>NC_081293.1:71742500-81742500 GCF_030435805.1 Mustela lutreola
ATTCACAAGATGTGAGAACACAGGTAAACAAAGGGACTTGTGTAAAAATGTTTGTAGCAAATCTATTCATATTAGCCAAAACACTAGAAAGCTCCCAAAATGTCCATCAACAGAAAAAATGGATAAATAAATTTTGGTGTATCTTAACCATGAAAAAATACTTCACAATAGAAAGAAACTGATCAACCCCAAAATATGGATCAACCTCAAAAACATTATGCTGAATGAAAGAACTCAGACACAAAAGAACCCATATTGTCTGATTCCATATAGGTAATGTCCTTTAACAGGCAAAAGTAATATATGAGGCAGTAAATTAGAACATGGTTACTGGGGGTAGTAGTAACTGATTAACTGGGGTTGACAAGGCAGATTTTTCTTGGGTGATGGAAATACTGTAGATCTTAAAAGAGTACATGAATGAGTTCATTTATCAAAACTACCCTTATTACATCTTAAATTCTGTATGGTTTAATATGTGTGAATTATTTCTCAGTTAAAAAATGCATAAAGTAAGTACCTCTGCTCAGAATCCGGCTACATTGATAAAACCACAAAGCTCAGTGAATGGTCAAATAAATAAGGTTTATTTATAAATCATTACAAGAAACATGGTAGAAAGTCCTTTTTAAATTGTTTTTTCAAAAGAAATTAGTTGTTTGGGGAAAGTAATTAAGTTATAATAATAATAATTATAATTTAGGAACAACCAGAAATCACACATACAAATATCAATAAGGTAATTGCTCTAAATTAGAATGATTTTTCTCCACTCAAAACTGACAGAAGCAATGATATGCTCAAATTACTTCTGTTTCAAATATGACATTAATACAGAATAAAAAGTACTAATAATAAAAATAAGAATAAGAATAATAGTTAATATGTATTGGATTCACGATGTATCCAAAAGTTACCATATATTAATTCATTTTATACTTACTACTACAATATTTGAGACAGATAATACTAATAGTTTTAATTCTTGTATGAGAACATTATGGCATAAAGAGATTAAGTAATTTGTCCATGACAAAGCAGATGAATTAAACCTCAGACAATTTATTCCAAGTTCTGCTGTTCACCAGTAGAATACACCACCTGATGATAAACAGATGTCAATACAGATGCTCACACCAGGACTGGATTGTAGCAGTGAATCAAGATATAAAACAATGATTAAGGAGACAAGCCAAAATTAGCACTGCTCTCTGAATTTCCTTTAACACCAGAGAACTTTTTATTATAATTCATGCATGATGTTGATTCCCAAAATAATGTCTATACCAACACAATGACCTTGAAAGCCAGACCTATATGCAACTGTCCTACTTGACCTGTCCATTTGGATATCTATTAGGTATGTCAACCTCAAAATCTTCACAACCAGGAATATTAATTTTCCTCTCCTTACTCCTTGCAAACACAACTCTCTTGTAGTTTTCTCCAACTTAGTCAACTTAATAAATGGCATTTCCATCATCCCAGTTGCTTGAACTATAAACCTGGATATATTCTTCCCTCCTCTCTTCTCAAATAATCTACATTCAATTTGTCAGCAGATCCTGCTGGTTGTTCCTTAGATACATATTCAGAATCTGTCTACATCTCTCTAATATATCCCAGTTCCAAGCTACTATACTGTATTGCCTGACTTGTTTTAGTATCTTCTAAATGGTCCTCACTTGCACTCGGAGTGATTCTTTTAAAAAATAAATCAGATATGTCAGGACTGCTCAAATCCTTAAAGATAATCCCCTATCACCCAGAGAAAACACTCAAAATCTGCAGGTGATTCTAGTGCCCTGCTATTTCTCTCACTCTGTCCCTGATTTCTCTGGGCTCACATCTTTCCAGTCACACTAGCCTACTGCTACTTATGGAATATTCCAGTCACAATGTACTTGGGATCTTTGATTTGTGCTCCTCCACACAGAGCTCATGTCCTCATCTCAAACGTGGTCTTCTCAGGGACCAACCTCTTTTTTTTTTTAAGATTTTATTTACTTATTTGACAGAGAGAGAGATAACAAGTAGGCAGAGAGGCAGGGAGGGGGGTAGGGGGGGAAGCTCCCCGCTGAGCAGAGAGCCCACTGTGGGGCTTGATCCCAGGGCCCTGAGATCATGACCTGAGCTGAAGGCAGAGACTTAACCCACTGAGCCACCCAGGCACCCTAGGGACCAAGCACTTTATTCTTTAAACCCAGGGTGCCTGGTGCCTCAGTTGGTAAAGCATCTGCCTTTGGCTCAGATCATGGCCTCGAATCCTGAAATCAAGCCCCATGTTGGGCTCCCTGCTTAGCAGTGAGCCTCCTTCTCCCTATCCCTCTTGCTCTTGCAATCTCTCTCTCAAATAAATAAATAAAATCTTTTAAAAATTTCTTTCAACCCACTCCCTGCCAAGCTAACCCTTATCCCTTTCCCTGCTTTCTCTTCATGGAACTTAAGATATTCTAAACTACTATTACTATACTGTAAGAGCCTATTTAGCCAGAGCTATTCCATCTTGGATTAAACAGTCATTTTGTTGTTTATGCGGTAAAACTTACACTAACACTGCCCTGCGCACCCCCCCCAGGGGACTTCTTAAAAACAAGTCCCAGAAAACAGTCCAGGTAACAAAGCCCAAATACAATGGTGGGTCAGGCCAGCTGGAGACATCCAATCAGTTGGGGGGCACACACTGTCTCCCTAGCTACCAAGGAGTATGAGCCCCGCCCTCTGGGCGCCTTTTGGGCACCAATTCTAACCAAGGTGATAGGCTAGTTCAAATGTCTACTATAGGGTAAATTATAATTCAATTGGTCACTTATGTGTGACCTAACATGATTGTGCAGCTTTCTCTGTATGTTACAATCTCATTGGCCACCTGTGCATAGCCAGGCCCAACCACATGGCCTTTGCCCTTAAAAGCTAGTCTAAAGGCAGAGAGGTCACCCTCTCTGTCAGAGGTGCAACCCCAGCCGGTTGGTTTGATTCTTGATGCTTGGCGCAGAATAAAGCTTTGCTTGACCTTCACTTTATATCAGTCTCGCTCCTTTAATCACGGACCCATTAGTGGGGGACCTTTTAATACTTCCATTCTTTTTTAACTATCTTTCTTCTGCAGAATGTCAGCTCTGTGACAACAATGGTCCCTGCCTGCTATATTCACTGCTACACAAAGTTCCAAAGCCTAGAACTCAAAAAAAGTGGTTGATTATATGAATGGATGATGGATAAGCACATCTACCTTTGCAAGCCATGATCCTCCTGGAACACCAGACGCTGAGTAGAATTCCCGGGTTTCCATATCACCACTCTGTGCTCTGTCCAGGGCCTTGTTCCCCCCATTGGACCAGGAAATATCTTTCTTTCTGAAGCCCATTTCTCTCTCAGCAGCCACAGTCCCAGTATTGTCATAATCAGATAATTCTGAATGGTTAATTTAACACTTACTGGGTGGTCATAGTCCTCAGAATTCCATTTTGTTCTAAGTCTGGAAAGAAATCCCCAATCCTCAACTCACTCTGAGGACCCTTTCCAATGGCCATGTTGCCCTCTGGAAGAAGGAGTCTGAAACAGTTATCTGCACTGTGAACTGGAAGTGTGAATTATCATTATTCTAATTCCAACCTCTCTTCCTAGGTCTCTCTGCTCTGCAGCATGATAATGTGCCTACTCAGGTCTTCTAACTATTTATTTGTGGGTCAGATGTAGGACGTATTGGTAATCACCAGCTTCCCTTCCCCTTAAATCAAAGGCAGGCCAGAACCCCATACAGTGGAATGGAATACGGAGTCTGTCCCCAGGTCTCAATAAAAGTGGACGTTAAAGGCTAATGTACATTTTTATGACTCTTGTGAGCCATGGAAAGATGAGAAAAGAAATCAAAAGCCCCTCGGAGCAACACTGAAGACCAATATACTCCAAGGGCAGGGCAGAGACATTGTTAATGTAGGAAATATTATTTCTAAATATGAACTAAAAGCATATAGTCTCTTAAAATATTAATGTTTGTCCTTGGAAAGAGGTACTTATTGGGCAGTTCAGTACTGATGGTGTGGCAGGCTGCAGCTCCCCCTGGAGGGAGTTCTGAAAGGAAAGGGTCCCCGGGGCCCACCTCCAGCACAGCTCCTGTACCACCGAAGCCTCCCAGCTACTGGAGCAGCTGAGAGTTCAGGAACATCAGGGTTGGGAGCATCTGGAGATGGTGCCAAGCAGAGTGCAGGCTAGCATGGAGAGGGGGGTGGGTGAGAAGTAAGCTCTCTCCTTGCAGGAAAAGGTGTAAATTTTAGAAGGAGGGAGGTAGGGGGGCTTGACATGAGGGTTTCTCAGAAAACCCATGCCAATCCAAAGTCAACAAACCTCAGTCATGAGTGAGGGGAAAATCCCCTAGGATCCCCTTCCTGAGGCTCCAGGAATGACCAATTAACTAGAACTTTAATGTTCAATTGTTTACAATGTTATTTCCTTCACAAATTGCCCTGAGCTTCCTACAATCAAATGTGTATATTAAATGTGGAACAAATCAACCTTTTAGCTATATACTCAGTACCTGAGTGTTAAGAGTTACAATTTATCCCACACCAAGGTTGGAGCTGAATGTCATCCTCAGAGGATGGATATTTAAGATATAAAGATAAGACATATTCCAAAATTACAAAATAGTTTTGTGAATCTGTAATTTTAAAAAGGGTAGTATCAAGATTTTGTTTGTTATCATTTGGCATTACAGACAAAGTAATTCTTAACACTATCGCTTGTTACTTCCTCCTGCAGGTAAGACAATGAATATTTGTCATACTAAATGGATGCTTACTTCTAATTTAGATCGGGGAGGAGCGTAATATGATTTGGTTTGGATACACCTCATTCATTTATAGTCAAGGATGATGTCACAAATTCTGAAGTCTCCTTTTATTGCTAAAAATAATCAATTAAAAACAACTCTTTTTTAGACTAGAAGATTTGGTTGATGCTGATGGTGCAATTACACAGAAGAAATCCCACAAACAGAAGCGATGTGTTCCAGCTTGAGGAAAAGCATTTCTAAGTATTTGCAAAAGCCAACTTACTGCCCTTCACTCTCATTTTTATTTCTGGTTTTTCTGTTTGCATGTCTGCCCCATAACACGGCCACCTGACCACAGTGGAGCTATGTAAGTGATTCTTCTGATAACAAAATTACCTGTGGATTCCAAACTGCATCTCACATTTAATTGCATACTTACAGATTTTAGCAACTTTTTTTTTTTTTCTCCAGGTACAGGACACAATCACCATGTATGAAATGCTTGAGTACAGAAGACATCATGTGATTGAATCCTTCAATGCTTTCCAGGAACAATATCTTTTCTCTAAAGCAATCATTGGTTGTTGGTAAGTCTACTTCTGTATTAACATGCCATTTGATATGTATTGACTTCAGCATTTGCATCAATGAAGTATAATATTAAAATATTTTTTAGGGATGGCTGGGTGGCTCAGTTAGTTAAGCTTCTGCCTTTGGCTCAGGTCATGATCCTGGGATCCTGGGTTTGAGCCCCACATCAGGCTCCTTGCTCAGCAGAGAGCCTTCTCCTCCCTCTGCCTGTCACTCCCTCTGCTTTGCAGGGTCTCCGTGTGTGTGTGTGTGTGTGTGTGTGTGTGTGTGTGTGTGTGTGTCTGACAAATAAATAAAATCTTGAAAAAAAAACACAGAACTTTTTTTCCACGAATTTTTAAACAGATTACCTGAACATACTGTGTAAGTGTATGATAATGAATTTCCAATCTTTTTGCCTATCATGCAGATTTTCCATAATTTAAGAAGGATGAAAGAAGGTGGGGGTGTGCCTGGGTGGCTCTGTGGGTTAAGCCACTGTCTTAGGCTCAGGTCATGATCCCAGGGTCCTGAGATTGAGTCCTGCATCTGGTTCTCTGCTCAGTGGGGAGCCTGCTTCCCCCTCTCTCTCTGCCTGCCTCTCTGCCTAGTTGTGATCTCTGTCAAATAAATAAATAAAATCTTAAAAAAAAAAAAAGAGAGAGAGAGAAATTAAAAAAAAAAAAGAATGAAAGAAGCACTCTCTCCCTTTGCTACCCTAATTCTGTGATGTGTCCAATGCTATGACTACATTCTCAACACAAAACTGGCATTTATGAGTAAAACGAGGTATGCTTCCAAAATCACTGAGAGCACTTCCATGTTTGTGCTGGTACTGATGGTATTTACATGAAGCTGAAGTAAATATTTAGCTGTTGAGCTATTAAAGGCCAAGAACGAATGGTAAGTAGCCAATGCTGGCCCTGAACTAGAGCTTAAGGCAAAATTTGGTATATTCATTCTGTATATCAAACAGACAGGGATGGTAGCCATGTAGGGAATGAAAGATAAAGAAGCGAAGGAAAAGGGAACTATACTATGCCCAAACTCCTCAGCTGCAATGGAATATCAAGCAAATAGGATCAAGGTTCCAGGTGGTGATCACTGTCACCGGAGTGACCCATGACAAAGCCGAAAGTAACACTATATTGTAGTATGGGTGTTAGAGAAAATGAATGAAAAACCCTCTAATTAGACCATGGGTTGGAGACAGTGCTTCCCCTAAAGGGGGAATAAAAGTAACAGTCCACAAATAGGTTAAAATTAGATTACTCTGGTTATATGTTGATGAAATTCTAACTGTTGTACATATCACATATGGCCATAAACTCATAATTGGTATAAAGAGGAAAGGGGATTAATATTAATATCAAACCTTTATTTTTAACTTTTTATTTTTGTTTAAAGTGGGGAAGTGGTGCCTGGGTGGCTCAGTGGGTTAAAGCCTCTGCCTTTGGCTCAGGTCATGATCCCAGGGTCCTGAGATCAAGCCCCATATCTGGCTCTCTGCTCAGCAGGGAGCCTACTTCCCTTCCTCTCTCTCTGCCTGCTGCTCTGCCTACTTGTGATCTCTGTCTGTCAAATAAATAAATAAAATCTTTAAAAAAATAAAATAAATTAAAAAGGGGGGGGGACTTCCCTAATTGAAAGTTTACAATATTCTCTTACAGTACCAATCAAGTTTTTTAATGGAAAATGTTTGCTATCTTGCATTCATGCAGCTGGGGAAACAAGCAAATATTCAACATCAGGACACAAAGAAGTAGAAAATGCAAGGTTTAACCAATTATACTAATTTAGAAAGCAAGTAACACATTATTAAATGATGTACTCATTTCAGACACTCACTTTACATTTTTATGCTGTGATGGGCTTTGTGATAAAAACTATCTATGTAACTTTGTTACAATGTGCAACTGTTTTCCTAACAGTGCAGCTCTTAGATCAATGATAGAGTATCACAACTCACAACAACTAATGTGTTCTGAGTTAACATAAAGGATGAAGTTTTCCAATCAGATGCATAGTAGGTTAGAGACCTTATCCAGTGTTTTGGACTGAACTGTGTTCTCTTCCAAATTCACATGCTGAAGTCCTAACCCCTAGAACTTTAGAATGTAATTTTATTTATGTGGTGTTCAGGCCCATAAAGAATGGGAGGTACAGTGGAGTCATATTGGCAGTCCCAATCCAACAGGACTGATGTTCTCAGTGTCAGAAGAAGAGCAGCAGAAATTAAAAGGCCATGAAGACTAATTGAGTAGGTGGCCATTTTCACACCAAGCAGGGGTCCTAGAAGAACCCAAAGCTACCAAGCACCATGATGTTGGACTTTTACCCTACAGAACTGTGAGAAAATTAATTTCTGTTATTTCAGTCACCCCACCTATAGAACTTTCTTTGGCAATCTCAGCCAACTAACACAATCACAGAAAGCATGCTCTGGGCTGATTATGAGAACAAAGAGGTGAGTCTGCTGCATCTGCCCTGGTTGTTCTGCAGGCTCCCAGAGGTGCACCCCTCCATGCTAGATGGGAACCACGTGTGCAGAGATTACCTCCCTACCTGCCTTCCCAACCATCACCTATCCATCCATCTAGCTTCTCTTATCTGATTTCATCTTATCTATTCCTTAGAACACTGCCTCTAACCAAAAGCTGGCTACTTCATCTGGTACTCCAGAACTGTGAGACGGGTTTCTGTCACTTAATGGAGCTAGTCTGTGATACTGTGTTACAGTAGCCCTATCAAACTAATACAACCAGTATCAAACTTTATTAGTAATTTTAAGAATATAAGCAAGCAAGAGGGACAGGAAAAGCAGGGAAAGGTCTACTACAGCCTACAATGCTCCCAGGGCTTCCTTCTTAATTAAGCATGTAATTTTTGTCCAGAATAATAAAAAGTCTCTATGTCAGGGCTGCAGACTGTCTTTCACAAGACAAGGAAGTGTTAAAATTATGAAACACCTGCATTTTATATCCCTAAGAATTGTACAGCTTATGTGACATTCTCCAGGGAGCTGTGCTTCAGAAATCCGGACTTTTTAAGTTTGTTTCCTACAGTAAATGCAGAACAGAAACATCCCACTCAAAATACTGGATGGGTAAGAATTTGTCTCCTAGCAAATGTTGGTATATTTGTCTAGCGGTAATGTTTACAAGACAAGTATACCCATTTCCTGCCTGTTTTTATTTTTTCCGCCCTCCTGGAACACCCCAGGCTAATCATGGGGGAAAGTGATCACAGGCCAGCAGCTTTAATTTCCTCCATGCACATCCCCTCTCCTGAATTTTCTGGCAAATTTCCTTTAGGATATCAAAAGTCTGCTAGAAGCTTTTGACCTAGGAATTTACTAATTCTAACTGAACTATAGCTAAAGAAGAATGAACTTGAATTTAAATTATCCTGTGATCATTTCAGATTTTACCTTTCCCATCATCTTTTATATCTAACCAATTCCAATACACATAACTCTTTCCTTTCAACCAGGCTAAATTCTAATTGTTCTTTCATTCAATAAACATTTATTACACACCAAAAATGCATGGATTACTTTGCCATGTGCTAGAGATGAATGGTTAGCAAGATATGGTTTCTTCCCTAAAAGCGATAATCTTTAGTAAATAGCCAATCATAACATAGTATTCCAGATGGGATATACTCTGTTCGGCAGGGATAAATACAGGGTGTTATGGATCTACCTAATTCCAACCTCTTCCACAATCTAAAAAGTCAGAACCACTCCCTTAAAAAAAGTTTTCAAACGTAACATGATCAGATAAAGGTACATGTGGAGGATAGGAAAAATCAAAACCATCATATTTAATGAAACTTTGGACAAATCCTCAGCCTGTCCCAAACTCCTCAAGCCCATTACCTACTCTGGCCTTACTTACATTCTCTTTCTCCTAATGAAGTCCTTGTTTCAAGCAAGAGGATAATGCTTGTTCCAGCAACTGTAAACATTAAAATCCTATTCAGTCAGAGAAGAAATAACTGGAAAAAAACCCTTTTATTCTCTACTTAAATCTCTTCTTTACCAAAGTATTATTATTCTCTACAAAATGTAACTATGTGATGCATAAAATATTTGGCCTTCTTGTGCATGAAGGAGTGTGATTTTAAAACGCTGCTGGGTAAATTCTTAAAGATTAAAGAGGCATTCAAAAATTCCTGTAATTTTGAGTGGGAAAAAAAATTGAAGAAGTAAGTAGGCCTGCAGTGCAGTCTCTGGGTCATGAATAATCTTCTCTAAAGTATTTACAGTTAAATAAGGAATGTCTCTCACTGACAGCATAAGGGCAATTTATTTCACATACTGCTGGACACTGGGGGAAAATCTCTTAAAAACAGATATTCAGGTCTACTTATATTTTATTAAAGGCTTAAATAATAATTTCAAAAATTTATGTTCCATGTTTTATGATAAAAAACACACTTATATTTTACATGTCTTAGAATATCTCCATAAAATTAAAATTTTATATAAATTAGAAATCAACATAGGGTGAATGTTTAAAATATATATAAAATAATTTACAAAGTACTTAATGTGTTAATACAATTCAGTATTTCTCAGAGAAAGATAATTATCATATGATCTCACTGATATGTGGAATCATATCAGATATGATAAAACAGGGGATCATAGGGGTTGGTAAAAATACAAAAAGAAAGCAGAGAAGCAGACAAACCACAAGAGACTCCTAATCACAGAAAACAAACTGAGAGTTGCTGGAGGGGTTGAGGGTAGAGAAACGGGGTAACTAGGTGATAGACATTAAGGAGAGCACAGGATGTAATGAGCACTGGGTATTATATAAGACTGATGAATCACTGAACTCTACCTGTGAAACTAATAATACAATGTACATTAGTAATTGAATTTAAATTTAAAAATTAAAAAAAATAAAATTCAGTATTTCTTTTTTTTTTTTTTTTAAAGATTTTATTTATTTATTTGACAGACAGAGGTCACAAGCAGGCAGACAGGCAGGCAGAGAGAGGGGAAGCAGGCTCCCTGCAGAGCAGAGAGCCCGATGCGGGACTCAATCCCAGGACCCTGAGATCATGACCTGAGCCCAAGGCAGCCCCACTGAGCCACCCAGGCGCCCCAAATTCAGTATTTCTTTAAAGGAGATACAGGTAAAATATTGAAATTTTGCTAATCAAATATATTATAGTCAAAGCATTTCAAATTGGCCAAAGCTCATTAGGGGAAAAAAATGAACATACCTAATTATTTCCTGCCTATTTTTTAAGGAAAAAAAAAAAAACTTACTAGGGTAAAGAATGCATATGAAAAAATATAAGAACCATCTATATCCTGCCTCCAAGAGACTCCTTTTAGACCTCAAGACGCCAGCAGATGGAAATTGAGGGGAAAGAGTACCATCCATCCTGTGAATGGACATCAAAAGACAGACAGTATAGCCATACTTATATCAGACAAACTAGATTTTACAACAAAGTCTGTAATAAGAGATGAAGGGCATGATATCATAATAAAGAGGTCTATCCATTAAGAAGACCTAACAATTGTAAATATTTATGTCCCCAACATGGGAGCATTCAAATATATAAATCAATTAATAACAAACATAAAGAAACTCATAGATAATAATACAATAATGACAGGGGACTTTACCATCCCACTCACAGCAATGGACAGACTATTTAGGCAGAAGATCAATAAGGAAATAAGGGCTTTAAATGACACACTGGACCAGATCTTCACACGTATATTCAGAACATTCCATCCTAGAACAGCAGAACACATATTCTTTTCATGTCGACATGGGACATTCCCCAGAATAGATCACATACTGGGTCACCAATCAGACTTCAACAAGTACAAAAAGACTGAGATCATACCATGCATATTTTCAGACCACAATGCTATGGAGCTCAAAGCCAACCACAAGAAAAAATTTGGAAAGTTCACAAATAAATGGAGATTAAAGAACATTCTATTACAGAATGAATGGTTAACCAGGAAATTAAAGAAGAAATGAAAAATATACATGGGAGCAAAGGAAATGAAAACATGAAACCTTTGGGATTGCAGCAAAAGCAGTCCTAAGAGGAAAATATATAACAATACAGGCCTTCCTCAAGAAACAAGGAAAGTCCCAAATACACAACCCAACCTTACACCTAAAGGAGCGAGAAAAGAAGCAGCAAATAAAGCCTAAAACAACAGAAGAAGGGAATAATAAAGATTAGAGCAGAAGTAAATAATATAGAAACAAACAAAAAACACTAGAAAATATCAATGGAACTAAGAGCTGGTTCTTTGAAAGAATTAATAAAGTCGATAAACCTCTAGCCAGACGTAATTAAAAATAAAAGAGAGACTGGGACGCCTGTATGGCTCAGTTGGTTAAGTGTCTACCTTGGGCTCAGGTCATGATCCCAGGGTCCTGGAATCGAGTCCCACATCAAGCTCTCAACTCAGGCTGCTTCTCCCTCTGCCTGCTGTTCTCTCTGCTTGTGCTCACTCTCTCTTTCTCTCTACTAACAAATAAATAGAATTTTTTTAAAAAATAAAAAAATAAAAGAGGGTGGACTCCAATAAATAAAAGCATGAATATAAGAGGACAGAACACAACCAACACCACAAAAATACAAACAATCTTAGGAGAATATTATGAAAAATTACATGCCAACAACTGGGCATCTGGAGAAATGGACAAATTCCTAGAAACATACGAACTACCAAAAATTGAAAAAGGAAGAAATAGAAAATTTAAACAGACCTATAAGCTGTAAAGAAGATATCAAAAATCTCCCAACAAACAAAAGTCTAGGGCCTGATGCTTCCCAGGGGAATTCTACCAGTTACATGAAGAAGAGTTAATACCTATTCTTCTCATAACATTCCAAAAAAATAGAAATGAAAGGAAAACTTCCAAACTCATTGCACAAAGCCAGCATTACCTTGATTCCAAAATTGGAATCAAAGTCAAAGTGCAAAGACTGCACTAAAAAGAATTACAGGTCAATATCCCTGATGCACATGGATATAAAAATTCTCAACAAGATACCAGGAAATCAAACCCAACAATACATTAAACTAATCATTCACCAGGATCAAGTGGGATTTATTCCTGGGCTGCAGGTATGGTTCAACATTCTCGAATCAATGTGATACACCACACTAATAAAATAAAGGATAAGAACCATATGTTCCTTTCAATAGATGCAGAAAAAACATCAGACAAAATACAGCATCCATTCTTGGTAAATACCCTCAACAAAGTAGGGAGAGATGAACATACCTCAACATCGCAAAGGCCACATATAAAAGACCCACAGTAAATATCATCCTCAATGGGGAAAACCTTAAAGTCTTTCCCCTATGGGCAGGAATAAGACAAAGAAATCCACACTTACGATTACTATTTAACATAGTCTGGAAGTCTTCGACAAACAAGAAAGACTATCCAATGGAAAAAAGACAGTCTCTTCCACAAATGGTGTTGGGAAAATTGGACAGCCACATGCAGAAGAATGAAACTGGATGACTTCCTTACACTGTAAACAAAAATAAATTCAAAATGGATGAAAGACCGAAATGTGAGAAAGAATCCATCAAAATCCTAGAGAACACAAGCAGCAACCCATTTGACCTTGGCCATAGCAACTGCTTAATAAACACATTGCCAAAAGTAAGGGAAAGAAAAGCAAAAATGAACTATTTGGATTTTCTTTTTCAGTGCTCCAAAATTCATTGTTTATGTACCACACCCAGTCCTCCAATGCAATATGTGCCCTCCTTAATACCCACCACCAGGCTCACCCAACTCCCCACCTCCCTCCCCTCCAAAACCCTCAGTTTGTTTCTTGAGTCTACAGTCTCTCATGGTCTGTCTCCCCCTCTGATTTCCCCCAACTCACTTTCTCCATCTCCTAATGTCCTCTGTGTTATTCCTTATGCTCCACAACTAAGTGAAACCATATGATAGGTGACTCTCTCTGTTTCACTTATTTCACTCAGCATAATTTCTTCCAGTCCCATCCATGTTGATACAAAAGTTGGGTATTCATGCTTTCTGATGGAGGCATAATACTCCATAGTATATATGAAACATATCTTCTTTATTCATTTGTCCGTTGAAGGACATCTTGGTTCTTTCCATAGTCTGGTGACTGTGGCCATTGCTGCTATGAACATTTGAGTACAGATGGCCCTTCTTTTCACTATATCTGTATCTTTGGAGTAAACACCCAGTAGTGCAATTGCAGGGTCATAGGGTAGCTCTATTTTTAATTTCTTAAGGAATCTCCACACTGTTTTCCAAAGTGGCTACATCAACTTGCATTCCCACCAACAGTGTAAGAGGGTTCCCCTTCTCCACATCCTCTCCAACACTTGTTGTTTACTGTCTTGTTGATTTTGGCCATTCTAATTGGTGTAAGGTGGCATCTCAATGTGGTTTTTATTTGAATCTCCCTGATGGCTAATGATGATGAACATTTTGGATTTGATCAAGATTAAAAGCTTCTGCACAGTGAAGGAAACAGTCAACAAAACTAAAAGGTAGCCTATGGAAATGGAGAAGATATTTACAAATGACATGTCTGAAAGGGTTAGAATATAAAATCTATAAAGAATGTATCAAACTCAAGACCCAAGAAACAAATAATCCACTAAGAAATGGACAGAAGACATGAACAGACATTTTTCCAAAGAAGGCATCCAGATGGCCAACAGAAATGTGAAAAGATGCTCAACATCACTCATCATCAGGAAAATGCAAATCAAAACCATAATGAGATACCATCTCATACCTGTCAGAATGGCTAAAATTAACAGCACAGAAACAACAAGTGTTGGCAAGGATGTGGAGAAAGGGGAACACTCTTAAACTGTTGGTCGGAATGCAAACTGGTACAGCTACTCTGTAAAAGAGTATGGAGGTTCCTCAGAAAGTTAAAGATAAAACTAACACAATCCTGCAACTGTACTGTTAGGTATTTACTCAAGGGTTACAAAAACACTGATTGGAAGGGGCACGTGCACTCTGATGTTTATCGCACTATTGTCAACAATAGCTGAAATATGGAAAGAGCCCAGACATCCATTGACAGACAAATGGATGAAGATAATGTGGTGTAAATATACATCCATCAAAAGGAATGAAATCTTGCCATTTACAATGGCTTGGGCATTAAAGAGGGCACTCATGATGAGCACTGGGTGTTGTACGTAAGTGATGAATCACTGAATTCTACTCCTGAAACCAATATTGTACTGTTACATTAGCTAACTAAATTTTAAAAGAAAGAAGAAATTAAGAAGGATTTTCTGACATTGTATGGCAATATTTAAGCACTAAAAAGGCAATTACCAAGGTCTTGCTTTTAGGAATTGAAGTCATTCTTTTTAGCCTCTCTCAAACTTTATATGAAGATTTTTATTTTATTTGACAGAGAGATAGAGACAGAGGACAAGTAGGGTAGCAGCAGGCAAAGGGAGAGAGAGAAGCAGGCTCTCCACTGAGCAAAGAGCCTAATGTGGGGCTCCATCCCAGGACCCTGGGATCATGACCTGAGCCGAAGCTACCTGCTTAACCGACTGAGCCACCCAGGTGCCCTGAGAATTTTTATTTTTAAAAGAAAAAGCTCAATGATAATCTTTAAGTAAATAAAGAGAACATATATATTAAATATGAGGCATCATTTCTCAAAAAACATTTATTATTAATGAAACTGAAAGATTTGAGATGTGAACAGATATAGAGCAAATTACCACTGGGAACTATGCGCCTGACTGCAGTGTGGCTTACGTCCTTTCCTTCTGAAACAACCCAGTAACCACACCAAGGTCAGCTCTCTCCTCACCTACTCCCATCGTGCCCATCCTGGTCAAGATACTTATCTGGATCCTTTCTACTCAGTGTCAGGGAGCACCTTCAACCACTCTACTTATTCTGATTACTCCAAACTCTCCTTTCCTGACTTGACCCAATCTTCCTATTTCTAGTGGCAGACTCAGATTTGATCTGTCTCCTGCCTAATCCAGTAACTAAGTTTTGAAGAGGTCCCAAGCATCTGATCTCCCTGTTATGACCTCATTGCATTTCTGCCACATTACTTGGAGTTAAACAATGTCACTGGGTCCAAGTGACCTTGGTAACATGAGAGTATCCTGAGTTGTTAACAAAATCACCATAGTTGACATGCAACCAGAATGTATGTTTATCTGTCAATTCTTTAAAAATTTTCACACATACTCTTTAGCTTCTGACATGAATGAGATACATTTAGTGTTATCCAACAATGACCTAGAGACAAGATTCAGCATGTTTTATCACTAATTCTACTTGCTAAATACTTCTCTGGCTCTCCGTTTTCTGGTCACATGGTTAAGATTTCATGTCCCAGCAACTGTTAAGTTAGACATGGCCATGGGATCCTTCTTTGGCCAATAAAATGTCAGCAGAAATGTCAATCTAGGCAGTAGCTGAAGCAACCAGTGCTAGACTCAGGACTCTCTCCCTCTGCTAGATGAGTATGAAACCATGGGTTAAGAATACCCATCAGCCAGGGTAACAGGTGGAAGGAGTCCCCTTCTGACCCTTAGATACAGAGCATAAAAAATAACTTTTCATGAATTAAACTACTAAGATTTTTTTATGCAGTTTAATACTGCAGCATTATCTAGCTCTTTTGACTAACATAGCCACTAAGGAAAGTCTAAATGAACTAGTCACATGGAAGTACTCAACAGTAGGTTTAACCTAATCAAAACCTGGAGAATACTTTCAACATGAATCAAGGAAGCCAAGTTCAAAGCTGCCATATATTTAATTTTATAAAGAAAAAAGAAAGGCATTTTCTCCTTCTTTTGTCTGAAAGAAATTATATCCTTTTTTTTTTTTTAAAGATTTTATTTATTTGTCAGAGAGAGCAAGAGCACAAGCAGGGGAAGCAGCAGGCAGAGAGAGAAGCAGACTCTCTGCTGCACTGGGATTGTGAGGAGTAACTGATTGTAAACTTTTTAGTTAGTTGGGATTGGGAGTAAGTAAGTCTAAGGAATCTGCATACATTGAAAGTGAGGTTTACAGGACCTCTCCCTCTGCCCCCCAACTTGTGTGCACTCTCTCTAAAATGAGTAAATAAATATTGTTTTTTAAAAATCCATTGGCTGAATTTTGGTTCATTATTCTAACTATAAGATCAGGATTCAAAAATAACACTAAGTTTCTTGAGAATTTCCTGCTGAAATACATATAATAGATAAATGTCCTGAATCTCATTAGAGAAACATAAGTAAAGAACTAGTACACTATACTCTTGACTATTTACAGAGATCCCATTTTCTTTTTTTTTTTTAATATTTTATTTATTTATTTGACAGACAGAGATCACAAGTAGGCAGAGAGGCAGGCAGAGAGAGAGAGGAGGAGGAAGGCTCCCCACTGAGCAGAGAGCCCAATGCAGGGCTTGATCCCAGGACCCTGAGACCATGACCTGAGCTGAAGGCAGAGGCTTTAACCCACTGAGCCACCCAGGCGCCCCACAGAGATCCCATTTTCTATTACATGATCCTAATGCAGTTTAAATGAATGCACTCCTAAGCCAAGGAAGAAATTAATAGTAAAACTTATCATTTTAGGAGTCAAGATGGCAGAGGTGTAGCAGACTAAGATGACATCAGGTTGCAGGAGTTCACTTAGATAGTTACAAACCATTCCAAACACCTACAGATCCAATAGGAGGTTGAAAAGAAGAGCAGCAATTCTAGAAACAGAAAATCAACCACTTTCTGAAATGTAGGACGTGCAGAGAAGTGAATCTGAAGCGACGGGAAGATAGACGGCCAGGGGGTGGGAGGGGAAGCACAGCTCCTGGCAAGGGGTAGAGCAACAGAGCACAAAATTCAAACTTTTAAAATTCTGCTCCACTGAGGGACATTGGTCCAGAGGCTAAGCAGGGTTGGAGCCCTCATGGAGACAGTGTGATCTCAGGTCTCACAGAGTCACTGAAGGATTGGAGGTATCTGAGCATAGCAGAGCTCGTGGGTAATAGAGCGGGAAAGACAAAGCCAAGGAGTGACCTCTCAGTTCAGGAATACCTTAAACTGTGATCCGTGGCACAATCACAGCCCTGCTCTTTGAGCAGGGACCCCACAAGTGGTAGATCAGGGAGAGCCACAGGAAAAGCAGAGCGGCAGGAATCTGCTGGGTTTGGAGACTCCAAACAGGGCTGTGTACCAGAGAAAGAAACGCTGGGTCACAGGCTAGGGGGGCTCAGAGCCCAGATGGAGAGATGAGAGGGATTGAACACTTTTCTCCCAGGCACACTGAGGAATGGGTCCCCAAGCTCTCAGCTCCTCTGGGCCAGAGATTGGGAGGCCGCCATTTTCATTCCCATCCTCTAGAGTTCTACGGAAAGCATTTATGGAACAAAAGCACTGGAGAGCAAACTCAAGCAGGTTACTTAGCCTGGCCCATGGCAATGGCAGGGCAATTCTGCTTTAAGCAAAGACATTTGAGAATCACTACAACAGGCCTCTCCCAAAGAAGATCAGCAAGAACATCCAGCTAAGACCGAGCTCACTGAAAAAGAACATTGGAATTCCAAAGGAGGGAAAAGCAAAGCATGGAATCCATGGCTTTCTCCCCATGATTCTTTAGTCTTGCAAAGTTATTTAAATTTTTTAAATTTAATTTTAATTTGGGATGCCTGGATGGCTCAGTTGGTTAAGCAGCTGCCTTCAGCTCAGGTCATGATCCCAGCGTCCTGGGATTGAGTCCCACATCAGGCTCCTTGCTCTGCAGGGACCCTGCTTCTCCATTTTCCACTCTGTCTGCCTGTGCACTCTCTCTCTCTCTCTCTGTCTGTCTCTGACAAATAAATAAATAAAATCTTTTTTAAAAAAATTAATTTTAATTTAAATTTTTCTTATTCTAATATTTTTTAACTTTTCCTCTTTCCTCATTTAACGTTTTTACTAATTTAACTTTACACCTTCCTAAAAAAAATCTTTTTAAACATTCATTATTATAGTCATATTTTCTCCTTCATTGTATCTAACTTTATTTTTTGTATACATATAGGGTTCTTTTCTTCTAAAAAATTATGGGATACAACTTCTTCTAGTAGATCAAAATATACCCTAAATCTAGCACAGGGCTTTGTTCTAGTCTCTAGCCTGAGAAAATTCTCTCCACCTTCTTTTTCTTTCCTTTCCCAACCAACTTATCTTATCAATTCCTTTTTAAGAATTTTTTGTTAAATGTTCATCTTCACAGTCATATTCCATCCCTTCATCACATTTAACCTTATTTTTGTATATATAGAAGTTTTTCATTCTTTAAAATTTGGGAGGGTAATTTCTTCTAGGAGACCAAAATATACCCCAAATTAAGTGGGTGGCTCTGTTCTAGTCACCAATCTAACATATATATATTTTTTTCATTTTTAAAATAATTTGTTTAAAAAACTTCTTTTTAACCCCTTTCTTCTCCTCCCAATTTGGTATCTTTTCTGATTTGGTTAGCATACATTTTTCTGGGGTCTTTGCCACCCTCTTTTAGTATTTTATTCTCTCACTCATATATTCTTATCTGGATAAAATGACAAGGAGAAAAACCTCACCACAAAAAAAGGAACAACAGGCAGTACCAAAGGCTATGGACCTCATTGATATGGACATTGGTAATATGTCAGATCTAGAATTCAGAATGACGATTCTCAAGGTGCTAGCTGGGCTCAAAAAAGGCATGGAAGATATTAGAGAAATGCTGTCTGGAGAAATAAAAGCCCTTTCTGGAGAAATAAAAGAACTAATATCTAACCAAGCTGAAATTTAAAAAGCTATTAATGAGGTAGAATAAAAAAAATGGAGGCTCTTACTTCTAGGATAAATGAGGCAGAAGAGAGAATTAGCGATACAGAAAACCAAATCACAGAGAATAAAGAAGCTGAGCAAAAGAGAGACAAATAACTCTTGGACCACGAGGGGAAAATTCGAGACATAAGTGAAACCATAAGATGAAACAATATAAGAATAATTGGGATTCCAGAAGAAGAAGAAAGAGAAAAGGGGGCAGAAGGTATACTGGAGTGAATTATTGTAGAGAATTCCCCAAATATGGCAAAGGGAATAAGCATCAAAATCCAGGAGGCACAGAGAACCCACCTCAAAATCAATAAGAATAGGTCCACACCCTGTCATCTAATAGTAAAACTTACAATTCTTAGTGACAAAGAGAAAATCCTAAAAGTAGCTGGGAAAAGAAGTCTGTAATATACAATGGTAAAAATATTAGCTGGGCAGCAGACTTATCCACAGAGACCTGGCAGGCCAGAAAGAACTGGCATGATATATTCAGAGCACTAAATGAGGAAAACGTGCAGCCAAAAATACTATATCCAGCTAGGCTATCATTGAAAGGAGAAGGAGAGATAAAAAGCTTCCAGGACAAACAAAAAGAATTTGTAAACAACAAACCAGCCCTATAGGAAATACGGAAAGGGGTCCTCTAAGCAAAGAGAGAGCCTAAAAGTAGTACACCAAAAAGGAATAGAGACAATATACAGTAACAGTCATCTTATAGGCAATACAATGGCACTAAATGCATATCTTTCAATAGTTACCCTGAATGTAAATGAGCCAAATGCCCCAATCAAAAGACAAGGGGAATCAAAATGGATAAAAAAAACAAAACCAATCAATATGTGGTCTATAAGAAACTCATTTTAGACCCAAAGACACCTCCAGATTTAAAGTAATGGGGTGGTGGGGCACCTGGTTGGCTCATTGCATTAAGCCTCTGCCTTCAGCTCAGGTCATAGTCTAGGGGTCCTAGGGTCAAGCCCCACATCGGGCTCTCTGCTTAGTGGAGAGCCTGCTTCCAACCCTCTCTCTGTCTACTTGTGATCTCTCTCTCTCTCTCTGTCAAATAAATAAATAAAATTTAAAATGATTATTATAAAGTGAAGGGGTTGAAAAAAATTTACCATGCTAATGGACATCAAAAGAAAGTTGGGGTAACAAACCTCATATCAGAAAACAAAAGAACAGTAGAACAAATCAATGAAAGTAGGAGCATGTTTCTTTGAAAGAATTAATAAGATTGATAAATCCCTGGCTGGACTTATCAAAAAGAATAGAGAAAGGATCCAAATAAATAAAATCATGAATGAAAGAGGAGAGATCACAAACAACATCAAAGAAATACAATTATAAAATATTATGAGCAACTAAATGCCAGCATATTTGAATCTGGAAGAAATGGATGCATTCCTAGAGACATATAAACTATCAAAACTGAACCACGGAGAAACAGAAAACTTGAACAGACCCATAACCAGTAAGGATATTGAAGCAGTCATCAAAAACCTCCCAACAAACAAGAGCCCAGGGCCAGATGGCTTCCCAGGGAAACTCTACCAAATATTTAAAGAAGATTTAATACCTATTCTCCTAAAACTTTTCCAAAAAATAGAAATGGAAGGAAAACTTCCAAACTCATTTTCTGAGGCCAGCATTACCTTGATCCCAAAACCAGACAAAGACCTCATCAAAAAGAGAATTACAGACCCATATCGTTGATGAACACAATGCAAAAATTCTCACCAAAATACTAGTCAACAGGATCCAACAGTATCTTAAAAGGATTATTCACCACGACCAAGTGGGGTTTATTCCTGGGCTACAATGTTGGTTCAACATGTGCAAATCAATCGATGTGATACAATACATTAATAAAAGAAAGAACAAGAACCACATGATAGATGGTAAAAAGACCTCAATAGATGGTGAAAAAGCATTTGACAAAGTACAACATCCTTTCTTGATCAAAACTCTTCACAGTGTAGTATGGATAGAGGGTACATACTTCAATATCATCAAAGCCATCTATGAAAAACCCACCACAAATATCATTCTCAATGGAGAAAAACTGAGAGCTTTTCTGCTAAGGTCAGGAACACAGCAGGAATGTCCATTATCACCACTGCTATTCAACAGGGTACTAGAAGTCCTAGCCTCAGCCATCAGACAACAAAAAGAAATTAAAAGCATCCAAATCAGCAAAGAAGAAGTCAAACTACCACTCTTTGTAGATGATATGATACTTTATGTGGAAAACCCTAAAGACTGCTCTCCAAATCTGCTAGAACTTATGCAGGAATTCATTAAAGTGCCAGGATATAAAATTAATGCAGAGAAATCAGTTGCATTTCTTTACATCAACAACAAGACAGAAGAAAGAGAAATGAAAGAGTCAATCCCATTGACAACTGCACCCAAAACCATAAGATACTTAAAAATAAACCTAACCAGGGGCACCTGGGTGGCTCAGTGGGTTAAAGCTTCTGCCTTCGGCTCAGGTCATGATCCCAGGGTCCTGGGATCAGGCCCCGCATCGGGCTGTCTGCTTCCCGGAGAGCCTGCTTCCTCCTCTCTCTCTCTCTGCCTGCCTCTCTGCCTACTTGTGATCTCTGTCTGTCAAATAAATAAAAATAATAATAAAAATAAATAAATAGATAAATAAACCTAACCAAAGAGACAAAGAATCTATACTCAGAAAACTATAAGTACTCATGAAAGAAATTGAGGAAGACACAAAGAAATGGAAAAATGTTCCATGCTCATGGATTGGAAGAACAAATATTGTGAAAATGTCTATGCTACCTGAAGCAATATACACGTTTAATGCAATCCCACCAAAATACCAAAATACTCTGTTCATCTACAACAGGCTGTAATCAATCTGGTACGCCAGTGTAATCTTCCCTGCAGCGTTCACCACGGTGCTGGGTGCTAACCCACTATTCTCCATGCTCCCTGCTGCTCTCCCCTTCAGACCAGCATAATACCCCTTCAGACCTGATTAATACCGGAGTCTCCAACCTGGCTTCTGTGCAACATAAACATGCCTGTGTTCATCCTGCCTGACCATCTATCACTGCAAACATCTCTGGCATTCCCTGAAAAGATGGTCTCTGAGCTTTGTTCACAGATCCCAAAGGGATTTCAGTGCCCACATTCGGTTCTCCACAAACTAAACTTGTTTCCAAAATTCCATGATATCTGCCTCCCCGTACTTTTGTGCGCTCACTATTGTTCTGCTTGGTCGCGCTACCCAGGTCAAAGTTCCCTTCAGCACTTTGTATCTGTGAGAACCCTGCTTCCTCACATCCTCTCCATGTTTTGGTTCTTAATATCACCCCCACAGCCTGGTTTTTGGACTCATTCACAATCCTTCCTCCTCCTGTAAACACATTCCGCTTGCCAGTATCTTAAATAGCAAATCACAGTGATGAGATGATTTCTGAAATGGCCTTGTGGGAAGCTTTGGGAAACCCTCCACACTGACATTCATAACTGGTGAAAAGTGTGAAAACAATGCATGCAGGTACTTAGAGTCTCTGTAAATGCAGCAAATGAAGATATATTTATTCCAGAAAATCCACTAAATCTTAGTCAGAATGGCAAAGTCCTTGGCATTTAATCTATAATCCATTCCCTCCCATGCTCTACAGCTTGGCGTAATGGAAACTCTACCCCAGAAGGCCCGGCCCGGAAGACAGGCTCCCTCTGTCTCCAGCTCCCAGTCTAGGGCTGTGATTCCTCCACCAGAGGGGCAGACACCCCACTCTCTGTTGCAAAAGCTCTACTCCAGGCAAGAGCAGCTGAGAGGACTGGGGCTCTGCTCTGCCCACCCCCCACCCTGACCCAGCCCCACCCCTAGGACAGAAGAACAGCACGTGTGACAGACCAAGAACACCAGAGCTCCTATGGCCCCTGCCCTGCACAATGCCTGGGAAGCTAAGGCGTGGTATCTAAGAGAATGCAGTGATTGTCCTTCTGGCATTTCCTTGAAGGTTCATGACTATTATTATTACTGTGGAATGAGTTAACTGAACCTGTTGATCCAAACTCATTTAACAGTTAAAATTAACAAAATAAAACACTCTTTTGTGCTTCAAATGCCTCTTAAATATTGCTTTTCACTTTCCTAGTTTATATATACTTTTTAACCTAACCAAGTAAACTTTTCCTCTGTCTCTGCCATATTGTCATGTATATTTCATCAACCTTAGTCATGTCTCTCATCTCCCTTCTGCTGTCCGTCCCCAGCGCAGATGCTCACCATCTCTTACCAAGACATAAAATAAATCCCTCACTTCAGTTTCTGCTATAGGAGATTACAGATATCTCTACCAAATTCATCTTCCTAAGAAACAACCTTCCTACTAAGAAATGTCCAAAGATTTTTCATAGCCTACAGAATAAAATTCCTACCCTCACATTCTTGCTCCCCATCACCTGGCCTAAACTTTCTTCTCTATTCTAATTCCCCACCACTTCCTGAATGATATCCTAGGAATGAAAGAAGAACCACTTCAGGAAATGATGACTAAGAAATCACACCTAAATGAATTACTAAAGTTTTTTCTTAAAGCCCAAAAGGAAAGGGTTAAATGCCTAAACAATTTAATAAGAATGTCAACTGATCAAATTATTATTTATCCCATTTATTGAAATTTTGTTTAAGAAAGTGCTAAAGAGAAAAATGCTTTTGTCTGTTTTTCTTTAATTCAACTCTGGTTACTAGAAGCTCTTATTATAGTATCAAAGATATATAACAACATAATCTTTAAAAGGCTTCTTGTATAGCAGTATTTTATAAAGCCTTTTTGTCATGATACATTTTGTAACTGACTGGAAGTTTGTTTTGGGGAGCAGGGAGGATAATTGCAAAATGGCTTAAAACACTTTAAACACCAAGACGTTTAAGTCTGAAATATTTAAGGGGAGAAAATTATAGTTTACAAGTATATTAAAAATATTCTGAGGGGCACCTGGGTGGCTCAATGGGTTAAAGCCTCTGCCTTCAGCTCAGGTCATGATCTCAGGGTCCTGAGATTGAGCCCCACACTGGGCTCTCTGCTCAGTGGGGAACATGCTTCCCCCTCTTATCTCTGCCTGCCTCTCTGCCTACTTGTGATCTCTGTTTGTCAAATAAATAAATAAAATCTTTAAAAATATATTCTGAGTCATAAAAGATTACCACAACTGGATAGATCATTTTTATACTGAGGACCATATCTTAAAGGTGTAAAGAAGAAAAAAAAAAAAAAATCACAATTTAGCTCAACCAACTTGTCTGAACTAAATATCCATCACCTCATTATTTTAATAACTAGGTAAAAAATTGAGTCATAGTATACAATTATGAATAATTACAACACAAATGAAGTTATAATAAACTTAGTTTAACTTAGTTTTGAGCTCATTCAAATTGATTTACATTATTTCTTCTTCTTTAACATGAAAAGGGTTGGCCACAAAAATTTCAGCAGTCCCTTAAATTGTTTATCATTCAGAGTAGTTGTAGGATCAAATAAAATCATCATCATAATAATAGCATTATGAATAACATATAGTGAGTCCTCAAAATATACCAAAATCTATGCTAAATGCTGTCCATGCACTATCTTGTTGAATCTTTCCAATAAACTAATGACGTAGATGTTTTTACTTCTACTCATGATGTGAAGGCGAAGACAAAGCACCCAAGATTTAGGGAACTTTCTAATGAGAAACTCAGGGTCCTGAACAATAGACTACACTTCCACATGAAAGTGCCAAACTTGGAAAATCCTTATAAATCATATGGGAACATTCCTCAGGGGCTTGCACAGGTGCTCTCTCTGATGGTCCATGGGAGGGGTAAGGTCATATTTTATGCTCAACAAGGAACTATGTGGTGACACGGAAGGTGGATGGGGAGGAAAACATGGGTTTGGACTCTGGCTCTGCCACTTTTCAACCACATGGCCTTTTACGAGTCCCCTAGCCTCCCTGAGTCGGGTTTCATCGACCAAGAAATGAGAACAATAACACATATTGCATTAGTTTGCTCAGGCTGCCATAAGACAGGATGATGCCTTAAACAACAAAAACCTATTTTCTCACCATCTGGAATCTGAAGTCCACAATTAAGGAGGCAGCAGGTTTGGGGAGGCTGGGCTCCTTGGCTGGCAGGTGGCTGCCTTCCTGTGTCCTCACACAGTCATCCATTGGCCTGTGTTGTAGGTGAGCTAATCCATTCTTCTTACAATGACACCTGTCCTATCAGTTTAGGGCCCACCCATATGACTGCGCTTCTCTTTATGTAGCTAGGTGGGGGCTCTATGAAGCCCTATCTCCAAATACAGTCTCATTCTGAAGGTGAGGGTAAGGACTTCAACTAAATTGGCGGTGAGGTGGGAGAAGGCAGATACAATTCAGCCAATTAGATCTACCTTCTAGACTTTCAGTAAAATTTAAACAATGTAAATCCCTTGTGTGGAATTAGGAAGCCTATATGTTCTAACATCTCTATTACACATCAGTAAAACCAGGATAATTGGGCTCCTACTACCTTTTCCTAGCTGTATAAATTAGTAAAAATATACATATTTTCAAACATTGATATAATAAGAAAAGGTTAACACAGGAACAGGTTTTGATTCTTACAAAGATCAAAGGTGAGCACTGTTCAATTCAATGACTTAAGGCTAGATTTCACTTTGTTAAAGGACATCTAAGGAAATAAACAGAGAATAAATATCCTCACTAATAATAAATAAATCCTACATGCACTTTAAATCCCATCCCGTGAGCTCAGTGGGATTGCACAAACGTTCTCAACCAAGCTCATTCACTTTGCGGTTGAGAAGGGAGCCCGCGGCCAGGGAAGTGACTGATCCCAAGTCACACAGACAGTTCCCCGCAGAGCAGGGCTGACTCATACCTCACCCTTCCTCCCCTATCCCATGCCAGCACCTGGGGTTTTCCCAGGATCGTGGGCTTGACAGTTTTCCAGCGATTACTTTAGAAACAACATTTACGTCATGTCTGTAGAGTTTCACAAGGAGCTGCCTTCCTCATTGGCCCCTCATTTCAACCTAAGTCCAATTTAGGCTAAAACAGTTTTGAAAAATCTGTGACCTCATCTTGCAAAATACTTCGTAAGCCCTCATCAGTGCCTGCAGACAAAAATCTCACCACTCAAGTAATACACATTTCCCTAGCTAAAACACATAATAAAATATGCATTAACGTTACAACCAAGACTCATTCTAGCTCAAATGATGTAGCACATGTGCATACTTCCTTTCCTACCACTATGCATCTCTCACCATCACCTGATCAAACAGCAGGTGTCAAATAAGTTCTCAAAATGCTTCCATGTTACTGGCACATCTGCCTTAACAGTATTAAGCAAAGTGAAGAACTCAATTACAATTCTCTGGTGAGTCCTTGGGCTACTGTCCGCTAAGGAAAACCCCTTCAAAGAGCCATGCATTGTAAGAAGTTTCTTCCCAAGTTCTTCCAGTGAGGAACTAGCCCAGAAGTAAATTATCCTTCAGGAGAAGCCATGATATGACCCCATCCCACTTGTTGCCTTACACACACGGGAACATAAGCATGAAATTTTGCTCCAATCTGACTTGAAGAAAGCGGGAACAATGGGGAGAGCACACACTTTGGACTCAAAGGAACAGCATTCAAGTAGAGATACCATCATTTCCTAGTTGTGTGACCAGATTGGTAAAAACGGGGGTAACAGGATTGTTGGTTTGTCACACATGTAAAATAAGGTAATGTGTAAAATACATGTAAGCCTAGTGCTTGACATGGAATAGGCTTTTTTTTTTTCCCCCCATGGAAGTTAATTATTGACAGAACACTGAGGACAAAACTACAGATGAAGATGATTCATTGCTTTTCAGACAGACTGCACCGCATGGTGGTCCAGAGAGAATTTTTATCACTGAATTTAGAAAAACAATGACTCAAGCCCCCACCTGGAGTCTCTCTCTCTCTCTCTTTTTTTTAATAGGCTATCTTAAAAATCTTAAAGAGGGGACAGAACACAATTCATCTATTCACTCTTGGAAGTGGAGCGCCAAGGAGGTTTCAAGGAAGTTCAAGATGATTCCCTGGAGGAAGAACACGTTTGGCTTAAAGCACTAAGTAAGGGACAGGGACCCAGGGGTGTGTGAGACAAGGACAGGAATGCAATCTGCTCCCAGGGCAGGCAGTAAGGGGGGCTGCCCATGACAGATGGTGGAAAACATTGTTTCTACTCCCACTTCCCTATTTTAGGCTTTGTCAGCCAGAGGTTGCGAGGGCAAGGCATTGATACTGTCAATGATAAGGCATGCACTTTCCCCACACCTTCTCCCACTCAGCGCACTGGCTTCTGGGGACCTTTGGGGGTCAAAAACTCTAACAATAGGAAAATGAACCTTACTATGTCACCAAAACTTTGGGTGAACTACTTAACATTTTAGAACCTCAGTTTTTCCCAGCAGTGAAAAGAGGCATGTAAAATGACTCACTGGACAAGGTGTGTGCTGACTAAATGCTTAACATTAGCATGATCACTACTCGCACAGAGCATTTTTGTGAGGATTATGTTAAAACCATCTTAAAAGTACTTAACAAAACCTGACACATTGTGGGTAAAATTAACTATTTCACTTTGTATCATAACTGGGTCATTCAGTCTCACGAGCTGCTTACTAAAAGCAGGGCTGCTTGCTGAGTTAACAGGTTAACAGCAGTATAAATCTAAGTCATAGGACAAACTCTGGAGTGCAGCCACAGGAACGGGGACAAGCAAAACCACCCTGGGAACACCGCGACCTCTCTGCCAGTGGTACAAGAGTCAATTGTGTATTTAAGCCTTGAAACAGTTGTTGTACATTGACTCTGCATCTGGTCAACGGACCGATGAGGGATTAGCAAGATAATCAGATGCAAACACACTCAAGTTGCACAGTGGAAACACCACTGACGGGGAAGGTGAGGTTTGCGAGTACAGCATTGCCTGCACTACAATCCTAATGTTTTCTTCTTTACTTCCTTCTGAAGATGGAGCTTCAAAACCATTCACTGATTATTATGAGAAGGAAAAACTCAACACCAGCAAATTCTAAACAAGTTACCAGATTTGGAGTAATTTTTGTCTTGAGATTATAAAGGAAGAGGCATTCTTCCCGTTTCTGAGGAAGTGTATGCTTTTACTTCTGAGGAAAAGAAACAAAACAAAACAGTGGCAGAAAGTAATCTAGTTATTTCAGTATTCTTTTGGCCTCCACATCTGTCCCTTATTTGGGGCTGTTGAGGTTGGTTTGGGGGCAGACGCATTTGATCCAAGTCAGTCCTTTTATTGACCAAGCACAGGTAACTCAAATTCAAATGAGGAAATACCAAGCCCCAGGCTACTTCACATAGGAAAAAATATTAAAACATACAACTCCATAGAGAAAATATCAAAGGATCTACTATATCCTACTTTTTAAGATAGAAACATGTAAAAACTCAAATTTTTATATGACATGTGTGTTCTATATGTACTTTATTCTGTAAGTTTTATTTATATTAATAAATAACCATTTTATGAATATGTTTTTGCATTCTATAAAAATTTTTGTGTTTCTTTGTCCCACTAGTTTCTACATAATTACATATATTCTTTATGTTTACCCAGGTGTATATGTATATAAATGAACAGGATGTCCCATAATCTTCCAAAGATGTCCCAGTTCTTCTTTTTAGACATGTTCTAGTACCTGTGTCATTTCTATGGACATTTGGGATTAAGGAGATCAGAGCTTCACACATGCCTGTAGTTTGAATTTTCCTTTCAGTGGTTTATAGGACTGTCTCTAAAGTCCCACCAAAGCCCAACACACAGTTCCACCAAAAGGCCACTTTCAGTTGGAGAGACTCAGGCTTGGTTCCATCACCCTGCCCCTCATAATCCCCCACTTGAAGGCTGACCAGGAGGGAGAAGACCATAATTATCAGATCTGTATAGTCAGTAAAGTATGTTCTCAGACCCTCTGAGCAAAGGTATTAAAAGGAAAACCATAAGCGAATGTCTCTCTGACAGAGTTGGAGAATTCACTCAGGATGCCCCCCACCGCCATCCTAGCTGGTGTTCTGGAGAATGCCCCTCCCCTTCTGCATACTGCTACCTCTCCCTTTATGGATGTGGACCACAGTTGCCCCCCAGACAAACACCAGGCACGATGTGTGTGGGATGGGGAGACTACAAGAGTCACTTCTGTTTGCCCACACAGCTCTTTTTTCTTCCTTTAGGACCCTTGCCCTGGCAGATTCGGGGGAACAGATTCTGTGAAATATGCTTTATACCAAGGGCAAATTTGTCCATAATTTTTTTTAAGATTTTTATTTATTTATTTGAGAGAGAGAGTACAAGACAGGGCAGGGCAGTGGGAGAAGCAGACTCCCTGGTGAGGAGGGAGCCCAATGTGGGGCTCAATCCTAAGACCCTGGGATCATGACCTGAGGTGAAGGCAGACACTTAACCAACTAGGTCACCCAGGCACCCCATCCATAATTCTTAACTGAAAAGTAAATTTTATGACCATTTTTGAAAAGAAAAACTCTGCAGTGGTTAATACTAGCAGTTTTACCTTGAGTAAGAGATGGGTCAGCTCAGCTGTTGAGGTACTACAATGCTGTAGTACGCAGTTCTCTCAGGATAACAGGCCCAGTCCATTTTGTGAACATGTCTATCCTTAAGACCAGATATCCCTTTTCAAAAAAAAAACTTTTTTAGGCTCTACTATGGCATCTGCCCAATGAATCTTACCTAGTTTCAGTCTTAAAAGGGTGATCATTTGTTCAAGTAACTCAGAAAAATCCACTGATTTCTTTTTTGACTTGGTATAACGAATTACTATTACATTTATGGCATATTGATTTATTTCACTTAGCTGTCCTTCATTTGCATACAAACTGCTCTGACCACAGATAGGTGTGAATGGCAGCATGGTGACATTCAGAGTCACACAGTTGTGTGGCCTTCACCCTTTCCTATGTGATCTGACAGGGTTATAACCAACACCATTGTTTGTAAATGGAAGGACAGGATTGGAGAATGGCTGGAACCCAACTTTGCACACCTTGACCCTGACTCCTGGAGAGGAGGCCTGAGCCATATCCCACCCCCTCCCCTCTATGCCACAGGCTCGGTTCTTGGTGACAAGCTGCAACTGCCAGGGATCTCAAGCTCTGAGGAACTTGACTGCCACAATTTTTAAGTACTGTGTGCTCTGTAATGCTTTGGCAATCATAATGCTGGCTCACATTAAATGAAAGAAATTTATAACTCGAAGAAAAAAAAAAAAAACTGGGATTCCTGAGTCTAGACAAACATAGCAAAACAGAAGCAAGTATCAACCCAACTCAGAGGTAAGTAACTGCTGACCACTGTAGAGTTTGTTAGCACAAAAACAGGGACTAGAAGCCAGGGTTGCTGGTGTGTAATCTACAATTTCCAGATCCACAATCCTTCCCCCATGCTACCCTCACCCCTGGCCTGCATTCAGTACTCTAAGCGTGCATATAATAACAGTAACAATAGACTAATATTTATCTAGCACTTACTATATACTAGACAATGTACAACATGTTTTGCATTTATGTATTTCCTCACTTAATCATACAACGGTATGAGCATGGTACAATGATCCCCATTTGAGGGACTCAGAAATTTGGGCCTAGAAAAGTTAAGAAATTTACTCAAGGTCACACACCAAGAAAATGCCAGTTAACCATGTTTCAGGAATAATCTGCACCTCTACTATATTAATTTTGTCATTCCTTTCTGATGCAAGCAGTCTCTTTTTATCTTTCACCTGCAACAGCTAACATTGCCACTATCCAAATGTATCCTAATTACTTCTCAAGAATGGCTCTTACAGCCAGCAAATAATATCAATAATATCTTGATTTCCTTGAACTCATTTCCAAATGTAAGCAAAAGAAAATTTAAACTCATAAACCAAATCTAAGGGACTTTTTTTTTTTACTCCATATATTACTTACATGCTCAATGGAATTCTTGCCATATCAGAAAAAAAAAAAAACAGTTTCATAAAGCAGTGATGTATATTTGATCCTGAAACAAAAAGTAGTTCCCCTAAAAATTGTAACAATGATGATAACCAGTACTCAGTGATGCTAAGGTTCATTCCCTTAGGAATGCCATTCAGTGGAGCAAGATTCATTTTAAGAATGTGAATTCATATTTATTTTAAGACACAAATAAAACAAGCCACAAAATGGTCTGCAGAAGGAGATCACGGCAGCTTCTCCAGGTTAGTGGGGGGTAAGCCACAAAATTACCACTTGACACCAAAGATCGTTAAAAGGAAGTACTCTGAATATGAAGAGACACAGACAATCATTCTGGACCTAAAAATCTAAACCAGTAGTGGTTCTTGGACTGATATTAACTCTCATCACACTCAATACTGGTTGCTCATTACTCTGGAACAATTCAATTCTGTTCTGCCTGTGCTTACTCCAATTAAAGGCAAATTTGGTTGTAACCTTTAAAATTCAGACTTTTACACTTATAGCCTCTATTAGAAAACAGTGTCTAGAAACCAGAGAGGGAGACAAAGCATAAGGGATTTTTAACTCTAAGAAACAAAGAGGGTTGTGGAAAGGAGGGGGATGGGCTGACAGGGTAACTGCGGGATGGATACTGGGGAAAGTATATGATTTAATGAGCACTGGGTGTTACATATGACTGATGAATCACTGACCTCTACCTCTGAAACTAATAATACACTCTATGTAAATTAATTGAATTTAAATTAAATAAAAAAAGAAAACTGTCTAATAAAGCCTTCTGGAATTATTCAGAAACATCCATTTATATGCATTAGATAAAAATATACTCTGTCGGGGCACTTGGGTGGCTCAGTGGGTTAAGCCGCTGCCTTCGGCTCAGGTCATGATCTCAGGGTTCTGGGATCGAGTCCCGCATCGGGCTCTCTGCTCTGCAGGGAGTCGGCTTCCTCCTCTCTCTCTCTCTTCCTGCTTCTCTGCCTACTTGTGATCTCTCTCTGTCAAATAAATAAATAAAATCTTTAAAAAAAAAAAAAAAAGCCTCTGCCTTCGGCTCAGGTCATGATCTCAGGGTCCTGGGATCTAGCCCCACATCAGGCTCTCTGCTCAGCAGGGAGCTTGCTTCCTCCCCTCTCTCTGCCTGCTTCTCTGCCTACTTGTGATCTCTGTCTGTCAAATAAATAAAATCTAAAACACACACACACACAGTTGATTTCTCATGATAAAAAGTACCTAAGAAAATTTAAGAGGACTAGAGACATTTAGGCACAAACCAGCATAGACTGAGCTTCTGACTGTCATTTAGAAGCCAGGAAGAGCAATCCCCACTGTCAGATCCCACCCCATACAATCAGTCTTTTTGAGTGTTTCTAGACATGAGGAGATCTGTGGTTCATGTAATTTTTCATTATCCTTAATTATTAGAAAGTTTTTCCTTATCACTTCCTTACCACTATCATCAGATAGCACGTAACAATAATGTGTGCTCATGACAACCAAACTATGATTATTACTAATGGGTTTTCAACAAGTCAGAGAGATGCACGTGGGGCTTCCCACAATATAGACTGCATATATATGACCAGGGAGAAGAAGGCAGAATAGCTGAAAAGCTCGTGCTTTGAGCCCCTCTGTTTGGATATCTTGTCTACTTTATTTTTAGATTTCAGTGTATCAAATAATGAATGGGAATTGGGCTTAAGATATGGCCACACAGGCACAATTTCTAAGTGGAAAGAAGCAATTCAAGGCTTCAGTGCCTTCCACCCCTGGCCCTCCTGGAATGACTGATTGACCAAAGCTGGTACGTGCCCAGCTGTGGTTATGGTCCCACATAAGTCACCTGTCTGTTCCTTGAGCTAGGCCAACTCTGGGGCTCAGGGCAGGTTACACAGATGGAAGAGTGCCACCTCATGCAGTGGGCAGAATAAAGAGTGGCGGATAATTATTATTTTTTGCTGGGCACAAGATCTGATATAAATGTAAGCAATGCAGTATTTTGGTCAATTTCTATTTTTTAGTGTCTTGAAATTTCCATTACAATCAAAATAATAAAAAATGTCTTTTGTCCACACTCATGAAATTATACACATGAAACATGTACAGTTCCTTATATTGAAAATGTTTTTAAAAAAGAAAATATGGAAGCAGTTATCTGAAGAAGATAAATTATGCTAAAATAGCAAAAGAAGATAAATTATGCTAAAATAGCAAATCAGGTGCTGAACTCAATACAGACTTCCTTCACATGGCACTTCTACTGTGGGTTAGCGCAATTACTCATAGAACCTCACTGGTTCTATGAGTACCCCAACCTTTACCTGGGTATGTTGAATATGCTGCTTCCTCAATGCAAATGGTAGGGACAGCACCAATGTATCTCATAGCAGCAAACAGATGTCATAGCTCAAAAGGAATCCGCCCCCCTTCTGCTTGTGTCCTGCTAGTCAGAACTAACCTCATGGAAGTGCAGTGGCCGGGGTGCCAGGAAAGGCAGCAAGCTCAAGACTGGGAGGTGCCAGTAAGGTCCATCACATGACCACTTAGGTAATAAATGCCTTTTACTCTCCAATCTAAACATGCCTAACTCCCACATGTTCTCCAAATAGCATGGTTTCCTCAACCTTTTTCCCGGGTTTCTTCCAATCACTGCTCTGTTGTAAAGATTTTTTTCAACACTGGTATGTGAGCCCCTTGATTTCACAGACAGGACTTGGGGACCGTGTTTATTTTGCAAAGGAAAAGGGATATAGCTTTCAGTAGACTCTCAAAGCAGTTGTCCTGAGAAAGTTCAGGGATCGCTACTCTGGCAGCTCATTTTCTTTCTAATAAAACATGAAGTTGGGCTTCCTGGGTGGCTCAGTGGATTAAGTCTCTGCCTTCAGCTCAGGTCATGATCTCGGGTTCCTGGGATCGAGCCCCGCATCAGCAGGGAGCCGGCTTCCCCCTCTCTCTCTCCCTGCTGCTCTGCCTACATGTGATCTCTCTGTCCCTGTCAAATAAATAAATAAAATCTTAAAAAAAAAAAAAAAAACAACACCAAGTCAATGCAATGTTCTAGCAAAGGTCTGAGTAGCATTATTCTACTACTTACTCTGGCTATAGTAAATACAAAGATCAGAATAAAACAAAATTTGCATTCATTTTTTAAATATATTGTTGCCCTTATGGACCAAAAATATATTTTAATTTTTTCAAAATATTTTATTTATTTATTTGATAGAGAGAGAGATCACAAGTAGGCAGAGAGGCAGGCAGAGAGAGAGGGAAGAAGCAGGCTCCCTATCAAGCAGAGAGCCCAATGCAGGGCTTGATCCCAGGACCCTGAGATCATGACCTGAGCCGAAGGCAGCGGCTTAACCCACTGAGCCACCCAGGCGCCCCCAAAAAAATATTTTAAAAGGTACAGCACTTGCACTGCTGATAAATTTTGCCTTTTCATAGTCAAATGGTCTAGAGTAGTCTTTGTTTTTATCAATCTTTAGACTACATGCAGAGCTATCCATTTTTGTTGCATGGGCTGAGTACTCTCATCATTTTGAATACTGATCCTATCATAAATCAAACCAGCTGTCTTTGCCAACCAGCTTCAAATCTTCTGCATTCCATAAATTTATTCATATAAATCATTTACACAAGCCCTGGACCAGTTAAGCACAAAAAGCCAAACCACAGAACACACTATGGTTCCCTCCAGGAAGATGCTATCACCAGCATACTCTGGGTACCATACTCTTTATAGATCTTCTCCCATATATGTAGTTGTCTCTGTTTACCTTCTTAAGAAGGTATTATCACGTCTGTCCTTATGTCATTAGTGGCTCTTTTCAAATAAGCTCTTTATTTATTTATTCAATTTTTTAAAAAAGATTTTGTTTATTTGACAGACAGAGATCACAAGTAGCCAGAGAGGCAGGCAGAGAGAGGGAGGAAGCAGGCTCCCTGCTGAGCAGCGAGCCCAATGTGGTGCTCGATCCCAGGACCCTGGGATCATGACCTGAGCCAAAGGCAGAAGCTTAACCCACTGAGTCACCCAGGCACCCCATCAAATAAGCTCTTTAAAAGTTGCATCCCCAAAAGGCAACCTGAAAGCTCTTCTATTCTAATGATGCTTTCCTTGATTTTTTTTCTAACCTCCCGCACCTAAATACACTTTTAATATTAACACTTTTACTACATAACTATCACCATGGAAGATGTGAAGCAAGATATGTAACATCTCAGGACTTGCTTTAAAAAAAAAAAAAAGTGGGGGAGGGGATGCAGCGCTATGATCTGCTAAATGGTCTTAAAGTTTCCTGCAAGTCAAGAATTGCATGGTTCTGTGACTTTAGCTAAATAACCAGAATAAAATAAACAAAACAACTTTCTTGCCAGGAGTTCAAGGAAATTCACTGGTGGATTTGTACTGATTTGCTTAATAAACTTAAGCCTGAAAAAGTTATGGAGTTTTCTACATTAATATTCATAATCCAAAGCAAACTAGGAAATACTCCATAATACTCATATTCCTTTGGAAAAATACCAGCCCTCCTCCTCATCAGGCATTGAAATGGCCCACGTCCCATCAGTAATATCTACTTAACATTGGCTGATGATTCCTTTTAGGTTGGCTGTCTGCTGCAGAGGGCAAGTATGTCCAAAATTTTACAAGGTTAACTATGTAATAATTCAATAAAATTTATTCTAATGAATGTTATAAGACTGTAGCACAGAAAAGAAACAGAGACATTACATGCTGAGTAGGTGATAAATGTTTAGGCAGGTGAATGCAGCCACAGCTGGTGGGCAGGACTTGTCCTGACCACCATGACCTCTGTATGGAGCCCCCAAACTGCCCATTCAAAGCATCAAGTCTACAGCACTGACCTTCTTCTCCCATGAAGGTCATACCTAATCACATGATATAGTGGAACAGTCTTGCTTTGAAAGTACCCAAAAGCACTTCACAGAGGAGAAAGCCTTCATTTCAAGACAGAAGAAAAAAGAAAAATCAAATCTACTTTGCCTCTTGAAGCATAGGCATACCATATAACCTGAAGGATCATGTGGCTATAAATATTTTTCAAAATATATTCCATATTAAGGAATCATTAAAAGCTATAAATAAACCTTATTCCAATCCAATAAGTAATGCCTCCAGATAAAATGTGAGTTGTTTACACAAGAAAAAATAATTGATCATTATTTTTTCTTCCTCTTGCCTTACCTTATACAAATACTGCTTGTAAAAATAATCTCTAAGGGGCATCTACAGACTTAAAGTAAATGAATTTCACTTAAAAATAAGTAAACACTATCTTTTTATTGGTCTATTCTCAAAGACGATTCTTGTCATGAAGTTTGAGTTGAGTTTTGATTTTTGTTGTGTGTATTTGCTTTACATGGGTTTGCTTTGGTTCTTATTCATTAAGCAGAAAAAACACCTTTCATTATCATTTTCACCAATTAATAAGGCAAAAGTGGTTTTCAAATGATAAGCATTTTGATAAATAGTTATAAATGCTTAAGAATATTTCTTAAAGCAAAAGTCCATGTTCCCAACGTGGATTCCTGAACCTAGCAGGAGGAGAGCAAATCTTGTTCTAAAAGAATTACACTTGCCGATTTTGAGCCCCTACGTGGGGCTCCCTGAAGGACTGATGGAAGGCACTCTCCTTTGGCCTCACCCAAAAGTCTGTCAAGGTGAATAATGGTCAATGCTGAGGACATTCCTTGATAACGCTAACAGACACATGAACAGGTCACTGTCAATAGGGGAAAGATGAGAGCTGGGGCAAACAACAGACATCAAGGGCCTGAGAGGAAAGGCTGGAAGGAGAGATACTTCAAATAGCAAGGACTTTGGAAAGTTCCTGTGCATAGTGGGAATTCTAGAAAGCCACACATAGCCAAGGCACACCGCATCAGAAAAGGAAAGAGAAGACCCAAAGGGTCTTTCACCTCCTGCTGATGGTTTGGCTCAGGGTAAACAGAAAATGATGTTAAAGTAAAGCTATAAACAGCACAGCTAAACAAAGGAGCCAGTCAACACAGCCAATGTGCAAGACTGGGAGAGGGCTTGTTCATTTAATTTTTCTACTGGATTCCAGGCATTTTAGGAAATCTAGAATGGTCTAGAATTCCAGATCCAGGAACACGCTAAAGGAACAGAAACTCCAGAGAGCACAGGACAAAAAAAATACAATATTTACAAAAATAGTGTATAAAAGTCACTAAGCAAACACACCACTCTAACCCACAGCAAGTGACGGCAATATACCCTGAAGACAGAAACATCTGATGCCCAGAGTTCTCACATCATATTATTCAAAAATGTCCACATTGCCACAAAAGGTGTCAACCATACAAAGAAAGAAGAAAACAGGGTCTATTCACAGAAGAAGATAATAACAAAAACTATTCCTGAAGACACACAGACACTGGAAGGAAATCAACTGTCTTGGGCTCCTGACTGGCTCAGTCAGAGAAGCATGTGACTCTTTATCTCAGGGTCCTGAGTCAGAGCCCCATGAATAGTGTAGAGATTACTTAAATAAATAAAACTTAAAAAAAAAAAAAACAACTCAACTGTCTTAAATATGCTCAAACATAATCCCACAGTTTGTTTTGTGAGATTAAGAGTCACTTATGGTTTGTCTCCCTCCCAATCCCATCTTGTTTCATTTATTCTTCTCGTACCCACTTAAGCCCCCATGTTGCATCACCACTTCCTCATATCAGGGAGATCATATGATAGTTGTCTTATGAACATTGGGGAGGGTATGTGCTTTGGTGAGTGCTGTGAAGTGTGTAAACCTGGTGATTCACAGACCTGTACCCCTGGGGATAAAAATATATGTTTATAAAAAATAAAAAATTATATTAAAAAAAAAGAAATGCAAAAATAAATATGCTCAAACAGCTGGAAGAAACTACACACATGGAAAAAAAGGAAAACAAAAGAAAGATGTTTCAACAATTTAAAAATATTAATAGGCAAAGTTTATTTTATTTTAATTTTTAAGGAACGGACATTTAAAAAAAATAGAAATTTTGAACCTGGAAAGTATTTGAAATGAGAAATAGCCTCAAAGCTTTCAACAGCATATCTGAGCAGGCAGAAGAAATATTCAGTAAACTTAAAGATAAGGCAAAGTAGCAGAAAGAAGAAAGAATGAAGATAAATAAGCAGAACATAAGATGCCTGAGGGACACTGTCAAGTGTACCAACATATACATAATAGAAGTTCCAGAGAAAGAGGCAAAAGAGAGGGAATTAAAGAACATCTGAAGAAATAATGGTTAAAACTTTACAAACTGATTTAAAAAAAAAAAAAGAATCTATACATCCAAGTATCTCAATAAATTCCAAGCAAGATATATTCAAATAGATAGATACTGAGACATATTGTAAACAAAATGTTGAAAAACAAAAACAGAGAGAGAATCTTGGAGGCAACAAGAGAGAAGTAACTCATCATTTACAAGAGATCCTCACTAAGATTACACTGAATTTCTCATCAGAAACCACGGAGGCAGTGGGAAAACATAAAAGGCTGAAAGAAAAAAAAGTTCAGAAAACTAGAATTCCAGATTCAGGAAAACTAACCTTCACAAGTGAAGATGAGGTTAAGACATCCAAGATAAACACAAGCTACAAAAAATGCTAAAAGAAGTCCTTCAGGCTCAAATATAAGTCATTGAAGTGCTACCTAAAACCACCCAAAGAAATAAAAATATTGTCAAATGTAAACTAGATAGGTAAATATAAAAACTAGTATTAGTACATATTTGGTTCATAACTCATCTTTTCTTTCCTATATTATTTAACAGACATATACATGAAACAATAATTACAAATATGTATAATGTATAAAGCTACAATAAATGACAATAAAAACATAAATGGGGAGGGAAAGAGCTACATTAAGAGTACAGCTATGTAAGCTACTAAAGTTACATTCCTATAAGTTGAAATTAGATCTTTTGTTATAAGAAATTAAGTATAAAAACTGAAAACAAGCACTAAGAAAATAACATGAAAAGAGAATCAAAGGTTTACCCCAATGCAGCTAACAATGAATCAAGAGAAAAGTGATTTAAACACAGTAAGAGAACACTGTTATCATTTTTACTCCCCCAAATCCCCAGCCCCATGCAGATCTGTGAGGGTATTAAGGCAAAAGTCCACATTCCCACTGTGGATTCTTAAATCCAGAAAGGAGGGCCAGCCTTGGACCCTTACCATAGAAACATTGTTCTAGATATGTCTCCTGAGGCAAGGGAAATAAAAGCAAAAATAAACTATTGGGACTACATCAAGATAAAAAGTTTCTGTACAATAAAGGAAACAATCAACAAAACTAAATGGCAACCTACAAAATGGAAGAAGATAGCTGCAAATGACATATCCCATAAAGGTTTAGTATTCAAAATATATAAAGAACATACCAAACTTAACAACCAAAAAACAAATAATCCAATTAAAACATGGGCAGAGGATGTGAACAGACATTTCTTCAGAGAAGACATCCAGATGGACAATAGACACATGAAAACATGCTCAATCAACATCACTCATCATCAAAGGAGATGCAAATCAAAACTGCAATGAGATACCACCCCACGTGGGTCAGAATGGCTAAAAATTAACAAGTCAGGAAACACAGGTGCTGGTGAGGATGCAGAGAAAGGGGAACCCTCTTGTGCTGTTGATAGGAACACAAACTGGTGTAGCCACTGTAGAGAACAGTGTGGAGGTTCCACAAAAAGTTAAAATAGAACCACCCTATGATCCAGCAATTGCACTACCAAGTATCTACCCAAGGAAAATGAAAGCACTAATTTGAAAAATACATATGCATCCCTATGTTTACTGCAGCATTATTTACAATAGCCAAGATATGGAAGCAGCCCAAGTATCCACTGATAGATAAATGAATAAAGGATATGTGGCATATATACACAATGGAATATTACTCAACCGCAGAAAAGAATCAAAGCTTGTTAACTAATTGTGATAATCATTTCACAATATATGTAAACCTAGTCATACTGTACACTTTAAACTTACACACTGCTGAATGTCAACTGTATCTCAATAAAACTGGAAAAAATTTAAAGAAAAAAAATATGACCCAACTACATGCTGCCTACAAGAGACTCATTTAGATCCAAGCATAAAAATAAGTTGAAAGTAAAAGGATGGAAAAATACATTCTCTGCAAATAGTAACCAAGGGATAACCAAAGGATAACTATGGTGGCTATAAAAAAGCCTATGGACAGAAGAGATTTAATCAAAAACTGTTACAAGACACAAAGAAGAAATTTATATGTTGATAAAAGGTCAATATAAAAATATGTAACAATTATAAATGGATAAGCATCTAAAACAGAGCTCTAAAATAGCTGAAGCAAAAACTGAAAGAACTGAAGGGAAAAACAGAGTTCTACAACAAATAGCTGGAGACTTCAATGTCTTTCTTCCATAATGGATAAAAAACTGAATGGAAGATTGAGAAGGAAATAAAGCACTTGAACCACATCATAAAACTTAATCGGGCATATGTATATGGAATCCTCCACTAAAAATCAGAATACAAATTCTTCATAAGGATACATGGAACATTCTCTAGGACAGACCATGTATTAGACCACAAAGCAAGTCTCAACAAGATATCATTTCAAACCACAATAGAATGAAGCTAGTAATCAATAAAAGAAGAAAATCTGAAAATTCACAAATAAACGGAAATTATGTAACACATTATTAAAACAATGATGGATAAAAGGAATCAGTAGGAAGTTAGAAAATACTCTGAAATGAATAAAAGCAAACACACAGCAAATCAAAACATATGAAAGGCAGCAAAAGGAATGCCCAGCTGTAAACATCTACATTAGAAAATAAGGAGGATTGGGGCACCTGGGTGGCTCAGTGGGTTAGGCCGCTGCCTTCGGCTCAGGTCATGATCTTGGGGTCCTGGGATCAAGCCCCACATCGGGCTCTCTGCTCAGTGGGGAGCCTGCTTCCCTCTCTCTCTCTCTCTCTCTGCCTACTTGTGATCTCTACCTGTCAAATAAATAAATAAATAAAAACTTAAAAAAAAAAAAAAAAAAGAAAAGAAAATTAGGAGGATCTCCAAACAATCACCTAAAATCACACTTTAAGAACTAGAATTAAAAAACAAAATAAACTCAAAGGTGGTAGAAGGAGGGACATAATATAATATTAGAGCAAAGACCAATAAAATAGAGACTAGAAAAAGAGAGGGAAAAAAAAAAAAACCCTTAGGTATTTGAAAAGATCACCAAAACGGACAAACACTTAACTAGACTGATGAAGAAACACAGGCAGGAGACTCAAATTACTAGAATCAGAAATGAAAGTAGGGGGGGCACCTGGGTGGCTCAGTTGGTTAAGCAACTGCCTTCAGCTCAGGTCATGATCCTGGAGTTCCTAGGATCCAGTCCCACATTGGGCTCCCCGCTCAACAGGGAGTCTGCTTCTCCCTCTGACCTCCCCCCTCTCAGGCTCTCTCTCATTCTCTCGCACTCAAATATATAAATAAAATCTTAAAACAAAAAAAAAAGTGGAAGTAGGAAAAGTTACTGCTGACCTTACAGAAATTTTAGAAATTACCTAAGAATATTATGAATAATTATCATATGCCAACACATTGGATAATCTAGATAATTTAGATAAACTCCTAGAAACACATGAACTACCAGAATGACTCAAGAAGAAAAAATCTGAAGAGACCTATAACAAGTAAAATGATTGACCAGTAAGTAATCAAAGGAATGGCCAGGACCAGACAGTTTCATTAACGAATCCTAGCAAACACTGAAAAAAATAATTAACACCACTCTTTAAACTGTTCAAAAAAGTACAAGAGAAGAGAAGAATTTCTTACCCTTTTATGAAGCCAGCATTACCATGATACCAAAACCAGACAAAGATACCACCAGGAAAGGAATCTATACCTCTAACATCTCTTATAAATATAAATGCATGTAAGCTTTAACAAAATACTAGCAAACCAAACCCAAAAGCATATAACCAAGTGGGATTTATCCCAAGAATGCAAGAGAAGCAATCAGTTTAACACACTACACAAAAAGAATATGGGAAAAACCACACATGATTACTTCAATGGGCACCAAATATAATGTGACATAATCCAATACTTTCATGACAAAAATACTCTGGAAGCTAGAATTCAAAGGGAACTTTCTTAACCTAATAAAAGGGGTTATGAAAAACCAACAATTTATATAATATCCAATGACTGAAGACTGGATATTTACTTTGAAGATCAGGAATAAGACAAAGATGCTTGCTTTCTGCTTTTTTATTCAACATTGTGCTAGAGGGCCTAGTCAGAACAATCAGGCAAGAAATTAAATGAAAGTCATCCAACTAAAGAAGTTAGAACTGAAACTATCTCTATTCACAGGTGATATATTATGTATATAATACATACAGAATAGAAAAAAATACACAAACCATTAGAGCTAATACATAAATTCAAAAATGTTGCAGGGTATAAGATGAACACACAAAAATCAGTTGTATTTCCTTCCACATACCATTAATAAAAAATATGAAAATAACATTAAGAACTTAAAATAGCATCAAAAATATAAAATGTTTGGGAATATATTTAACAAAAGAGGCATAGGTTTGTACATTGGAAACTATAACACACTGCTGAAAGAAATTAAGAAGATTCAGACTTCCTGTGTTCATGAATTAGAATTTATACATTGTTAAGATAGTAATATTCCTCAAAGTGATCTACAGATTCAATCCAACCCCTATCAAAACCCTAGTACCTTTTTTTTTCTTTAACAGACAGAAAGGCCAATCCTAAAGTTCAGATGGAATCACAAGGGACTTCCAATAGATAAAACAATCTCAAAAAAACAAGAACAAAGCAAACATCCTCACACTTTCTAACTTCGAAACCTGCTACAAATGAGGTACTGTGGTACTAGCATAAGGTTATATATACAGACCAACAGCATAGTACTGAGTTCAAAAATAAATACATATATCTATGGCCAATCTATTTATGACAAATAAGACAAGACCATTCACTTGGGAAAGAATAATGTCTTCAACAAAGGCCGCTTGAATAACTGGATGTTTACATCCAAATAAATGAGGTTGGACCCTTAGCTTACATTATATGCAAGTACTAACTCAAAACAGATCTAAGCTTAAATACAAGTTCTCAAACTATAATATACTGTATATATACTCAGAAGAAAACATTTGAGTACATTTTCACAATATCCAATTTGGCAATGGATTCTTAGAAGTGACTCCAAAAGCATAAACTACAGTAAAAGGAAAAAATAAATTGGAATTCATCAAGATTAAAACCTTCTATGCACTGAAGGATACTATCAAGGAAGTGGGAAACAACCTACAAAACAGGAAAAAATATCTGCAAATCACATCTCTGATAAAGGTCTAGATTATAGAAAAAAGAACTATTACAACTCAACAACACAAATACCACGCTCAAAAATAGGCAAAATGAACAGACATTTTCCCAAACACATACAAACGGCCAAGAAGCACTTGTAAAAGAGTTAACATTTATTAGTCATGAGGGAAATGTAAGCCAAAATGACAGTATCATGTTACTTTACAGCCACTAGAAAACCTAGAATTTTTTAAAACCCAGGAGATAGACAGTAAGTGTTGGCCAGGCTGTGGAGAATTTGGAACTCTTGTACATTGTTAGTAAATGGCGCCTTTATAGAAGACAGTGAGTTGGTATCTCCAAAAGTTTAAGACATGACTCAGCAATTCCATTCCTTGCTATGTTCCCAAAATAACTGAAAACAAATATTCTAACAAATACTTATATAGAAGATTCACAGAAAAGTAACCAAAACCACCACTATTCACAACAGACAAATACAACCCAAATCCATCAAAAGATGAACAGATAAGCAGAATGTGGCATATCCATGGAATGGCCTACATTTAAATGAACTATTCAGTAGTTGAATAGTGGACTCAGAGAGACAAGAAGCAGATTGGCTGTTGCAGGAATGGGTAGTGGTGGTAATAGTTGCAGGGTGGGGAGTGAATGCTTCCGGGTATGGGGCTTCGACTGGGGGCAATGAAATGCTCTGGGATGAGAGAGAAATGATGGTTCTCGATACGCTGAATGAACTAATTTTTTTTTTAGTACAGTTTTAAAATGGTTAATTTTAACATATGAAATTTACCTCAATAAGAAAATGTATATGATACAGCATAGGACAGTTTAAAGTACATCTTAGGAGAGGACTGACATATGTAATAATATAATTGGCAACCAACATAAAAAAATGCATACTTTAAAACATACCAAAATCATCAAATCTTTGTATAGTATGAAAAAGAGGAAAACAACCAGAGCTAAGGCTTATATTGAATGCTTATGGGAAATGTAGATACTGATATTTTATTATTAGTTCAGGCAGATTATGCTATGGTTAAAAAAATAATAAAACATCAATGGCTTACAATAATGGTATTTCTTCCTCACATATCTGTCAACTGATAGCAGAGTTCAGGTTGACTCCATGAAATTTTTATTCCAGGAATGAGGCTGAAGGGACAACTTCTTTCTCTATTTCTTGGCAGAGGGAAAAGAGAAATAGTGGAGCCAATCCCAGGCTTTTAAACTTCTGCTCTGTGTGGCATATATCTCTGCCACTCATGCTCCTCTGGCCAAAGCAAATGATTCAGCCAAGACTGACCGCCGTGGGGTCAGGGGTCTACTTTCCCTCTGAGAGGGGGACTGCAAAACATATCAATGAGGATGGGTAATCCTATCACAGGGACACATAATACCTGGAAATTACATCTAATCCATCATTTTAAAGGATAAACTATAGGAAACAAAGGGAAAAATCCCTATAACATGCACAACAGGTATCTTTAGGTCCAAGAATATTAACTTTTTTTTTTTTCCTGCAGTCTGGTAGATACCCCCAAATTGTCCTATAAAAACACTATAGTAAGTGACTTTCCCACCAGAAAAGCATCAAATGCTACTATTACCAAACTTGTTAAATGTTGCCACACTGGTTGGTAGAAAAAAACACTTCATCATTCTTCTATTTCTTTGTTTATGAGAAAAGTTGAACCTTCTCTGTATATTTGCCATTTGTTTCTCCTACTCTATACACTACTTATTTGATAATTTAAGATGGATAAAGTTTTAGTCTGAGCAGAAAATGGAGTCAAACTCTTAAAATTCTTTGTTATCTGCTAAAAACCAGATCTGAGGCTTAGTCAGTGTGGCTAAGGCCATAAGTAATGAAAAAGGATCCCAGGCCTGGGGTATATGTCTGACACAGCAAGTGCCAGAATTTATTCTGTCTCTTTTTGATTACAATATGTTTAAGTACCATCCCAGCAAAGACATAGGTTACCAGACATGGGAAAGTTCACTCCGGATAAAAGCCTAGGTTCTACAGATTGTGAAATATGAATCACAGACCCACAGTATTTGCTGGTAACCCTGGGGAAGAGGTGAAGGTCTCTTGATCTTGGACTGGCATGCCCCACGTATCTGACACTGGAGAAAATGCAAACTGTTCGGCAAGGCTCTTCCTGGCATTTTGCTGTTGCTCCCTCCACTGCATTTCCCAAATTGTTTTCTATAGAATATTAAGTTGAGTAGATGTCACAGAGGAAAAAAAAAGTAGATGTCGAAGAAGTTTGCAAAAGACTGCCTATACTGGATCCTGTCCTCAAACAGACTTGCTAGCTGTGGAAAGTTGGTGAGTTTAGAACCTCTCTGGACTCGGTTTCCTTGTGTTGACAATGAGGGTAATATTAACACCCATGTTGCAGACTTGCTATATTAAACAAGTTAATTCAGGCAAAGCTCTAACCTCTGGAACCTATTTGAGCAGTAATGATTTCCTACGTAAAGTAATAAATTTCACTTTGAAGACCAATGCAGTCAGTATTTGCTTATCACTTTTGTGACAATGTGATGTACACTATTAAAAAAAATAAAAATGATTGATAAGCAACAGGTAAGCAGCACTGCTGGTGCTGCTGGGGTCACATGAAGAGGATACATGCTTCTTCCAGCCCGACAGCCTTCCGAATTCCCTGAGGACACTGCTTCAGAAACCAAGCGGGATAGGCTTCTCAGGTCACCAGGGTAAACTAAGTCCAGCGGCTGGGAACTCTCCAGAGATGCCGCTGCTGCAGATCCATCTCACCATCTGCACTCCAGGTCTTGTCTCGCAGAAGCTCTGTGACTTTGTTTTCTTCTTTGTGCAAGTGGCCATCACACTAAATTTCAGTAGAGGGGGTATGTTGGAGGGGACAATGACAAAAATATTCTCTCAGTGGCAGTATTGTTATCAGAGGAAAGAGGTTAATGTATGGCTCAGTCAAAGAAATCAGAGACTGATGTATTATTATATTGAGGAATGGATCAGCAAAAGTAAATAAATAACATTATAATCACCACCAGAACCAAGAAAAGACCTGGGAAAAGGAGACTGGTGTTGGTGGTAGGTGTTGGCAGAGGAGGGGAACATCTGCTTGCTAAAAGCCAAGCTGCCTTGAGCATGAGGACCTTTTCTTTCTGAGTCTTTTAACCCAAATGCCTGGAAAATTCTTGGCACACAGCAAGCACTCAAAAGAGATTTCATTATTAAATCAATGCATGAACAAATGAAAATATGGTTTTATTCAGTAACTAGACTGGATAGTAAAAGAGAAATTGAGAGTATATATTTTTATAGGAGATGCTCAGTTTTGCTAAGGAGAAACAATAGGTCTCACAGACCTATTTATTCTGTAAAATGACCTACCACCTAAGACCACTGGTTATTATTTCAGATTCTCATTCATGACAAGCTGAATTTTCTCTCCTTCTCTGGAAATGTCTTTCATCAGGAAGCAAGAAGGAAGAGAGAATCTCCAGAAGTCTCAGCCATATTCTTTCCCAGATCCCAGCTGAGACCAGAATCGTAGCCCTCTTCATGCTAAGAGGTGATGGGGAGCTCCAGAACATCCTGTTCCACGCCCAACCACCCGGAAGAGTGGGAAGGGGAGGGCCATGAGAAGAGAGTGGAGCTCTGCCTCCCCAGACCCCACAGACCCTCAGACATGACACAACCCTCAAATACCAGTTTGCACATAGGAGCAGCAGCACTTTCCAAGCACAAGGCTCTGGAGTCAAACTGTCTTAGATTTGTACCTAAGTATACGCCAGGCCAGCTGTAGAACTTTCCAGAAGCTACTACAGAAACCTTCCCGACCACAGGACCATGTGGCCAAATGGGGCAAGACTGCTCACACACCTGCCTCATCACGTACAGAAGGTTTTGCATAAATAGTGGGACCTTCTCAGTACAGCAATCCTTGTATAAAATAAGTGTCTTCAAAGAATAGCTAATGCTGTTATTTAAATGATCTCAAATTTCTTGCATTAGAAAGGTAGTGATAAAGATGCCGCCACCTTTATTAATTTGCTAATGCTCTGTAACAAATAACTGTGCGTCTCTGTGTCCTAATCTCCCCATTTTACAAAGATGTCAGTCATACTGGATTAGAGGCTCCCTCTAGTATAACCCAATCTTCACTAATTACATCTGCAACAACCCTATCTCCAACTAAAGTCACATTTCCCATTAATCTGAATCAGCAACATTTTGTCATGCAAATTTCCACTTCCTTCAGAGAGGCTGCTGGAAGCAATATAATACTTATTCTATTCATAATCACTGCCAGTAATAAAGCCCTAGTTGTGTCCCTGGCATGGAGCCACCACCTCACCACATTGTCCCTGCGCTGACCATTGAAGGAGGGTTACCGCCTCACCATCATACAGAGGCTCTAAGTGACTGGCTTGGCCCAGCTCACACTGCTGGCAGGTGCAAGGGCTGGGACTCAAAGACAGAGTTCCTCAATCTTGATCCCAAGAGAAGAACCATGGCCCTCTGCCAGTCTGTATGCTGCAGGGAATCAGGAAAGACGCAGGAGTGGTATCAGGGCTTCCCAGCTGTAAAGACCACTTATGCCAACACAGCAGCCCGCCAGGTAGCATAAGACGGACAGCTTATCTCATTCAAAGATGGATCCTCTTAGATTGGTGTATTTACGTTGCATCATAATCTTGGATGAATTATTACTTTCCTCATCTTTTTGTCAGAGATGCTTCTAAGATAGATCATGGGGATAAACAAGAAGACCACAGCCAACATCCAGTTTGCTGACCCTGCAGGGCGTCCCAAGCAGGAAGATAGGGAGAAGCCTCCAGGTTTGATGATAATTAACTCTACCACTTTCCCCACAAGTTAGATGACATCCTTTGGATGGAAAGTTAAAAGCCATCTGGTCCACCCTCCCCCAGGGCATGCCAGCCATTGTCCTTTCAAAACAAAGCTTCTGAGCTAGAACTGGCACCAGTCTCAGCTGAAATGTTCTGAGGAAGAGACTAGGAACTGGCCTCAGCACAGGGGGACATCTCACTCCAAACAAGCCACTCTTCCATGCATAGGGTCTAAAGGTGGAACCAAGTTCTCAGCCTTCATTACAGTAACCTTTCAAGGTAGGAGTGCACACAGGCACCCAACTCCTGTCACAGAGAACGTCAGTTTCAAAACAGGATTTGCTTCAAGTAAAGCATGTAAGAAACCAAAAATGCTCCATGATCTTATTTCTCTAAATCACCTTCTTCTCTTAAGATGGTTTACAGTGAGCACAAAGGCTATTACTAGCTCTGTCTGATACAATAACAGATGGGAGTATTCCCCCCAAATCATGTTAATGCCTTTATTAAACTAGGTGCAACTGCATACAGTAATTGCCAAATGACTACAGAGTGACCGTGAAATCCCAGGAGTGATGAATGTAAAGATTAACTAAAGAACCACCCTTCAATGATCCTCAGTGCAACCAAACCCCACCTGCCAGCCTCCGCAGAGCACCCAGAGCCTGCCTCATCCTCTCCAGGACACAGCTGTGGGCTGAGAGCTAGCCCTCTACCCACCCTAGCCAGGACCTCCCTCTCCCTAGCCCCCCAAACCCGCCCCATATGTGCTATCAGCATTCAACTTACTACCCAGCACAGGGAACCTACTTGAATACTGACATACCCAATTTAAACACTGAACTGAAAATCCTAAAGCAATGTTTGGTCCTCAGCAGGATACCCTGGAGATGATATTCTAGAGCCTCTCACTTGGTGTTGACTCAGGACTGGCACTGTTCAGATTGATACAGAAGCCCCTACTGAGGTGTGCCCCTCAAATATAAGCAGGTTCCTGGGAGCCCCAGAGCAGGGATGGCTGTCCTGGCCTGTGCACTCCTTGCTCATCCCAAGGGCTTCACCCCTGCCCCGTACGCCCAGCCCAGGATGCCCAGCCCAGCTCTACACCCTCCCCAGTCCTGCCCAACCTCCAGCCCCAGTTCTGGTCTCCCCAGAAGCAGACTTAGCCGCTCATGTCCTCTCCTCCTGGATTGTGCAAGAACAGGCCTGCTACTAGCTGAGAACAGCCCCCTATCTTTTCAACAAGACAGAACACTGACCCAGAAGGACATTTAGTTACTGTGCCCTGCACAGAGTATGCCCTTCATCCAAGTTTACTGAATTGAATTCATCAAATTGCAACCCCGAATAACTGCTCCCAGGTTCAACCTCAAAAGTTAGCTTTATCAAGAAGATGCAAAAAATTTAAAAATTAGAAACACCAATATTCCCTAGAAATTCTAGTATGAAAGAACCCATAGGACACTTGAGCCAATTCATTTATTTTATACAATTTGTTATAAAAGAATGTCAGTGCAGTCCCATAGCTTGCCTAACATCAAACAGGTTCTTATTGGTAAACCCATGAAGGACCTTCTTTCTATCCCTAAAGGTCTGTGAATAATGAATGCTTGTTCGTGAACAGTGTGATAAATTCTGCACTATGCACTGAAATAAGAGATCATACCCCACTTCTATCCCAATCTCCATGTAGCAACTCTTCACAAAACTGTGGTCTTAATTTAAAGACACGATCGGATTTCAGGCCCTGGGATGGGGTCTGTGAAGTGTCAAGGTTAGATAGGCCTCAGAACCCTCCAGCTACCACTGAGAGCTTAAAAGTCAGCCAGAGCAACGAAGACAAACACTGAAGAAAAGGGGTTTATGCCACAGATTCACCGGGAGTTTTAACAAGACAGAGAACGGCCCTAAAAGAGAAGGCATTATTTATAATCCACAATGTGTTTGCCGAAGGTTCATGAGCCAAAACCCAATGAAATGCCTATAAACTACATTGTTACCCAAATCCCCAGTGAAATCAGAAATTTCCTTACCCTTCCTAAAACTATCCATTCCTCTTTTACCCATTCCCCTAGGACACAATTAAGTCAGCAGAGAAACTGTGAGTATAGAAAATACACACGTATTATGGGAAACAAATATGAATTAAGTTTCAGTCATCAGTCCTTTGATGCTCTCTATCATCTGCATGAGTGAACCAGCCAGAAAAGAAATCACTTGGCAAGAGATTTTTCCAGCCCTAAGATGTTCCACATGCTAATTAAGGGCTCTGTTAGGGGCCTGACCTTCAAGGACGAGGTGCTTATTAAACCTCTTTGGTTTCTCCCTCTGACTGAGACAGGATTAGATTTTAAAAAATTGTACTTAAATGTTAATAAGAAATTATTTTAGCTCAGAACTTTGATGTTGCTTGTGGACCGTGGATATGAGATTTCAACTTAACATAATTGACAGGTTGCTCCCCATTACCTCTCCCAAAATGTGGCTAGAAGTTTTTGTTTTGTTTTGTTTTTTTCTTTAAATTTTCTTTTCTTAAAACATTCTATCCTGGTGTTAATCAGATTTTGCTTATTTTATTATAACTAAATAGATTTTCTTTTTTGTATAATTTATATAAACACAAGTATTAGGATCTAAGCTAGAAGACCAAGAGACTTTTCAAAACAAGTATGACTCCTACAAAAGCAAAGATCAGATCAGATGCCAGATTAAATGAAATAATAAAGTTGTTAAAGCAAGGAAATAAGTAAAAAGGAAAATATGAGCAAGTACCCAATAACCCCAACATTAAAGTATTAATGAGCATAGGCATGGTGTTTCCCTAGCAGAGCGTTGAGGGTCACCTACACCAGAAACACCTGGGCTCATTTTTTGACCATGGATACCAGGCCCCCACCTGCCACGTCTTGTATCTCTGTCTTGATAGTCTGCATTTTAATAAATTCTCTCCTAACTAAAAACAATGATTTTTAACAACTGCTATTACAAAGAGACACGGAGCACTACTTCCAGCACGACTTCCCAGTTTCCCTAAGTACCTTCCATCTTAATATCTGGGGAAAGAATTCTGCCCTTGAAGGGAAAAAACATTATTTTATCCAATTCCTTTACAATATTACCATGTACAAAGTAAAATCTATAACCATTTTAATAAGAATGGAATTTTAATATTTTCTAATAATTTCTAACACATCACCTTATTCACTTCTTTATTTAGCAATATAAAACCTGAAAAGCAGAGAGGTAAAATCGGGGGGGCATCTTAGTCCCATGTTCACCTGTACTGAGCATAGAGGGCTCCTGGGAGAGGGGATGATCACTAAGCAAGGGTATGTTCAGGAAAAATGCAATACATCTAAAAAATGGAGTCTAAAATAGCTGCAAACCATTTATCCTAATACTGAATATGACAAAGGTTTCTTATGGGGTGATGTGGGGAAGCCAGGGGTGGACTCAGTGGAGAGCTACAATGGGGAGGACAGCATCTCCCCCGGATCCCACAGCCCTGCACTTCGCTGCAGCTGTGAGCATCAGGCCACACTAACACGCTCCCAGTACACGTTTGCTTGGCGAGGCACCGTGTGAGAAACACAACCCCTAAAAGCCAAGGCCTGAAATAAAGTGTGCTTCAAAAGGCTGATTTTGGTTCTTGACAGACCATTACACTCATCCTCCTGGTTGGTCTAGGCAAACATTTCGGCCATTACTTGTACAAAGGGGCCATCTCTGCCCACAAGTATTTATAAAACAATTCTGGAACAATTACAGGAAAGTTGAGGACTCCTGTGGTACAATCAGCATAAAGCTTTTCTTTTCCTTATTGAAAAGATGGTGAACAAAATTAATTCTGCATTCATTCCAAGAGGTAATGAAATAAACACTGTTACACTAATGTTAATATGTGACTTTTAGAGTCAGATAGTCAGTAATCATGTTTTATGAAATACACGCCTCATTGACGTCAGCCCCAAATAAGTTATTACTTCTGTTCATTAAATGCACAAAAGTACATCAGGCAAAATTAGATTATTTTATAGCAATCTATTTCATTAATTTTTTACCAATAAAGTAAGTACTGAAGCATAATTTCTCTTCAAACACAATTTTAAATTGATAGCTTACTCGTTTAGAAAAGGACACACAGCAAGGAGTGACCAATTTAAATGGATACTTCCTGCTATTAACACAACTGCAAGTTATTGTGATTTGTCACCCCTGGAAAACCTTCATGATGAGAGAACCCTCTGGTAAAGGAACTGGCTCCTCAGAGATTCTTTTCTGGAGGGGTGGGAGGTGGTGAGTTGAAAGTGGAAACTAAGTCTATCCTTACGACATTGACTGTCCAAGTTTCCTGATGGTAAAAAGAAATTACTCCTTTGATAAGATCTGGCAATCAGGTCAAACACTGAAAGTCCAGAATTCAAAATCAGTGAGGGTGCTTCTGTGTGAATGGAGGGAGCTACCTAGCAGCCTCTTTCTCTGTGACTGGGCAAAAAAAAAAAAAAAAAATCAAATTCCAGTGAGTTCTCCACTGGTGTTTCAGTACGGTTTGCTAACGACGGAGGAGCTGATTTTCTACTTTAAAAACTTCCCACCATGGCAGCACATGGTGCTGCCTCTGGGTGTCTGAGACCATTTCTATTGGCATTAGTAACTCCAGAGTCGATCTCTGAATTATGGAGAACTTGGTCTTATATGGTATAAAGCATCATAATACCTCTCTAAAATACTAAATTGAAAAAACTTCTGTAAAAATTTAAATTGTAAAATATTTCTGCCCCCAAAGTTTTGAATAAGGGATTGTGGGTCTGGGTCTGTATCCTTACCTGGACCTGTTGCTGTATGTCAACCAAATCACCATTGTGGCCTGAGGCTTACCTTCACACCCTCATGGGGAGGGCAGGTAGACAATTCCGGGCACGGGCAGGAAGCATCCAAGGGGCTGTCCAGGGGCAATCTCAGGAGGCCTCATGGGATGATGGTGAAGGTAAGATCTGAAAGGAGAAGTGCTTCTCTCATTACAACAGGCAGGAGCACAGAACGCTAGCCCCCTCCACCCTGGCCAGTGTAGACAGCCAAGCAGGTATGAAGGCAGGAACACGACCTGTGTGAGAACCTAAGAGCATGGAGCACAGAGAGGACGGCAGAGGGAGGAAGAAGAGGAGTTCAAGTGCACAGGTGTGGACAGCCCAAATTGTGGAGAAATTTGATTTTTATGTTAAGTGTTCTAAACAACAGGGGTTGTATTTAAGGGAGGGGGAAAACATGACCAGATTTATCATTTTAAAAGATAACTCCGAGGCAAGAGAAAACACAGAGGAAACTTAAATGCCTACCACTAAGTGAAAGAAGCCAATATGAAAAGGCTGACTTCTGTATGATCCCAACTCTAGGACACTGGAGAAAAGCTAAAACTAGTTGATAATTAAACTATCGGGGTTGCCAGGGGCTAGCATGGGAGGAATAAACAGGGCCGTGAAACTGTTGCATACTACGGACTTAAGGTCATTTGCCCAAACCCTTAGAAATATCCCAAGGGTGAATCCTCAGGGGAAGCAGGGACTCTGAGTGAGAATGAAGAGTCTGTGTAAGTCCATCTGTTATAACAAATATGCCCTCTGTTGTGGGGTATTGGTAATGGGGGAGACTATGCATTTGTGTAAGGGCAGGGCATGTTTGGAAACTCCTCTCGCTTTTACTGTGAACCAAGAACTGCTCTAAGAAGATAAAATTGTTAAAAAAAAAAAAAATAAAGAGGTAACTTTGGCTGATTTGTAGTGAATGGACTAAGGGAACAAAAGCAGAAACAAGACCAGCTTGAAGGCCTTTTCAGCAGAACAGGAAAGAAGAAGAGGTGGATTGTAGTAGAGTGGGAGGTAAGGATACAAGTCAAAATTTTCTTCTTTTTTTTATTATTACTTTTTTTTTTAAAGATAGAAAGCACAAGCACATAAGTAGGGGGTAAGGGGCAGAGGGAGAAGGAAAGACTCTTAAGCAGATTCCATGCTGGACATAGAGCCCCATATGGGGCTTGATCTCATGACCCTGAGATCATGACCTAAACCCAATTCAACAGTGAGATGCTTAACCGACTCAGCCTCCCAGGTGCCCCGGAAGGTAACATTTTAGAGGGTTAATCATGGAAACTTCTTTAATGGACTATGGGAGTGAGCAGGCAATAAGGGATGGAGACCAGGGAGCAATACTTGGGGGAGATATATGAATTCACCTTTGGGTACTACAGCCCCTTTCAAAATAGAGATGTAAACAGGCATCTCATATATAGATCTGGATTAGGAAGCAAAGATAAATTTGGGGTCATAAGCTTATGGAAGGCAGTTAACGCCATCACAATGTGGGGAATTCACAAGATGACTTGGGGAAGGAGAGTATAAATAGAGACATGAGGTTGTCTGGGATCAAGACCGAGTCAACGATAAACTTTACAAGTCAAGCAAAGGTTAATAAGAGAAGCCAATAAGATATGAGGAAAAACAGAGAAAGACAGAGAAAAAGGTACTCCAGAAAGGTCAGCTCTATTTTGTGCCACAAAGTTATCCAAGATGATGAGGACAGTGAAATGTCTAAATGATCTTTGTTGTCATTTCTAGCTGGCTGGCTGGTCCGTGGAAAGGATGAAATATGGTTCATCCTACCACTACTGTAAGCTATCGGGTACAGTTCATAAAAAGCACAGAGTTCAGAGCCAAAGCCTAGGGCAAGTACTCCCTCTGCTCTCCCACCCTCCAGGGAGTGACACCCCCCCCCCCCCGCCCACACTGCCCTCAGCACCAGCATGAATAGCTTCTAAGAAGCCATCCTGACCAGTTAGGGGCTGCATGTCCCTGTCACAGGCCTGCTTAGGAGACCTCACTCCTTCCCGCCATCACATTCCATTTATGGGATCATGCAGATGTATTCTGCTGCCAGGTTTTAATTCAGTGCAGGGGAGGTGGTGAGCTGCAACCCTGCACCCACAATCTCCAGTATTAGAAGCATGATGGGTGCTCAACAAACATCTGTAGATAGAAGAGACGTTCTTTTCATTGGCGAAGACTGTGCTGTGGCTGACAATGGTGGGTTTGCTTTAAAATCAGACCAATGTAGTTTGGGCATCACCGAATGGCTTGATGCTGGAACAACCTTATACTTAGACTCAAAATTATAAGTGATAGAATTTAGAAATTGCTAACTAAGGCCTCCTACCTAAAAAAATTTATTTAGCTTGTTTTAATAGAGGGCTAAAAACTCCCATGACATTAACTCCTTTGGCTTTAAAATTCTTCAACTTACACAGTTATTCTTTGAGAGAGGTCACATGTGTAGTCACTCTCAACCACACTCACGGTAGGACATATCAGAACAGTGAGCTCCCAGCAGTCCCAGAGGACATGACTGGGAGTGCTAAGATTTGGAATGAGAAAGAAGTGTTCTGACTACCAGGACTCCTCCTTTGAAGCTAGGACTCTACACAGTCCTGGAATTTGAATAAAAGAAAAAGAAGAAGCAACAACCAATTTCCTTCCCTACATCATAGGAGTCAAGCAATGGTAAAAACAAAAACTAAAAACTAAAATACTAGCTTATAGAGTTGTAAATTCCAAAATCAACTTCTGCCCTCACTATGGGCACAGGGCTGACAAGGAGCACAAGCAGGACTCAAAAAGAGAATTGCATCACATGAAAGCCAAGCTCTTTTGACTAATCCATGCTTCCTCTGACTCCTGAAATCTGCTTAGGTAATTACCACGGAGAAACTAGCCCTCCCTTGCTCCTGATTCACACCCCTGCTCATAACCTACTATTTTCACATTTAAAAGCCCATCCAGAACACAGCCAAAGGTTAGTATTACTGATATTTTGTATATTCAAACTAAGGACTGGAGTCATCCAAAGACCTCGGTGCTAACACATTGTTCCCAGTTTGGTCAGAAATCCACAAAGATTTGATGCCTGCCTCATGTCAGACACTGAATTCCAGCAGATATATTACTGTATTTACCCACCACAGAAACCCACAGATCTCACGTCCCCACACTTCTTCAGTTAGAAGACTGAGAGTCAAAGAAAAGAAATAATTTTGATAAGGCTGAAAGCTGAGGAGTAATGGACAGATTTGCTTCCATGCAAGCATAGAGATTAGTGAAATCATTCCTGGTCATAGGCGCTCTGCCACCAATTCTAAATCCAACAACTGTTAAAATGTTTTGGACTTCAGTTTGTATGTTTCTAGAACAATCTACTAAAACTGTCAAGTGAGTTAGTACCTGTACCCCATGGCTACCCACAGCTGGCATCCAGAAGTTCCAGAATCAGTATTTTTTTTAAGCATCAAAATGCCCCAGGGGCAATGGGTCAGACAATCTTCCTTCTCCCAATCCAGCTCCTCAGCAGTCAGCTGTGCCAATAGCACACAAATGTCTGCCGTTGCAAAACAAAGCACTCAGTACAAACCCCAAAGATTTGGGCTAACAGGATGCCAAATGGCTGGTGTCCTTTTCTCTTCACACACGTCTACCCTCCACCTAGAATGGTCTAGACCGTTCTAGACCGTTAGAATGGTGTAACTCTTGTGACCTTGAGTAAATGTGGTCCTCATGAGGACAGATACTCGCTTTTGGTACAGATAAATTGTGTGGACACAGAACATATTGCCAGCCCTCTGGGGGATAAATGACACACTAATACATACAAACTGGGACATCATGTTCCCCTCGTCGATCATTCATAGAATCAGCCACAGGACTCCTCCTGAGCTCCATTTTGACCTATATGTCCTTCTAGGTGAATACCTCTTTCCTCAAAGATCTAAGTGTCCTAAGTTTGCAAGAAATGGTGGGGTTCCACACAACTAAGCCCCTCATTGGCCCAGGCAAGTGATGGCAGAGTCGGGGTCTTCCTGGTCAAACTAACCTGCAGGGACACCTGTTTCAAGACTCAGGGAGACAAACGCACCCCCTGCTGTCTTCATTTCCAATTCCTCTTAACTTTTCTATTTTCATGGCATCATAATTAAAATTACAGCTCTTTTATTTACATAATATAATACAGGTATTTCTTTCACAAATTTACCTTAATTTCTCATAAGAATCCTATCTTGTGTCTAATAAGAAACCTGTGAAAAGGCATTACAAGTTAATAGAAACTGAGAACCAAGTGACTTCCCCGAGTTCTGACCTTGTGGGTGACAGAGCCAGGACCTGGACAGCAATGTTCACCCCAAACCTCCTGCTCTTCTTGCCAGGACACGGTGGCCCAGACAACCTGTGCCCACACGTTCTCGCTTTGGGTGTCAGGGAAAGAGGGCTAAATTCAGAAGGTGCCTCCTGGCTCCTGCCTGATGGCATGACCTTGGAAAAGTCACCCAGAATCAGTCTCTTTCTGCAAAACTGAGAGAGGCCGGCACCTTCTCTGGACTGGGGTGCTCTTACAATCCACAATCCACTCTCCACCCAGTGGCCAGAACAGTATTTTTAGAACATAAATGCCCTTTGCTTTCCTACCTGCACCCTCCAACACTCTGACCTTGAACAATAAACAACTTTTCACTGTAATGTATAGACCCTACCTGATCTGGGCTGTGCTGTCTGCTCCATTGTGCCCCTCCACTCCCCTATTCCATCACCGTCCTGCAGCCACAGCGGCCCTTTGCACGGGCCTCCAACAAACCAAGCTCACTGCCGCTCTCACACCTCTTAGCCCTCCAGGGCAGCCCGTTCTCACTGTTGGGGTTTGAGAGGCCGCCCCGTGTCCTCTCTCTAAAGGAGCTCCTTCTCTGCCCTCACTCCCCTCCCAACCCATCGCCCCAGTGCTTCATGTCCATCACACTATCACCACCTCAATTCTATTTGTCTTTCTGCTTTTCATTTATTTCCCGCCTCTCCTCTCTCTACTCCTTAATGACAATACACACCCCCCGTGTCTTCTTTACCCTCCATCCCTGTCTCCATTTTGTCCCTAATGTCTTAATGTCTGGCACCCGCTAGGAGCTCAAAGCATCTTTGTCAAATAACAAATCATCTGTAAAAAGACATATAAATAAAAAATATAACCACTAAATTCAGATCATAAATTTATGACTATTTGTTTTGATCTGGGCCAAAATTTACTGCCCTACTGCCTAAATCAAAACAAAACAAACAAAAAACAAAAAGACCCATAGCACTCCTAAGCAGATTTAAAAGGCAAACAAGAAATTTTGAAGAAAACTCTTCTTAAGTATTAAAGCAACAACAGAGACCAAATATACCACCTGTGGGAAACCAAGGAATCGTGAAGGAAGTAAGACCTGTGGGACCTCTGGTCACAGCACCTTGTTTAGGGATTACTATTACATATTTGCTTTAAGATAATGAAACAGTATTTAATATTTCTCCTCGTTCCTCTAATTCAGACTTGATGAATTCAGAGCACCTACAGAAATCCCCTACCACAATCTCTTCATCCTGCCAGCCTCCTTCCTTGCCCTGCCTTCTGGGCATTCTTCAAAACTTGACTCTCTTGCCTTAGGCAGGAGAGAAAGAAGAGTTAGCCCTAGAAGGGAAAGCCCTGCCTTTCCTCTGAGGGGACAAAGAAACCATGCACAGGGATGCACTGAGCTGCCCACAAAGTGTCCAATCAAAGACTCAGTAAGGGCCAGCACCTCATTCGCACTGATTCTCGATGCTCACCAACACTGAATTTTATAATCGTAACTAAGCCGCAATACCGCTGAACAAGAGCTATGTCTTCTGTTTCATTCTTATTCCCCAAAGCATAGGACTTATATCCAAGAAAATACCTACAATTGATTCCTACCCATTAACATAAATTAAGCATGTCTTATTACATTTACCTTTTCAGGTATTTCCCACATCTTTCATCATCACATTATTAGGACTACAGAGAAAAGACCGAGGGCTAGCACATAAGATACTAAAATGCAGGAAAGTTTCTTTTAAAAATAAATAAATACAAACTGCTTTATGCACAGCTTGTAAAATCAGAAATTAATTGATGCAAATGTGCTGACACACATTCTAATGTCTTTATTTTCAACATCATTTAACAAGTGCCGATCTCAACTATTTTTCAGAAGAGCCATTTTCTTAATGCCTGTGTTAATGTGTTCATTATTTCAATATTTACGCTCATATAATACTTTTTCACAAGGAGTTTCTGGACTTTATACCCAACAAACAGCACAGAGAGGAACTTTTTCAGGAAGGAAGGGGTGTAAAAATAAGCAAAGGGAAGAATCCTTCACTGCCAATACTTAGGGAATATTAGTAGTTCATATTATTCCTCTTCAGATATTGATTCCTTGGGATTCTCATCGATCCAATCAGAGAATGTGACCACGTGCTAATAAGTGATCACCTCAGCCAACTTCCCCAAGGAACTTCCCCATGTAAGGAAATCTCTCTCATTTTAAAAGCATGCCCTCCATCACCTACCTTTGCCCTATTTAGGGAAACTTTTGAGGAAATAATTCTTATTAGCCTGACAAAACAGTTTTTGACCTCAAATACTTTGCTTCCCTAGCACTGCCTATGAGCTAAGAAATAGCAAGAAGCTAAAAATTATTTCTTCAACAGCAAAAGGCAGGAACCCTTAGTCACACCTCTGTTTCTGTAGCTGCCTCTGTATTTACCACCAGACTGGGCTTCAAAATCCACAACAACTACACACAGAAAGCTTAAAACCCAGCCTGAGGAAACTAACCAAATATTTAAATGTAGTTTGGTCCTTTTAAAAAAAACAAAACAAAACAAAAAAAACACTTAAATTAGCGTGATTTTAAGACACACTCTTCCATAATATTTTCTTTTTGAATGTTAATAGAAAAATAATCGTATTTCTCAACTACCTGAAGTATACAACAATATTCAAAGAACTATCACCTATTATCTATCGATAAGTAAATATCCCTTTCGGAACTCACATTGAAGGACAACACAAAAGACTGCCTATGAGACAAGCATCTCAATGGCTAATCATATCCTCATTCGTTAACATCTGCCCTGGTAACTCCTGATTCAAAGCCTTAAACTTTGCTTTCTTAAAATACCATCCTCCCATCCCAGGATGTTAAATTTCTACCATTTGTCCACTACTTTCCAGTGATTAATTTTTCAGATTTTCAGAGGTTCTCCAGATATCACAAGCGACCCACTCAGACCTCATCTTTCAAGCCATGTAAGAGAGGTGTCCCTATTCAACTTGAGGCCTGTCGAATTCAGTTGGCAAAGATGAACAGAGTGAGCATGCAGAACATTCTGATAAAGAACCATGACTAACACCTGCTGAACTACTCAGTAAGACTGAGGTCTTCAGAAATCCCTTTTTATAGGGAAGCACAAAAGAATCTATGTTAGAACAGGGATTTACAGCCAGGAATATTTGTCTCTAGAAACTGAAATTATGCTATTCTAGTCCACTCAGTAAGTACCCTGCTTTCATTTTCAGCATGTTTGTGAGCACACCTACATCATTTAGGGGGACATTAATAACCAACCTGACTTACTACCCATGAGTCACCATTCCCTTTCCTGGGTTCAAGTTTGGTGATTGGTAAACTATCTGGTATCAAGGTTTTCACTGCAATCACATAAAGAATTAGTTCAGAAGCTGCCAGTGATGAAGACAGATTGAAGAGGCCTTCAATTCCCTGGTTCAAACATTTAAAAACACTGCTGACAATTTTAAAAATAAATCTGTAAAACCTGTGTCAAATTCAAAAGCAAGAAAGAGGACCCTTTCGTAGAAAATAGGAACTGAAGACCACAGCACAGAGTAGGAGTTGAAGTTGCAGAAATCTGGAGGTACCTGAATATACATGAGGTTCTAGGGTTTAGCACTCATGCTTCAACTGGTTTTGAGGCCATATTTGGTGGAAAACTAGCCCCATGCTTCCTCCAAAAATAAAGGCCAAAGATGGAAAGCTATCTCAGCTAGAACAGAAACCTAAAACAAAAAGACTCTGCCCACTTTCTCCAAAGCTTGATTTGAAAGCAGACTCTCCTTCAGGGCTGTGGGATGATTACATAACAGGATTATTACAAAGTACACAGAACCCCTAAGTGGCCCTTTCTTACTATTCACTTGATATGAGAACCTAAGGGAAAAGCTAGTATAAAAACTGGTCAGCACTGAAATCCCCATCCGAGGAAACTGTGAAAGAAATTAATTCCCACTGAAGATGAGCTCACACACAAAAACACAAAGCACTAGAGAAAACTGTTTGAAATGACAACTGACCAACCAATGAAACCAAGGAGAGATTTCTCACCCCCTGGAAGAGTAACATGCCCAAAGGAAGTATAAAGGACCAACTCCCCCAAACAGGCAAAAAAAAAAAAAAAAAAAAGAACAAGTAAACTTAAAAAAGGAAAAAAAAAAAAAAAAGAAGAGAGAGAATGAACTTTTGGAAATGGAAAACCATTATAAAATTAAGAAAGTCATAAAACGGTCAAAGGATAAGACCATTCAAAAGAGCAAATTTCTGATTTGAAAGACAGACTTGAACAGACTATCCTGAATGCAGTATACAGAAATGGAGAAACATTTCAAGCGTTTCCTGACTACAAGTCAAGACTTCAGGGAGCTGTGAAGATCAAATATAGTGTAAAGACAAGTCACTATATATAGATAAATAACTCTGGAGAGAGAGAGAGAGAGAGAGAGAGAGAGATGTTAAAATCTCAGGGGACAATAAAGTTAACCTGTTAACACAAATAACCTGAGGTGAAAGCTCTGCTCTGAACAAGCTGGTCCCTGAGGATCCTACTTCCCCCTGACCTTGCTGCTTTGCAACCTCCTATATTATTCATACTCCAGGAGGCTCTTCCTACATAGTAACCTGCCTCCCCTTCTTTATGCAATTAGCTTGCTCTCTGTTTAATACTTTAAATTCCAAATCCATAAATTTGGGTAAAATATGCACAGGCACAAATTAGTTTCCTCTTAAATTTGCTTAGAAGGACAGACCTTCCCTTGGCTGTCTTAAACATGTCCTGGAAAGCTGAACTTCATGGCTGAATTAAAAGACCATGGTTTGCCCTGTGGTTAAAATTCTCATTATCCTATGATCTTCTGATTTAAGCTTCAAAAATATTTTTCTCTGGCATAAAGAGACTTTTGATATTTTAGCTGTAATCCAAATCAATTCCTAAATTTATAACCACCTGATGTGTATATTTTACTCTGGTCAGTGAGACTCAAAATTTCTATAAAGACTTACTTCTTTCTGTAAATTTTCTGTGCCTGAGGCCCCTGTCTTTTAATGAAGAGTACACTAAACATGGAATCATGCGACCACATGAGGAAGGACCTGGGCAAATTGAAGGGAGCCAAGAGTTAGCATCTGGCATTTGTCAGTCAGCTTGCCAGGAGAAAGCAAAAGGTCTACCAAGGAGTTGCTGAGATGCCAGAAAATCTGCTTTAGAACAGGATTGTTCAGGATGATGGGCTACATGGTGGGAGAACATGAGTAAACACAGCACTCTAGAAAGTCATTGCCAACCATCAAAACAAACCCATGGGATGAACCTGACTCACAGAAATCTAGACTCTAAATGGACAGAGTAGAATTACAGCAAACATATTCAGTCCCAAATGGCATGCCATTACAAAACCAAATAAAAGACAGTCATCCCTTGGGAGTCCACCATCCTTTCAAAATTTCAAAACCATCATGCATACATCTTTTCATTTGATTTCAAACAGTTGGGGAGGTAGGCTCAGGAGGTATTATCCCCTTTGAAGATGTATAAAACAAAGATTACAGAGATCCAATGATACAGAAAACATTTCATTGAACATAATAAATGCCTAGAAAGAAAGCTCACCGTTAAGAATGATAAGGTTTTACAACAGATGCTCCTGACAAGTAAATTAAAAAAGAGAGATGACAACTAGTATTTATTTTTCTCCCAATTCACTTGACTAAGTAAATATTAGCCCAATAGAAATATCTCATGTAAAATGAAACCTAATTCCCACATTCTTTCATGTCCTGTCTCTTTTGTTTCTTCCTTGCCCTTATTGTAACTTTCTGATATATGCATTTATTAACTGTTTATTGTCTGCGTTTCTCACTAGAACATACACTGCAAGAAAGCAGGCTTGTTGCCTGTGTGTACTACTACATCTCCATTACCAGAGGGCCATAATATAAGGTTAATAAATATTTGTGGATATGTGAAATAAGGATGAATACATTGAAGGTCTCATATTTTACATATTTCACAGACCATCTTATTTTTTGGAACTAAATGTCTGAAATACCATGAGATGATTAAGAGGTCGGTGATGAATTGCCGACACAATTCTATTTGCATTTGTACAGAAAAAAATGTGTTACGTGTTTAATGAAAGTTGGCTTTCAGGGGAAGGCCCAGTTGGGCACGTTTCTGCTGTAGTTCAAGGTACACTCCTTCATGGGAAACTGTTTTGAAAATGAGGCCCCACTATCTCATTCCCTGACCACTAACTGAATGTTCTCAACAGGAAGGTCATGCTGGCTGAGTTTTATTTTAATCGAGGATGAAAATCTCTGGCTGCATAAAGTAGAGGCTCTAACTAGGCATTAATCCCTGAACTTTTAGACGCTAGACCAAGAAAGTGCCTGGTGAAAAGGCACCGGCGGTACAGTGCAGCAGACGCAGGTGTGGAAAGGGAGGGTCTGCATGGATCCAAGGGTCCAACCTCAGGTCCCACTTCTTCCCAGCTGTGTGACCTTGGGTCATTTTCCTTTCGTTTCCAGGCCTCCACTTCTCCTCTGGAAAGTTGGCCATGCAATGTCTTCTCACAAGGATGCTGTGAGTGCTGACTGAAATCGCCTGTGAGGGTGGTGTGATTGATTATACCAGTGAAACTTAGGCTCATTCATTTGGAATCAAAGATAGTAAATCAAGGGCTGTGATTTTCCACAAAGTTCGGTGAGTATTACTCAAAGGGGAGAAGAAAAATAATTTGGAAAACTTTAGATCCCGAAAACAAAATTGTTTTTGAAGCTTAACATCTTTTCCTTGCATTAAAAAAGCCAAATACCTGCGCATTGTCATCAAAAAATAGGATCCTTTCAGGCAGACTCAAAGGCTCTCTCCAGTTGTCTGAGTTCGACTGAAGCCTGTCCTTACAAGCCCGTTTCGGAACCTCACAAAGGATCTGTTCCGGGCTTCAGAAACTGGATTGTGAGGAAGCGGCTTTGAAAGAAACCCAGGCAGACATTCAATTAACATGAATAGAAGACGGGTTTGGAGCACACTTCGCTCTACCCTGTGAGCAGCTCCGGCGCGGTCCTTTGGGGAGTCCCTCCCCAGCCAGTGCAGGACAGAACGACAGTCAGCGTCCCCTACGGCCTAGGGCGGTGGGAGACAGGAGGCTCTAGCGGACCCGCGGTTGGGGTATGAGGAGAGGGGTGCCCGGAGGCAGGCCCGCGTCAGGGGCTGCGCCCCACGGCCTGGGCCTCACACAAGGTCCTGCACTTCGGAGGCCCAGCCGGCTGGACTGCTCTGCCGTCACAGTCGTGAAATTCTTACACGGAGGCTCACAATGTCAGTTCCTCTGGTCCCGCAAATCACGCACAACCCAGAGGACGCCAGCGAGCTCTCCTCAAGAACCCGCCAACACGCGGCGCTGGGGACTCTATTCCCAGCGCCATTCCCCGGGACACCACAGCTGTGGCCCATCCCGTCCCAACCGCGCACAGGTCACGGCTGGCCCGCCTGCCACACCTGACGGCGCCCCGAGTCTCTCCCGGGCCAGCGCCGGCACCAGCAGCTCAGAGAACTCGCGCGTTCCTCACGCGGCTGGCGGGGTACGGGCTCCAAGGCGCGGGGCATGCTGGGGCCGGATGCCTTCCGGGCGGGAGTCCTGGGACGGAGCCGGGGGCGGGGCGCCGTCGGGAGAGCGTCGTCTGGGGGTAGAGGCTGTTCCGGTGAGCACACTCTCAGGGACCTGTGGGTCAGTCTGTTCTCCTTGAGCCCGAAACCTGAGCGGCTCTCCCCCTGCCCTCCCTACCCCCAGACCTGCCCTGGCTCCCAGAGTGCGCATGCTCAGTTCCCCGAGTGCTTCAGGTCCCAGGCGGCACCTGAACTCGTCGCAGTCCGCGCCTTCCCGCACAAGCTGTCTTTCGACCCCTCCTGACAAGGCCTGGTTTCTGCGCCTCAGAAGCAAAAAGGCGGCACTGTGGGCCAGTGACGCATTCGGATGAAACTTCCCGAACTGTTCCCAAGTGCGACCCCTCCCGTGAGGCGCCCGTCCGCTGCGCACACAGTCCCTAAAGAGGCTGAACCGCGAAAGCGAGGGTTCCGGTGCCCCTCGCCCCGCCCGGCGCCCCCTGCCCGTTCTACCCCGGGCCTCCCCGCCCAGACCCCTCCCGTGCCTGCCCAGACCCCTCCCGTGCCTGCCCAGCCACCCCCCGCTGCGGCGCACACCCCAGCCTCCAGGGCATGAACTCGGGGTGTTAGACACTCTCAAGCAGCACATAGTTCCCACTTTCGCTGAGAGAATCTAGCACCCTCATTCTATTTCATTTAAGCGACAGTATGTCCCCTTCAGAAAGAGGGAGCCGGGAACTTAGTTCTTGCGCGCCCTGGCCGCCCGCGGGAGGGAGTTTCCCGGCCGCGGGGCCAGGGGCGATTTGCGCGGGCCCACAGCGCCATCTAGGGGCTGCGCGCTGGAGCCACAGCCTGCCGAGCCCTCTGCGGACGTGCATGCTCTGTCCAGCTGCCCAGAGGGGCTCCACGTGCACCTGCCAGCTCCTTTCTCAAGTCAACCGTCCCAAGGTCTAGGATTAGGAGGGGTAGGAAATCTGCTGGGCGTAGGCTAGAAGAATGAAGTTAGGGACTCTGGCATATGAAAAGGGTCCATCTGGGTACTCCTGGAAGTTAGTCCTAGGGATGGTGTTCCCTGGGAGCACCAGTAGAAAATTAGTCTCAACAAGTTTAAACAGAAGAAGGTGGCATGGCCCACCCAGAGTGCAGTTGGGGAAAAATAGTAGGATGTGCTAGTCAAGGTGTCAAGGATGACTCCAAAGAAGCTTTCCCTGAACAACTGAAACAACTGAGTCGTCATTTACTAAGTTAGGGAAGACGCATGTACAAAGGCGTCTCATAGCTCCATACAAATAAAATCCCAAGTAGGAAAGAAAGAATCTGATCACCACCCCCCCACCACCACCACCACCTTCCCTGACTGAAGATGACCCTCTTTTGACAGACCTGAGGTGGGGAGGAGAAATCTCAATGTTGAAACAAGTTCAAAGTTTAGATCTTTTTTAAAGACTGTATTTATTTGAGGGGGGGGCAGAGAGCAGGAGAGCACACAGAGGGAGAGGGAGAAGCAGACTCCCCACTGAGCAGGTAGCCCCATGTGGGACTCCATCCCAGGACCCTTGGATCATGACCTGAGCCAAAGGCAGACAGTTAACCGACTGAGCCACCCAAGTGCCCCCAAAATTTAAATTTTTAACATGAGAATGCAGATGTTACTTAAAATTCAGCACTTTGTCTTAGCAAGTCATAGTCAGGAAAGACTTGAAGTAAGTGAAGGAATACCCTAAAAGAGAGGATTTAAAAGGGAGAGTGAGATATAGTAAAGTTGTTTGACACATGACTGCCATGAGTCCGGCTGTTTCAAGATTAACTGTATAAAAATTCAGAGATTGTTAACCATTTTTTGACCATTTATGTATTCTTCATTGTGTTTTAAATGTCTTGTACATTGGATGTCCCCACATATTTATTCATCCAAGTATGTAATGAGCAAGTGCTATGAGCCTGTTGATGTACCCAGAAATTTGGGGGCCAGAGATGAATAAGACATGGCCTCTGTCCTGAAGGACACATAACCCTAATGGATGTTATCACCAGTAACTAGGAAAACTACGGTACCCACTTTGAATGCCACCAAAACTCAGGAGGGTTGGTCAGAGGGAGCTGAGAAGGGACTCCGTGAAAGAGATATTTGAGCTGCTCAGGAAATATGTGTTATCTTTAATGTGTATTTCTTCTGTTACTTAACAGAAATATTTAAATGTAGAAGGGATTATGCAATGTCAGATTTGCAGGCCAGAGAAATTGCCATGAATAAGTGTGAGTTTCTTTTAATGTTTGGAGAATGTGGATATCCCCAGACACCAGTCAAATGCTGCAGTTTTCAAATGCTGTGATTGTTTCCCCGCAAGAAAACACCCCCACCCCCGAGGGACTGGTGGTTGGATAGAACTCCAGCTATTCCCTCCATCCTGTCTCTCCCCCCATCCTTCCTGATAAACTCCCCATCTCGGTTCACTGGTGCCTAAAATTCGATAGCAAGCATTTCATGTTTTAATCTTTAAAGTTTAGCCCCAGTTAAAGTGCAGATGCCTGTGAACAGAGAGTATATTATGTTTGGGAAATAAAATACAAAAGAAAATCTTCTCCTAACCCAGAAAACCTCTTGACAAGGTAAAAGAGAAAGAAAACAATTTTATTATTGAATAAGCATTAAACCAGAATGTGATGCTCATTATAGGAGAGTCTGCAAAGAGGTTGCAGAAACAGCAGGAAATCTCACCCTTGTACATAGCCAAGCAGATGCATTCCATTACATACATGTGTTCAAGATAACCAGCAAGCAGTCCATGAGAGGACTTACAGCAATGTTTATCACACACGGTTAATCCCAAATTTGCTTGGTAATTGTTATGACCATCTGTTTGCTACTTGGCTTTGTCCAAAGAAGAAGCAAAGTGCTATCCTTATGAAAAGAGGTGTGTTTTTTTGTTTGTTTGTTTGTTTTTTTAATTTGGAGCCAAGCACTTAAGCAAAGTCAGGTCCCTACTGTCCCACAGAAACTGGGAGATAGGGGTGCTATCTTCCCTAATTGGTTACATTGGAAAGAGATGGTTCTCAGGTCCTTGGGAGACATTTCTGGCAAGAGGTTTAGCTGCTTCTTCTTTTTCTTCTTCTTTAAGATTTACTTATTTATTTGAGAGAGAAAGAGAGAGAGCAAGCACAAGCAGGAGAAGCAGCAGAGGGAGAGGGAAAAGCAGGCTCCCCCCTGAGCAGGGAGCCCAACACAGGACTCCATCCCAGGACTCTGGGATCATGACCTAAGCCAAAGGCAGATGCCCAACCAACTGAGCCAGACCAAGAGGTTTCGCTTTCAAAAAAGATTTTCATGTATTTTTAAGGGATGGAGAAAGAACTTACAAGGCTTCTAAAAGTAAATGCTCTAGGAAAAGAGGGTAGGAGACATGGAGTTTCTTCCCTTATTTTCAACAGTGAGAATTAAGCCTCTTACAATTTGTATTTGCCCTTACAACTACTAGTCAGTCACACTTCAGCATGGTAGAATTTTGTAGGTAGTTGTCTGAGGGAAAGTTCTTATAAAGGTGCAGACTGTGTGCATACCAAGGGGCTTGCCTCCCTGGGTATAAAGGGTGTTGCTGAAGCTGACAGCAATCAGAGAGAAGAGCTAGGGGCCAACAGCTGAACACAGCTTTTGTTCCATCATTTTAACCTGTAATTTATTTCTGAAACTCATATAAGCTCCTTCCAACTCCAGCCATCTGCCTGTCTTTCCTCCAGTGCCTGAATACCCAAGCTTCCTTCTAAAAAACAATTAAGAAATTATGCTAACAGATCCCAGAAGCTGCTTTGACTCAGTTTGCCAGGTGAGATCATTCTTTAAGTGGTGACAGACAAAATGACTCTGAGGCACTCCAAAGCAAAAAAAACATGCCAGTGTCTAGCGCCTTCTGGTTGGATGTACACTTCTGAGGATTGTTTCATGATATGTCAGAAGACCACAGCTCAAAGAAGATGCTCTCCTTTGTACAGGCATTAAATCACCAGTATGCCTTGGAAGTGATTGCATCTAGGCCTTTAGGTCCCCGAGATTTGCCAAAGGGGTTCATGGGCCAGAATTCCCATGTTACATGCTACAGTTCTCTGGTATTGGGGAATCTGCCCTTGCCTTTCTGGAGCCACATCCAGACAACTGATACCCAAAAGCCCCTTCAGGGGCAAACACCACCAGCATCTAGACCTTCATTCAGCAAATGCTTCCTCCGTGCCTATGGTGTGCCGGGATAGGTCTTCAGCTTTGGGTACTAGAAATGGGGAGACGCAGCCCCTACCTTCTGGGGACTCAAAATAGCTCATGCTTAAGGAGGGGTAGGGCTACATGTTAACAGTCAGGGAACTAACTACCAGCAACTACAAGCTTTATTTATTTTACAGGGCTGTGGGAAGGAGAAGAAAAGAGAGAATTTTAAGCTGACTCCAAGGGCAGCAGGGAGCCTGATGCAGGGCTCCATCTCAAGATGAACCTGAGCCCAAATCAAGAGTCAGACGCTTAACCTACTGAGTCACCAGGCACCCATATGCCTGACACTTTTTAAAACCATGTTACATGTATTAACTTGTTTAATTCTCACAAACAATGAGAGGAATTATCAATTTCTGCAAATGAAAGATGAGACACAAAGAGGGTTAACCTCATGCCCAAGATTATTCAGCTAGTGAGTAGCAGAACTGAGATCTGGATCCAGACAGTATGGCTGTGTGTTTGTGTGTGTGTGTGTGTGTACACAAGCTCACACACACACACAATGTAACACAATGTAACCCAAATCTCTATATGAGCACAGCTGGATGTGCCCCAGCCATGTCCAAAGCGAACAGAAAGAGGATACTCTATTTCTACGCTTCACTAGCCCAACACTACAGTCCAGTGACTGGTCACATTTAACAGTGTGTTGATATACTTGGCTTTTAAATGGATTCCACAGACAGAAATCATTTTACAGAAGAAAGAAGAATAAAAATTAAAGAATTGAAAAATATCTCTAGTGCCTGAACATCCCAGAACTACTGAATCATCCCCGTATCCAAATTAAATGTTGGGATCTAAAAGCAAATAAAAAATCAGTGAGTCCTTTTGCAGGCTTTCCCAAGAACCTGCACATTTTTTTTTGAGATCTCTCTGCTCTGCACCTGCCAAGTGAATTATTAAATTTATGAGGGTGAAGCAAAGCCAAAGCTACTGATCAGTGAAATTAGTTGCAACTGGGTGGAAGAGCTTCACTGCTGAGAACTCCAGCAAACGGCAACATTGCTCGGAGCGGGCAGGATTCTGCTGGGAAAACATTATAACGTCACACACACTTGGATGCCTGGCTGCTAAAGGCACAGGGGAGAGGTGACTTTATGAGCCTTGTAAAACCTCCATACAAAGCTGGGCCAATTGCTCCTCAAACTCGTAAGATTTGAGTTTAGAAGAAATCTGGCTCAACTCTGGAATTAGCCTTTGTTTATCAAAATCAAAACCTACTTTAAATCATAACCTACTTTCCAGAGAGCACCTTATTAAAATAGCTTTACAGAAGGAAAGCAAACTTTTCTTTTTCTCTTTTCGGTACCTATATTGGATGACAGGTGTCAACTAAACTTATTGTGGTGATCATTCCACAGTACAAGTAAGTCAAATAAATATGCTGTGCACCTTGAACTCACCCAGTGCTGTATCTCAATAAAACTGGAAAAAAATAAAATAGCTTCAATTTCCCATTTGAGAACTGACCTCCTGAACTTAAATGTATCATTTTTAATTGGTTGTTCACAGCTTACATGAGTCATCTTCATATTTTTTATTTGTTGTTGAAGAGTTTGTAACCAAATGTAGCCAATGTAACCAAAATGTAATTATAATGGATATGGTAAGTACCGGCAGAAGAAGGAGCTTTCTAGAAGTGTGGAGAGCTGTAAGCAAACCCCATCACTCATGGATGCTTGAGCACTGACTGTGTCCTCTCTCCCGAGGAGTGAGAACTTAATCTTGTTGATGTCCTTCCTGTTCTGGCACCAGGAATGTTATAAACAGGCCTCTAAACAGAACCACATGGATGGGGCACCCACGAGTGGCTCAGGTTCAGTGATTCGGCATCTTCCTTCCGCTCAGGTCGTGATCCCAGCATCCTGAGATCAAGGCCCACATGGGGCTCCCTGCTCAGAAGGGAGTTTGCTTCTCCCTCTCCCACTCTCCTTGCTTGGTTTCCCTCTCTCGCTGTGTCTCTGTCAAATAAATAAAATCTTTAACACCCCCCCCCCCCCCCCCACACACACACACGGATCGCCTGAGTTTAGAGATGAAAACTCTCGGGTTCAGTGAGCGGTGACGTGTAATCACTATGCGTCTTGGCTGGCGATGGTGTCGTCACATCCATACATCAGGGTTTTTCCAGCTTACCGGCCTGGTAGAAGCATGTCCCAAACTAGATTCCATGACAGACCTGGCATCTCCCTTTGCGTCTGCTTCACTGACCACTCTGGAATATGTGCTCAATCCTCCTAAGATCCACAAAACACCAACATAACAAACCAAACCAAACAAACGAAAAACCACAAAACAAAAGCAAAAAACAAACCAGTTCACTAACAAAAGGCGATCTCTGCTGAGTTCATTAGTCATCATTCTGCCATAATTATGGGTGTAATCCCTGAATGTAAGGAGAAGGGGGACTTTTCTCAACCCACAGCTAAGCCCAGGCTGTTGCCTCTCCATTATGAATCAACTTTCAAGCTTTATACAAAGGAAAAGGTGGCCCCTGAGTGGTCATTTTCTCTTTCTCTCTAGACTTTCAGTAAGGACTAACACTTTCCTGACATGTTAAGAAGTATTAGGTCACTTCTTCCTACTTTCAGCTATTTGATATGAAATCCCTGCAGGGCACAGTGGAAACAGGGATAAATTTTTAGAACTCGAAAGCTGCTATTACCAAGGCAACCGATAAGAAGAGATAGAACCACCTGCATATATGCACGGATGCAGCCACTGATAAAACAACAGCTAACAGCTGAGGAAGCTCAGAATCCTACTAGATCAGTGTAAGCAGAGCTTGCCCTTCAGACCATAATATCTGATCATGGATTTTGATGTGCAGATCCCCGGTTTAACTTGGATTTAATCTCTTCCATGAAAAATGCCATTTACTTATCCCCAAAAAAGAATCTCAAAATCCATGTAACTAGGGAAGTTTGTGACATTCACGGAGCTGCTGGTGTGAGAGGACCCATGAAGTAACAAAATAACACCGGAACGGCCAAAATCTTAGTTATAAGCGAATCCTAGGACAGATGTCACTACCTTTCATTGATTGAAATTAATATGCAATTACAAGTGATAGAAGCAGAATCAGAAGTTGACTAGAGCAAAGAATCAGGATGGATTGGCTGCCTCTCCAACCCCCTTCCACTCACCTCCAGTGAATTTTGCCACCTAAGAAAAAAAGTTGGGCTCCTAAAAATGGAAGATGTGCAGTTTAATGGAGTTTGTTAAGATTTTCTGATGGTGTTATAAAATATCATTTATTAAATTCTCATAAGTTTTGAAATAAATAGACATGACCAGCCCGTCTAGAACTCTTAATTTCTGAGTCGGCCTCCAATTCTCTCATTGGTTCAAAACTTGCAGAATACTTGGACTGAATCCATTCGTAGGATGAGATCTGTAGATACAAAATATAAGAATAAATTAGCCCCATAGGAGAATTGCTCTATGGTCACAGACCCATTAATATATCCTACTCATAATAAAATATAATAAATTGTTCTACATAGCTGAAGTTAAGTCCAGGAGACTTAAATGAGGGCCTTGTCACTGGTAGTAAATAGAGCATAGACAGTTCTGGCACAAAGTAGCAGTTCAACTATTAAAATACAGGCAGTGAACTGAAATGACACACCACTGGAAGGAAAGGAGTTAGTAGAATAGCAGGTGGGATATACTACACCAGACACTTGAGAAATATGGAGGAATCACACCTGCAGAGCAAAGGAACTGGGTGGCTTTTGTTAACCTCAGCTGGAGACTGCAAGAAGATGGAGACCTGACAGTGATTAATTGGTGATTCAAAGCTAAATGTGGGCAAGCCCAGTTTCAGTCCAAGTTTCATAGGGATACCCTGAACTCACCTCTTCCCATGGACACATGGAATCCACAGCTGCCTGTGGACCAATATCCTCCTAAAAAAACTTAAAGGGTGGCTGAGTAATGAGCACGAATCAAGTCCATGAGAAGGCAACCACGCTGTCCCATGAGAGGCTGGGACACAGTCTCATTGTAAATCCCACCACTAGCTGGGTGTCCCACACCTGGGAGGGAACTCAAATGCCAGGGGAGAGAGTGGAGGGGTTGAATGCGTTAGGCACCCTAACTCTGAAGACCTGCACTTGAGAGACAAGCCCCCCAAATGTCTAACTTTGGGAACCAGCTGGGCTCCTCCCCTGAGACCCACAAGAATGTAGTGATCTGGGATATCACTCTTTTTTTTTTTTTTTTTAAGATTTTATGTTTTCATGTGAGAAAGAGAGCATGAGAGGGGAGAAGGTCAGAGGGAGAAGCAGACTCCCTGCTGAGCAGGGAGCCTGATGCCAGACAGGACTTAATCCTGGGACTCCGGGATCAGGACCTGAGCCGAAGGCAGTCCCTTAACCAACTGAGATACCCAGGTGCCCCAGAGGAGGCTACTCTTAAAAGAGAGGCACATTCTGATTCCTCCACCCCAAGGCTAAGCTCAGAGGCAGCCAGTTGTGCATGAAGAAATACAATGGGACTACATCAAACTAGAAGCTTCAGCAAAGCAAAGGAAACAACAAAATGAAAAGGCAAAAGACTTAGTGAGAGAAAAGACCCGCAAATTATGTATCCGATAAGGGGCTAATATCCAAAATATAAAAAGAACTTAAAAGATTCAATAACAAAAGAAAACAATCTAATTTTTAAAATGAGCAGAAGATCTGAATAAACATTTTTCTAAAGAAGACATCCAGACAGCCAACGGGTCCATCATTCATCATTCATCATCATGGAAATGCAAATTCAAACTTTCATTAAGATATCACCTCATACCTGTTAGAGTTGTCATCATAAAAAGACAAAAATTAAACAAAAACACAACAAAAAGACAAATGTTGACAAGGACATGGAGAAAAGAGAATCCTTATGCCCTGTTGGTGGGAATGTAAATTGGTGCAGCCACTGTGGAAAACAGTATGGAGGTTTCTCTAACAATTAAAAATAAAGCTACCCTATGATCCAGCAATTCCACTTATTGGTATTTATCCAAAGAAAATGAAAACTCTACCTTGAAAAGATACATGCACCCTTCTGTTCATTGCAGCATTATTTTCAATAGGCAGGATATGGAAACAACCTAAATGCATCCACTGAGGTATGAATAAATAAAAATGTGGCTGGTGCACGCACACATGCATGTGCACGCACACACACACACACACACACAGCTGAATGTGAAGGCTGGGGAGCCTCCTTGATAGTGTATAGAAAACTCCCATTCACTGGAGTGGGAAGGCAGAGAAAACTGAAGACCGGGCTCAGGAATTAATTTTAAGAACGGTCAAGAAGCAAAAGCCGTTCAACTGTGAAACAAAGCAGGTCTGCTCTGCCAGGGAGAGGGCTCTGGTTGGAAAAGAATAGAATCTGTCCAAGTATTCACTGGGACCCCACTGCAGCTTCGCTTCTCTCCGCCCTGTTATGCTTCCTTCCTGGGCCTTCCACGGGTGCTGATCCCAAGAATTTTCCCTTCTTTATGTCCCATACATTAATCTTTATCTCAGCGGGGAAAAGGCAAGTGACAGACACCTTACATAAAAATGGTGCAAACCTCCAGAAAAAGGACTCTGAATCCTGAGACGCACAGGAATCAGAAATACTGATTGGAGTGTAGCGATCGCTCCTGGGAAGGAAAGAGGGGGACAGGATTAGGGAGAGATACACGAGGCCTCCATCTGTATCGGCAGTGTGTTATTTACTCTCCTAATGGAGAGAGAAGAAGGAAAGGAGGAGAGGGGGAAAGGAAAGGAATCCGAGGGAAAGAGGAGAGCCAGAAAGAAAGGAGGGAGGTTAAAAGGAGGGAGGAGGAACCGGGGGATAAAAAGAGAGAAGGCGGGAGAAAAGCATAATAAAGCCAAATGCTCAGATTTGACCAAGCTGGGTCATGGCCACACGGACATTTTTTCTTTATGTTGGTTTTTATGCTTAAAAGTCTTTTCTTTTTCTATTTAGTAGAAGCCCAACCTTTGAAACCTATTTAAAAGTCGAGCTTCTCAGAGGGCAGGGCGAAGAGCAGAGCCCTGACCCGTCCTCCCTGGCCCAGGGCCCTTAGACGGCTCCTCGGAATACACCAAGCATCACCAGTCAGAAAATCAGCTTCTCTAGGTCACGCTATAGAGAGAGCACAGAATAGACGCCCGGGGACTTTGGTTTTAATGTTAGCTCTGGCACAGACCGTCTATGCGGCCTGAAGCAGGAGGTAGAACTTCTCAGGCCTTAAAGCTCCCTCATCTCCAATTAAGAGCCCATACACAGAGTGCCCCTTCTACTGTAAGGCCTGTGGATTAACCACACTGAAGGCTAGACCCAGATCCTGGTGATCCCCAGCAGCACCCACAGCACCTGGGGAAGCTGTATCAACTCTGGCCTGGCCCGGGACATGGTAGCAGGGCTGAATAAAGAACGGGCTCCTTACAGAAGGGAAAGCGCCCTGACCACAGAAGCCACAAAAACACAGGGCTTGTGACCCTGCCATGTACTTAATCTACCCCAACCCCTTCATGCAGGGCAGCAGGGGCCAGCTCCGTGATGAGCTGTGTTCCCATTGAACCGGGCCCTTTCTTGTTCCTCTCAGGGTGTGTCCCCCAGGGAAACAATGAACTCTCTAAGGCCAAGCTGAAAGTCTGAAGGCATCCCACAGGCCCAGAGACTTTTCCTGGGCTTTAAAGCTGGCTTCTTGAGTCACCGGGATCTGCAATCACCGTGGCCTGCTCCCCATCCCTCTGGTCCCCAGCCTTTACCATCAGTCTAATTGCTTACACTGATGTTCTCTCTCTGCCCCAGAAGTTTATGATTTATGTCCAAAGGCAAGGAGTATGCCTTCATTCATTTAATCCCTAATCGATAAAATCACTTACTGCCAGGCAGTGGGCTATTTCCTGTGGCTACAAGACTTTTTTAAGGGCACCCTCAGAGTCTATTAGAGAGACAAACACTGTGACTTGAGTTACACAAGTAACTAAAGTTCCAGTTACAATTAGAAGCATGTGTAGGGGGAGCTGGGGGTGGGGGGAGGGTTGAAGCTGATGTAAGGGGAGAGAGGGGCTATCAGGAAAGATCTCCAAGATCATTTTCTAAGCTCCATGTAGAAAATAGAAGTCCAGGCAACCAAAGGAAAAGTAAGCATTCTTGACTCATGGCACAACATTTTTTTTTCTATTATAATGTGCTTTTCTTTCTTTTTTTTTCAATTTATTTTTTTTTCAGTGTTCCCAAACTCATTGTTTATGCACCATACCCAGTGCTCCATGCAATACGTGCCCTCCATAATACCCACCACCAGACCCACCCACCCCCATTTCCCCTCCCCTCCAAAACCCTCAGTTTGTTTCTCAGTGTCCACAGTCTCTCATGGTTTGTCTCACCCTCTGACTTCCCCTAACTCACTTCTCCTCTCCTTCTCCCAATGTGTTATTCCTTATGCTCCACAAGTAAGTGAAACCACATGATAAATGACTCTCTCTGCTTGACTTATTTCACTCAGCATAATCTCTCTCTCCTCACTGTTATTCAACTGTTAGTGCCAATTTAATGTTAAAACCTGTTAAACCCCTAGGGCCTGCCTGGGCCTACTTAGCCAGAGTGACTCCATGTTCCCTAGGTAGCCATTTTGTTGTTTAATAAATGCCTCAGCAGTTACTGATACCAATTCTGGGTAACTGTTGCTAAAACACATACTAAAAACAAGGCCATTTTGTTGTTTAATAAACGCCTCAGCAGTTACTAGTACCGGTTCCGGGTAACCGTTACTAAAACACACAGGTAGAAACATCCAATCAGCCAAAGCCACATATGTAGATGTCTGTGGTTGTGCCCTATAAAACTATCCTGTAAGACCAAGGGGTGGTCACTCTCTTCGGAGGCGGCCCTGGCCAGTCAGTCTAATTTCTAATGCTTGGCATAGAATAAAGCTTTACATAACTTTCACTTTGTCTCAGCCTCGTTCTCCTGGCCAGTCAGTCTAACTTCTAATGCTTGGCATAGAATAAGGCTTTGCATAACTTTCACTTTGTCTCAGTCTCTTTCCTTTGATAACAGTCCCAACACAACGTAGTACTAGAAGTCCTAGCAACAGCAATCAGACAACAAAAAGAAATAAAAGGTATTCAAATTGGCAAAGAAGAAGTCAAACTCTCTCTCTTCGCAGATGACTTGATACTTTATATGGAAAACTCAAAAACTCCACCCCAATATATTAGAACTCTTACAGCAATTCAGTAATGTGACTGAATACAAAATCAATGTACAGAAATCAGTTCCTTTCTTATACACTAACAATGAAAATACCGAAAGGGAAATGAGAGAATCGATTCCATTTACTATAGCACCAAGAACCATAAGATACCTTGGAAAAAATCTAACCAAAGAGGTAAAGGATCTGTACTCAAGGAACTACAGAACAAAAAGATGGAAGAACATTCCATGCTCATGGATCAAAAGAATAAACATTGTTAAAATGTCTATACTGCCTAGAGCCATCTATACTTTCAATGCTATCCTGATCAAAATTCCAACGTTATTCAAAGTGCTGGGACAAACAATCCTAAAATTTGTATGGAGCCAGAAGAGACCCTGAATTGCTAAGGAAATGTTGAAAAACAAAAACAAAACTTGGGGCATCACATTGCCTGATTTCAAGCTTTACTACAAAGCTGTGGTCACCAAGAGAGCATGGTACTGGCACCAAAACAGACACATAGATCAGTGGAACAGAGTAGAGAGTAGAGGTCGGTATTATGGCACCTATTGCATGGAGCACTGGGTGTAGGGCATAAACAATGAATTTTGGAACACCTAAAAGAAATAAAATAAAATGGAAAAAAAATCCTAGAAGAGAACATAGGCAGTAACCTCTTCGACATCGGCCATAACAACTTCTTTCAAGACATGTCTCCAAAGGCAAAGGAAACAAAAGTGAAAATGAACTTTTGGGACTTCATGGAACAGCATTTTTAAAACCACGGAGGCACGAAATGCCAAGTGAGTCAGCTGGGGGAGCAGGTCAAGTGTGAGAGAATGAAGAGCTGAATCCCACAAGAGCTAAGACTGACTAGATGGAAACCTCAGACCCAGGGCTCAGCCTCAGGCATGAGGTTCTCAGGAGGACTCACAGAATAATGGTCACTGACGTCCTTGGTGCAGCGCCTGGCACATGTGATGACATGGAGGTTCGGTCAACCTTATTCTCCCTGCTGCGCCAGGCAGTGCGGTCACCCTCTGGGGACGCTCTATGGATCTCCGTTCTAGCATGCCTGTGGGCCATGCTGTGACCTCAGCAAGGCAAGTATGCTGTGGTGCTTGGCAAAACAGTGTCCTCCTTCTCCTTTCTAATATCTTTCTTACAGATTCAGGCAAAGCACATTTGCCTGCCTTTTGGTCAACAAAGGAGGGGGTGGCTAATCTGCAAGGACAGCCCCCAATGAGCCCTGTCTCCTGGCAGGTCATTCACACTTCTGTGTGGGCTCCTCACACATGGATCTGGCCCTGGGACTCAAGTTCACTGAGGGTCGGTGGCAGAAGTGACATGCCGCCAGTTTTGGAGAGAAGCCCGAAGAAGGCATCTAGCTTCTGCTTTTATGGTCCACTAAGCCTTGAGATGATAGGTAATGAGTCGGCTATACTCCCAGAGAGACCACATGGAGAAACGGCCTAGAGAGGCTATGTGGAGAAAGAGAGGTAAGTCCTGAAACCGTGTGGAGAGATAGGAGCGTGGCCATCCCCACATCTCAGCTGAGCCTGGGCTCCCTGGCGTCCCCAGAAAGGCATGAGACACAGCTGTCCTTGGATTCCACGGCCACAGCTGCCACCTGCAGGCCTCATGAGATCCCAAGAGAAAACCCTCATAGAAAAACCACTCAGCTGATCCCTCCTCCACCCTCGGAGGCACAAGTAATACCAAAGTAGCCATTGATGTAAGTCCCATAGCTTTGGCCTGATTGTTCCACGGTGATCGTTCACTGAGACCAAGCAGGACACAGCTTTTACCACCTTTGCCAGAGGGCTGTAGAAACAGCTGTATCATGTATGTTGGCAAATATGGGCTGATATTGCTTTATCAGCATTCGGCGCTATTTAAGCAACCTTGCTCAGTGCCTGGCTGAACTATCACCTGTATCATAGCGTAACAGCTGTTCTCCAACAGTAAAAGAAGTCTCCACTTTCATCTGGTATAAGACTTTCCCAAATAGTGCATTTCTCAGCTCCTGTGCAGTCAGGCATGTCCAAATGACCCAATGACAATGTTGTCATTGAAAATATCACATGCAGCCTTTAGATAGAGTTCATAAAGAGAGAGACTGCATCCTCTTACATTCATTCTTCCTGCTGCTTAAATGGAGACATGATGGCTGGAGATCAGCAGCCACGTTAGTCCACGAGATCAAAACCACAAAGAGCAGAGCAACATGCTAGAAGGAGTCAAGTTCCCTGATGATTATAGAGTCGTGCTCTTGGACTGCTCAGCTCCAGACTTTTGGTATAATGGATTTCATTGTCAACCAATGTGATTTTGCTCTTCTGGCATTTGCAACCAAAGCTAAGCCTAACAGATAAACCATATTTAAGCTGATGATCTCCAAATTTATAACTCCTGTCCAAACCTCTTCCCTGAATTCAAATTCATATGCCTGACTTTACATGTCCACATGGACCTCCAGCAAGTGTATTGTTGGGGCCGATTCCACGTTAAAACCTGTTAAACCCCTAGGGCCTGCCTGGGCCTACTTAGCCAGAGTGACTCCATGTTCCCTAGGTAGCCATTTTGTTGTTTAATAAATGCCTCAGCAGTTACTGATACCAATTCTGGGTAACTGTTGCTAAAACACATACTAAAAACAAGGCCATTTTGTTGTTTAATAAACGCCTCAGCAGTTACTAGTACCGGTTCCGGGTAACCGTTACTAAAACACACAGGTAGAAACATCCAATCAGCCAAAGCCACATATGTAGATGTCTGTGGTTGTGCCCTATAAAACTATCCTGTAAGACCAAGGGGTGGTCACTCTCTTCGGAGGCGGCCCTGGCCAGTCAGTCTAATTTCTAATGCTTGGCATAGAATAAAGCTTTACATAACTTTCACTTTGTCTCAGCCTCGTTCTCCTGGCCAGTCAGTCTAACTTCTAATGCTTGGCATAGAATAAGGCTTTGCATAACTTTCACTTTGTCTCAGTCTCTTTCCTTTGATAACAGACCCAACAGTATCAAATTTAATTCATCTGCAATCAAACCCCTAATCTCACACATCTCCAGCCTGCTTCTTCCTATCTTAATTAGTGGACACTCCATTCTTTCAATCACTCAAGCCAACAACCCTGGGGTCATCTTCACTTTTTTCTCCATCCTACCTCTTCCAGTCTGTCAGCAAATCCTCTTGTTCTCCCATCAGAAGCTAACAGTTTTCCCATACTTCCACCTTACCCAAGCTCTCCTGACCCTCACCCAGACATCTGTATTAGCTTTCATTCTTATTCCCTCCTAGTGGTCAGCATGTTCCTTTTAAAATATGTCAGATAGTTTGGCCAACTTTTCCAAAACCCTCCAGTGGCTTCTCACATCAGCTCAGAATTCATTGAAAATCCTTCCCTCATCCTGCAAATCTGTACATGATCTCACCCGTGCCCCTGCAAAATCCCTCTGATTCCATCTCCCACCACTGTGACCTGTCGCTGCGGTGCAGACACACAAACTCCCTTCTTTTCCTTATCCTTATAGGCTCTGACCAGGGGCTATTAATATGCTGTTCCCTCTGCCTGGGACACTCTTAGCCATATATATATTTATGGCTAAGGATATCTTAGCCATATATATATGAATAAGGAAATAAGAAAAAAAGAAATAAGGCTCTGAAGCAAAGAGAAAAATCTGAAGGCACTTCAACTAGACTGCTCTTCTTTATGATCCGGTCTCCGAGTTCTAAGGTGCCCTATGGGCAACAACCAGTGTCCTCCATGCTGGTGGTTCTCTGGGCCAAGGCAGGAGACAAGAATTTCAAAGAGGATAACATGGGGAAAGGCCAAAACCCAAACCAGAGGGAATGTAATGGCCCTCACAAGCCAAAAGCCAGATCCCTAGTCTGCATTGTGAGACAGCCAATAACATGATCCTGTTGGAAACTTGCTTCTCAGCGCTAGGTAAGTGGTACAGAGAATGGCCGACCTTAAAATGTTGGGAATGCAGTCGTTAGGCACTACCATTGACCTTGCCTTGTTCATGAAGATTGAAAATGTGAAAGGCTAGTTTCCAAACATGCCTGTTAACCCCTTAAAGCTTTTCTTAAACCCTTTTAGGCTTTAAGGAATGTAAGCAAATTCAGCAGCTGGGGGCAAGGATCATTAGGTTCTGTCTGAGTAACCATTTTGGTTTTATGGTTTTTGCAACAAAAATCTTTAATTCTAGGTGCCTGGGTGGCTCAGTTAAGCCACTACCTTCAGGTTAAGCCACTGCTTTTGGCTCAGGTCATGATCTCGGGGTCCTGGGATCGAGTCCCACCTGGGATCTCTGCTCAGCAGGGAGACTGCTTCTCTCTATCTCTCTCTCTGCCTGCCTCTCTGTCTACTTGTAATCTCTCTCTGTCAAATAAATAAATACCATCTTTAAAAAAAAATCTTTAATTCCATTTCAAAGCTGCTTTTGAATATTGAATACATTACTTTGCAAACTTGGCAAGATCTGTGGTATTTCCTTGGAATGCCGCCCTCTGGACTGTCGCTTGAAAAGCCCGACATGGGAGGTCTCAGGTGGAGCCCAGGCACACACAGATGGGTTATGAATTCGTGTTAGCTCTGCAGACACACAGAGGCTCAAAGGTAAGACCAGGGCCCTCATCTGTGCAAGGCTCTAAACAGCTCTGTGCGAGATTTTAGAAGGAAGTGAAGTATGGTCCCTGCCCCCAGGGAACACACAGATTTCCTTAGGGTGATCTCAGGACAGTAGGGTTATGGTGGCAATTATCTGTGGAGGCCGAGAAAATTAAGGCCATCCCACCTCAGGTTTAGCATTAGCACAAGTACGGCCATCTTAGCTTCGGCAGCCATCTCAGGCCCCTGTGACCAAGGGCTGAACTTCCCCCTACTTTACTTTAGTTCCAGGGACCCTACCCTGCTTTAGTTCCAAGAAAGTCCCCCACCCTGCAACACCCCGGCAACAGCTAATCAGCTTACTGCAGAAAAGTCTGAAACTTCTCCTCACCTCCCAAGCCGCTTGTAATGACCCATGAAAACCCCTGCCTTAACTAGTCTCGGGGTCCAAGTCCCTACTCCGCTGTGTCAGGTATACTTGGGCCCAAGCTTAATCTTGTCAAATAAACCCTCCTGTGATTGCATCGGTGTTGGCTCCTTGGTGGTCTCTCGGACGCAAAACTTGGGCATAACAACCCACCTGTCTTCTTTTGTTTTTCAGTTGTGAAGGCCAACCGCAGGCCACCCCAAGATGGGCTGCTTTGGCACGAAGACAATTTGAGTTGAAAAGCAATCCAAACCCAGAGGGTTAAGGAATCAGTCTTTACCTTTCCCTCAACTGTCTAACCAGAATTTTGACAAAGGACCGGCTCCCAGGAGAGAGCTATCACCAGAGAGAGAGAACTGTAGAGGGATAGGAACTAGGTGTGGTAGACTAAAAAGAGCCTAGAAGGCACTGTGACCAAAGTCCTCCCTTTGCCCCATTGTTTCTGAAAGGCCTGACAAACATGCATTTACCAAACCAATCCACTCTTTTTCAACATCCTGGGAAGTGCATTCCTTCCCTTCAAGGTGGCAGAACCCCACCTCCCTCTCAGTTCAGGATGGCATATAGACCTCATTGTGCCTGTCTTTGGAATTTCTAGGTCTGTATGGTTTCCTCATATGCATGTCTATTAAATTTGATTTTATGCTGTAATCTGTCTCATGTCAATTTGATTCTCAGTCCAGCTAGAATGACCTTGAAGGGTATACGAATTCTTACTCTCTTTATATATTTTTCCCCTGGAATGTTTAATAACCACTATGTATTATATCGAAGTTTTTATTTTTTTTAATACAACAGCCTGAAATCTTTTTTGCCCTGCCCACTTGCTTTGTATATATAATCAGACTGCAAAACAGTTTCTGTGACACAGCAGGTAGGTAATCATGAACTTCAGTGGTACAGGCAATGGGATGCTATCAGTGAGAAAGCCACTGATACCCAGGAGAGGGAAAACTGAGGGTACAAAATCTTCGACAGTTCAAAGGGCCGAACAGGGGGAGCCTCTGCAGGTCCTAGAATCTTTCCCCCTCTGCAGGTATGTCCACAGTGAGAATCAAGCCCTTAATGGTTGTTTCATGCACAAGTTGTATTATCAAGCAGTCCTTGATGTAAAATGGAAGTGTGGTCTTGGGTCCCCTCCACCCACCCCACTTTGCCGGACTCAGAAAGGCCCTTCTGGAGGTCTGTTTACAGTTGCTGGTCCTTTTCTCTCTGCACGGGGAGACGTCTGCAACATCTCATATGGCCTGCTGAGTTCTCCGACCTTAGCATTCAAGGCCTGAAAGGAAAATCCTTTGAGGGCTTGAGCCAAAAAGAGTACTTCCAGGTGGCTTCACTTTGGGAGTCCTCGGGCACCTGTAGTGAAAGCGACACAATCACTAGGAATCACCACGTCGGAGTGAATTCACCAGGGGCCTCACAGCCTGGAGACCACCTGGGACCAGCAGAAAGGTGAGGAGACGGGGTACTGTCACAGGGTGAAGTCAGGGCTCTGGGGCGGCATCTTGGGCTCTCTGGGCTGGGTCTTGGGCTCTCCGGGCAGGGTCATGGGCAAGGGGGCATACAGGTGGCTATTGTCACTGCCCTGCTCGGGGAATCAGGTTCACCAGCCAGGGGTTGCACATGTGCCCATGTTGGTGGCGGTGCCAGGTGCTCCCGCAGCCGCCTAAACAGCCCTCGTTGCTCCTCCCATGGGTGACCCCATGTCCCTGGACGGCTTGCTCGACCTTCCCACCAAAGCCCATTCCTCGCTGTGGTCTGTAGAGCCCAGATGTGGGCTCAGTTTGAAGGCTGTTTTCCTGGTAGAACTGAGACAGAGATTTTTGCCAAGATGTATGCCCTACACGCAGTGTGTCAACAATGACAATCACTAACACCATCACAGAATCATTCTTTAGAGCCGTTGTGGGGTATGGCCAAGTTGAAAGTAGTTGAAACAACAGAAAAAGCTGAATTACAATAAACCTCCCACTCTAATTCCAGCATCCAAATGGTGATAAAAAGTTTTATTTGACTTTGATCAAAGGCTTAGCTAAATGTGCAAAGATTTATTATGTAAAATATATTCAGTTTACTATACAAAATAGAATGGCACAAAAATAACAGCAAGCTGTTTTCAGTCATTTGCTTGAAATTTGCCTTATTTCCCCTAAAAGACTGGGCTTTTGATTTTGGTTTGGTTTTGAGATCCCAAGTGTATGTGCATGTCCTCGAGGCCTTTCCCTAAGGAGACATTTGTGAAGTAGAAAGATAATGCCTTCAATTTGAGACAGAAACTATGAAAATAATGAGGAGTTTACTCCCGTCAGTAGAACTATCTAGAAGGAGAGAGATGTGACTGAGCTTTATCTAGAGGACACCCCAATAAGCGACTAACCGACTGTGCCAGTTAAGCTGGAAGTAGAGGAAGTGAGGTCAAGGATCTGTGAGGGCAGGCCTTGGAACTGTCCGATAGCACTGCTTGAGAATTCTTACTTTCCGTTCAATGGCTTTAGTTTTCTATGCATTTATCTGCCATGACCTTCCAACTATTCAGTAACATTTGCTCACCTCATTTAACTTCCTTTCTTAAAAGCTTTTGAAAATAATTACAAAAACAATTACCCTAATTATGTATGGGCTTACTATGGGCCAGATACCATTCTATCCATGTAATAAGTCATTCACTCCTACAACAATCCACTAAGGCAGGTGATATTTTTATTCCCAGTTATATGACAGAATCAAAGGAAAGTCCCACTGGGATTGGGACACAAATAAATTTCACCCATATTCTTAATTTTTTTCATCCACAGTACTCCATTATTACAGAATAAAAGACAAACACCTTACTATTGTATATAAGACCTTTTATAAACTGACCTGTTTAATGAACTCCAGTTTGTCTCCAAAGGTTAAGTCACCCCATACACCTGCTTTCTTCTTCCTTCATCTCTCCCCAGATCCCATTCTTCTCACCCCTGGCACCTCTCTCCCTCTTTTCTTTTCTTTTTTTTTTTTTTTTAAGGTTTTTATTTATTTATTTGAGAGAGAGAGTGAGCACAAGCAGGGAGAAGGGGAGGAGAGAGAGGGAGGAGAAGACTCCCTGTTGATCAGGGAGCACGACGTGGGAATCAATCCCAGGACCCTGGAAACATGACCTGAGCTGAAGGCCACCACCTAACCAACTGAGCAACCCAGGTGCCCCCTCATTTATCTTTTAAGACTAAACTCAGTTTACCTTTTCATGTCGATTTTCATTATTTTCCTAAGCAAATCTTTCCCCAAGTTAGCATATGCGTATTACAGATTCTTCTATTAGCACCTGTAATATTACATTATAATTATCCATGTGTATGCTTATCTCCCTTTCTTAGAACAGTATTTTTTCCAGCTGGGCTTGTACCTAATAGTGGGCTGTAAAGTCAATTTAGTCAATCAAAACCAAATTTCTCTCTAATAAGACAGAATAGAAATGATCACATATTAAAACAAACAAAAAGAATATTGATTTCTGAAACTATTGTGTAATCATGTATATATGTTATGATGAGTTGAATAGTGTCTCCCAAAGTAAATGCTAAATTCCTCACCTCAGGGGGTGACCTTTATTTGGAAACAGGGTTATTGTAGATTATTAAATTAAATTGAGATTGTACTGGAGCAGGGTGAGCCCTGATTCAATATGACCAGTGTCCTTTATGAGAAGAAAAACAGGCACACAGAGAGAAAACATGTAGGGGAAGGATGCCAAGCGCTGACCTCGGGAGAGATTGAAATACGGCAGCTTGAGGGCTTGAGAGCAAACTGCTGGACGCTAGGAACAGGCAAGAAAGGATTCCTTCCTACATGTTTTGGAGGGACCATGGCTCCTGCCCACACTGAATTGAGGCTTCTGGCCTTCAGAATGTGGGACATGGATTTCTGCTGTGTCAAGCCACCCAGTTCACGGTACTTTGCTAGGGCAGCTCTAGCAAATTAATGCATGTATGTCTACAGGTACTGGGTTGCAAGGTAAAATGTATTTCTTACTGTGGGCCCAGTCAGAAAAGTTGGAAACCATTTTTCTGGATTGTGTATAATACAAAGTCAGTGATTATACCTGTTATGTGTGTGTGTGTGTGTGTGTGTGTGTTTCTGTAACGTGTAATGTTAGTCACACAAGAGCTAAATAAATGTTTGAGATCAATAGGGGGAAGCAAGAGGCATGGGGGGAAAGGGAGGTGGGGAAGGAAGATGTCGGAAGGAGGGAGGAGGCCTGGGAGGGACTCGCGCCCATTCGGGCCTCAGAGAGGGAGACGGCCCAATTTCGGGCACTGTGTTGTAGAAATGGAGAATCAAAGCCTGGTGTAGAACAGGTAACAAGATAAATGTGCTGTAGTTACTTCCCGATTCTTTTGATTGAGGAAAAATGTAGACTTCTTAATAAAAATGACAGAAAAATTACAAATACTGCCCATGTAGACATGGCTCACTTTTACTCTGCAGCCAATTCCAGAAAGTGCCTATAAAAGTCCTGCGATGTAGCCTCTTCATACTGGGCTGGGTCATGGGGCACACAGATGACTCATGTACGGTAAAGGGGGAACACCTCAACTGCTCCAGCTGCCTCAAGATGAATTTTCACGTATTTTATTTGAAATATGTTCTCTCTCTCCTTGGTCCTGTTTGCCTTCATTTGTAATTCCACATGTTAAAAAACCATTATTCCCTGATTCAGAAGCCACAGGGGCAGAAACAGTAAATGCTTTAAGGCAATAATAAGCTGCCTGCTTAGGTTAAAATGGACATAGCCACATCCACATCCGACACGTAAACACCTTCAGATAGTCATTCCCATGCCCACATCTTGACAGCTGCAGAATCATAGCTTCTCAGCCATTTAATTCACTTGGAGATAGCATCAGAGTGTCAGCGCATGGACATGGAGGAGATAAATAAAAATAATATATTCCATCAGGTTGCAGAAAGTAAAAGTGAAAGCTACTCCAAGCTTCATATGATCTTAATCATCACATGCCAAGACTGCTGGAATGAGTGTGAGGGCTTACACGCTATCTGCGTTACTCTCTAGCACAGATTCATGAGTGTGCAATAGTTGCAGTAACAGTATTTTTATATTCATTTGTTAAAGATTTAATTAATTAATTAACAAATTAATTTACAGTGAGCGATAGAGTGCAAGTGTGCAAGTGGGAGGAGGAGCAGAGGGAGAGGGAGAACCTAAAGCAGATTTCCTACTGAGCACAGAGTCCACTGGGGGGGCTTGATCTCATGACCCTGAGGTCATGACCTGAGCTGAAACCAAGAGTCAGAAGCCTGATGGAATGAGCCACCCAGATGCCCCAATGGTAACACTATTTTTAAAATAAAAGTCAGGATATGTACATAAGTAGAGAACTTTCTTTCTTATTTCTGAGTTTACTCATAGGAAATGTATTATGAAGGTAAAAACAATACTATAAATCCTCTGTACAAACACTGTGTGCATGTAATGGATTTCTTAAGGAAGTCATTGCTTTCTAAATAGCCAGGACATGTGACATATGTCTGAAGCCATACCATGCCCTATGTTGACTTCCCATTCTGGAGCCTCTGGTCCACACAATTAACATCAATTACCAGCCAACAGAAATGCAGGGAATTTCATTACTTAAGGCATGTACTTCTCTATGCCTTCAGTCTCAGAAACTTAAAGAAATCAGCTTTCAAAGATTCTTCAAACCCTGAAATCATAATTCTAGAAGTTGTATAGTACTTGACCATCCACAGCAAGGTAGGTACGTAATACTCAAGGGAAGACTGCTTACTGCTGGTTTTACCTCTTTGTGTTAAAAAGTCTTCCTTGTGTTTTTTTTTTTTTTTAATTTTAAAGATTTTATTTATTTATTTGACAGAGAGAAATCACAAGTAGATGGAGAGGCAGGCAGAGAGAGAGAGGGAAGCAGGCTCTCCGCTGAGCAGAGAGCCCGATGCGGGACTCGATCCCAGGACTCTGAGATCATGACCTGAGCCGAAGGCAGCGGCTTAACCCACTGAGCCACCCAGGCGCCCCTTCCTTGTGTTTTAATAGTCCAAATAAACCAGCTTCTGGATGACCAAATCTCAAAAATCCTAATACCCCAGTGAAGCAGGAAGACCACAAGATATACTACTTTGTGCTGTGTTCTGATCTGGGGCTGGACCAGAAAAGCATTCAGTGCTTTGATATTGCTGTTAAGAGTCTCAGATATATTATGAAAACCTCTCTGAATGACTCTTCAAGGAAATGCAAATTAAAGCCACGATGAGATGTCACCTTACAACTTTCAAAATGGCTAAAATAAAACATACAATAAATAACAAATACACTATCAATGGGAATACAAACTGGTAGAGCCACAGTAGAAAACAGTATGGCGATCCCTCAAAAAATTAAAAATAGAATTACCATATGATCCAGTAATTCCATTACTGGGTATTCACCAAAAGAAAATGAAAACACTGGGATATCTGGGTGGCTCATTCAGTTGAGTGTCTGCCTTCAGCTCAGGTCATGATCCTGGGGTCCTGGAATTGAGTTCTGCATCAGAGTCTCTATTTCGCGGGGAGTCTGCTTCTCCCTCTGCCTGCTGCCCCTCGCTTGTGTGCTCTCTTTGTCTCTCTATTTCTCACTCTGACAAGTAAACAAATAAATAAAGATCTTTAAAAAAAAGAAAATGAAAACACACACACAAAAAGATAAATGTATATTTATGTTTACTGCAGAATTATTTACAATAGCCAACGTATGGAGGCAGCCCAAGTGTCTATCCATAGATGAAAGGATAAAGGAGATGTAGGATATATATATAACAGAACACTACTCAGCCATCAAAAAGAAAAAGATCTAGTCATTCACAACAGCATGGATGGACCTACAGGGTATCATGCTAACTGAAATAATTCAGGTGGAGAAAGACAAATACTGTATGATTACCCATATGTGGAATTTAAGAAGGAAAACAAAAGAACAAATGAGAGGAAAAAGAGACAAACAAGCAAGCAAAGAAAGAGACTCTTAAACATAGAGAACAAACTGGTGGTTGCCAGAGGGGAGGGAGGGGACGGTTGAAATAATTATTTTGATGAGTACTGAGAAACGTATAGAATTGTTAGATCACTGTATTGTATACCTGAAACTAATATAACATTATATATGAATTACATTTGAATTAAAGAAAACAAGAAACCAAAAAACCACAACTCTTTGGCTGGAATGACCAGCTACCAAGAAGTCTGCAAGGTAAGTTTGAAATGTCTGATTTTTCTAGAGTTACACATCAGCCTCAAAGTCTGTCAAGATTAAATGACGTTAATCAAACATGTAAAATTTATAAGAATTAATTGATATCTTTAGCCCCAAAAGATATTCCTTCAGTTAAAATGTCCTTTCAAGACAACTATCATATGATCTCCCTGATATGACGAAGGGGAGATGCAACATGGGGGGCTTGGGGGGTACGAAAAGAATAAATGAAACAAGATGGGATTGGGAGGGAGACAAACCATAAGAGACTCTCAATCTCACAAAACAAACTGAGGGTTGCCAGGGGGAGGGGGTAGGGAGAGGGCGGTGGGGAGGGTATGTGCTATGGTGAGTGATGCTAAGTGTGTAAACCTGGCGATTCACAGACCTGTACCCCTGGGGCTAGTAATACGTTATATGTTAATTTAATTTTAAAAAGTCCTTTCAACAGGTTTTTGTGTCTTAGATTTCTCACCTGTTTATTTCCTACCTAAGTAAATTCTTTTTTTTTTAAAGATTTTATTTATTTATTTGACAGAGAGAGATCACAGTAGACAGAGAGGCAGGCAGAGAGAGAGAGGGGAGAAGCGGGCTCCCCGCTGAGCAGAGAGTCCAATGTGGGACTCGATCCCAGGACCCTGAGATCATGACCTGAGCTGAAGGCAGCAGCTTAACCCACTGAGCCACACAGGCACCCCCCTAAGTAAATTCTGATTTGACATTCATTCATATGTGTCAGAAAGCAAACATGAAAACCATATGTTTTTCTATTTTCCAGACATGGCCAACAAAGTTATAGGGAACTTCAGCCTCTGCCATTAAGAGGTCTCATTAGCTCTCCTTGGAAGGACAGTGGGGAACCACAGAAATAATCTGAACATGATAGTCATGTGAATAATCTAAGCAAGGTTTGGAAACCTGAAAAGAGCCAAGATAGTCACAGTGATTCAGTATGAAACTTCAAGTCTTAGATTCTAAGAAAAAAACAAGGTACTCTACCCAAGGCAGCAAAATGAAGGAAAAGCCAGAGAAACAGAGTCTCTGGTCCAGCCAAAGAGAGTAAGAGCAACTAATAGGCCAGGCGGTACCTATGGGAGATAGATGTTAAGGGCAAGTGGCAGGCGGACAGGAAGATGGCACAGCACCAATGTGAGGAGAAAAGAAGTGTCCTGGGCGACTGCTTTTAACAAAACCAAAAGGTTTTGATTGTGAATGAGTCAAGATACCTCAAAGGTATGATGAGAGTAAGATTATAAAAATATTTTAAATATCTTTCCTTAATACAAAAAACTAACTAATGAAATGAGAGGTACATTTAAAGGCTGTCAGGAAGATAACCTTCTCATCGCTTCTCGGCCTTTTGGCTAAGATCAAGTGTTGTCTCAAAGACAAGTGCTGTACCTCCTGGACCAGTCACAGTTCTTAATGATAATAAATAAAATAGGTCTGCCCTGCCAACAGGTCTTAAGCAGGCTCTTCAAACTATCCTGGGACCTTAGTATCCTGACTGTGCCTAACTGCACCAGCAGTGAGCAGTCCGTCCAACCCCAAGAAACTCATTTGTTAGTCAGCAGCAATATTACCTTTCTCAAAAATTTCTGTTAAAACTAACTGTACTCAGAAGGTACAGCTGAAGATCTCATGGGTTCCTGAGGTCCCCACCAGATATAGTAATGAAACAAGGAGTATCTTACAGAGAGATAGAAGCAATGAAACCCTGTTGTCAGAGAAGGAGAATGGGACAAAAGTAACGAAAGGCAGACCCTGGAGAGCCTGGACTCCAGAGAGTGCTGGAGAAAGATAGAGAAGCTTCTGGAACATTATCTTACCTACTGAAAATCACCTCTTAAAATGGTTTACTAATCCATCAACAGTCCTATCCCTCTTCTTTCATATTCCTTGTCCTTCAAAATAATGAAGAATATTCTGTACAATACTCAATAGAAAAACAGGGATACTATTTCTTCACGTCATAAGATAAATTCTAGTGGAGTTAGAAAAAAAATTGAAAAGGGGAAAAAGGTTATGTTGTTGACATAACAACAGAAAAAAAAAGGTAATTGTGTCCCTGAATTTTTAGAGGAATACAAGATCCAAAGGGGGGGGGGGGGAATCTTCTGCCTAAAAGAAAAATCGTTGTAATGATCTTGGGCCACAATGTACAGAAATCACAAAGGAAGAGAAGATCAAATTTATCAGACAGCCATTTCCAGGTCCCACATAAATTGTGGAAATAAGAGATAGATAAGCAATCAAATACAATCAGAATTAGATTATATGCCTGACAAATGTTTGGGACTCTTCCTTCTTTGCAACAAAGTGAATAGCAAAAATCCATTATTATTTTTTAAAAGATTTTATATATTTGAGAGAGAGAAAGGGAGAGAGAATGCAAGAGAGAATAAGAGGTGGAGAGGGAAAAGCAGGCTAGGCTGCCCATCAAGTAGGGAGCCCAATGCAGAGCACATTCCCAAGATCCTGGGATCATGACCTGAACTGAAGGCAGATGTTTAACCAATTGAGGGTAGCAGAGTAGTGCAGCGGAAGCGTGCTGGGCCCATAACCAATTGAGCCACCCAGGCATCCCAAGAATCCATTATTCCTATTCAGCAGGAAAGAACATCTTTAGAAGAAAATGATAACCAAAAACACGAGGCTGGCATTCTACAGAGAAGAGCAGTAAGCTGGCTGGATGTCACGGCTAACATGGACCTAACTGTGTCATCACAATGATTTTAATAAGACCAGTTATTTTCATGGAACACAGAGCACAAAGGACAATTCATATCAGCTTGAAGAAGCAGCAAAAGAGAGAACTGAAAATGTTCACTGAATTCTCAGCCTCAAAAGCCTTTTGCAGTTGCTTCCACAGAATGGGTGTCTTGGTGATTGAGTTTATATGCCTACATTGGTAGGATTTCTCTTCCAAGTGCTTTAAATGATCAAAATAAATACAATATGACCAGCATATCCAGAAAAAAGTTAACAATTCTAACAGATATTTCTGTAAAAGTTACAGTTTATGTTAAGTCTAGGTATCAACATTTGACAAGAATAGACAGATTGGAATCTGTCCATTCATAACTAGACCTGAATGGGTGGTATTTAAATCTGAATTTTTGAATTTTTATGTTAACTTTGAAAAGATTTTTGGAAAGGTCTGAACCTAACGCTGAGGTGAGAATTGTATACATTTTAAAGTACATTAACTTAAGAGTAATGAGATATTATTGAGTAGATTAGTATTGAGTTGGTAAGGCTATGTTCTGAGGTTAAAATAACCAAATTTAGACAAAGATTTATTCTGTAACAATACTAGCAAGATGACCTTGGTCAATGTTGTCTGCCTTTCTAATTTTTATCCATTCAGTGGAAATAATATAAGAACCTACCTCATTGTCTTATTAGAAAAATTATGTAAAGTAAACCAATAAGCACAAACCTAACTCACACTACATAGATACTCAGTCCCACAGCATGATGGTAATGATGACCATGACCATGACTATCACAATGACATCAATCTCTAGCTCCTCCTTCTTGTGGATCTGCTCTGAATATTTGCTCTATCCTGTCTCCTAATTCTTGTTTTTAATGTTATTTAGTGTATGGAGGACATTGTCTTGTTCAGAGCCTTTACTCTTCAGAGATAGCCTTTTGTCTTTACACCACAAGTATATAAAGTTCTCTTTCACCATAGGCCCTACACTGATTTTTCTTACCCCTACTATGCCTTGTAAAAGTGAGCCTCTTGCTTCACTCACTAGCTCAGGAAGGACATGCATCATGCATCTGCTCTCCTGACACTACAGTTCCTTTCTGCCTGCATTCTCTGGAATGAGAGCACCTGCCTCCCTTCTGGAATACACCTGGTAATAAATTACCCAGCTGTGTGAAATCATGATTCTTCCCGGGTAACACTTGCCTTTGACAGTTGAAAGTATACCAAAGCTACACATTCTGTACACTCAACTTGGGTTAGCGATGGGTTCAAATACACCATCCTATGATTGTTGAGCTACATTAAATTAGATCATGAAGATAATATCACACACTGGTATGTCAGAAAGCCATTGGTCAATGTTTCTTCAACCTACTCACATCTTGGCCATTGGCTGTGTGGCTGTTTTCTTCCTGAGGAACTCATGAGCTTACTCTGATATTAGTAGTATGTCATGGTGCCACCAAGGTTAGGCTGTTCAATTCCCACAAGCCACTTATGAAATTATAATGAGGGAATGGAACAAAAACATACCAATTACCTCAGTCTTTATACCCAACTCTACGTGACATCATGTGGATTTTTGCCTATTTGCCACATTAGAAGGTTTGATTCATGAATAAAATAGGGTCTAGGCTGGTGTCCCAAATAAGAAAGGAAATGCTTCCACTCAATGTCACCTCTTTCAATTACATTAACTTCTCACTGGGAAGCAGGTCAACTGGACACCAGGGAGTCATCCACAGTACATGGCCACAGTGCGTGGTAAGCCTCAAACCTGTCTGTCCTTCCTCAGAGAGAGATGGGGTTTCCGCTAATCTGATGGACAAACTATTTCAGGGAAAGGGACTTCACCAGTCAAAACTTGACAAAGCAGTGAAGGTGAGCACTAAATATTAAATAATGTGATTCTTGAGTAGAAAATTGGAAGAATATCTGTCAAGCACATCATTAGTTGTATTGTGAGGAAGCTAAGACTTATGTGCCCATATATAATAACTATATCTAGACTGAATAGGAAAGAGAAAAAGCCAGCAAAGAGTCATAAAATGGGCCAAGAGTGGGGAATCAGAGAAAAAATTTCATGGACTTTGGCCGGGGTGGGGGCAAAAAGAAATTCCAAGGACTTTGAAAAGACTAAGCTGGGGAAACTGGAGTAACAAAACTAGAGTGACAAAAAATTGTGGTACTACAACAGAGTACTTCTTGAGATTTTAGAGGAAAATAAATGATGGTGATATGAGAACTTGCAATAGGAAGGTGAAAATGGAAATACAGAAAACTTCAAGAGCTTTGTAGAAGATGGACTTGAAAATCAACACAATTAGTGAAGTTTAGGTTATGAGGACTGAGAGAAAGGAAGGAGTTCAACCTGACTACAAAACTCTAAGTGAATCATGGGACTTCAAGGGAGTGTTTCTGAGTAAATGATAAGATAAGTTTTAGACATGATGAGTTTGAGATTTATACTTGTCTCATACTCGACTGCAGTTCCATGTGGGCAGGGGCCTTGTTTGTCCTGTTCTCCATAATATCTTCATCAACCACAGTGTCTGGGATACTGTAAATGTTAAATAAATGTCTGTGGACTAAAAGGAATTCAAGGGAAGATGAATGCAAAAACTAAGGAATAACATAATATCCAATAAGTGAATTTATTTCAATAAATTTTGGTAGGCTATATAATAGATCATCTTATAACTAAAAAAACAGGTAGAGGGACACCTGGGTGGTGGAGTTGTTAAGCATCTGCCTTCAGCTCAGGTCATAATCCCTTGGTCCTGTAATCAAGCCCAGCTTTAGGTTCTCTGCTCAGCAGGGAGCCGCCTTCTCCCTCTCCCATTCCTCCTGTTTATGTTCTCTCTCTCACTGTCTCTCTGTCAGATAAATAAATAAAATCTTAAAAAAAAAAAACAGAGTAGTATAATAATTAACACCCAAAAGATTCATGCTATAAGGAGTGGAAAGAAAGAATTTGTAAGAACTGTATCTCGTTAAGTACAATAAAATCCTTTTTTATAAGTAATTTATTAAATAGACAACAATATCTAACTTTGCTTATCTTTGGATGGCAGAATAATGAGAAATGTTTTTAGAGATTTTATTAATTTATTTGAGAGAGAGATTAGGAAAAAGCACAAGTAAGGGGAGGGACGGAGGGAGAAGTAGACTCCCTGCTGAGCAGGGGTGTCAACCCAGGGTGGGGCTCACACTGCAAGGAGTTTGATCCCAGGACCCTGTGATCACAAACTGAGCTGAAGGCAGACACTTAACCTTCCGAACCACCCAGACACCCCAAAGAGGGACTTTTATTTTCTTGTTCTTGAACATCTCTATTTCTTAATGTTCATGTAGATATGCCATTATGATTGACAGGTGTTTTGTCTTCTTTGGTTTTTATTTAAGGTAATCATAAGCCAAGTTGAAATCAAACAGAAATACCTCTGGTATGGTCACTAACTAATCTGCTTATGTTTTTGGTGTTGGGTTTTTGTTTTTTTTTTTTTAAGATTTTATTTTTAAGTAATTTCTACAGCCGATGTGGGGCTCAAACTCACAACACCTGTGATCAAGGAGTCTCATGCTCCACCAACTGGCCAGCCAGGGACCCCTAATGTTTTAAGCAGCCAGCAAAAGTTGGCTTTCATTAATGCCTCCCCAAAATGGAAGAAGTTAACTCTCTAAAGTAAAACCACGTTGAAGGGAAAGCAATGTGAAGATGTTGGGGTTTGATTCTGTTATCATTTTGTTTTGTTTAATTTTGTTTTGTTGGACAACAAGTGACTGACAAAGGCTTCCTTTTAACAATAATGTGTTAGTCACAGTAATAATAACTGGCTCTGGCCCAAATAGGTTCTTATCTTACCTATTTTCCTTACTGACAGTTTTGTGATTAACCTTTGTTGAAAGCATACATTAAAAAGCATTAACGATATGACATTTGCAAATATCTTCTCCCATTCTGTCAGTTGTCTTTTGATTTTAACTGTTTCCTTTGCTGTGCAAAAGCTTTTGATCTTGATGAAATCCCAATAGTTCATTTTTGCCCTTGCTTCCCTTGACTTTGGCGATGTTCCTAGGAAGATGTTGCTGCGGCTGAGGTTGAAGAGGTTGCTGCCTGTGTTCTCCTCAAGGATTTTGATGGATTCCTTTCTCCCATTGAGGTCCTTCATCCATTTTGAGTCTATTTTCGTGTGTGGTGTAAGGAAATGGTCCAATTTCATTTTTCTGTATGTGGCTTTCCAATTTTCCCAAAACCATTTATTGAAGAGGCTGTCTTTTTTCCACTGGACATTCTTTCCTGCTTTGTCGAAGATTAGTTGACCATAGAGTGGAGGGTCTATTTCTGGGCTCTCTATTCTGTTCCATTGATCTATGTGTCTGTTTTTGTGCCAGTACCATGCTGTCTTGATGATGACAGCTTTGTAATAGAGCTTGAAGTCCGGAATTGTGATGCCACCAACTTTGGCTTTCTTTTTCAATATCCCTTTGGCTATTCGAGGTCTTTTCTGGTTCCATATAAATTTTAGGATTATTTGTTCCATTTCTTTGAAAAAGATGGATGGTACTTATAAAGAACTTAGCAAACTCAACACCCAAAGAACAAATAATCCAATCAAGAAATGGGCAGAGGACATGAACAGACATTTCTGCAAAGAAGACATCCAGATGGCCAACAGACACATGAAAAAGTGTTCCATATCACTTGGCATCAGGGAAATACAAATCAAAACCACAATGAGATATCACCTCACACCAGTCAGAATGGCTAAAATCAACAAGTCAGGAAATGACAGATGCTGGTGAGGATGTGGAGAAAGGGGAACCCTCCTACGCTGTTGGTGGGAATGCAAGCTGGTGCAACCACTCTGGAAAACAGCATGGAGGTTCCTCAAAATGTTGAAAATAGAACTGCCCTATGACCCAGCAATTGCACTACGTAGTGATCCGAAGGGGCACATGCACCCGAATGTTTATAGCAGCAATGTCCACAATAGCCAAACTATGGAAAGAACCTAGATGTCCATGAACAGATGAATGGATTAAGAAGATGTGGTATATATACACAATGGAATACTATGCAGCCATCAAAAGAAATGAAATCTTGCATTTGCGACAACATGGATGGAACTAGAGCATATCGTGCTTAGCGAAATAAGTCAAGCAGAGAAAGACAACTATCATATGATCTCCCTGATATGAGGAAGTGGTAATGCAACATGGGGGCTTAAGTGGGTAGGAGAAGAATCAATGAAATAAGATGGGATTGGGAGGGAGACAAATCATAAGTGACTCTTAATCTCACAAAACAAACTGAGGGTTGCTGGGGGGAGGGGGTTGGGAGAAGGGGGGTGGGGTTATGGACATTGGGGAGGGTATGTGCTTTGGTGAGTGCTGTGAAGTGTGTAAACCTGGTGATTCACAGACCTGTACCCCTGGGGATAAAAATATATGTTTATATAAAATAAAAAATTTTTAAAAAAGCATTAAAGAGTGGTGCCTGGATGGTTCAGTTGGTTAAGCATTCCACTATTGATTGCAGCTTGGGCTGTGATCTCATGGTCCTTGGACCAAGCCCCACATCAGGCTCCCCCTTCAGCAAAGAGTCTGCTTGAGATTCTCCCTGTCCCTCTGCCCCTCCCCTGGCTCCTGTGATCTTTCTAAATAAATAAATAACTTTAAAAAATCCCTAAACATGGCATTTCTTTCTTCTCCTATACTCACTAATTTTTCTTTCCACTCTTCAGGAGCTTATGTCTCCAAAAAAAATCTTATAATCTCTAGCTATTTTTAAAAATCTAGTCCTTTGTAATTGGCTGATGGAATTCAAAAACCATAAAAGATAAAAATGAAGTCAAATTCTAAAATAGAGAAAAATTGAGTTTAAAAGGACCTGAAGATGAACCTTAACCAATCACCTTATTTTATGAATGAGAAACTGGAGCTGAGAAGGAAGAGATCTCTAGTTCGCTTCTACTTTACTGGTTAGTGCCTGCATTTGTTAGCCAACCCCATAAGGCTAATTGGCACCTTCTTTACTAGGTTTTTGCTATGTCTAGTTCCTTCAGGAAGAGGAAGTTTGCCATGAGGAAATCCATATGCCAAATGCCAAGACATTCTCAAGCTTTTGAGAATGTCAAACCTGAGTTTTATTGTCAAGCTCACTTTTTATTCTACTAAAAATCATGCCAACTAATATCCATCAGCTCCTGCCATTCAAGTATCTTTCCTACCTCCAACTGACTCAGAACCAAATAACTGTCAGAGGGACACACTTCCCTTTAAAATACACTTAGAAAACTTTCCCCAAGGATTTCCACTAACACAACAACCAAATGTTTTTAAGCATGATCCTGAATATTAACATTCTGGATGAAAATGGGCTTTCAGAGGCTCCTTTTGTTTCCTTTGGGAAAAGAGTGCCAAACTACACACAACACATACAAACACACAGAGATAAGCAATTTTATTAGGAAATCCCAAAGAGTGGCTTTAAATCCTTCAAGAATCCAGCTTCTCTCCTGGAAAATAGGATGAATAAAGACTTTAAAAGCCATCTATATTTCCCCACTGCATACCCATATTTAACCACTTTAAAAGACTCTGATCCTCTCCCACTGTCATGAAACCTTAACTGGCATAAAAATGGATGGTATTTACAAGAAAGATTTATACTTGCATTAACCCTCTTTGAAATAAATGGATAGAGTGCCACCATAAAGGAGAATCCTATTAATAACTGACCTTTTGCATTTAAGCAGCAATAAAGGTTGATTTTACCTTGAAGCTCATAAAATGATAAAGCTGAATATAGACATTAACATTCTAAAAAATGACATCTTAATTACTATGTATTTGTTTAATAACTGAAATATTTGCTTTACCACCTAAGCTCTAAACTCTACCAATAGCCGCACCTCTATTTGGCCATATTCTTTGCTACTATTCTTTAGTAAGTGTGCTACAAATAATTTTTAGATGACTAGCTAGGAAGCCAGTGGTACTATTCACTTGAAATTTATTGTGGTACTGAAGGCCACAGGACAAAAGCAAAAGGTAAGCTATTACTTGATTCTAAGTGTTGGTGAATGACATGGAATATAAAGTAAAAGGGAGGAGGTGGCTAGTCTAGCTCCACTGGGAAGGCAGTGGGATTGTTAAGAGAGGATTTTCTTTTAAAGGTAAAATCATAACTCTATTGCAGATGTAAACTGAGCACATGGCAATGATTCTATTTAACTCTTCTTTAAATGAGAGAGCCAGGCATATTTTTAAAACCAGTTCAAAAGAAAATCAAAAATAGGCACATATACAAACCAGGATTATTGACATGAATTTATTTATTTATTTATTTATTTATTTAAGGTTTTATTTATTTATTTGACAGACAGAGATCACAAGTAGGCAGAGAGGCAGGCAGAGAGAGAGAGAGGGAAGCAGGCTCCCTGCGGAGCAGAGAGCCCGATGCGGGGCTCGATCCCAGGACCCTGAGATCATGACCCGAGCCGAAGGCAGCAGCCCAACCCACCAAGCCACCCAGGCGCCCCGACATGAATTTACAAATAGTTGCAGAAGTGGCTTTTCCATGGAAAAGCTAGATTTGTCCCTCTATTAGACCAAATTTTTTACTATTCTATAAACAAGAAATTATTTAAATAGCTATCTGCAATTTGAAGAGATGTAATATAGCTGAAAAGCAATGAAAGGCACAAAGCCTTCACAAACAGAATCGGAAAACTGGGTGAAGGCTGTGCTATAAAAATGTACTGTACTCATGAAATACAAATTTTTCCCTGGAATAAAACAGAATGCATGGACCTTTTTTTTTTTTTTTTTTTTTTTTTTTTTTTTTTTTTTTTTTTTTAATGTAAGCACAAAATCAGTTCATCCAAGAGAATAAGACAATAAAAAGCATGGACTGTTAAGCTGAAAATTCCACTGAGATACAGTTTATACCATTGCTTCTAACTATATTAGAAAACATTGGATTCACATTCAGTGACAGAAAAGCAATTAAATACCCTGCTGCATGATCTCCATTAAAATGAGATTCACTTCTGATTGAAAGGAATTTGCAGGATTGGATGACAAAACATAAAAATATAACCTATTCTAATACAAAGATAACACCAGAAAATCTGCATGGAGAAGAAGGTATAACATACCTTTCATGGTATTACTGGAATTCTCTTATAATTCTTGTAAAGAGATTTTTCAACCCACTACTTTATTTATTTATTTATTTATTAAGATTTATTTACTTGAAAGAGAAGGAGAGTGGGGAGGGCAAGGAGGAGCAGTGGGAGAGAGAGTCTCAAGCAGACTCCATGCTGAGTGCGGAGTCTGACCTGGGGTTCGATCTCACAACCCTGAAATCATGATCTGAGCTGAAACCAAGAGTTGGACATCTAACTGAATGTGCCACCCAGGTACCCCATTAATCCCACTACTTTAGATTCTAACTCTTGGCTGATAAAAGTTTGCAAAACACCATCATGGATTTCACATAGGAAGACCAGATAACTTGAGTGCTATAAGCGGAAACGGAACAGATTTTGTTTCTTCTTTAACTCTGTATTTATAATGCAACATTTTAGGAAATCCTTGTCAAAGGGGAAATAAGTTGCTCTATTGTGCTATAAACAAAGACTGCCTGACATACAATTATCTTAAATAAATAAGGATGGAAGGAAATGGATGGTTGAGCAATATAAATTCTGCAACTGATTTTCTTCATTTTTTTATTAACTATAAACTAGTGATTATGAGTGAGTGAATGAATGAATGAATGAATGAGATATCGCTGTGTGCTGGCAGGTCACTTTCCGTCTGAGGAGAGTCATAAGAAAAAACAATTAGCAGTAAGAGAGAAAACAAGACCAATAATCTGTGGAGACATGCTGATCACTATCCAGTGTCATTAATTATGCTGTCCTCACTTCATGGTTGTTTTCAAGGGGCAGTCCAGGGCCCAAGAGAGTCACATGTCATCAGTGACACTTTCTATGCATGCAGGAGTAGAAAGTGAAAATAAATAGGAAGCATTGTTAAGGAATCAGAAATTTGGAATATTCTGGAAATCTGCCTATGGCTAGGATTTCATAAAGTCTATTTTTATATAAATCACACACATTTAAACTTATGCAGGAAATGGACATATTCACAGCAGGGACAGGCATCTACACTACCTGGAATGGTTATACAGGTTGTTTTCAAGAAGCTACTTTGACTCCTTCCCTGGATGATTTCTTCTCTCTTCTCTTGATTCTTGAGTTAATTCCCATGAAAGCAGAACAGCCAATAACTAGCACCCATTTTCCCACCAGTATTTTCTGAGTGGCACCTACAGGGTATAATTAGGGAGGAGCTGAACTTGTTGAGGAAGTCTCCCATGCCTCCCACCCCTTGATCCCCCACCTACTTAAACCCCCCTGACTCCTACCCCAGGCCTGTAAATACTTCCCCCCTAAGTCCTGACAACCCCACCCTGAACCCTTTTTGGGGTGAGAGATCAGGTGTCTGTACTCATGTTCAAAGGTGGCCTGTGATACATGCATGACCTGGCACTGCTCGCTTTCTCCTTTTCTTCTTTACTCTTGCCCTTTCCTTTGTCCTAAGCCATTTGCTCTTTTTTCTCTCTTCTCCATTTGTTCTTCTATTCTTTTTATAGTCAAAGTAGAAAGAGGAGAGGTATTAAAGTAGTAAGACTGGGCTTCATTGATCATTCTATATTCCACAGAGGCCTACCCTCGCTTACTCCTCTGAGCTTACTTCCTTTCTTGTGACTCGAAGGTACTAATACTGATCCCAAAGAGTTAACGTGAGAATTACACGCTCATAGTATGTCTAAGGAACTCACTGGTATTCACCACCTAAGTAAGTATCCCCCAAAAGGGAAGTACTATTCATTATTACCATAATCAGACGAGATGGGGCGCGTTCAGGGTGGTATGGCCGTAGACGTCATTATTACCATAATCAATGAAATACCCTATACTTCCTGAGCCTTCCTGCTGTCTTCCTGTGAGACCTCTCACTTTCCACAACTTTCCCTCATCCTGGGATTGAGGATGATGCTCATAGATGATAAAGTCAACAGTGAAAATGGAGGTCATGGAGTAGGAGGAAGCGGAGGAGGAGAAAAAGAAGATACACAAAGTTCACATGGGTCAAATACTACGCTGGGAGCTTCCCAGACATTACATCCTGAACATGGTGGTTCTAGGAGGTGCATTGTAACCACCATCCCAGCCTCCCAGGAAGGAAATGGAGGCTTGGCCACATTCACATGGGTATTAAGAGCAGGGCCAGAATAGGAACAGTGTAGGCTCTTATCACCACATGACTTTGCTTCCCAAGATTGCACGATGATCTGAAACAAAGACATGGTAGGAGCTACTTCTCCTGACTTGTACAGAGCAGGTGTCCTTCTCTGGGGAGGAAGAGGGGAAGGAGGTGCCTGACTGACACATGGCTTCCACAACCCTGCTGTCTAGTGTGGAAATCAAAGGCTTTATTCTATCCCCCAACTCAATTTTCTTTTACCTCAAAAAATGGAGAATGTTGCTATAGGTTGGGGAGATCACTGAATCACAGATCCAGGAAGTGGGGCTTTCACAGAAGTTAAAGTTCAAGTGAATGGGTGCTGCTATGCACTGCTTATGTCCCTTCACAACATGTATGTTAACGGCATAATCCCCGGTGTAATGGGGAATGGAGGCAAGTCCTTTGGGAGTTACTTAGGTCATGAGAGTGGAGCCCTTGTGAATGGGATTAGTGCTCTTCCAAGATACAGAATGTCCCTCTCTCCACCATGGGAGAACATAGTGAGAAGGCAAGCCAGGGAGACTTCTCTCCAGGAACTCTATCCACCCGCACCTTGATCTTGGACTTCCCAGCCCCCAGAACTGAGAGATCAGCCTGTTGTTCAGCCCACCAGTCAGTGGTACTTTTTCTATAGCAGTCCAAACTGATTAAGACAAGAGTGCTCTCTCTTCAGATGCACCCTCTCGGGTTTAGAACAATGTCGATGGCTGTTTCTCTCCTAGAAGGTCTGCTTATAAGTTTGTGACTAAAAAACAGTGTCCAAATGCTCTAGGTTTTGAAAGATGAAATGTTTCTAAATCAGATGAAATACAAGAAGGAAGCAAGGACAGAGCTCTAAGTAGAGGGAACAGGAAAACAAGCCGGGTTGACTAATAGGTTTATAGAGAGGGAGGTTTCTAATCTAGGAAAAAGAATCCAAAGTCGTCATTGTATACCTGAGAAAGCCTGTAAACTTCTGGAGAAGTGCCGGCTAGAAATGCTGAGTTTAAGTTTCATTTCTACATGGAAATTCTCTTAATGCAGCATCGGAATGCCAGAAATTCAGGAGAGCAAAGAGGAAGTGGAAAGGATAGAATTTTACATATAAAAAAAATAAACATCAAAAGGAAAGAAATATTGGGGAAGTTTTGAAGATTGACAATTCAACAATAGCAGATTTTTAAATATTAAAAAAAAAGAACTATTTTATCATTGTGAACTTCTTGGTAGAGGATTTCTCCCAACTGAGTTTCCATCCACAGCTCCTAGACGCGGGAAAATTATTAAATCAGCAAAGATGATATATAAATATATTTACATATATAAATTTATTTATTTATTTTACACACACACACATATGTGTTTATGTACTTATATATTCTCTTCTGATTCCTCTACATATGATTTTTCTTCAAGATAGAATCTGCCGTTGTCTTTAGCACAATGATCTAGAATAAAATATTTGCCATATTTTGAGATTCTTACTTTTGTTTAGGATACATTACTATATACAGAAACTGTTTCACAGTTTGATAGTTACTGCAGCAAAACTATCTGGTCCCTAAGTTCCCAAGTGTGCATAAGATTTTGGAAAAATCAGTCTCTGACAAAGGGTGAGCTGTGTTTTTTTCAGCTCCAGAGCTGCTGAATGGTGCCAAGGAGCAGCACCCATTCAAGGGAAAGCCAGGCTTGGGTGAGGCTGCTGAAAAGATAACCCAGAGCCCAGAACAGTCCCTGATCCCTGGGACTGAGCCCTCTGAGAAACGGGACGAGCAGAGTCTTGGCACACATTCCAGGACTTCAATTTTTCTGTCAACAAAGGGATAAGAGATTAGTTTCATTACAGCCTCAGTCTGAAGCACAAACTTGATATAAAAATAGAATTTATTTTTCAGGTTTCATAAATTGTTCAATTTAGGGTATTGCATGTTGTATCTTTATAAAACCATTTTTTAACACTGGGTTACAAAATCAGAGAAGAGTTGTTCTTCCATTTTTTTTTTCTTACCCTTGTGTATTTTAGAGTTTATTTGGCACTTCTGCCCACAGTTTCCCCACCTGTAAAATTGATTTACTCAATAGTACCTCACCTCACGGTGTTACGGGAGGAGTAAGTGAAGTGATAGGGGAACGGTGTCTAGTCCATGACATGTGCTTAGTAAAAATCACCTGACCACCGCTGTTGCTACTAACACGTGGTCTGGGTTTGGGTGCCTGTGGTATGATGCAGTTTGGTGAGCTGTGTTAGGGGAAGGGACACAAGCAAAGGAGGAGTACCCACCATACACCAAGTACTTAGTGTGTATTAGGCTCTATGCTGAGTCCCAGCACTCAGACTATCATTCACTGCTCATGAGAATCCTATCGCAGGCACTAAAATTATGCACATGAGGAAACTAAAGTTCAGAGAATCCAAAGGTCAGCATAACTAGAAATTGGTGACTCTGAATACAGGGCCCATGTTTTTGTTTTTTTTTTTTTTTTAAAGATTTTATTTATTTATTTGACAGAGAGAAATCACAAGTAGACAGAGAGGCAGGCAGAGAGAGAGAGAGAGGGAAGCAGACTCCCCGCTGAGCAGAGAGCCCAATGTGGGACTCGATCCCAGGACCCTGAGATCATGACCTGAGCCGAAGGCAGCGGCTTAACCCACTGAGCCACCCAGGCGCCCCAGGGCCCATGTTCTTAATAAGAATACCATTTTGGCTCACATAAAAATGAGTGACTTCTTAGTGTAGTGTGGCTTTAGGCTTAGTCTTTAAAAGCTTCCCTAGCAAGATCAAAGATATTCTTGACACCTTTTAGAAAGTGACCCACATCACCTGTAACAGGTACCCAGATAAAACTGAGCCAGTTGGGGCACCTGGGTGGCTCAGTTGGTTGAGTGGCTGACTCTTGATTCTGACATGGGTCATGAGTTCAGGGTCCTGGGATCAAGCCTCATCAGACTCTCCACTCAGTGGGGAGCCTGCTTGTCTCCTCCTCCTCCTCCCCCTGCTCATGTGCTCTCTGTCAAACAGGTGAATACATATTTTTTTTAAAGATTTTATTTATGTATTTGACAGAGAAAGAGAGTGTGCATGAGCAAGGGGAGGGGCGGAAGGACAGTAGATTCCCCATTGAGCAGGGAGCTGGAGGCAGGGCTCCATCCCAGGACCCTGAGATCATGACCTGAGCCCAAGTCAGACACTTAACTAGTGAGCCAACCAGGCACCCCAACAGATAAATAAATCTTAAAAAAAAAAAAATTGAATTGAAACAGTGGTCCATGAAAATAGGGTCAAGAGTCCGTGATGCTCCCTTGAGCTTCTCAGAAAACAGCTCCCACTAACTCACAGGCACTGATCATTTAATTATTAGGAATGTTATGAGCTTATTGTTAAACATAGCTATTATTAAAAATTTAATTACATAAACTTACAAATAATTTTATTAAAACTTAAGGTGATAAATACTCAAAACTCTTCACTTCATAATTAGATTTCTATATCTTACTATTACCTGTGCTCTTTTGATTACTTTAACTATATCTGTATGATGGAAATACTATAAAATAGTGTACCACTGTGATCTCTTCATAACTGCATGTTCATTGATCATATGTTGGTAGTTTGACATCAGCCTTGGACGTAGTATTTACAGCATGGAAGTCATAGAATGAAATAACTCAAAGTTTGATTTATCACTTTGTTGATTATTTACATCTAAGAAAGAAATGGAAGTTAATAATGCAGGTTAGAGTAAAAAACTGTGTCTGTACACATGAAGAAGGCTCAACATCACTCAGTATCAAAACCACAATGAGACTCCAACTCACACTGGTCAGAATGGCTAAAATTAACAAGTCAGGAAACAACAGATGTTGGACAGAGCAAGGGGAACCCTCTTACACTGTTAATGGAAATGCAAACTGGTGTAGCTGCTGTGGAAAACAGTATTGAGTCTCCTCAAAATATTAAAAACAGAACTACCTTATGATCTAGTAATTGCACTACTGGTTTTTACCCCAAAGATAAAAATGCAGTGATCCAAAGGGGCGCGTGCGCCACCAATGTTTATAGCAGCAATGTCCACAATAGCCAAAATATGGAAAGAGACCAGATGTCTATCAGTAGATGAATGGATAAAGAAGATGTGGTGTGTATATACCCAAGGGAATATTACTCAGCCATCAAAAAGAGTGAACTCTTGTTATTTGCAACAATGTGGATAGAACTAGAGGGCATTATGCTAAGCAAAATAAGTCAGTCAGAGAAAGACAAATATATTATTTCACTCATATGTGGAATTTAAGAAAGAAAACAGATGAACATAGGGGAAGGGAAGGAGAAATAAGATACAAACAGAGAGGGAGGCAAATCACAAGATAATCTTAACTATAGGAAACTTATAGGAAACCCCCTCCCCTGCTGGAGGGGAGGGAGGTGAGAGGGTAGGGTAACTGGGTGATGGGCATTCAGGAGGACACTTCATATAATGTGCCTTGGGTGTTATATGCAACTGATGAATCACTAAACTAATTCTACCCCTGAAACTAGTAATACAGAGTATGTTAACTCAATTGAATTTAAATAAAGAATTTTAAAAATGTGTCTGTAGCTGTTACATGGTGAGGAGCACAAAAATTGACGACCTAGTCTCATAGTGCTCAAAAGTTACATTTTCATCATCTCTAGCCAAGTTATTCACTTTACTGATGAGTGAGTGAAGATCTGGGGTACATTCTTGTTTTACTTTCATCTTGAAATGTTGAAAAACAAATCAACATTCATGTTGGAACTATACTCATTCATCAATTGCAACTATAGTTCGGCTATGGATAGACAAGTTTGGCAAAAATCAATGAAAGTCTCTGGAAGAATCAATTGGTAATATGGAATTTATAATGAAAAGCACTTTATTATTATTTATAATATGCTCTGCATTATATTAGTAAAATTGGTAATGAGCTAATGTACATTGTTGTTTGCAGACCCTACACTTAGGTCACCCTCATAGGGGAGGAGATGTCTCTGGATCTGACTACTGTCCTTGGGTACAGATTATATGCATTAGAGATATATGCATAAAAATTTTTTCTCCATTCTCACACTGCTTTTCCATCTAACCTGATAGGCCCAGCAGAGACAGGCTAGAAACCTGGTTGTCTCTGTTTTCCTGAGCTGCCTTCTTCCATTTTAGAGCCATTTCCTTCTACTTAGAGGGTGGGAGCTATGGCAGCTGAGAGCTACAGCACCTGCTGGTTCTAGCTGCCTTCAGACCCTTGCCATTAAAGCAGGAAGATCTGAGACTCAGAGGTGGATTGGAGGGGAGGGAAGCTAATGGGATTACATACACTGTGTCAGTAAGAAAACCCAAGCCTGCCTTCCATGTAGACAGACAATTTCTCTGTCTGCAATAAAGTTCTGCACTGTGTTTTCGGGCCAAGGCCACAGCATAATGCAAAATGTTTTCTTTGTCCGTCATTTTACTCTGGCAATACATATTCCCTTTGGAAACTTGGAGTACCTTAACTGGATTTTTTCCCCCGAAACAGCATCTTAATCTCATCCTTTTGCAACTTATATTTATAGTTCTATATCTTAGGGTTCTCCTAAGTTATAGAAACAACATGTCTTGAGTACACTTATACCCATCTCCCTCCTCTGCACTCGAGTCTTCAACAACATGTGAGCTAGAAGACAAAGTCTGACAGGCTCCAGGAGCTATAGGATCCTGATATGGTTCCTTGAGACACCAGAGGTGATAAGTAAAGAATTATGAAATAAGGCAGAGGTGGAGAAGAAAGAATTGCCCAAATTTCTGTTAGTTCCGTAATTTGTCAAACAAAGTCATGGTGCTAACTGTTCTACAACGAGGTAGAAAATCAGAATGTCTTCATCACCATGGAGAATTACACAAAGGGAACGTGGAGGCTGCTGGAGAAAGGGTGACAGCTGTCATCAGCACTCCCTAGCTGGGAAGAACAATGATGTCCCACCATGATGCCCAGGAGGTTTCAGTGCCACAAAAGGTATACATGGTGGAGAGCAGGGAGGGGGAAGAAGCTTTGGAACATGGAGCAAGGCGATCAGGAGTTGCTCTTGAATGTGGACCTTTCTGCCCAATGGATGAATGATGCAAGGAACCCGGAAGAACAGATGTCACAATGAAATATGCCCTGCCCCTCTCACTCTGGCTTTCATTTTTTTCCACTTTGGATGAGCAATTTTTTAAAAGTCATATTTTTCTTTTAGCCCTATTATAGTAAAAACCACCACAGAGATTATTATAAATGGCAGCCAACACTTAATCTCTCGTTAGAGTGAAACTTGGAAAAAGAAGTAGTATGGCAGACTAGGGCACTCCTCCTGGGTCTAACTGTGGCAACTGTTATTGAAACCGAACAACTGCTGTCCATAGAAATACAGGCCTGGTATTTGCAATATTCTACAGAAGCCAGAAATATGGGTTTTATCAGAAATATCTGAATTTTAAGTGTTGAGAATTACCAAAAATAATTAAAAAGTAATGTTAACTTTATAGACTGGAAACACACAAACTACACAAAATCTATGTGGAAGACAACAGTGAGACATCCATTTGCAACAAGTAACTGAAATTCATAAGGTAATTAAAAAGATGTGAAACTTACTATCTCATTTTACTAAAAAACACATTTACTACTAAACACATATTAGTTCTAAGGACCTACGATGCTCTGCTTTAGCGCTGACCCAAGAAAGAACTCGTCACTGCATAGAATCCAACCTTCCCTAGTTCCAAGGCAAATGGTGTTAGTGATCTTGGTGTGAAGTGCCTGACGGCCTGGTTACTATGGCTCAAGTCAGGCCATGCAGTGATTCGCATACCTGGTCGTGAATGATGAGCTGGACCTCAGAATTCATGTACTCCATTGACTTTTAATTACAGATTTGACAAACTGATTTATTGACACCAGACAAAGGCATTCACACGAGGCAGAACCATAGAGTTCTTTAAATCTACCTCGTGGCATTTCAGCTGGCTCATCTTTGTAAGTGCCTTTCATTAGGAAATGGATTTTTATTTTGAAGGCCTAAAGCAAAGAACTCTCTTATCCAACTGGTCATGAGCATCCAAGAAATGTTCATGCTATCTTTTTTTTTACCTACAACCAATTACTTAATGGCAATAAAAAATAAGAGTGAAATTTGCATTCTCCTCAAATAAAGCAAATGTTTGTGTTTCATACAAATAAACAAGCAAATCATCAACTAAATAATAGTTATATGGGTATAACCCTCATCTGCTTCATTTTTACCATGGTAGCCCACTTTAATGATTTTAAACTTTCAGTAGCTATACTATCAATAACACAGCTCTTCCTGATAAAATTATAAGCCAGTTTCCAAAAACAAACACATTATCCCTTCCATACTAGTCAACAAGGCTTTGTAATGTTCTCATTCAGTAAGAGTAAGAAGCATAAATGCAGAACCATGTTCCCAGGTCCTTTGAGGGAGAGCTTTATTCCAAACCAATGGCAAGTACAATCATACTTTGCCAGTGACTCTTACTCTAAGCTAAAGCTATAAACATTTTTTTATCTTTTATTTATTTAATTTATTTTTATTTTCAGCATAACAGTATTTATTATTTTTACACCATTTGATGAACTTTCAATGGAATATTTATGACAGTTTCCCCCTGTGAAAGAATTGCAGTCTCCACCAATGCAATGAGAAAATAACATTTGGAAGATGTAGGTTTCTTTCTGGCTCAGCATAAGTTTAAAATCAGGGGTCACATGAAGGGGAGGTTTGGACACCCAAACCTTTCTCTGTCCAGCAGTCACCCACAAAGCTTAATGAGTCAGGCTGCTGTAAACACAGAAATATCTTTCTTGGTGAGAGAGCTTCCCTGCTGGTCTTATGATTCTCAGTGTCTCTGAAATATCGCTATTCTACTTGACCTGGATGAAGATCACCGGAAATACTGGAAGGCTGTGGGAGACTACTTTCTGAGGCATATATTTACAACCTTGATTAAACAGAAGACAAAATGTCACTGGCATCCATGGGGTTGTGATAACGGCTGTGTTACTAAAGATGCCATGAGAAAAAAAAAGGCTGGTAAATTCTAGTAAAGAAACGAGACGAGTGGTTGGCTGATCCAGGGTTAATGAATGTTTTCCCCCAAATGGAAAATGACATTTCCCTGGATATTTTTCAATTAACTGAGGCTTGTTGGGGCTACCTTGCTAACACACATACTTAAAAAGTAAAAGGTAACTGAATCAGAGGAGTTCTTGGTACTTCATGTTACCAAACTATAAATTCAATTGTTTTTTTTCACTGAAGTGACTATTGTTAGACACAGTTTATTTAAATTGAGTGGCAGTTTGAACAGTACCCGCATGACACTAAAATAAATCAACTCAAAGGGAAAAGTCAAATCGAGCAGATTGGGTTCACACACATTCGGCTGATGGATAGAACTTCCCATGTTCTGCCCTTCCAACTCCGTGGCTTAGGTACATTCTGAGCAGCAACTTCATAAAACATCCAGACTTGTCTGTAGAGAGAGGTGCGTGTCTGAGAGGAGAAAATGTGACTTTTTTTCCTATGATTGCCCTGGGATTAAATGCAACATTAAGAACACTAGATTCAGGGGCACCTAGGTGGCTCAGCTGGTTAAGGGACAGACTCTTGGTTTTAGCTCAGGTCATGGTCTCGAGGTCAGAGGATCAAGCCCCGTGCCTGGTTCCAAGCTCAGTGTGGAGTCTGCTTCAGACTCTTTCTCTCTCCTCATCCGCCCCTCACCCCGCTCATGCTGGCTCTCTCTCAAATAAATAAAATCTTCAAAAATAAAAACAAAAACTCACTAGATTCATCTTCTCCATTCCTGCCCTTTACATATAGATGCATAAAAGATATCCCTTTAACGGACTCTTGCATACTAAGCAGAGAGCCTGGCTAGCTCAAGGCCGTGTTGAGAAACAGACCACATCTGCTTTGGGGACCCTCCCAATCCCTAAACAAGAGCCCTGCTCCTGCCTAGTAAAAACTTCCACCCCCGTTCCTGCATTGCCTGGTCACCAGGGTGACTAGTGACTCTGGAGCCACACCATACTCAGGCCAGCATTTCTCAAGGATTCAAGATGGAAAACCCTTCTCAATGCCAGTGAGCCCAGTGCTTTCTGTCAGTGCTTTCCTGACTGCTTGTGATTATCTACTAACCTACTCCAATCTATACAGTTAAAGCCTGCTTAATGACCCAGGTTCCATGTAGCTGTTAAACACTCAGAACCCCGGGTCTGGCACAGGGAAGTGTAGTGAGATCTTTGTATTTGCTGCCAGGCTGCGAGAGGATGGATTTGCAGCCTGGATCCATCGACTCTTCCTGCAGTCTAGCATGGTACACAGTTGCTGACATACTGATCCAGATTCTGGGCACAAACATTACCCGAGGGTGAAAGTCTGCCCTTCAGAACCATGTGGGCAGCAATTCGAATCCCTATTGTGAGGGGATTAGGACATGGTTGCGGCAGTGTCCAAAAACCTGAAGTTGTTGGTTTTTTTTTTTTTGTTTTTTTTTTTTTTTTTTTAAAGCAACACAGATATTGAGGCACAGATTTAAGTACGACTTAGAACTAGATTCTGGTTATTCTGTCATTACTGAGATCTATTCTGTGATTAAATCTCTCTCGCTTCGATCCTGAGGATAAAAATGAAAGCAGTAATTTCCTCCACCTGTCAAACTTTTTTTCTTGGACACCAAGACTTAAAAGCAAAGATTTTCAGTAGCAAATATGATGTCCCGTCAGTGTTTCAATACAGATTTTACGTTTCTTCCCATACTCATCACTGATGGATGAGCAATAAATGACTCTACCCCAATACTAAAATGAGTAAGCAGGACTCCCAAAAAAACATCCCTGGCCAAGCCATTAATACAGTAAAATCCAATTCCCTGTGGACTTCTGAAAGAGTATATTATACGTCTCTTTCAATCAGAACACCCTGCATGGGCTTCGTGTCTGTGGGTGACTAATTAAGGGAACTCATCACCATGGGCAGGATACAGGTGCCTCCAGACAGCTCTGCAAACCTTATCAGGACCACTTCTGCCACCTAGCGTTGCAAGGCTGCAGAAATACTTCCTGCATCTGGAGAAAAGCAGCCCTACTTTCTATAGCCAAGGTCAATTCAGCACTGTGTGGGAGTAAACAGGAAATAGTACTATTTCTGTACATAATGGAACAGATTCATCTACCCGCACTAAGTCGAAAACCAGCTTGGATTCTAATAAACTAAATCATTAATACTTGGATTCATTTGTGTGGGCTGAGCCATCTTCTGATGAAATCTAGCTCCCTTAAATAGGCTGCCAGAATGGTAGATACCGTTAGAGCCCTAACCATCATGCAGACAGTGGGATGTGATCTCCATTTCATGTTTGTAAATGATTTTTTTTTCTCTGATTTGGAGAACAGTAGAGTCCAAATCCAAAGCTTTATTTAACTTTCAAAAGGAAGTTAACGGTGAGGACTTGAGTATTTTGGTACTGAAGTCATATTTCATAAAATGCAATTCACATCAAAATGATCTGTCCTGACAAAATGCCTTTGGCTCACAGCTCAGTAGGTTGAGCATCCCTATCTCTGAGCCATGTGACAATGACAAAGACACTTAATCTCTCACTTTGGGCTTCTCAGCTGGAAAATGATAAGCCTGAACTCACTTGCAAAACCAGAAGTATGAGAAACAGCCCCTACGAACCATACATCTTGTATTCAAAAAGATATGGATGTACTGCGAGCTGAAGCAATGCCCTTTCCCCTACTAGAGAGAGAGCCAGAGAATTGTTCATGAGCACAGATATAATATATTAACTGGTTCACCTATGATTTTTTTGTGGATTTAATTCATTTATATCATACTTTTTACCCATGTGAGTTGCATTATTTTTTCCTAGCAGACATGTCTCCAACGAAAGGTTAGATAAATTCTAATTAATTTAGCTAAGAACCTAAAATGAGGTAAACACACATGCACACCATGGGAGATGTAGCTTTCCTTGACATCAGCAAGCATGGGACAGTCACCGGGGCTCTAAAAAAATGTGTACAGACCACTGTCTGTCGGCTGTAGTCTTTCTCTGGGTTTCCAGATGTGGCCATTGCAATAATAACTGCAATTCCTTTCTATTAGTTTGAATAAGACTTTTGATGATGTATCCTGAGGTTGACTACAACATTTGTAACAATTACAGCTTGCTAAGCAACCTGATGTAAAAGTTTAAAAGCGATATGTATCAAGTCTTACCCCAACATTTCCCTTGATTTCTATTGATTTACACTGTAATTTTTACCCATGTGAATTGGACTATTTCTTCCCAGAAGACAAGACCCAGTCCTGCTATGTAGGGTCCGTGATGGAGCTTTAGGGTGACTGAGGATCTCCTGGGCTTAGGTTAGGGGTTCTCAAAGCTGGCTAATCATCAAAACCGCCTGGTCAGAATTCCAGATGCAAGTTGCCAGGCTCTGCCCTGAAGCCTCTCATTCTAGTTCTAACAAGGCTCCAAAATTTGCATTTATGTCTCCCCAAATGAACAGAATGGTTTGCCAGTACAAAGATTTCATCAGTTTGGGTATCTTGAGAGTCTATGAGCCTTCTAATTGGCAGGCCAGAAAAATACTGGTTATTATAACAGTTTTAACAGATCAATCATTGAACAAACTTACCAGACTTCACAGAGCATACTGACCACTTACTAAAGAGTTAGTAGAGGAAAAGATGCCTAAAAGAGGAGCAAGACGGTATGGGTAAAATTCTAGGGCGCCCAGACTCTCCCAGGCGCAGTTCTGATCAGTCTTGTTCCCTGGAGATAGGCCTTTGTTACAGAGAACAAACTGCACACATTTCAAAACGGTTCCTTTCTCCTCTCCCTGACAAAGACACAAAGTAAGTGCTTTTTCTTGGCTGTTTACTTGATGAGGTTCTTAGAGGTAAAGGCCCAGAATGTGCAGGGCCCCTCCTAAAATAGTACTCTCAGTATTTTCTTATTCTTAATCTGCTCCACATTCAGCCTCCAGTAATTCATCAAAATTACCATGTGAGTGTCCCTACGGTTTCCAGCCTCATGGTCTCCACTGCCGGTAAGCTGCTGTCAGCTGTGTCTCTGCACTCACTTGTCTCTCTGCATTCTGAAGTGGCAGTTTGCCGTGATTTAACTTCTTTAATGGGTTCAAGAAAAGTCATCGATTTTCCGTGCATTCAGCTTCTTTTTTTGTTGGAACAGTGGGGATAATGTTTCCACACTCTCACATGTCAGAGTGGAACCCTACAGTACAACAGTATTTTTGTAAAGAAGTTCAGAGTCTATTCTGGAGAATAAATACGAGGAAATAACAACAAAATATTACACCAGGACTGACCTGCAACCCCTTTCATATTGCAGATAATATGTACTGAACTTAGTTTACTATTTGTAAGAGCGGCTTTATGAAAAAATCAATAGCATTAACAAGCTGACATGGCAATAGTGTCTTAATTTAAAAAAGTAAAAAAAAAATCAAGTCCGTTTTAGAACATTTTTGTAAAAATAAAAAAAAAAATTATTTGAGAAGGAAAACCTGCTCATTTACTACACAAGGATATTTGGGTTCTGTCTTTCTGCAGGAGAACAAACCGATGTGTCATCTGGAGAGTATCTCCAGCCTGAGTGATGATGCTCTGAGCCATTCTTATTCTTTTTATAGGAAACTCTTAAAGAACTGTATTGCTTATCTGTAAAGGATAAAATGAATGGTTCAGAGAAAAACTTGGTCATGATTGGGTTAGCACAGGGTACTGCTCTAAAGTAAACAAAGTTCTAAAATCTGCCACCTCTTACCACCTGGTAAACTATTCACTTACATACCAAGAATTCAAATTAGGCTACATTTTCACAAACTTGCCTCCCCCTTAAATGCAAGCCTCCCAGGCAGCTCTGAATGTAAGCATATGATCTTACTCACTCTTGCTGCTAGACACTGGTTATGCCATTCCATTCATCCGTCTCATCTGGATTAAGGGCAAGAAGACGTAATTGTTAAATTTGCAAACTGCATTCAATGTGTGTTCAATAGAAGTTCTTTAAAAAATGCTATTAATTGTTACAGAGTTACAAACACATACCAGTATTTATTTAGAATCACAAATAATTTTATGCTATTTTTCATATGCTTCACAATAAAGATACTGTTATTTCTAAGTTTTCTGGCATGATAATACACCAAGCAAGGAAGGATTTAATTGGGCATTTGAAAATCATTCAGTTTTACATATATGTGATTGGGGAATACAGGTTAATTGGAAAAGAAAATGCACTGTCACTAAAAAGCATATTGATTTTGCCGGATGGAAGGTGGCTACTGTTGTAATCTAGTGGGACTGTCCTGGTTGGCCCCTTAAAATTCATTTTGCACTATAATTTCAAGATTTTGAAAGCCATATTCTTTCTGCAAGTTACAAAATTATTCTGTCTTATTTCAAAAATCTATTCCTTTATGTGAATTCTCCACTTCAGCACAAATTATTTATTACGAAATGACTTTCATAAGACTGCAGGAAGTGTGTTTACCTCTTTAACACTGCAGGGAAGGAAAACTTTCCCTTCTTCTCTTCTAGCTCCTTTGGCTGACCTAATAATTAAATTGACAGAAGACAGATAAACAAGAGTAAAAGAAATTTAATTTTTTATGTATGGGAACCCATAAAATTAGGAGACTCAAAGAATGTCCAGAAGAGGCAGCTATTATACCTTTTAGACAAAGAACAAAATATCTATGAAGAATTGACAAGACAAGGAAGTTTGGACTTGGGTAGTAAATTAGTGAAGGAGTGACAAGATCTGTTTAGATAGACTTCTTGGCCCTAAATTCCCTGTCTCTAATAAAGGATGATAAAGATGGTAAGGGTGGCTTCTGCCCTCCAGGGGCAGGGAGGGGACCTTGACATGGGAGATCTATATTCTGCTATAAATGGGGGGAAAAGAAGGGTCAGAATGTTCTTCTTGCATTGACTTAGGTAACTTTAGTTGCAAATAAGCAGTATGTCAAAGTGGCATATTTTCGGTGGCATAATCTGCTACCCTTTAATATCCTTCCAGTTAAAAGTGGAATTGAATCCACAGAAGAACATTTAGGTACATCAGGGGGGTAGGAAGTTTGACTAACTTCTTGTTTTCTAATGAAAGTGTTCATAAAGAGAATTCTCTATGTTTGTTTTGGTTTTTATTAAACCTCTTTCCCTAAAAAGAAAGCCAATACCTGACTGTCGGTGACAAGGCAAATATATTCTCTATTTATACTTTCTTTGCACAAAGATAGAAAAATAGATAAAAAAGGAAAGTTTAAGGTTTTTTTCTCTCACCATATGAGATTATATCATCATTACCCAGTGTGGTCTTGTGTGTTCAGACATCTTGTGAAAATTTGACTTGTTGAAATAAGTAAATAAATTACCATCTTCATCTTTTAGTAGATACTGTTCCATTTTAATTTGGATAAGTTATCTTTCTGAAACAATGCAGAAAGAATTGTGAAGCATGTTTTATCTTAAATTGCAAAGTATATTAATGTTTGCTAAAAAAATTTTAAGCGAGTGTTGCACATTCTCTTCCTAAGTCACCTCCACACCCTTCATATCACAGGTCAGGAAACTATTCTCTAGAAGGATCACTGAAATGATACAGTAGTGACGGCAAGTCTGTGTCTCCTGACTTTCCACCCCACCACATTTTCTGAGTCAAATATCCATTTGCTCCTCCATTTCGCCTGGAACTTGGGGTGGTATCCATCTGGGAGCTTTCAAGGGTGGGATGTGTGTAAGAATGAGAGGAACCTTGGCATAGGGAGGGAGACACTGCCTACACAAACTATGAAACGTGGCATTAAGGACCGAAAATAGCAAAGAATTTTCTTCCCAGATGTAGAAGGATGACCTAAGTCTTCACACATTGTGAACTTTGAAAACAGTGGATGGACACAGTTCAAGGGAATTCAGTTTTTCTGAATGGAACATTCACATGGGAGTGAGAAAGAAATTGGTCGGGTCAGGCCCATGGAGGTCATCCTGATAGTCCCTGAAGGGGAATCATACCAAAAAAAAAAAAAAAAAAAAAAAAAAAAAAAAAAAAAAAAATTAAAAATAATAGAAAAAATAATTTGGCTGGGAAAGCCAAAGACAGAGTTCTAATAATAAAGTTGATGAAGTGTTAGTCGAATTGTGCTTTACACATCTTTGTCTACAAATCCTCAGTCACTTACTCATTTCCCACTCATCTGGGAGGAATTTGGATCTATTTGGGGACTACATGAAACTGAACCCTACTTCAAGGTGGGCCCTGCTGGAAAATGTGTCCCCACAGGGGCTCCACCACTCTGGTCACATGTAAATCAGTGTTCCCCAGTCTGTGGGATAGGGCATATAGGGTCACACATGTGCTGAAATATTGGTCCTTGTACCCCTCGGGGAAGTTGGATGGGGCCCAAAGCAGTCAGAGCCCAAAAGAAAACAGAAATATGCCATCAGGGATGGACTATAAAGCAGGGACTATCCTCTCTGCCTGGTGCCTCCTTCTTTACTAAGTTTACAGGAAAGATAGCATTTGGATAATATAAAAAATGATGCATTTGGTTTCTAGTTTCAGCTCCAACATGTAAAGGGCTTAGAAGTCAAACTCTCATCTTCACAACAACAACAAGCTTAAAATCAGTGGCTTTTCTTATATCCTTCTCTGTCTGTCAAATAAATAAATAAAATCTTAAAAAAAAAAGGGGGCGGGGGAGGCTGAGTGGCTCAGTGGGTTAAAGCCTCTGCCTTCCGCTCGGGTCATGATCTCAGGGTCCTGGGATCGAGCCCCACATCGGGCTCTCTGCTCAGCGGGGACCCTGCTTCCTCCTCTCTCTCTTTGCCTGCCTCTCTGTCTACTTGTGATCTCTGTCTGTCAAATAAATAAGTAAAATCTTTACCAAAAAAAAAAAAAAGAAAAGAAAGGAACAGCAGAACGTACCCATTATGCTCATTAACAAAGAGGTGACTTGGGGGGTGGGAGCTGATAAGCTATTCAAATGTGTGTGTGCACTCGCACATGCACTCGTATGCGTGTACTCATGCACCACACACATGCACACACAGATTCCCCTTGCCATGGAGGGTGCAACGACAGTCCTGTGGAAACTTATTGCACAACAACATTCAGCTTCCCTTTCTGCTTTGGAACCAGCACCTGAGAAAGTGATACTTCAGAGGGAAACCACATAATCCCGAAGCAGTAGAGTCAGGGCACAATTTTCTTGCCACATAGGAACCAACAATGACATCTCCAGAGACAGAATGTCCAGGGCTCCACCAGGGACCTGGAAGTCAGAAGAATCATACACTTTGGGAATTCCAAAGCTCTGCCTCCCACTCTGGTATTTTTATTCCTTTCTGTCCTCGTGATTCAAAGGCTATTCACAAGCAGAGGCGGCTTCTACCACGTGAGGCACTGCTCAGGAACACAGTGAGGCGCTGCTCAGGAACACAGCAGATGACCCAGCTTCATCAGGTTTCTGGGCGGAGGGAGTGGGAGAGTTAACCCTAGTGCTAATTCCATAAAATAGGAGAAATGGTTTTGTTAACCCTTTACCCAACACAGCATTATTTCAAACAAGAGTCTTCTCTGGCTGTTCTCCCAGAGAGAGGAACTCACACACAGTGAATGGAAAATGACATAGGACACGATATTAACATGCTGTTTCATCTGACCCTCAGGATCAGGATGAGGACAGGCCCAGACAGGCACTGAGGGACCTGCCCCAGCCTCACCTAGCATTTCAGTGAGCTCAGCACTGAACAGACTTGGACAATAGAGTGAAACCCATAGGGCTGAATTTCTACAGTGAGCTGTGTAGACACAGACTTTCTAGGCAGAAGCACATTTCTGAAAAGCTGCAATACACAGAGAACTGTGTGGGAATAATTTGTTCCCAGTTTCACACAAAGACATGTTCCCCTGGCAGCCCAAGGAACTGTGTTGATGGTCTCCAAACGGATAAGATTTCCTTTCTTTTCTTTTTTTTTTTTTTTAAGTTGTTTATTAGGGTATCTGATGAGTACCAGGCACTAGTGAGACCCTCTGATCTTCGAGGAACCTTCCCAGGATCCCTGGCAGGCAGTTCTTAGAACAGCACCCATATGTGTATCAGGAAACCGAGGCCCATCTAAGTGCCATCAGTGGAAAGATACTGCACTGCCCATGGATCTGGAGCCCAGGTCAAATCCTGCTCTGGCTGACCCCAGAGAGTCCTTGCCGGAGGTTCTCTCACGACACTGGCCACTCCTCTGTCCATAAGGATGAGACCCTACGTGAGCCCAACTTGGACTACTGTCCTGGCCTGGGCCCTGGATGCAGGACCCCCCCACCTCAAACCGATGTCCAGTCTTGCTTGGCATCACCCACATCTCAGACGCCCATGCGTCTCGATCAGCGGGGCTGCTGAGCGGCTCTGCTTCCCTACTCCATCCTCAGTAGCAACTGGGGCTGGCAGCAGAGGCAAGGATGCAGGGATGCTAGCATGAGCCCATGATTCCAGACACAGTCTGGGGCCCCCTCATCCCAGATCTGCTCCTGGTCGCAGGAGAGGAGTCACAGCTAGAGCCCACCTCTCCTTCAGTGAGCTATATATATATAGCTCAGTATATTCCAGCCCCACTGGAGACTGGCCCAGCGCTACTAGACCCCCCGCTCCAAACATGGCTCCTTCTCTGAGTCACCACAGATTAGCCATTCCTAGAATTTAGCTATAAATTACTGAGACCACCAAGAAATTCTCATGTTTTTCTTACAATGCTGGTAAATAGAAACATTAACAGAGGGAATGTTTGCTTGTTTCCCACATGTCTCTGTGAGTAAAAATGCTCAGACATCATCCTGGATCATCTAGGGAATAATGCACTGACTCACCACATAAAATGCTACTTCTCTTTTCTACAGACAGCAATGCAGTGGGAGAGGGAATGAGAGGATTTCTGTTTTCTAAATCTGCCATGACTTAGCATGCGATGCTATCGTCGAGATGCAAAATGAGAAAGTGACATCACTTGCTCTGAAGACTTTTCCATCTTAAAATTTAATATGTGGAATAAGGGACTTAAAGGTTTCCGGGCTTTTCAGGATTTTGACTGTCAGGGTTCCATCGGGATGAGTGAGTCCAGGAGATAAATCTCCCCATTTTCTGGAGGGAGGCGTCCTGTGGACATTTGGACTATGACCTCAGCTTGATGGGGGGCCAGCTTAGAGCACTGCACCCCAGGCTTCCAGGAGAGGTGTGGGAAGGGGACTTCCTTTTGCCAGTTACTCTCCATTTAGGCCCAGAGAAACCTCAGCCTGAGGTAAAGAAGATGACCAGTAGGAGGATCAGGAGGACAGATGCTAGTCAGCCGAAGGTCTAAATCTAAGTAGGCAGGCCAGAGACATCCCCATCCCCATCCCACAGAACACCCCACCCGATGCCAGACGAGGGATGCAGTCCTCCCTGCCGAATGCGTCAAATACAGGAAGCTGCAGGTGAACTGTCATTTCTATCAGTCTCTGTCTCAAATCTGTGACCTCCTGTCTGGAGAGGCGATCTCATTCCGCTTCTTATCACGAGCTTTTCGTTCTAGAGAAGGAAAGTGGCTCCGAAAAGAACAATGTTTCTTTCCATCTTGTCTCTGAGCTCTTCAAATCACTCTCTGCAGATTCCACAGCTCATCGGGTCCTTGCCTTCAGAATTTTTCACCTCTGTTTGCAAGTCATGGTCTACCTTGAGGGAAAATATCCTGACAAGTTCCCTTTTTCTCTCAAAAAATGTGATTCATTCCATTTTCTCTCTTCGTGAGATGCTGAGCGGCCCTTTTGGTTGAGGCTTCTTGGTCTGGATGTCATTACAATCACCGGTCAGGTGGGCTCTCCTCTTCTTCAGCACTTGGGGTGTAGAACCGGTGCCTCTCCAGATCATTGTTACCTCCCAGCATCCTTCATTTCCTCCACGGTCCTCTTTCCTGGTCACCCACTCACTCTCCCTCCTCCGGCTGTATGTGATCACGCATGCCCTCTTCTCTCGGGAGCCAGTGGTCCCGCAGACCCCACGGCTGACCCTGCACACAGCCAGAGGCAGCACCATGGAGACAGTGAATCTTTTCAGTTGCCTCCTATACTTTTAAACGTGTGCTGACTTCTTCTGCTTGTGTTTTGATGGATTGTCTGGATCCTAACTGCACTAGCATACCTCAGTTGTCATTCAGATGAACATTTGCAGATCTTCTTTCCCCAGTGTCTTACTATAATGTATACGATGTCTCTAACCACAGGTGTGCAACAACCCACACATCTGGCACTTTCAAGATTATGTCATTTCCAATACAGAATAAGGCATGTTGAGAACATTCCATTTTGCTACATCAACCACTGAACTGTTACTGGCATGTTCCTTATCTCCCTAGTTTAAAAAAAAACAAAACAAAAAACAAAAGTCTTTCTTTTGACTGAATGAGAACTATGCATAAAACCAAGATGAGTTTCAATAGCTGAACTATCGCATCTCCCACAGATAGCCAGAGACAGACTTGGTCTCCTACCTCTGACCCTATAACTCTGCAGTGTGTCCTGGGTTGTCCAACTGCACAGATCGTGGCAGGACAACATTCCTCCCTAGTGGTCCAGTCTGGTGCAGAGACCCTGGAGCCACCATGGCTGACACCTCATGGAGATCCCTCAACTGGGCTGCTCGCTGCCCTCAGCCTGCACCAGGAACCGAGACTGACCACGCCTGTCTGGAACAATACAGAAGTCACACACCCTCTGCTTTGCTCCTGGCTTTCTTCCCCTCTATTTCAACTCTTCCTTTGAGGGTCCTAAATGCCCACCCTGTTTTCTGTGCATGCCATTTCCTCTGCCTTTCCTCTCACTGCCCACAGCGGAGGGGAGCACAACCCCATCTGAAACCACGGTCCTTCCTCACCCATGCTCCCCAGTGCCGGGGCAGGGCCTGGCCAGGATTCAGTGCTCAGTGCTCTATGTGTGAGTGGGGCAAGAATGAATATATGAGCATCTGAATGAAGAACAAAAGAGCAAAGCCATTCTTGGTCACCCCTGGGGGGTCTTGCCTAATAATCTGCTAAGCAGCTGGTTTCTTGAAGAATTTAAAACTCCTGTCAATGTAGAATAGTAGAGTACGTGTAATTTAAAATGTTGAACAAATGGTTATTGTGACCACGTAACATTGGTCAAAATCCTGTTTTCTAAAATAAAATACTGCAATGGAGCTCGTTTCCTGTGATGACATTTCAGTAGAATTAGAAATAAGCCAGGAAAATGGAAGCATGAACCAGGAAGCCTTCCCTTGACACCAGCCCTGCCTGTGCAGGGATCTTGGACTTCCAGCCTCCACAACAGCGAGAGTACGTTTCTGCTGTTCGGACTCCACACACCTTCCCATCCTCTGGTCCATGGTATTTTGTTCCAGCAGCCAGAATGGGCTAAGGCACTGAAAGGAGTGAAACACTATCTTTCGGATTTCAGGAAATCGGAAGACTTTAATTGAACCGCCAAGTGCTGGAACCAAGTGGCCATGTCTCTTTCTCTTACATGGGAAAGGTAGACACTGAAAATAAGAGAGAATGGAACCGCGAACATAGAAAGGAGAACAAAATCTCCAGGGCCCTCCTTTCAGAACTCTGTAGGGAGGTGCAAAAAGGAGCTGCTGGGAACAGCAGTGCTGGACTGCCGACCACACTCTCACAGCCACCTGTCCCTCCTCCTCCTACCATTCCCGCTCATCATGGAGCCACCACAGAGAAAAGCCCCTCCCAGGCTGGCCAGAGGGCTGCAGCCCAGACTTGAGGGCCGAACCTCTGCAGGGCTGAAAAGCACAGGCTGGCAACACCACTCAGCGTTTTCTGTACAGGACGACTGGAGGCCACCCTTGTGGCTTTATTTGGGTCTCCTTCTACTAAATAATTAGTAAAATTAATTTTGAAAAGGAGAAGTAGCAGATAATGCCCACAGGTATCTACTGCAGGATTGTTGCAAAATCCGGGAGGTGCCTGTTTCTGTTTGTGGAGTGAATGCAGGGCTGCATGAGTGAATGAGTGATGCAGACACAGCTGTTGGACATGTCTGTGCACACACGATGAACTCTGTGGACTCTGTAAGTGCTTTAACCAAAAGGGGAAAAGCCACGTGCCCTTGGTAGATTGTGGGGGGTGGGGTGGGGGGACACAGGCAAATTCATAACTCAAGGAAGCCTGTTCTGCTCCTGCAAAGCCAAGGGCTCACGTCCTGCTGTGGAAACAAGACGGGAGAGAGGAGAGGCTTGCTACCTTCACCACTGACCTTGAACTCCTGTGGCTCTCAAGACAGCCCATGATAAGCTGACCCCATTGCCTGTGATGCAAATACCCCTGCATCACAGGCAGGGTGGCTGTGAGAGCTACCCTGAGCTACCCTGTAGCTGCCACCCCCAACCCTTGGTCACCGTACATCAAATAAGATTGTCACCTTATCTTTTTCCAAAGTAGAGATATCTCCTTATTTTCTTTGCATCATTGTGTGGCAGGGCTAGTTCCCTAGTACCTGGGTCAGCTTCTGCTGTGTTCTGTCATTTAATTGCGGCTTTTCTCCTGGGACTGTGAGCAGTTGCTTGCTGGTCTCATGACTATATCCCTGATGAAAAGTGATGCTAATTGATTTCTTTTGCTTACAGAGCTTTCATATGTTTTCTTTTGTACATTTTCTTTTCAAGTCTTACGCCCACATCTTTTTATTTCTTTGCCTGATTTTTTTATGTATTCTAGGACAAGTCCTTTCTTGGGTGAATTTTATACTTTCTAAAAATGTGCATCTCATCTCATTGTCTCGCTGGTGACCCTGATGAGCAGTTTTCATTTTGGGGGAAGGGTAGTCCACCCATTTCTTTTTTCTTTTTTCTTTGTTTATGGTTTTAATGTTCTACCAAGTCTTTCAGCCTACTGCAATTTCATGAAGAGATTCTTCTGTTTTTTGTAGAAACTTTACTGACTTACCTTTTACAGTCAGTCATAAAATTGAATGAATTAATTTTATATGACTGTGTGGTAGAGGTCAAGATTGATTACATCTCTCGTAAATATCCAGCATTTCAGCAATACTTGTTGAGAAGTCTTTGTCTTCTCCACTAAAGGTCTTTTACGCTTACTTGGAGAATTGATGTCCCATTTATAGAAACTTGGTAGATGTCTGGATTCTCTATTCTATTTCACAGATGTATTTATGTGTCCCCATGCCAACTCAAGACTGTCTTGATTACTGTATTTTTATACATGAAATCATGAATTTTATACATGAAATCATGGAGTATAATCCCCCCTTAATGCATTGCATATAAATTATGGAGTAGACTGGTTATTTCTCTAGGGTTATAATTAACATTGAGTTGAATTTAATCATGTAGAGAACTGACACTGAATGAAATCGATACTTCTACATTCTAAATTATTATTGCTAAAATACAGAAGTATTAATTGATTGTTGTACATTGTCCTTGTGCTTCTATTTAGTTATGAATTTTTGTGACCATGATCATGAGGCACATCAGTCTGTCATTCTACTTTCGTATACTTTGACATTTGGTATCAGGAAATACTGATGTCTCACATTCATCACCACGGTGTCCCTTTTCCTCTATGTTCTGAAAGACTTGGTGTAAGGTTTTTGTTTTTGTTTTTCCTTCAAGTTGATAGAATTCACAAGGAAAGTCATCTGAGCTTGAGGCTGATTTTATGGGGAAGATTTTCTATTTGATCTGAGTCATTTTGTTGAAATTTAGTATTTATTGAGTATTGGGGCATTTCCTTGGTTGAAAAGCGGCACTGAGATCTCACTCCTAGCATTTTCTCTCCACAGGTAGCCCTTCAGGATCCATCTCACTTGAATGACTCTGCAGTGCCTTCCATCCAGGGCTTTCTTGGGACTAATTTGTCCAGACTTAATCGTTGTTATCTGTGGGAAGGTTAGATTGATCAAGCTCCTCATCATGGCCAGCAGGTGTAGCTCTCCAGAGCATCATGGAACAGAAAGAAAAGAACCTCTCCTCTCCAGGACCACTCTCATGCCCTTTAAGAGGGGCAGGGTTTAACTGCCCCTCCATCAGGATTTCAGTTCCACACTTAGCCCCTGGCCTTGGTTGGCAAACCTTGCAGATGGAGGCCCTATGAGACCACACAAGAAAATGTCTCACACAGAGTCTCAGTTCCTGCCATTGGTAACCAAGGAAGTTCTCACATTTGTTCTGTAGGAAATTGGGGCTATAGTTCTAGGAGAAAAAAAGGCCCTCCCCTTCTTGGATTTCTAGGATCAGTCCACAGACAGACAGATATACAGACAAGGATGCTGAGGTTGAAAAAGTCGGCCATGAGAGGAGCACCTGGGTGGCTCAGTGGGTTAAAGCCTCTGCCTTCAGCTCAGGTCATGATCCCGGGGTCCGGGGATCGAGCACCACATCGGGCTCTCTGCTCAGCAGGGAGACTGCTTCCTTTCCTCTCTCTCTGCCTCTCTGCCTATCTGTGATTTCTGTCTGTCAAAATAAATAAAATCTTTAAAAAAAAAAAAAGTAAAGAAAAGAAAAAGTCGACCATGAAAGAGGACAGGGGAGCCTGGCTCACTGTGACCCTCATTGTCATGTGCATGACCTGTGCACACAGGACCAAGAGCCTACATTTGTTGAATATACTAAAATACATGTGAAAAGAAGGGCATGTGGGTGGTTCAGTCAGTTAAGTCTCCCTTTGTCTCAGGTCATGATCTCAGGGTCCTGGGATTGAGGCCCACATCAGGCTCCCTGCTCGGGGGTAGCCTTCTTGTCTCTCTTCCCCTCCCTTTGCCCTTTCCCCTGCTCATACTCTATCTTCCTCTCAAATAAATAAATGAAATCTTACAAATATAAAAATGAAAAGAAAAAACCTGAGAAACACCTGTTAAGGAAAACAGGGGAAAGTAGCCTAAATACAAGGAAGGAGAGCAAGCCAGGGATAGTGAACTGTTGGGTGTTCTAATTATCCTTGCAAAGCAGAGGACAATTCCACAGAAGGGACCTGGAGGACAGGACTCTTTAGGGCACCTGGTGTATGCTGCCCTCTGCTGGTCATTTGTAAAGAAAACATTCATTGATTTCCAACAACAGAATTTCCACTTTACAAAGTGAGGGAATTGTCAGAGAAGCAAGTCACACCTGGACAGTGCAGACAGGGATGATGAGATGAAGTCCTGGCTCATGTCCTTCCCCACACAGTGATTTCCCCAGAAGTGATGCTGACCCATTACCTTCTCCTGGCCCCACCTCGAAGCTGAAGTATAATGAGATAGAAATTTTTCTCTACAGGACATATGGATGTTCATCATCCCAGTGCCAGACCCTACATGTCCACAGGGCACAGAGCACAGCATGACTTTGTAATAATCCTCACAACTCTTTCAACCACACCCCAGGCCTTAGGATCACCAGCTAAGCCTTTACCTACCTCTCACTAGTCACTTATATAAGAAGGTAGACACAGAAGACCTGTGCCCTGCCCAGAGATGGGCCTCTCTGCCTTCAAGGCAGAAACAACCAAACCAGAATAGGAACCAGAACAAAGTATGACTATCTCAGGCATGGGGTTAGGAAGGAACCAGAACAATCTGCATCCAGTAGATGCTTTTCCTAAGGATCTGTGCTAAAGGGAAACACTCTAATCGTGGCCTGTCATGAAGAGACAGTCTCTGGAGTGGACTGGCACAGGATCCGTTTCATGCCGAGTCTCCAAATCTGGGTGCCCCACAATCCCTGCCTCTCCAAATCTTCTGTTTCCCTCAGTTCACAGTGTGACAGGTGCCGTGATTAACCCTCATGGTGCTTCTGCTTTCTGGCAATATTATGGTGCTTGCCCATTCCTTTCTACACAATGCCTGGCTCAGAGGTGTGCCTCCTTGGGGAAGTCTTAGGAGAGGCTACTGTCCATTTCTGAATATGTACTGGCTTCCATATACCAGGGAGACCCTTGAGTCCTGTTGGGGAATCTTCTCAGGACTGCTGGTAGGTTGTTCTAAATGTTGGATCCAGGTAAAGATGGAGAACCTGAGACTCAGGGGCAGTCAGATGACAGGTTCTAGATCCCCATTACACACCAGGGATCTGATGCATGACTCCCTTGAAGATCAAAGATGCTTTGGTCAGAATGGTTCTGTCTCTGGACCATGATCCATGTGAGCAAAGACTAACCTATTGTTCTGTGTGGTGGGACTTGTTTTTTCTCAGACCAGAGTCTTTGCTTAATTACCCAACGCTTCACCCTTGTGTCCTTCATGACATCTTCATTTGCCAAACCTGGGGACATGCCGGATTTCGTATCAGACCAGTTGCTGGTCAGATCTATTCCACATGCCATACTCCCAGACACTCCAGCACTGACACAAGATGCCACCAGGGACACAACCTGTAAACCTAATGATGGCATTGTGAAGAGTGACAAAGGGATAAACCCATCATCTAGATGACTATTTTGAGTCACAGTAGCTCAGGCTCTTAGATCAGGGGGCAAAGGTGAGGAGTTACAGAATGACTGGCCCACATCTTCACTAAGTGTCTACATTAACCTGGCTTCTGCCAGAGGCTCACACAGCCAAAGGGCAACAGACAAGAGTGGGTCCAGTCAGATATACTCCCCACTTCATAGGCTTCTGTCTCCACTCAATCCTCATGTCAGCCTGTCTTTCATTTAAGCATGTTTATTGAGATCACAAAGGCATTTATACCTTTCTTTTACAATGCTGCTGAAACATTAACAGAGAAAGTGTCTTTCTATTTCAAATGTTTTTGTGGGCTAAACTGCTCATAGATAATATTGTGTTGTTTAAAGAATAGTAGGCTGATTGATCAAATAAGAAATATTACTTATATTTCCTGGAGAGTATCATATAATGCGATAACTTGTATAAGCTCCTCCACAGTGGCCCAGTCTGACACAGAGGGGCCTAGGGCCATCAAGGCCAGCTGGACCACACCACCGCAGAGAGAGGTCTTCTCTGGGTTCTACCCAGAACCAAAACTATACCAGGCAACCAGGGTAGGCCATGCCTGCTGAGGATCGGGCAGGTAGACCCACAGCAATGAAGAACTCGATGCTGCCTTTGGTTCTTTATTTCCTTACTTAACCTTGTCCTTCTGTGGCCCCCAAAGGTCTACTGAATCCATTTTGCACATCATTCTCTCTGTCCAGGAAGCCCCTCTTTCCACTGCCCACATGTGTGGCACACCCCCACCTTGTACCCACTCTTTTCTCTCACTCAAATGGCCCTAGTGCATGAGACAGGGCCTGGCCGTGGTCCTCCATGCTCTGTTCATGTTTGTAGAAACAATCAATGGGTGGGCATTCGAGTGAAGGAAGGACAAAGCCATCCTGAGTCAAGTCATATGTAATGCTCTTCTGACCAGCACACAATCCATTCCAGTGTTTTAACTTTCGTGGATGTAGACTAGCAGAGAGTTGCAACTGAAAGGTTGAACAAATTTTTAACATCAGACAACCAAGGCATTTTCCTCAGAATTCACCATTTTGAATCACAAAGAGATCCTCAAACTTCACCAAAAGATTCAATTACAATAGGGGTCATTTTCAGCAAAACCAGCAACTGCCCTGGAACATTCCAAGATTTAAATAATTTTTAGATACAATAAGGCACCAAATAAACTTCTGCACAAACTGTGGGAAGCACAAACAATGAAAACACTAACCATAGCAATCTGTAGGATAGAGCCAATGTTATTCAACAAGGACAATCCACATCATTTAACGCTGAAGAACCCAAACAAAAGAAGAGAATGTGAAAATGAATCTAATAATTGAAATGTTTCCAAAATAGAAATTGACAAGGAAATGCAAATGAAGCAGAAAGACGAGTTTCCATAGGGAAGGCGGGTACTGAATATTTATCTCAGAGCTCTAAAAATCGCAGACTGATACAGAACTCCAAGAGCTTATTACAGGGAGGTTATTTTTCTTTTCCTCAGCATAGTTTTAAACAATGAACTGAAAACTAGGAAGGGCTCAAAACCCAAAGACAGAGAAAGCAAGTCTTCGGTCTTCTCCCAGAACTTGGCGCAGGGGTGAGCACAAGAGGACGTGGAGGCTGCCTACTGCATACTCCAGTTTCTCACCCTCACTGCCAGCCCCCTCACCCCTGCCAAACACGAAATCACCTGGGGCTGGGCCACACATGTGGCCTTTCTCAGAAAAGGAAATCAAACATTGCCACTGGGGCTACGCAGGCGCCCTGGAGCTGGGGCAGGGAGGGGAGCCCCCAGAGGTTGTGCCGGGTCAGGTAGCCAGACTGGGGCAGCAGCGGGATGGATATTCTTAGCAAGGTTTCAGATGTGGTACCTTCAGCCTCACTTGTAAGACTTGGTATGAAAAAATAACTTGACAAAGGTAATGGTAAAAGGGTGGAATGACAGCTTCTGGATTTCAAGGCCTCTAAGCAAAATTGTTATCAGGAAAGATGCAAGTACACACCTTTCTTTAGGGGTGCTCCTGTTTGTGGGATGAATGAATGAATGAGTGAGTGAATGAACAAATGAATGGGAGAACGAGCGACCCAGGTATGAGGCCATTATTGGCCAACCTGTAGTGACGCGCAGTGAACTCTGCGAACTCTGCAAGTCAGTCCCATAAGCAAAGCGTCAAACCATAGTGGATAAACCATATCTTTCTGGAGATTTTCAGGGGCCATGTGAGGTAACCTCACATGCTTTGTTCATGAGAGCAGAGATGCACAGATGCGGGAGCTGAGGCTCAGAGTGCGGAGTGGCACTGCTCCCCAAACCACTGAGACCTTCAGGACACATCAGGACGGGCTGAGCACCATCCCTCCCGCAGGCTGGGAGGCAAGCACTCCTTCTCTGCCACCTCCACCCGTTGCCCAAAACAGATGTCAAAGAAGATGTTAGGGTCATCTCCCCCCTTTCCAAAGTCATGGCACCTATGTGCTTTCTCCCCAGCGGAGTATGGCGGGTTTGGTTTCCTGGTGTTTGTGCAGACTCAGGTTGTTTTTCAGCTGTGTGAATTGTAGCCTTTTCCCTGGAGGTGTGCATAGGATCTCGCTGTGGTTTTCATTAGCGTGATCCTGAGGAATCAAGAGGCTGACCACGTTGTCTTGTGTTTATCTACATTTGTGTTCCTTCCTCAGTGCATTTTCATTTCAAGACTTTGGCCCATTTTTTAAAAATTTCTCTGCATTTTTATTGGAGAGTTGTAAGAATTTTTAGATATCCTAGGGACAAGTCTTTTCTCATATGAAGTTTACGAATCTTTCCTAACAATTTGTGGCCTGTCTCCTCATTTACTGGTGCCTTTTGGTGAGCGGAGCTTCCACTTGTGATGAAGAGTCTATCCATTTCTTTTCTTTTTTTTCTTATGGGATTTATTATCCTACCTGGGACATTTCTGCCTCCTCCAATTTTATGAAGGTATTCTCTTGTTTTCTTGTAAAACTTTATTGACTTAGCTTTAACATTTCGGGCCTTATATCAATCTCAAACTAATTTTTGTTGAGAGTATGTGACAGAGTTCAATATGGAGTCTCTCTCTTCATAGATACCCAGCAGTTTCAGCAATACTTGTTCAAAAGTTTTTTCAGGGGCACCTGGGTGGCTCAGTGGTTTGGGCTGCTGCCTTCGGCTCGGGTCATGATCTCAGGGTCCTGGGATCGAGCCCCACATCGGGCTTTCTGCTCTGCAGGAAGCCTGCTTCTCTCTCTCTCTCTCTCTCTCTCTCTCTCTGCCTGCCTCTCTGCCTACTTGTGATCTCTGTCTGTCAAATAAATAAATAAAATAAAATTTAAAAAAACGTTTTTTCATTTCCTATTAAAGGCCATTTATGTGTATGTAGAAATTCCAACAATCGTTATATATATAGTGGCACTTATATGCCACTATAACGTGCACTTATAATGGCATTCTATGTATATAGTGGTAACATATATGATGAGGTAAACATATATAGGAGGTATGTGTACATACAATTTGTCTATATGTGTATATATATGGTGAGGTGTATAATCACTGTCCAACACACTGTTAGAAACATGTGCGATTTAAAACATTCTAGAATCCACATTAAAACAATAAGGAGAAACATTTGAAATCATCTTTAATCAAACTTAACCCAAAGTATTCAAATTATTATCATTTCAACACATAATCATATAAACACATTACTGATATTCCTCGGTTATTATTTTCTTATAACATCTTCCAGTCGGGTGTGCATTTATAGGCACTGCACATCTCAGTTTGGACTAAGAATTTCCAAGGGTTCGGTAGGCACCTGTGGCTCGTGGCTTTCTATTTGAGTAGCACATCTCTTTGTCTATCCTGGAGTCAGGGAGTGTGAGGCCTAGTTTTATGTGTCAACTTGGCCACAAGATGGTACCCAGTTATTTCATCAAACACTGATCTAATGTTGCTATGAAGGTACTTTGTAGGTGTGGTTAACAACTGTTAGTTGACTTTAAGCAGGTTACTGATTACATTCAATGCTGTGGGTGGGCCTCATCTAATCAGTTGAAAACCTTCAGAGGAGTGACTGAGGTTTTCTAGAGAAGAAATTCTACCTCAGCACTGCTGTGTAAACTCCTGCCCCAGTTTCTGGCCTACTGCCTGCCCTACAGACTATTGATTGGCCAATCTCACTCTTTCATGAGCCAATTTCTTAACATATCGCCAACTGTTCTATTTCCCTGTGGAGCCCTACCTGATGCAGGGGCATCAGAGGATTGATGGAGATTGAACTTCACAGCACCACAGCTGGTGAGAAGTCACATGCACATTCTGAAACCTGAGGAAGGTTGTGCCCAGCTATTAAGGGCTAATGGAAGGAACTAGAGTCAATGGGAGTGAGTAGATTTCCGGACACCAATTACATATAAAAAATCGCACAATTTGGTGGAACTGATCTCCACTCAGCTCCAAGTCAGTGTAAATGGATTCAAAGGAGAGTAGTGAAAATATAGATGTGGCCTGCTCCCACTGCACGTCATGGAGAGTCCGTGATTGTGTCCATTTATGCATCATGAGTATGTTTATGTCTGTGTGACTCATGTTTGCGAGGCAGAGAGAAAGTGGACAGGGTGCTTCTGCCATAGCATCCCTCTGTGACTGTGTGCTCCTGACTGTGTGAGTCCAGGTATGTGTGTGTGTGTGTAGGTGTGTGTGTGAGGTCCAAGTGCTGGGAGGAAGGTGTATGTATACACACGATGGTATGGAGGAGCATCTGGATATGGGTGACTGTAGATAAGGACAATCCAGGTCACCTGGGTGGCTCGTCGGTTGAGTGGCCAACTCTTGGTTTCCGCTCTGGTAATGATCTCACAGTTGTGAGGAACCCACGCAAGGTCCATGCTCAATGGGGTATCTGCTTGAGATTCTCTGCCTCAGTCCCTCTCCCAACTCGCATACACTTGTGTGTGTGCATTAATGCTGTCTTTAAAATAAATAAATAAATAAATCTATCTTAAAAAATAAAAATGAGAACAATTCATGAATTATGAGGCTCAGGCTTGTAAAACCCCATCTGGTCCCCAAGGACAGCGCTGAGGGCCCTCCTTGCCAAGAAGCAACTGGTCAAGAAGCAACATCCATGTCCCCTCCTCCTCCTCTTGTCAGAAATAGGGTGCAAGGACAGTGCTGGCCACTAAGTTAGGATGCTGCTGACCAGGAACATAAAGGGTTAGCAAACTGGGGGCCGAACCACAGCAGGACATGACCTAGAACCCTCAGCAGTTACACCCTGGGAGGCTGCATCCAGAGGACGGTTTGGGATCCTCCTCCAGGGAGAGGAGCATTTGATCTAAAAGAATTGGCTTGCAGTCTAGGGGAAGCTGGTGCCAGCCACCTGTTCCCTCCACACTGCAGGGGGAACCAACCCTCCTACCTATCCTTCTGCTGGACCAGCCACTGGCCCCCCCAGGGAAGGAAAGGGGAAGGCCTGCTGCTCTGCCTCTGTTTCTTCATCTATAACACAGGAAAGATTAGTGTCTACTTCGTAGATTCGCTGGGATGAAGACATAAAACAATTAGAACAGGGCCCACTACAGGGAAACACTACATGAATTAACTCTTAGTTCACATTAAGGTAAGTGATTTAAGATTCATCCTATTTACTTCTATGACTTTTTTAACAATGTCAGTATTTTTTAAAGTTTTTATTTAAATTCATTAGTTAACATACAGTGTAATATTAGTGTCAGGTATACAACATAGTGATTCAGCACTTCCATACATCACCCCGTGCTCATCACAGGTGCACTCCTTCATCCCCATCACACATTTCCCCCATCCCCCACCCACCTCCCCTCTGGTGACCATCAGTGTGTTCTTTGGCATTAAGAATCTGTTTCTTGGTTTGCCTCTCTCTCTTATTTTTCCCTCTGTTCATTTGTGTTATTTCTTAAATTCTACATATAACTGAGATCTTATGGTATTTGTCTTTCTCTGACTGACTTATTTCCTTTAGCATTTATACCCTAAGTATGTATTTTTTTATGTAAAAAAAAATGTCTTCTCTGATACAGGGGAAAGGTTTACTTCTTTCCAAGATTCTTGATTTTTTTTTCTTTCCCTTGATATATTACAATGACTAGAAAAATGTTTCAAGAAAGTAATAACAAGGGTTATCCTTGATTTTCTCAATGTGAGTAGTTAAACTGCCCATGCTTCACCATTCATACTAATTTTTGCTATAGGATTTTTACTGATTTCCATGCAGGATGGCTCTCTTTATTCTAAGTTTACTAGAGTTTTTACCATTAAAAAGTAATGAATTTTTAAATTATTTTAAAAATCTATTAAGATGAGTATATCGTTTTTCTTCTCTGTGTTGTTAAAATAGTGAATTTCAGTGGTTGATTTTTAAGAGTCCGTTTGTTAATACAGTGGATTATTTATTATTTTTATCATTCTTTATTTCTGGGAAAAGCATGACTTGTTCATGATATGTCACAGGTTGTTGTAAATGGTATTTTTTGTTAAGAATTTTAACAAACATATTTATGGGCAGTATTCCAGATTTTGACCTTAGGGTTATCCTGGATTTATCAATAAGTTGGGAAGTATTACTTTTTCTTCTTTTCTGGAAGAGTCTGTGTAAGATTCATTTTATTTCTTCCTTCACGTTTAACAGAATTCATGAGTGAAACCAACTGAAACTGGAGTTGTCTTTGTGGCAAGTTTTAATAAGAAATTCACTTTCTTTGGTATGTAAAAGGCTATTCAGAATTTTCTATTTGATTTTGTATCTTTTTTTAACTTTTATTTTTCAAGGAATTTAACTTGGCAAACTTATCGACTTAAAGTTTTCTATAGTTATCCCTTATGCTCTTGATTATCTATTAGGATCAATAGTAACAGCCCTTTTTTATTCCTGATTGCTAATTTGTGTTTTTCAATTGTTACCTTGATCTATATAATTAGTGTTGTTGCTATAATTATCACTACTGTTATGTTGGAATTGCCATAACTGGTAACTGGAAAAATTAAGGACACAATAATGTTCTTCGATGTGGTGCTATTTCTTGTCAGGACAGCAGAGGGTGATCTTCTATTAAAATACACCATTATCCACCAGGAAATGTTTAAAAATGTTCACTGAAGAGCAAGAAATGTATTTTAGTACAATGATTATCTTAATGGCTTTCTTCAATCTGTTAGTTTTCAAAGGAGATCGTGTCTTTAATTTACATACTATTAGTAATATTCCTGTTCATTCAATCATCCTTGAAAAGATAATGAAAGCTACAGACTTGCCAAGAAAAGTGATCCACTCACATGTATGTAAAAAAAAAAAAAAAAAGTGAAGAATTTAGGGGAACACTTAAAAAAATTGGAATATTTCCAAAATATGTGTAATAATTTTTCAGAGCCATTTAAAAAATTTTCTTCTAATGGAAATACTCAAACATAACAAAGTAGAGAAAATAAAATGATGAACTCATGATTCCCAGCCCTTCTCCACTATTTCCCCCCAGAATAATATACAGATTGATTTTCAACACAGTTCTGATTATCACATCAATCCTGCTATAAATGATGTGTGTATCTCAGAAGGATAAGAACTCTTTTTTTTTTTTTTTTAAGATTTTATTTATTTAACAGAGAGAGACAAAGTGAGAGAGGGAATACAAGCAAGGGGAGCAGCAGAGGGAGAGGGAGAAGCAGGCCTCCTGCCAAGCAGGGAATGAGATGCAGGGCTTGATCCCAGGACTCTGGATCATGATCATGACTGGATCACCCAGTGACTGAGCCACTCAGGCACTCCAAGAATTTTTATTAAAAAACCATAACCAAAGAGTACTGTTATCACACCTTAAGAAATGAGCAATAATTCCTTAATATAATTATCAAATATCTGCTTGCCATTTCCTCATAATTTTTCACATTGATTGATTCAATGGTCCTAGACAGAAGTGTAGACACAGCATTTGGTTATTATAGCTCTGGAATCACTTTTAACTTACAGGTCATTTCTCTTTTTCCTTCTTGCCTCCCTTAAGAAATTAAGTTTACCTTGAACCTTGCTACTCAAAGAACAGTCCATAGACCAGGAGCACTGACAACTCTTGAGAGTTTATTATAAATAAAGAATCTGGATCCCAAACCACAGTTCTGTCAGAATTTGCATTTTAGCAAGATCTTTGGGCAATCTATATGCTTGTTCAAGTTTGAGCGCTCCTGTCGAGTTTCTTATAGTCGAGTTTTCTTATAGTCTGGATTTTGTAGATTGTTTCTTCACGTTGCCATTTATCATGCTCCTGTCTCCTGCATTTCTTGTCAACTGTTGCTAAGTCTGCAGAGCTGACCTGAGAGGAGGTTCATTTCTTGGCAGAATTACTTCCTCCATGTTCTGTGTACTTTTACCAGATGGAGCACAATGTCTGACTTCAACACTTTTGATGTCACTATCAGCCACTGATCATTGTTGCTATTGCCAAATAATTTATTTTGCAGTTTCCAAAATGATATGCTAACTTTAACATCCCTTCTTTTAATAACAGAGATCATTAAAAAAAAAACAAAACAGATTTTTCTCATCTACTATTTTATGGCATTTGATATAAGATTAATGCAGAAAATTTAAGTTTAGTTTTCAGAATGTTAAATCATTTCCCACTAAGGTAGCAAAGGTGTCCAAGAGGCTTTTTTAAAGTACAATTGTGGATTCCTTGTGATTTTAAAAATAATATTTGGTTTTAATTCACCAAATCTTACTATTGTTGATCATTCAGTCGTTATTCTTACTGATTCTCAATGTCCCTACGTTTGCTATTTTGTTTTTTAAGATTTTATTTCTTCATTTGAGAGAGAGCACAAGCAGTGGGAGAAGCAGAGGGAGAAGCTAACTCCCTGCCTAGCTGGGAACTTGATGCAGGGTGATCCCAGGACCTGGAGACCACGACCCAGCCGAAGGCAGCCGCCCAACTGACTGAGCCACCCAGGTACCCCTAACTTTTGCTATTTGGATACACTTCTTGCTGGCTCCTGATTCCTTCTAACATGACCATGACCTCCTCAGTACTCTTTGATAGCTTTACTTGTTTTCTGTCATTACAAAATATTCCAGACTTACCTTGTACGTTATGTGTCCCAGTCCTGAAATCAACCATTTTTCTAAGGACCCTCAACTTGATTTAGGAGGAAATGGCTTTTAGAGATCAGAATCTGTGCATTAATGTTGCTTACTGCCATTGAAGAATTATTAGTTATTGTTTCTCATTTTACTGGACAGAGCTAAGAAATACACATTTATAAGAGTATATATCTTGAGTTTATACTAACGATCCCATGTTTAAATTTATTAATACAGAATTTTTGTTAATCTCAAAACTTTTATTATAAAAATCTTGATTCCTAATGATATTAACATAATTGTAGTTTTATCCCATTACACATGCAAACCAGTATTAGGATAATAATACAAAATTATTATCAATGATATAATTACTGAAAACAGTTTTACATTTTTTTGTTTTGCTTTGAAGTTATTTTGTTCTTAATATATACCTGAGAATGAAGTTTATTTATTTTGTTTTGCTTTCCATTCTTAGGATGCTTTTCATTTTCAGTATGATTTAATTTTGGTTTTTGTCTGTAGGTCATTTTCATGGTTCCAGAGTTGAATCTACACAACAAGGTATATTCTGAGGAGTGAAGCTACGAGAACTATTTTTTAAAAAACCCTATCTGGGTTGATTTCACAACAGAGAACAACAGCTAACTCAGGTCAAAATGCACACAGTCCAGGGCAAAATGCACCCAAACCAGAAGTTTGGACTTCTTTTCCTTTGCTCCTCAAAGTAATAAACAGGGCGGCTAAACATGGGTTCTACAGCATACCATGCCTTTGGAAAATGCTTGTACATGTAATTTATGCATGGTCCTTTGCTAGGCTGTGAACAAACAAACAAACAGTTTGGGGGTTGAGTTCATGAAGGGAGGAGAGGCAAATATAAATAAACAAATAAACAAACACACACATATGTATGAAATGTTTAATTTGGGGCAAGTAATTTCATCTTTCTAGATTTTTTTTTTTTTTTTTTTTGTCTTCAGCAAAATGAGAAAGTTGAATCAGATGCGCTTTCAAATACTTTTCAGCACTGAAATTCTGTTCTGTTCTACACAGGGTAGGTCATTTCCAAAGATGACCACTGTCAATGCCTGCCCTCCTGTACGTGCATACTGCTCCTCACACGGAGATGGAGGATGGACCCGATTCCCTTCTCTTTGAATCTGGGCTGGCCTCAGTGACTTCCCTGGCCTACAGAATATGGCAGAAGTGGGTTCTAGGACTCCCAAGGATAAGTCATAAGAAACCCGGCAGCTTTGGCTCTGGAGGAAGCAAGTCCCTGTATAAGGAATGCAGTTATCCTGAGATGTCGTGCTGTGTGGAAACCCACACAAACCCCATGGAACAAATACAAGGAGACTCAGAAGTGCCCAGCCACCCTCATCTGTTCCTGTCATCTCCACCTGGGTATCAGACATGTGTGATCTGTGGAATTTAGTCAAGCCCCCAGCTGACTTGAGCCCCAGCTGCCATCTGCCTGCGACCACATGAGAGACTCTAAGCAAGCAAGAACTGTCCAACTGATTCCAGTCAATCTATAGAAACATGAAAAATGTTAACAAATTATTATTTTAAGTCACTAGCTTTTGGGGTGAAATTTGTGAAACTGTGGGCAACCAAAACAATATATGATAATTGTTATAACAAAAAAATAATCAAAATGCACAAAAGAAGGAAAGACTGTGACTGTGGGAAATAGGGACTTTTTTCTTTTTTAAAAGATTTTATTTATTTATTTGACAGAGAGAGACACAGCAAGAGAGGGAACACAAGCAGGGGAGCAGCAGAGGGAGAGGGAGAAGCAGGCTTCCGGCTGAGCAGGGAGCCCGAGGTGGGGCTCTATCCCAGGACCCTGGATCATGACCTGAGCCAAAGGCAGATACTTAATGACTGAGCCACCCAGGTGTCCCAAAATAGGGACTTTCTTAACAAAGAAGGTATCTGAGTTAGGTCTCAAAGGATAAGAAAACACACTGAAGAAATGTACAGGAACAGAAGTATAATACAGAATATCTGGGGAGGCTTATTATCAAGAGGATTTTTAAATAAAATTCAAAATAAATTCATTAACATTTCTTACAGTTGTATCAATTAAAAACCAAGAACATATCATCAAAGAAAAACCTCATTAAAAGCAAAATATAGTCCAATTATATATCCATATCCTTATGGTGGATCGGACTTTAACTGATAAGAGCATATAGACTATCCAATGGAGAGAACTGTCTGCATAATATTCAAATAGTTGGTCCGCCACCATCTTGCTTTCCTTCCAGCCGGCCGTGACCGTGGATTAGAGCGAGCTGGAGCCATGAAGCTGCTAAACAGAGCCGGGTTTCTCTCCAGGTTTTACTCCCTGAAAGTTGCTCCCAAAGTGAAACCCATAGCCGCCCCTGCAGGAGTGCCTTCACAGCCTCAGGACCTTGAGTTTACCAAATTACCAAACGGCCTAGTGATTGCTTCTCTGGAAAACTATGCTCCTGCATCAAGAATCGGTTTATTCATTAAAGCCGGCAGCAGACATGAGGACTCCAACAACTTAGGAACCTCTCATCTGCTTCGTCTTGCATCCAGTTTGACTACTAAAGGAGCTTCATCTTTCAAGATAACCCGTGGAATCGAAGCAGTTGGTGGTAAATTAAGTGTGACTTCAACCAGGGAAAGCATGGCCTACACTGTGGAATGCCTGCGGGACCATGTTGATGTTCTAATGGAGTTCCTGCTCAATGTCACCACATCCCAGAATTTTGTCGTTGGGAAGTGGCTGCTCCTCAGTCTCAGCTAAGAATTGACAAAGCTGTAGCTTTTCAGAATCCACAGGCTCATGTCCTTGAAAATCTGCATGCTGCAGCTTACCAAAATGCCTTGGCCAATTCCCTGTATTGTCCTGATTATAGGATTGGAAAATGACACCAGATGAGTTGCATTACTTTGTTCAGAACCATTTCACAAGTGCGAGAATGGCTTTGGTTGGACTTGGTGTGAGTCACCCTGTTCTAAAGCAAGTTGCAGAACAGTTTCTCAACATGAGGGGTGGGCTTGGTTTACCTGGTGCGAAGGCCAAGTACCGTGGAGGTGAAATCCGAGAGCAGAAAGGAGACAGTCTTGTTCATGCTGCTCTTGTAGCTGAAAGTGCTGCCACAGGAAGTGCGGAAGCAAATGCATTTAGTGTTCTCCAGTATGTTCTTGGTGCTGGACCACATGTCAAGAGGGGCAGCAATCCCACCAGCTCTCTGTACCAGGCTGTTGCCAAGGGAGTTCATCAGCCATTTGATGTTTCCGCTTTTAACGCCAGTTACTCGGATTCTGGACTCTTTGGGATTTACATCGTCTCGCAGGCTGCCGCAGCTGGAGATGTTATCAAGGCTGCCTATAGCCAAGTAAAAACGATTGCTCAAGGAAACCTTTCCAATGCAGACGTCCAAGCTGCCAAGAACAAGCTGAAAGCTGGCTACCTAATGTCAGTGGAGTCTTCTGAGGGGTTCCTGGATGAAGTCGGGTCCCAGGCACTGGGTGCGGGATCGTACACGCCGCCAGCCACAGTCCTTCAGCAGATAGACTCCGTAGCTGACGCCGATGTCGTAAACGCTGCAAAGAAGTTTGTTTCTGGCCGGAAGTCAATGGCGGCAAGTGGAAATCTGGGCCATACACCTTTTGTTGATGAGTTGTAATACTGAAACACATCTTGCAGGGAAGAGCTGAACATGTTCTCAACCCAGAGCAGCAAACACATGAAAGTCAAAGATCTCTAATATAACATTTTATCTTTTTGTTTTCAATGAGGTGAAATGTCTTAACATATAAATACAGGTAATTATCCCCAGCTGACTTAAAGTAAATAAAACATTATGTTTAAAAATATATATATATTCAAATAGTTTTTACAGTTCATGTCATTTCTCTCGGCTCTCTCCTTTACAAGAGTCAGAATCAGATGTTTGGTGACACAGGGGCAGACGGCTGGCATTCTCATTTCAACTTGCTTAAAAACCAGAAAAGTAGGTATAGGTTGCTTCTATTTGGGGGATAACTGCGAGTCTGATTAAGCTCCACAAAAGACCATCCCATCTCTGCCTGCGCTAAGACATGAGAGATAACTTTAGGCTGTCAATTTCTGTTTTGGTTTTTTTTTTTTTTTTTTCAGCTTATAAATGTATTGTGAGCATTTTTCATGTCATAAGTGTCATTTTAAAACATGGCTTAAATTGGCTGAGTATTAGCCCATCTCCGTGCCTTTGTGTATTTAACTATTCCTCCATAGCACAACACTTAGGTTACGAGTTTTTAACTTTATAAATAATGTGTAATGACCACACTTCCAGTAAATTAATTGTACATATGCATGATTCTTTTTCCTTGAGAAATGAATAGATTATTTTTATTGCATTTTTAAATTTTTTTAAAAAGATTTCATTTATTTATTTGAGAGAGAGAGAGAAAACACAGAAGCAGGGGGAGAGGCAGAGGGAGACAGAGGGAGAGAAAGAATTCTTAAGCACACTCCTGCTGAGTGCAGAGCCCACTGAGGGTCTCAACTCAGGGCTGCATCCCAGGACCCTGTAAAGGCAGACGCTTAACCAACTGAGTCACCCAAGAGCCCCTTCATTGTACTTTTCAGTCCTGAGTGTCCATGAAAAGAAATAAAAGACACAGAATAATAAAATTGGCCATAACTGAGGATACACAATAATTTAAAACACAGTACCACCCTGCTTTTCCTCAATCATTATTTCTCTTTCACATGGTTCCAGACACAAGTGGTATAAATCTTAGAATAAAAAGCAAATTTGAAAAAGCTGAATTTAAAAAGTTCTGGATTATAGATGTTTACAATCTGGAGTCAAACTTGGTCATAAGCACCCTGGGACATTTTTAGGCAGCTTAGGCAAGTTATTTAAAAACTTCATTGCATATTATAATCATCTGGATATTTATTTAAAATCCAAACTCCTAAGTTCCAAGCCCTTGATATTTAGTGTATTTTTTCAGAACCACTGGCTAAAGATCTGCCTGTCTTGGAGGCTTACATACGTCTGAACCGAAATACAGAGGTAAATTGTTCTAAATAATTATAGGCCACACACACTATCCTTAGTATTCTCAAAACTGCTGCTGATAATTATAGATTTATCATCTCGTGTTTTACCTCCAGATTCCTAACACAGATCTCTCACATGGTCCCTCTCTTCTCCTTTCCTTTCCCTTCTATGTAGTGATTACAGAGGAGAAACTGTCTTTTATCTCCATTGTTCTTCACCATGTGTCATTTTCAAGCATTATCATGGCATACAAGGACTTTATGCAGGTTTTTCTTTTCAGATAAATTTCATTTTAAGAGTTCTCCATACACCAGTTCAAAGGAATGGTACATCTTGTGATTCGAGGCTATAGGTACACTAGTTGGAACAGGTGATTTGAGGCAGGTCTGTATTCAGGGCATATCATGAAGAGAGGACAAACTTTGCTGAGGCAAAAATGTTCCATGTCCATAAAGTTAGAAAATAAATCATACTTAGGATGTATTTTCATCAAATATGACATGAAAAATTATTTGATCAAAGGTAGCTGTGAAAAATTTTTATAGCTTTTTAATCCCAACTTTTTGTGGGAAAGCCCTATTGATGTTACTATCCAACCCAAGGAAAAGAATCTTGAGCTCAAGACTGAAGTACAATGGGATTATGAGAAAGAGAAGAATGAGCAACAAAATGAGGCCAATCTTACTCTAGAGCCTGAACTGGGAAACTCTATGGCCTGAGCGCTCTGAACATGCCTCATTTACTGTCTAATGTGCCAGAACTAAGTTCTTCATTCCAGTCCTAATTAAATAGGCTAATTTAAAACTTGTTATTTATTCTTAATTATTAATTATTCATAAATAAATGAAAATTATCAAAAACTGATGGTTTAACATCTATGTCTTAGATTTTTTTTCACAATTAAAAAATATATAAAAAATAAACTGCACTGAGAAACCAACATTTGGAATAGAAAACAAAAATCAATCATTATCAGTACTGTAGACACCAAATGCTACTTACATTTCTCTACATGCCAGAAAAGGTAATCTTGGATTACTAATATGGATTTGAAAAACAGAAAAATAAAGGATTTTTGGAATTTTTTAAACAACAGTGACATCATCAACAATAATTTGATCTACTGATATTCTAAAATATTATTCTAGTATCCTGATTGTTACAGTAAAACTGAAAACTCCCTAACAATAAAAACCTCATTATAGTACCATAAAATATAACCTTTAAATGTTTTAAAATTAATTAAAGAATAAAGCTCCTCTTATCATTTATCTCAAATTCAGCATGCTGTAAGCTTATTAATCTAAAGGGACATTTTTTGGTTGGCATTTATAATCATCATTATGTACTATCATCAATAATACTCATTAAACGTACAAGCTGACCTTAATTCATTATTTAAACATTGCCATTTATTCTGGGATTTTCTTGTCTCCCTGAGAATTAAATTCACTTAATATTCTTCTTCCATGATGTACAGTTCTATCCTAGAAAATCATTCATAATATCTGAAAAGAAAAGTTAGTAATTTCCACTCTAATTATTTTGTGTCTCTTTTAAAATATACTGCTAGTATGTGAGACACTTGAATGGAAATTCACAAAGGTCAATTCTATAAACATCATATTCCTTATTATAATTTGATATCTGGAAGCTATGGCATCTTTTTAAAAATCAAGGTTGAACCACTGAAAAGGGATTTTTAAAAAAAATTTTGTTTATTTATGTATTTATTTATTTGAGAGAGAATGAGCACAAGTGTTGCTGGGGGGAGAGGCAGAGGCAGAAGGAGAGGGAGAAGCAGACTCCTCGCCAAGTGGGAAGCCTGGTGCCAGATGTGATCCCAAGACCCTGAGATCCTGACCTGAGCTAAAGGCAGACACTTAACTGACTGAGTGACCAAGCTTCCCTGAAAATTGAATTTTAAGAGGCTTCTCCATCAAGAAAGATGGAGCAGAAGTACTTTTCTCTATTCCTTCTGGCAAGTACAGATAACAATCCTGGACATTATATATAAAAGGAACATGAAAAGATTCTAAATGGTGAAGAGAAAAAGCTCAGCCAACCACAAACACAACACAGCCAGCTGTGTTAAGAATAACACAGCACTGAGTTTCCTAGGTTTTCTTTTTGTTATTCAGGGCAGGGTGCTAGAGAAGATAATACCCTGGAAATGCAAATGGCTACAGACAAAGAAGCTCCAGAAAATCTGATGCTCTGAGATAAGGAACTAGGAGAGGAGGACCCTAGTAAGATAGAAAACTTTGAGACAAATAAGCTCTCTACTTCAGCCAAAACCCACAGAAGACATTCCACCCAAGAGTCAAGGCCAAGCAGTTGTCTAGACTTCACGGTCTCTGGGCTACAGTAAAATACCCCAAACTCCCTGCTGGGTGGTGTCACAAGATCCAGTAGAAAGCCAGGATTTTCATCCCCATGGGGTTGTCACAAGCCCACAAATCAAAGGTGTCAGTGGAAGCTACACAGGGAACCTGGACTTCCCACCCCACCCCCCTTGCAATAACAAAGGTCTCCCCCTTCTTATGCTAGGGTGCTATCAGAGGAGGTCAAATAAAGACTCTTAACTTTCAGTACTGCTAACCCTAACAAAGCCACCTTCACTCCATGGTGTCAATGGAAGACACATGGGTAGTAGCAATGAGACAACTCTAACTCTCCTTGCCAGCAGGTATCAGCAGTGCCTTCATGAGAAGCCAGAAGTCCCACCTCCACCCAGCAGTAACAAAAGATCCCACAGCAGGTATAAACAGAGACTGAGTAGTAAACTTGTACTTCTACCCTACCTGGCAATAAAAAAGGTGGTGTCTACCCTTCCCTTACCAGAGTGATTTCAGAGGAGGCCTGCTAAAACAGAACACTGAAATAAAACTTTGGGTCTCATTACATAATGCCCCAAATGTACAGTATGTAATCGAATTATCACCCCACACCAGGAATCAGGAAAATTCTGTTAAGAATGAGAAAAGACAGTGAACAGATGCAACCTCAAGACGGTACAGTTGTTAGTATTATTTTTGGAAGATTTTAAAACAGCTAAAATAAAATGTTTCCTTGAGCAATACAAACATGTTTGAAACTAATTTAAAAAAATTTTTTGCAAAGTAATAGTTTCACCCCAAAAAAGAAAGATATAAAAAGAACTAAATGAAAAATTTAAAAATACAATAATCAAGATTTTTAAAAAACCTTCAAGGGGGTGACTTTAGAACACAATGCAGTGGGTAGAGGCAAGAATCAGGGAACTTAAAGACAAAACAATAGAAAGTACCCAATCCAAACAACAAACACAAAATAGAAACCCCCAAAAGAATAGAACCTGAGGACATGAAGGAGTAGAAAAAAAGACCTGATGTTTATATCATCAGAGTCCAGGAAGAAGTTAAGTAAAAGAGAGGAACTGAAAAGATATTCAAAGAAATAATTGTCTGAATGATCCCCAAACAAGATAAATCAAAGAAATCCACACTAAGGCCATCACAGTCAAACTGCTGAATATAGAAGACAACACAGAAATCCTGAAAGCAATGGAAGAGAAATGACACCTTACTTTTGCAAATATTACATTTCTCATCTGAAACCATGGAGGCCAGAAGGAAGTTTTACAGTATTTTTTAAATACTAATAAAGACAACTGTTGACCCTGAATTCTATATCCAGTGAAAATATCCTTTAGAAATGAAGGAGAGATCAAGACAGTTTTATATGAAGCAAAGATAAAAGAACTTACCACTAGCAGACTTACCCTAAAGGAATGGCTAACAGAAGTTCTCTTAATAAAAGGAAAATGATTAACAACATCAACAGAATCTTAGGATAATAAATAGGAAAAGAGAAAAGATGTTTTTCCTTCTCATCTTGAGTTTTCTAAATTAATGTTTGATAGCTGAAGCAAAATTATAATAATATTTGATGTGGTTTTCAATATATAAAGAAGATTATTTTAAATGACTATAAGTAGGAGAAGGTAAAGAAAGGTGAGATTTCTACATTTCACTTAAATTGGTAAAAAGTTGATACCAACAGACCATGAGAAGATATGTCTTCTCTTATACAATGTAATATCTGAAACACTATAGGTAAGTAAAATGGAATTCTAAAAAAATGTCCAGTTCAATTTTTCCATAAGAAGTCATGAAAAACAAAATAGAGAAATGAAAAACAGAAAATGGCAGATCTAAAACCTAGCATTAAATGTAAATGGCTTAAATACACCAGTGAAAACAGTTTGGTAAAGTGGATTAAAACCATAACCTAACTCGGTGCTGTTCACAGGAACCTGACACCAAATATAATCCCATAGGAGAGTTAAAAGAAAAACAACAGAAAATTATACCTTATGTAAACATTAACTTTTAAAAAGCAGCAACATCTAGATTAATATCAGATAAAGTAGACTTCAGAGTAAAGAAAATTAGCAGGAAAAAAGAGACATTACATAACGATGCGAGGGTCTATCCACCAAGAATACACAGAATACATAAAATCCTAAATGCATCTATACCAAAAATCAGAGCTGAAATAGCTGTGAAGCAAAACCTGATAGAACTGGAAGGAGAAACAGAAAAATCCACAGTTATAGTTGGAGACTTCAGTAGCCTTCTCCAAACAATTTACAGAACTGGGCAAAAATGAGCAAGAATACAGAAGATCAACACAACGATCAACCCACAGGATTTATCAATACTTACAGAACACTACCCTAGAACAGCCAAGTGCACATACTTTCAAGCACCCACAGAAAGTATCCCAAGATAGACAATACCCTAGGTCATAAAATAAACCTTAACATTTTCTAAAGAATTGAAATTGTATGCAATGTGTGGTCCAACTACAATGAATCAAATTAGAATCTAATAACTGAAGAATAACAGGAAAATATCTCAATACTTGAGAAAAACATTAAAATCTGGGTAAATGTGTTCATGTCTGTTAGTATTTGCTGTTGTTATATCTGGGAGTTCAAGAACTATATGGTCTATGACTAGAAATACCATTTAATTAAATTTTAAAAAGAACGGATTTGCTTTATGTGATAAATTTATCTGTTCATATCTATGGCCATTAAAACATATAGAATTATATATTTTATTGAAGCCATCTAAGTAATACATGTGGAGCACCTACTATGTGCTAAGTATTATTTTAGATGCTTAGGAAACAGCAGTGGGGAATACAGAAAAGAGATCATGTGACTATTAAATTAATTAATTAACTGATTAACTAATTAAATGGTAAGAAAGACAGTGATATGGAAAAATTTGAAAACAGGGCATATCATAATTGGGATTGAGATAACAGGGCAGTAGGGGATAGAAATAGAAAGCGAGGTTACAATATTAAAATAAAAATGGTCATGACAGTCTTCCTTGAGGTGTTAAAATCTAAGCAAAGACTTGAAGGAGATGTATAAATTAGTAAGCAGTTTATGGGGCATGTGTAGATAAGTATTCCAATCAGAGGGATCAGCGAGAGTCAAATACGTATACTAAACAGAAGCATCCAGATGCACATGTAGCACATGTGGATGGACATGGGCCAAAGGAATAGGAGATGATGAATTCAGGAAGGCACAGACAGTGAGAGGTTTGGGGACCCGTACACTCTTGAAAAGAAATGGCTTATACCCAGAGGTTGCAAGGTTCCAAGGCAGAGGAGCAACATAATCTAAATTATGTTTGAAAAAACAGTTTGGCAAGATTACAAGCAGGGAAGTCAGTAATAATCCTGTCTGGAGCCAATGGTGGCCTGGCCTGGTCGCCTGGCATGAAGACATGGAGGTAGTATACATGTACTTTGTGGATTTTGGAAGGATTTCTAAAAAATATGTATGAAGATATAAAATGAAATTATGAACTCTATGAAAAAAAAAAAAAGATAGTTTTATTTTGCTATGGGTGAAATGCAGAGCAGTGGGCCTCCAAAACTGATCTCTATTCTAGGTCTAATTATGTGTGAAAACATAATGTCTCTACACTTTATTTTGCATAATCAGCTATACGAGAGTTTTTCCTAAGGGGTTCCTAAATTCCCTTCCAGCTTCCAGAGTTTACAAAATAGATTATTACTGTGAATGAACCAGAATTAACTTTAGTCAGAATAGATGCCATCAGGCAATTTCTCATTTCTCTAGTATTCATTTATAGGAAGCAAGCACATAGATATCAATGCATAAACCACTGGAAGTGAAGTGAGGAAACATATAGAAAATGTCGGCCTTCTTTCCACAGTCCAAGACTTCAGGATTGCCCAGTTTCAAAAAGACAATGGTCTTTCACTTGTCATAAGACTACGATTTGCTTCTGATTTGCTACTTCTGTTTGCAGTATTATTAAGTGTTTCTTGAAATACTACAGCCACCACGGGCCAGAGCTAAAGATCTAACTGCTAAATAACAAGGTTTTAGTGTAACTAGAAAAATGTAGGAAGTACTCATTTTGTCATATGGCCTGTAGACATTTTCATGGTTTCACCATTATGTGAACAAGTTAATGACTGGCTCAAGTGTAACTAAAATTGATCACTGCTCAGCAAACATCTATTATATTTGTGCTCGACACAGTCGTAATCAGTGAGGAAACTGCTGGGCTGTGATCCCTTCTCCTCAGTCTCACTGTGTGATCAAGAAGATAATTTAACATATATCTAAATTTGATATATGTGGCTACGTGCTACCACAAAAAGCAAAGTAGGCTCCCCCAGCTAGGAGTGATCACACACCATCCATGCAACCTCTCTGTACCTCAAATATCTTCACCTCAAAATAAAGATATAAGGGTTTTTTAAAAGACCAAATGAGAGTACTATGGGCATGACCTGTAACAAATGTTCAGCAAAATTGGTTATTGTTACTGTTATGAAAATTATATTATTATTATAATGGAAGTTGAAGATGGAATGTCTATGAAAGCACAGAGGTCGGAGCACTGTCATCAACCTTCTAGTTCTGTTTTTGTTGGGCAACAAAGTCTAAAGGAGGCCCAGTGGACTGAGAGGAGTTTAGAATCAAGTAAAGCAGAGTTCAAGTCTCAGCCTGGCCATAGCCTGTGTGAGCCAGGCAACTTCCCAAACCCTTCTGAGTTTTAGTTTTTTTCCTGGACAAATGGAGACAAGCTACCTTGCAGTGTTTAGGGGAATATCTAAGAAGATATCTAAAGTGTTTAGTACAGGGCCCAGCAGATGGAGAGTTTTCCATAAAAGTAGCAAAGGTGATGAGGAAGAGGATTATAAAAGTAGATAAAGTCTGAATAAGGGCCCAAAGTTCTAATTCAATTTAAGTGATAATTCATTTACTTCTACCTGTACTAAATCTTGAACTGAGATTAGGCTGCGCTACAGGCTTATCTGCTTCTCTCAGTCCCCACTCTTGCTCAGACTTCGCCAGTGCTAAGGGTCTTACCATAGGTCTTGCGTCATTTAGAAAGAAAGGGACGCTGAAGAGGAATAGGTAAAACAGAATTCCTGTGTCTTCCCCATTATCGGCACAGATGGCTTCTTTTAAAACCGTACCATATCGAGTTTCACCTTGTGCATTTTAAAGTAAGAAGTCATAAATTCTTACTATCTGTCTCCAGGTTCAAAATACTGAGATTGTCACACTGCCACAGTTCTGGGAGGAAGGGCCCCTTGGGTTATTGTAAGACTGGATGGTTATGATGTACAGTTTACGCTAATGAAGGTAGGCTTCCAGTCAGGAAGTGGAGTCACTCCCTGCGGTGAGGCCGTTAAGTAGCCAGGAATGAGATGTGTCTATAATTAGAGAGGCATTAGGCGTTAGTGATCCCAGTGGCCAGGGAGACTGAGCCCAGTGGACGAGTCAGACTGGCTGGCTACGCACCCGGAGCAATTTCCTCCATCTTTTCAAAGTCAGAAGCGATGTAATGAGAGGTGGGCTAAGAAACTCCACTGAACTAAAATTATCCATCTAAAAAAAAATAATAACTTCTGTGAAAAATAGACTTGAAAATTGCATATGCTCAGAGCAGAAACAAAGCAAAACAAAACAAAACCCACAGTATCCAGTAAAGCAGCAGATTGATAAGGCAAAACAAGGCGAAAACAAACCTCGAAACTAGTAGGAGTGGCAAATCACGGAGTATTGTCACACCATTGTTCATCTTAGTCACTCATAGGATTTGAAAATAGAAGAGCCAAGAAATCTGGGATGAGCTATCACATTTTTCTGGAACATATATTTGTTAAAAAATATAGAAAGTGTTCACATCCCATTGTAATCGTCAAGAGTATTTTCAAAATGTGAGTTCTGGGAAAGATGGCAGAAATGTTAGTTTACCTTCACTATTGTACAGAGGAAAAAATTCAAAGCTCAGGAGGAACAGAATAATTAATGGAGCCACAGCTATTATTAATTAAAATGAACTATGTGTACTTTTTAGCTTTATTTAATTTCCTTTTCTTTGTCTTATTTGATCCTCAGTCCAATCCAATGAAACAGTGACTTGCCATGACTCCCACATTGTATATGAGAAAATGAAATGCCAGAAAGGATGAGTAAATTATAAATGCCCATCTTTGAAAGCAGCTTCCTCTGAAGCTGTGCTCCTAATAACTACATAGTACATGTCTTGTCTGATATTTCATAGCTACAAGTCTTGGTAGAGCCAGAGTTAGGGTTTAGATTCTGTAATGTCAGGCAGGCATCCCTGCCTTTGCATCCCTCCCTGTAGGCTGGACTGCAAGCTTCTAAATTCTAAACACAGCACTGTGGACTATTTCCTTGGAGCTGTGGGAAGTCAATGACATTAAAAAGAAAAATTCCCTGTAAGAATTGAGTTCATCTAACCTGTCCGGTGGGTACTGTAATAATGCACTTTGTTTATATATTTCATCTGCTTTGTTCATCACTTTATCCTTATTGCCTAGAGCAGAGCCTGGGACATAGTACGTGCTTAATAAATAGTTTCTAAAATGAGTGACTTTATTATGTGTCTACAACGTGCTGCTAGATACTGCTTGAGGGGCTAAGACAATGATGAAGAAAATACAGCTTGTGCAATATGGAACTTCCAATAGTTGAGAGAGGTAATAAGCGAGCATATAAATACCTAAATAATTTTTAAAAGAAGGTTATGAAGAAAATAAAACAGGATAATGTGATACAGTGTAACCTGGTGGGTGCCTTGGAGGAGTTTTTCCTTAAGTGTTGACCTTTGAACTGAACCCTAAATATCAAGAAAAATGCAGCCATATGAAGGTTTGAGGGCGTGGAGGGAAGGAATTCCAGATGGAGAGGACAGCAAGTGCAAAGGCACTGAGGAAGGAATTAATTTTGGTGATTTAGAGGAAGAGGGAGAAGCGAGACTTAAGCTTAGAGAACACACAGGAAAGTGCAAGGAAGAGAGGAAGAAGGTAGAAGCACAGAATGGAGGCCAGCAGTCCCTAGGGCACTTTAAATACTGAGGCCTGTTGTATAACCCACTTAAAAGTGAGACTGTACATTTCCCTGACTTGTTTCACTTTGTCTAATGTCCTGGAATTTTATCCATGTTGGCTGCAAATGGGCAGACTTTCCTTCTATTTTATGGCTGATTAATATTCCAATTATGTATGTTATAGACAGATATAGACATATAAATATATCTATCTCACATTTTCTTTATCCATTCTTCCATCCACAGACTTACGTTGGCCATTGTGAATAATGCTGCAGTGAATATAGCGGTGTAGATATCTCTTCAAGTCAGTGATTTTGTTTTCCTTTGGGCCAAGAGCTGGGCAGATAGGGAAAATGGGGAGATAAGGTTTAAAGTGGACAAATTTTCAATTTCAATTGTGAAATGAGTTAAGTTCTAAAGATGTAACATACAGCACGGTGACTACAGTTAACAATACCATACTGTATACTTAAAATCTGCTAAGACAGAAGATCTTAAATGTTCTTTGCACACACGCACACACGATAAATATGTGAGGTAATGGATGTGTTAACTAATCTTACTGGGGTAATCATTCCCCAATATACATGTATATAACTTAAAATTTTAGATTTATAATTAACCAGTTTATCTAGAATGATCTGTGCAAAAAGTATTTTTAAAAGTTATTTTGTAATTTGGGGGCTATCCCCCCCAAACAAAATTAGTTGGAGAACTGATTAACTCATGCATTTGGCAACTATAGCCAGACAAGCCAAGTAACTCGGGCTAATTACTGTACCTTTTTTTTTGCTGAATATATGTGTGCATTTAAAAGAATAATGTGCTCTAACTTCTCCTGTTCTCTGTTGGAGAACAGTCTGCCCCTATTTATTTTAATGCTTTTGGTTGTTGCTTGTAACTATGATCTTATGTTTCTGTTGATTCAATTTTAAAAATCCTACTTCATTAGATTAAAAAAAAGAGAAAAAAAAGGCACCTTCAAATATTTAGATTAAAGCATCCTGTGTAGTACCAGTCTGATTGTCAATTACAATAAACTTTGTGTGAGGAAACAGAGATCAACAGTAAAACCACAGAAAATGTCCTTCCCCCAGCCTCTCCTTACATGGGTGTGGTTTCCTTGGGCCAGTCTTCATAGACTTGTCAGCCAGTCCTCCTAATCACTGATGCTTGCTGATATAGCTCACCCATTATGATTTCACAGTCCTGTTCCATCAGAGAGAAAGAACTTTGATTTACTGCTAATTAGAGTAGCCATGTTTCCTCAGGCACAGGCAGTGTTTTGAGTGATGATGTAACCAAAAACCAGGGTTTTGTGATAAGTCAGTACAATTTAATGGAATAGAGGAGGCATTCTTTCCTCTCTGAAATACATGATATTACTTCTGTATCAGACAAAAAGGCTGAATGCATTAAAGGTATTTTTCTTACATTATAAAGATCGAGAGACAGACAGGAAATTATTCCAGATTGCTAAATCAATCTGAGAAGGTTTGTATACTGAAAAAAAAAAAAAAGAAAGAAAAAAGAAAAAAGAAAAATCACAGGCTTCTGACTCATTGTCATACAATTCGTAAATAAACAGGTTTAGAATTGCTATCACTGCTCAGAGAGCGTATTTGCTGTTTGGTTGGGAACTGAAGGGGACATTCATTAGAAGTTGGGTACAAATAGAGATTCATTTGAAAAAGCCAACAAACAAACAAACAAAGTCATGGGCTGTGAACTCTGTTGTTCCCAAACATGAGCATTTTAATATGGGCACAGAAGAGCAACTCAACAACCTTGAAAATGTCTAAGTTTAAGGCAAAAATTGTGTGGTTGACATGCCCTCAGCCATTGTATTTTTATCACTCAAAATTTCCCAAGGTTACAGTTTGCTGTTTTTAGATATCCTCAATTTCAGTGCTACCAATTTTATCTAATGCTTTGGTTCATCTGGGGAGGGGGAGTAGTTTGGGGAGACATATTATGTTCCATTTGTTTTATTTTATTCAGAAAACAAAAATGGGCATGCCTGAGATTCACTTTAAGAAATATGTACTCAGAAAGAGTAACTTTAGTGTTTCAAAAAGCTGTCTCTGTTGGGGTTTATAAGCTCAAAGAAAATAAATCACCTCTGTATTTTGAGAAATGACAGTGCAATGTGTGTTTTTCTTAAACACATCAAGGAGTTCCCTAATAAATACAGTGAACCTGAAGCCCTCTATTGAGAGACCAGCTGTGAGTTACGGGTCCATCGTTCAAAACTGCAACTGAAGTTTCTTTTCTATGTGTCCATGACACAGTCCCTTCCTAAGAAAAACTAAACAAATATATAGCACAAGCTAGAAAACAAGTGCCAGAAAGATAGTTCAAAACTAACATTCAGAAAAGGAAGGATATGACAAGGACTTTTTTTGTTTGCTTATTTTGCTTTTTGCCTTTGAAATACTGAACTAAACAGCCAAACAGTATAGTTTGTAATAAAGTTTATAAATTTTTGTAAATTACTGAATAAGCCTATTTTTAATAGGTTAGAGGTTACTGAGATTTGATTCAGTGGAGCAACAGAACAATTTTTAGTTTTCTATTAGAATAAGGGCAACATTCACAAGCATCTAACTTGGTAAATAGGATGGGAAAAATCTCTGACAGTGAAATTTGCCAGTTTCAAACTTTTTCACCAAAATACCCATAATTAGTACCCAAAATAAAAGAAGAAACTTCTGCTCCTGAAGTATCTACCTGTTTAGCCTGAAAACAGACTCTAAAGATGTTTTTGAAGACTCATATTTTTAAAACCAGGTACAGATTTTGTATGTTATTCTGCAATATATACTTTTGTCTCAATACAAATACATTCTTCAACAAGCAACTGCGTCAAGCTGACACAGTGATGATGTGTCGTCATGTTGGACCCAGCACACCTCCTGGCCCAAACCAAAATCATTCTTAGAAATAAGTGCATCCATTATAAAGCAACCCATTGAAGAGTGGCATTAGGCTGATCCAACTACTTTTTTCTCATAAAAATAATGTACTTTTAAAATTGAGACAGTTTTTATGGCATTTATTGCAGAAAAACTAAAGTGTTTGGATTGGCTATTTTAAGGTCAACCCCAGACTAGAAACTGCAGGACTTCAAGTTGTAACCGAACCCACACTTGTTATATGACCTGAAACAGGCCAAGCAGGCTGTGGTCACGATTATGTATATAAGCCGCCCACGCAGGGTATCATGCCAAGGTCAATGTGTTTGTGGCAAGCATTTTTGTCACACATGTGGAACTGCACACAGTTGTTCTGGGTACGGCGGCTGGAGTGGGTGCCAGGAGAACTGTAATGTTCGGCCCAGCCAGAAACAGGGTGATCAGACAGACCAAGCAGAGCACCACAGCACTTAGAGAATGAATCAGTAAATGAAAATCTATGTTACTAAGACTCTAGTGGTCTGGATGAACTATATAATCCATCACAAAATTGCAGTAACTGTTGAAACACCCCGTGATAGATTGTTTTAGGTATAGGACATGCATTCCTCCCAAATGACATGCATTTTTCCATTAAAACAATCTATGATGGTAAAGCCTAAGGGAGATGAAATCAATCCATCAATAACTTTAAATTCTCAACGGATTAGTAGGCAAAGACCAAATGAAATTTTTAAAAACCAGACGACCTTAAAAATCATGCCAGAGGAGTAGTCACATGCTGGCAAGTCCTAGTTTAAAATCATGTACAATTTACATATGAGATTTGAATTCTTAAAAGAAAAGAACTTAAGCCTATTAGTTCATTCACTCAGTATGGTACTTGGATTTATCTTGTTTACATTTTAATTTTGCCCAAAAATGTGATGTAAGCTAAAAACTCCTGTGGAGCACCAGTCCACAGAGCCTAACCCCAAATTCTAATCACACCGGTGATAATTCTGTGAACATCTACCCTTTTTATAGGTGTGGGGTCTGTGGTGGTAGCTTCATAATGTCATAATGTCAAATAAATGAAAAGATTAGCTAACTCACTAAAGGAAAGAAATCAGGCAAAGTAATCTGTTTGTAATTGTGCTTTTTACTCTTTTGTCTACAGCAGAAATATCACAACATCGTCCTGATATACATACTAAGAAACAAGACATTTTCAGAAATTGATACCGCATTTTGGATTCAGAATTGGAAGTCACCTTAATTAAATCTAATGCAAATAAAATGCCATGTTAATAGTGGAAATTCTTGGTAAAATATAACTCCATACAATATTTTTTATACATATTATATAAAACCATTCCTTCCTCACTATAGTAGTGAAAGGGCTTATATCTAGAATTTTTTAATGACATTCCAAGGTTAATGTTGTTAGTGAATATCAGAGATATTCAGAATGCTGGTTTCCAATATTCTTTATACATTGTGGGAAAACCTAGATTAACGGTGCAGGCTACACATATATATTTATAAATATATGTTTATTTGTACATATTTTTGCATATATATATAAATATTGTAAATAAAAATTTTTTGCATATATAAATATACAAATTACAATATATATAAATATTATAAATAAAAATTTATTTACAATATTTATTTATTTATTTATTTATATAAAATAAAGTATGGTGGCCATATAATTTATCATCACACTTTTGGAGATGAAGGATGCTGATAATAATTATATCAGGATACAGGGTATATACACAGATTGTCCTGGGCTAACAGAAACATTTGCTCTCCCTAGAAAGGATTATCACAACTTCTGCACAGCCAGAAGGGAGGAAGTTTCAGCTTGCTTCATAATCACAGAACATGTAAGATTTTGCAAACCTAAATACATTCTCTGCCCCATCTCATTAACAGCAGAATGTGTATCCCAAGCTTCAAGTGTGGAACAGATGCTCACATGTGATGTGATTATTTGGAAGCAAGGAACGTACAGACATAGGACAGCTGAACCTAAGAAAATTAGAGTCAAACGTCTAAGAACAAGGCAAGACTGAAGGAAGTAAGTTGATTCATAACAGCTTTGTTATAGTTTTAAATCACAGGACAAAATTCTTGGAACTAATTTTTAACACAAGTTTCAACTAAAACTGAATTAAAACCATAAATTAAATTTACAGATTCAGTTATGACTCTCTAAGTATAACATTTTTCAAAATATTTGGTTCATGGCTTAAGATAATGTGTAGGGTTTTTTAAAAAAGATTTTATTTATTTGACAGAGAGAGAACACAAGTAGGCTGAGAGGCAGGTAGAAGGAGAATCAGGCTCCCTGCTGAGCAGAGAGCCTGATGCGGGGCTCGATCCCAGGACCCCGAGATCATGACCTGAGCTGAAGGCAGAGGCTTAACCCACTGAGTCACCGAGGTGCTCCTAATGTATAGGTCTTTTATTTTCTACATGATAGACTAGAACTTTTTCTTATTAAATTTATTATGACTCATATTAGAAAAACATTCTATGAATTGAGTTTACTCATTTATTTGCATGACTTTCTTTTTAAAGATTTTATTTATTTGTTTGACAGAGAGAGACAAAGTGAGAGAGGGAACACAAACAGGGAGAGTGGGAGAGGGAAAAGCAGGCTCCCTGCTGAGCAAGGAGCCCAATGCAGGGCTCCATCTCAGGACCCCAGGATCATGACCTGAGCAGAAGGCAGATGCCCAACAACTGCGCCACCCAGGCACCCCTATTTGCATGACATCTTAACCCAAAGTTATGATTGCTATAGTTGTCAAAGCACAATAGGAATAAAAATTTTCTCATTGCCTCTCTCATTCAATCAATATTCATCAACAATGATTCTCAAAATTTGCTGAAATTAAAAATTACCTGGAGGGAGGGCTCACCAAGACACAGCTTATTGGACCCTGTCCCCCAAAGTTTCAAATTCAGTGGAGTGCAGTAGGGTCCAAGAACTAGCCTAACATGTTCCTAAAAAGTTCCCAGGTCATTCTAATCCTGCTGGTCTGTGTGTCAAACTTTGAGAAATGCTGATATATTGAACATAAAATATTTGCCAAGGGTTGTGTGCTGGAGAGACAGTGATAAACAGTACAACAGGCAAAAATCTCTGATCTCAGACACCCTATGTTCTATGGATGGAGATATACAATAAATACATAATTAAAATATATGACATGGTAGGTGGTGGTAAGTCTGTGAAGAAAAACAAAACAAGAAGTGGAATGTGATAACGTGGTGGGGTATGATGAAGAGGGTGGTCAGGCAGGACTTACTCAGAAGCCAAGATTCAACCAAAGATTTCAGAGAGCTGGAGAGTGAGTCAGAGACTTCTAGAGGGACTAGTCAGTCAGTTAAATGCCTTGAGGCTGGAGAACCCTGGCTAAGGCTGAATAATAGGAGGAAGATCAGAAAGGGGGAGGCTGAGGGAGTGACAGGGAGATCAGAAGGAAACAAGGCAAGGAGGCAGTGCAAGATAGGCTCACATGGGGCCCTACACACCACTGAGAGGTCTTTGGCTTTTGTTTTGAGTGACCTAGAAGACCATGGGTAAAATCTGAGCAGAGAAATGGCACTGGCTGATCTGCATTTCCATGGATGAAATAAGACTGGAGTCCAAGAACCATGCAGGCTGGCTACACACATTTGGGAGTCACCACCATATTGGTGTTTATCCCTGTGCAATTCATGAGCTCATCAAGGAATGAGTGAATCTAAAGAGGAGTAGTCTAAGAACTGGGCCTGGGAAAATCCAACTTTAGAGGTCAGACAGATAAAATAAGACCAAAGAAAAGAAATGAAAAAGGAGCAGCCTTGATGTAGTTTGAAAATCAGCACATGTTGGCATCTGGAAACTAAGTGAAGAAGAGAATCATTAGGAAAAGAGCTTATTAGTTGCTCATAGATCAAGTAACATAAGTAATGGAAATGAACTCTTCACACAAGCAACACAAGTCCTGCTGTGGTGTTGGCAAGAGCTGCTTCTGGGGTGTGGCGGAGACTGAAAGCTTCCCTAGAGCATTTCTTTTTCTTTTTTTTTGAAGATTTTATTTATTTATTTGACAGAGAGAAATCACAAGTAAGCAGAGAGGCAGGCAGAGAGAGGAGGAAGCAGGCTCCCCGCAGAGCAGAGAGCCCGATGTGGGGCTCCATCACAGGACTCTGGGGTCATGACCTGAGCCAAAGGCAGAGGCTTTACCCCACTGAGACACCCAGGCGCCCCTCCCTAGAGCATTTCATGTGCAGATGGGAAGCCAGTGTGGAGAGCGACAGTGTGCAGGCCATCAAGCTCTGTTGTTACAGAAAAAAGAGGCATGGGTGGTGGTAGCTACAATAAATGGTAGATCAAGTAGAGGGTTTGCCTTGCTAAGATGGGAGAAAGTACTAAACATTGGGAAGCTGACAGTTATATGATAATGCAGAGAAACACCAGATAACACTGCCGTGATATGCTTAAGGAGGGAGAGCTGAGGTCTTCTGCCCAGGGAGAAGTTACATCAAAACATGAACAGCTCCGGGCACCTGGTGGCTCAGTCGGTTGAGTGTACAACTCCTGATTTCAGCTCAGGTCATGATCTCAGAGTCCTGGGATCAAGCTCCAGGTCGGGCTCTGCATTCAGCAGGGCGTCTGCTTGAGATTCTTTCCTTCTGCACCTCCCCTCACTCTCTTATTCTCTCTCAAATAAATAAATATATAAATCTTTAAAAAAACAACAGTTGATCCATAGTAATAGGAAGGAAGAACGAATATATGATACAGATGCAGGTGAATGGGTGATTCAGTCAAAATAAGATCACCAACTGAGAAAACACATAACAAAGAGGAGCCAGAAAGTTTGAGGAGAGATGAGAATGTCTAATCTCTAGTGGAGAAAAAGAACTAGAATGAAGAGAGGAGAGATTGAAAGATTGACATTCGTTGGACAAAGAAGTAGAACAGAATGGCTACAACTCTAATAGAAAAGAGAATACCAGAATCAATCTGGTATTTTAGAATTATTTCACTTAATATCTCCTGAGTATTTTTCTAAGTATTTGTAAAGCTACTAATCAGAGCAACATATAACTTCCCACAATCTCCCTTATTAATAAATCTGCTCAAAAATGAAGGTCATTTTTAGACCTGTCAGTGAATCTACTGATACAGAAATGGACTCAATTGGGATTTCAGAATAAATTTTTGAGGTAAAATATGCTGGTGAATTGTTGCTTTGTGAGATTTAATATAAACATCTGATGGAAAAACTCATATGTGTGTGCATCTCTTTGCTGTCTTTGAGAACTTCAAAAATATAACTGTCTTAGTTGAGGTGAAAAGGAAGTAATTAGACAGGAACTTTTATGCAATGGCTCATCAGACCTCCTATCTTTGTTTCTCAACTGTTTTGTCAGAGGAAGTTTGGTGTTCCATGAACTCTTCATACATGTGTGGCCCAATTTTGATCAATGCATAGGTGTTTTCCTTACAATAAGTTACAGCAGCATCTGTTAGGAACAGTCTCCCCTGCAGGTAAGGATGGACAGATGCAAGTAGCTCTAGTAGGTCAAAGGAGCAGAACTCCCAAGCAGGAGGCAGATAAGCATAGGAAAATCTGTCTTGTTACGTGTTTAAGAGCCTACTCAGGACAGTAAGAAATGTTTTCCACCACGCCCCTGACCCCTTAGTAAGCAATATTATCAACCACCAGTGTAACTCTAAAAAACATCTAAAGGAATGCAAAGATAATGACAGACGCTGTTACGGACACTCAGGAATTCTCAGTCTTTGTAAAGAACATGGCCTTCATCTGAGACTGTCCTCTAGGGCAGAGTGCAGATTTCCACGTGAGGGAACGTGGAGACTTGCAAGCAATGCACAGGGCAAGGGGATCTGGAGGGTGTACAACACAAATCTAAACGATCTGATTCTCACTGTCAAGAGGCTTATCATCTAATCCAGAAAATGCCTATAGATAAAATAACTACAAAAAAATTCAAGATACTAAGCTTCCAGTATTTAGGATCCTATCGAATGTAGATAATAAATATTTTGCAGGACCAGAGAAGTCACCATGGGGAAGCCTGGTCCCCAGTCACGCAGCTTTTGGCTGGGAGGTTCCAGGGTATTCTGACTGACTCTGACTTTTGCTGTAAACCTGGACAACCATGAGAACGTTCTAGGGAGCTTTTCAGAAATACAAGTTCCTAGCCTCTACCATGTCACAACTCATAAGTCTGGTGCCCACACCTGGCTGCATAAAATTGTGAAATGAGCTACCTCTCTCAAGACATATTTATTTTCTCATTTCACTCAGATATTATTTTTTATCCAGGATAAAGTGAAAGGCACCATCAGCACTGTGAAGACATAAAGTTTCTTTGACTCATTTCTACCCAAGGACACCAGGTTCCTGACCAAAACACGCTAAATCTCTAAGTTCTGTGAAATAAAATAAAATAATGCTTTCTGATCTCATGTAAAAACCACATTTTCAAATATTTTATGCTATATAAATCAATTGCACTTATAGTACATGTTTCTATCAACTAGAAACTGGCAAAATCTTATTCATTTTTTGGAATTCTTCTCAAATGTCATCTTCTCTATGAACCCAACCTTGACCACCTCCTAAAAATGAATTGCTGCTCCCCCCAGAAAGAGTTGTGTGCCTGTACATACCACCAATATTGTCACCATTCACAAGTATTGAGATTTATTACTTACTTATTGTCATGGGTTGAAGTGTGTCCCCATCGCCCCCCGCCACCGATCTATGTGTTGCCCAAACTCTAGTACCTTTAAAGAGGTGGTTAAGCTAAAATAAGGCTGTTAGGGTGGCCCTGAGCCAAACTGACTGGTGTCCTTATAAGATGAGAATTTTTGGACACACGTGAAACATACAGACAGACATGTGTATGCACAGAGGGATGACCATATGAGGACACAGCAAGAAGGTGGCCATCTACACACCAAGGAGAGAAGGCCCTGGAAGAAACCAGGCATGCTGACACCTTGATTTCAGACTTCCAGCCTTCAGAAGTGTGAGAAAACAAATTTTTATTGTTCAAGCCTCCCAGCCTATGGTGTTCGTGATGGCAGCCCTGTTAATTCACTTGTTCAACTGTCTTACTGAGGATGAGCTCCTGAAGGGCATGGACTCTCACTTACAGCTGGTACCCAGCATGGTATCTGGAGCCTAATAAATGTCCAATAAATAGATGAACTTATTTATTGTAGAGGTAACAACTGTGATTATGAAGAAAAAGAATAAATATGTAGTTCAATTTTATATCCAAGTTATAAATTAAAATCATGTTTAATGATTTATAAAAATTATGTTTAATTTAGAAGGGATTTAGAAAATGAGAAAAGATACAATGAAAAATACTCAAAAGCCATTTATAATCCCACCCTTGGTCATGACCCCTTTTAACATTTGGTATTTTTCTTTCCAGTTCATTTTTAATATTCATATACACTTTCCTTTTTTATTTTAAATATATATGAACAAAATAAAAATACATATAAATAAATATAAATATCTCTCTATTTACATACAGAGTTCTGTATCATTCTTTTTCCTTCAAACATATATATATGTATATAAAATCATTCCCTGTAATCTTAGGTAATCTTTGAGAACATAATTTTTAATGGCTATATAATGTTTTAGCACATTTATCTGTCTAAATTTAAGTATAACCGCTATTAGATAGTTTCTGATTTAGGAGCTGATGCTACAATGAACCTCTTTGTACAACCATATTTACTCACATCTCTATTATGTCCTTAGGACAAACATGTTTAGGATTTGACACTGCACATCCAGCGACTGTAATAATATCGAAGGCTGATTCTAGGAGGGTCAGACTCAGACTGTTATCCACGACTTCTGTATTTTTTTTTTTTTTATCCATGGAACACACTGAATTGCAATATGTCAAGCCCTGCATTCTTCTCTCCTACAGAAATGAGAACACTGAGGTCTCAAGATGAACAAAAAGCAGCAGGAAAGTATACTCATTACGTCTACACAGTGCACTCCAGAATCCACTGTTTTACTCTAAAGAATGTTTTGGGTGGGCTCAACCCTACCATTTGAGATGATCCAGTTAAGAACAGACATGGAGGCCCCCTAGGCTCTCCCTCCAGAGAAGAGGGAAGTTGCCATGGTTGACCATAATCTGAGGAGGCTTCTAAGAAGGGCTCCACTAGGCACTGAAGAATAATGGAATAACCCTGGATTGTAAAGGAAGAGAAAACAGACCATCTGTAGGATCTGTGAGTCTGAATGATACCTTGCACAATAAGTGGGGAATTAATGTAGCAGAAGAAATGAAGGTTGTTAATCATCTGATCTGAAAAGTGGGAGATTATCTTGCCTTGTATGGGGAGATGTAACCTTAAATGAGGAGAGGGAGACAAAAGAGTCACAGTCAGAAAAATGCGGTGGAAGAAAGTCTCTGTAAGCCATTGCTGTCTTTGAAGACGGAAGCAGCCTGGAGCCATGGGATGCAGGCAGTCTCTTGAAACTGGAAAAGTCAAGAAACAGACTTTCCTGTAGAGCACCCAGGAGTGCGAACTCTGACACCTTGAATTTAAACCAGTGAGACTCCACAGCTATAAGATAATAAACTTGGATTGTGTTAAGCCACTTAATTTTGTGGAGATTTGTTACAACAGCAATAGGAAATACACTATAAAAAACAGAACTGTACCAAAGGCACAAAATCAGAATTCATGTGGGACCTGAGATAAGTATATGGTTTTTTCAAGATACGTGCTTGTGAACAGTTGGAGACAAGTCAAGGGAGTTAGGGTCTGGTACAGGAGGAAATTAGGAGTGTCTTTCAAAATTATCCAAACTCTATCCTGCAGATGACAGAGGGCATTTAAGGCAACATAATAAAAGTGATGTGTTTCAGCAAAATTAATCTGGCCTCATCATGAAAGGGAGAGTTAATGGAGAAAGAGCAGTTAAGGTTTTGCAATAATCTGAGTGCAAAGTGGTTAAGTGGACATGGCAGCAGCTTACAGAGAAATGAAAGCTCAGGCATGAGGAACATTACAAAGGAAAATCCACGTTTCTATTTTTTCCTGTATAGAAATCATTCCACAGACTTCCCTTAATTCCAGATTGTCAAGTGAAATGTGGATGATCTAGGAAAATTATGAGAAATCAAATCGCCCCACAGTTAGAGTTCTCCAAAAAGAACCATTCTGCACTGAAGTCTTTTTGAAAGAGATTGATGTGTTCTCTCTCATTTTACCCCATAAACCCAAAGGACTAAAACGTATGATTCTCTAGTAAGAGGGAAGTGAAGCCAATCGCCTGCCATGAAAGTCATTCCATCTACTTAAACATGTAATTGACTCCATACAATGGGAAACTTCGTTTTTTCAGGAACTGGGTTAGAATTTGCCTTCACATATAAAATATTTCTCAGAGAAAAGAGAAAGTAAAACATTTCATCGTTCTGTTTTCAAAAGAGCCCATGATTAGATGAAACTAAATGTCCTTTTCCTAGTATTTTTCACCAGTAAACAGGTTTACTTAAGTCAGTAGGATGATAAAGCTGCTAGATGAACTTTGCAATCCCCCTTGGCGCATGCGTGCTTGCATGCATGTGTGAGTGCGTGTGGCCATTTTATTTACAGCAGCTCTGGAGAAACTGCATGGGATCACCTGGGTGTCAACTTGTGAAAATAACATATTTGTCAATAGGCCCCTGTAATCCTACTTTCATTCCATTCCTTCCTGTAACAGAAATTTTGTCCTTAGTGTCTGGACTCAGAGTAGCTACTCAGAGTCTGATGAATGGGTGACAGATGATTGATTGATAAATGAGTTATAATCACAGGGTCAAATAATGTTTACATTATTTAAGGATTGTGATACAATCCTTAAAGCTGTTAAAATGCTTTCTGAAAAGAGACTGTATCTCTTAGGAAACAGCTCACTGTTACCTGTAGCAATTAATTCTTATATTACTAATTTTTTGTGAATTTGTGGTATCTTTTCACTGAATAAAAGTGAGATTAAATAACTTCTGTGTTCATTATATTTTTGGTTTTTTTCTCTCCGGCCAGATGTCTGTTCATTTCCTTGGTTCATTTATATGCAGACCTAGGTACATACCTTAGATAATTTATATGTAATCTTTTATGTATTTTCTGTATTCACCATTGTGGTGAATATTTTCTTCAGTTTTTTTATTTATGCTTTGGTATAAGTGATTTTAACATGCAGAAATTTTATATTTGAATATGCTCAAAATCTTCTATTTTTATGTACTCAGTAAATTCACCCCAGACACATCTCACATCATTCTCCTCATGATGCCTCGCGGCCTATAAACATTTTCTCATTGCTTTCCAGAGACCTGGGTGCAGCCCCTTCACAGCCTTACAGATGCTGGCTCCTTTCCTGAAATTTCTCCCATCACATCTCCTTGTCCTTCCTCCACACTGGTTACCTCCTGCACTCCCTTCAAACCTTTCTACCTCAGCTCCAGTATGCCTTCCTCAGGGTCATGGTCAAGGTCAGGTATTCTGGCCAACACTCTGTAGAGTAACTGGGTAATAATTATATAGTCTAAAAGTCAATATTGAATTAATATCTCTTTGGGCTAATGTCCCTGCCTTTCTCTATTCTCATCCTTAAACCCATAATGCCTTAGCAGGAGGCCTGGCAAACAGACACTGTTGATATTTTACTGTATTAATTAATCGTATTTAAAATTACAGACACTTAACTAAACAGAAGGTGGCTTTACTTCTATTTTTGTCTGTTTGATTATGTTTTTCCCATTTAATTCTCTTTGCCTCTGGGTTTTATATGTTGACATTTGACATAAATCTATTTACCAATGCTTTCCAATATGTCTGTGTACCTGACTGATAAAGCAAGTCTCTCCTTCTTGCTCCTTTAACAATACTGCAGAATTTTTTTCCAATGTGCCACTATGGGTAAAGTGAAGATCAGTCTATGGAAAGCCAGCCTGATGGGCTTGACTCTTGGCAGCCCCACTTATTAATTATATCATCTGGAACACATTGCATAATTTCTGTTTCTGTTTCTTCATCTTTAAGGAGGACACAATAACAGTACTTCCTCAAGGGGCTATTATGAGGGTTGGCATACGTAAACTACTTAAATGTATGTGACTGGCACATAAAAAGGATTTGGTAAATAGTAATGATTTTTTTTCATCAAAGTTTCTTATAAGAAAAGCATTTGAAATCTAATGGAAATGACACTAGATCCATAAATTTGCAAGGACTTGATACTATTTAATAATAGTCACTCTTCTACCATGATCACATTTTTTAATTTATTCATTTCCTCTGTGATGCCTCTCTGCACAAACTCCTCACATTGACCCCCACATGCATTTTTCTCCTATGCTTATTTCCAAATATTTATAGCTATGTTACTATTACAAATAGTGTATTTCTATCCTACTTCCTAAATATTTAAGAAACAGGGACACCTGGATGGCTCAGTTAAGCAGCTGGCTCCTAATTTCAGCTCAAGTCATGATGTCAGGGTTGTGAGACTGAGCCCCAGGGTCAGGCTTTGGGCTCAGCAGGGAGTCTGGGATTCTCCATCTCTCTCCCTCTGCCCTTACCCACTCCCCCACCCCAACACTCTCTCTTGTGCTTTCTCTAAAATAAATAAATCTTTAAATAAATACTTAAGAGCAAAAGTTTTGTTTATTTGCCTTTCAGGTAGCAATGTCATTTAGTTCTTTTAATGTATTCTCTTTTGATAATTTAGAGGTTCAGACTGTCTGCAAACAATGGCGACTTTTTGTGTAATTCCCATAGTTATACTTCTTACTCTTGCTTCATTGACTTAATCTTCTAGTTTGATGTTCTCAAATGCTCCAGTGGTATATTCTCCAGAAGCTATCTTCATGGAGGGTTGATATATGATTTGAAGATAGCAGGTAGCACAGTCACGTAAGTCTGGGAAGAACTGGGCTAAATCAACAAACGTCCTCTTACTCATACAGATGAGAAGGTGAGACAGAGAGTAACTTGCCCCAAAACATACAAACAGAACACGGATTCAAAACTGAATTTTGATTCATACATAACTGTATAACTAAATAAGCTACAATGATCCATGAAAATGAGTGAACTAAAAATGATGAAAGATGTTAAACGGTGCAAAGCATAACAAAAAATGTAAGTGGCCTGTTTGCAGTGGTCTTAATTTTCATCCTTATAATTCAATTCATCAATTATGAGAAAAACTAGTCAGTTGGGCTCCTTGCTATGAGCTGATGACCCAGCTAATTTATTTTGAGCAATTCAGCTAACCTCTCCATTCCTTGTTATACACATTTCTGAAGTGAGAACAGTTATGTAAGTACTTTTCCGCATGTAATGTATTTGTTCTCAAGAAGAAAAAGTATAAGCTGATGCCCATTCCATGTATGTTAAAGGAAAAATTATCTGCAAGATATCTATTATGAATCATCACTAATTTGCAAAAGATTTGGCAATAAATGGTGTCCAAACGTATATTTTATACACATTTGTACTAGAAAGATATTTATGGGGCTCCTTGGTGGCTCAGTAAGGTTTAGCATCAGATCATGATCTCAGGGTCCTGGGATTGAGCCCAGCACTGGGCTTCACACTGAGCAGGGAGTCTGCCTGTCCCTCTGTTCCTCCCCCTGCTCATGCTCTCTCTCAAATAAATGAATAAAATCTTAAAAAAAAAAAATAAAGTCCATACTACAGTCTATTAAAAAATAGGAATAAGATAGAGAAGCTGTCTTCAAAATATAGTATAGTAACTTAAAGGCAGGAAATTATATAAAAATGTATTAAGAAAGATAGACGGTAAAGTTCCAGAAGATACATAAAAGCAGTGCTGTGAGAGTTGACAGTGAGCAGGGAGGGAAAGGAGGCACAAGTCATTGCTATGTATGTAACTCAAGATTTAAAAATTTTAAAGCACTTGGCATATATTTGTATTTTATATATAGTCTGCCTTTCTTTCTTCTACAAACCTTATTAAATGCCTGTGTTGCCATCTGACATTACAGAAAATAAAGAAATCAGTTCCTTTGCTAACAAAGCTCCTAAATTTATGAACGACGTAGAGTGTGTGAAATGAAAGCTACAATAGAGGTATGTAAAAAGCTCCGCAGAAGCACGGAAGAGACAAAGTAGACTATGCTGGAGGTGTGTCTGTAAAACAGCTAAAATGCTCCCGACTGGGGAAGCTGAGCAAACCATTTCAACCAGAATCAGCGTCCACAGGGCAGGAAGGCACAAAAGAACCCAAGGATTCCGTCACAGAAACCAAGGCCATCCTTTACGGAACACAAACTACATACCAAGTGTGTACTCTATCTCCTTTAATTGTCTAACAGCCAATGAGAAGGTTTTCTACTACCCTCACTTTAGAATCAAGGAAACTGCAAACTTTCAGGGGTGGAGTAATTGGTATAAAGTCCTCAGTGATAGTTGTGTTGCTGGACTCAGATTCTGTTCTGTCTGTTGTCAGCCTGGGCACCTGGAACAAGACCGGGAGAAAACAAATCACTGAGGCCCTAAAAGAAAATCTCCAAGAGCCCACAAGTGGTCGTGTGTGCCACAGTAGACAATGCCACCTTTTACTCTCTGGGCAGTCACAATGGTAACAGTGATAAAATGGGGACAATTGTCACGTATGTGACACCAGGTACTTTCCTGACAAGGGCAGGCTGGGGATGAAGCCACAGAGGTGGTCAGGGCACAGGATGTAAAGAGGCGCTCGCCTGCAGGGCCGCCTGTCCCGTCCGGAACACTGCACATACAAAAGGATGTGTAGCCAGAAGCCCTCAAGGTTGGGAACAATACAACAGACAGCAAGTGTTCTCATACCCAAGAGCAAGATGCTGCCAGTGCAGAGTAAGAGGGGCTGCGAGCTGCTCAGTCCCAGCGGGATCACCCACCACCCCCTCTCCCATAGCACCCAACCCAGGGGAGCTCTGTGCTCCTTCTGTCTCCTCAGGCCTCACTGCCTTCCCCACATCAGGAGACACAGGGGATCCTTCCCCTTCTTCAGCCATCAGAGAAGGGCCTACCATGTCACTTAGCATTTTGCCCCCGGAGGCGAGGGTGTGTAGACTGTCAAGATGGCCCAAAGCTGCTGAACCAAGAGAAATACAGGGTGGCGGTAAGGGAAACTGCCCTTCCACAGATGACCTTTGGGAAAGGGATCTCACTGGAGAAGGCCGCTGGGAGGAGTCGAGTGCTTCATCAGAACGGAAACGGCTGGGATGAAATGTGAAGATTTCACATACAGCCAGAGAAGGCACTCCCTGAATCGACAGTATCACAGCTGGAAGCTTCCTGCAGAGGACGTCTAAGGACTGTGCAAAACGTCTTATGAGAAGCTAGGTTTTCACCCCTTGCAAGCCCACGACATGGCACTGCATGGTGCTCCCTCATGTGACTAGCCACGTCACAACAGCGCCAGCCACACGGCCCCTCTGCGTCGATCCCCTTCCCCCGGGGTACAATTCAGAGTAGAAACCATGGAACCGGAATGTGTGTGTGCCTCCAAAATTCACGTGGAAATCCCAACCCCAGTGTGAAGCTCATGTGATGCTCTTGGGATGTGGGGGCCCTTGTAAGTGATTAGGTCATTTGACTCAACTGTCCTCCCCACCCCAAGAATGGGAGAAGTGCTCTCATAAAGAAGACCCCAGAAAGATCTCTCATTCCTTCTGACATGTGAGGACACAGTAAGAAGGCAATGGCTGTGAACCCAGAAGCTGGCCCTCATCAGACAGCGGTTCTGCCAGTACCTTGATCTCAGACTTACTGTCCTCAGAACTGTGAGAAACAAATGTTTGTGGCTCAAGCCACGCAGACTATGTTATTTTTGTTATAATAGCCTTGACCGACTACAATAAATAGCTAGTAGGTGAGAAGAAATCTGAGAAAGAGAAAACAAACCAACTATACTATTGGTGAATAGTCTTTAGGTTTGCCCCAAGTTTGGACTTACATGTGACATTATGCTAGAATGTGCATTTTTAATTACTAAAATGAGATTTTTCTTATGATAAAAATAAGCTGGAGAAACTGTCCAACCTAAATGTAATCCAAGTACAGAGAAAATAGAAAAACTGGACCAAGAGGAAGTTCAAGGGCACTGGGAAAACGAACAGAGTTGCTCTATGATTGCTCTATGCTGAGTCCCATTTTTAAAAAATATACTGGCTGCACTTTTATAATTATCCTTATTCCTTGTGGAAACTAACTGAGGTAGTTAGCTAGCATTGTCTCAATTCGCCTCACAAGCCTCCACAGCTGACACTCTCACAATGGCCACAACAGACAATGTACAATCTGAATATGATGTCCATACATTTGGTCTTAGGGTTAACATAGGAATGAATAAGGGGCCAAAGTAGCCAAAATCTGCACTCATCTCCAGGTTTTTTTTCCTGGCTGCATCCCATGGGCAGAAGAACCTCTTCTAGTGTTGGAGCTGACGGTTGCAAATCTAAGGATGTCAGTGCCCTGTTTCCTTTCTCACGGGGCAAGTCCAGCCACAGAGAAAACAAAGCCAACATACAAAACACAGAAAATGAATTGACAACCCTGAGGAGGATCCAGTCCTTGGATCCTGTCCTTCCTGATGCTAACTTTTCTTTCCTGAGTTCCAGTTCTAGGAGCCAAGAAATGTGCCCTTCTCAAGTAAACCGGTTGGGTCTCTCTTCCTGTCAATTTCATCCAAAAAATTCGAACTATTACAATTACGTATATATTTAACTGATGATAAGGTTGGAAAGATAAGGTGTTTTCCTCAAGGGCAGAAATGTTAAGTGGCAAAGACTGAACTTGATTTTTGGATCTTTCTGACTTCACAGCCTTTGATCTTAACAAATAATTCTACATTGTGAAATTTCAAGGGCACCATTCAAGTTTTATGTGGGAGTTTCAAAAAAAATCCCTGAGCTTCCTCTTTTCCTCCTTCTTCCCCCTTTCTCTTCCTTCCTTTCTCTTACCCTTCAGAACAATTCTGTGTCCATCTTGTGCAGGTGGATAATAAGTACTTGTGCAGGTGCATAATAAGTGCTACAGTTTGGTCAGAGTGGAGGGGACATGGAGGTGGACAGGAGCAGTTGGAGGGGACTGAGGGGGCCCTCCCAGTGCAGTCAGAGGAGTAAGACAGACCTGTTTCTCTTGTTTCAACCCTTGCCTTACTTGGTGTTTTTTCCTCTGTCTCCTAGTCCTTCACCATTTTTATTTTTCGCTCTTCCTCTCCTTTCTAAACCTTGAAAAACTACAGAAATGGCAAAAAAACCCCACATCTTTTGAAAGTACCATTCTGCCAGTTGCCAGGAGGGAATGGATCCAATGATCGCCAGTGAGAGGCATGAAAGAAAAATCTCCAGTCTTTTCCACTGAAGTTTTTGGAGCAGATGAAGAGAACACGAAGAAAATTTCAAGTTGGGTCAGACCACAAACACACAGACACCCCTCCTCGCCTAACCCCAGGAATTACTGCAAACCTACTGCAGGCGGGCATAGCTTTGATGCTCCGTGGGCACTCCTAGCGTGACCAGGTTAATAAAGACTTTCACCTCCAAGTGAGTCACACAGATGACATTATCCACATGGAAAGGGAGCCATGGTCCAGTGTGGGAGGATAGAGATGAGGGAATGGAGGATTCCCATAAGAGGGGGAAGCACATTACAGGGCATTCAAGTAGGACCCAGAGTTAGGGATCTACTTTGTGATCAAGAAATTCTGGAAGCTGCAAAGGGAAGAGATTTTTATATATGTTATTTGATGCACCCTTCAGTATCAAACACATAGTACGTGTAGATACAAAATGAGAATTAATGTAATGAATGAATCAATAAGCAAACCATCTGAAAGATAGTTAAGAATATAAATATGAAGAACATTATTAATTCTAGCATAGCTGATATTCCCTGTTTTTAAACAAGGGGAACACATTTTTTGTTTTATTAAGCCATGAAGTTGTTAGGGATTTGGTTTTCTTGATGAGAGGGCTCTCCTGTTTCATGAATGTTAATCCTTGGTATCCAAAATGCCACTCTAAAGAAATACTTAGCACCACAACAATAAGACAAAAGCCCAAGTAAAGTAAACATTCCAGAGGCCTCCAGAGGTTAAATAGGAATCTGGAAATAATTATCGTACTGCTAAAAAATAAATAACATATGGAAAATACAAGCAGTGGGGGAGGACTTCCTCTTCGTAAGCAGGATTTTATTCTTAAAAAAATTTTTTTGACACAATAATATTTGACTGATATAACCTAAAAAGTAAAACAATACTATAATTATTGTTTGGTGTTAAGATTATTGTTTTCATAATCTACCTCTTATTGTTGAAAAGTTTTCCCTGTGTAATAAATGATGGTATTTAATATTTTATGTCCCACTTTTTATTATGTAAAATTATTAACATTATTATATAAAATGATTTAATTTAATCTACAGAAGAAGATGGATTCACAAATATATAACCTTTCACCCAGTCAAGAAAATAGAAAAACTAGATTTATTCTATAGCCTCATTTTCTATCTTTCGCTCACTTTTATTATTTTCTGAGCTTCTTGAAGAAGGCGTCTAGACTATTACCACTTCCTCCCTTTGCCCTCCTCCCACAGCAGTCTGGTTTCTGTCCACACCACCTTACCAAAACCGCGCTCACCCAGAAATTGTTCTGGTCATTAAATCAGAGGGAAAATTCTTAGTTCTTAATTCACTTGGCCACTAAGAGCATTTAGCACCACTGACCACTTCTTGAAACTCTACAATCTTGGTGCTCCCCACACTACTTTTGTTCCAAATTTCTTCCTAATTATTTGGCCCTATTGTTCCTATCTCTTTTTTTCTTCCTTCCTCCATTATCTTTCCAGGTCGTTAATGTTATGATGTTTTCATCCAGTTGCCCGAGTAAGAACACTGGACATCACTTTTGCCTGATGATTTCCCTTCTGCCCTCATATTCGACTAATTCCAAATATATCTCCACTCTGTCCTCACATCCTTTCCCACCACTGCTATCTTAGTAAACATTCTCATTATCTCTCAGCAAGTGATTGCAAGAGTTTCCCAATTAGTCTCCTGCTTCCAGTCAGACCCCCCACATTCCATCCTTCATAACTGCCACCAGCACAATGGTACCCTATCACTTCCCATTAACAACCTCTCTGTGGTTTCCCATTAATTGCAAGATAAAGCCCAAGTTCTTTGGGATAGCTGACAGACCAGATTTCCCTTTCTAAAGTCCTTTCCTTTCCCCTGTGAACTGGCAAGGATCATTCATGGGCCACCGTTTCACAAAGCTGGTTCTTCTGGACTCTTTCCAACTTACTCTGAATAATCTTCTGCTCCCATAGCTTTTAGATCTCCAGCTCAAACCTCTCTTCTTAATGTTAAAACACTATATTCGACTTTTTATTGGACATCACTAGGTATCCTGTATGTGTAAAACTTAGTCATCTTTCTCCCGAGACCTACTCCAGTCTTTGTTATTTAGGTGAATGGCACCACCTGATTGTCCTCTGCAGAAACTGGAGCCCTCCCTGTGTCCTCTTCTTTCTTATTTTCTGCTCAGCACAGTTGACTCTACTATCAGATATAATTGAAACTGATCCCCGCCCCCACCTACACTGTTGGTGCCCTAAGTGAGATGGGCACCATTCTCAGCCAGTTCCATATTCCACTTTGTTACCTCTGCCTCCATTATATCATGTGACTTCCTCAATCCACTACCCCTTCTCTTGCAGACAGAATTGTATTTCTAACCTCAAAACTTGAACACAGTTTTCCTCTGCTCAAAACCCTTCAACAGCTCCCCATGGTAAACAAGTAGTATCTAAATTTATTTGCATGGCCTTCACAAGCTTCTTCATGAGTTCTTGACTTGCTTTACAACTTCTACTACAAAGGTGGGAATGATTACACCTTTGCTCCTCTCTTCAGAAACCCATATTAATGGGGCTTTAGAAAATTAACTGTTTCAAAATTGGCCAGTGACTATCATTGTTGTTTGTGTCAACTGAATATGTAGTAACACGAAACTTGGAAAAGAAAATAGTGAAACCAGAAAATAATAGGGCTTTATATTTTGACTTACATGAGGAAAAGCTAGCAAACGGCCAGTAGCCCTTTCTGCATAGCTACTTAAAACAGGTAAAAAATATTAAAGCCTCATAAATGTAGGTTAATACATTTAAGAGCTACAGAAGTCTACTACTTTGCAATATAATTCAGGTCAAAAAAGACAATGTTCAAATTTTGTTTTGTTTGTTTTGTTTTTCCCTCAGTTAATTGTAAATTATTCCCCCAGAGTGAAAAATCTAAAATTGCATATAGGTTTTTTTTTTTTAGTTTTGGGTTTCTTTTGTTGTCAGGTTTTTGTTTTGTTTGTTTTTGCCTTAAGGATCCTTGAATTTTAACAGTTAAAATCTTTCCTCTTTTGCATTATCCTGTCTTCACTGGACATCACTTGAAACAAATTGCTATTTTTGAATCTTGGCAATACTCCAGGGACAACATTACCAGCAATGAAATTTTTTCCAAAAATCCAGAGAATGCAATGAAAGCCTAATCTGGGCTCAGTTAATTACATGTTTGTAAAACACTCTGCTGGGTGTTTTTTCCCCTCACGTATTTATTTTTAACACAAACATATACACTCTGCTGACTGCAGTGCAACCACAGTCACACCCTCTACAGGCCATGAGAGTTTACCTCCTGCATTTATTTATCAGCACTAAACAAGTGTTTACTGAACACCTGCATGACAGACCTGATTCCTACCCTCATGGAGCTTACATCTAATACATGGCATTTACTAAACTATGTTATTAGCTTTTGTTGTGTTAAATGTTCTCCTTGCATCACCTCCTTTAAACCTTCAGGTTCACCATAAGGAAGTGACTATCATTATTGCCTTTATCATTGTTATTATTATTATGCAGACAAGAAGACAAAAATTTCAAATGATGAACAACTGACCAGCGTCTCAAGGGAGGAAGTGGTGTGTACATCTCAGAACTCAAAAATAGTCTTCCTTGCAAGCAGTGTTGGCCACATACACAGCCCTGGCCAATGAACTGCAAGAAATTTTTAGGTGATGTTTCCGGAAAAAGCTGGTTAAATAGTGCATGCATTAGCTGGCAAATGCCCTCCCATTTCCTTGGGCTTCTGTGTTCCTTCTGCTGAGACTGGACAAAAGCCTGACGTTTGGAGCTCAGATTGACGACGGAGAAAGACTACAGGAATGGTAAGAGGGTGACAATTTCAGACTGCCCCCCTCTTTTCAAGTGCACACCAGTTCATATCACCCCCTCCTGCAGTGTGGTTCCACATCACGCTGGAAGAGAGATCCAAGCCTCCTACCGTACGAAGCCCAGCATGAATGGTTTCCTGTCTCCTGCCTGCCTCTCTGGACTCATCTCAACTGGCTTCTCTGCCTCTAATTACCAAGGCGAGGAGAGCATTCTTTCTGCTCTAGAACACACCAGTTAGGCTCCCCAGGGTCTTCATACCACTTGCTGCTCAGGACACTTAGGTCTTCTGCTTCTCTGTTGACTGACCCTTCTTGTCAGGCAGATCTCAGCTTCTTGTCACTACTTCAGAGAGCTCCCCTAATCACCTACTCTAAAGCAACTGCCAGGAATTCACACTCACATCCAGCTTGATTCTTTGTGCAGGACTTTTGACTATCCTATTTTTCTGTGTTTTTTACTGACTTGTGTGTTGTCTATATCACCTGCCCTATTTCCACCAAAATATGAACTTTCATTTGTACTAAACACCTCTGGCACCTAAATAATGCCTAAATAATAATGACTACATAGTCAAACACACCAAATATTTATCAGTGAATGGATATTATAATAAATGTCCTCCTATAAGATAAAAAACATTCTAATCTGAAATCTCTAAATTTATCTCATGCAGGTTGTATAATTTATATTAAAAATCAGTATATTTCATCATATAAACTACTATTCCATATTTTTATCTCTTCAATTATCCTTCATTCTGATGATGTTGATGCCAGAATAATGAGAAGAGAACTCAGAGCTAGACCAAGAGTAATAATGAAATGAAAGACACAATGAAAGACAAATACATGTCAGACACATAGAAAAACAAACTTTAATGTTTTTTTAAGATTTTATTATGGGAGGAATCTCTACATTCTCATCTAATCTATATGATTCCCAACTGAAACTATAACATTTGGGTAACTGAGGAATTTAGAGTTTAAACCTTTTCTCCTAAGCATCTCCTCTGTGTCTTGGGTTGAATGAAGAACATGCAGCAAGTTCTAAGTTTTCTGGGGAGCTCTCTGATAGACACACATCAGGAGTGTGAACTGTTGAACACGCTATTAAAATAATATAAAATAAAGGAGTCATTTCAGAGACCCCAAAAAAACAAATAAAATAGAGGCACGCATGTTGAGGATATAGTAAAACTGGCCAGTGCAGGTTCATGAAAGAAAATGAAACTTGACCTTATCTAATGTTAGCTGCAGGAATTTACAGCTCTTCTTATAAATCAGCAGGGAGTGCCAGCCAATGCCCAAATGCCAAGTCTGTTCTTGGCGTCTCTGGTCTTCCTTATTCCCCTCATATAGCTGCTCTGATCCAAATAAGAAAGAAGACCAGTAGGCAACCGAACTGCTGAAAAAGCCAAATAACTCCTATATTTGCCCCATAAAAACTCTTTAGTCTATAAGCAAGGCAGAAGTAACTGCTCCTACAGACCCGAGTTTCCCATCTTACAGACCAAAACCTTTGCAATAAACTCCTCTTTCTCTTTTTTTCTTGGTGGACAGAATTTGGTTTTTGACAGAGAGAAGATGCCTTAAATGAAGTAATGACATCATAATTTTTGTGAATTAATGATTGTTATTTTATTATTTATTTCATGATCGTGTATTTTTAAAAGGCTGAAATGTCTTAAAAGTGGGACAAATGAAAACCTTAAATTCCTCCATCACATCAACCACTGTATACCTAAATTACATACTTTTTACTTTCCTTAATTTAGTTCACATTTATCCTGACTAAAATCTTACATATTCTCCTGATTTAACAACAAAAAATGCCTTTATAATAGCTCAACACTTTGTTAGCCATATGTAATATATCAATATTGTATAATTTAGTTTCTACTGGCATTCTTTCAATTATAGCTTTTCTCATTATTTTGTACTTAGTAGTACCTTCAAAATCCTTAACCCTTAAAAATATAAAATTTGACAACCAAAATTATTAGTGCTATTCTCTCATCTATTTTCTTCTCATTATTCTACCACAACCATCTGTCTAAGGCATCTTTGTCTGTTAGAAATATGTGAGCCTCAAATGTAAACCCATATGCAATTTTAAATTTTCTAAGAGTAAAAATAAAAAAGATGAAATTAACCTTAATATTTTATTTAACTCAGTATAATCAAAATGTTATCATTTTAACATACAATAAAATTATTAATGAGATATTTTACATTCTTTGTTTCATACCAGACCTTTAAAATCTGGTATGTATTTCACACTTACAATACATCTCAATAGGCCTAGACACATTTCAAGTGCTCACCAGCTACATGTGGCCAGTGGCTACTGTAGTGGATGGCACAGGTCTATCTTATACTTTCAACTCTCACAGAAAGCAAGCACAAAAAACAACAGTGTTCTAGCACCTGACACTGCTGTATTAATAGTGGCAAAGCCTCTGGCATGAACCAGGCACACAGAGTCCCTGTGCTACCAAACTAAGAAGCACCAAATGGTATTCTAAGAATTCTAAAATACGCTGTATTCTGTGTGGGTGGTATGATCTGCAGCACAATTCCAGATACGACTCTATACACAGGCCCAACTTCCAACCAATTTTTCTGAGCCAAAATTCAGAGTATATAGAAGTATCTCTGGAGGTAGTAAAAGTTGTAAGGCAGTTACATCCCTCCAGAATTTTACACTTTTGTCTTTAACACAGTCTAGTTTAAATTTTTGGTCATTAACAGGTTGTCTTTCACTCAAAAGCATCTCTGTAATAGATAGTACCCAATTATTTTATTATTAGTTCCTAACCATAGGTGATTCACAGCTTGCTATTCATAACACAGCACAGGAACTACTGCCTCACTTGGTAACCAGGTACTGTGTTCTGTGGGGGCCCATGTATCAGAGGTTCAGCTGTGTGGCACCAACGTGCTTGTCATCTGATCCATCTACTCGTCAGTCATGAAGGCTCTTTTAACCAGCTCAGGTTAGGTGAGTTTGCACAAATTATTGTCTTTTTCAAAAAAATCAGACTTTGCTTCTTTAAGGTAAATACCTGATACTACCTAGTTCAATAGTTTTTACATATACTATACCCCCTGAACCAAACTTCCTATTAAGAAAACAGACAAAAAAACAACTAGAAATGCTTATACACAACAATTTCTACAAACCACATTAGTTTCAGCAAATGGGAAACAAACTCTCACGGTTCCCAGTTTGAAGAATGATTCTCATGTGCAGAGAAGCAAACCCTTGCAATGCCAAGTCCTCAGCCCACCTCTGTGTGTCCTGAGGAGAGGAACATGGGCTCTGACACAAGGAAACAAACTTGTACTTTTAATGTTCAGAATAATTCATATGAAAGTCTAACATCTTTATGTTAAATCACACTTATTGAAACTCATACTGAGTTATCTTTATGGAAAATAATTAGAAAGTGTCCCATATAATACAACACAAATCAGTGTCTGCGCATGTACTGAACACCTCCTTCATATGACAGGTAACCCTAGGTCTTGAAGACTCAAAGCACCTGAAGATGGGCATTGTTCAATATCCCTGGTGGCCTGAAGACTACCCATGAGTGTTTGGACAAGCTCAGTGTCTGCCATTAGTAGGCTATGAACACGTTCACTGAAATACTTCTTTAATTTACCCATACATTGTATTGCTGTTTTTGCTGTGTTCCTCTGCACAAGAAAATAAAAGAAGTATCCTGTAAGATAGATTAAGATACAGAAATGAGGAGAAAAAACTGCAAAACCAGAATTCAACTCTGCAAGGCAATACAACCAAAATAGTGCAAGATGAAACACCCCCAGGTTTGGAATAAATGCTAAGTCTCGCTACATAATTATATTTTTTGCAAGTCTGGGCATGCATGTAGGTGTCTTGCAATTTAAAATGATGATGTAAAATGTAGCAGAAACCGATATTTTTAAAAGAGAAAACTGGAAAGGTTTTTACTTAGCTGGTCTGACTTACTCTGAGTTCTAAAATCTTCAAAGTCTAATTTGTTGAACACACCTAATCTGGTAGGTTCTTTAATTCAGATATTATGCAGAGAGTAAGGAATTTCTCGAGAAGGGTAGAACCAGAACTTGAGAAAAAGACATCCATGGATGTTTGGCTGAGTCTTCTACCCTTAAATTCAAAGCCTTCCCCATACTTTCTCTAAATTCCTATGTTAGTCTCTAAAAAATCACAATTTTCCACTTCTGCATCTGCTGCCTCATTTCCACTGTTCTGATTTCCATAATACACATGTGTTGGAGAGAAGGATCTTGTTAATTCATTCTACTGAAGATTCACTTGGTTCTCTTAAGAAGAGTCACATCACATAAATCAAAGTATCTCCACCATTTTTGTGACTTCACTGTCATGCTCCAGTGCCTCCCCAAAACCATCCCAACAAGCAACCCTGGGACCAAAGGAAAAATCGCCCGGGAAATGGTGCCTTTATTCCCTGAATTCTATTGAATACAATGCAGTCAGTGTGAGTGTATGTTCTTTACCCTAGGGTCTGAAGACAATTTTTCTTTTCTCTATACTAAAGAAATCATGAAAATTATGACTAAGAAAATGTAACTGTTAAGATTTACACTTCTCCTTATCCAGCTTCTAATCTTCCAAGACCCATACTGTTCTGTTCAGAGGAATCTGTGCTTACCTTGCATCAGCCTCGCATCAAGGCCTCTTGACGATGCAAGGATTATCTGTCTCTGTGAACAAAATTTCTCGGAATTCACTTTCTGTTCCATATTAGTAAATGATTCTATAAGGCTTTGCTTCTCTCTAGGATGCTTAACAAAATGCTGACAGCTGTTGTACTTGTCACCAAAGGAGACATTTCTGTCTGCTTGCTCGGCCCTGTGGCTCTCTGTCTACAGCCCTGCTCTCTTATGTGACAGCAGTCTGTACCCTGTTGTGGGGTCCCTTATGCTGAAGCAAAGGGGAGCATTACATTTGTTCTCTTTTTTGCCTAAGAGTCAAAATAAAAAATAGATTCCTCCCATCCTGGCACTAGTATTTCTTCACAACACCACTAAGTATCTCTGCACAGCAGGTTTTCAGATACAGTACTATCTAACCACTTAAACCTCCTACTTATGTAGATTCCCTTAAATCATAATAGTTTCTGTGTCGAATCCCACTTCAACATAAGGTCTGAAAATCAGTATAGATAAAACACACATTCTCATTATAGGTGTCCTGTAACTTGCATTGCAAATATTTTTATCCTTGATAGAAATATAATGCAGTTTCATTTATTTATTTTCAAAGATTTTTTATTTATTTGACAGAGAGAGAGAGAGATAGCGAGAGAGGGAACACAAGCAGGGGGAGTGGGAAATGGAGAACCAGGCTTCCTGAAGAGCAGGGAGCCCAATGAGGGGCTCGATCCCAGGACCCTGGGATCATGACCTAAGCTGAAGGCAGACACTCAAGGACTAAGCCACCCAGGAGCCCCTACAACACAGTTTTAAAGTGAAAAGGTATATTCTCTATGGGGTCTATGATTACATTTAGAGACTCAAAACTGAGGATATATCGTAATCTCAATATGATGAGCCAAATGTATTCTATAACAACAGTAAAAGACTAGGTGAAATGATCAATCTTATACTTAAGATGAAAAACCTTATGATGTCTTACTTGAGAAAATTCAAAGAATTGACACTTATGATATTTGCACACATGTATCTTCCTCGTTTACTTTATGGTAAAACCCTGTGTCACAGACATTCTTCCTTTTGAACCCCTGCACAAGCATAATGCCTTACAGACACTGAGTGACCGGAAACATGGTACTGAATGAATGAATGTGCACATTAGTTTATCATGGACCTGGGGATAAAAGTGAGAGACCGATTTGTTTATGGAACTGATCCTATGAAATGGACTAAAATTAAAAATCATACCATGATGGGGCGCCTGGGTGGCTCAGTGGTTTGGGCTGCTGCCTTCGGCTCAGGTCATGATCTCAGGGTCCTGGGATCGAGCCCCGCATCGGGCTCTCTGCTCCGCAGGGAGCCTGCTTCTCTCTCTCTCTCTCTCTCTCTCTCTCTCTCTGCCTGCCTCTCTGCCTACTTGTGATCTCTGTCAAATAAATAAATAAAATCTTTAAAAAAAAATCATACCATGATAAGGTAAATATATCCTCTTATTGAACTTAGCAATAATTAGCACTGGGCAAATATTAACCCTACTATTGGGAATGTATGTCAGAGAGGTCACAACTTTAACTTTAAATTCTAATTTTGTGGTTTTAGTGGTAAGAAAAAAACCGAGAAAATAATAGTCTGTTCATGGCAGAAGAGTACACGTTGGTAGAGAAGTAGTTCATGGTACTGCAATTAGCAAAAAAGAGTATGATAGGCCACAGACTAATTGTTGTCTTAACTAACTGTTGAGGTTGCTTTTAACCTCAACCAGTGAGTCCTTGAGACCATAACTTCATACAAAATGATGATGATAACAATACTAATAATACCTTTCTATATATTCAGAGATCCTTAATTAAGAAATAATACACTTCTACCATTATGTTCTTCCAAAATCATAATGTACCCTATTTTATAAAGTTATGTTATTAAACAAAAGATTGCCAAATGTTTTAGGTTTTATTTTTGTCATTGTTGTTGTTGTTGTTGCTGTTGTTTTTGGAGAAAAGTTTTTTTTTTTTTTTTCTCATCCATTGATTCCACAGCTCACTACACTTAGAATTACCATAATAGTAGGATGTGGTGGTAGAAATATATGACTTCATCCTTTATAATCACCAGCATGGCATTTCCCGGAACAACACTACAGGATATCAGTGGGGCTGAGTCTCTCTTCTCGGATCTAATGTTTTTGTGCATCCTAGTCTGAAAATGCTGACTGCACCATAACCCTGACTGCCAACATTAAGCTTGTAAAACAGCAGAAGAGCAACAATAAAGCTGCTATTTGTGTTTTATGGAACTGCATAAAACCAAGAAAATAGCAGAGTATCCAAGGGTTGGGTTTTTAAATACTCCCCCATAGTCCTAGTCTTTGTCCCAACTCATATGGCAAAACCTCCAAATTTGTTTTCTTTCTTAATCTGGCTATATTTCCAAGGAATACAATGAAATACTGATTGAAATCTGTCTATGCACATTCAAAACTTTGATCACTTGTCTAAATGGATGGCGTTCTTTTGATGATTCCCATGTTATACTATCATAATAGTATATATGATATTGTGGGAAATAGTCATAGGAAATGTTTTAGAAATTCAGCAGATGGCTTAACTAAGTAAGCGTTCTCAATTATAAGTTAGTACAATTTTGGGCGCCTGGGTGGCTCAGTGGGTTAAGCCGCTGCCTTCGGCTCAGGTCATGATCTCAGGGTCCTGGGATCGAGGCCCGCATCGGGCTCTCTGCTCAGCAGGGAGCCTGCTTCCTCCTCTCTGCCTGCCTCTCTGCCTGCTTTGTGATCTCTCTCTGTCAAATAAATAAATAAAATCTTTAAAAAAAAAAATAAAAAAAATAAAAAAAATAAAAAAAAAAAATAAGTTAGTACAATTTTTAGCTGTAATGTTTTCCAGTACCTACGCTTAGCTTTATTTACACGCTTCATCGGTGCACAATACTGTAATGATACAGCTAAGCACTTGATTAACTTTTAAATGTTTACTTGTTTGAGGAAATGGTAAATAAAGTTAGAAATTTAATCCCCATCTCCCAAAATATCTCAAGGACTTTTAGTAACAGTCATTCTAATACTAATTTCTGCCATTGTAGATTAAAGATAGCTATATACAATCTTTACTGCTCCTCTCACTTAGAAGCAGAGTCTGATTCTCTTCCCCTTGAATGCAGTGTGATCTTAGTAACTTGCTTCACAGTGTTACCTCCTGAGCCTCTGAGGCTGATAGCAAGAAAGCCTGCAACATCCTCAAGGCTTCTTGAAACTCGTTGTGGGTTCCTGAGCTACTGTGTAAGAAATCTAGCTACACTGAGACCATGTGCTGGTGAGATCACTGCGCATGTCACAGCTGACAATCCAGCTGGTTCTAACCTTTCTTCCATTCTCAAGTGGCCAAAGTCTGAAGAGGCCAGACCAGTCTAAGTACCAGCTGGATACCCCCAGAAATCTTCTTTGATAACTTACAGAAAAAGAAGAATCACCCAACTGAGCCCTGTCCAAATTTCTGACCCACATGTATGAGACAGAATAAAGTAGGGGTTGTTTTAAGCTTCTAAAGGAAAACTGATCTCTACTCAACATTTCTGACACCAAATGTGGTTTTATTTATATTTTTACCGCACCAACCAATTCTCCAACTCTCCAGATACCAACTGGGTGTCCCACGATTCAATTAAATTCTTACACCAGCTATCCAGAATTAACACGGACCCCTCAGGTTAGGGGCACAAGACTGCCCCTCACTTTAGATGCCAATCACAAGTGCTGGGCCTCCTGTACTTCCAACTCAATGGCTTTAAGTTGAGGCTTCCCACAACTTCGTCCCCAGACTCAATAATTTGTATAAATATTCACAGAACTCAGGGAAATACTTGTATTTACCAGTTTATGAAGGTTCACCATGTAGTCATGATCCATTACTAATTCAATCCCCAGTCCTTCTCCCCTCCCTGGTGGATGGGGAGTGGGGCTGAACTGTCAAGCTTCTAATCATGATTTGATCCTTTTAGTGACCAGTCCCCATCCAGGAGCTTACCATAAGTTGTCCCAAGACTTGCAGAATTTACCAAGCAGTAAAAAATTTAAAGGACAGACAGCATCATAAGGATGTCAGCATCTTATTCTGGGGCATAAGAGTACTTGATATTATTCTCATCTTTCATTACCATACGTTTATTAAAGGAATATTTTTTCACGATTTTTTATTTTATTTGAGAGAGAGACAGAACACCAGCAGAGGGCAAGGCAGACAAGGAGGTAAAAGCAGACTCCCTGTTGAGGAAGGAGGCAGATGTGGGGCTCCCAGGACCCCAGGATAATGACCTGGGATAAAGGCAGACACTTAAGCCACTGAGCCACCCAGGCACCCCTCAAGGACTATTTTGACATTAAAAAAAAAAAAAAAGAAGAAGAAATATATTTTCAGAGTAAACTATCCTTTAAAATGAGAGAAAAGACAGCTTTGTGAAGAACTTTTCACACTGTTATTCTCATTTTCCCAAACCAGAGAAAACAACGTGTTATCTTGGGGTAAGGAATTACCTCTTTAAAATTAAACACACCCAGGGGCGCCTGGGTGGCTCAGTGGGTTAAAGCCTTTGCCTTTGGCTCAGGTCATGGTCTCAGGGTCCTGGGATCGAGCCCCGCATCGGGCTCACTGCTCAGCAGGGAGCCTGCTTCCTCCTCTCTCTCTCTCTGCCTGCCTCTCTGACTACTTCTGATCTTTCAAATAAATAAATAAAAATAATTTTTAAAAAATTAAAAAAAAAAATTAAACACACCCAGGGGTTTCCATCAGGCATTCACTAAAAGGGGAGCTGAAGGTGCTGGGGATCAGGATTTTATTCAAAAGGTTTCCTTGTAGAGGGACCTGAGAAACAAAAGAAAATGACAATAGTCCGAAAGAGGTTCCTGAGGTTCCACCAAGAAATGGACTAGTTGTTCTTTTTAGAAGAAATGTTGGTTCACCCATTTCTACACAGGGTCTATTGGTCTTTCCCAGAGACGTGATTTGTTTGCCAAAGGAACCACAGAGGTCTGCAGGGTTAAAGTTGTCTGTCCTGAACTACCCAGAAGAAAAGTATACACAGAGACTCCCTAAGGTCAAACATCCCCTAACTCCCCTCTTTGACCCTTTGTACATTCCTCATTTAAAAGATCATAGACATGGTTTTAAAGGGAGTAAAAACAACTAATGAAAGGAAATACAACTGGATAAGTACACTAAGAGCTAGAGTAGATTAGTTTTAAAATCGCCTCAGTTTAAAATAAAAAGATTACTAGCGGTGTCTGGGTGGCTCAGTTGGTGATGCGTGAGCCTTCAGCTCAGGTTATGGTCCCAGGGTCTGGGCATCAAGCTCCACAATGGGTTTAGTGCTCAGAGGGGGTCCTTCTTCTCCCTTTCCCTCTTCCTACTGCTCTCCTTGCTTATGCTCTTACCCTCTGTCAAATAAATAAATAAAATCTTTTTTTTTTTTTTTTTATTTTTTATAAACATATATTTTTTATAAACATATATTTTTATCCCCAGGTCTGTGAATCACCAGGTTTACACACTTCACAGCACTCACCAAATCACATACCCTCCCCAATGTCCATAATCCCACCCCCTTCTCCCCAACCCCCTCCCCCCGGCAACCCTCAGTTTGTTTTGTGAGATTAAGAGTCACTTATGGTTTGTCTCCCTCCCAAATAAAATCTTTTAAAAAATAAAATAAAAAGATTACTAAGCACGTAAGAGTGTTTATTATAATAAAAGTTAACAAATGCTCTCTGTGCAGTTACTTCACAGGAAAAACTTCATAGCAATGGGCTCACAGCTAGGACTAATCATGAGCTGTCTACCTTCCTATCATGGCCACAGCCTCACACTGGAGACATGGACAGCATGCTCCAGTCACCGTGAATTCTTCAATTCCTCAAACATTCCATGACTTCAGTGCCTGAGCCCGGCAAATGCTGTGCCTCTTGGTCTGTCTTTTCTCTTCCTTGGCAGCAGGCAAATGTCTATTTACACTGCTCAGAAAGAATCACCTTCCTTGCTCACTATTCCTCCAGACATCATTTTTAGTGCTCTACTTACAACAGTTCCCTGGATTTAGCACTCCAGCCTCTGATGCAGGCTGCCTGATCACTGAGCCTCCATCTTACAGATGAGGAAATCTAGGAACAGAGAGATTCTTCACTTACCCAAGTTCTAGAAAGAGCACAAGCTAGCAGGAAACCTGTCAATGGAGTCTAAGCCCCTAGGAGTACCCTGTGCTCTAGAGCCCTCTGCAGAGACCTCATGATTCCCTCAGAACTCACCAGTGTTAATGACACTCACCAAAGCATTTCTAGAGATTCCATTTATGTAGTCCTACATACACTAAATCTTAAGCTTCTTGAAAAAAGCTGCATTTTGATTTATTTTTCTTTCCACATGTGATTCTACTACAAATAATTTACAAAAATCCATTAGAAAATACATACAAAGTGAATTAAGTGAAAATAATTCTGCAAAACTCAGACTATATCAATCACCTTTTTTCTTGACTAAGACACTTTTCTGTTTCCTTTTTAAAAAGTTTTCAAGGAACTATTCTTTTTTCTCAACGTGGGTTAACTTCTTAAAGAAAGAGCTCTATTTTTGAATGACTTTTAACGCCTATCTCTGTAAGTAAGTGGTATATTGAAAGAATAAATGAAGCTCTGTTTCTATTCATTTGTTTAGTCATTCATTTACTAGCCATTCATTTATTTAAAAAAAAAAAAAACCCGAATACTTCTTGAATACCTACATTTGCCAGCTATTACATTAGATAAGAGACAGAATTCCTGGTCTCTAAGAAGTCACAGAAACACCAATGAACAGCTGATCTACAAGAATATATACGATATCTTCGCAGAAAAGGACACGGAAGATGATGGAAGAACTCTAATGGTTTCGTGGACAACAAGTAATTGGACAACAGGGCTATTGGTATGCAATTCCAATATGGAAAGAACAGTAAATACTCATCTTTCTGCACTGCCCAGTTTCTCCCTGTCTTTGTGGAAGACTGACAGAGAAAGGTGTGTGCAGGTGGCACAGAGCCACTCAAAAGCTGCACTCTCTGAAATGTGTAGTTCCTCACAAACAAGACATATCTGGCGTAATAGAAATTTTACATGAGTCAAGATAAGCCTTAAAAAAAAGTACATAAGCCTTGGTGGATCCGAGTTCCAGTGGTGCCTTATAATTACCAAGATTGATCTGCCCAGTTTTCATTTCTAAAACTCATTGCTTAGTGTTTTCTCTCCACTCTGAGGGCACAGTTTCTCCAAATGAGAGCTTTTGGGAGAGCAACATAAATGACTGGGAAAGTTATCTTGCATTTGTAAACACTGAGGAGACCACACATGAAATGGAGACACCAAATAATTAGTAAGACAGATCCTTTATTCAGACCTTGTTTAATACAACATTGATTCCATCTTCTGGCTCTCTAGTGTATTGAAATGGGGAAAAAAAATCCAGAAGGCATTCACTTTGAATATCATGGAAAGTTTTAAAGTGAAGAAAGAAAAACTTTATGTAATGCTATTTGGTTCTCTTATAACTTATATTCATGAACTGGTTCTGCAAATGCAACCATGGCATAAATCATCTGTGAATTAAAAGTCAACAAAACAATGAATGAAAACCCCCAGTGGATGCTCTGCTCTTTTCATAAGGCACAAGAAAAAGAAAACTATAAGGCATGAAAGAAGTTAGGCTTATAGATGTTTGGGGTTTTCCAATCACTTTATATTTTTGTGAAAGCAAATCTTCCTGATGGCTAGTTCCTGCCTCATGCTGACAGTTTACAAATAAGAATAGCAAGGTTCCATTTCAGAGCAGACAGTGTGGAGCCCTCCTCAAAACCATTTTTAAATTAAGAGTGACAGAGCTTCACAAGCATTCCTGGCAGTAAAGGATGAATATTAATGCTTGAAGAAAACAATAAACTAGATCTGCATCTATAGTCTTTTGCCTCCCCAACCCCCACTGTAAGAAGATAGGCCTCCTGCAGTTGGATGTTTTGTCTTTTTGATTTTTACACTCATAAGTGGAAAAGGCACAGTAAGATAAACCTTGTCAACAAGACTTATCGTTCTATTGATATACTGCTTCATTCGAGAACATTATCCTCTGGATTCCTCCAAATCCAGACACATAAACATACATACATAATGTACATTGAATAGAAAAACTTTTTATTCCAAATGTTATGGGAATGAGGAATTCCAAGTGAGATAAGATGGGATAGCTTGAAGACATCTATGTAAGAAATGCTGGCCTACTTTGTAAACCAGTTGTTTTTTGTTTGTTTGTTTTATTGAAGACCAATTAACATACAGTGTTATGTTACATTCAGGTGTACAATATACTGATTCAACAATTCTGGAGGTTTCTCACTGTTCATCAGGATAAGTCTACTCTTAATCTTCTATCTTTTTCACCCGAACCCCCACCCGCCAGTTTGTTCTCTGTATTTAAGAGACAGATTTTGTCTCTTTTTTGTCTGTTCATTTGTTTTGTTTCTTAAACTCCACATATGAGTGAAATCATACTGTATTTGTTTTTCTCTGTGTGGCTTGCTTCATTTAGCATTATACCCTCTAGGTCCATCCGTGTTATTATAAATGGCAAGATTTCATTCTTTGTTATGACAAAATAATACCGTTATACACGCACACACACATACATATTCTTTACCCAGTTGTTTTTAATTCCTCAAAGAATTTGGTTGCAACATGAGTGTTATCAGGAGCTGATTCCCACATCCAATACATCATGTTCAATTTGAGTTTTTATAGCAGGGAGATCTTCAACTAGATGGAAACCAAAAGATTTGCTTTCTAGATTTAAAGCTGTTTGTTTTTGGAATGTTTCTCCTTCCCTCTGGATATATAGTTTCATTTTAGCTTCAGGGAGAAGGTTCTTAAAAAATTCCCATCAGGCTTTGAATATCAGCTTCAAATTTGTCCAACTTCTGGCTCTAGAGCTACCTAAGTCTTTTAACTATCTTGTCAGGTTTTAGCCATAAGAAACAGTAAACATTCCCAGAAGGACTGAATAACCTCATTGATGAAAGAGGCTCCCCAAAGAAGATTCAAAAGATATTATCCTCCCTATATCTAGAACCACTCCCAAAGATACACAAAGAAAGAAAGAAAGACCTAGACAATCTCCTGGTTGGTGGAAACACTCAACAGAATCTTAGCTACAAATGGGGGTGGCAAGCCATATCTCTGTGGAGCCGTACTTAGCCACAAATGGAGTGCAATGTACATTTCTGTCCGGTTATATATGGGTTCCCCAACCTCACAGCTAAACTGCCTACACATGTAAGAACAGATGACCCCAGTGCCCTAGGCAGGCAGAAAGCCAAGCCAAGTTCCCAGAGCACAAAACGAAACAAGAAAGAACGTGATGAGCACTGAGTGTTATGTACAGCTAATGAAACATTGAACACTATATCAAAAACTAATGATGTAGCACATGTTGGTTAACTGAATTTAAGTTAAAAGAAAAAAAAAGAAAGAAATCCTTGTACCTGGGAGAAAATGATTGACAACCCATAAGTATCTCAAAATCAACTTAACAAGAGTCTGGATTTGAAAAGGAATCAGCAACATGAAATGTCATCCTCCTCTCTTCACAGAAGAGATGTGAGACAGCTGATGCTGGTAAGAATTCTCAACCTTTGCTGGCTTCTGTTAATTTTCTCAGGATCCCACCTGCAGGCTCCCAAATAAATGGAGTTTTTGGTATATCTACCAGAATTTGGCAAGGTCTTCTGCCATTAATGTTAATTTCAGTTTCTGCTGGGCTGTTAAAGGGAATAACTGGTAGTGATTTACTAGAGAATCCCTCAGAGTCTTGCCAGTGCTGGGAAGCACCTATGTAGGGCCCACTTTCCAGGGTACATATGGGGTCATCTGAGTTGGTGTGGAAGGATTTGACAAAATCTTTGAGGTTATTCTGACTGCAAATGAGACATCAGTTTCTGGTCTAGCATATTAATGATGGACCGCCAGAAGGATACAGTGCAGGAGTCCCAGGTGTCTTAGGTTTCTGGCTCTGGAGCTGTTGCAGTTGTAAGGACACTCTGATGACAGACTTTTGTTTATAGTTTATAGTCTTTTCAGAGTGGACTGAGTATTCTGGTAAAAGAAGGTAAAGGGGAAGGAATAGTAGGAGCCACATCAGTGCTTTGTTTGAGGTACCTTTTGTTTCCTTAATTTTTCATAAAGCTTTTGCAATGCATCTTTCAGTAAAGCTATTCGGCTTCTGAGATTCCCATTAATAACAGAGCCTATGATTCCCTCATGAGAATATTTCTGATGGCTTTTAATAGTCTAATTGAGATTTAGATTTAGATTTGATGGTCAAAACTGTACAACTTCTTAACTATTTCTCCAAGTCCCCAAGTTGAGGCTCAGTGAGTTCCCCCAATACAGAATTGCAGTTTCTGATTTTTAGTACTTTTAAGGCTGCCACCTGCTGTAGACCCTAACATAACTATTCCAGAGCCATTTCAGGACCCCAGAATTTTCTAAGGATTTGTTCTTTTTAAGATTTTATTTATTTGAGAGAGGGAGAGAGAGAGAGAAAGTGCACACAAGCATGAGCAGGGGAAGGGGCAGAGGGAGAGCAGACTCTCTGCTGAGCAGGGAGCCTGATAGGGGGCTCCATCCCAGGACTCTGAGATGATGACCTGAGCTGAAAGCAGACACTTAGCTTAACTGACTGAGCCACCCAGGCACTCCTTTTCTGGGGATTTGAATAAACCTTAGAACCTTTCTGGAGTCTTGAGAAACAAACTTTCTGGGAATTTTAACAAACTCCAGAACCTTTTCAGGAAACAGAACCATCATAGAAACTTTAACAAACCCCAGAAAGGAGTCCCAGAACCTTTCTGAGAACTATATATGTATACACACACACATATACACATATATATGCTTATATATCACTCATATTATTATACATATATATTGTCATATGTATACACATGTATATTTTAAATAATGTCAGTTTGGATCAGGGAGCTGCACACAAGGGAGCAGAGCTCTGGTCTGAGAGGGACTTACACATGGCCTCTGGTAAGGACAAAGAATGTTGATCTCGAGGGTTTTAGCAGGTGCCTCACCTGTGCGTCTCCTTGTCCCAGAGCCTGCTCGCAGTCAGCTTCAGATCTCATTCTCCATCACCAAAAACTGTTAAAAGAATGATGAAGATGATTTAGTCGATATAAACTTTATTTAACACTCCAGGAAGTGGGAAGTCTCTGTTTTCAGGGGTCCTAGGAACAGCAAATGGGGCTAAGACAAGAAGTTTTTTAAGATAGGGAATAAAGACAGGAGACAAATGGAGAGCATCTATTGGCTTGGGCCACAAACTCAACTTTGTTTGCGTGAGCAGACCCAGAATTGCCCTGCTGTTTGGGGACTGACTGAAGGCATACACCACAGATTTACTGTGTAAATGTAGGCCATTTACAGGGACTCAAAATCATCTAAGTTGTTGGTTTGCTGACACAGAACCATGGGCAGGAGCTGCACCATCTTGGGCCTAGAAAGTTATTTCAGAACTTGTTAAAAGATAAACTTTGGCATACAAAAAATTTAAGTTTAAGCAAGACCAAGAGAAGTTAGATGCACAGGGGAAAGGCATACATGGAGAAAATGCAAAAGCAGAGAAAGGAATCATTTGATTGGCTGGAGTTTAAAGCCCAGTTATCTTTTCATGACTGGTTGCCCTTAGTGTCTTGCTTTTGTAACATAAAGGCATTTACAGGCTTAGAGTGTGGCCTGCTCATGTGGGCTCCCCCCGCATGAGCGACAGCTCAATCTGATGGCCTTCTGGTATAGCTAATCTAACAGGCATAAACAGCAACAGGCACCTGACAATATCAGGCTCTTGGGGAAGAGCAGCTATTTTTACTGTCACTTTGCTAATGTTAGTGTCATCATCAATAGCAGTAGCATCTACCTGGAGGTAAACCAAGTTTTTTCTCTACCTGTGCATTAAACACAGTGAAAAACAGGAGGAGGGTTATTTCAGAAAGTCACAGACAACCCAGTTTCCAGCCTGGCTCTGCCATTATTTGTATGGCCCAGGAAAGTGGTTTAATCCTTCAAATCTCCTATTTAAAATGAGAGTAATAGCTATATTTATTCTATAGGATTTGGGGAAGCTTATAAAGAAGACTTCAGGTACAGTTCTTAATATCATTTCTGGCTCATAATAAAGTGTTCAAATAGTGTTAACAATTATCAACATTATGACATTTTATCATTTAGTCCCAATGAAGGACCATCCTGGCAAGACAATCCTAAATGTCTGATCCATTAGGAGGGGGAAATTATATATTTAAAAAGGTCATTTTAAATCTATTACAAAAAAAAAAAAAAAAAAAAAAAAGACCAAAACCAATAAAATATGAATGGGTGGGCAGAAAAAGACACAAACATGCTCTGAATATATTGAGAGGTAATAGGAAAGACTTAAGAATGGATGTCCTTATTTTATTTAACAACATTTTATTATACTCACTAAGGGCCAGGCACTATTGTAAGCGCTTCACAGAAATTAATTTATATAACCCTAATAATCCTACAAGGGAGGTACTATTTGTGTCCCAAGTTTACAGATAAGGAAGGTCAAAGTTAAGTAGTGTATCCCATCACACAACCAGCCAGTAGCAGAGCCAAGACATGAAGCCAGATAAGTGCTCCAGCATCTGTGCATTTACTCCCTTAATTATTCAAAGAAGCTTCTCTTACATACCTATTTTTAAAAGACCAGTGCAGGGGTGCCTGGCTGGCTCTGTTAGTAGAGCATGTAACTCTTGATCTTGGGGTCATGAGTTTAAGCATCATGTTGGATATGGAGCCTACTTTTAAAAAAATAAAATAGGAAAAAAAAAAAGAAAAAATCAACACAAAAGCACTGCAAGGGGACTTAGGAAAAAGACAAAACTGAAGTCTAGTATCAGTCACTGACTCTGGGGAAGGTATGGGCACTAGGGTTAATGGTAGGCCAAGAACCCAATAAACAAGGCTTGAATAATTCCAGTGTGAGGATGACAAAAGTGTTATCATCTTACTAGTAAAACATGAAATAAATGCAGAAGTTAACTGGAGATTTAAGTTACATGATAAAGGCCTTAAGAGGTAGTAAGATTCTATTTTCTCCCCATATGCCATTTTGGCCCTAGGAATCCAAGAGTATCAGAGTTGGCACACACTCAAAGATGATGACTAAACATGTCATTTTGGAGAAAAAGCACACCATGTCTCCATTCTGGGGTGATGATGGAGTAGATTTTACCAGTTGTTGATAGAAAGAAGACTGTGTTTGCAAAACACTCTGGCCCTACCTTCCTAACACACCAACATCAAATTATACACACATTCCACTTTGAGCTTTCCATCCCTGCTACTGTCACAATTTGACCTTGACTATTTACTGAAGGAAACAAGTAAGACAACAATGCAGAACATAACCATTTTTCCTCTAGACTTTCCTGTAAACATTTTACAACTTCGTGCAGTTGTTGACTAAAGAAGAATTATTTGGGTCTTGGCCAAGATAAATCCCTGGGGCATGATGACTTATTCACTAGCTATCATGTTAAGTTCAGAACCACTGAAATTGTCACCAGCTAGACCCCAGGACCTCACCTTGACTGCCTACCTGCTTATACTCACCAACCTTTATCCCACATTCTTTCTTGAGCTCTTCTCTCCAGTTTATCTCTTAAACAAATGGAAAGCAAAATCTCCCCTCACGTGAGCAACTGCCCTGACAAGACCTCCAGCTAGTCCAGACCACCCTGACCAGTTTGAGCTTAATCTCTGACTCATGCCTGTGCAGATGGAGCACAGCATGACCTCTAGAGTGACTGATGACCACATTTAACTCATTATAATACTAAAATCTCTGCCCAAGGAAGAGCACACATACAATGCATGTGTAGGCACGTTTCCTTAAGACATGTATGATCTCATGCCCACCTCTACATACAATGACAAGGCTCCCCTAATCCTAAACAAAGGAACCCAACCACCCTTGCTCAAAGAGTCAGGACATTGGAAGTTGCCCCCATGATCTCCTTACTTGCTGCAAATAAATTTTATCTTGTGTGACACCCCTACCTGGTGTACCTCTGTCTCACCAAGGAGCAAATTCATGTTGATTTCTTTACAAAATGTACCTCTATCACCTTCCATGAGATGAGCTCCAAAAGTAACAGTTAAATACAACTCCTGTTGTATTATGCTTATGTGAGATTATTCTTCTGGTAAAAATTCAGTGTATAGACATGAGTATAAATATTAATATAGATGGTAGATTTGGCAATGTGCATCCAAAAGACTTAAAATTTTGCTTATAGTTTGATGTAGAATTCTCAACTTCATAACAATTTTAAGGATGTACACAAAATTTTGTGTAAGGATCTTTATTGTATGAGTGTTCATGAAAATTCATGGCATCAAAAATAAGTATCCAATGACAAGAGACAGTAATTTATAATGTAGTCACCAAATGTAATAAAATGCCCTCATTAATTAGACATTACAAAGAAATATTTAAGAACAATGACATGCAGAATGATTCTTAGTGCATTGCATTTATCAAGTAAAAGTACATAGAAAAAAGAAATAAAGTCTAAAACATAAGGGATAACTGATTTTCATTTTTACACTTTTACTTTCATTTTCTAAATTTGTTTCAGTGAACTTTTACAAGAAAAGAAAAATTTCCTGAGAACACACTATCTCCATGAAGGCTCTGCTCCCTGCTTAGCCTCTGGAGTGATACCCCAGTGGAGAAGACTTCTCAAAGTTTCAATTTTGTGCTCCACTGCTCTATGGCTCACCAGGAGCCAGCCCCTCCACCAACGTCTATCTTCCCATATACCGCCTCAGATTCACTTCTCCACATGTCCAACCTTCCAGAAACTGCTCGCTTTTCTGTTCCTAGAATTGCTGCTCTTCTCTTCAATCTCATGTGAGTTTTTAGATGTTCAGAATGGCTTAATAACTATCAAGCTGAACTCCTGGAACCTGAGGATATTTAGGTGTTCTACTCCTCCATCATCTTGCTCCTCCTCTCTGGAATTCATTTCTTAAAGAAGAGCTGTAAGCCATGAGAAGGCATGGTAGTACCTTACATAAATATTACTACATAAAAGAAATCAACCAAAAGAGCTGTGTATTGTATTATTACAACTCTATGACATCCTGGGAATAAAAAATTATGGAGACAATAAAAAATCATTGGTTTTCATGGGTTGGGGAGGAAAGAAGGATGTATATCCAGAGTGCAGAGGATTTGCAGGCTGGCAACACTACTGTGTCTGAGACTATGATGCCAGATACCTTTCATTATCTATCTGTCAAAACCCATCAAATGTACGACCTGAGTGAAATCTAATATAAAGTACTGACCCTGAGTGATAAGGTTGTGTCAGGATAGGTTCACCATTTTGAGAAATGTACCAAAAACTATGGCATGTTGATAGTGTGGGAGGCTGTGCATGTGTGGAGGTGAGGGGCAAATTGGGACTCTATATATTCTGCTTGATTTTTCTGTGAACTGAACACTTCTCTAAAACAATAAAGGCTATTAAAAAAAAAAGAAAATTTTCAATTTTTTTTAATATAAAAAATTTTTCCTATTCCTGGGAGTTCCAAAAGGATGAGCTCAGAATCACCAGAACTTAATGCTGGTAAGTAGAGATTGGGCTGAACAGGGGACATGTTGAGGACCTCTCCTACCCTACAGCTTTCCCTTAAAACAATTAGATTTGTTTTTTTCTGTGATGTAACAACACATGATGTTCCCCAACCAAATGCATATTATATTCAAGAACTCTCTTAAAGCCCTGGGGCCATGCTCATTTTCTTACTTGTGATCTGGGATTGATCCTGTAATGAAAAAAACCTTAAAGACATCCTTTGCTTTTTATTCCTTAAATGTTCTAGTCTTTAGAAGCACTGCCCAATACAACTGTCACTATTAATGGCAATGTTCTGTATTTACACTGTACCTTATGGTAGCCACTAGATACATGTGGCTATTGCATGTTTGAAATATGGCTAGTGAGGCTGAGAAACTGAATTCCTAATTTAATTGGGATTTCATTAATTAAATGTGATAGCTATGAGTGGCTGGAGTTTGCTATAGTAGACAGTGCAGCAGAAGTGGTCAGGAATGGTTGGCTGACGTTTCCTTTCCTGCTTTCCTGAATTCCACTCTGGAATGTCAGTGTTGGTGTGTCTGGGTTCAAACCCTGAGATTCCCACTATGGTCAAATTATTGAGATCTCCCTAAGCTTCATTTTCCTCATCTGCAAAATGGATACACAAAATCTGCTTTGTGTGGATAATACAAACATTGAAGATAAAGTGTGAACAGGGTCTTGCACTGTGCCTACTTTTTAACAGGCATTTAATGCATTCTAGATTGATCTGGGAAATAGTTTTTGAGGGTTTATTTATTGATAATGTCAAATACATAGACAAAGCTTTCTATCATAGCCTTTGGAAAGTAGCTCTTCTCCAACACAGGACAATAAGTAAGCTCTCACATGGTGTGAAGAGTGAGGTAGATGGCATATGGCTTTCTCATTGCTGGTTGGCTAAGACCAAAAGAGAACCAAGCAGTGAACCTTTCTCTGGAGAGAAAATGGCAGGCAATGTAATCTTACATAATCCTACTAAAGTTACAAGCTAGCTGGGCTTTTTTGTGTCTTTCGTGGTGTCTCTATGTATCTCAAACCTGGAGAAAAGATAACTCCAAATCATCAACGCTGAGCCTGAGGCATTGATGGTCAACTGGTGAGATGGCACCACCATCTCTACTTCATGAGTCCTGAGAGATAACATGAGAGGATGCTGATGGCCTGGCCTGCCAGTGTTCCTCAGGAGTGAGGGTAGAATGATGCACAGGCCCCCATACTCCTTCCTACAAGGCTGTGCTACATGAATATTCTCTCTGCCCTGGAACACCACTTGCCCCTGTTGTTAGCAGCTACTAGTGAAGACACTCATATTAATCACATCCCCCTTGCCATCATGTTTACCATGAAATGATGTGATGCTGCACTTTCAGGCTCTTCACATGAAATGTATTAGCACTGGATGTCACTGTTGTTCCATGCAAATGGAGCCCAAATGTGCCTCTCCCTCAGTGACTTTCAGAATGGCCGGGAGCCTCAGAGAAGAGTTCTTCACATCCTCTGGAAGAACCACACAATACTCCTCAGCAGCCTAGCACTGATATTGCTATTTTCAGATTCTAAATCTAGTCTCTCCCAAGAGCAAGAGTCCAGGGAAGAAGGCCAAAAAACCTCTGAGGCACAGAATTTATATAGACTTAGCCTCCACTCAGATTACTGGAAAAGTCTATTTGTGGGCAAGAAATTCTGTGTTTGCTATACCTTTCCTGAAAACAGCAACTCTTAATACCCTAAATACATATCTGAATCAGAACAAATGACATCATCATCCTATGGAAGAGTTCCAGAAGTATTTCTTTGATAAATGAGACACAAATATTAACTATTGCTTTTTATTCTGGTTACTTCATCACCAAGTAACAGCCAGTAATCAAGGCTATCAAAGCGCCCAGGCTGACCTTTTAAACTGCTCTTGGACATAAGCAAGCACAGCAGGCAATGCATTTTAGGGCAATTACAGGCATAACTCAACTATTTACAAGACACAGCATTGTAAGAGAACAATCTTTCTGGTATTTCTGAGGTAACAGATCCTGCCACCGTGGTGGCCCATCAGTGGTGGGAAAAGACCAACTGCTCCTGAGGGTGGAAAATAATTTTGTAGTTCAAGCTAGTGAAGGATGGCATTTCTTCTTCCACTACATGCAAAGTTGAATGAGAGTGCTACAGCATTTTTTTTTTCCATCATTTCCCTCACGACAATGTTGCGGTTACTCTAGCAGGGGGTGGAAAACAGATAAGTGTAATTGCTGAATCACAGGATGTATAGGATGTAAATGTTTGCAGGGCAATTAAAAACTATTTGCCTCTTTTTCTTCTTAAAAGGTACAACTCAACAGCAAACGAGTGGGTTTTTTTTTTTTTAAAGCAGATAATATTTTAAGTGGCAAGAATATGAAATGGTTTATTGAACACTGATTTTGTGGTCTGGTCTGATGTAATGTAGGAGGAAAAAAGCACAGTATTGTGGATTAGGAAAAATGTGTCATCAAATAACTAAAAATAACTTTTAAGAGAACACCCCGGGGTTATAAATGATCATAGTGTGTGGTGCTGTCAATTATCTTCCCAAGCAGGGGCATCATCATTTGGGGGGAATGTCTAACTGCCAAGTTTCTATTGTAATAAGCCATGGGGTTTGCTTCATTCACACCACCTGTAGGATGGGAATTAAAATAGCCATGTCAGTAAACCTGCATCCAATAATGCCAGTTTTTCCGTATGAACAGCTTTTCTTTTCCACTCTATTCCGGTCCACATGTAAAGATGTCCTGCATCTCAATCTATATTTCAAATAATATTTTGATTACATTTAACTCATCAGCTGAATTTCTATTTACTACCAGCAGAGATGGAGAAAAATTACACATTCTATATATGTAGAGCTTGTTGGGTTTGCATGAGGGAGGAAAGAGGAAGATTAAACAGTACTCCATACTCCTACAGCAAGGTTAAAATTTACACACTACAATTTAGATGTACAAAAATAATCATTTATTATGTTCTATGATGGACCTCATTTTGCCCTTGATCTTCTATTTCTCTAATTAAAAGTAAATCTTATATATATGTATATTCCAGGCAAACAAAAAAAACCCTTAAATCTGAAGATAAACAGTAACTTTTCTCTTGTGGTTATAAAGGCTCTCAGGTTAATTCAATCTCTTGAGTAAATAATCATTTTGGAGTTCTTAACTTTGTGTACTCCTAGGAGCGTACCTAAGGGCATGCAATCTCATGAGCACAAGGAAGAGAACTCTCTAGTTCTGCTAGCCATGGTGACTCTGGCCAGGGAATAACCAGTAAGTCTTAGCATTGGTCTTTGTCCTTCCAGAGTAGATTTGTTGACCTGTCCGGAGAGGATGGCACTAAAGTCTATGTTCTCAAGGTAGGCAAGAGTGATTGTTCCCATAAAGCTCAATAAACTCCTTGTGCTAGTTAGGCTCCACATTTTAATTTTCACTGGCAGCATGGATTTTCTGAGACTTCACGGCCTTTACTTGGGCTTATTTGTCTTTGCACAGGTTTCCTCACCCTGAACCATGGTAACTCTTTGGCAGTTAAGCCTAATTTTATTTAGTTATGCTTACTTTTTTTCCCCCCAAGCAAGATTTGTTTGTTTTAGAGAGACAAAGAGTGGAGCAAACGGGCAGAGCGAAGAGAGGAACCCAAGCTGACTCAATGTTGAACAAAGAAGCTCCACCCCAGGACCATGAGATTATGACCTGACCTAAAACCAAGAGTGGATGCTTACCAAAGAGTCTACCCCGGCACCCCACTGTTATGCTTACTCTTAATTTTCACCTACCTACTTCTTCCTTCACACAGTCATACTTGGACACCTGGACCTCTTCCATGTCAAGCATGGCCTATAGACCAGGCATTTGCTGCCCCAAGGTTGCTATGCTTCTAGACCTTCCCTCTGCCTGTAGTGATCTAGCACTCTGATGTTATTTTGCATGAAGCCAAGGTAAGCAGAGAAGAAGCCTGGATGTTCTCTGATTTGCCTTTAATTGGTCAGGAATCCCAATCAGAGTTTATCAGATTGCCTTTCCTTCTCCCTAACCCTCACCCAAGTGTCCCTGGGCAGCATGCTCATCCTTACCTAAGTCAGCTGATTTTTATAGCTCCTCATTTCCTAATATCAGAGATGGAAGAGCTTTCTAATTCTATCTCTACCTGAAAAGAAACAGGCTCTAATATATATATATATATATATATATATATATTAGAGCCCATATATATATATATATATATATGTTTCCCCCACACACACACACACAATTGGAGAGCAAGGCTCTCTGCCTTGATTCCAAATTCCATTCTTGATATCAAAAGGAAGATTTAGGATATAGAAATCCTTTTCTCGGGACGCCTGGGTGGCTCAGTGGGATAAGCCACTGTCTTCGGCTCAGGTCATGATCCCAGGGTCCTGGGATCGAGCCCCAAATCAGGCTCTCTGCTCAGCAGGGAGCCTGCTTCCTCCTCTCTCTCTGCCTGCCTCTCTGCCTGCTTGTCATCTCTCTCTGTCAAATAAATAAATAAAATCTTTAAAAAAAAAAAAAAAGAAAAGAAAAATAAATCCTTTTCTTGTTTCCTCACAAAATCCTGACTTGGTAGATATTATCTTGCTCTGAACTAGAACCAAAACCAAAACCAGAAGAAAACCAAAAAAACCTTGAATTTGGAACTCCAAAGTGAACATGACTTCATTCTTTATTATACCCACTGAAGCAATACAAACACTTGATTCTAACTTTGACAGTTATGAGGCAATAAAATTTGGGGAAAATCTTCTTATTTTCATTTATTATTTAAGATTTTATGTACTTGGGAGAGAGAGAGAGAGCAAGAACACCAGGAGGGGAGATGATGAAAGGGAGACACAGAATCCTCAAGCAGACTCCCTGCAGAGCAGGGAGACTGATGCAGGGCTCTATCCCAGGACTCTGAGATCATGACCTGAAGGGAAGGCAAACATTTAACCGACTGAGCCACCCAGGCACTCCGGGGGGTGGGGGGAAGTCTTTTAAAAATCAGTTTAATAGCTACTTTTCAGTCACTGTTTCTTATGCAGTGCATTTGGCAGTGCATTGACTTTTAGGGGTTTGTTTTTGTTTTTTTTGGCATTGACTCTTTGAAGTTCAAGCTCTAGATTTCTTGAAAGATGTAAGGTCTTTACATTTACTGTAGTGTCTCCTCATAGAATAAATCCCAAGCCTAACTTTGAAAAAAAAATCAGTTTAATGTCGTAGTTTAACGTCATCGGTTTAGTATCATTTCAGTTACATTTCTTAGTCAAAAAATCTCAGTAGTTGCCAATGCTTTTTGAACATGTACAAAGCTCCAGGACACTAAAGGCATATAGGATCCTTCTAGGCTTCCCTCTCATTTCTGTGTGGGAGAAGAGGAGACTTAATGATTCTAAGCTAAGACACAGTCAATGAAGAAAAATTGCCAAAAGTAGATTTTGCCCAGTTCTAGCAGAATTGGGTTCTGAAATTAACACTTAAGGTAAATACTACATTTATAAACATCTGTGAAACTCCTTAAGTTACCTAGAAGTACATGTCAGTCTCTGAAAAAGTAAAAATATATATTATCTTTTGGTTACCTCAATAACCAGGTTATACTCCCCAATAACCAGGTTTTACTCCTGAAAGATAACCAGGTTGTATGAAAAAGATCTCTCTTCAAACTCTTGGTGATACTCACATTACAAACATGGGACCAATGGATCAATAAAACCATCCTTCTTTCTCCAAGGGATGCAGAGTTCAAGCAGTCTAAATTAAATCTGATTATAGTGTAAGGTCACTATGTGAAGGGACACATCCTGATAAATACTGCAATTTGATATTGATATGGATGAGTGTGCTGATAGTGATGAGGTAATGATAATAAGAATAAATGACAATAACACTATTTGTATATCTCTGTGCTAGGCCGGTCATCTCATTTAATCCTTGTCACACCCCCAGGAGGTAGATACTATTATCATCCCTATTTGAAGAAAAGAAAACTGAGAGGTAACACTCAGAGAGATTGATATCTTATAGTCTTAAGTAATCAGCCTAGAGGAGAGGCAAAATATGTTTTTTAAAGTACCAGTAATCCTAGACCTATCATTTTCTGATTTTTTCTTTAAGATTTTAGTTATTGATTTGACAGAGAGAAATCACAAGTAGGAAAAGAGGCAGGCAGAGAGAGAGGGGGAAGCAGGCTCCCTGCTGAGCAGAGAGTCCATGCGAGGGTGGATCCCAGGACCCTTGAGATCATGACCTGAGCTGAAAGCAGAGGCTTAACCCACTGAGCCACCCAGGTGCCCCTCACTTTCTGATTAAAAAAAAAAAAAAATCACAAAAAAGGATAGATTACCCTAAATAGCATAACATAAACATGAATATTTACATGAAAACTATTGCAAAAATACTCATTTCTGCTAGGAAAGAAAAAGAGAGAAACTAATTCTAGGATTAGAATTTGCTGTTACTAAAAAGTTGTATTATTCCCTTGCTTGAAATTCTAATATAAAATAATTAATAAGATTCCTGGGTGCATTCAGAATTGAATAGGTATACTTTCTACTTGATGGGCTTCTATTGTTTCCATATGTATACACCAATTAAAACAATTTCAGACTTAATTTGTTATAACATAACATTATTTTTAGTTTTGCAGAGCATGTTTTTAACATTAGACTTTGTCCCTCTATGCATGTTAATCTTCAAAAACACTTTCTAAATCACCCCTTGCCTGATAAATGTCCATTTGCTTTAGCTTTTTGACTCATGTTCCATAATAATTTTGATTTTTTTTTTTTTCTGAGCCATAAATTGGAGGCAAGGGGAGAAGGAACCCCATGGGTTTTCTTTCTTCTTTGTAAGTTTATACGAAGGTGAGGAGACATGTCTTTCATTAAGTAGATAGTAACTCCTTAAAGTTTTTGGAACCAGATGGACGAAATGATAACCTCTCCATTGATTAGAATGTCTGATTCCTTCTAAGAGACCCTAAAGGAAGCCAATTAGCATCAGCAGATGTGTGTGCAGTAAAGGAGAGGAAGGAAAAGAGGGTAGTGGTAGCTTTTTGGGGGGACTCAGATGGATAAAAGACAGGATTGCTGGAGGAGGGCAAGGCTAAGGCTAAGGATTTAGTTACAAAGCCAAAGGACACAGTGCAGGGTGGGGGGCGGTGGAGGGGAAGAAAGGGGAAGGATGGTCCCAGATTTGAGGGACAGCTGCTGAGTATGGGTTTAATGGGAATCTGTATGCCCAAGTGTCTGTCAGGTATTTATCCTCAAGAGGTATGAGAAACCAGGAAAGTCCTCGGCTATCACACTTTTACTCTAAGACTGTACTCTGCAACCAAGCATTGTAAGGATGTTAGGTCAAAATAGGGCTCCAATATTCCTCAGGGCTAATCCCCCAGGTAATCCTGAGCAAAGCCCAGACCAGCACTGCTCAACACAAGGATGAGAGCCAGAAAGAGAAAGTTTTATAGTAACTAATAAAGGAAAAAAAGGGGGGATTAGTTTTAGTATTATACTTTAGCTCAATGGCTATTATATATTATCATTTCAACAATCATTATTTTAAAATATAAATTATCTATTTTACATTATTTTTCTTTAAGTTTTTGAAAGTTAGTGTGCATATTACACTTAGAGACTATAGCACATACTGTGTGGGAGCTAAATTTTTACTAGGAATATATGGTCTGTACTTAGATTTCAGAAAATTTACAGCTGAAAAAGCAGATTCACCTACTGATTTTCCTAACATCTTTAAGTGCTTCCCAATAACTGAGGCAAGTAACAAAAAATCATTTTCTATTAATATTCACATCCACACTAACAAAACTAATTCATCATTCTTTAGAATGAACACCTTGTCTTTGAAACAAAACCATATCAGTTTCTATGTCTACCCAAATTAAGTAAATTCGTTAACTCTTGTTTCAGCTCAGTATTATTAACATCAAATTCAAAGAAATTAATAAATTGAAAAGCAATTCTAAAAGCTTATCAATATCAACAGCATTCCTCAGATTTTTCTCCTTCTTTTTACAGCTATTTACATAATACTGGCAATTACAATTAAAACTCTCTTGTATATTGGTTCACATTAAAAATGTGCAAAATAATTATTACTGAATTGAACTATTAACAGTTTCAATTTTGACAAATTCTTGTACCGGTCTAGCTAGGTTGCAAATACTTTTCTTAGACCTTCAAATATTGCCTGTGTGTGTGTGTGTGTGTGTGTGTGTGTTTATACAGTGTGATGATATAAGTGAGAAAACATAAAACCCATTGCCATTTTTCATCATTATTGTTTTTGTTTCAAAAAACCTTGATATGCTGAAAAAGCATTTGACAAAATATAGCATCCCTTCCTGATCAAAACTCTTCAAAGTGTAGGGATAGAGGGCACATACCTCAATATCATCAAAGCCATCTATGAAAAACCCACCGCAAATATCATTCTCAATGGAGAAAAACTGAAAGCTTTTCCGCTAAGGTCAGGAACACGGCAGGGATGTCCATTATCACCACTGCTATTCAACATCGTACTAGAGGTCCTAGCCTCAGCAATCAGACAACAAAAGGAAATTAAAGGCATCCAAATTGGCAAAGAAGAAGTCAAATTATCGCTCTTCGCAGATGATATGATACCATATGTGGAAAACCCAAAAGACTCCACTCCAAAACTGCTAGAACTTGTACAGGAATTCAGTAAAGAGTCAGGATATAAAATCAATGCACAGAAATCAGTTGCATTTCTCTACACCAACAGCAAGACAGAAGAAAGAGAAATTAAGGAGTCAATCCCATTTACAATTGCACCCCAAACCATAAGATACCTAGGGATAAACCTAACCAAAGAGGCACATAATCTATACTCAGAAAACTATAAAGTACTCATGAAAGAAATTGAGGAAGACACAAAGAAATGGAAAAATGTTCCATGCTCCTGGATTGGAAGAATAAATACTGTGAAAATGTCTATGCTACCTAAAGCAATCTACACATTTAATGCAATTCCTATCAAAGTACCATCCATCTTTTTCAAAGAAATGGAACAAATAATTCTAAAATTTATATGGAACCAGAAAAGACCTTGAATATAGTTGGTGGCATCACAATTCCGGACTTCAAGCTCTATTACAAAGCTGTCATCATCAAGACAACATGGTACTGGCACAACAACAGACACATAGATCAATGGAACAGAATAGAGAGCCCAGAAATAGACCTTCAACTCTACAGTCAACTAATCTTCGACAAAGCAGGAAAAAATGTCCAATGGAAAAAAGACAGCATCTTCAATAAATGGTGTTGGGAAAATTGGACAGCCACATGCAGAAAAATGAAATTGGACCATTTTCTTACACCACACACAAAAATAGACTCAAAATGGATGAAGGACCTCAATGTGCGAAAGGAATCCATCAAAATCCTTGAGGAGAACACAGGCAGCAACCTCTTCGACCTCAGCCGCAGCAACATCTTCCTAGGAACAACGCCAAAGGCAAGGGAAGCAAGGGCAAAAATGAACTATTGGGATTTCATCAAGATCAAAAGCTTTTGCACAGCAAAGGAAACAGTTAACAAAATCAAAAGACAACTGACAGAATGGGAGAAGATATTTGCAAACGACATATCAGATAAAGGACTAGTGTCCAGAATCTATAAAGAACTTAGCAAACTCAACACCCAAAGAACAAATAATCCAATCAAGAAATGGGCAGAGGACATGAACAGACATTTCTGCAAAGAAGACATCCAGATGGCCAACAGACACATGAAAAAGTGCTCCATATCACTCGGCATCAGGGAAATACAAATCAAAACCACAATGCGATATCACCTCACACCAGTCAGAATGGCTAAAATAAACAAGTCAGGAAATGACAGATGCTGGCAAGGATGTGGAGAAAGGGGAACCCTCCTACACTGTTGGTGGGAATGCAAGCTGGTGCAACCACTCTGGAAAACAGCATAGAGGTTCCTCAAAATGTTGAAAATAGAACTGCCCTATGACCCAGAAATTGCACTATTGGTATTTACCCTAGGTATTTACCCTAAAGATACAAACGTAGTGGTCCAAAGGGGCACGTGCACCCGAATGTTTATAGCAGCAATGTCCACAATAGCCAAACTATGGAAAGAACCTAGATGTCCATCAACAGATGAATGGATCAAGAAGAAGTGGTATATATACACAATGGAATACTATGCAGCCATCAAAAGAAATGAAATCTTGCATTTGCGACAACATGGATGGAACTAGAGTGTATCATGCTTAGCGAAATAAGTCAAGCAGAGAAAGACAACTATCATATGATCTCCCTGATATGAGGAAGTGGTGATGCAACATGGGGGCTTAAGTGGATAGGAGAAGAATCAATGAAACAAGATGGGATTGGGAGGGAGACAAACCATAAGTGACTCTTAATCTCACAAAACAAACTGAGGGTTGCTGGGGGGAGGGGGTTTGGGAGAAGGGGGTGGGATTATGGACATTGGGGAGGGTATGTGCTTTGGTGAGTGCTGTGAAGTGTGTAAACCTGGTGATTTACAGACCTGTACCCCTGGGGATAAAAATATATGTTTATAAAAAATAAAAAAATTAAAAAAAAAACAACCTTGATATGGAGGTAACAATACATCTTTATAAAATTCTCCCATGACTCACCTAATGAGCACTAGCAAATAACACAAGATTTAATGAATCTGTTGTCTTTTATTTCAATAGTTCCCTAAACTAGCAATAGTTCATGAGCTGTGAATATATGTATATCCATGGCCTTTACATTTAAATTTGAATAATTTTAACAGTTGCATTCATGATACTTCTAAGGTTCATGTAGTGAAATAATAAGGAAAACATGAGTCTCTTGTTTTTAAAATTCCAGTGTATTTGAATTTTTGACATAATGTAACTGGAGTCTTTTATAACAGAAAGTGATTTTTTTGGAGATGTATTTGAAATTCTTCTTAACTGAAGTAAGAATCCAAAATATCTACAACACAACTTAATTTTCTAGGTCATAAGCAGCTAACAGCTTTTTTGTGAACTTGGAAGGCCTTTTGAGACAAATGTTACTAAGGTATTAATTGAGCAACATCTCACACTGCATGACTCATCTTAAATCTTAAAGAAAATATTTCAGTTTCTCGAACTTTCAATCAATTGATACCTAATATTTTTAGAAAGACTTTTTGTTTTCCTGGTAACTGTTTGACAGTTTCATTGAAGACCTTTAACTTTTTTTATAAAATGCATTTTTTAATCTTTTTCATGTAATTATCTAACAAAATTGCCATAATTTAAATGACTTATTTTATCATCTATCTAAAAGTGATTTTCTTTTTTTGTGCAAGTATCCAAGCTATTTTATAGCATGTCAAGATTATAAGCTCAGGCCCTATTAAAAAAACTTTTAAATGTGTTAGATGTTTAATTATCAAATTTACTCTGCATTTGCTAAAAATATCTCTGAATATCACCCACTTTATTATCTTTAAAAAAGTTTTTAGGGGTGCCTGGGTGGCTCAGTCAGTTAAACAGCTACCTTCAGCTCAGGTCATGATCCTAGCCAGGGTCCTGGGATACAGTCTGGAATTGGGCTCCCTGCTCAGAGGGCAGCCTGCTTCTCCCTCCACCTGTTGCTCCCCCTGCTTGTGTTCTTGCTCACTCTCTCATACATGTTCTTTCTGTAGCAAATAAATAAAATCTAAAAAAAAAAAAAGAATTGTTTACACAGCAAACAAGCAGCCTTTTTGATTTGTCCTATAAAGTGTAATTACCTCTGTTCATTACATTTTCACATATATTCTTCCAGTTTTTTTTTCTTTACTGTTCCCATCAAAATACCAGACTCTTCCTTTTCAACTGGCTGCGCCAGACATATACCTTTATTATAAATTTGAAAATTTGCCCACACTAATATTAATGCCAAAAATAAATATATTATTATTAAAGTGTTTCAATTTAATTACCAATTATAATTTATACAGATAGCACTATAACATAGGCTGTCTAAATAAAAAATTTACATAAACATATTACAAAAATCACCCCAACTGAACCTATCCTTTGATACTGATTCAACTGGTAGTGTACATAAAAGAAGGAAGTGCTATTCATCATACCCATTACAATGCAACAGTACCTATCTAATGCAATACTAGGGTTAAAGAGAAATGAGTCCTACCAAAACAATAAAACTGTGCTTAACAGAAAAATATTTTATACTGTTTGTTTTTAAACTGAAATTAATAAATTAATAAACTGAAATTAATTAAAACCAAATAAAATCAAACATTCAGTTTCGGAGTCTCACCAGTTTCTCAGTAACACTTCCAAGTGCTCATTAGCTACTGAGGGCTAATGGCTTCAACCGTGTAGCAAGCACAGCCCTAGAAACAAGATTTAATGCATCTGTTGTCTTTTATTTCAATAGTTCCCTAAACTAGCAATAGTTTATGCACACTGTTATCTTTGTCTGTATGGTGGAGACGATTCTCAATTCTCCCCCTACCTGCCACTGACTGCCTCCCACAGTGTGGAGCAGTTATCTTGATAGGACTGGCTTCCAGAATAGTGGTTAGGCCATGTCTGCTAATCTTTGACGGCTGGGTACCAAGAGTTCTCATGGTTGGTGTGGCTTTCTCTCTTAAACTTTTCACCTGTGTTTTCTGCTCTTCTGCTTCCAGAATAAAGTGACTCAAGACCCAGCTCCTTAACGCAGACCAACCATTCTGAGCTCTCAGCTGTTCAGATAGCCTGGGGAGAATTTCGACTTAAAATAAACTTACTTCTTTCATCATGCAAACCATCTGGCAGTAAGAAGAGGGCGCTAAGGTAGAAGCTCCACTTGGTGCTTGAGCTCAGATCATCTGTGAATGTTGTCTTCCAGTAAGTTCCAAATGGGGCAGTTAGTAGGTAGTCAACCCCCAAAAAGGGAGGAACTAGTTTATCATGTTTGCCTCTTGTGACTATCTCCTTCTCAAGAACTTTATAGGGGTGGAGTGGTTAGGCTCAGCAATCCTAGATTTCCTAGCTAAATACCACTTGATTATAGCCCAATGTTACACGTATTTCTAATAATTACCATTTTACTTTAATCTTGAGTTACACTGTCATCTTTGTGAAAATGACCCTGGAGAATAAGGATGGGCTCTTTTTATTAACTAATAAATACATGATACTTGGTGCAGGATTGTGTCTTTATCAAGACAGTGATACTGGTCTCTTTCCTGTCATGGCTTGCAAGGAGTCAGCTCATGGATCTGGGAGACCCAAAAATCGAGAGCTTCTTTGCACCCCAGCTGCTGTAGCCAATGGCTCTGCGGCCGTCATCATGTCACAAAATGAATATATTGAGTTACACCAGAAGCGCTATGGCTATTGTTTGGATTACCATGAGAAAAAGAAAGAAATAAGTTTGAGAGAGGCTCATGAACAAAGAAGGCAAAAAAGATGAGTGGTCTGAAAGCTAAGCTCTACCATCAACAGCGCCATGCCGAGAAATACAAATGAAATCAAAATGCATGAAAAGAGAAACACCAAACAAAAGAATGATGAAAAGACTCCAAAAGGAGCAGTACCTGCCTATCTACTGGACAGGGAGGGAGACACAAGCTAAAGTATTTTCCAAAATAATTAAACAAAAATGAAAAGAGAAAGAGGGAAAATGGGAAGTTCCTTTACCCAAAGTTCGTGCCCAGGGAGAAACAGAAGTATTAAAAATTATTCAAACAGGAAGGAGAAAGAAGAAAGCATGGAAGAGGATGGTCACTAAAGTCTGCTTTGTTGGAAACAGCTTTACTTGAAAACCACCTAAACAGGAAAGATCCATTAGGCCAATAGGCTGATGTTTCAAAAAGGCCCATGGAACACATCCTGAATTGAAACCACCTTTTGCCTGCCAATACTTGGTGTAAAAGAGAATCCTTCATCCCCACTATATACAACTTTGGGTGTTAATACCGAAAGTACTGTAATTGAGGTGATTGTGAGTGAGTTGGGCCTGGTGACACAAGGAGGCGAAGTTATTTGGGGAAAATATGCCCAGGTTACCAACAATGCTGAAAATGATGGATGCATAAATGCAGTCCTGCTGGTTCGACAGCGGTTTCAAATAAGTAATTCCTTATAATTACTGAAGCCTTCACACCAGTCGGAAGACTATCATGACTGTGGTGGTTCTGAATACTAACAAACAGCCTTACATATCTGCAGTCATCAGGAGAAATATTTATTTTATTGTGAAAAACATTATAATAGACTTTTATTAAAATTAAAAAAGACAATGATATTAATTATAGTGACAAATTTAAGGTTGAGAGAAGGAATTAATGAGAATATAAATAGATAATATTTCAACTTAAGCCAGAGTCAAAAAGGTCCCCTTAGAGGTCACATTTGATTTACGAATATCTCATAACATTGAATGAGGTTGTACAGTTCCTCATTCCACATCACCCTAAGGCCTATGGTTTAACCCTCTTGATCCCAAAAGTAATTAAGGTGTCCTGGGACACCACTGCCACCTAGTGGTAATTAAAGGAACAGGTTAATCCAGAATTGATTTCCTTATCATACCATTTCTTGTATACATTCCACTCTCTGCTGTTTTTCCATCCCCCCGCCTTAGTTAATGTCCTCTATGCTAATTTTTACTACATACACTGAAGGAGGAAATCTGATATGGTGCCTGGAAGTTCACATCTAGAGCTAGACTTTCAAGGTTCACCTCTCTGCTTCACCCCCTCCAACTCTAAGTCCTTAGACAAGCTGCTTAGTGTTTTTGTCCTTCAATTGCCTCATTTGTAAAATGGAGTTGTTTTGAATACTTAATTATGTAATTTATGTGAAGTGCTAAAATTAAGAGCTGGAATACAAAAAGTGATCAATAAATGTCAATAAATGTCAACTGCTACCTACACATATCCCTTTTAGTCCCTTCATATTTTCCCTTTCTCTTCCTATTTTCGTTCTTTTTCCAACCCTCTCAAATAAATCTAAATCACATCTGATATATTATTATAATAAATGATTAGAGATATTACCATGTAAAAGGAAAATAATGTACTTTGAGATGAAATTAGAGGTGATGAACCCAACTTGTAATTTTGTGGCAATACTCAGAAGATCCTTTTAGAGTCTCAGTTAAAATTATCATTTGTTTCCTATTTTATTCTGTTCGAGCTGCTTTAAAAAAGTACTGCAGACTGCTGGTATATAAGCAACAGAAATTTATTTCTCACAGTCCAAGGTTAAGGAGCTGAGAGATTCAGTGTTGGGGGAGAGCCTGAGTCCTGGTTCATAGACTACTGTCCTCCTGCTATGCCCTCAGTGATGACAGGGATGAGAGAGCCCTGCAGGCTCTCTTTTTTATAGGGGCACCAATACTACTCATTGAGGGCCTCACTCTCATGACCTCAATACCCCTCACTGAGGCTCCCCCTCCATATGCCATCATGTTGGGCGTTAGGATTTCAATATATGAATTTGGGGGTAACACTTTTTAAACTTCCTCTTTTTAAAAATCATCAGCTGTCAAGAAAAAATTTTTAAGTATTTTATTACAATTTCTCTTTTTTAAAGTCAAATCAATGATTTAAAATTATTTGAATAACACAAAACATTAAATATTCATTTAATGTTTTGTGTTATTCAAATTTCTTGTAAAACCTTTAAACCAGAGACTATTCAAAACTTCTCCTTGGCTCCCGCCTCCTCCAATTCTACAAATGGCCCCAGACATAAAAATCACCCCTTTCATTTCTTCCTGTAGGTCCTTCCCAAGCATTTTTTCATTGCCTCAAATATTTAGAAAACTCCTGACTCTGGACCCTTGTGTTCTGGTCATGGTATCCAATTCTCCAACCCTGTGCTGGGGGGCTTACAAATGTCCCTAGGGAATGGATGGCAGGGATCTGTTGTCTACACTAACAAAAGAATAGCCCAAGGCCCCTCTACCTTACTCCTTGGTCCTATCAAGAAGCTTCCTTTTCTCCAGTAAGGACCCTGGTCTACCTGCTCCTTTCTCTTTGGACCTGTTTTCACTAGTCTTATGAAGAGAAAAATTGTCTCTTGATGTTTTGGAAACTGAAGCAAAATCTTTCCATCTTAGACTTACGTCAGGACTTTCTTTAAATTTCTGCTTCTGCTTCCCCATGGACTAAGCGTGCCCTCAGGGTTCAAACTAAGAGAAAAGAGAAATATAGAGAAACCAAAAAATTAATACATTGACATGTTAATCTGTCACATATTTATTTATGCATATAAATATATATATGATTTTTATCTTGACTTACCATTTTTCCCACAAATACAACCACTGTGTAGATATTATTTTTAGACTTTTTAAAATTTAACAATCCTCTTGACATAAATTTAAAATATATACATATATATTTTTAAAGATTTTATTTATTTATTTGACAGAGAGAGAAATCACAAGTAGGCAGAGAGGAGGCAGGCAGAGATGGGGGGGAAGCAGGCTCCCCGCTGAGCAGAGAGCCTGATATAGGGCCGATTCCAAGACTCTGAGATCATGACTAGAGCCGAAGACAGAGGCTCAACCCACTGAGCCACCCACGTTCCCAAATTTAAAACTATTTATGGAGCACTACTACATCGAATAACTAACGAGTTCATGACTTAGGAAATAAATACTCTAATGGTACTTTAAGAATGTCTTTTTCACTGTTTTGAAGTTCTAATGTGCCAAACTTAGCAAATTTTTTCAACTTTGCTATCTCTAAAATGCATGTGCTTTTTAAAAGTATTAACTTGCAAATGAACTTTATCAAAATAGTCTACTTCTAAAGAGGCAGCCTGTATTTATATTAGAATTTTTCTTAAACCTAGCTAATATTTACTTATTCTCTCAAGAAATTAATTGCTTCTAAAACTTCTTTTGTGGTAAGGTTCTAAAACAACCACCACAACAAAAAGACACTTAGAATATACAATCATATTTTAAATCTTTCCTAAGTGTCTTAAAATATAATTTGATCTTTCTACGCAAAAATTTATATTTAAAAATTTTTGAAAGTGTTTTGCCATTTTCTTTTGTGATAAACTCTACATAAAGATTTTTCTCAGCAGTATCATTCACAAATCAAAGGACTATTTGTCTAAACAAAAGTGGAATTAAAAGTGAAACTATATTATAGTTTATGAATCAATTAGGATATATATTTAATTCTTACTTCCTGTGCTCAGTGCTATGCACAGAGAAAGTAGCTAAAGAAAACTCATTAACATAGACAAATACTAAAAGGCAAATTTTGTTAAGTTTTAAACAACATAAAAAGCTCACTATAATACTGTGTGTCTTTTGGCTAATTCACAGACACATTTTTCTTTTGCGCAAAATAATTCCCACTTTTTTATTCACAATGTATACCTATGTAACTATTGATAGCTCTACAACCCTTGGACAAATCCTTTTGGAATAGTATTTGTAAATGACATACAAGTACCTATTCCAAGGGTGAACTTTTGCCAAACCAAAAAGTAAAAAGCTTTAGAAAATTTAATTCAACTGTATTTTAAAATATTTAAATATTTTTTATAGAAAAGAGAAGTATAAATCAAGTCATCCTTTAAGTTGTACTGGGTTTATACAGATGGAGTCAGGGAAGTAGATTTTAGGGTAGCAATTGCTATGCTGATAACAATAAGTAAGTTGTGTTCTTCTTGTTAACTTAAATACTTCACTATTCATTAGTTTTCTAATAAACTCAATACTGCATTCAAATTACAAAGTATAGTCAAAAGTTTGGATCCCTTGCATTTCACAACAGTCTTTGATCATCGACCTGAAAAATATTTGTATAGAACCGACTCACCTATAACCTTACATATATAGCCCACGCCTTTGCTACAGACATGTCTTTGGCCCGGAGCAGTGGAAGAGATGAAAGAAAACAAGAAATATGGTTTTCTGTTGCTTGGTCTTTATACTGTTGTAGCACTGAAAATACCACTGTACTTACAGTGGGCAAAAAAAAATTATTTTTAAGCCAGTCAGTAATTGGATATTCATCTAGGATATGAAATCACCCTTTATTTTTATTTTTTATTCTTGGCACAGTTAGCACTATGCCAGCATCTCCTGATGTGGTCTCGGAGTAAGCATTTTCACGATCTCATTTTTGCAATTACTATCTCTTTTTCCCAGGTAAGTGGTTAAAAAATGCATGCTGTGAGATTTGTGGATTTTTTTTGTCTTTCTTAAGGGCTAATTGGTTTACATGCAGTTTTCTGTGGTTAGCCACTGAACTTGGAAGCTGTCTTTTACCTTATGATTCATGGCATCCTTCTCACTGTATCAGGTCCTAGAGCAACTGTTCTGGTGTGGTTAGGCATATAATGATTTTCTCATCATTTCTGTTTTTGTTCCCCATTCTGCATCATTCTGGGTTTTTGCCAAGGTGAAAGGAAAAGCTTAAAATTAATGTAAAAGTTGTATCAACAATGTAAGCTGAAGGAGCAATGCCTAAAATCTAAATATTCACTGCTTGGCTTTTCTGGAACTCTCAGATATCACATAAATGCAATGGTGCAAAGGATTTAGGTATACTCCCATGGCTACTCTTTCCTATTTCCTTCCAGATTTCAACATAATTGTAAAATAATATAAGACTATGTACACCCACGTATAATTGGTCTTTAATTTTGACACTAAATTGGTCACTGTTTAGTGATACACACACCTTTCTCCTGGGTACTATGGAAGATATAATACTTATAAAAGATAAACATCTTCACAGAGGAACATGGTGGCAAGACCACAGGCACATCTTTGATTGCTGGGCAGGGTCCCAGTCTCTGCCCCTCCTTTTCTGAAAAAAAAAAAAAAAAAAAAGAAAAAGAAAAGAAAAAGATCTGCATTGTATGATTCCTGGGGGAATTAAGGAACATTTGTTTAACACCTAAACAGTGCCTTCAATATAAATATTATAACATTAGGTACTGTTAGATCATTACAGAGCATTTCATTGATAAGTACTGAACTTCATGGGCTAGACTATGTGAGCATAGACATTTTGAGTGCAGTGACTATCAAGAAAGCTTTTATGGCATTTGAGCTGGGCTTTAATTGAAGAAAGTAGGGCCTAGGACAGAGCAGAATGAAAACAAAAGTAGAAGATGATTTATCAGGAGAAACCATGAAGACCCACTTGACAGGGATGGGTGATGTGATGAGCAATGCCAAGTAGGATTGTATAAGGTGAAGACGAAAATTGGAAATGTGCTGAATTTTGTGTACTTGCCCGTGTAGTTTTTTAAATCTATAATATAAACTTAGAAACTCTTCAGAAAGCCTTTTCCTTTCTAAGGAGAGCCTAATGTCTTTAAACCAGAGACTCAATTCCAGGATCACAGATGATTCCTACACATTTTCATGGTCTTTGTCTGGACAACAGTTAAATTATTTCAACAACCAGTCCACTAAGATGAGAACTATTAAAAAAAAAAACAAAAATACTTACCTATTTGAGAGCAATGGCCTTAAAAATACAGGAAAAAAGAAAAGCTGCTCTGAGGTAGGAGGAGGAGAATTACAGAAAAAGTGGGGTGCTGAATATTCACAGATACATTTACATCATCACAGTGGTGGAGCCTAAACAGAATGTGAGATCTATAATAACTAAGTCTGTGTGCTATTTTGCAGGGCTTTCTTTGTTCCTAATGTCCTACTTCCTTTCAAGTTCAGTTTTTCATTCTTTTTTTTTTTTAATATGTCTTTATCCTCTCAAAATCTCAGAAAGATTGAAATTTAAAAAGTATGTATTTTTAATTTAGAAACATTTAAAAAAAAGAAAGATTGAACTTAGTTACCTCTGCACACATCTTTTTACATTTTATACAAATTAGATCTTATGGAGAAGATAATACCCAGTACCTTCTTGCTGCTTGGCCACTGCCTGGTCTAGGGTTCTGACTTGATTCACTGCTTGCCTAAGGACAGACCAGTGCATACCTGGAAGTCTTCCACTAATTCAATGGCATACCTCACTAATGACTGGCTAGACAGGCTGGTGTTTCTTTAAAATGCCAGCCATGTATGTAGCATTCTTTTACTCCCTGAAACACAGAAACCCTTGTACAAACATGGGCCAAGTCCAAACTCCATGTGATGTGTGTCTTATGTTATTCAAACATCTATTAGTTGGACAGAGTGGCCAAGAAGTCCTGGAAAATTATCCTACCCTCTACACATACTTACGTCAGTTCTCTCCAGAGTAGATCAATGTGTAATAAATGGCAAGTAACAGCATAATAGAATATGACTCAAAAAATAATAAACCAGCTTACCTGCTCAAAGCTCTCTTTTCAACCGACCTGAAAAAAGTCTGAAACTTCTGCCCACTTCTTACATGAAAGCATTAACTTCAAAAATATGTAAAAATGTGTTATTTATGAGTATAATGTGTCACCCATAATGACTTTAGCAGGATAGGTGACTAAGGGAATGGGACAGAGGACAGGTTACTTTTGTTCAGACAGATGGAAACATGGGGCTCTAGAGCATGATGAACTTTCCAGACACTCCAGGACAGACTCGCCATACACTGCAGTCCCACAGATAAAGAGGAAGCTCCTCAAAAATATTTGGATGGGAAAAGGTTCAATAAAAAAGTACTGGGCTATTGAAATGATCTGTATTTATTTTAAATATTGTATGTGGAATATATTTATAAAATATTAATTTGCCACTCCCAAGCTAGTAGAACCTTTAGATAAATCACTCTTATGTTGTACTGATCCACTGACATATGGACACCAAATAATGTAAGATCTTATTCAAGAACACACTTGAATACACCATGAATAATGTTAGCAATATATCCAATGTACTTTTAGATTTCTAATTAACAGTGCACAAATTTGAAAAACTCAATCTTATAATATCTATCTTTAAGAATACTTTTAGGGGCGCCTGGGTAGCTCAGTGGGTTGGGCCACTGCCTTCGGCTCAGGTCATGATCTCAGGGTCCTGGGATCGAGTCCCGCATCGGGCTCTCTGCTCGGCAGGGAGCCTGCTTCCCTTCCTCTCTCTCTGCCTGCCTCTCTGCCTACTTGTAATCTCTCTCTGTCAAAAAAATAAATAAAATCTTAAAAAAAAAAAAAAGAATACTTTTAGCTAAAGGTGTATGTTTATCCAGATAAATTAGTATGACTGAGGTAATTACAAGATTTTACAAAAAGTTATGATAGACTAATCGACCTATCAAGAATATAGGTTTACTTTACTTCCCTAAATACTCAATTGTTTTAAGTAAAATAGGTAGTACAAGGGAACGGATTTTAGAATGAAATATCCAGGGTTTGGGGTGCCTTGGTGGCTCAGTGGGTTTAAGCCTCTGCCTTCAGCTCCGGTTATGATCCCAGGGTCCTGGAATCGAGCCCCACATAGGGCTCTCTGCTCAGCAGGGAGCCTGCTTCCTCCCCTCTCTCTGCCTGCTTCTCTGCCTACTTGTGATCTCTGCCTGTCAGAGATCAGAGATATTTTTTAAAAATAAAAAAATAAAGAAATATCCAGGGTTTCTTGGTCTATATAAACACAAATAAATGCCATTTTATTTTATATTCAGAGGAAACGAGTTTTATTTTCATTCATTTGTCCAGCAGAGTTTATGAAAGAACTTTGTATTTTACTAATGAATTAATTACCAATAAATAATACCTATTCAGGGATGCCTGGGTGGCTCAGTTGGTTGGACGACTGCCTTCGGCTCAGGTCATGATCCCGGAGTCCCAGGATCGAATCCCACATCGGGCTCCCAGCTCCATGGGGAGTCTGCTTCTCCCTCTGACCTTCTCCTCGCTCATGCTCTCTCTCACTGTCTCTCTCTCTCAAATAAATAAATAAAATCTTTAAAAAAAAATAATACCTATTCAGTGCACAATTCTTGCCAATCTTGAAGATATATACATTTAAGTCACTACAGGACACAAAGACATAAATATATAAAACTTACCAAAGAGCAGGCTACAATAAACAATACTAAACACTACAAAAATAATGATGTTGTCAAAATACATTTCACTGAGGGTTCTCTCATACCATAGTCAGAGACTTGCCTAGTTTAGGGTTTAAAATATTTTTATGGATGCCAACCCACACTCCCAGCTAACCACATCACTTAGTGCTCTCAAACATTGGGTCAAAGGGAACCAAAAAGAGAATCTTTAGTTCACTCATCATAAATCCGTACAGCTTTCACTAGGGCATTTTATTTGAAAAAACAAAGGTAAGTGTGAAAGTATAGGTCCAACCCATCAGAGTTGGTTGGTGGACCTAGTCAGAATTTCAAAAGAACTGTTTGACGTCCCTCCAGAGATGATGCTCCAAAACCAGACAAAACTGGACAGACTTAAAAATCCAAGGAAAGCACATGCAAATTAGAGGTTTTACCAAATGTTGTAAACTTAGCCAAAGAGTTTGCTGAAGGTTACATAACTTGTGCCTTGTATTTTTCTCCACCAAGTACTGAAAAACTCTCTGGGACATCTCTTTTTCTCTAGCCTTATTAAGTTTAAAGGGAACTAGAGGTTTTCTGGGTAGAATGTGGTAAAGCTGACAATTTGCATTAGCTCTTGGGCTTTAAACCTGATCAGTAACATTGTATGTGCTGACCCTAGGCCCAAATGTGCTACAATATATACAAATTTGTTGCATGTAAGAATTCCTGGAATCCCTGTAAAAAGCCTATGAAAGCTGTTAAAATCATTATATTGTTCACTTTTTGTTTGATAATAAGCGGGCACCTTTAACAGAGAATCATATGCCATATCCATATAACTTGACAAAATGACAAAGCTAGCTACTACCCAGCTTGAGTCTAAACCATGCACATCCCTCCCTAAATTCTCTGAATGCACTTTCCACTATTTTTATCATACATTATTTTTAATAACTGTGCAGATAACTGAAGAGAAATTATCTAACAAATCTTTCAGTCCACGTATACCTTGCCTTACAGTCATAAAATTAATAGCTTTTAGGTCTAGAAAGGGCATTACTGACAACTTAGCCCAACCACCGTATCTTGTTTAAGTGAGACTGTTGAGGCCTAAAGATATAACTGACTTACCCAAATCAGTTAATTGGTATATAGAAAATAATATTTATAATCCCTGTCACAGTAAACATTGATTAGCATTTTTCTGTTTTTCACTATTGTTGCAAATGCTCCACACACATTAACTAAGGTAATTTTTTCCCAACATCTTTATAACATGTCTTGTCCCCTTTTTACAAATGGGGACACTGAGATGCAGAGATATCAAGTTACGTGCTAATTATACTTATGGTGGATATAAGGCTCACATTCAGGTTTATGATCCCCAAGAACGCTCCTGATATCCATATTACAGTGTGGATTAGATTATCAAAATTTCATGAAGATTTAATTGAATCTTTATTGTTCACAAAATGCAGAGAGAAGATTGCCCTAAATATGGAAAAAACAACTGAACTCAAAGCAACCCGATTTAATAATGCATTTTAAATATCACTTCTGCAGATCAATTTTGTAAGAATTTTTTCAATTGACAAGTACTTCTAAGTGAAATTGCTAGACGCACGATGCAATTCTTGGCAAAGGAGATGTGAAGATGATCACTGTCCTTGGATGTAGTCAAAGTTACTTTGTTTTCCTAAAGATTCAATGATTGTGTAGGAAACATAACTGAGAAGTTGAGAGAAAAATATGATACAGGGAAGCCTCATAGGAAAAGTTGAGAAATGACACTAGTTATATATTCACATGGCACTATTTATACACTGAAACCAAAAATATTAAGAACTAATTACATTTTCTATTTCATATGGTCTTAAGTTAAGGTGACCCTATTTTCAAGGTAAAATCTTGATGTAACTGTATTTTTCAGGATGCATCAGCTTATTTAGAAAAATAAAAAAAGGAATATCATTTCCCTTTTGAGAATTAAGTTTGAGAAAACATACTAAATTCAACCCAAAATACTGTCACTTGACATACATAATTTCTGTGTATCTTGACTCAGAATGCCTTTCCCAGTGTACATTTAAATGTAATATTTTAATCTATTTTATTGCTTGAAAGGCAGTGATTTTTCTTCTTCAGAGTGATCTTTACTACCCTTTGGCTTGGTTCGATTTTACAGGAGGCTCCAGTCAACTTTAATTTGTGCTATTTTAACATTTTACTACAGTTCTCACCCCTTTTGAGAAAGAATTTATTCCTCCTTCAAAATTTATGGGATTCCTTTACAACTTCTTTCTGAAAGAAAAATCAGGCAGCTTGCAATTAATTCCCTAACAGATAGTTTATGAAATTAGTGCTGACTCTGTCCCTTCCTTTGCCGTAGTTTGTGAGGCCCTAAAATGTCATTTAAGAGGTGAGATTATAAGCACTTCCTCCTTCAGGAAAAAGCAAGAGGAAGTATAAAAGCCTAGGAAAATGGCTCTTCCACCGGCATTGTGAGTGGAGTGGGTGCGTCCCCTGTGAGTTGTGTTCTCTCAAAATAGAAGGCGGCAGCTCGTTAGGTTCTAAATTTGAATGTGGTCTCGCGAAAGCGAGTCGATTCACATCCGGAGGAATCTTCTGGAAGCCCTGTCCCCTGCCTGCCACTCACTCCCTGGGGCGCGCTGAGCAGCAGGGCTCCTCGTCATGGGGAGCCCTCAGCCACCCGAGTGCTCAACAGGGACGAATCTAACAATATGACGTAAAGTCGTCCACCGGAAGGCAAGAGGCTCTGCCACCTTGCTTTGCCCTGACCCGGGCCCAGCCTCAGTTTCCTCAGTGAAGAACACCTACCTGTCCTACGGGCGCGGCACGCAGGGCCCCGTCCCCACCTCTCAGTTCTGCCTTCGCTCTTTCACAGTCTTGGGGGGCTGAGGCACTCCTAAAAACGGAGGATGGCGGGCAGTCACAGCCCCTCCAGGGGTTCCCCTGTCTGTGCTTTCAGTCAGCAGCGCCTTCAGCTCCCCCACCTCCCGGTCCGGCGGTGTGGGAGCCCACTGATCTCCTTCTGACCTCACGTCAGAGGTCAGCGGTAATTTACCCTGCGTCCCACACCTACGTCACCACGCCTGCGTCACTCACCTCACCTCAGAGTTCAGCAGTAGGCTGTGTCGCTGGCCTCACCTCACAAGTCAGTAGTAACCTATGCTCGTGTCACCATGCCGGCCTCATTCACTTCCGGACAGGAGTTAACAGGATTCCATGGCTGCTTTGCATCCCCTGCGGCCTTCATGTCCTGGCAGAGGTCAGTAATAGTCTGTCCCTACGTCGAATAACCACGCACTTCGCCTCACCTTCTCACGTGGGCATTTTCTCATCTCCCACCATTTTATCATTCCCGCCATGCACAGAAGCGTGAGTGCAGTGTAGTAAAACACTTTGAGAGAGAGGAAGAAACCGCACTCCATCATTTCTATTCCAAGATGTTGTTGTATTATTAGTTACGGTGGTGAATCTCTTACTGTGCCTGGTTGGTAAATCCCACTTGCCGGGGTGGCTGTGCAGGAGCAAACACCATCTACAGGGCTCCCTATTATCAGTGGTTTCAGGCATCTATGGGGGGGTCTTTGATCTTACCCCCATGGATAAGGAGGGACTACTTGGGCCATATTATTTAAAGATCCCTTACAACTCATGCAGTTTTCTAAGAAACCTTTGAAAGTGCGGGGCGAAAATGGACAACAAAATTATAAAACGAAATATATATGACCAAAAAAAAAAAGTACTAAAGCTAGCAATGAATCATTCTTGATTTTTTTTCTTGCTTTTCAAATTTAAAATTCTGAAAAAGAAGTTACGTAAGTTGTGATAACTTTCTGTGATAGCTGGTTTCAGAGGTTATCTCTATGCAATGAAGGAGAAAAGGGGGGAAAAAAACAAAACCATGACATGACCCCCCGGACCATAAACAGACTATTTGAATGTAGGCATCCTCCAGCGTTTCAAAAGCCCCACTGCCCTTCTTCCCAAAGCAATACCCATTGATTCATTTCAACACTCTCTCTGAGCCCAGACTTGGATATGGAACTGCAAAATGTTAATCACCCTGCTAACCATCTACCTCCTTCACCTCACCACCCCTTTCAGAAGTAAATAATTTCACTTTCTCTGAGTTGCCTGAGGCTCATACAGATGACTCTTATCCAAGACCAACCCTTGGCAGGTGGTGTAGATCATCCCTGACTAATTCTCTCTGCCTCTGAGGCCTGTGCTTCCAACCACTGCTTATATTCTCCCCAGAATAAGAACAAGAGAACCTGGAAGAACATAATCCAAACTGACCCAAACATTTCTTTTATTCATTTCATACAGTCCTTGCCCCTTGCCAGGAAGTGTTCCAAATGGAGGGGCAGCAGTGGTTAATAAGACAGAGATCTAGTATGTGCACTTGTGGGGAGATAATAGGATCAGCAAACAAAATATTAAGTATATTGATTAAAAAAATAAAGCAAAGAAGGTCAGTGTAGGGCACTATCTCTGAGAGAGTTAGTCAGGGATCTCAGAAGGAGGTAATATTTCACTGAGGAAGAACTGAATGAAGGGGGGGAGGGAAGAGCACTGAACACAGTGGGCGTGTCCACGTCCCTAGCTGAGAAGCCGGCATAGTGGCAGAGACACTGGTGTAGCGGGATCAGGTAAGAGTAGGGGAAACAGAGCAGTGAAGGGGCTGAGGAGAGCAGATGGAGAAGAGCTTTCTTAGGGCATGATGAAGACTGTATTTTGATTAAGTCAGGAAGTGACTGGAGGGCCTTGTGTCATCTGGGCTCTGTGTTTACTAAAATTGTTGAATTGTTGACTCTTTTCCTGGGAAGAAAAATTAGAAATATATAACTCTAATCTCCTTAGAATAGCTATAGGGAAGCATGCTGTTATAGAATGAAATGCATGGCCCCCCGCTGCCCACAGAATAAATAAATAAATAAATAAATAATCATATTGTTAGATCCTAACTTCCAGTACTCCAGAATGTGACTGTGTTTGGAGATAGGATCTTTAAACAGGTGGCTAAGTTAAAATGGAGCCACTAGAGTGGGCCCTAATCCATTATAGTTGGTATCCTTAGTAGAAGAGATCAGGACACCCAGAGAGACACCAGATGGGAGCCCACAAAGGCCACAAGGAGAAGGTGGCCCTCTGCAAGCCAAGGAGAAGGCTTCAGAAGAAAACATGCCTGCTGACACTTTTGTCTTGGCTCTAGACCCCAGAACTGTGAGAAAAGCTCCCTGGTCTATGGTGTCTTTTAACAGAGAACTAATAAACTAATACAAATGCCTTAGTGAATCCCATGATCAAATGCATGTTTTCTTGGGGAGAATGAGCCCACTCAGACCACAAAACAACAGCAAAAGTACTTTTTCTTCCTATTCTTCCCCTCATAAAGATAAATATACTTCATATGTATTCTTTAAATATCTGGGCAGAGGTTATCCTACTTCACTCGGTGTGCCAATCAGAGACATGCTCAGGTTTTCTTCAGCTTATTTTACACATGCATAATCTCAAAATGAACCGCTTCACCTTAATGCCAGTAAAGCCTATCTGTAAATGGGCTATTGTAAACTATCAGAGTTTTTACTAACCATTTTCTTACATACTCTCTAAAGAAAATTCTAATTTCTAGATTTTTTCATCATGATTGACTTTTGTTTACTTCCATATGTTTTCAAAAGTGCTGGAGTTGAGTTTGGCCAAAGTAGAAATCCTCTTGAAATACTTTAGAATTTAAAAAAAAAAAAATTGTACGTCTTATTACTTAGATAAACAACGTGGTCAATCCTGATGTAATGCAAAATGAAATATACAATCTCACTGATGACCTATTCTTGTCAAAATGTTACCCTGACTCTAATCAAGCTGTAGACCTAAATTTCAGTTTATAGAAAGTACAAGAGATAGGGGGACATTTTACACTCTACAATGAGGAAGCAATTAAACAAATGCAGAATATGGAACATTTTATGCATAAAAGACTTTTTTTTTTAAAGCATGTCATACAAAATGGGTGTGTAGAGAGAACTATTAGCTAAGAGAAACTGGAAAGATGGCAGCACATACAATGTATGAACTTAGGTTGAATTCTTTAGATAAAAACAAGAGCTCAAAAAGACATCCTTGGCATACCTGGGGAAATCTGAGTATAGACTGAATATTAGATGCTAGCAAGGGTCTTCATTTTCTTAGGCATGCTAATGGTATTATATAACAGGTGGTTGAAGTATTTAAGGGTGAAAATATTAACACTATCTGAAATTTATTTTCAAACATTTCAGAAAACAAAATATGTGTGTATTCATTTAGAGAAATATATAAAACAAATATAGCAGAATGTTAGTTGTTAAATCTGTGCAGTATGAATACAGTTTCCATTGTATTCATGTTTCAACTCTTCTGGTTGTTTGAAAAAATTCGTAATGAAAAGTGGAGGATATAAAAGAAAACAACAGCATTGGATATTGAACAGGCTCAAAGATAGCAAACACTGGTACAAATGGAGAAGCAGTGGTTATAAAGAAAAGAGAGATTGCTAAAAGTTTTGTGAAGACTGGCCAGTGGGCACTAGATTGTCCACTAGAGACAAACCAGAGTGACATTTATTTTTTTTTTCTTTACTGGGTATATAATATAGTCTTATAAAATGAACAAAAACTTTCTAAAGTCATCCAGAATCTTAAACAGGTTCAAGATCCTTACTATCCCATTGATCACCGGGAAAATAGGAAGCTCATGAGATTAAATTCAGTTGTGAGAATGCAAGAAATATAAATTCCTTGATATTTCTCAAACAACCTGATTTCTATTTCAGCTTCCCTTTGTTCTTTTTCTCCCCAAGTTGCATGTATATTCCAGGAGCTCTTGAAATAGCAGTCCACACTCTCTATCAGAAGAGGCTGGCCATGGCTTCTTCACCCTCCACTGAGATGTATGTAATCTGACTGTTCCTGGTTCTCTGCCTGCAGTAGTTCCTTTGACATCCCTCACCCTCATGTATAGGCATGTCCAACTTGTCCAACCGACTTCTAGTTATTTCCCCACTCCCTCTGAGGGCACAGAGAACATGATGGTGCTCTATGTTATGACCCCATGGGGCTCCTTAATGTATAAGAGAGCTAGATAAGGCCATGTTCCCCAGTGACCTATATACTCATTTCTTCGTACACCCCAGGATCATGCTGGTTAAAGCCATAACTCTGGGACCTTTACCATGTTTGCATAAGATTTAGGTCCCCTATTGTGAATTCTTTTATTTCCTCTCACCACTTGGTGGCCTTCGTGAAATGCAGGGCACAGGTCCTTTCTCCGGGACCTGGATGACCCCATCTAAACTCTCTTGGATTTTCTTCCTCTTCTTCCCCACCCTCCCCCAGCTGGGAAAAGCTTTATCTGCTTTTGGAGATAAGACAAAATCATTTGGAATGCTTAGAGCATCCTCTCAAATCTTTCGTTTATGTTCCAAGTTCTAGACTTTTAAAACTCAGAAATAAATAATTGTTCTTTTTTAAAAATTAAAATATAATGTATTATTAGCCCCAGGGGTACAGGTCTGTGAATCACCAGGTTTACACACTTCACAGCACTCACCATAGCACATATCCTCCCCAATGTCCATAACCCCACCACCCTCTCCCTACTCACCTCCCCCCGGGAACCCTTAGTTTATTTTGTGAGATTAAGAGTCTCTTATGGTTTGTCTCCCTCCTGATCCCATCTTGTTTCAATTGGATTGTTCTCTGGATTCTACTGGATCATCACTTCCATAAGGTTAAGTGTAGTCAAACCCAGATGCTAGCTTAATTAGATGAAGAAGGACAATATAAACAGGCATATGGGTAAATTAAGCCCTTTGGTTTTTTTGTTTGTTTTGTTTTGTCTTTAAATTGTTTTTTCCTGTAAATTTATGGGTATTTTATTTAGTTTTTTAAAAGACTTTATTTGTTCGTGAGAGAAAGACAGAGAGGTGGAGGGGGAAGCAGGCTCCCCAATGAGCAAGGAGCCCAATCCCAGACTTGATCTTGATGCAGGATCACCTGAGCTGAAGGCCGATGTTTAACTGACTGAGCCATCCACATGCCCCTAAGCCCTTTCTTTTAAATATCAACACAATATAAACTGTATTTATAAAAACACTTTCATTTACTTACCCATGATTCTGCCAGAGTACCATCCTGCAATAAACATTTTATAATTCAGAGTGTACCAATTCTTTCTAATAACTTTTGATATCAGGCTTTTGTGTGGAAACAAAATGAATTCTCTTAACAGAGGGCAATACAATGCAAATATAATGCAAAGTGTACACAAAATTTTAAATTTTCTAGTAGCTACGTTAAAAAAGTGAGAAGAAACAGGTGTAAATCATGTGATAGTTGTTTCATTTAACTGTGTCCAAAATATCATTTCAATGTGTAATCAACAGCAAAAATTTAATATTTTACATTTTTGTGCTAAATCTTTGAAGCCCAGTATATATATTTACGGTATGTACTGACTTGCATTCAGCCTCATTTCAAGAGCTAAATATGGTAGCTACTGTACTGAATGGTGTGACCTAGCATTGGTTTTCAGTATACAACAAAATATCACTTATTTTTTTAAGTGGATTAAAGGCTTCCTGATGTTTATAATATTTTCTTTATTTGATTCATGGGGTCAAACAAATGATAATAAAAATATCTGTATATCACACATAGAAACCATAATCCTCTATCTTGGAAAATTATGCTTTTAGGATTATGCAACTTGTTTCTTATTATTTTTGTGTTTATCTGTAGTATGTGTGGTTTGTTAGGAGTGATAAATAACAATTGTAACTAAAGTCTGTAAATACATAGGGTCATTTTTGATCAGATGATGGAACTTCGTGGAAGAGAACACTAGGTAGGGGGACAAGATAGAAAATGTCAGGAGTAGGAGATAAATTGAAAAGCAGAAGATAATTTGAAAAGCTAGTGCTTCCTGATGACACTTAGCTGCAGGGCAGGATCAGTGATAATTTTTGTGAAAACTGGAAGAAAGCCTAGCAACCAGGAAGGTTCAAGTGAAAGTTTCAGTATTCAAAAAGGAAATGAAATATGTAAGGAAATATGGCATTGCCATTTTTAATGTAGTGGAGATACCATCTGTGGGGATACAAATGAAGGGCTCTCTGGATAGTGCATCCCTAATGCTCCTGTAGTGTTTTCCACATGTCTTAGGAAAATACCATTTTTATATCAAAGAACACAACAGAAGTGCAACTTGTTGAAACCTGGGACAACAGTGAGATACTAAGTAACTAGAACATAGGTTTTATGAATGGAATTCTTTATATGCATTGATCAAAAGCCAAAAGTACGGCATGCAACATAATTTTTCCCACATCTGATTTACATTACAGTCATTCTCAGCATATTGGTCCCCACAAAATTCTGGAATTTGTGCTTTTTGAAAATATCCTGTGTTCTGCATCTATCAGTTTTTAAATTCCTGGTTAGTTATGGTGATCTCTTCCATTGGCACTGATACTTGATGACTAGACCATTCTTATAAATATAACCAATGTCTAAATAGTTCCTTAAACACAATTACTTTATAACTAAAATGGTGGCTTAGTAGTCATATGGTGTGCGGCTAAAAATTACACTGGGAACCAGCAGGTCAGTTTAGTCCTTTCTAAAACCTCTAGGTTGTTCAGTCATTTATAAAGAGCTGATCTGATTAGTTATATAAAATTACTTGTAGAGTCATTCCGTTTTTAAAACCAGCACTATATAAATTTCCTGTACCTAATGCATCAAGTATTAAAAATTATAAATTTAAGAGCACTTGAGTAGCTCAGTTGGTTAAGCGTCTGCCTTCAGCTCAGGTCATGATCCCAGGTTCCTGGTATCGGGTCCCATATCAAGCACCTTGCCCAACGGGGAGTCTCTCTTTCCCTCTGCCCCTGCTCATGTGTGTGTGCTTACACACACACACTCTCTCAAATAAATAAGATCTTAAAAAAAAATTATAAATTTGAGCCAAAAGCTTCTTGTATTAAAGAGGTATAGAAAATTAATTTTAAGAGGGCCTGGCTGGCTCACTTGCTAAAGTGTACAACTTTTGATTTCAGGGTTGTGAGTGTAAGCCCTAGGTTGGGTGCGGAGTCTACTTAAAAAAAAAAAAAAAGTATATATATATATATACACATATATACATATACATACACACACATATATATTTTTATAGTGTATATAAAGATATTTTTTATAATATATACCATATATATATGTACACACACACACACACATATATATCACAAAATTGGGGAAATTTTGATTTCATTTAACTTGGGCAGACTTCTAACAATCTGACAAATTGCCCAGGGAGTTTTAAAGATATAAAAGGAGGAAAAATCTGAAAAGAATCTGACATTCGTTTTTTGAGAGTTGGTGTAACTTAATCTCTTTCAGTAAAAGAACACGTCTGTGACTTTTTCCCAGTAAGGGATCTCATAAAATTTGGAAAATATCATTCGAAGTTATGTTCTAACTCTCTAAGAGCACACTTTTAAGAAAGCATAATGAAAGCTTTAGATTTCAGGGCATAAATACAGTTTGAAATGGCTACTAAGGTGTATTTGTTGTATTTATTATTTCCTTTAAAAAAAGAACTCATGTAGCTGCCCAAGATTTATCAAAGTGATGGATGCCTAGAAAATAATCTGTGGTCTTAATTACTAAGTTCCCAAACCATAAAGAATGATACTGGGAACAGAGGGTAAAATTGCTGCTTTGATCACATGGAATAATCATCATAGAACCTTTACTGTCACACAAATGCATCTCTGTGAGGAATGGTGGGTTTGTTTTGTTTTTTATTTTTTTGTTTTGTATACATAATACACAACAAAACATTGTTTAGGGTTTGTTCAGATAATTAAAAGCCCAAGCTAATGTTTAACTCTAGTAGTATTGAGAAGTACTCTGTACTTAAAAACAATCAGCAGGACCAATAGATGATAATCTGAGGTATCTCCCTTGTGAAATTCTACAGTCATATGAAGATTTTTCAAATTTGGAAGAAGAATGAAGTATTCATTTCAGCTTAGGAAAATCTTGTGTTTTTGAAACCAATATCTGTAACTTCAACTCTGAGCCAGTAAGTCTTGAATCTGTACCTAAAGCTTGAGTTTCTCCCTTTGAAGGGACAGATACATAGACCCAACTCATCTCTGAACACCTCCACCTGGTTTTCCCAAAAACATCTCAAACTAAACATGTCTAAAATGCAGATATTGTTATCTATCCTTATCCTCATCTTTTTGTGTCACTTACCCCGGTAGATGATGGCATCACTCCTTCAGTCTCCCAGGGCAAAAACAACCGGAAATATTTTAAATGGCTCTTTATCACCCACATTCAGTCTTTTCAAAAGTTATGTAACAAAATAGTGGTCGGTAGGGAATTGAAATCGTTTCCCGTGTCTGTAAATAATCAAAAGAGTAAGGCATTATGGTGAGGACTACTTTGACTTTCTTTAGGTAAGACCCTCAGTTTTTCCCAAGTACAAGAGAAGCTACTCTGGTGGTCTTTATCAGCTAGAGGCACAAGAATGACCTGGGAGAAGAAAAAGGTCATCATCTTCTGGGACAGGCAGAGCTTAGATGATGGTAACCCTCCCATTCAACTCTCATTTCTCTCTATAAAGGAGAATATTCAACCCTTCTGTCTTTCTCTTACAAGATTACAGGTTTCAAAACCTCCCTTTCTGTGTCACACTGAGTGGGGACTGGTAAACATGCTTGCCTGAAAGTTGTTGAGCCATCAAACTGGTGGACCTGAAGGTGTTGGGTGTGAAGAAAGGGTCAAGAGAAAACAGGGCAGCTATGACAGGGAGCACCGGGATGCATTTCTCATACAAGGATGTGTGAGTCTATATCTCCCTTGTTTAGACTGGAGACTGTGGCTTATGTCATACTTCCGGCTCCATCACTACCACTCCACAAAAATCCAGGGGCATTCTGCCATTTAGGGATCATTGTCAACAGGAAAAGCTATGGGATGAATAGATCACCTACTGGGAATCTTGGAGGGAAGGAGGAACTGCCTAATCACCAAGCCAGATGTTCCAGGTCAGAAGACCTCAAGGGATAATCTTGTAACATCCTCTAGATAAAAACAAATGTACCCACAAAAGAGGACTGATACTTGGAAGTCTGTTTGCAGATAGTTTTGCCCTGAAAAGTAATAGCCAAGACAAGGAGGAAAGTGTGCCTGTCAGTAGCAGCTTGTGTTGTTCAGGTAAGCCAGTGCCACCCCTCCCCAACATTCTATCATTGGTAGGTGGAGGACTAGAGCGTATAAGAGGAGGTAAAGTAGAGGGAGGGAAACAAAAAGAACTGACCAAGAGCCCCTTCCCACAAGTCTCGTCTGTACTAAGGGAGGAGAATTTTGAATAACAGAAAAAGCGTTTTTAAGAACACTAGTGAGCAAAATATTATGACATTATACTGAGATGTTATGAAAAGAGTCTGCTTCTCAGAAGAAAAAGAAAGTCTATAATTAGAAGGAGTTTGGGGAAGATAAAACTGTCCCATGTTTAACATCAGGATGAGCAGACTTCTCAATCAAAACAATGCATGAATATCTGAGCTCCTAAACATTTTCTAGAATGACTCTTAGCATTCTTGCCCTGTTAAAACTACCACCAGTCAAGTTCTGCAAGATCACCTCTGACCCTCGCTATTACACTAGTTCTTTTTTCTTCCTTCCAGGCTGCAGTCTTTCCCCAACTTTTGCAGCACCTTTTTTTTCTCTATCTTTTCTCACTTACAAATCTGATTGTCACTTTTCAATTGCTCTCATTTATAGCAAATCAAATTTTATTCATTCTGGATGACATCCAAGCCACTTGATGATCTTGCTTCCTGCTTACCCGTTCATCTTTATCTGTTGCTCAAAATTTATACAAATGAAAACCTGAATGCCTAAGAAGCTGGCCGTGAACATTCCTTTCTTTCTTGGCGTATACACATTTGTGTGGACTTTTTCTCATTGCTTGGAATGCATGAAAGTCCTGCTAGGTAATTCACCAGTTTTCAAGAATGACCTGAATGCTAACTCGCCATGAAGACTTCTCTTCCATTTTTGCAGGCTGACTCAAATGTACTTCTCATATGTTCCCCCTGAACTCTGTACACATCATTAAAACTCCTTCTTTGATTCATTGCAATTGTTTGCTATTGTGCAATAGTAAAAATTAACAACTTGTATCATAAAGATTCACAATAGGATTTTTCCCTTAGCTCTTAATATTAGGAAAAGACATGCTTCTCTTGAATAATGTGTTGGACTTTAATGTAAGGACACCTAATACTGTACCTGTCTTTAGAGGAATATACTATGCTAGGTGCCCTAGCACCTAGCAAATAGTAACAGATTAATTTATTTTTCTTGAATGAATAAATAAAGGATAACATATTGCTCTTGATTTGGTCACTGGGAAACTCAAAGCTAAATTTATGGCCCATCATTAGCAATCACACAGGACTTTATGGCATGGGATTAGTATATTAACCTTAATTTTGGTTTTACCTTATTTTTCTATACATTTTTGTTCTTTATTATATGTATAACCTCATTGGTTTTTCTTTTTAGAATGTATATATGCCTCATTTTCCTTCCAAAAGCAAAATAGAGTTTAATCATAAGTTGTGATTATATTCATTATTTACTGAAAAAAAGAATGGATGTAAATACAAAACCAACAAAGTTTTGGCAGAGTTTAGTAAAAAGTATCATTGAATTTAGTTTGCTTTTAGACATAGTTACAGTGGAAAACAAGAAAGATTACCAATCATTTTTTAATTCACTTTCACTGTTCCACATGTCTAAACTTACATAGTCTAAACTGTAGATATGATTGCTTCTTTTAAAAAGATGTAGCTGATTTTATCAGACTTTCAGTAAAATATGTTTCAGTGACAGGCATGAAATGATCAGAAAGATTATATCACCCTAGTTTTACTATACCAGATAGTTTTTTTCCATAAGCACATCCTTGATGAATATCTAAAATTATAATGAACTTTTCTATTTTGAATTTCCCCAGTGATAAAGGAAATGTTTATAATGGAGGGACTGTTCCAGATTCCCTATGTGTGGTTCTTGTTAGGTTATCTGTATCTTCCATTCCTCAGCCCTTATATAGAAAAATGTTTGCTAATACTACAGTGAGAGAAAGTTTGTGCTTTAGGAAAAAAACCGAACAGATCCCAAACCATGATTCTTAGTGCAATTTTTGTATTTAGCTATATATATATATATATATATATATATATATACACACACACACACACACACACATATATATACACACACATACATACACATGTACATATACATACATGTATGTATATAACTGAAGTATAGACACACAATGTTACATTAGTTTCAGATGTATGGCATAGTGATTCAACATCGCTCTAGGTTATACTGTGCTCACCACACAAGTGGTGTAGATTATGTGTTACGTGAATCCTGATGAAAAAGAAAAATTATAATATTATTGAGGTTTCTAGTATAAAAAGAAATGCATGTGGGTATGATTCAGCCGAAATGTACTTATGTGTCACACGACATTTAATTTCTCCACACAGAAGATAATGACACAAATGAGGTTACTGAATGGTTGGGGACTTCTCCAAGGGCTCCCTAATTAATATATGGCTGAAACAATGGGTTAGGGACCATGGGATGAAAGGTAGCCTGGAATAAAGGAACAGTTATGAGCCAGATATGGATTTAAAACCATTGCCACCCACTAGCAGCATGACCTTGGCAAGTTGCTTACCCTGAGGATCTGTAATTGGTAATAATTATACCTACCTCTTAGTGTTGTGAGAATCAATGGAATTGCATATCAGAGATAGAAAACATGCTAAATAAATGTTTTAAAATATATCAACAGATAATTGATTAGTGAAAAGTTCTAGCATGGCTTTTAATGAAGATTATAGGGATTAATATAAATTATTATCTAGCACATAAGTACTAATAAATATTAAGTAATATATTATTATTTTATTTTTATTATTAAGCCTGTAAATGATAATTATTATTAAGGTCTCTAAATAAACATAACTGTTGGTATTATTGTTGTTATTATTATTATCATTTTACCAAGTTCGAATTTCAGTTCTTAGGTCTAAATTACTTACTATCCTGATTAGAAATTAAAATTATCCAGCCTGTCTAGAGCAAAACAATCTCTCTTCAAAGTGAGAGCCAAGAAGAGGCAAGTCTTTTGTGTTCTCCCCTCTGACCTGGCAAACCTACTTGTATTCCACATCTTGTCTGTTCTTTCCTTGCTTGTTTTTCTAGTGTCCTGTACAGTACTTCATGAAAAACTGCCCATGAACCTGGCTGTTTTGCTAAACTTGTCTTCCTAATTAGAGCCAGCAGTCGCCCCTGCTCCCCTTCTCCTGGCCAAGGGCTATTTCCTTGCTTTAGGAGAGATTTGACACTGCCATTTCCAATTCACAAACCCACATGTCACTGTCACTGACCTGGTTTTGATCTTTGAAGCACCTCTTCCTAAACTGGTATCCCTGCTTTTAAGGAAGGGAGACCTGGTGCCTCCATCACATGTTATTAACCTGAGGAGAAACACAAATCCTGCCGTGACAGATGTGACTTGTGACATAAGCATGCTGTTGTCTCCAAGAGTCCGGTATAGACAAACAGTCTGACGGTGACAACCCCATGTGCTGACTGGCATGGCATGCACAGGAAACTATCTGGACAAAGGGATGAATCTGTTTCAAATTAGGCAAGCAGAAATACAGTAAGATGATTGCACTGTGATTAAATAACTGAAAACTATTTATCAACTCAATAAGTTGTCACACCATCTGTCACATAAATGAGACAGTAAAACAGATTTGGCCTATAACACAGTCTGATGAAATGCAAACTGGATCAGATGATTCCTCTTTAGATCCCCTGTTTTTATTACCTTTGTGGAATGAACTTCTGACTTTTAGTAGTCACTCATCAGACTCAGTCCTCGTTGTGAGGTCCTTGTGTTTTTGCTCTTTCATTTTCTGAAATTGTATTTTAGGAAGCACAGCTTGAAGACTGTACCAAAGTCTGTTGTCTTTCCATTCATTTTAAGAATCAATGAAACCTTAATAATAGCTATGATTTGTTGAGGAATTGTTAGGTACCAGCCTGAAGGTTTACATTTTTTTATTGTTGTTTGTTTGTTTTTTGCCCATTACATGTACTTTTGAGAGTTTTAGATAGGTTTTTTTAATCCTCACTTCAGGGATCCAAAAGTTTTGCCTAAGAAAAATTAAATAATGTACTCAAGGTCACATGAAACTTGAATGAAAGCTCTGGAATTTAGACTGTAAAGACCAGTTTGCATCACCTACTCTTCATTTGGACCCAGTTCAACTTAAAAAAAATCATGAGGACCATCAGCCAAATGTTTAACCAACTGAGCCACCCAGGCAGCCCCATCAGCCAAATGTTGAGAGGAATTCAGAGTAAGGATACGGCAGATTCAGGTTGGGAGGTGCAATTGATAAGGCAGTCAATTATTAAAAGTGAAGTAGGTTCAGTTCCTACTGGACTGCATCAAGCCAGTAAAATATAACTAAGTCATACAAAATATAACTATGTAAGCCCCATGGAGAAATTCTAGAAGTGTGCCACACAAGGAACTATGGATATAGCCTGTATCTTAATGAGATTTTTGGAAAACAGGCTTTCAGCTAACCAGATAACTTGTATTCTGATCTTACAGCTTGAGCTGGAGCGTAGGTAATTTTCCCAACATTTTGAGATATGTACACATACAGAAGATAGGTTCTGAGTCTTGCCTTCTCGAGAGGTGACAATTTGGTGCTTACCCTTTGTACAGAGTAAGTAAGCAAAAGCATACCAGCAGCAAAAACAGAGCATAGCAGGATGAGGAAAGTTCACTTTTTTCTCATTTTTTTCATATTTTTTAAATCTGAAAATACAGAGTAAAAGATATTCAAATTTTAGCACACATACAAGTTTTACATTTTATGGTTTTAGTGCTGACTTTGATTTACATATGTGGTAAGCAGATGAGAGTTTTTAAACCTTTTCAGAGCTCTGAACCCTCAGGGACCTGCCTGGGAAGAACACTGTCAGTCTGCCCCTGACATCACCTGCTGGTTTAGTGCCACTGCTGAGTTGTTGGGATCTTCCTTCCTCTGCCAATTGCTATTATTTCACTTTGAGTCCCTGCCTGGGCCAGCCTGGTCTTTGGAAGGAGGGTGGCTTTGAGCACGATTTCATTTTCTCATTACCAGCTTGGTTATGACTCACTCTTTTGCTCAGCTTCCTGAGGCCAGAGCTCTAATGCCACTCCATCTGAGTGTACCCACACAGCTATCCTTATCTGAGGCCTTTCCACATCAGAGCCTCTGAATCCAAGTAGGACCAAATACTCACCCCCACAGAACTTGCAAACTATGTCTTCCATGCCCTGAGAGATCATCCAACACAAAGGGTTCCTTCTGCACTGATGATTCATTTGCAAACCCTGATGGTCACTAGAAAGGACTGAGAGGGAGCCTCACTCCCTTCTGGGAGAATGAATCACTGCCCCATTTCTTCCAATCAAGTCATTCTTTCCAAGGATGACGTAGAACCTCTTGCAGCAGTAGCAACACACACAAACACACACACCCCTCTGAATGGTCATCTTGATATTTTTTATGACACCTTATCTTTTCTACTAGACTCAAAATTCCAAATATGAGCTCAGTGCCTAATTTATTTCTGTCCTTCCTGCAATACATAAAGTAATATTTTTGTATGTGGTAAGTGAATGAGGTGTTTGTTGATTGAGAGAGTGAATGAGCTGCGTTATTTTTAATTCCAAGAAATTAGGTGAATAACATAAATCACATAATTAACATTTTCATTTAAAAATAATGTGTCATGGAGAGTAACAGAAAAGGAACTCAGAAATTGCTTTCCTAATAATTAGAGACTAGTTATAATAACCAGTCATTCGAAAAACATTTATTAGGCACCTATGATGTCTTAGAAATATGTTAGTTTCTAGGGTCAAAAAAGTAAGTAAATGCCAGTTCTCAAGAAGGAGTCCATTGCCTAAGGAGGAAAGCCAGCACATACATGAATATTTGTTTTTCAATAACTTCAATAACAGTGAATAGAAAGTACTGGGGATGCAGAGAACAGTTATGTGGCACCTTGTAATTTCTCCAATATAACACTGAGTGTGCTCTAGGGTAGTGTAACTTATAGATGCTTCAGATAAATATCACTTTAAAAGATGACATAGCACTGCTTTCAATTTTATGACTCCAAAGAATTAAAGGCTTTATTTAGCGGCTTCAAAATATTTTTTTTCCTGGGATTCCTGAGTGGCTCAGTCAGTTAGGCGTTTGCCTTCAGCTCAGGTCATGATCCCAGGGTCCTAGGATCCATCCCCCCCACTGCTGAGCAGGGAGCCCTCTTCTCCCTCTCCCTCTGCCTCCCACTCCCTTGCTGTGCTCTCTTTCAATCTGACAAGTAAATAAAATCTCTAAAACAAACAAAAAACAAAATAATTTTTTCTTTGGAAGTGCCATTTTAAAAAAGGCTTAATTGGATAAATAAAAATTAGGACAAAATTGATGACCAATATGTTTGTATCCATTGAACACCCATTACTATAAAAATTTGTAAGAATATGATAAGTATTAAGAAAGTTGTTTTATTTATAAATGCTTTAGAATTGAAATTTATATAGAGAGAGCTGATTTATATAGAGAGAGCTTAATTCTGCATTTCTTAAAGGTTTTATTTATTTATTTGACAGACAGTGAGAGAGAGAGCACAAACCAGGGAATCAGAAGGACAAGAAGATTCCCCACTGAGCAGGGAGCTTGATGTAGGGCTCAATCCCAGGACCCTGGGATAATGACCTGAGCTGAAGGCAGCTGCTCACTGACTGAGCCACCCAGGCAACCTGGACATTTGCATTTTTATGGAATAGCAAAACTTACCACTACTCAGCTCCCATCTTGATAGTTAATATATTTCCTTTAGAATATAAAGGTATATAAGATAAAAGACATATATAATTGTACTGTAGTTCCATTTGGTTGTCAGATAAGCATCCATGGTAGGAAGAGTAATGCCCACCACCAAACGTCCACACCCTAGTTTCCAGAACCAGTGCACATGTTACCTTCCATGAGAAAGGGGAATTAAGACTGTAGATGGAAACTAAGTTGTCAATCAGCTGCCCTTAAAACACGGAGAGTGTCCTGGATCCACTGGAAGGAAAAGACCAGTATAATCACAAAGACCCTTCTAACTGGAAGAGACGGAAGAGTCAGGGAGGTGCAGTCCAAGAAGGACTTAGACTGTCTGCACTTTGAAGGTGGAGGAAGAGGCCCCAAGGCAAGGAATGTGGGCAGCTTTAGAAGTAGGACAAGTCAAGGAAACAGATTCCCCTAGAGCCTCCATAAGAAACACCATCCTGCTGACACCTTGATTTTAACCCAGTGAGACCCATGTCACCATTTAACTATAAGATAATAAATTTAGGTTGTTTTAAGCTACTAAGACTGTGATACCTAGCGACAGCAGTAATAGAAAATAATGCAGAATTTCAAAGTTAACAAAGGTAAAATCATCTTTGATCTTTCTTTCACCTGCTGCTCCTCTGGTCTTTCTCACTTAGGAAATGCACCTGCTGTCCTCCAGCCACAAGGCTGTGAATCTTGGAACCATCTTCATCTGCAGGAATTCTGGTCCAATCAACCTTCTAAAAACATCCAGAGTTGAAACAGGTTTCACCTTATCCACTTCTACTGGGTTGGTTATAACCATTATTTCCTCAAAGATTGCAGTACCGATTCTGGTCTTGCTGCCTCCACCGGCCCCATCATACATGCTTGCTCACACTGCAGTCAGAATGATCTCTTGGTGCCACTCTGCGCAGATTCTTATCGTGCGTTTCCACTTTAAGGGAACAAAGCAGTTTCTACCATGGCTTGCCATAGCTACTGTAGCTTGGCGCCAGAAACCTCCCAATCTCATCCTTAACCTCTTCACCCTTTCTCTCCAAGTATGTTCTTGCTGAAGTACTTTCCCTCCCTGGTGCAACTCTCTGCCCAGATTTCCAGCCACAGGAGTGGTTCTACTTCTTTCTTCTGATTTTCCTGGATGCCCCATCTAGAGTAGCCCACCTCCTTCCTCTAGCACTCAGTGTGTCTCCTTGTCCTATTTCATGTTCTTCTTGGTGCTTACCACCATTTTACCTATTTTACTATTTATGTCCCCATTTGAATGCAATTGAAAATAGAGATGTAATTCTTTTTCTCTTTCTCTCTTTTCTTTCTTTTTTGCAATTGTTCACTACTGTACCTTCCTCATCCAAATTAGGTGTCTGAGTCCTAGATATTTGTTGACAGAAGGAGGAACTGATGTTTAAGTCTCCATCATGTTGTTCATTTGCTCAGTATATATTCTTCAGTCAGCTCCTTTATGGAACTCAAGGTAATTACATTAGACACACTAGATGAATAGATTACTTTCATTCATGGAAGGACATCATGGCAATCGTAGCAGACATTTAAAATCTAGCCACAAAAAGAAGTCTAAGGTTCAAATTATGTCAAAGCTTGGACTCTGGGATCAGGCTGTCTGGAGTCAAGCCTGTGTTATCTTGGGTAAAAACGTCCCTATGCCTCATTTCTCATCTATAAAATAAGAATAATTATAGCAGTCTACTTTATAATGTGTTTTTATAAGTATTAAACAAGTTAGAACTTGTATGATGCTTAGAATGGTGTCTGACATGTGATTAAGGTCTACTTGATAGTTCTGCTAACAAATAAACCCTCCTATTCCATTTACATATATATTTCAGAACTTAGTAAAAAAGAGAAAATTTCCTGACTTCTGTTTTTTTTTTTAAGATTTTATTTATTTATTCATTTGACAGACAGAGATCACAAGTAGGCAGAGAGGCAGGCAGAGATAGAGAGAGAGAGAAGGAAGCAGGCTCCCCGCTGAGCAGAGAGCCTGATGCAGGACTTGATCCCAGGACCCTGGGATCATGACCTGAGCCAAAGGCAGAGGCTTTAACCCACTGAACCACCCAGGTGCCCCTCCTGAGCTGTTTTTTTTTTTTTTTTTAAGTAACATTGAAATTAAACCCGATAAAGATACATACTGAAGATCAAACCATAGAATAATTACATTTTTGAAAATAAATGTAAAAATAACATAGATAAAATATGAATGAATAGCAGTGTTTTTAAGGAATGTTACAGAATAGGGAAGCATGATTCAAATGTGGAAAGCAAGAATGATTCAATAGTACAGGAGAAAAAAATATCTTAATGATGAGGGGGACATTTGACAAAATTTGATTTCCATCCTTAAATGATTGGGAAAAATATTCAACAGTTTCTAATTACCTTTTTTTTTTTTTTTTTCAAATTTCCTGACACATATGCCACATTTTATTCTAAAAACCAGACTAGAAATAGGGACCATTTCAGTTGGAAACATTGGGTTTAACATAATAAAAATTAAAAAAATATTTTTGTTAACTTTAAATAAGCAATATTCAATCAACACTATTACACAATTCTAGAAATAAAAAGTACTGTTTATTTCATCTTGATGAAAGAATCTAGACAAAATTTTCTGGGCTTTTCAATTTAGACTTTCAAGCAAAATTCACTTTATAGTAAATATTATCATTACTATGTAAGAATTAGGGTAGTGTTTTTACTCAAATTATATTGCAATGCCTAGGATAAGGGTTTAGGTGCAATATAATAATCAAATTCATTCTTTTTGGTGTTTAAAAAAATTTTTTTTGCTTCTTCTTTGCTACTGGAAAGGTCTTAGTCATGGTTGAAGATTAGTTTAACTTAATTTTGCTGTGATTTTTGAAAATCACTCAGCATTATTCTTTTAACTATTTGAATTAAGTCCATTTCCCCCAAATTATAGAAGTAGCACATGCTCCTTTAGGACAATTTAACAAGAAAGGAAATGTTGTTAAACTTCCCCAAGTTCACCTCTCCATTTCTATTCCATGGCCATTCTCCGTGCTGACTGCTTATCCATTGGCCATTCCCTCTGAGACCTCTCTGATGGAACATAAATTTTATGTAGTCCATCTGCACAAGAGAAAACTAACCCCTCCCCAGTCCCCTGGAGTCTGCATAATTGGTGTAAGAAAGGGTTTTCAAATCTTTGGTCTCAGGGTCCTCATTACATTCCTCAAATTAATAAGCTTTCCAAAGAGTTTTTGTTCATGTGGGTCATATCTGTTGATAAACACCATTTTAGAAATTGAAGCAGAAATTTAAAAAAAAATTATCAATCATTTTAAAATAGCAATAATAAACCCATTATAAATTAACAAAAATAAGTTCTTTTTATGAAAAATGGGTCTCAAGGGACCTACAGAAGTCTCCTAACTGCACTTTGAAAATTGCTGATCTAAGGTCATTTATCTATTTGATGACTGAGGGGCTTATAAACAAAATTGGCATTTGGCATTCCCACTGGATTTGGGTCATAAATGGCAATATTACCTAACACTGGCCAGTGAATCTTGAGAAGGATTTCACTTAGGTCTTCTGAGAAATTGGTTTTCCCTCTCATGGTAAACCTGGCAGAAAATGTCATCTTTCAGGGTGCCTGGGTGGCTCAGTCAGTTAAGTGTCTAAGTTCAGCTCAGGTCATGATCTCAAGGTCCTGGGCTCAAGGCCTGCATCTGGCTCTGTGCTTGGCCAGGAGTCTGCTTGTCCCTCCCTCTGCCTGCTTATGTGCTCTCTCTCTCTCTCTCTCCCAAATAAATATATTCTTAAAAAAAAAAAAAAAAGTAAAAGAAAATGCCATCTCTCTCTCTCTCTCTCTCTCTCTCTTTCTCTTTCTGTTGTTGTGACATGCAAAGGGTGGCCATAGTTCCCAGGCTTCTTGGGAGTGTTCTGGTTCGTACCTGTTGTCCTGGAGTGAGTATGAATAGCTCAGTTTTTCACTCTCCAAAGTTCACCTATTTAAGTAATGAAATAGACAGACACCTAGGCGTGGGAATAGGAGACAAAGAATTTCAAGAGCTATTTTGCCAGTATGAGAAAAGCAGAAAGGAGACAGAATTAGTGCTCAAAACGTTCAGAGAGAGCAGCCAAATAAATCAGAGGTAGAGCCAGAGAGACACTGCCCTAAAATCATCCCAGGGCTTGATTTCTACAACAGATTTCCTTTCTAATCTCTTTTCTCAGTTTCAAAATCAATCTGAATTGAAATTGCTTAGAGTTGCAGCTGAAGGCAACCTAACGATATGCTTCTACCACCTAACGTGACAGGGGATAGTGGTTTGGTGCAGATTCTGCCACCTTTCCCCAAGGTTCGTTAAGAATGTACTTACATGTTTCACATGAAAGGTTTTGGTTAAAGTTTGATTTTATAAGAATGGAATTACTATATGTATATTGAAAATAATTTAATACAAATGTCCAAACTCCTGGGTCTGTAGATACATATCTGACACCTTTTTCATAATTCATAGAATTTCATCAGAAATGTACCACCCTTTTCCCCCTTGTTCTTGGTCATCTAGATTGTTTCAGGTTCTGCCACTTTTAATAATATTTAAATAATGATTTTAATACACACATCCTTTGTGTTGTTGCTTTTATTATGATAAAAGAGATTCCTATATCTTTGATTTCTTCATCAAAGGGAAGATGAGGATTATTATTCTTACAGGTGATAGAAAGCTTTTAGATGGAGAAGCTATGTAATAAAACCCCCAGGATATACTAGAAGGAACAGTGATCTAAAATCAGTGTACTTCTTCCTCTGAGGGTAAAGTTGGGGAAGGAAAGAGGTTTGGGAACTCTTTAATTGGCATCCCCAGTTTTACCCGATATTTTGGAGGGAGAGTATGAATGGAAAATAAAGAGGGATTTAGCCCCTTCATTTCAGGAGTGATTTTTCTCCCTTGGCATGTCAAGGGAATCACACAATTGATTAGTGTCTGTATGAAATATAAACTACTCAATTAATTACATATATATCATATTTTATTTAAAATGACAATGCCAATACCTAGAAAAGTGATTTTAGAAATCATGATAGTAGGTAGAAGATTAAACTCTTGAAAGCTGTTTTCCTTAATTGTAAGACATTAAAGAAGATTTAAGTTTGATAGTGCCTCATTCATGGCACAAAACTAATTTCTTTTGAGTCTCTGATGTTGTCCACCCATATAACTATGTATATATGAGAAAAAGGCAATAATAAACTGACTATTAGATTGTTTTTCTGTTATTATTCATGCAAAAAAATACTATGTTCTGGATTTTATAGCAATGTCCACTTTATAAAATGAATAGTTTTAAATCTTTCTTTCTCTTTAGTTCTCTTTATGGTCCCTGCAGTATGGAGTAAAGGTTGTGAGAACCAGGCTGAAGAAATTGGAAATAGAAGTTATACTTACAATAAATATTCACCAATTCCTTTAATTATGTTCTAATTAAAGGTTTTAAGTTTATGCACAATCACCAATTCATTCACTACTCACAGAGTTCCAACACTTCAGAGTTTCCTTTCTATAGATTTTTCAGGGGTATAAAACCACAGAGAAGTTGTTTTTTAGGTTGTCTTTTTAAACTGAGATATAATGGACATATTACATTAGTTTCAGATGTACAACATAATGATTTAACACTTTAATATGTTTCAAAATGATATTTGCAATAAATCTTGTTAACATTTTTATTACCACAGAGTTACATTTTTTTTCTGGTGATGAGAGCTTTTAAGATCAATTGTCTTAGTACTTTTAAACATACATTATTATTAACTATATTTACATTACATCTCCAGAACTAATTTGTTTTATAACTGGAGTTTTATAACTTTTGATCTCCTTCACCCTTTAGCGCATCCCCTTATCTCTGGCAAACACCAATCTGCCCTCTGTTATCTCTATTTTTTGTTTAGATTCCACATATAACAGTGTAAGAGACAAGAATAGTTACATGTGTATTTTTGCTTTTTACACAGATGATAGTCTAGTACCAGAAGCATCATGCTTGTTCATACTTAATATTGTGTCATAGAATTCCAGTCCAGTTCCAATCCATATGTACATATAGAGCACAGTTTTTAGTTAATTAATGTATTTATCTTACTATTTTAATTTTATTTTATTTAGATTCAATTAATTAACATATAGTATATTATTAGTTTCAGAGGTAGAGTTCAGTGATTCATCACTTGTATATCAACACCCAGTGCTCATTACATCATGTGTCCTCCTTAAGGTCCATCACCCAGTTACCCCATTCCCTCACTTCCACTCCCCTCCAGCAACCCTCAGTTTGTGTCCTGTGATTAAGAGTCTGTTATGCTTTGTCTCCCTCTCAGATTTCATCTTGTTTTATTTTTTCCTTCCTTCCCATGTAATCCTGTCTTGTTTCTTAAATTCCGCATATGAGTGAAATCACGTTATTTGTCTTAATAATAACCTCTAGTTCCGTCCACATTGTTGCAAATGGTAAGATTTCTTTTTTGATGACTGACTAATATTCCATTGCATATACATACCACATCTTCTTTATCCATTCATCTGCCAGTGGACTTCTTGGTTCTTTCCATAATTTAGCTATTGTGGACATTACTGCTGTAAATATTGAGGTGATGGGGCCTCTTCAGATCACCACATATTTATCTTTGGGGTATATACTCAATAGTGCAATTGCTGAGTTGAGGCGTAGCTCTATTTTTAACTTCTTGAGGAATCTCCATACTGTTTTCCAGAGTGGCTGCACCAGCTTGCATTCCCATCAGTGGTGTAAGAGGGTTCCTCTTTCTCTGCATCCCCACCAACACCTGTCATTTTCTGACTTGTTAATTTTAAGTATTCTGATTGGTGTGAGGTAGTATCTCATTGGGGTTTTGATCTGCATTATCTTTTTCAAATTTTAATTCCAATATCGTTAGCATACAGGGTTATATTAATTTCAGGTGTTTTGTATAGTGTAAGTGCACTCCGTCATGCCCATCACCTATTTCATACCCTCCCAACAGCCTCCCCACTGGTAACCATCAGTTTATTCTCCATGCTTAAAAGTCTGTTTCTTGGCTCATTTCTTTTTGTCTCCCTTTGCTTATTTGTTTTATTTCTTAAATTCCACCCATGAATGAAATCATATGGTATTTATCTCTGACTGACTTATTTTGCTTAATATAATACTCTCTAGCTCCATCTGTGTCATTGCAAATGGCAAGATTTCATTCTTTTTTATGGCTGAGTAATATTCCACTACACACACACACACACATAGTGGAATATTACTGAGCCATAAAAAAGAATGATTTGTGTATTTTGAACCACTCTTGCATAACCAGGAATAAAGCTACCACTTCATTGTGCTGAAAGATTTCTTTTTAATTTTTAAATTTTTAATTCATGTATTGTTGGATTCTGTTTGCTAGTGTTTTGTTGAGTATTTTTGCATCTATGTTCATCAAAGATATTGGCCTGTAGTTCTCTTTTTTTATGGTGTCTTTATCTGGTTTTGACATCAGGGTAATGCTGGCCTCATAGAATTAGGAAGTTTTCCTTCCACTTCTACTTTTTGGAATAGTTGAGCAGAGTTTTCTAAAATGAGCCACATATTATTTAACCATTCTCCTATTGTTATAAGTCTACATTCTATTTCAATTGTTATAAATAACTGCAAGAATTATCTTTGCACATGTCCTATGCTTATGTAGAAAAATTCCTAGATGTCAAAGGTATATGAATTTTGACAATATTGCAAGATTGCTTTCTATAGAGATGGAAGCAGTTCCACTAATTGTGTGTGAGTAGTCTGCATGCCACAAAACATTTTAAGTCTTTTGCTTGAAAATCTGATTAAAAAAAAAGTGGTACCTAATTTTCATTATGTTTGTCTAAATTAGATTGAGAATCATATATTTAAGAATTTTGTTCTTTACAATTTATTTTTCTATTGAGGCATTGGCCATTTTTAAATTTTTTGTTGCTCTTTCTGTAAAATAATCAGCCCTTTACATGTAGCACTTATGGAAAATATGTTTTCTTAGCTTGTCATTTAGCTTTTTAATTTTATTATTCTTATTATAGATAATTTTAAATATTAAAGTCAATAATTTTTAATATTATAGAAAATAAAATTCATTTATTTTTTTCTATGGCCTGGATTTAATGCCAAACCTATAATGGTTAGTTCTTCAGTTTTTCTTTTTAAAACCTATATTTTCTCCTGGTTGCTACTTTTATTTTTCTTGTTCAAATGCCTGATCCACCAGAAATGTATTTTGGTATGAGTGAAATTCAGATTGAATTGTTTTCAACCCATTTATTTTTTTTAAATTATTTATTTATTTATTTGACAAACAGAGATCACAAGTAGGCAGAGAGAGGTAGGCAGAGAGAGAGGAAGGGAAGCAGACTCCCTGCTGAGCAGAAAGCCCGATGCAGGGCTCGATCCCAGGATCCTGGGATCATGACCTGAGCCGAAGGCAGAGGCTTCAACCCACTGAGCCACCCAGGCACCCCTCTTCAATCCATTTATTGATTAACCATCTGAAGACACAAAGAGGCAGTGCCACTTTGTTTTGCATAATTTATTTCACACAATAAATTATATACTGAGTAAAATATATGTAAAATACATGCAAATATATATGTAAAATACACATGTAAAAATTATGTAAAAATCCAAAATATGATGTCTTAGTAATCAGGCTAGTTTCCCCTATACTTCTTAATTTATCAGAAGTTTCTGGGTATGTGTGAGTTCAGGATTGTGAAGAGCAGCAAACTTGATGTGTCCTGCAAAAGGATATTTGAGGGAAGGGTAGTGAGATTTAGAAAGTATTTAAGTAATCTAATATAATTCCATTTAAATTTACTTAAAAAAATTCAAACAAGAAAATCTTTTTATTAAAAGGATAAATTACTAGGGGTGTAGAGAGGACATCAAATTATATAAATTATATAAATTATAAATTATATAAATATATAAATTATATAAATCTCTGCTCCCCAGCCCCCACAAAACACATAACAACATCCTTATTCCAGTGGTATTCTCCTCAGAAGATCATTTTTTTTGTTTGGGTGTTCAGTTATTGTTAACTGGGAAATGTGACATATTATCTGAATTTCTACAATAAAAGAAAATGGTGAGCATTTTTGTTCTTTTTTCCCATGCTTTCTGAACTAGTTTCCACTAATTAAGCAGCAGTTTAGCTCCTTACACTTTGAAGTTTGGCTCATTACCTGGCTTCTGTATGTCAACAAAAGGCAACATCTAAAGCCCTCAGCATTGGGCCATCACTTTGGGGACTGCTAATTGAATGTAATTACTTTATTTTGTGCCAGGGTTCATACTTGTAACATTGCCTTGTAATAATTTAAATTGTCTGCATACAGAAGGGGGACTGTTTGACGCCAGAGTGGAGACGGCCAGGCAGCCACTTGGGTCTTGGAAGCAAAGTCAAAAGTAAGGAGACATTGTCATTTGCCTACCTACTCATTAGCTGCCCTCTCTGTCTGTCTGTTGTTTGGAGTGGACAGGATGTGTAGTGACTGAATCTTGCCCCTAAAAATAGCTGTGAAAACATGCATTTGGGATGTACAGTAATTGGTTGCTTAGTCGATCACAGATATTTTTAGACCTTGAGAAAAGGCAAGATATTTTTAAATCATGACCTTGCAATACCACATTACTTTCCTCTTGCTCTCTCCCTCTCTCTCTCTCTGCCTCTGAGTCTCTCTCTGTATAAAAGGAAATAGGAAGACAGAAGAATTGTAACAGAGCAAAGATCAAAAGGATAAAATGTTGGGTTATCCTTCATTATCTCATTTGAGGAATTTGAAGAACAGTGTGTCCTTAAAGAATAAAACCATGTATTTTTGCCATTTCACTGGCCTGATATTTTGACAATCACCTTACTTTCAACAGGAAGCATCACCTGAACTTCACATTTTTAACTGCATGTTAGAAGGAAGTTTATTGTAGAAGGAGAAAATTATAAGCTTGAAACCCTTAACAAGCTCCGGAAGGGCCCTCTGACCCACACACTGGATGCATTCCCGGCTGAATTTTTGCCTCTATTTGCGTGATTAATCATATGGTAAATCTAGTCTCACTAGCTCTAATAATGGGGCTTACTTTTGGCTTTTTGTGGAGCAGGGAAATAAGAGCATCTTCCTTGAGTGTCAGAATCCTTCCCTTTTGTTCATGGTGCCAGCAGGTCTAAAGCACTGGCAGTTAAAGCTAATGTGAACCTTTTATTCTCAAATTACATTTGAGTGTAGTAAGGAAAAAATGTTATCATTTTGAAGGAAAAGGTAAAGTGTATGCTAACAGAAAAAAAAAAAAATCACTGAATAAAACCAAGTGACTTTGAATTGAATAAAATTAATTGTAAATTTTTGGTTTACCTGAATATTTCTTCAAGATGATTGGAAGAAAAAAAAAAAAAAAGATGATTGGAAGAATAAAATGACCACCAAAGTAATAAATGCCAATTCTTTCCTAATATGCATGTATTTAGTGTGTGTTTTATAAAGGTATAATACACATACCATAAAATTCACCTTTGTAAAGTGTACAATTGAGTGGTTTCTGGCACATAAACAAAGTTGTATAGCTGTAATCACTAATTCCTCAACATTTTCATTACCCAAACATGAAACTCCAAACCCATTAGCAGTCACCCCAGTCCACACCTTTCCCCACCCTGTCCTGGGACTCTGTGTTCTACCTTCTGTCTCTATAGAGTTGCCTAATCTGGACATTTCATATAAATGGAATTGTATAATATGTGGCCTTTTGTGACTGGCCTCGTTCACTCAGTATGTTTTGAAGGGATCATCCATATTGTAGCCTGACTCAGCATGTCATTCTTCTCACGACTAAACAGTATTCCAGACTCTGATAGACCACATTTTGTGTATTCATTCATCACCTGGTGGGTATTTGGGTTAATTCTACTTTTTGCCTCTTTTGAATAATGCTGCTATTATTCGAGAATTCGTATATAAAGTTTTATGTGAACATGGTATAGTATATAGCATAAGCAATATAATATATACTTAGAAATAGTATTTCTAAGTATATACTATACTACCATATACCTAGAAATAATATTTCTATATGCCCCATATACCTAGAAATACTGTTTCTAGGTATATGGGGCATATAGTATATAGTATATACCTAGAAATAGTATTGTTGGGGCATATGGATGCTCTCTTTTAATTTTTGAGAAACTTCTAGACTGTTTGCCAAAGTGGCTATACCATTTTACATTCCAAGCTGTAATCTATAAGGATTCCAATTTTTCTGCATCTTCACCAACACCTATAATTGCCTTTTCCCCCAATTTTTAAAATCTGAAGTAAATTAACATAAATGCATTATTGGTTTCAGAGATTAGAGGTCAGTGATTCATCAGTCTTATATAGTACCCGGTGCTCATTATATCATGTGCCCTCCTTAATGTCTATCACCCAGTTACTTCATCCCTCCATCTATGATTTTGATTATAGCCATCCTAGTAGATATGAATTGGTATCTCATGGTTTTGATATGCATTTCCCCAATGATTAATGACATTGTGCATCTTTTGCTGGATTTGTTGGCTAATTCTTTGAAAAAACATGTCTATTACTGTACTTTTGCTCATTTTTAATTGGGCTATTTGTCCTTTATTGTTAAGTTTAAAAAGTTGGTAGTTTTGTTTTGTTTTGTTTTACATATTCTGGAAACTAACCACCACCAGATATATGATTTACAAGTATTTTCTCCCATTCTTTAGGTTGTCTTTTCATATTCTTGACAGTGTTTATCCATTTTATCAAATTTTTCTTTAGTTGCTGGTGTTTTAGTGTCTCATCTAAAAAAAGTATTGTCTAATCTTAGATTTGAAATATTTACTCTTATGTTTCTTCTAAGAGTTGTATAACTTTAATCCTTACATGTAGGTTTTTTATTCCATTGTGAGTTGATTTTTTAATATGCTGTGAGGTAAGAATCCAGCTTAATTCTTTTGCATGGGGATATCCAGTTATCCTAGTACTATTTGTTGAAAAGACTACTCTTTCCTACTGAACTCTCATTGCACTCTTGTCAAAAATTAATTGACCGTGTATGGGTCCTTTCAATTCTATTCCATTAATTTATAATTCTGTCCCTTTAGCAGTACCACACAGTCTTGATTACTGTAGCATTGCAGTAAGTTTTGAAATTGAGAGGTGTAAATCTTCCAAATGTGCTCTTCTTTCCAGATTGTCTTAAGTGTGTGCTAGTTTTAATTATTATTATAATCAAAAACACAATAGAATTTTTTGACCTGAGAATATCTGGAAATACAATTTGCTTTTAAAAAGTATTTTTTAAAAAGATTTTATGGGGTGCCTGGGTGGCTCAGTGGGTTAAAGCCTCTGCCTTCAGCTCGGGTCATGATCTCAAGGTCCTGGGATCAAGCCCCACATCCGGCTCTCTGTTCAGCTGGGAGACTGCTTCCTCTTCTCTCTCTCTCTCTGTCTGCCTTTCTGCCTACTTGTTATCTCTGTCAATTAAATAAATAAAATCTTAAAAAAATAAAAAAATAAAAAGATTTTATCATAAAATAACTACCTGAATATCTCAGTCCAAACTGCTCTCCTGTAAAAAAGGAATTTTTTTTAGTAACTTCCCAATGCATCCCAAAGCTAATTAATATGTGACAATATTTTAGAATGCTAAATTGTTGTAGGAGTAGAGAATGCCATAAAATATTCAGACTTATACGACTAGAGGGGAATTTGTATCAGAATACCTATGTTTTTCTTCAAGCTCTGCTATTCACTGATGATTGAACAAGGCACTTTATCTTTCCAATCTTACCTTTCTTCTTCATAATTTGTTCCTTGCAGCTGGAAGGGAGGAAAAGGGAAGTGGTAAGCACATGCTTTGCATGTAAACTCAATCTTAAGTACTGCCCACATCATTTCCATTCACATATTCACCTGGAACTTAGTTGCAAGACCATGAATAGCTGCAAGGGAGGCTGGGAAATAGTCTGGATTCTGGACATCTATGCTCTCAGCTAAAATTTGGAGGAATTATGTGTTGCCAGTGAGATAGCACTGTCATTCTGCTTTCAAACTTCTCAACCAAGTCCCATTAACCCTTTGCTTCATTTGCATGGCTAATTGTATATCTCACAATCAAAAAGATTTTTGCCTTTCTCTGCTTGACTTATGATCTCCCTGATATGAGGAAGTGGTGATGCAACATGGAGGCTTAAGTGGGTAGAAGAATAAATGAAACAAGATGGGATTGGGAGGGAGACAAACCATAAGTGACTCTTAATCTCACAAAACAAACTGAGGGTTGCCGGGGGGAGGGGGTTGGGGAGAAGGGGGTGGGATTATGGACATTGGGGAGGGTATGTGATTTGGTGAGTGCTGTGAAGTGTGTAAACCTGGTGATTCACAGACCTGGGGATAAAAATATATGTATATAAAAAATATATGTTTATAAAAAATAAAAAATAAAAAAAAAATAAAAAAAAAAAAAAGATTTTTGCATGTTTTCAATGACACACTTTTTGTGATTGCAACACTTTCTCAGAGCATGCAAATGATTTTCTCAGATGCTCCCAAACATTGTTTTCCTTATTTTTAAATTTGAGTTTTATCAAAAACTATAGGTTTGACTTATTGATAATAAGTCAAACACCAGAGAAAAGTTTATTATAAAAAACCATGACCACTCCCTGTGCCCACAGCCTGTGATTTGTTTCTGTTTTTAATTCTTACTCTTGTAACTTACATAGCCATACGTGCTTGGATTTCTGTTTCCTGTTTTATCTCCTTTAGACAATACCTATTGATTCTCTGACATGGATAATAAAGATTTTCCTCACCTCTGTATCCCACTCCCCCGTGTACTCACTCATATCAATGTTTAATATTTGCTTTGTTATTTTTTAATTGGTTACATTTATAGCCTTTAATATACTTATAGCTCTGATTCTTATTCCATTAATTTTCAGAGTATTTATTTCAACTTTATAAAATGAGGATATTAATACCCCCATTGTTTTAAGCCCCTTTCCTTTCTTTATTTCCCTTTTTCCTTTCCTTTTTTTTTTTTTTTAAAGATTTTATTTATTTATTTTACAGACAGATCACAAGTAGGCAGAGAGGCAGGCAGAGAGAGAGGAAGGGAAGCAGGCCCCTTGCCGAGCAGAGAGCCCAATGCGGGACTCGATCCCAGGACCCTGGGACCATGACCTGAGCCGAAGGCGGAGGCTTTAACACACAGAGACACCCAGATGCCCCTATTTCCCTTTTTTCTATCAACTTCATTTTTACTTGTATATTATCAAAATTGTGAGCAATTTCATTCTGCCTGACAGATACCTAAACTCTTAATATACATCTTTCCTGTAAGTTGGCTCTAAAGTTGGGGAGTGTTTGTAGGATTTACATTATTATGACCATGTAAATAGTATGATAAGTTGGGTCAAGTCAGGCACTAGAACTACATTTTCATGTTTATAGGTCTGTTGCCACAGCTACTGGGCAAATCAAAGGAGGCTGTTACTAGCAGTAGTGCCAAATGAACTTTTTTTTTCTTATGCTTCATTAATTACATGAAATCATGCTTCATTTGAGTTTGTTTCTTGGCTGAAACAAGAATTTCTTGTTCTTGAAACTTCTACTGTTCTCTATTTCTAGCCTTTATCATGAACTATTTTTTCCTTCCAGTTCTCTATCCAGTCATTTTTTTTTCTGTCGTCTCTTTCACATACACTCTTTTCCTTACAGACCTTCCCTGCAAAACCCTTCCTTTCTATGCCCTACTTAGCTGGCTGTCCTTGCCCAGCTGTTCAGTTGTTAACTAGATCTAACATCACTGCTTTCCTGGGTTGAAACCTTTGCCCCTTGGATCAAATTAACTCCACTTTTTGTTTTCATTTTCCTGAAACATTTCACATAACTTTCCAAGAAAATGTCCATGAAATATAAATGTTTGAGTTCCTCTTTGTATGAAAAATAAATGTCTTTATTTTGTGCTCAGACTTGAATGTTTAGTTTAGTCTGGCTGAGTGAAGGATTTAGGTAGACATGATTTTATGTCAGAATTTAAAATGCTTTGCTCCATTGTCTTCTAACATACCATATTCATGGAAGCATGCCGGTTTGATTTTCAATTCTTTGCACAGAACTTGATGTTTGATCTTGGAACTTTTTTGTGATTTTTCTTTCATGCTAGGCATTCTGAATTTCAGTCTTTGAGCTAAGCATTCTCTGAGAGCCCCACAGCAGCGTCAGTGTTTTGGCAGGCAGGTCCTGTGTGCCTTGGGGTGCCTAACTTCTATGTATCAAATCAACTTTGGAAGAACTGGAATAGGAAAATCACAACCTGTGTAATCAAAATTACCCTAATTATAGTTTCATTTTCTTGATGATGAACTTTATCTTTCAAATGGATTAAACATGTAAATTTTAAAATAATAATAAATTGGGCTGGCATAAAATAGAGTTGTGTATATATATATGTGTGTGTGTGTGTGTGTGTGTGTGTGTGTGTTGTGTGTGTGTGTGTGTGTGTGTACATGTATATGTGTGAATCTAGGAGTGAAAGACTTTCTAATAAAAGAGTAAAGGGACATACCACCATGAAAAACTTCACAAGTTTGATTACATAAATTTGGAAGCTTCTGTGCTGAAAAACATAAGTAAAATATTATAAGGCAGATGAAAAACTGGGAAAGGTATTAGCAAAATAGTCATAGAAGTTGGATATTCTAACAATCATCAAAAAAATGAAAAATACTCAAAAAGGAAAAAAAAGGAAAGATGTGAATAAGTCATTCACAAAGGAAGCAATAGGCAGAAAATAAATTATGAAACAAAATTCATTTAGAAAATTCAAAGAAGATAGCCCAAATTTAATTTTTAATGTATCAAATTGCAAAACCAAAAATAATTTTAAATAAAGTTTATTTAGGGATGACAAATTATGGGAAAACAGGCACTGTTGTACCCAGTTTGTGCCATTAAGAAGTCATAAAAATGAATGACATTCAGCTGACCAGTACATATCAAAGGCCATAAAAATGTGTATTTTCTTTTACTCAGCAATTCTACTTCAAGGAATTTAATCTACAGGGGTTGGGGGGTGGGGAATCAATTAATAAATATGGGAGGGTGCATGGTTTTCAAACACTGAGTTGTTTATAAGACAATTGGAAACAATCTAAGTGTCCAAAAGTAGTGGTTGGATTTATTTTGCACTGATGCTATTATTTATGGAAATAGGAAGATACCTAAAGTATCATCTAGCAAAAAAAAAACAACAAAAAAAATCATGCTTCAAAACAATGTCTACAGTACAATTCCAGTTTTTTAACTGACACATGTAATTAAAAATCCTGCCAGTTTTGATCGAGTCTTATATAGCACCATATATTATTACAGAGTACAGAAGAACATACACAGTAACATTAAGAGTGGTGTTCTCTGGATTGTGATTTTGGTTTTCTTCGTTATGATTTTCTGTATTCTCTAAAATGTCCAAGATGAGCAAGTATTTCATAAGCAACAACAACAAAAAAGAGTTAACTGATTTTCTTTCTTATATTTAAAGATTTTCTTTTTGATGCCTCTTGACAATCAGAGATCATCAGAATATAGATGTCCAATGGATACGGTGTGGGGTATGTTCCCATTTCCCATAGCAGCTTTAACTTCTCTTACCTCACTTCTTATACAGGCCTTCGTATTAGCCTCAAACACAGTAAATCTGTTTTTCCCATGTGTTATTTCCTTTCTGTGGTCTCATGTTTTCCACTTACATAAAGAGAAGCACTCACTCTTCATCTGGACAAAATGTTGTTATCCCTATCATTTGGGATATTGTCACAGGATAGTATAATAGTTTTTTCCTTATAAATTTGACTATTAAAACATAAATAGTTCACACTAAATTTAGATATAACAAACAACCCATTTAATCAGACCCCATGAGTGATTAAAAGTGCTTTCCGGTAGACAGAGTGTAGGTTGAGTACTTATCCAGATAACCTGATTACTGTAAACAGTCAACTTAGCCTGAATTATCTAGATAATTGCCTCACTCTCCATTTGACATAGCCTAAGGTTCTAGGTTTATTTTTGCATCCTATGGGCCACTTTTTGCAGTGATCAGCAATCAGAGAAAATCAGATTATCACTCTGTTTAACCTTCCTGTGCCTTGGGTAATTAAGTCAACAAATTAGCCGAAGGCTCCAATGCGGAAGGGGATTGGTAGACTGTGGTCAAGACACATATTTATGAATTTTCCCTTAAGCTGCTTTTCTTGAGGAAGCTTTGATAAGAAACATATGATCTCAATTACCATTAACTCTCTGTGGTTTCCGTGTTTGGGAGCTTGACCTAGACTTGAGAAGGCCTAGGACCCCCTTCAGTGTGTGTCTGAGCAGTATATTGCCAGTCCATTTACATTTTCCATCTTGTTATCTCACTTTGAGAAAGGGGACTTAAATCACTCTTCACACACTCATTGCAGACTTAGGGGCAATACTGCGTATGTGGGATGCTTTTAGTTGTTTTTACTGCCCTTTGGTAATATGCTTTTCTAACCAACCAAACATACTTTAAGGCTGTTTTTCGATGTAAGATTCTTTAAATGAAATCTGTTAAGGTCAAAGGAAAATATGTAGACATGGAAACAATTTCTGTCATACACAGGTAAATAAGAATTGAACAAAAAAATACTAATGGTATTGTTTGAAAATCTAATAACCTTGTAAAAAGAGCTTTGTTTTTGCTTTTAGAATTTTGTATTTATTTCTTTGTGTGAAAAAACCTTCAAGGATAGCAGAATGTTTAATTGCTGATGAGTCATAAAACCATCTTTGAAAACACATATTGAAATCCTACTCCAAATGTTAACTTTGATTCAGGACTGGGAATGGGGCCTAGTAAGGACTTGTTGGGACTGGCTAGAATGTGTGGGCTGACCATCCCACTGCACAATTTAAAAGGGGCATTTCTGTCTCCCTAATATCACTTAAATATGTATATCATTCAGATTTTAATCAAATAAAATGTTCTGTCCAATGAACCTTTCATCTATATAAAGATAGCTTAAGGAAAGAGAAGATTAGCTCCCAGAATAATTATCTTAAACATCGCATTTGTGACCAAAGGTGAATTATTTACTTTTCTATGTGTACATTACAATGCTCCAGTAGAAAAATATTTTAAATATTATCACCGTACTCTCTTGCCTCCGAGTCTAATAAGTAGTTTATCCTAGATAATGAAAGCAATGCATGAGCATTAAGAAATCTTGAAAAATGCATGAAAAGATTAAAAAATAGTTGGTTATCAAGTAGAGATATATTTTACACATTTACCAGCATTTTCTGTGTCTATGCATTTTCCATAATTGAGAAGAATTTTGATTCATGTTTTTCCCCCTCTTCATATTATAGCACACTGTGTGTGATTTAGAATTTATTATGTTTCAGGGGTCAGTAAACCCACCTTAAACTGGCTACATACATCCAGGAAATAATTGGCTGTAGAGCTGAAAAAGTCCTAAGGATGAAGTGGGTTTGAGCACAAACCAGAGGTTCATCAGGGCTCTAGTTCCATGTGCCTCCATTTCTTTCAGATTCACTACCTTCCATAGGCTTTATTCTCATGCCAAGTCCCCTCTGGTGTGGCACCAAATCCAGCAGCATCACAGCCTCTCACTAGCCGCCAAAGAGAGGCTCTTCTAAGTCTATGAGGAAAAGTTTTGTTCCAACATTTCCGGCAGAAGCACTAAAGTGCCCTCTAATTGGGCCTGTTTCAACCAGGTGCAAGTCCTAGAAGCTGCTACTGAGATAAGGGAACATTTTGCTCTGACAGACTTAATTTGAGGCCCAGGCTCAGAAGCACCCAGTCCTCGTGGGCTAGAGTACACTTTAATAAACGTTTTACTATTGCATTAGAAGCATTTTCACAAATGTCATTGTGATGTCTGTGTGCTATCTCATTTTACTGTAGTATCAACATTTTATTTAACATTCTTGTTAGACTTTGAGTTTATCTCCAGTTTTTATGTAGTACAGGTTATATAGTGAATGTTCCTTTTTATAACTTCTTGGCTGCCCTTGGTTTTAATCTTAAGATCTATTACAGCAAATATAGTTATTAGGCCAAGGAACAGAGTATTTTTCTTTGTTATGTTGCTTTTTAGAGGAAGTAGGTATCTCATATACAAGGCTACTTGTTTAATCACACTCTTGCCAGCACCATCATTTACAAACAAGTGTTCACTAATTTGTCTAGTAAAATGTTGTACATCATGGCAATTTTTCATTCAACTTTCTATCATTTATGAATGAAGTCGATGTTGTTCTATAATAATTATTGATAGTGGTAATTGAACATTACTATTCCTATACGAGTCACTGGTCTGGGCATTTGATGTGTATCAAACCATTTATACATTATAAAATATGTAAAACTATTAACTTATCACAGGCAAAATGGTCAGCAAGTGGATGGCTAGCCAGGATTCCATCCCATGTCTACTGACAAAATCCTTAGCTTTCAGTAGTCATGCAAAGCTGTTTCCTGTGTTATGCATAGTAACTATTTGCATTTTGTACATTATTTGGTTGTAACATTTACTAAAATGCACTGTGAAGAAGCCTAATGTCTGTGTCTAGAAAGACTCTAAAATAGAAAAAAGACATCACAGTTGAAAATGACTACAGAATTGCAGTTTTCTAAGCAAAAATGAAACCTCCAAGTGAGGGTCAGGGTTGCCACAAAGATTTTCATCTTTCAGTTACTCAGCTCTTGGGTGCTAAACTAGAACTCTTTCTACAACTTTGTATTATTAATACTTGCAAAATGGGAAAGAAGAAAACACGTTTCTCTAGATTTCCTGCCTACATCCTTGTCCTCTCAAATCCACATTGTTTTGGCAATGCTCTGATTTTTTTGTTAATATTGTGCCCAGGTTTCTAGTTGTTATCAACAGGAGGATTAGTCTGTTAGAGGATAGTTTGTCACTGTTAAAAGCAAAGCCTACAAGTGTTAGTTAACCATCTCCTTATAGTGTGTATTAAGGCTGCTTACAAAGTTGTCAAGGAAGACGTGGTACAGATTATATCTGCAAGATGGAGGTATTAATGTGCCACGAGACAGAGAACCATAAAATAAGTGTCTCAGTGCTTGTGTTAGCTTGAGACACGATTACACCCACAGAATGCCTTTGTGACTTGCTGAGGAATATTCAGTGAAGAGCGAAAAACACATTATTCCTATAGTGTGAGCATAGGAAGCCACAGGAAAAAACTTTTGTAAACTTTCTGGGCCATCAGGTTGCCCACAAGGTGATCAATTCTTACATCCTCATTCATTCGACTAGAAGCTTGTATAAACCACAGAAATGACACATATATGTCACAGCTCAGACTCTACAGCCATTAGAGAAGAAAACCAAGTTACAACACAGCATTTATCTTCAAATAGCCTTCCTCTTCCTCCCACCAGCACACACACACACACACACACTGTGCATAGCATACACACCATGCCACACCATATAACCGCATGCACACTACATATCACACACACACACACACACACACACACCACATATCACACAAATACCTCATATGCACACCACATACTATATACACATAACACATGTACACTGCACACCACACCATACACAGACCTCATCAATATACACACAGTGCACACCCACCACACTGACCCCATCAACACACACATACCACACACACACTACACACATATACACTACCACACCACATGCCACACAAACACCACTCTGCATGCATGCCACATAGGCCATATACATACACACCACAACACACATATAACCCACACAAACATACACCATATACCACACACAGAATAAAATTGTAAAATGTTCTTGGTCACTGTAACACCACCTCTGACAAGTCAGTTCCATTGAAGAGATACATACATTCTTTCTGACAGGGATGCCTGGGTGGCTCAGTGGGTTAAGCCTCTGCCTTTGGCTCAGGTCATGATCTCAGGATCCTAGGATGGAGCCCTGCATGGGGCTCTCCCCTCAGCAGGGGTCTGCTTCTCCCCTCTCTCTCCCTGCCTCTCTGCCTACTTGTGATCTCTCTCTCTCTGTCAAATAAATAAGTTTCTAAAAATCTTAAAAAAAAAAAAAAACTACCACATTCTTTCTGACATTCCAGTGTCTTCTATTTCCCTCAAATGCAGAGGGATATGAAGCTATTAATTTGGATAAATCCTAAAGCTTCAGTCTCAGCCATATTACCAGATACTATTCATGCCCTTTTCTGAAAATTTTCTGTTTATCTACTTTTCCTTGGTATATCAAGTTCTCATTTCTACCTCTAAACCTGTCATGAGCTTATATAATTTACCTGACTGCTTATTGCACAATTCGTTCAACCTAAAACTCAATACTCAGAATTAGAAAGCAAAAACTTATGCACACATAGCAGAAGACAAAAACACGCATGCCTGACACAGGTTAAGTGTCTGCTTTTGGCTCAGGGCATGATCTCAGGGTCCTGGGATCAAGTCCCCACATCAGGCTTCCTGCTCACTGGGGAATCTGCTTCTCCTTGCTTCTGCTCTGGCTCTCTCTCTTAAATAAATAAATATATATATTTTTAAAGACAAAAATATTGAAAGTAAACAAATGTAAATCATATTTAGCTAAATATGGAAGAAATACACTTTATAACAATGTTTTTTTAAATGTTAAATGTTTAAATGTTTTTCCTAAAAAAAAACTAACAAATCTTTAAAGAATTTCTGTAACAATGGTGACAAAAAGGTAACAGTACACTAACTCATAAAATATGTATTTCAATAAGTTTAATATTCAGTTTTGAGAGTTTGATGAATGGTAGGAAGTCACATACTCAAGTTTTATTCCACTTATATTACTTCAAAAATCACCAGTAGAGGGAGTAAATAATTTAAAAATCAATTTGATCTACTCTATTTTGAATTTGTATGTAAACTTACCTATCTGTTTCTGTAAATTATTTGGATTTAAAGGACACTAATGTGGGGCGCCTGGGTGGTTCAGTTGTTTGAGTGTCTGACTCTTGGTTTCGGCTCAGGTCATGATCTCAGGGTCCTGAGATTGAGCCCCACATTGGGCTCCATGCTCAGTGAGGAGTCTACTTGAGATTTTTTTCTCCCTCTCCTTTTGCCCCTCCCCCTGCTTGTTCTCTTTCTCTCTAAAATAAATCCTTTTAAAAAGGTCCCTAATGTAACGTATGCGGGAACTGGAACTGTATAGGAAACAGAACAATATAAAATAACTATAAATGTAATTTGTAAATCTCTTTCCAATCTAAACATAATCATAGTCTTATGAAAAAACAGGGCCTGGGATTCAACAAACCCAAATTATGCTATTCTTTGCCATTTTTTTCCAATTCTGGGAGTTGGGAAAAACCACCCAATTTCCCTAAGCTTCATATTTCATGCCTTCAAATGGAAATAATATATTTGCAGATGATGATACTTTATGTGGAAAACCCAAAAGACTCTACTCCAAAAGTGCTAGAACTCATACAGGAATTCAGTAAAGTGCCAGGATATAAAATCAATGCACAGAAATCAGTTGCATTTCTATACACTAACAGCAAGACAGAAGAAAGAGAATTAAGGAGTCAATCCCATTTACAATTGCACCCAAAACCATAAGATACCTAGGAATAAACTCAACTAAAGAGGCAAAGAATCTGTCCTCAGAAAACTCTAAAGTACTCATGAAAGATACTGAGGAAGACAAAAAGAGATGGAAAAATGTTCCATGCTCATGGATTGGAAGAACAAATATTGTAAAAATGTCTATGCTACCTGAAGCAATCTACATGTTTAATGCAATCCCTATCAAAATACCATCCATTTTTTTTCAAGGAAATGGAACAAATAATCTTAGAATTTATATGGAACCATAAAAGACCCCAAATAGCCAGAGGAATGTTGAAAAAGAAAGCCAAAGTTGGTGTCATCACAATTCCAGACTTCAAGCTCTATTACAAAGCTGTAATTATCAAGACAGTATGGTACTGGCACAAAAACAGACACATAGATCAATGAACAGAATAAAGAGCCCAAAAATAGACCCTCAACTCTATGGTCAACTAATCTTCAACAAAGCAGGAAAGAATGTCCAATGGAAAAAAGACAGTCTCTTCAACAAATGGTGTTGGTAAAATTGGAGAGCCACATGCAGAAGAATGAAACTGGACTGTTTCCTTATACCACACACAAAAATAGACTCAAAATGGATGAAAGACCTCAATGTGAGACAGGAATCCATCCAAATTTTTGAGGAAAACACAGACAGCAACCTCTTTGACCTCAGCCACAGCAACTTCTTTCTAGACACATCACCAAAGGCAAGGGAGGCAAGGGCAAAAATGAATTGTTGCAGCCACTTTGGAGAACAGTGTGGAGATTCCTCAAGAAATTAAAAATAGAACTTCCCTATGACCCTGCAATTGCACTCCTGGGTATTTACCCCAAAGATACAGATGTCATGAAAAGAAGGGCCATCTGTACCCCTATGTTTATAGCAGCAATGGCCACGGTCGCCAAAGTATGGAAAGAACCAAGATGCCCTTCAACGGACAAATGGATAAGGAAAATGTGGTCCATATACACTATGAAGTATTATGCCTCCATCAGAAAGGATGAATACCCAACTTTTGTAGCAACATGGACGGTACTTGAAGAGATTATGCTGAGTGAAATAAGTCAAGCAGAGAGAGTCAATTATCATATGGTTTCACTTATTTGTGGAGCATAACAAATAGCATGGAGGACATGGGGAGTTAGAGAGGAGAAGGGAGTTGGGGGAAATTGGAAGGGGAGGTGAATCATGAGAGACTATGCACTCTGAAAAACAATCTGAGGGGTTTGAAGTGGCAGGGGGGTGAGAGGTTGTGGTACCAGGTGGTGGGTATTATAGAGGGTATGGATTGCATGGAGCACTGGGTGTGGTGAAAAAATAATGAATACTGTTATGCTGAAAATAAATAAATTTAATTAATAAAAAAAATGAATTGTTGGGACTTCATCAAGATCAAAAGCTTTTGCACAGCAAAGGAAACAGTCAACAAAACCAAAAGACAATTGACAGAATGGGAGAAGATATTCACAAATGACATATGAGATAAAGGGTTAGTATCCAAAATCTATGAAGAAATCATCAAAATCAACACCCAGGGAACAAATAATCCGATCAAGAAATGGGCAGAAGACATGGACATTTCTGCAAAGATGACATCCAGATGGCCAACAGACACATGAAAAAGTGCTCAACATCACTTGACATCAGGGAAATAGAAATCAAAACCACAGTGAGATACCACTTCATACCAGTCAGAATGGCTAAAATTAACCAGTTAGGAAATGACAGATGTCGGAAAGGATTCAGAGAAAGGGAAACCCCCCTACACTGTTGGTGGTAACGCAAGCAGCCACTCTGGAAAACAGCATGGCGGTTCCTCAAAAAGTTGAAAATAGAGCTACCCTACGACCCAACAATCACACTACTGGGTATTTACCCTAAAGATACAAATGTAGGGATCCAAAGGGGCACATGCACCTGAATGTTTATAGCAGCAGTGTCCACAATGGCCAAACTATGGAAAGAACCTAGATGTTCATCAATAGATGAATAGATAAAGAAGATGTGATACACACATACATATACACGCATGTGTGTGTGCGCACAATGGAATACTATGTAGTCATCAAAAGAAATGGAATCTTGCCATTTGCAATGACGTGGATGGAACTAGAGGGTTTTACGCTGAGTGAAATAAGTCAATAGAGGAAGACAATTATCATATGATCTCCCTGATATGAGGAATTTGAGAGACAGAATAGGGGGTTGGGGGTAAGGAAGGACAAAATGAAACAAGATGGGATTGGGAGGGAGACAAATCATAAAAGACTATTAATCTCACAAAACAAACTGAGGATTGCCGGGGGAGGGGTGGGCGTGGAGAGGGTGGTTGGGTTATGGACAGTGGGGAGGGTATGTGCTATGGTGAGTGCTGTGAAGTGTGTAAACCTGATGATTCACAGGCCTGTACTCCTGGGGCAAATAATACACTATATGTTAATAAAAATAATTAATAAACAAATTTAATTAAATTAATGGAAATAATAAAGCACAGAGATCAGATGTCATAGAGCAGCTCTGAGAGAATTAGATATGATGATGTATGTCAGGAAATCAGCACCAATAAACACAAAGTTTCTTTACTTCATCAGATTTCCTCATCTGTGTGTGATCCCCCTCAAAAAGAATGTAGATCCTATCCTAAAGACATCCTCCCTTCTGTTCCCATTTCTCAGCAGCCACAACCCTGTCTCACAGCATTGTTGATGTACATCAAACTTTCCTTCTGGGTTTACTAACTGCAGGAACTTAAGGGGTTGAAGGGACAAATGAAAGAAAATTTTCTAAGTAAATGTGGCTTTTGCCAAAGTCTAATATGAAGACACCCATGAAGCTGGATACTAGTCAGTGAAGAAAGTCTCAGGAGCATCTGCTGTTCTTGAAATCACCTGCTCAAGCTCAGGTTTGAGCTTTCTGGGAAAGCTCTTATCTATAAGTCTTCTCTGTGAGTTAGCACCTGAGAGATTGCAAACCCAAGCCTACTGCTGCTGGTCTTCCTCCAGACCCAGTACCTCCCATAGGACACTTCCCCAGGACTAAGCTGTTCAGTTTGGTCTAATAGTGCAGCCTTCCTGCAGGACACTGCCAGCATCCTTGGGCACTTAAAATCCCACAGAGCACTCCAGTTTGGTCCCTTTGAAAATCTCTTTAATCTTATTGACAGGTAAACAGCTGTTGGAGTCCACGTGTGGGTGTGGGTGTGTGTGCACACACACACACATATCTCTGAAGGACAGAAGTGTATTCTCATATTTCATTTAAGTTTTTTTTAAAGAGGATAAACATGTTTTCCTAATTTCATTATCAGTTGCAAGGTCACCGATTTTGCTAGGTGTCAGTATTCACATTTTAGGCAGACCAACACAACGTTTTTTTTAATTTAACACTCTAATTGTGCTGCCTAGTTGTGCTGCAAATAAGACATAAGCCAACTAGTGACTCATTTATCTGCGAATCATCACTGCCATAACCACACAAATACGTGGCCAGAGTTTTTAATTTATTCCTCCTAAGGCCTTCCATAAACTTCTTAGAAAAAGTGTCAGTTTTCTCTCTAGATTCCTCAGAGAAGAGAGAACTATTCTGTATTTCTAGAAATACATGTGAACTAAAATAATCAGAGGGGAATTCTGAACGTTTGTGGTCCTGACAGTCAAGTATGGGAGAGAGGAGGTTCTTTATTGGAAGCTTGTAATTTCCATTGAACTTCAGAGTTACAACTTCTGATTGCTCAAAAAAGCAGGAGGACGAACTTTTGGAACCTTTACTTCTAAGACTTAGAATGTTGTGCATCAGGATCCAACTGGCATCATTGGGTAAAGATGAATGAGAACACTAAGAAAATGAGTATGTAACATGAGAATAACTATGGAAGCAACAGCATAGGAGACCAGAGAAAAGAAACTCCCTCCTGCTCATGTGCTATAAATCCACTGAGGGACTCAATATTGGATCCGTGTTTTATTGTTATACCTGAGACCTCTTTCTTTTAAATTGGAGCAACCTAGTAGGAGTAGGGAGTGATACAGTCCATCACCATAGCTGATTTTTCTAGAACCTGGGCAGAATATTCCTGCCAAGAAGAGTAGATGAGACCTTGTGCTAAAAACACCATTAAAACTGAAGTTATTTTTATGAATTTCTCTTAATAGAATTGTGGAAAGTGGTCTGCATAAAATAGGTATGAAGAAGAAATGTAAGTACTGGAAGCATAGGGGAGGAAGAGGTGTCAGGGTCAGTCCTCTGTGACCAAATGATCAGAATCTGATCATCAGAATACAAGTTAAAGTAATCTGTGTTGGTAACAATTGAATGAATATAAACAATCAGATAGTCTATAATACATTAAAAATATGATTCAAGGGGCTTCTGGGTGGCTCAGTCCGTTAGCCAGCTGCCTTTGGCTTTGGTCACAATCCCAGGGCCCTGGGATAGATCCCGCATTAGGCTCCTTGTTCAGTGGGGAGCCTCTTTCTCCCCTGCCTGCCATTTCCTGTGCTTGTGCTTGCTCTCAGTCTCTCTCTCCCTCTCACTCCATCAAATAAATAAATAAAAATCTTAAAAAAAAAATGTGATTTCAAGTTCTTACATTTTTGACTCATCTTCAATAATTTGAGAATTTCACGCAATGGCAGGACTAACCATCTACCTCCTGCCACTTTGTGACTATAACCTTGGATCACAGACTACTTTCAGTGAAATTAGGTAAAACATGATCTCTCTTATTTCTTTGGCAGTTTTCTTTAAGAATACAACATATTTCAGGAATATTTTTTAACAAATCAATAAATTAAATGGCTATAATATATAAATAACTATATCAGATAAAAGTCAAATAGTTGTTTATAATATGTAAAAATTTATTATTTACAAAAGTTGTTTGTAATAGATAAAACTTAAAGGGTATTTTCCCTTTTATGTTCAATTAATTTTTTAAGTTGCTGTGATCAGTCTCATGAATAAATGTTAAAGACCACCAGTATACTGTATTTTTTGTTGGCTTGTTTTTTGGTTCATTTGTTCTTGTGTTGAAGAGTTAAAATATTAAGGTAGGAATGACAGTCACGTTTTTTTAAGTCCCCAAATCAATAAGCATGGCACTAGGGAACACTCAATAAACAACTTGACCTGCATAGTATTTTTTCCTAGCTAGATCCTATTCAGAGAAAGGATTCCTGCATCTGGTAAACTTAGGTAAACCTATACTTTCAATACCATCCCAATCAAAATTTCACTGGCATTTTTCAAAGAACTGGAATAAACTTAGATTCTATAAGTCAATTTAAGATTCACAGTAGAAATCATCTGTGGGCTTTATAAGACTAAGGGCATTGAAACCTTCCTATGATTGATCAAATTCCCTTTCTTTTAAAAAAATTTATTAATTAATTTATTTATTTATTTATTTATTTAAAATTTCTTTTCAGTGTTCCAGAAACTTGTTTATGCATCACACCTGGTGCTCCATGCAGTCCGTGCCCTTCTTAATACCCACCACCAGTCTCACCCAACCCCACCTCCCTCCCTCCAAACCCTCAGTTAGTTCCTCAGAGTCCACAGTCTTTCATGGTTTGTCTCCCCCTCCAATTCCCCCAGATCCCTTTCTTTCATGACAGTGTACAGCAGCATTTTCCTAGTGAGTGTCCCCAGTGACCTGTGGAAGGCTCCATGGAGCGTAATGCAAGCGCCAGCTGGAGACAGGCACAGATGCCGCCCAGCATAGGAAAGAAGGTGATTTGGGGCCAGTTTCAGGGCCAGGGGACACCTTAATAGTGCAAAGTGAGCCCAGCAAATGTTACCGATATGAAGGGAGACACAGCTACAGAGTCACTTAATGGCCTCCATGTAGGACAAGCACAAGTACCCTAAAATCCTCCTTCTTCCACCTGGTCTTTGTAAGCTCATGTTTCTTTTCCTTTATATATTTTTTCTTAACAGACTGTTACTAGAGCAGAGCATGTTTCTTCCTCTTAACTTAAAATCCACAGAACAATATTAAATTCCTTATATGTGCCAGATACAGTGTTAATCACTGGAAAGCTACAAATAAAAACAAAAACACTGGTGTAGGCCAGAGTCACGGGCTCCTACCCAGACTGTCAGCTTGTGAAAGTCTTAACTCCAACCACCTGTGCTAAGAAAGGACAAGGTGGTTCCTCAGGAGGAGAGTGCATATGTGGTCACCAAAAGAAAGGAGCTCAAGGGCTGGGTGGCCAGAAAACAGTCTCCACTACACCAGCACAATCTTCTATCTCCAGGATTCTGCCCCAAGTGCGTAAAAGGCAAGATTTTACATTCCCTAAATTATGGTGCTGACATTCTTTATGCTTAATACTCTTTAATTATCACCTAAACTTTAGAAATCTTTTTGCATCCAAGCCTTGTCTCAGCAGTGTTACATAGTACTCATTCAGTGCTTAAGGACAGACCCTCAAAGTTCCCTGGACCTGGCAATGGGTGGTAGAAGGCAACAGCAAAAGATTCTGAAGCAGAGGCTAGAACAGAAGGAGGTTCGGGATAGCGTAATGACAAGTTTCAATGAACTGGGTATCATTCTCATTAAGATGGCATTTCTTTATATACAAGAAAGGTTGGAGTTCCTGAGAAAAGAGAGGTTGCTGTCCTGTGCATTCCCAAAGGCATAAAGACGTGGTTAATATTTTCATATTCACTTTGATAAAATCTCTTTGCCCCTTCAGGCACAAGGCTTGAGTTCTGTTAGTTTGAAATGTCGAGCTGTTTTATCTTTTGTGTGCTCGAAACTGTTCCTCATTATGAACTAGCTCCTTCTAAAGATCTATGCTTTTTCACTCCAGATCTATAGGAAAATAAATAATACTGGTTCCAAATATCTTTTGTAAGAGAGTGTTCAGATGTTTGATCCTATGCAGGCCTCTTTGTTGTGATACAGTAAACCTTTGATTGCATCACACTACCCAAACATGTTTCTCCTGTCTCTCTGTGTAAGGAAATCAAGATTGGTTTTCTTGGTTGGTTTCCTGTTTTGTTTCTCTTAAAGCACAATGGCTTCCAGTTGTTCCTGGAGCACTGTGTTCTTCTGAGCCTTTCTCTTATCAATCTGCTAGAGGAGAAAAAAAAAATTGTAAGGATGTTTGTTTTTGCAATAATTAGGAAGGAATTCTACCTTCTATATTCTCACAGATAGCAGGAAATAGGCCACTGGCCACAATCCTAATCACTAAACTGCTGATTCCTTAAAAGCTCTATTATTTTAACTACCATTCTCTTAAAAAAAATAATAATAAATAAAAAAGGCTGGTTGTGGATACCTCTGGAAATGCACAGGAAATAACTGCCTGAGAAAATGTTGGCCAGAATTGGGTCATATAACAAAGTGGTATGGCATAACTAAAACTACACCCAAACACTTATTGAACTTCCCCAGCCGTCTTTGTTTGTGGCATTACACACTTGTAAAATGACTGTCGCTGTATGGAGATCATGTCTTAGAAATATCATTGCTCAATTAGGCAAAGAGCCAAGACATCCAGTTAATTGTTGAGTTTCCAGGGCAAGGGGAAGTGGAGAGCAGAGTCAATTATTCAGGCAATAATCTTGCTACTGAGAAAATTTGTGTTTAAAGATTCTGGAGTGATTGGCCACAGAGGCTGCCTACAATTCAGTGTTCATTTTGATTTTGGATGTCCATTTGATTTACAAGTTTATGGATACGTGAACTCATGAAGATAGAGCTTCTGACTCTTTTTCTTAAATCTTTCTGGTTGATGCTTTGCACTGGAGAGAGCCAATGTAAATATGAAACATTCCTTCTGATTACTCAAGATCAAGGCAGCTGTATGCAGATTCCATACTGGGCAGACCTGGGTTTAAATCCCAGCTTTGCTACTAGTGCAGTATGTGTGAATTTGGACGTGATTTAAAGTCACTAAGGCTCATTTTCTCTGTAAGAGAAAATGTGTGTAAGATGGTAGTAATCGTACCTTATTCTTTGGCTTAATGATACATTTAATTTTACTTTTGAATATTTCTAAATTTTGAATGAGTTAAATAACTGATGCATAAATTTAAGACAGTGCTCTAATTTTTCCTAATAAGAGAGAAACAAAGATGTTTATAATCCCCAGAATACAGAAGTAGATCAGATGGTCCTAACTCATGGTATTTTTTCAGGATTTAATGAGTTCAACTTTTGCTGTCAAATACAGAGTACTAAGGAAATGTTAGTTACCACAACTACTACCACCATTGTAAGTATAACTTCCATGACTGAAACTACCAACCTCTCAGTCTGTTTCCTCATGTGTGAAATAAGGGGAATAAGACACACCTTATCTCCTAAGGTTTAGTGAAATAACTTATCTAAAACTCTTTGCATGGTTCTTGGCACATAAGTGCTGATTCTGTGTTAACTACTTCTATTATTCAAAATTATAACTATGACCCACACTACAACTGCCCCTTCTATAACCATTTTTATTAGGAGGACTTACATCCTCATTAATCTCAAAGAACTTGAACACTGATTATAAAATCATTAAAGCAAAATATTTCAAAATAGAATTTTCTTTCATTGTTTTCCATTTAGCTTAGCCAGACACTAGAGAAAAATCAAAATCACAAGGCTTAAGATCACCTAATACTATGGAACAAATTTCTGCTGCTTTTCTCCTGTTTCCTTGGTCGAGAGAACATGTCAGTGTTTCAATGTATTGGAAACCTTTGAAGAGCACCACTGATTCAAAATAACTGCAGAGCATTTTCTCTGTGCGTTTTTTTTTTTTTTTTTAAGATTTTATTTATTCATTTGACAGAGTGAGACACAGTGACACGGTGAGAGAGGGAACATAAGCAGGGAGAGTGGGAAAGGGAGAAGCAGGTTTCCCACCAAGCGTGGAGCCTGATGCAGGGCTCCATCCCTGAGATGAGGGCAGGCTCAACCCACTGCATCACACAGGTGCCCCTTTCTCTGGCTTTTAAATCCATACAGTTGGTTGCTGAGTTTCTGATCACATTTCACTCTTCTCCCTAATCCCACTGTTTGTGCCCTGATGCACAAACACAAACATGTACACATACAAATTGGCCAGAGCTGAGGAAGGTAACAGAGGAAACCCAAAATGAGCAGCATATGACTGATTATACCTTGTAGCAATTCAGAAGAAAAAAATAGTTTATAGGATGTGTGTCTACTACCTGTTCTACCTTTTCCTTCTCCTCCCTCTCTTCTTTTACATTTGTTTTGACCCTGGTCTTCTCTGCCCTTCTCAGTTCTTTTCCTCAACAAGCTGTCTTTAGGCCACTATAACTAGAGTACGTGCATTGCCTTGATGTGAAGGGAATTGGAAACACGTCTAACAATAAAAGAAAAAAAGTACTCGAGAAAGAGAAGGTGAATGTGAAAAGTTCTGTTACCTGTGAAAGGAAGTATTTTCTTTCCACAACTCACAGTTTCCTTAACTAAATTTCCTGTTAATAGGACCATATTCCAGAAGTACCCAGAACCTAGTTCAATATAAAAAGATTAGAAGTATAATAAGCATAACTACATTTTTTTTCTATTTACCAAGTCTAGCAAAAATACACATTATGTTCGTTTTATTAGAACCCATTTCTTGGAAGCGACAGAAATGAAAATCAGACTAGCTTAGGTAAGAGGGCAGGGGATATTACAAAGCCCAAGAAAACCAGTGGTAGGGTTGGGGACAGCGGACTGACCTAACAGACAATCCACAGAGCCCCCCTCTTCTTTCTGACTCTGGGCGTTGACGCAGTAACTGGAAAATCTCCTGTTCTGTGTCACAGCCTTGCCACTGGATGGAGGCTGAGAGATGCTTTCTGTTGTTTATGTTAAAAAATCCTAGGGAAGAATTCTGATTAAGCCTAACCCAAGCTGTACCACCCATTTGTTTCTAGTCTGTGATTCATCAGATCAGTTTCCTGAGAATTAATTGCAATGCAAATGAACCCAGCACTGTGTTCATCTTAGGTTTTTTAGTTTTTGCTGGAGTTGTAATAATTAAATCAAGAATTTTCATCTTTAATTAGGCAGGTCAATGTTTACACAAACTATTACATTGAATGGAATGTAGCTTCCTACTTGAATTAATTTCTGTTATCTCCTACTTCTTGTTTAGGGACTATTTATTCTGTTGCTTTAATTTTCAAACTTTTTGTCTTAAATCAAGATAGGAAGCCACACTAAACTCAGTCAATACCATAATAATAAATGTGTTTTTATGTAATCTCTTGAAATGAAATCACAGAGGTTAATTGTATAGTGTGGTTTGTATGGTTTAGAAAGGTATTAAGAAATTAAACAAATTAAATATTTTTATGAAAATCCAGTTGGAAACCTATGGACTAAAACCAACAAAAATTCACTCAGCACAAGAAGCTGTTTAACGTATTAACAGCACCCAACTGTGATTCTGTTTATTTCAGTTATTACCAAGACAAATGAGAAGTTTTTAAGTATAAAAGGTACCTTCTTTTCATTTGACATTTGAGTATTAATTTCTGTTAACCAATTCTAAGTATGAGATCAGTGATGAATGTGAGGAACTTACGAAAATGCTGGGAGAGAAAATAGGATTGACATATATACGAAGAAATGAAGGGAAATGCTCTTTAACTCTTTATCCTGAGGGCAGGCAGAGACAGTGATGTTGAGAAGAGGGGTAGCTCCTGGCTTGACAGGAGAACACAACTCTGGATTATGATTAGTCACATTGTATAATGTCAAGATCTGATTTAAATTTCTCACTCGAGCAGTAAGCAAATTGTAAAACTACACTCACTGACACTAGCTGTTAAGCGAAAATAATGTTTTTAGCTTGCTTTATATTGTCCAACCAAGTGCCTTCTATGTTTGCCCTGGTGACACATAACAGATGACTTACCTAAAGTTACCTTTCAGTTGAAGGCTGAAGGACCATTTAAGGAAAATGAGGAGAAACCTGAAATATTAAGCAGACTGCTTCCCTGGGTCTCCTTGAGGGGAGGAAACAGATTGGCAAAGGGTGTTTATTTAAATTACTTAATTACCTTTATAGTGACTTGAGGCCAGAGAGGTACTTATTTGCAAAGCTGTAATAGAATGTCTTTAGCAGGAAATCTTAAATAAGGGCAAAACCACTTCAGGACCTTGGCTGGAATTTTGAACTGTGAACATTAAGCAATCAGCAAGAAAATAATATAGCATTATTTCATTGATACAGACTGTGCTATAAATAAGCAGAAATGAAGGAAGGAAGCAGTATACTTCATTGCTTTGGTACTAAATTTCCTTGGCAAAGAAGAAAATAAAATAGGAAAGTATAATAATTTGCTTTTAAAGTAGAGTAATAAAGGTATTCTGAAACATCCTTTAAGAAAAAACAAACAAACCCTAAGCATTAACACTAAACATGTATCAAAACTGGAAAGTGGTGGAATAAGAAAAGTCATAAAGCACAGTTTTCTTCCTTGGGCTTTTTTTAGTCTCGTAGAGCTGTAGAATTAGAGCAGCAAGCTGAAATGATTTATGAAATGAAAAATTCCTGCCCACCCAGTTCACAGACAATCATAGGCAGTAACTACTGTGTTCTGCTATTTGCCATAATATTTAGCTCAGATGTAGCCAGAAAATCCCACTACACACACAGAAGAGACACCCATAAAAAGAAACAGATTTCCTCTCATTTCTCTCTTATGTTTGTACATGGACACACAGGAAAATAATATATGCGTATTTTTGCATACATCAGTAATTTCCCTTTTATCTTACCCGTTTGCTTTTCCTTTCCTTTTTTAAAATTTACTTTACTTTTACTTTTGAAGTAATTCCTATATAAACTTCTCACCTTCTTTATCCATCTCAACCCCCTAACCTTTTTTGCTCAGACTCACAACTAGGTTGTTACCTGAGTAATTTAGCAAATAACCACTCATCTACATGGAATGGTTGGGCCACAAAAGTGGTTTTGTTAAATACTGGTTTTCTTTATGTTTGTAATTAGCTTTATTAGGTATGTGACTACTCAGGAGAGTATAGTCTGCTCTGAAACTGTAAATAGTGCATTTGTTTGTGCAGTTATATAAAGCTTAAGGAAACATTCAGGAGAAACTGCATTCAGTGAAGAACCACCACTAACTGGTAGATACAAGACTACTGGCAAGTCCTTCCACACATATTTAACTCAGAAAAATGTGATCTGTTGTGAAAAAAAAAAAAAAATGAATGAAGAAAAAGGCAGTCCTTTACTTCTCTTTAACGACCCTGTATTTATGTTGGAAATTCTTACATGCATAAAAATAGAGACTACTATAAGACTATCTACAATCCAACTGAGTTCAGGAAAATGGAAAGACTGTCATAACTGGGAGAATTGGGAACAGTTGATGTAAATGTGGGACCTCATATGAGTTTGAAATACAGTTTTGGGTACTAAGACGTTGTACCAAGCATGGCTCTTGTCACAGTGAACTGCCTAGAAGTGACATTAGAGCCAAACTTCTGTTGTCCCAGGTGATCATATTTTTCCATATCCTCTGGATATCTGAAGCTACGAGGAAGTTTGAGAAACAACAAAGTTAAGCAAGAAAGAATGATGCAAGTAATTACATAAGAAGAGGTATGATAGGGATAAAGGAACATTAATTTCATCTTTGCCATAATCTCATGATGAATTTTTTGGGAGGTATTTAAAACAATCTCTTCCTCAATTTCTTAAGGCTAATGATTGCATTAATGCCAGTGATTTTTAGAGGATGGATAGGTGGAGAGCAAAAATGGTTCATAGTACAGATATCAAAACCTCTGACAGAAACTTTCTAGCTGTTCCTACAGAAGAGGGTCCTAAGTGACATTGTGAAGAGCCTTTAAGTCACCAACCCCATCCTCCTACCCCTTCTTTGCTCAACACATAGAGCTCTGTAACATAGAGCTGGATGAGGATTATTTATTGTAAAGGTATGCAAATGGGGATGGGAGTAGGGTGCAGAGTTGAGAAGTGTATTCTTTATTTCTCATTCCTCTTGGTCAGTTAAAAATTGTTTATGTGTTGGGCACCTGGTAGCTCAGTGGGTTAAAGCCTCTGCCTTCAGCTCAGGTCATGGTCTCAGGGTCCTGGGATCGAGCCTCACATCAGGCTCTATATTCAGCGGGGAACCTGCTTCCTCCTCTCTCTCTGCCTGCCTCTCTAACGACTTGTGATCTCTGTATATCAAATAAATAAATAAAATCTTTTAAAAAAAGTGTTTATTTGCATATTCATGTATTCCATCCTCAAGAATTTTTTTAGGCTCACAGCTAAGTTCCAGTGCACTTTTCCTTTTCCTTTTTTTTTTTTTTAATATTTTATTTATTTATTTGAGAGAGAGAGAGAGAGAGAGACAGCACAAGTGGGGAGAGGAGCAAAAGGAAAGGGAGAAGCAGTTTTCAATACCTTGAGAGAAACAGGGATAAACAGAGTGTTGTGAAAGATCCATTTGTTTAGGGGCTGATTGTATTCCAATTTCAAAGACAACTAAAGCTCCACATGAAAACTACAAACATTTTCTAGGATTTCTGAAAAATATATAGCTAACATTAATTGAGCCTTTGTTATGTGTGCATGAAATGTAAGGAACTAGTCTCTGTGATTTAGATGTGTTACCTCATTTACAACTCAAAATCATCCAATGATGTAGGAGTTGTTCTCATTTTGTAGAGAAAAAAAATTGAGTCACTGAGAGATTCTGTAACTAACCCAAGTTACAGAAAAAATTGGGATTTGAACCACTCTTAACTACATTGCTTAAGTATGTCATCCAAGAGTTTGCATAGATTTATGGTTTTCCTTTATTTTTTCTTCAATCTGGAGTTTTTTGTTTCTGAAAAATGAGTGTTAATTGACTAGAATAAGCTATACCTGTAGATAAAGACTCTCTTTTTTTCTTAGTGCCTAACCTATATATTCTAGAAAATTTTTGAATAAAAAAAGAAAGTATAGACATTTCATTCTTGAGCTTTCAGCAGACTTTCCCTAAGTAAACTGACCAAAACAAAACAAAACAAAACAAACTTATTACAGTTTAAATTATTTATTGGTCAAACTCTAAACATAAAGTCAATGAATATAGCCTTTATCATTTTTAATATCCCTTTGATTATTAAAAAACGTTCTCAGAATGAATTTTCCATTCAGAGTTTTGAAGTTGTAAACACGTGGTTTTCTCCTTGTCCCTCAAGTCCTAAATGAATCCACATGGAAAGAGAAATGACTTCATATGGCTAGTGAGAAATAACCAAGTCATTTGCTCTCTCTGCAGTGTGGTAATAGAGTCCATCTGAATTAGCTTGGCATGAAAGGCATTGGAAAGTATTGGTTAGGACTTGTTTGGTTGCAAGTAACATAAACTTAAGCCAAAAGGGGGAAGATCATAGTATTTCTCAGGAGCATGGAATGAAGGTTTAAAACTGAGCCTTAGGAATAGCTGAAATCAAGGGCTAAGTACTATTGGGATATTTGTTCTGTGTTTCAGCTTTCTGTTCTATCTGCTTATTGCTGAGCAGTATTTTCTGCTGTTTGCACAACAGAAGAAAACACTACCAATACCCAAATTTATACCTTCCTCTCAGACATGCCTGTATTCTTAGTCCTGATTCCAAATTCCCAGAAAAACTAAGAAGTTCAGCTTGGAACAGTTGTTTATTACTGGTCTAATTAGTTGTCAGTAGGGAAAGGATTAGAATTGGCTGAGATTTGGTCAGTTATCCACTCTTGAAGCAAACACAATAGCACATGTGGATGGGGGGAGTGGCAGTTTTCAGAATAAGAGGATTCTAGCAAGTCAAAACAATAGGTATCTACAACCCTGATACTGGTATTTAAAGTTTTTATCTGATTTCTACTAACTCTTTTGAAAGGGACTTAAGACTTAATTATTTTCCAATAGTGTTTATAAATGTGGTACATTTTCTGCAGATTCCAAAGGGCAAAAAAAGCCAAATGCTTAACTCCAGTAACTCATATATTGGCCATGTAAATGATTTCAATAAACATTGCAGAGCAATACAGAGATAATGGTTTACATAGAAAACACCAGAAAAATTACCTGATCTGTATTTATTCTCATTCAAAGCATTCAAAGCACACCGGTGCTAAGAAGGAGAAGATGTGGTTGATGCAATTTCTACCTTTCTTCTCTTTTTCTAAACATAAGAAGAAAACCATATACATCTAGGAACCTACCATAAGGGAAAGAGCTAGAGCAAACACAGGAAGGGGAGTAGCTTCCTTTAACTGAGGACACTTTGATTATAATGAGACTATTTAAAACTGATTATGATAGGGGGACTCCTGGGTGGCTCAGTTAGTTCAGCATCTGACTTCAGCTCAGGTCATGATCTCAGGGTCCTGGCATTGAGCCCCACATCAGGCTCCCTTCACAGCAGGAAGCCTGCTTGAAGATTCTCTTGCCCTCTGCACCTCCCCTGCTCATGCTCTCTCTTTCTCTCTCTAACAAATAAATAAAATCTTTAAAAAAAAAAACTGATTATGATTAAGGTTTTTCCACTGATGGAACATAGGCTTGAAATAGAAATAAAGTTATAGCATACATAGAAAATACCATTTCTTGAACACTATGATGTGAAAATTTTTAGTCATTACTTGTTCAACAGTAAAATTGAGAAAATGATTCTCATTAACTATTTTTCATTTATTTTTTCCCAGTGAAGTGTATTTTCTAACCCAGAGGTTGAAAATAATTATTTTAAATATGATCCCTGTGAGTACCCTTTTATGTGTGTCTGTGTGTGTGTGCGTGTGCGTGTGTTTCAATATTTTCTCCTTCTGCCTTGAAGCTCTGGGAATCAAGCTTCCCTATATTTTAATTATTTGGCTATCTGTTCAAATGGGATGACTGCATTTACTAGGAATTTTTATTTGTTCCTTTGGGATGCAGTCCGACTTGGTGTTTAATTTATGAATGTTTCTTCTTTTGTCTACTCATTTCCACACTTCCTCCAACTTTCTAGTTTTTAAACAACATCATCAGATTGGGACCTCCTTGTTATTTCTCAGTTTGTCAGTGATTAAAAAAATGAGAGAGACTTTTAAATATACTTCCATAGAGGCCACATGTGTACCATATATAGACCTTAATGTAAATCATGAGGAGAGGGCCTCCAGCATCCTAGGAGTAAAATCTTGAACTTGGTATGCTATAGTAGTTAGTCTTTGATCCAAGGAAACCCACAATTGAATTAGCAGAGATAATTTCTTTTTTGCTTTCTTCCCTTTTTCATGCCCTTGGTAGATCTGTAGCTCAGAAAACTTCATCCCAAGAGAAATAGGAGGAATCATTCTATTTGCAATGTGTGTAGCTTCTCTGACCCCAGTGACTATGAGCAGGGGAAAGTGACAAAGCTAGACCTTTTGAGAGAATGAAACTTGTCCTGGCCCTGTGGTAATAATCTCCTTATTCTGGAGTGGGGAGCAGAACTAAGCGAGCATTATAGCCAAGTGATGAATCAGATTATGCTGAGTCCCTCTCTACCACATATCCTTTAAGATGTACATTTTGCTTAATTGTGTTCTAACTCTACATGAACTGGTTGGGCAGTGTCATATGGAAAACATTTATTTAAAAAAAAAAAAAAGTCCTCCCAGCTCAGGACTTATGGTCTAGGTCATCAGTTGACCTCCACTCTCTGCAGTATCTGACTTCCCACAAAAAGAGACCAAGAAGCTATAATAATCCTATGTACCTAAGCATGTTGAGTTATAAATAATGGTTCTCTAAGTACCTTGTGAACTTCATATGAATACCTAGTCTTCTCCCGAGTATCCCCCACCATGTTAATGTTATGTCTATATTTTTCTTCACCTTATTTCCAAAGGATTTATAGTGATACATAAAATACTTTAACTTAATATAAATTAGAAGTGGGTAAAAAAGGAGAAAAGATTTATTGGTTTATTCAATGACATTAAGAATGAGGCTAACTCAAAAATACATGTCCTGTGATCTTACAGGGCCATACAACACTTGTATAGCTTTTAACAGGGCAAGGAGAAAATCTGATGGGATAGTTTTATCTGATTCATCATGGTGTTTATCAGCTCATAATGATTTTGAAGAAATGGAAAGAAAATCGTCAGAAGGACCCTCATGGTAGAAAAAAATTCCTAGCCTTTGGCACTGTGCTAGATAAATAGTAGGTACTTGACACAGTCTCACTGATTAATAGGACAACTGAATCTATATAACTACTTACTAGCTTAAATTACTATTTTGGATTGCATATGTTTCTGAAGAAATCAAAAACAAAAGTCAAAATGTCTCTTAAAAAACATCTTTCTTATTTACTTCTAGTGAGTTCAGCAGAGACAGATTTATGGCACAGATGTTTGCTGACACTAGAATGTGGAGGTGAACCCTTTGTTTTGGGAAGCTTCCTATACCACACATTGAAATTAGCTCATACAGAAATGTATGAAGCCCTTTATTGCTAGAGGGTGAAACTGGTCATATCTGAACTTAAAATCTGGATAGAACAATGTGGGAAAACTTGAATAGTTGGTAACATGCCCTTTAACTTTCATCATTTGATACATGACTCATTTCTTTAGACTATGACATGGGCTTACCATGTGAGTCTGCCCTGAAATCTTTTACCATCCCACTAGGGAACTGATTTTAGACAGCATTAAGAATTTTCATTTCAACAGTTTTAGAAAAGTTGATGAAAATCTTTATATTTTTGAAATATGTGAATATGAATAGACATAGAATTCATTAAACTGCCCAACTTGTCAGTTAAAACTGACTTGGTGGTATCTATTTAACTGGGCTCAAATACAGTCATAGAACAATGAGCAAAAGGCTCTTGACCCCTCCAGGAGGCAGAGCTTACTCCTCTCCCACCTCACTTGAGGATAGGCTAGACTTAGCAGCTCACTTTCAAAGAATAAGAGCTTGGAAAGGGAAAAAAAAAAAAATGAAGTGGAGAAATCTAGCAAACACTGGCTTAACCAAATGATGAAGGTAAACATCCACAGTGATGTCATGTGACTTTCATCTACCCCTGATGTGATGTTCTGAGAGGGCATGTGATATTCTTCCACAAACTGTATAACCCCAGCCTGACCATGAGATAGCATCAGACAAACCCAGAATGAGGGCAATCTGCAGGATACCTGGCCAGTACTCTGCAAGAAAACCAAGAAGGGAATTGGAAGATATCACAACTAAATGAATATAGTAGCGTGTATTGGATCTTGGAGCAGAAAGATGATCTTAGTGGAAAAGCTGAAATCCAAATACTATCTGAAGTTTAGTTAATAATAATATATCAGTGTCTGGGGCGCCAGGTGGCTCAGTCAGTTAAGCGTCTGCCTTTGGCTCAGGTTAGGGTTCTGGGATCAAGTCCCACATCAGGTTCCTGCTCATTGAGGAGCCAGCTTCTCCCTCTCCCTCTCCCCCCACCTTGTGTGCACACATGTGTGCTCACTCTCTCTCAAGTAAATAAATAAAATCTTTTAAAAAAATAATACATCACTGTCCATTTCTTAGTTTGACAAGTGTGTACTGGAACATAAAATAACAAAGCTGGGTGAATGGTATACAGGAACTCTGTATTAATAGCCTTTGAATGTTTCCTTAACTGAAAAACTAATTAAAAATTAAAAGCTTATTTAAAGAAAGAGTCTCAAGATATCTACTATTAAATAGTTTTGTGATCTATTCACTTTGGGTAAAGAATGAATCTTTAAATTTAATAGGGAAAAATCAGTGGCAAGAGGAAGGGAATTGTCTAATTAAGCAAAAATTAGTTAAGAAAATAAATGAAGCATACAAGCCACAGCAAAAAAAAAAAAAAAAAAAAAAAAAAAATCAATCCTTGGAACACAACAAATGTGAAAAACGACTTGCTGTAATTCTGCACAAAGATGAAACTCTCCATACTCTTTTATAATTCCTCAGAGACATGTATTCTTCTTATATTTCCTCCCTTGTAACATGACCTTCTTCCTAATATTAACCACATATACTTATCCCCATTATACATAGTCTCCTGAGCCTTTCTTTAGCAAGTTCAAAGGGGATTTTTTTTCACACCCAAATTATTCTGAGGTATTTTCCTTCTTTCTTCTTCTGGCATGTTTATCTTGTTTTAATCACCTTGCCTCTACCATGAAAAACAACAAATGGTGTCTGACGTTCTGCTCTGTCAAGCTAGTGAGCAGTGCAGGGAAGCTGGTGACCAGCTGCTTTCCATTCCTACCATAGAAAGGAGAACAGAGACCAGCGCCCAACTGATAGAGCTGCATGCATCATTTCTGTGAAATCCTCTCTCGGTGACCTTTTGCTGTCAGAGCAGGTACCAAAGCAAAATGGATTCTACCACATTGTTTAAGTGCTGTCATGCATTTGAAACAAAATTGACGCACATGGACTGGATCTATTTATCTAAGGCAACTCAATAAAAGAATGGATGATTAAAAGGGGGAGATATTCATGCTACATTTTTCTACAAGAACTCTTACTTAATAAACTAATGCAAAACCGTTCTGCAGAAAATAGAGATGTTTGGAAATGGGAAGGAAGTACATTCCAGAGCTTTCATTCTTCTGTAATATACTTAAGCACTAAAATGTGCACAGCACTATGTGTGTTTGCTGGGAGAAAAAGAGGGTACAAGCTGCATAAACCTAATGGGAGAAATGACCTGAATCCTTATGAGATAGGAGATAAATGTTATTTCTATAATGACGGATGTGATACTATTTTATAAAAACCACATTGACCTGAGGGGCACTACTAAGAACTTGTGTCTCTTTTTTAAAAAGTTTTTTTTTTTATTTGTTTGTTTTTTGTTTGGTTTGGTTTGGTGTTTTACAACATTTAATAGCTTGAATTTATAGTTCAATTTATAGGGAAATTTCCCTAATTTATAGGGAAATTATCATCTCTTAATTTCCTGCAGGGGGCAGAATTACCCTGGAGGAAGTAGAAGGTATAAAATATGAGGAAACAAGAAACAAAATAAAATAGAAAAGTAAAAGAAAGTTTGTATCTTTTGGACTTTTTCTAAGTTAAAAAACATGTTACCAACTTTTAACAAAACATTCTTCGTGAAATATTTAGCTAGTGATGAACTAACCTTTATCACCAAAGGCAGTTTCTTCTAGCTGCTCAAGAGAAAGATTGATTTTGTACAATGCTCTATATCAATTTCTTAGTACTTCTATAAGTCGAGGAGAATAGTTGAAGCTCTAAAAGAGAGAGAAGAGAAAATATTTGAGCATTTCCACAGCAGAGTGACCCAAAGTTTTCTAAGCTTGAATGTTTGCCTTCTCATGCTGATTCAACATGCAAACTTTGTTGGAAATTATTTTCTTTCTAACCAAGGCTTCGCTGAGTCCAACAAGAAGTGCAGTGGAAAGTTGTAGCTAGTGGTGTGCTAGTGAATGTTTAACAATCAATTTTCTAGAGGGAAAACAAAGTATATCTGTCTGTGTGTACATTGGTGTTTTATAAATTTTTCTGATATAAGGAATGTGAATGCTTTTGTTGATTTTTTCCCAACTCCTGTAATTATAGCCAACCTATTGTTGCAATGACAAATACCTGTAGACCTGATGGGAATGTTTGTTGATACTTTACTTTTCTTTACTCTTTAAGATAAAAGAGAAACAATAAAGACCAATGTCAGAATCTCAATTCTTCATCAGTAATGTGAGCAACACCTTTGCTGAATCAGATAATAATGCCTTTTCTCCTTTATCAAGATTAGTTGACTGTATTGTTGAAGGTCTATTTCTGTACTCTTTATTCTACTCTATTGATTTCTTGGACTCTTCTTTCCCCAGTATCATACTGTCCTGCTTACTATAGCTTTACAGTGAGTCTTGAAGTCAGGTAGTATTTAGGAATACTAGATTATTTACTCAATTTTTCTTACATGATGAACCAGACTTGACATACTTTTTAGTGTAATCTATCACCATTTTCTCCAGCACTTTCTTAAATACAGGGTCTATAAAGAAAACAATAAATTAAGCCCTGATTTGTAGTATTTGCCTATTTCTGTGATATAAGTATTTTCTCTGTGGTCTATTACAAATTACTAATGTAATGCTACTACACATGAAGTTTGGAATTGATGTTCAGTAGTTTATGATTATACAATATTGCCACCATATAGACACAATTGAGCAAACAATTTAAAGAGCACAGATAATGACAAAATATATACGATAACTAGGAGGTGCTGGATATTAAATATTCATGACCTTTGTTTTTAATGAAGTTTAATTACAAATAAATGTATTTAGTTATAAACTTACATAATTTTATTTTTAGTAATGATTCTATTTAACAACCGTCTTGCAAGCTTATCAGAAATGGAGTGATCTACTCTTGCAAACTGTTATGAGCTAGTCTAGCACACTGGTTGTGTGGCAGAAGGTTTTGTGAATTTTTGACACAAAGGTTTAACACAAAAGGAAATAAAATCAAAGCAATCTAAGATAGACCACATTTTGGGTGATACAACACACCTTACTTAGCACATTTAGAAGGATAGAAATTATAGTGTCTGCTCTCAGAGCACAATGAAATTAAACTAGAAATCAGTAACAGATGGATAACTGGGAAACCCCAAAATAGGTGGAGATTGAACAACACACATTTAAATAGCACTAGTCAAGAAATGTCAACAGAAGTATAAAACATATTTTGAAGTAAATGAAAATGAAAGCACAACTTAAATGTGATGCAGAGAAGACAGTGTTTAGAGGGAAATTTATAGAATTGAATGCATATATTAGAAAAGAAGAAAGATCTCAAATCAATAATCTAAGAAACTTTAGAAAATTAGAAACTAAGAAAATTAGAAAAAAAAGAGCATATGACATCCAAAGTAAGCATAAGAAAGGGAATAATTGGGGCAGAAATCAATGAAATTGAAAACATGAAATCAGTAGAGAAAAATCAATAAAAAAACAAAATCTAGTTCTTAGAAAAAAAGCAATAAAATCTATAAGTCAAGACAACTAAAAATAAAAGAGAGAGAGAGAATACAAATTACTAATATCAAATATGAAAAAGGAGGCCTCACTATAGGTCCCACAGAAATTAAAAAGGATAATAAAGGGATACCACGAACTTTATAAGTACAAATTTGATGACCTAGTTGAAGGAGACCAATTCCTTGAAATACACAATCTGCCAAAGTTCATACAAGAAGAAATAGGTGTTCCAAATAGGTCTATATCTATTAAAGAAATTGAATCAAGAATTAATAAGTTTCTAAAGCAGAAATCACCAAGCCCGGATAGGTTCACTGGTGAATTCTACCAAACATTTAATAAAGGACAAAATTTTACCAATTTTCTGCAGTATCTTTTAGAGGATAGATGCAGAGGGAATATTTCCTAATTCAATGAAGTTAGCCTTCATATGCAGAGGCATCACAAGAAAAGAAAACTATAGGTCAATATCTCTCATGAGCATCATGCAAAAATCTGCAACAAAATAATTGCAAATTGAATCCAAAAAATATAAGAAGAATTATATACCATGACCAAGTGGGATTTATCCTAGATATACAAATCTGGTTCAACATTTGAAAACCAGTTAATGTAATCCCATCACATCAACAGACTAAAAAAGAAAAATCACATGATCATATTAATATATGCAAAAAGGGCAATTGACAAAACCCAAAATCCATTGATGAGGGAAATTTTCAGGAACCTAGGATTAGAAGGGAACTTTCTCAACTTGACAAAGGATATCTTTTCTTTTTAAAGCCTTATAGCTAGTATCATACCACACAGGGAAAACTGAAACTTTACCACTAAGGTCAAGTACAAGGCAAGGATAGTCCCTCTTTCCACTGGTTTATAACATTGTAATAGAAGTCTGCTGATGCAGTAAGGCAAGAAAACAAAGTAAAAGGTACACAGATTTGGAAAGAAGATGAAATTCACCATTGTAGATGGTGATAGTTTATGTAGAAAATGCAAAAATTCAAAAGGATCAACAAAAAAACTTCTGAAACTAGTGATTATAGAAAAGTTGCAGGACATAAGATGAATTTACAAAAATTAATTGCTTTTATACATACCAACAATGAACAATTAGAATTTAAAATGAAAAACACTGGGCATCTGGGTGACTTAGTGGGTTAAAGCCTCTACTTTTGGCTCAAGTCATGATCGCAGGGTCCTGGAATCGAGCCCTGCATCGGGCTCTCTGCTCGGCAGGGAGCCTGCTTCCCTCCTCTCTCTCTGCCTGACTCTCTGCCTACTTGTGATCTCTGTCTGTCAAATAAATAAATAAAATCTTTAAAAAATAAATAAAATGAAAAACACAACATCATTTATATTAGCATCCCAAAATATTAAATACTTAGGTATAAATCTAACAAAATATATGCAAGATCTATACAAATATATGCAAGATCTATACAAGGAAACCTACAAAACTCTGATGAACAAAATCAAAGAAATAAATAAATGAAGACATTCCATGTTCAAGGATAGGAAGACTCAGCATTGTGAAAATACCTGTTTTTCTCATTTTGATCTAAGAATTCCATTCAATCTCAATCAAAATCCCAGAAAAATTTTTTATGGATATTAACAATCTCTCTATTCTTTAAATAAAGTTTATTTAAAGAAGCAAAAAACCCAGTAGAGCTAACACAGTATTAAAGGAAAAGAACAAAGTTAAAGGACTAACACTACGTGACTTCAAAACTTACTATAAAGCTATAGTAATCAGGACAGCATGATATTGGAGAAAGAATAGTTAAAGAGATCAAGGGAATAGAATAAAGAGCCTAGTAATATACCTTCTTCAATATAGTCAACTCATCTTTGACAAAGGAGAAAAGGCAATACAAGGGAGCCAAGATAGTTTTTCAACATATGGTGCTAGAACCAGACATCTACATGGAAAATAAAAGAAGAAAAAAGACACAAACCTTACACACTTGAAAAAATTTAACTCAAATGGATCATGTTCCTAAATGTAAAATGCAAAACTATAACATTCCTAGAAGATAACATAGGAGAAAATCTGGATGATGTTTGGTATGGTGATGATTTATTAGATACAACACCAAAGACATATGATCCATGAAGAAACAATTGATAAGCTGGATTTCATTAAAACTTAAAACTCTCTAAAAGACAATATAAAAAGAATAGGTATGCCTGGGTGGCTCAGTCAGTTAAGTGGCTGCCTTCAGCTCAGGTTATGATCCAAAGGTCCTGAGATTGCATCAGGCATCCAGCTCCTTGCTCAGTGGAGAGCTTGCTCCTCTCTCTGCCTGCTCTACCTGTTGCTTCCCTTGCTTGTTCTCTCTTTCACTCTCTATCAAATAAAGCAGTAAAATCTTTTAAAAAATAAAAAAAAGACAAACACAGACTGGAAAAATGAAAGAACAAACACAGACTGGGAAAAATAATTGCGAAACACATATCTGATAAAGGACAGATAATCAAAATATACAAAGAACTTATAAAACTCAAAAATAAGAAAACAAATAATGTGATTAAAAAAAAAAAAAAAGTGATCCAAAGACCTTAAGAGATAACTCACGAAAGAAGACATACAGTTGGTAAATAAGCATACAAGAAGATGTCCCACATCATATGTGGGGAAATGCAAATTAAAACAAATATGAGATGCCACTGCACACCTATTAGAATAGCCAAAATCTGGAATGCTGACAATACCAAATGCTGGTGAGGATGTGTAGCAACAGGAATTCTCACATGTTGCTGGTGGGAATGCAAAAATAGTTCTGCTATTGTGAAAGACAATTTGGTGTTTTTTTTTTTTTTAAGATTTTTTTTTTTTTAATTTGACAGAGAGAGATCACAAGTAGGCAGAGAGGCAGGAGAGAGAGAGGGGGGAAAGCAGGCTTCCTGCCGAGCAGAGAGCCCGATGCAGAACTTGATCCCTGAGGGCGCCTGGGTGGCTCAGTGGGGTAAGCCGCTGCCTTCGGCTCAGGTCATGATCTCAGGGTCCTGGGATCGAGTCCCGCATCGGGCTCTCTGCTCAGCAGGGAGCCTGCTTCCCTCTCTCTCTCTCTCTCTGCCTGCCTTTCTGTCTGCTTGTGATCTCTGTCAAATCAACAAATAAAATCTTTAAAAAAAAAAAAAAAAAAAAAAAAAGAACTTGATCCCTGAGATGATGACCAGAGCCAAAGGCAGAGGCTTAACCCATTTAGCCACCCAGGCATCCCTAGTTCGGTGGTTTCTTATAAAACTAGACATATTCTTACCACAGAACAGGCAATGGCATTTCTTGATATTTACCCAAATAGTTGAAAAACTATGTCCACATGTACATCCACTCATGGATATTATGGTAACCTTATTCATAATTGCCAAAACTTGGAAGCAGCCAAGATATCCTTCAGCAGGTAAATAGATAAATAAATTGTGGTACATCTCGATGATGGAGTATTATTCCATGTTGAAAAAAAAGAGGTATTAAAACTTGGAAAACAAGGAGGAAATTTGAATGCATATTTCTAAGTGAAAGAACCCAATTTGAAAAAGTTATATACAGTGTAATTCCAACTATATGTCATTCTGGGAAAGGCAAAACTGTGTAGACAGTAAAAAGACTAGTGGTTACTAGGGGTGTGGCTGGTGTGTAGGGATGACTAGGTAGAGCAAAGGGAATTTTTAGGATAGTGAAATTACTCTGTGTAATATTGTAGTGTTGGAGATATGCCATTATATATTTTCCTAAACCTGTAGAATATACAACATTTAGCATGAGCTCTAAGATAAACTATTGACTCTGGATGATTATGATGTGTTATGTAGGTTCATTTGGGGTAATAAATGTACTACTCTGCTAAGTGATGTTGATAATGGAGGAAGCCATGCATGAGTGGGAGCATAGGAGTACATAGGAAATTCTTGCATTTCTTCTCAATTTTATTGTGAACCTAAAACTGACCCTCCCCTCCCAAGTAAAGTCTTTAAAAAATTCACTGCCAAAGGTGTGAAAATAGAAATGAAATTAAACTTCTCTCCTTTTCCTTCCATTAGTACTAATCGTTATAAAAACATTGGAAGAAATTGAATTCATTGGTAAGTCAATACATAAATTTTCTGAACACATCAAATCATACTTAGTACTTTCGTGTTTCCCCCAAATATAACATAATACATATATATTCTTGTGTTTATCCAAAATGAAGGGATTTACAGCAAAGGAAACAGTCAACAAAACCAAAAGACAACTGACATAATGGGAGAAGATAATTGTAAAGGACATATAAGATAAAGGGGTAGTATCCAAAATCTATAAAGAACTTATCAAACTCAACACCCAAGGAACAAATAATCTTATCAAGAAATGGGCAGAAGACTTGAACAGATATTTCTGCAAAGACATCCAGATGGCCAACAGACACAGGAAAAATTGCTCAACATCACTTGGCATCAGGGAAATACAAATCAAAACCCCATTGAGATACCACCTCACACCAGTCAGAATGGTTAAAAAGTAACAAGTCAGGAAATGACAGATGTTGGCAAGGATGCGGAGAAAGGGGAACCCTCCTACACTGTTGTTGGGAATGCAAGCTGGTGCAGCCACTCTGAAAAAGAGTATGGAGGTTCCTCAACAAGTTGAAAATAGAGCTGTCCTACAACCTAACAATTGCACTACTGGGTATTTACCCCAAAGATATAAATGTAGTGATCCGAAGGGACACGTGCACCCAATGTTTAAAGCAGCAATGTCCACAATAGCCAAACTATGGGAAGAGCCTAAATGTCCATCAACAGATAAATGGATAAAGAAGATGTGGTATCTCTCTGTCTACACACAGATAGTGGGCTATTATGCAGCCTTTAAAAATGAAATCTTGCCATTTGCAACAACATGGATGGAACTAGAGGGGATTAGGCTGAGCAAAATAAGTCAATCTGAGAAAGACAATTATCATATGATCTCACTGATATGTGGAACTTGAGAAACAAGGCAGTGGATCATGGGGGAAGGGAGGGAAAAATGAAAACAGAGAGGGAGACAAACCATAACAGACTCTCAATCTCGGGAAACAAAATGAGGGTTGGCTGGAGGCGAAGGGAGTAAGAGGGGTGGGATGGCTGAGTGATGGACATTGGGGAGGTTATGTGCTATGGTGTGCACTATGAATTGTATAGGACTGATGAATCACAGAAATGTACCTCTGAAACAAATACGTTATATGCTAATTTAAAAATGAAGTGATTTATAGGTAAAATAGGATGCACAGAAATTTTACATTAGCATTTTCCAAAATTTCTTTCAGTTTTCTTGATGCCTTAACATTTGAGAAATTTTCTCTAGCTGGGCCATTTAGATCGTCCTAGGCTGCCTAAGCTTTGTTTACCAGCTGGCTTCCTGCATAGTTATGTCATGGCTGAAGCAAATTATGGTGTCATTCTCCTCATCGCAAGAGAATGTTTCTGAACAAGATTGCTGAGATTTCATCCCGAGGGGAAATATGTAGGCCACATGCTCACCCTTGAAGCTAAGAGTGAAGTTATCTTCTGTTGAAACATACAGACTCTATTGAGGAGAGGTCAGTAGGTATTCAGAATGAAATTCTGAAATCTCTTTGAAAAACTGGAGCAAAAAACAAAGGTCAGATAAGACCCAGCAAACACATATTATGTCCCCTATGTCAAAGTAATTAGTGGCCCTCAAGTTAAAAAAGAAAATCAACTTTGAATTTCTCTGTTTTTTAATTCTGCCACGGTTTTGTCCCACCCTAACTCCCCCAGTTTATTTCCTACCAATCTCTTTCTACTCTGGACAGGCTAGTCTCATCTCCAAGGAATAGAAATGTTTAAACCTAGTTTTGTAGTTCATGGTGTCCTCTACATGTGGCAGGGAGCCCGATGTGGGACTCAATCCCAAGACTCCAGAAACATGACCTGAGCCGAAGGCAGTCACTCAACCAACTGAGCCACCCAGGCGCCCCCAATCTAGAGTTATTTAAAGAGTAGACAAGAGATGTAGACTTATTTATATAGAAATTGGAATAAAAAGATTGTCTAAGTTGAGACCAATGAGAAAGAAAAGAGGACAAAATAGAGGTATAGGAAGTGAAATATAGAGCAAAGAGTGGTGCTGAGCCCTATCAGGTAGGTATGAAGGACAGGAACAAGAACAAGCTAGGGAAAACTTCTGAAAATTGTAAGGTATTACATAAATCAAAAAAGGAAACCACAATTAAAAAGGAGCATATGCAAAGTGTCTACTACAGTTGAAGTATGATTCGACTATAGTTGAATCAAGTATGATGTGAGCTTTGACTCACTAGTTCTTACCATTGTCTGATGGCAATCTTTGTGTCTCCTAGTTAAAATTTTGATAACACAGAATGGATTTGTCAGTGATAAAACTGGCTTATGTCTGCCCCCAGTCCCATCATCCTCAACCAGAATAAGACAGACCTCGTGCTGTAAACAAAACAGTTCTCTCTTTTTTGCATAGCCTACATCCGACAGTTTCCAAAAATGGGAGCATGGAGGAGGCATGCCATCCCTTCTGCAATTTAATTTTATCCTCCAAACACTCCAGCTGACATCCCTTTTGTCACATACCCATCATTGAAAGAATAAAGAATGCCCTTAGTTGAATTTCAATATAAGTTCAATGGCGATGGCTCTTTCCTTCAATACTTGGTATAATTTGGCATGTCCTTTGATTTTCACTGGTGAGGCACATTAATTTCTTAATGACCACTATGTCACTTCAAACCATGTAAGAAATTTAGATTTTTTTTTAAAAAGTATCTTAAACCAACTGATTGCCCCCCACTTCTGAGCAAAAGAAGGAAAAGGAAAGAAAAACCTCCAGGTGTTAACAAGATATTTCCTTCCCTATTCTGTGAGTCCCAAAGCTTGATACCGTAAAATAGTCACTTTCTCGTCAACAGACTCCATGTTATATGACATAATTAAAGGCAACTGCATCTCACTGCTTTAAAATCTGTTTCCCAGGGGCAACTGAGTGGCTCAGTTAGGAGTTTCCCTTGGGCTCAGGTCATGATCCCAAGGTCCTGGCATTGAGTCCCACATTGGGAATCCCTGCTCAGCAGGGAGTCTGCTCCCTCTGCCCCTTCCCCCTGCTCATGCCTGTGCTCACTCTCTCTCTCACACAAATAAATAAAATTTAAAAAAATAATAAATTTCCCAAAGTATCTTTCTCACAGCATAAGGCTACCAAGTACAATTTAAGGGTATTGAAATTATGTCTACTCAATACCTGATTTGCCAGGGAAACTTAAATCTTAAGTGAAATTTTTCCCAGATGTACTTAAGGAACAAAAAAGCATTCATTTTTTAACATCAGGTCTGCCAGTGGCTGGTGGTAAGGGAAAGATGTGGACAAAAAATAGGGCATAAGGGAGCTTTTTTAGCTGATGAGTTAATTTTGTCTTGATTGGTGGTGGCAGTTACACAACTGTATAAATTTGTCAATATTCATTAAAATGTGCATCTAAAAAAGTAGATTTTACTACTAATAAATTATACCTCAATAAACAGAGAGAGAATGTGAAGATTTAAAAAAATGAAATAAAAGGCAAAACTTTTTCCACTTAAAAAATTACTTCCTGAACCTCCAAGTATAGTAAAGAAAAGAGAGGGGGGGATTTAAAATTCGCCCAAGTCACTTACTCTACGGAATTTCTGAATTACATGATCTTCATATGCTAAAAACTTACTAAGCATACACATCCTACAGACTTGAAAATGCAGTGAAATCAGGATATGTAAAATACGGAGACATAACTTTAAAAATTGAAGGACAAAGTAAGTCTTCAATCAAAATTTGGATTTGACTTTTTTTCAGTCTTTTCACTTAATTTAAATAGGTTTTTGTTGTTGTTGTTGTTGTTGTTTTTAAGATTTTACTTACTTCTGAGAGAGAAGGAGAGAGCACGAAGAGGGGGAGGGGCAGAGGGAAAGAAGCAGACTCCCAGCTTAGCAGGGAGCCAATCTGGGACTTGATCCCAGGAACTTGAGATCATGACCTGAGCCAAAGACATGCACTTAACCTACTGAACCCAGGTACCCCCAAATAGGATTTTTCAATAGCATTTTCATTTTAGGGTACTTGAAAATAACTTACAGTAAGATTCTTTGAAATGTCATATAATATTTCAATCCAAATGTAAAAATTAATGAAACTATTTAATTCAATTCACTGAATATGAATAGCACCTACTAAACATGGAAGACAATGTGAGTTGTTCTAACAATGACTTGGAAGATGAATAAGCTGATTACTGAGTTAGTGGAAGAAACAAATACACAGAAGACAGAGGCTTTAAGCAAGGCTAAACCCACACACAACAAAAAGGGGCTGCTGGAAAGCTCAGCTGTGAAAGCCTAGGTTACACTAAGGCAGAAGAAGCAGTAAGCAGGGCCCATCAGGAAGTTTGGAAATCAGAATAGCAGACCGAGGAGGAAGCTGAGCTGAGAGAATTTGTGTTTGGAAACAAGCTCAAGACACCAGAATATTACAAAGTCCTCAAGAGAATCATTGCAAGCACCAAGACGTATCCAGAGGAGAGGTTCATCTCGTCCAGGAGCTGGTTACTTCTTTCTCAGAGACAAAATACAAACAACTGAAACTAAAACAGAGCGTTAATTATATGCGAGAAGGTAGGTGTTGCCATGTGATATCAGAGGATGGCCCTTGTGCTCCTGGGGAGCTCAGGGTTAGAGTGATTACTTGAGCAACAAGTACAGTCTGACTATAAAACACAAGGCTTAACCACACACATTTCTAGTGGAAACATGCAGGGCCCGGCTCAGGGAGAAGAGAAGGCAGTTGTTCCAGTTTTTACCAGTTTGGGGAACTGATATGGTGTGGCAGAAGAATGAAAGGGAGGCTGGATACGGTTTATGGAAAATCCTATCCTAAGCACTTTCCAAATTGGAATCTTTCAGGACAGGGCTCTGGGATCTGCATCCCTAATGAACAGCCTGGTAATTCTATGCTCTCAATGCTTGGGAAGTCCCAAGTAGAACATATTCATAATGGGCCGAAAAGGTGGACATTGAGGTTAGGAAGTGACAGGCAAGAGAAGTCAGAATGGAATTGAGAGTGGAAAAAAGAGCAGTTACAAATGGGAAGTACTAATTTCAAAGGAGAGCATTAAGAATCTCTCCAACAGGAGGGCCAGAATTATTGTTATTGGAATAAACTCATTAAAATATCCTATGATCTATGAAAAGTATATTTTTGCTACTTGAACTGTCTGTTGAATGGGGTTTTTTTGCTTGATCTGGTAGGGATTTGAAGAAATAGGATCCTGAGACTTTAAAGAGGAGTTCTCATGACATGCATGTAAACACTCTGGGCAATGTGAGGTTTAACTTGCCCTCCATGCTTCTGCATCCTGGGACTGACAAGGGCAGTGTGGAACTTGGTTCTGTGGCTGTGGTGTCAAATATGAGTTATGATTGCCACAGTGCGGCTCCAACACACTCACCTGTCCTAGAGACAAAAACAGCAGTGCCAAAACTCTAGCCTACAGCCCCTGAAGTCCTAAGTGCAGGTCACATGTATGAAATTAGCAAAGAGATAGTTTTAATAGTTATTTCTCAATTATCATTGATTATTAAATAAAAATAAATCTGCCTTTAGCATCACCCTTTTTCTGGTACTATTTTAAAAATCACAAGCATAAGTTTAAAAGTAAGAGTTACTGTTTCAAAAACATTTATTTCACAGGTATGATTTTTTTAAATACTCAGAAACGTGTTTTGATGTTCCCAAGAAATGAGCATTAAGTTTAACAATAGTGGGCTGGTAGTTTTTCACACATGATCCTAATTTTAGTCCTTTTCTCCAGGCTAAAGAGGAAGTGCATTTACAATTAATGATTCAATGCATTTTTGCATGTGTAGATGAATATTTTAGATGCCATCCTTAATATAAGAAATAGAAACTAAAATTCTATAAAACTGCTTCATAAATAGGTCTATCGATTACTAAATCTTTGCATGTACACCTGTCTTTAGAAACTGTTAAAGAATTCTCAAAGATAATTGTAACTTTCTTGCAAATGGAATACCTCCAAAATTGATTTAAAAGGGGTTAATCAGGGGTGCCTGGATGGCTCAGTCGTTAAACATCTGTCTTTGGCTCAGGTCATGATCCCAGGGTCCTGGGATCGAGCCCCCTGTCGCCCCCCCCGCCCCCCCCTTCAGCCTGGAGACTGCTTCTCCCTTTCCCTATGCCCCTCGCTCCACTCGTGTGTGCTGTCTCGCTTGTCTGCTCTACTCTCAAATAAATAAAATCTTTAAAAAATGCTTAATGAACCCATTTTATGTAATCTAGGTGTATACAGACTATCTCTCCTATTTAATGTCATATTGGTATTCAATTCTCTTTTATTCTAAAAGTTCTTTCGTTGGTTCTCTAATGTTTTGTGCTATGTTGTCCATCCACTTTTTACCTTCTTCCAACTTTCCAGAAATCCTCTAGCTACTTTGCTTCCAATTCATTTAATGAAGCTGCTCTCTTGAAAGTTATTACCAGATCTAATATTTTTCACAGTCCTCATTTTTAAAATGAGCGCCTGTTCTAACAACTTTGCCTTCATTTTGTTTCCAGAAAATTGAAAGTGTTTAAATACATTTTCTCAATCTCCTTTCATTTTTAAAATTTTATATTATGCATCATACTTACAAAGATAGAAAATAGTATAACAGATTTCTCATGGACTCAGCACTAAAACAGATGTTAACATTTTGTCATATTAGCTTAAGACTTTACCTTTTTTTTTTAATAAGAGACCTTTTTTAAAAGATTTTATTTATTTATTTGACAGAGATCACAAGTAGGCAGAGAGGCAGGCAGAGAGAGAGGAAGGGAAGCAGGCTCCCTGCTGAGCAGAGAGCCTAATGTGGGGCTCGATCCCAGGACCCTGGGATCATGACCTTAGCCGAAGGCAGAGGCTTTAACCCACTGAGCCACCCAGACGCCCCAAGCCAGGGCATTTCATATAAAAATATGCTTCTGTTGAAAAATCATAATTCTGGCATCAGGGGTTCCCCATTCCAAGCAAGAGTGGAATGAGCCTATCCAGTTGGAATGTCACGTGTTTTCTCACCTGGACTGTATCCATCATGTGCATCACGTGTCTAGATTCTTCATGCAGTAGAGTTCGCTCCCTGACCTCAGCTAATAACGGCTCTATATTGTGTGATTGCTGAAGAGGATATGGACCTGGATGACTGGAATGGGGCAGGGGAAGAGCAAAACCCCCAATACTACAGGGATATTGAGTGGCTTTCCCAAGACTGGAAAAACATATGTGCTTCTATTTTTTTTTTAAGATTTTATTTATTTATTCGACAGAGAGAGATCACAAGTAGGCAGAGAGGCAGGCAGAGAGGCAGGCAGAGAGAGAGAGGAGGAAGCAGGCTTCCTGCTGAGCAGAGAGCCTGATACGGGACTCGATCCCAGGACCCTGAGATCACGACCCGAGCCGAAGGCAGCGGCTTAACTCACTGAGCCACCCAGGCGCCCCTGTGCTTCTATTTTTGATGAAGCTAAAAGTGTTAGGGAGTGGGGTTCCTGCCTATTTACACACAAAACCCCCCATGGAAGTATGACTTCAGCATGTTTGCCCTGTCAGCTAGTGGCCCTGAGGGAACAGAACACACAAACCTGTAAACAGCAAACCTGGGCCACCCAAGGCACAATAAAAACAAAAATCTTTAAAGGTGCCAGCTAATGCCAGAAAAGGAGCGAGTTCTGCCCACAGTGAGCTAGGAATAATAGCACTGAGTCCCCTCAGAACATACATCACCAAAAGAAAGATTTCAGTAAATTTGTGGTTGGAGGGTTCTGAGCAAATAGACAAACAAACCAACAAAAATCCAGCACTTCAGAGAGCTGCGCTAGGAAAAGGATCCACTGAAAGCTAGGTTTACGTGAGAGCACTAACGTGAAACAGCTGTGCAGAGGAGAGTCTGAGGCCTGGAGAGATTTTGTTGATGACGAATTTGAGGGAAGTGCAATGCAGTTATTCCCCAAGATGGGAACAGGTGAAACATAGGCAGAAACAGGCATAGACCTTTCATGGGGTCAAACGAGGTAGACACAAGAAGATCTGGGACTCTGAGTTCTTGCAGCATCACAGACAGGGATGAAAAGCTATGGAATGTGCCCTAGTGGATTCATAGTCATGACGGGAGGGAGAGGAGGCTGAGGTGAAATGTGGATCCCCTCTGACCCTTCAGTGGAATTGAGGGTGCCAGGGTGGCAGACGTTCCTCAGCATGGGATCCCATCAGAGGATAAGAAACTGAGGGGCACGATTTCAGCCCTCTTGGAAGGAGGACAGTCTTAATATGAGCAAGAGAGCAGAGATCATGAGTACCACTGGAATAGGGAAAACTCAATTGATACAAAAAGAAATATTTATTGATACAATTCATGAAATTTTCCTTAAGATGGATAAATTCTGCATCTGTAGATCATTATATAATACCATCTAGCAGAATATTTCATACAATTATCAAGGCATCCCATTATCTAATCTAAGATTATAGACAATTTTTTCTAGGCACCAAGGCAGCAGAAAGATTTTTTTTTCCTACCAGAGGGAAAAATTCAGTCTGGTTTCAGCCTCGTCCAAAGCACATTTAAGGAGAGAAGAACACTGAGCAATTGCCACAGAATTTTCTAGGTAAATAGGTTGTAATCCAAGGATTGCATCTAGCCATGGTATTACTATGAAGGCAGCAAGCAGGTATTCTTAAAACACAAGGAACTCAGGAAATGGAGCACTCATGATGCCCCTTGAAAACACTACTAAACAATAAATTCGGGCCACTTTACCATCTCTGAATAAAGAATTTAGAAATAGAGGAGCTGGATTAGAAAGTTTGCTTCTGAGCTTTGAAACCTATTTAAATAGGCACTAGAGAGGACATTGTTTTTTACATTTGGAACTTCTTTGGAACTGATTTGAGAGGATTGATATTCTTAATTTCAAATGTTTATTATGAAAACCCCTTTCTATCTCCAGAGAACAAAGGATAGGACCTGATCACACTGAAATATTCTTTGATAAAAAGTACCAATTTAAAAGAAAAAGTATGGGGCGCCTGTGTGGCTCAGTGTGTTAAAGCCTCTGCCTTCAGCTCAGGTCATGGTCTCAGGGTCCTGGGATCAAGCTCCACATCAGGCTCTCTGCACAGCAGGGAGCCTGCTTCCTCCTCTCTTTCTGCCTGACTCTCTGTCTACTTGTGATCTCTGCCTGTCAAATAGATAAATAAAATCTTTTAAAAATAATAAAATAAAATAAAAAGTATAGATTTTGGAAACTTCAGAGGAAAAAAAAAAACTTCTAAGTTTACTGGGTTCCCCCTCCTTTTCCCTAAAAGAACACAAAATCAGCAACAGTGAAATTCTGGGAAGACCCTGGAACCAGATAAAACAATCTTATTAAACATTGAATCACGGTTAAAGAGCAGTTGCCCAGCAACCAACAATCTCATCATTTCCTTCAAATCCTCCACAGTGCATTTTTTTTTTTTTTAACAATGTCATAAAACTAGGACAGACTAAGAAGTCATGGAAAGAGGTGGGAAGTGAAGAAGGTTGAAGGAGGGATAAAACTGAATATTATTTGGTTGCAAATTTGATCCAGATACTCAAAGTCTCCACCAGGTCAAGCCATTCATTCGGGCCACAAAATACATGAAATCCTCACATCCCTCTGTCATCCACAGAGCAGGCAACAGGAGAAAAACAAATGACACAGGAGCTTTAAGGTCCACAGTTTAAAGGAGAATCACAAAACACAGGGGCAAGGAAGATTGTAAAGCTCCAACCCCTTCCTTTGGCCGATGAGCAAACACACCCAGGCAGGCAGAGTGGTGAGTCTGGGGCCCACCACACACAGGGGCTCAGTGAAGCAGGCCCCTGGGTCCCACCATGGGTCATCGTCCTTTCTAACAGCCATACTGTCTCATATTGAAGACAGGTGCTCTTGAAACGACGACACATGTCGTTAAGCAGTTATTAGCTACTCAAACCTAGCTCTGATATTAATAACTCTGCTCTAAGAGATCAAACATTTTTTTCAATTATTTTTACTAAAATATGAAGTACTATTAGCCCCAGGGGCACAGGTCTGTGAATCATCAGACTTACACATTTCACAGCACTCACCATAGCACACACCTTCCCCAATGTCCATAACCCAGCCACCCTATCCCTACCACCCCACCCCCTAGCAACCTGCAGTTTGTTTCCTGAGATTAAGAGTCTTTTACGGTTTGTCTCCTTCCCAATCCCATCTTGTTTCATTTGTTTATTCCCTGCCTCTCAAATTCCTCATATCAGAGAGATCATATGATAATTGTCTTTCTCTGATTGACTTATTTTGCTCAGCATAATACCTCTAGTTCTATCCATGTCTTTGCAAATGGCAAGATTTCGGGTTTTCTGATGGCTGCATTGTATTCCTATATATATATATAGGAATATATATATTCTTTATCCATTCAAGATCAAATATTTTAATATTCTAGTAAAAGGCAGCTTCCACTGGTTATTAGGTTCTAGGGTATGTTTATTACCAAAGCTTTGTAAATCATGATTTCTTTGATGACCACAGACATCCACTACTCTCATGTCAAGTTGGTAATAATTCTTCAATTGTAAACACTCTGGCAATTAACATTTGAAGCACACCTGGCCTGTCTTAAGTGTGGATACCTGTGTAGGAATCCAAACGTCTTTAAGGGGACCTGGAGTTTCTGGCATTGCCACGCCTGTCCAAATATTGTCCTACCAACAAAATCACTGGGTGTATAAAATACCACTGAGTAACTACCTGAGTTTGAGCTGCTATCCCGAGCTTCCATGGACTGGGTGGCTTAAACAACAAACTTTTATTTCTCTGAAGCTGGCAATCTCATGCTGTCATAGTTGGGTTCTTGGTGGGGGCCTCCTTTCTGTTTGCCCTCATGAGGCTTTTCCTGTGATGGGTGGTGTGGAGAAGTGGAGGAGGGTCCAGTGGACAGAAATGTATACTTTCTATAAACACAGGGGGAAACTACTGTGTTTTGAATATGTCAATTTAATCTTTCTGGAAGTTCCTTCTGAGTTAAAGAGTGATTTCGTATACAGAATAGGGAAAAGTACGTTCTAGGTGTGGGATACAGCATGAAAGAAATATTGAAGTTGGTAGATGGTGGGATAAAATAACAATTACTAGTGCCTGGAGTTGTTCTAAGTGCTCAGGATAGGCGATTTAATTTCAATTAAAGTCCCTACGAAATGGATTATTTTGTTATTGCTATGTTGCAGCAGAAGATGAGGCTTGGAGAATTTGAACCACATGCCCACGGTAGATCCAGTAAAACATTGGGCCCAGGACTCAAAGCCAGAATTCCTGATTCCAGGACAACCCTAACCTTATTCTGCAGCCTCTCTCAGAATATCACAATGAGTAAACATCCTTCGTAAACTTGGTTTGTTTGTTTTTTTTAAAGATTTTATTTATTTATTTGACAGACAGAGACACAAGTAGGCAAAGAGGCAGGCAGAAAGAGAGGAAGGGAAGCAGGCTCCCTGCAGAGCAGAGAGCCTGATGCGGGGCTCGATCCCAGGACCATGGGATCATGACCTGAGCCAAAGGCAGGGGCTTTAACCCACTGAACCACCCATGCGCCCCAAACTTGGTTTTTTTTATAATTGGCTTTATATTTGTTTTACCTTAGCTTTGCAATAGGATGCTGGATTTATCTCTTTTCATAAATTTTTTACTGAATATTTAACACAGTTATAAAGATAATAATTCAATTCACCATGATTTTCTGAAGATATATTTTAAAAGTTATTGATTATTTAATAATCAACAGATTATTAGTTGAAGGGAACATGTATTTCTGTTGGCTCTCTTTTTAGTAAAAGTGGTCCATTTAGGACAAAATATAGAATAGAGACCAGCTTATCTGTACATATCAATGAATAAAATACTACAATGAGGAAATTGTTCAACTAACAAATCAAGATCACAGAATTATCTAAAACAAAAAACAGAATTTAATATAAATTTTGCATTTCTGCATGTTATCTTGAATTTCAGTTTTGAATCAGAGAGCTCAAATATGAAAGAAATAACATGTAAGATATAATTTTTTTGCATATATATTAAATATACAAGTTCAGTTTTGTCATACTCTACTAAGTACATATATGATAATCAGGAATACTTGGAAACAAAACAAAAATATATGCCAGATATTGTGAAAAGTACATTTGACTAAATAATTCCCAATTTTTATTTTTTGGGAACAAATGAAAGATGAGTATATTTACGACACAATATTTCAGTGCTTGTGAGACAATTATTTTCAGTCCCCTCCCAAAAAAAGTCTTAATAAATCACTATTTCATTTCTTCTGTCTACATTGTAGCAGCTCATAATAATTCTCTGACAAAATTAAAAATCATAATTTGTAAAAAAGAAAAAAAACGCAATTGGTTTTTCTAAGACACCGATAGGTGCTTGAAAATGGCAAACTAAGTCCCCCTCCCCACCCCATGAAGATCCAAAATGTTTTGACTGACTTCTGGGAAACACCCTCTATTCCTGGAAGACCTTAGCTCCTTGCATACTGCATCTCTCCCCAACATTACTCCTCTTTAATATTTTGTGACTTTTATATATATTTAGATGATCTGACTGACTGAAGACTCGTCTATCAGTTTCTTCACAGCCTCCTTTCCAGTGACCCCTCACAGTCATACCCCTGCCCTGTCTTTATCAATCACTACAGATTGTCCAGAATCACAGTTTCAAGTGTCTTACTCTCCAACCACCACTTTCTACCTATCCAGCTATGTCTCTAGTTGGTACCCAAGGTCAGATGACTCTTCTGCCACCCTGGCACTTAAAATCTATTCATACTACTACTTGTCTGTTAAAATCCATGGTCTGTCTTTATTATCTCTTTTAGCCTACATTCTAACTCCTGCTCCAGCTCTGAAAGATTCGTACTCGTTTACTAAAACCCCACTTGGAGTTAAATCCAATGACCTAGTTACTCTGCCCAGCAGGAGATAAATACAGACTTGCCGGACCCTTGAATTTCAATGACTAGAAATCCCGGTGAGCTTTAATAACAGCAACAGCCATACTTTATTTCTTACCCCATTCGTACTCCCAGAGTCCTTGGTAATGAAAGCTTCCTGTCCCCTCAAACCTGTAACATCTGCTCTCCTATGCTCAATCTCAGCTCATGACTTACTTTCCTGATAAAACAGAAGCATTCAGAAAGACAGCCTCCTCAAATCCCCACATCTACAGCCAACTGTTTGCCATCATCAGTATATGTGTCCTCTGCCTTCTTGCCTGTTCCCCTTAGAGAGAATAATGGCCCATGCTCGTCTAAACCCAGGCCTTCCAGTTGTGCACTAGACCCCATCTCCTTTCTCAGAGACCTCTCTCCAGCTCCCTATCTCTCTCTTGCATCATTAATTATTCATCCCTCTCTTTCCTCTTCACTCCTTCCTGGACCATTTCATTAACATTCAAACATTCTCTTATTCCCCCACCCTTCCCATTTCAACAGGATGCTTTGCTCAGAAATCTCATTAACAACTTTTTCCCCCAGTTAGACAGCCACATATTTTGGAAGAATATCTCCATTTCACTGCTGTTTATGTTTAAGTGTATTGGTTGAAGCTGATAGGGAACTTGGTTATTGATAAATGGCAATCTCTGTCTCCAAAGAAGAGCTTAACGAGGTCATATATTTTAGAATACTGTGTCCTGGCCCTAGCTTAATGGCAATACAACATGAATGGAATTACCTTAAATAGTGGAGTGCTACAAAAGCAAGAAGGAGAAACTGAGCGGTCTGCCGAAGTGTTTCAATCTGTACCTGGGGAGCTATGCTAATAGAGACAGCCCCTTTCCTCAAGTTAATAGGGACAACTTCTTTAACTGAAAGAAGATAACAAGTGATGGGGCTTCCAGCAGCAAGGCAAGAAAATTCCTTAAGATAATGCTGTAAGTTCATGGAGACTAAGGGCCCACAACAGAATGAAAACATGGTAAATGATTTACTTCTAATTATGGATCCCTCGGTTAAGCTGTGAAGTTTAAAAGCAATCAGTTGGACAGGTAATTTCTTGGAAAATCATTTCTGTTTGGGTGAACAGCCATTCATTTGCAACTCACTCTAACTGTGATGCTTTATATACTCATTAATGCTAATAGAATTAACCCTTTAAGGGAAATGTTGAAGGAATGGCCAGTTTAACCAAAATTCTAGGAATACCTGTATTTCTAAATTATTTCATGCTTTGCCAATATTTTTCCAAGTTTCTTTAATGACTAGGTCTATCAGAAATGTGTGTTCAGCGCTGAAATAAGAGAGAGCAGACCCATCTAATGGGTCAGAAGCTATGTGAATTCGTAAGCCATGTTCTTAACACATTTGGGCTTTTTCTGTAATTTGACTATTGTTGATAATGTTGCTATAAACATCCAGGTGTATGTATCCTTTTGAATTAGTATTTTTGTATCCTTTGGGTAAACACCTAGTAGTGCAATTTTAGATCATAGGGTAATTCTATTTTTAACTTTTTGAGGAACCTCCATACTCTTTTTCAGACTGGCTATCCCAGTTTGCATTCCCACCAACAGTGTTAAGAGCATTACCCTTTCTCCGCATCCTTGCTTCCTCTGTTGTTAATTTTTTTTTTTTAAGATTTGTTCATTTGAGGGGTGCCTGGATGGCTCAGTGGGTTAAGTTTCTGCCTTCGGCTCAGGTCATGCTCTCAGGGTCCTAGGATCGAGCCCCACATCGGGCTCTCTGCTCAGCGGGGACCCTGCTTCCCCTTCTCTCTCTGCCTGTCTCTCTGCCTAATCTGTGATCTCTGTCTGTCAAATAAATAAACAAAAGGCAGAGGCTTTAACCCACTGAGCCACCCAGGTGCCCCCAACTGAAATTTTTAAAGAAAGATTTTATTTACTTATTTGACACAGAAAGAGAGAGTACAAGCAGGGGGAGTATCAGGGAGAGGGAGAAGCAGGCTCCCACTGAACAGGGATCCAAGGCGGGGCTTGGTCCAAGGGCCCTGGGATCATGACCTGAGCCAAAGGCAGACAGACGCTCAACTGACTGAGCCACCCAGGCACCCTAAACTAACAGAAATTTAAATGAAAGCTTGGAAAAGAAAAAAGATACTACCTCACAACATTGCCTTAAATGTTTGCAGAGTAAGCTAGGTATAGTTGCTGTCTGAATATTATTGCTAAAATTTAAAAAAATCCAATAATAACCAATATTTGTAGAATGGCTTATGCTATTCTCAATATAAAACTTTACAAATAAAATTTATTTATACTATCTACTGCGGTCTCGTGAAAGTCCAAACTCCTGCACATGGTTTAAAACCATCTGGCCTTCATTTACTTCTCTCCTTATCTTTCCATTCTCTGTCCTGATTCCCCACACTTAACTGCCCCCCAAAAAGTGAGCTCATTTTTATTTACAAAATATGCCAGGCTTTCCTTCCTCTCCTGATCTGTGCTTGTTCGCCATCCAAAAAATGTTGCCTCTTCATTTACCTGGCTATTATTCAAGTCATACAGGTGTTACCTCCTACCAGAGGTTTCTGAGGCTCTACCAGAAACTCCTCCTGCCTGTACCATAATAGACTGCCAGGTCCATGTGCTTGGGGGTCTCCCACTCATCACTAGAGCATTAGTTCCCAACACAGAATTTCCTGACAGATTTCAGAACATACAAACTATCACAGATGGTATCCACTTGATACAGTCTCTCTATGAACCAGCAGAATAATGTTATCATTAGCACCTTGGTTTATAAAAAAGGAACCTGAGATTCAGGGAGGAGAGACAACCAGCCTGCAAAGAGATTTAAAAATGACAACAGAATTTTGATTCTAGATCTTCATATTATAAATGATACACATTTTCAGGCAGGTGAGATCCAACTTCTAAAGTCCCTGTGCTGTGCTCGCTTTGGCAGCACATATACTAAAGTCCCTGTGCTGTGCAAACACGAGCTTTCAAAGCACAGGTGGCAAATGTAAAGTATATGTACAAATTCCTGAAAACTTATTAGTGACCTCAGAAATTAGCTAGCACGCTTACCAGCAATGGCATGGTGAAGAAGTTGGGGCAACCCAACACTGAAAACATATTCATTCTACAAAAGCTGCTCAGTTGTTCTCCCAGACTAGTTAAATTAGTGTTGTACTTATGAATCTGGGAAATCCTAATATGGGGATTTTCTGTGCTTTTCCCAGTCAATTAAAACATTCACTGCATTTGACCTCAGCTTTTGAAGGGGGAGTATGTTCTCGTCCCTCAATCTTCCCCACCAAATATGCCATCTTCTCTCAAATTCCCCCATTTCGTTAATTAACCAATATTACAAACGCAAATGCTTTAAATATCACAGAACTAGGTAAACCAAGAAAAGGTTGACAATAGCTGACAAAAAATACTCTGCCCAGGTACTGCTTTATGAGGTAAATTACGGTGATATTCCTTAGCTAGAGACAGTCAGATTGGCTTGTTTCTGCACAAAGAAGCTGGTATAGAAAGGCAGATTTTCATCTGTTTGGAGAAATTATTTCCTTTAACCTTCAGAGCTTCAGCTGTGCATACCATTTTTTCCTGAATCAGTGTAGAAGAATCAGTGTAGAAGTTTCCAACAAGTTCTGGCATTGGATGGAGTTCATGTAAAATCAGGGAATGCAGAAGGAAGTAGATATCTATTTCTCATTTCTTCAGCTTCCAGGTCAAATAAGGTATGGTACAGATAACTCAAAAATCTGCTCCTGAAAACCTGCAGAGATGTTTTAGGATACTAAACCCTGAAATCTAATGACTTACTGAGGGAAGTTTTGTTATGTAGCAGATGATGCCATGCTTTTCATGGTAGGCTTTCTTTATAGTCCACCAAGCCGGTTGTATCATATAGGATTTACACAGGTGCCAAGACTCTGAGAACCTCGCCCCCTTATGGGATCAGGTGGTGATCACAGGAAAGATTAGCACAGGGTACAGAAAGCTTCTTGAACTTGTCACTGGGCTGTCTGACCCCAGAGACATCCCGTGTCTTAACCCAAGCTCTGGGTTTGGAATCCTGGCTTTCTATTGCTCTCTTAAAATAATACAGTTGGGAGATTATCAGGATAAGCAAGTTATTAAGAAATCATGTCATGTTTCACTTTCCCTAATGAATAAAAATAGAAAGAGTTCTCTGGATAAATATGTTTTGGAAATCCTGCATACCACAGCATTCTTTGAAGTTCTTAGAAGTATTCTGATATGCTATAGATTTCATGAAATCTTTCAGTGAAGAAAGATTCTTCTGTTTGCTCTACCATCTCCTACCGTCCTGTGACGTCACACTAGGAGGAATGCTGAACTAATTTAACCCTTCTCTGATATCTGCTGAGCAGAGAACATTCTCTCTTACTGCCGCTGGTTGTTCCAAAATGTAGACGAGATGTCTGTGTCCTCCCACCTCATGGCCAGACATGACAGACTATCTTATGAGGACATTTCAGCTCTGGGTAGACAGAAAACAGATCATGTCTCCAGTCTGAATCTACATGCATGCCTTCCTCAGACTCATTTTCCAAATCTTTGACCAGAATTGGATTGTTAAATGTCATGGAGGGTGGTAACTACAGTTGGTTTGGATTGTTTGTTTATTTGTTTGGTTTTTGCACAGTGAGTTTCCTTATCTCTCTCCTTCTGGGGACAGAACCTGTTCTCCCTGATTCAGTTCTTGGCATGTCCTGTCTTCTTCCATCCTGGAAGCTATGCTGGATCCAAGGATGAGCACATCGCAAAATAGGACCTATCATGGTCTTTCTGGGAGATTAATACATGGACCTTGGGGAAAAGCAATACTCTCCTTTTACAGAGTTTGTTAGACTGGGAGGACTTGATGTCTATTCGTCCTGGTTATGCTTTCCTGGCGCAGAAAGACAGCCCGTGAAGCCAACTAGAAACAAGCAGTGGAGACAGAGAGTCTGGCTAAGTGTGGGGTTCCAGATTCTCATGCCTGAGTACCTGAGTTTCAGAATACTTTGAAACTATTAAAAAAAAAAAAAAAAAGAAGAAGAAGAAGAAGTATGCCTTCCAGTATGTAATCCATAAATAATTTTAATTAAGATCATTTAAATGAACCTATGGTTAGGCACATCCTTATTCACAAGGGTCCAATTATCAGTGCCTAACTGATTTAGAAATTTTTGTATATGGAATAAAATTAAGTGTAAATTACATCTTTGGTAAATTATTTCTGTATTATCCTTACTTTTCCAATGAAAGATAGTTTATCTTTCAAGGCCTAAAAACAGACAAAAGTTTCCCTTTATTTAATCATTGTGTATTCTACTATCTGGATTTGGTCTTAGGAAACTTAAAATTTGTAATGGGAGTCGCCCCAGGAATAGCAGGGAGTAAATATATTTCCATGTGAGGATTTCAGCACTTTGTGTTCTGTTGTGTTTGGTAAGGAGGGATGTGAAGAATAGAGTTCTTTACTTTGACTTCTTTACAACATCCTTCATTAAACACTCGGTACAAGACCTAAAAAAAAAAAAAAAAAAAAAAAAACTGTCCCCTTACTTTGTGTGCCTTTCCTGTTTGGCAGAAGTCATCCTCAAAGATGTTATCAACTGAACAGAATGTTTTGTGTCTGGAGCTTGAGGTCAGTGAGTCAAGCATTGCTACAGTGAAAATCAAAATGATGCCCTCCTGACTTGAACTCCCAGAATGAGCTGTGTTTTGATAACAGTTAAGAAAACGAGTGGCAGAGCACCATGGCCCGTCTGCTCACGTCCCGATGGATGCGCCCAGAGACGTGTCTGGTTCTTGGGTTCCCTCCCACATGGCACCTCCTGCTGCAACTTATTGACACCAGATGTTCTTTGTATCAGGGAGACTTGTAGCAATGTCTATTTAAAGTTAAACGGAGTAATTGAAGCCAGAGCATTGTACTCTGAATGAAGTAACTCAAAGCACATCACAGTCATAAAAATGCAGACTAGGGAAAGCATGAATGAGAGAAATCCATTATAAAAAGAAAGCCAGACTAACTGAGACCCCAAAGCTCTGATTAGAATTTATCATCTCACACAACACTGATAGGAATCAATCGGTAACCGCTCAGAGCTCTGACGCCGGAATTAGTGAGCATGCCTCACTGTATAAATCAGGCAAGGGTCTTTTGTCACAACGACCCTCTTCCCCAGACAATTCATGGAAGATAGTTCTTCACTGGAATCACCATGGGGACCAAAGGCAGAAATCCAGCTAATGACAGGAGACATAGACCTGAGGTCTAATCATTTTACTAACCTAATGCGTTAGAAAGAGGTTTTAACAAATCAAGGCTTAACTAATAATTGATGGTAGGAAATGGAGGCATGTTTTAAAGTGATTTAAAAGTAAACTAAGACAGGAAGGACCATGTGATTAGAAGGGCTCAAAGCAGACCGTGAACCGTGAGCATTCATAAATGTGGATTTTAATAGGTATAGGTCTGGCGGCCAGCAGACATCCAGGACTCAGACAGACTGAAAAGAAGTGAGAATTTCAGGACCACTCCTCCTGAATGGAATCACAGGCAATTACACATATACCAAATCATAATAGTGATTAAAAGTACTGAAATCAAAACTGTGAAAATTAACATAAAGTATACATGTGGGAGGATCATGTTTTAATGACATTAACCACTGTTTTCCTGTTTTTTTTTTTTTTTTTAAATTTCTGGACATTTTTCCTACTTGATGCCTCATGCAGGCAAATACTTGAGTGCATTCAGCACTTCAGCAAAGGGTAGGACAAGACACAAAGCAGAAGGAGCCTCTCAGTCTCTGCCTTTTGTGCTCCCAAAGTTTAAATCCCTTTGGAGAATGTTAAGGATTTAGAATAAAATGCATAGGAAATACAAAAGAAAAAAGGAGTGTTTCCTGCCAACTCTGTTCCTGCCAACAGACTAGAGAAATAATCCCCTGGTTTGGGGGGAAAGAGAAGAGATGCTTGGAAGTAAGAAGAAAGAGAAACTGTGGAATCTGAGAGAGGGGCCCTGTGCCCCGATTCCAGAGTGGGAGGCTCAGAGCATGTCTGGGGAAGGCGGCAAACCACCAGGGAGAGTAAGGGGCATCTGTGTGGTGAGTCCATGCCGGCAGAGCTCTGGACACAGAGACTTTCCACTACCACATCATGGAATAGAAACCGCAGCATGGAACCCATGCCTTCAGATTGGCTGTGGTGCACAAGTGGGCTGCCAACAGACTTGAAGGAGCCTTGGGGACAGGGACATGGGTTATCTCAAGAGGGATCTTTATGGCTGAATGACAGGGACTAAATAGGGGAAGGAAGGTCTCTGATCCTTGCTGAGACAGACAACTCTACAGTCAGTTTGCCATAATATCTTAGTTCCACACAAGCCTTGGAACAACTTCCTAGCATTTCTACGGAACAAAAGTTTGGTATAAAAGTTAGATGGTGATCTAGAAAGACAAGTGGTATGCTTAAGGTGTATATATATATATATATATATAGAGAGAGAGAGAGAGAGAGAGAGACATAGATATATCTATATATAGATAGATATCTATCTAATTAGATATATCTATCTATATATAGATAGATATCGATAAAGATCTCTCTCTCTCTCTCTCTCTCTCTCTATATATATATATATATATATATATAATATAACCACTACAAAAACCACATGCCTTTGAAGAGAAAATAACATATGCAAAATGGAGGGAGATCTAGAAAAAACTGGCAAGAGGGAAGAAGTAGCTATTGCAGAGGTATGAATTGTTTTAGAGACTCAAAATGGCAAGTTCAGCAATGAGGAATGTCTGACTCCTGAAGTCTGTGGAGCTCTTATCAAAGTATGTGGACAGCATCTAATGCCATTTGCTTCGTAATGGTAAACCCAGCTTCTGTTATCGGCTGTTCTCTCACCCATGGCTCCGTCAAACAACCATTCACCCCATCACTGCAGTCTGAGAAACATCAGGCAAATCAGCCAAAGGAAGGCATCCTGCCTTTGAGGTAAAAGTATCGATAGCTGTGAAGAGTAGGGGTGTGCTACCAGAGAACAGATGATATAACAGAGCACAGCATGTGAGAAAAGATGAGGCAACCTGTTGTTTTTAGAATGTTATTGAGCCACATAAAATCTAACACAATAAAAGAAAAGTTAGAGACAAAATGTCACGTCTCTCAGGCTTTTTGAAGGAATTACAAAATGTACTAGGAAAAACAAACTTAGGACATTGTTAAGAAATTTCCCCTACCATTTTCAAGTAGAAACAAAATTTATCCACTTTTTTAAAGTTTTAATTGAAATTCCAGTTAATTTACATGCAGTGTAATATTAGTGTCATGGATACAATATAGTGATTCAACACTTCCAAACATCACCCCATGCTCATCACAGGTGCACTCCATCCCCATCACCTGTTTCGCTCATCCCCCAGCCCACCTCCCCTCTGGTGACTACCGCTTTGTTCTCTAGAGTTAAGAGTCTGTTTCTTGGTTTCCCTCTCTCTCTCTCTGTCTTTTTCCCTCACTGCTCATTTGTTTTGTTTATTAAATTCCACATGAGTGAAATCATATTGTATTTGTCTTTCTCTGAGTGATTTATTTCGCTTAGTGTGATACTCTCTAGCTTCATCCATGTCATTGCAAATGGCAAGATTTCATTCTTTTTTATGGCTGAATAATATTCCATTGTAGATATCTTCTTTATCCATTCATCAGTCAATGGACATTTAGACTGTTTCCATAATTTGGATATTGTAAATAATTCTGCTACAAACATTGGGGTGCATGTATCCATTTGAATTCGTATTTTTATAGTCTTTGAGTAAGTACCTGATGGTGCAATTTACTAGATCATACTGTAGTTCCATTTTTAATTTTTTGAGGAACCTCTGTACTGTTTTCTAGAGTGGCTGCACCAGTTTACATTCCCACCAACAGTGCAAGAGGGTTCCCCTTTCTCTTCATCTTCACCAAAACCTGTTTTTGTGTGTGTGTGTGTTGTGGATTTTTGCCATTCTGACAGGTGTAAGATGATATCTCATTGTAATTTTGATTTGCATTTCCCTGATAATAAGTGATATTGAGTATCTTTCCATGTGTCTGTTAGCCATCTGGATGTCTTCTTTGGAAAAATGTCTATTCATGTCTTCTACGCATTTTTAATTTGGACTATTCATTTTGGGGTGTTGAGTTTTCTAAGTTCTTTGTGTATTTTGGACACTAACTCTTTATCACATATGTCATTTGCAAATATCTTCTCCCATTCATCAGATAGACTTTTAGTTTTGTTGATTATTTCTTTTGCTGTGCAGAACTTTTTATTTTGATGTAGTCACACTAGTTTATTTTTGTTTTTGTATCCCTTGTCTCAGAAGACATATGTAGAAAGAAGTTGTTACAGCCAGTGTGAAAGAAATTACTGCCAGTGTTCTCTTCTAGGATTTTTATGGTTTCAGGTCTCACATTTAGGCCATTAATCCATTTTGAATCTATTTTTGTGCATGGTATAAGAATGTGGTCCAGTTTCATTTTTTTACCTGTTGCTGTCCGATTTTCCCAACACCATTTCTTGAGGAGACATTCTTTTCCACATTAGATATTCTTTCCTGCTTTGTCAAGATTATTTGATCACATAATCATGGTTTATTTCTGGGTTTTCTATTCTGTTACATTGATCTATGAGTCTGTTTTGATCATACCATACTGTTTTGATCACTACAGCTTTGTAATATAACTTGAAGTCCAGAATTGTGAAGCCTTCACCGTTGCTTTTCTTCAGGGTTGCTTTGACTATTTGAGGTCTTTTGTGGTTCGACACAAATTTTAGGATTGTTTTTTCTAGCTCTGTGAATACTGCTGGTGGTATTTTGATTTTAATTAAATGTGTAGATTGCCTTGGGTAGTAGAGACATTAAGAATATTTGTTCTTCCAACCCATGAGCATGGAATTTCAATTTCTTCATGGTATCTTCAAGTGTCTTATGGTTTTCAGAATACAGGTCTTTCACCTCTTTGCTCAGGTTTATTCCTAAGTATCTTATTTTCTTTTTGGTACAGTTGTAAATGTGATTAATCCCTTGATTTCTCTTTTTGCTTCTTCATTATTAGTGTATAGAAATGCAACAGATTTCAGTATGTTGATTTTGTATTCTGCAACTTTACTGAATTTGTTTATCAGTTCTAGCAGTTTTTTTTGTGGATTCTTTGGGGTTTCCTATATATATATATATATATATATATATATATATATATATATATATATATATAATCTGCAAATAGTAAAAATTTTGTTTCTTCCTCTCCAATTTGGATGTGTTTTATTTCTTTTGATGTCTGATTGCTATGGCTAGGACTTCCAATACTATGTTGAATAAAAGTGCTAAGAGCAGACCTCCCTGTCTTATTTCTGACCATAGATGAGAAGCTCTCAGTTTTTCCCCATTGAGGATGATAATAGCTGTAGGTTTTTCATAAACGGACTTTATTAGATTGAGGTGTATTGCCTCTTAAACTTTCTTTGTTGAGGATTTTTATTATAAATCAAAGTTGTGCTTTGTCAAATGCTTTTTCTGCATCTCTTAAAATAGTCATATGGTTCTTATCCTTTCTTTTATTAATGTGGTATATCGTGTTGGTTGATTTGTAAATAATGAACCACACTTGCAACTGAGGAATAAATCCCACTTGATCATGGTGATGGATTTTTTTTTTTTAAGGTATTGTTAGATTTGGTTGGCTAGTCCTTTATTGAGAATTTTTACATCAGTGTTTCATAACAGATATTGGTCTGTAGTTCTCTTTCTTAGTGGAGCCCTTATCTGGTTTTGGTATCAAGGCAATGCTGCCCTCATAGAATGAATTTGGAAACTTACCTTCCTTTTCCATTTTTAGGAATAGTTTGAGAATAGTTGAGAATAATAGGGTATTAACTCCTCTTTAGATGTTTACATGAAGCCATCTGGTCCTGGACTTCCAGTTTGGGGGATTTTTTTTTTTTTAAGATTTTATTTATTTTATTTGACAGAAATCACAAGTAGGCAGAGAAGCAGGCAGAAAGAAAGGGAGGAGGAAGCAGGCTCCGTGCTGAGCAGAAAGCCTGCTGCGGGGCTTGATCCCAGCACCCTGGAATCATGACCTGAGCCAAAGGCAGAGGCTTTAACCCACTGAGCCACCCAGGCGCCCTGGAAATTTTTTTTATTACAGATTCAGTTTCCTTGCTGGTTATCAGTCTATTCAAGTTTTCTCTTTCTTCCTGTTTTAACTTAGGAATTTACCCATTTCTTCTAGGTTATCCAGTTTGTTACCACTTAGTTTTTCATAATAATCTCTTATAATTCCTTGTATTTCTGTGGTGTATGTTATTATTTCTTTCCTTTCATTTGTAATTTTATTTATACAGGTCCTTTCTCTTTTTGATAAGTCTGGCCTAGGTTTATTAATTTTATTAATTTTTTCGAAGAACTAGCTACTATTCATTGATCTGTTCTATTTTTATTTATTTATTTATTTATTTTTAGTTTTTGTGTCATTTACTTCTGCTCTAACCTTTATTATTTCTTTTTTTCCACTGGTTTCAGGTTTTATTTGTTGTTCTTTTTCTAGCTCCTTTAACCTTTAGGTTGTTTATTTGAAATTTTTCTTACTTATTGAGGTAGGAGTGCATTGCTCTAAACTTTCCTCTTAGAACCACTTTTGCTGCATCCCAAAGGCTTTGGGCCATTGTATTTTCATTTTTCATTTGTTTCCATGTATTTTTTTTTTAATTTCTTCTTTGATTTTTTGGTTGACCCATTTAGTAGCATGTCTTTTAATCTCCAAGTATTTGTAGTCTTTCCAAATTTTTTCTTGTACTTTACTTCTAGTTTAGCAGTATGATCAGTAAGGGTGCATGGTATGACTTCATTCTTTTTGTATTTGTTGAGTCCTGTTTTGTGACCTAATATGTGATCTATTCTGGAGAACATTCCATGTCCACCTGAAAGGAATGCATATTATGCTGTTTTAGGATGGAATGTTCTAAATATATCTGTTAAGTCCATCTGGTCCCGTGTGTCATCCAAAGCTGTTGTCTCCTTGTTGATTTTCTGTTTAGATTATCTGTCCTTTGATGTAAGTTAGGTGTTAAAGTCCCCTACCATTATTGTATTCTTATCAATTAGTTCTTTTATGTTTGTTATTAATTGTTTTATATATTTAGGTGCTCCCATTTGGGGTACATAAATATTTACAATTGTTATACCTTCTTGTTGTATTGTTTCCTTTATTATTATGTAGTGTCCTTGTTTGTCTCTTGTTGTGGTCTGTTTTAAAGTCTATTTTTCCAATACAAGTATTGCTACTCCAGCTTTCTTTTGACCTCCTTTTGCATGATATAAGTTCTCAATCCCCTCACTTTAAATCTGTAGATGTCTTTATGTCTAAAATGAGTATCTTGAAGGCAGCATATAGATGGGCTTTGTTATTTTTGTTTATTTATTTGTGATTTTTTTGTCCATTCTGACACCATGTGTCCTTTGTTTGGAGAATTTAGTCCATTTACATTCAAAGTAATTATTGATAGATATGTATTTGTTGCCATTTTATTACTTATTTTGTCATTTCTGGAGATTTTCTTGGATCCTTTCTTGTCTTTCTCTCTTTAATATTTTGCCCATTTTCTTTGGTGCTATATATGGATTTCTTTGTCTTTATTCTTTACATATTTATTAATAGTTTTTGATAAATGGGTACCATTAGGTTTGTAGATAATATCTTCTCAAATAGCAATCTATATTAAGTTGATTTAACTTCAAATTTGAAGTTGAATTTAAATTTAAATTTAACTTCAAATTTGAACTCATTCTTTTCTCCTCTCCTCCCCACATTTTAGGTACATGGTATTATATTCCATATCTTTTATTGTCTATGAGTTCCTTGACTGATTTTTACAGAAATATTCATTTTTACTGATTTTGTGTTTCTTGCCTTTTTACTGTCACTTTTAGTCTCCTTTCCATTTAAAAAGTCCCCTTTAGTACTACTTGTAGGGCTGGTTTAGTAGTCACAAACTCCTTCAGTTTTTGTTTATCTGGGAAACTCTTTATCTCTGCTATTCTGAATGACAGCCTTGCTGAATGGAATATTCTTGGCTGCAGATTTTTCCCTACAGCACTTTGAATATATCATGCCTCTGCCTTCTGGCTTGCCAGGTTTCTTTTGAAAAATCTCCAGCTAGCCTTAAGGTTTTCCCTTGTAAGTTAATACATTCTTTTGTCTTGCTGCTTTTTACATTTTTTATCAATGTATTTTGCAAACTTAATTATAATATATCTTGTATTGGCCTGCTTTTGTTGATTTTGATGGGAGTTCTCTGTGTCTCCTGGATATGAATGTTTGTTTCCTTCCCCAGATTAGAGAAGTTTTGAGTTAGTTATTTCTTCAAATAAATTTTCTGCCCCCCCCCCTTTTCTCCTCTTCTTCTGGGACTCCTGTAAGATGAACATTATTATGTTTGATGGAGTCACTTCATTCCCTAAGTCTCTTCTTGTATTGCGTAATTATTCTCTCTCTCTTGTTCAGTTTCATTATTTTCCATTACTTTGTCTTCTAGGTCACTAATTTGTTCCTCTACTTCTTCCAGTCTGCTATTCATCACATCAAGCCTGTTTCCAATCTCTTTTAATGCATTCTTCATCTCTGATTCTTTTTAACTCCTTTATCTCTGTGAAACGCATCTCACTGATGTCTTCCATTCTTTTCTCAAGCCCAGTGAGTATCTGTATGATTGTTACTTTAAGTCCTCCAACAGGCATGTTCCTTATACCTGTTTCACTTACATCCTTGGCCATGGCCATGGTCTCTTCTTTAATTTGGGATAAATTCCTCTATCTTCACATTTTGTCTAAGTTTCTACCTTCCCTATGTTAGAAAAGAATGTTATGTCTCCTGGTCCTGAAAGTAATGGCTTTATGAAGAAGAGGTCATGTAGTGCCCCAGGCCTGGCACTTTGGAGAGTATCTCCAGTGTGTGCTATGTGTACTCTCATGTTGCATTTTGGCTGCTTTATCCTTCAGGCTTATTGTCTGCAGGGACTCCCCTTGCCTTTGTGGGCAGTTTTTGGTCCCTTGCATGAATATGGTGAGTTTTAACTATGTTTGCTGTGGTCAGCTTGCGAAATGAGACCTGACACCACCTCTATCAAAACTGCAGCCCTGCAGAACTCTTATTGGGAAATGTTGTGTTGGCAGGGGTTTGTGCTTGTCTTCGGATGGAGAGCCTGCCATGCTAGGACTGAGGCAAACATGACTGAGAAGGGCAGTTTCACAAGAGTACAGGGGGGTATAAGCAAGTTAGGCATCAAGTATCGGCCCCATACTGGTTCCCTGTAGGTGGCTCTGTGTTACGCTGAGGAGCAAGAAAGAGAAATAGTGCTAGCCATCCCGTTTGTTTCTAGAGAGAAGAGAGAATAATCTGCCCCCTTGTGTGCCTCAAGTGTTCTTTAGATCGCTATTTCCATGCTGTGTGCCCCCAGATTGTTTGCTTGCCTTGTCTCCAGGAGCAGGACAGTGCCCTCTGGGCTTTATCCCAGCCAAGCCCACTGACCATTTAAACTCCAGGCTTTAAGCCCCACCATTTGCATCCCCTCTTGCTTTCCAAGCCAATGGCTTTAGAGAAATGTTCTCTTTGTACATTCCTCTGTGTGCTCCTCTCCCTTCTCCATAACCCTGGCTCCCTTCCCTCTGGAGGACCAATAATCCCTTTCTCCTCTAAACCATTTCTCCACACTTCCTGCCTTCTTCAGTGTGGCCTCTTCTCTTCGTTTAGTTGTGAGGTTTGTTCTGCCAGCCTTTGGGTCGATTTCTGTGGTATTTAGGATGATTTGATAGCTATTATCTAATTGTATTCATGGGACAAGACAAGCCTAGGGTCCTCCTACTCCTGTGGATATTCCTCTCTTCTCAACATTTATCCATCTTTGACAGAAACAAGCTAAGTGTGTTCATAAGATTCAGAGTGTAAACAGAAGTTTGAAAGGAAGAAGAAAAAATGGAATGAGACTTAGTAAGAAAAAAAAAAATCCTATGTTTATGGCTACCCTTTCTTTAATGAGAAGAATATAACTCCATGAAGTTAGGAGGAAAAAGAAACTAACTTTATGACTTTCAGATAAGAAAGAATTACTGAAACAAGATGCAAAAATAAAAACCATTAAGAAAAAGCATGAAACTTTATGTTCATTGAACTTAAAAAGCATATTTAAAGGTAAGCTGTTGGTTAGGAGGCCATGTTTACCATATATACAGAAGCAAAGATTAATTCCCCAAATATATTTAAAACATGCACATTACACATGCACAGCGAGATGTAATTTCATTCATAAGACTATTTCAGTTAGTAAGACTGATTAATAGCAAGGTTAAGGGAGAACATGGGGGAAAAGGGACATATGTGGGCAGGAATGCAATTTTTTTAGAAAAGCGTGGAGGATAATTTATCAGAATCTAGTATGATTAAAACTATATAATCCCTAGAGGCCAGAAGTTGTTCTTCTGCTTGTAACCTAGGGAAAGCATTTACTGCAGCATTGTATTTAATAGAAAAATATTGGAAATAACCTAAATATCATCAATAGAGGGAGGATATAAATAAAAATGTCTAAGTAATAGTATACTATGATTATAGAAATGAACTAGATTTCTCTATCTCAAAATGATTAAACCTCAGAAAATATGATTTTTAATGAAAAAAGCAAGTTGTAGAATATGTTACGGTATTTTAAAATTCTAAAGAAAATATTTAAGAGGTAATTTCAGAACGCAAAATCTAAAATTAAACAGATTGCTGTTATCACCCTCATTCAAATGATTGTCACCCAATATCAATTTTTATATATTAAAATAAGAACCTCTTTGAATTTATTAGGAGAGTACAGATGTTGATGTTTTGCTGACATCTTGAGTCATCTTGTTAATTTACTCCTTAAATGCCTCAAATTTATGCTGTATTCTTCAATAAACAAAACTTCAGTTATTCTATTTAAATGAAGAAATCACATATTTCCAGGTTGGAGAAAAGGAATTAACCAAAGTTGGGACATTTTTAAGCCTTAAGAAAATATAAACCTCATTCATTGTATTCAGCATCAAATACAGAATGATCACTTATGTAGGTATTACATAGGCACATGGACTGCATAAGAATGACATTGAGTGGAAGGAAACTTAGTTGGGGAGAGAAGTTACACCAGCTGAGAGCAAAAAGGAATTGAATGATCATCATATTAGTTTCCTAGGATGTTGTAACAAAGCATCACAGACTAGCTCAAAACAGTGCAAATTTATGTTCTCAGAGTTCTGGGATTCAAAGTCCAAGATCAGAATTTTTGTCAGGGTTGGTTTTCCTTGTGTATTCTCTGAAGAAGATTCTGTTCCATGTCTCCCTCCTAGCTTCAGGTGGTGGACTGGGCATTCCTGGAGTGATTACATCAGCCCAGATCCTGCCTCCATCATCACATGTCTTTCTCAGTGTCAAAATTTCCTCACTATACAAAGATACCAGCCATCTTGGATTAAAGCCAGCCTAATGACCTCAACTTAGCTTGATTGAATCTGCAAGAATCTATTCCAAATAAAGCCGCATTCACAGATACTAGGGGTTAGAACTCCAACACATGGTTTTTTGGGGAAACACGATTCATCCCGTAAAAATGATGTCATTTAGAATCCCTGAAAAAGGCACTGACAGCTGAAGGTGACTCCTTTAAGGAGCCAGAGAGAGAATTTTACCAGCAGAGAACACTTCAGGTCAGAGGAATTGTGTGTGGAAAAAGGCACAGTGACACAAATCACATGCATTTAAAAGAATTGCTTTCATACTTGGAATTAGTGATTTACAGTGCTCAAAAGAACATAAGCAGTAATGTGATCTAGCCCCTTCATTCAAGTTTCCATTCAACAGTTCATTCAGTCAATAACATTATCCCGAGGTAGGCACCGGCCTAAGTGCAGGCGATAGAATATTGAGGAAGAACACACAGAACTCCTGTCCTTGTGGAGGAAACGGAGTTAGTCAAACAATGTAAAAACAGATGCAAAGTTTGTCAGCAAATACTGGGGTAGAAAATCACATAGAGCTCTGAGAATGTATCAAAGACCCATTTGATCTAGTCAAGGCAACGGTGTTTCCCTGAGGAGGTGACAGTTTAATCCACATCTAAACCTGGATAAAATTTCACTAGTCCAAGGAGGGAAAAGTCAGCTTTCCAAAAAGGAAAACCCATGTGTACAAGCATCATGGTGGAAGAAGTTTGGTGGGAACAAGGGGCTGGAGTTGGTCTTGCAGGCTGAGGCCGAAAGAGTGAGAGTGGGGGGAAGCTAGACATACAGGAAAGATCTGGAGCTCATGGACCTGCATAAGACATGGGAAGAAGCAGTCCCTCCCTGTAGGAGCCAGGAAGGGTTTACAGCGAAATAGTCACATTATTAAATTAAGGCTTTGTAATAATCACTATGGCAGTATATTATAATTTACAGATGGAGACACCAGGAATCAAACAAATTAAGTATTTGCCAAAGTTAAAGAGCTCTTTAGGAGCAGAATGGAGAGAAACCAAGGCCTCAGGTCTTGTCTTTCATGAAATCAAAATTGTCAGGGTTATTCAAACACATAAGAAATGCATTCAATCACATAAGAAATGCATGCACATAAGAAATTCTCCAGGCTTCTCCAACTCTGTAAATGTCATCCATCCATAGGCCCAGGGGTCAGTTCTTCACCATGTGTTCCTCTCCCCATCACTATCATGCCCAGTCCACTGGCAAACGCTGTCAGTTCTTGTAAGCTTTCTTGAATCTATTCACTGGCTTCTCCCCCCTGCTCCACACTGACCCACTCCATTATCACTGGGGTCATAGTCTCCACATCACCAGTCCTATTCCCTGAAATACCTGTTCTCTATACTGCTACCAAATTGATATTTTTATGTATTTTTTTAAAGAACATATAGCATATCATGTCACTCTTCTACTGAAACCCCCCAGTAGTTTATCAAAATTCTTAAATCAAAATAATTCACCACAGCCTATAAAACCCTGCAAGATCTAGCTCCACCGACCCGTGATATGAACTCTGACCTTTCTCCTTAACCACACTTGGGTCTTATCCATTCCTACACATACCAAGGTCTTTCCTATATCTAGGCCTTCATACTTGCTATTTCCTCTGCCTTGAATGTGCTTCTACTAGCTATTTTAAGACTGGACCCTTCTCATACTTTAGGTCTTAACACAGTTTTCACCATTTGAGAGAGAATTTTTGGATCATTGTACCTAAACAAGGTAATTGATTTCTAACTCAAAACCCTGTTTCTTTTTTTTCTAGGCTCTTCTTACATATCTATCATTCTATCTATAATCTGGCTATCTATCTATTACTCTATCTATTAATAGATAGGATATCTATCTATAGATATTCTATCTATTAGTTATTATTCTATTCTATTATTATTCTATCTATTAGTTATTATTCTATTCTATCTATTAATAGAATATCTATAGATAGATATCTATTATATAATCTAGATATAATAATAGTTAGCATATCTATTATATCTATATCTAATAATAGATAGTTTCTTTTTTTCTAGGCTCTTCTTACATATATATCATTCTATCTATAATCTGACTATCTATTATTCTATTAATAGATAGAATCTATAGATATTCTATCTATTAATAGATAGATATCTATTAATAGATAGAATATCTATTATATATCTAGATATATCTATCTAATAATAGTTAGCATATCTATTATATCTATATCTATCTAATAATAGAGAGCCTATTATTCTATCTATTAATAGATAGGCTGTTATTCTATTAATCACCTATCATTCTATTTGTAATCCATCATTTTATCTATCACTCTATCATCATTCTTTTTATCTGTCTATCTATCTATCAATCCAGATGTGTCATATGTCTCTATCATTACTGTCTGCTTCTCCTCATCAGATGTGAGCTCCCTTAGGAAGGAACTTTGTCTTCCTTCTTTAATGCAGCGTCTTCTCTTTTAAACAGTCAGTGATGGACACACAGAAGATGTGCAGTCACTATTGGTTGAATAAATGAATAAATACACACAGTGATCAGTATTTTTTTAAAAGCACTAAGGATGAAAACATGAGAAAGATTAAAAACAACTATTAAAAATCTTCCAAAATAAATTCTTATTTTGAAATAAGAAATAAGAAATCATGACTTTAAAAATATCCTCCTTAGAAAAATGTGCTTGTTTTATGAGCATGTTTTATTATCTTTATTTAATTTTTTTGAAGATTATTATTTATTTGTTGCTGGGGGGAGGGAGGTTGGGAGAAGGGGGTGGGATTATGGACATTGGGGAGGGTATGTGCTTTGGTGAGTGCTGTGAAGTGTGTAAACCTGGTGATTCACAGACCGGTACCCCTGGGGATAAAAATATATGTTTATAAAAAATTAAAAATTAAAAATTAAAAAAAAAAGAGAGAGAGAGAGAGAGAGACTGTGAGAGAGGGAACACAAACAGGGGGGGGGGGTGGCAGAGAGAGAAGCAGGCTTCCTGCTGAGCAGGGAACTTTATGGAGGCTCCATCCCAGAACTCTTTGAGATCATGACCTGAGTTGAAGGCAGATACTTAATGACTGAGCCACCCCAGTGCCCCACGGGCAAATTAAAAAAAAAAATTAATCTTCAGTTTGTCTTCATCATAATGTTCTAATTATTTCCTTCCTACCTTCCTTCCTTCTTTTCTCTCTTTCTTCCTCTCTCACTCTCTCTCTCTCAAAAAATGTGTCTAAGTTTTCAAAGGAATGAAACAAAGACACCAGGGACAGTGTTATAAGGGCAGTTGGCATCTTGGTCAGAAGGCATCTTGACATATTGGCTCTAAAGAACTATTGGTGCAGCATTCCATGTAATGAAACAAGGTGTAAAAAACATATTCAACCACAAAGTAAGCAGTTGGGGATTTTTTAACATTTTTAATTAGAATCTTTTCATTGTTTCCAACTTCGAAAAAGAGCTGTTCTTTCTTATTATTCAGTAAAAACAGACCCTGATTTCATTTGATTCATTTTCCATAATGTAAACTAGACTAAGTGGACCATTTCAGTTTGAACATTCTTTTCCCAAAGTTACTCTGTAAAATTACTTGGAAAATAAGAAACTATAAATAGATTTCACATGTCTTTGTCTTTAACTTCTTACCTGACTAAAGCATACTATTTTATTGATTAGCAGAATTACTTCTTCACTTTTATCATTTGTTTTCAATCAATTGCAAATATATTTATAATGCTAGGAGTGCTTCATAACTGAGCAAAAAATATGTATAGAGCAGTTACTATGTCCCAAATCCTGTATAAGATTCTAGAGATACAAATAAAATGCAGTTTGCTTCCCCATAGTATTGATAGTAGAGCTTAGGTCTAAGAGGTCAGGAGTGTAGACTCTCCTATAGTAAACACTGCCCCTACCTAGCTACATGATCTTGGAAATGGAAATTGCTTAAAAATGATTGGACTTTTTTTAGGGGGGAATTACTTGTTTTTTTCATCAGTAGCATGGGGATAATAACAGCACCTATCTCAGAGTAAATATTTAGTACATTAGTAGCATTCAGTTACTAACAGTGATACTGTAGAAAGTGAGGAAGATTGTTCTAGAAGGGGGACAAAACTTGAGCCAGTTGTTGTATTAGGAGAAAGGTAGAATCCCTTTTAAGGAAAGAACCTATTTTTGGATAGCATGTATTTGTTGTATATAGATGTAGATAGCTTACATAGGAACTATATGAACTAAAAATAGCTTGCTTTTCAAAATAAAACAGTAGAAAGTTTTCCATAAACTATTGGCAGCTGGTGGAAAGAATGGCAGAAGCTGAAGGAAAAGGAAATGAGCAATCATGTCCTAGGTAAGTTGGTGGCAGTCAGGGACAGAGGAAACTTTAGTTCATATACATTTCTTGTTATAAGTTTTAGAAAATCTTTGAAATCTTGAGAAAAATGATACCTGATACACAATCAATGAGACACCATGTAGTATTCTTACTGTGTAGGTTATTACAAACCTACAAACCCTGCAAACCTATAAACCTCTGGTGAAGAAAACCAGTCTATTGGAAAGTCTCTGGGGAAAAAAAATAAAAGTAAACATTAAGGGCTGATGTTAGTGAACATGAGACATATTTTCTTTTAAGAACTATATATTGATGAAAGATAATCCATGAAAGGAGAAGGGGAAAGCACAAGTGTAACACACATTGCCCAATGACTATAGAGGAGAACCTTTGTTTCTTAACTTTACAAATGAGTGTACTGATAATTTGAGAAAATGGCTAGTGGTATGAATACAACCAACTCTGATGCCCATTTCCACCAAGTTATGAAATTTAGAGGCATAAACTTGTTCATAACTCTTCCTTTTTATTCTTTTATTGTTTGTGGGGTCTGGAAAACTGTCCTCTCTTTCATTTCTCACATTGATTATTTAGACTTTCTCTTTTTTTCCTGATCACTTTAGCCAAGTCTCATAAATTTTGTTGACCTTCCAAAGAATCAGTTTCTAGACATTTATTTTATTTCTATTTTATTCTGATTACTTTCACAACTCAAGGTAGGTTTCCTGAGTGATGAAAACCTGACCCAGTAAGGTCAATGAAACATGATGAGAATTTTACCACTGCGTTTCTGTAGGCCAAGTTACTTTCTTTCTTTTGTCATCATATACTAAAATGTGTACTGGCACAGAGACAATAAACAGAAGCAGGCAGACCTTAGAAAATAAGATTTGGTTCCTAGTACATCCTTTGAGTCCCAATCAAGCTGAAACTATAATCTCCCTTTGGACTTTTTTGTTACATGGGCTAATAAATTCCCTTTTTTATTAAGGCATTTTGGTTTCAGGTGTGTGTATGTGACATACAGTTTAAAGAATCCTAACTGATTAAATATCTCCTGCAGCTTTAGAGATGGGACAAGTCCAATAATATAAATATAAATACAAATATAAATATAAACATAAATAATAAAAAGAATATCTGCAATAATAACAGGCACCTAAGGCTTTTGGTCAAGGTGGTAGACTGAATTGACATAGGAATTCTGCTTACCTATCTGATCTACCTTCAGCATGTACTCACACTCTCTAAACATAGAAGAAATACTTTTTAAGTTGTTTTAAAAATCTAAAATACATACATAAACTCAAGAGCAAGAAATAATAGAAGGAAATTTTAACTTGTGAGAAGAGAAGTAGAAAACCTCGCCATGATGATGAATTTAAGAGGGTCAAAAGCATATATGCTGCCAATTTGATTACAGCTGAGGTCCAAGGCCAAGATAAGCAATAATAATAATAAATGACAAATTATGTAACATTTATTATAATACAGAGACTGTATTATCTATCTAAACACCTATGTATCTAAACATCTTATATACATCAAAGTGTTTAATCCTCACACAAATCTGTGAGGTAAATACTATTAATATGCCTCATTTTGGGGAGGAAAAAGAGAAAAAGTTCATAGTAGTTAAGGAAAGTTTAAGGATATTATTTTTATGTTCTATCTAAGGGAAATAATCTCTATATACCTGTTTTCTTCCATTGGAAAGAAGACCAATGACTCAGTACTCTCCCTCTATCCAGGGGAGGAGGAGGGAACTAGCTGTTGATGATTTCGCTTGACCTTTCTTCCTCATTAGATCTGCCTTTCCCCAGGGCTCTGTCCATGTCTGAACAGACTAATCTAGATATAGCAGCATGCTTGATCATAGATATAACTCATGTCCTCCAAACTCACCTTTAATTACACCTATAATCTGTAATTATAATATTATTATATTATATATATATATATTTGTATACTCCATTTTCTGTATTTGTATACTCTCATTTTCCAATATATTTGATACTCCATTTTCTTACAGTGTTATAATATTCCTCAAGTGAATCAGAATGCAAGTGCAAAACAAGGATGTCTTTATAATATTGTCTCTGTAGCAGCACTATCCGATAGAACACTTTGCAGTGATAGAAATGCTCTATAATCTCTGCTGTCCTATATGATAGCCATTGGCTACATGTGGTACTGAGCATATGAAGTGTGGCTAGGGTCACGGAGGAGGTAAATTGTTAACTGTATTTACTTTTAATTAAATTTAAATTTGAACGCCACATGTAGCCAGTGGCTACAATATCAGAAAACCTACTTTAAATCTTAATGCTTCTCTTATACTCATCTGCTTTTTTGTTCCCTCTTTGAACCAGAGGGAATATAAGTAGTGACTTACAGGGATGACCAGAGAAGTTACATATTTTTACACGAATTATCTTGACCCCAGCCCATGAGCTAATAAGAAAATATATGGGACCACCAAGGACAGAGAACTCCAGTGTCCAGAAAGATGTTGAAAGATTTCCTCAAGATGCATCATTGAATAGAAACATTGATTAGCCCACATTTAGACACTAAATGACAAGGCCTTCAGTATGAATTTCTATGAGGAAAAGCAGATGTTGCTTACTTTATAACTTTAACCTGGGTTTTAATCACTTTGGTTTGAGAAGCCACATACACATAAATCCACATAAGTTGTCATCAGCGAAGAGCTGTTACTGAGGGGTGCCTGGGTGGCTCAGTCAGTTAAGCCTCTGACTTTTGGTGTCGGCTCAGGTCATGACCTCAGGGTCATGGGATCAAACCCCATATTGGGCTCCAGTTTCAATGAGGAGTCTGAAGTTTAGGAGCCTCTCCTGCTCCTTCTATCCCTCCATCCCTGCTTGTACTCTCTCTCAAAAAAGAAAAAAAAATGAGAGAGAAAGAAAGAAAAATAAAAGAATAAAAACATTACTGAAATAAAACATAGGTATCTCTGTAGGTTCTATGAGGACCATATCTGTCCTAGTCGTGACTCTTTTCTGAGTGTTGCTGATACAGCAATGCACGCATGAAACTCTCTGATGGGCACCCCATGAGGCAAGAAGCTCAGGTTCACCAGCAGCTAGAGAATGAATTGTAACCTGTTTGTTCCTCAGTCTGTCAGGAACCTCATGGTTTTTCCTCATCTCAGCTTTGCCCTGTACAACACTTTCTTCTTTTCCTCCCACAGGCTGACTGCATGTACTTGAACATGGTCTGTGTTCCCCCAGGAGAAGCCCCAAACAAAAAACATTTACAGTGTCTGTGTTCCAGATGCATCTTGGTCTTACTGGCTCAGCTTAAGTCAGGTGCCCCCAAAAGGGACAAGGGAGGCAAACAACTCCATAAATACTATTCCTAAGATTAGCTTTGCTAGTGTGATTAAGCTAGTGTGATTAAGTGCATGAAAATATATATTTAGGGAACTATTCCAAGGGTTCCATTCACATTATTTTAATTCTTAAAAAAACACCCTTAAGGGTGCCTGGGTGGCTCAGTGGGTTAAGCCGCTTCCTTAGACTCAGGTCATGATCTCAGGGTCCTGGGATCGAGTCCCGCATCAGGCTCTCTGCTCAGCAGGGAGTCTGCTTCCTCCTCTCTATCTCTGCCTGCCTCTCTGCCTACTTGTGATCTCTGTCTGTCAAATAAATAAATAAAATCTTAAAAAAAAAAACCTCAAGATCTACTCATATTATTTCCTTTCTATAGATGAGAAAATTAAAGTCCAAAGGTGCTAAGGAATAACCAGGCTACTAGGGATAGGGATAGCAGGTGCTTTTTGCACGAAGACAGCCTGCTTCGACTTTCAGTGACATTGTCAGTATTCCTTAGCAGGATCTTTTATCAGTCAGGAAGTAAGACTGTTGAAACACACACCATGATTTATGCCTTGAGCCTCCTCTGAGCTCTAAGTTTGTGTAGATTCCTTATGCAGCAATTAGTCCTTTGTGCATCACTTTCACTAGAGTAAATATGCCTTTAATACGGCAGGACTTGGAAACTTTCATTTTTCCGCTCTTCATGTAGATTTATCCTTTACAGTATTAATGTGCAAAAAGTAAAAGTGTGTTCATGGAAGTGCATATATTTCCAAAGATAGGTTTCTAGTCAAGTGCCTTGCCTTTTGTACTTTTGGTACACTTCCAATTACAAGATAAGTAAATCCTGGAGATAAAATCTATAGCATGGTGACTATAGGTAACAATACCGAATTGCGTAGTTGAAAGTTGCTAAGAGAGTAGAACTTAAATTTTTCATTACAAGGAAAAATATGTAATTATGTGCAGTGATGGATGTTAACTAGACTTATTATGGTGATTATTTTGCAGTATATACATCTATCAAATCATAAATGTTGTACATCTAAAACTAATGCAATGTCCATTATATCTTAATAAAACACACATAAATGTTGAACATATAGTCAACATATCTTTATCATTAGGAAAAAAATCTAAAAAAATACGTAGATAATTTATTTTTTTTAAAGTGTTGTCATTTGACTAAATCTCTCTTCATTTGTTTTTCTTTGAAAGAAAGAAGGGATGACCAGCCAAGTGGGATGTGTTTTTGATTTTCATTAAATGCTTGTGGAGGGTGGAGTGGGCGCTGCCTAAAAATTCACAGCCTCTGAGTGTGCAGATAAGCGGAGAGAGTAAGGATGATTTTAACATCCCTTGGAGGAAAAGAGCCATAGTTAATGGGGAAAAAAAAATTAGTCATCTTAATTATTCAAACATACAAAAGCCAGTCTCTTCTTGGGAGTCTGTAGAGACCTGTGTTTACTATGATTTTAGTATTTGCACTTCAAATTTTTTGTTTTATGTTTTTTCAAAGTCTCCCAAAATTATGATAACAATAGATAATATTTCCTACACATTTACTCTGTTCTAAGCACCATGCTTAGTACTTCAGAGGCATCATCCCACTCTTACTAGCTAGAGGTATAATTGTTCCCATTTTGTATCCGAGGAAGCTGAAACTCAGAGGAATGAAATGATTTGCCCTGGATTGAGTCACAAAGTGACAAAGTTAGGAGCAGTATCCAAATTAATCTACAGCTACTCGCATTAATGACTATATTTCCGTAAACCTTCTCTAAGCTGAGACATCTGTTCACACAAAGTATTCACCCTATATTGAGTCCAGTCTGAGAGACTCCCATGGCCTTCACTCTGGCATACCACGTTTCAATTCTCTTTGCTGTTGGCAAAAATATAGTTCCGTGTGTCTCACTGCTCAGCTCATACTTTATAGCTCAGCAAAACACTTTGAACATCCCTGCCTTTTCTCCCCTGCCATGGCCCCCCCCCTAAATTTTTGACCACGTTAACTTATCATGGCAATCATCGACAATACCAGACCAGGGCCTATCATTGTAGGATTATTTAGATAAATCATGGTTCATCTGCAGAAGAGATATGTGCATAGCCCTAAAGAGTATATAATAGAAGAATTGACCTGGAAACTATTACACACTATGCTTTCAAGTAATAAAATAAAATATTCTCTATAACCTCTTTTGGTAAAGAAATATAAAAAAAAATGTTATCATTGGTAACTTTTATGTTTTTTAAGATTTTATTTTTTTATTTGACAGACAGAGAGAGATCACAGTAGGCAAAGAGGCAGGCAGAGAGAGAGGAGGAAGCAGGCTCCCCACTGAGCAGAGAGCCTGATGCAGGGCTCGATCCCAGGATCCCGGGATCATGACCTGAGCCAAAGGCAGAGGCTTAACCCACTGAGCCACCTAGGCGCCCCGCATTGGTAACTCTTACCTAGTAGACTTGCACATGTGTGTTTTTGCATGACATTTTCTACAAAGAGTTTATATTGTCTCTGTGACAGGAAAAAGATCTATCTATCTGAAAATCATGGGAAATATTCAATATTAAATCCAATTCGACTGCTTTTCCTCGATCTTTGGCAGGTAGCCAGGATTCCTCCCTAATCCAAACCCCTACAGCACCTGGTCCCTTTGCTATGAATATGGCCTGTAGAGTGACTTGCCTTATGATTACTGTGTATGGATGTTTAACTCTACAAAGTGGTCAGAAGAATGCTTTGTACATGCTGTTCCTAACCCCAGAACCAAAGAAGAATATTGAAATTTCAGCTAGGAATTACAGTTCAGGGCTCCCTGTTTCTTGCTTAACCTGAGGCATTTGCCAAACTCTGTCTGTCACATAGTTCTTTCACATAATTATTAAATATATATATATATATATAACATATATTTGTAAATATATGTAACATATTGGGGTGTGGCAAGCCTTATCTGGACAGCTCTTTAGTCCAGGAATAATTTATAATTTCAACAGTATGGAGTAAAAAAAAAAAAAAATGAATGATGAGGACCTGAAGAAGAGAAATGCTTAGGGCAATTATTATATGTCTTGACCCTTTAGAGCCCTGGAGTCCCTTTCTCCAACAACTCCACATTTATCTGGGGAATATCATGGACTTCCCCTAAGATTCAGTTCCGAAAAAAGTATTTGTTACCTATAACCTCCACAATGTTTTTGAAAATACTGGACTATAGAAATAACTTGAAGAATGGAAAATAGAAATTTTCAAATGGGATGGGGGTGAGGGTGGGGAGCTGTATGTGGAGCTTAAAAGATTGTCCTGAGTCATCTCCAAACAGAAATCATAGAAATCTACTGGCACGAGTTCAAGCCACTGAATTTTGAATTCCTAGAACACTTGACATATTTTTGGTATCTTACTTTGCTGACAAAATATCTTTTATATGTCACAATATTGAAAATTATTCTGTATATTTTTAAAATGCCAACTATGATCTAGCTGCTGTTGACAACTGGTGAGCCGAACATTTATAGTTCTTGACTTTATGGAACTTGTGGTTTAGTGAGAGAAAGACATGAACCCAATAATCCCATGAATAGACATCCAGCTGCAAGTACTACAGAAGAGAATTACATGGTACAATAAAAAGGGATCTAACCTAGCCCAGGCTTGTGGAAAGCTCCTTGAGGAAGTGAACATTGAGCTAATCTACAGAAAACTAAGAGGACTTCATTACAAAGGATGGGAGAGAAAGGGATCCAGGTGATATGGAAATCGCAGCACAAAAGCCCAGGGCAGGGAGAAGCAAGAGCTTGTAAGGGATAGAGAGAGGAGAAAGAAGCAGCCCAGCTGTAGGACAGGGAACAAGGGGAAATGGGAGCAGCAGATGCCAAGGGGCAGCCTTGCAAGCAGTGGAGAATTCACTTTTACTCTCATCTTGAGAACAACAGAAATAATAGATGGTTTTAATAAGAAGGTGATAGGACCAGCCTTTCCTTTCAAAGAAAAGGAAAAATCTGTTCTCCAGTGAGAACAGACTGGAGGGAGACAAGGAGAGAGATGGGTAATCCATTTAGGAGGCTATTATAGAGTCCCATGTGAGAGGTGACACCTTGACCAGGGTGATGGCAGAGGTGAAGCTAAGTGGATGGTTCTAGAAGTATTTAAGAGGTCAAATAACAGGGCTGGGTGACACATTCTGTGGGGGGGAGAGGAAGAGAGAGGTGTAGCAGGTGACTCCAGAATGCTGGCTTGTGGAAGGTGGAGAACATGGGAGGGAAAACAAGATTAAGGAGGTCTTAATAATTATGTATTTCAGATTTAGACATGCTCTACTGGAGAAGTCATACAGATATCTATATACCTATCGGTATCTATACATAGGTAGCTAGAGATACATAAATATACACAGAGATCTCTGGAGCTCAGGGAGAATTACAGACAACAATGTGTGAGTCACTGCATAGAGGCGGCACTTCACACTAATGACCTGAATGAAGTTCTCTAGAAGAGATGATAAGGTGAAGGAGAAGGACTGGCAGTCAAACTGAACCATGAAGAACTCCACCATAACAACCGGGTGGGAGTAGATGAGCCCAAAAAAGAGAGAAAGTAAGTGTCTAGAAAAAAGACAGAAAGCTGGGAGACAATGATCCTAAAAAACCAATGGAAAATGAGTGTTTCGGGGAGTAGCTGACAGACTCAACTGCTGTTCAGAAGTAAGGAACACAAAGACTGAAAATTGTCTCCCAAATCCCAGTGACATCAGAGCTCATTACTGCCTTAGGTAAAAACCACTCATGGGAAATGAGGGAGGCAGAGATGAAGTTTAGTTGAATAAGGATTAAATAGAAGATGGATGAGTAATAAAATAGCAGTTAGAGGCAGGTCTTTTAGGAAACATGGCTATGGCAGGGAGGAGTGTGGTAAGGCTGTAACAAGACAGAGATTTTTATCTTGTTTGGTTTTGGTTTTCTTAATGAGAAAAACCAATGGAACGGATCCAGATGAGAGGACAGATTGCAAGTACAGATAAAAGAAGGGATTATCTTTAATGTAAAAAATAATATTTCATTAGAACATGATTCTTTTTTTTTAAAGATTTTATTTATTTGACAGACAGAGATCACAAGTAGACAGAGAGGCAGGCAGAGAGAGAGAGAGGAGGAAGCAGGCTCCCTGCCAAGCAGAGAGCCCGATGCAGGACCCGATCCCAGGACGCTGAGATCATGAGTTGAGCCAAAGGCAGCAGTTTAACCCACTGAGCCACCCAGGTACCCTAGAACATGAGTCTTAAAAAGGCAGGGATAGTTATCTAATTTGCCTACAGATCTTTAGAACTGAAAATATTGCCTTGTTCACAGTATATACTAAATAAACAGTGAGGGAAAGACATGGATCTGTAAGATACCTTAGGAACTGGGCTAAGAAGGTATTCAAAGCACATGTGGAAGGATTAGCCTTTTGAGGAAGAGGAAGACTTATACTAAAAAGGAAAATGACAGTATGGGGGCAGATCTAGGACTATTTCTGTGCTTTGTGAAGTTTCCAATTCATAGGTTCTGTTTTCTCATAAAGGAGGTCATGATGTTGGGGTTCAGACTGCAATGAGGGAAAAAAGAGAGGACTTTAATTAGAAGGAGAGAATTTGGGGGGGTGCCTGGGTGAAGTTTTCTATGAAGCATCCAACTCTTAGTTTTGGCTCAGGTCATTTCCTTAGGGTCCTGAGAATGAGCTGCCATTGGGCTCCGCGCTTCCTGAGTTTCTCTCTCCCTCTGCCCCTCCTTCCACTCTAAATAAATAAATAATTAACTAATAAAGTCTTTTTTTTAAAGGAGAGAACCTTTGCAAGGGTCATTGATGATGGTGTAAGAGATATATAGTGGACCAGGATGGTCATAGTGAAGGGCTATTGAGGTTGTTGATCACAAATTCATGGTGGAGCCTATTTCCACTTCTGCGACTTTGTCCAGCAGAGCCCGGTGCCTATCAGAAGCCGATCATGGAGACAGAAGATGGTTTGCTCATTCCAGGGCAGGCAGGGAACCACAGAGCATAATGGGAAAACATTTCAAATTTCCTTCCGAATTATTCAGACAACTCTTTGTTCTCAATCTGCTGTCACTTTGTCACTGTCCAAAAGTGGAAACTAAATGATTGTAACTACTTATATAACTAGGCATAAAACAGTTAAATTGGATAACTCAGCACAGGCCCCTGTAACTTAAAGGACTTTTAGTCATAGAGGAGATAAAATAAGCAAATATAAATAGGGCTTCCTAGTAAAAGAGTAATGGAGGAGACTTTTTAAGCAATAATACTTAGCCCAAGCAACAGCAGTGACAACCACAAAATGTCCCTGTGTGAAGTACAAAAGGGCCTGGTATCCTCCTTCAGGTAAAGGGATTTCATGGTAGAAATTTTTGGCATTTGATAACAGATGTACTTGCATATCCACTCAGATGGTTAATATTTTTCTACTACTCTGTTGTTTCTCTGAGTGGTTTTTCTGAGAATAGACTCCATGAGAAATAAATAAGAATTTTGCCTAAATAAAAGCAGATTGTGTGATTAAGTTTAGGAAACTGGCTTGCACGGAACTAGAGAAGCTTTTCTAACACAGCACCTTTCTTATATAAACATATGCCATGCATGTCCAAATTCTGAGTAGAGTGTGCAGATTTTCTAGGATTATTTGTGAAGGAGATCCTCTGTATGAGAAGCCACTTATGATGATTATTGTAAAATATTGCTTTACAGAAGTAACTCCACCTTTTCACGTGGGAGTTCATTATGGCGCAAATCAGACTATATATTTTTTCTTTTATAAAACCTGAATTCCCCATGCTATAACTTCAGTTAGAGTTTCTTGAGTGTGGCCCCTGGTTACTTGTATTAGCATCCTGTAGCTCTTTTTTAAAAGTGCAGATTTTTGTGCCTTCACTCAGAACAAAATAATCTCTGAGATAGAGCCCAAGAATCTACTTCAAGCAAGTGCCCAATTATCATGTTGAAGTCTGAGAACTGAAGATTTAAGTCTACTTGCTCTTAATGGTTGTCATCCCCTGTATAATCAACTCTGGACTTGAGGGTAATATGAAGTCTCTTTATGCCTCTTAAAAGTTAGCTGGGAGCCCAGACTTTCATATTAGGATCTGACATGAGATCTGGCTTTATCATTCTCCATCTCCAGTTTGCTTTTAATACTTCACTGGTAATATGTAGTCTTCTTAAGTAGAATGTGCTAGAAACTTTATGTAAAAATTTTCCTGCTATTAGAAAACAGTTCCATTTATGCCCATACCAATAAGGTGAGAGATAAGTTATCTAAAGAATTGTATGCATTCTTGGGGCACCTGGGTGGCTCAGTGGGTTAAAGCCTCTGCCTTTGGCTCAGGTCATGATCTCAGGGCCCTGGGATCAAGCCTTTCATTGGGCTCTCTGCTCAGCAGGGAGCCTGCTTCCCTCTCTCTTTCTGCCTGCCTCTCTGCCTACTTGTGATTTCTTTTTGTTAAATAAATAAATAAAATCTTTTAAAAAATTGTATCCATTCAAAAACCTAGACTGGTTTGCTTGATAAGCAAACAGACAAACAAACAAGCTTTTTTCATCCTTCCTCAGATGAAGAATAAAAATGACTAAATTAACCATAATATGGTGTAAGTAGCTCACTCTGGTTTACCTGTATAAATGGAATTAAAATGGGATTAAATTTCAGAGTTTTCTATTAACCAAGGAATTCAGCGAATAAGGTGTTCTAGTTGATTAAAAATCTCATCAGCTGAGAGAATTATTTAAAATACCACAATTTTAAATACTATAAAATCCATTTCACATTAAAATTGCATTAAAATCCAATAGCTCTTAATGACTTAGAGTAGAATTCAAGCTATTTTATGGATACTGATAAGTTCTTCCATTATCACTGCATTTTAAATTTCTGTTTCATAAAATTCCTTGTAATTTGAAATCTAGACCAACACACCAGAATGAAAAACCAACAGAATTTGGACTTTTGTTCTTATTCTGACACCAGCATACAAATCTTTAATCCCCCGCAGGTCTCAATTTCTAGGACTGTCAGATGGAATCGCTGACTAGGGTGTATTTCGGTTCCCTGCTAGTTTAAAATTCTAATTTCAGCAGGTTTCTGTCAGGGGCACCTGCATACCCACGTGCACACACAGACACACACTTGGAATTTAAGCCCACCAGGCCGAGAAGCACCGCCCGAGTGTAATGTACTCTACCCAAGACGGGAAAGACAGTCCCCATTACATTTATCTGTAGATGTTAAAATTCTCACTTCCCGTCAGCAATGAAAAGTAAATGTTGCTTTTCCTTCCACTGACTGTGGTCAAGTGTCAAGCTAAGCTGATAAAGAAGATAACAGATTCCATAGAAAGGACGGCAACTTGCTTTCCAGTGTGTGTCTTGGCCGCCTTGACGATCTCAGTGATTAGGGCGAGGGCTGCTCGCTGGGAACATCTGCATGGTACTGACGACTATTTGGAATGCAGCGTCCCCACTGAAGCCCTAACAACTACACGTCTACATAGCTTGTCTCAATAGCTGCAGCCACGCAGGAGCCACAGCGCTGATGCCGTGTCTCTTGTCACTAGCATGTGCCATTGTGAACGGGGCTGCCGCACACGGCCTGTCTGCTCACTCACAATAGCTCTCACTCCCCGGGGAACACAGAGGCAGACAGCAGCTTTTCTCCCCTTTTCAACAGACACTGCCGGGGTCTGTTACTTATTATCTTTGGAAGAAAGGACACAGGTTTGCGCAGGCAACTTGAGCTTGTATCAACTCTGAGATCAGAGAAGACGAGGTAGATCCCGGAGACCCTTCTACAAGACAAACTTTACTGTTGTTGTTGCTGATAAAAGCAAGATTCACAAACACTCAGCAACTTGGCTGCTTTATTCATTTTTACTAGCATCTTCACGACCATCTTTTCTGCAGAGAAGAGAAGGGCTGCTTGGAGGAGCTGGGAAGCCCCTGGATAGGAGGGGTATTTAGAAAGAGAGAGAGAGAAAGCTTGCTTCCTGGACCCCACAAAGAGTTACAATCTGAGAGACATCCCTTAATCTCTAACAGCACAACATGGGGCGACATTTACCATAGCAGACTTCCTTATTTGCATCAGCCAGTTGACTTCCATGGAGTAATCATAGTATTTGTTTTTATTTTATTTTATTATTTTTTATTATGTTCAGTTAACCGACATATAGTACATCATTATTTTTTGATGTAGTGTTCAACGATTTATTAGTTGCGTATAACACCCAGTACAGAATATGGAACAAAAGAAGGAGTCTGGGACTGGACTCTCAGGGACCTGGGTTTGAATCCTAGTCCTGATGCTGGACAGCCTAATGGTAATAAGAATATGGCTTTAACATCCCTGCCACCTAGTTTCCTTGTCTGGGGAATGAAGACTTCCCATCAGATTATCTCTAGAATTTCTAAGAGGAAATTTTAAGAAAATTTAGTTCTAAGATACATTAAGCTTATTTTAATTCTGTAGTCTAATGGAGCTGTAAGTATCTAATGCTTTAAATTAATACTGATTTACTCAGGCAAACTAGAAGCCCTTCAATTTACTTACACTTTCCAACCAAATATCCATGCATCTAAAGAGAAAAACTGTGTTTCAGCAGGGCCACCTAGGAGCTAGAATAAAAACCAGCTGTAGCACAATGTTCCCAAGGACTGGCCTTGGTAAAAGCTCTGAATGTGTCTGTTCATGATGAAAACCAAAGGGAAAACTGAAATGTTATATTTCCCTTTCATTGGGTGGAAACTAGTAATATATGGAATAAAATAAAGGCAGCAACCCAGAGTCTTTCTTCTTCTTTAACCAGAGCATCTGTGTGGACATTGTGGAGCCACCAAGACTGGGTTCCCCAAACCCATTAGGCAAAGATTGATTTTGTCTTGAGCGGCAGAGCACCCAGTGAAAGAGAGTGACTGACACAGTGGGTACAACGTGCTACAGACAGACACGCGATCACTGATAGCCCTTGGACTATCTGATAGCCCACGGCCGATTACACTTCCTAAGTGCCGTCCAGAATTTATCCTAGTTTGTGCTCTGCTAATGGCATGTTTATCGTGTGGAATCAATCCCAGCTCTCATTTATCTCCTGATTTTTTTTTCAACCAAAATAAACACTTACCAGCATTATTATAAAACAAGATTCAGCTTTACCGTGGAGTCGAGAAAGCTGAGTCTGTACCTAGAGAGGCTGAAATCCTGGGAATTCTCCTGTGCATCAAATCACAGAGTTTCTCCTAACACACCAACCTCCAGCCCACCCTCTCCTGAAAGAGACCATTGGGACATTGCATTCAATCCCCCAGTAGACATGCAAAGCCAAATGCTGACTCCTTCACTGGAACAGAAATGCCCTTACTTTCCTAAATGTATCTCAGATATTATTTTTTGGAACATATAAACATTTGCCACACATCTACAGTTCAACTTTCCTATCATTTCCTATCACTCAGGCTTACTTACTCATTCAACTGATTTAAATTTCACATCTAAGTTTCATTCATCCACTCCTCAGATAATTGACATTGAGTATTGCTAGGAATTTGAGGACCCACATCATCCCATTCTCTCTGCAAATTCTAAGCTGGTTTGCAAACAGGTACAGCAATCAATGGGGAGTAAAATGTGGTGTTACCTTTTTTTTAAAGATTTTATTTATTTATTTGACAGAGAGAGATCACAAGCAGGCAGAAAGTCAGGCAGAGAGAGAGGGGGAGGCAGGCTTCCTGAAAGCAGGGAGCCCAATGCAGGGCTCAATCCCAGGACCCTGGGATCATGACCTGAACTGAAGGCAGATGCTTTAACCCACTGAGCCACCCAGATGCCCCATGATGTTACCTTTACTGAAGACAAGATAGAACTGAAAACTGTGGCCTGAACCCAGCAAAGTTAGATATCTCAATCCCTGTTTCTTAAATTAAACTCATTTAATGAGTTATGGGCAGAGAAGCAGAATTCCAGTCCTCTACTACATTGGAAGGGATGTAAATTATGCCTGCATTACTTACCTATTTATCACAATTATATATACCTTGCAGAAATGCACCTCCTACCAATCATCTATCCTAAACTAAATTTAATTCTGACTCTTATATTCTTCTCTAGATTAGATTGCCTTGTGTCTTTCATTGTGTCAAATCAATAGCAAGCACTGAAGAGTTATCCTGTAAAAATATAAAGGTTATTTGGAGAATAATACTGGAATCTGCACAAGTAGGTGAGAATAAGATTTATCAGCCACAGAGTTGTAACCAGGTTCACAGTTTGAAGAAAAGATCCAGAAAAATGTGGAGTGAAAAAAAGTGAACAAAACTGTGTTTGAAGCTACAGCTGTTTCAACTTTGTGTATAGCATTCTGGAACGATGCCAAAAGTTCAAGTGTGTTCAAAAAAAAAATACTAGATTTCCAAAAATTATAATAATAATTAAGAAAGTCTTTGAGTAGTAGTAGAAACTGACATTCACCCCCCCGTTTACAACCTAATCCCAATGATATGCTTAGAAACCGCCAAAGAGACCCATCAAAACCTTGTAAAATTTTTAAAATACTCTATTTAAGATCCTCCTTGTTATCAAACATGTAGTTACACAGAATTTTTTATTCAAAGTGCTTTCATGTCTATTGTTTCTCGTTATTACCACAATTATGCAATGAGGTAGAAGAGCAGCAAGGTGAAGGCTATGACATTCCTGCATATTTATTCCCTTCTTCCATTGTTAGATGGACTTACAGCAATCTAAAATGAAGACCCATTTCCTACATTTCCTGGAGCCAGTTATGCCCATGTGACTAAGGCCTGACCAATGTAGTGTGTCCAGTTTCTGGGAAGTGTCCTTAGATGCCATCATCTAGTCTGCTCCTTCCCTCCCTTCCTTCTTGCTGACTGGACAGCAAATGAAATGTTTGGTGCTCAGGCAGCTGTTTTACCTACAGCGTGACTTTAGGATCAAACATCACATAATACAGAGTCACAAGATAGAACATCAAGCAGCTGTTATAAAAGCTTACAACTGCTTATTCTCTGAGCTTTTGCAGGAGAGAAATAAATTGAGTCATTTTTGTGTGTGTTTTCTGTCAACATGAACCAAATCTCATTCTAATATAGATAGAGAGCTTGCAATCCTAAGTGATAATACAAAGTATATGATGTACGTTATGTAACATTCCAATGAGACCTCTGGCTGGTACCCATAATCAAATTCACTAATATTTTTGCAGCCACATATCAGAATACTTACACCAAATGGGATAAATAAAACCACAAACAGGTTCTCATCATTTCATGTCTGATTTTGCATCAGGTTTGTTCAAGTTCTACCAAATAAGTATCAAAAACCTTTTAATTTTAAGAGATTGGAAGACTTTAGTATTGTGGCAAAAAGACCGTATTATCTCCTTTTTACGGTGAGTGAGCTAAGGTGTAAGAGATTAAGTAAATTGCTTACTGCTACACAGTGAGATAGTGAGATAGAAGTTAGTGTTAAAATTTCCTAACTCAATTACACGTCGTTTTCATTGTATGATAAGGGTATGTGTATGCTGGTTGCTATGAAGCCACAGTACCCACATAAGTCCATGAAAAGACTTGCACATGCATGTTCACAGAAGCTTTACTTGTAAAGCTCAAAACTGTAACCCAAATGTCTATCATTAGAATTTTATCATTCTACACTATGGTATATCCATATAATGGAATAATACTCAGTGATAAAAAGGAATGAACTATTCATGCTATAACATGGACAAATCTCAAGATCATTACATAGAGTGCAAAGACAGAAAAGAGCACACACTGTTGGATTTCACTCAAACTCTAGAAGTGCTATCTAGAGTAACAGAGAGTGGATCAGTGGTTGCTTGTAGAGAGAGGTCCACAAGGGTAGGAGGGAGGAATTGCAAAGGCACATGAACGCTTCTGAGTGATGAGTGTGTTTATTATGTTGATTGTGAGGATGGTTTTGCAAAGATATATATAAGTCAAACCATGAAACTCTACACTTATAACATATGCAGTTAATTGTTGATTATACATTAATAATGTATAATAGTATTTTGAAAGGATGGAACATGTTCCAGGAGTGTTTTATTGAGAGGTCTGAAAGGGAAACTCAAAGGCTTAATTAGGCTTTTTAAAATATTAAAATAACAGAGATAACACACTATAGAAAGTAAAACTGAATCACTTCTCAAGATAAAAACTCTAGATGTCAGAATTTAATGCTTACAGTGGGCTAAGTCCGGCTAACCCTTTAAGACACCCCAGAATCTGGTTATCTTCACTCTTCTCTGAAGTTTGTAGACTTTGGTGGTAAAGTTTGAAGTGCTGCCAAGGGGCTTACAAGGTCATAAAACAGATGTAAAAAGTCCCCCAACACCTCCAACATACCACTGACTCTAAGTTTCCTGTGGTTTTAGTTCAATCACTGCATCTTCTTAAATCATTGATTTCTCGTCTGTTTCTAGTTCTAGGAGCACAAGTCACATACAGTCAAAGGAGTAAACTTAGAGGTGTATTTGTCCTGCTACCAAGCTATACTATCTGGAGACATGGGGAGAGTGGGTCCTGTATACAAATACCTGTATTTTTTGACCCCAGTATTGTTTCCTAAAGAATTGCAGGTCAAATGTAAGACAAATCTTGAAACACCCAGCTGACACTGTGGAGACCATAATGTCCTCCTGATCCATCTGAATAATCAGGAACATAGGAAATGATTAAAAATTTCTGATTTTATTCACTTATTTGTATGAAGAATTGACAACTTTCTTGATGAAAATGCTACCATGATTCTATGGAGTAAGACTTAGATTTTATAAAAGCAGAATTTTAAAAAATTCAAATAAAACTCATACTGTAATTATAGGAGTGAAGCTCTCTCCAGAAGGTGATATATATTAGTACACAGATGAGGGGGAAAATGATGAAACTTTTGATTTTTCAAGAGAAGAATCTTCAAATCCAAAAGGTCTAGAAAACATTGTTCAGAGGTAATTGAAAGCTGAGTTAGCAGAAAAGATAGTAGGAGAATGCCTAGTCTAACTCCAAAACATTCAGAATGGAGATCTAAATCAGTTCATCTAAGGGTGCTTGCCTGATACGATCTTGGAGCCATACTTGGTGATCTTGGTGAGATCTTTGAGAAATCATGGGAAAAACTGGAGGAAAAAATTCTGATCTTCTGAAAAGGGAATGGATAAATTACAGAAACAATGGAGAAGTAAGGACAATGTTATTACCCCCAAAAAATACTAGAACTGACTATTAAATGGGATCCATGACCCTTTTAGAAAAAAATAAATAAATAAATCTTAAACATGTTATTAAATCGTAGCATATACCCATTAACAATTTCTGTCTAAAACAATTCAGAAGTATGGCTGGGCCATTGTAGAAAGTATCTTCCATTCATTCCAACAAAGAACAAATTTATCAAATGAAACCATGTCTTGTTCCACACTGAGAGATGAGATGAGGACATAGACTGGCTGCTCCATGGGCCATGTGAATCCCAAGTGGGACCTTGAGATGTTTTCCACAAGGCTGTACTTGGAGAAAGCATCACACTTAAGAGAAAGACAACTTTTAAGTAGAAAGTTAAAGCAAAGACAATAATAAACTAAAAAGGATTATGAGTGGGAAGGGAAATGTTCTAGAAACTATTTCCAAGATAATTAGCTGTAATACTTGAAAACACTTTACATGAAGAGGAACATATTTAGATGGGGCTTTTGGAAACTATTTGAGTGTACCTTACATTGATGGAGGAAAATACTATTTTTTTGTTCTTCCAAAGGGCATAAACAGGACCAGTAGTTAGAATTTACAATAAGATTGATTTGGGTTCAATTTAAGAAAGAATTTGTAATTGTCATAAATACTCAACAATTGATTCTTTTTTTTTTTTTTGCTTCAAAGTCATATCATAACTTTTATTTGACAGAGTCTTTGAGTATTTCAAGGTTCAAAATAAGCATATTCTAGAAAAAGGATTTCTACCTCAGAGAATTCATGCTCAAGATTAAAGACACACATTTTCAGATTTCTGTACCAATACACTGAAGCACCATTTACAAAAGCTGCCTAAATAAATTACCTTGAGAAATTCATACAAATGCATGGTAGGCAGCAGTTGCAAGAATAAGGGAGATCTATATGACGGGTTATTTCAGTATTAAGTAAAAACAATTTTAGAACATTATGCCAAGTTTGATCTCATTTATGTAAAATTAAAAAGATATTTGTGTGTATTTTACATTATCATAATCTTAAACATGTGCAGAAAAATTCTAATTTGGCTAAGAATCATGGTACTTTTTCTAGACTAATTGGGAACCTAGAAGAATTACTTCTCTCTTCAAAACTTTAGAACATGACCCAGCAATTGCACTATTGGGTATTTACCCTAAAGATACAAATGTAGTGATCCAAAGGGACACATGCACCCGAATGTTTATAGCAGCAATGTCCACAATAGCCAAACTATGGAAAGAACCTAGATGTCCATCAACAGATGAATGGATCAAGAAGATGTGGTATATATACACAATGGAATACTATGCAGCCATCAAAAGAAATGAAATCTTGCCATTTGCAACAACGTGGATGGAACTAGAGCGTATCATGCTTAGCGAAATAAGTCAAGCAGAGAAAGACAACTATCATATGATCTCCCTGATATGAGGAAGTGGTGATGCAACATGGAGGCTTAAATGGGTAGAAGAATAAATGAAACAAGATGGGATTGGGAGGGAGACAAACCATAAGTGACTCTTAATCTCACAAAACAAACTGAGGGTTGCCGGGGGGAGGGGGTTGGGGAGAAGGGGGTGGGATTATGGACATTGGGGAGGGTATGTGATTTGGTGAGTGCTGTGAAGTGTGTAAACCTGGTGATTCACAGACCTGGGGATAAAAATATATGTTTATAAAAAATATATGTTTATAAAAAATAAAAAATTTAAAAAAAAAAAAAAAGAATATATTATCTGGTAGGGGAGCATGGGGTGGCTCAGTGGGTTAAGCCTCTGCCTTCAGCTCTGCTTGGCAGGGAACCTGCTTCCCTCTCTCTCTCTCTGCCTGCCTCTCTGCCTACTTGTGATCTCTCTGTCAAATAAATAAATAAAACCTTTAAAAAAAAAAAAAAAAACTTTAGAACCATTTCCACTTTTTTAAAAACCACGAATGTCTATTATTTTAATATACAAACTAATTAAAAGTTACTGCCTTTGTTATTAGAAATCTTATCTAATTTTCTAATTATTATATATATCCTATCATTATACCTATATTGCTTATATTGTATCTGTATAATATACAATTACTACATCTAATATAATTATCTAATAATTATTATCAAAGACATAGTCTTTCAGATAAACTATTTTGCAGCAGGACTAGGATCTTTTGCAGGTTTCTAGATGTAAACTCTGAATGAAAACTCAACATTGCTGAGCCAAAAATTTATTTTCTGTTATGTAAGGAGAGCTGATAAATCAGAATGAGACATTTATAACTGAGAAAGGATTATCTATTTTATTTTCCTTAATTCTCCTAACAAGAATTTATTACTATGCATTAAGCTTGAAAGGGCTTATTATAACAGAATGAATATACCCTAGAGACAGGGGAGAGTCTTTTTAGTTTTCCAAACATCCCCGATTCAGCACCTGGAATTTGATCATTCCCATACAGGCATAATAAATTATTTACATTTTCTAACAGTTTCTAACACTTTTTCTATTATCTTTCTTTTAGTTTGACCAAGAAGCTTCAAATCTTAATGTCAATAAAAATTATTATATAGAGAGGTACACACAATATTATGCATGCTATGTTTTATGGGTAATTTGCAAACATTTTCTTTTAATATGCTAACTAAAAATATATTATGTATGCATATGTATGTAATAGATTTTTAATTAGATTATAAAATATATAATACATATAAAATATATATGAAGTAGTGTGTGTGTGTGTGTGTGTGTGTGTGTGTGTGTAGTGGGTTGAATTGTAGTCCCCAAAAGGTAAGTTGGCCCAAAACATTAGACTGTGACTTAATTTGGAATAAAGGTCTTTGCAATATAAATAATGTAAGGATCTTGAAATAAGATCCTTTTGGATTAGGGTAGGCCCTAAATCCAAGGCCAGGGTCCTAGTAAGAGACAGAGGAGGAAAGAGACAAGGAAGATGGAGTTATGCCCCCCACACATCAAGGACGCCAGTCACCACCAGATGCTGGAAGAAGTGAGGAGCGAAATTCAGGAGAAGCATGGCTGCGCTATACTCTGACACCTTGATTTCAGACCTCTGGTTTCCAGGACCACAAGAGAAGAAACTTCTATTGTTTAAGTCACCAAGTCTGCTGCTAGTTTATTACGATGGCCCTAGGTACCTGATGCAGTATTTATACAGGACAACATTGGTATCCTAATTGGATCACTTCTGAGAGTAAAAGGAGGGCACAATCATTAATGACATTGGGGCAGCAGGATTAAATAGGAGTGCTTGTGGCAATCTGGGATGTGTGATCGTTGAATGCGTGAAACACGAGACAGCACTGTAATGTCTATAAAACGGTTAGCAGAGTATCTATGATACAATATATACTCAGTAAAAGTAACTCTGAATCTGTGTTACATGTAATAATAACACAGAAGGGGCTGAGGGCCCCAAAGTGTGGACTTCTGACCAGGTTTACGGGGTGGAGGCTGGGCAAAGGAGAGTCAGGAAATGGAGCTGGAGAGGAAGGGAAATGATTGGCCAAGGGAGGGCCTCTCCACACTACTGGTCAGACTAGTGTTAAGAACTCTGATGACTAAGCTGCTCCCAGCTCTCCTGAGCCCACTAATACTTATTTGTTTCCTTCCTTCCTTCCTTTTCTTTCTTTTCTTGCTATTCTTTCTTTTCTTTATAAGTAGGTGCCATGCCCAGTGCAGAGTCCAACACAAGGTAGCCCAATATGGGGTTTGAACTCACAGCCCTGAGATCATGACCCAAGCTGAGATCAAGAGTCTGACATTTAACTGACTAAGCCCCCGAGACACCCCAGCACCCCCCCCCAATACTTCTTGTACACTGAGCATGCAAGGAAATGATTGTCTTACTCCTTACTTATGGCTAATGTTCAAGGTCTACCCCAGTTGCATGAATGGGAAAATCTGTCCCAGTCCACTGTTCACTTAAATGTAGTAAAATGTATTATCACTATCAATTTGAAAGCCTAAATGAGAAAATGCCAGCAGGTGTGAGACTGGATTCCTGAGGGAAATTACTCTTATCCAACCCTCTGACAAGAATATCTTCATCGAGAACTGAGCAGGACATTGGCTGAGCAGTCACATTATGTCGATATGATGTTTCCATTTTACAGACCAGCAAAGAGAAGCTTAGGGATATGACATGTTTGCCATGGAAACCCCATTCGGGGAGTGTGGTGTACCAGGGCATTGTACTAAAATCTCAAATTCCTAGCCTCAAGAGGATCTTATTTACAAACCTGAAAGAAAGACTCTATTCAAGTCCCCTTGTTCTTCTAAGTTCCTGCCAGACAAAAATATTGCTAAAATATTTTCCATTTCTAAATCTAAGTATCCAAAATTCATAATAATTAGGTAGATATATTCAGACACTTCTATAATTAATGAGTATCTACTTTTCCTTTTTAAGTTTTGATGCAGAAGAGTCAGGAGGGTGAGATTTTAAGCAGCTTTTAGTCTATTTCTACATAGGACAACTGATTCTTATGCTCACTACAAATGATTCATTTCAGTAGGCAGATAATTAAGGTGTCATACTATAAGCCAGTCAATCTTGAGACTAATGTAAGAAGAATAATTGAGAACCACTATTTATTTTAGTTCCTTTGATTGGTCACGAAGTAATTCATTTTACTGGTTGGAATAGGAAGATGCTTGAAAACACATGTTTTTCTAATATAACTCAGTCTCTTGTCAAGAAGTTACTGCATGTATCAGCATGTATTACAGAAACCTTCCCAAGATGTCTGCTATCCAGTACACAGTACCACTTTGACCACTCAAAGAAATAATTCTTATTTTATTATATACCTCTGCTTCCAAGAGAGCTAGAGGTGATGATTCGTCCTCCTCCCCTCCCCCTCCTTGTCCTTCTTCTAAAACATAAAGAATAGCACTGCTAAAGTAGAAATTAAAACTGAAAATGTTCTTAAATCAGAAGCAAATGTCTAGGCTAATTTAAGTACTGTGAGCATTGCATTTAGCCCTGAGCATCTACTTATCAGGAAGAAATAAGCATAATAATACCTGATATAAGAAAATATACCAATTAGTCAAGTGATAAGAAGTAAACAACTTACCCCTGGGTCATTTTGCATGACATATTTGTGCAATATGATAGACCATAACCTTTAAAATATCTTCCACAATGAGTTTATTACTAACACATTCTGTATGTTACTGTTTCTTTCAGTGCACCTATGAATAATTGTCACACTGTTCTTTGACTATAGGGAAAAAATTATTAAGTTTGGGTTTAAATAGCTGTGTGCTAATGTATGTTTATGAGGATAAAATCATATAGTTATGAAGATACTTCAAAAATAATAGCAGTTATTACCATCAGCATAGAATACCCAGTTTCCTTCCTTCATATATTTCAGTTATGTAAAAACACTATATGGGGACTTTAGCTCATGATGGGTGTATGCAGCCATATATATATATATATATATATATATATATATATATATATATATAAAATATATGGGTGTATATGTGGCTATATATATATATATGGATGTATATGTGTATATATGTATATATGTACAGCTACAGCTATATATATAGATGTATATGAATGTATATATACATATTATATATATGTATAAATGTGTATGTGTATATATAGAGAGAGAGAGGAGAGAGTGTGAATGTGTGTGTGCAAGTGTGTGGGGAGTGGCAGAAAGAGAGGAAGAGAGAGAATCTTAAAGAGGCTCCACACCCAGAAAGGAGCCCGATATGGGGCTCAATCTCATGACCCTGGGATCATGATCTGAGCTGAAATCAAGAGTTGGAGGCTTAATGGACTGAGCTACCGAGGTGCCCCAATAGCTTTTTGTATTTTAATGGTTTTCTGTCAGAGGTGAGAAAAGAAATATGGACAGCTATGTGTCTCTCTCCTTGATCTGTACGTGAAAAGAATAAAGTAACAGTTACTATTTCAGACCAAGAAGAGTTAAAAAGAATGAACTCTCTGGAATGGTAACTGAATCCTTAAGGTCCTGAACTGGCCAAACAGCTGGGATGATTCATAAAAATTCTCAGTAAAGAGAATGAGTTGATTCTGGAAACTATGAGTGATATTTTGATCAAAGGTAATGGAATGCATTAAAACAAGAACATTTCCTTTTCAGTTACTAGTTCTCTGATTATGGTTTTTCTGTGTTCTAGAACATGTGAAGATTATTACAAAATGTTGTGCTAAGGACCTTAAGTAAAATTCCAGCCTTTATTCACCCTGTACAGATTTTTAAATTGGAATCTGTAAACAGATAATTTAATGCATGCTTTGTTTTAATTAGGTAAACATACAAATTTAAAGGCCACATATTTGAAGTAGATCCCATTAGGCAGAGAAATGTTTTCTGGTGTATCAACAACAAACAGCAATGACTGAGATTATCTTAAAAGAATTTAAAAGCTAATAGAAATTCATTAAATATTAAATGCTTTCCTAGATTATTAGTCACTGTGGATCAAACGTGAACTTGAGAATACGGGAGGGATTACTGATGCCTAATTATGAGTTTCTCATGGCCTAAATAGCCCCCTTTTTCCTCCAAAAAGCTATCAGTCTTACCCTCCCTTCATTATGCCTAAAAATATTTATCAGCTGATAAGGCAGGACCAGGAGGGGACAGGAAAAGGGAGAGAATAGGTGGCAAGGGCCGACCTCAAAAGTGACTTCAGGGGTGCCTAGGTGGCTCAGTTCGTTAAAGCCTCTGCTTTCAGCTCAGGTCACGATCCCAGAGTCCTGATATCGAGCCCCGCATCGGGCTCTCTGCTTGTCAGGGAGCCTGCTTCCCCCTCTCTCTCTGCCTGCTTCTCTGCCTACTTGTGATCTCTGTCAAATAAATAAATACAATCTTTAAAAAAAAAAAAAAAAAAGTGACTTCAATGTGAGGCCCATGCGTTGCATCTAAAAGCAGAGCATGGTAAACTAACAAAAGACTGCCTAAACTGCCTTGTCAAAATAAAGTCATATTTCAATGCAGTTAAAAATATTTGCTTACTTTTGTTAGTGCACTTAAATACAATTTAATATTTTCAGTATGTTCCCTTTTCAAGATATTACTAAGCTGTTTAGCAAAGTCAGAGTCTTGGGACACACACTGCCTCGGGACCTAACACAGTACCTCGTAAATAAAGGAACGACAACAAAAGCAACCCCCACCCCAGCTAACATTTACTGAAAATGCTCCCTGCATCAGGCCCTGTTCTAAGTGATTTTACATTATAATAACATACTTAGTAGTCATAATTACACAGTGGAGTAAGTGTAATTAGCATCCCCATTTTACAAATGGAAAAAAAAAACTGAGGCACAGAGAACTTAAGAAACTGAGATCGCAAGGCTAATTAGGGGAGTTGCCAGGATTCGAACACAGCAGTTTCGCTTCAAAGCCCATGCTCTTAGGGAATCATCTATCACAAATCCTAGCAAAACATAGATTGCTTAGAAGCTCATGTTACGTGCTCAATTCACATCCCAAATATGGGTGACTTCTATCACTTATATTAGTAATCGTTCGTTCACCATTGGCCATGGGCTGGGGATTGGTGTGTATTTCACATAAGTAGTCTCCCCGTTTGACATTCAGAGAAACTGAAACTCAGAATGTTTAAATTCTTTAATTAAAGTGACACAGCTGGTGAATTAAATATGTAAGGTTTCAAACATGGCCATTTCTACCTTACCAATACTATTGCCCCTGGTGGATAGTTATAAAGTAACTATTACAGCTTACATTGGCAACTGATAAGGGGTAAGTGATCCTTGGAAACCTGTAATTTTGAAGCTAATAATAATTAATGCATGTTTTATCACATGGTTAATGCACTCACTTTTTAATAACAGTTAAAGGACAGTTACTCTTACCCCATCCAAATCCCTCCAGATCACTGCCAACTGACTTTAGCCTAACTCAAAAATCCTTCATGCAGAAAGGGGGAAGAAAAGACCATTTCCTATTTTACTTAGTTCACAGCTTTAAGCTCAAAAGTAAAATAAAAATTAGTCTTGGAACGAGATCAGCAAAGAAACTGATCAATACTGCCTGGCTTGTGGATTTTTATTAACCCAGGCCAGACAAGACTCCTGTAAACACTTGTCCGCTCTGCAGCCAACATTGCTACTTTGCTGGGTTTTTGAGATTTAAGATTGTCTTATTACTGTGCTTTCTGTAGACTTTTGCACTTTCCACCACCAGGTGGCGAAAGAGAGTCACAATTGCTCATCTGTTTTTCTGGGGCCTTGAGTCGGAACCAAAACCCCCTTTTTTTTTTTACTATATTATCATAAAATGATTGAGTTGTTTTACCACACACACACACACACACACAAAAGCATTAATCAGGGCCCTCTCCAGGAAAAAAAAAAAAAAAAGACAACAAACGTAAATATTGCTTACATCTTCTCTACCCAAAATTTTACCATCACCAGTAAGCACAGTTACCGTTCTCAGACCAGGCAGCAGTGATCTTGTATATGGGCATTACTCCAACCCCAGATACACATTAGGAACACTTGAGAGCTTGAGCAGTGTCCAGATTGCACCCCAGAATTTCCTACACTGAGGTCCAGACATCCATATTTAGAAAAACAAAACCAAAAAAACAACTTCCCAGATAATTCTCATGTACAGCCCTGGTTGAGGCTTGCTGCCAGAAAAAGCTAGATGTTTCTTAATGGGGCTGCAGATCGTTGGAAGGGGTCATCACTGAGAACAGAATCTGCTCTTCTATTTAGTAGATTTGTAATAACAAATTACATTCTAGAAAACTGACTTATGATATCATAATCATAGGATTATCACTTACAAAGTAGAAAGTCAATACATTAATCTACTTTGAGGAAAGAAACTCCTACATGAGCCACTGTCTGGGCTAATTATATTAGCAAAATAAATCTTCCCAAAATAGATATCTATTCACTTGTTCACAATTTAGAAGCAACAAAAACTCGGGGAAAACAAAATTTCAACCTAAATTGAGGCAATTCGATGCATCTAGAAACCTAAGAAGGGACAGTTAATAATCTTGAGGAACAACAGTGGCAACCTAAGTATGATGGTAAAATAATGGATCCCTCTTCGTTAAGAAGGGTTGGTTTTACAGACAGAAATAGCTCTCTCCATCAGCCAAGCTCCTTCTTGCTGGGTAGAGCCAAAGGAACACATATTTTTTAACTCTAACCCTTTTCTTTCCATGTTTCATAATCATCACACTCATCTGTGATAGGCTGAAGAGGATGAAACAGTTCATTTCATCTTCTGAAGAAATCAAATCGCCATAATGCATGACAGGACTATGACGGCATAGGCAGCCTGACTCAGGATGGCTGGATACCCCAGCAACTAACCAGAGGGTGTCTGGCCAGTGGGGGAGAGCAAGTGAAGGGCAGGGGAAAAGCCCCTAACACCAGAGCAGGCTTAGGGATGGCAGCTAAAAAGATCCAGCACAAGTGTTTCAGGATTGTTGCAGAATTAAATATGGCTCAGGCAGCAGAAGTTTAAAATGAGGATTTATGAAATTAGTCGAAAAAGATGGTTAGTAAGAGCAAGACAAGATCCAAAGATCCCAGCTTTCGGTGGATGCCTTGTTCTACAGCAACGCTGAGGACGCAAGCCAAGCTGTAAGACTGCCATGTTAGGACCTTTGCTTCTGGAATTAGATGACCTGTGAACTGGCTTTAGCTCTGCCCCCTCCAACCTGCACATTTCAAAGCACATTTCTTTTAACATCCGAGTACCTGTTTCTTCATCTGTAAAATAGAGGAAATAATTATTCTTGTCTCGTGGGGCTCTTGTGAGAATTTTCAGATAGTCCAGGAAAATCACAGTGACTTGAAGGTATAGTTCCCTGGGCCAGCAGCATCAGCCTTGCTGGAAACTTCAAATTGTTCAGCTTCACCCCACACCCACTGAGTCAGAAACTGAATCCCAGGCCCAGTCACCAGTGTCTCAAGAAGTGTCCAGTGTAACTAACATTTGCAAGCAACCGATTTACAAGGTAATACGGCCTGTAAAAATGGAAACAAACAGAATCCTTGTTTTAATTATAGGAAGAAGGTCGGAAAACACTAAGATAGCTAAATGGGGCATAGGGCTCGCCCAAGGCACAAGAGCCCCCAGGTCTGCTTATCAGCAAAGCCGTGGCAAGATAAATGAGAGAGCAAATTCGATCCCACCAGTTGGAAATGAGTAACCTGCACTTAAGTCTGGGGAACATACTTTATTCCTAACCTGATACGTTCAAAGCTGCTGACCCATCATCCAGTCAGCTGTGGCTTGGGGAGCAGAGGTCACACGATAGAAATATACCCACCTGACTATTCAGGAGCACAACGAGCATAATAATTTCCCACATTAGCTTCTGCCATTCTAAGGCTTCTGTGTTTCCAGGTTACATAGAATCAATTTCTTCTCAAAACATCAGTATCATCCTTCTACCCCTAAAACGTGTATTTTTCCTGTTCGCTGTCCTCTTGAAATATAACTTAGTACTCCAAAATAGTAAGTCCTTAGAACATGCTGATCATATCTCCATTCTGTCACTATCTACTGGCTGATGCCGTTCATTCTAATTTCTCTGGCTGTACTGCTTCCCTGATTATATTTTAAGACACCTGAAGCCTCAAGATCTATCAGTCTATTACAGGACTATTACAGCTCTAAACTAGATGCCTGTTCAGAAAAAGTTGTCCAAGAAAACCATGGTATATGATGATCTATAAATATTTTAACCAAGCATATTTTTTTAATCTATCAGATAGCCATCATTAGCTCAGTTATAACTGAATCACTTAACATTGTGTATTTTTGTTCCTGCTTGTTGGCTCTAAACTTTTCTTAGAAGTATCTAGCTTATTTTACCATACATCTAAACATTCTCCAAAGACATCCAAGTTTTAGGTTGAATGAGTAAATGTGTGCCCTCCCCTCATTCTAAATCAATGTTATAGCTGACAAAAAATGTCTAAAATTGACATATATCTGGAATTATAAGTAATATATACAATTTAAAATAATTCATCTTGGGGCGCCTGGGTGGCTCAGTGGGTTAAGCTGCTGCCTTCGGCTCAGGTCATGATCTCAGGGTCCTGGGATCGAGTCCCGCATCGGGCTCTCTGCTCGGCAGGGAGCCTGCTTCCCTCTCTCTCTCTCTCTCTGCCTGCCTATCCATCTACTTGTGATTTCTCTCTGTCAAATAAATAAATAAAATCTTTTAAAAAAATAATAATAATTCATCTTATAGGGCAATGGATTAAGCATTTTAAGGCCTATGTATCACCTTTTTTGAACTTAGGTAAAATTGAAAAGTGAGTATTTTTACAACAGTGTTTTTTAGAAAATGCACGTGTTTGCCAGTTTAATGATTAACACGTGCTCGGCATCAGACAGATCTGCTGAGGGCCAGAATGTTGCATTAGAGTTAATAGAGTCACCTATTCAAGTGAGCACAGATGCAGAACATTCAAAGAAAAACCACTGTAAGTTCCTTTAAAATTTTACTGGAAGAACTTAAGCTGAGAAGCTTTTGGATCATACCTCAAAAATATAAATAATTGTAACCTTATCAACACCCCACCCCACCCCAAAGCAGTTGGAAATAGCAAGACTCGGTGTAAAGAAGGCAAACTAATTCAGGCACATGGTCTTCTATAGATAGATTGTAACCAAACTAGGACCAGTTTAGTTGGTCCAGCTGATAATGGGGATTCCAAATATATGTAAGTTAAATATATAAATTAATCAGGTCTCTATAAATTTCAGGCTGGTAAAGTGTCATCCTAATTATTATCTTCTTTTAAAAATAATTTTGTACCTTTTAGCCCTCTAAAAAAAAACCTTTTTTTTTTTTCTTATAAATATCAGCAACTTTTTTTTTTTATTTTATTTATTTATCTGACAGACAGAGATCACAAGTAGGCAGAGAGGCAGAGAGAGAGGAGGAAGCAGGCTCCCTGCTGAGCAGAGAGCCCAATGTGGGGCTCGATCCCAGGACCCTGGGATCATGACCTGAGCTGAAGACAGAGGCTTTAACCCACCGAGCCACCCAAGCACCCCAAAAAACCTTTGTTTTTTGACAAAATGAAACAAAGACATTCATTTTAAGAGCTTTTTTCTTTATAACTAATCTGTAGCTCCTTTGCTGAATAGTCAGATCACGTTCTTTTGTTTTTATCACAGGATTATACACACACACACACACACAGTGGGCTTTTTTTTTTTTTTTTACATTTATACTTTTTAAGATCTTTCAAATTTTTTACGATGTCATATAGTAACATAGAAAATACCTTAAATATTTTAAATTGCTCTCATTGTTTCTTTTAAAGAAGTCTAATAGCCAATGTTGCTGTTGATTTTAATCTAGTCATCAGGAGAAGAATTGCAGCGGAATGCCTGGCTGGCTCAGCCGGTGGAGGCATGTGACTCTGGATCTCAGTGTTGTGAATTTGAGCCCATGTTGGGCGTGGAGATTACTTTAAAATTATATAATCTTGAGAGAGAGAGAGTGTAGAATTGCACCAAATCTATCAATATGTTGCTTCTCTGCAAAGATGATAGTTTAAGGAAGCTATGTAGTTTCCCTTTACATTTTATTATCACATATTTGTAATGAAAAGCGATGAGTTTGGTCTGAACATGCAGATTTAAAATGCTGCTTTAAAGGAAAAGAAAAAGAAAAGGAAGTTTGTGTTAAGGCCAAGAGATTGAGGCTTCACATTGGACCGAACAGATGGCCAAATTCAGCCTCAATAAGATAGTAGGGATCTGTGAAAACCCCTAATGTAATGAGTTACTCAATCACCCTTTCAAAGTTAACACACAATTTTGTGGAGGCTCATACTGAAATGTGAAATTGGAAAAATAAGTACGGAAGAGCATATACACAAAAATACGAATCCCCGGTTTGGATAAAAGTGAAGTTCTGGAAAGAGCATGAGCTTTTGGGAAGCACCTGTTAAATTTTTACCATATCTAAATGTTCAAATCAGATTTGTGATAGACCCTTTAATCATGAGTAATCGAAGATTCTTCAGCTAATCCAAGGCATATGTGTTCCTAAGGCTTTTCTGTTCTACCACATTCCTATAAGGTAGCAGAGAAATCTGCACTTGCTTTCTGGGTGGACACTTCACAGGTAGCCTTGGCTCTCCATTCCTTTTGGACCAGCAGTGAGTACCACCAAGTAGCCAGTAATGATGAGAGTCTGTCTGTGACCAGGATTTTTGCAGCTTCCTGCTGTGGTTTTCAGAGCTCCACATCATCTCCATTCATCTCCACTGAGGACAGAAGGCTGCTTGGAGAAATGCGCTGTTGAGCCTCACTCCCTTGTTTTCGCATCTGCCCATCCTGGCTGCCTTATGGCAGATGAGTGAGTGCACAGACTTGTCTGGCGCTTCCTCCAGAATCGTGGGTGAGCCTTGGTGCTGAATGTTTCCCTTGCTCTCACCAAGCATCTCCTGCCTGGGGATGGCTGCCACCTTGGTGGAGGCCTGTTTTGGTCCTAGGAGTATTTATGTTCATTGGGGCCCAGTTTTATTCTGGAACTCTCCGCTGTAGCAATGAGATGATATCTAGGTTTTCTTCATTTTCTTTTTGTTTCCCTCCTATTCCTATTAAGTTTGTATTACCTTTCTACACTGATGTGCTTAAGCCTTACACCCATGGCATGTTGGGAATAGATTTTTCTTTCTTTTAGTTTCCTCTGTGACCATGTTACTCAGAGAGTGGTCTGTGGTCCTGCAGTATATGCATCACCTGGGAGCAGAAGCCAGGCTCCACCCCAGACCTACAGAATCAGAATCCACATTTTAATAAAGCCCCCGGTGATGTATCTGATCATTACCTTCTGAGAAGCACTACTCTATGATGTCACTGATAATGGGAATATCTTCTTGAATGCCTTTAGTGATGAAGGATCTCCACTTCCTTAGGTTATTTTATTTGGGGAGCAGCTTCCATCATAAGAAAGACCTTCCTTACATTGCAATTAATTTTATGTCTCCATGAATTTAATTTGTAGGTTCAAGTTTCTACTTAGACCTGCTTGGCCCAGCCCAAAATTTAGTCTCTTGATTATATGACATTCTTCCAAATACATTAAGGTAAATATCAAGTCCCCAGTTTTTTTTGTTTTTTTTTTTTTGTTGTTGTTGTTGTTGTTTTGTCCTATTTCAAAGTAGGTACATTCACGTGATTGCTTCGGTGTATTACATAATTTCAAGTTTCTTCTCCCCTGAAGACATTCTGGTTTGACTCTACCCCCAAAAGAAAACTTCCTAAGATTTGAGATTCTCATGGTCCAGCATTCAGAGACCACATGATTAGTATGACCTCAAGCTGGTAAGACTGAGAGGTGGGATCTCCTTACTAATATTTCTGCTGCTACACTATCTGGATCAAAATTCTAACTGCCAATCCACTGGAAAAATTAAGCATGCCCTATGTGAAAAATCATGTATTTGTCTGATACAAACCTACACGTTCACTTTCTGTAAAGGCTCCTTAAGTAACCTGAAACCCAAAAATATTCCAATAAATTTACCTAACATTTTTCATCCTTTAAAACAGGCCCATTGTCATTGTCAGGCCCATTGTCTTCTATGGAAGGGTTGGGATCTTTCCCTTGCTCTCAACAAAAGCATTGCAACTAACAGGAGTATGGTTTGAATCCTCTGAAGTTGCATCAAGTAAAAGAAAACCATAATGTGGACTCGAGGAAGAAAATGGGCATAGAACTGGAAGAAGAAAATCTTAAAAATAGAAGGCTGTGTTCTCACAGGGAAAGTGCAATCGCAAACTCTCTGATGACTTTAGCTCTGTGGAAATACGAGCGTTCTCTAGTGTTCCAGCACTTAGACATCAATTCATGGTGGTCTCAAGCTATGTTTTTGTTCTGGCACATTAAACAGAATGAAGACATATGTCTAAATTTAAGACATCCTTTTAGTGCTCTGTGCACGAGAGCCAGCTGAGAAATGTGAACTATTTCAAAGCACTGGGAAAGGAATTGTAGACACATCCTTTGTTTGGGCATATATTTTTAATTATCCTGCCTTTTAATATTCTTCTCCATTTGAGGATAATCAGACAAAATGGATCCTGCTGGGCATTGTCATGCTTAATAAAAGTAAGACTCACCATCTGCTAATATGGCGACAGCGTGGCGCATACGATGCGCCAGTGGCCGAGGCACATTCTGATGTAATTATAAGCCACATGGAACTGTGATAATGCAATGCCCTGCTTACATTCGTTCTAGCACTTGGAGAAAACTCTTCTTGCGTGAGGTGCTAAGCAATTCAACCCAGAGAAGCCCATAGACTAATAAATGCTTTGAATGCAGGATGCAGATAACAGCAAGGACAGGCAGATAAAAGGCTGTAGACCATTGTGTTTGAGTCTGCAGACCAGGGGTCGACGCCCTGGGTCTAATCCCAGCTTCATTTGATGGCTAGCGGTATGACCTTAAGCAAGACCTCAACCTCCATGAAATGGAGGGAATAATTTGCTTTTCTCATAAGGCTACAGTAAGACAGAAATGCAATCATGTATGTAAAGAATTCTCCTTACGTCTTCTTCCCCGGCACTCCCCCAGCTTCTTTTTCCTTTCTCTTAAGTTCCTTAGATAAAGATTTATTGTCTTTTTACTTTTCTTCATCAAAAAGCCATTAGGAAAGCCCAAGTAAAGTGGGTGGCCCAGAGCTGTCAGGCTTGTGACAGTTGGAGCCAGTGTGCCAAGGGGGTAGCAGCCGGATGGTATCCGAAAATTGGTGACAGCTAGGGGATTGAGGTAATGAGTGCTCGGTCCCCCACTGTCGGAGAAGGAGGGCGTGGGTGTGGAAGCAGGAAAGACAGAACAGACCATGCGGCATTAGGATGGTGGGGGAAGTATCAGCAGACACTCGAGATGCTGAACACGGCACATACGGATAAATTATAGGAATAACGGTGTGTGCTATGGTCTGAATATCTGTGTCCCCTAAAATTCATATGGTGGCCCCTAACCCCCAATGTGATGGAGTTAGGAGGTGGGGCTTTTGGGAGGTGACTACTAGGTCATGCAGCTGGAGCCGTCCTGAATAGGATTCGCATCCTCATCAAAGAGAACCCACAGAGCTCCCTTGTCCTTCTGTCATTTGGGACATAATGAGAAGTCTGTGATCAAGTAGCAGACACTTGCCCCGCACACCGGCACTCTCCTCTCAGACCTCCAGCCTCCAGCCTGTGAGAAGGAATATTCTGCTGTTTAAAAGCCACCCAGTCTATGGCAGTTCTTTATAGCAGCCTAAACCCACTAAGGCAGGGCACCTGTGTCCATAGAGATTTCCTAGTTCAGTACCCTGGTATCACAGTAGCCATGAGCACACCTAGTGTCCAGAGGTCAGTGTGCACACGGTATCCTCTACCGGAAGGAACCGGGGCTCCTCAGAGCAATGAGCGATCCTAGGGATGGGTTAGGAAATGAACAGAATGAGCCTAGAACTTGTTGCTGTGCCAGGAAGTAGGGAAATTCTCAGAAAATGCATGGGAAATCAGCTTGAAGGGACTCCAACTAGCCAAATCTAGGATAATTTTGATCAACAAAATAAATCGTGACAGTAGTAAATTTTAACACATAGAATGAAATAGGAACTCCAGAGTCCACAGGGGTGTACAGAAATCAAGAAACAGACAAATACACAAACGAATAAGTGGATAAATGAGAAAGCTCTTCCTTCTCATGGAAAGACAACCGATAACAAATGTGAAAGAAATGATGACAGAAAATTGCCATTTGGCACCCATCAGAATGATAATTCGGAGCAGAAACATTCAAAGTGTGAGAAAGTAATGGGCAAACATGAGGTGAGGAATAGCATTTGAATTGGAAGCTTTCACCTGTGAGTCTCTTCTCCACGTTGTGACCACGCAGCTGCCACCATTCCAGATGCCACATAGCTCTGCCAGCAAAGAAGAGTGGCTTTTCTCATGTGAGGGGCTCTTAATTGGGAAGAACAACTTTCCCAGAAGGTAGAAGGGAGACTTTCTCTGAGGTCTGATTTGCTAGAATTAAGTCATGCAACTGTCTTTAAGCCAACCACTAACAAAGGGAATAAGACCATAATTGAATGAAATTTATGATTGACTCCCTGAGGCTAGAGTTTATCTCTTTGCCAAAACATAATCAGGATTATTCCAGAAAGGGGGAGGCAAGGTCAGGGGTATGGTTATGGCGTAAGCACTTCATGGTGTCTGACACATCAGAGGTAGAGAAAAATCCCTATCACTAGTACATTCTGGCCATTCACAAATCACTAGCTTCATTAAAACAAAATATTTGTGTAAGCTCCTTGATCTCTAATACAAGTGATTCATTCTAAAAATGTATGTTTGGGGGGAACAATTTAACATCTCTGAAATGGATTCCACCTTAAAGGTGTTTATACAATTGTTTAATTGGCAACTCTCTCCTTTGTGGTCCGCAAAGGAATAGTACATCTATATTTGATGAAGTATTCCATTGGGTAATATGCAGTAAACAAGTAGTGATTACCTTGGTCCCTGGTGGCAAACATTATCTCCCTTAATCATTGTTACACCTTTGTGAGATGAGCACTATTCTCATCCCTGTTTTAAAGATGAGAACACTGAGGTTTATTAAGGCTGATGTGCCAGATCCCGCAGTAATTTTAGGGCAGAATGGGGACTAGAGAGCACTGTTTGATACTGAAGTTTATACTCTGGCCAGCCCCACCCCTGGCTGTCACTGAGTGTGTGCATTTGCTCATCAATTCAAGAAGATGTTGGGGGTCTAGCATGTGCCAGATACATACTATATAAGGCACTGGAAATGAAGCCGGGGGGTTCAAAATAGAATAAGGGAGATTATAATAAAAGTAGTAATAAATCTATCACTAACATTGTAGTAAGTGATTGACACCGTGATAAGTTGTTTATAAATGTTTGATACCCTTCCTTGGGGGAAGACTTTACTCCCAGTCCCATTAATAGCAGGCTTTGTCCTATGACAATATGACCAGCAAAATATGGGAGAAAGCAGCATGAATGATGTCCCAGAGAACTTGAAGCACCAACCAGTGTGATACCTCTTCTCTTTCTGCCACAGCGACCCCTGGTATATGTCCCAGAGAGAAGCTGCTGAGTCAGCCTGGGCCCCAGAGTGGAGAACCCAGGGAGGACATTTGTAGCCACCCCACTGTGTACAAGGAGCAAGAGTGTGAAAAAAAACTTTAGAGGTTGACAGCCACTGAGGTTTTTGAGATCATTAGTTACTACAGTATCTTCTACCTTACCCTGGTGATTCAGTGACTTCACTTTATTATTTTTTTTAAAGATTTTATTTATTTATTTGACAGAGAGAGATCACAGGTAGGCAGAGAGGCAGGCAGAGAGAGAGAGAGGAGGAAGCAGGCTCCCTGCTGAGCAGAGAGCCCGATGCGGGACTCGATCCCAGGACCCTGAGATCATGACCTGAGCCGAAGGCAGTGGCTTAACCCACTGAGCCACCCAGGCGCCCCGTGACTTCACTTTAATAAAAAAGATAAACATGTAATAGTGTGAGAGATCACGTAATGTAATGCTTAAAAGCAAAGTCTGTGCAAGCCAGCTGGCATGGAGTCAAATCCCAACTCTCCCATTTACTAGAAAACTGGCCTTAGCAAATGCACCTAACATCTCTGCCTCGGTTTCCTAGGGGATGGGACCGCACTTACCTAGAGTATCATCATGAGGATGAAGCATGTGAACATTGGCAAACTGGAGGACAGAGTGAGCACATGGTGAGTGCTCTTAAATGTTTATCCAGTAGAATTTCTCTGTTAGGGAATAATAGTGGGAACTCAATTCAAAGGGGGGGGGCATCGAGGAAAGGAATATCCTACAAAGTTTTAAGTTCTGTTTCTTAAACCTTCTGGTTGACAGCAATTTTCCCAAGGAAGGAAATTTCCTTAGAATTGCTGCATATGTAAGGGTGAGAAGAACATAGGGGGTCATGCTGAAATGGGTGTTCTAGGACATCAGCTAGTCCACAGGAAGGGAGTATTCCCCTGAGACAGTCTTGTAGAGCCCAGCAAACAAAAAACAGCTAAAAACACAAATACTTAAAGTGCTGAGTGCCCCCAAATATTCCATAACTGAACTGCTCCTCGTATTTATCATTGAAAGCCGGACTTGCCAAACAGCTGGGATAGGGTTAGCTACCGCCCCAGCAGGTGTGTCGAGTCGGCCCTGCTTCTCTGCTAAAGCCTTCATCCCCAGCTCCTCCGTGATCTCAGCCATTATCTTCTTGCGGAAGACTGGAGTCTTTTAGGAGAAGAAAAATCCTTTCATTTCCCAAGTACAGATGAGGTTTAAAATAAGTATTTTGCCCATAGGAGTATTATAGCTGAAATTAAATTTACAGTCATTTATAAGTTGCTGATAGCAGACACAAGCAGCAGAGAAGGATTCACTGACTCACCAACACCAGAACTTGCGATAATTCACAAACCATAGAAAAGGAAGAAAAATGACTGCTCAGCTTTGCTTAGGTTGTTGCTGTAATTCTTAGGAGCGTCTTCTTTTCAAATCACTCGTAATGTGCTTCACATAGGACTCTCCTCAGCACGGCAATCCCAGCTTCACTGGGTCTGTGTTTGAATTGCATAAACTCTTTGCCTAACTTGATTCTCCTGGTTGCCAAATACTTATCTGTGAACCAAGCCCTATCTCTGGGGCTCCCTCTCTCACCGTGGACTGTGCAGGGCCGTGGGTTACACACAGAGGGGAAGAAACCATGTTTAGACAGATGATGTTCCCACTGGTCTGCACATTCTGCAAAACTAGAATTTTTGTTAGTCTCTTTCATCTTTGACCTACACGGTAATATATGTTTATCATTGATAGTGTGGAAAATCACACAGGCGATAAGTAATTATCTCCAATAAGCCCAACACTCAAAGACAACCATTTCATTCATGAACATTTTCCAAGCTATTAAATTTTATTCAAAAGCTTGTGTGGGGAGTATATATATTCCATTGAGCAAACATAGTATCATCTCTTTGACCACGAGAGACATTTAAGTATTTGTTTCCCTTTGATATTTTTAAATAAATTATTTTAGAGAGAGAGAGAAAATGGAAGGGGGTGGGACAGAGGAAAAGGGAGAGAGAATCTCAAGCAGACTCCCCGTTGGGCACAGAGCCTGGCTCAGGGCTCAATCTCATGACCCTGAGGTCGTGACCTGAACCAAAATCAAAAGTCAGAGGCTCAACTGAGAAAGCCACCCAGGCGACCCTCTCTTTGTTTTTTCTATATGATTTTCAGTAATATCATAAGCATAGTTAAAGGATAAAGAGGATACCCTTGAAGATAAATTCTTAGGTTACATAAGATGAAAACTTTTAAAGTTTGGAGATTATTGCCAAATTGCCATCTAGAGGCAATAAAATCTGCCTTTTTAAAATGTAGAATGTTATAAAGACAACATTATGATTTTTTGAGGACTGACCTCACACCACCATACACAAAGTGCTAGGATTCTTTGACATTTTGGAATTGATTGCTGAAATCATTTACTTTCAGCAATGTGAGATTGTGATGTAGACATCTGATTCTGCTGGGGGATAATTTGAACAGAGCACCCTGCAAAGGAAGAGATTTGTTCAAAGGCCCAGCACCTGCTCCTCAAATTGATTTTGTGGTTTATTACCAATTCATCCATTCACAAAAATTTCATGGTGTAACAAAATGAACAATAAAACTACATTGAACATTGAAAATATAATTTGCATATGACACAATGTCACACGATACTTCAACTAATGTGATTCAGGGGAAAGCCAGGAGCTAGAACAGACATTTGTCTACTTAAAAATGTGGGTATTCTTGAATGTTCGGGCACAGATTTTGCAGGAACCTCAATGGTGTGCTTCTCCCCTAATTATTGTGTAATTACCTGATGTCTATATAAAGAAAAAATAATATGTATTAGGTGAGGATATGACTGTTGAATTCCTCCACCCTTGCAGGAAAGTTTAAAGACTTTCATATGTGATAAAAAGGCATGTGTCTGTGCTGGTCTTTTTCTCATTCTATCATCTTTTCTCTGCAGCCCTCTGCTTTCCTTCCTTCCCTATGTCCATGGGACTTTCTACCCTGGCTGGGTGCATTTCACCTCCCTGCATTGGGGCCCCTACTAGGATTTACAGACGGTTACAAGATTATTTACAAGATGTTTACAAAACATGTACAACTTCAGATTCTTCTTAAGTATGGAAGCTTTGGCAACAGTGTTTTTCAGGCACACCTGTTGTGAACTGGTTCTCCAGGATAACTGTCATTTCTTTTGCTGGATCCTTTAACTTTGCTCTACAACATAATTATTCTGTGTGTTTTTAATTAGTTTTGTTTCTTTGTTAGTATTTAGGGTCTGAGTTTAAAACAGTAAGGCATTAGCTAGAAACATATTTCCTATTAACATAAATAAACTTTTTTTAAGACATTATTTTAAGGATGGCTTGGTGGCTCTAACGTTAAGCATCTGCCTTCAGCTCAGGTCATGGTCTGGGATGGAGCCCTGAGTCGGGCTCCCTGTTCAATAGGGGAGCCTGCTTCCCCTCTGCCCCTCACCCTGCTTATGCTCTCTCCCTCTCCCTATCTCTCTCAAATAGATAAGTAAAATCTTAAAAAAATAAATAAAACATTATTTTATACCTGAAAAAAGCAAAACTACAATGCATTATCATTTCCTATAACCATCTCTGCTCATTATGGAGCTCTTTTTCCCCCAATGTAAGATCTGCCACAATGTTGCTCTGTTAATAATTTTGTACAGTTGAGAAGTACACTAAAATGGGAAAAAATCAACAAGAAAAAGTTGTATTTCTTTTTAACTTCTGTATGCTTTTGTCTAATATCCCAAAGTTCAATACTTTTCCAAGGAATAGGGTTTTAATACCAGCTACCTCCTTGGTAAAACAGGTGCTCACAAAAAATTTTTACTGACACGGAAAGATTTCTTTAGAGTCAAGCATTATTACTAGTGATGTTGTCCTATTTTGGAGATGGAACATTCGTTAGAAACTGGCCAACAGTAACCTAGAATAGAATTCTGAGGCTGAGGCTCGTATTGTAAAATTTTACTTATTTTCAATTGTGCTCATACAGAAAGAGGCTTCATATGGATAAGACACTTTCATATAGAGGTGAATTTCACTTTATTACCTTAACCTTTACCATCTGTTCTATCAATGCACATGGTCAACGTGGGGACCAGGGATGCAGATGTCTCTGACAGAAGTCTCTCAATGTGCATTTTATAATGCCTCGCAGACAATGCATACAGTAATTCCCTCTTTGAAATATAACATAAAACTTATTTTAGCCTCGCGACTTATGGTTTACTGTTTATTCCCATGGCACAGCTATTTTAAAATGTTGTTGATTAATTTTAAATGAAAACCCTACCACTATCTTCCTCCTCTGCCCTCCCTCACTTTCCCCCTGTCTTTCTCCTACCAGCCTGATGTCCCCATCTATGTTTTAAGGCTAATGCAATCAGAACGTTTGGTTTTAAGAGTAAGATACATAAACAAAGGATGTCCCACTGCTCTTCCACATGAGGAGAATGAGTCCATCCAAGAACTGTCTTTGACTAGCTCTTAGAGGGATTTTTATTTGTTTGGTGAATGAATCATGAGGGTCAACCTAGGGCATTGCAGTATCAAAAAACATGGAGACTTTCCTTCGTACTGTTAAACTCCCCAAGCTGGAAATAAGAAAATCAGTTTTAGGCAACAAATATTGAATCAGGAAACATTTCCATTTGATCTAAAATTGCATTAAGAAATGAGGCCCAAGTAATATTCTCTTTTCCTGAACATGTCTCACACACATTTCACTTTCTTTTTTTTTTTTTTTTAAGATTTTATTTATGTATTTGACAGATAGAGATCCAAGTAGGCAGAGAGGCAGGCAGAGAGAGAGGAGGAAGCAGGCTCCCTGCTGAGCAGAGAGCCCAATGTGGGGCTCGATTCCAGGACCCTGGGATCATGACCTGAGCTAAAGGCAGAGGCTTTACCCCACTGAGCCACCCAGGCGCCCCACATTTCACTTTCTTAACCTGAAGAAGGTGGGGGGAACCAAAAACAAACAAACAAACAAGCTCTCACCATTCACCTACACACGGAGATGTCCACTGACTTCAAATTTGATTAAGAAGAAATACAAGCAAAAGGGATGTTGTGCTTTCTCCAGCCATACAATGGTAAATCAGAGAAGACATTCTGTGGGGTTCTTACGGGAATTATTAACTAAAATGTGTTTATCCTCCCTTCCTGGCTAACCAGCTCAGAGCAAGTAATGAGCTCAGTGGAAATAAAATAAATACTGGCCTTCTCCAGGCCTTCCAACTGCTCTGCCACCTACCATTTTTCTGAATGTTTTCTTACTTCTGTATTTGTTTGACTTAACCACTCCAACTGAACTGAGCACGGCTTCCAGGAGATGGTTTGGGACAAGCAAAGCAAGTCTTTGTGTTCCCTGCATGGTCTCAGTAATGTTCTTGGAGATACACATCAGGTCGACCTGATTCCTCAATTAAACATGTAGCATTTAAGTTAGAAGAGCCTCCATCTCAGAGTCCTCAGAATGTTGCTGGTTGGAAAAGGGAGATGTTTGGGGGAAAGTATATCCTGTGAGTCCCATCTATGACCTTAAATAGGTCCCCGAACTCCTAACCATCTCAGCGTCTCCCTCTGCTGCAGTTCAGTCAGGGAATGCTGCCATCCTACTTCCAATGCAAGTGGAGAGGCCAACAAAATTGTTCATTTACCACCACGAGTCTGCCATTTTGTCGAAGACAGAGAAACTCAAGTTCATGACCATTTAATTGGAATCAGATCACAATTCCTGTTATCAGGACTGCTTTTCATTTCCGATAAAAATAACACCAGAGATCAATGGCTCTTCCATAAGAATGCTTAATACTTTTATTTATTGTATGCAGCTTGAGTGACTTTCAGCAAATGGGGGTCAGGATTAGGGAAGAGGAGGACAGAAGATGGGGAAGATGGTTGAGGATTGAAGGGCAACAAAAGACAAAGGCATGAGCTACCAATGCCTCCAAGAACACATAACATGTGGAAGGGAAAAGAAGTCCCCTAGCATCTCCCATGCCATTCTCATTTTCCCAACACCTTCCCACCCCAATGGCTGTCACACAGCGCGTGGAGAGACTGAGCCCTGTTGTCCAAGAGCATCGCATCCACTGTCACTGCCCAGCCTTGGTAAATCCATTCCTCATAGAAACAGAATTATTTCTCAAAACTAAAATTGATTTTGACTGATTTCCTTCTTGTACAGAAACAGTCTAACTTTGAGGAAGCTCCTGTGTTATTTATAATTGTTAAGGTCATTCATTCAAACACTTTGGGAATTTATAATTTATTATCTTTCTTGCCCAGATTTACACAGCATTAGTGAGTTTAATTTAATTTAATACATTAAATGAAAGCCATTTTTAATATTGTGGCATAGTAGGAAATTATACATATTTTAAAGTTCTTTGCAAATGACTTTGTAAACACGGCCAAATTATAATTAGAATTCTTTTATGTAGCAATAAAATCTAAACATTTTCTTATACAAAATTGAAATCATTAAGCTTATTTAGCTTAAGTAAAATCATTAAGCTTATTTAACTTTTTCTATCCATAGGTCGTCCCAACTGGGATCTTGCCCTAGAAAAGAGGGGGTGAGAGGGGGGAAAGCTATGTAGAAACCATAAGCATTGGGATACTTGATAGTAACTGAGGAAGAGTATAATGTGAGTAGTGGCTTACACTAGGGGGTAGGTACAGTAATGAGTTTTAAAGTAATTTCTTTACTTCTCGTACTTTTTACATTAGCCATATATACCACTTTTATAATTTAAAATAGCCATTATTTTTTAATAGAATAGTTTCCTTTGTGCCTTAATTCAGATTTAGAGGTCAAGGGAGAGAAGACGGAGGCTTAATAATAATTATACTAAAAACATTACAGCTTTGGTATACTTGGGAGGCTCAGTTGGTTGGGTGTCTGCCTTCAGCTCAGGTCATGATCTCAGGGTCTTGGGATGAAGTTCCACATCAGGCTCCCTGCTTAGCAGGGAGTCTGCTTTTCCCTCTCCCTCTGCTTCCTTCTCCCCGCCCCCCACCCCACTCCTGCTCTCTCTCTTTCTCTCTCTCTCAAATAAACAAATAAAAACTTAAAAAAAATTATAGCCTTTACAACTTCCATGCAGACAGGTAGAAAGACATCAAGAGACTCAAAGAGGAGAGCTTCTTATATTACTATGGTGGTCCTGCAGGGGATACCCTCAAGCTCTAAATCATGAATATTCATATAGTCCATGCCAGGCACCAAATTCCCTCTGTGTGCTTTACAAATACTAGCTATGCTTATGATCATCCTATTTCACAGGTAAGAAAACTGAGGTCACATAACTTGGCCCAAGATCACACACTCAGTAGTAACACTAGGACACGGGCAGACTGGCTTCAGAGTGTGCATGCCTAAGCATTACGTTACATAGTTGCCAACATGCCTTTACCTATTATGTTAATGGAGGAGGACTTGTCTTCTTTGGTGTCAGGTGAGCCTCTGGGGCAAGTTATAGACAAGGATGTAGGAGGAGGAAAAAGATCATCATCATTTTCCCAACAAATTGGCTTGCTTGTATACTCCCGGATCATTAGGGTCCTGTTTGGACAAATTCATGTCCACCATGAGTTTCCATCAATGCTTGGCCCACTTCAAGGACAAGGAAACCGATGGTAGAGGTGATGGGGTACTGCCCAGCAGGTCCTTTGTCCTAGGATGATTTCACCAAACTTCACCATTGTCTGCTGGTTAAACTGGCCTGTGACATTTCAGTGAGCAAATATAAAAGGTGCCATGCATGCTGTGGTGGAACATTCCATCTCGAGGCAGAGGACTCTGGCAGCAGTAAGGCTACATGGGAGTGGAGGGCTTTTTATGGGATTACTATAAAATAACAAAAATTAACAAACAGAAACAAACCCCATCCCTTGTACATGTGTGTTGTATTTGGGCTGCTCCACACACCAGGCCATTGACAGGCTGTTTTAACATGTAGCCTCTCAAGCATGAAAAGAAAGAAAAAAGAAACCGATTTTTTTTTTAATCCTTTTTAAAAATCGTGGTAAAATATCCATAGCACGGAGCTATCATTCTAACCATTTTTTAAGAGTGCAGCTCAGGAGCCTTCAATGCATTCATCTTGTTGTCTTCTCCCAGGACTTCATTCAAGCCCACTCAAGCCATGATCAGGAATGCCACACCCTCCCTTCCTGTGGCCCCTGACACCATCATCCCGCCTTCTGTCCTCACAGGTCCGAAGACTCAAGGTGGCCCAGAGGAGTGAAGCCCACTTCTTTTGAGAAACACTGTCCTCTGTTTTCCTTCATTTTCCCTCGTAGCTGCAGCATTTAATGAGAAATTGTTTTTAAAGCCAATAAATGAGTTTCATTTCTTCCCCCCTTCCATCCACCCTTCCTCCATTTCCTCAAAAAGGCCAAGAGCTCCACAGGTGCTGGTGGTTCTTACTCATGTGACTGCCAGCTCTATCCTTCGTCTCCTCTGTCGAAGCTGGTCCACAGCCTCTCCACCTCTCTGATGTCAATAAGCCACAATTTCGCAGACACTGCAGAACCTGGGCAACCACCAGCCCCTGCCAAAATTGCATCCTTGAAATTTCCAGCCAGAATCACTCAGGGCCCCCACTTGAACTGTTCATCAGGAAACGAGAGTAGCCTCAGTTTCCTACATTGATGCTATCTGGCTCACAGTTGGGGCTTCGTAGCAGAGATGGAACCTGACCCATGGGCAGCATCGTGCGCACCTGTTTTCCAGCATCTTAGTAACAAATGTCAGGAGGAATTCACTAGGTGGATCCATGTCTTCCCAGCTCTGACTGTCCCACAGAGTGCCTAGCGTGGTGACCTGTATGACATGTGAGTAAGCAACAAACCCAGCAGTGTGTCCCAAACCTGAATTAGTCACATTATGACCAAGAAAAAGAAAAGCACTTACAAGGAAACAAATTCATCCATGTACTACCGAAAACTAGTTCACAGATCACCCATTAAAAATTCTAGAGGAGCTAACCTCATATCTGAATGGGAATCTATTAATCTTTTCCAAACTAGCACATTAGTAAACATCTGGGCTTGTCTCCTGAGAGCCAAGATAATGGCTGCATCAGGATAAAGAATTTGGTGTGGAAATGTTAGCAGTGATTACTTCTTGTGCAATTATAGACTGTTTTATTTTTTACGGTTCTGTAATGGAAATTGGTGACTTACATAATAGAATACATATGTCCGTATGTCTCTATATGTGCGAGTGTGTATCTAAACGATTGTATATAGAGACACTGGGTGAAGGAAAAAGGCACAATGTGGCAAAGCCTAATAGCCACATCCCTTAAAGCGAAGTTGAAGGTCTGTGGGGTGATGGCTGTTGCCGCCAGACCCACCTTCATTCTGGCAATGAAGAATGCATCAGGAAAATGGTGGAAAAGAGAAGCAGGCATAAGGGATCTGAGGGAGGGTAAGTACGTGAGAGCCACAACTGCCCGCCATAGACACCTTCTGAAATGCCTCCCCCCACATTTAATCAATAAAATGTACTAATGGAGGATTGCCACGTGTGGGGCAATATATGATATAAATATTATAAATCCCTCTTCTTGCCCCATAGTCTTTAAAAATCTAAATGCCAAGGCTGAACAGAAATAGTACCTGTGGGTATAGAGAGGGAAGCAGGGAGCAAGGACGGCTGGGGGACGCAAGCAGAGAAGGTTTCTGGGGTGAAGTCACGTCCTGATGAGTGGAATGGATGCTATGAGGATTCTTCGTCGTCTCCACAGGATGAACACTCTCTGCTCCAGGACCAGAAGGAGGAGGTGATCATCTGGAGTCCAGGGCGCCCCGTCTCCCCTCTTAGAACTGGAGAATACTAGTTCAATACAGTTGAATGGCCCACAAGGAAGGGAGAGTGAGGTCAGAGGAAATGGTAGATCCACCAAGTCTCACATGATGCCAGCAAGTTAGAGAACGGCCAGCTGCTCAGGCTTCTCTGAGGGCCAGCCTGTTGGAAGCCGGCTCCCGTCCTGACATTCTTCTCCAGCTGGGCTGTTTCCTGGGCTGCTGCAGACTCCTCCCTTCACACCCCTTCCCAGCTGTGGTTTGGCACTCTCTGCAAGAGTCCCGATGGCCAGAGTGCCCTCTGGGCTTGTCTCCTGAGAGAACAGGCCTGCCTATTTCCACTACCGAATTTATCCACAGAGACAGGCGGAAGAAGCTTTTTTTAGATGGCCAAAGAAAATTGGCCTGGACGAAGTGTGCTGGGACCGTGTGGTACTAATCAGATGTGGTGTCTGGGACACCCGACAGGCCCATGCATAAGCTGCAAGGAGCTTAATACTTTTCCTGCTGCACCATAGAAGCTTTTGGCTTAGCACGTGGAAGCATTTGGGGGATGGAATGAAAACTCCTCCTGGTACATGGTGTTTGGCTGTGGCCAGAAGGAGTCGTCAAGTTAAAGTTCTACAACAAACAGTTGTTTTTTTGTCCTGAGCCAAGGAAGTGACTATATCTGGATGATGATAAATCAGGTTCGCAAACTAGGGCACACGAGCCAAACCTAGCCTGCCACCCGTTTCTGTACACCCTGCAAGCTCAGAATAGTTTCTCTGTTTTTAAGCAGCTGAAAAAAAAAAAAAAAATCAAAAGACTATTTTGTGACCCATGGACATGATACGAAATTCAGATTTTTTTTTTTTTTTTAAGTGGGCTCCACGTCCAGAGTAGAACCCAACATTGGACCTGAACTCACAATCCTGAGATCAAGACCTGAACTGAGGTCAAGAGGGGGACGCTTAAGTGGCTGAGCCACCCACGCACCCCTGAAATTCTGATTTCAATGTCCACGAATAAAGTTTTATTGGCACCCAGCCACACCCATCTGCTGACATACTGTCTCTGGCTGGTTTCAGGCTTCAAACGCAGAGTTAAGTATTTGCAGGAGAGACTGTTTCCCATCTGTCGTTACAGTTTGTCAACCCCTGTGCTAAAGCAGCGGCCGGTGTCACCAAGGGCAGGAACAATGTAAAGTAGTGAGTGGAAAACTTTTAAATAAATAAGGATACTGTTTTTGTTTTTTTTCCTTTGTTTGTTTGGTTTTTTTTGGAGCTGCATTTTTAAATTTGCCAGAATTCTGGGTCGTAAATCATACCACACTGAGGAAACGCTATATCTGGTGTTCAGCTTTAATACTTAAAATAATGTTTAAACGTTTAAATTTCCTTCTTGTGTTTTTGAAATTCCCTCCCCAAACCTCCTCCACCCCACCCCGGCGCTCCCCTGCACACACGAGGGAAAAAGCATCGGCAGACAGACGCTCAGTATCCCCTAGGAGCTCAGTAACATGTTTGTGCTCACAGAGGCTCCCTGGTAGGAAGAAATACAAGAACAGCGACTTGCAGACCCCCCACGGTGGACCGCAAAGGACGATTAACTGAAACAATGTTATGGGAATGTATTCAGTATGCACAGATGACAAAACTCCAGCAAGCCAGCTCCCTACAGCATGCTAATTATAGACACTGCTCTCAAAGTTTAGTCAAGCTACACAGTATGGTCCCTTTGACAGGGTGTGGTTTAAGCTGACCACTTAAATAGTGGAGAGATCCCTTTTGGTTAACTAGTACAATTCGGTAGCTCCAGGCATACACTCTATCTCTCAGCTTATAGAGCTAAGACCTCATTTTTGCTCTAAGACTTCTAAGAAGATTCCTGCAAGCCAGACAGTTGGAAATCAACAGTTGGAAAAATTCTGTGTTCATCAACAAAAAGGCTTCATGCTTTCTCACGAAGAAGTTCTATAAGGAAGCCTCGTTTCTGAAGAAAGCAAGCTGAAGTACGGTGTGTGGATGAGCCGCAGTGGAAAGTGGGTGGAGGAAGGAGGAAGAGGAGGCCAGAAAACTCGCAACATATTCCTTAAGGACATGCTGGCATGTTGAGGATAATTTCTCACGGTTGGGCATAAGCCCAGCCCACCACGTAATCAAAGGGCTAAGGTCAGGGAGTACAAACTGCTTAAATATGCTGACCTGTAATGACAGGCTCCATCCACCTACCTGACTCCTCCATCTGGCGAACGTCGTATGCTGCTCGGAAAAAGCATGCAAGCTGTACCCGACTAGATGAGATCGAAGGGAAGCGAGGACAGAAGCAGCATGAAGAGAAGTCAGGGCTGGGGGTACCCTCGCTTGAGCCACATAGACTTCTGGGTGGCAGAAAACAGAGCTCGATTTGGCAAAGAACCCAACCCAAGGAGAACTGGGATTTGAGAAGGGGGCCTGGGGAATGTTTCCACGAAGGCCCCGGCCTTGCACTTTCCCTGGTCATTGTGAGAAATCCAGTTTTTTCTGTGTACATTTGGAGTAAGGACCGGTTTACAAACTCTCTCTCTCTCTCTCTCTCTCATGTCCTCTCTGTGAGCACACAAGTCCATCCCCTGCCAGGTGATGGGAGTGGAGACATGATCTCACTCCATCCCTACCCCTCACTACCTGCACTTGGGACTGGAAGACAGGCACAGCACGGATGGATTTTTGAGTAGAGCAGGGAGTGTCCCATCTTATTCCTATTACAAAGACCAATTCAAGTCCACTGGGTCTCATTGGTACTGGGGTTTTCTGCTACTCCTCTTCCACTCGGAGCCAAAGCTGCTTCAAAGACCCTCATATTCACTGCTGCTCTTGGGTTCATGGGAATCCTTCTACTACTTCCACCCCAAGCCTAGAGGCAGGGAACTCTTTGGGAAAGCTGGGCCCTTCTTCCTAGAGGCCACACACAACCTCCCTCAGGCTCTCCTGGGGAGGAGGACACCACTTTCTTCTGCTCTTAGTTCTCCCAGGTCTCCCTGTTGCACCCTCCTGTAGGTCTTGAACTTGCAATAGAGGCAGAGTGCAAGGATGCTTTGGGGGACCCTGCTTCCTCCCTGGACCTCTGTCTCCCCAGTTCAAGTGATTGTCAGCTACTGAGAGGTTAGGGGGACAGAGGACATGAGCTTCTCCTTTCTCTTCTAGCCATCTTTTCAGTCTTCTGCAATGGCCATGGCTGGGTGTTTGATTCAAAGTTTTGAATGCGTTGTTATCTGAATTTTTTTCTGAGTTTCTAATAAATTAGCTTCTGCCTTGACTGGGGTGGGGTGTATGTATGACAGGATTACTATTTTAAAATATTATCCCACTATTAATTTATGATATCTGGGCACAATTATTGCTATCTCATTACAATCAAATCAAAATGTTTTACTTATCACATGTTAAATATTTTTGAAAATCTCTAATTTAGAAATGAAAGAGTCAGTAAATAGTGCTTTCTTTGGCCAAAATGTTGTAGTGACACTCTTTTATAACTTCAAAATGTATAAAATTAACTCCCTGTGCCTCTGCTGATAGTCTCATAAAAGCTGGGTCAATAGAATGGGTTACGTTGACCCTGTTAGATATGATAGAAACGGTGTGTTTGTTTTGTTTTATAGACTTACTTATCTGAGAGAGAGAGAGAGAGAGAGAGCATGAACAGGGGTAGGGAGAGAAAGAATCTCAAGCATACCCCTCGCGGAGCATGGAACCTGACTCTAGTCTCCATCCCAGGACCCTGAGATCATGACCTGAGCCAAAATCAAGAATTTGACACTTACTCAGCTGAGTCACCCAGGCACCACTAAACAGTGCATTATCTTTGTTTTAAACCCATTTTATATCCCTTGGGAATCCCAAGAGCCTTTGCGATTATGCCTTTTTTTTTTTTTAAGTTAATTTAACTGACAAGATATAGTAATATTTCTGACTAAAACATGGTGCTTTGCTTTTGTCTGAAAATTAGTGGAGTTGCTAAATTTGACAACATACAATCCAGCTAATTTCTTTTAACTGGAGAATAAATGAATAAATATATGAAAAATGTAATTATTCACACACACACCCTTGGCCCCGGAAGCTGCTTTGTTCTGAATCTCTCACTGGCACTGAATCTGTTTCGTTGGGGGAGGGAGTAGGATACAGACTTTTAAAGGGAAGATCATAGGGACAAACTTTGCCTTCCTTACTACATATTTGAATACTCTTCAGACTCAGCAAAGCACCACAGTTCGAAGAGGCCTGTATTTAACAAGTTCAGGGAGGAAGATCTGAATTCTGGCTTTCCCAGAGACCCAAAGAATATATAGTTAGACGCCCCTTTTCATAGATATAACCCAGCAATCATTCAGGTTGACCCTCAGCTTGGTGAGGTATGTTTTTCCCAGATTTTACTCAGCTTTCTGTGTCAAAGAGAGTAAATCCAGTACTTCAACTTTTGGATTTTTTTTCCCCCCACAGATTCAGAACCCAAACACATGTGTTTTCTGGATTATCATTAAAAGTTAATATAATTGGGGTGCCTGGGTGGCTCAGCCACCCAGCTGGGTTAAGCCACTGCCTTAGGCTTGGGTTATGATCTCGGGGTCCTAGAATCAAGCCCCACGTCGGGCTCTCTGCCCGGCGGGGAGTCTGTGTCCCCCCTCTCTCTCTGACTGCCTCTCTGCCTGCTTGTGATCTCTCTCTCTGTCAAATAAATAAATAAAATCTTTTTTAAGAATGTTAATATAATTAATTACAAGGTAATAAGTGATAATAATGCCCTTCGTGCACATCTTTCCTTTCAACCCCTCAGTGCTGATACAATTTACATTATTTCTCTTTACAACATCCTTACCAAGTAGAAAAGGAAGAGTATTAGTGTTCCAATCTGAAGACAATAATGTCTCACTTGTGCGTAAAATGTTACAGTTTATAAACACTTCCACAGACATCATTTTATTTTGATTCTGACCTTCATAGCACTCTGTGACATACGTGAGTCAGCCAGGTATCATCTTCTTCCATTTCCATATGTGAGGACCAGAATTCAGAAAAATGGATGGTCTGCCTATGTTCTGCACTGAACAAATGGAAGGAACCTGCGTTGCTAGCTTGTCAGTGACTTTTCGTGGAAGAGACACAGAAAGATTAGGTGAACAATTCTATATGATATAAGAAAACACTCCAACGATCTTCATATTTTACTTTAGAGCTTTGCTTTCTTTTTCTTGTTACATTTTTTCAATGCCATCATTTTGTCAAGTACACTGTGAAGTACCTCCCAGACAGCATGTATTAGAAACAGGCCTATTTGTTCCATTCTCCCCAGAACTCCAGGGGGCGGGTTGGATTGGGGGATTATTTTTTCTTTGGTTTTACATTTTGAAAGCCGTGCTCCAACTCTCAAAGGATGCTGTTAAACACAGAATAAATATTGAATTGTCTCTCTATCCTCACGGTCTTTGTGGTGGCAAATAAATGTTTCTGTGAAGGAGTTTGCTCCCTGAAGACCCACAAGTGGCGGTTAGAAAGTGTCCATAAATTAAAGGCAATGAAAGATCACTAACCACAAGTAATAGATGTTATAAAAAAAAAAAAAAAAAAGTAAAATACATAAAATAGTTTTTATATGCACGTATACTCTGGACTCTAACCAGGTGGCTACCATGTAAATGTTTTTCCCAATTATGAGCGTTTTTATACATACAAAGATGCTTTCATAACAGCAGTCTGTGTTGAATAAATATTATCCATAATTGCATGACTTATTTCAACTTCTAACAGGAGAACAGTGTTAATCTGAGAGAAGACACTTAGCATTTTTTAATCCCTTCAAGTTTCTGAATCAGTAGTCATTCTGAAAGAATCCTCTGATTTTAATCAATGAAAAAAGAAAGAAAATGTAGAGTAAAATCATTGATTCAGCATTGGAAACCATTCCCCATAAGGCAGGAGTAATCTCCACGCATAATCTCCAGTAGTTCACACTTCTTCTCTTCATTGGAAAGTCATCAAGGATTCAAGGGTCATCTACCATCTGTCTGGTTATCTTTGGGGAAGGGAAAACCTGAGATAGTAGAAACAACATCAGTTCCCACTAAGAATGTTTCCTCTCTTTCCTGCCTCATAAATGCTCAGAGAACATTCAAGAACTTCAAGAACAGCTGTCTCCTTCCTCAGAGATCTACCCCCTTGCTCAGTCCTGTTGATTCTGAGTCTACCTTTCTCAAACGCTTTTTCCCTCTCTCCTCTGATGATGTCCCGTCTCAGCCTTTATTGCTCTGTAGGGCTACCTGGAATGCTGTAGAGACCATAGCTATAGCAAGCATCCTGACTTGTCCTTGCCTTCACTCTGTCTTCACCCATCCTGTCTGCACACAGCTTCACGTCCTAAAGGACGGCTAAGAATATGTCCTTTTTTTGGTTCAGAACTTTTCACTGACTGCTTATTGCCTACCAAATAAAACAACGATCATTTAACCTTGTATTGACTTGCCTCTTGCCACCAACAAGCTCACATTCAGAACAGAGCAACTTCTACTCTCAGTGTGGACCCTAATCACCAGGCTTTCTCCTTTCCCCCAAATTCCTCTGCCCACATGCAAATCTTATCGAATTTTCAGAGCTCTGTGTGAGTATTAGCCTTCCTGGTCCCTTTCCTGAACCCCCATTTCAGGACATCTGCCATGTCCTATGATAGCCATCATCTTTTACCTCAGAGTGTGTGTGTGTGTGTGTGTGTGTGTGTGTGTGTGTGTGTATGTACAAGAGTCACTATATTCTCAGGGGTCAAGCTTTCTGTGTTTAATCTCTGGCTATTGATGTGATGCTGAGTGAACCCTAATTTTTAGCATTCTTATATTATTGGGGGGGGGGCGGGTGAGGGGAATGGGCAATACCAAACTCAGGACATTGTCGTGCAGATGAAGAGCCAACATATCTAAGTGCTCAGAGTAAATGAAAGGCATCGTGGCATATACACCTTCTCTTTTCTAGGACAGTAGCACCTTGGGAAGGGCTTTTGGGCTATTCATCATTGTCTCACCCCAGTGACGGAACACACGCCTGTATTCAATACATCTCTGTGGACTAAACACTGAGGGACGAGTCCCTCCCAATCTTTCGAGAATGCTGTGAAAGACTCTTGTTTACTGATGATCTCAGCAGCTTCCCCGCTTTATGATGTGCATGGAATGATGACTGGGACATGAAGTGTGTAACACAATAAATACAAGAATACTCCCCATTTTTTTTTAAAGATTTTATTTATTTATTTGACAGAGAGAAATCACAAGTAGATGGAGAGGCAGGCAGAGAGAGAGAGGGAAGCATGCTCCCTGTGTAGCAGAGAGCCCGATGCGGGACTCGATCCCAGGACCCTGAGATCATGACCTGAGCCGAAGGCAGCGGCTTAACCCACTGAGCCACCCAGGCGCCCCAAATACTCCCCATTTTTGATGAAAGAGAGAACAGCGGTCATTCTCGCTCATTCTGTGTCTCTGCAGGGCTAGAAATATCAGTGGCAAGGAAGCCCAGAAGAGAAGTTGGCAGGGGGTTCAAAGAACTGCATCCCAGAGCTACACTTACAGTACTCTTAAAACTACTCTTGGAGTGATATGCTCTTCTGAGCAGGAGAGATTAGGAGTTAATTAACAGAGGAAATAGTAAGAAATAATTAATAGGGTGTATATCTGCCCAACTGTGACACTCAGCACTTTGAGGAACCTCTTTCTCTACCACTTGATTATGTGCCTTTAAGGAAGTAGGATGCTGACTGTAGGTTGCACGTTGAAATTTATTAAAAGGATTGGCTGCAGAATCAGAAAGTCAACATTCAGAGGCATATGGTATTTATTTAGGGGATTCTTAGACTCTGATGTGTAACATTAATCCAGGCACAGACAGAATGAAACCTACGATTTCTCCAAATGGTGCTCATGTCTCAACACCAGCTTTATAAATACTGAATTACTCATCAACCTGGAATACGTGTATTTTTTCATGAGTACCTATGTTTAGCATCTAAAGTCTCTTAAGAAAGGACATCCACAGTGGATACATTTTGTCAAATATGTGGGCTCCCCATATATGTATGTGAAGATAGAAAAACTTCACTTTTTACTAAAATACTAAAGTTCTTTCACATTGATCATTTTTGTGCTCCCACATGAAAAATAAGAGTCTCCTTGGCCCACCTCTAGCCTCTGTCCTTAACAATCATAAAAGTCAGGGCACAAAAGGAGCTACCATATGCTGAGTGAACTCTATGATCGGTATCACAATGCTCAAAACAAGCCTGCCAAGCAGGTATGATTTCTCCTCTTTTTAAGGTAAGGACGCGGAGGCTCAGAGCAGCTCAGTGGTTTGTCAGAAGTTGCGTGATTAGGTAGTAACAGAGCCAAGACTCAAAATTCACAAAGTTCCTTCACCAAGGACTAGTTCTTCTTAAACTAAGGCTTACCAAATTTTATGAAGTTTTGCTTATAAACTTTATTGCACTTATAAAGGTTTAGAGCTTTGTTCTTCCCTGTACTTTAGTTCAACTTTTGATTCCCTTGCCATAGGCTCAGGACTCTGCTGGGCCTCCCGATAACTGCCCTACAAAGGGAGTATTTATCAGAGGGGCTCTCAGCGACCTCCTCCTGGGAGGCTAGCTGTAAGTCTGCCCAATTAGCTTAAACACGGGTTTCCTAACCCTGGACCTTTGTCTTGCCCCATCTGCTTCAACAATATTGCACGCTCAAGATGCTTGATCTAGAGATGGACAACCCATCCTGAGTCAAAAAGGGGAAGGAAGGCATTTTCCAGGAGAGTTTCCTAGACTTGCTCAGGAAGATGCTTCTCCAACGCCTCCTCCTCCTCTCTCTCCTCCCTTTCCTCCTCCTCCTCTTCAAACCCCTCCTCCTCCCCCCTTCTTCTTCTAAGATTTTATATATTTATTTGACAGAGAAAGACAGCACACAAGCAGAGGGAGTAGTAGAGGGAGAGGGAGAAATAGGCTCTCCAAGGAGCTGGGAGCCCGATGCAGGGCTCGATCCCAGGACCCCAAGATCATGACCTGAGCTGAAGGTATATGCTTAACTGACTGAGCCACCCAGGTGCCCCAGGAAGATGCATCTGCATTTCATCTGTTTCAAGACCCTCTCTGGTATCACCCATCTCGTGAGAAATAGTCCCTGCCCAAAAAGAAAAGTGGTCAGAAATTTGGACATGTGACTCAGGTTATAAAAGCCAGGGTTGGACACCCATGTTCACAACAGGTCTATTCACAATAGCAAAGGGGTGGAAGCAATCCAAATGTCCATCAATGGATGAACAGTTAAATGTGGACTCTACAGACAATGAGAAAAAAGGCAATTCTGACACATGCTACATCATAGATAAACCATGAGGACACTGTGCTTCTGAAATAAGTGGGTCATATTCACAGAAACACAAAGTAGAACGGTTGTTGCCCATTCTACGGGGAAGTGGGGGATTATTGTTTAAAAGGTGTAGGACTTGAGTTTTACAAGATGAAAATTTCTGGAGATTGGTTGCATGACAATGTGAATATATGTAACATTATTGAAACATGCATTTAGAAATGGTTAAGGAGGTATATTTTATTTTATGTGTATTTTACCACAATTTTTAAAAAAGCCATGGTAAATATATGAAAAGTGTAGTCATGCTAAATTTCCAAGACGTCAGTGTATGAGAAGTAAGATGTTTGAAGAATATGGAGTGATAGAAAACAGTGGTACCAACCCAAGCCCAAAATGAGGATAAAAAGAAGCTCCTCATCCAAGCATCTATTCTTCCGTCTCCGTCTGGGAAATGAGCAAGAAAAAATACATACGCAGACATTGGGCATTTCATACGATTATTTGACATGAATTATTTGGGTAATTGCCATAATCCTTCACACTATTTTAAAGAACAGAAAATTCAGTCAGATGGCTTTCTCGCATTGAAGTTTGAACGGGTGGAATGAATTCCTTTGAATTAACACAATAAAGTCCTCCTAGTTCAACGTATTCCGCTACTGGTAATTTGCTGCATTGATTTCATTCTTTAATTGATAAAGCATTTCCATGACATGATCAAGTTTCTTCCCTACTCTGTGATGTAAGCATTTGCTAGACTGTTCCGTATTCGACAGAGGAATAGCATGGTACTTTGGAGTAGGAATGCAACCAGAAGTTCAGGCACAGATGTGAGTCCTGCTCTTCCTCAGGGTAACCCTGAAAAATAACCCCAAATAATTAGGCCCCAGATTATCTTCCCTCGCTAGGAAAGAATTCATCTAAAGTAGGGCACACTTGGGACATTTGGGTGACTCAGTCCATGAAGCATCTACCTTTGGCTCTGGGTGTGATCTCTGGGTTCTGGAATCAAGTCCCACATCAGGCTCTCTGCTCAGTGGGGGAGTCTGCTTCTCCCTCTTCCTCTGTGCTCTACCTCTCTCTCTCTCTCTCTCAAATAAAATAAATAAAATCTTTAAAAGAATAAAGCAGGGCATACTTTTCTATAAGGACCAAATACTAAATATTTTAGGCTCTTACCCTTTGTAGAACAAAAGGTAAAATCAAGAATAACAAGAGAGAAAACAAACTTCCACAACTGTTTTTAACTGATGAACTGTAAAATATAAAAACAATCGTCTATCTATAAATATAGATAAACTGGGAATACAAGCCTACTAATGAGAAAATGGAATCCTCTTTTTGGGAAAAACATTTTGCTTTATTGTAGTTCAAAGTTACTGTTCCTTACAATTGCAAATATCATTTGTAAAAAGCATTTTTAGCTCATGGGCAATACAGAAACCATCCTGAAGGCACACTTGCTCCATTGGCTGCAGATTGCCAGCCTGTTCTAAGATCTAGCTAATCTCGAAAGTCTTCTTTACCCACTCTAAGTGTCATGCTTCTTCTCTTTTGCTGGATATAATTCCTCCACTCAATTTTAGCATGAGGTTATCTAGCTGAGTGGTTTTAAAAACCATCCACATGTGATAACGTCCAGATTTTTCTCTGTTGTTAACCTCTCCCTTATAGGATGTGTTTTTATATATGCCTCAACTTTGTCCTTGTCATTTACCCTTTGGTGTCTAAGAGGTATCTCCAATGAAAGAGTTCCTAAAACTGTCCCCCACCTTTTGACCTTCTTCTTCTTAGTAAATGACACCTTCATTCACCCATGTATTCAAGCCAGAAGTCTAGGAGCCACCTGAGATCATTCCCTTAAACCTCCTCCATGACACGAAGCCATCAGCATTGATTTGGAGACCTCTTGTACAAACGGGAGAGCAGTCAAGGAGGTTGAGAATCTATACAGATGTGCTCAAAACAGAAATGATCAGAAGTGTTCTGGTTATAAAAGGAATTATAAGTGTGACAAAGCAACCCCTCAAAGTCTTCTTCAACACATCCTCTTCCTTCCATTACGGCCACCTGGAAGGTCCCAACAAACCCTGTCTCTTACCTGAACTACTGCTCTTGCTTCGTAACTGGTGTTTCAGGTCCAGCTCCACTCTCCACTCCATTCTCTCCAGGGGAGGCAAAATGAGCATCTTAAACATAAACCAGATTCTGTTATTCCCCACTGAAGCTGCTCCGTAGCTCCCCCTCCCTATTAGTTTGATATCTATTATTATCTGCTCATCATGTTCCTGGTACTGCTTACCTTGCTGGGAATTTTGTAGTAACCCAGATGGACAAAAAGTCCTACCAAAAGTAACATGCATTCTAAACAGGCCAAACAGATAATAAACAAAAGAAGAAAAAAAAATGAAACTTACATAGCATGTTAGGATAAATGACAAATGCTCTGGAAAAATAAATGAGGGAGGTGGGCAAGGAGCTGAGAGACGGAGGAGTTGCAGCGTTAAATAGGGTGGTCAGGCAAAGGCTTCCACTGTGCAGGTGTCTTCTGAGGGAAGTCCTGAAGGAGATGAGGCAGCAAGAAGGTGGAAGAGCATTCTAGAGAGAGGGAACAGCATGTGCCGAGGAGGAGCAGCAAGGAGACAGTGAGGGCAGGAGGAAGAAGTTGCAGGGGTCAGAGAGATGACAGAGGCAGGGTTATGGAGCTCTTACAAACCCTGAGTGAGGTGTCTCAAAGAGTGTGCCCTGACTCAGGCTTAGGAGTACGGGGCCACTGTAGGTGATGGAAATGTTGCACAGGAGAGCAAGGGCACAGGTGGAACCAGTTAGAACTCTACTATAGTACCTCAGGGGAGATATTAGAATTAGATGAGCCCAAAGATGCTCAGCTTCTGTGAAGTGGGACAGAGAGGAGTCAAGAGTGACTGCCCAATTTTCAGTCTGATCCACTGAAAATTAGAGTTGTGATCACTTAAGATGGGAAGTCTGAGGGGAAAGAGGATTTGGGGGGTACTTATTAGGAGCTTGGTGTTGCTTGGGATGCCTTTGAGATGTCCAGTGGACATCCCATCAGAGATATCAAGCAGGTGGTTACACATCTAAGTTTGGAATGCAGAGGAGAGGAACAGACTAGAGACATGTTTGCTGACCGTCCGTACAGGTATTATTTGGAGCCACGAGATGAGGTGAGATCATCAAAGGAGTGAAGGTAACTAGATAAGGGAAGAGGACGAGGAGGGGCGAGCACAGTGGGGAGGATGGGAAGGAGCAGCCAGTGAGGGAAGAAAGGGGAAATGAACTGGGTCAAAGGCTGTGTGGATTAAAATTAGACTATTTTTTAAAATTAGACTATTTTTTAAAATTCTCACCCAGTCTGGGAAGCACCCACACGGCATGATCCTCGTCACCTCTGACTTCATCTGGGGCTGCCCATCTTGCAGCATGACAGAGCCCTGTCCACCTGTCTGGCTCTGCTGTCTGTAGTGCCTGATGTCACTTTCCCTCGGCTCCAGCCGTCCTGGTCTCCCCTCTGTTGCATGTTCCCTGCACAGAAAGCTCTTTCTCCTCGTTATTACTTCTCATTGCAGTTTCTTTTCATGACTATGCACTCTAAAATACCAATATCCCCCATATTCCCCCCAAACCCTACCACTTCCTCTTTACTCTGCCACGTTCTTCTCCTCACTTTATATGATTTTTGGCTACTCTGCAATTACCAGCCTTTTGTTGATTTCCTCACATGTGAGCAGAGAGCTAGTCTGTAAAAAAATTTACTGAATAAACGAATTAATCTGTATTTCAATAAATTAACTAAATTGTATATAAAATACGCTGTTACATAATCCCCAACTTAGAAGTGCAGAGGAAGGAAGCTGGGGGATGTTTTCATTGGAGGGTGCTATAAATTATCTGGTCCAGTTGTTTTCCATATAGATGATGCTAAAAATAGAAATGGCATTACTGGATACGTTCAAGGTAGAGTTGGTTCAAGGTAGAGTTGGTAGAGTTGGTCACATGGAAGACCACATCAGCCCAGCCCCTCAAATACCCCTTCCATCCACCTGCGAATTGGGCCATGCTGGACCTTCGTGCTGTTTTCCAAAGTGTCAGGTGCCTGTCATAATAATGACACTATCTCAGGGCACCTGGGTGGCTCAGTGGGTTAAAACCTCTGCCTTCAGCTCAGGTCATGGTCTCAGGGTCCTGGGATCCAGCCCCACATCAGGCTCTCTGCTCAGCAGAGAGCTTCCTCTCTCTTTCTCTCTGCCTGCCTTTCTGACTACTTGTAATCTCTATCAATTAAATAAATAAAATCTTTAAAAAAAAATAAATAACGACACTATCTCTGCACAGGTCCTAGCACAGGGCAGGCAACTTTGCTTGTTTCCTGCAGAGACATTGAAAAGAATGATAACTCGATATTGAAATCTCCAATGAGGAGGAGCCGGTGAAGAGGCAAGTAGACTTTCCTCCTCCACGCCCTCCCTGTCAGCCTTCTCAAGAAGAGGTCCAAACCAGCACCATTGAGGCTGGAAACCTCTTTTTGGAAATCTCCCTCACGAAGCAGAGGGAGCTGCCAGGAGTTGGGTGTGGGCGGGTCTGTGTTTGATGACTGGGTGCGTTCTTTCATCTTCCTCCGCTGTCTTACGCTCGCTGTGTGCTGCTGCTAAAGCAGTAAACGGTGTTTGTCTTAGCTGCAGAAGCGAGGCTAGGAGACTTTGAAGTGTGTTCTGTCGCTTACCGTCCCCTACTGTTCCTGTCAGCAAACTGAGATAAAGCTGATGGACAGAGGTGTCTGGTCTAATTCCTTTATTGACACATGGTCCTGTCTTCAAACACCAGTGTAAATGAATAGGCACGAAGATAGTAATGTGTCAGTAATCGGCTGCCAGATAAATGCCATTGTTTACGGACTGATCCCTGCTTCCTATGGCCCAAACAGCTCCAAAATCTTACAAATTAGCACCTCACTGAGATCAAAGAATTGTCTTTTCTCTCTGCAATTACCTGCTTGGGGAGCTGAGCAAGCAAATGAGACCGTTCAAGATGGCTCTCTCCAGCGCAAACCTTTCTTTTGAGAACAAATGGTGGAATTATCCACTTTTTCAGAAGGGGGTGGTTCTGAATAAGAGACTTGTATCTTATCGTGCTATATGAGAGCAAGGGGAGTCTGTATTACATTTTTTATGTTCTTCACGAGTCTTCTAGCCCATGAGCACTCTCATTTCTAAGTTCAGTGGAAAGAGGCATGTTCTTCCTTCACTACCAGTCTTTTGACATCCATATTAAGCTTGAGATTACAAAGGTAAAAATGGTCTAAAATACAGTAGTGCCATAGTGCCTACAGCTCCAAACAAAAGACATATGGGGAAATTAGTATTTTCTGAAGGAGTGAAAATTTAGACTACAAATTCCTTGTCCTAAAGCACATTCTATTAGCCAGTATCCAAATGACATCTTTCCACTTGAAGATATTGAGAGAAGAGAAAATGGAACTCATGTACAGGACGTCATTGACTTTACATGTTCAGCAGTCACGTCTTTCATATAACTCATACAACCCAGAAACAAGAAATCCAATGGACAAACCATATGGTTTAGGAAAATATTGGCTTATTTATAAAAAAGATAAGATTCTTGGTGGCAGGCTTTATCTTTTATCTAAATGAAGAAAATATACTTTCAAATTCTAATGGTACAACGAACAATATTAGTCAAGGGTGTGGACTTCTTTGGAAAAGCAGTTTAAAGAAATAAAAATGGCGTCCTTGGGAGGTAGGAGGGGTGGGTCTTATTCTAACCTTGGCTGCTCCCAATGACACCAAAATTTTTTCTGAGGAAAGTGACTTTAGGAAAATGAGAGGAATCATCTTAAAATTTACCATAAATTCACCTTCAGGTTCACGAACTCTTTGGCAGTTATGAATAACTGAGGGAGAATACACAAGTGAAAAAAAAAAAAAAGATGGCCAAGTTTACTATTGTAGAGAAAACAGTCCATTTTTTTGTTTGGAGCTGTAGGCACTATGACGCCACTCTATTTAAAACCAAATGACCCTGAGATCATGACCTGAGCTGAAACTAAGAGTCAGTTGCTCAATTGGTGACTGAGCCACCCAGTTGCCCCAATATTTGATTATATTTACCCTGTTAAAATCCCTATGAGCTCCTGACTTTAGAGCACAACATGAAGAAAGATGTAGAAAAGTTAAAGTAGCTTAGGGTAACCAACAGCAAAGTAAGCTCTCAGAAGGTATATGTTAGCATGAACACTTTTTAATAGATGTCACTCAAACTTCTGTTACTCGAGAAACACTGACTTGTGGCCAAAATGCAGAGCTGACGAAACAGCAGCAAGTAGCTATTAGCTATTTTTCCTGCTCTGTGCCTGCATGCAGAAGGGGTTGCCTGGTGAAGATATCTGCAGAAGCGTAGTACTTAAGGATAGACCCCCCAACAGGCCTTGTGTCCAAGAGAAGTCATAATAGAGACTCACTTCCGTCCCATCTATGTAACATAATGATTCAGGCCACTCTGCGTCATGGGGTGGTCATGAAGATCTGGCACAACGAACTGTATTTATAGATCTCTCTCTGCTGATAGATCGATTCTGCCTTAGGGGATGGTCTGTTTTATGTCAGCAGAGCCTAAAGCTCTCTGAGAGCTGCTGAATTACACTAATGAATCTGAAGAATCAAAAAGGAAGCAGGCTCCACGGACCTATATAAGGAAGAAAATTTTTGCACCCGGAGGGGACGTAGTTGTCAAGTCTCTGAGTTTTAGGAGCCAGGAGGTGGAATTTCCACTTCCTATTTTTCTTGAGACTGCTAGGAAGACACAGTAAGATCTGTGCTTTCATACTGCATCTGCTTGGTCTCTGCAACAAAAAACACAGTAGCACCTAAACTGTGGCAGGGCACATGGCCATGCCCATTTCTGTTTTCTAAATAGTAGGAAAAGAGGATATAAGGGAAAACATTCACTACCATTCAGTCAGTGAGCAAGCTGGCAGGCTCCCGCATGAAGGGAGTGCCTCCACAAGCACCTGAGTGCAGGGTGGCCAGCCTGGGTCTGTGTGGCAGCCTCTGCCCATTCCCTGAATGCACCTGCTGTGAAAAGCTAGAAACAGGTCCTGGCTGCAAAGCTCATGTTGGTTTTTGTCCCCCTGTTGAGCAAATAGCCTTCACAGATCAGCAGTCTCTTGGCTTTATTTGTAAGAATGTTTTCTTGTGAATTTCTTTTCCTCTCAATGTAGTTTCAAAAATGAATCCATTTAAGAATAAATGATCCTTTTCCTGAGTAAAATAATGCCATGCCATGTGGTTCCATGCCTAGGCTCAAAGATACCAATTTCTTTTCTTTTTTTGGCTAGTCTTATTTGCAGTTAATTGCCCTGAGACTAATGATGACCCATTACCTATTGCAGATTTAGATATTGCCAAAATAATATGAATTTGCATTAAAATCCATGCTGTTCTTTAAGTGTGTTGGAAAGATAATTCTGAAATGTACCATATATAGATAGATAGATAGATAGATCGATCTATAGATAGATGGATCTATCTATCTATCTATATATATATATACTCTTTAAAGATGAAAGTTTGTTTGGCAGTGAAAATAGCAGGAGAGATGCCTGGGTGGCTCGGCTGGTTAGTGTCTGTCTTCAGCTCAGGTCATGATGCCGGGGTCCTGGGATCTAGTAATAGGGCTCTTTGCTCAGAGGGAGTCAGCTTCTCCCTCTCCCTCTGCCACTCCCCCTGCTGGTACTTGTTCTCTCTGTCAAATAAATAAATAATATCTTTAAAAAGTAATAACAGCAAATTTAGGTTTTGATAAATTTGGTAAGTATCAAAGATTTGATAAGTATCAAAAAAATTGCAGGAATTGTGTTTTTAAGTGTTCTCCTGTAAGAAATATCCAGAGTTATTGAGGCAGGGAAGGGAAAACTCACAAATGCGAAGAGTCCGTGTTTTTCCAGCAGGGTACTGAAAACTTATTCTTTTTGGTGAGGGGAAGGCAAACAACCCTCTCTCCAGTCTCTTCTTTACTGTGATCATTTCTTGGTCTAAGTTATTTCCCAAACCAAGAGCGGGCTCTTTCCTGAGTCTCTGTTGACGTATGTGGCTGCCAACAAAGGAGGGTTACTAGTCTCCCAGAATCCATATAATTATATTCCTGTGGACACTTACAAGGAACCGTTGGCTCTATCCTTGCACACCCCCCTTCTCGGCTGGCTGCTACCTGCGGATGGTAAGAACTGAAAAGAAAACATTTTCTTTACCTACTTCATACCTCATCAATCAAAATTTCTCCCTTCACATAAAATTTGAATTCCATCTTGTTTCTAAGCACCAAACTGAATCAAGCCTAATTTTATTTTCTTGTTTCCCTCTATAGAGTTGCAAACAGTATTCTCATATTAAAGTTTGGGCACCTACTAGGTCACTTAACTATACGCAACCCCACAGAAAATGAGGGGATAAGAAAGGTCATTAACGCTCTTGATTCAAATAAGTCTTGACCAAAGGTTTAACCAGAATGTTCCCTCAGTGCTGCTAAATAAATGTTTGTTTACTGATGCATTTCTGTAACACTCGATTTCATAGTATGCCTATCATTAGGAAAAGGAACTCACTCTTACTGAATGCCTACTCTGTATAAGCTGCTAAATGAACACGAATATTTCTCCAAGGGAGGATGGAAATGCAGAGAGCCCCACAGCTTATATAATTGGGGGTAGGGGAGGTGTTAAGAGAATTGTGAATATAAAATTAGGCACAGGACAGTGTAGATGCAGCTGAGACCAGGAAGGTGGACGTAAGCGTCAACAGTGTCTGTTTTTTTTTCCCCATAAACCTCAGAGAAACGAATGATGTTGGTGACTTTCTTCCTTGACATATGGGAACGCTAATATCCAGACAGAGATTAACCTACACAACAACTGGAGTTGCCAGTTTTTGTAAATAAAAATAACCATCAGTTAAATTTGAATTCCAGATATACAACAAATAATTTCTAATGTAAGTGCGTTCCATAAAATATTTGGAACACATATTAAAAAAAACACTGGGATTCAAAATTCAAATGTAACTCGATAAGCTGTATTTTATCCATCAACCACACCAATGATACACCACCAGGTTTTTAAGCTAAGGATTGTTAGATACAAAATTCAAGTGTATTTCGTTCCTTCCTTATTGTAATGACCACATGTTTAACAAATATTAAGCACAATAACTTTCTCCTTAAATGAAAATAATCTTCTTATTAAAGTTTTTATTTTTTAATAAGTGAAATTATGTATAATACTCTACTTTTAAACCCTGACTTTTAATTAAACAATAATAGTTATTGCAGAAAAAACATAAATACAAACCAAAAAAAAAAAGAAAGAGACCCATAATCTTCTCTTTCATAAACAACCCTCTTTCATCATTTGGCTTATCTACACTTCACTTTTCATATAAATGGCTATACATTCTTTTTTTTTTTTTTTTTAACGGAGAAATATAATTAGTACTATATATCCTATGACAAAGTGCTTCCCCTCCCCCAAAAAAAAACCCCTTTATTTTCCTTGTGCAGGGTCTAATTTATGATCATAGAGATTTAGCAATCAACTATCAAGATTTAGACTGCAAAAATCAGTGAAAACTTCCCACTGAAATTCCCACTTCTCTTGAACTGTGAGATTAATCATCTGTATTGGATGGCTGACCTCCTACAGGCAGACTCCATGGGATGCATTTCAGAGAGGGTGATGCAGGTATGGCTGACATGCCCTGCAGAATGGAGATACATGGGCTTGGTCTCATCCTTATGATGCACTGTCTCATAGAGAAAAAAAAACAACAACAAAAATTCCTTGACTGATGATTTCATTTCTTATTGCACATTAAAAATAAAAAAAATCAGTGACCCTTTCAATAGGAATGTATGTCAAGTTCTTATAACAGAATTCTCACCAATTATGTACAAAGTAGACACTATGTTTTCTTTCAGAGAAGGGGGAAAAAAGAGAAAAAGGGGTAATTTGTCATTAATGTACAGGTCCTGAGAAAACTGAGACAGAGAAGCTTCCAAGTAAGCTTTCTGTAGGTAGAACATCTTTTCCTCTACAAAATAAGCTGGCAGGGACCAAAATCAGTGACATGGGTACTTAATCTGGTACTTTTTAAGAAAGATTTTGTTTATTTATTCAGAGAGAGAGAGAGAGAGAGAGAGAGCACGGGCAGGGGGAGGGGCGGGCAGGGGGAGAAGCAGACTACCCGCTGAGCAGGAGCCAATGTGGAACTTGATCCCAGGACCCTGGGAACATGAGCTGAGCCAAAAACAGACACTTAACTGACTGAGCCACCCAGACACCCCGAATTTGGTACTTTATATGCAGAAATTAGGGATGTATTCACACAGAGCAAGAAGAAGTGCCACATAAGTTATTGCCAAAATGTTCTTCTATACTTTATTATTATTTTATTTGGCCATGTACACTTTGCTCAGATTTCCGGAGAATGTCCTGGGAATTTTTGCTTAGTGCCACCTGGTCATAGTAGAAGACTCAGCACAGAGGATCGCTTGTGGTTGCCCCTCAGGATGACCTACTCTTGACTCCATCCCTGACTTCCATCTCTGGAATCAACACCTACTGTGAGCAGGAGGAGGGCCCAGGCAGCATGACATACAATGAGCAGATACTCCACTGTTGGTTATTTGGTAGAAAAGAGACCCCCAGAGACTTGGAATCTAGCCGAACGGCATCAGCACAAAACACGGTGAGTGGTTGTGATGTCACCTTACACATTTTTTATCATAGATCTCAGGGGGTCCTCACCTGCCAAATGTAGCAGCAAGATTTTTGGGGTTGAGTCCACTCTCTGGAGTCTTGGCTCGAATTCTGAGTTATTTCAAAGTGTTCTTTTCTGTGTGCATGTGTCTTTTCAAAGTTCTAGATGCATACCTCCATTTGAAGTTCCTTTGGGAAGCTTACTTCTGCTGAGAATTTATTACTGAGTTTAGGGAATAGAAATCTTACTGCGAAATAGGAGCAATGGTTGTAGCTCATTCCTGTTGCCATTTTAAGGATTAAACAGGAAAACATACATTCTGTGTTTTATTACTGGAATTTCATTTTTGTTCAAGTTTTAGTTTTGCTATATATATATCTGCCCATTTATATATGTGTGTTTCTCTCCAAATAGGTCTTGTGAATAAATATATGTAGGTGCTGTGTGTCTATGCGTATTGATAGGTAGAGATACATACATAGAGACTCAGAGAGAGTAGACTAGGTTTTGAAAATGATCTCAACCAACATAAAGCAAACTCTTTTTAATGCAGTGTTTTTCAGTCTGTAGTGAAGAACCAGATCTTTAAAACTTACTATTTTTTCTACTCCTTTGGGGAACAAAAGTTTTATAAAATATAAGTAAAATGATAAACTGCTATTAAAGTTTTTAACTGTTTATTTTCCTTACATCCTAGCAGACTAGTAGCAAAGAGTTTGAGGCAGACCATTGCAGGGCTAGAGACCTTATGTTTGAGTAGAATGGCTCTAGGGCATGAGATTACACAAAACTTTCACTTTCTCAATATTTCATATGTTCTGATTTTTAACATAGATTTTGTTTCTATCATAACAAACAAATAGAATAGGTAATGTTAATTTCAACAAAACAAATTTAGCAAATTTACATATATTATATATATATAATTATATATATATATAATATATATATATATATATATCTCAATTGTTAATCATTTGTTAATCTAAATCATTGAAAATAAAACAAAAGGACTTCTTTTCCCACTTGGGGGAAGAGAGTGTTTGTATTTATCAGTATTTCATGATCTGTGGGTATGTATTACATATATAATAAGAAAAAAATTAAGGTGCTCCATTATAACATAAAGAGCAATGGAAAGACCACTCCCATGTTGGATTAAACAATCAATCATTTCCACTTATTTGAATTATTTTTTTGATGGAATTTCTGAAAGGAGAAATTTTATGTATGTTTTTTTCCGATTCTAGTTCTAGCTGTGTATAAATTCTGATTTAAAATGGATGCCTGGGTGCATCAGTTGTTAAGCATTTGCCTTTGGCTCAGGTGGGTACTGGGATCAAGCCCTGCACTGAATTCCCTGCTCGTCAGGAAACCTGCTTCTCCCTCTCCCCCTGCTTGTTTTCCTGCTCTTGCTATGTCTCTCTCTGTCAAATAAATAAGTAAAATCTTTAAAATGGATGTCATTTGGTACCACAAAATAGTATTTATTACTTTTCATTCATCAGCCAGTACACATGGAAATCAGCCACAAAGGTTCACCAGTAGGTTCTTCAGGGAGTAACTGTGTGACCCACCCTTCCCAGTCAGCCGATGTTGGAATTCAACATGCTTTGTTTTCCTAGCCAATGTTTGGATTCTCATTTATTAGCTTACCAAATATTTACTAAGTATAGTACTATGAATCAGGCACCACACTAGTCTCCGAGGATAAAATGTGGAGGGAAGAGAGACAATGTCTGTCCTCTTGGAACTGATCATTGGCCGGGAGGGTTGGTGCGGAGCAAGTAACTACGCGCTCTGGCAGCCTTGTAGAGAAGAGAGGGAAGAGGAGCAAGCAGGGTGTGGGAGAGTACTTGAAAGTCGGTATTTTATGGGATCGCTGCTAGCATGAGCCAACTAACCAGATATTAGCATGATTCATTTCCCCAGAGGGTCTGTTTTACACTACACAAGAGTCACAAGGACATTCCTAACTGACCTCAGATTTTTTTTAATTAAAAAAAAAAAAAAAAAGTTTCACTTGTTTATATGAAAAGCAAGAGAGGAAAGCTAAGAGAAAATCAAACAGCCCTCCAAGTGGATCCCCAGGGTTATTTACCAGCACACAGTGGGTCCTGCTGGTGCTGTGTCTTTAAAGGGCTGCCATGGGAATGTGGGCATCTCTGCAACTTAAATCATTACTCCATGGTAAACATGGATATGCCAACCCACCAGTCCAAGATTTAATGATATGGGTTTGGTGGTGATTTTTATCTTGAGAGGGGGTATGGGAGTCCTAGGTCAGTTGATAGGTGAGGTAGAAATTTGATTTCATCACAAAGAGCCTTCTATCCATAAATAGGAGTTGTGATTTATCTGTGTTTCTGTCCATTGCCACAATCTCTTCTAGGAGGTGGTGCTCATCTTCTTAGGAGATGAGCTCCCCTCATTAGAATAGAGTACACAATTGAACCCACCAGCTGGATGGTATTAAATAAATATCAGATAATGACCACAAAACAAAATAACAAGTGAAGAACCTGGAGTTCTGGGGTCAAAGGGAAACTGACCTCTGATACAGTGAAAAGTTGGAGCTCAGTCTCCACCTCAGTGGTGGGTCTCTGCCAACCGTTGTGCTCAGGGCAGTCACATCAGCAGCCCCAAAGTGGCTGTGACCAGGGCCTCCCCCGGTAAAGGAGGAAACACTCAGCCTCCTCAAAACACCAGCCAGGGCTGTCGGGTCCAGCTATTGCTCTTTTCTCTGAGCCGAGGACAACCTTGGCACAGGCACAAAGAGGTTCCTATGCTGTGGCTCCCCTCCACGCGTGTCCTCGATATAAAGATATCATGTCACCCACTTTACCACATGAGGTATCATTTAGCCCAAAGCCATGATTGTACTACCCATGAAGTGACATGAGAGTATATCAACTCTAGCCTGATACTGATCACATGAAATCTTTCTAATAATGGTTGACTGTTCTAGCAATACTTCTCTGGGTTCTCCCATAGGTCACAAATCATGCTCATGGAAAAACAAACTGAAATCCACAAAAATAGTGGAAGACCAGAGTACCTGCTGGATGCCTTAGAACTCACTATTCCCATCCCCTTCAAGACATCTACCTGCTGTTCCATGGCTGCCGGGCCTTTCCAGTGAACTTACCATGTCAGGGCTCCTAATACCCACACAGCTGAAGTGAGGCCCCTGCCCCACCCTGCTGGGAACTTCCTTGGTCACCCAGTATTTCCTTAGGAAGAAAAAGTGCTTTCCCATCTCCAGTGTGAGTCCACACAATTTTCAGTTACTCAGGATATAAGCAACAGTTCAGGACCCTTTGCTTTACCTGTCTTTTTTGTAATGGAAATCAATCAGTTAAATAATAGCTACAGCATTAGTCACTGGGAATTTAAAAAGTAAATTGCAAAAATATCACATTGCTAAACCGAGAAATATTTAAAGCTGCATTATCATAGCTATATGTTCATTCATTTGTTTGTTTGGTTGTTCATTCAACAATTATCCCTCTTGAGGACTGACAGCATGTAAAAATACTACCATGTCCCAGTGGGAGAGAAAAAATACAGTCACCTTGATTATCCTTCCTCCCCGCCCCTGTCCCTGTGACTCATACAAGATACAGACATGTGGACATAAGTACCTATAGATACAAGGCACAAGATATGTTCTACAACAATGTTATGAAAATAAAATATGGATGAATCAGGAAATCTTTAAATGCAAAAGAAAACTGACTCAAGGTAGTCAAAGGAGAAGATGAAGGAAAGAGAAGTAGGAAGAGGAGGAGGAGGAAGAAGAGAAGGAGTATTTACTGACTCTTTAACCATAAATTTCAAATGCAGGGCTAGTTCCAGACTGGACTTCTTCCAGCAGTTTAAAGGTCTTCCCTAGTGGCTACTCGGAACCATCATAATCCTGCCTTACTGTAGCAACATGGCTACAGATGTTTCTCAGCTCACATATTCTTACCCCACAATCTAGAAAAAAAGAAGAAGATTCTGTTTCATGGACTGCCCCACCACCCGCCAGCAGGATCTCCTTTCATGCCCTGGACTGTCTTCCCAAACCAATCATGTGGGCCAGCAGTTCAGGTATTCCAATTGCTTTAAGCTGATCAAGGCCCAGCCCTTGGGTTCTGGAAACCCGACCAAGACAACATGGCTGGGGATAGAGGGGTGGCTTCCCAAAGAAAATCAGGAGAGAAAATGGATGTTGGACAGGCAGGAAATAAAGTCATAGCAGGAAACTATCCTGAGAGTGGCTCCTTGGAGCCTCCCCATCTAACAGAGCATGGCCATAGCTTTCCTGGTGTCTTCACAGTGGTTGGATTACGGCCACAATGGAAGGGGTTCTCAAGAGACTCCTAATAAGGTACCCACAGCTAGTAGCCTAACCCATCCCTGGAAATATGACTGGATGGAATTATCTCCTCATGAACAATCACTGTACCTAAGTACATGGGTACCTGGCCATATATGCTCTCCCATTTCATGAGAATTTATTGCAAGGAGAAGGTGGTCATTGCTTTACATGCATTATATCTACCTGATCACCTAGTATGCACAAACAACTGATGAGTAGTATTTTTGTTCCCTTTTATAGATTAGGAAAAAAAGCCGAGGCTTCAAGTTAGAGAGAGGGTGTAGTGAAAGCAGAATTCGAACTCAAGGATTTCTGACACCCAAAACTATGTTCTTAATTGCACAGCTTAAGACCTCCGTGAATGTAATGGGTTGGAAACTGTGTCTAACTGATAAAATGAGATGGGCTTGCTGTATGTTACATGGATTGTTGATGGGCGATACAAAAGGCCTCAAGAGATTCCATACATTATCAATCTGTTCGATCCACAGCAATGAGGATAATTATAACCGAAAAATATTTCAGACAGTGGTCATTAAAGAGGTTACTTGCATTTTTCTTTGGAAAGCATTATGCTATTTTCCCCTGACATACACACTCAATATGTCATATTAACTGATCTAAAGATTGGACTCATTAGCAGTAGAATAAGTATCTATTTACTGAAAACACATTGATGACACTTAGGGGTCACTGAATATCTTAAAATGTCTGGGTAATACAGATTTTCAATGAATAATGCAATAATTTAAAGGAGGCAAAATAGTCCAGCATGTTGCTCTACTAGGAGCTGAGTCATTTTTCTAATCTTCTTATAGTTCTTTCTAGAAATGAAATGTGGGGCATCATATAATCTCACCACACATCACTTTCCTTTTTTGTATAATGAGAAAAACAGTTGGACCTTCTGATGGATGAAGTCCTATATGAGAAGCAACAATTTTATGAGATGTTTAGTATTTCTGTAGGAATATTGACACCATTCTTTGACTATACACCTCCAAACCATGGTAACATTTTGCTTGCTAGGGCAAGGCACTTAGCAATTCAATAATTTTAGCCCAGTTGAAACTGTCAAATATTTTCTCTCTATCTCTCTTTCCCTACACACATACACACACACACTTATGCCACTTTATGGTGTTTTGATAGTATTATATCCTCCTGATTTCATAAGGGAAAAAGTCGTATGACCTCCTCCACCAAAAACATTTAAATAAATATTATATATATAATATATATTATATATGTAATCATATATAATATATAATGTTATAATATGTATTGATATAAAATTTATTGTACATATAATAAATATAAATAAATAAATATTATGAATAGGTGAATGGACTCATCAGCAAACTGTCTCTTTACTTAGAAAACAAGCAAAGACATAGGCTAGGACATTTTGTATCCCAGGGGACATCTGGTAAGGACGGGAGACATGTTGGGTTGGCACAACCATGCACATATGTGTGTGGGGTAGACAGTGCTATGTTGGCATCTAGTGCATGGAAGCCAGAGACATGTGAACCTTTCGACCATGCACAGGACAGTCCCCACAGCAAAGAATTACCACTCCAAACTTTAGTAGTACTGACATTGGGAAACTCTGGTCTGGACATATTGCCATGTAGGTTAGGACATATGTATATGAATTACGTTAAAAATAACAGAGAGAGGAGCAGACCTTAGAGCTTCTGACTCTTGATCTTAGGGTCGTGAGTTCAAGCCCCATATTGGGTGTGGAACCTACTTAGAGAGAGAGAAAGAGGATTGGCCAACTATCCCCTCCCTCCCCTTGCCTAGCACAACCTCTGTTGTATTTAGTTGGAAATATGGAGTTATATTAACTAAATTTTAAATTATTTTTTCCTACTCCCTCCCTGCTTCTGAGGGATATTCAATTCTATTTGATCCAGTTTAGTGGCCAGGGGGTGGAAAAAATCAGATCACTTAGGAAGTGCCACCTTTTGACGTGTCATTTTCACTTGTTAAGTGATGGCTTCACAGCCTTGGGTCACCTGCATGAAGGGTCTACCATTTCCACTTGTGAAAAGCCATGTCTGGGAGAGGTCACACAGCAGGAAACCACGACTGACTGGCTGGGACTTCATGCTACAAGGCAAGGCCTTTGGAGATCTTCTTTGCACTTGCCCTGGGACCTGTTGATTTAGATCCAGAACAGGTCTTTGACAGTAGAAGAACTTTTTATAAGGGGCAGGATTTTTATAAAGCACAAATTAAACACAAATGAAATCGTTCCAGTTCTCAAACTGTTGTAAAAGGGCTTATTTTTTTGGTAAAGAATGAAAGCACACAAAATCAAACACATGTGATGGTTCTAGAATAGGAAACTCCTCAACAGAGTCTCATAGTCACTGGGTTTCTGTTGCTATTTTGACTTTTCTAAAAAGTGTGACATCCTGCATCTCAGTGGTGTGAAACCGAAACAAATTTATCCAACACATTCCAGTTGTAAGAATGTGCACTTTTGAATTCATCACAAAGTTGACTGAACTGCAAAAATGTCACAAAAATACATTAAAAATGCAAAGAGCATTAAATGAAATACATATTGCCACCTCAGTGTAGAAAAGTATTTATCCTCATATAACTTTCTCATTTATTTACTTTTTACACAAACTTGAGAAATATCTTTAAAACTGTAAAATTGATGTGTTGAATGGGGGCAAGCTGGAGATTTTATAATTTGTGATTCAATCTGCATCAAAGCCTGGGACTTTTTTTTTTTTTTCTCTCTCTCTCTCTCACTTTGGTTTAAGTTTCAAATAACACAAACATGTGCTTACCTACACTTTTCTACCTGCCAAGTTTTCTCTTAGGTTCATAGTAAACAGGAGAGAATTTAGAGAAAAAGCACCTCCCTTGAATATGATTTATTAAAAAGAAAGAAGCTTTTCTTTTTCTTACTTTGGGTTTTCTTTCATTTGGAAGGCTTGCCTTTTACAGTTTTTTCTTAGAATTGCAAAATTTTTCCTCAAAGTATTTCAAACTTAAGACATGTTACTAGGGAAATAACCAGAAGGTTTGAAAGCTTTTTTTCATCACTTTTCCCTCTTAATTTGAAATGAATAAATATGTAACACAAGCTGATTTTCATAAACATATAATACCACTTACATTTCTAGAGGCTTTTAAATAGAATTGTCATTTTTACATTAATTCTGAGCTGATGGCAACCACAATAGAAAAAGATGATTGAAATATGCACTTTCCCTTATTTCAGAAAGGAACTCCTGAAACATAGATTATAATTGTGTTTAAGAATTTTGGAGTTATGGGACGGCTGGGTGGCTCAGTTGGTTAAGCGGCTGCCTTCGGCTCAGGTCATGATCCCAGGGTCCTGGGATCGAGTCCCACATCAGGCTCCTTGCTCGGCAGGGAGCCTGCTTCTCCCTCTGCCTCTAGCCTGCCACTCTGTCTGCCTGTGCTTGTGCTCTGTCTCTCTCTCTAACAAATAAATAAAATCTTAAAAAAAAAAAAAAAGATTTTGGAGTTAAATGATTTTGGAGATGAATCAGTACAGAAACATAGTAAGTCAAAATTCTAATGTTAATGATCATTGCCAGGAGGACATTTATCCTTAAAATACATTATTTAAAAGGTAACAGCAGGGTCTGATCTTCTTCATTCAGTAAAGATTTTACGACTGCCTAAAATATGCAAGTATATTACTGGCCAATGCCTTGTCATTTCTCAGTGAAATGGGTCTGTTATATCTAGAAAATCTGCCCAATGCCAATTGTACTTTGAATTCAGACAAAGTATATCCAAACCCTCCTGAATATATTATGGCATTTCGGGTGGGCGTGGCCTGTGAGTTTTGGTTGAAGAAGTTATCATTCTAATGTTCATATGAAAGAGGGAACGTTCAGGAATAACAAAGACATTAAATGAGTGAATGATTAAATAAATAAGCAGACTTGTTCTAGCAGGTATTAAAATATACCATGATTCTTAGTAACTAAGAAAATATTTATGCGGGCATAGAAAAACTGATCATTGGGAAAAAGAGCCATAAGAAACAGGTCCTTTGTACTGGAGATGTTGGAAATAAAGGTGGCATTTCAAATGGGAGGGGTATTTGAAAGGCAGATCGGAAATACCAAAATTTAAAACATGCATATACTTGGATGAAGTGAACATACCTTTAGAAAATTGTTTAAAAGAAATACTATACAAATGCAAAAAGAAAAGATATGCAAAATAAGAGTCATTGTTTTATCATTTGCAATAGCAAAATATTGAAAATATTACATACACAGAGAGGTATTTTTAAAATATGTACACTGTAAGCATAACAGAATACTGTGAAACAATTAAAATAACTGGTGGGGGCATATATGTAAAAATATGGAATTCCCTCAGGAAATACGACGTGAATAAAAGTAAATTACTATATACAAAAAGAATGATGCCATTCATATAAACAACCAGAAAACAATATCATGAATATTCATATGTACAAAGTTCATAGACAGGAAGAAGATGAATGTGTATCACATTGTCTCAAGGATTTCCCTGTAGGAATTAGAGGGAAGAGTGAGCCAGGGCTTTTAGTTGAGACTGTCAGTGGAAGAAAAAGGATGTATCTCCATATTGTTTGAATGTTCAAAGAGAACAGGGAGAAGAACTCTATTCTTATGTTCTCCCATGGGCAGACACCAGCCAGGTGGGCGAGGAAGCCCATGAAAGTGGCTAGTAGGATCAAAGAAATCAATTTTTAATTCAATTTCATTATAACTCAAGCAGTCTCCTGTTTTGGATAGTGCAGCTCTAGACCATCAGCTAACTGACAAAGGAGTTATAAATGTACTTCCACGTACCACATTAGTCATTACTATTTATAAGGAAACAAGACCGGCCGTTGACCCTTCCGAGCTTGACCTTGAGCAATAACCTCTCCTACCTGACTTTTCCATGACTGTTCAAGCCTTACTATATAATATGATATCCACTAACCACATAGTGAGCTACATATTCTGGGTGTAATATTTTGGATAAGTCAGGTTAAAATAAGATCTACTGTTAAATTTATTGCACTTGTTACTTTTTTAATGTGGCTACTAGAAATTTAAAATTACATATTTGGCTGCATTATATATATATATTTATATTATATATTTGCATTATATATATATACACACATATACATATATGTATACGTATACATATAGAGAGAGAGAGACTTGTGCTGTTTAACAAGGTCAGGAAGGCTGGGTATTCTTCTTGCCTTTGTAGTTCACACACTGTATGGTTAGAAAAATACTACTTAACATCTCTGATCTTCAGTTTCTTTATACAGGTCCTGTGAACTAGGGGTTAGTACAATTTAACAAGAAATAATATCAATGAAGGCATTTTGGAGACAGTTTAAAACAAAACCGTGAAATGAACTTCTATTTTTTTTTTTTTTCAGGAAATTTAGTAACAAATGCATGCCTTCCAATAGTTAAGTCAGAGTTGAGGTTAACTCAAAATTTTTACAGTGGTTTATTTTCCCTCGACGATTCATCTAGGACCCTGGCATTATAGATGTTTGTCTAGCCAACCAAAGAGATAATCCTAGACCTAAAAATTTCCCTTTTCTTCTAAATTCTGGTTGAATTGTATATGTAATTTTTTCTCTACTCCCACAGACTTATATGCAAAACAGGGCTAAAAATACTTTCCTTACTTAAAGAAGGAAGATTGAACTGGATCAATTGTCCTTGAAGTGGGGTCCCAGAACCACCACCTATGGAATAAAAAGTTCTGAGGTGGGATCTAGCAATATATGTTTTCATAAACCTCCTAGGTGACTCACCTAGGAAGTGAGTCAATTGAAGTTTGAGAACCAATGAACTGGACGATTTTACCAGATTTCTTGGGATCCCACATTCTGATATTCCAACTAAATTCCATAATTCTAATCTATCATGTGGTAGTAGTAAGTCTTTCTTGGGAATGTGTAATGTAGTTTATGAGATGAATTCTTGAGCTCTTTAGACAGTGCTTGAATGGGCAGGATCACTCAAACTCCTATAGAAACAGAACATAAAGGAGGGAGCAGGCTATGCAAATTACAAAGATTCAGAGGAGCAGAGGTCATTTGGTTTCCTTGCTTAATGATGCGAAAAGTTTATTATCATGGTTCTTATACGGGGGTGGGGGGGGGATCCTATTTCTGCCAGACTGAATAGCTAGAAACAATAGAAGACACTGTGCTTAGTGCCCTCAAGTTTAAGGTTTTCAGCCAAAACTGGCATGAGCAAAGGGGCCACAGGAATGCTGCAGATCAAGGTGTACATTTCAACAGTTTTCATCAGGAAGCTTTAGAGCAGCTAGAGCTATGCAGCTAGGTGGGGCCATTGAACATCTTTAGTGAAGGATGGAAAGAGGAAGAAAGGTAGAGGAAGGGAAATGGGGTTTTGTTTTTTATAGCTCAAACCTATTTCCTGTCCTTACAGAAGGTGATCTTTGGGAAGAGGAGAACTTTCAACATCCCCCCATCCACCACTCCCCAGATCCTTAAATGCTTGTCATAGTTCAAGAGCACATGTGTGGGTAGGGGAAGAAGGAGACAAAGCTTCAGTTCTTCAGGTGAGGCTCCCCCAGACCAACACCCATGGCCTGTGCTTGGGAGGTGTGTTTCTTGCAAACCCCAGTGAGCTTCACCCATGACTCCAGGCTCCCAACAGCTTGGACAGGAGGAGGGGTGGTGTTGGGTCTAGAGGTAAGTGGAGAGTGGCTGTCCCCAGGCCAGCTGTACTGCAGTGTTCTTTGTAACCATGTCCATCCTAGGAACTTGCTGTAGAGCCCACAGAGAACATATGCACAGGCTGTGTGGTTGGCTCTGCTCTCCTCAGGAGCTGAGTGGTTTCCGGGTCATAGGACAAACACTATGGCACTGTCCTGGGACCTCCCAGTGGCGTCATCAGAAATACAAACTCCTCCCTCTGAAGGCAGCTTTGGTAGCAATTGTCTCCCCACCTCAGGGAAGCATCGGCTCTCATAAAAATATTTATGGTTGTGTACTTACTCTTACCTCCATCACAAAGACTAATGTTTTCTAATCTAGTGGGAGCTTTTCTCATTTAATACATATAATAACCTTGATTTACTATTGTCCTCATCCTCATTCCTCAAGAGAAACCTGGGATAATTAACATACCCAAGACACCATTTTTTAGCAGTGGTGCTGGGATCTGAACCAGGTCGATCTGGCTCCAAAGCCTAGGCTTGTAACTCCTAAATCCATGGTTCTTCTGCTTGAGCATCCATAAGAAACATCTGGAGGGCTGGGTATAATCTGCCAGGCACTAGCCTCAGCAGATCTGATCCTGAAGGTCTCTGATGGGATCTGAGAGTTTCCATTTCTTTTAAGTACCCAGGGGTTGCTCTTGCTGAAGCTGGTGAGCCACGCTTCAAGATCCACTGCCCTATGGTGACGTTGCACCATGTGGCTGATGTCATCTCCAGCATCTCCAAGGATTCCTACAGCAGGTACAAAACCTCTTTATCTATTTGGTTAGCAATGAAGGAAATCTCCTAGTGCCATACAGCAGAGCCTCTCAAATGCTAATGAGCATTCAAATCACCTGGAGGCTATGGTTAAAATGCAGATTCTACTTCTTCTTGATCCATTCTGGTATATATACACAATGGAATACTATGCAGCCATCAAAAGAAATGAAATCTTGCCATTTGCAACAACGTGGATGGAACTAGAGCGTATCATGCTTAGCGAAATAAGTCAAGCAGAGAAAGACAACTATCATATGATCTCCCTGATATGAGGAAGTGGTGATGCAACATGGAGGCTTAAATGGGTAGAAGAATAAATGAAACAAGATGGGATTGGGAGGGAGACAAACCATAAGTGACTCTTAATCTCACAAAACAAACTGAGGGTTGCCGGGGGGAGGGGGTTGGGGAGAAGGGGGTGGGATTATGGACATTGGGGAGGGTATGTGATTTGGTGAGTGCTGTGAAGTGTGTAAACCTGGTGATTCACAGACCTGGGGATAAAAATATATGTTTATAAAAAATATATGTTTATAAAAAATAAAAAATTAAAAAAAAAATGCAGATTCTACTGGAATAGGTCTGGGGTGGGACTCCAGGTTTTGTGCCCTAAAGACTTTCCAGGAAATGCCTAGGCTGTGTTACCAAGACCTTACATCAGGAGCTCTCAGACCAGCTGCAGCCCCAGACCAGCAGCAGGGTTATCATCTGGGCATTGGTTAGAATGCGAACTATCTGGCTCCATCCTGAACCCACTGATAGGAGCGGGGATCAGCAATCTTTGTTTCAACTACTCCTTCAGCTAACTCATCCCCTACCACTGCTTCCCAAACTGGGCTGCACACTGGATTCATCTGGGGAGTTGTCAAAAGTGCATCTGCCTGGGTCCCATTCATGACTGATTTAATGCATCTCAGGTGCTGCCTAACCATCAGGATTTGAAAGCTTTCAGGGATTTTCATGTGCCGCGGTATAAGAACAGCTCACTAGCTGGGGCGCCTCCATGGCTTACTCATTAAGCGTCTGACTAGACCCTTGATTTCAGGTCAGGTCATGATCTCAGCATCCTGGGATCTAAACCTGTGGTGGTTTCCGTACTCAGCAGGGAGTCTGCTGGAGATTCTCTCTCTCCCTCTCCTCCTATCCTGCTCACACTCTGTCTCTAAAATAAATAAATCTTAAAAACAAAAACAAAAGCAAAAAAAAAAAGAAAAGAAAAATCATAGCTACCTTCCAGTACCTTGCTGCTCACACTGTGATCTCTGATCAAAAGCATAAGTGGTGATGCAACATGGAGGCTTAATTGGGTAGAAGAATAAATGAAACAAGATGGGATTGGGAGGGAGACAAACCATAAGTGACTCTTAATCTCACAAAACAAACTGAGGGTTGCCGGGGGGAGGGGGTTGGGGAGAAGGGGGTGGGATTATGGACATTGGGGAGGGTATGTGATTTGGTGAGTGCTGTGAAGTGTGTAAACCTGGTGATTCACAGACCTGGGGATAAAAATATATGTATATAAAAAATATATGTTTATAAAAAATAAAAAATAAAAAAAAATAAAAAAAAAAAAAAAAAAAAGCATGAGAACATGGGAAACTTGTCAGAAATGAGAAATCGCAAACCATACTCCAGACCAACTGAATCAAAATCTTCTTTTCACAAGATCCCCAAGTGATTTTTATGCATATTAAAAGCTGAGAAGGGTGACTGGGTAGCTCAGTCAGTTAAGCATGAAGCTTCTGCCTTTGACTCAGGTCATGCTCGAGTCCCACATCAAGCTCCCTTCTCAGCGGGAAGTTGGCTTCTCCCTCTCCCTCTGAAGCTCCCCCTGCTTGTGCTCTCTCTCTCTCTTGCTCTCTCAAATAAATTAATAAAATCTTAAAAAGGTAATCTTAAAAATCTTTTTAAAAATCTTAAAAAAAAAAAAAAAAAAACCCAGCTGGGAAGCACCATATAATTGGAATTCTGGAGATGCTGGAAATACCCTATATCTGTGCTATCCAATAGGGTAGCCACCAGTCACGTGTGGCGATTGAGCCCCTCCATTGTGGCCAGTGCAACAGAGGGAATGGACTTTTTATTTTGGTTCATTTAAATACAGATAACCATATGCCAGATGGGGTAGCTCTAGAGAAGGAACAGTGGTGTCAATGCATAATTGGAATTTGCCAGATGCTACAGCTTCACACCACCTCCAGTGTGCAGTCCAAGGCCAGGGCTGGATAGTCAGCAACACTGTAAGGGAGGGGAATTTTGTGTTCCTCATTTTCTTTTCTGGGTGCTTGGTGTTCAAGGCACAGGTGTTCCATAATCCCTGACACTCTATTCATTCTCTTTCCCATTCTCTCTACAAATTATCTACCTGCTTTTACTTGAGAAAGCTATTGATCCTTTATTAATGAGAAAGGACTAAAGCCAGGATTTAGGACAGCAAAGAACAATGCAGCTAATTTGGGGTGGGATTGAAAGGAGGCCAGTTCTCACTGAGCAGCGGAGAGAGAAATGTTTGAGAGTAAATAAGACTTCAGGAGCAAACCTACTTGTGGGCCTCACTGAGCCATGGTATTACCACCTGGACTGTGAGCCCAGAAGCCCTGGGAACAAACCGCCCGAAGGTCTTGCAGTTTCAGGGATCTTTGTGCAGCTAAGGAAGAGCTGATGACCTGGGAATAGTGCTCCCCCACTTTACCTTATAGTAATAGAGTATTTTTAATACTCAACTGTCAGTTGTCTCATGCAAAAGAAGCTGTCATGGTCATTTAGAGAGTGCTCAGGAAATCGCTGAGGAAATTGCTGGTCAATAACATATTTTTGACCTTCAAAATTCTATCACTTTGCAATAATACTTTTAAAGTGATGGCCAATAAGTCGGTAACTATTGCAACTACTTACATGACCCATAGTAAGTTGGGAGGAAAGAGCTTTAAAAAATGTGTAAAGAGTTATTTGTGGCCCTCTCTGCCAGTTTTGAAAGCCTGACCATTGTGCTCTCTTAGTGGCCACATGGAAGTAAAGACGAGAAAGTGTTACAAGAAAGTTGATTTTGTTCCTCATCAATATGTCCTGCTCCCAGACACTCCCAGGAAGGCAGATCTGATTAAAAGGGCAGAGTTGGGACATCTGGGTAGCTCAGTCAGTTGAGCATCTGCCTTTGGCTCAGGTCGTGATCCCGGGATCCTGGGATTGAGTCCCACATCGGGTTCCCTGCTAAGTGGGGAGCTTGTTTCTCCCTCTGCCTCTCCCCCAGCTTGGGCTCTCTCTCAAATAAATATAAAATAAAGAAAATAATATAAATAAATATAAAACATATTTTATATTATTTATATATATTTATATATTTTATAATATATATTTATATTATATAAATAAAAAAATTTTTTTAAAAGAAAGGAAAGAAGAAAGAAAGAGTGAGCGGGCAGAGTTTCCTATGGGAAACAGTGTTTTCCACAGGGTGGCAGAGTCCAGAATAAGAAGTATCACTAACCAGAGAGCAAGGGCAGGCTTTCCTGGGAGGCCACAGCCCATGAGGGGCAAACTCAGAAGCAGGGTGACCAAGCGGGACATAGTCAGTTTGGGGGTTGGAGCCGAGGGCAACTCCACATGGCAAAGCATGTGTGGTGTGTGTGATGGAGGCAAAAGTCCATAAACCTGAATCCAAAAACATGGAAGGAGGGTGTAGATTTGCTAAGTACAATGATGGATTGATGCGAATTCAAGACTCTGTTTTCCCGCTTCCTAATGAACAGACCTTAGAGGCTCAGTTTCACCCCATGTCGAATAGGGGTGATACCAGCCCTTTCCTCGTTGGGCTTCTATGGGGATGAAATGAGCGGGTCCTATAACGCATGGAGCAAGTGTGCAATGCCTTGAGCAGGGAGCTCCTGCTGTGCAAGTGACGGGGGTGGTGCGGGTGCAAGGGGAGCAAAATTGCAGGACCTCACCCATTTGAAGGCAGTGACCCTGGAGGTGTGAGGACAGAGGGCCAGTCTGGGAAAGCTGTTTGGTTCTTTCTGGACATTGAGTAAATTGTAGAAACAGTTTAGAACAGGAAAGTAATGAAAATACGGAGGACGAAGAGCAATACTTAGAGCTGCCGTTAGCGGCTGGAGAAGTTTTTAGAACCCTTGAAAAATCTTAGAAGACTTTAATAGTGTTAGTGTCCAAATCTTCAACAGCTAAGCAGCTTCGATCAGATTGTCAAATTAAAAATATTAAAAATTAATATTAGGATGAAAATAAACATATCAAAAAGTATTAACTATTAAACCCCACTGCTGGCTACTCATGTAACTCTGCCGCTTGCCTTTTTCTCTGAAATAGAATATCTTCAGGCCTTATTTGAATTTCATTAGCGAAACAGTTTTAAACTCTTTTGAACACATATTTTACATGAATTCTGTGTGTGCTATATATTCATTATCTATTGACATGTAACAACAACTCCAAAATAAAAGTAGCTTGCAATTTAAAACAAAATAAGCAAAAATGGCTGGAGTGTGCCAGAGTGCCTAGAGTGTCCCTGACTCATTCTAAGAAGCACAATTAACCAGCAGAGACCCTGAAGCATGTCCTCCTGACCTTTCCTTCTCCAAGTGAGTCCCGCCAATGGTGAGTCCAACTGGTGGCCATGGACAGATTATTCGGGTCCGCTTGAGTATTTTCACACATAAACCCAGGGAACAGCAATTATAGGGACAAAGCCCCTGGATTATCTTTGGCCAGTAGCTAACAAGCATGTTTTCAGCCGCAGGGCCTGAAACGCCTTACAACTTAGTTAACCCCAGAGAAGGATAGAGTCGCTTGCCTCCCTGAAGACCCAGTGTTAAGCTAGCTTTTGATGCCCAAGGGCCTGAAAGATGACAAAAGACATTGGGATGTTGAGCGTCCAAACCTCGGTCTGTCTATGTCCCTTGTGCCCCCCTCTGTTAGGGCCCTTCCTTAGGTTCAGGCTGCTCTAGCCATAGAGACAGCTCCACGCTGGGCAGGCTATGAGGATGCCTCTTGTCCCACAAAAATGCTTACATACCACAGAAAACGTTTCTTGTTAGGGTGTAAGCTCCACGAGGGCAGAGACCTTGTCTGTCTCTTTGCGTCCCTGCATCCCCAGAGCATACCTGACCGTCACGTCGTTGCTCAAGGTTAATCAAGTGAATGGCTGAGATCAGACTGAGCTACATCATGCCCCTTGACTTCTCTGAACCAATCCCTGAGGCCAGTTCATCTGACCACCCAGCCCAGACGACCCTCAAGCTGAGAGAGAGGCTGCCAGGTGTCTATAGGGACCTCAGACGATCACCAGAACAGAGGGATGTGGGTGCTAGGCAGCCAAGAGGAACAGATGTCCATCTGCATCAGCTTTCCGTTTGTAAGATCATACCAGAAGCTCAGAACTATTCCTTGGAATTGTTTTCTGAATGACCAAAATGCAAACACCTCTTAGACAAAATGAAAGAAAATTAATGGATGGAAAATTAAGCCTTTATCTCAATGCAGTAACATAGGGGATTTAGGTAGATAAAATGTAATTATCTGAGTAGGAATTTGGCAGGTACCTGATTTCGGAGATCTGTTTGTGATGATTCGGATTCCTGGCTAACTCGGAGAAAGGGGGCTCACCTGAAGGATTAGCAGTGCCTTCACTACAGTGCTCTTTTCATTTGTCAGAACTGAAGTCACTGCAAAGTGAGAATCACCAGAATGTTCTTCGCACATAGTACAAGATAGTTATCTTTGTAAATACAAATCTGAATCATCAGAATGTTCTGAGGCCGTTCTGAATGATCAAAATAGAGATTAAATGATATCCAAATTCTCTTAAAATTGGTTTGGTTGATGAATGATCTAGTAGAAACTTAAATTAGCCAAATGCTTGTTCATCAACCCCGGTTTGTGGCAAATAGTTTTATTTAATATCATAGTTTAGAAATGCATTATATTACATATATACCTTACATATTAATATATGACTTCCATGTGTTTTATACATGTTTATGCAATGTAAGAAAAAAGTAAAAAATAAGTAGTATTTGTATTCATCATGTTAACATGATGTTAACATGATGTTCTAGGTTGTTCTAGGTAGATGTTCTATTGTCCTAGGTAGATTGCAAACCATTTGAAATCTAGAACTGGGGCACCTGGGTGGCTCAGTGGATTAAGCCACTGCCTTCGGCTCATTCATGATCCCAGGATCCCAGGATCGAGCCCTACATTGGGCTCTCTGCTCGGCAGGGAGCTTGCTTCCCTTCCTCTCTCTCTGCCTGCCTCTCTGCCTACTTGTGATCTCTGTCAAATAAATAAATAAAATCTTAAAAAAAAAAATTTGAAATCTAGAAACAATCAATGAATCGTTGCTTCATGGTGCTTTAATGTTGTATGAGGAACTTGTTAGACACTTGGGATGTCAGTTCTGGATGGAACAGATAAAATGAGAGTACTCAGATTTTTACCACTAAAATCCCTTTTAATATGTTTACCATGAACAAATGTTTGAAAGATGTGGTTTCAATTCAAATACACTGCATCTGTTATACAATTTGTTTTCCCATTTTCAATTAATCAAAGGAATTTATGTCTGACCAAACCTTTCTTGCAACACCCTGTCCCATACTCATACTGATCGGTAGGGTGAGGGGGAGGATTTGCAATGGTTTACAAACAATTTCCTTTCAAGTTTTTGAAATACCAAGATGAGTTCTCTCTCTTGCTCACCACCGAGAATGTGAGGTGAAAAACTACTGTTGGAATAGGGGCTTCTCTTATTGAAGGAAGGAAGGCAAGTTCCCTGAATTTGTTGAAGTGTGCCTTTTGGTGTTGCTCCACAGCTAGAAAGTTCCAGAAGTACTCATTTATTTAACAAGTATTTATTGAGTGCTTACTATATGCCAGGCCCTGCTCTGGACCCCGAAGAACCAAATACAAACAGTCCTTTGTCTTGTGGAGCCTCCAGTCAAGTGGGGAAGACAGAAAAGAAGTCAATCAATATCCATTATTGATATTGATATTGATATCAATATAAATGATCAATCCAAAAAAGGATTAATCAATAAAATGCCATGTTGGATGGTGGTTAGAGATGATTAGGAGCAAACATAATTTTAAACCTATTGTTCAAGGAAAGGTGGTACTGAAATTATGACATTTTGTTGAAGACTTAAAAATGTGAGGAAATGAGAGATGAGGGAAAGAAGAAAGTGCAAAGGCCCTGAGGCAGAAGTATTCCACACACATTTCAGAAACAAGTGAGGAAGTCAACATTGTCCACTGGCTGCTCAAGTTTAAAGTTGAAATTTAAAGGGTACCTGGGTGGCTCAGTTCATTGAGCATCTGACTCTTGGTTTTGGCTCAGGTCATCATCTTGGGGTAACAGATTATGTTCATGGATTGGAGCTTGCTGGCTCCACTCTGCAGGGAGTTTGCTTGAGATTCTCTCTCCTTCTCCCCGTGCTCCCATGTTCTCTCTCTCTCTTTCTCTAAAATAAGTAAATAAATCTTTAAAGTTGAAATTTAAGATGACTCCTCTTAAAATAACATATGCGATTTCTTGTCTTTTTCCACTGTTTATCACTGAGTTATACAGTGATCATGGGGCCTTGGAAGGCTCAGGACAGTGGCGAAAGCCAACAGAAATCTTTTCAGAGCCTGTGCATTTTCCAGTTCACAATTTAAAGAACTCTTAAAACCTCAGTGCTAGCATGATGCAATGGACTACAAAGTAGCCTGATTTTTAATCATTGACAGCAGCTATAAAATTATTTACTTTAATCAGAGCCCATGAAACAATCCTGCAACAAAGAATTAGTTTAATGATGTTAGTAAATTTATACCTGCAAGAATGTTGATTCTAGAATTGTAATAGCAAGAAAAAGACAATAACCAAAAGAAATACATGATCTCCAAAAGGGCATATAAAATGACTGTATGTATATATATACTTGTATACACACACATGCATATGTACTAGGTAGACTGGGTGGAAGGGTGGATAGATGGATGGATAGATGGGTTGTTGGATGGGTGGACAAATAGGTTTTATATACATATTTATTTATTTCTACAATACATATTTTCTACCTGCTTATGAGATAAGGAAAACAGGCCTCTCTTCTTAATATATTTATGTGATTTGGTTACCAGTTACTCTTATTTTTAGGGATTTGCAGAACAAAGCAGGACAGAAGGATAGGCATCATAGACAGAATTCCAAGGAACAAACAGCCTGCTTAAGCTAGAGAAGACAATGATCGATCTTAGCAGGAACAAAGGCAAGGGAGATATGTCCAGCTGACAATATCGAAGGTCCAGAGTGGAGTAACCTGACCTTGAAGAGGTAAGAGGTAGAAGCGGTCAATTATGGTGTGTATTGGAGTAGAATCATGAAACAGAGCTGCCCCCTTGGAGAGCGGGAAACCGAAGGGCTCGCAGCCTAACAAAACAGGCCCTGGAGTATGAAATTCTGTTAACAGAGCTCAAATACAGTTGGCCCTTAAAGGAAATTGTAAATAAAATGTTTCAAGGAAAAAAAGACTCAGAACTAGAAAGTTACCCCGGTACTTTCAGCTGGTATCACCCTTTTACCAAGACTGTCCTGGTCCAATTCCATAGTGCATTCATATAGACTTTAGAGAGATCTTTATAGAGATTTTAAAAGCTATTTTAAAAATCACTGTAAGTCTCTATTCATGAAAAAGCTCTCAAATTTTGCCATCTTAATGTCAATGCCTTTATTGTGAAATGACTCCACCCTCTCACAAAGAACCTTTTATTACAAATGTGTTATTCATTCAGGGAACAGGCAAGACCCTTACAGACATGCCCTTTGGGTTTGGAATGAGAAGAAACCAACAGATAGAGAAACACAATGAACAGACAATATCATTTTATCGTAAGACAAAGCCCAAAGGGAATTTAAATATTTAAACAAATATGTAGGCATTCCCCACTTGCAGGAGCCAAGTATATTTTGGCAGAAGGGAATTTCCATATTGTTTCAACTTTGTCAGAGTAAGTTCTTTTTTAATTAGAATATCTAATAAGCAAATACATTTTTTTTCTTCTTTTCCTTCATGGCCATTATCCCTGTCCAAATAATAAGAAATCACTCTTAGATCCACACTTTAAAAAAAAAAAAAGAAAATGTAAAACCTTTTTGAGTTCAGATAAAACCTCCTGAAGCAAAACCAAGTGAAACACCGAATTTCAAAACTGAAATGTATCTCCGCAAGTACTATTGTCATTCAAAAAATCACATTCTTTGTAAAACTTGGAAAGGATACTGATTAGCTTAACATTCCTTTCTGAATAACCCTTGAAAGAGAAAGCAAAGGGACAGCTTGGGAAAAATGCAGATATTACTTGGTTAATGGAGGTACTACAACGAAAACGTTGTGCTTCACTGGAAAACTATGCTTTGTCCAAGGGAGCTATTTTACAACTCTATGTAGTGTAGGAAGCTGAAAGCAACAGAAAATTAATTTCCCTCTGTAGACATACAAAAAAAAAAAAAAAAAAAAAAAAAAAAAAAAAAAAAATCTGTCCAGTGGAGGTTTATCTACCAAAATGCCTCATTCTTAGAAAAAATTGGATAATGTAGAGGAGAGCTATATATTCAGTTCCTTCAGGTGGCATCTTTAATAGCTCATATCATTATTTCATTTTAAGTGAATTCCCACAAAATCATCCTCATCCATACATAAAAGCAGGTAACACAGTATCTGAGACATGCACCATTAAGTTAAGGTTATCCCAGAGATCATCTGAAAGTTATTTGTTAAACAGCTGTTAACTTGAATGTCTGGAAAGCAAACAACTCATTCTCAAAAGGAAGCCTTGACACCAATACCAAAAAAATAAATTCCCGTGATGGACTGACTGCTAGCAAGTACACTCAAAGCTCCTTAAAGATAAAGACCCTTTTGGAGGTATAGTGAAGCATTCTAACTGTTTGGCACAGAATCTCATTTAGTGTGCAAAATATTATAACATGAAGGGAAATTCAATGGCCAGTAGAAAATATGACTTGGAGCAGAGATGCAGTCAAATGTACTGAATATTACACAATTTGGGTGACAAAATCAAGTCATACGAAAATAGGAGAGAAAATCATGCCTTGTACCTAGGTAGGTAAAAACTGGGAATCCCCAGGGACCAAAGCTAATTTTGAATCAGACCTGTCTTGCTACTAAAACTTAATTTACTGTTCCAAGTATGGCCATCCAGTTTTTGCCATCACTGTATAGATTGTTACAGAAGATTCGCATTTAAAAAACTGTTACAGGGCACCTGGGTGGCTCAGTGGGTTAAGCTGCTGCCTTCGGCTCAGGTCATGATCTCAGGGTTCGGGGATTGAGTCCCGCATCGGGCTCTCTGCTCAGCAGGGAGACTGCTTCCTCCTCTCTCTCTCTCTACCTGCATCTATGCCTGCTTGTGATCTCTCTTTGTCAAATAAATAAATAAAATCTTTAAAAAAAAATTCTAAAAACTGTTACACATTAGTTCAAAGATTTTTTATAAGGAATAGGGCACATAAAAGCAGTCTGCTTGGTAGCCAACGTTTTGTATACTGTGATTTAAAAGTATAAAGCAGAAGTTGTAAACTGATGCCCGAAAAAGGCTGGGCAGGGAGAACCAGATTAGTAAAGCAGACTGGTTATAACAGGGTAGGTACTGGTAGGTCTGCAATTACATGGGGGAGTTTGTAACCTATCTAAAAGTGATCAACAGCTGTTGATTCTAGCTTGTTGGGGTCATGCAAAATTGTGGGACCAGTGTTGCCTGATCTGACTCTTCAAGAGTTTACATTCTGAGTTTTTTGTAAAAATCTACAGATTAGGCAACTGACTCAAAACATAGTTTGGACTCTATCTTTCTCACATGAATAAATAATTTTAAAGCAGGGGGTTCCTGGGTGACTCAGACAGTTAAGCATCTGACTCTTGGTTTCAGCTTGGGTCGTGATCTCAGTATTGTGGGATGGAGCTCCAAGTCAGGTGCTGAGCTCAGTGTGGAGTCTGGAGTCTGCATGGGGTTCTCCCTCTTCCTTTGCCCCTCTCCCCTGCGTGTGCGCTCACTCTCTCTCTCTCTCTGTCTTTCTGATAAATAACCTTCAACACACACACACACACACTTTTGATCATCTATAGACCAAACAAAGCAAGACTCTAACCTGGCTATAGGTGACTTGCTTATGATCTCGATTAAGAAACCAGAGATAACCCAAGAAAAGCATAGAACAGTGGGAAGGTGGAGAATTAAGTGAGTTGGGAAATCCAAGCCCACTTGACACTACCTTTTATGAAACATGGGCTCAAACTTTCACACCTCAGAATCCTTTTCTGTTTTGTTCCTCGCCGTATTTCCAGTAACTATGGAGAGTCTGAAGTTGGTAGTTTACATATATTTGTTTAGTTAATTAAAGTTTGGATCAAATGATTTCTAGGTTTTCTTCTAGGTTTTATAGTCTTTAAAATAACATGAGTGATATAAATACCTTCTATGAGGAAACAAAGTAGAAATTACTATTCATTTGATGTAAAAAATGAAAGTCAAAGAGCGACTGGTATCCTTAAGTATTTCTGATGGAACAAGAAGCTAAGCACACTCCTTCCTTCCTTCCTCTATCTACCTATCTCATGAGAGCCCAACACAGAAGAATGGGGCTTAAATTACAATGAGAATATTTAGTTAGTGAGAAGGAAGTCTGTCTGACTCATGACAGTGAATATGTGAGGGAGATTATGAAATTTATTATTTAAAATCATATCATCAAATGCCTAGTCACCCAGCCAAGATGGCTTTACCATTCTTTGGAAATCTACAGTGATTTTCCAAACACTATCTTTTTTTTTTTTTTTTTTAAAGATTTTATTTATTTATTTGACAGACAGAGATCACAAGTAGGCAGAGATACAGGCAGAGAGGCAGGCAGAGAAGGGGAAGCAGGCCCCCTGCTGAGCAGAGAGCCCGATGTGGAGCTCGATCCCAAGACCCTGAGATCATGACCTGAGCCGAAGGCAGAGGATTAACCCACTGAGCCACCCAGGCGCCCCATCCAAACACTATCTTTAAACTGTCTACATTAAGTGATATCAATTAAGCAGTTATGGAGCTGTGGCAGCTGTTGAGGTGCTTCACATCATCAAGGGCAAACCGTGAGGGCACGGAGATGACAGAGAAGGACTAGGAAGTAGTCACCGGAGGATTAGGGAGGTTGGTTACTGTCAAAGCAATTGAGCAAATTAACAAGTATGTGGAGTCATCACCTTCCTTGCTGTTGGAAAAAGGGTTTATAAATATGGAAGAGGAGAAGACTAGAAAGAACGCTGAGGTTCTCAACTGAAATAGAAGGTACCCATGTGAACTTGTAGTTTTTCCAATATATAGGACATAGGTAGAAATACCAGTGTGTGTGTGTGTGTGTGTGTGTGTGTGTGTGTGTACATATACATACACATATATATCTAGGCTCTATCTACTGAGAAGGTTAAAAGCAAAAGCATCTCATTAGCAGTGAGCTCACCTTTTGCCCAGAACTTAATTTCTAAATACTTTGGAGAAATGGCTAATCCCAAAGCTGCAGGAGGGAAAATATAAGCCTGGAATATCTTAGGCTAATTTTTTTTAACATTCAAAAAAATGATGGGGATATGTCAGGAGAACCCAAAAGTCAGCGTGCCAAGATCTGAGATTATCTGAGCATCCAATAAATGATGGTGGTAATAAGTTACCACTGAGTCAAAGAATTCAGGAGTCTATATTCATATAAATAAATGAGAAAAATAAGTGGGAAAGAAAAGAAAACTCTTCCTTACAGTAGAATATTAAGTAATTAATATGGAGGAATAATAGAGATAGAAAGTTACCATTTCGAACACATCGTATGTGTGACTAATTCAGGCAGGTTTCATCAATGGTGGGCAGATTTTGATACAGCACATTGGCAATAACGGATATTGTAATTTCAGAGTATGTCCTTACAAAAATATTTACTAATTACAAAGTAATTGAATGGGGAGTTTTGATGAAACAACACAGCTGACACCAACTTAACCAGTGAATCACTGGTCAACAATCACTAGTGAGTGAAGGGTTGGCCTTGTATGCCCTCCTGGTACAATCCACTAACAAGAACAGAGGTGACTTACTCAGTTTTGCTACCAGAGGACAGCTCAAGTCCAGAAATAAAGAAATGTTGGATGGGCCATTTTGAATACATCCTCCTGAACAGAAGACCTGCGCTCTTCAAAAGAGTCAGGGTCATGAAAAACAGGGAATGAGAAAGAAATTGTTCCAAACTGAAGGGTACTAAAGAAATGTGACAATTAAATGCATAGTGAGTGTCTTGCCTGAGCTATCTACCAAAACAGAAAAGAAATATCACCGGAACAATTGGCAAAATTTGGATGAGGCTGCTGGATTGGATAGCAGTGGTGTGTCTATGTTGGCCTCTTTATTTGGGTAGTTACATTGTGCTATGTTGAAGAGTGCCCTTGATTTACTGAAATGCACACTGAAGTTTTCAGACGTGATGGGATATCATATCTACAACTTGCTCCCCAAATTCTTGTAACATGATGAACTCTGAGAAATGCACAGAATTGGCAAGTCACTATGTTGTCCATGGAAACTGATATAACACTGTATGTTAATTACACTTCAATTTACATTTTTAAAAATTCTTGTAACTTTTAGGTAAATTGAAATTATTCCAATTAAACACAAATTCTAGAGGTTACTTCTAATATATATGGTAAGATAGTAACTAATAGGCATAGGAAAATGGTATGAAAAGAGAAAATCCGAATTGCTCTAAGTTTAAATCTTTTCAATGAAAAAGAAGACTAAGTTTTATTAATTTTACTTTCCATTTGTAGTTACAATTATATTATATGTCATTCATTATAGTAGAAAATGTTCTGACTACTCATTTCCCAAAATAGCTTAATCACATGTAAGGCAAAAATGCCAAGATTGGGTTAACTTCATTGTTTTTGAGAATTTTCCTCAGCGCATTAGAATTTCCCATAGATATGGAATGCTCAGTCTGGACCACCTAAATACTGCTCACAAAGACAGAACTGTAGGCACAAACATCCTTAAAGTAAATGATAAACACATGAATCTACCAAGGGATATTTTCATAATGCTGTAACTTTAAACTTCTTCATGTGTTGAGAAAATATCTTTTTTAAAATAACTCTGGAACTGTTTAACATGAAAAATGAATGTGTTTATTTGTAGTATCTATGGAATGCTGGCCACCAAAGAGACATCTACAGAAATTGTAGATATGCTTCTGAATTGATCCCCCATAACCATAATGTATTTTTATTCCTTGCTAATTAGCTTTTTTCCTCTTACAAATAATCCTGCCTTCTCTATAACATTTTACTCATTTCATATTTTTTTTTCTAACAAATGCATGGTTAATTTTAAATCTGTTGTAAAGGGGGAAGAGACCTGCAAGTAACTCTTTCTTTGAACCTATATACTCTTAATTGTAGGGAACACACTGATGGCCATGGTGGGTGGACAAGTGATGGGGATGAAGGAGGGCACCTGTGATGAGCACGGGGTGATGTATAGAATTGTTGAATCGTTATTTTGTACACCTGAAACTAATAAACACTGTATGTTAACTAACTGGAATTTAAATAAAAACTTAAACAAACAACAACAAAACTCTAATAAGGGTGATAATAAAGCGAAAGATTTATTCCAGAAACTTTAAGATAAAAATAATATTTGAAATTTCATTAATACAGTATGTATTTTTTTTCCTTCTGTTGGCATCTATATAAATAAAAATTAAAATTAAAAAAAACAAAATGTTCCCCTTTTAAGCAGAATTTCAAGCAGTTCAAATGGATTTTATTTCTAAATTTTACTCTCTGGCATTTATTCCTGTATTTACTTACATAATTCAGGGTTCTCATTTTGAACATCATTGTGAAGTTACTTCAAGTATATCCCCAATTATTTATACCCCCATCTGTTGGTAAAGACTCCAGGTTTAGGAGGTTGTATTCCTACTCCCACCACTTCCAGGAAACCCTCGGGAAACTATAACTGAGTAAGAAAACAGTGAGGATGTAGTCTGTATCTGTTATCAACCAGTATGTACCAAATGATTCCAAAGTTTAATGCATAAAGCAGCAGCACACTCAGAGTCTCTATGAGTCAAGGTAGTTCTCCAGCTCAGCATCTTTCACAAGGTCTTGACATAGCTCAAGGGTCTCCAGGGTCAGCTGGGACAGGATCACTTCCAAGCCGATTGGTTGTTGATAGGATTCAGTTCCTTGTAAGCTGTGGACAGAAGACGTTCTCTGACAGGCATCTTAAATACACCAGTGGGCTTCCTTCAGGCAAGCAAGAAAGAGTCTACCAGTGAAACAGAAGCCACTGTGGTTTATGATCAAAGGAATGGAAGGAACATCTCACTTTTGCCATATTCTTTTCATTAGGGGCAAGTCACTGAGTTGAGTCCATGCTCATTTGGAAAAGATTATTCAAAAACAAACTCACCTCTTGGGAGCTGTCATACTACATAGGTCTCTCTATAGTTGAAAAAGTTTATATATTATATATAATTTATACAACATATATATTATAATTTATATTTATATAATTATAGATTTTTTTATTTTTAAGGAAAGAACTAAGGAAGCATTAAAACATCTGTATATATGAATTTATACATATGAATATATAATCATATAAATTCTTATTATTAAAGTCCTTTACATTCAAGAAAAGTGTCTCAAATCACAAACTATAACAGTAAAAATGCTACATTCAAATAAAATGTGTGTATATGGTAACATAGTTGATTTTTTTTCAACTGTGGGATACAAAATTAAACTATATGTTCCGTCACTCAACTGTGCCTTCTAAAGGGTATTTAAATAAATAAACATTAAAGACAAGGAATATAGGGGCTCCTGGGTGGCTCAGTTGGTTAAGCATCTGCCTTCAGGTCAGGCATGATCTCAGGGTCCTGGGATCAAGTCCTGCATTGGGCTCCCTGCTCAGTGGGGGGTCTGCTTCTCCCTCTGCCCCTCACCACAGCTTGTGCTCTCTTGCTCTGTCAAAGAAATAAATAAAATCTTAAAAATAAAGACAAGGAATACAATTCAGGCACCAGGTAAAGGGTAAGGAAATGCAAACTGATAGGAAATTACAATAATCTTGAACAAAATGGTGACTATAAAATGCATAACTTTCAGACCAAAAAGCTCAGGAGGACTCCAGCTTTTGGCAAGAAGGAGCAATGTCTCCCGAGTCAGAGCCTGCGTGTAACTTCTAGAAGGTATGGCCAAAGGAAGAAGGGCCCATGAAGACTTCTGAGGGTATTTCAGGACCTTTGTGAGTAAATATTGAATTGAATATTCAAAACATGCCCAACTGTCTTTTCAAAAGACTCTAGTTGCTTTCACAAATACCAGGTGTGAGTTTGTTTACTTGCAGTTTTTCTTGGCCTGAGGCCTGACTGAGTCAGGATTACTTTAGAGTACAACAAAACAACAAAATGTCCTGTTAGAGTTAGGGAAAGCCAACAGAGCATCACATTAAAGCCCAGCCTTGAGCCTCGGTTAAAATCTACTCCTTCACCTTACGCTCCAGGGCACCAGAGAATAAAGAAGGATATCAGGAGGCCCCTGGAAGCTACCCAGTGGTCAACCCAATAATGCTTCTGTTTCCTCTCCCTCCCTCTGGTTGTGTGCAGAGAGGAAAGCGGGTGATGGGGAGCCATCCACATCTTTCCTGACACTGACCCCTAGAACTCATCATAATGTCCCCGTGTGGTCTATTTGATACAAACAACTCAGGGCAATTACATCCATTAAACTCTCTGATTACCATGTTTCCGGGGAGATGGCAACTTACCAGAGGGCCAGGCAGGGCCATGGAAGCTAGACCTGAATTTCTAGGACCTCCAGCCAGGGCGAAAACTCCTGTGCCACTTCAACAACAAACAAGCCTTCAACAGATCAGCCAGCTTAGACAGTGAATATCATGTCACTGACCACTATGGACACAGACAGGGGCTGCTCCCTGGTATCTTAGGGATTACATAAGAACTCCAGGCTTTGGTACAACCTTGGAGGATGGGGAAGTGGGGGATGCCCTCGTAATGGGGGTGGTTGAATCTCCTGCCTGTTTTGTGGGAAGGGGTCTTGGAATACATTAAATTTTATTTAGTGAAACAAAAGAATGTGACATTCCTTAGACCCATATTGTATATTAAAATTCAAACCTGATGCATCTCTAAGAGGCAGGAATGAAGAAACTGCTGTTTTAGGAAGTTAAGACACTAACCCCCAGTTAGTAACCCAGGGGCTAAGACCCAGATGCTCACTCCTGGTCAGATACTTCCCAGGCTTTCTAAGAATATTTGTTCTTAATTTTATCATTCGATATTTCAAATCATTTTTAGTGAGTTAACATCTAAATGATTCAGGATTCATTGGAGTAAATTTATACTTGACAGAAAATTATAACAGATGGATTATATTCATAAGATACCGAATAAATATTAATTTCTAAACCAATACTTAAGCACAGGAATTTTTACTAGGTCCTTTTACTAGGAACTACTTGGAATGAAACAATGAGTGAGATGAGTTTCTAACTTTAAAATGTGCATAAAATATGGAGTGCCTGGGGGTGGGAAGGATAAATATTTTTTTAAAAAACCAGAGAGAATAATTCAAGGAAACTATCAGATGTATATTTTTCAAACCTAATTCCGAGAATGATATGCTAAATTCAACCACACTTATCTCTACAATAAAGATGCATATTCTTCCAAACTTATGAGTCCATATAACATGTTTTTAAAAAAACATTTTTCAAAGTACCAAACAGGACTAGCATAGATGGATAACCAGTCATCACGAGTCTCTTGGATCGATCGTGTAAAATAATCTAGAACCACTCTCTCACTCCCCAAAAGTAAAAACAAGTTCATTACTAAAATAAAATAATTATTAAGGAAATATCATGGTAGGCGGAATTCCTTTGTTTTAACTTTGAGACAACCCATAAGCTTTGACATTATGAACTCATATGAAACGTGTCTTTAATATTAGCATCTAGATCAATGTTAATAAAGTAGTAAACAAGAAAGAATAATTAGTACCATAATTAGATCTTATTATTTCAGTTATTGTCAATAATAATCAGTGATTGGGCAGAGATATCTTTTATTAATTATCAGTGCCTCTTGGTGATTGTGTTATATTTGGATTTCTAAAAATATGTTTAAATCTAGTATATTTTGACAAAAATCTCAAAAATATTACATGTTGAGTGTTCATCTAAAGAGGACTTCAACAAGTTGTTATTCAATCCTTACTAAATGCAAAATGTTTCTGTAAAGCAAGTCATATTCCATATGTTTGGGAGGGGGGAGAAGATTCCCCAGACAAAATTTTAAGAAGTTGATGACAAACTAGTAAGATGTTAACCAGTTTCCTTATTTTCCTGAAACTCTATGAAGCATCTATGGAAATCTACCTCTATTTCTGAGATCACCTGATGTCAACCATTCCAGAGCCTCCAGAGAATTCCCTTACTTCTATATGGGCTGCCATTTTAAAGGAGTGAACCTAGTCATGAACCAGTGTGGACTGGACCCACAGCAGAAGCTACAAGGTTGGAAAATGTGAGCAGTTTTCTTGCAACCTGGTGTCTGCTCGGAGGAGCTAGAAGTTTGGTGGCAATTGGTGTCATTTGCTGGCAGTTGCCAACCAATTGTGCATTGCCTTGTGGAGGAAAACAGTTCAAGGTAGCAGGAGAAGGGAGGGGTTTATATAGAAAGCAAACTCTTATAACTCCAGAAGATCAAAGCCTGAACCAGATAGGTGAGAATTGTTCACTTAGAGGGTCATCTAAGGGAGAGCTATCAAGGGGAGTTACAAAGCTTGCTAATTCCATTTGAGATTCAACACTAACCAAGGAAAAAAATATAGAAACCAAGGGGCCTATTTCCAAACAGTTTAAGGGAATGTGTTACATTTGTCTTCCTTCTGTGGCAAGTACCAGCTATGTAACCACATTGCTTGATTAGACCAGCGTCTTGACATTCTGGTTTATCTGGCTCCTAAGTAGAGTGGAGATAATAAGCATTCAGAGAGGAAATCTGGAAACCAGGACTCTGATCACACAGTCGAGACGCAGATCCATTACAAAGAACACTCAGTAAAAGAACAGAATATAAAGTACGAAGAGAAATAAAAACCCAGTTTGCCCGAGCACCTAAGTGTGCAGAGAAGAGGAAGAGAGAGTAAGGAAATGGTCCCCCTGACAAGTCACCAGAGCACAGAGCACATCCGTCAGACATAAATCTGGTGTTGAAGAGAAGGGCTATCTCTGACAGACTCTGCAATACTAAGGTCCCATTTGTTGAAAGAATACATGTCAGGTTAGTAAGGAGGAACCACTCCTAAATCCTGGGAGATCTGATGTGGTCTGGAAAGAATAACTATGTGAAGGGTGAGTGGCAGTGTCACGGACTGGTGGACCAGTACTGTCACGGACTGAGGCACACAGCAGCTCACAGACACCATGGCCTACTCCCTCTGATTGCCCTGAGAATCAACCATACCACCAGAAGAGGCCGGGGAGAACATCTAAGGGAGATTTGAAAGTATCCAGTAATAGGCCCAAGAAATAATGAATTCAGAAGTGGTTCAAAAAGAATAGATATACTTGTGATCTCAGACCTTCATGTATCAGTGCACAGAGCATGGAAAAAAATAAAGTGTATTTAGGTTTACAATACAGGGTAAGAAACCCTGACTCCTAAGTCTTTAGGGTAAAACTTAAAATTTATATAAGATAATAATGTGTGCATTATTGAATAAGACCAGATATTTTAGGGGGGAAAGGAAAGAGAAAGAGATAGACGGGTGCTATATGTCTAAAATATTATCTGATTCCTGGTAAGATGTATAGGGACAAATAATCTGACACATTATAGGTGATTGATATGTATTTTCTAAATAGATAAATGAGAAAAAAGAAAAAATAATCAGTAAGACAAATGAGATTTTAAGACAAGTATAAAAAGCCAGCTAGAGAAACATAAGCTAAGATGAATGAAAATTTCAAAATGTTAATTTGAAAAGCTCAAGAATAAATGAGAGGGGTGATTGGGTAGCTCAGTTGGTTAAGCTCAGTTTGTTAATGTTTCAGCTCAGCTTACCATCTCAGGGTCCCGCATCAGGCTCCCCACTCCACAGGGAGTCTGCTTGTCTCCCTCTCCCTTTGCCCCTCCCCCCGACATAAATAAATAAATCTTTAAAAAACATCAATGAGAAAAACATTGACAAAAAAGTGACAAAGTATTGAAAGTCAGTGTCATTGGAGACTGAAAAGAAAACAGTGACAATAAGAGAGGATATTAAGATGTACTAAACCATCCAAATGAAAATAAGTGTATAAATAATAGGATAATTGGAATGAAGAATTTTAAAAAGGAAAAGGGAAAAAGAGCCACAGAAAAAGCCATAGGGGTCCACAGGGAATTTCTAGGGACAGTCAAACTTCCTGGGTTAATAGTTTCCAGCTGGGGCGGCTTGTGTGCATTCTTCCGGGGTTCGGAACAAAGAGGGGAATATCCATGTGTTCTCCTTATGCTCTTCACCTTGATATTTGAGCATAGAGTCTCCCATCTCATCCACTGTATTTCTGGTGATCATTACTCTGTCGTGGCCCACTCTGGAGAGGAGCCAAAGGTAATCTTAATCCTGTAACCACAGGGGTGCTTATACCGAGGCACACCAGGACCACTATCACCGTGGCTGAAATAGCATGTCCTCAAAAAACTTCTCCAGTCTCTTGGATCCCTAAGAAAATTAAGATGCTCTATGTAGAAATTCATGACCAGGGAAATGGATACATACTGGAGATCATTGACCAAAAAAAAAAAAAAAAAAAAGAAAGCAGGGTCATCTGGGTTGGCTCAGGTCATGATCTCAGGGTCATGGGATTGAGCCCCAAGTCAGGCTCCGTGCTTATCTGGGAGTCTGCTGGAGAATTCTCCCCCTCTTCTTCTGCCTCTCTCTTGCTCCCATGCACACTCTCTCTTTAAATAAATATTTAAAAAAATAATGATAATAAGATTAAGAGAAAGGTAGAATACTGAATGAGATAGGCCATTTTCAGGAAGAGCTCATTCTAAGGGATAATCTATGAATGAACTTGCTGACCTGAGTGTCTTCAGGAAAGGTAAGTGTGGAATGCTATTATAAGCAGGGGGAGCTTAAACCTCACCAACTGTGTGCATCTGGGGAACTGAGTGTTGAGTACTTTATTAGAAAGTGATGGTTGGTCAGCAAAAAGCCTAAGACCTAAGGTCTATGACCTCAGATACCAAGGGGTTTCAACACACCCCAATCGCTCTACCTTGGTCGGATCCAAACATGCCATCTCCACCACTCAGGTATTGTTCTTTTCCAAGTTCCTTATTGTTTGTGTTCAAAAACACTGCAGATTCCTTTCTGGAATGTTCTGTGTTATGATCTAACATATGTAGACGTATCATTGCATTCAGTGGACCAGGGCAGAAGTCCTGACTCTGCATAATTACCAGCTCCGTGGGCTGATGGCAGCAGTCCTTCAGCTTGGCTAAGTGAGGTCGTCATGAGCAAATGAAAGGACACATATGAAAATCTTTTGAAACTATAAAGTGCTATCCAGATGCCAAGCATTTTTATTTAAATCTCTGTGACTTTTTTGAGTTGCGTATCTATTGTGTTAAGGGTTTTTATTGTTTTTTCTTTTTAACCTTTCACAGAAGTAGCTAAGACACATGCTCCTGGAGTGTGAATAAACCCCTCCCCCATACTTCCCACTGTTTTTGCAGACCTGGGTCAGCTAGGTGTGGTTGCATGGTTGCTACAACAATGTACTTTTATGCCCATTTCTGAAAGGAACCTATCTGCAGCCCAGCTTGGCCTTCTCCAGAAATACCTCTCCACTGAGAGTGGCACGGCTGCTAAAATGACTCTGTCTTGGGAAGCACACTGAGCATTGGCTTACCTATTTAATAATCTTCAGGGTTGTTTTTTTTTTCCTCTTTGCAGCTGTTGAACAGGGTGCTTCTGATTAAGTCATACCATATCGTGAGAAACGTCGCTTCACAAGGGTGCTACCTTCTGTATTTCCCCCCACTTTGATCCCTGCTCATTGGCCCCTTTGATCTCTGAACAGGATGTACAAGGTTGACTAATCAATGCTTTCCCTCATTTTTACTTCTTTGTCTGCTGTTTATATTTAAATCATTGACTAGAATAGGTGAATATGTATGACCTGGGTCTTCTCCCATTTGGTGTTTGTGTCTTCAAAAGACAGGAGGAAGAAAAAGGCCTTCCAATTTTCCACCAACTTCTCAGCAAACTCAGTGTTCACCAAGATTGCAGATAATGGTGCTCATCTCTTGGTCTTTGAAAATGTGGGTCACTTTCTGGGGAGTATGAGAAGATGGCAGAATTGAAGACACAGACAGCCACTGTTAGCCCGTACCACACCTGTGCAGACTAGAACACAAGTCCCTGTCATCTCAGATGACAATGGAGAGGGATGTACCCACAGTGTCCCTCTCTCTCTTTCTCTCTCTCTTTTCTTTGTTTGTATGAACTTGATGATTTCAGTAACAATGGCCCAAACAATTGTCAAAGAAATATCTCCAATACATGCAGGAATTTTTAGAGCACTCCTACTCTTTGCAAAGATGCAGAGAAGCAACCCTTGCTTGAAGAGGGAATATCTGTTCTGTTTATTGTTACCCCCCACCCTCCAATTTTTAGAGAAAATGAAATAACAACAGTACTGAATTACTCATGGGTACCCTATTTTCCATTTTACCCTGGACCAATAGCTCATCAAATCAGACATGACAGAGGCTGATTATTGGACTCTTCCCCTAGACTCAGCATACCCACTTCCAAGGTAGCCTAAGTCCCTTTATCAAAGGAAAAAAAGAAAGAAAACTCTCCAAATTCCTCAATTCCTTATGAAGAATTATAGCAAAAATTACTAAGATTGTCCAGTTTCAGAGAATCACAGAACCCTATGTTATTGGATCTTGGAACATAAAGTCAAAATGACACTTGGAACTTATCATAGCCAATTACATCAATTTATAGATGAGGTGACATGATTTTCCCAGAACGCCATAGTTACTCAATTCCCAGGCTTTCCATTCTGTGCTCTTTCCTCTGAATCAAGTCTTTCACATTTACTAAACAAAGGAGTTATATCGCTGATGGTTTATCCAACCTTACATCCCATGATCTCCTTCTTTGTAAACCTTGGAAAAACCAAAGCCTAAAAAGCAAATGGCAGCATGCTGACTTCATTTCCTAAAGGACCAATACTAGACTGGTCCACTGTGGTTCACACGTTAAGTGCTGAATGACAGAGCAAGTTAATGCCCTGGTTGTTTGCCTTTGGAGGTAAAAATATATCTGCGGGTCTCAGCCAAGTTCCTGTGGAGATTCGCCCACATCCCCGAAATACCACACACATTTGGCAAAGATGACAGATTATGTCTAAGCAAGGCCCACATCTTGAATAGCAAGAGTATTTCAAGTAAAGAACAACACACAGTGCCAATGTTCTCCTTCCTTGGCATGCCATTTATCTCCCTGAATTTCTGTAACATTCTCTCCCTCTTCCCTTTTTCTGGCTCTCCCTGCCCTGAATTCCAACCTCTGCAAGAACGACTTTTATCCGAAGTGCTACTTGCAATAGGACGGAACAGTTCATCAACTCATTGCTTTGTCTTCTTTCTCCCTTCCTATATTTTGCACGTTTTCTCTAAAACGACCAATACAGTTATCGTGCTGTTTCTCTTCCTCCCTTCATTCCACCCTTTCTTCCCTTCTCCCTCTCTCTCCCCGCTCCCCCTGTGTGTGGTTGAGCACATACGTGCACGTGTGTGCACCTGTGGACTTCTGCTTGGGTTTATGGATCTGTCTAGATGTGTGTTTGTGGTTAGCACATGCACAAAGCCAGAGAGGTAATTTATAAAGAAGGAGACACGGGTGCTGGTAATCACCATTTCATCTTGTAGCTCTTATTTTTAGTTCCTGATGCTGCGTCTGCCTGATAGGCAATGCCTTGCCCTGGAGCCTCCTTGGCTGGTCTGGGTCCACCCCTCCCACTTCCCTGCTCCCTCCATCACCTGTCATTTGAGCTACACTTTGCTCCACTCTTGTGCTGGATCTGTCTTTGTCAGGAACATGACTGGGCTCCACATCCATGACTCCCCAGGTATATCCCCAAGCACTCTCCTCCCCCCAAGAAGTGGTTTTGGGAGAAGGATAGGTTTTGGCAATCAGATATGTTTGAAAACAAAGGTACTGGCCGAACCCAGTCTGACTGGAGACTCAGAACAAAACAGACATGAACAGCTGTCGGAGACATTCTTGCCACATTTGGGGAGATATTTAGTATGGACTGTGTGTTAGATCACATTAGGAATTATCCTTATGCTTCTCGGGTGTGACCACTGTAATACAGTTATGTAGAAAAATGCCCTTAATCTTAAGAGCTGTCTGTCATGTTTAAAGGTGAGGTTCTCAAGTGTGAGGATGCCTGAAAATTGCTCTCAAGGAGTTTCGACAACAATAATAAATTTATCTTTATAATCTAAAACTATTATATTTACATAAACCCATATATGGTTCAGGAAAAATGTTTACTATATATTTATAGATAATATTAAACATGTCTTATGGATATTATAAGTACATATGTTTATATATTATCTATAAGTATATATGCTTCTATATCAATATCCATATAAAATATGTGTACATAAGATATTTATTATATGCAAATCAGTATATATGATACATATGGTATATATATAGTATATAAATATATACTTGTGTATAATACACATCCTTATATTTAGCTATAGATAGAGAAGTATATATTATATAGAACAGATTATGAATATAATATCTAAATACAGAGTTTTTAAAGAAACCATATATGTTTATGTCAATATATCAGTCAATACATAATGCAAACACACAGAGAACATTGCCTTGCAGATGAAGTAAATGTTTATTTTCTGAAATGTATTTCCTTATTTTTTCCTATTCCATTTGAAAGTAGGTTGCGTGCTGGATTCTGGCCGGCTCCAGGCGTGTGGCATTTGTAGGTATTAGGAACCGGTTTGGAGCATGAGGAAGGGAATGGGGCTAGTTCACAGGAAAGAATCTCCTCATGGATAACTGAGTTGAATTTCAAGGAGAGAAAATGCCCTTGCTCATTAGACTTTTTGGTGCAGGAAAGAAATACGAATTTGTGAGAGGCGGGGGAGGGTCTATAAGCATGCTGCTTCTAGACCAATTTGGGGACTTCCAGCCCTTCCCCAGGAAGTACCTCGCTTCTTACCGCACCCCTTAAACTACTGCTTACAGGGAATGCTCTAGTAATTGCAGAGTGGTAAGGGATGGGATGCATGATGAAAAGGTTTGTTTTTGGAAAGAAATTTCCTTATTTCTCTTAGGTTCTTGGGAAAGACATTTCTGATGCAGGCCAATGAGTCAGACAAAGGCTTGGAGCATCTAGTACAACAAGCAGAAGTCAAGCATTTGCTCATCCCCCGAAACCCATATGCACCAATAGAAGTGACCCTGTAACGTGACTCTAATAAGTATGGTGCTGCTCTTCTATTTTTACCTCTGCTTTATCCTCGGGAGAAAGTGATGGAGATTGTGTTTGCTTCTGGAAGAGCAAGGGCTCCGAGCTTGTTCGTTTTTGAAGGCTTAGGCAAATTCTAGGACTTAGTTAACTACCTTTGTTTCCCCATTTTGAGATGCAGCCTACAACATCAATTTAGCTCAGAGAGTCTTTGTGAGTTATAAATTACTTATAAAAATAATTATAAACTACTTTGTAAATACAAAGTGCCATGTAAATGCTTAATAATAGTCCTGCGAGCCGCATGGCACCCCTAATGGGGGCTTATTAAGGAGTTCCTGTTTAGCTTGGATTAATTCTTTCTTTTTCCCCTTAAATGAAGCAAGGTACAATGCCTGAGAAAGCAGTAAGCTCAGTTGTAGAATATTTTCATAATTCAGGAAACATGAAATCCAGGGATTGGGCTCCATCCTTCCTTGCGATACCTGCTTTTTCTAAAACAAAACTGAAATTAACTTCAAAAGCTGTCCCTTGGTCTCAGGAGAAAGCAGAGGAAAAGAGGATCTCCTTGAAATTTCTTCGAGCCTGAGAAAGGCTCTGTCCGCAATTCAGCAGACAGAACAGAAGTTCCCCCACTGAGCTGGCACAGAGAAAGGGGCCGACACACTCCTGGGAACATGCAAACCACTGCTCCCTTCACGCAGTGGGCATCGGGAAACACAGGTGAGCCCTCTGTAAGCTCCTGATTCAAACCTCACATCTGCTTTTGAGGTAGATACTATGTTTCCCAAATTATACATGGGAAAACCGAGGCTCAAGTTCACATGGCTGCTACGTGACCAAAGGAGGCTTTGATTACAGCAACTCTCTCTGCACAGAATGCTGCTGGAAGAGAACATAAAGTAAAAACCGGACCAGAGAAGGTGCTAACTGAAGACTTTTCCTCTGGGCACGTTCCAAATGAAATATCACGTCCTTGTCTTTCTAAATAAATCTCTGGCTACATAGGAACTATTTCTTCCTGAATGTGAGACTGTGACTAAGCATATTTGCCGATTTTGTGGAAACTCCATTGTCAGGAATTTAAATGTTTACATTTCTCTCTTCAAAGTAAAATTCCATAGGATTATAAAGCATTAATTGAGGTTTACATTGACCAGATGTATACTATTTTGAATTTCATCATGATGGCCATCTTAAAAGAAATTAAAGAGTGGAGAGATGATATGGTATTTACTCTCTAGAGAGGCCCACAGTTCAGAAAAAAAAAAAAAGGGAGTTCTCATGCACTGTTGGTAGGAATGTACATTGGTATAGCCATCATGGAAAACAGAGAGGTTCCACAGATAATTAAAAATAGACCTGCAATATGATCCAGCCATTCTACTTGCAGGTATTTTTCCAAAGACAACAAAAACACTAAAAAAAAAAAAAAGGAGACATATGCACTCCTTTGTTCACTGCAGCATTGTTTACAATAGCCCAGATATAGAAGGAACCTAAGCATTCATCAGTAGACGAATGGATAAAGAAGATGTGATGTGTATATAAAAATATAAATATATTTATAATTTAACTATAAATATAATTTATAATTTAACTATAAATATATAAATATAAATTATATATTATATATACTATAATTTATAGTATATATAATATATAAGTATATATTATATAACATATACATATATATAATTTAGACATATAAATATGATTGTAAGTATATTTATAAATACTATATATATAATATATAATATTATAATATGTATTATAAGTAAATATAATATTACTAGGCCATAAAAAAGAATGAGATCTTATTATCTGTGACAACATGGACAGACCAAGGAGGTATTATGCTGCATAAAATACATTGGACAGAGAAAGACAAATACCATATAATTTCACTTCTATGCAGAACCTAAAAAACAAAACAAATGAACAAACAGTACAAAACAAAACCAGACTCATACATACAAAGTACAAACGGAATGGTTGCCAGAGGGGAGGAGGTGGGGAGATGAACAAAAGAGGTGAAGGGGATTGAAAGGTAGAATCTCACCGGGGATGTAATGTACAGGACAGGGAACATAGTCAATCATATTAACAACTTTGTATGGTGACAGATGGCAACGACTTCTTATGGTGACCATTTTGCAACATATATAAATACGGAACCACTGTGTTATACACCTGAGACTAATACAAAATTGTATGTCAATTATTATTCATTTGAAGAAAGCATAGTCGAGATGTCCATGATCTATCTGAGAGATATGCCAGACCAGCTGAGAATGTCAGGCTCTGAATCTCAAAGATAATGCCAGGGAAGCATCTAAGTAAACAGCTTACCCAGGGTCTAAGTAAAACACCAGCCAAGAAATGCTCCCCTTTGCTTGTAGAGATTGCATTCATGTATGTTATCTAACGACTGAAAAGACACAATTTCTTTCTTTTGATTTTCTTCTTTTGTCTCCATTCGGAAGGTGACTCATCAAAGTGGAAATGAGGAGGGAATTGAAATCTGAGAGGCAAAGAAATCATAAAGCCCCGTAAAGTGAGTTTAACTGTATGGACCCAGAGGGATCAACTGAAGATACTGGAGATTTTAGAAATAAATTAAATTGAAGAAGTGTAGAAGACCAGGGATGGGTGATGTCACATTTTTAAGAAGTGGTATGTTCCTGAAACTGCACAATAATGGATTTACACAATTCTCAGAAAAAAACAAAATCTGAAAGTGCTAATTAAGTTGATGCTTTGCAGGGGCTCACTAGGAGCAAGCATGCATTTACTAAAAACATGTCATGCAAGGCCATGGTTTTTTATTAGTAGTATTAATTACTATCACTAGATCAATAAATTAAGGAAATGGTGTTAATCAAGTGAACCTTGTTTCAAGAATATAGTTATCAAAGTCTAACATCGTTTCTCTGGAAGGCTGAAAATCGAGCATGACCGAGAAACCAGAGTATATGGTTTCATGGCCCCATACTCATAATCTCTGGGGGAATGCTTAGATGCTGGAGGGGGAACCTCAGTGCACCATGGACGGGAGCCAAGGCTGCCCACGAACCCAGAGAAGAGCGTCCCATTCCTTGGGGAGTTTCACTGGCACCTGACAGAAACAGTAACTGTGTCACTCCATATGGACCATGACAGAAAGGGTGCCCCCTAGAGTTGTGTAGAGTCCATTGTCCATACCCAAAAGCAGTAGCCATTGCATGAACCTTGGGTCTGAAAACCCTGGAGGCTGAATGCCAGATGTCGTCTCTCTATCCCAGTCCTTCAACCTACATTCATTTCCTGAGCTCAGTGGACTCCAATATTCATTTCTGACTCATTATTTATGAATAGGAATGTACGACTATGTTGATATATTATGTACCGTATGCAACATTAAAATTAAAAACGATGAGAAAAGAAATAGAAACAGAAGTTCTAGTATTTTCTTCCCACACTCTACTTTGAAGACCACTGATTTAGATCCTAAGCACAGGATGAGGGTAATCCCTGTTCCTTGTCAGAAAAAGGGTTCTTTCTTACTCTGACCCCAGCCACGTGTGTATGTGTGTGTGCGTGCACATGTGCACTCAGGTGAGCGTGCGGGGGTGAGGTGAGCATTCAGGAGCTGTCATAGATGTTTTTCTTTAAACATATAGGTACTTCCCAGATGGGAAGTCGTATTGGTAAACTATAGGGATGACTGTCCAGTTACTCATGCTCGATGTTTCGAAGATGACCTGCTCTCAAAACCATGCCCTTCCCCCTGGATGAAGTTGACAACTTATCCCAGGCGGTGAGCTAGTCCCGTCGTCAGTCTCAGAGATGATTTCCTACTCTGAGGGCCACATAACCCAAGCCTGACTAATTCTGAGCCAGTTTTCTGTGCTTCTTGCGGGTGCTTGAGCCGTGCCCTGCGGGTGACAAAGGCTGTGGGTCTCCTCCACCTTCTTCTGGCTCACTTACAAGCACTGCAAGGCAAAGAGCCCTCTGCTTCATGCCACTCTCTTCAGGGCAGGACAAAAAGCAAGCCCTATTTATTATTGCTCTCTAAATCACTGGGTACACAGGAGAGCAAACAGTTTTCTATTTTTATCTTGGACTTTTTTTTTTTTTTTTTTTTTCTTGAATAATGGCATGGTTCACATGGGTTCTATGGGGTCAGACAGCCTAGGATTGAATCCTTCCTCAGTCATTTCACAAGAAGCGTGAACTTTAACATTTTGGTTAAATTCCCGAAACTTCACTTTCCTTTATCTGTAAAATGAGGAATGTTTATACTGCAAAACTGGCCCCTGGGGGTGTTGTGAAGACGAACTGTGATAATAAATAGGCAGAACTTTTTCCATGACCTGCACCATAGTTAAATTCAATAAATACTAGCTGTTCCTCTTAGAATAGTTATGGGAGCATAGTTACTTGGATCTTTTATCCAAAAACCTTCGGGCCAGATGTTTTTACGAATTTAGTATATTTCTGATGAGCTTTGTGAACTTTGGAACTGTAAAGAAGAGATAGTGAAAGTACATTGCTCTCTATTTGAAATTTTACTCAAAATCGAAACATGATTTAAAAGAAGTTATCTACTCTCTTCTCTTTCCATTTGCCCGTAGCTCTCTTAAACCTTTTTAAAGCCTTCTGGCCCTTCTACCTTCAGCTGAGTTTTATTACTTGCCTGATAAGTCATCTGGGTTACTTATTAAAATCGCAGAATTCAAGGCTTAAGGGAGTCTGCAATTCAGTAGGTGTGAAAGTAGGGTCAAAAAAAATGTTTTTAAACCAAAGCTCGGGGACAATTCTTATCACAGATTACATATGGAAAACCCTACATGATTAGACATCAGAGCTGCAGGCCACCTGCAGTCCCACCTGTGGACCCACCTGTGGGCGCACCTGCAGATCCACGTGTGGATGTCTTTCGGCAGAGTCTGGAATGTCTCGATATGTGGCTCCACCAGCATCCTACCTCGAGGACAAGATGTTCTCTTCCTCTGTTCCCAGCTCTTTACTGCCATGTAATATGTCCAGCCTGAGTGGAAGAGGTTCCCTCCTGTTGTATCTGAAATCTGTTTCACCAGAAATTCTAGTTTGCTCTTCTAAGGCGAGGCCTGACTCCCTTCACTGCTGATTTGTTACTGGCTGGTTCCCCCACATCCTCCTCTTTCTGACTGCCGGCCAATCCCTCCCCATCCTTCTCAGGGATAAACCAAAGAAACAATGTGACTCTCTCGATCTTGAGAAGAGATGCACCTAGAGAATGTGGGTGACTGTCACCCTGTGGGAAAAGTTAGAGCAGCTTTCCAGTGGGGCTTTAACATTGAACCTACCCCTTCCTGCTAAACTTAGTTGAAGATGAGAAATAAAACCCTTTCGACAGGTGGGTGACACAGGTATTAGGGACGGAATGAGAAATTAGTTCAAAATGCTCTCTCAGGCTGAAACACTGCAAAATGTGTGCAAAATAAAAGTTGTCAGGGGGATAGTAATCTCTGTAATAATGAGGGAAAAAGTTAAACAGATAATGTTTCTTCTTAAACAAGAAACAGATAAGGGAGATCCAGCCCCATACTAATTCATTTATGCACTCAAATAAATATTTAGTGGGTATCTACTGTAAGCCAGAAAGATGTATCACAAATATCTTACCAATGAAAGGAGACTTATTTCTCCATACCATGATCCAGACAGAAATATTCCATGCAAAAACATATGTATATATACAGGCACACATATGTATTTTTTTTATATATTACATATTAAAATAACTGTCAAAACTGTATCCATTTTAAAAACCATTATTTTGAAATAATTTTAGACTCACGGAAAAGTTTCAAGAATAGAGAGAATTCTCAAATATGCTTTATTCAGATTCACGAGTCTTTAGCATTTTTTTAAAGTATTTTTTTTTTTTTTACTCATTTGAGAGAGAGAAAGAGAGAAAGTGAGTGAGTGAGTGAGTGAGTGGGAGGAGGGGCAGAGAGAGAAAATCCCAAGCAGACTCCCCACTGAGCACAGAGAAACTGGACTAGGGGCTCAACATTGCAATCCTGACACGGTGACCTCAAGATCATTACCTGAGCGGAAACCAAGAGTTGGAGGCTTTGACTAACTAAACCACCTCAACACCCCCAAATTTTTAACATTGTTAACATTTTTGTTGTGTGTATTCTTTCTCTCCAGACATACGTATTATGTGTACATGGCATATAATGTATAGTACATATATTCTATATCATATATTCTAATATATATCATATACATGATATATGTTACCTATTATATATTTATATATCTATTTAAAAATACAGAAATAGCTATATTGCTAAATACTCTATAGTGATATATAATGCATGTATATAATGTGATTTGTTTCTGATTCATATAATAATACTTTGTATATATCGTGTTTTTCACTTTGTAAAACTTCAAATATTGTCTTGTATTCTTAAGAATATGATCCTCTCTATATAATCAGAGCAGTTATTAACTTCAAAACAGTATTCTTAAAATAATTTTTTAAATCGAATCTTTCATACATTTTCCAATATTTTCAGTTGTTCCAATAATGTACACGAGCCCTCTGTTACCCGAAGAGGGATAGGTTCCGAGACCCCAGGGGTTGCCTGAAACTGCCGATGGTATCAAATCCCGTCTGTACCTTTTTCTCCTATACATACACTGCTAGGATAAAGTTTGATTTATGAATCAGGTACAGTAATAAATTAACAATAATAACTTATAATAAATTAGAACAATCATAACCACAAGCCATAAGGAAAGTATGTGAATGTGATCTCTCTCAGTCAAAATACCTTATTGCTCTGCAGCCACCCTCCTTGAGATGACGGCAGGCGGTAATAAAATGCCTGCCCTCTGAGCCGAGGCGAGGGGAACGGCTCAGGTGTGCTGACTAGCAGAGCCTGCTAACAACCTTCAGACCAGTCGTCAGAGGAGGCTCGTGTGCTTCTGGACCACGGTTGACCAGAGCACCCAACAGGCTGAAAGTCAAACCGCAGACCAAGGGGGCTATTACTATTAGGAGCCTCTCCCTGTCCTCCAATTAAGGTTTATGTTTGACATTTACTTGCCCTGTCCTTTCATTTCCTTTAATCAGGAAGCATTCCTCAGCTTTCTTTCTTTTTCCTTTCTTTCTCCTTCTTTTTCTTCTTCTTCTTCTTCTTTTTTTTTTTTTTTTTTTAACTTTCATGACCTTTGGTATTTTTGGAGAACACAGACTAGTCATTTTATAGCTCTTTCCCTTGGGTCTGTCTGGTGATTTCTCATGATAAGATTCAGTTTTTGTATCCCTGCAGGAATACACAGGGGACGATTTCCCACATTCCAGAGTTGAGTTGGAGACCTACTAGGGCCATCGGCCCTTGGATGATGGTGTTTATTTTGGCCACCTGGTCACAGTGTTGCTCTGTTTCTCTACTGTATAGTTATTAATTTCCCCTTTGCAGATTACTAATGAGTAATCTGTGGGAAGATATGTTACGACCATGGTTATGTCCTGCTTCTCATCAATCTTTTCTCTGTAGATTTAATACCCATGGATGAGTCATACCTAAGAGAATCTTCACTGTAAAGATTAGGAAAATGGCAATTTTTCACCACTACACTTTCAATAAACTGGTTAATGTTTTGCAAAAAAAAGAAAAGCTTTTCTCCTCATTTTTCTATTTATCTAGCTAGCTACCTATTTATTATCGGTATACATTCAGAAATTTCCATTATTTTCTAGTGAATTACAATTTCTTGTCTTAATAATCTCAACACTCAACCTGGGGCTTGAACTCACAACCCTGAGATCAAGAGTTGCTTGCTCTGCCAACAGAGTCAGCAAGGTGCACCCTGTCTTTGTTTACTTTAATGGCAAGTGTTCCTTATGTTTTCTTCAACCTTAAATAAATTATAGTAATCACATCATACATTTGTGGATCTTTCCATACATCCACAACATTTCTATATAACAGTTTTTGTTTGTTTGTGTGTTTGTTTGTTTAGAGAGAGAATGTGAGCAGAGGTGGGAGGAGCAGAGGGAGAAAGAGAGAATCCATACCCAGTGCAGAGCCCAAGGTGGAGTTTGAACTCATGACCCTGAGATCATGACCTGATCCAAAACCAAGGGTCAAACACTTAACTGACTGAGCTGCTCAGGCGCCCTCCATAGAACTAGCTAATTTGACCTCTAAACCCATGTAAAATCCAGTGGAACAAAGGATTAAATGCGTATTAAATGGCTCAGAACAAAAAATTTTTAAGTTCTAAAGTAGGAACAAATTTCTTGAGAATGGGGATTAATTTCTTTTTGACTGGTCACAAGACAGAGAAGCAAGCAAATGCCTTTTAGGCTCATAAGAGTGCAGGGGCATTCAAAAGCCTCTTTCTCTGAAGATGGGCATTTTTATTTGCTTTAACAATTTTTATAAAGCTCTTCATGGTTGCAAATACAAATAAATGTTTACATGTGTTCTGAGTCCAAAATTATCTTTCTATTTTATCGTTCCAACATTTTAATTATTTGAATGAAAAAATACGTGATACTAAATTATACATTTGAGGGTGCCTGGGTGGCTCAGTGGGTTAAGCCGCTGCCTTCGGCTCAGGTCATGATCTCAGGGTCCTGGGATCGAGTCCCGCATTGGGCTCTTTGCTCAGCAGGGAGCCTGCTTCCCTCTGCCTCTCTCTCTGCCTGCCTCTCTGTCTACTTGTGATCTCTCTCTGTCAAATAAATAAATAAAATCTATAAATAAATAAATAATACATTTGAAAATTGCTTAGCGTAAATCTTAGAAGATCTCTTCACAAGAAAAAAATCATAACTGTGTGGTGGTAGTGGATGTTAGCTAGACATTATGGTGAATATTTCATAAAACATACATGTATAAAATTGCTATGTTGTACTTCTGAAGGCAGTTTGATGTCAGTCGTATCTCACAAAATAGAAATATATGAGCTTTTAGTATATAAACATGAATATAGTACAAGTTTTCCTTATTTCTTCATAGGAATCAACAGAGGAGGTCAAAGGAATAGAGCAAGCTATATTGTTTACCTTAAATACTTTGTGCAGTTCATCATTCCAATTACATAATGATTAACAAACTCTGGGCCTTCTTTGTTTTGAAAAGCATTTTAGAATATTTGGGGAAAAAACATAAAATATCTTCCATTTAACTAGTCTTCTCTAATATGATTTAAATGTTACCAATACCACCAAAGTGTTGATTCCAGGCTTTAGATAAATAACTTGTGAGCGACTTTCTGAAAACTTACTTGCTGGAATAACACCCAAGCCTGAAGCCTGATGATAAATAGTTAGGACACCTTGAATCAAGCTGTAAGCCAGGCATTGCCAGGCAACTACTACACAAAAGAAAAGAAAAAGCATTTCTCATTGGAAGTTTCCCCTAGAGAAAAAAAAAATAGTAAATAACAATTTACAGACAACTGGAAGTGAATCACTACAGTGAATTTTAAATGCAGCTTACTAATTATAAAAGTTAACAAAAAAGTTATAAAAGCAATAAAAGTGCATAAGGCCATAAGTGATATCATCATGGACATAAATAAGTAAGGAATAATTGAATGATACCTGCGTGTCTGCCAGACAGGTAACATTTCCACCATGATTCAGCTCCAGGGCACAGCTCTAGGTTGTGATTAATACAGGTGGTGTGATTTAGAGACAGGAAGCGGGTACTAGAGAAACTCCTGCTTCGGAACAGTTTGCAGGATATCATGCAGCGTTGCACCTTGCTTTTCAGTGAGCAGCAAGGCTCTCCGTTCCACTGGAAAGGCAGGTACTTCGTGTGCTGAGAAAGAAACCAGTTCATTCACCCATGGAAGAAAACCTACTTTGATTTTTTTTCTTTCGTGATCTCCACTTCCTACCTGCTCACGACCGATTCTTACTGCCGTCATTGCACGCTAAACATTCCCGGTGTCATAGACAATAATGTTGCAAACAAAAGGATTATGACCTCTTTCAGCAGGCTTCCTGCTCGAAGCAGGAAGGGGAGATGGATTACATGGAGAAAGGCCTTGTTTGAAAACATTAATCTTCAGCAATTAGTAATTGAGGAAGGAAATGCAACTGATACATGAAAGTTAAATTAGCCTCTGGAAAAACAACCGATTGCTAAAGATGATGGAATCTGACAATTTATGTTTGAAATAAAATAATTAAACATGTAAAAATGACAATTTGAACAATTGTCCAGTCAACGTCTTAGCAAACAGTCGGCATCCAGAGGCTCTGAGGGGCTTTAGATGACAAACGTGACTGTTGTGTATACTTTATTTTGGTCGAAACACTTAATAAAATTAATAAGGAGAACAGAAAAGTAATGGCACTTGGGCCCAGGTTATTGCTTATTTTAAATGTTTTGAATAAACTTCCCTTCCTTGTTCTCAACGCTCTTTTCAAAATACATCTCCATATATCACAAATGACCCATGTATTTCTCTCATATTATATTTCTGTCAGTTTCATAAGGACATGGTCTGCAGTTTAGGGGAAGACGTCCAATTGAACCTTTTAAAAACAAAACAAAACTGAACCAGCTTTTTAAAAAAAAAGTATTAAACAATACGTTCATTTAAAATAGTCCCTTCGAAATGGGGAAATGTTGGTGCCTGAAAAGATAAAACCACTAGCTGCTAAATTTGCAATTTAAAAAGGCAAATTCAAAATGTGTCAGATTTAACAAAGTCACTGCTGGGGGACCAATTTCAGAGATAAAAGATAAAAGGCCAGCAAACCACTTTACCCCCAGCAGCTCAATGAAAGTTGTGTGATTCTCATTGTTTCAACAGGTAACTACAAAGTAGTTTCCTCGCAGTGATTTTTTCCCCCCACTCCACCTGTGGATTCTAGAAATATCTGACTGTGGCATGGGATGAGAAAGGCCTATTTGAGAAAAATAAATGATATCTAAATCTCCTTATGCTCCATTTTACTACATCAAATATCACCCCCACGCAAACATTCATAAAGCGAGCGTTTGGGAGAACACTGAGGAATTGGCTTTCCTCATACGAATCTGCCTCTTCTTTGTCCATGCTCTTTAGCAAATTCCCCTTTCTCATGACCTGCTTCAATGTACAATCTGATTATGGGAGGGCTTCAGTTTTATCTCTGTCTGGGTGTGTAGAAGATGTCAAGACGCTTTAAAACACGTAAAACTAAAGGATGCCTATCGTGATGTTTTTGGCCACCAGTTATCATCTTCCCAGATACCTTTCACTATTCCACTGTAGAGTCTGATGTGTCTATGCGTTGCTTAGTGAGCTTTTTATCTTGCAGGGAAGTCTCCGAAATCCTTGCTAAGGCCCTGACTAAAACTGTGGGCCAGAGTGCACCCTCGGGCCTTTTGACCAGATGAGCTCCATGTTCAAACAGCAGCTGTGATGTCCTATGTTTGCCTCCGTGGAGCCAGTCTAGGAGACAGATGGGAAAGTTGTAAACAGGCCTGCAAATTGCTTTGGCGAACACAGATTTACTTTGAAGATTTCACTGGATCTTTTTGACTTGTAAGCCACTCGTGGTACAAGAAAGCAAGTTTACCGTGCAAACCTTAACCAGATCCTAGCTACAATGAAGGAACCTCCACACATTTAGATGTGCCGTTCAGATAATTCCCTTGAAAGTTCAGATAATTGCCTAAAGCTTATTTAAATCTGTGGAAAGACTTTACCCTCTTCTTCACCTCATCTCATCTTTTCTTCTTTCTTCCATAATCCTCCCCACCCCACTCTGATCTTTTTGTCATTCTCCAGATCACCCTCCTTTAAATCTCCTGGTTTTATCCTGAATTTCCACCTCAGTTTTTGAAAAGACCCTCCTGAGCTGACACATTCCTTAAGTAAGAAAGTAATGGGTTTCCTTGTCACGCATTGTTTATGCATCCAGTGTTTCCAAGAGTCAGATCTTCAGAAAGTTCGTCGGAGGGTTTCTAGAAAAAAAGAAATTAGCTCTTTCAACAAGATTCTAATGAAAAGGTGTGAGTCAGAGTGCCTACCTTCCAAATGTTGCTATGAAGAGAAAAATATATTGACCAACGGGTGGAAACATTCACAACTATCTGTAAATCTAAGACATTTGTCTTGGCCCTGTTTCAAAATGTCAAAGGAGTAACTGTGAATACTGTTCAGGGTTCACATTCAAATAATTCACATTAGAATACAATATTCCTCACATCTACCTTTCTGAAATATCTTACAGTCGGAGGGGGGCAAGTCTCTTTGATCTTTATGTTCAAAACCAGTCACCAAACCCTTGGAAAACAGCAGATAAGAGTCTTACCCTTCTGATAAAAGGAAACACATTTTAATCAGACTCACTAACTCTCCCTCTTGATAAAAGGTGGTTGAACTGTCCTCCTGAAGAATTAGCAAAGTCCCTGGGATTTGGATGCAGATAGTGCAGGCTGGCAATCAGCAAACTGCTCACCAATAAGCCTATTAAGGGCATTTCTATGTGATATTATTCAATCACTCATTCATTCAAAAAAAAAAAAAATAGTGATGGAGGATCAATTAGAAGTAGAGCAAACCCTCTCATCAAAGGACTTTTAACCCCATCATTAAGGGGTAGACAGCGAATTCCAAAACCATTATAATGCAAAGTAGAAAGGAGCACTTATCCCACCCCAGAGGGACAGAATGAGAGCCCGTGGGCATACAAAGAAGTCCTAGAGAAGATTTCTAGGAGGAGGTACACTGAAGGTGGATATTGAAGTTTATTTACTTATTTATTTTTAAGGAGTATCTACACCCAACATGGGCTTGTGACTCCGAGGTCAAGAGTCAGAGGCTCTTTGGACTGAAACATCCAGGAACCCCTAAAGTTGGATTTTGAGTGAGTGAGCGGGATATAGGAATACCTCAGAAGAATAATACTGTAGACAAAGTAACCAGCTTGAATGGAATCGCACAACACATGCTAAAAATGAAGTAATTCAGGCTAATGGACACGTAGAGTAATGGAGAGAAGATAGCGGCAGATGACAATAGGTGTGGGTAAGACGTGAGGGACCTCGAGGTGAGGATGGGAGAGCTGTAATGGCAGGCTGGAGAGTGTGGGCTGGTGTTGTAGAGTAGGCAGACAGAACCATCAAAAGCTTCTACGAAAGTACAATAATTTTCAACACATGAGGAAAAGACAGTCTTTTCATCAAACAAAACTTGGGACAATTAGATATGCACGTGCAAAAAAATGTATTCAAATCTTGACCTTGCAAAAGTGGGCACAAAATTGATCACAGACTTTTATTTAGGGGCTAAAACTATAAAGCTTCTAGAAGAAAATGAGAGAAAATTTTCATAACCTTAGGTCCGGCAAAGTGTTGTCAGGTAGGATGCAGGATGTACGGTACCTAAATGAAAAATGTCAACAAGTGGAACTTAATCAGAATCAAAACTTTGTCATTGAAACTAAAAACCCCAGTAGGGAAATGTAAAGACAAGACACAGATTGGGAGAAGAGATTTGCGAATCATCCACACAATAAAGGAGTTCTACCCAGAATAAATCATGTGATTTTACAACTCAATAATAAGAAAAAAATTTTTTTTTTAAATGGCAGGGGTTTTGAGTAGTTAGGTCACTGTAGAAGATATGTAAATGGCTGACAATTGCAAGAAAACATGCTTAACCTCATTAACCATTAGAGAAAAGGAAATTAAAACTGCGGTGAAACAGGACTTCACATCCCCCAGAATGGCTATCATCAAAAGATGTTCACAAGCATTGCTAATGATGAGAAACTAGAACGCCTATGCATTGTTGAAGGGATGCAAATTGGTACAGCCTGTCTGGGAGACAGTCTGGCAGTTCCTTGAATGGTTAAACATAAGAGTTACCATGTGAGCCAGCAGTTCTGCTTCTAACTATGTATCCAGAGAAATGAAAACATACGCCTACACAAAAACTTGTAAATGTGTTTTCACAGCAGCATTGTTCATAAGAGCCCCAAACTGAAAACAGTGCAAATGTCTATCTACTTCTGGACAGATAAAGAAAATGTAATATACCCATGCAATGGAATACTTCTAACTATTAATAAATTCTACCATATGACTAAATCTTGAAAATATTATGCTATGTGAAAGACAGCAGACTGAAATGACCACCTATTGTATGAATCCATGTATATGAAATGTCCAGAAAAGGCAAAACTATGGAGACAAAATGTTGATCAGCATTTGCCAAAGGCCTGGCAGAGTGAGTAAGGGTTGGATACAAGTGATCACACAAGTGATCTTTTAAGAGTGTGAGGGTATTCTAAAATGGAATTTGATGAGTTTTGCACAACTTCATAAATGACTAAAAATCATCAAATTGTACACTTATAACTTAATTTTGTGGTCTGTAAATTATACTTCAGTAAATCTGCTCTAAAAGGTTTCTGAGAGAAATAGGTAACAGATATAGAGCTGTGTTCTCGGAAATATTCTGTCAGTGAGTATGCAGCACTGGGGTCATGGGGCAAAGCTAAGGCTCCGAGATTAGTAGGGAAGCTCACACTGTCCAAGAGATCTGAACCAGGAGAGGGGCAGTGAAAACAAAGGGAAGAGATGGGAGAGGAGATTGCCCAAGGAGGTAGAACTGGGAAGGCAGCACAAACAATTGGACGAGAAGGAGAGTGACCAAAGATGTCTCTACGACTTTAAGAGTAGATAATTTGGGGTAATCCATTGCTTGGACCCAGAAGATGTGGAAAAATCTGTATGTGGTCAATATTACTAAGTTTTATAAGCACCCCTTGCTCCATGAAAAAAACCGCTGGCTTAAAAAATCCCCAGCATGTGTATCTAGCCTGCTTCCTATTTTCCTTACAATACCAACTCTTCCTTTCAAATAAAATTGTCTTGAGTATGATATACACCAAATTATTTCTCTCTGGAAGATAGAACACATTATAGTAGGAGGATGGGGATGGGCTTCCTCTATCATGTTCTCATCTAATTCATTTTCAACAAACATGGATTAATTTTGTAGCTAAAAATGATTTGTAATTATTTTATATTGACCTACTATTATGTAGCAAGAAAAGGATGCTAACAAAACCTTAAGTGCCTTTGCAATCTTTATTGAGTAATTTTACCTTTTTCTCATCATCAGGGCAGAAGTATTTCCTTCTATGGGAGAGTTCTGTTCATAGAACTAATTGGAAGGAAGGTTTTGTCATCCTTCCTGGAAAGGTACAGACCTTCCTCTCCAAGTGAGAATCCAATGTGTTGTTCTGGTCACTTCTGAAGACCTCAAATGCTCTGACTCTTTATTTCCCCTCCGCCATCCTGGAAGCCAGGTTCTGAACTCACGCATGCTATGTTGAAGTCTTGGATCTATCCCTTTTGGAAGATTTATTCATTCTTAGAGCTTCTGTTGTGCTTTTTGGTAAATAGGGAGGTAAGAACACCCATCCTGTTGAATTGTTATAAATATCCCAGATGATCAAAATGCCGGGCTTAGAGGAAATGCTTAATAAAGACCAGCTGTTCCTACAGTTCTCTTCTGGACCAAAGAACTGAATCAGGAGTACCTGCCTGGCTCAGTCGTAGAGCATATGACTCTTTATTCTGGGGTCATGAGTTCAAGCCCCACATTGGGCATAGAGCTTATTTAATTAAAAAAAACCTTAATTAAATCAGACCTGAGGTATATTCTTTAATTAATAGTATTGAGGTCATGTGATTTGCTAAGATAAAACCAAAACCCAAATTCCTGACACAGATCAGGAATCCAATTAGAGCTATGTCTCCCTCTCTCATCTGTTTTTTTGTTTTGTTTTGTTTTCTTTTCTTTTCTTTTTCTGTACTCTGTACACCATTTTTCAGGCATAAAAATGAAGGTCCCAGTTCAAGTGGCGGCATGAACACCACTTTCAGCCAGTGTGGTTCCCACTCTGAGGGGAAGGAATAGGGATTGTAGGTACATACCTCCTTCAGGAAAAATACATCTACATTTTCCCCCCAAAACTTTCTAACTTCAATGGTGCAATTTAACAAGTGACTATGGTAAAGCTCCAGCTATTTGGGGGCGAAGAAAAAACATGAACACTGATGTTCCTAAGGCCTACAACTGACTCCTGACTGACACTAATTGCATGACCCTGGGCAAGATCCTGGAATCTGTGCGTCTCTATTTTCTTACCTGTAAGATGGAAATGGGAATTCCTACATGATTTCTTCTCTCTTCCTTGTTATTCTTCTCCTTCTTGGGGAATTAAAGGAGGAGGAGAAGAAAGAGAGAGAGAGAGAAGGGGATATAGGATGGTAAACATTTCCTGAATTTTCCCCCAAAATTTAAATATATGTCAAATCCTGCCTCAAGGTGCCTGGGTGGTTCAGTTAAGCGGCTGCCTTCGCCTCAGGTCATTATCCTGGGGTCCTGGGATCAAGTTCCAGATCAGGCTCCCTATTCAGTGGGGAGTCTGCTTCTCCTTCTCCCTCTGCCCCTCCCTCTGCTTGTGTGCTCTCTCTCTCAAATAAATAAACAAATCCAAAAAAAAAAAAATTGTGCCTCTTAATAAACATTCATATGTGTCATTTCCTACAGCTTTATCTTTGATTCCTAAACCATGTTTACAACCTGATGTAATAGAGTTTACTTGACTTTTGAAAATAATTCCCATTTTGATCTCTTTTAGATGTAAGAGAACCCATCTGCTTAATGCAGAGAGTGGGCTGACACGATGGAGAGATGCAGACACAGCACTAACCTTCAGTACCCCATTGCTTCCATTTCCAGCCCCTGGGTTAGCCCGGGGTGCAGCCTCTCCATCCTCACAGACACAGAAACCCACAGGCATGGCTTACGGAGAGCGTTTTCATTTTTAAGATTTTATTTTTAAGTAATCTCTACACCCAAAGTGGGGCTCGAACACACAACCTTAAGAATGACAGTTGTACTGTCCCCTACCAGGCCAGCCGCGTGGCCCAAGGGAAGGGCTTTACTGGCTTGTTTTTTCCTGGCAAGAGAACAGTTCAGAACATGTTGTTCTATATCCTGCTCTTTTAAACTTACTATACCATGATTTGTTTCCAATTCTCATTTGACATATTTTTTAAGACACAGGACTGTGTAACAATCCCCTCTCTCCATTTCCCTCCTAGCATCTCACTCTGTTCTCACACTCACACCCTGCTTAGGTTTTCATGTGACTCATTTCTAGATATTCTTCTCGAGAAGAAAGCTTTGGCCCAAGATTTTGGGGAAAGAATGGGCTTGGGGACAGGGTTCAGGAAAATAAAATGTTTCCCATCGTCAGATAGAGTGGTCTCATTTCTCTACAGTAATTCTCCACCACATAACATAATTTTGTTTCTCTTGTCAACCTCCTTTCTTGGGCTATAGGTTTTTTTGAGGTCAAGGATAACCTTTAATTCATGTCTTAGCCTCAATGGCACAAAGTATACTTAGAGAAACCTTTGGGAAAGGCAGCATAGGGTAATGGTTAGGAAGCTTAACTTTTTTTTTTTTTTTTAAGATTTTATTTTTTAAATTCTCTCTCAGCCAACGGTGGGGCTCAAACCCACAATCCCAAAATCAGGAGTCACAACTCTACTGACTAAGCCAGCCAGGTGCCCCAAGTACCCTAACTTTTGAGGTCAGGGTGATCTGGATTCAAATTCTCCCTCTTTTACCAGGTACTAACAAGTAATTTTAGGCAAATCACTTAACCTCTGTATGACTTAATTATGACACCTATTAAAAAATGGAAATTGCATCAAATTCACACACTTATTGTAAAGATTAAATGGCAAGTGAATATCTGTTACTAGGCACAATAAATGATCCAATTAATAAATTGGAATGAAAAGAGATACATTTTAGACAAGAGAAGTGAGAAGTGAGGAGACCTTGTGCTCTTTCTAAGCCATTAGCTGTGACAACTTTACTGGGGTTGAACTCTTGCCACGTATGGGAGCGTCAGTCAATTCCCTTCTTGTCTTGGATGCTCTCTTAACCTGTGTTTTCAGATGTGTCCAGATTCTTCTCTGCTTTCTTTCAAAGACTTCCTTATCTTAAGTCCCGCCCCCTGCCTCTAAATTTAAGCAAACGATTAATCTGTACTAATGGCAAATAGACAAAATGCCACCTTTTATGTCTGGCTGAGCAGTAAGACAATGCTCGTTTCCCCAGAGTTCAAGCCCAGAGCTTTGCCCCAGGGGGTCTAAGAGATCACAGTGTCAGAACCCTATTGCAGGTCCCCTCAGTTCCCTAGGACATCTTGGGGAGAGATTGGAGCAGCTACAAAGAAGTTCATTACACTACGAAGAGGAGAAAGAAGTAAGCAATGTTGAGATAAAAGATGAGTGGCTGTTAATTTGAGGCAGTGTGATGTGGAGCAAAGTTCACGTGACCCAACAGAACTGTTTTCAGTCCCTTCTTTGGAAAAAGGGGGAAAGTGCTTAATATCTGACCAGTTGTTAGAGCTACACATCATTGCTTATGTAAAGTGACTGGTATATAGTAGGAAATCAATAAATATAAGTAATATGAATGCCATGTAGTTTTAGATAGTAACATTCATTTTTAAAAGTACATGACAGCCTTCCTGGGAAGTTAATAAGAAGATAAACACACTGATAGACAAACGTATTATTTCTATTTCTACCTCCTGGGAGCAGCAGGGTGCTTGTCAGACAGATATTTTTAACTTCATTTGGAAGGGAAAAAAGTTGTAATGCTTAATGGAAATCCCAGAAACCAGAGATGATTCTAGCAGGGATGAGCACACAGAGAAAGGGGGATGAAGACAGTTAAAACAATCGAAAGAAAGCACTAAGAGGAGACCTAATCAGGGTGTGGGCTTTGGCTAAAGAGACCAAAGGAGAGATAGTGTTTAAGAGACTGTAGGGGCAAGAAGTAAAAGGGTTTGGTGACAGCCGGGATAAGGAGGAAAAAAGGGATGTTGTGTGTTTAAAAGATAAGGATGATAACAGAGTCCCCCGTTGCGAGGGAGAAGCCAAGAGTAATGCCTTCTTTAGAATGAAAGTAAGTATCAGTCCCTGCTAGCTACCTGCGCTGGTCAATGCATCTCAGGACAGCTCCCTCAGGAGAGCACACATTTTGAGGGATGTTGGGCACAGGAGAAAAATTTATGATTTGCATGTCACCCAAGGGAAAAAATTACAGCAAAGTATTCCGATTTAGCCCTATTAAGAGTAGTTCTGTACGTTTGATTTAAGTAACAGATTAATTACTAGCAGAGCATACTGTGCTAAATGTAACTTTTATTTATTTATTTATTGCCAGAGAATACTTTGGCAGTCTTTTCTTGGAGAAGCCAGGATTGTGGGAGGGATTGGTGACAAAGAAAGGCAGAGACTCTCTTCCAGAGTTCTGCATTTGACCCTCAATTTGTGTTGTTTTATGTTTTAAAATCCTATATCACCTCCCTTCAGCAGAGGGGTAAGTCAATTTACAACAGTGAAGGAGAACAAGAGAAAATAGACTCAGTATCCATTTATTTGCTCTAACTAGCCAAGAAAACCCTAGAACTTTTTTGATTCATTTCTGTAAAATCATAGTGATTTGACAGATGGTTAAGATAGCCTATCTGCTTACTGAATTCTCTCTCATCCTTATCTAGCAGAGCACCCCAAAGGGAAATGCACTGTGTGTCTGACAGGAGACTTGCCTAAGGACCCAGTCCTGGGGTGGATTCCATGTTTGTGCAAAGTCTCCAATCTTTATGAAAGGTAATATAAAAAACAATGAAATCTCATTATTTACCACCCTGTAAACATTAAAATATTCGGTCAGCTGTTTCGGTCATACAGTTGCGAGTGTTTGATTTTGCTACCCCCCCCCCGCCGCACACACTTGTTAAAATTATTTTTATTGACATATAACGTATTATTTGCCCCAGCCTCTGCATACATTTAATATTTAATTGTTCCGTATTTCGTGGCTGTCCTTTGGAGTTTTGGTAAGCAATTCAAAAGAATACAGTACTGTACCTGTTGATTGGCAAGTTATTTGACTTATCTTTATTTGTGTTTTCTCATCTTGATTAGACCTGTCCTTCCCTCTCTACGGCTCTGATTAGAAAAAAGAAAAAGCATCAGATAAAATGTGTAAACTTAGAAGAATTGCTTGCAAGCCCAGGGTGATGTCATTGTTCCTGGTCTCAGTGGGTTGAAAATATTATCTTAATCCACTAACAACTAATTATAGGTAAATAAATGCCCCATATATTGCTGGGGTCCTTTGTTAAGGAAGAGAAAAAGAAGACAGACCTCCTCAGAAAGACAAGGGTCACAAACCAGAAATGTCGGGCACCAAATACATTATCTAACCTGCTGGGAAAGGTTATCGAGAGCATACCAAAGATTCAAAGCAGAAGTTTAACTCCTTCATCAGGCGGAGTTCAGTGTGCTTGGAAAATGTATTGAATAGAAAGAAGCAAGAAACAGTGTTAACGGCCTTTGCTTGTAGAAGCCCAAGATAAATCCTGGTCTTATAGGGACTTTATTGCTCTTCTTTTTATGTTTTGATCAAACTCTCTTCCTTATCTTTATTGACCCATTTTTTTCTTGGTGTGGTCTGCTGCTTTCTCTTGAGGTTAAAACCCAGTATCAAAGGATTCATGGGCCCCATTCCCTGTATTCTGCGGGCAATTCCATTCATTTTTCTCAGAAGGGGAATTCAGGGATAGAAGACCTTGAAGACACTGCCCATAGTGATTTAGGGAAAGAGTTCCTGAAAGTCTGGGAAAGTTTGTACCCTACTTGCGGTGGGGAATAAACTCCACCTCCCTTATCTGCTTTATCTAAGATTTTTCAGCCTCACCAACAGGACGGGTGTGTGTGTGTGTGTGTGTGTGTGACAAGTTTCTAGGGTTCAGAGATATTCTGCATAATGACCCTAGAGCAGGAAGTTAATTACCACTCCCACCTTTTCCTGAAGAAATCAAGCTGCTCCTCCCCACAAGTGCCCGAAATTCCTACTAGTGTGATCTTCTTTATCTCAGAAAAACTCTTAAGATACTGTATGTGGGGTAGCCCAGCTCTGCCTCTAATCGGGTGGGTGGCCTCGGGCAAATTCTAGACCTTCCTCAGGGGTGTAATCTGCTAAGCAAGAATGAAACTTACTACCTGTCTTTTTAGTACTTGTCCTGAGTCATTTGTGGATCTGCTTTTTTTCTCCCAGCTCTATGGAAACACAACCTACCCATAAAATTGTATCCATTTAAGATGTATAATGTAATGATTTGATACACGTGTATATTGTGAAATGATAACCACAATCAAATTAGTTACCACACCTGCCACCTCACATGGTGGCCATTTGTGTGTGGGCAGGATGAGAACACTTCAGACCTACTGTCTTGGCACATTTCAAGTATACAATACGGTGTTGTTAACTACAGTCATGGTGCTGTACTTCGGTACATCCCTAGAACTTCTTCATCTTATAATGGAATGTCTGCACCCTTGGGGAAACATCTCCCCATTTTTTCTCACCCCTCAGCCTCTGGCAACCACCATTTGAATCTCTGTGTCTCTGAGTTTGTCTTTTTTAGTTTCCACAGACGAGTGAGATGGTGCAGGATGTATCTTCCGTGGGCTTACTATGGAGGTTGTCCTGGAGGTTGGTGTGCTGTTGTCTTAAATGACTGAATTACGTCCCATGGAACATCCACCCCATCTTCTTCATCTACTCAGCCGTGGACAGACACCTGGGTTGTTTCCATTCGCATGGCTCTTTTTGCTGCAGCGAGAGTGTCCCCCTTCAGATATATACCCAGCCGTGGAATTGCTGGATCATACGGTAATTCTAATTTTTTTTTTTAATTTCATGAGGAATCTCTAGCTGTTTTCCACAGAGGCTGCACCCATTTGCAATCCTGCCAACAGTGCGCAAGGGCTCCCTTTTCTCCACACCCTCACTGACACATGTTATTTCTTGTCTTTTTGATGATGGCCAGCCCAAGAGGTATCAGGCGACATCTCATTTCATTCATTTGCATTTTTCTGAGGAGCCCAGATTTGGAGCACCTTTTCGTGTGTAGATCGTTTGTATGTCTTCTTTGGAAAAATGTCTCTTTAGGTCCTTTGCCCTTTTTAAATTCTCTCTCTCTCTCTCTGCTATTAAATTGTGTGAGTTCTTCATGTATTTTGAATAGTAACCTCTTTCAGAATTTTGACTTGTGAAGATTCTCTCCCATTCCATGGGCTGCCTTTTCACTTTGTTGATTGTTTGCTGTGCAGAAGCTTTACAGTCTGATGCGGTTCGCTCATGTGTTTTGTTTTGCTGCCTGTGAGGCATTTACAATTCTGGGTAGGATAAAAGGTAGGAAACATGCAAAACACATACGGTAGCCGTTTGCCCTGAGACTGGAAGCGCTCACCAGGCCAGTCACAGGATTTTACAAGTTCTCACCCTGAAGACGAAGTGTAAAGCCCTACATAAAACACATTATTTTAGCAACATGGAATCTCACTGAACAACATTTTTAAAAACTCTAAATACGGAAAAAGCAACCCTGAGTAAGATCATTTTGATGGAATGAAAAACAAAGGGTTAGCATTAAAAACCTGGTTCTTAAGCTTTCTTTTCCCTCTCCCATCTGGGTTACCTAGCTCGCTGTGACCACTGCGGGGACACCCTCACGGGTCCCCTTTCTTTTATATAATCTCCTCTAATCCATTCTGGCTTCTGCCAGTAATCTCTTAAAAATGTGGACTTAATCCTGTCATTCCCCAGCTCTCCCTTAATATTTTCTGCACCTACCCATTTCCTTCAGGGTGGAATTCAACTTTGTGACCCTAGCATGGGAGCTCTTGGACAGGCTCTCAACCAGCCTCCTTCCTCGCTTGCAGCCTCGTGTCTCCTCGTGTCCACGCATTCTAAATCGCTTTGTGGCCCCCTTTAATTTCTCAGACACACAAGTCTTTGATCTCTGGGTCTCTTCAGTGTTCTCCTCCTACCTTCTTTGCTAATCGCCAAATCCTTCAAGACTAGTTTCCTTCCCTGCACAGCCTTCCTGACACCCTCTTCCTCTGTCCCAGACTGAATGACATCATCCCTTCAAAGCTCTCACCGCATCTACTGCTTTTGGTCTTGTTTTGTAGGAAAGCACATTTCCCTTTCCAGCATGAAAGCAGCTTGAGGGCAGTGATGATGGTCTTTTTCACCTCCAGGCCTTGTGCAAAATAGAGGTTCAATCAATAGTTGCTGAATGGCATAATGAAGGAGACAATACTTAAATGTTTTGTGCACTCTGTAGAGGATTTATGAGGTGCCAGGAACTGTGCACGAATATTCCTATTTAATCCTCTCAAAAATTTTCCAAGGAGTTTGCCGTTGTTATGCCAATTTTATAAATGAGAAAATTTTAAAAAACAAGGAGGAAGGCGGAAGGGTAGAATTTCATTCTGTGGTGCCTGGGTATATTTTCCATGAGAGATTGCTAATGAGAATATATCGAATATATTGTGATGAGTAATTTCCTGAGACATATAACAGTCCAAACCCGCTTCAGCTGTTGAGAATGACCAGGGCCAAGTGCTTGACGTGGGAAGAGCGTAGTCTTCATCCTGAACTTGGAGTCTGGGGAGAGAGAGAGTTGGGAGTCTAGAGGATTAGAGAGGTAACAGTTCAGTTCAGAAGTTAAAGAGGAAAGTATTTAGGACCACACAGGAAGCAGGAATTACTAGGTGAATACCTACTGGGATGTTTCTAGATCTTTTTAGATTCAACACCATTGTGAGGGCCTTTGAGCTTCCCATTTGCTCCTATTTCATCCCCAAATTCTCTTTTCTATTTATTGGCTGTCTAGGGTTTGAACTGTTAATGGTAAGCCCCAGGGAAATAGGATTTTTAGAATGAGTTTTGCTGTTAATGTGCTCGAGGTAAGGAAAATGACCTCTCCTGAGCTCTGTGCTATTCGTCGTGTTAGCATGGGTTTTGGTGTTTAGCCATGCCCAGCATACAACTCAAACTTTCCTAACGAGAGCAGCCCATCGTACTGGGCTGTCCCAAAATCATACTACAGGACGTGTCGCTGATCAAACAGTCATGGACGTCACGGTCCCTTTCCCCAAGTTCCATCAAACGAAGTGGGAAGGGTTACACAACCAAAACATAGACACTGTTATTTGTGTCATACTCTGTTTAATTTTGGATCACAAATTTTAGTACATCAGCCCTCATGTTTTTAAAACAGAAACCAAGAAAATATTCACGCAAGTTAGCATTTTTCTGACAGTTGGCAAGCTCAGGGTACTTATTTCCTGCTCTGATGTTTTGTGTTTGTTACTGTGTTTAAACATGTTTGTTACTGTGGTAAATCAGCAGTGACAGACTTCTTGGTTATTGGAGCAGAAAAACCTCTAAGACAGCACCATATAGAGTCTCTCTTAACACAGCAGGTGGCCCAGCTTTGGGTAGAAGAACATTTCTCAAATGATGATTTTTCTAGTCTTTAAATGCAAGTCAACAGTTACTGAACTTCTGCCATATGTTAGGCATGACTTTTCTTTAGTTATTGTCTATATTTTAGTTCATATCTCACTCAAGAGGAGTAATAATAATAGTTACCATCCATCCCTGTGCCGGCTCTGGACTGGTCTCTTTATGAACTTTGATGCATTTTATCCTCACAATCATTCCACAGGGTGGGTCTAGATCTTACCTCACTCCCCATTTTACAAGAGAGTCTGTGATTCTGTGATGTTAGGGTACTTACCTGCAGTCCCATAGTAAGTGGAGATTGATCTGGCCCTAAAACCCATGCTCTTCACAGTAAAGAAACTCTAAAGGGAGAGCAGGAGCATGAACAAAGTGTTCCGTCGGCTCAAGAGAGAGGAGATCCTGTTGATGTGGGAAGTCAGGCTTCATAGAAGGTGGACATTTGTCATCTCTCAGGAATATGGAAATGAGGCAAGGCATGCATTAAACACCCAAGATAGAACAAGGGTCATGGATAAGAAATACTCCAGGTATTTTTGGAGAGCTGTGAGTGGTCAGACGGGTTGGGCTAAGATGGTGAAGCATATGCTGGGGGCAATTAGGGATACGAGTGTAAGTCAGGTGGAATCCAGGTAGCCCCGCCTCGTAGAGACTGAGTCAGTAGCAGGTGTCAGATACAGCAAGATAGGAAGAAACTAGAAATAGTTTCAATGGTAATGAGGCTCTTCTGCCATAAAACCCCATAAAAGAGCAAAATAAAAACACTCTTGTTTTCCTTTACTCACTATGCACAGAATACTCTGTACTCCAAATGTGGTTTTTGGTGGTGTGTTTTCCCCTGCTAAGCAATTCCACAACACCAGCAGAGCATCTTACAATGATCCAGGTCTGATACCATCTAGCTGGAATTAGTACCAGGACCTGCAGGACTCCCCCTGACATGCTACTTCAGACACCAATAAAAGAATCCAGGTTTTTCCCTGGGCCTCTGACTCATGGGCTGTAAATTGGAGGTTTTCTGTAGCCACTTCTTCGGGTTGGATCAAACAACTTGAGCAGCTCACAGAACTCAGGAGAACAGTTGAGTGACTAGATTACCAGCTTATTGCAGAGGATATTAAAGGATACAAATTTACAATCAGAGGAAGCGATGCATAGGCTGAGGTCTGGAGAGCATCTGTCCTGGTAGAGCTGATGGGACACCACTGTCCGACCCAAAACTCTTTGAACCCAATGAGATAATGGGGCCTCAGTGAGACTCAACATGAAAATGAACAGTAGAGATGTGTGGGAGGGATTTTTTTTTTTTTTTTAATGAAAACAGGATTATTTGGCATTTATCAGGTACAGACCTGAGTGTGAGGGAATGATAGCCTTCATACCAGAATTCAAAGTGGTGGGCTCTGGACATCTTGAATTCAGAGAATGAAGGAATGGCTTAACCATAGCCACATAAAGGGTTGGGTCTCCTGACATGCACAGTTGTACTCAACTCTGTTCTGCTTTCCTGTCAATCCCTGACACCGTCCTCTAAACAAGAATCTTAAAAAGGTTATATAACATTAATCCCTAAACTGACATGGGGGCATCATAAAAAGCAAGACAATAGGACCCTTTAGTGAATCACAGATATGGCCAATCGTGAAGAAATTTTCAGGAATGCTCCATACATTGACTGTGTTTTCAAAAATGGGATCTCAAAGTTCGGTTGAATCTTTGTGGTAGAAAAGGCTAAAATTGCTATGTGGATGCATTGGTTTGGGTTTTACCTGTTCTTCCAGTAATCATAACCGTTAACAACTCTCGGACACTTATTATATGCTGGACATCATTCCAATGCTGTGTGTGCAAGAACTCATTTAGTCCTCTCAGTAAAGTCACAAGATGGACACAGGTTTTATCAGGCCCCTTTCATAGGCATGACTGCTGAGACGCACAGAGGCAAAGCCACTTGTCTAGGTCCACCAGTAGGCAAATTGGAGCAGGCTTCGCATCCAGGTGTCTCTGAGCCCAAAACCTTTTTCATAACACATAGCACGTAAGCTACATAATACTCTCAGGACTCTGGGATTGTTTCTTTACTGACATTTTATTGTTGGCCACCTCACCCTATAAGCACATTTTTCTGACTATAGTGCCAATTTTATTTTCTAGGAGAAAATTATTTGCATTTAGCGACTTCTGGTGTAAGCGGGGAAGAGAAATGAGCAGCCTTCCTTTTATTTTTCCAAAAGGATTACATTGTGTAGTATACAAAGATGCTTTTTATCTGATACAAAATATTTAAAAACAAAACAAAACTACTCTGGTTAACCCTTCGCTTGGATGCATTATTAAAATAAATGAACACTGGGGCGCCTGGGTGGCTCAGTGGTTTGGGCTGCTGCCTTCGGCTCGGGTCATGATCTCAGGGTCCTGGGATCGAGCCCCGCATCGGGCTCTCTGCTCCGCAGGAAGCCTGCTTCCCTCTCTCTCTCTCTCTCTCTCTGCCTACTTGAGATCTCTGTCTGTCAAATAAATAAATAAAATCTTTAAAAATAAATAAATAAATGAACACTGAAAGGGTGATTTGTATCGATGTTGTAACTAGATACACACTGAAAGCACTCAGTAATAAATCAAATTATTTTATTTCATGGAAAGGCACACACAGCTTTAAAAATATATACTTAGTTGAATTAGGCACGTTCAATCATCTTCTAAAGTCCAACCTAAGTCACAAAACCAATCCTAGGACTCCTCCTCATTGTGATCGGCACAATTATTCTCCCAGATTCTCAGTGTGTCTTAACATGTGCTAACTCTGATTTCTAGAGGGATTGAGACCCACATAAACTCAGCGATTAGCAATTGTATAAGGAAATACAAGACATCTAAGCAGAGTATAGAAGCATGTGATGGGTTTCTGATGATTCTCCTTTGAGATGAGTCTTTTTAAGGAGTCTCAACTAAAACCAATGGAAACAAAAAATGGGGGCTGCGCTGGTTGATCTGTGCAATGTGGGGAGAAGGGACAGAGAGGGCTCCTTCAATCCCTGTCTATATATTTTGGAAGGCAGCTATGCTCACCACTATACCACCAATGCAGACCTGTCTATATGTTTTGAATCCTCACCAGAAAAATATGCCCTGGATGAATTCAACTAAGGACAATTCTTTATCTAAAAATTTTGAAATTCTTTCTTAGATTAACTCAGGGGTTATAGGTACATGAAGTATTTCCCAAATTTGTCTGGCTCTAAGAGCCACCCTAGGGTGATTGGTAGGTCCCGCTCTCTGGAGATTTCCTTGTGAATTTACATTTTAACAAAACGTAAAGTTTATGATCAATCACATCTAGGAAACAAGAAACCAGACCTGGTAGGAAAAACTCTCCAGTTTTCAGAACAAAAATGGATCTTTATGCTGCAATCAAAGAGATGGGGGTGTCATTGATCTATAATTAAAAGTATCTTTGACTATTTTAGAAATGTTTTCTAAGACTTGAGAGTGTTCCTTTATGACAGTCCATCAAAATGTAAAAGTTACTGTCACTCCTTGGACTAGAATATAGTTAGCTTCCTTGTTTCATGGATGAGGAAACAGAGACACGTAAGTGATTTGAGTGAGGATAGAAGTAAACACATAAAAGAAGCCATACTTATACCATCAAGCAATTCCTGGATGGTGATTCATCCATCAGCCAGTGTGTCCTCCAAAAGTATTTCAGCTATAACATTCGTTTTCTTTCAAAGCTAGTGACGTGCTCACCACTGTGCTTTAGAAATTCCTCTCTCTGCTGATTCCAGCCACCATTTTGCTCATCGGTGACAAAAAGGCAAAGAAACCTCTAAATCTCTGATCTTGTTTTTTCAGTGTCTCACTCTGGACTCACTGATCAGAAGCGAATAGGAAAAATATCACAGGCTGGGGTCCTAACAGAAACATGAAGAGGGAAAACGTTCCACAAGAGAAGGAAGAAAGAATTCTCTTTGATATACAGATTTGGAGAAGATGGGGAGGTGTCTTACAAATCCTGCCCAATCCAACTATCATCCTGTAGTCTCCTGAGGGCTCCACCGAGAGCAGAGGCACAACACAACAAGACTGTGCACACTTTCTTGTGTTGGGAACACAAAGAGGAGTGAGGCAGAGCTCTGGCCTTCAAAGGGCTGACCTGGAAACCAAGAGATTTCTAGGCAGTAGTCACAGAAACAGGTGCACAGTACCTATGGAAAGTTTAGAACATGATTTTCAATGGCCATAAATTCTTTGACACTCCTCCCATTGAACTGACCTCCTTCCCTTAAATCTGAGCTGGACTGTGACCACTTTGAGTACAAAGCAAGTCTCATTCTATTGTTCCAAGCCTAGTTTGAAGAGGATGGACAACTTTTCTGCCCAGGGTCTCTGGGAGCTCTGTGCTACCATGTAAGAAGCTCTTGTGGAGCATAACAAATAACATGGAGGACATGGGAAGATGGAGAGGAGAAGGGAGTTGAGGGAAATTGGAAGGGGAGATGAACCATGAGAGACTATGGACTCTGAAAAACAATCTGAGGGTTTTGAAGGGGCGGGAGGTGGGAGGTTGGGGGAACCAGGTGGTGAGTATTAAGGAGGGCACGGATTGCATGGAGCACTGGGTGTGGTGCAAAAACAATGAATTCTGTTATGCTGAAAAGAAATTAAAACAAAAAACAAAAAACAAAAGAAACCCTATTGCCCTCCTAGAGACTTCACGTGGAGATGAGACAGAGAAAGAGGGGTCCACCCAAGCCCTGCCTCTGAGCTATCCCTGACAATGTGCAATCATGTTAGACCCCAAACCTGCCCAGCCACCAGCTGAAGATCACCAAGTAACCACGTGTTGTGTAAGGAACCAGCCAGTTGAGTACTGCCCACATTCATGCCCATAAAATCATGAAATATAATAAAATGGCTGTCATTTTAGGGCACGGAGTCTGGGTGTGTTTTTGTTACACAGCAATACATAACCAGAACTGGTTATGTAGAAACTGGTTAATTCTGTCACACTCTGAAAGAAACTGGTTAATTCTGTCACACTCTGAAAGGACTCTTTCAATGGTGTGGAATCTGAGTATGGCTTTCAAGGGTTAAAGTGGAAAAGGCACTCTAGGTTGACAAGACAATATGGGAGAACACAGAGGAACTTGAGAAAACTTGGTGCATGAGAACTTTTCAGTATTTTGGAGAATAAGATGGAATAGAGGAGTGAGTGGGGGTTGGAGATTAGAAAGATGGACCAACGAAGAAAAAACCTTCTTTGTTAATCTCTTTGTACTAGACATATGTCTACATTTCTTTAGGAAATGGTTAGGAGGTTATTTTACTAATCCAAAGAAAGAAGACAAAGGCCTGAAAAACAGCAGGGGAAATAAAGATGATATTTTCAAATCTTGAATCATGTAAGGAATAGATTAGGTGAATGTAGAAGGGGGGATTAAAAAAGGAATATTGATTAAATCCCAACTCTTCGACTAGGGATGGAATGGATGCCGCCAACTGAAAACTAAAGTAGGAGGAGGAGCAGTTTGGACAATTACATTTCAAGTTCGGTTTGGATGGGTCTTCGACATGGAGGGAGACGTCCAGTCAGCAACCAGAGGAAAAGATTCGGTGGGTTAGGGTAACAATAGGGTTGTCTCTCTCTGTTTACACACACAGATACTAAAATCATCAGTGTTTTGGGGGTGGTTAAAACAAAGTGCAAAGGTGAAACTGTCCAAAGGAAGAAGGTCATTAAGGGATAAGAGAGAGGAAAATCCATATAAATAAACTGAGAAGATCCAGTCTTTACATGTCATGGAAGCCATGTTGAGAGGTAGACTGTTCCTTTACTTGTTTCAAACCCACTTCACCCCATCCACCCAATAATCTAGACTTTATTTCAGTGTACTTGGGGTTGGGCTGCTAATAATATCTGAATTTTATGTAAGTTGACATAAGTATGGATTTAGGTCTGGGATAGCAGGACTATAAATATATATTACATTTTTCTTACATGTGTATATTTATTCTATACTGTTCACATGAATACCTTTAAAATAGCCTTTCACCACCATCATGTGAAAAATGATTTACTTGCCTTCACACTAAATTATCAAATGACTCATTGCTTCTTTTCAATTTGATATCACAAGCCAAAAGAAACACATTCAGAATTTGTTTTACTTTATAAAGTAACAGCATGCTTCTGAAGTTATAAAAAGATGTTAGAAAATTATCAGGTTAATGCATATGGCATTGAAGATTTTTCACAAATGCAATGAAAACTGAGAGAAGAACTTGAAGTGAACTTTATTTTATTAACTATTTGCTTCTGTCATACTCAGAGAGAAGTGAATATTTTGGTTGAAACACCATTCCTAATAAGCAGCTTGTTTGCTTTGATCACCATCCCTGGCAGAGGACGAAGCCATTTTGCAAAGAGAAAATTCTAAGATATGACTTAAGATTGCATTTTTTCTAGAGATCAGGATCTGGGAAGAAAAAAAAAAATCCACTTTATTTCTTATTTTTTCCTAAGACCTTCAATCTCCTTTAAACGGAATATGGTCAGTTCCTAGTTGTGGAATAACCACAAGACAATTGGAAGTTAAATTGTCGAGGAGCCTGCATCTAATTGAAGTCTCTCCATTTTAACTATTTTATTTTTAGCATCTGAAGCAGCCTGCAGCTCTTACAGGCTATAATCATGTTTATTTAAGAGTAGTGCTGTCCTCGGTGAGAAAATAAAGACCTACCAGAGCTGCTGTATTGAACAGAAGGAAAACATGGAGATGGGTGATATGTTTAGGATACTTTTTAGGTTACCATTTCCTTCCATTTACTATGCAGATACTCTGGCCAGAGTTCGAGGACTCTATGTCTGAATGGGACTCCTTCGGATAATGTCACGAGCACTGTATCTGTGTTGACTTAAAAGTTTTCTGAGCTTTTTATTTTTGGAATGTTAGAGTCTATGATGCTCTCAAGGTGCTGTTTGCAAGTCATTCTAGGAATTTCCAGGTCTAAAACTCTAAGTTCCCCCCAGTATACAGGTAGAACCAATATGAGTGAAGATTCCTTGCCTTATTACTATTTGGAGAGTAAAGACCAAAACTTAGGAGAAGCTTCTGTCTTTTCAGAAGGAAAACTCTGGAGAATCACCACCACCACCACCACCATCATCACCACCATCACCACCACCATATTACCAAATATCCCTTACTTCCCTGCAGTTTTCCAGCTCCTGACTTACACCCCGCGTGTGGATCTTCCTTTCTAATGGTCAGAACAGCACTGTGTGGTAGGTAATACTACAACTCTCTTTCTAATTCATAAATAAACTGGGTTTTTTAAAAGAAGCTAGTTATTAATCGGCAGAGAGGTGTTTTGAATCGAGCCATCAATCATAATTATAATTATATACTCAACCATTTCTCATATTATTTTTTTTTAAAGATTTTATTTATTTATTTGACAGACAGGGATCACAAGTAGGCAGAGAGGCAGGCAGAGAGAGAGAGAGAGAGAGAGGGAAGCAGGCTTCCTGCGGAGCAGAGAGCCCGATGCGGGGCTCGATCCCAGGACTCTGAGATCATGACCCGAGCCGAAGGCAGCAGCCCAAACCACTGAGCCACCCAGGCGCCCCTCATATTATTTTTAATGTAAAGAAAATTAAAATAAAATTCTGTGAAGAGAAATATTTGGAAAAAAGGAAAAAGAAAGACAAAGTCCTCATTGCAGCACTCATGTTTACATGGAAGCAGGGGAGAGAGCTGAGCACTGGTTCCTTGGACAAGTCTCATTCTTTGCTGTTTTATCATCTGTCAAATGCGGGAAACTGGAGTATATCCTCCCCAGCTGTTGTGAGGATCAAATAAAACATTAAATATGCTTAAATATTTAGCACCTGCCAGAGCATGAGCACATTTTTAGTTAACTTTCTAATGGCTCTGTTTTATGTGGGGATTATTATTGCTGTCATTACATATTTCAGAAGGGAAGCTCATGATGCGGTGGGGTTCATCTATAGTATCGTAGCTCTAGTGGTGGGTATCAAACCAGCGTAAAGGTGCTTTTCCAGTTTGGAAAGACAAGCAAATGGGTATTTTAAGAAATAATTAAAGAGCATTCTGAAGATGGTATTTGGGAAATAGCCACATTGTACGTAAGCTAAATATGGTACAGGTGTTGAGTGGTTGGGAAGGAGACAGTATCAGGAAAGGTGTCACTGATGGACTTAAACTGGGGATGAGACAGGGAAGGCCGCCAACTCCCGGAATGACAGCAGCCAGGTGAGGGACTGAGCCCTGAATTTGTTGTGTCATTACATTAAATACAACTAATACTGGGTATCACATTGAAGAGTTGGTGAACCCTAACCACAGACCCCAGGGCAGAGGAGTGATAGGAAACCGGTGTCTGCAAGACAGCCGGCATAAGAAGGTGAGAGCTGGAGGGAGAAAATCAGATTTAGGAGGATTTGGGAAAATCAGGTGTGATTTGAGGAAAGCCTGGAACCACGATGGTCACCAAAGGAACGAAGACATGCCAGGTTTCTGCCTGCCCTACAGGGAGGCTTGCATGGGCAGGATCTAGGGCCAGCAGAAGGCTAAGGTGGGTTGAGGCGTGAAGCTGGCTACTGTGTTCCGTGTTTCGTCCTCAGGTCTTCCTGGACACCCCGCCAGTTCACCTGGTTCTAGGGATTATGTACAGGCATGTTCTCGTATGCACATGTGTTGTGTTTTGTGCTATCTGCTCTCTCTAATCCCCTTGAGCTTTTGCTGGTAAGACTCCCTCTGCAACACTGATACCCCAAAAGTGACACTGTTGTAAGCCTGGGGTCACCTGCTTCACAATAGTTTCAGATGCTGGCAAAGCAAAGGCAGCAACCCATGGGCTCTAACCCATGCCTCCCGCATCAGAATCTCTGAGAATGGTCTCTGAGAATTCAAAATCCTCACATGCTCTCCAAGTCATTCTGAGAATATGCTATTCCGAGTTACGCATGCTCATGTTTGAGAAGCATTGCTTTTTAGAGAGGAGTGTAAGAGAGAAGAGAATGATGAGAATTATGCCTAAGCACGGCAGTAACCTGTATGCTCCTCAAAGATGCGATTGATTTGCTCTAATCACAGTTATGTCATGTGGCTTTAAGTAACATATCCCTTATTTTCATCTTCAAAGTTCTGTATGTGAATTAGCGTTTCATAGATCTTAGTGGGCCTGGGCTGGGCTTTTGGCCTTTGGTCCATGGGCTCCATGTGTTATTCTGAAATGCTGGTGGCAATGGCAGAAAGGCAAGCACATCCCCAGCATCAGCCCTACTCAATTCCACTAAAATCCTATCAGCCAGAGCAAGTCACACGGGCGAGCCCAAACCCAAAGAGTAAAGAGCTATGTTCTACCTGCCGAGACGCCATGGCTAGAGTATGAATTTATAATGCCACTAAGGAGAATGATAACGTGGGGCCCATAAATCAATCTGCCTGTTGGGACTGTATTTTTTTCTTAAGATTTATGTATTTAAGAGACAGTGTGAGTTCGTGCGGGGGGAGGGGACAGAGAAAGAGGGAATCTCAAGGGACTTCCCTGAGTGCTGAGCCAATGCAGTGCTCGATCCCACGACCCTGAGATCATGACCTAAGCAGAAATTAAGAGTCGGACACTCAACCGACTGAGCCACCCAGGAGCCCCTGTTAGGACTGTATTTTACCTTGCTCATATTTATGCTTTCCAAGTGGTGTCTTGGCATGTAGAAGTTTTAAATTTTAATTAATTTTTGAAAGCACTTTTGCTTTCACCTTGGCTGTAATTTCCTTTTAGTGCCGACAGGAAATCGTGAGAAGCCAGAGATCTTCACTGTGATCTGGGCAAACTGATATCCAGTTTGGGTCTTAGGATCTGTGTGTAAAATCTTTAGCTACTTTGTTTTTTATTTTATTTTTAATTGTGACAAAACACAAGTAACATAAAATTCGCTATCCTGACATTTTTTCAATTTATGTTCCCATTTTGCAATCTATCTCCCAAACTCCTCTCATCTGACAAACAGAAACTCTATCCCTATCCAACAGGTGCTTCCCACCCCCTCCCCCTGCCCCTGACAACCACTGTCTCTGTGAGCCAACTACCCTAGGTAAGGTATTCGAGGAGAATAGATGGCATTTGTCCCTGGGGGACTGGCTTCATTCACTTAGCATAGCGTCCTCAAGGTTCATCCGCGTTGTAGCCTGTGTCAGAACGCCCTTCCTTTTGCAGGCTGAGCAATATTCCATGGTGTGTACAGACCCCGTTTGGTTTATCTGCTCACTGGGGCTGCTTCTACCTTTTGTCTATTACAGATAACATTGCTACAGACACAGTTTGAGCCGCCTCGTTTCTTATAATCACGTTTTACACCCTGGCCAGACTGCCCCAATCAGGCAGTTTCCTTCCTGTTATTAAAAACAAGATAACAAAAACACTAATAAATGTTAAAATGGTAGCTGACAACTTTATGCCCTGTTGGCCAAATCCAACCCCCTGCCTGTTTTTATACCATCTACACGCTAAGAACTCCTTTTACGTTTTAAATGGCGGAAAAAGATTTCATGACAGGAAGATGACATGAACTTCTGAGTTTTGCATCCATAAGTAAAGTTTTATTGGAACACATTCATGCTCCTCAGTGACAGACTACCTGTGGCAGCTACTGCAGTGGAACGGGAGGTTTGGGAAGAGACGGGATGGTCGCTGAGCCAAAATGCTTACTCTCTGTCCCTTTACAGGAAACATTAGCCAACCCCTCAAAATAGGAAGGAAAGAACCGCTTTAGAAGCTACATCCATTCTTACAGATCACGAATGACACACTGTAGCAAAATACGATTTTGACAGACATGTAGCGATTCTAAGAAAAAGTATTCCTAATTCTCTGTGACACTTCACTGTGACCATCGACTGTGACATCTCGTGGGAGCCGTTCAAACTAGGTCAGTTATATAAATGTTTATTTCAATAATTGCAGTGGTCTTGTGGCACCATGCCCTCTTGGGAATAATCACGAAAGTTCTAGAACGTTCCTTGGCTGGAACTGCAGGATCGAGCCGGATCCTGTGGCACAGCCCAGGGGGAAGGGAGTGCAGAGGCCAGAGGGGAGTGTCCACAAGCTTCTGAGGCGGAAGGCCTGGGGCTCAGGAGTCCTGGGCACTGGGGCTGTGGATGGAGCATCACAGAAGCAGTCCTCAATTTGTTTCCCAGCAGTGATGTTAGGCATTTCAAATTTCAAAATATGCCTCTCACCAAGTTCTTGGCACTTTGGGAATTACAATAATAAGGGATCCTTCACTCTGTGCCAGGCTTTGGGCTATACCTTTGCCTGCAGGTGTGGTCTCATTTCAGCCTATACCTAAGGCCTGTGAAGAAAGGTATCATCTACTGTTACTCTTATTTGTCGTTGAGGAAATCAAGGCCTGGCAGGTCACACAGGCAGCCGAAGGGGGAACTGGGGTTTGAGTGGGTGCAGATCAACTGCAGGCAGTCCTGTGAATGATAAGGGCCTGGGGCCTAGGCTTTAGGCGATGCCTTGGTAACCCCCACAGACCCCACGTCTGGCCGTCCCCCCAGACAGGCAGCCATGCCAACCCTGAAGGGACCCCTGGAAGGCAAGCTGCTGGCTACGTTTGTAACACCAGACCCCCCCCCCCCATGCGCAGTCCTTCAAACAGCAGTAACATGAATTTGTGTCTGTGGATTGACTGTCAGAAAGCAAAGTAGAAAGAGAACATACCAGAAACTGGGGGGGAGGAGGTTTTGAGATCCCAGAGATGGGTGCTGTGTTTCAGTGATCTCTGCCACCCTCACCTAGGGGGACAGCCCTCCAGGAGCTGAGTGTCCTCCCCTCTGCTCTGAGGACTCCCATGCTTTCCCTGTCTGGTCTGTCGCTGTTTTCTCCCTGCACTGAGGCTTCCTCCCCAGGGATTTGTTTCCCATGATTCCCAGTGACCTACCATTGTTCTCCAGCCATTTCCCATGTTGCACGGTCTCTCCATTAAGCTTCTTCAATTAAACAGTAAGCCCTGTGAAGGACTGAAGGACGGAACTCTAGTTTCCAAGGTTTGGAGTCACTCTTTCTCTTTCCTTGCCTCACACACCTTGAGGGAAAACTACTTCCTCGCTATGGGGTCTAACATTCCAGGGAGGAGAGGTTCTGCTCTCCAGGGAGGATGAAAACCAGGGAGCTGCTTCATGAAACAAAGGTATTAGGTGATGCTAACTCCATGATAGGAGAGCTCCTGGAAGGAGATACAGGGGTCACACCGATGAGGCTAGACGGCCACCCGCCCCATCTGGAACAACGCAGGTGCTGTGGACCAGTGTGAGCTGGGCAGTAGAAGCTAGTTTAATCTTTGTGAGACATTGAGATGCAGGGTACACTGATTCCCACCCCAACCACAACATGACTGCCCATTATCCCATAGGGCTCTCCAGGGTGAAGAGGCCCAAGGGCTTCGTGGCAGGGACACAGCAGGAGCAGGGAACTGTGGGGGAAAACCACAGCTGGAAAAGGTTCCAGACCTGAAGGAAGCTGCGGGATCTGGAGAACGGCCCACAGAGCCCAGGTGGGGCTCCATTCTTCGATTCCTTTGGAACCGTTGAATTGCCAAAAATTACTTACTTTGAAGACTTTGAAGATAGAATAAGCTGAATTTGTGACTCATATACACCCGCAGGGTGAAGCCTGGGGGAGGTCGTATTATGATCTCCTGGGTTTATTTTAAGAGATGGAAATATCTGCATGATACAGAAGATAAGGCTGTAATGGGAGCTCCATATCCCATATCCCAGCTCTGTAGGAGGCCATCTAGATTCTAGATGACTGATCAGTCATACAGGACTGACCTGTCACAATGTCATTAACAGTATCCATTGCCATCTCTCATACTGTCCCAAGACAATTGTGGTTGAATTTACTGGAATCAACAGGTGAATACATAGCACAGGGTTTACTGATGATGCGTTCTGATATCTGATAACATAGCTGATGCTCGCAGACCTTAGAGCCATCCTGTGTCTTCCTTTGCCTTTATCCTTAGGGCAGCACGAAATCATCTAGACCATCCTCTCCTTACTTTTCGAGCATTCATCACATGGGATTGTCCCTGTTTATCAGCTCTTTGCCTCCCACTAAATAGCAAATTCTTTGAAAGAAAGCCTTTTCCTTCTTTACTGTTGTTTTCCAACACACACTCATATCCACACCCCAAATTTGTTTCTCCCAGACTTTTATTTTGTGCAGATATTTCTACCCTCCCCATCTCTGTTCATCTGCTGCCCCCCACCCCCGGCTCCTGCTCTCCATCTTCTCCGAGCCAGGAGTCCCCGTGGCTTCCTGCCATTCTTCCCTACTGGACGATACTTGTCGACATTCCTCAGTGATCCCTCAACACTGCCCACGCCTCTGTGACTGGCCTCTTCTTTAAATTCTTTTCAATAAAACCCCACTGAGTGGAATTCTGTTTCCAGCTGGCATCTTCCCCGAAGCCAACTCGCTCTGCTGTCTTTCTGTTCTTCTGAATATGGGACTGACTTTTCCTCCTCACTTGTATCATATTTTAATACTAGTGTCCTCAAAATTTCTACTATCAGCCCAGAATATTGGCCCCAAATAAAAAAGAGATTTTCAGCTACCTTCCTTTAGAATTTCAAACCCATTTCTGCTCAGTAAATCAGTTTGGAAGGTTTAACACCAAATGCTAACCATGAACCAGACATTATTTTTTTCCTCTCCAAGTAAAAGTAAAAATAAGACAAACAAGAAGCTCTTGGGTAATCTCTGACCTACAGCCACTGTTAAATCATTGGGTCAGATTAAAAAGACAGTGACCCACAAAGTTTCCTCAAACATTAAATTCACTAGCCCTTTTTCTCTACACATTGTGCTGTTATTAAATAATATGGTAATTTTTCTTTTGATGCTTAAATTTGGCCAGTGAGAGCCCCTCGGGCTGACTGCTGTGTCCTTCTGACATGTCCCTCTCAGGCTTTCATCACCTTCTTGTTCTTGTCACAGCACGACATTCTGGGCTTCCCTTGTCTTTTACCTGCCCCAGCCCTGGAATCAGAAATTTCTTGAGCATCCTCCCCCTACCAATGATGTTTACAAATCAAGATCTGTACACTAGGTATGCTTCTTGTTACTAATGTCTCACAGTTCCTAGATTCTTTGAACAGAGAGAGCTAAAAAGTACAGAAACTTTTTAAAGCATGAACTCCTATTGATAACCTCTGGCAAAGATCATTGGTGGACATTAAAACCCACTGCCTGAGAAGATGTAGAAGATGTAGGATATGCACACAGTCTCAAATTATCACCACTCAGATAGCCCTGTTGATCACAAAGGAAAAAGGTGCCTTCACCATGGAAGGGCCTCGTGGTACATTGCAATATGCAGGTATTCAAACCTCGTCTCACCAGCAAGGGGACAGACTCCTCTTAGGGACCTTTCTGATACGGCATGATTGGAAGTCATGTAGTAAACTTGCTGAAAACATTGAATCCTAAATCATCACAAGTAATGATCACATTAATTCGAGGGGAAAAATAAAGTTAGAGCAGCCTCTTCATCAAAGAGATGACAGAGACATGACAACCAAGTGAAATGTTTTTTGTTGTTGTTGTTGTTGTTGTTTTGTTTTGTTTGTTTTTGTTGTTGTTGTTGTTGTTAGATCTAGGCTTAAAAATAAAGGCGATAAAGGGTATTTGAGGGGCAGCTGAGGAAATCTGACTATAGACTGCATATTAGGTAGTATTTTCTTACCTAGGTGAAATGCGTTGGTTTCGCTATCCTGGGTGCGTAGGAACCTGCTCTCACTGAGGGATACCTGCTGAAGTCTTTGTGGGATGAAGTAGCATAATGTCTGTGATTTACTTTAAAATGTTTCAGCAAAACATACCTAGGAAGGCAAGACATCAACGGGTGAAATATTTACAATTATGAATCTAGTTGAAGATATCCATTGTGCTATTCTTTCAAACTTTCTGAAATGAAATAGTTGGAAGGAAAGTACAGAGAGTCAAGGTGAATATTTTCAAACAGGGTATATTAGTTGACTTGGAGCATTGGCAACATTTTGAAGTTGATTCCAGAAAAAAAAATTACAATATCACAGAACTATAAGCAAAGGGATTGATGTTTCTTTTTAGGTTGACGTGTTTCAAGAAATCACATATTATATCCAGCTAACATTTGTTGAGCGCTTACTGTGTTCCGGAACTATAATAGAGGTTTCATAAGCAGGGTCAGGGTCCAGGTTAGCTAAACTTTGTGACCTTCTTGTTCGATAGATACTATTATTCCTGAGGTAAGGATGGGGAAAATGATAAGGAGCTAAAATAACTTGCTTAGGGTCCAGGGCTAGTCTGTGATAGAGCCTGAATTAGAGTCCTGGTAAGCCTTTACCAGGTAAGAGTTTACCATCAAATACTTGCTCAGATGAGAAAAGTCTCAACTCCAGCTGCTTCTGTCTACCATTGACTAGTTAGTTGTCTGATCTTGAGGAAGTTACACAAAACTAGCATAATCATTATAATACATACATTGTAGCTTCTATGGAAGAGCTAATTCCATTGAAAACCCTTAGTATAGTACCTGCATTAAGGCTTGATAAACATTAGCCATTAGCAAGGATCATGCTCACTGTTTTCATATATGTTATCTCATTTTTACACATTCCATAAAACAAACTTGCAAGATGGGTTTCTACCCTCCTCCTAAGAGGAGGCAAAAGGAACCATGTGTAGAGCTCAGATTTGAACCTAGATCTGTAACAATAAAGCCCGAGCTCTTTCTGCTATACTACCGAGGATTTTCAGCATACATGAGCACTCTAGGACATTTCTCTAAGTTCTGATTTTTATTCTTCTTTAATGAAATTGAATGGACCCCAAAGAGTTCATTATGGTTATTCTTCATATCTCCTTTATTACAGAACAAAGAGTTTTACATAAACCCTCTCTTTGGTTTTAGATCAAGAGAATTATCTTTCACAGCAATATAGGAGTTAGCAGGAGATTTTATAAAGTAAAAATTATAGTGGGAATTAACAATTTTTAGAAGAGCTAGTGCTGGTTTAGCCTTTAAGTCTGAGAATATGCAGCACCCATTAAAATGCTTTTAACTTAGAAGCATTTGAAGGCAATTTGGCAGCTTTTATTTTATAAACTTAATAATGAAGGCCAAATAACAATCAAGACTAGAGTCTATAATTAGAAGTTCAAGGTTATCACTAAACATACTTACATCATTGAGATTCAAACTAGGGCAACAGAATCAATAAAGGTTTGGGAGATACTCTTTTAACTGTGAAACAGTCAATGCATGAAGTTGGAATCTGTGATATGGCTTCAGTTTGTATGCAAATGCGTGGCCTGACCTACGAGACCTCTTTGGGGAAAAACATTGTGATTTCCATCAAGCAAACTGGATAAATAAAACTTTTTTGTTTCTTTCTCCTTTAGTTTTCATTGGCAACATTGTAGCACCTATTTCTTGCATTCTATCTCCTGTCCAGGAGTTGTTGCTCCTATCTTGGAATGAGATCAGAAAGGCTTAAAGATGACAATAGATGCAAGTATCCCTACGTTTGTATTAAAATATCAGTGTCAGTTATTTAAAAACAAACAAACCTGATTATATCAATGAAAGCCTCCTACAGTTCATATAATGCTTTATGGTTGGTTTAATGACCTTTCATTCAGTGCAATCAGTTAGCACACTTCTTTTTTTTTTTTAGATTTTATTTATTTATTTGAGAGAGAAAGAGAAAGAAAGAGGAGGAGCAGAGGGAGGGGCACAGGGAGAGGGAGAGAGAGAGAATCTCTGGCAGACTCCCCACTGATCAAAGAGCCTGACCCAGGGCTCCATCTCAGGATCCTGAGATCACAACCTCAGCTGATATAAGAGTTGGATGTTCAATGGACTGAGCGCCCCTGGCATATATTTTCTAACACAATCAGGGCTTTTATCATCTTATATCTGGGTCATTGGAAAATCCATATTAAGGTAATAAGGGCTAAGAAATGAAGATGCCCCGAGATTCTGACAGCACTGACAATAAATCACTTATTGGAGGCCATTCTTGTTTCAAATGCTTTCTCCTCCTTTTTTGGTTTCCTGGGTTTCATTTCTAGAATAATCAATCAAGTGAAAATATCTGTAATTAATAACAGTTGGCAATGGTTTGTACAAAACTGTCGGGTAAGAAATGGGACAGGAATGCAAATTGCTGTCAGAAGTTTCTGAGATGTTCATTAAAAGTCACAGAGATCAATCAAAATAAAAGGCTCAAACTAGGCAGTTATTTATCTGGAAACTATCCATGTACCATCAATGAAAAGAAATGTTCGATGTGTTTTCCTTACTGTTTCTTTCCCCCCTTCCAGCTTTTGCTTTGTTTTGTTTAGTTTTGAATGATGTGTTTTGGTCTTTCCTGCTTCACCATCCGCCTCCCCCCGCCATCCTCTCCCCTTCTAGCTTGTGTTCCTCACTGACATCCCTGCTGGGCAGATGTCCCCCAGATCCCTCTTCTCCTCTTGGCCAGCATAAGCCACCCACCCCCATCACAGACTTGAATTCAGGTCGCGGCGTCCCTTCCTTCATTCCCAGGACCTCTTTCCATAGATGGAAATCCTGCTAGCAATTACCATGCCGCACAGACAACTTTTTTTTTTTTTTTAAAGATTGTCTGTGAGATTAGAATGTTTCTATTAATTATGGGAACAAATAGCAAAGAGTTGATCAGCTCTCACAGGAAGCAAGCTATTATAACATTTTAAGTAAACATTTGTGTCCCCCTTGTATGCCACTAGGAGAGAGATCTTATAAATGTCATTAAATTTAATATCGCTGCCTTCTTTTTCCCATGGAAATTTAAGAATTTATGTTTTCTTTAATCCAACATTTTCTTCACTTTGCTTTTTAAAAAAATGAATAAAAATCCAAAGCATATCTAATTAATTCCTTATGAATTCACTGTTCATAAGGATTTTCCATGAGATTTATTAAAAATGGACATTTTATTTCCTCTGAGTTTACATTATATGTAAGGACCAAGGTAATTCAGATGCAGGTAACCCCCCTTGGAGGAATACTTAAATTGTTAATAGGATTGTGAGGTCAAGATAAATATTATCAGATAATTTGATGCTCTAGTAAAATGGCAATACATTTGTTCCTGGTAGAAATTTGAAACTTCTGCCAAGGAAATTGCTCTTAATTAAGATGTTGGTATGGTGACCATCAGCCATAAAAGAGATTAGAGAGCTCAGTTCTGTAACGAAGACAGAAAAGGAATATGAGTGAGTAATAAATATTCCAAATAAAGTTAACTACATTAATAAACAGTGAGCAAATTAAAACAATATGTGAGCTATTTTCACCCATTTGTTTGTTAAAAATTAGAATGTGGTAGTTTCTACCCGTAGGAAAGATGCAAGGACTTGAGTCCCCATGCAAACACTGTTGTAGGGATATAATATGGTGGAGGCTGTGGGAAGGCAATTAGCAATATCTTCCAAATGCCAAAGACTCATTGAAGCAAAACTTGTGTGAACAAACAAAGGGCTATACAAGAATGAGTGTCATTTCACTGCTTGGAAGAATGCAATACTGGAAGCCTATTGTCAACCAAGAGGAAAATGACTAATAACCTAGGAACATAGGTGCTTTAGAATAGCATGAAACTTCCATCGAAGGACATGACAAACATCCATATATTTCATTTCAAATATGCTCCAAGATATATTCAGTGGATGAAAAAAGAATTCAAAGCCAATTAATATCAGACTGTCCCATTTGTACAAGGATAGAAACACTTAATAATTCCCACTAAGCAAGAGAAGGAGTTTGAGAGAGGGGTAGGAAATAATGAAGGCAGATTTTATCTATTTATTTTAGAGAGAGAGAGCATGAGAGGGGAAGGTCAGAGGGAGAAGCAGACCCCTCGCTGAGCAGCGAGCCAGATGAGGGACTCAATCCAGGCACTCCAGGATTGTGACCTGAGCTGAAGGCAGTTAGTTGCTCAACTAACAGAGCCACCCAAGATTTTTAATGTATTTGTTTTTCAATTTTTTTTTTACAACAGAAATATAGTCCTGTATCACCTTTGAAAGAAGAGAAAAGGTGAAAGAAAATAAGTAACAAATTCCAAAAATTAGCAGATTTTAAAATCCAACAAATCCTCACTTATTTTTAGGAACTGGGAGGGTTTTGCTAGGGAACATTGTTTTAAAAATCTGCTTTCCTCCTTATTTTTCAAGAGCAGTCTCTTTTAAACTAAAATGTAAGTATTAAGAAATAAAATGAAGCATATCAATAAAAAGTTTAATCCCTGGAAGGTCAGTTCTATATAAAAATGTATCCTTGTCAGAAAGAGAATTTTTATCTATAGGAACGGTTGGTAAAATGTTTGCCTATAGATCTGAGGAGAACAAGGGAATCCTATGTTCTGTTAGAATATTATGGTTGCGTCTTAAATTTTCTTTCTTTTATTTTTGTTTCGTTTATTTTTGTTTTTATTATTAAATGGTATTTATCCCAAAACTACTCTAAAAAATTAGCTCACCCCAGAATTTCCATTTCCATAAAAGACTATTTGAAAACAGTGATTTTAGTCTAAATTTTTCTTGTTTGAAGAAGTCCCATAAACTAGGGGTGCCTGGTTGGCTTGGTCAGCTGGCTTTATCTTGGGGCTGTAGTTTTGAGCCCCACATTGCATGGGGAGATTACTTCAAATCTTAAAAAAAAAAAAGATAAATAAAATCTTAAAAAAGAAAGAAAGAAGAAATCCCAGAAACTACAGTCACTTCAAATACAATGAGAAACATCTAGAACACTCAAAACTACAAAGTTGTAATCAGTAAAACCTGGATTAATATAGTTTCACTATACTTTGCATCATTATTCTTAAAGATTTGATTTTAAGTCACTGCTTGTTCTCAGGATAGAGGCACGCTGTATGCTCATTGTATATTCATTGGTGTTTTTCACTTTTTAACATTTAGATTCAGCATGAGAAGCAGGTATAGTTCTCTGGGTACACTTAACATTCCAGTTTGGAAAATTTGTTTGCATAACTGGATAAGCAGCTGCCAGATAATGTTCTGGAATCTTCTGCACTCTAGGGTAAATATATATCCTGCAGTATTTCCATTATGTAAGCCCCAAGCGCAGTCTATAATCAAAGTAAATGCAATAAATCGATATAACACATTCAACTGGCAGACTGAGTTGATAATTTCCTCCAACTGTGTACTCTCACTGAAAAGCAGGACCAACCAAATACTCATGAATGCTAGATCAGGGATAGGAAAGGTCAGCCCTGGAAAAAGAAACCAGTATCAAATTCCATTTCCTAGAATAGTCATAAACTATGCAGCATATTGGAATTGCCTGAGGAGATTTAAAACCTCCCGTGCCCAGGAGTCACCCCAAGCCAATTACATCACATTCCCTGAGCATGGGACAAGCACATTGGTGGTGTTTCAAATAGCCCACGAGATCCAATCTCTAGCTTCCACTGAGAACCAGAGTCCTACAGAACATGAAAGGCTTTCAAATCAGAACAGTCAGAGAAGGGAGCACAGACATCACTTTGGATTCACAGGGCAGTTGGTGTTTTGTGTAAAAGGAAAACACGCGAAAACAAACAAACACACACACACACACACACACACACACACACACACACACACACACCCACCCACCACCACCACCACCACCACCACCACCACCACCACCACCACCACCACCACCACCACCACCACCCCCGAAGATTTAGTGTTTTAAATGAAGGACCGCACTCCTTAAGATTTGGGCACCTGTGTCTTTCACTGGGAATGAAATAATTAGACGTTAGAACACCTGTGTGTGTTTTCTTTGCCTCAGAGGAGATCAAGGTTCAATTATTGAGAGTCCAAAGACTCAGAAGACGCGGGAGAGCAGCTTAAGCAGGTGGTTTACTGTCCCTCTTCCTTTCTCCACGCGCTCTGTGCCTCCCAGGGCAGCCGCTGAACGAGGCTTTCACGTAATGGAATCTCTATCTGCTTCTTCCTTTTTTAAAAGAAATAGACGTAGAAGGCCTTATGGGCACAGGAGATGTTTAAATATGTGCCATTAGAACTGATGTTAGCCATTTTTTGTTGGACCACAAGGTTTTCAAAAGTTCAATGGCTATTAAATGTCCCTTTAGGCATAATACCACTGGTTTTGGTGTTTTGTTTTTGTTTTTTTGTTTGTTTGTTTTTTGTTTTTTTGTGGAGTTGCTGCAGAGGGGACTGAGGGACGGGGCATCAGCCTAGAAATTTGTGCTCACACCTGAATCTCTGGGAGGGAGCTTCTTTTTGTCAAGACAGAGGGCACCCCTGCCTTTCCCAGAAGCTGGGGGGGGCACTCCCTTCAGCAGAGGCTGGGAGAGCAGAGCGACTCCCAGAACCCTTCTGTTCTCACTTTCCGCTCTGATTGGCTACAACCTGATTTGGCTTGAGGCATGATCAAGAAGTGTTTAAATGAGGTGGGGGTGAAATCTTAGCAGGGAAAACTCAGGACTTGAGAAGGGAGAGTTGAGGTCAGGCCTAGCAGCCCAGGCTTTTTGACGCCTCTCCCTCTTCTCCCCCGGTGCTCTCAGACCCAGAATCCGCAGAACCAGCCTCTGGCCTCCTAGATGTCTCTCCACCTTCCTGCAGGAACTCGGGTAAGTCATTAGCCGCACGTGGGCTGTTCTCCCCATCTGTGAACTTGGGTCGGGCCCCATGAACCGCCCCAGAAGGCTGGGGTTTGGTTTGGAGGAGTGGAAAGTGAGCTAGAGCACTCTGTTAGCTGTTAGGAAGTGACTTCAAGCTGTGGGCAGTTTTTCCAAACGAGCTGTTTGCAATAATCGGTGGTAACATTAGACTCTGACTGGGGTTAAGTCCTAGCTCTTTTCCTTTTGCATCCGACTGAGCTGGAATGAAAGTGTCCACTTGTTTCTCACTCTCACTGGCTCATCCTGAGCTTGGTACCTTGTCACCAGGACAAGATGTCAACATACAAATCTTACTCTGAACTCAGAACTTACTCTGAACTTTGGCCAGCCAAAAAACTTGGGCATTAGGAACAACTTGTGTGTTTTAAAGACTCTTTATTGGGGGTTGGGGCTCTGGCCTGAAGGTGGGTTTGAACTTCCTGTTTTAAAAGTCTGCTGAAAATCCCTGAGTTCTAGTTTTGTGGCTTGCTTTTAAAAATGTTTTAAAACAACATTTGGTATCTTTGCTATTAGGGGACACCTATAGACTGTCGCTGCTTTCGTTTGGTTTAAGAAACACTTAGGGGTAGGGGGTTAATCCAGATTAACCTAGTTGAAAAAAAGCCTGTTCTCACCAAAGAAACATTTAATAGAATCAGTCAGTGGCCACCATAATTACAAATTCTAAAGCCTCAAGCTGACTCAAGTTTTCCCTTCCCACCTGCTCCTTGCCCATTTTATTTTTCTAATTGTGGTGTAATGGACATAACATTAGTTTCAGGTGCCCAACATTATGTCTATTTGCATAGATTGCGAGATGGTCACCATGGGTCTGGTTTGCCTCCATCACCACGTATAGTTGCCCTATATCGTTTTTATTCTCATGAGGAGAACTTTGAAGAACAGTTGTCTTAGGAACTTTCAAATACACCGTTCAATTTTGATTATAGTCACACCCTCCCCCAGAACCATTAATTCGTTCCTGGAATCCATGAGTGCTTTTGTTTTGTTTTGTTGCTTTTAAGAATCTAGATATAAATGAGATCATCTGGCAGTTGTCCTTCATTGACTTATTTCACTTGGCATTATGCCTTCTAGGTTCATTTAAATCTCCACAAATGACAAGGCTTCATCCTTTTTTATGACTGAATAATACTCCATAGTATGTATGTGTATTTTCTTTATCTTTTCAACCACAGACGAACACTTAGTTTGCTTCCACAGCTTGGCTTATTATAAATCTGCTATGACCATGGAGTACATAGATGTTTTTGAGTCAGTGTTTTCATCTTCTTTGGATAAATCCCTGTTAGTGGAACTGATGGATCAAATGGTAATTCTGTTTTTAATTTGTTGAGGAGCCTCCATACTGTTTCCCAGAGTCACTGCACCATTTTGCATTCCTACCAACTATGCATGAGGGTTCCTTTTTTTCCACATTCTCAACACTTGTTGTTTCTTGTCTTCTGATAATAGCCATTCTGACAGGTGTGAGATGGTATCTCATTATGGTTTTGAATTGCATTTCTGTGATGAATGATGTTGAACACATTTTCCCATAGCAGTCTCTTGTGAATCTTTGTATTTCTGTGGTATCAGTTGTAATGTTGCCTCTTTCATTTTTTATTTTGAGTGCCCCTTGTTTTTTGGTTTCTTTTTTTTTTTAATATTTTTAAAAAGATTTTATTTATTTATTTGACAGAGAGATATCATAGGCAGATGGAGAGGCAGACAGAGAGAGAGAGAGAGAGAGAGAGAAGGAGGCTCCCTGCTGAGCAGAGAGCCCGATACAGGACTCCATCCCAGGACCCTGAGATCATGACCTGAGCCGAAGGCAGCGGCTTAACCCACTGAGCCACCCAGGCGCCTCAAATTTTTTTTAATTTTAAAGATTTTTATTTATTTATTTGACAGAGATCTCCAGTAGGCAGAGAGGCAGGCAGAGAGAGAGGGGAAAGCAGGGTCTCCGCTGATATGAGAGCCCGATATGGGGCTTAATCCCAGGACCTAGGATCATGATCTGAGCCAAAGTCAGAAGCTTTAACCCACGGAGCCACCCAGGCACCCCTGTTTATTGGTTTCTTAGCGAGTCAAACTAAAGGTTTGCCAATTTTGTTTATTTAAAAAAAAACAAAAAACAAAAAACAGCTCTTAATGTCGTTGATTTTTTTTTTCCCCCCTATTATCTTTTTGAAATCTCTGTGGTTTAGAAACTACTAACTTATTAATTCTATGCTCTGGGAAGAAAATTTTGTGAAGTCAGCATACAGCAGTATTAATAACCATCTTAGTGTACGCATTCCCTCTCAGACCATAAATTTCTCCATTGCAAAGTCCTTTAACTGGTACTTCACTAGATCTTTCTATAATGGTTCTCTTCAGCTAATAAATCATGATCATGTTAAATTGATTTTAAACCCTGCCTTTCAGCTAAGAGTTATAATTTGTCTTGCTCAATTCAGCTATGTTTTGGGGGATGAGAGATGGGATGGATTAAAAATATTTGTATATTATTCTTCCCATTTCTCAAGTTTCCCGTTTGGTAGTCCTCTTACTGTCAAAACTTCTATTGGAATTAGTCTCCATCGCAGGTCTTGACACACGGTTATGAAAGACTCCCAGCTTAAGAAATGCCCTAAGCATCCCCCTCACTGTAATCCTTTGCAACCAAGCCCAGGAAAGTCCAGATGTAAATTCCAGTTTCAGAGTCAACAAGGTATTCCACAAATCCATTTCAAGATTAAGGTGTGAACATTAATAGTTCTACTTTGCCTGAAGTAGACAAGCTAAGAGTGGTGGCTCCCAAACTTGTTCCCACTGGAACTTTGACAGTTGGTTTAAAAACTGATACCACACCCTAGACTGACCAGTCATAATCCCTGGGGATGGGTCACAGGCATTTGTAGTTCTTGAAGCTCCTCAGGGGATCCCACTATGAAGACAAAATTTGGGAACCACTCATTAATGGCATCCACAGAACTGGAGCTAGTTGGGGCTGTAGCCCAAGTTTTAGTACACATGTTGAAAATATTCCACCTCCCTTCTGGAAAGGGATAGTCTCTAATAAAGAAAATACCTGTTTTATGGTCAACCTGTGCAACAAAGGAGGCTAGAGAATTCTCTGTGGTTCCCTTTATCAATGAATGTGACCTGCAACTGAAAGTAAAATTTCTCCTTATGAACTGGAAAGTTGAGTCATCCATCAAGGTCTTAAAGCCATCTAGTCATTATATAGGACAAATAGCAAAATGAATGAGACTATTTTAAATAAAAAAATTAGGGGCGCCTGGGTGGCTCAGTGGGTTAAAGCCTCTGCCTTCGGCTCAGGTCATGGTCTCAGAGTCCTGAGATCGAGCCCCGCATCGGGCTCTCTGCTCAGCGGGGAGCCTGCTTCCTCCTCTCTCTCTCTGCCTACTTGTAATCTCTGCCTTTCAAATGAATAAATAAAATCTTTAAAAAAAAATAAAAAAATAAAATAAATAAAATAAATAAAAAAATTATTTTTAATATCTGTTGTAATGCGCTGTGATTATTCCTGTTTTTGATTTGAATTTGTATTTCTGTAATTACCTAAATAACCATCATGAAGTAATTTTTGTCTAAATTTTATGTATCAGTTAATTTTGTTACCTAATCTTTGTAATTAGGTAATTAATAAAATTCTTATTGAATGCATTTAAACAGTCCTGTTATAGAAAAAAATCCTGTAATTACTGAACCTTTTGGCATAGTCATGTATATTATGAATAATGGCATATCCCTTCAAGGGAAAATAGCAGGGAACTTGACTGATTCATTCAGCAAGTACTTAGTGAGCAAATAGTATACCATAAGCCCGGAACTGAGTGCTATGGGTAGGAAGATGAACAAGATTTTTGTACTGATGAGGCTCATAGTTGGCTGGGGAAGATCTCTATTTTATTAACACCAAGATAATTTATTAGTACTGGAATAAGAGCTATGAAGAAGAACTTAAGAGAGCATATGAACCACCTGACTCAGTGGTATAATTTTGGGAAGACGTCCCTTGAGAAGCTGAGATGTTGAGACAGAAGTTGGTCTTAGGAGAGAAGGTGGGTGACTCCCGTGAAGTGTTTTGTCTGTTTCCGTTTCTCTCATCCGAGTATGAAATTTGATAAAATAAGTTTTCTCGAAGGAGTATCTGCAAAGGTATAAAGTTTAACACCCAGAAAAAAAATTAAAGTTACTTTTTCTTAAATAAATAATCTTTTTTTTTTTTTTTTTTTTTTTGACCGAGAGAGAACTTACAAGTAGGCAGAAGTAGGCAGAGAGACAGGCAGAGAGAGCGGGAGAAGCAGGCTCCTTGCCAAGCAAAGACCCCGATGTGGGGCTCCATTCCAGGACCCTGGGATCAAGACCTGTGCTGAAGGCAGAGGCACAACCCACTGAGCCACCCAGGCACCCCTAAAGTTACCCTTTTTATCACCACTGACATAAAGTGGGCTTTGGGGCCATAAGCATCCCATCTGCTATTTGTCCACTGTAGGGATGCTGTTGACACAAGCCTCTCCTTGTGTCCTTGCTGTGTTGGTATGCTGAGCAGTTATGCATATTGCTAGAATCACTGAAAGAACCACCTGGAGTTCTAGATTTACCCACGCTCAAGTACTGGAGTGGGATTTCTTTCTACACAACCGCAGTATGGCTATCCTGTTGGGACTGAAGCATTTTGATTAAAGGACGTGTAGCAGCAGGTTCTAAAATTAGATGTGCAGCATCAGTCAGTTAAAGAGCTTGGGAAAATCCAGGTGGATAGACCCAGTACTGGGAGATTTTGATTCAGTACATCTTAAAAGGCCAGTCATCTGAATTATTAAGGTAGCCCAGGTGTTTCAGATGGTGAGTTGACTGCAGGAACTATTTACATAAGAAAGCTATAAGAAAGCTCCCGGGCATGCCTGGGAGGCTCAGTCGGTTGGGTGTCTGCCTTCAGCTCGGGTCATGATCTCAGGGTCCTCAGATCAAGTCCCACATAGAACTCACTGCTCAGTGGGAAGTCTGCTTCTCCCTCTGCCCCTCCCCCTGGCTCATTCTCTCTCTCTCTCTCTGTCTCTCTCTCAAATAAATACTTAAAAAAAAATTAGTATCCCTTTTGAAATGTAGTCAGGAGTATATACAGCACTGAAATTCAATACCATGACTTCTCAAATCTATACCAACACTGAAAATCCCTTCCTGATGGCACGAGACCCATCACCATTGCAATGTGACTACAGCGTCCTGAATTCACAAGTAGACTGACCGCTAGAGTTCCCACACAAGGACACATGGAGAACTCCTCCACCTTGGAGTCTCTGCCCAGCTGTAGCAGAATGACACTTAGTGAGCCCTAATGTTGAGCCAGGCACTATCGTATGACCTAAAACCAGTTATAAATTCAACCCTGACCCCAGGTCCCACCTCCAGGCTGTCTCTTAAACCGTGAATTTCGGTATCTTTCTTGTGTGTGTGACTACTGTTTTGGCTCTTTTGGATGAATCCATGATAGAATTAGTTTCTTCTTCTGGGAGTTGAAACCATTCAGTCCTCACTTGTTAACAAAACAGCAAATGGTAATCATTAATGTAGTTGTCTCTACCCACAGGCAGGGTTTAGGCTTTGGAAGGCTGGACTTCAAGGTGACAGTAATCAGAATGCAAAAACATTTGAGACTCACAGTATACCTTGTATACAGGCGACTTGGTAACTGGCCTTAAATCCAAGGATTTTGTTGTAGTTCACAGTATATAGTACAGAGAGCATCATCTTATATGAGGGAAATAGCATACAAATCTCACCATGACTTTAAACTTTCCTGATTATTGGCTCTTTAAACTCTCTTCTCAAGAAATCGAGGATACAGTACACCTGAGTGGCTCAGAGGGTTAAGCCTCGGCCTTTGGCTCAGGTCATGATCTCAGGGTCCTGGGATTGAGCCCTGCTTCAGGCTCCCTGCCCAGCGGGAAGCCTGCTCCCCACCCCCCCCGACCCTGCCTGCCTCTCTGTGTCTCTCTGTCAAATAAATAAATAAAATCTTTTTTAAAAAGAAAAAAAACTATTTTTCACTTAAAATGCTTTATTTTCACAGTTTTATTAATCTAATCTCTGTTTTGGTCAAGACCAGAGCATTATACTCAAATACATTTTTTTTTATTTGTTTTTTTAAATTTTTAAAATTTATTAACATATAGTATGTTATTTGCTTCAGGGGTACAGGTCCGTGAATCATCAGTCTTACACAATTCACAGCACTCACCATAGCACATACCTTCCCCAATGTCCCTCACGTAGTTACCCTATCCCTACCCCCAACCCCTCAGAAACCCTCAGTTTGTTTCCTGAGATTAAGAGTCTGTTATGGTTTGTCTCCCTCCCTGGTCCCATCTTGTTTCATTTTTTTCCCTTCCTTCCCCTGATGGCCTTGTCTCTCAAATTCCTCATATCAGAGAGATCATATGATAATTGTCTTTGTGTGATTGACTTACTTCGCTTAGCATAATACCCTCTAGTTCCATCCATATCTTCGCAAATGGCAAGATTTCATATCTTTGATGGCTGCATAGTATTCCATTGTATATATATATATCACATCTTCTTTATCCATTCATGTGTTGATGGACATCTAGATTCTTTCCATAGTTTGGCTATTGTGGACATTGCTGCTATAAACATTCAGGTGCACGTGCCCCTTCCGATCACTACATTTGTATCTGTAGGGTAAATACCCAGTAGTGTGATTGCTGGGTTGTAGGGTAGCTCTATTTTCAACTTTTTGAGAAAACTCCTTGCTGTTTTCCAGAGTGACCTAGCTTGCATCCCCAACAACATTGTAGGAGGGTTCCCCTTTCTCTGAATCCTCGCCAATATCTGTTGTTTCCTGATTGGTTAATTTTAGCCATTCTGACTGGTGTGAGGTGGTATCTCACTGTGGTTTTGATTTGGATTCCTCCCTGATGCTGAGTGATGTGGAGCACTTTTTTATGTGTCTGTTGGCTATCTGGATGTCTTCTTTGCAGAAATGTCTGTTCATGACCTCTGCTCATTTCTTGATTGGATTATTGGTTCTTTGGGTGTTGAGTTTGATAAGTTCTTTACAGATTTTTTAATGGAATTTCACAAAAAGACATTTCTCAATTCAGAAACCTGAGGTGCTGCATTTTCCCAAGTCCCCAGATAAATCTTCATCCTGTGTTTAATGTAACTATTCAGTAACTCAGGGGTGCAGAGGCTTTAAAGGGTTGACTAACCAGCCCTGCTGGGGGTAGTTAGGAGCCTGGACTTCAGGGCAGACTTCCCGGTTTCTGGTCCAGCTCTGTCACTTGGTTGGTCCATGACCTCCGGCAAACATCTCAAGCTTGCTTTGCCTTGGTTTCCTCAACCATAACATGGGAACAATAAACGCAGCTATGGAATGAAGAAATAGATCCGTCTCATTTAAATAGTCCCGGGTACCTGACGTATGCTCTGAAACTGTTGTCACCCTTGTCCCTCCTGCCAGGTGCATTGCTCAGAAGGCACGTGGTTTTATTTGCCAAGATTCCAATCACTAAAAGGAAAGTGGAATCATTCCTGAATTCCTATTGCCTGTCAAGCCCAGCGGGGCATGCTTTCACATTTTCCAACAAACGCTAACAAGGTGGATTCATGTGCACCCCACAATTCTGTACCCTTACTGTGTATCCGACCCAGGGTGGGATTCTGATGCAGCACACGCAGGGGGGAGGATCTGGAAAGAGAACAAAGGGAAGGATGGCGAAAAGTAAAGCTTGAGGTGTTCATTTAAGTAAAACAAAACCCTAAATCACAAAGTCTTATCACAAGGCAAGTTTACGTCTTGCTCCTTGAAGTGGCAGGTCGGGGTAGGGGGAATCTGATGTCGCTATTTAGAAACCCAGTCCAGGAGAGGGTCAGTTCCTTAATTGTGGGTCTGTCCTTATTCTCCCGGAGATGTGCAGGTAGGGGAGAAGCCAGGGCTAGGTCTCTAGACACACACACACACACACACACACACACACACACACCCTCTGCCCTTGGCCAAAACCCATCATGTGACCGTACCCACTGCAAGAGAGTCTGGGAGTGTGCCTAGAAGGAAGGGGAAGCTGGTTTGGCAAATAGCTAACCGCTTCATCCATGGGGTCTAAATGGGCAGGTGCAGGAGGATGCAGCTGCAAAAGATTAGATAATTAGAATTTAAAAACAAAACAAAAGAAAGAGCCTGATAGAAAGAGTAAGGGAAAGAAAAGGGGTGCAGGAAACCAGGCGTAGGGCTCCTTAAGGCAAGTGGTGGTATGAGCGACGAGGAGAACATTGTTAAATGAAGCATTTAATATAAGAAAATAATTGCCCGGTTTCTGAATTTTGCCAAAAAGGGAACTTGGTCTTAGAAAAGCAGAAGTTTTAGCTTTCTGTTTGTTTTCAAGTTTTCTCCAAGAGCCACCTGCATGTCAGGAGGTAGCTGCCCCTGCCGCTCCTCGATCAAGAAGGAAAGATGGTTATTTTTTTAGTTTCTTTTCAGTATACCAGAATTCATTGTTTATGCACTGAAAGGAAATTTAAAAAATTAAATATTAAAAAAAAAAGGGAAGATGGTGATCAAATTGGGAAATGTGCCCAGCTCCCTGCGTAAAGAATGCCCATTGTCTTCCTTGTCTCTAGCTTTCTGTTTAGATGAGCTAGACAGTTCAGTCCCCCTTTCTGTGAGACTAGAGGCCACACTTTCTGGGAGTGTCAACTGTATTGTCACAAGGAGGAAGGTGAGCTTATTCTCAGCAACAACAATGTCCAAAGACCGTGTCCTGACGTGGCCATTTGCGCATGATTGATGTACTGCATCTAACATTTCATCACGATACAGAATAAGGGGGGGAAGTTGACCAGCTATACTGTGTAGTAATGTTTTATTTTGCCTACTCCCTATTCCTTCTTCTGAATATTTTAAAGTACTTCTTAAGTATGTTTTGTGGTAATTTTACTGAAATTTGCACAGATAATCCTGTTTTTCCTTCCACTGTTCCTTCCTTCAACACATACTTGTTGTAGATCTTCCCTGTACCAGATTCGGTTCTCCTGGTCAGTATTCCTTGAATGCAAAAGAATTTAGTTAGCAAAGGAAGGGTATATTTTTCTTTTCTGTAGTTTTTGGGAAGTGGAGACTGCAGCTTCACCCTGTGTGTAACTTTTCTAATCAGAATGAGCTCTGCCAATCTCTCTGCTTAATGTGTAGAATAGTTCACAAGGAAAACCCAAGTGGCGGTCCTACCTTTAGTATTACTACTAATGGGAATCCTTACCTGATTGTGTACAAGAATGGGAAATAATAAAAAGAGATTAAATAGTTCTCATAATCCTGACTTCCAGAAATGGTCCTCTACACTTAGCTCTTTGGTGGTATCACAAGTAACTCAGATCATACTGTGTATGTTCCAAAATATGCTTTTTCCCCCCTCCAAGGTTCTAACATGGGAGAATTAGGATTATTTCTCCAGGTAACATTAATGACTGTAGAATATTTTAAGGACCGATTATAAATCACCCAAACCATTCTCTTACATGATATTGAGTTCACTGGTAAGTTTTGCCAGTGTCACTGTGGACAGATTTTTGTATGTGTCCATGATTCTGTTCTTAAAGGAAATTTCTATAAGTTGATACATCAGTTTTCATATTTTTAAAACATGTGCCAAATTTCCTTTCAGGAACATAATTCCAGCTAGCTGTTTGTAAATGTCCCCTTTTCTGCAACAGTGCTGACTTTTTAAAAATATATATATTTATTATGGGACTATAGTTAACACAGTGGTCTATTAGTTTTAGGTGTACAATGTTTATTCTAGGACTATTCCTCAGTGCTCACCATGATAAATGTAGTTACCATACATCGTAATTACAATTTTACTATATTCCCTGTGCTATACTTTCATCTCCATGACTGACGTATTTTGTAGCCAGAAGTTTGTCCCTTTGTTCTCTCCACATCACCTATTTCACCCGTCTCCCCCCCCCCCATTCCTACTTCCCCTCTGGCAACCATCAATTTGTTCTCTGTATTTAAGAGTCTGGTTTTTGTTTGTTGGTTGGTTTTGTTTTTTAGATTCCACATGTAAGTGAAATCATGTGGTATTTTGTCTTTCTCAGTCTGACTCATTTTATTTAGTATCCTGCTCTTGAAGTCCATCCTTGTTGCTGCAAATGGCAAGATTTCATTCTTTTTGATGGCTCAGTAATCTTCTTTTGTGCATATCCTCCGCTACTTTGTCCATTCCTGTCTTGATTGCCACTTGACTTGCTTCCATATTTACCTATCATAAATAAAGCTGTAGTACAGAGAGGGGTGCGTGATCTTTAAATTAGTGTTCTCATTTTCTTGGGGCAAATACTCAGCAGTTGAATTACAGGATTGGATGCTATTTTATTTTGAACTTTTTGAGGAACCTCCACACTTTTCTAGTGGCTGCACCAGCTTGCATTCCCACCAACAGTGCATGGGGACTCCCATTTTTCCACATTCTCACCAACATTAGCTATTTATTGTCTTTTTGATACTAGCCATTCTGACAGGTGTGAGGTGGCATCTTAATTGTGGTTTTATTTGTGTTTCCCCAATGATGAGTGATGCTGAGCAGCTTTCCATGTGTCTGTTGGGCATCTGGATGTTGTCTTTGGGGAAAAATGTCTATTCAGGTCCTCTGTCCATTTTTAATTAGATTACTTGTGTGGATTTTTTTAATGTGATTTGTATAACTTCTTTGTATATTTTGGATACTAGTCTCTTGTTGGATATGACATTTGCAAACATCTTCTCCCATTCAGTATATCGCCTTTTAGTTTCATCAGTTTCCTTTGTTGTGTAAAAGCCTTTTTATTTGGTGTAGTCAAAACTAAGTATCATTGCCTGCATTTAATTTAAACCTGAGAGTCATGGCTTATGAAATATTTAAACAAGTCTTTCTAAAAGTAACTTCTTCTCATGAGGATAAAGTTAGTGCACAATATTGTGAAATATATTACGGCCTGATTGTGGCCAGCCATGTCTTCAGCTGATTTTACTTCTTATTACGGAATTTGTTTAATAGTTTACAATTGAGGTGGTTGCTTGCTACTGACCTTCCAATGTAATTTGACACCCACTAATATCTAGAGACTGTGTCACGTTATTTAATTATAATTCGTGGGCAAAAAAAAATCCATTTATGAAAACTGTGTATTAAGTACTTAAGTTACAAAGAGAATTGTATGAGGCAGACTTTCTTGAATTCCAGCTCCACCAAATACGACCAAGTCTGGCTAGAAATAAAGTCATGTTCTCCTTATTTTATAACTTTTTTTGGCAACCCCTCCAAACCCATTTTGTTTGTTTTAACAAAATAAAACAACAACAACAAAAAAGCCCTGTCTGTTGTGGAGAAACTAGTAATCTTTTGAGACAAATTGTGTCTCGAGCACCTTGTCTGCAACTCTCATCGCCACCTAATCTGGCAACTGTTGTTGAAAATGGAGAGTTTTTATTTTATTTTTTTCCAGGATAACAAAATACAGGATCAGAAAAGCTTTATTCAATATCAACACTCTAACTGTGGTGAATTCTTGGCCCTTAACATGGTCACATTTTTATTTTCATAGCTTCACATTTTGGCTCATATGGCTTCTTCTGTCTCCAGTGTCTATCTTTTTCTACTTTGTGAACTCCTTTTCATCCCTTAGGACTGACATGTGGTCGACGTGGCCTGTGGCATCTGATCCTACACACTCCTCCTTGCTGAACTCCCAGTGTGTCTATCCAAGGTGGGCTGCATGTAGTTAGCAGTGTTAAGTTTTAACATCACTATAGCAAGGGGTGCCTCGGTGGCTCAGTCAGGGAAGCGTCTGCCTTCGGCTCAGGTCATGACCCCAGGGCCCTTGGATTGAATCCCACATCATTCACACTATAAATAAATAAATAAAATCTTAAAAAACAAACAAACAAACAAAAAATCAGGGCAGCTGAGTTAGCCAACTGGACCAGAGGAGGATCCCTGATCAAAGCTAAGCCAGTCAGAACCTAGTGCAGGAATCTGTCTCAGAGTCTCTGAGAGGCAAAGCCTTTTGCTGCGCTGACCTGAGCTGAAAGGTCATTTACAGTGGGGATGGAAGTCATGTCACCATGACCAGCCATAGGCATGGACAAAATTACAGTAGAGCAGAAAAATATCAGCAAGCTAATGAAGCCAGTCTGCAGGATGGTTTCCAAACAGAACTTTTTTTTTTTTCTTTAATGAGCTGTGTCATTCCAACCCATGTCTCTTTTTTACCTTCTCTGGTTTAAATGGTTTCTCTTCTTTGAAATAAAAAGACCTTAAGAAGATGGTTGATATACCATTGTGTTCCTGAAGCTTTTTATGAGTACCCACAGGCTAACTTAATTATTTTTAAACCTATTTCAGGTATGAATATATCTAGCATATAAATTTCAGTTATTACTATATATAACATATATAATACAGTATCCTATAATAAAATATATATATTTATAAAAGATTTTATTTATTTATTTGACACAGAGACAGCAGGGGGAGTAGGAGAGGGAAGGGAAAGTATGGGAAAATAAGCAGGGGGAGTGGGAGAGGGAGAAGCAGGCTTCCCACTGAGCAGGGAGCCCAGTGCAGGACTCGATAGCAGGACCCTGGGATCATGACCTGAGCTGAAGGCAGATGCTAAATACTAATCCAGGTGCCCCTATAATATATAGGTTTTATTGTCTCATAGTAGAGACTTAAAATTAGAGTGCTTACTATGAGCTAGACATAATGTTAAATATTCTTAAAATGCATGCATTATCCTCACACCTACACTCTCAAATTGGAATTCTCTCCGTATCATCACGGAAGCAATAGATCTTCTTTGTCCAATACCATACCGCTGGAAACCAAGGAATCCCTGATTCTATCCAGCCTCATTTGACTCCAGAGACTGTGTTTCTAACCACTGTCCTGAACCACTTCTCAGCCCAAATTGTTTGTTCTCTCCCTTGCTAAACTGTTAGCTCCTGGAGGCTAGAGAGAGTGCTGTGTATATATTTTAAACTGTCAGCATAGTGCCCACCAAGCAATGCAGACTCGATGCATGTTTTTTTTTTTTTTTTTAAGATTTTTATTAATTTATTTGAGAGAGAGATAATGAGAGAGAGCATGAGAGGCGAGAAGGTCAGAGGGAGAAGCAGACTCCCCATGGAGCTGGGAGCCTGATACGGGACTCGATCCCGGGACTCCGGGACCATGACCTGAGCCGAAGGCGGTTGCTTAACCAACTGAGCCACCCAGGTGCCCCTCGATGCATGTTTTTTGAGATAAAATTCTCTATCATCACCTGTAATGTCATCTCATAGTTTTGATATAATTGACTACTTCTAAGCAGTTGTCGTTAGGACAAACATAAAGGCCCATGTGCACAAACATTTGCACAGTCAGGAAATGCTTAAATTATATACACTTTCTGCAGTGTAGAGATAGATAATACATTTATTTTAGGTGTTGGTACTATACTCAGATTAGTATTTTCAAAGTAATGAAAATTGTAATCCAGAACTCAGGGGAACATATTTTATAAGCCAAATGGTAACACTGTCCATTTCTCTACAAAACTATTTTAAGGGGCACCTGGGTGGCTTAGTTGATTAAGCATCCGTCTTTGGCTCTGGCCATGATCCTGGGGTCCTAGGATCAAACCCCACATGGGGCTCCCTGCTCAGCAGAGAGTCTGATTCTCTTTCTCCCTCTGCCAGCCATTCTGCCTGCTGTGCTCACTCTCTCTCAAATCAGTGTTGAAAAAAACTATTTAAAAAAAGTTGGTAGCATGATAAAGTTAGATAATATAGTTAGTTTTAAAATGAAGGAAAAGTTAATGATTTTACCCAAAGTTTTCAAAAGTGGCCCTAACTGCTAATTGGATGATGCAATTAGAAATCCTGAAACTTGGGGCTTCTGGCTGGCTCAGTCAGTGGAACCCGTGACTTTTGATCTCAGGGTCGTGAGTTTGAGCTCCATGTTGGGTGCAGAAATTACTTAAATAAATACATAAATAAACCTTAAAGTACTGAAACTAATAAAATTTGTCATTGCATAATTACATTACTAATCTCATGATTTAATTAGTATGATTTGATTGACCATGGGAAAATCCATAAAGGAGTTTGGCCTGAATTATGAATAATCCTATTGAGGCTGCATATTTGTGGTTTTTCTATTAAACAATACATCCCCATTCTCACTCCTACCAATAAAGTTCAGGTTAAACAAAATATGAAAATTAAACTCTTACAGTAAAACAAGAAAAGAAAAAGGATGGGGAAAAGACTTGCTTGGGATTTTATTTAATAATTATTTTAAATTCAAAGGAATTAGAGCAAGTCTACCTTTCACTGAATGCCAGAGATTACTGTGAAATTGTTAGGATAAGCCTGTATTTCCCTCTTCCTCCTTTGATACAACTTAGTCAGAGTTTAATCATGACTAGATCAGTGATAAGCAGACCTCCTGACATTTTGCCCAAGCCACCCTTTGTGAGTAGCCACAAAAGCATGCTTTATTTCAGATTTCCCTTCAAAAATTAGTCATTACTTTTTTAAAAGATTTTATTCATTTGAGGGAGAGATAGAGAGAGAACAAGTCAGGAGGAGAGGGAGAAGCAGGCTCCGCACTGAGCAGGGAGCCCGAGGTAGGACTCAATTCCAGGACCCTGAGATCATGACCTGAGCCGAAGACAGACACTGAACCAACTGAGCCACCCAGGCGCCCCCCAAATTAGTCATTATTTATCCTTGCAACTATACCAGCACAAGTACACAAAATTCCTTGCTTGTGGCACAGTATGTGTTCAAGTAAAAACACTGGAAACCATTAAAATGTCTCCATGATGACTCCAAATAAATTATGGTACAGCCATCCCAAAGTCCTATACACTTAATGCAGTCATTAAGGGAACGAGGCACCTCTCCATGTACACGTGGAATGGTGTGGAAGACACAAAAAGAGCAAGATGCAGGGACACGTGTAGAGTATGTTTCCCTTTGATAAAATAGCCTGTGAATGCATTCCAAGTTCACGTATTTTCCATTCAGATTGTTTGAACGTGAAATCATGAACACACCTAAGCACCACCATCGAAAAGGTACAAGATTCCTCAAATGATCCTCTTTTGAATTTGTATTGTATCTGCCTTACTAGGTAATGAAGTATCTACAGTTTTCTTGATACTCTTTGCACATTTATAAATGTGCAGAATTACTTTTTGATGGAAATCCCTTCCTAACTCCTCCCTTGATAGGAAGAAGTGTCCCTGCTTGATTGGTTTCTCCTTCTCCCACCCCGGGTCACAAGATGGGGAGCATCAGGGAAGGAACATTGCTGAGGTGGGCAGAGACAGAGGGTCTCTGACTGCAGTTGGCTCCTCGAGAGAGGAAGGGCTCTCCACATCAAGGTCCTTCAAATGCTTGTTCCTTTTCCCTCTTAAAACAGACACCCTTCTTTCCTCTTGAAGAAAGGGTTTCCTGTTCCCTTCCTCTATTGTGCTTTATTGGAGATGGCAGGCCTTAGATTTGGCAAGTCAGCAAACGAACACATGTAGAAAAAGAGTTTCTCCAGGGTGAGGAGGCTGAAACTTGCAGACAAAAGGCAAGAGAACAAGCGACATCCAAGCGACATCCTGCCAGATGCCTTGTCAGGGAAGAACCAACCAAACCTTGTGTCTCCTTGGCTGAGCCCCTTGAAATTGAACCACTTCCTGGAAGACAAAAACAACAAACGCTCTTGGACATCTGTGTTATTGAAGGAAACCCTGTGGACAGGTGATCAGTCCTTGTCCTTTGGAGTGCCTTAAACCCAGTATTTTGTGATTCCAATACAGACTTTGAAAATATTAGGGAGTAAGTGGAAGTTGGGACTGCATGCGTCCCCCTTCCCTGGTCTCAGATTTACCAATGCCGAAACTGGTCAATGAAAATGCAAAGCCACTTTAGGTCTCATTTCTGGGTTTTGTTTGTTTGTTTTTTGTTTTTTGGGTTTTTTTTTTTTTTTTTTTTAGCAATTTATCTCTACTCTCCTTCTAATCAACAGGTTTAAGAAAAATAAAAAGGGAAATACTCACCTTACTTAGTAAGGGAAGGAAATAAAGGTATGAGAGAGGATTTGCAATTTTTATTTAATGATCTTAAAATCAAGTAATTAGAACAAGTCTTCCTGGCACGAAATAATAGTTGATCCTTCAAATTGAGTAATTTGGTACAAAATCTGCATGTATTTCTCAACTGTATTTACACACACACACACACACACACACATACACACACCCTTTGTGCTAAACATCCAGTACTTTGCTCTGGTATTTTGTGGGAAATTTCTTTTATTGTTCGAGTTATTAGCTGTTTGGATAGGTATTAATTTATTTGAAACTGCTTTTGAAAGTAGTAATATAAGATTGAATCTCATGATTGCACTTTGATTATGTGAATTTGTCAGTAGAGAACATATTTCTTTAAAATTACTCTAGGGGCACCTGGGTGGCTCAGTGGGTTAAAGCCTCTGCCTTCAGCTCAGGACATGATCCCAGGGTCCTGGAATCGAGCCCCACATCGGGCTCTCTGCTCTGCAGGGAGCCTGCTTCCTCCTCTCTCTCTGCCTGCCTCTCTGCCTACTTGTGATCTGTCAAATAAATAAATAAAATCTTAAAAAAAAATAAAATTACTCTAGAATTGACCTACATTGGAAAGTATCTTCCTCTAATTTTCTTGAAATGGTCACCTTTCTATCCCTTTAGAATACATACACACACAAACACACACCCCTCTAAAGAGCACAATGTCAAAATTTAATCTATACTTGTAACATTTTGTGGTATTAAATGTTAAATTTTATTTCAAGGGCTATCACAGCCTAGAGATTAAATATAATCTAAGCACTGAGATAGTACATTTCAGAAAATAAGCTAGTATTTCCATGATCAAGTTTAGATACCTATCATTTTTCATTCCAAAAGTTTCTTGTGTTCTAGAGTCTAGAATTAAAGGGAAAAGGGTATAAGCATTTAGGAAGTATAAGCTGAAATTATTTATTTCAATTCAATATAGAATATTAGAGTCAAGATAATAATCAAGGTGTACAAAAATTTACATAACAAGAAAAACAATAGACAATGCAGCACCTTTAGAAAAATAATTAAGTTTTGTTGCATTTACAGGTAAGTGCCACACTGAGAATTTACAACACAGTAATTTACTGCAATCAATGACAGGGTTGTTCCATAAAGAAACAAAGCTCTTACACTCCAGATTTTCAGAAGGTATTATTGGAATGCTTAATCAGAACCACAGAATTTGTACATCCTTTAGGATTGAGCTGACAAAAGTCACACAAAGTTTCATAGCATCTATTATAGAAAAGGAGTCCACAGTGTTTGTATGGCTGGCTTAGTGTCTCTGACAGGTGTGGAGTCTGGAAGAGTTACTGGCTTGATGGTGATCTTTCTGTATCCGGCAAGACAGACCCTCTCCACAGTAACAACGCTGGAATATCTCCAGCCCGTGGGAGCCTTTTCTCCTGTGCTTGGTGCACACCTGACCTTCTTTTAGGACCGGTTTACAGATCTTGGACCAGAAGTGTCTAGCACAACACAGCCCCGTAGCACAGTCTGAAGAGCGGAGACAGACCGAACCTTCTTGTCCTGGAAAGGAGGAGACAGCAGGAAGAGTACACGGTTACTGCCCGGGCTGCATTATTTCGTGAAGAAAATCCCAAGGACACTCCCGATGTGCTAACCAAGAATGCATAGTAAGGTCCTTTACCTTTGGTATGATACAGCTTTGAAGAAAGCGTTGTTCTTCGGGAATACCCATCCACGGTGCTGTGATCGTTACCAGCACTTTCGAGAATGGTTTCTTCGATTTCCCCTCGATGGAAATGATTGTGATCAGAAGGCATACATATTCCTAAGGAAGCAGGAGATAGCAGGAACACATTACAGCCTGCCGTTAACCACCAACAGCCTTGACTGTGGCAGTCTGCTATGCCCGCACCACCTTGAGATGCCTCAATGTGGTGACATTATTTTAAACACAAGCCAAACTGCCTCCCTAGTGTTAATGCAAAACTCCCCAGACGGACAGAAGCATCAATGCATACCCTGTGCAGTCTCGGGCAACATCCCCAGTATAGCTACTTAAAATACTTTCCTACCAACTGTGGCAGTGGCAGTGAGACTTCTGCCCATGTTAATACTACCCTTGGGGGAAGAAATAAAACTAGTCACTTAAAAAATTGTTCTTAAAAATAACTTCTCTGCCCTCGGTGCTATATGGGTACTGGCAGACCAAGTTAAGCAAAGGCAACACCAGCTGGCTGGAAGACTACAATCTCACCCACCAGTTACTTCACTGTATAATTTCTATATTACAGAGACTGAGTTAGTTCTGCCGTGAGTATTACTGGGTCCTAAAGAGGGTCGCCACCCTTGAGCTTATTTCTGGAGACTTCTTTGGCTGCCTGAGCCTACCTCTTTGAGACAGACATTAAATTTTAGTGGATCTGTGGTCGGGGGCGGAGAACTTATTTTAAGGTAGCAGGAGGTGGGGACCGCGGGGGGGGGGGCTGGATTCAGAGGGCAGGCTGTGTATCAAGATCCCCCTTAAGGGGGACCAGCAGAGACTGATAAATCACTGTCTTCTGGCTGACTCCGGTTTTAACGGGGATCAGGAAAGGGAGGCAAGCATGGTAGAGCCATGGGAGACACGTAAGAAAAACAGAGATGGCAGCTAAGGCCAGGGCTGGTTTCCTTGGGTTCTCTGTGCATTTTCACCTTCCTCCCCATCTTTCTCCATTGATGTCACGTGTTCAGGGAAGGGTTCACTCTGCGGCAAGCCGTCCTGTTAAGCAGGCCAAGGGCACGGGGGAAAATAAGGCGCTCCACGACCTCCAAGATGAAACACTCCCAACGTTTCTGGGAAAGCTTGCCGGCTGAGCACCCATTCGCAGGTGGCACCACAGGGTTCCCAAAGCTGGGAGCGGTTTCCTCCCGTCCGCAGAAGGCCAAATGCAGGACGCTTGGGGTTAGGGAGCGACAGGACTCACCGTTTTTGCAGTAATTCCCGGGGCAGCACATAGCGTGGCGCATGCAGCGTTTTCGGCGCTTCCTGCAGGCCAGGCAGATTTGCGCGCCCGCGCCCCCTCCGCGGGTGGGGCTGGCGCAGTACTCCTCGGTGCTGCACTCCTCGTCCTCCGCGCACGGGTAGGGCTGTGGGGAGGGGCCGGGCAGAGGGTGAGGCACCTGCGCCTCCTAGTCCCCAGGCTCTCGCATGCGGACGCTCCTCTCTGGCTCTCTGCGCGCACCTCTCTGAAGCTGTTGTGCGCACGGCACCCGGACGCAGACTTCCCAAATGAGCCCCGAACTGCACACAGTTCATAAGTTCTCTGTGCTCCCCCCACGTGAGACCCTCCTTAAAGGTCACAGTGTCCCCGGCTCCCCGAACCCCTGCTCACCTGGTAGTTGTCAATGGTCTGGTACTTGTTCCCGCCCTCGTACGGCATCCCGGGGGCCGCGCTGACTGCGGAGCCCGGGTGCCCGGCAGCGCCGCCCAGCGCCGGGGGCAGGTTCTTGATGGCGTTGGAATTGACGAGAACCGAGTTCAAGGTGGCGCTCACTCCGAGCTGGAGGTGACCGCAGAGGGCGGCCGCTACCAGCGCGGCCAAGACTCGGGCGGCTCCCACTGCGCCCGGGGCCGTCATCGCAGAAGCTGTCCGGTGAAGGCCCCGAGAGAAGGCTGGAATGTCCCTGTGCAAGGGGGTCCCTGGAAGCCGCGCCGGCACGGCTGCAGTCCGGGCTCCGAGCGCCTCCTGCGGTCCCCGAGTCTCGACCGCAGGCGCAGCTCTGCGCCGCCACCGCTGTGGCGGCTGCCTTTATACCGCGGGCTCCGAGCATCCCGGCCCCTCGGGGGAGACAACAAAGCGGGGATGGGATTTCAAAGCGCTGGGAGGGGCTGGAGGGTGTGTGTGTACACGAGGGGGGGGGAGGCTTGGCCCTCCCCACCCGCCCTTCCTGGCGCGGCCGGTCCCCTGGCGAAGCTCCCTTCGGGGCGCGAGTGTCGCGGAGTGCGAGCGCGGACGCGGTTGACAGAGGCTCGCGGAGGGAGGAACCCGGGCACCGGCGCCCGCCCCCTGCATCTGAGGGTGCGCTCCGGGGCTCGGAAGTACTTTTCAGAGCAGGGTTGTAATGTTCTGCAAAAACACTTTTCTTCTGTCTCCTTTACGCCACTAGGTGCTCAGTTACTGTGCACCGTAAAGAGTTTTCGGGGTGAAATTCAGCCCAACTGGTGACTCAAAGGCTCTCTCCCAGCGAGAGGGCCAGGCGGTGGGTGCAAGTTGCTGATTAACCTTTCAGACCCACGGTTTGCAGATTTAGAGTGAGGTCCTCGGTTTACGTTGGGTCAGCTTCGCCCTCCCTTTCTTTCCCCCGCATCCCACACCCCCCTCCCGCTGCCACCGCGAGAAAAATGTGCAAAGAGAAGGAAATTTGCACATCAAACGAGGGTAAGAAGGAAGAAGAACTAATTCTCTTTTGATGGGAAGTTTAGAGAGGGAGGCGAGAGACGGGCGTTTGGAAATTAGATCAGGGGTGGAGGGGGAGGGAAGTGACTATCGATAATCAAACTGTTTAATGCCACTCTTTGAGTCCGAGCAGTTGCGCTCAGTAGATGAACTTGATTAGGCAGACGCTCGAGATCAAAGAGGCCAGAGGGAAACCGGTCAGAGTCCAAGGGCTGAATCCGTGGTCCTTTGCCTGCTGGCCGGGCTCGGGGGTGGGTCAACGCAGTGAGAGGAGCGAGGCTTAGGGCTCAGCGCCCGACTTTCCCGGGAGTTACTCCAGATGGAAAAGCTGCTCCCATGTCAGAGCGTCTAGGGACAGGGAAGTAATACCCCGCCAGGGAGATAAGTCTAGCTGCAGGAAAAAGAAAACTGAAAGTGAGCCAGAACGTGAGTGAGTTCACTGTCATCTAGATCCCTGTCGAAAAAGAAGACAGTCAAGCTGGTGTGGACGAACGCTGTCCTGCTTATACAGTGGAAATGATTTAACCAATAAAGGCCTCTGGGAAGCGTGGTGCACTGGCACTGAGCTACCCTCTAGGCTGTTGCCCTTTGAGGGGGGGGGGGTGGAGGTGCGGTGAGTGTAAATACCTAGGAGACTGTCCTAATTATAGTAATAATAAAAGATAAAGTACTGCCATTATTTGTATAACAGGTTGATGTTGTGTCAGGAAATGGACAACTGCTGTGCACATTTAGAAAAGGAAGAAATGATAGAATAATCACTGTTGAATAAGAAAGACTAGGATATATTAATTTTGCGCTCCCTCACCTCTATGGTACTTAATACTCTACACACAGACCGAGACCACTACCAAGTACAGCTGATGGGAGTCTTTAAGTAGTATAATCATAAAGCTAAGAGGGGGAAGCGTTAAAAAGTTTGTAATGGTATGTGTTCTGGTTCCTTAGGTTTCAGAGGTCCTATTAAAAACAGCTTCCAAACAATTCTTTAATAATACCTCTAATTACACCAGTGTCCTGCCCATCCCAAATCCCATCTGTCCTATGAAATTTCCTCTGGTTTATGGGTAATTCCTTCTTGAAATTCTAATAGGGATTAAATCCCACTTTTTTTTTTTTTTTTAGGTTTTATTATGAACATGTACAATGATCTAGACCTGGCTACAACTTCAGAGATTTTTGGCACAAATTGAAATTTGGAAACAAAGGGAAAGACACACACACACACACACACACACACACACACACACACACACATATATATATATATATATTTTTTACATATTCTTTTTTTTTTTTTTTAATGAGCCTAAGAAACAAGTTAAGGAATATTTTACTGAGAATAAGCAATAAGCCAGGTCATTCTTGGGGAGATATGCCCTACTTTGAGTTGACCTGAAGTTGGTATAGATGGCGAGATATTATAGGATAAAAGGGTAAAGCTCTAGGGGATTTGAAATGTCAAATATCACTTGCAGAATATGATTATAATGTCAATAATTGATGTGCTGAGCCCCATCCGTGTAACAGAAAATCTGCAGGCTGTCTTAAATTGTCATGATGTTGAAATGCAGGAAAAGACTCCTCTAACCTTGTGGAGGGTGGAAATGTTTCTTCACAGTCCTATTATCCTACTTAAATGTTTCTAAAAATACATTGTGCCACACTTATGGCCAATCTCTTTTCCTCTTGTTGAAAGAGATGGTAATGTTGTTAACCCATTTAAGAAATTTAGTTCTTTGAGAGCTTGGATTCACAAATGAAACTATTGTCTGGGGCAAGAAAAACACATCAGTCAAAGAAAAACTTTAACCAAAACACATGTTGCATAAATTCAGTTTCAAATCCTGATTATGTATGTCTGTTGTGGTTTAATTTTCATTGAGCTTGGACAGAATCCCTGGTGTTGAGATAGGGGAACTAAGTCAAGACTAGGGTTTTAGGAGCAGACTGGGTTCTATCTCCTTCCCGACTTTCCATGCTGCTCCTGATGTCATGATCTGAAAGAGAATAATGAATTGGTGAATATCTAAGTTTCTACTATGTGCTAAGCAGGGTGCTTGGTGCTGTGGGATCAAAGATGAGGGCTCAGGTTATTTAGCTTCAAGTAACTAAGAGGGGGAGGGGTGGCAAACTGGTAAGTTATACAGAAGAACCTCCCCAGGAAGGCCTCAGAGAGCGCTGAGTATGTAGAAAGCCAACTCTTAGTTCCAAATGGGAAAATGCAATTGTTTCAGTGGGCTGAAACAATTGAAAATCCCTTCCATGATTGAGTTTCCTCACTGGCAACAAAAGAGCAGAATGGGTAAGGAAGGAAAGTGAGGTTCATAGTGCCATTAGCTGCCAATTAAATTTCAGTGAATGCCCATTACTTGCAAAATGCTACCCTAGTACCTTTGAGAGCATAACCCTGAAAGCATGAAAGTCAGGTTTCTTGTCCTCCAAAAGCTTTCTATCTATAAGTAGTTGGGAGAAGAAAATATAACATGGGAATGTACTTTTTTCCCCCAAACAGATCCCATTTTAGCAATAGGATGTCATGGGCAAGACAGAAAAAGGTACAGAAAGGGTGACATTAAGCCTTAGGGAAGGCAGGGGGTTTCTGATGACTCTCTGAGCCAGGTGGCAAGCTGGGGGGAGTCAGAGGCGCGGTCCTGCATTTATTAAAAGTAGTGTATTTCGTTCCAGAGAGACCGCTGACTCCTATTTATTTCATCTGTTGAAATGTTTCCATAATGGCTACAGTAGGTTTAATATATAAGATTTTTAAATAGATGGGCTCTGTGTACCAATGTGGAATCCAATCTCATAGCTCATCGATGGCAGGAGAGCACCCAGCAGGGAGGACCCTCTTCATCGAGGAGGAAGACACCAAAACCCCTGGTCTATTTGCAAATGATCCTTCCATCTCTGTCCTCTGAGAGTCTTCTGTGATGGCTGCCTGTTTAATTCCCTCCTGGCTTTCCTCCTCCCTTTGCTCTTTCATTCTTCCTCTTTGTTAAATCAAAGGAAGCAGATCTGTTACCATTTAATTTTGCTTTACTAGGAAAACGTTAAATAAATGTCATTCCTTCTGGTGCGTGTTGTCGACATTTATGCTGGGACCGATCTTAAAGTTCTAGCAGGTTTTCCTCACTCCCCAGTTCAGTATTTAAAAAAAAAAAAAAAATGTTATGACTTTCTCATTGGCCTTTAAAAGATCTTGGTCTTAATGCTCTTCATGATGTTAAAAGGGCTTTTAGCCCAGGCCCAGGTTATGACTCCCCAGAGGCTGGATTAGGCCTTTTTTGCACTCCTCAGTACAAAGAGAAGGCGAGATTTAACAATGGTTATGTTTATTTGCCCAGTGGAGATGGCCAGCCCAGATAAATCAGGCTCCGTGGTCTCTTTCCAACCTAAATCAGAAGATGTGTTTTACAGGAGCAAGACATTAAAAACTAATCTGAGAAGAGAGCCCAGGACCAGAAACTTTGGACAGAAAACCAGAGAGGATCTTTTCGGATGTCCTGACACAGAGAAAGGGCTGTGGTATGTAGTTACGGAGACAGCCAAAAGACCCCCTTAGTATCCCTCCTAAAGGATTTGACATTTCCAACCATAAATATTGGCCAAAGGCAACAGAAACCAGAATATAAGATCCTTTTAAAACAGACTCCAGACCTAGAGAAATGTTACTTTCCTTGAAGTCTCTCAGTTCGTATCACTGCTTCCTTTATAATGCAGGTGCTTTCCGAAGATCCTGGCCAGGAAAGATGTTTTGCCATGGGATCAAGAGACTGGCGCTGGGATTCAGAGTACTGGGGACTTCTGTGACAGCCTGAAGTTGGCTGGAAGATATGGCAGCTTGGTCAAGCCATTTAATTCTAGTGTTGGTGTTGGTCTTTCATTTATAAGATGAAGTGGGAGGTAGAGAGGCCCCTTCTGCCTAGGCAAGCCTTTCTCTCTCTTTCACTTAAAAAAAAAAAAAAAATTATTGCCAGGACAAGGCCTTTTATATTCTGATTAAATAAATATATCCTGTAAGAGGCCCATTTTTCAGGCAACCTAAAATAATAACCCCTGACATCAATGTTGTATTTTGATTTCAAATAAGTTTTTTGAAGAAAACAGTTTAAATCTCTGAAAATAAATGAATACTCGAATCAGGTGACTTTTTTTTTAAGATAGAGATATACACATGTATTTTTTTTAAGTTTATTTTATTATTTTAAAGATTTTATTCATTTAAGAGAGAGAGAGCACGCAGAGGAAGAGTCAGAGGGAGTAGCAGACTCCTTGCTGAGTGGGGAGCCAGACCTGGGACTGGACCTCAGGACGGTGGAACAATGACCTGAGCCGAAAGCGCATGCTTAACGCATGGAGCTACCCAGATGCTCCCACGTGGATTTCTAAATTAAGTCAGATGTTCCTGGAGCAAATGCAGCAAATACAGAAAATCCAAACCCAAAAATAAGTGACAGGTGCAGTTCCAACACTGTTAATTTGTACTTCCTACTGTCAAGCACGCATCCACGGAGAGCAAGTCGGCACCAGTGAGTGGGAACTTACTTCCCTTCACAAAACTGGCCATAATGCTTTAGAGCAGAATTTTTCCAACCGTCCCCAAATTTCAAACTAGGCAATTGCAATGGGACCCTGAGGTGGAAAACAGAAAGCAGGGCCGGGAAAGCCCTTTCATGTCCCCAGACCCTGTCTTAAAATGAACCCCAAGGGACCAGGGAGGTAGACCAGAAGCCGAACTTTGGCAGGAGAGAAGGATGTGAATCCGCACCAGGTTGTCCAGCACCCTCAAAGCGAGCTGAGGGCCACCTGCTTGTGCACCTCTCCCTGCACCCCCTGCTGCGTGTGCACCTCCCCCCGCCTCCCCGGGGAGCGTGCACACTCCGGTACCCTCTCTGCGCCGGCACCCCCCGCACCACCATGAGCATGCACCCGCTCCCTGCACGGCCCCCACCCTGTGCAACCCGGGGAGGCCCCAGCGCGAAGCCTGGGCGGTGCATGTGTGGCCGTGGGCTGCCTAGGGCCTTTACGGGGCGCAGTCATGACCCGCCGCCGCCGGCGCACAGGGGTGGAAAACCGAGCTTGTTTAGGGACTCGCTTTGATGAGTGAAGATCAAACGGCCCGGGGACCCCCGTCCTAATCAGCCTTGAGCCGGGATGGCATTTTCACAAACAGTCCGTTTGCTTGGCTTTGAGCAGACTTCGTGCTCAGCACATTCATGCGGCCGCGGCGGCTCGCAAAGCCGTTCACACTACAATGGCTGCAGTTGGTTTGCTGTGTCAGTTCATGGGCAAATAAATAGAGAGCCCTTCCGACTTAATTAAAGAGGGCTGAGAGGAAAGGCGACGGAGGGGAAGATGAAAGCTCCGAGGGACCTCAGGCTCCGCCGGGTCCCCAGTTTCTGGCCTCCGGTGGGAGAAACCCGCTCTCTTGCTGCCCCCTAGTGGAATTGTCGTAGAAGTTCTTCGTAGGGAAGATCAAATGATTTCTGAACCCCGCAATACACTCTCCAGAAATAGTTTTCCAGGTTCAGGTACTTATGTACTGTACAGCCTTTTCACTTCGCTGTGCTCCAACACGCTGTGCTCTTGTTCTTAATGCTCTACACACTCCCTTGTTCATAGAATCATTTATTTCTTCTTAAGTTATGATTAAAAAGAGAACTGGGATCCAACACGTAGGTTCTCAGTTTATGTAGTTCCACTGAAACTGAAAGGCTCTGTATGGGATTCCCAGATAAAAATGTCAAGATCTCCGGATAATTAGAATTATATAATTGGGAAATTCTAGACCAAACAAATTGTAGACAAGACCATCCATATATAACTAGTCTTGGAGAATAAAAACACAGGAGGATATTATTCTTGTGTTTGAGAAATAATCATTTCAGGTTTCCATGTTCAAAAAGAAGCTACAAACCTCTAGTCTCCGGTTAAATAATAATTATAATACACTATTTAATATTTTCACTTCTTTAGAGCCAACATGTGCAAATTTAAAAAGCAAAAAAATTAGTAAAACAACATACTGGAAATTTAATATATCTGTTAAAACTATCAGTAGTAGTTCTGTGCTGTAATTATTTTTCAGTTAATAATTCTAAACTACTCCAAGGTTTTTCTTACAGCTCGTTTTTCTTAGAGAAGTCCTCACAGAAAACAAAACAAAACAACAACAACAACAAAAACAAAAACACGTTTCTCTGAAATTAGGATTTCTTTTAAAGCATAAAGGGTTCTGGAAGATGTGTGAGAATGCTCTTCCTAAACATTCAATTCAATAAGTATTTTTACGTACTAAATTCATAGCTGTGAATTAGATGCTAGGTATAAAATCATATACTATTGTTTTAGTACTATGATGTAAAATGTATTTCTAAGAATGACTTTATAATCACAGAAAAACAATTATCATATGATCTCACTGATATGTGGAGTTTAAGAAACAAAGGATCATCAGGGAAGAGAGGAAAAAATGAAACAAGACGAAACAGCAGGAGACAGATCATAACAGACTCTTAATTCTAGGAAACAAACTGAGGGTTGCTAGAGGGGAGGGGGGATGGGGTAACTGCGTGATAGACACTGGGGAGGGTCGGTGATGTAATGAGCACTGGGTATTACATAAGACTGATGACTCACAGGCTTGTACTTCTGAAACCAATAATACCTCATATGTTAATTAAATTTAAATTTAAAAACTTTTAAAAATGACTTTAAAGAAGCAAATTAACCTCAAACTTTTTCATAATATCCTTGTTTTGATTAGACCCTGTCCACCTTTTTTGATTGAGCTATGTTCTCCACCATTTTCTTTTCACATTATTACTTCTATCCAGATGATTCTATTTACAAGAAAAGCAGTCTTGAGACAAACTCTATGTTTAACATTGCATTTTGCAAATATCAATAGATTCGTGAATTCCGCTTAGCTGCAAACTTGCAGAAGGTATGAAATTGTCATCTAATGGTTAATTATCTTTCTATCACAAGTGGATCCCCGACCGCTTTCTGTTAATATCATTTACTATTATCATTTGCATTTGCTGATAATTTTAGGAGGGGACTATGGCTAGAGCTGTGATGTCTAAGGGTCTAAAACATACAGCGTGCTCTGTTTTTATTGTTCTTGATTTCTAAGCAAAGCCCAAATTTATTTGGAAAAATACCTTGCTATGATTTTATGAATAGATGAGGTTAGAAAATCAAATACGTAAATAAATAAGTTGAGATTTTACTTGCAAGTGTGTAAGAGACAGGAGAGAAAATACTAGAATCCTTTCCTGTTTTGTAGGCAATGAAAACAAGTATCAGTCAATAGGTGTTTATTTTCCTGAAAAAGACTATTAAGAGCTCAGCAGTTCTGGGATCCTTGAACTATTGTGTACATAACAAACAAGCAAAGAACCCTGAAGATGCGTGTTAGAATGCAGGTTCCCAGATCTCACTCCTAGCTCTTTTGATGGATTGCAGAGGTGTGGGGTAAATTTAGTGACTTCTGTTTTTGGTTTTTTGTTTGTTTGTTTAAGATTTTATTCATTTATTTGAGAGAGAGAGGGAAAGGGAGAAGCAGACTCCCTGCTGAACAGAGAGCCTGATGTGGGGCTTGATCCCAGGACCCTGAGATTGTGACCTGAGCCCAAGACAGACACTTAACCCACCGAGCCACCCAGGTGTCCCAGAGACTCTTGTTTTAACTCTCCCTGCGGCCTGGTGTAATATAGGTCATCCTTACGCTACGCTTTGTAAAATTCTACCACCTGTCCATCAGTTCCCACCAACCTGATCTGTCAGCTTTCAAGCTCCAAACTCCTCATTTTCTGCCTCTAGTTAAAAGTTAATCCCAGGGGCACCTGGGGTGGGATTGTGCAGTCAGTTAAACCTCTGACTCTTGCTTTTGGCTTAGGTCCTGATCTCAGGGTCCTGCAATCAAACCCTGCATGGGGCTCCACACTCCACTCAGGATCTGCTTGAGATTCTCTCTCTCCCTCTGCCCCTCCCGCTTGTGCTCACTCGCTCGCGCGCTCTCTCTCTCTCTCCAAAATTAATAAACAATATCTTTAAAAAAAAAAGTTAATTCTAAATTCAGTATCTCCCCAACTTTGGAAAGCTAGGTTAACATGCCCTCACCCCGATATGACCCTACATGTACACACATCTCAGAGCCTTGCTCCTGGTTCCCACTCTGTGTATCTGTTGCAGAGCCCAGAAATAATTATTATATTTTGATGTCCTAGATGATTGTGATGCAGAGCTAGGTTCCGGACAGATTGCCCCTGCTCAGACTGACTGATGGAAAACATCGCCAGGAGCACTTGTGACATTGGATGCCTAGAGTTGATGGTGTGCTGGTAAACCGTGAAGAACCAGCACATTAGAAAATGCATAACTACATATGCACATACATAAGCATATTATAAATTTTACTGATATAAAGGATATGCAGCACACAATTTGCAATTAATCAAATATATTTATTATTGCAGTATCCTATAGCCAGTTGATTATTACAGATGTTTTTACTGGCTTTGACTGAACTCTTGTATCCATAGCAAACATATGGGTGTGACTCAGCTGGGATTTGAGAAAGGGGATTACACCATGGTCTACGTGCCTTTTCCTAATCAATCCATTATTACGTCCGATGTATGACCCACTGTTAAACTATGCTAACCCTCATACAAATTATATTCATTAAACTAAAATGGCCTTCTGCTTCGGTTTTAACCCAGTCTTGAATTCTCTTGTCTGCCGATTTCTGTGACTACTCCACTTTGGTTAAATTCAAGGGAGAAGTGTGATTTCACTACACACGCAGGTGGGAAGCAGGCTCAGCCTGATGAAATATTTCCACCATACAGATGCAAGTGACAGGAATGACCTCAAAGGCTTAAAGACCAGAGTGAACTAAAACAGGACACCATAAATTGTGCATATTTACCACCTTTGTTTCAAATACCATTTATTTAGCTGTAAGTTGATGTGACCTCACTTTTTAAAAGGGGAGTTCCTGGGCACTGACTTCTATTTCCCTTGTCCCAGAGGTGGTCCTTAAACCAAAGTTCAGCTTCACCAGACTGTGTGTTCTCAAGGCAATCCTACCTTCAGTAACCCATTTGCTTCTCATGGTTCCTATTTCCTTTAGATTTGGGCTTAGTCTGTGGTCAACTTTTGGAGACATCTAAGAACAAATATATATATTTGACATAGAAAAATATTTTTTTTTTGTTTAGAGAGTTGGTCCAAATAATCTATTATTTCCCCAGAAATGAAAATTATTTAATTTTAAGGAAAAAAATAGGTAAATGCTTTGAACTGTGTTCTTGGGCAGTTGTTTCACTAAGCATTGTTTGTAAGATTCATCCATATTAAATTAAGCTAATCCATTTATTTTCACATCAGTGTAATATTCCATTGTTCAGGTATGTCAGATTTAATTAAATGGCCCATTCCCCACATGATGAATATTTGAATTTCTAAATTTTATGTTATTTCAAAATGCTTCTGTGGGCATCCTTACATGTATCTTCTTGTGAACATGCATAGAATTTTTTTCCAAAAAGTATACCCATGAATCGAGTAGTTCAGTTGTAGACCAGGAACACTGTCAACTTTATTTAAATATTGGAAAATTGTTCTTCAACGTTGTAAAAACTGACATTGTACCTGCAGTATATAAAACCTTTTCATGGCTATACATCCTAACCAACATTTTTTTTATTTTACAATTTTAATTTGCAAGTCTGATGGGTGGAAATGGCTTCTTTTAATTTTTAAACTTACAGTGGCTGATAATTAATGATCTGGAATATATATGCATCCATTTCTATATTTCTATTCTCTAGAAGAGAAGACTTGACCAAACTTCTTAGGCTGTAGAACAAACCAGACAAAAAATAGTATAAGAAATAAAAGGCTACCCTCTTAAAGCTGTAGACACAAATATCTGAAATATAACATTGGTAAACCAAAAATACCAATGTATTAAAAAATGACAACATTGTATTCATGCCAAGGAAGCTCAGGTTTGTTTGTTTTTTCTTTCCTCATGATAATTGCACTCTTTAATCTCCATCACTTAAATCCCCCACGCCTACCCCTCTGAAAACCATCAGTTTGTTCTCTAGAGTTAAGATTCTGTTTCTTGCTTTCTCTTTCTCTCACTCACTTGCTCATTTGTTTCTTAAATTCCAAATATGACTGAAATCATATGGTTATTTGTTTTTCTTTGACTGACATATTACACCTAGCATTATACTCGGCTAGCTCTACTCATGTAGTTGCAAATGGCAAGATTTCATTCTTTTTGATGGCTGAATAATATTCCATTGTGTAGATATACCACTACTTCTTTATCCATTCATCAGTCAATGAACACTTGGGCTACTTCCATAATTTGGGTATTGTAGATATTGCTGCCATTAACGTAGGCATGTATGTATTGATCTAAATCAGTGTTTTTATATTTCCTGGATGAATCCCCAGTTGTATGATTACTATAGCATATGGTAGCTCTATTTTAAATTTTTTGAGGACCCTCCATATTGTTTTCCACAGTGGCTGCACCACTCTGCATTCCCACCTACTATGCACAATGTTTCCTTTTTCTCCACATCTTGGTTAATTCTTGGCTTCTTGTGTTTTTGATTTTAGTCTTTCTGACAAGTAGGGGGATGATATTTCACTGTGATTTTGATTGCATTTCTATGATGATGAGTGATGTTGAGCATCTTTTCATGTGTCCTTTGGCCATCTGGATGTCTTGTTTGGGGAAATGTCTGTTTATGTCTTCTGTTCATTTTTAAATGGATTATTTGGTCTTTTGGTGTTATATAAGTTCTGCATATATTTTGGGTACTAATTCTTTATCAGATACATTATTTGCAAATATCCTGTCCCCCTCCATAGGTTGTCTTTTAGTTTTATTGATTGTTTCCTTTGCTCTGAGGTTTTCTCTTAATGTCATTCTTGTAGTTTATTCTTGCTTTTGTATTCCTTGCTTCAGGAGACATATCTAGAAGAATGTTCCTACACCAATGTCAGAGAGATTACTACCTGTGCTCTCTTACAGGAATTTATGGTTTCAGGTCTCGCATGTAGGTCTTTAATACATTTGTGGTTTATTTTTGTGTGTGGCATAAGAAAGTGGTCCAGTTTTCCTAATGCCATTTGTTGAGACTTTTTCTCATTGTATATATATATTTTTATTTTTTTAGGAATTTATTTATTTATTTATTTATTTGTCAGAGAGAGCATAAGCAGGGGGAGCACAAGCAGAGGGAGAAGCAAGCTGTCTGCTGAGCAGGGAGCCCAATGCAAGATGACAAATATCTGAAATATAACATTGGTAAACCAAAAATACCAATGTATTAAAAAATGACAGGACTTGATCCCAGGACCCCGGGATCACGACTGGAGCCAAAGGCAGACGCCAAACCAACTAAGCCACCCAGGCATCCCTTGTTGTATATTCATTCCTCCTTTGTTTAAGATTAATTGATTATAACTGTGGGTTCATTTCTGGGTTTTCTATTCTATTCTAATGAGCAATGTGTCTGTTTTTATGCCAGTACCATACTGTTTTACTTAGTACCACTTTGTGATATAACTTGAAATCAGGAGATATGATATCTCCACTTATTTTACTTTTTCAAAAGTACTTTGGCTATTCAGGGTCTTTTGTGATTCCATACAAATTTAAGATTGTTCTAGTTATGTAAAAATGCTGTATTTTGATAGGGATTGCCTTATATCTGCAGATTGTTTGGGGCAGTATAGACATTTTAACAATATTTGTTCTTCCAGTCAGTGAGCATGGAATGGCTTTCCATTTTTTGGTGTTGTCTTGAATTTCTTTCATCAGTATTTTACAGTTTTCAGAGTATAAGTCTTTCAACTCTTTGGTTAGGTTTATTCCCAGATATTTTCTTGTTTTTGGCGCAACTGTTGATGGGATTGTTTTCTTAATTTCCCTTTCTATTGCTTTATTATTAGAGTATAAGAATGCAACAGATTTCTGTATATTGATTTTGTATGCAACTTTACAGAATTCCCTTATTCTACATGTTTTTTGATGAAATACTTAGCGTTTCCATATATAGTATCATGTCATCTGCAAATGGTGAGAGTTTTTGTACTTCCTTATTGATTTGGATGCCTTTTATTCCTTTATGTTGTCTAATTCCTGCAGCTAAGACTTACAGTGTTCTGTTGAATAAAAGATGGGAAAGCAGACATCTGTCTTTTTCCTGACCTTAGGGGAAAAGCTCTCAGTTTGTCCCCATTTAGGATGATATTTACTACGGGTTTTTCACATGGGACCTTATTATGTTGATATAGGTTCCCTCTAGAGGGTTTTTATGAATGGATGTTGTACTTTGTCAAATCCTTTTCTACATCTTTTGATATGATCATATGGTTCTTATTCTTTCTCCTATTGAAGTAATGTATTATGTTGATTATTTTGTGAATATGGAACTACCTTACATCCTGGGAATAAGTCCCAATTGACTATGGTGTATGATTTTTATTTTGTGAATAGTGAACTACCTTTACATCCTGGGAATAAGTCTCACTTGATCATTGTGTATGATTTTATTAATGTATTGTTGGATTCAGTTTGCTAACATTGAGGATTTTTGCATCTATATTCATGAGAGATATTAGCCCAGACTTCTCTTTTGGGGGTCTTCATCTGGTTTTGGCATCAGGGTAATGTTTACCTCATAGAATGAATTTGGAAACTTTCCTTCCTCTTCCATTTTTTTGAAACAGTTTGAGAATAGGTACCATTCTTTTTCTTTTCTTTTTGACAGAGACATAGCAAAAGAGGGAATACAAGCAGGGGGAATGGAAGAGGGAGAAGCAGTCTTCCCACTGAGTGGGGGCCTGATGTGGAGCTTGATCCCAGGACCCTGGGACCACAACCTAAGCCAAAGGCAGAAACTTAATGACTGAGCCACCCAGGTGCCCATTAGGTACTATTCTTTAAATGTTTGGTACCCTTCATTTGTGAAGTCATCTGGTCCAGGACTTTTGTTTGTTGGGATTTTTTTTTTGGGGGGTACGAATCCATTTTAATTGCTTGTAACTGGCCTATTCAAGTTTTCTATTTCTTCCTGCTTTGCTTTTGGGAAGTTATACGTTTCTAGGAATTTATCCATTTCTTCCTTGTTGTCCAATTTGTTGGCAAATAGATTTTCATAATATTCTGTTAATAGTGTATTTTTGTGGTGTTCATTTCTCCTCCTTGGTGTTTTTGTGTATTTAGATTCTCTCTCACTTTATGAGTCTGGCTAGAGGTTTATCAATTTTGTTGATCTTTTGAAAGAATCATCCCCTGGTTTCATTGATTTGCTCTATTGTCTTTTTTTCTGTCACTTTTTTCCTGCTCTAATATTTGTTATTTCCTTCCTTTTACTATTTTTTCTGCTTGCTTGTTTAATTCTTCTTTTCCTAGCTCCATTAGGTGTAAGGTTAGGCTGTTTGAGATATTTCTTGCTTCTTGAGGTAGGCCTGATTGCTGTACACTTCCCTGTTAAAACAACTTTTGATGCACCCGAAAGATCTTGGACTGCTATATTTTCATTTACATTTGTCTCCATGCAATTTTTTGTTTCTTTTTTGATTTCTTGGTTGACTCATTATTTGTTTAGTAGCATGTTATTTAACATCCTTCTGTCTGTGCTCTTTCCAGAGTTTTTTCTTGTGGTTGATTTCTAGTTTCGTAGTGCTGTGGTCAGAAAAGATGCATGGTATGGCTTTGATCTTTTTGAATTTGTGAGACTTGTTTTGTAGCCTAACATGTGATATGATCTGGAGAATGTTCTGTGTGCACTTGAAAAGAATGTGTATTCTGCTGTCTTAGGATGGAATGTTCTGAATGTCTGTTAAATCCACTGGTCCAGTGTGTCATTCAAAGCCACAGTTTCCTTGTTGATTTTCCATTTGGATGATCTGTCCATCGATATAACTGAGGTGTTAAAGTCTCTACTAATATTGTATTACTCTAAATTATTACCTTTTTGCTTGTTATTAACTGCTTTATGTATTTGGGTGCTCTCATCTTGGGTGCATAAATGTTTGCAGTTGTTACATCCTCTTGTTGGATTGTCCCCTTTATTGTTATATAGTGTCGTTTCTCTCTTATTTCAGTCTTTTGGTTTATTCTGTCCACCCTAAGTATTGCTACCCTGGCTGTCTTTTGATACTCATTTACATGGTAAATCCTTTTCCATCTCCTCACTTTCAATCTTCAGGTGTCTAGGTCTGAAATGAGTCTCTTGTAGGCAACCTATAGATGGTTTTGTTTTTTTATCCACTCTGTCGCTGTATGTCTTCTGATTGGAGTGTTTAGTCGGTTTATACTCAAAGTGATTGTTGATAGATATGGCCTTGTTGCCATTTTGTTGCTTGTTGTTTTTGTAGTTCTTCTCTGCTCCTTTCTTCACTTGCTGTCTTCCCTCACAGGTTGTTGACTTTCTTTACTGATGCCTTTGGATTCCTTTCTCTTTATTTTTTGCATATCTGGTACTGGTTTTCGATTGGTGGTTAAATTAGGTTTGTATATAACATCCACTGCAAATAACAATCATATGAAGTGGATGGTCACTTAAGTTTAAACCAATCCTTTACTCCTTTCATATAAAATATGATACCACATACCCCCTCATTCTAAGTATGTGGTGTCATAGCTTATATCCTCTAATTTTATGAATCCCTTGACTGGTTTTTACAGAAATACTTATTTTTACTACTTTTTTTGTTTTTTACTTTTCATAATCTCCCTTGTGGTCTTTCCTTTCTACTCAGAGTCTTGTTAATATTTTTTATAGTGTGGTTCAGTGGTCAGGAGCCCTTTAGATTGTGTATCTGGGAAACTCTATCTCTCCTTCTATTCTGAATGATAGCCTTGTTAGATAGCGTATTCTTGGCTGCAGGTTTTTCCCATTCAGCACTTCAAATATATCATGCCACTCTCTTCTGACCTGCAAAGTTTCTGCTGAAAAATCTGCTGAACACCTAATAGGGCTTCCCCAGTACATTAACTGTTTTCTCTTGCTATTTTTAAATATTTTTCCTTATTAGTACTCCTTGCCATTTTAATTTTAATTTTAATTATCTTGGTATTGACTTCCTTGGGTTGAATTTTTGGAGTGTTCTGTGCCTACAAGATCTGGACTTCTGCTTTCTTCCCCAGCTTCCAGAAATTTTCAGCTATTATTTTTTCCAAATAAAATTTTGCTTCCTTTTCTTTCTCTTCTTCCTCTGACAACCCTGTAATGTAAACATTATTAGGCTTGATGGAGTCACTGAGTTCCCCAAGACTATTCTCAATTTGCGTAATTTCCTTTCCCTTGTTTAGGTTGGTTAGTTTTCATTACTCTGAGAGGTCATTAATTCATTCCTCTGCTTCATCTTGCCTATATTGCATCTAGTATATTTTTAATTTCATTTACTCCATTTCTTGATCTTTGATTGGTTCCTTTTCATCTCTCTGTTAATGGTCTGTCCTCCACTCTTTTCTCACATCCAGTGAGTGTCTTTTTGATCAATGCTTTGGATTCTCTATCACGTATATTACTTATATCCATTTCTCTTAGGTCTCTCACAGTGGTTTGGTCCTGTTCTTTCATTTGGGAGATATTTATCTGCTTCCTCATTTTGTCTAATTCTCTGTGGCTATTTCTCTGTGTTAGGAAAATCAGCTGCTTCTCTTGCTCTTAACGACAATACCCTTTTGAAGAAGTCCTTTAGTGCCCCAGTGCAGTGTTCCCTGCTCCTTAGGATATGGCACTTGAGGGAGTGTCTCCTATTTCTGTTGTTTGTGTTCAGCTGCGAGTCTTGGCCCCTTTTTCCTTCAATGATCTGTGCAGATGCTCTGTTATCCTCTTGTGGACAGTGTTTGGTCCCAGCTGGAAGGGGCATGTTTTAACATAGTTTGGGGACAGTTTTCTTATTAAATGAGACCTACCTCTGCCATCACAGAGGTCCCTAAAATGCATAGGTCAGGAGGCATGTTGTTGGCAGGGTTTTCACTGGTCTTCTGACAGTAAGGGAGTTTGGTGAAAGCAATTTAGGTAACAACTGTTGGCACCACGCTGGTTTCCACAGGTACCCATTGTTTTTGCTGGAGGTGGGGGAGAGAAATACTGCCTGCCAGTCCTTCATTCCTTGGGTTGGCGGGGGGGATCTCCATGATCTCTGTCTCTCTGGGCGTCACTCTGAGATGAGCAAATCACTCTCACTTGCATCTGCCCCCAGTGTTTTTCATACTGCTGGTTCCAAGCTGTATCTACAGAGGCTGTTTGTACTGTTGTCTCCTTAAGGGCAGGGACCCTGCTTCCTAATGCCATCAGTGCTCTCCCAGAGCCCAGCCTGTCAATTTTTAAAATTCCAGGCTTTAAATCCTGCTGGTTGTAGGAGCCCAAGAAACTCAGTCCCTCTCCCTTTCAAAGGAAAATGTTATGGGAATTTGTCCTTCCCATTCATGGGCTCCTTGGTGGAAAAGACTGTTTTTCAACCTTCTCTGTTCCACTAGCTCCTTCCCCACCACAGATGGCCAAAGTGTGTTTTGTGCCCAGACCACGTCTTCAAACCTACCATTTTCAGTGTTGTCCCAGCTCTACCTTTACTTGTGGAATTTGTTCTGCAAGTCTTCTGACATTTTCTGGGTTATTAGCACTCCTATGGGTTTTATCTAGTTGGCTCATGAGATGAGGCACATTTAGGATCTTCTTTCTCCATCTTCCCAGTTAGCTCCATGGATGGTTTAATGTTAGAAATGTGTTAATATTGTCTCCCAGGTGTTCCACAATAAAAGATTAAGAAGAAAACCATGTGACCATCTTAGTATATGTTGAAAAATAATTCGATGCAATCAATAGCTAGTCATGATTTTGTAAAAGATTGACAAACTTAGAACTGTCTTATTATGATAATCTCTCTCTCTCCCTTTGTATTCTATATCAAATATCTAATGGTAAAATTTTGCCTAGAAAAGGCAAGAATGCCAACAGCCATGGTTTTATATTTACCTGAATTCTTGCCAGCCTATCACTTTAAGAAAAGAAATTAATGATTGGAACCAGGAAGAATGAAATTAAACATTTTATTGTTCAGAGATAATATTATTATCTTTTGAAATAACCCAAAAGAAGACAAATGAATTAGTAAAATTTCAGCAAGGATGTTGGGCATAAAAGCAATTCCAATTCCAAAAACCAATTTAGTTTTTCTATGCCGATTATAAAGAGTTTAAGTATTTATGAATATATTATTTTAAAAGATGTCTTTTTTTTTAAAAGATTTTATTTATTTATTTGAGAGAGAGAGACCATGAGAGGGGAGAAGGTCAAAGGGAGAAACAGACTCCCCGTGTTGTTGGGAGCCTGATATGGGACTCGATCCAGGGACTCTGGGACCATGACCTGAGCCCAAGGCAGATGCTCAACTAACTGAGCCACCCAGGTGCCCCAAAGATGTCCTTTAAATAACAACAAAAGATGTGCATTAATTCATTATAAAATATTCTTTAATATTTTGGAAAACACAAATAATAGAGATATATATGTCCATAGATAGAATAAGTTAGAATCATAAACTTATAATTTCTCTCCCAAATTAATCTATAAATTCAAAGAAATTCTAATCAAAATCCTAAAAGGGTTTTCATGAACCTTGACCATCTGGTTCTAATATTAATATGGAAGAAAGGACTATAGCTAGTTAAGACAATTTTAAAAACAGTAATAAAGGTAGGGAAATGACTATAAGATTTAAAGAATTTTTATAGGGCTACCTGGGTGGCTCAGTCAGTTAAGCGTCAGCCTTTGGCTCAGGTCATGATCCCAGGGTCCTGGGATTGAGCCCCACATCAGGCTCCCTGTTCAGCAGGGAGTCTGTGTTTCTCTCTCCTTCTGCTAATCACCCTGGCTTGTGTTTGCTCACAGTCTTTGACTCTCTCTCTCTCTCTGAATAAAATCTTAAAAAAAATTTTTTTATAAAGCTATATTAATGCTCGGAGAGTCAAATACACCAATGGAATAAAATTTAGTGTGTGTGTTGAATGAATAGGATAAGTTGGATATCTATATGAAAAATAAAAGTAAAACACAGCCCAACATGTTAAAAAAATTCCAAGTGAGATTAAAAGCTTAATGTAAATGGTAAATTTTCAAATTATCATAAGTAAATACAAGCTTATCTCTATATTCCTGTGACATCATAGTGAATTCCTATTAGGTAAGGCACAAATCATAAAATCTATAGAAACATATTGCTAATTTGTCAACAAAAAGTGAAAACTTCCTTAGGAAGAAATTACAGAGGAGGTGAGGAGAAGCTATTTATAGCATACATAGCTGATCATAACAATAAAATATTATATTTTTTAATTGTCTTAAATACCTTTCAATATTTTTTTCTGGGAAATGATTTATTTATTTTTATCAAAGTATTAACATAAAATACTATGTTAGTTTCAAGTGTACAATATGGTGATTTCACAATTCCATAAATAATTCAGTGCTTACAATGCAGTATCTTTATCCTCTCACCATAGAACATTATCACAATATTATTGACTATAACCCCTATGCTATACTTTGCATCTCATGATTTATTTACTTTATAACTGGAAGTTTGTACCTCCTAATCCACATTACTTGTCACCCCCATCTCTCCCACCCACCTTCCCTCTGGCAACCCCTAGTTTGTTCTTCATATTTGAATGTTTAGGTTTTTTGTGTGTCTCCTTCTTTCTTTGTTCATTTGGTTTGTTTTTTGTAGATTCCACATATAAATAAAATCATATGGGGGCGCCTGGGTGGCTCAGTGGATTAAGCCGCTGCCTTCGGCTCAGGTCATGATCTCAGTGTCCTGGGATCGAGCCCCGCATCGGGCTCTTTGCTCAGTGGGCAGCCTGCTTCTCTCTCTCTCTCTGCCTGACTCTCCGCCTACTTGTGATTTCTCTCTCTGTCAAATAAATAAATAAAAAATCTTTAAAAAAAAATAAAAAAATAAAAATAAAATCATATGTTATTTGTCTTTCTTTGTCTGACTTAATTCACTTAGCATAATACCCTCTAAGTCCATCCCTGTGGTCACAAATGGCAAGATCTCATTCTTTTTCATGGCTAAGTAATATTACATTGTGTATATGCTACATCTTTATCCACTCATCCATTGATGGACAGCTAAATTTCTTCCATCTCTTGGTTATTGTAAATAATGCTACAATAAACATGGAATTCATTTATCTTTTTTGAAATAGTGTTTTTGTTTTCCTTCCATAAATACTTAGCAGTGGAATTAAAAGGTCATATTTTCTCTTTTTATTAATTTAAAATCTAGTTAGTTAACATAGAGTGAAATATTGGTTTCTATGGTAGAATTCAGTGACTCATCACTTACATACAACACCCAGCACTCATCACAAGTGCCCTCCTAATACCCATAATCCATCTAGCCCATTCCCTACCCAACTCCATAAGTCCTCAGTTTGTTCTCTTATATCATTAAGACTCTTTTACGGTTTGTTTCCCTCTTCCTTTTCCTCCTCCCTTCTCATATTTTCATCTGTTTTCTTTCTTAAATTCCACATATGAGTGAGGTCATATGGTAATTAACTTTCTCTGACTGACTTATCTCATTTAGCATAAGACACTCTAGCTCCATACATGTTGTGCAAATGGCATGATTTTATTCTTTTTAAAGGTTGAGTAATATTCTATTGTGTATATATATCTCACATCTTCTTTATCCATTCCTCAGTTGATGGACCTTTGGGCTCTCCCCATAGTTTGGCTATTGTTCATAATGCTGCTATAAACACCAGGGTGCATATAACCCTTTGAATCTGTATTTTTGTATCTTTTGGGTAAGTATCTTGTAGTGCAATTGCTGTGGGTTAATTCTATTTTAACTTTTTTTTTAGTATTTTTTTTAAATTTTTTATTTTTTATAAACATATATTTTTGTCCCCAGGGGTACAGGTTTGTGAACCGCCAGGTTTACACACTTCACAGCACTCACCAAAGCACATACCCTCCCAATGTCCATAACCCCACCCCCCTTCTCCCAACCCCCCTCCCCCCAGCAACCCTCAGTTTGTTTTGTGAGATTAAGAGTCACTTATGGTTTGTCCCATCTTGTCTCATTTATTCTTCTCCTACCGACTTAAGCCCCCATGTTGCATCACCACTTCCTCATATCAGGGAGACCATATTATAGTTGTCTTTCTCTGCTTGACTTATTTCGCTAAGCATGATACGCTCTAGTTTCATCCATGTTGTCGCAAATGGCAAGATTTCATTTCTTTTGATGGCTGCATAGTATTCCGTTGTGTATATATACCACATCTTCTTTATCCATTCATATGTTGATGGACATCTAGGTTCTTTCCATAGTTTGGCTATTGTGGACATTGCTGCTATAAACATTCGGGTGCACGTGCCCCTTCGGATCACTACGTTTGTATCTTTAGGGTAAATACCCAGTAGTGCAATTGCTGGGTCATAGGGCAGTTCTATTTTCAACATTTTGAGGAACCTCTATGCTGTTTTCCAGAGTGGTTGCACCAGCTTGCATTCCCATCAACAGTGTAGGAGGGTTCCCCTTTCTCTGCATCCTCGCCATTCTGATTTTAGCCATTCTGACTGGTGTGAGGTGGTATTTTATCATGGTTTTGATTTGTATTTCTCCAATGATGAGTTATGTTGAGCATCTTTTCATGTGTCTATTAGTCATCGGGATATCTTCTTTGGAAAAATGTCTACTCTTTCTCCTTTTTAGTGGGGTCTTTGATTTTGTAATCAAGGTAATGCTGGCTTCATAGAATGAGTTTGGAAGTTTTCCTTTCATTTCTATTTTTTAGGAAAGTTTGAGAATAGGTATTAACTCTCTTTAAATATCTGGAAAACTCCTCTAGGAAGCCATCTGGTCTTGGTTTGTTAGGAGATTTTTGTTTACTGATTCCATTTCTTTGCTGGTTATGGGTCTGTTCAGATTTTTATTTCTTCCTGTTTCAGTTTTGATAGTTTGTAAGTTTCAAGGAATTTGTCCATTTCTTCTAGATTGCCCAATTTTGGGGCATATAATTTTTATAGTATTCTCTTATAATTGTATTTCTTTGGTGTTGGTTCTGATCTCCCCTCTTTCATTCATGGTTTTATCTCTTTGGGTCCTTTCTCTTTTTGATAAGTCTGGATAGGGGTTTATCAACTTTAATGAATTCTTTCAAAGAACCAGCTCTTAGTATCTCAGCTGTTCTACTGTTTTTTTTGTTTCTATATAATTTTTTTCTGCTCTAATCTTTATTATTTCCCTTCTTCTGCTGGCTTTAGGCTTTATCCATTGCTGTTTTTCTAGTTCCTTTCAGTGTAACATTAGGTTGTGTATTTGAGACGTTTCTTCTTGAAGTAGGCCTGTGTTGCAATATACTTCCCTCTTAGGACTGCCTTTGCTACAACCCAAAGGATTTGGACTGCCATGTTTTTATTTTCATTTGTTTTCATGCACTTATTATTTCTTCCTTAATTTCCTGGTTAACCCATTCATTGTTCAGTAGGATGTTCTTTAACTTCCACATATTTCTGGACTTCCCTAATTTTTTCTTTTGGTTGACTTCAAGTGTCATAGAACTGTGGTCAGAAAGTAGCATGGTATGATCTTGTTCTTTTTGTGCTTGTTGAGGGCTGATTTTGTGACCCTGTATGTGATCTATTCTGGAGAAAATTCTGTGTGCACTTAAAAAGAATGTGTATTCTGCTTTAGGATGAAATACTCTGAATATATCTGTTAAGTCCATCTAGTCCAGTGTATCTATACAAATTCATTATTTCCTTGTTGATTTTATGGTTAGATGATCTGTCCATTGCTGCAACTGGACTGTTAAAGTCCCCTACTATTAGTATATTATTAACTGTGAAGTTCTTTCTTTCTTTTTTTTTTTTTTTTAATTACTTATTTGTGTGTTCCCACACTGGTGGCATAAATATTTACAATTGTTATATCTTCTTCATGGATAGACCCCTTAATTTTGATATAATGCCTTTCTTCATCTCTTATCACAGTCTTTGGTTTAAAATCTAGTTTGATATAAGAATGGCTACTCCTACTTTCTTTTGATGTCCAAAATAATAGGGTGGTTCTGTACTCATAAAGAGACTCATCTGCAGGTCTCTTTAGTTCTAAAATGGGTCTCCTGTAGGCAATATATAGATGGGTCTTGTTTTTTAATCCATGCTGATATCCTATGTCTTTTGATTGGAGCATTCCCTCCATTTACACTTAGAGTGATTATTGAAAGATATAAATTTAGTGCCATTTTGTTCCCTGTAGAGTTGATGTTTCTGGTGATGTTCTCTGGTCCTTTCTAATATTTGTTGCTTTGGGTTTTTTTTTTTTCCTCCAGTCAAAGAATCCCCCTTAATATTTCTAGCAGACCTGGGTTAGTGGTCATGGACTCTCTTAATTTTTGTATGTCTGGGAAACTCTTCATCTCTCCTACTATCCTGAATGATAACCTTGCTGCATAAAGTATTCTTGGATGCATATTTTTACTATTCAGCATTCTGAATATATCTTTTTTTTTAATTTTTTAATTTTTTATAAACATATATTTATATCCCCAGGGGTACAGGTCTGTGAATCACCAGGTTTACACACTTCACAGCACTCACCAAAGCACACAAAGCACACCCCCCAATGTCCATAATCCCACCCCCTTCTCCCAACCCCCCTCCCCCCAACAACCCTCAGTTTGTTTTGTGAGATTAAGAGTCACTTATGGTTTGTCTCCCTCCCAATTCCATGCATTCTGAATATATCTTGCCACTTTCTTCTGGCTTGCCAAATTTCTGTGGGCAGATCTGCTATGAATATGATCTGTCTTCCCTTGTAACTTAAGGACTTTTTTCCCCTTTCTGCTTTCAGGATTCTTTCCTTGTCTGTGTATTTTGTGAATTTGACTATGATATGCCTTGGCAATGGTCAGCTTTTGTTGAATTTAATGGGAGTTCTCTGCGCTTCTTGGATTTTGATGTTTGTGTCTGTCCCTGAATTAGGGAAGTTTTCAGCTCTAATTTGCTCAAATAAACCTTCTGCCTCCTTTTCTCCTTCTTCATCTTCTGAGACTTCTAGGGTATGAATATTAGTCCATTTTAATAAGTTGCTGAGATCCCTAAGTCTACCTTCACGATCCATTAACTTCATCTCCATCTTCTTTTCAGCTTCATTATTTTCCATACTTTTTTCTTCTGTGTCATTCATTTGTTCCCCTATTTTGTTCATCCTCTTTTTTATGGCATCCATTCAGGTTTCCATTTTGGTTATAGCATTTTTAATTTCAGTCTGACTAGATTTTAGTTCTTTTATCTCTGCAGTAAGAGAATCTCTAATGTCTTCTGTACTTTTTTCCAAGCCCAGCTAGTATCCTTATTATTGCTTAAGATTCTAGTTTAGCTATCTTATATCTGTATTGATTAAACATTTGGCCTTTATTTTTTCCTTTCTTTTGGGGTGAATTCCCCATCTTGTCATTTTGGAGGGGGAATAAAGCAAAATTAAATTTTTTCAAAAATTTTACATACATAAATACATAAAGGAAGCTAGATCTTAGGTGTGCTTTGGTCTTTTTGTTACAAGAAGCTCATTGGAGAAAAGGTAGAAAAAGAAAAGAAAACAATTAAAAACTAAAGAGTATATAAAATGAAAAATTTAAAATTTGTTCTTTCTGTAATCAAAACAAAACAAAAAACCACACAAAAACAAAAACAAACCCAAAGATGCTAGAAACTATTTCCCCTAGAGCTGGAGCTTTCCCAGCACTATGATCAGTAGACTTGGTGTGGGTTAGGAATTGTTGCTGGTCTTCTGGGTGGAGAGTCTCAAGTGGAATTGCCCTAGTAGAGATGCACCTGCAGGGCTCAAGGGGGAGGAGTGGCTCCATTCTCCACTTGGTGGCACTGTTTAGCTCAGAGAGGTGGATTAAGCTGGTGGTCACGGGGAGAAAGTGGCTTAGCTCAATTCTTTCAGTAAGCCCTCACAGTCATGCAAACAGTGAACCCCTCCTGTGTCCCTGGTTTCTGTCAGATCCCTGAGGTCACCCTGTTTGTGTCTGACTTGTCTGCCTGTCAAACTGCACAGCACTCCTGTGCTTTATTTCAGGTGCAGCTGTGTTTTAAAACACCACATTTCAGAGATCCAGGGCAGGGATCACCCTGATCTCTGGGGGAGGGTCTCCCTGCCCTGTAAATACTGCTGGCTTGTCCCTGGAGATGGTCCCATGACTGTGCAGCAGTTCCAGGTTTATGATAATTGCAACATAGGGTCAATGCCAGGGACTGCTGCCCTCAGCTGGGGTCTTTTCTTCCTATACTGGTGAGCCAGGCAGTTTCATGGCATCTGTAGGTGAGGCCCTATTATGTCTACCAAATGCCTTCCAACCAGGGGAGCCACTTCTCCCTGTGTGATGCTGGAGATCCTCAGGCTGCCTGCGGCTGGGACTCTGCCCAGCTCTCCCACTGGAGCACCACTCAGCTCCTTCCAATGTCTCAGACCTCCACAACTTCAGACTCTGTGCTCCACTGTTTATAGCTGACCCAGTGGTAACCCTTTCCTTCTCTCGCATTAGTGGTTTTGGGGACCAGTTTTCTTGTGCAGTCCTCTGCATGTATTTTCACGCCTTTTTTTTTTTTTTTAAACCTGTGCTCTCTCCCTCTTTCTCCCTCCTTTCCACCCCTACTCTCTCCATGATCAGGGGTCTCTCCCTGGGCAACAACCAGTCTTTGCTCTCTGCATTTAACCTTCCATGAATTGTTTTTCCAGTTTGTAGAGGTACAGTTTTGTTCTCTAAGACTTCAGATCAAATTCTTGGGTGATTTGATATCTATCTAGCTGGTTCTAATGAGGGGGTAGGCTTATGGTCATTCCTAGATCACATGATATTTCTAATTTCGATTTTTTTCAGTGACGTCTATACTGTTTTTCCAGTGATTGCATCAATTGATGGAATGTCAATTTCATCAAACCTGCATGAAAGTTCTCTTATCTCCACACCCTCACCAAAACTTAATTTCTTGTCTTTTTTGATAAGTCATTCTGACAGATATAAGGTGTTATCTCATTGTAGTTTTGATCAGCATTTCCCCGATGACTAGTAATGTTGAGCATCTTTATGTGTGTTTATTTGCCACCTCTATGTCGTCTTTGAGGAAAAATGTTTATTTAGATCCTCATTTTTAATCCAATTGTGTGTTTCTGGTGTTGAGCTATATAGGTACTTTATATATTTTGGATATAACCCCTCATGAAATACATCATTTGCAAGTATCTTCTCTCTTCAGTAGGTTGCCTTTTTGTTTTTTATTCTTTTTTGATTGTTCCCTTTGCTGTGCAAAAGCTTTTTGTTTTGGTGTAGTGCCAATAGTTTATTTTTGTTTTTGTTTATTTTGCCTGAGGAAATATATCTAGAAAAATATCGCTAAGGCCAATGTCCAAGAGATTACTGCCTATGTTTTCTTTTACAAGTTTTATAGTTCCATGTCTTATATTTAGATCTTTAATCCATTCCGAGATTATTATTATTTTTTTAAGATTTTATTTATTTTATTTGAAAGGGAGAGAGAGATAGAAGACAAGGGAAGATTTTAATTTATTTATTTGAAAGGGAGAGATACAGAGAGAAGACAAAGAAGCAGTTTCTCCACTGAGCAGGGAGCCCCACACGGGGCTCGATTCCAGGACCCTGGCATCATGATCTGAGCCGAAGGCAGACACTTAACTGACCAGGCCACCCAGGTGTCCCCCTGAGATTACTTTTGTGTATGGTGTAAGAAAGTGGTCTGGTTTCATTCTTTTGCCCATGGTTGTCCAAATTTTCTAGAACCATTTATTTAAAAGACTGACTTTTCTTCATTGTATATTCTTGCCTCCCTTGTTGTAGATTAATTGACCACCAAAAAACTACTGGAATTGATAAATGAATTCAGTAAAGTTGAAGGATACAAAATTAATACAGAGAAAACTGTTGCATTGCTATATACTAATAACAAAGTAGTAGAAACAGAAATTAAGACAACAATCTCATTTACAATTTGCTCCAAAAAGAATAAAATATTTAAACATAAATTTAACTAAGGAGGGGAAAGAATGGCTCTGACAAATCAAGGCGTTGAGGAAAGAAACTGAAGTAGACACAAAAGGAAAGACTTTCCATGCTCACGGATTGGAAGAACGAGTATTGTTAAAATATCCATACTACCCCAGGCAATCTGCAACAACAGATTCAATGCAATTAATATCAAATTACTAACAACATTCTTCCCAGACCTAGACCAAAATACTTAAATTTGTATGAGATCACAAAAAAATTACTTTGATTTCTAGGCTTTCTATTCTGCTTCATCGGTCTTTCTATTTTTGTGCCAGTACTATAGTGTTTTGATTACTATCGCTTTGTAGTATAGTCTGAAGTCTGAGGTTGTGATACTTCTAGCTTTGTTCCTCTTTCTCCAGATTTATTTCATTATTCAAAGTTTTACACAGGAGGAAAAAGGGGCAGACATAGTAATGATGCCTTGAACTCAGGGGCACAGACCAAAAAGAAGCATAACTTTTGGTGTATCATGTATTTTCATTTGGTATATGCTTCAACTCTTTTTAAAGTAAATTTATGTAAACTCTGCAAACATACAAATTAACATGTTCATAAAGTAAACATACCTATATCACTAGTCAGCCCAAGAAATTAAACTATTGGCACCCAGAAAAGAGCCCCTCTTATTCCCTCCTGGTCACTACTGTCTGTTCAAATTTAACCACTGTCTCAACTACTATCCCTGTGGATGTTTTCAGTTTGTTTGTTTGTTTGTTTGTTTGTTTGTTTTTTCCAAAGAATGAGCTAGCACATACCAAGAAAGTTGTAAAAAAAAAAAACAAAACCAAAAAACAACCCCCCCACACACACAAATAAACAAAAACAAAACAGAACCTCAAATACAATCTGGTTTGCTGATTTTTCAAACATTGAAAATTAGCAGTAGGATAGTTTCTTAAAATGAAATGCTGTGTACATCTCCCATATGTGGAACAGGTATCAGAATTTCTCTGATTGAATCAGAATCAGAAATTTGGAGCCTTGGAGCTTACTCATTGCCTATCCTCTTTAGCATATTTTGGCATATATTGCCCCCTATTTCTCTCCGTTTCAACCTGGTGGACTCTGAGACATCCTTTCATAGCCTGAGGTTCTATGGAAAATTCAGCTTGAAATATGGATTCATTGTAAGCCCTTCCTTTTGAACAGGTGTTGATAAACTTTTCTGGAAAGTGATATGCAGATATGCAGAAGGCTTTGGTTTCTGTTTCTACAAGAGGATTATTAAGTTGCTTTTAATAATAAACTCTGCAATTCCAAGTTCTTTTACTTTTCTGAGCTTCCTTTTATTTTTTGAAAGCAGGGGTTGGCAAACTACAACTCACAGGACATATTCGGCCCTCAGCCTGTTTTTATAAATAAAGTTTTACTAGAGCAACACCAACATCTATTGTCTACAGCCACTCTCAGACTACAGCAACACAACAGCTGAGGAGGGAGAAAGAGACTATATAACAGTTAAAACCTAAAATATTCAAATTTGTGGCACATATAACTTAGCAAAACTTACACATATGAGATCGTAATTATAGCGAAGGTCATATTTTGTTTCTATTCCAACCTGTTTTTATTAATAAAACTCTCAGCTTCTCATCTCTTTCCAAGAATCTTGAAGAATCCTGCTCTCCCTAGGAATTGTTAAGCAACCCGCTCCCCCCCCCCCCCCGCCACAAATCCTATGACAATCATAATTTTCACTTGGGCTCTTGTGCTTCTCATGCCACCCACCCTACTGCTTCTAAATTTGGAAGTCTCCACTGAAGTGGCCCAAGTAACTTACTGTACCCACTTTCCTCCTATTACCCTGTTAACATGGATCTTTGCTACATTGGGCTTAAGGGAGCTTGTATGAAAGAACTAAACATTCGAGTGAATTCATCAAAGCTCCATTGCACTTTCATTGTTCTTCATTTAGAGTCCTTCTACCTGAGCGTGGTGGGTTATTTATGTTGTCAAATTCCCACAACGAAGCGAGGGCGGGCCTTGTCTTTCTTTCTTGCCATGCTGTTGAAGTAGGTAATGAAAACCTTAGTGGTTCCCCACAGCAATACATCCCAATCTAGAGCCCTTGTGAGTTGGCTGGGGGCTCTGCTCCTCTTCACAAGAAGCCCCTCATTCTGCTTCTGAAGCTGACAGGCAGCCACTGGTGAGAATTGTCCATCACAGCAGTAGAGGGAAAAGATGTGTTAAAGCAAGAATAAACTTTTTAATGTTTCTGCTTGAAGTGGCATGCTCACCTCTTCATGGCCTGCCCAAGTAAGTTAAAAGGCTAAACCTGGCTCAGATGGGGCAGGGAATTAATTCCTAGAGATGGAAAGAGCCCGTTGGCCAACTGCAGTCAGAACCCCCTCTATGCAACTGGTGAATCCCTAAATTCTACTCCTGAAACTAGTAATATAAAAACAAAATTACATTAAAAATTTAAAAATTAAAAATAAAATAAAGACATAAAATAAAGAAATACGATACAATACAATAAAATACAATAAAAGATGCTAAGCAAGGATGTGGTCTTATCTGAAGTCAGCTTCTGCCTGATCCCACAGAGAACTCTGGACCATGAAGTGTATCACAAAGTTGAGTTCATCTTGAGGAAAGAAGACAGGACTTTGGCCCCCTCGAGTCAGCCAGTCAGTGTCTGTGGGGCATCCCCAGTTGGGAAGGAAGGGTTTTATCTTTTATGTCAGCTTGCTTTTGTCTGAAGATCACTTTCCAGAGAAGGGGCAGCTGTGAGCCATTATCAGCCAACATTCACACCAGTGTGGGGCAGGGGCAGATGCACTGGTATAATACAAGGGACCAGTGACATCCCTTACAGAGGAGGCCTTATAGTCAGCTATGTTCCTCCTCGTGCTACTTTGACTGAATTTATTGGAAGAGAGAGGTTGACAAGGATGTTCTCTAAGAGGATGTTCATTGTTTCTCAAGCTCAGCTAGTATATGGATGCTCTCCTAAGCGAGGAGTTTCCACCATTGAGTTATATTGTTCTTATTATAACTTTACCTAAATATGTAGAAACCTAAAAGTTTCAATAAACTTCTTATGTTCACATTTATTAAAAAGGCATGAAATCAAAGCAAATTACAAATTAAAATTTAAAAAGTATAAAACCATTAAAATCAAATTGACAACATAAGAAAGAAAATCATACTGAGCAGAGGAGCAAGCCCCTGGAATCATTTCTGCCAAATGACTAAGAACCCTCATGCAAATTACATGTGTGCAGATATACCAGATGGTAGAGTGGGCATAACATTTGTTTTTTTAAATCCAGACATAAAAGTATTCCTTAACAAAAATAGTTTATTATTAATATACTATTTCAATATGGAAGATGAAAGGGGCATCTATATAAGTGCCATTTAACATTTTCGAGAGTACTTAATAGACTTTGGAAATCCAGGGCTTTTTTGAGTATAGTTGACATACAATGTTACATAAGTTTCAAATGTTAGTACCTCTCTACATCTCTATACATTATGCTGTGCTCACCGCATGTGTAGCTACTCTCTATCACCTTAACCCACTGAGCCACCCAGGCGCCCTCTCTATCACCTTATAATACCTTTCACTCTACTCCCCATGATGCACCTTTCTCCCTGTGACTGCTTCATTTCATAACTGGAAGCTTGTACCTCCCACTCCCCTTTACCCCCTTTGTTCATCACCTAACATACCTCCCCACAGCAACCATTAGTTTGTTCTCTGTATTTATAAGTATGAAGGTATGATTCTGCTTTTTGTTTGACTCTTTTTTTTTTTTTTTTTAGATTCCACATATGAGTGAAACCATATAGTATTTGTCTTTCTCAGTGTGACTTATTTCATTTAGCATTATACCCTCTAGGTCCATCTATGTTGTTGGAAATGGCACAAACATCACTGTTTATGGCTGAGTAATATCGCTTGCTCGCTCTCTCTCCCTCTCTCTCTCACACATACACACATGCACATTACATCTTTCTTATCCATTTTTCTATTAATGGACACTCAGGTTTCTACCATACCTTGGCTATTGTAAATAATGTTGCAGTAAACCAGTGTTCCCATATCTTTTTAAATTAGTGTTTCCATTTTCCTTAGGTAAATACCCAGTAGTAGAATTATTGGATCATCTGGTAATTCTATTTTTAATTTCCTGAGGACCTTCATATTGTTTTCCACTGTGGCTGTAGCAATTTACATTTCCACAAACAGTGCACAAGAAGTACTTTTTCTCCACAGCCTCGCCAACACTTATTTCTTAGCATTTTAATTTTAGCCATTCTTCTAGCTGAGAGGTGATATCTTATTTATTTATTTATTAAATTTTTCATTTTTGATTTTTTATAAACATATAATATATTTTTATCCCCAGGGGTACAGGCCTGTGAATCGCCAGGTTTACACACTTCACAGCTTCACCAAAGCACATACCCTCCCCAATGTCCATAATCCCACCCCCTTCTCCCAACTACCCCCCTCCCCCCAGCAACCCTCAGTTTGTTTTGTGAGATTAAGAGTCACTTATGGTTTGTCCCATCTTGTCTCATTTATTCTTCTCCTACCGACTTAAGCCCCCATGTTGCATCACCACTTCCTCATATCAGGGAGACCATATTATAGTTGTCTTTCTCTGCTTGACTTATTTCGCTAAGCATGATACGCTCTAGTTTCATCCATGTTGTCGCAAATGGCAAGATTTCATTTCTTTTGATGGCTGCATAGTATTCCGTTGTGTATATATACCACATCTTCTTTATCCATTCATATGTTGATGGACATCTAGGTTCTTTCCATAGTTTGGCTATTGTGGACATTGCTGCTATAAACATTCGGGTGCACGTGCCCCTTCGGATCACTACGTTTGTATCTTTAGGGTAAATACCCAGTAGTGCAATTGCTGGGTCATAGGGCAGTTCTATTTTCAACATTTTGAGGAACCTCTATGCTGTTTTCCAGAGTGGTTGCACCAGCTTGCATTCCCATCAACAGTGTAGGAGGGTTCCCCTTTCTCCGCATCCTCGCCAGCATCTGTCATTTCCTGACTTGTTGATTTTAGCCATTCTGACTGGTGTGAGGTGATATCTCATTGTGGTTTTGATTTGTATTTCCCTGATGCCGAGTGATATGGAGCACTTTTTCATGTGTCTGTTGGCCATCTGGATGTCTTCTTTGCAGAAATATCTGTTCATGTCCTCTGCCCATTTCTTGATTGGATTATTTGTTCTTTGGGTGTTGAGTTTGCTAAGTTCTTTATAGATTTTGGACACTAGTCCTTTATCTGATATGTCGTTTGCAAATATCTTCTCCCATTCTGTCAGTTGTCTTTTGATTTTGTTAACTGTTTCCTTTGCTGTGCAAAAGCTTTTGATCTTGATGAAGTCCCAATTGTTCATTTTTGCCCTTGCTTCCCTTGCCTTTGGCGTTGTTCCTAGGAAGATGTTGCTGCAGCTGAGGTCAAAGAGGTTGCTGCCTGTGTTCTTCTCAAGGATTTTGATGAATTCCTTTCTCATACTGAGGTTCTTCATCCATTTTGAGTCTATTTTTGTGTGTCGTATAAGGAAATGGTCCAATTTCATTTTTCTGCATGGCTGTCCAATTTTCCCAACACCATTGAGAGGTGATATCTTACTGTAGTTTTGATTTGTATTTCCCTGATGATAAGTGATGTTGCACATCTTTTCATGTGTCTGTTGGCTCTCTGAATGTCTTTGGAGAAATGTCTGTTCATGTCTTTTGCCCATATTTTAATTGGATTAATTGTTTTTCTGATGTTGAATTATATAAGTATTTTATACATTCTGAATATTAACCCCTTATTAGATATATAATTTGAAAATATTTTCTCCCTTCTCCCTTGCCTTTTGGTTTTGTTGATGGTTTCTCTTGTTATGCAAATGCATTTTATTTTGATGCAGTCCCACTACTTTTTTGTGTATGTGTGTGCTTTTGTTTCCCTTTCCTTAGGAGGTGTATCTAGAAAAATGTTATGGTCTATGTCAGAGAAATTACTGCTGTACTTCCTTTTAGGATTTTTTAGGGTTTCAGGCCTCACATTTAGGTCCTTAATCCATTTTGGGTTTATTTTTGTGTATGGTGAAAGAAAACAGTCCAGTTTCATTCTTTTGCATGTTCTGTCTGTTTTCCCAAAATGATTTATTGAAGAGATTGTCTTTTTTCCATTCCTGCTTCCTTTGCCAAAGATTAATTTTATTTCTGGGCCCTCTCTTCTATTCTATTGATCTAAGTGTCTAATTTTGTGCCAGTGCCACAATGTTTTGATGACTACAACTTTATTGTATAGTTCAAAATCTGGTATTATATTTCTAGTTGTCTTTTTCAAGATTGCTTTGGCTATTTGGTGTGTTTCGTGGTTTCATACAAGTTTTAGGATTTTTTTTTGTTGTTGTTCTAGTTTTGTGAAAAATACTGTTGGTAATTTGATAAGGATTGCATTGAATCTGTAGATTGCTTTGGGTAAGGTGGATAATTTAACAATATTCTTCGAATCCATGCACATAGAATGTCCTTCTATGTTTTTGTGTTGACTTCAGTGTCCTTCATAATGTTTTGTAGTTTTCAGCATATGGGTCTTTTACCTCTTTACTTAATTTTTTCCTAAATATTTCATTCTTTTTGGTGCAATTATAATTGGTATTGCTATATTATTTTTTCTTTTATTTTATTAGTGTACAGAAAAGCAATGTATTTCTGTATATTTATTTTTGTATCCTGCAACTTGACTGAATTCATTTATTCTAGTAGTTTTTGGTGGCAGTCTTTAGGGTTTTCTTTTCTATTTTTTTTTTTTTTTTAAGATTTTATGTATGTATTTGACAGAGAGAGAATGAGTGGGGAGAGAGATAGGGGGAGAGGGAAAAACAGGCTCTCACCAAACAGAGAGCCCAACACGGGGCCTGACTCCAGGACTCTGGGATCATTACCCAGGCTGAAAGCAGATGCTTAACCAACTGAGCCACCCAGGTGCCCCTGTAGTGTTTTCTGTGTATGGTATCATATCATCTGCAAATTGTGAGGGTTTTACTTCTTCCTTGCCAATTTGGATGCTATTTATTTCTTGTCTGGTTGCCTCAGATAGGACTTCCAGTACTGTTTGAAATAAAAGTGATGAGAGGGTCTTGTTTCTAATCTTAGGGGGAGAGCTTTGTTGTTTATCATTGAGTATAATATTTGCTATGGGCTTTTCATATATGGCCTTTTTATGTTGAGCTAAGTTTCCTCTAACCCCACTTCATTGACCATTTTTTTTAAAGATTTTATTTATTTATTTGACAGAGAGAGATCACAGGTAGGCAGAGAGGCAGGCAGAGAGAGAGAGGAGGAGGAAGCAGGCTCCCTGCCAAGCAGAGAGCTCAATGCGGGACTTGATCCCAGGACCCTGTGATCATGACCTGAGCCGAAGGCAGAAGCTTAACCCACTGAGCCACCCAGGCACCCCATTGACCATTTTTAAAATTAATGATTGTTGTACTTTGTTCAATGCCTTGTCTGCACCTAGTGAAATGATCATATGGTTTTTATCCTTTCTCTTATTGATATGATGTATCATGGTGATTGATTTTTCTTTTCTTTTTTTTTTTTTAATTTAATTTTATTTTTTCAGTGTTCCAAGATTCATTGTTTATGCATCACACCCAGTGCTCCATGCAATATGTGCCTTCCTTAGTACCCACCACCAGTCTCACCCATTTCCCCACCCACCTCCCCTCCAAAACTCAGTTTGTTCCTCGGAGTCCACAGTCTCTCATGCTTCATCTCCCCCTCCAAATTCCCCCAATTCACTTTTCCTTTCCTTCTCCCAATGTCCTCTCTGTTATCCCTTATGCTTCACAAGTAAGTGAAACCCTATGGTAATTGACTCTCTCTGCTTGACTTATTTCACTCAACATAATCTCCTCCAGTCCTGCCCATGTTGATACAAAAGTTGAGTATTCATCCTTTCTGATGGAGGCATAACATTCCATTGTATATATGGACCATATCTTCTTTATCCATTTGTCCGTTGAAGGGCATCTTGGTTCTTTCCACAGTTTGGCAACTGTGGCCATTGCTGCTATGAACAATGGGGTACCTATAGCCCCTCTTTTCACTACATCTGTATCTTTGGGGTAAATACCCAGTAGTGCAATTGCAGGGTCATAGGGTAGCTCTATTTTTAATTTCTTAAGGAATCTCCACACTTTTTTCCAAAGTGGCTCCACCAACTTGCATTCCCACCAACAGTGTAACAGGGTTCCCCTTTCTCCACATCCTCTCCAGCCCTTGTTGTGTACTGTCTTGTTAATTTTGGCCTTTCTAACTGGTATAAGGTGGTATTTTAACGTGGTTTTGATTTGAATCTCCCTGATAGCTAATGATGATGAACATTTTTTCCATATGTCTGTTAGCCATTTGTATGTCTTCTGTCCATTTTTTGACGTGATTATCTGTTTTTTGAGTGTTGAGTTTGAGAAGTTCTTTATAGATCTTGGATATCAGCCCTTTGTCTGTAGTGTCATTTGCAAATATCTTCTCCCATTCTGTGGGTTGCCTCTTTATTTTCTTGGCCATTTCCTTTGCTGTGCCAAAGTTTTTGATCTTAATGAAGTCCCAAAAGTTCATTTTCGCTTTTGTTTCTGTCAAATAAATAAAATCTTTTTTTTCAAATAAATAAAATCTTAAAAAAATAAAGTCTATTTTGTCTGATACAAGTATTGTTACCTTAGTTTTCTGTTCACTTTCATTTGCATGGGAAATCGTTTTCTGTTCCTTCACTTTCAATATATCTGTGTCTTATGTCTGAAATGAGTCTCTCATAGGCAGCATATAGATCGGTCATATTTTATTCATTTTGTCACGCTAGGTCTTTCAATTGGAATGTTTAGTCCATTTATTTTCAAAGTAATGATCAATAGTCATGTAGTATTGCCCTTTTGTTACTTGCTTTATGTTTGTTTTTGTAGTTCTTTTCTGTTCCTTTCTTTGCTTGCTCTCTTCTCTGACCATTTGCTTTGCTTTCTTGAGTGATATAATTGGATTTCTTTCTCTTTATTTTTTGCATGACTCTTATGGGCTTTTGATTTGCGATTACCATTCTGTTTGTATATAATGTCAGCTGCAAATGGCAGTCTATATTACGTTTATAGTTGTCTAAATTTGAACCCATTCTTTGTGTGTGTGTGTGTGTGTGTTAACATTAGTCACCATACAATACATCATTAGTTTCTGATGCAGTGTTCCAAGATTCATTGTTTACATATAACACCCTGTGCTCCATGCAATACATGCCCTCCTTAATACCCACCACCAGGCTCACCCATCTCCTCACCCCCCTCCCTTGAACTAATTCTTTACTCTCTTTCATCATTTTTTTAGGTATAGAGTCTCATCCTTTATATCCTTTTATTTTGTGAATTCTTTTACTGATTTTTATAAATATACTTTAGTAATTTTGTGTTTCCTACTTGTCTTACTCCTTCAGATGGTCTTTTCTTTCTATTTAAAGAGTCCTTTTTAACATTTCTTGTAGGGCTAGTTTAGTAGACACAAATTCCTTCAGCTTTTGTTTGGGAAAATCTTTATCTCTTCTATTTTGAGTGATAACCTTCCTGGATAAAATATTTTTAGTTGCAGAGATTTTTTCCTTCAGCCCTTTGAATATATTATGTCTCTCCCTTCTGGCCAAGTTTCTGTTAAAAATCTTCTGAGACCTTCTGGGGTTTCCCATGTACATGATGGTTTTTCTTTCTCTTGCTGCTTTTCAAATTCTCTATCACTACTTTTTGACATTTTAAATGCTATGTGTCTTGGTGTGGACCACCTTGGGTTGATTTTGTTGAGGGTTAGGGTTAGGGTGAGCTATGCCTCCTGGATCTGGATTTCTGTTTCTTTCCTCAAATTTGGGAAGTTTTTAGCTATTATTTTTTCAAGTAAATTTTCTGCCCCCTTTCTTCTCTTTTCTCCTTTTCAGATCCCTATAATGCAAATGTTATTATGCTTGAAAATGTTGTCTTCCAATGATCAATCACTGCCCCTTTCAGCACATGCTTTGAGATTAGTAATCAATTTTCCCTTTCATATTTCGCAGATGTTTTTCAAACTACTGCTTCTGTGTTTCAGAGGGACTATTTATTGTATTGTCTCTTTAAAGGTGGGGATTTAGTTTCCTCTCTCCTTTCTGGCTTTTCTAGGAGCCCACAGATTTTTAAAGTTCCATGTATTAAGCCTCCTAATTGCAAGAACTGGTAAATTTCAGCCCCTCTGGTTTTCAAATCCAAATTGTTTTTTAAGACTTTATTTATTTATTTTACGGAGAGATACATGAGAGAGAGAGAACACAGCAGAGGGAGCTGGAGAGGGAGAAGCAAACTCCCCACTGAGCAAGGAGCCTATTGTGGGGCTCAGTCCCAGGATGCTGGGATCATGACCTGAGCTGAAGGCAGATACTCAACAACTGAGCCACTCAGGCACACTTCAAATCCAAATGTTATGGGAATTTGTGTTCCTCCTCCAGGCTTCCTGGTGTGAGATTGTGTTCTCTCCGTTCTCATTGGGTCTGTGTTGTCTCTCTATCCCCTGGGGAGTCCTGTGGTCTGTTCAGCTCCTGATCATGTGTCTGCTTTTCTTACCATCTTTGCTGTGGCACTTTCCCTAAATTTAGCTGTGGAGAGTCTGTTCTGCCAGTCTTCAGGTTGTTTTCTGGGGTATTTACACTGACGTGTCTGTTATCTAGTTATATCTTTGGGATGAGGTAAGCTAAGGGTCCTTCTACTCTGCTATCTTTCCTGGAATCTCTGCTCTGATCTTTATTATTTCCTTCCTTCTACTCCTCTTGGACTTTGTTCTTATTTTTCTAGTGTCTTTAGGTGTAAATTTTGATTACTTATTGAACTTTCTCTTGTTTTCTTGAAGTGGGTCTGTATTACTATGTACTTCTCTCTTAGAACTGCTTTGGCTGTGTCCCAAAGACTTTTGATTGTTGTGTTTTCATTTTCACTTCTCCCCATGAATATTTTTTTTCTTCTTTGATTGCTTCATTGGCTCACTGGTTTTTTAGTATCCTGTTGTTAACCTCCATGTCTTTGTGCATTTTTCATTTTTTTTTCTTATTATTTATTTCTGGTTTCATACTGTTGCGGTTGGAAAAGATACATGGCATGATTTCAGTCTTAAATTTATTGACACTTGTTTTGCAGCCTAAACTGTGATCTTTTCTGGAGAATGTTTCATGTACATTTGAAAAGAATGTGCATTCTACTGTTTTGGGATGACATGTTTTGTGTATATGTATTATGTCCATCTGGTCCAATGTGTCAGTCAAAGACACTGTTTCCTTGTTGATTTTCTGCCTGGATGATCTATCTATTGATGTAAATGAGGTTATAGTGCCCTACTCCTACTGTATTACTGTCAGTTTCTCTTTTTTTGTCCATTAACATTTGTTTTATGTATTGAGGTGCTCTGGTATTGGTTGCATAGATATTTGCAATTATTCTCTTGTTGGATTGATCATTATTATTATGTAATGTACTTCTTTGTTTCTTATTACAATTTTGTTTTAAAGTCTGTTTTGTCTGATGTAATATTGGTATGCTGGCTTTTTTGGTTAGTTTTCCTTTGCATTGTTAAATTTTTTCCATCCCTTCCCTTTCAGTCTGTAGGTGTTTTTAGATCTAAAGTGTGTCTCATGTAGGCACCATATAGATGAGTCTTGTTTTATCTGTTCCACCATCTTATTATGTCTTTTGATTAGAGCTTTTAGGCCATTTACATTTAAAGTAATTATTGATATGTATGTACCTAGTGTCATGTTGTTACTTGCTTTCTGCTTGTTTCTATAGTTCTTCTCTCTTTCTTCTTCTTTCTTTGTGACTGATAAGTTTTTATAGTGCTATCTTGCCTTTCTTTCTTTTCATTTTTTTGTGTATCTTTTATAGGTTTTATGATTTTGGTTACCACTGAGTTCATATATAATCTAAGTAAACAGCCCTCTATATTTGGTCATTTAAGTTCAAACACATTCTAAAAAGAAAGGGAGGGGACTTTCTTTTTTGCTCCCTCTTCTACATTTTATGTATATGCTGTCATTTTTTTTATAATTTTTTTTTTTTGGTCTTATGGTCATTTCTTTTCTACTCAAAGAATTCCCATTAACATTTCTCATAATTCTTGTTTAGTGGTGATAAACTCCTTTATCTTTTGTCTGGGAAGCTCTTTGTCTTCAAATCTGAACGAGAAACCTTGGTGGGTAAAATATTTTTAGTTGTAATTTTTTGGTTTTGTTTTGTTTTCCTTTCAGCACTTTGAATATTACATGCCACTCCCTTCTGGCCTGCAAGGTTTTTACTGGGGAAAAAAAAAAAAAAAAAAAGAACAGCAAATAGCCTTATCTGTTTTCATTTGTAGGTAATGTTTTGTTTCTGTCTTGATGCTTTTAAAATTCTCTCTTTATCTTTAGGCTTTGACATTTTAATGATCATGTGTTGTGGTGTGGACCTCCTTGGGTTCATCTTGTTTGGAACTCTTGGTACTTCTTGGGCCTGGATATTTATTTCCTTCCCTGGATTAGGGGAGTTTTTAAGCAATTATTTCTATAAATAAGTATTCCATCCTTTATTCTCATCATCTTCTGGGATCCCTATAATATAAGTGTATGTTTACTTGCTGTTGTTCAAGAGACCCCTTAAGCTATTCTCACTTCTAAAATTTTAATGGCTTTTTGCGGTTTTACTGAGTGCTTTTTATTATCCTTGCTTACAGACTGCTGATAAATTCTTCTGCAACTGTGAATCTGTTGATTCCCTCAGTGTGTGCTTTTAAATATTTTTCTTTCTTTCTTTCTTTCTTTCTTTCTTAAAGGCTTCACTGAGTTCTTCTACTCCTCTTCAGCCCAGTAGTGTCTCTGTTTGATTTAGCTCCTTTCCTGAACTTTTTTTCTTGTTCTTTCTTTTGGAGCATATTTGTCTGTCCCCCCATTTTGCTTGACTTCTCTGTTTGTTTCTGAGGATTAGGCAGAATAACTACTTCAAAACTTGAAGGAATGGTCTTGTGGAGGCTGTCTTCTATGTATATTGTGTGTGCTTGGTGGACTTTTTCTGGCTGGCTGGAGCTGTGGTTAGCATGGGCTAGGGATCTGGAGGCTTTCCAGCAGCAGGAACCCTGTCAGGGTAGCTAAAGCCAAGAGGCTGCAGGCTGTGGTGTCCCAGTGTTCTATGCACTGATGACTCCTGTCCAGGATAGCTGAAGCTGAGATGGGTACAAGCCAGTTGTCCCAGGACACTCTGTGCTTGGGGTGCCTTGGTGGGGTGGCTGGATCTGGGGAAGTGTATAGGCTGGGAGCCTCAGAGCTCTGTGCAGAGAATACCCTGGCAGGGTAGCTACAACTAAGCTACAACTAAAGGGGCAAGCCACAGGCACCTGGGGCTCTACATGGGGTTCATCTTGGCAGGACAGCTGAAGCTGAAGTAGATGTAAACTGGGGTGTTCTGGAACTCTCCACACAGGTGCCCCAAAGAGGCTACTGGAACTGAGGAAGGGAACAGTCTGGGAGGTCCTGGCATGCTCCATGAAGAGGCAGGGGAGCTGGCAAGACAGTCAAAGCTAAAATGGGTATAGGCTGGAATGGCCACTGAGCTCTCTGAGCAAAATACACACTGGCAGGACAGTTGAAGCTGAACTGGGTAGAAGTTGGATTATCTGAAAGTGTTCAGGGCAGGGAGTGCCCTGGCTGGGCTACTGGAGCCAAGACTAGTGCAGCCAGGTGTTCTGGAGTGTTCCATGAAGGGGTGCCCTGGTGGCGTGGCTGAAACCATGTCCATGACTTTTTATTTTCCCCTTTTATCTTATCATTTTTGAAATGCTTTCCCATCAATGTTTTGTTCCTATTTCTCTTCCATGGATGTGTATAAATATTTTCACTAAAATATACTAAGGGGCTTATTAAAAATACAGATTTTGGGGCTACCTCAAAATAACTATGGGTGATCCTTGAAATATGTTCTCACCATATTTCCCAGATACATATTATGACATTGATGTTTGAAAAACACTGGTCTAGACCATATGCCCTGAAAGCCTGTCCATTAATTTTTATGAAATTTGTGCCAACCTTTAGGATTAGTAGGCATGCCTTGTTTACTTTTTCTTTCTTCTTTCTTTTTTTGGTTTGATTTTATTATTTTTGCATGAGGTTGAGATTAATCTGTCAATTGTATGGATGGATTTGTGTTTTGCCCCCTAGACTCCTCCTGGGTGAAACCCACAGTTGTAATAGGTAAACATTACTGTTTTAGCAATTTATGGGCCTTGTGGGTTGGAAAGAAGTATGGAATGCAGAGAAAAACTCTAAATAGGGCTCTCAGAAAAAAAAAAAAAAAACAACACATTAGTGTGGTGGTGCTTCTGTGTTACATGCGTTACACATCTAGGGCTATTCCTGAGAATCTGAGGGGTTGATTTTCAAGCCTTGGTTTAGTTCTCTTTGCAGGAGACGTGAAATTATTGGATGTGCTGTAGTCACATAGTATTTTTTAAAGTTGTTTATGGGTTCTGTCTGGTGAAGCTAACTGGATTATTTCTAGTTTTCATTGGAAATGAGTTTTCAACTCACCATTTCTGGTGATGGGATGTCAACAAGACAAAGACAATCAGATTAAGGAAATCTTTATATGGCAGTCAATTTTAACTTGTATTCTGTTCAGGGCAGGGAGAAACAAAGAGGTAGAGGAGTGTGTTTTCCAGGGATTTGAAGAATTGAACTTGTTGCCATCATACTGTTTTCTAAATGTATATTCTTTATGAATAGAAAACATAACAGAGGGATCAGGTAAATAAACCTTAGACAAGGATTCATGATGGTGCTTTCCACATAAAATAATTCCCTCATAGTCCACAGCCTTATACAAGAATTATCTTTTTGATTGTTTGCTTGGTTCAGAATTTGACAAGGGGTGGCCCAAGCAAGGAGTGGGTGGTGGTAGGTAGCAATTGTGAGGCACAGAGCACTGCTAAGGCTGGGGTTTTCTGTTCACACTGGGTGGCCTGACATTATCCCTCCCGAATTCTTTAAACCAATTTCCTAAATTAGTTTTACATTGGATCGTAATGCATGAGGTTGTGAAGGACACTTGGGTTATAAGTAAGTTTTACATTGTTTTAGTGACATTCTCCAGTAGCACTCCAGGGTATTTCTATTCCAGTATGAGAGACATCAGCTATATTCTTGCAGTCTTGTCTGAAATGAAACATCCACCAAGTTCAAAAGTAATTATTTTTTTTATTTCAACTCTATAAAGTATACAACAGGCACTCGGCAATAACAGCTGCAGGAAAAATACAGAGCAAATCAAAGCAGATTAATTTTATGAAAAAGTTTTTAATCTACATCAAAAGAGTGCAAGTGGTCAATGACCATTTGATGACAGTTGTTGCATTCTGACTAACAAAGGACTCTTTCATGTAGAACAAATTGTAAGAGGACAATCAACCATAGCTGTAAGAATACAAAAGAACTGACCAGTTGTAAAAACATCATACAATGAAATAAATTGGATAGATGATGCTTGAAGAAATGTCCCTTTCCTCGGAAAGCCCAAACCTCTGAGTCATGGTCAAGGTCCCAGAGCTCTGTTAATTCAGGGGCAGATAAAGAGGAGGGCTAACAACACACTTCCAATGTTTACCTTGCCTGGTCTGTTGAAAACTTGCCTCATAAATGATTTGCATATACAAGAACTCAGAAAGCATCCTGTTTTGTTGAGGAGTGCACCAAGGTACATGTTCATCATTGGTCTCATAACGAGGTGTGGTTAGCAGTCACTTCCCAATTTTTTCTTTTGATTTGGATAGTTGGTAATGGAGTCTGTAAAATGAGACGTTAGAACTTGACTGCACTAAGTGGTTTTTTGTTTTTGTTTTGTTTTTAACTGAATCTGCACAGCTTAGCAAAACAGGAATACCTGTATACAGACTGATAGTATGTCATATATTAATTTGACCTGCACATACATTTATACATTTCACAGAAATGACGCTGTATCTCATTAACAGATACACAGCTCTGGTACGTGTAACAGAAATAAGAGAACAACTTCATCATTTCTGTAATTCATCAATATTATATAATAAAGGCTTATAAATTGTTAGCAGAAAGAACTGTAAAACGCAGCAAGCTAAGAAAGGACAACATTTTGAGGTGTATTTGTCTTTGTCATGCAGCATAACACCAAATTTGTTTTTTAATAGGATGCCATGAATTTAAGGCACTTGCAACAATGCCAGATAGCCAGGTCATGTTCTAAACTATGGAACAGATGAAACCGTACAGTTGACATAATTTTCAATAATACTGACAATTATGACATTAATTCAAGTCTACTTGGACCTAAAAACATTATTCAATACAAAGGAAATGAAATAATAATGCTGTGAAACACTAAAAAAAGTTATATGTACCACAAAATATCACACAAAAATATCTATTTACATAAATATTTGTCTGTGGTCCTATTGTGAAAGAAAACATCATTATGGATAATGCACAGATCACCTCTACCGTATGAAATCAGTTCTAATATCCTCATTTTCAGTATGGTAGCTGACTTCTTTAAAAATTCAGTTTACCCTCAGTTCCATCATGTAGAAATGAAATGAGAAAAATTCAGTAGCTGAATTTATATATTACACATGTGTGATTCACATGCATATCCCATAATTTTAAGTAAAAAAAAATGTGACTCGTAAAGAATGGAATCAAAAAAAATTTGTTTTCAATGCCACGTGGATCTGATTTATATGTGAGTAACAAAGAAGACACTAACATAAAGGTCATTTATAGCAAATTTCCAGAAATCATTTTCTCTAACGTGTTCAGTTTAACTCCGATATCATGATGTTCCTTTCCTTGGCAGTTTTCAGTTTTCCTGTGTATCAAGAGGCACAGAAAGCCCTTATTTCCCATACTCAAAGTATTAACAAGAAAGTCAGTTAGCAAATCAAACAAGTTGGCACTATTCTAACTTATCCAGATGTTGTTTAGTGTAAGAAAAGAGAGGGGCGTGAACAGTTCAGAAATAAAGTGAGATGCACTTTCCAAAGCTGACCGTGAATTTTAGCCCTAGTGTCTTCATTAAGACAAGATTTAAATCCTTAAATTTCAATGCTGAAGATTAGAGGACTGTATTCACTTAGCAGTTTGTGGAAGATGTAGTTCAACTTTTTTGGTTAGTGATTGCTGTAGACCTCCTAATGCAATGCCACCGGGGCCATGTAACGGAGCTGTGCTAACAGGTGGGAAAACTGACAGTTCCATTGAGCTGGATGCTACGTCTTCATTCCTCAGAGAACGTGTACACAGTGTTGTCTTAGACGTGAACCACAGCAAGCGCTAGGCTCTGGTGCTGCTGGGGCATTTGAAAAATTGCAGGAGCAGATTCTCTTAGTGACCACATAGTATTCTAGCAAAACTTTAGTGTGCCTAAACCTTTTTTAACAAAAATCACTGAACAGTGACCATGATGTTGGAATTATATACTTTTAAAAGCCCAGATAAAAGCAGGATAAAATTTCTGAAATAGCATTCATAGCTGGATTTTAGGTTGGTAGGTTTACTTTTATATTCTGAAGTCTGTTGAAGGACGTGGGTATCTTGGGGAATAAATTGATCTTAAGCAATTATTTGTAAGGAAGGGAAAACACTAACACAAGAATTTAACAGTAACATCTTGGGATCAAACTTTTAATGTAACTCTATTCTGATAGTATGTAGTATGCTCTTAGTATTTTTACTCCCCAAATGTTAGATTATGTTTGGATACCATATTCTAAAGTAGTCTTGGTATGAAAAATTCAAACAGAAATCGTAATATATGCCTTCCTGGGTATGGTATGATGACCTGTGTGGACATATTTTTTTTCAGAAATGCTTATGTTTCATTAACTTATAAAAACACCTTATACTAGAAAAAAGCAACCTTCAATTTAATACACCAAATTCACACACTGTTCCAAATCAGCGCTCATAAGAGTATACATTCGTTTCCTCAGGTAGAACGCTACTTGTCCAAGAAAAGCTTCCAGAATGGTCCACTACCTAGGATAGCTAATTGTAGTCAACTTGCCTGCCAACAATGGACTTAGTTTCAACTGCTGGTTCTTTACCCCTCATGAAAAAAGCAGGTAAGTTTTGTATGTTCAAATGCATTTCAGGATTGCAATAATTTCTGCCCTACTTAGCTAACGCTCTGTTTGAGAAAGCAGGGTCCTGTTTTCTTCTCAACTCCATTCCCACTCTCACACATGCATGAACTTACACTGGCTGATTCACCAAAAAGTCATCAACACCTGGCTAGGTCCAGCCCCATTCCCTGACCTGGCAGAAGCAAGCTTTCCCATTTGGTGAATCTCAGTGATTTTTGTGCTTTCCTCCTCTTCCTCTTTTTGGTTCAGGACTAAGACAAGAAGCCAGTTGAATGGATTTTAATCCCCGTTCCCCCTCAAACCTAGGCCATGTTGTGTAAGTGAAATCTGATGGGAGTTTGGTTGGTAAACGTAGTGAAGAATGCTTGGGTCTCTGGCTACACAGGTGATGATTAGAATTTGTGTTGTCTTCTCAGACACGGACATTTACAGATGAAAGATATACATAGCACCTAGATAGTTTTTTATTTTTATTTTTGGATGGATCTTAGTCCCTCTCCACCCCACCCTGCCCCAAGGGTTTCTTTTTATAAAAGGGAATATTTTAAGCCTCAGTCTGAGGGCATGTTAGGTAATAAATAAAAATCAGTTGGCTGCTAGTCATTTATTTCCAGGACCATCTCGAAGCACAGTATTTTAAAAAGATATGAAATGGTTTGTGAGTTGTTTTTTCCACTCTGTCATGCCAATTAGTCAAAAAAAGAAACAAATATCATGCATGTTTTTTTTTTTCAATCCTCTGTGAAAACGCCTATATGCCTGCTATGAGAGTCCTCAGCAGAATCTATAGCAGTTGTGCTTTTGATCATATCAATTTTTAAAATCTGTCGGAAAGGAAAGGTAACATTCAGTCTCGTCATCAGCACGGCTGGGAAATTAAATCAGGAAACTTCTAGCACTGGTTTGACATGACCTCTTGACCAACAGACGCGTGGCCCTCTTCCGTGCGGTGCAGACACCGGCTTGCGTGAATGTATCCTCCAACCTCTCCGGAAGGAAAGGAAGAGCCCTGATTTTGCACCACGGTCATCTATCGCACCCACTATCGTATTTTTCTGATCTTCCTGATAATTCTAGCAAGGTCCAGACTCTTTGACTAGATTGACGTGTTTCTGACCGTCTTTCAAAGTATAGTCAGAGCAAAGCAAGGTCATCGCAACACTAGAAGACATCTCGTTACTGGGGTGAAAGGCTTTGCTTCAGGACCACCATGTCAACTGCTATTTGGAGGATCCAACAGAAAACATGTAAAGAGCACTACTGTCATCTAAGCAATAAGTCCTAATGCCACTGTAGTTACCGGAGCAGCATCGATCAAAGGCATCATGGTGACCCCGAGCACTAATCTTCTCTCCGTCCCTCAGGTTTGCTGGCAGCTGTGTCTCAGGAAAAGCTGACTTCAGCAAGGCAGAAGCAGGTAAGAGAAATACATTAGAAGTCTATGTCCCATCCCGAGTTGTCATCAGGGGGCGGCTCGTCATTGTCCTCAGGGAAACTGTCGAAATTGCTTGTGTCTGTGGGTGATGCCACCTGCCGGTGAGAGGAGGGACAGGGAAAGGATTTCTGCATTGGGGAGTCAAATGCCAAACAGAGTCTTACAAAGCATTCTTTCTTCATTCCCCCAATCAACAGCTATTTTTTTTAAGCATCTACTAGGTACAGGTTTTGTGCTTTGCGTTGTTGGTGGTGGGGGGGGGGGGTGGGCACAGTGCTGACTAAAACCAGACATGGCTCTTATCGTCATGAAGTTTTTACTCTAGCAGAGGGTACCCTGTAAGATTAAAACAATCTACAGCAGAATCTACAGCTAGAAAGTTTGGTTACTGCTACGAAGAAAAATGAGTATAAGAGGGATGATGGAAAGCTGCTTTGAGAAAATTTTATTTTAAAACTAAGTATTGGGTTCGATTTTTGCCCATGCAAAGGTCCTGAGGTGAGAGACAGGGCTTTGTGCTGTGACATAATCAAAGAAGGCCAGCGTGGCTGCTGTATAGGAGAGGAGAGTACTTGAGTACGAAGAGGAGAAATCAGGTCATGCAGAGCCCTGTAGGCTATCTTAAGGCTTTTGTGTAATTCAAGGGTACTAAAAAGCCATTCCTAAACTCGAGCAGATTACTGGGTAAAGGCCCTTCTGGAGAACATCAGTAAGAGCAATCCACGCTTTAGTTTCCCTCATATTCTAGGATATTTACAACCACATATATATTAATAGTGAATGAAATATATATGGGTATAACCCATAAATATATACTGTTCAGTAAGGCTTGCTATTTACCCTCCAAGTTTCTTATTCTATTTTTGTTCTAAAAAAAAAAACCACCCAAAACTTCAGGTATGCCATTAGTAACTGTCATGGGAAGTATGGTAATGGAATTTGTTTTGCTTGTGTTACCACAGAAATAAAACTTAAAAGTAGGGAAAACATTTCTGTATAAAGAGCAGTCTTGAGTTAGTCCCAGAAAAAGGGAGTCAAGACCTGAATGGCTCAGGACAGCAAAGCAACCCCCTGCCTCTTTGTAAAGATACAAGACCTTTCATCGGACAGATTTATTTTATTAAAAAATACTTGATCACCCTTAGTGGGCTGCTATTTACCAAAACACCTGACACGCAGAAAAGACAGTTAAGGAAAGAGAATCCTTTTCTTTCGGAGCCTCATGAAAGGGTAGATGAACACAGTATTGCCTGGGGGTACTTGGAAGTGAGCTGGGAGCATAAAAGAAACATTATTGGCCAGGAATCGGTAGCTGCTGAAAACAGAGTGCACAGGAATGCTCCGAGTGGCTTTTATGGGCTAGGCTCTTGGGGACAGAGCAAGATAGGGCATAAACTGGGATCGTAAAGACAGAATAACTGCCCATTGCCCTAATTCACCCACATGGACTCCTGTATACACTTAAAATGGTCATAATTCATGAGTAGTCCTAATGCGTGAGTAGTCCTAATGTATTCTTGGGCAATAATGTATGAAGTTCAGATATTCTGGAAAAATAAAACAAAACAGGAAACTGGTTGCTGAATACCCGTTATGTTCTTCTGTCTCCATCAATGCATACTGAACACTTACTGTACTGCAAGCCCATTTTTAGTCACAAAGAAATTAGAATGAATAGTTTAGAAAGATAATGGTAAAGTATATATAAAACAACTATCCCCTAACTGACCTGCCTTTAGGCTTGGATTTTATATACGACTATTCTAAGATGGTACTTCTCCTGTAGTTTATTTAATCTGAACATACGATAAAACTTTAACACTGACATAAACACCGTACATGTGTCACAGAGCTGTAAGTTGGATCGTGTACTTACACTTGGTATTATGGGCGGTGTCAAGGTCCCTTTTCTTAAGCCTTCCCAGTTAAAGCCCTCAAACCATCTAGGAAAGGAAAAAAAGAAAAGGCAGCTAGTTAAAGGCATTTTTCTTCAGCTAAAACTTCACTGCAACAAACATGATAGAAAGGAACTAGGCAAACATTTTCCACGTGACAAGAATGTGTTCTCTTTAATTGCAAATTTTTCTGCTCAGGGTTTTTAAAATATGCCTTCCATACAGTAAGTTAATTCTTGAAATACTGAACACCAATTAGAAAATAACTCCTTTTCCAGGCATTTCAGGCAGAATGTCTGTATGACCTTATTCTTATATTATCATTATAACTTAACAAATGTCATGATCTGTTTGGCCCTGAGCTTTATAGGACATTTGATTTTTAAGGCTGTAGAACCAGGGCATGAAAAGTCAGGATAGAAAATTATCCTTTTAGCTTTGTACGGATTCTGTGGGTGGCCTCAGTTAATTAACCTTTCCACGTCACTGTATGAGGTCTAACTCTGACTTGGCACTTTTTTTGCATGTTCGTAGAAAATTAAATATGCAATATTAGGGTCATAACAATTCCTAATGAAATGGCAACACATTTAATTACAATAGACTGAAGGTGTTTTGTGTCGTTTTTCCTGTGAAAATGCGGACCAGACAATGCTAAGGTTTTTGGTTCTGTTCTGTCTTTAAAGTAGCAAATGCTTACACTAAATTCTTAGCAGGCGTTTTAGATATTTTGATACTTAAGTTCATCTGGTATGTGAATTTCTTGTGAAAAAAACAATTTGGTCTTAGTTTAGCAATCAAATATCCAATTAACTAGGTAAGGTTTAATATTTAAGATGTTGCTCTGGTTTAAAAAAAAAAACACTGTTTTTGTTTTTTGTTTTCTTTATCATCTACTTAGGAAGTGGTGGGAAAAATATATTCCAGTTTTAGTCTGGGAAATGAGGTATAATATGGTAGAGGACTTTTGTTTTTGATATCCTGGTAGAGAGGAGAATCCCAGAATTAAAAGCACACATTTCCTCTTTGAGCTAGAGAGGAAAAATGCCCATTAGTGTGAGTTGGGAGAAACTGAATTCAGTGAACCGGTCGCTTAGTATGACTTGGGGTCGTGTGTGTCCCTGAGATACAGCAGAAGGGCCTTAGGTTTGAAGGCTAACTGGACTGACGTCCCCTTGGGTGTTCCCATAGGCTAAGTGCACCCATCACCCAGCCTGGGGGGAGCGGGTACCTGTCTTGCTTTCTGGACCTTCCACAGAAAGGGACGAGGAAAGAATACTTACTTGTGCTTCTGAATGTCTTTCACGCCATTTTTCAAATTCCCTAATCTTTCTGATGGGTTATCCCTGGAAAGAAAATAAGAACTGTAAGGAATCTAATCACTTCCAAATTAGGATCCTTTCAAAAGTTATGGGGCTGAAATGCTTACCTGCATAGTTTTTTAATTAAATTAGCAGCATTTTTGGCAATCTTCTTTGGAAATTCTATCATGTCAATCCCCCTCAGTATGATGTTGTATGTCTTCATAGGATCTGGGCCTGAGAAAGGTGGGCTGTGAGAGAAATGAAGAGAGAATCACTTTGGTTTTCTAAACAAGAAATCTTGAATTGTTAAAACTTCACAGAACATCTATTCTTATCTGGGGACACACCTGAGTAGTGGTAATGAAATGATGCTGGATTAACAGCAAAACAGGATGGAAACCTTTTCAAGGAAATCACTTAGCAAAACCATCCTGGGTCAAGTTTGTCTGTTGTCTTTTTAGTGCAGGTGCGGGACCCCTCTGGCTGTCCTTGGCCATTCAAGATGCTTCTTCCACTTTCTAGCTCTTTCCCTGCCCTTGATTACGCCTGAGATGAAGTCCAGAATCACTAGAATGCCCCAAGGACATCAGTGATAGGACACCATCTCCTGCCAATACTACCCTCACTCACTAGGATCAGCGCACTCTTACTGGTCACGGAACTGATCCCATGACCTCTATCAACCAACATAAAGTTTAAATTCAAGGATTAGATTCAGCTGTTGCATTTTTAAAAAAGATTTTATTTTTTAATGTAATCTCTGTACCCAACGTGGGGCTTGAACTCACGACCCTGAGGTCAAGCATCGTATTGCTCCACTGACCAAGCCAGCCAGGCACCCCTTGAATTTAAACTTGTGGCCTGCCATGCTCTCTGACACACCCTTTATGCCACTTTCTATGCTTTGTGTCTGTCTTCTTTCCAGACTCAGTCTTGTTCTCAGTCTTGCAGTGTTCCCAGAGTGTAGGAGAATGCCCAGCGCAGAGCATGTGATCGGTGATCTGCTGACTGAGTCCTTCTGCAGGAGAATGCTCCTCCTACCCTCTCCTCCCGGTCATCAGTCCTCAGTGGATAACCTGACACAAGGCATCCTTATTAGGAGGCCCCACGAGCCAGACCAATCCAAGGAGGGTAGCTTTGGGCCAGGCTCAGGGAACACAGAGATGAAAAAGACCCCTCCTTCCATCAAAGTGATGCACCCGGACAAATAATGGCTTTGGAAATTGTTCTCCTAATACCGGATTCATGTCTCTCTCGATGATTATTTTTGCCCATCACTTTCACCAAGAGCAGTTCGAATTATTTCCTTTGAAGGAGTGGGCTCCAAACAAGGAAGGACCCCAGCACAAGTGTTCCTGGTGATGTTAGCAAGAGAGAGGCTGTGGCATCTGCGGAGCGCGGCCTCTGCTCTACACCCCTCTGCTCAGCGCCTCATACCTTCACAGAAGCCCCACAAGGTACCCGAGGCTTAAAGTCCTAGGTCTCGACACTGTCCTTTCCACTACCACTTTCTCTTTAGCAAGCCTTTCTTCCCACAACCCTCTTACCTGTTCGAACTTCTGAGCTTCCCAGATGTGAATTACTGGAATTCCCTTCCACCCAGCTAGCCTGTCCCTTTCCTAGTTTGCCCTACACATGACGACTGGCTGCTTATTCCTAAACACTACCACACCCGTTCCTACTCCTTTTCAGAAAATACTCAATGACTGCCTCTGGATGAATTGCAGACATTCATGTGTAGCTGGCGGTGAGCCTCAGGGGATGACTCTTACTGATCTCCTATTATTATCAATTTCCTATTGAAGTGTAGCTGACACACAGCGTTAATTAGTTTCAGGTGTAGAACACAGCGATCCCACCAACCCATGCACTACACTGTGCTCGCTGCAAGTGTTGCTGCCCTCTGCCTCCACATAGCGCTGTACCACGGACTGTATCCCCTGTGCTGTGCCTGCCATCCCGACTTCCTCATTCCATGGCCTGTACCTCCCACACCCCTTCCCTGCTTCTGCCTATCCCCACCCCCCACCCTTCTGGCAACCATCAGTTTGTTCTCTGTATTTATGGGTCTGTTTCTGCTCTTTTACTTTCTTTTTTGGTTCCACAGAGAAGTGAAATCAGATGGTATTTGTCTTTGCCTGCCTGCCCTATTTCACATAGCATGATATCCACTAGGTCCATCCATATTGTTGCAAATGGCAAGATCGTATTCTTTTTTATGGCTGAGTAATAGTCCTGCCTGTATGTATCTGTATCTATCGCATCTTCTTTATCCCTTTATCTATTGACGGACACTTAGGCTACCTTCCTTACTTGGCTAATGTAAATAATGCTGCAGTACACGTAGGGGAGCATATATTCTTTTGAATTAGTGTTTTCTTTTTCTTTGGGGAATACCCAGTATGGAATTGAATTGCTTGGTAGTCCTAGTTTTAATTTTTTGAGGAACGTCCATCCTGTTTCCCACAGTGGCTGCACCAGTTTGCATTCCCATCAAACAGTGTATGAGGGTTCCTTTTGCCCTCCATCCTCCCCATCATTTGCTATTTAACCATTCGAACAAGTGGGAGGTGACATCTCATGGTGGTTTGGGTTTGTATTTGAGCATCTTTTCATGTGTCTGTTGGCCATATGGATGTCCTCTTTGGAAGAATCACTATTTAGGTCTTCTGCTCATTTTTAAATTGAATTATTTCTTTAGTATTGAGTTGTAGGAGTTCTTTGTATATTTTGGAATATTAACCCCTAATTGGACATATTATTGGATATATTGCAAATATATCCATTCACTAGGTCGCCTTTGTGTCTTGTTGTTTGCTGTGCAAACGCTTTTAATTTTGGTGTAGTTTATTTTTATCTTTGTTTCCCTTACATTAAAAGACATATCTAGAAAAATGTTGCTAACACGGATGTCAAAAAAATTACTGGCATGTCTGGGAGGCTCAGTTGGTTGAGCATCTGCCTTTGGCTCAGGCCGTGATTGTGGGGGTGTGGGATGGAGCCCTAAATCGAGCTCCCTGCTCAGGGGGGAGCCTGGTTCTCCTCCCTCTGCCCCCACTCATTCTTTTACTCTCAAATAAATAAAATGTTTTTAAAACAAAGATTATTGGTTATGTTTTTTCTTCTTGGAGTCTTATGGCTTTAGGTCTCACATTTAGGTCTTTTATCCATCTTGGGATTTTTTTTGTGCGTGGTGTAAGGAAGTGGTCTAATTTCATTCTTTTCCATACAGCGGTCCAGTGTTCCAAAGAGATGATTTTCACCCTATTGTATATTCTTGCCTCCTTTTTTGGAGATAAATTATTCATAAAAGAAAATGTTTATTTCTGGACTCTCTATTCTGTTGCAAAGATCTTGGTATCTGTTTTTGTACCTGTATCATATGGTTTTAATTACTATTGTTTTGTAGTATATCTTGAAATCTGGGATTGTGATGCCTCCAGCTCTGTTCTTTCTTAAGATCACTTTGGCTATTCAAGGTCTTTTGTGGTTCCATACAGAGTTTAGTATTATTTGTTCTAGTTCTGTGAAACATGCTATTGGCATCTTGATAGGAATTTCACAGAATCCGTAGAGTGCTTTGGATAATATAGACATTTTAACAATATTAATTCTTAATGTCCATGAACATAGAATATCTATTTATTCCAATTTCTTTCATCAATACTTAATAGTTTTTAGAGAACAGGTCTATCACCTCCTTGGCTAAATTTATTTTATTTTACTCTTTTTGGTGCAATTGTAAATGGAATTGGCTGTCCTAACTTCTTTGCCACTTTGTTGTTAGTGTCTAGAAACACCAGATTTCTGTATATTAATTTTGTATTCTGTAACTTTACTGAATTCATTTATAACAGTTTTTTGATGGAGTCTTTATGGTTTTCTATGTATAGTATTATGTCATCTGCAAATAGTGACAGTTTAGCTACTTCCTTACTAGTTTGGATACATTTTCTTTGACTGCTTGAGCCATGACTTCCATTACTATGTTGAATAAGAGTGGTGAAAATATATTGCTTCTGGATCTTAGAGAAAAATCTTGGTTTTTAGCTATCCTATTGGGACATTATTATGTTAAAGCGTGTTCTTATCTAAACCCACTTTGACAGTATTATTGTAAACAGATGTTGAATTCTGTCAAAAGCTGTTCATGTATCCACTGAGATAATCATATGGGTTTTGCCCTTTTTCTTGTTCATCTGTTTTATAATGATGATTAATTTGAGACTATGGAAACACTCTTGCAACCCTGGAATAAATTCTACCTAATTGTGGTCAATGATCCTTTTAATGGATTGTTGAATGTGGTTTGCTAATATTTTGTCAAGAATTTTTGCATCCATATTCTTCAGGGATATTGACCTGTAGTTTTCTTTTTTTGGTAGTGGCTTTGGTTTTGGTGTCAGTACAGTGCTGGTCTCATAGAATGCACTTGGAAGCTTTCCTTCTATTTTTTTCGTAATTGTTTGGGGGAGATTTGCTTTAACATTCTTTAATGTTGGGTAGACTTCCCTGTGAAGACTTCTATTCCCTGCCTTTTGTTTGTTGGGTTTTTTTGTTTACTGCTTCAATTTTGTTACTTGTTTTTGTTTTTTCAGATTTCTATTTCTTCCTGATTTTATTTTGGAAGATTGTATATTTCTAGAAATTTATCCATTTCCTTATATGCCAACAAAGTGGACAATCTAAATTTTTATAGCATTCATACTTTATAACATTTGTATTCCGTTGGTGTCATTTTTTTACTTCCCTTTCCTTTCTGATTTTAATTATTTGGATTGTGGATCCTCTTTTTTCCTACATGAGTCTTGCTAGAGGTTTATTTTTTCAAAAAAACAATTCTGACTTTCATTGATCTTCTGTATTATTATTTCTTCAGTCTTTTTTTCCTGATTTTTATTATTTCCTTCCTTCTAACTTTGGCCTTTGCTTGTTCTTTTTCTAGTTTCTTTAGGTGTAAGGTTAGATTGAGAATTTTCTTGTTTCTTGAGGTAATCCTGTGCCCTATAAATTTCCTTCTTAGAACTGCTTTTGTTGCCTCCCAAAGATTTTGGGATTGTTGCATTTTCATTTGTCTCCATATATTTTGTTTGTTTCCATGTATTTTTAACAATTTCCTTTTGATTTCTTCATCAACAAAGTGGTTGTTTAGTAGTATGTTGTTCAGCATATTTTTGGTTTTTCTCTGTTCCTCTGCATGTTTTTGTTTTTTTTTTCAGTTTCTTCTTATAATTGTAGTTTCATACCATTGTAGTTAAAAAACATGCTTTGTGGCCTCAGTTGTCTCATGTGCACAGGGAAAGAGTATATTCGGCTGCTTTGGGCTGGAATGGTCTGTATATACGTTATGTCCATCTAATCCCACATCTTCAAAGACACGGTCTCCTTATTGATTTCTCTGCCTGGACGATCTGTCCATTGATGTAAGTGGGATGTAAATATCCCCTACTGTTATTTTATGACTGTCCATTTCTCCCTTTATGTCTGTTTATACTTGCTGGATAGATGTAGGTGCTCTCATGTTGGGTGGATCAATATTTACAACCGTTAGGTCCTCTTGTTGGATCGATCCCTTTATTACTGTGTAAGACTTGTCTTTGTTACAGTTTTTTTCAGTCTATTGTATCTGACAGAAGTCCTCCTGCTGCAACATTTATTCGCTTTGCCTTCCTTTGGCATGGAGTATCTTTTTCCCTTTTCTCACTGTCAGTGTGACTTGAAGTCTGAAGTTTGCCTCTTGAGAGCAGCAGAGGTCTTTTCTTTCTTAGCCATCCCATCACTCTGCGTCTTAGATTGGAGCATGTAGACCATTTACATTTAAAGTCACTATTCGCAGATGTGTACTTACTGCTGTTTTTGTTAGGTGCTTTCTGGTTGTTTCTGGAGTCCTCAGTTTCTTTTTCTCTTCTCTTTCCTTGATGAGTTTCTCTAGTGTTATGTTCGGTCTTTGGTCTATCTTTTATAGTTTTTAGGTTTGTGGTTAACATATCCTACCTATAGACTATGTTAAGTTGATGGTGACTTATGTTCAAAGCATTCTAAGAGAACTTGATTTTTACTCCCTTCCTGCCACTTTGTCTATATGTTGTCATATTTAACATTTTTTGGATATAGTTGATTTTACTTACTTTTGCCTTCATACTTGCCTTATAAGTCATTGCTCTATTACCTTTACTGTATGTTTGCTTTTATTATAATTTTCTTCTAATTATGGTCTTCTCTCTTCAACTGAAATAATTCCCTTTAACTTTTTTTTTTTCTTTTTTTTTAAAGTAAGGCCTGTTTAATGGTGATGAACTCCTTCATTTTGATGGCCTGGGAAACTTTCTCTCTCCTTCAAATCTGAGTGATAAATTTGATGGTAGCGTATTCTTGGTTGTAGGTATTTTTCCTTTTGGCACTTTGTACCATGCCACTCCCAGATGATTGCAAAATTTCTCCTGAAAAATAAGCTGATAGCCATACATAACTCGGAGATTCTTTCTGGCTCTTGAAAAAAATTTTTTCTCTTTAATCTTTGACAGTTCAAATATTATGAGTCATGGGTTTATCTTGTTTGGAACTTTTGGGGTTTCCTAAATCTGGATGTCTATTTCCTTTTCTAGGTTAGGGAAGTTTTGAGTTATTATTTCTTCAAATATGTTGTCTGCCCTTTTTTTGGTCCCCTCGCTTTTCCCCTTCTGGGACCTAGATAATGGGAAGACTGATATTTTCTAAGATCTCTCTCCCTCTTTTTTTTTTTTTTTGTTTCGTTTCTGTTTCCATTACTCTGTCTTCTAGGTCTCTGATCCATTCTCCTGTCTCTTCTAATTTCCTATTGATACCTTCAGTATATTCTTCATTTCCATTACTGTGTTCCTCAACTCTGACTCATTCTTTTTTCTTGTATGTTAAAGTTCTTACAAAGTTCATCCATGCTTATCTCCATTTCATTTACTTTTTTTTTTTTTTTTTTTTGAGTTTTGTGTTGTTCTTTCATTTTCAGTGTATTCCTCTCTTTCCTCCTTTTGCTTGACTTGCTTTGCTTCTAGAATTAGGGAGAACAGCTACTTCTCCACTTGAAGGAATTATCTGGTGTATGGTCACCCCTGTGTAGACTGTGTGGCCTGGTGACTTTGGCTGGCTGTACAGAGCTGTAGCTATCCTGGACTTGGGGGCATGGAACATTTTGTTTGGGGCCATCCTGGTAGGATGGTCAGAGCAATGTGGGCAGGGGCAGTCCCAGGGTTCTCCAAAGAGAAGATGCCTGGCCAGGACAGCTGGAGCCATGGTGGGCATGGATAGGGGTTATCCTGGCAAGGTAGGGCATGGCTGGAGTGTTCTGGGGTGCTCTGCACCTGTTGTACTTTGGTGAGATGGCTGGAGCCATTGTGTTCTGATGTGTGCCATGCTGGGGCCACACTGGTGGGACCAGCTCCAGTGCCAGGGTTCTGCTCCTCTCTGCACTGTCAAGGTGGTGGGAAAACATAAATAGGGGTGCCTGCCAGCCCCTTCGACCTGTAGGAAGTTCCAGCAGCTCTCCTGCCCTTGGGCAGGATTTTAGGGCTGGTCCCTTTATTTGAAGTTGCCCTTTTAAGCCATGACTTTTTTCTTCTGTGCCCAGTGCAGAGGCATCTGTTCCCTGTCCCCCTTTAACTAGGCCTCCTCACTGCAGTTCACCCTATCACCTCTATCTCCTGTCATTCTCTAAGTGGCCCCTCTCTATCTTTTGATGTGCAAAAGCCATTCAGTCAGCCCTCGGTTTCCCATTATTATTTTTTACATGAAGCTACTGCCCTCTAGTGGAGGCATGTCTCTGTCTGGACTGTCCTCTCCTTGCTCCTATGTCCAAGAACCCTTCTTCCTTCAGGACCTGGCTGTGGTCTTGCCTTACTCAGCAGCTTCCCCTGAACACACTGAGCCCTCTTTGGAACTCTGTGCTTTATAACGACCCTACTACTACTTGCTGCCTGGTCCTGGCAGGATGGTCTATTGGTTTTTCTTGTCCTTGGGGAGCTTACAATCTGTCTTACACCTGGAAGTAGCCACAGTACCCTTTTTAGTTGTGGATGACTGTAATATTATTACACAGAAGACCTGCAAAGCATTCTCATTTCATGTAGATGTAACAACGTGTCCTCTTATTTCTATGAATAGTTGACCCTAGATATTTTTATAACATCATTATCTCCCTTGCTCCATTGCTGGCTAAGGCACTAGGCTCGAAGACCTCCTGGAAAGACACAAGATTATTCCACAATGCCATATACATATAAACATTTAGCAATGATGAGGCCAAAAGTTGGCATTGAGTTTTTTTGCCCTCATTGGACCCATTTTAGAGTTTTGTTTGATGAACTCTTGGTCACTAGCATAATTCATGGAAGCACTGGAACAAGAAAGAGTGAGATGTGCTGGAAGATGGCCTGAGCAGAGGGACAAAGGCATGTGTGTGTAGCTGTCCTCTGGTCTATTTTTACCAGTGGTTCTATGTCAATGCCCATACCTGCCAGTCAGAAGTTCATACATCAGGATTCCCAGTGACCAGTAGTCGGCGGAAATGTCATGGCCTTTATTCAGGATGATCTCTGGGGCTACGTACTCTGGAGTCCCACAAAAAGTCCACGTTTTCTTTCCAAATCCTATTTTCTTTGCAAAGCCAAAATCAACCTTACAAAGAAAGAGAAACAGGTTATTTCAAGACCCTTACATGAAGCTGAAAGGCAGTACTGAGCTGCAGTGCACTGATGAGACAATAAAAACTGAGGCACATTCCTGTGGTCCTGGGCTCTGGAAGGAGTCCTCTCTACTTCAAACGACATAGCCTCCCTCAGGTTCAATAGCAAAAGCTGAAACCTGAGTCGAGGATGAAACTGATATCATCACAGATAAGGGCCACTCTTTCTTTCCAGAAATATTTTCCATCTACTCTTCTTTTCATGCCAAGGGAGGTTGGGCCATAACTCCTTTACTGAAAATGTTTAAAAGACCAGTTGGACCTCCTTGACCAATTTTCCCCGAATATGCGGGATTTCTGCGGCCTTGAGGCGGTTGGGAATGCATTTAGCATTGAGAAGCCACTCCACAGTGGACAGTGGAAGGAGCGGAGGCATAAGCTTCATCCCCGCCCTTGGTAAACACAAAGAGGGACAAAATGCAAATGCGTTCTTTGTTTTTTTTTTTTCTAGCAACCTTTTGATGGAGGAGCATCCAATGCAGAAAATCTATTTTTTTCTAAAACAATGTAGTTGAGAATAGAAATCATTAACTGCCCTTGATTCGATTTCTTTGAAAACCACGGGCTGAATGGAAATTCCAAAAGTCTGAATATAGAGTCAGGCACTGGCAGAGGCAATGGCCATAAAAACTGTACATTTTATAATAAGAGAACTTCTGTCCTGTGGTAAGTCTTTATAAAGAGGGCTTGACCAATGTTATTATTATGAAGATCAATACTATTATTATACTTAAAATGGCCCAGATAACATCACCTACCAAGCCCCCCCCTCCATAAGATTATACATAAACCAGGGAGCCTGGGTGGCTCAGTCAGTTCAGAGGCTGTGTTAGGCTCAGGTCATGAACCCAGCAGCCTGAGATCCAGTCCTCCTGTGGGCTCCTTGCTCAGTGGGGAGTCTGCTTCTCTCTCAAATAAATAAATACAATCTTAAAGATTATACATAAAACGGTTCGCTTTTTTCTACAGTGTAAATATTCCTTCCCTGTGAACAGCAGAAAGCAGATTCAGGAAAGGTCTCCAAAGGTCTTCTAGATCTAGAACACAGCCATTAAAACACATTCTGCCACCAGCATTAAATTAGATGTAGCCAATTTAATTTCTTACACAACGTTTGCATCATTTGAAAAGAACGATTGCTTGAGAATAGCAATGCTAAAATCTGCTTTTAAGAAAAGTTACAGCATTAGCACGGGGAAGTGGAGATGTTCATGAACACAGTTTGACAAAGGAGTATTTTAAAACCACAGAGCAGACATGGTGTGTAGAGGGCACTGACCAGCTTGGTGTAGCCTCTGTGATCCAGGATGAGATTTTCTGGCTTGAGGTCCCTGTAAATGATTCCTTTGGAATGCAGATAGGCGAATGCTTCCACCACACATGCTGTGTAAAATCTGGTAGTAGAATCTTCAAATGAACCTCTGAGTGTCACAGCAAAGGAAAGCACAGAAGACATTAGTTTCTCGGACACGATTTCAGTTGTTTTCTCATTTCAAGATATTCCTGTGCTTCATTTGCAAAGAATGGCTGTTTGAAAACAGTAAAACCAAAATCTGCTCTTAAAAAAAGTTACCGCATTCACAAGGGGAAATAGAGATATTCATGAACACAGCTTGACAAATGAGTATTTTAAAACCTCAGACCTGGTTTTTTTCCTACAAAGTTCTTCAACTACTAATGTCCCCTGAGTTATCACTGAAATAATTAGCTCTTCCCAAAGAAACAGTTTCCTTTTGAAATACAATTCAAGGCGTGAGGCTATCTACACTCACAGATACTAGAATCTTCACTCTCCTTAGGAAAACTCTAGTTCCTCTTCAACAATGTTTGCACCAAACAATTGTGAATAGATAAGGAAAAGAAAAAGTTTCTGAGTAGGAATGATACATTGTATGCTGCAACCGTCTGCTGACTTGGAACTCACTTTGCAGAGGGAACACTGCAATTCTGTGGATTTCGGTGAGCCTTTTTGAAAGCCTACAAATTCTTGGTTATTCTTTGGAATTGTTTCTGCATTTGTGACTCTGGGCAACATTTCTGTTGATATGGGATTCACTTGGTAATGGGACAAAATAGACAGATACATTGTAAATATTGTCAGGAAAGTGAACACTTTCAAGAGATCAACCTCTCATGAAATCTCTGCAGAAGGGTACTCAAAGGTGTATTCTGACTCAATCAGTCATTAGCGGGAAGATGAAAACAAAAACCCTAATACAAACTCATATTCACTGGAGGAAGCTCTAAGTTAGGAATATGGACACTGAAGCAAGAAACCTGGGCTCAAATTCCGGTTTCACTTATTTAATTTTGAGCAACTAACTGTGCCTCCCTCAGATCTATGATTCTCTTGTGCAAAATGGGGCCAGTAATAGAAACTATCTCACTGGATTGGCTTAAGTATACAAATAATTGTTGTGTATATTTAGAATTAGTGCCTGGTACACAACTGGGCCCCTGGTAAATATGAGCCATTCTAACTGAGCACTGAAATAGTCTTCTTTAGCTGCTGTGTCTTAATCTAGGAAAACTGAATAACATAGACACATCTGAAATCTTCTGGGGATGGGAGTGAGGGGTCTGTGATAATTAACACTGTCTTTGGGGTATTTGCTGCCTTTCATGGCCAAGGTTAACAGCCATAGATCACTCCCAACTTTCATCATAAAGTAAACTGACCACCAACATTCACCTTTGGGTCCTCAGTGCTTGATAGCTTTGTTTCAAGGTTTCTCTGATTCTGAGCCATTTGGGAATTTGGAAGGTTCTAGAAAGCTGGTTTCCATTCCTTGAAAAATCTATTTTGAGTCTCTCCCCTACAGAAGCATATTTGTAACTGATTTTTAAAATTAAATGAAAATGCTATCTCAAATCTGTTTCCATGTTATGTGGCAAATCGACCTAGTATATGCATACAAAATATTTATCAGCAACACAGCTTTATCACTAAACCTTTGATGTGGGTAATTTGCAGACTTTAAAATGTACTTCTAGAATGCAGTCACAAAGCATAGCATTCGGGTGACTCAAAATGAAAAATTACTATTAGAATTGAAAATGACAACATATATTTGATCTAAAACAAAAATGAAAGCTTGTTTTATCAACAGAAAGTTGCTTAAAGAAATAAATCACTGCCCTAAATAGCTCTTGAAAATAATAAATTATGCCTTGACAGTTGTGTCATTTCAATTAAAACAAGGATGAAATAGGGTCTTATACCTTCTTTGGGAAGGGGTGGTAGTTTTATTTTAGCTAGATGGCAGTAGATAACAACTTGAGAGAATTAGAGGCGTATATACTTATGGATAGACCCAGCTTTCGATTTAATCACAGTGTTTAATCTACTTGTGATAAATAGGGTCCTGAAATGATAGAAAGCAGCAAAGATACAGCACGTTCCTGTTTTGTCTACTAACGTCAATACTGAGTATACCTGAAGGGTATGGCAACCCATGAAGGTTAACCACCAACTGTAAAGTAAGGGATATGAAATTAGTATGCAAGTGACCCATTTCCTTGAAATACTGCTTCTTGTTGTGGTCCAAGTGTAAATACAATGTTTCAGATGTACAACCTAACAATTCAGTGACTCTACATCACTCAGTACTCACCATGGTTCAGTGTTGTCACCAACGTTATTACGATATCACGGACTGTATTCTCAATGCTGTCCTTTTCATCTCTGTGACTGATTTATTTTGTAACTAGAAGTTTGTATTTCTTGCTCCCTTTTATGTATTTCACCCATTCCCCTCCCCCCACCCCAAACTCCCCTCTGGAGGAGACAAACCACTGATTTGTTCTCTATGTTTAAGAGTCTGTTTTGTTTTCAAGATTCCACAGATGAGTGAAAGCATATAGTATTTGTCTTTCTCTGATTATTTCACTTAGTGTAATACTCTCTTGGTCCACCCCTGTGGTTGCAAATGGCAAGATCTCATTCTTTATGGCTGAGTAACGTTCTGTTGTATATGTGCACCACATCTTTATCCACTCATCTGTTGTTGGACCCCCAGGCTGCTTCTGTATTTGGCTACTGTAAATCACGCTGCAGTAAACACACAACCACAGAAAACACATGAACCCTTTCACTTTAGTGTATTTGTTTTCTTTGGGTAAATACCCAGACGTGGAATTAGGGGATCATAGGGTAGTTCTATTTTTAGCTTTTCAAGAAACTCTCATACTCCTTCCAGAGTGGCTGCACAGTTTGCATTCCCACCAACAGTGCGAGAGGGTTCTTTTTTCCACATCCTCGCCAACGCTTGTTGTTTCTTGTCTTTTTCATTCCAGCCATTCTGACAGGGGTGAGGTGGTACCTCATGGTGGTTTTGATTTGCACTTCTCTGATGAGGAGTGATGTGGAACATCTTTTCATGAGTCTGTTGGCCACTGTATATCTTCTTTGGAAAAATGAATATTCAGGTCCTTGGATTCTTTTTTTGTTTTTCCTTGAGCTGTAGGAATGCTTTATATATTTTGGAATATCAATGCTTTATTGAATATGACGTTTGCAAGCATCTTCCCTTATTCAGTAGGTTGCCTTCTCACTTTGCTGATGGTTACCTTTGCTCTGCAGAAGCTTTTTATTTTGGTGGAGTCCCAGAAGTTTATTTTTGCTTTTGTTTCCCTTGTCTGAGGAGATAGATTTAGAAAAATGTTGCTAAGGGTGATATCCAAGAGATTACTACCTGTGTTTTCTTTCAGGGGTTTTATGGTTTCGGGTCTCACATTCAGGTCTTCAACCCTTTCCAGTTTATTTTTGTACCTGCTGTAAGAAAGCGGTCCAGTTTCGTTCTTCTGCGTCCAGCACTATTTGTTGAAGAGATTGCCTCGTCCCCATTGCATATTCTTGCCTTTGTTGTAGATAAGTTAACTAGACAATAGTGGCCGTTTACTTCTGCGCCCCCTATTCTGCTCTATTGATCTGTGTGTCTGTATTTCTGTCCGTGCCATATTGTTTTTTTTTTTTTTAAAGATTTTATTTATTTATTTGACAGAGAGAAATTACAAGTACACTGAGAGGCAGGCAGAGAGAGAGAGAAGGAAGCAGGCTCCCTGCTGAGCAGAGAGCCCGATGCGGGACTCGATCCCAGGACCCTGAGATCATGACCTGAGCCGAAGGCAGCGGCTTAACCCACTGAGCCACCCAGGCGCCCGCCATATTGGTTTTATGACTACAGCTTTGTAGTCTATCTGGAGACCTGGGATTGTGATACTTCCAGCTTGGTCTTGCTCTGCTTAGGCTTGCTCTGGCCATCTGGGCTCTTTTTTTTTTTTTTTTTTTGTGGTTCCATACAAATTTTAGGATGACTCCCATTCTGAGAAAAATGCTATTGGTGTTTTGACAGAGATTGCAATGAATCTGTAGAGTCCTTTGGTAGTATGGACATTTTAACAATATTCTTCCAATCCACAGGCATGGAGTATTTTTCCATTTGTTTGTATTACCTCCTTGGTTAAATTTATGCCTAGGCATTTTATTCTTTTTGGTGCCATTATAAAGGGGATTGTTGTCTTATTTCTTGTAGGTGAACATGGGAAAGTGGCAGGGTCACTAGGTGAGTGGTCCACACTTAGTCTTTCTGCCACAGCTGTGGGTACACTGAAGGGCTGGGCTTTTCTCTAGGTGGTGGCAGCTGGAAGGCTTGGCTACTGGGATGGTGCTGTGCTTGGGTTAACTTCCCCTCTCCCCCAAGCAGGAGTCCTTCTGGAGGGATGGCTGCTGAGGGGAGCTGGTGGAAAGTGACAGATCCACAGGGAATGCAGGAGTGGGCCACGCCATGCTAGCAAGCTAGTTGGAGAGGGTTAGCACTGGCTCCCACAAGTGTCTGGCCATCAAGGCTGGAAAAGGGAAGAGAAAAGATGCCTGCCAGCCCTTTTTTCCTGGACAAGACTCCTGAAGATTCCTGCCACTCCTGTGCACACTCTGTGAATAATTGTCCTTCATGTGTACTCCAGGCACTTTCCAAACTGCTGTTTCTTGCCATTTTGGCAACTTGTTTACTGTGCTGGTTCGTTCGGGGCAGGGACCCTGCTTTCTGTTGCCTTCAGGCCCTTCTGGAGTTAAGCCCACTGACATCTAAAGTCCCTGGACCCAAGTCCAGCTGATGTTAAAACCTTGCCGAGGTAAGCCTCATTGGTTTTCCAAGCCAAATGGTACAGGTTCTTGTTTGCCCTGTGCAGCGCCCCATGCTGGGGAGCCTGGTGTGGGGTCTGGTCTTCCTGCTGCTTCTCCGTGCCAGCGGTGTCCCTCCTGATTGCGACTGATCTCACAGAAGATAGGGTTCCCATGTCTCCATGCCTCCTCCCTTTTCTAGTGCAGTCTCTTCTCTACCATGAACGGTGGAAGGCTTGCTCTGAGTCTTCAGGTTGGTTTCAGAGTTCATTGTAAAATGTAGGTGTTATCTTAGTGTGTCCCCTGGATGAGGTGGTTTCAGGATCCTTTGAGTCTGCTCTCCTCCTGACCCCCTGACATACTTTGGATCTGCACTCTCCATTTTGCCATCCCAGAGGGAATTTAAATAATAATTATCATCCACAACAGAGTTAGAATCAAAGAGGATCGAGATTTAAATTACTTGCCAGCTTACAAAACACACCCAGGAGGACACATGACCAGAAGTGAGATGTGCGTGATTTGAAAATTATGGTTTCTAACATAATCAAGATATTCAGTAGGAAATACTAACCTATGTTAAAAAAAATTTAAAGTAGCAGTTGGAATGTTAAATTTTAGATGACTATTATACCAAGTTTAATAAATGTGTTTATATTAGAATATATTATGACATACCAGCATTTATATATAATCATATTAATCTTTCATTTTTAAGGAAGTCATAGGGATTGCCAATTCTTTCAGTGTTATGTTAGAAAGGTGAATAAAATATAATGCATCCCAATCTATTCCAAATACTGGTACAGAATGTGTGGAAAACAAAAAGTCATAAATAAGAAGATTAAAACACGTTAGCTCCTAAGGAATAAACCAGAGAAATAATTGCAACAATTAACATTTCAGGGGGGTTAGTTGTATCTCAAAGATAATCTTAAGAGTCCTCCAGTCCTCTTTGTGTATATGGTATCATTTTACTTCATTTTTTTGGTAGTATTTTAATTCTTAGTTTTTGACAACAACAACAACAAAAACCACTGTGTTCCTTTTCTAGGCAGATGAGAAAAAAGAGAGCCAGGAGCTGGTCATCTCACTGGCTAGGTGAGAGGAGGTCTGACTGTGAAAGTCAGAGACTTCCTATGCGAAATCCCGAGGCTTAGAGGTATTACCATGTCAGTACAGAATAGCCACAGAAGCCTTTCTTAAAAATCAACCCAAACACATTCCCTTTATCCTTTCAGAATAGCTTCTCCCACTGTTGCTTTCCTCGGATGCGAAAAGAAAACTGAATGAATTGAATATGAATTGATTTGATTATGGATATTTTCATAGACACTGTGACTAATAGAATCAATTTCCTTTTTCTCTTGGCATTTTTGTTGTTGTTTCTTGTGAACAATTAACCTTTAGGACCTCCAGCCTCAAACAAAGAGTGACAAAGCTAGTCAGTGGCAGGATTCCTTGGAGCCTCCATCTCCCTCTCCCCCAACCCCCACTGTCCCCCAGGCCAATTTTTTGAGTAGGGGGAAAAAAAGGCAATAAGGTGCTACCCACATCTATGATAGATCTATTGTTCTTAATGCTGAGGCTTTGGTTGTCCTGACTTTTTGGAAAGGAGCAGGCAGCTTTTATCTCCAGATCGTGCCTCTTCACATAGGAGTAAGCGCACTGGGGCCGGGGGACTCACCAACTGTGTATCCCAAACCCAAGATGATAGAAGGGAAGGAAATGGAACTGACCGAAAAAGCATCCTGGTGGAGGTAGAGAAAGGACCATCCAGGGATAGTCTGCCTCCATCCTACCCTCCAAAGGTAAATCATTTATTAATAGCAACCGTAGGTGCCCTTGCAGATCAAAACAGGTCTCCCTCAGGAGCCTGGGCTGGCTTTTATGAGCCAACAGAATGCAAATCAAGTTAAACAGGGAGACATAGGAAATAATATTTTCTTTCAGAAACTAGATTTGAAACTGGATTCCTGTGCATGTTTGACACCCCACAAGTGGACTTGAGATTGACTTGTGTTGCTGTTGCCTGCTTAAAGAAGTTACAAGAAGCCTGAAGCCATTCCTCTCTCTCTCTGGCTTATTATCTCTTTTGTGTTTACTTCTACCTGTAAACCTCCTGTTCTAATTAGAACAAACCAGGGACAATATTTCAAATAAATTAGGGGCTTGGAAGGTCAGGTCAAAAATGATACAGTAGAGCCATATTCAGAAGAAGCAGACATTATCTCAGAAGTCAGAATGGTACCTTTATGCAGCAGCCTGTAAATTAGAAGGAGACCACATCTTTTTATTTATTTATTTTTTTATCATTGAATCACCGGCTTCTAGCACAATGCCCGGCATATAATCTGTGCTCAAATATTACTAGAAATCATGCAACAATGTGCTATAAATGTCTTAATACAGATGTTTACTCTGGCCCCAAGGACAACATGATATATTGCCCTGTATGGCTGTTTAACTTAAATTTAAGAAGTGAAACACAGCATCAGTGTAATTAGGACAAGATAAGGTAAAAAGAAATCGATTTGATATATACAAGGAAGGCAAAGGGGAAGACCCAAAAGGTCTTCATGCGAAGACATGAAGTTGTCCTAAGAATGCTATTAAGGATGAGACTTCATAAGCTATTCTGGGTTCTATTAATTACTATTCTGGGATCTCTACAGAGTAACAAGTTGTCAAAAAATAGCCTGGCTTTCTGGAAACAACAGGGCAGTCTAGGACAGAGTTTTAGTAAGATGTTACCCCATGAAGGAGGACATAGGTAAGACTGTAACAAATATGAAAGAAGAAAAGATGCCAAAAAGTGAACCTTCAAAGGAACAAGGATGACTTCTAAATGTTTGATCAGTCATAGGAAATTCACAAGAGAAGAAAATTGTCTTTTAAGTAAACATTTTGGATTGGTAATGATCTCCTGGGACATTTCATAGAATAGATTTTAATTTGTTAGTTCTCCAAATAGAGAGAGAAACAAGCACTCACTAGAGCAACTTTATTTGCCCTAAAAGGGCAAACATAAGTAAATCTGAATTAGATCATTTATGTGAAATACTGCTTATAAGTAGATTCTTTCTTGCCCAAGATCAGCTGAAAGCCTGAAGAAGATGGCTGGAACTTGTTAATTTTGAAACCGAAGAGCAATGTAAAGCCAGAAGAAATGGTAACTCGGGGGAAAAAAACAATTCTCAATGTCAGGAAAGGCAGACAGTCCATCTGGCCAATGAGTTAGACAATTAGGCTGGTAATTAATCCAGATAGCAACTAGAACGAACCTCGATTCCCTTCATGTCACAGCAATGAACTGAATTCTAGGTATACGGTTAACTGATTGATACTCAAGTTCAAAGAAGGCCATATAGCTTGCTAGGTTACCATTTCCACGCTGGACTAACCTTTATCATTAGTTACAAATCTGAAATAGAGAGAGTGTCATATTTACTAAAGCATGTGTGTACAGTGGGTCCCACCCTGTATTTACTTATTTTCTGAAATATGAGCATAGGTAACATGTAAATATGATCTTATACTTTATAACGGACTCTTCTTACGGACCACCAGAGTCAACATTTTAAAAGAAATGATAGAAATTTCTTCAAACTCCTACCTATCCCTGAGAATGGTCCAGAGCTCTCCTCCCAGGCACACTTCCATCAACATGTACAAATATTTGCTGTCCTTAAACGTTCTGTACAATCTGGGAATTGCAAACAAGAAAACAAGGGTTATCAACATTGTTGTCCTTGAAGAGAATGTACACGTTTTAAGTGCTCAGATTTAGTCTGACACTTGATTTACCAAGCTCGAAATGGCATTAAAGGAAAGAGAGAGACCTGCGTGTAAAGAGGGAAAAGGAGGCAACAGGCTCCCAAGAAGTGTGTGGTGTAGGGCTAGTCTGTCCTAGGCAATGAGTGCATGAGTTCTAAGGATTATGGACCGAAGTGGCTTCTTGGGGTCCCAGTCTGGCTGTTGTTTACAGCATATGGACTCTTGAGCCATACTGAGTGGTGATAAACATTCAACCTATCTGCATATAAAATAGATATACTTCACAACATAGACATTTATGAAATTCCCATGCTATTCCTTAAATTCACCTTCGGCCCTGTTTTTAAGTGCTCCTGAGAAATTAACTGGAACAGGTTTTATTTATTTATTTTGTATCAAAGACCTCCCGATTATCCTCTTATTAATGCTCTGAAAATATGGAGTGGAATAGTCCTATCATTTTTTTAAATCTTCCCCAAATTAAAAAAAAAATTACATATTAGTATTCAAATAATTAGAGGATAGTTATGTGTTTTGTCTTTCAAGCTCCAGAAATCTACAAAGGGTTTTGGAGTCACAGAGTGCATCAAAAACCAAGATCCCTCCTTTGGGAAAAGCATGCTCTTTTCACAAATCTGATTCTTTAAAAAATAAATAAATAAATAAATAAAGGATAGAATCAAACTTCAGGCTTTTTTTTTTTTTTAAAGCCTAACAAAACTTTCTTAAAATCAGATTTAAGATCATGTTCCCTGGGTGCAGGAAACATGTGCTGGTGAGCAGGAGTGATGATGGGTTTGGTGGCTGACTTTCCAGGGGGAGTGGAATCAGCATCCCTGGGGGTGCGGGGGTCTGTACCTCACTATGAAGTCGGAATGCGCCCCCTGCATGATCTGCTTCTCCGAGCGGATGTGCTCCTGCTGTCTCGTATCCACGATGTGGCGTTTCTTGAGAATCTTCATGGCGAAGGTTTTGGATTCTTCACTTTTCAACTGGACCTTCAAGAAAAGCACAGAAAATAAGTGAGGAAAAAGCCCACAGCATTAATGTAACAGAATGCCTTCTCGTCCCCAAATTACCCAGTGCATGAGCACGGCAGGGACCCCCTCCCCATCTCAGATGCCACCTGAGTGACACAGTTTGTGATCACCGGAGCCGGGCAGAAATCCAGGTCTGCGACCCTCGTCCACGTTCCTTCCCGTGGACCAGATAAGAGTGTAACCAGAAGCTCAATTAGTGTGGTGCCCACTGGGATAGGGAGAGGGCAAGTGTGTTGGATTCTCACTGTGTTATTTCATTTCCTACTCCATAATGTGTTTGAGCGTACTTTATAGTTTCTCTTCTGCAATCAAAAAAGCATAAAAATGAAATTCTGTTTGTCTTCCAGTGCTTGTGGTAGAGGTAGGATCCTATGACCTGAGCCAAGACCAAGAGCTGGAGGCTTCACTGAATCCCACCCCTCACCCCAGGCACCCCTCAACAAGGTGACTTGTGAGGAGATGAAGAGATCTGGGTGATGGGGTTAATCACGTAATAGCAATATCAACGTTTTCTAGCCCTGTTGAGCCACAGACAATCTTCAAGCCTGCATTACGTGGAACGCATGAAAGCCTCAGGGAGATGACCTGACAAACCATGTCTGCTTTCAGCTGAGAGATCACTGTCCCCTGGAGGTGTGAATTGCTTACTGTGTAACACAATTCCCTTTTTTTTTTTTAAGATTTTATTTATTTATTTGACAGAGAGAGATCACAAGTAGACGGAGAGGCAGGCAGAGAGAGAGAGAGAGAGAGAGAAGCAGGCTCCCTGCTGAGCAGAGAGCCCAATGCAGGACTCGATCCAGGACCCTGAGATCATGACCTGAGCCGAAGGCAGCGGCACAACCCACTGAGCCCCCAAGGCACCCCTGTAATGCAATTCTTAAGCGTGTCGTTCACGCACAAGTGTACAGACTGAACCCCGTCCGAGAGGACGTGCACAGGGCGGGTGCTTGGGCGAGAACACAAGGACACTTCACACCAGCGGGTCTCAGGATGTGGGCAGCATCTGTAAATCTCTATGACGGGTTACAGAGAAAAATGATATTCGAATTTGCCTTAAGCAGCCCAGGGCCTTCTACACAGTCTGTGAAACTCTTTAAGACAACAGATGAGTGGGATTCAAATGAGTCCAGTAATCGCGCAAAACAGAACACAAAATGTGGACATGCACGTCTAAAAGACATGTGGACAGTCAGCCTGAAAAATGAGCCGTGTCACAGGGCTGAAGACCAGCGAAGAAATGAAGTCATGTTCTTTCCAGAGCCTTACTGTAATGACCTCAGTCTCTTGGGTGGTTTACACACCTGACGGAAAACGTGTCCATTATTCTTCGCTGTGATGGTGACCTACATTTTTATTTGTACATAGGGTGAGAGGAAAGAACTCCGAGTTGGGGTTATAGGTCTGGACCTCAACCCTGACTTCGCTGAGTTGCTACTCTGCTTTGAGCCCCAGTTCTTGCTGAAGAGTACACTGTATGGAGTTATCGCGACCTGAAGTAAGTGCCATGGGGTGGGAAACGGCCCCTATTCTCTCTGCTGGACCCCTGCCCCAGCCAGCAGCCTCTGCCCCTTATCATATGACAGCTGTCTGCAAAACAAAGGCAGACCCATCACTCCTCTGCTCAAAACACTCCAGTGCCTTTGCATCCCGCTCCTAGGAAAGACAAAGCTGCCACAGGGGCTACAAGGTCCTACACCATCTGGATCCCAGCTACCCCCCAACTCACTCAGCTGAGGCCACGCCCACCTCCTTGCTCCTCTTCCTGGAATACACCCGAAACACGTGCCTCAGTCTGTCTGCTTGTCTTTTCTGCCCAAATATTTTCCCACAGATATTCCCAGGAGTCCCCCTCTCAGTTCCCGAAGCTCTTTGCTCAAGTGTTTCCTCATCGGCACGTCCTCACCCCAGACTCTGTAAAAGAAACTGCCCTCCCTCTCCCCTCCCTGCTTGCCTGTTCTCTCCAGCTCTATCACAAACTCCTACACAGAACAGTTTTCATTACTTGTTCAGCTCCTGTCTCCTTTCCCTCATCTGTAAGCGACCTGCAATGCGGGATCTTTTGACTCACTATCCCTGACACAGAGTAAATGCCTATTAGGTATTTGCTGACTTCATGAATCAAAGAGAGAACGCGGGGAACCATGACGATTGATCACTGGCAAAGCCACGATGGCACTGGGGTCTCGGCTCCACACTGTGCATCTCTTACCTTCACAGGACAAAAATGAGGGAAGCTGTGAGGACAAGCATGGGGTATTCGGTCTTTTCCTTTTGTCCCAAAGCACCCTTAATTAGGCATGGAAGGGAAGAAACGATTTCTACATGTCAACACCGCACAGGCACCATCCATGGCCAAATAACCATGCGATTCAGTTTCCAGTTCTCAGTTTATGTTTTTACAAGATGCTTTCTTCACCCAGCCATTTCCTTGATCAACATTCCCAACCATGGAGCCTACTAGGTAAATAAGATCATCTCTACAACAACGTCTAGTTAGCTGCCAGTGAGCTCTTGGGGTCCATCCCCTCTTGAGACCATGGCCATTTGTTTGCGACCCATCTCCTTGCCTGCACTGCTCCTGAGGTCCCTTCCAGTGAACACGTTCCACAATTCCACAAATACTGCCCATTTTTGTTCTCACCAGCGCATCACCGTTATACCCACACCCAGATATTTATTTCACCACAGCCAGGGTAGGAGATAAAAACATGCACTTATTTTGTTATTTTTGTTAATAGTTTTGAACTGTAGATTAGGGAGAGTCCATGCAAGGAAATAAACGAAGCCCTCAGTAATGTCAGAGAGAAACGGGAATTAGCATATGTGGAACACAGATGTGCTGGGCACATCCCTATGTATTATTTTCAGTCGCGATATCAACTTTTAGGGGTGGGAGGAACAGAAGTTTGTTGTGTTTTTACGAAGACTTCATCATCACTAACAATAATAGCTAACAGTAATAAAGCTCGTATTGTCAGGAATAGCAAAGTGAGTGAGTTTTCTCCCTTAATCTTCTAGGCACCCTTTTGAGGGACTGTTGTCACCCCCATGTTTCAGAGGAGCTAACCGAGGATTACTGGAGAGGGTCTTATCTTGCCCAGGGCCACAGAGCTGTCAAGTCGCAGGACTGGGTTTGTGCTCCCATGCTATTGGTAGGAAGTGCTGTTTCCCTTCAGCTGCATAGAAAACTGATGGCAGAGTGATGGGTGCCTTACAAATGAGAGTTTAATGGAACTGGCCTCCTCGGAGAGACTCCGTGAGAAAAGCTGAACTGTGCGCTACATGCCGTGAAGCTTCCCCCTTGCTGGAAATGCCAGAGCCCCACTGTCCTACCCCAGGTTCTGGGGTACCTGAGTGATGGCTTCTCCTTGTGGAATTCAAAGACTGGAAGCAAAAGGGGAGGACCTGGTGCTAACAGCTGGTGGACGGCAGGGGCGGCTGCCAAAGAGGGGTACGCATGCAAATGCCACCAGGATGACTGGGGGTCATCCTCATCAGCTGCCAATGTAATGATCATTAGTTATAAGCAGTTTACAGAGCCCAACAGCTCACCTGCGGGGGCTTTCTGTTCAGTTTGCTAACTGAAACTATAGTTTCAGTTTCCACTTTGCTTGAGACCATCCCACTGTCTGGAACCACTGTCCTTTGCATTCTGTAAAGACCTGTATAGTTCCTTAGAGGAAAGCCCTTAGAATCTCCACTTCTATTTTAAACTAGAAGGACACAAGACTCCCAGGATCCTGGCTCGTAACTGAGAAGTCAGACAGCCCGAGGACTACTGTTGGAGCTAATTCAACAAACATAGTCACTTCTGCTGCAGTTGATTCTCTTAAAAATATACTCCTGATTAACAACATGTCCAACTCTTAGATTGTCTCTAATGGAAAAATTTGGAAACAATCTAAATGTCCATGCAGAAAAGCGTGGAAAAATAAATGATCATATGACCATGCGAAGCAGCTATAAAAACTAGGATGTAAAATGACGACTTAGCAAAGGAGAAAAAAAAAAAGGAGAGGGAGACAAAGCAAGAGAGAGACTCTTAAGTCTAGAGAACTGATGGTCACCAGAGGGGAGGTGGTGGGGCCGGGGGGATGAAGGAGGGCACCTGTCGTGATGAGCACAGGGTGATGTGTGGAGGTGCTGAATCACTCCACTGTACACCGGACACGAATATTACACCATATGTTAACTAACGGGAATCAAGTGTCATTCTTTTCTTCTTTAAAGGTTTCATTTATTTATTTGACAGAGAGAGACAGAGAGATCACAAGTAAGCAGAGCAGCAGACAGAGAGAGAGGAGGAAGCAGGTGCCCCACGGAGCAGAGAGCTCGGTGCAGGGCTCGATCCCAGGACCCTGAGATCATGACCTGAGCCAAAGGCACTGAGCCCCCAGGTGCCCCAAGTGTCATTCTAGTCTATTTTTTATTATGGAAAAATAGCCCTCCAAATTTATATACACACAGATAATATGTGTATAAGTTACATATACATATTTACATATAAGAATACAGGATACAAGCCAGCATACATTTTATGATCCTATAAATAATGTTTCTGTGTACGTATATATCTATATCTAAAATCTAGGATGAGACCATCAGAAATGTGTTACCCAATATGTTCATAATGGTGTTCCCTGAGGGAAATTTTCAGTTTTACTTCTTTTCGCTTTTTTGAATTGCTTAACTTTTGTACAATTAGCATACATCCCTGGTTTGATGGGTAAACACAGTGATATTCGGGGAAAATAAATTTTGAAGCCTCCCTTAAATTGTACTACCTATGTATTAGTACCTGGCTCTCTTTAAGGATTCCGGGTCAAAGGGCATCACTCTGCTAGAGTTTCATGAATGCAAAGGCCTTGAGAGGTTGTATAGAGCATAACAATCTATTCGAGTTTGGGCTGAACCACACTATTCAGCTCCTTAAAGGACCTGCCAAATTCTTTTGTTCAGTATGAACTCTCAGGGTAAGTTCTAGCAATTTGTATTTACTAGGTCTACACTATTAGGTTTTATTATGAATGTGCTTTTCCAAAACGAATCATGAAAATTTTTGAGGTGAAATGTAGTTTGCTTTATTTTTTTCCAGTTGGCCAAACGAATTATCCTAAGTCTGCGTCTGTCAAGTTGAGATAATGATGATTTCAAAATCGGGTCAGCTAGCTCCGAACCTTCCCAGCCTAGTTGGGTCAGAATGCCCCCCAGCTCAGTCTTCCCTTGCAGACTCTCCCCCACCCCTGTAGCACACCGACTGGGGTGCTCGTTGACAGCGTGAGCTCTGAAATGTGACTGCTTTTGTTTAAATCTCAACCATTTTTTGGCTTGTGATCAGAACACATTTCTGACACATTTCTGTCCCCCTCTCGTTATCCATAACATTGAGGGTAATTCTCAGTTTACTTGGAAAGATGAAATAAAAGGGCTCACATATCAAACCCAGTGTTGGGAACAGTGCATATTAGTGACTTTTAATCTTAGGAGCTTCTATAGGTCATGGTCCCTTCAGGCCCAAGCAAACTATGACCCTGCACAGGCCGCTGTCACTTTATGCCTGTTCCTATCCCCACTCACCGGTCTCAATCCTACCAACAGCACAGGTAAAGGGCCCAGAAACTACTTTAAAAAGACTGCCGACCCTTGTACCACACTAGTTTTACTCTCAAAATTCCTGGAAACAGAAGAAGAATAAGAAAATGCTAAAACCCCAAGTCTTCCTCTTATTTCTCAGAAACCAAGCTTTGCATTCTATCGGAAACTAGAATTTGCAAACGATTCACTAGTAGGAAGATGCCACTTCCTTCTGGAGCACGGTGTTGCAATTTGAACAAAGGCCTCCTCGGGCCGAGAGAACTGTTACCTGGGTTCATACTGAACTAGAGCTTCAGTTGCACGTGCAGGAAATACAGACAGTGAGGGAAAACGAAGCGGAGTGTAAGAAAACTCACAGCAGAAGACTCATGCTTAGAAGGTGGGGGAGTAGTCATTGCAGCTGGATGGGAACGGACGAGACCTGGTGAAGGACACGAATGCTCACGCCAGTGATGGGATTGCGGTGTTCAGCGTTGTGGGATGTAAATCATACCTCGACAAGGCTTTTAGAAGCATTTTTTTTTTTAAAGGAAAAAACCAGGCAATATGTATATCTTCTAATAAGAGATCTATTCTGGGATATATTTTCGATTTCTCTTTTAAGGAATGAAATGTTAGACATCTATGTTCATCATTCCCCCTTTAGTAAAAGTTCCCCAGTTAGTCAAAACTGTATTTCATTTTTATTCCAGTATCTGTCAATGATAAACATTTTTTATAAAATTTGATCCTTTTTAGGACTTCACTCTTGTGATTAAATGTCTTAAAAATTTTAAAAAGGCCTCACTTCCCCCTCTCAAAGTAGGATCATGACTTATTTTCAGCAAAATGTACATGTTAGTACAAATTTTTTTCTTCAAAATAATAGGTGATTGCTGGGTAATGTCTTTAATGTCTTTGTAATGTACAATTGAGATCAGATGTGACCTCATATAGTCTCCTAGAGCCCTTTCCTCGCTTTTAAAAGGGGAATAAAACCACCTTATAAACACAGATATTATAAGAGCAAATCTGATAGTGTCTGTGAAAATAGCTGGAAAGTTTACAAGTGCTACCCAAGAACAGTTATCATTACTACCATGACCTCCAAGATATGTGAGAGCGCTGATTAAAGTGGCGTGGACACTCGTAAACTGTGCTTTACTCTTACTGTTCGTCATCATATCTGTGTTTTAAGTAGTTGCCCCAGCCCACTGAAGGAAAAAATGAAAGAACAGGAAGTTTGTCTGACTTTCAGGAAGTTCTACTTTCACAGAGAAGGAAAAACCAGTGTTATCCCTTCAACTCAAATAACTTCTTGGGCAGGACAAACCCCAGTACTCACACTTTGCAAAGTTACTCCAGTCATGAAAGACAGCAAACATTTTCAAGTGCACCGAAAACTCCCATTCCACACAGAAGTATTGGATTGTATTCTTCAAAGCTCCCTAACCAAAAACATGCTAGTCCTTCCTGGAGAATTACTTTTTCTCTGTAACAGTACTATAGTTTCAGGCGGACACTACTACAGTCAGGATAGAAAACCCCGGGGGTTCAAACTTTCTTGTCTCACTGGTTGTTCCAGTCTTCCCCCTCACCTCTCTCTGCACAATAACCTCAGATGCTTTCCTTTCCTCAGTCACTGTCCAAAACTTAAGAATGAATCACGGCATCTCGTTTGTTCCAAAGGACGCGCAGGAGAGGGGAGCATAAGGGACTTGTCGCAGCCCTGGTGACACACAGCCAGCTGACGCACAGAACCCAAAGGATGGATTATGATTTTAAACAGATGCCAGAGTTGAAAAGCTTTTCAGACAGGAGGAATAGAGGCATGGCACCATGAGACAATTTTATGGCAAGGATTTGATGTGTAAAACTTATTTCATCATTGACCACTAAGTGGTTTATATATACACCATTCAGAGCAAAGGCGCATAGTAAAAAAGAGCTTATTTTATCTCCACATTTTCCTCTGCCATTTGTACAAGTGACCATCAAGAGAGGGTCTGGTCTCTTCGTTCGTTTCCCTTCCCATGTTCACCTCAACCCCTCATCGAAAGTGTCAATTCCATTTGCTTCGTAACATGCCTTCAGACTTAAAAAATTCAGTTCTGTAGCGGGAAATATCTATATTATTAAATTCAAATTGATCAAAAGTCCAGTAAGACTATTTTCACAGAGGAGATAGTTTTCAAAAAAGACACTGAACTTTCAGTTTGGAGGAAGATCAGGAAAGGAACATCATACTTTTCTATTTTTAATTGCAACATGAATAAACAGTTGGACTATTTTATACAGATCCCTTGGAAATCAAAGAATACTTGTGATTTCTCTTATTAAGGAATTAGCACTGATTTATTTTGACTCAAAAGTCTCCTTATACTGAATCAAAATGGTTTACTGAAATGTGCAATTTACATAAACCCTTTCTCTTCCATACAGTAGCCGTGCAAAGTAATCCTTACTTCACTTTGTAGTGATTATGAAAATTGACATGATAAACTTTAAATTATTTTCTTTCATCACCAGCACAAAAACAGACACAGAGATCAACAGAATAGAATAGATGGTCTAGAAATAAACCCACCCTTATGTGGTTAATTAATCTATCACAAGGGAGGCAAGAATTAATATACAGTGGGGAAAAGACCTTCTTTTCAACAAATGGTGCTGGGAAAATTTGACAGCCACATGCAAAAGAATGAAACTGGAAAACTTCTGTACACCACCCACAAAAATAAACTCAAAATGGATCAAAGGCCTAAAATGAAACCTGAAATCATAAATCTCCTAAAACAAACACAGGCAGTAATCTCTTTGACATCACCCTCAGCGATATTTTTCTAGATATGTCTCCCGGAGGCAAGAGAAACAAAAGCAAAAAGAAACTATTGGGACTCGGGGCACCTGGGTGGCTCAGTGGGTTAAGCCACTGCCTTCGGCTCCGGTCATGATCTCGGGGTCCTGGGATCAAGTCCCGCATCGGGCTCTCTGCTCAGCAGGGAGCCTGCTTCCCTCTTTCTCTCTCTGCCTGCCTCTCCATCTACTTGTGGTTTCTCTCTGTCAAATAAATAAATAAAATCTTTAAAAAAAAAAAAAGAAAAAAAAGAAACTATTGGGACTTGACCAAAATGAACAGCTTTTGCCTGGCAAAGCAAACCATCAATAAAATGCAACCTACAGAATGGGAGAAGATGTTTGCAAAGATGTATCTGATAAAAGGTTACTATTGAAGATATATAAAGAACCTATCCAATGCAATATCAAAAACCAATTTTAAAAAAAGGGCAGAAGAGTTAAACATGTTCCAAAAGAAGACACAGACACCAGTAGGCACATGACAGGATGTGTGGAATCACTACTCAAAATACAAATATAGGGGGGGTCCCTGGGTGGCTCAGTGGGTTAAGCCTCTGCCCTCACTCGGGTCATGATCTCAGGGTCCTGGGATCGAGCCCCACGTCGGGCGCTCTGCTCAGCAGGGAGCCTGCTTCCCCCTCTCTCTATGCCTGTCTCTCTGCCTATCTATGATCTCTGTCAAATAAATAAATAAAATATTAAAAAAAAATACAAATATAAAACTACAGTGAGATACCACCTCACACCTGTCGGAGTGGTTAAAATCAACACTTCCAGAAACATCAAGTGTTGGTGAGGATGTGGATGAAAAGGAACTGTCATGCACTGTTGGTGGGAATGCAAACTGGTACAGCCTCTGTGGAAAAGAGTATGGAGGTTCCTCATAATGTTCGAAATAGCATCCAAATCCAGTAGTTCTACTACTGGGTGCTTACCCAAAGTAAATAAAAAATTAATTCTACAAGGGGGGGAGGAGTCAAGATGGCGGAGAAGTAGCAGGCCGAGACTACTTCAGCTAGCCGGAGATCAGCTAGGTAGCTTATCTAAAGATTGCAAACACCTGAAAATCCATCGGCAGATCGAAGAGAAGAAGAACAGCAATTCTGGAAACAGAAAAACAACCACTTTCTGAAGTGAATCCAAAGCGACGGGAAGTGAATCCAAAGCGACGGGAAGATAGACCCCGGGGGGAGGGGCCGACTCCCGGCAAGCAGCGGAGCAACCGCGCACAAAATCAGGACTTTTAAAAGTCTGTTCCGCTGAGGGACATCGCTCCAGAGGCTACCCGGGGCGAAGCCCACGCGGGGTCAGCATGGCCTCAGGTCCCGCAGGGTCACAGAAGGATCGGGGGTGTCTGAGTGTCGCAGAGCTTGCGGGTATTGGAACGGGAAAGCCGGCTACAGAGACAGAGCCGACAGTAAGCTCACAGCTCGGTGTTACCTTGAACCGGTCGCAGGCTCGGTGAGCTTGGAGCGCGGTCGGAGGTCAGGCAGACGGGAGTAACTGGGCGCTGTTCTCTGAGGGCGCACTGAGGAGTGGGGCCCTGGGCTCTCGGCTCCTCCGGGCTGGAGACCAGGAGGCCGCCATTTGTGCTCCTGTCCTCTGGAACTCTACGGAAAGCGCTCAGGGAACAAAAGCTCCTGAAAGCAAACCCCAGCGGATTACTCACCCCGGCCCCAGGTAAGGGCGGTGCAATTCCGCCTGGGGCAAAGACACTTGAGAATCACTACAACAGGCCCCTCCCCCAAGAAGATCAACAAGAAATCCAGCCAAGACCAAGTTCACCTACCAAGGAGTGCAGTTTCAATACCAAGGAGAGCAGCAGAATTCCAGGGAAGGGGAAAGCAGAGCACGGAACTCATGGCTTTTTCCCTGTGATTTTTTTTAGTCTTGCAGTTAATTTAATTTTTTTCTATTTCGTTTTTTGTTTTTTTTTTTTTTCTCGCCTTCGGGTAAAATTTTTTTTTTTTAACTTTTACCTTTTTCTTTTTTAACGTTTTTTAACTAGTTTATCTAATATATATATTTTTTCTTTTTTATATTTTTCTAATGTGTTTTCTTTTTTTAAATTCTTTTCTTTTATTTATTTTTTTCTTTTTTCTTTTTTTTTTCTTTCTTCCTTTTTGAAGCTCTTTTTATCCCCTTTCTCCCCCCTCACGATTTGGGATCTCTTCTAATTTGGTTAAAGCATATTTTCCTGGGGTTGTTGCCACCCTTTTAGTATTTTACTTGCTCCTTCATATACTCTTATCTGGACAAAATGACAAGACAGAAAATTCAACACAAAAAAAAGAACAAGAGGCAGTACCGAAGGCTAGGGACCTAATCAATACAGACATTGGTAATATGTCAGATCTAGAGTTCAGAATGACAATTCTCAAGGTTCTAGCCGGGCTCGAAAAAGGCATGGAAGATATTAGAGAAACCCTCTCGAGAGATATAAAAGCCCTTTCTGGAGAAATAAAAGAACTAAAATCTAACCAAGTTGAAATCAAAAAAGCTATTAATGAGGTGCAATAAAAAATGGAGGCTCTCACTGCTAGGATAAATGAGGCAGAAGAAAGAATTAGTGATATAGAAGACCAAATGACAGAGAATAAAGAAGCTGAGCAAAAGAGGGACAAACAGCTACTGGACCACGAGGGGAGAATTCGAGAGATAAGTGACACCATAAGACGAAACAACATTAGAATAATTGGGATTCCAGAAGAAGAAGAAAGAGAGAGGGGAGAAGAAGGTATACTGGAGAGAATTATTGGGGAGAATTTCCCCAATATGGCAAAGGGAACGAGCATCAAAATTCAGGAGGTTCAGAGAACGCCCCTCAAAATCAATAAGAATAGGCCCACACCCCGTCACCTAATAGTAAAATTTACAAGTTTCAGTGACAAAGAGAAAATCCTGAAAGCAGCCCGGGAAAAGAAGTCTGTAACATACAATGGTAAAAATATTAGATTGGCAGCTGACTTATCCACAGAGACCTGGCAGGCCAGAAAGAGCTGGCATGATATTTTCAGAGCACTAAACGAGAAAAACATGCAGCCAAGAATACTATATCCAGCTAGGCTATCATTGAAAATAGAAGGAGAGATTAAAAGCTTCCAGGAAAAAAAAAAAACTGAAAGAATTTGCAAACACCAAACCAGCTCTACAGGAAATATTGAAAGGGGTCCTCTAAGCAAAGAGAGAGCCTACAAGTGGTAGATCAGAAAGGAACAGAGACCATATACAGTAACAGTCACCTTACAGGCAAAACAATGGCACTAAATTCATATCTCTCAATAGTTACCCTGAATGTTAATGGGCTAAATGCCCCTGTCAAAAGACACAGGGTATCAGAATGGATAAAAAAACAAAACCCATTTATATGTTGCCTCCAAGAAACTCATTTTAAGCCCGAAGACACCTCCAGATTTAAAGTGAGGGGGTGGAAAAGAATTTACCATGCTAATGGACATCAGAAGAAAGCAGGAGTGGCAATCCTTATATCAGATCAATTTGATTTTAAGCCAAACACTATAATAAGAGATGAGGAAGGACACTATATCATACTCAAAGGGTCTGTCCAACAAGAAGATTTAACAATTTTAAATATCTATGCCCCCAATGTGGGAGCAGCCAACTATATAAACCAATTAATAACAAAATCAAAGAAACACATAAACAATAATAGAATAATAGTAGGGGACTTTAACACTCCCCTCACTGAAATGGACAGATCATCCAAGCAAAAGATCAGCAAGGAAATAAAGGCCTTAAACGACACACTGGACCAGATGGACATCACAGATATATTCAGAACATTTCATCCCAAAGCAACAGAATACACATTCTTCTCTAGTGCACATGGAACATTCTCCAGAATAGATCACATCCTCGGTCCTAAATCAGGACTCAACCGGTATCAAAAGATTGGGATCATTCCCTGCATATTTTCAGACCACAATGCTCTAAAGCTAGAACTCAACCACAAAAGGAAGTTTGGAAAGAACCCAAATACATGGAGACTAAACAGCATCCTTCTAAAGAATGAATGGGTCAACCTGGAAATTAAAGAAGAATTGAAAAAAATCATGGAAACAAATGATAATGAAAATACAACGGTTCAAAATCTGTGGGACACAACAAAGGCAGTCCTGAGAGGAAAATATATAGCGGTACAAGCCTTTCTCAAGAAACAAGAAAGGTCTCAGGTACACAACCTAACCCTACACCTAAAGGAGCTGGAGAAAGAACAAGAAAGAAACTCTAAGCCCAGCAGGAGAAGAGAAATCATAAAGATCAGAGCAGAAATCAATGAAATAGAAACTAAAAAGACAATAGAACAAATCAACGAAACTAGGAGCTGGTTCTTTGAAAGAATTAATAAAATTGATAAACCCCTGGCCCGACTTATCAAAAAGAAAAGAGAAAGGACCCAAATAAATAAAATCATGAATGAAAGAGGAGAGATCACAACTAACACCAAAGAAATACAAACTATTATAAGAACATACTATGAGCAACTCTACGCCAATAAATTTGACAATCTGGAAGAAATGGATGCATTCCTAGAAACATATAAACTACCACAACTGAGCTAGGAAGAAATAGAAAGCCTGAACAGACCCATAACCAGTAAGGAGATTGAAACAGTCATTAAAAATCTCCAAACAAACAAAAGCCCAGGGCCAGACGGCTTCCCGGGGGAATTCTACCAAACATTTAAAGAAGAACTAATTCCTATTCTCCTGAAACTGTTCCAAAAAATAGAAATGGAAGGAAAACTTCCAAACTCATTTTATGAGGCCAGCATCACCTTGATCCCAAAACCAGACAAGGATCCCATCAAAAAAGAGAGCTATAGACCAATATCCTTGATGAACACAGATGTGAAAATACTCAACAAAATACTAGCTAATAGGATTCAACAGTACATTAAAAAGATTATTCACCACGACCATGTGGGATTTATTCCAGGGCTGCAAGGTGGATTCAACATCCGCAAATCAGTCAATGTGATACAACACATCAATAAAAGAAAGAACAAGAACCATATGATACTCTCAATAGTTGCTGAAAAAGCATTTGACAAAGTACAGCATCCCTTCTGATCAAAACTCTTCACAGTGTAGGGATAGAGGGCACATACCTCAATATCATCAAAGCCATCTATGAAAAACCCACCGCAAATATCATTCTCAATGGAGAAAAACTGAAAGCTTTTCCGCTAAGGTCAGGAACACGGCAGGGATGTCCATTATCACCACTGCTATTCAACATAGTACTAGAGGTCCTAGCCTCAGCAATCAGACAACAAAAGGAAATTAAAGGCATCCAAATCGGCAAAGAAGAAGTCAAATTATCACTCTTCGCAGATGATATGATACTGTATGTGGAAAACCCAAAAGACTCCACTCCAAAACTACTAGAACTTATACAGGAATTCAGTAAAGTGTCAGGATATAAAATCAATGCACAGAAATCAGTTGCATTTCTCTACACCAACAGCAAGACAGAAGAAAGAGAAATTAAGGAGTCAATCCCATTTACAATTGCACCCAAAACCATAAGATACCTAGGAATAAACCTAACCAAAGAGGCACAGAATCTATAATCAGAAAACTATAAAGTACTCATGAAAGAAATTGAGGAAGACACAAAGAAATGGAAAAATGTTCCATGCTCCTGGATTGGAAGAATGAATATTGTGAAAATGTCTATGCTACCTAAAGCAATCTACACATTTAATGCAATTCCTATCAAAGTACCATCCATCTTTTTCAAAGAAATGGAACAAATAATTCTAAAATTTATATGGAACCAGAAAAGACCTCGAATAGCCAAAGGGTTATTGAAAAAGAAAGCCAACGTTGGTGGCATCACATTTCCAGACTTCAAGCTCTATTACAAAGCTGTCATCATCAAGACAGCATGGTACTGGCACAAAAACAGACACATAGATCAATGGAACAGAATAGAGGGCCCAGAAATAGACCCTCCACTCTATGGTCAACTAATCTTTGACAAAGCAGGAAAGAATGTCCAATGGAAAAAAGACAGCCTCTTCAATAAATGGTGCTGGGAAAACTGGACAGCCACATGCAGAAAAATGAAATTGGACCATTTCCTTACACCACACACAAAAATAGACTGAAAATGGATGAAGGACCTCAATGTGTGAAAGGAATCCATCAAAATCCTTGAGGAGAACACAGGCAGCAACCTCTTCGACCTCAGCTGCAGCAACATCTTCCTAGGAACAACACAAAAGGCAAGGGAAGCAAGGGCAAAAATGAACTATTGGGATTTCATCAAGATCAAAAGCTTTTGCACAGCAAAGGAAACAGTTAACAAAATCAAAAGACAACTGACAGAATGGGAGAAGATATTTGCAAACGACATATCAGATAAAGGACTAGTGTCCAGAATCTATAAAGAACTTAGCAAACTCAACACCCAAAGAACAAATAATCCAATCAAGAAATGGACAGAGGACATGAACAGACATTTCTGCAAAGAAGACATCCAGATGGCCAACAGACACATGAAAAAGTGCTCCATATCACTCGACATCAGGGAAATACAAATCAAAACCACAATGAGATATCACCTCACACCAGTCAGAATGGCTAAAATCAACAAGTCAGGAAATGACAGATGCTGGCGAGGATGTGGAGAAAGGGGAACCCTCCTACACTGTTGGTGGGAATGCAAGCTGGTGCAGCCACTCTGGAAAACAGCATGGAGGTTCCTCAAAATGTTGAAAATAGAACTGCCCTATGACCCAGCAATTGCACTATTGGGTATTTACCCTAAAGATACAAATGTAGTGATCCGAAGGGGCACGTGCACCCTAATGTTTATAGCAGCAATGTCCACAATAGCCAAACTATGGAAAGAACGTAGATGTCCATCAACATATGAATGGATAAAGAAGATGTGGTATATATACACAACGGAATACTATGCAGCCATCAAAAGAAATGAAATCTTGCCATTTGCGACAACATGGATGGAAGTAGAGCGTATCATGCTTAGCGAAATAAGTCAAGCAGAGAAAGACAACTATCATATGATCTCCCTGATATGAGGAAGTGGTGATGCAACATGGGGGCTTAAGTGGATAGGAGAAGAATAAATGAAACAAGATGGGATTGGGAGGGAGACAAACCATAAGTGACTCTTAATCTCACAAAACAAACTGAGGGTTGCTGGGGGGAGGGGGGTTGGGAGAAGGGGGTGGGATTATGGACATTGGGGAGGGCAGGTGCTTTGGTGAGTGCTGTGAAATGTGTAAACCTGGTGATTCACAGACCTGTACCCCTGGGGATAAAAATATATGTTTATAAAAAATAAAAAATTTTAAAAAAATTAATTCTACAAGATATATGCACCCCAGTGTTTACTGCATTATTTTTTTCTATTTTGTTAGTTTTTAATTTTTAAAAAATTTTTTAAATTTATTTTTTATTTATTTTCAGCATAACAGTATTCATTATTTTGCACCACACCCAGTGCTCCATGCAATCCGTGCCTTCTATAATATCCACCACCTGGTATACTGCATTATTAATAGCCAAGATATGAAAGCAGACCAAGTGTTCATCGATAGATGAATGGATAAAGATGTGTGTGTCTATGGGTATATGCACACAGACACACACACACACACACTCTGGAATATTAGTCATAAAAAAGAATGAGATCATACTGTTTAGAAAAACATAGATCGACCTAAAGGACATTATGCTAAGCAAGATAAATCTGACGGAAAAAGAAAAATACCATATGATTCACTTATATTTAGAATCTAAAAAAACAAAACCAGCAAACAACAACAAAACAGACAAACGGAATGAATGTGTGGTTGTCAGAGGGGGGCTGGGTGAGCAGATGGGCAAAAAAAAATTTACTTTCCTTATCAAATCATCAAATATTTTCTTGCCCCAACCTATATGTGATTTCTATGCACCATCTCATTCATCTGTATGAAGAAATACTACGTGTAGCGGTTTCCCAACTTGCTTCTGCATTTCTCAATTGATCACGCCAATATTTCACATAATTCTACTTTTCTAATACTTAAAGCACACTTATAACCTGAAATTTCACACAGATGGGAGTTGAGACTCCTAAGTTGACACTTCAATTTCATTTATTGACTCCGTGAAAGCTTAAAGTCAGTTGAAATGAAACAGTATCCCATATTGCAAAACTCAGCTCTGGAAGCTGTGCTCAGGTTTACTCGAGAAAGTGTTTGTATTCTCATCATACTTTTGAGACATAAGGCCTAAAAAACTTTATGATGTTCCTGTTACATACTGGGAGGATTTTAATTAATGGCTTGAAATCAGTTCTTAGGGGTGCGTGGGTGGCTCAGTGGATTAAGCTTCTGCCTTCAGCTCAGGTCATGATCTCAGGGTTCTAGGATCGAGTCCTGCATCAGGCTCTCTGCTTGGCAGGGAGCCTGCTTCCTCCTCTCTCTCTGCTTGCCTCTCTGCCTACTTGTGATCTCTGTCAAATACATAAAATCTTAAAAAAAAAAAAATCAGTTCTTATAGTCTTGATATAGGTGATATTCAAACTTCACCCTGGTATTAAATGAAATAGGATAACTCTTTCCTCCCTACTTTTGGACTTCACATTTTTCACCAGATCTCCTACAAATATAAATGTACTTCAAATGCAGTTAAGCCCATTCCACACGTATTTTGTTATTTTGCCCATGCTCACTTCATCTATGGAAAACAGTCCCAGGAAACATTAAGCTGCTCTGTCCATGGGGATGTGAAATCATAACCACAAAGTGGGTCCTGTGGGTTGAACTTATGTGATTCTTTTTTGGTGCTGGTGGTCTCTTTGCTCTTACTTTGAACTTGCAAGGCAGCTGGCTGGTGTTGGGGGCTCAGAACCCAGCCACCCGGCCCCCAGAACCTGATCTCAGACAGATCTCGGTGTTCGAGCTAATAGCTGGTGTGTGTCAATGGCAATAGGGGATATTAATATGAGGAACAGAGTATGAATTAGCAAAAATTAAATGTATACAGTTGAGCTACACTGAAACATACAGAATTGCTCTTTTATTAGCCCCCGCTCCCCGCGTGCCAAAAGCAAGAGAAACCATTTCATTTTAAGGACATGGCTATTTTCAACACTCCTAACATATACAAGGGGCCTGCTTTCCCCTCGCATGAATGAGATCTCTCTTTTAAAGTGTTTACATGAAATTTCTGGGGACACGGGCTACCTCCTGGCAAAAAGTAGACTACCTTATTCGGAAGAGAAATTATGTTTATTTTTGGGAGCAGCCCCACCTAAAAATAGCCTGTCCGGTCACCTTATGTTCTTTGATTTCACAGGTGGAAGCTGAGAGCTGAGTCTATGTTCTTTAGGTTTTCATCACCTGACCTAATGCCACAGATGCCTTGTGCCTTCACATCTGACCTCCCCCAAGAACAGAACACAGTGATTCCCCAGCCGATGGGCTGCCTAAGGCCATTTCTCACCGTTTTTCCATGCAACCCCTGGGCGGGTCTGTCACTTGCTTTGGTGGCCTGTGAAGACACTAGCCCTCAGTGTTGTAACCTTTGCCTGGAATGGCCTTGCCCAGCTGTTCACTTAAATCCCAACAGATTCCTAAGCCCTGGCTGGAGTCCCGTGTCTCCTCGGGGCCTCTGCGATCCCATCAGCTCCAAATGGTCTCCCTCTTTCTGAACTACGAAGAATCTTTCTGCATAATCCATAAGTTAATACAGTACTAAAGGATTTCATTTGCTCTTCTTCAGATGTGTTCTTTTCTTATTTACAAGAAGGCAGAAATTCCTTAAAGGCAGGGATCGCCACTGCTATTTCTGATCCCACAAAAAATATTGAGGGATTTTATAGAAGATAAATTTTTGCTGAATGTGATGGGTCCATAAATTCTTACAGAAAACATAAGAGTGACCGAAATGTTAACTTTCAGATATACTCTCCTATCACTCGTATCTTAACCCTTGCAAAGACATGTCTAGTGCCTTCCAGATTTACATGGATATTTCTAGAATAACACATGGTTATGGATGAGAAATGAACATTTTACTGGACCCTAGAGCACTGATTTAAAATACTTTTAAGGGGGCGCCTACATGGCTCAGGGGGTTAAAGCCTCTGCCTTCGGCTCAGGTTATGATCTCGGGGTCCTGGGATCGAGCCCCGCATCAGGCTATCTGCTCTGCAGGGAGTATGCTTCCTCCTCTCTCTCTGCCTGCCTCCCTGCCTACTTGTGATCTCTGTCTGTCAAATAAAAAAATAAAATTAAATACTTTTAAGGAGAAAGATTCATTCCTATAGAAAGCTGGTATATAAAATACTTTCCAAGATGTGTAAGCAAGTCATTATTTGCAGTCTGTGCACACTCAACTTGGTTCCAACCACTGTATAAAATATATTCTACAGTAACAAGGTGAATGAATGTGTGTCTTTATAAGCATAATGTCAAAGTAGAGACAGACTTGACTCCTGGCGATGCGTACCGAGAAATGATCTTAGGAGACACCATAGATCCTGCCTGCACCTGTTAGGCTCAGCTCATGTCCACTTAATGGGACTGTCATTAGCTACCCAAGTGACTCCCTTCGAAATCAATACTATTTATCACCAGAAATACTTGGCATCAGCTTAGATTCTTTTGAAGGAGGCACCTCAAATGAGGGTGACCCTTGGTAATGAGCCCAGTAGAGGAACAGGGAGGGAAAGCAATCTTTGAGTTTCCCCGGGAGCGCAGAGCCATCGCTCACCTGGACAAAGGATGGGAGGCCTTGGGAGAGGGCTTCTGCAGGCATCCTGTGCAGTCAGTCACCATGGCCACACATGGCCATGCTGCCAGCCATCCCCCAGTTGTTCCATTTCACTGCCCATGTGGCCTCCCAGGGAAGGTCTCGAAATGTTCCCGTCTTACATGGGGTTTCCCTTTGCAGTTAAGCTGTTCACCTTTCAGAGTGATGACACACAGCTCCGCTGACCGAGCAATGGATTTCTCGCCTAATTGCTTCCTTAATCACCTCCTAGTCTCCTCTCGCCTTCCACTGGTAGACACAGACCGCCTGTCTGGCCTGCGTGGGATGCCCAGTGCCAAGCAGCTGGCAAAGATACCCGACAGGGCTCCCGACCCTGGCCGGCCCTGTGACCCGGTGTGGCAGTGCTTGCGGCTTGCTGCCACCCTGCCCCCCTCTGGTGCTGTCCTCCCATTGGGGGGGGGCACAGGAGAAAGGAGAGGGGACCTGTCTGGCCCGTGTGGCAAGAGCCAGACCCTTGCTATGCCCCATCCGGGTTCCATGGCTCAAGGAGGCTGTGGAGGAAGCTGACAGGATTCAGCCGATGGTAATGAACCTAAAGGAAGGAGCTCGAGAGCTTTGTGGGGATTTAATAGAAGCTGTCACCGAGGTCTTCTGAAGACCTCAAGCTCTTTCTTACAGTGGAGAAATTGTACTGTCAGGACTCAGCAGAGCAAGGGAGAAAAAAGGGTAAATTACTCCATCCCCTTCCTTTTCTCTGGGTAGAGTGAGAATGGTAGTTATCGTTAGGGTATTTTAATAATGAAAATAGCATCACAATACTGACTGACTTATGGTGTGAGGCACTATTTGGGGGCTTTGACTCATTTAGTCTTTGTAACCTTGTGAGGCTTACATCCTACTGCGAGCCTCATGCTGGAGGATGGGAAACCGAGGCTCAGAAGTAAGTGACCTCTGACGAAATGCCTGGTGGGGACAAATCTGAATACAGGAGATCTGAGTCCAGATCTAGCTTTTAGCTATGATGCTGTCATGTCTGATTTCTTTTTCCTCCACAAACATTTTACTATGGAAATAAGAACGGCAAAAGATTCAGAGAAGGGAGCGCCTCTGAAGGTTCCACAGAAGGAGATGCGAACAGTGGATTATCGCAGTGGTGATTCTAGATTTGGGTCTAATAGAGGTGCTTGAATTCTAGAACTTTTTTTTTTTTAAACAAAGGTTGTACATGTGACAACATTTGTTTGATGCCACTGCAGTGGCTGTTGTTGGTGTGATAAGAATCTAACCAAAATGACAGAAAAAGTTTCTGGTTGAAAACAAATCAGTAGGGACACCTGGGTGGCTCAGTTGGTGAAGCCTCTGCCTTCAGCTCAGGTCGGGGAGCCTGTTTCTCCCTCTCCCTCTGCTGCTCTCCCTGCTTGCACTGGCTCTCTCTGACAAATAGATAAATGAAATCTTAGAAACAAACAAACAAACAAACAAAAAACCAAATCAGTAGTTCTGGGCTTTAAGAGCCTTTTTACTGACTGCATGGTCTTAGGCAACCGATATGCATTAACCGTGACGTCCTTCTAGTAAAAGCAGAGCACGTCTCATTTCCTGCTCCCAGAGTAACTAGAAAGGTAAAATAATGTGCCGGATGTGGACCAATTTGAAGGTCATGGAGCAGGGTTCAAATGAAAGGTCTGATTATTTTAGTAAGGAAGTGGCATCGCTATTTTAAAAATATGATTAGTATCAGTTGGTCCGTAAACAAGCCCACGTTAGTTGCATTTTACAGGCGTGTTCTGTAATGCTTTAGGTCATCTCTGTAGATGCCCTAACTCTGTTTTAGGATGCCACCTCCTGCCCAACACCACAAATGCTGCTCATACTTTGATTATTGGATTATTAGTTCCCATGACTGTCCTTCCCAGGGGCTGTTTCATGTTAGACTCTGAATGTCCCGGCAGGCAGCTTGCTACATAAATATATAACAAATGAAATAGAGACGATATAAGCTGCGAAGACAGAGATTATGTCTTCCATATCTTGGTCCCTATATTTTATCCAAATATGGAGCTCTGGTCTAGGAGGCATTGGATTGCTGAATAAAACCATAAAATATCTAATATCTAAAGCAACCACATCAGCATTGCCAGATTAAAAAGGCTGATTTGTGCAAATCTGTTCTGAAAAGCAAGCACGTCTCGGATGAGAGCAAAAGTAAATCAAGAATGTGACCATAGAGCAATGAGACTAGTTTTCATCTGTGGTGGTAAAATCAATCTCCTTATTCTGCAGTCATACCTTGCAAATTAAGGGGATTACCATCGTGTCTTAGAGTGGTGCTTACTGCTTTAATGAGTGAATCATCTATTAAAAAAAAAATGAGATCTTTTGCTGAAAGTGCTATTATAAACGAAATGTGGTCTTCTGGAAGATAAACAGGCAGCACTGAGCAAATTAAAAAGCTCATTCTTCAAAATAAAAAAGAATAGTCAGAAAATATGGTTTCTGCCAGATAACAGGGGAAAAAAAACCCCAAAAAACCCAGTACAGATGACTTCTCAGAGGTAGTAGTTGTGAATAGGACATGTCTGATAGTCAACTCATTAAAATCAGCTCTGCTAAAAGTATTTATAAAACAGAATTAATAGCTCCAGAGCGGATTTCCCATTCATATAAGACCAGTTCTTCAAGCTTCTGGTCTCATCACTGAACAATGATGTGAGTTTCTGTTATGCGCCAAAATTACGTTCTCCTCTCCAAAAGTTGGCAATGAACTATTTAGTTATAGTCCTGCCTGAAAAATCTTCTGGCATCTAAACTCACCCAAATTGAGATAAACAATAAAAATTTAAGACACGCTAAGAAAACTTTTGCATATCATTATGCAAAGTAACATGAAGCTAATCTGTATAACAAATGATAATAAAACTCCTAAGTCCTACCAGGAAATGGGTTTCAACAACCTCAAATTTAATTCTTCATACCCAATTCAAGAGTTTTATAATCCTATTTTCTATACTTGGGATAAAATTGTAAACGCCATTATAAAATTAAAGTGCCCTATGGTTTTTATCATGTCATTTACCTGATCAACATCATTGCTGAACTAAGGATTGGTAAGTTCAACATATCCATTTTATATACTTGGTACGGTACTGTGCATATACATAAGGGAAATTCATCCATAAATGTCTAGCAGGACTTTTTAATATATCACTCTATAATATTGATAACGATCTTGCACGTATCATTTTCAGAGGAGAGTGAAGTGAAGTTCTATAATCACAACAGAACAGGGCTCTGCCTGGTCCTCTTCCCACTGTGAAAGGCGTGGGTACTGGCCTGAAGGTGCTCTCTACTGCCCCCTGTCTCAGGTCTGTGGCAATTCACTATTCGCCATGAGGACAGTATGCTAAGGCCAGACTCGGCTCTGGCCTCACTCAACACATACACAAACAATCACAGAGGAGAATATTTTTCATACCCAATAGTTAAGAGTCTCAGGCAGTGAGTAAGTGGTAAGAATGGGAGACGGTGAATCGTAGGGCAAGAGCCATCACCTAAATGGCTAGCCCCCACTCAACAGTGAACACAATCTGGATATTCTGATTTTCACAAGGGGTTTCTGGGTCAAGGGCAAAAATCACATGACATGAAGATGTGGCTTCAGAGGTTAAAACCACGTGCCTCTTTTCTAATGTATGGCTTGTGCCTAGCGGCCCAATATGGATTTATCATTCCTGCAGGTATCTAATGTTTTTGCAAACTGGACTCCAGTTAAAATTAATTCCTGAGGTGATGGTTTTGGTTAGTCTATAAACATCTGTGTGGAAGAGTAAAATAGAATATCCATGAAAAGAAAATTAGGCTGAACTACCCTGACTCTCTCCTGCGATGGAGCTTATACACATGTCTATACACACACACACACACACACACACAGGTATTTTTGTCTTTTTAAATTACGTTTTACATGGGCACCTTTCATATGCCCACACTGAGCCGTCCCTAATTTTCTGGTAAGTTGTTTGTGCCTCCTGAAACATTTTGACAGAAGTCTCTAGAAGTTTTCCAATGTCAGCCTGGCATGTAATTCTTCAGCTTGACATGGTTTTGGTGTATGAGCAATTTTCAGTATTTCAAACATCCTGAGTAAATTTCTCTATTTCATAAAATACCTTACTGGTAACCTAAAGGTCCCCAACTTGATATCCTCGGATCCTTAGGAACCCGCAAATTGGTTAACGTAGATTTTTTCTTGGTCAACCAAAACAATAATTTTGCTGTCCAAAGTCTTTACAAAATGATATTTAAGAAACTATAAGTCACGAAATCAGCCTCTAGGGAGTTCTGTCTACATTTAGTTCTTCATTCAAAAAGGGATGGAAACCCATGTAAGCAGGTAAATAAACGTAGCTGACAATATGCTCTTCCTGACAGGGACCTCTGCCCCCTGAGCTATTTATGTGCCCCAACACCCCTGGACAAAGACAACACTCGTAATAAGTCTTCACCACCTCCACAAGCAGTTAGATTTTCTCACAAAATCAAAGTTCTTGAAAGTGAAATCTAACACTGCATTGACTGGCAGATTTCAGAAGAACAACTTTTCCTAGGCCCCGGATCTGTACTCCAATAGCCGAAAATTCTCACTATGACACCAGATGTCAGGTCAGAGGCAGCCTAACGGATAACATGTCTAAGCAGTGTCACCGGAAACAGAGTGCCAACTCCACGAAACCCATCATGGCTTCAAATTTTCCTGTCTAGTTATTTTCTTGCCTTGTGTTTAGATAAACAGCATTTTTCCTGCCTGTCAAAAGCCAGGGATCCCAGCTGCAGCAAAAAGGGACAAACAACCAAACCTAGCACTGGGCTGATCTGGTTTTAGGGCCGGGGATTTCTCTTGTCCTCAATGGCAACAGGAACTGTTTACTGCACTGTAGAGGGAGTTCCTAACATACTGTACTGGTGTCTGGTGTCAGGGGTTCCTCCAGGTTCAGCGGAGATGCGGAAATTAATCTGCCTTCTCGAACCAGGATCATATCTACACCATCTCCCAGTGCAGCAGCTCAGTTACCAGAATACATTTTTTTTCTTTCTGGTCTATGTAACAGATCAGTTCTTAAACTTGTATTTCAAAGGCCCAATATGCTATGCTTCCATTTGGTTTGCACCACATTCAAGCAATATGTTGAATGAATAAACTTGCACCAAAATGTCCCCATCGTCCTCATTAATACTTAACCTTTGTGTATGTGCACAAATGTGTGTGAAATATTCACACCATATTATCTAATATGGGTATATACACACTATATACTATATATATATAGTCACTATAACTTGGTGCTTGCTATGGAATCACAGAATTAACTACAACATTATTTACATTTTCTTAAAGTTTTAAGGTATTAAACATTTTTAATTAAATATAGATAGATTTTACTCATTTATTTACTTCCCTAGTTCTGAGCCATATTCTCTAACTTATCCGATCTACAACCTGATCTACAATCACAATGATCAAAATGTAAATTTAAATATCTATATAAAGGAAATGAATTATATATACATGTATTACATAGTGTATTATAGTCTGCATGTCTACATATAACATTTATATGTATCCCATTTCCTCTCTGTATCGAAATTTACATGCAGGTAGGTGCGTGACTAAGTGGATGAGAACTGCTCAGAACTCAGGAAGTTGAGGTCACAGAATACCAGCTGGAGAAAAAAAAATTATGGCTCCTCATTAGGTTAATAGATTTACCTTTCATTTACTATGAGGAGGTTTTTCTAAAAAAGTTTTTCTTTTTTCTTTTAGTCATCAGTTTACAGGCTGATGTATATAACTCACTGTACCTGTTTCAGACTCGGATATGCTGACATGAAAGCATTTGGTACCGATTCAGAAACAGTAATAAGTAATGATAAGGGACTAGAGAGAGATATTAATCTAGAGGGAAAAATGTAGGAGAAGCCCCCGCCCCCCGAGCACGTAAAGGAGAATCACCTACCAGCTCTACTCGTCCGAAGCCTCCGACTCCGAGGGTGTCGATGATGTTGAAATCAGACAGTTTCAGGTTGGCGAAGAAAGCAGCTTCGGCTTCGTATCTGGATTTTTTGATGCGAAAAAATGGAAATTTCTTAGAGGCGCAAACACGAGAACCACGCACGACCGACGCGGAATGACAGGACTGTGGCTCAGGGTTTACCTGCTCAAATTCCATCTTGCTTCTAGAGTCTGTGTCTCCTCCCAAGCATAATTGTTTGGTTCCCGTTGTGCAGAATAACCAAGATTTACACTTGTCTTTCAAAGGAGAGTAAGACAGAGCACCTGGTACCTGCCAGTCATGTGACTGCTACATCCAGCCACTAGATCGAGAGTTACATTGCAGGGCTTTCCTGCGCGTCTTCTTGCGAGCCCGGATTGTTGGGCTGGTTCTTTTTTGGTTTTGTTTGGGGACTGGGGGTTTTGCTCGGTTTGGGTTTTGCCGTTCAGATTTGGGAGGGCGGTTTCTCATGAGTTTCTCTTTTCCGGAGGCTGGCAGTGGCTCCTATCAGAATTTATTAAGAGCAGCAAGATCACTGAGGTCTCCAGAGCGGCATCACAGTCAGGTTTTAGAACAGATCCAAAAGGCAGAGGACTGATGTGCCAATGTCTGAAACGGAGGATTTCGGAAGCATATTCACCTTCCTAAAACGTGTCTCCCCTCTGTTTATGTTTACCCACTGCCTCTCAGCTGGTCATCCCAGTGCCTTTATGATTGCCAGTGTCTTACTAGAGCTGTGTGGAAGAGCAAAGACCGTGCTCCGAAGTCTAGCTCTGCCCCAGGCACATCTGACACACGCAAGCGGCCAAAATAAGCTTCTCTTGATGAGACAAGTGAATATGAGAGGCTTAAAATATCTTCTTATTAAAAGCCCTACTATTTTTAGAAAGGGCAGGAAGGCATAACAGTGAAGATGACCCTCCCTCTCACTCATGTCAGGTCAGGGAGTAATTCAGCTGTCTCCAAACTGAAGTTTCTGGATAGTTCTGTGCCACCCATGACCTTCAGCCAGGCGGTACCTGACGCGGTCTATGCTATAGATAGATATGATGAATGTGCTGGAGAGGATGATCCCAACGCCGCTGGTTTGTCAGTTTCAGGATAGAGTCACCCGCAGGCGTGCATGGCATTAAGCCATGTAGCATTTTAGCTATTCCTTTGTAATCCAACAAAAATTTAAACTCTTCACTTGGAAGAGACGTGAAGCAGCCTTCTAGGTGAGGTTTTAGACATTCTCCCCAAGTTACAACCCCAGTTGCGGTTTTTAAACAATTCTTGACAGACTCATGAGAGGGTACAAATGACCTCATGTTCATTATTGGCTGGTTCTGAGCCATCCACTCCCTCTAATGAACCTCCATAAACGAGGCTGCTGGCCAATCCTGATGGCGTTGTAGACTTCTCTCGTTAAACACAGTCAAAAGATTGGCATAGTGATTCTGGAGATGGTTTACTAGAAGGGGCATTAGTAGCAAATGTGCATTTCTAGCATTCCGACTGGTCCACTACTTTGGAAAATTAAAACTCCATCCCATTTAAAGGGCCAGTGGCAGAGTTCACTTCAACAGGTGCTTACAAGGACATCTGTTGGGATCAGACCCTGTCATGGTTTGTATGCGGTCAAGCATTTCTCGGCAGGCTAATCAAATTCTTAATGAGACTGTTTCTGAGTAATATCCTATGTGCTTGCCAGACTTAGAAATCTCAGACACAACGAGGGTAAACTCTTTCAGATTATTCTGATACCATTTTGTATAGTTAATAAAGTGTGGTGTTCTTATAGTTCCTGAAGTTACTCCCAAATCCTTACACTTGGGCTCTGTCAAACTAGGCTAGTGATCTCCAGCCCTGTCTGCACCCAGAACTACCTGAGCATTGCCCAGAAACCATGTAATGTGGGTCCTAGCACAGAGTGAGTGAAGCATAAATTTTTGGGGGCAGTACCCAACTACCTGTATTTTTTTTAAAGCTCCCTTGGGGATTCTGATGTATAGCAAGCATTGAGAATTATAGCTCCAACTTCTCTGAAAGCCGAAGGAATTCCAGATACCATGGGAGCATTTTAGGGAGGATTAAAATGGTCCTGGGAAATCAGTAGTTGCCCAGTGAGTCTGGGGGTGATGTATTCATGCCAAGAGGGCTGGGGGCTCTTACAAACTTGTCTGGATCCCTGCCCTCTAATCCTAGACCCCTTGAAATGACCAGTAATGGCTAACAGAGCTTAAAACAAACAAACAAACAAACTAAAAGGAACATTGCTAAAAAAACAAAAACAGATACAGAACGCAGAAATCATAAGCTTAGCTGTTTAGTGTTTGCATTTCTACAGCAAAATCCTGACTTTGTTTATACTCACTCTCTGATTAACTACTGATGGTATTTTCATTAATAGAATGGATATATTAATTCTCATGTTAATAGTAGACATTTTCTCTGTAGCGATTAAAATTCACCTAAACATATATGGCCTCATACACTGAAGGCACAATTACCATTAAAGAAAATATTTCATGTTTTAAAGAAAATAGGTTGGTAACACTGCCATCATATTTTGCTAACCTTGGTAGTTACTTTGCTAATACGGCTTGGTGACTTTTAAAAATACTACCTAGTGGGTGATTTTAATCTAGCAGTTGGTAAAATACATTCTGAGGGCCCTTCAGATAACATCGTCATCGTCTTCTTCTTCTTCTTTTAAGATTTTTTAAAAAGTTTTATTTATTTATTTGACAGAGGGAGACCACAAGTAGGCAGGGAGAGAGGGGGAAGCAGGCTCCCCACTGAGCAGAAAGCCAGACCCAGGGCTTGATCCTAGGACCCTGAGACCATATCCTGAGCCGAAGGCAGAAGGCTTAACCCATGGAGCCAGCCAAGAGCCCTTCAGATAACATCTTCTTGATGTTCCATTCCATTCTGTGTTGGGGCCCGATTCTCAGAGAGTTCAAACCATGTAGGAATGCTACCATAGCGTGCTTTAGTTTTTCTTTCCCACCCAACATGTGAGTTGCTTAATATTTTGCATGCATTTATTTCTTATTTAGACTACTCTTTACAGACAAGAGTTATATCATACAGACCCTGTATACTTCTTGTTTTTAAATAACTTCTGTTATTCTATTATGGTGGAAATCACACCAGGCAAGGGACCTCTGTAAAAAACTTAAACTGTGGATGACGGCTTTTCCGTTATCTACACTTGTTTATAACTTGGAGACACATTTTCCTTCTTCCTTTTTACTTAGGGATGATTTGAAGATAATTTGAATCCATCAGTTATGTTCTACTTATTTTAGAGTTGGTATAAGTTTGAGTGGGGAAGGAGACTAAATAAATTGGCTAAGTAAATGGATGTCGTTCTACTAAATAAATTTATTTTGCCCAAGGGAAGTCAGTGTGTGAACCCATTTCTAATGGGGCCCAAGGAATTAAGCCCAGCCTCATTCAATTCTAAAATTCATCTATGAGGGGCGCCTGGGTGGCTCAGTGGGTTAAGCCGCTGCCTTTGGCTCGGGTCATGATCTCAGGGTCCTGGGATCGAGTCCCGCATCGGGCTCTCTGCTCAGCAGGGAGTCTGCTTCCCTCTCTCTCTCTCTGCCTGCCTCTCCGACTACTTGTGATTTCTCTCTGTCAAATAAATAAATAAAATCTTAAAAATAAATAAATAAAATAAAATTCATCTATGAAACTGCACTCGTGAAAAGCACAGTTGCCAAGTGCTAGGGGAAATTCTTTTTAGGAAGAAATAAAGTTCATGACATTTCGTTGCTTAAAATCTAGAAAGGCATAGAAAGTATGTTTTCTAATGTCCTCAATTTAGTTTGAGATATTGATTCCTTAAAAGAATATTGTTATTATTATTTTAGTATTATTAGTTATTTTTTAATTTAAAATAATTAAATTTCAAATTTTATTTTTTAAATTTTTTTTAGTATGGGGTGAAAGCAATGGATCCTCTTCTCAGAAAGTGCAAAATGGACAAGCCCTTTTTGATATGACCTTTAAATAGGTCAACAACACAAAAATGACCATACAACAAGAAATTAACTGTGTTGGGTGAAGGAGACAGAGGTAATTTATCATTTCTCAAACAGTCCTGACTAAAAACATTCAGCTGGGGCTCTAGGTAATTAGAATCCAAAGACAATAGCTAATCTATAGGGTACTTTAAATAGTGAAATACTAAACTTTTTTTTTTTTTTTTGAAGAACTGATTAAAAGAAATGAAGTTGTATAGATGTTCTCTCTTTTCATTTCTGCCTTTATACCAAGAAGTTTCAAAAGCAATGAAAATGCAAAGTAGCAGGTGTAAAGATGAGAGAAGCAATGTGTCTATGCCTAACCTAGAAACAGAACAGTCCAGAAATCATCTCAGCCTCTCTACATATACAACCACATATCTTCACAGTATTACATTCACTGTTTTTAGGAAATAGATAATAATCATTTATGTTTTTCCATCACTTCCAATATTACTAGATTCCACAAAGCCATGGAGTAAGGATCAGTTGTCATTATTCATAATCGTTTTCCCACTGTTGCCATAGGGCCATGAATCAATGGTGTCATCATCTCACAACCACAGAACTGGGCTCTGTACTTGATAAGTGACCATTATTATTAAGAAGTAAACGTCTCACTTTATTGGAAACCATATATGATGATTCTAGCCAGTACAAAAATGTGTGGAACTTAAAATTTTTTAACTTGAGATTAGAATAGCAGTCATAGCTTAGCATTATCTTATAAAGCAGACTGTATCATGTGTATTTTTAATGTAAGTGTCAAGGAGTCAAAGAAACATGATAGTTGTAGAAGGGTTACAAATGCCAGTAATTAAGAGTCAATGGAACCAAAGGCTACTGTGGCCCTTCTGCTTTAGCCCTACTCATCTATAATCCACATTGCTTCAGAAGGCCACTCTAAAAGTCTCCAAGGAAAATCACATAAAGTTCATAAAATCTTAGCATCTCCTAATCCACCTGCAAAATAGTTACCATGGCTTTGCCCGAGCTCATCTGCTATTGTGTATATTTTTGTTTCTTGATGAGTTTAGTTTTACCACGTTTTGGAAATCTATAAAAGTGAAATTCTTCAGTAATAGATGGACTCTCATCTATGACTAAGTTTCTTATTCTATAACTTCAGTAAGATGATTCAGTTAGCTTCTACTCTGGACGTAAAAATAACAAAAGAGCATTCTAGCATACAAACAAAAGTTAAGGACTTGTGGTCCTGCTTCTGCCAATGATTTGGTACCTCCAAGTCCCGATTTTGCCAACATTTGGGCCTTTCTAGGAGTGTCAACAAATTTACATTTAGTAAGAATAAATTTTATAATTTGTCAGAATCCTTAAATGTCTAGATAAATGCCTAGAAATCTTCTAAAACATTTTAAAAATTTTATTTATTTGAGAGGGAGAGAGAAAGCATAAGCAGGGGAAACAGAAGGCAGAGGGAGAGGGAGAAACTGTCTCCCCACAGAGCAGGGGGAGCTCATTGTGCGACTGGATCCCAGAACCCCAGGATCAAGACCTGAGCCGAAGGCAGTCCTTTAACTGACTGAGCCACCCAGGCACTCCCCCACTTTTTTATATGATCAAAGAGCACTGAAATCTATAAATATATACAGAAATCGCTTAAAAGAGGATAAGAGCTTTCAGAAAGTGAGCCTTAAAGCACAAAAGATGCACACATGATCTATGAAATAACCAGGATATAATTCTGCCTGTCCGGTGAATAAACAATTTGGTATGCAGGACTTTATGCAGTAGTAGTTCCTGATTTCATAAAGCTTGGTTCCTTTGGTAATTTGTAGGTCTGTAGAAATTCAGCCAGAAAACCAACTTTAGAGAGAGAAAGTAGAATTGGAAACCGGACCAATAATGTTTGCACATTAAAATAAATGTGGTTTGGGCTTAAACCGCAGGTCTCCTTCAACTCTGTGTCCGTACAAACAGTTAGTTCGTCCACGTCCTTCCTTATTCCCCTGATTCTCAGATGTCTGGAGTTAGCTGAGTCAGCCACCCAAATAAAAATGAGTAGTCTCTCTTAACTCTATAACTCATCTCTTATTAATTTACCTCTATTAAACTCTATAACTCATCTCTTATTAATTTACCTCTATTAAAAGTTTCATTGATAACTGAACCTGAAAGTAGAATCTTTTGACTTCATTGGAAAACAGAGTAAACCATTTTATAACTTAAGGTTTGAACAGGGAGTTATTTCCTGTTGAAAGAATCATGGTTTTCAAATAAACCAATTTTATAGAAGTCCCTGTTAACATGAGAAAACTTATTCCTAAAATTCTAAGCAAAAAGGGATGATTTCTCAGTTACTTGGTCATAAGACACATAGGGACAGTTGTTTGTATAGTCACTCTTCTTTAAGCAGCAGTGATAGAAACTTCTAGAAATAAAAAGTTTAAAAGTAATTTAATGAATATAAAGTATTTCATTATGTCAATTTTTGCCAGAAAGTGTAATCTTGTCTTTAGGGAATCTGAGATAATATTACTTTGTTCTATTTCAAAAATTGTAGTTTTCAGGAATAAGCAGACTTTTTTTTTTTTTTTTGAGTACTCTAGTCGTGAAATAGTTCTACTTCTTTTTCAAATATATTCCCAGGAATACACAGGAAAATTGCATTTCTCATATCTGCTGCATAATAAGAATGATAGTAATTCAAATATTCTGCATTTAGAAAGCACCTTTCTTCCCAGGACTTTAAATTTCTCTCATTTAATTTATCCTTCCTGATTCTCTGTAAAGATGGGATAACAAATACTTTTCCTTCTCTTTTTCAGTGGGGCAGACCAATCATTGATAAGTGGTTGGTTTCAGAAATTAAATAGCAGAAGTAGGGCTAGAACATTTGCTCAAGTTTCAAATCACAGCATAGTTACATTTGCTCCTAAAAACTTAATTTACTTTTAAGCAAGATAGGAGAGAATCATACAACTTTAGAGATATTTTTATCTCGAAGTCTGGAGATACTAACATGGTTCAAGATCTGGACTGACACCATTGGGAGTTCACCTAACCCAACCTCTGATCTTTTAAAGATAAAAAGCAAAGTCCAGAGACAGTAAGCAACTTAGCCAAGGTCCCAAAGACTTGGGGACACAGGCCAGGTGTTTTGACATGTGATCTTTTTACTATCTGATTCTATCTTTACAGTTTTTATAATATTCCGATATTTGAAAAACAAAGGCAAATGTAAAACTTAGAGTATATTTAAGCAATATGGTACAACTTATTATAGTTGGAACTAATTTTAAGGTTAAGATTAAATCACCCCCCCCTTTTTTCAATATTATAACACATAGACTAAGCATGACCTATAAAGAAAAGTCTTTGGGTAGAAAAGAAATTTTTCTATTTCAGGGGAAAGCTTGGACTGTCTTCACCCACCTTTTATTTTAGAGATGTGGGTTATGGCAAACAGAGTCCTCAGGGAAACTGAATGAGAATGTTTCCACAATGGGTATTTTTCCAAAGTGGTGGGAGGCACGCAGATGACGGTGAGAGGTACTTCCCTGAGGTCTGACTTATGGGAATGGTAAAGGCAGAAGGCATGGTTATCTCTACCTCTTTTATTTGCCCCGTGCCCCACCTCCCTGGACTTGAGAACTCTAACCTTCATCTTAAAATTAGTCCCAGTTGTACTCTTAAAGGAATCAGAACACCGAAATGCGAACAGTAGGGTTAGGGCTCAAATAAACACTAGGGATCCGCTTTTATTTCTGGACTTAGAACCTATGCTGTGTACTCGCATCTGTCTGTTTCCCCTCTATCCCTGAAGGACTCTCCAGGAACTTAAGGGACAGGGGACCGGTGGTCATGATCACAGTGGGCCAAAGAAGGAAAGATAGTAAAATGCAGTGTGTGGCAAGAACGTTAGATCAACAAACCCTCCCAATCCACTGGGGATATAATAAAGGAAATGACCAGGAACTGGCCCAGCACAGACCCGAGCAAGACATTCTCTTTCTGTAAAATAAAGGGTTTGCACTAGACAGGTCTACAAAATTACTTGCAGCTTGGCATCTGGGATGCCAAGTGTCCTGAGATACACACTTTCCCTTTTGCTCCTTTGGGGTCCTATTCCCCACTCTTCCTCTAATCCATGTCTCCTGGAGCTCCTATTTCAGGAAATACTACCAGAAGCTTTCATGTAAGGGAGTTCTGCTGTCAGCTCCCAGTTACCAAGGCAGCAAGCAGGAGAGCCCCCTTCCCTGGCCAAGGCAGCAAGCAGGAAAGACAAGTGTTGATGTCCACAACAGGACTACAAATGCACTGCACCACACACTGTGACAGACCGGGGCTCCCTCTTCCTACGCATTCACATCAGAATTATGGTTACAAAGAGAGCTGATAAAACCCTGGGAGTTGGGGCCAGACAGCAATATTTTACCGTACGATGTATAGGCAAGTCTATGCAGATGTTACTTAGCAAGACTAATAATCGTACTGAGACAGGTAGGGACCAGGCGAAAAAGCCCTCAAGGGAAAAAAAAAAAAGTTTTGGAATCAGGGCACTTTCTGTGGGTTGGTGTTGCTAAACCACTTTCGTACAGAGCAGACCCAGGATGAGGCCAGGATTTGGCCCCATATAGGCCCCATACATTGCAGGACTGGAAACAGAGGACTCCGCTCTAAAAAGCACCCTTGAGTTGTGGGAATAACCTGCCTCTGTCGACCAATCAGGGCAAGGCTCTTCCAGCCAATCAGGATGAAACGTTTTTTTTTTTTTTTCCTTTCCCTCATTAGCATCCTGGATCGCTGAGTGTGCGCCTGAGTGGGAACCCCAGGGGCAACTTTCTCTGTGTAAGCTGAGTCTCCTCTCCATTTGGGGAAGCCAGGTTACCTCACCTCTGTCAGCACTCTGCCTCCCTTCAACTTTATCTGTGACCCTAATAAAGCCTCGTATGCCTCATTTCTATGTTGGGGGGCCCAAGAACCCAACCCTGGTAACAACATATGAGTTTTAAGGAACTCCTACAGTTGATTTGTGTCTCTATGTGACAGACACCTATTACATGTTTACAGTAACACAGGGGCTGTGTCCCCGGTTCTAAATCATTATTCTCTAGTGACCTTTGAGAACACCACCCATACTGGAAAGGAGGAAAACCTGTAAATCTTTTCCTTAGTAGAGAACATATTAAGTGGGAAAAAAGAAAATGAAACAAAAACTTTGCTCTGTCAGGTTGTTTAGTAATAGTAACAGTGCATTTATCAGGAAATAGCCCGCATTTGTCAACAAGTAACTGCCACCTGGAGGCAGAATCTGGCCTTGTCCTAGGTTGCCGTCAATACAACTGGACGATAAAGCAACTTTACCAAATCTTCTTCTTCTGTTCCAGCCTTCCTTCCAGGCTACCATATTACATTTAGGTGTCCTGTCTCTGAAGAGTCCCTTTGGCTGACACAGCTTCTCAGACTTCTCCCGTTTATCATGACCTTGATGGTACAGAAGAATACTGGTCTGTGTTTCATAGCACGTCCCTCAATTTGGGTTTAACTGGTATTTTCTCATGGTTTTTGCTAGGGTTATAGGTTTTTTTTTTGGGAGGAAGACTATGGAAGTAGAGTGCTATTTTCATCACATGATAGCAAGGATATATAGTATTATTGATAGGACTATCATTGATGGTGCAAACTTTGGTCATCTGGCTAAGATAGGAATTCTGTATTTTATAACACAGTATCTCATTCTAGGAACCAATGATTGCAACAGGAGCTGTATTAAAATGTAATCTTCTCCATAATTGTTATCTTAGAGATGTGTCCCCTCTTAGGATGGAGTAAGTGCCAAAAGGCATCACACATGTCCACACTACTCAGCTTTCTGCCCAATAATCTAAAAGGGTCATGACAAAATTCACTACTTGGGATTTGCATGCTGATGGCCACAATAGTAAAAACCCATCTCTTCCCACACATTTCTTATAGCACTGAGGGAAGAACTTGATACCATCAAATTACTGCCTCTTTTCTTATCTACACGTATACCAAATTTTTACCATAATTGTTTGTCTGAGTACATGTCTCACTTGTCATGGACATTTAGAACTAATTTGCAATCACATTTCATGTCAATTGTACCATTGATTGAAATAAATTACGCTTAAACTGACCTTCACTTCTGGGTTAGTACATCTTGGTTATTTCTCTGTGCTTGTAACAATGGATTTTATTTTATTTGGTAACAATGGATTTTAAAGACAACTACTCACTAAAAGACCGCATCGTTGAGCAATCCGTTAGAATGCTAAGTGACTTCTTCTAATATTAGGTTATGAGTATTTTTCTGTGTGCATATAATACAAATGATGCATTTATTTCACTACTTTATGAACCTCCTGGCTCTGCTTTGTATATAGCCCCTTGAATAGACTGGGTCATTTCCTCCCTTTTTAAATCATCAGTAAATAACAGAGAGTAAAATGAAGAAAATGAGAAGGGGCATTCAGAGATATTATGGTTATTCTTTATATTGTTTAACAGCTAGGGAATGTTTTTTCCATGTGTGGCTTCTTTTTCCTCACAGATTTTCTCCAGATCAAATTGACCTTCTGGCTACATCCTACTCTCAATTCTCCTTTTGTGACCTCCTTTTTCCTCATTCCTAGGAATACACAAGTATGTATACATGGCCTTGATGGATGAATTTGGTTTTGCAAGAGCTTGTGACAAGAGAAGCAGCTACATGTGTGACGGGAGCATCGCTTTGACTCATTATCAGCAGTGCAGTGTGGACGCTGGATGTCCACCTGAGAACACACAATATCTGAATGGGTTCTCGGTCTCAGTGGGAAGCCTGATGTGAGTCTCAATCCCAGGACCCTGAGATCATGACCTGAGCTGAAGGCAGATGCTTAACTTACTGAGCTGCCCAGGCATCCCAGGATAACTGTTTCTTTAATAGTGATGCCCAGATTATCTAGTGCCCTCGAGGGATGGGGGTATTCCCTGAGGAAGGACATTGTCCATATTATCGAAATTTTTCTTTTTTGATTACCACATGGATCTCTCGCCCTATTACAAAAAAAAAAAAAAAAAAAAAAAAAAAACCTAGGGCATCAATATTTCTAGAATGGATTATCTTCTTCCAAATCATTTAAAGCATAATTTATTGAACATAGTACAGTGTTCAGAGGCTATCATTCCCAATAATCAACCGTGTGTGGCTACCTCTACTTGGGAGGACCCCCAACCACACTCCTACTATGTGATACTTAAGATTAATTGCTCAGATTTTAAGCATTATCTCTCACCAGAGTCAGGGAATCTTACCTCCCATTTCTGACCCAGGTACACTTATCTTGTGTCCCTAAAAGCCAGAGAGCCGAACTTGCTACAGTTGTACCTATAATATATTCATGTAATCAGGGATTAAATAACGTCTCCAGAGCTGTGTGTTCTGCACAAATCCTGGCTCTATCTTGGATTGGCCACATGAGTTTGGACAGGCTTCAGAATCCCTCCACACCTCAGCTTTCTTTGACTGTTTCATGGGCACACTAGTCAACCAACCCCACAGGTTGTGGTGAAAAATAAATGAGATAAATGCATGTGAAACATAACTGTAAGCAATCAGTGATAATAAGATTGTTACCTTTCATGGAGTTTGCATGGTGTGCCTGATACTTTTCGTCACTACTAACTGCCTGATTTTCCTGTCCATGGATGTTTGCTTCTCCAAGTAGCTGTTCTTCCCCTCAGCTGGGATCTAGCTAGTAGAGTTCTGTGTCCAGCAAACTAGAGATAAATGGGATGTTATCTCTAACATACAGAGATCACATTAATTTAGAAACCTAGGAATACACAAGTATGTCATAGAGTTGATGTTTTGTTCTTTTACATGATTCTCAGTTTCTTCATTGGAAATATTCTAATTGGTGGTTTATGGTGCTCCTACTACACTCTGGTTAACTCTTTGTATTGCTGCTATGCAATGCAGTGCATGTTATCTTTTCACCTTCGAATTTCTAAACCATCTTAGAATCAGGAGCTATCAAATTGATGGGATACGTGATCAAGGAAGCATGAGATTTCTACAGTCCATTTTAACAGCCCTTTTAAAACGAGCCTATGTGAGGATCTCCTTTTCAAGTTTAAATTTAATAAACTTCCCACCATTCTACCAGGTATTACTTTTAGAGGATATGGAATTTATGAGCCGTCCTTCAGACGAAGGAAAAGCACAACACTTATGTGGTTTCAGGACTAGGTCCTTCCGATCAAGTCTTCCCTGAGCTTTTCGAGACATGATCCAGCATCATGCTGTTGGCCCCAGTCAGGCAATAGATACAAAGTTAGACAATGACCTTCATGATCCAGAGCCTGGAAAGCATGACACAGAGACTCAAGAGGCATGCAGAGAAAGCCAGAGAGGGTCCTCTCTGAGGACGAACAGGTGCCATAATCAGAATTGCCAAGAATCTGCTCAGTGATCCAATCCTGCAAATAGATCCCTCTTCCATTTTTTAGGGGCTTACTCCCTCTGAGTTACTTCTTTAAAGCCACCATGAGAGCAGCTCACTGTGAAACAGGACAAAGACCTGGCCACATTCCAGAGGCACAAATGAGCTTGCTGATTCCTTCAGGAATGGGTCGGTGACACCACAGATGCCTCCTTCTGGACCAGAGATTCCTAAGTGTGCCTTTAGCAGGGGCAGCTCAATTTCAAATCCTCCACTTTCTTGCCTTTGGCAGATCATCACAAATATGCCTTTGATAAAGACCTGACAAGATTTACAATGTCTTTATCCCACTGAGTAATGTTTATGAGACAAACATTCCCTGAGGTGATTTGTGAAGATAAAAATAAAGGAAAAGAGACAGAGAATTCTATTTTGATCGTTTTCCTGACAAACAGCAACAGAAGGAGAAATAGTACACAGAAGATGTATGTTCTTTTTTAGGCTCCAATGAAAAGTATTTGCAACATTCCATCATGTCACCCAAATCTATTAACTATGCTGTTAATATGGTACAGTTAACATCAGGGGGACATTTTATGGCAGTGGAAAAGAGACTCGTTGGAGGGCTAATGTTTTTGAGATGAAATTGACATGAGACAGCTTTAGACTCTACTCAGGGGACCTGTCTTGTAGCTAACCCTTCTAGCAAACATGATCTACAGTCCACTTCCACCCATGCTGCTGACTTCAAGAGCCCGGTCTGAGCCACAGAAATGCTGTCTAGGGTCCACACACCAGACAGAGCATGCAGAGACATGGGAAGAAAGGCCTTGTCACTGCTTGTACAATCCCACCATCCTTGTGTGTCTACATGCACTGCTAAAATTGAGCCCTTCCTTATGCACCTGTTGCTGAGATGTCCTGTCAGAGGAGCTCAGGGGGCAAAGGGAAGACTCTCACTCAAGTGCCCTGCCCAGCAGGGGACACGCAGAACAGCCTAAGAACCTTGGGAGAGGAACTAGAAGACAGTCTTCTCCTTCCAGGCTTGATATGATCATTTTTCTGAATAGCGTTTGCCTGGCTGAGACAAAAGGAGAAAAGCAGATCTTTCCCATCAAAAGAGATCCCCTGATGGCTTAAGTACAACAGCACCCTTTTCTTTAGCTCAGGTCCCCTCCGTCCAGACACATTTCTTCAGAGATCAGCAAAGCAGGGGCTTACATTACTGGTTTGGCTGCTACCTCTTTAAGTCCCATCTTTTACTTTCCACCGAAAACCCAAATCAGAATCCAAACTACGATTATGTTTGGATTTTAACCTGAGGTAATGAGGCTACCATGATTACAGCAGGGAGGCGATGGGCAGCCACAGTGGCTCAAAGAATCTTCTTACAAAAGAAGAGTTTTCATTCAGAAAAATGTCACCAGGATTACGACGTCAGCCTCACTTACTCACACTTGAACTTCACATGTACTTGCCTTAAAGAATTCCAAATCTTGAGAAGTGATAAACGCCTGCTCTAGGTTTTCTAACAGAAAGTGAACGTTTGAGTTTTGTAAAAACAGACGGTAAAGCTATGGCATCACTACCTCCCTCCTCAGGAAGGGGAGGGAATCAGAAAGTAGAAACATAAAGTTAAGAAATAACACGGAAACCGCCATTGTTTCCATTGCTTGCAAAACAAGTTCTCACTCCTTACCCACAGAACAACAGCAAGAATGTAACAGGACACAGGTGCAGTGCTCCTTCCCCAAGAAGTGAAAAGAGGGCACTTCTAGGTCACCTTGTCAAATGTCTTTCCAGCACGACAGGTGTTGTGAGAGCTACAGAAGCTATTTCTATTATTTATGTCTTTAGAGATTGCTAAAAATACCAAGTCCTTTCTTGTGAGAAAACTGCTTTCCATTTGTGCCCTGAATATATTGTATTCTTTGTAACACAATAGCACAATACAAAATGCATTACCTCTAGGGGAAGAAAAAAGGGATCCTAAATGTCATTGTGACTCCTAAATGTTGGTTAGATACCCAATATTTCCTTATCACTATTACTTGTGAGATAGATCAATATTGAACAACTTCTGTGTACTTCCAAAAGAATTCCAAATAAACCTCAAGTTCAGTGATTATGCCTGCCTTGTTGACCTGAATCATAAAAGTTTTTGATTTCCGCCCATAGATTGTGACCTCTATTTATAGGATGTATACAAGATACTGAATAGTCCTGAAGAGGGCAAAGGCTTTTTTTTTTATCTATCTATCTATCTATTTATTTATTATTATTTTTTTTAACCTTGCTCTGGATTCTCTGTGGAATGAAAATATGGTTCACTGGGACATCCTATGATCAGGGACTCGGCCATCTCCGTGAATGATTCAAACCCCTGAGGGACGCCTGTGGGCTGGACCCATTCCACCTTCTGGTGAGGACACACCTCCTGCAGTCATTAATTTTCAGCATGAAAGTTAGATTTCAATTGACCCCAAACCACAAAGTCCATTTTCAACGTTGGTAAGCTATCACCTTCGGTCGGCAGGCATGTTTTAGAATGGAAACCAAGTGGCTAAGAGTGACAGCAATTATCCCCAGGTTAATAAGAGACTCTTCTAGCTGGAGGGACAGAAGGATTCCAGGAAAACTGTATAGTCCTTCTTTAGCACTCACTCATCCGCCTCGCTGTCCCGCGACAGATAAAAGATGCGGGCAGCTAGGCTAAAAGGCATTTGACGAACTAAGGTAAATAACTGCACCATCTTGACCAGGCGGAATCAAAACTCTGAGATGATTTTCGACAGTTCAAGGAATCTGAGCATGATCATCCTAACGGAACTCCAGTTTCCTGTTTTTAGAAGAATCAGCCAGTTCTTTGACATCATAAGTTACTTTTAGCAAATTACTGATTAAAAACAAGCATATGCCAGAGCACTGTTAGAGATGCTGAACATCCTGTCATGGAGCTATATACTAAAAAAAACCCTACAAATAATGAAACCAGCCCAGTCCTCCTGGTGAGGGAGAAAGACAAAGAAACAAGTATGTGTGTAGTATGTCAATTTGCGGTAAGGGCATGGAGAACATTTAGGCAAGGAAGGGGACCAGAGAGTGCTGGGACCCAGGTGAGGAGGGTGACACCTCGGCCAAGGTCTCAGGTGAGGATGTGGGGTGGGCGGAAGCGGAGCAAACGGAGTCCAGCCTGCGACCCGCCAGGATCCACCTCGTGCTTTCAGGGCGGTTGGCTGCCAGGCTGTGAGCAGGGAGCTTCTGCAAAGCAGAGGACAGGAAGGCATGGGGGAAATGTGAAGCCAGTTTAAAGTCACTGCCCTCTGCCCTCATCCAGGCAAGAAGAGCCTCTGTGACTTGGACAGAGGAGTTAACGCCCAAGAGTCGGCTCTGGAACAGGTACCGAAGGGAGAGTCAGTGCGATCTGTCGTCAGACGGACGTGTGCTATGAACAGAAGAAGCAGGGGGACTACGAGTCTGAGTGACCCTCAAGAACCAGGACTGAGGTCTGCTTATTGAAACGGGGTTGGGGGGTGCTTCATAAAAGCAGGTTTGGAGGAAGAATGGGAGTTCAGTTTGGTATTTTGAGTTTGTGCGGTGTACGATTTCTCCGAGGGGATTTAGGGGATTTGACAAGGGGGTGGCTGGATGTCCAACGTTTCAGAAAGGACACTGGGGCTGGAAAAGTGTATCTGGCAGGCACCTGCAGAGAGAGGTGCTGAGAGCTGCGGGGCGAGCCCAGGTCACCAAGGATGGAAGTAGATATGCAGAGGGGGACAGATTGGGGTGCCCCACCGGGCAGCGGCGACACACAGGTCAGAGTCTAAGATGACGTGAGGAACACAGAACACCAGGGAACACCGGCTCAAGTAAGAACACACTTCAGGGAAAAGAAGCTATGTCGGATGAGATAAGCAATGAGCCACAACCAGGGAGTTTCGCTTGCTGGAGGTCGCTAGTCACCTTGGCGTGGTGGTGATTAAAGCCTCAGGAGAGACTGGGAGGTGAGGGATTGGAGCTACACTTAAAACAACAAAAAAATATTTCCATTTATTTGAGAGTGAGTGAGCACAACTGGTGGGCAGGGGCAGAGGGAGAAGCAGACTCTGAGCAGGACTCGATCCCAGGACCCTGAGATAATGACCTGAGCCGGAGGCAGACATTTCACCGACTGAGCCCCCCAGGCGCCCTGGAGATACTCTCTTTAGATGTGGATTATATTTGCTGATAAATGGGAATCGAAGGTATTGGCTGTTTGGTTGGTTTCCAGCGACTAAAAAGAGACAGAGATGGTTACGGCGGAGCGTGGGAGAGTTTCCGGCGTGATCCTTACACAGGAAGGAAGATGGGCTGGGTGCCCACGGAAGGGCTGGTGTGGGTCCAGATCAGTGACTGCCAGTAAGAGCGGGGAGTTTCCCGGCAGGGGCGCCTGGAAGGTCAGACTCCAGACAGGTGGAACCGTTGATAGTCTTCAGAAAGGACCCGAAAGAGAAGGCAAAACTGGGGTACACTGCAACACTTACACAAGGCCACATGTCTTTCTATCGACCACCCCAAACGCAAATCGCCATTTTATTTAATGAATGCTTCACGTGGGTTAGTCATTACTCTAAACCCTTTGCTTACTGTCATTTATTTTTCACAAGGAACGAGCCCTTCCTGAGGAAATGAATGAAAGCTAACTTTCCAAGATCCCATGGAGGAAGGTGTGCACCTGGGTTTTATGTATGGGCAGCTGGCATCTAGAACCTGTGCCATAAATCACTCCCTGATTCTTAACTACCCCTGTCTTTATATATCTGTCCATCCACTTACCTACCTAGAGAGCCCCAGAGTCCCACTTCTGTTTCATGTTCTCAGTGAGCCTTAATGTTTCATATTTCTATATGAAAAAATATTTATAAGAAAACAGAAGATTCAGAAATACAAACACTATGAACCTAAGTAGCAACTCGGGTCACTGTGGTGGGGCTGGAGTTGAAGAATGGGTTCCAGATGGACTTTTGATGGATGCTGTTATTTGGAGAGGAAACTCTCCCTCTTCGTGGCCCCATTCTTCCCAGGAGAGGGCAGAAGCAAGCTTGCTCACTATCCACAGAACCATGATGTACTGCTTCCCGGGGTAAACTGTGCTAACTCCCGAGAAGGAGTCACTGTGCTGGAGCACTGGCTGTGGTCATCAAATGGATGGATGGCTCTAAGGGACCATCAGGGACTGTCTACCAGGGGACAAGGCCTCCTGACCCACTCACACAATTCCCTGGACTCTGGGAGTCCGGCAGCAGCTGGTTACGCTCATCTCTACCCTGACCCGATTCCCAAATCCTTCATAAATAAAGTGACCTTTACCTGACAGTCCAAACCTCCTCATGAACACAGAACTGACTCTGTCCCAGTTTTCCTTCTCTAGTATTTGGAACGTACTTAGGCCAGGAGCACAGAAGTCAACTGTAATTATGACATTTTTAGTAGTTTTATGACATTTTTAGTATTTGCTAGCTTTTTTACTTGCTAATGAGAAAAAAGATGACTCTTTTAAGGAAGAAACTCTGTCTTACTTTGCATTTACTACAGTATTGAGAAACACGAAGCCTATAGTAGGCATTCAATAACGATTCTTTGATTTGTAAAAGGACTCATTTTAGACCATAATCTTGTCCTTTTCTGTGTGAATCAAATGAAAAATATCTGATATTCCAGCTGTTTCTTACTTTCTTTACTGACTAAATGCCTATGTGAACACTTGTATGACTACAAATCAACAGAACTTCACCCATTACTCACGTCTAGACTTTCCAAGTTACATTTAATGAAGTTTCTATTCTCAGACTTTATGTGCATAAAACAGAGTATAGTGAACTATGTTGCTATACAACTAACCTTAACTTTAATATTAAGGAGAAAGAAAAGAAGAGAAAGTTGCAGTGATTTTTTAAAACCACAATTTATTATAACATATTAATGCATCATAATAATACATGAGATCATAATTAGGCTTATATATTAGAATATATTAGGATTTAATGTCACCTAGCAAATTATCCCCAATCTTACTGGCTTGAAGAAACAATAAACATGTATTATTTTACGGTTTTCTGCAAGTGAGGAATTTAGGAGCAGCTCAGCTGGGCAGCTGGGTCTCAGGGTCTCTCTTCGAGATGTCATCGGAGGCTGCGTCATCTGAAGCCTGAGTAGAACCGATCCGGTTCCAAGGCAGCTGAATCACATGGCTGGCAAGCTGCTGTTAGTTGTTGGCAGGAGGTCCCAGTCACTCTCCATGTGAGCTTTTCCATAAGCTGCCTGAGTATCCTTAGGACACGGGTGACTGGCTTCCCCCAAGGACAGCAATGGCAGACGGTAAGGCAGAGGTCACAATGTCATTCACAGATTACATTCATGGTATCCTGCTGGTCACATGGACAACAAGAGTTCACTGGAAGAGCGGATGACACAAGGCATGGCTGCATTCCAGAGACGAATGATCTACCTCTGTCCCCTTCAGACCCAACACCTACACTTGGTCCAGAGCAGGATGCATACTTCCTATCCTGTGGACGGTTGCCCATTTTTGAAGTAGAAGAGTCTTCTCAGCCAGCTTCCTGCTTGAAGAAGTCTGAGGTTCCAGAGGACTCTTTCCATACAGCGCTAGCTCTGTCGTCTCCAGTCCAAGCTGGTGATCTTTGCTCAGTACCATCCTCTTAGCAACTCTGTGGGTCTCTGATGTGGACTGGAGTTCATTCCAGAACAAAAAGCCACACTCACAGATCTCTTTGATGTGAGCTCTTCTCAACCTTAATCATCCAGGAAGGCTGCAGAGGGACAATACCCTTCAGCTTTTTGGAAACCCCATGTCTGACTGAATACTTCTTTGAGGCAATCCTCCGACACAATACACTTGAAGAAGATTTCAGAAAGATTTTCAAAAGATTTTACAGCTGTTGGTTTTAACTCTATATTTGTATCATGTTTTCCTAAGAGTGCCTTGGATTTGATGTTTGCCTGGAAGATGGTTCTGAAATGCAGTCTTCTAGAAAGGTGACGGATTATTGAATCAGCAAGTCCTTGTTTGAACATCTGACATTCCTTCATTAAACTTATTTTTCTTATATCACATTTTCCATAAGCAGGAACAAGAAGCTTCCTGAAGAAGCTTCTGCTTTCCACATCACCACAGGTGATGGTGTTGCTCAAATTTCTGACACCACGGTTTCCAAAATTTCCCTCACTTTTCTCTAAGTCCTCCTGGGCAGCCTCCTCAGAGGCCTTCAGACTCCTGTTGAGTGTCTCTTCAAATTCTCCGGGTCCTTCCAGCTGCCACCCACCTTCCTCTTCTGATTCCCTCTCCCTTCCGCCATTTTAGGTTTTGTCATGGCAGTACCCAAATTCCAGGAACCAAAATAGGCATTAGTTATCTGATGTCATATAACTACCCTCAAAGTTTAACGGCTTGAAACAAGTTACTGTTTTTAACATTTATTAGCTCAGAGTGACTAGGTGTGGAGTGGCTTATGTGGGGAGTTGTCTTGCGTTACTCATGAGGTTGCAGTTAAGACACCAGCTAGGGCTAGAGTCAGCAGAAGGCATGACTGGGCGAGGGGAATCCATGCCAATGTAGCTCAGCCAGTGGTTAGCAAGCTGGTGCTAGTTGCTGGCATTTCCTCTCCAAGTGTGGGTCTCTTTGGAGGCTGTGTGAGGGTGCTCTCACCTCAGAGTGAGTGAACCCAGAAAAAGCAATGTGGAAGCCACACTGTCTTCTATAGTCTAGCATCTGATGCCACACAACGTCATCTCCACCATATTTTCTCCATCCTGTAGTTGAGTGTGGGAGGCAACGAAGAACCGATGCACTTGTCAGAGGGCGGGGACCACTGGATGCCCAACCTCAGCCTCTGGCTACCGGTATATCAGAGTGAACAGTGCCCCCCATTTTACTTCCACCCAGGACCACTGGCGGTGGCCTTATTTGGAAATAGTGTTTTTTTGGGAGGTGATTCATTAAAAGGAGGAAATACTGGATTGGGTAGGCTCTAAATCCAACGACTAGTCTTACAAGAAGGCTGTGTAAAAACAGACACACACAGAGGAAAGACAACTACCTTCGGACAGAAGCAGAAATCTGACTAATGTAGCTATAAACCAGGATCAGCGAGGAAAAAGTCTTCCCCAGAGTCTTCAGAGGGAGCAGGCCCTGCCAACATCTTGGTTTTAAGATTCTGGCCTCTAGCTCGGTGACTAAGTATATTTCTGTTATTTTGAGCTGCCTATTTTTTAGTAATTTGTTATGGCAGTCCTAGGAAAGGGATACATGGATGCTCTTTAAATTTTAGGTTATTAATCCACTCAGTTTTCAACTGCAGTCGTAATCTATTAGTTCACGAAGAAATAAATAATTCTTACAGCACTCCAATAAGTGAACCAGCAGAACAAAACATGAATGCTCAGGGTGAGAACTCACATATTTCGGTCCTGCATGCGACCATTTCAATGTGAATTTGTTAGTTATGTTTATCAGGCACCTGCTAGCATCTAGATTCTGTGCTGGATATACTGGTCTAACATACACCATCAGTATTTTTAAATTGATTATAATCTTGCAGCGAAAATATCTATATACATATAAATGGGTCCTTGGGGGCTCTGTGCAGCTCACTGGTAGGCAGTGGGGAAAATAGGTCCAGTCTGTGTTGTAGTTGGCTAGCAGCCCTGGAAAAAAGCCAGATGGGGCAGAACAACAAGTGGAAATGTAAAATGTAAAAGTGGTTCTCCTAAGAACCCAAGTAGCAAACAAGAGCAGGGACATAATTATAAATCAAAAGCCCGAGAGAGACATGATTTCTCCTTCCTCTGGAGACAATGTGAACCATAAGCAGAAAGGAGAGAAGAAAGACAAGTTTATTAGCTGGGAATAGCACACAATTTTAGGAGATTGGCTACCTCTTTCTTCCCTTATGCACAATGGTAACAACAGCTACTCCGAAATGTTCTGGCTTCAAGTGTAACAGGGACCCCTCATCAAGTCCTACTTGTGACCCCAACCATTCAAGAAACACTGGGTGCCTATGGGTGTGAGAGGCTGGAAATAAACCCCAAACTGCAGTCTAATGGTGATGGTGGGGAAGGAGTCTTCATGGTAAAAAGGAAAGAACAATTTAAATCTCTAAAGTGGTATTCCATTTAGAGGGGATTTTCCCACCTTAGCATGGTCCTAGTTTAGAACTTGGCTCCAATGAGTATGTAATATTCAATTTACAAAGGAAGATCATCAAACGTTTTGTGGGCAGTAACAAAAAGAAGTGCCACATGGGTCTCCCTAGCTTGTGCTGGAGAACATCTCACCTACCTAAACCCAACTTTTGATGCCTGCCTAAACCACGACCACCGTACCTCTACCTGCCTACAGTGGCTCCATCTCAGCAAGGAACATCAGTCCTCACCAAACTAGACCAAACCATAAAGTCTTCCTTGATGCTTCTCTTTTCCTCTACCCCGTATTCATTTATCAGCAAATACAATCAATTTTCCTTCAAACAATGGCCCCAAGGCAATTACCTCAGTGTCCTCACTACCACCACCATCTTGCAAGCCAAATTCATCTCTGACCTGGATGACTATGTTAATCTCTTACCTGGCCTGTCCACCTCCATTAGAACCATCACTTTGTCCTATATGAAGAGTCAAACTGCCTCTTACAAATCACAAATTGGACCGGGTCATTTTCCCACTCTTTTTGTTTGTTTGTTTAGTATTTCTTTTTTTAAATTTATTTTTTATTTTCAGCATAACAGTATTCATTATTTTTGCACCACAACCAGTGCTCCTCTATAATACCCGCTACCTGGTACCTGACTCTTAACTCTTCAACGGATTCAGTATTTAGAGTAAAATTAAAATCCCCACCATGTTCTACCAGATTCTGTACATCCTGACCCTGGTCCCCTTTCCCACCTCATTTTGCTGCTGGCTCACTTTGCTCCAGTCCTGTTTCCTCCTTGGTGGTCCTGAGCCATGCCGAGAAACAATCTCATCCTCGGGCTTCTGTGCATACTGGACTTCTACCCTCAGAGAACAGCCCTGCTCCCTGGACACATGCTGGTTCCTGCTCGAGGGTCACTTCCTTTACGAGGACATCTGTATACATCTGGTCTACCATGGCACTTCTGCTACTCTCTCTCTGCTATTCCCTCTATAGCATTCACCCTCCCCCGGCATGACATGTTGGAAGAGATGCTTGAGGAGGAATGATTGGGAGTTTGGCAACTTGACAGAGGAAGAAGAACATCTTTCAGTCGGGGAAGCATTTAATGCAGAAGAGTCAAAAGACCCAATGCCCACAAAACTAGGAAAGCAGTTGGTTAAGGTGACATGTGAGGATGACAATGAATATAAGTAGCTGGCTGCCAGCTAATAAGGACTTTATATGCCAGGCAGAGAGGCTGGATTTGCTCCCGATAAGGGAAGCCAATTACGCTTGACAAAGGATCTCAGCAAACAGCTAATTAATGAAAACGTGTTAATATTTTTCTTAACCCCGACACCAGTGTCAGCTCTATCTTCCCTTCTCATTCTGCAAAGGGTTCATCTTGAAGGACAGAGATGTCATTCAAGTTGGTGTTGGCAGAGTGGAGGTGGTTGCCATGAGTCACTTCTGTGGCACTCACTGAGTTTGTGCCCACGTTTGCTTGAGGGGGCAATTACAGGGGACTGAGTTGTAAATAACTAATGTGACCAATTTTAATACCATGGAATGAGTATCTTAGATTCGGGCTGTGTTCTGCGGCCATAATATGGAAGGCACTTATGAAAGGAGGCTAATTCTGCTCAATCAACATTGGATACCCTAACTCTAGAGTGGACACAGGCAACGTTTGGGAGAAAGGAGAGTGTCTAAATGGAGGCAATGTGGTTCATGCAGTGATGGGAAGCAGTGTAAAGGCTTAGCTATAAAACTGAATCACCAAAAAGTTAGGGGAAAAAAAGCGTAGTAAAATGCAGACAACTCTGAGTGGGATCTATGACAGATTGAAGATGACATTTGCCTTCAGAAAACCACTAAAAACCACTCAGGAAACAACCACCCAGCAGGGGAACTGGACGGGCTGGAGCCACACCCAAGAGGACCCTGAATAGGAGACTCTGGCTTCTGGACTGGGTTGTGCAGTTTGGAGGAACCAACACTGCTTTATTTAACTGGTTCTTGGAAGGGATCCCAAGAAAATGGTGTGTGTGTTCTGCTTATTTGTTTATGAAAAACATGTGATTTGGGGACATAGGACTTAAAGATGACCTTCCAACTTTTAACCTTTTTTTCTCTCCAAGGGAATGTATTAAGTTATTTCAGAGAAGTGGATGGGAAATACAAATTTGTCTTTTTTTTCCTCCTCTTCCCTTTCATTTGTAAGATTTTAAGACACATGGCATCACTGGCTCTTGGAGGGTCATAAATACGCCCAGGGCTTCAAAGGAAAGAGCGTCAGAAGTAGCATAGGCCCTGAGTACTTATGAATAAATTCACTTGGGTTACCATCAGAAAAACCACCACCACAACAAAAAACAACAACAAAAAGTAAGAGGGTGTTTTTCAGCTAATTCTTGGTTATTCAGCACTGTGCTAGCTGAGGGGTACTGGGGTTCTTCCGGTTCCAAGTCTTTTCCTCTAACGGGTCCTTGGAGGCTCTACTCAGCTCACTGATAGGCAGTGGGGAAAATAGGTCCAGTCTTACTGTGGTTGGTTAGCAACTCTGAAAAAAAGCTAACTGGGGGAGAATACCAAGTGGAAATGTGAGGTAGGATGCTGAGATTATTTGTTATTAATATTTATCTCCTACTCATTGGTCATGCCTGGTCCTACTCTAGATGATCAATCAGGGCATTTTAAACTCAAAGGATTATTGGAGGCTCATTAGGCAGTTTGTAATCTCAAGGAAAATACAGTCTAATTACATTTTCTAATTGTCCAAATCACTGTCATTCTTTTCAGTTCATTTCTTTATTTTATTTTCCCATGACTTTTCCAATTCTCATAAGCTTGTAAATGTGTTGCACATGGCTAATTACAGCCTCTGTGCTTAAAATCTATTCATGTGAATGTGTCAGCATTCAATGAGATGCTTACCTCCAGTTTGAACACGGGAAACATTTCTTACAGAAAAGCTCACCATGGAAACAAAGCCCCACAAGGGGACAGGCTTCTTCCCTTCTTTTTCCTTTTTTGTGTCACTTTTAAATAGATATGCTATCATTTGCCTTTTAGGCATAGGTTCCCTGACTTCTGCTGAATTGTGATTATGGTGGAACATAGACGGGTAATATTATCTCTTCTACTTTGTTCCAGAGGCTTGTGGGAAATGGAAGTATTAGCATTAAACTACAATTTGATGTAAAAGCTCGGATCAAAATATTAATTAATGATGATAAACCTTTTAAAGACCAGCTGCATTTTGTGGAAAGACCTGAAAGTGAGAATGGCCTCTTTACTATTCGAATACTTGGAAAGTCCCAAAGGGAAATAGACCTTGAAAACGTATCCCAATCTCGTCACTTTAAAAACTCAAGAATCTAAGGTAATGGTCTATTGTTGCAATACAAACATTTTCAAGAGTAATGTAGGTAAAATTATAAAATACAAAAGAAGCAGGTTCCTGGGAAGTTAAGATTTGCAATTAGGAGAAGACCTAAGATTTTGTAGTACAACTCTTCACACATTTGAGTACCCCACGGTAGGCTGAAAATGATTTAGGTCAGACTAAGAACAGTTTAAAAACAAAACAAAACAAAAACAAACACAAACAAGAAGCCCCCAGCCCCAAAACCAAACCAGACACAACCAGAAAATCAGAAACCCAAAAAGCATCTAATAATTCTTGCCTGATCTTTCTCTTCTCTTGTTGTTATTATTATTATTATTATTATTTATTATTTTTTTTTTAATGAGAACTACTTGGCTTTGGTATTTCTCTGAGGCCTGTGCCTGTGATCTGCATGCCAGGGGAAAGAGTGGGCTGTCTGATGGGGACCAGCTGTTAAGTATTCCTAGTTCATCCTGTTCTTATGAAAAACAAAGCCTTATTTTTCTACACCATGGATTTCTTATGGGAAAACCATCGAAATGAGAGGCAGAATTGCATTTCATTCATGCAAATTAGAACTACAGAGTTGAGGAGGAGAGGGGCCAGCAGTGCGATCATTCTGAAAACACTCCTTGTGGTGGGCTCAGCACTGTCCAGGAGGCCGACAGGCCTGGTGTACTTCCCAGACAGACGGCGCCTGTGCATAGTTTCCCTCAAGCCAAGGGGAAGAGATGGCATCAGAAGGTGGAACGTGTTTCCACCTTCTATCCGGTATCACAGGTAGAGTGTTAACCCCTGGCGTTAGAGTCATCGTACACCTAGGTAAAGTCTTGCTTGTTTCTATCAATCCATACTGAGCAACTAAATCTCTCTATACCAGTGAGGGTAGGGTTGAAATAAAGTGCATTAAAAAATAAAAGTCAGAGTGATATGGTTTGCTGTAGGCTCTAGACTATGAGACTCAGTGGATACTGACCCCTTAGCCAAGACAACTCAATGTATACATATGCTCAGATATATATACATGCTGGGCGTGTATGTAAATAAATTTTATATGCAATAAATTTTATAGGCAATTTTACAATATTTATTAAAAAATTTAAATCTCCTGTATATATAGGATATTTAAAGTTATAATTATAAAATTGCATATAAATTTATTTACATAGATTGCATAATACTTATATAAATGTGAATGTCATAAATATAAATATTTATCATTACATAAACACACTTTTGAAAATATGTAGCTTTACCTAGCAGGTCTCTCGAGAGAACTCAAGCCTCTCCCAGGATACATATTTGTCCCTCCCTAATTAAAAATAAATACAACAAAAGGAAGTGGGATAAACTTACTCCCCAGTAGGCTTACCATTCAGAGGTGGAAGGACACAAGGTCAGAAGAGCGTTGGGTACTATTTTGGAAGAAAGAGAAACAGAGCCTACATAACCACCCTTCCATGACCTGTGGTTTGAGAAACCAGGCTCTGAGCAGTTCCCACACACCAGCTGTTTCTCTGCAGCCCCATTGCTGAGGACAGGAAGTGGAATGGCACACAAATGCAATTTATAGGATCTGTTCCCCAGAAAGTGAAACAGGATCTCCAGGCTATTAAATTCACTTAGGCGCAGCATCTGAACTCACTTGTGAAAAGGAATTGTCTGCTTAGGGGAAGAAAAGAAAAAGCCAAAAAAAAAAAAAAAAAAAAAAAAAAAAAAAAGCAAGCTTCCATTTGTGAAGAGTGGAAGGGTTTGTAGAAGCATTGAACAATTACTCTTAGAGTTTAAATAAATCTATATTGAAGATGTAGAGACCTCTCCATCATTAGTTCTCTGCAGGACTGTAAAATGATGTGAAAATAACTTAATATCTACAATCACATAAAGTCAAAGGCTCAGTTCTTTCCAAGGGCCATGGAGGAAGTGGTCTCAGGACTATGTATCCAATGGCAGCCACATTTAGAGTAGCAATAAAAACCCACCTGAGGAGCTCTGCAGACCTGGCTTTAGGACCTTCATCTAATTCTGTGACTAAACTCTGCACAAAGCCAAAGGGGAGAAAATAGACAATTTCAATCACAATAAACAGATTTTTTTTTTTCTAATTTGGAGGTTTTATCCACCGAGCACTGTTAAATTTAGAATTTTCTAGCAAAGTTCCTTCGTCTCCCAGCAGTCAGTGCAGTTTGATCTTAGGGATCTTGAAAAATCCACATGAAGTGGTAGCATCATGAATTCTCCTGGCGTTTTGATAGCTGGTTCCCCAAATGATCCCAAACCCCAAGGATGCTGCTTGCTGAGGGTCAGGCTCTCATAGCCTCTGAGGCTCAGTGTCAGCTGTGTCTTGCACCTGAGTCCCTCCAGTGAGACAGAAATTCAAGTGTCCATTCTGCACCTGATAAACCCATGTTAGAAAAGGATCTGAAAACAGATATTTAAGAATGATCAATAGAACCGTCTATGCTTCCAAACCAATGATTCTTCTGCGTTCGTGGAAGCGGTTTGCAGAATATCCAAAGTCAGCTTGTTCTTTTCTGCCTTTAACTGGATGAGGTTAAGAGCAGGAAAGACCCTCCGGGTGTAAGAGGTACAGTTTGTTTCCTTCCTAAGCCGTGGATGGGCTAGCTTGCTCTTCTTAGCCCCTTGGCATTCCTTAATTCTAGGATAGGTCCATTCTCCAGAGGGCCACCAGAGGGCGCAAACGTTCAAGGTTTGCCTACAAGCAGCGCCTTCAGTATATTCCTGATTCTTTTTGCACATAATCCATCCTTAAGCTAATCAATTAGACATTACGTTGTAGCTTTTGGATCCGCAGCTATTCGTTATGGGCCTTGTCATCTGCTTTTTTGTTGTTGTTGTTGCTGCTGCTGCTACTCTCAATAAGATCAAAATCAGACATTGTTTTGGTCCCTATTACAAAAATGTATTTTAATATATTCTTCACTTCCTATTAACCAATCTTTTGTATTTCAAGGTTATCCATCCAAATTCATGATTTACAATTTTCAAAAGGGGCGGGTTTATCTTCCTTTCAAAAGTGCGTGACTTTGTGACCACCACCAGCACAAACGCTGCTGCTTTCCCTCTGCACAAAGAGACCACGTTGAGGTGACTTGGGCAGGAAACTCAAAGGAGGCGTGCGATGAGACTTGGTCTTTGTTTTCTGTCCCCTTTGCTGCAGAGATGCCCGTGGACCCTGCTTTACAGGATAGCATGCTCCCAGCAAGCCAGCTTCAAAACAAAACTTTGTACTGAGAACCATCTGTTTCTTGGAAGTGGTCTCGTTGAACTGGCAAGGTTTTAGGGTAAATATTAATATTTTAATGTAAAAATCATACCCAATAAAGCAGAAATGCCTAAAACACAACTGAGAGCAAATATGTGACTGATAAACGTAACTGTATTCAAAATGATCCACAAAATGTAAAAGTTATTCTCCTTTCCCGGCATAAACAGTTCCCTCCATGAAAGGTCCTCTAGTTACCTGTTCTGTATCTCCCTACTGACCTTAGAATGAACTTTCCCAGACACATGATCGTGTCCCCTGGCTGTCAAATACGGGGTGCTTCCCCTAAAGGTTAGGGCCATGTTGGAACTCTTTTCTGGGCATTAAAGGAAATTTCACTCTCTAGGTCTATAGTTGCTATTCTGTAGCCAAAGAAAATAATTTCCAACATTTCTTTTTTTTTTTAAAGATTTTATTTATTTATTTATTTATTTTAAAAAAGATTTTATTTATTTATTTGACAGAGAGAGATCACAGTTAGGCAGAGAGGCAGGCAGAGAGAGAGAGAGAGAGAGAGAGAGGGAAGCAGGCTCCCTGCTGAGCAGAGAGCCCGATGTGAGACTCGATCCCAGGACCCTGAGATCATGACCCGAGCCGAAGGCAGCGGCTCAACCCACTGAGCCACCCAGGCACCCAATTTCTAACATTTCTTATCCTTACTGTGTGAATGGTTACCATGCAGAGTGCTTTACATTCATACTCTTATTTAATCTTCCCTCAATTCCTGACTGTGTGTGTGTGTGTGTGTGTGTGTTTGTGTGTATGTAAGCTCCATCTCATAGGTGAAGAAATGGAGTATTTGAGAAAGCCAGATGTCACTCTGCATCTAATTTCAAAGTTCACGCATCTAAATCACTCTGGCATGGTGTTTCCTGTGAGGCACGTGGCTCCAGATTTTGCTCAGGAGAATAGTGAGAGATGTTCCCAAGACTTCCTTCCCCTCCTTTTCTTCCATGCAGAATGGTTCTCCCCCCAATACAGGCTCCTACAGCCCTTTGGGGTTCTAGGGTGTCTGCCGTGTCTTCCTCCTGCCCTGTCGGGCTCCAGGATGCTGGAGAGGCAGCGCTAGTCACCGTGTGTGGGAACCCCAGAGGGATAGTGCCACCCGCCCATCAGACTTTGAACAAAGGAGCTTATTCTACGTAGACCTTAGGTGCCCATTAAATTCAACCCATGCCTTTATCTTTGTTCTATGCTATTCTCTTCTTGAAAATGCAAACTAACTTTCTGAAAAGCTATTTCTTATAAGTGTGTTAAATACATTTTTTTTTCCTTTTTAAAACATCTGCAGAATGTTATTGGTAAATGTTGAGAGTTTGAATGTCTTTCATATTCCTTGTAATTTTTTTCTTAATAATGGAGCCATTTCACAACTACACAGAGGCTGAACATACAGTGAGCCTCAGGAGACCAAGGAAGATTGTGGAGAGGATCTGTCCCTGCTCTGGGGAAGGTACCATGGCCACTGCTCCCCCTGCAGCCTCTCCCAGAGACTAGTCAGTGTCTCTGCCCCACCCCAATGAAGAAGGTTCCATGTCTGGAATCAAGATGGCACTCTGTGGCCTCCATGAGCCCAGCTGTTACCCTTCCACGGCACCCACCACTTGATGAGAAAGGACTCACGGGCCAGAGGCATGTCTTGTGCCCATCCGGAACTGGCCCCTGCTAGGGCTTTTTAGATGCACTGCTGCTATATTAAAATGGGCTTTTCCTTATGCAGACATTCCAGACATTTCCCTGGAGCTCCACTGAACAGCAGCTAGGATTTGTATCGGTTCTGTGCGTGGAGGAGTGCTGTAGATGAGCAATGAGGTCTTAGTGGAAATATCCAAAGACCAGAACAAACTGTTTACTAAATAAGAGAATCAGGTGACAGAAAGTTCTGCTAATTTTGTTAGCTGCCAACTCTACTCTTAAAGCCATTAGGCATCCCTACGTTTGGGCTCTCCTCTCAAAAATGAAAATAAGAACCCAACGAAAACAGAAGGGAAAAGCCACTATGAAGAGTGACCAGAAGTGTTAACTGAGGGCACGTGAAGCTCGCACTTCACCGTGACTTACATAATGTTGGATTCACAAGACATGTTGAATTGATATTCGGCTACTCGAACGAAGCCTTGAAAACTTCTTTACTTTCCGTGCAAAAGTCTATTTCTTGTCTGTAAATAGAAAGCAGTTTTGGAGTGGGTGAACTTTCTCAACTCCTGCCGACACAGCCTTTCTCTGGGCAGCTGGCGGTCACGCCTGTGAGACCCACAGTTCTCTGAATGACAGGCAGATTCCTAAGGTGGTTTGTGTGTGGATGATGGAGGTTTCACCTCTGTATGCGCAGAAATGCTTTCCTCTCGAGACGCAGTACTGGAGGTCCTTCTGAATGAAGGTCTATATGCTTCCCGGCTTGGTGTCACACTGGGTGGACGAGAATCCCCTCTGCTCAAAGACCGTGCAGTTTCTCGACGTCGATGTCGGTTCCTCTGGGGGCTGTTGTCCAGACAGACGGCGTGTGTATATACCAACCCCCTCCCACGAGCTGCAAACTTCACTTCACAGACTTTCCAATAACTGATTTGGGGGACATTGGCTTCTTTTTCTTAAAAGTCAAGTGTAGCCGAAAAGTCAGTCCAGCTGGAGTTGCAGTTCTCAGCACAGTGACTGGCACCCTCCGGTCATTGTTAAAGCGGGGACCCGACCGTGCCTGTGGGACCTGCTATCCCGTGTGGCGAATGACCAGATGAAAGAGGGGGTTACCGCAGATGCCTGGAGGACAGGAATGTGCTGACTTGTTGGTGGGTATTTTCCAACATACACTTTTAAATGACAATTTAGGCAATTGTTATAAACTCCTTAAAAGCCCTCACCAAGGTTCGTGATGCTCTGCTTCCTGCGCACCCTGGCTCAGAAGGAACGTCACCCATGCTGTTTGCTGAATCCGAGTCTGCCGAATGGCCACCCGGATCCAGAGTCAGTGAGATTAAATGAACACATTGGAACAGAGTTGAAGTTGACAGACGGCTCTGCATACCGACGGAGGCTATGACCTGCACAGAGCCATAGAGGGAGGTCTGTCTCTCTCTCTCTCTCTCTCTGGGGACTGGTGTTGAATGGGAATAAAGAAAATTAATGTATTCATGAACAAATAGTCCACTGTGGAGATGATAATGGAGGAAATAAGCAGAGGCCTATGGCTGAGGGGGGCGTGAGTTCGTGGGAAAACTTTTTTAGAAGGAGCAATCAGGGACACCTGGGTGGCTCAGTTGGTTAAGTGTCTGCCTCAGCCTCGGTCATTATTCCAGGGTCCTGGGATCAAGCCCCACATCGGGCCCCATGCTCAGTGGGAGCCTTCTTCTCCCTCTCCCACTCCCCCTGCTTGTATTCCCTATCGCTGTGTCTCTCTCTGTCAAATAAATAAATAAAATCTTTAAAAAAATAGAAGGAGCAATCAAGGAAGGCTTCTCTGTGGAAGTGGTGTTTAAACTGAGAAGACAGCTCTACGAAACACAGCGGGGAGGCAGTGTGAGGACCTGGGGGAGTCCAGCATGCTCAAGGAGCTGGACGAAGGTCGGCTGGCTGAGGTGTAACATGCTCCAGACATGAGGCCAGCCAAGGAAGGCAGGAAGACCATGCAAGGCACAAGAGGCAAGGCCCTTGGGTTTTATTCTAACCACAGTGCGTTGTAGTTAGGGGAGAGAGAAAGACAGTGACAGGTGCAGGTCTCACAGAATCAGCACCAGCATTAGAATGTTCTAGCACCACTAGTCATTTACTGTTGACATCAAGCCACAGAGACATGGATAACTACTCTGTTTACAGAACAGGAAATGGGAGTCTTTAAGGGTTCAGCTAACTTGCTCAAGACTGTAGCAAGTGTAGGTGACATCACCAGGTTTTTGATTTGTGTGTGGGTTAGCAAGACACTTTGCTGAAATGGGGTCGCTGGGGAGAAGAGAGGGCTTGGGAGACCACCGGGGATTTCCACAGTGGTGCGGGTGACAGATGGCTGGGTGAACAGGTGTGGCAGGGAGCAAGTGCTTCCAGCAGACAGATGTGCACCTGCTGAGGGACTGGAGGTGGGGGATGGGGAGAGGAGAATGGAGCCCAGCTAAGGATGCAAGAAATACTATTTTGTGACTCATGAACATGATGGCCCAATAATAAAGTTTTGCTGGAATACAGGCATTCTCATTTGCTTACAGGCTCTCTGTGCCTCCTTACGTGGGACAGCAGCAGAGCTGAAGACAGCAACAGGGCCAAAAATATCGACCATCAAACCCTTTATGGAAAAGGTCTGTGGGCTTCAGCTCTGGTGCAAGACCACATTTCTAAGAGAAGATTAATGGCATCTTGTCAATAAAGCTTTTCTTTAATTATTAAGTTCTCCCCAATACAGTGGTAATGAGAAGATTTCTGAGCGAATTCTTTCTTAAGCATATTTTTTCACTTCGCTAAATATTTAAAGATGAAAACAAAGCTACAGACATGTTCCTATGAACTTTCAGAGATCGTGAAATACTGAAAAAGTCACATCAGGCACTATTTGAAGGGAGGCCAGCGATTTTAGTTGTATTTGGGTTTCATTATGACACAGAGATATATAAACCACAATTTATACATTATACATTAAAAGCCGGCTGCTGAGGGAGCAAAAAGGATTAATAATTCTTGACCACTGATGGTAGGGCAGGATTGCTTTGCCTGTTCACCTGGCTTTGCCTTAAAGTTCGTCCTGCCTCGATGGAACTAGTGCTGCTGGGTGGTGAGTCTGCTCGGGTGGCTCGCATGGGGATTTGGTAATGCCAAGAGAAAGATGAAGTCAGCTGGCCAGACAGGCAGATGTGGGGGACTGTGGGCTATCTGGGAGCACATGACCCTCACACGCTCCTGAGCTGTAACAGAGACAATCGAGAGAAGTCGCTCATGCTCTTCGAGTTGGACTGCGGAGGCTCCACTATTACAAGTTCTGACAGACCTAAAACAACCCCACTGATATGTTTCAGGACCTCTGGTGAAAAGCTGTAAAGCGAGTATTCAGAGGCAGTTGTAAAAGGGCATATTTTCTTTCTCCAGGGCCCTTCTCTTACACTAACAAGAGAGACTTTCACAGTCCAAGCTACTCTCACCAAGGCTGTACCAAGATCACACAGTGGCCTGGAGACTGTGCACCAGGGTTCAAGCGATGGGTTCCAGGGGAACCCCTGTGGCTCCCCACTACCTTAGCACACAGCACCTCAGAAGGCCGCACCATCGCTGACCCTCAAATTCCTCATCTCAAATCAGGATGATAGCAAACAAAGTTACTAATTCAAAGGATGACATGAAAGCGAGCAACACAAAGGCTTATGACCTCAACACCTGGCACAAATCCAATGCATACTCTCCACTCTTCCGGAAAACTAAACTCACAATTCCAGAGACACTCTTGTGATCTTGGAGGTTTGACATAGGTTCTTTGTAAGTGTAAGGGCAAAAAGCTGGTCATGGTTCCACAGGTAATATTTCCCAGGACAGAGTTCACCTATCTGTAACAATAAAATGCAGTGAACCACAAGACCAGCTTTGCAGATGTAAGAGATGTGTGAATGAGGGACAAGAAGGCAGACGGACAAGGCCTGCCTCCTCTAAACTGACCAGTGTAGGTGAGGTCCAGCTCCTGTGGGGAGACGTGTGGCTGGACTGGGGAGCTGGGATAACTCCAGGGAGGAAGCTCTGGTCTGGGAACTCTAAGCGCTGCTGGGCAAGTCTGAATCTCCCCTCTGTGGCCACCCAGTAGATCTGAACCACCCACATATGGGAGAACCAGCTCTCACAGTGCACATCTTTGCAGCAAATTTCCAAGAGAAGATGGCCAATTCAGTCCTTGGAAATCTTCTCCAAAGTAAAAACTAACAGTCATTCCACAGGGGCGTGCTAAGCCAGTTCCATGGCCTTTTGGAATATTCTACTACACGGAACCCACAGCAGGGGATCGGCTTAGAATTGTGCCAGGCATGAGTTTGGAGTGAAAGTTAGATCTGATTTTTTTGAGTCTATCAAATGCCTCACATGGTATGCTTGAGGGTGAGAGAGGGCTTGTGCAAACTTTACAGACTATGGTTGCTGCTTTCTGTATTGAGCCAAGGAAGAAAAATATTGGCAGAGAACTGGTGAGAAGAAAAGGAGAGAGTGGGGCTGGGTGGAGTCCAGGTCCCCCCAACCCAGATGTCACGGGGGCATGATCAGAGTCACGCTCAGCCATCTGGAAGGCTGACACAGCTGTTCTATGCTAACTCTACCCATTAGCATCTCCATGGCAGGTTCTGAAATGGTCCCGGGTTGCCCCCAGGAATCTGGAAATGTAACGGAATTCAGAACAGAGTCTTCAGGGCTGTGGTTTATAGGAAGGACCTTTTGCTGGGTAGATTATACTGGATTAGGTGGGGAGACCTTGGATCTCCCCCACGAGCCTCCAGCCAGAAGGCGGTCCTGCCCAACCCTTAATGGGGTCTAGTCATGCTGATTTGGGACTGCTAGGTTCCTGAACGGTGAACAGACAAATTTCTCTGCTTCAAGCGACCCAGTTTTTGATACTTTGTTACATTCACCACAGGAAACCATTACAACATCATTACTACTTTTATTATAACTCTAATTATTATAGATTTTCTTGGTTCATTTTGCTCATTGTTTCTTCCTTCCTGAACTCATTCTCAGACATCCTAAAATTATTATTTTCCTTTCTGTTCGGTTACATTACACTATGTGCCAATGTAAACACAATTCCTTTGGCTCACGTTCAAGAGGCTAAGTCACAAAGACAATGTCTATCTGTCACCAACAAAGTCCTCCAACAAATGATTTCTTCTCACAGAACAAATATTTATCAAACTGCCTACCAATTTAGCCAAGTAATTATATCCTTAAGAGATGCAATTTTCAAATTTATTATCTCAAAACTGTATACTACAGATGTTCAAGTTTTAACGGGTATCTATCTGGAAAATGATAAAGTAGCTGAGTCATACAAAGACAGACAAAATATAATAAACGGTTTGAATATTTATAACACTGTGTTTGCTTTTTACTGTCAGAGTTATGTGAATAGAATCCATCTCCAAGATTCACTGAAATGAGTGACAAAATAACGTTGTGTTCTTGCAGGGAGAGTCATGTGCGCACCAGATTGTAAATGAGCCCGTTCACTGCTCTGAATGGTACCCTAGTGACCAGGCAAGGTCCATTAAGCATCCCAGAGCACCTGTCACTAGCAGGGAGAAGCTTTTGTATCAGATCAATACTTCATCTGTCGGTAGAGTAATGTTTACAAGCCATATTTCATGAGTCTCCATGAAGTCTAGCTTTGAACATGACTTAAGTTGCATCTGTACAACCACAAAGGGTTTCCTCCTCTGTAAAATGAAGAAGTTGGACTGGGAGGTCTCTCTCCCACCTCTCGGGCTTGGTAAGGATCAGATGCTGATGTAGCGTGACCGCTCTAGTATTTGGGGACTTAGTTTTCAAATGGACTGACCAGGTGGTGCTGGGACTTAGCCAGGAAACCAGCCAGAGTAAACATCCGAGTGTGGGTGTTCGAGGGTTGTCACTCATCTCCAGGTCCTTCTGTCACCAGAGGCAGCTTCTTCTCAGAGCCTTCACAAAGGCACAAGACTTGTCCCACACAAATATTTCTCTTCTGTGAGTTCCATTCAGACTCTATCGAAATGTGTCCCGGAACAATGAGCAGCCGAGTCACGTGGTACCATCTTGCCCTTGACTGACACGTCTACTTATTTTTATCACCCTACAGCTGAAGCCGAGCACGGGCTCGTCTCTCCTGCCAGGTGGAAGGCATGTGTCCCAAGTGCAAAAGAAGAGATCCAATTCTTCCACATCCTCAGAGGTTATCTGACAAACCAAGCTTCAGCTTAGGATGCCGGGAGCTGCCAAGCACGGACTACTTATTCTCCTCAGAAATACAAAAAAAAATTTGAATTCCCAGACAAAGTGTAGGAAAAAAATTTAGGTTTAGAAACTTATGGAGTTTCAAAAGTTATGTGCAATTTGATATTTTGGCATTTTGTTTAAAAATACTACTTGAAAAAGTTCCTGCTTTTAAAGCTTTGGGGTTTAAGAGCTCATATGTTTAAGCTAAGTTGTTTGTTTATATATCGCAGCATATTTTTATGCTTCTGAGAGAATTTCTAAAAACATATCAAATGAAAAAAATCATTTGGCCAATAGCCGATCATTTAAATTCCCATGCACGGAGGACAAGCAGCAGTCGGGCTTGTTAAGTTAACCGAAGAACCTCCTTCTGCTTTGGGGAGCGTCAGGCTTCTCAGAACAGGACCAGGAAAGATTCTGGAGCCGCTCTGCTTTGGGCTTCGCCCACCAGCCTTCGTCGTGGAATCGGCCTGCTCCATCGCTCAGGGATGGCAGACGAGCCTCAGTCCTGTGAATGGTCACCTGTCTTCCGTGTCCAAGCATTTCTCAGGCATCTCAATAAATTCTGCTCACCCTGGCCCCACCCCACCCCCAAAAAACTAGATCTTTTTAACTTGCCACTCCACCAGTATAGCCAACTTATTCTTTATAGATTGATTTCGCTATTTATCAGATGTATCAAACTTTTAAAGTTGAGTCTACTCAGGTGCACAGCAGAGTGATTCAATAGCTCTACAGGTTACGCAGAGCTCCCCGCACGTGTAGCTCCCCTCCGTCACCGTGCAATGCCACCGCAGTACTGCTGACCACACTCCCTCTGCGGTCGGAGCAAAGCGACACATTCATGCAATGGCTACATTTATTGTTATTGTCTGGGTAAACCCTCCTTTGAAAAATTTCAGCCTATCCAAAAGCAAAACTGCATGAATCATGTTTATATGCATATACTCTCCAATGTAGGGAACTGATTGCATGGATACCTGGAAAGGGAATTAGTTTAGGAGCTGGTAAGGTTTTCAGTCTTCTCTCTAGCACCCGATTCAAACGAACGACAGTCAATGAAACAGAATAGAACAAAAGCCGACTGGAGGAAAGCCTTCCGGATTGTCCTCCAGTATTTTCACTTACAGTCCTAAGAGAAGACTCAGAGATTCTGAGTTAAATTTATGGGAGATGTTTCCCTGTAAAGATGAAATGTAAAGCAACATTCCTGATCTCTAAACGGAAGAATTACTTTTTGGTAATGCACTACCTCTAACTCTCAGACATCATTGTACCATGCGTGGCTTGGCAGGGGACTTCCCTGTCCTTTGGTTTCCTCATTTATAAAATGGGAATTACATTTAGTGTCTTCCTAACAAGTTTCTAGGGAACGTGGAACAAGTAAGCACCTCCGCTCGCTACTACCACGGCTGCTGCAGTTAGTACTAGGATCCATGATGAACATGGACTTTGAGACGCAGCTTCGCTAAGGCTGCAGAAGGAAAGTCAACGGACGCTTTATACTATTTAGTGACTATCTATACTACAAGCATATAATCATAATGGATTTGTTCCCTATGGCACCATCATAACAACAACGTATTTCAGAAAGGTTCCGATATACTGACTCGATGACATAGAATATTTTGAATGCTTTACCAGGAAGGCTCTCAATGGCTCTTATTACCTCCGGCTTTTCCTGGAGCCCAGTGCTCTCAAACCCCCAGTATGCCCAGCTCTGTTCCTCAGCGAAAGCTGACAGCCAATCCACTAGCTGATGCCCCAGAGTCTCTCTGGAGAACTCCCAAGCCTCCTGCTTTCAACAGACCAAAAGGAGTACCTTCCTTTTTTGGTACATGTACATGGGTTTTGGATGATGACTGTGCAAGCCGGTGAACCTCGCTTTTCTAATTTCTGTTTTAATTAATTTCCTCTCCACTTCACTCCATTTTGTGTGTTCTTCTCCTTTCAAATGTTTGTATCGCCTCCCTGGGAATAACACCTGTGCTCTGAATTACAGATGTGCTGAATGCATTCTTTAGGTAATTAAGATGTTAACAAAGACAAGACTTAGCTATGATCCTTGTACCATCTCGCTGCATGTTTAATCAACCCCTACACATATCACTAATGGAGATAAATTGTCATTTTCTCTGCAGTGTTCACTTGAACCATGAAAATAATGGGGGTCTATTTTTCCCTGGAGGTGCCCAATGCCTGGGTATGAACACATGATGCTAGTCACAAATCCTTGAGTAACGACCCCTTTTTACTTTCGATGGTTCCATTGTGGTTGTATAATTAATCCAAAAATGGAATTAAGATAAAGGATAGTCATCCAGGTCCTCTGCAATTAAAATCAGTAAGAGGTATTCCTTCTGATCACTAAAATCAAGTAAAATCTAAAAACTAAAAACACTGCAGCTCAGTTTCAAAAGGTTCTAAGTCAAAAGGCCAAGTTTCTAAAAACCCACATGTTGAATGAGACTCTTGCAGGAACAGAATCAGACTCAACCCACACTGACCAAGTCTTGTTGCCTCTGTAAAGTGAGAACCAGCTGAAGAAGGGGAAGTTCAGAGAGACTTAGATCCTCGACCAATTCCAATTCTGTGACTTTGGAAAAAAAAAAAAAAATCCAACTCCCCAGCTAAATTACTAAGGTCAGCAACACTAAGATACGGTATCTTATGCCTGTACTTTGTTGCAGCCAGTTTTGATGAATAAATACATAAAAGAGAGGGCTATGCTAAAAAGCAATGCCGTCATTCTGGTGCTACGTGTCTTCCAAACAAAAGAAGTATAAAATCCCGTGAACAGAGTTCAGCTGATGAGGAAAAAAGCAGCCATGCTCCACGCAGAGGCTTCTGGATACTAGTGATTCCACAGTGGGCTCACTTCTCTTGTCATCGGCAGAGGCTTTTTGTCGAAGGTACCAGCTCACTAAATGATGTGATCGATTTCTGTCATTGCAAAGCCATCTACACATTCATTTTGGTAAAACGTCACTGACAGGTTTCCCTTCAGTGTTGAACGGGTACTTTCCCTAACTTCAACCCTGAAGCCAAAGAGACCCATGTGATTTACCACAACTGTCCCTGAAGGGAGGTCCCTAATGATCTCCCCTTCTGTAGCTCAGAGAACAAGATGGGCTGTTTTAGCCACCTTGATGCACATGACTGCTTGTCTGGGATAGGAAATTCTGTCACATTTTATTTATTATTTTATTTATTTATTTTTTAAAATATTTTTAAATTTATTTGACACAGAGAGAGACACACACAGAGAGAGTGAGGGAATACAAACAGGGTAATGGGAGAGGGAGAATCAGGCTTCCGCTGAGTGGGGATCCCAATGCAAGGCTCGATCCCAGGACCCTGGGATCACGACCCGAGCCAAAGGCAGACACTTAACAACTGAGCCACCCAGGCGCCCCTGGTCACATTTTATTTTAAAAAGGAAAATATCATTACCGATTGTTTTTCTTTTCTTTTTCTTTTTTAAAGATTTTATTTATTTATTTGACAGACAGAGATCACAAGTAGGCAGAGGGGCAGGTGTGGGGGGGCAAGCTCCCCACCAAGCAGAGAGCCCAATGCAGGACTCGATCCCAGGACCCTGAGATCATGACCTGAGCTGAAGGCAGAGGCTTAAGTCACTGAGCCACTCAGGCATGCATGCCTAATGTTTTTCTTTCCATTTTTTTAAAAACAACACTTTAACATTGTCAATTGGTAAACCATTACAGGAAAAAAGAAAAGGTTGTTTTTTGTTTTTGGTTTTATTCCTGAATTCCTTACCACTGATAGCTCAGTTGCTAATTGCTTTCTTTTTTTTTTCTTTTCTATGTTGAACAGCGTTAATTAAATGCTGTTTCAATGTTTAGCTTCTCATTGTTAAAGGCAGAGATACAAATCACACAAATAGAAACTTGACAGAGCCAACGTTAGTCTTGTTATTATTATTTTTTTTTTTACCTTATACCATGTACTACTTAAATGCCTCAAATACTAATTCCTTTGTGCTTGTTAAGTATAACCTTAAGTATTTAATCCTATGATCATTTTATCTTTGGTTAATAGTCATTATTCCCTTCTATTGTCATAACTCATGTTTCCATGGAAACTGTGGACCAAGAATGAATGGTAAAACACCACCATTCTCGGTCTACTTTGACAGTGTTATTTTTCATTAGGAGCCTAGACTATTCATGGGTAAGAATGTAGAGAGTGTTTCATAAGTGATACAGAATAATGGCTGATCTTTAATAAACAAGAGATTACGTTTCTAGCCAAAAGAACTGAACCTTTTCCATTGGGAGGTAGTTGTCTGGTGGAGACATTCACAGGAGTGTTTGCTTCTTTCTTTCTATTTCATTGTCCTGCTTGCATTTTCTGTTACCACGTAAGGTAAAATAAAAATAGTAAGAACTATCTTGGAAAACAACTAGTTGTGGCACTCTTGATAAACACATGCTAATCTTTACTAAATATCACTGAACTAGACAGCTAAGTTTTAGATAAACACCTACAATTGAACAATAATTCTTCAATTCACAAAAGAGGCTTTGGAAAGTCTTATAATTATAAAAATCTCTTTGGAGCTGAGTCCAAAGTATTGATTACTTCCTTACAGTTTGCTCTAAAACATCATAAATTAAAAAGAACCGATCAATTTTACTTAAATGCAAGCAGGCCCTATTAGAATTTCTGAAGGAATCAAGGAAACAGGTTAGAAGTCTTGTTTCTAACAAGGAAGATGTACCTATTGCTCTATGTTTTAAATTATTTGATTAAAAAACCAAAGTCATCATTATTTGAACAGAGAATGGCACAGAGTTCCTTGACCTAAAGATCCTACTTAATAAAAAGTTGGGGGATTAAAAGAGGCTATAAGTAGTTGAGTAAAATGTTAGGATTTTGTATGCGCCCTTTCACAGAGAAAACAGACACAACTACTTTTTCTTTTCCCACAGTAGGAATCATGGACGGTTTCTAAAGTGGCATATTTTCCTTTAGTATTTTCTCTGTGTAAGCGGAGAAGCAACTTGTTGGGAAAACAACTCAGAATATGGCAGTACGTGCTCCTGGAGAAGTCGGTGGCAGTCACCGATAACCATCGGTGCTTCCTGTCCACGGAGAAATTACAGGACAAAGGGTGGAGACCCTCAAGTTCACTACGATGGCAACAAAATGAAGCTCTTGGCAAAGCCTGAAGTCTGTGGGAACACCAGTCACAGGGATACAGCCAAGCTCTTGCCTCAACCATCTCTCTGCTGGGAAAGTTGCTTGGGTTGAAATAAGTTAACACTAGGGCATACCATGTTTTCTAAAATCCAGTGAGGAGGTCTCAGTCTTCTTCACAGGTAAGCCAAGAAATAAATTTGTTTTCAAGACCCTCACTGGGATCAAACGTCAGGTACTTCACCGGCCAAGCCACTCGGGTGCCCCAGAAATGAATTTCTAATCCAAACTGAGTCTGACATCGAAATGCATATGTGAATTTTTTACTTTTAATTTAGATGAAGATCTTGGAAACCACCGACTCTGTGGAGGCTACAACATTTATTGGTATCTAGAAAATGTTTTGATTTAATTGGGGTTAGAAGCTAAGTTTTCATCTTTGCCTCCTATAATAATAAAAAGTCTCTTTGAAATACGAATACAGGTGGAGAGTCAGAAGACTGAAAAAGTCTGATGTGAGAGTCATCTGTGAGGTGAGATGTCATCTGTCATCTGTGTATCTTGTTCCTAATATGCTGCTGTCTTAGGTGTGGAGGGTAAGTCATTCCTTTACTTTTTAAATTTAAAACTTTACTTATTTAGTTGACAAACAGAGACAGAGCAAGAGAGGGAACACAAGCAGGGGGAGTGGGAGAGGGAGATGCAGGCTTCCTGCCGTGCAGGGAGCCTGATGTGGAGCTCGATCTCAGGAACTGAGATCATGACCTATATCCAAGGCAGATGCTTAATGACTGAGCCATGCAGGCACCCCTCCCTTATTTTTTCTACCACAAAAAGACCAGAAGGAGAGAGACCCAGTAGTAGTAGTGACCACCTTCACACTTACTACTGCTTCTGACTAAAAGGAACGAGGATTCCGTGTGAAATGGCGGATTTCGGGTCCAGGGGAGGAAATGAACTCAAAGAACCTGGGACCTCTGGTTGTTCAGAGAACAAGAGAGCCATTGGCCATGAACAGATTGTATTCAGAGAACAAAGAGCCAACCTCATACACTGAATATATAAACATCCATGAGTTCATCATGATATTAAAAAAACCACCATAAAATGAGCAAAAATTAAAAAAAAAAGGGGGGGGGGCTGCTTGGGTGACTCAGTGGGTTAAGCTTCTGCCTTCAGCTCAGTTCATGATCTCAGGGTCCTGAGATCAAGTCCCACATCGGGCTCTCTGCTGGCAGGGAGCCTGCTTCCTCCTCTCTCTCTCTCTCTCTGCCTGCCTCTCTGCCTACTTGTGATCTCTCTCTGTCAAATAAATAAAATCTTAAAAAAAACCCCAAACACCTCATTTGCCACTAAGAGGTAAATAAGGCATTAGTCACTCTAGAAATGGCTAATTAATGGGGAAGAATAAAAAGCATTTATCCTGCCTGTCTTCTATGAAGAGTGTGAGGGTCAGCAGTCGATTAGACTGTTAGTTGATGACAGGGAATGTCTTTAGAGAATCCCAGTGAACAGACACTGAGAGAATGATGGAATTGGATAATGATCATGTAGAGCATAATGAGCTAGCTGATTCAGCAGTGACCAGCATTGCTATTAAAACATTTAACGGCAGGTTGATGGGAAAGTTCATGATGAAAGAACCACCACCCCGTCCACTGATCCAATGTCGAGTAGTGGAAAATGGAACAGCCAGGCACTCTTTGCCTTCTGTTACAATGCAGTGTAGAAGTACACTGGTGTCCTGGGAAGTTTTCTTGCCACGACAAACTGAACATGAATTTAATTAATCCTTTAGGCTTGAGGATCCTTTATAAAAAGTGTAGAATCTAGAGAGAGACCAGGAGGATAACACCTGTCAGAAACACTAGGACAAACTGGAAATAGGGATGCATTCCAGGACAACAGGCTTATTTGCTCAACACCCCAAGAGAGCTATTGGGGTGCTCTTCAGGGAGATGAAAGGAAACATGGAGAGAACCAACACACAATGTAGGAGATTCACTTTGATCTCAAGTCAAACAAACCAACCACACACAGAGAGACACTGATGAAAACGGCAGATTGAATGACAACATACCCACTCCGTCAGGAGCACCAGTGACACTGGAGTTATACAGAAACCTGTAACTGGGGGGGGGAGGAGTCAAGATGGCGGAGAAGTAGCAGCCTGAGACTACTTCAGCTAGCCAGAGATCAGCTAGATAGCTTATCTAAAGATTGCAAACGCCTGAAAATCCATCGGAGATCGAAGAGAAGAAGAACAGCAATTCTGGAAACAGAAAAACAACCACTTTCTGAAAGGAGGCCGCCATTTGTATTCCCGTCCTCCGGAACTCTACGGAAAGCGCTCAGGGAACAAAAGCTCCTGAAAGCAAACCCAAGCGGATTACTCACCCCGGCCCCAGGACAAAATGACAAGACGGAAAAATTCAACACAAAAAAAAGAACAAGAGGCAGTACCGAAGGCTAGGGACCTAATCAATACAGACATTGGTAATATGTCAGATCTAGAGTTCAGAATGACAATTCTCAAGGTTCTAGCCGGGCTCGAAAAAGGCATGGAAGATATTAGAGAAACCCTCTCGAGAGATATAAAAGCCCTTTCTGGAGAAATAAAAGAACTAAAATCTAACCAAGTTGAAATCAAAAAAGCTATTAATGAGGTGCAATCAAAAATGGAGGCTCTCACTGCTAGGATAAATGAGGCAGAAGAAAGAATTAGTGATATAGAAGACCAAATGACAGAGAATAAAGAAGCTGAGCAAAAGAGGGACAAACAGCTACTGGACCACGAGGGGAGAATTCGAGAGATAAGTGACACCATAAGATGAAACAACATTAGAATAATTGGGATTCCAGAAGAAGAAGAAAGAGAGAGGGGAGAAGAAGGTATACTAGAGAGAATTATTGGGGAGAATTTCCCCAATATGGCAAAGGGAACGAGCATCAAAATTCAGGAGGTTCAGAGAACGCCCCTCAAAATCAATAAGAATAGGCCCACACCCCGTCACCTAATAGTAAAATTTACAAGTCTCAGTGACAAAGAGAAAATCCTGAAAGCAGCCCGGGAAAAGAAGTCTGTAACATACAATGGTAAAAATATTAGATTGGCAGCTGACTTATCCACAGAGACCTGGCAGGCCAGAAAGAGCTGGCATGATATTTTCAGAGCACTAAATGAGAAAACCATGCAGCCCAGAATACTATATCCAGCTAGGCTATCATTGAAAATAGAAGGAGAGATTAAAAGCTTCCAGGAAAAAAAAAAAACTGAAAGAATTTGCAAACACCAAACCAGCTCTACAGGAAATATTGAAAGGGGTCCTCTAAGCAAAGAGAGAGCCTACAAGTGGTAGATCAGAAAGGAACAGAGACCATATACAGTAACAGTCACCTTACAGGCAAAACAATGGCACTAAATTCATATCTCTCAATAGTTACCCTGAATGTTAATGGGCTAAATGCCCCTGTCAAAAGACACAGGGTATCAGAATGGATAAAAAAACAAAACCCATTTATATGTTGCCTCCAAGAAACTCATTTTAAGCCCGAAGACACCTCCAGATTTAAAGTGAGGGGGTGGAAAAGAATTTACCATGCTAATGGACATCAGAAGAAAGCAGGAGTGGCAATCCTTATATCAGATCAATTTGATTTTAAGCCAAACACTATAATAAGAGATGAGGAAGGACACTATATCATACTCAAAGGGTCTGTCCAACAAGAAGATTTAACAATTTTAAATATCTATGCCCCCAATGTGGGAGCAGCCAACTATATAAACCAATTAATAACAAAATCAAAGAAACACATAAACAATAATAGAATAATAGTAGGGGACTTTAACACTCCCCTCACTGAAATGGACAGATCATCCAAGCAAAAGATCAGCAAGGAAATAAAGGCCTTAAACGACACACTGGACCAGATGGACATCACAGATATATTCAGAACATTTCATCCCAAAGCAAAAGAATACACATTCTTCTCTAGTGCACATGGAACATTCTCCAGAATAGATCACATCCTTGGTCCTAAATCAGGACTCAACTGGTATCAAAAGATTGGGATCATTCCCTGCATATTTTCAGACCACAATGCTCTAAAGCTAGAACTCAACCACAAAAGGAAGTTTGGAAGGAACCCAAATACAATGAGACTAAACAGCATCCTTCTAAAGAATGAATGGGTCAACCAGGATATTAAAGAAGAATTGAAAAAAATCATGGAAACAAATGATAATGAAAATACAATGGTTCAAAATCTGTGGGACACAACAAAGGCAGTCCTGAGAGGAAAATATATAGCGGTACAAGCCTTTCTCAAGAAACAAGAAAGGTCTCAGGTACACAATCTAACCCTACACCTAAAGGAGCTGGAGAAAGAACAAGAAAGAAACCCTAAGCCTAGCAGGAGAAGAGAAATCATAAAGATCAGAGCAGAAATCAATGAAATAGAAACCAAAAAAAACAATAGAACAAATCAACGAAAGTAGGAGCTGGTTCTTTGAAAGAATTAATAAAATTGATAAACCCCTGGCCCGACTTATCCAAAAGAAAAGAGAAAGGACCCAAATAAATAAAATCATGAATGAAAGAGGAGAGATCACAACTAACACCAAAGAAATACAAACTATTATAAGAACATACTATGAGCAACTCTACGCCAATAAATTTGACAATCTGGAAGAAATGGATGCATTCCTAGAAACATATAAACTACCACAACTGAACCAGGAAGAAATAGAAAGCCTGAACAGACCCATAACCAGTAAGGAGACTGAAACAGTCATTAAAAATCTCCAAACAAACAAACGCCCAGGGCCAGAGGCTTCCCAGGGGAATTCTACCAAACATTTAAAGAAGAACTAATTCCTATTCTCCTAAAACTGTTCCAAAAAATAGAAATGGAAGGAAAACTTCCAAACCCATTTTATGAGGCCAGCATCACCTTGATCCCAAAACCAGACACGGATCCCACCAAAAAAGAGAGCTATAGACCAATATCCTTGATGAACACAGATGCGAAAATACTCAACAAAATACTAGCCAATAGGATTCAACAGTACATTAAAAAGATTATTCACCACGACCAAGTGGGATTTATTCCAGGGCTGCAAGGTGGGTTCAACATCCGCAAATCAGTCAATGTGATACAACACATCAATAAAAGTAAGAACAAGAACCATATGATACTCTCAATAGATGCTGAAAAAGCATTTGACAAAGTACAGCATCCCTTCCTGATCAAAACTCTTCAAAGTGTAGGGATAGAGGGCACATACCTCAATATCATCAAAGCCATCTATGAAAAACCCACCGCAAATATCATTCTCAATGGAGAAAAACTGAAAGCTTTTCCGCTAAGGTCAGGAACACGGCAGGGATGTCCATTATCACCACTGCTATTCAACATAGTACTAGAGGTCCTAGCCTCAGCAATCAGACAACAAAAGGAAATTAAAGGCATCCAAATCGGCAAAGAAGAAGTCAAATTATCACTCTTCGCAGATGATATGATACTATATGTGGAAAACCCAAAAGACTCCACTCCAAAACTGCTAGAACTTATACAGGAATTCAGTAAAGTGTCAGGATATAAAATCAATGCACAGAAGTCAGTTGCATTTCTCTACACCAACAGCAAGACAGAAGAAAGGGAAATTAAGGAGTCAATCCCATTTACAATTGTACCCAAAACTATAAGATACCTAGGAATAAACCTAACCAAAGAGACACAGAATCTATACTCAGAAAATTATAAAGTACTCATGAAAGAAATTGAGGAAGACACAAAGAAATGGAAAAATGTTCCATGCTCCTGGATTGGAAGAATAAATATTGTGAAAATGTCTATGCTACCTAAAGCAATCTACACATTTAATGCAATTCCTATCAAAGTACCATCCATCTTTTTCAAAGAAATGGAACAAATAATTCTAAAATTTATATGGAACCAGAAAAGACCTCGAATAGCTAAAGGGATATTGAAAAAGAAAGCCAACGTTGGTGGCATCACAATCCCGGACTTCAAGCTCTATTACAAAGCTGTCATCATCAAGACAGCATGGTACTGGCACAAAAACAGACCCATAGATCAATGGAACAGAATAGAGAGCCCAGAAATAGACCCTCCACTCTATGGTCAACTAATCTTTGACAAAGCAGGAAAGAATGTCCAATGGAAAAAAGACAGCCTCTTCAATAAATGGTGCTGGGAAAACTGGACAGCCGCATGCAGAAAAATGAAATTGGACCATTTCCTTACACCACACACAAAAATAGACTCAAAATGAATGAAGGACCTCAATGTGCGACAGGAATCCATCAAAATCCTTGAGGAGAACACAGGCAGCAACCTCTTCGACCTCAGCCGCAGCAACATCTTCCTTGGAACAACGCAAAAGGCAAGGGAAGCAAGGGCAAAAATGAACTATTGGGATTTCATCAAGATCAAAAGCTTTTGCACAGCAAAGGAAACAGTTCACAAAATCAAAAGACAACTGACAGAATGGGAGAAGATATTTGCAAACGACATATCAGATAAAGGACTAGTGTCCAGAATCTATAAAGAACTTAGCAAACTCAACACCCAAAGAACAAATAATCCAATCAAGAAATGGGCAGAGGACATGAACAGACATTTCTGCAAAGAAGACATCCGGATGGCCAACAGACACATGAAAAAGTGCTCCATATCACTCGGCATCAGGGAAATACAAATCAAAACCACAATGAGATATCACCTCACACCAGTCAGAATGGCTAAAATCAACAAGTCAGGAAATGACAGATGCTGGCGAGGATGCGGAGAAAGGGGAACCCTCCTACACTGTTGGTGGGAATGCAAGCTGGTGCAGCCACTCTGGAAAACAGCATGGAGGTTCCTCAAAATGTTGAAAATAGAACTGCCCTATGACCCAGCAACTGCACTATTGGGTATTTACCCTAAAGATACAAACGTAGTGATCCAAAGGGGCACGTGTACTCGAATGTTTATAGCAGCAATGTCCACAATAGCCAAACTATGGAAAGAACCTAGATGTCCATCAACAGATGAATGGATCAAGAAGATGTGGTATATATACACAATGGAATACTATGCAGCCATCAAAAGAAATGAAATCTTGCCATTTGCGACAACATGGATGGAACTAGAGCGTATCATGCTTAGTGAAATACGTCAGGCGGAGAAAGACAACTAACATATGATCTCCCTGATATGAGGAAGTGATGTTGCAACATGGGGGCTTAAGTGGGTACGAGAAGAATAAATGAAAGAAGATGGGATTGGGAGGGAGACAAACCATAAGTGACTCTTAATCTCACAAAACAAACTGAGGGTTGCTGGGGGGAGGGGGTTTGGGAGAAGGGGGTGGTATTATGGACATTGGGGAGGGTATGTGCTTTGGTGAGTGCTGTGAAGTGTGTAAACCTGGTGATTCACAGACCTGTACCCCTGGGGATAAAAATATATGTTTATAAAAAATAAAACATTTTATTAAAAAAAAAAAAAAGAAAGAAACCTGTAACTGTTCTCAGAAGATACATACGAAGGGGTATCCCTACAGGCAATGACAGGATGTTAGTGATTTGTTCAGAAGATCTCAGGAAAAGAAATGTGTAACTAGAATGATATGAAATGATTGTGGTACAAAGTTGGTAACCTCAAGCCCGGGTGAGGTTTTTAAGAGGACGAGTTCATTGCATGACCTTCTCTGATTGAAATAACGGGAATAACAAGTTCTCAATATTTGTCTCCTATGGACTCTGAAAAACAATATGAGGGGTTTGAAGTGGCAGGGGTGTGGGAGGTTGGGGTACCAGGTGGTGGGTATTATAGAGGGCCCGGATTGCATGGAGTACTGGGTGTGGTGCAAAAATAATGAATACTGTTTTTCTGAAAATAAATGAATTTAAAAAAATAAAAAAATGCTGAATACTAAATATATATATATATATATATATATATATATATTTATTTATTTATTTATTTATTTATTTATTTGTCTTATGCACATATGCACGTGACACGGGTTAGGTTTCTGGAATTTCCCCTTGGTGTTGGCCATAGGTAGCTGCTGGCCAGTGTGAATCCCTGTTCTCAAGTTGTGAGACCTTGGGAGTAAGCCTTCCAAACCTCAGTTTCCTTATCTGCAAAATCAAGGAAACCAAGAATATTCACCTAATAGAGTTATTGTCAAAATTGAATGAGGTAATGATAAAAAGCCTGGCACAGAAAAAACACCCAACAAACGTTACCCATTTTTGTCGTTATCACTGTAATCATAATTCTTAAAAATGTAACTAGAACAGGATTCTCATTTATTTACAGCATTTTAACATCTAACAAATTGCTTTCAGATGTATTTGTTTATCTCAATAATAATATATTCTGTTTTAACAGAATGCACTTAAATTTTTCAGATTCTCTGGGATTTGGGTTGTTTCGATCACTTGAGCATTTTAATTAACTGGTATTTACTTTATAAAAGTTACATGGATAAATTATTAGTTTTCAAAGAAGTAGGATGGAGTGCTGAATATAAATAATGCTTTCTTTTATGGTTTGGAGAGCTCGGAGCTCCTGCTGGCCCTCACTATCATTAGTATCCCGCATCGAAAAACTAATCTGACTATTTGGACTTTCTTGTTGTTGAGATTTTTCATAAGTAGGGGCTTATACTATATTTGAGAGCAAATATTTACTGTCTTACTAAATACAGAGATAAACCCACGTGGATAAACATCTGTGGTGATTAGAGGGTTATTAAAGCTTTCAAGTTCTGGAGAGTGAGCTTAAGAATATCAATGAGGGGGGGTGCCTGGGTGGCTCAGTGGGTTAAAGCCTCTGCCTTCGGCTCAGGTCATGATCCCAGTGTCCTGGGATCGAGCCCCGTTTCAGGCTCTCTCCTCAGCAGGGAGCCTGCTTCCTCCTCTCTCTCTCTCTGCCTGCCTCTCTGCCTATTTGTGATCTGTCAAATTAAAAAAAAATTATTAAAAAAAAAAGAATATCAATGAGGGCACTCATTATGAAGGAGGCAGGTAGCTCTAGAAAGTGGAGAGCCATCCCCCAGGGCAAGCTAAGTCTATCTTTGTTGCTGTTGTGGGTTTTTTTGTACCCATGAACACAGAATCCAAATATTACAATATGAACAGGGTCACTCCGGAAAGACAGACAAGGCTTGCATTCAACTAATCGGATAACTGGCAAATGGAAATAGGTCTAAAAGAACTTGAGGTTTCTAGGGTGAATGAGTGAAACACCTGTCTCATCCAGCCTCCTGGTCAAAGATACAGACCTGCAGGGGGCGGGAACGGGTGGGGGAGGCTGCTGAGGACAGAGGAAGTTCTCAACTACACTTTAACAGAGCTTCCTCAGCAAGCATATCTAATACCGAAGCTGACTAACTCCACTGATAACTTGCAAAAAAGTCTACCTGAGCTCAATCCTCCCTTGGCTCCCAACACCCCTACGACTGGCCTCTACCTGGGAGAATGCTTGGATAAAAATAGATAAAATCCTTAGACTGAAAGAGATGCTCTTTCTAAATGCTTGTATCACATTCCCTATCTCCCCTCTTATTAACACCACAAGTGACAATGTAATTGTTGCATTCATTACGCAGGTTAACTTCTCAACCTGAGAGCAAACATCTTCTCTCTTTTGTATTCTCTTTGTCTAGTATATGCTTGGTATAGTTGAACTGAAAAAATGTTAACTTAATGAATTCTTCACAGTAATGATGTACTGTCCTTTGAATATGGAAATGACCTTACCACCTCCCTACTAATTGACATGTGCTTCGCATATGAAAAGCTGGGTGCCAAGCCCCCCCCCACCTCATTTTCTTATCTCCCCCTTGGAGTCAAATGCTAACATTTTCTGGGTACCAAACTGATAGAAGAGGTGTCATCTGTAGCCATAAGGCAAGTCTAGGTATTCGATGCCCACAATAGAAACCATCTATGTTTAAAAGGTAAAGTGGAATTACAGTTAGTAGTAAAACTGAGTTGGGGGGGGAGGGATTTATATTGATTTATGTTTCCAAGCTTTTCTGACTGCAGACACATTAAGAAATCCATTTTGTTAAACCCATCCTTTATGCCCATTATATATAGGAAAAAATATATAGCATATATATTTATATATAAGAATATAAATATATTTAAATAAAAATAAAAATATATTATATACATATATTTATATAAATATAAATATATAATAAATATATACATATTATATAAATATATAATTATATGCATATAGAGATGTATGTAGGTAAAATACATATATAGATAAATATAATGGAAAAACAATACAAGTACATAAATGGAATAATAAATGTCTTTCATGATTAGCTACATGAACTTTAAAACTGTAAGGGGTTTGTTAACCTACAGTCTGAAAACACTTTAACAGTTTTTTTTTTTTTTTTATAACAATCCCAGAAGACTACTATTTTAATTATTATTCACCTTTGGATGTTGTTGTTGTTGTTTGAAACAGTGCCAGATCAACTGTATTCCTAGTCCTTGCTGCCTTTCTTCTCTGGCACAGAAATCCCAACATTCTCTGCATTTCTAATGCCCCCCTGCTGCATTAAGGAAGTACAGATAACACCTGCAGGGTTGACGTGGACCTTTCTCTCTATTTGCTTTTGGGTCTTTCCACAATCATCAGGGAGCCAGACTCTGGGGTGTTTGGCTCCTCAGAGCCCTTGGGGACTGGTTGTCACGTCACTGGGCAGCAGGTGGACCACACAGCCCTGTTTTGGAGGGATCTGTTGTTTGTGATTGCCATAAAAGTGGAATTTAAAGAACGTCATGCATTTTGTTTCTAAAAGTTAATGAAACATGTCGATAGGACTTGTAATACAAAAATGGGGCACTTGGGTGGCTCAGTGGGTTAAGCCTCTGCCTTCAACTCAGGTCATAATCTCAGGGTCCTGGGCTCAAGCCCCACATCGGGCTCTCTGCTCAACAGGGAGCCTGCTTCCCCCGTCTCTGCCTGCCTCTCTGCCCACTTGTGATCTCTCTCTGTCTAATAAATAAATAAAATCTTAAAAAAAAAAATGCTGCGGCCTGGAGAGACTGTCAGGTTTGTGCCTTCTGGTCCGCCAGAGCATCGCCTTCTTTTCCTGCGGGGCACATTCCTCCTCCTTGGTAGTCTATTGAGTTTAATGATGTATGCTTGTGTCCTATCACCTGTGTAATACTAGTGTTCGATTATCGATGTGTGTTGTACCTAAAACCTGTTTTTGTGTTTTCTATCTTAATGCAATGCCATGTTCTACTGTTATAACCCAAGGGTTATATGAATAGAAAGAACATTCATTGTATTGTATACAAAGTAATTACATTTGAGACCATTTTGTCATAGACTCTACAGTAAACATTGTCAGTCAACAACATACAAAACAAATGGAGACAGTGCTTTCTACCTTCAAAAAACCCAGTAACTCTAATCTCTCAGGACAAGATAAAGCTCTAACATCTTAACCACAACAAATCATTTAATAACAAAGTTTTAGCATCCCGGTGAGCCAGATTTTCTCGGTGAATTAATTATCAATAACGCTTAAAATTCTGCTTCTTTGAAGGAGCATATTTTTAAGAGTCTTGAGTATTACGGAGAAACCTAGGAATCTTAATTGAATGTGGATAAGTTATTTTGTGTAATTTGGTTGTATTCTAGCCTTTGAATTAATCACAGTTTTGCAAACCCTGTTCTTCTGGAGCAAAAGTCTAGTTCTCAACCAGAAACAGTTTTTTTTCTTTCCCCTTTCACTCTAGCAAATATTTGGCAATTTCTTTTTTCTTCCTTATTTTTTTTTTTAAGATTTTATTTATTTATTTGACAGACTGAGATCACAAGTAGGCAGGGAAGGAGGCAGAGAGAGAAGAGGAAGCAGGCTCCCTGCTGAGCAGAGAGCCCGATGCAGGGCTTGATCCCAGGACCCTGAGATCATGACCTGAGCCAAAGGCAGAGGCTTTAACCCACTGAGCTACACAGGCACCCGGTATTTGGCAATTTCTAAAGACATTTTTGATTGTCATGACTCGAAGGGTGGGTGAAAGATAAACTATCGGCTTCTAGTGGCGAGACGAAATAGGAGATATTTACTTGGTGTTTGTCCTCCTTTCTTGGCACAGAACCACTAAAATCTTACAAGTCTCTAGGGTGATAACCATGTCTTTGGCATGCTAATAGATGACTGGTGGCTGGGGTCCCTGGATGGCTTCAGGGTAGGGGGAAGGGGCTGGCCACCAGAAAGAGAAGGCAAGATGGGAGCATCAGAACCTTCAGTTCCACCCCCGCAACTGGAGAGGGCTGAGGGGCTGAAGGTTACCTTCAGTCACCAACGGCCAGTGAGTTGATCAATTCTGCCTACATAATGAAGTCTCCATTAAAACCCCTGCAGAGTGGGGCGAGGAGAGCTCTGGGATTGGTGAGTACATCAAGGTGCTGGTAGGGTCATGTGCTCGGAGAGAGTGTGGAAATACCGCGCCCACCCATGCATACCAGCCTTCAATCTGGCTGTTCCTTAGTTGTAACCATTACCATGAACCAATAATCATAGGTAAACTGTTCTCCCATGTTCTGTGAGCCATTCTCACAAATTATTGAAGCTGAAGAAGGGGTCATGGGAACCCTTGAATTATAACCCGTTGGTCAGAGTCATGGGTGACAACCTTGGGGACAGGGAGGTGTGTGAAGTGGGGCCAGTCTTGTGGGATTGAGCACTTAACCTGTGGGGTCCACGCTGACTCCTGGTAGTGAGCGTCAGAATGGACTGGAACTGTGGGAAGGTCGGTTGGAATCCACAGAGGACTGGTCGTCATCAGCGTGGAAAAACCACACTCAAGTGGTATGGGGAGGGTTGTGAGTAAAGAGCTCAGATGTGAGTAGAGATCAGGGACATTCCTGAGTAACCTTTGGTGCACAAGGCAGCCATCACAACCAAGAATTATCCAGCCCCGACCTGATACTTTCAGGAAGCTCCACAGAGTATGGTGTGTGGGAAGCAGGGAGAGTTGGTGTGAGGCAGGTATTGAGGTGGGGGTGTGTGGGTGGGCAGGTCATGGTGAGGACTTCGGCTTCTCTCTTGTAGGGTTCTGAGAAATAAAGCTGAGAGTTCTGTGAGGAGGCTCTTGTAACTATCCAGGTGAGAGATGATGGTGTTTGGATCAGGCTGGTAGAAGTGGAGATAGTGGAAAGTGATTAAATTTAGGATATAGTTTGAAGATAGAAATTGTTGGTGGGCTGAATGTGAGAGAAAGAAAATACACCTGATGCATGAACAATGTGAAGATTAGGGGCACCATCAAAGTCTGAGTATAACTTCTGTCTCTTTCACTTACCTACCATAGCCCACTGCTGACCAGAGGCCCTACCCATGGCATAAACAGTCAATTAATATGTAGTTTGTATGTTCTATGCATGACACACTGTATTCTTACAATAAAGTAAGCTAGAGAAAAGAAAAGAAAAAAAAAAAAAAAAGAATTATCCAGCCCCAAATGTCAGTAATGCTGAGGTTGAAAAATTGCTTATGTGCATAGTTGTGTAATGTTTCCAAGGTTACAAAAACAGCAAAAGGCAGAGGCTCACGTAACAAGCTTAGGAATGAAAGGATTTCGATATGATGTTTATGAAACTATTAAAATTTCCAGGTGGTGACTACAGCTGAACACCGACACATCTAGAAGGAAATTCTGAATGTATCAATTGAATAACATAGCACTGACAGGGGACAATACCAGGCTAATTCTTCAGTACTCTGTACTAAGAACAGTGTCAGAAATTATTTCTGAAATCATAGGCTGAACCATATGAGATCACTATTTTAATAGGCCGAACACAATCAACTATGGGCAGTTTCATATGATCCAATCAAATCAAATTACTTTCTTACTACTTACTTTTTATTTACTTGAAGAACATCATCAAACAGGAAAACACTGACAAAATATAGTATTAGAGATGCATTTAAATAATAATGTAGATAAAGGAAATTGGGTAAAGCCAATAGCTTGCCTAGCTTTTAGTCATACTAACGAATAAGATGTTTCTGTTTCGAATAGTGTCTATTTGGTTGTTCAGAACCTGTTGGGCTTCTCAGAAAAAGAAGTAGCCTTACCCGACTTCTACGGTTTCTTAGTGTGGCTCATGACTGCAATCAACAGTTGAAAATATGAGCTAGGAAAAACATACCCCGTAGAATGTAATTATTTTTTATCTTTAGCTTTTTAAAAAATGAGCTCTGGAAATCACATTTTGGTAAGTGATGAGCCATTTCTCTTACACTCCCGATTCCTTGCACTCCCTACTGGCTCCCCTACAGACACCAGCATGGGAAGCTAATGTTCTAATCAATTGTTTCTGCAGCAGAAAGGAACATTAATCAATTTGCATGTCAACAGCTTTCCAAAGGTATGGGCTCCTCTCCTCTCCTAGTTCCTGCCCTCACTCAAAAAAGCACCATCTGTATTTTATCTGTTGATAAAGTTGTCATCTCTTCAATGGCCTTTTCTGTCTCCAGACAACTCTTTGGGAACCCATGTGAAAAGAATTGTTAATATCCACTAAAGAATATTTTTCATCAGTAATTTAATTGTTCAACTAATATAAAGAGGCTTGAGAGGCAAAACCAGAAGTCCCATCCAGAGGAATGGGCAAAACTAATTTGCTGAACAGCATGGTGACAAAGGGATCTTGATTTGGGAGGACAGATCCCTGGACAAAGTTATTTTCAGAAAAATGAATGTATTAAAAAGCTGCAACTTTTTTTTTTAAGAGTTTATTTATTTATTTGGCAGAGATCACAAGTAGGCAGAGGGGCAGGCAGAGAGAGAGAGAGAGAGGAGGAAGCAGGCTCCCTGCTAAGCAGAGAGCCCAGAGCAGGGCTCGATCCTAGGACCCTGGGATCATGACCTGAGCCGAAGGCAGAGGCTTTAACCCATGGAGCCACCCAGGTGCCCCAAACTGTGACATTTTGATAAGCCAATTTTACTACCTTAGTAAGCACACGGCGCTTTAAAAAAAAAAAAAAAAAAAAGGCATCAGTTAACAACAACAAAAAACCTTGGGAAAACTCTTGAGGAATTACTTCTCCACCCAATGAATCATATTTTCCAAGTCTTTAAAGTGAACATGCTCTTAAATTTAGGAAGCTCCTTTATCCTCTTCTCAAGGATCTTAGGATCATCATTATTCACTACGTTCAACGGGAATCGAAGTTATCTGAAATATCTGAGTGGTTTCTGAATATTAGAGGAACCACTTTTGTTTTACATCCCCACACACCTGATGTAGTAGGCGATAAGCTGCTTGCCTGGAGAAATTAATACAGTTTACAGAGTTGACTAATGTTTGCAATTTATGCCCTGGAGGAAAATCGCGCGATACACACAAATGGCTGTGAGCTGCGCCCATCCTTCGCTTCCAAGATACCTCATCTTTCTCAAATAACAATTGAGCGACGTAAATTAACATGGTGTGTTGTGTTCATTGTATTAAAACAATTTAGAATGCCATTTTAATCATTTAAAAATCCTTTCTTGCTAAAAGGATTCATGGGAGAAAAATTGATATAACATTTCCAGTTTCCAAGGTACTCTGTAATTTTCAAATGGCATCTTATCGAAAGATAGCCTGGCTTATTATCATATCTAAATGTCATATGGGCAAGAGGAAAATTGTATGTATAATGATGAAAATGAAAACTGCTCTGTTTCTAAAAGCTAATTTATTTAACCACTATGAGTTACCAAAATGCACTTCACGCAAAACAGCATATATTTTGATTTAAATATTTGGAATCAAGTAAGCACTAAGAGCTGTACTCTCGGGTTTGAAGGGGGAAGGAAATGTAGCTTGGTGAGTTTTGTGAAAATACGGACCCCTGAACCATTTGTGATCGTTAGGCTTCTGTTGACAGCCACAACGAGGTCTTCATTATAAATCGAGAACACAGTGCTCATGAAAATATTGTTTACGTAAAAAGGGGTTATGCTTCAGAAAGTACGGCTTGTTAACTTCCACATTCCACACTAGAAAGGATTTAAGAGGATTATTTGTACAGATTGGAAGAAACAGGTTCTGAGAGGCTAATTGTAGATGCTATCCCTACTTGCTAAAGGTCAGATGGAGAAGTCTGCATCAAGCCCTTGCCTCCCAGCGCCACGGCCTCTTGCTCTACACACACGGCCTCACCGAGGCACCTCTTCCAGCACTAAGTATCAGCCTTGATCTCCCTATGTTCAAAGTTTTGCTCCCGAGAATGGTTCAACCTCATATGTAAAGCAGCATTAGAATTATGCCCTCTGCCGCCTTCACAACAGGGCTGCACTGAAGAAGGTAGTTTAGTTTAGTTATTTTCGTTTAGTATTTTACTATTTCTCAGTCAAAACTGCTGAGAACACAAGGGATAAACTATATTTTGCTTTTTAAAAAGGACCGAATCACAAAACAGTCTCTAGGATATCAGCATATCGAAAGGATGCATGCGCCGGGCAGCTCTCTCTCCCGTCTCGGGCTCGGGAAATGCTGACCTCATGGCCACATGGGACCAAACTGTCCTTACGATTTACAGAGCTCTTGAAGTTTTGGAAGTAATTTCTTTCTTTTTAAATTTTTTTTTCAATATTTTATTTATGTTTTTGGCAGAGGGAAAGAGAGAGGGAGGGAGAGAGCACAAGCAGGGGAAGAGCAGAGAGAAGCAGACTCTGTGCTGAGCAGGGAGCTGGCCTGGGGGCTCGATCTCAGGACCCTGAGATCATGACCTGAGCAGAAGGCAGAGGCTTCACCTACTGGGCCACACAGGTGCCCCTGTTTTGCAAGTAACTTCCAACTGCTGTTGTCTAATATGGCAATGGTCTAAAGGAAATAGCCTTCCTTTTTAGAATAAGAAAATAGCCCGGAATCAAATGATCTGGCGGCATGCCCCAAACAAGCCAGCAGTGCTAGAATTTTCAATTATCTTTAGTCCTCTGCTCTGTCAATAGCAACAGGGTCCATGCAAGGACATTCTGGGATTCACCTTTATAAAGTCTTGCTACTTAGGGAGTCTTAAAGAGTAACGTTACAGAGGAGAAATTAACAAATGGCCTTTGAGAGTTTCAAAATTTTTAATGCAAAGAAAAAAAAATACTCCTATTCAAGGTCAAGTAGCTTTATCCTGAGAATAATAATAGTAATAATAATAATAATTATAATAATTATTATTATTTTTATTATTATTATTTTAAAGATTTTACTTATTTGACAGACAGAGATCACAAGTAGTCAGAAAGGCAGAGAGAGAGGGGTGGGGGAAGCAGGCTATCTGCCCAGCAAAGACCCTGACACGGGGCTCAATCCCAAGACCCTGGGATCATGACCTGAGCCGAAGGCAGAGGCTTTAACCCACTGAGCCACCCAGGTGTCCTTAAAATTATTCTTATTTTCTAAAGAACCACTTAATAAACATCACTGTCATTCCAAGAGACACTGATTTTGATGCTCTGTAGTTACCACTCACATCAAGTTTTCATCTTTGAGCACCAGTGGCCCTAACAATGGTCCCATACCTCCTCCTAGCCCAACTACATGTGCTGGGGTTGGAAAGCCAGCTTTACAGGCTCAGAGGCTAACTGATGAAGATTTCAGTCTCTTAAGCTTGTGCTGTGCAATACAATGGAAAACAACTTTTATTGCCCTGAGTACAGGACCGTCTTCTGTCTACTGAACCCTGGAAGTGGTCAGCAAGTTCTAATTCTGGTGCAAGGGCTATTGCAGAGAGACATTCGCTGTTCTTTCCATTAACTGGCATTTTGCTCACTTGAATTCTTTCCAGTGTGGGGAAAACAATTTCCCAAGCTCATTTCCCTGAGAAGTGCTTAGATCAAGCCCACGTTAGTTTAAGTAAACTGTTGATAAGATTGTGGGAATACTAAGATCTTTTCCCTAAAACGCCTGGCAGAGAAACCCTCATAAGAAAGGCCAAATTTTCAGGGCCAGGGTGTTTCAAAGAGCAAACCCATATGTATTGATTGCACATTTAAAATCTCTGTTTGCTAGATGCTACACAACCCTGGGGCATTTGGGAAGATGTGGAGAAGAATACAGACCTCTGTTCTCATTTGCATAGCTTCATCATTTCGAGATGCCTCTGATGAGTGAATTTCCAAAGTCCTACGTATCTTGCCAAAGAGCACAGAGCCACTACCCACTCCATGACGAGCGGAGCAAGCAGCCCAAGGTTTGTCTCTGCTAATGAAATGTAACCAGAGAACATTTTTACTGCTGTCACATCGTGTCAAACAACACCAAAAAGCTGTTCTGAACACATCAGACAAACATGTTCCTTTGCAAATGAACTTATAAACAGAAGGGGAGCTTAAAATCAGGGGGTCTAATTACGGAAAGAGGAGTAAAATTTTTATTTGGCCTAAGCCAAAAGGCCAAGCGAGGGGTCCGTACGTGGGCAATATTCTCTTGTTCTTGACAAGAACCAGAGTCACATTTTAGATTTTTTACAGAGAGGACAGTATCTAAACCTAAAGGGATGTTACCTAATTAAAACAGAAAAGCAAGACCTTTCAAAAAAAATCACATCACAAAATCTGCTTTTGTCTATGATGGTTAAAAAGACCAGAGATCCACTTGCCTAGACTTTTAAACTCTCTCCATCCTCCTGAACTAAACATGGTCTTTCCTTTCTCAATACTAAGATGCATAACTTTCCCTTACATGTTTCTGATTATTTTACTTGACATTTCCTAGAATTTCGTATAAGCACAGTGACCACTGTTTCTTCACACCAGTGTCATTTTTAACCCATGTGGTGGGACTCAATCCTTACCCACCCCACCGTGAATGTGAACCGGTGGTTTGGGAAATCCAGTGGGCATTTGTTTACCACCAGAACTCTCGAACGCATGCAACGTCATCATCTCCTCCCTCATTCGGAAAATGCACTCTGTTCGTGGCTTCTGTGACGCATCTGGCTTTGCTTCTGCTTCTCTTCTCTCCTTTTCTGTGTGTGTGTGTGTGTATGTGTGTGTGTGTGTGTGTGTGTGTGTGGTGTCAGTCCTTCTCCTTTAACAGAGTTTCAAATGCTAGTTCCTCAAGAGCCAACCCTCAGTGCCAGATGTTCTAATTCTCTACTTTCTTTCTCATCTGCATCTTTAATTCCATTCCCCATGTAAATGCTCATAATTCTCAAATGCATCCAAACCTCTTCTCTGAGCTCCAGACCTGCCCAACTATTCTCAAGGGCTTCCTGTATACAACCTGAGGAAAAGTCACTTCATTGTCCCCCCACTCTTCAAACCTGGCAACCATATTCTATACTACTGAATGCCGGTGCCTCCTTCTGATTTCCAGACCCCAAATCCTTGCACCATCCTTGACCGTGCTCCCCTTCACCACCAACATCTATTTCCTTCAGGACACCTACTGGTTTTGCCACCTTACTATCTCTCAACTCCCTTTCATTACTCAAACTGCTCTCATTCTAGTTCTTTTTACTGTCAGCTTCCCCCTCTCGAAAATACTCTGCTGCTGCTCTCCGTTTTCACTCTTTACTCCCTGGACACAAAGGAAAGGCTGCTCAATTACAATGTAAACCAACTAATCTCTTGGTAACTGACAAGCCTGAGTTGAATTTCCTAAGTCCTTAACCTCTGATCTCTGACTTTGGCATTCTAGGTCCCAACCTTGTTGGGACTTTGACTACTTAGAGAGGCAGTCTTGGATCCTACCCAGGCGGCTCTGCAAAGGTGATTTTCCTGGTTATACTGCTCTCTGCATGTCCTTCCCCAACAAATGTCAACTAATTCTTGCTTAGCTGGTACCAGCTAATTCTTCAGAATTCAGCTCAAATCTAGATAAAATGTCACTTCCTCAGGGAATCGGTAATGTGTGTCTCCCTCCCTATATGCACCATGAAGGCAAGGTGTATGTCTATTTTATTCATTGCTTTATAGGTAGCATTTTGTAGGAACACAGAGAATATTTGCTGACTAAATCAGTGCATGAGTCAAGGTGAATGAACGTGGTTAACGATCGTATGGGAGGGGGCTAGAGAGTCAGGGCAGGGTCTTTAAATCTATATTCACATCAAGTGATGTCATAGATTAGAACATATGACTGCACTCATTCGCAGCTTTATGTAAATCATGCTTTGAGAATGTGTTCCTCGTGAAGAATAATGTTGAGAATCATCAATTTAGATCATAAATAAATGCACTTATGAATCTATATCCCTAGAGCTGTCAGAACAGCAAAATGCTTAGTGCTAGAAACCAGGTTTTGTACTTGGTATTGATATTGCACAGCATAATTTCTGACTCATCATTAAGTAAATTTCTAAATGTTTATTAACTGAATGCATACATAAGTCTCAAAGGAAAATAATGTGTACCTTTCATCACACATGCTACTTTCTGCTCTATATAAGGCTAAATGATGCTTAACTTTGATCTGCTGTTGTCTCTTCTAATGTCTTTGGGATGATAACTTCATATTGTAGAAAGAGAAGCCCTTAGTGGATAATTAGCAGCAATCAAGAGGAGCTTAAACATGCCATAAAGGTAGTTTCTGTCAAGAATAATTTTCTTTGTAGGAAATAAATGCTGTGAGACAGGCTGAAGCCACACGCCCAGCACAGACGTGTTCTGAGAAACATCTCCCCGGGCCATTTTCTCTCCAGCCATCTCCCGGATCAGCGATGCCCAGTACCTTCTGTGGACCGTTCTGCCACAGGGATCTGATTATGCTACAAGCTAGTGAGTTTCTCACAACCGAACTTCTAAATGTCTCACATGAATTGAGGTTTACAGTCAGGCCTTTTTTGTTGTTGTTGTTTTTATCCCCCCTCTTTAAACCCAAATCAGCATCGTCGGTGAGAGACAACACCAACAATAATTTCACATGGAGAAATAATGTGATCCTTTTAGTTGGACTTTAATATCAATCTCATCTTTAGGGGATTCTGCAAAATCAAGGAGATCTTTAAAAAGAACCCTTAGATGGTGGAGCCAATCAACACCTCAGTTCTAAATGGTACAGATTTGGTGATCTATACAGAGATGTAGAGGCCTTTCAAGAATTATCCAGGGAATTTCGACTGATTGGAGCATGTCCATAGGCCCTGAAGTGGCAACCCTTAGAAGCTCCTTAAATACAGAGACAAAGGCACAATGTCCTTAAGGGGAAGAAATCTAATAATGAGACAACAGTCTTAACACGTGCAGACAGTTAAAGTTGCTAGTTCAACTAAAAAGCTTTTCCTGGGGAATAATTCAGAGTTTACCCTGTGTGATAGGACACCTAACTGAAACAATACTTTCAACTTTAGAAATCTTCAGGTACTAAGTATTTATTAGAAAGCTATAAAATATGAACAGTAAAGAGTGTAACAAAGAACAGGATGTACCCACGTATTTAGCTATTCTGAGGAATAAAAAAGGTTACATTTATCAATTTCTCTAGAATTTGGATCAATGATTTTAGGTATTTTTTTTTCATCAAGGTATTCCTTTTTTCTAATAATCAGTATTAAGGACCATGGGTTATGCATTCATTTGGATTTAGTATTAAGTGAGCTAGAAAAGTTTAAACAAATCTCTCCTAGTTAACTTATATTCATGTATAAGTATAATAACTAAGTTCTAGTCTATCAAATTAATGGGTTCAACTAACAATATTCTAAGTCACCTGGATGGAAATATTCATGTAATTACCCTTCTCTGTTCTTTAATCATAACTGAACTTTATTATTATTTTTTTTAATTTTAAAAGGTAGGGCTTGAACTCATGACCCTGAGATCAAGACCTGAGCTTTTACACAGACTCAGTGCAGGGTCTGCAAGTCTATATTCAGATCAAGTGGGTGTAGATCAAAACATGTGACCGGACTCAGTTGAGTTATCCAGGAGCCCCCAAACTTTCTTTTAACTAAATGCTCCCATTTTTACAAAAATGGTATTTATGCATCTTTTCCAGGCTAGGTTAAATTTTAGGATATGTTGCCAACGTGAGAGTAGTTTGTGTACATTACAGTACAGGCTTTCTGCCCAGGAAGTTTTCCATAATCGATATGCAGTAATTTTCTATGAATCAAGCAATTTATCAAATGCACTAGGATGCACTTCTAATGACTACTTCTACCAATAATATCATTCATTTTTATAGCCCTTTATAATTAACTAAGTATTTCTCCATACAGCTATCAATTACATCACAGAAGTACCATTTTAAAGGTAAGATGAGGGCACTGAGAGCCAGCGTTCACTCATGGCTGAGATCACTTGGCTGGAAATGACAGAGGCTTCTGGCCCGCCTCCAGGATCACATTTTTCATACCGATTCTCTTCAAATGAGAAGTATCCTCACCCTTCCTATCTAGTAACTGTCTGATCTGAACTTCCGTGCATTTCTTTCCCTTGTTCCCTTTGGTTGAAGCATGTGCAAGGGAGCCCACAAATGACCAGAATACATGAGATGCACGCGCAGCTAACTCTTGGAATCCAGTGGGACACCGAGAAGGATAAAGCCAATGCATGTTGTTTTCCCATCGCCACCCACTCTCAAGCCTGTGACTGGACTCAACTTTGGGCAAATAGGAGTTATACAAAAACTTTCATTATAAGAATCTAAAATTTGGTAGGAAGCAGAAATAGCCCAAAGAATGCTTTATTTAAAGACCTCTTTTTCTAGTAGCTGTAAAAGCATTCAGATGGTTGCTCATATAAGTTTTAGATGAATTTTGAATATTACCACCAGTTATATACACAAAATGTATCTATGTGATATATATATATTTGGAATGATCCATGGCAATTTTTTTTTTTTGCAACTTAATCTTACTTGAATGCATATACTTAAGGGTGAAAAAAACCACACTAACATAAATTATAAATAGGAGTTTTATATGGCACATGTTCCTCTAGGGATAAAGTCCAATAATAACAAAGGGAGTCTTATAATTTTTTTCTTATAATTTTTAAAACTGATAAGGATCCTAAATGGCCCCCTCTTCCATCTCAGTAGGATTAGTACTAACACCAGAAACTAAAGTCTAACCTTAGCATTGAGGCATATTTTAATCTACTGGAGAAAACCAGAAAATTGATATCTATCACCCACAGCACAGGCAATCCCCAGACTGCATGGAGTTTGGTGTTAGAACGGCTCGTGCAATGATCTAAGAAAATCACTGAAAGGCTCTGCTACCATGTGACCTCAGGATGTACGTCTGTGCTCCTCCAAACAGCAGAAGAAACAAAAGCAAATATATAGAGAAGAAACTGACTATGTTTAGGTAGCTTTAAAGTAATAGAATTTTATCAGTCCAAATAAACTATAGTACTTTAATTCTAGACCCAACTTTCAACCTTCCTAGATTCAAGACAAAATCACTTTTATTATTATTATTGTTGTTGTTGTTGTTTTTGCTTTTGAGGTTACTGCAAAACCGACCAAGTTCTTCCCCTGAACTATCTACTTACTGACAAATCTTTGTCAGCTTAATCTTTCAGGTGTCTTATATGATATCAATACTGAATTGCTTTTCCTTAAATTAGTTCATTAGAAAAAGGAGGGCAGTATTTTGAAGATTACCATTTTTTAGAAGTAACCTAAAATTTTTTCCAGTAAAAGCCAATCTCAAAGAATTTCAAATTTTTGTCAAAAAAGATTAAAGCTTGGCTTCAAAGTAAGCAAACTTTGAAGCCAAGCTTTCAAAGTAAGCAATATTAGGAGATCAAATTGATTTGTTATACAAAAATGATAATTCATGGGATACCTACTATCTCATATCATTCTAATAACTTCATGCCACTGCAGTTCAAGGTAAAGGAACAATGTATTTTCACTGGGAAGTATTTCTAGCCTTATTATGTTCCATACAATTTCACAAACAACTAGTGAACACAAACCGCCACCCTTCACTTAGAAAGTATTTTCAATGGGAGAAATACTGTGTTTGGATTCAATGACCTATATAGGATTTAAACTTACCATTTTCCCTCACTGAGCTGATCTTTCTCCCCAAATTATCATTTCATATTCAAGAAGAGACATACTATTTAATTTAAGCATACTATTTAATCACGACCTTGAAATTTGTGTTTTTTTTGTTTTATTTTTCTTTTTTAAGCAATTGGTTTCCTCCTGTCAGAGTGTTGGGCTTTTGAAGTTCAAAAAAATGTATCTTATTTTTAGTCAAAATCATTTTTTTAAAAATCAAGACTAAAGCCAAAGGGGGAAAAAAAATAACTCTCACTTACTTTGCTTTGGCTTCTGCGTCTTCATATGCTTTATTGGAGACATCATCCAGTCCTCCAATCAAATGCTTGAAAGAGCTGTTGGGAAAAACAGAGTGGTCAGGGTAAATTCCCTGCAGAGTCCTTATAACGACAACCTAGTCAATGGTATATTGAAACAATCCTAAAGGAACTAAATAAAAATGAATTCAAATATTCAGTCTAGATACATTGTTAAGAAACACATCAGATAATGATATAACCTCTGAAAGCAGTGACCGCTCCCATCTGTTCACCTATTTCCCAACACCTTAGAACTATATCCAGAAAAAGCAGATAATCAAAGAATGGGTGGAAGAAAGTCTGTGACACACAAAATGATATATACCACAAAGTTGATGGGTCAATTCTACTACGGAAATAACAAGATCCACCAATCATGAAATACTTACTGGATGCACTATCCTTTTAATGCTCATGAATGTATATTAATTCCAATTCTCCAACACATTATAGAAGATAAGCATTACTAGTGCCACTTAACAAAACTGTACATTAATCTTCCAAGGCAAAATACATATGTAGGAAAAAAATACATATGCAGAAGATAAGAAAAGAACAGAAGACAATTTTAAGGAAGTCAACTCATTTTGGAGGGATCAAAAAACCGACTTTATCATCAACAAGGAACAGTAAGGCAACTCTTTAAACTACTGTATTCAATATCTTGGTATGGACCCAGGACTATGTTCAGACCTACTATATATAATGAAGTCTCATCTATCGTATACCTATAATATAAAATATTACAGGGTCAGCAAAACATGTATACACACAAACATGGATATCACCCTTGAAAATTACTGAATACAACCAGATACAGTAACTCTTGCATGCATGACATTTTGGCAACCACTGAACTGGACTGAACAGGGGAACAGAAGGAAAGTTTATATTCAAAGTGTCACATAATAATCAGGGCTGTCACTTATATGGCACTTATATGCTAGGTGCTGTTCTATATGTTCTATATATAATAACAAGTACTTCTATGGGTACAGAAATCCTCTGAGGATGAGGGTAATAAGGCACCAGAGGTTAAGAAACTGACCTCCAGTCATAACAGCCAGGCAGGGTGAGGGCTGATAGACCCCAGACCCTTAAAACCTACCCTGTGGCTCCTATCCAAATCACAATGCCTTGACACTAACCATCGAATTCCTAGCAATGTCCAGAGTGTGGATGGTGAATGGTCAAATGTATAAGAAATTACATTTTAATTTTAAACTTCTATAATTTTAATGCATGAAAATGGCTTTGTGTATTGTATCAAGTAACAAAATACGCCTGGTCAGGTGCTGAAACATGGGGTATTTGTTGATGTAAAGTTCAATGTTGCTTAACCACTTCAATGCACACCATTCTTTTTAGCTATTGTTTGTTTGGTTTTACTTTATTTAAAGAATATGAATATATGAAGAAGAATGTAACACTTGCTTGGGGACCCAGCCAACAGGAGGTTGGGGAGCCATTAACTCAGGACCTTGGGTAATGATCTCATCTGGGGGACAGGATAGCTGGAATGCTAAGCTAAAACACAGTGTTTCTAATACTGTGACACACTGTGTTAATGGACATCAGATAAATGAAGACTGCAGTTGGCCGATGGTCCTTATACAACTTCCAAAGACATATAATGATAAAATAAATGATAAATAACCCCCATAGTTGATTTTCATGTTCAAATAGGATTTTTGCCATTGTTCTTTCCAATAAATAGAATGTCACCATCATGATTTAGAGATAGGTTTACACTGTAAAGTGAAATACAGTATTTATTTTGTTGTGGAAAAAATATGTGGTTGATACCACATCTTTTTTATCCATTCATCTGTCGAAGGACATCTGGGCTCTTTCCGTAGTTTGGTTATTGTGGACATCACTGCTATAAACATTCGGGTGCACATGCCCCTCTGGTTCACTATATTTGTATAATTGGGGTAAATACCCAGTAGTGCAATTGCTGGGACATAGGGTAGCTCTATTTTTAATAGAGAAACCTATTAGAGTTCTACCTAATAGAGGAACCTAATAGAGGAACCTCCATACTGTTTTCCACAGTGGCTGCACCAGTTTACATTCCCACCAACAGTGTAGGAGGGTTCCCCTTTCTCCGCAAGTTTGCCAACACCTGTCATTTCCTGTCTTTTTTAATTTTACCCAATCTGACTGGTATAAAGTGGTATTTCATTGTGGTTTCGATTTCTATTTCCCTGATGACAAGTGATGTTGAGCATTTTTTTTTTTTTTTTCATGTGTCTGTTGGTCATTTGTAGATCTTCTTTGGAGAAATGTCTGTTTATCTCTTCTGCCCATTTCTTGACTAGATTGTTTTTAGGGTATTGAGTTTAATAAGTTCTTTATAGATCTTGGACACCAGCCCTTTATCTGATATGTCATTTGCACATATCTTCTCCCATTCTGTAGGTTGCCTTTTGGTTTTGTTGACTGTTTCCTTTGCTATGCAAGAGCTTTTTAACTTAATAAAGTCCCAAGAATTCATTTTTTGCTTTTGCTTCCCTTGCCTTTGGAGGTGTTTCTTGCAAGAAGTTGCTATGGCAAAGGGCAAAGAGGTTGCTGCCTGTGTTCTCTAGGATTTTGATGGATTCCTGTCTTACACTTTCTCTTCACTTTCTTTCTGTATGGTTTAAGAATGGTCCAGTTTCATAATTCTGCACATGGCTATCCAACATCCCCAGAACCATTTACTGAAGAGATTGTCTCTTTTCCATTGGACATTCTCTCCTGCTTTGTCCAATATTAGTTGACCATAGAGTTGAGGGTCCATTTCTGGGCTCTCTATTCTATTCCATTGATCTATATGTCTGTTTTTGTGCCAGTACCATACTGTCTTGATGATGACAGCTCTGTAATAGAGCTTGAAGTCAGGCATTGTGATGCCACCAGCTTTGGTTTTCTTTTTAAACATTCCTCTAGCTATTTGGAGTCTTTTCTGGTTCCATACAAATTCTTAGGATGGCTTGTTGCAGCTCTGTGTAAAATGTTGACGGTATTTTCACAGGGATAGCACTGAATGTATAGATTACTCTGGGTAGCACAGATATTTTAACAATATTTATTCTTCTAACTAATGAGTGTGGAATATTTTTCCTTTTTTTTTTTTGTTTATCTTCCTCAATTTCTTTCATTAGTATTCTGTCGTTTTTAGAGCACACATCTTTTACCTGTTTGGTTAGGTTTATTCCTAGGTATCTTACAGTTTTGGGTGCAATTGTAAATGGGATTGATTCCTTAATTTCTCTTTCTTCTGTCTCATTGTTAGTATAAAGAAATGCAACAGATTTCTGTGCACTGACTTTAATATCCTGCCATGTTGCTGAATTCCTGTATGAATTATAGTAATTTTGGGGTTGGGTCTTTTGGATTTTCCACATAAAGTATCATGTCGTCTGTGAAGAGACATTCATTGCCAGTTGAATATCTTCCAAACTTGTTCTATGAGGCCAGCATTACTTTGACCCCCAAACCAGACCCCATCAAAAGACAAAGACCCCATCAAAAAGGAGACCTACAGAACAATATCCTTGATGAACATGGATGCCAAAATTCTCACCAAGATTTTAGGTAATAGGATCCAACAGTACATTGAAAGGATGATTCACCAGGACCAAGTGGGATTTATTCCTGGGCTGCAAGGGTTCAACAGTCACAAATCAGTCAACCTGACATATCACATTAATAAAAGAAAGAACAAGAACCATATGATATTCTCAATAGATGCTGAAAGAGCATCTGACAAACTACAGCATCCTTTCTTGATCAAAACTCTTCACGGTGTACGGATAGAGGTTATATACCTCAATATCATCAAAGCCATCTATGAAAAACCCACAGTGAATATCATTCTCAATGGGGCAAAACCGAGAGCTTCTCCCCTAAGATCAGAACAAGACAGAGAGGCCCACTCTCACCACTGTTTGTTCAATACAGTACTAGAAGTCCTAGCCTCAGCAATCAGACAAAGAAAGAAAGAAAAGAGTTTGAAATTCCTATTCGCAGAGTATACAAATGTAAAACCCTACATCTGGTGAAGATCTACAGAGTTTTACAAGCAGAAACCATCTAATCACAGAAATGAGTTTAAAAGTAAGTTGAGCCTGATTGGAAGTAAAAAACACATTTAGACTGATTATGACCATTTTATATCCATTTTTGTTAAAGCCTGGTCATAGCCAATGGTAAGTATCACATTTAAAAAGTGTGAACAAAAGAAGTATTTCAAGTGTGACTTTTTCATATGTTTTCTTCAGTGTCCTTGATTTAAAATATGAATTCATGTGGTCCTAATGATTCAATATTTCTAAATCTTTTTTTACACTACTGGATTGAAAAAATGAAGGGAATAATATGAACTTGCAAAAGGCCCCTATCTTGATACAATAGGGACTTATTTTTGAAACATATTCCTGATAATTAAGGAAAATGCTTCTCATCTAAAATGTAATCAATTTATTATTATGGTAAAGGTTTTTTTTTTTTTTTTTTTTTTTTTTTTTTTAAGATTTTATTTAAGAGAGAAAGAGCATGCATGCAAGAAGCAGGAGGAGGGGCATAAGGAGAGGGAGAGAATCCTAAGCAGACCCACATAGGGCTGGGTCTTATGAGATCATGACCTGAGCAGTTATCAATAAGATGCTTATCTAACATAACCACCACCCACAGGCCCCTCTTGTGGAAAGCTTTCAAAAAACTCAGAAGAAATTCAGAAATCATCATAGTTCTCTAACCACAAATAACGAATTGGAAGATCTTTATGTATTTCTTTTCACTTTTTTTCTATAGGGTTTTACTGCTAAATTTATGGAGTTGTAATCCTAAAGCAGCTAGGATTTAATACTTTGATTTTTTTAATTAATATTCTAGCGTAAGTATAGAGTTTTATTTTCAAACACTTCCTAAACACCATTTTCATGGATAGATAATAGTTCATTACACGGACACATGTGATAGAATTCTGACCTACCCATCTACACACACATACGCATACATACAGATGAAGGAGGGGTGTGGCACCCATGTACAAAAACATGTGTATTTATACTCTCGATTATGGATTAAACATATGGAATTTCTTTTCAAAATAAAACACCCAGAACTACCATCCTGGCTTTGAAATTGGAACCATAAGTCCTTTGCAAATAATCTTAATTTAGAAAGCAATCCTGGCCAAGCAACATTTTTTGGAAACACAGAACAAAGGTATCCTGCTAATAACCTAGCGGCCTCAAAGAGTAAAGCCAAACATTATGCTTAACTGAAAGCTGAAGAAAACGTGGAATTTTCAAGCCATGTTAAGTTCCAAGTGGCTGTCTCTGTCTGTGTATCTCTGTACTGATCAATGAATAATTTAAGAATCTTGGTAAGTTTATTGATGGCATTACAGAATTTATCCTTCCTGGTGCAAGCATCAGCTAATTAGTGTTGCAATTTTCCCTTTCACAGAAATTCTGCAGGAATGCGTGCCATATGTGTGAAGCTTCATCAAAGAGGCATTTGAAAAGTATTAGTAGAGGTATCTGATGCCTTTTTAAATATTTACTCAAGTCCCACAACATTGCTTGACTACTAAAGGCAAGACTGTCTCTGTTCTAGTCAGAAAGGGATTATAACACAATGTTTTAAAAACTTTAACAACTGAGGAGCAAAAAATAAAAAAATATATATATTATTTATCAGTTATAACAGCTATGGGAGACCAGAGGACACACATTGACTTCTGTTTATAAACAAACCTCACAATTCAGGTGTGAGTTACATTTCAGCACTGTTAAATAAAGAAGCCAATTTCACATATACACTAGCCATAATTCTGGAATAAATGAAGGCGACCTTCATGAACAAAAAAGGCCATCATTCCGTGTATTTCGAGAGCAGAACTTACTGTGGCCTGAGGCGGTAAGTATTAGGCAAGTTTGCTCTTCCTTGGGATGTGAAAGCCAGTTTTCACAAGTCTTGGCAATGTTTAGAGGAGGTGGATGAAATGTTATTAGCTGAGCACACAAAGGTAGAGAGAGAGCAAGTGCAGAATCCCTTTCCTGCTTACTGCTGGTAGGTTATATGCACTTGCAAGGGAGACGTGAAAGGAAACAGGGCAGAAGGGGTGCAGGAAATAGAAAAGTCTGGAACTGGGAAAGGAAGAAGAAAGGAAGACAGGAAAGAAGAGAGGGAGGGGGAAAGAAATGCTTTCTTCTTCTTGCTTTCTTTTTAAAAAAGATTTTATTTATGTATTTGACAGACAGAGATCACAAATAGGCAGAGAAGCAGGCAGAGAGAGAGAGAGAGAGAGAGAGGGAAGCAGGCTCCCCGCTGAGCAGAGAGCCCGATGCAGGGCTCGATCCCAGGACCCTGGGATCATGACCTGAGCCGAAGGCAGAGGCTTAACCCACTGAGCCACCCAGGCGCCCTGTCAGAAATGCTACTTTTACATCAGGAATGGTATTCACAGAAATTTCCCTTCAAAGGTATCAATTAAAAGGCTATGTTTCCTGTTCTAGGAAATTTGTCTGCTTTAGAACATTATGGTGACAGTAACTCAGTGGGTAATAATTTCAGTTATTAAGATGCTTTCATTATTAAGCCAAAACATCCTTTTGAAGGGAGCTTATTACTCAGTGGTATGTCTAAAAAGTGTGTAATTTTGTTCTTCGGTTGTGATATGATGAGACTTCATCGAGAGAGAAACGGGCTATTATATTATTAGGAAAGCAGTCCAAATGCCAGGGAAGAGCGTTATCATGTTGCTAAAAAGGGACGGCATTTACATTTCACTTCACAGTTTACAAAGCGTTTTCTATTTTAATAAATTATGGATGTATTAAATAACACATATTAATTGAATTTGTCCTCATGATCTTTTCTTCTCTGTTCCACTAAATTGTTTGGGATCTTGTATAAAAGTACTTAGAACAGATTTTGGTTTTTTTTCCAAAATGAAAATAGGGTGGCAGGAAATCTCAAAATTTATTTATAAGTTTCTTTCTTCATAAAGATTGTAAGTCAAAATGAGCCAAAAGTAGTATCTTAAACCAGAAACTACTACAAATACTTCAAGAATGCTAAGCAAAATGTTTGCCAAGCATTATCTGAACTCTTTTGACAAAGCTCTCTCTAATTTGGCGGGCATATATGATTATATCCATTAGACTTTCTTATCTTGAATCTTGGATAACTCCTTAAAAATATATTAAAAGAAAACATAAGATTAGTGTTTCAAACTAGCTAGGGCATTTGTTACTTAGCCAAGTCCAAGATACCAGAGGCATCCTTTATTACTTCGATACACTTACTGAGAAAATCTGTTAATTCACTTTGCGGCTTCAAATAAAGGCTGCTGTTACTTTTGTTTGATCATTTTACTTATAATGACTTTAGCCATAATTATCAGCGGTTTATCTTACAAAGTACCATATGAATAGATGTTTCTTTTTTTAAATTTGTTTAATGGATTTTTAAAAAAGATTTATTTATTTATTTGACAGAGAGAGAAAGAGATCACAAGTAGGCAGAGAGGCAGGCAGAGAAAGAGGGGGAAGCAGGCTCCCTGCTGAGCAGAGAGCCCAATGCGGGACTTGATTCCAGGACCTTGAGATCATGACCTGAGCTGAAGGCAGAGGCTTAGCCCACTGAGCGACCCAGGCACCCCTAAATATATGTTTCATTAGAGGGAGAAGGAGCCCAAGTACTATACAACCAGCCAACACTCCTCTCCTTCCAAATACTCCACCCACCACCCACCTAACCACCCTTCATCCATTCAGACACACAGATGTGTTTGTACCATGCCTACTCTCTACAAGGAATAACTCAAGTTACTGTGGATTATGCAAGAAGATTAAGCTATACCCTTAAGAAATATATAGCTTTATAGTAGAGATAAGAAACCAGCAATTATAATACAAGGTTGGCAGAGAAGCGTGGTTGAACGCTATCAGAAGGAAGGCTCCAGGCGTCTGAAGGCAAAGTCAGTTGAGACTCAGACTCTTGGTTCCTGCTCAGGTCATGATCTCAGGGTTGAGATATTGAGCCCTGCATTGGTCTGCATACTTAGTGTGGAGTCTGCTTGAGTTTCTCTCTTCCTCTCCCTCTGTTCCTAACTGTCCCCACCAGCTCCAGGCTCATGCTCTCTCTCTCCCTCAAATACATAAATACACCTTAAAAAAAGAAGACAGGCTATAGTATCTATTAAAAAAATATTATCTATTTAAGATGAAATAGGATATAATTTCAGAGAAAGCAGTTACACTTTTATGAGCAGTTTCCTTATCAGTTTTTTTTTTTATTCTTCACATGTTCATATTGGCAGGAAAAATTACACACACCAAAGTGTTAGACATTTGTCTCTGTCTTTCCTTTGTAACAATAATTTCTTAGCTATCATGGGATTATTCATTAAGAAAAACTGATTACAAATAAAACACATGGAATTTAAACTATTTCTTGATTATTACTATATGCTTTAAAAGAATCAAAAGTTGAAAATGATGATCCAGGAGCCAAAAAAATCAAAAGTTGCCAAAGAAATCTAAAGTTAAGAATTGATTCCAGGAACTCTCCCAATTAATTTACTATGATTTTTGAGAAACAAAAATCCGGGTGGTATTAGCCATGTTTGTGTCTCAAATGTCTGTACAGTTAGTCTTCTCCAGGGTAGAATCTGGTTGAGTTGACTAGGTGTCTTATCTATCAATCAACTGACACAGACCAACATTGAATTTAAGATGTACATTTTTTTTTTCTTTTCTGATCCCAACAGTCAGATGTTGAAATTGTGAAAGGCACTAAAACATTTTTTTAATAGATTTTATTTATTTATTTGACAGAGATCACAAGTAGGCAGAGAGGCAGGCAGAGAGAAAGGGGGAAGCAGGCTCCCTGCTGAGCAGAGAGCCCGATGTGGGCTCGAGATCCCAGGACCCTGAGACCATGACCTGAGTTGAAGGCAGAGGCTTGACCTACTGAACCACCCAGGCGCCCTGGCACTACAACATTTTAAGGAATAAAAGATTACTTTAATCTAGAGCCCTGGGTGAAGCATTCATATTCTGTTATGCATTCTTCCAGATATTTTAAATTATGAGTTGGAACTCTATAGGTTTAGCACTTATTTGACTTTGGGCTATGTCTGTGCTTACATAATAACCCACTTAATGGTTAAATGAAAGCAACCACAACAAAAACACTGTAGGACATCCTTGATTATGTAGAAACAAACTGTATGAACAAAATTTCTCAATCTCATTTATTTGCTTATTTGATAATTTTACTGCTGAAACATTTGCTATGGTTTCTGGATGAAGTTTTTTGTTTGTTTGTTTTACTCTTTTAGACTTTTAATCTTTAACTTTTAAGAATATGTTCTACCTTAATAAAGAATTAAATAAATGAAAAACTGTTTTAAAATATGTATTTTGAGATATTCTCTCTAAACCATTATGAGTCTGTAAATATTCTATCTTAATGGGTTCTACATAAGATTCTTATATGTCTTTATCTAAGCATGACGGATTTCAGGGATCTTTCATAGACCAGCACCTCTCTAAGTATGATTGCTAAACTCTTACTTTGAAGAGATTAGTAGGGAAGTTTGGAAAATTTTTCTAAATTTAGAAAATTTTAGAGTGATTTGACATTGCTGAGACATCCAAGGAAAAGATCAGCAGACTCATATTTTATGAACTGGGCACAGACCTGTTTAATTTTTGCCAAATTTATGAGGTGGGAAAAATTTGGTACAAACTGCATGCAGGTCATGCAAAGAAGGGTAATGCTAAATGCGTGATATTTTAAGATGAGTTTGCCAATTGTAGTGCCAAGTGTACAAATTCCACAATCTATTTCATTCATGGATTACATGATGAATGGACAGAACTGAGTCTTTATGAGGGATTAATGAACACAGAACACCACTTCTTCCATTTTAGGGAGAAAATAATAATGACTATCCAGAGTATGTTGAAATTGCCAACTTCCATTTCCAACCAGACACCTCTTTGGAGCCTGGTTTCTCTGTTCTGAGATTATTAAACAAAGCACAAAACAGATTGGATGCTCATCGTTTCCTGTAAGTGGTGTTTCTATCAATCCAGTCTAGGTTAGAAGAGTTAACAAGGAGGAACCAGGAACACGTGGCACATTAAAGATAAATACTGGCACACACGCTGTTCTTTAAAAGTATCCCTATTTCACTTCAAGCAGAAAACTGCTGTGTCACTCACCAATTTTTGTTTTATGACTGCAAATAACTGTAATAACCATCCTCCACCTTAATGCTTATATACACGCTTTCAGTGACAATGCGATCAGCTTCTGTAATTCTTTTCCTTTTATCCAGTGTTATGTTTGTCCTGATATTTTTTTAAAAAAAGATTTTACGTATTTATTTGACAGAAAGAGACACAGCGAGAGAGGGAACACAAGCAGGCGAGTGGGAGAGAGAAAAGCAGGTTTCCCGCCAAACAGGGAGCCTGAGGTAGGGCTCGATCCCAGGACCCTGGGATCATGACCTGAGCCAAAGGCAGATACTGAATGACTGAGCCACTCATGTGCTCTGTTCTGATATTTTTATTGAAACATAATTTTATGTATGTTCAATATAATAGTTTTTAAAAGCAGCCATTTATCTTTTTCCATTTTATTTTTCTAGTAATCCACTGAGATTTTATCTTATGAAAGCATCTGTCTGGAAATTCAAACAAAACTGGTCCTGAGCATACATCTTTGGAGAAGCACTGCCTTAAACCCCTCACCTCTCTCACATCCTCTCTTATACACCCCTTTCTGAGCCCTACCTGATACCCTGTGTTTGTCTTTTTAGAGGACTTACTGCACACTTCTGGATTTAGTAGATTTTTTGGTCAGTCTCCTTCACCAGGTACTGAGCTCTCCAATGCCTTATTTTGTTTTGTTGTTGTTGTTTTTAAACCATGTACTCCTGGTACTAGTGAAGCCCCTGGGCAGAAAATCTTCAATAAATGTTTAATGAAGAAGTCAATTAACTAGTTGTTTTATTTGACCTCTATAGTACTTAAAGGGCTCCCTAGTCCTGGAATTTAATCATCTTCTGTATAATGAACTTTTCTTTCCCAGAAATAGAGAAATACATTAAATTCTATATATTTTCAGAGGGAAGGTACAATGAACATCATATTAAAGAATTTATAGCTACAAATACTAAATATCAATATATTAGCACAACTGCCATGTAAAATATTTATAAAAAGCACAGTTGCATAAATATTAGAATGCATGTCAGCATAATGGGGAGAAATCACTGACTATGCCAGTTCCATCCCCCTGTAACTGGCTATGAAATCTATCATATATGGGAGTAAAGAAAGTCAAAACAAACACATACTCTGGGCACGTGTTGGGTTGCTCCAGTGAGTGTGGAAAGTGGATTGGGAAATGGGAATGTGCTTCCCTGGATCATGAAGCCCTCTCTCCCAGAGGCCCAGGGACCCTACTTGACTGTCCTACCTCAGAAGGTGTCACTAATATGCAAGAGCCTCTGTTTGCCTCTGCATGGCAAGGTTTTCCAGAAAAGAAAACCTTACTCTTTCCAGGACTTACTCTAGAGATCAGGGATCAACAAATGTACACCTGGAGATCCAATCTGGCCTACTGCCTGTCTTATAAATAAAGTTTTTGAAACATGGCCACACTCACTGCTTCATATATTGCCTATGGCTGCTTCTACATATAATAGCAGAGTCGACTAGTTGTAATGGACAGAGTACGATCTGCATAGCTGAAAATATCTGCTACGTGGCCCTTTACAAGAAAAGTTTGCATATCCCTGTTCTGGATCATACTTTTTCCCTCATCCAACCACCCCATATAAAATCCAACACCAAATCCTGTAATTCTACCTTCAATAATCCTATTCTCTATTTCCCTTTGGTTCCAGTCACCATTTTCTCTCTTGAGAATTACTATAATTGCCCTTTCCCTTACATACCAGGCAGGGTCATCTTTTAAACACATAATTTAATCACCTTATATGTAATGGTAGGTCTCTGCTTTCTGCCCTCTCTGCCTGATCTCTCCAAATGGCTATGTTCCCTCTGACCTCAGAATATGTTGACCTTACATCTACCCCAGGGCCTTTGTCTTCTGCTTGGATCATTCTTTCTCTTGATTTATATGTGACCTTTTCTTTTCTTTTTGAAAAACAATTTTTTTTAAATTTATATATTTTGAAGAAAGAAAGTGTGAGAAGGGGGAGGGGCAGAGGGAGAGGAAGACGATCTCCAGTAGAATCTGCCCAGAGCACATAGCCTGAAGCAGGACTCAATTTCACAACCCTGAGATCATGACCTGAGCCAAAATCAAGAACTGGATGCTTCACCGACTGAGTCACACATCACCTCTTCTTAATGCCATTCAGATATCAGCCCAAGTGTGTCCTCCTAAGATGGATCTTCTCTCAGTATCCAACAGAAAATAAATACTCTAGAGAGAGAGAGGCAAGATGGTAGAGGAGTAGCAGACTGAAATGACATCAGATCCCAGAAGTTCAGCTAGATAGGTATCAAACCATTCCAAACACCTACAAACTCAACAGGAGATAGAAAAGAATAAGAGCAGCAATTCTAGGAACAGAAAATTGACCTCTTTGTGAAAGGTAGGACATGCAGAGAAGTGAATCCAAAGCCATAGGAAGATAGACTACGGGGCGAGGGGCCGGTCCCAGCAAGTGGCAGAGCAGCAAAGCACAAAATCAGAACTTTTAGAAGTCTGCTCCACTGAGGGACGTTGCTCCAGAGGCTAAGCAGGGGTGGAGCCCTCGTGGGGACAGTGTTGTCTCAGGTCCAGGGGGTCACAGAAAGACCGGGGGTGTCTGAGTGTGGCAGAGCTCCCAGGTATCAGAGTGGGGAAGCCGACTCCACAGATAGAGCCGGCTTCAGCCTGGGGTTACCTTAAACCGTGATCGAAAGTGCAGTTGGACCACTACTCTTCAAGCAGGGACCCCACAAGTGGCAGATCTGGGGAGAGTCACCTCCCTCCTTTGGGAGGACCAGCACAGCAGGAATCTGCTGGGTTTGTAGACTCCAGATGGGGCCATGTGCCAGAGACAGAAACACTCCATCACAGGTCGGGTGAGCTCAGACTGAGGCTGGAGACTAGGGAGATGGGAGGCATTGAGAGCTTTTCTCTGAGGGTGCACTGAGGAGTGGGGTCCAAGCTCTCAGCTTCTCTAGACCAGAGATTAGGAGGCCACTATCTTCATTCCCGTCCTTTAGAGCTTTACGAAAAGCACTCAGGGAACAAAAGCTCCAAGAGTGAACCCAAGCAGATTACTTAGCCTGGCCCCTGGCAAGAGCAGTGCAATTCTGCCTCAAGCAAAGACATTTGAGAATCACCTAACAGGTCCTACCCCCCAGAAGATTAGCAAGAGTATTCAGCCAAGACCAAGCTCACGGATCAAGGAGAACAGTGGAACACCAGAGCTAGAGGAAAGCAATGCATGGGATTCATGGCGTTTTCCCCATGATCCCTTAGTCCTGCAAAGTTAACATTTTTTTTTATTTTATTTTTTCTTATTCTATTTTTAAAATTTTTCCTCTTTCCTCTTTTAATGTTTTTTTAACTAGTTTATCTTAACAATACCTTTCTAAAAAAATCTTTTTAAACCTTCATTGTTAATAGTAAAATTTTATAACTTCATTGTATTCATTGTATTTAACCTTATTTTTTGTATACATATAGTTTTTTTTCCTAAAAAATTTTGGGACACAATTTCTTCTAATCAAAATATACTCTAATCTAGCACATGGCTGCGTTCTAGTCTCCAGCCTGAACATATTCTCTCCTCGTTTTTTTTTTCTTTTCCAATCAACTTATCTTATCAATTCCTTTTTAGAATTTTTTTAAAAATTTTCATATTTACAGTCATATTCCATCTCTTCATTGTGTTTAACCTTATTTTTGTATATACATAAGATTTTCTTTTTTTTTTAAATTTTGGGAGGTGGATTCTTCTAAGAGACCAAAATACACCCCAAATCAAGTGGGTGGCTCTGTTTTATTCACCAGTCTAATATATATATATTTTTTTAATTAAAAAAAATTTTTTTTGAACTTCTTTTTATCCCTTACTGCTCCCCACAATTTGGGGGTCTCTTCTGAATGGTTAGCACCCATTTTTCTGGGGTCTTTGCCACCCTTTTAGTATTTTATTCTCTTATTCTTTATTCTTATCTGGATAAAATGACAAGGCGGAAAAACTCACCGCAAAAAAAGGAACAAGAGGCAGTACAGAAGGCTAGGGACCTAATCAACACGGACACTGGTAATATGTCAGATCTAGAGTTCAGAATGATGATTCTCAAGGTTCTAGCAGGGCTCGAAAAAGTTATGGAAGATATTAGAGAAACCCTGTATTGAGAAATAAACGCCTTTTCTGGAGAAATAAAAGAACTAAAATTCAACCAAGCTGAAATCAAAAAAGGTATTACTGAGGTGCAATCAAAAATGGAGGCTCTTACTTCTAGGATAAATGAGGCAGAAGAGAGAATTAGTGACGTAGAAGACCAAAAGATAGAGAATAAAGAAGCTGAGCAAAAGAGAGGCAAACAACTACTGAACCATAAAAAGAGAATTTGAGAGATAAGTGATACCATAAGACAAAATAATATTAGAATAATTGGGATTCCAGAAGAAGAAAGAGAGAGGGGCAGAAGGTATATTGGAGTTAATTATAGTAGAGATTTTCATTAATTTGGGGGAAGGAAACAAGCATCAAAATCCAGGAGGCACAGAGAACCCTTCTCAAAATCAATAAAAAGAGGTCCACACCGTGTCATCTAATAGTAAAACCTACAAGTCTTAGTAATAAAGAGAACACCCTGAAAGCAGCTCGTAACAAGAAGTCTGTAACATAAAATGGTAGAAATATTAGATTGGCAGCACACTTATTCACACGGACCTGGCAGGTCAGAAAGGACTGACATGATATATTCAGAGCACTAAATGAGAAAAGTATACAGACAAGAGTACTATATCCAGCCAGGCTATCATTGAAAATAGAAGGAGAGATAAAAAGCTTCCAGGACAAACAAAAATTCAAAGAATTTGCAAACACCAAACCAGCCCTACAGGAAATATTGAAAGGGGTCTTCTAAGCACATAGAAAGCCTAAAAGTAGTATATCAGAAAGAAACAGAGACAATATACAGTTACAATCACCTTACAGGCAATACAGTGGAACTAAGTTCTTATCTTTCAATAGTTACCGTGAATGTAAATGGGCTAAATGCCCCAGTCAAAAGAAACAATGTATCATAATGGATAAAAAACCAAAACCCATAATCCCACCCCCTTCTCCCAACCCCCCTCCCCCCAGCAACCCTCAGTTTGTTTTGTGAGATTAAGAGTCACTTATGGTTTGTCTCCCTCCCATCAATATGCTGTCTACAAAAACTCATTTTGGACTCAAAGACATTTCCAGATTTAAAGTGAGGGTGTAGAAAACAATGTACCATGCTACTGAACATCAAAACAAAACAAAACAAAACAAAAGCTGGGGTGGCAATTGTAACATCAGATAAACTAGATTTTAAGCCAAAGACTATAATAAGAGATGAGAAAGGACACTATATTATACTTAATGTGTCTGTCCAACAAGAAGATCTAACAATTTTAAATATCTATACCCCTAACACGGGAACAGACAACCATATAAACCATTTAATAACAAAATCAAAGAAAGACATTGACAATAATACAATAATAGTAGGGGACTTTAAACCCCCCCCCTCACTGAAATGGACAGATCATCCAAGCAAAGGATCACTAAGGAAATAAAGGCATTAAATGACACACTGGACCAGATGGACATCACAGATATATTCAGAACATTCCATCCCAAAGCAACAGAATACACATTCTTCTCTAGTGCACATGGAACATTCTCCAGAACAGATCACATCCCGGGTCACAAATCAGGACTCAACCAGTACTAAAAGACTGGGATCATTCCCTGCATATTTTCAGACCACAATGCTCTAAACTAGAACTCAACCACAAGAGGAAAGTTGGAAAGAACTCAAATACACGGAGACTAAAGAACATCCTACTAAAGAATGAATGGGTCATCTACGGCCATACCACCCTGAACATGCCCGATCACGTCTGATCTCGGAAGTTAAGCAGGGTCAGGCCTGGTTAGTACTTGGATGAAAGAATAAATGGGTCAACCAGGAAATTAAAGAAGAATTGAAAAAAAAAAAAAAAACCTCATGGAAACAAATGAAAATGAAAACACAACTGTTCAAAATCTTTGGGACACACAAAGGTAGGCCTGAGAGGAAAGTATATAGTGATACAAGCCTTTCTCAAGAAATAAGAAAGCCCTCAAGTACACAACCTAAAAAGCTGGAGAAAGAGGAGCAAAGAAAGCCTAAACCCAGCAGGAGAAGAGAAATAGTACAGATCAGAGCAGAAATCAATGAAATAGAAACCAAAAGAACAGCAGAACAGATCAATGCAGCAGAACAGATCAACGAAACCAGGATCTGGTTCTTTGAAAGAATTTAGTAAGACTGATAACCCCCTGGCCAGACTTATCAAAAAGAAAAGAGAAAGGATCCAAATTAATAAAATCATGAATGAAAGAGGAGACATCACAACCAACAGCAAAGAAATATAAACAATTATAAGAACATATTATGAGCAACTATATGCCAGCAAATTTGATAATCTGGAAGAAATGGATGCATTCCTAGAGACATATAAGCTACCAGAAATGAATCAGGAAGACATAGAAAACCTTAACAGACGCATAAACAGCAAGGAGATTGAAGAAGTCATCAAAAATCTCCCATAAAACAAGAGGCCAGGGCCAGACAGCTTCCCAAGGGGAATACTACCAAACATTTAAGATGAATTAATACCTATTCTCCTGAAGTGTTCCAAAAAATAGAAATGTATGGAAAACTTTCAAACCCATTTTATGAGGCCAGCATTACCTTTATCCCAGAATCAGACAAAGTCCCCACCAAAAAGGAGAATTACAGACCAATATCCTTGATGAATAAAGATGTAAAAATTCTCACCAAAATACTAGCCAAAAGGATTCAACAGTACATTAAAAAGATTATTCACCATGACCAAATGGGATTGATTCCTGGATAACAAGGTTGGTTCAACATCTGCAAATCAATGAGTGTGATACAATACATTAATAAAACAAAGAAGAAGAACCATATGATACTCTCAATAGATGCTGAAAAAGCATTTGAAAAAGTACAGCTTTCTTGATCAAAACTCTTCAAAGTGTAGGGATAGAGGGTACATAACTCAGTATCATCAACGCCATCTATGAAAAAACCCACAGTGAGTAACATTCTCAATGGGAAAAAACTGAGAGTTTTCCCTTAAGGTCAGGAACACAGAAGGAATATCCACTATCACCACTGCTATTCAATGTAGTACTAGAAGTCCTAGCTTCAGCAATCAGACAATAAAAAGAAATTAAAGGCATCTGAATCTTCAAAGAAGTCAAACTCTCACTCTTTGCAGATGATATCATACTTTATGTGGAAAACCCAAAAGACTCCACTCCAAAACTGCTAGAACTCATACAGGAATTCAGTAAAGTGCCAGGATATAAAATCAATGCACAGAAATCAGCTGCATTTCTATACACCAACAGTAAGACAGAAGAAAGAGAAATTAAAAAGTTGATCCCATTTACAACTGCTCCCTAAAACACAAGATACCTAGGAATAAACCTAACCAAAGCGGCAAAGAACATTTACTCATAAAACTATAAAGTACTCATGAAAGAAACTGAGGAAGACACAAAGAACTGGAAACATGTTCCATGCTAATGGATTGGAAGAACAAATATTGTGAAAATGTCTATGCTACCTAAAGCAATCTACACATTTAATGCAATCCCTATCAAAATACCAACCATTTTTTTCAAAGAAATGGAACAAATAATCCTAAAATTTATATGGAACCAGAAAAGACCCCAGATAGTCAGGAGAATGTTGAAAAAGAAAGCCAAAGTTGGTAGCATCATGATGCCTGACTTCAAGCTCTATTACAGAGCTGTAATCATCAAGACAGTATGGTACTCGCACAAAAACAGACACATAGATCAATGTAACAGAATAGAAAGCCCAGAAATAGACCCTCAGCTCTATGGTCAACTAATCTTCGACAAAGTAGGAAAGAATATCCAATGGAGAAAAAAACAGTCTCTTCATCAAATGGTGTGGGGAAAATTGGACAGTCACATGCAGAAGAATGAAACTGGACCATTTCCTTACAACATACACAAAAATAGACTCAAAATGGATGAAAGACCTCAGTGTGTGATAGGATTCCATCAAAATCCTCTTCAACCTCAGCCACTGAAAATTCTTCCTAGACACATCACCAAAGGCAAGAGAAGCAAGGGCAAAAGTAAACTGTTGGGACTTCATCAATATCAGGAGCTTTTACACAGCAAAGGAAACAGTCAACAAAACCAAAAGACAACTGACAGAATGGGAGAAGATATTTGCAAATGACATACTGATAAAGGGCTAGTACCAAAATCTATAAAGACCTTATCAACTCAAAGCCCAAAGAACAAATAATCCAATCAAGAAATAAGCAGAGGACATGAACAGACATTTCTGCAAAAAAGACATCCAGATGGCCGACAGACACATGAAAAAGTGCTCCACATCACTTGGCATCAAGGAAATACAAATCAAAACCACAATGAGATACTACCTCACAGCATTCAGAATGGCTAAAATTAATGAGTCAGGAAGTGACAGATGTTGGCGAGGATGTGGAGAAAGGGGAACCCTCCTACACTGTTTGTGGGAATGCAAGCTGATGCAACCATTCTGGAAAACAGCGTGGAGGTTCCTCATAAAGGAGCTATCCTTTATGAGGTTCCTCATAAATAGAGCTATCCTACAACACAGGATAGCTACTGGGTATTTACCCTAAAGATACAAATGTAGTGATCTGAAGGGGGCACATACACCTGAATGTTTATAGCAGCAATGTTCACAATAGCCAAACTATGGAAAGAACCTCAATGTCCATCAACAGACGAATGGATAAAAAAGATGTGGAAAACTATGCAGCTTTCAAAAGAAATGAAATCTTGCCATTTGCAATGATGTCGATGGAACTAGAAGGTATTATGCTGAACAAAATAAGTCAATCAGAGAAAGACAATGGTCATATTAGCTCTCTGATATGAGGAATTTGAGAAGCAGGTGGGGGGGCTTGGGGGGTAGGGAAGGAAAAAATGAAACAAAATGGCATCAGGAGGGAGACAAACCATAAGAGACTCTTAATCTTACAAAACAAACTGAGGTTGCTGGGAAGAAGGGGTGTGTGGAGAGGGTGGTTGGGTTATGGATATTGGGGAGGGTATGTGCTGTGGTGAGTGCTTTGAAATGTGTAAGCTTGATGATTCACAGACCTGTACCCCTGGGGAAAATAATAAATTATATGTTAATAAAAATGACAAATTAAAAAAAGAAAAGAAATACTCTAAACCTTCACTGCCATTACTGAGACACTTTAACGCACTTTATTTTAATCCCAAAGTTCATCACTTGCTAAATTTTGTGCTGTCTTTATCACACTAGAATTAAGTCTCATGAGATCGAGGACCTAGTCTCTCTTATTTATCAATACTCTGTAGGAACTAGGATATTGCCTGGTATATAATATGAATTTAAAATGAATTAGTGATAGATGGATGGACCATCTATCAATACATCCATCCATCAATTCACTGTGTGTGACCAGAAGACGGGCAAACAGTTATGGCTTTTGAAGCAAAGTTTCATTTAAAATTCATGGTTTATGAGTTGAAAGTGTGTATCTGTCTGCCTTTTTGCACATACACCTGTATGAATAATGCATTTTTAGGACAAAGAGTTAGTAAAAATGAACTACTTGTCTAAATTTTGGTTCCTGATGAAGATATACATTAGTATAAATATGAGTGAGGTGGTTTGAAACACTTAGCAATTTATCATTGAATTACATCTCGGGCATTAAATGAGGGTAATTATTTTAGGCTGCAATGTAATTTATGTCCATGAATCCCAATCTCAATTAAAGTGAAAAAAAAAAAAAAAGACTGAAAAACATAGCACAAACTTCACTGTCAACTAAAAACAGGAGAAATTAGAATCAAATCTAACGTAAAATGCTAAACTAACATATAATCCTAACTGTTACTCACACCATGTTTCTTTCTCAACACAGAAAGCTGAAGCCAGCTGGTTGTTAGCTGCAGCTAGGATTTGGTAGCACATATATGCTATTTCTGATGTCCTTTCTTCATGGTCAATCCAAATGTTTGAATGTTTATAGCAGCAATGTCCACAATAGCCAAACTACGGAAAGAGCCTAGTTGTTTGTCAGTAGATGCATGGATGAAGATGATGTGGTATCTATGTATGTATGTATGTATACACACACATACACACACATATATACACAATGGAATACTATGCAGCCATCAAAAATGAAATCTTGACATTTGCATGACATGGATGGAACTAGAAGGTATTATGCTAAGCGAAATCAGTCAATCAGAGAAAGCCAATTATCATATGATCTCACCGATATGAGGAATTTGAGAGGTAAGGCAGGGGTCATGGGGGGAAGGGAGGGAAAAATGAAACAAGATGGGATCAGGAGGGAGACAAACCATAAGAGACTCTTAAATCTCAGGAAACAAATTGAGGGCTGCCGTGGGAGGAATACAGTGGTTGGGTTATGAACATCAGGGAGGGAATATGCTATGGTGAGCACTGTGAATTGTGTAAGACTGATGAGTCACAGACCTGTACCCCTGGGGCAAATAATAAATTATATATTAATAAAATAAAAAATAAAAAATAAGAAAAAAATATTTCTTTTTTAAAAGATTTATTTAATTAATTTATTTATTTGAGAGAGACACAGAGAGAACAAACAGGAAGGACAGTTACAGAGAGGATCTCAAGCAGACTCTGTGCTGAACGCAGAGCCTGACACAGGGCTCCATCTCCTGACTCTGAGAACATGACCTAAGCAGAAAGCAAGAGTTGGAAGCTTAACTGACTGTGCCACCCAGGTGCCCCAGAAATATTTTTTTTATTATAACAGATTATCTTATTTCTCATATTGCATGTTTTCTATAGCAGTTCCAAATAGAAAGCAGAGGACTTGGCTAGGGCTACCAGAAGCCGCCGCTACAGATGGGTGGCTTAAGCAACGGAAAAGTACTTTTTCACAGTTTTGTGGGGCTGGGGCTCCAAGATCGAGGTGTTGGCAGGGATGGTTTCTGGTGAAGCCTTTCTTCCTGATCTACAGATAGTGCCTTCTCACTGGGTCCTTGGGGGCCTTCCCTGTGTGTGTGCACCCTCTGACCTCTACCTCTTACCATGGAGACTCCAGTCCTCTGAGATGAGGGTCCCACCTTCTGAAGACGTTTGACTTCCATTATCTCAGAAAGGCCCCCTCCCCAAATGCAGTCACACTGTGGGGTGAGGATCTGGGGAAAGACAATTCGGTTCATGAAGAACTATTAAGGGCAATTTAAAATATCCATCTTCTTATGTGTCTGGGCTATTTAAGAACAATTCCATTTGTAATTTTTTTTTTTTCCTCCATTTTATTTTTTATTTTTTATAAACATATATTTTTTATATACATATATTTTTATCCCCAGGTCTGTGAATCACCAGGTTTACACACTTCACAGCACTCACCAAATCACATACCCTCCCCAATGTCCATAATCCCACCCCCTTCTCCCCAACCCCCTCCCCCCGGCAACCCTCAGTTTGTTTTGTGAGATTAAGAGTCACTTATGGTTTGTCTCCCTCCCAATCCCATCTTGTTTCATTTATTCTTCTACCCACTTAAGCCTCCATGTTGCATCACCACTTCCTCATATCAGGGAGATCATATGATAGTTGTCTTTCTCTGCTTGACTTATTTCGCTAAGCATGATACGCTCTAGTTCCATCCATGTTGTTGCAAATGGCAAGATTTCATTTCTTTTGATGGCTGCATAGTATTCCATTGTGTATATATACCACATCTTCTTGATCCATTCATCTGTTGATGGACATCTAGGTTCTTTCCATAGTTTGGCTATTGTGGACATTGCTGCTATAAACATTCGGGTGCATGTGTCCCTTTGGATCACTACATTTGTATCTTTAGGGTAAATACCCAATAGTGCAATTGCTGGGTCATAGGGCAGTTCTATTTTCAACATTTTGAGGAACCTCCATGCTGTTTTCCAGAGTGGCTGCACCAGCTTGCATTCCCACCAACAGTGTAGGAGGGTTCCCCTTTCCATTTGTAATTTTTGAGAGGTGCATAAAACATTCATTTCTTGGTCTCCATTTCTTTTCCTGGACCTGAAGTATGGTGAAATGATCACCGTATTTCTCCCCCAGAGATGTGACCCAGCATCTTTAACCCCCGCTTTGGTCATCCCTGACCACAAACCCTCATCTCTCTCCCCAAGACTCTGCCTCCACCAATCACGACATTTCTTATCACTTCACTGTCCCCCTTGAGAATTGTCCTCCCTCTCAGCCCTAAGACACAACACTAACCTTTGTGACCAAATGGCCAGCTCGAATGAACTAGCTCTCTCAGTGCCATTTTTCATGGAATTCTCAACCTGCATCCACCTGCCATTCTGGTCCCATTTTTCTTTCCCTCGTATTACAGCTCCCCGCTCAGGGTTATTGCTAATCTGCTAACTGGGAATCCCAGTGGTCTCCTTCCGGTCCCATGCTCAGTGACCTGCCTGAGCTCCATGGCCCTGCTGACCAGCTGCTCCAGGCACAGCCCAGAAACAGGATCCATGACAACACACCCAAACGCACTGTATTTTCCCTTGATGTGTCATTTTGGATCTTCCTCTTTCTCCATGCTATGTCTCAGCATGTGCCACCCATCCTTCTCCCGCCACCATCACTCAACCTTCATCCTCTGTCTTCCCCTCCTGTGTCATGGATTCTTATTTTTCTGAAACAGTTACTGCTTAGAGGTTCAGTCTTATTTTTCTCCTGCATTATCTCATGGAAACCTCCCCATGACTCAATGAGGGAAGTACCACAATCCCTATTTTATAGAAAGTTTACAGCAAGTTTCTACAGTCTCAGTATTTCTGACCTTTGGGATCAGATCCTTCTCTGCTGTAGGTATGTCTGGCACCACCGCATGACACCTACCAGCATCCTTCTCCTCTGCCCCCTGGATCTCCTCAGAAAGCCCACTTGTAACAATTAATGGATGTCTTCAGACATTGTCAAGGTCTCCCGGTTTGGAGCAAGAAGCAGGGGATAAGGCTTAGGGGGTTAGGTAACCTGCCTGAGACCACAGAGCTAGAAGCAGCTGATCTGGGATTCGGTAGTGTGATTGGCACTGGACCCTAGCTCTTACACAACACTCTCATTATGCTCTCCCTAAGCTCTTCCAGAAAATATAATTTACTCTGAAGTCTTCAGCTGGCATTCCAGTGCCAGTTAGGATCCCAGGCCAATGGCTGCCACCTATGCAAACTCTTTCTCTTTCTTTCTTTCTTCTTTTCTTTTCTTTTCTTTGACAGACAGAGATCACAATTAGGCAGAGAGGCAGGCAGAGAGAGAGGGGGAAGCGGGAAGCAGGCTCCCTGCTGAGCAGAGAGCCTGATGCAGGGCTCAACCCCAGGACCCCAAGATCATGACCTGAGCTGAAGGCAGAGGCTTAACCCACTGAGCCATCCAGGCACCCTGCAAATTCTCCATCCTTGAACATTGCAGGTCCATACTGAAATGCAGCTCTGTGCTCTGGGTCACCAGCCTCTCTCACAAGTCACCTCAAACTCAACTCAGTCATCATTGCATGACCCACCTTCCACCCAGACTCAATGCTGTCTAAACTGCCTCCTTCACGCAAGTATCTTTCAACCAGCCATGCAGGCCAGACATCTTGAGGTTGCGTATGACTCTTCACTTTCACCCAAGCTGATCATCAAGTCTATCTTTGCTATCTCTCCTGACTTTGTTCCTCCTTGTCAGCTCTCCTATTGCTGCCTCGTTCAGATGATCGATGCTCTGCCTCATCTAGGAAACACCATACTTGGTTTCTCTGCCCCAATTTCTCCCGCTCTCCTCTTTCAAAAAGATTCCCTTGATGGATTCTAGGTTGCCAATGGACCCTTGATTTGTTGGCATAAAAGTAGCAGCATAAAAAGGGTGTAATACATCTGCTGTGTGGCTCTGAGAAAGTCACTGAGCCACTGCGATCCTCAGTTTCCTTTTCTGGACTTTATGTCCTCTTTCCTCACAGGGACGTTGTGAGGTTGGACTGAGATGAAATACAAAAACAAAAGCATCATATTGAGATACTCAGAAATTCATGTATTAACTTCTCGGGATTCCTGTCCTTCTTCCCCACTGATGACCACAGTCTGCGTCATCTCTACATGGGAGCCTTCTCATGTCATAATTTTTGACTTCTATTTTAATTGGTCACTTGGATGATTTCCACTTTTCCCTGTCTAATCTTCCTTTCTAAGCAGCTTGTTAGCCTTTACTATTTACTCCTGACCTTTCAGAAAAAGGTTATTTGAGTCCTTCTCTGCTCTCACGATTTTCTGAAACCTTTTAAATGTGTTTGTTCTTCTCCAGGATGAAAAAAGCAGTTGCAAAAATGAAAAAAAAAATAACTAGGCTCCATGTATCAATTACAAGAGAAGAATAAATGTCAAACCAACGCTTCTTGGATGCTGACATATTTCATGCCCTGGGCTGATTGGCTCCATCATGTCATTTAAGACTGCTTCAACCAAAATGTCAAGCTGGTCAGAGTGCTGTGTGACAGATGTTCTCACATATTACCACTGGGGAGTGAGCTGGAGAACGGTTCTACACAGCCATGCTCAAATATGGATACCCTATGAACGAGCATTTCTCCCACTGAGGAGCTCCTCAAGGAAATACTTTTCAAGAGGGACAGGGGTATATGTGAAGAATTCTTCCCAAAAGTTAAAAGCTGAAATGAGCTTACATGGTCAAGCACATTTAAGAAATGAAAGAGAGAGAGAAACTTGAATCATGCCCACGAGAGGCTTTTATTACCCAGGTCAATGGTAAAGGGTCTATGCAGTAAGGCAATGTGACGTCACATGCTTTAAAAGCAGGGCCAGGTTCATGTACTCTTTCTTGTCTTAAAAGATGTAGGTTTTGTAACATGATGCTTTGGTAACAGAGAACGAAAAGCATTCTTCATATTGCTACCCTGAGTGCAACTATGTGTTCATGTGTATCTATCATCAGTCTATCAGTCTCAACTAGCTTTGTGATTGGCACCTAGGTAAAAAAATGATAGTGAAAATTTGTCCACCTCCTTACCTGTCTCTAGGTGTGTACTTATGTATGCTGTCCCTGCATGTGGACAAAACAGAAAACAGTTTAAGGCAGTATGATCTCACTAAGGAAATAAATGAACATATCAACTCTAGTGACCTTTGAATGGCAGGATTGTATTTATGGCTTTCTGTGATTTCCAATTTTCTCAGTGAGCAGTTATGATGATTATCACCTGACACCAACTCTCTAAAAATGTAAACAGAACAAAATCAAGAGGGAAAATAATGCAGCATAAATAAATAAAAGTGCCTACTCAGTGAGATCTCAGGTTTCCTGTCTTGATGACAATAAACTAAATCAATTGCCTACAGTTTATCTGGGAGGGTGACAACATCCTTATCAAAAACCAGTGATTTGCCTTTGCTAGCCTGGTTTCTGTTTCAGTATTAGTTCTGTTACATGACTGTGGCATGTACATTGTATATAACATGACCGTTAAACCCCCTCCAACCCAGTATGTTCTGGAAGGCTCCCCCTTTTTTTTTTTTTTTTTTTTTTTAGGCTCCCCCTTTTTTTAAAGATTTATTTATTTATTCACTTGACAGAAATCGCAAGTAGGCAGGGGCACAGGGTGGGAAGCAGGCTCCCCGCTGAGCAGAGAGCCAGATGTGGGGCCCGATCCCAGGACCCTGAGATCATGACCCGAGCCGAAGGCAGAGGCTTAACCCACTGAGCCACCCAGGCACCCCTGGACGGCCCTTCTTTAAGTAAAGCTTAGTCTGGGAATAAGATTTCACTGTTATTGTAGCTGATGCTAATCCAATTCATGTGTCTATGCTAAGAGTTTCAAAATGAGGACTAACTGCTTGACATATTGAATAAAAAGGAAAGTCTTAGATGTTTATGACCCAGCTGGGCCTGTAATAGCTGTCTCACCAGGGAAGCGTGCCTCCTAAAGGAAGCAAAACCACTTAACTAAAAAAAAAAAAAAAAGTGAATATTTAATACAGAATTCAATTTTCAAACATAATGATTACCGTGTTGATTTCTAACTGGCTAAGCTTCTGTCAGAAGCGGGTCCTGGCACCCTCCCCTTCCTGCTTTATCTCTAGGACCCCAGAAGGATTACGATCCCCTCATCAAATAAACAGCCTGTACACTGCACAGAAGACCTTTACAGAGAATTCCGAATATTGCCTTTTTAACTGAAGACGGGAAGATAAATTTTTCAAGCATGGAAACATAGTGTTCACAGATTTTCTTATTCATTCATATAACTGTTTCCAAAGACATTGTTGGATCTCTAAGTAAGGTTTTGAGACATCTGAATGGTGGTGGTGGGGGGGGTGGAATGCAAGGCAGAGAAATACAGGAAGATTTTAAGCATTTGTATGGACAAGAGGAATTATTTATTCACCAAGGTAAGATGAAACAATCAGTATAATTAACAACACCAAGGCTGTGATTGTAATATTTTTAAATGGATTAACTGTGAACTCCGACATCAATTTCCCTTCGTCGTTTGATTGTCAGGAAACAAACTCATTTCTAACCTACGACGGACTTCTCTGTCTGAACAATACCACTGACAGGTGGAATTTATCACACCCATAACTGCATTGACTGACTTCTTCCACCTCAGTCCATTTGTGAGAGACATCCCTCCATGCCTCCCAAGATCAAAGCACGTCTCTACCTCTGCATCTAATTATTCCCCCAAATCTGCCTTGGGGTGGTGTGGAGACTCACAGACCTCGATAAGCTATCTGTGGGGTGGGCTCAGCACTCTCCTAGCAGTCTCCCTGCCTGAGTTCTTCCCCATTGGAATCCACCTTCCAACCCCCTCCTTCAAAACCAAACACAGTAGTACCACAGCCTCCCATGGGTTCCTCACTGCCCAGGGGACAGAATCCCTGTTCTTTGTTTCATACATCAGATTTCTTCATCATCTAACCTCATCTCTTCTCTCCAATCATATCTCCCTGCACTCCTCCTGTCCAACAGACTGTTCCCTTCTTTAACTCCTAAATCCTCTGTCTCTGCCACATTCCACTTATTATTGTAGGACTGTCTTTCCAAATCCCTTGTCTTTGTGCAAACCACTGCCAAGTCCTTCCACCTGGGGTGATGCTGCCCCACCAGGAATGTTAGGCAATGTGTACAGACGCTTTTGCTTGTTCCGCTCATGGTTGGTGGGGAGCGTTACAACTGCTTGATGGGTAGAAGTCAGGATTCTGATAAATATCCTAAAACACCCAGGACCACACTCCATAAAAGACACTGAGAGTCTCTCTCAGTAGTGAGTTTCTGGAGCCCTGTTCCATACGTAGCAAGGTCTGGTTCTCAGTTCCAGCAGGGTGGGGAAGTGCAGAGGGAAAAAGGGAGGGTGTCCTTGGCCTAGGGCTAGTGACTTCTTGCATCTACTATCTCTGAATTCTCTAGAGCTCTGTTCCTTTCTTGCTAGCTTGTAACTTCAATCCCCCATTACAGCTACTAATTCTTTATAACAAGTTTTTCTTGTTCAGACTCCTGTGTCCATACAGCTTCAAGCATCCCTTCGTTCCAACAGATAGTGCGTGAGGACTCAGTTCATTTTCCAAAAAGTTGTGGGGAACCAAGGAGGCAGCACAAACAACAACAATCTGGCTTCCACCCTCCTCAAGCTTGTGGTTCATGAGTCAACACAGACAAGCAACATCAAGGTCTCATACAGCAAGGGGAGGATGGTATCATGAAAAATGAAGAAGATCCCAGATAATTACAAAAGGCCACGGAAATGGTTGAGTATAGGTTTGTATATTCTTAATGAAATCGATGGACTGAAATGACCAAATTGTCCTTTTAATTCAGTGATTCAGCTATCAAGCCCCAATGGGGTTGTGAGGCAGGGAGATTGGCAGACCATTTAGAACTCAAACAATTTGACACAATAATCTTTTTTCTTAGAAGTAGTAGAATTTTCTTCAGATTTAGCTCAATAAGATTTTATTTTTTTAAAGATTTTATTTACTTATTTCAGAGAGAGAACATAAGAAGTGGCAGAAGGAAAGGGAGAAGCAGACTCCTGGCTGAGCAGGGAGCCAGATAGTGGCCTGCATCCCAGGACCCTGGGATCATGACCTGAGCCGAAGGCAGGTGCTTAATCTGCTCACCATCCGTTTTTTCTTTTTCAGGTGGACTCTTATACTGTTTGTGTGTTTTCATGATTATGACCTTCTTGAACCAACTATCTCTTTTTATGCATTTCTCTTTATCACAGCACTGACCGTAAGACTTAACACAGGCTGGATACTCACTGTGTGCTTACTGAATTAACAAACACATGAATTTCTCTCTTGGTAATTTAAATCATAACATGATTCAAATGAAAAAGCACTGAACCTGATACCATGAGACCTGTAATCCCATCCCTGGCACTAAAGAACTTGGACACTCGGGACACATGGGTGGTTCAGTCATTTGAGTGCCTAACTCTTGATTATGGCAGAGGTCATGATCTTGGGGTCCTGGGATTGAGCCCCATATTGGGTTCCATGCTCAGTGTGGAGTCTGCCTCTCCCTCTCCTTTCCCTTGCTTGCTCTCTCTCTCTTTCTCTTAAATAAATAAATAAATAAATAAAATCTTAAAAAAAAAAAAAGAACTTATAATGTCCATATTCCCTCCAGAACTCACCTCTCTCATTTCTAAGGAATTTGGAAGAGAGTTTTTTCAAAGTTTCATTAAATTCTAAATTTCCAAGATATGGCATTAGAAGACAAGAAAAAAAAAAAAAAGACAAGAATGTAAATGTATTAACCATCTTGATTCATTCTTTGAATTAAACAGTGTGACTTGAGTGCACCTGATACTCTTAGACCTGATACTTGTAAAGGAAAGCTGACCTGTTAACGGGGGTTAGCAAACTATGAGTTTGGCCAGTGGGACAGAAGACAGGCCACAAAGTCGAAAATATTTACGATCTCAACCTTTATGGAAAATGTATGTCCAACCCCTGTCTGCAAAGTACCTCTTACTTCTTAAATCTCTGCTGTGGGTTTCCAACTAATCCACTGACGATGTTAAAATTTTTAACAAGGTTTTCCAAACCAAAAACTCAGTGCATTTTGATTGATGGCCTAGCCATATTAATGACACTAGACAGCTTTTATTTTGAACAGAGTCAAAAGGTTTCAAAAGAGTACTGTGAAAACCTCCACACATTTGTCTCTTCATAGATGAGAGTTGGAAATGATCCATACAATAGATGTAAAAATCAGTAATTTAATATTCACTTATTTGTCTTTAAATGGCCAGCCTCTAGATGTCTGGGTGGCTCACATACGGCAGGTAACCAGTAATTTCTAGTTAGGTGGATGAAACAAGGGGCTGGGCCTTTTCAACGACTTCTCCAGGGATGCCATGCATTGTCTCTGTAGGGACTTGCAGCGGCAGGAAGGTCTGCCATTTCAAAGCACTAGGATAGGCACACATGACAAATTGCTACCCACCCCCCCTTCTTTCCATGACTAAAACCACAAATGGTCTCTAGCTATCCTTCTTTTCTGGTGGAAACGTGCTTATTTCGTAGTCGGATCACGGTTGCTCAGGTCATGCTATAATTCAAGTCACATCACTGAACTGAACAAACATAACCTCTGTGTTCTAAACTTCTGGATTTTATCTCTCCTGCTTAATATATTTTTTTTTTTTTTTAAGAAAGCATACCCATCAATAACAGCTCCCTAAGAAAAGACAAGCCCAAAGGATCACAGCTGATACAGTCCTGGTAAGGCATACGTAGTTTTGTGATCAGCCTGCAAATATCCTCACATCACCCCTAGATTTCATTCTGGAAAAGGAACTAAAATACAATCCATTTAGGCTGCAGGAAAGGCTGAGGCTGTGAAAGATTTTCAGTTTATCACCCTATCAGTTAACCAATGCGACTACAGACAACATGGCATGTGGTCCCTATAGTCCTATCGTGTGGACACAGGATGGCAAGGTATTTAAGGAGGACCCAGGAGACCGAAGTGGGACAAATACCATGGGTGCATAGGCCTTTGTGAGACTGACTGAAGGGTGCCTGAAAGATTCTACGGTCTCCAGATCCTTCCGCTGTTGTCCTCTCCCAAGGCCCCCGAAATACTAAAATCTTTTGGATTTTTAGGATTTCTCCATCTTTGGGGTATGTTATCAACATACAAATAACTCTTGCAGAGAAGGGTCTTAATTTCCAATTAGCTATTAGCCAAATTAATGCAAATTTAGAGTGAAGTCCTAGACAATGCAAGAGTAGAAATAAAAAGGAGCACCTGGGTGGCTTATTTGGTTAAGCATCTGCCTTTGGCTCAGGTCCTGATCCCAGAGTCCTGGGATGGAGCCCCACGTCAGGCTCACTGCTCAGCAGGGAGTCTGCTTCTCCCTCTACTCTTCCCCCCTGCCTGTGCACTGTCTGTCCCTCTGTCTGTCTCCCCGCCCCCCGGCCCTCTCGTGCTGTCTCTAATCCATAAATAAAGTCTTTAAAACAAAAAAAGATAGAGCACAACATGGAGGGAAATCAGAACAGGACCGCTGGGGACAGCACTTGATTCTCTAAGAGTGTTTAAGTCAGAGGGTGGCAAAACTATGCCTCGTAAGCCAAATTCAGCCCATTGTCTGTTTTCCTTGTATGGCCATTAGCTATGCATAATTTTGACATTTTTAAATGGTGGAAATAAAAAAGTCTCAAAAGATGAGTAATACTTCTTAATCCCTGAAAATATGAAATTCAAATTTCAGTGTCCATAAATAAAGCCTACAGGGTCACAGCCATGCTCATTCATTGATGTGTTGTCTTTGGTTCATGTTTCATCACTGCAGCAGAGTTGGGTAGTTGCAACCAAGAACACAGAGTCCACAAAGCATAAATATTTACTAGCTCCCCTTTTTAGAGAAAGTTTTCCAGCCCCTGGTTTAAGTCATGTCACTCTGTCTTCACGTTGCACACTCAGAAAATAAAACTTCTCTTAAGGCAACCCACAATTTTTCTTGGGCACTTCAGTGATCATTTGCCTTGAGCCTGCTTCTTAGTGAGTCTCAGCCCCACTTTGAGAAGAAGGCTCTCCCTCTGAGAGAAGCTGGATAAATGCAGTTTTCTCCATATATTTCCATCTCCTCTGGTGTGAAGTCCTGATAAACAAGGCTTCCAGGCTCTTTCCTGGCTGGCCAACTTTTTGATACACCTAGCCCAGGGCGTGGATGAAGTGGATTTAGTATTTTTTTTTTCTTGACCTTGGAGTGGAACATCTGACTAACCACAGCAAAGGCAAGTGGAGGAAGAAACCAACCCACCAGCATCCAGAAGGCTGGGGAGAAATCTGGGTGGAGACCAGCATCAGAGGCAGGACCTCTGGAGACTGATGTAGGTATTGGCTAAAGAGCTGGAAACTAGTAAGAGAAAAGAGTGACAGGTGGAGGGTAGGGTGATCAGAAGGTAGGAGGTTTTGTTGCCTGCACTGGTAAAGAAGCAAACAAAAATTTAAGAGAGACACAGAGTTGTCTCTGAGCTACCGCTATACACTCAGTTTTCAGACCCATATTGAATTTGTATCTTATTTATTTCAGGAATTCGGGTATCTGAGGCAGGAAGCAGACATTCACTGTTAATTTTTTTAACGAATAAATGTAAAATTTCCTATAGTCTAGTTCTAACCCCAACTAGACTAGTTGATACCCTAGCCCCATTTGGGTACTGAGAAAGAGTCTTCAGTGTATCAGTTCCAGTGACTTTTTCTCATTATCCAATCTATCTTGGTAACTTGTTTGCTTTCCTATGTTTAATGAGTCTTGGGACCATCCTCGGACTTAAGAGTTGCTTCCTAACCACTAGCCCCACAGCTAGAGTCTTACCATTCTTTCACACACATGGCATGAATATGCCTATTACAAATGAGGCAACAAGAGCTCTGGGACGTTAAAATTTTGAACCATCACCTCCCCAGCTTCCCTGATCTATAGGGAAGCCTTGGTTTCTAAAGGTGCCATTTGCAATGTCCTCTAATCTGATATTTGAGCCCCCCTCCTATCTTATCATTTTAATGCCCCTGCACACTGCACTTCCTGTAGGCAAGTTCTTGGTCTCCATCCCCCACTGTGTCTCAGGGACAAGCATCTCAAGCCACAATTGACTCCAAATATGACCAAATATCCCAAATTCAGTGATGTAAAGGTTAGCTACATGCGGTTCGTAAATTATTTCAGTGATTCCTGGAGTCCCATGGAGGGCCTTACGCATCACCTGGAATGATTTAGAGGGACAGAGAGAAGACCTTTGGGTACTCTAGGGATTTTGCCCCCATGGAGCCAGAAAAATTCCTACTTTGTTTGTATTTTATTTAAACACTGGATTTGGTAAAACAGAAATTTGAAAACCAGTGGTGATGAGATGTTATTTTAGCCTGAGATTACCATGGGTGATAGTCAAAAACAATTAATCATATGACACAGGAATTGGCCAATCAGAATGGATACTAGTACTGGTCTACCGGAAGTCACCTTTTCATTGTTGCATCATGGAGAGATTGGGAGAGTTGTGGGGCGGGGGTGGGGACAGGGCAGGGCGGGGATCAGATGACCAGGGCAGTAGGGGAGTACAGGGACCCACAGGGACCCTCAGACCACTGCTATTTACCAATTAGCAAGAAAATAGTTTAATTTTCACAACCAGTATGGCTACATCTGGGAAGTTACACAGTAAATGAGGAATAGTTAGGACTCTAACTTAGATCTTCATTTCCTGGGGGAAAAAAAAAAAAAAAAAAAAAAAACTTTTATAGTACTTCCTAGTAGTTATGTTACTATTTTTAACAACAATCTCAACATGTCAAAAAAATAAATGATCTTCCTTGAATCTCTAGCTTCATCCACAACTCATGTCCATGAAGAAGTAGGCCTTGCATGACCTATTATAGAATGCAATGATGTACTTACTTTTACATTTATTTGTTTTCATGGATTCCAAAATGAGAGGTGCTAAAGACCCCTAATTTTTTTGTTAAATATTCAAAAATTTTATTAATGGAAGTAGACCAATACCCTTCTTTTTTAGTCAGTTTCCGCAAAATCTAGAATCACTGCAGTTAGTTACTAAGACCATGACAAGGCTGCAAGAATCTAATCACCAGAGAATATTTTTTGGGAAAACTATGTATCTGTTTATCATTTCCTAGTTTGTCAATGAGCGTTTTCTAAAAGAAATTCTGACATGCCTGATTAGTTATAATAATGTTCTTTGGCTCTCCCTCTGGAATGATAAAGCATAATTACTGGCTTATGTAACATGGTACCTCGCTTGTAAATCTGAGAAAGCAGCTCCTTGTGTTGACAGTTCTAACGTCTGCCATCTGTTTGCATGGGATGAAGCCCTGGTGCTCCCCTAATTGGCCATCAGTTAAGTTCCAGGAGATGGCTCTAGACAGGAGACTTTAGTTATGGTGTTTTTTGTTGGTGGTGGCAGTGGTGGTAGTAGGGTTTTGTTTTGTTTTGTTTTGTTTTTTTAAGCCGAGAATTCAACATTTGGTGGGAAGACCTGCTTCTCTTCTAAGATACAGAAATGCACGTTCTGGCTGCTACAGTCAGGCCATTTTCTCTATACATCTCCTGTCTCAAGGGGGTACCCTTGTATATATCCAGAGGTACCCCCTTGTATATATACAGAGGTACCCCCTCTGTATATATCCCTAAGGATAAGTTTCTGCCAATTAGATAGCAAACTGCTAAATCAGAGGGGCTCCTCTGCCTTCTGCAAGAAGAGGACACCACATCTGCTGAATGCTTACTGTACAGACTATATGTGCTTGGACCTTCAAGTATGATAAGCTGTTTGAAAACAATCTTAACTCTAGGCAATATTATCCCATTCTGCAGATGGGAAAACTGAGATGTAGGATTTATGTAACTGTCCATAATCTCAAAACGTGGTCTAGTCAGGATTTAATTACTGGGTTTTATTTGACAAAGCCCATTCATTACCCAGGACTAGGTTTGAAAAAAAGAGAAAATCGGATGAGGGCAAAAGTATGTATATGATATGATGTGGCATTTCTTCATTCCTCAGGACCTCACTTAACTCAGTTGAAGAAGCAGGACCAGACAGCCCACAAAATCCCATCTAGTTTGTTTCTCTGATGAATCTGGGCTTATTGTTTAGCCAGGAAATCTTACCAAGTTATTCAGCTTCTAGGGGCTTCCATTTCCTATTCTGCTGAACATTCGCTCTACCTTCCAGCTGGGATTCCATGCATGTGTAAATTCATAAATTATTAAAGGACTATAGGGATATAAATTGATATGATTACCTGTCCACCCAAGTCACCTGGCACACCCATATCCTCAGAAAATCTAGCCAGATTTTCTCACTTTAGATTTTATGATTATTTTTTAAAAGATTTTACTTCTAAGTAATCTTTTACCCAATGTGGGACTCAAACTCAGGGCCCCAAGATCAAGAGCTGCACGCTCTACGGACTGAGCCAGCCAGGTGTCCCTCTTGCTTTACACTGTAGAGGCAAGGTCAAGACCATCTGAGTTCCTCTAACTTTCCTTATCTACAACTCTATAAATTTTCTACCTCTCCTTTTAGAAATAGAAAAAAAAAAAAAAAGGAAAAAGAAAAGACACATATGTTCTCCAAGAATTCTTCCCTTGTTTGTCCACAGTTTCCTCCCCTGTGGCCCTGTTTCCATCAAGTATTTCCTTTAGTATTTTGTTTCCTTCATCTTCTTGGATGTGTGTGTGAACTCATCACAAGGACACTCTCCAAGAGCCCACCAATGCCTCATGCTCCCCCCTCCCTCCATCCCTCCTCAGTCCCTTCCTTTCCCTCCTCCCTCCTTCCCTCCCCAGCTTCTACCAGCTTCCTGAAAGAAAGAGCCCTTAGTCTGGGTGATCCACCTAGAGCTTGCTGAGCTCCACATGCACCCCCATCATTCCGGACTGCTCGCATCCGGCTCCCTGGGTCAGGCCATCCTGACACCCACAGCCTATCCCAGCTCTCCTGACTGCACGAAAGGGTGCTTTGCTATTCTTGCCCATCGGTCAGCCACTTGGTTTTTCTGATACATTCCTACACACACACAGCAATGGGGAAGAGTCTGGGGGACGGCTTCCAGATCGCACCCACACATTTTATTCAGGCCCTGGGTGCATCAGCCATCAGATATTTGTAGTTGCATCGATAAAGCATTCAGGCGATGAGACTAGCAAAGCCAGACGGAAAGAAGGAACAGGGCTGGGCATCCTCGAACACACCTGTCATGAACCTAAATACACACCTACGTCTAAAATGATGTTTTCTCCAAAAAGTATCTTCCTTAAATGTGTCCCTTATAAGAGTCTGGGGATGGGAGAATGGAGAGAACTAAAACATGCTGAAGGAATGATCCATTTCGTAATACTACTACTACTAGTAATATTAGCAGTAGTGATAATTATTACTCTAAAAATTTACCCAAATAGCTAGTATTCCTAAGATCCTCCCTCGTAAAACAAAACAAAACAAAACAAATACAAAAACCCAATAAATGAATGAATAAATAAATAAATAAAACAAAAAAGCCACGGGGACCCATGCTTTCCTTGTGTCTCATGAACCCTGACGACATTTCTGTGCCATCTCATAATGGCCTGTGCATGTCAAGGAGATAACTGTGGTGGGGCTCCTGCTGGTTAAGATTCTGTGGAAACTCCCCAGGCTAGAACGGCAGAGCCAACTACTTCCAAGAATAACAGGGAGTGAGAATCAAGTAGACAACTCACTTTAGAAATGAAAGAATATCAAACAAGGGTTTATAACGCCATAAAACAATGTCTAGTTCCAAGACCTTCTGTCCATCATGGATCCGAGCACGTATGACGCAGAATAAGGCAGAGTACTCACTCTCTGTCGATGACAAGGCAGGTCACAGCCTCTGCGGCGATTACGTTTGCTGTCCTCACATCCTCCCTGCATAAGAAAGAGAGAGACGTTGAAGTAAAAGAACTTTTAAAATCAGAGAAAAGTGTTCACTGCGATTCCTTTCAGGAGACACAGTGAATCATGTAGCCCCTCTGATGTATCCATCCCTGGGGTTAGGCTTTGTTGATGTCTCGAATTCCTTCATCCCAAGGAACCACCTTATTCTTGCCATTAATCCCTCAGATCCTACGGTTACAATCCAGGAGTTAGAATTTTTGATTTGAAAGTTTCATTTATGCAAGTGAAGCAAAATTTTCTATCTTCATAGCCCTGAGCTCTTTGGGGAATTAAGGAGTTAACTGGATAATGATGCGGATGGTAATGACGTGAGTAATGAGAGTTTTTAAAGGACCCAAAGGTAGATTTCTGAGGATTGAGTAACCCGTTTATGTATGAATTTATTATTCTAACCTTGAGAACAATGGATCTGTTTTAATTATCACCTCAGAGACCCTGTTTTAATGTGGCTAACCTTCTGGCAACTTCTAACACACAGTTATTCATCAATACCACAGTTCTCGGTTCTTCAAGATTATCTGACAAATATTAATTGCTCTGATTGAAATGTGTACATACTGTTTGGAAATATCCAATTTGTCACTGTAGGCATATCTATGAACTTCTTAAACCTTTAGAAATGTGCTCTTCTATTTCTCATCTTACCCAGAGGTCAAAGACAGACTTTGCAAATTAACATTCGCATTTCATTCTGAGCTACTAAAAATGTCATAGTACCGCTGTATGAAAACATTAAGTTATACACGAAAATGTACTCTTTTCCCTAGAAAAATAAAATGTCAAAGTTAACATAATGATAAATATAAGTTGGAAATATATTACACAGAAATAATATGCTGTTAATAATACATTCTAAAAATCATAACCCAAATATCATAGGTCTCTAACAATAGGCTTTTAAAGTCTTGAAAATAAAGACATATCTGCTCAATTTTTATTTTTTCAGAATACATTATGTCCTCATATGTATTTCTGAACCCAGTATTTTTTCTGCCGAAATATCTTTCACTGTTGCTACACTGCAGTGTTGTAATTACAGCTGTGGGGCACCTGGCTGGCTCAGGGGTAGACCCCGCAACTCTTACTCTCGGAGTCGTGAGTTTGAGACCCATGTTAGGTGTAGTGATGACTTAAATAAAAACTTAAAAAAAATTAAAGAGATAAAATTATAGTTGTTTCACAGGAACCATTAGTATTGGATATTTGGTAAGCAAGTGCCCCCTTACTAAAATTATTTTTCAGAAACAGCTTGATGAAATTGTTAAGGATTCCTATTCCACAGAGATTTTAAACTCATGTTTTCCCTTCCAAGGGAATCCACACTAGGATTCTGGTAGATTTGTGTTACATTTATACATTGATTTCGGAAGAAGGAGTTTTTAATTACTTTTTCATACAATCACATCACATGACCTTCCACTTGTTTGCAGCTAGTTTTAGGAATGTAAGTAAAATTTCTTTATCTTTTTCACTAGGTTTGGGTTTTTTTTTTCCCTTGGTGTGGTTTTTTTAAGAAATCTTGGGTGTTTTACATCATCACTTTCTCTTATGAAAGCAACCTTTTCTACTTTTGTTTCTCACTGCTTATTGCTGTTAAAGGAGAGAAGTGACTGAGTGTGTATCTTTAACCCACATGTCATACTAAGTTCACATCTGAGGCTGTAACTTTTATTCCAAACTCCTCAGCCCCGACAGGATTCTGCCAGTGCCCCCCTCAAATCCTCACCTTCCAGCCAAACTGGCTGCCTCTATTCTCTGCTGAATACACCCCCACCTCCCCAGCCTATGGAGCGGGGGTGGAGGGTAGTTTCCTTCCTCAATTCACTAGAACTAACTCGACCAGGTTCTCTACCCATCTGATCTCATGGCCTGATGCACCTCTCGACCCATGGACCTATGACAGTCTGTAATCTGTACGCTTATTTGTGGGGACACTTGGTTGTCGATTCTATCCCCCTCCCACTAAACCATCCGGGGGCAGGTTCCATAGCAAGTTTTACTCTCTGTCTTACCCCAAATGCAGGGGCATGCAGGAGGTGCCTACTGTGTGGTCCAAAAATGGCTAAGGTACCACAGCCTCGAGCCCATGGGTAGGACGAGCAGAGAACAGTCTTTGGACACACGCGAGATTTAGGAGGCAAGCTATAATCCATGTGAAAGCCTTGAAATGGGAATGGTAAGAGCGCGTGCTCCCTGGAGGGCATTAAGCGCGACAGAGTTAAGTTCATCGTAACGCCCCATGGGTGGAAAGCAGCGTGTTCTTCTCTGCATGCTGGTTCTTTCCTCTCCTGCGCGGCCACGCTGCTCAGCAGTTTCCCCTGCCCAACAGAGTGCAGATACTCTTTCTGCTCCAAGGGAGCAAACGATATATTTTCAATTCCATGATCACTTTCTGAGCAGGAATTTCAGTGGACACAACAATGGGCAGAAAACATGGGTAATGCCCATTATGTCCTTCATAAATCATATGATTGACTATCTTTTCTTTCCTTCCTTTCTTCCATCTGTCCATCGGTCCTTCATTTAAAAAAAAATGTTTTATTTATTTATTTTTTAGAGAGAGAGAAAGTGCGGGATCGGGGGGGGGGGAGCTGCAGGCCGAGGGAGAATCAGACTCCCCTCTGAGCAGGGAGGCCCCCACAAGCCAGGATCCCAGGACCCTGAGATCATGACCTGAGTCAAAGGCAGATGCTTCATCAACAGAGCCACCCAGGTGTCCAAGAATGACTTATTTCTTAGGAGGCTGCCCACGGTAGTATGTTACTACACGTTGCTGCTAGTCTAACAAACAAAATGTGCACCTATCACAGCTTTACAGAAAACATATTAAATCTGAATTTTCCTAAAATATATGACCATCTTGACAATTTAGAAATTGCCCACAAAGTCTTTAAAAATATAATATATACAAAATAATGCTTTGTTCTGAACATATTCTCTGTGCATATTCATTTTTTAACTATTTCAGCCCAAATTTCCAACATTTTAACATTTATTGTATTATCTGGCCGAAATTGGATCTCCTTTTTCAAGTGAATTCAATTTTCTTGCAACAGAAAGAAAACACCTAAATATTTTAAAATAGAGATGGGGAAAATAAAATATGAGTGACTCTGTGAAGAAAAATTGGAATTACTTTATTTTAAAAAGGAAAATCTGTGAATTATGACCTACAGTCAGCCTTAGTACCTAGTAATGTATATCAAAACAGAAAAGAAGCATAACATGGGGAAAACCACATATTAACCATTAGATTATAATATCTGCCATTTATTCAGTACCTAGTATATGGCAGGAACTGTATTAGGTGATTTGCACAAATCTCGCTTAACGCAGACAGCAGAGGGTGGATATTTTATCTCAGCTGCACATAAGAGGACAAAGGTTAAGCAGCACCCCCAGAGTCAAACCCAGCCTATGAGTAGCTGCCTTTGGAATTTGAACACAGAGCTGAGGGGCTCCCGAGCCCATGTCCGTCCACAGAAGTCCACTCCCTATGCACTCCGCTACCAGATTCCACTCTGACAACAATTCTAAATGCATTCTAATGCAGAATGACTTGGGAGCAGTAAGTAGTCATAATGCTTGTCACCATAAAAATATATATATTTACTTGTTAATAAAAACAGCTTTCACATGTGCATGGGTGGTGCACTGCAAAACTAACTCAATAAACTGTTTTGATGTTCACAGTGTTCGAATTCCTATCCGTGGCTCTGTCCTAGCCCTGCGATGTTACTTTGCAGTCCTGTTACAATAGGAAATTATTAAATGCCAAGTTCACTCAATGCCAAACTCATGTTGCTACTAGGCTGTCATTGTATCTCTATTATTAAGGTGTTTTGTGCCATTAATGCCTGTCAGTCGGGTATCTAGGTGTGCTGTCCCTGTGGACTGAGAAAGCCTGCTCCCAGGAGAGACAGAATGCCATCTGATCGAGAACTGACATATGCTCATCCCTGATTTTAGGAGAGACAGTAAAGAAGCTTCTAATGAGAGAATGCTACTCGTAGAAGCTGCTAATACAGTGACTTACTGTATCTGCTTATTTCCTTGGCAGGTCCAAGCAAATATGTAGATTGAGGTAGAAAACATTACGTACTCGTCTAATACAGAGGTCCTAATAGCTCCATGTGGCTATTATACCGTCCTCTGTGCATACACAGCTGCTACGATATTGGTTTCACATAGAACATCTGCCCAGTTAGAAGGGTTTCACGTAATACCAGCTTAAATGAGAAAAAGAGGAAGGAGGGAGATCGTGTTACTGATAAAAACAGCTTTCTTTGATTCTTACTTTTTTGTCAGATCATGTTATGTGATCGTTTCTAATAGAAGAAATAGGAGATTTGGAAAGTCTCCCTGACACTGACCACAAGATAATCTCATAACTAGAATTATAAGATAATGTACAATATCCGTAATTAAGAACATCCACCAAACACACACACACCTGTATCTACATGAGGGGCCAAGTCTAGCACACGCACAGTCTCTAAAAATCAGATCTCCTGCTCAGCCATTTCTCTGTGTGTGTTAGCTGACATTGGACAAACACATACTACTGGGCAAGCAGCTTCCGTTGGCAGATTAACTTCACACATGCTGTTGATTAGTGAGTCATTACAAGCAAAGCTATGCAGATTAGCAGGGCTCTCTCTTTAGGCCTTTCTGGAGAAGTTAGAAATTCCTTTCCATGAAATCATACAGCATGAAAAACACCCCAAATATTTGCAAACACAGTTTTCTGGGCACCGACTCTGAGACTCTGTGAGTTTCATCACTGGAATCTTCATCATCGCTGTATCCCAACGTGGAGTCACTGTCGGTGTCTGAATAATCCATAGCAAGGGCTCATGTGGGCTCTTGTCGCTCTGAAGCAATTTTCTTATGCCTCATGGCTGTGAGGGAACTCTCTAGCACATCGAGACCTCAGGAGAACGACACAGAGCATAGGAGGCCAAAGTAGGGCATAGTTCATGCGAAGGAGCTGCCTGAGAAGCTTTTCCAGCTCTAGAGCAATGTGACCGCGGGCACCTGAGTCCTCCCTCCCTCCGAGCCAGCCTTCATGGAAACTGACACCTGAGCACTCACAGCAACCCTCTCAGTCAAGTGCAACAGGTCAAGTTCACAGCGGAGTCTGCTTCACGCTGGACAGAATAAACCCTTCCCATCTCAAAAATCAAAGGCAAACAAACTACAAGTGGGATGATAAACAACCAACAGCCACTTAAACTGAAATTAAGCTTTGAATTAGTGATGAACTAGAATGGCAGAATTTGTGGCAAATTCAACTGTGCCTTCCAATTCGGAAGTTAGGTCCCAGAGCAGGTATGTGTTCTCGGACAAAAAGCTGAATCAGGCCAGTCACAACAACTCTACTTCCTATTTGGTTGTGAAGTTATTCCAACATGATTCGCGCCTCCCGCGCTCTGTAAAATGGATCAATGGACCGCACCCAAATACACGTCTTCTAACCAGGGCTGGCGAAGAGTCAACAACCAGTCAATTTTACCTGCCATATCCTATCATCATTTTGGGGTCTTCTAGGACATCTCAGAAGCAGTGACTCTTTCCACTTCCCGTCTGGAAACTCATTCCCTAAGTTTCTGTAATAATCAGTCTCCTAAATCTTTCTGCTATCACCCTCTCAATTTATTTTCCTGAATCCTTTACCTTAGTGCACTGAAATACAGGTGTTCCTCCCAAATTCTGTTTCTGGCCTTCTAGCTTGTTGCTCTGACTTCTTTCATTGGGGAAATCTCACCTCATCTTATGGTATCAACTCTTAACTTTACAAATGACTCCAAAGACTTCATTTGAAGTTTTCTCTCTCTCCTCTGGAGAGAGATATCACCTTCCTCTGGAAGTTCCACTGTAATCTCCAACTCACACCCAATTCATTCTCCCTTAACTGCAAAACCTCGGTTTTCTGTGGGTACCCTATGACATCACTCTTTGGGTTAATGACATCACCATTCTTTTTTGGGCGGGGCAGAGAGAGACACAGCAAGAGAGGGAACACAGCAGAGGAGTGGGAGAGGGAGAGGCAGGCCTCCCATGGAGCAGGGAGCCCAATGCAGGGCTTGATCCCAGGACCCCAGGATCATGACCTGAGCTGAAGGTAGACGCTTAAAGACTGAGCCACCCAGGCGCCCCAATCACATCACCATTCTTACACTCATCCAGGCTCAAAAGAATCAATTCATTCTTTGCTCTCTCCATGCCTGCATAGGTTTGCTCAGACTGGCTCAGTCTCTGCCTTCTCTCTTGTCCCTCTCCTTCCGGTGCATTCCTAGAGCTACTGCTCTAGGTGGGCTATTACCATTCCTACCAGGAATGCTGATTTGTGCTTGTAACTGGCCCCTGTGCTCCTGCTCAATACCTCTTCCCATCCACGTCTCACTTTGTTGCACATTTTCAAATTTAAATCTAGTTGAGTCAACTCATCGCATGAAAGCTTTCAAAGGAAATGTCCAGGAAAGAAAATTTCTGCACTGTCATTTAGGGTTGGAAGTCTAACGCTCCCTCACCTATGACCTTTTCAGGCACTGCACTTGTGGCAAATAACAGTTTCAGCTGTTATCCTCATGTCTGTGCACAGGGAGGTGAGGCTGCCAAGAACCCTCCATCCAGTTCAAATGTTCACCTGTGCAAACTTCCATAATCGCTCAGTAGCATTTGTGAAGGTAAAAAATAATAATAATAATAATCCACCCAAGAAATAGGTCTACCTATTGATTATAGAAAAAAGTAGTTAAACACAAAAAGAGAGAAAAATAGAAAAATACTATGATGGCATCTACCAGGAGATAACTAAGGTTAACACCTTGGCAAAACATCCTTCAAACACTTTATTATTCTTAAGTATTCATGTTTCATGAACAATAATCATAAGAAGGCAATAATTATCTTAAGAAATATTTACTGGGAGCTATCATATCCTGTATGCCTGAATCCATGGTGTAGTGAGGACAGACGTTAAATCAGTATGCAAGCATGTATTTGTAATACCGATCAGACAGCACACAGTCAGGGCTATGATAAGGGAGGATCTCATTTGGCAATTTAGATGACAGACAGCCTTTTTGAGGATGTTAAACAGTAAGACTAGGAGACAAGTGCAACATAGGCAGGAGCCCCAAGGAAGGAAATAGCATATTTTAAAACAAAGAAGAAATATCTTACTGTAAAGCAAAGGTGGCAAGAATTGTGTGATTGAAGAAAAGAAGGTGGGGGCTGGGAGAAACAAGACTGGAGGGCCAGGCCACATGCTTCAGTGCCTGGGGCTACTCTAAGGATTTATTTTTTTAGGAAGAGATTAAGGGCACGTGGGTGGCTCAGTGGGTTAAGCTTCCCACTCTTGATTTAGGCTCAGGTCATGAGGTCATGATCTCGGGGTCATGACCATCAGCCTCCATATTGGCTGGCCAGGGAGTCTGCCTCAGATTCTCTCCCTCTGCCCCTCCTCCCACTCACAGTCCTATACTCACTTGCTCTTTCGAATAAATACATACAATCTTTATGGAGAAATTGACAAAGTGAATTTTTTTTTTAATCCTAATACATAGAAACTTAACAATTGGTTGGAAAGCTCAATTAAAGGAAACACATTGTATGCTATGATGAAATAAAGCATCAAGGAAATCATTTCAGATTTGCCCATGCAAGGCAGTCCCTGCTTCTCCTCAAGAGTAGGGACTCATGGAGCACCTGGGTGGCTCAGTGGGTTAAGCTTCTGCCTTCGGCTTAGGTCATGGTCTCAGCATCCTGGGATCAAGCCCCGCATCGGGCTTCCTGATCAGTAGAGAGCCTGCTTCCTCCTTTCTCTCTGCCTGCCTCTCTGCCTGATCTCTCTCTGTCAAATAAATAAATAAAATCATAAAAAAATAAAAAAGAGTAGAGACTCATGACATGACCTCAAAGAGGGTATTTCTCTAGGCAGAACAATCCCAAGTGTGATCCATAAAGTAACTCCAAAGTTTATTCTTCCTAGCAACACCGATGGGTATGTCCACCCACTGTATTAATTCACTTCCTCAGAGGATGCAAATCCTCTTCCATCTATGCCCTCAGAAGGTCATCATAAATAAGAGTCACGGATCTGGAAGAATTCCATTTTCACATTGTTTTTTTCCCTATGACTTCTGTTGCATTGATGGCATAATGAATCTTTCATGGGACATTGGAACTTTGCATTCTATGGCGTGCTTCAATGACAATGAACATGGATATTTATTAGACTGAACCAAATGAAATTGACCCTTCTGCATTGCTGTTGGCAATTTCATACGGTTCAACTATATGAAAAGGAGAGAGGAAGCAATTGCAAAGGAGTTAATACTGCTATTTCTTCTCCATTGTGCTCCCTTCCACGCTGCTCCCATATTCCATATTTGAATGCGTATGTTCCTCTGAATGTTGATGTGACTGATGGCTTCTGCTCTCCTATCTAGACATTAAAGACAGTTCTCGGTATGTTCCATTATAGCTAGGGTATGAATGAACTGCCGAGGAAACTCCTAGTTTTTGTTGTTGTTGTTGTTGTTGTTGTTGTTGCTGTTGCTAGAATACAAATAGTATTGACTCTATACTCTAGCTTCGAACAGTAAACTTTTTGGCAGAGTCTTACAAATACAGAGAAGGTCTTCTCAGAGTGTATTTCATGGAGAGAGAAGGAAGCGTCTGCTTTTCTTCTTTATTCTCTGTTATTTTATTAGTTGTTTAGAAGCATAGATTTCGATATTATGTTGCCATGGTTTTCTCAGGGGCCCATCTGGTCTGTTTCTGAATGATTTAGAGGTATTTTAATTTTAGAGGGAAAAAAAGGAGGAGGAAAATTTTCCTCTATTAAAATTTAAAAAGAAGTCACACAACAGAGTAAATGTTTGTTCCTTTGCCCAAATCAGACTCCCACTTTCCTCCTGATTCCATGCTTCCCCTTCTCTGAACCATACTTCATAAAATAATTTGATCAAAACAAATCTGGTGGCTGGTTTTACTTTTCAGACAGTGATGCATATTAAGTTCATAATTTATGGGCCAAAGAAAGTTTGCGCTGTGGAGAAGGTATTCACAGACATACTATTCCATTTGTGCCTCAGAGGTTTTAAGTACTTTTTTTTTTTTTTTTAAGATTTTACTTATTTATTTGAGAGAAACAGAAAGAGAGAGAGAGAGAGAGCGCGCGCGCACACACACAAGCAGGGGGAGGGGCAAAGGGAGAAGGAGAAGCAGACTCCCCGTAAGCAGGGAGCCCAATAACATGGGGCTTGATCCCAGGACCCTGAGATCATGACCTGAGCTGAAGGCATACGCTTAAAGGCCAGAGCCATCCAGGTACCCCAGGTTCTAAGTACTTTAAAGAATAAAATAATGCATTGGCCTTTTTTCTGCATGTCTTCTGCATTCCAAAGAGCTGACAAGTAATTCTTCTGTTCTCCCTATCTTTAAAGGAGCAGAAACAGAATTCTACTAGAATGATGGCTAGAATTGAGGGACTGGTAAATCCCAACTGATGCTTGTTTGATACCAGTGTTAAGTAAGTTGTGTGGGCACATATTTCAAAGGCCTTTTACCTAAAGTGCCTTCGAGCTGGGAGTGTGTCCTCTCCTGTAAAGAATCCAAGGCACCGTGTCAGGAGGGTGTCTCTCTTTTCTTGTTCTATTGCCAACTTACTACATGACCTTGAGGAAGTGCCCCATTCTCTGTTTCATTACCCACATATGAACCAGTGACTGAGATCACTATTCTGTTCTCTGCTGTAATTAGTTTTAGCAACATGAACACTTTTCCGAAAGTTCCAATTATTATGGTTTTCAATGCTCCTGGGACAATTCATCCTGAGTCCAAGGATATTGCTTTAGATAGAAAAGGACATGATGAGCCTGTAATTGTGATCTACTATCTGAGTATGTCAGTGGCATATCATGGCATAGATTTTCATATTGATCATGTTAATCTGTGACAAAAAATGTATGTTCACATGAAAATTAGACATGTTCACTTCAAATAATATATTCACAATCAAGAAAAGTAAGTAAGTTAGTAAGTCTTCATAAAATAGTATTTTGATACTTAAAAATTAAAATTGAGATTTTTAACCGGGCTCCTTCAGGGAAGAGAAATATCGAGAAAGTTCATTTATTATTATTATTATTACTTTTAGAATTTTAAGAGAGAGACAATTATAAAAGATCTTTTCCCTTTTTTTCTTTGGTTCTTGCTCATAAATATTTTCTATTTTGCATATTTGAATAAAGAGCTAGCTTTTTATTTTATTTTATTTTATTTTTTAAGATTTTATTTGACAGATAGAGATCACAAGTAGGCAGAGAGGCAGGTAGAGGGGGGGTGGGAAGAAGCAGGCTCCCTGCTGAGCAGAGGGCCCAATGCGGGGCTCGATCCCAGGACCCTGGGATCATGACCTGAGCTGAAGGCAGAGGCTTTAACCCACTGAGCCACTCAGGCGCCCCCATCTAACACACTATAATTTCATCCAAACTGATGATCAACTTTGAATCACAGATAAACAGAAGAAACAACTTAATTAGTTAAGAAAGGAAACTCATGCCTCTGCTTATACAAGACAAATTTGAATAAAAAGTGCTGAAGCAAAACTCCTGTATACAAGCAAAACAATTGGTGTTGGTTAGGAAAAGCAAACAGGATATTGGATTTATTAAGTATATTGATCAATTTTTACCAAGAATTTTAATATATTAGACTTGCTTTCCCTGTCCAGCAACTTTATGAATATGATTTTAAATAGTTGTAAAATATTACACATTTAAATATTTAAATAATTGAGAGCTAATTTCTTTAATATGTAAAGATTTTCTACAAGTCAATAAAAATATAAAAGATAACATTTCAATTAAAAAATGAACTAATTATTTGAACACTTTATAGACAAGTAAGAAATAGCTTTTAAACAAGAGAAGAGGCCACAAAACAATGAGATAAATGCAACAGCCTTGTGAATACACTATTGATAGAAATATAACCTAGTGTAACATTTTTTTAGACAATTCAGCTTTGTTTAATAATTCAGCACTACTGATTAAATTTTTTCTTGTGATTATTTATCTCACAGAAGTACTCACACTTTTGGGAAACAATGACCTTAAATATTACTACAACATTGTAATAACAACATTGGAAATAACCTAGATATCCATCAATGTGGCATAAAATTTTTCTACAACAGTACAAGGGGATATTTTTTTAAAGAAACTATTAAAATAACTGCCTCTCTGATTTCTTACCATTCAGTTTTCCCTCCCTTCTGCTACGGCCCCCTGTGCTCTGAACTCTGGGAAACAAACTGAGGGATACAGAAGGGAAGGGTGTGGGATGTGGTAAACAGGTGATGGGTATTAAGGAAGGCAGATGTTTTAATGAGCACTGGGTGTTACATGCAACTAATGAACTGTCAAACACTACATCAAAAAATAATGATGTTATATGTTGGCTAACTGAACATAATAAATAAAATAAAATAAAATAAAGTAAAATAAGATAAAATAAAACTGGAGAAAATATATATGTACTTGATCTCGAGGATACCTCAAGTGAAAAGATCCTGAACGAACCTAAGTGTATATACCCTCATTTATGTAAAATACACAGACAAGCATCCATTAAAATTGGTTATGTTAGGGTGTGTTACAAAAAGTAATTACATCCAGGGAAGAGAGTATGTGATTCAAGGACAGAAAAAGGAGGGAAAATTACTTTTGTAACTTAAGTTTTATGTTATGTACTTGAATTACCTATCATAAAATAAATATTTTTCTGAAGTAACTACATGAAATAATAGAAATGGACTCTTACAAGCAATTTCTGGGTAGAGAGGCTGGCAAGGTCTTATTCTCCTCAGGGGCCTTGCCTGGGGTGACTGCGTGTTTAGCTGTTGTCCATCCCAGGGCCGCCGTTCAACCCCCGCCCCGTGGGCATCCCCAGTGAGCAGGACTCAAGCTAATTTATGCTGGCCTGGCCTGGTCTGATCACACCGCAGGGATACTAGCTTAGCGGGCGGAGCAGTAAAATCGTTTGACACAGTGTCCTCCCGTGTCATGTACAGCGTGGCCTTTTGCCCTCCTTTCATTGGCAGCAATTACAGGATCGACATGGCATCCTAAGGAAGGTATTTTTTCCAGCAGGGACATCTGCATCTTAACACCCTTAACCCTTGTTAGGGTGCCATTATGGGCCTCTTCAAATGTTAAGCCAGCAACTGTAGGTGCACATGTCAAACATTTGGTATGGATAGGAGTATATGTACGGATGTAATAACTAACACCTATATTTAACAGTTCCTTGAGACTGTATTTTTTTTCTATTGCAAAATCCAAATTTATTTTGAAAAAAAAAAAAAGACATAAAAGTTTAAAATGTCGAATATGGTTCTTTCCTATATTATTAAAATATCAAAAATAATTCCTCTTGTTCATAATGTGGGCATCGAAACACAATAATTACCTGTAGGTGAAAATTATACCCCACATTTATTTAATGGAATAAAATACAAGACAAAATGTGATGTTCATGTAACACTTATTTGAGACATGTAACATATTTTACATATGGAGTACTATGGTGATTATTTTCCTCCTACGTAGAGCAATCCAATACTCAATAAAAAGCCCTGTATTCCAGGGTGCCTGGGTGGCTCAGTCAGTTAAGGGTCTGACTTTGACTCAGGTCATTGTCTCAGGATCCTGGGATTGAGCCCTATTTCAGTCTCCCCATTCAACAGGGGGTCTTTTTGTCCCTGTGCCCTTCCCCTCATTCATGTACTTTCCTTCTCTTTCTCAAGTAACTAAATAAAATCTTCTAAAAATTTTTTTAACATTATTTGTTTATTTGACACAGAGAGAGAGATCACAAGTAGGCAGAGAGGCAGAGAGCCCAATGTGGGGCTCAATGCCAGGACCCTGAGATCATGACCTGAGATGAGGGCAGAGGCTTAACCCACTGAGCTATATTTTTAATATTTCTAGAAGTAATTGGAAAATAATTTTCTCTCTATAATGATTTTTTGCAATATAATCACACAAGATACATTAACTGTGTCTATAAAGTCCCTGGTAAACCTTTGCATAAAGTGCAAAACCTTGTTCTTAGAAGAGCAGATTCAAAAGTTACCACATCTAGGTTCAAATACCAGATGGGACTTGATTAGTCATTTTTTAATGTAGGACAAGAATTTAAATTCCCCACTTCTCCATTTTCTTGGGAAAATAAAATTACTTAACAGGATCAATATAATGAAGAATAAGTAAATATATGTACAAAAGCACCTGGATTAGTGTCTGACATAGTGATCACTCAGTAAGCATTAGACAGTATTATTATGATTTCACTATTTTTATAACATGTCTAACCCCAAAAGATTCTCTTTGTTCTTGTTACCTCTGGTAAATCATAACTCACATGCCTCATATCTGAAAAGTGTGTCAAGGATTAACAGTTATCCCTTCATAGTGAATAAATTCTGAAAAGTGAATCTGAAAAGTGTGTTAAGAATTAATAGTTATCCCTTCATAGTGAATAAATCCCTTGGTTGATAATATAAAACATGCCTTCAATGTGCAGTCGAGGGTTTCAGATCACACCTGTGAAATTTTCAACTATAGCTGACTCTTTAATCTGAAACTTGCAGGAATTAATTAAAATGGTTTCTTGTTGTAATACAGGAAAAAAAAATTACTTCCACTCATTCATTCACTTTCTCATAAAGTAGGGTTGCCAGATTTAGCAAATAAAATTACAAACCATACAATTTAATTTAAATTTCAGATAATATATTTTTAGCACAAGAATACCCCATGTAATGACATACTTAGAGTAGAAAATTATTTATTTAAAATTCAAATTTAACTGGTATCTTGCAATGATCTAAAATCTTTCAAACATATCAAAAGCATTTCCAAGAGGGAAATTTATAGTGATGCAGGCCAACTACCAGAAAGAAAAGAAAAAAAAAAAAACCCTTAAATAATCAATCTAACTTTATACCCAAAGGAACTAAAAAAAGGAAGAAAAAGCAAAGCCCAAAGATAATAGGAGGAAAGAAATAATAAAGATCAGAATGGAAATAAATGAAATAGAAATTAAAAGAAAATAAAGATCAATAAAGCCAAGAGCTGGTTCCTTGAAAAGGCACATAAAAAAGGGTAAACCTTTAGGCTCATCAAGAAAAAATAAAGTGAGTGAGAGGGAGGACCCAAATTTTTAAAAAATCTAAAATGAAAGAGAAGTAACAACTGACATCACTGAACAAAGGACTGTAAGAGAATACTGTGAAAAATTATGTGCCGATGACCTGGACAACGTAGAAGAGATGGTTAAACTCCTAGAAAGGTACAGTCTTTCAAAACTGATTCAAGAAAAAAATAAATATCTGAACAGGTTCATTACAAATAACAAAACTGACTCATCAAAAAACTCCCAACAAACATAAGTCCAGGACCAGATAGAGAATTTATCTGTGAATCCCAAACATAAAGAAGCGTTAATTCCCATTCTCCTCAAACTATTCCAAAAAACAGAGGAAATAGGAAAGTTTCCAAATACATTCTATGAGGCCAGCATTACGTTGATTCCCAAACCAAAGACACTGTACACAGACACACACACACCAATCAAACAAAGAACTACAGGTCACTGTTCCCAGTGAACACAGATGTAAAAGTCCTCAACAATATACTAGCAAACCACATTCAGCAATACACGAAAAGGATCGCTCAACATGATAAAGTGGGATTTTTTCCTGGGGATGCAAAAATGGTTCAATATCTGTAAATCAGTGAATGTGATACACTACATGAAAAAATAAAGGACAAAAATCATATGAGAACCTCAGCAGATGCAGAAAAAGAATTTGACAAAATTTAACATATGCTTAAGATTTCTATCTCTCAGAGTGGGATTAGAGGGAACAGACCTCAGCATTATAAAGGCCATATATAATAAATCCACAATTAATATCATACAAAATGTCATAAAACTGAAAGATTTTCCTCCAAGATCAGAAATAAAACAAGGATGTTCATTCTTGCCATTCTTATTCAACGCAGTATTAAGTCCTAGCCATAGCAAGTGGGTGAGAAAAATAAATAACAGGCATCTAAACTGTAAGGAAGAAGTAAAACTGTCACTATTTTAGCAGAGGACATGATACTATACAGCCCAATCCTTAAAGAACTCATCAAAAACTATTAGAATTAATAAATGAATTCAGTAAAGTCGCAGGATACAAAATTAATATACAGAAATCTTTCTACACACTAACAACAAAGCAGCAGAAAGAGAAATTAAGAAAACAATCCCATTTACAATTGCAGAATGAAGAATAAAATAACTAGGAACAAACCAACCTAGAGGTTGAAATACAGATACTCTGAAAACTATAAAATACTGATGAAGGGAAGTGAAGACAATACAAAAAATGGAAAAGATATTCCACGCCCACAGACTGAGAGAACTAGTTAGTACTGTTAAAATGACCATCCTATCCAAAGCAGTCTACAGATTCACTGTAATCTCTATCAACATGCCAATATCATTTTTCACAGAAGTAGAACAAATAATCCTAAAATTTGTATGGGACCACAAAAGACCCTGAACAGCCACAGCAATCTTAAGAAAGAAAAACCAACCTGGAGGTACTATAATCCCAGACTTTAAGATACACTACAAATACATCATAATAAAAAATGGTACTAACATAAAAATAGACACAAAGATAAATCAGTGTAATATAAGGGAGCCCAGAAATAAAATTGCATTTATACAGTGAATTAATCTATAACCAAGGAGGCAAGACTATCCAATGGGGGAAAAAGACAGTCTCTTCTACAAACAGTGCTGGAAAAACTAGATAGCTACATGCAAAAGAATGGAACTGGACCACTTTATTACACCATACAAAAAATAAACTTAAAATGGATTGACAACCTAAATGGGAGACCTGAATCCATAAAACTCCTTAAAGAAAACATAGGCAGTAATCTCTTAGACACTGGTCTTCGCTATATATATATATATCCAACCATATATATATGGTGTATCCAACCATATATATGGTCTCCTGAGGCAAGGGAAACAAAAGCAAAAATAATCAACAGCTGGAACTACACCAAAATAAAAAACTTTTCTGAGTGAAGGAAACAACAAAACAACAACAACAACCAAATAGCCTAGTGAATGGGAGAAGATATTTGCAAATGGTATATCTGATAAGGGGTTAATATCCAAAATATATACACACAGCTCAACACCAAAAAATCCCAAAGAACAATAGACATTTTTCCAAAGAAGACATGCAGATATCCTAAAGACACTTGAAACAACACTTGATATCACTCATCATTAAAGGTGGTAAGTTACCGCCTTACCCCAGTCAGAATGGCTAGTAGACAAGAGTATCACCTTACATCAGACAGAATGGCAGAAAGACGAGAAACAGCAAGTGAGGATATGGAGAAAAGAGAACTTGTTAGGCACTGCTGGTGAGAATACAAATTGATGCAGCTGATGTAAAACTGTATGGAGTCTCCTAAAAATATTAAAAACACAAATACAATATGATCCAGTAATTTCACTACTGGGTTACCCAAAGAAAATGAAGATACTACTTTGAAAGGATACATGCACCCCTATGTTTATGGCAGCATTCTTTACAATCACCAGGGTATGGAGGCTGCCCAAATGTCCCTCAGCAGATGGTTGGATAAAGAAGATACGGTGTGTAGCTACAATGGAATATTACTCAGCCATACAAAAGAACAAGATCTTGCCATTTACCACAGCATGGATGGGTCTACAGGGTATTATGCTTAGTGAAATAAGAGAAAGACAAATACATATGTATTCATTTATATGTGGAATCTAAAACACAACAAAGCAGAAACAGACCCACAACACAGAGAACAAAGTGATGGTTCGGTTGGGTCAGTGGGGGAAGGGGAGCAGAAGATACAGGCTTCCGGTCATGGAATGACTAAGTCACAGGGGTGAAAGGTACAGCACGGGGAATCTATTCAATGGCACTGCAATGTGCTGTATGGTGACATGTGGGAGCTATGCTTGTGGCGCGTGTAACAGAGGGACAGACTTGTCCAATCCCCATGTTGTTCATCTGAAATTTACTTGTATCAGCTATACCTTATTAAAAAAAGAAATCACTGTATCTCTTTTATTTATTTATTTTTTTTTTGATCTGGTAACCGCGAATAAAGTTTCTCCATGGAGACTCTGAACATGGTGCTGCCCTAGGTGTTGGGTTTATAAATGGGTAAAGAGCAAAATTCCTGTCCTCCTAGAGTTAACAGTCTAGTAAGGCAGAGCACTGACAGTTATCATACAGTGTCATTAGGGTATCAGGTGATCAGAGGCATAAAGAGAGTGACTTGGAATCACATGGGCATGCCCCAACCCTGGCTGGGAGATAGGGTGGGACGGAGGCACGGATTTATTGTCAGAGAGGATCTGGAAAACTAAGGGAAGAGTCGCAACCTCAGGTAAGAACTGATGTGAATTTAGAAATGGGTTAACTGAGGAAGGGAGATGGTCATATCACAAGGAGCAGCCTGTGAAAAAGAGCGAGTCAGTCTTGTGCACAGGGAACAGCAAGTAACTCACAGTGGTTGAAACCCTGGGAGCAAAAAGGGCAGGAAAGTGACACGAGGCTAGCACGGATGGGACAGGAGTTACAGATGGCTGCATGCAGACCACACACATGTATTATAGAAATCAGAAGACTGTTTGACCACATCCTGAAACCTCTATAAAATCTCTGAAAGGGAGTAAAACACAGGACAAGCAGGAGACCCTGTGTGGCCAGTATGCTCTCCAGGTACCTGGGTTTCTAATTTTGCTGTTAGAGACTGAAGGGAATTGCTGGGGGGTTGGTGGGGGAGACCACTGAATCCTTCCTGGATAACTATAAGATGAAAAGTATTTAAAGTGAACAGTGACCATATTAGGACCCCCAGGAAGTCTTCCCAGCTTCATAACCTCCCAGTTGCCCTCCTTATTTCTTCTCTTCAGTATGCTCATGATTTATCAGTTTACCTGACAGCAAATGATGGACATGGGGCATCTGGAAAACTATTCTTTGGCTGTCTTCTGTGTTTTGAGCTTTGCAAAACGGAGTGGGCCTCTGTGTATTTCAGCCCCTGGGCTCCATCCAGAGCCGCAGCTCCCTCCATGCCAAGGCACTGGGACACTAAGCTTAACTGAGCACCTACTATGTGAGAAGCACTGGGAAGATGGGCAGCAAGAGCCATGGACTGTTACCTTGAGTTTATAGCTGAGGATTCTGAGGTCCCTAGGGTAACACAGGAGGGTTGTTGTAAAAATAGTTGTGGCACAACTGAAACCAGGCAAACCAACAATCACTGAGTGCTTCTCTGTACCAGGTATTTGCTGCTTAAAAAGGAAATATCTTGATAATACAATCATATAGGGTCAGGAAACTATGCCCCCTGGGCCACACCAGCCAGCAGCCTGTTTGCACAGTTCCCAAGGCATGAATGGTTTCTACATTACTGAAAGGTTTTTTAAAAAAAGCTGAAAACAGTAAAGCAAAGAACATGCACTAGAATGCATATGTGATATGCAAAACCTAGATAGTTGCTGTCCAGCTCTTTACAGAAAAGGTTTGCCTTCTTCTGAACAGATGGAAGAACTAAGTCCAGGGAAATTCAAGGAACTGCTTGGAATCATACAGTTAAAGAGAAACAGATCTGCATTTTAAGTTAGATTTTTTTTTCTTTTCCCTATGTCTGTGTACCTTCCACTAACCAAACTGTCTTTCTGGTCTTGGAAATACCCTTGGGTATTCTGCAGCTGTGGTCAACAGGTGTTATTCTCTGGGCTGTATTTGCCTTGACCTTCTAATGGGGTGACAGCACAGACATGAATTCACTTTCACCTAACCCAAATCCACTGCCATATAAAAAAATCACCCTACTACTCTCTTCCACCCTTGTGATTTTATGCATCTACCTCCCCAGGGATGACAACCCCGTCAGGCTCAAATCCTTAATTAATGTTTTCTCAGCAGTAACACACATGGAACCTACATGACAGTCAATTACTTAGTGATTCAACAATACTTCCTTCTGCAGACTCAAACCACCCTTAAAATGGCTCAAAAGAAAATGCTCAATAAACACAATCTACACTTTAATAAAGCATCACACCATTTGACAGACTTTTAAAGATCACACAGCAAATAACCTGCTAATTAAATAAAGTCTTAATGGAACTTTTAATCATCTTAATTAAGGTATTTAGTGGTTTATGTTACTTCTAGGTGCAAGACGAGGCTCGCAACCGTCAGTTCCTATATTCAGTCTTAATCACAAAATGGAGAAATCTATTTTATCTGACTACCAGACAGTCCTGGTTACCCAGCATTATCTATTCATGGTGCAGAACACGGTCAGTTATCACACCATCAGATGAATGTTGTATTTCCTTATTCTGCCCCCAAGATGATGGGCTGATACCCTTTATAAATAAAGCAGCCACATCTTCTTTCTTCATCCAAAGTGCCTTTAAAGGATTCGTTTTATCCCCTCTCCTTCCACCCTCCTTCTCTCCCTCTCCTCCTGCTCTTCTTTCCGTCCATCCACTGGATTACTGTGTCTAAAATCTGTAAGAAACTACCTTCCACACTACGACAGATAGATACAGTGATGTGCACTGCACAGCCCTTACTCCCAAGAAATTCAGAGTTAAATAAAGGCAAATGGGCTAATGACAGAATAGCAACTATGCAAATAATTGTATTTAACGATAAGTTAGTATTTATTGAGTGGTCTCCATATGCCAATTCCTGTCATAGACATTGACACGTTTGAACTGACTTCATCATCACAATATTTGATTCAATTACCATGATACTTCCCCAGTGTGCCAGATGAAGAAACTGAGGTACAGAGAGACTAAGCACTTTCCCAAGGCCATAAAGCCGATGAGTGAGAGAGAATCAGATTTAGGTAGGACATGCTATACTTCTGGTGTCATGAATTATCATACTTGATCCTCACAAACATCCCCTAACAGATACATTCTTAGATTGTCTTCTCAGATCACCATAACCACAATTCTGTAATAACATCCTTTGCTCCAAGCCCATCCAGGCAAACATTTGGTCACCCTTTCCCTTGCCACCAGGCTGTAACGCTCATAGCTAGCTGCTTGGACCTTGCTGCTTGGGGCTAAGTGGTAAGTGTCAAGGGTGATTGACCAAACTGGCCAATCAGATTCTGTTTAGAGGGAACTACGATTGAAGGACGCATTTACCTCAGAACAAGAGGGAGCTCCAGCAAAGGAGTTCTCCACCATATGGATAGAAAAGTCAGAGAAAACAGGTGCAGCAAACAAGACGGAGAGATGTACACAGCAAAGCTAGGATGAGGAGAATCCTACTTGTTTGGGATGCATTTCTTGAATGTTCATTATCATTCTTGAGAGCACCAAGGAACCTTGGGTCCATAAGGTAGTTCATTCTCCACCCAGTTTGGTCCCTTTTTGCATCATCCTAGGGTGAGTCAGACTTTGTTTCTTAGAATTAAGAAGAATAACAATTACACCAAAGGATATTATATGGAGAGGGTGTCTTTATGGTTAAATTGTGGGAGCAGATCGGAAGCTCCAGGAGTTTATGTGAGAAATGCAAAAATAATTATAATACAAGAGGAGAAAACTACAAATCCCACAAAGTCAGTATATACAAGGGGAAGGGATATGAAAAAAAAAAAAAAACTGCATGCATATAGAAACCTTAAGGGTGATTATGCCAAAAAAAAAAAAAAAGCAAAAAACAAAAAACAATTTGCCAGGTCTTAAGATATGGATAGACTTTGTTTTTGTAGTGACAGAAGGAACCATGGTCTAAATACAGGGGACAGTGTGGATGATGCAGTGTGCTGAGAAGTCAGCTTTGCTTGAACCAAGATGGATTGAGGACATATGGGAGAACCAGCCAGAAAGGCAGGCTGGAGGTACACTGTAGCAGACAGAGAACTGTAGACTATGACATTCCTACTTTTTAACTATTTCCTTAAGGGCTTGCAAGGGACATGATCATAAACTTTAAGAAAATCCTCTGGCAACGTCAAGTAGTAGAAGAGAAGAAACAAGATATGGGAAGACAACTCGGGAGTTCAGGTAGAAGACAAAATGAGCCTAGGTAACTCTTCCAGATCCATAATACGGTCATGAAGCAGGTAAACAGTCTGCTTCCATAGAACTCCCCATCAACATCCCTCTCTAGAATTGAAAAGAATCACACACAAAGCATATGGTGATATAGATAATTACAAATGTAAATGACCACCAACACCAAATGTGTTGAAATGACTCCTACTGTACTGAGTCCTAGGATCACTCTTTCCCCTGGAGTACTTATGGCCTTAGTGTTCTCACCACAAAATGTGTATCTAGGCAGAGGACAGGAGCAAAGGTAAGTGCAGAGAACCCAGGTAATCATGATTTAATTGTAAGTAAAAGTTAATATGCAATGGTGTGGCCAGAACACAGAGGACAGCAGCTGGCGCCATCTTGCTGAGAGGCTTTGAGGCACAGACCTCTTGGACGAAGTTATGGAGGGGCTAGGTCTTCAAGACAAAAGAGACACAGACAAGGTAAGAGGTGGAACTGAGTGGAATTGGGTGAGAAGTGATCAGCTGGGTGGCAGAGAGGCTCCTACATGCAAAGGCGGACAGTTGACAAACAGTAGACAAACGACAGCCATGTCTGTGGCTTGGAGTACCACAGTGAGAATCAGGGAGGAGTAGATAATCAGGCTGGAAAGGAGGGCAGGAGCCAGACCACAGGGAGATCCAAACTACTTAATGTGTGATGAAAGCGGTGAGCTCTCAAATAACACTGCTTAGTGTCTCCAGGAAACTCCAGCATGGGAGCCTTTCACCTTGATCCTCAAGAACACACTATTTATATCCAGAGAAAGCCTAAAATTAGACAGGATCAAAACATTCCCATTGACTCACACAAAGGAGATCATCTCTCCACAACGAACTTCCTGAGTTATATTTAAAATCTCTCTAAGTGCCAAAGCAATAAAATGATTAACATATGATTAACTATCATGTTTGCCGAAAGATTTTAATAAGAATAGAAAAACATCGCAAAATACACTAATGGTGTCACCTGTGAATCCCATAATCCTGGGTCAGGCTGTCAACAGAGGCTATCACCCCATGGCTGAGCAAGCAAATCTGTTAAAACAAAGAGCCAGTACGATAGCTGAACTTTTTGTGCATTTCCTGTGTGCTAGGCACCTGCTGTGTGCTGTAAATCATCTAATTTAAAGATATATCTGCTTCTCTAAAGTATTTTCCCTTTCATTCCCTGCCCCTCCTCCAACTGGAAGGTCTTGCATTGGGTGACAGAAAGAATGTGGGCACTCGACTCCAACACACTCGGTTCTGGATTCTTCTCATCATTTACCTTCAGAGAAGTTACCTGACCTTGCTGAGTCCCATTTACTTCTCTGGTTAAAAGAAATAGCACTATGGGGCACCTAGGTGGCTCAGTCGGTTAAGGACCTGCCTTCAGCTCAGGTGATGATCTTGGGGTCCTGGGATCAAGCCCCGCATTGGGCTTCCTGCTCAGCAGGGAGCCTGCTTCTCCCTCTCCCTTCATTCCTTCTCCCCATTTATGCTCTGTCTCAAATAAATAAATAAATAAATAAATAAAGCCTTAAAAAAAAAAAGCACTATAATATCTACACTGTAGAGTGATCAAGATTCAGGAAAAGGATCCAAATCAAGACCTCAGGGACGATTCTGGCATTTGTTGGCAATAGAGAACATTTCTTGGCCAGGCATGCTTATAAGCTTTTTCTCTCCGAAGGCCCGCACTTCTCTTTGGGCACCGGCCTTGGTAGGCAATTCAACTTCCCTAAAGGATGACGAGCCTCCCAACTTTCAGAACACGTAGCTCTACACATGATTAGTCAGAGAAGTAGCAACAGTATGGCTTTGACAATGTGGCTTTGGCAGGCTGCCTGTTGCCAGGAGTTGGGGGGACATGCATAGCAACGGGGGTCAACCATGCTTACTTTGAGCAATCAGCCTATTTGTACTTATTGGACACTATGCACCCACTGGAGAGTGAAGCTGCAAAGTACAGCCCAATCCTCAGAGTCACATCAGACCTCCCAGAGCAAGTTTGGCTCTGTTTTTTCCTCCTTGCCTATCTCTCTCCGCCCCATATGTACTATGTCCTCTCTGTCTCAATTCCTTAATATGATTTTCCTAGGGTGCTGAGCTTTCTCCTTTCCTCCCTCCATCTTTCTATAAAGAAAATAACCTAAAACACTGATGTGAAATGAGCAGATGCTGAACAGAATTAAAAAACAGAGCTCTGGGGCATGGGTGTCCCAAGTCTAAAATCAAGTTCTTTAAAAACTGTTTAGAGCCACCTTCTCAATAATCATATGGCACAGTATGAGTCTGATTTTGGTTGAAGCTGCACAGCCAATGAGATGTGTCAAGTGGAGGGTACAGGACAGAAGACAAGGAACCATCATCCAGAGCTAAGAGAAGCTCCTAAGTGCTGCTGTTTATGACCCACAGAGGGGAGTTTGTTATCGGTGTGGACAACAAATCAAGTCTTTTTGGGGGAATTTATATCTTAAAAAAATGATGGGGATTCATTAACTCCCTTTCTTCAGATGGCCAGGAGGTCAACTTAAGTATTTCCCTGACCAAGAAGATAAGTTTGGAAAAATAAGCTGGTTGCATCTCCTCTGTCTGCATTGGTAGGAACCTTCTTAGGAGTTTCATGCTCTACCTGGAAAGTGGTGGGATGTACCAAAAGGGGTATGCATATTTTATGCTGAGGAAAATAATGTGGTTTCCAGAATCTGCTCACTACATCTCTAACATAATCCTTGGATCATACTTCTAGACATTCTCCCTTGGGACCCATAATGACCTCCCAAGGTCACACCACATACTTTCTAAAATTCTCCTTCTTCTGCAAAATTCATATAAAATTTCACTTGAGACACCTTTAGTATCATCACAATAGCTATTTGAGAAGAAAAAAAAAAAAAAAAAAAGCTCCACTTAGACTGTGTACATTTTCAAAAGGCAGGCTTTATAATGGTAAAACCATAATCTGTATAATGGGCCAGCACCAGGATTTATGCTCAGAACACAGTGAACACAATTAGAAGAGAAATAACTCGCTGTTCTTCTGCCCTCCTTATTTATAGTTCATGGTAAGAGCAACGACGGGCCACATTACACATGACAGAGCAGAATACGATCCACTCGGGCAGGGATATTTGGACAAACTTCTATGCAAAGCACACCTAGGCATCGCTGGCGGGTCATTGTTCAAATATGGAATGAGGACAGGGTAGCTTCTCTGTCCTGACTCCCTTTCTTCAGATGGCCAGGAGGTCATTGTGGTGGACGTTGCCAGGGGCCAGAGAGCTCGGAACAGCCCGAACAGACCCAAGAGCTTGTCACCAGGTTATTTTACCTGCTGTCATAGAGACAGAAAACGATCACTCTTTGCACACCCGTGGCTTCCTTAGCATAACTTCATTGTGCTAACGGGCATTTTTACATCTTCAGTTATCTTTGTCTAAGGGGAGAAAGAAGGCATGAGAAGGGATAGACGCGGGACCAGAAAATCCAGACTCAACTCTGGTGTCCCTCCGCAGACTTGTTCGGGGCTATCTGTGAGTGTTCAACATCTCTGAGTCTTGATCTGCCCCCGCCCCCACCCCCACCCATAAAATGGAAAAAAAAAGTGTATAAATATTTTTGCAGACACTTGTGTTTAATGATTTTTTTAAAAACTGAAATGTTTCCAAATAACCACTGGAACCCAGATATGTACCAACAATTTCATCTGTGCTCTATTGTATAAAGTCAGTTTTCTCATATATATTCTTCCACGTTGATGCAACCTTGGGGATTGTGCCAACCATACTCCATTCCACATGGCAGATCATATTTTCTATCTTATTTATGGTCTTGGGGATTAAAGCAGTAAGTACCTGAATTCGGGGGCTGATGATACTAAAACAACATAGAAACGTGACACATTGGTTATGAGACTCCAAGGCTCAAAGACTCCTAGGGACTGAGTTTTATTTTCTTAAATAATAAGAATTTTGTCAAAATACTATCATCTTGTTAGTTAAGCAACTGCTACTTTTAAGATAGTTTTACTATTTTCCAATTTATTGAAAGCATTGAAACACCAGATGAAGCACTGTTTTATTAAAAGTTCAAGTGATTATTTACAGAGATTATTTCAGAAAAAAATGTAATAATATTTTTGGTAATAATGTCAATATTGGAGACACTGTGGAGGTTGGATAAAGTTTCAGAATTGACACACCCTGCCCAGCAGGCATTATTTAAAAATGTCAACCTTAGACTTTCGAACTCATTTGAGAATTTAAAATATTTAACAGTTTAGATTTCTTTATAAATCCCGTTTCTTAACTGTTATCGAGCAATCACAATACAGCACACTCAAGAAGACCACAGCTGCATCTGTCCCCATCTTTTAGGTCTTTGTCTAAAATGCACGGCTCAGAAGAGGATTTGGGAGGGAACCCTTCCATTGTCTTGCAACCGGTCGAGGAATCAGAGCTCATGTTGCTACCTCAGGTGACATCTTGTCTGATCACTCCATTGGCCAGGAGTCGGCCAGCCTTGTGTCTCTAACACAAAATGTTCACCCCTCACCACTTAACTACATTCTCTTGATGCTTTGGGGAACTTGTTCAAATCCAGCCTTTACCGGGATACTTTCTCCAAACTCTGATTCACACTTACTGTGTATGGGGGGCAGGACAGGATACCGTGTGACATTAAAGATAACGTGGGGCCTCTCCCCCACACGTACACTAACGTGACAAGATCAGATGTACAAGTAAGTTGTTACTTAGAATTGCTGCAAGGTTTTTGAATAATTTATTTAAAAATATAGAGACTAGAGTTCCTTCAGGATATCCTTACAATAAAGACACTCTCACGAAGTGTTATGACAATCTGCTTTCTTGAAAGAAATGGGAGAAAAACCAGGAAATACTATAACTCAAGATTTATGCAGACCTTACTGTTTCTCATGAGAGCCGCCAATGATTTGTGCCACAGAAGGAAAAACTAGGAAGTGCTGACATAAACTAAACAATTTTGAGCTTACTTACAAGCCATTTTATGTTGTTTCCTAAGGATTTAATATATGTAAGCTATTTCTCTGACTAACCCGTGAGTTTCTGGAGCAAGAGCGTTGTCAGATGTAACAAGTAAGAATACAGATTTAGCAAATATTACATGGAGCATACTTAAAGTGAAAAAGAATGAATCATTATTTATCTGACATTGAGATTGAACTTCAGACTGAAATTCAGCTGGGTGTTCTGTGTTCTACCCGGCAACCCTAGTCAAGAAGCAGGTCATCTGAGGAATGTTTTAGATCTCCAGTATCCCTGCCTGGTTCAGGCTGGACACCTGCAGGGCCTTCATTAAATACTTATGAAGGGACAGTTTGCAGACTTACTTCATTGCTATTTTAAAAACACGTCTTAAAAGGAATGAATAAAAGTGAACATTCACTTCTCTGGGTGATTTCAAAGAGAAATTAAGAGAAGAGTGGAGGGCTCCCTTCTCCCCTCCATAGCAATCCTGCAGAGCACTCTGCTGTGTGCTACAGAGCTGAGGTTAACTTAATGACATGTCTTAATTCCACATGGCTCTGCAGGGTATTGCCTCCTTCTTAATGCAGGCAACGTTTCAAACTAGGTCATGTCTGCTTCTTACCAACTACTTGAAGATGTGTTCAAGAAGAACAAACTCAGCCAGAGAGAGGAGCATGGGATGTCTGCATAGACATCATGATTCCTGCTTCCTTCTGGAACTGCTGTCAGTCTAGACCCAGATGTGTGTTTCTTCCACACTTCTTTCTACCAGTTTTCTCCGTTCTGAAGGAAAGCTATTATCTCTTAATTCCATTAAACAATAGAGCAAACCACTGTGCATATTTGGTAAGTTTATCCTTTAAAGCTTTTAAGAAACTTTGAAGGAGAGAAAAGACTTCTTTTCACTGGTTCTTAAAATAGCAGATATGGGGCTTTCATTGAATTTTCTCTGATGTTTACTGCTTAATTTAAAAAAATGCCATCAATACAGATCAAAGTGAACCCAACTTCTTGTCATATTAAATTAAAAATACATTTGGAGGGTATTTACCCTAAAGATACAAATGTAGTGATCCAAGGGGGCATGTGCACCCCAATGTTTATAGCAGCAATGTCCATAATAGCCAAACTATGGAAAGAACCTAGATGTCCATCAACAGATGAATGGATAAAGAAGATGTGAAATTTATATATATATGTATACACACACACACACACACATACACACAATGGGATACTATACAGCCATCAAAAAATGAAATCTTGCCATTTACAATGTGGATGGATCTAGAGGGTATTATGCTAAGCAAAATAAGTCAATGTGAAAAAGACAATTATTTTATGATCTCCTTGATATGAGGAATTTAAGAAACAAGACAGAGGATCATAGGGGAAGGGAAATAAAAATGAAACAAGATGAAACCAGAGAGGGAGACAAACCATAAGAGACTCTTAATCCAGGAAACAAACTGAGGGTTGCTGGAGGGGAGGGGGGTGGGCGGGGTGGGGTAGTTGGGGGATGGACACTGTGGAGGGTATGTGCTATAGTGAGTGCTGTGAATTGTGTAAGACTCATGAATCACAGACCTGTACCCCTGAAACAAATAAGTATATTATATGTTAAAAAAAATACATTTAGATTTCCATAATCTTCAAGAAAAGCCAAGAAAAATGTATACCTTTGTCATGGGATTCTGAAAATCAAGACATCATTGCTTGCTTCAGCAGCACATAGAAAATCAAGAGATTGGAAATGGTAAGTGCAAGAATTCAATTCCCAAACAGTTGGTGTACACCGGTTCTACCACAATCAGTACGGCTGACACAGAGGCACAGATTAGAGGACTAATGACTGTGATAGCCAGTTCCAGCTCACAAACAAGCTATTTTCAACTCTTGACCTACATCTTAAGGGAAGAAAATCTTTTAGGACTTAAGAGTCGGAAAGAACCCCCCAGGTATTACTGACTCCGTCTTTTTACACCATGTATATATATTTCCTTTTGAGGCCTTTTCCCATGTCATAATAGAAAATTACAATTTTTATACATTTATAAATATAAATAATAAATATAATTATATATATACTTTTTTTTCATAAACAACTACAGGACCTAAGCAATTAGTAACATCAACTCATCAGGTCAAGGGTTAAGTCATGTCCAAAGGTACTGTGTATACATCTGGTCATTGCACTCCAATGCTTATTACAGAAATACAGGGGCATCAATTTTTACATAATGCCCAAAATGACTTCCCTTACAACTCACTCTGTAGTACAGTCTCTAACAGTTAAAATATCATTAAATCATTCCTTCAGGGAAACGCATTGAATCTCTTCCTCATTTTGTTGCTAAAATGACATTCAGCTCTAGATTTAATGTGTTCACAAGTATATCAAATAAGATATATCTACTAACAAACATGAAAATAAAGTCATCATGCATTTTTTTTTCAGAGCAGGACAGCTAAAAAGTCAGGATTTATGCTTCATTTTAAGTCTGAGTTAGAATGTAATTCTAAGCTAGAGCAATTTATGGGCTATATATATTATACATATTTTTTAAAGTCTTGATAGAAGATAATTCATTTGGTCACAGAATTAAGAGCTGGTCTTAGTTTTTCTATGAAGCTCTAGATATCTCAGGATTTACATTTTATTGACAAACTGGTAACTGAAAGCTAATAACCACCTGATACTATTTTGTATAAAAAAACAATGAGGCTTTCAAACTCATCTGATCTCCTCCTACATGATCTCTATACATATCTCTCTGTCGATGCAAAAAAGACTGGATTTGAGCCAAACTCAAAGGTCCGGCTGACGTAGGTTCTGCTGAGACGTGAGGGAGCAGTTACTGTGCTGAGCACCGCACCTTCAGTGCTCTCACACATCACTGCCTTTAACCTTCCCCCAGACGCCCTTGGGCTCGGTGTGAGGATCTCTTAGACCTGAAGATACCACTAAGCTTTCATGCACCCTACTGGCAGCTCCACATCTTGACAAGGCACAGGAATTACTGCAGGAATCATCCCACGGAATGCTGAATTCTAGTGTCTCACATTTTGATCTGATTCTGTTTCAACAATTCATCCTTGTGTTGACAACTTGAAAAGGACTCTTCTTCCACAACATACCTGGCAAAGAGTTCCATGCACAATAGGGATTTTTAAGTGAGTCCACGAATAAATGAATGCCTATTGATAGGAAGCTGGGTTCTGTGGTTACTTTTGTAGCCCCTCATTTCGGTCAGCAAATAAGGGCAAGCACTCTTACTTGCTGTGATGTATTTTCATAATGTATCCTATGGTGTGTGTGTAGGGGGTAAGTAGAAGGACAGGAGCAGTTCACACTGTAGCCGGCACCATCAGCGCTCCACCTGTTTACTCCTGAGTCCCTTTACTGTTGTAGTAAACACAGGCTCATACCATACTTACACTCCTCAAAACCCAAAGCTGCATCTTCTAAAAGACGGGCTTCCCTCAGGCAACTGGAGTCTAGAAGAGGGCAGGGAATCCCTGTGGATTTACTTGGGGAGGGTCATCCTGTCCAGTGAGTGGCATGTGGGTAGGGGTATGACTACTCCGGTCCCCTCATCCTCTGTCAGCTCTCAGGGATGTCTTGCCCTCTTTCTGGAGGCTTCCCTGCATCAAAGAGCCAATGCTAGGCTCTCTGAGATGTTGCCTGATTTCATACCTTTGCTGGCTTCCTTCCACTCCATCCCATCTCCTCACTCCACATCTATTTCTCCAGGCAACACTTCTTGGGTAAGTCACTTTTATAAGAACCTTCGTGTCAAGTCTTGCTTCCCTACCTAAAACAAATGTCTTCTACCATGTGGCCAGGATCCATTGGAGATGCTGAAAATAGCCCGTGTGTTTAATCACAAGCCCTACCTAAAAAAATTCCCTGTCATGGTAAGAAATGACCCTGTGATAGGTAGACCAATAACCTCCCAAAGATATTCTCATCCCAATGCCCGAACCCATGAATGCTGGGCTACATCGTAAGGTGGGATTTAGGGTGCAGGTGAAATTAAGTTTTCGGATCAGGTGACCATAAAGAGAGTATCTTAGATGATTCAGGGAGGAGAGGCAATATAATGACAAAACTGGATGAGAAACACAGAAGAGAGAGTGTTGGAGGGTCGTGAAGTAGGGCTCGCCTGGCCACTGCTGGGTGTGAAGACAGACAACCTCAAGCTGATGGACGCCAGGAGCCCTCAGAAGCTGTACAAGGCACGAAAGCAGATTCTCCCGTAGAACCTCTGGAAAGGAACTCAGCCCTGTCAAAACCTTGATTCCCCATCCCCCCCCCCCTCAGTGAGACCTATCTGGAGGACTTCTAGCCTCCAGAATTAAAAGATGATAAATTTGTGTCATTTTGTGCAATTCAAGTTGTCCTGACTCATTAGGGCAGCAGTAGGGAATTGAAAAAATCACCAGCCATGTCCTTCTGGCTCTGGGAGCTAGCGTCTAGCTGACCTTGGCCAAGACACTTCAGCATCCCTGAGCCTTGATGGTGGGATTGATGAAATAGCCATTGACTTTGTGAGGTTTTTCTGAAGACTGAGTTAATGGGTAATTTATTTAGAGGAATGCTTATTCTGTAAGAATTCATTCCATGGTGCTTACTCTATTACAGTTGTCGATAAATGTACTGAGCTCTGTTACTGAGAAACCTGGAACTACTTCTTCCTCTGTGTTTATGGCCATCTTTGGAGCCTGAGGAGGATTTCAAGACAGGTGCCATGTGATATACCAGTCAGGAAATACCATTCTGTGCCCTGCCTCAGTAAAGGCTCATTTCTGGTAAATGGAAGAAATAGTATTCAAAAGATATGTAGTGTAGTCACGTGAAATTATGTCAAATCCACATTCCTTAGTATGTTTCAGGCCAGAAAATATGGTGCCGATGACATGTAAGTTGGGCATCTGTCTCCAAACTGTGGGCAGTATTTGATAGCCTGTGAAAATGGCGATTTATTATCAAATTCAGGAATGAAGCAGAAAAATTTGCTTGTATACGGATACTCTTTTTTCTTTTTCATAATTATTTCAGAAATGCTGAGATAGATGCTGACCTGAACTCTGAAAAGTAGAACTAAGCTAGGGAGACACATTCATCAACATGCACGGCCCATGTACGAACAACCAAATCCTAGAAGGGTGTTTGCCTCCATCCATCAGATGGGCTCGGCCAAAGAAACCTTACCGAACGTCTCTGCCGACAGCCTCTGACGACAAGGTCTGAATGACACACACCAAAAACGAAAAAGAAATGAAGGGAGCATTAAAAATGTCATTTTCTTCAGGCTATAAAAGAGACTTCTATCTTTCCCTTGTTTTGGTAAAATCCCAGTTGGTTCTAGCGCAGCTATAAATAAGACGCTGGAAAAAAAAAAATCAACATGAAGGAAGGTGACCCACAGATGTCATCACCACACATGAGATGAAGCCGAGAAAGCAGCCTTAACAACCCAGCCTGGAAAAAACGCTCTTGTTTTGGCCATCACTTCTTGGAAAGTGAGTTGCTTCTTGGCAACAGATGTTTCTATTTCGTCTCAGAGGAATGAAAGGAAGCCTTCTCCCACAGTCGCCAGGCTTTTCTGTTGTTGTTGTTTCTTTTTTGGTTGCTTTTGTTTTTTCTTTTTTGTTTTTGTTGCTGGTTTTGTTTGTTTGTTTGTTTTTGGAAGCTCATAGATTGGGAGCCATTCAGGCTGGACTCATTTTAGTTGGATTTGCATCAAGAGTAAAACCACAGCATCTTATTCTTTGGTGTGGTGAAAACCGTCAGCTCATTTTGCAGGAAGACAAACATAAACAGGGCTTCCATACATAGACTGAGCTCCTGGACGGATTCGGGCACATGACAGGTGCACAGCCTTCGACACCGCACTGCCAGGTGGACGTTTTTCTAACTCCACGTGTCCCCTTAGTGCTCCTAGAAAAATCGTCCAAATTCCTCCTCCACTGACTCTGGGCTCCTGCCAAATCTTCCCCAGACGCAGCAGCAGAAGCATTAAAAATACAATCAACCACTAACGTACAACATGAACAGGCTCTTCTTAAGCATCACAGCAGAGGGGATCCCTGTGCGGCCTTTCACTTGGCATTGGAGTCCTGGTGCTTTGAGAAGGCTGCAAGCACCCCAGGGCCCCTCACCTCTCTGCATTATTTCCAGTCCACAACCCCACAAGGGGCAGGGAATTCCTCTGGAATACCACTGCCAGCTTGGGTTTATGGAATTTCTGGAAGGCTCCTCTTGCTCCTCAGTGAGTAGGTCAAGGTCATCGACAACAGCTCCCAGCAAGAGAACAACTGTGTGCCAGGCACCATGCTGGATGTGTTGCAAGCATTATCCTATTCCTAACATATTCTCTCCCTCTGAGGAAAGTGGCCATTCCTTCATCATTCCAGGCGAGGGAAAGGAGGTGCAGAGAACAAAGCACACCCAGGATAGCATGACTAAGTGACAAGTCCGGCTTCCCACTGGGTTTCTGATTCCGCCCCTCCCAGTATTGAAGCTACTACAAAAGGAGAACATCTTAAAGGTGAGAGTCTATCTTTGCTTTACGTCGATTGAGTAAAAATGTATAGAGAGATTATTCTAGAAAACTTCTGTGATCTGTTTCTTCTATCCCCATATGCCTCTTCCCACTCTACTCTCCTTCTCCAAACACCACCATCATTCCTTCCATGATTCCATGCATTTTAAAGAAAAAAAAAAGACACAAAAGATCCACAATAATAGGCTGGTATCAAAATACGCTGTGACTGCAGTCAGAGAGCGACGCTGCGTTTAGGAAGTCTTCCCAGGGCATTTCACAGGCAGAAAATCTCTTCCTTAACTTTGACTTTTCTGAATTAACCACCACACAGTTCTACAGTAGAGTCACTGATTATAAATCTTTGTCTCTCAAAACAATTTGGAAGAGACTGTTGTAAACGTTTATATATCTTCAGCCATCTTGCTTTCTACATTACAGATAGGACAAAGCTCCCGCTCCTACTGGGAGCCACAAGTGAAAACCAATGAAAGAAACCATGAGATTATCCTGCAATTTTCTGAGCAGACTTGTGCAAGTATTCTGTACAACTGCAGATTTCCATGATTATCAGCAAAGAAAGCCAATTATAACAGTTTACTTATTATATAATCTTATTCCTTTCTTAAATGTAGTGCCTTGCAGAATCCTTTTAAGAATTGATGGAGATGAACTTAAGGGAGATAATTTTTTGGCTAAACTTCCCTGTCTGTCTCCCAGTTGGAAGGGATCACTTCCCCGACCTTGTTCTTGCTTTAAAGTCTGATCATTGCTTTTGTCCTCAAGTCATCCACGGATCAAGTTAAGTAGAATCCCTGACTGGTTTCTTATTTAGATACTCAGGTCATTTGAACATCTTGTTCACCCCACCTATCACGTCCGCCCACTTTTCACGAATTCAGAGGTGGAGTGCTACTCCTTCTAACATGGAATTTAAGAAAATCATCTTTTCTTCCCAATTTCCTGTTACCTGGACCAATCTAGATCAGGTACCCTCCTCTGTATCCTCAAGACACGAACCCACCAAAGCTGCTCCAAGTCTATTTTCAGATTTATGTCTGCCCACACGCTATCCTTCTCCACTGTTTATCGCTCTGTTTCCTCAAAACATATGCAGTATGTGGCCCTCCAAGGTGCTTAATAAATGTTGATTTAAAATGTAATGTAAAAAAGATCCTGTTCAAATTATCATTAAAAGTTACTCATGTGTCTCTTAAAAAGTAGCTGGATGCTCACTGTACCTTTGAGGAACTCCAGCAGCTCAGGACATTTTTACAGGAAGTAATAGGACTGGTCACCCAGGATTGGTGAAAAATTAATACAATTAGAAGAACTGTGGAAACTGACTTTGGAAGGGATACAGGGCTCTCAAAAGGCATTGTTTTGTAAAATATAAATTATCATAATTAAATACATTTGAGATATCTTCCTAAAGTAGAAATGATGATTCCTTTGGTTACTACACATTTTCAGTATATGCTGAAGCTTATACTTCAGCTTTTACTTCCAATTCTGCAATTGCAAGTCATTTTTTGTCTGGACTGATTTTTTTTTCCTTCCTAGACTTAAATTTACATCCATTTTGATATGCTATAGAGCTATTTTATATAGCAATGTTACTGATGTTTATGCAAATAAAATAAAGAACTGCTTACTTTTTAAAGGAAGTTTTTAGGTTTAAGATTTCTATTTTTCCCTCCTAAGGAGCTAAGACTTATGCTCTACAAGGACTAAATACCCTCAAAATTTATGGTGATGATTTTAAAATCTTTGAACTACATTTTAATTTCAAAAAGCCATTAGCAAACTGTATTCATAAACTAGACATGTGAAAACCACCACTCCATTCATGAAATAATTAGCTTTAGAAAGCAATAATACATAATCCTGTTAAGACATCAAAGATATGACAAGAAAACAGAACCCTCTTATTGGAGAATCAATTAGGTTGCAGAAGATGTTAATGAGCTGAATTTAACCTAACTAAATTCCAGAAGTGAAGTGTGAGATCAAAGTGGCAAACAAAACAAAACAAAAACCAAACAAACAAAAAAAAAAACCCCACAAATAGAAACTGATAAAATATCATAGCATTAGCTTGATTAAATTTTGGTTGTCTTATCAATAAAGCCTGCCACAATGTCATTAAACATTTAAAACAAATACCAACACAACCATTCCATTTAGTAAATATGAAGTTACTAAAGAAACGGAAAAGAACGCTCATCTCTTTTCAACACCTCCTGATCAAATGTTCGAACACTGCCCTACGGAACACAAAGTGGCAGATATCAGACACTTGCTAGAAATCATTCTTCTCCTCTTTTGTCCCAAAACAAACCAATCAAACACTGTATATCAGGCCTGTGTTAAGAGCCAAAAATGGGCTATTAACTAGTAGCTACGTAGGCATGAATATTTCTAAAGACTTGGGCCTCTTCTCTGCCAGGAGCAGAAGGGATACTCCAAACTCTATCCTACAAAGCAGGTGTAAATTTCAATTCTTTATCTTCCTATAGGTAGAGCTTTGGTTAACGTGATTTATACTCTCTGATCCTCAGCTTAATAACCTACAGAATGAAAATAATAAAGCTGCCCCAGAGCTTTAAGAGTTATTTGACATAATGCATATTTAACCCTAACCCAGACCCAGCCTGAGGAGCTAATAATCCTAACACGAACTTGTGAGACGACCCAGCAGTCTGACACGGAACAAACTCCAGTTGTCATCGTAGTTGTAAAACAGCCTGAGGAGTTTGCTTGAATTCCACTATAAATCCTATTTTGGGGGTACTTGGGGGTTCAGTCTGTTAAGTGTCTGCCTTCAGTTCAGGTCATGATCTCAGGGTCCTGGGATCGAGCCCCACTTCGGCTCCCTGCTCAGCGGGGAATCTGCTTCTCTCTCTGCCTGCTGCTCCCCCTGCTTGTGCTTGAGCCCTCTCTCTCTTAAATATTTTTTAAAATCCTATTTTTAACTAAAAATTAGAAGCCATGTACATTACATGATGTGTACACACACGTCATCCCCATTGAGGCTGGGATCCAGAGAACGCAAAGTCCCAGGGAATGAATTTGCTACTTGCAGTCCTGTTTGAAGCAAGAACTGGTGGGGAAGCCGGGATCCTGCTGTCTTCACTGCGTTTTCACGGGGAAAATCTGGAAGGCGGCCCAAGAAAGAAGGCTATGCATACCACGGGAGACCCTGCATGGAGGTGCGAACAGGCTTCCAGTTTTACAAACCCAGCAGCCTGTGGGGGGTGGCAGAACAGGGGGCTCCGGTAAGGGAGTGAGCACGTCCCCTCCAGCTGCCAGGGCCACAGGACGCTGTAGGCCAGCAGCACCTGTTTCGTCAGTTCTTTAAAGAGAGGCCAGATGTGTATATGAGAAAAATGCCCTGACTTTCAAACTTGACAATGATGCTTTTCAACACCAACAGGGTTGGAAATGTACCTCGAAGGCCCACAGTCTGGGTCCCCTGTTAAAGGAGAGTTCTCACACCGGAGGTAGGCCAAACAGCACAGAGGTATCAGCGGTGACAAGAGCCAAGAAGTAAGGCACTAACCTGGGGACCCATGCCAAGACCTCCCAGCCTCCTAGCACAGACGCTGCTCCCTTTGTCTGGAAGGTTCTCCCCCTTTCCCTGCCCCCCCCAACCTCTACCTTACCGGCGCCTCACATCCAAAGGCCACCTGCTCCCATAATCTCTCCCTGCCTCCTCGACCCAGTCTCCTCGACCCTGTCACTGGTAAGGCTGTTCTTTACGTCAGTCGTAAACCTGATCATCAGGTACACTATGAACCACACGAGGGACCTGCAGGGGTTCTGGGCAATGGGGTATCTTCAACAGACCCGTACACGATGTTCGATCAAGAGAAGTCGTCCATTTGCTCATCTTCCCCTTAGGGCTGCGAACTCCTTAGGATCCCAGGGCTCCTGTGTATTTCATTTCTTCATTCATAACTGCCTCGATACTAAACACATTCATAGTAGTAAAGCAGGTTAGTAGGTGGCTACTATTAGGCTCTCTTACAGAAATCTACAATCTGTCAATGAACAAAGGACATGGATGTCTGCTTTCCTCTCTTCTCTTGCTCATATTCCATTACGGGGCTGGAAATAAGAGGACCGAGTGTGTGGGAGCAGGAAGTGTCCTGCTGGGTCTCAATGGGAGGCTGAAGACGATGAGGAATTCAGCTAAGCGGCTGTCTGGGGAGCAGACCCGCGGGCAGAGGAGGTATCTGATGGCAAAAGCCCAGGAGACTCCTGTGTCCACGAGATGGGAAAGGAGGCGAGCAGAGTCACAGAGGGGAGCAGGACAGGAAGCTGGGGTCAGGGGTGCAGGTAGGGTAGGGCCTGGCAGGTCACTTTAAAGACTGGAGGTGAGTGAACACTGGAGAATCCGGGACCAAGAGTCAGCAGTCCCAGGTGATGGGAAAAGAGACCATGACATGAAACCAAGACATAAAAACAAGGAATATGTTTTAACTCAAGTACAGCAAACAGGTTCGGGCTCACATTGATGTACATGCTCAAATATCCAACCACTGGTGATAGAAACAACACAAATTAAATGGAGTAATATTGGGGTTATAAACTGAGAGCTCTGTGTGTGTCCATGAGAGACAGACAGAACTAGGTATAATGAGTATGAATCAATGTATAGTGACTACATTTTATAGTATAGTGTACTATACTATACTATAGTATACATTTTATAGTATAGTCAATGTATAGTGACTACATTTTAATGAGAAAAATAGTACCAAAGGAAAAAAAGAGCACAACAGCCGATGAAACGAAAAATATCAGAGGTATTATGGACAAATGCGGAAGGAAAAACCACTACTAGAAATGGGAGGAAGGTGGCAGGAACTGGTTTTGTAGAGGTCTAGGGACACCTTCAGAACTTTCACTGCATTTAAAACACTGTTTGGCCAATCATAATCAAACTACAAGAAGAGTCTGTGACATTATCAAGACACTTCTATGAGTTTATGCTATATTAAAGAAACAAGCCTCCAAGGATTTTTTTTTTCTGTTTTCTTTAAAATTTTTCAATTCCCATCACAGGGGGCTTAGTATGCTGTTAAGCAAAATTTCTTCCATTTGGTGGGAAAATAGCAGTGGGCTGATTTCTGGGATTGTTGGGGTTCCTAACCCGGGTTTCACGGGACTTCTTGCAGTAGTTGTGTGTCCCTGGCTCGCGCGCACCATTTTCTACGCGGGGGAGTTTTCCTTGGATGAGAGTCTATCGCTTCCAGAGTTTACAAGCATAAAAGATCAAGTTCCAATGCGTTAGAAAATCTTCCCAAACGGTATCTAACAGTTGGGTTTCTTAAGATGCCTCAAAAATGCCCTATTTTTGTCATGATCTAAACAGGGCCAACACATATTGACTAATGAATGAAAGTAATAAGCAGAGGTAATTATTTGCATTTCAGAACAAAGAAAATATCACTTATAAGAACTATCTGAACGAGGCAGGTATTCACAGGTTTTCTTGTGAATCAGATAGTTACCTCAGTCATCAATTTACAGTAGCTCTGATTAGAGGTAATTTCAAAGGTAAAGTGTAAATTCCTTTTCCTATAGAGCTCCTAGCATTGCATTTCGTTTCTAGGATTTGCCTTCACAGTGCTTTTTCTTTCTTCTTGTCATGTATTTTCAAAATAATCTGCTTTCACGTAAAATATTAATGCCAGAACACCTAAGCTCCCTAAATAGCCAGAGGTAGAGGCATTTTTTTTTAAAGATTTTATGTATGTATTTGACACAGAGAGATCACAAGTAAGCAGAGAGGCAGGCAGAGAGAGAGGAAGGGAAGCAGGCTCCCTGCCAAGCAGAGAGCCCGATGCGGGATTCGATCTCAGGACCCTGAGATCATGACCTGAGCCGAAGGCAGCGGCATAACCCACTGAGCCACCCAGGTGCCTGAGGTAGAGGCATTTTAAGCCCAGATTCTATGCTTTACTCACCTTTATATGCCACCTTCACAGCAAGGGGATATAGAATGTGCATGAACTAAAATACATGTAAAATTTCTAGCAAGAGTTCAATACATATCACCTTACTTTATCTCCTACATGTTAAAAACCAAACGTTATTATATTTAAAAAATTTTAATGGTTTTCATATATATATATATATATATATATATATATATTTAAATATTTTATTTATTTATTTGACAGGCAGAGATCACAAGTAGGCAGAGAGGCAGGCAGAGAGTGAGAGGAAGGGAAGCAGGCTCCCTGCTGAGCAGAGAGCCGGACGTGGGGCTCCATCCCAGGACCCTGGGATCATGACCTGAGCCGAAGGCAGAGGCTTTAACGCACTGAGCCACCCAGGCGCCCCCACATATATATATTTTATTTAGAAAACCAGATAGACTCTCAAAGTTTCCTGGCAAGTTTTATTTTTTGCATTCTCAAAAAAAAATTCAAAACAGTACTGTGCACATCATCAGTCCTCAAAAAATGCTTATTGACTGACTGAGTGGATAGATAAATGTTTTTATTTGCACTGAATACAATTTAGCTTCCTTATAATTCATTGTTCTTACATTCTTTGTGCAAAGAAGAGAACAAAAGACAATATATATTTACATATAAATATATTTTGTATCTGTAAGTGATAGTTGGTGGATAGATGGATAAAGAAAGGCTTTAAAATGTGTTATCCATTCTCTTCCTCCCATTGTTTGTAAGATAGCACCTTTCTCTAGATGTCAGTGGTGGGCAATCAATGATTGTTAGGATTCATGAACCCATGGAGCTGGGCAAGATCCAAAATGAAATGATATAAAATGGCTGTTGATACTGCTTTAGAATAGACAGCAAGCAGTGGCAAGAGGAAAGGGTGGCATTATTGTAGAATATTTGAAAATAAAGAACAATTTCTCTCCAGCTCCAAACAACAACAACAACAACAACAAAAAGTAGCCAGAGATAGATCAGACTTATTTCACTTTTACATTATTTTCTTTGGCAAGTGGAAAAATAAAAGCCACGAGGAAAGAACAATGGAGTTAGTCAGAAACACTCTTTCAAGAAGAAACATCAGAGACATCTTCACTTCCATTAGGATGGCTTAAAGGCAGACTTAAACTTTCACCTTACAAAAAAGTCTCTGATAGGAGCTTTGTTTATTATGTCTAATTTAGTACATGTTGCTTTTCTAATAATAAAAGCTGAATTGGTGCCAAGAAACTGCAACGATGCTCTAGATTCAAATTCTTCCCAAACATACTGCAAGAGGCATTACAGTTGATATCCCACTTTATAGAAAAGAAAACAGCCTTAGTTTTTCACACTCATATCACTAGGAATTGAGATTTAAAACCAGGGCTCGAGGACCCACACTTTTGGATTCCTCAATGGGTCTATCTAAGGCTCCTTCACCTCCTAACTACAGGATTTCGCAGGTAAGTCGACTGAGAAGACCATACTTACCATGGAAACTGGATTTTCTATTTGTGTTACTTAAAAAACTGGCTCCACATTCCATTTTATTTGAGGTTTCTAACAATCCAAGGATTTAAAAAAAAAAAAAAAAAAAAAGGAAACCTGTATTTAAACCTCATATTGCGAGCCAGTAAAATTGAGAGCATTCAGTAATTCACATGTGAATTTTATTTGTGGTACTTCATGTGAAGACGCTTACATTTTCTAAGCCTTTTATTGCCTCCGAAAGAACACAACATGGCTCGAGTATCAATCAAAGTGCTTGTCTGAGGGAATTCTCAACACCACAGGACTGAGCCGGAGGGTCAGCTTGCTCCCCGAGAAAGCAATCCCACGTGGAAGAATAACGTAAGAATGTCAAAAGCTTCCATACCACAGAGAAAAGAGTCCAGCTTTCAGTCAGACCTGTGATTTGCAAACTGTGTTTTCTGGGGCCGGCTACACAAAGAGTCTTCTTTTTAGTTCACTATCCTTCCAAATGTCAGTGCTCCCCAAACCGATCCACCAAATTCAAGCAAAGGAAATCTTAACTATTTCTGTGGAATTCAGTTGTGTGCCTGCAGACATGATTCCACGCAAACAGACTGGACCAGACCTGAGGGGGTCACGTGGGATGCGCTCACCCACACTACTCATTCTTTGTTACACCCTGAGATAAAACTGAGGCCCAATAAAAGGTGAACCAGCCAGCCAGTGGGGCCGGAAGAACAATGCAGAAGAGAAATTGAGTTTTAATGCACGAGCCTCAGGTGAAGCCCTAGGGGCTGGTGGCCTATACAGGCTCCTGCCACCAGAAGGGCGAGCGCCAGTAACTCCAGAAGCATGTGGCATCAAACAGCTGTAGAGCCACATCAGAACAGTCCCACCCTCCCCAGCTTGTTCCCTTATCTGGACAAAAATTTCTTAAAAAAAAAATTATTTCCCCCCAAATTTTATTTATTTGTCAGAGACCACTGCCGGGGGTGGGGGGCGGTTGGAGAGGGAGAAGCAGACTCCCCGTTGAGTAGGGAGCCTGATACTGGACCCGATCCCAGGATCCTGAGATCATGACCTGAGCTGAACACAGAGGCTTCACCCACCGAGCCATGCAGGTGCCCCTGGACAAAAATTTCTGATCACAGAATATCAAAATTCCATGAATGGGCATTAAAGTTTCTTTCTTCTTCTAAATTACACATCAGCACTGAAACGTGTATCTGACTCTACAGTGAAACCACCCTAATCATCTTGTTTAGAAAATCTCTGATTTGGTATGCTGAGATCTCAACAAAGCGAAAACAGATCTCACACAACCTAAACTGTTTGCCCCACTGCTGCAAATCAGCGTGACAGGTCAGACTGTTAGCTGTGCCTCAAGGATCAGATGGTTTAGGGAGCGCAATTTTATCTCCAACCACATGGTTTGCCCACGAAACTGAGTGGTAAGAGACACAGCTCTAAAGATTAGCAAGTTGTGATTATGGCAGGCAGAATTTTTAATGTGGTTCCCCAGAGATAAGCTTCCCCGAATCCCCCTTGACCCTAAGGGTATGAGATAGCCGTCCCTCAAACACCCGCTGCAATAGGGAACAGTTGATCTTAAAAGGAACAGAGGAAACAGAGACCTCTGGTTTATAGCTTCAGGGAAACGAATTCTACCAACAAGCTCAAAGATCAAGAACAAATCATTCCCCAGAGACTCTACGGATCAGAATCAGCAGCATTGACGGCTTGGTGTAGCCCAGAAGACACTGAGCACAAAACACTGCTGAGCTCCCTGCAGATTCTCAGCCATGGACCCGGAGACAATAGACATTTTTCTCAGTCCCTGAAACTTAAGGTGATTCGCCATCCTGTGGCAACCACAAACACAGGTGGTTCCCCAAGGATGGCATAACCAAGCAGGGAGAAGTTTCTTCCAGATGGTCATTTTCACAGATGGACATTTATTTTAAAAGATCTTACTGGAAAGGGAAGATAAACTGGCCTGATTATCAACAACTTAGGACTTATTTCTCATGTTCCAACATCACCAAATAAACCTTGACCCTAGAAACCTGCCTCACTAGAACCACACATCTGTGCCAAGAAGGGCATTACAGCTAATGGTTACCTCTGACATTCAGATTATACTGCTTGCTGGGAAGTTTATATAAACATACTCTAACACAACCACAGTAATTAGTAAATACTTCATAAGGTTATTTGAGGCTATTCAAAATATTCTGTTTCATCTTTAAGTCTGTCCTGCTGATTTTAACCATCTTTAGTGGATCTAACCTGTAGTGATTTACTGTGATGGCCCTAATCATGGTTTAATACTTCCCCTACCTTTCTTACATTAGGTAGCATCATTCTTTAAGAAATAATGGTCCTTTCTCCTTATGTATGTATGTATGTATTCATTCATGGCATTTCCTTATTTTGGAGCACATGGAGAAGCTCTGGGATCATTTTGTATTGTTTGTACCCCTGGCTATGGAATCAGCCATTCCTCCAAGGAACACTGGTTTCTCTTTTTGGGGGATAAAAGCCATGACTTGAGGGGTGTTTGGGTGGCTCAGGTCACAATCTCAGGTTCTGGGGATCAAGTCCTGAGTCAGGATTCCAGCTCAGTGGAATCTGCTTCTCCCCTGCTTGTGCTCTCTCCCTCACACCAATAAAATAAAACCTTAAAGAAAGGAAGAAAGAAAAAGAAACCAAGACATGGGTACCAGATATGCCTGTTGCTACAGAGGTATCACAGACGGCCCCTCAGGGAACAGAATCAGAAAACAGATGTACCTATGCTACCCCACGTACACAAACACCAGTTATCTGTCATCTGTGTACCTACAAGTGTCCCTATTGTGCCTCTGATTTTTTTTTTTAAGATTTTATTTATTTGGCAGAGAGAGATCACAAGTAGGCAGAGAGGCAGGCAGAGAGAGAGGGAGGAGGAAGCAGGCTCCCTGCCAAGCAGAGAGCCCGATGTAGGGCTCGAACCCAGGATGCTGGGATCATGACCTGAGTCGAAGGCAGAGGCTTTACCCACTGAGTCACCCAGGTACCCCTGTGCCTCTGATTCTAATCTAACTCTATAATATCATCCTGGTCTTGCCCCCTTTCTTCTCTGTAACTTACTTCTCGGACAGTGACACTCCTGCTTCTCATTATGTCTACTTTTAAAGATCTTTCTGTTACCACTTAATCCATTATTACATTTGCATAGCATGCAATAGACATCTGGAAGCAGGACCAAAAAAAAAAAAAAAGTAATGTCTAGGATTGACCCAAATCAATGACCAAGTTTTATTAACTCATCTAATAACTCAGAAGAGAATTTGGTGCATCAGTCTGTTGCTGAGACTAGACAAGCTATCACTCAAGAAAACCAGAATTTGTAATTCCAGAGAACAGTGAATTAGGAAAGGCAGTTTTCCCTAACTGTGGGCACCATGCCCAACTGCTCTTCTGCCTGCTACTCAGCTTAACTTAGAACACATTGTCCTGATTCTACTTAAGTGGTCAGATAATCCACATAATTTCATTTCTTTCCTCATTTAATAAGAATTGAAAAGACAAAAGATCTTTATCTTTATAAATCTCATTTTTCTGATTAAAAAAGGAATGTGTTCACTGTAGAACAGTTTGAAGATAAAGAAATGCATCAGAGGTTAAACTCTTCCCTTACTCATATTTTTTGCCTCTAGATGTAGCCTCCATCACTGGTAGGGTTATGTCCCTGGATGGATCATTTTGAATACATATTTCTACACATACTTTTTTCACTTTATATTATAGAGAGCATTTTCTCATGATTTTAAATTGTCTTTAGTAATGGAGTAAATGAAAATTAATTGAAAGTTCATAAACTGGTTGGAAAATATGCAGAAACCAAGTATATGATAAAAGGTATATTACTTGATCAAAGAAAAGATATTTTGTTCAACACACTATATTTTTGACAACTTGTTAATCATTTAGGAAAAACAAACAAACAAACACAAGCCTCTTAAGGTTAAATCCTTACTGTATAATGCATGCTGGAAGAAATGTAAGATTGAAATGTGAAAAATAAAGTTACAAATAACCTAGAAGAAAAAATAGATGGGCTGTCTGACACTACATACTGAAGTTTAAAATGACCTTTTCTGCTTCTGATTTATAAAAATAATAGTCACAAGTTTTTTTCCTAGTCAGAAAAATGTGAGTGATTTGCCATAAAAAATGAGACAGCACATTTGTGAGCCTGGTCTTCCATGATTTTCAACAAAGCTTATTTCTCAACAAAGTGCTTTAGACCACCTACTTCCACATCTTGTTTAGTTTGTTTTAGGACCCAGATACAATCCCAACAGACTCTCTCTTCAACTGTAACTGAGCAAATCTTTCTGGCATGGGTTAAGGAATAACCCATGGCGTAAGTTACTGAACAGGCTCAAGTTTCTGGGATTAAACCCTAGCAGCTGAGATGTCTTCAACCAGAGACCAACCACGAATACCCTAGCAACATTGGGTTAGTCCTTCTTGTTAAGTGAGGACACTGGCAATCATTCCCCAGTCTCCACAAGTCACTATGCTGTACGCCATAAACTTACACAGAGCTGTAGGTCAATTACATCTCAACAAAACTGAAAGGGAAAAGAAGGTGAATAAAATTTCTCTTTTGGTGGATACACGGTGGATGATGCAAGGACCGTCACTATTCCTGGGGATTTCCTGTGTGTCAGACATTGTACAAAGTGCTTTACATCAAGTACCTCATTAAGCGCTCACAACTCTGCAAGGCAGGTGCTATTCCTCTCATTTTAAAATGAATGAAAGGGAGGCTTAGGTAAGGAAAGGAGGTGTGGCAATGCTTATGGAATATTCTGGACAGGGATACAGAACTTGAATCTGGTCATGGGGGAGAATTAGATGAACCCAAACCAAGGGACACTCTACAGTAACTGGTCCAAAGACCGCAACAAACGTCAACATCATGACAGATAACCCTGAGCTAAGTAAAAGAGAAGAAGGAGGCGTGCCTTCAAAATACAACACATGGTCCTGGATCAGATCCTGAACTGGAAGGAAAAGCTCTGCAAAGAACATTATTGGAGCAACTTGAAAAATGGGAAGGGCTATAGATGTTAGACAAAATATTCATGTTAAATTTCTTGAATTTTGATAACTTACAGTGATGACCTAAGAATATATCCTTATTCTTGAGAAATACACATGGAGGCATGAAGCGTAAAGGAAATGATATATTCCCCTTACTCTCATATAGTTTAGAAATACACACACACACACACACACACACACACACAAGTATACACAAAATTATATCAATATATTAAAAAGAGGGCAAAACAAATGTGAACTGAGGTGAAACAAATGAAGACCCGGGTGAATTTGGATAAATATACACAGGGTTTTTCTGTGTTAATCTTGTAGCTTCTATGTAAATTTGAAATTATTTCAAGATACAATTTTGAAAATCCACCGCAATACCTCTGAAGGCAGTAAATATCTCAAAGTTCATTCTTTGACTGAAATCGGGTCTTATTATTGTAAGTGAGTGAATGAAGGTAATAAAATTTGGAGCTGCAGAATTTTTCATTTCATTTGTTTTGAAAGCATCTAGTTGGGCAGATATTAGTTTCATTGTATTGTGTAATTGAAATGCATCTTATCAAGTATTACAGCAGCAAGAAAACTTTACTGCTCCTTTTAAAAAACCAGAGCCTATCCAGCAATTTAAATGTACTACTAATCATTTGATAATGAGCTCCTCATAATGTTGGTTTATTTTATGAGCTAGTATTAAAAATCAGCCATAGCCCATATAGAAATTCCCCCAAACAAGGTTCTGCCTGTATTTTTTTCAGGAAGGTTCTTTATATTCTATCAGTATCAAAAGGGATTTCATTATTATGTATTTATGTAAACACGGATTTGAAATGTAAAATGGTTATTTAAAATTCAGCTCAGCTAGAAGAGAATAAGTAACAAAAGATCTTTTTAGTGCCCACCCATCTTCCAGCCCCCACAGACATGCTTTGCTTCTCTATACTTGCAGCAATATTTACTAATATTGCCAGACTGGAACATATTCTTTTCACTCAGGTTTAACTTAAAATAAATCTGCATCTAATTTCCCAGGCAATTTCACATTCATCTTAAAACTCTTTAGGCAAAACGCTCTGGGTAGGTATGTGCAGCTACCGAAAAAAGAGATTTTGTTTTATACTTGCTTCTCATAAATCTTATCCTCAAGTCTATCAGAGAACCTCTTCTGTAAAATAACTCAAAATGGCAATTTTACATGAACACTATCCTAATAATTTTTAAAGGCAAAGGAGTTAAAATTCAAATATGAATGATTATTAGCTGACATTCTTTACGTCAAAAGAAGGATTTCATGGAATGTTATGATGTGCACCTGTTCTAAGTTTTTTGGGTTATATGGTTCCATGTTTTTTTTAAGCCAAATATAAATTTTCCACAATGATAAGTAAATACATTGTTAAAGTAGTTATATTAATATTTGCTCAATAAAAACTATTAGAAGAATCAACTATTGAAATCCACCCCCAACCTCGATGCATTTGTTGATGGCAAGGACTGCAAAGAATAATTTTGCTAAAACACCTCTTTTTCTTTTAAAGATTTTTATTATTTGTCAGAGAGAGAGAGAGAGAGATTGAGAGAGAGCGCACAAGCAGGGGGAGGAATAGGCAGAGGGAGAAGCAGGCTCCCCACCGAGCTGGGAGTCCAACATGGGACTTGATCATGGGATCCTGGGATCACAACCAGAGCCAAAAGCAGATGCTTCACTGACTGAGCCACCCAGGCATCCCTGAAACATCTTTAGATGTTTAGAAATACACACACACACACACACACACACACAAGCATACACAAAATTATATCAATATATTAAAAAGAGGGCAAAACAAATGTGAACTGAGGTGAAACAAATGAAGACCCTGGTGAATTTGGATAAGTATACACAGGGTTTTTCTGTGTTAATCTTGTAGCTTCTATGTAAATTTGAAATTATTTCAAGATACAATTTTGAAAATCCACCGCAATACCTCTGAAGGCAGTAAATATCTCAATGGTAACCATCCTAATTCAAACTGCATCCTAATTCAAACTTCCACTCTACCTCCCTGTTTCCCTTATTCTGTTCTACTTTATCCAGAGCCCTCCTCGGCATCTAAATTCTCTTTGTCCCCACTCCCCACCACAGAAAACAGGCTCCATGGAGACAGAGATTTTGTTTCTCTCTCGTTGTTTCCCAAATGCCTAGACTATACCTTCGTATGGTGGTATCTCTAAGTACTGAATGAATGATTCCATCAAATGAGTAAGTCCTATATAATCTCCACCTTACTGAGGTTACAAATCTGACTTTTTATGGAGTTAGTATGAAGCGGGGAAAGGTGTGCAGAGCCTAACATTTAATAGGCCCTAACATTTAAAAGTACTTAGATAATGTGTGAGATCATTTACATAATTCATTTAGCATTCAAATCAATCCTGTATGATAAGTAACTGTTATAATTTCAGTGATAATGAAATTGAGAACCAGCAGACTTAAGGAACTCCCTCAAGATAATGGAGAGATCAGAAATTCAATTCACGTTATGTCTGGGCCTGGTATGCTTTTTTTTTTTTTTTTTTTTTTTTTAATATTACCTTACCTCCTGTGTCCCTGTCTGACACACATCCTTTGGTTAACTCAATGGCAAGGTCAACATCATATGTCATAGGTTGGTTTCCTGAGAGACATGACTGGAGTGCATGTGGTATACACCACCCGTGCTGGGGAAGGAGAAGGACTGAACAGAGGGAGAAGATGAGCTCTGAGAGCCCTGTCAACAGAGGCCCCAGCCGATCCTACCAAGCAATGGAGCTGGAGGGTCCTACAGAGTTGCTCTATGGATGCTGGGGGATTAAGCCCAAGATCAGCATTGGTAAGTTTTGGGTGCATGGCATGGAAGGAGAATAACCACGAGCCCTTGAGCTACCTTTAGCTTCCTTTTACCAAAGGTAATGCCTACAGAGGGGCCGAGCTGGGACCTCACAGAAGTCAACCCTGTAGGCATCTGGTAGATGACACAGTCCTCAAGGGAGTGTGGATGGCACACTGTAGCATGTACTCTAGCACCCAATTAACAGAAAAATAATAGCTGCTAGCTAACTCAGATCCCTAAGATTCTGTATACTTTTCTTCTGTATTTCTCGAAACAAAGCCTCTTACCAAATGAGTTTATGAATTAAATCTTAATGTGCTTGCCTCCATTCCATGATTTTTAAATTGGCATATTTTGAGAGGAAAAGAAAAACCTGTTTATCTTAAAAGTTTTCTGCATTGAGGGGTGCCTGGTAACTCAGTTGGCTGAGCGTCTGAGTTTTGATTTTGGCTCAGATCATGATCTCAAGGTCATGAGGTCAAGCCCTGTGCTGGGCTCCTAGGGGACTCTGCTTGAGATTCTTTCCCCTTCTCCCTTTACCCCTCCCCAACTTATGCGTATTCTCTAAATAAATAAATAAATAAATAAATAAAATCCTTAATTTTTTTTCCTGCATGAAAAATCCAACAAAATAATTTAATATGTACTTAGGAAATTTTGGAAGGATACTGGCCCATTTATTTTGTTGGATGCAAAGACAGGACATGGTCTAGCCATTAACAGATAAGGATTAGTTTTTGGTGGGTGACCATGGAAAGGACATTGTGGAGAAGGCTTTTAAACTTTGTCAGGAAGGCTGGGCAGGACCTTATAAATGAATACTGAATGCAGAATGAAATGGCACAAGGCAAAAGGAATGCTATGCTCAGATATGCCGAAAGAAAAGACAAACAAACATGTGCAACTCTCAGGAATGGTCAGTACTGTAGTCCCGACTTCTTGAGACTGTAGGTCTTTATTGTGGAATAACATATTTCAGACAAACAAACAAACAAATATCAGTTTGAAGCCATATCGTAGGTCCTGAAGTTCAAAATAATGGGTGTGTTTAGTTGGTGTGTGATGGAGAGAGCTGGAACATCATCATGACAGCTCATGCATGGGAGCATATACTGGTGTAGAGCCTGTCCTGGCATTTATAGCTCCTAAGGCAAGACTGTAAATGGGACACCCCACAAATCGAATCTCTTACCTTTGCAAATCCCTCCGTAATTATCTAGAAGGCTACATTCAAAGATATTTTTTCTGTTCTTCAGATTCCCAAGCCCACCCCTGGAATGGGACCCTGGCCACAGGTAGCCCCAGCCTCCCCTCCACCAGCCTACTCCTTCTTTCCACCAAACCACAGAAGACCCACACATCCAAATAATGTCCACTTCCTTCTTCCACCCCAGGAGAACTGCCACTCTTGCTGTTCAGTGCACACAACTGGAATGACTAACTTTTGCTAGGAAAGACTCAGGAAAGAGCCCTTCCAGGTCCTGGAAGGATAAGGAAGTGAGGGTTTCAGGATCCTGAAGGACATAGAAAAGGAGTGAGTCCTGGTCCAGCTGGGCACATACCCTGACCCCGAAGGCTCTTTTACCTTTGGAAAGGGCGTAAAAGAAGATGGCTAGAATGGGACCAGCTAGGCTCCCAGAAATGGTATCAGAGCAAGGTTCCGATGTGCCTGAGCCTAGGGATGTGGAATTTATGATGTATTAGTACATGATACATGAGAAGACAAATCCAAAATCACAAGTTACAGGTAAAGAAAAGGTCTGGATTACAGTGGGAGAAGTAATAACAGAAAGGAATGAATGGGAGCAGCACCACGGAAGAGGAGTCCAAAAAACCTGGTGTCCAAGTGCGCAGAAGGAGAGCTTGGACAGAGAAGGAGGGAGTAAAGGGGCTGCTCTTACTTAACTTTTAATTCCAGATGACTAAAGAAATAAAGGTATTCTTAACAGAGGAATGTGTTTGAAGGAAAAATCATGCATTTGAGAAAGAAATAAAAATTCTAGTCAAGACTGCTCTCCCACAGTATTTGCCCAGAAATATATTCAACTCTATCCTTAGGGGAGACCCAGAGATTCATGATTCATTCTCTGAACCTTGAAAGGAATAACAAAGCTATAAATATGAACTATCTCATCAATCACTAAAAATTATTTCCCACTTTCCACAAACACATAGCACGTTGCCCATTTAAATAAAAGCATTTGGCCAAGCAACACTTTCTAGGATATTTAGATATGGCTGGAAGGAGAAATTTTAAGATATATATTCCAACTCTTAATGACTCACTCTGCTTTGGCAAATGGAAAATTAATGATATTTGTTGTGGCTGGTGATAAAATAATTTATCCAGTCTTCTTTTGAATAAAACTACCAGTTAAAAATGGAAATTAGTGAAGATAGGGTCTATGGTAGTCCCAGGTGTGTGATAGCTGGCTGAAGACCGTCAGTGCTCACCAATGCAACATAGCAATGTGGAGAGCCACGACTGCCTTACAGAAGTGTGTGCAATGTGGGCGTATGAAGGGACAACAGATATGAAGTATCAGGGTTTACAGCAACAAAGATTCTAAAACCCATTATTTTCAATAATCTCAAACCCTCACTTTTTCAGGGTGTTCAGAAGCATACCATTTCTTTTTTCTGCCATATATATTTTTTAAATAATTTATAATTCCTTTAAGAATCCATAATTATAAAATGCATAAATTTAATAGCTAACTTCAGGTACATGTTTCACAATTCTTTACTATTTTTGTTTGGTAATAGAAATTCAAAAGCCCTAAAGTAATAAAAAATTTTAAAAAAAGAAGAAAAAAGAAAAAAGAAATCTATATAATCTACTTTCCCAAGACATTAAGCCCATGTTTCCATGGGAAATCGTGCATATGGATGGGGGTGGTAGAAAACCTGTATTCTTCTTATGGAATGTTTGTGGAAAATGTTCCTTTTAAAACCAACATGTTTCCCCATATGGGGAGCAAAGATGTTGAGTAGACAGTGAGAGAAGCAGTCAGCCATCTGGGTAGTAGGCAACTGTCAGCCACGGATGCCGAGGGCACCACTAAGCTCAGGCACTCAGGAATATTCTAGAAAACAGACGGACAGCCATTACACCTCTCAAGATCGGCTCTCAATACCCACAGACCCGAGCTGTGGGACAGTTCCCAAAAAGGGAGAATTTAAGGAAAGGGGAAGGCAGTGGAATAGGTAAGTTCATTATCTTTACAATCATGCTCAATTATCAATGGAAAACATGGGCTGAGGCCAAGAGGAAACCACAAGTGTTTTTATGACAAGTGAGCCTCTGTCGTCAAAATCACAGGAGATTGGCAGAGGATAAGTGCAACATACCTCAAGAAAATAAGAACAAAGAGAAAACAGGTGGGGGACAAAGGGCAGCTCTATGCTTTTCTCCCATGTCCTGTGACACCTGATTTAACAGAGCAGGAAAGGGGACAGCCATGAAATACACCCCCATGCTGTCTGCCCTGCCAGGTCTGGTCACTGCAGCAGGTACTGCAGTACGGGGGCGGAGAGGTGGGTATGCAGGATGGAAAGGCCACAGGGACCTGGGCTGAGATCCCAGTGGCTCTGCTTACTTGCGACTTGACCTTGTACAAGTTACTTCACCTCACTGACCCTCAATTTTCTCACATGTGGAATGGGACGACAATGGCTGTTGACAGGATTAATAAAATAACACAGGGAAGAGTATTGAAGGCAAAGCTTCAGAGGGCAGGGAATCTACCCAGTTTACTTTTAAATACTCCCGTGTTGAGAAGTCAACAATACACTCTTGCTAAGAGTAAATAGACATTCCAATTTAAGCGGGGGGGGGGGGGGCTATTAAAATGCATGTGGTCTAAATTTAAAATCTTGTAGCATAATAGGTTATAGTAATATACAGGTGTGCCAGCTTGAAGGTTTAAGTTAATAGTTTATTTTACATTTCCTCGTACGTATGGGATATAACATCCCCACTGGTCCAGGTGACTTTAGCCAATACAAGAAACACCTTCCATAAAATTCTTCCACTTCAGGAGTAAATTCTGTCCATTCTCTGCCCTCCAGGCCAATAATCACAGCATCTAACCCGACCAGACACACACCCGAAAACCAATTCCCAAAGCCAAGATCCTCTTGGCTATTCTTGTCTGCACGCTTTGGGTAACCAATCCTTGACTTGCTCAGGACTCCACGACCTTGTGGACCATCACTACTACCGTCCATGGGTTTGTTGCAACCACGGCCCTCTAAATCCATTACTCTAACGCAGCCTGATGTTGGTGACAGCAGTAAACCACACTGCAGAACTTGATGGTCCTGAACAGGTGCTCTGAAAATGGGAGCCCATGAAGCCCTGAGCGTTCTGAGCATAGAAGGGTGGGAAACGGGCCACCAAAGAACTGGTGGTTGTCTCGCTAACACTAGACACTGTATCAAGGATAGCTTATAGATTGTTGAGTGAGTTTGAAAATGTCCTAAGAGTTTTACTGAGATATGACTGACATCAAATAAACTGCACACGTTTCAAGTCCATAGTTAAATACAGGTTTTCTACCACCCCCATCCATATGCACAATTTCCCATGGATTCAGTCACTGCACTCAAGACCACAAGCATAGCCATCATCCCTGAAGGTTCCTAGCAGCCTTTTATCATCTCTGCCTCCTGTCAACCCCCTCCCTAGGTAGCCCTACTCTGTTTTCCATCACTAGAGATGAGCTGGCATTTTCTAGATTTTATATTAGTGGAACAATATAGTATGCCCTCCTTTTTCTATCTGGCTTATTTTACCCATTGTAATTATTTGAAGACTCCTCTGCATTGTTGAGTAAATCAAAACTTCATTCTGTTTATTGCTGAAGAGTACTTCATTGTATGGCTATCCCATGATTTGTTTATCCATTCAAACGCTGACACACAGAGGTCATTTCAGGCTTAGGGCTATTACACAGAAAGCAGTCATACTTATTCATGTAAAAGTCTGGGTCTTTCTATAACCTTTCATGTAAATACCTAGGAATGGAATGGTTGATTACATGGCAACCAATACATTTAACTTTTTAAGGAATGATCTGTTTCCTACAGTGGTCATATCATTTTACATGCCCACCAGCAGTTCATGGAAATTCCACTCATTTCCACATATTCAATGCTTGGTATGGCCCATATTCTAGAGGCTGGGCATTCTAAGATGTGTAGTGTTTCACTGTGGTTTTAATTTGAATTTCCCTATTACATATCAGGACAAGCAAATTTTTACATGCTTATTTAAGATCATTTTCTCTTTGTTGTGGAAATGTCTGTTCAAATCACTTGCCATTTAAAAATTGGGATTTTTGTTTTCTTACTATGAGTTTTGAGAGTTCTTTACACATTGTGGAATCAAGTCCTTTTTCAGATTATAGTTTGCAAATATTTTCTCTTGGTCTGTGGAGAGAAAATATTTTCTTAGTTCTTACCCCTGTTTTTCTAGAATAGAAATCCTTCATCATAATGAAACATAATTAAACATTTTTTGGATGTTTTGGTGTGCCATATGAAAACAAAACTGCCTAACCAAAGTTCACAAAATTTATCTATTTTTTTCTTAAAGACTTCAAGTTTTGGTTAAGATACATTTTAACTGATTTTCTGTATATGGTATAAGGTATAGGGACAATTTTTTTTAAACTTAATGTACATTATTTTCAACACCATTTACAGAAAATGCTGACCTTTCTTAGCTGAATTTCCTTTGAACTGCTGTTGCAAACCAACTGTCCAATGCTATGGACCCAGTTGTGTACCCCTCTATGTTGAAGCCCTAACCTCCAGTATTACGGTATTTGAAGATGGAACATTTGGGGACATACTTAGGTTTAGAGAATGTTACAAAGGTGGAGGCTTTATGATGGGATTTTTTCTTATAGGAAGAGCCGCCAGAGAGCCTGCACTCTCTGTCCACAGGACCCAAACCAAGGAAATGCCACGTGAGCAAAGAGCAAGAAGGCAGCCATCTGAGAGCCAAGAGAAAAGTCCTCCCCAGAACCTAACCATGTTGGCACCCACATCTCCAATGCCCAGCCTCCAGAACTGAGGAAATAAATTTCTGCTATTGCAGCCATCCACTCTGTGATATTTTGCTATGGCAACGCCTTCTAGGACAGCAATATATGTCTGGTCAATTTTGCTACTAGTCATTCTGTTCCATAGATCTGTCTATCTTGACATCAGTACCACATTGCCTTAGTTACTGAGGCTTTAAAATAAGTTTTGAAGGCTGGTAGGGTTGCTCCTCCAAATGTGTTCTTTTTAAAGTTCTTTTGGTTATTTGAGGTCCTTCCAATTTCCACCTGAATTTTAAAATTAGTTTGTCAATTTCTACAAAACACCCTGCTGGGATTTTGACTGTGATTGCCCTCGATGTAGAGATAAATCTGGGAGGACAACACTGAGTCTCATGAAGACAGCCATCTCAACATTTCTCTTGGAAAGGTGTTGTAGTTTTCAGTGTACAGGTCTTACACATCTTCTATCAAATTTATCTCAAGGATTTGTTATTTTTGTTGCAAATATAAATGACATTTTTTCAATTTCTTATTGTTTGTTGCTTATTTAAACCATGGACACCTATAAGATTACTTACTGACATATCTGAACATGGCCCTAGGAAAAGCTGATGGACTGGAAGCCATTCACTCATTCATTCATTAAGGAGACTCTATGTGGAGTCCAATGTGGGGCTTGAACTCACAAAGTTGAGATCAAGACTCCAACTGAGATCAAGAGTTGGATACTCAACAAACTGAGCTATGCTCCAACTTGAAGCCCTTTAAATACTATTTGAAATATCTTAATATTGTATTTGCCTTAATGCTTGGGATATGGGGTAAAACAATGACTATATAGCACATTTTTTTCTGAAATACCTCCCACTAATATTTCACTCTATGGGTGAGGCATGAGAACAATGTGAGGTCAAACATAGCTAGAAATGCTCATTTCATATGGACATGGTCTTAATCAGAATACACGAGTAAGTGTTACATTCAATGATAATTCTCAGCAAGAATATCCAGAGTGCTTTAAAATAATTTTTGTCAGGCATCACAAGTGATTAGTATAATAACAATGAGTCTAACCAATTAAAATCTTTGTTTCCTGTTCAAAGTATGATTTATAACAAGTCATTTTTCTTCTACACTGTATGGAGGAAAAATTAAGAAGCAATCATTTAGACTTGGAAGGAATAAAAATGACAGAGGCACAAAACACTAGCCAAGTTCATTAACAAGAAGATTAGCTTCAAATGAAACATTTCTGTATCTGTTTTTGAAGAGATTTTCAAATTCACATTATATTTTCTTATCTTGTGGCACCTAAAGGAAATTATTTGTCCAAATGACATGTTGGAGAATAACAATGAGGGACTGAATTGTTTTGTAAGTAGCTCAATTTCCACCACTGAATGACCTTATATTTAAGGCAGTAGGGATAAAGAAACTGTTCTATGGAAAAATACTAAGGCGCCCTGATGTTTCCCCAACCAAGCAGAAAAATGCAATCCCTTTTATATGAACAATTTTTTATACATGCAGGCATAAAGCCTTTCTCTAGAACAGAAGTCCTCTTTTATAAATTCTCTTGTATTTGAAGAATTTTTCTAAATAACCAATTTCCCAATTTACCTAAACCTAATATGTCTTGGGTTACTGATCAGTTACTGGCAATTATACTAAGTTAAATCAACTTGTAACAGTATATCTGAGTCAATAGTGCACACTAAAGCATTAATGAGATAATCAAATAAATTCAAAACAACAACAACAAACTATTTTGGTGCAACTAACTTTATAGTCCAGGTGAAGGTGTTTTTCAGAGAAGTCCAGAGATTATGTGCTTAAATTCTACTGATCAAATTCTCTCCAATTCTTGTCCGTAGAGGCTAGCCCAGAGGTATTCCCATAGTGATACCTATAATTTAGAATGTATGTGCTGGAGGGGGTTGCGCATATGTGTGTGTTGGGGGGGGGCTATGTGTGTGTGCATGTGTGTATAAATATATTCTGTGTGCAGTACACTTTTTTGCAAACCAAGATAGGATTCTCATAAATTCCCTGATGTGACATCAAGGCCCTGTAACTTATTGTATCCCAGGCATATTCATGTCAAGCTATAAGAGAATGTGTCCCTATCGTGAGTAATCAGTGATGTCAGAGGAACGGCTTTCAGATGCCTGCACACTTGGGTTGTGAGCTGGGCTGGGCTGCCAGGTTCTAACACCCCAGTTGGGGCTTGTTTTAAATTCAGTTATGCATCCATGCCAGGAGGCACTGTAATTATCAAAAGATCATTCAACAGCAAATGCTTAAAACCAAACCACATCAGAGGATGATGGTGCCACTGGAGATCTCAGTATGACAAGAGCACAGACCATGAGGGAGGCATGTGAGGGATGAGACTGCAGGATTGACTGAAGAGACCTCTCAGCAGGGGGCACCACAGGGAGCCCTCAGGAAGGAAAGGGATATGACCCCATTTGTTTGAGAGAGTGTTGTGGGTTGAACTGTGTTCCCCCAAAAGCTATATTAAAGTCCTAAACCCCAGAACCCATGAATATGGCCTTATTTGGAAATAAGGTCTTTGCAGATACAACCAATTCAAAAAGCTGCCATACTGGATTAGGGTAGGCTCTAAATTCCATGACTCTTGTCTTTATAAAAAGAGAAAGATTTTGAAACAAAGAAATACAGAGAGGGGAGAGAGCCATATGAAGACAGAACCAGAAATTGAAATGATGAAGTTATAAATCAAAGATGTCAAAGATTGTTGGCAACCACCAGAACCCAGGAAAGAGACATGGAACAGATTCTTCCCTGGGGCTTTCAGAGAAAACATGGTCACCTTTATTTTGGACTTTGAGCCTCCAGAATTATTGAAGAAAAAAATTCCACTGTTTTAAGACACTCGATTTAAGTCACTCATTTATTATGGACACTTAGAAAGTAATTCTGAGAAATTATTATAACCATAGTGAGTGGAGAAGATGCAAGGCGCACAAGACCAGACAAGAGTAATAAATGGAGAGGATGAACAGTAGTCCCTATGACACCCCATCATGCGGCACTAATCAGAACAGTGGCAGTGAAAATGACAAGACACTGGTGATGTTGATTGGTACCTGGAAGGTACATTCAACAGGATTAGTTCTCAGTGGTATGGAGATGTCAGGGGAGGAAGGACTCAGGGATAATGCCCCAATGTCTGGTTTGAAAAACACTTATTACAAAAGGAAGTACTTGGAATAGATTTGCCAGGGAAGAGAGAAAAAGTGAATTTAGCTTTGCCCAAGCACCATTTGAGGTACCTGAGGGATATGTAAGCAGATGTGCCCCATAGGAAACTGGGTCTGGAGGTCAGAAAAAGTTTTAGGATGGAAATATAGACATGGTAATGTTGGGTTTCTGCAATAGTACCACTTTTTACTTTTTACTTTCTATTTTAAAAACCTGTTTACCTGTAAATCCTCAACAAGAAAGGAAGCTAAGACCAGAATACAGAGGGAACAACTTCTTTTGATGAACATGGCTCTCCCCAACAGGCCATCTTGTGGATGGAGTAGTGATACTAATAAAGCAATTCTGGCTCTTTCCAGGCAGTTCTGCTAAAGAAGCTGGCCCTGTGTACTGGGAGATTTTTAGCTCTGGACATAAGCCACAGATCCAGAACAGGGGAAAATCCCACTAGATATTTTGTTACATCTTACATAGATTACCCAATGTAATTTTCACAAGAATCATTTCTGTTTAAGAGCTAATTAATTATAGTCCTCACTAAAACACAAAAAGAAACAAGATAAAACCCCTAAAGTCTCCATGCTGCAAACAGATGGGTCCTAAGTTTGGAGAGATGAGCTGGAGCCGGACAGGAGAGCCCATGGGGATGGGTGAAGGAGGCTGGCTATGGTCCAATCAAGATAGCAAATGGGACTGAGCCCTTCCTAAGGCCAGAGTTAAGAGTATTTTTACACATGAGACACAAGCTTTAGAAATAACTTTCTCTGGCTCTGGATGCATTTCAGACCTAAGACACATACAGATTGAACGTGAAAGAGTGGAAAAGCATTTATCACATAAATGGCAGTGAAAAGAAAGCCAGGATAGCTCAACTTGTATTGGACAAAATGGACTTTAAGACAAAGGCCATAAAAAGAGACAAATAAGGATACTACATCATCATAAAGGGAACAATCCAATAAGAAAATATAACAACTGTAAATATTTATACCCAACAGAGGACCAAATACATAAAGTACTTTATAACCCAAATACCCAGATATATAAAGTACTTACTAACAAACATAAAGGAAGCAATCAGGAATAATATAATAATGTTAGGAGACTTTAACACTCCACTTACATTATCAACATAGAAAATCAACAAGAAAACAGTGGCTTTGAATGACACAATGGATCTGATACCTAATAGATATCTATTATTGACATTCAAACATTCTCCCCTAAAATTGTAGAATATATACTCTGTTCAAGTGCATATGGCACGTTCTCCAGAATAGATCTGGAGAATAGATATAGGGCACAAATCTAGTCTCAACAAATTCAAACAGATTAAGTAAGATCATACCACACATCTTTTCTGACCACAATGCTACAAAACCAGAAATCAACCACAAGAAACCACAAGAAAATATCGGGAAAGAATACAAATACATGAAGGCTAAACAACATGCTACCAAACAATGAATGAATCAAACAGAAAAATCAAGAAGTAAAAAGTTATATGCAGAAAAATGATAATAAAACAAAATAGTCTAAAATCTTAGGGAGGCAGCAAAAACTGTTCTAAGAGGGAAATTTATAGAATGACAGAAAAATTTATAGAATGACAATTCTCTCTCTCTCTCCCTCTCTCCCTCTCTCTGACAAATAAATAAAATCTTAAAAAAAAAAAAAAAAAGAATCTAACTTTACACTTACAGAAGCAGAAAAAAGAACAATCAGAACCTAGAACCAGTGGTAGGAAGACAAATAATAATGACTAGAGCAGAAATAAATTAATTGGAAACTAAAAAACAAAACTAAAAATGATAGAGCAGACCACTGAAACCAGGAGCTGGTTCTTTGAAATGAGCAATGACACTGATAAACTTCTAGCCAGACTTATAAAAAACAAAACAAAACAAAAATAAAAATAAAAAAAGAAACAAGAAAAAAGCCCCCAAAAAACAAAAACAAAAGAGAGAAAAAATCAAATAAATAAAATCTGAACAGAAAGAAGAGAAATAACCATAGACACCACAGAAATAGAAAGGATTATAAAAGAATATTATGCAAAATTATATGCTAAGAAATTGGACAACCTGGAAAAATGGAGAATTTCCTAGAAATATGTAACCTATCAAAAGTGAATCAGGAAGAACTAGAAAATTTTAACAGACCAATTACTAGCAATGAAACTGAATCAGTAATAAACTTCCAACAAAAAGAAGTCCAGGACCAGATGGCTTCACAGATGAATTCTACCAAACATTTAAAGAAGAGTTAATAACTGTTCCTTTCAAACTATTCCAAAAAAGTAGAAAACCAAGGAGAGCTTCTGAATTCATTCTATGAGGCCAGCATTACCTTAATGCCAAAACCAGATAAAGATACCACAAAAAAAGAGAACTACAGGCCACTATCTCTAATAAATATACATGCAAAAATTCTCAACAAAGTATTAGCAAGTTGAACCCAACAATACTTAAAAAAAATCTTTCACCATGATCAAGTGGGATTTATTCCTGGGCTGCAAGAGTGGTTCAATATTCACTAATTAATCAACATGATAATCACATCAACAGGAAAAAAGAATAAAAATCATATGATCATTTCAAAAGATACACAGAAAGTCTTTGACGATATACAATATTGACTGTCCTTTGACAAAGTACAGTGTCTATAAAAACTCTCAACAAAGCTGGTTTAGAGGGAACATACCTCAACATCATAAAGGTCATATATGAAAATAGCATAGCTAACATCAATGGTGGAAAACTGAGAACTTTTCCCTTTAGATCAGGAACAAGACAAAGATGACTACTCTCACCACTTTCACTCAACATAGTATTAGAAGTCCTAGCCACAGCAATCAAACAAGGAGTAAAATACATCTAAACTGGTAAGGAAGAAGTAAAGTTTTCACTGTTTATAGAAGACATGATACTCTATACAGAAAACCCTAAAGACTCTTCAAAAAACTACTAGTATTGATAAATCAATTTATTAAGGTCACAGGATACAAAATCATTATACAGAAATCCACTGCATTTCTAGATGCTAATAATGAAGTAGCAGAAAGAAATGAAGAGAGCAGTCCCATTTGCAATTGTACCAAAAAAAAAAAAAAAAAAAGATATCTAGGTAAACCCATGGGTCAAAGACCTGTACACTAAAAACTATAGAACACTGATAAAAGAAATTGAAGATGGCAAAAACAAATAGAAAGATATCCTATGCTCATGGACTGAAAGAACCAATGTTGTTAAAATGATCATAATACCCAAAGCAATCTACAGATTTAGTGTAATCTCTATCAAAATACCAACAGCACTTTTCACAGAACTAGAAAACATAATCCTGAAATCTGTGTGAAACTACAAAAGAACCTGAATAGCCAAAGCAATGTTGAAAGGAAAAACAAAGCTGAAGGTAACACAATCCCAGATTTCAAGTTATACTACAAAGCTGTAGTGATCAAAACAATATGGTACTGACACAAAATAGATGCACAGATCAACAGAAGAAAACAGGGAGCCCAGAAATAAACCTACAATTATACGGTCAATTAATCATTGGCAAAGGAGGCAAGTATATTCAATGGGAAAAAGACGTCTCTTCAACAAATGATGTTGGGAAAACTGGATAGAAACATGCAAAAACAATGAAACTGGACCACTTTCTTACACCATACACAAAAATAAATTTGAAATGTATTAAAGATCTAAATCTGTGACCTGAAACTACAAATACCCTAGAAGAGAGCACAGGCAATAATTTCTCTGACATTGGCTTTAGCAACATTTACCTATACAAGTCTCCTAGGGCAAGGGATTATGGACATTGGGGAGGGTATGTGATTTGGTGAGTGCTGTGAAGTGTGTAAACCTGGTGATTCACAGACCTGTACCTCTGGGGATAAAAATATATGTTTATAAAAAATAAAAAATTAAAAAAAAAATTAAAAAAATAAAAATAAGGAAGGAAGGAGGGAGAAAAGAAAACAAAGATAAGAAAAGGAAAGATCTCTCTCTCTCTCTCTCTGTTGGTCGAGGTAAGGGCTCAGGAGGTTTTCCCCAAGAAATGCCAAAATTCAAGCCTTCCAATTTAGAGATCTGAACTCTTTCTCTCTGAACTTCATGGTACAGGGAAATCAAGGTAAAGCCCATCTTCACAAAGGCAAATATGAAACATGAGAAATAGCTCCTAAGAGATGCTCCTGGAGGGGATCTACCCGTCCACCAACTGCACTGAAAACAGGCACGCACTGAGAACCAACCAACCAACAAAAACCTACACAAGCTAAAATAAATCACACAATAAGGAGGGAGAGTTCACAGATATAACAAACATTAGAATTAAAGTAAGAGAAAAGTTCAAATAATTGATTTTAAAAATAATAAAGAGATAAAGAAAGGAAAGAAAATATAAAACAGACATGAAAACAGTAACAGCGAATATTATATAATGATATGTTAATGTGTCCTAGTTATCATTCTAATAATGATACATGCTCTACACATCACTTGGCTTATTAATTGCCAACTGTATGTAGTCAGGTACGATTATTTCCATTTACAAACCATGAATCTGAAGAACAGAGAGGTGAAGGAAACAATACCTTATAAATAGTGGGACTGGGATTCGAACCCAGGAAGTCTTATTGCAGAGTTCACTAATCACTGTGGTGTGCCAAGTAGAAATACTAAAAGTTGTATTTAAAAAATAATCACGGGACACCTGGGTGGCTCAGTTGGTTAAGCAGCTGCCTTCGGCTCAGGTCATGATCCCAGGGTCCTGGGATCGAGTCCCACATCGGGCTCCTTGCTCCGCAGGGAGCCTGCTTCTTCCTCTGACTCTGCCTGCCACTCTGTCTGCCTGTGCTCGCTCTCGCTTGCTCTCTCTCTGACAAATAAATAAAATCTTTAAAAAAAAATAAAAAATAAAAAATAAAAAATAATCACTGGCAACTGCTCAGTAGATGGGTTGAATTGAAAGACTTGATAAACCCAGGTGAAATGCAGGTGAAGGAAAAGAACTGCCCAGATTCCATGACAAACATAGCATAGAATGATACAGAAAAAGAACATATACACAGGAGAAAAGAAGGAAGGCTGGTAGGGTAAGGAGCTGAAACCTAGAGTATCAGGAGCCCCCAAATGAGAGATTCAAGAAAGTGAGGTGAAAGCAAGTATGTAGGGGGTAATGTTCAGAATTTTCTAGAATTGCAGAAAACTCTATTCTCAGAAGGAAAGAACATACAGAGGGATATGAAGGAAAAATAAAACATATCTTCACCTAGACAGATTGTAGGAAAGATCCAGAGCATCAAAGACAAAGGAACAGTTGCCAAAGATGATGACACAGGACCTTTAAAGGAACAGTGACTTGACTCACTACAGACTATGATTTCAGAAGATAAGATGTCAAAGAAAAATAAATTTTAACCTAGATCTCCATGCACAATCCAATGCACGTATAGGCAAAGGCAGAAAATACGAACGTATCATCTAGGAACACTTGCTGAAGAATAAACCCAAAAGGAATGAGCTGGATAGAAGAAGAAATTGTGGGCAAAGCAATAGGTAAGCAAGTTGAGTACCTGAGTACCTACAAAAATACAGTCATAATAATGACTGATACCAGGGGCGTTACTAACCAGGTGGAATCAGAGACTAGAGAATGGGAGGGAAGGTGGTAGGAGAGATTGAAACACACAAAGATCCTTGTTATTCAGAGAAGGACAGAGTCACTGGTGAACATTACATATTGGCTATACATATTACAATCTTTTAATCATTAAAAGAATAGAAAAGAGTAAAAATCTCTAAGTGATGGTACAAATGCAATTCATGTGACAGAAGAGAAAGGACATATCCACCCAATGTGAAACAGACATGTCAGATGTACAAAACTGTCAAGACAAAACCCAGCTTATGTGCATTTAAGAACACAATATATACATAATAAATTATAGACACAGGAGCAGAGAAGGTGCACATGGCCAACCTCAGGAGGTGATGGTGGGAGGGAGGGAAATAATGGAGAGGAGACCAAGGAGGCTTGAGTTTGATCTGTAATGTTTTATTCTCAAATACACAAATAACCAGATTCAAATACCACAAAGTATTAAAATGCTATATCCGGCATTATATCCTTTTATGTACTATCATTTTATTAATTAAAAGAAGGGTAGGGGGAGAAAAGCAGGTTTAGAAATGTTAATTCACCTTCCCAAGATCATGGTCCTTGAAGAAATATAGCCTTTGCTTATTTATTGATTTATTTATTTGTTTATTTATTTATTTTTCCATCAATAAAGACAGAGCATGGCAAGTGGCATAGATGTTGGAAGATAGGCAAGAAGAGCTAGGATAGTTCCTGGAGGGAAGGGTCACCACTTAACAAGGTAATGAAGGGCTGCATTTGGCATCCAGGGCTCTGTTCCATCTGTAAAGAGGTTACATCCCCAAAGAAGCAGAGGCTGTGACCTAAGGAACATTAAAGATCATCTAGTTCAACTGCCTTGGTTTCCAAATCCAGACCCAGAGACCCAGAGAGGTACTAGTTCACTCCAAGTGATATCACTAGTGAGTGGTTGACTCCACATCTAATGCTACTTCAGTTATACCAAGTGTTCCAAAGTTTGGCAAGAAGTAGCAGAACATTCTTGCTGGTGATGATGCCAATTGTATTGATAATTATAGTGGAAATAAGATGGTGGTGGTGCTGATGGTAGCAGCTACTTCCTCTGAGCATAATTTAAATTCTAGACACTCAAATGCTTTTCAACAATCCCCTTGATTATTCCTCTCCACAACTAAACAAACAAACAAAAAAGAAAGTTAGGTATAATCATCACCACCATTTCTGATTAAAGGAGAAGATTCCAGAATCTCATAATGTGTAAATGACCAAGCAGATATGAACCCAGGCAGTCTGATTCCAGGGCTGGAACTCTTCACCACAGGCTACACTGGAGACTCAAATGTGAGGAGATGGGGACCGAGCCATGTGGGAGCTCAGCCCCATCTTGGTCAGGTTCCTCTTACTCTTAAGTTTTTCCCTCTTACTCCAGATCCACAGCATGGGTGTGGCTTAGAATTGGACACCATTTGTTCCCATGTGGATTCTGCATGATTTCAAGTCAGGTGGAGAGAGCCTGAAGCCACAGTAAGCATGTGGTAGATTGACTCATGAGTTATTGGACTACACCTGCAGTAATTTCACCTAAAGACAACTTGAGTTTTCCTGTACATAAGGAAAGAGTCCTTCTGTAAACAGTATAACATGTTGCCCTCTCTCTGGTGTGGATAACCCATTACTACAACAAAAAAAGGAAAGAAAGAAAGAAAGAGAGAGAGAGAGAAATAAAGGAAGGAAGGAAGGAAGGAAGGAAGGAAGGAAGGAAGGAAGGAAGGAAGGAATGGTGCTCAAGCCAAGGAATACTGAATAATCTGCTTCTCATTAACCAAAGTGAAAGCAATCTGTGACCTCGGTTTCTCTGCTAATGAGATCCTACTGGTTAATGGATGGTAACCATATAGATTATAAAATGGCTAGAGCTGGGACCCTACTGTCTGCATAGAACAAGGAAATGGAGCTTGTTCCTTCAAGATGCTGAACTCTAGTGTAGAGCTCCGTAGACGGAGTATGGAGCTCACATTTCAGCTCCATCATTCAACCATCTACCATGTGCTTCACTGCTACTGGTACTAAGTACTCTGAAATTTAAAAAGTATGGTCAAGGATTTGTGTCAAAATAAACCAATTTATCAATATTTCAGGGTTCTGTTGAACATCTCAGTAAACTAAAGCAACAAATCCCAGTACATGTAAATTTTACATGTGAGAGAACAAGCTGAAATGCTGTGTTATGTACATGCAGAGAACTCTATGCAATCGGTCTTCCAAGGATAAAAATCACTTGATTTGCAAAGAAGCATAGACACTACCCAAAAGGAAACACACAGTGCCCAGAGGACTTTCTATCTCAAAGCAACATCAATTTTTAAGGCTTTTAGAGAGAAACAAGCAAATCAATCTGATTTGTGAAAAGTTAGAATTTCTTGTGTGAAACATTGAAACTCCAAAAAAAAAGATTAAAAAAAAGAACATAGATACTCAGAGTGAAAAACAGGTTACACACAGAGAACATCAAAACAGTTAAAAATATCAAAGGAAGGAAATAATCAAGAAGGGATAACCTAACAGACTTCCTTCATTTGATTCTAGATACAGCATTTTAAGAAGACATACCTGATAGACAGAAATCACAAAATGACAGCTCACAACTCAAAGCATTTGCAGAAATGTTTGTTGGGTTTTTTGTTTGTTTGTTTGTTTGCAGTTTTTTTTTCTTTCAAAAATCAAGTTACAAAATCAGATTTCATTTTTTTTTCAAAACCCACATTTTTTTCCTGCTAAAACAAAAATAAAAAAACAAAATAAACAAACAAAGAAACCTAGCAATGAGCTGGAGGTCAGGAATTGCTGTCCTGTTCACGTAAAGGGTTCTAATTTGCCACCTTACCTTACCTATGTACTTTACCGGCCTGCCCCCTGTATACAAGCAAGTTCATAACCTCTTACATACTGCCCAATGGATCCAAGCAGAGAAACAAGATCCCAGCTAGAAGGGAATGCCTGACTGGGCTTCATTTGTTCATTCGTTCATTCATTCAATTTGACGAATACATGTTGAGTATCTGAAAAGTGCCAGATACAGGGCTCATATAAGAATGTGAGTATTTGGACTTCCCATCAAAGGGACATGCAACCGTGGATCTCAATGTATATAAAAATGTATGGGATAGAGAGAGCTGATGACAAAACAGTGATGGATTTTAGGAAACTGAATGAGAAATTCTAAGAGTGCTAACAGTTGCAAGGGACTCAAAGGAAGGGGTATTTGAAGGAAAAAAGGGGTGGGGACACCTGGTGGCTCAGTCAGTTAAGCACCTGCTTTTGGCCCAGATCATGCATGATCTCAGGGTCCTGGGATCCAGCCCCACATCTGGCTCCCTGCTCAATGGGGAGCCTGCTTCTCCCTCTGCCCCTCTCCCCTGCTCATGCGCACTCCTGCTCTCTCTCTCCCAAAAAAAATAAAGAAGGAAGGAAGGGGCAAAGGAAGGGGGATGGGGTCAGCAGGGTAAAACTGTGGCTGAGAAGGGAAATGCAAAGAAGACAGAAAAGGAAGAACATTCTCTGATGCAAGTAGTGAATTGCTGGTGACATTGAAGAAGGCACTTAGAGTGGGCTGATCAAGCCAGGCTGAACAGTGGGAGTGTAAGAGCTCCAGGCACAAGAAAGAAAGACACTGCAGGGGGGAAGATGGTGTCAGGGGAAGGCAGGGGAGGGGGTACAGTGAGGAGCCCACTGGAGCAGAGGACCGAATAAGTATAAGAGAGACTTTGGGCTGCAAAACAGTTCATGGGAATAGCCACATGCCAGAGTGATTTCAATCCAGATGGAATACCATGACACTCTGATACCAGAGGAAATCTGGTAACTTCTCCATGAACTATATATCCTCATGGTCCCTTCTTAAGACACATTCTAGAAAGGGGCTTTCACCCTAAAAGCTTTCTTTCAGGGGCACGCAAATTCAGGGGCAGTAAGCTACAAAAGAAAATCTGTCCATTTTCAATTATGTTTTATTTTCTGGTGTTCCACTTGTGATCTCAATCAGAAATGAATGAAAATATTTGTTTCTTTGGCCCTATTGGAAATGACATTTTTCACACAGGCAGTTAATCTTGGACCAATGGAACCAGGAGGCATTATTCTCTAGAATCCTCTATGCATAATCAAGGGACAGAATGATTCAAATGCAAATGATAGGTCTGTGCACTTTATACTAAAAAGATAATGTTTATTGCCTTCTTTTGTGAATGTACAGCAAGCACGGTATTTCTTCCATTAGGAAAAAAAATCTAATGGTAAGGACATGCTCATCAGATACGGATCAAATGAACTAAGAAGAAAAAAAGAAAGTGAAAGGCTTTAAGCTCTGAATGTTCATAAGGTAATGTGGTGTATGGAAGATGACTTATCAGGGTCTCTGTTTGGCTAAGAAAGAAAACAAAACAAAACAAAACCCTGCTCTGTGATTGTGCCTTAAAAATCAAAACTCCCCAAATGATCTCTTCATAGTAATTTCAAACAAAATGCATAAAATGTAATTTTTAAGTGAAAGCATAATGGAAGCAAGAATGACATCCCAAGAGGTCTGTCATTGTCATGTGTTCTGCTCGACGTGTGGTTCAAAGTCAACTGGCTTCTCCTTTCATAGTATGTGGGAAGAAATCCCAAATGCTTGCTTCCTGAGGTCTTCCTTTACAAGTCAAATTCAGGGACCTTGTACAGTGCACATCTCTGGGTCCAGCCTTCGGACCGTTCACAGGGAACCTTCATGTGCCTACCCTCCACCCACAGAGACAATCTCTACCCAGACGTGAAGCCCAGCAAGCATCCATCGCCTTCTGCTCTGTGTAGTCAGTTCAGGGATTTCAGAATTCTCAACCAATCATCTTCCTAAGATTCAGAGCAAAATTGTGGCATAAAGTAAGCTTAACAGAAACTCTACCCCTCTCTTTCAGTGTCTTTATAGAGATCATAGATGAGCACAAAGCCAGGAAATTTCCCCATTAATATAAAAATGATATTATACAAGTTCATCAATTAATCCCAAAGCCTATATAAATACATTACAAGTCCACTTGGAAATAAATAAAAATGGTCATCAAGGGTCTGTGTCCAATATTAGGATCAACAGTAAATAGTCCATTTTGCTCAGAGCTCTGAATATGAGAGGGGAGTTTATGTGGCACTCAAACAGAAACTGTGTAACACGTCATCTACTCACCCCTGCAAGGCTTTCTCTCCAAACCAGTCTCCTTTCCCTAAAGTTCGAAGAAAGACGGGGTCTTCACTGGGGGAGTCTTCCCGAGTGACGTTTACCTACAAAGAAAAACAAAGGTCTATGTCCACTGCACACAGTGATTGATCAAATCAACACTAACTGATGATGTTAATTCCATTTCTGTTTCTCCTTTTAAGCTTACTTTCATGAAGACCATGAAGACATTACTACTGAAAGTACCAAAGAGGAATATCACAAAATTCCATGCAAACCACAAGAAATGTCCTCCAAATATTGTCATGATGTTTCGAGTTATTTTCAAGTAGTAATAAATTACTCAAAAATCTGAATTTCACTTAATTCTCATTCTGACTTCCTATGAGGCAAGCATGATAAAGAATTAAGTGAGCATTCCTCCAATCTTTTTTAGTGTGTGTCTATGTTTGAATTTTTTAAAATAGATGAATAACCTAAGACAGGGTGTATCGTTCTGCAACTTACACTTTTTCTCATAACATCATTTTATTGCTTATCCATGCTCTTACATAGAAATCTAGTTCCTCTACTTGAATGCGTCCATGCCATCTTCCTTTCCATATGTTTATCCATCTAATTCCCTACAGGTGAATGTTTAAATTGCTTCCATTCTTCTCTGCAATAAGAATCTTTCTGTGCCCCTTGCATGCATGTTCCTATCTCTAAGACAACACCTGTCTCTTTTTCCCAAGGATCCACACTCCATTCCAAAGGCTACTCCCATGTTCATGAAGCCTTCTTATAGTCTCTAACCCATGACAGTCCTTAAGGTCTGCATGCTTCATTCAGAAGGATTTCATTTTTTAAAGATCTATGAATTACATGTATATCTTTTTCCTTTTTTACCATAAGAGTGTGCTCTTCAAAAACACGGGTTTATCTTCGACATTGTCTATGATTTATAAGCACCTGATAAAAGAGCTGTAAGTTATTGGAACAGAAAAGCTTTATTACCTAAACAAGATATCTGGGCCCATACAGGACTTTTGACTTGGTTGACAGTCCACGGAAGGAGAGTAATAATCTTTCTGTTGCATGAATGAAGACATAAATGTACCTTTGTGTTAATTTACGTCTACTTCAAGTTCTACTAATATTCATAATACTGGCTATGTTTCTTCTAGAATGGTTAAGTAGTTAAAACTCTCCTGCCTGGAAAATGTAATGAAGCAGAAAAAATTAATTTCTTAAGACAATGCTAGATACTTAAGCACACTTAAAAATATTATGCTTCAGGTTTGTGAGTTTAGAGAATGGACGACAAAGACCAGGATTTTTATAAGTACTAAGAATGTACGTGCAAGGTGGAGGGTATTCAATTACTATTCTCCACTGATCCATTCGATTACTTTTCCACACTGTGTTTCAAAACCATGGGGATGCGGGCTTTAACCCTCTTACACCAAGCTATATCACAGAGATGGTTATTTGCATGCCAATGAGGCTTTTATAAATGTGGGAAGAAATATACTAGCTCATTGTTTTTCAAACTTCAGGGTAAGGGGTCTTATTCAAAATAAAGGCCACTGAACTTCTCATTAGATACACCTCCTGAGGCAAGGAAGACTAAAGCAAAAATGAACTATTGGGACTTCGTCAAGATAAAGAGTTTCTGCACAATGAAGGAAACAATCAACAAAACCAAAAGGCAACCTATGGAATGGGAGAACATGTTTGCAAAGGACATATCTGATACAGGGTTAGTATCTGAAATCTATAAAGAATGCATCAAACTCAACATCCAAAAAATGAATAATTTAGTTAAGAAATGAGCAGAGAACATGAATAGACATTTTTCCAAAGACATCCAGATAGCCAACAGACACAAGAAAAGATGCTCAACATCACTCATCATCAGGGAAATGCAAATCAAAACTACAGTGAGTTATCACCTCGCACTGGTCAGAATGGCTAAAATTAACAAGTCAGGAAATGACAGATGTTGGAGAGGATGCAGAGAAAGGGGAACACTCCTGCACTGTTAGTGGGAAAGCAAACTGGTACAGCCACTCGGGAAAACAGTATGGCATTTCCTCAAAAAGTTAAAAATAGAGCTACTACAGAATACAATCCAGCAATTGCAGTACTAGGTATTTACCCCAAGTACACAAAAATACTAATTCAGAGGGGTACAATGCACCCCAGTATTTATAGCAGCATTAGCAACAATAGTCAAATTATGGAAAGAGCCCAAATGCCCACTGGTTAGCAAATTGATACAGAAGATGTATAAATATACAACAGAATATTTTTCAACGAGCAAAGCAAATGGAGTCTTGCCAGTTGCAATGATGTACATGGAGCTAGAGTGTATTGTGCTGAGTGAAATCAGGCAGAGAAAGACAAATCATATGATTTCACTTACAGGTGGAATTTAAGAAACAAAACAGATGAACAAAGTGGAGGAAAAAGACACAAACCATCAAAAAGACTCTTAATGATAGAGAACAAACTGAGGGTTGCTGGAGGGATAGTGGGTAGGTAATGCGTTAAATGAGCGATGGCTATTAACAAGGCCATTTATTGGAATGAGCACTTAAGTGATTAATTACTAAATCCTACCAATGAAACGAATATTACACTGCACATGAACCAACTGGAATTTAAATAAAAACTTGGGAGAGGGGCACCTGAGGGGCTCAGTGGGTTAAAGCCTCTGCCTTCGGCTCAGGTCATGATCCCAGGGTCCTGGGACTGAGCCCCACATCAGGCTCTCTGCTTGGCGGGGAGCCTGCTTCTCTTTCTCTCTCTCTCTGCCTGCCTCTCTGCCTACTTATGATCTCTGTCTGTCAAAGATTTTTAAATCTTAAAAAAAAAAAAAAAAAAAAAAAACTTGGAAGAAAGAAATAAATAAAGGCTACCAGACTCCTATTTTTGAAGTTCTAATTTAGTGGGACTGGGAAATCTATATGTGAAAAGATTAAAATAGGTGATTTAGATGCAAATGTTTTGAAGACCAAACTTCAGCACGCATCAATTCATTGTTTTATTTCTAGGCCTTGGTTTTCTCATCTATACTAAAGATTATTTGGCAGTCCTCAATACCAAAACCAAACCAAAACAAAACAACAACAAGAATAAAAAACCAAAACCAAAACAGTCATTAACTAAGGTGTAATATACTATAAGATCATTAATTCAAAATCAGACATAAGGATATGTTACATAATTGTACCTTTCCATCTGGTTAACAGCAGCAAAAATGATTAAGAAATTACAAAGGGCAGACTTATGCAAGACATAGGGAGATTTCAGTGGCTTTGGAAATATTCTTCACAAAAATGTTACTGAAATGCAATAACAGAGCCATAAAAAGTTGGACACCTACAGAATAGACCATTTTCTGCTTATATGACAAGTGTGAAGGAAAACCTATCTGGATAATCCATATATGTGAAAAGACAAGCAGTTAAAAGAGCAAGAATAAAAGCTTTCCTTTTAGGTTGTAACGGCCACACTGTTACTTTGTATATATAATGAATCATTGTAAATATGCACAGACACTTGGCATGGACACTTGAATCTTTATTTCTTAAAAAAAAAAAAAAAAGAAAGAAAGAAAGAAAAAAAAAAAAAGCCAGTGTAAAGTTACATACACAGAGATAGCCTCTCTGACCTTGGCCTAGATTACTTATTCTTTTCCCTGAAATCTCAAAGTACTTTATAATCCACAATGCTATGGGAAAGAACTAACCACATAGCCTTAAAGATAATACTCCATTTGTTTGAACCCCTGTTAGCTCCTCACCTTGTCCAAAACCTGGAAGGCTGGTCTCAAAAAAAGGTGTGTGTATGTGCATGAATTAAATGAGAAAATCTATGAAAAGCATCCTTCTAAAAGTACATGCTCGGGGCACTTGGGTGGCTCAGTCGGTTGAGCGTCTAACTCTTGACCTTAGTTCAGATCATGATCTCAGGGTCCTGAGATCAAGCCCTGAGTCAGACTCCTCACCCAGCAAGGAACCTGCCTGGAATTTTCTCTCTCCCTCTTCCTTTGCCCCTCCCCCTGCTTGTGTGCTCATGTCCACTTGTTCTCTCAAATAAGGAAATCTTAACAAAAAATAGTAAGTGCTCAAAAAAGTTGGGTACTTCTCCCCTTTTCTACTTCTCTCACCTACTTTGAAAATGCATCCATTTCACTGTAAAAGAAATAGCCCCGTCACTACTACTGCTCTCTCATTGTTGCTATAAAATGCTATTTAGAGTATAAGCTTCTTTACTTCTAGACAGATAAAAGAGAGTGTATTCTAACGTTCTTTTTACGTATCAATATGCTAACTTTCTTTCTATAAGACATATATGTAGTCTCGTAATTTGAGATTTTTTATTGTAATTTGACTTTTTATAACTTTTTAACCATATGCATAATTTTAAAAATTAACAACCAAAATAAAAATTAGATACTTTTAAAAAGATGTAAAAAATTGATCTTTTACCAAAGTATTTAATAAGTAATATCAGAGTGCATGCTTAATCAAAAACAATTGAAAAAGAAAAGAAAGTGTTTTAGTGCACATTCAGCAGGTTTCATAAACAAAGCAATGTTTATTTTGTGGTGGTGGGAGAGCCTGGAATTTACAAATTTATGGGGAAAACTCACCTGGGGAGTGAGGGTTAGTGAGGTAATCATTCTCCTACCTCTGTGACTAATAGATTATAAAAACCAAGGCATTCCCAAAACAAAGCAGTTCCCCTTACAAACAATGTCCTGCATGTATGACTCAAAAATTGGCTCTGTCATTCCCACATCAAAAATGCCTCCTGATGTAGAATGAGGACACGTTAGGAACTATATCTGGTAGTTTGGGACATGTACTGGTTAAGAATGTCTCTTTCTGAACTTGAAGCTTGCCTCTATTCTTTGAGTCATGAGCTAAATTCAGTGTGGGCAGGATTTATGATTCCTAAGAGTCTGATTTGACAATCGAACCCTCTGTGTAACACAGGAATAAATCAGTCTCTTTTTCCACCATGTGTTCTGACCCACTCTCCCAACATATCTGTCATGAATCCTATGTTCATCATCCCCTTTCTAATGTTTACAATTTAATGCATGTTCTTACATGCACTCACATCTCATTCCATGCATAAATACCATGTATTTGCCTGGTTTTGAGCTTTGTAACAATAACAGCATTGCACACATATTCTTCTGCAATTTGCTTCTTTTGATCAGTGTTAAATTGGAGATTTAACCAATTCTTCCATGTTCATATATATAACCATAGTTTACTTCCTGTCTTTGCATATTATCCCATTACATGGATACATTTTATATATATTTATAGATATTACCTATTATATATAATTAATTCTTCTACAGACATCCCTATGTTTCTTTTAGATTTACATAAATAATTACTCTTCTATCTCTTCATTTCCAGATATATTTTTCTTGACTTAATGCAATGTTTGAGGTGTCTAGCTCCACACTGAACATAAATGGTGATAATGTACATCTTTGTCTTGTTCTTGATCTAAAAGGAAGAGCTTTGGGGTGCCTGAGTGGCTCAGTCAGCTGGGCGTCTGCCTTTGGCTTGGGTCATGGTCCTGAGATCCTGGGATCAAGCCCTGCATCAGTCTCCTTGCTCAGTAGGGAACCTGCTTATCCCTCTTTCTCTGCTCCTCCCCCTGCTTGTGCTCTCTCTCTGTCAAATAAATAAAATCTTTTTAAAAATTAAAAAAAGTATGCCTGGATGGCCCAGTGGGTTAAGCCTCTGCCTTCAGCTCAGGTCATGATCTCAGGGTCCTAGGACTGAGTCTCACATCAGGCTCTCTGCTCAGCAGGAAGTCTGCTTCTCCCTCTCTCTCTCTACCTGCCTCTCTACCTAGTTGTGATCTCCCTCTCTGTCAAATAAAAAAATAAAATCTAAAAAAACACACAAATAAAAATAAAAATTAAATAAAGGAAGAGCTTCTCATGTTTCACTCTTATGTATCCATATACAAATAAAATTTCCATATGAAAATTTTCATTTTCATATGAATATAAAAATTCATATGAAAGTATTAATTTTCATATTCAACACCAAATATAATGTTAAGCCAACTTGTTTAACCAACATGCTTAAACGCATGTTAATTCTTAAAAAAGCCATGTTGTTAAATGGCATTTAAGGGACAAGAACTTTTGAATCACATTTTTTTTTTCTGATGGTAGCATAAAAGGTATGTTGAATAGAATCAGAAAATCAAAATACATTTGAATTATTATTGGAACTCTGAAATTTTGCCTACCAATTCTGTTCAATTTTGGTTTAACTTGTGTATGGAGAGAGTACATTTTTGGATGTAATACAGCTACAGATTTTATCAAAGATATTTTTCATTACTCTGTTGTGAATTCGTGGATGTTTTATAGTTCATTGCTGGGGGAAGGGAGCGTCATATCTCCAGGCAACTGGAATATACATATATCCATAGAGCAAATTCAGCTTCTACCTGAATCTTTTAGATATCACTGCAAACATGTTGCCCAAGTTGTAGAAAAATCAGTTTGCGTACATTTAATGGGGGGAAATAGGCATTTCTGAGTTTTCCTCTTTGTGTGGATGTGTTTCATTGGAGAATAAAAACAGTTTTGTGGGGGTGCCTGGGTGGCTCAGCAGGTTAAATCCTCTGTCTTCGGATCAGGTCATGATCTCAGGGTCCTGGGATTAAGCCCCATGTTGAGCTCTCTGCTCAGCAGGGAGCCTGCATCCCTTCCTGTTTCTCTGCCTGCCTCTCTGCCTGCTTGTGATCTCTGTCTGTCAAGTAAATAAATAAAATCTTAAAAAAAAAAAAAAGTTTTGTGCTTCAATAAATGTCTTGAACTGGGGAAATCCACTGGTAACTCTAGCCTTCTGTTTCATGTTTTACAACGTGTTCCAAGGACAAGCCAGTTCAACTGAAATAAGGAAACCATCTTCTCCAGGGTTTTTCTTTGTTAAGTTTTAAAATACATATGAAAACAAGTTTACATCTGTATACCTAAAGCAAAGCATACAGATTCAGAAAATTCTAGTTCCACAACTTACCTGCCTGCTAAGTTAAAGGCACTCTTGTTACTTTTCTCTCCTCTTCCTCCCACAGGACTTAAGTGTGTTAATCTCCTGCTTCTTAGGGCCTAACTGACTGATTCTAATATGTGCATAATAGAATTAATAGAATATACTAATACACCATCTATTAATTATCATATCATTCATGTAATTAAAAATCATAGCAGCTAAGTTGTAGGACATGAAAACCAGCCTTAGAAAAATCTATGGCTACTTAAGAAAAAAAATAACATCCTGACTGTATCAAAAGCATCTAACATATTCTTACTACTTTTTCCCCAGAATCCCCAAGGTCCTCTGAAATACTGCCAAGGGAACAGGTTCCTGTGGTGCATTTCCTCACTATTTCCATTTACTCATCTTACAAAACTAATAAAGCAACACACTAATGCACCTGTCTGCAACTGAAACTGGTTACAAATAGCAGCTTCCTTTAGGTAGTACTTGAAATTTACCATAATGGTGTAATCACAGAAGTCTGTCAGAAATTCATCTTAAACGGATAAATGTATCCTTCCATGATAGCAAAGGATTAGCAGTGTAATAAAGAAAAAATAAATCCAGATTGTTGGGACAAAAAAAAAATTCCCCTGTGACCTACTGAATCATTTATAACCATGAGGATTTTCAATTTCCCCTGATCCTTTAGTAAATGTTAAGAAATAAAACAGCAAATGGTAAAGCTCCAACATCTTACACATAAACCACACAATGTCAAGGTTCCTTAGCCTCTAACATTGGAAAATTCAAAATACAGTTTTAAGTATAACTGTGGTCAGTTGTGTCATTTCTTGATGTCTGTAAGATGCTGGCACCTGACATTTCTCTCTGTCTCAGGCTTTCTGCTATCAGTCAAAAGAAAAGGTATGAGACAAGCACAAAGAATGCTGTTTTCAGTTTACTGTGACAAGTCATTGGTGTAAACATTGACACATTCGTGATTCAAAGTCAGTCCAGAGAGGATTATTGAAAATGTGATCCAGTAAGATTTATAATCTTTCACCTATCCTGTCTACTGTTGCACTGTACAACTCTCTTTCCTATTTTAGTAGGAGCCATAAAGTCCTAGAGTCATTTATATCTGTTAAGTTAGAAGAAAGAAGTTTAGTTACATTTTCAAAAACTCTTCAACATTTTTATTTATTTACCTTTTAAGTTATCTCTACACCCAACATTGGGCTTGAACTCAGGACACTGAGATCAAGAGTCACATGCTCAACAGAGCCAGCCAGGTGTTCCTAAACTTACATTTCAAAGTAACAATTATAGGAATGAAACTGCTATATAAATCCCCTTCCACTGGCATTTCCTTTCCTATTGCTTCCTGGGCTTAGTACATCCAAATTCCTCTTAAGCATGACTTATGGTGAAGCAAAGTAGGTTCTAGTCATTAGTCATAGGGCAAGGACATTTAAACACAAAAGTAACTGTGACTTCACTGTTGCAAGAAATGAAAAGTATTTGTTGGAGTATTAGAGTATTCATCTACACAAGTCTCCATTTTCCAATTCACTTAATTATTTCATTTTTAAATAAAAGTTAAAAGATTTAGAATACTGATAACTGAAAAATAATACAAGTGGATAAATTATGATTTTTCATTCCTATCCCTGGGTCCAAGCCCCTACGTATCCCTTCCCTTATAATTTAAGGCTTCTAATAGTTTCTCAGTATAAACTCAATATTTCTTTATGAAGACACAATAAAACATCAGTGTCTTTATACCTTTTTGTCATCAGAGTGCTAAGCAACTTGGCTAGGGACACTGAGACTGGTAAGTTTTCTAGTGGGATTCACACTTGGGCTACACGATTTCAAAGCCCAGGTGTTTCAAGATAGCAATGTTCCTGCTCCTAATCACTAGAGGGAATTTTTTTGGATATTGGTTTTTCTTTTACTGCTGAGGAATTTTAAAGCGACCTTAGTCTTTTTCTTGTTGAATTATAGAAATTATGGAAATCTTCCCATTTATGCAGACATAGCAGCAGCATCTAGGGCCATGGTTATTAAATTACAGAACACAAGCTCTTCTCTGGCCTTCAGAGTTACAGTTTTTCTTCCTCTGACATCATTTTTGGGAGATCCATTGTCAAATATTTCTCTCTCAAGACCGTATGCATCTCTGGGGGTGACTGATGCACCCCAGGCTCCCTGCCCCACTGTGTATGTCCTCCTGCTGCAGGGGCTTACCGTTCCTTTGCTGATGATAAAGAAGGTGTCCCCTCTCGCACCTTGTCTGATGATATACTCCCCGTTCTCATAGTGGGTCTAAAAAACAGAAACAGCAACAGAAAAAAAAATAAATAAACAACATTAAGAAGGGAATACTATAACAAAAGATCCATCCATCTCTTCAAATATCAGCCTTGCAAGAACTCATTCATCCCAGTGGAATTTTACCCAAGCCCAGAATCCATTATGATTTAAGAATGAGTAAGAGTCAATGAACAAAGTAATTACAGAGAATTTTTTTTTAAGATTTTATTTATTTATCAGAGAGAGAAGGGGAGAGAGCGAGCACAGGCAGACAGAATGGCAGGCAGAGGCAGAGGGAGAAGCAGGCTCCCTGCTGAGCAAGAAGCCCAATGTGGGACTCGATCCCAGGATGCTGGGATCATGACCTGAGCCAAAGGCAGCTGCTTAACCAACTGAGCCACCCAGGCGTCCCAATTACAGAGAATTTTTATCACGCTCATGTTTAAAACTATTTTGTTAATGCTATTTTTTTTCTAGACGATTATATTCAGCTCTTTACATTCATTTATTTTAATTGTTGGATAAAAATATTCCTTTCTGGGGAGCCTGGGTGGCTCAGTGGTTAAGTCCCTGTCTTTAGCTCAGGTCCTGATCTCAGGGTCCTGGGATCAAGCCCTGCATCGGGCTCTCTGCTTGGCAGGGAGCCTGCTTCCCTCTCTATCTCTGCCTGCTGCTCTGCCTACTTGTGATCTCTCTCTCTCTCTCTCTCTCTCTCTCTCTCTGTCAAATAAATAAATAAATAAATAGATATAGTCTTTTCTTCCATCAACTAACATGACACAACGGAGCTGATAAACTGGTCTATCTGTACTATTGTATTTGTCCTTTTCATTTTTAGTATTCTTGTAATGATTGATAAGATTTCTTTTTCTTGAGAAATTACTGTGACATTTCAAGCTTTTATTCTGAAACAAGCATGATTTTTGGTGTGGGTTAGATGGCCCTAGCTACTTTTTAAGGCACAGCTTCATGCTTTAATATTCTTAGTTCGGTAATTTAGGTTTGGCCCTGTTGGATGGAATGTCTTCATTTTATGGACGGAACTCTGGTCCAGCAGCTGTGAGCTCATCAACTAGCAAACGAGGAAGAAGGTAAGGTGGCAAGAGGATGATCACAGTTGGTGCTGGGATGTAGTCACAGTTATTGGGTCCATTCCCAGTGTAAAGATTACTTCTGCAATGAACAAAAGTAATTTCTCTAAGGCGACATGGGAAAAAACGTATATTGCTGGGTCAGGAGATGTAACAGAAAAATGAGACTGTGCCATCTGGCCACATTCTTCTCTGCAGCTTAGCAAGGGAGCCATTTTGGGGGAAAGAAAACATTACTTTACACACTCCTTATGAAACAAATTTCATGGTTTGCATGCAGTAGCCACGAGCTGTGATTTGTCCTTTTATTTCAATACCATGTCTATTTACTGTTAACACCACCTTTTTTTAATACTTGACATTGAGAACAACCATATCTTCCTTTGCTTATCTAGAAAATTAACATACTACCAAATCTTACCTTTTTTCTTAAATTCATAACAAGTTTTAAAAATAGGATTATAGAATGCATATTTTTCAACTGATCTATTTCATTTAACAAGATACCCATGCTCCATTGTCACTCCTTGCTATTTGGGAAAGGAAAGATCTTTAGGACATGTAGGTGTGAAAATCAATAATCACAAGAGTCTTCTTTCCTGTATCAATTCCACAAACATCTCTGTGTGCCTCTGAGTCAGCCTGGCTATAGGCACTGATGATACAAAGATGAGATACAAAAATCTCAGAGCAGTACCATCCGCTGGATCTTTCTCTCCAAGGGTGCAAATTGTTGACAGCCACATGTCCAGTACAGCCCCCTCTAGCCACAAGTGTCTTCTGAGTAGTAAAATGTGGCTAGTGTGATTAAGAAACTGAACATTTAAGGTCAGTAGCTCACACATGGCCAGTAGCTACTGTATTAGCATGGATAGTAGCTAAAGCAGACACAGGAGGAGTTACAATCTGTACTAGTAGGGTAGGGGGGCAGGCTGGAGCATCTTTCCCCACTTGCCATGAATGGAGCTCCATTAATAAAATCCAGGACCTCTCTCTTTCCTTCCCCACTCTACACCAGAGAGCATGTGCAAGTCCTCAGCTAGATATGCTCGCCTCAGCCTCTAGTCTCTGTCAAGTGGGGGTGAGCTCCCCACAGAGGCTGACATTCTCTGTGTCTTCTCCAGGGAAAGCAGAGTGAAGCTGCCTCTGCTGGGCCGCTGTCCCAGGGCAAAAGTATCCACTCAGATACACCCAGTTCAGTAAGGCTGTTCTGACACCTAAGCCACATTCCCATGTCTATATTTTTATCATTGGTAACAAGAGTTAGTTCCATTTACCTCAGTCTTTGTCATATTTCTCACTTGTTTCCTCATCCAAAACCTCTCAAAACTCCCCAGACAATCCAGTGTGCAAATGCTATATTTTACGTCAGTAGGGCTTCTGTGCTGTCTGTTGTATTGTATCACTCCGTTCCCAGGGCTTCCCCATGGAGGAGATTCTTCAGCCCCAACAGAAGTATGAGGGGGGCACCTGGGTGGCTCAGTGGGTTAAACCTCTGCCTTCGGCTCAGGTCGTGATCTCAGGGTGCTGGGATTGAGCCCTGCATGGGGCTCTCGGCTCAGTGGGGAGCCTGCTCCCCCCTCCTTCTCTGCCTATCTGTCTGCCTACTTGTGATCTCTGTCAAAGATAGACAGACAGACAGACAGAAAGAAAGACAAGTTGCAGGTTACTGAGTGGCAGAAAGCCTCTCTGAAAAGAAGAGAATTAGTAGCTTATTATGCTCATGTAGTAGTAGCAGAAATACTATTACTTTGGAAAAAAGTAGAAAAATGCAAATAAAAAACACCAATCTTGCAAGAATCCTTAACTAGTCTGAGTCATTCTTCTTATTTTCTCCTCCTTAAAAACATATTCCCACCCATATGATTGTCATTTCCTTTCAGAAAGCCAAAATTATCAGTACCATATTAAAAAATATGAAGGCAAGGGTTTCTCAGGCATACCACCACTGACATTTGGACGCATACAATTCTCTGTTGCTGGGAGCCATCCTGGACATTCAGTTCGAGCTGTAGGATGTTTAGTGGCTTCTGTGGCCTCTACCCACTAGATGCCAATCCCAGTTGTGGCAACCAAAAATGTCACAAGACATTGTCAATTACCTTGCTGGGGGCAAAACTACCGCCCATTGTGAATGTTTGCACTAAATCTCTTGTGGTTTTCTGGATCTGAAATAGCAATTTATTATTTTTCTTGATACTCTGTGCTAGAGGACTCTTTGACTTCCCTCGGTGTCAGCTTGGATCAGTCTAATGCCTCACTTTTGGGGTGAGCATTTGGTGCTGGTCTCACACCCATGACTGTCAGTTCTATTCTCCTCCACACGGGCCTCCTTCTATTGGGTTGCCCAGTCTCCTTCAACGCAGGGTGGTCTGGGGGAGAGTCACTTTCTTATATGGCAGCGGGCTTCTAAGGGTGCCAAAGCAGAAGGTGCCAGGCTTTCCCAAGGCCCAGACTTGTGTATCTAATGAGTTCAAGCAGGTCCCAGGGCCAGTCCTGATGCAAGAGGAGGGGACTGCACAAAGGAGTGAACCCAAGAAGATGGTATGCATCAGGGCTATGGAAACACAGTCTCCCACAGTCTTTAAGCTTCATATGTATGAAACTGAGCTCTTAACCTCCTTCTTCTAGCCCTGCCTCTCCCATGCCTTCCCTGTGTCAGCGACACCAACTGCATCCTTCCTGTACTTGGCCAGTCATCTTGCAGTCATACTGAACTCCTCTGTCTCCCAGGCCCACCACTGTCAGCAGCCCCGTTGGTCCACCTTCAGGATACATCCAGAACTCAGTGACTCCTCCATCTGCTGCCATGGATGCCATGTTCTCCTGCCCAGTCCATGCAGTCCCCTCCCGACTGGGATATCTGTCCTACCTGACCCTGTAGGTCCCCCTTCCCACCTAGCAGGCAGGCAATTCTTAAACACCCAGTCAGCACCTGCTGCTCCTGCGCTCACACCCCTGCAGGGGACCCTCTGTGCCCATGGGCACTGAAGCCCCACAGAGGTTGCAAGGTACTTTGTCGCTTCATGGACCTCGCCACCCACCTCCCTCCCTTGCATTATGTCTGTTCTCTTCACACCCCTTTTCTTGATGTTCCCTGAACACCCAGACCCAACTCAGGACCCATGCACAGGCTCTTCCCAGTGCCTGAGATGTCCCTGCACCCTCGAGAGCTCAGGAGGAGCTATCTCAGGACAGGAAGGTTTGCAGAGGGCTGAATGACAGGAGTGTGGGCATCAAGGAAGGCTGAAGGTTAAGGAATCTGAGAGGAGGATTAACAGACCCTGCTGAGAGCTGGGGCAGTGGCTATTGAGAAGGAAGACTCCCCTGCCACACCCAGCCTAGTTCAGAGGGAGCCTGACCTCTCTCTTCTCTACCCTCTGGTATCCAGCTGGGGCTCCCCATTGGCTGAGGTCAGCTTAAAATGGACAGGGGAGCCCTCCCATTCATGTCAGCCTCTGGATAGAGAGGAGGGTCCAGGGAAAGGGAAAAGCAAGCCTGGGAGCTGGTGGAATGCATCAGCCCCATGTGCGTTAGCCTCAACCGTCTCCTCTTCCGGAGCATCAGTTCCATGAAGGAACTTTTACATTCCCTGCTGTTCCCTCGGACTGAGAAGAGCACTGGGTGTTCTCTAAACACTCCTCAAGTCAATGACTTACATGGGAAGGACACTGAGTGCCCTCACAGAGCAAGGGCTCCCACCCTTCTTCCGCTGGTTTGCCCTCACAAGATGGGTCCGCTGCTCCAGGCCTCGCAGAGGGGTCGAAGGAAGAGAAGGGCAGCCTCTCATCCAGAACCCCTGCCAACTGTCCCCACAGGTCTCCTTTGAGTTGCACTTCCATTCTTAAATGAATGCTTGGCAAGACGAACCTGAATACTCCAAATGGTTTTTGCTTCTCCAGATCACTCCGTGATGCCTTCAAGGAAACCACTTAGATGAAAGCAAACCTCTTACAGTGGGAAAATGGGAAGGAAAGCCTGCAGATGCACCCAACAGGGTATCTACCTCATGGACCAACCCAAGCAGTCTCTGAAGGGTCAGAGCAGGGCTGGCTGTGGAAGAAGGGCAGATAAAAGTGAGGGGGCAAGACCGTGAAGAGGGAAGTCTCAAGTCAGGCCAGTGGTCTTCAAATCTGTGCGGCACTGTGGTAAAGCAGAGGGAGGCAGCCTCCCCGGGAGACTGTCCAGAGCAAGTACAAAGAGATCCAGGGTTTCAGCAGGCATTGCAGGGTCAGCAGGCAGTGGTACAGGTCCAAGCAGCTTCGAGGTCGAACGGTGGGCAGAGCACAGCATGCCGGGAGCACCCATCAGCAGAGGCGGTCTGAGCATGGGTCGAGCCACTGTGGAAGAAACGGAGCGGGGTGGGCTCCAAGGATGCCCAAGGGGGACCTTGAGGGCCTCTTCCAGCTTTGTGATGGTCTGACGAGATGCATTTCCCAAACATGGCCGCTGGAGGGTGTCCATTCCCCAGGCTCTCCAGGGCTGTGCTCCCATGAGCAGCTGGCCTCTGATTTCCTTCCCCTTGAAACCGGGGAGGCCTCAGCAGCTCTTCTGTGACAACAGCCTGTGTGGAAGCAATGCTGAATGGCTCTGGGGTCATCTTTGCAAAGGCCTGAGTCACCTCAGTCACTGCAGTCGGCAGAGAGCCACACGGGTGCAGGAGACTCCCAAATGGGTCGGGTCTCAGCATTTAACTGTCTCCACTTAGTCCCAGATATCATGGAACAGAGACAACCCACCGTAGTTGGCCAAATTCCTACCCCACAGAACATAATAAGCACAATAAGATGGTTCTCATCTCACGCAGCTATGCTTTGGGGCCCCCTGGGACACAGCAATGCTGTCACCCACCCCAGAGTCTATGGGGGTTCCATCCCAACTGGTCCTGGCTCCCAGCTGCTCCCAGCAGCTCTGGCTTCGCCTGGTCCCAGAGTTCAGCAGCTTCTTGGTCTCATCGGTCTCATCGGAGAGGTGAGGGGAGAGTCCAGCGTCCAGGAATGAGTCGAGGGAATGGTGGCCAGAGGTGGTACAAGTTTGCAAAAGCAGACGTCCACAGTGCCGTCGCACCAGGACTCCTGACTCTGCCATCCGAAACGTTCAGTTGCACCCACAGGGAAGATGATCGTTCGTGCCGATTCTTCGAGAGTCTAACCACGTTCCTCAAATGCCAGCGGTTTCATTGTTTTCTGAAGGTCACTTGCCAGCTCTGCCATTTTCTCATTTCAAATTAAATCGGAGAAAAATGGGGCATTTAGGAGTGGAAACCTGAGCAATTAGGCAGGTTCCTTTAAAGGTTTCCATGGTCATCAGGAGAAAAGCCAAACTCCTACACACTGCCTGCAAGTCCATACACAGTCTGCTCAGTGTCCCCCTTTCCCACCTCTTCTCACTCCTGCTCACTTTGTCCTGCAGCCGCACTGCACTCCCCACCCCTTGGGTCCATTTCTCACCCATACCACGCTCCCTTCCTCCCACAGGCGCGAGCACCCTCCCTCCCCCCAGCCCTGCTGCTTCTGGCCTCCTTGCAGGCTACTTGTCTTTCCCATTCTAGCCTCCCCAGACACACCCTGGCAGCACCAGCTCCCCCACTCTGTGATTTTACAGACACAGCTTTACTGCACTGCTCTTTGCTGAGCTTGTGGGTGTTTATTTGTAGGATTAGGGTTTTTAAAAAATGATTTTTTTATTTATTCATTTGAGGGGGAGAGAGAGAGCCCCATGAGAGAGCAGGGGGCGTGGGAGAGGGAGAAGCAGACTCCCCGCTGAGCAGGGAGCCTGACCTGGGGCTTGATCCCAGGACCCTGAGATCATGACCTGACCCGAAGGCAGACGTTTTACCAAGTGAGCCACGCAGACATCCCCAGGATTATTTTTAATACTGTTTTTCACCAGATTTTAAATGTGACTGAGGGCAAGGATTGTGTCTGGTTTTGCGCACCTTGTCACACCCTCAGTGTCTAAGACCGCAGTGGAGATAGAATAAGGTCTTGAAAACAGTAATCTCAGGACTGAAGTAGCCCTCCTTAATCACCAGCTTTCTAGCACCGCCCATCCTCCATCCATTAGTAGAGCGCCTACCTTCCATATGAGTGCCAAGCCCCACCATCTCTCATCGTTTCCACGGTTGATGCCCCAGTCGAAGCCAGGACCACATCTTGGATTTTTGTAACATCCCCCATCTGGCTTCCCTGCTTCAGCCCTCGCCTCACCTCCTCCTACTCTATCTGTTCTTCTCTCTGCAACCTAAGTGACCTTGCAAAGAGCCTATCTACTGAAATCACTCTATGGCTGAAAATCTTCCAGTGGCTTCTTGCTGCCGTTAAAATCATCAACTACTTATGATGGTCTGTAAAGTTCTCTGCATCCTGGCTCCCACTTGCCTTCCAGTTTTCATCCCTTCCCAATCTCACCCACACGGGTTCAGGGTCAAAAACGCTGGTTTTCCCCCCATATCTTGGACCCATCCCCAGAGCTCTGCATTCAAGAGAGCCTGTCTAGAACACTCTCCTCGAGGTCCTTGTCATGGTCTTGTTCTCATTATTGGGTCTAAACAAGGTCTTTCCAGACCACTCTGAGCACGTGCCTCTACCTCACCCACTTTCTGCCCAGTTCCCGTTGTGTGTGCTGCTTCTCTGCCTTCCTAACTGCGGGTGCACAACCACAGAGAGACAGGCCTTCTTTCACACCTTCAAGATCGGAAAGGATCTTTCTTTTGTGATTTGCTCTCTGGACTCCTCCCTCAATACCCAGCATGCAAAGGGTTTAGGAGATCTTAGATGCTATCCATGGATTCGCTGGCACAAGGAAGGCATGCAATATAGAACCTCGATAAAGGACAGATTTGGTTCAGACCCTTCCATTTTTGAACTAGGGAGGAGAGTAAGAACCAGGAAGAGAAGGGATGGCGTATCGCCATGGAAGCAATCTGTGGCCCCCAAGGTGGGAACTGGTGAGCTGGGAAAAGCCAGTCTTCTCTCTGCTACTGGAAAGAAGGGGTGGGGCTTTGGTTGTTAATCTGTAAGTCTCTGGTTTCTCAGAATTCAACCCTAACATGTAAATGTCCATTTAGACTTTTTAACAATCTCCGCATACTTGCTGACTCAGCCCGACATGGAAGGTGGCACTTGGAGGACTCGGTAGGTGCTCCCTGTGAATTCGCAGGACTCCTCTATAGTTTCTAAGATCAGACCCCACTACTGATATCAAAGAAGCTGTGTCTTAGCTGCTGGTTTTATTTTCCGGCCCCCACTGCGACATGTAATTTATAACCGAATCTCTGTTATTAAGAATGTACCATTCTTAAGTAAATTTTCGCCTAAATTACCTCAGTCAGAAATTAATGTCAATTAAGACCCTTTATACTTGAGTTTAAGATTGGATTAATCCTTCCGTCTTTATATTTTTTTAAGATTTTTTTTATTTATTTGAGAGAGAGAGAGAGAGTGTAGAAGCAGGGGGAGAAGCAGAGAGGCAGAGGGAGAAGCAGGCTTCCCGCTGAGCAGGGAGCCCCATGTGGGGCTTAATCCTGGGACCCTGCGATGATGACCTGAGCTGAAGGCAGATGCTTCACCCACTGAGCTAGACAAGTGGCCCTCCTTCAGTCTTTATTAGAGCATGGAACATTTATTAACTGACGCCGTCCTAATGATTAAGGCATACATAAGAGAGACCACTAATGATAATGGTTATTGATTAGAAAGACAGCTACAGCAAGTAAGAACCACCTTTACATGACTGGGTACCTCTCACAAAGGCTTTGAACAGGAAATGAGTAAGTTAAGAACAGTAGGAGTCTTGAGTCATGATTCCTGCCTCATTTGTTCAGAGGATAGTTTTATCTTAGAGGATGAGTAGGACATCAGAACAGGTAGAACAATTTTCAGGAATCAGGTAGAACAATCAGGAATCAGGAATCAGGTAGAACAATTTTCTTAGAAATGCTGGCATCTGCCATTTTGAATCGCCCATCGGCAACATCCTCAAAGGAAATTCTTCCTTCTCCCTGATGGCTCAGATTTATTTCAAAGATGAGAGCTCTTAATGAAAAGTAAGATCACCAGACAGCTCAGTCAGTCAAAAAACATGCCAGTGAGGTAGGCAAGAAACAAAGTATTCTTGGTCCAAGACTTCTCTATTTGGTAAAACTGCCCATTAAAGATGTGTGGACTGAGATTACCTACGGCTACAAGAGAGACTGACAGCTAGTCATAATAGGAACATACAACTTTCCATGTTGCAATCAAGGATAGTAATCTGAAGTCTTTGGTGAAATCTGCTGGGGAGAAAATGATCGCATCTGTAAATGGGAATTTTCTCATTCTCTTTCCCGGTCCATGTCAGCACGCATTTCATCACAGAACTAGTGCTCTACTAACAACTGACAGTATTTGTACTCCACGTAGGTTTCCACAAATTGGCGTTTTGCTCTCACAGATCAATAATTATCAAGAGGGCATGTTTTTTTATAAAACATTTTCTCAGTTAATATTTAACCTCACTAGGGTTACAATTTTTGCTGACTCTCCTTCCTAACCTCTAAATGAAAATTAACTTTTCCTCACAGCACCATTCAGAAATTAACCAGAATATCAAAAGAATAAATCAAAGCCTGGAACACTTTTTCTAACAGCTTCCCTTCACACCACCACCATCTTGTCCCAACCAAATGGACATCTGGGATATACATCTCTCTACTACAGATTATTTCTACATCAATGCCATGCCTTGCCTTCTACTCAGGACATCCCTTATTTATAACAAGTTCTTTCTTACATTTCTTAGGGGGGACAACAAGATTCCAAGGCTGCTCAAATTAAGCCGTAAAATACTCTCTCATGAAGACTGAACTCCAAGTCCACATGAGAGACACACCCTTGTTCGGGGTTTGGTCATTCATTAATTTCAACCAGTATCATTTATAGGTGATTGCTATGAATGAGACAGTGCACTTGGCACTGAACCAACAGAAATAGCCAAGACATAGTCCCTCAGTCAAGATGCAGCATGTGGTTCAAGAGGTCCTCACCCCAATCCTAAGGACCGTCATGTCACTGAGGGGAGAACAGCAGTATTGAAGGACTGCTATCCTTACCCCCACTCTTGAGGGGCAGACTCACAGGGCCCCCAGGGAACCCAGACACTTGGTAGGAACCTAAGTTTAGGCAGATAATGTGGCTTTTTCATCAATACAATAGCTTGGATTTCTGGATAGACAGCCTGCCTAACTCAAGGCACAGCCTAGCTCACCAAGACATTTTAAGACACAGAGCCCTTGCCATGATGAGTCTCCCAAATCCATTGCTGAGGATTACATCTACACAGCTACCCCTTAGCACATTCCTCCATGTCTTCACAGCCCTTAATGAAACATGTCTCACTTGCCTATGATGACACCATTTACCAAACTCCTCTGCCTTGAATTTGCCCTTAAGGTCCTGTGATGTATTCCGACTCCTAGGAACTTATGCTCTGTCCTTACTACCTGACTCTATACATTTTCTTCTGCTTTGATGATGCCATGAAGACCCTGCCTCTCCTGAGGCACCCATTGTACTTGACACCCAAGGACTGATCTATACATCAACCAGGGCCACACTGAGTAGGAAAAACACTGTGGGAACAGAATATTAAGCAACCCTGTGTGTTGTCCTGACCAGCTCTGTATGGTCAGATCCCAAGGACATCTTGACTTGTAAATCACCCTTGATATACCAAGGTCCTAGGGCAGATTCTTACTAACTTCCACACTGATGAGAAGGACAGGTATAAAATCCCTGGAGCCACAAGTCCTGGGACCATATAAACTTATCCTAGAAAGATAATTCATGATTTGTACCAGAAGGTAGCAAGCCTATAGGCTTGCTGAGGGTCATATGAAGACACCCTACAGAGCAGTTGGCCCAGATGTAGGTTTTTAAAAGAACAAGACTGTCACCATGATGAACGGGAATTCCTGGCACGTTGGCATCCTTGTGAGTCCAAGGGACCAAGGAAGCCATTCCTCTATCTTCTGTGTGCCCCTTGCTCAATGCAGTCCATTAAAGATGTCACAGCATCCGGTTAGTGGATTACAAGTGACAATTTTTTTTTAAATGGAATAGAACAGAAAATATCCAAGCCATCACAGAAAGTGAAGATAGTATGATTTATATAAGTTTTTTATGTGTCATATGAACACTTCACTGTATACTAGGCCCTGATGTAAATGTGTTCTTACTACACAGACAGCACCATGATAAAATGGTACTTCCCTTTCTTTACAAAAGCCGTAACATCTTCAGAACAGGGAGGCATCCTGCTGCTACATGAAATCACCTTTAGAAATTCTGTTATCATAAATAAAAGACACTACTATTGAATTGGTTTTTTAGTTGTTTCACTTTGGTAAAAGTGCATAGAAGTGCAGAAGCTTTTGATCTTGATGAAGTCCCAAAAGTTTATTTTCGCTTTTGTTTCCTTTGCCTTTGAAAGAAGTTGCTGTGGCTGATATTGAGGAGGTTACTGCCTATGTTCTCCTCTAGGATTCTGATGGATTCCTGTCTCACATTGAGGTATTTTATCCATTTGGAGTTTATCTTTGTGTACGGTTTAAGAGAATGGTCGAGTTTCATTCTTCTACATATAGCTGTCCAGTTTTCCCAGCACCATTTATTGAAGAGACTGTCTTTTTTCCACTGTATATTTTTTCCTGTTTTGTCGAAGATTATTTGACCATAGAGTTGAGGGTCCATATCTGGGCTCTCTACTCTGTTCCACTGGTCTATGTGTCTATTTTTATGCCAGTACCATGCTGTCTTGGTGATCACAACTTTGTAGTAAAGCTTGAAATCAGGTAATGTGATGTCGCCAGTTTTATTTTTATTTTTCAAGTTCAAAAGCTTCTGCACAGCAAAGGAATCAGTCAACAAAACAAAGAGGCAACCCACGGAATGGGAGAAGATATTTGCAAATGACAGCACAGACAAAAGGTTGATATCGAGGATATATAATGAACTCCTCAAACTCAACACACACAAAACAGGCCATCATATCAAAAAATGGGAAGAAGGTATGAACAGACACTTCTCCAATCAAGACATACAAATGGCTATCAGACCCATGAAAAAATGTTCATCATCACTAGCCATCAGGGAGATTCAAATTAAAACCACATGGAGAGATCACCTTACACCAGTTAGAATGGTGAAATCACCTTTAGAAATTCTGTTAGCAATACAGGAAACAACATGTGTTGGAGAGGATGTGGAGAAAGGAGAACACTGTTGGTGTGAATGCAAGGTGGTGCAGCCTCTTTGGAGAACAGTGTGGAGATTCCTCAAGATATTAAAAAGAGAACTTCCCTATGACCCTGCCATTGCACTCCTGGGTATTTACCCCAAAGATACAGATGGAGTGAAAAAAAGGGCCATCTGTACCCCAATGTTTATAGCAGCAATGGCCACGGTCGCCAAACTGTGGAAAGAACCAAGATGCCCTTCAACAGACGAATGGATAAAGAAGATGTGGTCCATATACACTATGGAGTATTATGCCTCCATCAGAAAGGATGAATACCCAATTTTTGTAGCAACATGGATGGGACTGGGAGAGATTATGCTGAGTGAAATAAGTCTAACAGAGAGAGTCGATTATCATATGGTTTCACTTATTTGTGAAGCATAACAAATAGCATGGAGGACAAGGGGAGATGGAGAGGAGAAGGGAGTTGAGGGAAATTGGAAGGGGAGATGAACCATGAGAGACTATGGACTCTGAAAAACAACCTGAGGGTTTGAAGGGGCAGGGGGTGGGAGGTTGGGGGAACCAGGTGGTGGGTATTAGGGAGGGCATGTATTGCATGGAGCACTGGGTGTGATGCAAAAACAATGAATACTGTTACATTGAAAAGAAATTTTTTTTTAAAAATCCTATTTAAAAAAAGTGCATAGAAGTTGAAACATGAGATAGTCTTTGAAAGGATGTGTCATGTACACAGCAGGAAATAGCACTCGCCCTCAGTTTATCTCTGTTTTCTTCAGGCCGCTAGTCCCTTCACTCCACCCACCCACTTCTGTATCTGCAATCTGACAAAAGGCAACCATTTACATGTATATTTTGCATATCCAAGCACCCAAGTTACCTCCCTAACGTTTAGCATTTCCCATAGTACAATAAAACTACATAAGTTTTTGTTCAGCTGATAGGGAATGCTGGTTTCCTTCTCAGAATCTCAAACATTCCTGAGGTCTTCCTGTCTTTGCCTGGCCAAGATCACATCACCATCCCTTAAGCCTCTTGAATACCTCCCCACTTTATGATTCAAAGACAGCTGTTGGCACGTCAGTGACCACCAGAATGCCTGCCTCCTCCCCTGAATCCCTGGGAGGGGGAGGAAGATCGGAGCTCAAATTCCAAAAGTGCTTGGGTTTTATTGGATATTCAATTGTGCTCCTCAAGGATGTCATTTTCCAAATGGATTTTCAATCTCTGTTTTTACTGTGAGAGATTTGTGATGTGGACAGATCTGTCTGATAGAATGAAAGAGTGAGGGAAACCATGAGGGCACACAAAATGCTAAAAAAATCTCCAGAAGGAGCACTTCCTCTCCCATCTACTCATTTCACAACAAAATAAAACTGTTTATAGAGTAGATGCATGGGTGTTCCCATCCACAAAATTAAACTATTACTCAAATTTAACAATTTGATCTATAAAGGCAATTAGCGGTGGCAGAACTTGGAAATTGTTCACCCTGACAGATTATGACATGTGTGACAGGAAAGCATTCAATTTACTATGTCACGGTCACTATCTGAGGTATAAACATATTCTGAAGTTTCAAGTAGGACAAATACGGTACTCAAGAAGGAAAAATAAAGTTTCTCATGAATCCCATAACAAAAGTAGTGGAGCAAGTCAGAAGTATGTAGAATTTGCTCACCCTTTAATTCCTTGGGTTTTTTAAATAAAATTTTGAGAAGACACTATTCTATTTAAAGAGTGTCTTGAGTCACCGAGGACAGAAAGGAGCAGAAGCCAAAGAGGATTTAGACGACCTGAGGGAGGAGAGAGTCCTTTATACACTGGAGGACACCCTTCTCACCTTGCGGATATTTTGTTTCTGTCTAGACATGTTTGAGAGGGGTCTTGCTCAGAGCTGGGGTCTTGGAATCATGTATGATCCTGCCCCCTTTTCTAATCCACAATATGCCTTCTAACTGGGAGACAAAGGAAGAAAGGCTTCTTCCAGAATATGAAATTCGTGTGTTTACTGGGACTCACAGCAAAGCGACACACAGAATATTTAATAACCAGTACCTGAAGGGCACACTGTCCAGTCAGAAAGAACGTGGGCTCAAGTAGGGTTCTGGGGACCTCCTGGACCAAGGGGACATCCAGGGGCCCCAGGAATGAGCTGGGACAGCAGTCAGGGGGCACCGGGGCAAAGTTTTGTACTGACAGGAATGACAGTATTTCAACGGGCTAACAACTTGTGCAAACCCACTGAAAAGAAGCCATGGAAACACTCTTCCATCTTCATATGCCCCCCCCCAAGCCCCTGCTACGCATCTATTTTAAGGTTTCTGGATTCAGAATGAACATTACTGATAATGGTAATTGTAGTAAAGAATCAAGAAAACACAGTTACCAGAACTACCTACAACTGGAACGTAAACCGTTTCCTCGGCCAGAGATACTGGCTGGGAGCAGCCTTGTGGAAGCTGATGGGGTTTGGGAAAGACTACCCCAAAATACGGTGCCTTCGGTTCAAAAGGACATATGGGATACTTTAAGCTGCAGCAATCTGGGCAAATAGCAAAAGCAGAAAGGTCGGGGCACCTGGGTGGCTCAGTGGGTTGAGCCTCTGCTCAGGTCATGATCTCAGGGTCCTGAGATCGAGTCCCGCATCGGGCTCTCTGCTCAGCAGGAAGCCTGCTTCCTCCTCTCTCTCTCTCTGCCTACTTGTGATCTCTCTCTGTGTCAAATAAATAAATAAAATTTTTTAAAAAAAATAAAAAAAAAAAAAGCAGAAAGGTCACCCTGACCTGTCGCCTCAAACAGGTTGCAAAATCTTCACCTAAGAGGAGTCCTCCTCATACCATAGGGAAGGAGAATCCTTATCTCTGCAGACAAAGAGATCCCGAGTAGAACCCTAACCAAGAGGCCTTGCTATGTTTCTCCTAGTTTCCTAGACTCATCTCCTCATCTTTGACCTGTATCATGTCTCTACTCCTCATCAAACCTACCCTACTCAACTCCAGTAGTTTTCTGGGGCCTTCATTTCCATAGGAAGGCTTCCATGTCAAGTAAAACATATATTAAATAGATTTGTATGTTTTTCTACTGTTTATCTGTCTTTGTTGGCTTCATTTTCACACCCAGCTGGGAATCTTAAGAGGTCTGAGGAAAATTTACCCTCCCCCACATAGCTAAAAGAGTATATGAACACAGCTGAGGAAAACACCACCATTAGGAGGAGCATGCTTGGTGACAGAACACAAACGAGGTTCAGAGAAACACACGTGAGCAACACGTCCATGTAAGTCAGAGATCAGAGACTGAAGGGGGATGGGTTTTTCAGTTACCGGAGTCAGAGGTGTCCTGTTGTCCCCAGGTACATTTTATCAGCCTTGACTACCTAACTGAATGATGTTTTGGGTGAGCCACTCTTCTTAGCTTTAAATAAAACAGGAAACCTACTCTAAACCTCCACTATTGAAGTGTGCCCTGCTCAGGTGTCTTGTCATCAGGAGGGAGGGAGTCTGGATCCCAGATGTGTGCGTCACAGTCACAGATCTAGAGGAGACCCGTACATGCTGGAAAGTGCCAGATGGGCATTTAGGTCTATGTATTGGTATCAGGTGACACCGGTGTATTATGCTCAAAGTCAGAGTACCGGAAGTATGCTGAATGCACATGGGAGATTCAGTGTCTTCTGCTGTCATGATCAAGTCCAGCCCCTAAGTAGGGTAGACTCTATCAAGGTAATGTTCCCCTGGCAACCATCCTTAGACCTCGATAAAGACCCTGCCTTCCTACCACCACTTTCAGCCCCCTGACCCATGGGAGAGAGCGCGGGATCTCCACAGACACCTGCTACAATAAGGAAAGCCAGAACCACTGTCACCCTAACATCTAGAGAGCTTTACCCACTTCATGAAAGCTTATCTAATTCTACCTGTGTTGTGAGCACAGATTTGCAGAACCTGGTTTCTGAGGCAGCTCTTGTGGTTAACTTATTTGCATTTAAATAGAGCCACAGGGACGGAGGTTGTCTGAGACATGTGCTTATTTTCTGATTTGCAGCAATGGAGAACACAGGTTGTTTTCTTAAAAAAAAAAAAAAAAAAAAGGTTAAAATTCTACTTATTCTCCTGACCACAATATGATTCAATACTTTATAATAACTATAAGAACTTACTTTTAGATTCCAATGTGAACTCACATCATAAAAACATAATAGCTACTATTAATTCAAGGCTCACTACATACTAGACATTATGCGAAGGATAGCTCCATTAGGATGGTGACTCACGAAGGCCTTGTAATCTCCATTTTGCTAGAACAAAATAGAAGCTTCGACAGGCTGAGTAATTTTTCTAAGATTACCTCGCAAGTAAACTTTAGAGGCAGAAACCGAACCCAAACTCGCTTTAGAAGAACCATACTCACAGATTAGCCTCCTCTTAAATGTCCGAGTCAATTATCTTTACTTGAAAGAAGAGAAAGAAAAAGAAAAGAAAAAAAAAAAAAAAAGAAAGAAAGAAAAGAAAGGAAAAAGAAAAAAAAAGACCTATGGCAGGCAGGGAAGGAAGGAAGGAAGGACTGAAGGAAGGAAGGAAAGAAAAGGAAAAGGAAGTGAGGACGGTCATGCTGGCAGTCAAGAATCCCAGGAAAACTACTCATACACAAACCGAATTTGAAATCTTGCATTTTAATGCTATGGACTCAATTTTATCATTATAAACTGGTTCTTACAACACTGCTGTCATTTTACCACTCTTGGGCTCAAAGAGTTGAACCGCTTAACCTTCTCAGTGGCATGACATTTCAGTGGCTCGCTGTGGCATTTAAGGATCTCTGGGATCTGGCACTGGCTTAAACAGCCCCTCTCCCCCTATGCTCCAGCCATTCCAGAGTCAGATAGCTTTTCACTTCTACGCTTTGCATCTGTTCTTCCCTCAGCCTGGAATGTTCTTCGGCTACCATCTCTACCTAGAATTGCCAGTTCGCTGCGAAGCCTTCCCTTGATTCTCAAAATAGAAAGCCCTTCTCGGGGCGTCTGGGTGGGGCAGTCACTTGGGCATCTGACTCTTCTTTTCAGCTCAGGCGGTGATCTCAGGGTCATGGGATGGAGCTCTGTGGCGGGACTCCCTCTCCTTCTCCCCCTGCCCCTTCCCAACCATGCTCGCGTTCTCTCTCTCTCCAAAATAAATAAATAAATAGCATAAAAAGAAAAAAAGCTCTTCTTTACCACAGCATTGTTTTTTTAAACAGTTAGAACATCTAACTTTCCAATTTTGTTCTCTGTCCTTGTTCGTAGACCTACCTACCAAAATGAGAACAGAGCTCACATATTTTTTTATCTCCCTTCTCCAGTAACAGCCACCCCAAAGCCTATGCTAAGAAGGGGCTCAACAAGTATTGGTTGGCTTAAGTAAACTTCAATTTGCACTCAAGTATTGATCGTTTTAAACTTTTTAAAACACAACCTTGACAGAAATAACACATTCAGTTTGCAAAACCATTAATAAATTAATATTACTAACACATACTTTACAATTTACAAATACTTTTCCACATGTATTAAATTAAATCATTACAAGAAGCCCTTTGGATAGTTAGTAAAAAAAAAAAAAAATCTCATTATTATCTCCATTTCTCAGATGAGGGATCAGTACTAAAAATAATTATTTAGCTCTTTCAAACAGCTGCAGAATAATTATGTAGCAGCCATAACACAAAGCACACACCTGCATTATTTTATTCCCTGAAAGCTTGAGATACAATATAGAGGTAGTTCTTACTGGGTATTAGAAGCTTATGAGCATCTGGAAATGGAAGCTAGTTTAATTATTTCCAAGCCTGTCTATCTGGAGGAGAAATTCATAGGCAAAAGCCTTAAAATAATTGTGCCCAAGAGTTTGTTTGCTATCGTACTCCTATTTCCCTCCCTGGTTCTATGTGGATCGATGACACTGACGGTAACTGGCAGTATTTCTGTTGCAGATTAAATAATGGGGCTATCACCTTCTGTGCTATGGTCGGGGACCTCCTCTAGCTGTAAATGGAGGTAAAAACTGGAAAGGAGACCATAGTGTCATGATATATAAAATTACCTCGCATCATTACAGAATGATGCATCTGTCCCTCGTAAACAAAATTTCCACCTAATTCCTTTCCCGACTTTAACGGCTCGGATGAAAATGAATTTATACTGCAATGCCCCTTTTACTTTTCAAGCATTTATGGGACATATTTAACCTTGTCTGACTGACTGGTTTCATCACCGGCCACATCCCTTATCGCCCTAAGCTGTAAGATGGCCCCATCCCACGTGGCAAGTGAGTCCCACAGGCCAGATGGTTTCACACCCAGGACTGACATGTTTCTTCACCTCTCTCATTTCCTCCTTTGCCACTGAACTGCTCCATCTGACTCCTGCCGACTTCCCCACATCGCCAGCAGCCTCCGCTATGCCATGCCCGATTGCTGCATTTCAGAAAGTTGTCCCACCAGTGGGCTTGGTGCGGACGAGGAAATGTACAGGCTCAGAGGAGGGAGAAGAACCTTCTAGGAGCCTGCATGCCATCCAGGAGGTGGAAGGGAAAGCAGACAATTTCAAAAGAGCACAGCCCCGGCTTGCCGGAGGGATTTACAGCATCAGAGGGTCAGCGGTGTGGAGTTCAGAGAGGGACTCCCAGAAGAGTTAGCTCCGGGTCTGAGCCTGGAGGTACGAACAGAAAGTCGCCAGACAGACGGTCACTGGCTGGAAGGGCACCTGCTTGGGTGCGTGGCAGAGCATGAGTTGCACGGAGAAGTATGGATTTCTCCACATTACCAGAGCCCTCGCTGAGGAGACAAGGGGTAAAACTGAGACACGAGAGGTGTGAAGATGCCCCTTCCAAGACTCTCTGCCTCGGACTTTATTCCAGGGGCAACAGGAACTGTGGACAGGACTTAAACAAAGGGGTAATTTGGAGCAAGGCAGGGAGCTCAGTGAGAAAGCCTGGAGCCAGACACCTGGTTTTTGAATGACTACATGGAACTCCTCACAAAGGAATGTGATTCAGAGAGGTGAGAGAGGCGAGCACAGAGAGAAGGCTTCATTTCAGAACACTCTCGTGCTGGAGAAGTTGCCCAAGAGTGTGCGTACAGTCCATGTGTCCTGCAGGACGTCAGGTGTCCTGTTTCACTCAGCTATGGGGTTGAAAGCACAACTACGCTAACCACTCAGCATCTCACTGGCTGCCCACTAACCTCACCATGGTGGGGGGTGGGGGAGCATCAAGGGTCCTGGTACTTAGGTCGTCACCCAAACACATAAAATTAGCTTCCCTAGAGCAGTGACCCAGAATCTGTTAAGATTCTTCAAGGGATTCCTGTATTCAGCCATGGCCAAGAACGACCATGCTAAAGCATGAGACTCGGACATCAGACCAGTAAAGGGCTCTCTTCCTGGGGACATGTATGGATAGTGATATTTGTGGATTTTCCTTGACTTTGACACAGGTTATAGGCACCTCATGAAGGCACAGCTCAACTATTGCTTCCTCGGAAAAGCCTGCTCTGGACGGGTATGGGGGTTGCGGCATGGGTTAGAAACCTTATCATCCCTCTCTATTAATGTGGTTAATGTTTATTGTAAAGTCGATGGAGAGAAGTCCAAATAAGAGGTCATGTAAGAGGAAACCAGACTATACTGGAATGAAATCCATGTTCACACATGTAACTGTCAGGTGAAAGAGATTCAGCACACTCGTGACAGCACGGAATGACCTTTCTGCTTTGGGATATTGATACAAGTTTTCTGATCTCACTGCAAAGAACAGGATGCAACAGTTAAGGATATCAACTTCCTGCCTGGGGATTATCAGCTCAACAGAAACAAGAAACACCAGCTTGGGTCACAGGACACTTTTTGACAAGCATAATAAATATCCTACTCTTTTTTTTAAATTTTTTTAAAGATTTTATTTATTTATTTGACAGAGATCACACAAGTAGGTAGAGAGAGGGGGAAAGCAAGCTCACCGCCGAGCAGAGAGCCCGATGTGGGGCTCGATCCCAGGACCCTGGGATCATGACCCAAGCTGAAGACAGAGGCTTTAACACACTGAGCCACCCAGGAGCCCCTAAATATCCTACTCTTAATAGCTCTCACAGTTGGGAGGATTTATGAAGATTTCCAGCTACAGTCATGACAAATAGCAAGGGTCCTGCATACAGCCCTATTTTTCTTTAATCTGGAAATTCTGACCTGTACACAGAGCCTAAAACAGATGAAGTCTGGAAGTTTCTTTTTCCAATCCTATTTTAACAGCATCATTCACACCTAAGAAGCCCTTCCTAAGCACAGGAAAATCATATGGCACTAATATTCCAGAATCATGGTAGGGATGTGGGTTTAGGAGTAAAGGGAACAGTGTCAATAGTAGTTTCAAAATATGAAAGCCAATTCTTAGCAGGCACTTTTACTTTGCTCAAACGAACGAACCTTGGGGCAAAAATAAACTTATCTTTGGAACTATACACCTGGGATCATTTATTAACACAGGCACGAGGTTTTGAGCAACCCAGAGTGAACCTTGGGCACACTTCTACAGAACAGTGAGGTGCAAACCTTCATTTCCTCCTTGAGGTTATGCTGAAGGGAGTGCACTGAACTGATCAAAATAAATGAGTATGTTTCAAAAGTGGTGCCTCCCCTGAGGAGGAAGGCCAAGATAAAGAGACTTGAGGAAAGGTGACTGACTGATTTAACTTTGCACACAGTACACCACAGAGAGACACACACAGAAATCTTGCTGGAAATGAAAGGCACTCAGGCTTGCAGGGTTGTTCTCAAAACGTGCACGGCGAGCATACTGAGATGCGCAGAGAGGATGTGTGCACATATGAAAAATAGAGAAGTCAGAAGCAAGGAGGACTAAGGATAATAACATGAAAATGTCACCACTGTCTGAGCTGGGCACTCTGTGGACTGTCCCCCTCTCCCGATGTCACAACAGCAACTGTCCACAAGAAACAATTCAAACCACAGGGCTCCTTTGAGGTAATGCAACAAATATGTAACAGTCTTGGTTTGGAAACGTTCCAGTTTGGGGCACTGGGTAGCTCAGTCGGTTCATCGCCTGGCTTGTGATTTCAGCTCAGGTTGTGATCTCATGGGTCGTGAGACTGAGCCCTGCATCAGGCTCTATCTACACTTAGCACAGAATCTGCTTGAAACTCTCTCCTTCTGCCACCCCTGCTCTTCCCCTCCTCTCCCTCTCCGAAAACAAATAAATAAACCTTTAAAAAAAAAGAAGAAGAAGAAGAAGAAGAAAGAAAAGAAAAGAAAAAAGTTCCAGTTCAGCCATTATTTATTTTTTGTTTTATGTCAAACCCACTTAGTAAATCAGCTTAGGGGTCCAGTTGCACAAAGCAGGAAGTTCCCATCGTCGACTTTCGGTGCAAGGATTGCCTGAAACACTGTGTTTTCCTCTTCCCGTTCCCTTAACTGTTCACATCTATCCACGTGGACAACACAAGGTGGAAAATGCAGGCAGTTTTCTGGATTGCTTAGAGAAGTTGGTTCTCTAGGCGCTAGGTTGTGCATTAGAAATAAAATGCAGTGTTCATGAAAATATACATCTAAGCCTTCTCTTGAGGGACACAGGTACACTAGCAGCATCTGCTACCTAGATACTCCCTTACCCTCCAGCGAGCCTTGCACCGTATGAGATTTATGCCAATTCATTGAAAAAGAAAACACACCCTGAGGCCCATCTTCCTCCACTACCCCAACCCACACACACAGTCCCTCTGAATGTTAAGAAACCTTCCCACTGGGTCTTTGTGGTTGCAGTTCCGACCATCCACCAAGGTGCACCCAGACTGGTTGAAGAGTGCACTTGGACAATTATCTGGTCACCTAGAGCATTCCGCCAGCTAGCTGGAAACACGGGGACCACAGAAGCTGCTTTGTCCCTCAGGTGCTGTCCCTAGGTTTTGAGTTACACGTCCACTGTCTTCTCTTACTCATATAACCTCACCTGGACAGACTCAGGCTCTGAACAGTTTTTTAATTGAGATATAATTCACCGTTCTGGAAATTTCATACAAATGGAGTCATTCCACGTGTGATCTTCCATACTTGACTTCTTTCTCCTAGTGCATTTTCAAGGTTCATCCAAATCATAGCCTGAGTCAGCACTTCTTTTATATTAGGTGGACAAGAGGATATAGAAAAGTTTTGTACTTCTGTGCCTTTGGTGATTAGTTGTTAAAAAAAATAGTGTTTATTTTGCTTTATTAAATCTAATATTTTCCAATTAGCAAATCTTATCACCTATCTTATACTCCTTTTCCTTTTGGGACACTAACCCTTACACACTGTCCCTTCATATATTTTAATCAATCAAAACTACTTTTTTGTAGTTTAAATAGAAGTCCAAAAGCCTTCTTTTAATACTTAGTAATTATCTCCTTTTAATAACTAATAATAATTATTAAGGTTTTTCTTTTTTTTTTTAATATTTTATTTATTTATTTGTCAGAGAGAGAGGGAGAGAGAGCGAGCACAGGCGGACAGAAGGGCAGACAGAGGCAGAGGGAGAAGCAGGCTCCCTGCCAAGCAAGGAGCCCGATGTGGGACTCGATCCCAGGATGCTGGGATCATGACCTGAGCCGAAGGCAGCGGCTTAACCCACTGAGCCACCCAGGCATCCTAAGGTTTTTCTTTTTATTCTGTAAGATACTTCCATGTTTTGAAACAAGGGGTTGCTGCTGTTATCTCTTGGATTTTATTTTTATGTATCATTCATGGACTCTGCATTATGCCCTGTCCTTATACAAACCCCTATTTCATTTTCTTCCTCCAACCCTCTGACAACATTTAGGATTAATTCATATTGTTTTTATAATTTTATGACCCATATAAAATATCATTTCCAGGAAAGAGAGAGCATACCCCATTGTACAATTTTGGTTTCCCTAAAGTTGACGGTTTTATTTCTGATTTTCTAGGTTGTCTATGTTCCTACCATAAATTCACTCCCAGATCCATCATCCGTAGGATCCATTTTCACTCTGGATACCCACACACATCCAAGAGTTCCTTAATCCATCTTTTTCTTGGTGGCATCCTTCATTCTACTAGTTTCTTTCTTTCTTTTTTTAAATGTTCTTTATTTATTTGTCAGAGAGAGAGAGAGCACACACCAGCAGGGGGAGCAGCAGGCTCCTCACTTTGCCCTTCTTTCTGCAGCTCTATTGAAGTCAACGTGATGTACAACATAAATATTTAAATGCCAACTTTGACGAGTTTTATATCTGTATGCACCCATGATGCCATCACCGTGATGATGACAGAGATATTCATCACCTCCCAAACCTTCCTCAAGTCCAGTGTGTGTCATCTCCCCCAGGCAACCACACATTTGTCCTCTGTCACTACTGATGACTTTGTATTTTCCAGGATTTTATATGAATGGCTTGTAAGAGTTTGACTCATGTTTGCTTCTTGCACTCAGCATATTCTGCTTGAGCTTCTTTCATGACATAGTATGTGCCAATGGTCTGCTTCCATACTGGGTAGTATTACATGGCACAGATACACTAGAATTTGTTTATCCAATCATTTGTTGATGGATAGCTGGCTTGTTTCCATCTTAGTTTTATAAATAAAGCTTCAATGAACCTTCGTGTTCAAGTTCTTTGGTGACATTGGCTCTGTAAGTTCCTACAACCTACACCCATGCCTTTCTAGGAACTATTAAAGGTTGCTTTGGCAAATTCTTCCACTATTCTTTTTTTTTTTTTTTAATTGTACTTGTTTATTTGGCAGAGAGAGAGAGAGCACACACAAACAAGAGGAGCAGCAGAGGGAGATGGAGAACCAGGCTCTCTGCTGGGCAGGGAGCCTGACATGGGGCTCGATCCCAGGATCCTGGGACCATGACCTGAGCCAAAGGCAGATGCTTAATCAACTGAACCAGCCAGGTGCCCGTATTCTTGACTCATTCACCAACTGTGCCCGTCTCTTCTCTTGTCCACCTCCTCCATATGCTATGGAAACCTAATGACTATTTTTAGCTCTATTCCCATGACCTGACAGTTTAGATCCACCCAGTTATGGAGTGAGATATCTGAGTCAGTTTGGATCTTTCCTTGTCTTTGATCAGGGACCAAATCCTGCCAACTAACCCTCTTAAGGGGCCCCTCATGTACTTCCTCTTGTTTTGCTCCATCACCATTGACTTGGGGTAGGCCTCATTTCCTACCTGAAATGACGTTACTGACCCTTTGGTGTCTCCAATCTTCCCACTTTAATTTATGGCCCACACTGTGGGCACCATTTTCCTAACACACAAATCTGGTCCTATTTATTCTGCAGTTGCTAAAACTCACCAATTGCTGACAGGGAAATCAAAATTCTAGAAGTGGTATGCGTGGTCTTTAAAAATGTAGCCCCAGGGCTTGCTTCAGCTCTAGCTCTTCCAGGACCAACTCCCTAAGCTGCAGCCACATCAAATTCCCTGTGTATTCTCAAATGTGCCATATTTTTTTTGTACCTCTGAGTTTGTATGTACTTTTTCATCTCTGTGGAATGCCATTCCTTAACTGAGTCATTTTATGAAACCCTGCCGTGTTCTACAATGTCCAATCCAATTCTGTCTCTCTTTCTCTGTGCGCTCCCCTAGCATTTCTGTTCTCTGTGACTTTATGACTTATTAGCATGTTTTGTTTTGTTTTGTTTCTAGACTGTGGGTTCTTCAGAATAGGAACTGTGCTTTTGTCTTTGCTGTGGCTATCAGCTAGCACCACTACACTAACACAGGAAACAAATACACAGAATGCATAATTCATTAGAAACTGCTGCTCTCTCAACATCTCTGTATATTATCTGATTTATTCCACCTGTTCCCCTCAGTACTGGGAACTAGGGAACTATAGCCTCAACACTTGAAATACTTAAAGAACAGCGAAAATGACTATAGAATAGTATAAATCCACAGAGACCAAAATTGGCCTATATCAATTATCTAATGATAAAGTTTAAAGATAATACAAATTTTCATCAGAAAGAAGGGGACCAAATCTACAAAAAATACGAATGTAAATATCTGAAGTATGATTTTCATTGAGCCATAATGTAATATAAAATTAACTGAATGCTACCATAATATAGCAAGTTGGTAAGTTATTTGTGTAACACACATAATGTATTACTGAAGCATTAACTATAAATAAAGTGGAGATTCTAAGAAATAACATGGATTCCTGCAGGGAGAATAAACTCTCTCGTGTTCCCATCCCCTATCACTCTTGGCCCCCACACGGTCATCATGAGAACACAAACCTAAAGCATCACTAAGTAGGCTGCACTTCAGGCCAGTCTTGATCTGGCTACACATCTTCAGTGCCTGAGGAATTTCTTTCTCCTGCCAACATCATCCTTCCCACTACCATTATCATTACACAAGTAATGCAAGCAGTTTGGCAGGAAATTCCAATGCAGTGTAGATAAAGTGTACTTACATAATGTGAATTATGGAAGTTCACATTACATAATGTGAATTATTTTATAGTGTAAATTAAAAATTTGAGATATATAGTATTAATGGCCCAACTCTCTGATTCTACTCCTAAAAGGTGACTACTTTTTATTAAAGAGTATATTAAAGAGTTTCTAATTCTTTTAGATATTTATAGATCTATCCCCCCACAAACATACAAACACCCACATTTTTTTTTCCAAATACAAATGGAAATATGCTATACTTACTGGTCTGAAATTGCTCTTTTCACTTAAGAGCGATCTTGGACAGCTTTCTGTATCATTGCAGAGAGATCTACCTTATTCTTCATTCTTTTTAATGATTAAATGGGATTCCATTCATTCACAAAGTGTATATATATATATATATATTTTTTTTTTTTTTTAATTTTCTTTATTTATTTGACAGAGAGAGAGATCACAAGTAGGCAGAGAGAAAAGGGGAAGCAGACTTCCTGCCAAGCAGGGAGCCTGATGTGGGGCTCAAACCCAGGACCCTGAGATCATGACCTGAGCCGAAGGCAGAGGCTTTAACCCACTGAGCCACCCAGGCACCCCACACAAAGTAGCTTCTGAGAAGCTGCCATGGGCTTGGCACCAAGCCAAATACGTAGGCATGACCCTAGATTCTCCTTCATACCCCATGTACCGCATACCCCATTGAAATCCATCTATAGTTCCATCATTCCAGGAAATTAAGTTCTAAATAGCTTACCCTACAATGCTGCCTTGGTAACTATCAGGGCTTATGTTGCCCTCCTTGCTTTAAACTTTCGAAACATAAGTAAGTCCTTCCTCCATACATACCTTGGGTCTGGCCGATGGGAATCTGTACACAATCCTGATAAGCAGCCTGGTTTGGGGACCACTAGCCTATAAAACATGTTCTACGAAGTGCCGGCATAGCTCAGATGTTCGTTTAGTCATTCAATTATCAAATACTTAGGAGGCACTCCACTGACCACTAGAAATCTAAAGATAAGACCTGACCTATGCCTTGAGAGTAAGGAGATGACGTCTAGTATAAGGACAGATGTGAAAGACCAAGGAATAATGATCATAAATAACAGGTTTTATTTTATTTTTTTTACCATAAGCCAAAGAGTCTATTTCGTGTACATATGATTTCATTTACCCTTACAATAATCCCGAGGAATATATTCTATTATTATCATCCTAATTTATACACGGTAAATAAGCCAAGATCGGAAACTGAGGCAGAGAAGTCAAACAACTTAATAAATATATCAAAATATCTTTCTGTTAGCACATACAGTATTTATTATTATGATGACGATTTCTGACTTTCTTCCTATCTCCTCTGTTTGCCTTTGTGAGGCCTCTCAACTCCAGAGGCTCTGAAATGCAAGTTAGAGGGATTTAGAACTCAGCCACTGCCTAAGGCCATTCAGTTCAGAGACTTTATCTTGCTTGAGTCTCTGGGGCTTCAAGAACTCTTCAAACCCAAAAGCTGTCAGTCCAGAGCAATAACTCCAATTCCAACAAAGACTTTAAGTCCTGTGAGGAAGAGGAGGAAGATTAACCCACACGCATAAATTACGTGGCTAAGATAATTAGCTACAACAGCTCTTCTTCTTCTTCCTCCAAAAGTAAATACTTGGACTGTGTTTTAATTTGCCCCTTTTATAAATGAGAATTCTGCACCTCATGGATCCAGGGCCTGCCTACAAGGTTGGCTGGGCCAGCCAACCATAGGTTCTCTCCAGCCTGCAGACACTCTACAGGGACCTCTTCCTGACTATAGGGCGCCCCCCCTCCCCCAAAGCATTTACTTGAGAAAACTTGCAATTGTAAATTTTTTCAGGGCCCCTTTGTGATGGACATTTTCTCTAGGTCTCTTGCTGGTTTCACAATTTTGGAATGTTATTCTCAAGAACCTGAGTGCCATCCCTTTGAAATGTAATCAGCAAAAAAGATAGTGCCCCTATCTCCCTCTTCCTTCTGCAGGAAGGGAGGAGATTTGAGCCAGTAAGCACAAACTGCCTAAAGCAGTTTCACCAACCTACCTGCTCAAGACTTCCAGCATTTTCCCCGCTGGTTCACCCCAGCACCTACCTCAGCACCTAAAACCCTGCTGCCTTTTGTTCCATAGGAGTTGAATTCAATCTCCCTCTTCTGTTGTGATAGTCTTGGACAAAATCATCTCAATTTACCTCTGTCTACTACATTTTTTCTTTAACAGCATTAAGCACAAAGTCATAAATCAGTACATCGACCACCCATTCCCAGGAGAATACAAAAGAAACAAAGTGACATGAGACTTGATGGTCCTAAGATGCTTTTTAGCCACAGGCCTAATTTGGCACATGGACCATGACAGCTTCAGAGAACTGTAGAGTCAGTTTCTTCTTAAAATATAATTCATCTGATGTCACTGGAGTAGAACGGGAAACACTTGTATGTTGTTATATAAAAGACGGACATATCGCTTAAGAGACAAATCTATCCAGCCAATTCAAATCCACCTACAAATAATCAAGGATTCATATTAAAAAAAAAAACATTTTATTTATTTATTTGTCAGAGAGAGAGAGATAGCACAAGCAGGGAGAGCAGCAGGCAGAGGGAGAGAGAGAAAAACAGACCCCCTGCTGAGCAGGGAGCCCAATGCGGGACTCAGTCGCAGGACCCTGGGATCATGACCTAAGCCTAAAGCAGACTCTTAACCAACTGAACCACCCAGGTGTCCCTGTGCCCATCCCTCAAATATTAAAAGTACATGAGTCCCGGGCACCTGGGTAGCTCAGTCCTTAAGCATTTGACTCTTGGTTTCAGCTCATAACCTCAGGGTTGTGACACTGAGCCACACCGTGGTTCCATGCTCAGTGAGGAGTCTGCTAAATTTTCTATCTCCCTCTCCCTCTACCCCTCCCCATGCTCACTCACTCTCTCAAAAATCTTTTTTTTTCCTTTTTTTTTTAAAGTACATGATGTTGTCCTTTAAGATGATTTTAAAACATGAAATGAATGAGGGCAATTTTTTTTTTTACCTATTGATAAAAGGTATTCCTACCAAAGTAAAGAGCAAAATGTTTGCATCAGCTGTTGCAACATCACACTGCAGGAGCTATTAATATGGCTCCAGAGTTCATGATTTAATAATTTCACCCTAGAAAATATTAACTATTATAGAAACCATGTTCTAGGTTATACCCAGTGGTCCTCTGCTGAATTTGAAATCGTTTATGTGGATGACCAAAGAACACTTCCAATTCAGCAAGTTGATGCTCATATTAGAATGAATATTCTACGTGAGGGGACTTTTGTCCAGAAAATAGAGGAAAATACAGTTATAACATATTGAGTTTCTAAGAGATCATTTCTTAGGCTTCCTAATGCGAATCTTAAAAGCATCATACAACTAAGTTTCATACAATTTCTCGCAGTTATAGAAGCAGGGAATTTTTGAGACTGTTGCAAAGATTCCTGAAGTTGCGTCACTCTTCACCATCCGGCATCTCAGGAGACATCTTAGTTATGTACCGTCAAACCCCACATGATCATCTCCACTCCTCTGAATCCTCAGTGTCCCTTGGATGATTAACAGGCATTTCGTATATCATCTCTCAAATTGGAATCTATATCCCAACTCAATTTTCCCCCATCCACCCACTTCAAGAACTGGCACCCACCCTTTACCTCAGACCCCTGAACTTGGAATTATTCCTGACTCCTCTTGCCCTGACAACCATCAGCCAGACCTACCAACACCTGGTTTTTAAATATTGCTGTGATCCAACCACTTGTCATCATAACCCATCAGGTCAAGCCACCAACGTGTCCATCTAGACTCACGAGAGTTAATTATTTTTTTTTTTTCGTTAGCAGAAAGGATCATGATTGGACATTACAAGTGGTAATAAGTCATATTGGAAAGTCATGCTTGTTTTCCTTTAAGACACCTGTTTCTAAGAGAAGCAAAAGAGCACCTGAAAAAGATGAGCTTCAAAAAAAAAAAAGAGATGACCTTAGTAATAAGAACAAAGTATATACTGGGAGGAGAGGCATATAGACCCCAGATGGGGGGTGAGGGGAATTATTTTACCATCAGAGGAAAAAGGAGGAACTTTCTGTTAAACTGTCCAAGTCTGCTTTTCCAGTCCTTCTGACCACTGACACATACTTCTGAGAAATGAAACAGTCAGATAGGACAATAAAAGCACATGTCCTGTCTGGCTGGAAAAATACCCACAGGCTCATTTACACCATCTGATCTCTCCAGCCCAGAACTAAGTAGCATGAAGAATAATTTCTAAAAATAAGGCCTGGATGTCTCCCGAAAGGCACTGACTTAAAGGAAAAAATGCTTGGTGAAATTTTACTTCCGAACGTTTTGCAAACTCAAGCAGACAAAACCTATCCACCAACACTAATGAACACAAACTAATCATGTCACATTTGGCTCTGGGCGGTCAGCCTTCTAAAATTAAGTGCTGGCTCCTACTTGCTCCACAGGATAGGGCTTGAGGAACTGTCCAACGCTGACAGAATGGATTTTCCTGCCTCAACCAAGCATAGGAGATTTGTGACAGGAAGATAATAAACACGTCCAGAAGGGACTGAGCAGAAGGACCAAGGCAGAAAGTCTCTAGAAGTCAGGGAGGCTTGTTTCAGCCCTGCAGCTGAGACGTTTGACATTTTCTTTCTGGAATGCTCACCTCTGCGGAGATTTCAGAGTACTCTGGAGCTTGTTCCTAAAACCAGGCTAATGACACTGGTTGCGGGGCATGGTAGGTAAGTGGGGGCAGCTTTCAGCATACAGAACTTACACCTGCCTTCTCATCCACAGTAGAGGTGCCGGTGGCAAGACTAGGGGCTCATCTGGATTACCTGAGCTCTCCCAGCTGTTTCTGTAGATTCTTATATGTTCTGGGTTCAGTGGGGCAGGCATGTATATTTTGGGAAAAGAAAAAAAGGAGCCGTGATTAGGATGTTCCCAGGGTGAAAGCTACTCCTCTTAGTCTACCTGATCCTGATGTACTTATCATCGTGACTTGGGCTGCGTCTTTTGGCCCAGAAACTATTATTCATCGGGCCCTTTTAAAGTTGTACTGGGACATAGCCACCTCCAAGCAGGTATTTGTGGTCTGTGGCTGCCCACGTGCTCCAGGGCCAAAACTGACCAGTTATGACAGAGACTGAGCCATCTGCAAAGTGGAAAATATTTATTATTATATATATATATAATATATTATATTATATTATATATTATATATATAAATTATAATTTATAATTTATAATATATTATAATATAATTATAATTTATAATTTATAATAATTATAATTAGCTGACCCTTTTTCAGCTGAGTGAGCAAGTCAGGGACGGTTACTGTTCTCGTACTGCTCACCCTTCTGTCTGTTCAATATTTTTCTTATCATGTTGGTGACTCAGGGAACATCCCAGTCTTTCTTCATTTCAGACTCTGCTTGAAGTCGGGCCAAAACCCTATTTTCACCAGCATATGAATATTACAAATGTGGGAAATTTTTTCTTTCCCCCTTTTTTTTTTTTAACATCAAAAGTCACACTCATATTCAAAGAGCTAACACTCAGGGGAGAATCAGAGCACTAGAAATGTAGAAAGAGCTCAACAGTGGCCAGATGACTTCCAAGGTCTCAAGTAACGCAACTGGAAATTACAAAATGAGTTGGATGTTCCTTATCAGCAAAAACTGTGTTTCTCTGCCTCCTTAATCCTGCTCTTTGTACAATGGTTTGCAGACACTCAAAACATGTTGATTTAGAGGTCTTCACTGGGGAGGCGCTGAGAAATTATTTCTAGAAGGAGCCCTAACAAAGCATTACCTTTCTTAGTTCTTAGGTGGTATTGCCACAACGTGTAAGGCACAAATTCCACATTGCCACATATGGAATTTCCTAAGACTGTAACTATTGATGAAAAGAAAAGAAAAGTTTCAGGATGCAGAAAATAGCTAAAGCTGTTTAGAACCTGTATAGATTCTATGGACTCGTTTCAGACTTTAAGTCACCTGAAGATTGAAAGTGAGGGAACAGAGAATCATCTATCATGCAAATGGGTGTCAGAAGAAAGCTGGAATATCTATACTTATTTCTGACAAAATAGGCCTTAAAATAAAGACTGTAATAAGAGAAAAGAAGGACACTCTATAATCTAAGGGGGCAGTCCAAAAGAAGATATAACAATTGTAAATATTTACACACCTAACAAATGAGCACCCAAATAACATAAAGCAGTTAATAATACATGTTAAGGAACTAATCAGTAATAATACAATAATAGTAGGGGACTTCTGCACCCCACTTACATAACGGACAGTTCATATAAACAGAAGAGCAAGCAGAAAACAATGGCTCTAAATGACACATTGGACCAGATGCACTGAAGAAAAGTTTAGAACATTCCATCCTAAAGCAGCAGAATACATATTCTTTTCAAGTACATGTTGAACATTCTCCAGAATACGTATTAGCCCACAATACCAGCAAAAACTTCAAGAACATCAAAGTCACAGTATATGCATCTTTCCTGACCCCAATGCTGTGATACTCGAAATCAACCACAAGAAAAAATCTGCAAAGATCATAAATACATGGAAGAACATGCTACTTAACAATGAATGAGTCAACCAAAAAGTAAAAGGAGAAATGAAAAAGTACAGGGAGGGGTGCCTGGGTGGCTCAGATAGTTAAGGGCCTGCCTTTGGCTCAGGTCATGATCCCAGGGTCATGGGACTGAGTCCTGCATGGGGCTCCCTGCTAAGCGGGAAGCCTGCTTCCCTCTCTCTTCCTGCCCTTCCCCCTGCTCATGCTCTCTCTCTCTCAAATAAATAAGCATCATCTTAAAAAAAAGAAAAAGCTCATGAAAACAAATAAAAATGAAAATACAATGGTTCAAAACCTTCGGCATGCAGCAAAGACAGTGCTAAGAGGGAAGTATGTTACAAAACAGCTAATATCATCCTCAATGGAGAAAAACTGAGAGCTTTTCCCCTTTGGTCATTAACAAGAGAGGGCTGTCCACTCACATCATTGTTACTTAACATAGTACTAGAAGCACTAGCCTCAGCAATCAGAAAACAAAAGGAAATTAAGATGCATCCAAATACCTACTGGGTATTTATCCCAAGAAATACAGGAACACTAATTCAAAGTAATACAAGCACCCTTATGTTTATAGCAGGATGATCTACAAGAGCCAAACTGTGGAAACAGCCCAGTGTCCATCGACAGATGATGAATGGATGAAGAAGAAGTGATATACATATACACAGTGGACTATTATTCATCAGTAAAAAAGAATGAAACCTTGCCATTTATGATGACGTGGACGGAGCCAATAGAGTGTATTATGCTAAGTGAAATATGTCAGAGAAAGACAAATACCATATGTTGCACTCATGTGTGGAAATTAAGAAACAAAACACATGAGCAAAGGGGGGGAAAAAAGAGGCAAATCAAGAAAGAGGCTCTTAACTACAGAAAACACACTGATGGTCACTGGGGAGTGAGGGTGGAGGAAGGGAAAACTAGGCGATGGGGGTGAAGGGGGGCACTTGTGATGAGATGGGGTTGTGTACACAAGTGCTGAGTCACTACACTGTACACCTGAAACTAACAGAACACTGCACGTGAAATGCCAACAGAGTATTACCCCCACCTTAAAAGACCACCAGAGACGTGAGTCAAAGCCAATCAGCAAGGGTTGTTTATTGCAGGTTCGAACCTGGACCTCTGCGACGCTTGTTGCCCATAACGCCGAGAGGTCCGGAGCTGGGTCGGTGCAGGATTTTTATAGACAGATACAAACAAGTTTCGGGTGGGGCTGAGCTGATTGATTGACAGTTTGAACAGGCATACTTGGCGTCAGTGGATTGGGTCAGGGGACCCGCGTGCGCGAAAGCAGACAAAGCAATCTTACAGAAGCAGAACTGGCCGGTTAGCCCACGCATGCGAAAAAAGCACTCTCAGGATATTGAAGGCCTGGTTACTATCAAGTAAAGACAATTGGGAGTCTCCTGGTGGAATGTTACATTCCTACTATCAAGCATCCTTGTTAATGAGATTTAGGTTTAGAAGAAATTTAACTTTATTTACTTTTCCTTCTACCTCCTTCGGTTTTTCATGGAGGGGAGGGTGACATTAGGGCTATTGATAAGGTAACTTCTTTGTTGTAAATCTCAAGGACATTTGCAAACCAAGGGAGACTCCTACCTTGCAGGACTGTGATCTCTGCAAGTTAACTATTTATCGTTTTATGGCAGTCAGGGGTGCCTGAGAAATGCTACACATATGGAGGGGAGCAGGTGAAGAGGGGGTGCAAGGCGTCAGCTTTTGCTTTGTCCTCAGCCAGCCTCCTGCTCCTTCACACGTTAACTAACTGGAATGAAATTAAAGACAAAAACCCCGTCTGTGAAGTACTAAATGAAAACTAAAATGCGTTTTGTTGGACCTTCACACTATAATTGAAAACACAGTAATGGGGGATTCAACCAAAACTGTGTTCATCATGGTGGAACTTTTATTCAGAGCACATTTGAATTCCCCAAAATCGTACCTGCTGGCTGAATGAAATGGCAACAAAATGGTAGCAAATTTTAAAAAAATGTGGGTCTCCCTCTTCCCAATTTCAGGCCAACTGTACTGTTAATCAGTATTCCTTAAGAAAGATCCCACGAAAAGAGCCAAATGTGACACTGTTTAGTATCTATTTTTAAATGAAATTAAATAAGCTCCTTAAAATATCTGGGGAACGGATTTGCTGGATGCTGTTCACTCATTTCTCCAGTCCTTGGGGATCACTGTCTGCAAGGTCTGGGAGGATGTTAGCACCTGTCTCGGGTCAGGCTGAGAAAGGCTGATCCTTGTACAGATAGTACAGTTCTATCTGTACTCTGTTTTAATAAATCTAAAGAATTTCTATTTACTGACAAGTAATATTATTATTGATGGCTTTGACAACTCAAATTAAGAGACCCTTCCTTTCTTCTACTACTCACCTGTACTCGATGTATTAGAATTTGAAAACATAGTTTATAAAATGCCTGCTAGCATGGCATTTTTGGCTAAAAAGTGGTAAGAAAAGTATTTTGGAGAGAAAAATTCCAAAGGTGACAGATGGAGCCAATGTCCTCTTAAAAACTTAGAGGGGCCAACACAGAGGTATTTACATGAGAGTTACAACATGAAAGTTGTTATTGTTGTCCCCATGTTACAGATAAGAAAACTGATGAAGAGGTTCAAGGACTTCTCAGGGCCATGGAATAACTAGATACAGGAGTGTACACTCCACGGCATAGTCTGCTTCCAGAGACCAATTCAGAGCACTAGGGCTATGATAAAGGATAGAGAGGGATACAGATGATCTGGGAAACTTTAACAGGAGGAATGGGGAAGACTGAAGAATGATTTCTCCTGGTGATTGGTATCCCAGCCTCTCGGTGCCTCCTTCACGGGTCCACGACAGGAAAAGAAATGTCAACTTCCTTATCTGTGTCGTCCAGACTGATACTCTGACACTGGTTCATGTCTGGATCCCAAGAACCTGATGATGCCTGGTGTTTGGAGGGTGTTCAATCATGTTGGTTGAATGAACATGTATGGATGAGAAAGGCAGTACTCCGGGGAAAGGCAAGAAGGTTCAGGCAAGACTTTCAGACTTCTTTACTGCTCCCGTTCCTCCAAGATTCACCATCTAACTTGTTTCCTTCATGACTTGTGCAATCACCCTTCTATACTACCTACGCAACCAAACACCTAGATTTCCAAAAGAGAAGAGTTCGAGGCCAATGAAGTTTGGGCCAAAAAGGAATTCTCAGTCAAAATAAGTGAATCACCAAACCTTCAAGAGCTGGATGTTGGGTCAGTTTGGAAACCACGGCAGACTGTAACAGAGGAATCCAGGTTCCAGTGAGATTAAATGGCTTCTTCAAAGGTACCCGTTAACTCATGGCCCAGTCAAGACCCTGTCTTCTAAAATGGGACACCGGTCACTCAGTACACATTGAGGCTTGGCCATAAAAGGGGGAAAGGACACCAGGGTGGCACTGAGAAAGGAGAATCCAGGGTCTTAAGCAACACTAAAGATTATGAAGAAGGGTGGGATGAGGGAAGTAGAGAGACACAGAGCTCAGGGTGGTAAGTGACACTCAGGACAATCTTACTGCTTAGAGTGACACTCACCAACTCAAAAGTTTGTGATGTTTCTTCTCATGCTTTATTATTCCTGTAGCTTGTTTTTAGGAAAAAAAAATAATAAACCTGTTTAGTATCCTGAAAAACGCTCCTAAGTACAATCATGTATGCCAAGGGAAGTGGAAAAATGCAAGAAAAATGCTATAGTTAATGATCTTACATACTGTTTTTTTTTTAAGATTTTTTAATTTTTTATTTGACAGAGATCACAAGTAGACAGAGAGGCAGGCAGAGAGAGAGGGAAGAGGCTCCCTGCTGAGCAGAGTGTCCAATGAAGGGCTCGATCCCAGAACCCTGGGATCATGACGTGAGCCGAAGGCAGAGGCTTTAACCCACTGTGTCACCCAGGTGCCCCTTACATACTGTTTTTAATATTTAAGTTTAACAAACAGGGTGCTGAAATTTCTACCTTGGCACACTACAAAGTGTATCTCCTATGCTTTCCCTAATGCTGTGTCTAATCTCATTTCATCTATGGAATCTGTAGTTTCCATCAAAAGCATATTATATAGAATGTGATGTTTGTTTGGCAATGGATACAGCCAATGAAAAGAACTCCCCCTTCAGTGATTAGTGATACTAAAACATAGGGAAACCCTCTCCTTAACTGGCACAATCTCCAGCCTTAGTCAGCCTATACAACGACACACTATTTGTTGCTTCTGCTAAATAAGCCAGGTGAGATTGGAATGTTATTTTCGTTGAGCAGATGGATGTCAACATTTTCCCCAAAAAAGGCAGGAAGGAGGAAAAGAAGAAAAGAAGGAGAAATCAAAGGGTCACATGAGACATGCCATCACGCAAATAACAGTTGTAAAAAATATTATCTTATTCCTAAGCGGAAACAAAATTGAATCCATCCAATCATGTAGAGGATGTAGAAGGCTTGAGAAGGGACCACAAAAGCAAAGACAGACTTGAATTTTCCCAAACCAGACACATGCCTAGTCACTAACAAAATTTGGAAAGAACTTGTTAATATAGCCTATCCATTAAAAAGGGGGTACTATTAAAATGTCAATAGGAGGGGCTTTTTTGCCAATCAGTTGGAAATAATGGGTTTTTAATCCCTTAGATTAAAACCAGTCTGGGGCACCTGGGTAGCACAGTCAATTAAGTGTCCAATTTCTGGTTTCAGTTCAGGTCGTGATCTCAGCATTTTGAGATGAGCCCTCAGACCCACTCATACTCAGTGTGGAGTCTGTTTGTGACTCTCTCTCTCCCTGTGTCCCTACCCCCGGCTCGCACTCTATCCAAAATAAATAAATAAGACCCTTAAAACAAAGCAAAAGCCAAAAACTAGTCTTGAAAGAACTGACCTCAGATTTAGAAAAAATACTTCTTTTGGGGAGCCTGGGTGGCTCAGTGGGTTAAAGCCTCTGCCTTTAGCTCAGGTCATAATCCCAGGATCCTGGGATCAAGCCCCACATCAGGCTCTCTGCCCAGCAGGGAGCCTGCTTCCTCCTCTCTCTCTCTGTCTGCCTCTCTGGCTACTTGTGATCTCTGTCTGTCAAATGAATAAATAAAATCTTTTAAAAAAATATTTTTTTCTTTGTGATTTTGGATAAAAAGACAGGAAATGGACTTTTGGATCTCCCTGATAAGTACTAGATTACCTTCTTTCCTTTCCACTGATCATGGCAGACCCTGTCTCAGGACAGCTGTTCTCTCTTCTTTCCCAGAAAGATACAAAGGCAATATTAAACTTATTTTATGTAATGGCTTCCTTTAGGCCTCCCAATTATAAACACCTGTGCTGTGAAATAATATAAAAAATGTGCATTATTTTGTTATTACATAGGACCATTAGCTTTGACAGCTCACCCTCATATTCCCCAAAAGGTAGTAATTCCAATAGCTCTACTAAAAGAATGCCACTTATTATTATAAAGGATATATAAGAGGAATGGAACATAAGAACCAACTCATGGGTCTCAGTTCCATCTTCCACAGTTAGGATTCAAGGGTTGTAATAATCAACAACAGCTAATTCTGAGTAAATGTCTAAGGGAGAAATAGCAATTGTCTGTGTTTCAGCCAACTCCCTAGAGGCCATGGAGGCCCTTTTTATTTGCTTTGGTGGTTTTTTAAATATATTTTTGAATATTTACATCAGTTACTGAGGGATTTTTAAAGGTATATTATTAGGGTGTAAAGTATTATATTTTAATACCATTTAACAGATTTCTAGAGAAAAGAAGAGAGAAAAAAATCTCTCATTTATAAACTCTTAAAAAGAATAAAAATGTTTTGATCAGGAATGTTGATTTCAGTCCTTCAGCTGCTCCAACTTGGGATTCTCAGGATGATTCTCAAACTGTTACATTACCCCATTGTTACATTAGTAATCACTCCACCCCTAGGCCTCTTGGTTGCAGAGAGATTGAAGTACATACGTCTCAATGCTTAGCTGCTGCAAGGTGAATTTAACTTGATACTTGGCCATTATACGTCCTTAAACAATCTGTCCTTACTAATTAAAGCTATGAGAGTATATATACATGTCTGTGTGTAAATGCATATTCTGAAGAAAAAAAAGACAAAAAAAGATACTATGGCATTGTTGAATAAAAAAGGAGGAAGTGAGAAGAAGAGCAACAGGTAAAAGTTACTGAGTTATAAAAAGTTCAATCCTTCAAAGATCCCTGAAAAGATGCATTGATGTAGAATCAACTCTGTATTATCCAGGAGAACTCTAACGTTAGAGTATGCACCATAGCCCTTCCATGATAGACCATGAGGGTTTAAGTGCCGGTCATTACGCCTACCCTCTATGTGTGAACTCCTTCTGAGTAGCTCCATGAAATGCAGATACACAGATGGGATTATGTGCACTAAGTCGCAGTACCACCTTGTAGCATTAACATGCTTTATTTATTTATTTATTTATTTTTGTATTATAGCAACATTTCTGTTAGCTTTCCAAATTACATTCAAATGCTCAGACTATTTCCATTATTTTTTTTTAAATATTTTATTTATTTAGTTGACAGACAAGAGATTACAAGCGGGCAGAGAGGCAGGCAGAGAGAGGGGAGGAAGCAGGCTCCCCGCTGAGCAGAGAGCCCGATGCGGGGCTGGATCCCGGAACTCTGAGATCATGACCTGAGCCGAAGGCAGCGGCTTAACCCACTGAGCCACCCAGGCGCCCCTATTTCCATTATTTTTGATGTCTCCAGTGTTTATGTATAGTCTACCAAAAGTAATAATGCATTTTCCTTTATTGTGGCTCTTATCCTCTCCTGCCATCTCAATGTCGCTCATAAAACAAATGCAGCTAAATTTAAGTCATATGTGAATCATCCTGAGCTCAGCTTTTTTATTATCTCACATAAACAGAGAGTTGCACTTTTTCTGGGATTTGCTTTGAAAAAACACAATGGCAAGGGAGTGAATGAATTTTATGGAACAACAATAAAAGACCCCAAGATTAAAAGGCATTTAAGAACTCAGAAATAGTTATTATATTCCCTAAGACATTAAAAAGGCAAATTGAAACCTTTTATGGGAGGAACATAAATGGGAAAATATTTCCTGCTACTTAACATGAGATGCCACATCCTGTCTCATTTCACTATTTTTTAGTCTTATTTTTGTTTACATTTATTTTAAAATAGTGAATATACAATTGAAAAAGAAAGCTATTTGATGTCTCAATTCCTTAAAATACATGAGCATACTCAAATTGTATTAGAGAGTGGAAAAGCACAGCTTTATGTGAATTTTTAAAAATTTCCTTCTTCAAAATGTCTAATCTTCCCCCCCAAAAGTGGAACTGAAATAGATACACATAGAATCCTACACATAGTACACCCATAGTACTCTGAAAAAAAACAATCCTATATCAACGGCTCTAGACGTTTCCAGAGGAAAGATCTTTTAGTTCAGTATCTAGTTAGAAACAAAGTATCTATGTGTTCATTTTTCTGACAGATAGATACAGGTATGGACACAGAGCATATAGATGTTTTTGAAAAGGAGTAATGAAAAATATAGTTAAATCATATTTCTTGTTTGTTCTGCTCTGGTTAAAATTTTAACCCTGAAAAATCTCTGAAGCTGTCAGAATGCCTTTATGAGTACTTAGCTCTACGACCTTCAGTCCCTAAAAGCTCATCTTGTGGGTCCTTTCCCTTGGAGGGAGTCATTTAACACAGGCATGTCCTGGTGACAAGATGGAGTTCTGACCTGGACAATGGAATGCCCTCAATCTGTATGTGGAAGCAGAAACAAGGGAGTGACGGGTGGAAAGCCACATTCCTCACTGTGATCTAGCTTGGGGAATATAAATAAATAAACACACGAACTTTAGCTTTTCAATCCCATATCTAGTACTTAGGCTATCCTCTCCTGCTTTGGGTTATAACTAGATTCATTTCTGATTTCATGTTTTAGAGAAAAGCCTTCTGTGTCTAATTCCCCAAAGATTTGGCAGGGGTGGATAGGGAGGAGAGGGAAGGGGCAGGTGACTTACAAAGAAATGAAAATAGAATACTATATGAAGATTTTATAATCACCACTTTTTAGAGGCAAAAGCAGCAGAAGTGCCCTCAGGCTTCTGCTTATAGCTCTGGTGGCTCCTACCACCAAGCACATGACGAAAATGGGTGAAACATCCCTCTCAGAATTGCCAGTCATGGGGAAAATGACTTTGACACTGAAGGGAAAAGTGGGTAATGTAAGTTAAAGGAAAAGTCATGGATTTTAATATGTGCTAAATTCTTTCCCTAGTAAGCAGGAGAGAAATATCATTAAAATTAAAAAAAACAACAACATAATTGTTTTTATTCAAGTTATAAAACTATAGAAAAAAAAATAACAGCAGTGTATGGTGTACCCTCAGATTTAATGTAAGTTGACAGTCTACCATATTTATTTCAAAAAATGTTTTTAAATAAATAATATATTAGGCTCCTGTTTCCAACAGTATTTGAGATAGATGCCCTGAAGAAGCAGTTACTGGAGACAACTGAACACACTAGATAAAATATTTAAAAACATTTTTGTAAATGCATTATGAGCTGGCAAGAAATGAAGGAATACTCCAATGCTCCAAAATATGATAAAAGTAAAGTAGAGAGATAAGCAAACATTCAGGGGTTTCAGTGACCCCTAGTGTCACTAAATTTCCATTTAATGGCTCAATGGAGTCCCACATGAAAAAATCGTGTTGCAATGTCAGTGCCATGTACAACATAAGTACTATTTAGAGGTCATTTTATAGTCTCAAGTGTTCAGAAGAGGCAAAGGATTCATGAATGCCATTATCCTATTAACCAATTATGGAGGAAAATAATCATGTAAAAAATGCAGATCAAGACTCTGAATAAATTTAATATCCTTTTGGGATACTTTAAAACATAAATACTCTTGGCAAATGTGGACTAGCAACAAACATACCTTACCTGATCCCTTATCTATCAAAAACCTAGAGAGGAAATAATTTCTTAGGGATAAACAATGAAAGACTTCCCTCTAAGAGTCAGAAAGGTGCAAGATGCCCACCATCACCACCTCTATTCAACATCATGGTGCAAGCTCTGGTCAGTAGAGCAATACAAATGGGTATGGAGAGGGGAGGAACAGAGGGAGGAAAAACTTCATTATTCACAGCTATTATGATTGTGTATATAGAAAATCCAAAAGAATACACTAGTAAATTATTAGAATGTACTAAGAAGTAAATAAACTGGACAAAGTAGCAAGACACCAAGTGAGTAAACAAAAATCAACTGACTCTATGTATTACAGAGCAATTAAAAATCAGAAATTGTGCTTAAAACTTATAGCATTTACTTTCCCTAAATATCCAGCCTCTAGGAATAAATTAAACAAAAGATTTACAGAGAACGTCCAGGGAAGATGGCAGAATTGAAGGACTCAAGCTCAACTTGTCCCATGGATATACCTAGATAACACCCAAATCAGTGTAAATAACCCAAAAAATGACATGAAGACTGGCAGAACAGACTTTCTACAGCTAAAAGGAGAGAAGAGGCCACATCCAGTAGAAAGGGCAGAGATATAATTGGGAACCTGATCCCTGAGACCATGCCAAGGAGGGAGGAACATGGCAAACAATGAGAAGGAAGAGGAGCAGACTCCACCCCAGGCACCCAAGGCACCAGGAGAATCAGCACTAGAAAGATGAACCCCAATAACATTTGGCTTAAAAACCAGAGAGGCTTTACTTCACAAGGGCTCATAATCAGCAGACTGAACACCTGGAACTTAAACATCAGCAGGCTCCTCTGAGAGAGCTGGAGGGTAAGAGGACATGGAGTCTTTGCCTTTAAAGAGACAGCATAACAAAGAGCCCTATTGAGATATAGCCCATAAGCAGCAGTTTGAAAAATGCTTAGGGAATACAAGAAGGAGAACTTCTACTAATTTCACAGCAAATGCTGGAGGGGCAGGGATTTGTACGACACTTCTCCGAGTATAAAAGAGCTGGGGGATGCCATTTCCTTCCCCTGCCCAACCCCCAGCCCATATACATGGACACTGGGCAAACCAGCAAAGAACGAACACTCTTCAGTAGCTTGCTAATGGCTCACGCCTCCCCCATATTCTCTCGCAGACACTTGCCCCCTCTAATCCACCTTCAGTAGTTCTCCAAAGTGCTCCCCAAGCCTGGAATTGCACAAGCAGCTTCGGCAGGGGCCAGCACCTCTCCAAAGTGACTCCTGCCCTAGGGGAAAGGGAACGATAACCACATACACCAATCTGACTGTGGCCCCAGAGTGGGCTGGGAACAGATATCTGGTCTGACTACAAGCCCTGCCCACCAACTAAAGCTTCTCAGGGGACAACACAGGGAGAGGGCTCTGCAGTCCAGTGTTATTGCAGCTCTGGCAAATACCTAGTCTGACTCAACTCTAGCCAAGGTGGCCCTAGACTGATCCACTAATACCACAAGGATCAATCTAGACCTCAAGAGGCAAAGAGAGCCACTGCAGATGGATGGACTGAAGGTAAACACAGCTCAACCACAACAGCAGTGTGAATGGAACACAGCAACACACACAAGAGACACTCTTGAAGCAGCAGCTTGTGGGGAACAGGGGACCCTGCACTTTAGGGCACTACACAACCTTTTCTTCATAAAGGTGCTACTTGCAAGACCAGGAGGCATAGTTGACTTTCCTTACACACAGAAACAGACACAGGGATTTAGATAAAATGAGGAGACAAAGGATATGTCCCAAATGAAAGAAGAGGACCAAACCACAGCAGAGAACTAAGTGAAATGCAGATAATAATATGCCAGAGAGAGAATTTAAACTAATGATTATGAAGATACTCACTGGACTTGAGAAAAGAGAGGAGGACTTCAGTGAGATCCTTAACAAAGGCACAAAAAAACTAAAAAAGAACCACTCAGAGATGAAGAACTCAATAACTGAAAGGAAAAATACACTAGAGGGAATAAATAGTAGACTAGAGAAAGCAGAAGAACTGATCAGTGACCTGGAGGACAGAGTAATGGAAATCAGTTAGGCTGAACAGGAGAGATTCCCCCCAAAATAATAATAATAGATGAGAAAGGATTAAGGGAACTCAGCGACACCATCAAATAATAACATTCACATTATAGAGATCCCAGAAGAATAGAGACAAAGTGGAGCAGAATGTTTATTTGCAGAAGAATAGCTGGTAACTGCACTAATTGGGGGACTGAAACAGAAATCCAGGTCCAGGAGGCACAGAGATTCCCACCCCCGCCTTAATAAAATCATCCCCAAGAGGTCCACATAGTAATTAAAGACACATGGAATTAAATTAAATTAAATTAAATTAATTAAAATGGAAAAAAAAAGTAGTGATAAAGAATTTTAAAGGCAGCAGGAGAAAAGAAGGCAGTAACATACAAGAGAAACCCCAAAAGGTTATCAGTGGATTTTTCAGGAGAAACTTTGCAGGCCAGAGTGGAGTGTCAAGATAATATTCGATGTTCTGAAAGAAAAAAACCTGCACCTAAGAATACTCTGTCCAGCAAGCCTATCATTCAGAATAGAAGGAGAGAAAAAGACCTTATAAGGTAAACACAAATTAAAGGAATTAATGACCACTAAACAAGCCCTACAAGAAATGTTAAAGGGGATTCTTTGAGTAGAAATCATAACCAGGAGTAAGAAAAGTAGGAGGCACAAAAGCAGTGAAATTAACTATACCTATAAAAGTTAGTCAAAGGAATCATAAAATAAAATAATGTAAAGTATGATAGCATCTGCCTAAAACATGGTAGGAAGGAGTAAAAATGTAGTGCTTTTAGAATGGATTCATAATTAAGTCAACATCAACTTAATATAGATTGCTATGTGGATAAGATATTATATATAAACCTAATGGTAACCACAAGTCAAAAACCAGTAATGTGATAAAAGAGAAAGGAATCCAAGTATACCACTAAAGCAAGCCAGCAAACTCATACAAGAGAAGAAACAGAGAAGAACTATAAAAACAAATAACAAAATGACAATATGTACATACCTATCAATAATTTGAATGTAAATGGACCACAGGCTCCAATTGAACACACAGGGTGACTAAATGGATTTAAAGAAAAAAAAAAAAAAAAGCCAGACCCATCTCTATGCTGCCTACAAGAGACTCATTTCAGGGGTACCTGGGTGCTCAGTCATTAAGTCAAGATTCCAGGGTCCTGGGATCAAACCCTGCATCAGACACCCTGTTCCACAGGAAAGGCTGCTTCTCCCTCTTCCACTCCCCCTGCTTGTGTTCCCTCTCTCACTCTTGCTCTCTCTCTCTCCCCCCCTCTGTCAAATAAATAAATAAAATCTTTTAAAAATTTTTAAAAAGAGACTCATTTCAGACACCTGCAGATTGAAATGAGGGGATGGAGGAACTTTTATCATGTCAACAGACTTCAAAAGAAAGCTGGGGTCTCACTAAACAAACTGAGGGTTGCTGGGGGGAGGGGGTTTGGGAGAAGGGGGTGGGATTATGGACATTGGGGAGGGTATGTGCTTTTGGTGAGTGCTGTGAAGTGTGTAAACCTGGTGATTCACAGACCTGTACCCCTGGGGATAAAAATATATGTTTATAAAAAATAAAAAATTAAAAAAAAAAAAGAAAGCTGGGGTAACAATACTTATATTGGGCAAAATGGACTTTAAAACAATGACTGTAACAAGAGACAAAGAAAGACACTATATAATCATAAAGGAGATAATCCAACAAGACATAAAAATTGTAAATATTTATGTGCCAAGATGAGAGTCGCCAAATACATAAAGCACCTACTAACAAACATAAAGGAAGGAATCAATAGTAATACATTGATAGTAGTGGAATTTAATACCCACTTACATCAATGGACAGAGCATCCAAACAGAAAATCAACAAGGAAATGGTAGCTTTGAATGACATGTAGGACCAGATGAATCTAATAGAGATAGTCAGAACATTCTATCCTAAAACCTTGGAATACATTCTTTTCAAGTGTCCATGGAATGTTCTCCAGAACAGATTACAAGTGAGGCTACAAAATCAGTCTCAAAAGCTTCAAAAAGATTTAGTTATAGCATGTATCTTTTCCAAGCATTACGTCATGAAACCAGAAATCAGCCACAAGAAAAAATCTAGAAAGAACAAAAATACATTGAAGCTAAATAATATGCTACTAAACAATGAGTGAATGAGCTAAGAAATCAAAGAGGAAATCAAAACATACATGGACATGACTGCAAATGAAAATACAGTTCCAAGGGGCGCCTGGGTGGCTCAGTGGGTTAAGCTGCTGCCTTCGGCTCAGGTCATGATCTCAGGGTCTTGGGATCGAGTTCCGCATCGGGCTCTCTGCTGAGCAGGGAGCCTGCATCCTCCTCTCTCTCTCTGCCTGCCTCTCTGACTACTTGTAATCTCTCTCTGTCAAATAAATAAATAAAAATCTTTAAAAAAAAAAAGAAAATACAGTTCCAAAATCCTTGGAATGAAGCAAAAGCCATGCTGAGAAGGATGTAATATAGCATATATAGGATCTATTACAGCAATACAGGCCTACCTCAAGAAGCCAGAAAAATCTCAAATAACCTAACATTACACCTACAGCAGCTAGAAAAAGAAGATCAAACAAAACCCAAAGCCAGTGGAAGGAAATAAGGAAGATTAGATCAGAAATAAATAAAATACAAGAGATCAAATCAATGAACCCAGGAGCTAATTATTGGAAAAGATCCACAGAATTGAAAAATGTTTAGTCAAACTCATTAAAAAAAAGAGAGAGAGAGAGAAAGAGTCAGAGGACACAAAGTAAGATATAAAAGAGGAGAAATAATAAACCACAGAAATATGATCATAAAGGAATATGAGAAACTATATGCCAAAAAATTGGACAACATAGAAGAAACTGATAAATTCCTAGAAACACTTAACTCCAAAAAATAAAGCAGGAAGAAAAAGAAATTTGTACAGACTGATTATCAGCAATGAAATTGAATCAGTAATTTATAAACTCCCAACAAAAGTCCAGCACCAAACCACTTCACAGGTGAATTCTACCAAACATTTAAAAATGCATTAAGGCTTATTCTTCTAAAACTATTCCAAAAAATAGAAGAGGACATTTCCAAATGCATTCTAGGAGGCTGAATTACCCTGATAACAAAACCAGGTAAAGAAATTACCAAAACAGAGAACTATAGGGCAATACCTCTAAAGAATATAGATGTAAAATTCCTTAATAAAATTTAGCAAACTGAATCCAACAATACATTAAAAAAAATAATTCACCACAATCCAGCTGGAGATATATATGTATATCTATATATCAATCACAATGAGCTATATCACTTTACACCATCAGAATGGCTACAATCAACAATTTAAGAATCAAGCGTTGGTAAGGATGTGGAGAAAGTGGAACACTTGCACACTGCTGGTGGGAATGCAAGCTGGGGCAGCCACTCCGGAGAACAAACTGGAGGTTCACCAGAAAGTTGAAAAGAGGATTACCTTATGAACTAGCAATTTCATTGCTGAGAATATGAAAATACTAACTAAAAAAGATATACGCACTCCTATGTTTACTGAAGCTTTATTTACAAAACACATTAGCAACTCAAGTATACAACCACAGAGGAATGGAGAAACAAGATGTGGCATACACACACACACACACACACACACACACACACACACACTGGAATATTACTCAGTGATAAAAAGAATGAAACCCTGCCATTTGCAGTAATATGGATGGATCTAGAGGGTATAATACTAAGTGAAATAAGTCAGTGAAAGAAAAGTAGCACATGATTTAACTTATAAGTGAATATAAGCAACAAAGGAAAAAAACTAGACAAACCAAAGAACACTCTTAACTATAAAGAACAAACTGATGGTCACCAGAGGGCAGGTAGGTGAGGGGATGTGGGAAATAGGTGAAGGGGATGGAGAGTACAGTTACCATGATGAGCCACTGAATAATGTACAGAACTGTTGATTCATTATATTGTACACATGAAAGAATACAACACTGCACATTAATTATCCTGGAATTTTAGAAAAATAAATTAATTTTTAAAAGATTGGTAAAAACCTCTTTGGGGAAAAAATAATAAAACATTATTGGTTGACATTCAAGAAGATCTAAACAAAGAGAAAGAGAAAACATATCAAGGAACTAGAAGTCTCAATATTATAAAGGTATTATATATAAATCATTCTATAGTTTTATAATTACAAAAAAACCTTCATTATTATTTTTTTATTTGGGTTATCAAGGTGATTTTAAAATGATATGGAAGAACAAAATCAGGACCAACTAAAAAGCTCCTGAAGACTAATAAGATCTGGAAATAACAGATAATCAAATGTAATCTAGAGTTATTGTTACTAAGAGAATATGATATTAGCAAGATATGGACAAAGAGCCCAAGCAAAACAGAGTGGATTCCATTAAATAGATATGTTTTCATGCAATATTATGTATCTACTTTATGTATATATGACCGATGACAGTGGTGGCACTGCAGCTTACTGGGTGGGAGGAAGGTGGACCTTGCAGTAAGTAGTGATGAGACAACTGGATACGACAAATGCAGATGATTAATGTCAGCTTTTTTTTTTTTTTTTTAAGATTTTATTTATTTCACAGGCAGAGATCACAAGTAAGCAGAGAGGCAGGTCGGGGGTGGTGGAGTGGTGGGAAGCAGGCTCCCTGCAGAGCAGAGAGCCAGATTCAGGGCTGGATCCTAGGACCCTGGGACCATGACCCAAGCTGAAAGCAGAGGCTTTAACCCACTGAGCCACCCAGGCGCCCCTTCAGGTTTCTTAAAGTTACATAAATTTTATCCTATTTCTTCCATTTGCAACTGGCTATTTCAAGATTTTCTTTGAGAGAGAGAGAGAGAGAAGAAGGAGAAAGCATGAGCAGGGATGGAGGGACAGAGGGAGGAGAAGCAGACTTCCCACCAAGCAGGGAGACCAATGGGTGGTTCAATCCCAAGACTCACAGATCATGACCTGAGCCAAAGGCAGACACTTAAAAGACTGAGCCCCCCCAGGTGTCTGTGCAACTGACTTTTTAAATTCTGTTTTGGAAATGTATTAATACATGGAGACCTCACTCATTCATTTCAGTTGCTATGATTTGTCTTTCCATTTATCTACAAACACTTATGTTCTTTCTAATTCTATTAATAATGCATAGCAGAGAATTCAACAGATCTCTACCTCTATTGTGTCAGAACTTCTCTGCAATAGGTATTATTTCTCCTTGGTATTCATATCTTTGGATTGACTCTATGACGTCAGATCACTCTCTAAAGGGGTGAAATCAATTTAATCTCATAGAAAAGTTACCAGTTCCCATTACCAAGTCTCCAGCAACACTTACCAGATTTTTAGATTTTGCCAACATGATCTATATAAACAGTTCTGTGTTTTAATTTTTCTGCTTACTGGTGAGTTTAAGCATTTTTTCCCCTGTTTATTGGCCATTTAACCTGTTTTTTGTTAACTGTCATTTCCTTTATTTCTCCATTGGGTTTTTAAAAATATTTTTCTTATTTACTTTTAAAGTTGTTATCAATTCTAGTTAACTTTGTAAGTATCTGCTCCCTGTCTGAAGCTTGTCCTTGGACATTGTTTATAATGTTTTTTTGTGTCAAAATTTTTATTTAAATGCACTAAAACATACCCAGTCTTTTTTTCTTATGCTTCTAGATGCACTTAACATATATGATCTCAATTAAGCTTCATATCAGCCCTACAGGTTAGGTGCAATTAACTCCATTTTTGCAGAAAAGGGACTAGGCTAAAAGGTTATGTAATTTTCCCACAGTCAAATACTGGTGCGGTTTTCATTCAAGAGCAATTCCACAGACTTCCCAATCCCATGCTCTTTTATCCCACTCTGCTCATCTCTCTCCTTTACAGATGTAGCATGTTCAAGTGGTGGGGACAAAATGGGAGAGGGGGAAAGACATGCATATGCAAATTTAAAGTAATCGTTATCATACAACCAAGTAACTACATGAACAATAAAACTTATTTAATGTTCTACTGAGTCAGAGACATAAGAAACTGTATTGTCCTACCTTGTATACCAGGATTTTCCTACTAGAGATTCTCAGACAAGGAATGATAGTTGTCTATAATTTCATTATCCATTATTATTATCATTAAGAAAAATTAACAAGCTAATAGTTTCAAGAAGAAGTCAATGGAACTCAAACTCAACCCTCAAAAGACAGATAATCACACCAAAAAATGGGCAGAAGACATGAACAGACACTTCTCCACGGAAGACATACAACTGGCTAACAGACACATGAAAAATATTCATCATCATTAGCTATCAGGGAGATTCAAATCAAAACCACATTGAGATACCACCTTATACCAGTTAGGGTGGCCAAAATTAACAAGACAGTAAAGAAGAAGTGTTGGAGAGGATGTGGAGAAAGGGGAACCCTCTTACACTGTTGGTGGGAATGCAAGTTGGTGCAGCCACTTTGGAAAACAGTGTGGAGGTTCCTTAAGAAATTAAAAATAGAGCTACCCTATGAACCTACAATTGCACTACTGGGTATTTACCCCAAAGATACAGATGTAGTGAAAAGAAGGGACATTTGTATCCCAATGTTCATAGTGGCAATGACCACAGTCACCAAACTGTGGAAAGAGCCAAGATGCCCTTCAGCAGACAAAAGGATAAAGAAGAAATGGTCCATATATTCAATGCAGTATTATGCCTCCATCAGAAAGGATGCCCTTTCTGTGTCAACTTCTGTATCAATGTGGCTGGGACTGGAAGAGATTATGCTGAGTAAAATAAGTCAAGCAGAGAGGGTCAATTATCATATGGCTTCACTTACTTGTGGAGCATTAAGGAATAACACGGAGGGCATTGGAAGGAGAGGAGAAGTGGGTTGAGGGAAACTGGAGAGAAAGATGAACCATGAGAGACTGTAGATTCTGAGAAACAAACTGAGGGTTTTGGAGGGGAGGGGTGGGGGCTTGGGTGAGCCTGGTGGTGGGTATTAAGGAGGGCACATACTGCACGGAGCACTGGGTGTGGTACATAAACAACAAATCTTGGAACACTGAAAAAGTAGAATAAAAAATTTTTTTAAAATTTCAAATATACAATTTAGTAGTGTAAAAAAAAAAAGTCAATGGAACTGCATGATCATATGTGATAGGACACCATCCAGGGCTCACTCACTATTAAAAGTGGCTTCTTATCCACCTGGCAATTCATGAACCATGAAGGTTTGTTGAGAATGGTTTTGGAGATCTCAAAGACACTCAAAATATCTTGCTGAGTCAAAAGTGCATGAGCTTTGGAACCAACAGAAATGGCTCTGAGTCAAATTTCCACCTCTTACTATCTATATGATTAAAAGCAAGTGACTTAACCTCTGTGACTCTGGTTTCTAGGAGTAGGGAGTAGAGGTAAACAGCAACAACCTTTTGAGGTTACTGTGAAAATAAGTGGGCTGGGTGTGTGAAGGCACCAGATGGGGTTGGGGGGCTCTCAAACATGGCGGACAAGTGATTGATGGCACGGGGAGGCAGTCAGTGCCCCATCTACATGGGTGTTGTTGTCTGCCTACCAACTTGCTTTCACATTGAGGGAATGCAAACCAGTGATGCTTAGGTCAAATAAGAGAGTATTTTCTTCCCTCCTGATTAAGTAATCTCAGCAGGTGTGATTTAACAAATGAAGGAACAACAGTACCATGTCTCCCTGCTGGACACACAGGTCAGAGGGAGAACAGTGCTGGAAAGAGATAAAGCAATGTGAACCTCAGAGTTAAAGCTCTGCAGGGACTGCTCAGGCTCCTCCAGTCAGACAGTGTGTGCTTTCACGTCTGAGCTGGTCGCAGGGCCTGGGAACTGAGGGAGAACCAGAGGAAACTACCATTTCCTGTGAGAAAATGCCCAAAAGTATTCTTGGAGAGGTAGAAAACTCTCAGTACTGTCTACCTGGGTGTCCTTCAGAGATACATATAGACATTCATACTAGGGACACCTCTTGTTTAACCTCCAAGAAGAATCTTTGGCAGATGACATAGGGCCATGTGGAGAAAGGGGTCATGTGGTTTTCCTTGAGGTATTATCTGAAGGTCAGGAAAGAAGAGGCAAGACCTTCCTCTCTAACATGGAAGCCCAGCTAAGTGAGTTACACACGACAACTCAGCCTTGTAAACATAACCCCTAAGATAAGCAGAAATAAGGTCTGCTCCCCAGACCTGTCTCTGGGTAGAAAACCAGGGTAGCAAGCAGCAGTTGGCAGTGGGAAAGTGGGGGTGCATGGCACTACCAGAGAAGGAACTGCTGAAGTACCTGATCGGAGCCTTGCTTTGAGAGCAAGGCTCTGGGCATCAAGAACGCCTGAGCTACTTCCTTCTGGAGGGTGGCCTTCTGGAGGCCACCCTCAGCTCAGGGCACCAGTGTCCAAGAGATCATCTTTCTGAGAAAGTCAGAGAGAAGTGGGGTGATGATGTATACTTGACCTGGAGCAAGCCCTAAAGGCGGAGGTCAGAGTGGCATGTTTACAAATGTGGTTTCAAGACAACGAAAAGGAAGTGCTCAGGAAAAGTGGGATAATTTTTATTTTTTTAAGATTTTGTTTATTCAAGAGGACAGAGAGAGAGCATGAGAGGGTGCGAGAGGGAGAAGCAGACTCCCTGCTGAGCAGGGAGCCCAATGTGGGATTTGATCCCAGGACCCCAAGATCATGACCCCATGATCATGAGCCGAAGGCAGATGCTTCACTGACCGAGCCACCCAGATGCCCCACAAGTGGGAGGTTGAGTCAACCTCACAACCACACAAATAGTATGCAGCCATGTGGGCAGGAATCTAGAGTGAAATTGTGGGCAGCATAGTGAGCACAGAGTGGCTGCCATAGCTCCTCTCATGGCCCCTCGTATCCCTGGAGGGAGTGATGCTGCCCTTTGTCCAGTAGCTCACTGGTGTTCTCAGGATGACTCTGCCAGGCTTGTGACCGTGGCTGTGCTAACTCCTGGCAATTTAAGTTAAAGCAAGGTATTTGACTCTTACTCTGTCTAGTCAGGTCCTGCACTGGGAGGATAACAATCCCACTCACTGGCTCTAACAAACACAACATGAAACAGGCACGTGAGCTCAGTAAATGGACACTTTCATTAGTGCTCCCACTAGCTTTGCTCCTCTGGTCCAAGTTCCTTGTTCAAAATTTCTATTCCTTTTGTTGCTTTCTCGTGGCTCTGAGAGGGCCAGGAAGCTGACATACATTTTTAATGAAAAGATTTATCAAGACGCACTATAGATTTATTACAGCCTGTAACACAGAGCCAGACCTACTTAAGACAAAATAAAGAGCCAGGCATAATGAGAGGAGAGAAAAATATATACACATCTGCACTGGGAATGGACCATCTCAAAGCTTACATGTGTACAAGCTAGATAATAAGGAAGTAAGTCTTTACAAACGACCCAGTAATAGTGTTTTTCTCATAAAAGGTAATTATAAGAACAGTCTATGAATTATATATTACACCTGGTTCAGATGGTGACTTTAAGAAGGCCTTCAAGTCGATTCTCCCTTGCAGGGGGTAAGGAAAGAGCCTGGGCACCAGCCTCTGCCCAGCAACGGATTTTTTTAATCAAACTGGCAAGATCAATAGAAAGAGAACTCATCATTTGACACTTACTTCCTTTGACTGCCTCACATTGACAGAGGATATGAAAATCATTATCTAGGTTATGTCCAAGTGAAAAGCAATTCTCAACCTCAGTAGAGACATTTGAGAAGAAATCATAAATATATAATATATAATTTTATATGAATGACATACCTATCTTCTCAAATGCCTCATATATACATTTATACACACACACAAATATCCCCATAGGTGCAGAAACACACATGCTCTATGGAATTTTAGACCCAGATGTCCAATTAATCAAGAGAGAAGACTGTGTTATTCTGGGCCACTGGGGATAATCTAGAGGCCACCTCAGTGGTGTAATAGCCAGACCAATGGAAATGGGGACAGGAAAAGATAGTGCCACAGTTCTTAAAAAGTTCTACCAGTGCCTTTTCAAGGAATCATCACAAGCAAATAATAGTTGCAGAAGTAATACTTTCAAGTATTTCCAGGGAAGAAGGAAATGGAAAATGTTAAGGAAAGAGGAAGTCTTTAGACAAGATGAGTAAAGACATGTTGGGGAAGGACAGACCATGGAATTTGGGTTCTGTCTCTCGGTGCACGCTTCCCACACTCACTCATCTCCTCACAAGATCAGGCACACATTTCAGTGGGTTCACAGATCTCAGGATAAAAACCACTGCTCTGTGGGAAAGAACACACAATGGATTCATCACATACCCTTTAATTTACTAATAGAGTCCTCTGCATAGGGAACGGACATACAGTTTTCATCTCTGAATTAAGACTATTTCTCCAATTATAAATCAAGTTCTTTTTAAAATTTCATTTTTAAATTAATATTTGGGAATTACAATGTATGTTCCTCTATAGAATAATTGCATAAGTTGTGTTTTAACATGCCAAAGTCACCTCCTACCTAATCTAGTTTTACTCACACAACAGTCTGAACTTTGATGCTGTTAAAACCATCAAAGTACCAAATTCAGGAAGGTAAGGACAGAATTACACAAGAATAAAGAATGAAGAGTAGAATCGATTTAAAAAAAAAAAAAAAAGGATGCAGAAGAGCTATCCAATTTTGAGGTCTTTTTTTTTTCTCTTTTTCTTTTTTCTTTTTGTAGGCATCTCTCTAAAATGCAGAATTTCATCTTCTTTAATCCCTTGAGAACTAGGACCTCAAGCTGACTTACATCCTCACATAAGAAATGTTTCATACAGGGGTGCCTGGATAGCTCAGTGGGTTAAAGCCTCTGCCTTCAGCTCAGGTCATGATCCCAGGGTTCTGGGATCAAGCCCTGCATCGTGCTCTCTGCTCAGCGGGGAGCCTGCTTCCCTTCCTCTCTCTTCATGCCTCTCTGCCTACTTGTGATCTCTGTCTATCGAATAAATACAAAAAAAAAAAAAAAAAAAGTCTTAAAAATTAAAAAAAAAAAAAAAAGAAAATGTTTCAAACAGATTTTCTGCAATTTCCAATACCTCCAAAGTGGCTTCCATTCCCATTCTGTAAAGAACACCTCCCTTTTCCTTCAGTGTAGATGTCAGCAAACAATCTTATTAAATGGCTGATGCTGATGTAGGGTTGATTGAAATTCCAGACTTTGCAATGTCTGTATTGCTAAACAGGTTGTCAGCCCTGTGCACACCTAACTGTTGGGAGCTATGACACCATGATGGCATGCTAGAGAGACTGCATAAGTTTTGGTGGATGACAGAAGAGCTCAAGGACAGGCGAGCAGCGCCTCCAAGTCTGTGAGAAGGTCCCTTGAAAGAAGGGCAGATTGTTAGCAGATTGTTTTCTTCCCAGATCTTATAGACTCTCCCAGTTGTTCTCAGGCTCATGATATCCATGCTGTCTAATGAATTACAAGGTGTTTCTCAAAGTAAGCACGGGTCCTGGGTGGAATATTCAGATCTTGTAAATTTCCTTTCATGATCATTAGCTTCTAGGGAGATAATGGCTAAAGCCACTGACTGGCACCACAGGCAATGGGACTACATTCTAAATTTAGCTGGGCCTCGGGAGGTCTGAGTGGCTCAGTTGGTTAAGCGGCTGCCTTCGGCTCAGGTCGTGATCCCAGCGTCCTGGAATCGAGTCCCACATCAGGCTCCTTGCTCAGCAGGGAGCCTGCTTCTCCCTCTGCCCCTGCCTGCCACTCTGTCTGCCTGTGCTTGCTCGCTCTCTCTCCCTCTCTCTCTCTGACAAATAAATAAATAAAATCTCTTTAAAAATAAATAAATAAATAAATAAATTTAGCTGGGCCTTGCTGACTTTTCTCTGTCTCTGGAGAAGCATGGTACAGGAACTGTCCTAAATTTGGTCACAAGGGCCACCAACTTGACGTCACCTTATCACACAACTCCTACCTATTTTGTCTTGCCTCATCCTGGTCCTTCCAAACCAAGCCTTGCATTACAGAGAATGATTTTTTAAAATATGTATTTTCTGGTGCTACTCTTGATAGACACCCTACAAAGCCCCCTACTCATTTCAATGTAAAAACCAAACTCCTTGAAATAGATTTAAGGCCTTATGTGATCAGATCCATCTGGCTTCACCTAGTCCTTCCTTAAAGCCATCTCCTTCTACCTAACCAAGAAAACAACCTATAATTTGATCTGATTTTTTTTTCCTTCCTTTGCATTTGCACTGGTCTTGCATTCCCTTATCTGTTGATTTTCGTCACAGGAAGGGGACAGAGTCTGATTTATGCTTTCATTCTTCTCTACTTCAACTGTCTGCACACAAAGCAAGGTAATTTGGGGTGTGCAGGAAAAATTTAAAAATATAATCTAAATCTTTAGAAGAAAATATAGAAAATCTTTATGATAATCTGAATAGAAAATGATTTCTTAAATAAGACACTTAAAAGGTCAACCATAAAATATTGATTTTTTAGTTAAAATTTAGAACTATATTTAAATGGACATTACAAAACTTCTGATAGCTTAAAGGAAGCAAGATGGCTGAGGAGTAGGAGACTGAAATATCATTAGACGCCATGGGTTCGGCTAGATAGCTATTAAACCATTCTGAACACCTACAAACTCAACAGAGACAAGAAGAAGAGCAGCAATTCCAGGAAGAAAAAATTGACCACTTTCTGGAAGGTAGGACATGTGGAGAAGTGAATCTGAAGTGATGGGTAGACAGACCCCAGTGGGGAGGGGCTGGCTCTGGGCAAGCAGTGGAACAGTGGAGCACAAAATCAGAATTTTTAGAAGTCTGGTCTACTGAGAGACATCAATCCAGAGGCTAAGTGGGGGTGGAGCCCTCATGGAGACAGTGTGGTCTCAGGACTCATGGGTCACAGAAAGATCGTGGGTGTGTGAGTGCAGCAGAGCTCACAGGAATAGGAGCAGGGAAGCCAGCTGTAGAGACAGAGCCAAGTAGAGAGCTCTCAGGTTAGGGTTACCTTAAACCATGATCTGAGGCACATTTGGACCACTACTCTTCAGCAGGGACCCCACAAGTGACAGATACAGAGAGACCCCCACTTCTTCCTCCAGGAGTAGTGGTGTGGGAGCAGACTGCAGGAATATGCTGGGTTTGGAAACTCCATATGGGGCCAAGCGCCAGAGATAGTAATGCTCAGTCACAGGCCAGGTGAGTATGGAGTGCAGCTGGAGACCAGAGAGATGCGAGGGACTGACTGCTTTTTTCTGAGGACTCACTGAGGAGTAAGGCCCCGACCTCTCACCTCCTATGGGGCCAGAGATTGGGAGGCTGCCATCTTTATTCTCATCCTCCAAAACTCTATGGAAAGTGTTCAGGGAACAAAAGCTACCAAGAGCGAACCTGAGCAGATTACTTAGCCTGGCCCCTAGCCAGGGCGGTACAATTCCACCTAGGGCAAAGACATTTGAGAATCACTTCAACAGGCCTCTTCCCTAGAAGATCAGCAAGATTATCCAGTCAAGACCAAGTTCCCAGATCAACAAGAAATGCAAAACTCCAGAGCTAGGGGAAAGTAACACACAGAATTCATGGCTTTTTTCCCATGATCCTTTAGTCTTGCAAAGTTCAATTCTTTTTTGTTTTACTTATTCTATTTTTTAAACTTTTCCCCTTTTCTTTTTTAATGTTTTTTAAACTATTTTATCTTAAAAATAGCTTTTTTAAAAAATCTTTTTGAATTTTCATTGTTCTAGTCATATTTTAATCCCTTCATGGTATTTAGCCTTATTTTTTATATACATCTAGGTTTTCTTTTTCTTTAAAATTATGGGATACAATTTATTCTAACAGATCAAAATATACCCTAAATCTAGTGCATGGTTTTGTTCTAGTCTCCAGCCTGAACACATTCTCTCTTTTTTTTTCTTTTTCCAACCAACTTCTATTATCAATTCCATTTTTAGAATCTTTTTAAATTTTCATCTTTGCAGTCATATTCCATCCCTTTTTCATGTTTACCCTTATTTGTGTGTGCATATGTGCGTGTGTATATGTGTATTTTTTTCTTTCTTTAAAATTTTGGAAGGTGGTTTCTTCAAAGAGACCAAAATACACCCAAAAATCAAGTGGGTGGCTCTGTTTTCACCAGTCTAATTTATATATATGAATATGTATATGTATATATTTCTCCCCCTTTCTTCTCCACCCATTTTCAGATCTCTTCTGATTTGGTTAGCACATATCTTTCTGGGGTCTTTGCCACTCTTTTTAGTATTCTATGCTCTCATTCATATATTCTTATCTGGATAAAATGAGAAAACTGAAAAACTAACAAAAAAAAAAAAGAAAGAAAGAAAGAACAAGAGGCAGTACCAACAGCTAGGGACCTAATCAATATGGACATTGGTAACATGTTAGATCTAGAGTTTGGAATGACGATTATCAAGGTCCTAACTGGGCTGGAAAACAGCATGAAAGATATTAGAGAATCCCTTTCTGGAGAAATAAGAAAACTAAAACCTGATCAAGCTGAAATCAAAAAAGCTATTAATGAGGTGCAATAAAAAATGGAGGCTCTTACTGCTAGAATAAATGAGGCAGAAGAGAGAATTAGTGACACAGAAGACCAAATGATGGAGGATAAAGAAGCTGAGCAAAAGAGAAACAAACAACTACCGGACCACGAGGAGAAAATCTGAGAGGTAAGTGACACTGTAAGACAAAACAATACTAGAATAATTGGGATCCCAGAAGAAGAAGAAAGAGAGAGGTGCAGAAGGTATATTGGAGCAAATTATAGTAGAGAATTTCCCTAAAATGGCAAAGGGAACAAGCATAAAAATCCAGAAGGCACAAAGAACCCCCTCAAAATCAATAAAATAGGTTCACACCCTGTCATCTAATAGTAAAACCTACAAGTCTTAGTAATAAAGAGAAAATCCAGAAAGCAGCTCAGAACAAAAAGTCTGTAATATACAATGGTAGAAATATTAGTTTGGCAGCAGACTTATCCACAGAGACCTGGCAGGCCAGAAAGGACTAGCATGATATATTCAGAGCACTGAATGAGAAAAAATATGTAGCCAAGAATACTATATCCAGCTAGGCTGTCACTGAAAATAGAAGGAGAGAGAAAAAGCTTCCAGGACAAACAAAATTAAATGAATTTGCAAACACCAAACCAGCCCTACAGAAAATATTGAAAGGGTTTCTCTAAGTAAAGAGAGAGCCTAAAAGTAGTGACCAGAAAGGAACAGAGACAATACACAGTAACAATCACCTTACAGGCAATACAATGGCACTAAATGCATATCTTTCAGTAGTTACCCTGAATGTAAATGGGCTAAATGTCCCAATCAAAAGACACAGGATATCAGAATGGATTAAAAAAAAAAAAAACAAGACCCATCAATATGCTGTCTATAAGAAACTCATTTTAGACCCAAAGACACCTCCAGATTTAAAGTGAGGGGGTGGGAAACAATTTACCATGCTAATGAACATTAAAAAAAAAAAAAAAAAAAACAACCCTAACGTGGCAATCTTAATATCAGATAAATTAGATTTTAAGCCAAAGAATATAATAAGCAATGAGGAAGGACACTATATCATACTTAAACAGTCTGTTCAGCAAGAAGATCTATGCCCCTAACATGGGAGCCCCCAATTATATAAACCAGTTAATAACAAAATCAAAGGAACACATTGACAATAGTACAATAATAGTAGGGGACATTAACATCCCTCTTGCTGAAATGGACAAATCCAAGCAAAAGATCAACAAGGATATAAAAGCTTTAAATGACACACTGGAACAGATGGACATCACAGATGTATTCAGAACATTCCAACCCAAAGCAACAGAATACACATTCTTCTCTAGTGTACATGGAACATTTTCCAGAAAAGATCACATCATGGGTCACAAATCAGGTCTCAACCAGTACCAAAAGACCAGGATCATTCCCTGCATTTTCAGACCACCATGCTCTGGAGCTAGAACTGAATCACAAGAGGAAAGTTGGAAAGAATTCAAATACATGGAGGCTAAAGAGCTTCCGACTAAAGAATGAACGGGTCAAACAGGAAACTAAAGAAGAATTGAAGAAACTCATTGAAACATATGAAAATGAAAATACAACTGTTCAAAATCTTTGGGACACAGCAAAGGTGGTCCTGAAAGGAAAGTATATAGCAATATAAGCCTTTCTCAAGAAACAAGAAAGAAACAAGCCTTTCTCAAGAAACACAACCTAACCCCACACCTAAAGAGCTGGAGAAAGAACAGCAAAGAAAGCCTAAATCCAACAGGAAAGGAGAAGTAATAAAGATTAGAGCAAAAATCAATGAAATGGAAACCAAAGGAACAGTAAAACAAATCAATAAAACTAGGAGTTGGTTCTTGGAAAGAATTAGTAAGATTGATAAACCCCTGGCCAGACTTATCAAAAAGAAAATAGAAAAGACCCAAATTAATAAAATAATGAATGAAAGAGAAGAGATCACAACAAACACCAAAGAAATACAAATAACTATAAGAACATATTATAAGCTACTCTACACCAGCAAATTTGACAATCTGGAACAAATGGATGCAATCCTAGAGACATATAAACTACCAAAACTGAAACAGGATGAAATAGAAAACCTGAACAGACCCGTAATCGGTAAGAAGATTGAGCAGTCATCAACAATCTCCCCACAAACATGAGGATAGGGCCAGATGGCTTCCCAGGGGAATTCTACCAAACATTTAAAGAAGATTTAATACCTATTCTCCTGAAACTGTTCCAAAAAATAGAAATGGATGGAAAACTTCCAAACTCCTTTTATGAGGCCAGCATTACATTGATCCCCAACCAGACAAAGATGCCATCAAAAAGGAGAATTACAGACCAATATCCTTGATGAACATGGATGAAAAATTCTTACCAAAATACTAGCCAATAGGATCCAACAGTACATTAAAAGGATTATTCACCACGATCCAAGTGGGATTGATTCCTGGGCTGTAGGGTTGGTTCAACAGCCACAAATCAATCAGTGTGATACAACACATTAATAAAAGTAAGCACAAGAACCATACAATACTTTCAATAGAAGCTGAAAAAGCATTTGACAAAGCACAGCATCCTTTCTTGTTCAAAACTCTTCAAGGTGTAGGAATAGAGGGTACATACCTCAATATCATCAAAGCCATCTATAAAAACCCACAGCAAATATAATTCTCAATGGGGAAAAACTGAGAGCTTTTCCCCTAAGGTCAGGAACATGGCAGGGATGTCCACTATCACCACTGCTATTCAACATAATACTAGAAATCCTATCCTCAGCAATCAGACAACAAAAATAAATATAAAGCATCCAAATCCATAAAGAAGAAGGCAAATGTTCACTCTTCACAGATGATATGATCCTTTATGTGGAAAACCCAAAAGACTCCACTCCAAAAGAGCTAGAACTTGTACAGGAGTTCAGTAAAGTGACAGGATATAAAATCAATGCACAGAAATAAGTTGCATTTCTATACACCAACAGCAAGATGGAAGACAGAGAAATTAAAGTCAATCCCATTTACAATTTCTCCAAAAACCATAAGATACCTTGGAATAAACCTAACCAAAGAGAAAAAGGATCTGTACTCAGAAAACTATAAAGTACTCATGAAAGAAATTGAGGAAGACTCCAAGAAATGGAAAAAACGTTCCACGCTCATGGATTGGAAGAACAAATATTGAGAAAATGTCTAGGCTACCTAAAGCAATCTACACATTTAATGCAATCCCTATCAAAATACCATACCTTTTTTCCCAAAGAAATGGAACAAATAACCCTAAAATTTATATGGAACAATAAAAGATCCTGAATAGCCAGAGGAATTTGAAAAAGAAAGCCAAAGCTGTTGGCATCACAGTTCTAGACTTCAAGCTCTATTACAAAGCTGTAATCATCAAGACAGTATGGTACTGGCACAAAAACAGACACATAGATCAGTGGAACAGAAGAGAGACCCCAGAAATAGGCCCTCAACTCTACAGTCAACTAATATTCAACAAAGCAGGAAAAAATGTCCAAAGGAAAAAAAGTCTCTTTAACAAATGCTGTTTGGAAAACTGGACAGCTACAAGCAGAAGAATGAAAGTGGACCATTTCCTTACACCACACACAAAAGCAGACTCAAAGTGGATGAAAGACCTCAATGTGAGACAGGAATCCATCAAAATCCTTGAGGAGAACACAGGCAACAACTTCTTCAACCTCAGCTGCAGCAACTTCTTCCTAGAAACATCGCCAAAGGCAAGGGAGCAGGGGCAAAAATGAACTACTGGGACTTCATCAAGATCAGAAGCTTTTGCACAGCAAAGGAAACAGTCAACAAAACCAAAAGACAACTGACAGAATGGGAGAAGATATTCACAAATGGCATATCAGATAAAGGGCTAGTATCCAAAATCTATAAAGAACTTATCAAACTCTACACCCTAAGAAAACATAATCCAATCAAGAAATGAGCAGAGGACATGAACAGTCATTTCTGCAAAGAAGACATCCAGATGGCCAACAGACACATGAAAAAGTGCTCCACATCACTCGGCATCAGGGAAATACAAATAAAAACCACAATTAGATATCACCTCACACCAGTCAGAATGGCTAAAATTAACAAGTCAGGAAACGACAGATGTTGGCAAGGATGCAGAGAAAGGGAAACCCTCCTACACTGTTGGTGGGAACACAAGGTGGTGCAGCCATTCTGCAAAACAGTATGGACATTCTCAGAAAGTTCAAAACAGAGCTACCCTATGACCCAGCAATGACACTACTGGGTATTTACCCAAAAGGTACAAATGTAGTGATCCGAAGTGGCACGTGCACCCAAATGTTCATAGCAGCAATGTCCACAATAGCCAAACTATGGAAAGAACTCAGATGTTCATCAACAGATGAATGGATAAAGAAGATGTGTATATATACAATGGAATACTACGTAGCCATCAAAAGAAATGAAATCTTGCCATTTGCAATGATGTGGATGGAACTAGAAGGTATTATGCTGAGCAAAATAAATTAATCAGGGATAATTATCATATGATCTCTCTCATATGTGGAATTTGAGAGGCAGGGTAGGGGGTTGTGGGGGTAGGGAGGGAAAAAATTAGACAAGATGGGATCAGGCAGGAGAAAAACCAGAGACTCTTAACCTCACAAAACAAACTGACTGTTGTGGGGGGCTGGGGGGTAGGGAGAGGGTGGTTGGGTTATGGACACTGGGGAATATATGTGCTATGGAGTACTGATGATTCATAGATCTGTACCCCTGGGGCAAATAATACATTTTATGTTAATAAAATATTAAAATCATTTAAAAAAAAACCTCTGATAGAAAAAAGTCCTTATTACTTTTAATGTGAAAAGGGACAATCTTTAGAGGCTAAGTATACATAATTGGCAAAAGATTAGGGTTGAAAAAACAAAGAATTATTACCCATCAATAAGAAAAGACACCTCCCTCAAACAAAAATCTAAAAGAAAAAGGTATAAAGACCATGGATAGGCAGTTCACAGGCATCTTTCCTTTCCTGGACACTGTTTTTATCAAAAGCATCATAAAACTTACATACACACTCATCATAATTTAAAGGTCAGAGACACAATTTTAAGGTTCATTTCTTTGTTTTGTTTTGCTTTTCTTGTTTGAAGATTTTAACAGCATCTGTAATTTCCAGAAAGGACAAGCTCTGCTTTTATCCTAGACTCTAGTTGTAGAAACAATGGATATGTTTTTACCAGTAGGAAATACAGATACAGGGAAAATACTGGACCTACGTGTTCTTTAATCATCCTCGTGTTGAGGTTTTTTTTTTTTTTCTCTCTCTCTCTTTTTTTTTTTTTTTTTTTTCTTGTTAAAGATATCCAATGATCAGTACAGGGAAAATAATGGACCTAAGTGTGTTCTTGAATCATTTTCATGGTGAGTTTTTTTTTTTTTTTTTTAAAGATACTCAATGATCAGTATAGTAAGAGAATATTGAAGGAAAAAACCCATTAACTTAACACAATTCCCTGTATCCCTGAAGAGCTCTTGTATTAGGCAGGTGTGTCTCCTCAAGACAGAAGCCTATCGCGTCTGTACTTTCAGGTGAAGCATGACCACAACACCAGCTGCTCGGAGACAGGCATCTTGCTTCTTCATGGGAACAGGCAGACTCCAATCTCCCCATGTGCTCTGGACTGCATGTGTGTGACACCAGGACAGCTGAGGTTTCTCTTCTAATCCTGAACATCTGCTATCACAGCAGAGACTGCTCAAGAATCAAATGCCGCAAGTCTAGGGACCAAAGTTGACTTTGAACAGGTGTTTTCACAGGGTTCAGTCTCCTAAGGACTTGCTTTCTGGCCGCTGGTGTTTGGCATGTCCACAAAACGATGGTAGAAACCACACACAGCTAATCTTAGTTCATACCATCTAACTTTCTCCTACGTGGCCCCAATCTCTGAGAAAATGCTCACTAGAAAGAAGTGTCTTCATTTAACTTCTTCCTTAACTTACACTGGACACTGGAGATATACCTCTTTTGAAGTGACTGTCTTCTTTTATGTGACTACATTCTTCTGGATGTTAATGTTTGGGAGACATAGTGTTTGAAGGAAGTCATGACGAGAGTCACCCCCAACCAAATTAGTGGTGGTGAACAGTCAGTCCCTAGTTTAGAGCCTTTCCTTTATTCACTGTAATCTTTGGAGCCCTCCTCCCTAAAAACAAACTCAGAATTCAGAGACCACGGAGAACCCAGAAATTGGTCCCTTACAGTAGCCTCTTCCTTATTCGGATTACTAATGCAGCTGATATTTAAAACATGACACAGTCAATTGTCAAATGGTGGTAGACTACAGACGGAAAAGAAATAGTTACAAAAAGTATCACTCAGTGGCACACTCTAACTTCCCCAAGTTTACAATCAATCAAAACAGAAGAAAGGATGAGGTTCTCTTTCACCCCTGTTCCCACCTCACCATCATACGCTAAAGGCAGCAAGAAGCAATCTTCAAAAACAGGTGGTTCAATTCTCATGTTCTTTCCATGAGCTTATGTTCCTACCACTGTGCAACATTTCAGCAATCACAGCATTTAAATCAAGTGATGTATCACACTTTTCAACACTGATCCCAATGACACCTACATGGTAGAATGGATACCCAAGGACTTTGTTCTGAGCTGCTCTGAATTTTGTACAGCTGCTGAAAGTCAACTCAGCTTCTCCTTTGCCAGGCTTCTGAGATAAAACGAAGCCATTTTCTCCAGGTAGTCCATGAACACTTCTGCTCATGGGATCATCTCCTTTCCTGTTACTTTCTAAAAGAGCTGGGACTCAATTAGTGTGAACCAAAGAAGACAAAGTTTAGTGTGAGGCACAGAATCAAAACCCAGGATGTTGTTCCATGAATGACCAATTCTTCATTATTTTTCTCATTTCAATATGAACTACTGCCCATTTAGTGTATGTGCTGTGGAACTGATGAAACGTTAGCAAAAAGGAATCCATTAGTTTGATTGACATGTGTTCTGGTACGCAAGGACTTTTCCTTTTTTTCAGGCAAGTACGCTTCAGTGAAGCATTAACCACATTGCACAGAGGAAACCTCATCATTCAGGAACAGAATGTGACCACACGGTCATGCCCTTGTCTTATAAATTAAGGCACTAGGCCTCTTCATAGGAGTTTTTTCTCCGCCTGTTAAATCTTACCTTAGATTTGAGAAGTTTGAGGTCATTTGGAACAATAATATTTGGCCCCAACCAAGATACCTAAACAACATTCAGCTTTGACTGCTAACCAAACCCATGAAAAGGACTCCCATGTTGAGAAGCTACACTTTAGTATACAATCTTCAGGTGTCTGACCATAGCATACTAAAGTGTAGAGATGAATCTAACAGGTGTTACAAAAGTCTCCAAGAATCTTCTACCTTCCCTGTTCTGCCTGGTGAAATTCTACAAAACAGTCAAAGGTAGCTAAATATAATAGTACACATCTGGTAGGTAGAGCACACCATGGAAAAACTTCTATCATCTTACCTACAGAAACTTAAAATAATGTCTATCTAGTAAAAGAAAATATTGGTTAATAATCACATCATTTTAAAACCAGAAGAGAGTAATATACTGTTGACTCTATTACAAGGACTGATGCCACTTTTGCTTATAAACAATAACTGCCAAACTTTGCAGATTAAAGTTGTTTTTTTTTTTAAAGACTTACTTATCAGAGAGCGAGCAAGCACATGTGCAAGAGGGGCAGAGTGAGAGAATGTTCAAGTAGACTCCCCATGGGGCTCAACCTCACAACCCTCAGATCATGAAATGAGCTAAAACCAAGAGTCCAATGCTCAACCTACAGAGCCCCCCAAGTACCCCCAAATTATGCTTTAATTTTTCAAGTTGTGAGCTGTTACAACATCTTGGTTTACACTCTACCTTGGATAGTTTCGAATGCATTCTCATAAAACATGACTACCACACACATTGCCACTTCCTCATTTCACCATTTGTGACATACCTCACAAACAAGGTCTCCCTTCCCCAGTTTCTTGATGCACTTTGCTTCTGCACCTGGTATCACATTCACCCCCTTACACCATGCCCGGTGGCTAACGTCTGTAACGTGCTTCTCCAGGTCAGCAACTGTGGCCCCCTTTCCCCCCCACAACAACACACAGACAATCACACTGCAAGGATGTATTCCCAGTGGCTGGAAATTTTATTCATCATTTGGATGAACTGTGTTTATTAATGTCCATTTCTGGAAACACTGAATGCACACAGGAATAAACGGATTATACTTGATTACTGCTTCGAATATGATCATAAATCAAAAAGAAGTGGCTAGAAACACATGCCCTGAACTTCATTAAAAATATAAATGTAGTTAGTCCTAATTAATTGTACCCAAGTGATTTATGATCTGAGATATAATTCATACACCATAAAATTCAGTTTTCTGTAGCATACAATGAGGGTGTTTATTGTAGACAAAGAACTGTGCAATTCTCACCATAATCTAACTTTAGAACATTTGCATCACATCTAAAAGATACTCTATCCGAACACATCCCCCAGCCTCACACACTGCTGTCATCTGAGGGAGACTTTACCAACAACGTATTTCCTTTTCATTTCTATAGATATGTCTCATTTGGATAATTCACAGAAATGGATCATACAATACATAAGCTTTTGTGACTGGTTTCTTTCACAAGGCACAATGTTTTCAAAGTTTACCCAGTTTGTAGCATTTATCAATACATCATTCCTTTTCATAGCTGCATAATAGTTCACTGTATGGATCTATCACATTTGTTTATCCATTCATTCATTGATGGACTTTTGGATAGTTTCCACATCTGACTATTATCACTGATGTTGCTATGAACACCCAAGTTCAAGTTTTCATGCATATATATTTTTTCTTTATTTCTCTTGAATAATTTACCTGTGAGTGGAATTCCTGAGTGATGTTTCATGTTTGAGGAATCCCTGTTTTCCAAGGTGACCACACACTTTTACAGTCCTATCATCAATGGAGGAGAGTCCCAATTGCTCCACATTCTTCCCTAACACTTGCTTTCCTCTGTTTTTTTGATTACAGCCAACCTAGTGGGTATGAAGTGGTATCTTTGTATTTCACTTAAAAGAAATTTATTAATGAACTATGGCTGACATGTCATGTTAGTTTCAGGTGTACAACATAGTGATCCAACAATTCTTTACATTACTCAATGTTCCATCACAATAAGTAGAATCACTGTCTGTCACCATACAATGTGATCACAATTACTGTTGGCCAAATTCTATACTTTTTATCTAAAAAGTATATAAATATAAAAAGTATCTAAAAAGTAAAAGTAAATTCTATACTTTTTATCTATTTTGTACCTGCAAGTTTTTTTTTTTTTTTAAGATTTTTTTATTTATTTATCGGGGTGGGGGGAGAGCGAGCACAGGCAGACAGAATGGCAGGCAGAGGCAGAGGGAGAAGCAGGCTCCCTGCTGAGCAAGGAGCCCGATGTGGGACCCGATCCCAGGATGCTAGGATCATGACCTGAGCCGAAGGCAGCTGCTTAACCAACTGAGCCACCCAGGCGTCCCTACCTGCAAGTTTTTATCTCTTAGTCCCTCATCATCTATTTCATCCATCCCCTCACCCACCTCCCCTCTGGACACTACCAGTTTGTTCTACCATATCCTGGATCCCCTTAATGACTATAAAGGAAACATTTTTTCAAATGTTTATTGGTCACTTGTATTTCTTCTTTGGAAAAATGCCTATTCAATCCTTGGGCCAGTTTTTTTTTGTTTCTTTTCTTTCTTTCTTTCTTTCTTTCTTTCTTTCTTTCTTTCTTTTTTTTTTTTTTTTTTTTTGAGTTATAAGAGTTCTATATTATGAATTCAAATCCTTTGTCAGATGATCTGCAAATGTTTTAAGAAGTTTCTGGTTCACTTTACTGACATCATCACTTGGAGTGTAAAATTGGATGTAGTCAATTTTATTTTTTTCCCTTGCCACTTGTACTTTTGGTATCATAGCTAACAGAGCATTGGTCAAGTCAATTGGATGTAGTTAATTTTATTTTTTTCCCTTGCCACTTGTACTTTTGGTATCATAGCTAACAGAGCATTGGTCAAGTCAATTGGATGTAGTCAATTTTATTTTTTTCCCTTGCCACTTGTACTTTTGGTATCATAGCTAACAGAGCATTGGTCAAGGTCACAAAGTAAATATGTATTCTTCTAAGAGTTTAACACTTCTAGCTCACAGTGCTGTCAGCTGGGCCCAGAGAGCAAACACACAGATCAACCCAATGTGCAAATATATCAAGTATCATATACTTGTAAATATACACATATTTGCTGCATGAAGCTATCTGTGGCAGAAATGTCTCCAATTTATTTAAGAATGACATTTCTGCAAGCTAGAAAGTGTACATATGGGTGATATTTATAAACACCATGATACAATGGGGCCTGTTTCTATTTTATATACATTTTTATCATTGCTTTCTAAGTATGACACACTACGTCTATCCTTAGCTGACAGTGAGGCAGGAAAGGATTACCTTTGCAATCACCCAGATGAAGCCTGCTTCTTTTCTAAGATGAAAAGAGCCTGGTCTAAACCAGGGATTCAGAAAGACATGGGTTCTATTCTCAACTCCGCTTCCTGTGTGTCCCTGGTCAAAGTGCATATATTTCGGAATCTATTTCTTTGGGGGGGAAAGTAAACCTATAAAGCTCATTTTTTTTCATTATTATCATTTTTTCTCACCACAGCACATACCCTTCCAATATCCATCAACCAGCTGCTCCATCTCTCTCACCCCCACCCTTCCAGCAATCCTCAGTTTGTTTCCTGAGATTAAAGGTCTCATAAAGCTAATTTTTGATGGTTACTTGTCAGTATTGAAAGAGAGCCTAGGCACTTAGCACATAATCAGTCCTTTAACAGATAACCCATAACATGTCAGTTTTTCTTCCCCCAACCCACCCAAGCCCACTAAAAACCATCAATATACTTTCCTATCTCTGCTCTTCCACAGTGAAAAACTTTTTTTCCTGGTTTCTAAGACTCTATAAAACTGGAGTTAAATTCTAATATACTCATTCATTCATTATCTTTTATGAGGCATAAGCTACTGAACTGAGTTTAAAAAGTGTCCTCAACCTCAAGGGCCCTACTGTTTTCCAAGAATGGACTAGAAAAAATTACTGGAAAAAAAAAAAAAAAAAGCATGATGTTATCAATGTCATAAGAGCAAGTAAGTTATTTGGGGGCTTAGAAAATGAAAAAACAATGCAGATGGGAAAGTCAGAGAAAAATTCACAGAGGGGCAATGAAGGTGAAGCTGGAAAGATAGCATTTGGATAGAGGAAAAGAAAGAACTCACATAAAAATATAAAGATAAAAAAAGAAAGGTCATAGTTGCACCAATAGGGAAAATATGGATTCTACATGTCTAAAGTGTAAGGTATACACAGGGACAAGGTGGGTAAAGAGCATTGAGCAGTGGACTGAGTCTGGCCTTTATCTGACAGGTGAGGAAGGGCTAGGCAGAAATACAACATGTTAATAAGGACATTCTGGAAAGGTCATTCTGCCAGCAATATACAAAACAATCTGGGTGGGGGGGGGGAGCCGAGACTGTGCACCCGTGGAGGAACAAGTTAGTAATAATGATATTCCCAATAAGGTGTCTCAATAGCCAGGTCATCCCCTCCAGAGTGTTTGCTAACAGAATCCTGATTTTGTTCCAGAATCATGCAGGAAGCAGTGTGTTTTTGGAACATGGGCCCTTCCCCATGAGATGAAAAAGAGAGTGATCTGAGCCTGGCTGAGACAACTTCTTCTGTAAATGGCCAGAGAGAGTATTTCAAGCTTTGCAGGATCATGTACTTTCAGTTCAGATTGTCAACTCTGCAGTTGGAACAGGGAAGAGATGAGCGACAATATGTAAATTATAAATGTAGCTGTGTTCTAATTAAACTTTAAAGATTTTATTTTTTATTTCTCAGAGACACAGAGAGTGAGTGAGCACATAAGCATGGGCGGGGCAGGCAGGGGGAGAAGCAGACTCCCTGCTGAGCAGGGGACCCCACACAGGGCTCTATCCCAGGACCCTGAGATCATGACCTGAGCTGAAGGCAGACACCCAACCGACTGAGCCACCCAGTAGCCATCCCCCTATTAAACTTTACTTATGGACATAGAAATTTGAATTTTGTGTTTTCATGTCATGAAATACTGTTCTTTTGACTTTTTTCCGCAACTATCTAGATGTATCAAAGCACTCTTAGCTCCTGGTCCCAGGACATGGGCAGCAGCTGTATTTGGCCCAAGTTCAGATCTACACTCATGGTGGCTGCTCTCAGCTCCTTGCCAGGGATCATGTAGGAAGCAGGTGGATATGTGACGGGGTTCTGACCCAAGAGATCTAAGGGAATGTCTGCTGGAGGGTTCCTAGAAAAGATTTTCCCATCCAAGAAAAACAGATGTGGCAGAAAGATTACGTTTCTGGAGATGACTTCTTCAGAGCTGTGTGAGCTATTTTTGTAAGCATGTGAGGAAGTCCAAGAGATTGGCAGAAGACCATCCTAACTGACGTACCAAGTAAAAGACAGAAGGAGGACTAAAGCAGAGCGAGCAGAGGAGAACGGGGCAGGAGACAATTGCTTCAGGAGAAATGGCTGAGGTGGGATCCATGTTCCAGTGGCTCCGCGGTTACAATCCAGGCAAAGGACTATGCTGTTGATGGAAGCTATGTCTCAGGCACTGAGGCCCCAAGGAAGAGGACAGGAGGGCTCCTTTTAAGAAAAAGAGATGGTTGGAGTGGAAATGAGTGCAGTCTGGAACTTCTCGGGGCAGCAAGGGATTCATAAAAAGACTGCTGAGTGACAGCAAGGGCTCTGCTGAGTCTGGTTTGCCGGAATGTGCCACAGCCCATTTTACCTCGGCTCACAGCGTGATCATTTTCCAGCTTCTCGAGGTGCTAATAGGCCCAGGCCAAGCAGTGGTCACACATCCCAGGTGACAGGAGTGGCCTCACAGCCCCGCCCCCCCGCCCCCGTAAGTTGGGCCTTGGGCAGCTTCCAGGGCTCCAGGGGAGACAGCCCCGTGGGTGTGTCACTAGGGGCCCTGACAGAGAGGCAGCGTCTGTCCCTGCATCCCAGTCGCTTTCTACTGTGCTCCCCAGGAGGCCCAGTGTTCAGCGGTGCACAGAGGTTGCTGTGGACAGCACCAAGTCCTCCCGTGGAATGACAAAAATGTCATGTGTTGAAAACAAGTTCAGCAAACAGAACAGCAAAAAAAATTAAAAAATAAAGAAAAGACCAAAAAGGGGGATTCTGATACTTACTTTAAAAGACCATCTACTAATAAGATGTGATGTAGCTTTCAATGGTTGAGGCACTATCAAGATTCATGCTTCTATGTCCAGAAATAAAGGACAGGCTAGTTTTTGTGTTTTGTTTTTGAGATAGAGAGAGAACAGAAGTAGGGGTGGGAGGCAGAGAAAGAGGGAGAGAATCCCAAGCAGGCTTCACGCTGGGTTGGAGTATTACCCCACACCCCAGAAGAGACCATGACCTGAGCCCAAACCAAGAGTCTGACACCCAACTGACTGAGCCCCTCCAGGCAGCCCGGGGCAGGCAGAGTTTTTACACTTGGGGTTCAATTCTATTTTTCTTTATGCGGCAGGGGGAGGGACAGATTTCACAAAAATAAATGAAAAATAGAACTAGCATATGTTCCAGAAATCCCACTTCTTATTAATTATGCAGAAGAATTGGATCGTAAAGAGATACTAGCACTCCCATGGTCCCTGGAGCATTACTGGCAGCGACCAACATGTGGGAACACGCTCGGGGTCCATCTGCAGATGAAGGCACTCGGCAACGGCGGTACCCACCTACAGAGGAACGGCACCTGCCTTAGAAAAGCAGAGGACCCTGTCCTCTGCAGCAACATATACGGACCTTGAGGACACTGTGCTGAAACAGGCCAGTCACACAAAGACTAAGAGGACATGATTCTACTTACATTATGTATCTTGAATAGTCAAATTCATAAGTCCAACAGTGGTTGCCAGGGGCTGGGAGGAGGTGGGAATGGGGAGCTTCTAACCAATGGGAATTAAAATTACAGCCAACCGAGAAGAGGGAGCCCTAGAGATGTGCTGTACAACGTCGCCCTCAAGTTAACAACAAACCACTGAACACTTAAAAATGTGTAGAAGGTAGCTTCCAGGTTAAGTGTTTTTTTCACAATAAGGTAAAATAGGTAGAAATGTAGCTAAGGTCAATTAATCCAGTTTGTGTAAATAACAAATAGTAACTCATTGCTAAAATTTAAATGTCTAATAAAACCATGTGTTGGAGGGCGTGGAGGGACATAGGAACTCCCATTTATTGCTGCTAAGAGTGTAACTTGGTACACCCCCTTGGAAAGCCATCTGTCCAGATTTTCTGTGACTCAGCCTGGCAATCTCATCTTCAGCAATATGCCCAGAGGTTCTGTTGCAATGCCAAGCGAGTGAAGGACCAGCTTCTGCAGCACTGATGTAAGAGCACACGATGGTTACCAAATGATGATCAAAGAGTGGGTAAGTTAATTGTCGCACATTTCAAATGCAATACAAATTAAATGCTTTGATTTTGATACCTCAAAGTGTGTGCAAAAAATTAAATGCGAAAGGACATGCAGGGTATGCAATTATCTATGTAAAAATGTTTAAATGAAAAATCATTATAAGTGCTTCCACCTATCACAAGAGAGCAAAAACATAATTGGGAGACTATGCACTAACCACAGGAGAGCTGGACTTGGGAGGGAGGGGGAAAGAGAGGTCACAGGGAATAAAACAGGAAGGAGGAGGCTTCGAAAGAATCTGTTTTATATTTCATTTAATGTAGCAAAGACCTGCAGCAAATATGGGAAAGTGTTCAAATATGTTGTAGCTAGAACGTGGATGCTTGGATGCTTGCAAGATTTTATTACTGCACGTGTGAAATATTATAAAACCTGGTAGGAATGTCTGGCAGAGTTCATTTTAATAGCAAATATTTTTCCCCCAAGCTGAACACTCTCAATCACCTACTTTGAGACAAAATTGAATATTTTATGCACGTACTCAGATGCTGTAATAAAAAATGAAGGGTAGATTAGGAGGAAGTCTTTCTGTGAGACTGTAAAAGAGAAGGAGAATCATTTGTTTCACTCTATGACCCAAGCAACTGGATCCATTAGAAGAAGAGACGTATCAATGTTTTTGCCAATGGTAGACTGTAAGACTCATGGCTTACATAGCTGGGGAAAAGTGAAAAAACTCTTAGCATCTATGCCCTTACACTGATCTCTCTTAGAGTATGAAAACATTCTGACAGTAAGACAGACAAGAGAAACCACCTAAATGCAAATCCTAGTAAGTGTTCGCACCCCCATGACTTCAAATCAATGTTCTGATCTTGTAGGTTTAAAGCAACAGCATCTTAACCCTTTACAAGATAAGTAGAACATTTTTAAAAAATAATTTGAAATATCACCTTCCTACTTAAAGAAAGACAGGTATATTAAGGAATAGGCAATAAACTTCATATACATTTTAAAAATCATCTGTGTCAAGTTACAATGGATATAGGGAAAGACACAAATTGTGTCTTTGATGAATTCCCATAAAATGGACCAAAAAAATGTTACTGCAGCCCATATTAAGAAACAGAGCATCACTAATGATTTAGACATTGGTAATGTTAACATGACTCTTCCTATATTACCTTCCCTCCCCAGACTAACCTCTGTCCTGACTCCTAAACCATAGATTCATTCTGCCTGTTTCTGACCAGAATCATTTGTTTGAGTTCCTTTTGCTCAGTTTTATTTTTATGAACTTCATCAGTGTTTTGCTGGTAGTATTAGTTGACTGGTTTTCATAGTTTATACTACCTCATCGTATAATATCTCATCAACTGTCTATCCATTCTACTAATGAAAGACATTTAGATATCATTTGAACACTGTTTGCAGCTTTTGGCATTTATTGTTAGAGCCGCTATAGACATTCTAGGCCACATCTTTTTAGGTATACAAATAGGCATTTCTGTTGGATGCACACACATACACACACAAACATGAAATTGATGATTTAGAAAAAATGCAATGTGTTCAGCTGTAAAGTTCTTAAAAACAGTTGTACCACCGAGAAGTACAAGAATGACAAAAAGTTCGTAATTCTTGAAGTCAAGTGATTGTTATATGGGGTTCGTGATAATATTTTATTTATTTTTTAATATATGCTTATAATTGTTGACGGAATAAAGATTTTACAAATGGTTGTACCAAACCTCTATTACATTTAAAAGAGGGGAAGGGATGGATTCTTTAAATGATATCAAAAAAGATACTGACAGGCTATGGAAATCTCCCGGATTAATGCAGGTGAAGGAGATACGATAGCTAAACATAACACCTCGTCCTACACTGAATCCTGAACTTGAGGAGGAAAAGTGCCATAATGGTCAATATTAGGTCAGCCGCTACAGTTGAAAAAGTGAAAGACAGATTAAATCAAAGTATTATATCAATGGTTGTATAAGGTCAAAGGACAAGCAAATATGGTAAAATGTTGACAACTGAGTATCTAAGTAAGAAGCATATGGGTGTTCTTCATACTATTTTTAACTAACTGTGATTTTTTTTTTCAATTTCTCTATAAACTTTGAATTTACAGAAGGTTGTCAAAGAGTACACATTTCCAGTTACAGGGAAGTGGGTCCTAGCCATGTCATGAACAGCATGGTGACTCTAGTTAACAATACTATGTTACATATTTGCAAGTGGCTAAGAGAATAGATCTTGAAAGTTCTCTTCACAAGAAAAAAAAAATGTTCTGTAACTACATGTGGTGATGGCTGGTAACAAAACTTACTGTGGTAACTATCTCATAATATATATAAACATCGAAGCATAATGTTGTACACCTAAAACTCATACCACGTTCTCTGTCAATTCCCTGTTTAAAAAAAATTAAAAATAAGGTTTCAGAATGAGTTCCTAGGACAGATGGACTCAAGCTAAATGTATTTGCCAGGCAAAGGAGGAGTTTTTGTCAAAGAACAGCACAGGAGAGGAAGAAAGCACGAAATAAGGAGGACCCCAGAAGGGGAGGTCTGGGATGAGAATTGCAACAATTCTAAGGAGATGAGACTCTATCTTGAATGCATGGGGCCCCGAGTTTCATAGGCACAATAAAATCCTATTTGCACCTTAGAAAATCACTCCCAGGATGGTATGAGGTTAGAGGTAGAGAGGAGCATTTGTCTGAAGTTCTAAGTGAAGAATAACAAAGATAAAATTCAAAAGATATTAAAGATGTGGAAAAGCTACGAGAGCTCCTGATTGGTGATCCAACGAATAGAACGAGACACAGAAAAAGACTAGCACCAAAACTCTTAAAAGTTGTCTTCCTAAGTATTTTTGAAAATGTCTTTATTCTGAGAACCGCAGGAATACGTACTACCTGACTTTCTAGCTTGATCTCAATTAAACTCACGGTGCTCTTAGAGGTTGACAAGAAAGGTTTGTCTGAAATCCAAAAGCAAAAGCCACTCACTTCTGTATTGTTTGGGTATAAAAAAGTCAATGTTAGCCTTTGTCTAAAGGGAATTAATACTAGTTTTCTGTCCATGTAGTAAATGCATTTTGGCGTGTAGGTTTCACTTGACAGGAGAACCCAGGTGATTTTTGTTGAGTTTTGTGCACCTGCTACACTCAGTAGCTTGGAGTCTCTCAGACGCAGCTGTACCACACTGTGGTTGTAACTGACGTTTCATTTCCCTCTAAATGTATGTTGGTGAGCTTCTTGTCAATGTTACTTGGCTCTTTGGATAAGCTTTTGAGAAGTGACAGCCGAGGCTTTCCCCCTCTGTTCCCATTGAATTGTTCTTACTAGTCTGTGAAAGTCCTCTCACATGATTTCACATCAATTTTGAAGGGAAAAAAAAAAAAGTGCTTTCAAAGAAACTCCAAAATTACAGAGCAAAAAGTTTTCAGTTCTATCCCCAGTCTCCCAAGAGCAGTTCTTGTAAAAGCTTTTAGGTGCTTTAGACCGTCGGTTAGAACTTTCCATTGCAACCTGGCGGATTTTGTTTAAATTCCACCTGAATGAGTGACCCTCCCAGTCCTCACAGCTCTGAATTTTCTTCCTCCCAGTGGCACAAGGCAGGATGATAAAGGAAAGGATTTCCAGGTAGATTTCCTGACAGACGTAAGGGCGGAGGTGACCTAAGACGTCGGACAGTGACCAGGGTGACTCAGCCTGCGTCTCTGATTGTTACAGCGAGCTTGTCTAGATGGTACTTACCAAGCCTTTTTACCCATAGTAAGAAATTCACGGTCCAGCACACACAAATACGACTGAAAGAAATTCCAAATCCCCGTTTACCCTGACTACGTGTTTATCGCAACCAGATCTTTTCTCTGTATTCTATTTTATACCAGTTCATTACTGTTGCTGTCATATTTAGCTCAGCCTCTAAACCGGTAACTGAACTCCACATGACAGTTCTTCGGCAAACATGGCTTTAGAACCTCACTTCCCAAATTTCAACGTATGTACAGATGATCTGAAATTCTTACTGAAAGGCAGAGTCTATTGATAATATGGCACAAACCATTAGGATTAATACTCCCATCACAAAACTCATCAATACCACTTAGCACGGAAATAAATTGAAGGACACACGTATGGCTGTTTGGAATGTCTACAACGATCGACTCTGCAGTCTTTGTCTATGCACCTTCTCCCTCATCCTCCATGGCATTCCGATAGTCTGTTATTTCTACATATGCCCAGTCCACCTGGAACCAACCAGTTCTCCTTAGAGTGGACCTGGCATGCCAGAGGAGAGACCAAAAGTACAGAGGTCCTTAGTCTCCTGGTGCCTCTCTGACTGTAATGGACATAAATCTTTTTTTTTTTTTTTTTAAGATTTTATTTATTTATTTGACAACAGAGATCTCAAGTGGGCAGAGAGGCAGGCAGAGAGAGAGAGGAAGGGAAGCAGGCTCCCTGCTGAGCAGAGAGCCCGATGCGGGTCGGGGCTCCATCCCAGGATCCTGGGATCATGACCTGAGCCAAAGGCAGAGGCTTAACCCACTGAGCCAACCAGGCGCCCCGACATAAATCTTATAATGCAGATTCAGATTCACAGATGTGGGGGTAAGGCCTGAGATTCTGAATCTCTAACAAATTCTCAGATGATCTGCTGGGGCTGGTCATGGCCTCCATTCTGAGCAACAAAGCTCCAGAAGGCAGTAAGGCAGCTAGTTAAGAGTATTGGTAAGAGCTCAATGGCTTGGGGCACCTGGGTGTCTCAGCTGGTTAAGCTTAAGTGTCTGACTTTGGCTCATGTTGTGATCCTGAGGTCCTGGGATCCAGTCCTGCTGGGTGCTCCCTGCTCAGAGGGGAGTCTGCTTCTCCCTCTACTCCTCCCCCCTGCTCGAGCTCTCTCTCTCAGGTGCTCACTCGCTCTCTCAAATACATAAAAGAACGCAATAAGTAAGCACCACGAAGCTCCAGAGCTGCTGTAAGGTTGAGCACAGAAAGATTTCTAGGAGAAACTGCACACAGCCACTGAAATGGCCCCTGGGGATCTGATAGCAAAGGCAGGCAAGTGCGGCCCAAGGCAGGGGGTGGGTGGACGAGGAGTACGGATGTGTTGAGATCCCGACTCACTGAGTCATATGGACAGAAGATTCTGCCCGGAGCAGGGAGGAGGAAGAGGTGAAGGGGACTATGGTCACAAACACAATGTCAAACCCACAATGTTCCAGAAAGAACCTTTTTGAGTCACAGCGAAGTTTTGGTCAGGAAACTCCAGCAAAACCCCGAAGGTCAGGAAGTACAAAGGCTCTGAAATCGACACTCCTCGAGTCACAAAGCGTAATGCCAAAGCCAAGGGGCAAGGATTGAGGCCCTGGGGTGGGGGGTGGGGGGAGCGCAAGGCGAGGTGGGAGGCGGGGGGAGCGGGGCAGATGGATGCTGTTCTGGAGGCTTGAAGACAATCCCAGCAAGGATGAGGAAGGGCTGGTACAGATGGCGAAGGGCTCCCCAGCCCAAAGCTGGTTTGTAGAGGAAACACTTAGGCATGAGGAGAACAGAAGCCCTGGGGACAGGAGACATCCTCTCCCTCACCTGCACATGGGGTTGGGTCACAGCCCCAATTAGGGGAGCCTGTCCCCCTCTCAGAAGGAGCTAAAGGCATTGGGGGAAGTATAGTGTTTGCTGCAGGACACTTGGAAAGAAGTGGAATGGACAGGGAATGCCAGTTAAAGAAATAGGAAAACTGGGGCACCTGGGTGACTCGGTGGGTTAAAGCTTCTGCCTTTGGCTCAGGTCATGGTCTCAGGGTCCTGGGATCGAGCCCTGCATCGGGCTCTCTGCTCAGCGGGGAGCCTGCTTCCCCCTCTCTCTCTGCCTGCCTCTCTGCCTACTTGTGATCTCTATCAAATAAATAAATAAAATCTTAAAAAAAAAAAAAAAGAAACGGAAAAACTAATAGTGTCCATAGGAAATGCCACATAGGCAAGCAGGAAAAAAAAGAACTTACGGAATAGGTTAAAAAAAGAAAACATCACACACAACAGTGTTGAGCTTACAGGCAATGAAAATGCTCCACAGGCCACAAGAAAGGGATTATTGAAGGTTAGGTGGCTCAGGAGGTCTCCCACTAAGCTGCTTATGGTAATAATAAGAGATTACAATGAGCCAGGCACCGTGCTAAAGGTTTTGCACATAGGATTGCAATAGAATTGAGAAACCAGACCCACAACATTTGCATACCGAGGGACTCCACTAACAACATCAATCACACAAAATCACAAATAATGATCTAGTGATCAACTTACTGGTTTTATTATATTAGATCTATAAAACAGTCACTCTCAGAAATGATTTAATATCATTAAAATAAACATAAAACATTCCCATATCAACGAAAGCAAAATTTTTAAAGAATTCTGTGTATTATTTGAATACTAAAAAATCCCACATAATAATTATTGTCATTCAAAATGAAAATCACCCAATAATAATTATTCTTGGAAAATGACCATATACTTGCATCTATATGTGTACTCAAATATGCGCCAGTGGTATTTTCCTTAATGATATTATTTCTCTACAAAGTTTCCTGCAATCTTCTTCAAAATTACATTTTCATGTTCTTAAGTTTGAAATTGTTGGCATTCTTAATGAACTCTATTCTTGTATTTATGAAAAATACTCCTACTACAATTGCATACTTATCTGGATGCACAAGAGCAGACTTTTAAATAGAAGATGTCCTCAAGTCTGATTTGTTTCATACTGAAATTTGTAAATACTCCCATCAATATACTTTTACTGTTATTCTTAATGACTCTCCCCGGAATATGTTGTATCAACACATATTTTTGAAAGACAAATTTCATTAGATTAGTTGTTGCTATATTGTTCATTTGAAAATCAGACCTTGTTGATTTCATATTTTGATGCCAAATACAAATTTATCAAATTAAGAACAAAAGCTTCATCAAAAGATTCTTCACACAGTTCAGAAGAGTTCAAACTGCAATCGCAGCTTTTTAAAATTAAATCTTGCATTAGGGCGCCTGGGTGGCTCAGAGGGTTAAGCCGCTGCCTTCGGCTCAGGTCATGATCTCAGGGTCCTGGGATCGAGTCCCGCATCGGGCTCTCTACTCAGCAGGGAGCCTGCTTCCTTCTCTCTCTCTCTGCCTGCCTCTCAGTGTACTTGTAATTTCTCTCTGTCAAATAAATAAATAAAATCTTTAAAAAAAATAAAAAATAAATAAATAAATCTTGCATTAAATTTGAATTCTCAAATTTTAAAATTAAAATTTAATTTCCTCCATGCTTTCATAAGGATACATTTTTATGTCTTCCCATAAGCTTTGCTTTAATAATTGCAATTTCTAAAAGCTTCAAATCTTAAATTCTTCAGTTTTCAATTTATCAACTACTTTGACATCAGCAGGGAGTCCTGGCCTCAGAGAATGATTCTGAATGTGATCTCTCTACCCCATTATTTGTAAGATTTTGATAAAGATTGTCATTAGTTGCTTTGTTATTTTTCTTATTATTGTTGTTCTTTTAATGTTTGGTAGAATTTACCAATGAAACCAGGTTATCCTGGGTTTTTCTGTGCTGGGAGATTTTTATTCCTAATTCAACTTTCATTCTTGCTATTGGTCTAAGATGATGGCCTGTTTCTTTGATTCAAGACTCAGAATTCAATCGTGGTAATGTGTATGTTTAAAATTGTTTTTTCCCACTAAGTTGTCAGATTTGTTGGTATATAATTATTTACAGCAACCTCTTATCACACTCCGTATTATCTGTTGTATTCTTCTCTCTTCCATTTCTCATTTTGGTTTTTTTAGTCTCCTCTTTTTTTCTTAATGTAGTAAAAGTGTTGCCAATTTTGGTTTTTTGGAAAAACTGATCATTACTTTCGATGTTATGCTACTGTTTATTCTGGTCTCTACTTTGATTTCTCTTTGCTGTTTCCTTCCTCTATTAAATTTCAGCCAAACTTCTTTTTTTTTTTTTAATTTATTTATTTGAGAGAGAGACAGTGAGAAAGAGCATGAATGAGGAGAAAGTCAGAGGGAGAAGCAGACTCCCCATGGAGCTGGACGCCTGATGCGGGACTCGATCCCAGGATTCCGGGATCATGACCTGAGCCGAAGGCAGTCGTCCACCCAACTGAGCCACCCAGGCGTCCCGCCAAGCTTCTTTTTTTTACAGTTCCTTGAGGTGTAATGATAAGCGGGCTTTTTGAATTTTCTTAAGACAAGCAGTTGTAGCATACATTTCATTCTAACAACTACTTTTGCTGCATCCCATAGGTTTTGGAATATTCCGCTTTCTTTTTCTTTTGTTTTGTGACATTTTGATTTACTGTTTGATTTCTTACTTGGCCCACTGCTTGTGAAGTAGTGTGTTGTTTAATATTTACATACCAAATATTTGTTATGTGCACTGCAGACTTTCCAACTTCGTTTTATCTCTGACCTTTCATTTCATACCATCGTGGATGGAAAATATACTTGGTAGGACTTCAGTATTCTTAAATTTGTAAGATTTTTTTTAATGCTTTCTTCCTGTGATTTAACCAGGGGATTCTTCTGTGTGTCCTTGAAGAACATGGGTAGTCCATTTTTCTTGGATGGAATGTTTTATACGTATCTTCTAGATCCATGTATTTTGAGGTATGTCTCATGTAAAAATGTTCTTGTTGACAAAAAAAGTCACCTTAAGGGGCGCCTGGGTGGCTCAGTGGGTTAAGCCGCTGCCTTCGGCTCAGGTCATGATCTCAGGGTCCTGGGATTGAGTCCCGCATCAGGCTCTCTGCTCAGCAGGGAGCCTGCTTCCCTTCCTCTCTCTCTGCCTGCCTCTCCATCTACTTGTGATTTCTCTCTGTCAAATAAATAAATAAAATCTTAAAAAAAAAAAAAAAAAAAAGAATGTTTAAAAAAAAAAAAAAAGTCACTTTAACTGAGGGTCCTCATCTAAAATAAAGTATATCAGAAGGAAGGAGGTAGGTGGGTAAAATAGGTTGATGGCATAAAGAGTATCTTTTAAAAAATATATATACTTATTTATTTATTTGACAGACAGAGATCACAAGTAGGCAGAGAGGCAGGCAGAGAGAGAGGAAGGGAAGCAGGCTCCCCACCGAGCATAGAGCTCAACCTGGGGCTCAATCCCAGGACCCTGGGATCATGACCTGAGCTGAAAGCAAAGGCTTTAACCCACTGAGTGCCCAGACGCCCCATAAAGAGTATCTGTGAGAAGTGTTGTATGGGAGTGTTAAATCACTCCCTTTGTACCCCTGACGTAAAACTCTAGATTAACTATACTGGAACTGAGATGAAAACAACTTAATAAAAAAATAAATGAAAAGATAAAAATTTCTGGAAGATTTCTTAAAGAATTTCAACCAAAATTTAGATGATTCATATTTATAATTTAAATACCATTGTTTGATACTCAAATTGATTTTGAAGACAGTCCCCCATGGACTCAAATATTTTTAAAACCACCTGACATTGGGCGGCAAAGTAGAGTATTGCCAGGCTGGAGGGGATTTCTGTTGTGTTGGTTTTTGTCTTTGTTTTTGTTTTGCTTTTTAAAAATGCTCAGCTTCATCATAAAGGTTTTCAGTTCAGGTACTCTATGTACATGTACCTGTAAAATTTGATAACTAGGGCATCTATTCTTACTGTTAGAATATTCTAGCTTGTTGCAATCAATTATAAGCATATAATTTTTTTTGCATAACCTGTTCCAAATACATTTCTGCTCCATAAATTTTCTAATTTTGTAAGAACATTACTTTCACCATGAAACTGCTCTGCCAAATTTGTGATCATCTCAAAAACAAATAACTTCATCCTCTATATTGAACTTTTTAATTGCATTTATAATCACATTCACAGAAAGGTCAAATTTGTCTTATTTAATAGAATGTCCAAGAGCTTTATTTAATTCTGCGTAGGGATCAAACTATTATTGGAATCAAGAGAATAAGAGTATGGGCTCAAAGCATCTGTGGTAAAGGGATAACAACCCCCCAAAAATGGCCAGGTCTTACTTTATGTGACCAAATAACCAAGGGTCTTTACAGATGTATTTAAGTGAAGGATCTGGGAGAAGGAGCTTATCCCAGAGCTGATGGATGTGCCAGGGTCACTGCCAGAGGGCCAAGGTCAGAAGCCAAAGCCAAAGTAAGGCACTTTGCAGGGGTCACAGGCCCAGAGAAGCACACGTCTCCAACAGCTAGAAAGGGCAAGAAGCAGATTCTTCCCTAGAGCTTCCAGAGAAACACAGGCCTGCTGACACCTGGGTCTTCACCTGCGAGACTCGTTTCATACTCCCAGCTTCAGAATTCTAAGATGATATATTGGCGAAGTTTTAAGCCTCTCGGTGTGCAGTCCTTGGTTACAGCAGCAACAGGAAAATGATGCAGCGTCTAATGATGCTGATGTAGGATTGGCATCATGTGAATGTTGGCAGAGAACTCTTTCTGCCAAAGAAGCCACATTGAACAGCTAAATATTTTAGCAGGCTAAATCACTACCTTTAGGAAAAGCCTTCTTAAAGTCACTATTCATTTTTGAAGTAGATATTCCTCCTTCAGCACATTTGGGTCACTGGTAATTATAAAGTTAGTGGATTCAGTACAGTGATGGTGAGTAGTAGGTATACTAAACAATTTATGCAAGTTATATGTTCATCATTACGTATGAGAGACGAGGTCCCAACACTTCGCTTATTTACTGCTACAGAGTTTTTTGCAAGAAAAAAATAGCATGCCAAAAAATAAGCTATTGCATATTTACACTATGATCAATAACAGAATTATACCAAGAGCATTCAGATTCTTTTTATAAACTGAAACCAACAAGACTTCCCAGCCCCTCTTACCCACGCATATTTCATGTAAATATACCCCCAGAATAATCCACCTTTCCCCACTGATACCACCCAGTGGACTCCTGGTGGCCTCAAGTTTCTGGAAGGTGCACACATGGGCCTGACACATGCGGCAGGGAGACTTTGCTTCTAGATACTTCTCCCAGTGTCACTCCAATCAGGAGGAGCTAGCTAGCTCTCCCAAGCCTACATTCTTCTCTACATCCTGTTCTATTGGCAAAATGCTATGTGCCATTCTTGAAAGGCAGAAATTACTTAAGCTGTATCTGGAAAGGGTCAAGAGATCTGGGTTCCTGGTCATCTCCAAAGTGAGCCACAGTCAACCCCAGAAGAGACCATGGCTGAAGCTGCAAATCCAAGATGGTCTACCCAGTCTTGGCAGGCATCTAGGACAGCTCATTTAAAAGAAAGGAGAAAAAAAAATCAGCAACAAAACTGGACATTTGGAACCTGGAGTCATTCTGTTTGTACTTGTTACCTTGTGGAATGCATAGAACAATCACGTGACATTGGGCCTGTCCATCTTTGAGTAATAGCTGTAAAGGCAGCAGCAGGATCTGAAGCCCCCCCCCTCCCCAGCCAGCTCCAGCCCTGTGCTCCCACTCGTGTTCAGCCTTCAGCTCCTCGGAATCCCTTTCCCTGGGCCATTCCCTAGGCTTGTCTCCCAAACAAGTGTCCTCCAGCCTACCCTCTGTTCTCTGCATTTGAGCCTTTGACCTCTTTCCTTAGTTAATGGATATTTTTGTTTTTGTCAGCCCCGTAGCCCTTCAGCCAAAATCGATTCAACTCGCTTTCATACTTTTCCAGGTTCCTTGAAAAGGGCATGCTACTTGTGAGACTATTCTTTCTAATTTTACTTAAAATTTTCCTTAAAATTATGGGTGGACAATTTTGTCTTTGCGGACCCAGACGGCACAGATTCAAGTCTTCTGCTGGCTTACATGGTGTCAGCCCCTGGCTTCTAACCTGACCAGGAGATGCAACAATGGTAGCAGAGCCTACCCCCCCAAAACGATCAGATACCAACTGCCGGAGAAATAAAACCATTCACTCATGAATAAAGCAAACCAGATACACGCTCTGTCCTATAAAAACCTCAAGTAGCTCAGACTGTGGAAGGGGAAGAGCCAAGGGAAACTTCTGTTTCCATCATGTAACAAACACCATGGCCATGTTATCTAGTTTTTATTCCAGGAGTAGTGCATATGCTACAGGGCAAGGATGAAGTCCTACTAGTTTTCCTGCTTTCCTACACGCACGCCCGGTCTGTGTCTCTCCATGTGTGTGCACGTGTGTCAGCTGAGCGTGTGCTTCCACACTGACAATGGGAAAGATGCTGACACTTGTTACATTTACTAACGTTCGAAAGACCCTTTCACCCACAGGCACTACACCTTGGGCTTGGTGGTACGTGAGCTGTAGAGCCAGAACATCCTTCTCTAGCAAAGCTTCTAATTTAGCAGAGAAAGAGAAGACACATGGACCCCTCTCAGAAAAGTACCTTTTTTCAAATTAGATACATTCATTGAAACGAATGCCTTCGTTGACCCTTAACAGCCTGTGTGATAACATAAAGCCTCTGGCAGAGTTCTTCTCAAAGGAGCTCAGCATGTCTACTTCTAAATGGCAGTAATCACCCTGGAGCAGCAAAATGGCATTCTGCAACCTGGGGATGTGGGAACAGCCGGACTGTGAACCCGGGAAGTCAAATATTCTGCTTTCCTGCCCCGATTTAGGTCCCTCTGAACGTCGGAGTTGGGCACCCCCACAGGCACCCCTGCCTTATCAGTCAGATCTTGGACAGAATCTGCTTTCTAATGGGCTGCTGTCAGAGACTCCTTACCCGGCCACAGAATCAATTTCAGGCAATAGGACTAAGTGGCCGTTTCGTCATTGCTTCACTTTACCAATAGGTGGCACTGTGGGCAACGAGATGGAATAAATGAGCCCCTACAGCAACAAAAAAAAAGAAAAAGCAAAAGCTTTTGGGGGGGGCAGGGGAGCAGAAAAAAAAACCAGCCCAACCTATTTACAAGTGTCTTCTTGTCATAACAATTTTTGGACAGTTTTACTTTAATTACTATTTTTTCCTCCTTTAGACCTTGTTTCATCCAAGACTACTAGGCAAATTAACCCATTTCACAACTATTTCAATGAGAATGCTGGATTAGCTCAGAGGTATACAATTCAAGTTGCTGCTAGAACCAGGGACCTTGCTTAAATGACCTCAGAGGGTCTGGTATGAGTGGATAAGAAGGCCATTTAAATAATCAATTTCAATTGTTTTTGTTTGTTTCCTGGTTAGTTTGGTCTTGTTTTGTTTTGAGACAGTAAACCAAAATAGAAGAGTCTTTGGGAACAAATTGTTGTCTTCTTGGTTGGAAAATGTCTGGAAGGTTCTCCAGCTATGAAACACTATAATGTATTCAAAATTCTGCTTATAGGAATATCAACTATGTAAAACTATGTATTTCTAATCATGTAATACATTATTATGCATCATTCTAATATCTCCAGACTCTTCAATCTGTTTAAGCCCTAAACAGAGCACAAAGCGCAAAGACACTATTCCCCTTCTATTACAACACAGGGTGAGGGCAGACGAACTTAGAGACCTTCAGGTTTCCTTCACTTCCGATTTTCCATTGTGTTCACAGCATCACCATCAGTTTGAAGGTCCGTGGTTGGAAGTCCCGGACTGTTCTGTTATGCCTCAGTGTCCTTCACTGCTAGCCTATCATCCATCCCTGAGCCCCTCAATCTTAACTCCCAACTCTGTATACCATTCCTGATTTTTAATCCCTGGGACTCATGGCCTAATCCAGACCCTCACTGTCTGGATCTCACTCCCCAGGCTGAATACAACACCGGGAGCCTTAAATGCCCAGCGGGTAGGGAGAAATGGGACAGCCCCAAAGGGGCAAGAGGGCTAGAAATCTGGATGCAAGAATCCGGCCCATCCCTCCCTTTTCAGTCTTGTCTCTTGCATGTTATGTCACACGTCCCCTACGCGGCCATCTCCTGTGGCACAGAACCACTATTATTAGAACAAACCACGTGACACACGTGACACACATGACAGGCTCCAGGGCCCCTATTACTTTGGACTGTCTAGCCAATTTCTACAGGTCTTTCAAGGTCCAGCTCAACTCCTCCGGCACAGTTTCTCTAGCCCTCCCAGACAAAACCGAGTTCCTGCTCTGTGGCTGCACGCATTTGGACACCCTTCTCACCGGACACTCTCACCTCAGGTGGAGGACCTGTTCTACCAGAGAAGTGACTAGAACCATTCCTCTTCCGTTGATGACTGAGTTTTGCCTCTAAGAGATGGTCTCCATGATGTGTCTGCCTGGATTGGAATCCCAGCTCTGACACTTGGTAACTGCAAGATCATTTAACATACCTTTCCCAACTGGATTTATTCACCCATTTATTCATGTGTGGCGAGAGATGCCACCGGCCTGGCATGAGGACCTGAGGGGAAAATGCCCACAAAGCAGTCGCCACACTGTTAGGCCCATGTGGCCCACCTTACTACTCATTGTCCTCGTGGGAAGAACATGGGCTTGGACTAGAAGACCCGTGTGAGTCTGTCTGGCTCTAACAGAGTTTGAACTGATGGTCCTGAGGAGAGTGGGCCTGCAGACAGTGTTGAACACTGTGCACAGCTCAGAGTCAGCCAGAGCCTCCGGTTCTAGGTCAGATTGTTTTAGTAAAATATAAGCATTAAGAAATAGGCTTCAGGGGGTGCCTGGGTGACTCAGCGGGTTAAGCGAGTGCCTGCAGCTTGGGTCATGATCTTGGGGCCCTGGGATGGAGTTCAGCGCCAGGCTCCCTGCTCAGCATGGAGTCTGCTCCTCCCTCTCCCTCTGCTGCTCCCCCTCCTACTTGGGCTCTCCCTGTCCCATCCTCTTTCAAGTAAGAAAAATAAAATCCTAAAAGAAAAGAAAGAAATAGGTTTCAGTTTATCAAGACAATAAAACATTTGTCTTGCTAATTTGTGTCTCTCCTGACCTAGGCTTTCTTCCACAGTTTCCCTTCTCGCACTCACAAACATTCATATTCATTTCCTGTGAGATTTATTCTGAAGACGACTGACTGATAAAGAGCGGCTCACCCATTACTTACAATACTCGGAGATCATCATGGGCACAGGGGACCATGTTATTCCAGAAAGCTCTGCCCACGCTGAAAAGTTCCATGACCTTTGCCCCCATCCCAACACGTACACACCAGCCTCCTTCAGATTCTGGTTTTCATATTTTTTTTCCTTTTGTTGTTTCTAGAAGCACAAATGCTCTGGCAGTTCCAAGCTTTTTTTGTTTGATTTAGTTTGTCAGAAGAACTCCTGGGTAGAGGCCCAGGAGGCTCGTGTGATGGGAGGAAATAAATCAGGTGGGAGGCATATATGCCAGCAAATACTAGGTGTGGTAAAACTCTTTCTCCTGTGCTCACAAGTGTAAATTTTCAGTCCTGGGAACATCTGCTCTGGTTTAAGCTCTTTTTGCCGTTGAATGAAAACAGGTAAAATGCTGCCATTTTATTCAAATTTAAGAATGTGTATTATATGAAACCACCTAAAATAAAAACCACAAATGATTCTTGGAGAACTGTACCCTTTCATTTTTACTCATTCAAAAAACCTCATTCAACTGAGCACCTCAGTCCCTGGCACTGTCTTTAATTGGCAAGATGAATAAATAAGATCGAGTCTCGGACTGCAGGTAACTTACAGGCTGTTGCAAATACAGACAGGTCAACAGTATGTGGCCCACCCTGTTACCTGGGAAATCACAAACCAAATTCATTGAATGAAAGTTTTAACCGGATCCATACAGCCGTAAGCAGAAAAGAACTGAACAAATATCCAGTATATTAGAAAAGCATAGAGAAAGTCTCTTATTCTTAAAACAAAAACAAAAACAAAAAACCCACAAAAAACCCTATATAATTATTCAAAGTGAAGAAATGAGCAGACTCATATGACCTAATCACACTGGTTTTAAAATACTCCTCTCTTCAATTCACCCTCAAGATTCAAAGTGTTTCTGTATCCTCACATTTTAGGACTAGTAACGTACAGACCAGTGGACACACCATGTAGATAAAGAATTAGCTGATACCCAATGACCAGGAACTGGAAAGTTTACAGCTTTATTGTGGATTAAAAGAGAAGAGTTTTAATTGTAGAATATGAAACACTGCATTGATTTGTATATTGATTGGATAGGGCTAACTCAGTAAATTATAAATCTAGATTCCTTTGATGTTGAACATTTTAAAGCCATAGAGTATAATTAAAATATCCTCAGTTCTTTTTCTCCAAATTTTGACTAAACAACACCTAAAAGATGGATGGTGAAATCTTGGGAAACTATCCTCAGCTCTTTTAAATTTAAAACCCAACTGACAGACTCACATTTTGGTTCCTACTTTAAAAACATTAATAATTGTTATTATTCAAAAATGATAATGCAGACATTACCATTGTAATGTCATACAAGCATTCATGAGAAATTTGTATCCAACAAAATTGCACCCTAAGAATAATTGACCTAATGGGAAGAATTTATGGCTTAAAACATATAGAGTGATACAACCAAAATACCAGCAAACATGACAATCCTAATTAAAAAATATATAAGCACTGTTAATTCTTAATGAGGTTCTATACCAAGAACATACCATCAGTCTATCTTTGCAGCTCTAAATCACAGGATGACCATACTTCTCCTTCAAAATATGTTTTCTTTAATAAACGTATTTCTAATTAGAAATTGGTTTCATCAAAGTTAAAAACATGAGCCAGAAAAAGAAATATGATCCAAGATACAAAAAAATACACAGAAATTGGTTGCATGAAACACACTAATAACAAAGCATCCAAAGGAGACATTAAGAAAACAGTCCCATTCACAATTGCATCAAAAAGAATAAAATAACTATAAAAGATAAAAAGAATTGATGAAAGAACCTGACTATGACACAAATGGAAAGATATTCCCTGCTCACAGATTGGGAGAACAAATACTGATAAACTATCCATACCACCCAAGGCAATCTACAGATTCAATGTAATCACTATCAAAATACCAATGGCAATTTTCACAAAAGTGGAACAAATAATCATAAAATGTGTATGGAACCACAAAAGATCCCAAATAGCCAAAGCAATCCTGAGAAATTAGAACAAAGTTGGAGGTATTACCATTCCATATTTCAAGATATACTCCAAAGCTGCAGGAATCAAAACAGTATGACATTGGCACAAAAAAATAAACACATAGATCAATGGAACAGAGTAGAGAGTCCAGAAATAAACCCACACCTATATGGTCAGTTAATCCTGACAGAGGAGACAAGAATATACAATGGGAATAGACGGTCTTTCCAACAAATAGTGTTGGGAAAACTGGACAGCTACCTGCAGAAGAATGAAACTGCACCACTTTCTTATACCACAAACAAAAGTAAACTCAAAATGGGTTAAAGATCTCAATGGAAGACATGAAACCATAAAACTCCTGGAAGACAACACAGGTGGTAATTTCTTTGACATCAGCTGAAGAAACGTTTTCGTAGATAAGTCTCCTCTGGCAAGGGAAACAAAAGCAAAAATATACACCCAAATCATAAGCTTTTGCACAGTGAAGGAAACACTCAACAAAGTAAGACAGCTTATTGAATGGGAGAGGATATTTGCAAATGATATATTTGATAAGCAATCACTATATATACACATATATATGTGTGTGTATGTCTGTGTATACACACACACACACACACATATGTAACAGCTCAGCATGCACACACACACACACACAATCTGATTAAAAATGGGTAGAGGATCTGTACAGACATTTTTTCCAAAGAGGACATGCAGATGACCACCAGACATATGAGAAGACATTCGACATCACTCATCATCAGGGAAATGCAAATCAGAACAACAGTAAGCTATCACCTCATACCCATCGAGTGGCTAGAATCAAAAAGACAAGAACTTCTATCCATTTCGAGTTTATCATTGTGTATGGTGTAAGAGAATGGTCGAGTTTCATTCTTCTACACGTAAAGAAGTATTGACAAGGATGTGGAAGAAAGGGAAAATTCATGCACTGTTGGTAGGAATGCACCCTGGAGGAATGTACTCCAGCCACTCTGGAGAATAGTGTGGAGTTTTCCCCAAAAGTTAAAAACTGAAATACTGTATGACCCAGTAATCCCATTACTGAGTTCTTGCCCAAGCAAAACAAAAACACACCTCAGAAAAGGTGTTTGTACCCCTATACTTATTGCAGGATTCTTTACAATAGTCAAGAGATGGAAGCAGCCCAAGTCCCTCCTGGGGGTGGATGGTGATGAATGGAGAGTGGAGTGTGTGTGTTGCTCAGCCACACGGAGGAAGAGATCTTGCCACATTCAACAACATGGATAGACCTAGATGCTATTATGCTAAGTAAATAAGTCAGACAAATAACAATCATTTCACTTACATGTGGAGTTTAGAAAAACAATAAGCAAATGAACCAACACTAGAAACAGATCTATCAATACAGAGAGCTGAGGGTTGCCAGGGAGGGAGGACAGAGGGTTGGGCAAAATGGGAGAAGGGGAGTGGGAGATAACAGGTTTCCAATTATGAAGGAATAAGTCCCAGAAATAGAAGTTACTGCACAGGGACTACAGCCAAGGGCACTCTAACGGTGTTGTGTGGGGATGATGCCAACTACGTGAGTGGTGGGCACAGCATAACCTATAGAGATGTTGACGCCCAAGTTCTGCGCCTGAAATTAATGTCCCGCGTCAATGACGCTTCAGTAAAAAGAAACAAAATAAGATCTAAAGGTAGCCTTCTTTATCAATCTTTCTTGTTTCCCCTCTTAAATACAGAACAAATGCCTTTCTATCCACTTTATCTGTGCCAGCAGCGCCCCCAGTAGTTTGGCATAATAAAAGAATGACAGCTCTTGAAGCCACAAAATCAGCTTTTCCTACAAGAATGGCACTTCCTAAGACCATCTAGATCATCTCTTCATGTGTGTGTACACACACACACATTTATATACATCTATACATATTTAACGGTGTATTTAAGATACATTTAAATACATTTACATACACGCACATACACACACACACACACACATATATATGTATATGCTTGCTATCACTTTCTGTAACAATATGTAAGGAGAAAATTACATATAAATCCCAACAATCTCCCTTTTGTGCTGATCAATCCCCATTTTACTAACCATATATGAACTTCTTATCATTAAGAAAATATGGGTCATACAGAATAGGCATTTCTGGACTAATGATTTCCAGACATGAAAGATCTTTAAGTTGAAAACAGATTAGACAACTTTAAAAAGCCATTCGTCATCATAACAAAGTCAAAGGAGATCTTGCAGACAAGAGCTTCATGTGAGTGCTATTTAACACGCTGTAGCTTACAAAACAGTTAACAGACGCATGTGGTAGGAAATGGATTTTAGAATTATTGATATTTCAAATAGCTTAAAAATAGGCACACTATTTTTTTTTTCTTTTACTTATGGTACATGTTGCAAAGGCTTGATTTATCTTGGGATTTCAATGTGCTCTGGCAACCTAGGAAGCAACAGACCTATTCTTACCAAAAGGAAGCCCAATTCTGCACCCATTAGACCTGACCTAGCAGGTTCCTACATCCTGGTGGATGTGACAGGTTTTCTCATTCTGTTCCTCAGGAAAGGGAGCCCCAAACTTGGTCACCAGCAGACACAACATCCCACTAGTAAGCAGATGACTTGCCCAGTTGAAGGTTGGTTCCTGGGCAGAAATCTCAATACTGATTTTCAAAGACACCCCCGTAGATTCCCCCTACAGTCTAAAGAAGTAACCCTGAACATGAGCCACAAGGTTTTGTTTTGTAAAAAACAAAAAAGGTCTTCAAAGTGAAAGGTACATGATGCATTGTGGAACTGCCATGTTATCTGGGGTCTTGTGATGAAAAGACAGAGAAAAGATGACAAAAGATTAGCAAACTCTGAGCACTGCTGAATGTTGTGTGAGGATGCGTGGTTGAGGGAGGGGTGCACATTTACTCTGCTTTTGGGTGTCAAAAAAATTTCTCTCTAGATGAGAAAGAAGAAACCATAAGCAGTATCAAATCTACTCTGTTCTGCAATGAATATTGCTATTTCTGATTTCTCTGTATTTGATTTAACCGTATATATCTGATTTATATATAATACATATTATATATACACTATATACGTGTATGTATGTATCTCTGTGTGTGCATATATATCTATATATGTGTGTATATATATACATATATGTGTGTATATAAATGTATATATCTTTGTATGTATATATACACAGATAGATACAAATATACACATATATAGTATATATCAATATGTGTATATACACATATACATATATATACACACACATAATGCATGTATTTTATATATTATATATATATATAATATATATCTCCATATCCATATCCATATATATAGCCATATCCAGTTCATATATATATAATTATATATATAAGTTTATATTATATATATGTTTATATATATATATATATATATTTTTTTTTTTTCCTACAGTTTACAAATGTGTTGCCTGAATATCCCAAAATCAAGTTCTGAGAAACCATGGGCCTATGTTTGGAAAATTTCATTAGGCACAAGTATCATATGCTCTCTAAGTGTTTTCTCCAAACCATGCAAATACAAAGCATTTTAAGTGTGGTTAAAAAAATGAATCTAACAACCTTTTTGTGTAGAATGTAGTTATCCTAAGAAAATCTGAAACTCTTTATTATAAACACTCATCTTTCAAAGCACTTGCATCTTTGTTTAATTTTAGTAAATTTTGTAAAGCTTTAGCCCAGCCATGTTGGTCTAAAAATGAATTTCATTAATTCTTAGTTCCTAGGCAAAATCTGAAAAGCAAAGACTGCACTCTTCTCTACTTCTGGTTCATTTCACACATAAGCAAAATACTTAATCATTCTGTACCAACAATCCAGTAAATTGAGCCCATACTTTTCAGTGAGTTGTTGTAAAATTATTTTTAAAACATTTTTTTAAACTTGCAGACTGTCAATTTCCATAGTTTTTAAAGCAAACCTGGCCTCCTCTTTATAGGTATCCATGATTCCCACTGGAATCCAATGCATAGACTCCTTGAGAAAAATAAGATATGATGGTCATAATTATGTATTCGTATGTAACTTCGTGCTTTTAGGAGGGAAAACAAATCCCTTCACCTCAATCCTAAGCAATGGATTGACAGTGCGGGCGCACAGTTTTGCTCAGTGAGAATCCCCGTCAGAAGCAAAACGGGGGTCATTTCTTTATTATGATTACAGACGTACTGACCGTAAAGGACAGTAAATAGAATTGGGTGTTTCCATGGAGAAGGTTCGTTTAATATTCATTTGGCAAGTGTTCTTCTTTTTTTTTTTTTTTAAAGATTTTATTTATTTGACAGAAGAGAGAAATCACAAGTAGGCAGAGAGGCAGGCACAGAGAGAGAGAGGAGGAAGCAGGCTCCCCGCAGAGCAGAGAGCCTGACATGGGGCTTGATTCCAGGACCCTAGGATCATGACCTGAGCCGAGGCAAAAGCTTTACCCACTGAGCCACCCAGGCACCCCCGTCAAGTGTTCTTGAGCACTTTCTCTCTGCTGGAGACTGGGCTAAGCACTGGGGATAATCAGTATATTGGGGTCCCCACAGTGTGGAGCTCCCTAACTAGCTCCTCTTGAATATACCCCGTTAATTGTTCTACCACCACCACCCAATTAGCAACTTTGGGGTGAAGGGGGTGGGTGAGGTGGACAGAGAGCAAAATGGAGCAAAGGAATTTGTCTCAAGGAACCTCTGAGGACACAATTCACTGCTACAAACCTGGCAGTTACAGGAAAACCAAGTGCAAACTGCATGAAACAGACTTTCTTTCTTACATTTTAAAACCTCTATGCGCAGCTTGGACCCTGACACCTCAATTTCTTCCTGAAAAAAACCAAAAAACCAAAACTGGAGCATAGGTGGGATTTTTAGGGGGCATGAGGAACTTATATTTTATATATTATATGTGTGTATATACACATATATGTATATTTTTTTCATATACATATACATACTATATATGTATATATAAAAATTTATATATACACATACATACGTATATATACATGTGTATTTTTTTTCCTTCAATTTCCTATAGCTATTAAACATAACATGCAAACTTTTAACCTTCCATGGGAGGCATCTCTGCCTTTTCTGCAGCAATCGTATCTGATCTCACCACCAGAATTCTGACTCCAATGAAGACAGGAGCAGCAGGAGAAAACAAACTCGTAATTGAAACAAATCTTGGCTTAAACATAGGGAAAGCTAAAGAAATTTACAAAAACACACGCATTTGAGCATAGAGCAATTTGAAGAAAAACATAAGGATCAAAGTAGGAAATAGTCCTCTGCATCAGACATGAGTCAGTTAGAGTCCCTTGGGTACAATAAACATGTATTAATCAGATCTTGCCAGATTCTGCACTATACGCTGGAACAGAGTAGCTAACTTTTATAGTGCTTTTTGTAATTTTTAGAGTGTTAGAGACAAGGGTGGAGATCCACAATTATTCTTATTCCTATTTTCTAGATGAAGCAAGTGAGTCTCAAGAAAGCTAAATGGTTCAATGTTACAAAGTTAGTAAGTAAGTAATAGGACGGACAGCCTATTGAGTGCTCTTCCTTACCCTGATGCTTTGTTGCAGCTCTACCTCCAATGAAACGACTGCTATGAACACTTACACTAAAAACAATGACAGCTGCTATTTATTAAGTATTTACTGTGTGCCAGGCACTGTGTTGATACTGTATCTACTCTCAATCCATTACCTGATTCAATCATCCCAACAACCTCACGTGTTACAGATCATTCCTGTCGTTAGATATATGAATTAATTGAGGTTTGCATGGTCAAGTATATTGCATTGTACAAGGGAGCCAGAGGTCCCCAACCAGTAGGGAATAGAGCTCAGACTCAAACCCTACCTGTTTCTACAGTCCGTGTTCATGCCAGCACCAAGGATTCCCAAACTTGTCCGAGACCACACACCTAGACACTTAGGACAAATACAAATTTGCAGGTCTTTACTCAAGGATTCTGATTTAGTAGGCTGGGCATGAAGCCCAAGATACAAATTTGTACCAAGCATTGGACAAGTATCAGGCAAATAAAGGAAACACACTCTCTGCATTGTCATTGTTTGCTTTCAACTTCTGTACATTATCCTCTAGCTTAGAGGCTGGCAAGCTTTTTCTGGAAAGGCCAGGCAGCAAACAGTTTCAGATCGGTGGGCCACAGAGTTTGTTGCAAGTACTCCTCTCTGCTGCTGTAGTTGGGAAGGAGCCACAAACAATATGTTATCATATGAGTGTGGCTTCAGCCCAATAAACATTTATTTGTGGATGCTGAGATTTGAATTTCATGTAATACTCATGAGTTATTAAGTATTATTCTTCTCATGATTCCTCGCAATCATTTAAAAACGTCAAAACTTCCATAGGCTTTACGAAAACAGGTGGGTTGAACTTGACTTACAGGCTGGGTTTTTTGTCTGTTTGTACCTGTGCTAGCCCTCTCTAGTTCCAGCCAGAACAGTAGTTGATATAAAATTCTTCACCCACCTTACTCCTACGGACATTCCTAGTAAATGTCTTTTTTTTTTTTTCTTCCTGTCTCCTGCCTTTCTATTCTGATGTCTGGACACTGTCTCATTTTAAATTCTAAGATACCAAAGTACATTCTTTTAACAATTCTGTAAACAGTGCCACGAGGTCTTTGGGGGAATAAACTAATAAACCAAGACATATTTACTAGAAATAAATGTATTTACAGGGAATAAGGAGCTCTTGCAAACTACTTAGGTAATATCTATGAAATGATAAGTGGATTTTATGATTTCAGTGGATCATTACCAAAAAGCATTAAGCTTAAAGAGTTATAAGAGACAATCATTCGACAGGCAACCATTAAAGTTCACAGCATTCAGATTGGCTATGCATCTCTGGGCATCAGGAAATCTCTGCCTCATAGCTTTAATCAATGTATAATCACATGCTTTTGGCTTTCTGCTTCACTAATACTTTTCTAATACGATGCCTCTACAAGTTTTTCTCCTCCAAAAAGCCTCTCTTGTGATCTCCATCATTGAAAACAATGATTTTAACCCAGTCAATAAATGCTTTATTCACCATGTGCTTGCTATCTTTTTTTTTAAATTTTTATGTTCTGTTAGCAACATATAGTACATCATTAGTCTGAGTAGTGTTCAACGATTCTTGGCTGTTGAGTTTTCCCAGCACCATTTGTTGAAGAGACTTTTTTCCATTGGACATTCTTTTCTGCTTTGTCAAAGATTAGTTGACCATAGAGTTGAGGGTCCACTCACACTCTTGCCACATGGAGAAGAATGAAACTGGACTATTCTCTGATACCATGCACAAAGATACACTAAAAGTGGATTAAAGATCTCTCAACATGAGACCAGAATCCATCCAAATCCCAGAGGAGAACACAGGCATTAACCTCTTTGGCACCAGCCAGAGCAATTTCTTTCAGGTTATTCTTTAGTTTATCACTTGTTTTTCTTTTGTAGATTATTTCTCTTACTTTATGAGGAACACACTTTGTATTTGCTAAAAGAAAATATTCTGCAGGATTTAATTACACACTGAGAAGTCAGGTGCACAATTTGAACACAAGAGTATGTTCCAAGACCGTGCTGTGCTTTTGTGCGTAGAGCAGTGCGATTTTTGGAAAACTTGGCACTCTTCGAATTTGTGGATGGCAAGTTCAAATTTTTCTCTGGTTTGTGCTTGACTCTAATCTTCCTCTGATCATCCAGCAATCTAGCAATTGCTTAAACAGCTTTGGTGATGGAGTAGTCAGTAATAACCAGAGTCGCTATCCCATGAGTCTTCCCTTCCCCATTTTAAGCCAAAGGTCTCTCCTTGTAACTTTCATCCAACTGCTCCTTGGGCACAATAATCCCAATTATGAGTTAATGACAAGACATAATGATGCATTCAGAAATGCTTATGATGTACGCACAGACATACAACTATATATTGTCTGGTGAACATAAAGTCTCTCAGCCAATTAAATCAGAAGAAAGAGCCAAAGGAGATGCCCAGCTCTGCCCCCAGTGAGTGCTTTGGTTTCAGAACTGCCCAAATTAGACGTCACAGATTGAGAACGGCAAGAGGAGATGTGGTTTTTAGTCAAACGGAACATGGGCAAATGTCGTTTGGTGATTTGTTTATTCCTGCCTGGTTTACAACTCCAGCATCTGGCGCTTCATCTCAGGCATGTGGAATTGCCTAAATATCAGATTCAAAGCAGGAGTCAGAGCCTGACCTTGCAACTCCAGGCACAAGTTAGAGATAGGACCGGTAAGAGGACTGAACTCGCCATTACCTGAGTGGCTGTAATAAGACAAAAATAGGGTCTCCTGATTATCTTCTTGGAAAACTTTTCTCAGAACCTGGGTTGAGTAAACCAAACAGCAGAGACAATGACATGTTACTGACACCCCAAGGCTATTCAGATTCAAACCTTCATTCCTGGTCAGCCACGGAAATTGGCGGGACTCCAGCTAATACACAATCACCTAGAAAATGTGTAGGCAGGTACGAAATCTGTAGTGGTCAGAAGCTTCTGAGTCAGCCATATAATGAGACGTAGACTCTGGAATAATTTTCTGTAGTTCACTTTCCTTAAATGCAAAATGACAAGAAGAAATAGCACCCACTCTATAGGGTTGCTTCAAAAGTGAAATGAGTCAATATATGCAAGAGTAGAGAGGAAGTATTTGGCACAGAGTAAGTACTGTAAATAAATGTGACTTCTTACCAAAATAATGTAGGTCTTCCCTGATATTTACCAAATATCAGGGAATATTTGCAATATTTGCTGCAAGGTACTTACAGCTTTCAGTATCTGTTGTGGAGTATAAGCTCTTTGAGACCTGGACCTTTGTGTTAGTTACTGGTTTAATTATTATGTCCTTAGTAGCCCACACAGAGCCTGGAACAGAGTATGGGTCTTCAGTAAATGTTTATGGGAAGAACAGATGAAGTAAGTTGCTTTCTCATAGTCTGGATGGTAATTGCTCTTTAGATAATTTATTATAAATACCGTTATATACCACAGTTATGATAGACACTTTGGCATTTCATAATAAATCTAGGAAACTACGAAATCTAAAAGGTTTTCTTTAATCACTGAGAATGTAATATGCCAAATCATATAAATAGCCTGTTAAAATCCTTCCTTGACTACCTAAATTAAAAGCCTCACATTAAAACTCGCAAATAGGACAGTAAGCAACAGTGAATAAATCTAGAAACTGACATGCTGTTATAATTCTGCAAAAGCAATCTCTTTCAATTAATGAACCTCCAGGACTCTTTCTTCAGTAATTTGCATAAGAATTTTAAATTTCATTTTTATCTTGGACAGTTAAACGGAGAGCGTTTTATAAATGTATTCAAGCGGGATCTTACCCAGGGGTTGCCAAATGAAGCTTGGCAGACAACAAAAATGTATGCACAAGAATGTAAACACAGGCATCTCGGGGAATGGGATGCCTGTATCCTGATGGCTACATCTGGTTCTTTCCATGTACCTCCTGGTTACATTTAAAGATGAGATCTGGTTTGAGGTATGACCGAATTTGTGCAACAGTGACCATGTTAATAGAGGGCTCCATTGACTTTGCCAAACTCCTTGGAACAAGTTCAGTCGAAGCCTCAAGTTTAAATGAGGAAAGGTCAAGTTGCTTGCCACTTGAATGCCCGAGAACTCAAAGGGCTCTGTGGGTTCCCTGAAGAGCCTAATTGGCATTCAGGGCGCTTGTGGATTTGCAAACTCGACACGCAGGAAGCAGCCTTAACCAAAGTTCACTTGGATGCAGGCTGAAGGACTCTACGGTGGAAAACACAGTTTAAGGGAAGAGGTGCAGATGGTAGGATCCAGCATCAAAACTGTAGTTCGCCATGGAAACGAGAAGAGCTGGTGGGTGTTATTTGAACCTGGGTCTGGGAGATGAATTAGACCTTCAAACCCAGACGTGAAGGCTGTCTGGGTAGCTGAGTTGGTTGAGCGACGACCTTCGGCTCAGGTCATGATCCTGGGGTCCTGGGATCAAGTCCCGTGTCAGGCTCCCTGCTCAGCAGGGCATCTGCTTCTCCCTCTGCCTCCTGCTCCCCCTGCTTGTGCACGCACTTGTACGCTCGCTCGCTCTCTCTCGCTCTCTCTCTCTCTCTCATTGACAAATAAGTAAATAAAATCTTTAAACTCAGCAGAGTACTCGTAAGTTAGGGCACAAGGAGATATCCCAAAACAGAGTTTGAGACCTAGGGCACTAATGGAACTGCTTCGAAGACCAGATAGCAAGTGGTGACATGGCTGAGGGTCCATCACAGGGTGGCTTGAAGGCAGTGAGGTTTATGGGGTCCCCATGAATCTCTTGGGACACCAGCTGAGGTGACCTAGTAGCTAAGTCACACTGTTATGGAAGGTGACCAGTGGCCTCTCACTGGCCCTTTGGGGGCAGATGGTCCCCGTTAGAGAGTCTGCGAGGACACCATCCTCTGTGAGGACCCCTTCTATTAGCATGGTCACTGCTGCACAGTGCTGTACTCTGAGGTACAGCAGCAAATAGGAGTATTTCTGTAAAATGGAAATGTAACTTCATTTATGTCTGCAGCGAAACAGAACCCAGGGTCTCTGGTGTTACACAAGGGAAATTGGGAGAATTGTTTGATCAAACTTAGACCTCTGGAAGCACACAATTCTTACAGACCAGGCTGCACCCAATTTAGCCAACCTGTTTCTCAAGCACCTTAACACACCTCCAGCTTCTGCATGATGACTCTCGGCAAACTGTCACCGTCCACATGCTCTGTGCATTGACTGGTTTTTCTCCTTGCCTCCTTCTCATCCATAATACTCTTCTAGTCTGTTCCACCAATCGAACCAAACTTATTATCATAATCATCACTCCACTGGGTTGACTCCTTCCACAAAGCCCTCTCTCACAACTCTGGTCCTCAGAAACACAAACCAGCCCACATCCGGCCACCTGTAAGGTAACAGACTATTTTGTACCATGCGCTCAACAGTCCTTATGGTTTATATGGACTCCCCAGTTCAACTATAGGCTTCATGAAAGCAATGTTTAAGTCTTAAGTGTACTATCGAAGCAATGCTCAGTACTATGCTAAAAATATACAGTTGAACGTATGACACCAAATAAAATCACATAGTTGGGTGTGACATTTCTGTCCTGAAGCAAGTCTTACATAGACTAACAAGATTGGGGCAAATCTTCAGATATACACACACACACAGAGTAACTCATACTGTTCTGGTTATCTAATATTTTACAATGGTTACTAAATCCATTTTTGAAGAGTTAACTACAGTTGACTTCAAGAAGATGGTCCTAGAGTTTAGTTCACTAATGAGTGAATGGCCAAGAGACAGAGAAGTCTATTTCCAGATTACAAAACAGAGAGTAGTTTTTGTTAATCTCCTCCTTAAGGGTCCTTAGAAGTATCCTTGGAGTAACAGTGGCTTTTAAAACAACTGGCTCATAGAAATCTTTTCTCTGACAACTCGGAAGAGTAGTCACATCCAGAGGCTATCTCTCAGGTCACCAATATCAAATTTGAATGTAAAAAGTACAGGATACGGAGTTTGCTAAGATTACCTCTCACTTTCCCAACATTTATACACACACACACATACACACACACACCTTCGGTGAAACATATTTCATAAAACACTATCTGTACCACATATAACCCAAACACTTATCAATTACAGGATGTTCTTGGTATTTTCTATCCTGTGCTTTCTTTAATGCTTGTGACAACCTAATACATCAATTTCCACTAATTTCATTGATGCCACAATCTACAGCTTAAAAAAATACTACCAGTAAGTGGGGGAAAACAGTGTAAGATTTTTTTTTAAAAAAAAGGAGTTTAAAAATTGTAAAGAAAAAGCCATTTGCATGGTCTTCAAAGTCAAACCTATGAACAAACAGTCCTCCTTATGACAATGAAATATTCTCAGTACATGAAACTCCTGAAATGTATGCTATAAATCATGATGACCTAGCGTTGGGTCAAAGTAACAATTCAAATAGTATATATTACAAATTGAAAACAGGTTTTTATAGACCTATATTCTTTCAACAAAAATACATAGGGGCAAAACCTTTATGCCATTTATACAAAAGACACCCCAGAATAAACCTTAAGAAGTACGTACAAGTCCTGTAAGAAAATTGTAAAACTTATTACTGACATAGAAAACTGGATAAACAGAGAATTATATTTGTGCATAATAACACTCAATGTTATAAAGACCTTATGTCTTACCGCATTGATCTAGAAATTCAGTTAAGTTTTTCATAAAAACCACAGCTACATTTGTGACTGTTCAAGGGTGGGGTACCTAACAAGCTAAGTGCAAAATTCATAAGGAAAGCAAAGGGCTATGAGTCAGGATGATACTGAAAAGCAACAAAGAAAGGGGACCATTCTATTTACCATAAAATGATGATAACTGAGATCATGGTATTGACTTATCCAGCCCCATATTGACCCCTACAGATGGTTGAAATAGAAGAGAATGTCCACAAAGCCCTGTCTCACATCTCTGTATAAGACGGTTATCTTATACAGACACCTAACACATGGTATGGGGAGCTTTGGGTATTATTAGCAGGGGAACATGGACTAAATGGTACTACTTAAATTGAATATCCATACAGAAAGCAGAAGAAATGTTTGGCAGGAAAGTCCACAGGCCCAGTTTTCTTCACAAACGAATGGCAAGGAAAGAAGGCGGGGTGGGGGAAAGTAGGAGTAGCAACCCTACAGATGTAAAGAACCTAAAAGACATATCGATCCAATGCGATCTGTTGCCTTTGGTTTGATCGGATTCAGACTAAACCTAGAAAAAGAAATCTCTAGCACATTTCACAAACCCTGGTGAGAACTGAGATTTAATAATCTCAATAAATTCCTGCTTTTTAGGTGTGATACTTGTAATAGTGGATATGATTTCTAAAAATCCTTATCTTTCAGAGATAGACATGGAAGTCCCTAACGAAAATAAAGATAAAATATCTGGAATTTGCTTCAATCCAGGGGTGGGAGAAGAGGAGAGGAAATGGGGTGATACGTGAATCAAAACAGGCCAAGTATTTAAGTGGTTGAAACTAGATATTGGGTCAATGTATGTTTATCAGACTACTCTCTCTACTTCTGTGTATGTTGGAAGTTTCACGTAATAAAATAAAATAAAGATGGGTCAACCATACTGTAAGTGTTAATGAGCATAAGAATGTGTAATAAAAATATAAAGAACTGCATGCAAATGTTTAATCCAGTGCATAATTTACTATAGTGATTGGGCCAGGAGACCTTACCTAGAGAGATAGACTGAAACCCTCAATTTCATTTACAAAGTTTTATTTCTTAAGCCAGTTGGTAGTGCTTAAGTGTTAATCATACTATTCTTTATTACCTTTTGCACTTTGGGAATGTTTTACACTTTTTAAAAGAATAAAAAAAAAAATACGCAAAAAAAAAAAAAAAAAGAAGAAGAAGAAGAAAGAAAGAAAGAAATCCCTAAATCACACACAAAAGCTATTCATCAAATTTCACTTATTTTCAAAGATGCTCGTTTTCCTTCATTTATGGTTTCTAAAATTAGGATGCGTCTTCTGATTGATTGAGAGGGCTTAAAACCCAATGAAGTAGAGTACTTTCTTGGTACACACCAAGCAGAATAGATAGAATCACTATGAGGATAAGTTCATACTTTGCCCGATCTAGCTTAGATTGGTTCCCCCAAACTTGGAATCTGAGAAGTAAAATCTTTCTGCTTTTCAACTTAATCATGGGGAAAATTGTGATAGCACCATCTACTATGACCTGACAGGAATTTCCCCTTTAAAGGATGTGTTACTTATTTTAAGGGAGGAAATGAATACGGGCTTGAGTGCTTTGGTAGGAGCAAGGAACAGGGAGAAAAGGAGAATATTGAGGGAAGAAATAATAGGAAGGCTGAAGCAGAAGAGAAACAGTGCTTTGGGATCCCAATAAACACCTTTCACAATTCTCCAGGAACAGAATGGCTTGCTAGGACCTGCATCTCTGAACGATGCTAAAAAGCCATCATGTCTGGAGCCCAAGTCTGATTTGGGGAAGACACCTCAGCTGACACAAAATGGTGGATGAGGCTCATTCTTCTTTGAAGTTTGAAAAACCAGTACAGCCATGGTAGGTGTCCAAACTAGTACCGGTGGCAGCAACTATCCACCAAAGTCTTGCCCCAACTCCAATTCCTGTGTTACACCAACAGGGAGCCTCTCTTGCTCACAGTGGTGCATCTGATCAGGAGAAGCAAGGACTGATCTCTGGAGAAAGTACATGGCTTGGGCACGTCCTAGGATTATCACTGGAGGGGCTGATCCCCAAATAAGGACTTTCCTAAAATAAAGAAGTGGGAGCTCAAGCTATTTAAAAGAAAACAAACTTTATTTTTTTACTGCAAACCAGAAAACATGGGAAATACTGGTTATATCCATCTTGCTGGAAATAAACAAAAGTCATGGGGAACAGAGCTGAGCTAATGGCAACCAGGAATGATTAATTACCTATGCCTTTAAAAAGCAGAAGTATGGGACCCTAGAAATTCCCCATCAATTTTAATTTTAATCAAGGGAAATACAGAACAAATAAATCGATATATAAAAACACTCCTCCAGGTTTCAGCTTTTCTATGAGTTCAGCAACTTGTCTCAAGTTTGTTGGTTTTTTGTTTTGTTTTGTTTTTTGTTTTTGTTTTCCCTCAGTAGTTCAGTCATGGTTTGGAATACTTGTGCTAATGCAGCAAACAAACAAGCAAACTAAATAGATCGCCTCATTCATAGGCACACAGTCTCATAGCAAACCACATTACAGTCAATTTGAGAGGAAATTTGAAACTGTTCTTTTTCAGTTGTATATTTAACTATTTTGCATTAATCTATTATATTTGTGTTACTCCCATGGGTCGGTTAAAATGCGGCTTTGTGGCCACATAACATCCTGAAGATTTCTCCTCCAAAGAGTACTTACCAGAGGCTGACAAAGACAAGGTGACGCACATTACGGCCGAGATCACCATGTCTCTCAAAACCAAGAACACCCTTAATTTCTCCATTCCTGCCCAATTTTATTCAGACACTTTCTTAGGGCATAATGTAAGTTTAAGGTGTACTGCATAGGGATTTGACTTCCGTATACTGCGAAATGATCACCACATCTCGTGTAAATAGAAAAAGAAGAAAGAGGAGGAGAAGAAGGAGAAGGAAGTTGGAGGGAGAGGGAGAGGAAGGGAGGGGGGAGGGAGAGAGGGAAGGAGGGCCTTATTTCTTTGTGAAAAAAAAACTCTAAAGATCTGCTCTTAATTTCCAAATATACCCTTAGAGTGGTGGTAACTGTCGTCACGATGCTGTACATTACACCCCTAGTTCTTTACCATCTAACTGGAAGCTGGTACCTTCTGGCCAGTCATCAAAACCTCATTTGCCTCTGGTAACTACCAATCCGCTTTCAACGAGGGTATTTTGTTTTGTTTCATTTCCCACATATAAGGGAGCTCATATAGTATTTTTCATTCGCTGATTAATTTCACTGAGTGTAATGCCATCAAGGTCCTCCCACATGGTCACAAATGATAGTATTTCCTTTTTTTAAATAAATAATATCCGGTTGCTTGTATATGTAGGTGTGTGTATATTTCCATGTCTTGGCAACTGTCAATAACACTGTAACGAATGCTGCGGTGCCCATAGTTCTTCAGCATACTCCCCCCCAACTTCATATATATTCACAGAAGTGGAAATGCTGGATTCATCTTTAATTTTTGACTGAACACTTACAAACCCATCAAGGAAGAAGAGATGTGGAAAGAGGATCAGAATTTGCTTTTAAATTTTATATATTTATTGAGCCTAGGCTCGACTTCCTTAAATCATTTGGAGTTTGTGTGTGTCTGTGTTAATCCAGACTTACAATGGATTACAGGTTTGTTTGTTTTTTCAATTAACGATGGTTTCAAAATGAACACAACTGAAGAAGAACGACTATCAATCACAACAGAGCAGAAGGACAGTTTGCTCAGTTTGGCTGTGATGTGTTTTCTCTATCAAAAGCAAGTAAATTTAGGAGAGAGAAGTCCATTACAGCTACAGGTTTGGGTCTTAAAAAAAAAAAAAAAAGACATAATACAAAATAATGTTCAATCCTGGTAATTAATGCTTGAGGACAATGGAACAACAGCAGGAGCATGAAAAATGTTAATAGCCAGCGTGGTTCAAAACAGCAGGGGTTATTAGACTCATGGCATGAGCAAAGGAAACATTTAGCAAGCATCAGCACGTAACCAGAATCAGACCTTTTTAGGGAGCTCTCTAGCTCACACACAACGAGACTTATTCTCTCTCCTGCGTCTACCCGAATACCCTAATGCTCCCAGCATCACACTTCAATAATAATATACTAGTCAAGCCGTAGAAGACCTTGCAGCCCTCCCCAAGGCTCACAAAAACCCTCTGGAGTACAAAAAAATCCTCTTGTTCCCATTTTAGGTGAGGAAGAACTGGACTCATCAGCCCAGGAAGTAGTAGGACCAGGATCTGAGAGGGGCTCCCACGACCGCCCCGAGGCATGAACAGGGAATGGCTCCAAAGTCGGAAACCCTCTGAGGACATTCCATGCTGGTGTGGCTTCTCGAGTGAGGAAAAAAGGTAAACAAGAAAGAAGGCAAAGAGGTGAAAATGCCTTATTTCTTAGGATTATGAAATGTTTGAGCAGAAAGGATTGTTTGAGAACGAGATTTGAAATCACTCTGAAGATGGCAGAAGATGGTGATGTCCACTCTCCAACCCCCCAAGCATGCATGGTGTCTAAAGCCCTTTTGCTCATGGGGAAGGATCCTTGGGCCTTAGGCAAAAGCAGGCAGAAAGAGGCACTTTAATATTCCTGGAGAGAGGCTACCATTAGCATATTGGCCGGAAGTCTGTATTTCCAGTTAATACAGAAAGAGAAACACATCCTTATTTTTAAGAAATTAAATAAACTACAATGAAATTTAAAAAACAGTAAATAAACAGGCAGCTCGCAGAGTCTTGGACAAGTCTTGGATTAGCTTTCTCCAGCCAGGCTGGAACAAAAGGATTGCAGGCTCACCAAGGACGGAGTTCTTACACTTCCGCCAAAATTTACAAAGCATGGTCTGTTTCAATATTCTCAGAGAGCACATAATAGCTAAAACCCCCTGGAAACATTAAATCAGGTTAACCATTCAAAACAGGCCAACACTGGAAGAGTCAGATGCATATTAATTTATTCTTTATTTTATGGGTTTATTTACTGCTGTTCCTCCTAAAAACCCACAGTGCACAGAATATGGCCACAGTAAAATCAAGGGAAATCTACAACTCTTCTCTGTCTACATTTGAAGGACTATTTTATACTTATAAATGAAGTCCTAGGAGTGGCCCAGAAAATCTACCAAACACATGATGATGACGGTGATATCTGTCACTTAGCCAGTATGGACCCTGCCTCATCTCTCCTGCTGTCTTTATTTTTTTTTTTTTTCCTCCAAGATGAAGGTGTTTTCCAACTCTCATCTGCAAAGTTCCATCTTAAGAGAAGCCACTCCTGCTAACTAAACAGCAAAATCATGACTTCATTCTGAATTTCTGTGAATCATTACAGAAATCTCACATATCTCTTAACATTCCCTCTTGTGACTCTATCAGTTCCACAGAGAAAACCCAAAAACAAAATGAAAGCTTTTGTCTAAAAAGTTTGTAACAATTCCTGTAAAATGAGTTGTTTCTAATGTGAATGTCCTGAGTTTCTATACTAGGAATGAGCACATTCCATATATTTCCAAGGTCTTTTAAGAATTATGAATTCTTGTTATGATTTCCTTTTATTCTACCTGTCTATTATTAACTCAAGCAAAAACTATTTTTAGATCAACATCATAACAATTACATGGTTTAAAAAAACAAACAAATGGCTATTCAGCTTTCTTTTTCTCCCAGATCAAAGATGTAAGGAAGAAAGAGGGGAGGTCCCTACTGGTCCTGCTGACCACTCCCTGAATCGGGTACTTTGCCCACACAGATCATGTCCCCATCTTTGGCTGTAGTTACCACTTATCTCATGGAAAACTTGACATTGTCATTTGCTTTCAGGAAGCGAAATTATCAAGCACAGCTTTGTGACCATCTCTGCTCTTCTAACCTCATCCTTTTGAGGTGTTATCTATATACTAAAGACACTGTTATCAGTATTAAGGAATTCAGAAACAGAGTATTGTTTTTGGCCTCAAGGAAGTCATTATCAACCATGGAAAAAAATTAAATAAAATTAGGGATTCATAACACAATGTAAGATATGGTATGACAGAGGTATGGGCCAGTTGCTAGGACAGCACAGGAAAAGAGGGCCCTAACCCCCCTTCTATACCAAGTAGGACAGGAAAGATCACATTTGTAAGAATCTAACAAGGTCAAATAAACAGAATTTAAGTTTAGGGATGAAAAGAACAACCAAGAAGACTCAGTTTCAGCCCAGAGCAAAGTACTGTCATTCACTAAAATGTAAACAGAAGGCAGAGGAGGAAGGTGATGAGTTCCAGCCTTGAATAGGTTGAGTGAGAAATGCCTGCAATGCCAAGTAGGTGATTAAATATGTGGGTCTATTTTTAGTAAAAAATAAATGCACAAGTGACATGGGTTTTACACACATTTGTCTATGCCTCTTAATGGTATTAAAATTACTTCAGGCAGGTTTAGTGAGTACGTGGTAGATTTAGGCCTGGAGAACTCTGAATTTACAAGGAAGCAGTAAATGACAGCCAGTAAGACCCCAAAGAACCCAGGTTTTACAAGGTTTTAAGGAAGAAGTGACTCATTGTATCCAATTCCCAAGAAAGGACGCATATGAGGAGGAATTTTTAAAAAAAAAAATGACAACTGGATTTAATAACTAAGTATTTCACATCGAGGGGTATGTTAGTTTAGAGTAGTAGGAACAAATACTCGATTGGATAAAATGAGAAGAGGAAGTACTCTTCTGTCCTCCACCTGTGCTCCAAGACTAAATCCTCATGATCTTTGAATCAACCCTATCTCAAGCTTCCCAGTGACTGAGCTCGGACTGGCGCAGTTGGGTAAATGTTTACCAAGTTTCCATGTTACATGTTTACACTCCACACCTGCCCCCCTAAAGCCTCCTATCTTTGCTTACTCAAAGCGCAAGCAGCACTTGCCTCCAGAAAAACCTGTTTGTGAGTTAACAGAAGCAGAGTTTATAGAAGTCTCTCCTCTGTATGTACACAAGGTATACCAGGTGTCTGAATAACCAGGCATAAATCAAGCTAAATGACACTTAAATTCAAGTAATTCGAATGTTCAGCAATTCTCTAAGTTTAGAACCCGAAATACCCCTCTCCTGGGAGCAGGGAGGTTCTCCCCAGCCAACTTTCCAGGGGAGAAACACAACCAAAGCAAAGACTTCCTAATGCACTAATTAGGACCCAACTCAGTCCATGGCAGCCAACCTGCACAGTGGATGTGAGCAGGTTGGTCTGGAGCAGCGAGGGAACAAGTCTGGTATTGGGGGCAGCATCACCTCACGCCCAGGCCAGGACCAGGCTACTTAGGCTGGGGGCTGATCCAATGATTCTTCTAAACACTTAAGTCACAGCCTTGCCTCTAGCCCCATCTTCCTTCTCTTCTTCTACCCTGGCTGATTGATTATCTTGTCACTTGATACCTGATTAAAATCCACATAATGAAGAACGGTTGAACTTTTCACTCAATTTCTCTATGAGAAAACACATCACTCAGAACTAAGGAAATGCGAGAGCTACCTCTGGGAACGCAGTCTCATAATACTGAAGCAATCGGCGACGTTTCTTCTCCTCTGTCCTCTTCCCCACCCACCGGCAAAGCTCCTGTTTCAGGACTCCAGAGGTCACGGAGAGAAGTGGAGGAGAAACAAGGAGAAACCTTCACTCACGCAAAGTGATCATGGACTCAGAGGTCGACACGGAGCCCCTGCTAGTCGTGCTCCTGGAGAGAGCCCAAGGAGCACAGCCCCCATACCGACCTACCCTGAACACATAGCAGGACTGGGGAATGAACTCAGTGCTCTTGCTATCCGGGAGTTACTGTAGCAAAATGAGTCTCTCTTAACTAATCTGAGGTGGCTGGAATTAATCAATGCACCTCATGGAGGTGGTTAGTGAGTGTCCAAAGATTTCAGAAAAAAGTGCCGCTAAAATGTCAAAGGATTTCTCAGTTTTTCAGCACAAAACTAGTAGGGGGCTCAGAGTTGTTCCTTAAACAGATACATTAATGGCACACACATTGCACTGTAGCTGACACAACCGACAATCCAGTCTGAAATAGCCCAGTGGGTGCGAGTGAGCGGACACATGCATGCGTGTCTGTTGTCTTTTCCAGTGTCCCCTCTGTCATTCCCATCAGATTTGTTGTTCTGATCTTGGAACCTGAGGGACTGCTCTCTGAATCTTATCAGCAAAGCTTTTCTACTCAGGTTTTTGTGAGGCGCTATAGCTGTATCTCAGCAAGGTCTGTTTCTTGCTAGTGCCTTGGCTTAACTTGTGTGCACGTGTATACACCCAAGTATTCTGCTCCTCACTCTTTATAACAGAAATCAAAATAATGCTCTTGAACTACTTTTATTTTTTTTTTATTTTTTAAAAGATTTACTTACTCATTTTCGAGAGAGCAAGAGAGCGAGTATGAGGAGAAGAGGCAGAAGGAGAGGGAAAGGGAATCTCCAGCAGACTCCACACTGACTGTGGAGCCCATGGCAGGGCTCAACCCTTGGATCCTAGATCACAACATGAGCCAAAATCACGAATCAGACGCGTAACCAACTGAGTTGCCCAGGCACCATGCTCTCGAGCTATTTTTTTTTTTTTTAAGATTTTATTTATTTATTTGACAGACAGAGATCACAAGTAGGCAGAGAGGCAGGCAGGGGCGGGGGGTAGGTAGGCTCCCTGCTGAGCAGAGAGCCCAATGCAGGGCTCGATCCCAGCACCCTGGGATCATGACTGAGCTGAAGGCAGAGGCTTAACCCACTGAGCCACCCAGTCGCCCCTTGAGCTATTTTTAAAGATCACTATGACATGATCTAAACTGTGTTTCTATCATGTCATTGGTATAATTCTTGCTTAGAAATTGGGGTTCTGACAAATCTTCTCTTTCCTGCCCTACTGTTAGCAATGCAAAATATTGCTACTACCATTAAAGAAGATGTTATTAAGCAGCTCAAGTTTTATGCCATCTATGTCTTCATCATCTCATTTAATCCTCACAACAACCTCATCACATCAGAATGAGCATGATCTATCAGAAGAAGCAAGGCACACAAAGGGAAGTTGCTCAAAGTCACACCGAATGTCTATGGTGGAACTTAGGCCGACTGGCTCTAGCGAGTTTTCATTTCAGCTGAGATGGCTGTAAGAGGTGATGGTGCATGCCTCTGTGTCCTCACCTGAAAGCTAGAAATAATACGTGTTCTACCCAAATCACAGCTTTCTGGGATGGCTGGATAGCACAATAATGACCGAAATATTTAAATACCAGTGGGCCCCCATACAGAAATCTGCTCTTAAGATTTACTTCCCTTAACTTGGGAAAAAAGTAATCTTTGATCACATTTAAGAAATAAAATTTGGGGGCACCTGGGTGGCTCAGTGGGTTAAGCTTCTGCCTTTGGATCGGGTCATGATGTCAGGGTCCTGGGATCGAGTTCCGCGTCCGGCTCTCTGCTTGGCAGGGAGCCTGCTTCCCCCTCTCTCTACCTGCCTCTCTGCCTGCTTGTGATCTTTCTCTCTGTCAAATAAATTAAAAAAAAAATCTTAAAAAAGAAATAAAATTTGGAGATTTTTATATAGAAAGCTGGATTTCTTAGCTTTTAAGTAATCTGAATGTGTGTCACTCTAGCCCTTAATTCCTTCCCGGAAACCATCGATGGAGAAGAGCAGCTGGCCAGCTGAGGCTGTGCCCTCTGATCTGCTCTGTTCCCACCTTGCTTGCTTCGATCATGCAGCCTCATCAGTATCTGCCTTCACTCCCACCTTCAGTCAAGCAGGAAACTGGACCCAGGTAAGACAGGACGGGGATCAGGAGGCACCATGCTAACCCAGGTACGTCACGTTACTTTCATGCCTTGAACACATGACCATCCCCACACTAGCACTACCATCTAAACCCTTCATTCCAAGTTCAGTGTACATGCTGCCAAAGCGAGCACTGTCCAAACCCTTTGGAGAAGCTCTGTTGGTCTACACCAAAGTGTTAAAAAAAAAAAAAAAATAGATATGCTGCCCAGATGCAATTTCACCAGGAACATCGACTATTCAAGAAAAACACTTCAGGAAATGATTATAGACAGAGTTTAAGACTGTTGTTTTTTTCTCATTACTTCTGAGACAACTGTCACCTCCTTTCCTAGTACTAGTACCATTGCCAAGCCCATTGGCAGTTAAGAGAGGCCCCTGAAAATGTCTTGAAAAAGAAATTTTTTTAAATTTAATTTTTTGTGTGTTCCAAAATTCATTGTTTATGCACCACACCCAGTGCTCCATGCAATCTGTGCCCTCCTTAATACCCACCACCAGGCTCACCCAACCCCCCACCCCCATCCCCTCCAAAACCCTCAGTTTGTTTCTCAAAGTCCATAGTCTCTCATGGTGTATCTCCCCCTCCGATTTCCCCCAACTCACTTCTAAAGTGATAGAATGTTTCCCATGACTCAACCTTTCATGAGCGGCTTTAGGACTTCCCTGGCCACAAGCCCTGCTCCAGTCCCCACTGGGCCTGCTCCAGGTCCCAGACTGGTCCCCAGTAATATCCCTCTGCCCTTCCACTTAGATGTCAAGGCAGGGCAACGTGAAAATGAAAAGTCTGATGTTGGGTGGATAACAGACCTAGATCCAAATCCTCCACGTCATTTTTTTTTTTTTTTAAGATTGTTTTTTTGAGAGAGAAGTTGAGAGCAAGAAAGAAAGAACAAACGAGCAGGAGGGGCAGAGGGAGAGAGAATCTCAAGCAGACTCCCCATTAAGCTTGGGGCCCAATGTGGGGCTCAGTCTCACAACTCTGAGATCAGGACCTGAGTCAAAACCAAGAATTGGATGTGTAACCAACTGAGCCACCCAGGCGCCCCCATGTGTCCCTTTTTAGGTTAAAGTTCTTGCCCATTTCTTTATCTGTAAACCAGGCTTAATACCACTTACTTCATACAGTTCCTAAGAATTCAGTAAGTGAATATAAATAAAGCCCTAGAGGTCTGACCCTTAATGAATATTCAGTAATGGAAGCTATAACTATTACTGAAGGATGATTATTTGGGGTCATGAGTGAGTGAGCTATTTTCTCGAATGTTGTTTTTCTATTGCTTTTCCAGACAGAAGAGCATATTCTCGGTATTTTTACAATAATAGAAACAATTATATTGAAATGAGATAAAGAAAATGTTACCCTCAATTAAAAAAAAAAATCAATACCAAATCATTTTAGGAAAGAGAAAATGATAGTCCGTGTTTTAAATGAGAAAATTTCCAAGGTGAGGAATGTAACAGAATATTTATAAGAATAAGTGAATTACAATGTTACAGTAACAAAAATTATCCTTTCTAATGAGGAGTGCTCAGGCTAAATTTCTACATTATTCAACAGAGAAAATTGCTTTCTACAGAGAAAAACTGAAAATAACACTAGGATTTCCAAACACTAACTACTTACGCTAGCGACACTTTTCTTCATTTTTTTAATACAAAATTTGAAGACAGGATTCCATAGTCGATTATTTGGACTGAAAATTTGTATGAGATGATCGCTTAAATAATTAAATAAGAAACAATGCCAATGGTGCCCTTTGTGAATGTGAATTTTCTTATTTTACTCACACTCTTCTTACAGGCATTGATTCAATACAGTTGATCACATGAAGGAATGGAATGTGCAAAATATATTCCTTGACACTTTCTGATCTCCTGCATTGATGAATATTATCTTCTCTTGCATTAACTTATCCTAATCCACTGCAAGTCCTTTCTTTTCCTTTAGGAATGATGGAAACACTTCGAGTTAAGTTTCAGTGGTTCATTATCAAGGCAACTCTACGTATTTATAGAGGCACATCTGGCTTCCTCAGTTATAACATGGAAGGGTTGACCTAGATCATTTCCAGTGTCCCTTCCTCTCTCACATCTTAGTTATTATTGTCATGCAATGTTCCTATTAGAGAGGTTACTGTAATGTTGAGGTGTTGATTGGATCCCTGGCTCATGGGTTTGCAGGTAAGGACTGTAGGACAAGTTCAGTCCAGGACAAGTAGTTCTCTGTGTGGGACTGGTGTGGAAGAGACGTCAAGGATGAATAGTCACTAGGGACCAAAGAACTTTCCCAGGAGAAAACCTACTTCAAGCCCCAACACTCCTTGAGTGCACAAATTTATGCTGATGTAAGGAAAGAAAGGGAGAAACACAAGAAAGGAGTAGCCAGCTCACTGAGACTCACCATTATTACCAGCTGGGATGGGGGTGGAAACATGGAGAAAAGTCCTAGGAACCAACTACAAGTTAGTGGTAACTCTTACAGATGCTAGCAAGTCCGGCATCTTTTTGAAACTATGTAACAACAACTACGGGGTAACACTTTCCCAAGTGAGACTCTAAAATCAAAATCAAATTATAACTATGTTTGTCCCTCATCTTTTTTTAACAGACAAAAGCTTATTCAAATGTCAAAAGAAAAGTCAATCTCCTATGACATTGTTTTAAATTAAATATATTGTGGTGTCAAGAAAATCAACTATATTGTTTTTTCTTATCATAAACTCATCATAGACCTACCAGCGGTCATAAGCATTTTTGAAGCCACTTCATTTATAATATTTAGTATAAGCCTACAGACACCAATATTAAACTACATAAAATGCATCCTTACTTCCATACCCAAAACCACAAATCCCAACTTCCCCGCAGAGGATTTGGGGAACAGAAAAATAAACTTAGGAAATGCACAGAAATGTCGTGCATGACCAGATGGAAAAATCCTTGCTCTTGAAAATAATGCTTCGAGTAGGTTCTCAGGCAATGAGGCGGAGCCTCTCGCTGGGGCTCAGAGGGAGCCTCTCCTGCCCCCACCCCCGGTGCACCCCATCAGCACACTGAGCATTAACCTGGGGCCTCCAGAGATATTGGCCCTGAGGACCACATCACCTCCTTCTCAGCCAGTACCCGTGCCTGGGTCCTGCAGTAATGCAAATACCCAGCAAACCCTTTCTGCTCAAGCTCATCTACTACCAGGAGCTCCATGCCTAGAGCGGCACCTCCCAGTCTGTTTTGTGGGGGTCGGAGGAGTGCTGAGTGGTCAACAGTGACAAGCGCAGGACCTGAAAACGCCCCTGGATCAAGTCTGGGAAATAGACAAACCTCCAAAGACCTTGTTAGGTTTCGGTATGTTCCCCTCCTGCAAGAGAAGGCTAGAGAATGGCTGTTTCTCATTCATTTACTTTATTTGGGAAATAGTTCTAGAGACTCTAATTTGTTCTCTTTCTACACTTCTACCAGAATTCAGATCCCAACCAAATAATACTGGGTGACAGATTACATAGCTGGGGGTGGGGGTGGGAGTCCTTTCAATATCTTTCCACTTAAAAACAAATTCATGTAATGCTATGTCTGAGGGTTTTGCCTTAAGGTTATTGATCAAGCCCTCTCTTGAACCCCTGATAAATGTTTAGCAACTAGTGATGGAGTCAAATTTAATTAATCAAAATTTAGATAAATAAAATGGGAAATTCTTGTTTCAGTCTTCTAGTTCTAGCCCTTTTGATCTATACACTATAATTACAAGCATGGGGGGTTTTTTTGGTTTGTTTTGTGGTCCAGTTTTGGTAATTTATCACTGGATTTGGCATGCACAGCTTAATTATTCTCCTTGAATATCAAAAGTAAAAGATAAATGACCTAGGGCATTTCTCCCTGCCTGCCATCTCAAAATAACGGATGGAGTAAGGTAATGGCAAAACATACATTTTAAACTACTGTACACAGTTGCTCAGGTTGCATCTAAGCAGCCTGATCTTAAAAATATCTTAAAAATTTAAGACGTCAAGGATGTTCTTAAAAATATCAAAACCATTTTTCTATTATCTCTGTTTTCAGGTCTGCAGTAATTACGCCTGAGGTATCTCTAATTGCTGTCCAATAGTGATCTCAGCTGTTTGCAAAGTCAGTGGAGGCACCACCTTTGAGAGGCCAAGGTCTGCAACGTGTAACCTTTGCTTACCTGGAACAAATCCCCGGACCCTTTAAACCAGTCAAGAAGCAGAATGAAAGGTGGGGTCACTCTCCAGAGTTCTCTTAGCTGGTGATTCCAGATCATCAACACATTAAACAGCTACCAGGTCCTCCTCCTCTTAATGGCTATTTTGCTTATAAACAGAGCAGGGAACAGTAAGTAGGATTTCATAGCTTGGTACAGCCAGCATTATTAGCATCACGGCTTTCCCTGTTGAGGATTAATAACAGTAGCTGTACTGATGACAGAAAGCGATAATAGTTCTAATTACCGATATTCATCTTAGGATGGTGAGCAGCTGTTAAAACATCTCTTTGGAAGTTCAAGTTCAGTCGCCTAGCTTTTCTGCCAAGTACGGAAAGCTTTAATGCTAATTAGGAAGGCAGATTACATATTCAAATGTCAGTCAGAGTGCACCGTGGTGTTTCTTTATTAACTTTTTTCTCCCCCACCTTAAGCTTTCTGGCCCTTGTGTTTTAAAAAGCTGACACTCCAAGTAATGACAGGAGTCCCGGGGTGGGGGCACAGGGACCTCCTGGTGTCCACTTGAAACAACCCTTTCTACTTCAATAAGGGAAGTGTCTTATCTGCTTCCCTTTGAAGAATGTGACACACTGCCTGGAAGTTGTCACAGACTCACAAGCCTTGAGAGTCACTCTCTGCCTGCTGTAAGGACCCAGCAAGGCGGCTGGAGAACTGAGGTCCGCTCAGCTGTCTCCAAGGTCAGCAACAAATTCACACATGATCTGACTTCTCAGCAAGCATGTCCTTTATTTCCTCCATTGGCTGGTGTTTCCTAAATACTCCAGACCATCAGGGTCCCACAGATGTCCCAAGGAGCTATGCACTGGGACTGTGGTCTTCTACCAAACTCAGCAGGAGAACCTCCAGGGCAGAGGATAGGAGGTCAAGCTCAGGCTCAAATGTGGGGAATTGTTGCCGGGGCCCCAGGAAGCGAGGAGCAGGAAGACCGTGTGTGTTCAGGATAATGTGGGCACTTAACTTCGCCTCCTCCAAGGGCAAGGGTGGGACCCCACACATCTCAAGCTGGGCTTGAATCAGGTGTGGGGAGAGCCTGATACCTATCAGCATTCCCTAAAACCAGGGGTTGTCAAGCTTTTTCCATGAAGAATCAGCTGCTGAGTATCCCAGCCTTTCAGGAGGTCTTGTCCCCACTGTAACTGGGCAGCTCTTGCTGCAGGGCAAAAACAGAGGCAGACAACAGCGAAAGAAACGGGCGTGTCTGGCTCCCTGTAAAACTGACATTTGAATTTCATATAATGTTCATTATGGCATGAAGCATTATTCTTCTCCAGATCTTCCCCAGCCATTTAAAAATATCCAAATATCATAAGTGACTCTTAATCTCACAAAACAAACTGAGGGTTGCTGGGGGGAGGGGGTTTGGGAGAAGGGGGTGGGATTATGGACATTGGGGAGGGTATGTGCTTTGGTGAGTGCTGTGAAGTGTGTAAACCTGGTGATTCACAGACCTGTACCCCTGGGGATAAAAATATATGTTTATAAAAAATAAAAAATTTAAAAAATATATCCAAATATCATTCTTAGCTCAAAGGCAGTGCCAAAATTGGTCATGGGCAGTTTGGTGATCCTTGCCTTTTATGGAAATGCCAACATGCTAGGGGAACATCTTCTCCAGTGATAACAAAAAACTTATTACCAACACATATACACACACACAGGAAACAAACAAAAAGCAGGAACAAAGCCAGTCCTAGCAGGATCCCACCTGTCTCAGTGTGCCCAACAGCAATGTACGGGAGAGCATGGGAAACCCCTGCAGACACAGGAGGCTTCTGTGCCTGCTGAGTTTAGCCACCCACTTCCGTTAGGTTCTACTCTGTAACTAAATAAACTGGCAATCTATGAAAATCGAGGTCATGCTTCTGAGTGGCCGCAGGTGCACAGACACGCCCACGCCTGTGTGCTGTAGCCACTGCCCACCTGTCACCTGACTTGCCATGTTACAGTGGCTATTTAGAATACAGGTTTCTAGGCTCCTTTCCTAAATTTATTTCAGCAGTTCAACGGCTGGTCCACATACCAGTATTTTATGCAACCTCCCCAAGTGAGTCATATGATCTTGTCTATGGAGGAAACTAACGCTAGAATCAAAGTCTCGCCCAGCTTGCAAGTCCATGGTGCAGGCGGAGTACAGCTTTCTCTGGGCTGCAGGGATGATCCTGCAGCACATACAACCGGTCTTCTAAAGCAACCTCATAAGGTAGAGCTACACACCCATATTGACACCAGAAAGGAAAACAACGTTTTTATGGTGGGGTTCTGGAAGCAAGCCAATCTCCCGGGGTTGCTCAGCAGTAATAGGCAAAAACAAAACAAAACAAAAAGCAGAAACTATGCTATGCAAGGAACACTGAGAACAGCAGGGAGAGGACCCCCGGCAGGCAGTAGGGAAGAATGGCTTTTCTAATCAAATGCTGTGGCGATTGTGAAGGACTGTGAAAGTGAGCAGTGCGCAGGGCAGGTAAGCCCACAGCCATCAGAGAGGAGGAGGCTCTGTGTGAGCAGAGAGCTTGGGCAGGCCACACGTCGATGACAGCTTTGCTCTAAACAGTGGTGACAGCTGTGGACCAAAGGGCAGCCGTTCTTGCAATACAACGTTTAAGAGCATCTCTTCATGAAAACAGCAATCCCATCAGGAGCACCAACTCTGAATACAAAAGACAAAGCTGGAGGTACCCATGCTGCTGTGGGTCAGATATCTAAAGAGGCTATTACCCCTTCGCCACCTTTTCTCTAGTCCCAAACTTCTATTCCCACAAGCCGAATTTGCTCTCTTTTCCTTCATGTTCCTCCCTGCTCCCTCCGGTTAAAGGTTCTCTGCCCCAGTTTTTGGTTCTGATTGCTTCCTCAGGCCTGTGTCATCCTGGAATTCTGATCGCTAAGACCTCTGACCCTCGCAAATTATTTCCCTAAACCTGACATTTTGTACTGAGATAATTTTCTAATACACTCGGACAGATGGATTGACTTCTGGATGCCTATTGTATCTTGTTTAATTAGACACAAAATTTGATGGGATCACTACATTACTGTAATAGCGAACAATATAGTCTTTCTTTGTGCCGTGCATCTCTCTAAGCACTTTCTGGGAGTATTATATTTAATATTTAAATACAGTGGTTTTCAATCTGACATGTGAAGAGTTTAGAAACGAACACTCTTATCCTCACAAGAGAGAAAGGCGAACTAAAAATCAATCACTTTTCTTAGAACCATGGGAAAGGTGAGGTCACAGGGCTAACTGCTGCTTTGAACACTGCAGAGGTGGGAGGGGTGATGCCCAGATTCACAGCTAACCTATGGGGATCAGAAGCCTGGAAGCAGAAACCCCCAGCGAGAGCCAGAGTGGGCAAGAATGCTTTAACCCTCTCTGATGTATGGCTAGAGGCTCAGTGTAGACCAGTGGGAGAGTTAACCTAGGGGCCCAGCCTTCTCAAGATTTTTACCCCTTAGGAATTCTACCAGGTGTTCATCCTGAAGATGGGGGCAGGGGGTGCTATACTTGTTTAGGGAAAGAGGAAAACTAATGATTCCGAAGTCCACTCAGAGACCTTTGTTCTGTTTACAAGGCCTGCACTCACGGGAAACTAATCTGCTAGAGCCTGAGGAAGTTTTTACCAAAGATTAACCAAACTGGGTGAAGAACACACTCAATCCCAGGTCCCTCTTGCCTTTGATGGGGGGTGGGGGGGGGATTGGGAAAGGAAACACCTCCCTTGGGCTCACTATAAGACTAAGATCTAACAATAGTACTACAGAATGAATCCTATCCCCTCCATGCATATCCTCCCATGATGGTTAATTGTAGGCATCTACTTGACTAGATCCTAGGGTGCCTGGTGTGTGACTTCATATTAAATCTGTACATGTGTGAGTGTTTCTGGATAAATCAGCATGTGACTCTGTGGACTTAGTGAGGCAGTCTGTCCTCCCCAGTGTGGGTGAGAGCATCATGCAGTTGGTTGAGGGCCTGAAGAGAACCAAAAGGTGGAGGAAAGGAGAGATTTGACCCCTCTTGCTTTATTGCATAAGCCAGGGTATCTATCTTCCGCTCTCAGCATTCCTGGCTCTGAGGCCTTCAGATCCAGATGGAATCCATACCGTCAGCTTCCCTCACTCTTACACCTTCAGATTTGGACTGAATTCCACCACTGGTGTTCCTGGATCTCCAACTTACAGACAACAGGTTGTAAATACAAACAAATCTCTTATTGGTTCTGCTTCTCTACAGAATCCAAGAGTTTACAGCTACAAGTCTGCAAGACTCAGAATCAATTAAGATGGAGAATCCAGGGAAACCCAAAGAAAACAGACTGGAAGAGAACAAGGACACTAGAGGGAATTTTAGCCTTTGACACCACAGCTACAGTGAACACTGTCTAACACCCAAAGAAATGTAAAACCTCCCACTAAAGGCGCATCAATCTCATTTCCTTTACCCAATACATCATATCTGGCTTTCAACAACAACAACAGCAACAGAATCACAAGGCATGCTAAAAGACAAAAAGACACAATATGAAGAGACAAAGTAAGAGTCAGAACCAAGCTCAGATATGGCAGAAATTCAGGAATTATCAACAGGAATTTGAAATAACCATGAATAATATGCTAACCATTCTGAAGGACAAGTAGAGACCATGCTAGAACAAGAGGGTAATGGAAGCAGAGAGATGGAAAACCCAAGACAGAATCAAAGGAGACTCTTGAAAACATGGAAATCGAAACTTTCAAATCCAAAATATGGAGGGAAAAAAGAAAGTATTTAGAACAGAATATCCAACAGCTGAAGGACAATCACAGGACTCGTTACAGGTGCAACGGGAATACCAGGAAAGGAGAGATAGAAAGAGAAGAAATAACTAACATAAAGATGGCTTAGAATGTTTCCAAATTATGACAGAGACAACCACAGATCCAGAAAGCTCAGAGAAAATCAAGCAGGATAAATACCAGTGTAGGCACATAATATTCAAACCATTGGAGATCAAAGACAAGGGTAGAAACCTGAAAGAAGGCAGAGGAATAAAAACACCTCACCCACAGAGGAATAAAAACACCTCACCCACAGAGGAACAGGGTAAGGATTACAACAAAGGTCTCTTCAGAAACCACATGATTAGAAGAGAATGGAGTGGAAGTTTTAAAGTGTTGAAAAACCACCACCACTATCCCAGGATTCTGTATACAGTGAAATTTCCTTTAAATGAGAAAGAGACATAAAGGCTTTCTCACGCCAAAAAATTAATTAAATAAATAAATCAAAGACATTGTCACCAATGAGATCTCTCTGGCCAGAAATGTTAAAAGAGGTACTTCTGAGACAAAGAAAATGATACAGGTTATAAATTCATATCTACGTAAAGAAAGGAAGAGTCTTAGAGTATCATGAAAGTGATATAAATTATTCTTTTTATTCTTAATTAATCCACCAGATAACAGTTGGTTCAAAACAATACTAGTTACAATGTACAGGTCATTTTATCTTATAAGTAAGTGAAATGAATGGCAGCAGGATAAGGGGAGAGAATACTCTGGGATAAGGTACTTGCACTACCTGGGGAGTGACATAATGTTACTTGAAGGAGGACTTGGGTTAGTTGTAAATGTGTATTTCAAGCTCAAGGGAAACTACTTACAAAGCGTTGGGGTGCCTGGGTGTCTGAATTGGTTAAGTGTCTGCCTTTGGCTCAGGTCATGATCTCAGGGTCCTGGGATGGAGCCCCACGTTGGGCTCTCTGCTCAGCGGGGAGTTTGCCTCTTCCTTTCCCTTTGCCCCTTCCTGTCCTGTCATGCTGCTCTTTCTCTCTCAAATAAATAAAATCTTTTAAGGAATGTTTTAAAAATGTAAAAATATATAATTGTTATGCTAAGGAGAGAAAATGAAATCATAGGGAATGTTCACTTAAAACCACAGTGGGCACAAAAAGAATGGAGTAAAGAAAAAATAAGAGAAAGAAAGAGAAAAAAATCAGTTTATGAACAGAAAACAGTTATATAGGTACCTGAGTGGCATAGTTGGTTAAGCATCTGACTCTTGGTTTTGGTTCAGGTGGTGATCTCAGAGCCATGAGATCAGTCCCATGTTGGGCTCCCCATTCAGGATGGAGTCTGTTCAAGATTCTCTCTTCTTCTGCCTCCCCCAACCAGTCTCCCTCCCTCTCTGTCTCTCTCTCTCTCATATAAATAAATCTTAAAAAAAATAAAACAATTAAAAATATGATAGATACTAATTCAAATATATCAATAATCACTTTAAACATAAAAAGTTTTAATATGCCAATTAAAATTTCAGAAACATCCAGAGTAGATTAAAAACAAAACAAAACAAAAAAGCAAAACCGAGATCCTAATGAAGGCTGTTGATAAGAAACCTACGTCAAATTTAAAGGCACAGATTAAAAGTTAAGGGGTGGACAATGATATACCAAGCTAACAACAATCAAAAGAAAGGTGGGGTAGCTGTATTAATTGAAGATAAATCAGACTTCAAAACAAAGAAAATCATCAGAGATAAAGAGAGACATTACATAATGATAAAAGGATCAATTTTCCAAGAAAACATAGTAACACTTAATGTGTATGTGCCAAATAACAAAATGTCAAAACACACGAGGCAAAAAAATGATAGACCTACAAGGAGAGATAGATCTACTATTATAACTGAAGACTCCAATAGTTCTGTGTCAGTAATTGACAGATCCAGAAGGCCCAAATTCAGTAAGAATATAATTGGATAGCACTATCAATCAACACAATTAATGATATTTATTGAATAATTCATCCAACATTAAGAGAATATACATTTTTCTCAGGCTCTCATTGAACATTCACTAGGACCACATTTGGAGCCATAAAATATACCTCAAGTTCCAAAAAATAGAAATCATCCATCATACATGCTTAGGCTACACTGGAATTAAGCTAGAAATCAACAACAGGAAGATGGCTGAAATTTTTTTTAAAAAATATGCTTCTAAAAAATGTATGATTCAAAGAAAAAGTCTCAAGAAAAAAAAAGACTACAGTAAGTAAAAATAAAAATTTTTTGAATGCAGAAAACAGTGCTTAGAGAGAAATTTATAGTATTGAATACATGCATCAGAAAAGAAGAAAGACAAAAGTTCAATAATCTAAATACACAAAGAAACTAGGAAAAGAACAAATTAAATCCAAGGTAATCCAAAGCTGGTTCTTTTAAACTAAATAAAACCCTTTCTAGCCAGGCTAACAAAGAGGAAGAAGAAGATGATGACGACAGCACAAATTAATAATATCAGAAATGAGGAGGATCTATCACTACAGATACCAGAAAAGAATAATAAAGGAATAATACGGATGAAGCAATAAATTCTACTCCTGAAACCCATAGTATACTACATGTTAATTAACTAGAATTTTAAATAAAAATTTGAAAAAAAAAGAATTATGTCCACAAATTCCATAATGTAGATGAAACTGACCAATTCCTTGAAAGAGACAATCTGTCAAAACTTGCAGAAGAAAGAGATAATGTGAATAGGCCTAAATCTACTAAAGAATTTGAGTCAATTCAGGCATACCTCATTTTATTGTGTCACTTTATTGCCCCTTATAGATACTGCTTTTTATACAAACTGAATATTTGTGGCAACTGCATCCATGAGGTATACCTGCACCACTTTTTTTTTCAATAGCATTTGCTCTCTCTATGTCTCATCTTGGTAATCCTTGTAACATTTAAAACTTTTTCATGATTGTTGAATTTGTTACAGTGATCTGTGATCAATAATCATGCCTGGCTGAAATCTCAGAAAATAGCATTTTTTACCAATAAAATATTTTTAAATTAAAATATGTACATTGTATTTTTAGACATAATGCTATTACACACTTGAGAGGCTAGTATAAACAACTTTTAAAGCACTCAGAAGCCAAAATAGTCACTTGACTTCCTTTATTGTGATACTCTTTATTGTAGTAGTCTGGAACCAAACCCACAGTATCTCCAAGGTTTGCCTATAATGAATTACCTTCTAGAAGAAAGCACCAGCCGCAGATGGATTCACTGGTAAATTCTACCAAATATCTCATTAAGCAAAGATGCCAGTTCTACATAATCTGATCCAGAAAACAGAAGCAAAGGAGAATACTTCTCAACTTACTCTATGAGGCCAGCATTAGTCTAATATCAGTACTAGAAAAATGCTTTAGGAACAAAGGAAGATTACCAACCAGTAGCTCTCATGCAAAAAGCTTCAATAAAATATTAGCAAATCAAATCAAGCAATTCATATTAAAAAGTTATACACCGTGACCAGATGGAATTTATTCCAGGTATGCAGGGAGTGTTTAACATTTAGAAATCAATTATTGTAAATTCATATCAATAGGCCAAAGAAGAAAAACCATATGATCCTATCACTTAATGCAAAAAATAAAAATAAAAAAATTTTTTTACAAAGTCCGACATCCATTTTTATAATAAAAAATGCCCTTTCCTCTAGAAAGAGAGAAACCTACAGTTAAAAATATGCTTAATATTGAGGAACTAGATGCTTTCCCCTAAGATTGGGAACAAGAGAAGGATGTCCCGTTTCATCACTCCCATTCAATGTCGTACTAGGTGACCTAGCTAATGTGTTAAGAAACAAGCATGCAGATGAGGAAGGAAAAAAATTAAAAATGTCTTTGTTCATAGACTACAGGATTGTTTATGTATAGCATTTTTAAAGAGCCCCCCAACTAGAATTGATTACAGCAGGTTGCAGAATGCAAGGTTAATATGCAGAAGTCAACTGATTCCCTATGTTCTGTCATGAACAAGTGGAATCTGAAATTAAAAACACAGTATCGGGGCACCTGGGTGGCTCAGCCAGTTAAATGTCTGCCTTCGACTCAGGTCATGATCCCAGGCTCCTGGGATCGAGTCCCCCATTGGGCTCCCTGTTCAGCAGGGAGTCTGCTTCTTCCTCTGCCTGATGCTCTTACTGCTGTACATATCCTTTCTGACAAATATATAAATTAAATCTTTTAAAAATATCAAAATAAAAACACAGTATCATTTACATTAGCAGTATTACAGAGACCGTAAAAGAAAGCTGGAGTGAGGGACACATGGGATTTTTAGGACAGTGAAGCTATTCTCTATGATACTGTAATGGTGGATAGATAACATCTGGCAAAACCCACACACAAGTGTAGGGCTCAAAAAGAGATAAACCATGGACTATAGTTAGCAATGTGTCAATGTTTGTTCAGCGATCGTAAAAAAAAGTACCACACCAACGACTGAGGGTGAAGAGAAGGGGGTATACAAGAACTGTATTTTCTGTTCCATTTTTCTGTAAACCTAAAACCACTCAAACTAATGAAGTCTATAAATAAGGAAAAACTATGTTAAAAAATGAAAATCAGTCCTATGATGTAGATACTATTATGTTTTTCAGAAAGGGAAAACAAACTTAGAAAATTTAACGTACACGGTCACACAGCTAGTGAATTGTGAACCAGCATGAAAAATGCCACCAAGACTCAAACGCAAGCATTATAATATGGAGATAAAGAAGTGTGTGTGTACGCATGCAAACACACACGTGCAAACACACACATGCCTGCGTGGTTTGCTGTTTTGCAGGGGCAGGTGGATTTCATCAGCCGGGGACTAGGACAGTGCCCCTCACTGATGGCAGCAGCTGGAGGTGAGACTGAAGGTCTGATCTGATGGCTGTCCAGAGCCAGGTGAGCTCACAGCTGCAAAGCACGACTTCCCTGCTGGCTGCACCTGCCCAGGTTGTTGGGGGAGGGGAAGGATGCTGGGGGCTGGAAGCAGCCCTTGGGGCACAGTGAGAATGAGTCAGAGTAGCCAGTACGTTGGTCGGTGTGTTCCCTCTGCTTTTGTGAACACTGAGCACCACCAGGCTGCAGGAACCCCGACCAGGTGTGCTGCACGTGGCATTGCCGTCAAAGCTGAGGACAGGTCGTGTGCTGCTAGAGCTGCTGAAGGTGCTCTGAGCTGTGACAAGGACAACAGACGGGCTGTGTGGCCCGCATTCTGAGGTGGGGCTCAGCCATCCGTAGGCGCCATCTGGGCTGCCTTGGAGCTTCCGGCACTCTGAGTTGTCTGCAATGGCACTTGGGGGGCCCAAACATCCATTTGACTGTGTCAGCTGCCATGGGGCGGTGCCTGGGGGCTGTGTCCTCCGGACACCCCTGCGAGCAAAAGAGGCCAGTTCCTGTGTGCAGGGGCAGGCTCTGCCAACAACCAGTGGGTGTCGGAGTGCGGGCACAGTTGGGTCACTCTGCTCTTAGTCCTCGAGTTTTCTTTCTCATGTGAAACTTTGAGCTGAAGGAAAAGCCTAAGGCTTCTCCTGCCACTTAGGGTTTGTTCCTTGGTCTCCTCTAGTGACTGTCTCTGGGCTGTGGGTCTCCCAGTTCTGTCACTGATGGCCTTTCTTCCCCTTTCCTGCTCCTCTGCAGCCCCCTGCATGCTGTGTCACATTCAGCAAGTGAGCCCAACCACTCATGGATCGTACATTCATACACATGCGTAGGATCACCACATTCCATGGATAAGAAGCCAAGAGACGACATGTGCCCCAGAAGGTTGTGGCTTTGGGAACTGTCAAAGCCATATACTCAGGTGCAACTGCCGGAAATGGGGTCCACATCTACTAGAGGTCTCGATCTCCTTGTGGAGAGAGGAGTTACTGGTACCAGTTCAGCCCTTCACCCAGGGACATTATACCTGAAAGCTGGAATCCTTCGTTTAGGAGTTTTCCTCTTCTTTAGAATATCCTCCCAAAGGTCTAGTCTCTCTTCTATCTCCCTGGGATGGATAAGGTACAGGGATGATGATCAAGAAAGTAAATTCTATTCTTTTCCCCAAATCTCGCAGCCCTTGGCTCCCCATGCCTCTGTCTTTCACCTGGAAGCTGCGTCTGAGGCGATCTGCTACCAGTAACTTCTACTGTGCCTCACCAGATAGCACTCCAGGACGCCTGCATTTCAGGAATGCATGCCTCCATCCTCGCCACGTTCACATTCTGGCTGTGCTGATCGCATCGGAACACACAACCCAACAGCTGTGTTTCTCTACTCGTGTAGTACATATTTACAGAAACCCTATTCAGACTCCTCATTCAACAAATATTGGTTATGCAGTAAGTGCCGGGTATAATTCTTATGCAAATCCTTGCTCTGCTGGAAACCGGCTACAAGTTGAGACATATGCTACCCTTCAGGTACTTGCAGACGGTCGGGAGATGGACAAGTTCCAGTCGGTGTAGGAGCAAGCATATGGCTTCCACGTACAAACTAGACAAAGAAATTAAGGGAACCACGTACAAGAAGAGGATGCAGCAGAGTTCACTGGGGTGAGCAGCAGAGCCCAGTGCTCTTGGACGAGAATTCTGATCTGCACAACACCACACAAAACCGAGAACAACGACACTGCATGGCAGGTCTATTTAGAAGACAGATCTTGTTGCCTTTATTAAAGTAATAATTTTTAGGTGTAAGTAATAAACAAGAATGGTAGCTCTTCCCAGAGAGCTCAGAGAAGCTCACTGATAGCATCCTGTAATAATTAAGACAAGAGGCAGGGCATAGGACGCCGAGAAGGAGCCTCTCTCTTACACAGCTGCAGTCCTCCTGGAGCCCTGGCTGGTCTGTTTCCTCCTCATTAAGACTGCCTGACATTTGATAAACGTGCCTGCCTGATACACTGCCTGCCCCAGTTCCGAGGCTTATCTACCCGCAGACAGCCTTGCAGGCGCTGGCCTCACAGACTGCAGGATGCCTTCTCTGCAGGGAACAGGGGGCTGTCTTGCGTGGGTTCCCAGCAGCCCAAGGTGTGGGGAGATCTGGGATGGAATGGCTACACTCCCAGCTGCTCCCAGCTGCCTGAGAAACCCCATTACAGGTGAGCTCTGTATTTGGGGACTACAGCTGAGACCCCAACTATTTTTCTTATCTTCTGCTTCTTCCTAGTGTGCTCTAAGCCCAAGTGGCATGCACTCCTCATCCATGAAGGACTCGGATGCTTACTGTGTCCAAGTCCCTGAAGGAGGTCTTCTGGAAACTACAAAGATGCCACAGATTTAAAAAAAAAAAAAGAAAAAAAAGAAAAAAGAAAGAAAGAAAGAAAAAAGAGCCGAAGATCTTGCATCTTACTCTTTTGTAATTAGAGCAGTTTATAATTCAGACCGGGTTCTCACCGTGCTCTGTGAAAGGAACCCAGGGCTCATGGTGATCTATACGGATACTATCAAACGGCATTCTGCAAATGGGATCTAACACATACGCTGAAGGCAGGCTCTTATTGTGTAGTTTCACGCAAATTCACCACTTGTTTACAAGCCCTATACATGGCAGCAGATCCCAAGTCCCAAGCAGGTCTGAATATCCTTATGCAGCAATCATGTCAGGCACTTTTCTCTGAACGTTTTCTGGAAAGCTGATTTATTACAGATTGGTTTCCTATGTGCGGCGCACATACATTTTAATGAATGACCAGTGGCATGGAGCAAAGCACACATATTCTGATGAGAAAATGACTGGAAAGGCCTTGTTTCAGAGTCTGTGGCTAGCATAAAATGGATTCCTGTCATAATAAATTAAAAACGCTGACTAGGAGAAAAATTATCTCTCACAGAAAAAAAGAAAAAAAGACAAGAAAACATTTTCGGAAGGAAGCATCTCCTACTTATAAGAAAGAGTGGGGGCTGAAGGCAAGTGTTTTTTTTTTTTTCTTTTTCATTTAATCCACAAATTTCCAAAATGCAAGGGAGGATAGCTGGGAAAGGTGTGGATTCTAGCATCAGACCAAATGGGTTAAAGCACCTCATTTACCCAGCCCTAGCACCTGAGCCTCGGATCGCTAGCTAGAATTTGAAAATCGTATATCTAATGGTATTTACCTCAGATGGCATCTTGCAGAAGACCCCAGTCCAGCACCGCAGTCAGCATGGGTCCGTAGAAAGCACTGCTGTTTTTGTCAGCTGTTTCCAGGCACCCAATGAAAAGAAATACCAAGTTCTTGCCTTTGAGGAACTTACAGTCTAAGGGAGTAGATCTTCACAGAACTGAGATTAAGGAAAGCCATGAATGCGCACTTCTGTCCTCCACATACTGATAGCTAAATCGTTCAAGAGATACAGGACAAGAAACTCCCCACAAGGAGAGAAAGGGCCTCGGAACACAAAAGTCACTGAGCAGGCAGATCTGACAGAGTCCCAGCCAGGCAGAAGCAGTCTATATTGCTGGGAAACCCAGTCAACATGTAATGACCCACAACGTCTCGACTGCAGGTCTTCCACACTGCAGCTTTCCAAATGTGTACTATTTCTGTGAATACTTCCCATTTTGGACTCTATTTTGCCACCCAGGTCATTCATGAGGCTGTCAACTCAAGGTCTAAGTTTCCTAACAACCCTGGCCAAGTTCAGGGCTAAGTTTCCTAACAACCCTGGTCAAAACCCTTCACCCATCCTGGGCACTCTCCTGTCACCCTACTTTATTCCCATCATTCTATAGCAGACTTCCCAAGCGTGTCGTAGCTATGAACTGCGGCCAACTTTCTATGTCCGCACTACTGACATCTGGGGCTGGATACTGGTCACAGCGCCCTGCGACTCTCCCAAGGCTATAACAACCACAGAGGTCCCCCGGCATTACCAGCATCCACTCAGCCTTGCAGCTGGAGAGCCCGGGAGGACTCAGATATGCAATAGCCCCGAGCAGGCTCCCCCGTTAACCATGCTGTGTCTGTATAGTACGTATTTTCTATAGGCACCAATATGTGAAGGGGTCCATAAGTATTGCTCTCAGCACCCAACATGATGTGTTTACAGGGTTAATGATTTCATGTTTGTTATATAATTGAAGACCACGGCAACGCTACAAAATGCAGGGCGGGATGCTAGTCCCGTGCCTTTGTGAGACATTCACGAATGATGGGTTCAATAGTTTGCGAAAATCTCACCATTTTGAGAGACCTGAGCGACTGATCCTTTTAACACAGACAATGTGGGGGTCTACTTAAAAAGGAAAACAATACTCTCCCCGCCCAAGTCTTCTCCAGGGCAAATTTCCAAGTTACTGCCATTGTGGTCTTACTCTGTTTCTAGCAACACGGTCCACACTCCACCACATCCTCGCCATCCCTTACTTCTATTCTTCTCTCTTTTAAATTTATTTTAAAGCTTTAAGACACAGTTCATGCCTTATAAAATTCACCCATTTAAAGTATATAAATCAATGGTTTTCGGGATATTTGAAGACTTAGGCAATCACCAAAATCGAACTTCAGATCTATCTAATCTAATCTATCACCAAAATCTAACTTCAGAATATCATCATCACTGTGAAAAGAGACCCATACTCTGGACAGTCGCTCACCAGAAGCCCCTCATCCTCCCAGGTCTAGCACTAATCTACTTACTGCTTCTACAGATTGGCCTACAAGAGACAAATAGAATTTGTCCAGAAAAGACCTTTCTTTGAAATAGAATCAGACAACTTGTGGCATTTTTCTTCTCATGATGACTTCATGATCATCCATGTGGTACCAAGTATCAGTGCTCAGCTTGTTTGTTCAGCCAAAAAACAATGCCTTGTATGAGTTTGCCATGTTCAATTTATCCATTCATGGACATCTGGGTTGGCTCTTAGGAATAATGTTGCAATGGACATTAGTGTCCTAGTGTTTTTGTGGATGTCTATTTTCAGTTCTCTTGGAAAATACACAAGAGTAGAATGTACGCATCACATGGTAACACTACATTTCCCTTTCTGAGGTGTGGTCAGATTTTTAAAGAGGCTACACAGTTTTACCACTCCACCAGGGACATATTAGTTTTAATTTCTTCACATCCACATTTATTATCACCTGTCTTTTTTTTTTTAAGCTATCCCAAGTGTATGTGAAGTGTATAACTTCATGGTTTTGATTTACATTTCCCTAATGACTATTAATGTTGAACATCTTTATACGTGCTTAGTAGCCTTTTGCATATATCTCCTTTGGGCAAATGTCTACTCATGTAAGTCATGTGCTACTTTTAAAGATCTGAGAAAGAGGGGCACCTGGTTGGTTCAGTGGGTTATAGCCTCTGCCTTTGGCTCAGGTCATGGTCCCAGGGTCCTGGGATCGAGCCCCGCATCAGGCTCTCTGCTCAGCGGGAGCCTGCTTCTTCCTCTCCCTCTGCCTGCCTCTCTGCCTACTTGTGATCTCTGTCAAATAAAGAAATAAAAATCTTTAAAGAAAAAAAAAAAAAAGATCTGAGAGAGAGAGAGAGAGAGAGACCGTGCATGCGTACACAGCAGCAGGACAAGGGGCAGAGGGAAAGGGAGAGAGAGAATCTCAAGCAGACCCCTGCAGAGCAGAGAGCCATTCAGGGCACAATTTCAAAACACTGAGATCATGACCTGAGCCAAAAGCAAGAGATGGCCGCTTAACTGACAGAGCCATCCAGGCACCACTCATGGGCTGCTCTTAAAATTGAACTACTTATGTGTTTATTATTGAGTTGTGAGTGTTCTTTATATATTATAGATTCAAGTCCTTTGATGATTAATTTTATGTATCAACTTGCCTGGGCCACAGTGTCCAGGTATTTGGTTAAACATTATTCTGGATTTCTCACTGAGGGTGTTTTCTGTGGATAAGAATTGATCAGTGGACTTTGACCCATGTATATTTCCCTTTATAATGGGGTGGGGGGGAGGTGAGGGGGTGGGGTCTCATCCAATCAGCAAAAGATCTTCATAGACCACAGACTGACTTCCCCTGCCAAGAGGGAATTCTGCCAGCAGATGGTCTTTGGATTTGAACGGCAACACCAGTTCCTCTAGGCTCCAGAGCACCAGCCCATCCTAGAGAGTCTGGACTTGCTAGCCTCCACAGTCACAGGAGCAAATCCCTTAGAACAAATCTCTCTATAGACATATACACATCCTGGGGGCTTGTGCACCCACTCTCTCTCTCTCTCTCCTCTCGCTCTCTCTCTGACAAATAAATAAATAAAATCTTAGGAAAAAAAAGGCCTATACACATCCTATTCATTCTGCTTCTCTGGAGAACCCTGAATAATAAAAGTCCTTTATTGCATGTGATTTGTGAATATTTTTCCCCATTCCATATTTCCTCCTATAATAGACTAAGATGTGAAAAAATCAGTATTAGAGTTCTGTCTTTACGTTTTAATCTCTACATCCTGCCAATACACACACACACACACACACACACACACAATCTATGTCATTCCCCTTCAAAAGAAGCTATTTGCCTCACAGAAGGGAAGGCCCAGAAGACACCAGCAAGAACTAAACAATTCAATCTCCAAATTCAGATCCTTTATGCCAAAGCAATTTAGAAAGAACTGGTCTTTGAATTCCCTCCAGCTTGGCTTCGAATGGCAAGAGCCAGGCCTAAAGGAAGGGAAGGAAAAGTTTAATTCTACAACACATTTCAGAAGAATTAATAATGTTCCTGTCTGCTCCATCAGTTTCTTTCCCGAAGACTCTAGGACTGTTTATAGTGGTAAAAAGAGAGCTTTTTACCGGGGAAAGAGGACCTTCCCTGCATTACTCAACTGGAGAGATGCACAAGGATCTGGGAAGATGCCGCCATGAAAACATACGGCCAAGAAACAATGAAATACCTCATCAGACCTCGCAGCAAGAAGTGGGGGTCGGGAGGACTCTATTACATTAACCTCCTTCTCCAGCCATGTTCCCTGGACTATATAATCTGCTATTTGCTCTCTACCATATTATCAGTAATGGTGGACTGAACCCATTTCATCCTTGCCTTTTTTTTCTACTTTTACTTTGTCTTTTCAGGAAGTCCAAAGAATATTATTTGTCTAAGACCTTGTCAGGGCCATGACAGTCCAAGTATCCAATACAAATAATATTAATAACAGTAATAAAATAAAAAAAATTTAAAATATCCACACAAATAAATGTACCATCTAGGGAAACAAACCAAAACAACCCATTATTTAGGTTCAGATGTGCACAAGATCCAACCATATGAAACTGCAGACCCCAAAGTAAAGAGCTTTAAAAGTGTAGCCAAGAGGTTTTTTTAATTCTAAGACAACCAAATCCAATTTTTTAATGAGTGAATTGGACATGAAACAGATTTCAATAAAAGCAAAGAAGTGGTTTTGATGTGCTTTATTTTCCATTTAAAAATCAAGAGATTTAAATATAGTACCCATGCCCCACTTCTATTCACATAAAGGGAAATTATGCTATGCCAAGTGGTGAAAAGTGAAATTGTTGGCTTGATTTGCTCTTCAATCTGGCATTTTCCATGAAGTACAGTTTTCCTTGAGTTATCTAAAGGTTTTCACCCTCATTGGTGAAAGCATAATTCCTACCCTAAGTAACTTCAAGCACTCTTTGTGATATGGCTTTGAATCAGGTTAATCATTGATCATGTTTTCTATAAGGAAATGTTTTTATTTGTAAATTTCTTTAAAGGTGTCACTGCAGTCCTGATAGCTGAGTGAACATTAGACACTGGGCTTATTCTCCATTGTGCTTGGATAGGTAAGCACTGAAGGGAACTGTTTCTCAATTGGAGATGAGTGAGGAATGGTCCCATCTATTTGAAATATGTCATTCATCAAGATGACTAATCATGTGTAAATAAAGGAGAAGGAAAGTGTGTTATGTTGTTAGAGTAATAAAGAAGAGATCACACTAATACAAATATATATATATATTTTTGCTATAATATATGGGCTAGAATAGAGGTCAATGAAATCAGTTTATAAAGTCAGAGCTTGGTATTCCCCACATGCTCCTAAAAATCCTCTTCTAATTTATTTTACAAACAACAAAATGGTTTATCTAGCAAACCATGTATTTGGAGTATCTAAAACAATCCAGTATGTATTAAGGCTCAGTTTGGGTAAGGTATGGGATGACAAAAGTGCATTATGGTGATAATAAACGTGAATAATTAGAAAGCCACATAAATTATTTCAACCTGTCTTACAAAACACAACTTAGGAAAATGCTGGGATTATTTTGTTTCATCCAGACAGACTTTTTGCCAAGAACCTATGCCTACACACAACTCCTCAACGGGCCTAGAGAGAATGTTTGTAGGTCTCTTTAAAAAGGCAAGAGAGTCAAAATGCAGAGGAAAATTTTCTACTATGTGATATAAAAGGAAAGAAGAAAGGGGCACTAAGTTGCTATAATTGGAGCGAGGGTATTAGATTCTGATTTAGAAGCTCACAGGGAAGAGCAAACCAGTGGGTACATCTGTGCTAGAAATCACAAAGGGGACGGCAGCACCAGAAATGACTCACACGGGGCTTCTCTTTCACCTGCAGAAGATGATGCCCCAACTATCCCACGGTGTCCTCAAGGACCTCCTGAGCCACGTCATCAGTGACACTGTTCTCATTCCTCTACCAGTGACACTTGATAGCTCTCTCCATCCCTAACTCCCCTGACTCAAGTCTGCAAAATTCCTTCTGTGCATTAAGGACAGGGAAGATTCCCCCACTTTGGGATCCATGTCTGCCCTCCCCTCTGCCCGGAAAGCAGGGTATCTCATATCTACACTTAGATCTCAGCGTGAACATTACCTCCTCAGAGAGGTCCCCCATTGGTGAACTGGTCCAGAGTGGCTTCATCCCTCAAGGCTATTTTCCCTCCTTAGTGCTCATCTGTAACCTCTGCTGGAACTTCCGCCTGAGTCCCCCAAGCTTGGAACAATTCCTGGCACGTGGCAGGGTTCCATAAATATTTGTCCAACAAACAAGGCTGTAACTTCTTTGTTGAAAGCTATAATAATATTGCTTTCCTTTCAAGATAATCTGGGCTTCTTTCATCTTGAAGATATTTGCAGCAAAAAGACAGCTCACTTATTATGCAAGCACATTTCCCTTTAATGTTATGTGACACTGGTATTGCTTTTGTTCTTCCAAATTTGCTGCACTCCATCTGATACATCGTTTAATCTAATTTCTCACTACGCTTGTTGATTCAACTTGAGCTGAAGGCTTTTCACGCATTGGGTAGTCTATTTATTGGTCTACCTCGCATTTTGTCTGTTGACTTCATTTCCATGCCCTCAAGACAAGTATGTGGGCACTTCATCACACATTTGCCTTCCAAGGCAGTGAGGGTGTGGGCTATGCTAAGGCTCACGCCATCCATCCCAAGGTAAATTAAGGCATCTTTTGATTAGGAGAATCTGACATAACATGCAAACCCATTTCTCTGGTCAGAATTATTATAGAGCCAAAGCTCTTGTTTTGCAGAAAATACAGATCCTTCCACAGATGTGAAAAAGAAAGAACATGACTGAAAGATTTTTTTTTCTTTTCTTTTCTTTTTTTTTTTTTTTTTTAGTAGGGTTTGATTGGGTCTAGTAAATGTATACTTTCAGCTTCCTTGGTTTTAAAAGAAAAGGGTCATCAGATCTTCAGTGTATTCAGCGAGGAAAGCAAAACCAAAAGAACTGGGAAAAACAATTTTACACCCCAAGAGGTTGCAGGTACAGGGATTGGGGCATTCAGAGAGAAATCCAGCCAGTATTTTTTCTTGTGAATTCTTTATACCCGAACCTAGGACTCAAATGTGCTTTACTATGCGTTCACATAGTTGACAAGGGAGACCAATGAATCATAGGAAAGCCCTCTTCCATAGGCGTGGAATGAAGAATGTGTATATAGGCACTTCTCGGATTCTGGAGGGTGAGGAGCCAGAGAGAAAAACATTTCACTCCTGTTAACGCACCCCTACAACAATTCTTCAGCCTCCAGAGACTCAAACCCCCTGATGCACCATCTGTTCTTGGCCCCACTCCTCCCTGAGTGCCTCCCCCTCCTCGCTCCGCTGATCTCCCATGGTCAGCCTCCACCATCCTGCCTGCACCTGCTGCACAGCTCCCCATTCTCTTCCTCCACCACTCCTGGTTTCCTAGCCAAACACCCATCCATGTGTCTATGGGGAATAGGGACCCCACCTTCCAGAAGGAATGATGAGCAAATGCTAATGGCCTCATCACACTGCCCCACCTCCCCCAGGAAGAATCCCACCATATTCCTCTCCACTACCTCAGTGCCACACTGAAAACTCTTGCCACCTTTTGCTCCAGCAGAGTCCAGCTTGAGCTCTGTCCCCGAGTCTTAAATGAACTCGTCCTTGCCTGTTTAATTTAGGCTTGGCTGGTTAACATCCAGTGGCTCAGGAGCATACCTGGCCATCACACTGTTCTAGCTCAAACATAGCTCCATTTTCTCCTGCCTTCTCATCTGCCCACAAACCTCTCATACCTCTGCCCCCTCCTCATTTTCAGAATGGCCTTGCATTCTGGATCACTGAGGAAAAAGGATACCACAACTTTCCTCCAGCTCCTACTACACCCCCATCACCCCACCGACCCACACTGCACCCCAGTACCCTTCCTTCCCGGTCTCTGGAGGCACCAGAGACCTTATCCTTTTGAGCTCACTCAAGACCACCTGAGCTCTGCAGGTTCAGAGAATAAGTAACAGTGATCTTCCTACATGCAGGCACACAACCAAGGTGTATCCAATACACTCAGACACTACTACAACACTATCTAACCACTAAGCCCTGATGTAAATTGGCTCATCCAAAGCTTTAGCATTCTGGGTAATTAATGCAATCCTGGTTTACTGACTGTAGTTAGAGAAATACTCTAGCTCTTATTCTTGGAATTCAAAGTCACATTCTCTATTTGCCACAAGGAGGTTTCCCTCCCTCTGTCGCTCAGTTGATTTGCACATTTCTAACTGTGGATAAGTGACAGATGTGCTGAGCTGCTTTTTATTTGAAGCCAAGTAGAGAGCTCATCCTGGAGCATAAAAATATTTACAAGGTTTCTGTAGTACATGACTCGACTTCACACTGCTGTGCTGGGCTATTTCCCATCTCCAAAAGTTCAAGGACAAAAAACAATTACCTCTTCAAGGACATCGGCAAGCTTACTGAGGATTTCTTCAGGAAGGCTCTGGAATGTTGGGACACTGAAAAACAAAAGAGATGATGCTGAAGCAACATTCTTTCACAAACAAGGCACCAACGTGCAAATGCATTTCAGGACAAAGAACCTGCAGATAAAGATAAAGCAGGAACTTAAGCATGGCTTGATGACCAACAAGGAAAACGAATGTTGTACTAGAAAGAACTTGGAGTCTGAACAGAACTGAGCTCAAATCCCACTGATAATTACCTGTGGGACCACAGATGCCTCAGTGATAGGGCAGAAAACCACTTTTTTCCTTATCAGTCTGTGTCACCAGATCTACCACTGTTCCTTCTGCCTCTCTGGGTCCCTCTAGACACTCATGCACAAGCACGTTCACTCAAGCACACAGGCAAAACGTCCTTCTACAGACCAACTCCTGCTCATGCTTTAGGACACAGCTCCATCTCAGACCTTCAAGCATTCATCCAACAACCTTGGAAGCTTCCTCTCTCCCCAACTCCCTCCAGCTAGGTCAAGTTCTCCCACCATGAGCTCCTGTATCCCTTGCTAATACCGTCATTAGATACTTAATCGGGTATTTGTTCCTGGGTGTTCTCCCTGTTAGGATTTAAACTCCACAAAAAGAAGAAAGATTTATTGGTCTTGTTTAACCCCTGCGTTTTCTATTATTTACAAATAACTCAATAGAGGATGCTGAGGAAAGTTATGAAAGCATAGATGTGTGAATGCTTCCTGTGACAATTAGAAAGATCAGATCAGACAGGGTGGAGAAAAAAACCAGACTCGGTAGACCAGGAAACTTATTAATTCTTCTTTCCTCCTCTTATTTCCCCCCCACTGACCAGCAAATGAAAATACTGAGTGATGTTAAATGCATAAACCCATGAGTTATTTTATATTTGAAATAGTAATAAACTTAAAAAAATTTAAAAAAAAAAAACACTTCATCAACACATAATTTGTGAAGCACCACTGGAAAATCTAACTGGGATATAGAACTAAATTCCCATTTAATCCCATCTCGGTGCTTGAATAGAGAGAGGATGCTAAATGAACACATACACGTTTATATATCTGATTTTTGACTTAGCAAATTACTCCAGCTTGAGTAGAAAGAAACAATGAAAGAAGCCACAGACTACTATTTGGATGTAAGCATGGAAGTTCTGTTAATTTGTCACTCTGATTCCTATTACTTAATGTAAAGCCTATTGGTAAAATCCCAGGGTTTTACAAAGAGGTAGAACAATTCACCCAGGACCATCTGCTCCACCAGATTTACTGCTGCAGCCTTGGCCACGTGGGTTTTAATTTCCAGAAGGCAGTCTATTTCAGCAGCTGGATGGAACTTATCTCAGAAAGAGAGGAAGACAGAAGAAGCTGTTACCCGAAGTGATGCAGATTGAAAAATCTAGCCCTTCCTTGTTCTTTTAATGAGCTGTATCTCCGAGTCTCCTAAGATCTAAGAACCAATAGAATGCCCCCTTCCCAGTGGGTATTTGCAGGAAACAAACTATAACTGAGTTTTTCTCCTTTCATTGTAATTAGCCCCCTTCTTTAGACAGGGGCTCCGCTATTTATTTCAACAATGGCTATGTCTATGCCAAGCCATAACAATAATACTTCAGTGTTCCTCAGAGTTCTTATCTATGAAAAAAATATATATTTGCTTGACTATGTAATACACTAAATGGAAACGGAAACATTAAGTTTTAGGGGGGCACTTTACATTACCTTCTACAAGTTCATTTTTTTCCCCTAGCTTTGAGGTATAACAAAATTAGAAGATATTGAAAGTGTACATCATCATGCTATGATACACATCGTAAAGGGCGCTTCCCATCCAGTTCATTAACACAACGGTCACAAGTTTTTTGGGTTTTTTTGGTGGAAAACATTCCAGTTGTCCTCCTTTAGCATAACTCACAGTGGGAAAGATCATCCTCACGGAATTACAGATGAGATACAGACTTTATTCATCCTAAACCACAGCTGAAAATTTGTATTCTTTTACTAGCCTTTTCCTGTGTCCTAGACCCTCCAGCGCCCTGCAACCATTTTTCTACTGGATCTTTCTCTGAGCTTGACTTTTATTTAGGTTCCACATTTACATGACACAATGTATCTGTCTTTCTCAGTCTGGCCTGTAGACTTAGCATAATGCCTTCAAGGTCCATCCCCGGCTGCAAATACAAACTGTAGGATTTCCTTCTTTCTCATGCTTGAATAATGTTCCATTGTATACTTATCATGATCTCCTACTTAAATGTCTCACAGCCTTCAGCAGCACTTGTTACTAACAAAAATTAAGGGTGATTTTTAAGAAGAAAGACTATAAAAAACTATCCATAACAACTAGAGAACTTCTAGATTGAACAAAATAGAAAGCAATTAAAAAAATAAATAACTCCACTTTAGAAAATTGCTCTGAAAACATTTCTGGAGCCATCTTTAAAATCTTAAGATATTTATTACTGCAAACACTTCATAAGGTCTCTCATATAATTTGCTCTTTAAGAATTATTGGTTACCAGTAGCTTGAACACCAAGAACTGAGAATACTCATAATTTGGAATTCTACCCATGAAATGTGGTTATATTTCTCCCAAATACATCAAAAGATTCCACTGATATGGACATATAATTCAAGATGAAGTTGTTTATGATTTAGAAAACTTAAGGCAAAATAATTATCAGGACAAACTTTGAGAACATGTTTCAACAGTAGAGGAGGATATTTAAATGTATGTAAAAATAATTATAATTATTTGCATGCTAATTACAAGTAAATCTTACATATCTATTAAAACATTTTGCTCCCTAAGGACTTTCAATAGGCCTGAAGTTATAGAACACATTTGAATGTAATGTAATGTAATAGACATGATTTAATATATGTAAAGCTTCACCAGTGGCTTTTTAAGTTTTTTTAAGATTCATTTTAGAGAGAGAGAGGGAGGGAGGCAAGGAAGGAGCAGAACGGGCAGAAAGAGAGGAAAAGCTTAAGCAGACTCCCCAGTCAGTGGGGAGCCTGACACAGGGCTCAGTCTCACAACCCCAAGATCATGACCTGAGCCAATTCTGAGAGTCCTATGCTTAACAGACAGCACGACCCAGGTGCCTCACCACTGGCTTTTCTAACAGATTGAAGTAAGCACTTGGTATTTGCAATGACAATAAGTGAAGATGAGATGAGTGCTTTCTATTTGCCAGGCACTAGGCTAGGGATATCACAGAAAGCATGAAGGTTCGTTTCACAACCACCTTCTGAAATAATCCATTTCACAAATTTGACAAGCACCACCTTGAGAATTTGCCTGAGATCATAGCACTCGATGTAGGTGAATGATGAGAAGGACACGGAGCTCGTCACTTACCCACTGAGCTACACAGTTTACAGTAAAAGTATTATTAGCAAATGCCTCATGCAGCTTTTCATGCAACTTTCAAACCAGTTCCATATACTTTTATACAATGATTTGGATATGAATAGTATTAAGAATATGAGATTTGTTAACAAATAATTTTTTTGATTTTTTTTATATTTTGATTTTTTTTTATTCTTTGATTTTTACTATGAAAACATTTGAACAAATTGAAAGGCTGAAAGAATAGTTCAAGAATCACCTGTATCCCTACTATCCAGATTTGCAACTGTTACCATCTTTGTTTCTTCTACCCTCAGTTTGTCTTTTCCTACCTGTATAGTGATAAAAAGGCTTATAGATATTTTGATGAAATATTTGATAGTTGCAGATATCACCTTACCCCTAATCTTCACTTATTAAAAATAAGAACACATTCCTAAATAACTATAATACATTATAATACAATCAGAAAATCAACTTCGATTCTGGATACCATCTAGTATGTTTCATATTCAATTATTGTTCAAAAATGTCTTTCCTGGTTTGTTTTTTCTTCTCAAACCAGGATCCAGTAAGATTCTACACATTGGTTATGGCTGTTACATTCTTCTAGTCTCTTATTCTAAAAGATCCTTCCACCCTGCCTTCATGGCATTGACTTTTGGAAGACACTGGGACCATGGTCTCATTGGATGTCTCATATTCTGAATTTACCTTAATGATTTTATTTTTGCTAATCCACTCCTTCAAAGTTACAACAGAGGGGAAAGGAAATCCAAGTAGAAAAAATTATATCTCAGCCATGTGTTGATGATCTATCTAGATAGATAGATAGATTGCATATATATTGCATATGCAATATATACAAAATAACATAATCGTATATAGAAGTTCTTGGAAGGTGATCTGAGAGACTATGCTAGACCTTTTTGAGGGGTTTCTTAAAGTCAAAGCAAATAGTTTAAGTTGCAATTTGCCTTTTTCACCTTAGTTTTCACATATGTACCACAGAATCCCCCAGAGACTCCATGACATATGGTAATGATGACATCACTTTGATATATATGTGTGGATTTCATATATATACACATTTATAATAAACACATAATATATAACACATATTATATATTATATATACTTATGCTTGTAAGCTCTTGTGTTTCCTAGAATTTTTTTTTTTAAGGTAGTGTGTAGGTTTAGGATATGTGTGCTATTTGCAGAAATTAACTCAGTATAATTTCAGTAATTCTGGGCTCTTACTAGACATTTTTCACACATGTAACTTTATTATTGTCCAACATATCATTATTTTGAACTCCTAAGTAACTATGGTTATTCAGGCTTGATACATGTTCCTTGTGTCAAGGTGAAAAAGAAAAAAAAAGAGGAAGAAGAAGAAAACACATTTGGATAACTTCTGTTGCAGTAATCATTTTATATTTTTTCTTCAAAAACATTTTTTTAAAGATTTTATTCATTTATTTGACAGAGATCAAAAGCAGGCAGAGAGAGAGGGGGAAGCAGGCTCCCCGCTGAGCAGAGAGCCTGAAGCAGGGCTCAATCCCAGGACCCTGAGATCATGACCTGAGCCGAAGGCAGAGGCTTCAACCCACTGAGCCACCCAGGTGCCCCTTCAAAAACATTTCTAACTGTAAAAATTTTATCTAACGCGGTTATAATTCTAGAATTTTGTGATTATTGGTATTAAGAACTTAATAAAAGAAAGTTTATTATCTTTTTGTTCACTTTTAGGGATGGATCACTACTTTGAAACATGAGAATGGAAGACTCCTCAAACTACAGCTGCCAATTTCTAAACCTAAAGACACCGAAAAACATAAAGGACACATCAGAGAATTTTCTGACTCATGGATGGATAAATCTTGTCCAAAGCAATCTGGAAACACTATAAATGAGGAAAATATGACAATAGCTAGTTCTCCCCCTCAATGTTACAATTTACCTTATTGCCTTACACAACAGAGTATTTCAAAATTAACTTTATCATGCTAGTTATGTCATTTTGAGCCCAATCATGGACAAATTCCTTTTCAGGGAAAAGGAAATTGAGCTTTTAAATGTAGTCATGATGAAGTTTTGAGAAACAAAACTGATTTGGTACGCTTCTCAGATTAAGAAGGAGAGCATTTTACAGGATGAGTGATCATTAAGTCCTGGCTGGAATGACCTCCAGGACAACTCAGAGACCCCTGAAGCCACGCAGACTTGACTCCATGCCTGCTGGATGACCTCAGTACAAGAAAGCATTGCACTGTCTCCGTCCAATGATACAGTATCTTCTTGCATTTAAAACAGAGCTGCAAGGACAAAAAGGAGTTGAGATCTTTTTTACAGAAATGTACTTTTGCTGTACCAATGGATGCATCTATAGCCGTGGCTAGACTTGCTCCTTTGGTTGTATTTATTTGATATCAGAACCAACTGATCATCAAAAAAAAAAATCATCTTTTCGATGAGCACTTGGCAACAGACACCTGTGGTATTGGCTGCTCCCTTTGGAATAACTGTCCATGATGATGGTTTACCCTGGCACAAGTGATGCTGATATTTACATAGATGGTGCAGGAGCAGCTGTGGCCCCTCAGCACAAATTAAGGCAGTAACACTAAACTGCTGCAGGTGCCATTAAGTTCTTCATCACCACTTACAGTTAGAAGTTAAATAAATGCCAGAGTTACTTTCAAACATTTTTGATGCAACAGTAAGAGTTATTCATTTTATCATGTTTCAACGCTTGAATATGTGTTTTTTTGAACACTGTAACAAAGTGACAAGTCCACTTACAGCCCTTCTGGGGCTACTGAAGCACGACGGCTGTCTCAGGGAAAATCACTTGCATAATTGTTGGAGTTGCAAGATGAAGAGTTCCACTTTTTATATGGAACATCATTTTTACTTGGCAGTGATCAACCAACTGTGGTTATGCAGATTTGAGGATCTGGCAGACAATTCTTCAAAAAGAACAAAGTGAGCCCATGACTTCAAAAACAAAACCAAAAATCCAAAAAACCAGCAGTATTTGTTGCCAATGATAAGATGTAAATTCTCAAATGAAAATTAAAACATCCGACAAACCTTATCTGCCACTTTGGGCTCAATACCTTTCTGATTCTCGAAGACTCTTCTGATGAGATATCAATGATAGGTGGATATTATCAAATGGGAGGGTTGTTTTTTTTTTAATTGGGAATTCTGCATAACTTGGTGAACCAGTATTTTCCAGATGATTGATGCATGATGTTACAAAATCATGCATGAAGAAAGATCTATTCAAAGTACAAGATGAATCAATGGATCTTAATGTAGTAACTATTTCACATTCCATATTGTAATTAACCTTTAATAAACTACCACTTGTTGGGTAATGCTATAATATTAAATAAGAACATCCAAAATTAGCTGAAAAGACCATCAGCTTACTTCTCCCTTTTCCTACTACATCTCCCTCTGGGAATGATCTTTTCATATAGTTCAACCAGAACAAGAGAAATTTAACAGATGGAATACAGAAGCAAATATGAGAATCTCTTCCACTAAGCCAGATACTAACAGATTGGCAAAAATGTAAACTTAAACTTCTATTTGCACTAAGTTCTGTTTGTTTGTTTTGGGAAGATATAGTCATCTTTATTAAAAATCGGCTACTTTACGTTAAAATACAGTGTTTATTTTTGGCATGTTTAAATGTATTAGTAAACATTTTTAAATATTCTCATTTTTACCTCCTAATATTGTAAATATTGATACATACAACCCACATAAGTTGGGGAACCACTGATGGGATTTATTGATAAAAACCATGTACGACATGGAATACCTACAGGATATTATTACAAGGAAAATGTGACAAAAATTATGGAGACTCTCAGATAGTTGTTTTTACTAAATCCGCTTATAGTTACAAGTAGAGAGTCTTTGCTGGAGAGTATCACAAAGGTAACGAGTACGTTAGGTGGAGTAACAATCTTTTTTATTTTTTTCCTTTTATCTTTCTGTTTTCAAGATTTTCTGTGTTAGGACTATATATTTTGTCAAACACAGTATTACAAAATACACAATCATGGTTCCAGCTAAATAAAACATACCTGATGGGTCCATTTCAAAGAAAACTATTTTTAGTGTTGTTAAAATACTGGTTTAATTCAATTATTTATTACTCCCTCAAACTTGAGTGCCTATTAGGGGCCATGAATTGTTGTAGGTGTTTGGGATTCATCAACAAATGCAAAGGTTCCTGTGTATTGATCAAAGAACTAGTAAATAGTAAACATAACATATATCGTACATGTGATATTTTACACTCATGTATATATCATAGAGCACTATAGGTTAGGGCTCCAGCATTTTCCACAAACAAAACAAAACAAAACAAAAAGTCCCACAGGGTAGCAGGGATTACAATGGGAGGGGGTTTAAAATGAAAGATTGAACTGGATTAGGATGTCCTCATTGATAATGTGAGATTGTCACAGACATCTGAGCGGTGGGAAGGACAGTTAACCACAGATCTAAGAGAGAGGATCCAGGTAGAGGAACCAGGAGGGCAAGGGGTCTGCAGCCCTTAGTGGATTCCAGGAGCAGCACGGTGGGGCTCTAGTGTCCAGAGTTCAATGGCTGGGGGAGAATGGAAGAGCACAGGCATCAAGAGGGAAGGGGAAAAATGCAGATCACGAAGGAGCATGTGCCTCTCACCCCCCAAAGGAGTTGGCTTCCATCTGAGTGAAACGTGCAGACACTGCAGGGTTCTGAGTGGGTGTGGCAAGGTCTCGCTCCCAAATTAAAAGGACCCTCTCCCAGCTCTGTGGAGAGCCAATTCTGTGGAGAGCCAATGGCCAGGCAGCCACAGTAGAGACTCTAGATCAGCGAGGAACCTCAATTCCCATCTGACAGATGCATTTGCAAAAGGGGGAAGCAGTTGGCACTTGAGCTCTGTGATAGGGTCAGATCAGGCAGCGTGATTTCCCGGTGGACTGGATGTGGGATCAGAGGGAGGGAGGTGGAGGAGGACTTTGTGGTCAGCAATCTGTAAGAACAGTTTATTTTTCATACCCCACAAACAATTTGTTTTCAAACCTACTAAGTAGCAAAGGGCTTGACTTTATCAGGTTTTCATTTTTAAATATCATCAGAGTATTAGATGTAGTCCCATATGTCTAAGGGAAGACATCTCCAGCCAAACTAAGTGTGGAGCTAGTTCATCAGTGTCCTCTACCAAGAGCACAGCACGAGGTGGCAGAACTTATCTTCAGGTAGCATTTGGAGACAGGAAGCCTTTATATTCTGCTATAAGAAATCAGCTCAGTATCAAGTTGAATGCCAAGAATATCGACAGGTACTATTTATTTCTGCGCCAATGGCTTCCTACAGCTCATGCCAATTGAATAAAAGCGGAAATCTCTGACTTACCAAGGAAACCAATTTCTACCGATGAAGGATTAAGTAAGGGTCCTTCTTCATCTCACAGATACCTGAGCCTTCCCCTTAATGAGCTCACCAATGCTTCCCCCCATCCAAAATACTTTGCTCCCCTGATGAGATCATTTGGCATCAATCCGGCTTCAGTCTGCTCTGCAATGGTCTTGTAACTGATCTTCCTTCCTGGAGTCTCTTGTGGCCCCCTCTGTGTATTACTCACTCATCACTGCCAGATTTATTGTCTGTCGGCAGCATTCAGCTCTTACCACCCAATGAATGGCTCCAACCTCCAAAGGCTAGCTCTTATCTCACCAGATTCTAAGAATTACCATTTTTCCTGTGTATAAAGATACTTGAAATAAAGCAAACCATTATGGAGACATCATTAAGGTATAATTTTATCATCTGCATGATACAATGCAAACGCCTTAGCCTGGACCGGTGGGTAGTGAGTAAGCATATGGGCCTCCGGATGGAAGAGAATCAAGCTGAGTTAAGCTCTGCTGCTAATTACTAGCTATGCCCCTTGCAAGCAGTTTGACTTCTCGAGGTCTCAGCCTCCTTCCCTTAAAAAAAGGCGGGATAGATCTTACCACCCACTGCATAGGGCTGTGTTGAACATAAGAAAAATAGCAGATATTAAGTATTAAGAAGGTTCCTGGCACATAGGAAACATCCAATAAACTTCAGCAGCCACCACAATTATAAACATATTTTTGTTCTAAAAGTTATCATTGTTTAAGACCTTCAATAATCAAAATAAATGTTCTAATAATATAATCTCATTATAGACTCAAGAGTGCTAGAAATGCACATTTCTTCACTCTCTTCAATTAAGGTATATTTGATCTGGGGTAGGAACCCTTCTTTCTCAGGTATGTCTTCTCTGAAGACATTCATTGTTCAGGCCTTCCTCAAGGTCACACCCAACCCAAGAGTCAGGTCATACCCAGAAGGCAGAAAGTAAAATCTTTCATCTCTCTGCTTTCAAGGTCACCAAAGACACTTGATGTCCAATGGCTCTCTGCTCTTGTGCCCATAGATGACAAAGGGGACCTTTGGTCAAGCGGGGAACCCTGATGCTTCTAGTTAGCCTTCCCAGGTGAGTCTGTGCAGAGAAATCCATTCCTGGAGAATGATTTACAAGGTCTTCTCTTTCTCCATTTGACTCCAGACACTCTGCAATCTCATTAAATGCATTTAGGCTTTAAAAAATAGAGAGCATCTTATCTTCCAGAAGTCTCTAGTATTGACCACAAATTCTCAGATCAAGAAATTCACATGTTTACTGCAGCATTATTCACATAAGCCAAGACAGAGGAACAGCCTAAGGAACCCATCAATGGAGGGAGTAGATAAAGATTACGTGAGACATAGATACACAGGTGTCTCTATGGTATGGGTTATGTAATAGAGTCACACATATAGAGGTGATAGACACAGACTAGTATTCAGCCATGAGAAAGGAAGACGTCTGCCATTACAGCATGGATGGACCCTGAGCACATTTTGCAAGTGAGAAAAGTCAAACAGAGAGCGCCAAGTACTTTAAGATATCACTTATTTGTGGAATGTAAAAAAGCCATTTTGATAAAAACAAAACAAAACAAACAAAAAAAGCAAAAACAACAAAAAACCAAAAACAAACAAAAATAACCCCAAAACCCAGTAAAATAGTGGTTACCAGGTCATAGGGAAGGGGGGTGGAAATAAGACAGATATTTAAGGGTACAAACTGACAACAGTAAATAAAAATATTAGTAGGCAAGTCATGAAGATACATATAATGCCCAGCGTAGTAAATCCAGGCAAGTAAACTGGCTAAGAGTCTAGAGCTTAATTATTACAGCTCTAGAAGAATGATGTGATGGAGGTAATTATTGTCATAATGGCAAACAAATTACAATATATAAATGTATCAAATTAACACAGTGTATACCTTAAATTTGTAATGTTATATGCCAAATATGGTCGATTAAAAAAAAGAGAGAAGGCCTGCAGATCTGTCTGGAAAAGAGGAAGGGGTGTAGTAACGGGAAAAATTTTCAGCAATTTATATATGAATAAATAAATCCATCACTAGTATTTGCAGAGGCCTGATGTCTTATGCAACCAAGCACTGTCCACAACAACCACCGTTTCCCACAACACACACACAGACACAGCTACCTGTCTCGTCTGCACTTGGACATGGGGTCGACAATAGCAGAGTGGGAAGAAAGGAGCTGAGGAGAGGTCCAAGCAGACCTTGGAAGTGAGCTCAAAGCTATCCGGGCAATGGACTTCCAGGGTCCAGATCCCTGCATGTGGTCTAGCAGGGACTCTACCCAGGAGAGAGTAGGGAGGCACCCCTCTGAAGTAAAGGGCTCCGGGACAGGCAGCTCTAGGTCCTTGTCCTCTTCTGCCCTGCCCTCAGTGCCCTCCATGAGTGCTGCAGCCCAACACCCCCTGCACACCTTCTGTCATGTCAACCCTTCTAGGACATTCTCCCACATCTCTTTAGTCATCTGACATTTCTCCATTCAAATGACTAATGTAATTGATGGCAGGAACTACAATTCAATGCTTAAAAAAAGAAAACCTATAAAACTGTTATCCCTGCAATTTTCACTTAGACAAGGGTTCTATTCCCATCAGAGAGGTATCTTTCCTACGACCCTCACACTAAGCAGCATGTGTGAGAGACGCCAGTCTCTTGAGCTCTAGGAGTCTGTTTTCACCTCTAATACAGAAATAATCCTTCTGGCCTGAGCAATCTCAGATGCCATGAAATACTGTGTGAGACAAATTTGCTTGCCACTGAACAAAGACCAGCGATCACATTACATAAGCACAATAAAAATACTGATAGTACAGTCTTAAATAGGATCTTCTAGAACTATGAAATATCCAAACTTCCAAGTTTGATTTTAATGTTAATTCTGCAAAATCACTGACTTTTCCAAAGTACGGACTAACCCGTTAGACCAAACCCTTGTTCAAAATGTCCTAGAACTGTGGTTTCCAAACCTGAAAGTCATTAGGAATTCAGATTCAACAAGTCATGGAGTGGATTCTAAGAAAGCAATATATTTTTCAAAGTGGTAATAAAATATAAATCTATAACATAGTTTTATCATTTTAATGTTTTTTAGGTGTACAGTTCAATGGCATTAAATAAAGTCACAGTGTTGTGCAAACATCACCATCCTCCATCTGTACAATTTTTTCAGCCTCTCAAACTGAAACTATACCAATTAAGCATGAACTCCCCATTCTCCTCTCTCCCCAGCCCCTGGCGGCCACCATTTGACTTTCTGCCTCTGTGAATTTGGCTCCCCTAGGGGCTTCGTATAAATGCAATTTTACAGTGTTTGTCTTTTGGTGACAGGCTTAATTCACTTAACTTAATGTCTTCAAGGTTCATCCATGTTATCCAAGATAATGTTTTAACATCTTCCCAGATGATTTTAACGCACAGCAAGGTTGACAGCTTTACCAATTGTTTTCAGTTGGTAAGTGAGAATGTAAAATAACCACAAAGAATCAGTCCAGCTTATTTTCTGAAGTGAATTCTTTCCCACCTATATCATTTCTTATCATTTTATTTGTTACTGTGTTATTTTATTGTGCTATATTATTCTGCTATGCTGTGTTTTCTGCTGCGCTATGTTTTCTGCTGTGCTATGTTATTTTGTTATGTTATATTTTAAGGCTTTAGCTTCCTTGATCAGAAAATGAAAACAAAATTTACCTAGCTCATGGGACACTTGTGAGTATAAGTAAGTAGGAAGCACTTAGCAAAGAAGCCGCCATCGGGCAAGCACCCAGTTAAAGGGACCTACCATTGAGCTTGTGTAATACTACACTTAACAGAGCGCATCACGTAGCAGGTACTCAAAAGCGTGCAAGTTAAAGGAATATATGCAATGAAGCCAAATACGATGAAATGATAGTGATTTGGGGCCAAGATGGTGCAGTTTGCACACTGCCCCAAGGCACCTGCCTGGGGACAAATGCAAGCTCACGCTCAGCCTACCGCCTCCCCTCAGCATGCCCCCCCATTTCACCCTGGAAGGGGTTGCATCAGCCCAGAGGACAGGCCACTTCTTATACTTCAAAACAGGTGACTTCTTCCTGGCAACCTTAGTCTGTGCAAAAGATCTTCTGCTTGTTATTTTTCAGAAACCACAGGACTACTGCCTTAAGGCTATTTACTCAAGAAAAATTCAGAAAAGAAAATTATTTATTGATATAGAGCCTTCTTTAAAATCTGTTAGAAGAGCTTTTGGGAGGAAAAAAAAAAATACACTGAAGAGCTGCTTTCAAAATCAGAACTAAGGTCACCCTTGTGCCACAGCCGCCACGGCCATGAGGAGAGGCGCTGATGACATACGTGATTAAATTACCTCAGAAATGCTTAATAGCCTCTAACCCTGTGGCTTCTTTGGAAGACCACACTGTACCTTATCTTTGCTCTGTAAATCTTCCAACAGCCTGCGCCTACGCAAAAATAGAATCCGATGGGTTTTTAGGGAATTCGACAAGTTACATCTGATTATTAAAACTAAAAAAACAGCATATAACCTTTCAATGTTTCATGTTGCACTAACGGTAATCAGCCTAAAAGCTTCTGCCGTGAGTTTCTACCCTATCTTTGGAACCCTGGGAGGCGTGATCCCTTGCCCTCAGAGGCCAGGTCTTCCTTCCACCAGTGTTTCTCCACAGGGTGCTGCTGGCTCATGGACAGGATTCATTGTCAATGTGCAATGGAGTCCTACGTGGGCAGAGCCTGTAACATCTCTTGTTCCTACCTGTGAAGTGTCATGGGACAAGCCAACAGCCTTTAGGAGTGATACTGTCCAAGATTTGGCACCATCACTCTACCACTTCCCTAATGTTCCCAGTTCACCAAATGAGGTTGCTAGGGGATCTGCCTAAAACGTCACAATCCTGGCAACGTGCTCCAATTTCCATCTGCCAGGGGTTGGATACCTATTACCCAGGAACTGAAACACTTGACAGCCATCTGTTTGAAGTGCTTCTGGAACCTAGCTACTTGCCCATAGACAAGCAGAAGGTAGGACTCTTCCCCCTTGGTTTATGGCTATTTCCAAAGCCACACTATTCAAAACATTGTTTCTGCACTATGTAAAGAGACATTCCCTACCAAAAGGATTCCATATCCATCTGTTGAAGGGCATTTCGGCTCCTTCCACAGTTTGGCTCTTGTGGACATTGCTGCTATGAACACTGGGGTACATGTGGCCTTCTTTTCACTACATCTGTATCTTTTGGGTAATTAAAGATATGGTCCATATACACAATGGACTATTACTCAGCCATCAGAAAGGATGAATACCCAACTTTTGCATCAACATGGATAGGACTGGAGGAGATTATGCTAATGAAGTAAGTAGAGAAAGTCAATTATATGGTTTCACTTACTTGTGGAGCATAAGGAATAATATGGAGGATGTTAGGGGAAGGAAATGATAAGTGAATTGGGGGAAATTGAAGGGGGAGATGAACCATGAGAGACTGTGGACTCTGGGAAACAAACTGAGGGTTCCGGAGGGGAGGGGAGTGGGGGGATGCCTGAGCCTGGTGATGAGTATTAAGGAGGGCACAGATTGCATGGGGCACTGAGTGTTATACTCAAACAATGAATCTTGGAACGCTACATCAAAAACTATTGATGGGGGCGCCTGGGTGGCTCAGTGGGTTAAGCTGCTGCCTTCGGCTCAGGTCATGATCTCAGGGTCCTGGGATCGAGTCCCGCATCGGGCTCTCTGCTCAGCAGGGAGCCTGCTTCCCTCTCTCTCTCTCTCTCTGCCTGCCTCTCCATCTACTTGTGATTTCTCTCTGTCAAATAAATAAATAAAATCTTTAAAAAAAAAAAAAAACTATTGATGTACTATATGGTGACTAACATAACACAATTTAAAAAAAAAAAAAAAAAAAAGATTCCATAGCCAAATAAGGAAATTCTGAGCTATAGAAATTTTAAAAATGTTCTTTACATATCAGGGTCTTAATTTTTTTTTTTAATTAGAAAGTTAACTGAGAGGGAAAAGAGATAACCTCTTAATTCAAGATTATTTATTAAGTTTTTTAGCAACTAAATCCAATGCTACACGGTTTGGAATCATTCGCTTATATTAAGGTGACAGAGTTTACAAGTCCCTGGGCTCGACGTACAGTAGACTTTAATATGGTCTCATAGTGAGTCGGTCCCCATTTTCAGGATGAAATTCAGTCACCATCTTCTCTGAAAAGCCTAGCTTGAGCATCTCCCTCATCTCCGCACCTGTCTTTCTCCTCATTCCTGGTAGACTCTGCACAGGCACATCTGCAAAGCAGTGGGGTCTTGATGTCTCTCATATGAGCTCCTGAGGTAAGTTGTGTCTACCTCAGCCTTAGCGATCCCTGTTTAGTCATCTGCCTCACTCTAGCCAGTTTAGTCATCTGCCTCACTCTAGAATCACCAACAGCCCACCGGCTCACCACCTGTTGTTGTATATCAAGTTTTAATAGAAGACAGCCATGTTACTGGTTTAAAGACGGTCTATAGCTGCTTTCATGGTATAGTGGTGGTGTAGTTGCAATGCAGTCTTTACAACCTTCCCACCTAGAATACTTACTACTTGGCTCTCTAAGGGAATGTTTACCAAACCCTCCCCTGGTCTTTCAGCATCTTGAGGTCAAGGACAGCATCCAATTCCTTCAGCTTAATGCCTGGTCAATAGGAGATGCTCAATGTTTGTTGACTGAAAAAAAATGTTTTCCCTTTGAAAATCAATCCAGGGATAGGTGATCTTGGAGTAACTGTTTTAATAAAGTTGGAGGGATGGAACAGTCAAGCCAGGTCACATAGCCAAAGATCTTATTCAAGGTTCAATAGTTTTTGTTGTTTTTGACTTGGAAATACATACTAAGAGAAAGTTAACCTTTAACAAATAAAACCCCTCATTTAGAAGTATATAAACCCAAGGAAGAACAGGATTCAAAGGTCACTGTGTAGAACATCTTTCACATATTAATTCTTGATAGAATATCAAGAACTGATATCTTCCAATATCAGTTTGAATTTTTCAAACAAAGCCCCTAGTTTTACCCTTGGGAAATAATTTCTGAATACAATTGTTTAATAAGTGCCTTTTTCTGGAATGCAAGAAAAATCATCTTTTTATTTATTCCATATTACTCCTAAATCCATTCTTTACCAAGATATTTTCTTTTTTGATTTTATAATAAAATTTTAGAAAGTATAAGAATGCAGAGAAATAAATTTCCATCCTCAAAAAAAGAACAACACCAATTATTGGAACCTCTGATAAAGCATTTTATCAGTAAGGCTCAAAAGTCAATAAAAGAATCAAATTCATGACTTCTAAGAGTTTTGCCTTAATTATAAAGCTTACCCAGAAACAGATGGGAGAACTAGGATTAATTTATATGATCTGCATATTAAATCCCTTTCAGCTTAAGATTTAGTATACTATTAGTAATTATCACTCATTTTTTAAGGGACTTCTTACATAACATGGTTAAGGGTGGTTATCAAGCACTTGTATGCCAAGTGCTTTTCTTACTTTAACAATGATAATAACCATCACTAACATTAATTCACCATATACTGTAGTTCAGGTATCCTGTTAACAGCTTTATGTGATTTATGAACATGAACAACCTGTCTTCTGCCAAAAAGGATTTAAAACAATTTATACAATGATATATGTTCCTTCTATTACCATAGGTATTAATTTTCAGGCAAGCTTGGTGACAGCTTAGTCCTAAATTGATGCAGATTTCCTAAACTTATTGTGTGACTAATTGAATAAATACCATGTAGGAGATAATTTTTTTTGCAGTCAGACAATGGACTATATTAATCGATAAATTGGTTTATCCTATGATATCTGTAAGCAATGATGGGGGGCTATATTATCTTTTTAGATTGGCATTTTGATTTCCGACAAATGTCATAATCTAAAGGAGTGACTTGGATAAGACATGTAGGAATTAGGGCAGATCAATAAGAAAGCTGAGAATGGGTACCAAGTAGATGGCCTTCTGTATCTGTCAGGCCTGAAAGAAATAAACTGACACAGCAGTAAGCATAGAAAGAGAGTCAATTATTCGGGGCAAAAATTAGGTCACTCTCACTTTACAATGGCAATTAAAACACCATTATACTATGTTTAAGCATTTAATAATTTCAGCTCAGTCTTCACATATTTTTGCTCTCATTAAAATTTAAGTTTGTTACTTTAACTACAGTCTTAAATGTGAGAGGCCTATAGGGGGATATTAAATGTCAAATCAACCTTAATGGTGTTTTTTTAAGATATGACCATATGTCTACATTTCCGACATTTTAAAAACCAGTTCTTATGTGCTAAGCACAGTAGAATAGTAACCATGCAACTTTGAACAAGTTAATTAACCTGAGTCTGTTTTCTTATCAGTGCAATGAGGATAGTAGAATTCTATATAAAAGATGTTACTTTACTATTCAATCACACTTTAGGTTCTCTCATTATCCACACCATGCATGTGAAAAGATGGGACCCGAAACCATTCACATACCCCTTTATCTCCCTGGGTCTAAGTGACTGATCCTGGACTCAAACCCAGAGCTGGTACTTCAGTGGAAACTCAACCAAACATGACTGGGATTCATTAGCCAAAATCTTGGATCACTTAGCTAGCACACCTTAGAGAGTTAAATATAAGTTTGACAATATCACCCTCCAGCCTCCACTCCCAAGCTTGTAGGTTTCCCTGCTTTATCTATGGGGAAAGCCAGTGGCCCTTTCAGAAATTGAAGCTGCTTCCATGCGGAGTCTACACAACCCATAGCGGCGGGGATGGAAGGTTCCAAGATGGCACGTGCCATGAAATCCCAGGCAGAAGCAGTATTAACACTTTGGGCCAAGATGTCAGAGATTGCTGTAAGACGAGACGTGGTCCTTTTTCTGAACTGGAATATTTTATGGCCAAAACATTTAGTTGGACTAATCTAACTTAGGTGTCAACACCTGCCAATAAGCTCTTTGACTTTTTTAGGATCCAAATAAGCAGTGCTTTAGCCAAAGGCAGCCATTAGTGCCAACACTCCCCTGACTTCAGATTCTGGTTGCAACCTTAACTTGTATCTCGAATAATTGAAGTGTAATGGATGTCAGCAAGAGGATGTGAAAAACCAAACCATCTCACATGAAAGGTACTGGAAATTCACAGGTCCCAAAAATACACTTTAAAACAAAACAAAACAAAACACTCTTCAATAAAATGTATCGGTAAAAATGCTAATAATCCAACTTCTGGATTCTTCAATGGCTTAGATTAAGTGGCAGAAGTTGGTATTTAAAAAGGCTGCAGTGCTGGCTGGGAAGATGTTGGAGTAGGAGGATGCCAAGCTGTCCTCGTCTCGTGGATACAACAAGAGAACCCTCAGAAGCCTAAATAACCCAGAAAACAGCCCAAAGACCAGCAGAACAAACTCCACAACCCAAGATAGGGAAGAGGCCCCAGGGAAGAAGGTGGGAAAGTGAAAATGCAATCTGAGACTTCAACAGACTCTGGCCAGCCACACATATAGAAGGGAGCCTGGGGTTTGGGGAAGGGTGAGAAACAGACTGTCACCTGGGGGCGGGGGGGGCTGCACAAACACAAACCCCCATACCAGTTGGCTGTGAAAGCAAGGGGGCAATGTCATGACTTCTTAGAACTAGCATGACTTCAAGGCTGGGATTCTAAAAATCAGCAGGCTTGGCTCTGGGGCTTCAATGGACTTAGAAAGCCATGTCCCTGCCCTTAAAGAGATAGCACACCAAACAGCATACACAGGGCAGTTTGAAAAGCACTGGGGGGGCAAATGGGAGAGTGATTTATTCATCATGGAGGGTGTTCTGAAGACACAGGGATCTCAGATCTTTCCAGGAACAAAGAACCTGGCAGGCACCATTCTCCCCCTGCACTCCTCCCCATGCCACTGGCATAAATAAGGACCACCTGCAGGAACCAGCGCAAAACCCATACATGGTATCTAACTTGCTTCCCACAAGCCCCACCCCAGACCCCAGACTTTGGTGGATTCCCCTTGCCAGGCACAGTGGGTTCAGGGCTGCCATAGTCTACCTCTCTCCTGAAAACCAGTGCAGATCTCACTGGTGTCATGGCTCCCAACCCATGCATTGTGCAGGGCTTGGGTCCCACCAGCAGCTGTGGTTGCAGGTACTACAGAAGCCTGAGGCACACCTTGTTACAAATGCAAACTCCATCCCTATGCACTTGGCCCATCTGCATAGCCCAGCCTAATCCCCACAACGGCAGCTCCAGGTCTCACTGAGCAAGCAGACCACTGTGTACCTGGTTACAGTTCATCCCACACTAGCCAGGGACAAAAAGCTGCCACAACAAGCAAAAAGAGGCACTGCAAATGACGGAACACAACAAGGCACACACAACACACATAGGAGATGCTCCCGGAAGCAGTAGGTCCTGACAAACAGCGGACATGGTGTTGGAGGGCACTCTGGGACCTCTGCTTCATAAGGTCATTACCCTCAAGATCAAAGATCAGGAGACAGAGCTGACTTTCTGGACACACAGAGACAGGCGCAGAGTTAGACAAAATGAGGACAGAGAAATATGTCCCAAGTACAAGAAGAGGATCAACCCACACTAAGCACCCTACATGAAACACATAATATGCCTAATAGAAAATTTAAAGCAATGATCATCAAGGGACTCACTCAGAAGAATAAGTCACGGAGATGTAAAGAAACTCACCAAAGACCATGATAGCCAGTCAGTAGTGAAGGTGAAGGCAAATGAGAGAGTTCAACAAGACATGTCCCGTTCCCAAGAGACGACCCAGGGCACAAGGTTAAACAGTGTTAGTTAGGCATGCCATGGACTCTCCATCCAGACATGAATGAGTGAATCGGCATCTCTGAAGTGAGCAGAAGAGAGAGTTCCAAACTCTCCCTGCTGCTCCTCCTCTGATCAAGACGGGAGGTTGATTTGTCTCTTCTTGAACCTAGGTTAACTTAGTGACTTGTTTGGACCCAAGAATGGGGTCCAAAATGCCAGTTTTGGACCATGTAAAGACCTTAGCTATTTTAAGCCAGCAACCAAGCTATCGAGAAGCTCAGCCTACGGTGTAGTGACTGGCAGTCTGAGGAGAGACTGTGGAGGATGTGAGGCCATCTTGGACTTTCCACATCTGTATAGGACTCCAGGGACGCCTCGTGGATCGCAGGACTGGACCAAGTCCAGTCAATCCAGAGAATCAGGAAAAGAAATAGATCACTGTGGTTGGAAGCCACCACATTTTGGGGTGGTTTAGGGCATATAAATAAATCATCTCAGTGATAGTATATTTACTTGTCTCCTCTATAAACAAACTTTTGTCATAATCTATGACTCCTTCAAATAAATCTATTCCTGCCTCTTGCCTGTTTTTGGTAGAACATCCTATTCTCTTCATCTTATTCATCCAAATTTGGTAGAATTTCTTATTATTTATATGAATGATATTTAGAAGTGGAAGAAGCTGACTTTTTTTTCCCCCAAAAAGGAAAGAATACTTGAATTTCAGGAAATTAGTTTAAAAAATGGTCTGTTTTAAAATGCCTTTTCTCCTAGAAAGTTTTTTAATAACCGAGCACAATTTTTTTTTTTTTTTTTTTTTTTTTTTTACCTCTGTTTATTTCCTCTGACAGTCTTAAGGCATTTGGGCACCTGGAAGGTCAAATGGACTAATAACAGGAAGACTGAGGTTGGAGACAGCCATAAGCAGACCTAAAAACTTCCTATGAACACAACAGGTTCTTTTCAAAGGACATTCATTATCTCAACCAATTCCATTTTGACACACAGACCTGCCCGGGGGAACATGCTGCCAATTTTCTCTCCAAGAAAACACCTGTGTCCTTTAAAACTCCAAAACAACTCCAGGGGAAGTAAAAATGTTAATCCATCAAGTGGTTGTTTGATTAACAGGATGGTTGAATAGCATAGATGCCGTGCCAGAGATTTGTTTCCTTTGATAAGTAACCATGTCTCTCTTATCCCCTGGGCGAAGTCATGATCACCTCCATACAGCAGTGGAGTCCTGTAAGGTTGGAATATAAAAGGTGTCTGAATTCACAGAAAATGTTGCTGCTGTGATGGTACGCACACACTTAAAATGTCTTGTAGGGGAACGTGTATAGCTCAATGGTTTGAACAGCCGACTCTTGATATTGGGTCAGGTCATGATCTCGGGTTCTGAGATGGAGCCTCTGCCTCGGGCTCCACACTCAGCAAGGAGTCTGCCAGAGATTCTCTCCCTTGGCCCCTCTCCTCACTCATGCTCTCTAAAATAAATAAATCTTCTTATAAAAATTGTCTTCTAGACTTCAATACTCATACATGCCCAAACATGTCTGGTAGGCTCCCAGTCTCGATAGGATAGCTCTCAGAAGTTTACTGGCATGAGGGATGATGACCCCACTGGGACAAAATTCAACATAAATAAAGATGTCAGAAGAGCTCAAACCAGTATCAAAGCCTCGATCAACAGAGGGAAAAACAAAACTGAGTACTATACAGTATCAGCCATTTGGATATTCTTAGGGAGGAATATAAACCAATATAAACCACATCCTCTATGTGATTTATATCTTTCCATAATAAATCAATCTATCTAACTTATTTTAAAAGATTTTATTTATTTTACTTTATTTATTTTTAAAATTTATTTTATTATTTATGTTATTATTTATTTATTTATTCATGAGAGACCGAGAGGCAGAGGCAGAGGGAGAGGCTGGCTCCTCACCAAGCAGGGAGCACTGGGACCCCATCCTAGGACCCTAGGATCATGAGCTGAGCCAGAGGCAGACACTTCACTGACTGAGCCACCCATGTATCCCACCCATGGTAAATCTTATAAGCTATCAGGATATGAAACAGAATAGGAGACAAGATCTTTAATACAATTAAATACAAAAGGAAAGAGGCAATAATTTCCCATTTCAGCACCAAATTACATGATGCTTTTTAAAATACATGGAAGGAGCTCTCACTAAAAATGCCAAAGGAGAAGGAAAGTGGTAAACACCAGGTGGTAGTAGAAAGATTTATTTATGATGCCATAGGAGATGCGTCTTTGAGATTTCCAGAAACAAGCAGGGAATTGGCAAGGGTAACTCCTTGGAGAGCGAGCCTCTGACTTTTCATCCCTACCTCCATTTGGCCAGTGGAATTTCGGGAGTCTCTGCTTCTAACAACAATGGCAGATGGGGTTAGCAAGTTGGAGCTCGTGGGCTCCTCCGTTCCCAAGTTATTAATTTACATTCTGAAATGCATCAGCAAGTGGATCAATAGTAAGATTTCTTAAAGAGAGAAACTCTGGTGCTTTAAAGTCACAGTACAATGAATTTAATTTTTTTATGATCCCAACATGGTTTGCTCATCCTCATAGAACATCAAGTCCTATGTGTGGAAGATGAAGGAACCATGATGGAGAACCATCGAAATGGCTGCATGGCAGAGCAGTGGTCACAACACAAACACCAGGATCCAAGTGGGCATCAGTTGATGCCGATCTCTGTCACTTGACAGTCTTTTGACCCACCTGACTTACAGAGGAGATTGTGATAATTTTGCTTGTTTCATTGAATTGCTGTGAAGGTGATAGAAAATAAGGCACTTCAAGTATGCTAGATGTATAGTAAATAAAAAACCTCCAGTCCAAAATGCTTTAAATGTTCTGTGTGGTCCACAATCACCAAAGATGCTTTCCTAATAAATGTTCTCCCCTTCTCTACAGGCTTGTCATGACTTTCAAGAAGAGATGGAGTTTACTTCCCCTTGAACACAGGTGGCCTCTGACATGCCCTGATGAACAGAATGAAGGTACCAGTTCTGGGGCGAGGTGGGAAGGGGCCACCCAGGTGAGACCACAGGCAGGAATAAGAACCCTGCTGAGCTCCACGCAGAAAGCTCCTACCCAAGCCAGCAGGCACACAGAGCAGAAGAACCATCCACTGAGCCCAGCCAACACACAGTGTCACAAGGAACAACACGTGAACTGTTATGTGATGCACCTAAGATTTCAGATGGTTCTATGGGCTGCAACAGTTGAACAGAACAATCGATATGGCCACACGTGGCCTGCCCCTATCAATGTCAACATTCTTTTTTTTTTTTTTTTTAAGATTGTATTTATTTGAGAGAGAGAGAGAATACAAAAGCAGGGGGAGTGGGAGAGGGGTAAGCAGGCTCCCTGTCGAGCAGGGAGCCCAACATGGGGCTCAATCCTACGACCCTGGGATCAAGAATGGAGGCGAAGGAAGATGCTTAATGACTAAGTCACCCAGGAGCCACCAGTGTCACCAATCTTACCTCTTAAGCCTCTCGTTCGTTCCCTCTGTACCAGCCACTTGGACCTTCTGAGTTCTCAGATGGACTGTGGGGAATGGGAGCTTCACACATGTTGCGTCCTCTGCCTGGGGCCTGCTCCCAGAAAACTCTTCAGCACTCACACCACACACTACCTGTCATCTGTTCTCTGGACCAGACTAATCTGGCTTGCCAGATACTCTTACAAGAAAGCCCTTCCTTCCTTCCAATTTTTATTTATTTATTTATTTATTTATTTATTTATTTATTTTATTATGTTTTAAAGATTTTATTTATTTATTTGACAGAGAGATATCACAAGTAGGCAGAGAGGCAGGCAGAGAGAGAGAGGAGGAGAAGCAGGCTCCCCACTGAGCAGAGAGCCAGATGTGGGGCTCAATCCCAGGACCCTGAGATCATGACCTGAGCCGAAGGCAGAGGCTTGAACCCACTGAACCACCCAGGAATCCCCCTTCCTTCTGCTAGAATTAAAACAAGACATTGGTTGTAGGTAAGGGAGCCCAAAGGAAAACCCAGGCCTCCTGACTGAAAGATGCCTGGTCTTGTTCTCATCATTGGTCTTTCTCGTTCCCTTCTGTGGGAGAGCAGTGGGAGATTTTAGGTCTCTTATACACAAGGCTTTTGCTTCCTGTTGAGGAAGATCCATTTCCAGTAATGGATTCATGGCTCCCACAGCTCAGCTGGGCTGGCCACATGGAAAGAGACAGACTCAGAGCTCAAGCAAGGAAGAAGCTTCAGAGAAGGTGATTCATGGTAGCTTTCCTGTCTACAGACAATCCCCTTCTCTCTGCCTCAGGCTCTTAAAGCACCTTGAACCTTTTCTATAGCTTGGCACATACAGACATGCATTGTGGCTGGGTATAGGACTGTCTCCCAAGAGATGGGAAGAACTTGAGGCCAGCAACATACCTCCTTCACCCCAGGGTGGCACCACGTCACTGAGCCCGAGAGTCAGCCCCGGGACTCCTCCTGCCCCTTCTGGAGACCAATCACAAGGTTCACAGCACAAACCAAAGAAGACTCATCAAAGAATAAGTCACAAAAAGTGATAGTCCAGCTTTCTTTTCTTTTCTTTTTTCTTTTCGAATTCCAGATAACGCCACTGAAACCTACATGAAGATGATTACAACCTACCAATATTTTTTAGATTTACTGATTTGAGAAAGTGAGTGAGAGTGCATGAGTTGGGGGGGCAGGGGCAGAGGGAGAGAGAATCTCAAGCAGACTCCCTGCTGAGCTCAGAGCCCCACGCAGGCCTTGATCCCGGGACCCTGAGATCATGACCTGAGCTGAAATCAAGAGCCGCAGGCTTAACTGACTGAGCCAATACGGTGCCCCAAAAGCAAATTCCTATCCACAAACTGACATTGATTCTGGTTTTATCCTATCCTCTGCTTATTCTGTTTGGATATCAACTGAAGTATTTAAGGGGTGATGACGACAACAACAATAGCCGCCGCCCCACAGGGCCTGGGCGTACAGCAGACACAGAAAGGTCAGCAGTGCCGCCTCTGTGTGGGCGAGCCTGGGGGAATGTGAGGAGACCCCCCCTCCCCGTTGCTTCCAGGAGTGATTCAAGCCCTTTGTTTTGTCACTGAAGTCAGGGTGTGTGTGTGTGTGTGTGTGTGTGTCTGTTTTTCTACACGTTGCTTTATCTTTGACAGAAACTCATTATGAGAAGCAGCCAGTGGACTGAAGCTCATTTGGAATTCACCAAGGAGGCAGCTCTCATCAGCGCAGGAAGAAAGGAGAATGACAAGTGACAGGAATAAATCCTCCCGTAGAAACCGTGGGTACTGCCTTTCCGGTGATGCTCTGGGGAGTCACGAAATTAGATGGGAGGTTGCTTCAAAGAATTAAACAGCTTTTTAAAAAAGAGAAGACTATATAGCCCAGTAGGGTAATGTCTGTTTTTTGATCACTGAGAGCAATAATTTAGAGTGGTTGTAGGAGAGCTTTCTTATACAAAGACAGCTAATCGACGCTGAGTGTTTTCACTCGCACGCTTTCCTGGCCTGCTCTCCGTTTGCTGGAGATTTGTCAATTACACAGAGAGAGGGTTTCTGACGGGGCATCTAAGCGAACTTCTCCCTCTTCAGCATGGTATACGGAGCCGACCAGAATGGCTCTCATATCTAATGTGTTCTTTCCTCCATCACCTGGCAGTAAATGATATTAGATACACACGTGCTATGTTTAGAAGGTATGAGCATTCCCCAGAAGGCAGATGGCAAAATCCTAAAGCCCAGTGAGATGCAGGTGAGCTCTCATGAAAGGGATTAGTGCCTTTTACAATGAGCCCCAGAGAGCTCCCTGATCCCTTCCCCCAAATCTGACCTGGAAGACAGCCCTCACCTGCCCTTACCCTCACCCTGACCTTGGACTTCCAGCTTCTGGGACAGCGAAAAACCAATTTCTATTGTTTATAAGCTACACAGTCTGGTATTTTGTTACAGAAGCCTGAAAAAGCTAAGACAAAATGCATATAATTGCACCTTCTTAATACATGTACATGGGCACACTTAAAAAATTATCCTCTTTGCTACCATTTTCACATTTCTTTATATCTTCCTACACATTTAAATATGTATATTACATATTTGGAAGCATGCTAAAAAAAAAAAAAAGATCAAATAAAGAAATGAGTTGTGTTGGGGGCACCTGGGTGGCTCAGTTGTTTAAGCGTCTGTTTTTTGCTCAGGTCATGATCCCAGCATCCTGGGAATGAACCCTCCATCGGGCTCTCTGCTCAGCGGGAAGCCTGCTTCTCCCTGCTTATGTTCCCACTCTTGTTTTGTCTCTGTCAAATAAATAAAAATCTTTAAACAAAAAAAGAAGTGAATTGTGTTAACTCATAGACTTTCTTGAGAGGGGAAAAAATACGAGTACTCTAATACAATTTATCAAAACATGGACATGATGAGCTTTTTTCTAAAGTGCTAACTGTTCCCTCAACCATCCGAAGGGTAGTGCGCTTTTGAAAATTCATCCTATCGTCTTCTAAGTGTATTATTGACCTAGTTATGGGAAATAGTCATTTAACAAAGTAATTCTAATCTGGATGCTATCACCGTGGGGCAGGAGGTCATGGCAAAAGAATGTCCCTCCATTTATCTTTATGAAAAAGTTACTGCTTTGAATATAACGTGAAGGAACAGCAGCTGTTAAAAATCATGACAAAAATTCTTTAGAAGACAAATCCTCTTGGTGCAATCTTTTAAAAATTGGCTTAATATATTCTCTGCATTTCTGTGGCAAATGCTATTATGGAAAGATGTTTGATGGTCATGGGCCAGTGATCACAGAGATTGGGTGCTGGCATGATAAAGAAGTGGAGTGTGTGGTTTTGGAAAATGCATATTTCACTGGGAAGCATGAGCTTTTGTAAACCAGACTGAGTTAAGATATAAAATGTATGACCCAACATAAATTCTGATCAAAACAAAAATGTTCAAGAAATGGCACCTTTCTCTGGTGATAAGAAGGGCACTAAGCATTAGAGACCATCCCTTATTTATTTGCTGAGAAGATGTGAGAATCATACAAAAAAACTATCTGAAAACAGTTTTCAGGTTATGGTTGTTCAGGCAAGAATGTACCCTGGCTCACAAAACTGTCAGATTTTTTTAGTATTTTTGGCAGACTGATAACCCTGAAAAGAAAGATAATCTGTAGAAGGAACCTACATGTACAGAAAAGATACATTCTGTCAGAGTGTCTCTGTGTGGGGCTCCCACCCAGAAGCAGACCTCAGAGGACAACTGAAGTGTGAGCGGTTTATGTGGGAGCTGATCCCAAGAAGGAATGGAAGGGAGGGCAGCGTTTGGAGGTGTCGTTATGAAGCAAGTCTTCACTGTGGGTGACTGGAGCTTGGTTGTGCCGGGAAATGTTGGGAGCCAGCGGAGGACACCAAGTTATATGAGAGAGTGATCCCATCCTGGGTTGCTGGGTATCCATACTCCAGCTCCTGCTGGACTCTGGGTGAGGGCCACTTCAAGGCATTCATCCCTTGGCACTTGAGCTTGGCATAGAGAGCCTGGCTAGAGAAAGAGGCCGGCAGCTGGCCCTTGGGAGGTGGAGGCAAGCAATGTGGGCGGGACACTGACGTCATTGGCTGGATAAGGGTCCTGGATCTTCTGAATGAGAGGAAGTGGACATTAAGTGCCTGAGTACTTGTATGTATACACACAGTGAAAAAACCAACAATCCTATCTAAACACCAAAATACCCAAGACCGACCTTGGGAGCACTGAGAACTGTGACAGATAGGAAAGCATACCTTTCAGCCTTAAAGACAGTGACAAGGTTCATCCTTATACCTGCATGAAGATTAGGCAGTTGCTTCTGTAGTCTGATTTAAGAGACAATACGACTCAGGGGCGCCTGGGTGGCTCAGTGGGTTAAAGCCTCTGCTTTCTGCTTAGGTCATGATCTCAGAGTCCTGGGATCAAGCCCAGCATTGGGCTCTCTGGTCATCAGGGAGCCTGCTTCCTCCCCCCTCTCTCTCTCTCTGCCTGCCTCTCTGCTTATTTGTGATCTCCATCTGTCAAATAAATAAATAAAATCTTTAAAAGAGAGAGAGAGAGACAATAAGATTTATAAACCAAGATTTTTTTTTTTTAATTGTCTCCCTGTCCCAGCATCTAAAATGTTTCCACTGGAGAGTTAACACTTGGGGTGACCTATACTACTGTGTGTGTGTGTGTGTGTGTGTGTGTGTGTGTGTGTGTGTGTCTAATGCAAATACACAAATCTATTTATATAAATGTGCTCTCACATGGTGGGGGGGGCAGTGTCTTAATATGAAGTTTAAGTCTCAAGAGTCAAATTTGTATGTTTGGTACATTCAGATGATCATATATACTATTTTGAAATATTTTTTTCTTTTTTCATGAAAGCTTCCTACATTTCTCAAGTTCACCAATTACTAGCTGTATGGCCTGAGAAAATGCATTTGGCCCCTCAGGAGCACAGCTTCCATGTCTCATGAATGCATTCAACACTCGTCTACCCCAGGTAAGGACTGGCAGGTCAAGTATTCCTAAAAGTATAGTTGGAAGACAGGTGAAAGATGTGCAAAGGGGCTATTATCTGAAGTCTCTTCTTTCTGATCAACCAGGCTCACACAGAGTGGAAGTCCTAAATGGGGGGAGAAGGATTATTATGATGATAATTACCCTTTTTGAGAGATTCTGTTTGTAAGGCCTGGTGATTTGTAAGGATAGAGACTCTGGGCCCACCCCCCTCCCCAGAATCTCATGAGTGTCTGGCACACAGTAGGGGCTCATATGATACCTGTTTCATTATTTAATTAAATCATTAATTTCCCAGGAGTCTCCCAATTGGAATGTAAAGTAAATATTATTAATTTCATTTCACAGTAGGGAAATGGAATTTAAAAAATTGCATAATTATCCCCAATGACAACCAGCTGGTTGGTGCTGGGGGCCTGTGCTTACAACCTGTTTTCTAGGAAGAAAAAAAAAAAGACTTTCACTATACACACACACACACATATATATATTTTATAATTTAAGTTATATATATTTTACCCTAACTTGCTGTAGCTTATAATATCTTAAGTCAGATGCTTTTTTGTAGGAAGTGGGTTAAAGACCTGGCAAAGATCTAGTTACATGCTGGCAGGCTTTGCAATTCTCACTTTTTCTGAAGCATTCACATTCCAGATCCAAGTGAACACACCATTTGCTTGAACAACACCAGAGGTTTGCAGATAATGAATTTACGCAAAGATGGCGAAACTATTACAATCATTTCGCAGTGAGAGGCTATTTGGATGTTATCTGTCTTCTACTCCTGGGCTCTCCCACCCTCTTGTATAAATTATCTACCTTCTACTTTTCCTCTAAAGGCATAGGCATTTTTTTTAAGTTGAATATCCATGCATTTTTAATGAAACACAACAGTCTGCTGAAGAATGCAAAAGGCAACAGTTTTATCTTGTTTCGCAAGCACACAGATAGATGGCAAAGGGAGACTCATATCCAGAAAAATTCTCCAGACAAGCTAAGCAAGATTGGGAATAGTCTCCAGAGAACCAAGTTACAAAATTTGCCCAGTAACCAATATTTAGTAACCAATATTTCCTGGTGTTTGGGTTTGCTGTTAAACTTGGTGAACATCTTCTCACAGCCGTGCTGGCCATGGACCTTCATTTTGCCAAGTAGCTAGAATAGATGAATGAAAACCCAGGAAATGAATGTATGACAAGACTTGTACTTTAAGATAGTGGCAAACTTAATACAACAGAATGTGAAGAAGATAGAGGATTTGCTTTAAAAAAAAAAAATTATGCAGAGAAATGAGAGGGTTTCAAAATCATGCATTATTCAGTAATCATGGGAAACACTTAAAAAAAATATTGTTTAATGATTCTGTTACTAGTATTAATTTAGAAATTTTCAGGCTGGTAATATAGAAACATAAATAATGGATAATTGATAAATGTAGATAATCAAGAGACTTCAATTAACTTAAAAAGTAACCAGTTAGAGCTCTCACACATCATCGAACTTTGACTAGATTATACTTTAAAGGATTGAAGTTGATTTTGTCTTAAGTAGTAGGAACAATGAGAAAAGCAACTCCTGAAATTAAAAAAAATTCAGTGATTTTTCTTAACTGATAACTATGGTATTACACAATGAAAACATAAATTATCATCTTAAAATCCTCTAATATCACAGACTATAATATTAAGATTTAATATTATGTATCATGTTTAATAAGGTAGAAAGGGAGACTGACTTTTTAAAGTCCTAATACTCATTATCAAATATTAAAATAATCAGATATTTGAGATTATGGATGGTGAATACTTATTAACCAATTTTTATTACATTTTCCTAAAGAAAAAAATTACAGAAATAACTACATCTATTTAAGAAGTAGATGTCAAAGAATACTGTAAAGCAATACAAAACTTTATTTTGCAATTAATTTCTTAAAATAAGCCTATGATTATAAGGGACCCTGGTGGCTCAGTTAGTTAAGCTTCTGCGTTTGGGTCAGGTCATGATCTCAAGGTCCTGGGATCGAGTCCCATGTCAGGCTCTCTGCTCAGCAGTGAGTCTGCTTCTCCATTTTCCCTTCCCCTTCTCCTGGTCTCTCTCTCAAATAAATAAATAAAATCTTTTAAAAATAAGTATATGATTATAGAAATGCATAGACTCTGATCCTAATAACTACCCTATAAAATTGTTCATATTCCACCATTTTGACGCAAACCCAATGATTTTATATAGTTCAACATAGTACAAAAAGTTAATTCTTTTTCTGTAACATCTCTCAAGCATCTCTATATAATAGTTGCTATGGGAAACAGATGAATGAGACAGATAAAAATGTTACATGTGTATAAGGATTTACCAGAAAGGATGCAGCATCATAATATGGAGGAAACAACTACAGAGTGATAAATTATTGATACTAAAAGAAACGCTTAAAACTTTTTAAAAGAATTTTGAAAAAAATTAAAAATCATGTAACTATTTTTATTTTTGCCACAAGGCATGAATACATTATTGAACGGAGTTGAGTTCTGTTTATTGAAGACAACTCAGAGTAAAAAAAAAAATGGTGGCCATCACGCCACCAAAAGTTCATCGTCATTCTGTTAACAAGAACTGCGAATATCTGTTTACTATACCTGAGTTATCAGGCTGAAGTTGTCTCTCTTCATCCTACAAAAATCTCTCTGAATTTGGAGAACCACTCAATTCTTAGCCACGACCATGCAGGAATGGATACCCGGCTTTCCTTCAGATTCCAGGCAAGACTTCCTCATGCTTTTAGAGTGGACCACACCTGGGAAACCAGTCTAGAATTGAGGTGCCAAGGAAAGGCAGAAATGAGGTAGGTCAGGCAACTGAATGGGCCAGGAGCCACTAGCCATGGTATTTGCAGGATCCAGTGTAAAGTAAAAATGCAGGGCTCCTTATTCAAAAAGCAGGGGGAAAGTCCATTAAAAATACCAAACCGTAGGGGCGCCTGGGTGGCTCAGTGGGTTAAGCCGCTGCCTTCGGCTCAGGTCATGATCTCAGAGTCCTGGGATCGAGTCCCGCATCGGGCTCTCTGCTCAGCAGAGAGCCTGCTTTACTCTCTCTCTCTCTGCCTGCCTCTCCATCTACTTGTGATTTCTCTCTGTCAAATAAACAAATAAAATCTTTAAAAAAAAAAAAAAAAAAAAAAAATACCAAACCGTAAAGCTCAGTCAGCCCTTCCTTCTCTCTCCCCTTCTCACGACTTCACAGTGTTTCTTATTTAATGTTGCCCTCCTTCAAGTACAGAGGCTTAAGGGCACCTGTACCACCTGCTTCATGGACCACAACTCTGCAGTTGTGCAAGACACCGGTGGCCTGTTCCAGTCCCCTCTTGCCGCTGTCAGACCTACAGGCCATGCCTCAGCCCGAGGCAGGGAGTCAAGTCCGATTTCTTCTCTTCCCACAGGCCCACCACGCCAACACATAGTGAAACAAGGGATTGCAGCCTTTTTGTGGGGCTGCGCTCAGTACTTATATGAGAACAGGGGATGGACAAGAGGCTGTCCCTGCTGAGCCCCCATCAAACGTGTCTTGGTGCTAGGAGTCCGGGAGATGCTTGGTCTCCTGCTGTGGGCAGCAGGGGACTGTGGTCAGCAGCGACCAGGGAAGGAGGAGGAGAAAAAATGGCCAGGCCCCATGGGTGTGAGTGGTCAACAACCAGTCCTGGGGATGTAAGGCAAGGAGTGAGAGAGACTCATTCGTAGGCCAGGCTGCAAGTTGCTTCACTGTTTATCAGACTCTATTCGTACAAATCCAAAGGTAAAACTGTTAAGAATTTTAGGACAGTGGCCACAGGGCATTCAACTCCAAGCACTGGCTTTGCTGAGCACTGAGACCTGGAGGATTATTCCCATCCCGAGCTCATGAGACCCCCCTCAGGGGGCTCTGACTCCGAATACTGCTGACCATTTTAGGACCGTACCCCTGTTCCACAAAGAGACAATGGATATCTTCCCGAAGCATGAGATCAGAAGGACCGGAGAGATCCAAGATTCTAGCAAAACGAAGTGGAAGGACTGATGCCCAAGAAACAGAAGCTTCAACAGATTGGCATCAGTTAAGAAGACACTTCAGAGAGAAAACAAGGGTTCCACAGCCTACAACGACCTCTGCTCTGAGAACAGAGCAGCTCACGGAAAGCCATCTTCCCTGAAAGCAGGTGCTCAGGGGCGGCCGGAAGGGAAATGGCAGGGTGACACTGGCGGGCATGCATGTCGGAGGTGGCAGCAGGCTTGTGAACAACAGCTAAATTTTAGAAATTTTTTTGAGTTAGACGCTAATCCACCAAGTGCTAGAAATCGGCTGTGGTGTAAATATTTAATCCACATTGATCAATATGTTCAACTGTAAGCATTGGGGAAGGCAGAGACTGGAGGAATCTGTAAGTCAAGTTAACAGTAGTGGATTTTGTCGGCAATGGGAAACCATTCATCGGATCCATATCCGTTCTTTATCAACACAAACCTGAGGGCACTACAGAGGATCACAGAGGGGGAGAAGCGGACAGAAGAGCATGAGAGCTACTGCAAGGATGAGGGAAACAGTAGGAAAACCACTGACCTGATGGATGGGGTGGGGCTGGGAGAGGGGATGCGTTCAGTTGTAAACATGTGTTTTAGGCACCAGGCTCTGCCCACAGGTGTGTAGCTAAACGGGAATCCAGGAGTTGAACCGTGAGAACCCAGTTAGAGAAAGCAAGGTAAGAGCCACCCAGAGGAATCATCTACTAAGAATGACAGTTTAAGGAACTGGACTGAATTGAGGAGGAAGGCGACATTCCTTGCGGGGGAACCAGCAGAAAGAAGTGGGGGGTGGGGAGCAGCCAGGAGGGCCAAGTGTATTCACGAAGTTAGTAAGTGATGATCTCTCTGACAACACAGGAGGAAGACAGTCTCTCTAAAGAAGAAACTTGCTCCTGACCACGTCCTTCAAAGTCTGATGTTAGGGGGACTTAGGGAAGCCCTAGAAACAGCAGCCATCAATCAATTCACATCATGTCACTTGATTTGGGGCAGTTTAAAACCTTACTTCCTAACAATGCAAACCGATTTTTTTTTTTAAACAAAAACAAAAAACAAAAACAAAAACCCCTGTAAGACAGAGTTAAAACACTGACTTAAAATTGCACTGCCTTAGGACAAAAGCCACTGCCAACAGTTGTTCAAGGAATCTGTCTTTGAACTCCGCTGCGGATTGGTTGGGGAGGTCTGAGAAAGAACACAGGGAAACACCAATTATCTTGGGTTGTTTGGGGAAGAAGCCTTTCATGTTGCTTTGATTTTCTCTGTCGGGTAACTGAGAAATGAACACTTTTTCTTTCAGTTTCTTAGTACTGAAAATGTTTTCAAAACATCTGAGTTGTTTTCAGAGCAATTAGTAATACTTAGCATTACAATGTAACTTATAAAGTCCTGTGCTGTAGCACTCTGATCAAGAGGCTCTGTATTTAATTCAATAGGAATGGGATTTACGTGGAATTCATGCACAACCACGCAGATCTTTACTAAATACCTGTTTTTTTTCCTTGCTCTTCACTATTGTAAAAAAAGGTTACAATATATAAATATATATGCATGATTTTGTTGTTTCAAGTAGAAATTCTCATTTCATCTTTTACCATCCCTTAGAAAGGAGCTACGAGATAAGATCTTTGAGTTGAAGGGCTGTATTTTTCCTTTTATCTTCTGTGCTTGGCTTTGTTTGTTTCTGGCACTTTCCATTTTCCCCATAGGAGTTTTGCCTAGAATGCTGATTGTTTTCTGGTTACAAAGCAGTCACCAAGTTCACAAAAACTTCTATTAAAAAAAAAATTAAAAAGGCAAGCAATTACATACAATGTTTACAAATGGGCCAAGAGGGATGGTCAAAAAAAATCTGGCCCACAATAAGCAATGCATTTCAAATTACACTGACCAGGAACCTATGAAACACAGGGTCAAATGCACATAAACTAAGGGAAGCCAGGATTCCTGGCTCCATGGGGAGATGGCCGGTCAGAGAAAAGAGGGCAGGCGAAGCAGACAGGTAAGCACAGCGCCTGATTTGCAAAGAGCACGGCTGTAGACACACGTGCAATGAGAGAGACAAGCTTCTCAGTCACCTAGCAAGCGTCAGCACTTGTGGTGTTGATTTTCATACACGGAGACAGAGATGGAGAGAGGCACCATCACAATATGCCATCCTATTTCAAGACTTAGTTGGAAAGCATTGGAAAATCACTCTGTTTATAAGACAAAAGACCCAACACATATTATAAATACGAAGACAGCAATAAAATTATTCATTGGAAAAACAAACCTGGGAAAGGCCCTAAGCACATTGAAATTAGAAAACAAATTTATCCCATATTCTAGCCTCACTTACTCAATAAAGCCCCTCCTACGGGAGCTCATCAGAACAGAGAGTCTAGTTTATCCCCCGCAGAATATTCCCCTTCAGGTTCTTGTCCTAGGATTTTAGCAGGTATGAATATAGTTCTTTGGGTTTTCTGGATCTTCCAGGAAGTTTGCTGTTCATGCCAGAAGCCAGTATCCATCCCCAAGTTTGGACCAAGGTAACTGTTTAGGTGGAGTTTTGTGAAGGAGGCAGTTCTCAAAGAGGGTGGGCACAAAGCGGGGAGTCAGGAAGGAAGACTGAGGGGCTGCCCCAAATAAGGCCCCTTAGCGTACTAAATATTTTAAGCTTAATGAGTTTGATGAAACAGTCAAAATAGGAAGGTCATTCTGACCTCTCCCCTGCCGTTTTCCCCTGAAACCGGTCATAGAACCCTCAGGGAAGGGGTGCCCTTCCAATACCCAGAGGGAAGAAACATCCTGATCTCAGAAGACAAAGTGATGCCGGTGAGAACAAACAGGCTTTGCCAAGTTTCGCTCAGTTTTCTACTCCGAACTCGCTCTCTGACCTGTTCTAACTCTGGAGGACGGCCCACTCTTCATCAAAGCTAGCAAAAATTACCGGGATTCCATGGTTTCTTCTGGTCTACATTTCCTTCTCAAGATCTTCAAGTACTACATAATAAAGAAATCTCTATGCTTATTTTCTATTAATCTTTTTCAATGTCTCCTTGCTATAAAACACACTTTTTATCATTTTTACACAGCTGCTAAGCTCCTCTGATTTGTAAGGCACTCCACACACAGGCCATGCTGCCCCCACACCAGTGGCCCTCCAGTTCCAGCACGGCGTCACCTGGCTGACTACATCCTTGTGGCCCCATGGGCAGCCATGGTTGTGGAGGCCTTCCCCGCCTCCCAGAAGGTGGCTTCTCCCAATTTACTAATCAAAACTCATTCTTACAAGAATCCTTCATTTCCAGAACAGTTGGGTTGTTCTCAACTCTGACCTCCTGCACGGTACACAATAGTCTCTCTCCTGTGGCCCTTCCACACACCTTCCTTAATTAGTCACCAGACACTGGTGAGCACAAGGTCTGGGTAGGCAAGATGAAGACCCCAATGAAACTGCACATTATATTTAAGGATAACATGTAATTCATTTTCTGTCTTTGTTAACCAGGCCTCACTCTCTCAAGTTCTTAGAGGACAGATTGGAGACCTCACTGGCTTTTATGTGTTTTGTTTTTGTTTTTGTTTTTTCACTTCAAATTTTCTACCTAGAATGGATGCATCCTATATAGAATTTGTCTTACCATGTCAGAAAAGAACACTACATCAACTGTCCCCCTTCCATCCGACCCCCCCACCCCCACCCCACCACCACCATTTTGCTGCTTGTCTTATCTTCCAATTCTTACTCAGGATCACCTCCCAGCAGCTACCCAGGCCAGGCAGTCTCCTGGACCTCTCTTTTCTCTCCCTTCCCCCATATTTGATTCACGCCCCCTGTCCAGTTGATTTAAGTTCCTCCGTCTTTCCCAAATCCACCTCTGGTTTTCCTTCCCACCGCTTTGGCCTAGGACTCCACCCTTTGCGTTTCTCACAGCCAATCACACTCCTCCATTCCCCTCCCCTTGTTCACCCCTTCTGTACTTTTTTTTTTTTCTTTAACTAAATGCATGTATAAGCACATCCCTCTCCTGCTCTTAAAATTAATTGATGGCTGCCTATGTACCTTTTAGATAAAACCCAGTGATCTAGCATGGGACAGAAGGTCTGTCGGTGCCAGCCCCATTTCTATCTCCAGGCTACTTGTACCCACGTACATAGCCTCAACCTTGGCAAGTGTTGGAGCTTCTGAAACTCCTTAAACATGACACGTTTCCCATTTCTATAGATCTGTTCCATTCCTCTGAGTAGAGGGATTTCCTTCTCCCTTTTCTACTTTTCAGTGGATTCAATGAATTAAAGACTGGGCTCAAGGCCCCAGTCTTTCCTGGAAAAGTCTTGGAATTCAATCTGTTCTCCATTCTTAGGATGGATAAAACCTCCGTCATTGAGCTCTGAAGCAACCATCTATCTCCCCACACAGACTGGGGTGTTGGGGATGGGGTGCCCCTCAAGGGCAAATTGTAGGTTTTATTCCATCTTTGTGATCCTCCCTCCTGGAACAAAGAATCTTTTCAGCAATGAACAAAGGCAAAGACTAAGTGTTCAAACACTTCAAATTTTTCTTGCTGAACTGACAGCAAGATCTTGGGAGAATAAGCAGAACCATATGAATTTTTACAGGTCTAGCAAGAAAAAATATAAGATTCACTTCAATATAAAAGTTAAGAGGTTTTAAATTAATATGCCTCAGAGGCAAAACAAAACAAAACAAAACAAAAACAAACAAACAAAAAAACCCACACCAGTGTGCCAGTGATTTTTTCCTTTGGTAAATTGGGAAAAAAAAAAAAAGACATCTCACTGTAATTCGTAAACCCCAAAATTATCAGTGGCATTTGATTTGTTTCTTTCAAGCTTTCTATCAATGATTGCTTTAATTTAATAGCAGGTACTTTAAGATATTCATCTTTCCTATAATCACATTATTCTTCAAAATAATTATGTTTAGCACCATTTCTTTTATTTCTTTCAGGAATCATATATGCTATGATTCCTCCCCACCCCTACTTTGATTGAGATATAATTGACATGGACTACTGTGTAAATTTACTTTTTTAAGATTTCATTTTTTTAGGTAATCTCTAGACCCAAGGTGGGGCTCGAACACCCAAGCTCAAGAGTTGCATGTTTGACCCACTGAGCCAGCCAGGCACCCCCAGTAATTTAAAACATATACAACATGTTAATTTGATACACGTATATATTATAAAATAATTACCATTACGGCATTAGCCAAAACTTGTGTAATTCTTGTGTAATTATTTCTTTTTGTGGTGAGGATATTTAAGATTTGCTATCCTCAATTTTTTAAAAATATAACAGTATTATTAACTATAATTACTACGCTATTCATTAGATTCCCTGAACAATTCATCTTATAGCTAGAAGTTTATTCCCTTTTCTTATCATAGTTTTGAGTTGTGTTTCCCTAATGAGAGATGTTGAGGACCTTTTTATGTGCTTGCTGGCCATCTGGATGTCTTCTTTAGTGAAATGTCTATTCAGATCTTCTCCCCATTTTTTATTTTTTCTGTCCATTTTTAATCAGATTTTTTGTGTTTGTTTTTGTTTTTGCTTGTTTTGTTGTTTTGCTACTGAGTTGCAGAAGTTCTTATCTATGTTGGATATTAACCCCTTATCAGATATATGCTTCACAAATATTCACTCTCATTTGGCAGCTTGTCTTTTCACTTTGCTGATGGGTTTCCTTTGCCCTACGGACACTTTGCACTATAAAGTACTCCCACTTGTTTATTTTTGCTTTTGTTGCCCATTATATGCTTTTAATACATTCAAAGGTAAGCAATAAGATGTTAAAGGGGGAAAAAAAAAGAAAGAATGTACATATGAAATTCAGTCAGAAATGCAAGGACTGGAAAATCACATAATTTCCCCTCGGCACAAATCATACCAAGTCCATTCCTGAACTCCTAGACTTGAGTTCTAAGTGAGAGAACATTAGAAGGCAAATAGAGGCTTATTATTTCAAGTGCAGCTTTAATACCTTTTAAAATATATGCATAGATCTAGTTGACAAAACCGTTAGGAAATATTCTAACAAATTCCATGCTTAGATATCCCCCCCTCTCTAATACAAGCCAGAATCATGAATACAAAGGTCAGAGTATCAAGAAAGTGAGATCCTAACTACATATTCATTAGCTCCTCAGTTTATTTTTCCTAGACAACAAAATGAAAACACTTAATGTCTACAGAGAAATAGTATACATAAGAAAAATATTCATTCTAAGAACAGCTTTGGTATGGACCCCCTTGTAAACTATAAAATTAGTAACTCTGTGTTCTTAATTAGATGAAACTATAATGATAACAAAATCATAATTAAGCATTTATGTTATTAAATGACTATCACCATGAGCTTATTTTCCTAAGAGTCTAACACAGCAGCACTCTGAAAACTATTTTTATCATATAAGTAGAGCCCTTAAGAAGATTTTGAAAAAAATACAAATGATTCTTATGTAGAAATTCTCATTTATCAATTTTACTGAGAATGTAAAATTCTCTAATTCATCCGCACAGATGGTACACAATATAAATGCTCGGCTGTTAACAAAATTCAGCTTTCATTGATGTTTCATAATTCTGCTAGCCCAATTTGGATTATCAAGAGCACAACCTAATTGATTTACAGCTTCAGAGTGCTATGAAAAAAGAATGACAAGGGAAAAAAGTCCTGTTGATGTACACTTAATACTGGAGATTTATGGAAAATAAATAACAATGTGAAGTCAAGACACTTACTCCTGAGACAGACAAATGTATGGACAATATTTTACTCCAAAGTCTGTGCTCCATTCACACTAAATGAATGTTATGAAGATAAATATTTCATATAAAACATGGTGTTGCTAGAGAAATAAGATTTATGGACAGGTAACAACACGTCATGATATATCCAACCTACCATAAATATACCCACTCTTCTGGTTTCACTTCAAGTTCCAGGGAAATTTAAATGAATATACTTCACTAAAAATACCTGTCAGTTTAAAAGAGTGAAAAATAGTATTTTAGCCTAGAATGTTCTGAAAGAAATTTGAAACAAAATCCATTACCTTACAATCATGACACAGAAGTCAGTCAATTAGCAGGCATGTGATATATTGTGTTGGGTATAAAACAGGTCAGTGCACATGAAACTTTTTTTTAAGCTTTTATTTCTTTGAGAGAGGAGGAGAGAGCCCGTGAGTGGGGAGGAACAGAGGGAAGCGACAAGCCGACTCCACCATAAGCACAGAGCCAACACAGGGCTCAAACCCACGACCCCAAGAGCATAACCTGAGCCAAAATCAAGAGCTGGACGCTTAACCAACTAAGCCACCCAGGTATCCCAGTACGTACTCAACTATTCTTTTAACATCATGGCACATGCAGAATTGGATAATATTTATCAACACACAGAGTAAACAGACAAGTCTATAGAGAGGAAATTGCTCCAGAGCTCCAGCTACCCTAAAGGTCAAGGAAACCAGTAATTCTGTATTCTTCGAGCTTATAACAATGAAGGCACACCTTTGCAGAAAGCTCTGATTAAAAAGGGGTGGGAAATATGTTTCATCTCCATTGTAACTCAGGTCAATCCGTAGTGCTTTCCACTTCAAAACCAAGTTCCCGTCCCCTAGGATGCGCCTTCTGTGCCGTACAAACCAGGACAACTGGTCACCCAGCTCTAGGGGGAGGCTGGGAAGTACACTCACACTGCATCCAGGATCGGTGTGAAAGAAATGCCTGAACTTTGGGGATGGAGAAATGATATGGAACTCACCTCCTTGAGAACCAACTAAGGACTCTCTGCACATGGAGGAGGTACAAAGAGAACTGTTCCTAAGTGGAGATACAAACAGAAAGAAGAACAGAGCTGCAGCAGACATAGAAAGAACACGAATCGAGCTAAAGCATAAAAGTAAGAAAACCGAAGAGGACTAAAAGAGGTTTTAGATGTGCTCAGGCAGTATGAGAAAGGCAAACAAAGACCATCAACAAGAGACATCTTCTTTTCAATGCAGCCAGGTGAATTCTAGCAGGATAAGGATGCCTTCAAGAGTCCTACCAGGAGCTCACTCTCCCAGGACTGCGTGGTTCTTGGCCACCATACACTGCTCTCTGGCAAGTGGTCCTCTGGGAAACCAAGGTACCAGGACCAGATGTGCCCAATGTGCTGGGAGGTGCACAGCTGGTTTCTAGCACTCTATCTAAACATAGCAGGGAATGGTGGGGAAACACAGGAGCGGCACAGATTGGAGAAAGGGGTAAAAGATGGAGAGAAGAGGCTATGGAGAGGCTCATCTTGGATCCCTGCCAATCACCCAAGAACCTGAACTTTAATATAGGGCAGAACACATTGTATCAACAATAAAAGCATGATATTAGTGGTATTTTACTGATGATGTTTAGGATATTCAAGCACTTACATGGGCCAGACACCTTACTTCGGGATTTACATGTCTCATTTATTGCTATAATAGGAATATAGAGATTACAGCTGAACTGCAAGTTTGAATACTTTGTTTCAAATGCATTATTCAAAATCACCAGTTTTCATAAACAACTCACAAACCAAGATTCCTCTTCCTTTTTTTCTTAAGTACAAAGTATCTTATACGGCTTGTAATTCTATACCTAATTCACTGTATTTAAGACATTTCTGAAAAAGATTAAGAGTTGTTGCAAGGCGTCGATCTGACCAGTTGTCATTATCTGTTCCCAAATGAAAACATGCAGACATGCTGATTCACTTACATCTGTTAAGTAACCAAATAAAGCATTATAAGAAACCAGTGCAATGGAGACAGGTACCTCTAAGTGGCGAGGCAGTGGCAGGGGTGGGAGTTACTCTATAAAGTATGAAAATGGTTACAACTTCAGTGATGAGTTAGATATACCTACTATGTTACAGGGCTGAGAAAGTCATTGTGGTGGTAAAGAGATGGAAACCAGTAAAATTTTGTGACACCCCTGAACCAGTTAAAGGTCAAACTCACTACACCCACGGGGGGCCCCTGGTGTCATGCACCTGAATTCTGCTTTTCTGTACTGTCTCCTCCCGTAAGACAGTAAGCACGATGCTAGAAAGCAGTCCTCGTTGAAGCATGTGGGTTAAGCAATCAGACCAACTAGATTTTGAAGCTCATTCCTCAAGGCTTTTGTTGTGTGGCATTGGATTCCCCAAGCCCAAGCTGCTACTGGCCTTGCTTTTCTCACCTACTGAATGGATCTCCTAATATTTTCCTCACTCATACAATCGTCATGCAAGTATTTGTGAAAGCGCTAAGTTCATTTGCTAAGCATGCGGGGAAGGCTTGACATGCATTTAAAAAATAAAAATTAAAAAAGATGGGCAGACTCTGGTCCTAAGCAGGTTCACATCCTTTATAACAATTTTTGTATCATTTTGGTTCTTTAGAATCTACCTTTGCTTTTTTTTCAGCAACCAAGTTCAACCAAAATTCACACCCTACCCAGAGCTTTTTCCCTTGCAGCCCCCGGCCATTACCTCACCTCCTCTGGCTTTTGCCCTGGTTATCAGATTAGTCCGTCCCTGCTTCTGACTTCTGAAATGGGTCCTTTGACCAAGGTCAACAGAGTCCTTATTTCAATTAAAACCAATTCAAGTACAGGCTCCTTCAGCCAGATGTCACCTCCAGACAGGGTTGTCATTGGCATCTCAGGACAAGATGGTGAGAGAGAATACAGCTGGTTTTCACCTGCTGGCACTCCCCGAATGCTGGGGGGCTCTGGGTGTTCTATGCAAATGGTAGGGTTGCACTTCCCTGCCTTGTTTTCACACTACCTATGGCTGTGAGACTTGTTCTGGCCAGTAAAATACAGACAAAAATAACATTTGTCACCACTGGGCAGAAGTTTTCAGAAAAGTTAGTGATTCAGCATGCTCTCTTTTTGGCGGATGCCTCCGGCTAGAGTACAGATGGTAATTCCTGGATCAGCCTGGACTCCAGCTTGAGAACAACATGGAACAAAGATCCACAACAGACATGCAGCTTGAATCAGAAATAGCGGTTTTTACTGCAAGCTTTGTGGGTTGCCCCCGCCCCACAGCATACCGTCAACCATCTGGATTGATGTATAAGTACGGTGATTAAGGGAGCACCTGTTCAAACCCCAGCTCTACCTCTTCTACTATGAACAACTTTAGGGTACTTGACTTGCTCTGGTTTTAGATCTAACTCAGGGTTATTGTTTTTCCTAGGTCTGCTTCAACTTTCTTATCACAGTAAAATAGAAATTACTAGAACCTAATTTATTGGCTGTGCAGAACAAAATGATTTCTATGTAATGAAGGACCCCAGGTCAGAACTATAGTATAGCCTATAAGTTTTAACATTCTTTTTATAACCAGCTTATGCTAACTAAGAAACTGTGGCCAGCTGACCATAGATAAGGGAGTCAGCAAGCAGCATAACAGGATAACGAATAGCAAACATCTGTGTTCAACCCAGCTGTTTCTGGCTTCTGTATAATAATGCTTCTAATGCTTTGCTAAGAAATGAACAATTGCTTAAACCCTCACTCGCTGTGTAATCAAATAAAGTTATACCCTTCCCTTGTTAAGAATTTCCCCTACTACTAAGTAAAATTGATAAGGGTTGTCTCCCGTACCAAGGCCGGAGACGTAAGGTTCAGCACGTCTACAGATAAAGGTTAGAAACGTGCAATTCAACTCGTACCCTCTACTGTACACTATCTGAACGGTGACTGGCCAGAATGTAGGTCCTCCAAAGCCAATCCGCTAACACCAAGTATGCCTTTTTCAAATGTTCAAATTGTCAGCCAATCAGCTCCGCCCCACCCAAAACTTGTTTGTACCTGTCTATAAAAATCCTGCACCACCCCAGCCTGGTGTGCTCAGCTAGCAGGAGCTGCTGACCACCCTCAGGCGCCGGCGATACAATAAAGAACCTCTTGCTGTCTGCATCCTGTGGCAGAGTTGAATTCTTGGGTAAGGGGATCCGCGGGTCTTTCAGTAACATACATAAAACCATGACTAATACACAGTGTATGCTATTAGCTGAGGCCCCATCCAAACCAAGAACAGAACATCCCCGATCTTAAGGAGCTTAAAATGTGCTGGGAGAAATAAACCACCTAGAAAGGAATAGCCAGAACTCATAAGTATACAAAGGAAGGTTTGAGCACACTGTTGTGGAATCTCAGAGATGAGAAATCATGCCCTGGTGGAAACAGAATGGAGAGGGACATGGCAGGGATTTTCCCTGGACGTTGAAAAATGAAGAAGGTTGCAAAGGTAAAGATCCAAAGAACTAGGGAGAAGGAGAGGGGAGAACATTTCAGATGATGAAGGCAGTATGCTCTGATTACCACGTGCATTTACGTAGGGTATTAATCTGGCTGCATGACCTTCAGAACACTGTCCATTCAGTTGGAGCTCGTTTTTGACGTGGTCAAGACCAGATTGATGAGGGAGCAGGAGGCTGGCTGAAGACAAAGCAAAAGCTGGCACCTTGCACCCCCCCCTCCACCAGCTCCCCTCGGTAATGTATGTGACATTCCTCAGGCACCCCTGACTGCCATAAGCGAGAATCAAATAGTTAACTTGCAGAGATCACAATCCTGCAAGACAGAGTCTCCCTTGGTTTACACACGTCCTAGAGATCTACAAACAAAGAAGTCACCTTATCAATAGCACAATTTCCAGAGGCAAATAACTCAGTTCCTCAAGCCCTAAAGTTTCCCTCCCCACCATAAACAAAACTGAAGGAGGCTGAGGTAGAAGGGAATGTAAATATAGTTAAATCTCTTCTAAACCTAAATCTCACTAACAAAGACCCCTGATAGCAGAAATGTGAATGGCTTGCCAAAAGACAACACAGATCAAGCTGCAGGGCCTCCAGTAGCCCAGCACCTAGTAGGCCCTCTTTAGCATATGAAAGTTCCATCGAAACCTCCCTTCCCCCAACTGCAAGGTACAGAACCTGCCACTCCTCACAACCCGGGGGCAGCAGCTCTTCCTGCCCACGGGTCCTGTCCCCGTGCTTTAATAAACCACTATTTTGCACCAAAGATGTCTCAAGAACTCTTTCTTGGTCATCGGCTCCGGACCTCAGCCCACCGAACCTCACCCAGGTTCTAGAACTTCATCAAGATCAACGGTTATATCGATTTTTCTTTTTCTTAAGTATAGCATCTCTTAGTATAGTGAAACATACAAAGGGGTACGTAATATATCTTCTGTTGGAGACTACAAACAAAGATCCCTTATTCTCTTGACAGGAGGGAGGTGGGGGGAGGGGGAGAAAAGTCTCTTTTTGAAATAAAGCCCAAAGGAGCCACAAGGTATTTTCAGTATCTCCCTAAGTTTAGTACCTTAGCCCTCAGCCCTGTTTCCACAGGTGTGGGTGGTAGAACTTCCATAATTCCATATAGGATCTGGGTCTCTGAAGAGTGTCTATTTCAGAGCCTCTGAATATCTATGTCAACACACGTTTGTGCACCAATTCGAAGGGAATCAAATGTATGGATTTGAGCCAATCCCCGGGCATTATGCAAATCTTCAATTCCACAGCTAACATCAGAGATATTTCCTTTTGAGGATCCTCCTCATTTTCTCATAGAGGCAGGAGCTTTTGTTCTAGCAAAGAAACCACATCAGAGAAAGGGCATGGGGGAGGGAGCACAGTGTCTAGAATATGGGTTGGTAACTGCTCCATGGGAGGTGACAGAGAAGCCAGGGGGTACTGAAAGCAGAAGAAAAACCACCATTTGCCTACTGACCAACTAACCCATTCACTTCCTCAATTCCGTAATTAATATTTAAAACACGAGAACAGCCTGTAAGCACAGATCAGGTTTGAATGTGATTTTATGAGATTAAAAAACACAAGTTCTTGGAGATCAGGAATCTGGCCTTCCCTCCACAGTCCCTGACATCACAGCTGGAACACAGCAGGGATGCAATAAATGTTAATAATAGAACAGACATGGGGCACCTGGGTGGCTCAGTGGGTTAAGCTGCTGCCTTCGGCTCAGGTCATGATCTCGGGGTCCCAGGATCGAGCCCCGCATCAGGTTCTCTGCTCAGCAGGGAGCCTGCTTCCTCCTCTCTCTCTCTCTGCCTGCCTCTCTGCCTACTTGTGATCTCTCTCTGTCAAATAAATAAAATCTTTAAAAAAAAATAATTGAACAGACGCTCAGACACACAAGTTTAGAGAAGGACACTATGTTCATCACTTAAAAGATGATGCTTATAGATGCAACATATTATAAAAAGGTGGATTTGTTTTGTTTTGTTTTAACGGACTTGAAAAGATCTCTGCACCAGTGGCTAAGGACTCAAGGATGCTCAAATTAGATCACATTTATACCAGTGGCTCAGATTTTAAGAGAATCCTGAACTTTACTTAGGCAATGACTACCTAATAATAATTATTATTATAATACAAATTTAAAAATTCTCTGCTTATCTTGTTTTGGCTGCATCTGTATTTCCCTTTTCCATTCCAACCTTCAATCTGGATTTCCCCACATTCAAACACACACAGGCTTCTCACGGGCTCCGACCCATGTTCAAAACCACACAAAGAATGGAAGCGACAACATCCATAATTTATTTCTTCTACCTTAGCACTTAGAGTGCCCCTTGTTTAGCATGTCCTCCCTGTCCAGGGAGTGGCGGACAGTGCTCACAATGCTTTCCTCTTCATCTGCTTTGTGAACCCCCTAGTGCCCTGTGCCTGGAAGGCATTTACATTTTGCTTCCTTTAAGAGGAGCGAGAGCACTGAGAAGAAAAAACTTAGAAAACCTGGCTCTGAAGAGAAAGGGTCAAAGTGCAGCCGTAAGTCTTCTAAGAAGCAGTTTATTTCCCTCCAGCTGATTGCCCTGGAATGAAATAAAATCAAGAAATACACAAACACAACCTGAATCGAAGACCATTTTGATGAGGGAGCAGGAGGCTGGCTGAAGACAAAGCAAGAGCTGGTGCCTTGCACCCCCTCTTCACTTGCTCCCCTCCATATGTGTAGCATTCCTCAGGTACCCCTGACCGCCATAAAACGATAAATAGTTAACTTGCAGGGATCACCATCCTGCAGAACAGGAATCTCCCTTGCTCTACAGATGTCCTAGAGACCTAAACAGGGAGGTTACCTTATCAATAGCACAAATTTCCAGAGGCAAATAACTCTCAGTCCCTGAAGCCCTAATGTCTCCCTCCCCACCATAAACTGGAGGAGGCTGAGGTAGAAGGGAATGTAAATGATAGCAGGATCATAACACCCCACCAAGAATCTCCCAACTATCTTGGTGTTAATGCCTGACCTAAAGACGACATTGATCAGGCCATAAGGGCAAGGCCTCCCCCCGGCACCTTGTAGGCCCTCCCTAACATGTGAAAACTCTGTTGAAATCTCCCACCCCTTCACCACCTCCCCCCAACTGCAAGGTATATAACATGCCTACCCTCACAACCCGGGGCAGCTGCAGCTCTTCCTGCCCACGGGTCCTGTCCCCATGCTTTAATAAACCACCATTTTGCACCAAAGATGTCTCAAGAATTCTTTCTTGGTCATCAGCTCCAGACCTCAGCCCACCGAACCTCATCTAGGTTCTAGAACTTCATCAATTTCTCCTCTCTGTCCCCCACCACGGCTCACATAGCAGGACTAAGAAAGTCACAGGGAAAGGCTCCGAATCTCGTTTGCCCCCACGGGTGGCCCCTTCCCAGTGTCCCCTGAAGCCCCAAAGGGCAGAGTCCGATGTCCTCAATGGTCACTTCTAATGCAGGGGTCTATGCCAGCATCAAGCAAGAAGACAGATGGACAAGATCCTCGGCAACCTGGTTCGCAGTGAACATTATCGCTACTATGAGTTTCTTCTTCTTCTTTTTTTTTTTTTTTTTAAAGATTTTATTTATTTATCAGAGAGAGAGGGCGAGAGAGCAAGCATAGGCAGACAGAGTGGAAGGAAGAGGGAGAAGCAGGCTCCCTGCGGAGCAAGGAGCCCGATGTGGGACTCGATCCCAGGACGCTGGGATCATGACCTGAGCCGAAGGCAGCTGCTTAACCAACTGAGCCACCCAGGCGTCCCTGTGAGTTTCTTCTAAGTGCGAGGCATCGCTGAGACCATCACACGGTGGGTTTCTCTACCCCTCCCTGCTGCCATGTTATCCAGAACCAAGGCAGCTCTGGATAACAGCACCCTTAGACCAGTCTAGTTCTGTCTCTCGCTGTGACAATGAGGAAAGGAGCCTCCAGAGAAGCCAACTGACTTGATCCTTTCCAGGAAATAATCAAAGACAATGTGCAAATGAAGGGAAAGTGACATCAAAAAGGGCTAGGCTGGGCCACGATCAAGAACATCAACACTGGGGCAGCAGCCGAGGCTGGCCGGGCATGTTCTATGTTTAAGGACTGTCCCAAGCCCCTCACTGATAATATTTCATTAAAGTATCACGAAAACCTTATGAAGTGGGTTTTACAAAAAGGGGAAACTGGAGCAAACAAGTTTAAGTGAGCAAAAGCAATGTTCTCACAGCTAGTGACAATAACACGTATTTACTCTGTGACTTCAAAGACTCACCTCTGCCTGGTGAGTCAATGGCGGAGCAGAATTTTAACCCAGTGAGCCCCAGAGGTGACCACAAGGATCCTCACAGGGGACCGGCAAGAAGGTCAATGGGGAAAGCTTGTGCCATCCCACAGAAGCAGACATCTGAGAGACGCAAGACGAAGTCACGTTCTGTTGGCAGCATCTGGATCTCTCCCCTGGGGCCTCCAGGGGGAACCAGCCCTCGCTGAGCACCTTCAGACTCTTTTTCTTACTAGAACTCTAAGAGAATAAATTCATATTGTTTTAAGCCACTGAATTTGTGCTGATTTTTTTTTAAAGATTTTATTTATTTATTTGACAGAGATCACAAGCAGGCAGAGAGGCAATGAGAGAGAGAGAGGAGGAAGCAGGCTCCCCACTGAGCAGACAGCCCGATGTGGGACCAGTTAAGTGACAGTGGGACTCGATCCCAGGACCCTGAGATCATGACCTGAGCCGAAGGCAGCGGCTTAACCCACTGAGCCACCCAGGCGCCCGTTTGTGCTGATTTGTTAAAGCAGCAAGAAGAACTTACATACCTGGATTTTTTTTTTTCCCCCCTCAAAACCAATCAAGGCCTCCCCCCCACCAGCCCAGGACATCTACGTGATGGGAATTCACCTTACTGATGTTCTATATAGCTGAGTTTTCTAAGTAGTAGCCGTAAAATTCCACCTTCTCAGGCTAATGGGGACAGCTGGTCACCCTACTTCTGAGTGAAAGCATCATATCTGGAAAGGACAAAGAGGTCCTCGAAGTAGGAGAAAATGATTCACTGCTGGGGGTTTAGAAGCAAAGTGAATTTCATGATTGCAGAAAGACCTGCTTGAACTCAAAGGACGGACGGGCTGGAGACCTAAGTGTGTCCTTCACAAGCACATCACAGCACGGCTCACATGGAATCCCAGAGAATGCCTGTCCTCAAACCCAATCAGCCTCGAAAACTACAGGGGCTACCGCCTCCTCCAACTCCATGTTAGCGTGTCCCCGGCAAACACCTGTCCCCCTCTCTCTGGCCCCACTGCCATCAGGACCATCTCCACCCATCTGAGAACAGAAAATCAGGCTGTCTGCTGCGGAACCCATTTGCTGAGAGCCATACCAGTTAAGTGACAGGGGGACAGGTGAGGACTCAGCCAAGGTGTATCTGAAACTAATTCATCCCCAAAGATGGAGAATGTTGCAGAAGCCTTTGAAATGTGTCCAGGGATGACAGTTTCTCTTAGCCTGACAACCAAAGAAATTACATGCTACTCATAGGCACAGGAATAATAACCCCTTACCTTTTGCAGAATGATTAACTCCCATTGCCGAATTGCATTATCTAAGGAAACTATTAAGGCTTTAGCTGCTTTTATTTAACACTTACCCACCTTACAGGAGTCTACATTTCTCAGGTGCAGTGAGGTACCCTTCTTCCTTCCAGTTCTCTCACATAAGTAAGTCACACACGTGCACGCCACCAATTGTTGTGGGTGCAAACCAGTCCTTCACTCGGGATATTTCTTTGTACCTACTTTTGCACTTATATTTATTTCCTTAATTAAAAGCACCCATTGTACCAAAATGTTACAGAACATGAGAATTTCATGGGGAAAATACTTGTTTCCTCCTCTCCCACCCCAGTGATGCTAACTTCAGTCTGATGGGATCCTCCCCGACTTCTAAGCATACATAAACCGACCGATGGTTTTGTAGCTGTGAAGTTTTCCTTAAAGGATTTTTGACAACTTGGTTTTCATTTTTTCCCCCACTTCCTGAAACAGGATGGTCATTTTAACAAAAAGAGGTCTGTTCTGTGATTTTTTTTTTTTTAAAGATTGTATTTATGAGAGAACGAACACAAGCAGGGGGAGGGGCAGAGGCAGAGAGGGAGCAGCAAAGTCCCCACCGAGCAGGGACCCCAACATGGGGCTCCATCCCAGGACCCTGAGATCATGACCTGAACCCAAACCAAGAGTCAGTCAACCAACTGAGCCATGTGGGTACCCTGTCTTGAGAGTTTTAATTGTTGTGTTCTATAGCATCAAACCGATGTTACCATTCTCTTATTAACTGAAATAGCACTTACTTCCAACATAGTGCTCACTCAATAAATCCACCAGGCTACCTATCCCATGAACTGTGCATCCCTCCGCCCTGGTGGTGGGGAGACTGACAAGTCCCTCCTACCATTACACAGAGGGACCCGAGTCAGATGTTCTTCACAGACCTGGCTTCCCAATGGGCTAGTTTTACCTGAGTCATTTGATTTTTTTCTTGTTTTAGAAAATCCCAGTGCACCAAAGTACACAGTATTGAAATATTCTATCTTCACACATAGCGAAAGGCTAATGAATGCCTGACCTAATGACTAGAATCCATGTGTCCATTTAGAGTTAAGTCTACTTTATTTTCCTCCCCAAATTTCAGTTGCAGTAACATACCTGCCATTTTGTGAGTGCTGGAGTCAGAGGTACTGATGTCGGACTTCTGGAATACTGCACATGACAGAGGAGAATACAATAACTGCTGTTTTATGAAAGAAAAACTATTTTGCAAGCCTGCATTTTACTACTCATGGTTGAACCATAAAAACATAAACTTGGAAAAAGGGACAAGTGCCCAAGACAGCAAACTTCCAAACAACCCCAAAATGACCATCAAAGACCCGTGTATGATTAGATAGCCAGCTGTGGAAGGATGTTGAGCACAGCAGTGTCCGCTCCTCTCCTGAAACAGCCTTTTCCTTGAGGATCATGTCCCCGTCACGCATTTGCCAATGAACCTCTGTGACGCCCACCTGCAGAGCACAGACAGAGAATGCCAAATCCCGGGAAAGAGCACAGAGTTTTTTGGTATTCTGCAAAGTTATTGTTCTCTTGACAAACATGCTGAAGTCAGTACTGCTCAAAGTTGCTGAGTCTTGGCCGTCTGTTAAAGGTCGGTCTAGGGAAACCTCTTCTGTGACCTTGAGGTGCACGGGGTGGGGGGGCTAACCCCTGTCACAGATGGGGAGTCATGCATTTCCCCGGTGGGCTCTGCAGAGAAGGAGCATTTGCTTCTTCCGTGCCATCTGGCTGTTTTGCAGGGTTTAGTTTATGCAAACGTCTTCCTGACACGTAACCACACAGTAGTACATGTCCAAGGCTCTTTTCCCTTTCAGGGTTTACATAATTCTTTGTAATTCTCTTTCTTTTTGGAGTTTTTGGCCCTCAAGGGATACTTATTGGCCATTCCTCATGTGCACCTTATATCAGGCCCTGGCACGGAGAAGGTACTCGAGAAATGTTGCTAGAACGTGAATGCCAGGACTGTGTGGAGACACACAGGTGATCAGAACACTTGACTAGCTCTGGCTCTGTCCGAATCAGGATTCGAAACAAGATACCAAATACCAGGAGTTCATCATTACAATGATCCTTTATAAAATGTGTAAATACAGCACCAATCAGGCAACCATTTAAGGGAGGTAGGTGTGGAGACAGAAATTTAGACTATCTCTGCCTTTCCCTTAAGCTCTGAAATACTGGAGTTTGAAAGAAAATGTCCCAGTCTCGGAGGAACTGATTAAACCGTCAACTACTCTTGTGACCATTAATCTATGGAAAACAACAACTCTTTGTTTTAACACAAAATGTATTTAAAATATCCTAAGGACACATCAAAATCCAAATTACTGAAATTCAGAAACATGCGCCAAACCAAGAAGGTTGCTGATTATGTATGGACTGATGTACTTGTTCCTAGTCCTCTCAGAACCTAGACCGTTTTCTTAAAATTTGTGATGTATCTCTACGCCTTCTTCTGTGCGCTCCTGTGTATAGAATAAACCAAGAGGAATAATACTAAGGACAGGCTTTCCGGATCAGATGAACTTGAATTTCACTTTGTTTCAGGGGCTCACCACCTGTGTGAGCTCCAGCAGCTTCCTGACAGAGCCTCGGTTCCTCCTCAGCTAAAGCACAGGGATCATGGGCAGCCAACCATGGCTATCATGGTTCAAAACCAGCTGCCTGCTTAGTGATGGAGTCTCTGCACCCCCACTCCCTTGAGCTATTCAATTCAAAGAATCCTATCTTTGTGTACACACACACATATACAGGACAAGCATGCTAAAACTTTTATATAGGTTTTATATTTTTAGATTATAAATTTGTATTTATAAAATTTTATCTATATTTATAAACATTATATATATATATATATATATATATATATATGTATATATATATGAGAACTGAGATTTGCCTACCCTAATTTTTCCCAATGTTTTAAAAATAATAACTAACCTATCAATATGGCTGCCTAGGGGCATGTGGGGGGCTCAGTCGTTTAAGCATCTGCCTTGGGCTCAGGTCATGATCCTTGGGGTCTTGTGGTTGAGCCCAGAATCGACCTCCCTGCTCAGAGGAGAGTCTGCTTCTCCTTTTGATTCTTCCCTTTCTCCCCTATTGGTGTTGTCAATCAAATAAATAAAACCTTAAAAAAAAAAAAAAACAACCACATACGGTTGCCTAAACCAAGGCTGACAGGTGCCTAGAATGCACAACTAAGCTTTCCCACCCCTTGACTGCGGCAAACATCACTAACTGATCCCGTCAGCTTGTATCACAGAGACCAGAAAGAATCCTTAAGACAGCACTCCTGGCAGCCCCGTAGTCTGCCGAACTAGTTCTCACCATGAAATTCACTCGCCAGCCTTGGCATCACTGAAACAAATCACGCGTGGGTATACAAAGCCTATCGATGCTGCAGTTCGGTGCCGGAGTGTTCGGAAGGGCTTTGCGAAACTGCGAAGACACCGCAGAAACTACCTTGTCGACACCTATCCCAACCTCACCTTGCTTACACAGCTTAAGAAAACACACACCTCAAAAATCTTCCCACTCAGCTTCTATATCTCGAATGCAAGTTGGAATAAACACTCAGGTGATCTCATACTGAAAACTCTGTATAATGCTCATTTAACACAAGATGAAGGATTATGTTTACTCACAGCATTTATTCTTATGGCAACAGAGTCATTTTAGGTACTTATTCACCTAATCTAAGGCTGGTTTCATTTTCAGTTAAAACATCACCTCCCAAGGATTGTCTTTTGGGGAGGAGGGGTGTCTATCAACTGACCTACTAAACATGGTTTGAAGAGCCAAGATTACAACAGGGAGCAAACGTGTTGCCAAACACCCATCCTCGTGAAGCTCACAGGCCTCACGTGGCCGGTCTCCACGGAAACCATCCATTACTGTAACCAGTAAGGGAAATGGTATAGAAATTCAGCTGTGTTCTGCCACACACTAAAAACCCCTCACACTCTCCTGCTGGACCAACAAACAACTTAAGCCACTTTCCAAGTTTCCCTCGAGGAACTGACACAGGTGAAAACCCCTCCTTCAGGAACACCTAGGCTCTTTTCTCAAAAGAGCATCCCACCGAATATTTAACTCTTTTTCCCTGTGAAGAAGCCAACTCTTCTTCCCTCAGTATCAAGAAACGTCCTTACCACCATCTCCAGTGGTCTGTTCCAGAAGGCCACAGTCCCACAAGCCTCTGCTTTCCACCCACCAGGGCAGTTTCTGGCAGCTTCCATTGAACGAGTGTGTGCTTGTGTGAGAGACCATGTCCAGGAGGAGATATGCACACCACCACAGCCTTCAGCAACCCCAGAGACAACCCCACTCTCACCTCCCTCCAAAATATCTGTGGCATCAAACACAAGATCTCCACAATTTGAGCCACATAGAAGCTGATGTGGTTGTCCTAGGGAAGGGGGTCACTGACAGGTGCTGTGTAACAGGTGCTGTGTACATGGGTGTGAAATACTGTTAAACAAGTCCAATGTTCAAGTCCAACCACTAAGTTTACTTGGCAAGTCAATGGGTTCACAGCTGGCCACAGCGGTCAATGCACTCACGGTCATTCCCTAGTCATCAAGGGCATGTTCTCCTCATCTCCACACCCCTCCTTCTCTCCTTTACCATGCCCTCGAGTTTACACACCTTGGTGTCTGCGGAGTGAAATCTTATCTGTTGGTGCTTCTCTTCACATCACTGGGAACTCTAGAAAAAGGTCCCGATTCATAGTTGTTAATTCACTTGGAATTAACTTCACCACAGTCACCTTTCCTCACAAATCAGGTTTAAAGAGATTTTTGTTCATCCTAGTGTTGGATGGGATTGGTTGTAGTCAACAAAAGAAAACTTCATTCCTGGTTATTGATTATATATTAAGAATGACCTCACCTAACCAGAGCATGCCTTCAACAATATAGCTGCATAAAAAAGTCACTTTTAGCTACAAAAGTGTCTTTGCAGGAATGGCATCAGTAATAATTGCTAGTAATTTCTAATCATCAGTGTTCAGTTTTTTTCTAACTTTGTTTAGTTTATTTCCTCCTTCAAAATCCATTACGGTCATGTAACAGTAGAGTCTGTCATGTTAGAATGAAAAATCTTAACTGAGGCGACCACTGGGTAACCCTACATAGTAGCAGGATTCACTTTACAAGGCAGCCCCGTGGCTACGGCATTTCAAGGGTCATAGTTTCAGCAAGAGAGAAACACCTGGTCTCTGTAAGTAGAAGGAGCTAGTGGTCCTTGGTAAAAGACCAACAGACACAGCTTTCCCATCATTCTAGGCCCTGGGGCTATCTTGGGGAAGAATGAAGAAGCATGAGTCACTATCCAGCCAGGAGACAGTCTAATCCTACCAGGGATGATAAATCCATGCTAGAACTCTCAGCGCAGATTCAGAAGTGAAGACTGGCTTGACACCATTCCTGAGCTGTGTATACAGGATGTAAACCCCTCTGAGCACTCAGATACCTGACCGATGGGTGCCAGAGCTGGTGCTGGGCCCTGAGACCCCGGTCCAACACTGGATGTGGGCACCTTGGCATCTCCATGCTGCTTTCCCACTGCAAAGTCCTCCCACGAGCATGTATTGTACACCCCTAATTTAGCATTCCCAGTTCCATTATTCATGGAAACACTACTGTGGAAAATATCCCCCGTGTTCTCCTTTCTTCATTGCAAGTAAAACCCTTCCTTTTCCTATTCTTTGGCTTGGCGGGTCTTTTGGCTGGACACCCACCAAGAGGCAAACCTCGTTTTGGGTATCATCACTGCAGCATTCAATGCCGAAAACTCTCCCCTGCTTTCCTGGACTCTGCTGTGAAGGTGCCCACTTTTCTATTGGGTTGTTGGTTTTGTTCTTTATTTCAAGGAATTTTTTTAAAGAGATTAGTTCTTTGTGACATGTGTACCAACATTTTTTCCCAGTTTTTTTTTTTAATTTTGCTTAAGGGATCTTTCTTCTGTGCAAAATCTTTTTTTAAACTGTAATATGGATTTATGTTTATTTTTGCTTATGAACTCAGGTTATAGTTACAAAGAGCTTCTTGGCTCCAAGATTATAAAATAAATGCATTGATATATTTCCTATTGTTATTTGATATTTTATACATTTAAATCTGTGATCCATTTGATGTTTATCTTCGTGTACACGCAACACTTAGTAAAAAGTCTACTTTGATTCCACTGATGGGTCTATACCTGAACTTTCTAGTTTGGGTCCTTTGTTAATCTTAAACAAACAAACAAAAAACCTTAAAATTGTACAAAGTTAAGATCCCACAAAACCTGGATATACTACTTAGTGTGGTAAGTTTCTGGGATAGGCTTCTAAAAGAAGTGCATGTGTATATAAAGTAAATGGTAACATTATTATATCATTAGCTGTGAATTAGAATTTTAAAATTATGACAATAACCATTATTAGAGACTGGGTAAAAGGAGTTTGCTCAAGAAACTCATTAGTGAACGGAATGGGTTTGAAGAATAAGGTGGTTGTACGGGGACAGAGCAGAAAGTTAGGCTGGAAAGGAACTTTGATGTAAAATTCTGTAGGCCGTTGACTAGAGACTAATGGATTACTTCAGGATAAATGCACAAAATTCAAGAAGTGTAGGAAAACACAAGTTTAAATGAACATGTAGAAATGATACCCAGAGGCAAAGAATCATAGCTTTGAAGCAAATCAAGAGTAGTCCAAAAATCAAGCACATACAGAAAGAAGGTAACTATGTTCACTGAACACCTTGAAATTTGATCATTTCATACCCATTTTAGCGATGAACATTCTAATTCTTGCTCAAATGGTCAGGCTACTGTTTCAGTTTATTCCTTTACTATGTGATAAACCAAAAATTTAAACTCTTATCTGTCTGGCTTTAAGCATACTTTCCCCTACAGAGTAACTGAGAAAGGTAAAATATGTGTGTGTGTGTGTGTGTGTGTGTGTGGCGTGTGCGTGCATCGTGTGGGGAGCATGGGGGCAGGGTATGTGGAACAGGGTTTTGGTAACGTAAGAAGGCAAAGAACATTAAAAAGATATAATCAGGGATGCCTGGGTGGCTCAGTCGATAAAGCGGCTGCCTTCTGCTCAGGTTACGATCCCAGCGTCCTGGGATTAAGTCCCACATTAGGCTCCTCGCTCTGCAGGGAGCCTGCTTCTCCCTCTGCCACTCTGTCTGCCTGTGCACTCTCTCTCTGACAAATAAATAAATAAAATCTTAAAAAAATGAAGATGTAATCAGATAAAGCTCAGAATACATTCTTACGGATACATTTAAGAACCACTGGCTGTGCTTGGATAGAAAGGTCTGAAAGGAGGTGAAGCCAGGGAAGGGTAACATGTCACGGACACACAAAGGGGATCCAAACCATGGCATCCATGCTTAAAGAATGCCTGGCTGTGCATGCACACACACGGACTTCCTCCCTCATCTGTCTCCAAGTAAAAATTACAAATTCACATGAAAATGCGTCCTAGGTAGCTGTAGATGGAACCCGAAAACCATTCAAGACTAAAAATGTAATTTGTCCATACAGGAACAAGCTTAAAAGAATTTCGTTTACATCAATGCCACATTCATAGATTCATAGATGGCACACCCATCAATGTGTTTAAAAAGTATACAAAGATACCCCACTTTGGAATAAACTCATACACCTGTGAAATCTTGTGGAAGGCATGCACTTCCTACTGCCCCGTTGGGGAATTTCCCAGGATTGTACCCCTGGATATCAGTTGCCAGCATGACACTTCCTTCAAAGTCTAAGGAAACCTAGGGGGTCAAGGATGTAGCTACATAGTGAGTGCTTTTTAAAAGTCATGAAACATACCATGCACTAGAGCATACACTTAAACTGTATGTGCAACTTCAAAAATAGACCAAAGTGATACACTTATGGGAAAGAGTTTCCATACTTTCTGCTTCTATCAGAACTATGGGGGAAAGAGAAAACCATGATCATTATGATTTCAAGGCATATAATTAAAATCACTGAATTTAGTTCATGTAGAGGGAAAAACTCATTTGTGTAAAGAATTGTTTGTAATGATAAGTAACATATGGGTTTTTTCTTTTTTTTAATTGTAAGAAGTCATTATACTCAGAGAGAGAACAGGTTACCTTCTACTTCAAAAGCCAGGCAAGAGGCTTCAAATACCCAACCTCTCTGGCAGTAACACAAACAAAAAACTTCACTTTTTGGAGAGATCATAGGCATATCTGCCTCCAGTTTCGATCGCTGTTCTTTGGAACTTGTGGCTTCGTGTGACAAACAGCAGAGCACTGTTTATAATGGCAGCTTGGTTCTGACAAAGTAGTTCTTGTTTTTTTTTTTTTTTTTGAAGATTTTATTTATTTATTTGACAGAGAAAGAAAGAGATCACAAGCAGGCAGAGCGGCAGGCAGAGAGGGGAGGGGTGAACAGGCTTCCCGCCATGCAGAGGCCCAATGTGGGGCTTGATCCCAGGACCCTGAGATCATGACCTTAGCCAAAGGCAGAGGCTTAACCCACTGAGCCACCCAGGTGCCCGACATAGTAGTTCCAAGTTTACTAAACTCTTCCAGAGATTAGATCCACAGAACAGCAGAGACAGAAGAGGAATCATAGGTCACTTGAACCCGCCTTTTTTTTTTTTTTTAAACTTACTGACATTGGGGTACCTGTGTGGCTCAGTGGGTTGAGCCTCTGCCTTCAGCTCAGGTCATGATCCCAGGGTCCTGGGATCAAGTCCCGCATCGGGCTCTCTGCTCAGCAGGGAGCCTGCTTCCCCCTCTCTCTCTGCCTGCCTCTCTGCCTACTTGTGATCTCTGTCTGTCAAATAAATAAATAAAATCTTAAAAAAAAAAAAAAAACACAAAACACAAAACAAAACAAAACAAAACCTGACTGACATTAAGGCATAGGTCCATGATGCTGGTAAGGTACCATTACTTAGCAGCCTGGAGACTACTGGGATAAGGCCCTGCAGACTGCCTCACCTGCCTTCCACCACCCTGCCCCCACCTGAAACTTTCTTCAAAACAAAGATGCTCCCTAAATCAGAGAGCATGCCACTTTTTTTTTTTTTTTAGCAGCCAAGGGAGACAACATTGTCACCAACTAATTTAGGATCCAACTCTATAATAGGTATTACCAAGAGGAATGAAATCCACTCACTTCCAAACTGAGTACAATCTGAGTCTAACAAATGTACTTCTAAAAAAAATAGTTAATTTTGGTCCACCTGGGTTGCTCAGTTAGGTGTCTGCCTTCAGCTCAGGTCATGATCTTAGGGTCCTGGGATGGAGCTCAGGAAGGGGGGTGATGGGGTCAGGCATCTCCCTCTCCCTGCTGCTCCCCCTGCTGGAGCTCTCTCACCATCTTTCTCCCTCTCTGTGTCAAATAAAATCTTAAAAATAAATAAAAACCAGTATTTTATTTTGAAATTGTATCTTTTTAAATTATGTTCAGGCAATTAAGAGGTGACACCAAATAGTGTGGAGAAACACCTGCTCATTCTAATAATGTGTGTGGGCAGTAATAGAGAACTAGACTGTATTGTCCAAAGTTGTCGATACTTCTCTTTCCATTGCAAAGACACTCCCCCCCCCCCCGATACTTGTCTTTTTTTAAAAAAAGATTTAAGTAGGCAAAATAAAGAAGAGAGAGTAGCACTTCACTGGGAATTCAAGATCCGACACATTTCTGAAAGTTTTAATAGATAAGTAGTAGCAACTATTTCTTGGGCACCTTCTATGCTTAGAGCTCGATGACTGCGGTATTGCTAAGCCCCCAAAACTGCTTTATGAGGTGGGTTCTGTCATTCGCTCATTTGGAAGAAGAGGAAACCCAGGCTGTGCTTCCAAAGGAAATCATCTGGGAACACTTCTGTATTATGATACAATTAGCTAACATATATAATATTTTTGCAGATTAATTAGGTTCAACTGCAAGAAGTTACATTTTTTAAATCCTGATGTGAAATTTAGATCCTGTCAGATTTAATTTTTCTTAAAGATTTTATTCATTTGACACATAGAGAAAGAGAGCAAGCACAAGCAGGGGAGCAGCAGAGGGACAGGGAGAAGCAGACTCCCCGGGGAACAGGGAGCCTGATATAGGGCTCAATCCCAGGACCCCAGGATCATGACCTGAGCCAAAAACAGACGCTTAACCAGCTTGAGACACCCAAGTGCCCTGATTTCATTTTCTTCTTGGAATATGCAAGACCCCAAACTGGAACTGAATTTAATCCCAGCAAAAGGGAGCTGGTCTCTTTGCTGGGAGCAATCACTGGCAGGGGTATGTAAGAGTCAGAGTTGTTAAGAATCAGCTATCATGCTCTGTGGGTATTAATGAATACATAAGCAAAATTGACATAACTCCATGTCCATCCTGTGGCAGAAAAAGACAGTAAGAAGCCTCTGATCCTCTTGATGAATGAGAATTTAGCTAAAAAAACTCCTGCATCACGGAAGTAACAGAATCCCTGTCAATGGCTGATGATCATTCTCCCTTCATTTCTTAGATTGTGGTGAAGCTCGTGGATGATACACGAGCTGAGTTTTGTCCCCCTCAATGCAGATCATGAAATCCCAATAGAACTCAGTCACATAACCAAGGATTGATACAAATGATCAGTTTTCCCTTCTCTGGCTGTTTCACTGTTTCCCTAGAACTTCATCAGAGGAATGGGAACGGAAGCAAAGTAACAGTTCTTCCAATTTGCTTATCAGATAAACATTCTGGGGTAGGAAGGGACTCAGGACCTCAACCCACATGAGGAGGTAGCAGTCCCCATGGTTTATGTTAGCAATAAACACAGGCAGCGCTCACCCCTAGATCCCTTCACCATCTAAGTTGGGTAGATGTGGGGATGTTTACTTGGCCATGGCTGGGGAGTTGGGTCTTCTGTTGACGTCCAGGATTGGGGGGATACACGGTGTTATTTAACTCTGTGATTGCCGATAAAGTAGAGAGGGAAGTCACTGGCAACATAGAATCCAGACTTAGTTTTAAAAGCTCTTCCAAGAAATGACTGGTCAGACAGAAGAAGTCTATCATTTCACCCAAATATGTGAAGCACTTTATAGAAGAGGCACTATGGAAAACAAAATGATAGTCAAATATAGTAACAAAAAGGTAACGGTGAAGACTATTTTGTCAACTCTACAGTATTATGTACACTAGAGGTCGTATAAAACGAGAATGACCACCCTTCCAAGACAAAGCTGGTTTACACACGAGGGCTGGGACTCAATCTTAGTACAAGAAATGAATTACGCAGTAAAACACCTTTCACTTTCTCAACTCACATTCTAGGGTTGTGGAAGACACGGACAGGAATGATTGACAGTTTCAAATGCCATGTTTGTAATCACAAAAACTATCCTTTGTTGGATGCTTATTTATACGCCAAGTTAATTTCCTCTTCCTGCCAACTCTGTAATGAGGCTATTAACTGAATTCCCCATTTGTATCCATCAGAAAACCAGGGGGCTTAAGGACTTTCTCAAAGATATGGAAACTAGGTAGAGGTAGAGTCTAGTCAAGTCTGGTGGTTGGTGCTGCTGCTTTGAACACAAAGACAACGTAAAGACAACACTCCATAACACACAATATGATAGTGATGCTTCAGTCCTCAGAGGCTTGGGGTGGACCAGTCAGGAAGGGATACACAGCAGGTGGTGCTTCAGGAGAGCCCTGTGGGAGGAAGACGACCAGGAAAGACACCCAGAAGAGGGAAGGGCATCTTAGACGCAGAGAACAGCACAGGGAAATGCATGCAAATTGGAAAGTGTATGTTATCTTTACCAAAGCTCTTTGCCAAATTTCAACTAGGCAAGTGCATGAAAAACACACAGGGTAAGAGCTCATGAGGGTCTATGGGGGTCAGGGTCTGTAGGAGGAAAATGGGTAACAGAGAAGTTAAAAAATCATGGTCCTGCTGCCTTCTCAATGATCCCAATTCAGCATCCATCTTCTTCACATCTGCTTTCATTAAGATGAATCAGATCAATACAGCGTCATGTATAAATAGTATATGAAGATATACCTGAAATTTAACCCACTCTCATCTAAGAAAGAGTTTGTACGTAGCCTCAAGCAGCATTATCAGATCTCTCACTGCAGACCAGGGAGCACTGGTGAGGCTAACCGCCCAGCAGACTCCAACCTGGTTAACCACGTGTGAATTCCTGCTCTCATCTTGGACAGGCTACCTCTTTCCCTCCAGCTCCCAGCATAGCCTTGACCTTGCATTCAACTCTCTGGTTGTTTACTGACCTGCCTGGGTGTTACCTCCTGATATTCTTCTAGATTTGGTGCCAAAGCCTAATTAATGAGGCTTTACAATTTTGCCTCTTCCTGTTAATAAACCACATCTCCCCTTGCTGTCAAAATAAAATAGAATTTGGAGCCCAATTGTTTTGTATGGCTATGCTTCAAGTTTAACTACACCTTTAGCTTAAAGGGCAAAAACTAAATAGGCCTTAACATGAATAAGCCTAGTGACAAGTATAAGTAAAATCTACCAAGTTGGTAAAAAGGCAGGAAAAACTGTCTGAAAGTGTTGTTTGTTTGTTTTGTTTGGGTTTTTGTTTTTTAATGTGTCTTATTGTCCGTTCAAAATTCTAATGATCGCAATGGTTAGAAAGGCTACGTTAGGTTTTTCACACTCTTTGACCTCTTTGAATCATCTCAGACTTTTCATCCCCCGTTTCTGATCTTTTCAAGCCAAAGATGAGGGCTTCATTCACATTTTGACATTTCTGTAATTAGAAGTGGTTCCCAGAGACTCAAAGTCACTGCAAAATATTCATAGTTTCTTCTTCCCTCCCCCGAATCTGTCATTCGAGTGATGGCTCATCTCACCATCAGTGTTGTTGCAGAATCTTGGAAGTCTGCCTTACTTTTGTCTTTTTGTTGGGCCACCTGGGTGGCTCAGTCAGCTAAGCGTCTGTCTTCAGCTCAGGTCATGGTCTCGGGGTCCTGGAATCGAGTCCCGTATCAAGCTCCCTGCTGAGCTGGGAGTCTGCTCCAGATTCTTTCTCATTCCCTCTGCCTCTGCTCCCAACCCCACTTGCACACATGCTTTCTTTCTCTAAAATATAATCTTTGTCTTTTTGTCAAGTGGTTTTCGCAGGAACAAAATGGGGCACTGAAGCAGAACAGTAATATTTCTGGAAAAAGTAAAACAAAACTTAAAACTTTCATCTACTTGTTCACAAGTGCACAGCAAGCAAAGTCACATGCGTACCCCTAATAATAACTAAGCATGAGTTCATTATTTTCTTCTCTGAATTCCTCTTCTTCCTCCTCGTCTTGACTCACTCACTCCTCTCAAGTGGAAAGAGACTTCACTCAAGTGGCACATAGAAAAGGCAAAACTAAACCAGGGGGCTTCCATGGCCATACCGACCCAGCCTCCTATTTATCATTTTGTCCCAGATTTAGCATTTTTTGGAAAAGCAAGGAATTCTGTGTCCATTCCAGATGGAAGTCAGATCACGAGTTGAGGACTGGTGGCAGCTGGAAAAATTCAAGTTTGGGATTCCTTGTGGGCAGACGGAGGACAAAGGGGAGATGGAGAGGAGAAGGGAGTTGAGGGAAATTGGAAGGGGAGGTGAACCATGAGAGACTATGGACTCTGAAAAACAATCTGAGGGTTTTGAAGGGGAGGGGGGTGGGGTGGGAGGTTGGGGGAACCAGGTGGTGGGTATTGGAGAGGTCATGGATTGCATGGAGCACTGGGTGTGGTGCAAAAACAACGAATACTGTTACGCTGAAAAGAAATAAAAAATTTTAAAAAAATTGATCATATCAATAAATGTAGAAAAAATCTGAACAAAAAAAATGAATATATTCAAGGATTTATGTCTGTAGATTTAGTGATGGATCCATACTAGAAGGTATTCCTATCATTTTGTCCCTAAATGTACCAAAACCTTAAACATAGTTCTACTAATATCCTAATGTCTTTTTAAGTATTAAAGTGTCCCACATTTTTTTAGAGTAAGCTCAGCCACTTACCCAACTGCGCCATGTTGATGCCCTCAGAAGGTTCCTAAATCGCAGGCAAGATACTCTATCTTGACAGTGTCTAATTTGGTAACAAATGAATAATTTGAGGAATATTTGCTTTTTCTTAAAAAATATAGTACTTAACTGTATCTGATACACACACACACACACACACAAACACACACACCATGCATACATACAGATTAGGAGTGAAACAATTAACATGTTAAGGGGATATACACGGAGTTCCACACACAGAACGTTACAATATGTCATAAAAATCTAGCAGCAGTCTCCAAACCGTCGCTAAAGGCTACTCAATACAAAGCATGGGGCTTTGTTTCTCAGAGTGTGGACAAGTGAAACTGAGCAGCAGGAAACACATTTGCCAATATTGACCAAGCCGACAAGAACCACAAAGGATAGTCTGAAGGAAGCAGCAGCCAAAGGTTATTTGAGATGTTGGCCTTGGCCACCGTACAGACCACTCCAAGGGCAACAGTGGCCGCTACTGTAGGTTCAAGGTCTGTGCAAGCTGGACCGTGTCCCAGAGCAGGTGCTCTCAGCAATCGGTCATCAGCCGGTAGCTCTACCTTCCTCTAACACCTGGATCACCTAGATCCTGGAACCACAGTTTTTATTACTTGTAACCGGTGAACCCTACGAATCGTGACACCGTGCAGATCACAGCACAGAGCTCCACAGTCTGCTAGGAAGATCCCACAGTGTACCGTGGGGGGGAGCCTGGAGCACAGATATGATGAGTACGGAGTCTCCCCAGAGCCTTGCGGCCAGTGACAGAGTCTGGTTGATCCCACCCATGTCAGCGGACACTCTAGACGGTTTCAAAGCCTCTGAAAGTATTGGTTAGGAAACCCCAGAACCTACCACATTTTGCTCTGTTTTTTGGTTTGCACAAATTCAGCCAGAGCATGAAATGAAAAGACACATTTTAAAAATTCTTAGCACATTTCTAAAAGAAATGAAAAATTCAACTCCATGGGAAAAAGTTTTTTAGTCTCTTTAAAAATCTTAAATTGTTTGGGGCACCTGGCAGGGGTGCTTAGTTGTTTTAGTGTCTGATTCCTGATTTCAACTCGGGTCATGATCTTGGGGCTGTTGATATTGAGCCTGGTGTTCCCTTCCACACTCAGAAGTAGGATGTCTGCTCAAGATTGTCTCTCCCTCTGCCCCTCCACCCTCTTGTGCATGCTCTCTAAAATAAATCGTAAAAAAACAAAACAAAACAAAACCCTTACATTATTTTACTATTACTAATCCATGATGCATCCCTCAGTACTGACATCAGATATCACCTCCTCCTGAAAGCCTGCCCATAAATCCAACTTATGTGCTTTCTGTAATGTATTCCTGCATCACTCCATGCTGGCTCCAAAGGAGGCATTTATCACACTGCTCTGTAATTGCTTGTTTTCTATTTTCTGCCTCTACCTGACTATGAGCTCTTTGGGGGAAAAAGGGACTATGTTCTCTTCATTCACGCAGCCCAGGAACCTGGCTCGGTGCTCAGCACAGAGCTGGTGTTAATAGATGTTTCATGAACAACAAACTGAATCACATAGGAATCACTTTCAAGTGACACAGGGAGAGATTGGTCCACTAGAAATGAGTCACAGGGAGGCCAAGAGGCTTTCTGAAAATGCAATGCGCTCCTTTGAGAGGAGGGGAGTCTCCTCGCCCCAAGAATTTATGTAGGTGAAAAATAGCTATTTGGCAAGGTAACTAAATCATCCATCAGTCGGTGGTCTGGACAGGATGAATTCTCAGATCCCCTCCAACTCGGAAATTCTGAAATTTGAAATCCATATTCCATATAACTAAAGCCCTCTATTTTAATTATCCTGCCTAGTGACAAAAAAAATTAGCATTTTGTTTCCTTCTACATGCTAAAGATGCTGCCTAGTGCTTATTTCTCTGTAGAATAGCAGGTTCCAGAAGGGCACAGCCAGATTTACAAAAAAGCTGTGTTATGAGCCTCTGGAGGAACTCCTGATCCTTATTGGTCATTAGCCAATGTGGGATTGTAAAAAGCATCAGAATAAAAAGGTTTCTTGGATCTATTTGGAATGGAGAGGCATTGCCTCTAATAACTCAACTAATTTTTCAGGAGATGAGATGTTAGCTTAACAAGAAAACTCCTGGTCCAATAGAGAAAAAGAGGGAAACCAAATTAAGTATCTGTAGAAGTCCTTCATGTCTGCAGATGCCTTATCCCACGCTAGCACCTGTGGGCTTTGCTGCAACAGCGGGCCCCTCATTTACGTACGCCACTGCTCTGGGTAACAAGCTGTTTCCCACCAGACGTATCAATTCATCATTAACAAAGTCTCCAAGGGCTCCACAGATGGACAGTACAGAGAAGGCAATGGTCTGCCACCTGCATTTGGCAAATAATTGGTTTCTGAACTGAGCATCTAAATTAAAACTAGATTTCAAGGGCCTGCAAGGACAGGGCTGTCACCCAGGGAATTCGGTTTCAACTAAAATGGTATCCCTGAGAATTACCAACTCAGATGTTGCATCTCTTCCTGTATGCTACAGTGAAAGGCTTTTGGGAGAAAAAATGGTGGGCATATGGCTATTGGTTAATAGGAGCTGCATTCAAACGGCTAATGAGGGGGAGGGATTCTCTACGTCCGCCGCTGCTCCCCTCACGGGACTGGGTCAGTGAGGAGATTCTGTATAGAAAGACCTTCTGTGTCATCTCAAGAATGTGGGACTTCATCCTCTGCTGGAAGGCAAGGCTCCACACTATTGACAGTGAGGTAGAGAGCGATTCTTCAGAAGACCGGTTATTAACCACCGTGACTGCTGAGAAAATGGGTATCCTAGCCAGAGTCAGCTGCCTGCTTGCCACACCTGTCTGGCTGGTTTTCAGCACAAGTCCTGTCAGTGTTCCACACTTCCCAAAATACGGATGAACTGTCAAGAATAGAACTTGTACACAAAAGTCAAAGAGTCCTATTTTCCTACAGACCATCCTATTTCCTTTTTAGCTACATTCTTGTTCTAAATACAAACTTGAAATTGTTCCCTGAATCACTGAATTAAAGGTTTCCCCTGAACAGGCTGGGGGTGGGGTTGGTCTAGAGGAAATAAGACAAATTTATTTGCCAGCTTCGAGGCAAAATGTGCCCACCATCCCTTTGAATAGGAATCTCAGGAGAGGACAGCAATAGGAAATTAAGTGAGTATAAAAAGGAACGGGGGAGGTCAGTAATAAAAGTGCATTTAATAACCATGTACATTTCATCTTTATTTCAAGCACCATCTGAATTCTGAAAACCTCTGCTCAACCAACAGTTTTAAAAAACGAAGTAAAAAGAAACCACCTCTTCCTTCCGGTCATGGCCTCAGGGGGCCGTCCCTGAAATGTCAGTTTCTCTGTGACACGTTTCCGCCGCAGAGTCCACATACACTGGCAGACCACCTCAATGCGACCAGAATGCTCTTACTTCTGTCAGGTTCTAGAATCACCCTTCACAAACTCAGCCCAAACTTTGTGTGCCACCAGTGTAACCAATAATGAGCTCCAATGTGGGCTGGAAAATAAGGATACCTCGGCACTTCGAATTTGGTTCAGAACCAACTGTATTGTTCTCAATTCTTTTCACTCCCGTGTGTGGGCTAAACAGCCCTGGGGATGTAATTCCTTTCACTGATCTGGAAAATTCCTGGTATACCAGCTCTTGAATTGGGGCTCTCCAAGAATTAGGGGAGAAGAGGAGGCTCCCAAAACATCCTCCGCTTTGGCCAGTTTAAGGAGAAGCTAAGATATTGGGACCCTAGAGACGGAGGCTGAGCATTTCCAGCTAAAAGACACCTTAAAACTATTCTAGCTGTAAGTTACAGAGCTTCCCTTTAAAAAGGGGCTTTGAAGACCTGATTGGATCTCAGAACACCTTGTTCTAGAAATCCCTAAAACTTCCCTAAGGTTTATTTTTCCTTTTTAGCTTTTTTCTCTTTCTATATGGCTTCAAACCATCTTTCCACTCATGAACACAAATGTGACAGGTAAGGCTATGTCACTGGATCAGGTTGCTATGTTTTATGACTCTGGGAAGAAAAAAACCAAACCCAACCAACCACAAAAACTCTTGGGGGACGGAAAAAATAAAATCTTTACATCACTGTACATGAAAGGTATGTTATGAAAATTTGACTCTAACCTTGGAGTAGTTACATTTAAAATCTTTTCCTAAGAAGTCCTCATCCTTAGTTGTAAACCCCTCACCTTGTAGTCTGTTTTTCACTGTGAGTGTTAACTCTTACAAAGAAGAGTTAACTCTTACAAAGAAGCCCAAGGTGATGACGGGAGGCAAAATCTGAAGACTGGACACAGTGAATTGCCTTCCACTGTGATAGTCTGATGCCGCAAAGAGGTCTGCAGGCAGAAAGTCTGTAGAGCTGGTGGAGAGAGAACTCTGGAGAGCCAGAGGGAAGGCCTCCTGCACCATAGGGATCTCCAGGATCAATGGAGAGACAGAGGGGCTAAGCCACTGGAGTGGGAAAGAGGCTTCAGCGGGAAGAGCAAGGGGAACCTCATAGGCAGAGAAAGAACTGTGTGCATTTGAGCAAGTCAATTTATGGCAAGAAGTACCAACAAATCCAACCTAACCTGGGATACCCAAGAGCCAGAGAAGGGACTAGAAAGCATCAACAGCCTCACACCAATAAAATGCTGTTCCTCTCTGCACTTGAACTCCTCCACGCTGGATAAAGCATGCTACTCCAACTCTTTACCTCATTCAAAAGGCTTGAGCAGTCATTCTAAATATTTTATTTAGAAAAAGTTTTTAAAGCCTATGAGTTCCCATCTCAAAGCAAGTGCTACCCTTAGCACCCATCGCTTCTGTAGACTTCGACAACCTGTCCGTTTGAATTGCGCTTTTTCATCACATTCGCTGAAACATCAACTGCTCTCTTCCAGTGTGGCTAGGCAGCAATCCTCAATATTCAGAGTGAGAAAAATCTTATTTTCTCACCGAGTTCCCAGATGCTTACCAGGATTCAAAAAATGCACGTCGTTTCTTAGATATATTCATCGAATATAGGGACAACAAATTTTAAACATGTGTGGCTGGGATTCCAGTCCAGGCCAGAAACGTCTTTATGTATCTCAGAAGCTAAAGCGGTGGGAGAAACGCTCCAGGCAGCCCTGCAACACACCAGCATCAGCATCAGCACAGCAGGAAGGACCCAGGCCTTGCTTTGAAGCAGCCCAGCCTCTGTTAATTGCATGAGGTCAAGAGGATTTCATCTCACCAGACTTCATGCCTCCACTATAAAGTTGGAACAATACCTACCCATCAGGGTTGTTGTACAAATGAGAATGTACAACCAGCGATGCGAGGAGGGGGGCAAGGTGGGCACACAATGTCGGGGGACGGGGACTGACACGGGCTCAAACCCCCTTCCCACTGGGCTGCTTCGAACCTCCAGCTGTTGTAAGCCGATTAACGCTGGGCCAGCAGGCAGCCCCACTCTTCATCCTCCGTCCACAAGACACTCCCTCAACAGGCCCCTCCTCTTCGGGGCCAAGGGCCATCTGTCATTTCTTATCTGAGTGGGAGACGCTGGGCAAGTCAGGCCTCTGTGTAGGGGGGGAGGGCACCTCTGTGGCCATTCTTGATTAATACACAGTATTCAGTGTTTATCCCTTGGAGAACAACCCAGGACGCTGGGCCTTATCTTTAAAGACAATTATAGCATCATTTAAATGGAATGAGGAATGCCAACACTGTTTATAAGCTCTCAGAATTTCTGTTTTCAAAGGAGGTTAGAACATTATCATTTTTTCCTGTTTAAATACAAAGATTTCAGCCTGCACTGAAGCTAAAAGGCAAGGCCATCTTTAAGGGAAACCGATCCTGTAACTGGACATGGCCTTGTTCTTTTGAGAGCCTGTTGGGGGTTTCCCAACAGATCCTCAGGGTTTGGGAGGCACACCGTGACATCAGGTGAGACAGAGGGGCCCGACACACTCCTGGCAGTGCCTGGAAATCCTGTTGGCCTCAGAGGACCTTTTCCTCCACTAGAAAACCTGTATTTCCATGTGAGTTTACCTGACTTACAACATAGCCAAGTAAGAAAGGCATATAGGTTTTGGAGTCAGATAAATGTGGGTCTAAGCCCAGCCCCGCTATTCACAAGTGCTGCGAACATGAGTGAGCCATTGGAGGGACTCCTTATTCTAGTCACTCATTTGCAGAACGAGCCTATCACTGGGGGGGTCTAGGCCACTGGACTCTGCAGAATACAGATTGCCAAATTTGGGCCTGCAACCTCATTTTTCACTTCCCAGGAGCTGAGAATCATTTGCACATGCCCAAAAGGGAACCTTTTTTCCCTCTTGGTAATTTAAGTACCTAAGAAATATTCCTGATTTGGGCCCACAAAGCCTAAAATAGTCACAGTCTGGCTCTTTACAGACCATGTTTGCTGACCTCTGCTTGGGATGATGAAATAGACTGGGAATCTTCTGTAGGCACTGTATACACTTGGCACACTGAGGTGTTTAATAAGTGTCCCTTCTCCTCTGAGGGAGCAACCATGGCTTTGGGCAAACAAGCACTAAATTAAAACAAGATCTTTGAAAGTGCTTAGTTCCCATCACTCATAAACTCTGTGGTATTGGAAAATTTTTTGGTCTCTCTGGAGGAACAGTTTACATCTCTTTGAAATGAGACTATCAGTACTTTTTTTGTGCAGAATTTTTCCTCAAAGAAAATGGTTAATTACTTTAAAGCAAATGAGAAATGCTTGGAGTAGTCAGCTGTTTTTCCAGAGAGAAACTCTTTGTAAGCTTACTGTGGAGATTTTAGAAAATAAAGCCAGAGACATGTATGCGTGGATAACTAAATGGTTCATCGTCCCACCACCTAAAGAGAATTCCCACCACTCTAAGTTGGAATATTGCCTTTCATTTATTCTCCTCTTTCTTTGTTTCCTCAGACTCCTACCTTGCGCCCAGCCACCCTTGCAGTGAGGTGACCGACTTCTGACCAATTTTGATGTTTATGGAAGAAACCCACACCATTTCCAGAAAGTCTCTTTAAAGAGCAGAGAGTGAGCTGGCTTCCAATTCACTTCTTCTGTCCTAGTGGCTAAAATGCAGAGCTAAAAAAGAAACTAGCCGAACCCTTCAGGATCAGGAGGATGGGACATGGGGTGGGGGTGAGGGACAGGCAGGGGCTTGTTGCACAGTAGGCTGGGAGTAACTTGGGTTAAAACCTTTATGGAGTCATTACACTAGCTCTAGCTGGCCTTCTCCCACCTCAGACTTATTTTAGTCTTTCCTTTTTCAGTCTGTTCTATTTTGGGGTCTCCTCTTAGATGCAATCATCTTATTTACTATATAATTTCCTGGTGGTGGAGGATGGTTTGAAACAGACCAAACTTACATGTGATTTCTCCTGGGTGGTAGGATTAAGTGGATTGTTTATTACCCTTGATGCTTTCTTGTATTTTCTCCATCTTCCACAGTAGAGAGATGATCACCATGCTACCAGAAATGTCCTCATCTTAGGGTTAAATTATCAAAGTAATGAGGATTTCACAGAATATGTAATACCTAAAAATAAGGTCTTGTTCCACTCAAATATCCCTAAGACCAGCAGTCATTGGCACAGATCAGTCTCTACTAAGATCTATCAGTGATGTTCATTTTGACAACCCATATCCTATTAGGAGAAGATAAAAAATCTGTGGGAAAAAAAAACCCTCAATCAATAATGGGTTTGCATGCTTTACAGACTGCCTAATGGAACTGTTAAGAAAAAGAGACAAAAAAATTTAACACAGATTTAGTAATTATTCCTAGGGGTGTGATCACATGATCGAAAGTGCTAAATGTTACTGCCAACAGCTTTTTGAGGATGACTTTAAAAGCAGTTGAATAAATGATTACACTGTGGAGATCCAATCTTTTACCAGAACAGCACTAGAAAGAATAAATAAGCCAACTTTCCTAGTATCAGTGAGTGTGCCTCATGGCCTGGAATAAAATTCAAAGTAGAACATTATGGACAATTAAAGAAAGCATAGTGTCTGTAACGACCCTGCAGACCGCTTGCTCTGGAAAACCACCAGATGTCTGGGGAAGTAGCTCCAGGGAAGACACAGCTGATCAACAGATGCAAATCACCTCAGAGATTCCCAGTCTAAGAGGTTTTGACCATAATGGGAAGTTCAGAGGGAGTGGAGAGGTTATATGATGAAAACAGAATATCTCGCAAAGAAAAGTAGATTTAAAAAAAAAAATCCTGAAGGGAAATACATTAAAAAAAAAAAAAAAAGGGAGAAAATCAGGATCTAAGTGGGTGTATAGTCATCTAGTCCACTGTAGCGAACATCCCTAGGCATCAGCTCTCCCAATAAAACATTATACTCTCTCCCACAGTGGTCAGCATGTACACACCAGAATTTAGGAATAAAGTACTGCAGAATGGAAGCAGGCTGGGAGAAAGCTGGTGTTGTTAACACTAGGAGTATTTTTCTTGTAAGATTTTCACAGCCCTTACAAGCTCTGTGTAGCCTGCTTCCCGTGACTTGGAAGAACAAGGTGGGAGTTAACCTGACCTAAGACACCATTTTACCCCATGTTACTAGGAAAAATCCCCCAACAGACCAAGAAGTTCTAACAACAGGATAATGAACATTCACGTACCCACCATCTCGATTTAATCATTGTTATTACACCATCAGTATTTTTCCAATGATGTATGTATGTGTCCACCTGGAAGTGTAGGTCTTTATATGCATGTGTGTGAATTAGGAAATAAGCTATAGATGTCACAGTACTTTGCACCTACATCATCAAGCCTGTGTCTTTTAGGATATGTATGTTCTCTTATATAACCAATAAGATGAATTCTCTTATATTACTTTGTATCAAACTTATGTTCCAGTTTTCCTGATTGACCCTTAAATGCCTCTCACAGATGGATTTTTCCCATTATGGGTCCATTGGACTCGATGGAGGTGGTGGATGACAGCCTCTCCGACAGTCCCCTGTTATTGCTATCCCCTGACCTTCATGTCCTCATGCAATCCCACCATCCTGGCCCCTCATGGGAGAGCTGGACTTACCAAATCACTTCTAAGGACAAGAATACAGAAATGGCAGGTGGTCAGTTTTGAGATCAAGTTACAAAAAGCCTAGGAATTTCACCTTGGTTATTCTCTTTGAATCACTTGGCCCGAGAGAAGCCAGCGGCTATGTTGTGAGGCAGTTCTGTGGAAATGCTCACACAGGAAGGAACCAAGGTAGACCAACAACCACATGAGGAGTCTGGAAACCATCCCTCTCCTGTTTCCCCCACCTCCCAGGAGGGGTTCCAGGTAAGCCCTGAGCCTCAGCAAGAGCTTGGGACCTCAGGGGAGACTTTCAGTCAGAGGTAACCCCGGCCAGCTCTACCATATTTCTCACTCAGCGGAGCAAGGGGATAATAAATGTGTGTGGTTTTCAAGCATGACATCTTGATGTATAATTTATTATATGGCACTCGGTAACTAATACAGATTTCATTTGACTGTTAAGTCCTTTTTGTTTCTCCTGATGTTTAAGAGTCCCCTGAAAACTTTTTCCTTACATGATGATTCTGAAGGGACCAGGCCAGTTTTTTCATTGCATGCCTACCTTATCATATGCCAATTTGACTGTCTCCTTGGAGTCTCATTCCATGTTCCTACATCTTTGTATTTCCTCGAAACGCAAAGTTAGGTCAAAAGGCTTCTTTACAGTTTAACCACTACTGGAAGTAACAGTTCCCAGGTGAGGCTGTGGACGTCATATTGCCTCACCTCAAGAGCCGTCTTCTGTCCGCTTGTTCCATAATTAGAGATGCTAATTTCAGTGCATACTATAAAGGGGTGACCACCATTTTGCTCTTGTCAAGATGCTTCCTTCTTTTGTGATGAGCGAGTAATTGCCCACCACACATCTGGATTCTACGTCCTGTCTCTACTCAGTAATGCACGGAGAACTCCCATCAGTCTAGAGAAAAGCCCCAGCACCAGTGATCGAGATGAATGGCTCTTTTGTTAAAAAGCCATCATCAGTATGTTAAAACATTTTTAGTCTTTTCACATAAGGATTATGAAATATACTTACTGGGTGAAAAATAATGCTTTTTACAATATGCACAGGTCAGTTAGGGTGAAGGTTTTGTCCACTTCAAAACTACTGTGGACATGTATGTTCCTTTATCAACCTGTCCCCATTTATTCTGTCTACAGATGTGAGAACAAGCACAGGGTGAACATTTTCAAAAGAATAAAATGAGAAGACATCACTGACACTTCCAACAACACAGATTTATCCTTTAGATATGGAGAACTAGTGGCCCACAGCCTCCAAGTCCAACATTATCCCCCTTTCACAAGCTCTCATCATCACTAACAAAAATCTTCTCAGGTCTCCCAAGAAAACCTGTGCTTTTCTGGTTATTTTGCTGCCTGATTAGATGTAGATGTGATCATTTGATTCTAAGCTTTCTTCGGTAATCCAGAAATTAGAAAGAGAACAGAAAAATCAACGTTCACATATATCCTGAGACAGAATCAGTTTCTTATTCCACACGAGAAGACTCTTCCAGTTAGAAGGTGCTAAGACAGTGATAGATAACGTGATGTACTTTTCCTTTCAAACATAAATAATCACTTATGCAGAATCATCATGATTTCCCTCTATGTGTTCAAATAGGAATTTCAATTTCCATCCTCTAGACACAGCAGCTACTGTTACACAGTCATGAACTCCATCTAGACGCAGGAGTTAATAAGCCCACGTCGGAATTTAGCAAGTCATTATTTCCAGCAATTAAGAGTACAGAAAACATAGTATTGTCCTTTTTCCACAAAGGTATCCTAAAAGACACCATCACACATTTCATGGAACCATTGTTGTGCCCAAGGGTCCTTCCTTACACGGGTCATTATCGATACTTAGCCTTGACTGAGGTGTATGACAGTTAAGCATACGCAGTTCAGCTCTCTTGGTGACTAAGTTAGCCAAACACGGCAGACATAAGGGATCTCGAATCTTGTGAGGAGTTTTCATCATCTCTGTTTATTGGAGCAGGCTTCGGTCAGTTGGTGAGGATAATGGAAATGTTGCAGACAATCAAGGAAATTGAATCATGAGAACAAACACCTGAAGGCTGACATACTCAACAGGCACAGGATTTTGTTCTATTTCTTTGCCCTGAATATTTGAGGAAACGCTGCTTTGTTGCTGTCGCCTTAATGTTTATAAACAAGTTAAAACAATTCATCAGTCATCACTGCAAAACTAATTATTTCCCTCAGTGCTAATGGACTGCACCACACAGAGGCTGTCTCTCTCAGCACCACGGCTGTCATGCCTTGTTTTTTTTCCTCAGGGGAAACTAAACTTCTTACTTCAAGTTTATGCAATTAATCTTCTCCTACAGGCAACAGAAAGGATAAATTCTTTCTCGTCCAGTCCATTTTGCTCTACTTAAGATGAAAGAGACTTCTCAAATCATCCCGTGTCTCTCCTTTTGATGATTAACAAGTGGGGAATACAAAGAGAAGACTGCCTTTCTTCTTCTATATCTTGTTTCTGGGAAGCAAGGACCCTGGCTCATGTTTCCATCTTTCTAGAAAGAACCCCCTTATCAGTGACACAGAAACCACTGATGGACAGTCTCATTTACCCAGTGCCCTTCCTCCAAATGAGAAATACCTGGGAACTCATCAAGTCGATGGGACCCCATAACGGGCCTAGGGTTTCAGCCATTTTGAAGGCCTCAGTGCTTAAGTAAATTCTACTCAACTTGAGACTTTGCAGGGTGCCTGGGTGGCTCAGTGGGTTAAAGCCTCTGCCTTCGGCTCAGGTTATAATCACAGGGTCCTGGAATTGAGCCCCACATCGGGCTCTCTTTTCAGCAGGGATCCTGCTTCCCCCTCTCTCAGCCTGCCTCTCTGCCTACTTGTGATCTCTGTCAAATAAATAAAATCTTAAAAAAAAAAAATTGAGACTGTGCTGTGGGCTTATCCCTCATCAGCACTTTCATCAACACCTACAGGACTAGGTACATTTAACCAAAAGATTTGGTTCCCAAAAGGGTCAGTTAATGGATTTTTCTTTTGCTGTCCATAAAAACAATCTCAAGAATTTACACACCAAGCGGGTTCCAGGCAAAGGTAAATTGGCTTATTATATGAAGCCCTTCATCTCTTTTGTTGGAGTTTTAAAAACCTGCATTTTGAGTGATTTGCCATGGGCTGACGCTCATATTGACCCAGATCATTCTATCTGATCTGCAGTGTCACAGACCACAACCTAAGCCATGGTGTCTGTTGAGTATTTCAGAGTCTACTAGCCTGGGAAACCCATCCAAGAGTGTATGAGGACATAGACAACTTCCAAGTCTTCCTAAAAACACAGCCTCACCTGCTGTCGCTCTTTACCACTGATCCAGAACGGCACTCCTGAACGAACACCAGGCTTCCTGCCCTGTGTTTGCAGAGCCTACCCGCTCCCTCGTTCATCCGCATTTCGCATCCCTACCCACTCATCATAAAATCACAAATAAAGGTCAGATTCGGGCCTTCAGGCTGGAGATTTCAGGGATGGAACCATTTAGAGCCTTGATGCCAGACCCTGCCCAAGTTTGTCTATTTCCCCCCAGGCCAATCCCTTCCTTCACAGCCTCGCTAGACTAATTCTAGAAAGGCATAGCTAGAGCCTGACGCCTGCTTAAAAACTTTTCCTATCTTCCCATTACCTACCAAACTGAGGTCAGACTCCTCACTCTGCAATTTCCAGGGCAGAGTATTAGAGCAGGAACCCGGTAGGCTGGTAACAAATGTATCAGGCAGCCACCCCCGACAGGGGACACTGGCAGAGCAGACCGTGGGCTGGCGCTATGAAGGGCATCATCAACTGTCTGCATTTTCTAGTCTGTTCCATGGCAGAGGCTCTCCCTTCACCTGGAATGCTCTTACTTCAGGTCCCACTGCAAAAACCGCATATCCGATTCATCTGGATTTTCCTTTCTGGCTAGATCACCTATTGCACTTTTTGTTTTGCTCAAAACATTTGTTTTCTTCAGCGTGGTCTCTTTGGTCCTGCCTCATTACTCCTCTGATTCTCAAAAATCAAGCAGAGAGAGAGCAAGAGCTTGGCAGAACCCGAATCTGACAAAAATCACACAGGAAGGCTCTGACTTCCAAAATCTAAAACCCCTTAGTTGGTCTGTATGTAATTTGCCTGATTAATTTCTATTCTGTGCAGAAAGCATTTAGGTATATACCACATCTGGCAGTCTTACCCACTTAGGACACTAATAACAGAGATCATGGCCATAGTGACCTATTCCTCAGAATCTAAGTCAGCCAGCTTTTGTGGGTCGGAATGGAAAGGAGAGTCTGAGAACTCTTAACACAAGGAGAAATCACGTTGACTATACTGGTTAAAGATCTAAGGACTGGAGGTCTTCTTTCCAAAGTAGAACTGCCACTCAGACAATAATTCTGAAGACTGAACAGCTTGTCCTCCAGTCACATTTATTAGGCATTAATCTACTGATACTAATGCATATGTATTTGATTCATGCCACACCTAGACCCACACAAGACAGAGGACACTTTATAATATCAGAACACAAAACTGAAAGAAAACTTAATATAATTAACTTCTCGGGTAGAAAAATACATCCAGGACTCCTGGCATTAAAGTTATTGTGACGGCGCATTACAGGTAGAACTACATTTCTTTCGACTGACACAAAAATGAAATGTAGTTCTCCATAGCTGGATAAAATATTCACACTCATCAAGAGACAAATGTCAAATATTAAACCAGCACTGAATCTTAGGGAGAATTCTTTGCATGGAACTAGAAATTCTGGAAAATCTAACCAACGATTTACCGGACTACAATTCCTGTAACTAGAGAAGGGATATTTAAAAGCATCTCGACATTTCTATGGAATGTTGACTTTGTCCAGACATACAGCACCTTGATGCTCTAACTCTTTCAGGACAGAATTCAGGAAACCTGAAGAAATGACTAAGCAACACTGAGCCCTAACCTGTCTCCCTTAAATATGAATTGTTTGGGGAAACTTCCAACAATCTCCAGATAAAGTAAATTCGTGGATGGATTCTCTGACATGTGTCAAAAGTGTCAAGATTTGATACTGTTGAGTAGAGAGGTACACTCAAATTGCATATTGGATAAGACCACAGAAGAAATGTCCTTCCACTGAGAAAATTTAGAAGCTCCATGGATTAAATAAAATTAGCTCCCAGGGGGCGCCTGGGTGGCTCAGTGGGTTAAGCCTCTGCCTTCAGCTCAGGTCATGATCTCAGGGTCCTGGGATCAAGCCCCGCATCAGGCTCTCTGCTCAGCGGGGAGCCTGCTTTCCACCCCTCCCACCCCCGCCTCTGTCTACTTTGATCTCTTTATTTCTCTGTCAAATAAATAAAATCTTTTTAAAAAAATTATCTGCCTGGGCTTGAAATTAGCGGCTAGTTAAGGTTATCCCTTGGTGTTTGAAGGGGATTTCACTGTCAGGTTCAGCCTGGTGTCACACAGAAGAAAGGGATACAATTTATTGTGTCATGTATTCCCATTATTTTTTGTCTATAAGCATATATATTTATCACTAAAGATTTATTTTCTGTTCAAAAGTTTCCAAGTTTTAAAAAAGAGTATTAACCTAAAGGTGAAGTAAAAAACATAAATAAAGTCCACTTTTATGTGACACACACTGGAGAGCTATAAAAACTGAATTTTTTTTCCTTTCCATAATAACCAGCCATTTAATAGCTTTACTAAGGATGAAAAATGCGTTTAATCTTTTAATGAGGTTTTGGTAGTAGCCTTTTTCCTTCAAGAACATAGTTCAATTTCATGACCTATACTAGATAGGACATGTCTAATAAAGTCTAACTTTTAGGGTTTTCTGTCCCCATTTTATCTGTTTTAAGAGAGTCGTTCTCAAAATCTTTCCTCTCAGGCCCCCTTTACATTCCCAATAACTGAGGGACACAAAGGGTTTTTTCTTTTTCTTTTTTCTTTTTTTATTTTTTTGGTTTTTTTGATGGGTTATATCTATCTATATTTACAATTTTTGATAGTAAAACCAAAAATTAAAACACAAAAATATACAAGCATATATTACATTAACTCTTTTAGCCTCTGGAAGGCTCCGTCATGCCCACTGAGGGAATGAAAGTGAAAACACACATGACAATATTATGAACATGGTTTTGACCTCAGCGATCTCCCTACAGAGTATCAGGAATGCCCAGGAAAACCCATATTGTACTTTAAGAACCACCAGTTTAGAAGAACGCCCAGTAACTACAACAACAGAAGCCACAGGCAAAATAACCATGGGCCCCAAAGTGGTCTGCACTCCAGGCAGGCACATCTGTCCCCTGGGAAGGGTGTGGCGAATTGACGCACAGCTCTGGGAAGACGCCGGCTGCACACGGTGGAAGTGCGCACAGTCAACAGCCCAAATCCTTTCTATGTTTTATTCTAGACCTAGGAAAACTCTGCTCTTATGTAGTTTAGACAAGCTCCAAAACTGGGCCAGGACTTGTGTAAGATATTCTATGGAGCTGAGGAAGGAAATATTACTGACTCTATTTTTAATTTTACCTTTTCAAACATCTTATTTTAAGTTTTAGCTCAGCTGTACATGTATTTATAAAGGAATATGTATTATATGAAATAGTAAGGATATAGTGGGCAGTATGCTAAACTTTTTTAATGGGCTATGCACTTAAAATGGTATGGACGCTATGGAACATTGTTTTATAACCATGTTCTGGCCAGATAAAATTAACAAGATGTAAAAATACCAAATGTTAGTGAGGATCCAGAACAAACTTCTTTCCTATATTGGCAGGAGTATAAATTGGTTGAGATACTATGGAAAATTATATAGCACGACCTCTAATATATACCTCTTTTATGGATCAAATTTTATTCTAAGGGATGTGTGTGTGTGTGTGTGTGTGTGTGTGTGTGTGTGTGTGTATGTATACGCATTTCAAGAGAAATGAAGACCAACTCTCACCAGAAAAGATGGTCAAGAATGGTTTCAGCAGCCCTATTTGTAAAAGCTCAGGAAAGAATCTCGATGATTGTTTTCATTAAAATGGGCCAATTAGGATGTATTTATACAATGGAATGCTATAGACCAATTAAATGGAATGAACTACAGATACATACACCAAAAGGGGCAGGGTGGGGGGAACCTCTCTTAGATAGAACACTGAACTAAAGAACCCCGACACAGAGGAGTACATACTACATGATCCCATTAATATGAAGTGGAAAAGGGCAAAGCTGATCTGTGATGGTAGAACTCAAAATAACTGTTCTCTTTGGCAGAGGAAATTAACTGGGAAGGGTACAGGCAAACCTTCCAAACAGCCCGAAACATCTTATCTATGTATCTTGATCTAGGGGTTAGCTCTGTTAGAGTATAGATCTATTAGCATACATTCAACTGTACTTTTAAGATTCATACATGTCACAGTGCATATAATATACTTCATTAAAAAAAAAGTTTAAAAAATGTTAGGATCAAATTAGGAAGTGTCCGACTTAATTTTTTCTCCCATCAATACTACAAAGGATCTGGGGAAACCTTTAAGCTCCTGAAAACCTAATGTGGAAAATAAGCTTTTAAGACCAACCATTAAGTTTCCTTTTCAAAGCTGTAAATCCATCTCCCTTCTCTCTAGGATCTTTCCCTGGTATGGACCATTTTCCACTGTCCAGATATAACCTGATTAGCACCAGCTTGGGGCTCACAGTAGGTATATGCGGAGAGACTGACCTTTACCCTAATGGTCTTTCTTACCATGTGTGCCCTGTCCCCTATCCCCTGGTATCCCAACACGAAGCTCTCTAGACTCAAGTCAAGAAGGACATAGCTACAGCAGTAGAAGGCAGCATCAAAAAGTTCAGAAAGTCTTAATATTATCTAACATAGAGGGGTGTAATGTTACATTAACGGCAACATTAAAAACCATGTATACGTCCTGAGCAAAATTAGGCAAAAGTTTCCCATGAACAGAAAAATACTAGAGTAAAAACCTCAAATGCTGACAGCTCACACCTTTGGAAAATGACTGACAATTCTTTTATCCCCCCATTTTTTAGAGCTTTAAAAATAAATTGTATGCTTTGTGTCATTAATAAAATGTCACAAAGCCTCTTACTGTTCTTTCTCCATGCCCCCAAATATCCCTATTATATCTGACTCAACTTCACCTCTGCAGAGACCAAATTCCCAGGTGTTGGTGACAGCAACAGATGAGCCATGGGAGACCAGCCCAGGACTGTAGGCAGGTTGGTGACTCACAATCATGTGGGAGACAGAAACATGGACATCCGGGCACTTGAAGACGAATCTAGTATTGAAGAGACTTATGGATGCTGGGATTTCTGGAGAGCAGATAGTCAGGGCTTGAATAACATACATCAAATGTACCACTCAGACAGAAAGATCGGGGTGGGGGGGGAAGCCCCAGAATTCTGAAGTTCTCCAGATCTACTCTATCGTGTTACTGTATGACTGCTCATAATAAAGTCGACTTTGAATAATTCTGTCTATTTGAATTTAACAACCTTCTTATGTAAGAATGACAGTCTGCCAGGCGATCTCCAGAACGTCCGAGAAGCTCTAACCAGCAGAGTGGGCCACCTTTGGAGTGAGCTAGGGCTGCCCCCAAGAGTCCTTGATGCCTTAACCTATGAAACAGTGGAAACTGGGTCTAAAGGGAAGCTATTTTCACTTTATTTCACTTTACTTCTTCATCAACAATTAACAAAGACTTCCGAAATACAACCTTTGATAACATGGATTATTTTTTTTAAGAAAACAGGGTATTCTAGAGTGTGGTCTAAGGAGATTATTGTAAAATTTACACAGCAAAGAACTATTTAAAGAAATCAGGCATGCACATAGATGTCCGAGCAACTGAACAAGGGCTACAGGGAACAAATACGAGCCATAGGAAGAGCTCTTCTTTTTTTTTTTAAGACATTTATTTATTCGACAGAGAGAGACAGAGATCACAAGTAGGCAGAGAGGCAGGCAGAGAGAGAGGAGGAAGCAGGCTCCCCACTGACCAGAGAGCCCCATGAGTGTCTCGATCCAAGGACCCTGAGACCATGACCTGAGCCAAAGGCAGAGGCTTTAACCCACTGAGCCACCCAGGTGCCCCAAAAGAGTTCTTCTGAAAATCTTGCTTAGAAAAACAAACACCAGAAAAACAGGCTATCTCTTGTCTAATTCTGTTATAGAACATCACACTGAAGTTAAAAAAAAAAAAAATTATTTAGTGCTGGACAGCCCCACTAACGAGCTGTTAGGATTCTGGAGATCAGAGCTGGGATCAGCAGGGTGAAGATGGGTTGGGCTATTGTCCCTAGGCAGACAGCATAACTTTGAGCTGGGCTCAACAAATGACAAGCATTTTTGCAGGAGACACTCCAATTTTCACAGATTTACCCATACAAAAAGCCAGTTTTTATGGGGTTTTGTGTGTAAAAAGAAACAAAAGAAAAAACACACACAAAAAAACAAAAACAACAACAAAAAAGACCTGGTGAAGGCTAATTCTACATGCCCAATATACAGAACTCTTGATTTTGCCAAGTTGTTCAATCATGACTACAAAGAACTTAGCACAATTTTCACCTAGTGTGACAAGGGTCTGGAAGGATTATTTTAAAAAAAAAATTTTTTTTTAAGATTTATTTATTTATTTGACAGACAGAGAGCACAAGTAAGCAGAGAGGCAGGCAGAGAGAGAGAGGGAAGCAGGCCCCCCGCTGAGCAGAGAGCCCGATGCGGGGCTCGATCCCAGGACCCCGAGATCATGACCTGAGCTGAAGGCAGAGGCTTAAACTGCTGAGCCACCCAGGCGCCCCAGGATTATTTTTAACATAGCAAATACACTGGTTTAAATTGTAAAAAAGACAGATGTTGATCATATGTCGTATGTACCTCAACTTTACCATTAAGAAAAAGAATGTGAAGAATTCTGAATTCTCTGGAATTAAAATCCTTTAAGTGTAATAGTTTTCTTTTACGGAACTAAATCTTGACCATGCTTGTGTTACATTTCTTGTGGATTTCTCTCACAGAGAAAAAGAAAACAAATCCATCCTCAAAGGCAACTTTGATGTGTCTGTGTTTGTACAACAGACTAGAGCACTTAAGGAGTTTTTCCCCAAACATGGAATACGATGTTTACCCACTGGACCCCATCCAGTCAAATGGGAAAGTAAAATTCATTTAATTCCTTGAAGAGAACTAAATCACTTTAAAGTCTCTGTATATTTGCAGGAAAACCCAAGTCATGTTGCTCAGTTGGTATCGTCCTAGGCTTCAGTATAAACACGCCACCACTTACTGTATACATACAAGGTAAATTTTAAAATGGCATGTGTTTCATATGCCATATATCTTCCTCTGTTCCTAAGTAGTTTAAAACCTAAAGATTCATATGTGGATGGAAGATCACACACAAAACCATGAGGAAATTTTGCAATGGTTCAAATGTGTCAAGAAATACTTTTCCAACAATTGGGGGGGGGGCAGCATTATTTATATTTGCATTGAATTTACAAGCTCATCAGTAAACACGTCCATTCTATTAGAGGAAAGAAACACTAAATACTGAACTACTGATTTTTCTGATATTACCCCCTTTGCAGGGGGTTGGCCACATGTGAAGAAGAGCACAAGGACTTCGGGCGTGGGCCTGATTTGGAATCCGGCTGGGTGATGGTGGACCATCGTTCATTCTTGTAACTCCAGTCACCTCCTCAAATCAATTGGGGAGAACACCAGCACCCTCAAAGGAGCTCATCAAAATCAAGTAAGATGATATATGTAAAGTAGCAGGTGCAGGCCATTTTGTTCTTGTTTATGTTTTCTCCCTGATTTCCTCCACTGCTATGCAAACACTCGCACTGTGGGGGAGTGTTCACAACTCAGCCCCTATTTCTGGCACCAAACATCATGCCAGGTGCTCCCTCGGATGGGTTGCCGTTCCTTTGCTCCCTCCGCAAGGCAGAGAAGCAGGGCAGTCTGTTTGGAGATGCCCATAGCGCTCGGCAGCCCGTTGCTCAGCTTAGGAATTCACCCTGGTGAAGCCCATTGGGAAATAGATTAACCACTAACCTCATTCTAAGCCAAAGCAGAACAGGAGCAAAATCACAGCAAACTCAAAATAGGACCTAGGATCCACATTCCACTTCTTGCTTTTTCTAAGACAACTGATGTTCTCTCCTCTTTCCGGATGGGACTTGGACAGTTTTTTCCTCATCCCCATCCAGACCCCTGGATTCCTCTTCAACTGTGGGGAAGTGGGTTTCTCTATCAAGTGGCGAAATCCAGGTGGCTGGGATGTCAGAAGCCTCTCTTCTTCATTTCCCCAGCCGCTCAGGGGGTCCTTCTGGACCTGGTCATTACAGAATCATCCCTGTATGGACAAGGACTTCCTCTCAGATGAACCAAAGTCAGCTCCATGTGCAAGAATCAGAAATGAAAGGAGCCTGGCTACAGGAAGGATTCATAAGGTTCAGAAACAAAATGGAGGACTATCCAACTTTGTCACATTGCTTTAGCTTTGTAACCCCCAGGGTGTTGAGAAACTATCATCAGGGATATGGGGATGCAAATTTAGCCTACCATCTGAAAAGAGACACATGCCTGCAAGCCCAGAGTCCAGGAGAGTTGACACAAGTCCCTCAGCTAAGGCCTCATCTTCTCCAGGACTGGGCAAGATAATCTACAGAAGATTCACTGACTTCAGTGAGTGATTTTAGACACAAACACCATGATCAGGTATCCTCTTATATGCAAGCATCAGCATAAATTTACACATGGGGTGCCTTTGTGGCTCAGTGGGTTAAAGCCTCTGCCTTTGGCTCAGGTCATGGTCCCAGGGTCCTGGGATCAAGCCTTGCATTGGGCTCTCTGCTTAGCGGGGAGCCTGCTTCCCCTTCTCTCTCTGCCTGCCTCTCTGCCTACTTGTGATCTGTCTGTCAAATAAAAAAAAAAAGTTTTAAATTAAAAAAAAAATAAATTTACACATGTGGATGGGAAATTATATAGGACACATACAGAATTATTATAATCAATATATAATATTCAAGAATCAAAGATTACACTTTTTTTTTTAAGATTTGAGATAGAGAGGGCACATAAGTGGGAGGGACTGAGGGAGAATCTCAAGCAGATTCTATACCCAGGGCAGAGCCAGGATGTGGGGTTTGATCTCAAGACCCTAAGATCATGACCTAAGCCAAAATCAAGCCACATGCTTAACCAACTGAGCCACCAGGTGCCCCTACCTGTCTTTTAAAGATAATATGGAGTCATTTGTGCAAATGCTCAATGACATCTTGAAATGGAAGGCCACTTTTACATTTATCTGCTCCTGGTGTCCTCTTTAATTAGAATGGACCTCCTTCCACAGCAGGGACTGAACAGGCTGATGAACATGGGGGACACAGCCCTTCCTTGTTCATTCCCTGCATTATTTCCCTTCAAATTAGAACTCTGCCAGCTTTGTCAGGCTAAATTCTAACGCAGGTTTCACAATCTTCTAGAAAAACTCTACTAAAGCTCAAAGCTTAAGAGCTTAGTAGGTAACTTCTTTAAAACTAAAGAATAAAATCTAAAATCCCTCAAACTATTTCCATAGAAGCCTTCCGTTACCATCTCTCCCGGTACACAAGAAGAGGAAAAATGTAGGCAAAGTGGGATCAAGGTTTTGGTGTTCCACAGATAGCTCCAGTTCATTAGACGACGTTGTGGCTCTTTACATAATTCATGCCCCCAAAGTAGTATCTTGATTTCTTCAGGCTAAAGTATGCCAAAGATACTGTCAATAAACATCTAAATGCCCAGTTGCTCAAAAGATCACAGAACACAGGGTAAGCAAGAATGGGTCTTTGAGACCCCCCTCCTGTGCTTGACATGCTCCAGGTGGGAGACAGAAAGGAACCCAGGCCAGAAACATCGCTGCCTGACATTTGACACCAGGAGACGAGGATTCTGGCTCTTGGTCATTTAATAACTGTTTGAGAAATGATGGTGCCTGCTTCCATACAGGTGGTGGCTCTCCATGTAACACAAGGCCCCTCCGTGGAGGAGGGCAATTCTAGGGCATCATCACTGTTACTCAGCGCGGTCAGCCAACTGACATCTCTTATACTATCACGGAGCATTTATTGCTTAGAGCAATAAGCAATAAGCAATAAATGGGTGGGTGGGGGTGGTAAGAGCAAACCAAAGATTGCTGAAGTTTGAGGGAAAGGCACTATTAGAGAAGTACAATGAAGGGACATCTGTGTGGCTCAGTCGGCTGGGCATCTGCCTTTACCTCAGGTCACGATCCCAGGGTCCTGGGATCTAGTCCTGCATCAGGCTCCTTGTTGTCAGCAGGGAGCCTGCGTCTCCTTTGCCTGCGGTTCCCCCTGCTTGTGCTCTGTATGTCTCTAATAAAAAGAAGCGGGGAGGGGGAAAAGAAAAGTACAGAGAAGAAATCCGGGCACACCAAGAACAAAGTCAACCAACTGCCCCAATCTCTGGGCCAGGTATAGGCCAGTTTGCTGAGGAGAGCAACAACACATTAGATCTAATGAACAGCCTGCAGTTCCAGAACCAGTCTAAGTCCAGGAGTACTGCCTCAGCCAGTATGGTGTAGTCTAGGAATAATGGCTCTGAAGCTATGGCCTCTACTCCTGACTGGCTTTGCAACGTTATGGCCTCAGTTTTCTTATCCATAAAATGGAAATTATGTTAGCACTCACTTTATAGATTTTTGTTGAGGATTAAATACATCAAGCATTTTCAACACTGCTTGGTACCTGCTTAAACATTTTATATCTTACTTCCTAATTATAATCCCTCAGAGTGGGAGGATCCCCTCTTTTTTGCCTGGTAGAAACTAAGCTAAAGCTCAAAGAAACTTGACTAAGACTATTTATCTTTAAATGGTGAAGCCACAATTCAAAGCAGCACTCTTCCATCTGTAAGTCATACAAACACTTCAAATATTTTAAATATGTATTCTCCCTTCATCTTCTGTCCTAACTCAGTGGTTCTCCAAAAATGGCTCCCAGCTTAGCAGCAGGACAATTAGCCGAGAAATTGTTAAAAAGGACTTTTCAGGCCTCACCCCACATCTGTCCTGTCAGATTAGCATGGCAAGTACAGCTGTGTGCAGCTCCTTTCCCCTTCTATGGAGAATCAGACTGTAGCAGGAGTACTACCGATTATTCTCAAGGAATGAGTAAATCAGGAGAATGGAAGTTACAGCACAGGGAATACAGTCCATGATACCAGAGTAGTGTTGGAGGGTGACAGATGGAAGCTCTGCTTGTGGGGAGTGTAGCGTAACGAATAGAGATGTGGACTCACTGTGTTGTACACCCGAGACAAATGTGTGTCAACTGTATTTCAACAAAAAAATTTTAACAGAAATCTAAATATCCCAGAACAATTGTGAAACATTAGAAAATGTATTTAGTAAAGATAATGGAGAATTTTACCCTGGAGGTCCTGAACAGGAGACAGGTGACATTGTAGGACAGCTGAATTTCCAATTTTCCTGGGAGCACAGAGCTGGATATAGGGTCAATTATAGAGTCAATTCTCCATGTGACTTTGGGCAACTCAATCGGGGACTCAGGAAGCAAAGTGAGTGACCTCTCCTATCCCTTACCAGGTTATCCACTCTGTGAACTCTAAATCTCCCTGACTATACTTTAATAAGTATGATGTAGGATAAAATATAAATCTCAGGAGTAACCATTGAATAGAGTCATGTGAAAAATGAAATTATTTGGGTTTCAAATTAGGTTGGAGAAGGAAAATCTGCAAGGGTTCTAGCAATCTCATTATTCCGAGTTTCAAAGTAAAAACATGTAGAGTATAAGAAGAAAATAAAAGTCAACATGATTATCAAATAAGTTACTTAAGTAGGCTATCTTTATGGAGAACAGGGAAAAAAGTATGACTAACCCACGCCACAGTAAGTTTGCCCTAGTGAGGAGCTTCCGTTGGAATGCACATCAGGGGCCAGAGTCTACATATGGCACAGATCTCAGAACGGAAATCCAGAACCTGAGTTCCAGTCTGAGCTGGGTCTAACTAAACATGAGCTTATTTTGGTTCAAGATGCAGTTTCTTCACCTGTAAGTGGGGCACAAAAATTAAGTTACATCCTGTCTTAGATTTTTTTCTGAATCTAATTTTTTAACTCTTCTAGGATTAAGATGCCTCATTACATAGGCCCCTGCTGGTGGCAGGGGTGGCCAGAACTATCAGGTAATAAACACGTCCAGGAATGAAAGAAGTTTCAGGATGTTTTGGCCCAAGTATAGACTATAGACAAGTCATGTACCCAACCCAACATGAAGTTATCCTCAGAGTGAAGGTCATTCTGATACCAACAGGATGGCGTAAAGTTGACTCCAAACGTGTATGTCCCTAAGGCCCACACAGGAGCCATCACTTCAGACTGTTACCACTTAGCTTCCACTGATCAGGAATTCCTGGAGAAGTTCTACCCCTTCTGCCTAAAGATCCAAATGGTTAGCTTTAATTGAAAAATACCTCCAAGTTCTTTATGACTAGAGAGTCCACTGGGATCCAAAAAGTCAAATACCTTCAAAATCTCCCAACTTCACAATTCAGTTTATGGAGAATAGAAACGAATCTTGGTGGCTAGTACCCTCAATGACTCTTTCACCTCAGAAAAGGCAAATCAGAGATTTCTAATTGTTTGAGGGAGAATCAGATTTGTTTTTTCCTGCCTCACCAGCTACACTCTGTGCACCATACTACAAATCACCCTGGGAAATACATCCATTCTAAAAGTGAGGAAACTCGGGCTGAGCTCTGCAGCAAGGGGCCATGGCACACAGAGGCAGGGGGCCTTGATAGACCACTCCAGGACTGGAGCAGAGAGAATGAGAAAATGAAGAAGAGGGATGATGCTAAGAATCAGGGAAGGCCAGAAGCAGCCCTGGAAGGCAGGGTTTCAAAGACCCAGGCTTTATCTTGGGGGTACTCAGAAGCCATGCAAAGGTTTTGTGCAGAAAGAGGATATGAGCCCACCTGCCTTACCAAGACCCCTTATTGAATAAAGACTGTTTTCTGAGGATGAACAGGGTCAACTCAGGAGCCTGAATTCCAAGTGGTCCCTGTCTCTCCTTTTTCAGTAAGGCATGTGACATCAATAGAGGTTCATAGTCATGGCTGTAATATCATCCCAGTTCCACAAGCCTACCCAGTGATCACACAGCCGTATTCTCCTGTCCCTCTGCAAGAGAAGCCAGTGCCAAGAGTGGTGCAGAGAATATGCTCAGAAAAAGGAAACACAAATTAACTCTGGCAGTTATTTGGCTCATTTTTCAGAATCCATCTAACAAAACACCATGTTCCAGTAGCCAGAAAGGATGGAAAGGCTCACAACTGGCAAAATCACCACAGGACCTAGAATAATCATGCCCTACTTCGCAGCACTCCCATTTGAATTTTTTGTTTTGTTTTGTTTTTGTTTTTGTTTTTTGTGTGCTAGGCTTGCAGAGAAACATCTGTGTTTGCATTGGGGACTGTCAAAAAGGCATAAAAGATAAATGGCTAAATAGGATTAAAGATGTAGAATCAGAGTTTGCTATGGCATTTAAGAGTGAAAAGGAACCAAGCAAGACCCAAGACTGAGAGCCACAAAATGGGTAAAGGCACTGGAATGAAAATAAGAGCCAATTTTGACAATCTAGAAAAATCTTTGCATTTTGGCAGTCCATCTGTACGCCTGGTGTGTCCCCTTTCCCCACCCTCTAAACCTATTGCTTGTTTAGGAAAACGAAGAGCAAGAGTGGCATGAGGAGAGGAGCAGTGACCAGGGATCATCTCCTTTCAGCCTGATTGGTTATTTTCCCACTATCGCAATTGCTTTAACTCCTTAACAAAATACACAGTATACAGTAACTATGGTAGAAAACTGGAGTTGAATTATTTAGCAAGCACATTAGAGGAAAACAGCACCTCCCCCAAACACACAGTTTGCCACAGAGAACCTCAAAGTATTAGTCCATATTTTTCTAATACAATTAAGTGAGTTTTTCTATACATAAAGTCATAAAGGAAAAATTTGGTTGACTTGACTACCTAAAACTTAAAATTTTACATGATACAAAATAAGTGAATTAAAAAAAAAATAGGAAAATAGGGGCACCTGTGTGTCTCAGTTAAGCAACTGCCTTCCACTCTGGTCATGATCCCAGAGTCCTGGGACCAAGCCCCACATCAGGCTCCCTGCTCACTGGGGAGTCTGCTTCTCCTCTCCCTCTTTCCTACTTGTACTATCTCTCTCTCAAATAAGTAAAATCTTTTTAAAAGTAAGGAAATAAAAAAAATTAAGTTATGATAGGAAATTTTAATTAAGTTTGGTCATCTAAGTTTTTTAGAGTATCCATATTTCCTTTTGGGTGTTGTACACAACTTGTAACTGCCCTGCAAAGTAAATGGTAGCAAGTATAGTTAACCCAGGAATGTGAAGGAGAGAGGAGTATTATTTACTAATTTAGCTTCATGAATGTACAACCTGTGCAACAGTACAGGGCCCAAGCTTAGAAGATGCCTATGCTTGGTTTAATACTATGCTGTAAGTCTCGGACATTTTTAACTTCTATTTTCTTTAAGAAGTCCTCAACTCCCTTTGTCTTTGCACTCTGAAAAATGTGTACTGATCCCATCCTTATAGTCCTATAAATTACCTATCTATAAAATAAAGTTTTGTGCTGAAGAAGAATACCAAGATGCTTAGGAGAAGTTTATAGCCTAGAAGTAGAAGTTTAGTAATTCGATTACAATGAAACAAGGTGATTGAAACACATGGTAGACATGAAGTTCAAACAAGGGAAACATTACTTCTTGGTGGATGTTAGTATATGTGGAAGGCAGCTTTTTGTTGAATCTTGAACACTAATGGGAAGAACAAAGAACAGGGCACAGAGGTAGTGAGCTGTCTGAAAGCACAGGGACTGAGGGACTGCCTGGGCAGACAGAACTGTTGGGTTTGCCCACTGCGAGAAGACCCCAGGCTGGAAGAGCAGGAGCGGAGGCTGTGACAGTGCCTTGAATATCCAGCTAATGAGGCTGAACATAATTCAAGAGCAGCGGTGAGCCTCCGGAAGGTTAGAGAGAACCAGGTAGGCAGAGTCATCACTTAGGAATATGAAAGCCAGCCCCAGGCCAACACTGGTCCCTGCATCCCCTTTTTGGGCTTCCAGCCCAGTGTTGTCTTCACAAATGACAGGGACCCTATGCTTTGCCAAGTTGCTGCAGGGAAAGTACCTACCTCTCATCCAACCAGCTAAATGTCATCTGCTCTAACTGGCCAACCAGATGTGTTTTCACACTCTGGAGAACCAACCTTTATTGCTGAAGGTTTGAACTGTCAGAGCAGATAACCAAGGGACACAGCTCTGAACACCCAAAAAATCAAAGTATATGCATGCTCAGAAGAGTAACACCAACACCGACAGAGTGAGACTTTATCGCCTGAACTTGAGCACCTCTAAAAAAGTTCTTGCAGGTCACGGAAGAGAGCACAGACACTTACTCCATTTCCTTGAGACAACAAAACTACAGAAGTAGAAATCTACATTCCAAGTGCCCAGTGCTTTGGTCCATGAGACAGAACAGGCTCCACACCCCAGGCAAGGATTTTACCAACCACCACTTGGGATCTTTCTCTATTAGGGCTGCATCAGAAATCAGTAACTTGCACTTGGATTTTACATTTTTCAAGTTTTTATTTCTTCAGTCTCTCCTGTCTCTCTGTTCTCTTTCTATTGCCCCGCACACATACCAATATAATCACACCTCTGTATCGATGTACTCACGCATATGCACACCCATGTACACACAGCACCTGAATAATTTCCTTGCAAGCTGTACTCCACTCCAAACTGAAAATTACATTTCTACTTCTAAGGGTTTCACCCAATCATGTTCCAGAAAAAGCCCAACCCTCTACTGATAGTTATATTTTAATATATTATTACTTGATATCAACTTAGAAGTTTATTGTCCCTTTAGCAGGAATATAAGGAATTATGTGGAAATGAAAAATGTATGAAGAATGAATCAGGAAATAAATTACATAAAATACTCAAGTACTCACTATTAAAATTGCCTAAGAAAATGTAACTGATATCTATCATGATATATCACTGAAATGAAATGGGATTTTAATTTTTTTTTAGCTCCACTAAAACCATTTCTTCACCAAGAAAATATTAAATGAGAAAGCTGGTTTAATATTCTAGCTCTGAAAAAAAAAAGATCTTAAGCGACACTACACCATCTCTTTAGCAAGTAATCTATCACTATTTAAAAATGGTTCAGTTTTCAAAAGAAAACACGCTATTTGAGGGGAAAAAAAAGCTGTCAATATTCCTTTTAATGATATCGTGTGTTTTCTTTAAATGAAGCTTAGAGGCAAAGACAGACATTTCAGTGAATATCAGCGTATTCCTCAGAATTGAAAAGCTGTTTTCTCATTCCAATTTCCATGCTATACTGAATTATGATAATATCCTGTATCAAGAAAAGCTTTTGATATTTCAGAACTAAAACATAAAACACATTTAATTTGGGAAATTAAACTCAGGATTAAAGGATAATGAGCTTCACCTTGGAACTTTTCCATCTTTGTCATCTGACCTTTAACACGGAATTTTACACAGGAGAGGATTTAATAAGAGGGACCACAGACATATTAACTGATAAATAGTTAGGGATGGACTCCAGTCCCCTTTTTGTTCAAGCAAATTGTCTTTTGTTCCTCTGAGCCTCACTCCTCCCTCAGAATGTTCAGTGAAACTCTCAAGATCTGACTTCATCACCTGTCATGGAAACTGGTACCAGAAACAAAGAAGCCCATTGCTTTCACCAACCTGCACAGTCTTCAGCTTGAGAGGAAGGCAAAAGCCTTCCCTGGCTGCATGTCTGACAAGAGGGTTGGATAGACAATTAGCAACCTAGGTAGAAGAAAATCAAGCATCCTACCTTTTTAAAAACTCCATATACTCGGTATGCTTGATGAGTCCTGTCCTCATCATGATCGTTTGAAAACATTGTCGATCGATGGCCCAGAGTTTCACATTTACAAGAGCTGGAGGACAGAAAAAAAAATAACAGGGAAAAAAAATCAGACAATTTCAACCACGAACCACATTACGCAGAAGAGAGAAGGGACCCAGGGGAGTCCTGGGGAGCCTGAACCTTCATTTACATCTGATACCATCACGCTGTCCTATTTCGTTAAGGACCCAAGTATTCTTACAAGGTACAATGTAGTTCATACTTTTCCTTTTAGTGTTATTACCTAATAGGAAGATTCTTGGTGGTCTTCTGTCCTTAGGGGATGGGAATGCCCAAGTACACACTGAAAAAATTTTGTGATTTCAAGACTACCTGAGCAACAATCACATGGACAGAAAGATTCACAATTAATAACACTCCCTGGGAATTACCTGGAATGGTGTTCATGATTCAAATGATCACGTTTTCATTGTAAAAAGTAGAGGTGAAAACTCAATCTTCAGGCTAATGGAGTGAATTTAATAAAGTAGAAATAATTGCACAGTGCTTTCTACATGAAACCTATTTTTGCAAATTTAACCTGTGCCCAAAGTTGTCCTGTGAATTTCTAGTAGATAGGTTTGTTGAATTTTAATTTCTATTCTCATACGTACACGGTCTTTAACAATAATAGTGTTGAAATAGAATACCATGAAGTTCACCATTTGATCTATTACAACCATTTGATCTACTAAGAGACAAGTTTTCGAAAAAAGACGCTATAGGGTAACAGGTTGATATCATGAGATAAGCTTAGGTTTTAGAAGAATACTCTAAAAGTCTCCATACCCCAATCTGTGTGGTGGGCATACAAGACGCTTATTGTACTATGCTGTTTATATATGTTTGCAAATTTTCACAATAAGCAACACTTTAAGTTAACACACAAGTGAAGCAAGCCAATTCACAGCACATACCCATGGGGGATGGGGTAGGTAAGCATGATGGAGGGGTTGGAGCCAGACAAGGGAGTAGAGACAGTTTAGTTCAGTGAGCCAAATGTGGAAAAATTGAAGAGGATAACTTTCTCACTAAGCCCCCTGAACATGATGGATGGAGATCTGGGTGTAGGGGAGGGGGTGCAGAGTATTAGGTTGCAGGTGTGACACGAGGGGAGGGACACTGAGTAACACGGAGCAATGGAGGGAAAGATAAAAAAGGAAATACCATATTCTAGAGTAAAGCCCTTATCTTTGAGTTTCACCTAATATTTCCTCGCAGAACTGTGTGACACTAAGAAACTAGAACATGACTTGTCCCTTAGCCTGCTCTTTACTGGAGAATTAAAGGTGCTCAGTTAATGAGAAAATGAACAAAGCCACAAAGGCTGGTGGTGTACGCATGGCTCTGGGCCAAGCAGCCTTTAAAAATGAACCATCATCAAAAGCAAAGCTCATGGCACAGGTGCTCTCCAGCTATATTCTAGCTCCTCGGCTCAACCCAGGCTTCTTTCCAGAACACCTGTTCACCCCGAGACTGGATGACATGACCTTGAAGGATTGCCCATTTAGGAAAAGATTCACCAGAAGGAGAGTCTTTCAGAAGTGACAGGAGCTGAGCTGGGGGAGAGATGGAGGAGGGGAAATCAGGAGGGGAGAGCACAAGTCCAGGACTGGGAAGGGGCCTGGGCTGGGGAGTCCAGACAGGGATACCATGGCCTGAAAAGGCAGAGATAGTCTTTCTTTATCTTTCTTTTCTTTTTTTTTTTTTTTTTAAATTTGTTTATTTGAGAGACAGAGAAAGCACAAGCAGGGGGAGCAGCAGGCAGAGGGAGAAGCAAGCTCCCCGCTGAGCAGGGAGCCCAATGAGGGACTCGATCCCAGGACCCTGAGATCATGACCAGAGCTGAAGGCAATACTTTACCCACCGAGCCGCCCAGGTACCCTGGGGTTGCTCCATAATTTGAGAGGTTACTGTGGGGCAGGGGGGCCTGGAAGCCAGGCAGAGGAAGCAGGGTTTTGTGTGATAACCAACAGAAGGCCTCTAGAGATCTTAAAATCAAAATAAAGAAAAAAAGTAGAATTGAAGAAAATACCATAGATACAAGCATTCAAACGTTTTTGATGTAAGAAAAAAACAATTCTGTCCTCATCATTCCTAACGGTCCCTAGGTATTTCCACTATACAAAGACTTCCTCCGAAGGATGAATTAGGATACACTAACTTTATTTTAAAAATAGTGGTGATGCAAACAGTTGTACTATCAAGGATCTGCATCCCGGACTGCACATTCAAGGACTGACTAGAAGCAGACGGTCTACGGAAGTCAGGGATGCCCACCCACTTGAGAGGGCTCTGCCCTGCGGACAGACTTCACCGGCATCCTCCTGGTGGCACTATATAAAAATTTCTACCACTGGCTCGTATACACTGAGTGATAGAAACACAGGGATAGCTGATAGAGACTCATCGAGGAGGGGCAGAAATTGGATTCGGAAGCACCCAAGTCGAGCAGAAAACAGCACTGCTGCCAAATGATACTTTATGTAAAAACCGGGAGGCAGAGCGGGACAGGACCCAAATGGAGAAAATGGTCCTGGCCATGTAGAGTGATCACCGTTTCCAACAAGGAGGAGTAGGTACCAAGCCCAGGTCATGGTACTCAGGAGTTAGGTGAGGAGGGTCAGTTTGTGTGTGTGTGTGTGTGTGTGTGTGTGTGCATGCGTGCACTCTTGTATAGCTTGTGACCAAGTTATTTGCAACAGTCTGAGTCCTAGTTCATACCTGGAGGCCAGGCTGTGTCCCAGGTCCCTCCTGATGAGCCAGCTTTCTGCCCTGCCTGTGTCCCTGTCTAGAGCACCTTCTTACTACAGTTCATCATCTCTGCTATGTCTGGATCATGTTTCCTCAAGTAAGTCTGTAAGTACCCCCAGAGAAAAGTCCATGCCTCATTTCTTGTAACTTCTCCCCACTCAAGAAATCAGACCCAATACTTATCAAGTGAAAAGCTATCTGTCTAATTAATGCAACTTATGTACATTAAGTTCACCTAAGGAAAAAAATAAGCCTAGGTGGCCTCTCATGTTACATTAATTCGGTTTAGATATTTTAATCAGGCCTCTGAATCCATGTATTGCAAGAGAAGGTCTAAAAATAACTTCACAGAATTCCGTAATTCCATTTTATCTTCTGATTCCCATTTACACGGGCTACTGGAATGTCTCTACGTAAAAATGGTTTCAGACATTTTACGTGATAATGAACATGGCTTGGCGAGATTGCAAATTTGTCCATGACCTTGGGCTTGGGCGAGATGCCAAAACCTTTTCTGTATTCAGCTGATAAACCTATTAGTCAAGTTAGCATTTCACAGGTGGGCAAGCATGACTAATAATCACCTTACCTTGTTACCAAGAAGGTGGTTATATTCGAGTTGTGATTAACGTCTTTCTTCTTCAGAGAAGGCTGGAGTGTTAAGTCTCCCCTCCATAACTTGCAGACCATTTGAAAAAAAATTAAAAAAAAAAAAAAAACTTTCTATGTACCTCTGATTTTAAGTTGTGTATTCATCTCTGTAGGGAATAAGCACTTGAAAAATAAAGTTCCTGTGATTTTCACCATGATTACAGTTGTTGAACATGTAAGTCTCAAGGGCATTAAGCAGAGAAAGTGTTGGGAACGTTTCCTTTCTGTTCAAGTATGTATCTAAAATACTCCGCTGAAACAGGGATCATTTCTTCAGTTTAAGGCCACATGGAACTCAGGCCAGTTACCATTCCTCTGAGATCTCCAAGTGTAGGAGTCCATCAAGAACACCTTCAAATAGCCTTGAATTTGCTGGACTATGGGAGGGGGAGCCACAAAACTGCTAGACTCCAGTCACCAGTCCGGGCTTGGCTTAAATTTCAGTGGGGAATCACCCACTGTTCAGTTCAAATTTTGGATGAATACTGAGAAAGCATGTGGGTATACAACACTTATAATCTCAAATATTGATTCAGCCCATACTTATTTTATACATATTTATTTATATCTAGCCAACACTGGTGCTATATATAAGGGATAGAAAGCTAACATACAGCTCCTGCCTTTAAGCAACTTGTCATCCAGAACAGAGGCCACCAGACTGTGGTCCATGCCAGACCAGGCCCATGGTCAGTTTTTATACAGCACGCTAGCTATGAATGGGTTTTGCATTCTTAAATGGCTGAAATTCTTAAAAAGAAAAATATTTCATGACACTTGAGAATTACAAGGAAACAAATTTCAGTGCCCATAAAACACCTGATTAGAATACAGCCGTGCACATTTGTTTCCATATGGTCTCTGGCTGAATGGAGTCATTTTGACAGATAGTATCTGGCCCTTTACAGCAAAGGCTCACCATCTCCTGGTCCTGTACTCAAATAGCACATCAAAAGTGAGTACCAGGGGCACCTGGGTGGCTCAGTGGGTTAAAGCCTCTGCCTTCAGCTCCGGTCATGATCCCAGGATCCTGGGATCAAGCCTTGCATCAGGCTCTCTGCTCAACGGAGAGCCTGCTTCCTCCTCTCTCTCTCTCTCTCTCTCTCTCTCTCTCTCTCTCTCTCTCTGCATGCCTGTCTGTCTACTTGTGATCTGTCAAATAAATAAATAAAATCTTTTTAAAAAAAGTGAGTACCAGCAGGGGGAAGTATTTGGGGCTTGAAGTACGCAGCTAAGGCCTCCCAGACTCCCCTACTCCCAGTGGGGAAGAGTTGAGTAGGGCTGATTCAAGGCTCTGCAGAAGACCTCTCCTAAGCTAGGGTTCTTCACCTGGTGCTGTGGATGGAATAGGTCTCCCCCCAAATTAAAAGTTATAGGCTTAATCCCCATATTGATGTTACTTCGATACAGGGCCTATGGGAGGTACGGAAGTTCTGGTATTAATTCTAATGAGGCAAGGTGGGTGAGGGGCAGTGGATTCCCCACAGCAACAAGCAACTCTCAGGACACCAGTTTGGTGTTTCACAATTCAACTCAATTCTGACACTCTACCCAGAGATGGCATCAGACTCTGAAGTAAAGGTTCACTCTTGAAAAACTGCCTCTCCTCCTACCTTCAGAGGCCAATCCACAGTCCCTGTACTTGCCAATAAGGACAAGGAGAGATGGAGGGCACCACTAAACATTAGGGAAATGCAAATCAAAACCACAATGAGAGACCACTTCACACCCATAAGGATGGCTATTCTTATAAAAATAGTAAGCTTTGGCAAAGATGTGAACCAATTAGAACTCTTATGCATTGCTGGTGGGAATGGGCAATGGTGGAGACACCATGGAAAACAGTAAAGTCGTTCTTTTAAAAAATTAAACAGATTTAGCATAGGATCCAACAATCCTGTGTCTGGCTATATACCTAAAGTAACGGAAAACAGGGAATGAATAGTTACTTGTACACTACTGTTCACACCAGCATTATTCACCACAGTCTAAAGATTCAAACAACCCAAATGTCCTTCAAAGAATAAAAGAATATCTAAGATGTGGCCTATATATACAATGGAAGATGATGCAGCTTTATGAAAGGAGTGAAAAACTGATACAGGCTACATCACAGGCAACACTGAAAATGTTCTACTAAGTGAAATAAGCCAGAAACAGAAAGATAAGCATTGCATGATGCCATTGCCATGAGGTACCTAGAATCATCTGATTCATGGAGACAGCACATAGAATTGTGGTTACCAGGGGCTGGGGCTGAGGATAGGGAGGTGGTGCTTGATGGAGACAGTTTCAGCTCAGGATGAGATGAACATCCCCCAGATGGACGATAGTGAGGGCTACACAGCAGTATCAATGTACTTAACACGCTGAACTGCCTGCTTCAAAATGATGAGAATATGTTAAAGGTTGTGTATATTTCATCATGATGAACAAAAAGTTGATCAATGGGCTTACTTTGCTAGATAAGTAAGTACAACATGTTTCATGTCTTGTTTGGTTTCTAATTTTCTGTGACATACTCACCAGTACTTAAAGAAATTGACACTTGGTATTTCCAAGACAGAGTTCAAATTCCATAGGCAGACCTAGTGGCATTTCCCAAGTCTCCCGCCCTCAAGCTTGGCCCACACCCTGCAAGTTCATGCTAATCTACCCCAGGCCCCTGCTCATGCTGAAGCTGATCCCTGAAACCAGAGGCACTTCCTACCTGCTTGTCTCCCAAAATGCTCATTCATCCTGGCAAGACTCAAATCAGTTATTTTTATTCTTTTTCCCCTTTCGGGCATTTCCAAGTATTTTGTAGTCTTCTTTCTATTTCCCTAGCCTTTGATAATTCTAAGTATTTGCTGTCCAGTAGGATAGCCACTAGCTACATGTGGTCATGGAGTCTTTAAAATAAGGCTAATGGTAATTGAAATGTGCTGTCTGCATAAATTACACACAGAATTTGAAAGACTCTATGAAAAGAGAATATAAAGTGTCTTATATTTTTATACTGATTACATGTTAAAAATGTTTGATGTACTAAGGAAAAATGTACTCTAGAAGTTACACTTTTTTTTTTTTGGCTTTCTTATTTTTACTTTTGTATGGCCGATGCACAATGTGACATTACTTTCAGGTGTACAACAGTGATTCAACTTCTATGTTATGCTATGTACACACATGTACTTACCATCTGTCAACATGTAACAATATTACAGTATCAGGGACCATATTCCCTGTGCTGTACCCTTCATCCCCAGGACTTCTTCACTCCATTAGTGGAAGCCTCTACCTCCCTCCCCATTCAACCCTCTGGCTCAATCCCACCCCCTCCCATCCGGTAACCATCAATGTGTTCTTATACCTCTGATTGTACTTGCCTGTTTATCCATTTGTTTATTTAGATTTTTTGTTCTTAGGGTTAGGAGCAGAATCCTATGGTATTTGTCTTGATCAGACTTCTTTCACTTAGGACACCTGGCAGGTCTACCCATGTTGTCACAAATTGTAAGATCTCATCCTTAAGGCTGCATAGTATTTCATTTTATCCTTTTTTTTTTTCCATGTGATTACCAGAAAATGTGACATTACCTATAATGCTCACATCACATTTCTATTAGTACTGCTCTAGAACACCAATATTCAATCATTTCTTCACACACTTCCCTTGTTGTGTAGGATGGCACAAATTAAGAGCTCACCAAGTATTTTCCAAATTGAAGTGTGTGTGTGCATGTGTGTGCATGTGTGTGTGTGTGCGTGTGACATTGTGTCTACATAAAATCCATTTCTATCCTTCTACTTCATAGGAAAAACACCAGAGACCATCAGAGTTCCTCTGGGGAGAACCTTTTGAGTGTGAGCTCTATCGGACTGTCTTTCCTCTGTCTTGACATTAGTGTTCTGACAAAGATTCCAGAATAACTTACTCTTCCCCCTGTCAGCGCCTGTCTGCAAGAAACATTTTCAGAAAGTACTTGGGTCTCCTCTGAAACTCTGTTGCTGTAAACTTTGTCTAAATGGCCTGGAAGCTTCTGGGGGCTTAGTGTATGAGAAAGGCCAAGGAAGCTGTCACCAGCTTACACCAGAACTTCACCTTCCACATTCGAGAGCACCAGCTCGTCCATAAAGGGGCTTTACTACAGAATCAAGGACTCCCAGAAGCTTTATTTTTACCACCACCCCCATCTCATGATGCTTGAATCATCTGTGGTCCCTCAGATACGCAGAGTGACAGATCAGAGATTTGGAGGGGGTCTGTGGAGCCCACAACTGCTTCCCAATGTTATTAAGGCACATGTTAGCCTGAAGTCAAATTCCAATTGCCAGAATGTTCTGAGACAAATGCTTCACAATTTGAAAAGGCCATTTGCTGTGTCCCATGCATCTAGAACACAGTGAAGTCCCCATTGTGCGAAAGTACCTCACCATTAGTACGGGGGTGATACTGTAAACTTTTTTGCCTAGAAAAAGTATATATTCCATGAAGATAATGGATTATAAAGTTGAACACTGCAAATAATCATTATAAGTTTAATAGTAGAAAAATCATCAGCAGTGTTGCCATGTTTATGTGTTTCAAAAAATGTGGTGTAGCAGCTACCTCAATGAAACCAAAAGAATTGGTTTAGAATTATCTAAATTCTGCTCAACTGTATACCTTGTACCAAGTAATCAGTAAGGCCAAGCACTGACTTTTGGAAAATAGGAAAACATTGGCCGTCATGACGACTTTAATGTTTATTTTTACTGTCAAATGTTACGGATACTGTAAGGACCAAATGAATGCTGATATTTTTAATACAGATAGGACACTAATGAGGACTATTTTGAGCACCATTACTGAACATTTCCTCTAGCACAGAAGAACTTGATGTCTGTTGCATTTATGTCAGTTTTTCTCATATTCATTGGGTGATATATTCTTCTGCCTTTTCTATAAATATGGGAGCAGGGTGTCAAAGAGACTAACTCACTGCCCAGTCACACTTCATCATTAGTAGGGCCACTTTCACTCCAACTCCAAAACCTGGGTTCTTTTTATGATGCATAGACGCTTCTGAAACTAAATTAAGAATATCTGAGTTCCTCACTCCTTTTGTCTGTGCCATTTAACCACCCTAGCCATGGTCATTAAATACTCGGGAAGCCAAAAGAACAAATAGGAAATATACATTCCAGTTGATTAATAATTGAGGCGGGGAGTTCAACCTCAGCAGAATTCTAGTCATGTCTCCCTAGTTGTTGGCCGAAGTCCATCAACACTAAAACCAAGGAGCTAATGAGTAACAGGTTCTGGGGGTGCAAAGCCACAGGGGTTGGGGAGGAAGCTGTGGAGGCAGGGAATTCCTCAAGTGTCCTTGTCTTTCCCTGTTCAGTCCTTGTTCCCAATATGCTGTATCATCTACATCTTTCAAACCGAAGGGCAATTATTCAGAAATCCATAGACACCTAGCTCAGTAAAATTCAGTAGTGGGGCCTGGGGCCTCCCAAGGAGGGTGTAGGAATCCCCAAGCAAATAAACCAGAGATCATCTGAAACAACCGTGACTTGAAGCAAAGGCCAGGAACGAAGTATGCTGGGGAACAGGAACAGGAAGAAATGGGGAATGAGCCCCTACAAAGCAGGTGGCTTTCTGTATAACTCAGATCCAAATAGGGACCAAGAGTGAAGATGCAGAGGCAGAAGACCCACAGGTAACAGAGTTGTAGAAGCCTAAAATACTACTAATTCTGTCTAGTGTAGACTAAAGATCACACCATCGTTCTGTGAACTACCTGCATAGGAACAGAAAAGGAAGGGAGAAGCAATTCCAGTCATTGCTGGACCTTTCTAAATCACCACCCTCACCCTGTCACCCCACCCACAAAACTATCAATGGCTCCCTACAGCCAATAAAGCAAAACACCTCCATCCTTGCATTTCATCTATGTTGTGTGCAAAGTACCTTCCTAGTTTCATCCCATACAATCCCTTAAACCTAATTTTCTTTCATCCAATGATTCTGACGCTCAGCTTCCAAACACACCCTTCCTTTCCCTGCTTTCAGGTCTGGGCTGCAGTGATTTTTCTCTACTTAGGATCATCCTAGTGGCCTTCAAAGTCCCAGCTCAAAGATGACGGTCTCCATGAAGACTTCCCAGTTCACTCTGGCTAGAAACCAGTCAGTCAGGCAATCAATTAGTGTGTGTGTGTGTGTTTGTGTCACAGTCTCCTGACTGTGCCTTCTTCATGGCTGTCACCACTCTGCCTTGCTTTACAGGTATTCACATATATTATTTCCATCACCCCACAGTCTTACTGCGGTCTTCACAGTACCCAACAAAGTCTGTAGGGCTGGGACTAGGTTTCAAGGGGGATACAATCTGGAGAAAAGATGAAGCCACAGAGGAAATTCAGTCTGGGTAAAAGGGAAAACTCCTTGACAGTCCTACAAGATTCAATGGGTTTATTAGACTGAGTAAATTCAAGGGAGCTATTTAAAAGAGAATTAAGGGCTGGCCTGAAGTCATGAACTGGGAGACCATTACTGCAAACACTCTACATGTTTGCATTTACAGAGACCTCATGCCAAGAACCCTACTAGGCTCCAGGGACACAACCATAAACAAGACACGGACCTTGTTCTCAGGCACCTCCTCACTGCAGAAGGCCAACTTTGACTTTTTTGTTGTTGTTGTTATTTTTTTTTTTAAAGATTTTATTTATTTGACAGAGAGAGATCACAAGTAGACAGAGAGGCAGGCAGAGAGAGAGAGAGGAGGAAGCAGGCTCCTTGCTGAGCAAAGAACCCGATGTGGGACTCGATCCCAGGACCCTGAGATCATGACCCGAGCCGAAGACAGCGGCTTAACCCACTGAGCCACCCAGGCGCCCCTGTTGTTGTTATTCTTGTTGTTAAACACATGACCTCTGTTTTATCCGACTTTATGCTAATAGTGTTAATTGTTCCATCTCAAGCCAAATTTGAACCAACCCGCTGTGCATGGTTTCTGGTGAACTAAGACAATTCTTTCTGCCAGAACTACACCGATAAGCATGATTCACGGTGCTGGTGATAAGGACTTAATGTAAAGACAGAAGAAGTACCATACATAGAAGCTTCCCATTGCAGGAATTGTTCTGGTAAACTTGCTAGAATGGAGGAGAAAAGATTCCTGAATCAGACAGGGTGTACTGGAGGTTAAGCATCTGTCTTTGTCTCAGGTCATGATCTCAGGTCCTAGGATCAGGTTTAACTGAAGAAGCAGCCCACTTCTCCCTCTGCCTGCTTCTCCCTCTGCTCACGGTGACAAATAAATAAAATCTTAAAAAAAAAAAAAAAAAAAAAAAAAAAAGGTGAACTGATCACCTTAAAGAGGCAACCAAAACAGAGGATTTCACAGCAGCAAATAGATCCCTCTGGACATCAGGAAGGCCTGGACGTGCATGAAGTACATGACCATAATTATCTTGAGACGACAGCCCCCCCCCCATATGGGCTATTGTACATCAAGATGGTAGCTCAGTGATAGGCAGATGTCTAGAAAAATGGTGATACCATTTGTTGACTTTAATGAAGGAAATGGCGTCTCAGTCAATGCTTCTCTATGCACAAACGTCAAGACTCAGAAATGTGCCAAAACAAACAAACAAACAAACAAACAAACATGAGAGAGCAGGCTGCAGAGTGAAAAGTGAAAACCAGCCATCTGGGGCCTGGCCTGTGTATCTTTACCCACAGAGGAGGTGTGGGGCCTGACCCAAGTCAGGCTCTCATCAGACTATTCTGGGAAACACAATAACAGGTGCCTTGTGACACTGTTTTCCGATGGGAATCCTAACTCTGCATAGATACGCAGTGTATTATGGGGCACCTAAGTTGTCCTCTACTCATGGCTGGGACAAACGATCACCATCCCGTAGGGTCCCAGACAATGAATTCTGAGGCAGTTCAAAGAATCCAGGTTTGGAGTGGCCACAAAGTTGGCTCACTGCCTCCAAGTAATAAAAGGAAAGGTCACCTGCTGGATCACACAGAGGTTTAGGCAGGCGTCCAGATTAAGAGAGAAATGAAGGGAAGACGGAGAGTGTGTTAGTATGGCGACAAAGACAAAAAGGCCAGCTTCAGCAGCACAGAGCACTTGGAAAGCTGGACGTAGGTCTTGTTCCTCTTTCTAGCCCCAGTGCAGGGTACTCCCAGGTCCTGACGCATGGTCAGAAGCCCATCAGTGTTGGCTGAATGAGTGACTCCTACAGATTCCTGCCTGACACTTTAAGGGACAAAGGTCTCCAGACTCTTCATTTCTGGACATTTCTTAATTCTATTACTAAAAAAAAGTCTTCTGTGATTTAATGGAAGTCAGAGGCCAGGAAAATTATAGAATTGAATATTATGGAACGGATGGCTTTTAACCCTTTAGAAAAGGAAACAGAGGCTGGGTACCACTGCAGCTTAACAAGGTGCATTTTCAATGGGCTCTTCCCTATATAGAGGATCCAGGGTTCAAACAGGGCATATATTGGGCCTCAAGCATAATCTTCCCCCTCTGGAAAATTCCTGAGCTGGTTTTGCTGACAGCTCTTACAGTGACACAATTTCCTACAGGTTGGCACATTTTGAACAGTGTGCCTAATTCAAAAATATCAGCACATGCCTGATAAATGTCACTGCACATCTGTGCCTAACAGATTTTAAGCTGCAATCACATTAAGGAAATGCGGATTACATCTGCAAGTCCTCTCCCATCAGTTGGGCGGGCTACATCCCCAAACACTATGCCAAGATGTTGAAAATGCGGGTTTATGTATTTGCTGGAATGCAAGCAAACCTCTTTGAGAAGTTACACAAGTAACTCTTCCTTACAAGTTGAACTATGGGTCTTCACCTCAGAAAGGAAGTCTCCCAAAGGGGCTTCTCTATTTCCAGTCCATTCTTAAATCCTACTGATTCTCTTTGGCAAACGATGGGTCTATATGCTAGAAGCCATACATTTCATGGATTTTTAATTAATCTTACTTCTCGAGGGGGGAGAAAATGAAGCCTGGAGAGTCTACTCTGTTAGTCCCCTACTGTACCAACTCTACAGAGCTCACAGCTGAGGGATTTCAAAAGCTTCCCATTTTCCTCGTATACATATCCATCACCTGAGTTCATTAACACCTGAAGGCTAGACTCAACAGCCATAATTTATGACTGCTTTCAAGTCCTCACATAAATATGAAAACCAACGCTTCTGTATGGTCCCATTAAGACAGAATAGGACGTAGCTGGTTTAAAATGTCGACACCACCACCATCACCACAGAGGGAGGGTGCGTGGGTGGCTGAGTCAGTTAAGCATCTGATTCTTGGTTTCGGCTCAGGTCATGATCTCAGGGTTGCGGGATCAAGCCCTGCATTGGACTCCATTGGGTCTCCTTAAGATTCTTTCGCTCTCCGCCTGCCCCTCTTTGCCTTCTCCCACTCTGAAAAGCAAAACCAAAAAAAAAAAAAAAAAAAAAAAAAAACAGAGGCACTACTACTTCACATCTCTTTGCTAGGCACTGGTAGGCTTTGAAATAGAAGGTCCCTTTTGGCCCATCTACTCTTTAGTCAATGACATGTAACTCTAAGTCTGACAGAATTTTGGAAAACATCCTCAGGAAAGGGAGCTCTCCGTCTCCTCCGCTCCAGATGAAGTGGATGACACCAAGAAATGTCAAGGGAGCTCAGCTGTTTTACATTTGCAAAACTGTCTACTTTGGCATATTAGGAGAATGCCATTTTCCTTCTTGGGATGTTGCTGGTCTAGACGTCGTTTCATGTGGCAAAGAAAACGGATCATCAACAACAATTAGCAAAATGAGGTTCAACAGAGCTGAACACAGAGGTTGACTGTGCTATTACGCAACCTGGAAATCCATAGTTCTTCTCTGTTGAGCTAAAAGAAGCAGGGTCACCTGCATCTTACAATAGGATGATTGGTTTCTTTAGAAAAATCTGGGTTTCTTAAAGAAAGGTCCTCTGCTCTCAACACACTCAACTTTCTCTTTCTTGTGAGAAGCATCATCTTCACACAGTGGAAGGGCAGTCTGGCCTCCCAATGAGCTGCTCCCGGTCAACAGAAACTCGCCAACTCCTTCAGCCAATAATGGCAGCAGAAGCATAGCCTACTACTTGCTCACACACCATATAAGGACGTATATTCACCAGAAAGGAGGTGAAGACTGGTGTGAACTTACACAGCAGAGTCACTTCTCAACTCCTGAGCCCGACCACAGCTATGCCAGCCAGCAACCGTTCTTCCTTGGGGAACCGCCACCCAAGCACCACCCTATGCATGCCTCATCCTCCTTTCTTCTCTGCAGAGTCTGTGATCCATGAAGTTACCTTTGTGTCTAATTCTGTCATGATCACCAGATAAATGCACATATGCATGATGCAGACAGGAGATTAAAACCTTTAAGCCATTTGAAAAGAATGGTATGGTTTATCAGAGAACGTCCATATACCATATAAATGGTTCTAATTTTTGAAACAATACTTCAATAAGTTACAGTTTCATTTTACCAGTGAAAAACAAAAAGCAAAACAAAACCAAGGTACCAAAAGATGGAGTGGCTTTATAAACATTATCCAGGCAGGTGCCCACAGCTCCAGAAATTATCTTCCAAAGGTCCTTCAAGGGCATTCTCAGTCCACCCAGCACATAAGTTCAACCACCATGACCAAATTTATTCAGATCGATGTGGTACTCATTTAAGATTTGCATTTTTCAAACAGTTTGAAATGCACTGCATTTATATAGATTATTTCTATATAAACTGCTGAATATCTGATACATTTCTAGGTGACTGGATCTAATTCTTGAAACTTACTTTTGAGTGGTGAAGGAGTTCAAGAAACTGAGTAGAATTATTTAGAAGCACTGATACATAAAGAGAAAGAAGATCAAAGTCCTACATGAGGCTTGAATGTAAAAGTTATTTGTCCCACCAGTAAATATTTAGCCCCACTGTCAATATCATGGCAAACAATACAGATACATTTCCTGTCTTCTAGGAGCTTATGGTAGTTAAGTGGAAGACAGTAAACCAAGAAACCCCGCTATGGTGTGGTGAGGACCAGGCTCACCAGATGCATGGGGAGCCTCTAGCAGGTGCATCTCATCCAGCCCTAGGGGGAGAAAACAGTTCCCTGAGCAAAGACTGCTTACAATGAGGTCTGGAGAAGGAGAACTTGTCCCAGTGAAGAAAGCAAAGTCTGGTCAAAGCCCTGATTTAATGAAGCAAAATCTGACTCTACAACTTTCAAAATAGGAGGCCCCTGGTTGGCTTAGTTGGTGGAGCATCTGAGTCTTGATTTTGGTGCAGATCGGGATCTTGGTCCTGGGCTGGAGCCCCGAGTTAGGCTGTGCACATAGAGGGGAGTCTGCTTGAGATTTTCTGTCCCCCTTCCCCCTCCCCCTGCTTGCCTACTTGTACATACACCCTCACTTTTTCTAAAGATTTTATTTATTCATTTGACAGAGTTCACAAGTAGGCAGAGAGGCAGGCAGAGAGAGAGAGAGAGGAGGAAGCAGGCTCCCTGCTGAGCAGAGAGCCTGATGCGGGGCTCAATCCCAGGACCCTGGGATCACGACCTGAGCCGAAGGCAGAGGCTTTAACCCACTGAGCCACCCAGGCACCCCATGCACCCTCACATTTTTAAAAAACTCCCCCTTCCTTCCTTCCATTCAACTCCATCCCCAGAATAGACACTCTTTCTTCAGCTCAAGGTCATATTTTTTTTTTTTTAAGAATTTTTTCATTTGTTTGACAGAGAGAGAGATTGCAAGTAGGCAGAGAGGCAGGCAGAGAGAGGAGGAAGCAGGCTCCCCGCCGAGCAGAGAGCCCAACATGAGGCTCGATCCCAGAACCCTGAGATCACGACCTGAGCCAAAGACAGAGGCCCCAACCCACTGAGCCACCCAGGCGCCCCAAGGTCATAAATTTCTGAAACATGACGCAAGGTAGCTCTACTCCTTCCCACTCAGTTCATGAACGAACCATCACCCTAGATGGCTGTAGATTTTAGAATTTCACAGAACCTAGCCATGACGGCAGACCTTAGCCAAAAATCCAGTATCAAAAAATTCTCCCCCTTCTGACTTCACGGACTCACTGCCTCCTGATACTCCAGATCGCTAGCCATAACCTCCCTCACCTCTCCTTACTTTTCCAATCAGGAGATATTGACAAAGAAGAATAAAAATACGTCCTAGAAGTGGAGAGACGCACGCACAAAGGACAACTGCGGCAACCGAAGACCAGAGTTTGTACCCCAAGGCCCCACCGTCCTTCCCCTCTCCCCTTGTGTACTGCTTACCCCTCCGCTACTGTCACAGTCTGTTCTTTCCAGGGCAGGAGTGAAAAACACCAAGAAGAAATCAAAGAGCGACTTCTCAGGAGAACCTCGATTGCCCCAATGTGTTGATGTGCAAATGATCAAATTATAATCTTTTTGGCTTAAGGAGGAAAAAGGAGCCACCATTCCAGTGAGCAACCTGGATTCTAAGAAATGAGAAGAGCATTTATTTTTATTAGTCATGGTCTTCACACTAATTGCCCTCCTGTCCGTGGTCTTCCATCCATAACACACTTGTCCTTTCAATAATGAGAGGGGAGAGGAGAGATTTAAAAAAAAAAATGCTTTTTATTCCAAAAACTAGGACTATTTTTAAAGCTAAATTATTGGCCGTCTAATTGAAGCTAATCAAACTATAGTCAGATCTTGGCTTGAGAAATGGCTCCTCATTTCATTGGGAAAGCAAGCTCGGTCCTGTAATCATGAATCTTGTTCTCAGGTAGATGTTGGAACACAGCACAGGGGAGAAGGGTAGGCTGCCGGCCCTCATCCCCCATCATTTATCCCAAGCTCTGGGGTCCACGCACAGCTCGGTCAGGCTGCTCCAGTAACCAGCAAAGCTGCTAGAGCCTCCAGACTTGTGCCAGATATAAAATACAGCAGCACAGCTTTAAAATAAACAAACAAAAAAACCCAAACAATTCTACTGTTTCTAGAAATGTCCCAAGATAAAAACAGTTGATCCTTCCTAGAAGAGAGCAGTTGTTCTGTTTTGTTTTATTTTTCCAACTTTTGAGACAGCCAAGCAATGCTTCCGTTTAAGAGCACCTGCGCACACATTAGCACCTGCGCACACATTAGCGGAGGCTGTAAAGCAGACCAGGGTGGGGTGCACGCGGGCCACACGGACAATTCAGGAGGGCAAAGGCCTCACGTGGGCGGTTTGCAAGAAAGCTACTCCCCTCCACGTCAGGCGCTGGGGGAGAGAATGAAGCCTTGAAGGACACCATCCAGCAAGCTAGCGTGCATTTACTCGTGCATTTACTCCACCAGGCATCATCGCAGACATGCCTCGGGGCCACCAGGAGAGGACTAGGGCAGGGATAGGAAGTGAGGAGTTCGTTCAAGGGCAGCTTCAGCCAGAACACGGGGAAGACACACTCGACAACCCAGCCCAGGCAGGCCTTTCAGCGCGGAGTGGTACAAGCAGCAACGGAACACAGTGAAATGTCCAAAGGGACGGAGAAAAAGTTAGCCAAGATGACAAGGAGGCAGACACCAGAGCCGCCCCTTTCCAAAGAAGGCGCCCTTCAGAGAAGATGGTTCACGCGCCCGCCTTCGGCAGGACGTCAGGCTTCTACCCATGCAGCGGAAGTTCACATCATCCCAGATCTTTCTACACATTTACAGATTGTTGCATTTACAAAACCAAGGAACCGTACCTTTCCAGGAAGGCTCTGGGGCGAAGCAGAACTCACAGCGTTCAAAGAGCATGTGATTGCAGGAGAACTAAGGCAGCAGGTCTCAAACTTCCAAGGGCGTGGAACCGCCCAGAAGGCTTTTTAAAGAGATTGCTGGGCTCCAGCCCCCAAGGGGTCCCTGGTGAGGACTGAGAATTTACATACCTAACAATTCTCAGGTGGGGCTCGTGGGCTTCGCTGGTCCAGGCACCCCATTTTAGGAATGATTGGTCTAGAAAAAAAGGAATCCCTGCCTGCCCGGGGCTTACAACCGGACTACGAGGAGCAAGAGCAAAGAAAGTAGCGTATATACTTGAATGCTTTTTTGACGCGTTCAAAACCTGCAGGAAAGATCGGGGGCAATTTAGTTGGGGTTGAATACTGAGTTGTTGAGTTTCTGTTTTGTTTTGTTTCCTAAAATAGATTAATTCTATGAGTATGGGCCTTGGATCCATGTTTTGCAAACTTAAGTGTACGTGAGAATCACCTGGCGACCTCGTTAAAAAGTAGATTTGATTCTAGAGGCCTGGGGTGGTCCCTAGAGTTAGCCTTCCTAACCAGCGCCCAGGTGTTTCTGAGGCTGTGGTCCACGGGCTGCACTCGGAGTATCAGCGTCTCACTATTTTATAACGAGAAGCAATAGAGCCCAGCGGGTCTCCAGTGAAGACCCAGGGGTCCAGCTGCATGGATCCCAATCCAAGCTCACTCACTAGTTGCTTGAGTTTGCCAAGTTACTTAGCTTCCCTGTGGCTCAGTGTCACCTTTAAAATTAGACTAAAGAGGGCGCCCCGGGGTGGGGGGGGGGTGCAGTTGCTGAAGTGGTAGATTCTTGGTTGAGGCTCAGGTCATGATCCCAGGATTCTGAGATCCAGCCCCTCATGGGGCTTCACACTCCGTGGAGCAGAGTCCCTAAATTTCCCTTTCCCTCCCCCGTTGTCCCTGCCCCCCACCATGCACCCATGCATTGTTTCTAGAATAAATAAATCTTTACAAGAAAATAAAATTAGAGATGCCTGGGTGGCTCCGTCGGTTAAGCATATGCCCTTGGCTCAGGTCATAATCCCAGGGTCCTAGGATCGAGTCCCGCATTGGGCTCCCTGCTCTGCGGGAAGCCTGTTTCCCTCTCTCTCCCACTTTCCCTTTTGTGTTCCCTCTCTCGCTGTGTGTCTCTCTGTCAAATAAATAGATCTTTAAAAAAAAAAAAAAAAGGAGAAGAAAATTAGATTAATGAGAGAAGCTACCCTCAGTGCTATGAGGAGCAACAGTGAGTATGTGTCAGGCAGAGAGCTTGGCATGGGTGCAATAGAGAAAGGGAGCCGATCTGCTTGTCTTAAACCTAGTTGTACACTTGCTTTTTATAATTTCTTTCCAAGTGGTTAAAGTTAAGCAGTTCTTGCTTCAGATGGGAGGTAAGTGTCTAAGTTTAAATATTGGCCTGGACAGGATCCCTTGTCTGTTTGCTGGCTGCTAGGGCACGGCTGACATTTCCTGCAGCTGTACGGACCTGCCCTAAGGATGTCAATGAGCCGCTTTTTTCTAGCATCCAAGGCAGTACTGAACTAAGTCGTGTTGTGTGCATGCGTGTGTGTGGGAAGGGGCTTCAGATGGTAAGAAAAAGTATATAAAAACTTTGCTTAATGTTTCAGACCTGACCAGTGAAGGTTCACATAGAACTGCTTTGTTGTTATGACTGTAGGATAGAATTACTAGGACTCTCCATTACTCAAGTTCCCTTGAGGGCAACAGTGTTCCGACATGCAGAAACATACTTCCTTCCTCCCCCTGTATCCCTCCAGTGAAGAAAAGTACTGCTAAATTCAGTGGTGACTACTTAAGAGGCCCGGTGCCACCTTCATAGCCTAGGATTAGACTCTAAAGTTCTGAGCAAGGGGTGCCTGGAGGCCTCCGTCAATTAAGTGACGACTCTTGATTTCAGCTCAGGTCACGATCACAGGGTCGTGAGACCCAGCTCAGCGTGGAGTCACCTTGAGATTCTCTCTCTGCCCCCCCTCAAAATAAATAAAATCTTCTTAAAAATTCAAAAAAAAGTTCAGGACACCTAGACAGTACTAACTGAATATTTATAAAGAAACACAATAATTTTCCATTAACAATAGAGAGGCATTCGAGGACGAGCCCCTTGAGGTAGGACAGTCCATTCTGCAAGGCCTGTCTGCTTCCAAATGTCAGCATCGTCAGATTGTTTCTGGGAGGCTGTCAACAGTTTATTGAAAGGGTAATCTGGGATAATTGCAAAGACCCGAAGCTGCACCTGCTGTAATTTCACTCTTGGCTTTGGGGAAACAGTCTCTTTTAAAGTGACAACAGAAAAGAAGAGCTCTGTAACCAATGGTCTTTTTGTGTCTACATGATTCATACTGCAGATCCTGAGCAGAAACCCACACACAGACACTGAGACACAGGGCGCTTGAAAGGACTGAGCTGTTTTTATTTAAAAAAAAATTCTTTATAAAACCAGAGAGGGCTTGTGACCCTGAAAAGAAGGAGGGAGAGAGAGAGAGAGAGAATTTCTAATGTGTTTTAGTGACAATTGTTCTCTACAAAGAACACAGTAATTATGAATATCTTAAATACTACTCTATCCAACAAGTCTGAGAAGTCATTTTCAATAACTCTGGGATGTATGAAATGTCTTGCAAGCATTCGAGAACTGGAAAGGAAAATCTACAATTCTGAGGACAGGTATTCCGTTCGAGGGCTGTGCATTTGTTTTAACTCTGTATCAGCTTCATACTAGGGATCTCTTGCACATGAATAAAGAAAAAAGGCTTCCCATTTGGTTTACAAATGAAATGCAAGGCTTATTGTAAGTAACCAAAGAGATGCTTAACGATCTCTCCCCATTAGAAGAAACTTCCCTCTCCATCTGTTAATACAACACACAGTTTTTAGCCAAGCATCAAAATGACTTAGAAAAGCAAAAATCAGCCCTGCAAACCAAGTCAATAAGAGATTAATTTGGAAAACCTGTGACCTATCTTGAGACACACTCCGCCAAAGCTACCAGAAATAATTAGAAGCTGCTTATGGTTTCATAAGTTACTTGGTATCTCAAGACTACATCATATTTGCATTAATACATGCATAAAATATGTATTTTAATAGTTTAAATACACGTATTTAAAAAGATGCGCTCCTACCTAACAGTCATTTCCAATGTGGGTATTATACATACCTTTCTCTTCCCATCCCCCAAACTGGACATAAGCAGATTACTTTTACAAAAATTTTAAAGGCAAGAAGACACTTAACATATTTTATCCAACAAGAAATGGTATAATGAAATCTTCTCTCTGCTCTAAGATGGGGAATAGAGGAAGCATCTGGGAGCTCCAGGGGCGGGCTTGCAGCACAGTATTTTTTAAAGTAAATGTATTAAAAATGAGTGTCCAGAACTGATTCACATGTAATTTCTCAGAAATAAAGGCTTGCATTGAAAGACCACTACAGTGTGGTTTTAAATATATTCACACAAACTTATTAGGATAAAATCTTTCCTTATTACAAATAGACAAAATATATATTTGGTAAGATAAGTTTCAGGACAATAAATGTACACTATACTTAATACACATTATTAAAAAAAAGTCTTCAACCAAGATGTACCATTCAGGCCCATACAATTTTGTTTTCTTCTTCTGTAGAAGGAGAATAAGAAAATCTGCTATATTTTTCTCAATCACATCAGATAATGAACACAAAAGTACTTGGAAGATTACCATATATGATAGAAGCATGAGGTAATTAAAATGCTTGCTAACCATCTCCTAAAAGCTTACATTGCATACGCCTTGCCTTTTGCAAGGCTCCCTTAGACATTTTTCTTGTCATCTCAAAACACCTCCAAAGGTGGGTCCCACATGTAACGTCTGGTCCTATTTCCTTGATGGGGAAGTGAAGACAAAATGAGTATCAGACAAAAGAGTCTCACTTGGAACCAGCACCCAAACTTAATCCACGATGACTTTCCTTATCATTTCCTTACCATTAGTATAAAACCTGATACAAAAATTTCACATTACTGAGTAATTTCAGCATGGGGGACAATGAAGAGAGATGGTAGGAAAAAGGGGGGGAAATTCTACACTCAGGGTTCAGCTCCCACTGTGATGCAGACCCGACTCCAGCCCTGTTTGGCGCAAAGATAAAGAGAAGGTACAAATTGCTGCTGTTTCCAAACCCACCCCTAACAGCAGGGTATGTGAACAAAAAAAGTCCATCTACCTTATACAATCCAATGACATGTTAAGTTTTCCTACCCCTCTGCACTTGAAAGAGAGATGACGCCCCACTCAGAATATGGACTGAGTTGACTAGGTCTTCAAAGAAGACATCAAAACCAGGCAACAGAAGATGCAGCAAAACCACAGAATCAATAACCCAGACATGACCGAGACAGACGAACCATGATGGGAAACAGTCACCAGTCTCTCTAGATGAATGACAGCATTCAGGATGCAAAGCCAGGTGGCAAGTGCACACAACGACAGACCCCGCGGGCAGAGGCTGTGGTCCTCAGCGGGGGGGATGGGGGGTTACAGATGAATGGTCTGGATGAGCCAGAAGTGTCTTCCCATCAGGGATTTCTGTTCACATGGAAGAGGAGGACTTTCAAGGATGTAACAGGTCACAGGATGTAGTTAAATGCCATCCCATGACTTGAGCTCAATAACAAAATTTTAAGGTAACTGAAACTTATTGTTTTAGAGAAGAATCATCTTTAGAATCCAGTATCCCTGGATTCCTATGCTGATTCAAGCACATTTTAAAGTACTGAGATAGTCAAGAAAAGTCAGGCTTTGGAGTTGAGCTGCAGCTCCTGTCTCCCAGGTGTCTATGTGCATGAGCTGATCCTCAGAGCAGAGAAGGGAGCCATGAGCAGTGGTAATAGGTAGTGCACCTAAGAGAAAGTTTGGGGAAGACACAAGTGTCCATTCCCCAGTGAGGAGTGCCATAGAGTTCCAAAGAAAGTAGCAAACCATGTCTGGAGATCTTGTAATCAAGCATTACAGGATCAAGAGTACACAGTCCCTGTCTAGCAAATGAGCAGTGGAACTCAGAAGCATGTTACTGAGGGCGGTCCTTTTGCAGAAACAGAGGGCAAAGGTGGACCACCGGCATTACACATGGACCCCTCACAGTCGTCTTTGCTTACACAGGCTGTGTCTTCTGTTCTCCACCTTTGCTCAAAGGAACCTGAAACACCTCTTTTCCAATGCAGAGAAGACACCAACGATCTTTTAACATACATTTCAAAACACAGGAACTCTGTAAAGATTCCCAGCCTATCCCCAATAGAATAGAGGCTGGCAGGATATAGAGACAGCCTTCTCTAAAGTATTTCCTTCTCAATAACTTCTTTAAGGTCAACACTGTCCAAGGGTATGGACCTGAAGGATATCTTGCTTGTGTTGATACAATCCAAAGTAAGGGAAAACATCCCCCAGATGAATAGCCCACCAGCTCTTACAGTTATACGATTATTTCTGGCAATTTTCAAATTCCTATCTTCTTCCTGCCTTGAGCCGCAGAAGATTCAGAAAAATGGGAACAGAGCTTCATGTCAACCCCTCACGTGTTTGTAGAAGGAACTGAAAAGTAGGCACGGTTGACACTTCTTTTCCTAGCTCTTTCTCCTCTTTTGAAGTTAAATGTCCTTTGACCAAACAGGAAGTTAAAATAGTCCAAGCACAATGAAGGAAAGTAGGAGAATGGCATCTTCTTGGTTCTGCAGCCTCAGGGGCCCAAAGCAAGAATGCAGCACCTGCTGGTGAGTGGCAGGCCTGAAGCAGCGGTGGGCGCCAGTCTCAGAGGGCCCTGCAGGCAGCCAGGACCGAGCGGACGGTGGCAGCATCACAGACCAACTGGGGCAGCATACACAGAAACCCCCCAGGGAACTGACATATGGCTTTTCATGACCTGGGTTCACATCTCTAAATCCTCAGAGACATCAAGCCTGGAACATTCTAGGTCTCATCACTGAAAGCCTTTGCTGTGAGCAGGCTACCACGATGGACATACCAGACATACCAGGAGAGTAAAACACAGGCACGGAGTGTCCTGTAGGAAAAGGCTTTAGTAATCAGACAATTAAAACAGAGCAGACATTGGAGGCAACCCATATGTCTTTCAGTGGGAAAATGGTTACATCCAGACAATGACCTGTTGTTCAGGGCTAAAAAGAGACGAGCTTTCACACCACGGAAAGACATAGAGGACACTTACGTGCATATTACTTTGTGAGTCTAAAAATATATACAAGCCATACGACATTCTGGAAAAAGGCAAACTATGGAGGCAATAAAAGGACCCAGGGGACAGTCAGGGACTGGGATGAGGAAGAGGAGTAGGTGGAGGTCGGGGGATTTTCAGGGCTGGGAAATATTCTGTATGAATCAGGAATGGTGGACACCTGTCGATCACCTTCATCCCAACCCATAGAACATGGGATACCAAGAGTGAACCCTAAGGCAAATCATAGGCTTTTGGGTGATACCCATGTGTCAGTGTTCCTACTACTCTGTTGGGCAACTTTGATCACGGAGGAGGTTGTACATCAGTAGGGCCAGAGGATATGTGGGAAATCTCTGAATTTTCTGTGAATCTAAAACGGCACTAAAAAATATTATCTACTAAAAAAATAGAATAGTCAGTTTAGTGACAGAAGCACAGAATGCTCTGTGAACACACATGATAGCTACCCTGTTTTCTAGATTTGGGAGGATGTTTTCTTGGAGGGAAGGTGAAGTGTATCCCCGGTATTTTCTACGTGGGTTACTTACCATCACCAATCTGAGTGTCAAGGGCTTCCTCTTTAAAATGGGTATATTAACGCACACCATGCCTATTACTGCGAGGGTGAAAGATTATTTATGCAAATCACTTAATAGTGCCTGAAAATAGACACACAATAGAGTCCTCATCACTCTCTTAATACAGTGAATTGAACTATTATTTTATCCATCCAGAACAAAGTTGTATAAATTATAAATCAATTAACTTAAAATTAAATTGAAATATCCTATTTGCCCTTTTGAGAATAGTAAATGAGCTAATTACAAGACTCACTGAATCACGACTAATACTTGTTTTTGGAACAATTAGTCTTTCTGCTAAATTGTTGAGCCTCCATAAAACGTCAGATGCCCTCTACACCAGCACTTCCAAACAACTGAGACCACACCTATTCTCACTTCAACGTATGGACCACGGGATTTTAAACATATTTTAATCAGAAGTTATTCACATAATCATTAATTAAGTAACTATTAATTTGCTTTCCTATGTAAAAGATATATTAATTTATCCTGGGTTTATTGAAGTAGTATAAAGAGTCTTCAGGCACCCATTACTATCTCCATGTCTTTCTGATTCTAGAAACTACCCCTATATTTGTAGCTATCTATGCAATTTTGGGTACATATATCTCAGCCAAGAGGATATGCTTTCTGAATTTTCTCTAATTCTAGACAACCACAATAACTAAGCATCACTACAAGATAAATCCAGTGTCGTTCTTCCTGACAAACATAACAGGAAGCTATAGCATTTTACATATTTTCTTTTATATTTTAGAAATATCTCAGAAAATAATATATATCTTTTTTCTTTTCTCGTTTGAGTGTTAACCATGATTCCATCCCTGGGTAAATAAACGTTTTACCTGGAATCAACTTGCTTTTTACTCAACTCAACACTCAACGAAAGTAGACACTCACTACATAGATCCTACTTCTTTTTTGTTCCAGTGTGGAGGGCAGCTGCGCAAAGTGAAATAATTTGCTGGAAGGGGTGGTGGGGGGGGTCACACAATGAGAGCGCAGCTGGGGGCTGAGCTGAAAGAAAGAAAATGCGTGAGGGTGAGCATTCTCAGCAACGTGCAAGAAGAGGGCACTTCCACCCATAAAATCGTCTCGCTTTTGCACCAGTCTTGCAACACATCAGCTACTATATTCCTGAGTCCAAAATGCCCACATAATGAGACCTTCCACAGTGGAAGAAATTCATCCTCTGGGGAGCATCCAATCGAAACATCAACTTAAGGGACCTACGTGAAGGTGAGCCCGCTTCTTCCTTCGACTTGAACTCTTTCTAAGAAAGAAATCAAGCAGCCTTTGAAGAGGCATGAACTCTTTATGCTCCCCAGGGTATTTGTACCACCGGTTACTATAAAGTTTTTTGGTCCCTGAAGGATACATTTTGCAAGAAAGTTACCATTTGAAATTGTACTGTCATGGATCATAGGGCATAATAGCACCCTGCCCTCCTTCCCCAGAGCAGCTTTAAACCAGGCAAATTTTCTTGATAAAAATGGACTCAATATCCAAACACTTACTTAACTACAAAATAGTCTTCCGAAAGAGATTTTTTTTGGATAATCTAGAACAATATGTCATAACAGAATATCATCTGGGGGGGGGGAAATACAAAGAATAAAATGAGTATTTTAAGACATTAACAAAATAAAATAGTAAATAAATCTAATGTCAACTCACTAGTAATACCATTTTTGAAACCAACCAGGGGCACCTCAATGTTTTAAAAGGTTTTATCTCAGATTTGTACACTCCTATCTGCACACTCATTTCACGAGCCTTGTAGGTACGTCATGAAATATGTGTGTTTCTACTGGCTTACTGTATAGTATTTTATTTTTTTTTAAGATTTTATTTATTTATTTGACAGACAGAGGTCACAAGTAGGTAGAGAAGCAGACGGAGAGAGAGGAGGAAGCAGGTTCCCCGCAGAGCAGAGAGCCCAATGTGGGGCTTGATCCCAGAACCCCTGGATCATGACCTGAGCCAAGGGCAGAGGCCTTATCCCACTGAGCCACCCAGGCTCCCCACTGTATAGTATTTTAGACTGACTTCTTTCTTCACGAAAGCATTTCTATAGAAAATTCTTGGGATGAGGTTTCACAGCAGTAAGGTAGATTTTGTAACAACTGCAATTTCTTTATAAGTAACTTCTTAAAGTATAAATGAATAACATTTTAAAATTCAAGTATTCGGCAATTATCATTGATGTATTTGAATCTCTTTCATATGGTAAGTATTCATCCACTTGCAAAACAATAATAAGTAAATATGAATGCATGATGGGTAAGCATACCCTAATTTTAAAAGAAATTCACTGTACTTCTGAAGACTTGGTTTGGATTCAGTGAGAAGTTTAAAGTAAATCTGTGTTTTTAGCTTTTGAATTTCAATCACTGGGGAAGGATGGTAAGTTTAGATTACAATTCACTTATTCATAGAGGTTTCCATCATAACACTGGATGAGAACATAAGGCAACTTGTGCCTGCGTGGCTCAGTCGGTTACGCATCTGCCTTCGGCTCAGGTCATGATCCCAGGGTCTTGGGATTGAGTCCCACATCCAGCTCCCTGATCAGCAGGGAACCTGCTTCTCCTGTTCCCTCTGCTATTGCCCCTGCTTGTGCTCTCTTGGTCTCTCTCTCTGTCAAATAAATATGAAATCTTAAAAAAAAATTTTTTTTTAAAAGAGACTATAAGGGGAAAAAAATAGAAAGCATTCTGCTTAATTTTTGTACATTTAACCTATTTCTAATATATACTCTAAGAAGAAAAAAATGTAATATATCACTTATAGGCAAAGTGATATAATAATAATAATAATAATAATAATAATAATAATAAACATGCCTCAAAGAACCAGAAAAGCCTGGGTTTAAATCAAGATTTGGCTACTACCTGGCCACCTGATTTTGGGAAATAAATAAATAAACATAACTGAGCATCTATTTACTCAACTGAAAAACAGACCTCCCTGCTCTGACACAGTTTTGGGGAAGAACAACTGAGATCATTCAAAGTGCCCTGCACACCCTAACAGCAGGGCAAATAAATGTCAGTTCCCCCCTCTACTTGACTTACAAAGCAACCCACTTGGTTAACAAGAAGACTATATACTTTCTTTGCTCTTCTCCTTACTCTATTTGTTAAAATGGAAATTCTTAGCCTGCATTTACAGATGGATGCAACCTATCTTCTTTTTATTTTTTCTTTAAGATTTTGTTTATTTATCTGACAGAGAGATACACAACAAGAAAGGGAAGGCAGAAGCAGGCTTCCCACTGAGCAGGGAGCCCAATGCAAGGCTGGATTCCAAGACTGTGGGATCATGACCCTAGCTGAAGGCAGACCCTCAGCAACTGAGCCACCCCAGCGCCCCTGGATGGGACTTGTCTTTGAGAGGACAGGTTTCTGAATCAGAAGGAAATAGCTCTGCATCCCACCGGCTGTGTGACACATAAGTGACTTGGACTTTCTAAGCCTCAGTGTGTCGAATGTGAAAGAGGGTATTATGGTTAATTTTCTGGGTCAAATTGACGGGGTCACAGAAAACCCAGACACTTGCCCGAACTATCTCTGGGGGCGCCTGTGAGGACATTTCCCGAGGAGATTAGCATTTGAATCCCTCTACCCGGTAAGACAGACAGACCTCAGCAAGGCTGGAGGGCAGCATCTGATCCACGGAGGGCCTGACAGAACAGGGCGGAGCGAGAAGAAAGTCACCTGCTCCGCCCGCCCATTCCAGCTGGAGTTTATAACACCACAGTCTGGGTTCTCGGGTTTTCAGATTTGGGCTAGAACACCCCCCCACCGCCGCTGCCTTCTCGGGTCTCCAGCTCGGCCAACAGCAGACAGTAGGATTTCTCAGCCTCCAAAATTATGGGGGCCAATTCCTTATGATCAATCTTCTACCTATCTATGTCTGTGTCCTGTTGCTTATATTTCTCTAGAGGACCCTGACTTGTGCGGGAGGTGACCACCATTGTAGGAATGAACTGTCACGTGATACACACATAATAAGGGTATAGGGACAATCGGTAAGCTCTCTGATACGGTATTACATCATACAACATTTGTACATCAGTGTGCTCATGTTTGCGTATGTGATATGCATAGGCCTATGTGATTTTTGTGTACAGGTGTGTGTCTGGACGTGTATATATGGACACCTCTGTGTGTCTATGCATGTAAGTAGGTGTGTATCCATAGATTACATCAGATCTTCAAAGAGCCCCGTGGCCTGAAATGGGTTTAAGAGGCCCATTTTTAGGGTACCTGGGTGGCTCGGTGGGTTGAAGACTCTGCCTTTGGCTCGGGCCGTGGTCCTGGGGTCCTGGGATCGAACCCGGCATCGGGCTCTCTGCTCAGCGGGGAGCCTGTCCCCCTCCTCCCGCCTACTTGTGATCTCTATCTCTGTCAAATAAATAAATAAAATCTTTAAAAAAAAGAAAAAAGAGGCCCAATTTCATAAAAAGAGGGAAATTATATTTAAGAATATACAAACACACACACACACATGCGCTCACACACACACAAGCTTGAGTGTAAGATTTGCTCTGTTGTGGTCCCCAAACCCCCTACTCCTGTATTGTCATGAAGCTCATCCTCATACACTTGCCATACAGAAAGTTTTTAAAACAGAAAGATGTGGGGTGCCTGGGTGGCTCAGTGGGTTAACCCTCTGCCTTTGGCTCAGGTCATGATCTCAGGGTCCTGGGATCAAGTCTTGCATTGGGCTCTTTGCTCAGCAGGGAGCCTGCTTCACCATCACCCCGCCCCCCCTGCCTGCCTCTCTGCCTACTTGTGATTTCTCTCTGTCAAATAAATAAAAATAAAATCTTAAAAAAAAAATTTTTAAACAGAAAGATGGAACTCTGGTCACAGGTTTCCCCTCCCTGAGCATGTCTGATTCGCAGTGAGGCAGTTACAGAACCAGAGCTTTGGAGTCCCCGGAATAAGACTCATTAATTAAGGTTCCATGGGTCTGGGAAAAATCTGTGTTCACAGGGAAGTTAAATTATAAATTATATATTGATTTGTAGGTGATTTTTCATCAAAGGAGTTTTAAAGAACTAGCTTACCTGGCATGATGCCAGTAAATTTTGATTTAGAAAGATGAGATTAAATGTTGGAAGGAGAAACAACAGAGAATCAAAGGCAACTTAAAATAAGACAATTGACCAGGAAAACAAAAGGAAAAACACTTCTGTGCCACGCTTGACTTATAATTTATAATTAGAATACCCAATTGAGTAAAACCACTGAGCTAAATATTAAATGAAAAATCAATTTATATGGGCCGTTCTATTGGAAATGTACTTTTTACTAAGTGACACACTCTATTTCTGCAGATTAGCCTCACGTCTTAGGTGAGCCCCAAAGCAAAGGAGCATCAGATGGAACTGTAAGGGAATCACCTTACGTGCCTTTATTTTTTCCATCCTTCCACATAACTGAGAAGAGGACATTTCAGCCACCCCATCTCCATTTGCCTGTAGAATTTCAAAAGATGCTTTTAAAATTATTCTTTTTTAAAAATTATATTCAGTTAGTCCCCATAAGTACTTCATTAGTTTTTGATATAGTGTTCCATGATTCATTGTTTACGTGTAACACCCAGTGCTCATTGCAAAAAATGTCCTCTTTAACACCCATCACAGGGCTAACATGTTCCCCTACCCTATCCCCTCTAAAACCCTGTTTGTTTCCCAGCATCCAGAGTCTCTCATGGCTCATCTCCCTCTCCGATTCCTCCCCTTCATTTTTCCCTTCCTTCTCCTAATGTCCTCCATGCTCTTTCTTATGTTCCACATATAAGTGAAACCATATAATTGTCTTCCTCTGCTTGACTTATTTCACTCAGCATAATCTCCTCTAGTTCTATCCATGTTGATACAAATACATTCATCCTTTCTGATGGCTGAGTAATCTTGTATATCAGTGACCAACTCTCAACACTCTAGCCCAAGTTGATACATTACCATGAGAAACAATTAGTTATTTGAATCTCTGTGGCCACAATTGTGTCTTCTTATAATTGATTTAGAACTGACACAAAATACTGGAAGTTTCATGTCTCTACCCTCTTGATTCGATAGGCTTCTATATTGTGATGTGCCCACCACAGTAGAGCTAACAAGCATCTCTATCATACCCCATGCTTCTCATTTCAGTTGTGTAGTGAGAACATGTACAATCTAGTCCCAATGTTAAAGTGTCTTCTACAGTACTGTGGACCATAATCATCTGATTATATTTTTAAGAAGAGACCTTTAAACTGGAGAAACTAATCAATCCATCAGAAAATCTAGAAGAAATCTTTTTAACAACAACAACAACAACAAAAAATGGTTTATAGTCTCACAACTGGGAAATAACCAGGACTAAATTTTGTATATAATTTATCAGGCTTTTCTTCTCTACACATATAATTTCATATTTATGTATTTACAAAACTGGGATGTCATTCCTTCAATCTCTTCACCAGATATGGATCTAAATTCTAATTTTAATTCACCAAAGAGTAATTGGGAGTATCTTTGTTGCGTAATTTAAGTAATACTATTTTCTTCTTTTTCACTTCTGAAGTTCCAATTTAAACAACAATCAAGAACTGTAATAAATCTCCCTGGATATCTGTATCTTCATACATGTATTTCCTTACAAAAAATAAATTTCTCAGAATGGAATTACCACAATCAAGGGTGTGCACATTTTCAAGGTGTTTGATGCATCTTTTCAGATTGCCTCCAAAAAAGCTCTGTCCATTTGAAAGCCAACAGCAGGAGTATAACACTGCCCATCTGCTCTCCAGCATTGGATATTACCATTCTTTTTAATATTTTATTCTCAGGGAAAACTTGAAAAACCAAATGTCAACCCAGCATTTGTGCCTTTTAAAAGTGCAGAGAGTTTCTTAGTAGTAATAAGTGGGGGAAAATCCACAGCCATGCAATACATTTGACAATTTCTAATCAGTTTTGAGGAAAAAAAAAGTGCATCCTTCAGAGTTACTCGGAACTAACTCTGAGGTCATTATTATAGTTACTGGGTACAGAGACTGCTGGGGAAGATTAAAGGCATTTCTGTAAGCTGGGCAGATAGAAAATGAGGGCCATGAGTCATTCATCTGATACTTGGAGTCTGAAACTGTGTGGCGGGTCAGGGGGTGGATGTATATTTCAGCAATTCACAAGACAGCCGTTTCTTCTCTCCGCAGTGCCTGGCACAGTCATACCTCATTCTGATATGAAATCTAAGACTTGCATAGCTTATTTATTTGACGGTGTTATCTAAAATAACACTAATGACTTGCACAGACATTTTCAATGTAGACCTTACAAAGCCAGGGGAATAACAGCAAAAAAGACTCCACAGGGAACGACAATGATCCACTGGGCAATCAGAAGTAAGGAGGTGAAGACAACCGGAGACATGCTAGCTAAGTCAGGGCATAAAATACAGGGAAATTCTCAGGGCTCTGTCGCCCTGGGACCTTTGGCTGTCCTTTTTCCTCACATACATGTTCCTTCACAGTGACAGACTCAAAGAATTACAACCACTGCCCTGTTATGCTGCCCAACTCTTGTCACTCACACGGTGATCTCTTGGAGAAAATGAAGAAAGGCTCCTTAAAACAAACAGACCTAGGAGGCTTGGTTAGCTCCATACAATCACTCTGACTAGCTGTTCAGGTATCTTAGAGGCCACATAAGATTTCTTGGATGCGCCAGATTGTTTGGGCTCATGGAAGGAGTGTACTTGCAAGCATCCCATCTGAGGGGTGATATTTTAAAGGACATTTAAAAGGAGATGAAAAGTTGTACAAACATGCCTATTTGGGAAAGACTGACACAACAGGATTTAAAATTTCTCTCCTGTTTCTTTAAGACAGCCATTTGATACACGAAGCCAGCTTGCCAGATTTCATTTGCTGTAAGAAATTTCATCCAAGTGATCTAAAGTGGAAAACGGGCATTGAAGAAGATATCCACGTCCAAATAGGCTTCATGCAGTGTTGTGTCTTTTTTATTATTATTATTAATTATTATTATTTAAAGATTTGGATCAAAGCAATAGGGCATCTGAAATCTTTCTTTGAAAAGGGATAAATAGGGGCGCCTGGGTGGCTCTGTCGGCTAAGCATCTACCTTAGGCTCAGGTCATGATCTCAGGGTGCTGGGATCGAGCCCCGCATCGGGCTCCCTGCTCAGTGGAGGTCTTCTTCTCCCTCTCCCTCTGTCCTTTCCCCTTCCTCCCTACCCACTCATACTCTTGAACACACTCTCTCCCTCTCAAATAAATAAAATTAAAGAAAAAAAAAAAAAGAAAGAAAGGGATAAATAATAGCAAGAACAAGAATCCTCCCAACATGAAATTAGAAATATCAATGGAGTCATTGCAAATGAGTTCTGAAACATGTAGTTTGATCCAAACATTTTGAATCGATTCAAACATTTAATTTTAGCTTGATTTCCACCCTGCAGTGTCCCCATAATTATGTCTTTATTTCACATAGATGTAGTATGTTAGACAGCTGAGACTTGAAAAGATAATTGGTTCGGTTCCCCACTTCCAATGCAGTAATTCTAAAATGTGAATGAGCATCAAAGTCACTCAGGGAGACTTGAAGTTCCCACCCCACAGCACTCCTATTCAGAGCGCTTAATGTGGGACAGAGAAACACATGTCGCACCTATTCCATAGGTATTTTGGGGTACTTCTTCCCAAATCACAGGAGAGCACTTGTTCTCATGGATATTGAAATCATTCAAGAACAAGCTGCTGTTTGGGAAAGATCTCCAAAAATAGCACTCTCCAGCATTTCTTTCTTTTCTTTTTTTTTTTTTTTTAAGATTTTATTTATTTATTTGACAGAGATCACAAGTAGGCAGAGAGGCAAGCAGAGAGAGTGAGAGGGAAGTAGGCTCCCCGCTGAACAGAGAGCCTGATGCAGGGCTCGATCCCAGGACCCTGAGATCATGACCCGAGCCGAAGGCAGTGGCTTAACCCACTGAACCACCCAGGTGCCCCCACTCTCCAACATTTCTGTTACTTCATGCCAGTTTTTCTTACCCCAGATGGTCCAAACATTTTTCCTTATGTCCATCAAAAATGTCCACAGTTAATCTAAGGGAAAGTATAACATGATGATGGGGCACTTAGGTGGCTCGGTTGGTTAACAGTGTGACTTTGGCTCAGGTCAAGATCTGAGGATCCTGGGATCAAGGGCTCTGCACTCAGCATGGAGTCTGCTTCTCCCTCTGAACACCCCTTCCAGCTCATGTTCTCTCTCTCTCTCTCAAGCAAATAAATAATTTTTTTAAAGATTTTATTTATTTATTTGACAGGCAGAGATCACAAGTAGGCTGAGAGGCAGGCAGAGAGAGAGAAGGAGGAAGCAGGCTCTCTGCCGAGCAGAGAGCCCGATGCGGGGCTCGATCCCAGGACCCTGGGATCATGACCTGAGCCGAAGGCAGAGGCTTTAACCCACTGAGCCACCCAGGCGCCCCCAAATAAATAATCTTTTAAGAAATAAGGCAGATGAGGGGCCCCTGGGTGGCTCAGTGGGTTAAACCTCTGCCTTCAGTTCAAGTCATGATCTCAGGGTCCTGGGATCGAGTCCCGCCTCAGACTCTCTGCTCAGTGGGCAGCCTGCATCCCTTCCTCTCTCTGCCTGCTGCTCTGCCTACCTGTGATCTCTCTCTCTCTCTGTGTCAAATAAATAAATAAAATAAAATAAAATAAATAATGTAGATGACACTATTTTTTTTTCGATTTATGATATGTCGGTATCTCATTTATGCAGGGTAGTTTAGCTCTACATACATTTTACCACTGCAGCTACTTACCATCACTGAGACCATTCTTCATTTAAAACTGAAATCTCCTGCTGTCTTTTCCTCTCCTTTTGAATATCATAACTATTTTATGTCTTCCTGGAATATCTGATGAGGATTTAAAAGACATCTAGGGGGAAAAAATCCCAGAATTTTCTTTTTCTTTCCCTCCAGGATTTTCTTTACAAATTTTGTTAGTTCTCAATCCTAGTACCTACTGACCAAAATACAAAATGACAGTTCAGGGGTGCCTGGGTGGCTCAGTCAGTTACACATCTGACTTTGGCTCAGATCATGAATTCAAGGTCCTGGGATTGGGTCCCTCATTGGGCTCCCTTCTCAATAGGGAGTAGGCTTGTCCCTCAGATCCCCCCCCCCATTTGTGCATGCACTCTCTCTCTCTCAAATAAATACATAAAATCATTTAAAAAATAATAAATGACAGCTCAGATGAAGTTCAAAATGTACAGACTATCAGGATAGCCTCCAAAACAGAAACGTTGCAAGGTGGATGAAACATGTGCTTCGCCATTCCAGCTATGATTTGTTTCTGTGTGGTTTCTATAAGATATAGAATCTAGCAACATTTTGAAACACAAAATATACTCAAAAACAACTACGTATAAAAGAACTAAGGGAATTTTTTTCTGAGATTTTGGCCAACTCCAGAGATGTAAGAGCACTGAATAGCCAACACAATCCCTAGCTTATGGAAAAGCTGATCTAGAATGATTCCTAACTAAATACATAGCTAAGAAGCTGTGCCCCAGTTTTATCTGAGGAAACATTTTGTTACAGTGCTACGTGTGTATGTTGGAAATCTGATTCTTTTTTCACCTGAAGCAGGACAAATCTGCATTTCATGAACAACTACCTTTTATATTATACTCTGAAATTATGTAAATCCTGAATTCAATTATAGAGATGTTTTTGCTAGGACAATCGTTTAGTATGTTTAAAAAAAAAAAAAAAAGAAGTTAAAGAATGTAGTAGTAAAATATACTGACCTAGAAATGAATCTCTTTCTTGACTTAAGCCTAAAAAGCAATACAGGAATTTCTCAGTCATTAAGTAGGTAATTATCTCTCTTTTCACTTTTCCACCCACACTCCATTTTTTCTCACTCCCATGGCTAATTTTCCCAGGAGAGCTAATGTCCGTGAAATTGTAGTAAAAAACACCATCAAAAAAGATGAAACTACACGTATCTCAGATGGTTCCTTAATACACCTCTAACAAAATGATGAAGGAAGACTTTTTAAAAAAGATAACACTAGTGAGTGAGAGATAATCTATTAATATTATCAGATGCTGAAGCTTGCATAAATTTGGAGATCATCCCGACAGTCTGATTTTATGGTTAGGAAACTGGGGAAACCTGAGCAGCGAAGTCACAGGTCACAAAGCTAGCAAGCAGCAGTTTGAGCTGAAATGCAGGTCTTCTGACTCCTTGTTAAAACCCTTTTCCCATCAGATCCTGGGCGGGCAGGCAATCATGGCAGAAAAGCCTAAAACGGGGATTGACTGATTTCTAAGTTCCCAGCCAGGAGATGGCCTTTATCTTTAAACTTGATCAAACCAAATTTCAGTTCCTACAACCTGTTTTGTTGGAAGTGGGAACTATTTTTCAACCACTAAATTCAATATTCATATTCAATATTCATATTCAATATGTGTTACCTAGCTTCAGCAGTTTAACCTATGGGTACGTGTGTGTGCGCGCGCACGCGTGTTATGCATACATTTAAAATTCTAGGTACAATTTAAAATCCTCCTGGGAGGGGGGGCGTCTGGGTGGCTCTATGGGTTAAAGCCTCTGCCTTCGGCTCAGGTCATGATCCCAGGGTCCTGGGATCGAGCCCCGCATCGGGCTCTCTGCTCAGCAGGGAGCCTGCTTCCCCTTCTCTCTCTCTCTGCCTGCCTCTCTGCCCACTTGTCATCTCTGTCAACTAAATAAATAAAATCTTTAAAAAATAATAAAATAAAATCATCCTGGGAATTCAGTTCAACTCACTTCTTATCGTAGGGAGCGGGAAGGTCGATGTCAGCAAGTGTGTGTGTACACTTGCACCGATCACCAGCCATATTCCAATCTGAGCATGGAAGAGTCTTGGGCTCTGGGGAAGGAGCCATGGGTGATCTGCTTCAAATAGGATTTCAATGACACTCTACTCCATGGAGACAACTTAAAAGAATCCTACAGTCATTATTCCCATCAAAACATTTCGAGTGAATATAAACTTCAGTGCAAGTTGGTGCCACTGATTACCATGAGATCCCCTCCATCAAGGAAGCTTTGTGTAGGACAGAAGTGTAAGAAGAAGCTGAAGTCGCTTTTCTCAGATGACTAATTATTTCCCTCACTGATGTGACCCAAATGCGGAACACACTGCCTAGCAGGGAGTCAGGAAGAGCCATAATAATCTCAGACCCTGTGAGTGACTCTGAGGAGAGTACAGGAAGCTAGGGGATTCACATGAAATCATGCCCCTTTACTCCTCCTTTGAAATATACTCAGCTACCACACAGACCATGTGTTTGAACCCCTGAGGGTCAACAGTATAAAATTACATCTGCCTCAATAAAACTAACTCAGGGAAAATTCTCTTGAGTAATTTCTATGTAAAACTTTCTTTTGAAAACACAGTTGGGGGCACCTGGGTAGCTCAGTTGGTTAAGCAACTGCCTCTAGCTCAGGTCATGATCCCGGAGTCCCAGGATCAAGTCCCGCATCGGGCTCCCAGCTCCACAGTGAGTCTGCTTCTCCCTCTAACCTTCTCCCCTCTCGTGCCCTCTCTCACTCTCTCTCTCTCTTAAATAAAATAAAATCTTAAAAAAAAAAAAAAAGGAAAAAAGAAAACACAATTCATGGGGTGGCTGGATGGCTCAGTTGGGTGAGCATTCAACTCTTGATTTTGGCTCAGGTTATGATTCCACGATCATGGGATCGAGCCCTGAATCGGGCTCCATGCTCAGCATGGAGTCTGCTGGACCTTCTCTTCTCCTTCTCCCTCTGCCCCTTCCCAACATGCGTGCGTGCACACTCTCTCTCTCTCTCAAATAAATAAATCTTTTTTTTAAAAAACCCACAGAATTCACAATTTAATACTACTGGACTGGAGTTCTATGCAAATGCTATATCTAGTTTACATCTTAGAAAGAGGAGAGTCATAATACCATGACATTAAATAAGTATTCGAACAATATAATAAGTTATCCAAAGGAAAACATTTTATATGCTAAGGAAAGTAAGCTTTCTTGTTTTGCTTGTTTGTTTGCTTTTTAACTTTAGGGATGTGCATAGCAATAAATAAATCAACTCTAACTAGCGAATTTAAATGCTTTTTTTAAATAGTGATAATAGTCATTCTATTTTCCACAACTTAACACAACCTGACAAATAAACAATGCTTCCTCTGAAAGCATCAAAATGCCTTCTCTTTACTTTGTTTTGATAAGCATTTTTCACATCAGCTGTGCCCTAGGGTTCAGAGATGGGCTACCAAAATACATTTTCTACAAAACGCATTCAAGTAGATTGGACAGCAAGAAGCCATGCGGAATCCCATTTACACAGTTAGACACTTCCCAGTGCATAGGATGCCAGCTGGATACTTTCATTCATTAACGCAACAACAATCATAACCACAATCTCCACCATAAGAAAAAAAAAAAAAAAGAAAGGCACAGCCTCTATCGGTGTTTAATAAAAATTGATTGCAAGCTAAGGTCCCGGTGGTAGAATTATTTTTTAAGGTCCCGGTGGTAGAATTATTTTTAACAGTTAAAAAAAAATCAAATTAAAAACACAAACGATTGGGGCGCCTGCGTGGCTCAGTGGTTAAAGCCTCTGCCTTCAGCTCAAGTCATGATACCAGGGTCCTGGGACTGAGCCCCACATCAGGCTTTCCGCTCTGCGGGGAGCCTGCTTCCTCCTCTCTCTCTGCCTGTCTCTCTGCCTACTTGTGATATGTCAAATAAAACACACACACACACACACACACACACAAACAAAACACAAAGGATTAAGAAAGAGAAGAGCAGATCATCACTGACGTTGGAGCTTGAAGCAAATACTTCATGTTATAGAGACCATTGTTGAAATAATGGGTTCCTGTTGCCCCTGTTCCCAATTACTCTGACTTCTCTTCTACGCCGGTCTCTTTGAGAAGCCCCATAATATACCTGATACATGGATAACTGAAGACAAGGAAGTAAAACCACGGAAGACTGAAAGCTGTTCTCTCTTTAAGTAATCATCTAGTTGTGAGTGAATGGAGCGACAGTCCCCTTGGTTAAGCAGTTTCACGCTGGCCTCCAACTTCGAGCTGACAACCAGCAATAAGCGAAGCAAAGTGAAATCAAAGTACATAAAATAAAAACACTTTGACATACCAGACAGTGAGAACCACCCGCAGTTTTTAAATGGAAGGCAAACCTTTAGAAACATTTGAAAGCATGTTAGGCAACAATTAATATCCCGAATAAAACGCACACGCATCAGGCCGATGAGCGGAGGCAAGACAGTCATTTTTGGACTGAGCACTGCCAGCCTAGCATGGTGACGGTGAAGTGTGATGTGCTGGCCAGGCTGGGGAGGGTTCCAGGCCTCCATCCCTGCGTCGGCCAGACTAGCTTGGTTTCAATCATTGTATACACTGGACTCCTTGTTTGAAGAAAGTGTGCTCCTGCTATTAAAAACAAACAAACAAACAAAAAACAAAACAAAACAAAAAAAAACCTAAAAAACTCCAAAAAGTACTGTTTTAAAAATACCTATACGGGTCCAGAAAGATGTTAACCAATATATCCAGTGACAAAGCTAATTACAAAATTGCTTAATCCTATTTTTCTTATATACGCATAGAAGGATAATTACCGAAATCGTTTTATAGATTATCTTATTTCGAAAAAGAGAATAAGAGTTCTAATTTCCTGTAATGAAGCTGTATTGTTTATGTCCCTTGTTTTAAAACGTTTAGCATAAAGCTGGAAGATTTATTTTACTCTTCCCCCTTATCAACACAGTTTGTTGCAAAATAACTATAGTAATAGGCTCTTAACACACATATGTCCATCATCCTTTCAAAATCAAACAATAATAGCACATAGGTACAGAGTTTTAAAGTTAACTTTCTGGACTGCTTCCTATGTGGTAGGCTTTTGAACGATTCAAATGTGGTGAATCATATAATTTTCTTGGCCCTACATTTCACTTCGAATTTATAGACAGTTGGGGGGTAAAAAGTAGTGTCTTTAAGATGTGTGTAAAGGAACAGATGTCAGATTGAAATTAGTACCTGAGTCTCTACAATTATCTACTAGGTTGCAAATGATAACATACACTTAAAAATATGAACAGGTTGAACATATGCAATAGTGCTGCTGAACAGAAATATAATGCAAGCCAAAGATTTCATTTTAAATTTTGTGTGAGCCATATTTAAAAAAAGAAAGATGAAATTAATTTAATGATGTCCTATTTAACCCAGTGTATCCAAAAATTAGCCGTTCAGTATGAAGCAACAAAGAAAGTATTAATAAGCTATTATACATTCTTTTTATTAAGTTTTTGAAGTTCAGTGTATATTTTGTATTGACAACACATCTCCATTCAGACTAGTCGCATTTCCAGCACCACTTGGGATTAGTGGCTACCATACTGGACCACTCCACAATATTTTAAGCATATAAAATTATAAAGTAGTATCTTCGTCAGGAAAAAGAAATTGCATATTTCTTGGATCATCCTACGGTAAACACCTTCAAAGTCTTCTATATGTAATTTGTTCCAGTCTTGTCTACCCTCACAGTCTATGTCTTCCTTCTCTTCAAAGGAAGCCTCTGAATTCAGCCAAATCTCTTTCCTCAGTTTCCTGCAAAAAAAACCCTTCCTGTCTACTTCTCTAGATCTTCTCTGTCCCGCAACACCCAACACACTGCGAGAATTTGTGTCGGTATCACTCACCATCAGGGAAATGCCAATCAAAACTACAATGAGATACCAACTCATACCTGTCAAATGGCAAAAATCAGTAACCCAAGAAACAACAAGCGTTGGTGAGAATATGAAGAAAAAGGAACCCTCTTGCACTATAGATGGGAATGCAGCCACTGTGGAAGGCAGTATGGAGGGTCCTCAAAAAGTTAAAACTAGAACTACCCTACAATCCGTAATCATACTACTGGGTATTGACTCAAAGAATATGAAAACATTAACTTAAAAGGATACACGTACCCCTATGTTTACTGAAGCATTATCTAGAATAGCCAAATTATGGGACCAGCCCAGGTATCCACTAACTGATGAATGGAAAAGAAAGACATGATGTATATACACAATGGAATATTATTCAGCCATAAAAAAGAATGAAATCTTGTCATCTACGACAACATGGTTGGAACTAGAGGGTATAATGTTAAGCAAAATAAGTCAGTCAAGGACAGATAATGTAAGATTTCACTCATGTGGAATTTCAGAAACAAAGCAAATGAAGAAAAGAAAAAAAAAAGAGTCAAACTAAACAACAGAATCTTGACTATAGAGAACACACTGCTGGTGATCAGAGGGGGAGGCAGGTGGGAGGAATGGATGGAACAGGTGATGGGGATTAAAAGAACACTTACCATGATGAGCACTGAGTAATGTACAGAAGTGCTGAATCACTATATTGTACAAATGGAACTAATATAACACTGTATGTTAACTATACTGGAATTAAAATAAAAATAAATAGAAAAAAAAAGAATGTGTTTCTGATTGTTCTGTAAGTCCTATAGCACATAATGCCTATGTCATTAATTTTGATGCTTATGTATAGACTGTCCTGAATTCTTTTTAACTATTATATATTTACTTGTTCCTGAAAACAAGGATCATGTTTTATACTTTCCTTGTCTCCTTGCAGTGTGATCTAATGAAGTCTTTTGAATATATCAAGTCAAAATACTTTACACAGTTATTCTGCATTTTTTAAAATTTCATTGCCTGACTGAGAAGTAAGATCCATGATACTTGTACTTGCTTTAAGAAAACAAACCAACCTAATGGATGCAAAGGAAAGAAACTTTGTAATAACCTGAACCATTAAGAGAAGGGAGATGGTCATGAGGAGTTCATCATGAAAGTATTTGACAAGGGTATAGCTAGCCATTGATTTGGGATAAGGAGAATGTCTAAAACAAATGGATAGTTGGATTTGGTAATGTCTGAGTATCATTCTGATTTTAAGATTGTGTAGCCAAGAAATCTAATGTATGAAAATCCAAATTTATGATTCATCTGTTAGTTTAAGATCGGTCAATCTGCAATAAAGAACCAGGTAAATAAATAAATTGGGCAGTTATTTAGAGACCTGATTAGTTTCCATTTACCCACAATTATAAAGTTAAATTTGGCAAAGTCAGCTATAGAAATGGTTAGAATTGTGTGTGTGTGTGTGTGTGTGTGTGTGTGTGTGTAATCAACTATGTAAAGACTGCTATCTTGGGGCGCCTGGGTGGCTCAGTCTGTTAAGCATCCAACTCTTGATTTTGGCTCAGGTTATAATCTCAGGGCCATGGGATCAAGCCCCACAACAGGCTCCACACTCAGCCCAGAGTCTGCCCAAGTTTCTCTCTTCCTCTCACTCTGCCCCTCCCCCAACCTCTCTCCAAAATAAATCTCTTTCTCTCTCTCCATATATACACATACATATGTGTATATGCAGATGTATATAAGATGTATATATATAAGATGTATATATCTTATATATATATAAGATGTATATACATCTTATATACATCTGATATATACATCTTATATATACATCTTATATATATCTTATATATATATAAGATATATACATCTTATATATATACACGTGTATATATATATATACACATATATGCAGATGTATATAAGATATGTATATATATACACACGTATATATATATACACATCTTATATACATCTGCATATATACATACATATATTTGTATATATGGAGAGAGAGATATTTATTTTTATAAATAAATATTTTTTATTTTTATTATTATATACACATATATATATACATCTTATATACATCTGCATATATACACATATATATGTGTATATATGGAGAGAGAGAGGGAGAGAGAAAGAGATACTGCTATAAGGCAAGATGCTTATCGGCTGTCCCTGGGGGTTGTTTTAACAGCAACGGATTTCTAGCATCTAATGACTATGATGTAAATGTAAACTGCTAAGGTGATTATTTACTAGGTGAGACAGAAGAGAAAGGCTTCCCTTTCCAAGCCTGTTCTAGCCATAAACAGTATCTCCTTCTCTTTTTCGGTAAGAATGAAACACAATACAAGACTGGCCCGCCAACCCTCCAGCCATCCGCTCTCTCCGTGGTTAGTATCCACTCAGCATCGATCTGGCCCTGACAGCCAGTCAGCAGGGGGCCACCCTCTCCTTAAGTGCCCGGGCACACACACACAGCTTAACATTGAGAAGCTCTGGGCCCCACATTAGCTTAAAGTATCAGAGTCAGAAGAATCTAAAGCAAATTCACAAGTTAAGAATCAGTTAACTCAAGTCATAAGTATTAAAATCCATTCTCATTCCATCCCTCAAAAAAGAGAAAGATTAGTATTTTTAGCTAATTCATATGTGTGTGTATTTTATTTTTTTAATTTATTTGACAGACAGAGATCACAAGTAGGCAGAGAGGCAGGCAGAGAGAGAGGGGGAAGGCAGGCTCCCCGCTGAGCAGAGAGCCCAATGCAGGGCTTGATCCCAGGATCCTGAGCCGAAGGCAGAGGCTTAACCCACTGAGCCACCCAGGCGCCCCTGTGTGTATTTTTTTTAATAGAGTTTTGATCTGACTCTACAGGATCACTGAGAAGGCCAACATCCCAAACTGAGCTGCCTCATTGTTCATGGCACGTGTGGGAAGCCAACAGATCCCCAGCTAATGCGGCACCCATTCTAGCCACAACACCTCTCAAGAAGAAACAAAACTTCTGGATGGCTGATGAAAGACTCCTGCTTGCTTTCCTTAAATAGCTTATTTTGAATTTACACTGCCCTCTTTTTTTTTTTTTTCAAAGATTGTTTTTATTTGACAGAGAGAGAGAAATCACAAGTAGACAGAGAGGCAGGCAGAGGGAGAGAGGGGAGAAAGCAGGTTCCCCGCGGAGCGGAGAGCCCGACGCAGGGCTTGATCCCAGGACCCTGGGATCATGACCCGAGCCGAAGGCAGAGGCTTTAACCCACTGAGCCACCCAGGCACCCCTACACTGCCCTCTTTTAAAAGTTACTTTGAGGAGTGCCTGGGTGGTTCAGTGGGTTAAGGCCTCTGACTTTGGCTCAGGTCATGATCTCAGGGTCCTGGGATCGAGTCCCACATCGGGCTCTTTGCTCAGCAGGGAGCCTGCTTCCCTTCTTTTCTCTCTGCCTGCCACTCTGCCTACTTGTGATCTCTGTCAAATAAATAAATAAATAATCTTTAAAAAATTAAAAAAATAAATAAAAGTTACTTTGAAGGGAGATAAAATCCTCTTTCAATGGTGGGGGTTGGTGACAGTGACCACTTTACTAATAGGCAGGTTCTTTGTGACAGTTGCATAGTTCTGTGAGTTTGGCTGATGATGGACTGAAGAAAGAAATAGGAGGTAGGAAGTTGATTTTGCTCTGAAGACTGAAAGCCCTGAGTTCTAATCACGGACAGCCTAAAGCCAGCCTTGTGTCCTTGCCAACTCATTTAACCTCGGGGACTTCAGTGTCATCCCGTGTAAAGCCAGAGTAAGCCACCCATGGGCGTAAGTGACAACTGAGAAGAGTAAGTGACAACTGAGAAGAGTAAATGAGAAACCAGCTAGCTCACGATGGGCCCCCAGCAGACGTTAACAGACTCCCTGCCACTGAATGACATAGCAAGTCGTGTAGTCAGAGAATTTTCAACAAGAGCTGAAGATGGAAACTGGAGTCTCCCTGGAGGCTTAAAGAACTAGATCCGAGTAAGCACAGGGCCAAGCGGGTCAGGGAAGAGGTTCACTAAGACTCTTAGTGGATGGGAAGAGAAGAACGAGCAAAGAAGGGAAGAGTCTGGCACCTGGGAAATAGCTAAATGCAGAGAAAAATCAGAGGAGCTGCAGAGAGCATGGCCCAGAGGACTAACCGAGCTAATAGCCATGTGGGTCCAAAAGGCCGCCCCATCCAGGCAACAAGTGTTCTTTTACAGTGAGCAGAGAATTCACAAGAAATTCTTGAGAAACCTCAGGACAAAGCAGCAAAATTAGGCTTTAGAAAGAAAGAAGAATGTCCATGAGTTTCACAGAAAAGAAACCGTACCAGGAACAGTTAGTGACTCAGAGAGTTAAAAAAAAAAAAAAAAAAAAAAAAAAAAGAAAGAAAGAAAGAAAGAAAAATGTATTTCACAATTTACAGCTCATATTTTATAGACCATTCATAGAACCATCATCAGCATCTGCCAGTAAATTCTGAAAAATATGCTTCTCTCACTCTATCAGTCAGAACACAAGGTTAATAGGATTGTTAAAACTATCAGCAAACATTTAGGAAAAGCTTACTGTGTGCAAGGCATAGGGCTCTCTAAATGAAATCCAGACTGGGTCAAGTTTACTCTCTCTGACCACATCCCTACCGATGTTATGAGCTGTCCGGTAATTCTGAGGACAATGAACGGTACTGAGAGAATAAGATATAACTTAGCGTATCATTCTGTAGGGTCTGATTTTTACAGAGTACTTCTGCTTCGAACACTTGTGGGCATAACACTACAGAACTAACTCTTTCAGACAGGTGGGAATAGATCTTCTAAAATTCCTTTATGCCTGATTTAAAAAAAAAAAAAAAGCAGTTCAGTGGGAACGGACCATTTACAATCCAAACCAATAGGAATCTTGAAATTTCCCTCTTTCAAAAGAGGTCGGATAGAGACTCACATTTCAAGATACATGGGTTTCTGAACCTTACATACTTATCCCTTAAATACTTTCTTCCATGAAATCGTTGCTGTGTTGTACCAAGTTTTTCCCAACCATATAACGTAAATTGTGTTCATTTACTATATCAAAAAAGAGTCCAGGGCCCCTGAGGGGTAGAGTTCCGGATAAAATATAGGACACTTATTTAAATTTGAGCTTAAAATAAGCAACCGACTAGGAAAACTACCATATTCCCAATAGCTTACTGAAAGATTGTATTTTACTTATAATTTAATTAAGTAGCCAAATAATGAATTGCCAATTATTTGACTTCCTTTACTCAAGTAAGAGATAAGACATCTTGATATTAGAGTTTTACAGAAACATGTGTGATATATATATATAATCTGCCCCCAGTACCTGACATAGAACTCCTAAAACTCTTGGAATTAGGGGTGCTAATAAAATCTTTTGTTCTAATACCAAGTCTTTGACCTTGGTTCCTCATACAGAGTTCCTAAGATCTTCATCATTTCCTGAGTGATAGGAGAGTCCATAGGGCTTCTAAATCCCTTGGAATTTCCCAGGTGATATGAATGCCTTTTGTTTTAATGAATCCCTTTTCACACCCAGAAGAAGGTTGACCAGATAGACCAAGCCATGATTAGAAGCTTGGAAATCTCAGCCCCAACTCCCACTCTCTGGAAAGAGAAGATGAGCTGGAAATGGAGTTGATAATTGATTATATCTACACGAGGAAGCCTCCATAAAATCCCCAGAGCACGGAGCTCAGAGAGCCTGCAGGTTGGTGCACACACACACACACACACACAAGCTGAGGTGGAGGGGCAGCACTTCCTGACACCCCAGGGACCGAAGACACTTCTAGACCTTGCCTAGTGTATCTCCAGTTCTGGCTGCTCATCTGTATCCTTTATGATGTCCCTTATAATAAACCGGTAAATGTAAGTAGGTGTTTTCCTGAGTTCTGTGTGCCATTTGAGCAAACTATCAAATCCAAGGTGGGCGTCATGAGAACTCCAATTTATAGTCGGGAGGTGAGAAGCACAGGTGTCAACTCGTGTTCCCAATCGGCACATGACACAGGAGGGAGACTCTCTTCTGGGATGGAGACTTTCACCTGCGGAACCTGACGGTCTCTCCAGGTAGATGGTGTCAAAACTGGGCTGAACTGTAGGATACCCAGCTGGTGTCACAGGCCCGCTTGATGGGTGGGAAACTCACACATCTGGTGTCAGAAGTGTTGCCAACGTGTGTGAGTAAAGGAGAACACAGGAAAGTTTTTCGAAGACAGCATGTCACAGACAGTGAAATCCAACACAGCCTAAAGCTCTCGGGCTCTGCTTACAACAGCCGCCACAATATTTAACTACAAAATCTGCTGGATGCAAAGAAGGGAAGCGTAAGGTTCTGTGAAACTGTAAACCTGGGTGGGGATGCCCGATTTAGCAAACACAATACAGGATGTACAATGAAATCTGAATCCCAGATCCAGGGAAGAAAAATGTCCTATGAGCGTATCCCATTCAATATTTGAGATACACTTGTGCCAAAAAAATATAAAAAATTAAAAAAATTAAAAATAATAATTTAAAGAAAAGGATTGGCCACTCATGTATATCTCAGCTTGAACTGGATGTCTTGTATCATTTTCTGGCTACCTGTATTAATTTGGGTGTTGGGGGCGGGGCTTTACCTGGTCTGAGAACTTAGGAAAGGAATCCCGGAGGAGGCGGGCTAATGAATGATCTTTGAAAGTTTTATGGAATGAATAAAATAAGTTTTATTCAAAACAACCCACCATGACTGTCTTAATTGCTTATATTAAATCAAAAGCATCCTCCTCCGTAAGATCTGAGGGTCTGGGTTAGCTTGGTTCCACTATGCTTTGACTCTAATCCACAGATTCCTCTTGGAGCTCTTGACACACAATTGCTGGGATTTTTGGACCATCCTGCCCATGAAATAATAAACTCCTAAAGGCAGCAAGCACATCCTTCCTTATGATGTATACAGAAGCTGCCTTACTTCCAGATACACGTATCTTAAAGCATTATAAACATTTTAAATAAATGGGAAAATTATAAGCCATATTTCATAGTTAAGCAGGTACTAGTCAACAAATGCAAGATTATTATACAATTAAATGTATTTAATCCCTATTTATCTACTAGTGACTTCATATTATGCCCCAATCATAAAAAAAAAAAAAAAATATTCAGATGAAATGGATAAACCTATCACTGGGGTGCAAGTCAGTTGTGGGGCCACATCTGCAGAGTGATGGCTAATATCTGGAGATTCAAAACCAGAGACATAGATTTAATATGTTTTAAGATTGAATTCAGAAGCCTCCCGTCCCCTATAAAGTGCTACAAAGATTGTGAAAGTCACATAAACCCAATCAAATGGCACCCATCCCCTCAGGCACAGTTTAATATAACAAGAATTATAAATAAATCTTTCAGGACAAATCTAGGTGAAAAAAATACATGGGAGAAATACATTGAGATGTCAAAAACAGCACCATGTAGTTGAATTAGCTCTAAGCCTCTAGTGTGTAACAGCTGGAGGGAGCAACTTACAGGGCAAGGAACTTGCTATAGAATAAAATGTCTCACCAAAAATTCATGTGTTAGAGGGCTAAGCCCCAATATAATTAATTGCATTTGGAGATTGGGCCTTTAGGAGGTAATTTAGGGTTAATGAGGTCATAAGAGTTGGGTCCTAATTTGATAGGACTGATGGCCTTCCCAGAAGAGAAAGAGAGAGAGAGAGAGATCTTTCTGTCCACTCATGCACCAAAGAGAGGCCATGTGAGCACACAGCAGGAGGCTCCCATCTGCAAACCAGGAAGACAGCCATCACCAGAACCCAACCATGCTGGCAACCTGATCTCCCAATTCCAGCCTCTGGAATGGTGAGAAAATGAAATTTCTGTTGGTCAATCCGCTCAGTCCACAATACTTTGTTATGATGGCTAGAACAGACCAAGACAGACCCAAGATGAAAGCTTTCATCAGCAGCCTTTTCTCCTGAATACCGGAAACTACAAACTGCAGGGCTCAGTTCAACAGACACTTCTGAAATGCCAATGATTTTGTGGGTGTGTGGTCCATAATCTCATCTTTTCCTCGACAAACTTGACCCACTCCCCAACTAATGAAAGGCAGGCCATTTCTATGCATGATCATTAAAGCTTATTTGAAATCACAGTGGGCATCACTATATAGCTCAAGCAAAAGAAACATGAGCAGTGCATTTTAAGTACATTTCCCATGCCTCTTCCTCACCAAAAAATGAGGTGTTAGACCAAAAGTAACCTGAAATAATGAAATTTACACTTCAGAGAACTTTCACAAAGAATAATGAAAGCTTTACTTGCAGGTGACCGGATGCTATTCTGATAACTCCAAGTATCTTTAGTTATCTGAATGGTGGGGCTCTACAGTTGTCCAGTTATGAATCTACATAAAGGTACCTCAAGAAATTTTTCACCTACCTAAATAATAGCATGTAATGAAGTTTATGATTTCCAAAAGGTTCGTGGCATTGTTTTCTTGATCTGGGATTTTTTTGTTTGTTTTGTTTTGTTCTGCTTTTTTGAAGTAGGCTCTATTCCAACCATGGAGCCCAGTGCAGGACTTGAACTCATGACCCTGAGATCAAACCGGAGCTGAGATCAAGAGTTGGTACTTGACCGTCTGAGCCACCCAGGTGCCCTATGGGGTACCATTTGAAAATAAATAAAGTAAAACCTAACACACAATGTGTTAAATGTATCATGAATAACTGAAGTATCACACAGACCAAAATATTCCCTTCAGTACTCTTGGCATCTCTAAACTGAGGGCTGGACTTAGATGACAGGTCATATTACAAAGAGACTAGAATTATTATAAAGAATTATAAAGAGCACAGAATAGGAGAAGGGAATTTGGTCATGCAGATCATGTGACTACATCTATCAAAACAGACTGGACCAATTCCACCATTGAAGCCATAACATTGAAGTTCTCTCATGAGACTCCCTTCTCTATTGGATGAGACTGGATGGGCCAAATATTTGGTGGCCCAAGGATTTTAGCAGGTGAATAATTACCATCCTGGAGAGATAAAATATATATGTGACAATCATATTACTGGGCTTAAAATGATAGAAAGACAATGACACAGAAGGTCAGAAGTCCCAGCCCTACTGTCATATAGGCCTCAGACAGGCAGAGCCCCACCTGTCTCCAGCTGTACAATCTATACAGTCAATGGGGTGAGACCAGTGATTTCTGTCTACGCTTAATGGTCCTAATGACTTAGAATTCAAAGAGTTCTATCCTGGCAAGATTCAAAGGCTGCTTATCACTTAGTGTCAGTAAGTTACTGGTGTATCCAGCAACCTGACATTAACAGGGCCGTGGACCTACAAAATCGGAATTATGGATTTATTGGGAATTACTTCATTTCCCCTTGAGTTCTTAGGTCCTGAGTTATTCTTTTATCTGTGCCCTCAGGCATCCTAGTAGGGCCACTTGTGATTTGGGCAGAATATGAGCAAAAAGGCTCTCTGTGGGAAGTGCACTAGGGCAAGTTCTGCCTCTGATCAGTGAGGGGCTTTCTTCTTCAACAGATCGACCCTAGAGTGCCCAGAGTCAAACCGAGAAACAAAGACGAGCACAGCCTGCTTCTCAGCAAGGGAAGCATGCAGGTGTACACAGCCCCGGTGGAAGATAACTAGGAACTGCCATGGGTATGGTGGCTTTTGAATTCTTTCCATGTCAACTGGAAGCTCTTCTGAGAAATGCAAAGGAGTTTGTTCTTTCGTTCCCTCTCTACTATTGGAAACGCTGGCTTCTCTGACAAGCAAAGACCCTCAGTGACTAGGGAGGGAGGAAGGGCACACGGAGACTTACGCCTCCGTCTGCTGGCTGCCATTGGTGCAGATCAAGAATGACAGGAGATGGAGGGTCCTCATGAAACGAGGTGGTAAGTGGGCCAGCCCACCAAAGGTTTCCTTCCAAAGGTCTGTGCACAAAGCGGCAGAGCATGAGTCTATCGGGAAAAGAGTATTTTGCTGCAGACCTCGCTGGGAACTCCTCTGGGGACAGGAGGAGAACCGATGGACAACGTGCTGTCCCCTTCCATGCAGGATGAACATGCTCCTGTGAGGGCAGCACAGTGGAGCTCAGACCCTGAGTCAAAGGAGGAGGTCCCTGCTAGAAAGAAGGATGGCCCTGAAGTCACGGGAACACCAGCATCATAGGTAGATAACGGAGATCTTTTTTTTTTTTTAAGATTTTATTTTTATTTATTTATTTGACAGACAGAGATCACAGGTAGGCATAGAGGCAGGCAGAGAGAGAGAGAGAGGAGGAAGCAGGCTGCCTGCTAAGCAGAGAGCCTGACGAAGGGCTCGATCCCAGGACCCTGGGATCATGACCCAAGCCGAAGGCAGAGGCTTTAACCCACTGAGCCACCCAGGCACCCCGGAGATCTTTTTTTTTAATGTCAGTTCATCTTGACCCCCAAAGTGTTCACAGCACCTGTGTAGCTGCTTGTTTCACTGGCTTTGTATGAAACATGAGATAGTGGTGCTCAGGGTGCCTGAGCCTAAGTAAGAAGAGGACGCCTTTGAGGCTTACTGTTCATTCATCACAGCCAATACCACAGTTTTAATACAAAAAGCTACTAAATAAGTGTAGGGACATAAGGGCAGGGAAAAGAGCCTGACTTAGGACTGGACAGGTTTGTGTTGACAACTGTGCTACATAGCACCTAGGAGATCACATGTCAGTTACTTCATCTTCTTTCCCTTGCTCCTTTATCCCATGGGATAAGCCCATCTGCAGCATATGACTGTCCTGAGAAAGGACAAGAAATCAACAAATACATGCATAATGTGAAGTCCTAACATTGTGACTGGAACGTAATATATAATCAATAAGCATCACTTCCCTCACCCTCCTGTAGCTAGGAAAAATGACGATATCATTAACTACCACCCGTTTTTCTCTCTTCCTGTCCATATTTTCAAAATATGTCAGCACCATTAAAAATACCATATATAGGATGAATACCCAACTTTTGTAGCAGCATGGACGGGACTGGAAGAGATTATGCTGAGTGAAATAAGTCAAACAGAGAGAGTCAATTATCATATGGTTTCACTTATTTGTGGAGCATAACAATTAGCATGGAGGACATGGGGAGATGGAGAGGAGAAGGGAGTTGAGGGAAATTGGAAGGGGAGATGAACCATGAGAGACTATGGACTCTGAAAAACAACCTGAGGGTTTTGAAGGGGCGGGGAGTGGACGGTTGGAGGAACCAGGTGGTGGGTATTAGGGAGGGCACGTATTGCATGGAGCACTTGGTGTGGTGCAAAAGCAATGAATACTGTTACACTGAAAAGAAATTTTTAAAAAATAATATCAGAAATTTTTAAAAAATACCATATATAAGCTCAGACTGTGATATTAATCACCTAAAAGCATAAATCACAGATATCTATCTATCTATCTGCATGCATGCGTATATTTGCTACCAGAAGGGAGAAGCAGTTCCAGAAATATTTATTTATTTATTCATTCATTCATTCACTCATTCATTTATATTTTCCCAGAAATATTCAAATGTTTCTAAAATCACATATTAATATGTGCTCTAAAAGCGTGAATGTTATATGCTGTGCTTGGCAACCTGGAATCTATTATTCAGCACATTATTTCTGTAAAACACCAGGGTGCCTATGATGCTATGTTAAGTTCATATAGGCAAAATCGTTGTCAAAAATATTTTCCGAGTGATCAGCCAGGCATTTTCAAAATTATTGGCCTCTTAAAGACCACATGTTTGAAATGAAGTAGCGGGAGGAAGGGAGTGAGGCGACAAACCCTATTTCCAGTTCCTATTTTCACATTCAGAAGGTTCTGCTAATAGTTGAGAAAACGTACTTTAATTTTTATCAAACATGCAATTGTCTTACTAAGACCTACATGAAGGTAGAATAATAAAAATCTACTTTATTATAAGGACACTGTTCCCTTAACAGCCTGGAGTTTTAAAAAGAAAATCACAACATCTCTTAGCTGGACTGAGGTTTGAAACTCCTTTCCAGTTATTTTCACAAAACCACTTAGAAGGTAGCTGTTTTGCAAATTAATCTTTCATGAAGCTCTGGAAGGGTCGATGCACTGGTGTTAGCCGCTGCACGTGCTCAATTTCGGAGACAACGGGAAGGTCCATGATTAATGCCACTTAGTATTTTCCCTTCACATTTACTGTACGCATCAGCAGCGGTTAATGCACCACTTCCCGTAAGTGGCCGTCTTAAAAGCTCAAAAACATCTAGCCATAAAACAGAAAAGTGCATCTGTCCTTCCCCCGCACATAAGAAATGCTTTTCTCGTACAAATAACACAAACGCAGGCAAAGTCCTAAGGCAAGAGCCTGGTTTGTCATTCTTTGTAAAGGTGTGCCAAAAACAGACAAAGGGGCAGTTTGGCCAAAACTGGGTACAGCTCTGAGGAAGGGTCCTTGGACTCAGTCTGGGCTCAGGGTCTCTAACTTAAAACCAGATTTCCTGGATCAGAACCAGGGCTAAGCTTTGGAACTCTGAAACAGCAGCCTAGACAAGGTGTCCTGACCAGGGGGGCGTGGCTCTGGGCTCTTGGCCTAAGGTGCTTCATGGCCTTGGCGGTCACTCAGCTCACAGTGCTTGTTCCCCTCCCCCTCCCAGGGTCAGAACGAGGATAGTAGAGCCCACCTCACAGTGGTTGGGGGCATCACATCAGAATCCATGGCTTGGGACATACTAAAAGTATAATACATATTAGTTTATTTATTAGTATAATATCATCAGTATATCTAGTACTACTAAAACCATTACTTTATTCTGGGGGAAAAAATTACAGTGCAAGAAATATACATGTGAAGAAATCCAGGAGGAAGAGAGAGAAAAGTAGGAAGAATAAGCAGATTCCATAAAGGCATGACAGCGATTAATTAGTTAATTAAAATATTTGCTAAAGTTACTTTTAAGCCAACTGAAAGCATGAGGAGCCTTTCTCTAAATATTTCAATTTTCATTCTGCCCAGTATTGAGAATAATCGGGAGTCAGAAATTTCAAGTCTTTGTCTTACGTTTGCTAAGAATGAAATGATCTTGGGTAACTCAAGGTTTCACTCTATCATACCAAAAAAGGAAACAACACGCGTACCTGAGAGAGAGAGAAACGTGCGGGGAGCACAGGCAGAGTAAGGGAGAGGCAGCGCAGAGATGAAAATGCATTTCTTTCTTTCTTTCTTTCTTTCTTTTTTTTTTTTTTTTGAAAATGCATTTCTTGAGCAGCAATCTGAACACCAAAGAGATCCCACCTTGGGCTCCTCGGGAAGACTGTACTGAGGCTACAGACCTCAGCTGGCTGCCCGGCGCAAGCCTTCCCCTGGGGATGATCACAGGGGATTATTTCCAAGCTGCTGCTCTCACGCCCTCCAGCAGAGGCCCAGCCTTCTACTCCCCACAACACACTCAAAGCTTGGTTTTCTTCCTTGAAGGAAAGGAAAGGCGCCTGGAAGGGCAGTGCTGGGAGGGCGGGCAGCTCCTCCTTGGGGAGCCCATCTGAGTTCTAGAGTCCTGCTGGCCCTGCTAGTGGGCTCAACCCCAGCGTCACTCTCTGAAGAGACGTCGTACTGAAAATGAGTCTGCATCTGAGTCCGTACAGCTCATACAAATGTCTCTGTGAGCTTGGGCTTTCCTAGAGAGGGAGCTGCCTGTGTCTGCAGTCTCCCTTGCCTTCAAAGAACAGCTGCTAATTTTGCTGGGTCGTGACCAATCTCAGAGCCTGCATTCTTCACTCCTCTCTGGGGACCTTCTCCACATGTGTGCCTTCCTCTACTACGTGAAAACCAGATGTCTCCCAAGTCTCTCCTGAGCTCCAGACCAAGATACACAGACTCATGCCAGGCCTTTCTACCTGGACTGAGTTTCCCCAGCTTCCCTCCACTCTCACTTCAAACTCCACATGATCCAAGGAACTCACATCGCCCACCACACCCCCACCTTGCCCCTTCGTTCAGACTTCTTGGTAAATGACACCAGCTAACCAGGTCCAGCAACCTGAAGATGTCCTTCCTGTAGCCTGCTGGTCTTCAAAAAGTGTTGATTCGACTCAATAACCATCTCTCCATTCTGCTCCTTTTCCCTAGTCCCACAGCACATGGCTTTGTCCAAGTTCTTCATCTCGTGTCTCCTGGACAGCAAACCAAGCAGCTGAGTTTCGGATCTCCAGACTGTCCCCATTTCATCTCCCCGATTATCAGCTTGTCCTAAAATGCAATGTCTTCTTGGAAGCTGGTGCTCAGAGATTAAGCACATTGCCTGAGACCACACAACCGGTAAGAAGTTTAGGCTCAAGGTCAGTCTTGCTCTCTTGTACCGACCCATCAACTCTCACCAAGGTCTACCAGTTTACAACCTAAGGACAGACTTCCTCCCTGATGACGAGAGGAGGCTACACTCCGAAAGTAAGAAGGGGGCTTTTCTGTAAGTGACAGAGCAGTTTTCTCAAAAGATCACAATAAAACCACAGACAAACACTTTGGATGCGGGCGGGGTATGAAGTAGGACCTAAAATCTTTAGACGAGCATTTGCTTCCTAAAAATCACCCACAGGTCCCAAAGAGTTTCTTCCTGCCTGCCCTTGGGATCTGTCGCTGGCAGATAGCATTTTGTTCCAAATACCCATTTAAAATAGACCTTACAAGATTAGCTTTCAGGTTAACACTGCAAACTCCTGAGCTGGAAGTAAAAGTACAAAGAACCTTTTTAAAATTTTTTTTGTATTTAGTATCAGTAGGCTCAAATTAAATATAGCTTATAATAACAGTCTTTTGATGCCATTCTGCATAATTAATGTGAACTTTGGCATTCATTCCTAAGCCAGCTAATTCAGAGCTGCCAATAGTAATGAATTGAAACTGAGTTCATGCTACACATTTTCAAATTACAGCAATTGAAATATGCATAAAAATGTACAAAACATCACACCTGGTCTTCCTTAGTCATTTGTTTCAGTAATTATTTCAGTAATGTCCTTTTTCGCTTTTTCCCCCCACAGAAGGTTTCATTCAGAGCCACATCCTATTATTTTCCAACATCAAATTAAAAATAACAGAGCTAATAAATCATCTCCACTAAGAATCTGAACATTGCAGAGAAAGGGTTTTGAGTCTGGGTGAGCGAGGGGATCTAACTGGCTTGCTTCTCTCTGGATCTTCCCATCATTAATGACATGTGTGAAGAGTGGAGAAGAGGACCTTAGACAACTCCCCACATCTCCCTCCTTTGAAGCTTTAGAGAAAAACCACTGCACCAGCCAGGTCAGCAAGTGTAAAGAGTTTCAGCTAAAAGAATGGGGATAGCGCTGCACCATTCCACATACTGTCTTGAGGCTGAAGACCAGCAGGGGCAGGAGCAGTTCTCAGAGTGGAGTCTAAGGACCACGCAGGGTCCCTGAGACATGTGCAGAGAAAGGGTCCACCATGCAAAAGAAAATTTCCAAATAATCACAAGCCCTTCTGTACCCTGTACATGCTTATTCTCTCGCGAGTATACAGTGCTTTGGCAGAAACTGCGTGATATGTGATATTGCAACGGCTCCAAGGAGCAAACAGGAGGATCCAGCTGTTTCCTATCAAGCCAGATGTTAAAGCGATTTGCAAAATATAAAACAATGCCACTCATCACAAAGTTTCATTTGGGAAGAACTGTTTGTCCCCTGAAAAGAGGTTATGCAGTTCATTATCATAGACTTATTTTTTTAATTGCCTAAATATATAATTATTATAAAAAATATCTCAGTGTTAGTATCATCCATGTAAACAAAGTATGTATGGGGTCCATGATAATGCGAAGACTCTAAAAGGCTCCAGAGATCAAAAAGATCAGGAATCACCGCACAAGAGGCTTTTTGGAGAGGGCAATTTGAGCAGGGATGAAGGATTAGCCTCTCTTGGCCATCCTCTGGGGTCCTTTCCCTGCTTTCCTTTTCTTGGCTGGAAACTCCCCCTCCTTTCTTCCTTGAGCTGGCTAAGTCAATTCAATTTCCAGTTAAATTAATTCAACAGCTATTTCCTTGGAGGCTGGCAGAAGCAATACCCATGAAGATGGGCTCTCTTGGGGATATAAAAGCTCAGAGGTTATAATAACCTGAGAAGTAGAGATGTCCACGTGGCAAAGACAGATAGTGATGCCGAGTAATACATAATTCAGTACCAATGTGAAGAACACAAACAGTAAATGCTGTTAGCTTTGAAAGGAGGAGGAAAATGTGGATAGGGTCTTCAGGGCACAAACCTTTATAAATGAAGCAATGCCTTTATTTATCTGTTTTCTGTTTCCCAAACAAAAATGTTGTAGCTCACAAAAGAAACATGGGACAACTAAGGAAAAAAATAGATAATAAAATTAAGATACATGGGAAATATGAGTAGAGTGGTAAAAAATGAAGCCAAAGATGAAGCTAGAATAAAAAAAAAAAAAAAATACTGAGGTCGAGGACCAGCTACGTAATCTGCAGGGACCACTGCAAAATGTGACTGCAGAAAAATTAGATGTTTCGAGGCAGTGAAGGTAGAGCATTCAACCAAGAGCAAGGCCCTGGTAAGCATGGACCCCTGTGAGACAGCACAGGGTGCAGAGCCCAGAGCCAGCCCCAGCCACGTCCTCTCTGACTGTCAAAGCTCGGTCTCCAATCCATCTAAAGTGACTTTGAAGACAGAGCCAAGAGGGAAGTTTCAGTTTGAAATTCACAGTGTTTATGACTCAGAAAATGCCAACGAAGCCCAGCCTGCAGATTCAGAGAACAGAAAGAGCCCCTGGATAATGGTTTTCTAGATTGGCCCCTCATTTTACAAATAAACAAACCAAGGGCTCTAGCAGGATACAGCACTTATTGAGATCAGCAGCAAGAGACAGGTGAAGTTTGGAAGATGGGACACCAGGGTGTCTCAGTGAAGCCTCTGACTCTTGAGCTCAGCTCTGGTCTTGATCTTAGGGTGAGTTCAAGCCCCATGTTGGGCTCCACGCTGGGCATGGAGCCTACTTTAAAAAGAAAATAGACACATGGTTGAAGATGGCGGAGAAGTAGCAAGCTGAGACTGCTTCAGCTAGCCGGAGATCAGCTAGATAGCTTATCTAAAGATTGCAAACACCTGAAAATCCATCGGCAGATCGAAGAGAAGAAGAACAGCAATTCTGGAAACAGAAAAACAACCACTTTCTGAAAGGTAGGACCGGCGGAGAAGTGAATCCAAAGCGACGGGAAGATAGACCCCGGGGGGAGGGGCCGGCTCCCGGCAAGCAGCGGAGCAACCGTGCACAAAATCAGGACTTTTAAAAGTCTGTTCCGCTGAGGGACATCGCTCCAGAGGCTAAACCGGGGCGAAACCCACGCGGGGTCAGCGTGGCCTCAGGTCCCGCAGGGTCACAGAAGGATCGGGGGTGTCTGAGTGTCGCAGAGCTTGCGGGTATTGGAACGGGAAAGCCGGCTACAGAGACAGAGCCGACAGTAAGCTCGCAGCTCGGTGTTACCTTGAACCGGTCGCAGGCTCGGTGAGCTCGGAGCGCGGCCGGAGGTCAGGCAGACGGGAGTAACTGGGCGCTGTTCTCTGAGGGCGCACTGAGGAGTGGGGCCCTGGGCTCTCGGCTCCTCTGGGCCGGAGACCAGGAGGCCGCCATTTGTATTCCCGTCCTCCGGAACTCTACGGAAAGCGCTCAGGTAACAAAAGCTCCTGAAAGCAAACCCGAGCGGATTACTCACCCCGGCCCCGGGTAAGGGCGGTGTAATTCCGCCTGGGGCAAAGACACTTGAGAATCACTACACCAGGCCCCTCCCCCAGAAGATCAACAAGAAATCCAGCCGAGACCAAGTTCACCTACCAAGGAGTGCGGTTTCAATACCAAGGAGAGCAGCAGAATTCCAGAGGAGGAGAAAGCCAAACACGGAACTCATGGGTTTTTTCCTGGGATTTTTTTTAGTCTTGCAGTTAATTTGATTTTTTCTTTTGCATTTTTTTTTTCTTTTTTCTTGCCTTCGGGTAAAATTTTTTTTTTAACTGTTACCTTTTTCTTTTTTAACGATTTTTTACTAGTTTATCTAATATATATATTTTTCTTTTTTACATTTTTCTTAGGTGTTTTCTTTTTTTAAAAATTCTTTTCTTTTCTTTTCTTTTTTTTTTTCTTTCTTTTCTTTTTGTTTTTTTTTTTCTTTCTTTCTTTTTGAACCTCTTTTTATCCCCTTTCTCCCCACTCACGATTTTGGATCTCTTCTAATTTGGTTAAAGCATATTTTCCTGGGGTTGTTGCCACCCTTTTAGTATTTTACTTGCCCCTTCATTTACTCTTATCTGGACAAAATGACAAGACATAAAAATTCAACACAAAAAAAAGAACAAGAGGCAGTACCGAAGGCTAGGGACCTAATCAATACAGACATCGGTAATATGTCAGATCTAGAGTTCAGAATGACAATTCTCAAGGTTCTAGCCGGGCTCGAAAAAGGCATGGAAGATATTAGAGAAACCCTCTCGAGAGATATAAAAGCCCTTTCTGGAGAAATAAAAGAACTAAAATCTAACCAAGGTGAAATCAAAAAAGCTATTAATGAGGTGCAATCAAAAATGGAGGCTCTCACTGCTAGGATAAATGAGGCAGAAGAAAGAATTAGTGATATAGAAGACCAAATGACAGAGAATAAAGAAGCTGAGCAAAAGAGGGACAAACAGCTACTGGACCACGAGGGGAGAATTCGAGAGATAAGTGACACCATAAGACGAAACAACATTAGAATAATTGGGATTCCAGAAGAAGAAGAAAGTGAGAGGGGAGCAGAAGGTATACTGGAGAGAATTATTGGGGAGAATTTCCCCAATATGGCAAAGGGAACGAGCATCAAAATTCAGGAGGTTCAGAGAACGCCCCTCAAAATCAATAAGAATAGGCCCACACCCCGTCACCTAATAGTAAAATTTACAAGTCTCAGTGACAAAGAGAAAATCCGGAAAGCAGCCCAGGAAAAGAAGTCTGTAATATACAATGGTAAAAATATTAGATTGGCAGCTGACTTATCCACAGAGACCTGGCAGGCCAGAAAGAGCTGGCATGATATTTTCAGAGCACTAAACGAGAAAAACATGCAGCCAAGAATACTATATCCAGCTAGGCTATCATTGAAAATAGAAGGAGAGATTAAAAGCTTTCAGGACAAACAACAACTGAAAGAATTTGCAAACACCAAACCAGCTCTACAGGAAATCTTGAAAGGGGTCCTCTAAGCAAAGAGAGAGCCTACAAGTGGTAGATCAGAAAGGAACAGAGACCATATACAGTAACAGTCACCTTACAGGCAATACAATGGCACTAAATTCATATCTCTCAATAGTTACCCTGAATGTTAATGGGCTAAATGCCCCTGTCAAAAGACACAGGGTATCAGAATGGATAAAAAAACAAAGCCCATCTATATGTTGCCTCCAAGAAACACATTTTAAGCCCGAAGACACCTCCAGATTTAAAGTGAGGGGGTGGAAAAGAATTTACCATGCTAATGGACATCAGAAGAAAGCAGGAGTGGCAATCCTTATATCAGATCAATTAGATTTTAAGCCAAAGACTATAATAAGAGATGAGGAAGGACACTATATCATACTCAAAGGGTCTGTCCAACAAGAAGATTTAACAATTTTAAATATCTATGCCCCCAATGTGGGAGCAGCCAACTATATAAACCAATTAATAACAAAATCAAAGAAACACATCAACAATAATACAATAATAGTAGGGGACTTTAACACTCCCCTCACTGAAATGGACAGGTCATCCAAGCAAAAGATCAACAAGGAAATAAAGGCCTTAAACGACACACTGGACCAGATGGACATCACAGATATATTCAGAACATTTCATCCCAAAGCAACAGAATACACATTCTTCTCTAGTGCACATGGAACATTCTCCAGAATAGATCACATCCTCGGTCCTAAATCAGGACTCAACCGGTATCAAAAGATTGGGATCATTCCCTGCATATTTTCAGACCACAATGCTCTAAAGCTAGAACTCAACCACAAAAGGAAGTTTGAAAAGAACCCAAATACAGGGAGAATAAATAGTATCCTTCTAAAGAATGAATGGGTCAACCGGGAAATTAAAGAAGAATTGAAAAAAATCATGGAAACAAATGACAATGAAAATACAACGGTTCAAAATCTGTGGGACACAACAAAGGCAGTCCTGAGAGGAAAATATATAGCGGTACAAGCCTTTCTCAAGAAACAAGAAAGGTCTCAGGTACACAACCTAACCCTACACCTAAAGGAGCTGGAGAAAGAACAAGAAAGAAACCCTAAGCCCAGCAGGAGAAGAGAAATCATAAAGATCAGAGCAGAAATCAATGAAATAGAAACCAAAAAAACAATTGAACAAATCAACGAAACTAGGAGCTGGTTCTTTGAAAGAATTAATAAAATTGATAAACCCCTGGCCCGACTTATCAAAAAGAAAAGAGAAAGGACCCAAATAAATAAAATCATGAATGAAAGAGGAGAGATCACAACTAACACCAAAGAAATACAAACTATTATAAGAACATACTATGAGCAACTCTACGGCAATAAATTTGACAATCTGGAAGAAATGGATGCATTCCTAGAAACATATAAACTACCACAACTGAGCCAGGAAGAAATAGAAAGCCTGAACAGACCCATAACCAGTAAAGAGATTGAAACAGTCATTAAAAATCTCCAAACAAACAAAAGCCCAGGGCCAGACGGCTTCCCGGGGGAATTCTACCAAACATTTAAAGAAGAACTAATTCCTATTCTCCTGAAACTGTTCCAAAAAATAGAAATGGAAGGAAAACTTCCAAACTCATTTTATGAGGCCAGCATCACCTTGATCCCAAAACCAGACAAGGATCCCACCAGAAAAGAGAGCTATAGACCGATATCCTTGATGAACACAGATGCGAAAATACTCAACAAAATACTAGCCAATAGGATTCAACAGTACATTAAAAGGATTATTCACCACGACCAAGTGGGATTTATTCCAGGGCTGCAAGGTTGGTTCAACATCCGCAAATCAGTCAATGTGATACAACACATCAATAAAAGAAAGAACAAGAACCATATGATACTCTCAATAGATGCTGAAAAAGCATTTGACAAAGTACAACATCCCTTCCTGATCAAAACTCTTCAAAGTGTAGGGATAGAGGGCGCATACCTCAATATCATCAAAGCCATCTATGAAAAACCCACCGCAAATATCATTCTCAATGGAGAAAAACTGAAAGCTTTTCCACTAAGGTCAGGAACACGGCAGGGATGTCCATTATCACCACTGCTATTCAACATCGTACTAGAGGTCCTAGCCTCAGCAATCAGACAACAAAAGGAAATTAAAGGCATCCAAATCGGCAAAGAAGAAGTCAAATTATCACTCTTCGCAGATGATATGATACTATATGTGGAAAACCCAAAAGACTCCACTCCAAAACTGCTAGAACTTATACAGGAATTCAGTAAAGTGTCAGGATATAAAATCAATGCACAGAAATCAGTTGCATTTCTCTACACCAACAGCAAGACAGAAGAAAGAGATATTAAGGAGTTAATCCCATTTACAATTGCATCCAAAACCATAAGATACCTAAGAATAAACCTAACCAAAGAGGCACATAATCTATACTCAGAAAACTATAAAGTACTCATGAAAGAAATTGAGGAAGACACAAAGAAATGGAAAAATGTTCCATGCTCCTGGATTGGAAGAATAAATATTGTGAAAATGTCTATGCTACCTAAAGCAATCTACACATTTAATGCAATTCCTATCAAAGTACCATCCATCTTTTTCAAAGAAATGGAACAAATAATGCTAAAATTTATATGGAACCAGAAAAGACCTCGAATAGCCAAAGGGATATTGAAAAAGAAAGCCAACGTTGGTGGCATCACAATTCCGGACTTCAAGCTCTATTACAAAGCTGTCATCATCAAGACAGCATGGTACTGGCACAAAAAGAGACACATAGATCAATGGAACAGAATAGAGAGCCCAGAAATAGACCCTCAAATCTATGGTCAACTAATCTTCGACAAAGCAGGAAAGAATGTCCAATGGAAAAAAGACAGCCTTTTCAATAAATGGTGCTGGGAAAATTGGACAGCCACATGCAGAAAAATGAAATTGGACCATTTCCTTACACCACACACAAAAATAGACTCAAAATGGATGAAGGACCTCAATGTACGAAAGGAATCCATCAAAATCCTTGAGGAGAACACGGGCAGCAACCTCTTCGACCTCTGCCGCAGCAACATCTTCCTAGGAACAACGCAAAAGGCAAGGGAAGCAAGGGCAAAAATGAACTATTGGGATTTCATCAAGATCAAAAGCTTTTGCACAGCAAAGGAAACAGTTAACAAAATCAAAAGACAACTGACAGAATGGGAGAAGATATTTGCAAACGACATATCAGATAAAGGACTAGTGTCCAGAATCTATAAAGAACTGAGCAAACTCAACACCCAAAGAACAAATAATCCAATCAAGAAATGGGCAGAGGACATGAACAGACATTTCTGCAAAGAAGACATCCAGATGGCGAACAGACACATGAAAAAGTGCTCCATATCACTTGGCATCAGGGAAATACAAATCAAAACCACAATGAGATATCACCTCACACCAGTCAGAATGGCTAAAATCAACAAGTCAGGAAATGACAGATGCTGGCGAGGATGCGGAGAAAGGGGAACCCTCCTACACTGTTGGTGGGAATGCAAGCTGGTGCAGCCACTCTGGAAAACAGCATGGAGGTTCCTCAAAATGTTGAAAATAGAACTGCCCTATGACCCAGCAATTGCACTATTGGGCATTTACCCTAAAGATACAAATGTAGTGATCCAAAGGGGCACATGCACCCGAATGTTTATAGCAGCAATGTCCACAATAGCCAAACTATGGAAAGAACCTAGATGTCCATCAACAGATGAATGGATCAAGAAGATGTGGTATATATACACAATGGAATACTATGCAGCCATCAAAAGAAATGAAATCTTGCCATTTGCAACAACATGGATGGAACTAGAGCGTATCATGCTTAGCGAAATAAGTCAAGCAGAGAAAGACAACTATCATATGATCTCCCTGATATGAGGAAGTGGTGATGCAACATGGAGGCTTAAGTGGGTAGAAGAAGAATAAATGAAACAAGATGGGATTGGGAGGGAGACAAACCATAAGTGACTCTTAATCTCACAAAACAAACTGAGGGTTGCCGGGGGGAGGGGGTTTGGGAGAAGGGGGTGGGATTATGGACATTGGGGAGGGTATGTGATTTGGTGAGTGCTATGAAGTGTGTAAACCTGGTGATTCACAGACCTGTACCCCTGGGGATAAAAATATATGTTTATAAAAAATAAAAAATTAAAAAAAAAATAAAAAAAATAAAAAAAATAAAAAGAAAATAAAAAAAAGTTGGATCAATGCTCATAAATTCATTTTCCTCAAATTTACTCTGCATTAGAATAATCCTGGGAGCTTTTTAAAAATATAGAGAATCCTGGGTCCCAAGCTGAGATTTCTTGGGACCTGGGTGGAAGTCAGAGACTTTTCTTTTTCTCTTTCTTTCTTTCTTTCCTCCTTCCTTCCTTCCTTCCTTCCTTCCTTCCTTCCTTCCTTCCTTCCTTTCTTCCTTTCATTCATTCATTCATTCATTCATTCTTTTTTTTTTTAAGAGAGAGACAGAGAGAGTGAGCAAGTGGGGAATGGCAGAGAGAGAATCCCAAGCAGACTCCACACTCAGCAGGGAGCCCAAAGCGGGGCTCGATCTCACAACCCTGAGATCATGACCAGGCTGAAATCAGCAGTTAGACACTTACCTGACTGAGCCACCCAAGTTCCAACAGAGGCTTTTCTAATAGCTCCACAGGTGATGCACAGGAGCTAGCCACACACCAGTCACTGAGCTGATCAGGGGTAATACCCCCTGCCCCACACTCTCCACTCATCCCCTCTACACTGATCCAACCCATGCCTTTATGTCACTGCAGTAATGGAAATCACAACATGACTTCTGTCATATAACATCTCTGAATTCGATTGAAATCAATAAACCAGGCAAAACCAAAAATCAATGCCTTAACTCTCTGGAATCTGTTTTGGGTAGACATAGGCATTTTCAAAACAGATTGGTTGAAAAAAATCATAAGAGGCAGAGATGTACCTTCAGAGGTGGAGGAAGGTAAGAAAGCATATGGGAACTTAGCCGTGTCCAGTGGGAAGTAGGAAATGTATGGACAGATAACATGCAGGGAAAGACCGTAGGGACAAGCTGACATTGACAGAGCTGACCTCTTGGTGGAACCGGAAGGCACCCAAGCTGCTGGGTCCCAATGGCAGTTCCTCCAAAAACACAGTGGTCAGATCTGTGGTGGTGTGCAGGCTGAGAGTACCCTTAATAACGAATTTCAAAAATGCTTATTTGTAAAGAGTCATTAATCATCTAAACAATAGTATGTAAACTAAATATTTAGACATGGCAAACTGATATCTGAAATTTATTTTGAAATATATTGAAAGTGAGATGGCTTTCTGGATGGGCAGATGGATGGATGGAGGAACACATAAAAATGGGAAAAAAAGGTTAGTGGCCAAAACTAAGTGGTGTTTCTATGGGTGTTGACTCTAAATTTCTCTCAATGTTGCTGTAACTTCAAAAATTCTCATAACAAGGTATTAGAGGGGAAATGTGTTTAATATAAGTAGCCCAAACCAGATGGCATTTTGTCTGAAGACCGAAAACCTTACTAACTTAGAAATAAAATTGAGACTTGGCTTCATAGATAAAAAGTTTAAAGTTGGAGGGGGAAAAATAAGTTCATTTCTCATGCATTCCTTAAAAGCTGCTTATTTCTCAACTGCCGGAATCCAAGTTTGCTCATTCCCTTCTGGGAACCATGGAAAAACAGGACACTGGGGTTTCACACATCATGATGAGGAAAATCGATTTCCTCCGACAAAAGACAGAACTAATTGTGGGAGATTATCATTTACTCTTTATTAATAAAATCTTAATGGATTATCTATAAATAAAGTGTACATTAGGCTCAGATGACTACTCCTGATTTTAGTCCTCACCCAAGGATACAGAAAGTCAAATCTGGGTATGGAACTTTCACTTCACAGTGGTTTTAGAAGGTATTTTCAAAGAAACAAATGTAGTAAAGAAAACACAGTTCATTTTCCCCTGGTTCCAACCTCTAGCCCCTAAGTGTTGCTTTCCAGGACTGGGACTAGGTGTGTGCTCTTTGCTCTGCCTTTACAATTCCTACCCAAACACTCCCTGTCTGGAGAAGGATCTGCTTCTCTGGAGCCCAGGTTTCCTCATGGATCTTACCCACATAAATTACCCACATAAATGGAATGACCACCAGTACTTTCTGAAGAATCCTTCACTTGATGCCTGAGCAAATAAACTATGCATGGGGCTTCATTCTTTTAAATGGGCCTATATATTCCCAAGGCTGAAGCTTACCAACAAGACAAATAGAATAAGAACTCATTTTCAGATAAGACTGAATTCTTTGCTCCTTTTAAATTACTATTGAACTCTTGGGTAAAGATGAGGAACGGTCATAGCTGGTGAAGATTTATTATGTTTTAGAAAACAGCATTTCTGACCTCTTGGATTATTTTAGTTCATGGTTATCTTGACCTACCATCCCTTAGAGAAAAATTAGAGCTCATTCCTTAGAATAACTCATTGTATTAATACCATCCTTCAACTAGGAAAGAATCGAGTTTTTTTCACATCCATTTGCTTTGTGTTGGCCATCCCTTCTCAAGACTTAAGTTTAATTCAACATTTTACAGATCTAAGAGTCACCTCTAAATTTAGATGTTTATTCAACAAATATTTATCAAATGTTCGTGTGCCTGGTATTGTAAAATCACTAGATTACAAATAAAATTAAAGAGTATCTCTCACCCTTCATTTATAGTTTGAAGGAGAAAGATATGTAAATAAGCCCTGTGTACAATGAGGCAAATATTATCCAAGTAGTATGCTACAAATTCTATTTTAAACAGTCCCCCAAAAAGGTTCAAAGCCATAACCACTAAGTGCATCTTAACATTCTTTAACAGTGCCTCTCGATCTCCCCCAGAGTTAGAGAGACAGGGAATGAATTTGGAACAAACTTGACAATCTACCAGTCAGATGATACACTGTTATTCACTGAAAGCAAATACTGGTGCTTCTTAAACTTGGTGCTGTGATATGGTGATTTGGAGCACAGAGTTCCTGAGATCCCTGGAGTTTCCGAAAGGATCAGAGAGATAAAGGTATCATTTAGTTGTTGTTTACGAGGTAACCTCGGGATGTTGAAGAGTGGCCCACCTGGCCAGGGCACAGAAACACCGAGACCTTCCCCCACACCTTGCCCTACACCTCTCTTCCATCTGGCTATTCCTGAGTTCTAGCCTTTTCTATCATAAACCGGTCATCTAGTAACTAAACTATTTCCTAAGTTCTGTGAGCACCTCTAGTAAATTAATCAAACCCAAGGAGGGGGTTGTGGAAACTTCCATCTACTAGTTGGTCAAAAGCACAGGTAATAACTTGAGCTTGTGTTGGCGTCTGAATTCCTGAATCCTGGGAAGGAGGGTGGTCTTGTTGGACTGAGGCCTTACCCTGTGGAATCTGAAGCTTCAGAATTGACTTATACTGAAGGACACCCAGCTGGTACCAGAGAATTTCTTGGTGGTGATCCTCCTCCCCAAACACCTTGGAATTGGTGACCAGAATTTTAGGTTTAGAATGCCAGTAGTGGGATTTTGCATAATAAAAAGAAAATAAAAATAATTGCTAAAGCACTTAATGGGGGAAAAAACAAACAAACAAACCTGTCCACAGGAATCTGTTATAGAAACCTACATATCAGAATGCTTGGAAATAAATACAGAATAATAACAACTTGATTGAACTGTTGGAGTATGTGGGATGGATTTATTTTCTCCTTAATAAGAACCTAAAATTTTAGCATTTTCTAACTTCAGGTATGTCAAAACTATCTTTAACATTAGAAGTTAAACCTTGGGGACACAGAAAAGAAACATATTATCTAACTCCTAAGGGTCCTGAGATACTCAAAATATAAATTGTAATCACAGTAGCAAAATTATAGCATCATGGCTCCTCACCCATTATACCAGTGACCTATCCACTCAGGGCTGAGCTTAACACCGATTTGTTTACTGCCCCCTGTTCCTGCAAGATGCAAACCTCTACTGTGTCTGTTACTGGAATCCTTTTCATCCAATCATCCTCAACAGAAAGGACTCCAGGTGCTTAGACTCTACCTCTTGAAGACACTTGAGGGAAATAAAGTGATCACTCATCACTCACTCGTTTTTCAAGTCTCTCTTCTTCTATCGGGAAGTAAAAAAGCAAAACATAGGATCAGAATAAATCTCTGATTAATGGTCCATCTGGTAGTGACATCAAGGAGAACCCTGGAAAGGAGTGTGTTTGCCTCCTCAATAAAACCTCCTGAAAATCCTACTCTTGTCTCGGGCTTTCTTTTCGCATTCAAGGATTGCCTTGAGTTTATGTTTTCAGTATACGTGATGAGTCAAAAATGGTGTCTCTATAAATCACTTAACATCTAGTAAAGGATCTTTTTTTATAATTTTGAGTAAGATTGGATCTCATATGTTTCGAATTCTATTATTTTGTGGGCGTGGTGGGTAGGTTGTGTCTATTCTTCCTGCCTTCAGTTTCATCGTCAACCCAGTCAAATCTAACTTTCAACATAATTCGGCAGAATCTGCTTTCATGAAGATGGTCAATAATGTCTAGTTTCCGCATCAAAATGATTTTCCCATCCATTTCTATGGAGTCTCTGCTGAATTTGATCATGCCTTCTAGATCAAAAAAGAATTAGCTTGACTTTCTAGAAATCTCACCTTTCTGATTCTCTGTACCCCTGCCTGACTATTGTTCTGATGTTATGAATCGCTCCCAGACCTTTATCATTACGTGTTGGTGCCAAGGATTCCGTTCTTAGTATATGTCTATTTACTGCCTCCTGCTCCCACAAACTGTATCTCCAATTCAGACTTCTCCTTTGGGTTACAAACACATATATTCTATTTTCTATCACATATATGCATTTATAAACAAATGCCTTCACTCAACCTGATTTTATTCAAATCCATTTTCATAACTAGATTCCTTTCTCTTGATTCCCTACCACTAGAAAACTGAATACTGGGAACCCTGAAAATCTTAACTGCTCATTTTTTTCCAAGCCTAGGCTCCCACACTTCAGGACCATTGATACTGTTCTGGTTCGAGGAGACATTCTAGAAATATGGTCTATGGAGACACTCCGCATCCAAAGTCCTAAAGGCAGGGAAGTAATAAAAATGCAGATAACAATTTGCTTTGGGTTTGTAAAAAGTTAAGATTTCACTGAATACCATCTAGTCCAGATCATTTGCAAAACACTTTAAATTAAAATCTTAGCTCCAAACTTGGAAGAGTCCATTTCTTGGTTTCAAACTGCTAAGCTACTTTGGAAGAATTTCTTTCCAAACGAATTAACAACTAAATTATTATTAATTTTCAATATAAATCTGATCAAAAAGATTTTGAAAGATGAAATACATTTAGTCCTCTAGACCATATATCTATTTATATCATTTTAAATTTGAATACATATTTCATTTTTCTCCTTCAAAAATGTTGCCCATCAGGCAATGGTGCAAGAAGGTTTAATCCACTTTGTTCTCGTCCAAACTGGGGGTTACATGGATTGTAATCAGAATTTAAATAAGACCCAAAATGGGTGCCTGGGTGGCTCTGATGGTTGTGTCTACCTTTGGCTCAGGTCATGATCCCAGGGTCTTGGAATCGAATCCCACATCGGGCTCCCTGCTCAGCGGGAGGCCTGCTTCTCCCTCTGCCTCTCTGTTTCTCTTGAATAAATTAATAAAATCTTTAAAAAATTAAAAAATAAAATAATAAGACCAAAGATTCTGTTTCAGAAGTATATATGTGTATTTAATGGATAGAAATATTTAAAAAGAAATTTATTATGGCCTACGGCCAAAACATTTGAAAACCACTAAATTCCATCTATTGCAATACATCATTTCAATAAAGAACATTTAACCATCTCGATTCTTGAAGCCAGCCAAAATTAAAAAAAAAAAAAAATGAAAAACTGTTTTCCTCCCTTCCCACTTCATAGGAGTAACGTAACCCTCTGCAAGGCCAAAGTCTAAAATGTGTTTTGTGTTATCCCTTTCTTCTCAATCATCAGTAAAAATAAATTTCCCAATTGTCATTCGTGTTTGCACTTCATTACTTTTGAAGGCCAGAGCCTTTGTAACATATTAAACAGTGAAAGTCATTAAGCCAGTACAAAGCCAGGCAAGGGCTGGAGGCTACGGACCCAGGCTGGTGGGAGGGTTATGTCCTTGCCTGAGGGCGCACCCTTGCCATAGCTTCTGGAGTGGCAGCTCTAACACTTCATTCTGGAAGATTGGCTGTTCTGCAGCCTGGGGAGCATTTCCCCTTTAAAAAGGGGTCCTAGTATCTGAAGCCATAGAAGGTAGGAGACCAAGAGTGAACCCTAATGTAAACTAGGGACCTGTCAATGTAGTTTCCTCTACGTAACAAATGGACTGCTCCAGCGGGGGATGGGGAGGATGGGGTGAACATGCACCTGTCGGGGCAGAAGGTACATGGGAAATCTCCTACCCTCTCTCAGTTTTTCTGGGAACCTAAAACTTACATAAAAAATAAAGTCTAGCTTTTTTTAAGGGGACTTTAAGTGTATTTGAAAATGGCTAATTTTCCTTTTCAATAACTAGTAATAGAGTTTAGACTATCCAGGACCCCACAATTTCACTCATTCTTGCCAGAGACCTTCAGGTTATTTTACCATGCAGGTAAAATGCATCAGAAATGAAGGACAAGCCCATCTTTTCACGCTAGCCCTGGGGATAATGAACCCTAGTAGAGGGTTTGAGTTACTAATGAATGCCGTGTTTACCTTGGGTCATCCTTGTTTCTATTCTCACCGAGCTTTGAACATGGGTGGGCAAGAACCAGAATGTATATGAAAAGCAGAAAAGTAGGAAGAACTGAAGAGGTTTCATTGCCTATGATGAATGGAGAGTTACACATCGGCCCAGCTGGAATCCAAGACTTCTTAAATTATAAATTGCTTGACACAGAGCAACCTTTCTATGTTGTTGGATTGCTTTTTCAACCATAGGTGAGGTAAGGGTTGTTGCTGTGCTTTGGCAAGTTTTCCCCCTCCGTTTTATTTCTGTACCAAATAGCAGATGATCATAGCTTTGTTCTGGAACAAAATAAAATAGGGGTGCTTGGGTGGCTCAATTGGTTGAGCTCCGACTCTCGGTTTCAGCTCAGGTCATGATCTCAAGGTCATGAGATCAAGCCCTGCATCAGGCTCTGTGCTCAGCAGGGCATCTGCTTGAGATTCTCTCTCCCTCTTCCTTTGCCCACTGCCTCTAGAATAAATAAATGAAATCTTTAGAACAAAATAAAATAATTTTCTAAAAGATGTGTATTTCTACAAGGGGGAAAAATAGGTCACGTACAATTCCAAGGTACAGCATACTTAGCTCTATTTGGGATTTGGGAAACTCCCATCCTCATCTGTGTGCTGACATGTGACACCCTGACAACTTTTTCTTCCTTGACATAATGAAGCATCACCTTTCGATGGATGCCCTTTAAGTACACCTAAGCTCTTGGAGGTTGCCTTTCTCCCTCTTCCATCCCATGCCTGTGGCACCTTTTTTTTTTCCTTTTCACTGTGGAATAATAATAGCTAATGCTTATACAGCACTTTGTCTGTGCCAGGCACTGTTCCGATCCATCCATATAATAACTTATTTAATCTTTATAACAGCCCTATGAGACAGGCACCCTACAATATAATGTAATGTAACTCTATTAACTTCCTTGCTTCTCTGAGAGCAGGTGAATTCCTTGAGGTTGGGGATGATGTGTGTTTGCTTCTTTGTTGTTGTTGTTGTTGTATAGAGCATATTTGCAGAGATGATAATTTAAAAGAACTTCCTGTTTACTCAAGACAAAATATTCCCAACCTGCTTTATGGATACTGCACTGAAAGAAAAGATTTAGAGAATGGAATTTTGTAATGTGCCATCATCTTAACTAAAGAGAAACTTAATGAAGCAAAGGAGTAGGGGGAAATGACTTTCATTCTGTCAGCTTTTAGGGGATGGGAGGCAGACTAAAGGGGCAAGGGAAGTATTGGGTAGAGCCATTAGGCTTTTCAAACACAAGTCCTCAAGTCCAGAAATCAAATGCGACCCCAGTGGAGATTCACTTGTATTCACAGTAAATGCCAAAATTAATTAATTAATTCAGTAAACACTGAATTGTAACAGGGTCAAATACCTAGTACACAGCTTATCTCTAACTCTCTGTTTAGAGGTAGAAAAATCTAGTGGAAAGAATGAACAATTTAGAATCAGAGAGAGAACTAGTTTGAGCCTGATTTCAACTATTAGAAGTTCTCTTCATCTTGGACAAAACGCTCAGCTGCTCTTGGTCACTCTCCTTCCTATTCCGTCTACACAGTAAAGTCACGGCAAGTGTTAGGCAAGCCGGCATACGCAAGCACAAGACCCCAGGAATGCTCTATCGACTGGTGATGGCAGCCATCATGCTTCTCGTTCCACTTCTCTCCAATGCCCAACATCAAGCCATTCCTCCGCGTGTTGGGTAAACCTCACTAGGCAGTGGCCAACCTAAGAAAGACCTAAAAGCTCAGAGGTGTTCAGGAGCTCTAGTTCCTAAGCTTAAAAATGACTCCAGAAATGTACCAGTGGAAACAGAGATCTCATGCAACATTCAGGATTCTATCATCTCTCCTTTCCACTCCTTACTTGACCCCTGCCACTGGAGTGGGCCGCCACTGCTCGTTCTTTTTCTTACCCCTTGTTCTTTTCTTCCCTCTTGCTGAGGCACCATCCCTAAGCACTTGGAGAAGGCTAGGGTTATGGTGGGATGAACATCTAGCAGGTGTGACCCTCTGTAGCGGGCGTCACACAAGGCACCATCATGGCTGAGTCAATGCAGAAAAGGTATGTCAACATGTCTATGGTAAAGGGTTCTGTTCTTTGTATGTGCAAACAGAATAACGTTGCTATTTTTATGTACCAAGCATATTTTTGTGAGGTACTTTTAATTAAAAAGTATTTGCAATAGACCTATACTTTTTCCCTATTTAGTTCTTTTGAAGTTTATTTTAAAAATCATTTGGGGGCATCATCGGCAGTGGTTTAGTTGGTACATGAACACAGAGACACATAGAATTAAATAATTAGTACTTTCTCTCATCTGAGGGGACAGGAAATCTCAAAGTTAATATGCTTCTGAATCACGTAGGGATGGCATTCTATGGAGTCCATGGAACTTCCTAGGTGAAGGTGCTAAATTAAATACAGAAAGTTTCTGTGAAGTGGGACCTCTCTTTTCCTTCCATATGGTTCAAATTTCAAACCCTGAGAGGAATATTTTTGAACTAGGACAAAAGTCAATTATTTGTGAAAGCAAGACTTTTAAATTGTAGGAAATACAAACTGTCATTTCTGCTTTTCATTTTTGTTATACACAGCAATTTGGAGAGAAGTATTTATCTCTGGGGGCACATGGACTTCACCTGAAATAAGTTTTGAATTGGGCCACAGTATCAATATAGTGATATTAGTGAATACTTTTTTAAGGTCTCAACATATTAAAATAAAACAACTGCCTTGAAATTAAATTTCAGAAAGCAGTAAAATTGTTTAAACCATCATTTACCTTTGGCCCAGTTACTGTACTAGGCAACATAAATCTTACCAACCCACGCACTGAACAACAGACCTAAGCTGTGAGTTATTAAGATGTAGGGTATAGACTTGAGGTATTGTCTTTATCCTCATCTGAGAAGCTCTGATCTTCGTTCAAGGAACAGAGGTCCCTATGCCAATGAGTGTATTTGGCCGAAACAGAACATGAATGTCACTAGAATCCCAGGTTGGACAGACATATGTTGACTGTTGCCTGCAGTCAACCTCTAAGTCAGTTCATCAGAATTATTACAACACCTCAAAATATTACAACACCTCAAAATATCATTACAACACCTCAAAATATGTACCTTTTGGACCGAGGATCAAAACAGCATAGTCAGGCATAGCGATCACTTATTCACAAAACATGAAATCTAATTGATTTACTTTTTAAAAAATTAACATATAATGTACTATTAGCCCCAGGGGCACAGGTCTGTGAATCGTCAGTCTTACACACTTCACAGCACTCACCATAGCACACACCTTCCCCAATGTCCATAACCCAACTACCCTCTCCCTATCCCCCAACCCACCCACCTCCCCCTCAACCCTCAGTTTGTTTTGTGAGATTAAGAGTCTCTTATGGTTTGTCTCCCTCCTGATCCCATCTTGTTTCATTTTTTCCTTCCCTACCCCCCAAACCCCCAACTTTGCCTCTCAAGTTCCTCATACCACACCGGGGAGATCATATGTTTGATTTAATTTTTTTTTTAAGATTTTACTTATTTATTTGAGAGAGAGACAGAGACAGAGACAGCAAGAGAGAGAACAAGTGGGAGGAGAGGGAGAAGAGTCCCTGTGGGGCTCGATCCCAGGATTCTAGAATCCTGATCTGAGCTGAAGGGCAGATGCCTAACCCACTGAGCCACCCAGGCGCCCCTGAAATTTGATTTAAACAAATTAATAGTTACACTTTTCTCAACACCAAAAGTAAAACCTTATAACCTGAAGCCATCATACTTTCATGAAAGGAACGATGTCTAAGCCAAGTGTTGATTGAACCACAGGGAAAATGTGCATTTGGGTAAATCTTTCCACTTGAAGAGACACGGAACAGGCAGAAGGAATTCAACTTGTTTACTTAATAGGACCTGCCTACTTTTGTGCAAGACTGAGATTTAACATTAAAGCAGTTCTTAGCAGAGAGGTGAGAAACAACTCTATGCCTACAAATGTTTTTACCATCCTAGACCATCAAGAGTAAGAAAATGTAAATAAAGATGAATATATGTATTTTTTTCATATCCCTCTCCTGGCTCCATGAAGAAAAACAACAGTTTTCCAAGAAAAATATATGTCCTAGACAGCCACAGGATAGCCTGGATTGAAATATTTTTGTCAAAAAGGTAAAACATTTTGAATGTCAATGTAGTATTATGTAAAATGGCACAATGCTATTTAGATCATGAGGTTGTTACAGGGTATAAGGAAGCAATCCCATGGAAAGATACCTATAAAACAGTGGACATTTAATAAGAATTCACATAACATAACAAAAACAAAAGTATTGCCATACATTCCTTGAGGGGAGGGATTATGTTTTATATTTTTCACACAAGCTGGGTATATTATCTTGCAAGTAAAAGGAAAAAAGGTAAAACATGCATGGTTTGGATTCAAATAATAAAAATCACATGAAAGCTTTCCAGAAGGGAATTTGGATGGCAAACAGCCATAACTGAAAACTATTTCATGAATAATTTAATGTTATCACTTGCATTGACGTGAAAATGCTAAAGTATAATCCTGCCCTGAAGAAGGCAAGGCAAAAATGCATGCTTACAGCTAAACTACATGATTAGAAATAGCAAGGGTGGCCCCAGGAGAAGATGCATCATGTTGAATTACATGGTCCTAGACTGAAGAGTCGGTAAAGCATCTGTGGTAAGGTACTTAGAGTTGTGATACCAGACATGGATAACCTGATAACATAAGACCAGTGGTTATGACAACAACAGTCTCTACCCTACCTGGGCTACAGAACAGGTTAAGATATGTTGGAACAAAAAGATGCACATTAATTCAATTAGTGACAAATGGTAACAAAGGGTGCAAGACTCATGCATCTGTAGAGGATGTCCTTACACGTTGGCTCCATTTGGATCTAAGGATTCAGGATTGTGTGGCAAATAACACAGGTTTCCCACTGCTCTTCCCTACCAAAGAGTTTTCTGGTTTTGGCTCTGGCTCTGAGCAACTATGGGAAAGTAGACTGGCCATTATTGGGGAATCTTCCCCCAAATCCACTTCTGGATTCCATGTAGTTCCTGATCATTCATTTGGCCCATCAATCTATTTATTGATCTGAAAGTCCTAGACTGCATTTCAATAATATTTATTGAAAAGCTAGCACCACCCTCCAGCAAAGCATTGTGCTAGATACTATTTAGGACCAAGGGAGATGGTTACATTTGAGCCAGAGATCCCCATCTGCCCTTGTCTCTTGATTTTTCACCCTTGTTAGATCCATCTTGTTGGATGCGTCACTAACCACCATCCCACTGAACTCTGACCATGTCCCAGCAACATCATTTTTATTCCATTTTTATACAACTCTGACAGTTCAGGTCTCTTATCCAAACTCATGACCTAGCATCACAAGAGTATTGTTATTGACATTCATAACATGAAATTTGGAATAAGAATAATATAGTAATTATATAGACATCCCATCCCTCAAAATCAGCTTCCCCAAGTGAAGACCAAAGATAAGAAAAGCACTTTCCTCATATAAACACTGCTGGGCTTTGATGTGGTGGATGGAGGTAAAGCTCGAATAGAATGTGACGGACTATCAAAAAGGTCCTGGTGTTTATCACCATCATCATCATCATCGTCTAATAAGACAGTGTGAATGTGTTCTGGTGTTTTAAGAGGTTGAAGATGAACTCTGGCAGGATCTGGGAAGTCTTGTAGTTGGAACATCAGGTGTATGTATCTGTGTCTGGTGAAAGATGTGTAGAAGATCCAGCATGGAAGGGACAGGAAACTATCATTAGGGGCTGAATTATGGAGGGGCTGGTAGGTCACGATGAGGAGTTTGGTCTTTATTACATTTTCAGGGGAAACTAGTGAAGATTTCCGAAATGCCAAGTTGACATCATCATATCTCTCTTTTAGGATACAATTCTTATCTCAGTGTCTCCCCCAGTCCTACCTCTTGGTCTTCACTCCATTATTCCCATTCTGTCTACTCCTGGGTCTTCTCTTGGCTACTTAAAAATAGCATCACTTACACACCCCTCCACCCATCCCCACCTGGAGCCTCATCTCCAGCGTTGCCATCTCCCGTCTAGATGCTCTAGCTGCCTCAGGTCCTCATGGCTTCCCCTGCTTCTACTCTTCTAGCCATGCCTCACCCTATCCACCACAGAGAAGCTGAAAGCCTCCCTTTTGTTTCCTGAAAGAAAGAAAGAAAGAAAGAAAGAAAGAAAGAAAGAAAGAAAGAAAGAAAGAAAGAAGAGACTCATTTGGGGATAATTTCAGATTTACAGAAAAGTCATGAAGCTGGTAGAGAGTTCCTGAATAGCCTCCATCCAACCTTCCCATCATTACCATCTTACAGAACCATGTAACCAGCCTTCTTCACCAAACCTGAGAAATGGACATATTCCTATTGACAAGACTACAAACTTTATTTGGATGTAGCCCGATTTCCCACTCCTGGACTTCCCACTTCCCAAAATCCACTTCTTTTTCCCACCTCAAGATCCAATCCAGGATTCCATGTCACATTGAACTGTTACACCTCCACAGTCTTTTCTAACCCATGACAGCTTCTTTCTTTGATTTTTCATGACCTTGCCAATTTTGAGGCACCCTGGTCAGGTATTCTGTATAATACCCCTCAACTTATCTGCTGTTTTCTTATCATGCACTGGGGGTGATGGCAGAAGTGAAATGTCCTTCCTGCCATATCAGTCCGGGGCACCTATATTAGTCTATCCAGGTTCTGCTAGAACAAAATACCACAGACCAGGAAGCTTACAAACATCATAAATGCATTTCCCATAGATCTGGAGGCTGGAAGTCTGAGATCAAAGGCCTAGCTCGTTGGGTAAAGACCCTCTTCTGGGTAGCAGACTTCCTGTCATGTTCTCATATGGCAGAAGGGATGCAGGATCTCCCCAGGGCCTCCTTATAAGGTTCTCAATCGCCACAGAATCCACATGACTTATATCTCGTGATGTCAACCTTTAACACTGGTTCTGGTAGTTATCTGCCGAGTGTCTCCACTCCAAAACCACTCTCTGTTCCCCCCTTTCTATATTCTGCTCATTTAGAAACAAGTCACTAAATATAGCCCACACTCAAGAGGAACTAAGCTTCATTTATTTCCTGGAGGAGAAAAATCTACTTGTACTGAAATACGTGTCCCCTTTCCCCTATTTATTCAATCACTTATTTAATTGTTATAGATTAATGGGCATCTATTATAGAATATGCTTTTAAAAATATGCCACTATTTGTCCGCGTTAAGTGCCCCAATGGCTTTCCTTTATGCTAAATAAAACCCAAAACTCTCTGGGAAAGCCAGGATACCCTCTCCCACACTTCCCTCCCCAGCCCATGGAGGCACCATTACCTTAGCCTTGGCTAGAACTTGTCATAGTGTTCCCCTGTTCCCACTCTGGGATTTGGAGCTGATTGGCCTCTGCCAGGAAGAGTCTGATCTCTGACCTTCCCATTCATATCTCAGCTTAAAAAGTCAAATTTTCAGGGAAGCCCCTCTTGCTGACCTGCTCCACGGTAGCCCTGGTGACACTCCTGCCCCTCTGATAGCACCCGCTGTAAGTGGGAACGATAATTATTTCAGTGTATTGGTTCATTGTTTGTTCCTTGTCCTCTCTCCCACTAGCCCTGTGAGAACAGGAACTTGGTTTCTTGGCCCGCAGCACCTAGAGCCATCCATACCTAGCACAGGAGCAGATGGATCTAGATGAATGTACACAGCGGAAGGAAGGGGAGCCCCGGGAGACCTGAGACAGAAAGATGGTTTGGGAAAACTCAATAACACCCGAGGCAGGAGGCAAGCAAGACTTCCATTCTTTTCTTTTCTTTCTTCTTCTTTTTTTTTTTTTTTTTTAATTTGGGGGTGTGGAGAGAGGTAGAAGGAGAAGCAAGCTCTCTGCTGAGCAGGGGAGCCTGATGCAGGGCTTGATCCCAGGACCCTGAGATCATAACTTGAGCCTAAGGCAGATGCTTAACCTACTGAGCCACCCAGGCTCCCCAAAGAAGACTTCCATTCAAAAGGCTTGTAATTTGCTGACCGGGCTATGGGTCAGAGGCTCATGATTCTCTCATTTCTGAAGATGCTTCCCTTCTTACTTGAGGACCATGAATCCCATACTCTGGCTGAGGGATGTGCCTGGAGTTAATCAACGCAGGCACATCGATTGTGTACCAAGACGGTGACAAGTTTCCAGAGATAATCAGCTGTCCTCGGGGCTCTGAATCCCCTCGCAAGTTTGGCCAATCCTTCCCTCGGCCTCCCCACTCCTCTGCCCTTACTCAGGACTCACTCACACCAAGACCAGAGACAGAAGACAAGGGGGAAGAGAGACAGCAAGGACAGGGATTGGTGTCACCCCCTCCCCCTTCATCAGGACCCAAGCTCTGCTCTGTCTTCAGACCCAATAGCACTGTCTTGGCTTCTCTACAGAACAAAGCAGCAGGAACACCACAGCCAAAACGGGTCCTCATTGCCTGCCACTCCCAGCTCCCCATGCTCAGTCTTGACAGCACACCCATACTTCACAGAAAACAATATTATTAACAAAAACTGTACTTCAGGGGGGCTCGACAGAGAGAGGAAGCCAGAAATGAGGTAATAAAGCATGGGTTTCAATTCCATCTGAAACCCTAGAGGTTTCTGAGTACACATTTAATCCTGATCTTTTAAAAGGGTATAAAAGTCGGACACTGGACAAGGACACTAGCCTCTCCCAGGCTAACAGGTGCAATGGGTTATTAACAGCTCACTGATCACTGTCAGAGTATTCTCTAGAAAGTGTCTGCCTTCTTGAGATGCCCTGCTTGAATTTGACTCTCGGCTTTGCACATTCTCTTCCTTCTGGCTATAAAATTCTTGGTCTCCTTTTTCTTTTCCATACTATGGATCTCAGCACAGTGTCCCCTGCAAAGGTTTTTTGGTGACACTTGTAAGAACCAATTATAAAAGGACCCTTAATTTCTCCTGTCCAGGCAAGCATCACTTTGTTAGGAGTGTGTGTGTGTGCATGTGTGTGTGTGTGTGTGTGCGCGCGCATGTGTGTGTGTGTGTGTGTGTGTGTGAGAGAGAGAGAGAGAGAGAGAGAGAGAGAGAGAGAGTTCTAGCTTCCCTGCTGCATTCAGAGCTCCTTGAGGGTGGGCGCTGGCATGATGTGTTTATCTCCAGCTCCAGGATGGAACTGTCAACTCAGAAGGCCAACAGGCAAAACTAATCAAGTCCTTGACTATTTAATCAAAAGATGATTAGGAAATATTTTTGAATTTTTGCTTTCAACAAATAAGCTCTTCAAAGGAAGGCATTCTTAATCACAAGAGGGATGTTTTGATGCACTGGCGGCAGTTAATATCCAAGTGTTTGCTGCTATTATGTCCTCAGTACAAATCCCTAAAATTCACAAAATGCTTCTAGTTTCTACTGCATCAGGGTTTCCGAATGAACAACCACTCTAATCAGAATGGCTATTATTGTTTTGTTTTGATTTTTAAGATTTTTTGTTTATAATTTTTCCCTAGTTTTATTGAGATGTAATTGACACGGAACACTGCATTAGTTTAAGGTGTACAGCAAAATGGTGTGATACATGTGTATATGATTTATTGCTTATTTGCATATTTGGTGGGGTCTTAGCTCCTTCTAATGGACTTTTGGCCTCTTGGTTTCCAATGAAAGAGAGCCGAAGCAACCAGACAGAACTCTGGACTCTTCTACTGTAGAATATTTAAGAGAAAAAGAAGCTACAAATTTAAGGTTGATCAACCAGAATTCTTTGCAAGAGCTTCTATCTTTTTTCCCCTCTTTCAACCCTTAACCTACGAGGGCAAATTAAAACAAACAAACAAACAAACCTGAGAAATCCTGTACTTCCAAGTTGTTATTTACCTAATTAATGTTCCTATAAAATACAAATTTTCCTTTATTCCACAGGTTTTTTTTCCAAGTTTGCTGCATTATTAACTGAAAATGATATTTTATGAGGAAAAACAAAACAAAACAAAAATCACAGAATAGAGTCTCTAATTTTATAATGCACGTCAATAGGAAAATAGAATTTAATACACAGGCAGCTTTTCCAGAACAAATCCATTCTGCTTACTGAGGTCTAACTTATTAAATATTCTTCCCATGAAATTGGGAGACCATCACTTGTCCTTTTAAAGAAGAAAAGCTACATAATTAGGTAAGCAGAGAGAGCAGCTTGCTGAATAATGCATAGTTTTTAGTATTAACAACTCAACAGCTACATCCATACTGATTCTAATAGTTCACACAGCACTAGTTACCTTGGCAACCCCATGAATGATACCAATTGCATGGAAAAAAATGTTGTACTTGTTTCAATATATCCTATGATATTAAGGTCCTAGAGACCTGAGAGGCTGATCTATGTGCTCAGTCTAGGAATGCCAGGTTATCAGAATCAGTGACCCAGAGACCTATTTCCAGGATCTGAGTAAAATGTCAAAAGGATTTGGGGCAGATGGTTGGGTCTGAGAACACTGGAGACCTCACAGAGACATTGGGGGCACATGAATGTCCAGAAATCTGGGTTGAGTGGTGAAACATGGGTTCAAGAACAGTAGGGAATGTTTTGTTTGATGCTAAGCCAAGATTAAGACACTGAACTATCCTCAGGGCACTTCTCAGAACCATGGACAGCAGTCCGCAACTACAAGAGCTAGAATGTGGGGGTCCACCATACCGCAAGCAAGAAACACAGGGCAGTTATGGTTAAGGGTGCCCGGCATCCACATGGCACACCTCGGCGTTCATGGGAAGTGAGGTTCAGGAAGAGGAGAGATGAAATGGTTTGGGACCTTAATATTCCCAGGGGATGTGAGCCAGTAAGGCCATGTGTCTCCTGCAAAGGGCTGACTAAGCAAGGTCCCACAGGCATATATAAAAACATCTATGTCTTCCGTGAATACCACTAAAGGTAACATGCATACACATAAGTTATCCAAGAAAAGTCTTCAATATGAAGGCTCTTTACATCATCCCCCTCAGAGATAAGGGAAGATGTTGAACATAATGGCCATACTTCCCCTTCCTTCAGGTGGGAAGAAATCAATAGAAGATCCACTAATAATGACAATAATAACCTTTATTTTCCACGGAATGTTTTTTCTAAGGTGGTCATTGCAGATTTACAACTTCAGGGGGTTGAATGGCCCACTCCGGAAATGCCCTCCATGTGAGCACATAAGCTCCATAAGTCCACATGGAGTGTTTCTCAGACTCCAGGGGGTTTGGATTCCGATGTTCATTTCAAATGCAGATTTCAGGGCTCTGTGTCCAGATATTTTAGTTAACTTGTTTAGAGGGGACCCAGGTATCTGTAGTTTCATGAGTTTCTAGAGGGATTTCTGACGCACGCTAATCTGGGTATTTTTTTAAATTGGTCAGTCTATCCATGAAGTTTGACAAATGGTAGAAAACTGAACTCCAAGTTTTATCTAATAAAATATTTTTGTTGGGGGAGGAGAAGAGGAACACAGGGAAATAAAGTCCAACAGTAAAAAACAACATGCCAAAATAAACCTTATTATCCAATTCTCAGTCTTTGCACCCAAATAAAATTGCTATTATTAATTTCTCAGATACCCTTGGAAATACGTTATGAATATGCCAATATTATAGCTAATACATGCATGCATACACACCCCCTTGCAAGTGGCAGGGGGTAGAAAAAGAATGGGGATATACTTAAACATTGTCCTGAACCTTGCTCTTTTTCATTAAAATATATCTAGGAGCACCTGGGTGGCACAGTGGGTTAAGCATCCAATTCTTGATTTTGGCTCAGGTCATGAACTCAGGGACTTGGGAAGGAAAACTCAGCAGGAAGTCTACTTGGAATTCCCTCTCTCTCTCTCTCTCTTTCTGCCCCTCTCCACCACGGTTCATGTACACTCTCTCACTCTCTCTCAAATAGATAAATAAACCTTTAGAAAATTAATAAAGTAAAATAAGTCTACAGGACATTATTCCATAGATACACATATCTATGGAAACAGTTGCACCTAATTCTATGAAAGAGAATATATTTTATAATATATACACATAATAAATAGCTTCTAACTCACTGCTGATATACGGGTTGTTTCTAGCATTTACAATTATAGCCATGAATGATGTCTCCTGACATTTGACAGCTCCTGGTGCACGTAATGATGAGAATGGATGGTTCTAGACACTTCTCCAGTGAAGACATACAAATGGCTAGCAGACACATGAAAAAATGTTCGTCATCATGAACCATCAGGGAAATTCAAATGAAAACCACATTGAGATACCACCTTACACCAGTCAGAATGGCAAAGATTAACAAGGCAGGAAGCAGCAAATGTTGGTAAGGATGTGGAGAAAGGGGAACCCTCTTACACAGTTAGTGGGGATGCAAGTTGGTGTGGCCACTTTGGAAAACAGTGTGGAGGTTCCTCAAAAAATTAAAAAATAGAGCTACCCTGAGACCTGGCAATTGCACTACTGGGTATTTACTCCAAAGATACAGGTGTAGTAAAAAGAAGGGCCATATGTACCTCACTGTTCATAGCAGCAATATCCATGATAGCCAAACTGTGGAAAGAGCTGAGATGCTCTACAACAGACCAAGGGAAAAAGAAGTGGTCTAGATATACAATGGAATATTACTCAGCCATCAGAAAGGATGAATACCCAACTTTTGTATCAACATGGATGGGACTAGTGGAGATTATGCTGAGTGAAATAAGTCAAGCAGAGAAAGTCAATTACCATATGGTTTCACTTATTTGTGGAGCACAAGGAATAACATGGAGGACATTCAGAGAAGGAAAGGAAAAGTGAAGGGTTGGGGGTGGGAATCAGATGGGGAGATAAACCATGAGAGACTGTGGACTCCAAGAAATAAACTGAGGATTTTGGAGGGGAGAAGGGTGGGGGGTTGAATGGACCTGGTGGTGGGTATTAAGGAGGACACATATTGCGTATGAGCACTGAGTGTTGTACACAAACAATGAATCTTGGAAGACTGCATCAGATCCTAATGGTGTATTTTATGGTGACTAACATAGCACAGTTTTAAAAAATTAAAATAAATAAATAAATAAATAAAGAATGGATGGTCCTGTCTTTCCCTGATGACAAGAACACATCACAGTCATTACTAGTGGATCTGCCATTCTTGGCAATCGGGGCTATATGCCAGCATATGTGAACATTTTGCTGATAGCTCCGAGCACATTGGTCCATCTACCTCTCTATCATTTACGTCCTTCTACATCTCTTTCTTTGGTAAGAGATGAAAGAGACCCTTTTTCTCTTCTAAACTTCTACGTTTTGACTGCCCCTTGTTTTTCCCATCCTACTCCCTCCTTCATTCTAAATGTGCCTTAGTCATTGGCTTAACTAAGTAAGCCATGCCTCTCTGTGGTATATGCATGGACTGTGTGGCCACTCTGTTCCTCTGTTCAAAGAAATCTGAACATACAATACATGGGCATGATATATGTGCAAGGAAGAAAAATAACAGTGTCTATCCATCTACTGGGTTTAGAGTGCTCTGTTTTTGATTGTAATGAACACTGAGATTTTTAAATAATGTCTGGATGTCCCTTCCAATGTGACCTTAGAACCTGAGTAATAGGGTGCCTGGGTGGCTCAGTGGGTTAAGCCACTGCCTTCGGCCCAGCTCATGATCTCAGGGTCCTGGGATCGAGTTCCGCACTGGGCTCTCTGCTCAGCAGGGAGCCTGCTTCCCTCTCTCTCTCTGTGCCTGCCTCTCTGTCTACTTGTGATCTCTGTCTGTCAAATAAACAAATAAAATCTTAAAAAACAAAAAAGAACCCGAGTAATAATACCACTGCATTGTACAAATACCAGGGTGACAGAATGTTCATACGCCAAACACGATGGCTTCCGTTACACAAACCTACATGTGCTGGAGGTGTGCATGATGTTTTAAGAACCTGAAAAATACGTTTCTGTTCATCATCCCCATTTTAAGCCTAGAACATATTCAATGCAATTTAATGTCCTATTAATCAATAATGTCTGTTGAACTTCCAAGGAGAAATGTGTCATTTTTAGTGTTTCTCTTCATCCAAGAATCACATATATCTTAGTACACGTAGATTTCTTTCTTCAGAGTGACAATTTCCATTTGAAATGGCTTCAGTGAAGAGCCTTCCCTGTTTTGCTTCTCTCTACTGTGAAATAATTCAGAGTTTCTGGGTGCTCTGTTTTCATAAGCAAGCAGCCACGAAGGATGAGAAGAGAATTCGGTGCAATGAATTTTCTTGGCAAAATAATGTATTAGCTAAATGGTGTTGAGTAAATCACCTGTTCCACCAGCAGCTGGTTGAAGGCTCTATACAGTAAATGACAAAAATAAGCCTCGGTGGAGACTTTTCAGTATTCTGCCATGTGGCTATAGATTTCAGAGTTTCTTCCTGTCAGTTTCATGCCGCATTTCTTCACAAAACTGACAGGCAGCTCACAAGGCAAGAAAACGTTAGAATAGGTGGCTGGTGGGGAAACTGGATAGGAGCTTTCCTTCGGGGGGATAAAACACTGTTTCTGAGTGCACAAAGAAAGAGGCAGAACTTTCAGGAAGGAGCAAACCATCTCCCTCGGCCAGACTGCCTGCATTCGTGTCGCCTCTCATTTGCTCTACGACCCGGGGTGGATTCTTGGCCTTTGCTTGTACCTCAGTTTCCTCATCCACCAGAAAACCCTCCTGAGGCTGTTGCAGGGTTGGATGAGCAATTCCAGAGAAAGCACTTGGGACAACAGGTGGCTTTGCCTTTGGAACAGTTAAGAGTGGGCTTCATGGAGCTTTCTGCGAGGTTTTTGGGTCTCCACGTATAAAAGACCCCTAGAGTTATGGCCTGATACTGTTGTCTATTAACTAAAAGCTGAAGAGTTCTTCAGATAGTGTTATGAAGAAGCATTAGCACTGACAGTAATTTGAACACATGGATGGAAACGGAAAGATGATTTAGAGAGGAAAGCGGACACGAATGCAGACCCACTGCTCCCTTGTTCGTCATGATCCTGGCCATTCAGACCCTTCACAGACATGTTCGCTTCTCTCCTGACTTGTGACCCAAACCCTCTCCCCCGAGCTAACTTTCCCAGCAGGCTGTTCCACCTGCGTTCTCACTCAACTTCTCCCAGCTACCAATGGTTACCTCCTGCATAAAGGAACGATGCCTTTGAAAGGAAGTCACTCCCGGGCCCCTGGGTCGCTCGGTTGGTTAAGCCACTGCCTTCAGCTCAGGTCATGTTCCTGGAGTCCCAGGATGGAGTCCTGCATCGCATCGGGCTCCCTGCTCAGCGGGGAGTCTGTTTCTCCCTCTGATCCTTCCCCATCCCATGCTCTCTCTGTCTCATTCTCTCTCAAATAAATAAATGAAATCTTTAAAAAAAAAAAAAAAGGAAGTCACCCCTAAACATTCTGGCTTCAGGCTAGCGATCAGAACCACCTGGGAGCCCCCAGAAGGAAAACCATAGGCGGTGGGGGGGGGGGGGACTTTGAGCACAGAACTGTTTTCTACCCAGATGATGGGAAACACTCTTATTTGGAGGAAAGGAGGTCAGAAAGAAACTCACATAGCGGACAGCAACCTCAGAAACAGGAGATAGGATATTTTTTCTTTTTCTTTTTTAATGGATGATAAGAAAGGCCAGTTCGGGAAACAAAGTCCTTAAAGAATGTGACTAGTCGCTGAGCCCCACAAACAGGACAGCATCAAGGGACCAACACTGGCTAGACCCTATCATCCAGGGGAAGCAAGCTCTACAAATGTTTCCCATGGGAACATAGTCTGGTGGTCACAGGAAAACTCATATCGGTATCGCGTTTTTCAAAATGCAAATCATATTTGAACTTAAATGAGAAACTCAATTTAACCAAGAAATCAACTTTGTTATATTTTAGGTGGGCTCTCTTTAAAAATGGCTCTCGAGTAATCATATGCTTTGTTTGGAAGTTAAAGAACTCTGGGAAAGAGCAACAAGCTGTAGGTTGCCTCGATGGCCTGGGAACCATGCTCCCCTAGCCACACAGGAGCCGGCTTGCCTACGGCTCCAGATTCTAGATGGAGAGGGGGAAGGGCTGCCAGAATTACACCAGCTTTGACTCCCATGCAGGTCAGCTATGAGTAGTAACAATCCTTCGTCCTCACTACAGAGAGGTGTATATGGCCAAGAAGAACCCAGCTTGGCAAAGAGAAAAAACAACCTTTTTCTCCATAATAAACAGAAAAAATAATTCCTTTTTTATCTGCAACCTCAGCAAGAGGGTCAGCGGGTAAACAACAATTATATTTTTGTTTTCTACACACCTCTGAGGCAATCAAACGAATCAAATACGCATTTGGAGCCCGTCTGCTCCCATCCTGTCTTCTCTAGATCATCTGACAGAACAGAAACCCCTTGCAGGCACGGCTGTTCTGCTGCAAAACTAAATCTGAACGTCGTCCATCCTCGGTCAAAGTTTGAGATAAAAACGAATGAAAGTTTCCAGTGACGCGTGCTCCTGGGAGCAGGAATCGCATTGACAAGTCTGCATCTTGTCACACGCGGGGCCCTTGCATCTAGCACACACTCCATGAATATTTACAAGAGAGACCTGAGTCCCTTTTAGTGGAATGAAGAGTGAAAGGGTCCCTAAAGAGGAGCTGATCTGAAACAGGTGGTAGGGGGCTCTTCCATCCTCCCGGAGCTGCACGCCAGTCCCTGCCTCCTCCACCTCCTCCACCCCACCGGCAGACACCTGCTCGCAGGAGGATTTCTTGGAACCACCCCCGCCCCCCTGCCCCTGCAACCCAACGCAAGTCTGGCAGGTGAAAATGAACACCAGAAGCAGCCGTCCAAACCCCAGAGCACCGAACTGGCAGGGAAACCTCAGTCTTCCCTTCAGCCTCCCTGCAGGCCTCCGCCGCCCTTCCTGGGACCCCTCACGGGCCATGGGCTAACACACACAGTTCCATTCTCCCAGCTCACAAAGGGCTGAGCTCCTGAGGAATAGGTCATTTGCAGCTCCCGGCTTCCCTGCGGGCCTTGCTTTGTGCCCCAGAGCCAGAGGGGGGGTGGCACAGACCCTGGAGGAGAGTGAGAGAAAGTGCTCGCACTGTGCAGCCAAGCCCCAGGTAAATGTCAGGAAGCAGTGATGAAGAGCGCAATGAATCCAAGAATTGTTTACTATTTATTGTTGCATTGAACTCTCAAGAACAGACGTCTCAATATGTTTAGATGAATGATGGAAGAGTTTTGATATTTTAAGAATGTACGCTCTCCTCCCCATCAAGAAAATCACACAGTCTATGCAGCGAGAGCTTCCTGAAGATTGGGAAAGCATTTCTTTTCCTGTTTTATACCAGGCTGGGTTTTTTGTTGTTGTTGTTGTTGTCGTTTTTTGTGTATTTGTTTGTTTTTGTTTTTGTTTTGTTTTGTTTTTCTATCCAGAAATTGGTATTTAAAAGTTTACAGGGAAATGACCCATTCAGGGAGCTCCTGCTTTGTTTTTGCAGAGACAGAGGGCCTGACTTAGAGGAGTGTAGGTACAAGCGCTCCCTGGTGGGAGACAGATCCGGAACAGCAGCCCTGCTCAGGACAGCCCCTCCCCCTTTTCCTCCCCCTCACAAGGGGAGGCCAACAGGAGCTCCTTCCAGAATGCATGGCCCACCAGGGAAGATCTTCAGCTGCTAGCGAGACAGCTAGACCAGTGTTTCAAATCATTGCAAATCTGCACTTGATGACAAATGGTCACTGTCCTGAGTCTCCCAGTGTCCCTGTCCTGGGCTTCTCCATGGCTCAGCAGGTGGAGAAGGTTAACTCCAGGCACTGGAAGGGTCTTTAGGGTCTCTCCCACTACAAATGACTGCTGGGCTGGTCCCCTGCCTGTGGTTGCGAGATGGTCTCGCTACCACCCTGGCCTTGGTCCCTTTCCCATATCAGATTGAATCGTTGATGGACATCAGAGTGGGGATGGTCCTTTATACTCTCCAAGCTGTCCAAGCCCCCCAGCCCGGGACATCCTGTTAGGGCAGCCAGCGTGCCTCGAGACATGGCAGAGCAGAGCACGGTTCACATACCCCCATGGCTTCCCATGGTTGGAGGCCATGTCCAGATTTGCATCAAAAAGTGCTAGCAACTGTCTTCCCATAAACACTGGATTTTCCATTTTGATCTAATTTCTGGCTCCAGAGAATCTAAATGCTCCACGGCAAATCTGAAGGGGGGCGGGGGTGTGCCGAAATGATGTTTCTCAGGAGTGATAATAAATCCAAAACACATGATGCCAAACTGACTTCTGGGATTGTGTTCACTGTTCTGAGCCCTCAGTCAGGTATGTCATGATAGCCTCTTTCCCATCACTTGGTATAATCACAGGCTCACTGGATGTCCCAGTTGAGCCTCAGAAGAGTGAAGCCCTATGACCCCATAATCGCACTACTAGGTATCTACCCCAAAGATACAGATGTAGTGAAGAGAAGGGCCATCTGTACCCCACTATTCATAGCAACAATGACCACAGTCGCCAAACTGTGGAAAGAACCAAGATGCCCTTCAACGGACGAATGGATAAGGAAGATGTGGTCCATATACACTATGGAGTATTATGCCTCCATCAGAAAGGATGAATACCCAACTTTTGTATCAACATGGACGGGACTGGAGGAGATTATGCTGAGTGAAATAAGTCAAGCAGAGAGAGTCGATTATCATATGGTTTCGCTTAGTGTGGAGGATAAGGAATAACACGGAGGACATTAGGAGAAGGAGAGAAGTGAGTTGGGGGGGAAATCTGAAGAGGAGACAAAGCATGAGAGACTGTGGACTCCGAGAAACAAACTGAGGGTTTTGGAGTGGAGTGGGGGGAGATGGTTGGTTGAGTCTGGTGGTGGGTATTAAGGAGGACACAGACTGCATGGAGCGCTGGGTGTGGTGCATGAACAATGCATCTTGGACCACTTAAAAAATAAAATTAAATTTAAAAAAAAAGTGTAATGCCGGTGTCCAAAGGGAATGACAGTTGAGACAATTAAGACAGGTCTCTGAAGTTGGGTACTGGATTGTTCTGGTCCCAGGAGGAAAGATTCATGAGTTGTTCCTCTTACACAGGATGTCTTTATTCAGGCTCTGCTCTGGGGTCTTGTACTTTCCCACCATTTATGAGGATACTTCCTCCCTCTGCTCTTCAGGTGGCAGCCTGAGGCCTGACTAAGGGAGCTCTGGTTCTTGTCCCATTAGTCACGCTTCTCCCGCCTTTGAAGTAATGGCCACGTCTGCCTGTGTGCGCTCAAAGGCAGTGGTGCTAATGACACCCTGAACGGAACCATTCACTTGTTCACAGAAGTGCCCCATGTGCTGGCCCGAGGCAGGGTTATGCCAGCCCAGATGCTCCAAGATCAAAATTCAGGCAGGTTCTTCTAACACCAATGAGAAAGTGGAATTTCAGCCAGCTAACTATTTGAAGAGTGCAGTTCAGGGTTTAGTGTAAGAACCTGTGAGCACCACCTTGATCAGTAAATTCTTGTTGAAGCGTCTGATGGGGTTGGGCCTTGACAGCCGCCATGTTCAACTCCAGACCTGCCCCCGGTGACAATGGCCATGTTATCCACATAGGAATCCTAAAATCGAGAGACCTGCTTTCAGGCTGTCGCTCTGCCACTTACTAGCTACGGATCCTTGAGACATTCATTTCATCGAATCATAATTTAAGAGCATGAGTTCTTTTTTTTTTTTTTTTTTAAAGATTTTTTATTTATTTATTTGACAGAGAGAAATCACAAGTAGACGGAGAGGCAGGCAGAGAGAGAGGAAGGGAAGCAGGCTCCCCGCTGAGCAGAGAGCCCGATGCGGGACTCGATCCCAGGACGCTGAGATCATGACCTGAGCCGAAGGCAGCGGCTTAACCCACTGAGCCACCCAGGTGCCCCAAGAGCATGAGTTCTTGAGTCAAATGAAGCGAGTTCAAATTTTTGAGATAAGATGATCTGACAAGAGGCCATTAGTTTCCCCAGGCCAACCCCTTCAAAGACAAAGATGAAGAAAGACACTAAGAAATAAATAGTATTAGACTAAAAAAAGTCTCTTAGCTCTTAAGATGTTTTATCTACGGCTACTAGTTCTACATAACTGATGAAGATTAATAATTACCCTACAAAATAAATGATGATAAAAATAAGTATTTCAGGGGCACCTGGGTAGCTCAACGGGTTAAGCCTCTGCCTTTAGCTCAGGTCATGATCTCAGGGTCCTGGGACTGAGCCCCACATTAGCGGGGAACCTGCTTCCCCCTCTCTCTGCCTGCTGCTCTCTCTGCCTACTTGTGATCTCTCTCTCTGTGTCAAATAAAGGAAAAAACCTTAAAAAAATAAGTATGTCATGTATCAACACAAAAGTCCATAGAGGGGATATCATTCCCATTTCATAGAAAGGGAAGCACAGAGAGGTAAAGTAATTGTTCTAAGGCTGCACAGCATTAATTAAACCAGGCAGTCAACCCAGGTCTCTCTGACATTAAAGTCTGTGCTCTTAATCCTTCACCTTACTGCCTCCGGATAGAAAATCAGAATATCTAGATCCCATTTACATGTTAAGCCAGCAACTGGGTATGTGACTATGTAGGGTCTCTTGTCTTCCCTGGGTCTCATTCTTCTTGTCTATTTAAAAAAAAAAAAAAAAGTGTTGGAACACATAATCTGTTGTAGGGAGAATGCTTGCCTCTTCCAAGTCTCTAGTCCTGGAATGGCATATTCTCTGCAGTTCCAAATTCACGAGATATTTCTCTTGCCAATCAAAGTGACTCATCTCATGTGTCAGTAAATGGAATTTACTATGTATTCCTCTATACACCGTTCCATATTACATACATTTAAAGAATCAGGTGGGGCACGGGGTTGGGTCAGTGGGTAGAGCATGTGTTTCTGGATCTTGGGGTCAGGAGTTCAAACCCCACTTTGGAGTGAGTAGAGATTACTTAAATAAAATAAAAATTAAAACAAATAATTGGGAAAAATGCCACAAACCTAACTTGGGGATTGAGAAATTTGAGCTCTCGTTTTGTGAAAAATGCTTTTATTACTTATCTAACTGGATGCTGTAAAAGAATCCATATACGATGTTTAACGATAGCCCGGCAAATTGAAAAAAAGAAACATTTTCTCAATTGCTTCAGTTTTATACCTTATGGTCCATCTGTTGCCACAGCACTGATTGTGGTGTCAAAATTGAAATTACTTACACTCAGGAACAATCAGGAAAAAGGCCAAGGGAGATTGTGTCCAGGCCTCAATGACCCATGATCACTCTACTAATTGTGGAACAGGAATTTTAAAATCAAGAGACCTGGCTTCAGGCTGTAGCTCTACCATTTACTAGCTATGAATCCTTGGGAAACTCATTTCATGTAATAATTTAAGAGCTTGTGTTCTTGAGACAAAGGATGTGAGTTCAAATCCTGGCACTACCAGTTAACAAGGTCACAGCCGTGACCTTCTCTTAGCTGTAAATTGACAGGATGACTGCCTATCTCAGAGAGGTTGTTGAGAGGATTAAACACAATACTGCATTTCAGAAAGCACTGACCAGAGGTCCTGCTTCCTATTTAGGGCTCAGAGTTAGATTTCATGAACGGTATCTGTATTTTAAATGAGTCCATTGCTATGCAAAGTTCTATGCAACTGTTTCCTAAAATCAGGATACACATGATTGCCGTCCAAACCACATGGGGAAACCCAGACAAGTGTTTGGTGAACTAAAAACATCACATCATTGTTTGATTAACATATGTAATCTGTTATTATAAGATGATGTTCTATTAACTTTTTAAAAATATCCACTGAGTGCTTGTAACCTAAGAAGCACTGGGCTGGACAATATGAGAACTAAAAATCAGACATGGGTTCTGTGCTGAAGGGGGTAACGTGAGAATCTCAGTGCTGCTGGTACGAGGTAGAAGGAGATACTGGGTGCTAAGTCAGTCCTTTAAAAGGAAGTCTCTGAAGTGAGTGTTGAAGGACAGGAAGGATTTAGACATGGGAGAATGCAAAGGGAGAGAGAGAGAGAGAAAAGGCATCCCCAACAAAGAATGGTGAACAGAGGAGTAGGTGGGGGGGCGCGTAATGAGAATGAAGATGATTGGAGATGTTAAAAATGTAGGAAGTGCCACACTAGTGGCACTAAGTGCCACACTTAGAATACAAATTATAAAGGGTTGGGGCACCTGGGTGGCTCAGTCGTTTAAGCATCTGACTCTTAGTTTCAGCTCAGGTTATGATCTCAGGGTCATGGGATCGGGCCCCAACTTGGGCTCCGTGCTCAGTATGGAATCTGCTTGCGATTCTCTCAACCTCTCCCTCTGCCCCCTCCTCCTACGTGCCCTCGTGCTCTCTCTCTCTCTCTCTCTCTCAAATAAATAAATAAACAAATATTAGAAGGGATTAAAAAGGAGGGGCTCCTGGGTGGCTCAGTGGGTTAAAGCCTCTGCCTTCGGCTCGGGTCATGATCTCAGGGTCCTGGGATCGAGTCCCGCATGGGGCTCTCTGTTCAGCAGGGAGCCTGCTTCCTCCTCTCTCTCTGCCTGCCTCTCTGCCTACTTGCAATTTCTGTCTGTCAAATAAATAAAGGAAATCTTTAAAAAAAAAAAGGGATTAAAAGGGAGAATCTGGAGAGGGTAATATGCTAAGTAAAATAAGACAGAGAGAGATACCATATGATTTCATTTATGTGTGCAATCTAAAAGTCAAAATAAATGAGCAAGCAAAACAACAAAAGAGCCACAGCTTAGATAAAGCAGTAGTGGTGGTGGGGTTTAGGGGGTGACAAAACAGGTGAGGAGGACCAGGAGATGCTTCTGGTTATAAGTCACAGGGAGGCACAGCATGGGGAATATGTCAATAATAGCACCATAACTTTGGTGACAGATGGTAACCCCGTTTTTCACGTTGGGCATTTTGTAGCATCTATAATGGCTGAAGCAATATGTCGTACAGGTGAAACTAGTATTCTGTTAACATACTTCAGTTAACAATAAAACCCTTAAAACAAGGAGAGTCTGGGCCTGAGAGATCTCATAGACAAGGGACTGGACAAGACTGGTGTTCTTAAACCTCTGCTGTTACCATTCTGTGTCCAGGTGTCAGAAAGAAGGAAGAAAGCCTACCGACTCACACATCAAGCTTATACTCATAAATTTCATCCTCAGAATCTTTCACAATCTCTCCCGAAAGACAATCTTAAATCACACTACTCACCAACCAGTTTTTTTGGTTTCCTCTGAAGACATCAAAAAATGTTTTGGCTATTTCTATCTGTTTGTGTTTTGGCTAGTTCTAGTTCCTGGGTTATTTCTCTCCATCATCTGTGTTCACATACCAAGTTATAATCCTTTCTTTAAATCCCAGCCCCTTGATGACCTAGACCTTATCAGCCTGTCTGCATACTTAATTACTTATTTATTTGATGAAAATGTAATATGAAGGAACTATCTCATTGACCTAGGAATAAAATGACAAGGTCTCCACTCTGACTGGGGACATGTTATCTAATGCCACGGGATTCCTCTGGTGTAAAATGAAGGGTTTATACAACCAAATCAACTCCCTTTCAGACCAGGCTTGGCCAAGAAAGGTTATGTCGCTATTTCCAAACACTAAAACGCATATCTAAATATGAAGATTCTGTAGACATTGAGAGTAGGACATAAGATTCATCATAGATTGAGAAGACAAATTTCAAAGAGGAGTACTAAAAAAAATCTTTTTTTTTAAGTTCTAACTGGCATTTCTGAAAAAAGTGTATGAGCCCTTCAAGAAATAGATCAAATGTGCTCTTCCACAAAGTGCTCCCTGACCTTCTCTCTTTGTCCTCTAGGTTGGAAAGAAGTCCCTTGCCTTTGTGTATAAACCGTCCCTTCTTTCTATCTTCCTGATGATTGGAACTCTTCTACCTTTGAGTAGAATTGTCATTTTCCTTCTAAGCGGTAACACCATTCAAAGAAAGAACTTCATTCTCCTTTGTCAAAACAAAATACCTTATATTTAGTCTTTTGTTCTATCCATATGTATTCTAGGCATTGGCAATACAGCAGCACAACACTGTCGATACAAAAAGATGGTGACGTTCCACTAACCCAGAGGTTCTCTGAGTGTGGTTCCTGAAAGAATAACATGAGCACCACCCAGAACGTCTTGGGAAATGCAAAGTTTGGGGGCCTCCTTCCAACCTGCTGTATCAGAAACTCTTGGGAGTGGGGTATCTGTACAGAAATCTGGGTTGTAATGAGGGGTAGAGGGGATTCTGATGAAGGCTGAAGTTGAGAACCACTGAACTCAAGGGAGAAAATCATAGGTAGATAGACAGACAGACAGATAGACTTTGTCTTCACCACTGTACCCTCAGCACCTAGGACAGAGCTTAGCACAGGTAGATGCTCATTTTATTTGTTGAATGAATGATGAGAACTCACCTTAGAGGTAGTTCTTTGTTGAAAACGAGGTGTACTTTTGAGTTAAGATACAAATTTTCCAGTATGACTTATAAATGGAGCCCTGAAACAATTTCAGGGTAGGGGTTTAAAAATCATTTGGAACAATGGAAGTGTCAATGGATTAAGTTTATAGTTCCCAAAGGTAATTAGTTTGAAGAACAGCCCTCATTTGGCTGTATGTTCTGAGGTTGTTTACTTACTCTCAGAATACTTGATATTTTGATTTACAGAAAGAATAAACACTTAAACATGCAAGATGTCATGCACATTTTTCTTCAGATCCTATGCCATGCTACAAATTATCTGAAGTGTAAACATTCTGGGAGCAAAGACAGCAATATAAAACGGAAGTTGCTCCAAGGTAGATCTGCGAAAATTATGTGCTGGTACTAGGAAATATACACAGGTTTCTAAGAGCTCTGAGTAATTCTGGGCCACTCAGCTAATAATAAATATTAGTTTACATGTCCTGGGCATTGAGCTATGTGCTTGGTCATTCTGGCTCTTTAAGAACGGGGTCACAGCAAACCATTCTTCCAGTCTGGAATGGGGGACTAAAGAACATATGGGAGAACTACGGCAAAAAGCATACACTGACAGTCATGGCCTCTCCCTGCCTGTTCATCGCCAGCATCCCTCAGCCACTCTGTTCCCCCCAGGGTACCTTCAGTGTGGGGTCAGCAGGTACTAGCTCTGTTAGGGCAGCATGAAGATAGTAGGTTTTCTTTAAAGACCACGCATATCTCATACTTTTTAACAGAGTATACTCAATACATTTGGAAAATGAAGACAACAAAACAAAAGCACTTAAAGTCCATTTGTTCAGATCAATGATTTTTAAAGTGGGCTCCCAAGACCACGGATATCAGCCTAACCTGAAAACCAGTCAGAAATGCAAACTCCATTCCCACTCCAGAAATACTAAGTTTGGGAGAGGAGGCGGTCAGGTACATCCACCTGAACAAACAGGCCATGGTTCCAGGTGGTTCTGATGCACAATAAAGTATGGGCCCAAGGGGTCCAACACAAACAGCAAAAAGGTAATGACAGAGAAGCCATGCCACCTTTCGTGAACTTGACAATTTATTCTAATGGCCTCTTACCATCCTCCAGATGAGTCTGTTTAATAAAAACACAATTATACATCAAATGTGCTAAAAAAAAAAAAAAAAAAAAAAAAAGCCATGGCTTCTCTCTGTAAAGAGATGTATGGAAAAAAGACCAAGGACTTGGGTGTAGTTTTTCAGAATGACACCAGCCTCAGCTCCCCTCCCCCACCCCACTTCACTGCCTGCAGAAGAATCTCATGGGTGGGCATTCTGTTTCTTTGATGAGCAGTGAGACAGGGAAACTGAAGGACTCCATAAAAATCTGCCTATTCCTTTTCCTGCTCCTATTCTTGCTAAGACCTGTACCCCCACCTCACTTTACACAAGCCTCGTAATACAAATAATGTATGTGTTCCCTGTAAGGGACCAGGAGTCAGTGATTTCTCGAGAACAGAGAACATCTAAGGAAGGACCAGGAGAGGATGAAGCTGTCATATGCACATTCCAGCCACCAGATATCTCCAGACATCTCCAGGCCACCTCTGGCTCCAAGGAGTGACACTTGGGCCCTTGTCTTGGTTCTCACGGTTCCTGGATGCCTGAGGGGACCCATACACCAGACCATGGCCTTCCATCAAACACCAGACCCCAAACAAAGATAAGACTCATGCTCCTTTTTTTTCTGAGTCTCCCAGATGCCCCGTCTGTACCTGTTCCCTCTATGTCTTCAATAAACGCTGCTCTCACCTCCCGCTGGCTCACATGTGACTTCCATCCCACATGAAACCAAGACCCCCATGGCTGTTCCAGGAGGCCCCTCTGGGACCTCGGACCCAGCCTGCTGGCATCAGAGCGAAGATTTTATTGGGTGATGTAAGTTATCATTGGTCTCAGCAAATAGCTATGTCCAGCCTGTTCTGATGAAATATTAAAGGTAAACGGGTGCCCTGTCTTATTTGTAGCTAAACTGTCCTAGTCATTTTGGACCTATTCATTGGACTATGATCTCAAGCTACATGACACAATTTTTGGATGTGATTTCAAGGTTTGCCATCCCCTCAAAAGGAATATGTAGACTAAAATAATTCTCTGCTTAGGAGGTAAGATGTAAACTCTGGAGAAATGCAATCCTTAGAAATAAAATGCGATCCACATATGTAACTTAATTTTTCTTAAGCAACCACATTTAAAAAAATTAAGTGGGGCACCTGGGTGGCTCAGTTGGTAAGTGTCTGCCTTCGGCTCAGATCATGATCCCACAGTCCTGGGATAAAGCCCTGCATCGGGCTCCTTGCTCAGTGGGAGCCTGCTTCTCCCTCTCCCACTCCCCCATTTGTGTTCCCTCTCTCAGCTGTGTCTCTCGCTGTCAAATAAATAAAATCTTTTAAAAAAATGAAGTGAATATTATTAAAATACATTTACTCCAGAGTATTAAAACTATTTTAGCATGTATGGGGCACCTGGGTGGCTCAGTGGATTAAAGCCTCTGCCTTCAGCTCAGGTCACAATCCCAGGGTCCTGGGATCGAGCCCCACATCTGGCTTTCTGTTCTGCAGGGAGCCTGCTTCCCCACCCCACCCCCGCCTGCCTCTCTGCCTACTTGTGATCTCTGTCTGTCAAATAAATAAATAAAATCTTTTAAAAAAACTATTTTAGCATGTAAACTATAATTGGCGAGATATTTTTACTTTACTAAGTCTTCAAAACTTCACTAAGTCTTCAAAATCTAGCATGTATTTACACATATAAGCCATCTCAATTAAAATGCAAAATTTTAACTAGAAATACTTGATGTTTCCTTTAAGCTTAATAAAATTTGTCATTGCAAAAGTAGATTCTATATCCAAGTTTGTTCAAAGATACTACAAAGACTTTCAGTAGTCTAATTGGGTATCAGTATGTGTGTGTGTGTGTGTATATATATATATATATATTTATCAGAGAGAGAGAGAGAAAGTGCAAACAGGGAGAGGCAGGCAGAAGGAGGAGACTCCTTGCTGAGTAGGGAGTCCCCATGCAGGGTTAGATCCCAGGACTCTAGGATCATGACCTGAGCCTGAGCCACCCAGGCACCCCTGGACACCACTTTTTATATTTAAATAAAAAAGAAATTAAACTGTTAAAAAGAAAAAAAAAGGAAAACCACAGGCCCATAATGTTGAAACTTAGACCAACCTTCCAAGTCCAGGTAATAATCAATTAAATGCGATTTCAGTCTCCCCAGGAAGGTAGCTTTAACTGGGTCAGTCAGGACATTTTCCTTCCCATCAGCACCAGTGAGTCTGTCTCCTGGGTCCTCTCCATCCTGTTCCGGAAGATAAGGTAATCTGCAGGATGAGACCCCTTGCTTTCCTAGGAAACGGACTCCCCTGGAAGAATCCTTGTATTTTGCTAATAACTTTCTCCTTCCATTCTCTATCAAAAACAGGAAAACATTTTGTACAACTCCTGGGAGTGACTCTGTACTTGCTCATGGGGGTGCAGCCTGATTCATGAACCCTTTAACAAAACCAATCAGATCTTTAAAATTTACTTGGTGGATTTTTCCTTAACAACTGAAAGTTCAATTTCTCAGTCAGGCCAGCTACATTTCCAGCACTCAGGACCTCTCCGTGGATACCGGCTACCCTGCGGGGCAGCGCTAGAACACAACAGCATGGTTAAGAAATCTGGTTTTAGGGGGGCCTGGTTGGCTCAGGCGTGAGAGCCCGAGACACTTGGTCTCATGAGTTGGTGAGTTTGATCCCATATTGGGCGTAGAGATTAGTGGAAGATAGGAAGAGAAAGAAATAGAGAGAGGGGAAAGGAAGGAAGGAAAAGAGGGAAAGAAAGGAAAGAGAGGGGAAGGAAAGGAAAGGGAAAGGAAGAGAGAAAAGAGGAAGGAGGAAGGGAGGGAGGAATGAATTCTGCTTTGCCCTTTCCTGCCCTGCACGCTTCACTTCTATCACCTGCTAAGTGATGGGGGCACCCCCACACCCCAGGTCTATTTCGACTTCTGGACTAGCAGCAGTACATTCTCAGCAGGTTGCTTCTCCCTCCAGGGCAGCCGCGGCCAGAGCATCGCACCAGTCCCCAGGAATCAGAAGCAATCTAAGCCTACAGGCTGGGAGTGGCTGGGCACGTGGGATTCATACCCTGCGGCCACAAAACGTCCCTGGCCATGAATCACTCCAGGCAGCACCGGTTAACACCGTTAAGGACCAGGACCGTCGGCACCGGGGCCGCTGCCTGCGGCTGCACCTGCCACCGCGGGGCCTGGGGCAGCTCTTGTCCCCAAATGCTTTCTGAACCGGGGCTGCTGCCGCGGTATGTCAATGTGCAAATCCCAAACTGCCCTGAAACGTCTACACTTTGTACCCTAATGGTCCGCAATGGGATTTTAAACGTGGCTTAAATAGGCCGGAGGAAGGCGGGAATGACGGCGCCGGGAGACCCTAGCATCAGAACCGCTTGCGGTTGGCGGTTTCCCGCCGGGCAAACGGAAGCAAAAGCGCCCCTGACTGACGTCAAAGGAGGCGGTCGCTCCCGGTCCCCACAGTGAAGCCCCTGCGGCCGTTTTTACTGCGGTTAGTCCGCGCTAAGCTTTCTCTGGCGGTCGTGGCGGCTCGCCATGGGAAGTCTTCCGAATAAGAGACGAGAAAGGAATCGTTGCCTTTGGTGACAAGGAGCTGGCGGAGTTACGAAAGTCCAGCGGCCGAAAGCACTGGCTGAGGTAGAGAGGGGAACGCAGAGGCGGTACGACGTCCGCGGACGGCCGGAACGATTCGGTCGCGTCGCTGAGGTTTCCGCCCGGGGCCTGAGAGCCGCTTCCGTTGCTCAGCGGAAGTGTGGGTCGCCAGAGGACGACTCCGGGAGGGATCGGCTCTCCGCTGTGTGCCCAACCGGAATCATGTCGAGTTTGGCGGTGAGAGACCCGGCGATGGATCGGTCGCTGCGTTCCGTGTTCGTGGGCAACATTCCGTACGAGGCCACCGAGGAGCAGCTGAAGGACATTTTCTCGGAGGTGGGTTCGGTGGTCAGCTTCCGACTGGTGTACGACCGCGAGACGGGCAAGCCCAAGGGCTATGGCTTCTGCGAGTACCAGGACCAGGAGACCGCGCTCAGTGCCATGCGGAACCTCAACGGGCGCGAGTTCAGCGGCAGGGCGCTGCGGGTGGACAACGCCGCCAGCGAGAAGAACAAGGAGGAGCTCAAGAGCCTCGGGCCCGCGGCGCCCATCATCGACTCCCCGTACGGGGACCCCATCGACCCCGAGGACGCGCCCGAGTCCATCACCAGGGCGGTCGCCAGCCTGCCGCCGGAGCAGATGTTCGAGCTCATGAAGCAGATGAAGCTGTGCGTGCAGAACAGCCACCAGGAAGCGCGGAACATGCTGCTGCAGAACCCGCAGCTGGCCTACGCGCTGCTGCAGGCTCAGGTGGTTATGAGGATCATGGACCCCGAGATCGCGCTGAAGATCCTGCACCGCAAGATCCATGTCACGCCGCTGATCCCGGGCAAATCCCAGCCTGTCTCCGGCCCCGGCCCCGGCCCTGGCCCTGGTCCCGGTCCCGGTCCCGGCCCGGGGCTGGGCCCCGGCCCCAATGTTCTGCTCAACCAGCAGAACCCTCCCCCCCCACAGCCTCAGCACATGGCCAGAAGACCCGTCAAAGACATCCCTCCTCTGATGCAGACCCCTATCCAGGGCGGGATTCCGGCCCCGGGCCCCTTACCGGCCGCGGTTCCCGGGCCGGGGCCGGGTGCCTTAACCCCTGGTGGAGGAATGCAGCCCCAGGTTGGAATGCCAGGCGTCGGTCCAGTTCCTTTAGAGCGGGGGCAGGTGCAGATGTCGGATCCTAGAGCTCCTATACCTCGTGGGCCCATGACTGCTGGGGGCCTCCCTCCTCGAGGACTGTTGGGAGATGCTCCAAACGACCCACGTGGAGGGACTCTGCTTTCAGTCACTGGAGAAGTAGAGCCCAGAGGCTATCTTGGCCCGCCTCATCAGGGCCCCCCCATGCACCATGCCTCTGGTCATGACGGCCGGGGCCCTTCCTCACATGAGATGAGGGGAGGGCCGTTAGCAGATCCCAGACTGCTGATGGGAGAGCCCAGGGGACCCATGATAGATCAGAGAGGTCTCCCTATGGATGGTAGAGGTAGTAGAGATTCTCGAGGGCTGGAGACTCGAGCCATGGAGACTGAAGTCTTAGAGACACGAGTGATGGAGAGAAGAGGAATGGAGACCTGTGCGATGGAAACCAGAGGGATGGAAGCGAGAGGCATAGATGGAAGAGGGATGGAGATACGGGGTCCTGGCCCCAGTTCCAGAGGCCCTATGACTGGTGGAATCCAGGGTCCTGGGCCCATTAGTATGGGGGCAGGTGGTCCTCAGGGACCTAGACAGGTCTCCAGCATTTCCGGGGTGGGAAATCCTGGAGCTGGCATACAAGGAGCGGGCATACAAGGAGCAGGTATGCAGGGGGCAGGCATACAAGCAGTGGGCATGCAGGGGGCAGGCAAGCAAGGTGGAGGCCAGCCTAGCAGTTTTAGTCCTGGGCAGAGCCAGGTAACTCCACAGGATCAAGAAAAGGCAGCTCTGATCATGCAGGTTCTTCAACTGACTGCAGATCAGATTGCCATGCTGCCCCCTGAGCAAAGGCAGAGCATCCTCATTTTAAAGGAACAAATTCAGAAATCGACTGGGGCTTCTTGAAAGGTTTTAGGAAATGTTTGACAGTAGTCCTAAAGTTTTTCTGTAGCATGGGGAGTGGATGCAGAAAACTGACTTCTGCATTCCCACAGTTGAATGGTTAGAGTTTCCCTCCCAGAACTTTATCTCATTGCATCTTGTTGTCTTTTTTTGTTGTTGTTGTTTGTATTTTTAATAGGGGGTGGGGGGAGGAAGGAGTGGGTCTGTTCACTTTTATTCACTGTAAATATACACAAATAATTCTGAACATGGTTACAGTGTCTACAATATGTTAACTACATTTTTTAAAATAACTGGGTTAAACAGTGTGAAAACTGCACGTAAAGACTAAACTGACCTGTTAAAATGGTAATGTACTAAGATAGTTAAAGATTTTTGGTTGTGTAAGAAAATAAAGAAGTTTACCTCAGAATTACAAGATACATGTTTTGGTAAGCCATTGAAAATACAAAGTCCTATTTTGGGGACAATGCTGTATTAGGTTAAGCATCATTTTAGTGTTTTAGAAGATATTTCAAAATAGTAGTGCTAATTAACTTGTGGTATTAGAATTGTTTTGTTTTGTTTAAGCTATGCTACCTGAATAATCCAGGAATGCATCTGGTGAGATGTTTCACTTATCCCAGCATTCAGACACCTGCAGTATTCCGGCTTGGCCTTGAGCGGAACGATTTAGCTGGGGCAGGTCTGGGATCAGCCAGGTTACTGAAGGCTGCTCCCATGAGACTCAGCTTCTCTCAATACCTTCTTTCTCAGTGGTCTTCAAGCCCTGAATATGAATCTTCAGTAATCCCCTCACATCCTTTCTGATTTCAGTGTCTCGGCAGCAGCTGATCTGGGTGAATTCTGCCCAGCATTAGACTTCTCGTAAGTTATCAAAAGCTTCATGCTGTGAAGTTCCCAGGTTCCTGGGGACTAGCTTCCATGTACAGATGGTACCCATGTGGTCAGCCAGAGTCAGGACTTAAAATTAGTCCCTCCAACACTTACCATGCCTTTCAGTTTTCTTATTTGCAGATCTACTTATTGTCACCCTGTTACCAGAATGATTGAGACCCAGGTATGTAGAGAAATCTCTGCTCGAATAGTTATTACTTACTTTGCTTTTTATAATAAAGCCATTTAGTCCTAATATACATACTCGGAGAGATTTAATTAAAAAGTAGGAAGGTGGGGCTTACCACATTTTCTGTAGAGCTACTACCTAACTCATTTTCAACCCTTAAAGATGTGGATGAACACATACAAATTTGTGTCAGACCAAATTATAATTAACAGAAGCATAAACACCCAAATAACCAGGTGGCCTTACCCTGGAGAAGAAAAACCAATGTCTAGTAACAGGAAAAAACAGCATTTAATACAAGGAGAGAGCTGAGACTTGGAAACTGAATTTTTCCCCTTAGGAGGTTTTTGCATCTTAAATGGGTATTTGACTCTTTTTTACAAAGTTTTCTTCCCCTGTGCTATTTCCTACCACCTGTTTTACTCATTTTTTTTTATTGTTTTCATAATATCCACCTTGCCATGTTTTCTATATGCTCCCCACCCCCATATTGGGGAGGATAACTCCTTTGCATGTATGATAGTTTTGGTTAATATTAATTCACAGAGTTGGCTTGATTACTCGGAAGTTACCATTGTTTTATCTCAAAACTTTGACTGAAGGGCTCTGACTGAAAACAGATGTTATATTCTTTGTTGTAGTTAAATCTGCATTGTTCAGTGCAGACTGAATAAAAGGAATGTAAAATTAAGGATGACTTTAATATCTGATGTTTACTTTTAATGAACGAATTAATCAAAAGATAATCTATCCGTGAGAGATCCATGAGTCTGAATACTTTCTTCTAAATGAAAAAGGCAAAACTAAAAAATAAATTAATTAATTAAAAATTGCAGGAGTGGATAGAAATCCCTTTCTTAAATCCATTATCTGTGTAGTTCTAGAGCTGAAACAACTACGAAGACACGTTACTCTGGTTGGTGTCAGCAGTAACATCTTGGTGCATGCCCAGATATTAGGTATTTTGCTTGTGTCTCCCACAGAGAACTCCTCCAGGTCCCAGAAGATCTTACAGTCCCCTCCATAACTGACAGCACTTGTTACTTTGCAGCCTACAATTTTACCACACTCTGCATCCCCCACTCCCACTTTCCTTAGCCTGGGAACTCCGAACATGGACTGTCCCTCGTTTCTGTATTTGCTATGCCAAAATCACAGGAGACAAACGACAACACATTCTATCTGTCTTAAGGGGGAAATCCATTTTCCCAAAAAAGGTTCCACACAGAACAAAATAAGCTATAACAAGGAGTTACGTGAGAAAACAAACTAGTAGCAGATAGCAGAAGCAATCTCCCTAGCTCTGAAAAACCTTATAAAATAGGTTCTCCTCACTTCGGTTCACTGAGTATCTCAGGGCCAATGGACAGAGCCTCATTTCTTTTGATGGTGATCCCAGCAATGTGTGTGTGCTCTAATCAGAATCTTTTTTTTTTTTTTTTAAGATTTTATTTATTTATTTGACAGAGAAAGAGATCACAAGTAGGCAGAGAGGCAGGCAGAGAGAGAGGAGGAAGCAGGCTCCCTGCCAGGCAGAGAGCCCGATGCGGGACTCGATCCCAGGACCCTGAGATCATGACCTGAGCCGAAGGCAGAGGCTTAACCCACTGAGCCACCCAGGTGCCCCTCTAATCAGAATCTTAGGTCTGTTGCTATATAATCACTGGTTATAACCCCGAGCATCCTGCATTTTCCTAAATATGGAATCACAGATGGAATCGCAAAGTCTTTCATAGTAACAATACCTAAAGATGGTGGAGTGAAACGATGCTTTGCAAATGCCTCCTTAAGGCTAATTTCTCTCCAGCAGTGTATTTCTTGGGGAATAGGAAAAGGTCAACTTTAATCAGTGCCTGCCCATTAGCCCTTCTCCTCTTATATTTTAAGAATTATTTGATAAGCTATAAACCAGTATGAATCCTGGATGAAGGTAGACTTAATCCAAGTGAGATCAAGTATGACTTTTCAACACTTTCCAGAATTGTAATGGTAGAAAAGCATTAAAAACAGCAATTAAAACAAACAAACAAACAAACCAAAAAACCCAAACCAAAAACCTTAGTATAATTTCAGTTTGCAAAGTGTCTTGCTTTCCCAAGCTTTGATGGGACATTAACTAAGCACACAGATCCTAATTTCCTACAGTATATCAGGCCTTTCTCTTAGGTCTGAGGAGGCGTAAGGGTAATTATGCGCAGCAACCCACTGTGGGGGAGACTGAATTATCCATCACATCTCATGGTCTTCTCACAAAAGAGTGAGTCAGCCTCTGACTAAATTGTCAGCTAATCTCTAGACAGACCTTTGCTTGGAGCTGGCTTTTCTCACCAGCCTTGTCAAGAACTAATTCATTTTAAGAAAATTAATATACTTAAAAAATATCATTAAGGCTATTATTAACTTTAATAGTATGAATATTATGATATTGGTATAAAGGTTGTGAAAATATCTCATACATACGCATATTCCAAATCTTAACTAGATCTCCCAATATTTTCATTTGCTTTTACACACTTCTAAACAAATGTTTAAAAAACAAATAAAAACCAAATGTTTACTCCTTTAGCTGAAAATCCAGCTTTCTAAGTGTTCATATTACAAACCACCTTTCTCATGAGATATTAACAGTTGATATTTTTCTACCACGGTATAACCCTTATGTCAGTACAGGGCCTACACTACATCAAAAGTGATTTTGGGGTAGGATTATCAAAAATAACAAGCTCGGAGATTATCAAACACTGTACATAAAAACACTCAAGTATTACCCTAGAAAAAAAGCTGAAGTATTTGGTAAATGACAGTTCTTGATTGGCAGGAGCTGGTGTAGGTGCCAAAGGCAGGTAATTAATCATTAAAGAATTAGACTAAAATGCACAATATTCTCAGCCGTAATTGCTTTTGTATGAACCAGTATGCATTAAATTTGCAAACATCATTCTCATGGGTCCCAAAGGTCAGTCATTTAGAAAAAGAATATGTTTGATTACTAATTTGTTGTCTATCACAAAAGTGGAATGGATTATCTCTCAGACCTCAAGCCATGAAATCAGCAGGTTCCCCCGAAAACTATTTTGTCTCTGTACTTAATTACCTATCTTACCTAAAATTCAGTCCGCCTTTCATTGCTCTGCTACCTGGAAAGACTATCAGACAACCTAGATATTTATGAATCTGTCTCTTTATCCTTAGAAATTCCATAGACCGAGATATATCTACTCTAACTCAGTCCCCAACCTCCTTTACCTTGAAGGTTCAATTTTAATAACATGGAAAACATGAACCACATTAAAAATCATGTAGTTGAGTTTATAACAGGATGAAAAGGCCTATATGGGCCTTGCTTGCTGCATTAACATCCATGAAATCATGTTCTGTGTCCCAAACATCACCCTTGTTCACATGTTAAAGAACATAGCAACATAAATGAGGAATTCAAACATTTCCAGACACCACCCTGGCTCTGTGAGGATAAGCACAAACACCACCTACTAACAGAGTAGGCTTCCTGTCTCAAGGCAAGCCTACATCCAAAATGCTTCTGTGTTTCTCCACTGGCCCATCATCACATGCTTTCCCCTCCCCACCATCCATTTTGTCAGTTTTGTTCTCTGGAAACTCTAAATATCTTTGAACAAGGGACCTGGACCTGTGCCCTTGGGCCCATAAAGCCTGCAGATATTTAAGCCCAAGGGTTTCAAAATTTTGAATTTGAGTACAGGTAGGGTCACCATATACTCCTTAGTGGGGCCACAGGCCCAGCCTCCCCTATGGCCTTAACAGCAGGTGTGATTCACACACCTCTTGGCCAGTCCCAGGCACGCTTGGAGTTTGCAAATATACAAACACCCAAACAAAGAAATGCACCAAAAAAAAAAAAAAAAAAAAAAGGGCATGGCACATTTTTTATTGCTAGCTTTTCATGAGATATACTGAACCAAGGAATATCCTATAATCCTAATCCCATGAGTACCTTTCTCCCACAAATGTTTTGTATTTTTAATAAATACTAAGCCAAAATAACTATATTTTTCAATTCAAAAATATAGTTCTAAAAAGAGAAATATATGTAATATTAAATGCTAATGGCTCTAGAATGGGCATATATTTAGGATACATAGGGAAAAAGGGTTCTTTGATATCTTTATCTGTTATTAAGTATTTTTTTAAAAAATTCCACTGTGTAATTTCCACACAGAAGCCACACTAATTACAAAAATAATAACAAAAAATCAGATCATGCCCTCCCTCATTTAAAACCTCTCATGGCTTACATTGCTTTGAGAGTAAAATCCCACAGCCTTACCATGTCCTGTCAGGCCCTGAGCCAACCCCACCTCCCACCCTCAGTTCCCCAACTCAGGGCTGAAGCGGCTTCAGGCCGAGCTTCGTCTCCTGGAGTTTATGAACTCGTTTTCACCTCTGAGCTTTGTACTTGGCAGTTTCTCTTCCTCCGACCCCTCTCCTTCCCTAGAGGGGTGAGTTCTTTCTCTTTACTTGGGCTTCAACTTCTAGACCCCTTTCCTCAGAGCGTTTTTCTTGAACACCCCCAGTTAAAATGGTCTCCCCACGGTCTCTCCTGTCCTCCTCCTGTTTTTAAACAATGGCTCTCTTACCTGAGCACCCCTAAACCATCAATCTGTGCTTCCCAATGCTTTTCAAAACCCATCACTCTGTACGCAACGCAAACTGGATGATGGCGGCTCATGAGTTACTCTTCAATATGGCGTCATGACATCCGTCCTGTCAGTTGTGTCTGTTCCCACACTGATGCTGGCTGTGTGTCTCTGCGGGAATGCATAGATGAGGGATGGGCCCAGGCAGACCGAGAGAGATACAGACACAGATACTAGGTATGGGCATATCTATGGAATAGGGTTGCAAAAAAAAAAAAAAAAGGTGATTTCTATGAAAGTTGTTGAGTTTGGGGGGGGCTAAAGAACTCCATTTGAGAAAGGTTTCATCTCTGCTCTTTTTTCTACTGGGCCCCATTAACTCCTGTTCGGCATTTTGCCTCTGAATAAGCCTGAGAGGCTTTGTTCCCACTTCAAGGGGGAAGCAAGGGAGTCAGTTCTCAAAGTTTGTTCTAGGACCTCGAACACCTAATAACATCCCAGAAGAGTTAGATCCTGAACATGTTCTGGGACATTTGCTTTGAATAATCCTCGGCTGACTCCTGGGAGAACGTCTGTTGTTCACCTGGCCCTTGCCTTTGATTGGACCCTGTCCGGGTTCCTGGAGGAACATGGAACCTAGACCGTTTTACAACACAAACCCTTAGCCCCAAGCAATGGCGAGACTCATTTTCCTTTCTTCTCTGAGCCTCCCAGATGCTCTGTCTGCTGTTCTCTGCCCCTCACTCACACTAAAAAATCTTTCCACTTCCCCTGTGTGCACATGACTTCCGGCCTGCAGGAAGCCAAGGACCGTCTTGGCTGGTCCTGTAGGACCTTTTCTCCTGGATTCTTGCACCCAGCCGGCCTGCATCACGATGACGCATGCATATTCATGTCACCTGTGTTCATAAACCACCTGATGCCCATTGTACTGTTGGTCATACATATTAAGATAGAAATCGATACATTATTTATATGGATTGGAAACACTATTTCTATGAGAACGAATGTCTTGAGAAGATTTGATAAAGGAAACTGGCTAAGAAGGGATTGTTAAATCTTGGAGGAGGGGCAAGATAATTGAAAAATACTTTTAAAAATTCTTTGAGGGGCACCTGGGTGGCTCAGTGGTTTGAAAGTCTCCCTTTGGCTCAGGTCATGATCTCAGGGTCCTGGGATCCAGCCCCACATGGCCTCCCTGATCAGCAGATAGTCTGCTTCACCCTCTCCCTCTGCCCCTCACCCCTGCTCATGCTCTCATGTGCACACACACATGCACTGTCAAATAAATAAAATGTTGAAAAAAAAATCTTTGAAATCTAGGGGCATCTGGGTGGTTCAGTTGGTTGAGCATCTAACTCCTGGTTTTGGCTCGGGTCATGATCTCAGAGTGGTGACATTGAGCCCCCAGCTGGGCTCTGTGCTCAGCTGGTGTGGGAGACTGGGAGAGTCAGGGAGAGGAGTCTGCCTCTTTCTCCCTCTCTCTTTCCCTTCCTGCTCCAGCTCAAGCATGTGCTTGCTCTCTCTCTCTAGAAAAAAAAACCAAAAACACACAAATTTTTTTTGAAATCTGAAACTCACAATCCTAAACAAAGCATTATATCAAAACCTTCGATTTTTTTGCAGAATTTTTTCAGATAACGGAGGAAAAAATCTTGAGGAAATTTAATCTGAATTTGGGTACCACAGTCCTTCTCCTTCCATCCCTGCAGGGAAATACACCAATGCAGCCCATACTAGACCCCCTCCTCCCACTCTGATGGGATGTCCTCAGGCTCCAGGGACCTGAGGTTGCTTTAAACACTCCCTAATGAAATGTGTCTTGGGCCAGCAGCATCGGCATCACCTGGAAGCCTGTTAGAAATGCAGAATATGAGGCCACCCCAGACCTGCTGAATAGAACCTGTGAATGACAGCATATGTATTTTTCTCTGAGTTATTTTGCTTCATACATTCTAGCTCTGTCCATGCCATTACAAATGGTAACATTCCATTCTTTTTAAAGGTTCAATACTATTTCCTTGTATATATATACCACATCTTCTTTACCCATTCATCAGGTGATGGACTTGGGTTGTTTCCACAATTTGGCTACTCTAGATAATCCCACTATACACTGGGGTGTATGTATCCCTTTGATTTCATATTTTTGTATCCTTTGCATAAATACCTAGTAGTGCAATTACTGGATTGTTTGGTAGTTCTATTTTAAAATTTTTGAGGAACCTCCATGCTGTTTTCCAGGGTGACTGCTCCAGCTTGCATTCCCACCAACAGTGTAGGAGGGTTCCCTTTCTCCACATCCTTGCTCACACCTGCTGTTTCCTGTGTTGTTGATTGTAGTCATTCTGCAGGTGTGAGGTGGTATCTCATTGCAGTTTGGATTTGCATCTCCCTGATGATGAGTGATGTTGAGCATCTTGTCATGTGTCTGTTGACCATCTGGATGTCTTCTTTGGAAAAATATCTATTCATGTCTCCTGTCCATTTTTAATCAGAATTGTTTGGTTTTGCAGTTGTTTTATTTTTTTAAGTTCTTTTAAAAGATTTTATTTAGTTGACAGAGCACACAAGCAGGGAAAACAGCAGAGGGAGAGGAGGAGCAGGTTCCCCGCTGAGCAAGGAATTTGATGATGGGACTCCAACCCAGGACCCTGGGATCATAACCTCAACCGAAGGCAGATGCTTTACTGACTGACCCACCCAGGCACCCCAGAGCTTTTTATTTTGATGTAATCTGAATAGTTTACTTTTGCTTGTATTTTCTTTGGCTCAGGAAATATTATTTAGAAAGAAATTACTAAAGCCAATGTCAAAGAAGTTACTACCTGTGTTCTCTTTGAGGAGTTTAATGGTTCCAGATCTCACATTTTGTGTATTTAAGGCATTTCACATTTATTTGTGTGTGTGCTGTAAGAAGGCCGTCCAGTTTCATTCTTCTGCATGTTGCTGTCTGGTTCGCCCAACACCATTTGTTGAAGGGACTGTGGTTTTCCCACTGGGTATTCTTTCTTGCTTTGTCAAAGACTAAATGATCATATAACTATGGGTTCATTTCTGAGTTTTCTATTCTGTCCACAGACCTATGTGTCTATTGTTGTACCAGCACCATACTCTTTTGATTACTACAGCTTTGTCATATAACTTGGCATCCAGAATTGTGATGTTTCCACCTTTGCTTTTCTTTGTGAAGACTCTCTGGCTCTCCGGGGTCTTCTGTGTAGGTTTGTTCTAGTTCTGGGAAAAATACTGCTGGTATTTTTATAAGGATTGCATTTAAATGTGTAGATTCCTTTGGAGAACAGGGACAATATCATGATACTCATTCTTCCAGTCTGTGAGGATGGAATGCCTTTCCATTTCTTTGTGTCTTCAGTTATTTTCATCCGTGCTCTAGAGTTTTTAGAGGACAGGTCTCTCACCTCTCTGGTTGGGTTTATTCTTAGGTATCTTGTTATTTTGGATGTAATTATAAATGGAATGGTTTACTTAGTTTCCCCTTCTGCCACTTCATTATTTGTGTATAGCAATGCAACAGATTTCTGTATATTGATGGTGCATTGTGCAATTTGACTAAATTCATTTATCGGTTCTGGCAGTGTTTTGGTGGAGTCTTTCAGGCTTCCTATATCATATCTATATCACTGCAAATAATGAAAGTTTTAACCTCTTTTTACCAATTTGGATTTTTTTCATTTCTTCTTGTCTGCTTGCTGGGCTTAAGGCTTCCATTACTACGTTGAATTAAAGTGGTAAGAGTGGTCATCCCTGTCTTGTTCCCGACCTTGGGGGAAAGAGCTGTTTTCCCCAATTGAGAAGAATATTAGCTATGGGGTTTTCATATATGGCCTTTATTATGTAACTTATGTTCCCTTGCAACCTACTCTGTTGAGGGTTTTTATCATGAATGGATGTTGTACTTCGCAAATATTTTCTCTGCATTATTAAAATGATCATATGGCTGTTATCCTTTTGCTTATTAATGTGGTGTATCCGTTGAATGATTTGCAAATATTGAACCACCTGTGAAACCCATAAATAAATCTCACTTCATTGTGGTGAATGCTTTTTTAATGTATTGCTGGATCCTGTTTGTGCATATTTTGTTAAGGATAGTTGCATGTATGTTCATCAGGGATATTGTTCTATAGAATTGTTTTTCAGTGGTGTCTTTATCTGGTTTTGGTATCAGGGTAATGTTGGCATGGTTGAACAAATCTGAAAGTTTCCCTTCCTCTTCTATTTTTTGGAATAGCTTGAGAAGAATAGGTAATGATCCTTCTTTAAATTTGCATGTGACACCATCTACTTCCTGGATCTTTTGTTTTTTGGAGAGTTTTTTGATTACTGACTCAATTCTTCACTGGTTATCAGTCTGTTCAAGTTTTCTATTTCTTCCTGTTTCAGTTTTGGTAATTTTATGTTTCTAGGAATTTATCCATTTCTTCTAGGTTGTCCAATTTAACACCTTGTTTTTGCACAATATTCTCTTGTTTGTCTTTCTGTGGTGTTGGTTGTTATTTCTCTTTTCTCATTTTTTATTTTATTTATTTACATTTATTAATTTTTTAAAAGATTTATTTATTTGAGAGAGTACACACGCACATGAGCAGAGGGGGAAGAGGTGGAGGGAGAGGAAGAGAGAGAATCTTAAGCAGACTCCTTGCTGAGCACAGAGCTCAATCTCAGGACCCAGAGAGGTGACTTGGGCTGAAATCAAGAGTCAGACACTTAGCTGACGTGGCCCTGAGGCACGCCCCGGACATTAACCCTTTATCGGAGATATCACTTGCAAATATCTTCTGCCATTCATTAGGTTACCTTTTCATTTTGTTGGCAGTTTCCTTCTCTGTGCAAAAGCTTTTTAGTTTGATGTAATCCCAGCAGTTGAATTTCGCTTTTGCCTCCCTGGTCTGAGGTAACTAAATGAGACATCCCCTCTATTAAGAAGCCAGATTGAAAACCAAGCAAATAGAAATCCTGTTCTTTCACAGATAATCCAGTGAGCATTAGGCTTAAGAGGAAACAGAACATAAAATACTACAGTTGAAATGGGAAGGTCACCTGAGTTTGCATTTAGTCCATATGTGGGATCCTGTTTTCTCAGGGGTGGAAGAAAAGCTGTGGCAAATTGATTAGAAAGAATACAGTTATATTTAGTATGTATTATCACCAGAAACGTCACACATAAAAAATTCTTTCAGCCAAGTGGTGACTAAGAATGACTCTCTCGGATGAATGCCACCTTTTACAAAAAGTCTCTCATAAAACCTGAATTGTTTTAGAATCTGCAAATCTCACAGTCTTCCTGGCAAGAGTTACGGTGCCGACAAGAATGCTGAGTTCATGTTCTGATTCTACAGCTCCTTTTGTAAACGTTTCCACCCATAATCCAGGAATATGTCCTACCTCAACCTCACACAGCTTATCATCTAGAAAACAGAAGATATCTTGAAAGCACAAAATAAGCCTCCTTATGTTTCAGTGAGAAGAAACCCTCTACAGAATTCCCCTGCCAAAAAAAGAAAAAAAAAGAATTTGGCCAAATATTTTTGAATCTCATCTAAAGACCCCTGTGCACTTCCCCCAAAAAGGACCTATATAACAAAAGCCATTAAAAGTGCCTGCCCAGCTTTATGTTGTATTAACTTTTTCCCTAATAGCGCATTATTGGAAATGGTATCAAAACCCTGTTGTAATTTATGATGCTCAACTTTGTCTCTGAACCCAGTCATAATGAACGGTACAAATCAACCATCCACCTTTGTAAATTTACCAAATTAGAATTTTTGTTTTCCTCTTAAAGAAAGGTTTACATTGGGTTTAAGGGATTTAACTGGAAGGATTCCTAGCACACGCAAATTCAAATTCAAATCAAGGCCTTTGGAGTGGTGACATCAAAGGCCCATTGTGAGTCTGTGAGGATGACCTTGAAACATGGGAATCTCTCATTTTCACATGTGTTCAGACTACTTGTATTCTATCCTCTATTTGAGGCTTTGTTTGCCTGGCGGGGAAACAAAATTCACTTAATTAGAATGCTTTGTGAATTACAAGTGAGGTGAGCTCCAGGATCTTTGGTTGGTAGGGATGTTGTTGTCATTGTTTTCAGATAAACATGTTTTAGCAAGCCCCCCCTAGTTCGTGCCTCCACTGGGACATGGGTTGAGCCTTGAGCAATCATCACCTGGCTTTTCACCAGGGCCCAAAGCTGCCCCTCCTGAAGTATTCCAGTTGGATTATCCTGGGAAGAGGAGAAAAGTGGCTTTTCTGTGTCCCTTGTCCTTTCCCTTTCACCCAGGATTTATTCAGGTGGAGAGGAAAGACTGATGACCTGGCCATGGACACAGCCAGGACCAGCCAAGGCATGACCGTGAAACTCATCTCCGTCAGCGCCAGCACTGTACTGGATGGAGACTCATAAACACTCATAAAATTGGTGTTTCTCTACCAATTCCCTCTTCAAGGGAGAGAAGGAATAAGGCAGGTTGGGGGAGGTACTGAGAGGTTTTGTGTTTTTCTTTTTTTTTTTTTTTTCGCTAAGCCCCCCAAAGCCATAGACCCATACCACAGACATGATCATGGCTGCTTCCCAACCCCCAAGCAACTCGTGTCCTCTCAAGCTCACCTTGAGACACTGACGGTGTCTTCTGGCTCTTGTATGTCGTACCACTAAACCCTTCACTGTTTCATTTTAATAAAGAAGAAAAATCCACTGACATCCATAGAGGCATGGAATATTGCCATTTAAAATATTTTTTACTCCAGTTGGCATCTTCATTTACACACTGACCAAGTATTTTGAATCTCTGACAAGAGCCTCTAATAGTGGGATATTCAGCCTTGGCCACAAGACTGGGGGGAGGAGAGAGATGTGCTCCTCAGGGAGGAAGATGGCGGTAGCAAGGGTCGTTCAGGTACTCCAGCATTCACACGGATTTCAGCCCTACGTTCCATTTCATGTCCTCTTTGGGAAGGCTGGGTCGTGGTTAACATAGGAAGAGCATCAATCAAGTACTTGCTAAGGGGCGTCAGCGTGGCTCAGTCTGGTAAGTGTCTACCTTCGGCTCAGGTCATGATCCCAGGGTCCTATGCCCTAGGTAGGACTCCTTGCTCAGCAGGGAACCTGCTTGCCATCGCCTCCCCCCATCACACCCCCTGACTGCCTCTCTGCCTACTTGTGATCTCTCTCCTCTCTCAAATAAATAAATAAAATCCTAAAAAGAAAGAAAGAAAGAAAGAAAGAAAAAGAATCATCCATGTTGTAGCGTGTTATTTCTGCTTTTTGCATATTATCAATAGTGATGCTATGGACACGTGCATGGAAGTTTATGCGTGTCCCTATGTTTCATTTCTGTGAGGTATATACCTAGGAGCAGAACTGCTACATTACATGATAATTCAATGTCAACCTTCAGAGGAGCTGCTAGGCTGTTGTCTACAGCGACTGCACCGTTTTACACTCCCACCAGCAGCACATGACGATTACAGTTTCTCCACATCTTTGTCAACACTGGGTAATTTACTTTTGATCGTGGCCATGCAAATGCACGTGGGTCCCCTTGTAACTTTGATTTCGCTTCCTTGATGGCTAAAGACATTCATGTGCTATTCACTGGCTATTTGTATGTCTTTGTAGGAATGTCTTTTCTTTGTCGTCTACTTGCTGAAAATAAAATAAAATAAAATGTTTTTTGATTTCAGTATTTCTATTTTAGGTAAGCAGATGGTCAGATGACAAAGTCTCTAAAACATGAAATTAGTTCTTTAGTGATTTAAGAGTCACTTAAATACCTACAATAGGAGGAATCAAATTGCAGTGGTAAAAGTAAGGGTTTGCAATTACATTCTTAAATCTTTTTGAAAATGTACCTAATCATCTTCATGGTTTATACCTCTTAAAGAGGTTCAGGACAAACCACCCCAGAATTTGGCATCTCAGTATATTGAATATCTTAGGCTGAAGGGGTCTGGAAAAAGTGGCAAAAGGTCACCGTGACCTTCCTGCTCTGCTAAACCCCAGAAACAGGCCATAAAGCCCTGTGGTGGGAGGTGCCTCCCAGTACCTGGAGGAAAGGAATGTGCTTATCTTAAAAGACTAAGGCATTCTGAGAGGAACTCAGAGACCTTGCCCAATTTCCCTCAGTTCACTACACTTAACTCATATATATCTGCCCACACTTTTGATCAAAACTAGCAGAACAATACTCAGGTCTGTTTCTTTCAGTCTTCATTTCCTTATGAAGACCCCTGTATCACCGAAGACTATTACTGAATAAATGTCTACACTTTTCTCTTGCTAATCTCTCTTGGTCAGTTTAACTTTCAGACCTAGCCAGGGACCCTAAGAGGGTTAAGGAAAACATTGTCGTCCCCCGCCCTCTGAAGGCTTCCTCCAATCTGAAGGGAATAGGGAGGATCCTTTTTTAAATTGTTATTCCATATAAATGTTCTTACAGATAGTAAGTTCTTAGTCTGTGATTTGTACTAGATACTGATATTACTGCTTAAAAAATACAACTGCGGCTCAGTTGGTTAAGTGTATGCCATTGGCTGAGGTCATGATCCTAGAGTCCCAGATTCTATGTAGCCCTGCATCAGGCTCCCTATTGAGTGGGGAGCCTGCTTCTCCTTCTCCCTCTGCCCTGCACCCTCCAACCCCCATGCACATATGCAGTCTCTCTCTCTCGCTCACTACCTCTCTTAAATAAATAAATTTTTTAAAAAATAAAAATAATAATGGAACCATGGACAAAGAAGCTGTAAGAGCAATATGAAAACATGAGCCAGCTCACTCAAATAAATAAAATCTTTAAAAAAAAAAATCACAAAACCATGGACACAGAAGCGGTAAGAGCATTGTGAAAACATGAGTCAGCTCTCTTCATTGTTCCAAATACTCTGAAACAAAGAAAGGAACAGAGGATGGATGGAATCCGTTCAGCTATGAAGACCTCTACTTTAGATGAGGAAAAAAAGAACCCCCCTCACCCCAAGAAAAGTCAGTAACCAAAGGAATAGTTTTAAACTAGAATGGTCTGATAAAGAACCAAAAGATCCAGGCAGGAAAGAAAAAATGTGACCTCTCTTCTTTACTCCTTGTATTTCCTTATGTAGTTAAGCTATATTTTGGACAAGAAGAAATCTAATACAAAGTTTACAATGGTGGAGGCAATCTTCTGTTGAAAAACCCTCTCACGGCTGACTCTGTTTGACCTGAGAGGTTTCAAGCTCCTGAAATCTTGTTTCAGACAAACCAACAGAAATGGTATCAGAGTTTAATCTAGCTTAAGCTTTTATGGCTTAAACATTTCTATTCCCTATTGCTTTATCCAGTACAATAGAGAACAGATTTTCAAAAATACGTTTCCCTTTATCTAAAGCAAATAGTAATAACCCCATAAAAAAAAAAAAACAAAAAATCTTGAGGAAATATTTACACTATTTGCTATAATGTTAAATATAGGGTAGGTGTATCTCAAATGTTTGTCTTATGGATGAAATGTTCACATAAACTCAGCCCTTTCTTCATGCTTTCAAAGACAGGATATACAACATGCTACGGTGCCAATTAAAACTTTCAGAATCAATGCACCAAGATGTTATGTTTTAATGAACCCTCATTTAGTATTTTATGTTTTACTTATACCTAGTGTTTCTCAGCCTGACTTAAAAAAATATATCCTACAAAATTATATGTACCAGTAAAAGCTTTTATGAAATATCATCAGCTTATGTGAAGAATGGTAAAATAACATAAGTCCAAATAATTATGCTTATTTTACCATAACTTGCAAACTACCACAATACCAAACTACAAAGTTACAGATTTTTTTAATGGAATGTGAGTTTTATCTGGTAACTCCTAGTGAGTATCTTCTTTAATATTTATTTGGCATTAATTTAGCAAATGCTTTTAATTTCTCTAAGCAGATTTATGTAAAAATATTCATCATATTTTAAAGACTATTTACTTATGCTAGCATATTTCTTTTCAAATTTTTACTTATCCAAAATAAAAGCGAATGGGTAAATTTCCAGTTTATGAATTTGTCACTACGTAACTAATTTAAGTCTAATATGCTATATTGATGCTTTCAATATGGCAGCTACTGGCTACACGCAGCTACTGAAAACTTATGCAGACACTAATGAGACTGAGGAAATGGATTTTAAAATGTATTTAAATTTATTTAATTAATTAGTTGTTTGCCACATATGTCTAGCGCTAACATACCGGGTAGGACACATATAGAGGACATAAGTCATTTTATGGCTAGGTATCACTTGGGGTGATCATTCAAAATCTAAGTGGATTAACTGACTAGGTATTTCCATCACTAATTTGCAGTATTAACAGTGTCACTAAAACTGCTGGTCAACTGCTAGTGCCCAGATACTTAGGCAAATAAAGACACCACTTCATTTTTAATAGAGTCTTACATAATATGTAGTAGGGAGGGGACAAAAAAAGCAAATATAACAAGCTCATTATTTATTTATTCTTCCTTTTAACTTTGTCCTGATTTTGTTTTATTATTATGTTCAATTAACGAGCACAGAGTATATCATTAACTTTTGATGTAGTGTTCAACAATTCATTAGTTGTGTATAACACCCACTGCTCATGAGCCCACATGCTATTTGTTCTTTTAGTGAGCATTTATATAATGCCCACCAGAATAATCAGATGGGACCCTGTTCCAATTGATCGTACATTTATTCAGTGTCTGCTCTGTCCCGAGACTTAGAACAGATGGTTGGCCTGGAAGAAAGTTAGGCAGTCCAGAAGGAGATACCCCCAAAGTAGAAGGCAGTACAGAGTACTACAGTCTATGGGTTATAGATGGACAATTGCAAGGATGCCTGGGTGGCTCAGTCAGTTAAGCCTCTGCCTTGGGCTCAGGTCATGATCCCAGGGTCCTGGGGTCCAGCCCCCTATTGGGCTCCCTGCTCCGTGGAGAGTCTGCTTCTCCATGGAGAGTCTTCCATCTCCTTCTACCCCTCCCCCTGTTCATATTCTCTCTTGTGCTCTCTCTCAAATAAATAATTTCTTAAAAAAAAAAAAAAAAAGAGTACAGTTGCAAGACTGAATCCATGAGCACTCAGAGAGGCGTTCTTGGAATAGATTTAAATTTTGAAGACTTGAGGAGCTGGTAGGGAGCCCCCGTGGAGAGAGGACTTGCCTGAACCAAGATGGATGAAGAGGTATCGTGCTGTCAGAAGACTGCATCAGGGGCTTGGTGAGGACGGGGATACGAAGGAATAGCAGGAGATACAGTGAGGTAGACATCTCCAGTGCCTCCAGAGATAAACTAAAGAGTTTGATCTTTGTGTTCTAAGACAGAGGGAGAAATGCAAGGGTTTTAGGGACAGAAATGAAAATTTCAGAGTGACAGTTGAGAAAGATCTCTCTGAAAGAGCCTGATTATGGGGAAGAAAGAAAGAAAGAAAGGAAGGAAGGAAGGAAGGAAATCACAGGAATTGGTGGAAAACAACGGATTGGCTCACAGTAATCCACAAGGAAGACCTTCATGGGACCCAAGGAAGAACGGCTGCTTTTACAAGAGGAGACACCCAGCAACTGCAACCATCAAGAACTCCATCAAAAACCAATAAGAAAAAGATCAGTGAAAAGAAAGGGAAAACCATTAGCTCATTTCTTTGGTTCTAGGCTTGCAAGACAAGTCCTTCTGCAGAGACCACTGATTTGCAACTGCTTGTAAACTACGGTTGCTGATTTCACAAGATAAATTTTCAGTGCATGTACGGCCTAAAGTGAAGAGAGACACTTGTAGCAATAAGAAATGATAGTGGAAGTGAGGGAAGATAAGAGCTAAATGTTAGAAACCTTATCTTCTGGATGCTTCTGAAAAAACACGGATTCCTGGACCCTCTCTCTAGAGATTCAGATTCAAGTAGATCCAGCATGGTGGTGGTGGTTTGTGCTAAGGATTTTTACTTTATTACTTATTATTTTAAAAAATCTTAGGGCACCTGGGTGGCTCAGGGGGTTAAGCCTCTGCCTTTGGCTCAGGTCCTGATCTCAGAGTCCTGGGATGGAGCCCCACACTGGGCTCTCTGCTCAGCGGGGAGCCTGCTTCCCCTTCTCTCTCTGCTTCTCTGCCTACTTATGATCTCTGTCAAATAAATAAATAAAATACCTTTAAATAAATAAATAATCTTAACCAAAAAAAAATTTAAAAATCCTAACCCCAGCCAGGCTTGGATATTAGCAATAAGTGAATGCCCTCAAAGTAACCTATTCCCTCAAAAGGTAAAATTTACATACAGTTGACTTGGTCTGGCCAGAAGCCTTCTCAGACCCTCCCTATCAATGGCTTCCCTTGCCAGGGGCTTGCAGGGAGGAGCAAAATGTGTGTGTGGGGGGGGGGGGGGCAGGCGACTGGTGAAGCTGGCTGCTTAGGCTTTGCCCTTTCTATTTGCTAGTGATTGCTTTTAGCTGAGCTTTGAGATGAGGCAGAGAAAGCAAGACATCTTCTTCCCTGACTCCACCCAGGTCTTCATGTTCTAGTTAATGTCTTATCACAGTTATCCCAAAACGTGCCAACAGTGGGAACAAAAGACCTCTTCCTGATCTTCAGTCCTTTCCTCTTACTCTAGGGAAAGACTCTAACATTTGATCCTATGCTGCAAATTTTTTTTTTCCTTTCTAATAAAAATTTTTAAAAATCTCTTATCAGGGTGCCTGGGCAGCTCAGTTGGTTAAGCAACTGCCTTTGGCTTGGGTCATGATCATGGAGTCCCAGGATCGAGTCCCACATCAGGCTCCTTGCTCAAGGGAGCCTTGAAGCTCCTTGCTTCTCCTACTGACCTCTCTACTCTCAGGCTCTCTCTCTATCTCAAATAAATAAAATCTTAAAAAAAATCTCTTACCAGAGACATTGACCATGAAACAGAAATAGGGGATCTCCTATGTCCCTTTGTCACCTAGGGTCCTACCAAATTTCTTCTCCTTCCAATTGATGAAGTTCTAGAACCTAGGTGAGGTTCGGTGGGCTGAGGTCCGGAGCCAATGACCAAGAAAGAATTCTTGAGACCTCTTTGGTGCAAAATGGTGGTTTATTAAAGCACGGGGACAGGACCCGTGGGCAGGAAGAGCTGCTGCCCCGGGTTGTGAGGGATGGCAGGTTCTGTACCCTGCTGTTGGGGGAAGGTGAGGGGAAGGGAGGTGTCAGTGGAGTTTCATATGCTAAAGAGGGCCTACAAGGTGCCAAGATGTCAGAGGCCTACAGGAGGCCTTGCCCTTAGGGCTGGATCAATGTTGTCTTTAGACCAGCCATTAACATTAAGATAGTTGGGAGACTTTTTGGTGGGGTGTCACAATCCTGCTATCAATCGTCTTTGTTAGTGAGATTTAGGACATTTGTAAGCCAAGGGAGACTCCAGTCTAGCAGGATTGTGAGCTCTGCAAGTTAACTATTTGCTTATTGTTCATGGCAGTCAGGGCTGCCTGAGGGATGCTACACATATGACAGAGGGGAAGCGGAGGGTACAAGGCGCCAGCTTTTGCTTTGTCTTCAGCCAGCCTCATGCTCCCTCATCACAATCAGCAAATCAAGACTTTAAAAGATACGTTCAAGGGAGCACCTGGGTTGTGCAGATGATCTGGTGTTTAACTCTTGCTTCGGGCTCAGGTCATGATCTCAGGGTTGTGAGATGGAGCCCCACAAGGGACTCTTGGGCTCAGCACAGGGTTCCGCACTCTGTGCTTGGAACTCGCGCACTCCCTCTACCCATTCGGCCCCCTCTTTATCTCAAATAATTAATTAAAAATAAAGATTCATTTAACATACACACATTAGGGGCATTTTTCTAGGTTGTCTCAAAAGCCAGGGCCTCTCTGAGCACAGATAGACGATGAGATCCTTGGTTCTCACCCAGGGACTGGCACTTCGGACACTGTGGCAACGGAATATGATTACAGCCAGGGTCCAGTCCCCCCGGGAACGGAGAGGACAGTTACTGCCCCATGAGTGGGTACCACTGCCTTGTTAGAGTCTCCGGTGAGCATTGATCACGGTGCAAATTCTCACAGTACTTTTATGGCAGACTTGGCCAGGCCAAACCAGATGTTCCTGAAAACGCACTCCCCCTTCTAAAATCAAAACCAAAATTTCCCCAAAGCTGCTGTTTCTACTACTTTCTGCTCCCTGCTCAGTGGGAAGTCTGTTTCTTCCTCTGCCTCTCCCCCTGCTCTCTCTAGGCTCTCTTTCTCTGAGAAGTAAAATCTTAAAAACAAAGAATAAAATCTTAAAAACAAAAGAACTACAGACTCTCCAGATCTTTAGGAATATGAAATGGGTCTCCAGGGGAAAAAGCAAAACAACTTTTAACATCTTAGGTGCATCCTGCTAAAAACAGACGATGGGTCCCAAATGGAGTTGCTCGTGCTAAATCCCATGACACCAAGGAGAGACTCAGTTGCAGTTTCAACTCTCCCAGAAACAGCTTATTAAACCAGTGAATCAGAAATTGCTTGATAAGCACTATTAAGATCTACCTGAGAGAACTCCGGCTTCCCCTTGAGGAAAGTGACCTCACAATGACCAACCTGCTTTTCCTCCTAGTAGGACCTCCTTGTCCCTACTCCCCTCTGCCTACAAAGGTCCTTCACCTTGAGCAACCCCTCAGAGCTCCCTTCTGTCTGTTACATGGGATGCGAACTGATTTTTGCTCAAATAAACTCAAAATGTTTACTATGCTTCAGTTTCTCTTTCATCAATTCAAATTGGCAGACGTCTCACAACCACCTAGAGGAAACAGAAGGTAGGATCTAAAAGCCATAGGGTAGCAGACCAGAACGTGTCAGACCAGGATGTGTGGGGTAAGTGTCCTCAGCACACTGGCCATGGCAGAGCCCAACATCCTAAGTGCTTCCAGGTGAAGCCGTCACGGATACCCTGGCCTCAAGGCTATGGCTTGCGGAAGGACCGGCTGCTATCTCAGATGGACTGGAACATAAGGGTTTTTTGGCTTGGGGACCTGACAGTGTTTACATTTTTAAAATTACGTCTGACCTAAGCAAAACTGCAATTTTATTTATTTATTTATTTTTATTTGCAGAAATTAGTCTTTCTCAACAAGGTCCGCAAGACTTGGCTCCAGAACTCATCTTTTCCCCATTTCTGCTGTGCCACTGGAAGTGTCCCAGTGTACCCGCTCGCCCGCTTTTCCAGTCATCTCTCCAACAGCTTCCAAAACAGTGGACTTAATAATAGAGCAGTGACCTTTTAAACCACTTTGATGATTCCTGGGCAGCACTGTGATTCACATGCTATCCACCAGTAAGATTGATGTACCGACTCTGTCTGAAACATTACAGCTACAAAGTGACCTGAAGAAAATCTTGTAAAACTTTTTGCTCACTGAACACTGCTCCATCTTCCTTCCATAAAGTAGAACTAGACCCATCTCTCCATCTTTGGTAACTTCAACATTTGCTTCACACACATACACACACACACACACACACACACACACACACCGTTAGAATGAACTTAAAGCCAACTCTAGATAACATATCCTGTTTCTTTCTTCAACTCTCAGACCTCTTTACCTTCCCTTTTAATACATATAATGCCGTTTTTTTCCTCGGATGTAGCTTGGAGTCAACACAGAAAGAAAACTTGCCAATCCTCTAAGCAAAGAAGCTAGTTTTGACAAAACGACTATTGCTTGTCCAGGTTAATTATATTTTAGCAATACTGGGATGCAATTGGATCATCCACATTGTCTCTTCAATTTAATTACTTACAATGATAGTCATACACTTACTTAAATTTCAACATGTGTTTGGATTTCTAATCATCTTTTTAAAATGTCTTCAAGAAGAGTACACTTTAAAGCAGAGATGAGATGGAAAGTTATTTCTTAGTCAAAAGACTGTCATTCACCAAGCAGCATAATTAAAGGCAGGAGATACTGCCAATTTCCTCAGAAGGTTTCACCGAACTTTCGAAGTTAAAATAGGCAACTAGAATTGATTTATGCATCCTGATGGACTCTCAGTCAGGTGCCAAATATCTGTCAGAAACTTCTAGCTCACTTTTGAGAGAGGCTGTTTAAATCCTAGCATTACATAATTTAATTAAGCAAGAAAATGAAACCAGAAATCGAACTGAACAGGGAAGGGAAACAGTCTCCTGGAATTCGCCAGCCTACCTCTCCACATTCCAGTCAACTCTTAAAGCACGCCAAGGTCAACAGCACAACGCAGGTTAAAAAAAAAAAGAGTGGATCACTAGGATGGTATGAGAACTTGCTTAGGGCCAGAAGAATATTTACATAAATCATGATACTGCAAATGTTAAACACATCTATTTTCTGGTTTTGATCACATACAAATATAGACAAGAGAGGTATAAATTTGATAAATATGTACGTTTTTCTATTTCTGATGGAACACATGCATCAAAAAATACTACATTCACAGCTGCGTAATATAAAAACATCCTTCAAAAACAGGGAGATCACGAGGTGAAAAAGAAACCGATAGGGGACAAAACCAAAACTGCAAGCCAGATCGTATCACTCTGATTTAAACACATCAGTAGCCCGTAAAATCATAGAGTATAAAACATGTAACAGAGGGGGCGCCTGGGTGGCTCAGTGGGTTAAAGCCTCTGCCTTCAGCTCAGGTCATGATCTCAGGGTCCTGGGATCGAGTCCTGCATTCTCACTGCTCAGCAGGGAGCCTGCTTCCTCCTCTCTCTCTCTCTCTCTCTCTGCCTACTTGTGATCTCTGTCTGTCAAATAAATAAATAAAATCTTAAAAAAAAAAAAAAAAACACGTAACAGAGGTCCACAAGATTGCTCAAGATCTTCCCCTTCCTCAAACACCTCACCATCCTCATGTCCGGCCTCCTCTTTCTGCCTTTATATGCAGCCAGCTTCCCCTTTGCTCTTTTCACAGTTCCCATCCCAGGAGTTTGTGCTTGTGTCCAATCACCCAGATACTCACTTAACAACACCCTCACTTTCATGGCCTGTTAATCCAAATGCACCTTACAGTACTGACCTTTTTTTTTTTTTTTTTTAAGATTTTATTTATGTATTTGACAGAGAGAGATCACAAGCAGGCAGAGAGGCAGGCAGAGAGAGAGGAGGAAGCAGGCTCCCCACTGAGCAGAGATTCCGACGCGGGGCTCTATCCCAGGACCCTGAGATCATGACCTGAGCCGAAGGCAGAGGCTTAACCCACTGAGTCACCCAGGCGCCCCTACAGTACTGACCTTTATAAAATATTCCTACTCTTGATCCTCTTTGCTTTGCTTTGTCTGTCTTCATAGCACTTGTCACCACCTTTCAGGCTTAGTTTCTCAGGTGTTAGGATTCCAACAAATGTGAGCGAAGAGGGGTAGAGACCATTTCCTGTACTGCCTGTCACCTGGAAAGTTCTCAGTGCATTCTTATCAAACAAAGGAATGAGTAAAATTAGAGGAGTAAATGTGAAGTGGTCTAGGGGTGCTTTGGGGGCTTTCTGCAATACAAGAACCAATACAAGTCTTGAGTTTTAATGGCACCATGGTAGATGAGAGACAAAGCCTTGGGTCTGTGCTGGTTGGAAGTTGCAGCTGGGATCTTTGCATAAATTCTGCACCTACAAAATCTACCAGCCTGAGAGGGGGATCAACAAAGTCACGGACAGATCAGGTCTGAACTCAGGATACTGAACAAAAAAAGAAAAGGAGTCTCCTTTCAGTATTTGTAACTAAACACCATCCTCCAATAGGCTGGATATCATCGTGGAACCATAGAAAATGAAAAAAAAAAAATTAAAAAAAAAAAAAGTTTTAAAATAGCCATAGAGTTGCAGCAGTATACTCGGTTGAATGGTGACCCTCCCCCAATTCACATTCTCCTAGCAACCTCAGGATGTAACTTTATATGGAAATAGGATCTTTGCAGATACAATTAACTAAGATGACACCATCTTGGAGTATGATGGGCCCTGAATTCAATTTTTATAAATGAGAAGAAGAGACAGAGAATGAAAGACACAAAGGTCCGATGACCTTGTGCTTGCAGAGGCAAAGATTGGTGTCCAAGGGACACCAAGGATTGCCAGCAACCACCAAAAACTGTAAGATAGGCATTGAATAGAGTCTTCCCAAGATGCTGGCGGGAACATGGCCCCATTAACACCTTGCCTGGGTGGCTAGCCTTCAGAACTCTGAGAGAATATACTTCTGTTGTCTTAAAGTTGCACGGTTTGTGCCACTCTGTCACGGAAGCCCTAGGAAACGAATATAACCGCCCATAAAGAAACTGTAATTAGACTGCCACCCTACCAGTAATGATGCAAACCAGATACCACTGTTATCCTTCACAGGCTAAATGAAAATAGCTGTGCCTCAGGATGGCGTAGCTGGCTTCCTCACTTGGGAACGAGAACGAAATACATTTAGCATGAGCAGAACCTCACTGATTCAACTTCTAAAATACTTCATAAAAATATGTTTTAGGAAGAAGGTAAATGACCTCATTAAAAAAAAATCTGAGCCACAAGATACAATGGTAAAGAAATGCACAAACATGCAGGAAATTCAGGCAAAAATAGATTGTGTAGAACAACAAAAATAACACTCTGATTTGGGCATATAAAACAAAATAAAGCAGGCATACCTGAGTGTCACAGTCCATTGAGCATCTCAATCTTGATTTTGGTTCAGGTCGTGATATCAGGGTTGTCAGATGAAGCCCCATGTGGGGCTCCGAGCTGGGCGTGGAGCCTGCTTAAGTTTCTCTCTCTGCCCCCCCCCATCTCTCTCTCTCTCTCTCTCTTTCAAAAGAATAAATAAGTAAATAAATAAAACAAGATGAAGCAAAATATTGAAGGAGGTGATCAGAGTTAAATTACTCAGTATTAATCAGGAGTAAGGTATAAATACCAATTAAGTTGCACTTTTTTTAATTTTAAAATTCTTGTTAAATATTCAATGTTAATTGTCGAAAAAACAGGAATAGAGTTATAAGGGACAAAACACAGAAATAATGGAATATAATAAAAACAGGTATGGAAAGAGTGTAACTAGAAAAAGCGGGGCCAATATAAGGCTGAGAATGATACTATAGGAATATTTCTAAATATATTGGTAATACCATAAACACAATTGGATCAAATACACCAGATAGAAGACAGATTGACACACTGAATTTAAAAATACACTGTATTTTTTTTAAGATTTAATTTATTTGACAGAGACAGAGAGAGGCAACACAAGCAAGGGGAGCAGCAGAAGGACAGGGAGAAGCAGGAACCCCACTGACCAGGAAGCCCGATGCAGGACTTGATCCCAGGATGCCAAGATCATGACCTGAGCCGAAGGCAGATGCTTAACTGACTGAGTCTCCCAGATGCCCCAAAATTATACCATATGTTATTTCAAGCAACCTACCTAAGGCTGAAAGACATATTAAGGTTGAAAATAAGAGGATGAAAAATATGTGCCAGGCAAATAATAATCAAGAATAGACAGATGTTAATATCAAAATATAAGCTTGAAAACAAAACAAAAAAAAGCAGCAGAAGAGATGGAGGCTCACTTTGTAATGATAAAAGACACAACCAATAAGATTTGGCAATTCTAACCTCATTCACATCAAATAATATAGCTTTGAAATATATAAAGCAAAAATCCAAATAATTATCTGCAGAAGTAGGAAAACCCATCATAACAAGAGTTTTTTAAAAATTATTCCTGAGACTAAAATGGACAGATCAAGAAAAATATTCATAAATGCACAAAAAATTAAATAGCATAATTAATAAGCTTCATTAAATAGCCAGAGATGATAGTGTTCCATCTACCCTGAAATCAGAGAATTCTTATTCTTTTAATTTTTTAAAAATATTTTATTTATTTATTTGACAGACAGAGATCACAAGCAAGGAGAGAAAAAGGCAGAGAGAGAGGAGGAAGCAGGCTCCCTGCTGAGCAGAGAACCCCATGTGGGGCTTGATTCCAGGACCCTGGCATCATGACCTGAGCCAAAGGCAGAGGCTTTAACCTACTGAGCTACCCAGGTACCCCAGAGAGAATTCTTATTCTTTTAAAGCCTACATGCAACATTAACCAAACTCAGCAGATTCTAGCCTACAAACTGAGACTCAATGAATTACAAAAATGGCATCAACTGCGTTCTCCAACCACAATTAGAAATAAACAAAAATCAACTGAAAAATAGAGATATAAATTTAGAAAATAATTTATATAACCCCTGGATCAATGAACTGAATTTCCAACTTATTAAGTTAAAAATAAACAGATCAGAGACACCGTTAGGTATTTCAAAGTACACACTAACAGTGCTAATTAACTGTGCATCTCCCCCTACAATCAATTATTAAATTCATATGATATAATAATATGTAAGTGATTTAAATGGAAAAGAAAGAATACACCAAACATTATTTTTTAAATAATTTTATATAATCTCAATCTTTAAATTTTATATACATATTGATTTGTCATGTGAGGTAAAAAAAAAATTTTATTAAGTATAATATACAGTGTTACATTAGTTTCAGGTATACAATATAATGATTCAACAGTTCTACAGAGTATTCAGTGCTCAACTGGATAAGCCTACTCTTAATTCCCTTTATTCCACTCCTCCCTCTGGCCCACCCCACCAGCAACCATCAATTTGTTTTCTGTATTTGAAGGTCTGATTCTGCTTTTTACTTGTTTGTTTATTCATTTGGTTGTTTTCAGATTCCACATATAGGAGTGAGGTTATATGGTATCTGTCATTTTCAGTCTAACATATTTCACTTAGCCTAATATCCTCTGGGTCCACCCGTGTTGGCAAAAATGGCACAACCGACTCCCTTTTTCATGGATGAGTAATATTCCATTTTATACATTGTGTTTAAAAAATTCCACCCCTCCTTTTACACTTAGAATTCAAATTCTACTAGAAGAAACAGTTGCTCTTTTATGCTATTTACTGTATATTCAATGATTTATTTACAGCGCTGTGGACTCAAGGATATTTATTGGATGCTGTGAGTTACAGTCTGTTATTTTCATTATTGATTTTATTGCTCGGATTGTCCAGGCTTTGGTCATTAGCAGTTCCTTTAAGTTGGCTTCTGTGGTCTTTCATCATGCCACTGCCAATTTTCAAGCATCTCCTTATTTTCTGGCTCTAGGAGTAATTTCAGGCTCATCTCCTACCGAATCCACAATTTCTCCAACAAGCCTTCCAACCTTTTTTTTGAGAATGGGATGTGAAACCAGAATCTGGGTGGTAAGTGTGTTTGTTGACATAACCCATGGAGAAATAGAAATAAAACTGCGTCTTTGTTTTGGGCCAACTATCATGGAAGTAATAAGAATGACAGCTGACAACACAGACAGAGCAGATTGCATCTAGTTGTAACTTTCAGTCACCTCCCGGGGCCATCTTTGCGTCTCTGCTCCCTCCTGGCCCAGGAGACCCAGAAGCCCTGGGCATTCTGCTTCTGCCACCTGATTTGCTTCAACAAATCACAGAATGTAGGTCTTGCTCACAGATGACTTCTATGGAGCCAGAATAGTACCTTCTATGCTTACTAAAAAATATAGACAAGCCCTCAACCATAACAAGTGGCGTCCAACTTGGCAAAGAGAACCCCTTGTCACTGGAGACTGTGCTGGGTTCAGCCCTGAGTCAGAAAGCAGACTCCCTAACCTCCCTGTTGACCCTGTGCCGCTGATGTCCTCAGCCAGAATCCTAGCCCCAGCTCTCTAACCTAAGACACAGTGCTCTTCTCTCCCAAGAGCTGCAAGCAGGAAACTGGCATAAGATTCGAAATGTAAATGACCCCAGGCAATGTGTTGACCTAAATTTTCTGTCAGTGATTTAGGAGGCATTCCATGGCTCTGGGCAGGAACAAAAAGAGAGTTGGACAATTCTCCCCATGAATAATCTCCAGCAACTTCGGGGCCAGATTTTGACTTCAGGTCTCTGCACATAACTCAGTAATGTTTTCATCTTGGGGAAATCAACAGGCCCTCTGCACTGTGAATACAATATTGAGCTCAGAATAGTCAGTGCTTAGGAAAAGACAGATGATGCCAGAGCCCGGAATCTTTAAAAGATTTAGTAAACAGAAAATCGTGCTTTGGAGATACACAGAAAAAGACAAGTAAATCTTAATAAATTTGAGAGGCACAGACGTATAAATAACACATGGACAGGAAGCCTAGATAAATAAGATCAATGCTCAGAGAGGACGCTAGGATGCCTGGCGTTCATACTCCCAGAATCCACACAAATAAAAGAAAATCTGAGCTCTAAAAACGTGGCTTGTGTAATGTTGAAATAATATACCCTCTTTTTTTTTTTCTCCCCCTCAATGGAGAGTTTTGGTGATATCCAGTCAGCCCTATAACATGAGTAATCATTTTACACTATTATCAAACCCAAGTTAAACATCCCAAGTTAGCATGAATAAAGGAGTCTCATTTCTAAATAACAGAATAAAGGTTGTACAGTTTTTTAAATTGTGTCTTCATATTTATTCTATTTTGGTGGCCTTTTCAAAGAGGAACCCACCATACACTCAACAATGTATTTGAAATCTTTCTGTAGACATTCACCATGAAAGTTTTCCTTCTTTCCTCCAGCAAAGCAAGTGGCTTTCTTCCACTGAAAATGGAAATGTATCGATAGGTACAAATATTATGATACGTTGCTCTTCGTAACATCCTGGTCTATAATTAATTATACTTCATTGTGTATAGTTATAGATGTTATCTTTGCAAATCAAAGAAATAAATTTTCACAGACATTCTGCTGAGCTGCATTTAACTATAGCTTTTCAAGAGTCAGCCAATGGGCCACACACTCTGGCCCAGGAAATAACGTAGCGGCATGCACATTCACTATGTGGGTGGATTTATGGCAGGAAGTATGGTCCCAACCAAGCCCAGAATGAATAGGTATTTCACGTACTGGGAAAGAACCAGTTAGAATACATCATTGCACCTCAAGGTGCTACTCTGAGCTGGAACAAAAGGTGATCTGCCCATAAAACAGCTATTAAGTTCACTATAAGGGAAAGGGAAAAGGCCACTCATTTACACCAAAATTCTGCTGCAAGGATTCACTCCCTCCTGCTCTTCAAACCACCAAAGAATCTTCAGAGAGAGTCCTTTCAATCTAATTCCCAGCCAGTGTCATCCATTCTTCATGTAAATTTGCTTATACTCTTCCATATGTTTCAAAACCATTGAGCAGTCGCTTAAGAGCATTGGGCTGGTGGCCGGAAAGAGGCCAGGAGATAGCAGGTTTCCATGGATACCTGCCCTTAAGCAATGGAGATTGTGCCCCCCCCACCCCATGGTTGTCAAAATAAAGAGGAGCCAGGGCTTTGGGGACAATACGAGAGATAGATATCACCATGCTTCTCCCATACAGAATAAAATCTGACCATCAGATGGCAAATAAAAGCAGAACTTCATGGTCAATGTGTACTTTCCATTCATCTCTCTCTCTTCTAGAACCATCTATCACTAAACCTCACTGAAAGGTTATTTTCTCCTATTTTGTGATAATAAATGTACTGCTTTAATCACGGTTTCTCAGGTCACTGCTCCCCCTTTTACACACACACACACTCTCATAAATATTTCTAACATTCTCTCCTTCTACTTATATATCCATCAATTAATAATAATTTGTTTTTCTTCTGCCAAAATAGAAATTCCTTATGGTCAAGAATTTCTTTTTTTTTTTTCTTTTAAGATTTTATTTACTTAGAGAGAGATAGCCAGCATGCGTGGGCAGGGCAGAAAGAGAGAGAAGGAGAGAGAATCTCAAGCGGACTCCACACTGAGCTTGGAGCCCAGCAGGGGGCTTGATCCCAGGACCCTGAGACCATGATCTGAGGGGAAACCAAGAGTCAGATGCTTAACTGACTACGCCACCCAGGTATTCCAAGAAGTACATTTATACTTCAATTTTTTCCTTAGACTAGCAGCTAATATAGTATCTGCTACAGAGCAGACACTGAAATGCTGGATAAATTCTGTTTACAAGGTGAGGACGGAAGCGAGAGAGGAAGAAACGAAGCGAGGGAAGGCTAGAAAGAAAAACTGTTGACACACTCTAAAAATCGCAACACTTACTTGCTAAGCTCTAGTCTCTTCTTACTCTCGGTATAAAAAAAAAAGTGCCTAAATCTCTGTAGCTAGGTGCAGAAGAGGTCCTTGGCTTAGGAAAGAGAAAAAAAAAATTAAACTTTTTTCTATGGTTGGATACTGGTTCATTGATCACATGGTCTTTAAATCAGGACTCAGATGATTAGGCGAGAAAATATGATCAGATATAACCAGTAAAATAGCAATTTAGCATAATATGGAATTTAAAATTCTTAATATTAATCAATTATATCAGGCAAGGCAGTGTAAAATGACTTCATTGCCAAATAATCAAATCATTTCATGCTGCAAATAAAATATCTTGTTAATTTAATTTTCTCTGTTAAAAATTAACTTTTCTTTCTTCATGATGCTTGCTTTAGGTTTTTCTCTGTCATTTCGATGTTTCATTGCTCCACCCTCCTATAGCTTCACATAAAACAAATTAATTGCATCCAAATAATGATTCACATTGTCATGAATGTGAATTTCATGGGATTTTCTTTTTTAGCTAATAAGGAAAAGGGGAAAACTTAGAGTCAGAAGGGGCAGCTGACTTGCACAGCAGAACATTCACGGTTGGAGGGATTGAGGACATTCCCGAAGCATCGCTACCTTCTATTCCCAACCATAGGCAGTTTTTAACTATCTACAGCTCAGAATGTAAGGCCAATATGTTCTACGATGAAAGGGTCCTTATTCAGCTCTTGCCTTATTAAATGTCCACAAACATCACTGCAAAGGAAAATACTATGTTTTTTAGGCTTCCTAATTATCTCTATAAATAGGCACTTGCTTCATTTTAAAAATCAGAGAATTGATGTTCAAGATTTAAATCAGTCTGCCTGGTAATTTCTTTGACATCCGCCGTGGCAACATTTTTCTAGATATGTCTCCTAAGGCAAGGGAAACAAATGCAAAAATAAACCATACATCAAAGTAAAAAGCTTCTGCACTGCCAAGAAAACCATCAACGAAATGACAAGGCAACCTTTTGAATGGAAGAAGATACTTGCAAGGGATGTATCTGATAAGGGGTTAGTATCCAAAATATTTAAGGAATTCCTATAACTCACCACCAAATAAAATAAAATAAAATAAAATAAAATAAAATAAATAAAATAAAATAAAATAAATCAGACTATCTGATTATTAAAAATGCACAGAGGACCTGAATAGAGATTTTTCCAAAGAAGACATACAGATGGCCAACAGGCATATGAAAAGATACTTAGCATCACTCATTATCAGGAAAAAGCACACCCAAACCACAAGGAGATACCACTTCACACCAGCCGGAATGGCTAAAATCAAAATGTAAAGAAATAACAAGTAGGCCACGATGTGGAGAAAAAGGAGCCCTCTTGCACTATTGGTGGGAATGCAAACCAAAACCGGTGCGGCCACTTAGATGTGCCTCAGAAAATTCACAATATAAATATCATAGGACCCAATAATTCCACTGCCGAGTATTTATCCCAGAAAAGTTAAACACTATTTGAAAAAAAAATGCATCCCTCTGTTTATTGCAGCATTATTTACAATAGCCAAGAAATGAGAACAACCTAATCGTCTGTCGACAGATGATAGGAAAAGGAAGATGTGTGTGTACATACATACATACATACATACATGCATAGAATAGAATGTTCTATTCTAGATGAGATCTTACCATTTGTGACAACATGGATGGACCCAGAGAGTAAATAACACAGACTGAAAAAGACAAATACCACAGGATTTCACTTACATGTGCCATCTAAACACCAAATGAATAAACAAACAAAAAAGCAAATTAGAACGAATAAATACATGGAGGACATGGGGAGATGAAGAGGAGAAGTGAGTTGGAGGAAATTGGAAGGAGAGATGAACCATGAGAGACTGTGGACTCTGAGACACAAACTGAGGGTTTTGGCGGGGAGGGGGGTGAGAGATCGGGTGAGCCTAGTGGTGGGTACTACAGAGGGCATGGATTGCATGGAGCACTGGGTGTGGTGCATAAACAATGAATGCTGGAACACTGAAAAGAAATACAATTAAATAAATAAAATGAAAAAAAAAAAAAAAAGAACCTATAATACAGAGGACAAATTGATGGGTGCCAGAGGAGAGGGATGGGGAGTGGGAGATGCAGGCTTCCAATTATGGAATGAAGAAGTGGAAGGAGTAAAAGGAACAGTGTGGGGAATAGAATCAGTGCTACTGTAAGAGTTGCAAGGTGACAGGTGGCAGCTACGTTGGTGGTCAGCACAGCATAAAGCAGAGAGTTGCTGAATCACCATGTTGTAGATCTGAAACTAATGTCACATGGCGTGTCAACTACACTGAAAGAAGCGATGATCTATCAACCACTTTGATGCTTCCCACCCTCATCCCATTTCTGAGTAAAGACCCACTTTCAAAGAAGGCATCTCATTGCCTCTCAGTTTCTATACCTCTAAAGGGAAATAAAAATCAGGAGTCCCAGGCTTGGACTAGAAGTTCAAGAAAATAGCCACAAAATTGTTCTAAGCTCAGCGACGGTGGAATATCTGAACAAGGAGATGGTGTTTATTTCTGAGAGGCTAATAATTTTCATAAGAATAGGTATTTCAACTGGGTAGCAGGCCCTCCAATGGCGATGCTAGGATAGTATCACAAGGAAAGGGATTTCTCTGAAAAACAACAAAACAACAAAAACACAGGTACTTACTACTTTTCTAAAGAAAAATATTTTTATTTAAAAAATTAGCTCTGGATATTAATTCATGAATTAATGGGCCAAACAACAGAGAAAAATAATTTGGTCTTTTCCCCTAAATAATGTTATTCTTTCAGTTTTTCCTACAATATTGATGACATCTTATCATATCATACATTTCATCAAATCAAATGAAATAAATTCCTTAGTAATCCTGAAATGATTCTGCCTTAATATTATAATTTACTTAAAGAAAATACAAATCACATACCAGCAAAATGAGCCCACTAAGGTAGCTTATCTGAAAAATACTAATAACATTTCTCCACATAAAAATTCACAAAAAAATTTAAGGGGTACAAAACTAAAGAAAAACAAATGACCAGATTCATTTTCAACTAGATGTCTTTTCAACTTTTCTTTGAAGTGTATAACACTTGATAACTAACTAGATCTAATAACCCTCTACCATCTCCACAGTGCAGACCAATGCTTTACTTACAGCAAGAAAGAGGCATATCGAAAAGTCATTTTCTAAACAGCTTTCAGGTCAACATGTAACTGATGGAAGGAATACATTTTTTTCTCTGAAGCTGCCATGTGCATCACAAGGTAGAGATAGAAGTATGCTAAGGGAAAGAAGCCGTAAGTGAAATGTGTAGAACAAAAAACAGGTCTTGAGTTAGTTTCCAGAATTCCCTGACATTGCCATGTTGTCTACGATATTCCTCAAGCCAGAAGCATCTGCACTGTCTCCACTTCTTCTGCAATTAAAATCTGGCCATTTCAGGTCTTGCCACATTTAATTCCATAAGCTGCCCTATAGCAAGGTATTAACCATATCTTTCCTTTTATCCCTGCTATTTTGCTGGTTTGGTTTCATCATTGTTCACCTCTCCTGCTTCACCTATTAAAATTTATCACCTAAGAGACACCTGGGTGGCTCAATCAGTTAAGCATCCGACTCTTGAATTTAGCCTAGGTCTTGATCTCAGGATCATGAGTTCATGCCCCACACTGGGTTCCATTCTGGGCAAGGAGTTTACTTCAAAAAAAAAAAAAAAAAAAAGAAAAAAGAAAAAGAAAAAGAAACTAATATAAAAATTTATCATCTAAGAACCAAATCTAATCATACCTCTGTGCTACTCAAAAACATTTGATACTTGCCTGTGTTCCATTGACTAAAAATCAAACTCCTTAATAGAGCCCGATCTAACTTACTGTTCTATGTGGCTTCCAACACTCCACCCCACAGACTTCCTCCTCATTGCCCCATATTTTCTTCACTAACCCTGAGAGAATCCTGCATCTGCACCTTTGAACTTGCTATTCCGTTCTCTCCCCCTCATTTTCAGCCTTCCATCTTTCCAGGCTCAATGAAAATGTCCCCATGGCTGGTTTTCCTTGACCCCTCAGTTAGAATTTATGACCTTCTCTATTTGTTTCTCATGCACGTGACTTCGTCTACTGCACTTTTTATAATATGTACAAACAGTAGTGGTACACAAGTACAGTGAGTTGAGAAATAGTCTTTCTCAACTTTTCCAAGGTGCAGCACAAAGAGTAGACTCAATGGTATTGGAATAGCGTCGTATGGTGACAGATGTTTTCCAGGGCTAGGCACAAAAAGGGGCACACAGTTTTTACTACATGCATAGTTAATGACCAGTGTCTTAAACCACAGTGAGATGAGTCTTACACTTACATTTTTGTGTCTCATGCAATGCAGCATTTTCTCTGTGTGTGCTCATTGTTCACAAAGGACCAAAGAGGAATACAGTATATGAAGTTATTTGAAAGGTTATTTTTAAATTTTCTTTTCCTCCTTGAGAAAAGGATACTCTAAACACATAGAAGACCATTTTCATGTAATTTACAATGTCCAGTCCCTGTCTTCTATGCTCTTATCTACAGAAATAAACTCTTGATTAGATCAACCACCATTCAAAGTCAACCTTGGCATTTAAATGTCAAATTAATTAGGAGTTTCACTGAAATAAGTACTTAATTTGATGAGAGTAACCAAACATATCAAAAGCAATCGTTTTTGGATCAACTGTAAGTAGGGGAAACCATCATGGCATGGCATTGCCATCTACCCATCTACCCACCCATCCATCCATCCATCCATCCTTGTAGCATTTACTGAGTGCCGGGTATGTTCCAGATATTGACCTGATTATGGGAATACAAAGTTGAATACATGGTTTCAAATGTCTGGGTTTTCCCTCATACATGGAAGCACCCAGTTTGCAAAACCAACCAAGCGCTTTTTGGAAAATCCATTCTAACAACAACATCTTTGCTCACAGAATGCAACAGGCTTATTTTAGCCCTAATACGTCATTGATATTCCAATGAATATCCTTTTACATTCCCTTAAATCCAAATAAAAATAGAAGACATTGCAACAGCCGAAGTGACTAAATAACAGTTGCAACAGTAATGAGAGATGTTCTTAAGATTAAATACTTTGCAATCACAGAAGTCAGGAAGCTTTGCAAAAACTGTACACTCTCTTGTCAAGCCACTGTCAGCCGTAGCATGCATCACTAACCAGGCCACAGGCAGAAAGGTGTTCCATTAGCAGCTGAAGAAGGATCATTTTTCATTTCTAGTTGTGAGCCCACATTACAAATTCCTCGGTAATAAAGTGTCAGAACTTTCCAATGGATTCTGAAGTTGCTGTGTGATCAGAGTCAACGTGAGTTGCAAACTGGAGGATCAAAGAGATAATAGGGTAAGGGGGAAGTTTTCACTCCGAACGCTTCCTAATTCTGCTCCAATACCCCTGCAACTCGTGCTTGGCTGATGCTCTCTTGTTTCCATACACCATGATGACCCTAACACCTGGGATGTCTTTCCTTTTCACAGCCCAGAAGTAATCTAAACTTACTTTGTGGCCCATCCTTATCCTTTTTACATTCATGTTCTTTTTTTACCTCACTCCTAAAATTGCTCAGTTTACCAAGAGGCTGCAGAGAATGATGATGGTGATGATGATGATGACGGTTGTTGTTATTCAGTTACGACTCTGACAGTGACAGCTATCGATTCTAATCTTCTTTTTTAAAGGTTATTTTAATTGAAGATGGTTGACACACAACATGGCATCAGTTTCCAGTGTACAATGTAGAGACTCGACAACGCTATACACTATGCTATGCTCACAGGTGTCGCTAACATCTGTCACCACATGACGCTATTACAATACCATTGAGTCTACTCTCCGTGCTGCACCTTTCATCCCTTGACTTACACATTGCATAACTGAAAGCCTGTGTCTTCTACTCCCGTTTGCCCATCTTGCCCATGCCCTGCTCCTGCCCCTGTGACAACCATCAGCTTGTTCTCTGTATTTATAGGTCTGCTTCTGCTTTTTTGTCTGTTTATTTATTTCTAACCCTTTTCTTTTCTTTTTTTAAAATTTTTTTAAAAGATTTTATTTATTTATTTGACAGACAGAGATCACAAGTAGGTGTGGAGAGGTGGGCAGAGAGAGAGAGAGGAGGAAGCAGGCTCCCCGCTGAGCAGAGAGCCCAATGAGGGACTCAATCATAGGACCCTGAGATCATGACCTGAGCCGAAGGCAGAGGCTTAACCCACTGAGTCACCCAGGAAACCCTAACCCTCTTCTTTAAAAAAAAAAAAAATTATTTACAATTATTTGAAAGAGAGCATGAGTCAGGGGGAGGGGCAGAGGGAGAAGCAGAGTTTCTGCTGAGCAGGGAGCCCAATTTGGGGCTCGATCCCAGGACCCTGGGATCATGACCCTAACTGAAGGTGGCCACTTAACTGATGGAGTCCCCCAGACGCCCCTCTAGCCCTCTTCTTCAACCCTGCTGTGTCATGTGTCACTGATGTCCTCTTGATCCCAGAAACTATCTATTTACAATATCTATTTACAATATTATTTACAATAGCCACCTCATTTTTTTTTCAATGCTTTTTCTTTTGGGGTTTGAGTATTTCTTTGTGTCTTCTTTCTGTAAGAATTCTCAAAGATTCTACTCCTAGTTCCCTAGAGCAGCACATTTCAAACTTCAACATGCACACGAATCATCTGGGAACCTTACTGAAAATGCATATTCTGATTCAGGAGGTCTGGAGTGAGGTCTGGGATGATCTGTTCTAATAAGCTCTCGGGCAACAATGATGATGCTGCCCCTCAGATCACACGCTGAATAACAAGACTCTAGTCAGGTATTAATACAGTCCCTCCTGGACAAATAAGGTTCCTGAGCATTTGAAATGTGGCCAGGTTTAACTGTTATCTCCTGTTTATATAAAATATTCACCACAACTCAAAGATCTTAGCATGGAAAAAAACCGTAAAATATCTCATTAATGTGTTTATATTGATTACATATTAAAACATTATTTTACATATGGAGATATAAGCAAAATGCCTAATATTTTCATGAGAATATTAAAATCATCTTTTAATATAAAATATTTTAATCTAAAAATATTAAATATATTATAAAATTCCACATGTTTAACTTTTTTAACATGCATGGTAAAAATTTAAAATTACATATGTGGTCCATTTTATTATAGTTTTATCGGTCAGCATGGTCCAGGCATAGGTAGACCTTCCAGAAACACATGAAGTTGAAGATTAATAGTTTCCTATTACATCAGTGTCTTCCAGGGCCCGTGATGGCCTCTGGCAAGTTTGCATTTGTAATTGTGTCTTCTTTTCCTTTTACAGGACACTCCAAATTGCATGAGCTTCAAGCCTCATAAACCCGAATGTGCTCTGTTGACTCCATACAGGGTAATTCACTGCCAGGCTTCCGTTCCCGATGCCATGCTCCGAGTCAGCTGTCCTCGTCCTCCTAAATTTTTCTCTGCCCTCCAGCCTCCTGTTTCCAACTGCCTGAGTCATCCCGTTTTAGTCATCCCATTATCATAACGCTTTATGCCGCCTGAAAACAATTATTCTTACTTGTGGCAGATTATTAATCTCCTCGGGTATTTGCTGATGCTGTTCGCCCAGCCAGATGGCTCAGCGGCTCGGGGCCTACAGAAATCCTCACCATCCTCTGGAGACCACCACTCACCTGGACATCGCACCTGACTCTCCCAGACCATAACGAGCACTCCTCTGGCACCCCTGTGTGAACTGTGATCCTTTTGTGTTATTTTTATTTTTTTTCAGGGACTACTGCTCTTCTTGGGTTTTTCTTTGTCAATTCTTCATTTCAGTGCACCACTACCCCAGCCTTCAAACTCAACTATTTTCTAGGACTTCTAAGGATATTTCAGTTATACAACAATAATACTTATCAAGCAAGCACTTTTGTCCTGCGTTGTACTAAGACCTTTAACGGGCAGAAAGCAACATAAAACAGCCACATCAAATGCTGCATAATGGACATGGGGAATGCTCTGGTAGGCTCGTTCCAAAAAACCCATCGCCCACCCTTGCTTTCCACAACTGTCCAAGGGTGCATGCAAGACAGCAGGAGACACCTGCTTCCGGGGTTGAACTCCTGGTTTGTGGGGTTAAAGTTTCTGCTCTTCCCAGTTATGGCTCAACCATCTTCTGTTCTCATCGTGCCAACAGCCACACTCTGCCAATGCTGGCTCCAGCCTCTGGGTTCCTTGGGCTCTGCGAGCTCCCCTTCCCCGGCTCTGCACAGCCGGAGACCCTGCAGCAGCTCACGCTCACAGAGCCTGCTTGCCACCAGCAGCACATGGCCAATACCAAACACAGATCTCCTCTGCTGGCACATGATCTCGGAGATGATCCATCCACCACAATGTTCTCCGCATCCTCCTCAGTGAATATGGGAAAGGGAACCACAAGATGTTAGCCACGGAGCCTCCAGCTCTTCTCACTCACGCTACACCAGAGACTTACTCTTTGAGTCCCTGGATCTTCCGAGGGCCCCAGTACACGTTTGTTCTGTCCCACCCAGTGGTCTATTACATTATGTCAGCTTCCTAGACTTATAAGTTTTAGCGCAGTTTTTTTAAATTTTGTATTAGTTTTCTCTCCGTCTGTAGGAAGTAAGCTTAAGAAAGGTAGGATTATCGTTTGCATGTATTTGAGTCCGAAGCAGGATACTGGAGTTAAGAACCTCAGTGTTTCATGACTTGGATTCAAATCTGAATCTGCCACCTGCAAAGTGCCTGACAGAGGATGAATTCTTAATCACCTCCAAAGCACCTATTTATCCATGGATTCAAAGCAGTACATACACCACGATGTGGACAGCAGAAGTACCAACAGTAGGCAAATTATGGCAAGAGCCCAAATGCCCACTGACCGATGAATGGATAAATAAGATGTGGTAACTGCACATAATGGACTATTACTCAGCCTTCAAAAAGAATAAAACCTTGTCATCTGCAACAATGTGGATGAAACTAGAGGGTATTAGGCTAAATGAAATAACTCAGAGAAAGACAAATAACATATGATTTCAGTCATATGTGGAATTTAGGAACAAAACAGATGAATGTATGAGAAGGGGGGGAAAAAAGAGAGGGAGAGAGAGAGAGGGAGGGAAACAAACCACAGAGACTCATAACAATAACAACACAGGGTTGAGGGAGTGAGGTGGGTGGGGGATGGGCTAGATGGGGGATGGGTATTGGGGAGGGCACTTGTTAGGATGAGCACTGGGTGTTAAAGATAAGTGATGAACCACTGATTTCTACTCCTGAAACCAACATTGCACTGTATATTAACTAACTAGAATTTAAATTAAAGAAATTAAAATAGAAATATAATGCACATATTTGTCTCTATATATACTGGTTGTAAAAATGACACCTCTTCACAAGATCTTTGTGAGGATTAAATAAAATAGTACAATAGAAAAGCAATCAAAACAACACGGCACCAGCATAAAAACAGACACTTTCAACAACTGAACAGAATCGACAGTCCAGAAATAAACCCGTGCTTACAAGGTCAACAAATCTATCACAAAGGAGGCAAGAATATCTAATAGGGAAAAGATTTGTCTTTTCAGCAAATGGTGTTGGGAAAACGGGGCAGGAACATGCAAAAGAATGAAACTAGACCTCTAACACCATTCACAAAAATAAACCCAAAATGAATTAAAGACCTAAATGTGAGATCTGAAACTAGAAAAACCCTAGAAGAGAACACAGGCAGTAATTTCTCTGACATCAGCCACAGCAACATTTTCTAGAAATATCTCCTGAGGCAAGGGTAACACAAGCAAAACAACAACAGAAACAATTGGGACTACATCAAAATGCAAAGTTTTTACACAGCACAGGAAAACCATCAACAAAACTAAAAGACAACCTACTTACTGAATGGGAGAAGACATTTGCAAATGATATATATGATAAGGGTTTAATATCCAAAATATATAAAGAACTTATACAATTCAACACCAAAAAAAATGTGATGAAAAAATGGGCAGAGGACCCAAATAAACACATTTCCAAAGAAGACATCCAGATGGCCAACAGACACATGAAAAGATGCTCAACATCACTCATCATTGGGGAAATGCAAATCAAAACCATAATGAACTGCCATCTCACACCTGTCAGAATGGCTAAAATCAAAAACACAAGAAACAGCAAGTGTTGGTGAGGATGTAGAAATAAAGGAACCCTTGGGCACCTTGGGAATGCAAACTGGTGCAGCCACTGTGGAAACCAGTATGAAGGTTCTTCAAAAAAACAGAAATACCATATGACCCAATAATTCCAATACTGGGTATTTACCCACGGAAAGCAAAAACACTAATTTGATAAGATACATGCATCTCTATGTCTATTGCAGCATTATTTACAATAGCCAAGCTATGGAAATAGCCCAAGTGTTCACTGGCAGATGAATGGATAAGAATGTTGTGGTCTAAATATCCAGTGGAATATTCATCAGCCATAAAAAAGAATGAACTTTTGCCATTTGCAATGGCATGGATGGAGCTAGAGAGTATTATGCTACATGAAATAAATCAGAGAAAGACAAATATCATATGATCTCCTTCATGTGATCATATGATCATATGAAATAAAAGAAAAGACAAATATCATACCACATATCATATATATAATCTTTAAAAAGCCACAAAGGAAAGGCTGACTCTCTTGTTAGGGCTTAATGCAGCTGATGAGTTCACCGTGAAGCCAATGCTCATTCACCATCCCGAAAATACTAGGCCCCTTAAGAGCAATGTGAAGTTGAACCTGCCTGTACTCTATCAATGGGACAACAAAGCCTGGATGACAGTACATCTGTTGACAACATGATTTACTGAGTATTTCAAAACCACTGGTGAGACTTACTGCTCAGAGAAAGATTCCTTGCAAAATATGACTGCTCATTGGCAATGTACCTGGTCACCCAAGAGCTCTGATGAAGATGTCCAATAAGATGATATTTTCCACCTGCTACAGCAGCATCCTTTCTGCAGCCCATGGATCACAGAGTCATTTTGACTTTCAAGTCTTATTATTTAAGAAATACATTTCATAAGGCTATAACTGCCATAGATGGTGATTCTCCTGATGCATCTGGGCAAGGTAGATGAAACACTTTCTGGAAAGGACTCACTCTTCCAAATTCCATTAAGAGCATTCATGATTCATGGAAAGAGGTCAAAACATCAACATTAACAGGAGTTTGGAAGAAGGTGATTCCAACCCTCATGGAGGACAGTGGGGGGTTCAGGACTTCAGGGGAGGAAATCTCTACAGATGTGATGGGAACAGCACAAGAACTAGAATCGGAAGTGAGGCCTGAAGATGGGATCAAATCACTGCAATCTCACGGTTGAACCTGAACAGACAAGTTGCTTCCTATGGATGAGCAGAGAAGTGGTTTCCTGAGAGGAGTCGATTCCTGGTGAGGATGCCGTGAAGACTGTTGAAACGACAACAAAGGATTGAGAAAATCACAGAAACTTAGTTGATAGAGCAGCGGCAGGGTTTGAGAGGATGAACTCCAATTTTGGAAAAAAAAAAAAAAAAAAAACTTCTACTGTGGGTAAAATGCTGTCAAACAGCATCACATGCTACAGAGAAATTGTTCTCTAAGAGGAAGAGTCAATCAGTGTGGCAAGCTTCATTACTGTCTTATTCTAAGAAATAACTGCAGACACCCCAGCCTTTAGCAACCACATACTGTGGTCAGTCTGTTGTCACCAACATCAAGGCAGGACCTCCACTAGCAAAAAGATTTCAACTCCCTAAAAGCTCAGATGATAGTTAGGATTATTTAGCAATGAAGTTAGTTTCTGGTTTTAATTAAGATATCCACGTTTTTTACACATAATGTTACTGCCCACTTACTAGACACAGTACAGTGTAAACACAACTTTTATCTTTGCTGGGAAACCAAAAAAGTTCACTTGACTTGCTTTATTGTGATGTCCACTTTATTGCTGGTCTGTATTCAAACCCACCATATTTCTAAGGCATGCCTCTATGGGTCTCTATCTTCAAATCATTAAGTTTCTATTATTTTCCAATTCTGTGCCCTATATGTATAGTATGAAATACACAAACTATATGTCTACTCAATCGCCAACTTTCTCCATCTAACTAGAAACACCCCCCATGCAAGAATATGTAACTCTAATATGTATTTTGAAAATGAACTCTCTGGGCTTTTCTCCATCATTTAAATTTTTTCTTAAGAAACATGAAAACAAGCAATTAAAGAATATAATTTTGTAAGTGAATACTACACCCAATTTTGTTCACTAGGAATGTAGCATTGGGATGTGGAACACGTGGAAGACAAGCTCCTTTTAACTAGATCAGATCATCAGCTACAGCAAGAAATATTTTGTCCCAGGCTGCTATGTCCTAGATGAGAAGCCATCAACATGGTTGAAAGTAAAAAAGACTTCAAAAGAGCCTGAGTACATTTACATGCATAAAACAATAAAACAAAACAAGGAGATATCAAGGAAAAGGGACACTGCAAATATCCTGTCATGCTATCCCTGCTCTATTACCTATGATGAAAGACCACAACAAGCAAAAAAGTGACACTTGTACGTATGCATCCAAACTACTACTCAACAATCAATGAGGAAGTCTTTGTAGAAAATGACAAATTATGATTTTACAGTTAAAGACAAACTTAAAGGTAACAGGGAGCCCACATGAAACAAACACAAAATGCTTAAAAGAGAATCATAAATTTCAAATTAAGATATTCTTAAAGCTTCTCAGTCTGTGGTTATTTAGAAAGCGATCTGTGCCTACAGTTTGTCCCTGTTAGATGTGAATGCTTAATGTGTAAAGAAGCAGACATGATGAATGGGTTCTCCAGGCACTAATCCCTTCTGATGTCCTTTAGTCCATCTGTTAAAAGTCTGAGATGTTTTCTCATAGATGGAAGTCAAATCTCACTTCTAACACATGTCACACTGGGACATCTGGCAGCTGATGGAAGAGGAAGGATACATTGCCAGTTGCACCTCAAAAGAGATTATTCTCACCTGTTTTGAAGCTATGCAATCCAGGCCTTGAAATGAGAGCAGGAGAAGACACAGGGCATTCTTCCTTCCACTTACAGAAACATGGATGGTGAAGAACGTATCCGGAGATATCGGGATACAGAATGGTGAGGAGAGATGGCAGCCACATCAGAACCAGGGAGGACATCTGATTCTGTCTCCCCAACCCTCTCTGATCAGTTACGTCTCTTATGTTAGGTCTAGGTAATCTTAAAGATGGGGGTGGGGGCAAGAGTGAAATGGTGAGGGAAGATGTGATAAGAGACATCAGTAGGATGTAGGATATGATGCTGGACTCAAACGTTGGCTCCATCATCATGAGCTGTGTGACCTAATCATGCTCAGTTTTAGGTTGGGAGGTTTCCCAAGCGAGCACCAAGAAGTTTCCCAGAAGGGGAAGAGAGAAGAGTAACAGAGTTTTTCTTTGGTGTAAGAGGTTTACCTTGTGTACATGGAGTCATAGAAAAAATCAATTATTCTGCCTTAGTTTTCGTTTAATACATCCTGACACTGCGCTGTCACTAATTCCCCTGAAATTTTATCTTATTATTGGGTCCTAATATTCAAAAAATGAACCAAATAATTAACCTAAATATTTCTATTGTATTTGATATTTGAAAGAACATCTGATAAAATTTCTTTTTCTTTTTTTTTTTTTTAAAGATTTATTTATTTGACAGACAGAGATCACAAGTAGGCAGAGAGATAGACAGAGAGAGAGGAGGAAGCAGGCTCCCTGCTGAGCAGAGAACCTGATGTGGGGCTCGATCCCAGGACCCTGGGATCATGACCTGAGCCGTAAGCAGAGGCCTTAACCCACTGAGCCACCCAGGCGCCCCTCTTTTTCTTTTTTTAAGTCATTTTATTTTTTTCCCCCAATTTTTGGGGGAGATGTCTATCAGGTGGGCCAGAAGCCAAAGGGGCAGCCATTGTCTTCCCAAAGGCTGGAAGATGACCAGCTTTCATTCTGTCTGGTGGCACTGTTGTCACGTTAGCTCCTCATGTCACATCTGATTATAAGGATCTCTGAGTTACTTTTCATGTGGTTATCTGCTCTGGAAAAGGAAAGATGTGGGTCAGCTTGGGGCTATCTTCAGGATCAAACTCTGGACACATTCTTAGAAATGGCAACTGAGAAATGACAGGTTTCAGCCAATGATTCCTATTCTTCCCCATCCACTCAAAAAAAAGAGAAAGAGAAGGGAAGGATCGGAGGAAGGGTGGGAGGAAAGAAAACAGGGAGAAAGCAAGGAAGTGTGGGAGGGCAGAAGGGAAAGAAGGAAGGGAGAGAGGAAGGGAGGGAGAGAAGGAGAGAGGGAAGGAAGCAAGCCCTTCAGCAGAGAAAGGTGGAGAATGTACAGATTCCCATAAAACCAAGGTCAATTAAGTTGACTGAGACCACAAGGCCTAGGAGTTTCCAAATATTTTTCTTTTAATTGAATGATGTTAATGAGTGTACTAAATGAAGCAATTATTTTGTACCAGTCACTGTGATAAGTACTTTATACCTATTCTCTCACTTTTCATTACAAACTGCCACGTGTGCAGTATTATTATTACTATCTCCATAGCACTTTTTGCAAAATTTTCCACTCAGCTTTCATTACAATTTCATATACACACAGGTGTACTTTTATCCCAATTTTACAGATAAGGGCACTGAGGAACAGGCCCAAGGTCATAAAGATGATAAGGCAAGGTGCAACTGGTATTTAAACCAATGAAGTCTGAATCTAGAGTCAATTCTCTTAACTATTATTTAATATTGCCTCCTGGAGAAAATCGTACATAGAAGCCCCTTATATAAAACTGTTTAAAGCAGACTTCTCAGCTGGAAACAATACTGGGCTATTTTGAGCTCTGTTCACTTTGCTCCTACCTAGCCACATCTACAATTCTGTCTCTTAAGTGCCCTCTGATGAACTTTCTAGATACTGCAAAACAGTCTGAAAATCACTGATATGATCTGAATCTCATTTTATGCTAGCATTTATATTACAGTGTAAATCAGCAGTCAGCAAACTACAGCCCTTATGCCGAATACAATTTGCTATTTTTGTAAATAAAGTTTTATTACAACAGGGACACACCCATTCATTAATGTATTGTCTAAAGCTTCTTTCTCTCTACAAAGACAGTACTGAGTGGATGGGATGCCACCATCAGACTCGTGGAACCTAAAACATGTAGTATCTGGTCCTTTATAAAAAAAAAAATTGCCAACCTCTAGAAACTATGGTTAAAATATATCCTTTCAAGGGGCGCCTGGGTGGCTCAGTGGGTTAAGCCGCTGCCTTTGGCTCAGGTCATGATCTCAGGGTCCTGGGATCGAGTCCCGCATTGGGCTCTCTGCTCAGCAGGGAGCCTGCTTCCTTCTCTCTCTCTCTGCCTGCCTCTCAGTGTACTTGTAATTTCTCTCTGTCAAATAAATAAATAAAATCTTTAAAAAAATATATCCTTTCGAGGTTAAATACACTTGGGTAGAAACTTAAAAATACATCGGGAACAATTTTAAATGACATTTCATTATAAAGAAATAATATAATGGCACATTCCAAATAGCAACGTTTCCCCTATAAATGGTCCACATACTATGTTTGGTTGGCGTGTGTGTCTGTGTGTGTCTGTTTGTGTGTGTTTGTGTGTGTATTTCTTAGATCTCCTTAAACAAATTCCCCATTCCCACCCTTTCTAATAATTAAAAAAAATCCTTTATTTTGGAAGAAAAAAATACAAAGATAATATTAACTAATGCCAATACTTAATTTAGATTTCCTTAGTTGTTACCTAATATCCTTATTTTGTTCCAGAATCCCATCCAGCATACCTCTTTACATTTAATCATGTCTCCTTAGGCAACTCTTGACTGCGGCAATTTCTCAGCCTTGTTTTTTATGACCTTGACAGTTCTGAAGAGTAGTGGTCCTCTATTTTGTATAATGTTCCTTTACTGGAATTTTTCTGGCATTTTTCTTCCTAACTTAACTGAAGATAAGGGTTTTCAAGAGGAAAACCACAGAGGGAAAGAGCCATTTTTATCCCCTCATAGCAAGGGTACATATTCTTAACTGTACTTATCACTGTTGATATTGACCTTGGTCATCTGATTGAGGTCATGTTTGTCAGGCCAGGCTTCTGCACCATAAAGTTAGTTCTTCCACAATTTCCACACAGCATCCTTTGGAAGGAAGTTACTAGGCTCAACTCATGCTTAAAGATTAAAGAGTTACTTTCCATCTCCCTGAGGATAGATGAACTACATCAATTATTTGGAATTCTTCTGCATGGAGGATGTCTCTTCTCCATCACTTATTTATATCAGTATGGATTCATGTTATTTATTACATACTTTGGGTTATAATCCAATTATACTTTATTTTGCTGAAACTACTGTAGTTCTGGGCAGTGGGAGTTCTTTTAGTTGACTCCTGTGTCCTTTGGACACATCTCGTCCTCCTTTATTTTTTTAGCATTCCCTTCCTTTCCATCACTGTAAGATGATTCAGGCTCATCCTGAGCATTTTCTGTCCCACCCCTATAACCAGTCATTTCTCTAAGGAGCCCTGGTTCCTTTTATTGGAGAATGATATTAGAAACCAAGATCTGGGGATTGGGTGTGCTCTTCGCTTCTGGAATGTCATTGCTTCTAGTTCCTCTCAATTGACAGAGCAAGGAAAAATGCACGTGTATAGAAACCTTTGTAAATACCTGTATCTATAAATGTTTCTTCATGTAACCATATGTACCCACATTAAAATGTGATTTCCTACTGATGTTTCCACCTATCTGGCCACATCAGTCATTCTAGCTTCTTCTTGTTTATCTCTGAATTCCCACCCTTAACTGTGAGAAATATGGCTCCCACCACTTGCGATCCATTTACATAACTGTACTCTTTCAATACAGCTGGCTAGAAGTATCAGAATTGTTGCCTCCTCCTTTTTTCACACTATTTACTTAGTTGATGAAACCAAGATTGATGTTTCCATCCTTTACCCTAATAATGCAGTATGTGCCCTTCCACTTAAAGCTTAAATCAGTCTTATTCTTGATGTCAAGACCATGGATTTGCACATCCATTATCTAATCTCTCTACTCTTTAAAATCAGAAGATTTACTCTCTCTTCTGTATCCTTGAACAGTTTGACCCAACTAGACTTAATAAAGAGGCAAAAGAGAATTTTCTTTAAAGCTATGGAAAAACATCAGATAATTCAGGCTGAACTTCTCAGAATAATGATACTCTCTGCCATTAGTTGCATCATAATTTTGAAAAACAAGTTACAACCCCAAAGAGATTGCAGCCCTAACTTCCTTGCATACCTCACTAGGGGTGAGCCAAGCCAGGCTCCCCTTTATCTTCCTCAGGACTATGGTGACATAGTTGGAAAGAAGAGCCAGTGTTTCATTCTGCTCTACCTTTCTTACTGTTTTTCTTTTGTACCAAAGGGAGTGTGGTGGAGTTGGAATGCTATCAAACAGATCTGGCCTCAACATAATGCACAGAGCTTGAGAGAATTTAATAAACAGATGAATCATTGGCAACATCATAATTTTATCCTGAACAGTAAGGTTTCTTAAAAAAAAAAAAAAAAGAACAACTTCATAATCACAGTATTTTTTTCTTAACAATAATACCATTAAGTTTGAAGAATTATGGAAGGAATGGTATAATTAAGTATTATCTTTGTTTTTACAGGATCATCTATACTGTATTATTTGTGAGGTTGAGAAATAACATGCATACAACATAGATGTTTTAATGACAACCCTCATGCATTCTCCTAATTATGGGAGAAAAGACTGGATATCCATTTTCCAGACCAGGGTCCTTGTCTTTGCTCAGGACACTCCCCTTCTTGTTTCTTTCCATCTATCAAATCTCATCCTTTCTTTGGGATTTGATTCAAATCCCACCCCCTCCAAAAAACTTTCCTAATGATCTCAGACCACTGAGCTCTCCCTTCTGGAAATCCCAGTGCTCAGCTATATTAAATACATGATGGTTTCTTATACCTCTATTTCATGATATAAATGTGAAATTTTATGACATGGTTTAAATTCCTAAGGAAGGGAATTGGTATTACATTTTCTCTAGTTCTCCAAAGCATCTGACATCTTGCCAATACCAACAGATAAATTACCTATATTAGTTCAGTTTGTTTTGATGGAATGGAATTTAGACAAAATAATGCCTGAAAGAGCTTAGGATCTTCAAAGTCTCTGTGGCAAGCCAGAGAGCCCTTCCTGGGAGAAGGATGGCTAAGACCTGCTGATTGATCTGCTAATAGCACCACCTGCTATGGGTGAGCTCTCTAATTGTTCCTCCTCCTAATCTACTCTCACACTTTCATTTCCATCATTTTTATCCCTTCTCACCATCTATTCTTTAACTGTGCTTCAGTAACATGGAAGAAGAAGAAATGGGATATATCTTTTTCAAAGCAGGATGATTGGGACCAGAAAAAAAAAATGAAGATTTTGTATCAAGACAACTAGGAAGACAAATGTTTCCAGAGAGAGAGAAAACTGAGATTTTTTTTTTTCCTATTTGCATGTCAAGGAGATTCTATTTTTTTTTGAAAACTATAAAAGAAAAAAAAACAGCAATTAGGAAAACTGTTCTGTAGAAACCAATGGTAAAAAGCTGTTGCTAGGTTTTGGGGTCAATTTAATTTTGCAAACTGTTCTTCAGTTAGAATGTATTTCCATTCAGTAGTTATGCTTATAGATGAAGATAAAGCTGGATAAATTGTTCTGTCATCTTTGACTGTGACAAAGGGTCATGTTTGGATATAAGGCAAGGTCCGGAGGGATTTATGACATACTGGTTGGACTCCTTTTTAATTCCCCTGCCCCCCTCCCCCGGATCTGGGGTAGACATCTGTCATTTCGTGCCTGCCCTACATCCATTCTCTCTTCCTTATACCGCTGTGACCACCCTTGAGTCAACTACTCCTGCCACATGATGATGGTCTGGGGTGGGGAGAGGGGTGTGTTCATCAAAGTGACTCCCTTCCCCTTCGATGTCAGAGGGGCAAGATACCCCAACTCCCTTTGAGAATAGAAATGGGAATGCACACATAATTTAGACTTGGTACAAAGAGCTCCTCTCTTCCAAGGGATGAAATTTTGGTCCAATAATGCAGGAAACAAAGAAATAGATATAATTCACTGTGCATCAATGGGATAATTTTTGTTACTAAATAAAACTATACTTCCTGCTTCTGAGGATCTCATATTCCTTTTGATTCCAGCTCATTCCCAAGCCCAGTCTCCTAACCTCCTGCTGATCCCATCAAAACTTCCAATAGACTCCTTTTTTTTTTCCCTCATTACCTAGAGTTTACTTCTGTATCTGCAATCAAGGAATTAGTTTAGAACCCTTTATTTGTCTTCCCCCTTGACAAATATTTTCCTTGACTTTTACTGGAGCCCATTACACTGGAATCCCCAGGTAATGACAGCTGATGTCTAATTCCCTGAAAAGGAGGACAGTCCCTTCTGCTAAATTTTAGCAGGAAATCTCTTCCTCATTCTCCTTCTGGAAGCTTGTTTTTGAAATGGTTCCAGTGTTACCTGAAACTCATGCTTGAAAACTTCACAAACCACCTTTGAATGAATCAAAAACGTTCCACTCCATTAACTGCTTACGGGAATGCTGAGTGTTTAAGGAATGGGTCATAATTCTCACAGTTAAAGAAAGGCACATTTCAATGTCTTTCTGACCACAGAATAAAGAACAATGACACTTTACAGTGAGGACTTCTGCACAATTCCATAATCCTGGAGCCCAAGGACAACTCAACTCATAATAATTAAGACTGGGGCTCAGAGACTGAACTTCTGCCTTTTAATTTCACGATCTTTCATTCAACATGAGCATTGTTACTGGAATTATTCCATGAACCACAAACTTCTATCTCTCTGCATATATGTATCTGAAAACAAAGTGATTTGATGAAACGATTAATGTTTATGTTATTATGGGAGACAATTCAGCTTAGTGACTGAGTGCACATTTCAGCCAAGACAATAGAAAGACCATTTGAAGTAGAATATGTAGGATAGGTAGAATATGGACTGGACATAAAGCAGTAAGAGTAAGGGGGTGACGTAGAGGAAATGATAAGAGCAAAGCAGAAAAAATAATAGCAGATGCCACCTGTCCCTGAGGGCTTAATATGTGCCCAGCTCTGTTCTAAATGGTTTACACACATTAATTCTTTTTATTATCGCAACAACCTTATGCAGTGTAAGCCATCACTATCCCAGATGAGAAAACTCATCTTTTCATAGATGAAAAACCAGGATGCAGAGCCAGGCAGCAAGGCTTCCCTAGCTCTACTGTTGAACTTGAACTCAAGCGCTCCAATTCTACCAGTCAAACTGGCACTGGAGCTTATGGTTGGTTAAGGAAGATGATGGGGGATGAGGTTGGAAAGGTTTTTTGGATCCCAACTGCTGGAGGCTTTGCTTATCCAGAACAAGGAGCAGGAATAGTATTGTGAAGTCATTACCAGGTCAGCATCAGGGGGTGAGCGGTGGATGACATGATCACAGAGTCATGCTTCAGGAAGGGTCTGGCAGGATCAGAGAGGATGAACTGAAGGGAAACTAGCTGCAATCACATCAATAAGGATGCTCTTCTCACACCAAGACTGGGGCCGAGAAGAGCTTGAATTGCACAAGTTCTGGAAGCAAGAGAATCAGTTCAGGGTCATAAACACTGAGGGCTTCCAACATTCCAGGCACCAAACTACAAAGATGGATTTTGCTTATGCACTTTGGTATTCCCCATGATGCTCTGTACCTGAGGGGCCTGCTATAGGAAGTTTGTTGAATGAATGAATGCACACCTGTTGGGGACAACTTCAGAGAGCAAGACCAAGTGTGCTCAAAAACTAGACATAGACAATATTCCTGAAATGCCGTGGGTCACTGCCTACTACACTCACTGGGTTAAGAGTTCATTATGCAACAAACCATCATGCTGTGCCCCTTAACCTTATACGTGAGTGGATATTATTATTTCTCAATAAAACTTGAGGGGAGAAAATCACTCTAATTTCATAGTCTCACAAAAAAAAAAAAAAAAGCACAGCATACAGCCATACTATGATATGTATGATGGGAAAAAGTCATTTAAGCACATTTAATTAAATATTGTAAGAATCCTGAAGTCCAGAATAAAATCTGTGGCCAAAGACATCTTATCATTCATTATGATGGCAAAACACTTGCATTTGAAATAGATCTAGTAGCTGGCATTAGCCTGAACATCTCAAACCTCAGTGCCAAGATTCCAGCTACATTCGATAATATTCAAGGCTCCATTCCCAAGTAATTGCATATATTCTTATCTACTTTTGAAGAAAGGGTCAAGCCTCCACGTCTCCAAATTACACAGCACTTGAAAATCCGAACAGCACTGCAAATAGAATTGATAGTATTTACACGTCCCCTTACTCAGTATCTGTTCATTATTCCCCCATATCTCATGACAGAGTTTGCGACTCAAAGTCCCACCATATTATCCACATGCTTATTCTCCACGAGTGAGGTGATAGCTGTCTCCAGTGAATGGTCTGGAATAATGAAAACAATCTATTGTACAGTACATACTACTAAGAAATGGCAAGTTCTCTATTTGTTATTTAATTCACTTTTCCCCTCATAATACCAGAACAAGAAGAAGGAAAACAAATGATACTTAATAGACACTTCTCCTTCTAAGATTCAGAGTCATAAAGATGTAAACAACACAACTCTTCAGAAAAGGAAACCAAGAAGAGGATTTTATCATATACAGAATCAGGACGGACTATGTTCTGTCACAGTCTGCTGTTGTCATCTGAAATAAAGATTCTAAATGTGCTAAATTATTTCCATGTTCTAATTCAGCCATGCAAACATTTTCTCCATTGGGAGAAAAACAAACCCAGTTTAACTTAACTTGAAAAATATCTTTGTATGCCATGTTTACCAAGCATCTACTATATGCTGCAAATAGACACCCTCCTCCTTAAACCTCCTGGTTAGTTTCCTCTGTTCCCCAATCTGCTCTGTAATCAGCCTGTGTTCAGTGTCTCTTTCCCTCCAGCCCCTAAATACAGATTTCTACAGAGCACAAAGCCACTGGAACCAGAAAGCTGAGATTGAACAAAGTGAAGTTCTGCTAGGCTCACTGCCTAATTTCAATTAAGTCCTTCTGGACTTGGTTTAGATCCTGGGCATGTGGCCCAGGACTTGATTTCACGGTTATTCTAAATCATGAGCACCATCAGCAGTGTTCTCTTCACCCCCGATTTATACACTTTAGTGTAGAGTCTCAAAAGGAACCAGAGAAGGAAGGAAAAACACACAATTTCCAGTCTGTGACAAAAGAATTTCCTTACTGACAATCCACTGTTTTGTTTTGAACAAGTCGCTGTGTGTCCAATAGGAGAGTATATGTGCATATGACTGGCTCCCTCGGGCTTCAAATAAATGCAGAAACTTAGAACAGGAAGCAAAGAAGACAAACCAAAACAATGAGGAGTTTGAAAATCAAAGGATTTGAGATTATTTGAGTCTCAGTAAAAGGAAAGAAGAGGTGACCTATTAACATAAATACATGGAAAGTATGAAGAACAGATCCACTAACTTTCCAATTTTATCAGCCGTAACTAAAATGGGTTTAAATTCAGAGACAAGACACAAGGAAAACTTCTCTTTTTTAGTTTTAAAAAGGTAGTAGCTTCTGTTTTTCACCAAATGCCCAAGTTAGGTTGTGGTTTTTCTTTCCTTAAAGAAAGAATAAGACAGAATTAAGTTTTGATCTTGCCAAGAGATGTCCTGATTCTTCAATATTATAACCACAATAAGAATGTTTTCCATTTGTGGAACATAAAATAATTTAGTAAGAGTTACAAATTCTTGTTAGGTATGTGCCTACGTCTAAAAGATGATCAGACTAGATAAAACATTCCAGATAGTTACAGTATACTTTCTGTGGATTTCAGGTGACATTAAACTTTGCTTAATGAAAGGCATCTGGAGAATCCCTGTAAGCCTGTTAGAAATGCAAATTATGGGGTTCCATCCCTAACCTACAGCATCAGGTTTTTTCCCCCCCCGCTGCTTAAAACTTTCTTAAAAGTTATTAGTTTTATTTGAGTCTCACTGGCACACAGTATTACATTAGTTCTAAGTGTACAATATAGTGATTTCTCAAGTTTATACATTGTGCTACACTGACACTCATGGCTCCCATCTGTCCCCATACAAGGCTATCGTGACATCACTGACGTATTCCTTACCTCTGCCTTTCATCCCTGCAATGTACTCATTCTGCAACAGGAAGCCTGTACCTCCCAGTTACGTTCACATGTTTTGCCCATCCCCCCACCTCCTCCTCTCGGTCAACCACTAATTTCTTCTCTGTATGTACGTCTGACAAATATCGTATAATTTAACTCATACGGACTCCAAAAATACAAATGAGTAAACAATGAAACAGCAAAATTAGATCTATAAATACAGAATGTTTATTTCAACAAGAAACGTTGGGGATTCCTTCACACACTCAAGTTTGGGGAGCACTGACTTGGAAGGTCCCATCGACTAGATCAACTGAGTCTTTTGCATTCAATTCTGTTCGCAGCTATCATTACCGTACTTTGGAAATATTCATGATTCAACCATTAATTTGTACTCCATTTGTTAGGAAATGATGTTTCATGTCCTTGTGGCTTTCAAATCATAGGTTCTTCAAGCCAAAGAGGTTAGCTGCCCTGCACTACTACTAATTTTCCAATAAGGCAACAGTTTATAGAATTTGAGACACTTTATACTGTGATGCCATGAAAATAATAGCTATACCAAAATACAATGACCTTTACAGCATAGTCTAGGTTCAGTTAGCAACAGATGGTTAGAGAGCCCTAATGAAAACTTTGTAAATGAGCTTGAACAGATCTTTGTGATTAAATTTTGCAATAAGCTATTCCAGTTATCTCTGCATATTCTTCTTCTTCTTCTTCTTCTTTTTTTTTTTTTTTTTTTTTTTTTTTTTTTTTACTGTTTTCAATTTTAAGGTACAGGAGGATACTAAAATGTACCCATTTAAAACATATAATTTGTTACTCTTATTAATAGTAACATCTATTGGGACGCGTGGGTGGCTTAGTTGGTTAAGCAGCTGCCTTTGGCTCAGGTCATGATCCCGGGGTCCTGGGATCGAGTCCCACATCGGGCTCCTTGCTCGGCAGGGAGCCTGCTTCTCCCTCTGCGTCTGCCTGCCTCTTTGTCTGCCTGTGCTCGCTCGCTCTCTCTCCCTCTGTCTCTGGCAAATAAATAAATAAAATCTTTTAAAAAAAATAGTAACATCTATTACTATTCTTTTAAATTAAAAGTGTCTTTCCTATTATTTTAAGTGAATATCTTATTAAACATGAGCAAATCCAAAAGTAACTCCGAGAAAGCGACATTACTAAGAGTTCCATGCAAGTTTCATTCACCTGCCGGCGTGAACGGTGAACTACTGGTGATCAGATGGCCTGAGCAAAGATTATTATGTAATCTTGGTTGGAAGGTGAAAGGAAGATCTGGGCATGTTTTAGCTTAAACATTAGAACTTAGTGTCCTCCATGTGGATGCGTGTAGGTGAGAGTTGTGTGGGCTACACACTGATATTTATAAGGTCTATTACAGGATCATTTAAACCATGAATTTAATGGTTTGGCGGCTTTAGAATATTGAACTGCATGCAAGTTTTGGGTAATACTGTTATTCTAAGATAGCGTTTAGTGTTAAAAGTACGTCTTTCATTAGTTATCATGGAGCAACATATTGCAAATGCTAAAGCAGAATACCTAATGCGGCCTGTTTCTTAGGGATCATTTGGGTTAAATCATCATACAACTCTAATTAATTAGTTTGCACATAAAAAAATTGGGTCTGAATTCTGGGAGGCGAGTCTGATTTCAAATTAACCCAACAATTTGGAAGTAATCACTGGGCCATTAGTCAATAGTAGGATCTCCGGTTTGTGTTCTGTGATGCATAGGAGTTGTGCACCCACCTCTGGTTCTCTCGTCCTCCTCCTTACCATGTTGATTCTGCTCCAGGGTCCATCCCTCCTCCTACTAGTTGGATACCACAGAGGGAGGAGGATCCTGGATCCTCTCCAGGATGGTCTATGAGTTATTCCATTTCTCTTGCCAATGACTGGTCCGGAAAATGGGCCAATGAGATAGAATGTGCTTTGCTTGGAGCTTCTGGGAGAGTTCTTCCTGTTTCCCAGAGTGTCTGATAATGCTTCTCTCCCTCTTCCTCCTGACTTGCTTGTCCACGGAGGAGAAACATGTTTATTCAGCCATCTCTCTGAGGATACAGTGGGATGGCACCAACAGGACGGAAGGGGAATGAAGCTGGACCACTGAACACTTGACCTTCAGGTTCCTCTACCCTGACTTTCCACCTACAATTTCCTTATTGTTTATGTAAGTTGGAGCCAGGTTTCCTTTTGTTTGCATCAAAAAGCACTTAACTAACCCAAGTAATAATTTCCTTAGCCAAAAAGTATAAACATCATTTAATTGGTGCTATTTGACATCAGAATCCCTTTTGTGAAATAGCAAAGGAGCAGTGATAGTACACTATCTATTACAGTTCTTTTGTGGCCAGTTTTATATTAAGCCTAGAAACTTTCTTTCTCAACGAAGATAGCTCTTAAAATCACATCATTACTAACAGCAGGAACTCAATTCTTGTTAAATACACAGATAAATGTAAAAGCAATTATAAGGTCTGATCCAGAAATCTCTCCTCAAATCTAGGGAATTTAATTCAAGTCTTTATTGACCCACAGTTATTAAAGTTTTATAGGACACAAAGTTGTTATTGTTTTTAATGATGTTCTCTCTTTCTCTCTCTCTCTCTCAAGAATTTACTATTTATGAGGAGAGGAAAGCTCTGTAAACACTTTGTGCCCATCCTGTGCCAAACAAGAGAGAAGTACAGAGTGAAGGGGGTCCAGAGAGGAGAGAAATCTCTCCCATTTTGGGCAGTGGTGTGAAGAATATCAAGGAAGACTTCCCAGAGGAGGTGACCTGTGAGCTAGAATGCAGAGTGTTCCTAGAGCTAAAAAGAAGAGGGAAGGGCCTTCCAAAACAGACAAAAGGTAATATGCAGGACAAAGAGATAAGGTAGTACAGGCTGCATTTGGGGAGGGCCAAGTCACCAGGTTTCGGTGGAGCATGGTGTGTATGGAAAGGGATTGTGGGAGATGGCCTGGAAAGGGAGGCTACGGTCAGAGAGTGAACAGCATGCTTGAGGGCAGGAAATTTCTTAGGTATGAGAGAGAAAACCAAGGAAGCTTTCCACAGAGCCAGTGGAATGATCTAGTACACACTACTGATAACTTGGGTAGATAATTCTTTGTTGTGGGGACTCTCCTGTATGGTATACGAGGTGTAGCAGCATCACTGGTCTCTAGCCACTGGATTCCAGTAATACCTCCTGTGTGACAACCAAAATGTTTGCTGCCATTGCCAAATGCCCGGGGTGGGGGAGAGTAGGGAAGGTGCAAAATTTCTCCATGCTAAGAATTGCTAATGTAAGAGTTGCCCAAGGAGAGATTCCTTTGGCAAGATCACAGGCACCAGTGACTACATAGTGAGCACTGCGTGAGCTGCGAGAGTCCAGTGGAAATGAAGTTCACAGGCAAGAGTAGGGACCATGAGAAGTGGGGTCGGGCAAACTCTCAGGCCGTAGAGTCTTATCTAGCATAGTAGCAGTGGAAACGGGAAACACAGTTGAGCTGTTTTATTATTCTCTAAGATATTCCTAAATTTATTTGGCCATAGAAATCTACACTAGGCTCACCCATGTCCCATACAACACACTTTAAGAAATGCTATGTTATGCAGCTAGTCTTAAATTTAAAATTAATCACCTTTTCCACTATTTTTTAAAATAATAGGGCCAAAGTCACCTTTGGATAATCTACACTTTATCCCCTCTAACCCTAAGATCTAAACGTACTGTGTATCCACTGATCTTACCTTTGCTGATTAGTGCTATCAGTGGGAATACGAAAACGATTTTTTAGTGGGGACTTGCATCTAAAAAATCCCATGCTTGGTCTATGTGGGACAGAATAATTCGAAGACAGGGACTCTTGTCCAGGAGCTCACAAGTGGAATGAGGCAATCATAACCACATGAAAAACACAACAGTGTTAGAGAGAAAGATTCTCATTCAACATAAAGAACCCATTCCTCTCAATGGTAGAGGATGAGGCAGCAAGGGACTGGGGGAGAGAACTGCTCTAGATTCCAGAGACTCCAAGGAGAGGGCCCTGGGGGCTGGAGGGGTTCATTCCCCATGACTCACACGAGGCCAAGACCACAGTGCACGCTGGAGGGGGAGGATTCCACACTTCGAGGAGCTGTGGGTCTCTTCCAGCTTTACAAAGAGAAAGGCTTTAGTCAGATCTTGAGAGACAAGAGAGCATGAGTCCCAGAAGAGAGAGGGTACCAGGCCCCAACTCCAAGGTCAGCTTACTGAGGGTATGAGCCCAACTCCAAGCCCTCTGCTTGGCTTCGCGCTCTGTGTGCTATGGCTGTCTTGGAAGCTTCGTCATCAGGAAACTAGGGGCCCCATGATGTCCCTTCGCACTGGGGCTCACAATCCAAGCCACCACCCCTGCCTCATCATCTCTTCTGCTGTTTGTAGACAGACCCCTCTTACCCTGCTTCATTTCCCTCGACACCAGGATTCTCCAGCCCGATACATTCTGCTATTCCTTGAATGTGCCCTACTTAAGGCTTACTTTACCTCCAGAAGGATGGCGCAGGAAGGAATATTTAACTTATCTGTGGGGAAACAAATCCAGCCAGCAGGTTCCTTAGCAACTCAAGAGTTCATCTTATGTTGAAAATGATTATAAACATACTTTGGGGATCATTCTTGAGAGAGAAGTTCGTTTAAAATCATTATGCTTCATTTAAATGCGAAGGGTCGTCAAAAGAAGGCATCCAAAGTGCTTACTCTATGAACAATAAATGTACTATCTAGTGATTATTTCTTGTCTTTAAAATAGGAATGATTCATCACAGTTCCCTTTTACTTCATACATAATGCAAGAGAATTACTCGTTCGCAAAGAGCAGCTCCCATTTTCTGTGGCTGTTGTTGGTGGAAACTTGAAATCTGCGTTTTGAATCCTGGCAAAAAGAGAACAAAAACGTAGGGAGCTAGTAATCATCCTCAATTGATATATTAATGAATTAGGCCTTCCATACATAGTGAAGGCATTCATCTTGGTGGATATAATTTACTGGGAATATAATAAGAAAATATGTCTATTGAAATATTACTCCTGCATATAACATTGTTAATGCCTAGAAATGCTCTACTTTTCCTCTCTGTTCCACTTTTTCCTTTTTTCTTTCTTTCTTTTCTTTCTTTCCTTTTTTCTTTTCTTTCTTTCTTTCTTTCTTTTTTTTTTTTTTTGAAGGGCATGGGGCTGGAAATCAAACTGACATAGTTTTCTATAATTGAATATTAAATGTCACTGAACAAAACTTACATTGATAAAGCAGAGGTCCCTTGTCAGTTGAAGGCAAATGACCAAGAAAAAGCATTTACAGGGAAAATTGACATTTTCAGCCAATTTGGGTATAGCAGGAAAAGCTCATTAGGAAAGAGAAAATCGAGTACCACCTGCTTCTTTCTATTCACAGAGAATCTGGGAAGATAATAAGTACTCTGAGAATAAGTACTCTGAGTTATGGGGAAAAAAGGGGAAATAAAAATTACTATATCACTACCAGTATATTAAATGAAGGATCTGTCCTTTAGATAAATTCTCATTACCTGATTATGATTTTCAACCAGACTGGTCTCTACAGAGGGCCAGTATGACCCAGCACCGCAGGTTAAATTCAGAGCTAGAAGTCTGTTGAAAATTATCGTTTCAAAAATTTTTCATTTTCATTTAAGTCTACTTAGGGGCAGGGGTTGGAGACAGAGCTATGTAGATCTTATTTCTCTGTCAGGATTGCCGACTTTCAGTACTAGGTTTATGTATGATTCATCGTGTGTCCCCTAAAGTTCTTGGAATTGGGCCTTTTTCAGAGAAGGACTCAATCAGTACTTACTGAGTGATAAATGATAAATGATGGAGATAAGCAAGAGATTACATGGTTTTGAAATGATCTTGACAGATTTAAAAACATTACACACAAATATGTGAGTTCCTAAAGTAGTATGTGCACGGAAAATGATTTTTTATTACAGGAAAGATAATTTCATAACAAAGAACAATATGGTTGAAAATAAGACATTGGACTTTCAAATGTGGAATATGCATTACATGAAAACATACTAGGCAACGTGGCAAGTTATATATATGTGTGTATATATATATATAAATATATATATAAATTTATTTATATATATAAATTATAAATGATCAAATCAGTTATGTAAACATTACATAAACTTTGGGTAGTTTCCTAGAATGTTCCAAGATATTAAGCAATACTTAAGATGCAACAAAAGTTATATGTATCTTTCTTTTTTTTTAGATAGATTTTATTTATTTTTTTGACAGAGATCAAAAGTAGGCAGAGAGGCAGGCAGAGAGACAGAGAGAGAGAATGAAGCAGGCTCCCTGCTGAGCAGAGAGCCCGATGCAGGGCTCAATCCCAGGACCCTGAGATCATGATCTGAGCCGAAGGCAGAAGCTTAAACCACTGAGCCACCCAGGTGCCTAAATGCATCTTTCAAAATGGATTAAATTTTTATTATCAAGAGTGATTCCTTTATTTTAAAAAAATGCTTTTTTTCTTTTCCCTTTTGGTTTTGTTTTCTTTTTTTTTTTTAAGCTCCCAATGAACTGAAAATCATCAGTGAGGAATGTTAGGATTGTAGTGAGCTCTTCCAAAAGTGAGTAATATATTATATGTATTTATATTTATAAATATATATATATATATATATATATATATAATGCATATAACATTATCAAATAATTTTATGGTCATTGAAACATTGATTTGGAGAACAAACAATGATCCAGCTGTCTTTTTCAATGAATAAATCAGAGACACAGAAATGGTATGTGGTCAAGACAAGTTCCCTTAGTTTTTTAGTGACTGAACCCAGAGTAACCTTGCTGTCTTCCTACAGCCTGGGACTCTCCCCTGACCACTCAGGTTCCTGGAAATACTTCCTCCCTCCCTCTCTCCCTCTCATTTTGTGTCTTCAATGGATTGCCCTGTTGGAATACAAACACGCCTCAAGCTCCTCTACCTTCAACAATTCTTCCTTGGCCCTACTTTTCATTTTAATCACGGCTCCATTTTAATATTTTACTTGACAGATGAACTTTGAGAGTCTTCTGCTGGATCACTGTTTCCACTTCCCATCTCCCTTTCTCTATGCTTTGGTTCCCTCACCAGCAATGAGCATACTAGTGCCTACTGTACAAGGTTGTTTTGAAGATTAAATATATCACTATATACAAAGGCTTAGAAATGTGCCTGAATCATAATAAGGCTCAACAAATATTAACTACTATTATCATTACCGACGTCTTCATCATTGTATTTCTACACTAAGACCCTTGTTAAATCCAGTGCATTTATTACCAAAACCTGTAACATTCAAGAAACACTGCTTTAAGATAATAATGGAAACATATTGGGTTAGTAATTATTGAGTACTCTCTACTCAGTAGGCCTTTGTGTTAAGAGCAAATCCAGTCCTCAGTTTTTCTTTCCAGGGAGATGCCTAAGGATGCCTAGCATTGCTAACTTCATTTTATAGATAAGGAAACCAAGGCTCATGGATTCAACCCTGCTCCTTTGAGCAAGGGTAATTTCCCAGGCAGGGGGAATGATTTCTTAACACACACAGACTTGAAAGCTCAATGTTGTATTTCTATGAATTAGATGAAATATTTCTTCTGTCCAGACATCACGTCCTCTCATGAAGCCACGTGGCACCCCAGAATTCTTCCAATTCACCCCTCACTGTAGGATTTATCCAGGCAGTTCCAAAATGGATAGTATTAGGGGCTCAGGAACGGAGAACCACAGATATTGGGAATGTGTCCTAATACTGGGTTTTCATTAAGGTTTACACAAATCTCTTCAGCTATACCTCCAGCAGAAGAATGTGGAATATATAAAGTGATTGCCTCCCCGTCTTTCCCCCTTTAACAGATTTGCCTTTCAGAACTAACCACCTTTTAACAGTTTATAATGTTGTCTTTCCATGAATGTTTAAGTCTAAAAGTTTACGTATGCAGGTAAAAATCCACGTGCTTTTATCAACATAAAGAGTACCTGCCTTAGAAACGTTTCTGTAAAGCTTTTGTGTGCCACTGAGTAAGACAGAGATGATTGTAAAGATTGACAAAGATAGGGAGGAGACGGAAGAGAGGGAGGAAGAGAAAGTTAATTCTTACAACCGTCAGAGATGTATGTGAATGTAATACTTATGTTCCAGATGAAGAAACAGAAATGTAAGAAGATAAGCAACTCGTTCAAGGTCAGTCATGTCGGGATTGAAGTCTGGCAGTCTGGCGGTCTGGCTCCCTGGACCATGTTTCTAGCCAACAAAGTATATTAAACTTTGGAGTTGCCCACAGTACCACACTCAGATCTGCTCCTTCCTTTGCAGTGGCCGGCCAGAATTCAGCCTCCTGCTACCCATCATGGCGTCACCAGGACCCTAACAGTAGGCACTCGTTCCCCCACCCCCATACCCACCCACAGGTGTTTTCACAGTATTTTGAAAATTATAATATATGAGAGTTCAGGTTTAATAACGGAGTTTACCCACATAACACAAGTCAAGTCAGATGAAAGACTTGCTGAATTTGCTCTAACTTTTAAAAAAAAAAACATAAAACAAAAAAACCTGAATAATTAGTTTCAATTACCCATCTTCAAGATTCTACTTTTCTTGAATATACATTTTTCTTAGCCCTTAATCCTAGAAAGCCTAGTAGACAACACTCAGTAATACTAATCTTGATACTGATGTATCTGAAACTTTGCATTCATGCTTTATCAGGGGCTCAGAAGATTTTGAAGGAAAAATAATCAGTACTTGTTTTCCGTTTGTTTTTGTTTTGCTTATTAACTGGTCATTTTTATATTGCAATGCCCATCAAAACAAGCTTTTGCAAGAATGCCTTGACATAGCTATTATCAGTTAATCATACTCCAAAAAATGAAGATTTCACACTCTAATTAGAAAAATGGTAACTAATTCGTCAGTGGATTCTGATTCACTAATATATTCACATCATTATTAAGTTGCTCTCTATCCTTCAGCACATAAATCTATTTTCTAGAAATAGTTTTCAGAGGAGATTGAGCTCAAAAGATTACACATTTGTACACAGTTCAAAGATGAAGTTTATAAAAATGTAAACATAGAAAATGCTACTTAAAAATCTTTCCATATGGCCTGAAACACTACACCTGACTACCAAGTGTTTCGTGGCTATCAGTAAACATCCTTGCAAAATGTAAGCTCTTTAAATCTGCCCCGGATCAAGAATCATACAAACAAAATCTATGCATGTGAATAGAGAGCTGGTTTTTATTTTACAAATAAAATGGCATGGGGAAAAAAGATAAACGGTTTATGGCTCTGTGTGCTAAAAAGCCTTAGAAACAATGGCCAGCTTAGGGCCACCTGGTTGGCTCAGTTGGTTAAGTGTCTGCCTTCAGCTCAGGTCATGATCTCGGGGTCCTGGGATGGAGCACCCAGGATGTCACAATAGTGTTGTATGGGGACAGATTGGGCTCCGAGCTCAGAGGGGAGCCTGCTTCTTCGTCTCCCTGTGCCTCTCCCCTAGCTCGTTCAATAAACATAGAAAATAAATAAATAAATAGCATCTTAGAAAAAAGAAAATGGCCAACCTAGTAGCAAAGGGCAATCCTAAGATTTAGATTGCGGGTCTCTAAACAGAAGAAACTGCTGATTCCATTGGTGGCATGAAACATTCAAGATGAGCCTGGATCATCCTATCACATCTGATGATAAGGCAACTGTTCAGGGCTACTAGCTCCATGTCAAAAGAACTCAGAATCAAACTAGAATTGGCTCCCTCTGGCCTAAGTTGAGATAATTCAATCATTAATAAGAACTACAATAAAACAAGATGGGATCAGAAGGGAGGCAAACCATAAGAAACTCTTAATCTCAGAAACAAAATAAGAGTTGCTGGGGGAATGTGGGGGAGGGATGCGGTGACCGGGGGATGAACACTGAGGAGGCTATGTGCTGTGGTGAGTGCTGTGAAGTGTGTTAAGCCTGATGATTCCCAGACTTGTACCCCCTGGGGCAAATAATACATTACATGTTAATAAAAAAAATAAGAAATACAATGAATTAAAACATACAAAAAATATTTAAATCCATTTGTTCTCTTAGTGGAACTAGTTCATGAAAGAAGGCTAGAATTAGAACATCTGAACTTCCAATATCTATCAAATGTTAAAATTTTTAAAGGTCTGATCGAAACTTCCGATGGATACGTGTATAACAAATAACCATGAAAATTCAGAAAAAGAGAAAGTCAGTAAGTTTCAGGATGCTTACGTTTCCTACACCAGATCTACATCTTTTTTGCCATTAAATCCATGTTTTACTTAGAATAAAATTATTTTTAGTAAGTGAAATAACATTGAGAGAAAACATAAAAGCAGGTAAAAGCACCACTGGATAAAATCACTGGTGATATATGCTTAAATATGACACTCATGAGGGGAAGCCAGAATATCTAGAAATTACTCAGCATTCCGCTGACTCACACCCAAACATTTAATTTGGAAAAAAAAATTAGTTTTCATCATTACAACTTAGTAGTTCTGAAGCCTCTGGTCTTTTTTTACCAGAATGAATTAACTGATGACTTTAAAAAGTAGGGAGAAAAAAAACCTACTGATATTAAAAAAAACCAAAACAGATTTACGATAAGAACATGGATTACTATAGTTTCAGAAACAGGGTTTTTTATTGTGATTTCAGGGAGCTCAAAATGCAATTTGGATTGAAGATAACTAATTCTTTCAGGGTCAGACAGAAATCCAACGTTTCCAGACAGCCCAGTTTGTTTTATCAATAAATTCTGGCTGGTCCCACTGTGATAGCCATTTAATATGTTTTATGTCCCACACAGCTCTTTGTCACAATATAGCCCATCTTTAATTAGTCCTAGGTGAGATACAGACCCCTGGGTCCCTCCTCCATTCTCCAAGAACTGCCATGACTGAAATGTTACAAATATGAACAAGCAATAGATCCAAACTTCTAAGAAAGGTCTTGGGATTATTCTAAGACAATACTATACATAAAATTTGACTGTCCTGTGGTCTACTTGTGGATCTTAAAAACTTACTTGGATATCTAGTAGAAATGTGAATTAATCCTTATGTCTTTGTCTAAAGAATGGGGAACTGATTTTTTGGCTGACAGTTGTCCATGGAGGAATTCATGGGGTAGACCAGAGTGAAGGGAATAAATTGATAACTGATCAAATGAATGAATGAATGAAATCAAGGGGTCATGTGTGAACTGAAGATAACCAGCTGTCATGGCCCAAGAATTATGATCAATCCAGTTCTGTGTTTCATCACTGCAATGCTTGGAATGTTCATGTATATTTACCTAAAGCTATAGTTCAAGTCCTCCTAGAAGACTGGAAACTCCTAAAGCAAAGACCTTCCCTTCACTGTCTTCCCATGTAAGACAATCTGTAGCATATAAACATTTACAGAAACAAACTTATTCTCAATTATGAGCTCCTCTAATCAACAAATATTATCACTAGAGGCCATGTTGCCATGGTAATCATTACTTTGTATCAAGATCCGAGCATTCCTATTGTTTGGCTATGCAAATGAAATTGTTCTGCTTTCTTTCTTTTTTTTTCTTTTTTTTCTTTTCTTTTTTTTTTTTTTTTTGTTGTTGTTGTTGATTAGCAGAAGGCACTATAGAGAATTGGGGAGTGTAGGCTTCAAAATCAGACTCTCTGGGGGTGCCTAGATGGCTTAGCTGGTTAGTGCCCAGCTCAGGTGATGATCTCAAAGTCATGGGATCAAGCCCCATACAGGGCTCCATACTCAGCTTGGAGTCTGCCTGTGATTCTATCTCTCCCTCTGCCCCTCCCCCTGCTCATGGGTACTCTCTCTGTCACTCTATCTCTCTCTAAAATAAATAAATAAAATCTTGTAAAAAAAAATCAGACTCTATTTGAATTCTCATTCTTTTATACATCAATGTCTATATGCCTCAATTTATTTATAAAATGGGGATAAAGATAGAACCTCTAGAAATTTTGTGAGGTTTAAATAAGTTATATAAAAGGTAAAACAAAGTATCTAACAAAACAACTGCTCACTGAATGTTATCATCACTGATTTACCTCAAGTTTGAAATGCAGATATTTCCTCTCCTACCATCTTACAATTTGAAGATTAAACCCCACATTCAAGTACTGGTTTTTTTCTGACTGATTTTTAACCCTAGTCTTAATTAGCAATCTAGATCAACTTTTAAGAAGGAAGAGAAGTTTCTTGAGGAAAGAAGAAAATAAAAACCTCTGGGGAAAACATGTTGGGTGGGGAGTCAGATATGATTTCTCTACATTTAAAAGAAGAACAGAGATGAGTCTAAAAGATGGTGGGAGGCTATCAGAATGGGCCAATATGGTGAGAGGATCACTTGGGAGTTTGTCTAAGAAGACAAAATTCTCCAAATGACCAGTGATTGGCCAGAGACTGCCAAGATGGGAGCTATTGGATGTCTGAGAAACACAGAGGAACCACATTATCACCCATGGAGTATCCAGCTCAGACTCCAGCAGGAACCCTCTCTTCCCCTGGAGAGGACATTATGACTTTATCATCTACTAACTTACTGGTATCCTGGAAGACATATTACCCAAGAGTTGACTCAATTTCTTTCTTTCTTTCTTTCTTTTCTTTGCCTTCCTCTTTTTTTTTTTTTTTTTTTTTTTTTTTTTTAAAGAAGGGTAAAGGAAGAGCCAAGTGAGGAGAGAGGGAATGTCAGGTAGGCTCCATGCTCAGCACAGAGCCCAACATGGGGCTGGATCTCACAGCCCTGAGATTATGACCTGAGCTGAAATCATCAAGAGCCTGATGCTTAATCAACTGAGCCATCAAACACTCTGAGTTGACTCAGTTTCTAATAACTTTGTGTAGACCACTCCCTACTCCCCTCCTGAACCAGGACATTGGTAAACCCAAGAAAGGGAGACTCAGGACAATTAATATGGGGGTCCTGTTGATGTTCTCTACTCATGTACTCTTGAGAGAGAAAGTCAACCAGCTGCAAAGCCCCTGAGCCCAAAGTCCACTGTTTCCTATCTTCTTTCCCTGTCACTTCCTGGATGCTAACCTAGGGTAATTAAACTAAACATTAAAAAATAAAATCTTGGCAGTCATTTGTGACTTTATTAATTACTCATATAGCAGTATTGTAAAGATTCTTTTTCTTCTGGTTTCTTACACATATCCTTCATTTATACTTCGACTGCATATGGCATGCATTTGCCAAATGTGACAATCTATCACAATAATGAAAGTACACAAATTCAATAAACGAAAAGGATGAACATGTGGAAAATACAAAAAGGAAATTTGTATTTAGAGAGAAGACAATATTTTATCTCATATCAATGTCTTTGATTCCAATGGAATGTAAAAAAGAGACACAAAAATCTATTGATGAGTTGTTAAGTACAGAATTAGAGAACATTGCGATTTTAGGGCATTTGTAACTATTCATCTGAGAGGACCCTAAGCCTAATTTCTTAAACTTGAAGTACTCAGTAACCTGAAAAAAAACAAAACACAGCCCTAAATCTCCAGAGACACTCTAAAAAAGTAGTCTGATAATTTTCATATTTTCTGCAAGCAATTTTTTTCTCTTTAGGAAAAGAACCACAACTCACAGCTGCAACAGGACAAGTGGGAAAGATAACTAGAGTAGTTAGTGCTAGTCAATCCTTGAGACTTATCTTTTTTTTTTCCTATTGCAGCCAGTTAACATAATTTTTGCATATACCAACTCCAGCAAATCCGAGAAGGAGAAATTGGTGGGGGTGGGGGAATCAGGACTTGGGAAGAATGTAAATCAGCCTTCATCTCGTAGCTTCAGATTCTCGACACCATCCCTTCTGAGGGGGTTTATCAGGACCTGCTGCTCTTTGAGTAACTTATATTCTAGACATTCCTGAATATACGTGATGATATTAGCAGCAAGATGGCTTCCTGAACTGAAATAAGGCTCCATTTCCCCCTCTGACAGCTTCTCCAGGCTGACAGATACTCTGAGGTTGTGGACAGTGTGGTAGAAAGGAGTAAGGCCAGGTCAAGAGTGGAAACCATGAGTGCAAGGGCTCCACCTGGAGGAAGACCCCCGCTGGGCCATTTTGTAGAACTGGACGCTGAGGCTGAGAGAGGTCACTGACCACAGGCCACAGAACTAGGAAGAGGTCACAAGCAAAGAAAATATACTTTTGAGTAGAAAAAGAATGAATGTAGATGCTACTCAGAAGCTTTATCAAGTAAATCAAACTCTTTATTATGAAAATGCCCTTTCCTTGTGAATTCTTCATGAAATAATCTAAATAAGAATCCCTACATTAACTCTGATTTGGAGTTAGTAGCTTACAAGCCTTAACTATTATGAGTAATTGATCCAGTTCCTTTAACTGAAAAGTGAAAGAAGTTTTTATGTTTTTAAAACTTGGCTTCTGGAAAGCTCAGAATTAACTTCAGCTTTTATTTTTTTAATGTTTTGTAAAGATTTATTTATTTATTTTGAGAGATGGGGAAGGGCAGAGGGAGGGATAGTCACAAGCAGAGTTCATGCTGAGCACAGAGCCCTACAGAGGACTTGATCCCAGGACCCTGAGATCATGACCTGAGCTGAAACCAAGAGTAGGATGCTCAACCAACTGAGCCACCCATGTTCTCTGTCTTGCTCCACTCTTTTTTTTTTTTTTTTCCTCCCCCCATGCCTTATTTTATGTCTGGCTTACTTAAAGCTTCAGTCTTCACCTCTCCTAAAATACGTTAATACAATTTTTAACGTATAACTGCTGGAAAAGTCAAAGGCAATTTCTTAAGAAAAAAAGGATACACCTCTTAGGGGCCAGAGGCAGTTTACCTTCCCTGGTCTGCAGTATGTAAAGACTGCTGCTGTTTTCTTTGGAGAGAGGCATGGCCTTGTCTGTCCCCATGGGCCACTTAAGGCATGCCTTTGGTTCATTAAGGAGCATATTTTTCTATGTTTAACCTCAGTGGACTCTCTTCTTTTCATTCTTAAATGGGAAATTCCAAGGTGTCATTATTTGCAATTAATTACCTGACCTGAAAAAATGATCGCATCTTGCTTCCTTCTAGTCTTCAGGATTCTATGCTCATCAGAGACAGGCTCTCCTGTCCATACTGTTCACATTTTGGCTCTCCTGCTTGTGTCATAACACAGTGTTGCTGACTTACCTGTTACGCCGTTTGAAAGTAGTAGGTGAAACACGTGAAAACCAGGAACAGCTCAGTACCAAAAAAAGAGTTAATGTTCTGTTTGCTTTTGGTTTTTTTAGTTTCTAGGTTTTTAGTATATGTGCTGCCGAAGCGAGCACTATAGTTTCTAGGTTAAAAAGCATTTAGCACAGCAATGATTCGATTAATGAAAAATAATAAAACTCAATCACAAATCGAATATTGAAAGAGTAATAATACAGGTTTCCATGTGACTGGTTAATGCACATAGGGCACCTTTCTGCTCACCTCCAAGCTTTAGACCCCGCAAGCTTACTCGTTTTAGAGACTCTTAGCCATGGAGGGATTGCTTGAACTATTACTTATTCCTGGGATTTCAAGAAAGGACTTCCACTGTTATTCTAAGAAAAGGATGCAAAATGGAGTATATACACCTAAAATAATAAAACCCTGTAAACTTTTCAAATACCCCACAGAAACAGAGATGCAGTAAGACCATGGTAGTCTATCATTCAACTCTGTAAAAAGCTCATTAGTACAAACCAACACATTTATCAACCATAACTCTGGATTGTTTTGATCAGTTTTTAAAAACAATTTATTTGAGAGAGAGAGAGAGAAATCAAGAATATCAGTAGGGGGCAGAGGGAGAGGGAGAAGTAGACTCCCCACTGAGCAGGGAGCCCAATGGAGGACTCAGTCCCAGGACCCAGGGATCATGACCAGAGTCGAAGGCAGACAGTCACATGACTGGGCCATGCAGGTGTTCCCATTTTGATCATTTAATTGGTGAAAAATGCACAATCCTTATCTCTGGGCACATCGGTGGTCACTAATCTTTCTTCCTTTCTTACCTACCCACACTTAGCTACCTTCATTAGTTCATATTGCCAAGGGCCCAGGCTGACAATCATTTTTCACTGAGAAGGTTTCAGAAGGAAAGCCTGAAATATGCATCTCTGTATCAAATCATCACAAGATGCCCAGACGTCAAGCTAGGCACTATCCATAGTCGATCCACCTTGTTTCTACCTTAGCATTTAGCAAAGGGCACCTTGTTCCATACATCCGAGCTTTTCCTTGAAAGGAAGAGAAAATTATTAAGTAAATCACAGCATTCTACCCCATTTACTACCTATAACATCAAAGGCTTCAAGACAGAGGAGAATAGCTTGGAAGAAAGAAAAAAAAAAGAGGTGGGGGTGGAATCCGGTAAGTAAAAAGTCATAAAGAGCAACAAACAGAATGAGCCAGGAATGAAACAGATCCTACAGTTCTGGGTGGGTAGGTGAGTGAATAGAAAAAGCTCTTATGGGCCTGGGGGCAGTGGTCCCAAAGCTTATCAACCCATGTGCAATATCCCAATCACTCTAGGCTCTTGAGGTAGCCTAGAACCATTCGTTAACTAAGTATTTATTGAACACAGTTCTGTGCCAGCCATAGCGGTGTTTTCCTGGAGATGGTATTCAACACCAGCCGGCTCACGCTTGCAATCTCCATTCCAATCATTGAGTACTGTACATGAACAAAGTATAAAATGAATAACTGATTACATAATGAATAGGACTCAAATATTGTTTCATCTAACCCTGTTAAATTATAGAATTAATTTTGGCAAATCAATGGCTTTGATTTTGAATACGGCTAACTACTGGTGAAGCTCAAGACAAAAGCCAAAGTCTTCGAGCTCCCCTGGAGATTTCTTGGTTGTCAAATAAATTCAGACACCAATAAGAAGGGTGTGATGATTGTTAAAAAAAATTACACAAACCCGCATGTTTAAACCCTTTTTCCTTCTACAAAGAACATTAGGCAGCTTGCAGTTTAAAGACAAAATGAAAATCAGACTAAGCCCCCAAACAGAAGCTCCCCATCATCTGTGACTTCATAAATTTCTCTTAAATGTTAAGTTTTCTTACATGTTATGCTCAGGCATTGTTTTTGCTTAACTAGGAGTTTGTTTCAATACTCTTATGAAATTCATCCTTGCTCTACTCTAGTAGCCATCTAAATGATTAGAAACTGAAGATCCATTATTTGTACTCTCTTTATTTTGTGACCTTGGATGATTTATTTAATATTGTTTAGCTAAATTGTTTCCCTGTCTCTAAAGTTTCTAGAGAGTCCAGATTGAGCAATTGGCAAGTGATAAACCAAGTGATTAATTTAGACCCATAATTACTATTGAATTGATGAACAGGAGTCACAGGCATTCTACACTGAGTTTCTTGGAAGAGAGAAATAATGTGTTAAAGCAATTCACATGAATTCATACATTGTTTATACCAATTGTGCCAAAATGGCCATCTGTCTAGGGCATTTTTTAAAATCTAATTATAATTTGGCACATTGCTTGGTTTTTCTTGACCACCGCTCAAGTATTGGTCAACAAGTGTCTTTCACGACACACTGTCCGCAAGTGAATTTTGACCACTGACATTCTAGGAGGTGGAATAAAAAAAATCTGTTCCTAAATTCTGATTTATGTTGTATTTTAATTTTGATCTGGGACAATTTTTATGTAATTGTGAAGTTTCTCTTCTCACTCTGAATATCTGTGTTTACATCAAAAATGGTGTTTTATTGCCTTATGTTTACATAGTACAGTTTCATTCCACAACGATATTGTAGGTGACTGCATATGATCTAACCTCTTCTATTAAAATAAAGTTACCATTGTGTTTTCCTTCCAATCTATTTCAACCCAATCCCACCTAATTTATGTTTTCATGATTTCTATTTGTTGTTCCTGATAGAGGTATTATATTCTCTGCCCAGTATCTAAATGCAGGGCAGACCGCTATATTTCGCATGCCAGAGCAAATTCCCTGTGTTCCTAACCATTCCTGAACACTGCTTTACAATCTCACCTCCAAACCACACAGATGTAATTTATTGTGACTAGGGCAAAGCTGATAATTAAGGATTGTCAGTACTGCCTGAAATGGAAGGATCCTTATTTTAACCAACTCATTGGAGAAGACGTCTAACCATGTTAAGGGGAAATACTCCAGGATTTGGGACAAGAACACAGAAAACAGATCAGATCAAATTATGTTTCTTCCCTGCTCTAAACCTGGAATGGCCCTCCTGAAATACATAGTCAAGTCTCACATCTCTAGACGGATAGTCAAGGTCACCCTTGGACTAGTTCCAATCCCAGTTCTTCATATACTCAATGCTCCAATTATACCCAATTATACCTTTGTAAGATATATGGAAGCCGACAATGTAACCATCGAGTCGCTTATGCTTCTCCTTCCCTTGACAAATTTCCCCTTCTTTTTCTGTCAAGATACTATTCACAGTACATGTCTCATTCCTTACCACCTACTCTGTAAAGCTCTTCTAGAACCTAGGTTAAGTGTATTGCTCTCATAGAGCTTTTTAAAAACCTCCATTAAAAAGCATGTATTTCATTCTGCCTTACCTCATGTACTCCCTTCTCTAGTCTGACTGATAATGTGACCAGCCTCAGAAATCTTCACAGGCTCTAAAACACCACACATCGGTGAGCAATACATTGTTATTAAGTTAAGAACTGGGGAGAGGCTACTCCCTTAAAAGAGGGCTTTCAGAGCACTGCACAGTTCCTCATTAACAATGAAAAATATTCTGTTTATTGTTGTTGGAAAAATCTACAGCTAAAGGGTCATCAATTGGCCAGGTTAAGTTTACAGATAAATTTTGCTGGGCTTACGTCATGTCCAAAAAAACTGAGCCATCAATTTTCAGCCAGGAGATTTCTAATTAAAAAATCTGAATTTTTGCTTCTTCTGAAAAGAATCTGAAACCACTGGGCCTTACTTCTGAATAACAACCATCTGGGGGCTCCTGGGAGCCTCAGTCCTTAAGCATCTGCTTTTGACTCACATCAAGACCTCAGGGTCCTGGGATGGAGTCTTGAGTCTGGCTCCCTGCTCTGTGGGAAGTCTGCCACTCCCTCTGCCTGCAGCTACCCCTGCTTGTGCTCTCTCACTCTGTCAAATAGATAAATAAAATCTTTAAAAACAAAAAACAAAAACCCGCCATCTGGGGAGCTGGGTGAGGGGATGGCTGGTTAGGCTGGGCATGCAGCCTCCATTCTGCTGCAGATAACACCAATCTCCTTTGTCCCAATAATGAAGGGGCCAGTTGCCATTTATTATCAAATGCACTCTTTTTTGGTGTGTTTGTTTTTTTGTTGTTGTCTGTTTTTTAAAGACTTTATCTATTTATTTGAGAGAGAGAAAGTGAGTGGGAGGGACAGGAAGAGAGAATCTGAAACAGACTCCAAGCTGAGTGCAGAGCCAGATGTGGGGCTCAATCCCACCACTGCAAGGTCATGACCCCTGGGGAAACCAGGAGTTGGGACGATTAACTGACTGAGCCAACCAGCTGCCCATTTATTTATTAATAGTCCTTAAATATAGCTCTGTAATCAGAGATCTGTTAAAAGTATTATAAATTCTTTTAAAAAATGCTTGACCAGGAAAGCCATGTGGTTTTTTCCTGAATTCATGATTTTAAGCTACCCGACCTAATTTATACGTGCCTTTGAGTTTGCAGTGATTTATATTCTCCTCTGCCTCAGAATGTTTGGCTAAACTGTTTGAGGACCAAGAATTTGTTCAGGTAAAGAGTAAGCCTATGTCATCATCAGGATGGTAATACCATGATACTGATCAACTGTTTTTTCCTAAAGTAGAGTAGGAACAAAATGTCAACAAAGTAGCTGTGAAAAGATTCAAGGGAATTATTCTTCTAATATTCTTCTAAATATGTGAGTGGCTGCCTCTAGACCCCCACAATCTCTATCTGAATCTAAGGGTCTGTTGTCAGCCAGAATCCTTTGCTGATCATAGTTAAGCAAAAATGGTCCAAATCTAGTGATAACCAACTAAATGCAAAGATTACATGAGCTTAAAAACGTGACTTCCTTACTTGGACAGAGTCTCTCAAAGAAGGAATTGGACAGAAGCGGGTAACATTTGGAAATTATTAAGGCTCAAAGCATTACCCTTCTACTGGAATGTATTTTCAAAAGAAAACACTCTGTCACGAAGGACTCACCACATTTTGAATTATTTTTACCAGCCAAAAGGGGCATGCATGGATCAGTAGGCTCATCTCCACTGCATGAGAATCAGAGACCCCGCATAAGGCAACCAGACCCAGTTCAACCATTAAAGAGAGCATGCTTTTAGCTACAAGAATAACTTTGCCCTCAATTTACTTTCCATCTAAAATCTTTTATTCCCAAAGTAATTAGAAAATACCTTATAGTGATGGAAAATATCAACTCACTAGGGGAGCAAAAATAGATAGGATTAACCTGCCTGACCCACATAGGCAACAATTCGAATGAATGATAATGTGAGCACGGAAGGAGAAAGCAAAATCTGATCCTGAGCTTTACTGTCCTAGAGCTGGCTGTACTTATTGTGGTGGGTGTACATGCGTACGTGTGTACACGTTCACAAAAGCATCGCAACTCTATACAATCCAAAGAGCAACTAGTTTCCAAGTTTCCAGCACATAGAATATTTGACAGACTGCATTTTTTCCTCTTGCGTCTTAAAAATGACCTATATATCCTTTAAAGTCATGTGAGGGGCGCCTGGTGGCACAGTTGGTTAAACATCCGACTCCTGGTTTTGGCTCAGGTTGTGATCTCTGGTTCGTGGGATCAAGCCCCGCATTGGGCTCCCCACTCAGCACCGAGTCTGCTTTAGATTCTCTCTCTCTCTCTGTCCCTCCCACTTATGCTCTCTCTCTAACCCCCCCCCCAAAAAAAAATCTTAAAATCATGTAAGGTAACTATAGCAAACAAATTGTTTCTTCTCTAATCTGCTAGTTTTATCCAATAGTAAAGCAATCTGGGATTCCAGGGGTGGGGGATGGGAAAAGTAAGAAAGAAAAGAGAAAGAGAGAGAATTCTAATAATATGATTTCCTATCCTTTAGAGCAAATGTTCTTCTGACCTAGACCTCCAGCAGGAAATAGATTTTACACAATGATTTAATATACACACAAGTGAAACTAAATTTAATGAAACAAGATTCTTAGTGATGCTACATTTCTATATTTTCAATTATGTTCTAATTTATTTCATAAAAACAAAAAAGCTAGCTGTACCCCCACCCACCCCAAAAATGATTTTACAGCTCAGTAACACATCATAACTTGCAATCAGAAAACCCTGAAAGTGTTTACTCTCAGAGGCATTTAATAGCATGGACTATTTAACTTATTAGCTAATTGGGGAAAATAGGAAAAATTTAAATGTGGTGAATAAAAATACACATGGTTGGGGCGCCTGGGTGGCTCAGCCAGTTAAGTGTATGACTCTTGATTTTGGCTCAGGTCATGATCTCAGCGTTGAGAGATTGAACCCCGAGTTGGGTTCCACGCTCGATGTGGACAAGTTTGCTTATCCCGCTCCCTCTGCTCCTCCCACCATTCGTGCTCTCTCTCTCAAATAAATAAATAAATAAATGATAAAAATAGACATTAAAGCTGTGTTGAGAGAAAACACACATTAATTTGCCATTAAAAATAAGACTACACGGGCCCCTGGGTGGCTCAGTGGGTTAAAGCCTCTGCCTTCGGCTCAGGTCATGATCCCAGGGTCCTGGGATCGAGCCTCACACCGGGCTCTCTGCTTTGCAGGGAGCCTGCTTCCTCCTCTCTCTTCTTGCCTCTGCCTATTTGTGATCTCTGTCTGTCAAATAAATAAATAAAATCTTAAAAAAAAATAAGACTACAGAAAAACTATGACAAATGGACTTGATCATAAGAATTTTAAAACGTGGGGGAGGAGTCAAGATGGCGGAGAAGTAGCAGGCTGAGACTACTTCAGCTAGCCAGAGATCAGCTAGATAGCTTATCTAAAGATTGCAAACACCTGAAAATCCATCGGCAGATTGAAGAGAAGAACAGCAATTCTGGAAACAGAAAAACAACCACTTTCTGAAAGGTAGGAACAGCGGACAAGTGAATTCAAAGCGACGGGAAGATAGACCCCGGGGGGAGGGGCGGCTCCCGGCAAGTGGAGGAGCAACGGCACACAAAATCAGGACTTTTAAAAGTCTGTTCCGCTGAGGGACATCGCTCCAGAGGCTAAACTGGAGCGGGGTCAGCGTGGCCTCAGGTCCCGCAGGGACACAGAAGGATTGGGGGTGTCTGAGTGTCGCAGAGCTTGCGGGTACTGGAGCGGGAAAGCCGGCTACAGAGACAGAGCTGACAGTAAGCTCACAGCTCGGTGTTACCTTGAACCGTCGGTGAGCTCGGAGCGCGGCCGGAGGTCAGGCAGACGGGAGTAACTGGGCGCTGTTCTCTGAGGGGGCAATGAGGAGTGGCGCCCTGGGCTCTCGGCTCCTCCGGACCGGAGACCAGGAGGCTGCCATTTGTATTCCTGTCCTCCGGAACTCTACGGAAAACGCTCAGGGAACAAAAGCTCCTGAAAGCAAACCCCAGCGGATTACTCACCCCGGCCCCAGGTAAGGGCGGTGCAATTCCGCCTGGGGCAAAGACAATTGAGAATCACTATAACAGGCCCCTCCCCGAGAAGATCAACAAGAAATCCAGCCGAGACCAAGTTCACCTACCAAGGAGTGCGGTTTCAATACCAAGGAGAGCAGCAGAATTCCAGAGGAGGAGAAAGCAAAGCACAGAGCTCATGGCTTTATCTCTGTGATTTTTTTTAGTCTTGCAGTTAATTTAATTTTTTTCTTTTTCATTTTTTGTTTTTTTTCTCGCCTTCTGGAAATTTTTTTTTAACTTTTACCTTTTTCTTTTTTAACGTTTTTTAACTAGTTTATCCAATATATATATTTTTTCTTTTTTATATTTTTCTTATTTGTTTTCTTTTTTTAAATTCTTTTCTATTCTTTTTCTTTTTTTCTTTTTTTTTCTTTCTTCCTTTTTGAACCTCTTTTTATCCCCTTTCTCCCCCCTCACGATTTGGGATCTCTTCTAATTTAGTTAAAGCATATTTTCCTGGGGTTGTTGCCACCCTTTTAGTATTTTACTTGCTCCTTCATATATTCTTTTCTGGACAAAATGACAAGACGGAAAAATTCAACACAAAAAAAAAAGAACAAGAGGCAGTACTGAAGGCTAGGGACCTAATCAATACAGACATTGGTAATATGTCAGATCTAGAGTTCAGAATGACAATTCTCAAGGTTCTAGCCGGGCTCAAAAAAGGCATGGAAGATATTAGAGAAACCCTCTCGAGAGATATAAAAGCCCTTTCTGGAGAAATAAAAGAACTAAAATCTAACCAAGTTGAAATCAAAAAAGCTATTAATGAGGTGCGATCAAAAATGGAGGCTCTCACTGCTAGGATAAATGAGGCAGAAGAAAGAATTAGTGATATAGAAGACCAAATGACAGAGAATAAAGAAGCTGAGCAAAAGAGGGACAAACAGCTACTGGACCACGAGGGGAGAATTCGAGAGATAAGTGACACCATAAGATGAAACAACATTAGAATAATTGGGATTCCAGAAGAAGAAGAAAGAGAGAGGGGAGCAGAAGGTATACTGGAGAGAATTATTGGGGAAATTTTCCCCAATATGGCAAAGGGAACGAGCATCAAAATTCAGGAGGTTCAGAGAACACCCCTCAAAATCAATAAGAATAGGCCCACACCCCGTCACCTAATAGTAAAATTTACAAGTCTCAGTGACAAAGAGAAAATCCGGAAAGCAGCCCGGGAAAAGAAGTCTGTAATATACAATGGTAAAAATATTAGATTGGCAGCTGACTTATCCACAGAGACCTGGCAGGCCAGAAAGAGCTGGCATGATATTTTCAGAGCACTAAACGAGAAAAACATGCAGCCAAGAATACTATATCCAGCTAGGCTATCATTGAAAATAGAAGGAGAGATTAAAAGCTTCCAGGACAAACAAAAACTGAAAGAATTTGCAAACATCAAACCAGCTCTACAGGAAATATTGAAAGGGGTCCTCTAAGCAAAGAGAGCGCCTACAAGTGGTAGATCAGAAAGGAACAGAGACCATATACAGTAACAGTCACCTTACAGGCAATACAATGGCACTAAATTCATATCTCTCAATAGTTACCCTGAATGTTAATGGGCTAAATGCCCCTGTCAAAAGACACAGGGTATCAGAATGGATAAAAAAACAAAACCCATCTATATGTTGCCTCCAAGAAACTCACTTTAAGCCCAAAGACACCTCCAGATTTAAAGTGAGGGGGTGGAAAAGAATTTACAATTCTAATGGACATCAGAAGAAAGCAGGAGTGGCAATCCTTATATCAGATCAATTAGATTTTAAGCCAAAGACTATAATAAGAGATGAGGAAGGACACTATATCATACTCAAAGGGTCTGTCCAACAAGAAGATTTAACAATTTTAAATATCTATGCCCCCAACGTGGGAGCAGCCAACTATATAAACCAATTAATAACAAAATCAAAGAAACACATCAGCAATAATACAATAATAGTAGGGGACTTTAACACTCCCCTCACTGAAATGGACAGATCATCCAAGCAAAAGATCAGCAAGGAAATAAAGGCCTTAAACGACACACTGGACCAGATGGACATCACAGATATATTCAGGACATTTCATCCCAAAGCAACAGAATACACATTCTTCTCTAGTGCACATGGAACATTCTCCAGAATAGATCACATCCTCAGTCCTAAATCAGGACTCAACCGGTATCAAAAGATTGGGATCATTCCCTGCATATTTTCAGACCACAATGCTCTAAAGCTAGAACTCAACCACAAAAGGAAGTTTGAAAAGAACCCAAATACATGGAGACTAAACAGCATCCTTCTAAAGAATGAATGGGTCAACCGGGAAATTAAAGAAGAATTGAAAAAAATTCATGGAAACAAATGACAATGAAAATACAATGGTTCAAAATCTGTGGGACACAACAAAGGCAGTCCTGAGAGGAAAATATATAGCGGTACAAGCCTTTCTCAAGAAACAAGAAAGGTCTCAGGTACACAACCTAACCCTACACCTAAAGGAGCTGGAGAAAGAACAAGAAAGAAACCCTAAGCCCAGCAGGAGAAGAGAAATCATAAAGATCAGAGCAGAAATCAATGAAATAGAAACCAAAAAAACAATAGAACAAATCAACGAAACTAGGAGCTGGTTCTTTGAAAGAATTAATAAAATTGATAAACCCCTGGCCAGACTTATCAAAAAGAAAAGAGAAAGGACCCAAATAAATAAAATCATGAATGAAAGAGGAGAGATCATAACTAACACCAAAGAAATACAAACTATTATAAGAACATACTATGAGCAACTCTACGCCAACAAATTTGACAATCTGGAAGAAATAGATGCATTCCTAGAAACATATAAACTACCACAACTGAACCAGGAAGAAGTAGAAAACCTGAACAGACCCATAGCCAGTAAGGAGATTGAAACAGTCATTAAAAATCTGCAAACAAACAAAAGCCCAGGGCCAGACGGCTTCCCGGGGGAATTCTACCAAACATTTAAAGAACTAATTCCTATTCTCCTGAAACTGTTCCAAAAAATAGAAATGGAAGGAAAACTTCCAAACTCATTTTATGAGGCCAGCATCACCTTGATCCCAAAACCAGACAAGGATCCCATCAAAAAAGAGAGCTATAGACCAATATCCTTGATGAACACAGATGTGAAAATACTCAACAAAATACTAGCCAATAGGATTCAACAGTACATTAAAAGGATTATTCACCACGACCAAGTGGGATTTATTCCAGGGCTGCAAGGTTGGTTCAACATCTGCAAATCAGTCAATATGACACAACACATCAATAAAAGAAAGAACAAGAACCATATGATACTCTCAATAGATGCTGAAAAAGCATTTGACAAAGTACAGCATCCCTTCCTGATCAAAACTCTTCAAAGTGTAGGGATAGAGGGGACATACCTCAATATCATCAAAGCCATCTATGAAAAACCCACCGCAAATATCATTCTCAATGGAGAAAAACTGAAAGCTTTTCCGCTAAGGTCAGGAACATGGCAGGGATGTCCATTATCACCACTGATATTCAACATAGTACTAGAGGTTCTAGCCTCAGCAATCAGACAACAAAAAGAAATTAAAGGCATCCAAATCGGCAAAGAAGAAGTCAAATTATCACTCTTCGCAGATGATATGATACTATATGTGGAAAACCCAAAAGACTCCACTCCAAAACTGCTAGAACTTATACAGGAATTCAGTAAAGTGTCAGGATATAAAATCAATGCACAGAAGTCAGTTGCATTTCTCTACACCAACAGCAAGACAGAAGAAAGAGAAATTAAGGAGTCAATCCCATTTACAATTGCACCCAAAACCATAAGATACCTAGGAATAAACCTAACCAAAGAGACACAGAATCTATACTCAGAGAACTATAAAGTACTCATGAAAGAAATTGAGGAAGACACAAAGAAATGGAAAAATGTTCCATGCTCCTGGATTGGAAGAATAAATATTGTGAAAATGTCTATGCTACCTAAAGCAATCTACACATTTAATGCAATTCCTATCAAAGTACCATCCATCTTTTTCAAAGAAATGGAACAAATAATTCTAAAATTTATATGGAACCAGAAAAGACCTCGAATAGCCAAAGGGATATTGAAAAAGAAAGCCAACGTTGGTGGCATCACAATTCCGGACTTCAAGCTCTATTACAAAGCTGTCATCATCAAGACGGCATGGTACTGGCACAAAAACAGACACATAGATCAATGGAACAGAATAGAGAGCCCAGAAATAGACCCTCAACTCTACAGTCAACTAATCTTCGACAAAGCAGGAAAGACTGTCCAATGGAAAAAAGACAGCCTCTTCAATAAATGGAGCTGGGAAAATTGGACCATTTCCTTACACCACACACGAAAATAGACTCAAAATGGATGAAGGACCTCAATGTGCGACAGGAATCCATCAAAATCCTTGAGGAGAACACAGGCAGCAACCTCTTCGACCTCAGCCGCAGCAACATCTTCCTAGGAACAACCCCAAAGGCAAGGGAAGCAAGGGCAAAAATGAACTATTGGGATTTCATCAAGATCAAAAGCTTTTGCACAGCAAAGGAAACAGTTAACAAAATCAAAAGACAACTGACAGAATGGGAGAAGATATTTGCAAATGACATATCAGATAAAGGACTAGTGTCCAGAATCTATAAAGAACTTAGCAAACTCAACACCCAAAGAACAAATAATCCAATCAAGAAATGGGCAGAGGACATGAACAGACATTTCTGCAAAGAAGACATCCAGATGGCCATCAGGCACATGAAAAAGTGCTCCATATCACTCGGCATCAGGGAAATACAAATCAAAACCACAATGAGATATCACCTCACACCAGTCAGAATGGCTAAAATCAACAAGTCAGGAAATGACAGATGCTGGCGAGGATGCGGAGAAAGGGGAACCCTCCTCCACTGTTGGTGGGAATGCAAGCTGGTGCATCCACTCTTGAAAACAGCATGGAGGTTCCTCAAAATGTTGAAAATAGAACTGCCCTATGACCCAGCAATTGCACTATTGGGTATTTACCCTAAAGATACAAACGTAGTGATCCAAAGGGGCACATGCACCCGAATATTTATAGCAGCAATGTCCACAATAGCCAAACTATGGAAAGAACCAAATGTCCATCAACAGATGAATGGATCAAGAAGATGTGGTATATATACACAATGGAATACTATGCAGCCATCAAAAGAAATGAAATCTTGCCATTTGCGACAACATGGATGGAACTAGAGCATATCATGCTTAGTGAAATAAGTCAAGCAGAGAAAGACAACTATCATATGATCTCCCTGATATGAGGAAGTGGTGATGCAACATGGAGGCTTAAGTGGGTAGGAGAAGAATAAATGAAAGTAGATGGGATTGGGAGGGATACAAACCATAAGTGACTCTTAATCTCACAAAACAAACTGAGGGTTGCTGGGGGGAGGGGGTTTGGGAGAAGGGGGTGGGATTATGGACATTGGGGAGGGTATGTGCTTTGGTGAGTGCTGTGAAGTGTGTAAACCTGGTGATTCATAGACCTGTACTCCTGGGGATAAAAATATATGTTTATAAAAAATTAAATTAAAAAAAAAAGAATTTTAAAACCTTAACAAGAGGCATCCATCTCTCTGGGCCCCGAACTCTTCATCAGGCATTAGAATTTCATAAACAGATCAAAAGTCAATCAGGAGGGCTCCCTTACACATGTCCTGTGGAATTCTTAGTCACCTCTGCCAATAAAGAACATAAAGCACTTATTCTGTGGCAGCTCTCAGCAGAGCCACCTGCCTACCCTTTCTCCACTTTGTAGATGAGGAGGAAAACAGAGTGTTTACACAGTCTACCCAAGCTTTCGCTCTGGAAATTTTTTTTCTCATGCACCTCATTCTCTAATCAAACTGAACTATTCTGAGTTTTCCAAGCTCACCAGATTCTTTGGTGCAGCTACACTTTTGCACTATTTTTTGAAGAAAGATTTGATGGATTGGCTTATTTTAGAGAGAGCATGAGAGAGCACAAGGAGGGGGGTGGCAGAGGGAGAGGGAGAGAGAGACCCCCTCATGAGCATGGAGCTGGAAGTGGGGCTCAATCTTATGACCCTGAGATCATGACCTGAGCTGGAGTATAGTTGACACACAATGTTACATTAGTTTCAGTTGTACAATACAGTGATTGGACAAGTTTATACATTAGGCTGGGTTCCCCATACCTGTCACTCCCAACTGTCACTGCAAAACACTCTTACAATATCATTAACCACATTCCCTGGGCTGTGCCTTTTGTTCTCTGAGACTGATTCATTCCTTAGCTGGAAGCCTGTACCTCCCCCTCCCCTTCACCACTTTTGCCCATCCTCCACTCCTCTGGCAGCCATCTGTTTGTTCTCTGCAGTTATGGGTCTGTTTTTGCTTTCTTGGCCATCGTTTTGTCTTATAGATTCCACATAGGAGGGAAATCGCATGGGATTGTAAAACCTCACTGAAGAATGAGGGACTATCCAGCGTCCAGTTTTTACAGGGAGTCCTAAGCTTTGTGACACCAACAAATGACATGACATAACATTTGGCATGACAACCAATGACCAAGTCAGTCCCATGACCGTGGTGAATACTTCTTCCATATATACCAATAAAATGTGAATTTCCTTTCCTTTTTCACAACTTGGATCATATAAGATGCCTGTAAACACCAAGATAAGAGGCAGCATGTGACCTCAGCAGCACTGCATTGCCAGTAAAATGAAATTCTCATTACAGTTTCCATCTTTCTGGTAAGCAGGGTCTCAATCAATGTTCAACGGGAAATAGATTTCAAGTTAGATGAACAACAAACTCCATGGGGATTGAGGTGGGGAAAAGAGCGACATAAGCTGGTGTTGGCCTGGAAGAAAAGCTGCTGCTTTCTCACTGTCTCTGACTGCTGTTCATGGATGAGGCTCCTGGAGGTCTGTCTGATCAGGGTATCCAGAGATGATTAAAAAAAAAGTGAGCCCATGTACTCCCTTTAAAAGATCCAATAGCAGGGCGCCTGGGTGGCTCAGTTGTTGGGTGTCTGCTTTTGGTTCAGATCACGATCTCAGGGTCCTAGAATCGAGCCCCATTTGGGACTCCCTGCTCAGTGGGGAATCTGCTTCTCCCTCTCCCTCTGCTGTTCCCTCTGCTCAATGGCTCTCTCTTTCTGTTTGTCTCTCTCCCCCCTCTCTATCGTGTGCACACTCTTTCTAATGAATAAATAAAATCTTTAAAAAAAGATCTAATAGCTTTATCAAAGCAGAATTTATGTATCATAAGATTTGCCCATTTTAAGTGATTCATGGTTCAACAACGTTTAGTAAACATACAGACTTATGCCACTGTTACAAGTGCCAATCTTAGAGCATTTCCATCACCTCCAGGAAATAGCTTTTGCCCAATTGGAATTAATCCCTATTCAAGCCCCCAGGGAATCATTAATCTTTCTGTTTCTATGGATTTCTCTTTTCTGAGGAAGCACGTTACATAAATGGAATTAACTCATCTGTAACCTCTCCCATCTGGCTACCTGCAATTAGCATAATGCTTTGGAGGGTCACTTGTTTTGCTGTATGTATCAGTGAATCATTATTTTTTTATTGCCAAATAATATTTAAATCTGCGGGTACAGCACACTTGGTTTATCCATCCGGCAGCTGAGGGACATTGGATTATTTCCAGTTTCTGGCTGCGGTTAACAATAGTGCCTTGAACGTTCTTATACAAGTGTGGACTTCTGTTGGCATTTCTCTTTGGATATCCATAAGGAGGGTTTCAGAGTAATATGGTAAATTTATACTTACATTTTTAAGAAAGGGCCAAACTTTTCCCAAAGTGGTTGGACCACTTTGTAATCCTACCAGCAATGTCTAAGAGTTCCCTTTTTGCCACATCTTCTCTACATGGTTCTTGTCTTTTTGTTTTGTTTTGTTTTTAATATTACCATTCTAATCCACATATTCTTAAGACTTCCTCGTAAGTATTTTCCTGTACTCTAAATTCTGCAGTATATGGGATACCCTACCTCTCTAAGAGCCAATTCAACAAACACCAGTCCATCCTACTCCTAAATTAAATTGATTTGGGGGACAGAGTGTGGTAAGAACGAGAAACTTGTAAGCTATAAAATAAAAGGGCCTTATTCCAAATACAGATAATCCAAAATATGAAACACCTTTGGTTTCTTTAAACAAAGTGGGGCACAGACAGCAAATACAGGTTAGGATCCTTTTCACTCTCTGCGTATCATTTCTCACCTGAAATGTAAGGGGTAGTTCTATATATAAGAAACTAAACATCTGTGCATTGTAGACAAATAGAAAACAATGCACAGAAAATAAAAACCCGTCATAGTCCCACCATTTCCATTTTGATAAATTTCACTCTTTCTCTTATTGATACGTACATGCATTTTACACACACTTTCATCGCAATGAAGATTATGCCTACAAGGTACCAAGAATCCAGAGTTTTCATAAAATTTGGGCATTTCCCATAGTTAAAAACTTCTGTGAAACCTGGTTTTCAGATGGTATAGCAGCTGGTCATGAGAATATACCATAATTTAGCCATTTCTTTTGTTCAACACGCTCTAATTATTCACTGATGCCTGTGATGCTTTGAGGAACATCTTTGTACCCATGACTTCAAACCGCACATGAGGAGAGGCACTGGGAAGTCAGAGCTCCTCCAGAAGAGGACAACCCTTGGGGATCCTGAGTATGCTCAGCTGGAAAAGAAAAGACTTGAAAGACTCTGCCAGAGAGAAAAATTTGAAGTGGTGACACATAAGGGGAATTGAATTCTAAAAAGCTTTGCAGAGAACAAGTAAAAAGTTTTTACAACAGTATTGGTTAGAAGGAGGCAGATTTCTGCTCACTGTAGAGAGCAACGAATGGGAGTGTATACAGAAGGCACAGCTTAATGGAACAGCTTCCATCCTCCTCGGTGTCAGTGGCATTTGGCAGAGAATTGGGTCTCTTCTCACACCATAAATCCTGAAAGAACACTGCCCCCCAATTCCCTCCATGAGAAGAACTGGTCCAAGACCTGGTTTGCACCCATCACTCCTGGCAGCCTTTGGGCACCCTCAACCATCTCTGTGCTTTTAACTGTCTGTGGTGAAGTGGAGCCCCAGACATTTTAGGAGTTCAAAGAAACTTCAATTCTCCAACCTATGAATCTAAGGCCAAGCATGATCTCATAGGGGAGGCACTCTTCTGTCATTTTATGCCAGTTTAGGGGAAAATGAGTGTTTGATGGACAACCATGGAACTCTTAGAAAGTTTCTGAATCACTCATCAGCCCACAGAGGTCCACGGTCTGTGGAATGATGTATAGGATATATTTTTAAGAGGGGGAAAAAGCAAACCATAAGAATAGCAGAAATCACATGGAAATTCTTGCATGGCTTTTTCAAGGGCACAAAAACAGATAAAACAAAAATAAATAAAACAATAAAAACATCAGCACCAGCCGTCAGCATGGCTGACAGGTAAATTCTGTGAAGAGAAAGATGCAGAAGAAAAGTGCAAGAGGTTTAGCAGACGTCCGTGTGAGCATCAACGTGAAAACAAGCAAGTCGTGGACAAGTGTTTCTCCTTCTCTTCTGGCTTTTCCCTGGCAGCAAGGAACACTGGCTTTTCCCTGCATCCCTGACTATTCCACAAATAATCCCATAGCATTTCTTCCTTAAGAAGTGGGATTCCAGGGCACCTGGGTGGCTCAGTGGGTTAAAGCCTCTGCCTTCGGCTCAGGTCATGATCCCAGGGTCTTGGGATCGAGACCTGAATCAGCAGGGAACCTGCTTTCCCCACCCCCTCTGCCTGCCTCTTTGCCTACTTGTGATCTCTGTCTGTCAAATAAATAAAATCTTAAAAAAAAAAAAAAAAGAAGTGGGATTCCATCATAAAACAGGAAAAGTGATATCGACTAGAGCAAGCTATGGTGTCAGTGTATGAACTTTTTACCAAAAGTTTGTTTCTAGAGCTGATATCACCCCAGCTCTACTGTGTTTAAAGCAAACTTTATGAGAAACCTGTAAAATGCAGACAGATTTAAGCGTGATCTGACCAACCTCTACAGGTATGGAAGTTTTTGTAAATGTTCACACACATGACAGGGAAAATGTTTCTGTTGACGGCGGTGCATTACACGGGTATTTTTAAGTGAGGGAAAATCGAGTACTTGTCCTTGTCACTTACAAAGCCAGGTGTGAGAGTCAGTCCCTGTCTCACAGGTCAGCTTGACTTTGAAGAAAACATATTTTCTAGTAATGGGTGAAAAGAATCCCAGTCATGTAGGTGAAATGAGACACTAAGGTTACATTGGAAACTAAGGATGTATGTGTTCAAGACCTTGCTGTTAGGGAAAGTGAAACCCAGAGCCAATCATTTTCTCAAAAAGATCTGATCAGCTTTCTGATACAAGTCAGATGGGCAGCAAGCACGATCCTTGCCCACACGCTTCAACAATTATGGCCCAATTGTTCATTAGTATATCTCTGTGGAGGAGTACACTATATACACTTACTGAAATGTTAAATTGAGGACTTACCAGCATATCATCTTACTTAGAAATTAGAGTCTACCGATTTGTCTCGGACATACACAAAATATTTCATTTCCATAACCATTTGTAATTAACGACTAAGTCTATAAACAGCAAGTGATGCTGGTTTAGATTCCTGAGGGCAATCCTGAAAGCTTCACGTTTTGATGACTGACTGTGCTTACATGGAGAGTTTCCACGGTCTTTCAAGTTGGGGAAAGTGGGATCTGTTGTGAATATAAAGGCACTCCCTCAGGAGGTGCTCAGGATCCATCACTCTGAAAATGCCGAGTAGGAGGTTTTCTCTGTGAAGCTGAAGAATCCTTATGGCACAGGACTCAGACCTCCAGTTTCTTCCAAGTTAGGGATTTAAGCCCTACAAGATGACCTGAATCTTGAGGACTGATACATAGCATATAACTATTGCTCATACTCATTTTCAGACTGATACAAAGTATATAACTCATAAGAGCAGAGAAGGCACGCCTATGAGTGGATTTTGTATATTTCCTGCAGGGGCACACATTTCCTACACTTCAAAACAGCCAAATGGCTTCAGATTTGGCATAACATATAGTTGTAAAAGAAGCAAATGCAACCAGAGTGCAGAGAAACAAAAAGGACTATTCAGGGCTGAAGGCAAGGGAGCCAGGCTGATCAGGGTAAGTCATGTTACAAACATGATCTTTTCTTCTCTTTTTCCCCAGACATTTTCAATCACTTCTGATTCAGTGCCTAAGCAATAAACTAAACCAAGAGCCCAGATTTGACTTAGAAAGCTGTCATTAATAGTAAATTTCAGTTAAAACATGAGTCTTTCTTTCCAACAGACAGGCCACAGAAGAAACAGGTTTACCAGATTTCAAGAAGTGTAAATACACTAAAGTTGAAAATGATTCATTCGTGTAGCTTATCTGTAACTGAATAAAATTAAACAGACACAGAGAGCATTCAGAACAGCAGATCAGTCTGACAGAATTTGAGAACAAAATGAAGGTAACATTCTGAGTCAGGTTATTAAAGAGAACAAGAGAGGGAGGTTTGAATTTCCCTCATTTCAAAGAGAGGTTTAGGTCCCCAAAGGGAAGAAGCACTTGGCAAAATCCTTGCACTGATGCTGAGTGATAGAAACAATGTTGGCTCCAGAAGCTCCAGTGGCCAGCACTGCATTCTTCTGGTTAATTCCCTTAGTTGTCCTTGAAATTTTCGAAAATTTCAAAAGCCTTTTCACGACAATGCATCAGGAGAGAGTTCGTAATTACATGCATAAGATAAAGTCTGGGATATAAAGATATAGACAGTAGGAAAATATTCTACAAAGTGAAACAACACTCAAAGTTTTTCGGGTCTTAAAAAAGAAAAAAAAAATTTTTTTTTTTAAAGTGGATGCCATGACCATCATAGAGCCCAGTGTGGGGCTTGAATTCATGACCCTGAGATCAAAGCTCAAATCAAGAGTCCAATACTCAAATGACTCAGCCGCACAGGTGCCCCTAAAAAAATTTTTTTTAAGTATAAAGGGGCCCTGAGACGGAGAAATTTAGGAAGTGTTGACTTCTAATTTCAAAACTCCCTGATCTCTGATCTTGCCCACCAAGAGAGAAAGTCATTCAACTTTAGGAGTGACCAGGCTGAATGCAACAGCTGAATGCCCTCGAGAAACAACTAAAGAAGCTTCTAAGGATTCGAGTCACTCAGTAGAGTTTCTGCCAATGACAAAGAAATGCGGGAGTCATCTTAGCCTAATGATTAAGAGCACTCTCTGGGGGTGCCTGGGTGGCTCAGTGGGTTAAGCCTCTGCCTTCAGCTCAGGTCATGATCCCAGGGTCCTGGGATAGAGCCCCACATTGGGCTCCCTGCTCAGCAGGGAGCCTGCTTCCTCCTCTCTCTCTGCCTGCCTCTGCCTACTTGTGATCTCTGTCAAATAAATAAATAAAATATTTTAAAAAAAAAAAGGCACAGTCTCTGGAGCTGGACTTGATCTAATCCATGATCCATCATGTAACAGATGAGGACATGGGGTCACTTCCCCTAGCTTACTTAGGACAGCGACATACCCTGCTTGCTGTGTGGCGCTGAGAAAGTTAGGTAACTTCTCTGTGCTTCACCTTCTCATTGGTAACACTGGGATAATCACAGAACCCAAACCATGGACTCGTTGAGAGGATTATCTGAGTTATTTAATGGAAAGCTCTGGAGAAGTTCCTGGCACATAGTAAGCACTTAATACATACAAATGACAGAGATGAAAATGAAAGTTATAACTGATAAGGTGTGACACTGGTCCTAGAAATGATGACCTGAGAAATATAGGCCATTAGGCCTGAAGTGGCTTCAAGTTGGAGAGCTGAGGTCTGCACCCTCAGTGCATTTTTTTTTTCTTTGACCTAACACTGTGCCAAAAATGGGGCAGGGAGAATTCTTCATGCCTCCAAGCCAGGCATAAGTAGGTGGTCAGTGACCTATGGCATCAGCATTTTGGTGAGAACAGAGAGTTAATGGCCATATAGATATTTTGGTTTTTCTTCTATCTTCAAAGCCATTTGACATGTCACTGCCCATGATTGCCCCCGAGAGACTCCTCAGGTTGTTTTTCGAGACTTTCTACACTTCAATATGACAAATTTTCTTCAGTTCAATATGACAAATACTCAGAGAGTATCTCTTACGCCAGACATGATGCTAAAATCTGGAATGCAGATTTCCTTACATTCCAAGTTATTTTCAAGGATTGATCTACCAGAATCTAGTGTGGTAGCATTTGTTGAGACAGGAAGGGGGAAATAGCATTTTCTACACAAAACAATCATTCAGATAAATGCTCTGCTCATTTGCCAAAGTACGTGGGCCATGAAAAGATTTCAACTACTCACCAAGAGAGTTTGAATTCCAAGTCCCATCTAAAAGCGACTTCCAAAGTTAAAGAAAGAACTGCCAATAGGACACGCAGATGGCAAAGTCAACTAGCATCTCTCTGGTAACATCTTTCTAGATGACAGAGTGTATCTTTTCTTCCCTTTCCTTGGATACATCATCAACAAGTGACAGGAAATGACCCAGTTGCACATTTATGAATGTGCTGTCAGACATCCCTGAGAGCAAATAGCAAGTTACCTGTAATCTCTAAATGGCTTTCAATCTTATTTATTTATTTAATTTTTAAAGATTAACTTATAATGTATTATTTGCCCCAGGGGTACAGGTCTGTGAGTCATCAGGCTTACCCACTTCACAGCGCTCCCCATAGCACAGACCCCCGCTAAGGTCAATCTTGATTGCGGAGAATAGGTAAATGGTGTCTTTCTCCCTGATTTAGGTGCCACCGTCTGTGATGATAATGCAATCATCTGAAGAAAACACACCTTCCCTCATTAGCATTAGAGCCCTGGGGGGCTTTCCCTGTGCAAGTGACCCCCGGTGATCCCTGCACAGCTATCAAAACAAGAAGATTGGGCTTGGCTGAGTTGATTGGATCTCACCTAAGTGTCTTCTGTCCTCTTATTTGCAGAGCCTTCAAGACAAAGTCTCCTGACTCCTTCAGGGAATCCTCCCCAGCTTGGCTCTAAGCAAGAGGAACTTGGAAAAATAGGACCCAATCAGACTGAAGCTTCCTGCACATTAAGAGCAGGCACCAGTCAGGGAGCCACGACCAGGCATTAGTGTATGGTCACGTCTGCCCCGTACTTATATATCTCACTTGGGGCCCTGATTTCTTGGACTCCTCCCTTTTCCCCAAACCCAACTGTCCAGCCCTGTTCATTTCAGCAAATGATTTATCAAATCAACCCCCTTTTCTTGTCTTCTCCCTCACCACTTCCTCTGCAGATCTCACATCTAGCCTATTTTTCCTTTCCCTCCTCTCCCACTGATTTTAAACACCTAAATAATTTGAAATGCAAAGGGGGAAATGCCAGTCCCTTGCTTAAAACATTCGAGGGCTCCCTAGTTCCCAGAAATCCAAAACTCCCTACCACCCATAGGTCCAAACCTACGTAGTCTTCAGTTCCTTCCTCCGTCAAATAGGCATGGTCGTAGGACATAGGACTTAGGCATGCCACTTAGGACATAGTGGCACGACCATGAGTTAATACATATGAAATGCTTAGAATAGTGGTCACTATACATTAAGCAAAAAGGTCTGTCTGCTATGACGATGGAGAGAATGATGACAGCATTAACCACTTCTCTTGGAGGTATGGCTGTGGGTTTTGGAGATGCTCTCCCTCCCCATGCTCTAGTTCTTTCTTCCTTTTCCATTTCTCCCTTCCTTCCTTCCTTGCTTTCCCCTTTGTATTTTGTCCTGAAGCATATGGAATAATCAGGCTTAGCATCTGTGACCTAAAGAGAGCAGTTCCTTGATCATGACCATTTCCATGGGTTTGCAAAGCTCAGAAAATAAAGACCAATAGTCCTCAGGACATCCAGCAGAGCAGAGGATCTTCTACCTCTAGTAGAAAAACTAAGTTTTCTGCTCTTTTGCTTCTTGCCAGCAATCTCTAGTTTTTCTTAACCTCCGGAGCCAAGGCGGAAATCTTGGTTTTGAGGCCATTCCACGTTGACAGAGCTGCTATAATGAGGTACTCAGAACCAGAAAAGACACCTGCTCTTGGAACAGATATAATTGCATTTTATAATTGCATCGAGGACAGAAAGGTCATTGATTCGACTGCAGAAAATCCTGGACTATCAGATACAGCTGAGTGATGATCCTCTTTCCTGGTGGAGAAATATTCCGTGTCTGTGGTCTCACACTTAGGTTGTGTGGGTGAAGGTTAAGCCTTCTGCCCTTTGAGCTGGATGCTTTTCCATTTTGTAAGCATCGCCGCTGCTTTGCATGATTAAGAGAAAATGCAGACAACATACAGAGTAACACAGAATTTTGTCATTTTCATGGGTTTCAAAATAGCTGGACCAAACCACTGGAATTCTCACATCCTGGCATTAAAATGCAGTCAGAACTAATATTTTGTAGATAGCAAGGAGAAGGTGGGAGTAGATTTTGAAAAACTCAAAGTGAAAAGATCTTCCAGCGAAGTATTTAAAAATGTCACCCAAACTTATATTTTCCTGGAACAATCTCTACAATACAGTATTTGGAAAGGGAAAGAAGACCAATGATATTTGTTTCTATTTTTTCTAGTTTTTTCTAGTTGAGTACTCTCAATATAAAGAAATATGATGGGCAGTTACTGATTCTATAAGTGGGTTGATTCCACAAATTGTTGGATCTTTTTGTATTGTGTTTTTTTTGGTTTTTTTTTTTTTTCTGTTTTGTTTTCAATTACCTGGACTTAGAATTCTCCATCTGCCTTCCCTCCCCAATTAAGATGGTGGACTAGGATTCAAAGACCAACGCACACTGCTACAAAGGCAGAGCAGAATCCTAATTTTAAGCAGAAATTCAAGCATTTACTTTTCCTTTTACCTCATGAGCAGAGGATGGGGATCCAACTTGCTCAGAGCCAGTTGGATAGCTCCCACTTAATATTCTCCAGTGGCACAGAGGGAGACAGAACCTGGAGCTGAGGCCAGGGTGACCTGTAGAGGCCAGAAGCCCCAGGCACAGCTTGCCAACTGAAGAGTCATTAATGTCCCTTTTTCTCTCACCAGGTGCTATTGTGAGAGCCCACCGCTTTCAGGCAAAAAAGGAAGGGCAGTTTCCCTTTCTGTTTTAGAAGTATCTCCATCATACCTTCAATTTTGCTTTTTAGTCCACAAAGTCTGAAATACTATTGAGCCGTTTACGAAGACATATGCCCAGCCTTTTCTAAATCAAACTTACAGAGGGTGTGTAAAAATTAACTATCTCTTGGGGCGCCTGGGCTCCCTTCTGCCTTGGGGTCAGTCTGATCTCAGGGTCCTGGGATCGAGCCCAACATCGGGCTCCCTGCTCAGCGGGGGGTCTGCTTCTCCCTCTCCCTGCCTCTTGCTGCTGCTCTCTCTTGCTATCTCTCTCTCTCTCTCTCTCAAATAAAAAAAAATAAAATCTTAGAAACAAAAACACAGAAAAAAAAGAATTACCTCTAGTTCTCTGTCAATAAGCCAATACTTTTCAAGTACGAACACAAAATGAGTACCACACAGAAACCCCTTCCATTACTGAGGCACTTCAGCGAGAACATACCAAGTGACTATGTACCTTTAAAGGCCATTTTTATCACAGAGGATGTTTTGGGCCAAAGTGGTTTCAGATCACTATCAGAATTAGGGGATTTTTTCATCAGAACACTAAATCAGAGGCCACACCCACCAGGATTCCATTCAGAAAACAGCGCTACTCACTCTCGCCCAGTAATCTGGCCCCTTTCAATGCAGCCCAATGCCCACTGGGAAATTAGCCATCAGCAGACCCGCCCGGGGCACCCCACCTCTCCCTACCAATTTGCAGTGAAGTCACTATGTTTTAGTCACAATCACTGTCTTTTGATCACTCTCTTCTGAATACAGGATCTCATTCCAAGAACAATTCCTTCCCTAGGCACACAAACGGAAAGAACCTACTTTAGAGGGGCTCCCTGAAGACCAGGTGATAGAAAAACATGGTGCCCCCACAAAAAATCACCTCTCTCCAGCCGGCTGAAGACCCTACACTTTAAAAATAAATTGCTAAGGGCACCTAGGTGGCTCAGTTGGTTAAGCGTCTGCCTTTGGCTCAGGTCATGATCCTGGAGTCCTAGGATCCAGTCCCACATCGGGCTCCTTGCTCGACAGGGAGTCTGCTTCTCCCTGACCTCTCTCCTCTCATGCTCTCTCTCTAAAGTAATAGATACATAAAATCTTTTAAAAATAATAATAAAATAAATAAGCTACTAAGAGGACATCCCAGGGTTTGTGTTCTGCACTGAGTGTTGTAATACTTCCTTTCATCCAGGTAACTCCCACAGACTCCGATGGGCCCTTTCCGGACGGGGTTCACTTGGCACTAACCAAACACTTGAGCGGACCTTCCTAGCTGGAAACATTAGTTCATTGCAGGGTAGGGCTTATGTGATCATGCTGTCTTCAATTGGAACCCCCACCACCCTGTTACCCAGAAACAAAATAAAGTAAAATAACACTATGCACACACTTCTCATGTGTCCACAGCAAAACACAACACTAGAAAATATGATGGCTACAAAAGAAGCCTTAAAAAAAAGCATCTTCTTTGCTTCTCTGACAGTTACCAGTTTGATTACTTACATTAGTCAAAAGTCTTTGAAATTCATAGGCAATTGTGAGTTATCCAAGTAGTATGGAAAGGGGGGGGTTGTTGAAAACTGTTTTTTAAATTTATTTTTAAATTTGTTATGATTCTTCTTCTTCTTCTTCTTTTTTTTTTTTAGAAAGAAAGAGAGAGCACACAAGTGGGGAGGGGCAGAGGGAGAGAGAGAACACTAAGCGCGTCCACACCCAGCAGGAAGCTGGACACGGGGCTCGATCCCAGAACCCCGAGATCATGACCTGAGCCAACGTCATGGGTCAGATTCTTAACCAAATGAGCCACCCAGGTGCCTGGAAAAACCTTTTTTTTAAATAAGAAAGCAGTATGTGAGAAATACTGCATCAAACCAATAATGAATGAATTTATTTACTGAAGAATTACTATCAAACTTGGTAGAGCCCTAGGACATCATAATATCAAAAAAAAACATTAGTAAGTGCTAAGAGTCCGGTCTTCTACTAAGTGCTTCACATAAACAGACACATCCAGTCCTTCCAGCAGGCTATGGCGAAGACGCTCTTCACCTTTTATGGAGGAGGAAATGGAGGTGCGAGAGATTCCGTAACTTATTTGTCGAGGATGACAAAACTGGCAAGATGAGCAATGTGCTGAGCTCAGGTCTTCTGACATTAAGACCAAGCGTGCCAGCTGCAAACTCAGTTGGTTCCCACAACACTGCATTTCTGGATCTTTACTTATAGTAAGTCTACGGAGGAAAGGGTAAAAGAGGTTTTTTGATAGAAGTTGATGAAGACATATTTTAAATGTTTGCCGAATGCTGACCCTTCTTTTCTTTCTTATATCGAGAGAATGTGCACATGAATGTGCACATGTGCTATATGGAAATAAAACCATTTTATTATTATTATTATTATTTAAAGATTTTATTTATTTATTTGACAGAGAGAGATTACAAGTAGGCAGAGAGGCAGAGAGAGGAAGGGAAGCAGGCCCCTGGCTGAGCAGAGAGCCCGATATGGGACTCCATCCCAGGACCCCAAGACCATGACCTGAGCCGAAGGCAGCGGCCCAACCCACTAAGCCACCCAGGTGCCCTCATTTTATTATTTTAACCTGCATCTACTTTCTTCTTTAGATTGTGATCCCTGTGGGTGAGAACCATGTTCTTTTTTTTTTTTTCTTTTTTTTAAGATTTTATTTATTTATTTGACAGAGAGAGACACAGCAAGAGACAGAACATAAGCAGGGGGAGTGGGAGAGGGAGAAGCAGGCATCCTGCCGAGCAGGGAGCCTGATGCGGGGCTTAATCCTAGGACTCTGGGATCATGACCTGAGCCAAAGGCAGATGCTTAACAACTGAGCCACCCAGGTGCCCCAAGAACCATGTTGTGATTGTGAACCGGCCATATCTAGGGCCCTCAAAGAGCTCATGGTTCAACAGGGGAGAAAGAAGACACAGGCGATTATTAGTGATCTATAGTAATATATGGGCTCAATATATGTGTCTTCCTGTCTATTGAGTAAACTTTCAGCCCAAGAGTACTAAGTAGCCTTTAAAACAAACAAACTGAGTTTTTTGGAGAGGAGGGGCGTGGGGGATGGGTGAGCCTAGTGGTGGGTATTAGGGAGGGCACATCACATGGAGCATTGGGTGTGGTGCCTAAACAATGAATGCTGGAACACTAAAATAAAATAAAATGAAAAAAATTAAAATTAGAAAGAGCATCGCTAAAAATAAATAAATAAAAATAAAAATAAAGGAATGTTTTGTCCAAGGGATTCTGCATTTTTAAAATTCTACCCAGGAACAAAAAAGTCAATGATTATAAATATCATCTCCCCCATCTCTGACTTTTAACCAGTGTCGATTGGCCAGAGCCAAGCTAACCTAATTCATCTTCTCTCCCTCTTTTCCAGTAAGAATAAAAAAAAATCACAGAAAAAAGGGAAACGAACAATGGGCACATTCTACAGATAAACATGAGTTTACGATATCTGAAGGGTTTCTGAGACACTTGTTCAGTGTCCAGTGTAAGCCTATATTATAATTTAGTGTTTCATGTGGACAAATCCTCTCGAGGCAGCAATATAGTTCACTGACCCGTACGGAGAGAAATGACACAATCATAGAAACCTACACACACTCCAAGTATATTCTAATGTTTGTGTGGATCAAACCCCTCGGGCTCACACAGAAGCATCACTCACTGTGTAACAAAGATTCCAAAATCCCCTCACATCTTCAACTCCAAAAGGGAAAAGTGTTGAATACAATTCCAATTTATGATGACCAGAGAGACAGGAAATGCCAGACATTATGTTACATTATTGGAAAGAGGTTAAAAAAAGAAAAAAAAAAAATCTGTGACAAATGATGGAGCTCGTCGAAATGTTTTATAAAACGAAGAGCTGTCAGCATCAAACATTTTAATTCACTACTCAAGATTACCATCTGTAACCCGATTTGGAAATCGGCTCAAATTGTAACACTGTGCTCATCTTTCCAAATCAGATTAGATCATCCAAACCTCTGCATTCCAGGCAAAATGGCTCGGCTAGGGGGGAAAAAAAAGGCCACCCAATCAGGCACTTTATTTCTAAAATAATGGTGATAAAAAATGACACATGGTTAAAAAGCAAACAGAAACTTCTTTCACCGAGTAGGCTATGAGGGTCACGTGGTTCAGCGTGATTTGGTTTCTTCCAAATGAGAAGAGGCAGGAGAAGAATAGAAGAAGCGAAGTGATAAGAGATCTGAACACATCAGGGATGTCCCGCCAATGTCACTTGCGGCACGGTGCCAGAAAATTCAAGGCCATCATGAGCTTCTCCTTGATTACCGATAGACACTAACGTGCCAACAGTGAGAGAGCAGCGTTCAGAGCAAGAACAGCGCTCGTTTCTGTGATGACCCTCCACTGTAGACCGTTAGCTACCCTCGCCTTCATTTTCCTAAAATATGCATGTATGGTTGGACTTTTCAACCTAATTAAATTTCCTGCTTGGCGGTAACATTCTTTCATGTGGGATCCAATCACGCATCTTGACAGGAAAGGAGATCCAACTCAATAAATGTAGGGGGCGTGCTTCATCTGTCCCAAGCACTCCTCAAAAGGCTAGGGACGGAATCGTGAGGCGGGGAATTGCCGACTTTATGCCAGTACTTCTTCATTATAATAAAATAGAATCGGATTATGGATAATAGCACATAATAGCTGGAAACGACTTAAAAGAGAATTTGCTTCCCTCTTCCTTCCTTCCCTCCTCCCTCCCTCCCTTCTCTTGCTCGGTCTTCTCTCTAGTTCATGATCTTTCTCTCTCTCCCTCCCTCTCTTTCTGTCATAAAGAGTTTCCCCAATCATCTATATATTAAGATTTCACAAAGGACCTGGAGCATAGTAAGTGACTGGTAGACAAGAAATGTTATTTTGTGACCGAATTATTGAAGCTTGAAAGATAAATACGTCCGATACGGCAGGCACAAATCATGTGTGGCTACTTAGCACTAGAAATGTGGAAATACACGTCCGGAGTGACATGTATCCAAGTATAAAGTACCCCCAAATTTCCAAGATGGTAGAAAAATTTACATACTGAAATGACAATATTTTGGAAATAGTGAAGTAGATAGTAATTAGATCTTTTTACTTTTTTTTTTAAAAAAACATCTTTTTACTTTTTTAACCTGGTTGCTCGAAAAACTTAAATTATCTATGTGGCAGTGTTTTATTTGTACTGGACAGCACTCCTCGAGAGAGAGAGAGAAGCTAGCAGGTGCTCGTATGGCTGATTGTGACTAATAACAGAATCAGAATCAAGGTGTCCTAACTTCCAGCCCTCAGAGTTTTTATTTTTTCAAAATTTGAAGGAGAGGAACCCTTAACAATGGAAATCGTATTGTCTTCTATGTATATAAAGGAGACCATAAGTGGCAACATTGTAAAACAGATTCTATCCGTAATCATGAACATGCGAAGGGACTACATGCTTTCACATGGTTCAAGCTCAAATGACCTATCGAAGGCCACTGGAAACAGGGAGAGGTTATAAAATGAAGGCCATAATAAGAAAATCATGAAAAAAACATGGAGAGCCCATCATTGAGCAGTAATGTAATCTGAAATAGGAAAGAGCACCTGTAATGAGTTCATCCAGTATTAGGAAAATCAGTTTTAGAATAACAGTATGCACTTGGGGCCTCTGGATGGCTCAGTCGGTTAAGCAACCAACTCTTGACTTTGGCTCAGGTCATGATCTCAGGACCGTGAGATCGAGTCTGGAGTCAGGCACTTTACTGAGTGCAGAGTCTGCTTGTCCCTCTCCCTCTGCTCCTCCCCCTGTTCTCTCTCTAAGAAAGTAAGATAGATAGATAATAGATAGATAAAATCTTAAAGAAGGAAAACAGGATGCACTTAAATAAATTAATTGCCATCTTGCCTCCAAAGAGTTTAGACATCGGTTTGACTGCACCATAGACTCCCACAAGGCATCTTGGGACTACACACACACACACACACACATAGGTACACATACATGTTTTGAAACTAGAATCACAAGGGGGAAGAAAGCTTGCTGGAAATAAAGCAGGATTTTGTCGTCATAGCAACCTCAACTTTTTAAAAGCAACATTAAGGCAAAAAAAAATAAAAAATAAAAAAAAAGAAGAGCTCATCAAGAGCCACATCAAGTTGTTATAGCAACCAAAATATGGCTTTATAAAAACAAGTGTGCATTAAAATAGCCAGAGGGTTATAATAGTAAGAGACTATTATGAAAATATATTTGCAGAGACCAAAGGTTTAATTTTTACCCTGTTTTAATCAGGACTTGTGTTCTCTGCTTCATGAGAACAAAACATTTTCTCAAGCGACTCTCTTGATAAACACAGCGGCTGGGGCGAGGAGGCTGGATCATAGTTTGTCACAGATAATAATAATCAGTGGGGCTAAAATTAGTTCATTAGTGCTAATAATTTGATCCTTTCTAGGTGGTGAAGACCATTAAGCCAAAAACAGATGGGGGCGCCTGGATGGCTCAGTGCATTGAACGTCCGACTCTTGGTTTGGGCTCAGGTCATGACCTCTGGGGCCTGGGATCAGCCCCGCAATGGGCTCCATGCCCAGCAGAGGGTCTGCTTGAGATTCTCTCTCTTGCTGTGCCCTCTTGCTCACACATTCTCTCTCTCTAAAATAAATAACAAAGCAGAATAAAAAGTAGTCCAACTGCCTTGTCTGGAAAGATCCAAGGAACATGGGTCTAGAACAAGGTTTCTCAATGTTGGCACGAGTGACATTTTAGATTCGTTCACTGCTTGTTGCGGGTGCTGGTCCCACACATTGTAGGATATGTAGAATCATCCCTGGTCTCCGCCAGAGACACGAGTTGCCACCTCCCACCTCCACCTGCAGGTGTGACAACTACAAATATCTCCAGACATTGCCAGATGTTCTTTCGGGAAGAGGATGGTAGGAAGCCAGATCACCCACGACGGACAACCTTCGCTCTAGAAACATTTCATCCGTTTCATTCATGCCATCCTGAAACTCGTGGAAATTGAGCAAATGTGGAAGAAATGCATCTAGCGAGCCAATCATAATCCCCTTCAAGGGGAAACCTCCCAAACTCCCGTAAATCTCTGGACCTAGGGTTGACTTGGCTTACTATCTTAGAGCAAATATTCTTTATTTCCTTTTATTTTAGAAAAAGATTTTAATCATTTTTGAGAGAGATAAAGAGAGCATAAGCATGAGCAGGGGAAGGGGTAGGCAGACAGAGAGAGAACCAGACTCCCTGCAGAGCAGGGAGCTCAATGTGGGACTCAATCCCAGGACCCCAGGATCATGACCTGAGCCAAAGGGAGACTCCTTTTTTTTTTTTTTTTTTAAGAATTATTTATTCATTTATTTGACAGAGATCACAAGTAGGCAGAAAGGCAGGCAGAGAGAGAGAGGGAAGCAGGCTCCCTGCTGAGCAGAGAGCCCGATGCGGAACTCGATCCCAGGACCCTGAGACCATGACCTGAGCTGAAGGCAGTGGCTTAACCCACTGAGCCACCCAGGCACCCCAAAGGGAGACTCTTAACTGACTGAGCCACCCAGGTCCTTCCTTATTTCAATTCTCAAAAGCCCAGGCACATGCTCTGGTTTATGGGATGAACATTCTACCTTCTCCGACCCCAGGAGCAAGCCCACAGTTGAGCCCCGTGCTCCTCCATACACATACAAGGTAGGAAACCCTTCAACTAGCCCCATCCTCCTCCTCTTCCAGCACCCCTAATCATTTCCACAGTGCTTTCCCATTTGGTTGAATACTGTATTGGGGAAATGCGTATATCCAAAATGGCTTCCTCCCCTGGTCAACCACCAAAATGCTCCAAATTGATCTTTATTGACTTGAATGTTGCTTCAGTGCTAATAGAGCATAAAGCATCAGCCAGGCTGGGACCTTTCCATCTTTTATTGAGACCAGGTGAGTTAAAACAAAATAAGAACACATGTGGTCAACGCTTATGGAGTGACTGACCAAATAAAAACCACGGGCAAGGTGATAAAAAGGGGAGAAGCATGAAGATACAGCTACTTGCCAAAGGCAGTTTTCAGTCCAGTTATTAGATGCTGGTAGATGAAAGCTCCAAGTAGTAACCTCATTGAAAGCAGACACTGTTTTTGTAACCTTGGAGGTACCATAATACCTGACCCAAAATCAACAACAAATGACCAGGACTCTGGTTTAAGGCCTATGCAATCCCCTAAGCCCCATTTTCTTTTTAGAGTTATAGCAATTCGAGTTATCATTAGCATGAATGACACATACCTGTGAAGACTTGAGGGGCCTATCTTTTCCTAGCTCTTTCATCAACTTTATTTTACTATTGTTCTCTCATATAGCTAAATAATTTTATAAAGGAATTTTGGAGAAATCTACTTTTTGAGGATTTCCATTTCTATTTTTGTTTCACATGGGTATTCTATAGAACTCTATTCTTTTGAGGAACAACAGAATGATTCATTGGATTCATAGAATAAATATATATATATATTTCTTTGTAAAATAAATAACATATATCTACATATAAAATACATATCTGGGGTGCCAGGGTGGCTCAGTGGGTTAAAGCCTCTGCCTGCGGCTCAGGTCATGATCCCAGGGTCCTGGGACAGAGCCCTGCATCAGGATCTCTGCTTGGCAGGGATCCTGCTTCTCCCCACCCCATTTCTGCCTGCCTCTCTGCCTACTTCTGATATCTGTCAAATAAATTTTAAAAAAATCTTTTAAAAAATAAAATAAATTTCATATATACACACACACACATATATGTATGTATGTATATATATATATATATATATATATATATATATACACACACACATATATCTTTTCCATTCTATTTCCGAACATGATTCTTACACCTGCCTGCATTATTTTCTGGAAGGTCACACAGACTGCTGCAGACCCTTGTACCTTATTGTGTGTGTATCCATTATGGGTTTTCTTGCCCCAGGACCCTGAGAGATTGGTAAACACCTGTGGAGGAAGTGTTTTAAAAGTCAGTTGTGACCTTCTCTATCACTCATGTCCATTGGAAAAACTGACAGTCTACCACTGAGAGGCTCCATCTACTTAAAAACAGTGTTATGAAGAGCCTTGAGATACGCCAAGGGATTGGCCATCATATAGGACTCTGAAGTACTCCATTTGTTAATCAAAACAGATCATTCCCTCCCATGGCAAATACTATTCTAGTTGGCACTCACATAAAGGGGTCCTTGAGAGCTTGTGCAGTCACAGGAAGTTGTCAAGGGTGATGCTAGAACCCCGTGTGGTTGGTAAGTGTGCATGGCTGTGATGAGACTTCACACAAATACTTGCAAACGTGGTGCATGGTTTCCTAATCACGCATTAAAGAGAGATGCTTCAAAGGAGTGTGCAGGAGCACATGGCTTTGATTCCATCCTTACAAATACAATGAGGGTTTGCTTTGAACTCTAAAAGGTTATCTTGGTGTTCCAGCAAACAAGAAAGCATGTACCGGCTAGGATAATAGTGAATTTGAAAAAAAATTTTAAATCATAGTTTTTCGAGGCCAAGGTAAGTCTCATTAAAGAGGCTGATTCACCGCAAGCTTGATCTGGAATAATGCTCTCTCCCCCAATAGACAAAGTAGGTAAGCAGCCCAACCGCATAAACAGTCATTTTTTTCATACACCATATTCCCTAAGTAGAGAGGTTACTTGCTGGAGTCTGGTAATGTGGTTGGAACAGCACTGACGCCTGATACTCAGCTTCACTAAATTCATTAACTCACCTTGGATGGGATTTCACAGGGTCTTTTGTAAAAGGACATTGAAGAAGAGATTTTAAAAATCTAGTTGGTGACGTTTGCTCTTATTTGATCCTTCTTCTAGCTCTTCAAATCGCCCAATGATTGCTCTACATGGTATTTCCAGCTTGGAAAATGGAGAGAACACAGTTCAGAACAGCCAAGTGGCGGCAGGGAGGTGGGGGAGTCTATTGGACACCATCTTGAATACCTTAAAAATATCCCATGAATCCACTAAAATACAAAGATCTGGATCAAAATTATAGGTAAAGATGGAACTGGGCTGTCTGAAAGGGGGAAGATGGGAAGAAAAAGGGAGCAGGGGCCCAGCTGTTCCTTTGCTCCCCGAACCCTTCCCACATGCCCACCTGCAGAGCCAGTGGAGGGCTACGGAGTCAACACACTTTAAAATTTCCATGCCCCTGTTTTGCTTTTATTCCAGATTACTTTTCATAGAAAAACGGGCTCCTGAGACCCATCATGATGGTGGCAGATGATGAGGAATCGTTAAGAAGAGATGATATCACAGGCAAAAGTTTCCAGCTTGAAATTGTCACTTTTTTTGGGGGGGGGGGGCAATCCACTTACTCAGTTCTGTTTGGAGTAGCAGCTCCATGACAAATATTATGCTTGGTACTGGGGGTAAAAAAATTTATGATTTAGGGGCGCCTGGGTGGCTCAGTGGGTTAAGCCACTGCCTTCGGCTCAGGTCATGATCTCGGGGTCCTGGGATCAAGTCCCGCATGGGGCTCTCTGCTCAGCAGGGGGCCTGCTTCCCTTCCTCTCTCTCTGCCTGCCTCTCTGCCTGCTTGTGATCTCTCTCTGTCAAATAAATAAATAAAATCTTTAAAAAAAAATTTATGATTTAGCAAAGAAACCAAAATCAGTCAAATAGTGAGAAGTAATGGCGTAAGTACTGTGTGATAAGTAATGTATTACTGGGAGAGTAGAAAACCAGTGAATCTGACCTGGCCAGAGGTGTCCGGGGAGAATTTAATAGAAGGGAGAGGAGTCAGGCCTTTCAGGAAAAACACTTGCCAAAATTAATGCAGATCACCAGTGGGGTTTTATGGGATCTACGTGACCTGTTTTCACACATTCAAGAACACAGACTCACCCTGGGACACCAAATCATTTTAAAATTACAAGACTCTTAAATATATGATCAGCCAACATTTCTTTTTCTTCCAATCCAAGTTTTATAATTCCACAGCCCATGCTCTTTTGACTGAGGACAGTAAGAGGCCACGGCAGCCCCACAGTTACTCCAGCTCCATATTTAATCTACAGAACAAACGTGTCTCCTCAAAAAACACACCACACACACACACACAAAACCACACCACATTTGTCCATTCAGGTGATTACGAGGTAGATGAAGTCACCTGGTGGCATCAACAGCATGACAGCCACCTGTGTAGGCCAGCGTGGCCTTCAAGCGGCCAAATGACAATTTGCAGAACTGGACTAGAGGAGCTGGCAATGTGGATGAAGCTAGGGGTACAGGTGTTTTGTTTTGTTTTAGTGAAATCTGAGGGCACGCACCACCCCCCCCCCAGTGCACATCTCACACATGCATGTGCGAAGATGATCAGAAATGCAGGGGATGTGTCCTGAACACTGGAAGGAAGCACATGCACATTGTGCTGAACTACATGTTGCTAATACGGGACAACATACTGACTATAACATGTTTTATGATGTAATATTAATGCACTGCTTTTTATGTCCTATTCAACTGTTTCCAGACTTGATAGCCACCCAAAGAACATGCTCAAGAGATAGATTTCACGTATCTTTAGGGACGAAACAGACTTAATTTTGGTGCCATTCCTCCCCCTCCACTGGTGCCATGTGATATCACCCTAAGTTTATCTAACTCAAATGAAAATAAATTGGTAGCTTCTGATGACTTTGCCGTGTTGAATTATACTTTCCAAGGTGGCTCCCCGACCACCTGTATGTAAATCGTTCAAGCTGTTGGCTAAAAATGGAGATTTTAGAGCCTTATTCCAAACCTACTCAGTCAGCAGTCAGAAAGCCATGTGGCCACACAACGCTAGCTAGCTTCATAATCAGCCCTGGTCATGTTGGCAGGAGGCAGAGGTAAATCAGCTGGCAGAATCTGGCACTAAACTTGTTGACAGAAACTAGCGTCCAGGCCCTCTGTCTGCCTGCTAAGTCTCTTGTTTGACCACTTTAAAGAACGGGGCTCCTGGCTTGGTTCCTGACTAAGGTCCAGTTTTGCGTCTGGAAGCAGAGCTTTGGGCTTACTTTCTGAAACAACGCTGGATGCCCAAATGACTGTTCTAATTCTCGGTCACTCCATCTCTTACACGTTTCCCCCGTCCCCTCTGTCCCTTGCTACTGTGTGATCCCACATCTCAGTAAGTGCTGTTCGGCTCCTAACTAGGTACGTCATGCTCAACTTTGCAGACTGATAACCCAGCCCCTGGCTGATTAAGTGCTTCCCACAGATCGGCAGCATCAACGTACCATCCGGGCATCTGTTAGAAATTCACAATCTTAATGCCCACCCAGACTCACTTTGGTCGGCTGAAAATGGCTCTCCAATATAAGTCCATGTTTTAATCCCTGGAATCTATACATAGTCCCTCGGGTGGAAGTTTTTATAGATAGGATAGAGATTTTTAGATCATACTGAATTATCTAGACGGGTTCCAAATCCAATTACCAGATCCTTAGAGAGAGAGGGAGAGGGAGATTATGCATACAGAAGAGAAGGCCATGGAAACATAGACCCCACTGGGAATGCTTGCAGCCACCAGAAGCTGGAAGACAAGGAGAGGATTTTTCCCACCGAGCGTCCAGATGGAGTACGACCCAACCAACCTGCAGATCTCAGCCCAGCGAAACTCATATTGCACTTGTCACCTCAAGAACTGTGACAGACCCGATTTTTGAGGTTTTTAAGGCCCCCAGTTGGTGGTGATTTTTTGCAGTAGCTTTAGGAAACCAGTATACTACTGAGCCAGATCTGCACTGTTTCAAAAGATTTCCTTATTTATTTTAGAGAGAGAGTATGAGTGGGGGGAAGGGCAGAGATTGAGAGAGAGAGAGAGAGAGAAAGAAAGAATCCCAAGCAGATGCTGCACTGAGTGGCGAGCCTGACTCAGGGCTCTACCTCAACACCCTGAGCCAAAACCAAGAGTGGGATACTTGACAGACTGAGACACCCAGGTGCCCCCAGATCTGCATTATAACAAGATCTATGGGAGACTGACACATACACTGGAATTTGAGGATCAGTGACATAACTACACCAGACCTTCCAGTCAAGCCGACATTTCTCCACCCTCCTCAATTCTGTCCCTTCACCACGGATTTCAAATTCCATTCGACCATCTGTATGCAGAGATGATTGCAGCTAACTTCACCTCCGACATGAGAAAACAAATACTCCATAACCATTATCACTGATAGGAACTGGAAATGGGGACCGGTTTTGACCTCAGTTTAGGTTATTACCGTCTTAAAGAAAATCAGCATTTCCTCTGAAGATGATCGACCTTGTATATGAGGAAGCATTATCATGTCCTGCCTGAGCCGCCCAGGCACCCCTTGATTGTGATGACTTAATATTAAACTGGGGAAGGATCATTGCTGAGGAGCAAAACAATTACGTTAGGACAAAAACAACTGCCACTTTGCTAAGTAGCTGTAAAAGACCCCTCTCCTAGAAAGACCCCTCCCCTAGTAGATAGATAGGATAACTAACTGCTTGTTTGCTTTTCTGTAAACCGCTGGCTTTTAGGTATGAAATTAGGTTATCAATTGTGTGATTAATTGCTTATTAATTGCTCTTTTGCCTTTCTCTAGCCGCGTGGCTTATAGAAATAATAGAGACGCCATGATGGCATTCCTACCTTCCCCCTTCTTGTTCCCCTTCCCCACCTCTCCTTTCGCGCGCGCGGGCCCTCATAACCAATCAGCTTATTCCCCCCTTCCCGCCGCTCTCTTCGCGCGCTCGGGTCCCTGGAGCCAATCCGCAAACTCCAAGTATGCCTTTTTCAAAAGTTCAAACTGTCCACCAATCAGTTGCGCCCCACCCAAAACTTGTTTGTACCTTCCTATAAAAGACCCTGCTTCACTCCAGTCGGGGTGCTCGGTTAGCTGGAGCTGCCGACCACCCGCTGGTACCTGCGTGACAATAAACCTCTTGCTGTTTGCATCCAGTGGCAGTGTTGGATTCTTGGGTAAGGGGATCCGCGGGTCTTTCAGCTGTACCCAAACTGGTGGTCCCGACCACCTGAAATTTATTTTGCAACACTTGCGAGGATCCTGTGAAAAATGCATGTTTCCTTCATGGAGCATGATACACAAACAGGTCAGGTTATTTGAGCTGAATGTCAGTCAAGGTTAATTACAAAAAAAAAGGGGGGGGGGCCTCTTTTCAAGAAAAACAATGGCAGTAAGTCCTAAAATCCATGTGCACTGATTTGCCAGGTTAAATACAACCTGGGCTGGAAAGGAGGGGAGGCAGTCTGGATCTGCTGCAAATGTACGTATGCTCCCTACTGTTCTTGGACAGTCCTGGAGGCAGAACCCTCTCCGAGAACTCCAGTCGATCATTCTGGCAGGCAGGAGAGGGGCCTCTACCTGGCTTTGTGAATAGGCAGGTACTGATTGTGGGAGCAGGTCTGAGGTATGGTGGAGAAGCACTTAGTACATGTTCCCAAAGACTCTACCTTCTAGCCTAGGAACTGAAATTAAACCCCGAGGAATGGGGAGAGAACTGGTCAACACCCCCTGCGCACTGTAGCAGGCGCAAGCATGTGTTTGACTCACCGTAGCTCCTCACCAAACTGTTCAGAAGCAACGGTCTGAAGGCTTTACTCCGGCTTCCCCTCCTCATTTACTCTTTACAGCAATTCTCGGTAGAGAAAAGGCAATGAGAAAACCTTCTTTTATCTCATCTCTCACTTCAGTCAAATAAGAAAACGTCTCTGTTCAGGTTTCCTGATTTGAGTCCTTTTCCAAGAGTTTCTCCAGTTTCCAGCAACAGAAATAAGGGTGTCGGCAGACTAGCCTCCCACTGGAACTGTCCAGCAGCTCGTGCCACACTAATGAAAATTAGCAAGGCAGATTGGAAGCTACACTGGCATGCATTTTTGTCCCCAATAGGAGGAGTAGAGGGGGTTGAGCTGCTGTTTTTCAATTTGCTTATGATCTTCAAAGGGGCCGTTAGGTGTGAAATGAAAGCATGTACCTGACCCAATGCAATGGAATCTAATACAACTTTCCTGGGCATATTTAATTACTAGGCTCCCTAGTTACAAAAACCGACATGTTTCTCCTAAGTGGACATTTCTGGATCTGCTTTTTTTTCCCCCTTTCTTTTTTTTTTTTTTTTTTTTTTCCCCCTTTCTAACTGAAAATCAGGCTACTGGCATGACTGTGTATTGAAATACTCAAAGGGGAAGAAAAGTTGATGTCAGATGAATTTTTACTGAAAGAGGCTTTATAACCACCCCTCACAGCCTGCCTCTGGTTTGGACATTACAAAGCTGTACAGACTTCGTTATCAGGTGCAACCTTATCTCCTCAACCAGTCTGAACCCTTTCTGCAAGCCTGGTGAAGACTCACTCTATTTCATTTCCTTTACTTCTAACAAAGCACTAAAACCAGTACTGCCTTATGGATATTTACTGAGTAGAAGCTTATGTATGAGAAGAGCCTCAAAAATCAAATGTTTAATCTTGCAAATGTGCTAGTTAACGTACAGGGGTTTTCTTCTGTCCAGGGACAGAACTGATCTTGAATATCTTAATAGATTCTAATAGGTGAGGTGCTTTGATCAGTGGTATAATAGACATATTCCATGAATGAACCAAAACCTATTAGTCATCAGTAAGTTTTCCATCTGACACAGGACTGGGAATATCCTCTCTTTCCTTGAAACTTAAATACTCTCAGGGCACCTGGGTGGTTCAGTGGGTTAAAGCCTCTGTCTTCTGCTCAGGTCATGGTCTCAGGGATCAAACCCTGCATCAGGCTCTGCTCCCCCCCCCCCCCTCGCCTGCTTTTCTGCCTGCTGCGATCTCTGTCAAATAAATAAATGCAATCTTTAAAAAAAAAAAGAAAAGAAATACTTTCCATAGTACTTAAAATTACTTTCCCTTGCTAACTCCTCGGTATTCACCAAACCAGTTCATGTAATGATTGCCACTGCCCCTTCTGTGCACTCGGGTGACACCCATGCACGCTCATCGTTGTCAACCCATTTGTCATTCTCGATTAAAAAAATTAAAAAATCAATATCCAGTACACACCCAGTTATTTCAGGGCTGGCAAATTACATGGGTCCACATCTCTGATCCCTACCCTTCCTCTGACCCAGAGGAAGTCTGAATAAAGTTCTTAAAAAGTGAACCAAAGCACCTCATTTCCTCTTGCCCTCTCTACCTCATACTGGGGAGCTCATATGACCTGCTGTCCTCATGTCTACACATGTGGTTACTGAAGGGGAACTGAATGCCTAGAGCTCCCCAGCTGCAAAATCAGCCTTAAAATTAATACATGTGGCCACTGACTATAAACCTTTGTGCCTGGTGACACGGCTTTAGACTTCAGCTTCACGCCCAGAGGGCTGACAGACACAATGGCTGAACAGTATTAGAGAGAGAAGAATCGATTTTACTAATGCATGAAACAAGGGCAGCATTTTTATGCTAAGCAATTAGGTTTTGGCAAGGAAATCTCTTGTGTTGAAAGAGGAACCTTTTTTCTCGGTGACAGAGCAATTTTCTTCACTGGAGTTGAATGTTCTCTTCATAATCGAAATGTTTGGGGAATGTATGAAAGTAAAAAGAACAATAATGTCCTCTTCAGATGCCTTGTGACATCACAACAGATGGCATGCAGAGTGGGAAGGAAATTAGCCAGAGAGTCCTAAGGCTCTGGTTCTGGGTCCACATTTGGCAAGTATCCTCTGAGAAGAAAGGGGGATGGAAGACAGGCTCTCCAGCCTGGATTTCGTCATTTCTGAAATGAGAACACCCAGAAGGAAAGCTCATGGCTGATGGAGGTTTTTCGGTTCTCCTACTGACATCTGGGTTGCCAAGTTTGACCTCCCGCGTGTGTTTGGGACAGATGCTGAAAATAAAATAATTTCTCAAAATCAGTCATGGCTACGTTGATCTGGTCACCAAGGAACAGAAGGAAAAATAAAAACTACCAACACACAGAGCTCTTCATGGCTTTGAGAAGATATCTGACCTGCTCTCCCCCATCGGAAGCAGGGGGGCACCCACATGGGGCCTCTGGAATCATCACCTTGTCCCATTTCTAAGTAATTCCAAGGACAACTCACAAGGCTACGACATTCCGACTCCTAGAAAATATCTTTCTTGAATTCAAAGGCCGTAACTCCAAGGTCTACAATTTTCTCTTCTAGGGGTGAATGATAACATTTTTTCCCTTTTACGATTTAACCATCATTTTGATTTCTCGACTCCCTTACAAGTTTTGCACTTAAATGCACAATAGTATTTCTAAAGGGAAAAAGAAAGGCAGGGTGCCCAGCCTCGTCAAAGCCCATTTTCTACTACAAATCACACAGAATAAAGTGTCATATTATTCTTTTTGTTACGTATTGCCACACAATGTATTTTCCCCCTAGGTAACTCAAACCTTTTGCTATGAGAGCTGACTCCTAGGAGACGTTTGGAGTTTATTTTATTCTATCTTGTTTGTCCTTCTTGTCTTCCTCACCAGCAGCAGTTAGAAAAGGGATAAATATATAGCAGATGATTAACACATTCTTGACAGTTGACTGACATGCTGAAGGGCAGCCCACTTCATGAATATACAGTCAGCAACTCACCAAAAGATTATCACCCCTTTCTAGCCAAATGGCAAGGGAGGGTTCTAAGACAAAAGAGCATTTCCTTTAGATGTGCTCAGATTAAGTTCATATACCACCAACAGAAAGAGTTCTATAAAACTATAATTTAGAATTTATTCAAAAGTTTTGTACATCTAAAATATCCAGAGCATCACTGGGAACACAGGGAAATAACTATGTTCTCGAACTACTATCAAAAGATGATTGTTGAGGCGCCTGGGTGGCTCAGTGGGTTAAGCCTCTGCCTTCGACTCAGATCACGATCTCAGGGTCCTGGGATCGAGCCTCGCAACAGGCTCTCTGTTCAGTGGGGAGGCTGCCTCCCCCGCCCCTGCCTGCCTCTCTGCCTACTTGTGATCTCTGTCAAATAAATTTTTAATTTTTTTTTTTAAAAGATGATGTTACACTTAATAGATTTCTCCATCTTCTGACTGGAAGTTCAATTCATATGTCTGTTAAGTTTGGTTGCAGGTTGGGTGTGAGAAAAAGGGGCAGATTTTCTGATTACCTTCTTACTTCCCAACCACTATAGAGCTGATCACTTGAATTTCAACCCTTAGTTACTTTTCTAATCATAGATTGGCTTATTTCAACCAAAGAGTGTTACATATGCTCTTTACAGAGTCTGATTTCAAGAATGTGCGGTTTCCCCCTCAAAGAAAAAATCACACAGAAATCCTATAAGCTGTACCCCTTGTTAAAAATAGTAAAATCCATCTATATGAGAATACTTCGGATATAAATACCTTGAGAAAAACCAGAGAGTACAGTGTCGACTAGCTTGCTGGTCAGAGTCTTCTAGCACAGGATTGTACAGACCATACCCTGGTCCCTCGCTCAGAATTCAAATCATTATGTCCAGGGTCAGAACTTGGGAAATAATATTTCAAACGGCAGGTGATCCATAAACTTCCAAATCTCTGCTCTACAATAAAAGTTTCAAGAGCTTTGACCCAGAGGGACAGAGAGAATGAGTAGAATAAGGCCAAACAAGGGGGAAACAGTGCTTTCCAAGATGCACCCAAACTAAAGCATGGTGCTAAGGAAAATCTACCCTGCATACTTCAGGCAGTGGCTAGCACCCACTTGAAATCAAAAGATGAATGAATGAACATGTTCTAGTCTCCACTGAATTCGTCAAGAAGCAGTCCCTCCATGATATGGCCAATGAGCCTTACATTTAATGCCATCACCATCTCTGACTCATTCTGCCTTGAACTTCCTAGCGATGGTTACCTTGGGAAATCACAACAGGACAAGAATCATATATAAGAAAATAATTACGGCCAATGTTCTGGGTCTGTGTGAATCCATATAGAGTGTGTCCGGCTAGGATGACACGTGAAGAGCATTAACAGTTTATGGGGACGCTCTTAGGGGATGTCTGTGTTCTCTCAAGCCATCCTCAAAAATCTTTCTGTGAAGGAGAATGTATTATCATCCCACTTTCAACTGGGAATGAGGCTCAGAGATGTTGTACAATTTGTCTGGATCGAAGCCAAAGCTTTCTGGAGCCAGGATCAGTGGACCCAACTCATTCAAGGCCACTTCTCATACCAAGCTGTCAGTTCATTAGTATTTAAATAAAAAGCAAGCTATGTTTGCATAAATCTGTGACAGTAATTTCATTTCTCCAAATGCCTGCTATTTCATACTACAGCAGTACTTTACAAATTTTGTGCATAATTTTTGAATATTAATGTATTTGGGATTTGATGGCAGGGAAGGGTCTCCAAAGCTTCGCTCCTTTATCTTTCCATATAAGGCAAGGATTACTATAAAAATATGGACTCTCTATGGGCTCATTATAATCTATGTGTGGCTTTGGGCAAAGAGCTAAATTCCTGATGCACAGTGAGGATTCAGTGTTTGAAACGGGTCATTTGCTTTTCGCAAACTACATAAATACACCTTCAGGAAGATTCAAAGTGCCGCTATTCCTTACAGCTTTCCTTCAGGAACATTCCCTTGCTGCAGTTCCATTCTTCATTTTTTCCTTCTGGAAATGAAACGCCTGGTTTTTATGTCTGTTAGAAGTATAGTTAAATTATAGAAATTTTCCAGCTAGGAGAAAAGCAGCTCCTACATTACTCTGATGACAAAAAGGAGAACTCTGCAAGCCAAGAGTTATGAAATGAGCATTGAAGGACAAAGCAAGAACCTTTTCCGTGATTTGGGGACAGAGTTTGTGAATTTATCAAAGAGCTAACTCTCATATCCATATTTATAAAACATACCACACCTCAATGATTATATTTCTCTTAAGAAATGCTTAGCCTATCTTGAGATGTGAATAATGATGTAAGCTGTGGACAAGGAATATAGGTTTTTCCTTTTCCTCATGTCTGAAACAGATGCTAGAAATTTAAATATATTCACTGAATTCCCCAAAGCTTAAGAATATATATCATCCACTATCTCTACTTTGTTACTAATAATTAAATTGGTTAAAGAATATGAACATTATGTGGGGGAAACAGCACAAATATTATCTGAGTAAGAAAATTACTTTTTTGGTACACCTGTGCTCAGAGATTTTTTTTAAGATTTACTTTATTTTTTTTAAAGATTTTATGTATTTATTTATTTATTTTTTTATTTTTTTTTTTTTATATTTTTTTTTTTTTATTTTTTATAAACATATATTTTTTATATACATATATTTTTATCCCCAGGTCTGTGAATCACCAGGTTTACACACTTCACAGCACTCACCAAATCACATACCCTCCCCAATGTCCATAATCCCACCCCCTTCTCCCCAACCCCCTCCCCCCGGCAACCCTCAGTTTGTTTTGTGAGATTAAGAGTCACTTATGGTTTGTCTCCCTCCCAATCCCATCTTGTTTCATTTATTCTTCTACCCACTTAAGCCTCCATGTTGCATCACCACTTCCTCATATCAGGGAGATCATATGATAGTTGTCTTTCTCTGCTTGACTTATTTCGCTAAGCATGATACGCTCTAGTTCCATCCATGTTGTTGCAAATGGCAAGATTTCATTTCTTTTGATGGCTGCATAGTATTCCATTGTGTATATATACCACATCTTCTTGATCCATTCATCTGTTGATGGACATCTAGGTTCTTTCCATAGTTTGGCTATTGTGGACATTGCTGCTATAAACATTCGGGTGCATGTGTCCCTTTGGATCACTACATTTGTATCTTTAGGGTAAATACCCAATAGTGCAATTGCTGGGTCATAGGGCAGTTCTATTTTCAACATTTTGAGGAACCTCCATGCTGTTTTCCAGAGTGGCTGCACCAGCTTGCATTCCCACCAACAGTGTAGGAGGGTTCCCCTTTCTCCGCATCCTCGCCAGCATCTGTCATTTCCTGACTTGTTGATTTTAGCCATTCTGACTGGTGTGAGGTGATATCTCATTGTGGTTTTGATTTGTATTTCCCTGATGCCAAGTGATATGGAGCACTTTTTCATGTGTCTGTTGGCCATCTGGATGTCTTCTTTGCAGAAATGTCTGTTCATGTCTTCTGCCCATTTCTTGATTGGATTATTTGTTCTTTGGGTGTTGAGTTTGCTAAGTTCTTTATAGATTCTGGACACTAGTCCTTTATCTGATATGTCGTTTGCAAATATCTTCTCCCATTCTGTCAGTTGTCTTTTGATTTTGTTAACTGTTTCCTTTGCTGTGCAAAAGCTTTTGATCTTGATGAAATCCCAGTAGTTCATTTTTTCCCTTGCTTCCCTTGCCTTTTGCGTTGTTCCTAGGAAGATGTTGCTGCGGCAGAGGTCGAAGAGGTTGCTGCCCGTGTTCTCCTCAAGGATTTTGATGGATTCCTTTCGTACATTGAGGTCCTTCATCCATTTTGAGTCTATTTTTGTGTGTGGTGTAAGGAAATGGTCCAATTTCATTTTTCTGCATGTGGCTGTCCAATTTTCCCAGCACCATTTATTGAAAAGGCTGTCTTTTTTCCATTGGACATTCTTTCCTGCTTTGTCGAAGATTAGTTGACCATAGAGTTGAGGGTCTATTTCTGGGCTCTCTATTCTGTTCCATTGATCTATGTGTCTGTTTTTGTGCCAGTACCATGCTGTCTTGATGATGACAGCTTTGTAATAGAGCTTGAAGTCCGGAATTGTGATGCCACCAACGTTGGCTTTCTTTTTCAATATCCCTTTGGCTATTCGAGGTCTTTTCTGGTTCCATATAAATTTTAGAATTATTTGTTCCATTTCTTTGAAAAAGATGGATGGTACTTTGATAGGAATTGCATTAAATGTGTAGATTGCTTTAGGTAGCATAGACATTTTCACAATATTTATTCTTCCAATCCAGGAGCATGGAACATTTTTCCATTTCTTTGTGTCTTCCTCAATTTCTTTCATGAGTACTTTATAGTTTTCTGAGTATAGATTCTGTGTCTCTTTGGTTAGGTTTATTCCTAGGTATCTTATGGTTTTGGATGCAATTGTAAATGGGATTGACTCCTTAATATCTCTTTCTTCTGTCTTGCTGTTGGTGTAGAGAAATGCAACTGATTTCTGTGCATTGATTTTATATCCTGACACTTTACTGAATTCCTGTATAAGTTCTAGCAGTTTTGGAGTGGAGTCTTTTGGGTTTTCCACATATAGTATCATATCATCTGCGAAGAGTGATAATTTGACTTCTTCTTTGCCGATTTGGATGCCTTTAATTTCCTTTTGTTGTCTGATTGCTGAGGCTAGGACCTCTAGTACGATGTTGAATAGCAGTGGTGATAATGGACATCCCTGCCGTGTTCCTGACCTTAGCGGAAAAGCTTTCAGTTTTTCTCCATTGAGAATGATATTTGCGGTGGGTTTTTCATAGATGGCTTTGATGATATTGAGGTATGTGCCCTCTATCCCTACACTTTGAAGAGTTTTGATCAGGAAGGGATGTTGTACTTTGTCAAATGCTTTTTCAGCATCTATTGAGAGTATCATATGGTTCTTGTTCTTACTTTTATTGATGTGTTGTATCACATTGACTGATTTGCGGATGTTGAACCAACCTTGCAGCCCTGGAATAAATCCCACTTGGTCGTGGTGAATAATCTTTTTAATGTACTGTTGAATCCGATTGGCTAGTATTTTGTTGAGTATTTTCGCATCTGTGTTCATCAAGGATATCGGTCTATAGCTCTCTTTTTTGGTGGGATCCTTGTCTGGTTTTGGGATCAAGGTGATGCTGGCCTCATAAAATGAGTTTGGAAGTTTTCCTTCCATTTCTATTTTTTGGAACAGTTTCAGGAGAATAGGAATTAGTTCTTCTTTAAATGTTTGGTAGAATTCCCCCGGGAAGCCGTCTGGCCCTGGGCTTTTGTTTGTTTGGAGTATTTATTTATTTTGACAGAGAGAGAGCACAAGTAGGCAGAGAGGCAGGCAGAGAGAGAGGAGGAAGCAGGTTCCCCGCTGAGTGGAGAGCCTGATGCGGGACTTGATCCCAGAACTCTGAGATCATGACCTGCGCTGAAGGCAGAGGCTTAACCCACTGAACCCAGGCACCCTATTTATTTACTTTAGAAAAAGAGACCATGTGTGCTCAAGTGGGAGGAGGGGCAAAGGGAGAGAATCTTGAGCAGACTCCCCACTGGGGACAGAGTCCCGGCTGGGGGAGGGGATTCATTCTGAGACGCATGAGAGCATGACCTTAGCCAAAATTAAGACTCGGACACAACAGACTGAGCCACCCAGGTGCTCCATGTCCTCAGAGATTCTTAAACAGAGTTATTTTTAACAATTTATAACTCTGAACTAAGCAGGGAGAGAACCACTTCTCTTGAGAGGCTCTAGCACAACTCAAGAAAGCTAGTACTTAAACGAAGGGAGAAGAAAAAGGAAACCGTGCCATTGCTGTTGCCAACACACATCCCCTCCCCCACTTATACCCCCTCATCCCACCATCTCAGACCACCTTACAAAGAAACAGAGAACCAGTTTTCAATTCAACAATTCATGGCTTATTTGGATCCAAAGGCTGGGAACCAATCTCCAGGACACTTTTGCTTTCTTTGCCCTGCCTTCACATGGCAAGGAGCCATTTTGTCATGCCGCCTGGACTGATTCTCATGTCTATCTTGACCCTTTTTGGCTGCAGTCAAAAGAGCCCAAGACAAACTTTCCTGACTCCCTTGAGATGGCCATTATATTTCCATGTGGGATTTGGGGTACAGACCATTCCTCCAGCAATCAGTAGGACTATCATGGTTGTCGTCATGAGGGAAAGCACTTTTTGTGGTCTCCATTGATGCTACAGCTAGACGTACTGCGCGTGTTGATCTTACTCCTTTTTCTGGTACACATACAATAATGAGGGAGACATGCCATCATGGAACATGTCCATTTTTGGCCTCAAGATACCAACACATCTCAGGAATAACTCCAATGTCCACTTTTTCCTTCCGTTCTCGTTCTAGTATCTTACTATGATGGGTCCTCATTACCTTTTGCCCAAATAGCTACCGCAGTAATTAGTTTCCTAATTTGTTTCTTCTGATCTGAACCTAAAAGCTATCATTTTATATGAACTTTCCAAAACTACAGCTCTGGAATGTCTGTAAGTCTTCAGTGGTTCCCCATAGGCTAAAAAGATAAAGAGTTCACTGCCGTGGCCTCCAAGGGATCCACAATTCAAACACCACCCATCCTTTCTACCTGTTTCCTATGTCCCTATTCTGGGTCAGCTGGATACTCACTGTGAGCTGACTGACTTCTCCTTTCCCACTGTGCAGTTTTGCTTATGCTATTCCCTCTGGCTAGCCTGGTTTTCTAACCAAGTTCTTTCTTTCTCCTTAAATCCTTAATAAAATTAGGTGCCTTCCCTCCTCTGTCTGAAAGCCATGAAACACTTTATCTGTCTTTTAGGAGTCTTTCCTCATTGTGTCTTGAATTAATGTTAAATGGATGCTTGTCTTACCCAGGAATTCGGATGGACAGAAGCAACTCTATCTTTTCCATCTCTGCATTTCCTGATGGATGACAGGTAGACAGTCACTGTGCTGGGTGAATCGAGATGACCTGGCCATAGTTAAGACCTCACCTGCTTTGTTTTCCATGCCATAGGCTTTAACTCCAAGGTTACAGGCAATAAGAATCAGTATCAAGGTATAAGAATGGATGTGCCTCTCCATCTACAAAATTTCTGTCCAGTAGAAATACAACATGAGTCATATGTGTCATCTCAAATTTTCCAGCAATCACATTAAAAAAAATTAAAATAGATGAATTTTTTAAAGATTTATTTATTTTAGTGAAAGAGAGAGAGAGTGAGAACCCCTGAAGGAGTTGGCGAGGGGAAGAGGAAGAGAATCTTCAAGCAGGCTCCCTTGCTGAACATGGAGCCTCATGCAGGGATCTCAGGACCCATGAGATCATGACCTGAGCTGAAACCAAGAGTCGGATGCTTAACCGACTGAGCCACCCTGGCATCCTTGAAGTTTTAATATATATTTTCTTTAAACCAAGGTTTCCAAAATATTATTTAAACATGTAATCAATATAAAATATTCATGAGATGCTTTATATGTGTGAGTGCCTGTGTGTGTGTTATGTTCTAAGCCTTTGAAATCTGGTATTTGACGCTTACAGTACATCTCCCTGGGACTAGCCAATCCTACAGGTGGTTAACATATTGGATGGTGCAAAGTTAAAGCATGGATGATGGAGGCATTGATAAATCCATTTCTCATTTAAAAATATATTGTTTTCTCTTTTATTTTTCCTCTCCATACTTCTCTCTCTATTTCTCTCTCCCTCTCTCTCTATATATAGATAGATAGAGCTGAATCTTCCTAGGTATTCCCTGGCATATGTAAGGAATTTCTAGAAAGTGGGCAAGTACATATATGAGGCAGGCATTATGAAGTTCCCTTATATAAACTTCAGTCATTTGTAGGCAATATTAAAACTATTTTTTTTTTTAGTTTTGAATAAATGAAGCAAAGCAAAAAAAAAAAAATTGGTACTCCTTGAGAAAATGTAACATGCAAATTAGATCCACATGGGAAACAGATTGTTAGATTATTGTATAACTTCACCAAAATGTCTTCACAACATGAATTAGCTATTAAATATTATTCTGCTATAAGTAGTACAGAAGAGCATAATCCTGTTTTAATACTCTCAGCTTTATTTTCTTTAACAAACTGCTCTTTAAAGAAAGAATTTCAGGGGTATCTGGATGGCTCAGTCCTTAAACATCTGCCCTGGGATGCCTGAAAGGCTCAGTAGGTTAAGCATCTGCCTTTGGCTCAGATCATGGTCTCAGGGTCCTGGGATCGAGCTTCAGGCTCTCTGGTCAGTGGGGAGCCTGCTTCCCCCTCTCTCTCTGCCTGTCTCTGCCTAATTGTGATCTCTATGTATCAAATAAATAAATAAAATCTTTGAAAAAAAAAAAAAAAGTCTGCCTTTGGCTCAGGTCATGATCCCAGGGTTCTGAGATCAATCCCTGCATCGGGCTCCCTGCTCACAGGAAGCCTGCTTCTCCCTCCCCTGCTCCCCGATTGTTTACCTACTCTCATGCTTGTTCTATCTCTCTGTGAAATAAATAAATAAAATCTTTTTTTTTTTTTTTTTTTTTTTTTTTTTTTAAAGATTTTATTTATTTATTTGACAGAGAGAAATTACAAGTACATTGAGAGGCAGGCAGAGAGAGAGAGAAGGAAGCAGGCTCCCTGCCGAGCAGAGAGCCCGATGCGGGACTCGATCCCAGGACCCTGAGATCATGACCTGAGCCGAAGGCAGCGGCTTAACCCACTGAGCCACCCAGGCGCCCCTATAAATAAAATCTTAAAAAATAAGAAATAATTTCAATGTCATCAAAGAAGAGAATGATCATGAAAAAAAATTCATCTCTTGAATTTTACTGTTGACACTTTGTTTTATAATTGATAACATTTATCTGTATCCCACCTCAGTGTGAGAACTTCTTGAAGACACAGACCATAAGTTTTATCAAACATGGATGTTATTAGTAATTTTATAGTGTACCTGGCTAAAAAGACCCATTCCATCATGGCTTATTCTTAGGCTCATTGGGGTAAATCATGCAGTAAGAAAAACAAATTAATAGACACTATTCAAATCTCCCCCAAAACACCTGCAGTCACCCCTCTTTGTATCATATTGTTACAGATTTTTTTTCAACCCAGTAGAGTTATATGATACTGTGCAGAAAGACAATAGCTTTAGAGAGAGGAGCTGAAAATTCTGTCTCTACCATTTCTGTGCTGAGCTTATCTGGTGCAAGTACCTTCCCTTCCCTGAGCCTGTTTCTTCAATATGAAATCTATTTTAGAACATAGCACTTAAGATTAAATAATGAGGGCACCTGGGTGGCTCAGTGGGTTAAGCCTCTGCCTTTGGCTAAGGTCATGGTCTCAGGGTGCTGGGATCCAGCCCTACATCAAGCTCTCTGTTCATCGGGGAGGCTGCTCCCCCTCTCCTCTCTCTGCCTGCCTCTCTGCCTACTTGTGATCTCTGTCCATCAAATAAATAAATAAAATCTTTTTTTAAAAAAAGATTAAATGGGGCTCCTGGGTGACTCAGTGGGTTAAAGTCGCTGCTTTAGGCTTAGGTCATGATCCCAGAGTCCTGGGATGGAGCTCCGCATTGGGCTCTGCTCAGCAGGGAGCCTGCTTCCCCGTCTCTCTCTCTGCCTGCTTCTCTGCCTACTTGTGATCTCTGTCTGTCAAATAAATAAATAAAATCTTAAAAAAAAGAAAAAAGATTAAATGAGGAAACACATCGTCATATCTAGTTAAATTCAGCAATCACTCATCAGCAATTTGATCTCCCGTTCCTCAGTCTACTCCTTCCCATTCCCCACTAGACACTCCATAAACTTAACTGTTGAATGTTGCCACTCTTGGAATTATTTATGGTTTAACAGGAGTTCCTGAAAACCAAAGGACCATTCAGATTTGGAAACAAAATAACCAAGAGTAGATTTCCTGGCAGGCTGATAAACATGGACACTTCTGATTCAGTGGAACTCTGACAGTGGAGCTCTGTGACACTTTGCTGTCATCTACCCCGGGACTTTCATCTCCCTCATTATTCATGCTACAGATGGTGAAAGCTTAATTAAATATTGCATTCATTTTAATTTTTTTAAGTTTGCATGTAAATTCCAGTTAGTTAACATACAGTGTAATGTTAGTTTCAGGGGTACAATATAATGATTGATCACTTCCATACATCACCTCGTGCTCATCACAAATGCCCTCCTTCATCCCCATCACCTGTTTCCTCCACTCCCACACCCACCTCCCCTCTGGTCACCATCAGTGTGTTCTCTAGAGCTAAGAGTCTGTTTCTGGGTTTGCCTTTCTCTCTCTCTCCCCCCCACACTTACTTGTTTTGTTTCTTAAATTCCACATACGAGGGAAATCATATGGTATCTGTTTTTCCTGGACTTATTTTGCTTAGCATAATACTCTCTAGCTCCATCATATCCTTACAACTGGTGAGGTTTTTTTTTTTTTTTTATGGCTGAGTAATATTTCATTGTGTGTATCTATTACTTTCTCAATTCATCAGTCTAAGGCCATGGGGGCTGTTTCCATAATTGGGCTATTGTAAATAATCCTGTTATGGCCATTAGGGTGCATGTATTCCTTTGAATTAGTATTTTTGTATTCTTTGGGTAAATAACTAGTAATGCTGGATCATAGGGTAGTTTTACTTTTAACTTTTTAGGAACCTCCACGCTGTTTTCCAGAGTGGGTGCACCAGTTTGTATTTCCACCAACACTGCAGAAGGGTCCCCCTTTCTCCACATCCTCGCGACACCTGTTGTTTCTTGTGTTGTTGATTTTAGCCATTCTGACTGGTGTGAGGTGGAATCTCACTGGTTTTGATTTGCATTTCCCTGATGATGAGTGATGTTGAGCATCTTTTCATGTGTCTGTTGGCCATCTGGATGTCTTCTTTGGTAAAATGTCTATTCCTGTCTTCTGCCCATTTTTTTAATTGGATTATTCATGGTTTGGGTGTTGAGTTTTATAAGTTATTTTTATGTTTTGAATTCTGGCCCTTAATCAGATAGTCATTTGCAAATATCTTTTCCCATTCCATAGTTACCTTTTAGTTTTGTTGATGATTTCCTTTCCTGTGCCCAAGCTTTTCATCTTGATGAAGTCCCATTCATTTATTATTGCTTGTTTCCCTTGCCTCTGAAGACATTTCTAAAAAGAAGTTGCTATGCCTATATTGCATTCGTTTTAGATAGTCTTACAAGTTACTCTTTTCTTCCCAACTAGATTTTAAAGTTTTTGAACATAGCAACCTAGTATTCTTCCCCTGGAGTCCCTGGAGTCCCTATAGGGCCCTGGGCACAAAGTGGCTCACAAGGTAGGCTTTTAAAAACCACTTTAGTTAATTGACTGACATCAACAAAAGAATTCCATTCAAACAAAGGCTATTGTATTGCATTTGGCAAACAAGGTCCACACCATTACAATGAGTAACTCTGAGGTGTAATAGAGTTATTAAAGCAATAATGGAAACAAATTAATTAATGGAACCTAATTAATTCTCTAAAAATACCTGGGAAGTGGTACTTTTGAGTGGAGGAAAAAAAGGAAATGAAAGTAATTTGATTACAAATGTCTGCTTAAGTGCCAGAGTTAGGGATAGAGTGTGCTCCGTGGAATTCCCGTTTCTACTCTAACTATAATTTATATCACATAAAGAGATTTGCAAAGCCTAACTAAACAGGATGCTCATTTTAAACAAAAGAGAAAAAGCCTCTCACTTTTATTAAATAAATAATTAATTATTGTGAATTAATCCTACCAAACATGAAAGCTTTCAGTGCAAAATTTAGTTGGCCGGTGCTCCCTTAGAGTATATATGCAAAACTTAAAGGCACCTAAGGAATAATTCATCCTGCTTATATTAAAATGATTTTCTGGAAAAAAAAAAAAAGATTTTCTGCGTCAGTTAGCACTGATCCAGTCATTGTTTCAAAATTAACTTAACATTTGCTCATGAAATTTTAAACCACTGAAGACCAGGGTAAATGGCATACTCTGTGCCATACATGCCACTCAGGGAAAACACAATTTTGTCATCCCCCACCCTGATTTCTCTGCACCTCTCTGTGCTCCTACTTGTAAGGTTGTCCAATAAGCCTGTATCTCCTGGTTTGTGCCAGAAGGTTGTCAATGATGCTATCAGTTTTTTCTGATCGACTTTGTATCCTTCCTAACAAGTAGTACACTTACCTGGAAACATACACACACAAGTATTCATGGAAAATTATTAGCACCTATGATTTCCACACTTATATACAGAGCACCCAGTGGTGCTGAGCACTGTTCTTGGTGTTGCATATACAACACAAACAAGACTAACTCAACACTTGCCTTCATGATCCTTTCTTTCTTATTTGTACTGGACAGATGATACTGATGGAAGTTAACAATAACTTAACGGTAATCAAATCAGGAAACTGACTTTAGTTATTAAGGGGTGCTGTAAGGAAAGTGAGACAGGTGGGTAGGGGGATTCATTAGAGAATGGCAGAACGTTGTGTGTTGGGTAGAGTGTATTTACACAGGCTGGTTAGGGAAGACCTCTTTGAAGCCAAAATAATGAGACTCCAAAATGAATGCTGAGAAGCGAACCATGAGCAGATCCAAAGAAAGACCATTGCAAGTGGTGTAAATATTCCTGGCAAGGCCCCTGAAGCAAGGAACTAAAACAAGAATAAAGAGTAAGTGGGGGGGGGTAGCATAAGGGACTGGTAGGTGGCCAGGAGGAGCAGAGGCATTGAACCTCATAAATCACTGAAGGGATTTGAGCCCAAATGCAATAACTAGCAGGGACTGAAGCAGGGACTAAGACTGTAGTACCTGAATAAGGTTGCTTAAAAAGATTTCTCCACCTACTATGTGAAGACAGAACTGAGGAGACACCAGCCAGGGGTCTAGGTACAGAAGAGGGTGATTTGGGTTTGCACAGACGCCCAAGAAGTGGAGGACAGGAGATGCACTGAGGATGTGTTTTGGTGGACCAGGTTTCATGAACCGAGGGAACAGAGAGAAACCAAGGGTGATTCTGTGGTTTTGCTCCGAACTGCAGGCAGACCTATGCTTCTGTTTACTGATGGGGACAAATGAAGAAAGAAACGTAAACATCAGTATTGAAGATTGCAGTGATAAATGTCTCTTCAAAGAGATACTAGTGTTTCACAGGAAAAAAGTGAGACTCAGAAAAGTTAAGAAATTTCCCTGAATTTCTACATTTGAGTTGGAATTTGAGTAAATTGTCTCATTTTAAAGCCCATGCCTTTAAATTCCATTCTTCTGACCCCCTATGTACTCATTTTTGAAAGAATGAAAACCTGAATGGACAAATGTTCAAATTATAAAATGGATCATTGCTAGGGCACCTGGGTGGCTCAGTCATTAAACATCTGCCTTTGGCTCAGGTCATGATCCCAGGTTTCTGGAATGGAGCCCCACATCGGGCTCTCTGCTCAGCAAGAAGCCTGCTTCTCCCTCTCCCACTCCCTCTGCTTGTCTTCCCTCTCTTGCCATGTCTCTCTCTGTCAAACAAATAAATAAATTAAAAAAGAAAAGAAAAGAACAGAAAAGAAAAAAAAAACTAGGAGAGACACTATAATGTGTGTCAAGCAGGTGATGGTTTAATCATCTCACTCTATTTGGTGTATTTTTTAAAATGTAATTTTAAAAAGTGAAAGGCATAAATCCTATTTACAATGAGTTAATTTAGAAAGAGTATAGTTCTAAAATATAAAAAAAGAATGTGATTTCCTATATTTAATGGAAAATACTGGGTTTCCAAAATTAATCTTTTTCTTTCTTATGAAAGAAAAAAAAAATGCTGTTTAAAGATAATCAAGTAATGTGGGTAAGTGTCAGACAAAAGCTCAGTTCTGTTCCATAAAAATGACATATGCAAGGCAAGAGAAAGAAAAGCAAAAATAAACTATTAGGACTACATCAAAATACAAAACTTTTGCACAGCAAAGAAAACCATCAACAAAGTAAAAAGGCAACCTGCTGAATGGGAGGAGATATTTGCAAATGATACCTCTGATGAGGGGTTAATATCCAAACTATATGAAGAGCTCAATACCACTCAATGTCAAAAAGCAAACAATCCAATCAAAAATATGGGCAGAGGATGTAAAGAGACCTCTTTCCAGAGAAAACATCCAGATGGCCAATAGACACATGGAAAGATGCTCAACATCACTCACCATCAGGGAAATACAAACCAAAACCACAAAAAGCTACCATCTCATACCTATCAGGGTGGCTAGTATGAAAATGATAAGAAACAACAGGTGTTGGCAAACAGTGGAAAAAAAGGAACCCTTGAGCACTGCTGGAATGCAAACTGGTGCAGCCAATGTGGAAAGAGTATGGAGGTCCCCAAACCATTAAAAATAAAACTACCTTGGGTGGTTCGGTGAGTTAAGCCTTTGCCTTCAGCTCAGGTCATGATCCCAGGATCCTGGGATCGAACCCCACATCGGGCTCTCTGCTCAGTAGGGAGCCTGCTTCCCCTCTTTCTCTGCCTGCCTCTCTGCCTACTTGTGATCGCTCTCTCTGTATCAAATAAATAAATAAAATCTTAAGAAAAAATAGAACTACCTTATGATTCAACAATTTTACTACTGAGTATTTACCCAAAGAAAACAAAGATCTATGCACTGCTATGTTTACTGCAGCATTATTTACAATAGCCAGGAGATGGAAGCAGCCCAAAGGTCCAGTGATAGAAAAACAGAAAAGGAAAATGTGATATGTATGTAGGTCTATATACACACACACACACAGGACTATTACCCAGCCCCCCCCGCCAAATGATGCCATCACACCATTTGTGACAACATGGATGGACCTAGAGGGTATAATGTTAAGTGAAGTAAGTCAGACTAAAAAGACAACTATCACATGATTTATTTTATTTATGGAATCTTACAAAAATCAATAAACAAACCAAATGCAGAATAAGACCTATAAACAGAGAACAAACTGACAGTCGCCAGAGGAGAGGAGAGGACGGGCAAAATGGTTAATGGGGTATCTTTGATAATTGAAAAGGACTATCCTGATCTCCAGAAAGAATTATAAGTGTGAAACAAACCTAAAACAGTAGTTTCCTAAGCCAATAATTGCATTTGAAAATGCAGGCTATTGGGCGCCTAGGTGGCTCAGTGGGTTGGGCCGCTGCCTTCGGCTCAGGTCATGATCGTGGGGTCCTGGGATCGAGTCCCGCATCGGGTTCTCTGCTCGGCGGGGAGCCTGCTTCCCTCTCTCTCTACCTGCCTTTCCGTCTACTTGTGATTTCTCTCTGTCAAATAAATAAAAATAAAATCTTTAAAAAAAAAAAAGAAAAAAGAAAATGCAGGCTATTAACTTAGCCAGTTAAAGGTAAGATTGCTGAGTGAAAAGGCAGTTTTTTGTTTTTAAGAATTGACACTTACCAAGAATCTAGGTGAATTATGTTTGGACTTCTCTATTAGAACCTATCATAAAATTTAAAGAAACATGGAGAGAAGAGACTAGGGACAAAGGGCACTGTGTCACTCTTTCAACAACTCTCTAGAGGAGGGATATATCAGACTATATAACTCAGAAGCCTCTAGATGGTTTTATATCTTAAAGATGAACATGATAGAAGAATCCCAAGCAGCACCGAATCTGCCCATCTTAGTGTGACCTGACAATCACTCAAAAAATTTTGAAGGGATTTAGCATCTCCATTAATAAACCAAAGTAGAAAAATCCAGATGTCAACTGAATATATTGAAAGATAATCCAGGAAGCATGGAACACACACAGGGTATGGGGACAGAGCGGGTGACCAAAGATAAAGTGCAGACGAGGCAACTGGAAATGAGCGATGGAACCTGAAGAAATGTTGCTAATCAAAACTAAGAGAAATAGATCCACTGACACCAGGTTTTGAATATTTTTTATAGGAGGGTGCAATTTTCCAAATAACTTATTTCATAAAGCCCGAGGGATTGTCAACAGCCACCTGTAAGAGGTAAGAGTGATAGAAATGGGAAAACTCTCAAGTTCTTATCTCTATCCCATCAAGATGAAATGTCTGGGAGAGCCTGGATGGCTGAGCCAGTTAAGCCTCAGCCTTCGGCTCAGTCATGATTCTGGGGTCCTGGGATTGAGCCCGTTGCTGGGCTTCCTGCTCAGCAGGGAGTCTGCCTCTCCCTCTCCCTCTGACCCACCCCCTGCTTGTGCATGCTCCCTCTCTCTCTCTCTCTTTCCCTCAAATAAAGAAATAAAATCTTAAAAAAAAAAAGAAATGTCAATAATGTGCCCGTTTTCCCTTGGATAGTCAGCATTACAATGGGAATATCTCACTTAAGGCTTCCATCAACACACAAAAATAAATGTATATAACTGTAGGAAGACCAAACAAAATAAGTGCTGTTTCAGAGTGGTGAAAAAAAAAAAGAATGATTTCGAAGTTCATATGTCTTCCCATTTACCTTTTCATGAGAAACACTAGAGAGCATCTGAAACTTTAAGCTATTGTCTTAAACTTGCTGGTAGCAAACTTTATAGGATTCAAGCATGATATTTCTATTTTCTAAAAAGACATCAGATTTTCAAGCAAGCAATATTAAATGAAATAGAAAGGTGTCATCAAATTTGCTAATAACATGGGATTCCAAACATTCAGGCGTGAAAATAATATCCATTCTGATTACAAACCTACTTAAAAATGCAAATTTATCAATTTCCTGGACACAGAAGACAATAAACATGAAAATAACTCCAACCTCCACAAACACAATCACACTGGTCAAAGTTAAAAGTTATTGATACAACCTAATTTTGAAAAGGACATTTAGGAATGGGATTCTGCATGTTGAGATCATTGGCGGGAAAATACATATGCTCAAATTTTCTGTTGGGCTGCTTAGAAGGATGCATCAAAGTACAAAATGGGTACATATCATTTGCCCACTGGTCCTCCTACTAGCACTTTCCCCCAAAAAACCCATCTCATAGTATACAAATGAATATGTAAAAGGATGTCCTAGGGAATTTCTATTTTCTCATAAAATAAGATATAACATATTAATAAGAACCTTTTAAAAAATATACAGAAAGTAATATTATACAGCCCTATCTCTATCTTTTTTTATGTAAGCAGGTGCCCATTAGACACTGTTGAACAGTAAGTTCATTTACATAACGACCTAGATTTCATATATGTACATAACATAGATTTCATATATGTAGATAATTTTGTACAATTATATATGTACACACATGCAAATATTTACAATGTCCTGAAGACTGTTTACAGGGAGTTATGAATTTGGGTTGAATTTACGTAAAATGCTGTGTTTGAGAATTATAGTTCTGAGGTCAGGGAGCATAAATTCATATTTCAACTTCACTTCTAACAAAGGGTTTCACTATGTGCAAGTCACTTAACCCCTTCAAAACCACTGAGTTCTCACCTATAATACAGAAATACTACTACCTACTTTGTGATGTAAAATTTTAGTCAAATACATGACATATGGTAATACTTGGTATCAGTTTCTATGGTTACATTCTTCTTTACTATATTCTTTTCATAATAAAGAACATCTATATATGTGTGTGTGTGTGTGTGTGTGTGTGTGTGTGTGTATAGTCTACCTGTAAAATATATTACTCAAATACACTTTTAATGAAAAATGAGATTATTTACATAATTCACTAAAAATTATTCTTATGACTAGTGTTAGTATATTAGAATTAACAGACTATTAATCTCTGAAATGGCCCCTTTCTCAAAGTTGTACAATTCTTTAAGAGTTGAAGAACAGTTCAGAAAAATTAAGAGGCCATGTGTGTGCTCATATAGGAGAGGTGGAGGTTTACCCACATGTCAATGTTCTTGTTACTATTATCATTCAGCACAGGGCTTTCTTGGCCTTTTAAATTTTTATTTTAATTCCAAGTAGTTAACATACAGCATAATATTAATTTCAGGTATACACTATAGTAATGCAACACTTCCATACGTCACCCTGGGCTCGTGACCAGAAGCGCCCTACTCCCGCACCTCCCCTCTGGTGGCCATCAGTGTGTTCTGTAGAGTTAAGAGTCTCTAATGCAGTTATTATATATTCACTTTACCCTAGTTTTACTGGCAGCCCAGGAGAAATGGAACGAATCACAATGAGTTCTATCCACCTCCAAAAAAAGAAGAATTAAGTCTTATTGAGCAAGTTAAAGTCAAACCACCCCAGGCCGAATATAAGACATTTTTCTGTGGTGTGCTGGAAAGAATATCTTGATCCAAGAAGTGATTCCTAAGGTAGAGATTTCAGTTTTTGTAGCAAGCTGTTGGGTAATTAAAAAACAATCACAAAACATTAGCAGAGCCTTGGAGCACACCCCAAACCACGTGCCCTGAACTTGTGCAGTGCTGGTCTTACCTCAACCTTACAGTAGAAGATTACTTTCTGGAGGGACCTAACCAAGAGGCTAGCTTCACAGTGAATGAGTAAATAAAACTGTAGAGAGAAGGCCAGGAGAAACTCTAATTTTAAATTGTGCTCCGTCTTGTCACTTTGAAATAAAAGCAAAACTCTTGTCTGGTGTCAACAGTCACTGGGCACTTTGCAAAATATAGGTGGCATGTGTTTTCATAAATTTCTAGAGCTCAGCTTCTTTTCTCTGTACCACAAGCCCTCCCCCCATATATAGTGCTCTCTGGGGATCCACAGCTTCCCTCAAATAGCAGGAAAGCTAGCCATGAATGGTAGGAAATTTAATGAGACACAGCTCTGAAAAGAAAGCATCGAGACCGAATGCCTATTCCTATAAGTAACTGTATGCTCAATAATGTGATATGGTGGTTAATTGTCCCTCCTACCTTCATAGTCATAGTACAATCAAGCCAAGCCTGACAGCACTGGTCTTAATTCTGATAAAAGGTACTTCATTTTCAACTGAGATCCCCTATCTCACGCATACAACACTGTTTCATGGAAAGATCTATGAAGTCTGCTTTGTATGCTTGTTTTATTATAGTCAGTGGGTGAGGGATCCTCCTACAAATTCAACAAAGAAACTGAGACTCGGTAAGATTAATGAACTTGGACAAGATGACAACTCCTGAACAATAAAGCTGAGGGAAAAGATAATGAGTCTAAAGCCCTCAACTAAATGAGTCTAAAAACTCTAAGTATTGACACACACAGAGTGCCAGAAGGTCCAGTGTTATCACTGCCACTATTTTGTAGAAATACCACACGGTTTATTTCTCTGTCATAACTTCCCTTCCATACAAGTGAGTGATTTAAAAGCATTGCTGGCAACATTTCAACTTTTCTCAAATGCCAACCACAAAAGGCCATAGTCACTGTGAACCCTCCCATTAGGAAATCTAAAATTAGTTATAACATCCAAACCTACTTCCACTGGGTCAGATTTATAATTGAATCAATTTTTTTTTGTCTCCTTCAATGATGAAAAAAAAAATCTTTCACTCAAATGAAGATGTACATCACACTGTCATTCTGAGACATCAGAAATCTAATCCACACAAACAAGACAAAGACCTATTAAATCAGCCTTTGGCATTGATTTCTGGATTGAACCAAGATGCTTTCCTTTTTTTTTTTTTTTAAATAAAAAATGTTTCTGAATTCCTGGAGCCAGAACTGACTAAAAGTCAAGTTGCTCTTGTCCTGAAAGAACTGAGAGAATAGCATTTACAGGCGTGTGAATCCACATTCCACTGCCTACTATCGGCCATGAGCCGCTGGGGTGTGTCTTGCCTGTTGCTATTCAAGAGAAAGGAAATCTAAAATGCTAACACGGTGACTGGCAACCCAGACTGACTCTAATCTAAAGCCAGTAGCAACTGTCAAGGCGCTTACCCAGAAACAGTATCTATCTGCTTTGACGCTGCCACGGGGAGCTCATTTGGATCAAATGTTCATCCAGCATAATGGAAAAGCTTTTACCTGGTTCAACGTGTAAACATTCCCATCCACTGACAGTACCTAAGACTCCATCAGCCAAAGAAAGTTCTAGATTTTTGAGGCCTAAGTTATACCATTTGGGGAATGCTGCTACAGTAAGAGAATACAAAATTAAACACTGGGTTTTGGAAAGTGCCTGTGCAAGTAAGGGGCTCTGACTTTAAGCTTTATTAGATTCATGAAAAATTGGTTTCTGTCTCCAGCAGAAGATTCTTGTGTCTTCGCATACTCGCTGATGAGAAACATGCACCTGATTTGTTTGCAAAAGAACCATTACCATTATTTTATGGGAGAATTATAATGAATCTAAATAAACCAATTTAAACCAATCAAAAGGACAATTTACATATTATTCAGAGTTCAAGAATGGCAATCTACTTTTAGTGATTAAATATGTGTTCATTCTTATTTGGTCTATACTCAACATTTAAAACATGAATTAGGGATTCAGAGCACTATACGTAGGCTTAGAGGGTAGCCAGGGATGGGTTTGTATTTGCTGGATACAGGCAAACAAGGGGCTGCTCAGGTTTTGCCCGCCAGGCTTCCCCGTGTGTTAATCTGGATGCAAGACAGGCAAAGGGATTTAGGGTTGATTCATTTCATCAAGATATAAAGGTTCTTTCTCAACAGTATGAGGCTCAAGTAATATCCCTAAACACCTCCTAGAAATTCTAGGAGAATCAGAGTGCTATGAATTAGGGAATGGAGACAATCATCTGTATTGTTAAAATCTAAAGAAGGCTACTTTTGTCAAAGATTTCCAAGTCATGCAAATATGTCTTAAGAAGTATATTAAAGGTAATATCTTCATTTTTCCCACTGTGCTTGGTGCTTGTGTACACAATGGAGTTTAGAGGGTCCCCTTCCCTCAATTCCCAAGAGAAAGAAAGAAGAGAAACAGCATTCTGCAGTAAGAAACCTCCTGGGAGGGTAGCCTGGTGGCTCAGTCAATTAAGTGTCTGACTTCGTTTCAGCTCCTGATCTCTGGGGTTCTGGGATCGAGCCCCCGCTTCAAGGGGCTCCCTGCTCAGCATGGAGTCTGCTTCTCCTTCTCCCTCTGTCCCTCCCCAGCTTGTCAAGCACTCTCCCTCTCCCTCAGATAAATACATAAATCTTAAAAAAAAAAAAATAAAGGAAAGGAAAGAAACAGAAACTCCCTGAGGTAGGGTAAGAAAAATTAAAATCTAGTGGAGGGGTGTTCAAACGATGGCGTGCATCAGAATCACTCAGAGGGCTTGTGAAATCACAGAGAGCTGGGCCCCCTGCACAGGGTTCCTGCAGGATCCGTAAATACGCATTTCTAAAGCATCTCTACTTGATACTTACTGACGGGGCAGGAATACACTCTGAGAACCATCAGTACAGTCCATTGTGGCACGGAAGGGAGGGAGGGGCAGTACTGGCTTGGATGATGACCCATTAGCGCTGCATTTGATGATCCCCGGATTCCAGGACACTGCCCAGACCGACAGCCAGGGACCCCGTGCTCTGGCATTTATTAAATTTCCCCCGTGTACTCCGTAAAATATGGAAAGCCACTTAGTCTTAAACTATGACTTCCTTTTGTTACTCTCTAAAAATGGTCTTTAAAGCCTCTTTTTCTGTTATTGACCGAAAGACTCCATATAAATGCAAAATATCACAGAGCACAATATAGGGCTGACAAAATGATTTCTGACAGATAGCTTAGGTTTTAAAACTGGAAGTATTGTCAGGAAACATTAAAAGGAACAGGCTTTACTGAGAAACTGACAAAAGTAAAATGAAACCATCAGTGTAACAAACTGCTCTCTGAAAAAAAGATTTTTAATTTTGTGTGTTCAAATGTGACAATCTCAAGTCACTTTACACAGTTCTTCCTTTTGCTAGAAAATGACAAACGCTAAACTGTGATGCTCGCTCACTTTGTTCTCCCTCCTCCCCTGTAGTGCCTTTCAGGAAGCAGATGCAAAGCTGGATGGATGCCTTCAGTTTCCAAGGCTTTCCATCTCTGCCAAGCTGGTGGGCACATCACCACTCCATAGTAGAGTATGTGTTTTACATCATCTGATTATAGAAAGGACCACTGGAAATTCAAGATCTGCTGGACAGAAAATAAGAAATCCTCCCCAACTAAAAATTATTATCTTCATTATGTCAATCATGCCTCTTTATAAAAAGCATTTTCTACTTCCCAAGTAGGTACAGAGAGAAATTTTCTGTATTACTATGTCCACCCTGTTTTGATACTTTTATCTCAGTTGCATCAAGAGTCCCAAATTTCTACCTGCCTACATCTGAGACTCCATGAAAATATCCTTTAACTTCTCTTTAAGTTGACTGCCCCTCCCTCGCAGGGAACATTTCTCCTCTTCTCCTAGGCCCTTTTTTTTGTTTTTTGTTTTTTGTTTTTTTTTAAGATTTTTAAATTTATTTATTGGACAGAGAGAGATCACAAGCAGGCAGAATGGCAAGTGGCGAGGGGAGGGGAAAGCAGGCTCCACACTGAGTAGAGAGTCCTATGTGGGGCTCAATCCCAGGACCCTGGGATCATGACCTGAGCCAAAGGCAGAGGCTTTAACCCACTGAGCCATCCAGGCACCCCCTAGGCTCATCTTTTGATCTAACACCAATATCGTTTTGTATTTACAAGGCTAACAATAGCATATTGACTATATTGTCAGTCCTATTATGATTACACAGAACAATCTAATGTGGAGTCAGGCAAGTATTCTTATTTTATTTTATTTTTTTAAGTATTCTTATTTTATAAATAAGAATTTATAATTTATAAATTATGCCTGTTTTATAAATGAGAAAATCATAATTTTGAGATACATACTTTTAGAGATTAAATATAGGATTTCTCTAATTATAGTCTTTCCAATAAACTTCTAATATTCTCTAAAAATGAGAATAAGAATGATGATAATTTTTTTTAAAGATTTTATTTATTTATTTGACAGACAGAGATCACAAGTAGGCAGAGAGGCAGGCAGAGAGAGGAGGGAAACAGACTCTCCACGGAGCAGAGAGCCCAACGTGGGGCTCGATCGCAGGACCCTGGGATCATGACCTGAGCCGAAGGCAGAGGCTTTAACCCACTGAGCCACTCAAGTGCCCCCCCCTTTTTAAAGAGATGATAAATATTTTTATAATAATTATAAATATCAGCTAATATTGGTGGGAGATTATTACACATTTTCTTATTCACAACAACCTTAATTGTTTAGGTGACTAATTATCTCCATTTCACAGGGAGGCAAAACAAGGGCAGAGAATCTAAATAATTTCCCTAGGCGCACATGTTAGGAAGGGATGGACCAAGACTCAAAAACTCTGAGTGTCATCACAGAACTAGGAGACACTAGTAACATACTCTAAGTTATAAATAGATTTCTACATAAATTATATCACAAGTAAAAATGTGCAGGCAATGATAGCAGAAGGATCCAAGCTCGGCAGACTGAACTTCTATGAGGAATCTACCTAACCTCAAAATGCCACAGGTAGTATAAAAGATGACAAATTAGAATTATTTTTTATAGATTTATTTATTTGGGGTGGGGAGGGGAGAGCGATAGAGAATCTCAAGCAAACTCCCCTCTGAGAGCAAAGTCGGATGTGGGGCTTGATCTCAGGACCCTGAGATCAGGATCAGAGCTCAAATGAAGAGTCAGCTGCTTAACCAACTGAGCCACCCAGGCGCCCCTCAAATTATTTTTTTAAGAAGCTTCCTAAAAAAGAGACTTAAGAGAACATTCAACAGGTCGAAGTCACAAATGGGTTAAATATGTAATTTAGGACCCACAACAACAACAAAAAATTAAAACCCATGTGTATATGGTGTATACATATCCACATATACCATTATATCCCTTTATATACTGTATTCTTGTAGCATATATATCCCAGTTTGGGTGACTATATCAGGATCCGAGTCATTTATCATAGCATCTCGCCAGATTCAAATTTATCTATTCAAGGGGACATCAAAATGCTCTAGAAATATCACAGCTTAAGATGAGCACCTGCCAATTAAAGGAGTTCCAGTGTAAACAGACCTTACTACCTAGTCTCCCAGACCCAGCTTCTAGCACTTACATGCATTTTTTTTTTTTTATTCAACACAACAGCCCCAACAGGGAGCCTTTTAAAAATAATACTAAAGAAACAAATGCAAAGCAATTACACAGTTTGCCCAAGGCTACGTAACTGCTGTTTGGATTGATTTCTGAACCACAAACCACTTTGTTCTGAACCCTGGACCCTCCCGTATACTAGCCCAGCAACTGGTGAGTTCCCATACTTCTTGACCTAGGCTTTCTCATTTTACACAATGGCACCTGCCTCATGGATTGTGACTGAGATTAATTGAGTTAAAGTATTCTAAGTATGCAGAGCACTGAGCACAGTGTGCAGGAGACAGGAAGTATTTCACAAATGGAAGATACTATTATCACTGTAATTTTCTGGTCTATGAGCTAGCCCAGCACTGAAAACAGATCATCTTTGCCAGTTAAGTATTCAACAAAGACTCTGAAGTGGAGCATCTTTTCCCTGTATCTTGCTGTCTTAGGAGGCACAGACATAGCACATTGAACACATCGATTTGGAAGAAGTTATCCTAAAGACACCAGTTTTCTTAACTGTGCCAGACAAAATATCTCTTCCCTTGGCTCTCACCCCTTCTCTCTTCTGGTCTTAGCCCACAGCAAGTAGTGGTGATCTTCAAATATTTGCTTAACTCCCAACATAAACTATGCATGGGTTTGAACAATAACAAAGTTCAACATCCAATCAAGACTCCCATAAGTATACAGAAATTAGGTCCAGGACTAGAGGTTTTTAAACTCTGCAAGGTTGAACCACGCTGTTGCTGATTTCTGAAGGACAGGTTTTCACATCCCAGCGTGCATGGGATCTACACCTAGAACAGTCTCAGCTCAACTACACCAACAGTATCCCCTCCCCATTCAGCTGCTGCTCCCTCCCTGCAAGGTCCTGCTCCTTCTACCCTTTGCAACAGTAGTGGCTCAGGCGCACCTCCAAGCCATCTCTGACTATTACAAGGTGGCCAGAAATTTCCTAATTAGCAGATAGAGTAGCTTCTTGCAATCTTCATTTCCTTGCTGTGGGTAGAGCAGAGGAGAAGACAGCCAGCAGGGAAGGTGCTGTTAACCGTGGGCAAAGTGTCCCAAATATTGTTTGGTTATTTGTTGGTTTCTTTCTATTATACTGAGGGAGCCCCCTCCCCACTAAAGTAAAAATCACACTGTAGTACATTTCAAAGCCAACTTTTACCACTCCATAGTTGTTTTAAAGCCAATTCATTCCTTCCTAACAGAAAAGTCAACAATTATGTGAGCTAAATTTATAGATGAAAAAAACATGAGGAACTAGGATGAAAATCTCCTCCAACCAGAGGAGACAGTAAGTCAAAGGCTTCATTTCCATCAAATTAAGGAATGTGTTCCTTGTACATGTACGCACATTTGAATTTAAAAAAAAAAACCTGAAAATAAATAAATTGGGGTCTTATTTGACGAACTAGCATACTATCCTGATTATCCACAAGGGGAAGATGAAGAATGGTCATCAAAGAAAAATAAATTAAAAAACCCATGTCCACTTTTCAACTTTCACAAAGGATTCTCTTTTACCCTTGGAAGGGCAACACATGCCTCTACTTCTCAACTGCATCTTCCATTCTCTTTCCAAATGAGAAGCAATTGCCAGTTTTCCATGGAGAGGAAGGAAGATTCTCCAGCAAAGACAGGGCAACACTCGGAAAGGCAAGAAAGTAGAGCCCAGAAAGCCTCTTCTCCACTGAACTTAGGATCTAATACTAGCCAGTTCTGGAAAAACTTCAAATGAAATGTACCTGTTTTTTTGTTTGTGTGTGTGTGTATCTGTGTGTTTAAATCCACTAATGGTATTTTGCCCTACATCTGGATAAATCCTGTAATGTAAAACTCTTAGCTTCTCCTCTAGGAGGAGGTACTATGCTAAGTAAAATCCCCCTGGGTAATGTGGTCTCCCTTGAAAGCTCTGATGTACAAAATTCAACCCAACCACATAAGTGCTGCCTGGAAATCAGCCCTTGCTGACCCAGCCAAGTGCCCAGGAGGGTAGAGGGGCTCTGACACAGCCATCCTGGTGGCTTTCTCTTCCTTTTGGTGATGCCAGTGTGAGCATGACTCAACCCTCTGACCCAAATCATCAGCCTACTAAGTGTCTTCATAAAATCAGGAGGGAGGGACATGCACATTAAGGAAAAATGAACAGAGGGGCCAACTGTAGTACAAATAGACAAAACTTCAAAAATGAAGTTGGGTTGGGGTGCCTGGATGGCTTGGTTGGTGAAGAATCCAACTCTTGATTTCCACTCAGGTCACAATCTCAGGGTTGTGAGTTCGAGCTCCGTGTGGGGCTCTGTGCCCCGTGGGGAGTCTGCTTGTCCCTCTCCCTCTGCTCCTCCTCGTATTTGCTCTATCTCTTAAATAAATACATATGGAAATAAATAAATAAAAATGAATTGCATTTATGATGCTTTAAGTTGCCTCTGATAATCACGGTTTTCTTCTTCATTTTGTCCAACAGGACACTCTTTACCAAACCAAGGTGGCAACTTCTATGGAGAGGAAGACAGTGAGTAGTCATCCCTAACTCTATACCTTCGTCCACAGACCCACAGCCGTCTACATGTCTGCCACCTCTCCTCATGCCTCCGAATCCTCCCCTCCCTTATACTTTCGGTACGTATCACCTGACATCACCTCATCATTCTCCCCTCCTCTTTTCTCCCTGAGACAAGCCAGTCAACCTGTCCTCTCCGCTGTTTCTCCGTCCAATCAAACTTTCCCTTCCTCAGAGTTACTGATCTGTGCCTTCCTTCCGCTGGCCATGTGGCTTCCAGCCACAGCTAGCTCCTTACAGCTTATAATTTAGTTATCTGTGCAAATGACAACACTCCAGACAGCTCTTCACTATCTCACCTGCCCACCCCAACCCCATCACTCTGCTGCCACCAAGAAAAACTATTTTTTAAAATACGAACTCCCTGTGTATATCACCAACTAGGATGTTAGTTCTGTGTTATCAGTGGATGGTGTGAATTCTTTTCAAACTTTTTAATTTTTAATTTTTTTTTTAATGTTTGGATTGTGTCGATTCTGCCCACAGCTTGGTTCCCAAGACTCAAAATGCTTGCCCGATGAATCCATGATTGAGTGGAGAGGAATTACTTTGTTGAAGCTTTGGGTCCTGCGTTTTAAATTTTAAGCCACATGATTTTCTCTACTGTAACAACAAGAATTATGTTGTCTAGAGCTCAGGTCTCAGCTGTAGTTGGCCTGTTAATTTGTGGCTGTAAGGGTCGATGCAATTTCCAGCATCTGGACTGTGAGAAGCTGGACCAGACGGGCTCAATGCTCATCCTATCTTTGACATTCCATGAGTCAAGTCTCATCTCCAGAGAGAGAAATTTCCAGGAATCGTCGGTCTGCCATAAGCTCTCTATCTTTGGGACTAAAAATTACACATTCTACACTTGACACGGAGGTATTTTTTCTGGTTCGTGGTGATAATTATCCTTGAAATTCTCTCTCAATTATCTTCATAAGATGCTTTTTTGGGAAGAAGCTTATGACATTTTATTACATTCCCCCCAGTATCAGATATATAGCAAGTAATTTGAGTGCCCAGTTTAAGAGAACAATGAGAACATGGCCAACGTCACTTGAACTTCCCCTTGTCAGGTAGGTGATATTTCCTAAATGCTATATTTACTAAATGTCAGGGTTCATATTCCAACCCACAGCTTCTAACTTTATAGCTGATGAATTTTGCATCAAACAAGATCAAATGTCTTTGGATTTAACCAGACGTTCTAAGAGGCTGATACTCTCCTAGTCTGAACGATGGCTATTTCACAGAAATTTGTGGGAACAAGTACTTCCATTTTCAAGGATAATTTTAGAACCGGCTAGATAAAATGACTACAATTAGTTTACACATTGGATATACCCGAGTCCAAGTTCACATCCACTTAAATGCTTAAATTGCTGGCTAATTGTGCTCATCTGAACCCAACAGGATAATTCACCTTCAGGCTTCGGAATCCAAGGCCAGTCTGTGTGCAGACTGAAAGGAGCAGGGAGGCACTCGGGCATTTTCAGAACTGACTGTCTTGTTTGGTGTGTGATTTGTTCCCGTTATATCCATGAAGAACACTTTCACTGGTTCTCTCGGTACAGTGATGGGAGAAACAAGAGTCTGACTCCATACCCTCTCAGAAAGGGGTCTCTACGCCCCACAGTTCCTGCACCAGCATAAGAGAACCATGCAAAGACAAGCGTCTCCATGTCATGGAGCCAGCCTCAAGACAAAGACCATTGGGGAATGAATCCTCTAGAATTGCAGATTCACAAGAAAGATGCATCCTAATTTGGAAGGGCGGCATTAGGTTATTATTTGAAAGAATTCGGTATCCATTTTATTTTATCTTTTTTTGTTTGTTTCCATTATCAGTGATTATTTTGCAGGGGGGATTTTGCTTTCAAGTGTTATTTACTCACTGAACTTTCATCAGGGAGCTGGCAAGAGAACAAATGACCTTTTGTGTGTAATGTTTTCAGGGATTTTCTCTTCCTCTTCTGGGTCAAACCATTCAACACAGAAAAAAAAAAAAAAGAAAGAAAGAAAGAGGAACCAGTAAATGCTTTTCTCCACGAAGCATAAATAAATTTTTTTTTTAAAAAGAGTGCAATTTCACAACCAATTACACTCCTAGCAAAACCAATTCACAACTAATTATTAGAGAAAGTTACGACCTTTTAAAGCATTGGTGTGAAGACCTATGGGGAAAAATAAGGTTTGAAGTGATATGAAAACATACACATTAGGCATATACTCTATTTTCATTATGTGAACCAGTAATTTTTTAAAATATGCATCTCAAATTCAAGCATTTTACTTGTGGGGGAAAATAATCATTGATTTCGATCATAAGGCATGGAAAACATTTTAAGTATCATGAAGCCTAATATTATTGATTCAGTCAAATATGTTTGATGTTCCTTATGTGTTCAGGGTTATGTGTTAGGTCTTAAACCTCCAAATGTGCCATTCTCAGAGCCTTTGCACCTGCCGCCTCAGGGCATTTGCACCTGCTGGTGCAGGGTCTTTGTATGTGCTTACTCATACCTGGATGTTCTTACGCCCTCTGCCTGCATGACCTGCTCCTTTGCCTTCCTGAAATTTTGTTCAAATGTTCCCCTTCAGTGAGGCTTCCCTAACTTCACTGAGAACTCTAATCTTAACCCCATCCCCAAACTCCAGACACTTTTATATCTCTCTACAGCATTTACTGCTTTGTAACATGAACTGAATTTCTTTATTTACTTTACCTGATGTCTAGACTCAACGAGCTCAGAAGGGAGACAAGGTTTTTGTTTTTGTTCTTGTTTTCTAGTTTTTCACTGGTGTATCTTTAAAGTAATTCCTGGGTGTCCCTCACGTATATTACCTTTGCAGAAGTCAACACAGTGGCTGGTAACAATATTTGACCAGGGGGTGGGGTTCTCTTCAGAATCATCCATATTCTTCAAATATTATTTGGAAGAAAACAAAGGTCTTTGTAAAATTATGATTCCTTCTTTTGCCACCAAAAGCATTGCTAATATACATGTGCTTCTCCAACTTTGGGGATGGGGTTTGGAATACCAGCAGACAAAGATACTTACTACTATTAGAGTCACAGCTCTGGTGTATAAAACCTCAATGCTACTGTGTTTCTTTAGATCCCAACATGAAATCTGAGACTATATATCTGTTAATTAAGAAGAACAGAGTTTGAGTACTAAGCCTGAGAAACTCCCATCTAGAATTAGCCCTAACATAGTCTTTGGTTTATAATGTACTTTTTATCCAATACACAGTGCAGGAACAAATATGCTCTCTGACGATGTTTTTTTTAAGTATGATGCTTACATTTAAAAATAACCTTGATAAACTGAGATTATTCTCCACACTTCTAAATAGGCAAGAACACCCTGTTGGAGCCCCCAAAATTCAAGGGACTCCAGCTATGGCAATCAGACAGAGAAGTTTCAGTAATCAAAGAGAGATGATACATTTTCGGAAGATGCCCTCTGATGTATTTATCTTGTCAGTGTCTAATCAAGATAACTTCAGGGTCAGGAGTATACAGAGAACCAAGCACTGTGATACCCTATCTCATACAAAACACACACACACACACACACACACACGCACGCACGCATCCATATAAATTACTAAACAAACAGGAAATTGTCCGCTATTCCTTACTTAGAAGTCCTGGCTAATGGCAGTTCATAATGATGATAGCATAATAATATAGTTACTTTCAGATGCCTAATATGGAATATTCAGTTTGATATAATTTTCATCTCTCAGCCTTATGAAAAATAACCACCAAAAACATCTCCCTGTAAAAGATGAAAGCCTGCTGTATAAATTCCATTAATACGTTTCACACTTTATAGTAGCTTTTGCTATTAAACTAGGTCTGTATCACTTTCTTGTATAAACCTCCTAGTGATGCTATTTTTAAAATAACCTATTTTTTTAAATGGCAGTTTTGACCAATCTCCTTTATTTACATAATGCAAAAATGACTAAACACTCCATTCTACAAATCAGGATTAGGGCTTAAATAGTAAATCTCCTGACTGCCATAAATTTGAGATGGTTCTTTATACTTTATACCTTGGATAACTTTCCCTAGATTTTTCTTTTTGAAAAAAATCTGTATCTCCCGCTCATTGTCCGTGTAACCGTAAGTTAATTTGCTTTGTCTTGCTGAGTTTCAATTTCCACATCTAAAAGATAGGGATAACGCCCGCAACTTCGCAGGGCCCTTGATAAGATCCATGACAGTGTGTATCAAATACATTGCAAAACATCTGACATACAGTAGGTCTTCAGGAAAGGGTTATTACTATGGAGGTGATTGACCTTGCAACATAATGCTTAATTTTTTTTCAAACGTCAAGTGGGAAATTGTCTTTCTCTTCAGGGCTTTCTAAACACACGATGTTTCTTACAAAATTTACAGCAGGAGGATTTCTCTGTCATATATGGCGACATAGACAACTTTCTGGAATCGCAAGGCCATTTCTTACGAATTGGCATAGCATGCTATTCTTGCCGCATGTGTTTTCTAATTGGTCTTTATTTTAAGACTGAGAAAAAAACATTTAATTAGTTATATAGACATTATTTTGGGGCTTGTTGAGTCAGTTGGTGAAGCATGCGACACTTGATTTTGGGGTTGTGAGTTCAAGTCCCACATTGAATTGTGGAAATGACTTAAAAATAAAATAAAATAAATTATATTATTTCCACCCTATTGCATCTTAAAAACATCAGAACTGGAGTGTAGTTAATAATAACATGTCCAAATTGATTCATCTGCTGAGACAAATGTACATAGTCATGGAAGATTTTTATAGCTGGGGAAAGGGGATGGGGTGTATGGGAAATCTGTAATTTCTTTTGAACTTTTCTGTAAATCTCAAACTATCCTGAAATAAAGAGTGTATTTTTAAAAAATAGAATTACCTCTAATGCAATTAAATTTCAAGAGGCAAGTCTGTTGACACATCAATGAGAATCGAGAATGGGCTTTTGGAAAGAAGTAACATGTCTCATCTCTTAAATCAGAAGTTTATCTTTCCTTACAATTCTAGGCATTAAGCTTGGTTTTTGTATGGAGGCTAGGGATTTCTAGGTCATCAACATGCCATCTGTAAATTCCCTCCAGCCCATCATCTTAACTGAAAACTTAAATCAGCGCTCTGTGCTTTGGGGACAGTTCTCACTCAGAGAAAAGGTAGAGAAAAGAAGTACCCACCGAGATGCCCTAAGTTTGTTTCATCCTTGAATATGTTGCCTAAAGTCTGACAATGAACATAATGCAGAAGGCCAGAAGAGACAAAAAAGCTGCAGAAATAGATTATAAAGGACCACTGGCCTAAAATTAAATTAATCATTCCTCTGTTGTGGCCAAGTCAATGGGGGTGTTTCCTAGTGAAGATACTTTCAGAAAAAAAAAAAAAAACAAAAAAAAAAAAAAAACAGTTTGAGGAACATTTGTTAGATCATGTGCAAATGTGTGATCAAGGGAAAGATACATTTAGTTACTTATCAATAAGATGGAATTATATGGAAGAACCATCCTGTTTTATTGAATGCCTACCATGGTTAAGCAGTAGAACATCTGATAATGGACTGAGATACACTATTATTCCCCAGACGACACAGATTGTTGAGACAATCTTATATGATTTGTAACATCAGTTTGCTTACAATTATCTTGGCCACATTAAAAAAAGAAGAAGAAAAGAAAGAACCACAGACTTGAGAAGGATCATGGGAACAATTTCACCTTCCTTTATGAAGACCTTTTCACGTCTTCTCCTATTTAACATAAATGTCATGCATTAAAACAAAACTTCCATTTGTTGCATATTTTTTTTTCTTAACAATGCAAGGGAAGGCAATTCACAAGACTAGCTATGAAGACGGTTTCATCTTTTCTGTTGCTTTTGAATTCCTCATTTGTGACAACCATTAGGCAAAGAGACTCTGCAATCTGGAACTGTCCCCCCCACACCCCGCCTCTAATGCACTAATCACACTTTTTGACTTATGCATGCAATAAGGAGACAATCACCTCTAATGCAATCTGTTGTATGCATTATTTACACCCTCCAGTGCATTAGTAAGGGATATGAGGATCCAGGGGGAAAAATCAATGGAGCCTGCCTGCTTTTCTGTCCTGTGGGTATCATTGTATGCTACAGCATATAGAAGGCATTTTCCCAGATAAAGTCATAATGCAGGCTGCACTTTCAAATTGTCAATGTATATATGCATCCCACACCCCTCCCACCTCCAGTTCACATCATTCACAAGATGTGATGCTGGAGACAAGACAGAAATCCTTATCTAGCTCCTGGACCCGAGGTCAGTTTACAATATCTCTCTCCACCATGGTGACTTTGCTAACCAATTCTGTTCTACATCACCTGGTGTCTCTTCAAACAGGCAACAGATCCTTGCTTCTTTTAAACCAAACATCATTTTACTATTAAACCATTTGTACTTACCACTGAGGTTTCTTTGGTTTTTTGCTTTTTATACCTCTAATTTAGCTGAGCCAATATTTGCTCTTATTCCACTGGGCTTTTAACACTTAGGCTGACTCCATTTACTACTGTTGTCCTCCATGCATATTCACTGGAACCAGATGAAACACATTAAGTCGGCCAACAGGGAATCTCATATTGAGCTCACCCTGGGAACATGGCAGATATATTGCAATTTAGGGACATAAGAGTAAATATATATATATTTTAAATTAAGCAAGATCTTCATTTGGTAACAAACCTTCTATATTTGAATAGAACTCTGTGACTTAATTTGATTTCTTCCCCCTTGTTTCTTTGTAGATTTGCTCCTGAGTCTAACCACAATTTGGCTGGGAGACACAAAGATTGCCTCAAATATTTATATACTTAACGACTTAAAATTCCTTTCATTTATTTATGCTCTCAACTTGAAAACATCTCATACAACTGGAGATGATTCAAACAATGCTGCGCTGAAATTTAATTATTTGTGAATAACTAGGCACTGTGAATATAGAAATTCAAAGGTTTGGTCTCTTGATAATTTTTATTCAAAAATTAGGGATTAAAAAACAACAGTTCTTTCAAATAGGCCTACATCAAAATATATTATTTTCAGTAGAAATACACAGAAGGATAAAGAAAAAAATATTATTTGAAAATGCAAAATAGAAAGCACAGTAGAAAACTAAAAACTGCAGATTAAATTCAATTTTTCTATTGATTTTTACGTTAAAATTGGATTTAAATTCCAAAGGCTGTGTTTCTAAAATACCTTAGTGCCTAAGCATCACCCAGAAACCTTTCTAAAACCCATCCTCTAGCATCCCCCATGGAAGTTCTGATGGCTTAGTTGGGGTACATGCAGGTAAGCTGAGGACCACTCTCTGAGAAGCATGTTTTGTTTTGTTTTTTTTAAGATTTATTTATTTAGAGGCACCTGGGTGGCTCAGTGGGTTAAAGCCTCTGCCTTTGGCTGGGGTCATGATTCCAGGGTCCTGGGATCGAGTCCCGCATTGGGCTCTCTGCTCAGTGGGGAGCCTGCTTCCCCCTCTCTCTCTGCCCGCCTCTCTGTCTACTTGTGATCTCTCTCTGTCAAATGAATAAATAAAATCTAAATATATATATATATATATATATATATATATATATATATATATATATTTATTTATTTTAGAGAGAGTGAGAGCATGAGCAGGAGGGGCAGAGGGAGAGAGAGAGAGAACTTTCTTCCTTCCCTCCATCCCTCCCTCTTTCCCTTACCTCCTGATTAATGGAATGAGGAATGGTTGAGGGGGGGAAAGTAGCTGGCTGTACCTGAAGAAATAAAAACTAGGATTGTTGGCACCTGGGTGGCTCAGTCCGTTGAACATTTTCCTTCTGGTCGGGTCACGATCCCGGCGTTTCAGATAGGAGCCCAAATGGGGCTCCCCGTTCAGTGGGGAGTCAGCTTTCTCCCTCTGCCCCTCTCTCTGCTCTGGTGCTTTCTCTGTCACTCTCTTTCTCAAATAAAAAACTCTTAAAATAAGAACTAGGATTGTTTATAGTCCGGTCATTTCAGAATCAGGGGATACCAGGTACCAGTAGGTTTTCCATTGGATGGTGAAGATATGGAGACCAGGGGAACGAATTATCCCTCCTCTCCCGCCTCCCCAGCTAAGTCACCAAGTGAAGAAGTAGAACACAGTTATTCCTGCTCTTGAGTCAGAACTTTCCAGTATACTAGTTTGCCTTCCTTGGCTGTCCCGCCTCATGTCCTCTGGGTGCTTCTTTCAGAATTAGTGTTCTATCAATTCTGCTCAGATCTTAAAACCTGATAAAATAGAGAAACTTCGGGGAATTCGCCCTGGGAAATGGTGGTTTTTTCTGGCCTGGCCAAATAAGTTACTTGACTACCTGTTGTATAACATGGTTACAGCCATTTTGCTTTTTACTTTGATCTCTGCATCCCTTCTTCAATAAAGGCAGTCTCTCGTTGTCTTCTCAAGTTTGGCTTCCCACGCGAACTGAACATCCCCAAACAATAAAATTTCACTCTAGCAAATAATGAAAAATAGATAATACCAAAAACATGTCAACGAGAGGAATGTGTTCTGTTTCAGAATGTTATTTTAGGGCAGCTAATCCACTTGGTTAGGGAGCTTTGATTTGAAAATATTCCTGCTCCTATACTAAGGGTGTAGCCTCATGTTTCTGTAGCAACAAAATGGTCCTAGGGAACTCGGAAAAAGTAAAAAAGATATGCCGACCTCAGTTTTTTCTCTCTTTTCTACTCTCACACAGTCATAAATACCTTAAATATTTTTGCTGCATAAAGAGTAAGTGTAACAGTATTATCACCTTATCTTTGTATTTTTTTTTTCTTTTTTCAACCATTCAGTTACTGAACTGCCCTTAACAGGTGTAACAACCTACATGAGGCAAGAATCTTATTCCATTTAGATAAACCACGGAGGCTCGGGAGCCCAGCAGTATTCAGAGAATGCACTGAAATGCACATGGGGCATTACTGCCAGGGCCTTGGTTGAAAACAGAATCCTTATCATTCATGGATTCTACAAAGATTCATTCACTGAGGATCCACTGTTTTTAATCCCGGCACAGCGCTGGGCCCCTGGAAAGCAGTGATGGATATAATACTCTCTTTTTCTTTACAACAGAGTCTAATGGAGGAAGAAATACAAGTAAACCGATGAATGTATGAAAATCCATGGGTGTTGCTGGATCACAGAAGCAAGATCAAAGGGGGCATCTCCTGGAAGGCTTCCTAGAAGAGATGACTCATGGGAAAATCATGAAAGACTAATTGAACGGATAAACAATTGGGATTTAATCAGGCAGAGAGCAGAGAAGGTGGTTTTGGGGAAAGGACAATAACGGGCAGGGATGCTACAGCAAAGGGAAGCATGCCTTCAGGGAAGAGATGCGTCATTCTGTAACTCAGGAGCGGAGTGGGGGAGCAGGGGCACAGGACAACACCGCAGACTCAGGAGAAGGACTTTCTGTTCAGAACCAAGCAGTGTGCGGTTTTTACCTTAGAAACCCTAGACTATCACATCAGAATTTCAAGAAGGGGGTGACGTGGCTAGACTTACATTTTCCAAGACCACTTTGGCTGCCTGTTGAGGATGGGATGGGGTGAGGCAGGGTTTGAAGCAAGGGATCCATTTCTAGGAGGACGGACAGGAAGCGAGTGGGTCGGGCCTGGACTATCTCTTTTTGGAGTGTGGTTTATCATTTCACACCTTCACCTCTACCCAATTCTTTTCCAGTTCAGTTTCCTGATTTTGATGGCACATGAAAGCATGTAATCCTACGTGATTTTCCCTCGTCAAAGAAAACAGTTAAATAACTGACTCTAGAAATTGTGTTTTCTGTCACGGCAGAAGGTGTAAACTGAGGTTTTATTTGGAGAGTTGCAGCTTTTATCACCCGTTAGTCCTCCTTTGTGCAATTCTTAAATAATTAAGTAAATAAAAGTTCAGCAAAGAAGATTTTAGCCATCAAAAGTGGTTCTACAGAACGGCCTACTTTAAGCAAAGTTTACTTAGACACTATATAGTGTCATATTAGTTAAAATGTGCCTTCAAAGAAAAAAGTGAGGTGAAACGTAAAAACTAATAAGTTAATCTTTACTGTCCTCATTATGCTGAAGTTTACTGTTCCCATGATACTATTTCATGTTCATAGTTTGTTGATTTTAGCTATGCAACCCCCTTTCAGTGGTTCAGACGAAAAAACATGAAGTAATTTTAGACAGAGCTAAACTGTGTCTTTTTGTGTCTGTAGTCTGCCTGATGATACCGAGCCACACTGACAATAGATTTTTTACCAGTAAAAACACTGCACAAGAAACTTCATGGTCGATCAGGGATGAGATTCCCATAATGCCAAAGTTCTTCAAAGCAGATAAAAGAAATTTGATTTCAGAAGATCATATGAACATTTCATAGCAGTTTTTAATTGATGACCTAGGCTGAGTGAAAATTAATTGGCATTTTATATGGTTTCTTGTGAGCTAAGGGAGTATGGTCACAATACCTAGGGAAGAGTTGATTTGATTAGATAAAGTGATTTCCAGACAATCTTTTTTTTTTTTTTTTTTTTTTAAGATTTTATTTATTTATTTGACAGTGAGAGAGGAAACACAAGCAGGGGGAATGGGAGAGGGAGAAGCAGGCTTCCTGCTGGGCAGAGAGCGCAATGCAGGGCTTGATCCCAGGACCCTGAGATCATGACCTGAGCTGAAGGCAGAGGCTTAAGGACTGAGCCACCCAGGTGCCCTTCAGGCAATCTTCTTAAAGAAGAAACTTATTTGTCTTGTGAATGTAATATCTGCAACTATGGTGATCTACATCAAATGCCATGAAGAATTACGGTCTCATTATTCCACGTGGGAAGAAAAGAGCTAGATCAGCCTGTATTCAAGGACTGGAACGCCTGGACACAATGCATTAGAAAAAACACAACCACCACCAACAAAAACAAGATGGAGTGCCCATTACTATCTAGTTCAAGGTTTTGGATATTCCTGTTACTTGCTAAAGGTATACAAAATATATAAGTGAAACAGAAACTTTAAAGATGACTTTATTTATTTATTTATTTATTTATTTTCCATCTAAGCAAACATGTTGCTGGACCAGTGGAAGGCCATTCAAAATGATTAAAGAACTCCCTAGAGTGTTTACATAATCAATCCTTAGCATAATCATCCTCTGAGGTAAGATTGACAGTATTTTATTCCTCTTAAGAACCACTGGGTTATGAGAGTGTATATTTATCCAGATATGAAATAAACTATTTCTAAAGTCGGTTGAAGATGGGAAAAATGACATCTGACCAAGTACTCAGAAGGACTAGCTTATTCACAAATTTATTATCTCTCCCTTGCTAATAAAGAGAAAATTGGTCCTCAAATCATTGTCAAGGGAAGAGTAAAATATATAATGACTCATTTAAAAAGATGAAGGCCAGGCACAATCTTGAAAAGAGAACCAAGGCTTTAACTATGGTTCATCTCCACAGAAGGAAAAAGAAAGTGCTTCAAAGAGCCCATTAGAATCTTTCATAATTAAATATGAAAAACTATCCATGATACAGTTGAAAGAACTTCATGCATTTAGTACTTTCTTAATGACAGAAGAGGCTCTAAATGAAGATTATAAATAGATCACGTATATCAAGGACACCCCCTCCCAAGCTCTCAAATATCTCAACTTTGAATCCTTGCACCATAAAGCATGGAGGGAATATATATCTGCTATAACAAATGGAAGCATTCCTCTCTGTCCAATAACTAAGCCATGTAGACATGTGTAATTTATTCAATGGGATTAAAATCTTCATCCTCTTACTTAGAAATTGCTCATGAACAAATTCTGAATATTATGTTATCCTTATATATCAGTGGTGGGTTGCTTTGCTAACTCAAGATAATCATGAATGATCATCATTAAAAGTTTTAGTATAGAGCAAGAATCGATTTTGAGGTTGAATGATTTTCTATAATTTTAATAGCATCACTAAAATAAATTTAAGTTCTTCGACAAAGGATCTTTACACATTAATCACAAAGAAGGTCCATATATTAGAAGTCCATAAAAATAATCTGTGGTGCGTGACATGGAGAGCTGTCACGTGAAATGTGGATGGGCTACAAGTTAAGCATCTGTCGTGTGGTGTCAGCCTTGTGGCGAATTATTAATAATGACAGCAACAGGAATGCTCCCTGGGAAATGCATACCTTTTTTTTAGAGGGGTGGTGGAGGGAGAGAGAGCGAGCGATTCCCAAGCAGATTCCACGCCCAGCAGGGAGCTGGACAGGGGCTCGATCGCATGACCCTGAGATCATGACCTGAGCCAAAATCATGAGTCAGACAATTGAGATAGCCATCCAGGCACCCCATGACATGCGATTTTTTAAAGATTACTGGACAGTAGTAGGGATTTATTGGTATCATTAAATTATATAATTATAAACTATGATACTATTTTTTCGTATGCCTGAATTTAAACATTTCTTTGTTAATAAATGTTTTAAGAGTCTTCCTACAGACTCATTAGTTGACCCCAACATACAACATATACTTCCCAACAGAAAATGTTATATCTAGGTTCACATTTTCAATGTTAGATTCTTTAGCATGATCAATCTGGGCTTCGTGTTTAAAACCATACTTTGCCCATAAATACACGTGATGGATATTAGCAGTTTTTTTTTTTTTTTTTTTTTTAGATGTTGGCTAGGGAATGGGAGCTGAAACCAAGGGCACAGTTGATATCACTACAAGAGAGGGTATCTTGGAAGAGAAAGGTTAACTGAACCCCCGGGGAAACCCTGATGGGAATGTCACATGCATTTCTCAGGCATGCCAATGTTGACACAGATTACTGTAACTCCTGGGGGCCAGAAGCCATGTCTTTGAGATTCATTCATTCTCTGCCTCTGGCATAGCGTGGGCCAAATGAAGGTAATTCTAAAATTCTCTGCCTCTGGCATAGCGTGGGCCACAATGAAGGTAATTCTAAAATTCATTCCAATTTGATTTCATTGCACTTTTCATTTACCAGAATCTTGTCATCGATATTAGCAGTTTTAAAGATTTCCATGATTCTTCTGTTCCAGCTGATTTGGAGGTGATGGCTTCGACCTATGGATATACCCAAATGTTCTTCAACTGAGAATCTTAATTGGTTGCATTAGAGTCCAAATTTCCAACTGGCCATCCACTGTCTTCATGTTCAATTTTATTTTCATTTGTCCAGGAAAGGAACTCTAAATTAGCCACTAGGTGGTTTTTCCTAAGATTCTAAGGTTGTTCCTAAGATTCTAAGATTCCTAGGATCTAAGAAAGTGATCCCATGGAACCTATCTTTGAGTAAGACCATTATAAACATATACTACAAATTTGATGAAAATCCATCTAACCATTCAAAATTAATCGCTTATATTAAAAATAGAGACAATTTTGGGTAATGATGACCTTGAGAACAGGGATTCTGCAAAATCTACAAAAGCTTTATTCCTGGGCATTTGGGCAAATCAGGAAGAGGAGTAAGGACCATGAACACCATGGTCACTCTGCATAGTATTTACGTATTTCAGAATGCTCTCCTTTCAAGATTTGTACTCATTATGAAATTTTTAAATAGAGTTTTCAAGTGAAAATAAGTTTAAGTATAGAAAATAGCAAAAGAAAAGGCAAAGCATAGCACTAACGCAAATCTTGCTTTGAAAATGACATCCTTAATAAGATGACTTCATTTTTTTTTCCAAATGAACTGAGACAGGAAAATCTCTTTCTAACTACAGCGAAGACATGACAGGAATGTTGAAATGTTCAGAGATTAAGGAAACTTCAGACTTTCCCATGTTCAAATTCAGTAAGATAACAACCACATTTGATAAGCTTTGCATTCCCATAATTCCTAAAAGGGACCTGGGCTTGAGAAACGCTCACGGGATTTGTGTTCATTTGGTGACACACAGGGAAGGGACGGAATGCTATGAAAGGTGATACAACTCCATTGCATTTAGTAAAGCAAAGTCTTGGCTTCAAATACTTCTGGTGAAGTCTGACAGCTCAATATTGTGACTTGGAAATAAATTAGTGACAAGTCTGCACAAAAATGATAAGGAAACCCAAACGTCCCCTGCAAGAACATTTTCCCCATCCCAACTCATGGCTTATAAAAGCTCCTCCTAGAGAGTCTTGGGCAGTGAGCCTTTTCAGAAGGCTAAGAACTTGGTGCTTGCTCAGGAAAGGTCAGTAAGGCCACTTGACATAAACCATGTAACCTCAGCCTTATTACCCTAAACTTTAAATACTGTGAGACCTCATCATTCAAACAGGAAAAGCCACAAGTTAATGACTCCTTTGAGCAAACAAGGATAGCTTAACTAGGTCACAAGAAAATACTAGGAGAAGTACAGCATCTTCAAGAGGAACATAATTTTCAAAATAGCTGTCTAGTATGAAGACATTGCAATGTGACCTTTTTTTATCCCCTAAACTACAAAAAGGCTTTGAAAATCAGAAAATAGAGTAAATAAATCCATAACAACTAGTAGCTAAGTTATTGTAAACCAGGAGATGTCACGACAGATATATGAAGTCAGGCGAGGACTGTGAGGGAGTATAAATTATGCTCTACTTAAGAAAACTTGATGTCAGGGTGCCTGGGTGACTCAGTTGTTAAGCGTCTGCCTTCAGCTCAGGGCATGATCCCAGGGCACTGGGCTGGAGACTGGCATTGGACTCCCTGCTCAGTGAGAAGCCTGCTTTTCCCTCTCCCACTCCGCCTACTTATGTTCCCTCTCTCACAGTGTCTCTCACTGTCAAATAAATAAATAAAAATCTTAAAAAAAAATCAATCAATCTTGGTGTCCCCCAAGCCTGAGGGGTGAAAAGAACCCCATTCATGATCAGGAGACCATGAACAAAAGGGTCTGTAGTCTATCTCTTAGCTTATTCTTGGGGAATGACACTGTATTTGCCTCTTGAAATAAAATTTTATAAGAAAGTTTTCTGTCAGGTAAAATTAAAACAAGAAGTGAATACTTTGGAGAGGTGTTATTTTGGACTTTCACACACAAATACAAGATTTATACCATAATCCATGAAACCAACAAACTCTTGCATAGTTTTATGTAAATCAGAGTTGAGCCTCTAGAGGTTTGTCTAAAACTGAACACAGAGTTTCAAAAAAGGTGTTATAATCAATCTCAGGCCAGCATACTGAAATGGAAACCGAAGTAGGTAACTCCGATATCTCAACAAATATGAGGGGAGATGCCAAAATGCTTTTGAGATGTTTTATTGTGTAGCAGCACAATATAAAGATATTGACTGAGGGTCTCAGACATATAATAGACATCCAGAATTTATATAAAAACACTAAGCTATAAGAAAAAATAAAAGATAAGAGGAAGAGAAGACATAACTCATTCACTAATGACTTCTTACTACACAGGATTTAAGACTCTTTTTTTTTTTTTTTTTTTTTTTTAATATCCTAGTTTGTGACATGCCAAAATCCGTCTTAGTGTAGTCAAATGAGCCTTGGATTAGGACTTAGATTCTATTCTTAGCTTCTTCCTGTGGGCTCCTTAATGAACTTGGAAAAAATCCCCCAAATCTTTGGCTTGTTTTCTTCTCTGTAAATCTGAGCATAAGAACATTACCTCAATCTACCCCACAGGGCAGTTATACGGAATAAGAAATGTGATAGGGATTTGCAAATTTTTGTATAAGTCCACTGCAATTAGTGTAGAAGATGGTTTTTCATGTGGACCTACGTAAGATTAAAAACTCAAAAATAAATTAGTCCAACTCATACTATTTAAGTGGTTAAGATGCAGAGTCCCTGTGTTCTATTTCCTGGAGACAGTTGCTCTTTGTAGAGTTCTCAGTCAAGAAAGCCAGAGACATGCCGGTTACCATCAGGAGGACAATAGAGAAAAGTCTCTTCAGTTCCTAAGCCTGGAGAGACCTGTGGGTCATCAGCTCTTACAACACTGTGTCTCATGCTGGCCATTGCTTTTCCAAAAGGTCAGGAGAGAATTGCAAACAATGTAGACTGAGCAGGTGTTAGGGAAGACAGACTAGTTTCTCTGTAAGGATAAATACTAAGAAGTCAACCTCTTTTTGTCTGGGAAATTAAAAGCCAAAGATAAAGAAAAAACAAAAACAAAAAAACAAAACAAAACCTGAATTAAGCCTTAATAGTCAAGAAGTGCATAAAGATGGGAAATAATTCACCAACTTTGAGGTGACAGCACTAAATCCCATTGAGTGAAAGAAGTACAAAGAGGGCAACAAAAGGAAACAGAGTAATCCCACACAGAAATTTTTTTAAAAAAATTATTAAGCTTGCTAATTTAAGAGGCACCGCAAAGTGTGTTCACAGGCTCAGGGGGGTTATGGAAATGGACAGATGATAAAAATTTAATGGACCAGTAAGAGAAGCTGGGGCATATCTCAGCTTTTTTCAGATTGATTTTTAAAAGATGCACTCATCAAATATCAATAGGAACTATGGTAAGCCACTGGTTGTTATCCAAATAAAGCCAATCATGGGAATATCTAGATGAGAATTAAAACTCTCAATGGCCTAGAAACATCAAAGGTTGGACTATATGCAGTAGTTGACCGTACGTATCTAGCTGACTATAAATACTATAAGCTCCATAAAGGCAGCCTCTGTTTTCCAGAAGGCTTCAACCATGTGAACTTCCTGACTGAGTATGGATGAGTACCATATTAAATGATAAAATTTGCAACTTCCTACGGTTCAAACTAAGAGGAAGAGCTTGAGCTCCTATTTATATATTTACTTATTTATTTTTAAAGATTTTATTTGTTTGACAGAGAGAGACACAGAGAGAGGAAACACAAGCCCAGGCAGTGGGAGAGGGAGAAGCAGGCTTTCTGCCAAGCAGGGAGCCTGATGCGGGGGCTTGATCCCAGGCCCTAAAATCATGACCTGAGCTGAAGGCAGACACTTAACAACTGAGCCACCCAGGCGCCCCACTGAGCTCCTATTTAAAATATGTTGATGAAGAGGGGCACTTCCGTGGCTCCCTGGGTTAAGCCTCAGACTCTTGATTTTGGCTCAGGTCATGATCTCAGGGTCCTGGGATGGAGCCTCATGTGGGGCTCTGTGCCCGGCAGACAACCTACTTGTTACTCTCCCTCTGCTCCTTTTCCCACTTGCTCTAATAAATACATAAAATCTTTAAAATAAAATAGAATATTTTGAGGAGGTAAATGAATTCACCCAGTTGTTTTGACTGATGTCTTTTATGATGTACTAAACATGAGTACACATGAACATTTTTATATGCTTGGTTGCCCTGCTTTGATCAAGCTAGACACTTTCAGGTTTAAAGCCTCCTGAACATACAGGAATCACTTATGCTCTACCCAAATATACATCCTGGGATGAATATAAAACTAGTCTGGGATGATCAATATTGTTCTCGGGTGCCCTACTGGTAGAGGCAAGACTTCTGAATCCGAAACATGCAATGTGAGCCACAGTGATTTGTACACATATAGGAAATGAGCTTATCTTGACTTACAAGTAGATTTGTGGGCAGAGTATAATGGAAAGGCCTTTTTAGATGTAGAATGAACATGTGTCTGGGGAGTGCCCAGACAGTCATTCTAGCCACAAGAGAAATTTTGTTTTGAGGAGTAGAGGTGAAAACTTTGATAAAAAATAACATGAGATTTCTGCTCAAGGGCCCAAAGTCTAGGTTGAGAATATAAAATGCATTCTTTATACATAAAGAAACTCAGAGGTTTAGGAATCCTCAAAGGCACAGGGCACCATCCAAGTTTTCAAAACAGAGATAAACTGAGTTTAAAGAACATTAGTGTTAATTATTAAAAGACCCCACATACTAAAATGAAGTATTTGTAATATATAAGGTGTTGCCTTAATTTCAATGATGACCAATTACATTTCCACACCTATATTTTAAGCAGGCTTAGAGCACACATAACATGCCTAGAATTAAAAGGATTATCTACGGGGCACCTGGGTGGCTCAGTGGGTTAAGCCTCTGCCTTCAGCTCAGGTCGTGATCCCAGGGTCCTGGGATCCAGCCCTGCATCAGGCTCTCTGCTCAGCGGGGAGCCTGCTTCCTCCTCTCTCTCTGCCTGCCTCTCTGCCTGCTTGTGCTCTCTCTAACAAATAAATAAATAAAATCTTTTAAAAAGATTAGGCTGGATTACTTTGCAAAGAACAGTTATGAAATACACTGGTGAAGGTCTAAAGCAAAACAAATATAGATGTGTGTGTGTGTGTATATATATATATATAAATATATATTTGTTTATATATTAAACAAATATATATTAAACAAATATATATTTAATATTTATATATTACATTATATATATGTGTGTGTATATATATATAGAGAGAGAGAGAGAGAGCGCTGTAAATCAGAGAGCATAGAAAAGAATAGTTTAACCACTGAGTTTCTGAGCACATACAAGAGTGTTATTATGTAGCTTCTGTTAAGGTAAATGACAGCCAGGCAGCTAAAGCCTATCACTGTGTTAATTTAAAATCGAAACAAAACAAGAAACCAAAAACTCCGCTTGATATAAAGGAAACCAACGGCGAAATCTCATGTTGATTTGAGATATTAAATGTCATCATAAAGTCACTTTTTCTGGCAACCATTCATCGGTTTGCTATCGATCACCTAGGATATGCCTGTGACATTTAAGAATCCTGTAGAATGGAGCTATAAAGAGACTCATCTGCACATATATTTGGAAAATGACAAGCCTAATCACAATTTCTTAAGTATAATTTCCTATGACAGAACTCGTTACACAGATTTTCATTTTGACAACTACATAAGAAAAGGATTCTGATAAATTATTTCGTTCTTGTGCTTCTGCTTAAAGTTTTTTTTTTTTTTTTTTTTTTTTTTTTTTTTTTTTTTTTTTTTTTGTCACTGCAACTTCTCTGAGAGATTGAATTCCTCTATATATTCTGCTGAAGCGTATGCCCCAGAAAAAATCATATGCCAAGGAAGACCTGCTATCTAGGAAAACGGCTAGTTATTAAGAGAACCACAGGGAACTTCTCCCACAACACATTCATTACTCACAGCAGGCCCCAATACTATAACCCATTACATAACTGTAATGATGAGAATAAAAGAAAATCAATTAAAATACAGGTGGGGTTTAGTTTCAAGAAAGTTGATAAATTTGATCTTTATCCATCCAAGCGGCTTGCCTGTGGAGGGGAGAAGGATGCCATGTGTATTTTAAGGAGATTCTACACAATATTCCTTTTATTGAGTTTTTATGAGGCATTTAGGTGTACTGAGACCCATTTACAGACCTATCAAGGGCAAAGTCATCAAGGAAATGTGACAAGGATCTGCCAATAGGAAATAAAGAGGGCACCACTGTGGCAGAAATGCAAATTAAGGGGAGATTGTTTTAAAAAGTTTGCAAAATACTATGTGCTTACATTTTAAAGAATGTTTCCATGAGTGACATGAGGAACACATGACATAGCTACATCATCACCATTCATAATCTAGTAGGATTGTTTATAAAGACTGTGAGAGGAGGAACTGAATAGAATACAGATCCGGTGAAGGTAGCTCTCCAAGTCCCTGGAGACTTCCTCTCTGGGCTAAAGCTTCCGCCTCTCGACGCTGCTTTGAAGGACAACTTCTAGGCCTGTCTATGCATTAGCCGCCTTCTTCAGAACACTTTTGCCTGTTCCTGTCCCCACTCAGCTGTGGCAGGAAACAGTGGGCTCAGAGCATGAATATGGCTTCCACAGTCTCTAGACCCTGAGTGGTACAGATCTGAGCTACTAGCACAGAAATGCAACACTCTTGGTGGCGACTTCTTCGAGCTATGCTATCATCCAAAAAACATTTAATGACATCCATGTAAGCTTAAGTCAAGCATGTAGTGGGAAGCAAGCACAGAAACCCACTGCTCTATCTATAGGGTCACCTACCTGGACGTCACGCAAGATCACGCTACAGTTTGCAAACGTCCTCCCCATATGGCTGAAGAACAGTGCATCTGTATCAGTTAAAATGTCGCTAACTATTTGCATTTATGCAAATTCTATTAACCAATGGCAAGAACAGAAGTTTCCTGCACTGAGCTCACCTCCTTAGTTCCATCCTTCAAGGCTTTTCAATGCTGTGTTGCTTCATAGCTGGTATTAGGGATCACTGCAATGCACTCATCACCTTGATGTGAAGGCTGTCAGGTAGAGCAGAGCCGAGTTCAGAACCCTGTTACTTAACACTAAAGGACAGCTCTCCAGCTTCACTGAGGTTGACAGGATCCACAGAAGATGCCACACAGTGTGATATTAAGTATCTGACTCAGGAATTAAGAGCAACAGAAGTCAACACCAGCTGTGTCACTACCATGTGTGTGTGTGTGTCTGTGTGTGTGTGTCTGTGAGGTGAGGTGGGTAGGATGTGCAGCATTAAGCAAGACACTCAATCCCCAAATTCCCATTTTGTCATCTAGGAAAGAACAAATCACAGATATATGAGTGTTTGCAAGGTCCCATGCAATTATGTAATCTAATATCCCCGTAATAACATAGATAGGGAAACAGGCTCGGGAAGGGTCCCACAGATTGATCAAGACCATTCATCTCCCCCCAACCACCCTTTTTTAAAATCGACGAAGATGATAGACAATTACTAAGATAAAGATGGTGGGTTACAGTCACTTGTGATGGTTGGGAACAGACTCAACACTCCAGCATTCCCGAATCCTGTCAGCAAACCTCTCAGAGCCTCAGAGTTCTCAGGAAAAACAAAGGGAATAATAACTCCAAGGTACTAGTGCCAGTGGGAAGAGCCAGATGGTCGCATGTGAAGGACTTGACCCTGTGCCTGGGAGGCACCGAGCGATTTGGACATTTGAGCCTCTGCTGTAGTGTTCCCGGTGCGGATTTTCCACTCTCTTCCTCTCTATTCCTACTTCCATCTGGCCCACCCCAAAAACATTTTCTGGGAAGACTTAGGGGCACGTCACATAATGTTTCAATGGGGAAAATGCTCTGTGCTTATACAGAAACAGGACTCTGTCAAGTATGTCAGATGAAGGATTTCTAAAGGAGAGTTGTCTCATTTGTCACCTAAGCCCACTCTATGATGGCTAATGAAGACTCGGAGTCAACCGGGGTCACGAGGCTGGCATGTCTCGGGTGGGACAGAACAAGCCAAAGCCACGGGAGTTTCGGCAGGATAATCATTATCAGTAAAAGGCTTATTCAAGCTTGTTATGGTGAAGAACTTTTAATAAGAATTATCCTACATATTAGATTCATAAGGCAAAAAAATATTTAAAAAATACAAGTTAGAATTAGCTGAAGGGGCTTTGGTTGTCAGTTAAATGACATTTCTGAGCAAAATGAAGATTAATTTATCCCCCCCCCAAAAAAGGTGATGGGGGAGGCTTAATGCCTTCTTTTTTTCCAGAAATGAAACTTCATTCCGCTTTTTATGCATTTGAAATGAACACTGTGAAAACTATGGGTAATCAATACAAATAATATTAAGTAATATAATACAGTATCAGAACTTTAAACCAAATGACAAACTTCACTGATTTTATTTGACTATTACCTATTTTCTTTATTGCTTTTCCTATTCCCTTAATATAATGTATCTTAAACCTCTGAATTGTAATCACAGCTTTATTTGGTAAGAGATCCCAAAAGAACAGCATAAACAACCTGATATTGATCCATGAATACAGGATCCAAGAACTAGTTTGCTCATTCAGCTGTCTGCAGTCTGTCCCTTAATATAAGCACCCCTAGAAAACTACTATATCAGCAAAATTAAAGAGAAATATAGATCCAAGCAATAATCATGATTGCTTAAAAATCTAAAAGCCTAAGTATTCTAACTGTGAAGTTTCTCTTTATACCTAGCATACACTGTGGGTAATATATATATATATATATATATATATATATATATATATATATATATAAAATACCATACTTACATATAAAATCAACCTATCCATCTACCTCATTTATTGAAATGAATAAGGGGTCAACTTGAGCAACTGTCATACCTAAAGATACCATATCATTACACATTGATTGTCACTAGTATTGCGTTCTTGGCCAATATAACATTATGCATACTCAGCACCTTGAAAATTTTCAGTTGACTTGATGGAGGTGTTCATAGCCTCCATTGATGTGAACGTGAAGGCTTTATAATCTCATGAAAGAGAAGTAGCCGTTATATAACGTGTCCACATTCAGAAGTCGCCTGCTTTAAAGCTAATGAGATCATACCATAGAAGTCTAGACAAATCTTTGGCTTCCAGACACATCTGATGGAACTCAGTCATAGTTTACTCCCTAGAGGATTCAGCACCATGTCCAATTCGTACACACCCCAGGATTCCAGCCTGACATGTGTAATGGATGCTTAGAGTTACAGCAGAGGACCCTCTTGGCCCCCACCCTTGAGCCAGGTGACAAAACGTTCATCTGGTTCTGTTACTGAGAAAACACACACTTCTCTCTTGGGTTACTAAGGAACAGATCTGCAACAAAAATGGACTTCACAGAAATAGTCAGTCTTGGGGAAGGACACAGAAATAATTGTTAGAAATAACTGAATACTAGTTAAATCTCTTTTTACATGCCTGAAATAATTTGACTGATTTTATGGAATTGTGGTAACATTATAGACAGGGGACTATTAAGATTTCAGATAATGAACAGCCAGTCAAAAATCACTTACTTAGTTGGGTAAGTTTGATGGTCACTAAAAAAGCCTTCAGTTCTTCTGAAACTGTGATGTTTTGACCCTATCTCCTCTGATGGAAGTGGACACCATCTACCACCAAAATATGGTCATGATAATCAGTGTCATATCACAGTAGATTACGTCCTCAAAGGGAACTCACTAGAATACTTAAACTGGCTTGGTTATCTGAGCTGCTGAGTGGTTCAGAAGTAAGGACAAATCTTGAGATAATAATTAAGGTCCGTCTACAGCTCCAAGTAGTTCACAGAGATGTTCCAACTTTTAACACTACCCTAGCAAAGATGAATGAAATTCCTTCCTTAAAAGACAATTTTGCTTCATGCCCAAGCTTCTTAGAGGATTTTAGCATGTGCATCTCAGGGTCCTGAGATCAAGTCCCGTGTGGGGCTCCACATTCAATGAGTCTGCTTGAGATTCTCTCTCCCTTTCCCTCTGCCCCTCCCCTATTTCAAATAAACAAATGGATCTTTACAAAATAAACAAATAAAAACACAAACAGAAAGAGTGATTTAAAGTTAACACTTTAAATAGTCACATTTCTAATTCAATGATACTGTACAAGTAAAGGCAATCAAGAATGGATAAAACTAATTATCTCTATAATGCAACATTAGATCAATCTGTATCATCTAGTTTTTCCCTTTTAATAAACTAAAAGCACATTTGCTTCCACTTATATATGTATATAGAAACACATAATATCTATTTGATGGAGTGGCTTTGAAAAAAAATCACAATTACTGAAATACAGAGATAATTAGTTTTATCTAAGTCAGAAAAAATGATACACACCGACATTTCTGTAACACCAGCAGCCTAATTTAACAGGAGATAAAAATCGAACTCTTAAATTTTAAAATTACCTAATGGCTGCAGAAGATCCGATCAACTAATTATTTTCTTCTTCTCTTTTCTCTCCCTGTGAGCTGAACGTTATCACAGAAAAGTATGAAGGGGACTGGCGGCCCTTTTCAGGGTCAGGGATGCCAGATGTCTATTAGGCTTATGGGTTTATTTTTTTTTTTTTAAGATTTTATTTATTTATTTGACAGAGAGAGATCACAAGTAGGCAGAGAGGCAGGCAGAGAGAGAGAGAGAGGAGGAAGCAGGCTCTCCGCTGAGCAGAGAGCCCGATGTGGGACTCGATCCCAGGACCCTGAGATCATGATCTGAGCTGAAGGCAGAGGCTTAACCCATTGAGTCACCCTGGTGCCCCATAGGCTTATGGGTTTTCAACATCATGCCTCAGTCAGGTATGGTAGGGTTTCCAGACATTCATCATCTTGCTTGTCCTTGGCAGCCAGTTCATTTCAACATCAAACTAGCCCTCGATTAGATCTGTGTGAGAGCCCAGTGCTGTGCCACATGACATACATTACACATTTCCATTTCTATTGCAGTCATCTAATTGCATTATATAGCTGCAAATACTTGGGATGGTTATGTTTTGTCCTGAACACACAAAAAAAGAAAATGCTCCTTCTTTGTCCTCCGGTTAAAAATTTTACTTGGGATTGAAGGTATCTGGACAGACGCATGATGGTCTGAAGCGGTTCTCATTCTTCCCCAAAAAGCATTACAAAGATCAGCATGGGGTAGGGGAATGGGTGCTGTGTTACATGGGGAGTCTTGAATCTCAGTCTTAGTTTTGAAACTAACTAGATGCTCACTGCCAAACGATTTACCCTAATATGTAGTTTTCTCATTTCAAAAACGGGAGACATTGACGCAGGATGTTTTTAAATACGCGAGGAACTTAAAACTAAGTTTAATCTGCCTCTGGATGTGAGAAACTGATGTGAAACTTGCAAATACATCAGGGGTTCTCGAGCTGGGCTAGTCCTGCCCATTACCTGAAGAGGTTTAAATACTATTTGTTCCTGGAATTTAGCTCCAAACAATTAAAGATTTCCTGTGGCTGGGACCCAGGCCTTGGTAGGTCTTAAAACCTCCCTGAATAATTCTAATATGCAGCTGGGGAGAGAGGTCTGGCCCCAGGGTCATTCTCAACAACATCTCCTGCTCCAGCTAGACCCCAGGGTGATATGGATGCAAGATCAGAGCTTTATTTGTTTCCTAATTCATTCACTAATCATTGATTATGTGCCTCTGAGATGTTGCACGACATGTTAGGCACAAGAGATACAAAGATTAAAAACAATGCCAAGCCTTGCCAAGAAGAAACCTTATTTCCACTCATATTTCTAATGTCCTGTGACTGTTACCTAGATGGGAGTCCTATCAGGACTCAGGATGTAGATCTAGCCCCTCCTGGTTTTAAAGATCACTGTCCAGCATTCCAGATCCAAAGATAGTGGCAAAGCTCAGTCCCTCCACTCTGTGGGTGGGGCTCTTCATTCCGAGGGGCTTGGGTTTGGTTTTTGTGTTCCAGGTAGATTTTATTTTAATAAGGGAGATTGGCATATACCATTGCAGCAAAATGCTAAATGAAATTTAATTGCACAAATGCTTGCTATTTATTTATTATTATTATTATTTTTTTATTTACAAGGAGGCTCCATGCCCCACGTGGGGCCCAACATGGGGCTTGAACTCATGACACAAGACTGAGCTGAGATCAAGAGTCAGAGAGTCTCTCTCTCTCTCTCTTGAAAAATAAAATATATATAATAAAATAAAATAAAGTTAGAGTCAGACACTTAACTGACTGAGCCACCCAGGCACTCCTACAATTTAATTTTTAAGATTGGGCATAATCACCAGAAAGAGGTTCTAAACTGGTTTCGAAACCCCATTATTACATTTTTTAGCTTATTTCTTACAAAAGAATCTGAACAATTGTGTCCCCCAATCAAAAGGAAATAACAGCTCCATGTAAAATCCAGAAGCAGACGCATATAATATACATGTTAAGACCACAAGAGCAAGTTCAGTTTTGTTCACCTTGACTCTTAGTTTTGCATTTGCTGCCATAATTTCTCCTGCCATTATTACTTAGGACAACTGTCATTTAATTCGCTGTGCATGTTTCAGTATTGAGAGCTGTGATAAAGCACATTCCATTGTTAACTATCACTTTCCCTGAACTCTGACAAATAATGTGGCCGTTCCTCAAAAACTCGCCTGCTCGCGTTAGAGGACCGTGTCTGGGCTGAGGACTGCCTTGTCATAGCCACCTCGGCATCCTTTATGGTCTTTCCGACTCTGCTTGTTTCAAGATCATGATGTACGTCAAAGGAAAGACAACGCTGAAAAAATATCATCCCTTAAGTGATTGAAAGCCTACCACTCTGTTTACTTCCTGTACATGAGCGATTTGCCTCTCAGATTACCTGAGAAATTTCTAACACAGTATTTTCTGAATGGGATGAAGATGACAGGTGTCATGGAGAGAACAGTGGGCCCGAGTTCCGGGAACAGCTTTGCCATGGAGTTTCCTTCTGGTAGAGAAGTGAGGCCCCAGGCACTAGTCCAAAGGACGGGGCACAGGTCCAAACAAGGATTCTGGGACAAACGGATCTGCGTGTCTCTCACAAGAATAAGAACTCCAGCTTCACCTGGGACAGAAGAGGTGTTGAAGTTATCTTGGCACAAAAAAATAATAATAAAACAGCTTTGTTTATTAAATGGCACAAGAGATATTAAGTCTCTAGGCAATGCATTTATGCGTGAGTGTGTCTTCAAGTAGATGCGCTAGGACACTAACTCAAGGTCCTCCTGACAAATACCTCACAGTGACCCAGAGGAAGGGTCTAGGGGAAAGAAGCAATGTTTGGCTGGAGTATCAAACAGGTGTCAAGAGACCGCCAGTTAGAAAGAGAGCTGGGGGGTGAGGGGTGAGGACAGCCTGGGTGGCTCAGTTGATTATGCATCTGCCGTGGGCTCCAGTCATGATCCTGGGGTCCTGGGATGCAGCCCTGCGTCAGGCTCCCTGCTCCACGGGGAGTCTGCCTCTCCCTCTCCCTCTGTTGCTCCCCTGCTCATGCTCTCTCTCCCTCTCTGATAAATAAATAAATAAAATATTAAAACAAAAAAAGAAAAAAAGAAAGAAAGAAAAGAAAGAATGCTGGGTCTGGAGTTTGACCTCCTGCCACGGCCACTAGTCTGATGTGCGATCTTGAGCACAACACTTAACCTCAGAGATTTCTGTTTTCTACTTGGTATAGGATTCTTAATTTTCCAAAACAAAGCCACAGTTTCAGCCTTGGCCACATCAGTACCGCGTTCTCTGTGAAACGGACAAATCAAAAGCATATTTACAATCTCTTTTTTTTTTGCCCCCCAAATCTTCGATTTCAAATCTTCTGTTGCTTTTTGATATTTATCAAATTTACTTTTCTTTAGTTTTTACATTTTACTTTTCTCCTTTCCCTTCTTCATTTTCTTGCTTGTTGCCTTTTCAAGGAAACTTCTGCCTTTGAAAGCTTACGTAATTGCTGAGAACCGAGAGAGAGAAAAGGAGTTTCTCATAACAGACACTAATTTATTCAGATGCTTCAAAGTTTTGTTTGATGTGGATTAGGGCATAAGATGCAAAAAATTTAAAATTGAATTTATTCTGTATTTCTTTCCCTCCTTTTAAGAAATGACTCACTTATGTTGTAATTTGTGAAGACGGCTTGGTAACCATTCAGTGTCATTGTTGCTGTATCTTGATACACTTTTTTTTTTTTTTTTTTAACAATTCTATCATTTAATTTCCACCTAAAAATGTTTCTTTTCAAAATGAAAAAATAATTCTTTTTTTTTTTTTTTAAAGATTTTATTTATTTATTTGACAGAGAGAAATCACAAGTAGGTAGAGAGGCAGGCAGAGAGAGAGAGGAGGAAGCAGGCTCCCTGCCGAGCAGAGAGCCCGATGCGGGACTCGATCCCAGGACCCTGAGATCATGACCTGAGCCGAAGGCAGCGGCTTAACCACTGAGCCACCCAGGCGCCCCGAAAAAATAATTCTTGAGATAATTTCATGTGAAAAAGACATGACAGGAGTTATAAAGGTCCATTGATGGAAAAAAATAACAGAATATCGGACATGCTAATAAGGTTATCTTTGACCAATGTTGTTCATTTTCTTTCTATTTTCTGTACTTTTCCAGCATTTTATAACACCCATTGTTTTTTTATATTTTTTTTTATAAGAAAAGGTATTCTTCCTTTTCTTTTTTGTTAGGATTTATTTATTTGAGAGAGAGAGAGAGAGAGAGCACATGAACCCGAGTGAGGGAAGGGCCAGAGGAAGAGAACGGGAGAATCTCAAGCAGACTCTCCACTAAGTATGGGGCTCAATGTGGGGCTCAAGCTCCAGACCCTGAGATCCTGACCTGAGCTGAAATCAAGAGTCAGATGCTTAACGGCCTGAGCCCCCCAGGTCCCCCTCTACCTTTTCTTAAACATCACAGAGATTCCAGGAATAGGTTAGGTACCTAACGAGAAAGAGTTAAGGGGAAACGTATAATCATGTTTGTTTATTTAAACAAATTTCTAGGATGCAGCAGACATCATAGATAATGACCAACTCTCAAGCTGTAGAAAGCACCGCAAGGTTCATGAAAAAGCAGGCCCTTGTTAACACACAGTGTAGAGTCGGTCAGATCCCAGCTTCTAGAAGATCAAAAGCCGAACAAATAGGTCCTGACTTTAAAGACCTGTTGATTCATTCTGGAGATGAGAAGGGAGTAGAAAATACAACCTTCCCGGTGTGACACAGGCTTGGAGGGCTGTGTGTGTGCAGAGGATGGTTTATTCGTGAGGAGTTGGTCCTGATAAGCTCAGGGAAGGAGGAGACACTCGCCTGATACCTGAACTAGCAAGGGGCCATCCAGGTGGAGACGTGTAGCCTGAAATGAGGACAGCACGGGAGGCCCAGGGAGGGGTGAACTGGCATGGTTGCTCAGGTCCCGGCTTAAGTTTGAAAGGTCAAACCAAAAAGTTTCTAATCAAAGGCAGACAACTTGTTTTGAGTTTACTCTTCCCCATGGCTGCTCGCTCGCAGATGCACAAAGCCACATCTGACAGGAGTCCGGTGCCCCGCAGGTGCACGCAAGGAAGTCTGATATTTATTGGCTCATGGGAGGTGCAGGACCAAGGACACACAACTCAGGACAGAAGACCCGCAGAGGCAAGGAAGATAGAAATCATCCGTCAGTGAATGGGTAGGAAATCAGGAACACCTCACTGCGTATCAGTGAAATAATTGCAACCTTACAGAAAACGTTATAAGGTTGGCACAGACATTTCCTATACACTCTTTCCCAGATCCCCATAAGTCACAGGTCTTCTCACAGTTCGCAAGATGGGTTAGAAGGAGGTTACTGGGGATGTCTGGGTGGCTCAGTTGGTTGAGCGGCTGGCTTCAGCTCAGGTCATGATCCCAGCGTCCTGGGATCGTGTCCCACATCAGGCTCCTTGCTGGCAGGGAGCCTGCTTCTCCCTCTGCCTCTGCCTGCCACTCAGTCTGCCTGTGCTCCCTTGCTCTCTCTCCCTCTCTCTCTGACAAGTAAATAAATAAAATCTTAAAAAAAAAAAAAAAGAAGGGGGTTACTGGCAGGTGCCCACTCTGGAGGTGGGACCCTGGGTGAGGAAGGCAGGCTGGTGTGAAGCTTCCACACAGTGGGCCAGCCAATATGGCTGTGAGCGAAACTGCGAGAGGCACCCCAGAAGAGGGATGAATGCAAGAGGTCTTTCAAAGAGGAAATGTCGGGGTTCAGTGCATGGGTACCATTGAAGGACACAAAGGGACATCTGCAGTAAGTTCTCAGGGTAGGTGACCAGGAGAACAGCACCATGGCAGAGGTGTCTGTAGTGACCATTACCCAGAAGGCAATAGAACATGTGCACGGGGAGGGGGCTGGCAGGGGGGACTTGGAGGCAGCCTGGGGTTACTGACCTTCAGCTTCTCAGTCCACAAGCTTCTCTTCCACTTAAGCTTTTTCTGTTCCTTTACTCTATCAGCTGCTAGCCCTGTCTCCTCTCTCCTTTGACATCCTCTTCCCTATCCATCAGAGCTTGTATCATTTATCTTACTGGTCATTAAAACAGGGGAAAAGGAGGTGGTTTTTTGTATTGTTTGGGGGTAAGGGGAAGAGGAAGAGAGAATCCCAAGGAGACCCCCCACTGAGCACGGAGCCCACCTTGGGGCTCCATCCTGGGACTATGAGATCAGGACCTGAGCAGAAATCAAGTGACAGACACTTCACCAAGGCACCCCATGAAATGCTTTATAAAATGCAGAATGACCTCACATGGAATAAAATACTTCATGGAAGAGTAAAAACATGTCCATTATGTGCTGTCAGAATAAGTAATTTCAACTCCACTGGAGAGTGAAAAAAAAAAAAAAAAACAGAAAATAATTCCTCCACAAATCTGAGCAAAATCCTCAGATTTTTCCTCACCTTGGGAAGTCCTTCTTAAACTTTATTATGCATCAGGATCAACCAATAGATTTGTTAAGACAAAGAGATTGATTGCTTTGCCCCCAGAATTTCAGATTCAATAGGTTTGAGGTAGAGTTCAAAAACCGGCATTTCTAACAAATTCTCAGGTGCTTCTGATGCTGCTGGTTAGGGACCACACTTTGAGAACCACTGCCATACAGTGTGCCAGTCAAGATACTCCATTAATTCTCTCTATTAAGGCAGGTGCATAAAACAAGGGAGGAGATGCAGATTTTTAGAAGAGGTGCTCAGGGGCTCCTGGGTGGCACAGTCGTTTAAGCGTCCGATTCTTGATCTCAGCTCAGGTTGTGATCTCAGGGTCCTGAGACTGGGTCCTGCATCAGGCTCCCCGCTCAGTATGACTCTGCTTGAGATTCTCTCTCTCCCTCTCTCCCCATCCCCTCTAAGGTAAAAAAAAAAAAAAAAAGAGGGTTCTTTACTAATTTTATTTATCCACCATTTTTTTAAAAATTACATGAAGTTAATTTATCAGGAAAGAGGCACAAACAAGAAGAGTTAGTTTTAGAAAGGTTCATCAATAGGCTGCCTTTGACAGTTTCATCAAAGTCATTTAGGTTGGGTAAAATCGACTAAAAATAAGGTAATCATAACTTGGCAATTTGTATCAGTAGGAAACAGAGATAATCCTGCATAAGGGAGGAGGAGGGTGTTCAATTGTGATATTTTAACGTTTCGATGCTTACGTCTGCTTTTGTTGTGCGAGCACAGCACACAGTTACTATCCAAAACTACTACTAACTTCCTGAGTACATTGACTTGTGCCATTTAGAAAATGTGTTTGGACTTGGTCTAAATAAAGTGGGATTGACTAAGCATATTGACATTCAAGTCACCAAGTTTCCAAAACAACCCCTGACCCTGCCTAGGAAAACTCAGGTATTTTCTGTGATAATTCATATTCAAATAAAAGGCACATCAATTATTGTAATAAATAATGACAAAAATCAGGTAGCCATTTTCTTGCACATTGTCCACATAATGTGGATTTGTAGACCTGTGTGTAACAAAGTCAACAATTGACCATTCGAACCAACTTTTATTCTAAAGTGGTTTATATTTGAAATCAAACCTAAACATGCAATATGTATCACCAGGTTTCCTTAGATCAAATTAGACATTCACTCCTTTGTTAGCTAAAAAATAAATTTAAAAAATTGCTCCGTCTCTCTTTTGGCTATTTTATTGAATAATCATGACCATAATTTTATTGGGAAGGTTGGAACTGCTTTCCATTTTTACTTTTGCCCACTATAAATACCGACAGTTTCTCATTATGCGAAATAATCTGTATTTAATTAACAATTAGCTTTGAAATGGAATTTGTAGGCTTATTGATTACATATTTTAATTTTTAGGAACATAGCTATGCTCACACACACACTAATGAACAAATAAACCAACACAGTTACAATTTTAATTGGGCATTGGAAGTGCTTTCCAATGATCTTTTTTTTTTTTTTTTTGGTCAATCCGTAAGGGGTTTGATAAACCCTGCTGGGATTGCAGCCATCTGCTTGTAGCCTTGATTCAATGCCCCGAGACTGAGGTCGCTGGCCTCCCAACACAGATTTTACTCAGCAGTGAGCTTGAGGGAAGAAGATCTGAGTTTGAATTATGATTTTTCCTTCCTGTGGCTTTACGACTTTGGATGAACCATTTCCTGCTTCTTGCTGTTCCACCTCTCACCCCTCATCTGGGAAATTACAGGTTTGAGCTAGCTAACACCGACAGTCCTTTTACCCTCCTAACTCGAAGGCAGCACAAATACTCCATGACCACTTTTCAGCTACGCCATAGAGGTCTTCACCCACAGCTGGAAGCTATGCTGGTAAAGAACTGAAAAGTTCCAATTCAGGATAAATTAAGGGTTTTCAGCCTTTCTTTAAAGATGTATGGATGGATACACTTGGCTTCAGAATATACAGTACATGATTTGATAAAATACTCAGTTTGCTAGAGACCGTGGTATGTTGCTGGTAAAAAGTTCAACAACTGGCTTAAAACAAACAAACAAACTTGAGTTTCCACATTGGCTGTTTTTTTTTGTTTGTTTGTTTTGTTTGTTTGTTTTTTGCTTTTGGTCATAAATACTCCTACCATGGCTAATTTCAAGCTTCCAATACAAAAATCACTGAACACCGACCACGAAGTTGAGCTGAGAGCAGGTGCACGACTGGCAGACTGGCCTGAGACAGCTTCAGGTCACGGAGACCATTAACATTTCAAATTTGGGACCGAGGTCCGTGCTACTCCTGATTTTGGGTGAGACTTTAAGCGAGTTATTTGATCTTCTTAGACTCTTATCTAAAATAGCCCTCATTTCTTATCAAATTTTAGAATAATTTCTTATCTACCAAGTGTGGGAATAGCAGTTCCTCTATCTTATGTGGCAAAAGCATATCATAAAAAAGGATTGTGAACAAGTTAAAGTCCTCACCAAATACAAATCACAACTACTATTACTTTTACTATAAGAGAAAAGGATTTATATTTGATAAATGCGTTTTCATTTGTTTGTTTGTTTGTTTGTTTGTTTTGAGAGAGAGAAAGTACCTGTGAGTGGTAGGGGAAGGGGAGAGAGGGTGAGAGAGAGAATCCAAAGCAGGCTCCACGTCCAGCATGGAACCCAGTACAGGGCTTGATCTCAAGACCCTGAGATCATAACCTGAGCCAAAACTGAGTCAGACACTTCACTAACTGAGCCACCCAGGCACCCCATCTGATCCACTCATCTAAAAATAACTTGTAACAAACTCTAGCTACAAGTCTTCAAAGTTGCAAGAAAAAAAAATCTACTCAAGCTAACCCGAACAACTTTTGACAAAGAAAACTAGTCATTTTCATGTCATTAGAGAATGTGAAAGCATCAGCGACTGAGGTCAGTCTTAGTGGCTCAGAAATGTCGGACTCTGTGTCTCTGGCTCTCTGCAGTCTTCTCTTTCTATGCTAACAGTTTCCTGGTCCCCAGCTCCTCTGCCCAATCATGGGGTCCTTGGTTCAAACTTGAGAGAGAAAGACAAAGAGAGGGGATGTGAGGAATTGAGAGAGAGAGGGTAAGGAGGGACTGACTGATTTAAAACTTGAGCCACCTCATGTTGTTAGAACAACCTCAGAAATGACCGAATAGATCTTTTTCAGTGAAAATGTTAAAAAGGAACATTGATTACTATCGGTCAACAACTAGAAGTTCATTCCGTGAAGTCACTGATGTTTTCTTGAGGCCAAGAGTTATTTGTCAGTGACAAGAAATCTGGAGAAGCACCTAATTAACACCTGCTTTGCCGAGTGCCCAGGTCATGGCCCACGAGATTCAGCGGACGCATGAACACTGCTTTATAAAGTTATTACAGGGCACCTGGGTGGCTAAGTCGTTAAGCATCTGCCTTCGGCTCAGGTCATGATCCCAGGGTCATGGGATTGAGCCCCACATCGGGCTCCCCGCTCAGCAGGAAGCCTGCTCCTCCCTCTCCCACACCCCCTGCTTATGTTCCCTCTCTCCGTTGTCTCTCTCTGTGTCAAATAAATAAATAAAAATCTTAAATTTTTTTTTTAAATAAAATAAAAACTTAACTACATTTTAGTGCCTGGGTGGCTCAGTCAGGTAAGCGTCTGACTCTTGATTTCAACTAGGTCACGACCTCCATCCGGGTCATAGGATCAAGCCCCGGGTCAGGCTCCATACTTAGGGGGAGTCTCTCCCTCTCCCTCTCCCTCTGCCCCTCTGTGCATGTACTCTCCCTCTTTCAAATAAATACATCTTAGGAAAAAAAAAACTTACTACATTCTAAATTAATGAAACTGTAAATTCATTTGGAAGTTGGAAGTAGCACTGATGGAACCACATGTAAGTTCCACGCTTTAGTGACATCAACAGATACAGTCATGTGAAGAAACGTGTGCAACGTTTTTTAACAAACAGCAGGAATGTGTGGAACTGCAGGTTTGAGATGGAGAGTAGTGTCTCCTGAAGTAGGATGACCTTCATGTCTCAGCTATATTAGCACTTTCCATTCCTGCCCCCTGAAAATACAACCATCTTGAACTTATAGCAACTCTATGATAGATAACAAGAGCCGTCCAGCCGTTAGAAGCCACCTCCCCCCTCCAGCCCTGGGGCCCCACTGTGGCTTTAGCAGATAGAGGTGGCAATGCATCAAGAAACAAGCTGGACAGAACACAGACAAGGCAGCCATCCTTTGCCAATATATTGAACAAAACCGAGCTTAGCTGGTGTGTAGCCAAGGGCATTGTATCTCACAGACTGGGACTAGCCCAGATCACATGCCCAGCAGGTCTTTTTTTTCTTTTTAAAGATTTTATTCATTTATTTGATGGAGAGAGAAATCACAAGTAGGCAGAGAGGCAGGCAGAGAGAGGGGGATCCAGGCTCCCTGCTGAGCAGAGAGCTCGATGCGTGGCTTGATCCCAGGACCCTGAGATCATGACCTGAGCTGAAGGCAGAGGCTAAACCCACTGAGCCACCCAGGTGTCCCCCGGCTGGTCTTTTTTAAAGGACTCCCTCTTGGGTCACAAATCCTAGGGACAAACATGAGGAGCTTAGACAAGTGGCACACTTGTTCTGGTATAAAATATATAAATGAACGGCCTTAGTTGGACAGTGAAACATGGTAAGTTATTTGAGACATGCAGAAGACATTGTTTTTAACGCCAGGTCTGACTTAAGAGCCAAATCCCATGTGAAACTCAGTAAAGCAGACAAGGCCACATCCAGAACTTCCCTTCTAAGGATGATGCTGAGTGTGTTCCTGTGTTACTTACTGACCGTGGTCACATATTGCCACAGGAATTCTGTTGAATGTGGTCGTAACTATGCCGACGAGTTACCGTAGTTCTTTTAAATCTGTGACTTTTAAGGACTGACTGCACTTTTCAACTTGGAGGGGGTAGGGGGAAAGGCAGAGCTGCTGTGGATTATCCAAGGGCCATTTATAAAGCAAATGCTCAAGAGTAGTTTGATTTTTATACTGAGGTATAAAATTGAAAACCATTATGGAGGTATGGTATTTTGTGTTATTAACCTTGTTTTTCTGGTCTCGGTATTTACCGTCTCTTCTCACCCCTGCTCCATCAGAGAACTGGCCCTGTGCTCGGTGACTTGATAGAGGGATTTGACGGGGCAGAAGACAGAAATTCTCTGCAATTCCCTCTGGCCCTGTGTTTCCAAACTCCAGGCTGTCAAGAAAATTTAAAGCATTACAGAACCAGTAAGAAAAATAGGATCAGGACAGAGAGCAAATGTCTTGGACAAAACCACATGGGGAGATGGGTTTCTAATCGCATCAGTGACGTGTCCTGGGCTGGGGGTTATGGGGTGGGCACAGAGAGGGAATGTTGGAGGAGAAAGTAAGAGCATTTGGCAGACCTGCTGCTGGCACTGCTGGGGACGAGGAACAGCTGTGTGGTGCATGTGGGCACATGGGTCCCAACTGAAATATCAGAGAAAGATGGTTGCTCCCAGTATGGAAAATAAAGAGCCAAGAGCTACTGGCGGCCATGTTGACAGTCACGTTAGCTGTCCCCTAGGTGGGCAGGTGGCTCGGACACCAGATGAAGATGGCAAGGAAGAGGAGGTGGAGAGTAGGATTTGAACAGGGGGTAGGAGAGGCGCTCAAAGCAAAAGTTCACTTACAGAAAAGCAAGGAAGCACAGTTTTTGTCACTGGAGATGGTGGTGCATGATTTGTATCAGTCTTATAATATATGCATCTACTCTATGAAGGCAAAATGAAATGATATTCTTCTTATAATAACTTAAAAAGAGTAAATCAACAGCATGCTTATGAAATAGTAAAAGTGTTTAGATCCTAGGGCCGTTAACACACTTCTGGTAAATACTCACTTACTTCCAGTAAATAACCATTTCCTTAGGAGACCGACATTATTTGAAAAACCAACACACTTGATAAATTACTCGAAAATACATATCAAGGGCAAATAAGAGTTATACATTTTCTTAGTCTTGTGCCTTACATTATAATGTTAAGATGCTTAAGGAGGCATGAAAAATGGTGTTAATATTAGGAGAAGAAGCAAGTACTAATAATTAAATACTATTATTTAAATAGCCAGTAACCAATTATCTCTAGGCTGGTGAAAAGTACAGCAAGGGAAAAAGAATAATCATAACTAATTAAATTTAAAAAAAAAAGCCTTTTGATTCCTAATGTCATTAGACTAGCGTCTTCAAGTGGCAAACTGTACTGTAATAACCATCCCTCACATCTAAACAGAGCTTTATTAAGTGCTTGTACTTGCAAGATCTGTTTCAATTTTCCTAACTGGGTCAGATGTATAAATAAATAATTTCAGTAGTGATAAGTGCCACGAAGAATAATAGTAGAGGACCAGCGGGAGTGTGTGTGTGTGTGTGTGTGTGTGTGTGTATTGCTATTTAGTGGTCAGGGAAAAAAAAAAAAGAAGAAGAAGTGACAGTCTCACAGAGTAGAAGGAGACACAGGGAAGAACGTTCCAGAAAGAAAAGAGCAAGCATAGGATCTGAGATGCCAAAGAAAGGGAGTCTGGCCATAAAGACGTAAGTGACATGCCATAGGGTCAGAAAAGCGCTTGAGAAGACGGACTGTTATGGGTCAAATTCAGGATGTTACATTTGAATCTGGGTGTGATCTTGAGTCACTGAAGAGCTTCAAGCAGAGCCCAAGATGTGAATTAATTTTTGACAACATGACTGGGCTATGGTGTGGTAAGTGAGGGTAGCAGAGCCAGAGGGAAACAAGCAGACCACCACAGTAGTAGCCACGAGAACGGCGGCCTCTGCAGGGGGAAGTGGTAGAGGTGAACACTGGGGCTGGATTCCCGATCTACTGGGATGGTAGCATCAACAGGACTTGCTGGGTATCAGACGTGACAGGTGGGGAAAGGAGCAGAGTCAACAGTCGTAATAAAGGCGGAGGAAATGGGATGCCACCTGTTGTTGCAGAGGAGATTGGGAGGTTGAGGGACAAAACAAGAACCCAGAACAGCGACCGTCCTACCCTCTGCACATTAATTTCAGTGCGTGTAGCAGAATACTCCCAGAACTTCCGTTGATTTTAATGTAGTAGGTATGACCTGTCTGGAGAATGACACTCAGTGTCATTTGCTTTGGGGATGTGAAACTGCCCTTTTCAGATTCGTCTGCCTTATCTCATGAATGTTCTGACTTGTTGATCTGGGGGTTACCTCCTAAGGATTAAAGACCTTCTGACTCTGGCTGTCCTCAGCTTGGATAATTCACCAACTCACATGGATTTCATTAGCCCTGTGCCAGAGCGATGCCCTCCCAGGGAAGAAGGCTACTGGCACCTGCTCAAAATTTTAAGTCTCTCACCTGCACAGAGGAACTTGGATTCACCTCTGAATCCCTCTTTTTTCCTTTCTTTCTTTCTTTTTTTTTTTTTTTTTTTTGCCTTATTGAATGTAAGTTAAAACAAAACAAAAAAACTAGAAAAACAAAAAAACACCACCACTACGAGAGGAGGTAATCAATTACAGTATTGACTAGGGCTCACTGCTACGGCCATCTCTCCCTGTTTGAGCAGAGTGATTCTAAAAGGCTCTTCTCATTTCTCTAGTTGTTCTTGAAAGCTTTCTGACATTTGCTCCCACAAACTTAGAAGCATCATTTGAAATTACAGGAACTATTATGAAGCTCGGCAGGCTTACCCCAGCACACCGCAGGCTTGCAAACACCAACTTGCAAGCTAGGAATGGTCAGCATCTCCCAGCTGGGAAACACTAGATCTTACACTCTTCAAGTCAGGGACATTGAGAAAGAGCCAAATTCATAGCGTGACTGCTTTAGAGATGGATCTTTGTATTGCCTATCTTTCCCATTCCTTAAATAGAGAGGCATGCATCGGGAGGGGTCTGAACATGTCTTTCAAACAGATACAACTCCTCTTAGGGCAAAGGGAACAAAAGGCTCTGTGTAGATTTACTGCTGTCTTCTCTAGGATCTGTAGTACAATTCCCCAGAACTTGGGTACTATTGTTTACTTACGAGATCTCGAAACCTCTAGAAATCTGAATCCCTCCACAATGCCTCAAACGCTTTTGCATTCACGATGTTTTACTGAATGAGTATAAAGGCTCACATTTCACTTTATGCATCTTAACAAATTCATGCTCAGTAAATCTAGCTTTACACGCCGTGTACTTTTTCTTTTAATGTGAAATAGACATTACCACTTGCCAACGTTGCTCATTCCCAACAGTTCTTCAAAATCCGCCTCGACTCACTTTTCCCTCTGTGATCTATTTGACTCCCTCGTGTACCTGCAACACCTAAAGTCTGGGCAGATCATCTGACAATTTGATCATCTATCTGGATCCTCACTTACATGTTGAAGTCTTATCTCAAATTGGCTATTGCGGCCATATCCTATCTGTGGCACACCTACATCTTAATTTATCCACTGATTCTTTCTCAGTATATATTAAGATTGCTTCGCTCAGCTACGACTTTATAAAGGTGCCATAGAGAAGGTGAGACACACCATTTCATCCCACCAGAGAGCAGGGCCATAGGCTGGTGACACGGTGGACAAAATAGAGAGAAAAATCCCCCCTATGGCAGAAAACCTAAAATTACTAGATTAAAAATCATATTTAGAAAGCATGTCTGAACTGTTGGGAGGAAAAGGAAACCATGGAGAAACCAGAAATAGGGAACAGATATAAGCAAATCCTAGAGCTGCTCAGATTCCTGTGAATACTGGCTGAAGACAACAGGATAGTTTTGAAGTTCATTTTTAAAAAGCCAACTACATAATCTGGAGAGATGCAAGCATGTGATAAAGCTAAAAGGAAAGCAAGGAACTGGGTAATAGGAAAGTCCGGAGAAATCATGACTTTAGGGTAGGAGATGAGAGAAGAAGGCACAAGACTCAGAAGTGTGAGTGATGTTCTCTGTAGGAGCTCTGTTCAATCCAGATACAACAGGGCCCAGACATGCAAACCGCTTGTGCAATTTTCTAGTAGAATTTTAAATAAACATTTCGAAAGTAAAAATGAAATTTATTTTACTGATTTCTTTAACCCAATATATCCAAAGTAGGGTCATTCAACATGTTATCAATATCAAAATGGCTCCTGGGATAATTCTCCTTCCTCGTTGCTGGATTCTGACTCTTCATAGTCAGGTTAGTATGTTTTACTTACAGTGCATTTCAATTTCAACTGGCCACATTTTTTAAAAAGATTTTATGTATTTACTTGTCAGAGAAAGAGAACAGAAGCAGAAGGAGCAACAGACAGAGAGGGAGAAGCAGGCTCCCTACCAAGCAGGGAGCCCGATGTGGGGCTTGAGCCCAGGACCCCAGGATCATGACCTGAGCTACAAGCAGATGCCCAGCTGACTGAGCCACCCAGGCATCCCACAACCTGGCCACAATTTAAGTGTTCAACAGCCAAGTGCCTGTGCTACTCGAGGAGACCACACAGTTTTAGATCTTAAGATTAATGGTATCTTGTTATTTCTTAAGCTGTGCGCACCTTATCTATTGCTTATATATATTATATTTAGGTACAAGGGAAAGACCTTAATATTTACAGCCCCCTTAGAAATGAAAATGTTCTTTTCCCCTAAATTCTAGCTGTGTCAATACTATTGCCCTCCCTGTCTTCCTTCCTCCAACCTTCCGTCCTCTTTTCTCTGTCTTTCCGTTCCCACCTTCTCCCCGCGCTTGTCACATTCTCACATCCTTTATGAAATGTCCTCTGTATTACATCTCTGATTACGGAGGAGTCAGAAACATTTGTTTCTTGGATCTGCTGTTCTAAAGCCTTTCAGGAAAATCCTTTTGTTTCCTTGGCACACGCACACACACATACATACACACAAATTTATCATGAACTAAATTCGGGCTTATTTTTTCCCATGAATGGCATGGCACCCAATAGGCATTCTTGAAAAGAGCATTTCTTTTTAAAATCATGATGAAACTATGACTTTAAAAGCTGAAAAGGAAAAACCAGCCTCTGTGTGAGCACTTGTAATGGTGATTGCAAAGACAATTTAAAGAGAAAGCTCTTAAGAGAAAGCACCGTTAGGGATATCAAGTGTAATAAAAGTCCTTCCTTTCTCACTGGAGTCCATTTAGACTCAGTTTTCTGCAGATGCTTGTGAACAACACAGACTTGGGAGACCACGTGCACACCCCAAAGTGTTGGAGCAAAAATGGCAGAACGCAACTGAGGTCAGCACACGGTGGCACAAAGCCAGTGAGCTGCCTGGTTTTGTTGGGCATGCAAACTAAGGATAGTTTTACATTTTATAAATGATTGGAAAAAAATCAAAAGAACAATATCCTGTGACACATGAAAATGATATAACATTCATATTCCAGTGTCCATGAAGTTTGCAGGCACACAGTTATGTCCTCTTATTGACATACTGTCTCACAGCAGATGTGGTGAGGAGCTGTGATGGAGACTAGTTAGCCTAAGGAGCCTAAGATTTGTGTATTTGCTCCTTTAAGCAAATGTTTGCCTATTCCTGCTTTAAATCACCATTCTGCTCAGAGAGTAATCAATTTTCCATATAAGAACAAAAAACCCCGTACAATATAAACTTTCTGAACTACAGAAAGCATTAAAAAAAAAAATGGGAGAGTGATAAGTGAGTGTGATGGGGGTTTAGCTCCTGGGTTTATGCCTTGAGCTACTGTCAGTCATCTTGGATTTGCCAAATTCAGGAAAAGGAGAAACCAGATCTGGTCACAGCTCTGTCATCACCTAACCTTGTCAATGACCTCGAGAGTATCAGAGCCTCTAGGAATTTCTGTTGAGCTCTAAAGCAAAAGGATGAAGTTAGATCACTGTCATGGTCCTTCCTAGTTTAATGACAAGTTATGGAGAGAATTACTTAAGAAAGAAACAGTCAAAAATAATAGGCAACCAGGGAGTCTGGGTGGCTCAGTCGGTTAAGCATCCAACTCTTGATTTTGACTCAGGTCTTGATCTTAGGGTCCTGAGGTAGAGCCCTATGCTCAGTAGGGAGCCTGTTTGAGATTCTCCCACTCTTCTCCATTTGTTGCTTCCCCCTTCTCCCCTGATTTTTGTCTTAAAATAAAATAAAATAAAATAGATAACAATGCTGATGTTAATTAGGTCAGTTTCGAACAATGGGCTCTACGTCTGCAGAGGTGGTCAAAAATTTAACACGCCTGTTGTAAGTTCACTGAGATAATACACGGGGGATCTGCTGGGTACAGAGCAAGCCCTTTACATATAAAATGCAACTGTTAGATGCTGGTGCGGATGCGGAGAAAGGGAAACCCTCCTACACTGTTGGTGGGAATGCAAGCTGGCGCAGCCACTCTGGAAAACAGCATGCAGGTTCCTCAGAAAGTTGAAAATAGAGCTACCATAATGACCCAGTAATTGCACTACTGGGTATTTACCCTAAAGATACAAATGTAGTGATCTGAAAGGGCACATGTACCCAAATGTTTATAGTAGCAATGTCCACAATAGCCAAACTATGGAAAGAACCTAGATGTCCATCCACAGATGAATGGATCAAGAAGATGTGGTATATATACACAATGGAATACTATGCAGCCATCAAAAGAAATGAAATTTTGCCATTTGTGATGACATGGATGGAACTAGAGGGTATTATGCTTAGTGAAATAAATCAATCAGAGAAAGACAACTATCATATGATCTCCCTGATATGAGGAAGTGGGGAGGCAAGGGGCTTTGGGGAGTAGAAAAAGAATAAATGAAACAAGATGGGATTGGGAGGGAGACAAACCATAAGAGATTCTTAATCTCACAAAACAAACTGAGGGTTGCTGGGGGGAGGAGGGAGGGAGAAAGGGGGTGGGGTTATGGACTTTGGGGAGGGTATGTGCTTTGGTGAGTGCTGTGAAGTGTGTAAACCTGGCGATTCACAGACTTGTACCCCTTGAGATAATAATACATTACATGTTAATAAAAAATTTAAAAATTAAAAGAAAAAAAAATACAGTTGTTAAGCTGACTCCCATCACTCTCATCAGAATCCCACAGGGGCTGAGGCAGAAAATTCACTGTCTTGACGACAAACGGAGATGCACCCACCAAGCAGTGTCCCTGGACAGAATGGCCACACTGTGCCTGCTGTTTGCTGCCATGTGGATGGAAACTCTGAATTTTGGAGTGTCCGGTCACAATCTGGACTTTATTTCCTTAATTTTTAATGAATAAAGTACTAGTCTAACCCTGAAGTTTCTAAGTAAATAATTTAGGTAAGAAGGCAACACCTTAGCAAAAACACATTCCAGAATTCCCTGTGATTGACAATATGATGCCAATAAAATCAGCCCATTTTTTCACTGCTCCAAAAGTTGGCTTGAAGATGGGACAAAGGAAAATGATTTCTGGGAGATCAATCAATTACAGTGAAATTTCAGGCTTGGACCGATTCACAGGAAGCACATCTTTATTTAATTTTCACCTGATTTCTACATACATTCACTCATAGACACCCCTCAGCAGCCCCGAAGCTCACTCAAGAAGAAAGGATTTGAACATGCTGAAGAGTCAAGGAGAGTCACAAAGGTGGGACAGAGCCATCTACTTGGAAGAATCGCACAGAAATACTCCTCTCTCTCCAAACTTTCTCATCCTTTCTCATCCTCCGCAACACCCAATGAAGGAGGAAAATCAATTTCATTACCAATCACAGCCCTCAAACTGTTCAACATTAGAATTAAAGTTCTCCAGGTATTTCTTTTTTTTTTTTTTTTTTTAAAGATTTTATTTATTTATTTGACAGAGAGAAATCACAAGTAGATGGAGAGGCAGGCAGAGAGAGAGAGAGAGGGAAGCAGGCTCCCCGCTGAGCAGGGGGCCCGATGTGGGACTCGATCTCAGGACTCTGAGATCATGACCTGAGCCGAAGGCAGCGGCTTAACCCACTGAGCCACCCAGGCGCCCTCTCCAGGTATTTCTATGATTGGTCTACCTCCATGACTATGGGATAGTTTGAACATTTTTGTTTGGAGAAAGAAAAGGAAAGAGTACCAAGTTGGGAAAATGTATCTACCAGAAAACACAGATCTACAATGCCATATGCAAAGATTCCCCGAAGTTCAGTGCTTACATACTAATGTGAAATTAGAAAAATTCCCTGAAATTATCTATTGTCGCCGACGCACGGAACTAACAAACCAAACTGTAAACTTTCTAAATCTGTCTTTAAATGCAGTCAATTCAATTAGGAATAACCACAAATAATCATCCAAAAAGGAACTGAAAAATTCCTCTTTCTCTTAAGTCCCCATCTGTTGGCTACAAACTAACTTTTCCGCCTCTCGTGCTGTATCAGAATAGAAGTATATTAATTAAATGACTGCAGAGGAAAAAAAAAGTAGTTATGGTATTTTGCATACCAAAGGGCCCTAAAAGATTTAATAGCCTTATGGTACATGCAGAGGAGTAGAAAAAAGAGCAACTTAAAAAAAATTATTCACACCACTTTCATTTATAGTAGTGAAATGACTAATTACTTGCCAAGTTCTATTTATAGCGAATTCTCTTCAGGAAGCTCAAAGTATTTTATAGATCTCTCTAATTGATCTTTTTCCTTTTACAGATGTTAGTTATTTGTAAAATTAGAATTGCCAGGGAACAAGAAGTCAAGGCGAAGAGACATGAACTGATAAACCAGCCAAGTTAAGGGTAGAGTTCAGAGGACAATCCTGTTGTGTTCCGTCTCCTCAGCTGTGATCTCTATTATTTTAAAATATGTCTGGGGGTAGTAGAAAGTAATTCACAATGTTTAAACCTAACCATTTTTTTAAACAGCCTTACAGAAGTATAGTGATATATTAAAAACTGTACATATTTAATGTGTATTATTTGATGAGTTTGGACATAGGCATTTCCAACAACTAACTTTATTTTTAAAGATTATTTATTTATTTATTTGAGAGAGAGAGAGAGAACATGAGCAGGGGAGGAGCAGACTCCCCACTGAATAGGGAACCCAATGTGGGACTCGATCCCAGGACCCTGAGATCATAACCTGAGCTGAAGGCAAACACTTAACCCACTGAGCCACCCAGGTGCCCCTCAACAGCTAATTTTAAATACAGCTCATGTGGCCCAGCAGTTTAGTCAAAATCTATTCTTACCAAAAATTTAGCAATTTTTCATATCAATTAGAGGATTAACAGAAATTTTGAGAGATCAATTATTCAATTAGTTAATTTTCATTCATTTACTATGTATCAAGTAACTATCAGCAGAATAAACATGGTCTTTATCCACAGTGAGCTTCTGATTGTACCCTCAATTAAAATAACCTTCCCTAATTTTACATGTCTAAAGAAGATTCCACACTTTTGAAAAGTAATTCATCCCAATGTTAACAGCTTATAATGGACATAAAATCCTTCCATATCTGACATGAGTCTTTCATTCTGTAAGTTCTTCTTCTTGAACATTCCATGGACACAAAGATTAGGTCAATATGCGAAGATCATTCAGAGGGTTGTAGAGTATCAATTCATTCCCACAACCTCCTCTCCCCTAGACACCAAGTCTGGGCTTCTCTAATTATCATAGTGAATTTCCAGATAATTGGGGTTTTTCCTTGGTTTTTCTTCACGCTACAGTTATTTGTTTATCTAAAAATATTTATTATGCATGCATATATCAGGCGCTATGCTAGACTCTAACAGTATAAAGGATAAGCACACAGAATGGCCCTGCTTTCCTCCTGTGATATGCAGAATGTTGTAGTAACTGTTTCTCTCTTATTGATAAAACAGAAATTGGCTCATATTTGTTAAAAACTCTAAACTCAGGGTACCTGGGTGGCTCAGTCAATTGAGAGTCTGCCTTCAGCTCAGGTCATGAACAGGGAGTCCCACATCCCTGGGATCCCAGGGATTGAGTCCCTGCTCTGCAGGGAGTCTGATTCTCCCTCTCCCTCTCCTCCTTCCCTGCTCACTCTCTTTCTCTCTCTTTCAAATAAATAAACAATCTAGAAACAAAACAAAACAAACCAAAAAACCCCACAGAAAACAAAAACAAAAACCTCTTAACGTTCCTACTCATTGTTTTATATTCATACTATACATTCTATTTTAATATATACTATATAAAATATAATTAATTATATATATAAAAACACAATTTAAGGGGCACTTGGGTGGCACAGTTGGTTAAGTGTCTGACTTTTGGTTTCAGCTCAGATCAGGATCACAGGGCCCTGAGATGTGGGCCCACATCGGGCTCTGCCCTGGCTATGGAGCCTTCTTAAGATTCTCTCTCCTTCTCCCTCTGCCACTCCTGCTCTTTCTCTCATTCCCTCTCTCATTCTTTCTCTAAAATAAATAAATAGATCCTTTAAAAAATAATAAAAATGATAACATATATTTAATATACATAAAACTATATCTAGATCTAGATAGAGAGCAGTGTGCTATTTTAAGTTTAGTACCATGCGTCCCTAATGACTTACACTGACCTAAATCTGTGTTAACCAAGATACAGGATTTTTTAGGTACAAAAGATTTCATCATTAGGTTTAGAATGAACCGCCCCTACCAGACTCTAGGATGTTAGATGTCATTTGACGTCTCTGGATCTCAGTTAAATCATCTGTAAAAGTAGCATGGACCTCATGGAGTTGTTGTAAAAATTAAACGAGATTGCTAAATTCTAAGTGCCTAGAACAGGTAGAAGTACAATAAATGCTAAGTTTTCTTTCTTTTTGTCTGTGGGGCTAAGACTGAAGTCAGCTGTGACCTCATCCAGTCATTTTGTCGCCTGGGTCAGACGTTGGCAAGTTTTGTTGAGACACACAGTAGAACGTCCCACGCTCAGGGGAAGAAAATAAAAAAAGGTGGAATGATTTTAAAATCGCTGGTTTGGCTGTTTGTTCCTATATCAACAGTGACAACAGGTACACGAAAATTTGGGGGGATGAGATCATATTTAGAGTTCAGGAAGTGTATAATGAGATGCCCGGGGATTCAAGTTAATGAGAGAATGAGCCGTGCTTTACTCTCAGGAGGGAAAATACTACTTGGAAAAAGTTTAATTGAAATTATTTTCCGTTTTCTATAAAATGACATTGAATAATGCAAAGTTTGGTTCAAATAGATCTAAATAACAGGACCCAGATATTTTTCTTACACTTTTCTGAGCTTTTCTCCAAATGTCAGAAGGTTCTTAGTGGTACCTTGGAAAGAGAAAACAGAGTAGAAGGAAACACTCATTTTTCAGCCCTTATTCTGCCATTTATGATTTGTGTGGTATCAGGCAAGCGATCCCAATTTTTTGAGATCAGTCTCTAGAAAATATGGAAAATGTATTCTTTTTTTTTTTTTTTTTTTACTTGACAGACAGAGATCACAAGTAGACAGAGAGGTAGGCAGAGAGAGAGGAGGAAACAGGCTCCTTGCTGAGCAGAGAGCCCCATGTGGGGCTTGATCCCAGGATCCTGAGATCATGACCTGAGCCAAAGGCAGAGGCTTTAACCCACTGAGCCACCCAGGCGCCCCGAAAATGTATTCTTTACTCATGAGGTAATTGAAAAGGTTAAATAGGAAGGTACCTAAGGCATTCAAGGCTGGGTTCCCAGTCATTTCCAACTCCCTCGGTACTATTCGTCTAGAACAAGGGCCAGAGGTTAAGTGCTCAGCCAAACAGTGTATGTTACCAGCCTCGCTCAGTGTTTCAAGCTGAATGGCTCAACATCGTCCATAAAATATTGCCATCAGAACAATAATAATGGTTGGGCCTTACATATTTCCAGGCTTCTTGAATTATAGAGCACACGACTTCCTTTCACAGAAAGACTAACTTAAGCAAGTTCTTCTTTTGCACAATGAAGCCAGATTAAAATACATTTCCCTTTCAATCTTTATAGCCAAGAATAATAGCAGAACCATGAGAAATTTCAAAGAGCTGATTGTTTTGTTTGGCAACCCGTCAGCCTTGACCAGCCTTTACCATTACGAGGGATGTAGAATTAATAAGCCAATATGTCATTCTTCTTTTGACACACAAATAAAATTTAAGAGATGCTGACAGCTAAATTTTTCCATTCGCATTCGCTTCTAATCCACTCCCAGAGTATTTTCTCGCTTCTATTTCCTCTTCTGCATTTTATGCTCACTGCCCTACTTTGGGTCCTCATTATCTTCTGCCTGTGTGTGCCAATTTCAGGGACTTTTTTTTTCGGGCATCTCAGCATCTATTCTCAACCTCCCCAATCCTCCCCCCCACCCCACTTTGTTGATAGTGGAGCAAACTTTCTTAAAGATAGCTCAGACCCTTCCGTAGCTTCACAAATCAATGTCACTGATGTAAAAACTCAAGGAGCCAAAACCCAGAAGAGAAGGAAAGTGGAGAGAAGTCAGCTTGGCCTGCCAAGTAGGCACCCTGGAACATGCCAGAGTTTCCCCTGAGATCCGAAAGGGCTTACTCCCCTGAGTAAGAGGAGGCGGAAATGATGAGATTTTACAAAAATGAAAACGCGGGCTTGAGTCAGCTCAGCCTCTAACCGGGTTAGACTGACCTGCCCTTTCTGAAACAGCCTTCCAGATGAAAGTGAAAATCCTCTGCGGAGGACGGACGAAAAGATTAACCAGAACTTGTTAAAATGTTTCTGTATACAATGGTGAAAAGTCAGGGGGATGTTATCAGGCACACAGGAAACAGGCCCAAGTGGGAACAATAAATACAGAAACCAGCTGTGGGTGGGCTGGATAGGAGTGTTATGAGACAAAAACTTAAAAACAAAAACAAAAAACTGTGATTAGTATGTTCAAGAAAACAGAGAACAAGACCCACAAATTCTGGGCCATTCAACCCAGAGCTGATCCGGCCTGAGTCTTGTCCATCTCAGTGAATGGCACAACCACCTAATCAGGAAAACCCCAGCAGGCATCTTTGACTCCTGTCTTTCCTTCAGTCCCCAAATCCAATCCCATGTGTCCATTCCCTAAAGCCTCCTCCTGTCCCCCCCAGGTGGCCCTGTCCTTTACCACCATCACCGGTCAGCTGGGCTCCTAGGACAGACACGTACTGGTCCTCCCAAAGCCATTCCTGCTGCCTTACCTCCTATCCCTCACATGTCAACCAATGCACAGACCTGCTTTACTGTATTCACCTATTTCCATTGCCTCCAATGGAACTGAGCTCATAACCGTTTGTTGTCAAAACTCTTTGTTTTCAAAAACTATTTGTTGAACAATTACCAAGTCAACATAGGACTTCATTGCCTTGGAAAAGTTGCAGCTAAACTGTGTTTCAGTCCTAGGTCTGCAACCAATGGGAAGTCATTCTTCTGAACGTTTCTCCTTCCTATTTACACCTCTCAAAATTCAATTCAATGTCACTAGAACTCGGCTGTGTGTCTACCATAAATATATGGTAGGATATATGGTAAATACCCACACGTTAATCAGTATATATACCATAAATATATGGGTATTTGTTATGTGCAAAGAATTGTTCTGGGCATAACATGGTCACATAGATGGCATACTCCAGGTCAACAGAGGAGGAGACAGATGAGGACACTTTGGCAACATTCTTGAAATGCTACATCAAGTCATTTTGAAACAGATGGATAAATGAGAATGTCACTGTAGCTGCTAATTTCATACAAATGATACTATTTGTTTACTTACTTACTTATTCAAGGTCGAACAGTACAAAGACTTCACCAGCATGTCAGCATGATTTTCCTACCAGAACCAACCACAAATGGTATTACATAGATCCACCATGATTCATCCGTTCTGCAGTGTTTGCAGATTTTGCCCATTTCTACAGACCTTTTTCTTCTTTACTGACAAAAATGGCCCACTTAAAATTTAAGAACAACTTAGGTCTGTTAAAAATGGACACAGATATAAGTACCAGCAGTAATGTCTCTGAATGTCTTGTGAACACAATAATAATTCCTTATTTCTTGTATTATCCTCTTTGGCTATTTTACACCTTAGATATGCCTCCTATAAAATGTACATGACTGTGCATACAACAAAGTTATGTCTTGTCTTCCTTATTGCTGTATAAATGTATTGATTCCAGTGGTTCTCATGGGGAGGAGGGAGAGGCGACTTTACCCCTCAAGAAACCTTTTGCCCATGTCTGGAGAAATTCTGGATGTCACAGGTGGGGATAGGGCACTACTGACATCTGGTGGGTAGAGACCAGGGAGGCGGCTAAACACCCTACAGTGTACAAGACCCCTCACCCCCTTAAAGAATCATCCAACCCCATATGCAAACAGTGTGGAGGTTTAGTGCTCGGATTTATTCCTAAATCCAAAATGCTTAGACTTGTGAGATTAAGAGTCACTTATGGTTTGTCTCCCTCCCAATCCCATTTTCTTTCATTTATTCTTCTCGTGCCCACTTAAGCCCCATGTTGCATCACCTGTACCCCTGGGGATAAAAATATATGTTTATAAAAAATAAAAAATTATATAAAAAAAAAGTGGATCAAAAAAAAAATGCTTAGACTTAAATCCCTAAATAACTTTCCACCAATGAGAAGTTTGAGTCATTTTTCTGAAGCTTGAAAACCTGGGGATACTCATCTCCTTTGTGATGTGTGACTCCTGACCAACCCTTCCCAAGACCCATCAGATCCACCCAGATTTTAAATCCGTGGAGGCCAGTCATCCTCTTCCTTCCTGACTTCTGCAAACGCCTAACAACTGCATCCTCGGTGGCTGCCACTTGGCCACACGTATTTCAACATTTTGCAGATCTCAGCTGGCTTCCTCTTTAGAAGCTCTAGAAGTTCTTAATGGTTTCACTAAAAACATGTACACCATGCATTGCCCTTACCTTATGAAACAAACTCTTGACTTTCTTTGAACTAACAAGAGGTTATATGAACATTTTGCTTAGATGGTGACCCTTGGGGCCATAACCATGTTTTTAACTTTTTGGGATAAACTCTTGTTGGGGTTTTTCTTAGTGATTCATGAAAAACAGAACATCCATACCAAAGGGCACACGTGGAAGTAGTCAGCTCAAGAAAATTCCAAACAATGAACACCATAATGTAACTACCACCCAGACCAAGAAACGGGAAATCAGTGAGGACGAGGCAAGTCCCTTCCGTGTCTCGTCGGGGTTACTGCTCCCACCAGCTTCCCTCAAAGTCACTCCTTTAGGAATGTCACACCGTTGCGGCACCTCAGTTTGGCCTATTTTGGTTCTTTGAAATGGAATCAGTGTATATCACTTTATTAAGGATTTTTTTACTCAATATTATAGTTTTGAGTCCATCTGTGTCATTGTGCATAATAATAATTCATTTATATTATTGCCCTACAGTATCCCATCATAGAAATAGCTCACTATTTGTTTATTCTATTCCCATTGATAGATATTTGAACCGTTTCCAGTTCACAGATGATCCGTGATGATCTGTGATGATCACAGATGATCTGTGGGGTGTATGTGTGTGTGTGTACACACCCACACATTTCTGTCAGTATATGTTTTAGTAGATACGGCCAAATGGTTTTTAAAAGTAACACTCCCACCAGCGATGTACTCACATCCTCACCAGCACTTAGTACTGCTGGCCTGTTCACAAAGCTGTTAGGGAGCTACTGATATTTCATGACTGGTTAATCTCTACTCCCCTCCTGTGACCACTGATAAGGTCAATAGGTTCATGTGTTTACTTCCTATTTCATGTGTTCACTGGCCTTTGGCTATCATTTTTTAAAAAATAGGATATTTAGGGAAGCCTGGGTGGCTCAGTGGGTTAAAGCTTCTGCCTTTGGCTCAGGTCATGATGCAGTGGTCCTAGAATCGAACCCCACATTGGGCTCTCTGCTCAGCAGGGAGCCTGCTTCCGCTCCTCTCTCTCTGCCTGCCTCTCTGCCTACTTGTGATCACAGTCAAATAAATAAATAAAATCTTTTTTAAAAATTAAAAAAAAATAGGCTATTTATTTAAATCTTTTGCTCTTTTGTATTAGGTAATATCTTTCTTACCAACTTCTAGGCCATACATTCCATACGAGAATCCTTTGAGGAAAATAAAGATGTCAAATAGCTTTCCCCACTCCCTTGGGCTGTCTTTCTGTTCTCTTAGTTGTGACTTTGGATGACTAGAAATTCTTAGCTTTAATGTAGCCCCATTTACCAGTCTTCCCTTAACCGTGTTTTCAATCAGTAAAATCTAGTGAAAACATCTGGGCATAGGAACTTCTCCTGAATCTTGGTGCATATTTTATGATGTTTTCAAGGGTGTCCTCCATACCACATCTTATTTTATTCAGCAGAAGAGCCATAATCTATAAGTCCACCAAAATCTTACATCCAAAGACCGTACTGTTACATACTAAGTAGTATATTTTAGCTCACTGTTAAACCATATAAAGGAAAAGCTTCAAAATTTTTGTCCAAATCTATACAATAAAAACAAAGTTATATAATATTTTAACGCCTTTATTTTCCAGTAGCATTCTTGCATATATATGCACGCAATGATTATTCACTAACAACCTCTCAGATCATATAGCTAAAGTATCTTAATTGCAACATAGGATATGTAATGATAGTTTACTTAAATGGCATTGCAACATTTGATCATTCAAGTCATTGCTTGAAGAACATAATTAAAATAGCAGAAATTAAAATTGACTGTATAGCCAGTCAAGAAATTAATGCTTAGGAAGTCAGAGAGACCTATGTTATTGTTGGTAAGTGAAGACTCACAAATGTAGAATTCCTCCATTATATAATATGGGGTAAAGTACCAAGTGTAACTGTTTACACATATAAACATATACTTTCAACCATTTTTTGTCAATGAATTATTATTTTCTATAGCAATCTGCTTATCTAAGTAGTTGTCTTCCTTGCGCTGATTTGGATCTGACAGTGTCTGTTATCCGTGTAAGATAATTTTATTGTTTCCTTGTTGTCTTTCATCTGAGTATAATTTGTATACATGTGTACACACACACACTTTCTACATCTGCAATAGACTTACAAGTTAAATTTGTCTCTAATGAAATTACAGAAATAGAGACCTTAACTAAGTTACTTTAATAATACTATTAACTGGTAACTCTATATTTCCCGATTACAAAGTTTTATTTTAATTATTATTTATTACAAATTGTGTGTTACCCGTGCAATCAGCACATAAATTGGAGATTAGCACATATAATGAAATCATAAAGCCCGAGTGTTCTATTAAATTACAGTAAAGAACAGGAAGTTCTTTTCTTGTTTCCAAATGGAACAGCCTCAGCAGATGGAAAATCAGATAGTTCTATATCAAAGCCCACCACAAACTTGTCAAATTAAATTGGGGGAAAAAATGCCTTGGACCTTAGAATGGGCATGTGTTCAAGGACCTCCAGGAGCTTGTTATAGGACGTGGGAACTTCCTGAAATCGCTGGTAAAGGTTTTTCTTTTCTACAAAATGCATATAGGATTCTCAAAATATGAGGGATGTCCTTAGTTTTTTAAACAAGATTTACACCCTAGTCCTTCCCAACAGAGAGGCTGCATTATCTGTAAGAAGGAAGGAAAAACAGGTAACTTGACAACATTACAAAATTTAGATCCGAAAGCCCCTTTAAGCTGCCTGATTGTTTTTATTTCTATCCAGAAAAGCACAAGGATTATTCTGTACATTTGTTTTTCAAATGAAATGCAACAAAAGGGTGATGGCTATGACCCTTTCTATCCTTAAAGCAATGACAAAAGGATGTCAACACCTGCCCAACTTGGTGGGATCCCTCATTCAAACTTGCAGATGCTGAGCTCTGGCTCAGTGGTGGGCACCCCCCTCTGGTGGGCTTAGTGATCCAGGCTTGTTCCAAGTCCTGAACTATCTCAAAAACTGAGAATCCCACATTGACGGAGACATAGAATCAAAGTATAGCAAGATACTGGGAGGCACTGTATTTGGTGGGAAATAAAGGGAAAGAAACATTTTTGTAGTTGGGTTTCTTGATAACAGCATCATTGGTTTCATTAGGATTTGAAAAATGAATCGAAGTATGGTCTTTCCCAGTTAGAGAAGAAAAGCTCCACTTTTTGGCTGATCTGAGAAAGGTATTTCCTATCACTAAGCTTAAATTTAAAGGCATTTAACCTAAAAGTCCATCTGTCCACAGATTCAGACTTCTTTTGGTCTTCCTTGATCTGCCTTTTGGCATCTCTACGATGCCAAGACTGTTCTTTTATTTGACCTTAGTTTTCTCATGCGTTCATAATAACTGTCTTCTCACAGTTGTGAGAATCAGATGAAATAATGTACTGGACAGTGTCTGACACATGGAGAAAATTCAAATGCTAATTTCCATTCTCCAAAAAATAAAGAAAGATCTGATTTGGACAGAGTAGTAAAGTTACCAGATAACTGAGTGATCTCTTTATGTATAGAGTAAACATCAGTCAAGATTATCGAGTTGATCGTAAAGAACAAAAGAGTGGGCAGCGGGATTCGAGAACGAGAAATTAGGGTATCCCTGTAAGTGTAGTTCAAATGCCAGAGTTACCAAAATCAAGATTCAGATTCTGCAAACAAACATGTTTTTGAATTCTCCATTTTGCTCTATGCTCCCAGGAGCTCATTTCATAATTGAGTCAGATCTAAGAACACGGTTATTTATACACAGTTCAAAATATAATCATCAAATGTAAAACAGGTTTATATAAACATTTCCAGAAACCGTGCCTGTGAATGTAATATACACGCCGTTATTGCCACAAAGCACCCAGAATTCCCTGCGTGAGATGAAATTATAACAATTCATCAGCTTTTGTTTCTCCAAGAATTAACATTCTAGATGCACTGCAACTCATTTTGGCAAAAGGCATCTTCATTTACTTCAACTTGATTTTTTTTTTAAAAAAACCAGGAGGGAAACAGACAATAGGGAATGATGGAAGGATTCAGAGGTTGATAGCTGCAGCCTTTCTAAGTGAAGGCATTTGGCACCTGCTGTTTATATTACTGAAGAAAAACCTAAAGGCTGACTTGAACATAACTCTCCACTTCCTAACCTCATCAGTGCACATGGGTTGACGTGGGCTTTGAGACAGTTCCCGATAACTCAGAGATACACATACGGGCATGAGGAGCATTACGCATGTATCCGTGTACGTGTATGCATTTCTGTATGTAGTGTTGAATTATTCACACCCGATACACACACTCCTATGTCTGTGCCCATCCTTTGCCAACCTGTCCACTGAATCTGGAGTAACTAGAGTTTAAGCCCTCAACTCTTCCTCTTATCAACTTTCAACTAGACTCCTCTCCACAAGGACAGGAACTCTGTCCCCAGTCTTCAGAGTTTTGTCCTCTGCCCTCCTAGAATTTCCAAGTCACAGTTCAGTAAACATTTCTTGAATAAATTAACAAGAAACATTTTTCCTGTTTTCTTTGCTGCAGGTACCACACACCATCCTCTTAAATCCGGTTTTTGCCTCAAATTCTTAGATCCCATACAATGAAGCAAAAATTATTCCCAAACAAGGCAACTGATGTTCAGAGAGGTGGAAACCAATCGTATCAAGTCACAGCGTAAATAAGAGGCAGGGCCCACCTAGGCTTCCTTTGGTTGTGATTTCTGTGATTGTCCATTGGGAATGATGCGTGTACACACTTGCATACCCTTAACTGATGGTTGTCAAGACTGTGAGGTGCAAATCAGCTTAGCCATGTGCACACGGGCTGGAAAGAATAAAATGCTGTCTAAGTAGGAGGTGTGACTAAGCTCACTTCACACATGTAGGGGCAAGATGTGTGATCAGCAAAGCCAACTCCTCGGCTGGAAACGGCAAGAGTAGGAGTGCCCGAGTACCTGACTGGGACAGCTTGAGAACTTCCCTCCCCATGGTCAGCAGCAACACAGCCAGCCCATGCAAGAAAAGTGACCTGGTTGCTAGGGGAAGTCCACTCCTGGTCTTTTGATCCAATGAGTTTGTCCGTTATGTAACAATAGTGAAACACTATTGGGCCCCTCACTGATTATGCTGCTAATGACACTATCTGCAGACTCTTAAATGTGGGCTAAGTTAAAGGAGATACAAACTGTGAACTTTCAGTATTTTAAGAGATGTTTCTTACTGTTTACTTTTTTTAATTTTGGAAGACTTGCGCAGCTCACTTCCTGAATTGAATAACTCTTAAGACAGGAATTGCCCCTTGTATCTGGCATCAATAATTATTGCTTCACTGGAATATTACTTGCAATGAGCGAATAGGCTCTCGGTTTGGGGAATTAGCATCTTCCTATAACAAATACTTAAGGAGGCTAAGGAGAGTCCGGCAAAATAAATGACAGGGAGAGGAGTTACCGCAAGCAATAGCTTCAATATAAATTATAAAATTATTTTCTCCTAATAGAGTCTAGAAATAGAGAACTAGAGAGAAAGAATATTAAGAAATCTCTGTGGGTGTGTTCAGGATGAGTGAGCAAAGGACAATTTTCCTCTCTGATGCATCACGTCTGCAAAAGCAGCAGCAGGAAAGGAAAGGAAGTGTCACTAACCCGGGCAGAGCTCCAAGCAGAGAGGCACCCATTACAGCGCAGGTCATCCCCTGGCTTCCAATCCTGCAGTGAAAGGGGAAACCCCCTGCAAGCAGGTCCCAGATCTCTGACCCCAAGCCCCATCACCATCAACCCCGGCACTGCGCCCCAACTCTAACAATCTCCAGTAGCATGTCGACATAGTTCAAAGAACATGGACACTTTGGACTTAAATCTCAACACTAGGATTTCTCCTCACTAGCCTGCATGGAGATGGCATTAACCTTGCCTCTGGTTTCCTTGTTTATACAAGGGAGATGAAGCCACCTTCCTAACAAGATGAGACGGGACAGCGCATAGAAAAGTCCAGGATGCTGCATGGTCTACTTCGGGTACTCAGAGACACTGGTGCCATGTCTAACACCATCAACCAGCCCCCTGCCATTCATCTCACTGTTCCTCACAACGGCCTCCTTGGACACACTCATGGAGCCTAATTCATAGGAATTAGGACAGTGACATTGAACTTATGTGGCAAAATGGAAATGGAATCTGGGTCCCAGATTTCCACCATGGTGATTTCCTCAGGTAGCTCATTCAAAAATTAATCACCTCTTGCACGGCGCTAGGTCCTGTCAACTGAAGTATATTTCTAAAATATTTACATAGCCTAATACATACCCATACATATTTATCTTTCCCTTGGTGTTACTGGGCTTCTTTAATGATTGTGTCAATCAGGGCTTATTGTGAGAATATTCCAATACACTGTTTGAAATAACTACTCAAACCATTACAATGTTGTGAAGGAGGCACCAGCTGTAACGTTCCTAATGAATATTAATGTTCTTTCATACTTGGCTGACACTGACATAATAGCAGTTATCATGTAGCATCAACAATTTTATCCAGGGTACTCTGGAAAGTCATTTAAAATCTGAAATGCCCTCTAGATTACATTTGTGGTCCACACACAGACATGAAGTCAGCTGTGATCAATATAGCTTATAGTAATACCAATGGACTAATGTCATAATAAAACAGGATTTGAGAACAACTCATTTCCTTCTACTGCTTCCACTTTTATACAAGGTAGATTAAATGTCTTCTAATTTGCTCAGTTTGGGTAAAGAGATCTATAAGAACAAATTTCATTGCTTTTCAATCACATTGAGTAAAAAGAACAGAATTGGATGGAAATAAAGAGAGCTAAAACAAGAGCAGTATTTAAGCTCAGAAACAGTTTTCTGCCTTTTGAGGAAAAGATTATAAGAAGACTTTGTATCTGTTAGCCGGATCTACAAAAGTGACCTGATCGTTCAGATGTGGCAAAATATTTAAGGCTAAAAAAAAACTCACTCTCATAAGACAAAGCATGACCACCTTAGAAATATTTCAAAGTGATCTTTTGGTGTTATATGTCTAGCCATCAAAATTAATAAAACACAGCGCAGATCCTTTGATGACTTGTCATTAATGTATGGGATAATCATGCTCCTGTTCAAGGTTCTTTCTAGATTAAGTAACTAGAATCACTTCTTAAGGTATCAACACGGGAGTATCTATTTCCCTAGGCATATGTATGTTCTCCTACATCAAGAGTGGGGCTCCTGGGTGGCTCAGTGGGTTAAAGCCTCTGCCTTCGGCTCTGGTCATGATCCCAGGGTCCTGGGATCGAGCCCCCCATCAAGCTCTCTGCTCAGCAGGGAGCCTGCTTCCCCCTACCCCTGCCTGTCTCTCTGCCTACTTGTGATCTCTCTCTGTCAAATAAATAAATAAAATCTTAAAAAAAAAAAAGAGGTAAAACCTAATGATAAAGGTGTCAGTGACCCCTCTTGTGATCAATTTATGCTAAAAACATTAGTAAATTTCTTGAGCATTAACTGCTTGTCAGGTCCTATTTAAATGCTTTAATTGCGCTCAGTGTGGGGGTAGCTACTGTCATTCCCTACATGTTATAGACAGGGAAGGACAAGGTCAGGTAGCAAAGTTGGGATAGGAGTCTAGGCTGTCTGACTTCGCAGCCCAGACAGTTAACCATTAAACTACAGCTTTCCAATACTGTATTCATCATTCCTTGTCTTAAATATAAAAGCATTTAAAATACGGTATTTGCAACTGTTCACCTGTTATAATTTCCTGAAGCAGAAAGAAGAGGATACAACAGCACAGCAAGCTCCACAGGTAATTTGCTAGAAGTTAAAGACTCCAGAAACAGATCGAAAAAGAGCAGAGCGCAGCTGAGATGCGGATCTCCCTTCTCTTCGAATCCCTTCCTGTCTCAGAGGGGAATTTCTATCTATTGGATTTCAAATGCACTCATCTCGGAAAAACAAAAACATGTGTATAATCCTAAGGCTGATTTATGAGCTAAGCAGCAGGGGCTGAAAATCAGCAAACTTAGCACAGTCGTTAGGATTCTTAGTTCAAGAAGAAGAAGGACTTAAATTCACAATTCAACACGAATTTCTAGTCTTGACTGATCATTGCAAATTGCATAAAACAACATCTGCTGTTCATGATTCAGTAAAACATTTTATAGGTCATAAGCCTGAGTTCATTGATGATCAGAGTAATCGTAGGATTTCAGTAGTGTCATTATTCCCACTCTACACTAAGAAATTAAAGCTCAGAGAGGACTTATGTGATTCACCCAAGGTCACACCACGGCTATATTAGTAAAGATGAAATGGATCTCAGTTCTTTCAATCCTAAATACTATGCAATTTCTTTTTTTTTTTTTTAAAGATTGAGTTTTTGATTGATTTATCAGAGAGAGAGAGAGAGAGAGCACTACCCAGGGGAATGGCAGGCAGAGAGAGAAACAGGCTCCCCACTGAGCAGGGAGCCCAATGTGGGACTCAATCCCAGGACGCTGGGATCATGACCTGAGCCCAAGGCAAACGCTAATCGACTGAGCCACCCAGGTGCTCCTACTACACAATTTCTAAACCCTAGGGAATTGGGGCAAAAAGTATAGGTATAAAAACACAAATGATCCCTTGTGTCATCAAACAGCTCGAGATGCATACCCTACAATGGCAGAAAACATGTTATCTTCCTATGCAGCCTGGGTGAGTTCAGACTTGCCAAGTGCAACTCTGTACTCCTCAGAGTTTGCCCTTGGCAACATGAGCACAGGATGTAATGCTTGTGTGCCTGAGAGTGTCTGCCTGAACCATGGAGAGGACTACTATGACTGGCTCAGAGAGCTAGCCTACGCCCTCTGGTCCCTGACTTCAGTGGCCACAGAAAGAAGCAAGTGATTCCTCAAAATACAGCTGCTGGCCTCCATCTAATGAATTTGGAGTAACTTCAGGTCTGGGTACAGATTCATTCATTCACGAAATGGACTCAGACTGTGAATACTCTGCAGTCAAGGAGAGAAGTCAAGCTCATGTAGAGTTCTTCTTTATTCTGTTTGTCTTAGGAGTCACAAAGCATGGAGAATCTGATAAAACTGATGACTCTTATAAAAGTACACGGGAGGGGCGCCTGGGTGGCTCAGTGGGTTAGGCCGCTGCCTTCGGCTCGGGTCGTGATCTCAGGGTCCTGGGATCGAGTCCCACATCGGGCTCTCTGCTCAGCGGGGAGCCTGCTTCCTCCTCTCTCTCAGCCTGCCTCTCTGCCTACTTCTGATCTCTCTCTGTCAAATAAATGAATTTAAAAAAATCTTTAAAAAAAAAAAAAAAAAAAAAAAAGTACACGGGACACCAAATGCTGTGGACGATCTCCACGAACTGATGGAGCTACAAAGCCGACCTGTGGATACCTCCTTATTCAGGAAAAAAACATTTTGCTGTAAAGGCTAAAAAAAAAAATGGTCCCATATTTGAGCAAGCTACTTTCTACGTCTGTTTAAGAAGAGCCAAAACTTAGCAAATGAACAAAACTAAAACTGGGTGAATCACCTTCCCCATGAAAGAGTCCTCTGTTCTGCAATCTGAGGTGCAGAATGGGAATTCTGTCAAAGAGCTAATAGTGGGTCAGTTCCAGCTGAATGCCAAGGCCTTTTGTCAAATAACAAGTACTATGAAAGCTTTCCTAGAAACTTCACCAACCTGGGAAATGGACAAGAAGCCAGCACAAACACAGTAACAAGAGGAACGAACAAATCAGAGACTCATAGGGAAGCAAGGGTAGAGAGATCTTGAATGTCAGCACAGGGCTTCTAGGAGCAAGACCCAGGTGTCCTGAGAAGAGGGTCCACAGGAACCCATCTAGCAGGCTGGGTAACATACCCAAGATGAAAAGGACCCAACAGACACCTGACTCTCTGAATTTTTGCATCATGCCCCATGTTCAATATGAGCACTCTAACTGTAAAGTCCTTTTCAGAGATGCTGAAAATATATTTTATCTAGTGGTTTCCTCCATCCACTGAAACAACGTACTTGAGTAAAGGTAACGATTCCAGTCTAGTGGGCTCCCACATTCTGTTATAGCCCTTAGAATCAATAGAAATTTAAGCATACTTGAACCAAATTTCATCTCAGTTTACAAAGAAAAATGATTTGTTGGAAGGGTGTCATAGGATTCAGAAATCACAGGGAGACTGGGCTATAGGAACATATAAAGATGGGAATCAGGGAGCTCTGAGCATGAAGTCTCATATATCAATGGACAGTAACCAAAAAGCAAATGCAACTCTGATGTTTCTCTATCTTTGTGTCTCACTGTTTACCATCCAAGTTGAGGAGGAGCATCGGAGTGGCCTCACTCGAGTCACATGTTCACCTTCAACAAGAAATGGAAATGCTTTGAATGATGGCTCCATCAGCAACCCATGGAATGAGAGGCAGTCAGGAGAAGCCCTGCACCAACAGGGGGGAAGGGGATCCTGGGTAGGCAATACAACACAATAGAAGCAGAGATTTCCTCCCTGGAGGTAAGCTAAGTTGCCTTGAGGGATATCCAGACCCTTTAAAATATCACCAGCTTCAGTAAGGTCTATGCAATATGTTAAAAGCTCTATGCCAGCCTAGGTGTCAGGAGAAGCTGGTACCAGAATCCAGTTTCCGGTATATGAACCCAATTTATTTATTTTTTAATATTTTATATATTCACTGGAGAGAGAGAGAGGGAGAAGGAGGCTCCCTGCTTAGCCGGGAGCCCTGCGCAGGACTCGATCCTATGAACCTGTGATCATGACCTGAACTGAAGGCAGATGCTTAACCCACTGAGCCATGCAAGTGCTCCTGAACCCAATTTTTTGATACCTAAACTATATTTACTGCATCTCTCAAGGCTTTCTATACAGTGACTCTCAATCCAAGTGATTAACAAACGCAAAATCAATCAGAAAAAGACCGCGCATGAAGGGTGATTATAGATTTTCAAATAGCGACATTATGTAATAAGCTAGGTATTGGGTGGCACCAGTGGTTGGAAGGACTGTTGAACTGCCAAGATCAAGCAGAAACAGCATTCAGGAGGGACAGCCAGAAATGTAACCCCCCCATTCCCAACTGCTACCAGAAATGCAGATGGGTCTGCTTTCTCACATGACTTCAGGAAAAATCAACACTGAGGAAAAAACAAGCTTGAATACATATAGTCCCTAAGTAGTAAGAGAACAATAAAAAACCCAGCACGAACAGTAAAATCAGTAACTGCTAAGTCTGAAGGAAGAAAATAAATACAGAATCATTAGCACCATGTTTAAGAAGGAATTCAATGAAAAAGAAAAACAGCTATTCCATGTGTCCACAATGATGGCTGCTACCAAAAATTTCAGAGGAAATTATTGCGTTTGCACTAATGAGCTTACTTTCCTGCTGCCCATTTTCACACTTAACATGAATAATGGAGACCATGGACAAACGAATTTGGCCTCTATGTCGAAGTGAGATAATTAGATGAAATTGCATGGTAATTCCATCAGATAATTTAAAATCCAATTATAATACACAAAATATCCTTCTTTCTCCAAGTGCCTCTCATCTGAATCTTTCTTAGGCTTATTTTCTATCTTATGTTTTGATTTCTGTACTGGAAGTCTCCGAAAGTGCCTTCCAGTTAATCCCAACATATCCTAAGCTGATGTCCAGTACTGGCTATGTGCACACTTCACTGTATAATCATGGAATTCTTTATGCAAATGTGTGTCCCACCTGACCCCAGCACTCAGGTGACAGGCAACTGGACAGGGAGTAGGTGCCCGACGGAGACCTATCCACAGCCATTCGTCTGTAACTTAAGCTGACCTCAAGGGCATTTGCCAGGCAAAGCATTTCTCCTTGGAGTTTTTTTTGTGTTTTTTTGTTTTGTTTTGTTTTTAAATTTTAAAAATACATGTTTTATTAAAATGTCTCCTAACTTCTTATACCATTCTTTTACCCATTATGCATTTTATTTTTTTAAAATTTTTTATTTTTTATAAACATATAATATATTTCTATCCCCAGGGGTACAGGTCTGTGAATCGCCAGGTCTACACACTTCACAGCACTCACCAAAGCACATACCCTCCCCAATGTCCATAACCCCACCCCCCTTCTCCCAACCTCCCTCCCCCCAGCAACCCTCAGTTGTCCTTGGAGTTTTAACGAGAGGGTGAACCAGCAGGTGGGAAAGTGACACTGAAGATTATCTGGGAACACAAGGGCATGTGCACACGCATGCACACACACTAGAAGTTACCACGCTACAGTAAAACCATGAGGCAGAGGCAAGGGGAGTACTGGTAACAGAGGAGAAACAACAGAACAAAGATTAAAAGGGTGTCAGAGCAGCAGGAAAATGGGTGAAGGGGAGTAAGAGGCACAAACCCTCAGTTACAAAATAACAAGGTCAAGGTGATGAAAAGCAGAGAATCACTGTATGGTGACAGATACAGTGAAGGGCGGTAACCACACTTAGCTTGGCGAGCACGGCACCATGTATCCAGTCATCCACTCACTAAGCTGTACACTGCAGGCAAATACAACACTGTGTGTCGATCACAAATTAAAATGAGCAGGGAACGAGGAGGATCTGCCTCTGATGTGGGCGTTGAGATAAACGTCTTGGGAAGGCATGAACATACCGTGTAAGGCATTCCTGGTTTCCATGAGCCTTGGATGAAGTGGTTATTTCCACAATTTGAAATGATATTCTAATCCCGAGGAGCCCAAGCAAAGCAGAAGATAGGACCATTTCCTGCCTTGCTGACTTCTCCACGTAACCCATTTGTGAAGTTTTCCTGTGGAGCTTAAACAATAAATATCTCCACAGCATGTACGGGCCATGTTTGGGGAAAGAGAAACTGAGCAATAGGACACACACAGAGAGCAGGGGTAAGAAATGCAAACCACTCAAAAACTTGGGCATTCCTGAGCATTTAATCTTATTTAAAGTGCAAAAATAGGGGCGCCTGGGTGGCTCAGTGAGTTAAAGCCTCTGCCTTCGGCTCACGTCATGATTGCTGGGTACTGGGATCGAGCCCCACATTGGGCTCTCTGCTCCATGGGGAGCCTGCTTCCTCCTCTCTCTCTGCCTGCCTCTCTACTTGTGATCTCTCTGTCAAATAAAAATAAATAAATAAATAAATAAATAAATAAATAAAGGAATAAAGTGCAAAAATGGAAGAACAAAGAGTTTTAGTCATTCATGTTTTTAATAATTTGCCTCGAAATAAAGAAGGATGATGACTGCACTCAGTATGTAAGCCAGATCTTTCCAGGAGTCTGACATAGAGTGAAGTCCATCCTCTTTATCAAAGAAAAGTTAATGTGGGAATGTATTAGTCTTGAGTGGAATTGGGTGAATCTAGGCTCTAGGACAGACTGAACATCGTAAATGGTTTCATGTAACGAATAACTCTATATACAAAATGGTAAAACAATAAGAAACAAAAAATGTCAAGTTCTGATAATGACAGAGGGCAATATTACAGCAATAAAATTATGAAATACTGAGAAAACTTATCTCTCCTTCACCCAACTACATATTCCGGTTCTTACTTCCACATTTCCTATCATTTAAAAATATAGGGGTATCTTTTCAGGGACACCTGGTGGCTCACTTGGGTTAAGTGTCCTACTCTTGGTTTTCAGCTTAGGTCATGATCTCAGGTCATGGAATTGAGCATGTTGAGATCCGGGCTCAGTGGGGAGTCTGCTTGAGATTTTCTCTCTCCCTCTCTCTTTCCCTTTCTCTTTCCAAAAAAAGCCAGGGTATCTTTTCAAATGTTGTCAATCCGAACCTGATAAAGTCTCACAGGCATAGATGTTGTCCCGTGTTAAAATTTCTAGTTAAGGTTTGATGAGTGCTTATTTGGAGCGAGGGTCTGCACTAAGGACTCGGTATTTGCTGTTCAGCTATAACAGGACATCATATTCGTGTCTGCATTTTAGCGAGGAGGAAAGTGAGGGCCAGAGGTCAAGCCCTGTGTCCAGGGTCTCAGAGGTGCAGGTCCCAGACCTCACTGTCCTCCTGCAGTGCCCTATCACTTCCAGAGTAACAGCACATGGAGGTGCAGTCTGGGTACTGCATAAAAACACCACAGCAAGCAAGCTCGAAGGGGCTGGAACCCACAGCTCTCCAAACCACGTGTTCTGAAGCCAGGTGGCAGCCTGGAGGAGGTGCTCACCTTTTTCTCTGTACAAATACTCATCAGCCATTTTGTCCAGAAAGATGCCTTATATTATCCCTGACTGTGAGACGGCTGCATGCGGGCTGCTGCTGCCTCATTACCCGGAGGGTGGCCAAGCACCTCGACCACTGCACGGCTCCTTCCTGTCTCAGAGCTCTGCCCCAGCTCCCAGAAGAAAACTGCATAGTGCCCTGAACATACCAGTATTTGGGCTGTCTTACCCGAAACCAAGCTGGCTGACCTGCAGAGGCATATACAACTCTTGGTTCAAGAGTATTACTTAATGCACAGATCACTTTCCCTTTTAAAAGTCAGCGTACTGGGGCGCCTGTGTGGCAAAGTCAGTGAGGCGTCCAACTCGACTCTCGGTTCCAGCTCAGGTCATGATCCCAGGATCCTGATCTCAGGGTGGGGAGATCGAGCCCTACATCGGCTCCGTGCTTAGCGTGGAGTCTGCCTGAGTTCTTTCTTTCTCCCTCTACCCCTCCCACCGTATGCTCTCTTTCTCAATAAACAAATAAAATCTTAAGAAAAATAAAAGTGGAAGCTTTGTGGAACAGAATGGTGACTGGCCTTCTCTAACACAGGAACATAGGTCAGGTCGAGCCTGAAGGGGACAGAAGCCTTTTTTCTCCTATATGTGTATTGGCTTTATATATACATATGTGTGTGTGTGTATTATATATGTATATGTATATGTAATATGTCAATAATATAGATTACATATATAATATGTCATGTATTATGCTATATATTTATGTAATAGTATATAAATAAATTAAATATATAAAATAAAAAATTTAAAACTTAGAGGAAAAGTCTTAAGAGAATGAAGACCTGGTTTTACCTCAGTACTTCCATTATTTGGTATACTTTCTCAAGCAGTTAATAGCCTTAATAATTCAACAAAAAACTGGCAGGGACAAGAAAACCTACTAGCTTTTACTTTGCTTACATAACAGGCCTGTGGTTTGATCAGGGTCCTGGAGACATCATTCAGCCATCTTAAAGTACTAAGTGCAACATTAAAAATTCAGCTGTGGTAAATCTTGGACAGATAGTGCCTTCTTGTAAAACTTCCAGAGGAAGAATTCTACATCTTCTGTTAAACATAAGCATTGCTGGATTCTTCCATTTGAAACTAGATCTTATTTTTCCTGTGATGATTTCTAAAAGCCGACACTAAGTAGTTCTGTATTTTCTCAAATTCTATAAACTAGGGCATCTTTGGAGGTTGTGAGACAATGTGGGCTTTGGCTTCATTAAAATTAGGAACTGCCCTAATCATCTGCATGCCTTTTGTTCTCAGCACAGCGTTTAGCACCTAATTGGCCCTCCAAGTATTTTTGAACCGGGGAAAGAACCACCCCAGAACAAAAACTCTCAGCTTCCCACTGCTTAAACTAAGTCCTTCAAGTCCCAAAATGGCTTGCCCATACTGCCCAGAACCAAATTCAAGAAGTAAGAACAAGGAGATGCTTACTGAGGTTTACCAGGAAGAACCCATTTCCAAATGCATTCAGATGTAACCTAGAACCGTGGATTCTTATTTTTTCCTATCATATTCTCCTAAATGTCACTGGAAGAGTCATGCAAAGCCATGGATGGCCACATCTGCGTTGCACAGGTTGCTTCTCTCAACTGTAAGTCCCATGGGAGCTGGGTCCCATCCCAAGCACTAGATCAATTATTTCTGCAGACAGCGACTGCAGATCCCCTACGAGGCCCCCACCTGGTCTACAGCCCATCTTGCTCGATCTCTCTGCTCTCCCAGAAACGTCAGCCTCCACTAAACTCGAGCTGGCTTCACACCCACCTCTGTAATGACCATTTCTTTGGGAAGTCCCACATTCTCATGGCACCATGATGCTCTCTCCTGCCATCAAACAACACAGTTATAGTTCTACATTAAATAGTCTGACTGTTCATTACTCTTCCTTTTTCCCACTAGTCTAGAAGCTGCAGGACAATTTTTCTCACTGCCATGACTTCAGCATTTCACGAAGGTCCTGTAACATAGTAGGGGCCCCATTCATAGGTATTAAATGATTCAATGGATGGCTCAGAGGAGAAGAGCTGGGAACCCAAAGAGCTGTTGAGGCAACAAACCTAAAGAGGGAAGAAAATCATTATTTTTAAGTCAACTAAAGATGTAAGATAATTAGTAATAAATCCAAGAAAACTCTGATGGTCAATGTAAAACACTTGATTTCACCAATAATGAAACTATAGAGAGGCTAATTGACTTTATGTAGTTATCACAACTAGTGGCCATGGACCTGGGTCTGAAACTCAGATCTCTCATTCAAATGATCTTTTTTTTTTTTTTTTTTTTTAAGATTTTATTTCTTTATTTGACAGACAGAGATCGCAAACAGGCAGAGAGGCAAGCAGAGAGAGAGGGGGAAGCAGGCTCCCTGTTGAGCAGAGAGCCCGATGTGGGGCTTGATCCCAGGACCCTGAGATCATGACCTGAGCCAAAGGCAGAGGCTTACCCCACTGAGCCACCCAGGTGCCCCTCAAATGCTCTTTTAAGAACACATTTTCAAATATAATCAAAAGGCCCACGCTAATGAAAAACAATAGCTCCTTTTAACTCTATTGACCTCATTTTGCCAAAAATAGACAGAAATCAGTTGCGACTAAAGGGGCACATTGAATTCTAGTTCAACTGGAGAGAACTTATTTTTAGAAAGAGCGTAGAGTGTGGACATCTACGTATTTGTTAGGAGAGAACCACCCAGGATATGGCTCCAATGTGAATTACAAAACTGGGAATAAGTTAACACGGTTTTATTAAGGCAGAGCACCTAGTCAGCTCTCAAAAAACGGTACTTGCCATTATGATCATTATCACCACTCACAACACTTGTAGAACACGGAGGCCTGTGAGGAAAGATGATTTGAGGGAAGTTCATCATCAGCGGTGGTCTGAACATGGAGGTATTTCTGGTAAAGGTTGACTTGGTGGCCAAAAGAAAAATCACGTCCTTTTAAGCCAAGGGCACCAAATGCTTTCAACTTCTCAATTTTGCCCAAGGACAGCTGGTTCTGTGCACATTTCCATTAAGAGAATAGGGCCCAAGGGGGATTCAAAAACTCTCCACACTGCCTGGAGACTAATGGTCTCCTGCTCTCTATTGGGCTGATCACCGACAACTGTGGATTAACCCACAGGGACGTGCTAGACAGAGTCTAACTCAGAACTATGCTGTCTGCAACCCAATTACACAGCAGCCCAAAGTGGCTCTAATTTCGTTTCTAAGATCAGATCTTGGCCCCTGATCACACAGAGAAAACACCTAGAAAATCAGCTTCTATGCCGTGCAGATTATACACATGGATTTAGTCAGTCATGAGATGAAATTTCCACAGGGCAGAGTGCATGGAGGACATTACCCATCCCACGAGAAGAACACCATGTGCTCTGTTCCTATAGTTCTATCACCACACCACATGCTATCATAGTAGACGCTTAAATAAATTGGTAAAAATAAAATAATTCACACCTAACTTAAAAATGTATTAAGCCTCAATTTACACAAAACTGCTTAAAATTTGTATGCTCTCTAAATTTACTTTTCTAATTTGACCAAAGTGGCCACATGGATTCTGAATCAGGTGCACAGAAGGACAACAACTGGGAGTCATACCTAATGCCACTTAATTAAGACAAAGCCATTACTTTCCTTCTGTACTTCATGCTGGCCTCAGCAGGCTGTCTTAAGCCAGATAAATATGTACTCACTATCTCACTGTGGACATTTTTACAGCATTGTGAAAGTCCTGCATTAATGCTTTGACTTTCTTAACCTTATGCGTAGGTTTTTTTTGTTTTGTTTTGTTTTTAAGATTTGATTTATTCATTTACTTGAGAGAGAGAGAGAGTTGGAGAGAAAGCACGCAGGCAGAGAGGCAGAGGGAGAGGCAAACCTCCCTCAGAGGAGGGAGCAGGACACGAGGCTCGATCTCAGGACCCTGAGATCATGACCTGAGCTGAAGGCAGATGCTTAATGCACTGAGCCACCAGGCTCAGGCTCAGGCTCAGGCTCAGTGTACTTGGGAGGGAATCAGCACTTAGCATTTTATAGCTTGGTCCGTGAGATAGCCCTACTGGGAACTGAGGTCATATTAATAATACATAAATTAGTCCTTTTTTCAAGTTTTGAAATATTATTTGGACCTTATTTCCTCATTACTTTCATAAACCTGGTGGTGACCTCTTTTCTAGAAATTACCGCTCTGTTTGGAAAGATACTTTTCCTCATGAATTAATCCAAACCTGAAATCAGGCTGTTAAAACAAAACAAAACAAAAAACTGTCCTAGAAGTAGCATTCAAGTTCAAAGCTGATATAAAAAATTCAGACATAACATCTGGATATCCTGTATACCTGAACACTTGAATTTAATCTGATAAGACAAATTAAAAAAAGAAAAAGCTGCTCCATCAAAATCTTTACCTACACTCACAAAGTAGCCTGACGTTCAGCAAAGTGAACAGTACTTTTTTTTTTTTTTAAAGACTTTTTAAAATAGATTTTATTTATTTATTTGTGAGAGAGAGAGATCAAGAGAGAGCACAAGCAGGCACAACAGCAGGCAGAGGCAACGGGAGAAGCAGGCTCCCCAATGAGCGGGGAGCCAGACTTGGGACTTGATCCCAGGACCCTGGGATCATGACCTGAGCTGAAGGCAGTGGCTTAACAAACTGGGCCACCCAGGCATCCCTGGACAGTAATTTTTACCAGGTGATCAGGGCTCACAAATAGTGTCACATTGCAAGATGTTTCGAGAGTAATGGAAAACCATCATCTGCTGCTGCTTCCACAGAAATGGCTAATTACAAATAGCCATTTGTATACAACTTTATTATAAAATACAACTTTATTATAAAACTGAAACTTGTGTTTTGTTTTGTTTTGTTTTTCCCAATCACAAACACCATTGACAGAAAAATACTGAAGGCACACATTGCCTTGAAGACTATTGGTTTTAGATTTTAAAAAGCAAACACATAGGTAGGAACTGAACCATGCAACAGGATTCAAATACAGGTTCTTAGTCCAGTTCATGAGCAAGTAAGTTACACTTTGCAATTGCCATCTTTGCCTGCTTGGTGATATTGACCATCCTCACCTGTTCTGGACTATTCATTTTAGCTCCCAGCTTCCCCATTCCCACCAGAGCAGTGAGAAGAAATGATCTATTTAATCTCTGCATTCAGTTTTCCTAAAACTCTCCTGGTGTCACGGATGCCACATTTGGGTTTCTCTGTTAAAAGGCAGACGTACTAGTGGTTAACAGATTCTGACAATATCCAACCATTTTTTTTTTTTAAAAGGGAGGGGGTTCCTTTTCACTCCTGCATCATCAATTCTTTAAAAGACACTATGTGGAAAAACATACCCTACCCAGAGGAAATAGAGCAGTGGATTTGAAATAATTCAATTTTTCTCTGTGTTTTTTCTAAGACTGAATCAAAGCAAAGGCAAGACAACTTCAGACTCTGAAAAAATCTACAATATGAGCTGCCATCCATTCCAACAAGGCTGCCTTTGAGTTGGTGCCCATATCTAAGAGCCAGGAAACTAGAGTTTGGGTTATCTGTAAATTTGGGTTAGTTCTCCAAAGGTTTATTTCAAAATACTTGGAAAGAATTTATAGTCTTCGAAAACTGAACCATTCATTGAACTATTGATTGAGCAAATGATGACATATTTCCTAATAAAATTTGAAGTCTACCGGGTAAGATAGATAGGACACAAATAATAGATGACTACCTCAATGGTCTTAGGCAGAGTGAAGCCACCAATTTTGAATTTTGCGGCTTTGAGAGATGCCTCTTAAATCCTGCCCACGTAGCTCGGTTTAGGCTAGAGAAACATATCCAGACTCAGGAGAAAGAAAGCAAGGAGAACTTCTTCGTTTTCAGCTTTAATTTTTCCCCAGAAGCAACAATTTTGTATCATGTATATGAAAATAAGGAGGTGTTGGGGGGAGAGCATTTGTTTTAATACCTGGAAGATTTCTTTCTTCTTCATGCCTATTGCCTGTACCAGTCAAAAACAGTCAGTTTATTTCTTTATCTTTGAAACACAAGCTGTTGCCTGATCAAAGTTGTCTGTCTGCCTTGTTATTATTTCAACTTTAAAGAGTGGAGTAGCAACAAGAAAAAATGAGATTTTAACTAATCTGATAGTCCTTTTTGAATTCCCCTGGGTTCTTTTGATATCAGCATCAACTGAGTTCTTTTGTGCAAGCAGAATCCTATGATTAAGAGCAGCTCTGGATTTGGAGAAAAGGTGAAAATTACAGGACCAAGTTATAGAGTAAAAGGCAAGAGTAGTTAAGAACGGTCTAAAGTTTTAGAACAGAGAGGGACTGCGGAGGACAGTTCAACAATCAGGGTATAGGACAGTCTATTAATGTTACGATAGAGTTTTATATTTAAGAAGCTGAAAAATAACTACTATTTTTATGGTACAAACTATAAAGAAGTTTGGTTTATGGGGAGCCACATAATCTAACTCAATAGAGGGCACAGCTAGGAGCCTGCAGGCAAAGAAATGACTCGGGCAACTACATCAAATTTAAGGATTTTTGTCTCACCAGCTTTTATTGCTTTTCGCCTATATACTCAGAATAACCGTTGAGTGAAATACTTTTAAAGTGAATTCAAAATACAGTTTAAGTAGGTAGCACTGTTCAAGAACAAACACATCCTAAAATTTATCCAGGCAGTTAATATTAGAGCACCAAAACAAACAAATGGAAAATAGTAGTGTGTAGCAGAGGTTGTATGGCAATTCTGAACTCATGGTGACCACCAGTAAAATCCAGGAGCGGCTAAGACATGCTGACAGCCAAACTCAGTTTTTGTTGTTGTTTTTGTTTGTTTGTTTTGCTTTACTTTACTAAATTCCACTGAATTTCCCATGGTTCTCATTGGCACCATCAGTTTTCCAACAAACAATCTTAACTCCTTTATTTTCTCAAAGCAGAACAGATCAAGTAATACGTTTGGGTCTATTTGCTGAACAGCTGAAACTGTTCAATAGCTAAAAAATATTGTGTGTGGACAGAACTGGAGGATTATGTCACTGCATGAGTACCGCATTTGGTCACACATTATTATAGCAACGGTGATGACCTATTTCAGGAAGCCCTATTCGTGCAATTATAAATAATCAATCCCCTTGTTACATCTTGTTAAAGACCATTCCCTTACCTGCAGGATAATATTTTAAAAATGTTCTAAAATGGTCAAAATCCATGTTTGGTAGAGTAAAATTTTTCATTTTTTTTCTTTTTTGTATCTGGGAAATAAGATAAAAAAATTTGCTAATCTCAGTTTGGGATAAAGTTTTTTAAAAAGCAATTGGATGACTGGTTTGAATATTTAAGAGGAGTACTAACAGCAAGAAGACCAGAGTACAGGTCTATAATGAATGGTGAACTTGGGTTCCGAGGAGTCGACATGACATGGTCGGGTTGAAGTCCTCTACTGCTGAGCAAAGGGAACTTTTTTAGGGAGAAAATAAAAAGATAATCGGTGACTTAAGAGAAATAATCTTTAAAAAAAATTATTTACCTATTTTAGAAAGAGCATGAGCTGAGGGAGAAGCAGAGGGAGCAGGAGAGATCTGCAGGAGACTCCCTGCTGAGCAAAGACCTCTCTCCCGCAAACACACACACACACAGGGCTTGATCTACAAACCCCTGAGATCACAACCAGAGTCGAAACCAAAAGTCAGACACCTAATTGACTGAGCCACCCAGGCACCTGAAAAATAGGCTTCTTTTTAAACCACTGAATCAGGGGTGCCTGGGTGCTCAGTGGGTTAAAGTCTCTGCCTTCGGCTTGGGTCGTGATCCCAGGGTCCTGGGATCGAGCCCTGCATTAGGCTCTCTGCTCAGCAGGGAGCCTGCTTCCTCCTCTCTCTCTGCCTGCCTCTCTGTGATCTCTGTCTGTCAAAAAAATAAATAAAATATTTTAAAAAAAACCTACTGAATCATTTTTAAATGTACAATTCAGTGGTCTTAAGCACATTCATAATATTTTGCAACCACCACCACTATTTCCAGAACTTTTTCATCTTCCCAAAGAGAAATTCTGTATCCATTAAACAATTAAGGTCCACATTGCTCCCCCTGCCCAACCTTCTGGAAGCCACTCTTGTACCTTCTATCTCTATGAATTTGTCCATTTTTGGTAGTTCATATAATGCTGAACACTTCCAAGATTCACCCACGTTGTAATATGTATCAGAATTAGAACACCTTTAAGATAAACGAAAAGGCAGAATGATATCTTCTTTTACTGAGCAAGGATTTCCCAAGGAGAACTATCTCAAAGTAGTGTTATGGTCAGAAAATCAAACAGATTTTTTTTTTTTAAGATTTTAGTTTTTTAAAAGATTTTATTTTATTTCTTTATTTGACAGAGATTACAAGTAGGCAGAGAGGCAGGCAGAAAGAGGGAAAGCAGGCTCCCCACTGAACAGAGAGCCCAATGTAGGGCTTGATCCCAAAACCCTGAGATCATGACCTGAGCCAAAGGCAGAGGTTTAGCCCACGGAGCCACCCAGGCACCCCTAGCATGGACATTTTTAATGGAAAAAATGAAATGACAATAGAAGAAAAAATACTTTTTCAAGTTTGTCTTTCTTTCTTTCTTTTTTTTTTTTTTTAAAGATTTTATCTTAAAAGAGAGAGAAAGAGAGCACAGAGGGAGAGTGAGAAGGAGAAGCAGACTCCCCAGTGAGCAGGGAGCCCAATGTGGGGCTTGATCCCAGGACCCTGAGATCATGATCTGAGGCGAAGGCAGGCACTTAACTGACTGAGCCACCCAGGCATCCTCAAGTTTTTATTTCGTTAGGTCATCTCTACAGCCAGCGTGTGGCTTGAACTCCTGACCCAAGATCAAGAGTTGCTTGCTCTTCTGACTAACCCAGCCAGGTTCCTCAGAAATAGACTCTAAAAAAAGTAATGATTAAAGAAAATCTATATAATAATCCATTTTAACACATTCCTTGTTTTTCATTAATTAAAAGATCTAATAACTTTTTATGGGCTTGGCATGGATTCTAGTATTAGTCACTTACAAAAATCATAGTGCATTCATGAAAATTTCCATTCAAAATTCATTCAAACTGTACACCCCCCTACTCTAAAACACACATCCGTTCATATACTGCTGTTTAATTTCTTAAAAGTTCAAGTATCTCTTGAAGAAAACATTCAACTATATTAACAGTGTTAAAGTATATTAAAGTAAAGCTTAGGAGTCTTTAACTCATTCATTTGACTTCCTCTGCTGCCTGTATATATCTTTCTCTTTTGTTTGGCCAATTAAAACCAAATGGGAAATTTAAAAACATGGAATTAAATCAGTATCACAAAAGACTATATTTACATAGCCTAAAGGGAAGTTTAAAAGTGGCCCCTTTAAGGTTTCCTTGATTACCTTAGGATGCTGCTCATGATCAGATCTTTCACTGATGATTTCCTTGATCAGCTGCAAATAATCATTTAGCCATGTGTTGACATATAGCCTCAATATGGGTGTTTTATTTTTTTTTATTTTTTTTTTTTAAAGATTTTATTTATTTATTTGACAGAGAGAAATTACAAGTAAGCAGAGAGGCAGGCAGAGAGAGGAGGAAGCAGGCTCCCTGCTGAGCAGAGAGCCCGATGCGGGACTCGATCCCAGGACCCTGAGATCATGACCTGAGCCGAAGGCAGCGGCTTTACCCACTGAGCCACCCAGGCGCCCCAATATGGGTGTTTTAAATGGAAATTATTTGGTTATATCAATTAGATTGGTATCTTTTTCTAAGAAATTAAAAAAAAACAACAACCCTCCAATAAAGACAAGTTAGCATCTGCCTCCCCAAACATTAAAGAGACTTCTAGAAGGAAAGTTTTATTCAACTTGATCCATTGGCTTCATCTATCTCAACTCAAAACTCCTCAGAACTAGCCTTCATATGGATAGAGACATTCAAATGATTTCCCTTGTTTTTTTTTTTAAGATTTTTATTTACTTATTCAACAGAGAGAGACACAGTGAGAGAGGGAACACAGCAGGGGGAGTGGGTGAGGCAGAAGCAGGCTTCCCGTGGAGTAGAGAGCCTGATGCGGGGCTCGATCCCAAAGCCCTGGGATCATGACCTGAGCCAAAGGCAGACATTTAACCACTGAGCCACCCAGGTGCCCCCCTTGCTTCAATTTTTAATCAGATACTTATCACGATTGGGTGAAATGCAGCCAAGGGATACACTGACCTGACCTGGATCAGAGCATGGCAGCCATAGGAGTTGAACCGAAACTGGAAAAATTGGGAAGGTTCTATGTTTGGAGTCAGAAAATAGTTGTTTTTTCCCTAAGAAAACCAGTGCTTTCACTCTGCTCACGTTGGAAGGAGTAATGCTCAAAGGAGAAAAGGAATCAGAACAGGAGGATCTAAGAGTTCGTCCACATAAAGACAAGACTGCAAAACCTAATGGTAACAAAACATTTGCTACAGTCCATTTCTATATGATTTTAGGAGGATGTGATTCAGAAAGGCTTTCCAAACTGGCAGTCAGTCGGATTACACCTTTCACCTAATCCCAGCTGAACTATCTGCTCTTTCACAGAGAAGAAAAATATTGCTAATTTAATAAGAAAATAATATGACATAGCAACAGCTACACTACCTCTTTTCAATAATTCTGAAGCAGCAAACAAAGTATCAAGAAGAGGAAGTTCCAAACAGCAGTTAAAGGGATGCTCAGAGCCATTTCAAAAGCCTTGAATAAGTCATTGACTTTTTCAAGCTCTGTTGTTGTTGTTGTTTTTTTTTTTAATCTGTCAGATGGGTTTGATAACCTTTGGGTTAGAGTTTTGCCAGCATTCGTTTAAATCCATACTTTCCAAATGCCCCATGAAATATCTCCTGGCAGAAGAGAAGGAACTCTGCCCCGGGTTGGGGATGGGAAGGTGGAGGATGGGTCTGACAGCACATCTCAAAGTGGTTAAAAAGTATTTCAAAATCTGTCTCATCTTAACATGTATCTTTCATATGTGACTCATAAGATATCTCTGTGTAATATATAAAAAACCTCAGCCGAAGTTATCACCTGAACTAGGGAATTCAAAGGGCTTCATCAGACCTACCCTGTGATTGAGTCTCTCTTAACCACGTCCATCTTTGAAATCCTTTAGAGGGATCCCCATGAGGCCATATCATCAGGCTGTGTTTTTCAAGGACCAGCCTAATGCCTCCGGTCATCCCTGACTGCAGTCAAAGGTTGTATATGATCGTGGACAAGGGCATGGGTTTTGCAGTCAGTGTGTGGGTTCAAATCCTGGGTCGAACATTTACGATGAGTGCGGTCTTGGGCAAGTCACCCAATACCTCCGTGCCTCAGTAGCCTACCCTTTAAAATAATATAGTAGTCCTCAGCCCTTAGATCATTGTAGTTTAGGAATTAATATGTGGGGCATTTGTTTTATCAGTGCCTGGAATACAGAACGTATCCTGTAGGTATCAGACATTGTGGCCACGACTCTGGTTTTTTAAAAACTCAAAGTCTCTGAGAAAAATCAGGAAAATAGGCTGATCCTATTACCCTGCCTGCCTCCCCCATCTCCTACTCCAACGATGCTGTGAAATGGAGAGACTTTTTCACAAATTAAGCAAAGCAAATAAGTCAAAATATGCACAAAAAGTAATAAGCTTACTAATTTAGGGTCTAATGGACAGTCGAAAATAATAAAGGCAGATTTCAGAATCCATATTAATAATAGTAGAGAAGTAAAAGAAAATTGTGATTGAGAACTATAATTTTTTTTATTAAAACTGTTTTGATTTTTTATTTCTCTTGAAGGCCAAAACCTGGTGCCTCTTTCACTGAGATAATCAGATTAATCTTCGATCAGATCTAGGACACTTGGTTTCTCTACGTTATCAGAATTCATTCAGTATCAATTTCTATGCAATCTCTCATCCTGATTTGCTCAAATATGATGCAGCTACTTTCTGATCCTGAGATAGAAAGTTTAATAAAATGATCTGACAGTGCTTGGCTTATAATTTAAACAGTAATACCATGAAAGTATTTCTAACCACTTTATCTTAAAAAATGATTTTTATTTTCTTCCACAAAATAATTACAAATACATATTCTGGACTAGTTTATCAACTAGGAGGTTTATATTTCTGAGCATAAGAGTAATTTCTGCTCAAGAAAATTCTAATAATCAAAATAATATCAAGGAATTAAACTACCAATAAATTCACCCATAATTAACATCTAGTATATTTCCTTTAAGTTACTCCAGGTATTTTATCTTCCATTTTATCTACAGGTACATATATTTTAGTATATAGCTCTTCTTCCAGGTCAAGCATTTTGTAGAATTAAATAAGTATACTTAATACATTAAAATGGCATCTTTAAGTTATATTTTAATATATTTATATAAATGACATGTTTATATAAAATATTTAAAGCATTTGAATAGCTTCCAGTTACTGTCTTTGTTTCATTTATTTTTCCCTTCTAAGCATTCTGAAAAACACCTGCATACCTGTTTCTTTGCTGCATCTCAGACCATTTTCATAGACTAGGTTGCTAGAAGTGGAGTGGCTAAATCAGATGATATGAATACCTTAATGCTTCTGTCTACATAAATATAGCTCAACTGCTTTCTTGAAAAACCCTATCAACCAATACTATATGAGAATTCAGGGGTGCCTGGGTGGCTCGGTTGGTTAATCATCTGACTTGACTTCAGCTCAGGTCATGATCCCAGGGTCGTGGGATAAAGCCTTACGTCCGTCTCTGCACTCAACATGGCGTCTTTTTGTCCCCCTCCATCTGCTCATCCCCCTGCTTGCTTGCTCTATCTCTAAAATAAGTAAATCTTAAAAATATATATACGAAAATTCATAGGTCTCTGCACTGCTATCAACATTGTCATGAAAGCTCTTTTTCAGAATGATCTATGGAAAATGAGCAGTATTTTCCTTGAGCTTTTTTTTTTTTTTTTGGACTGTTCTGAGCCTTGAATAGTGTGTCAGTTACTTATTAGAAGTGACAGTTGAGTTAGCCTCTTTATGCCTCAAATTCCTCATTGGTATAAAAGAAACACCCGTATGAAAATCGCACTATCTCACACAGATGCTTTGAGAATTAAATAGAGTACTAACCCAGTACCACACACAGAGAAACACTCAATAAATACTGGGGATACCGAATGATTCGTAAATCCTATCTCCTACCTCACCTTGATGCGATATTATGTATTTAAACTACGCACCTTAGTCTTCATTAGGTGACTCACTAAATATGTATTAGGAAATGCAGCATATCTAACATCTACTGGGCAAGGACCACAAATACAGAGCCCCTGGAAGAATTCCAAAATAATTCGTATGTTTTTATTTTAAAACCAAAGAGATAATAAGATTATTGTTTACACTGTGAAGACAATCCTCTTTGCTAGAAACATAACTTTGTTCCAATGAGCGGAGATTCTGGCTGAAGGCCATAAGAAATACTTGGCCATAATCGTGTCTGGGTACCAGAAACAGCAGCGTCTCCCACCTTTCTGCAGTGTCCAAAAATGAACCTGGGCTCTCGTGCAGGAGGAACACCTACCTTTCCATTATTCTTGGAAGAAAAAAGCTCCAGGGGCCATCACTGAAAGGGGGATCCAGTGGCAGTAGGAACGCAGTTCGGAACAATGAGCCCTCACTCAGTTGAACCCTAGTGAGCAGCTCTCGAGTATTTTTCGAGTCCTTCACACACTGTAGCTCTTAAAGCAGTCCCTGCTCTGTTACTTTTCACCAAACGTCCATCCAGCCTCTCGAACATCATCCCAATTCCCCCGACCGGGATACTAGCACAAATGTACTCTCCAAAGTGCTTCCAGCCAGCCCTTGTGATAAAAAATCAACTCAACTGGAGTCGGTTCTCGTTTTAAAATCCACTGGCTTTAAGAGAAAAAGACTTAATGAGATAATCTGATGTCTGCTAGCACTATTTAACTGTAGTGTCCTCAGAGGTTCCGGGAGGGCCAGTTAAATCAGTTTCTCAATCAGGTTCAAGGTGGAGCCTGAGAATTTGCATTTCTATTAACCTTCCAGGTAATGTTGATGCTGCTAGTTGGGGAGACACGCTTTGAGAACCAGGGATGGAACAGTTCCTGTCTACCCTCTGAGCTGGATGCTTCAAATTCTCTAGTTCCACCTCAGTTGTTTAAATGTCTGCCTTTGGCTCAGCTCCAGGTCTCAGGGTCCTGGGACTGAGTCCTGCATCAGGCTCTCCGCTCAGCAGGGAGTCTACTTCTCCCTCTCCCTCTGCCCCTCCCCCCTGCTCATGCCTGCACGTGCTCTCTCTAATAAATAAATAAAGTGTTTAAAAGATTTCTGTGGGTACACAAATCCATCCTGTTCTTTCTTGCCTGTATGTTTCTGTTTATGCACATGCTAACTTTCCTCTCCTACTTGGCATGCCTACCCTTTCTGCCCACAGCCCCAACCCCTCAGAGCTCCTGAGTCCCTGTGAGAGCATGCATTTCCTCCTTTCCCACTGTGCTCTTGTCACATTGTGCTACAATTGCTACATTATTTACACTCTGGAGGGGTCCTTGAAGGCCACTTAGTTTATCTTTGTCTACTCAGTACCTAGGAAAATACCTGACCTGGGGTAGGAAGGCATTCAAAGGTTTTCTCAGTGAGTGCTGGTGACCCTGCACCAGGCACAATGACTCTACTACCTTAACAACATGCCAATGACAGTTATAGACATAGATTTTTTTTAATCCACTTCCACGGAATGATTAGTGGGAATATCCTAGAAGGGCCTTGTGCCTTCCATCTGAGTGAAACAAAAAGCTGCCAAGACCTCACCCTCCTCCGGATGTATTAGAGAAAGAGCCAGAAGATGATGAGCAAGTGAGGGAAGAAGGAGCCTGGGGCTCTGGCTCTGGGGCAACTAGAGACAGGGTGAACACAGGCAGCCAGGAGAGGCGGAAACTCTAGAAAACCCTGTGGGGGGCCCTCAGGCTGGTATTTTTGTCCTCTGGTTTATCTAGATGATCCTGTGGCTGTTTAAATTTTTAAGGCCACCTAGCTTTCATCCAAGGACACTCTGCCTGCTACTGGATTGAAGATTCAAAGATCAGAATCTTTGTGAAACACATCAAGGCACGGGTATATTTCAGCTCTGCCTGAAGGGCTGCCCCACCAGCAGCCGGCCGTAAATACAGATGTCAGAGTCTGGCGGCGTCGTTGGGCTCACAGAGCCGTCATCCACCAAATAAAATACTTCCATTCCAATTATATTCAGAAAGAAAATCTAATTCCTCCAACGTAATGAGCTTTTCACACTTCTGAGGCAGAGAAATTTTTGCTAAAATGCCTTTCTGGCGTGATAACGATTTAGCTGGAACCTCAATACTCTGAAAAGGCAAAAGGAAACAGACCTTGCAGCCCACTTACAAATCGACCGTGCCCGAAGTACATCTAGAGAATTAGGTCACAAAGTTATATGCAAAGCTCAGTTTTCATATATTAAAGAAGGTGTGCCACGGTAAGAATGTTTAGAACACCACTCATACTGAGGTCGATGTATTGTATGTTTAAGCAAGGCTGGGCGGGGTTTTCTGGTCATTAAGTCAATCAGAGCTGACCTGTCATTTATCATAAGTGTTAGGAAGAATTCTAATTAGATCGTGAGAATTTTCTCACCAACTCCATTGATCACTGTATGGTTTTATTTTAATCCTAGAACAATGTACTATGAACCCTTGGTAGAAAACAAGTACTCAATAAATGGTAGTGGAGTGGAAATGAAGGCTTTTTGCTAATTTCTGCAATTCTGTCAGTATGGTAGAGATGCTTAGCTGTTTCTGGATCATGACGATCTGTGGTCCCCAAATATTGGGAACAAAACTAATTCAAAGGCTAACTCAAATACTTTACTATATATTCATGATAACTGCCATCATATGATTTCTGGTGTGTTTCCAGTTACACTGGTTTTATTTGGCAGGGCTATTTTCTCTAAATTATTTGCCCGTAAGTCATGAGTTCTGTTGCCCAAAGAGTTTTTGGTTTAGCTTTTCCATTCATGAGACAAATTCTTTAAGGTTATCTCGGTGGTGGTTTGAACCTGTTTCAATTTGATCTGATTCTTCCTTCACTTTTTTTCTGTATTGTATTCACTTGAAGCAAGTCACTAGGTCTAGCCAATACTCAAGGGAAGGGGTTAATTCAGGGGGGTGAACATCAGGAGTCCAGGGGCTTTGGGAGACACACTAATCCCAACTACACAATTTTCTATTAATTTTCATGTCTTGTCTCTGACTCCGACTAACTCTTACTTCTTATGATGTTTATTTTATACTTGACTCTAGCGTTCACACCTCTACAGTAAAATTCTCTATATTTCAAGAGATTTCTATATTAATAGATGTAAAACAACAAATATATCCCTCTCCCCCCCCCAAAAAAAAATTCAAACTCCAAATATCCAGGTACATTATAATTTCTCCTAACAGACATAGGTTTAATTGAAATTCATAACTTTCAAATTTATTCTCATTTTAAAAATGAGGATACAAGGATTTAGAACTGTTTAAAAATTATATTTGACATTTTTATAAGAATTTAGAACTTTTAAGCTGTGGTTCAAATTCTCAGTCTCTTGGGGGCACCTGGGTGGCTGAGTTGGTTAAGTGTCTCACTTTTGATTTCAGCTCAGGTCCTGATCTCAGGGTTGTGAGATCAAGACCCACCCAGTGCTCCGTGACCAGCAGGAAGCCTGCTTTGGATTCTCTCTCTCCCTCTGCCTTTACCCCACCATGATTCACATGTTCTCTCTCTCCCCCTCTCTAAAAAAAAAAAAACTAAGAAACAAATTCTAATCATTTTTTTTAAACAGGTGTTACTGGCTTGGCAGTGTTTGTAAGGTTGGTATACTTTTAACGTCACATTTCTTTTTCTTTTTCAACCTCGTAAAACAAATTATGGATGCCTATGCTCCTTGCATCTAGCAAATGTTCCTTAACATCTGTCAGGATCTGATGATGCCTTTATAATGGTGAGCTGAATAAAACTGGAATTCAAAGACAGATCACCCCTTGAAGAACAATGTTCAGCAGAAAAATAACCACCTCGGGGTATCTGGATGCCTCAGTGGGTTAAAGCCTCTGCCTTCAGCTCAGGTCATGATCTCAGGGTCCTGGGATTGAGTCCCACATCAGGCTCCAGGCTCAGCAGGGCATCTGCTTCTCCCTCTCCCTGCTTGTGCGCGCGCTCTCTTTCCCTCTCTCTCTCTTAAATGAATTAAGTAAAATCTTAAAAAGAAAGAAAGAAAGAAAGGAAGGAAGGAAGAAAGAAAGAAAGAAAGAAAGAAAATGAAAAAGAACTACCTCGTTACAGAATTTAAGAATTCCAGGGTGACAAAACAGCAAGCACTTGGAACTGAGTTACAAGATTTGGAAGTAATATCCTTTCGGCAAACAGGCATGAACTTGATTCAAGCCAATGTGCCTTCAATGGTGTCAAAGCCCACTAAATCAGCTCAATATGTCCTGCATTAACCTTGACTGGAAAACTTAAAGCTCTCCACAGAGGAGAGGACCAAGCCACAGAGGATGCACAACTTCTCCCTAAAATGACATTTCAATTTGGAGATCACTTAAAACAGGGCTATCACAGGGCTACCATTCGAAGGCCAAAAAAGGATGGACACACCACACTTTAGTCAAATGTCAGGCAAAACTTAGCGAGTTTATATAAATGTACTTAAGTACAAAAACCAAGGTAGGTGTTTCAGAGAGGGATTTTGAGAAATGGGAGGGGCAGGCAGATACATATCTGTAAAATAAAGAAAGGAAAAGAGACCTCTTGTTCTTAGGAGAAGGGGGGGCCTATAGGGGAAGCCTGGTGGGGGGGACACCCCTTTCACATACCTGCTGGAATTGTGCTACCTTATAGCACATTCAAGCCATCACGTGACACCAACGGTGTCTACTCTTTTCTTGCAGGCATGAAGACAATGTGAAAGTAGCCCCCTATCAGTCCAGAAAAGAAAAAACGAGTCTTGCATTCCTTTTGTTTCCAAAGGAGCCTTCACAGCTGACCATGTGCAAAACACAACAAAAGCAAACAATGTAACTAAACATGTTCTGATATTTATTTAGTGACAATGTGCTCTTTACTGGAGCCTGTAAGCTCATGCTCAGGAATCCTGCCTCACTTGAACATCTTTAATCACTTTTTATTATACTTGGGTATTTGCATGTGGGCTGTAATTCTTCGTAATGTAATTTTCTTATTGTTTATTTAAGAATCCATACACTGAGTGAGGCTTGTGAAACCAAGCTATGAAGCAATCTAATTACTTCCAAGTTCTGGTACACAGACGCTTACTGCAAATGAGTTCTGTCTAACCATCTTCAGGGAGAGATTTGTTATTCAAAACAAGAAAATCCTCAAGGCAGGAACCTCGTTGTCCACTAATCCTGTGAATAATTCCAAGTGGTTTCCTTCCGATAATTGGAACTCCAAAGGAAATGTTCCCAGGTTTGATGTGGATGGATAGTCAACCAAAAATTTAAAAAGGATAACCAAGGCGCTGTATTTTCTTCTATGTTTTAGAATATATATTCATATATACATCTAATTGTGGCCAATACTGTGACTAAAAGGTGCCTCTCTATGAAGGAAGTCAATTACACCATAAGCCTTGAGTAGGGGCACCTGGGTGGCTCAGTCGGTTAAGCGTCTGCCCTTGGTTCAGGTCATGATCACGGAGTCCTGGAATCAAGCCCCACAGTGTGCTCCTTGCTCAGGGGGACTCTGCTTTTTCCTCTCCCTGTAACTCTCCCCATGCTCCTTTTCTCTCTCTCTCACTCATTCTCTCCCTCTGAAATAAATACAAATCTTTTTTTTTTTTTTTAAACCCTTGAGTAAAAGGCAGGTATTAAATTTTCTATTTGTCTAACAGAACTGTTGGCCGTATTCCTTAATAACATGAAACAGCATTAAGCTCAACTTGCCTAATACCCAAAGCTTTCAGTTCTGTACCCATTTACTCAGATTGCTTATCTCTCTTCACTGCTCAATACTAATTATGTGTATCTCTAAAAGAAAAAAGCAAGATGCCAGGTCCAGCTGCGGGGATTAAGAATAATAGAAGAGCAACAGAAAGAAATGCTTCTAGTATGGAAAAAGCAGACTAAGGTTTTCTATACAAAGTTTAAATATATATATTTAAATATATAAATATATATATATATATATATATATATATATATATACACACACACACACAGGCATCACAATTCAGATTTAAAAAGCATTCTTTCGTTCAGTTGATTCAGGAAATATAAGCTTATGTAACATATTCCTAACTCTTCCAGGGATAATTCATAGAGGAATTCAGAGTTAAGCAGTGAGTTGCACTTGGGGGCTTTCAGCTAGTAGGTGCTCAATAAAAATTCGATTGAAATACAGCATACATTTAAAGATACAGTCAATTAGAAAATATAGGTGATTTCCCTTTGAGAGTTCAGAGGAGCTGACCCTTAGGTAAAGATACAGATCACTTTTATTTGCTGAGATTGCATTTAGGGCCGCATGAAAGGGTATCAACTGGCTATTCTCATACAAGAGCACCAGCAAGGGGGTAGGAGAAGAATGAATGAAACAAGATGGGATTAGGAGGGAGACAAACCATAAGTGACTCTTAATCTCACAAAACAAACTGAGGGTTGCTGGGGGGAGGGGTTTTGGGAGGAAGGGGGTGGGATTATGGACATTGGGGAGGGTATGTGCTATGGTGAGTGCTGTGAAGTGTGTAAACCTGGTGATTCACAGATCTGTATCCCTGGGGATAAAAATACATTATATGTTTATAAAAAATAAAAAAATAAATAATAAATAATTTTTAAAAAGAGCATCAGCAAGGCAAATCTGGGTTGAAACCACATGACTGAGTTCTGCTTATGCTGTGGCCCACGTCAAATATAGGTTTTCTATCATTAGCCGGCTCAGTCAGCTCATCCGTCACAATTACTCTGACCTTATCATTTCATACATCAACAATATTTTCAGAGTCACAAGTAGAATAAGATGAAAACAAAGCTTAGGAATATAATTACTTTACAGCTACTCCTCCTCTATTTTCATGGGTCAGAGAAAAGTCTTGCTTATAAATCTGCTTAGATTATTAGTTTTCCAAATTAACTCCATATCAAGAGGAGGGAGGGGAACCTTTAAAAGTACTGTCAAAACTTGTGTGTATCAGTGAAAACATCATCATGGTATCTGCAGATATTTTCTCTTTCGTTCATTTAAGATCCTGCAAGACAGTATTGCAAAGCCTTAATAAGCAGTAATGGATACTCCAAATACATCATTATCAAGCAATCTCCACAGTTCACTTGCAGGAACGCGTCTATGAGAGCATTTTAGCTTCTGGGAACATCCTTGAAAGTGTCACAAATTGACTTCTTTATGCTGCGCGTACCATCCCTAACCTCCAGGCTGTTCAATAGAAGCTTCCAGAGAAACGTGGAACAAAGCAAAGTGGAAATGTTTTAAAAGGTAATTAAGACATCACCTAGACCTATAAAGGTAAGAGATATCATCCTTCACAAGGCGCAAACAATGACAAAATGAGAATGAAGGAGGAGACTACTGAGTAGGGCCTTTAACGAGCAGAGATGAGAGAGACTTCTGCACATGGAAGCCATTCTAAGTGGGAAGATTACCCTACACAAAGAGGCCAGCACAGGGAACATTCCGGGAATCTTAGAAATCTGTTTCTCGAGTTACGGGATCATTATGGTGGTTCTCCTGGGACAGAAAGCCATCTAAACAATCACGATTTATTGATTTTATATTTTTTCTGCACAAAATCAGCACTTGACATAGAACCCCTCAGTAGGCCATGAAATAGGCCTTATGGTTCCTATTTGACCAAGGTGGAAAATTTTGCTAACGTCCAAAGGGAATCAGCGTTCTACCCTTTTGGGTTTACTCAAGGCCCTTGTCCGCTGAGCTCCAAGCCACCTGGCCTGGAGGAGGGCAGGGAGGCTGGAACCACAGCCTGGGGAGTCAAAGTGAGTGCCGTCACCAGATGCCTCTTTCAGAAAAGGTGGAAAGGAACACAGTTAAATTGGTATCTAAAAGCAGGGTAGACATAAGGGCAAAGAGATGGGAGACCACCCCACAAGGGAGAGGGAAAGTTCCAATGGAGGTGAGGCCCACGTGGCCGCCCACATGAGGAAAAGGTGACAGAGTCACAGATGGCAAATTTCAGTATCCATTCAGGTGGTTTTCCTTCTCCTTCTTTATGCTGTACCTCCCCCTTGGTACCTAAGTTGGGTCTAAGTTCCCCACTCTCTGTCCCCAAGCCAGAGTCTGTCAAGGTGAGTAGGGTCCACACTGAAGGAAACTGGAGGTTAGAAGGGAAGGTGGAAAATCATTTCGATTCCTTATGTTTGTTTTTACCATGTCTGCCTCTAAGACTTTCAAGAGATTTCCAAGAATTCTTTAGGACTTCTTTTTGAAGTACTGTCATAGTAGAAAAACGTGATTTTTCTTCAAATTATGAAAATGAACTCAACATGGATTTTTTTCCTATGATCTTAAACTTTTTTTTTTTTTTTTTTTCCTTTAAAACTGGTCCTTAAATGCTGGCAAGCTTCTGTGATTCACAGGAGCATGACGTTATATTCACAATTTGCTGTGACATTTGAAAATCATGTCAAGGCTTCATTGAAAGTACTAAGCAGAAAATACTAGCACTAACAGAAAAACAAATGCGCCTTTCTTTAATTATTCATGAGTTCCAAAGTTGTTATTTCTCTTAAGAGGAATAAAAATGGGGCACCTGGGTGGCTCAGCCAGTGAAGCATCTGCCTTCAGCTCAGGTCGTGATCCCAGGGTCCTGGGATCGAGTCCCACATAGGGCTCCCTGCTCCATGGGGAGACTGCTTCTCCCTCTGCCCCTCCCCCTTGCTGATGAGTGCTCACTTGCTCTCAAGTAAATAAATAAAATCTTTAAAAAAAAAAAAGAGTGGAATAAAAATAGGGGGTAATGGAATTAAACCAAGAGTGAGTTTACTTAGGATGTAAAATTCCAACTAGACCCATAAAGGGAACGTTTTAATCAACATACATGTACAAGCATGACATCTATTAAAGCCAAGAGTCTGAACAGTCAAGCAGCGTGAGGATGTACAGATATTCAAAGCCCACTTGTTTTTCTGCTCCTCCATGTCAGCCCTTTATATCACACTGATTGCTTTAAAAAACTGGCTAAATCTACTTTGTATGAGTTCTACTGAGCGCTGCAGACATTCCACACTGGCCGTACGTGTGCTATCCTAACTGGTTTTCTTTATCTGTAAATGTGCCCACGTGCTTTGACGCTCAATGGGTCTTCCGTCTTTTCTCCAGGTTCCCATGTACCTAGCCATGCACTAGAGCGAGAACGTTCAGGATAGTTTTCTCATTTTTAAGCTCTCTTTCCAATATTTAGATACACTGGATTTTGGCCTCCATGAACCAAACCAAATTTTTTTCTAAAATAAATTTTATTTCATTTTTTGGTGTTCCAAGATTCATTGTTTATGCACCCCACCCAGTGCTCCATGTGATACAGGCCCTCCTTAGTACCCCCCATGCCTCTCCCCTCCAAAACCCTCAGTTTATTTCTCAGAATCCACAGTCTCTCATGGTTTGTCTCCCCATCCAATTTCCCCTGATTCACTTTTCCTTACCTTCTCCTTATGTCCTCCGTGTTATGCCTTATGCTCCACAAGTAAGTGAAAGCATATGATAATTGAGTCTCTCTGCTTGACTTATTTCACTCAGCATAATCTCTTCAAGTCCCATCCATGTTGATACAAAATTTGGGTATTCATCCTTTCTGATGGAGGCATAATATTCCATTGTATATATGGGCCACATCTTCCTTTTATCCATTCGTCTGTTCAAGGGCATCTTGGCTCCTTCCACAGTTTAGTGACTGTGGTCATTGCTGCTATGAACATTGGGGTACAGGTGGCCCTTCTTTTCACTACATCTGTGTCTTTGGGGTAAATACCCAGTAGTGCAATTGCAGGGTCATAGGGAAGCTCTATCTTTAATTTCTTAAGGAATCTCCACACCGTTTTCCAAAGTGGCTGCACCAACTTGCATTCCCACCAACAGTGTAAGAGGGTTCCCCTTTCTCCACATCCTCTCCAACACTTGTTGTTTACTGTCTTATTGATTTTGGCCATTCTAACTGCAAACCAAATTTTTAAAAAATTCAATAAGAATTATGTTTTTTAACAAAAATTTGCTTTATGTTTATAGTCTTTAATAAGCATTCTGAATTCTGCCTTTTCTTTATCCTTTTTGACTGTCCACTAGACCTCATTTAATGAAGAAATATTAAGGCCCTGGGATGTCTGGGTGGCTCAGTAGGTTAAGCCTTTGCCTTCGGCTCAGGTCTTGATCCCAGGGTCCTGGGACTGAGTCCTGCATGGAGCTCTCTGCTCAGCGAGGAGCCTGCTTCTCCCTCTGCCTGCCAGTCCCCTTGCTTGTGCTCTCCCTGACAAACAAATAAAAATCCTTAAAATTAAAAAAAAAGAAAAGAAATGTTAAGGCCCCAAACCCTATTTACAAGTCTCCCCATATTATCAAAAACCCCTATTAGTACCTTCCTATGACTCTTCTCTCTTCTAAATGTTCTGTGTGAAAAAGAAAATGTGTTTTATGGGATTCTAGACAGCACTGGGCCAAAGCCAAAGCTGCTCTATGATGGTCAAATCCACCAAGACTCTTAGCCTCTGGCCTTCTGATCAATATATGCAGCTTTTCCTGTTACTTCCCAAGGAGGTGATCTTAGCTGCCATCCTCATTCTATTGCAAAGCCTAATGTCTGAACAATCCCAAATTACAACTTATATACATATATAATTATAATTATACGAATTACGGGTAAGTGATACTTTGAAGGACCTACATGGGACACTCCTTACTGGTAAAACAAAGCAGAGGGGCACCATAACTAGCAATGGGAGGGCTCCAGAAGAACCCCTTTTGGAAAGGAAGATGATATCAGGAGAGAGCTTATCTGTATTGTGGGTATCAGTTTATGAAGCTCATGTTAAAATTTGGAAATGGTCCTGGGTAGTTTATTGCATGAGCTAACATGGTTTTCCAAACATCAGTAGCAATTGAGAATCAGTTTATGGGACAAGCCGTCCAACTTCCCTCCCCCAAAATACCATCTATCTATATGACTTCCCAGCTCATCTGGTAGAGAAACCCAGAGCCTACATAACGAATGCCTGAGACATTAATGTCATCGCTGTCAATAAATCAAACTCGCCAACATTTTTTTTTAAATGATTCTGCTGAGCAATTAAAATCAATCAACATAATGATTCCACCCATTTTAAGCTATCGGTGACTCAACTCAGTCAAACGTCTAAGTCATAAAACAAAAATGCCAGCATGTTGTCGTAAAAATTGGGAACAACCTGGTTGAGATGCCCCAGCTTAAAACTGAAGATGGGCCAAGCCAACCAGCATATTATAGATCAACACACCTGTAAAAAGACCCCAACCTCTCACACTCCCTGCTATTCTGGTGTAATTAGATCTGTTAACAAAGGGCATGCGTAACAGCTTCTGATTCACAGTGCCCGTGAGTGCGAAGTATTACTATTCCCGTTCCTGTTATCAAGCTGCATGGACCAAGAAGAACGGCACATCAAGAGCAGAGAAGAAACCACTTTTTAATAGCAAACACCCAAAAGGAAAACACTGGGAAACAAGGACTCGAATAAAGGGCACAATCCTTTTACCACACGGCTGAAAAGCTCAAAGAGAAAATTGAAAACAAAATCCAACCACCTGGACCCACCTGACCTTAAGAAGGACAGAACCCTACAGCGATTATCAACACATAATCAACTTTCAGAAATGACTGTGTTCACTGGAAAGTGCAGTGAGATCTTTCCTTTTCAAACACCCAGGGAAGGGAAAGAAGAAAGTGCAAAACATTCAGAAAGTATTCTTTCCGGGTAGGGGGAGATAAAAAGATTTTTTACAAATCTTTTTATAGGTGGGCGCCTGGGTGGCTCAGTGTTGGTTAAAGCCTCTGCCTTTGGCTCGGGTCGTGATATCGGGGTCCTGGGATTGAGTCCCGCATCAGGCTCTCTGCTCAGTGGGGAGACTGCTTCCCCCTCTCTCTGCCTGCCTCTTTGCCTACTTGTGATCTCTCTCTCTCAAATAAATAAAAACCTTTAAAAAAAGTCTTTATAGGTACTTATTTTCTAACCATTGTTATGATCAAAAAATATTTAAAAAAATTTTAAGGCATGTTCAATTAATTCAAGGGCATAATGGGGGGAAAAATCAATACAGAAAAAGAGACCTCCTGGTTTTATAATTATTTACTATTGTTTTTGGCTGAGCCATTCTGGTTGAAAACCAGTAAGCGTAAGTAGAAGATTAAGAGAATCAGTAAATAAAAGACCAGAGTTCTCATTCAGTATTTTCTTCTCCTGCCTTTTCAAACCTTTGACTCTTCAAGTGTCCTGATCTGTTTTTAAAAGGTCTCCAAGCCCCTACACTTCCCTTCCACGTTTATTTATCTAAAACCTAATGACATACAAAGGGAGCTAATTCTTGACATCTCATGTGTCTCCCAAACTCAGATTTGAGCTTCAGAAGATGTTTCCCATTTCAGAAACTCTGTATATCTCGATCATCTTAGAACTTCCCAGAATACATTTTGTGTTGCACATAGTTTGGGCCATATCGCATTAGAGAGTCCTTCCTTTTTTTTGTTTTCGGCAGCCCATTCCGCTTCATGTTATGCTCAAGCTTCATGGAAAACATGGATGCATGCCAGTGGTAAATTCCATGTAAACTGCTAGATTTCTGCCTTAAAGTACTAAATGACAGTGAAAGGCAGTAAATAGGAGTAATTTCTACAACTCGGGACAACTAACTTTAGGGAAACCAAGAATTGCTAAATTCAGATACAGATGAAAGGCCAAGGTTTAGGCGGGGGAAATAAGGAGCTTGAATCTGTCAGGGTGTGCGGGGAAAGCGGGGGGTGGAGAAGACGAAGGATTTCAATCATTCTTGTAACTGTGGCCACCAATAGCATCTTTATCCAGAAAGAACACGGTACATAGAGAAAAGATTCATGTTCTCTCCAGAGGCATTCAAAGGGGACAAACTAATGGGACACCAGAAGTCTTGAAGTTTTAGGCTACATCTTAAGATAAAAATTCCAGGTGTCATTTGTCTGAAATATTACTTTGGAAGATAATTGACATTTTAAAGGCATGTCCAATAGTTAGATATCTACTGTTCATTTGTCCGAGACCTTGATGCTCTAGGTGCCCACTCGGGGCTGTGCTCACATACCAGAAACACACCCATTTCTCATGGTCGTCTTGAGAAGTCAGCCCAGGAGGGAGAGAGGACAAGTTGGCTCAGACGACACAGATACTCTTTGCTTTTGCACCGTACAAAGGCTTGCCCCTAAAAGAAGAGCGATCTCCTCACAGCCCCAACATCCCTATCTGTGTTAGGGTTTCATGGACCACTTCATTCAAAGTGGACATCTGCACAACTTTTCTGGGTAATGGCAATGACGAAAGGATATAATCAGTCACCCCTCTCCATCCCAGTGCAGCAGCTGCTGCCCACGGGTCCTGTCCCTGCCCTTTAATAAAACCACCTTTTTTTGCACCAAAGATGTCTCAAGAGTTCTACCTTGGCCATCGGCTCCAGACCTCACCAACATTCCAAAACTGTATCAGAAGTACATGGAGATATGAAGATAGTTTATCAAGAACTACCACTACTTAGGTATGCAAAAGGCCCTTGGAATTAACTAGAGCTGTGTTATCTGAACTCCCCATCCCCCAAAAAACCTTTATAAATGCTGAACCCAGGGATAAGAGTAAGAACCTGGAAGAGTAAGGGGGTACTAGACAGGGTGCCTAGAGACTGTTCCCCCATCTGTAATCAGCAAAACCTATTCATATAAACTCCGTACACAAAAGCACTCAATGTGATTTTGCTTTAGAAGGAAAACAAAAAAAGAATTCAGCCATGAAGATAGTTTGCACAATCCTGTTGGATCCCGTTCAGAAGACTTACAGACAACAATGCTTTCAAGTCAATAAAAAGTTGTCTTATTACAAGTGGGAGGAATTATGAGGGCATCAAGTACATCCTGTCAGAGGACTATCCTTGAGGGAAAACAAGGCGTAAAGAACGCTTAGCTGCAGAAGACACCATCAGGCTTCCTAAGCCTCTACCTTTCCCAGCCCTCTCCTCCCTGCCTTTCTGAGCAGCGGGCACTAATTTCTAGGATCTACTGCTACCTTCACAATAAAAACTCAGTTCCTTCAGACCCGGGCAGAAATGAGCAACCCACACACCAGACCTCAGAAATGTACGTGTCTTAGTTCCAAGCAACTCCCCACATCTTCCTCATCTTCTAATTATGAGACATTAAGAGATCAGTAACCACCTAGCACTGCTGAGCCTTTCACCATAAATTTGATCAGTGACCACCTTCACGGACTATGTAGGACCTTCTCTGCTCTTGGTCCAATGGATTAGATGTAACCCAACAAGGAAATACACTCTACTTATTCAGATATCTCCAAACCCCTTATTCTTTAAAAACGCCCATCTACGTTTGTTTTCACCTAATCCAAACTACATTCATGACTTCAAGAAAGAACAACAAAAAATCAAAAGAAACTCTTTTTTTGTTGTTTTCCTACCAACATCTTAGCCTTCAGATTCAATAAGTCCAGAAGCCGTTCTTATGAACAACACAGCCCAGCACTCCATGATTTTTTAAATTTTTCCTTGCCTCTCAGCTTGCTCTTCTTTTAATTTTACTTCTCACTATTCTTCAAAAGAATATGTTAATATTGGCGCAATGCTGGTAGTCTTCTACTAATGTTGTGTTTCGCTCTTCAAAAGAAAAACACAACCTAAATATCTTAAGTATCTTTTAAATATCTCTGCATGGCAGCAATAAAATAATGAGGGGGAAAAAAAAAAAAACCTTAGAATGATGCCCAGAATAATAGTAATTATTATAGTGTCTGTCATTTTTCTTCCTAATACTTCAGTGTTGGCAATTCAATGCAGGGAAGAGTGTGTTGTTTGAAGGTTAATATAAATTAAGCACCTGCAGGGTGTAGATCAGCGGCCCCTGCTTGCATGATTACTTAGAAACGTAGCCAGTCAACAAAAAGCTTCCCGAAAGAAGAGAGGGATGTTAAGATCAACCAGGAAATTGTGAGACTGTTTTTCCTCTAGGGAAATCAAGAGTAAATGTGTTTTTCACAACTCCTGTTCTTTCTTTTCATAGATTTGTTACGTAAAAGAAAAATAAAATGAGAACATCCTTTATTAAATGTTTTTCAATTGCTGTTTAAATTTTTGCAATTCTTACTTTAAAGAAATTCACAGACTGATATATTCCATAAAAGAGACATGTGACTACTTAGTGATGTCTTAAATGTTGTACAGGTTCATCGCATGAGACACTCAAGTATTTTATACTACAAAAACTACATCCCACAACTGGTTCAGATTGTTTGTTATGGGTCTCTAAGGCTTTAAGCCTATGACCCTCTCTTCATTATATCACAGGATTCATCCTTTTGTAACAGATGTACTGAATGTGGGTCCATATGTTCCAGTTTAAAAAATTTAAAACCCCACAATTATAACATGCTGCGACATTTTTTTGTGGAAATAAAGCCTGAAGCTTTAGTTCAGTGGAAATAGTCCTGTGGATGCGTTTGTGTTTAAACACAATGGGAGGGACACCTGGGTGGCTCAGTCATTAAGCGGCTGCCTTCAGCTCAGGTCATGATCCCGGGGTCCTGGGATCGAGTCCCGCATGGGGCTCAGCGGGGAGCCTGCTTCTCCCTCTCCCTGCTGCTCCCCCTGCTTGTGCTCTCTGACAAATAAATTAATAAGTAAAATCTTTTAAAAAAATGTAAAAGCTTATGACAGGAGCAGAGCAAAGCTGTGTCATAGTCACACACCTCCATCTAAGCACACAACTACCGGACGCTTAAACCCAGTTGCTTCAGCAATGAACTGGGGGCAACACCACACCACAGCCAGAGGCGCGGAGCTGAAAACATCACCCACAGCCTTCAGAGGTTCTCTGCTTTCACTTGTTGCTCCTTTTAAGTACCTATCATAATTTACGGATAAGAATGTTTCCTTTCAAAAATAATAGTAATTATATAACATATAGTACTGACCTACATTACTACTGTGTTTTCTAATTACCTCTTAGCAAATTCTTGAGTAAATTAAGGCACAGTATCCCAAAACATAAACAACCTTTACATCCTGTGAGACCTTTTCTTTTTTCTTTTCTCTTTTTGACTACATCAGTTTCAGTTATTTATTTTTTAACATAAGCTCTATGCCCAACGTGGGACTTTAGCTCATGACCCTGAACTCATCATGCTCTATTAACTGAGCCAGCCAGGCACCCCTGGTGGGAGCTTTTTATGATGCATTCCTTTGCAGAAAATTCTGTAAGAGTAAAGAAGCTACTTTAAAAAATAATAAAAAATAAAAGGTTAAAAAACAGGGGTACCTGGGTGGCTCAGGGGGTTAAAGCCTCTGCCTTCAGCTCAGGTCATGATCTCAGGGTCCTAGGATTGAGTCCCGAGTCGGGCTCTCTGCTCAACAGGGAGCCTGCTTCCCCCTCTCTCTCTCCCTGCCTCTCTGCCTACTTGTGATCTTTCTCTCTGTAGAATACATAAAAAGATTTTAAAAAAAAAAAGTAAAAAATAAATCAGGCTTCCTTGCCCATCCTTACATTTACTATTAAATTATCTGGAACCTTAAAAAATAATATCCCATCAGTTAAAGCCTGACTATTCTCTTGATGTAGAGAATTAATTAATTAATTAAAGGAGAGAGGGAGCATAATTTATCTAGCCATGAGAAGGAATTAAGTCGTATTGCCCTCCTTTGATGAGAGGTATTCCCTTTCTCCCCCCAAAAACAAGGCCAACAAATGCCTATCAACTGAGCCTCATCAATACTGAACTCAATCATTTTTTGGAGGTAGATAAATATAAATCAAATAAATTCCAATTACAACAATTCCCATTAGACCAGAGAAAAATTCAACCTACAAAAGAAAAACATTGTAGGGGCACCTGGGCAGGCTCAGCCCTCAGAGCATGCAACTCTTTATCTCAGGGTTGTAAATTTGGGACCCCCCTGTTGGGTGAAGAGGTTACTTAAGAATAAAACCTTAAGGGGCACCTGGGTGGCTCAGTGGGTTAAAGCCTCTGCCTTCGGCTCAGGTCATGATCTCAGGGTCCTGGGATGGAGCCCCACCCCACATGGGGTTCTCTGCTCAGCAGGGAGCCTACTTCCCTGTCTCTCTGCCTACTTGTGATCTCTGTCTGTCAAACAAACAAACAAACAAAAGAATAAAACCTTAAAAACAACAACAAAAAAGTGTAGTTTACTGTTTTCCTCTTCTCTGAAATTCACTTTTATTTCACTTACTATAGAAAGGAGATGAAATAGCTTTTGTATATGTGTTTGTTAGTCTGTTATGCAGCATCATGGTTTCCTAGTGAATTGATTCCTTTAATAAAGAAATGTATTTTCCAGGGATTACATAACTGGATTTAAGTTACTAATTCCACAGTATTCTCTAATAGACAAATGTGATAAGAACATTTTACTAAAAGGAATATTGTCTAACTCACCAAACAACGGTGCCTATTTCCCCAGGATGGGGACAGACACTGTTTCGTTGTCCAGGATGACAACTCCCAGGCTGTTTTTCTGGATTGTTCTTCTGTAATTGGGGTCCAATTTCTAGTCATCATCAACCTGAATTTACTTTGTTTCTCCTTTCCTTTCAGGATTCTTGGGAGAAGGCATGTGTTAGACTAGGAGAATGCAAAGCTTGCATCTTTTTAATTGGCCTCGAATGCAGAATGGAGACATTCTTATTAGCCTGCTTATCTCCTGCACTTTCCGTGCTGTGGCACAGGGAAAGTGACAGTCCCTGGTCTGTGCTGCTCATTAAATCCCCAGGTAATAACCGCATATAGAACAAACGTTGGTACAGGCAGATTTCCACTAGTGAATGTAACTTCATCATAAATGATGCTTTATGGAAATAAACAATGATACTTCTTCAAACATGTCTAACTGCTTACAGCTTCATTCTATTGCTGTCATACTTAAAGTTCATAGACACTAGAAGAGCTTGATCTAGAACTCCTTTTTATTAATAAAATATGCATTGTTTCTTCTGTGCCCTCATTGATAAAAGGTACTGTTTTCATTCGAAGAATTACTTCTAGAGGACACAGGTATTTGAGCAAGAAATGTGACTTAAATCTTTAAATTTCTTTTCCCCATTCTTTAGCGGTTTTTGTTTTGTGTTTTCTTTTTTGGACCACTGACAGATTCTTCTCAATCAAGTTCAGTAACAGGTTTGAAACAAAGCGACGCAGGAATGTACAAGCCATTTTATCGCATAGACTCAGATTTATTTTAAAAATCCAAAAATAAACTGATAAATCCAAACCTTAGATCTTTGTTCTTAAAATAACTATAACAGACTGAAATATCTTAATTAGTCAACTTTCCCCCATACAAATATCCTAGGAAAGCTTAGGTAAACTTGAAAGTATTAAAAAGTGAAGGCAGAAAGATATTTTTAGCAGATGTTACTGAAGTCATCACTTTCCTGCAGAATGGACTTCTCGTAGAATGTTTAGGCTCTTTTATGTTAGAATGCGAGTATTTTAGTATCTGAGGAATGTTGAAATACTTACTATAAATAATCTAAGAAAAATAATTATTTAGATATTTTGCTCAACTCAGTTCATTAAGGTCTCACACCACCCCTCTCACCAGACAAATTTTGCAGATAATTTTCTATCATTTCAACTCAATGCTGGTATTGAGAGGTTTTCCTACAAAGGAAAGGTCTGGGTTTTATTAGAGTCTATTTGAATGAAACTGTTTGAAGAACACACCACTTAAGGTTGGGAAATTTGTGATCTAGACACTCAAAGTAGGAGGAACAGACGCCAATTTCGTATCTTCAAGCAAAAATACCCCCAATTCATGTACAACTGTAGTTGGGAGCAAAGAGGCATAGAAATCAACCTCAAAAAAAAAAAAAAAAAAAAAAAGGAAAAAGAAAAATCCCTATGTAGTTGTGAGACCTGTTTGTGGGGAATTCAGGTAAAATGAGACGACAGCATAAATGTCCTTGCAAACTCACATGCCAGGCATGGGTCACTGGATTCCTCACTCATCATGAGGCAAATGCCTTTCCATTCTCTTTTTAGGTTTCCAGCAACTTCAATGTTTCTGTGTGTGTGTGTGATTTTAAGAGCCCTGGGCATAGACGCAGTAAGCTGATGCTGCCCTCGCTGTGAGGCTAGTGAACACTGGAACCTCCACCAGAAACGACCTTTTAGGAAGAGAGGACAGTAGCATGCTTCCAATTCAGTATGGGAGTTGAGGAAGCAAGAGTTCTTACTGGATGGATCAGAAGTCCCTACCCTTTGTGGGGCTTCAAAACGGATAGTAAAACTCTTTCGGCTACGCAATCCCAAAACATTTAGATAAAATGTGAAATTCAAACACTCGTGGAGACGTTGTTTGGTGTTGTGGAAATCAGATACATTTTTTTCCTCCCTGTGACATCTGGAGGGTATGTGATGGGCTGGGCCATCCAAGTGGCCATGTTCAAAGACAGCCCAAGAAAACTTGCAGGTGTTTAGAAGAACCTCAAGACATTTGTGACACTTGGTTCCCACAAAATGTTACTTTTATGTATTTAGATATATTCATTCCTCTAAGGGGAAAAAAAAAATCAATGGTGCTGTTTTATAAGATAAAAATAGATTCCGAATATAGATTTCCTACACCATTGTATGAGGTTTTCTTTCGAGTCATTATGGTTTCAATTTTAAAATAGTTATTCTTGGTGCTATCGGTTCGCTTTCCCAGTGTTGCCATCATAATCAGTGGTATATATTCATTTACTTCCAGAGGAATGCCAGCTGATCCCTCCCAGATGAAAAAGTGAAGGACTTGTTTCAAACGACTATGGAGACTCTTTCTGTCGAAGCATTATGAACAAGTGTATCCTATTTCACATCATCGATCAATCTATAACTTTAATAAGAAAACAACTTTTTTAATACCCCAAGTTAAAAAAAAAAAATCCCACAGGTAATAGAATCAGCTTTGCTAGCAGGAAGTCACTGAGATTTATTTATTCATGGCCTGATACAATTTCAAAAAAAGTGCTCTTTTGAACACGAAATGACTCATATACATTGAGGAGCTCTTGAATGTCACCCAGGATTTAGTTACACTCTGAGATTAAAAATGCATTAAAATGCTCCGCGGCTTTCAGGCTGACGAGGGGGAAAGAAAGGAGAGAGGGATGATGAAATAAAGTAGATAATGTTGAGAGAATGAGGGTCACAACCTATGTAAGTGAAAAGAAAGAGGCAGGACACACAAGCCATCCAGTAGGACGGGCAGTCTCCTAGGACTTAGACTATTACACCCAAGTGGCTGAATCCATTTCACAAGTTACTCTAAACGGTCATGACTGGCGAAATGACAGTTAAGAAATGGACAAGAGTCGACAAAATCCTGAATCCTGAGAAATGACTGGATATAAAAAGCCAAATAAGGACATTTTGAAATAGCACACATAATGAGTAAGATAGCACGGCAGGGGGTGGGGGGCGGCGCGTGGCGGGAGTGTATTATATTCTGTAGTCATTTGGTACAAGTAGCATTCCTAATGGAATCTAATCAGAATTATGCAGTGATCAGCTGGAAAGTTTAATTTAAACATAAATTTAAAGCAGTACTTAAGGATCATGGTCACAGGTGTAATCTCCCTGGATAGTGTAGGAGACAGGACAAAAGGTCCTGAATAAGAAATAATCCATTATTCACACCTTATAGTTCTTTACAAGACATTCAGAGTATCTTGGTAATAGATATTACTCCCTACTCCTGCAGAAACCTCTGAGCATCTATAAATGCAAAGATGGTTCTTTTCTGCACTCCATCAAGCTTAGGTTCTTTTCTCAATACAGCCTCCACATCTTAAGTAGGTACTCTGAACACACACACACACACACACACACTCGTGCACAGGCGCCTTTTCTGTGTCTTTGTTAAGAACACGCTCCATTACTCATTTTCCTTGACGTAGATGTTCTGACGTCCCCCGAATGGTTAGGATTATAATTTGCATTCAACACCTACTTCCGTCTCACTGAATGAGATCCAAAGTGTGCGTTTAAATTTATCAAACATGAGTCCGATAGCTACAGCAGATGAGCACCATTTTATATGAACCTAATAAATTTCACAAAGCAAAGCAATCAGCTCATAAAAAAAAAATCTTTGCTGCAATATTCATTAAAATATTTCTTTAATAATTCGAAGCTTCAACAGATGAAGCACATGTTATTACCAACTGTTGACCTTTCTGGAATCATGGTTTTTCATTAGGATTAAATGAGCAGTATACAAGGCTGAAATATTTTAAAATATGCACAATTCACTATTTGCAATTCTGAGAAAGCCTGTTTTAATCAAGATGTGTTATTCTGGCCTTCTGACCTACAAGGAATGTATTTCTCAGAAAAATGCAGCCTGATCGCATAATCTGTTTCACTTAATAGTGTCACGATTATTCTTTCTCTTACTGAAGGCACTTTTTACGGGAGTTCAAGTTGTGGCAGCTTCTGTTACGCTTCACAGGGCTTCGTTCTTCTTTGAGCTGTGTAATTAAGTGATCACATAAAATAAAAACCAGGTGGGGCCGGTCATTCAAAAGAGTTTTGTGCTTTCAAAGATCAAGACTCAAATGTCAAGTAGAACTCATCCTAGAGGTGCCCCAATAGCAACTGAGGTCCCAGGGACTGACTTCAATGAGTAAAAAGGTGATTCACTAACAAGGCACAAAGGACAACTTCTGGGATGCTGGCTGGCCACGTGTTTACAACCCAAGGTTCAGGGTCATATTGGTATCCAAAAGTCACACTTCGGAGAAAAAGAACCCCGATATACAAAACATTCAAAGGCATCCAGCTAAAACTAATTGATAACCTGTCATTTCTGCCAAAAGGAATTTTTTTTTTTTAATAACAAAACCTAATCAAAATGATTTGTGATTGCCATCATCTACAGGATTATGGGTCAGAAGATCATTTCCCAACATGAAATACAGCTGCTGAAAGATGCAATGGACCTTCCACTGTTGGCTTTTGCATTCAGCTCTGTTTGTTACATGCTCATTCCCCCGCCAGAGTCAGGAAGGAGTACTTAAAACAACCACTTCCCCACCCCGCAAGGATTGCAGCTGTTTCTACTGAGTAATAAAAGTTGCTGGAGAAATCATATATACACATACATGTAAAATTAGGGAAACAAGCTGCTTTATTGCCCCGATTTAAAATAAGCTCAATCAGTAGAAAAGAAAAATACTATAATATACAGCTTGATGAACAGCTGAAGACAAGAATATTCTCCGACACGATTTTAGAATTCAGGCTGTATCTCGCTCAATGATGTTTGAATGAGATGAAGGACATTTCTCCTTTAAATTTTTTCTAAACCACTGAATGAACACATGGAATTTATGGGAGAATGTAACCCAGAATAGACAGATTTGTATAACTTCCTTAAGTATTAGCATGAGACTTTAAAGGCAGAAAAGGGAAGGTCTCCACCGCTATTCCGTTTATAAAGTTGTAACATATTGCAAATCATCATCGATAAGAAGTCTAAGTTAAAAGAACAACTTCCGTGAGTCAGTGATAAAATTTAAGTTCTGCAGAACAGATTGTTAACCCTCCCTGACAAGGGCAAACCAATATATCAACCACAGCGCACGGTAAGAATTAAAATATTGATTCACGAAATCACGAAGATGAGATCCAGAGGCATGGTGATCAGTATCTCAAAGGTCCAAGGCAAAAGATATCAAAGTATTGGCAAAATAAGAAAACAGTCTTACTTTTGACGGTCGCTGTCCGGGTACAGTTGTAAAGAATCGCCAGCTCGCCGAACACCTTCCCTGGACCCATGGTGCAGAGCTTCACACCTTCTTTCGTAACCTCAACCTTACCATCTAAAACGAAGAGACAACACCATTGTAAATGTCTGCCATGCTTCATTTCACTTGTTGCATTTTCAATATGCAATGAAACTCTCTTTAACCCTCTTTAAAACTGCAAAGCAATTACCAAGGAAGACCAAGCCATCATCCAGATGCTAGGCAAAAAATGGCAATAAATCACATGAGTTCAGAAGTTCCATCTCTCTTTAAATTAATCACCAATAAGGGATGCCTGGGTAGCTCAGTCAGTTGGGCGTCTGCCTCCAGCTAGGGTCATGATCCCAGGGTCCAGGAATCGAGCCCTGAATCAGGCTTCCTGCTCAGTGGGGAGTCTGCTTCTCCCTCTCCCTCAGCCTGCTGCTCCCCCTGCTTATGCCTATGTCCCCTCTGTCAAATAAATGAATAAAATCTTAAAAAAAAAAAAAAAACACCGATAAGATCTGAAGACTGAAAGAGAGCCTCAGGAAAAGGCAAAAAGGTAAACATGTAAACATGTGTTTGTACAAATATGATATAAGAAAACTATGGTGATTCCCATTTTAATGTTATTTTGAATCTGAGAGAAAGCTTGAGTAAGTGGGCAGTTTTTCTACCACACACTTCATATGTGGAAATTCTCATTTGGGTAAAGCACAGCTATTACAGGAAAGGAGATTACTTGGACCCTTGGGCACTGCCTAATTGCAGCTCATGGTATCTTTTATTTTTAAGCATCTTATCTGACTTGGGCACGACTGTTTTATCTGCTCCCCAGTCCCACAACACTGGCCATAAGGAAAAATAAACTAGGACGGTTGTGGGGGAAAGAGACATTAGGACCCTTTACGTTCCACAAAGGGCTTGGAAAACGAAATGCTAAGGAAGGAAAGAGCCAAGGACACAACCGCGTTACAGTTTGTTGCCTAGGAGGAAGGCAAATGCTACGCATGATGGAAATAAAAAATAGGTTTTTAAAAAAGGTACAGGTATATACACTAGAAATTCCCTTACCTCACACAATGGGGGGTAGGGTGGGAAATAAATGGGCAACACAATCTATTCTAGATTAATAGCCCCCTCCCCACTTCTACTATTCTTCCAAGTTACTTATCCACATCTATGGTAGAACCTTCTGGTGGGCTTTAGCTAGTGAATGAATGAAAAAAGCTAATGTTACCAGGCTCTCTCCAAACTTCAGAACTACATGCATCGACTTCATAATTGTTCTTGTATCTACCTGTTTCCTGTAATATTTAACATTTTAGAGTTTGGGCTTTAAATATACTCCCACTTAAAAAAAAAAACAACTAACTAAAATCAACCTAGTTTGAACTAAGCAATAACATCTGTAAAATAACAGGGTCAATGTGCTAATTTCTTCAAATACCTATTGAGATAAACAATATCAAAAACATTTGGGAAAAGTGTAATCCATATCCCAGTCATGTGAGATCAACCCTTCAGAGAATATTGTTCTTTTGACTCTGAAAAAAAAACATTTCATGTAAATGCTATCAGTGGAGAGAGAATCCTGCAGTAATTAGGACAAAATTTCACATAAGATCTATTCACTCCTCTTGAACTGTGTGTGTGTGTGTGTGTGTGTGTGTGTGTGTGTGTGTGTGTACCTCCTCTTGGTATAAGGAAGTTACTCAGGAATGAACAAATACGACAATTCTACAAGTTTGGACATACTTTCCTAGGCATGTTTGGCCACTCAAAATTTGGTCTAGCTCTGTCATGCTCTATTTCTTGACTGCAGAAAACCAAACTCTTTCTCATGGTAGCTACATCAATACCAGCACAGTAAATCCATATTTTCATAAGCCACAGATGTTCCCCTCCCTTCCGAGGGTAAGTCTGTTCCCTTACAAATTTCATCTGCTACTTGAGAATGAGAAACAGGCTCAGAACTTAATGTAGTTAGGTTTCTAAGTCATTAGAAGTCAGACCAGGAGTTAAATTCTGGTTTTCTTATCTGTTCCTTATGAGTTTTGTGACCTTGGGCGAGTTATTTATATCTTTAAGCCTTGGTTTCTTCATTAATAAAATAGATGAAAGAAAAGCACATATCTCCTCAGGTGGTTGATAAAATGAAATGATTAAAACAGGGTCAATGCTGAGCGTGATCCCTGGCTTACAACAAATGGTCAATGAATACCAGCTCTTATTACTGGTCTTATTTTTATTATATTTCTTATCTAAAAGGAGGGAGGGCTTACTGGATCCTACTGAAACACAGGATTTCATTATCTATTCCAGAAACCAATGCAGTCTGTGTAGGTTAGTAGGCTTGTGTTTATTTTTAAATGGAAAAAGTATTTGTTTCAGATTCTCTACTGTTTGAGAACTTTTGGGCTCCAATCAATATCATACCCAAAGAAGACAATGGGCTTTCAAGAAGTCACACTGATCTGTATCCTCTTTGTGCTCTTCCCCACTTGGCCACGTGCAGGCAACATTTGACAAGCATTGCTTTAGCAAGTACCGTATTTCGGGGCAGACTCCCCGAAATGACCAAGAATGACAAAGTTACAACTTTCCCATGGATTACAACATTTTTTGGACTTGAAGCTCTAGCTTCAATGATATTGAAGGAGCTAAGAGCAAAATGAGCAATGCCTAAAGAACTTCCACACGTAGGTGATTTTGTACCAGTTCTCTTGTGTACTGGTTCTCTCTCTCCTTGGGTCCTGTAGCTGGAAGACTTCTGTGGAAAGAAACCCATAGGAGGATCAAGATGCTACAAAGAATCCTGCTGGAAAGCTTGGCCATTAGGGCTTCTCAACTAATAAGAGACAAGAAACACAGCATTCTCATTTCTAGCTCAGTGGTTTCTGAAAGGACATCTGTGGACCTGCCACATCAAAGCTAATTAATAAAATGTAGATATTCCCCACTCTGGGAAATTGTAACTCCACAATGACCACTGTACTTGGTCCTGGTGCCCTTTACGTCTCTGAAAAACCAGGCTCAGAGCAGTGATTGATTTCAACTAATAGGGAACCTTGAAACTGATCATGTTTCCTTTGAGATATGACATCTAGAAAGCTCACAGCCAGAATTATCTAAGACTCTGGGGTTGGAAATGTGGGCACAAATGCATTTCTGGTTCCAACTCATTTTCCTGATCTTATTTTGTATTTGCCTAATTTGTTCCTGTCTCACTCATTTTTTAAAAAGAGGGGTATGAATAATTATATATATGTACAGACAGATATAAAGATAGGTATAAATAAGTCTATATATGATAAATATGCATATATATGACTAATTAGTTCTGGTAACAGAAGGTCATAATCCATATTAATTAGAATAACAAAAAAAATTTAAGAAGAGATTTACTGGAGCAGATTGTGTTTGAGAAATTGAAATATGCATGTAAAACATCTTTTCCAGGTTAAGTTAGTACTACAAGTTCAGTATATTCACAATAGCCCAGGAAGGAAGGAATCTAATCACATATCATAGAAAGTGGTACAGGAAGCACTTTTTTTTTTTTTTAAAGAGACAGAAATCCTAATATTTTATTTTATTTTTTTAAGATTTTTAAAAAAATGTATTTATCTGACAGGCAGAGAGACAGGCAGAGAGAGGAGGAAGCAGTCTCCCCACTGAGCAGAGAGCCCGATGCGGGGCTCGATCCCAGGACCCTGGGATCACGACCTAAGCCGAAGACAGAGGCTTTAACCCACTGAGCCACCCAGGCGCCCTGTACTTTTTTTTTTTTTTTAATGATCAGAAATATCTAAATAGTAAACAAAAACGCAGTGTTCGTAAAATGTTACTCTGAGTCACAGCGTGATCACTTTTCCTTCCTTCTACCTACTGTGTGGGTGGAATAAGTAATTCAGGGAGGCACAATCCTCTGGGTGCTAAAAAGTTAGGTACACACACAGCATTAACCAGAGAGTTGTTTCAAAGACATTTGCAAACGTTCTGATTTCCAAGAGCCCAGGAATGCAAGTTATTGATGTGAAGCGTGAATTTGGTTGAGCTCGTTCACTGTGCCACAGCAACCCTGAAGCAAAATTAGAAGTGATCACCCATTTACAAATGACTTCCAAGCAATGATTTTCCAAGTGTGTGGTCTGCCTATGAAACCCAAGGAGAAGACCAGCACAAGCTTGCTTCATACACTCCTCCTTTGAAGTATTAGGGCCTCGAAGCCACTCCCCTCATCTCGGATTCCCCTTCCCCTGCCCTTTTTTCCACCCTCTGGCTACCTTTGAGGTTTGGTTCAAATTGACTTATCTTCATAGAAAATAGGTAGGGCTAGGTGTTTATTTTGGTGGTGGGGGGAACAAGGTGGGGTAAGACATATAGGGAAAAAGTCATGTAGGCTCAAAATACAGCACGCTTTTGCCAGAGGCATCTACCAACCTCAGAAAGAACCAAGCTTGGAGGTTTTTATATAATTATAATTTGCTATTAACTTTAGGAGTGCACACTGATGAATTTACTTCAGGTCAGCATGGATTAATGTAACTTCTACTTCTCTTAAAGAAATTACAGAGATTCATTAGCATTTACTTGTGACTGCTTAATACTTTAATTTTCAAATATGTTAAATTCCAAATCAAAGATCTTTTTTTTTTCCTTCAGGAGTAGCAGAAAGGCATTTTCAGAACGCCCTAGTAAAGTTCTAGACTTTTCCATTAGTTTCCCTAACTGAACTAGACAGTGACTAGGGGCTATCAGAGCTGTTATTTGGGGAACTAATGACTATCTAAAATGTGGCATACATCCTGCCTTTGTTCTTTTTATTTGCTTTTGCTTTTGCTTTTAAAAAACATATATGAAATCACGTTGGCATCATTTTCACTATGCACTCTCCCCACGTAAAAAAGAAATATCCAGATCATTTTTATTTGGATTTTGCAAGACTGTTATTGTTTCCAAGAGAGGTGTTGGAACAGTCGGCTAATACAAGATTTCATGGTGACAGTTTCGCTCAGCTCTTATCACCCCTGCAATTAGTATGGTCAATTGAAAGTTTTATCATAGTACCTTGAATGTATTGCTCTTCAGGATTTTATTTATTTGAGAGTGAACGCATGAGTTGGGTGGGGAAGGGGCAGAAGGAGAAACAGCCTGGGATCATGACCTGAGTCCAAGGCAGATGCTTAACCAGCTGAGCCACACAGGACCCCCCTTGTATTTTTTTATTTTACTTCAGGTACCATATGCCCATTGGTGATGGAAGGAGCTGAGTCCTAAGTCCTGACACTTGCCACCTTGATCAAAAATCAGCCCACCTCCTGCTTTTTGGCATTATGGTTCATGTAGCACCCTTGGGAGATGCTAAGTATGAAGAGATCCAATTCAAAGAATCTATACTTCTCTCTTTCATAAGAATTAGTAGGCCCTATACATAAAAGAAATGGAGTTTACAAGGAGACCCTGAGTCACCTGGCTTTGTTCATCTTTCTGGGTTTCTCACTAACCTGTGGTTTTGTGCCATAAGGACTTTCACGATAAGGCAAATCAGCTTAGAGATTTATTACTGGCCGGCAGAACTAGGGTGGCTGGCGATAACCTAATCATGAACACTCTGTGCTTCGTTCCAGTAACCTTGGTTGGAACATTCAGGACAACCTGACTGGCCATCACAGGCAGACAGGTATTCTATCAGTGGTCCCATCTAGACAAGACCCCCCATCCCTTCCGTCTGACCACACCTTCATGATTTGGTAGGTTTGAGTCCACAGCTGGTATATTATGAATTCTCTCTGATGGGTTCCTGTAGTTGCTAAATTCCACGGGAATATCCAGCACAGGATGGTTGAGCTGGTCCCCACCGGCAGGGGCGTATTTCCTCTAGGAAATGAGGCTTGCTTACAGATCTGTCCTTCTCCCTTCGTTCAGTTTTATTAAGATGTAAGTGGCATAGAGCACTGTGTAAATTTAAGGTCTATAGAAGGATGCCTTTACTAACATAGAATGCTAAGTCATTACCACAATGAATTTAGTTAATATTCATCATCTCACAGAGATTAAAAAAAAAAAAAATTCCCCCTTTAGGCAATATGAGACTTCTTAAGCCCACTTTCTGCTTTCCTAATGGATTAGCGATACCAGGAGGTCTGACTTGCCTCCTAGGGCTATTTTAAGTTGGGGTTATTTCACGTGGGGAAGAAAGCAGAAGTAGCTAAGTCTGCCATGGGCTACCAGGAAAACCCATCCAATTGCCAGGGACAGATTATATTCTTAGATACTTCCTTCAAACCTGTAATTCATTTAGCTAGGTCTTTTCTCAGCCATCATAAGAAGGAAAAAGACAGCCTCACCAGGAAATTTGAGTTTGTTACTGAATTAAAGAATGACAGTAGGTCAGCACCTTATCCGTTTCCCCTTCAAGATTGCTTTCAAATCCAAATAGGTAATGGTCTCCCTGGACCCAAACCCTTGCTCCTTGGAGGAGGTCTTAATCTGATGATTGAAAATCATTCTTTGGCCATTGAATGAAAGCCAGTGAGAAACTGCCCTGTTTCAGCACAATATATTTCTTCCAAAGTATGCACTACCCATTTTTCGTTAGGGATTTTGCTTATTAGTTTTCTCTTGGGGGACAGAAGGGGGAGAGAAGGGTTTGTTGCTGTTGTTTTCTTTTTTCCCCCTAAACTATTTGTGCTATAGTTTCTTTGACCATTAGGTTCTTATACTACTTTGGTTAGGACCAAGCTTCCCATTCAAAGAAGTCACTTTTTTTTGATATCGTCATAGCAAAAATTCTTCCAGGGAGCACAAGATTACTAGTTACCAAATGGAATAAGACAGAGTCTGAGGTTTAAGAGGCTTGAGGAAGATATAGGGGCGAAGACCTTTGTTTCTTCTTCAATTAGGCAAATCTGACTTCCTTTCCGGTCATGACTGCTATAAATACCCTTGACACAATTTTTTCATTACACTAAATTACAACAGATCGATATATATTTGGAATATAAAATAAGATCATCATAGTTACTATTGGGAATGAGAGGATCAGAAACAAAAATGAGGTGTCCAGCACAAAGAACCTGACTATCTGACTTATGGGGACAGAGAGAGAGAGAAAGAGAGAACGATGACATCCACATCCAGACACTTGAACTTCATGTTTGTTTGTTTCTACCTCTGCGATTATAGGGCACATATTTACAAAGGAAACCTATATGAGGAAACAGACTAAAATGTAAGCAATCTGGATCTACAGAATCATCTGAATCATCAAAGTGGAAATGTGGAATGAACAATTCACATGGCAGCATTTCTGCCCTTGGAGATATTTAAGGAGAGAGCAAACAGAAATGATCGTAGACGGGTCAACCACTCATCTGCTATGAACAGCATTCTGGAAGGATTTCACAAGCATCCTAAGTTCATAATCTTTATACACGCTGTGTTTTAAAACCCAAGCACTTTAAAGGACACAAAAAGCACTAGATGAATGTCTGTGGACTAACTTCAATTTCCAGTGATAAGAAAATGAGGACAGAGGACAGATAGACACACGCTAGAAAGAATGAGCGGACTGCTCTTTCCCTGAGTCAATGAGAGTTGAACAGATAATTTGTCTTAATTAAGTCAAGTTTATTAAGCTGAATGCCACCAATACATAATGCATTCTTGCTCTATCATTTCTATAATTCATGAGCACCTGCAATTAGCCTCAAAAATTAATGACCAGTTCTGTAGTTCCTAAACACAGGCGCATAGCAAATTTACCACTAACACCATCAGAATTGTAGGCACCATCATGTTTTTGTTTTGTTTTAATATTAAGCTTGGGAGAGTCCACTGCACGTCAGTAGTTCTCCGTTGGGGGTGATTTTGTCCCCAGGGAATATTTGGCAATGTCAGGGAACATTTTTGGCTGTCACAACTGGGGGCAGGGTTTCCTACTGGCATCCAGTTGGAGGAAGCCAGAAATGTGGCTAAACATCCTAGAATGCCCAAGCAGGCCCCATAACAAAGCACCATCCAGCCCCAAATGAGAGCCGTGCCCACAACGCGGAGAATACCCGATTTAATCCATGCTGTACAATATACACTCTACATGTAAAGGGAAATTTTTCACTTCCGCTATTTGTTATTTAACCTCCACCAGATGTAAATTGCATGCTGAAAAAAAAGGTTAACACCAGGTTACAATACTGAAGCAAACCGCACTGGCCCTGGATTGAATCAAGCCACAAAGCTATTTACTGAATATTTCAGATGTCATCTGAAATAGACGTACAGAACATTTGGAAGCAAGACTATCCTACTGAGGCTGGAGGCAGACTTTTCCAGACACACTTGAGAAGGGGAGTGCCGGGTGGGGCACAGGCTGGCTGGGGATCTTGAAGAAATGATCAAACTCTGTCTTGATGACCTCACCACAGATTTGTGATGAAAGTACCTTCCTGTATAGGGTTATGATAACTAGATAATACTTGGGGTGCGATGAGGCTACAGATGGAGTCGTTCTTAAAATTTCCTTTAGACTTAAAAAAAAAAAAAGGCAGCTTAAGGAGGACTCAAGGAAGGCTCTCAAGGGTTTGTTTTATCATGTTTAGGATCTGGAAGCAGAGGGATACAGGAGCCAGGGAAGGGAGAGTAGAAGGGAAATGGGCAGGAAGCTCGGGATTCCCAAGAAAGGGGCCAGTAGGAAAGCTTTCAGGTTTTGGAAAAAGCAGTGTCTACTGTGCAATATCCGGCTGTTTGTTGCCAGAATTAACGTCCTACCTTTCTCTCCAAATGAGTCTGCTTCACAGATTTCTGGTGCACAGGGTTTGGGAGAGGGAAAGCCCTTGTTGGGAGGGTGCCTTGCTTGCAAGGGCCCAAGAGGAGTCAGACAGGTACTGGAGTGAAAAGAGCAGAGAGATCCGGGCGGAATTTTGTAAACCATGCAAGTGTGAGAAACTGACAAGGGGAGTTTGCAGAGCTTTTAGGGGAGGTTACCGGCCTTCACACATCAAAAGAGTACTTCACTCAACCTCACCTGAGGCTGGGCAAGTATCCACAGTCCACGAGTGAATGAATGGGGCTTCAGTCAGAGAGGAGCTCTGTTTCTAAGTCCCTTTGGCACCTTTGTTTAGCTTTGTAAAGGCTCTTCTGAGGCTGGAGGAGGGAAGACTTACAAATGAGAAGGTCTAAGCCGCCTCACTGGTTCTCACTGCTCTGAACAGGGCAATTTGGGGACAGTTTCTTCCTCTCCCAACAGAGATCACCAACCACCTGCCTCCTAGGATTAACGTGTGAAACTTACATGAACGCCCAGTGTGCGCTTTCACAAATATTAGTATGTAAGCCCTAAACTGATGGAGGGCAACCACTTAATTCCTGCTTGTAAGTTAGGAGGGGGTTAGTAGATACTCACTGGAGGCCAGATTGAAATATCAGTGGAGATGACCACCACAGTGATCAAACTTGCGGGAAAGACTTCGGATTTCATTTTAATGAGATAGCCTATGTAGTCTGCAAGAAAAATTTTAATTATATTGCCTATGTAATCTGCACGAAAAAACACAAGTTAAAGGGTCAAATAAATAAATAAATAAATAAAAGAGTCACCCTCCCACTCCACTTATGGAAGTATTTTTCTCTTTTTTTTTGTTTTAAATATTTTATTTATTTATTTGACAGACAGCGATCACAAGTAGGCAGAGAGGCAGGCAGAGAGAGAGGAAGAGACGCAGGCTCCCGGCTGAGCAGAGAGCCCGATGTGGGGCTCAATCCCAGGACCCTGGGATCATGACCTCAGCCGAAGGCAGAGACTTTAACCCACTGAGCCACCCAAGTGCCCCTGGAAGTATTTCTATACTTCCTTTTTTACCCAGCAGTACATGTGGCACAAGGGGAATTTTTTATTGGACAGTTTAAAATATCTAACCTTGATAAAACATGCTGTATGTATTTTTTCCCCTTTATACAAGGTCAGGATTCTCCAGAGTAAAGGGTGAGCATTCACCTACCTCTGCATTTTTTGAAAAGCAGAGAAAATAGGTAACAACCATGTACCCTATAAAATACTTGAAGCATCTATAAAAAGATGGAAAGGAACATTTGAATTTATTCTCTCGAAAGCTGCTGTACAAATGGCATGGGGCAGGCTGGGAATGGGAGGAGTCAGTTGGAAAACTACTGCCTGTATGAAGAAGATGGCGCTCACCCCCCTGTAAGCAAGGGGGCAGAAGAAGGTCGAGTCAGGGTAGTGGTTTAAGAGAACCAAAGGGTGGAAGAAAACAGCCAATGCTCCTCTCTGGTACAGTCAGGGGCAGTGGCAGAATGCACGTCCTGCACATATACTGAGGACTTAACTGATGAAGGGATAAACTGAAGGACACGTTGTTCAGCCACACTGAGGAACAGAGTACCGATGCACGCGACAGCATGGCCGAACCCTGAACACGTATTAAGTCAGTCAGTCACAAAGACCACGCATGGTAGAATACCATTATGCGCAGCACTCAGAACGGACAAATCTTGAGGGACAGAAAGTACGCGAGTAATTGCCTAGGGCCAGGAGGGATGGAGGGGTTTGGGTATGACAGTTCAGGGGTACAGAATTTCTTTTGGTGGGGGAATGAGATGCTTTAAACTGGACAGTGATTTTGGACGGTTCTGGAGACACAACTTTGAATATTCTAGACCAGATGGAAGCAAACACCTTAAAAGAGTTAATGGTATGGGATGTGAATTATATTCCAAATAAAGCTGTTCAAAATATGGACACTTAACACAGGCACTTAGTAATTGCTCAATTCGAAGACTAATGTAATCAGTGTTTTATTATCCTTTACAGGAATGTTTAGGCATCAGAAATGCTTTGGCTTCTCTTCCTTGAAGAACTGCTCTTACTCCCTTTAGGGCAGTCACACCAACCGTCCTCATCATGGGTGACCTCATGTTCCTTCCCAGATCAGCATCCATCCCTTCCCAACTTCACTCCATGACGAAAGAGAGCAAGTCATCTGTACGTCACACAGGTGATGCCTACAAACACCTCTTAGGGTCACACTGCATAAGACACCCAATTTTCCCCTTAACTGAAACTCTACTGTAAGACCTTGTTGATGATGGACACGGCCCCTTCCCTGGATTTTTCACCACCAAACTATAGAGCAAAGAGAATAAATCGTCTCCCTTGACTGTTATTCTGATAAAACATCCCTGTGCTCAGAAATTCACATTAGTCTCTCTGGGATCACACCCAAATTTCCAGCATTGTATGTCTAATCTTTGCACAAACCTGGATCTTCTCTAAATTAACCCGACTCTGAAGCCTCATGGGTCATTCCAGATTTCAAACTTCATGGTCTAGTTCAAAGGTCCTTAAGCAAATGGAATTAAGGGGACTGAGAACTTGGATAAAATCTTCATATTGTTATTTTTACTAAGTTCTCAATGAAATGGGGCTTTTCCACTGTAACAAATCATATTATGGTTCAATGATATTTATGCTGCTGTCACCAATAAGAATCACATTTTGTTATTATATGGAAGTTATAGATATTTTTATCTTGTTTAAGTTTTTATTTGTGAGAGAGAGAGAGAGAGAATATGAGCAGGGGGAGGGACAGACTCCCCACTGAGCAGGAAGCCCTATAGGTAACACAACTGTAGATATTTTTAAATATTGTTTATGCTCATTCCTTCAAACTCATGGCAGTTATTAGACACAGATGTTATTATTGACTGTGTTAAAAAATTCACATGTTTTAGTGTATCACAACTTTTATAATTTATTGATTTTTGATATAACTAGTTTCCTTGGAAATCTAAAGTAGCCAATTTTATGTACTTAAAAATATTTTGAAATGAGGTTCCCAGGCATCAGATTTCCACAGGGGTCCCTAGCACAAAAAAAGAAAAAAGAAAAAGAAAAAGAAAAAATCTAAGAACCCCTGGCTAAACGAATAATCCTCTTGACTCCTCATGGAATCTTACCAGGGTATTAATAACTATCACTGACAGCCCAAAATTTATCTAAGAGAAAACAAAGCAGATTTATAACAAAACAAGCTGAAGCAAGACAAACGTGTAGGATTACTTGTTACAAGTCCAAAATCATGGATCCCAGCCTGTTTGCCAACTGATGGTAATTGGTTCCCTGGCCATCTGGCCTGCCGCTCACCTTAGAGAATTATTTTATTAGTATATCTTTGGTCATAGAACAGGGGAAATGTTAGCTTAATCAGCCCACATTCAATAATTTTTAAAAAAGCAAAAAACTAGATACACTGTTTAAATGAAAACTATAAAAACATTAATTTTACCTTGGATATTTAAAAAACCTTAATACATCTATGTTAATCACCCTTCTAGTGCATTGAGGAATTTTATAAAGAAATCCTGTAGGCTTAAAATATTTAAAAGGATGTGAAGTTCCACCTAGTCTTGAGCAGTAATGAATAAATTTAAGAAATTAATTCCCATAGAAAAATATTATTCCTAATGACTTAGCACCATCCATGAATAATTTGTCCCAATCTTAAAATGTCCTAAATCATTTATGTTTTGAATTCAAGCACCTCTACATGATATCAAGGTCCACATTTATTTTTCAGTTTTTCCTGATTTGAGTTCATCCCCTGACTCACGTGAAGAAAAGACCAGTCTTCACTTGCGCAACCAGTTTATTTTTTCTTTTATAAATCTTCTCTTTCCCACACTCACTCCCCAGATAAGTAAATAGGAATTTGCACTCTGCCTCCAGACAGGGGAGGGATTACCAACAGATTGAAAGCACAATAGACGGTGTTTTACATTGTGAAGATTAAAAAACAGACATTAAACTAAGGCTATGTTTCCGTCCAATTGCTGGTGTTACAGAAGAATTGGGATACAAACATAGACCGAAATACTACCAGAGACCTTCGGCATCTAACATTAGGATTCAGAAGACAGATTCCATCAAGAAGACTTCTGGTGCCGGCTGGTTTTAAATTATGCTCGAACACTAAGAAAACACACTGCCTTGTGTCTCACGGCTGCTTCCCTGGGAAAAATAATATTAAAGTTCACTAGCCCTGGGCCTTTCGTTTTTATGCTCTCCTAACAGACTTTGAAGTCCTCGGTCTCTACTGGGAACATATAAAGTCAGCAAAGATGGCATGGGGCCAGCGGACATCTCCAGGATTATCCAGAATAAAATTAAAGCTCTTCAGTGAGACGGTGACAAAAGCGCTTACATAAGTCCTTCACATTTCCCACATATTTTATTCATTACAAAGGAAATCTGTAGACTTTCCCCTGCTAACACAACTCTGCCGAGAGGAGAAAACACTTGGGACACGGGATTATTGAACCCCATTTGGGGCACTATGTTGGTTTGATCACAACTGAAATCTAGTGACTAGAAGCAGCAAGTTTTTGGTGAGGAGAAAGATGAAACAGGTCCTGGAAATATTTCCCCCTAACAACCCCCTGCAAAAAAAAAAAAAAAAAGCAATGAATCATAGCTATTTATTATTAGAGAAGGTAGCTTTAAAAAAAATCCAGTGATAAAGATTTCTATTTTCTTAAAAGCTGTCATTGGTATCTGTCAATCAAAGACCTGTGCTTTTAATATGCTATGAAGATCAAGGCACAGAGACACATTTTTTGTTGTTTTGTTGTTATTATTAATTTGCTCCAGGGGGGGCAGGGGGAATCACAGTCTGGCATCCGAAAAATCTGTTTGATAAATGAGGAGGAGGCATCAGTGTCTCCAACTCTATGCGCAGAAAATGCAGTCAGTCCTAAAGAGGGACCTGGTTGAATTTCAAAAGGTAACACTAGCCCCGTTGTGTGGTCATCATGACATATCAAAATGAATTAAACAGAGGAACAAAGGAAAAACCCCCCAGAGAGGATTCACACCCGCAGTGAGACACATACGTTTCAAAGCCCAGACCACAAATCAAACAGAAATCCCTACCTAATGGAAAAATATGAATGTCAACTTGATGAATGATCGCAGGCTTACAACGGGCAAAAAAACGTGTTCAGTTCCTCTCTGTGCCCAGTAGGACTACAGAATACTCTCAAAGGCATTAAATCCTGGGTTAAACTTGTCCTTATTAATGAGCCATCATTTGTGAGCTCAGATTTTTATGGCCATATGCCAGGAGATAATGAGACGTTCACAAGAATATTCTGAATAGGAGCATTCCAGCTTTCTGCAATTCCACCAAGGCATGTTGCAAAGCAAGTCCTCCCAAGTTGCTGTAGCCACAAACTGAGATGGTTAAGACTCCCTGCTGAAGAGACTTTGACAAAACTCTAAGCCCAATGTGTCATCTCTAGTGATGGGCAGACAGAATATGGATTTTACCCTAGAAAAGGTGCAGGGGAAGGAGAGCCAGAGAGAAGCCTCACAGAGAAATGGGAATGATGGCAGGTGAACTGTGGATTAACAGAAGAGAGAAGGTTCGGGAAATAGGACACAATGTAGCGAAGAGAAGAGATAGCAGGTACAAGTATCAGAAGGAACAGCTCAGGGTTCTGAGTTCTGTGTTGGCTATTAGAAGAACTTTCGTTCTTGCGTAAGTCTTCTGAATGCCCCTGGAGCTGAACCTGCAGGCGGGCTAACTCTTGCCAGTGGTCCTTCATGGAACTCTTCAGGCACAGAGCCCAAACAGCAGCTTTGTGTTGGTATCTGATTATCCACAGTCCCTGTGAGAGTGGCCTGGTGGGGGCCTTGGCCAGCCAGGTGTCAGTTACTATCCAGTCCTCAACTTCCTGTTTCTCAAAGTCCCATTTCTCATTTGCCTTCAAAACCTGACCCAGCCTAAGAGGAGGCCATCTAGAGTCTGGACGTGACCTGAATGACCACTGGTATATCTTACTACGGATATGTTAATGTGCTTGGGTGGAGGGGTTATCCCAGACCCAAGTGGGGGTATTACAGTAGAACGTGTAGTATACGGACTGTTTTACTTCTCCGAAGTCTGAAACATGACGGATTCTCAAACCTCTGGCCCCAGGGGTGCTGGAAAGGGGCCTGCAGACAGGTACTCTGCTGTTTCTGGGGGATGCATTTCCCTTTCCTGTGAGGGGTCCTTGTGTGACCCTCATCTAGGGAGAAGTCTGCCCCTCGAATGGGATACGACTGACAGCAGGGAGCTTCGGCATGTATGTGCACTGAAATTTGCTTCTTATTCTCATGGATTTTACCATAAGCTATGCGGATGGACCTAAGAAAATGCCCACGGTGAAAGGAATACCATTCCATTTTAAGAAAATCCAGGACTTTGAGTCAATGAACATATTTACCTTTGGGCTTTCCTTCTCAAGGGCTGGGACAGTCTTTTCAAATGTATATCCATATCAAAAATGATAAACGTTTGCTGACTGAACGTTTGGGCAGGGTTCAGGGGTTAATGTGAAGATCTTTGTTCACACAGACAAGTATTTGTTTTGTTTTGTTTTTAATGGACTGTTTTCATGCAGAAGAAGAGCTGCCAGGCTATTTTTAACTGACTTATTCAGGCAGGCAGTTGTAGATGGTGAAGAATTTATGTGTCCAGCCAGATAAGACATTTTAAGACCTATGAGTCTTCCTCAAACATAATGTTATAAAATGTCCTTTTGCTAAAAATACTGGAATCAAGTAATTATCTACTTTTGAATTTTAATGAATAGGCCATCTGTTCACTCAAATTGAAAAAATGAAATTTTTCTACAAATTAACTACTTGATGAGATATCCCTTGTGACTAAGTCAGCTTCACTGTTTTTTGTTATATTCAACCTAAAGGGGACACACAGCATTTTATATCAAGTTGCATAAACTAGAGTATGGAACCATGTTTTTCCATAATCACAGTATCTGTTGGACAGGCCAGATTTATTATTATCAAAGCCTAATTTTTACTACCATAATTTCTAAAGACACTATTAGGATCAATCTCTAGGAAGAAAAATGTGTCCATTTTCATCTGTGATGATGATGACAAAGCTGTAGTTCTAAACATTAATGCTTTATGAATTATCACTACAATGATGAACAATTGTTTTCCATATCTTTACGTTCTTTTCCAAGAACATTTTGTTTTCTTTGTGCTGTGCTCTCCAATATGGGAGCCATTTGCCACATGGGACTATTTAAAAGTTACTCCAAAATAAGTAAAATTTAAAATTCAGGTCTTCAGTTGTCATAGACACACATCCAATGCGACACGTGCCCGCCATATTGGACAGTGAATATTCCTCCCATCCTTCAGAGAGTTCTACCAGACAGAACAGCAACATCCTTTTCATTCTATTAAAAATAAGACAACAGGTCCAAAACAAAGTTACTTATTCTAATCTCCAGGTCTCCAAACCAAGACTTAACTGAATTACACTTTCAGCTCTCCCATGAATGGATTTTTGCTCCAATAAACTCTTAAAAAATGTTTAATATGCCCCAGTTTATCTTTTAACACCTCTAACAGTCATCCCTCTGAAGAATTATTTCTTTCAGCAAGGAAGAATTTGCCACTTGGGCTCTCACAATGTTACTTTAAAACCATCCCCCTTGGGCATCACACATATACGTGTAATGCTTTCAAAGACCACCCCTTTCTACAATTCAGTTGATTTATCTACTATCTCTTACAGTTTTTCAAGTCTTTGGGGGTGGGGAGACAAATTGTGTAGTGTTTAGTGAAACAAAAAAAAATCAGTGGCACATTATAAATCATGCATGATGGAGACATGTCTTTGGCAGAAAATGCATTTCATTCATACCAGCCGCTGAAGCTTTCAGTCTAATTAAAAATGAAAATACTATTACAATCCAAAATTATATCTAAGTTATTGAATTAGTATGCCTGATAGTACAGTTATCCAAAGTATTCAAGATGCTGCCTTTTAGAAATGAGCTTGCATGGTTGCCCCTTATTATCTGAATAAAGGCAGGTTCTCTATATTTAAACTTATTCAATACCAGCTCTAGATGTGTATGCCCCTGTCATGTGGGATTTCACCCGTAAGATGGAACAGGTTAGGGTGGTAACAGAAAATAGGATTTTTTCCCTTCTAAGTCTGACCTTTAACTTTGGATCCCGTTTACCTGCCCACTCCCTTGCCTCCAACACATGTAAACAGTCCATAGCAGCCTGCCCCAAAACAGGATTTAATTCTTTGTCCATGGCTCTACTTTCCAGAAAACTCCATGCTAAGACCCTCAGTATTTCCCACAGCTCACCCAATGCAACGTAATCTCGCCTACAAGCTATTTGTAGTTCCCCCAATTAGTAACTGTAGGAGGAATACAAGCCCCCTATTTCCACCACCATTTATTTCTTGCCATACTCTGTTTCTCCTTCTCTTCATGCTTCTTTATATAAAAAAGTGCCACCTTCCCCCACCAAAGGCACTTAGTCTTGTCTTAAAAAAAAAAAAAAAAAAAGTCTTTCTAGCAGTTAATGAGCAGACAAGGTCTATTTTCAGATCAAACTGGAGTCCATTCTTTGCAAGGGGTGGTTATATTTTTACCACCTTACAGATGATGGATTGCTTTATTGAGGATTTGACTAGACTTTAAAATGGACAACAGTTGTTCCATGTTTGTCTCTAGCCACAGTGCCTATCAAGTTTTCAGTGATGATGCATTTAACCCAGGTCAAACAAACCGGGAAATCTGAGGGTGAGGTGGGATTCTCTGCAGGTAAATTTCCTTTTGTTGTGAGGCTGGGCTTGAGGACCACTGTAACCCTTATAGTGTCTGATAGAACAAAGGAGTCTCATAAGCAGACAACAGAGCCCATGGGGGTGGAAACAGAAGGGAGGGCTTCTGTGCTGAAGAGGAAAACAAGTTCCATGGAAACTCTGTTTTAGAGGACTAGAACAAGGTCATGGGCACTAGTTGGGTTGATAGCAACCACTTAGAGAAAAAGGCAACAGGAAAAATTCACATGCAATAAAAAGTCTGATTCATGTAAATATTAACAAGTATCCTTAACGTATAATGTTCTTTAAAAAAATGAAGATATTAAGGCAGGAGTTGGCAAGTTTCTTCCTATAAGGGACCAGACTGTAAACATTTATGCCAGATAGTTCTTGTTGCAGCTACTCAACTGTGTGGTTGTAGCATGTAAGCCATCAGAGATGACACGTAAATGTATGAGCATGGCTGTATTCTAATAAACCTTTATTTACAAAACAGGGAGAGGGCCATATTTGGTCTTCTGACCATACTTGATCTATCACAGCATTAAGGAATATGATAGGACATTCCTTTATCTTTCATTATTTTTTTAATAGGACATTTTATTGAAACTATGAGGATTTATTGTATTTTCCAAATATCCGATAAAAATATGGTTTCTAGTTTTTAACCTCTTTAAATCTGGCCAGGTCCTATAACTGCTTTGGCCAGTAAAATATGGTGGAGATGATGCTGGCCTGGCAGCTTCCAGCTTCTGCTTACTGTCTCTGGGAATGCTCACCTTGGGAACCGAACCACCATGTGGGGAGATACTCAAGCTATGGCTGATGTTTAGATATTCCATTTGAACTCCAGCCAACAGCTGGCACCAGTCACCTACCATGTGATTGGGTCATCTTGAACGTCCAGGCCTGCCAAGTAACCAGATAACTCTATCCCCAGCTGTCATCTAACTACAGTCGTATAACAGATCCTATACAAGAAACATCTACTGAACGCAGACAACACACAGAACCATGAGAAATAAATTGTTTTAAACCACCAAGAGGTTGGCATGCTACAAGGTAAGTAGAACAACTTTTAAAAACTGATAGATGCCACTTTTTCTTCTAATATAAATGCTTTGAACTGGATAGAAATTAATTAATAAATAGACAAAGGCAGGTGCTTTTTTATTCCCCCCAATTAGAGGAATGTATTTATTCTAAAATTCATGGTTAAAACACACTTATTTTAAGCCACAACCCTAGGGCACCTAGAAGTACAATGGCTTTAATATTCATTAAAAATTCACTTAAAAAGTATCCCAAGATTAATGTGAATAAAGAAGAACTTTTTATAATCATAGAGAAATTTAGTCATATTTTTGTACAGGGAAAGAAGTCCTGAAAAATTGTTTCTGTTGTAACTGTATCATCTGCTGCAAATGAGGAAGAGGGATGGTTTGGAGTCAGGAAATACTGTAATCCTGAAACTAACAGAATTACAATCAAATTAGCCACTTGATTGAATCAGGTTCATCCAAAGTAGAACTCATTTTCCTTGAAATAATTAGAACCAAGTTTTCTTAGAAACTTAGTGCTAACAATACATGTTTCAGAATAAAAAAATACAGCACTTAAACAAGGGTTGTTTCTAAAAACTGAAACTTTCTGCACAAAGCTTGATTTAGAGTGGATTCTCAAAATTCAAATGGTTGATGAACTCATTGGTCTACAAATAATCAAAATATTGAATGAGTGAATTTTAGTGAGTAAATGAACATCTTTTCTGGCAAAAATAATGAGAAGAGTCCAACCCCCAAGTTTTAAGTTAAATAACAATGGATAACTTCCACTGGGAAGATTATTACAGTCAGAAAACTAATGTTCTTCTGGCAATTCAGTAAAGAGACAGATGCTTAAATCAGAAAGAAATAGTCTAAAGGCAAATTGACAAGTGAAGAAGTCTTAGATTGACCAACTATGAGAGTGACTCATTTTAGGCTTAATTTCTCCTTCATAAATTCAAGATGGATTGGGGTGGGGGCTGGGCGGGGAGGAAGTACTGACTGGATACAACCCAGAAGTGGTCTAACCGCAAAGGAGAGACTAGCTCTCCGGTCTTCTGTGCTTAGTTGCTACTTTTCCTCAAACTGCCCTCTGTGACCACCATCCAGTGTCAGAACAGAACATAGGAAGGAAACCTTCTCTGTGGAGCACACGTAGAATGCAAGGGTGTGTTGTAGGATAAAGTTACAAGGAAGTATCTTACTCTGGGAAGCAAAGGATTTTTTTTTTTTTTTTTTTTTTTTTTTTTTGCAGTTGTCTCACATTTCTCTTTTTAAAACCTTAATGGATTTTAAGATCTCAAATCCACGTATAATATCTGTTCTCTTCCTGATTTTATAAGCTGCAACCTTCCAGTTGCATTCATTTGCGGTAAAGCCAGGAAAATCCTACCCCTGGAATTTCCTCCTGCTTGGCCATCTCAGTTGGTCTCTTTAGATCATCTGTAGATACCGCTCTGCCTTTACCGGAGAAGCACATTTGGAAATCATCCTTCAAGCAGAGTAATGCATGAGCATTTCTCACAGTGGAAGCATCAGATCCCCAAATATGAAGATATGACTTTTTGCCTTATAGCCACATTTTACGTCAATGCTATTAGGACCTAATTTGCAATGATCACAAACTCTAGTGCTGATTTTGAAATTGGTTACTGTGTATACAAAATCATAATTGAGTTTGGATACATCCCTCCAAAGTGTTGCTTTCTGCATGTTAATATTGAAGTTAGTATTTTGAAACTGGACCTACTCACGTAAACTCTTGAAATCTTCCATTATTTCCCTCTCCAACTTCAATATTTCCCAAAGTAGAAGAACTATGATCTTCACTTTGTGGTCTCTCATCATTTAAAAAACCAAAAAACAAACCTAAAAGAGTTTAAATTAAAATCTCAAAGACCACAGCATCAGAGAGCTGTAGAATCATGTTGCATATCTGGAACGAATGTAGCTTTGTGTGCTAACTAGACTCAGAAGTCTCAAACATTAATAATACTATAGTGTGGAGGGCAGAGCCATTAAAATACCTTGTCCAATTGCATTTCATCTAATTATTTGTAAGTTTGATACTATGTCAACCTTTTTCTTTCCCTGTGACCTAATTTGGTAATGTTCCTTTAGTATCTTTTCTCTGACTTATTTCATTACTATGCTGTTCCCTCTATAAACTTTTTATAATAAAAAAAAATCTCCAAGACACTGTCACCTAGTTTTACCATGAGAAATAGGTTTTGTATAGCATTTTACTTAAAAACCAAACTGCCTTATACTATTTAGAGATACAATGCAGCATGAAATATTAAATGGAACATCATACTTGGTGTCAAAAGAACTTAATTCTTGTCCCAGCTCAGTAAGCTGACCACGCACATTCTTCTACTCTCCCATGGCTTCTGCATTCATCTACAAAGTGATCCCGGATAGTCTCAAGTCCAGCTCTAGGATTATGCTATTCTTAAATGTTTACTGAAAAAGAAAATGAAAAGTCTTATAGAAGGTAAAGCACCTTTTTAGTATCTTAGTTTTAAAGAAACTGACTTAAAGAATTTTCTAAGTTTGGTACAAGCATTCTCTAAGAACATGTGCAGTGAGAGCTGGCCTTTTGTTCATCTGAGAACTGGCTTCCCAAAAGTCAACGACTTCTGCCCTTTCATACCTCACTTGCACGGAGAAACACAGGCAGTTCTTAGAGCTCCTTGGTCCAACATGGCTCCTGGGTTCTTCACATTCCATCTTGGAAACCTCAGAGAACATCCTGCCATCAAGGGTCTAGAAGGAGCTGGGGGCTGATATATCTATCTATCTATCTATCTATATATATATTTATTTATTTATTTTTTTTTTTTTGGTCAGGCTAGAATTGTAAACTGCTCTTTGCTGAGAAGGTCTTACCTGTCTAGAACATGTTGAAGCTGTGATTGCATTATGTTGCAGGCTCTTTGTCAGATTCAGATAATTAATCCTAATCTGGACATTTTATTGTGTTGAGTGTGTTTGTGGAGATGCAGTGATAGCTTTAACTTTTAAACAGAACATGGAGCTGAGGTCTGCAGGTGGGACAGACACTCTCCAGTTTGGAGAAGAGAATTGTGGTAACGTAGCACCACCATCGACACAAGGTGGGAGACCAGAGGCAGGGAGAGAGGAGTGCTGTGTTACTCCAACACGGTAACCTCGAGGATGGTAACAAGTCATGGGCAGTCGTTACAAGGAGGTGGGGTGAAGGAGGTCAAAGTACTCTTTTTATAAGAGAGATAAAGAGTGAGGAGCAGGAGAGGGACAAGAAAACTCCGAGCCTGGAGCCCAACACGGGGCTCCATCCCACAACCCTGAGATCATGACCTGCCCAGAAACCAGAAGATCAGAGCCCCTAAGCCGACTGAGCCACCCAGGCGCCTTGAGAGATCAAAGTGCTTTAACATCTGTTTATCTCAGTTGCTTGGAACAACACAATAAAATGTCCAGATTAGGATTAATTATCTGAATCTGACAAAGAGCCTGCAACATAATGCAATCACAGCTACTACACCATGATTTATAAGCCATGGCAAAGTGCAGGAACCATGGCCCTAATTTCCCACCTCTTAGCATATTGCCTTACCACACCAAGAGGCAGAAGTTGGGCGGCAGGGGGGTTTGTAAGGGGAGCAACATCTTCCCTTAAACCACCCATTTGATGACAAATGTTGATTTCCTATCCAATATGTTTCAGGATACAGATCAGAAATTGCCAATGGGGTTTCTCATCTTTGGAAAAAAACAAAACAATTAATTGTTGGTTCCAGGTGGCTTTTCACTCTTTCAATTAATCAGATTTGCCCTTTCCTGCAATCTGTATGCTTCCCTAGAGAAAAATTAAGTCGTCTATTTAATCTGTGAAGTTGCTCATTTATAAATTTCCAATCTGAAGTTCCAGATCTATAAGAAATCTGGCAATTGTAATGTTGTAGGCCTTCAAACTTCCACCATGGAAAATAGCCTCAGAAGGACAAAGCCTTGGTTGCCCAGTAAAGCAAATATGAATCCAATAAGAAATAAATATAAGCTATAAAAATAGTACCCAACAACAGTCTCAGCCAGGGAATCAGGTTCGTGACAACCAACGACAAGGCAGATTGACAGTAGGACCCATGATGTGACGTGTTGAAGATGATACTTAGCTCTGTGATCTTCCTCCAAACATAACATTACCCCAGTCTAACCATGTGAAAAAAAAAACAAAAAACAAAACCCAAATCCCCCTGAGAAATATTTTACAAAATATCTGACTGGTACCACTCAATATTATCTAGTGATCAGACACAAAAACAAGAAAACATCTGAGAAACTGTCCCAGCCAAGAGGAGCCTAAGGAGATATGAAGACAAAATAGAAAGTGACATCCTCAGCAGGATCGTGGAATAGAAAAAGAACATTAGATAAAAACTAACAGAATGTGAGGAAAGCCTGGGCTCTCCTCACTGGTAAAGTACTGATATCGGCTCATTAACTGTAACAAGTGTATCACATTAACAGGAGAGGTTTATAATACAGAAACTCGGTACAGGGTGCATAGGGACTCTATACTCTTTTTTTTTTTTTTTTTTTAACGACACCATTCTTAAAGTTTATTTTTTAAAAACAGCATGACTTGCAACTAGTGCTTTTCCAACATAAATGGACATGCTCCTCCCCTAGGGATCTTGGTAAAGGAAGATTGATTACAGTAGGTCTGGGCCAGGGTCAGGGAATCCCTATTTCTGGTAAGCCCCAGGTAAGCCGAGTGCTGGTCCAAGATCCAGTGTGAGTGGCAAGTTTCTTACTCTAGTGCAGGGTTTCCCAGGCTCTGCCTGATTAAGATTTTTGCCTGCATAATTGCCCAGGACATTACAGAATATTTAACAGTAACTTTGGCCTCTACTCATTAGAGGACAAGAGCAACTCTTTCTTCCAGTAGTAACAACCAAAAGGGTCATCAGACTCTGTCTCCTGTGGGGAAAGGGATCACCTTCATCGGAGAATCCTCAGTTTAGAGCATTCATTAAAATACGATTTTTGGGAGCTACTTAGAAGGGGAAAAACCCTGTTTATTCATTTATTTGCTAAATACTTGAATGTTTCGCATGTTCTAGGCTTCCAGAAAAGTAACTATAATTATTTTATCAAATTAAGTTGATAGATATTATCAACTATCACTGTAAAAACAGGATTTAAAATATATGGTTTCTGTTCTCCTAGAACTTACCATTATGTCAAATATACAGGAAGATACATTTGTCCTGCTCAGTACCCCTGGAAAGAGATATTGTCCCAGTTCAAGAAATTAGGCTGGTAGCCCTCCTTGATCAGCACCAAAGGAAAATTAAAGAACAAAGATCAGATCCAGGTGTTCCAAATTCTAAGTCCCCATCACAGCCATTAATTCCTTTCACAGGAAAAAATTCTCTCTCCTAGTTAGGCTTTCAGGGGAAAGAGAAAACTTTACCCAAACAGTAGGAAGGACGGAATTCAGGTCCTCAGCGGCTTTGTTATCACAAAGATAACAGGAGACAGGACCATCAATTGTCATCAAAGCCATCGATTGTCAGGGCGGTGGAAGGAAGAGAGTAATGGTGTCACCTCCCGAGCTCTGACCTTTAAGAACAGGGCCGGGTTCGAATTCTGTCTTGGTAACTCTGAGTCACGCAGCCTCTGTCAAGGCCATTCACTATTCCAAATGATCCGTCTTTTCCTCTCCTAATGGGGAGAAGAGAAGGTAGGTTACCGATCTCTAGCGGCGGCCAGCTGGCTTCGGCTGATGGCTGTGTGCCGGGTGCAGACAAGGGCGGGTTATTTGATTCCCTGAGTAGAGTCTGATCTCGACTCCAGAGAGCAAATGAAACCTGGTTTGGTTCAGGGGCTCACACCCGGAAGGTCGCCATGGCCTTCTACCTAACTCTCCAGGTTGCTTGGACAGCCTCAATGCCTCAGTTCCTTCTTAAGAATTCATTCGGAGCCACTGTTCTGGGTGACCCACAAAGGTGAAGTCAGTGGGCCACGTCTTGCTTGAGCTCCTGGGGAACGCTGGCCACACCCTTCCCCTCTGAGCCGCAGGAAGGACGTGGGATCCAGGAGGTGGGATCCAGAAGCTGGAGTCAATTTCCCTCTTCCAGCTCCCAGGCATGCTAAGCGCAGCCTCAGTGGGCGGACAATGGAACACCCAGGGGCAAGGTAGGGATGTGCACAGCCAGTTCTTACAGACTTAAACACAGAAGCCCACGCAAGCCAAAACCCCCAAATCCTCCCCATCCTTCGGCTCCTGCCTCCACATACAGTCGTTGTTCAGCAGCCGCAGCTGATAATTACCTTGCACCTGCCATGCGTTAGGGACGCGTGTGAGAAGAGCACGTACGGTATACTCACCCAACCTCCCAGGCAGCCTGCTGAGGAGCTACTATCTTTGTTTAACAAGGAGCTGATCATTAGGGGGTTAAATTACACCACAAAGGTCCCAGTTCGTGGGCAAGCCCATTTGAGCCTTATACTTTAGCCCCTGTTCAGTTTCTTCTGGGAGTTGGTCATTGTGTTTGAAGGTTCTCACTATACCACTACCCAGGATGCTAAGAAGGAAGTTTTAAGAAAACATCAGAGGGAAATAAATGGAATCTGAACGCTCTGAAGAAGAGAGCGAGTGAGCTCAGGCGCCTAAATAAAACCATACGGCTCCCCTTACACCGCACAATACCTCGTGTCCTCCCCCTGGGAACAGCACACGGTCTGAAGTCACCTGCTGACTTCTCTGCACTTGTCACCATCCCCACGTGCCAGCATCTGTTGCTGTGAGTCCTGGGGGCACAGAGAAATTGGGCGAAGCACAAACACGGTCTCCAATGTACCCTGAACGTCGGTGCGTTCCTCTCTGCTCTGAACCAAGCAAGGCAGAAAGGGCGAGGGAGAGAGAGAGACCCAGGGTAACAGATGAAGAGAACATAAATGCACATACCTCCATGGGGTGAGACAAGCAAGAGACGGGCGGGTGACATCCAGGGCTCTGCCTGCTTTTTAGGGTCAGTAACAACCCGGGGAAAGACAGAGACTAGTGGGTCTGCCTTTGTGAACCAAGAATCCACACCTGTAGTCAAGCCCCAGGGAGGTTCCAGAAATGCAAATGAAGGCCAATACTGCCCATAAAAGAAAGACCCTCATATCAGTCAGCTGTAAACACGACAGACAAACAACCCAGCCGAAAATGCTGGCAGGTTTCTCAGGCCAAAGCTGCCAACCACTGTGTCATTAAGTCGGAGTTGGGCTATATACCGGGTGTTCTTTCTTTTTAAGACTTTAGTTATTTGTTTGACAGAGAAAGAGAGAGACAGCACGCACAAGCAGGGGGAGCGGCAGGCAGAGGGAGAAGCAGGCTCCCCGCTGAGTACAAAGCCTGATGTGGGACTCGATCGATCCCTTATATACCAGGAGTTTTACACCAAACGCCTCCACAACCATGCCAATGAACACACCCATAGTCCCTGCCTTCTCAACCAACCTAAACTTACACCCCAAGTCATCCAGACACCTGACTGGGCGAAAAAGAGAAGGCGTTTTCAAAAATAGTGATTAAAATGTTCTTCTTTACACGCCGATGAGAAGGCATCACATCTCATGCCGGAGCGTCTCACCAGGACCACGTGCTTTGTCATGGATCCCTCCAGTCTTCTGGTGCTGGAGGCAGCAAGTGCTTGACGTGCAAATAGTTTAGGGACCACTCACTGGGCACATCCTTCTCAGTGCACTCGCGGAGGCAAGTGGCATTTCCCCATCTGAAAGAACTTGCCTAGCACACAAACACACCTCAGATCACGGAATCTGCCAAGGGTTTCTGACCCTTCTACCACACATGCAAGGATACAATAAAACCTCAGCATGCAGTGATCCCTAGAAATGACTTAGGGGTGGTGAGGAGGGATGAAAACACCGCATGTGCTCATCTGCTGTTCATTTTAAACAGCTGATTGCCTTCAAGCCTATGACACCCTATTCTAGGGCAATGTTTTCATCCAGGTGCTGTAGTTCAGTCTCATGGAAGAGCCACGGGATGAAAACTGCCTTTCTGTCTGAGCAGGTGCTACAGTTTGCTCCTTAATCGATCCCAGGGTGGCTGCAGTATTCATTTAGAAAGCCTGTTTTGGCCAGTGATCCTTTACTTAGAACAATTTCTGCTCCCCACTGACTGGCAGCTGATACCTTTGTCAATGCCAGAAAAATCCCATTTTCTTACGAGGCGCCATTGGCCCCCCTTCCGTGGCTACTCTGTCTTTTGACTTTGTGACTATGATGAACCGGCAGATACACTAGCTGATGGCAGTGGCCTGGATGGGACAGCAGAGAGATTAAAAGGTGGCTTGCAGCCTGTAAGATGGATTTGAAGGCACGATGCCCTAAGGTTAAATCACCCCAAAACAGTCTCTCTCTGCTGTTTATTTCAGCAGCCAGGCACCAGCTGCAAAACTCGCTGGCCTTGCTGAAAGATGCTTGCCTTCTCTGGGAGGCACGGCGGGCGGTAATGCACTGGGAAAAACATTCCAGGGTTGCAGTTAGAAACTCTGGGTGTGCGTTATGAGGCTCTGTGAACTACCAGCAGTGGGACCTGGGAAAGTCCTCTAAATTCCTATTCTGTTTCCTTACCTGTCCAGTACAGAGTTTTGTTTTGTTTGTTTGTTTCTGAGAGAGAGAGAGAATGCAAATGGGGAGGGGCATAGGGAGAGAGAGAATCTCAAGTAGGTTCCATGCCCTGCACAGAGCCCAGTGCAAACTCAGGACCCTGCGATTGTGACCTGAGCTGAAATCAAGAGTCGGATGCTTGACTGACGGAGCCACCCAGGAGCCCCAGTAGCAAAGGTTCTGATACCTGCCTCAAGTGTGTGATGATAGAAAGAAATGATGGATGAGGCTTCCATAGAGAGACTATGTATCATTTATCCCAACAGAGTACTACAGAAGATGTCCGTGTTATACCGCTAGGTACTGTGTCTGACTATCCCAAGTTATATGGTGGGTGGTATTCCTACCTTTAAACATGGCTTTATGCATGGATCCCACACAATCGTCACCAGGATTGGGGTCCCCTTTGCATAGACCTAAGGGAGTATTCTCATCCACATGGTGGGATCTGCAGGGCTCCGACGGGTCCTCATTACCATTCGTTGACTGGTATTTTACCGTGAGAAAGTCGGTCCTTCATGTTGGCTAAAAGCCAAATCCCTAGCAAGGGAACGCTGTGATTTTCATCATTCATTATCCCTTCCTGTGGCTTTAATTCTCAGATTAGCATATTAAACAGTGGCCATGTATTAGTTTCTCTGTATGCAATCTGTAATCTTTACAACCAAACCCTTTGATGGAGAAGGATCCCAAGCCTCCAAGAGGGCCCTAAAAATGCTCAAGCTAGTGAATGAGGCAAGATTCAAACCATGATCCACCTGGCATCAAAGTTCATGCCCTTTGCCTCTGTGTAGAGGAGCCCCACTTCCCAATTTCTTAGCCTTCCTTGTCAGCTTACCCAGGCTACCCAACCACTGTCTCCATCCAGGCAACACACTCCCCTTTCTTATACTTTCTCTAATCATGCACCTTGTTTCATTTTCTTTGTAGCTCCTTTCCAGAAAACGTTCCTCAAGAACCTACCAGTTGCCAGGTTCTCTTCTCCGATAATGTCCCAAGATGCACTTGGCCATTTTAGAGAATTTGGTAGAGAATGTCCATGCTATGAGGAAGATTATTTATCATTTTCTTCAGGCCTCAGTGTCTGTCTTAAAAAGCTGTATGTCCCATTTTCTGAGGTGATCGTTATTCCATTGTTCCAGACCCAGAAAAGTGTGGTGATGCTATCAGGAGGGTAGTTGTATATCCTTCAATAAATGTCATGAAAGATGCTCAATTTCAAGGACAGAGCAGCCACGTAGACGTAGGATGGTCGGAGGGAAGATGTGGTGGGACAAGCCCAAGGAACCCAACAACCCATGTGTTTGCTGGACACAACTCCCATCTCCACAGGCAGTCACCATCTTCTACAGAGAGTGTTGCAAATACAGATGTAAAATTATAAGCAGATATCCTGAGGTCCTCGAGTCCTGTCCACCACAGACATTTCAGTGGAAATCATTTTCCAGCGTCATGTACCACTTGGGTGATCTGTTGCATTTCTCAGTATCAGGCAGTGTTCTTTGAAATGCATTAGGAATTCACATGGCACATTTTAGTCATCTGTTTAAACATCTGTTGGACTACGCTGCTCAACTTGATTTTGTGTTTTAATTCCTGAAGTTTTCCCTCCTAAATCTCTAAGTTGCGAGGTGGTTTACTTTTTTTCCCCTTGGTTTTACAAAGTAAAAAAAGGTATAATTTACATCCTTACCTAAATATAAAGCATTAGAAACAATAACATCTGAAATCTTAAAATCACTGTGGTCATTTTTTTTTTTTTTAAGATTTTATTTTTACGTAATGTCTACATCCATTGCAAGGCCTGAACCCATGACCTCAAGATCAAGAGCCACATGCTCCATTGACTGAGCCCACCAGGTGTCCCAGTTATGGTCATTTTAACGAATTTATTTATTAAAATGAGTTACCTGTGAAAAATGTACACAGGCTAATAAGATTATTAATATAGTTTTTATTCATTTATTCATACATTTAATATATCCACATATATAATATTTCCATATATTTCTGTATTTAATATGTTGCAGTCCCATGTTATTTTGGGCAACCAAAAATTATTTATCAGTTAAAAACACTTTTAATAAGTACATTAAAGGCTAATGTGAAGGATCAGAACACTTCCTCTCTCACAAAAATCAAACCATGGGGTACCCGGGTGACTTAGTCGGTAAAGTGTCTGCCTTTGGCTCAGGTCATGTCTTGGGGTCCCAGGATTGAATGCCAGGTGGGGCTCCCTGCTCAGTGGGGAGTCTGCTTCTCCCTCTCCCTCAGCCCCTCTGCCTACCTATGCTCTTTCTCTCTCTCTCAAATAAATCAAATCAAAGCAATATAAAAAAATAAAACGGTAATGGCAGCCCTCTTCTGTTGATTATAGCATTCAAGATGTCCCCCTTCCTGGAACACACATCCAGACTCTAGTCAATCCACAACTAATAAAAACTGTCCTGCCTAACTTTGCTGCCAACGTATGAGCAATGCATGCTATAAAAGTGAAAAAGTACGTGTGCAAATAGCTATGTTTTTCCATATGTTCATTTGAAAACAGGTGGATGGACTTTTCCTTTGTTTTGGTTCTCCCAGGGGAGAGGGAACCACCTTCAAAAATTACTGTTATTGAAATATACTGAGAAAGAGATTCTCCTCTGTTGCCATTTTAATCCTCCCTTCCTTCTGTGTTTTCTTCAGTCCACGTTTGTCAGTTTGGCAGCCATCCATCACAAGACCAGTTGGATTCCCTATATCTTCTATATTCCTGATGCTCTGGCATGTGTGGTGCCGCTGATGGGAGAGACTGCCCCTCGGAGGACTAGGCAGTTCTCAGAGATAGCAAAGGAGGAGCCTGGGCCCATGCCTTTCATGCTACGCTAACAGATCCAGAGCCCCACACCTCCTACCGTCTCCTTTATGGCACAAACACAGCACACCAAGCCAGTCTTCCCCTACCCAAATGAACTCAGGGCCAGGGGGCAGAGAATGAGCAACAGCCTCTGTGCCCCAAGCCCACCAGTCCTCAGCCGTTCACCATGACCCTCCTTGTCTGCCCCTGGTCTGTCCTTTTCCCTTGTTCCTCCGTGCCTCTCAACCCAACCTGGAGCTTCCCCACATGACCCCACAGGATTTGGATGCCCCTTCTCTTGGGAGTCTCTTTAGTGGCGTTGAACACTGCCACGGCTCAGTCACCTCCATGAATTAAAATCTGCAGGTGCAATCATTCCTTCTGAAAACTTTACTTCTCTTCCCTGTCCATGGCACCATTACAATAGCATCTCCCCCTTCTTTTCTCCCTCTTTCCCTCTCACTCTCTCTCTGGCTTTACCAAGGTATGATGTACACACCGTAAAATGTACCCATGTGTCCAACTTACACTTAGGAAATTTACAGAGCTGTGCAGCCTTCACTACACTCCAATTTAAGTACATTTCTGTCCCCACGAAGACCTCTCACACTCAATGCCATCAATCCTTGCTCCCAGCCTGAGCTCCGGACAGCTACTGATGTCCTTCTTAGTCCGTGTCTGTCTTTTATGGACACTGCACACACAGAGGGTCATATGATGTGTTGTCTTTTACATCTGGCTTTTTTCTTTTAGCGTGATGTTTTTGAGGTTTGTGTATGTTGTAGTTCATTCCCTTGTATTATCAGATAATATCACATTGCGTGGCTAGATCGCATTGTGTGGCTAGATCACATTGTGTTTGTCCATTCATCAGCTGCTAGCTTTTTAGACCATTTCTAGTTTGGGCTATGATGAGTGATGCTTATGTATGTGAACTGTGAACATTTGCATACAACACTTTACACAGACATAGTCTTCAATTCTCAGAAGAATACTAGCAGTGGAATCACTGGGTTGTACATTAAGTATCAATTTTTCAGAAGCTGCCAAACTTTACCAAAGTGACTGTACCATTTTATATTCACACCAGCTGTATACAAGGCTTCTGGTTTTTCCCATTGTCCCCAACACTTGGAATCCTTGATCTTTTTTTATTGTAGCCTTTCTAGTGGCATAAAATACGTTTTTCTTGTGGCTTTAGTTTGCATTCTCTAATGACTAATGACTTTAGACATCTCTTATGTGCTCGTTAGTCACTCTCATATGGTCATTTGTGTATCTTCTTTGGCAAAGTATCCATCTATTCAAGTCTTTTTTCTGCCTTTTTAATTGCAACATTGACCTATTATTGAGTTGTAAGTGCTATATATAGATTCTCAATACAATGTTTCATCAGATGTATGATTCATAGATATTTTACCCTATGCTGTGGCTTTTCTTTTCATTTTCTTAACCATGGCTTTTCAGGTAAAAAGTTTTCACTTTCAGTGAAGATCAATTCATCAAATTTTCTTTTATGGATCATTCTTGGATGCCATAAATAAGACACTCTGTCCAACTGAAAGGCACAAACATTTTCTGATTTCTCAAGAAGTTTTATATGTTTCAGTTTTAAGTATAGGTCTAGACCTGTTTTCAGTGAGTTTTCTGCATGCTGCAAGGGTTTAAATTCATCTGTTAGTATGTGGACATGCAATCGTCCCAGCAAAATTTGTTGAAGAGACTATTCTTTTCCCATTGAATTGCCTTGGCATCTTTGTCAAAAATCAATGTACATTAAATGGAAGAACGTCTCATTCTCTGAGTAGGAGTCTCAGTCTGTCTACTGATCTATATGTCTGGCTTTACCCCACTATCACACTGTCTGGATTAGAGTAGGTTTCTTATATAGTTTGAAATCAGGAAGTATAGGTTCTTCAACTCTATTTTTTATCAAAATAATTTTGACTATCCTAAGTCCTTTGCATATCTGTACACATATATTTTAGGATAAGTTTGTCAATTATTTAAAAAAAAAAAGGTCTGCTGGGATTTTATTCAAGATTACATTGAATCTGACATCTTGACAGTACTGAATCAACCCATGAATGTCTTTCAATGTATACAAATCTTCTTTAATTTCTCTCAAAATCTTTTCATTGTGTAAGTCTAGCCCTTCTCTTGTTAAATTTATTTCAAAGTACTTTAATATTTTTTTTCCTATTACTGGGAATGAAATTGATTTCTTCACTCTCTTTCAATTGTTCATTGTCAGTAAATAGAAATACAGTTGGCTTTGTATATTGATTTTGTATCCTGTGACCTTGTTGAATTTATTTAGTTCTAGTGTGTGTGTGTGTGTGTGTGTGTGCGTGCATGCTCGTTCACATGCGTGGGTGTGGGTGCGTGCATGTGCGTGTATTTTTAGGATTTTATGCATACAGAAATCACATCATCTACTAACAATGAGAGTTTTATTTCTTCTGTTACACTCTGAATGCTGTAATTTCTTTTTTTTTATTGTGTGCCTAGAATCCAGTACAATAGGGAAGTGATATAAGTAACACTGTACCTTGTTCCTAACATCAGAAGGCAAAGTAGGCAATCATCACCTGTATGTAAGACATTAGCAGTCAGTTCTTCAGGGGTGCACTTTATCAGCTCGAAAAATGTCCTTCTGTCTTACTTTACCAAGATTTTGTTTTCATGATCAGAAGATAGATTTTGTCAATTGTTTTTTATGCATCTATTGAGATGATCTTGTGGCTTTTATCATTTATCCTATTACTATAGTGGATTATATTAATCCACTGATGTTTTCTGATGTTAAGAACTTCATGTTCCCGGAACGCATCCCATTTTGGTCATGGTGTATACGCCTTTGTATATGTTGTTGCATTAAGTTTGCTAATATTTAATTGAGGATTCTGCTTCTATATCAATGAGGAAGATCGATCTGTGGTTTTCTTTTTCTGTGATGTCTTTGTCTGGCATTGTTATTAGGCTAATTCTGGTCTTATAAACAAACTGGGAAGAGTTTCATCCTCCTTGAGAAGATTTTGTGAAGAATTCATGTAACTTCTTCTTTAAGTGTTTGATAGAATTTACCAATGAAGTCATACAGGGCTAGCTTTTCTTTGTGTGAAGATTTTTAATTAATAATTCAATTTCTGTACTTGAAATACCTCTGTTTAAGTTTTGAGTCAGTCTTGGTAATTTTGCTTACAAGAATTTGTCCATTTAAGTTCTCTAACTTATTAGTATTTAGCCATTCATAATGTTCATTATAACCTCTTTACTCTTGATGGGGATAAAATTATATCCTCTGCTTCATTCCTTGCTTAGGTGTGGAGTTTTCCCCCTTTTTTGTCTTTGACAGTCTAACCAAAGGCTTGTCAGTTTTATTTGTTTTATATTTTAAAAAATTATTTTGTTGTTTTTAAAGAATCAACTTTTCATCTCATTGATTGTTGTCTCATACTTTTAAAAAATATTTTTATTTTCAGTTTCTGTTTTAATTTTTATTATTTCTTTCCTTCTGATTCCTTTGTGTTTAATTTATTCTTCCTTTATGGTTTCCTACTTATGTGGTATCTTAGTTTACTGATTTGTGGCTTTTCTTCTTCTAGGCATTTTTAGTGATAAAAATGTTCTTCTAAGCACTGCTTTAGATGCTCCCATAAATTCTGATTCTGTTTTCATTTCATTCAGCTCACAATATTTTCTTTTTTTTTAAATTAATTAATTTATTTTCAGCATAACAGTATTCATTATTTTTTCACCACACCCAGTGCTCCATGCAATCCATGCCCTCTATAATACCCACCACCTGGTACCACAACCTCCCACCCCCCTGCCACTTCAAACCCCTCAGATTGTGTTTCAGAGTCCATAGTCTCTCAATGTTCACCTCCCCTTCCAATTTACCTCAACTCCCTTCTCCTCTCTAACTCCCCATGTTCTCCATGCTATTTGTTATGCTCCACAAATAAGTGAAACCATATGATAATTGACTCTCTCTGCTTGACTTATTTCACTCAGCATAATCTCTTCCAATCCCGTCCATGTTGCTACAAAAGTTGGGTATTCATCCTTTCTCATGGAGGCATAATACTCCATAGTGTATATGGACCACATCTTCCTTATTCATTCGTCCGTTGAAGGATATCTTGGTTCTTTCCATAGTTTGGCGACCGTGGCCATTGCTGCTATAAATGTTGGGGTACAGATGGCCCTTCTTTTCATGACATCTGTATCTTTGGGGTAAATACCCAGGAGTGCAATTGCAGGGTCATAGGGAAGTTCTATTTTTAATTTCTTGAGGAATCTCCACAGTGTTCTCCAAAGAGGCTGCATCAACTTGCATTCCCACCAACAGTGTAAGAGGGCTCCCCTTTCTCCATATCCCCTCCAACATATGTTGTTTCCTGTCTTGCTAATTTTGGCCATTATAACTGGTGTAAGGTGATATCTCAATGTGGTTTTAATTTGAATCTCCCTGAGGGCTAATGATGATGAACATATTTTCATGTGTCTGATAGCCATTTGTATGTCTTGATTGGAGAAGTGTCTGTTCATACCTTCTGCCCATTTTTTGATATGATTGCCTGTTTTGTGTGTGTTGAGTTTGAGGAGTTCATTATAAATCCTAGATATCAACCTTTTGTCTGTACTGTCATTTGCAAATATCTTCTCCCATTCCGTGGGTTGCCTCTTTGTTTTTTGACTGTTTCCTTTGCTGTGCAGAAACTTTTGATTTTGATGAAGTCCCAAAAGTTTATTTTTGCTTTTGTTTCCTTTGCCTTTGGAGACATATCTTGGAAGAAGTTGCTGTGGCTGATATCGAAGAGATTACTGCCTATGTTCTCCTCTAGGATTCTGATGGAATCCTGTCTCACGTTGAGGTCTTTTATCCATTTTGAGTTTATCTTTGTGTACGGTGTAAGAGAATGGTCGAGTTCTTCTACATATAGCTGTCCAGTTTTCCCAGCACCATTTATTGAAGAGACTGTCTTTTTTCCACTATATATTTTTTCCTGTTTTGTCGAAGATTAATTGACCATAGAGTTGAGGGTCCATATCTGGGCTCTCTACTCTGTTCCACTGGTCTGTGTGTCTGTTTTTATGCCAGTACCATGCTGTCTTGGTGATCACAGCTTTGTAATAAAGCTTGAAATCAGGTAACATGATGCCCCCAGTTTTATTTTTGTTTTTCAACATTTCCTTAGCGATTCAAGGTCTCTTCTGATCCCCCCCCAGCTCACAATATTTTCTGATTTTGCCTGTGACTTTTTCTTTGACCCATGGGTTACTTAGAAGTTTGTTGTGTGGGGCGCCTGGGTAGCTCAGTGGGCTAAAGCCTCTGCCTTCGGCTCAGGTCATGATCCTGGAGTCCTGGGATAGAGCCCCACACTGGAATCTCTGCTTGGCAGGGAACTTGCTCCCCCACCCACCACCTGCCTCTCTGCCTACTTGTGATTCCTGTCTGTCAAATAAACAAATAAAAAAAAATCTTAAAAAAAAAAGTAATTTGTTGTTTAATTTCCAAACGCTTGGAGATTGTTCTAAATTTCACACACACACACACACACACCCCAAAACCAAAAGCCAAACAAACAAACAAACACCACTTAGAGTGGTTCAATACTTTTCCACGAGTTGAGGTTTGTTAACTGGAAGGCTACATAAATGTATTCTTTGGTACCTGTTCTTAGAAGCCAGGTCAAGTGTGCTGAGTGTTGTTCAGGTTTTTGACATCTTTGCTGACTTTCTGTCTCATCATTCTATTAATCATTTAGAAAGAGGTATTCAAGTCCCCAGATATTACTGCTGAATTGAGTATTTATCCTTTCAATTCTATTTCTGCTTTGTGTATTTTGAAGTTCTGTTTTAGGTGTGTATACATTTGTAATTGCTCTATCTTCCTAAAAAACTGGCTTTTTTATCATTATGAAATTTCCTTTTCTTTCCACTAAACATGTTTTTTCCCTGAAGTTCCCCCCCCCCGATAGTTGTGTAGCCCTTCCAGCTGTCCTATCATTAATGTTTGCATCATGTATCTTTTCCATCCTTTTCCCCACAACCTGTTTTTGTCTTTAGATCTAAACTGCATCTGTTGCTGAAAGCATATTGTTCTGTGCTGTTTCTTACCCACTCTGACAATTTCTACCTTTTTGATTGGAGTTTTTAATCTATTCAATATAAGATTATCTCCGCTATGGCTCGATTGACTTATGCCAGGCTGCTGTTTGTTTTCTATATGTCTTATGTCTTTCTTTCTGTTTCTCTGTTTCTCTTATTGCTTTTTTTGGCGTTAATAGACATTTTCCTATGTACAATTTCAAATCCTTCATTATTTTTGTTTAACTATACTCTTTTGAGTCATTTTCTTAGTGGTTCCTCCAGGGATTACAATATACAACTTAAATTATCATAGTCTATTTCAAATCAATACTAACTTAAATCCAGTAAAATAGAAACTTGATTCCAATATAACTCCATTTTCTCTCCACTCCTTTATGACATTATAGATATATACTACATATATGTACATTTAATCATTTATATAATCTATATATATAATCACTGTGTTATAAAATATATATCTTAAATATAAACATATGAACATAACATATATAAAATGTCATATATGTTAAACATTTTATATACTTTAAAAATAACTTTATAATTATTATTTAATGCAACTTTATGTCTTTTCAATCACTTACATGAAAAGGAGGAAAACATGAAATATATGGTCTTCTATATTTGCCAACATATTTATGTTTTCTGATATCTCTTATTTCCTCATATACATATACACTGTCTGCTATCATGTCCATTACCCTAAGGCACTTCTTTTAGTACTTCTTGTAAGCCATGTCTACTAACACATTCCTTGTCTCTGTTTATCTAACCATATCTTTATTTCACCTGCAATTTGGAGGAATATTTTTGCGAAACACAGAATTCTTGTTTGATAGTTTTACGTTTTCTTTTTGTTTGCTGGTTTTGCTTTCAGCAATTTTCTTTATGCCTCAATGCTTTCCAGCCCTACTATTTTTTTTTAAATAAGACGTATGCTGTTAATCATATCATTGGTCATCAGTATAGACTGAATTATTTTTCTCTCCCTGCATTCAGAATTATCTCTTTGGCCTTCAGCAGTTTGACGAGATGTGCACAGGTATAATGGTCTTTGTGTTTCTTCTGCTTGGAGTTTGTTGAAATTCTTAGATATGTCAATTAAATTTCTTTTATCAAAGTTATGAAGTTTATAAATATTTAGTTCTTCAGATTTCTTCCTCCTTTTCTCTCTTGTTTATTCTATAATGTGTATGTTGGAATATTTTATGGAGTTCTAATGGTCTTTGAAACTCTGTTCATTTTTTAGTATTCTTTCCCTTTCTGTTCTTCAGGATGAATAATTTTAATTATCTATCTTCAAGTTCACTGATTCTTCCTTCTGCCATCTTGAATTTGCTGGTGAGCTTCTATAGTGAATTCTCCTATTCAGTTATTATATTTTCAGATACAGAATTTCCACTGTTTTTTAAAAAATTTTATTTATTTATTTGACAGAGAGAGAGATCAAGATCACAAGTAGGCAGAGAGGCAAGCAGAGAGAGAGGGGGGAAGCAAGCTCCCCGCAGAGCAGGGAGCCCAATGTGGAGCTCGATCCCAGGACTCTGAGATCATGACCTGAGCCGAAGGCAGAGACTTAACCCACTGAGCCATCCACGTGCCCTCAGAACGTCCACTGTTTTAAATCATTTATTTGTCTTTACTGATGTTCTGTATTTGATGAATCATTACTGGCAGAGTTCTTTAAACATATTCCTAATAGCTGATTTAAAGTGTTTGCATGCTAAGTCCAACATGTACAGCCTCCCAGGCAGCTTAAGTTGGCTTTCTTCTCCTTAGAATGGGTCACACTTTCCTGTTTCATTACATGGCTCATGATTTTTATTTTTATAAAAACCAGACACTAAAGGTAATACAGTGTAGCAGCTCTAAATTTTGATTTTTCTCACCGCAGGTTGCTCTTTAAAAAAGAAAAAAAAAATTATTTATTTATTTATTTATTTATTTGAGAGAGGGATAGAAAGAACAGGAGCCAGGAGTGGGGGACAGAAGCAGAGGGAGAAGCAGACTCCTGCTGATCAGGGACCCCCATGCAGGGCTCAATCCCAGGACCCTGAGGTCGGGGCCTGAGCTGAAAGCAGATGCTAAACCAAATGAGCCACCCCGGCGCCCATGGAGGTTGTTCTTTTTGATGTTTTACTGCCGTTACTCTTAGTTTTGTTAGCAACTTGCCTGGATTAATTCTGGGAATTGTATCTCCCTCGGAAAGTGTTGATGTTTCTGCAAAAATTTTTAGTATCTTATTTTTATTTTTAATTTTAGCTTTCTAGGGATTGCTGCTGTTTCAGGACAGCCTCGTCATCAGCCAGTGGCTGATGAGAGCTGCACTCAAACATGTGTGGGTTGGGGAACATAGTTTAAATCTGCCCTAACTTCCATGCTCCCCTGGGCCCTCTTGTGTCTCCTGTTTTGGTGCATGGGCGTGGGACCTGCATCTCTCCCAAGCACATGCACAGCCCTGTACCCCTGAAGAGACTTGCAGACCTACAGGAATATGTGAGACCTTATCAGGACACACTGAAGCTGTCTCATTCACTAGATTTCCCTGTTAAATTTTTGGCAATGTGCTATTCTGTTGCTTTTCCCAACAAAGACAACAACAGGCTAGCTGCAATGTTGACCTTCCCCTTTGTTCGCTACCCAGATTGCTACTGTTATTGACAATGCCCAGAGATGCATGGTTTCTCTATTCTCTGCACCAAATCAAATCAGTCTTCTCTAGTAACTAAGCACTGGTTTTCACAGGCACCGGGCCCTGGTAGAATTCCCACAATGAACTACCTGGTGATGATGAGAACAGCCCCAGGCAAAAAGGCCACACACTTTACCTGCTCTTACCCTTAATAATCACTTCTCAAAAGATCATGATGTCCTTGGCCAATTTTCAGATTCCTAAAATAGCTGTTTTGTCCATTTTTGGAGGGTATTTTTCTCCCATTTGTTTTTATGGAAAGAACTTGCCAGTCTCCTTGCACTACTATTCTAGAAGCCCCCACATCTTTTTTCATAGCTTCATCAGGACTTGGTAAAGCCATCAGTGGTATGAAAATTCGACTTTCCACAAAGCTAAACATTTGCAGAAAAACAAGAAACCACATGAGAAATAAGAGTTCAAGAGCCAAAGTCCCTTAAAATGGTGTGCTTTTGAGGATTTTTGAGGTTGACAAGGTCACAGCTCTTTGCTTGCTTACCTCAGTTAATGAGAACTTGGCATAAGTTTTCCTATAAAAGCAAGAAACAAAAGCCATGGTTTGAACAATTGCACAAGAAAAATGTGTGGAGAACAGAATGCTATTCAGGATATGACAGGAATCCCTACACTCAGAAAGCAGCTCTAACTCAAAATCGGTTTTAGAATTCATCTGCTCAAGCAGGTTGTTCATGGACCTAGGCCCTTGGTGTTGTCCTGTCCCTGCTTTTTCTGTGCTCTCTCCATTGGCTGATGGGACTTGACTCATATCTGTTCCACTTCCTGGGTCATACTGACTCACAACTTGCCGTAGCATGGCCTCTACTCTTTTCTTTTTGATGTCCTCTCTCATTCTTCCTACCGGGTGTTGTGACAGTATTCATGTCTCACTTGCAAGCTCCCCCAAAAAAGGGGATCTGATTGAGTTTTATAGGAGTGTTCCCTAATATCTACCATGCATACTAATGAGCTGAGAATTCTGGTAAAATGAAGATTTTGATTCAGAAAGTCTGGGGTGGGGTTAGAGATTCTTCTCTGTGGGGCCTGTGCTGTTAATCTGCTGGCCCCACTTTCACGAGCAATGCTGTAGTTAGTGCCTATAAAAGATTCAGCTCCTGGGCAGAGCATGTAGAACGGGTGTGTTGAAGACCACAGACCAGGTGTGCATCACATCACTCAGCTGTAGGCTGGGCCACAGGAGTATGTGGAGCAAAAAGCATGGTGCTTTGCTCTATCTGTAAAGAAAGCTTGGCTCTAGAGGTGGTGGACATTCTACACAGTGTGTCCAGTACAAATCATTCTTCATGTGCTAGAGCTAAGTGGTTCCTTTTTTATCTTCGCTGATCAAGGAGAGTAACTCACCTTAAAAGTGAATTAGTCTGCAGAGGACCCCTGACCAGTCTCCATAATACCCAAATTTCTCAAGGAAAACACCTATCTTTTTTGTCTCTTCAGAATGTAAATGAATTCAGAGTATTCCACGCCTCCTTTTTCTGTGTAATTAGAGATTAGGTCTGCACAGTTGTAAGCCAATTATACAGAATACTTTCTATACCATCCAGTACCTATTCACAATATGACAATTTCATCTCTATCCATCTGTTAGCATCTATCACCGTAGTTTATAAGACATTTTCATCTTTTAACTAACTTAATTAACATTGTTGCACGGCGGCATACAGAAAGAACTTTTTCTTGTTTATCTCTGAAGGTGCCCCTGGTGCCGCAAGGCTTGGCTATACACCTAGCCTTACCCTAGTGTGCATCTGAGTCTTCTGGGCCTTTTCTCCAAAACAAAGAGCCTCTACAGGACTCTTCCTAAGATCCCACCCCATTACATTTAAAATGCAGATTTAGAGACCCTGGGGAAGCAGAGGTGGAGAGAGCTTAGCAGAGGGGTGAGGCCCAGAGATGCTCTTCCTAGATCTCTTTCCTCCCTGGGTGCTTGTGTGTTTCCCAATTTAAAGAGAATGAGAAACAAGGCAGGGACGTTTCTTCGCTCAGTAATCCAACAATAACTTTTTGACTAGAGAGAAACAAGGGGAAAAGGGCTCTCACTATGCTGACACAGCCCATGCAGAAACATGGTAGAAGATAAATCAACACTCAACAAAATTCACCAAGATAACTTCAGATAATGGTAACAGCCAAGGAGAAAATAAAAAGTTCAAATGTGGGAGAAAACATAACATGCAGATTTATCTTGAAATTTCGTTGAGGGGAAAATTGAGAATGACCTATTTAATCACCATGAGCCAACATATGCAGCTGGAGTGTCATTTTCTGCTCACATATGGCAGCAAGACAGAAAGTGTTTGCACCGGTGATGAGCATTTCCTCTGAAACCTGAATGGCAGTCACCTATACTCCAGCTACGTCCCATGATCTGCAGGCATAAGGCTGGCATGTTTTCTTTGGAATCTAACAAGTACTTGGAGGCATGCTGGGCTTGGCAGAAGCTAAAGCTAGCCAAGGCCTGGTTCTGATCATTGACAGCTGCCTCCCAGACTGCTGCCATCCCACCAGCCAGTAATGAACCCCAACCCAGGCCTGCCTGCTGTGGCTTCCGAAAGGGGCGGAGGCAGCGACTGCTTATTAAATCAGCTTTCTAGTTAGTGAGAGAGGGCACTGTTACTGCAGCACTCCTACAATTAAAACAATGACAGAAAACCTCTCCCTCCATGACTCCTCGATTGATTATAAAACAAGATGAATCTCCTTTGGCTACATGCAAAGATTTGAAATAGCAGAACGGTGCTTTTCCAGTGGATAATGGTGGTCACGTGGAAGAAAAAATGGATCCCAGAGTCGTGCAGGAGTTTTCCCTCACAACTGGAACAACGTAGGCTCAGTCTCTGGGGCTAACAAAGGAGCAGGGGTAATAGGTTGGACTTCAGAATTTCTCTGAAGAGATTAGGATAAAGTTCCAAGTGAAATAACACACCAACTTTTACAATAGAGTATCAACTTTAGAATATCAACTTTGATAAAGTTCTAAAAATTAAAAGTATAAGGAAACCACATTTGCAATATAATCTTTCCTAAATCTCAACAAAAGTATAGCCAACAAAAATGCCGGGACAAGTGTTTGGTGAATTAAAGGAAGGAAGGAGGCGCCTGGGTGGCTCAGTGGGTTAAGCCGCTGCCTTCGGCTCAGGTCATGATCTCAGGGTCCTGGGATCGAGTCCCACATCGGGCTCTCTGCTCAGCAGGGGGCCTGCTTCCCTTCCTCTCTCTCTGTGATCTCTTCCCTTCCTCTCTCCTACTGTGATCTCTCTCTGTCAAATAAATAAATAAAATCTTAAAAAAAAAATAAAAATAAAGGAAGGAAGGAAGGACGGATGAACATTCTGTTCAAAATTTAAAAATATAACTAAAGGGGCACCTGGGTGGCTCAGTCAGTTAAGCGTCTGTCTTCAGCTCAGGCCATGATCTCAGGGCCTTGGGATGGAGCCCTGCATCAGGCTCCCTGCTCAGGTAGGAGTCTGCATCTCCCTCTGCCTGCTGCTCCCCCTGCTTGTGCTCTCTCCCTCTCTTTCTCTGCCAAATAAATAGATAAAATCTTTTTAAAAACATTTACTAGAATGTAAAAGAATAAACCAGGAAAATCATTTTAAAAATTCATATCCACATTCCTTGCAGTTATCTGGGTATGAATTGCCATAGAACAACACAGCAGGGGAAAAATCTCTCTGTGGTATTTGGAGAGGGAATTATTTCTTTGTTAGACACATTCATTTGCCACTGTGACTCATCTAATATAGAAAAGGAAATAAAGAAATATATTGGCCTGTTAAAGCACCCTTAAAATCTGAACACATTAGAACAGATCTATGTAGGGGAAAATGTGGGCCCTTCATCCCTTATTATTGGCCATAGGATCTTATTAAGACAGTTACTCTTAAAGCCTTCTTCAAAATGACAAGGAGTGTCCACATAGCATGGGCTATAAACACAGCCTAATGGATCTGAGGAATGCCACCCTCCAAAGTGTCTTCACAGACGATAGTCATTTTTTTTTTAAAGATTTTATTTATTTATATTTGACAGAGAGAAATCACAAGTAGATGGAGAGGCAGGCAGAGAGAGAGAGAGGGAAGCAGGCTCCCTGCTGAGCAGAGAGCCTGATGCGGGACTCGATCCCAGGACCCTGAGATCATGACCTGAGCCGAAGGCAGCGGCTTAACCCACTGAGCCACCCAGGCACCCACGATAGTCATTTTTAAGCATGGGTTGAAATCCCTGTAACATAGGTAACTATCAAAATTAAATATCATAGTTGTCTACATTTTTTAAAAGCTAAGAAATTCTTGAAAGAAATATATATATATATATATATATACATATATATTTTATTTATTCATTTGACAGACAGAGATCACAAGCAGGCAGAGAGGCAGGCAGAGAGAGAAGAGGAAGCAGACTCCCTGCTGAGCAGAGAGCCCGATGTGGGGCTCGATCCCAGGACCTTGAGATCATGACTTGAGCTGAAGGCAGAGGCTTTAACCCACTGAGCCACCCAGGAGTCCCAGAAATATATTTTCTTAATTTTTTCTTGGGAAAACATGAGACAGGTATGGTGTTAGAAAGACCTATAACTCATAAACAAGATAAAGATGATAAAATCTGTATAGGAAAATAAAGCATGGGCATACACATGCTCGCGCTCATCAATAAAACGCATGAGACTCCACAATGTTCAAAAGAGAACCGAATTCAACTTTGGTTTGGCTCTAGTTATGAGACCTCAGGTGAATTATTTGCTTCTCTGTGCTTCCAACTTTTCGATGCCAAAATACCATGTAGGCTCTTTTTTCATCCAAGGTCCTTTCCAGCAACAGAGTGCCATAGTCTCAAATATCTGCAGTTTGATATTTCAGATCAGGTACTGTGATGACACCAAAAGCAGAAGAGTCTCGGTAATAGTTTCGGAAAGCACAGGCCTGAGACAAATGTAGCATGGAAATATTGAAGATGACACAGCTCCGAATGCAGCCAACATAATACCGTTGGATAATTTAATATGATGACCGTAGTTCAATTTATGCCCTATTTTTACCTTGAGTGAACTAGTTGGCTTATTTCTAGAATCTGCTTTTGATCAAAATATGGTAAATCAGGAATAATTACAAACTATTAGATATTCCAATGGCTTCTGTGAACGATGTCCTATAATATCCCTCTCAACTTTCCAGAGAAATCCTCAGGAGAACGGGAATAGCAGGGCACTTATTACCCCTTCAGTCATTAGAATACAGATGCGGCCCCATTTACATGACTCATCATTCATTGTTCTTGTTTTCAGGTATACCAGTGCACTGAGACGGTTAAAAAGAACATTTTCTCAAATATGAAGAATCAACTCAGTCTGTTCGAATTACTTAAGTAGATGAGAACCACTGGGAATCTTCATGGTGAACAGAAGGTTTTATGGGAAGAAATCTGGAGATAAAAATCATCAGAACGAACCAGAAATAGGAAAAAGGATGAGATGGATGCCAATTTGTAGGAAAGGGCAGAACAAAGAAGACCAAGAGATACGTAGAGAGCAGGTATCTTTTGTTGAACACGATTAGAAAGATGGTCGATTTTTAAAAAAAGACTTAAAAGAGGAGGAGAATTTCTACTGCCCATTCGAAACCCTGGAGTTAGTCTTATGAGATAGAGATGACATAGTGACAACAGCATAGCTAGGTGTCAAGAAACCGATCAAAGCAGGTCACTTGGGAGAGTCTATTCTTCGTGTGGACGCCACGCCCGCCATCAGATGCCCTGCACTGGACGAGAGCAACTCTCCTTCACTCAGGGCATGGGCAGTTATGCTTTCTTCCGTGGGACCCTTGCTTTATTCACTCTGCCAAGGCAATACCGTCCAGCCGCTGTGCATACGGAACCAGATGCATTGGTGTTTTTAGAGTTCGCTTCTAAAATCCATATATATATGGATTATATATATATATATATATATATATATATATATATATATATATATATATATAAAAGTTCCAGTAGAAATGGAATATTTGTATACTTTGTAAAGCATTTTCACTTTCCAACCCCTTCCCAGGCCTGGATGATTCCTTCAGGATAGGTTCCAGGCTGGCCACAAATGAGTTTTGATCTGGGAAAGGCAATCATGACATGATGCGCCCACTAGGTGGCAGCAGCGGGCATGCCTGTGGCCCTCAAGGGCAGGGTCATGGGGGTTTTAAAAACAACCTGAAAAGATGAGGGCAGGGGATTTCAGAGGCAGAGTCTTAGATGCCTAGAAATGATAAGATTTGCGATGAAAAGGGACGGGAAAACAGGCCTAGGAAGGGGAAATCAGCATCAATCAGCATCGTGCTGTTGGGCTGGTGAGGCTGAACTAGAGGAGTATGGGAAGGGTCCCCCATGTCTGGCCAAATACACTGGTGTCCTTCCCAGAGGTGCTGTCTCCAGCCTGGAGTTTGCTCAAGAGGACTTCTCTGGGGTGCTGAGGAGCAGAGTAGATGGGGCCAGCTGCTGGCCCACCCAAGCGTGTAGGCATGGATGGATGCTGGTCCCTCTTCCCTTCCGTCCCGAGCTGTCCATGCTCTCCGTGATGCTGAATGTCCAGAATTCCCTCCGGCTGTGGCAACCCACAGACTCCCCCCTCTTAGAGGAACCTCACACTGCAGGTTGTTCCTAATGACAGAGACCTGCTGAGCTCTTATCCAAACAAGACCACTTTTACAAGTGAAATTTGTGCTGCTAATGATTCCATCAGAGTCTCAAGTACAACCCAGACTCTCCGGGCAAATGCAGGGCATTTCCCAGCTATCTCCTCCAGGAGAGCGCAGCCAGCCCTCGGAGCGCTGGGAGGTAGCTGAAGCTCTTCCACTTAGGAGCACCCGGCAGAGAGTAAACAAACAACCAGAATCCCCAGAGTGAATCAGTAAGGGGAGGTGACATTGTGTTAGCTCCCTGCAAAGGACGTACAGTCCAATCTACAAATTATGGCTTTCCAGAGGAGGAAAACTCAGATTCGGAGAGTTGAAGTCCTCGTGGAGCGGTAAATGGCAGAAACAGACCAGAACTCAGTGCTGGATGCCTCCTACCCAAATGTTCTCCCACATCAGTGTTCCAAATGGGCAATCGACCCAAACCCACCACCCAACCCCTCTGCCATGTGTAAGGCAGGGATTGAAAGGAAGACGGGCATTATAAACCATTCACCTAAGAGGAGGCATGACACTGTGACCCTGTAAACAGGGACACAAAAGCAAATGCTTGCAGGTGACACGCAGACAACAGAAATGGGGAAAGTGGCTGGCCAGGCAAGAGACACCCAGCTCTCTCTGGTTATTGTAGATAACAACCAGGTGAGAGCACAGTCTCTGTTGTTTATTCAACACAGAGCTAAAAACAAGGGTTTTAGTGTTTTTCAAAAACATGTGAGATCTCTCCATGTTTTTAAGAATAAAAATAATCGTCAAGTCCTGTGGAAACCAAATCAAGACATTTGTGAGTCATCCTTGACCTATGGGCTGCTGCGGTGCCCCGCTCCTAGACGTGCTGATTGAACTGCCCTGGGGTTATGGCCTGGCCTACCAGATTTTTACAGCTCCCGCTGGTGATCTCCGGGACAAAGCTGAGTTTTACGATGTGAAGTTTTGATCATTGTCAGCATAGGCATCAACTGGAAATTAGAAATGCAGAATCTGGAGTCCCACCAGGGTCTAGTGAATCTGTAAGACTCTCCTGAAATCAAGCTCCTCATTTTAAGCAGAACCCACCCCCCACCCCCGCCCCGCCACCTCTCTGCCTGAGGTGGTTTGTTTGAGAAATCCTGATCAAGAGAAAGGGTTCAGCCAGTGCTTATAATCCTAATAGTTTCCACTTGGCAAACAACCAAAGCCAGGGCCAGATGTAAAACACTGCCACTCCATTCCCTATCCTGCCCACGGTCCAAACATGGCCCCATCCTGGGAAGGCAGAAGAGCCTTTCGTCTTCTTTTGTTCTGCTGTGCTTTTCTTGGTAACAGTTCTGCTTGTGTAGCTGGGCAGGATGAAGCAGTAAGTGCATCCCAGAAGTTGGGGTATCCGAGCACTGGTTCTTTTCTTGAGAGAGCAGCGTCTTAATTGGGCTGCCACAGTAAACAGATCTTGCCCTTAGGGATCCCACGAGAAGATGGCTGACCAAAAAATAATATTATCGGCTCTGTCTCCAAACGAGAACCGATTAATCTTGAATCTAACCTTCGGCTTCCTTTATTCCACATCACTGATTTTACCATATATCTTTTTACCTGTCAGATGTCTCTGGCATAAATGTCACTGCACGGTCCCTTCTATGACATGGTCTCTAAGTTTTAAAAATTTTCCACGATGCGGCCAGGAGAACGTAGTGTTCCTTTGTCATCTGACAAGAGTCCCAACTTCATTAAAAGCTCTTAGAATGCGCTGCTTTCCCTAAAGGGAAACCTCGTCCTCATTTATCTACTCCTCCCAAGGGGAAAAAAAAATGGATTAGCCCCAATCCCATGCAGGGAGTCAGTCAATAAACGTTAAAATACAATAATAATAATGACTAGAAAGCTTTGTCTTCTTCCTTATCTGTGCAGGTTGCCATGGTTACCACTAAAATCTTGTTTTGTTTCACTGGTCCTTCTATTCTTTTACATAAGATTCCTTGGGTTCACTGCTCCCCTTCCCTCCGTTTTACTACTTCCTTGAGGATCCGTCACTGTCACCGATGGAACACACCTGTGCTATATACCTGGGACTCTTTCCATTTTAAATGCTACATTCTCTCCCAGGAAACTTTCAAGAGTCCAATCGTATGAACGAGCTTAAAGCATAGAAATAGGAGAATACTGTGATAAAAATCACAATATTCTACTTTTCCAGTTGGGTCACATTGTAAAAGTATGTGTAAAAAATAGAAATTTATTAACTAAGCTGCTGTGCTTCTAGAATAAAAAAAAAATACTTCTTCTTTATCAGAAATACTTATGTAAGACGTATCTGAATCCTGAAACATGTTCCTTCACCTCAGAACAATCGAAAGCAAGTGCCACCATGTGCAAAGTGTCTCCGGGAGCTCTGTGGTTCCCTATTCTGTGTGCATGGAGATTTTTCCCTTGAATTGTGACTCTAGTGTTAACCAACCTTGGGCTTCTACCCTTTGGTCGCCCAGATAACCCCCTGCTGTTCCCTGGCGTAGTCATTCCCTTAGTAATTGTGTCTGCTGGCTTCAAAAACCCTCCACCCCCTTTCTCTAAGGCTGTAGCTGGGCGACACATCTGGAAGCTGTAACTCCATGTTCAACTATTTCTTAGATTTTTTTTTTTAAGATTTTATTTGCTTATTTGACAGAGAGAGAGCACAAGCAAGGGGAGTGGGAGAGGAAACAGACTCCCCACTGAGAAGGGAGCCTGATGTGGGGCTTGATCCCAGGACCCTCAAATATTTCTTGTTGGGTTCAACGTGTGCGGTTAGCCAGCAGAGAGTGGTCATACTGACTGTTCTCTCATTCATTCTCTCCTTCAGTCCACCCAAAGACGTGGTTGCCTGGCTTAGAGCTCAGCTGCACTGACTCCCTTTTGTTACTTAATATTTATCAGATGACGGGGTTTGCAAGCACTAGATACGGCATCTGAAGTTGTTCTCCAACAGGCAACCAATGCCTACTTGTTGATCATCTCATGTTGAGAGGGCTTGGCTGCAGGGCTATGATGCCTAATTACTCTCTCCTTTTTCCATAGGTTAAATTATGCAAAATTGTTGATATTTGACCATTCTGACCTCTGAAAATGATAGTATCACATGATTCAGCCTAAGCATTTGGGAAGAGAAGGGAACATGTTCCCCCAACGATTCTGGCCTATCTGCAGCTCCTGAGCTCTACCATTTTACACAAAGTATAGACTCTCAAGCCTCCATTAAAAGGAGAAAAAAAAAAAAAAAAGAAAAAAAGAAAAAAGGAAGAGCTATCAGATTCTTGCTGAGGTGCACTAAATTATTCAAAGGCAGGTGGATAAATCAGGAGGGAATTAATTGTGCCTCCCCCTGCCCTTCTGCCTCATAGTTTCTAGAAGGCCAGCATGAGGAAGGCATGATGGAGTCAAACCATGACCACATACTCATGGGTGAGGGGCTGGGAAGACAGAAAGCGATCCTAGCTGCTTTTTTCCGGGGGAGAAAGGCTAAGGTCAAACGTGTAATTCTTGCAGGGCTTTGCTCTGTTTCTAATCCAAGAATCTGTGAGGATTCCTTTGAAAGGGAGATCAAAAAAATCAATGGCTAATAGTCTCCGAGTTTCTTCCAACTAAGTGATACTGGGTACTATTATATTTGGGGCCGTGTGCACTCCAGCAGCTCTATTTTTCATGACCCTCAGGAGGGTACTAAACTGAAATATAATTTGATCAAATATAAGGAGAGGCATCAGTCAGGGACAACCACACACCAGAAATGGCATAAGAGAGGATAAGGAAACAACGGAGTATGAGCTGTGTCAGTCTCGGTAACTCATTTGTGGTAACGATGTATACAAGACTCAGTCCTGTCATGGTACACAAATCTTTGCTTTACTGACCCTTACAATTCTCTGGCTGGCTTTCTCTTCCTAGGATATTAAGGATGGCCGTGGTGGGTTTTACCCATCAATTGCTGGTAACCAATCTTCTCTTGCATCTTCCCCACAGCACAGTATTTTCCATCGCCTCTACTGTGTTGTACATCCCTCCTGCTTGGTTTTTCTTTTTTAATTTCTTCTTTAAATTTAATTTAGTTAACATATAGTGTAGCATTGGTTTCAGGGGTAGAACTGAGTGGTTCCTCAGTTGCATGCAACACCCTGTTCTCATTCCATTACGTGCCGGCCTTAATGCCCTCACCCAGTTACTCCGACGCCTCACTCCCCTCCCCTCCAGCAGCCCTCAGTGTGCTTCCTAGAGGGAAGAGTCACTCACGAGTTGTCTCCCTCTCTGATTTCATCTTATTTTCCTTCTCTTTCCCTATGTTCACCTGTTTTGTTTCTTAAATTACACCTATGACTGAAATCATAGGGTGTCTGTCTTTCTCTGACTCACTTATTTGGCTCAGCATCATACCCTCTCAGGACCCTTCCTGTGAAAAGATGGCAGGGAGACTAGATTCAGGTGAAAGCTTCTGTGATCAACTCTATGCTCCTGAAAGTACTGCTGTGGTTATCAACCTTTTCCCAAACATGGAATAAATGCCACCAGGGAACATGTGAGACAATTTTAGGTGTCACATGCAAAACTTTTTTTTAAATTAATTAATTAATTAATTTTTAGTAATTGTGTACTTTTTGTTAAACTTCTATTGGGACAATCGATATTGGGTTCCTGTTGGCAATAGAAATAAATTCAAATGAATTAGGTTTAAAAGTCAACATGTTAAGAAAAAGTAGCAAGTCAATATTGGCACATCATTAAGAAGGCGGTGGTAAGTGAGAAACAACACACGCAGGGTGATTCTCAATGAGAAAACCAGGGCTGAGTTCACTAGCTCCTTGTAAGTGGCATTAACTTTGAAACTCTGCAAAATAGAACTATCTTTTTAGAAGTGACTGACAGTCTGTCTTTATGAAGTGTTTTCCACTGGAGGCCTGAGTTCTACGAGCAGGATCCTTTCTCAAAGCCATTCTCCGAGTTCTGAGGAGTTCTGACCTTCTTCAAAGCCATGGCCAAAGTCCTGGTGAGGATGGAGACCTGAGGGTCATGGCTAGGAGGGCAACCAACCCACATGACCCCCTGGAGCCCTGAAGGGCTCTCTGTCATCCTGCCTCTTTCTCCCTCGACAGATCCTCATCTGCCTGGCCCTGCGCCGAGTCCTTTCTGAGCATTAACTCATGCTTCCTCTTCCCAACTCTGTAGTATGGCGATCTGTTTCTCCCCACTCTACGTAGAATGAGAGCAGATACTGTGCCTTGGCTCCCAGAGTCTGAAGCTGGTTGAGGCAAGGTTAAAGCTTAGATCTTCTAACAGTGAACCAGGACAGCACTCCAGATCTCTTAGGAAGGAAGTATTTGAGAGAAATCTGCTTCTCATCCAGATTGAGGAGTTTCGATACCATTTGGCAGGTCCTTCAGAACATGTCATCGGTGGGTCCTACATTCTACTCTGAAGTAGGTAACAAAATGCTGCTCCCACCAAAGGAGAAAAGGGGAAGACGTCAAGCGATCATGAGTTTCCATCCTGATTCCGACTGTAACACAACTTTAAATGATTTATTTCAAGGGACTTAGCCATAAATTAAATTATTTGATTAGAAAGCCAATTTTTTCTTCTAAAATCATTTCATCCTTCAGCCATTAAATGAACCTAAATTCACAACATGGGAAGCTTGCTCACAAGTAGAGAGCTTTTTATTAAATTGTTTTAAGGGTTAGCTCACCTTCTGCATAACACGCTCACTTCCTAATCCCATTTTGCAGCAACACTTTAGGCAACGATCCCAGTGAATGCTGCGGGCAGAAAGTCTCTGCATGCACGTGTGTGTGAGTGCTCAAGTGTACACATTCGTGCACACGGGGAGCTCAGGCATGCCGGTTTGGGCCACCAGTCATCTTTTTTTTAAAGAGATTTATTTGTTTACTTGAAAGAGACAGAGCATGAGCAGTGGGGGAGGACTGGGAGAAGGGCAGAGGGAGAAGCAGGCTCCCCACTGAGCAGGGAGCCCGCCGTAAGGCTCCATCCCAGGACCCTGGGAACATGACCTGAGCTGAAGGCAAACGCTTAATTGACTGAGCCACCCAGGTGTCCCTGAGCCACCAACAATCTAATTTCTCTTAAACCCAAGAGGCTTGCTGAGTGAAATATTAAAATGGTTGTGGGTCCTGGGCCATGAGGTCCTTAAACGATGGGATTGGGACTACGAACCAAGGAGAGCAACTTTTCTTGGGACGCTTTTGGTTTATACTTTGCGTTGAGAAGGATTTCCTGTGTGTCCCTGGCTAATACCATGCAATCTCCTAGGGCCTGGTTTCAAATGTTTCAAGAGGGGTGGTGGTTAGGTTAATTGGGATCAGTGATGCCATCCTGCTAGCTTTGGAAACCTTATAAGAGAATTATAAGTCTTGTCAGTAGAGAGGTCCCTCCTTTCTCAAGGTGTGTGTTTGTAAAATCATATATGCCAAGCCCTATTTTTAAAAAAATATATATATATACACATATGTATATATATTTTACAAAGAGAGAAAGAGAGCACGAGCAGGCGGATCTGCAGGCAGGGGAGAGGGAGAAGCAGGCTCCCCACCGAGCAGGGAGCCCAACGTGGGACTCAGTCCCAGGACCTCGGTATCATGACCTGAGCCAAAGGCAGACACATAACTGAGCCACTCAGGTTCCCCTATGCCAAGTTCTTAATACTGGCCTTGCCAAAACCACAAATTCAGGAAATGGATGTCACTGCCGAGACCCAGCATACTGACGGGGTCAGGGGCTCTTGGGTCAGACTACTTGGACGATTTATCATGCTGGCTCTGTGACCTTGGGCAAGTCTGCTAACCTCTCTGTGCCTCATGAATAAATTGAGAATAACTGTAAATGTTATTTCATAAGGTTATTGAGTTAATACAAATGAAGCCTTTCCTTTCCTTTTTTTTTTTTTTTTTTTTTTTTTTTTTTTAAGTAGTCTCCACACAGGAATGCAACGTGGGGCTTGAACTCATGACCCTGAGATCCAGACCTATGCTGAGATCAAGATTCAGACTGAGCCACCCGGGTGCCCCATGGATGAAACCTTTAAAATAAAGTCTACCATTTAGGGACTACTCAAAGAATATTATCTATCTTTATTATAATTCAGAATGCTAGCTAAATCTTTATATTATTTGAATAGACTGCTTTCATATTTAAGTTTTTTTTTGCCCAAGCAATTACAATTTTACATACTTATAAATAAAACAAACAAAAATTATCTCAAAGAATTATGTAACGTGAACAAAGAACTATAATACTGTGGGTTTTTTTAAATAATACTTTTTTTTTTTTTTAAATTCTGAAAGGGGGGGCACCTGGGTGGTACAGTCAATTGAGCCTTCAACTTTCGGTTTTGGCTCAGGTCATGATCTCAGGGTCATGAGATCAAGGCCCTTGTCTGGCTCAGTGCTCCGTGGGAAGTCAGCCTGAGACTTTCTCTCTCCCTCTGCCCTCTGCTCCCCTATCTCTAAATACAAAAATAGTTTTAAAAAAATCCTGAAAGGATACTGTAAATGTCAGAGATAAATTCATCCAGTTTGATATATTTTATAGTAAATCTCTAAAATGTACACATTATGAGATTAATAAAAATGTTAGACACAACAGTGGCATAAAGCCGATTTTTGTAATGACATACTTTTTGTATTTGACATATTATTACCACGAGCTGTTAAACAGATTAAGAGAAAGTTACATTATTCATTCCAACATTCCCCCCAAAATAACTCCAAATCCAAACTTTATATTCCCATAGCTAGTCACATGTGTCCTCGAAAGCATCGCTTACGGCTCAGAGGACAAAATGTACAACCTGAAATATTAACTTCTATTTATGCCACGGCATCAAGGAGAGAGAAACATGGGTCACACCTGGTCCAAACCACAAATTCGATGACAGTTACTCTTATCTTTCTTCCGAATTCCCCCTTCCCATCCCTCTGACTTATACCCAATGCTCTCCCAACCACCGCTTTGTTCAGCACGGACAACACTCCCACTTCATGCTGCAGAAGGATGTGGCACATGAACTTGAACCTGAGCCAAGAGCCGTGAGTGACCAGCATCTCGCCTCAGGCACCAGACTCTGGGATGGGCACACCCCACATAGCGGAGTGTGGGACTTCACAAAGCCCAGAAAAAATGGACCCTTTTTCAAATAAGGGAAATAATCTCAGAAAGTTCAAATATTTGCTCATGGTCACAGTTTCGATGTGTGTGACTCTGCCTTTCTGGACCTGGGTGACTCCGCGGACATCCCTGTGTGGGAGCACGTGGGTCTTCTGGTTACCAACCAAAGAAAAGAAGCCAAAGCCAAAAGCTGACCAGAGAGTGTGTGTGTGTGTGTGTGTGTGTGTGTTTAAGATTTTATTTATTTATTTGAGAGAGAGAGAGAGCACAAGCAAGGGAAGAGGGAGAGGGAGGAGGAGGAAGCAGGTTCCCCGCCAAGCAAGGAACCCAATGCGGAACTTGATCCCAGGACCCTGAGATCATGACCTGAGGCAAAGGCAGACACTTAACCCACTGAGCCATCCAGGCAACCCTCAGAGTATCTTTAGTTTGTAGAACAACCGAGTGTATTTTGTTTATCCGTCTTTCCCACATTTTCTATGAGGAACATTCACTGTCTCAATAATGTGAAACAACACAGCTTTAGAATAATTAAACATTAAAGACAGAGGTGGCAAGGCACTTTCTGGGAGATGGCGTTGCCCAACAAAGGCTTAAGTTACCAGGCTTCCCACCCGTGTTTGTGTTTATATGGGAAATTCAAAGATTTTAAAAAGAAAAGAAAAAAGGGAAGAAAGAAAGGAAGGAAGGAAGGAAGGAAACCAATCCAACAAAACAAAACGACGACGACTCCAAACTCTCTCAGAGCCAAAGACATGCATCATTTAGTGTGGAATGGTGAACAGCAGGTTGATCATTTTGGATTAGAAACAAACCTAACACCGGTCGGCCAACCAGCTAGACCTTGTCTCAGTGAACAAGCTGTCTACCCAGGATTGCTCTCCGTCCCAGGGCACTGCTTCTTATCTCCTCTCTCTCTCTCTCCCTCTCTCGGCCTCCAAATCCCAATTGCCTTGCTGGAGTCTACACCACACAAAGGGTGCTCTTCAAATGGACAGGACACATATAGGAATCAGACAGGGAAGTGTGGGGACACCAGCTGTTCCTGCTGCCTCCCTCGGCCATTTCTCAGACAAGTGACCTTCTAGCCATTCCATTTCATTTCCCCAAAACTAAATGTCCATCCTTCCACTTAGGATCATTTGGGATTGCTGGTTTTTGAACTACGTTGCTTAAAATATTAATAGATAGTTTTAAGGCCATGCGTTTTTATCCTTCCCTTTTCCTGGGGCCCTAATATTAATTCTGAAGAATACTCTTTCTTTTCCTCAAATTCTCTCCCTCTCTCTGTCTCTCATTCATTTAGTGTGTTACCTTGACTAATAAATGTGTAATAGTAAGTTTAACCTGGTAGAATGCTTGTACAGGAGTATTTCACAGTGTGATGAAAGATAAAAAAAAAAGTACTGTCAATTTAATTACATACCACTCATACCTATTAATATCAGATAAAAATGACTTTCTTGTTTGTTAAGTACGGGACAATAAACTAACTCCACATCAAAATTTCACATTATACCTTGCTTTTATTTTAAGATTTTATTTATTTACTTGAGATAGAGTGAGAACAAGTAAGAGAGAGAGAGAGAGAGAGAGCGTGAGAGAGCACAAGCAGGGGGAGCAGCAGAGGGAGGGAGAGAAGCAGGCTCCCCTCTGAGCAGGGAGCCCAACGGGGGGCTTGATCCCAGGACCCTGGGGTCATGACCTGAGCCAGAGGCAGACGCTTAACTGACTGAGCCACCAGGCGCCCCCCACATTTTATTTTTACTTCAGTAATGCTGTCATTCTGTATCTCCTCCCCATACTCCTCCAGGAAGCAGTGTTTCTCCAGCAACAGGACACTAATTGGTTTTAAATCCATGTCCTTCACTTAGAAGCACAATTATCCCCTGATCAGCTTCTTTGCACTGCCCCACTGCCATAAAAGACAGTCATGAAATATTCACGAGCAGCATATAAGAGAAGGGCTTTGTTCTACTAAGGCTCGGGAGAAGTTAACTTTGCTCCCAACTGGAAGAAAAAGATGACAGAAAAGGGATCAAAGTTTCCAACCTGGAGCCCATCGAAGAAACTGCTAAATGTTACCTAAAGTAGAGAGAATCACAGACGTAGACAGAAATGATGGGAGAGTCTTAGAGGAAAGTTACTGTCCCCCCTACCCTTCTCCCTCTCATTTTTCCCACAACATACAGGCATGCCTACACACACACACTTGGGCACGCGTACACACAAGCACACACATGCACAAACACAGGCATATCCGGAAGGCAGTGGGTAGAGACCTGACTTGAACGTTCCTCTTACGTCCTTATTTATTTGAACATATATCGTTCCATCGTGATCGTTACTATTAAAGGAGTGAGATATTCTTTAATTCAATTATTCAGCATTCAAAATTAACTTGTAAAATTACTACACCTTACATCTCAGAGCTGGAAATCACTGAGAAAATGTGTGTACGCACCATTTACCGAGAGCATTTAAGAGATACCCATGCAGCAGCGAAAGTAAATATTTGTTAAAAAAAAAAAAAGAAGTATAAATCATTTTTTAAATCCAAAGTCTAATTTCCTTGTTTCCTTAATGAGGACTATCATACCTCTTTTACTATCCCCCTTGAGGATTAAGTGAAATAGTTCATGAGGACATGTCAGGCACATTTATTTCTTGGCACATTTTGACAAGTATTAGCAGAGTATGAATCTATTGTCATAGAAATACAAAAATGGAAGGGTCTCAGGTTAAAAAAAAAGAAAAGAAAAAACCAGCAGAATGCTTAATTTTTGCCAAGAAGCTTAGCAGTGAACACAACGGGTTCTTTTCAAAACACCTTCTTTCTCTGTCTAGAGAATTCTGGGTCCTTAGGTATGTGAATGGTTTTTCCCTAAAGAGGGTTCAATGAGAGGCAAGCTTCCCACTTGGACCATCTGCAGTGGGTCAGGGCTCCTGGCTCCTCATCCCTCCAGGACATGAGAGAGTGTGGCTGGGAGGAAGGCTGTGGAGAACAAACCTCAGACATTCTGGTGGGCTTACACATCTCCCCTCTGTACCTGGGCAGCATCTCATCCCCAAGAAGAGGAAAGGGACGGTCTATAAGCTCTTGAATGGCCGTGGAGAGGAACAGCTGCCGACAACGAATCGATTTCATTGGAGTTCAATAGCAGCAGGCAGGGGGCCCCAGAGCCGCTGTGCCCCACTGTGCCTACCCATCAGGGTAGTCAACATCATTAAGACAATTCGAGAGTGCCTAACTGCAGAAGCCCAGCACTGGCGCTGGCGTCACTGCAGGGGGAGGGGGGCAGAGGCATGGAATTCTCATCTGCAGGGCACTCCAAGGGCCTGAAGCAGAAAAAGGAACAAACAGCAGGACAGATTGCAAAGCACCCCCTTGCTGCCCGGTCTCCGCAACAGCCCAGTTGCCAGATGAGCAAACGATCTGGTGTTTCCAGGTCCCCTTGTGCTGCTTCCTTTGTGGTACATTGAACCCCCCCTGGAATGTGCCGCATCTCCCTGACGCTCGAGCAGATGCTCTATGACTTGAAGCCCAAGAGGTTTTCACATCCACGCTTTGGGTGCGAGAACCCAGCGGGAGCCCCTGCATCATTCCCGATGCCTTTTATGATGTCCAAACACATGCCTAGAGAAGCAGGAAGACATGTAAGAGAAGGAAATGGCTGTCATAACAGCCAAATATTTAGATCCCAGGAAAAGGCTGCCAGAGGCTCCATTTCCCGAAGAGACGTGCCAGACGGACCTGTGTAAGGATCAAATTTCCGATATGGTTTTAATCCGCTCTGTAAGCCTGCGGTTTACATATCTCAACGAGCCTGCATGTATACGAAAAGAAGGTGAGTTCCTACCTAGGAGGGCCTCTCAGAGACGGATTTAGTAGTAGTTATCTCTGCATTTACTTGGCTGCTGGCATTTGCCCAGAGTTGTTTTTGAAAATACAGGTGCAAGACATCGTTCAAATCCACCACAGAGGCACGGGGAGAGGAACACCCCCACCCCCCAACAACTCCTGGTTCCCTCGCTTAGCAGCCAGGCTCCAGTAAAGTGCCAGAAATTTGGCACCTCTTTTAGAATGATGGATGAAAGGCACAAAAATAAACATTTTCCAAATGCCCTCTATGTAATAAAGGCCAATTCCTAGCGTATCATAATTTCCCAAAAGTTAGATGAGACTTATGACTATTTTTTACCCTTTTGGAAAGCCTCATCATCAAAACCAAAGTGATTACTCATAAGCTGTTATTAGAAGTCAGTGAGCACGTTGAGATCTCTCTTCCTTAATCACTTTTCCAGAGGAGAAAGAAGCTTGGTGTGTTTTCTGGCACAGGCAACAAGAGATGTCTTGGCCTCTAGGACATACAACTTGTAGGTCAGGTAAAATCCATGCATGGTTTCTTCATCAACAGTAGAGATCGACCAAGCGTGTCTATAAATGTACATACCACGGTATAAGGTACTCTTATTTGCTCAACTACAATGTTAAAGGAAGATCGTCCTACGCTGGGACTTGTTACAAGCATGTGATCAATTTCTTCAGCCACAGTGACTAATGACCTGAAATACTTTGTTGCAGATTTGAGAAAGTATGGACAGACTATATCATATATGCTTCCGGGACCATTTCTGATGGTACCGGACATCCTGTTTCCTTGATTGCCTCAGCACATGCACTAACGACTCTAAACAATAAGAATTATTTCTAGAACACTGACATTCAACAAAATGCTAGGAATCAGGGCAAAGGATGTTCAAAGCTTTCAAAAGGGGGACTGTGTGGAGAGGGGATAAAGAAACCAAGTGGCCTCATGAGCAGTACCATTAATTTAAAATGCTGCTTTGCTTTGAAAATATTTAAACTAAAAGAGGATCACTTGTAATTGCTACTTTAGAATCATTAAGACTCTGATATATAAAATCATGTAGATTACAGAAACCAAGGAATAGAATGAAATCCAAGGGCTCATCTAGATCAACTCACGATCCCATATGTGTCCTTCCTTTCCTAAGTCTATGCCCAGTGTTCTAGTGGGAGGTCTTGGTGGCAGGAGCATATTCTCTTGGGAAATAGTGCAAGAGCCAGTCACACAAAGGGATTTATACAAAAGGAGAGCTAGTTTCAAATCCTGGTTCTGTCATTGCCTTATACGGCACCTTGCTCAAGCTACTGAACTTCTTTGAGCTTATCCTTACTTAAGAATAACAACTTGTGGGGTGCCTGGGTGGCTCAGTGGGTTAAGTCTCTGCCTTTGGCTCAGGTCATGATCTCAGGGTCCTAGGATCGAGCCCCACATCGGGCTCTCTGCTCGGCGAGGAGTCTGCTTCCCCCCTCTATCTCTGTCTGCCTCTCTGCCTACTTGTGATCTCTGTCAAAGAAATAAAATCTTAAAAAAAAAAAAAAAAAGACAACTTATCTATTTCATGTAGATGTTGTGAGGGAGGGAGGGGACTGAATGATGTCCAATGCATCTTGCCCAGATTAAATACTCTATAAATGTTAACTGTTGTCTTCAGAGACAGCCCTATAAATGGGTGTTTTTGACATCTTTCAGGGACATCTTAGGATGCCATTAGGAAAGCACATTTCAGATTTTTCAGTCCCCCCATGTAGCTCTCCACTTGAAAATTAATTATTTCAGGAAAAAAGCATGAACACATCACAAGTATCTTGCATGCCTTATTTCTCCTCGCCAAGTGTTTAACTTTGCAACTCTTTCCCACAGACTAATTACAAAGTTGAGCCCTGACCTCCATCACTCTGAGGAGGGAAAGTCTGTCCAGATGAGGCTAGAAGTGGCTTCTTTCTGCATGAGTTACTCGTCAAGAAATCGGATTTCCATCCAAGCAGAAGCATCAACACGCAGAGCTTTGGAGCCAGGCCTTCTTGCTGTGCCATGTTTTTCTGTATTCTTTTCAGCCTATCATGCACGGCATCCATCGCCAAGTAGTTATTTCCTCTGTGTGCTGTAGAACCTTTGCCTTTTGATCATTAAGATAAACTCACCATATAGTAACCTGGTAACATCGTTAAGACGTGAGGCAGACAATGACTAGAGCTTCTTCCCCTTACTTACCCCTAAGGTAGGTCAGGCCTTGCTGAAATAGATGCCCTTGAAATCTACCATCAAGGAAGCAATATTCTGAGCATCTCCCCAAAGAGTAGTTCCTACCACTAATAAGGCCTTCATTTTAGTTTTTCCTTCAAGAGTTAAGAATCACTTCCATTTCCAGGTCAGGGTTTAGTCACTGGAGCTCTGTGATTGGGTCACAGGTGTGCCGAGGTATTGATCCCTCGGTCCTTAATCCCACCCGAGGAGGCCTGGGGTGGGGGGCGATATCATCCTTTATCATTATGCCAGTCGATGCAGAAAACATTTTCTGCTTGAGTATTGATGTGCAATGTTGAGAAACAGAGAATCTCTAATCATCATCTGCCTCACTTCTTACAACGTTATCAGATTCCCACATAGTGGGTTTATCTCACTGATCAAAAGGTAAAGCTACTGATACATTAATGAAATAGGTTCTAGTCTGTTCCTCCTTTGGTAGCTGAGGAAAGTCCAGGATCCTAAGTGCTGCCTGACTGTGGGACACAAAGCGTCATGCCTTCTGTAGTGAAAGGTAATTATAGTATCACTTTTTTCTACTTTTCTACAGATGTGAGGAACAAGCAATGTCTATATAATTGATGGGTCTTTACAATGCACCATATAGTTGGAGATTTTATCATGGAAAGAAAGGATGTCGTCTGTCTCCCAATATCAAGTAAGCGATTGGCTACTTAATGCTTTGTGACTAATAATATAGTAACTGAATAAAGATAGGGAATACTGTAGGTTCATGTGCACACTCTTTTAACAGTTTCCTGTTTTCTGGGGCACCTGGGTGGCTCAGTTGTTAGGTGCCTACCTTCAGCTCGGGTCATGATCCCAGGGTCCTGGGATCGAGCCCTGCATGGGATGGGGTACAGGGGGTCCCTGCTCAATGGGAAGTCTGCTTCTGCCTCTCCCACTCCCCCTGCTTGTGGCCCTTCTCTCGCTGTCTCTGTGTCAAATAAATAAATAAAATTTTTAAAAAATAGTTTAACTGTTTCCTATTTTCTCTGACATGCCAGAAAGGATAAATCATGAACATAAATGTTAAGGCATATATCAGTAGTAGCTACACTTGCATTGTTCTTATTTTATGATTACTAATGTCTCCGTGGCACCCCACGGCTTACAAAGAGCAGACCTCTTAAAATGATGAGAACACAGAACAAAAAAGGCACAGCGAAACAAAAGTGGTCTATTTGATAGAGAAACAATGTGTTTTTGCATGAGGAAACATCATACCAAGTTCACTTTTGGCACACTGAGGTTAAGTAGGTGTGCAGAAATAATACTATCCTAAAATAAGCCAGTGACTCAAGAAGAATAAAAGTTTATTACCATATAGAAAGAAAACCTTCTTGTGTTCCTATTTTCGTGTCTAAAGCATCATGGAAAGACACTTCCCAATTCCTTTTATAAACTCTTAATTGTGGAGGGAAGGGGACATTTGACAAAGGAGGGTGTCAGCTGACTCAGAAGGGTTCATTGTGCGCTTTGATAGTGCCTTCTTTAAATGAAGGATAAGGTGAAAATTAAAGCACCGAGAGAGAGAGAGAGAGAGAGAGAGAGAGAGAACTGTAGAACAAAAAAGGAAGCTTGAAAAAAGAAAGCTAGAGATTGCTTAACAACCAAGTGATAAAGGAGAATTTTTCAAGGAGGAGAGGAGGATTCACAAAGGGGCTGGTGAAAAAGAAATTATAAAGATCGATATCCAAAGGTCACAAGAACTCTTGACAGGGATTTACTCAATTTCTTTGTCTCTAAGCAGCCGATAACTGAGGCGGCCTTTCTCTAGCATTGCTTTTTCCAAATGGCGGTCACTAACCACATGACCTCGGTATGTGGCTGGTGGGAATCAAGATGTGTTCGAAGGGTAAAATACACACCAGTTTGGAATACTTTGCAGAAAATGTAAAATATCTCCCTAATAATTTTTGTGATAACACTAAATAAAACATTAAAATCGACTTCACTTGTTTTTTTGTTTTTTAAAGATTTTTATTTATTTATTTGTCAGAGAGAGAGAAAAAATAGAGAGCCCAAGCAGGGGGAGCGGCAGATAGAGGGAGAGGGAGAAGCAGGCTCCCCACTGACGTTGTGTGGCTGTCCACAGAGCCATCACCAAAAAGAATTCTGCATTGACCTGACTTCCATGTGTCACAAACTCCTTTGGTAGAATTTTGCATGTATACATCAGATTGGCGAAATCTAAGTCATGTGGCTCATGCCGTATCCTACTAGAGAAGGCAGTACTGAGAATCTAATATTTTTTTCCCCTCCTATATAAGGAAAAGGACTCTACCTTTCATTAAAATTCATAAGGCAGGAACTTCCCCAAACACATCTGTGGGGCAGATTCCCTAAATGATGAATGCTCCCGATAATCCTTTCGTTGTGAATGCATCTAATTATTTTTCTTTGATCAAATATATTCCTTACCACTGCATTTCATGTGTAAGGCTTCTTGTACTGTAGTGGATTTCTGAATGATAAAAAAAAAAAAAAAAAAAAAAAACAACCACTAAGCTGTGTGAATCAGGGCTCTCCAGAGAAATTGAACCAATCGAATTTATTTATTTACTTTGTATTTGCTTATCATTATAGTATACATATATTTGTAATAATGGATGTTTGTATTTAGGATATTATAATTTATTTACTATTATTTATTTTATTATCATTATTATTTTTTTAAAGATTTTATTTATCTGACAGAGATCACAAGTAGGCAGAGAGGCAGGCAGAGAGAGAGAGGAGGAAGCAGGCTCCCTGCTGAGCAGAGCCCAATGCGGGACTCGATCCCAGGACCCTGCGATCATGACCTGTGTCAAAGGCAGAGGCTTTAACCCACTGAGCCACCCAGGTGCCCCATTTATTTTATTATTATTATACCTGTGTCTATTATAAGAAAATGCAATGTTAAAGGCTAAAAAAATCTGAATCCAGAATTGGTCAGCTAGAGACCCAGGGGCACCAACAGTGGAATTGCAGGGTGGGCCCGAAGGCCACAGAGCGGATGCTGTAGTAGCCACAGGCTCAAGACTGAGGAACAGCTGGTGTTTCTGATGGAGTCCAAGGCCAGGGAAAGACCAAACCCTGAGCTCAAGGGAGTCAGGCAGGAGGAATTCCCTCTGACTTGGGGTAGGGCCAGCCTCTTTGTTCTAGTCAAGTCCTCAACTGATTAGGTAAAGGTCACCCACATTAGGGGGGACAATTTGCTTTACTCAGTCTGCTGATTTATTGTTCATTCCAGGGACACCTGTTGGCGGAGTCAGTTAAGCTTCTGCCTTCGGCTCAGGTCATGACCTGGGGGTCCTGGGATCAAGTCTCTACACTGGGCTCCCTGCTCAGTGGGGAGTCTGCTTTTCTCTCTCCCTCTGCCTCTGTGTTCTCTCTCTCTCTCAAATAAATAAAATCTTTAAAATTAAATTAACAAATAAATATTCATTCCACCCCAAACTGCCCTCCTGGACAGAATTGCGTTTGAACAAATATCTGAGAACCCCATGGTCCAGCCACGTTGACACACAAAATTCACCACCATGTTGGCCCTTCCTGGGACAGTTGACAACCTAGTGAGACCTTAAAACCTCTGCCACAGTCCCCCTTTCACCTGCTCTTTGACCAGAACCTGCTATTGTGCTCTTCCGTTCCCCATTTGGGGTCCCCAGGGTGAACGCTGTACCCCAAAGAAGCACAAGAGAGATAAGAAAGACAGCAGCTTTGGGATGAAGTGGCAGGAATCACACGTTCGAGGGCCATCGTTTCTACATCAACTGCTGCCAATGGGATGACACAGAAGTCACGCTCTCCCCTGCAAAAGGCACGTTCTGCCTTCTAGGAGGAAAAGAACATTCAATTCACGGCAAGTCCTGCCAAGGTACAACGGATGAGGCCATTTAACCCTGAGAAAAGAGGAAATGCAGTGGCAGATTAGGTAAAGGGATAAAAGGCTTATTATAAAAAGGGGCTTGATCACCACTGTGAGCTTAATTATATTCCCACTGCCAGAATCCCATCAATATTTAAAAGCCACAAAGAAAACAATTTCCGAAATGCTCCTTATTTTCAAGATGGTCAGAATTTGCCCTCAAAAATGAGGCAAAGAAAATTAAGAAAAACCTAAAGTACAGAAGAAATGGACACAAACAGGGTAGTCAATACACACTGTCCAAACCGCCCCCAAGTTGAAGGTCTCTAGGCAAGCGGGAGTCTTAACTTATTTAATGCAGTGTCCCAGGAAGGTCAGATTTGGTGTTCTCGTAAAAGGTCAACAATCCCACTTGCGTGCACATGATTTTTCAGCCATAGCTAGTAAGGCCAAAGTTACCATCGTTGACATTAAAGAGGAGATGCTTAGAAAGCATTTGCAACCGGTTGGACACAATGGTACCAAAGGTCTTTATCTAGGGCTGGACTTCTAGAATTCTGAATTTATCTGTTTAAATTTTAAAAAACAAAACAAAACAAAACTATACAGGGCTGAGACTAGGATTATATAAGCAAGACACTCCCCTCAAGTATGAAGTTAAGGAAGCCCCTAAACATGGCATAGTCGGGACAAAAAAATACCATGATGCAATACTTTATTTTTGTTTTATTCTATTTTTTGAGTTGTCGCACAAAGAAAACTTTAATTGCAGGTGATGACGTGTTAAAAAACAAAACTGAATCAGCAAACTCTGGCTCCTGGTTGGCTGTCTGTTGTTATAAATAAAGTTTTATTGGAACCAGAGGAATGACATAGAGTCTAATCTGTCCTTATATAAAAATTGTGATGTACATATATGTTATTCTCATGGATTTCTGTTGCACTGATTTGTAAGTATTGCATTCAAATACGATTTATCTTGAACACTGAGTTCTTGGTGCTTTCATATGCCTTGCACCCCAGGTGTTTTATTCCATTCTACCCACTCCCCGCACCTGCTACTCATCCCTTTGAATTAAGCTACTTCTACCATTGTCTGGATCAAAATGCTGCAGTTAGCCTCACTCACTGAAATACTCTAATTTGCTAAGAGAATTACACAGATTATCTATTTCACTCTGACAGCATCTCTCTGTGAATATTAATTTCTCATTTTACAAGAGAGTCCCTGAAACTCCTTGGCCAAGACGACACAGCAAAGGCGGGCTGCGGGAAGGCAGAGATTTAATTCTCTGCCGTTGATCACAGTGGCCCATGCTGCCAATCACTGCTTCAAGATTTGACAAGCTGCTTCTGAGGGAAGCTGCTTTTCAGAACCCATGGTATCATCGTTTGAGACTCTTGGGGAACGTCTTCCCTTCCAGTTTTCCTTTCTTGTTGAATAAGTTTACAAAAAATGATCAAACACAGCTTACATCCTTTTTTTTTTTTTTTTTTTTTTTTGGAAGATGCAAACATGGATGAATATTTTTATCCTATTTATGAGTACAGTGTAGAAGAAAGTATTTATGTATGGAACGTAACCCAGGATCTTATGCTCTGAAAATGAAAATAAAGATCCTTCCACATATCCATTTACTAGGACCTGATCTCCTGGGATTATCCAAATTTGAGCAATGAAGTGTAACTTGGTAGTTCAGACAGGAGAAACGTGGGGGAAGCTTATAAGCATACTCAGATATGTATAGTTATAGGGACAGTCCTTCTCTGGGGCAGAAGATGTTTGTCCTCTACTCTAGCCTTTCTACTCAGAGGGTCATCTTGCTTCAGTTACAATAAAGACATGTCGTCACAGATATACCCAGAGGATATGGTCAGCTCCTTTAGCCACGTCTTAATGCCCCTCTCCCTGATGCACAGCGCCACTGCTGGGATCAGTAAGCCTCAAAGATTTCTTCCAAAGTGGACCAGTTGTTCTACTTGGCCAGGTTCTACTTATCTACCTCGTTTTCTGCTTAGTTGACCAGTTTTTATCTTTTTTTTCTTTTTCCTTTTTGGAGAGAGAGAATACAAATGGGCATGAACAGAGAGAGGCAAAGGGAGAGAGAGAGAATCTTAAGCAGGTTCCATGCCCAGTGCAGAGCCCCATGCAGGGCTTGGTGTTATGACCCTGAGATCTTGACCAGAGCCAAAGTCAAGAGCCAGAAGCTCAACTGAGTGAGCCACCCAGGAGTCCCCAGTTTTATCTTCTTTCAATCATATCTTGATTACAGTCTTTCAGTTACTGCCAACCTCTAGAAGATTCCCCTCTAAGTAACATCTGGGGCCAATGGCTTTCGCCTCAGTCCCATGGGGGTCTAGAGAAGGCAGTGCCACTTCTGATATTTGCACCTTCTTTTATACTAATTTATGAAGAAACATCAAGATGGGATTTAAAAATATTTGCTTTTAACCACCATTTATAATGTAACTTTTTTTAAATCATGTATGTAAATACAGTGTGGTATAATTGTGTTGCTCTCAAGATCATTATGGATTAAAGAGTAATTCAGGGGCACCTGGGGTGCTCGGTCAGTGAAGCGTCTGCCTTAAGCTCAGGTCATGATCCTGGGTCCTGGGATGATCGGGCCCCACATCGGGCTCCCTGCTCAGCGGGAAGTCTGCTTCTCCCTGTCCCTCTGCCCCTCTCCCCACTTATATGTGTGTTCTCTCTTCCTCTCTCTCAAATAAATAAAATCTTAAAAAAAAAGATGAAAGAGTAGTTCAGAGTACTCTCTTTATGTGTCCAAAAATGGACACATATCTGCTTCCACATCCATTTGGACCATAGTATGGTCCAAAAATGCCACAAAAGTTTGAAGTTAGGAGACAAATGTCTTCTTCCTTTGGTTTTCCTACTCTGTCTATATGACAGCAAGGTTGCCCTCAACAGGAATTTATGACAAAAGTCAAAATGTGATCAGAGCCACCAGCTCTTACTCTGTTTCTTAATTTAATCTTTCCACTCTGCGCTGGTGATCTGCATCTTCATACAAACAAGGGAATGAACCCACACTCCTTTTCTTCAGAATGAATTTATTAAGATGCTGCCATTTTTGGTGGTCACCTTTCCTTTATATTTAGGTAAAAATTCTTCTTGTAAAAATTCTACTCTTCACAGAGCCCAAGGATTGATTTAACTAATGGGTTGGACTCGGAAGGGCAGAGTCAGACTGCGTTTTTCCTTCATTTTTGCGGGATTTTTGCTTGTTTATGATATTTCTCACATTTTGTTCAAACATTTCTCCAGAGTTCATATAGTGGATTTGTGGAAAGATCAAAGCCAATTATACTTTTCACGGGCAAAGGAAAACATCCATCGAAGAAAATGAGAGCACTTATTTTTATCCCAGTAGAGTTCAGAGTAATTCAGAACATTCTGCGGTGGTTGTCGAAAACATCACCTCCTATAAAATAAATTATCCACTATGGCGAGGAGAGGAAAAAATAAAAAGGTCAATGCTCCTGTCAACAAGAGATAGAAATATTTGGAAAAATTAAATGGTTTTGCAAATAGCAGTTGATGAGTTTCTATTATCCCCTATTTCTTTTTAACTAGTAGGAAAAACAGTGGAACAAAGTAAGTCCTGTGAGCTCCGAGGAGTCCTAAATCTCTTCCCTGCTTACAGCATATCACCTAACTCAGAAGATGAGAAAATTCTCCCTGATACCATATAAAAAATAATAATGAACCCTAGTGATCATATGTGTAAGTCTTAAAAGGCAAAACCAGAGTGTGAATCCTCTCTCCTAAAAGGATAGAAGCAAAAAACACCCTCAACACACACATTGCAGTTGAATAGCAAGGGGAACTTAAAAACAGAGAACCATAAAAAGATTCCATTGAGACTGACACCAGCAAGGTCAGCAAACCTTGCCCACAGCTCCCCTCTGATGAAAACAACATCACTGGCACCCTACATACAGTTATTAAATACAGAAATTCTTCTGCTTGGAAAGAACCACTGAAAGACCCATTCATTTTTTGTAAAGCAAGCTTCACAGTCATTCAACTTAATCAGAAGGGAAGCAAAAAGGCAGCAATGTGTAGAAGCCGAGAAAAGGGTTCGAATCCGACTTTGGCCTTAGAAGGCAAGGATGAGGATCCTGGATTCTGGATGAATCCAGATCTATGTTCCCTCACTACATGCAGGATCTTGAACAACTTCTTGACTTCTCCTTGCCACAGGGTCTGCCTCTGTCAATGGGGAAAATGACAGAATCCCCCTGCTTGTTTCTGAGGACTAAACCCAAACCCAATACCTTGGGGCAGGGTTTCTGCACCGCAACACTACTGGTATGTGGGACTCGATGATTTTTCAATGTGGGGGACTCGTCTGTGCATTGTAGGGCATTTATCAGTACCACTGGCTTCTACCCAGGGTACCAACAATTTTAAAAAGTCTTCAGATATTATCAGATGTCTCCTGGGGGACAAAACCGCCCCTGACACATAAACAGTGTCTTAGCACCTGGAAAATATCAACTGCTGAGTAAGTGAGTGGTCACCTTCTCTTCAGCTGGTGTCATTGGCCAAATGAGGAAACCCCCTCACTTCAAGGAAATAAATACCACTGTGGGCTTCGGATATGGGAACGCGATACGTGATAAGAAGGAAAGCGTTGATGGACTACGTCACATGCCAGGTCGACACGCTCTGGTATGCATGAACTCATGCCACCTTTATGGCTGTCTTGGGAAGGCAATACCAAGGTTCCTCCAGAGTTCTTCCCCGTGAAGAGACTGCTCCACTGAGGAGACCTATACTATGGAAGCTGAATCCTGCTGAAAGTTGAAATGCGTATAAACATGTGTGTTGTCACCTTGAAACAAGTTTGTTTGTTTTTAAGATTTTTATTTATTTGACAGAGATCACAAGTAGGCAGAGAAGCAGGCAGAGAGAGAGGAGGAAGCAGGCTCCCCGCTGAGCAGAGAGCCTGATGCAGGGCTCGATTCCAGGACTCTGGGATCATGACCTGAGCCGAAGGCAGAGGCTTTAGCCCACTGAGCCACCCAGGCACCCCTTGAAACAAGTTTTAAAACACTTACAGATATGTGTGTGTCCTGAATGTACATGTCCATATATTTAGGCATCCACAGTTTCTAGGAAAGTGAACCAGTCTGTGAAGTGAAGGTCATGGTATGATCCAGAAGTGGGCACAGTCAGGGGTCTTACCCAGGGGCTCCACTGAGGAACTTTAGACTCAAAGCCCTGGTGGGTGGTTGCATGGAAATCCCACGGAGTTTTGTACTTAGAATGCATAGAGTCCTTCATGTCCCCATCTAAGCTGTAATACACCTGCTAGATTGGACTGCTGTCAGAAAGGTCATTAGCGATGATGAACCTTCCTTCTAGAATTATCTTTCTGTTGTTGTTGGGAAATTTTAATATTTTTTAATTGAAGTGTAGCTGGCATACGCTATTTCAGTAGTTTATCTAAAATTATCTCATTCCCTTGTCACTTCATGTTTTATCACCCAAAGCCTCATGTGCATATAGAAAGTAATGTCTGAGTTGATCTAGTATTACTTTCTCTATTTCAAAGAAGCTTTGGAGACTGGATAGGTTAACTCACTCACTCAGTGAGGACTCCAAGCAAGTAGCACAGGGAAGGCTGATGTAGGTAGAGCTGCCTGCCTGGCCCAGGCTGCCTCCCACTGGCTACCGGGAACCCCGAAGGGACAGTCTAGATGCTTGCTGAGGGTGTAGGACAAAGATGAAATTTAAGTCAGAGTGATCATTTCATACTGTGAGAACTATACAAGGATGGCCAGCGTTTGAGTCTCAGTTGTCTGTTCCATATCTTTGGGGCCCTCTCTCAAAGCAGGACTGATCACTTATATTCTTTGGGGAGGGGACTTCAGGATATGAAAATTATTCCTTGAGGGGTAATGCCTTCGCATAAGTTTAAAATGTCCCTTGTGTAACAGAAGTGAAAATCTGCAAATATTAGGGCAAATTAGTCAAGAAGAAATAATACCTTAAAAAAAATTCCAAACTCGTTCTATTTAAGAAATACTGAAAAACAATGCTTATTTCCAAACCATATGAGAGACAATGTAGCCTGGCAAAGTCTTATCTTTGGCTATCAGAACCAGCCTGACTAGCACAATTATATTGCATCCCTGGATAGATTTAAGAAGAAAATGATATTGATACTAATAATATTAGCAATTTGGAGTCAGCTGCCCTGTTTCTAAGGCTCCTCATCAGACCTATCCTCAGTTGCCCAGAATGAACAATTCACTTTCATTATAAATGTGTTTTGGGGTCCCCCCCCCACCGCTACCAAAGCCTAGGCACCCTGATGAGAAAAAAGCTCCTATCAGCAAGACCCCCTCACTGGAATTCTTTATTACATACCAGAAGAGGCTGCATCATTTTCACAGTGTACTTAATTGGGCATGGGTTCACCGACATCTTTTCCTGGGCAATTTGTTTTTATAAAATAGGTTACAGGGTTAGAAAATGACCAAAACACTCCAAGGTGTTGTTGTTTGCTAGGAAAATTTAGTTGGAAAGGGGCAATTTTTTTCTTTTCTGACACAACATCTTGCATTTCAAAACCACTATTGCCCTTTTACTGGCAAGCTAACATTTCCCTCCAGATTTCTGATTTTCATATTCATAGGACCTTGATATGCCAAACTTTAAAGTGAGGCTTCAGGTTGTATGCACTTTTATCATGGAGAGCAAATTTAAAAAGAAAACAATGATTTGCAGCATCCGTACAGATTTGTGTGGTAGAAAGAGTGTAGGACCTAAATTTAGGGGACCGTGTGCTGATCTTGTCCACCATCACCAGGCTACGTGGCTTGGAGGCATCTGGTGTGCCTCTCTGGACATTGATTTCCCCACCCGTGAAGTGAGGTACCCGGATCAGATGATTTCTCATATTCTCCAAGGTAAGATAATCTGTGAGTAAATTTTAAAACAAAAGGGGTGGGCAACGTTAGTGTATTATTAATGAGAAGAAACTGTCGCAACTCAAAATACTAACTAATGGTGACTGTCTTAAGTATGGCTTGACATTTGAAGCAGAAAGGCACGTTTTGGGTTTCAGTAAAATTAGCTGATACAATCCAAAATAGTCCTGATCTACCTATAAGTCTCAGCATTTATTCTGAGCCTCTAGTCTCTTCCCTTTCCAAGTCTCTGGAAGACCGCCTCCTCCATTTCCCAGGGTGATCTTAAAATTTAAAAGGTCAGAACCTTTCAAGTTTTCAAGAGATAACAGGTGTTAGTGAGAGCGTGTAGGGAGGGAACCCTCACACGCGGCGGGTGGGGATGTAAATCGGCGCAGCCACGGTGGGAAACAGCATGGAGGATCTCAAAAAATTACAAGTAGAAATTCTATATGATCCAGCAAATCCACTTCTGGGCACATATCCAAAGGAAATGAAATCAGTATCTCAAGGAGATTATCTCTCCCCTTTCCCCCATGTTCACTGCAACATTACTCATAATAGCCAAGAGAGGGATACAACCTAAGTGTCTCTCAACAGAGGTGTGAATTAAAAAAATGATGTAGCGCATGTGTGATATGTGCATATAAAACATAAATATGATATTGATAATAAATAAGTAATATGATATATACATATGAATATGGTGTGCGTGTGTATAATGAATGTTATTCAACCACAAAAGAATGAAATCTTGACATCTGCAATAACATGGATGAACCTGGAGGACATTATGTTAAGTAAAGTAAGAGAACCTGAGAAAGACAAAGACTATATGATCTCATTTATATTTGGAAACCAAAAAAGTCAAATTGATAGAACCAGCAAGTAGAATGGTGTTTGCCAGGTATTGGGGGTGGGGGAAATGGGGAGAGATTGGTCAAAGGATGAGTAGGTTCTAGAGATCTAATGTACAGCATGTTGACTACAGTTAATACTGTATTATATACTTGAAATTTGCTGAGAGAGTAGATCTTATGAAATTTGCAGAGAGGTTGATCTTAAGTATTCTTATCACACAGAAAATAAGTATGTGAAGTAATGGATGTGTTATTTAACTTGATTATGATAATCATCTCGAAGTGTATGCAAATATTAAATTGTCACACTGTACACCCTAAAAGTAAAAAGTTATAAATAAATGAATAAATAAATCTTGGAACAAAATTTATTTTGGAGTTCAGTAAAAGTAATTTCAAAAGACACTACCCCATTTCTTTGACTCTCAGTGAGGAAGTTAGTTTTGAATGCTTTAAGATAATCCAAAAATTAGAGCGAACAAAAATACCATTATGTCCATCAACCACTGACATCCAAGCTAACATTCTTAGTTTAGATTGTGAAACATTTGATCTGATAAAAAAAAAAAAAAAGAGCTTCAAACTGCATGCTCCTAAGTAACTGGTCATTATTGATAAAAGATCTCAGTGGTGTCATTTTTAGAAAAATCAATGCATTTCAGGTTAAGTCCGAAACAAAATGAAGCAAATTAAAACATGATAAGGAAAAGGAAAATGCCTCCCTGTGTAGAAATAAAAATGTGTTTATATGTGTGGAAGTTTAATATGTGTGGAAGGAATGACAACCAGAGTGGGTTAGAAAAATACACAAAGTGATTTTGTTTCCTGCTACCTGGCAATTAAGTAACCAGAGAGCTAAACACTGGCCATTCAAATCTTTGCCACAAACCAATGTAGCAATCCGTTCAGAGAGGGGGCACACTTTTGCTGTCATCGGGTAGGTGGGGAACGGGGGATGACTGACTCTTCCTATTGGACTATTTTTCCAGTCGGGAAGTCACCTCTAGGACGGTGTGATGGAATGAAAGGAAATTTATAGCCAGAGACACAAGATGGGCTCTGCAACTCGCAGGACCTACCACAAAATGAAAATGCATGACCTCTGATTTTGAAAGGATACTATACATTTTAAGCTGACCACAGCAGAGCACTAAAGCCTTCTGGGACTGCACAGACCCCACACCCATGACAGCCCTGCACACACCGGAAATGCCTGCTCAGCCACTTAGGAGCTCTGTGGGACACCTTGTTCCAGTAAACTGACTGCTCTCGGGTTCTCCATCTATAAAATGGCTAAAACCATATAAGCATCCTTAGAGGCCCGTTGTAAAAATCTTATTAACTCATATGCTCTATTTGCCAGGGAAGTTATACATACTCAAAACAATGAGCTATTATCATTAGCTGAAGGGAGGGTGATGGCTAATAGCAATTCTATTATAAAGTCACAATACTTTCTTTTCTTTTCTTTTCTTACAGGTCTTAGGAAAACGATGAATAGGATTGCGGTGTCAAACATAGATTTTGAAAGCTGGAGCCCTATGGCACCATTCTCCCCACGTACTGACTAACCATTTGATATCCCCAACAGAAACACTGGAAAATTTTTCTTTTGTGGTTCTTACTGTAGTTCCTTCAAGTGATTTACCACGAGAAAACAAAGGCAGTGTGGAAACTGTCATGCTCATACTAATAGAAGTCACTGTTTCTCACAAGCAGTAAGCAGCTTTTTCCTCCAACAGTGGATTGTAAACAACATTTTCTTGCTCTCAGTTCACCATGGGATCTGAAGGGCTGAGACATCTGAATGATGAAACAAGGCAACTTTGTATCAGAAAAGGAGGTCTAATTTGCATGCAACCTACACCATATAATTTTCAAGAACATGGGGCCTCCCAGCTCTGCTGTAGTAGTAAATTTAACTTGTGCTAACCAGCAGGCATACTCTTTTATTCTCTGATTTAAACCAATGGGAAAAAAAAAATTCTGGAAGATTTACTTACTTATTTTAGGAAAGAGAACACGCCAGAGAAAGCGTGCGTAGGTCGAGGGAGGGGCAGAGGAAGAGAGAGAACCTTATGCAGACCCCCCCCACTGAGCACAGAGCCCCACATGGGGCTGGAACTCAAGACCCTGAGATCATGACCTGAGCTGAAATCAAGAGTCAGATGCTTAGCCAACTGAGCCACTCAGGCACCCCAAAAACAATGAGAAAATTAACTCAAGATTTGGTTCACTCCAGAAGGTACACATTTCTGAGTATGTTGCAGTTGGTGTAAACTCTATGGTACACATCCATTTGAAAGGACTTAGTAGAACAGGAGGAAGCAATGTGAGGGGATAAGAAAGAAAGAAAGGAAATGGAGAACTAGGGTTTCCTTTTGCTCTCAGCAACTTTTCTCAATGTCAGATATATTAGCCAGAAAAGAAATGTGGTGGCAGATATAACGAGATTTTCTGAGTTTTAACTGTGAAGTAGGTATGTCAAGGTCTGAGCGTCTCAAGACACCATTAGGGTATTTCGATTAATGTCCCATTTTAAGGGTTTGTTGGTTTGGGGCCAACCGCATGAAAACCGATTTAGATTCAAGAACACAGGGGAACCTGAGTGGCTTAGTTGGCTAAGCATCTGTGTTTGGCTCAGGTTTTGATCTCTGGGTCCCGCATTGGGCTCCCACCTCAGCGGGGAGTCTGCTTCTCCCTCTGTCCCTCCTTACAGCATGTGCTTACTCTCAAATATGAAATAAAATCTTAAAAAAAAAAAAGATGCAAGAACATAAGGCCAATGCGAGTCTACCAAGAGGTTCAATATCCTGAAGATGACAGAGGTCTAGAACGAGGAGCTAATTCACATCTGCCCTCTCTTCGTCTGACCCAGCAAGGGCTTAGAACACATTAGACCCATCCCAGGAATGGAATAAACAGTGAGGAGGCCACAGGCTTCATGTAAACCGGCGGCTAAAACAATTACACGTTTACATGCTTCACAGTTGAGAAACAATCCACTCACTCAATATCTCCTCCTTAAAATATGCCAAGTCCACCCCTTTGAGCAGATCTCGGGCTTACTTGTCTACTTTTTCCTTACCTTTGTTGTTACGAGGATTGAAATTGAAAGTATTAAATAAGAAGAAACACACCGTCTGGATGTTTTACGGCCGGAGAACCACCTTCAAATACCACATTGAAATGTGAAGCATTTAGCCTTCTGCCAGAGAAGCATAACTTTTCCTTCCTGATAACATGTAATATATTGCATTACCCACTCAAAGCCATTCCAGGAGGCCCCCAGGTACTTATTTGAGAAATTCCTCTGTTTTTATTAATAACTTTAATTTGTGCTAATGAAAACACCCATTAGTGCAACTTCATAAAAGGGCTTTCCAACATCAACAACCAGCTTCAGAGACAACCCTTTCCTTATGGCGTTCATTTTTTAAAGGAGATTAGACTCTTTGGGTTCCTTTGTGTGGTTTATTTTGTTTCTGTTTTTACCAAAGTAAATCACGCAAAGCTTGTGAGAACAGAGTGGCGTTCAGTGTTTTAACTCGTTATTCTGTCATCTCTAGTGTCCTTTAACAGCCATTTTATAAGTAATTGGCACCACTTAAAGAGCTATGGGGGATTCCAGAGAAACAGGATTGAGGATCACTGTCCTCAGTGGAAGTCAAAGTGCTTCCGGAAACACCACTACAGTGCACGTTCACAGGATCAAATGCAAGGCCAAGGGAAGTCCAGCCAGATACCAAGTGCAGAGGACGGGGTGAAGCATAGGGGGACGACATTCACAATGTCTAAGCGCAGGTCGGGGAGAGTGACTGAAGGGGTAGATGAGGTTTTATCAGAAAAAAGGTACTGAACAGAAATGGAATGATACTGAACAATCACCCAACTGAGAGAAGGTGGCCCTACAAACACATTCTACAAGCAAGGAAACTGAGGTCCAGAAAGGTCACAGAGCTGATGGGAGAGGGAGCCAGGAGAGAAGAACAGACAGCATAAAGTGAGACCAACCCCACAGGGAGGCCCAGCATTCCTACCGCCAGTGCAGAGACCTAGGCTCCTCTGTGGGTGATTTCTTTTAGTGCCCCCCAATTTTAAAAAATGTCAAGTTTCTGTCTATCGACCAGCAAAATACTTTTGCACCTAGTTTACCACACTGATATAGGTTTTGAACGCTGGAATGAAAGACCTCATCCTCAATTCTGATTCCTATGTGAGGTGGGCTCTGCAACCATCCCAGCTCCATGTCTGAAGTCTTTCTCATCCCCTTCTGTATTCTTTGAAGAAGGACGATTAAACAAAAATGAAGTATTTTTTCAAAGAGAATTCATTTAACGGTTATATTGATGTCCCGATCAAAAAGAACCAAGTCTTTCAGCTGGGGCTTTCTTCTTCTGTTCGTTAATGTACCTCATTTACAAGCCATCGCTCTCTTAACCTTTCCTGCTCTTTGCTTCATCAACACGGGAGGAAGATCTGAATGAGTCTGGAATAAACACGAGGAAGCAAAAGCAACCCTTCAGAAAAGCAAAGGGATTCAAGACAAAGCATAGGACCGTGCTCTCATCTGATGAAACAGAGTCGGAAATCAAAGTAAAATTCATCAGTGTGTGGTAGATGGAAGGACCACACCACGTGAAGGCAAGCTGTGAAATCTGTAAGGTCCAAAAGGCAAGGAATTAATTCCCATAAGAACTAACAAATACCCATAGGGGACCAGTAGGTTCAACTGGTCAACCAAGAGACAGTAGAGCAAAGTTGTTAAAATTGTGGATTCCGGAGCTGCCCGATTTCTTGCTCCAGCAGTTGTGTTATGTGCTCTTAGGCAACGTACCTAACCTCCGTGTGCCTCTGTTTCTCTACTGTAAAGCAGAGATAGTAATAACAACAGCACTTCCCTCGTGAGTTTGTGGTGAAAATTCGATGCATTAATTTTTATCACTAAATAAAGTGCTTAGCACTGTGCCCAACAACGTGGTTAAGTGTGATGTGAAGGTCTGCTGCCTACTGTTCTCTTCGTCCCTCTCCTCCTTTCTTCCTTCTTTGTATCCTTCTCCTCCTCCATTTACAACCTGCTTAACCCTGGAGAAGTCGGTGACCCTCTCAGCCTCACAGGCTGCACGTCCAGAAGCTCACAGTAATAATTACATTGGTATTTATCTGCCTATGTCTATTCAGCATGTGCTCTGTCCTTCCTCACCAGCCCCTGATGTTGCTCAAGGAAGTCTCCCACCAACTGCCAACCCCGTGGCCAAGCGACACAGGAGAAGTGGACCCAAAACGACAACTCCCCAAGGACAGACATTTCATGGTGAGCCAATTATTGTAATCCTAGTGAATTGGTCTAGAAACACAGAACTAAGACAAGCAACATAAAGTACTTCCTGGAAGAGGGTTTTTGGTCCAGGTGTCATCATTTAACCCAAACTTGCCCAAACATACTGAAGAGACAAACTTATATGATACACTCGAATTCTCTCTCTTAGTCATGGGAGGGGAACAAGGAGACATGGTAACCTAAATCCACCTGGCAGCCAACTTGGGGTTGATTGAGAAGGCAAAAGTCAAGACATGGGAAAAGAAAGAGTTCAAAACTATTTTAAAGGCATAGAAAAACGGAGCCAGAGCCTTGATCTCCCCCTGCCGATGCCCATATCACTCCTAGATGTCTCTCTTTTCCCCAACTTTACTGAAGTGTAATTGACAAAACTGTAATATACTGAAGGATACAACATGATAATTATTACACATACACATTATGAAAGGACCCTCACCATTCAGCTGATGAACCCAACCATCACTTACCCTCACATATTTACTTTGTGTGTGTATGAAAACCCTCAAGTGCCACTGTCTTAGCCAATCTGCATTACAGAATGCAGTGTTATCGACTATAGTCACCATGTTACATGTTAGATCCTCAGACCTTATTTGTCCTAAATGGAAATGTTGTACCCTTTATCATCCTTACTCCATCTCCTCCATTCCCTAGCCCATGGCAGCCACCATTCGACCCTCTTTCTATGAGGGTTGTTTTGTTTTTGTTTTTAATATACGTAGGTGATACCATGCAGTATTTGTGTTTCTCTGTCTGGCTTACTTCACTTAGCATATCCTCTAGCTTCATTCATGTTATCACAAATGGCGAGATTTCATTCCTTTTTATGGCTGAGTAATATTCTACCACATGTATGTGTGGTCTATGTATCACATTTTCTTTATCCACTCCTCCGTCCCTTGGCTATTGTGAATAATGCTACAGTGAATATGGAAGTATCTCCTCAAGATAATGATTTTCTTTCCTTTGGATAGACAACCAGAAGTGGAATAGCTATATCATGTGGTAGTTGTGTTTTTAATTTCTTGAGTAGCCTCCTTGCTGTTTTCTCATTGGCTCTACCAGTTTGCATTGCCACCAACAGTGCATAGGGTTCCCTTTTCTCCATATAGCTGCCAACATGTTAGTTCTTGTCTTTCTAACACCAGTCAACTAACAGATACAAGGTAGCATCTCGATGTGTTTTTAATTCACATAACCTCTAATGAATAGTGGTGTTGAACACCTTCTCATGTACCGGTTAGCCATAGTATGCCTTCCTTGAAAAATATATTTTATTTTGTTTTGTTTTTATTTTTTATTTTGAGCTTCAGAGCAGGGGTGGGGGGAGAGGCAGAAAGAGAGAAAAAGAACCCCCAACAGGCTCCACCCTCAGAGCAGAGCTGGACTCGGGATTTGATCTCAGGACCCTGAGATCATGACCTGAGCTGAGATCAAGAGTTGGATGCTTGTGGTGCCTGGGTGGCTCAGTGGGTTAAAGCCTCTGCCTTTGGCTCAGGTCATGATCCCAGGGTCCTGGGATTGAGCCCCTCATCGAGCTCTCTGCACCACAGGGAACCTGCTTCCCCCTCTCTCTCTGCCTGTTTCTCTGCCTACTTGTGATCTCTGGCTGACAAATAAATAAATAAATAAATAAAATCTTAAAAAAAAAAAAAAAAAGAGTTGGATGCTTAACTGACTGAGCCACCCAGGCCCCTGGAAAAATATTTATTCTGGTTCTTCGCTTTTTTTTTTTTTTTTTTGGTATTTGGATTTTTCTTTTCCTATTGAGTTGTATGAGGTCCGTGCACATTTTGGATATGAGGCCCTTTGAGGATATATGGTTTACAAATATTTTCTCCCATTCCATAGATTACTTTTTCATTTTGTTTTCTTTGCTCTGCAAACGTTTTTCAGTTTGATTCAGTCCCTCTTGTTATTTCTGCTTTTGTTTTCTTTGTTTTTGATGCCAAATCGAAAAAAAAAGTATTGCCAAACTGGAGTCAGGGAGCTTACCTCTCATGTTTTCTTCTAGTAGTTTTATGGTTTCAGGTCTTATGTTCAAGACTTTAACCCATTTTGAGTGAATTGCTGTGTGTGGTATAAGAAGAGGGAGTCTAGTTTAATTGTTTGCATGTGGCTATTCATTTTTCCCAACACCATTTAACTAAACAGACTGTCCTTCCCTTAGGGTATAATCTAGACTTCTATGCTGTATATTAGTTGACTATGTATGGATGGATTTATTTTAGGGTTCTCTACCTGTTCCATTGATCTATGTGTCTATTTTTATGCCAATATGACACTGCTTTGATTATTACAGCTTTGTAATATCATTTGAAATGAGGAAATGGGATGCTTCTAACTTTGTTCTTCTCAAGATTGTTTTGGCTATTCACGGTCTTTTATGGTTCCATACAAATTTTAGTATTCTTTGTTCTATTCCCATGAAAAATGCTGTTACAACTTTTATAGGGATTGCACAGAATCTGCAGGCCACTTTGGATGGTTTGAGCATTTTAACAAGATTCATTCTTCCAATCCCTGAAAACAGAAAATGCTCCTTTTATTTGTATCTTCTTCAGTTTCTCTCATCAATGTGGTATAGTACTGAGCACATGGATCTTTCTTATTTATTCTTTAATTTTTTTTTGTTTTTGATGCTATTACAAATGGGATTGTTTTCTTAATTTCTGATAATTCATTGTCAGTGTACAGAAATGCAACTGATTTTTGTATGTTACTTTTATATCTTGCAACTTTACAGAATTTGTTGGTCAGTTCTAACAGTGTTTTGGTAGAGTCCTTAGGGTTTTCTGTATATAAAATCACATCATCTGCAAACAGACACAATTTTACTTTTTCTTTCAGACTTGGATAACTTTTAATTTTCTTGTCTAATTGTTCTGGCTTGGATTTCTAGTACTACAGTCAATAAAAGTTGTGAGAATGGGCACACTTGTCCTGTTCCTGACTGTAGAGGAAAAGCTTTCAGCTTTTCAATGTTTTGAGTATCGTGTTAGCTGTAAGCTTGTCATATATGGCTTTTATTAGGTTGAGGTACATTTCCTTTATATCCACTTTGTTGAGAGTTTTTATAATGAAAAGATGTTGAATTATGTTAAATGCTTTTTCATTATCAAGATGATCATATGATTTTCATCCTTCATTTTGTTAAGTTAGTATAACACATTTATTAATTTACATATATTGACCCATCTTTATATCTCAAGAATAAATTCTACTTGATAATACTGTATGATCTTGTTAATGTACTATTAAATTTGGTTTGCTAATATTTGTCGAGAATTTTTACATCTATGTTCATGAGGGATACTGGCCTATAATTTTCTTTTCTTGTTCTTTGTCTGGATTTGGCATCATGATAATATAATTCTGGCCTCATAAGATGAATTTGAAAATGTTTCCTCTTCTTCTATTTTTGGAAGATGTTGAGAAGATTGGTACTAATTCATTTTTTAAATGTTTGGTAGAATTCACCCGTGAAGCCATCTGGTCCTGGAGTTTTCTTTGTTGGGAGGTTTTTGATTACTCATTCAACCTCTTTACTAATTATTATTCTGTTCAAATTTTCTATTTCTTCATGATTTTGTCTTGGTAGGTTGTATGTTTCTAAGAATTCATCCATTTCTTCTAGGTGGTCTAACTGCAGTCTAATTGCATGTGACTGTTCACAGGCGTTTGCTTTTTATTCTTAGTATCCACTGGACTTCTAAGTGTGTAAAATAAATTATTCCCTTGCTGTTCCAACCATTTTAAATTGATATTTTGACACTCGCTATCCAAAGCACCTTAACAATACAATACTAACTTAATACAAATACTACCTCACAGTACTGTTTATGATTAGATGAGATGCATCTAAATTTCTTAGCGGAGATCACGGAGTATGAATATTGAGCATGGATAAAATGGAAATTATGTTTACACTGATAAGAGCCCCAAAAGATTTAGTATGAAATGGCATTATCATCCTCCATAACTCCAGCCCCTAGAACTTCCAGCTTCACAGATGGGGCTTAATAATTAGATCTAGGTCATCAACTCTACTTCCACATTCACCAGCAGAATTCATTGTCCTTTCCACTGTCCTCATACCACCTTATCTAAATGTTAAGAGTTGCCTCCATTCTAAGAAATTGTGAAACAAATTCAACTTCTCCTTTTCCCACATCTTTTGTACTTCTTTAAAATTGGAATATTTTTCTTCTCAAACACAAGTCTTCCCAGACTCAGCCCCATCTTTGTTAAGGTCATGCCAAGAAAACCATGCTGTTTCAAATCTAATTATCCATTCTACATCAAAAAGCATCAAAGAAACCAACGAGAAAATTCTGAGAAAAACGAAACAACAAAAATGAAATTTCTGATTATATTTTCAGTAGTCTGTTTTCAACCCTGACCATATGCTTTACCTTCCTAATGTCAAGTTTTCTTCTGGGAGGGGAGGTACATTAAGGCAATCCCAGAGTTCATGACTAAAGATAATATGGTCCTTGAAAATCAGCAATATTATATAATAGAACTTACATGAAATGCAATTATATGCAATTCAAGCTTTAAAAAAAGGAGGGGTATCATTCTTGTTTAGGGTGATTTATAAATGTAAATCTGAGCCAGGAAACTAAAATGGCTAAAGCCATTTTGTTTGAACTTCCCTATGGCACAATGTCTTTTTTTTTTTTCCCCAGGTTTCTGTTTACATATTTTTAGTTCTTATCCATTTTAGTAGCCAAGCAATACGAAGCTTCATTTCCTAAATCGAAGTAGAAAAATTTTCACTGGCTCAAGGCCAAAGACTGTAGTCAAGAAGAGAGAAACTCATAACTGAGATTTGCTCTTCCTTCACATCTTATGACTCAGTTCTACACCAGGATCTAGTAAAATTCATTTAGCCACCAAGAGCCCCATGCCCAGCTTGTGAATCACTCAGTCAGTGAACCAAGAAAAGCAAGGATGACATCCAGTCTTCACATCCCCGTGAGAGGCACCCACTGGCTTTCATTTGCTTCTGTGTTTGTTTCTTTCTTTACCGACTCACTCACACCTGTGTTCTATACTTTCTCCAGCAAACGCTTTTTAAACACTTTGTTGAAAGCATCTCCCTAGTTATTGAGGACACAGCAGTGAATCACACCAACTCTCTTCTCTCTCAGAACTTGCATTTGCTGGTGGGCAGTTGTGTGCTGGTAAGCCAACTCCCCCCCAAAAAAAAGAAGTCCCCAATTTGTAGCATTTGTCAATTTCCATGGCATAAATACACCCACGACGGCCAATTTGACAACCAGCTTGCAAAACTCCTGAATATTTAGCAATCTGCTTTTGCAAACTAGTATGAGCAGGCTCCAGCCTACCACTGGGTGGGGGGTGCGGGGGATAGACAACAAGTAATTAAAGTGTGCCATGCGTGGACAGGGATAAGTGAGATAGAAGAAAATAGAGCAGGGAAGAGGTATGAAATGCCTCAGGCCTGAGAAATGGCGTGCATCTGTACATTGCTGGGACAGACAGGTCTTCACCGGGAGGCAGGGTCTGTTTCTAGGCCTCCAGTATAGAAAGAAGTGCCCAGGCCATGGAAATAACGGTCTCTCTGTGATTTTGATAGCATACTAGCTGAGGATGTCAGTCTTGGTCTGTGTACGAGGCCCTCACAGTCTGTTTATTTCAGCCCAGCTTCCGGGCACTTCTGCTTTGCTTCCCAGGTATCGTCTATGCACAAGTGGATTAGAAATCCAACAGGCTGAAAATATTCGTTTCATCCAGTGTCTTAGTAACATACTCTCAACTCGCCGAGGCATCCTGTCCAGAAATCTCACTCCTAGTCTCCAGGGTTAGCTCAACGGCCTCACTCTCTCAATCCTGCAGCTAAATCTGTCAAGTTTACAAAAGGATATGAAATTTACTTCTGAGCCAACATAAACAGGCAGACAGCCTCCCATTTAAAATGTGATAGGTTTCAAAACTCGCTGTTCACATGCATGTCATAATAACAACCTCGATGTCCATCACCAGAAAGCTGGAGATGGGATACAGACAAAATGGAGTCACTACGAAGAGATTTAAAGCAACGATATACATCTAAATGTAATGACTTAGAAAGATGTTTGGATCATTAACGATGCCAGCCACAATGACCGACATTTCCTGAATGTGCTAACTCCTTCCCTGCCTCAGCTTCCTCCTCTGTAAATGGGACCAATAACGAAAATGATCTCACAGGTCACTGTGATGTTTAAATAAATTAATACATGCCAAAGTTAACACATCAATTAATGTTAGCCTGTGATGTAATGTCAACATGTATTAAGTATAATTAAATGATAAATGGAATGCATGGGACGAATATTAGCGATTCTCCTCTCCTTCTTCATAAATACTGTTATTAGTATTACTCTGGGCCAGACACTGGAAGGGGTATCTTTATTTTGTTTTTAATTATCTCCATTTACTAGATAAGGAAACTGAACAGGAAGCTTAACAAGGTGCTTCATCACAGAGTAAGAGGCAGTGTAGACTCACAAGGAGACGGTCACATTCTCAATAGCTACGGTGCAAGACAAGAACACATTCAAGCCAAATACAAACCATGCCCATCTCTGGCCCATGCAGGCAAGAACCATGTGACTTACGTTTAACGATGTATAGAGACTGCTCATTGTATTGAATGGATACAGAAGGGAAACCACAGTCAGCACTCCTTACTAGGTGCTATTTCAGGTCCTAAATATTTACGAGAAAGGACTTCACACATACCACCACCTCTAAGGAGGTCCGAATGCTATCCTACTCTGCAGATGAGAAACTCGAGTCAAGAAGACCTGGATTCCCCAGGCTCATACAAATCATAAGCAGCAGCATCAGGACTCAGACTCGTCTGCTGGACTCCAGATCCTGGGCTCTTCACTACCGTGCCTTTTCTGCCTACTCTGTTCAGCTGGGAACCTCAAACAGAATGAAGAACCACGACACATGGTTTTCATTAGACTGGGGGATACGCGAATCACCGCTGGAGGTTTTGTGTGGGAATACGGTAGCCCCCTCCTCTGTTAATTACAACATGGGAACAGGGAAAAGCGCAGAGCTCAGTGGAGCCTGGAAGAGTAGCTCTCAAAAGCCTGAAAGGGCCAATTAGCTGTGGTCCACCGACCTCTCGCACTACCCGCAGTCGGCCGGCGCCATGGTAAAACCAAACATAGACTCCATCAGATCAATCTCTCTGCCATTTCCAATCCGTACTGTGTATGAATCATGCATTTTCAGGCTTGAGAACATGGAGTAATGGCTTCAAAAATCTCTCCAGGGCATAAAAATAGAAGCTTAGTGCTAGTGGTATGGATTCCCCACTGTTTCAAAGTAGCCATTTTCAGTCTTTTGAGAAAGAGTGCACAGACTTTTTGCAGTAGCATCTTAGAGGTCTACTTCTCACTTGTAATTCTCTCAGCTCGGTCTTCCACCAGGGCAGAGGGAAGCACGTGTGTGGTCAGAAGGCCAAGTCTAACCCAAACAGAACACCTCTCATGCCCGACATCCTGGAGCCTGGGGAGAAAGAGACTCTTGGGTCCAGCGCCCTGTTGGCCCAGGGATGTCAGCTACCGCTCAGGTCATTTGGATCTTACTTCCAGAGTAGTCCCGAGCAAGGATTCTAACTCCATTCTTCCAATCTTTGGAGACCAAGATCTCCATCACTGTGCTGGCAGAAACAAATTCAAAGACCCCAGAAGCCAGAAAGGCCAGGCGAACGAATGAAGCAGCCAAGGGGACGCGGCAGCGAGGAAAGAGGAAGTGACGTCCTGCACCTGGGGACCACGTGATTCCATTCAGCACCTCTTCTCACAAAACCAGTCGCTACTCTGCTCTAGCTGGTGGGTGCTGGCCATAAAGCGAGACATCCTAATTTAGCTTTATCATTCACTTCTTTAAAAGAGAGGCCATGACTTGGGATTTTATGTGAAACTTCAAAAATTATGTTATCGAGTGAAATATGATGATGCCCATGTGGGATAAAGACACAGAGATACAAGACAGGATTGGCCTGCAGGTACCTAGTTTGTGACTTGGAACCTGCTGCACTGTCTTTTCTGCAGGGCGAGCAGAGGCCAGGTGACCCCAGGCTGCCACAAAGTCAAAGGCAAACTACTATATTTCCAAGTTTTGTTCAGCAACATGGGACCGATAACTGAGGAACCACATAGTATTAAGAATAGCGGACATTTAGGAAGTCCCTATCACTTTGCACAGATTCACTGAGACAAAGCCTGGAGGCTGGGTACTCTTACTATCCCCATTTTACAGATGAGAAAACTGAGGAGCTCAGCAAGTGTATACTCAGTGCAGAAGTATGGCCACATTGCCTTCGAGTAACAGAATTTGGTGCCTATCCAAATATTCAGGCTTCTGATTACCATGTGGAATCAAAGAATCACTCCATGTAACAAAATACCTACTCATACAATCAGCATAAAGAATATAGTGTATGAGATTTCCATATACAGTCTGCAGGGGAAAATACTGTCTTTTAAAAATGCTAATAAGTTACCAAATTAAGTATCTGGAAATAAAGGACATATTTGGAAACCATAAAATGTAGGGACAAGGTAATGTTTTGTGTTGCTACCAAGATTGAACCCCAGTCAGTGTGGCTTGAAATAAATAGTCTTCATAAAAAATGTTCAGATTCTTGGACTAAGTAATCTACTCTTGATAATTTACTCTACAGATAAATGAAGAAGGAATCAGCTCAGAAGTGTTGCCAGCGGTTTTTTTTTCTTTTCTTTTCAATAGCAAAATAAACAAGCAAATGAAATAAAGAGCTGAACTGCCCAGGAAAATAAGAATACTTTTGGTATAGTGATACAGTATCATTAAAAATCGAAGCTGTGGTGATTATCGGTAACATAGAATATATATATATATATATATATTTTTTAAAGATTTTTATTTTATTTATTTGAGAGAGAAAGGAGAGAGAGAAAGCATGAGAAGGGGGAGTGTCAGAAGGAAAAGCAGACTCCAGGCCGAGGAGGGAGCCCAATGTGGGACCCGATCTTGGGATTCTAGGATCATGACCTGAGCCAAAGGCAGTTGCTTAGCCAACTGAGCCACCCAGGCGCCCCCAAAGAATATATTTCTTAACTGGAACACTAAATGAATAAAGGCAAAAGGACAACTGCCTCCATTTTCTGATTAGAACTAGATAAAAAATATTTTTAAAAGCAGGCCAGAAGAAAATACAAATTAAGCTTTGGGATCATTCCAAAATGTTTCATTAATTACAATGTGAATTAAAGAAATCAGGGATTTTCAAGCGCTTTTATTAATATTGTTGCAACAGCAAACATTATATCCATTAGGTAGGGCAGGCAGATTTAATTCAGTCAACAAGGTGATCAACACCCAGAGCCATTCTGCTTCTGCTTCCGGGACTGCACTTTAACCTTCTTACTGTCCCCATTGAACACGAACTCAGCATTTGCACATTTTCTGTGACAATCCTACAGAATAGTGGTTTGCATACACAGGCCCAGCTATCTGGGAATAAACTCTCATCTGTGAGTAACGAGCATGAATATTTATAGGTTACAATGTACAGTTTCAAAGCAGCCTCCATATAGTTCTTAAAGTAAACGCACTCTCATCTTAAGGACTTCGTTCACTCCGCCATCTCCAAGATCCATAAGAGCCTCACTTCCTCACTTCCTGCCCGCTCCTGCCCAAGTGTCATCAATGGGAACTACTCAGGTCACCCTATGTAAAATAGTGACATCCCCTGCCCCTACCACTGACACTGATTGTGTTTATATGGATTTTTTTCTGCCTCTCTCCACTAGACTGCCAACTCCAGGAGGGCTGGGAATTTATCTCTGTTGCTCAATGCAAAGCCCCCCATACCTGGAATAGTACTTGGCACTTAGCATACTAATAGAAACTAACACTAATGTGCTACTTGCTAGGTGCCAGGCCCAATTTTAGATGTTTCACTTACATTAAACGGTCTAACATTCCTAATGAGTATATGATCGTTTTCATTAAATCTATGAAGATCCTAATGCATACAGAAGTTAAGACATCTGACCAATATACCGTGGTGGACCAACTCTAAGAGGACCCTCAATTAGCGATCTCTTCTGGTTTATATGCCTGGCCTAATCCCCTCCTTGGAGTGTGTGGAGGACGCACATAGTGTTTCTAACCAATAGGGAACAGGTGACAGGGTGATTATGTTACCTCATCTCGGATCTTCTTTCTCGCTAGCAGAATCTCTACTGACTCTCGTCCTTTCTGACTTTGAAGAAGTAAGCCACCATTTGGAGAATTCCATATGGTGAGAAACTGAGAGTGACTCCAGCCTACAGCCATGGGGGAAATGAATGGGGTCCTCCTAAAAACCTGAAACTGAATCCTGCCAAAACCACATGAACGTCCTTGGAAGCAGATCCCTCCCCAGCTGAGCCTCTGATAAGACTCCTGCCCTGCCCAACCCTTTCATTGCATCCTTGTGAAGGATCCTCCTAAAGCCGTCCCCAGATTCCTGACCCAGAAACCAGAAGATAACAAATGTATTGCTTTGAGATGTTAAGTTTGTTGTAATCTGTCAGATACAACAAATGACAAATGTAGTTGCAGTAAGTTTTTTTTTTTTTTTAAGATTTAAATGTAGGCAGTATAGAATCTACACATTTAATATAATATTGCCCTTCAATAAATATTTCTGGAATGAATAAATGGATAGATGGATGGACATATGATACATTATAGAGCCGATGACCAACACATGCCCATTTTAAGAGACTAAAATAATGTCAATCCTCAAACCTACCAGAAAATTTACAAGGAAAGAAAAATATCAGCAACTCTGTCATGAACATAATTACAAAAATCCTGAATAAAATACCAGCAAAAGAAATCTAATGACTCATAAAAAGTTAATACATATGACCACGTTGGGTTCATTCCAGGAATGAAAGATCGGCTCGTCAACTAAAAATCAATAAATTTAAACCACCACATTTACAAAATGAAGGAGAAAAAAAATATGATTATCTCAGTAGACATAGAAGCAGCATTGGATGAAATTGTACCTTCATTCATGATTTTTCAAAGCCCTCTTGGCAAATTGGGATGAGGACAAAATCTGTCTCCATTTGTGATTTTTATCAAAGCCTCTTAGCAGAGTGCGAACAGAAGAGTATCTTCTGTTAAATACTATGCTTAATGATGAATTTTGGAGCTTTCCCCTGATTTGGGGAATGAGACAGTGCTGCCCCCATCCTTACTTCATTCACCACTGTAGTAGAAGTCCTGGCCAGTGTTAAAGTGAAAAAAAAAAAAATGAGTCATAAGGAAGTGAAGAATTACAATTCTTATTGTTTGCAGATGACTTGATTGTATATATACATAGAAAACCTTCGACACTATGTTTCTACGTACCAAGTACAGAACGCACTTGCACTTCCATAAATTAACAACAAGCAAACAGGAAAGAAAATTTAAAATGTGATTTAGAAAAGCTCTGTGATACACCAAAGGCAGAATGAAATTTCATGTAAGATGGACGAGAATGCTATTCAGAAATCTGTGAGCCTTATCCCACTTACACCCAATTTCGATCATAGCACCCCATCACGAGTAATCGGCTGGCTATTCTATTAGACATACAACACAGGCTATAACCAACATGACATGACATAATCAAACATATGCTCAGTTATCCATATATTTTCAATATTTTTAGCACACATGCACACGAGTATTGAAAACTGTGGGATCACTTTTCGCCTTCCATTTCCTCCAGTAGCAGTGTGTACTGGTTGCCTAGGAAACCGTATCAGCAGGGACCAGGACTGCCTATGCTGTCACTGGGAGCTGGGCAGAGATTTCCGTGGTGGCTTGGCTGGCAGCCCCACTGGAGGGACACCTGCATGGCTGTGCTTGGCGGCAGCCAGTCCTTTCCAAGGAGCAGGGGTATACGTTTTGTTGTCGCCATCGGGGCACCAGGAAAGAGGGAAAGGGCAGGATGATGGGAGTTGGGGAGTGGAGACTGAGCCTGGGTTGTTGAAGGCGGGACTTAGGTACCTCAGGTGGAGAGACTGCCCCACAAAAGGAAGAGATGCTTCCTTAGGTAAGTTAGACTGGGAACTGAGCTGTGGCTAGGAGTGCTACTCACAAAAACAAGGAGGAAGGCGGGGAGGGGAGGGGAGGGGAGGGGAGGGGAGGGGAGGGGAGGAGAGGGGATTGGGACTGTCTTGTGCCAGGAGCTGTGCTATTTTCTTTGTTCTGTGTTCAGTACATAATCAGTTCACTCATTTTCTCTCTCCCTCTCTCGCTCCTTCCCTTCCTCCCACTCTTCCTCCTCCTCACTCTCTCTCCCCCTCATTTTCTCCTCTCTCTCTCTTTCTCACTCTCTCTTTCCCTCTCTTCCTCCTCTCTCTCTCTCTCTCTCTCCCTCCCTCCTCTCCTCCTCCTCTGCTTTGAGTATCACTGACACGTACAGACACACACACTCACTCACAGACACACTTGCTCTCCTCATTTTTAAGACAGTGTGGGGGCTGGAGGGGCTCAGTAACTTTCTCTGAGCTCACCTGATGAACTATGAGCAATGGGGTTGGAAGTAAGCCTCCACCAACACCGATGAAAACCCACAGGAGGCTGCCTGCAGATCTGGGACATGTTTGGAGACATGGACAGAGTCCCGGCAGATGAGAACAGGGGACATGAGAGAAGGGAGGTCGATGAGATGTTCAGGAAATGAGGGGTGGAGCAGGGAGGGCGCAGGGGCACAGGAAGTGTAAAATAACCCACCGGAGGACAGATGGTGAACTGTCTCAAATGCCGAATGCAGGATTTGGGTTTTTTTATTCGACAACTATGCGGTCAACTAGAGCAGCCAGGATGCTCAGCACCCCAGAGAGTCCAAGCGTCCAAACTGCCATGAGTTTGGGACATGACATTTGCACTGGAAGTAAAACAAAAACAAAACAAAAAGACTTAATTAAAAAAAAAAAAATCTCACGTAAAATGGCTCCATAGTCATCTTTAACATGGATACATGCGGGCACGGTAACATTCTGGATATGCTGGATTACCTGGATTCAGGCAAAATTTATTTTACCTGAATACTTTTATTTGTTTATTTATTTATTTTTAAGATTTTATTTATTTATTTGACGGGGAGAGACAGAGCATGAGCAGTGGGGACATGGGGGAGGGACAGAATGAGAAGCAGACTCCCAGCAGAGCAGGGAACACAATACAGGACTTGAACCCAGGACCCTGAGATCTTGACCTGAGCCAAAGGTAGATGCTTCACCGACTGAGCCACTGTTTTTGTTTGTTTGTCTGTTTTTTGGGTTTTTTGTTTGTTTGTTTGTTTGTTTTGTAATGTGGCTACTGAAAGAATTAGAACTATTTTTGCAGGCTCAGTTGGAAAGCATGGAGAGAAGAACTCTGGGACTGGCAGGGGCTTACGCTTCACCTTCTCCCCTCCTGATGTACATGCACAACCTGTCATTCCCACGTCACCCTTATTATTAGTTTTTGTCCAAGACTCCTTAGGAACAGGTACTCAAGACTCTCTTCCTGCTAGGGAGAGAAAAAAAGAAAAGAAAAGGCATTTCTGCAGCAAATTGAAATAAAAATAGTTTAACCAAACTCCTTTGCAAGAAATAAAGCATTCAGCATCCAGAGAGTGTTTACATCTTAAAGAACAGAGGTACCTGTGCGGAACAAAGCAATATCCAGGGCTTTGTAAGAAAAATCAGTTTCCAAAGTCTTTACCCTTCCCGAAAGAGCCTTCAAGCAGGGAGCCCCCATTCATGAGATGACAGAAAGATCAGCCCTCAGCAGTCACCTGGTGACTCACTCTTGCTTTGCCATACTGTGTTCCAGCCCCTCTGACCTTGATATTTTCATATGGCACTGAGAAATTACTCACCTCATCATCAAAACGACAGCCACCAGAAGGCAGTCCCCCCTCCCAGGCCGAGTGGCCCGAGTTCGCCTGCAAGAGTTAGTCCCAGAAAAAAACAAACCCGACTGCGGCGTAGGATATTCCATTCTTGTCATGTTTCAACATAGTAGGGGGCAGAAACGTCTCTAGCCTGCATGCCAGTGTGTCCTGGGCACCAATTTTCTTTCCTGTCTGCTGGACCTGGGAGAGGGAGCTCTGGGGGTCTGTGGCCCACAAGTTTCCTGCAAACATGGACCAAGGAATCCTCCCACTGAATAGAGGTGGTGGGTGTGGCCAGGGCCATCCAAAGGGTGGGGAGGGGTTGTTAACTGCACACTACACATGGTACCAAGTACCAAATGGCACTGGGATAGGCAGTCGAGAGACCTGGACTTCCAGCTTAGGATGCACAAGCCTGAGGATTCAAAACTCTCCAGGTATTCATGAGCTCTGACTTAACTCACTTTTAGAACTGCAGAGACCAGGGCCACCTGGGTAGCTCAGTCGGTTAAGCATCTGCCTTCTGCTCAGGTAACAATCCCAGGGTCCTGGGACCAAGTCCCACATCAGGCTCCTTGCTCAGCAGGGAGCCTGCTTCTTCCTCTGCCTACCTCTCTCTCTCTCTCTCTCTCTCTCTCTCTGACAAATAAAAATAAAAATCTTAAAAAAAAAAAAGTGGAGAGGCCATCTTGTCTCTAAGATCTTTTCTGGTTTTGACTGGATAAAGAAAATCACTAAGGCTGAGTTGAGGAGACTATTTATTCCATGACCCATCCCCGCCTCTTCTCTTCCTTCTGTCATTCCTCCAATCACAACCCCCACCCCCCAGCCCCCACCCCCAGACACTGCTCTCTGCTGAGAGCTGATCTAAATCAATCATTGGACACTCAGACCCAGCAAAGAGAAATTTGTGAAGCCAATTCAGTCTAAACATTTTCAAATGTGTAAAAGTTGGTTTTGATCAGATAATGTCCTGGAATGTTTTGTCTTCTCCCTGAGGATGCCCTACTCGCTAGTGGCCTCTAAGCTTGGTCCACTAGGAAGAAAAGTTAAGTGGAAAAGAATCAAAATAAGAAATGCCCCATTCTGATTTTCAGACACTATGTACCTCCTAACTCACTCTGTACCTTGAAATAAGTTCAGCTAGTACGTTCTGAGCTAGCACGTTTTTCCATGTAAAGTTTTGGAAGAATGCAAGGTCAAGGTGTGCGAAGTGCAGGGAGGCACAGGTGCTAGAAGATGAGACGTGCAGACGGCAACCTGAAACTTGGCATTTATATTTATCCCCTGTAGCTCAATCCATAGCAAGTTCTTATGTCCTAGGGGCATGGTTATGGAAAGGTCAACAGAAGCTCTATACTTTCTTAACATTTTTGACAGCATCCTTTATAAGGAAGAGCAAAAGTGTAGTATGTTTCCTTCATGTAAGAACCGGGCCTACAGATGGAATGCTTCTCAGATAAAACAGCAACCTAAGAAAACCAGGCTTGTGCTGTGGAAGGAGGTACCTGGAATAATATTGACACTATAAAAATAAAAGAGAGCTTTTGCTAGCCGGGAACATCAGTAAAGATGAGGAAAGAGAATGTTGTCGCCTACCTTGTTCCGAGGAAGGGGTATTTGGCCTGGTCTCTGGAACGTAGGAGGATTTGGAAAACAGAGATGCAAAGGGAGACTATCCCATAGAAGGAGAAGGAAAGCCAATCATCAGGAAGGAGAAGGGAGGCTGGTGGAACGGTCTGGGGGCTGAGACAGGGGTCCAGTCAAAGTGTCAGAACCCTCAGGAATGGAAGTTATTAAAAAACAAGTCTTTGAGGGCCCCAAGTGTCAACTGAAGAGAACTCATTTTCTTATAAAAGTGATACATTCTGGGCACCTGGGTGGCTTAGTGGGTTAAGCCACTGCCCTCGGCTCAGGTCATGATCTCAGGGTCCTGGGATCGAGTCCCACATCGGGCTCTCTGCTCAACAGGGAGCCTGCTTCCTCCTCTCTCTCTCTGCCTACTTGTAATCTCTCTCTCTGTCCAATAAATAAATAAAATCTTTAAAAAAAAAAAGTGATGCATTCTCTGATTAGAAGAATACAGATTTACTGCTGGGCAAAAAAATGCTGAGTTAGCAGTTGTGCTGCGTTAATCCCAGATGAGGTCATAGCAAAAAGGGCTCACTGCTTGGGTTTAGACAGCGACATGGAAATCAGAAAAGCAAAGGACAGGGAAAAGGATAAAAAGTATGGACGTAAAGGGACAGAAGAATCATGAAGGGGGAAAAACGATATCGGTAACGAGGAAGGCGGTCATCGGTTCTGACAGAGGTAGGTGTCGGGTGTAGGCAGAGAAGCCGGATGGAGCTAGAGACCCTCTGGTGCTGATCCCTGTCAAAGATGCTCCCCACACAGCCCGGGGCCCTACGTGAATTCCCTCCCCCACTGCAGCTCAATGTACCTTCTCAAAGGAAAACAAAATGACAAAAGTACCGGTTTGGGCTACTAACCTCTCTTTTAGTTAACTCATCCAGTTGCCCAAAACACCCTCCTCCTCCTTTTAGAATTTTAATGTTTTTCATTTTAAGCCCTTTTAACTGGTAGAAGAGATAAGATTTCACAAGCTAATTGAATACGTGGAGCATCACTAAGTTACATGACTCCTTTGTTGAAAGCCTTGGCACTGAAAACACGGGTTGTTTTTTTTTTATTCGCTCTTCTGACAACGTGAAGGAAAAGACTCTTAGCCACTAAAGGGAGCTGCTCAAAGACAGGATCAACCTGGTGAAATTAATCAGTAATCCCTCCCTGGTTCTCTTATCTGGTGAATGAATGAATTTGAGATTCACCACTCAATTGCTAGGATATGGGCTATTTAGTAGAGCAAAATTCCAGAATCTGAGACACCTGGAGTGTAATGCTTGGTTTTGTCATCATTTTGTTTTATAGACTTAGGTAAGTGTCTTTACCTCTCTAAACTACTAGGCTTAGGGGGGCCTGCCTGGTTTAGTAAGCTTATCATCTGTCCAACCCTTGGTTTCAGCTCAAGTCATGATCTCAGGGTCATGGGATGGAGCCCCAAGTTAGCCTCTGCACTCAGTGTGAACTCTGCTTGAAATTCTCTCTCCCCTCTCCCTCATTGTCCCTCCCTGCTCAAGGATGCTTTCTCTCTCCTCTAAAATGAATAGATAAATATTTTTACAAACCATAAAATTAAACTATAAGCCTTAGAAAATGAGGGGAAATCACCTCTCATTTCCTCTTACAAGAATGAAAGATCTGAAGGGCACCTGGGTGGCTCAGTCTTTAAGCATCTACCTTTAGCTCAGGTCACAATCCTAGTGTCCTGGGATGAAGCCCTGCATCAGGCTCTCTGCTCAGCAGGAAGCCTGCTTCTCCCTCTCCCACTCCCTCTGCTTGTGTTCCCTCTCCCACTGTGCCTCTTTCTGTCCAAAAAAAAAAAAAGAAAGAAAGAAAGAAAGATTAGGTTCAGAATCTGAAAACCAACTTCAGACACCTTGGAGAAAGCTTTCACACACATGCGGGAGCCATGACATTTCAAGATCCCGTTTAAAGATGGAGCAAGACTCCTTCACGAATCCATAGAAATGTTTAAGTACTATGTGTCCTGGTTCTATGAAACAGAAGACCAAAAAGTACTCCCTGTTTGTTTACATAGATTTTCAAGTTTTAATTAAGCAAAGAGACAGAATCTGGAGATGCCTGTATTTCTAGATCGGTGCCTTATCAGCTGGACTCATCCATGGAGAAGAGCAGATAGGTACAGGTTGGCAGGCTGTAGAGATGCCGCCTCCACAAAGACTAGGAGTCTTAAAGATAGTTTGGACATGCACACCATTTTCTGAAGACCAAACTCATCAGAGGCCAGCATTACAGAGTGCTCTTTAAATCCAAATGGATTTAAAGAGGAATGAATGGCTTACTGAACAGCCACTTCTCAGTGGTTGCAAAGACAGAGAAATCCACATTCTATTAGGAAAAGCTGGAAGGCCAAGCATTTTCAAAAGCAACTGAACTTTCCAGTTGGGTCTGTGTTAGACAAACGCGGAGCTCACTTCGGCAGTAGGGCTGAGCCAGCAACAGCCAAGAAACAAAATGAGGAAAATGTGAAAGACTTTGAAGAGGTGACAGAAAATTAAAAAAAAAAAAATTACCTTGTGCAAAAGCAAACTGTAATAACTGGAACCAAAGAATCTAAAACTCCCTTTTCCCTTAAATATAAATGAGGCCATCTGCCAAGATCCAGAGCTTGAGTGACAGAGACATTTTTAAACAAAGACTCAAGAGTAAAAAAAAAAAAAAAAAAAGTTTCTCATTGAGTCTCTTTTATACAACAGTTTTTTAGTACAATGATGGAGGAGGGGGAAGAGAGACTGCATAAAGTCTTATGGTTGGAAATACAGTTACTTATGAATAAGGTTATCCTATGAGAGAAATACTGAGGAATATCTCAACGATTCTCAAACTTGATTGTACATTTGAACCACCAGGGAATCTGGCCAAATCGCAGATTCTAATTAACCACGTCGGGGATTGGGTTACAGTTCTGCTGTTCAGACAAGCTCCCCAGTGATCCCAACACTCAGTCCTCCCACCACACTTTACTAGAAACAGGCAAGCACAAGGAAAGTGATTGGAATCGCCAGCCCTTAATAAATTAATCCCCTTCAGGGTCTGAGTGTTAGGACTTCTCCATCGTGGGGCTAGATCAGTCAGGCAACCCGGGGTTGGGAGCCCCAAATGCTGAGATTATTAGGTTGATTTCCCTTGATCTGATTGCATTCTATCTGAATTGCCTTCTGATTATAATTTGATTTCCAGTGCAGGATTTCCTCTGGAGGGAACAGCACTGGATAGTCAACTCAGCTCCTGCGGGCAGAGTGAGGGCGTCAAAATAACGAGGCTTTAAGTCAAAGCGAATGGGATTTGTTTGATATGTTGATGATAACAATGAGAAAGAACGCGGGAATGGGCCCAGTGAGGGCACTGAAGGCACAGATATTGAACTATGTGCTCATTACATGCCCAACACCATGCTAGTGCCGTCCACATGAGATCAGCTTGCCAGTTGGTGTCATTATCCCCATATTACAGAAGAGGACACCTAAGGTGATGACACCAGTAGGGGTCTGGAGGAGATCGAACTCCAAATGTATGGGCTTGGCCAACACACACACCCTACTATGAGAAGAACCTTTCATTATAATTGTTACTAAAGCAAGCATTCAGTAAACAGTATGTTCTCATTATTATATATAGCTTAGACATGGGATTATATTTGAGTCTTCTGTGCATTTGGTTAGAAGGAGTCAGACTTCAGAAGCTATACCAACTCTAATAACATTGATTTCTTGAATCTGTAAAGCTAAGGACTAAACTCCTAATCATGGTAAATCCACCCCAGGGAGTCTACCTGAACAGTTATTTAAAAAAATCAACCCAGACAAGTGAAACATTTCTCAGACATTTAAACCGAAGGATCATTGCCTTCTTTTCTATCTATAGACTTTTTCTGGAAACTTTTTTGTATACCTCTATACATCTATGCTCTTTGTTAGATATTTTTTCTTATCAAATGGACTTTTTCTTCTTAAAACAATCTTAAAGCCTTTCCCCCTTTTAAATTTAATAATTGCTAAGGTGATAATCTGATTTCTAAAGCATACAGCTGGTATGCAGATGAACGTTACAAAAAGTTTGCAAAGCCCATGGCGTCAAGCACACCATGGGTATTGGAAATGGTCAAACACACACTACAAATTAACAAAGAACATATCCTGAACGTCGATGCCTCCAGCCTTTTGGGATGTCAAGTCAAGTCTTTCAAGGCTAGTGTGCAAAAATCAGATTACTTGGAAATCAAAGACCAGGTAGGACCAAAGGGTTTCTCCCATTTACCCGACCAACCCTATCCCGAGACAGCAAACAGGATGAGCGGATGGTTAGTCAGAGTCTAAACACAGAGTGAGCACTTGGGTTTGAACTGACGGAACAGAAAACAAACAAAAAAACCCAGAGAAGAAGATTCAGTGTTGATGGTAACTGTCCCTTGGCCATCTCACCGAAAACCACAGTGACTTTAATCTCATTCTTGTGCTGAGGACTCAGGAGCATGTCCCACAAGTTCACACTCCAGCCCAGAGACAGAGGTCAATGCTTTTCTGTCCTGCAAATTGAACACATCTTTTTGACTAAGCATTTTCTAAGAGCTCCTCCTCTCAAATTTCCACTTGTACAGAACACGGCTATTTAATTTATTTTGATTAGGCTTTATTTAGTATGCACATTCTCATAGTCTAAAGAAATAAGGAACTTTTCAGTTAAAGTGCCTTGCCTTTGCTTATGCAAACACACACACACACACAAACACACACACACATACACACAAAACAAAACAAAACAAAACAAAACAAAACAAAACAAAACCCCCTTACATTGACGTGATCAGGGCAGAGAAGGGCAGACAGCGCCACGTGGGACTGACTAATGGGGACCACGGGGTTCATGTGCCTGGACCTTTCCTAAAGTAGTTCGGGGAGTGCAGAGCCATGGTGGACAGAACCATGACACCTACCACCTTTAACCTTTGAAGAGTAGGACAAGAACACATGCTTCTGATGGAAGATCTGAATTAATCCAGAGCAGCTGCAGCTAACCACCCACAAAATAAAATGTACACTGAAGTTAGGAAGATCACTGGGTTGTTTTCCTGGTATGATCTGACACCCTGTGCGAGTCTACCTACTTCACGACCCCCTTCTTCTTCCGTTTACATCTGCATTCATACGGGGGGGGGGGGTCCTCAGAAAACAGTCATCTAGACTCCATGATGTAAGTTTCAAATTGGAATCTAAAAGGTTTGGGGCAGGGCATCTCTATTTTGAAAAGGCACCATAGCTAATTCTGGAAAGCAAGAAGGACAGAGACCTCTAGGGCTGTTTTTCTCCAAAAAGTCCTAGTTATAAGGACTGTCTATCACTATCCAAAGGTAGGTCTTAAATAAGATTCACCTAAAAGTTTGAAAAGAAGCCAAGATGGATATACAAAGTGGTGGGCTATGTTTTCCTGAGAAAGGCATGCACGTTTTTAAAAAATATCTTATTTATTTGAGATAGAGTGCATGCACACAAGAGAGAGCATGAGTGGGTGAGGGTGGTGGAAAGGGAGAGGGAGAAGGAGAAGCAGACTTCCCACTGAGCAGGGAGCCCAATATGGGATTGGATCCCAGGACCCTGAGATCATGACCTGACCCAAAGGCAGATGCTTAACAGACTGAGCCACCAGGTGCCCCAAAGACATGCACATTTATAAACACATTAAACTCTTTAGGATTTTTCATATAACTCTATATCTTGAGCATCTAATCTACCTTTCTGCTGCTGCCAACGAAGGGCTACATGTCCAATATTTGAATTCCCTTCAAATTTACATAGTCACTGCATTTAATGCATTTTTGAGCTTGTTGTTAAAAATTACTCCACCTTACAGAAACACTAAAGTAACCATACGAACTCATGCCACGTGTTAAAACAGGTCAGAGGATTTGTAATAATGTTACAGTTTCGGGAAAAAAATAGCTTACAAAAAATCTTACTGGAGGTGGGGAGGAGCAAGATGGCAGAGATTTATAGAGATCTAAATATCATCGGGTCCCAGGAGTTCAGCTAGTTATCAAAACACTTTGAACACCTACAAACTCAACAGGAGACCGAACAAAAGAATAGCAATTGTAGGAATAGAAAATTGACCACTTTCTGGAAGGTAGGACATGCAGAGAAGCAATGGGAAACTAGACAATGGAGGGAGAGGCCGGCTCCCGGCAAGCAATGAAGCAGTGGAGCACAAAACCAGAACTTTTAGAAGGCCGCTCCACTGAGGGATGTTGCTCCAGAGGTTAAGTAGGGGTGGAGTGGTTGTGGGGACTGTGTGGTCTCAGGACCTGCAGGGTCACAGAAAGATCGAGGGCATCTGACTGTGGCACAGCTCCCAGGTATCAGAGCAGGGAACTTAATTACAGAGACAGAACTGAAGAGTAAGCTCTCAGCTCGGGGCTACCTTAAACTGAGATCCACGGCACAGGAGGACCACTGCTCTTCGAGCAGAGACCCCACAAGTGGCAGTTCCAGAGAGAATCATCTTCCTCTGGAGGAGCAGCATGGCAGGACTCTGCTGGGTTTAGAGACTCCAAATGGGGCCGCATCAGAGATAGAAATGCTCGGTCACAGGCCAGGTGAGCACAGAGCCCAGCCGGAGACAAGAGACACGGGAGGGATTGACTGCTTTTCTCCGATGGGCGCACTGAGGAGTGGGACCCCAAGCTCGGCTCCTCAGGGCTAGAGACTGGGAGGCCGCCATTTTCATTCCTGTTCTCCGGAACTCTACGGGAGGTGTCCAAGAAACAAAAGCTCCCAAGCGCGAACTCTAGTGGATTACTATGGCCTGGCCTCAGGGAAGGGCAGTGCAATTCCGCCTCCGGAAAAGACATTTGAAAATCATGGCAACAAACCCCTCCCCAAGAAGATCAGCAAGAATATCAAGCCAAGACCAAGTTCCCGGATCAACAAGAACTGCAGAACTCCAGAGCTAGGGAAAGGAAACAAACAGAATTCACGACTTTTTCCCCATGATCCTTTAGTTTTTCAAAGTTAACTTTTTAAAAAGTTTATATTTTTCTTATCCCACTTCTTAATTTTTTCCTCTTTCCTATTTTAATGTTTTTAACTATTTTATCTTATTAATACCTTTTAAATTTTTTTAAAAATTTTTATTGCTATAATCATATTTTATCCCTTCATTGTTATATATATATATATATATATATATATATATATATATATATATATAGTAAAATTTTGGGATACAGGTTCTCCTAATAGACCAAAATATATCCTTAATCTAGTACATGTCTTTGTTCTAGTCTCCAGCCTGATCACATTATTTCCTCTTTTTTTCCCCCCAACTTATCAATTCCTTTTTTAGAATATTTTAAAATTTTCATCTCCACAGTCATATTCCATCCCTTCATTGTGTTTACTCACACTTTTGTATATATTTAAGTTTTTCTATCTTTAAAATTTTGGGAGGTAGTTTCTTCTAACAGACCAAAATACACCCCAAATCATGTATGTGCTCTGTTCTATTCACCAGTCCTATCTACCTATCTATCTATATATGTATATATTTTTCCTCTTTTTCTCCTCCTTCTCCCCTGGATTTTGGGTCTCTTCTGATTTAATTAGTGTATATTTTTCTGGGGTCATTGCTACTCTTTTAATATTTTATGATCTCATTCATCTAATCTTATCTGGATAAAGTGACAAGGCAGAAAAACTCACTTTGAAAAAAAACAAGAGGTAGTACCATTGGCTAGGGACCTGATCAATACAGACATTAGTAAGATGTCAGAACTAGAGTTCAGAATGACAATTATCAAGGTGCCAACTCTCAAAAAAAAGGATAGAAGATACTAGAGAATCCCTTTCTGGAGAAATAAAATCCCTTTCTGGAGAAATAAAAGAACTATAATCTAACCAGGTTGAAATCATAAAAGCTATTAATGAGGCCCAATCAAAAATTGAGGCTCTTATGGCTAGGATAAATGAGACAGAATAGAGAATTAGTGATATAGAAGACTAAATGATAGAGAATAAAGAAGGTGAGAAAAAGAGAGACAAAGAACTGCTGGACCACAAGGGAAGAATTAGAGATATTTCATCATAAGATAAAACAATATTAATATAATTGGAATCCCAGAAGAAAAAAAAAGGAGGGGGGCAGAAGGTATATTGGAGCAAATGATAGCAGAGACTTTGCCTCATTTGGCGAAGGGAACAAGCATAAAAATTCAGAATGCACACAGAAGCCCCCTAAAATCAATAAAAATAGGTCCAAACCCCATGATCTAATAGTAAATCTTACAAGTCTCAGTGATGAAGAGAAAATCCTGAAAGCAGCTCAGGACAAGAGTCTGTTACATACAACGGTAGAAATATTAGATTGGTAGTGGACCTATCCACAGAGACCTGGCAGGCCAGAAAGGACTGGCATGATATATTCAGAACACTAAATGAGAAAAATATGCAGACAAGGATACTATATCGAGCTAGGCTGTCACTGAAATTAGAAGGAGAGATAAAAAGCTTCCAGGACAAACACAAATTAAAAGAAGTTGCAAATACCAAACCAATCCCTTAAGAAATATTGAAAGGGGTCCTCTAAGCAAAGAGAAAGCCTAAAAGTAACAGACCAGAAAGGAACAGAGACAATACACAGTAACAGTCACCTTACAGGCAATACAATGGCACTAAATTCGTATCTTTCAATAGTTACCCTGAATGTAAATGGGCTAAATGCCCGAGTCAAAAGACACAACATATCAGAATGGATAAAAAAAAAAAAAACAAAAAAAACAAAAAAAAAAACCACCCATCAATATGCTGTCAGCAAGAAACTTATTTTAGACCCAAAGACATCTCCAGATTTAAAGTGAGGGGGTGGAAAACAATTTACTATGTTAACAGACATCAAAAGAAAGCTGGGGTGGCAATCCTTACATCAGATAAATTAGATTTTAAGCCAAAGGCTATAATAAACAGTGAAGAAGGGCGTTATATCATAATCAAACAGTCTGTCCAGCAAGAAGAACTAACAGGGATGCCTGGGTGGCTCAGTTGGTTAAGCAGCTGCCTTCGGCTCAGGTCATGATCCCAGCGTCCTGGGATCGAGTCCCACATCGGGGGAGCCTGCTTTTCCCTCTGACTCTGCCTTCCACTCTGTCTGCCTGTGCTCGCTCTCACTCTCTCTCTCTTACAAATAAATAAATAAAATATTTAAAAAAAAAAAAGAAGAACTAACAATTTTATTTATCCATGCCCATAACATGGGAGCAGCCAACTATATACACCAATTAATAACAAAACACATCAACAATAATGCAGTAACAGTACGGGACTTTAACACCCGCCCTCACTAAAATGGATAGATAATCAAAACAAAAGATCAACAAGGAAATAAAAGCTTTAAATGACACACTGGACCAGATGGACATCACAGATATATTCAGAACATTCCATATCAAAGCAAAAGCATATACGTTCTTCTCTAGTGCACATGAAACAATCTCCAGAATAGATCACATCCTGGATCACAAATCAGGTCTCAACTGGTACCAAAAGACTGGGATAATTCAGACATATTTTCAGACCACAGTGCTTTGAAACTAGAACTCAACCATAAGAGCAAAGTTGGAAAGAACTAAAATACAGGGAGGCTAAAGAGCAACCTATTAAAGAATGAATGGGTCACCCAGGAAATTAAAGAAGAATTGAAAAAATTCATGGAAACAAATGATAATGAAAACACAACTGTTCAAAATCTTTGGGACACAGCAAAGGCAATCCTGAGAGGGAAGTATATAGAAATACACCCTTTTCTCAGGAAACAAGAAAGGTCTCAAGTATACAACCTAACTCTACACCTAAAGGAGCTGGAGGAAGAACAGCAAAGAAAGCCTAAACCCAGCAGGAGAAGAGAAATAATAAAGATCATAGCTGAAATCAATGAAATAGAAACCAGAAGAACAGCAGAACAAATCAATAAAACTAGGAGCTGGTTCTTTCAAAGAATAAATAATATCAATAAACCCCTGACCAGACTTATCCAAAATAAAATAGAAAGGACCCAAATTAATAAAATCATGAATGAAAGAGGAGAGATCACAACCAACATCAAAGAAATATAAATCATTATAAGAACATATTATGAACAACTATGCGCCAGCAAATTTGACAATCTGGAAGAAATGGATGCAAGAGACATATGCCTAGAGACATATAAACTACCAAAACTGAACCAGGAAGACATAGAAAACCTGAACAGACCCAAAACCAGTAAGGAAATTGAGGCAGTCATAAAAAATCTCCCACATAAAGGGGCCAGGGCCAGATGGCTTCCCAGGGGAATTCTACCAAACATGTAAAGAAGAATTAATACCTATTGTCCTGAAACTGTTCCAAAAAACAGAAATGGAAGGAAAACTTCCAAACTCATTTCATGAAGCAAGCATTACCCTGATCTCAAAACCAGACAAAGACCCCACCATAAAGGAGAATTATAGACCAATATCCTTGATGAACACAGATGCAAAAATTCTCACCAAAATACTAGTCAATAGGATCCAACAGTACATTAAAAGGATTATTCACCACGACCAAGTGGGATTTGTTCCAGGGCTGCAAAGTTAGTTCAACACCCAGGAATCAATCAATGTAATACAATACATTAATAAAAGAACAAGAACCATATGATATTCTCAATAGATGATGAAAAAGCATTTGACACAGTGCAGCATCCTTTCTTGATCTTCACAGTGTAGGCATAGAGGGTACATACCTCAATATTATCAAAGCCATCTATGAAAAACCCACAGCGAGTATCATTCTCAATGGGGAACAACTGAAAGCTTTTCTGCTAAGATGAGGAACACAGCAGGGATGTCCACTATCACCACTGCTATTCAACATAGTACTGGAAATCCTAGCCTTGATAATTGGACAATGAAAAGAAATAAAAGGCATCCAAATTGGTAAAGAAGAAGTTAAACTCTCACTCTTTCCAGATGATATGATACTTTATGTGGAAAACCCAAAGACTCCACTCCAAAACTGCTGGAACTCATATAGGAATTCAGGAAAGTGTCAGGATATAAAATCAATGCACAGAAATCAGTTGCATTTCTATACACCAACAGCAAGACAGAAGAAAGGGAAACTAAGGAGTCCATCCCATTTACAATTACACCCAAAACCATAAGATATCTAGGAATAAACCTAACCAAAGAGGCAAAGAATCTGTACACAGAAAACTATAAAGTACTAATGAAAGAAATTAGGGAAGACACAAAGAAATGGAAAAACGTCCCATGCTCATGGGTTGGAAGAACAAATGTGAAAATGTCTATGCTACTGAAAACAATCTATATATTTAATTCAGCCCTTATCAAAATATCATTAATTTTTTTTCAAAGAAATGGAACAAATAATCCTAAAATTTATATGAAACAATAAAAAACCTTGAATAGCCAGAGGAATGTTGAAAAAGAAAGCCAAAGTTGGTGGCATCACAATTCCAGACTTCAAGCTCTATTACAAAGCTGTCATCATCAAGACAGTACGGTAACAGCACAAAAACAGACACATAGATCAGTGGAACATAACAGAGACCCCAGAAATGGACCCTCAACCCTATGGTCAACTAATCTTTGACAAAGTAGGAAAGAATGTTCAATGGAAAAAAGATGGTCTCTTCAACAAATTGTTTTGGGAAAACTGGACATGCAGAAGAATGAAACTGGACCATTTCCTTACACCATACACAAAAATAGGCTCAAAGTGGATGAAAGACCTCAATGTGAGACAGGAATCCATCAAAATCCTTGAAGAGAACACAGTCAGCAACCTCTTTGACCTCAGCCACAGCAACTTCTTCCTAGAATCATCCCCAAAGGCAAGGAAAGCAAAGGCAAAAATGAACTATTGGAATTTCATCAAGACACACAACAGCTTTTGCACAGCAAAGGAAACAGGAAACAAAAGCAAAAGACAACTGACATAATGAGAGAAGATATTTACAAATGACATATTAGATAGAGGGCTAGTATCCAAAATCTTTAAAGAACTTATCCAACTCAAAATCCAAAGAGCATATAATCCAATCAATAAATGGGCAGAGGACCTGAACAGATATTTCTGCAAAGAAGACATCCAGATGGCCAAAAGACACATGAAAAAGTGCTCCACATCACTCAGCATCAGGGAAATACAAATCAAAACCACAGTAAGATACCACCTCACACCAGTCAGAATGGCTAAAATTAACAAGTCAGGAAACGACAGATGTTGGCAAGAAAGGGGAGCCCTCCTACACTATTGGCAGGAATGCAAGCTGGTGTAGCCACTCTGGAAAACAGCATGGAGGTACCTCAAAAAGCTGAAAATAGAGCTACCCTATGACCCAGCAATCACACTGCTGGGTAATCACCCTAAAGATACAAATGTAGTGATTCGAAGGGGCATGTGCACCCGAATGTTTATAGCAGCAATGTCCACAACAGTCAATCTGTGGAAAGAGCCCAGATGTCCATCAACAGATGAACTGATAAAGAAGATGTGGAGTAGATATACAATGGAATACTATGCAGGCAAGAAAAAATGAAATCTTGCCATTTGCAGTGACATGGATGGAACTAGAGGGTATTATGGTAAGCGAAGTAAGTCAATCAGAGAAAGACAATTATCATATGATCTCTCTGATATGAGGAAACTGAGAGGCAGGGCTGGGGTTCATGGGGGCTACGGAGGAAAAAAGTATAATAAGGTGGGATGTGGAGGGAGACAAACCATAAGAGACTCTTAATTTCATGAAACAAACAGGGTTGTTAGGGTGGAAGTGATGGGGTGGCTGGGTTACAGACATCAGGGAAGGTATGTGCTACGGTGAGTGCTGTGAATTGTGTAAGACTGATGAATCACAGACCTGTACCCCTGAAACAAATAATACATTATATGTTAACAATCTAAAAATAAATAAATAAATAAATAAATAAAATGGGGGCAGGGGACTTTGTTGTAGGTGTGTCCCAGGATAATTTTGATTCTGTTAAACAGAATGCAACAATATTTTCCACTAGTCCATGGTCTATTTTGGAGTGTGTAGGAGGGGCAGTATTATAGGTGATAGTAAACAATGATATTAATCTCATTTATTTCCATATTATTATACTTATAGTTTTATTACAAATAATGTAGGGAAACACACACAAAAATGTTACCAGGCAAAGCAAGAAACTGAGTAGTATAGTTTAAATGAACTGACTAAAATTAATGAAACTAGATGGAAAATGAGCTTTAGAAGCAACAGTTAAAGATCTAACAATGTCGGTAATAATATACATAATTTCTGTGTGTACTTTTATTTAAGGAATGACTTATGTCAGAGATTCTGCCTTAATAAGAGCCAACAGTGGCCAATATGTATAATTTGGCATTTCAAAAACAGTCACATGATCATTCTCATGCATCAGATGGATGGTTAGACTAGATAACCCTTAACCATTTCTAATTCAGAGGTCCTAAGTGGAAAAAAAAAAAAAACCAAAACCCTTAAATTCCTCACCATGGAACCAAGGCCTTTCAATTTCATGAGCGACATTTCAATTCATCTCACTAGTAATTTTCTGTGTGACCCAGACTGTGACTCAGAGGCTAGGAGCGATTCTGGGTCACAAGCTTCCTAATCTGCATTGGGGAGGGTTTTATTTTGTGAGTGTGCGCCTGGGCAAGAGCTGAAGCAGAGCAAAGCGACCATAACAAGGCCAGTGGGTCCAATACCAGTGCCCATCCCGCTGAACAGGCTTAACGAACTCAGACAAAAACCCCTCCCAGCAGGACCTGGCATGGAGATCAGGCTAAACACATTCCCCTGGGGTTGGTGAGGACATTGGTTGTAGTGAGTGCTTCGAGCAAGCCTGCAACATTGTTCAAGAGTCCTTCTTTTTGGATACACATACCTCCAAAAACTCCCACTTCCAGCAGTAAGACACCCCAGAATCCCATCAATCTTTTATTGAAGAGAACCTTTCTCTGTCACCCAGGGCGCAGAGAGCTACTAAGTGTCCTCAAATATCCTGTAGCTTCCACAGCACATTTTTTTTTTTTTTAACTGCCTTTACTCTATATTTCCAATAAGCTATCACCTCCTCTCTACCAGTCTCTCAGGGGACGTGTCCGGGGTAGTTGACTCCTTTTCTAGCCCATGCTAGCTCATGAGCAGCAGTTGAGTTTGCCCAGAGAACAGCTTACCACTCTTCCCAGGGCTTATCTAGAAATGTGTCCCTCTCTCCAAAATGTGAGGACTCCACAAGAGAATGAGGAGGATTCTCATTGTCATAGAAACAACTAAAGGGCGCACGGGGCCAGCAGCATCCATCTCAGAATATGAACCATGATGCCTGTATGAAGCCCAGAGGGCCGCCGTTGTCATGTGGCTGTAATAAGTGTGTACCCCGTGAGGAACCTTCCATGTCAGGGATGATCCCTTCTCTGTTTCTGCATCTCACCCTCTCCCTAATCTACAAGGTTGACAAGGCAGCTGTGGCAACCCCCAAGGGACAGGTGTGTAAACCGAAAACCAGAGAATTTCCAACATTCCCCTGGGGGCACCTGACTTAAGAAGCCGCTGAGCTAGAACTTGAAACCAGGAATTGTGCTTCCCCGCCAGTGTTCTCCTGTGATCAGCTAACTTCATTTAAAATGATCAGAGCGGGAGATGAACCATAAGAGATACGCGCTTTGGGAAACAAACTGAGGGTTTTGGAGGGGAGGTGGGGTGGGGGTGCCTGTGTGAGCCTGTTGGTGGGTATTAAGGAGGGCACGTATTGCAGGGAACACTGGGTGTAGTATGTAAACAATGAACATAACATCAAAAACTAATGAAGCACTGTATGGTGACTAACGTAACACAATAAAAAAATACAATACAATACAAAACAATGATAAAATAATAAAATAAAGTAAAATGAAATGAAATGAAATAAAATAAAATAAAATAAATTGAAACAAAATAAAATGATGGTTAGTGAACATTCTATCCCACAAGTTGGAGGCTGATCTCTTTTATCACTTTTTTTGTAGAATTGGACAATCTAGACAGATAAGTACACTTGTGTGACCTGGCCAAGGTCACAAATACAGGGGGCAAAATCAGAATCTGGTTTCTGTTTCACAGGCCTGATGCTACACCACGTTCCACTGAATTCCTACATTTCAGGTTTCAGCAGGTGTATTCGTGGATTCCTTAACATCTCCTCGGGCTTCCTGGGCTCCTCAGCTCAGGTTTATAAAAAGCAGTATTTTCCTTTTTCTTTTCTTTTCTTTTCTTTTCTTTTCTTTTCTTTTTCTTTCTTTGCAAGTGACAACCATCTAATTAGCTTTGAAAGACTACCATAATCCTTTACTAACATCTTCCGTAATACTTCCAGTTATAAGCTATAATGTTTCCAGCGGGATATCTCAGGAGCTCCTCAGCAACTGTGTCCAGACTTAAAAATGCCCTTCTTTGCTTACTAAGGAGAAGCAGGGCTCTCAAAGGCAGGGTTTTTCCAGTATTTTAGAAATTCTGGACTAGCTCTCCGGCCCGGCATTGAACATCACTCTTCCATATCTACATCTAAGAACTAACTCCATAAATTATTTTGCATGTGGAGATATGATTAATCACAGGAAACCCCCGCCCCTAACACTGAGACAGCCGTGATGGCAGAAAGCGAGCATTGCCTTTTTTCCTGGTACTCGGCTGGCAAGAGTCACGCTCAGCAGTTTCCTGTGCACTGAAAAAAGGGAAAAAATCCAATGTGGCCTACTTTTCCTTTGAATAAATCTGATTTCAATAAAACTAAAAGTGTTGATGATCATAGTTCTTTGATGCCTATCAGAATGAGCTGCTAGGCAACAAGCTGGCCAGGTCGCCTTGCAGATGTGGTGGCTCTCTGGACCTCTGGCCCACCTGACCCTCTGAGGACACCTTGCATTTCCATGGGATTGGCAAAAGTGCCTGCAGATATACAACCATCCACTCTTGTTAATTCTTTTTCTTTTTTTTTTAAGTAGGCTCCACACCCAGCATGGAGCCCAGTGTGGGGCTTGAACTAACAACACTGAGATCAAGACCTGAGCTGAGATCAAGAGTCAGATGTTTGACTTGACTGGGCCATCCATCTCTTATTAATTCTAAGGCTATTTGAATTAGAGTTTTAATTTAAAAAAATTATATTGTGTGTTGTTTTCACTAGAACAGACTGTAAAGAATTTTACGTGGGGAAATATAGGCTTAGGATAATGCCATACATACTAATTCCAAATGAATCCTTCAGTCATTTTTAAAAGGCACAGCCCTAATCTTTCAAAGACCGCAAATAGAGTATCCTGGCTGTTTTCCAACATCAAGTGGAATTTTAAGCAATATCTATGTAAATTTACAGACACTTCAACAAATCTAAATTAAACTTCTAAAACCTAAGTCACACCTTCTCAGACAGGAAAAACCTTTGAAACGCCCCAATAAATAATACCTTGTTTCTAAACCAGGATGAAAGTTTCACAGTAAAAGCAAACTTGATTCTCAAAGCTGGTTCTAGACAATCTGTACAAAATCTGTACATATTGGAGCATTATGAGAACACACTGGGAAGCCCACACCCACAGTAGACAAGAGTCTGTGATAGAAGGTAGTTCACAAGAGTGGACATAAGTTTTCAGAGGCCAAAGAAAATTTAAGCTCCTCCACCCAGGTAAACTTCAAGCCTCCCCCCACCCCCACCCAAGGAATTATCCCTTCTCTGGGTTCATAGAGGCGTCTGGTTTGGGCTTGTAAAATGGCCATTCATGGGACGCCCAGGTGGCTCAGTCAGTTAAGTGTCTGCCTTTGGCTCAGGTCATGATCTCAGGGTCCTGGGATCGAGCCCCATGTTGGACTCCCTGCTCAGCAGGGAGTCTGCTTCTCCCTCTCCCTCTGCAGCTCCCCCTGCTTGTGCGCTCACACTCACTCTCTCTCTGCCAAATAAATAAAATCTTAAAAAAAAATGACCATTCATGCCCTTCCTTGTCATGTCTAATTCTGTGTGACCACAAGCTCTCTGCAAGCAGGCGTTCCATCCTATTCATGACTTCAGTCTTCGGAGGGATAGTGTTCCACTTCTCCTTTGCCAGTTGTGGTAGAATGTACATTCCAAAGCCAGCTGCACCAACATACATCCCAGGCCACCTGCTGTCATCCCATGTGGCAGTAACATTCCTTCAGAGAGGGTCATCCCTTGACTCTAAGGAGCTGTGTCTAATCCTACCCCTCTCCCCGATGCCCCTGTAACCTAAGAGGACATCTTAGAATGCCCCAACCATGAGAATATGGCAGAAGTCACTGTGTGATAGAAGTCACTGTGTGACTTCTGATACTAGATCATGAAAAGCATTAAAGGCATCGTCTTGTACTCTCAGACTGTTCTCTGTAGGAAAGGTTTCCATGGGAAGAGACAAGATCTCCCTGGCCATCAGCACCCATTTGCCACATGTTTGACCTCCCTGGAAATGGGCCATCCAGCCCGAATCTTTCGTTCAGATCCCTGTTGACCTTGCCAATACCTAGCTACAATCCCAAGACTCCCCAACCGAGCCCTTCACAAATTCCTGGCTCAGAGAGAAACCACGAGAAGTAATGCTATCACTGATACGTAAATCACTAAACCTGGGGGATAATTTGTTACAAAGCAATGCGTAACTAATACAGCAGCATATGCCTTTGAAAAATAAAATCAAACAATCTGTAATATATAAAGTAAACTTACTGAACACTACTGGAAACCGTGTGGCATTTAACAAGATGCCTTGCAAAGAGTGTGGGTTGCATTTTCTTTCTGAATATTAAAGCATGTTTCAAGAGTTTCAAAAGTTTCATTTTTTTAATAATTCCAGAAACTGATGCTCCGATAGATGCTGTGTCTTGGAGCTCCCATGTGTCAAAGGAGAGATTACATGGGAAACTCTTTTGCTCTTTTGGACTGCAGTTAACGGATAGGAAAGGACAAGAAATCTTAAGCACCACAGGACATGACCACTGACATCTATTTCTGGCATACAACAAACTATATAAGGCTTTCTGTTGCATTCTTGTTAAAACCAAGTTTCTGAAGGGTGGGGAAAGAGGTTTTTTCCCAAGAACTAACCATCAAGGCTTTTACACGAGAAAAATCAATGCGTTCCCCCTACCGAATATCTGCTACCAACACTGAGCCGGCAGGTGGAGGGGCCTTGCCAGCTCTCTCCAAAATCAGCGTGTCTTCCTTTCAGTGGTCATCCCATGTTTGTGGGTCTGAGTTGTCACTGAGGAGAGAACGACAGACGTGCCTTCCTTTACTGGGAAGTCAGGCAGGGTTCAGCCGATCCTGATTGCTTCCTTGGCCACAGATCTTTATCATGGAATTTGTTTTCACCCGAAGGGTTTAGATCCCTTCAACAATCTCCAGAGGAAGTCTGATATCATCTAAAAATCTGCCTGCCTACCTGGGGTGACTCAACGATCTCCCTCATTCCACACTCCCCCGCCATCTGCCGTGTGGAGATGGGTCCTTTAGACTCCCTGCTGAGAGCTGCGCTAATAGAGCAGACTAATTCAATCCAGCAAATATTTATCCAGTTCCTGCCATTCCCAGGCTCTTGTACTACATCCTGGGCACCGTAAGTATGAAAACAGCGTCTTCCTTTAACAGCCATTTATGGAAAGCGTACCATATGCCTTGTGCTATAGCACAACGGTAACTAAGAATAGGGGCTCCTGACTATTGTCCCTTCCTATCCTCCTTCTGACTATAGGAGGAGGAGGAGGAGGAGGAGGGGAAGGAGACGGAGGAGGGGGTGGGGGGAAAGGGGGAGAAGGAGGGGGAGGAGGGAAAAGGAGAGGAGGAAGGGGGAGGGGGAGGAGGGGGGAGGAGGGGGAGGGGGGAGGGGGAGGAGAAGAAGAAGGGGAGTCATGATTGCTCCAGCAGCTCTGCCAGTCATGGTTCTGGATCACCTACATTTTCTTACTAGAATCCTTTCTTCTTTACAATGGTCTTTGCCACCAACACAGGAGCAATGTTTTAAAATAAGACTCTAGAGGTGTGCGACGTCCAGCTTCTGCCTGAGAAGCTGCATCCTAACACGGGAGGGAAAAAATGTTATCGTCGTAACGAATACTGGACTACCAAAACGTGCAGGTGTAGCAGGCTCTGTCTATATAAAGAAGCGCTAACATCAGCCGTGCCGCAGCCTGGGTCTTTGCCACCCGTTTCCCTCCAGAAAGAATCTGCAGTTCCCGCACCGTGAAAACACGGGTGGCAAGAAAAGCCTGTTCACACCATGAACGCGCTGGTGGCATCCACATTCCTGTCTACTTACTACTCTCGTGGGGAATATCTGCACAGGGAGCCCCACCCAAGACCGGCCACCCAGATGAGCAGAACCGTGGGCAATTTTGCCTTCACCTTATAACTTACGGGACAACCCTTAAAGGAAGAATTTCAGGGCCCAGTTTAATTTTACCAAATTCCACAAGACAGGAATCAGAAGAAAAAAAAAATTCTGCAGTAAGACGGGCCTGTCCAGTGTGATCAGGCTGATTATAACTCCACTGAACCTATTAGTTTTCTTTTCAAAAGGGGGGGAAAGTGACAACAAAAGCTCTTCTCTGATTAATGTTTCAGCATCGATTTAATTTTGGTATCCAGGAGAAGCAGCACAGTGTGGGGCAGCGAGGACGACAGGATACAAAGGAGATTTCTATTAAGAACCTACAGAATAATCTTGACAAGTCACCATATAAGTGATTCCATTTTCCTTTCTGCAAAGTCTGAAAAATTATCCCTTAGGAACATTCAAGGGAATTTAAGAAAAAAAAAAAAGAAAAGAAACACACTACAAGTAACTTTACAATGGCAGAGTAATTTTAAAGAATGTAAACAAAGCTAAAAGATTCTGGAATTCATATTACATGCCTCCAACATATAAATGGAAATCAGAGTAATAAAGACATCTCCCTTCCCTGAATACGTTCCGTGTGCTAGGACCATGCTAAGTACTTGAGGTGTGCGGCCTCTGATTTCACAATTAAACAAGCCCATGGGGTAGCAATCCATTCATAGATGAGAAAGTTAAGGTTTAGTAACATCAAAAATCTATCAAAGGTCCTATGGCTTGGGGTGCCTGGGTGGCTCAGTGGGTTAAGCATCTGCCTTCATTCAGTTCAGGTCATGATCTCAGGGTCCTGGGTTGGAATCCCGCTTCCGGCTCTCTGCTCAGTGGGGAGCCTGCTTCCCCCGCCCCCTGCTTTCTGCCTACTTATGATCTGTCTGGCAAATAAATAAATAAATAATCTTAAAAAAAAAAAAAAAAAGGTCCTATGGCTCTGAATTGGAGGAGTTAGAACTCAGATTCATCTGTCTGATTCTGGGGACCCTCACGCCATTCGTGTGTCATTGCCAGTCATGCCCTGAGGGAAGGCTCGTTCATCTTTCAGCACCTGAGCTCAGACAGCAAAGGACAAAGACACTTCATCTGTCTTCTGATATCTCAGATCAAAACAGACAAGTCATGGGTGTGGTTCGTTCACCCCCTATCGGCCATCCAGACTTTTCCGTTTATTCTGAAAGACATGATAACTCGTCCTTCTCTTATACAACACAGACCCAATGCCTTTATGGAAGGGATGCCTGGATGGCTTAGTCAGTTAAGCATCTGCCTTCAGCTCAGGTCATGATCTCGGGGTCCTGGGATTGAGTCCCACATGGGGCTCCTTGCACAGTGGGGAGCCTGCTTCTCCCTCTGCCTCTGCCTGCTGCTCCTCCTGCTTGTGCTTGCTCTCTCGCTCTCTCTCTGACAAATAAATAAATAAAATCTTAAAAAAAAACATAAAGACCTAGAAACAGCAGCTTTGATCAGGTTCATCCATTGATGAGTGAGTGTCTCTATGAAACCAATGTGAGAGAGAAAAGCTGTCACATGACATTAGGGTAAAGTGGGATATCCATCATTGGAGCTAGGGTGTTACACAGACTCTCCCAACTTGGAGTTCCTAGTGACTTTATTCTTGGTATACCACCTTGTGCGGTTGTACCCACGGATGTCATGAATGGAATTTCTGCACCTCAGCCCACTGAAGACAGATATGGTGATCAGGAGGCATTTGACATCTCATCCGAGGTACCGGAGGTAGAATGCCCCCACCCACACTGGTATCCACCCGATGGCCCCTTGGTCAGAGTTCCCTCGTCATCTGTGTTACGGACTCGGGAGGGGGCCACCTGTAATGGCCTCTGTCAGTCTGTCTTGTCGACAGTAAATGAAGAGCTGCCGGGTCCACATCCCGGAGCCAGCCCCACTGCTGACCTTGGCCAATCCTTCCATCTTCCCAACCTTCTGCTTATGCACCCCTACAATCTGGATGACAAGAGCATCTCACAGGGTAAGATCAAGTAATGATCTCATCACCGTGGCTGGTGCAGAAATGCTCAGAAATGATTCATACTGTTTATTCCAGGAGCCCTGGGCTTTCTCTCTGCCTCTCCTTAGCGCCACAGTGCTAATGTTCCTTAATGTTATAATTATCAGCCTGCATCTTGCCTTTTCAAGGGAAAGTAAGCCCAATTAGGGCAGGAGATTACAAATCTTTTATATCATCCATCCAATATCGTGCGTCCTTGAATTTCCAGGTACAACACTGAGATCTAGCTGAAATGTGTGTATCTAGCTGAAGTGTGCATGCACACATACACACACACACACACACACACAATGACAACTTTAAATAGGCAATTTCGTATTTTCTCTCTTTAAAATACTAAGAATTCTTGGGGCACCTGGGTGGCTCAATCATTAAGCGTTTGCCTTCAGCTCAGGTCATAATCCCAGGGTCTGGGGTTTGAGCCCCGCTTTGGGCTCCCTGTTCAGTGCGAAGCCTGCTTCTCCCCTCCCACTCCCCCTGCTTGTGTTCCCTCTCTCACTGTCTCTCTCTCTCTGTGTCAAATAAATAAATAAATACAATCTTTAAAAATAAATAAAATAAAATACTGAAAATTCTTATTTGTGTCTTAACAAAGTACCTGTGCTTAGACAGTGACATTGGAGATGACGGCAGAATGGCTCTCAACCCTCACCGTGACAATGGGCCAGTGGACGTATTCATACTTCAGCGCAGAGAAGAAACACAGGTCTGTAGTCTCTCCCACAAATGCCCCAACACACACCCTTCTGGTATTGAGGCAGGTTCTCTCACTCCTCTGAGGGGAGTCACTTACCTCAGCCTTGGTGGGAGATAGACATAATCCCTGTGAAGTACTGGGCACCAGGCCCGGTTTATGGTAAAAGATTAATTATCACCATCTCTTTATGGGGTCAAACATAATGTTGCCAAGGGAGCTGTGCTCTACCCACCTAGCTCTGGATTTCATCTGCTCCCACTGAGTAGATTTTCACTGGCCCTAAACTATACTGTATGGGTGTGGGGGAATACCAAGAATAAAGAATTCACAAAACCCCTACACAAATCAAGGAAATTCAAACATTGTGACAGACCAGTCGCATAGAGAGACGGATGCACTCAGCTTTTCCTGCTGATGGGATCTGTCAGAGGAAGCAGAAGCAGTAACATTGGAGGTGAGAGCACTAGCCCCACACTCAGAGGAGGAATGAGGTCAGGTCCTCGCTGGACTCCTTTGGGGCTTGGGATGTCCCCCTATGGGTCAGTACTATGGCTGAGGAGCAGAAGTATCACTGTCCAGGACAGGAAGCTTTATTTCTTCAGCCAATAAAGATCACTGTACAGCCTTGCCTTAGGTTTTTTTTGTTTTTCTTTTTTAGGATTTTTATTTATTTATTTGACAGAGAGACAGCACAAGTAGGCAGAGTGGCAGGCAGTGGGAGAGGGAGAAGAAGGCTCTCTGCCAAGCAGGGAGCCCAATGTGGGACTCAATCCCAAGAGCCTGAGATCAGGATCTGAGGCAAAGTTAGGCACCTAACTGACTGAGCCACCCAGGTACCCCCTGTCTTGCATTTTCAGGCAGGATTCATTTTCAAAGAAGGGGGTAAGAGAAAGTTTCTAAGGCATTTACCCACCAGTATGGATTACTAACAGGGTATCTTAAGACATTGCAACAAAATATTTAACTCTTTGGAAGTCAACTTTTGTATTGGAAGATTATACATTTAATCTGTAGCATATCTTTTTTTTTAAGATTTTATTTATTTATTTGACAGAGAGAAAGAGAGAGAGAGAGCACAAGCAGGCACAGAAGGAGAGGAAGACTCTCCACTGAGCAGGGAGCCTCAACCCGGGGTTTGATCTCAGGACCCCAGGATCATGCCCAGAGCCAAAGGCAGTTGCTTAACTGACTGAAACATCCAAGCACCCCAATTTGCTACAAATCTTAAAATGCTCTTCCACCAAAATGTTCGAGAATGAGTACACAAGCCAGGGAGAGGTGTGGAGGGTAGAAGGCAGGTTGACAGTGAACATGGTGTGTGGCCTGAAGCAGCCATCAGTGCAAAAATTTGTTTTTGAACATTTTTCAGTCTAATTTGAGAGATTTGGTAGATTTGAAATGAAGATTTCGAATGATTTTCTCTTAAATTACTTGTTTTCTCCCCAAACTTTTTTGACTTTGATATTCTTTTAATAATAAAGTAAATTTGGCCAGTAGATCTTTGTTTTTCCTGGAGCACCACTGAGAATCCCTGCAGAACATGTCTACCCTGTTTGAGGAGTATAGTTTAAATAATTTAAAAGTTAAGATAAGTAATCTTATCAAGTGATTCAAGTTTGGGCCCAGAGACACACATAAATAGGTCCAAGGAGAAGTACATAAAATAAGACTTTGAGAATCAAGGAAAACTATCAGATTTTCCTCGAAAATGGATTTTTGAGTTTTTCTCCAATGGGAGTATTATTTGGCTGGTCATGCAACTACTATCTTACTGTCCAGCAGTTCAAGCATAAGTTACTGTCCAGCAGTTCATGCATAAGGTCAAAATGCACATGATAGTATGTAGTCTCCAGGACAGGCATGGACTGTACCCATTCCTCATTAGGGAGAACCCCAGAAGCTCTCTACCACCACTGTTCCATAATGCTCCTCCTTTCCTGAGCTTCCCCACTGTTAAAAGAACCCTAATTTTGCTCACATATCCATGTTTCTCCAACATGAACCAAGCTAAGATGTCCCACTCAATTCCTAGAGTATATATTCATTACTTTAAGATAATTAGCATGTTGACATTCCTCCAGTGATATTTACTGATCCAAATCTGCTCTTTCTACCTCTTTCCTTAACCTGGGGTGGGTGGCCTCAGTGGTCATTGACATTCATCTCGTGGCTGTGAGAATAACCAGATTTAGGGAGACTGTCCATCCTAAAGTGGAGTGGTGAAAATAGATGGAACCTGGGGTGCTTGGCAATATCATTGACCACCTTTTTTTTTTTTTTTAAAGATTTTATTTTTATTTATTTGACAGAGAGAGATCACAAGTAGGCAGAGAGGCAGTCAAAGAGAGAGAGGGGGAAGCAGGCTCCCTGCTGAGCAGAGAGCCCGATGCGGGACTCGATCCCAGAACCCTGAGGTCATGACCTGAGCTGAAGGCAGCGGCTTAACCCACTGAGCCACCCAGGCGCCCTTTTTTTTTTTTTTTTAAAGAGAAGAAGAGAAGGAGGGCAAGGGGGCAAGAGACAGAAAATCTTGAGCAGATTCCCCGCTGAGCACCAAGCTTGATACTGGGCTCAATCCCACGCTCCTGAGATCATGACCTGAACTGAAATCAAGAGTCAGACATTTAACAGACTGAGCCCCCTGGGAGCCCCTCATTGAGCTCCTGATTGAACCAAGCTTCGAAGCTGACTCTGTGTCTGGAAAATACATTTTGTTACTGTGTAAGAAGGTTTGACTGAGAAAGTCTGTTACTTTCAGTCAGAAGGATCTCATTGTTTCACTGGAGAGAGATTACACACGAGTTTTACAAAACCTGCATTCAGTTTAAGACAGAAGAAGGCAGATGGATGTGGCGTGGTGGTATTCTACTTCCAATGCCCCAGACTGACATTTCATTTTAATTGGAAAGCATCTTTCCAAAACCAAGTATGCTGTGCAGACGTCAAATTTAGCAAAGGTAGACTCATGTGGAAAATATCTTGACAACAAGAAAAGTGAGTTCTTGTTAGTATTATTTTTCATCATAAACAATGGCTTTAGATATAATGTCTCTCAAATAATTTTGCCTCTGTTTCTGAGTACCCCAAAATGTGTAAATATAGCCATCAAATTAGGAACTATGCTATAAGAAGTCACACAAAAACAGTTGTCTGATTTCACTTAGTTTACTGCATTCTCTCAAATTTTCACTTAAATATATCTGTTACAAACTACAATCTTTTTTTAAAAGATTTTATTTATTTATTTGACAGACAGAGATAACAAGTAGGCAAAGAGGCAGGCAAAGAGAGAGGGGGAAGCAGGGTCCCCACTGAGCAGGTCGCCTGATGTGGGGCTCGATACCAGGACCCCAGGATTAGGACTGGAGCCGAATGCAGCCGCTTTTTTCTTTTCTTTTTTTTGGTCATATATTTTTTTAAATTTTTTATTTCTTTTCAGCGTAACAGTAGTCATTGTTCGGAGGCAGCCGCTTAGTGACTGAGTCACCCAGGTGCCCCAGCAATCTACAATCTTAATTTTTTTATTAAGAAGTGGGAAGAGGGGCACCCGGGTGGCTCAGTGGGTTAACGCCTCTGCCTTCGGCTCAGGTCGTGATCCCAGGATCCTGGGATTGAGCCCCACATCAGGCTCTCTGCTTGGCGGGGAGCCTGCTTCCTCCTCTCTCTCTGTCTGCTTCTCTGCCTACTTGTGATCTCTGTCTGTCAAATAAATTAAAAATCTTAAAAAAAAAAAAAAAAGAAGTGGGAAGAGCAGCAATCTCTTATAAATATCATTAGAATGCTGGAAGCATCAAAATAATTAAATATGTAACATATATTTTATTCCTAAAAGACATAATATAAAACACAACCACAGACCATTTAAAAAATGAGCAACACAGATGTATGTGGTTACTTCAAAGGCTATATCCTGATCTTTTTTCTGAACCCAACTCCATGCTGATCTAACATCTGAAATAAATTGCCAGAGAACAGCATTCCACAATGATCACCAAATGCTGTCTTAGCATTCAGCCTCCCCTTGTCAGATTTAATTTAGACCAAACAGAAAGTGCACACAAAAGTGACAGCTATTGGAAACATCATGCTCAGAGCAAGCTAATGGTGATGAAATGATCAAGCAGCAGTTGATAACACCAACTGATTTTCCACAGAACCAGGGAAGTTAAAGAAGGTGGAGAATTAAGAGCCTGAGATTGTAATCTAATAACCAATGTAATCTGTACCCATGACAATGGCCACAGGAACCATCGGTATCTTCCCAGCTAAAATCAAAGACAAGATCCAGACCTCGACTGTTGACATTCCATGCTCTGACAGGCTTCCAAACTGTCCTGTGCTATGGTTTTCATCACACTGTACTTAAATTGTTGACTTACCTGTCATTCTGCTTGGCTAAATCCCTAAGACAAGGAACTGTCTTTCTTTTTTGTAACCATAGTATGGAGTAGACTGTCACAGAGTAGATGCTCAATAAACCAGTGGGAAAAAAGAACAAATAGAAAGTAAGGATTGCATAGTCATGAAAGCACTTATCAAGGGTAAGGCTATTTCTCTATCTCACCTGTTTTTATACTGTTTGTTTTTCCAAATGAGATTAACTCTGGGATTTTCACTCTGGTTTCCCAAGGCTCCTGGGTAACCACATTGGTGATTATGGTCCGCTCAATACTCCAAAAATGCTACCAGAAGCTATATATTTGCTCTCAATTAAATATCCCATTGCTAACTATATATCCCCTGGCTGTGCTCTAGGCTAGGATTATAACATCTGAGCATAGTCACACTCAACCCATGCTGCTCAGGAGTCCTGATTAACATTACCTACAAATGAGTAAGAAAAAATGGACAACTGGTCATTACCCAGAAAACACAAGTTTGTATGCAATAATTTTCAAAAGCCAGGGCCATCTTCAGTGATGAAAATACTTGAAATCCTTGGGTTAGTATTCAAGTCAGCAAGGAATTTGTTATATATAAGAAATGATTTAGTATTCCCTTATTAGAAAAGTGTATATTCTAAGATTTCACTTATTTTAAAGTTTTCTGCCTTAGATACAGCATTCATGTCTTTACTCTCTGGTAATTATAGCCCACCAATAACTACTAATTCTTACTGTTTTTTCATAGTCAACAAAAGGAACCATTGGAGAGGCAGATTAATGAGTGCACCTATTAGTGTGTAACAAACTATTAAAATTTAAAAAAATAGTCTTGTTATTTGTGTATATACATTTACAAACAAACCGAAGAAATCCCAGTGTTCTTATTGTGCATGAATTTGGTATACCAATTAGTATGAAATGCAATTTGCACTAATTCATCAGGGGCAAAGGGAGCATGAAATTATCTTGACTTGTTAATTCAGCTTTTATAGTAAATTGCTCATATTGAGTATTTTCCCCAGTGGTACTCCCTTGTCATAGGGAGTGCAGACACAGACAATCTAGGCAGTAACATCATGAACTTTCTCTTCAAATCCCATTTTACATTATATTTCAAAGATGGTAAAAAAAAAATTATGAGGACTGTTTATACCTGCATCACTCATTCACCAATAATAAAAAGAGAGCAAGCACCCTCTTCCTACTACAACATCATCACTTGTCATCCTAGAAATTACTGCTCATGGGCTTTTTGTTTGTTTGCTTAAGTTTTAAATATTCTATTTTATTTGTATTATTGTTTTAAAACCCAAACAACTCCACCAAAAAATTGCCAGAACTCGTACAGGAATTCGGCCAAGTGGCAGGATATAAAATCAATGCACATAAGTCAGTTGCATTTTTACACACAAACAGTGAAGCAGAAGAAAGAGAAATCAAGGAATTGATCCCATTTATAATTGCACCAAAAACCATATGTCACCTAGGAATAAACCCAACTAAAGAGGTAAAGGATCTCTACTCTGAAAAATATAGAACATTTATGAAATAAATTGAGGAGGACACCAATAAATAGAAAAACATTCCATGTTCATGGACTGGAAGGACAAATGTTATTAAAATGTCTGTGCCACCCAAAGCAATCCATACATTCAATCCCTGTCAAAATATCATCAGCAAAAAAAAAAATATATATATATATATATATATATATATATATATATATATATATATCATCAGCATTTTTCACAGAGTTGGTGACTCTTCTAAAACTGTGCTTTAAATTGGTAACCTGAAGTTGCCAAAGGTTTGAGAAACACCATTCCACACAATTGCAGAAATTCTGCGCTCACAGGGTTTTGACCCCAGTTGGTTCAGCTAGAATCACTGTCTATGCCGAGCATTTGAAACTTGAAAAGAATTAACACTGTGTGTGGGTTCCCTAATGTTCTAGCCTTGAGTATGCCCGAAGGGTAGTTATGGTCACAGGAAAGAGCAGCTAATGTTAAGACAGACAAATTTATTGCCAGTGTACATTAACTAGACTTCTTTTAGTATCAAAAAAACCCTTACCAGTTGATTCCCAATGAGTTGCTAGTTATGGCAGGAGGAATACTTAGCTACTTAAGAGGAACCCTTGACCGGTAGGAGAAAGACTTGGTCTTTGCGTTGGCCCCATTGTGCCTGGCTGAGTGGCCTGAAGAAGACACAACCCTGCTTTATTTATTTCACCAACAAATAAAGGCTTTGTTTATTGAGGGCAACCTTATACTAGAGTGCTGGGTAGGAACAACATATATTGCCTGCATACTTTGTAGATTTTTGTGAAAATTTATGTGAAGAACTATGTGGAAATGACTCACGAACTACACATTTTCTGAAAATATAAGATGTTATTACGGTCCATTTTACACCAAGAAATTACAAAAATTATAATGGTAGAAAAATCTATTGCTGTTTTTCACAAATATTTGACTTCGTATTTAACAGGCAGGCAAAACCACAGAGACCCTGCCGTGCTCAGAGCCCCATTCTAACACAAACGGCCGTGTGCAGCTGACCTTACAGAGGAGGGAGGCTAAGGGCATCTGATCCAACAGTAGCCAATCCGTAGGGGACAATAAGGATAATTTCCTCTGCTCAGAGCTTGGGCTGGAGATACAGTGTGTCAGGTCAGGTGATCATGGGGACGGAAGGAGAGATACTCGAGAGAGCGTACAGACAATATGAGAACGGACTTGTTGCAGAAACAAGTTCTCATGCTGATGAAATTTAAGGAGACAACATGGAAGCCGGCGTCATGGTGAATTCTGGGTGAATGCTGAATTTGTAAACTAGCTCAGGCTCCTGAAAGCCCTCTCATAGTGTGGTTTCTCTTTTTCCTATGAAGTCCAGTGTAGTCCCTGTCCCTGGCTTACTACACAGTAAGGTTCCTGTTTTTCTTATTGTCTCATGAGTTCTCTTGAACAATCCCCTGCCAACTTTTAATCCCAAACCAGGAACTCACTGCAACCCAAAGGAAGCTAAGGATAACCAACCATCCATACAATGGACTCGGAACACTTTCTTCTATGTAACCTGATGCTGTCTCGCTTTAGGACAAAGGTAATCAGCATACTTGGGTTTTTCTTTTCTTTTTTGTTTGTTTTGTTTTGTTTTTCCATGATACAAGGCTATTTTGATTCTCTGACATTAGTACCTATTGTATTATTTGAGATCTTTGCTAGACCAATTGTATAATAGAAATGAAATCTCTTTTTGGTGACAGCAGAGTCCAACAGTGAGTAAGAGGAAAATTAGGACAGTTTATGACACCATAAATTTTAAATACAGCAAAAAAATCAACTCAAAACTGATGAGTCAGACTTGGTTGAAAATTCAGGAGGCAGCCCAGAACTTCGAATCGCAAACAAAATAGTTCCTGGTCCTTTCCTCTAATGCTTTATTTCACTTAAAGAGTCACGTTTTTTTCTCCAAGTTTTAGTTCTATGTTTCTTAGAAAGTTTGCTCCCCTGTTGTTCTTTTTGTGGTGTTCCTCAGTCTAAAGAGGTAACAAAAGCTGAACTATTTTTCTTAAATGTCGTCAAGGCTTTCTCTGTAGGACTGTTTTTTCCCCACCTAATTCTAAAATGAGAATCCCCCTGCAAATTGAGCTGGACACAGCCACTCCTCTCATGTGCACAACCATAGAAACGTACCACCCCCTCTCCTGCTGCCTGTCCCACATATAATAAGCATTAGGAGTCCTTGCCCAACTCTGGTATGAGATGGGATATTAGTGCTGAGCTGGGAATTCAGTTTGAAACCCAAGGGCTTCTAGACTGCAAACATGTCACCCTCATCTCTGTCTTCTCTCCAGGCTCTAGCACCTGCTCCTTCTTCCTTGGAATGCTCTTATTCCCCTAAGTCATTGCACCCTGTTCCCTACTGAACATCAGGAAGAAATCTACCACTTGAATGGGTTGGGACTGTAACATAATATGGAAGGAGCTGCAGACAGATAGACTATCAGGTTTGAGAACAGGTTTGAGAACAGTCATGTCTGGCATGACTTCATCTAGGGAAGGCAAGGCACAGTAGGGGGAATGCCGGGGTGTCAGACATTGGTGAGAGCTCCACGTGGGGGTCAGAAGAAAAGGACATGACAGGGGTGCCTGGGTGGCTCAGTGGCTTAAGCCTCTGCCTTTGGCTCAGGTCATGATCTCAGGGTCCTGGGATCAAGCTCTGTGCACGGGGTGCCTGCTTCTGCCCCTGCCCCCCTCCACCTGCCTCTCTGCCTACTTGTGATCTCTCTCTCTGTCTAATAAATAAATAAAATCTTTTTTTAAAAAAGAAAGAAAGAAAAGGACATGACAGAAGCAAACTCTCTCTCTGTCTCTCCTAGCCGTGCCACAAAACGGCCTTTGCTCAGCCATGGGATGATAAAAATAACTAATTCTGTTGACTTTTATAATATTAAATATCAAAAGAATAACATAGCTTCCCCCTTCTAACATAATCCAATGAAGACAGACAGTTAAGAAAATTCATTGAAATGCGTAGCTGCTTTAAAAAAAGAAAAACCAAGTGACAGACATGCTGTCTATAGAATTCTTTGAAATACGTATCTCCCTTAGTCACCTTTTTTCTAAATTCCTTTACTCCCCTAATTGACTCCAAGGCGATCTGGACACTAGAAGATGTATTTGAAGCAATGCACTCTGATTGTAAAATATGGATATTTTATGGAAATTAGTCTGAGTTCCCACCAAGTTCATGGAGCAGAGGTTCTTTGGATGAATGGATATTTTGAATTAGCTAATGGAAAAAAGGTTCTGAGATGATTTTTTTTCTTTTTTTTCCCTCACTAAGCTGCAAGCAGGTCTGTGTGAGATAAAAAGTCAAGTACTAGGGACTGTGCCTTTTCACCTTCTTAATGTGGATAAAGTGTCCCCCTAAAACCCCACCCACTCCAGCAGATTGTCTTGGTCATGGCATTTCAGGCGCATGTTTTTAATGACACTTGGGACCCTGTCTGTGGTTCTCCATGGACTATAATCATTACATTTTTCTCAAAGAAAAATTTTCCTGAGCATCTTAACGCAACCAGCGAGGTGTTATCTGAAGTTAGAAAGCTTTAATGAAATGAGGACTCATGTATTGCTTTCGCTCAGAAGTGATTTGTTTTAGCAATTTCTTTTCTTAGTAGAGTATTATGCCTGGCTCATGACCTGAAAGGGACTTTGCAATTCAAATTCAAATGCCTTTGAATCTTTGCATATTCATGTATGTTTAACATGCATTATTATAGTAGCAAGTACTTTGAAATGAAATAAACATTTGGAAATTTGTAGGCATACAAACTGCGAATAAAAAATACAATCTTACCAGGGATTGAACTGAACTGGGAAAGGAAAGATGATTCTAAAAGATTAAATGATTAGAAGCGAGTTTGGCGAAGTCAAAATCCTGCTTATGGGTTTCGTACAGTAAGTTCTTGGAACAACCTCTTTGAGGCACAAAGGATTAAGAGGTCCAAACTCCTGGGGTTATAAAACACGTAAGTCACAGGGAAGAAATGTACAGCATAGAGCATGTAGTCAATAACATGGTAATAACATTGTATATGCTGACAGCTGGCAAAGACTCTTATTAAGGGGATCATTTCTTACATATGAAAGTTTTGCATCGCGGTGATGTACACTTGCAACTAACAGGATATTGAACGTCAACTATACTTCTGTTAAAAAAAAAAAAAACAGACACCAAAAACAACACAAAAAAGCACATAACAGAGAGTTATAAACTTCAGAGTTAAGAGTTCAAGCCATCATTGGGAAACAACAGCAAGTGATTGTTTTCCTTTTTTAGAGCTCCTTGATATAGAAAAATAGCTTGAACCTGAAATAATAAAATGAAGAGTAATGCTACAAAGCTGGGCAGAATGGACTGGCAACTATTTCCAAAAGCTGATAAATAACTGCCCGAAGACCGACGATGCTCTTATAAAATTGTTACAAAGCCAGCATCTACCAGCAAAGGCTTTTATTCTGTTTGAAAGCAAATACGGCACTGACGCATGCTGTTGATAAAGTGTGAATTGGGGCAACCTCTCTGCAGCATAAAAGCCTTAAAATGTGATAACTTCCCGTCTCAGCAAGACTTCTAGGAATTTATTCCTAAAAAAGAACCATGGATGACCAGAGATTACACAACAAGACTATTCCTCGCATTTTTTAAAATTAGTAAAAAACTGGGAAAAATTCCAAATGTCCAACGGTAAGATATTACTTAAACGGTGGTGCTTTCATCACTTGAGATTCTATAAAGCCTGTAGAACGATGATTCAGAAGAACGTTCAGTTACATGGGAAGATGTTGATTGTACACTTTCCATGAAAATATCCTCTTGTAAACCAGCAGATGCTCTACGAACCCACTCCATGGAAATTTATTTTGGGGGATGGGAGAAGGAGAATAAAGATGGGAAGGATGGACCCCAGAAAGTTCACATCAGTCATCCACAAGGAGTGGGGTCTTACGATATTTTAATCCATCCTTCCTTCTCTTTTCCCAATTTGCCACAATGATGGCATCATGGTTTTCTAATATAAATTTTGAATTACTTTAAAAATAGTAAAAAATGTCAGAAAAAAAGCTAGTGACTTGGAAGATTTGTGGCAAATCACCTGATTCCTGAAATAAATGTTTCAAGATGAGGCAAGCTTTATTTCTCTTCATTTTTCTGAAACACCAGCATTTTTGCCCTTTCCGATGGACCTCTCTGGAGGGCAGTTTGAAAACACACAGCCCTCCTGGTGTGGGTGACACGATGTTCCAAAACCATGAGTCAGACCTCCCTTTGGCCATTATTTCATGGCAAGTACTTCTCGAGCTCCAACAGCTCACTTGAGCCTCTTGGTAAATGAAGAAGGTGGCCAAATAAATGATATTTCTTATATAGTTTCAAGTATTAAGGCTCTTCAAGGTTTATGGAAAACAGAGCTTAAAATGAAACTACAGTAAAATTTACGACTACTTAGAGACACTCCTGTCTCCCCCAATTTCGGGAATGCTTGGATACGCCAAACGAAGTAGGTCAAGGCTGTTTCGGGCTTTCAAAAACCAGCCTGTTACCAAGTAGCTGCAGTATCTCGTGTGATCATTCTGTGCAAACCATCTTATAAAGGAAGGGCAAGAGCCAGCTTCTGCTTCCCATGAAGTAGTTCAAACTCAGGTTATATTTCTGACTGTACTTGCTAAATGGACCTTCACATCACTCATCAGGCAACCCTAAAGGTTCACAGGCTACGTCTGAAATGATGAAGTTGAGCTGGGGCTAATGATTAGTTCCTCCGAACTGGGGAACCAAGAGTCTTGTCTACACAGTTATCTTGAGTGCAAGTCATTACTCATAGTCTAAGAAGAAGCTGGATATTGGCCCAGGGTTCCAGATCCATGGACTTAGAGAAGGGCTCGGTGGCTTCTTTCCACTTCCTCCCTCCCACCAGACACCACCTCCGTGTGCAGAACACCTGGCCTAGAAACCTTGTTTTTTTATCTAAGCTTAATTGTTTGGTTTTGGCCAAGTCCTGGCAGCCAGAACCCAGAGTTTCCATGCAGTCTGCCCCATCCTTACCTTGCCTCCTCACCGCTAAGAGCGGACTCTTAAGTTTCTTTGCCCGACCATGTTGAAAGGAAACAGTATCTCTTTCAGCAGAATGGCAAACTAAAGTGAATCTCCTGTATCAGGGGTGACTGTGATACCAGCTGAGGGCTTCACGGAAACTGAGATCATGATCAATTAGCCTCTCATGCCAAGGTGGGAAGAGAGAGGTGACAGTCTGTCCCCTCTGTCCCAAAGCCAGCAGGCAGTCTCTGCTTCCGCACCAGAATTTAGATAATTTGAATATAAATTTTTAATTCAGTTACACTGCAATTTCTCCCTGGATTGGTTTTTGGTATTCTTACCATATTCCTTCCCACTCTTTATTTCAAATATAATTTGGCTACATTATGGATTGAATATGAGGAAACAGAACCACCTAACAACCATCTAACATTATTTCTGTGGGCAAGTGCATTTGAAATTCTGAGCAACTGACTTTCACAAATGAATTCTTGGAACCTAATCCACCTCTAAACAGAGGCCCACACCCACTCCTTTTGTAATCAGCCACGTTGTAGGCAAACGTTCGCTAAGCACTGAGCCTTGTTGAATGACACAGAATTAAACGCAAGTCAGATGCTCCTTTAAAGTAAGGGGACGTCTCTCTGTGCTGCGGAGCTGTCTTCATTCCATTCTGTCATTCCAGCTTCCCAGCAGTCTCAAACCAAACTCCTGGCTCATACTAAAAGGCAGTCGGCAGTTCCCTCTAACTTTTTATCTTGTTTGGGAAGATCAAATAAAAGGAAATAGACTAGGAGTGACGATCATATCTACGGAGGAAGGTAAGCAGGTTGGAGGCATAAGCTGCCCGTGAAAGCCAGGTGTGATTTGCTGTGGGTAAAAACCAGGACTGGCTGGAGATCGGAGTGTGTGGGACCCGGGAAGGAGCAGGGCTGTAAGAGCGTTCCAAGCCCATCCTAGCAAGGCCTGGGGTATCTTCATTCTTCGAGAGCTGCCTTGTTGTCCCTGAATTTCCTACATCTATTTCTTTCTCTTCTGTCCCTTCCCACTTCTTTCTTTTCCTTGCTTCCTTCCTAATTTCTCATCTGGGTTTCTCCTCTTTCTTTCTTTCTTTCTTTCTTTCTTCCTCGCTTCTTGCTCTCATCTACCACCTCTTCCATTTTGTGTCTCTTAATGGTAGCCTCCCCATCTCCCGTAGACCCTTGTCCCCTGCCTTGTACTCAATCTGAGATACATTTCTTTTTCTTTTTGTGGGGGGGAGGGGCAGAGGGAGAGAAAGAGGCCGAGAATCTCAAGCCGACTCCATGCTGACTATGGAGTCCGATGCAGGACTCGATCTCATACCCTTGACATCACGACCTGAGCCGAAATCAAGAGTCAGACGCTCAACCGATGGAGACACCCGGGTCTCCCAAATCTGAGAAATATTTAAGCACATCAAGTACTGCCCACTGTGGGTCAAGACAAGAAAAACAGAACATTACAACTCCTGACATCAAACAGGGCTCTGAGTGTGCAGAGACCAGCAAAATCAGAAAGGAAATCTCTGCCCAAACTAGCAAAGCTGTATCTTTGCTCTACTGTGATTCTCAAGGTTGAGCTCTGGCTGCAGTTTGCATTTCCAGATGCCTTTCCTGCTCTTCTCTCTATTTCCTCAAAACCCTCTCTTATTAGCTTACAGCTCTGAGGTCCAATTGTAACCCAGCCGCTCAGTTTTCCATTGAGTGACACGCAAGGCTATACCCATTAGCACCCCTCATGAAAGCACCCTGGACCACAGGACTGTTTTTCAAGGCACACTTGCAACTACAAACAGTGACCCTTCAATTCCCGGCAAACGTGGGACTCCGCCATCAATGCACAGTGCATTTTAATTTCAATCATTTACCTGAAAATTGTATAATGATTGCTTTTGCCAAGAAATTTTCCCAAAATCATAGTTGTCAAGGTTCCTATTTCTATCACCATGATTTAGTAAAATGTATGTTAGATATCAGGAAAGAGTAACATTTTAAAGCCTAAAATATTCTAAAATGTATGGCATTCTTGCTTCATTAAGATTTTCACAAATGATTCTTTTGGTATGAATTTTTTTTTTTCTTTTTGCCAAATGGTGTTTGCTATACAGTGGAGTTGGTCAGATTTTATGGGTGGAGATTCTGTTTTTTTTATAAGGCTCAAGAGAGAAGCAAGTGAAGTCAAATATTTGTAACAAGAGGTAAATGGTTTATGTTTTAATAGATGATAGAAATACTACTTTAAGAGACATGTGTGTACTGTACATTTGCCAAGCCGACTGTTACTCTAGAAATAAAAAGTACGGATTTCCATTAACTGACAGTGCCATGAATTTTTGTTTCTTGGTTATTCCACAGAAGAGCAGAGAAAAATTCAGAAACTGCTCATGTTTCTGTGGGTAGGGCAGGTCTGCACACTTAATGGGGCTCCTTTGGCCGGCGAGGGTTGTGAGAAGTTCATGGAGCAGAGCTACTCCAGGTGAAGTTCACAGCCATGAACACCAATGTCAACCAACAGTTTGTCAGAGATGCAGATTCCTGGACCCACCCCAGACCAATTGAATGAGATACAGCTGCATGTGGGGCCAGAAATACATATTTTAATTCTGAAACTCTGAAACCTACTGAAGTCTGGGAAACCACAATGTACCCTTTGACTTTCCTTCTGCTTCTGCAGAGAAGTTCCTCATAAATCTCCCATGCCTTCCCAGGGAAACCAGTTTAAGTTTGGCATCCCAAATCAGGCAGACGGGCTCTTCTGTTGCTCTGCAGAGAATCTGGGGATAATTTACCATTTCATACAGTCTCTGAAGGAAAATAACCTACAGATGAAATACCTGACACTTACTGAAGAAAGGTTTAAAAATATATTCAATTAATTTTTATAAGTGGCCACGAAAATGACTTAGTGATTGAAGAATATAATAGTCAAAAATAACTCTTTTTTTTTATAAAGAGAGCTGTTTGGAATTTCCCCAGGGAAGCTAGTTGAAAACGTTGAGGAAAGTATTTTAATACAGATATCTAAGAACCATAAAAACTTGGACAGCTTGAATAAATAGCAAACTATTTTGGTAAGTAATATTTTAGAAACATTTAAAAATTCAGCTTTATTTTTAGATTCCTGGGGCTGGGAAAATCTCCTTTTATATAACGTAGCAAAAAATAACAGAACAAAAATATATAAAGATAGCCAATATAATAACAAGTTGACTAGCCACCAAGCACTGAGGAACTAAACTATTACAGCTCCAGACTGAGGTTTTAAAATTCGGAGGGATTAAGAAGACTATCAGGAAATAACTTTTTGCTGCCTCTAAGCTCATAGGTACACACTTGTTTGTTCCTCCCTTAATATAAAAGGTGAGTACGGGGACATCCTGAGTGGGAGGTCTACCCTGAGCCCCTATTCCTTGCTCTAATGAGGGCCACTTAGCCACTAGGCTACTGTCTGAGGGAACACATCAGGGACTTGTTTGAGGAGTCAGAAGCTGCCTACACATCAGTGTTCTCTTACTTTAAGAAACCTAGGAGAGAATGCTTTTATTTTTTATTTTCATTCATTCATTCATTCATTCATTTTTAAGATTTTATTTATTATTTGAGAGCAAAAACACAAGCAGGGGGATCGGCAGATGGAGAAGCAGACTCCCCACTGAGCAGGGAGCCTGACGAGGGGCTTAATTCCAGGACGCTGAGATCATGACCTGAGCCAAAGGCAGATGCTTACCCTACTGAGCCACCCGGGCGCCCACAGAATGCTGTCATATAAATGTTCTGGAAGAACAGGGAAGGGAGTAGGCACTGATGCTTAGTGGCTTGGATAGCAAGCCTGTGCCGAGCACTTTTCCCTCCAGATGTTGTGCAAGTTTGCATCTGATGCCCACCGTGTTCATGCTGGGTGACTGCGGGCACTCAGCCTCTCTGGACCTTTGTTTCTTCACCTAAAACTGGAGCTGATCATATCACTGCTGTCCACCTTGCAGTCAATGCTGTGAAGACCACCGAGTTCATTCATGAAGTGTATAGCGCCTGGCAGATAGCTGGCGCTCTGTCTCCCCTCTTTCTGCTGCCTTCTCAGAAATCTCAATCAACCCCCCAAGAAAAGCAATACTCGGGGGGTTGATTGAGTGAGACATCCCAGGTCAGACAGCGAGCAGGTGGCCAAGGTGGGATGTGACTCCACATTATCTCCAAGCCTAGGCTATGTCTGCGTTAGCCGTGGCCTTCAACACTGGATGGACTTTAGACCAGCAGCTTGAAGAAGCAGATTTGAAATAGGGATTACAAATGTGCTATCTTTAGGCAGAACCATGGGGTCCACCACTGTGTGGCTTGGGGAAAGTTATATAACCTGAGCCTCAGTTTCCTTTCCTGTAAGATGGGAGAGTATCTGTACTTCCCTAGGGGGAAGGGAAGAGATGCCAATGACAGCAGCCAGTGAGATCACCTACAAAGAGAAACCACACTGATTCAGTGGTGAGAACAAAAGATCCACAGAAGCCAAAAACCCACTCTCTCCCCTTCTGTGTAACTGGAAATTTGCCTGCCATGACTGCCTTCACTTCACCTCCATTTTTTTTTTTTATCACTACCTAATTGTGATGACTTGTTTATCCTCATGTTAAATGGATTCTTCCTCTGCTCAAAATGGCCCATTCCACAGACCTTTTTACCTAAATTTTGGCCTTTGAAATATATTCAAGCAGCTAAACTAAAGTTTACTAAAAAGTTCTGAAAAGTTTATCTTTTTCACCTACTCTAAGGTGACTTTTTTTTTTTTTTTTTTTTTTTTTTTTGGTAGGAAACCTGTATCAGTCACTATCAAGGCCCTGTACCAGGCTCCCCAAGTGATGTCTTGAACTCATCAAAACCAATGCATGGGGTTTCTCTCATGGACCCCCTGTGAATTTAGGTCATTGTTTCCTGTGCTGTGGTTGTTTTCCCCCCTGGGAAAAAAATATATTTTTTCAAAGTATTTCAGGATTGGTCTAGAGGAAAGAAACAAACTGATTCAAAAAATCTTCAAAAATGCCAGACACATTTCTCTATTTGTTAATCCTATTTTAATGGACTCAATGGATGCCCATCTATCTTGATGGGGTAAGTGTTTCATTAAACTCTCAGGTCACAAACTGTTTACCACATGGATATTCATCTGAGGGCATGATGGCACGTAAGAGAGTGCCTTGATCAGAAGGGGTGTTCAGTAAATATTTGTTGGTGATTATAATCACAATTCATGACAATCGTGACCTTTCTGCAGTTCCTCTCTGGTATGGTATTTCAAAAGCACCCATTAAGCCCTGTGGGTAATCTAAAGCACAGGGACACCAGCCAGCTGGAGAAATAATTCTTAATTACTTATTGGAAAAAAAAACAAAACACATTTTTTGACATCTTGTTTTGCTTTTCTTTAACCTGACAACTTAATCACTGGCATTGTTCCTTCTCTGGAGCTAGCTTCTGTTTCTTTAGTTCTCAATTAGATGCAAATATTCCACAAGACACCTGGGTGGTATCCATTCTTATTTTGTAAAGTTTCTCGTACAGTGTTTCAGGGTAGAGAATACTATTTTCATGAGCTACACAATAACTAAGAAGTGAGCACATGGGTCTGCACACAAACAAGAGACCCCACCCGTGGAATATGATTATAATTTTTTTAATTATCATTTCCTAACTTCCATGCACTCATTCTGACTTTTTGAAAGAAGGTAAGTTTGTATGTTTGTTTTGTTTTGTTTTGTTTTATAGAGAACACTGCAGATATTTAAGAAATTTAAATCCTTTATGCCCAAATGAGAGCGCTGGAAAAGTTAATCTCCCAACTCCCATGGAACTCACTGAGTAGAGGCTTGCATGATGATAAAGAAAGCGTTAGGTTGAAAATCACTTTTGCTTTTACTCTAATTAATCTCTCCTTGTGCCCATCTATCAAGAAATAAAAGTAGCTTTTTTTTTTTTTTAAGACAAAGATAGCAAACTTCAAATGTATCTGGCAGGCTCCCTGGAGTAATTACTCAGATATTTCTTCCCCATTAATTTGATAATTTGCAGGATATTAATAAAGACAATTTACTTCAGAACTGATGTAGTCCTGTCCCAGAAACCTATTTACTGCCATGTTTCATAATCTTCAGAAATGTGTGTCTGGAGAAATGGAAGGCGTCCTGGGAATGGCAGACCTCGTATCCGGACCCACGTCGATAACCCAAGAACTCTGTGATCTGGTAAGTGCGGTCACTTGAAAAACATGCAACCCGACTTGAAAGCTGAAATGAGGTCAGTAGCTGCATTTAAACTTTTTACCTTTTCCCTAAGCCATTTAAAGTATGGGCAGTCAAATAAATTGAGAACTTACAGACTATTACATTTCAGATAAGAATCTGAGTCCTTTAATAGACATGTATAACCCTGTGTCTCTTTGGCAGTCTTGGGTCACGTGCTCTTAGATGATTCCAGAAACTGACCTGCACGCTGCAAATATCTGGCGGCTAAGTCATGACATGTGGCACAAGAGGGGTTGGACCTGCATCTTCCAAAGGTCCCTAGCACCTCATCACAACCAATCTCTGGCAAATTTTATCACGTCCTTCTGTCCTCTAAAAGTAGACGTCAGAGCATTTTTTTTCTAAGGACTGTTGACTTCTTGTTGAATGCAGAAAGATATGTCATTACTACTACTACTACTACTACTACTATTAAACAAAAACCCCACTAATCCTCAGGAGTCTCTTACTATATGCCTGGCACTGTGTTAAATGTGTTGCTTGCAGTAAATCAAGCAATCCTTACCATAACCTGGGGCTCTTACTATCCCCATTGTACAGGTGAAAAGACTAGTTTAAGAAAGTTAAATAGCTGTCTCTAGATTAGTTCGAATTTGACCCAAGGGTTTCTAATTCTAGAGTCTAGACTATTAATCGATCCTTAGCTAAGTAAGTTAGGTGGACTATTGTGAAGCCGAAACAGCTTCTTGCCTCAATTTTAATCATCTAGACATTTTTCTGTAATAGATACAAAGGTTGTTGTAACAGTTATATGTAAGCACATCACATCATAATAATATTTTATCCGGTGCGGGGTGGGCACCTGGGTGGCTCAGTGGGTTAAGCCCCTGCTTTCGGCTCAGGTCATGATCTCAGGGTCCTGGAATTGAGCCCTGCATCAGGCTCTCTGCTCAACAGGGAGCCTGCTTTCCCCTTCTGTCTGCTTGCTTCTCGCCTACTTGTGATCTCTGTCAAATAAATAAAAACTTTAAAATAATAATAATAATATTTTATCTGGGAGTAGAATGCTCACAAAAGATTTTCCGTGAAGGCATCCTCAGGGAAGTGTAAAGTGCATGGTGTTGCTTACATTAAAATGTACCTGTCCTATGGCATTACTGCTTACATGACCTTGTGTCACCTGGTTTATGTTTACAAGTCAAAGGTTTGGTGCTGGACGGGCCTGAGTTTAAGTCCTACCTCTGTCAATTAGTATCTGTGTAATTACAAGAGAGGCTTTACATTTCTTTCTCCTTGTTAAGTTCATTGAGTGCCCTTTTCTTTTCATAGGTAAATAATATAAAAAACAGTGTTCATTGCTTGTGGGTTTCCTGATATTCTGTACTTAATGCATTCAGTGTAGATAATATACTCAAAGTCTTTACATCAGTGTGCCCACAATACCTATGAACTGCTCAATTAATGCTTGTAAACATTTTTTGAAAGAATATTAAAACAATGATAATAACACCCAGCTCTTAGGAACAGCAGAAGAAAAAGGCAACTGAAGTGTACACAAGCTTTCGGAAGGAAGAAGAAAGTTGTCCCTTATGAAAATGTGACCTGGTTCAGTCTAGGATTCAAGCTAATGCTACAACATCTAATAGGCTTTTGAGAAATAATACTTGACCTTAGCTTTCAATGGTTCATCTAAATAAAGGGGATTTTTTTTTTTTTTATAAACGGGATTTCTTTTAGAAGATCTAGGTTTCTAAAATATTACATTCCATAGACTCTGATGATCTACACATGTGCATATATACAAGATAATGACCTAGCTGGCATCCCGCATCCTGGCACACAGGCAGGCCCCAGAAAATGCTACTATGTGTTCTGGAGAGCAGCAGCTGAGCCTTCCGCTACTATTGTTATCTTGTGCTGCTGTATTTTCTTGGCTGTCCTGAGGCACTGAAATGAGAGGCACACAATTGTCTAGGGAAGTAAATCCTTGGCCCGGAGAAGACTGTAGAATCAATTTCAAGGGCAGACAGTTTTGTTTTATTTTTCACTATCCAGAGACCTGACTCATGTCAAACTGCAAAAAGAAGCTCTTTCCAGGTTTACAAAAGGGTAAGAAAAAGAGTGACCGACCGGACTGAGCCGTGTTGACGCTCTCAGGGTGAGAGATGGGTTTTTGGTTTTGTTTTTTGACATCGACTCTGAAGCTGCTTTCAGGAATGTAGAAACGCAGAGCTGTCACTGGTCCCAGACCTGACAAGCAAAGCTGAATTCTCTTTTTCCAACTTATTTTCTCTCCAGGTAAAGAATTATGAGCCCAGGGGAAGGAAGGCGGTGATGGGCACACGGGACCCCTGAGCGTCGGGAACCCGCCTATGCAACTAACACGTGCCGTAAGTGCACAACACACACGTAAAGACTTGCATGAAAATCAGCATTTATTGTGTTGGGAGTTTTCCTAAGACACCCCCCACCCACTGCGGTTTACTAGCTTTGGCACCGCATATTTTTAATTATGAAAGGATTAGTGTCCCCAGAGCCCAAAGAAAGTCATTTCACCAACCCTCTAGATAACAATACACATGGTTACTAGAGTGTGCTTCCCATGGACGAGGCGCTGTGCAGAGAATGTTCTACCCACTGTCTCACTGAATCTCGCTCTCCACCCAAATCACGCTGTCGTGTCCCTCTTACACAAGAGCTAACTGAGTCTAGAGGACTTAACTAACTAGTTTAAAATTATATAACTGAAGCTTGCATATGTGAAGAGGTTCATTTGACCACACTACCTGATTTCCATACTCTCCCAATGAATCATTTGTCCAGAAGAACTGAATGACACCATATGCACAAAAAATTAAACAAAATGGTTTTTAAAGTCCCTCTCAACCTCTGTGCAGTAAAAGGATATTATCTTCCAGGAAAAAAGTTCTTCTGCTTCTCAGAAAATGCAAGTAAAGTGTTTTCTTCTGCTACTCAAAACCCAAAAACAACACTTGGGTCAAATTGTACCTACAGGTACTTAAAATTCTTGATTTACTTACTGTTCAATTACTTCGGTCATAATTGAACCTGTTAGAAGGAGGGATTAACTCCCAAGTGTTTAAGGATGAAATGATGAGTTATAAAAGGCACGCTGCCTTTATTTTGTTTCTGAAACTTTTCATTCGTTTGCTGGAAGTGCAACTTTCCCATTCCAGCTTGGCAAAATGTGCAAAGCCATGGCTATTTGATTACTAGTTCTGTTTCATGTGGGGGTAGCAGTTCGGGAGAGAGTCAACACATTTGAGTAGGCAGATGCCTGAGCGATAAATCCTGGACTCACACTTGAACTCGATCCTCAGGTCAAAGCTTCTGAAAGATGGTTGGTGTCTGATAACACAGAATAAAGACTCCCCCTTCTGTTGACCAGTCTGACGTGCCTAAGAGAGTGGCATGAAATTGATGATACTCCACGGAACAAGAAAGAAGGAAGACTAACAACAGCATGACAAATCCCACAGCAGCACATAGCAGCCCAGAAATTGTTAACTGGGTCAAAGAAAGATGCACTTGGTTCTTTTCTTCTGGCATAGTTTGGCTATGTCTTTTCTTCTGACATAGTTTGGCTATGTCATTTCATTTGTCTGCATACTCTCTCCCTAGAGGGATTGAGCTCCATAGTGAATCCTATTCAGGGGAGGAGAAAACAGAAGCAAAAATGAGCACACTAACCTGGCCTGAGCCCTTTAATTAGTATGCAAAAGCACTTCGTACACTCAAAATCTCCTTCTGGGGAGCATGTGGGAAAGCAAGTAGAGGCTGGGTTCTCTAGAAAGTTCTCAAGGAAGAGAATTCAGACTCTGCAGGAATTTGGCAGAAACTAGTTTTGACACTGTGTATTTTAATAACAAAATTGCCGCAAGTTTGCATGGTGCATGCTTATAAATGAAATGACAGCGTATTTTAGAAGGCCAGCAGTTCTGCATGGGGTATTATTACAGCGATTATTTAACTGTCATGGAAAATGTCTTGTCTTAGACACAATGAAAGCTAATCAACAATGTAGGACTTTCATCAACAAAGCCAACAGAGGACACTTAAGTTCAGATTCTAGGCCATTTGTCAGATAACCTCTAATTTAAAATATTGTTAACCCCGGCAGAGAGGAAGAACTTTCATAAAACATGCCAGCATTTTGTTTTTTGGTTTTCTGTTTTGTTTCATTTGTGGAGCCCAATGTGGGGCTTGAACTGATGACCCTGAGATTGAGACCTGAGCTGTGATTCAGAGGTGGATGCTTGACCAATCGAGCCACCCAGGTGCCCCTTCATTTTTGTTTATTTAAACATAATATACTCAGGCTTTCCCCTCATTCAGAGAATTTTGTGCAGGAAAGCTTTTAATGAAAATGATGCTCATATCCTCTCGTTTGGTGCCTCTCCTTCTAGTTCCTTCACTGGAATGCTCCCCTGGTGTCCTACCCTGCATTCAGGTGCCCAACTTTCTGCCTTCTGCAGGACTCCAGCCCACTTTTATCTGACTCTCTTTGGTATCGCCACAGCATTGATAGTCTTTACCATGTATTAATTTTGAATCTCGGAAATTCTTACATAAAACTTAAAAAACCCACCTATTTTGAAAAATATGTGATATCAGGAGGCGGACCATTATAGACCAACCACTCAATCCTAGGCTGAGTGTCTTTCACATACTATCTCAGGTAATCCTTACAAATAACCTGTGGAGGTAGGCACAGTCATCATCCCCTTCTTCTGTCTTACCTAGAAAAGTAAGAAACTTATCCAAATTCTTATGGCATCTCAGCCTATCTTTAGAAGGCTAGGCTGGAAAAGGACTGACTTTTCGGGCAAAGGAACATAAATTTCTTTTTTATTTTCACTGATGGAACAGATATCTACTGAATGCCAGCCATGCCCCAGCCTCTAAACAAGAGGTTGAAGATAAATAAGTAAGTACCACGTAATTCCTTCTTGCAAAGTGCTCCCAGTCTAATGGAGAAGAGAGCCAGGCAAACACAGAGATGCAAATGTTGTATCAAATAACCCACACTCCAGAGGCTGGATGAGATACCCCAGCAGAGTGGGAACTCAGAGAAGGACTTGCAGAAGATGCTGGGCTGGCAGGTGCAATGATTAGGCAAGGTGGGTATTAAGGAGGGCACATATTACATGGAGCACTGGGTGTTCTGCGTAAACAATGAATCATGGAGCACTACATCAAAAACTAATGATATATTGTATGGTGACTGACATAACACAATTGGGGGGCCTGGGTGGCTCAGTGGGTTAAACCCTCTGCCTGCAGCTCAGGTCATGATCCCAGGGTCCTGGGATCGAGCCCCGCATCGGGCTCTCTGCTCAGCGGACTGCCTGCTGCCTCCTCTCTCTCTGCCTGCCTCTCTGCCTACTTGTGATCTCTGTCAAATAAATAAATAAAATCTAAAAACAAACAAACAAAAATAACACAATTTAAAAAAAAAAAAGAAGAAGAGGAGGTGTATGAAAAGGAGCGCATGTGTGAAGAAAGGTCATGACAAGAAAGAACCTTCTCCTTAGAAAGGCTGGATCAGACCCAGGCATAACTTGGCCAAGAACACTACTCTATAGGGAATGAAGAGACATTGACGGATCGTCAGGCAACAGGGAGCGGTGGACGAGAAGCTCAGTACCAGGAGAACAACGTTTAGAATGAGACTCAGGTTTTCCTTGACTTCTCTCGCTCAGAGCGACCCATCATCACACATGTGCTTGATCTTCTTCAAGCCTGGTCTGCCTTAGCGTCCTCGTTATCCCGGCGGCTCACTGATTCTCTTACTTCCGAGTGTTAGTTGCTGTTCTCCCATTCAACCGCTTTAACTTGTCACCACCTTGTTCTGCTTAGGATTTGTTATGCTTGTTCAACGTCATGCACGTCTGTCAAGGGCCAAGGTTGTCTGTATGTGCATGGTTAGAAGACAGCGATGAATGAAGATGAGTAAGGTGAAGGCCTCGCCCTTCCGGTAAAGGTGCTGGGTCATGCTTTGACTTTAAAATTTCTTACACTGTTGGTGGGAATGCAAGTTGGTGCAGCCAATTTGGAGAACAGTGTGGAGATTCCTTAAGAAATTAAAAATAGAGCTACCCTATGCAATTGCACTACTGGGTATTTACCCCAAAGATACAGATATAGTGAAAAGAAGGGTCATCTGTACTCAAATGTTCATAGCAGCAATGGCCACAGTCACCAAACTGTGGAAAGAACCAAGATGCCCTTCAACAGACGAATGGATAAGGAATATGTGGTCCATATACACTATGGAGTATTATGCCTCCATCAGAAAGGATAAATACCCAAATTTTGCATCAACATGGATGGGACTGGAAGAGATTGTGCTGAGTGAAATAAGTCAAGCAAAGAGAGTCAATTATCATATGGTTTTGCTTATTTGTGGAGCATAAGGAATAACTTGGAGGACATGGGGAGATGGAGAGAAGAAGGGAGTTGGGGGAAATTGGAAGGGGAGGTGAACCATGAAAGAATGTGGACTCTGAAAAACAATCTGAGGGTTTTGAAGGGGCGGGGAGGGTTGGGAGGGTGAGGGAGCCTAGTGGTGAGTATTATGGAGGGCACGTATTGCATGGAGCACTGGGTGTGGTGCATAAAGAATGAATTCTGTTACACTGAGAAGAAATTAAATTTTTAAAAATCACATTTAAAAAATTGTCAGAAATGAAAACAGTGGTTTAGAAAAATGCTTATAAAGATATTATTACCTAAAAAAAAAGAAGCAGATACTAAAGAGTCATTGGCATTCTTCTCTAACAGTAAATTATTTTATATACATGTGAGTCTCAGTTAACTTTGAAACAAACCTGTGGCATGCTGGTCGTGTTAGGAGAAAGAGTTCTTATAAGAATCACACAAGCACATGTGCAACATAAGTATATATAAATGATATATAATTAAATATAATATATAAATTTATATATTTATACATAATCTATTTTAATATATAATTTATATATCATATACACATATATAATTTATATAAATCTATCAGTAGTTGAATGCATGACTGATGCTCAAAAAAAAAAAAAAGCCAAAGTAAATTGAAGGTGACTCCAAAGTTGAGTTGTCTGGAGGGATTTCGATCTCATTGATAACCTGCAGCTCCGGGGGTGGTGGGGGGAGGAGGGAATTATCTTCTTGAGACAAAGAGGCCTTTCCACACCCAGTGGATTACATCCCACAGGTGGACACCTGCCAGCTGACCCCGACCACGGAGATCCCCTGGGATCTTCCATGTGGGGCTGCAGATCGTGTGTGGGAAGGCTTCTTGGCTGTCAGATAAAGCAGGAGCACATTTAATGCACCCAGCTCAAAAGATGTTTGACCACCCACTCCTTTTTATACAATTTCCCAAGTATAAAAAAAGCCATGTCATGAGTCAGTGACTGCTGCTTCATGTTTTCTGTAAAAGACCTCTAGAAGGAATTGGGAAATATATTAATATTTGAAACCAGAGTATCCTGTGTCCTAAGGCATCAATAATGATACCAGTGTAACAATTCATTTTCGTCCACTTTTTCTTTAGGCAGAACAAAACATTCCACACGTGATCTAAAAACTCTTAACTCTTAAAGTAATAAAACCATATTTTTTTCAGCTTTAAGAACATCAACCCAATTTTCATTTGATTTCACTGTCATTATTTCTCTAATTTTCTGTTCAACAAAGTATTCTTCTCACACATCAGCTTCAGACTCTCTGCACATACTTTACCCAAAGGGTCATCTACATAAGGCTCTTAAGGGTGCTCTGTTCTGGATTTTAAAGATTTTATTTATTTATTTGACAGACAGAAATCACAAGCAGGCAGAGAGGCAGGCAGAGAGAGAGGGGGGAGGCAGGCTCCCTGCTGAGCAGAGAGCCTGATGCGGAGCTCGATCCAGGACCCTGGGATCATGACCTGAGCCAAAGGCAGAGGCTTTAACCCACTGAGCCACCCAGGTTCCCTGTTTTGGATTTTAAAATGAGGCAAACTCCAAAGTTCATTGAAAACACAGACAAATATTAGTTCCCACTCCTCTGTGAGGCAGATAAGAATGGTTTGTGGATGCCTCTAGTTGTCTGAGTCCTCGATTCTCAGGCATTTGACACCATCTGTTCTGAGACGGGACACAAACCCAATTACCACAAATTGGGGGAAAAATATCAAACCAAGTGTGGTATGAATGGGCCACGAAAGCATGAAGATACGGGTCAGACGAAGACAAACATGACCTACTCACTGCTACACATAATTTTATCACTGTTTTCCCTCCTGACTGAAATGCTCATGTTCATCAAACTGTATAGCTTTCTCTCAAATCTCTACACTTAAGTATTCTGACATTTCATTCCTTGACCTTCACGTAGTCGTGCAAAACTTCCATGACAGTGGAAATAGCATTGAAATTGACATGCAGCTGAAAATTATCTCAGCCATTTACTGTTGTGTGGTCTCGGGAAATTTACTTAGACAGTCGGAGCTCTATTTTCCCACAGGGTTGCTGCCAGGATTACACAGATGAACAGTGCTTAGCCATGTTCAAATATGGTAAAAACTCAACCAGTGGGCCCTCCTACCACTAACATTCCAAGTCAGGGATCAAGATACTCTAACCTCCCTTAAAGATACCGTGGTCTTTATCAAAGTCTCTTTATTCATTTATAACCTGCAAAATGAGCTTGTTCAAAGCAGTTTATCTTACCAGGACAAGAAATGGCACTTGCTCTGTTTGCTTATTTGCTCTCTGTATATTTTTAGAGATTTATTTATCTTAGAGAATGTGCACACGAGAGAAAGAGAAAGAGTGAGTGCAGGGGAGGGGAAGGAGCAGAAGGAGAGAGAAAATCTCAAGCAGACTCCCCTACTGAGCTCAGAGGTCATTGAGGGCTTGACCTCATCACCCATAAGATCATGACCTGAGCAGAAACCAAGAATCCGACACGTAACAGACTGAACCACCCAGGTGCCCCTGCCCGTGTATACATCCAGTGTAATTGATCACCTCTCACATGAGCAATTACAAAATTCATACATTTGCAGTGCCAAAGTCAAGGACATTAAATTTTACAGTATACTATAATCATGAAGACCAGCAATGACCATTTATTATGATATCTTTCACTACATTTGAAATCATTTTCTTCCACTGGGGGAAAAAAATCTTATATTTGCACAGTATTTTGAAAGAACGTGTCAGAATCTTAAGGGATGAGTACTCATTTCTCCTACTTAATTTGAATGCTGGTATACAGAGCATCATTTCAAACTGTTCTCCACTCTAATGCAGTTTGAAAACCATATCCAGGGCAAGTTAATATTTGCCTGTTTGATTTTTCAAGTAATTATAGTTATTTTAGAAAAACAGCCTGAGCAGAAACCAACTCAAGGCTACAAATGTGAGATCAATAAGGCCATAGCCTGAGTTGTAGAATTCAGTGATGGCCTGCTCTCGCTCTGATGCCTTAAATAGTCATTTCTGAACCAGTGTAAAGTTTATGATTAGCCTATGAAGACACAAATTCGGTCCCCACTAGAAAAACCAGTGGGCATCTTGGAAATATTGTCTCACCTTTTACCTCTATAGAATGCTTATTTCTTCTATGATGATCATCTGTATTTTTCTTTTCAGTTGTCAGTAGATGACCAAGGTCCCCAAGCAAGGCACTATCAACATGGAAACCAAAGGAAGGAAATTTCGCATTGCAATTCAAAGAGCTTACAAAAGAGTAGGTCTGGTGTATTTTCAATCACCAGCATGACTGTCACTGCACTACTTGGTAATTAGGTATGAATGTAAGTGTTTATGTAAATGAGTACAATGTAACTATTACAAGTATTGAGACCCTTTAAGACCTTACAATTTACAAATTGTGTTCACATGTGTTTTCTCATTTCATTAATTTTGCCTTTCTTTTTAACCTGGGCGATGCCACTTTTCAGGGGTCAGCTGGAAGAAAAGCAGAGGGAATTTAGTTGAGAAAAGAGGGTGTCTGAGATTCTCAGTGGCCCTGAGGGAAGCAGTGTGGGAGGGAGGGTTGACAGCTACTTAACCCTGAGGTAAAGTCCTGAATCTGCCACAATTTTGCTCCGTGACCTTGCATAATATTCTGAAATTGTCCAAATCAGAGTTTTCCTGGCTGTAAAAAGACAATGAGAGACAACCTGCCATAGGTCAAGATCCTTACACATGTTTCTGTGTCCCTTACCAGATTGTTACAAAACTGACTATATGCAGAAAGTCTACCAAGTACATGACTCAGGATCAAGAATCATTTTCTTCCTTTACTTTTCATCTTGATCTTTAATCTACAGGAAAAAAGAACACTCCTTTCTTCTACTGGAAGGTGCAAGGAGTCTGATCTGGCTATTCCTGGTTCATGGCCCTGAGAAATCAGGAAATAAACAAGAAATAGGATGTCTACTCTTTCTTGACTTAGGGCAGGCTGGCCCTTACCCTCTGTGATGAGCTTCCTCCAGGAAAATAAAAAAATGTGAAATGAGATGGAAGAGACTCAGAAGGGAGATTCTAGGAAGGGAGAAAGGGAAAGAGAGAGACGGACTGGTCAGAATGTCACTCACAAGAAGGGGGACCAGATGTATTGAAAACAGGTTCCAGTAAGCTTTCTTCTCTTGTAAGGCTGACCAGACACACAGTCTGAGGTCATGACCCCTACTCCTAAACATTACTAAAGATTCGACTTTGCCCAAGACTCCAAACTAACATTTAATCTAGCTGATCAGTCAGGAGATAGAAGGTCCTATCACCCAAGCACATCCCTACAGACACACACCCCTGACAATCACTAAACACATACACACCCACAACTTCTCGGGAACTCTGCCTGCCTCAAGGTGTCTTTGTATATCAATACAGAATAACGCTATCAGCCCATGTCACAAGATTATGACAAACTACACTGAAATAATGAAATGTTATAATTACCAACTGCTAAAGGAATATGGTTAGATAATATTACCCATAAATTAAGCCTCACCATATGGCTTTCAGATTAGTTGCTTACTGAACAACTTGGCAACATGTCCCATCAAGGAATGTGTAGAGTGGAAACAACATTGTGTACCCCATTATTTGGGATCTGCTAATAATCTTCCAAAGCCTAACTCATCAGATATGTATCTATAAATAAATTAAGCCACATATACAGACACCCCCCCCACACACATCCTTCACCCCTTACCTAGTTCCATACAGCTGTAATTCCAGCAAGTTCAGAGCTAGATGTTTCTAATCTTCTTCCTCCTCCGCCCCCCCCCCGCCTCTTTGGCATGGAATTGTACATCTCATCTCAGAGCTTCCATCAATCAGATCGGTGATGTCCACAGAATGATCGTTTCTCTGCACTAGGACTTCTGGGTCATCCCGGCAATAAGCTTGCTGCCTGTCAACTCAAGCTCTTTGTGGCTCAGTCTTCCTATGTAGACACCATCCTGCCATTATAACCACAGATCCCAGCACTTTAGTGTCATTTCCTTTCTCTACTTCTCCACCACAGATGCAGATGAGTGACCATTTCCCAAGAGATGTAAGGGGATGCTTTAGATCTGAAACTCTCAATATGGAAAGGTGGGTCCACTCCTCTTGCAGAGACCTAGAGGGGACTGGGAAGCAGGCCACCAAGCACACTGCTCTAGAGTATGTTTCATTTTCCAGAGGACTCCATTTCTGGTGGGCTCCGAGTGTTTGTGCTATGGGTGAGTATTCATCGGATTCCTGTCTCAGGAAGAACAAGAGCTGGCTAGCACAGATGGTGAGATAAACAGATACAACAAATTTGTTGGTTGAATATAAAATTTTTTTTTTAAGATTTTATTTATTTATTTGACAGACAGGGATCACAAGTAGGCAGAGACACAGGCAGAGAGGAGGAAGCAGGCCCCCTGCTGAGCAGAGAACCCGATGTGGGGCTTGATCCCAGGACCCTGAGATCATGACCTGAGCCGAAGGCAGAGGATTAACCCACTGAGCCACCCAGGCACCCCGGTTGAATATAAATTTTGCAATGTTAATGATTTCCAGAAACTTAGGGTGAAGCAGCCATTCACTATGGCTCACAGAGATCCAGAGTACAGGTCCTCAAATCCCAAACTCTAATTCCTTTCCCAAGGTGGGCTGGTGGCCACTTCCTTACTTCTTCCACCAATGGCAAGCAGCCACCCATGTCCCCCTCAATACAACTCAATAAACAATATGAGATCCTGAACAAAATAAAGGCATGGTTGCGTGGAAGAAGACAGACCATCTGAGCATTCATAGAAACAGTATGATGTGACTTTGTTCAGCAAATGCTCTTTGAGAACGCATCATGCTCAGGGACACAAAGATGGAGAGGAGATGAACCCTGGTCCCTGAAAGCTCCAGCTGAGCATGGGATAGCAGACTTCAACAGAAATATGTACAGATCAGGCAACAGGTGATAAATACTCTCTTAAGAAGCACAAAGAATGGCAAAGAGTTGACAAGAGAAAGCGATCATCACTGGTTGACGTTGTCGAGGACGGCTTCATGGAGGTGGTGTTCTTTGAACCAGACCCTGAGAGGCAGTTAACTTGTAAAATGTTCCTCATTTCCCTTTTCTGAGCCCCACTGCCCCCCACCCCACTTTTGGATTCTTACTATGCTCCTTCTTGCAGGAGATTTTCTGCAAGAGAAAGAAACAGCCTTCTTCTCTCTCCACTAACACCTACCCATTATTCCTCAAGAAGCCTTCTGTGACTCCAAGACTGAACTTGGTCACCTTGCTATCACAGCAACTTTGCATTCACTTGGGTGACTTTGTAAAACGAAGCATTGGCTCCCCCTGTGGACCCCTAGTTCCATTTGCTGGCAATATCCACTCAGAGCTACCTCAAGGTCTGCAAAGGAGGTGTATGGTCCTGACTGGCCAGAGGACAGGTAGTTAGAAGGAGCAAAAGCATGCACACAAATAGAAACACTGTAGCCTGGATGGGAATCAGTCATAACTTGTAAGTAAACAAATAAACATGAAAGAGGTGCAGTGGGAGAAACCGGCCAGGTGGGGTACTTTGGGGCCGGGCTTCAGTGAACCCAGACTCTTCCTGCCATGAAGTCTTTCTTGATCCTACTGGTTCAGTCACCACTCTTTCCAGCTACATCCCACTTTTGCTGTGGAATGACTTCTGCTTACTCTGTGCCACGTTACATTGTGTGAGGACAGAAAAACCTATTCATGTTCCTATCCCTACAGCCCCAAGCACGGCGTTCACTGTAAGTTCTTTTTAATAGAAGGTGTACCGAATTGACTTTGTTCAGGAGGAGATGAAGTGAGAGCTGGGTTCCACGGGGCATTCTGGGGAAATTAAACCAACAGGAGTTTACAGATGAGACTAGGGTTGAGAACACAGCTCTGTCCTGTTTTCTTTCTTTTTCCTTCCTTCCTTTCTTTATTTAAAGATTTCGTTCATTTATCTGACACAGAGGGAGAGAGAGCACATGCAGGCAGAGAAGCAGGCAGAGGGAGAGGGAGAAGCAGGCTCTCCACTGAGCAGGGAGCCCCACGAAAGGCTCAATCCCTAGAGCCCGGGATCATGACCTGAGCTGAACAAAGGCAGAGGCTTAACCCTCTGAGCCACCCAAGTGCCTCTCTTTTTTTCTTTTTTTAGGTTATTTATTTGAGAGAGAGAGAGAGCACCGGGAGGAGGAACAGAGGAAGAGAGAGAATCTCAAGCAGACTCCATGCCCAGCATGGAGCCCAACAAGGGGCTTGATCCCATGACTCTGAGATCATGACCTGAGCCAAAACCAAGACTCAGATGCTTAACTGACTGGGCCACCTAGGTGCCCTTTTCTGCTTTTTGATGTTGACCCTTTGGGGCAAGAGGCTCCATTTCCTCCCCCCAGCCAGAAGTCCACTAGGGTCAGGAGAGTCTTGTAGGGAAGAGTCTTGTAGGGAAGCTGGAAGGCAGGAGGGGAGAGGAGGGGCAGGTCGCTCCTGCTTGCAGAGCCTTCCCAACATCATGGCCTGGCCATGGTGCTTTCTTCTACCAGCAGCACTGGGTTCCCTTTGCCAGATTTTCCCACACCCCAGAAGCAGCCCCAGCAGACCCTCCATGAGAAGCTGGCAGTACCCCCATCCTAGAGATTGCTGATATTCAAAGAAGCCCAACGACATCATCTCCTCCAAAGGCTGAGCCCCCTGCCCTCCTGAACTCAACATACCCACCTCCCCGCCTTCAGTTTACTCAGCCCAAAATGCATAACTGCCTCTTGCAACTATGAGCTCTGTGTTAATCCACGGTTCCCTTTCCCGCCCTCCCCGGGCTGGTTCCCACAATTCCTATATTAAATGATCTCCATTAAAAGAACTTGTGTGATCTGATTTTCTGACACCGATACAGCACTGACCACCGAGAGGCACGGTAGAAGGCTCATGCGGTAGTTCAGGCACAAACGGGAAAGCCCCTGAGTGGAGCAGAGGAAAGGCAGAATAAAAGTAAGACTGTAACCCCAGCAATGTGCATTGGGTATGAAGCCTATGGGCTTTGTATGAAATATGAATTTACTCACTGGAACATTTCTGTGAGGTGCAGGGCAGCAAGAATCCGCTCACACAGAAGGACGTCGAAACACGGAGAGGTTGAGTGTCTTACAAAAGATCACCAGCATGATCAGAGACACTGATGGAGACCTGCTTCTGTGCCTAAGCACTTGGTTGCCTGGCCCCTACCAGGCTTCCCCGTCCCTACAATGACTCACCAAAACAACAGGCAACCTATAGAAAGTAACGTGACATACCAAAAAAAAAAAAAAGTAACACCGTCTGAGAGAAAAAAATCCATTTTGACAAGGGGGATGTGGAAAGGCTCCGTGGATACGTTAGCACATAAATACTCAATATACCTCAGATGCCCGAATTCCCAGCTGCTAATTGTTTTCATTTCCTTAGTTGTATTTGGAAGAACTTTTCTTTGATTTAAAAGGGAAATAAAGGAAAGGGTGCAGATAGCAGATGTAATCCACATTTGGGTTACTGAATGCTTGCGTTTTGACAACTGGAAACCTAGTAGAGCAAAATAAGACGGAATAGGCTTTCTTTCTCCCTGACTCTCTTCTTTCCTTGGGGCCCTATTCATGTTATTAATGCACAGAAAATTAGACTTCTTAAAAATGAGGTAGAGTGGCCTCAAAGTACAGCACAGGTTTTTAAAAGGCAACTACACATCATATATAGAATACACTTCAGTCTCCGGTTGTTTATGTCCATAGGTCCCTGAACACCCAAATAACAAGGAAGTAAAGCTACAGACTGAAGCTCAAAATTAAACATGAACCTGAGGAAAACACCAGATGCCCATGGAATATTTAAGCTCCAGCCTATTAAAAAAAGAAGCCTATTAAAAAGAAAAAACAAGCGGCACATTGCCTTCCAGACTTGAACCCCTAATATCAGAAATATGGGAAAGAAAGCCAGCAAACAGAGGGGCTGGTAGCCCATGTTCCGGATGGATCAACAGTGGGTCGAACTCGTGGATTACTATGTTATCCTTATTATTTGCAAGGATCACATCTTCATAGGAACTGCAGGTTCATTGCTCTTTGCCTATTTTCAGAATCTTAGAGAAATAACCACCTCCCACTTTCGCTTCAGAAAAGCTGAAATAGCCCAGGGAAGCAGAGGCTGAAGAGCCCAGGACTGGGGGCCAGACATCTCTGTGACCCAGTGAGTCCCCGTGACCTTTCTAAATTGGAATTTCTTCATCTGGAAAAATGGAGATACTATCAACTTCCTTGGAGGACTTTGGAAAGACTCAATAAGATCACACAACATTTGGCAATGTTTATGAATGAACACTCCGCAGAATGCTCTGTGAGCTCCTTTCATACTTTGTGCTAATACTATCTGCTGGAGCATCAGCAGGACATGAATCCTGCCTCCCCAGAGAAGAAAGATGAGGCCGATCTGTCTTTATCAGACTTTATGTGCGGCGCAGAATGTGTGAACTTCTTTCCTGAACTATTGAATTCACAAACATAGACACTGGAAACATACTTAGGAGGCAGGGACAGCCTATCGGCAACCCTCGAAAACACAGCAAACAGGGGTGCTTGGGTGACTCAGTCATTAAGCATCTGCCTTCGGCTCAGATCATGATCCCAGGGTCCTGGGCTCGAGCACGGCATCAGGCTCCCTGCTCGGCAGGAAGCCTGCTTCTCCCTCTCCCACTCCTCCTGCTTGTGTTCCCTCTCTCACTGTGTCTCTCTGTCAAATAAGTAAATAAAATCTTTAAAAAGAAACAAAAACCAAAAAACACAACAAACAAAACAAAATCAAAGGCTTTCAGCACAGGGGTGTCAATTTATTAGGCTTCTATATTCCCATAACATCTAGAAGAGCGGCAGTTCCTATAAAGGGGGAACCCCAGAGACCGTACTGGGCAAAAGTCCAGCTTTAGATGGGCAGTCAGGGATGGGAAAATGCATCATAGTTTGCAAAAACACTGTGTAAGCCCAAATCTCATGCTTGGGTTCTAAGAATATGCAACTTGCCACTATCCCCCAATGAAAGTTTCTGAAAATGCCAAAATAAGAGTGAACTATAAAATTGGGTACAGATGGCATATTCCTTCAGCAGTGTAGCCTTGGAGCCTCTCCAGGTTAGTGCGATGGGACAACCTACGTTTCCACAGAGACTGAACTTGGCGTCCATCTAGGTTCTCTCACTCACTCACTCACTGTGCGCCAGTCACTAAAGCATCCTTGCTTTATTGTTGTCATCGGCAAAGCTAGAGTCATGATGTCTACTTTCTAGAGCTGTTGAGAGAATGCAATGGCCACAAGGTACACAGGATGCTTTACTGTCTCCACTAAGGACACCTAGGAGAGGTGACAGCCTGTGTCACACCCACAGTTGCAGAAAGACGCCAAATAACCAAACAGAAATGGAGTCCATTCAACCCCATGCTCTTCTGTGGCGTCTGATGGTTATTCTGGTTATAAGACCCTGCGTGTCAGGGACATGAGATGAATCCCCAATAGCCACCCTTAGCAAGTACAATTCTCTCAGAAGAAAAATGATCCTTTTTATCCAGAAAAACATGCAGCAGCACAAAATGCAACATCTCACACAGAGTCAAAACAGTTACCCCAGCTTGTCCAAGGGCAGGAGTGGAGAATAAAGGAGTCGCATTTTGGGGTGTGCCTGGATATGAGGCAGCAGCTGAAGTCAGCGCAACCTTCGGAGCACACGCAATACTCCACGTGTAGAACATTCTGCTTGTGCTGCTCTCAAGGCCAGTTGAAAAGCTTCTACTGGTGACTTTTTTTTTTTTAAGTTTAGTTTTATTTCCAGTAAAAATAAGACAATAAAATAAAATAAATAGATGTGAAGGGGTCTCTTGTAAATTAGCCTTTGAACTAACTCAATAGCTCTTGGGTGCTGGAAATCAACACCAAGGAAAGTCAATATGCAAGGGTATGAAATGATCCATGCACTTGGAGAGCATTTCTGAAAATGTTAAAAAAAAAAAAAGAGGATATGAGACTTAGAGCATAAAGTGAATGTTTTATTTCTAAAATGAAATCCTTGGGGTGGGGATGCTTGTGTGGCTCAGTGGGTTAAGCCTCTGCCTTCGGCTCAGGTCATGATCTCAGAGTCCTGGGATTGAGCCCTGCATCAGGCTCCCTGATCAGTGGGGAGCCTGCTTCCCCTGCTTCTCTCTCTGCATTGCTCTCTGCCTACTTGTGATCTCTCTCTCTGTCAAGTAAATAAAATCTTAAAAAAAAAAAAAGAATAAAAATAATATGAAATCCTTAGGAGGTGAAAGTCACCTTATGCTTTGAAACCCTACTCTTTTTTTTTTTTTTAAAGATTTTACTTATTTACTTGACAGAGATCAAAGTAGGCAGAGAGGCAGGTAGAGAGAGAGGGGGAAGCATGCTCCCCCCAGAGCAGAGAGCCCGATGAGGAGCTTGATCCCAGGACCCTTGGATCATGACCTGAGCTGAAGGCAGAGGCTTTAACCCACTGAGCCACCTAGGTGCCCCTGAAACCCTACTCTTGGCAGGTGTGGGGCAATTGTCTGCTAGCTGTCACCCTCCTTGGAAGGGCTGCCTCTCCAGGCACCCGTACTGCACTCCCATTGAATGCAGGTCCTGCCCTGGGGCTCACCAAGGCTTCAGTGCTTACATAAGACTCTGGAAAATGAGAGCTGTCCAATTGCTGATTGAGCCATTGATCAAAGCTGCTGAATGCACACATGACTGACTAAGGACAGGAAGAGCTCCACTGGTTACCTCTAGGATGGAAACCCAGCAATGTGACATGGGCAATGACTTAAACTTCCCAGCCCCCCAGTTTTTCATCTGTGAGAAGTTTCAAGTGTCTCATCTTAGGAAGTCCGATCCCTGGTGTATCAGTGAAATAGACCATAGGCCATCCTTTGCTATCCAACTCAATGACCATGTCAGGCATGAAAATGATTTTGAGTTATAGACATTAATGTTCCGTGTCATGTTTTCAACAACTTTATTGTTGAATATTATATTGTTATGTAATACTTATTATGTAAGGGTTTCCTATTGTTCTGAATTCATTTTTTTCTAACCTTTTTTTAAAAGATTTTATTTATTTATTTGATAGAGAGAGAGAGCACAAGTAGGCAGAGCAGCAGGCAGAGGGAGAGGGAGAAGCAGGCTCTCCACTGAGCAGTGAGCCTGATGAGAGGCTCGAACCCTGGGATCATGACCTGAGCCAAAGGCAGCCGCTTAACCGACTGAGCCACGCAGGCACCCGATCTAACCTTTTTAAAAAAATAATTGTACTAATTTAATCTTATTGGTATATTTCTTTTAAAAATTTTTCCCCCAAAGAAAAACTCTGATTTGGCCCATGGAAACTCAATTACCATTTTGGAAGTCTTAAGGGATTTTGGATTTAGTTTTTTTATTTTAAAATTGACAAATAGTTTGTGATACCTTGAATAGAAATTGAATTACTAATAATGTTTTATTTGATGTTTCCATTAGAAAAATGCAGTAACAACAGAAACTGAATTTTAAATTTAAAGCTACAATATTATCCAGAAAGCAAAAATGTATTTATACACTCAATATTTCTCCTGAAAGGTAAATACGATCTGTCATGCCCCATAAGCTGAGAATTATACAAATGTGAGTACAGCCTTCTGGGCTATCTGCAACCTCTCTACTCGCTGAGTTAAAGGAATCAAAGAAGCTGATCATTTTTCGAACAAGCAGAGCCCTGGGGCATTTCTCTAAAATAAGGCAGTTTTGGAGGATGTCACTGACAGCCCACCCAGGAGGGCTATCCTATAGTGAAGAGGCCTGTTTGATCCCCTGTCCGACGACGTCTGTTGGCCATTGATTGCTGCGGAGACTGGTAGTAAACATTCAACTCTCCTCAAAGCTTAAGATTTAAACAGAATGGCAGTGCCATTCCAAATAGATTAGATTATTCTTATTTGAAGGAATTGTTAAAGTATATTGCAGAGAAGACCTAAAATTTAGTAGTGCTTGAGAGAGGAGGATCGGAGAAGATACATCTTTCCAAAATTCTAACATTAGACAGAAAATTGCATTTGGCCAATACCTTACTTTTCCGTGCTTTACTGAGCAGCTCTCTTTGGGTATATTCTTATCTTCCCTTTGTTTGCCAACATACAATCCCAGTCAGGTTTCAACACCCACTTTAAATGGCAGCCACGTTCAGAGGCCTACTTGACTATCTCTTTCCCCTGTTGGAATTAATTTCTCTAAAATATTTCTTTTGCGGGGAGCCTGGGTGGCTCAGTCGTTAAGCGTCTGCCTTCAGTTCAGGTCATGATCCCAGGGTCCTGGGATCGAGCCCCGCATCGGGCTGCCTACTCAGCCAGGCGCCTGCTTCTCCCTCTCCCACTCCCCCTGCCTGTGTTCCCTCTCTCTCTCTCTCTGTCAAATAAATAAATAAAATATTTCTTTTGCAAGCAGCTCCGCCAAGCATAGGCTGAGGGACCTCTGGTGAAATACTTTACCTGTCTAGGTATCGGTCCCCCATTTTTAAAAGAAGGCTAGTAAGAGCACCTACTTCATGGGCTTCCCATGGACATTAAATGGGGCCATCTTTATGACAGAGGTTAAACCAGCTGCCGTTTGGAACACAGCCTGCCCACTCTGGGTGCTACAGGACTATTTCTTAAGTAAACAGCCGAAACACACCTCCATGGTTATTCAGCACTGTCTCTCTCCTCTCTTCTGGCCTGGAAGCTTTTTTTCCAGATAAAGACAATGTCTCCAAATCTCCATAGTTAGTCAACTATACCTTTTTTTTTTTTTTTTTTTGGTGGCAGATATAAATGTCTGGGTAAAGAGATGCTCTCTGGGTTTCATCAGGAATTAATCACTAATAAATAAAGATCTGCCTCCAATAACCAAGAGGGAGAGATAGTCTCCCTAAATTGGATTTTTTTTCATATTTTCCTAGACAGTTAATGCTTAGATCTCAACTATGCCGTCAGTGCTGGGTGCACACAGTGGGCACGTAATAAATGTGTCAAGTGAATAAAACAGTGAAGAGAACACTATCTCAGAATACTAGGATGACTTTAATATTTTACCCAAAATAATGCTCAGTTCCCGCAGTACCACATTTACTAGAAATGGGTATCAAGCAGACACCATTTAAAATTTCAGTCAAGTTGTTGGGCGTCTTCCGAAGGCTGCACATGCTTACCAGGAGGCTGTAACCGTTGATTAATTTCATCCATGGGGTCAGTTATGCTCCCACCAGTGCTCAACCCTGTGCCAGGGGCAGAGTGTATTTCAGAAGGAGCATGGGACACAGGTTCAGGGGACTAGTCGGGGTGGTGACACAGCTGACGTTGTGCTTCCAAGCGGTGTGATCCAGACCTGGGAGGTGACCGGGGACAGGTCAGAGCATGCAGGCCTGGACTTGTGGGGGCTGGGTCCCAGGAGGGATGGGCCAATGGGTGGGGTTCGTGCAGGAGGCACGGTGTTGGAGACAGGGTGTGACCCACTGGTCTTATGCCCTCACCTCTCAGGGCACCTTGCACACCCCCACTGCCCTCAAGTGAACTGAACTTTGGCAAGATCCAGATCCCAGACGCCAAAGCTGTGATGACCAGTGTGGGGGTGGGGAGGCAAAAAGTAGGAACAGGGCTTCTTAGGAAAAAACCCTAACCCCCGGTTGCCTGTCGGCAGACTGTCCCCAACGTCGTCCTATGTTTGACCATCACCCTCCACCCAGCTCCCCTGACCACACTGGGACCTAGTCCCCATCCTCTGGTCCTTTCTACCGACACCAGCACGAGTTTTAGCTGCTTCTTTGGACTTAAATATAAGTTTCCAAATAAAATACAGACTACTTCACTGTGTGTTTTGAAGTGGCTCACTCAAAGCTTCAAGTTTTAAACACTGATTTTCATTAGAGGGTTTTGTGTATTTCTGCCCCCACCCAACCCACCCCCCCCACTCAGAAATGATTAGGTAAGTCATATAAAACAGATCCCAAAGAAGGCGCCTTTCTTTCAGACTTTCCCCCTCCAATTCCCCAAACATTTCATTACCATCATCTCTCCGGAGCCTAGCCAGAAACTTGGCCTCCTCTGACTCTTAAACATACCAAGTTATTAAAAATACCCTTCAGCCAAAATGAAGGAAGGGTCAGCAAAATGAACTCAACACAGGGCTTATGCGGAGCACAGTGATTTCTTTGACTTGGAGAAGGAAGCAAATGCTGATGATTCTGGACAGGCAGTTTCTTTCGCTAATCTGCTGCCAGGCTCTATCAGACACGAGTGTCTCCCGTCAGATGTCCTAATCTCTCTCCATTTTGCTGTCACTAAAACATGAGAGCTGGCTGCAATAACAAGGCTTATCTCATTACCAAAAGAAAAAAAAAAAGGGGGGGGAAGAAAGTCAACATTCCACAGAGAGATATGGCACCTTTCGTTGGTATTAAGAGGAAAGTAAAATTAGAACATTAGCAGTCCCCAGGTTTTTACGGTAAAAGACAGGCAGAGACGCTATTTTCAGGCTGCTGCTAATTGAGCCTTATTTGGACAGGAGCCCTCTGAAAGGAATCAACACATCAGAAATGGGCACGCTAACAGGGAGGAGACAGCTTCTGAATATGATCTGGGGAGAACAGCCCTGCTTCTTGCCTCCCAGATAACACAGAGCTCCAGTGTCTGATTGACCGTGCAAAACAAAAAACAAGCAACATTGTTTTTGGGGAAAAAAAAAAGGCACCTTTGTTGGGGTCTACAGAAACTGTTCTGGCTTCTACCTCTGGGAGACCTATGTGTTTAACTGTGGTTTTTCACACCAGCTTTCTAAATTTGTATCTGTTGCAAGAGTGAACCATACCCAAGAGCAAAGCGAAATTCACCAGGAAGGCTAGAACTTCTGCTAAGGGAAACGGGAAGGGTGAACAAGATTCAAGGAAGAGCTCAGCAGCTTGGCGAGACATTCTTTATTAAGAAAGAGAGAGCACATCATTAACTACAGCAATCCACTGACATTCACCAGGAGATCTGTCCCAAGACTTTCATAAATCTCAAATGTCTGCCACACTATAATATGCTATTACTCCGCGAGAAGGAGCCATAGATAACTCACAAGAATTAGTGGGTAGGACACAGAAATCAAAAGAAAAGGGAGGCTGCATGGACACACAGCTGTTCTGGTTGGGCAGACAGCAAGGCCCACTCAGCAGCCCCAAATTCAAATTTAAGTCTCAGCAAAAAGACGACTTGCCGCAGACCCATGGTCCTTCCTGTTCATCTTCAAACAGGCAAAATCGTGACATTTCCTTCATGGAGACAAGATGGCGCTCCATGCCGGAGAAGGCTATCTAGTCAATGGTGGCAGAGTTCCATCAACTTTTGAGGAAAAGCAATTTCCCTTCGAGACTTGACACCCTTATACCCCCTTGCCTATGCCTCCAGATGGCAGTTGTAGGTGGGAGAAATGATAGGAGGAGCAAAATGATCCATAAAGCGGCATGAATAGTACCAGGAAATGTATGACTCACAGTATTCTCATTTTCTTCAAGTTTTTTGGTACATTTGCATCGAGGTTTTACACAAAAATTCATTCTTGACTTTAATTGTGACTTCAGAGTAAGAATCCTTTGTCAAGTTCCCATTTCTGGAGAGCACTCACACCGCTCCATTCAGGAGGCACAAAAGATATGCCCACTGTCCTTCGAGAAGGCAGAAACACCCACGTGCACAAAGAACAATTCACATTAAAAAAAAAAAAAAAAAACCAAAAAACTATGGGATTCAGGACCGAGCTAGGGCTATGCAGACATATGTGTGCCTGGGATTTTAGGGGGCCATTAAGGAGACCGTCTTATTGGAGCAAAGGGTTCATTCAAAGGCAGGACCAAAAGTCATAGAGTACTCATCAAATTGCTTTAATTATTACACACTAAGCAAAAACCTTAGCATTCCACCCCACTGAAATACCAGGAAAACTAACCAATTTACGGCCCCCATGGAAATGTCACCACGCAGATCACAGGCATCATGCGTACAACCTACCATGTGGCAGCCGTTGTCCCTGTGCTGTCACTGTCATTTCCCATCTTCTCGACTGGCCCCTCCCCCCCAGTCCCACAAACTGTAGATTCTGATGTTTTCCAATAATTCTCTTACTCTCAGTTCCATGTAAAATGCATCAACAACGTTTAATTCTAGCCCCACGGGATCCTTCCATCTAGCCAAAGTTCTGCCTTAGGGCAGAACCACAACGTCTCACGTGTGACTTCCTCCATCATCTTCAAGACTGCAGGCTCAGTGTCTTCACAGAAAACCCATCCTCCAAAGGGTTCCTTCAGGTCCCTCCAGAGGGCAAAGGCATAGTGGTGGTAGTGGGGGTGGGGGGAGGCTGACATTAGCATCCCTCCATGGGGAAAGGCCATGCTATCCCAAGCGCTGGCCAGGTGGAACGGCTCATTCAATGCTCTCAACAACCACATGGAAACAAGGAGAAAAAAAAAAAAAAAAACGCTGATATAGCCCCAAGGGGACTCCCGCCAGCTCCACATCTTAAGGAACTGGTTAGAGTTAGAATTTTAAATTAGGTCTAACTAAAACCTCAATCTTTTGAGATTTTAGTCACAATATTTAGTCACAAACATTGTGACTAAATATTTAATTTAATTCTTTAATTCGGATCAAATCTAGTCACAATATTTAATTTGGTGCCTCTTCTTTGCCTATAAAATAAGGCACGTATTTCAGAGTACCAGCACTGGGACTCCAGGATTGGACTGCATGGGTTCAGGATTCAGCCGTACCGTGTACCCACTGTGTGACCTTGGGCATGATGACTAAGATCTCTAAGCTTCAAGTTATTGTTTGTACACTAGGATGATATTACTGTCCCTGCCCAGCGTTGTTTTAAGGATTCAAGGGGATAATGCATGGAAAATGTTTACTCAGGGGAGCTTAAAGAAAACCGATGAGGCAATGAATGGACAGGTAGGTAGACTGATAAATGCTACGGAAGGATTTGTTTAAGTACACCGCTTTATTTTTTTTAAAGATGGTATTTATTTATTTGAGAGAGAGTGAGTGAGAGAGAGAGAGCACAAGCAGAGGGAGCGGCAGGCAGGAGGAGAAGCAGGATCCCCGCTGAGTAGGGACCCCCCACCATCTTGGGGCTCGATCTCAGGACCCTGGGACCATGACCTGAGCCAAAGCAGACGTTTAACTGAGTGAACCACCCAGGTGCCCCTTAAGTACACCTCTTTAAATAACTATATCACTCACAGGTAAAGATGCCTACTTTATCCCTACTTGTTAGAGTTAAAAATCGCTTGCATCTTCTTTTTTTTTTTCCAGGAAAATCCATAGAAAAAGTTTTAATAAACAAAAAATAATGAGATGCATATCCATTATCATAATTATTACCACCATTATCGACTACAACAACCAGCAGCATTGATGCAAACTTAGTATAAAACCCCAAGAACAGGGGCGCCTGGGTGGCTCAGTGGGTTAAGCCTCTGCCTTCAGTTTGGGTCGTGGTCTCAAGGTCCTGGGATGGAGCCTTGCATTGGGCTCTCTGCTCAGAAGGGAGCCTGCTTCCCCCTCTCTCTCTCTGCCTGCCTCTCTGCCTACTTGTGATCTCTCTCTCTCTCTCTCTTTCTCTGTCAAATAAATAAATAAAATTTAAAAAACAAAACAAAAACCCAAGAATATTTACTTTGCCCAGTGCCCACCCTCCTTCCCTGCCACAAGCATGCATCCAACATGGAAGCTATGAAGGAGACATCTGACAAAGGTGTTGCTTTTAAACCTGCATAACAATGGAGGGATGTTTGTAGCTTGACCAGAGTGTAACTAGATGCTACTTCTGGGGAGCAGATGATCAGAGGGTCCTGCTGCCCCAGACACAGAAATGCACACGGGTCACTGACATGCTCCCTGCTCCCCCTTCCCCCTGCTTTCACCATGTCCTTTTGCCAAGCCCTCAGTAGGGATTTTTACAAGTTAATCATTTTGTTTTTATTAGGCATCATCAAAGTTCCCTCCCAAGACTAGTTTGAGGAGAGCAGGAGATGTATTACACAATATCCAGTCAGGTACATGCTGCAGCTAGTTGGGGAGCACGGGCAGCGGTGTAAAAGGGGACAAATCACAAGCAAAGAGTGATGGCAGGTGGCATCTTAGCAGCAAGAGCAAGCGGCATTTTAATGGCACCCCAGGGATGGGAGCTTTTCAAAGATCGGCCGTTCCAATGGACACCAACAGGTCCACTTTCCAGAACTGATGTGTTCTCTAACTTCAGAAGACGAGCAGATCCCCAGAGTTTAGAATCACTCAAAACACTTTGGTTCCCCCAGTGTCTATCCGCCCAACACACATTTGCTCTCCCTATTAAAAATCTGCTATTTTCACAGCTTGCAGGGCAGGAGAAGACGATTTGCTGATGCCTAAAAATAATGCTGTTGCCAGGGGAGGCGAACTGTTGCTTTTCTCTGCTTTTGGACTTCAGGGTTTTGTAGCTATTCCTCTGTGTGCCTCGTGTCCAGTAAAACACAGTGGTACGAGCACCTGGTAGCTCAGAAGCACACCTTCCTTAAAAGGATGAAGCCTTACCCTGCACAGTCTCACATCTCTCTCCAAGTTAAGAGATCCCAAATGAAAAGGGAGGGAAGACAGGAGAGCGAGGCGAAACAGGGAAAGAGACCAGGGGTGATAGGAAAAACCAGGGTTTGCAAGGTGACCAAGACAGCCGATCAAGAACGAACAGCCAGTGTGGAACCTGCCATGATCCTCTGAGCACGGAGCTGGGCCTGTCCTGATCACAGTGGTACCCCGGAGTTTAGCACAGGGCTGAGCCCACTTTGAGGCTCAAATGCTCCCTAGAGAAATAAATCGGAACAGGCAAGGTGATTCCCAAACTGAGTGGATGAGTGGATGAATGAGGGAAAACCACAATCAAGTCTCAGGGGGCTTCTGATTCAGAGTATAAAAATCAAAGAATACAGAATAACATAGGCAATAAAAGGTGTGTGTGTGTGTGTGTGTGTACACATATGTTGGTACACAGAAGATGCATAAACATATACAGGGTGTGCCTAGAAAGGAAAAGTTTTCTGTATGTGTTTGCATACCTACAGACAAGATCATTTGGAAAGAGCCACTATGTTTTAAAAATAGCATCCGGAGCAAGTGGCTAACACAGAGAAACCAAACCCCATCCCACTTCAGAATACTGAGGCTCACTTAAAAAAAATAAATATGACTTCATATTGAACAGGATTCAAGGGTATATTGCATTCTTAATCCCTCAAAATAGCACTGAGGTGAACAGTTCTGTTAAGCAAATTACCATGTAAAAAAAGATGTCCTTTATTTAAATGCAAGCTTATCGCATTTGGTCTTCAAAAAAGGAAAAACGGAAAGGAAAAAAAAAAGGTGGGCCTCACCTCATCTGTGAGCGGTAAGGAAGCCCAGAGAAAGAGGACTGAGGTTTGCGTGGAGGAAGGCTTGCTCTCCTGAAGGATGGGAGTGCGGACAGTGCACTGTGGGAGGTGGCCAGGCCCAGCGTCAAGCCAGCCAGATCTTGGGGCTGGGTACCCCAAGCTTGAGACATAAATGGTTTTTAGGGCCAGGGTAATTGGGAAGGCTGGGAACGATGGTAGGTGGGGCCTCGGATCATTCATGTCTTGCTCCATTTCACAGTATAGAAAATAACTGGGAACCCTTTTAATAACCATCAAGTTGCAGCTTTGTCTTTTTCAGGCTACCCGCTCCCCCCCCAAGAGATTAACGACGTCACCCAATGACTTCACAAACCGAGCTGGAGGGTTTGAAAACTCACAGAAACACTCAACAGAGGTTAAGCTGCTGATTTCAAAACATTGACAAGCAATTTACAAAAGTCCCAAAGACCTCAGCTTCATAATCATCAGGGTGTGGCACAAAAGAAGGCTCCAGAAAGGACAGCACAGCCTTGGCACCTGGAGGACTTGGCTGCAGGAGCCATCTCCAGAACAGCAGGGCTGAGAGGAGGAACAAGAACATCTACCACTTGAACAGCACGGGGAGGGGGGCAAGGTTGGGGGCGTGTCCTGTCCTCTTGGTAGCATCCGCATCTACACCTGGGAACGGGCACCTGCGGTGGCCACACCCACACCTGGGAGCCGGCACCTGCAGAGGCTGCACCTCTATGGCCTGTGACACTGACTTAGTGATATGGAGCAGCAGCAGCGTCAGGACAGCTGGCTGTGCCAGCAGCAGCCCCGGGGGGGGGGGGGCCAGGCCCACCACAGGCTTTCCCAGGGCAGGTGCGGCTCATTATCTGCTGGTGGAGGTTCAGAGAACACAGGGACTTGCTCAGAACCACATTCCAGACAAAATCTGAGCCTTCCAGAGCTAAATCAGGCAGACTGAGAAAGAAGCAGAAAATCTAATAGTTGTGCTGGCAATGAGAGACAGAGAAATGCCATTTATGGACTGTTCATAGAACGCCACTTTGTACCCAGATGCTCAAAGGAGATATAGGTGATTCGAAGCTAACTACTGGGTGTCTGGACTCAAATACATTTCTTCCCTTTACTTAAGAAGAAGTGCCATTCCAACCACCCCGTGAGATGTGCAAAATTTAAGAGAATCATAGACTTTAGAACCAGATGGCTCTCTATATATGGCGATGTCAGAGATCAGTCTGAAAAAAAAAAAAACCTTAAATTTAAGGCTTTCTCTTTTGCTCCTGCAGTGGTCCTCAAACCAGCCGTGTACCTGGAATCACCAAGAGGGCTTGTGAAAACACACATTATTTAGGCCCCAAAGCCATGGTGTCTGATTCAGTATGTTTCGAGCAAGCCTGACACTCTCTTTCCAGCAAATTCCTAGGGGAGGCTCATGCTGCTGGTCCAGAGATCACATTTTGAGAATGCCTCAATAGTCCCAGCTTGAGGCTGGGAATCAGACCTGGGGAAGCATTTTTTTAATTTTAATTTTAATTTTTTGACAACAGATATAAGGAACTAATTTGCTGAGTTCTTGCTATGTTCCAGGTACAAAATTATCTACTTCGGTCACTTACTGCTAACGATAGCCATGCATCTGCAGCTTACAGATGAGAAAATAGTGCCTTACAAGGGTTAAGTAGCTTGCATAGAGTTCTGAAACTAGTAAGTGACCACATTTGGAACTTATTCCATAGTCCACATGCTTTCCACTATGCAAAGAAAGGGAGATGTGTCAACAGCACCTTGCAACAGGAATCAGTGACCAAGGAAACCTAGAAGAGGTAAGGTTGTTTCCTCAGGACTTTTAAACCCCAGAAAAATCACAACAGCTTCTTTAGAAGAGAAAGAACAATGCCATCTGGATAAAATAGAATTCAGAAACAGCAAAAAGTTGAAAAGACATCTTTATGACAAAGTCTGCTCTATCTGGTACTTATCCCCCAAGAGGGTTTTGGAAACCCAAATTTCTCACATCCTCCATATACATCTGTGTCCCTTTGGCCAGCAAGGGCGTGAAGGCTGACACACTTACAACAGCTGGACAATGCCAAGGTGGACATGAGAACTATTTATTGATTCTCAGTCATACTTAGGGCTCTGCCTCATATGACTTTCAGAGACAACAGTGGCCACCTGTGCCCATCACTGCTTTTCCTTTTGCTTACATGATTTTTTAAGTCTCAGCATGGACAGCAATAAAATCACACTGCCCACGTGAGATATGAACACACCAGGACCTACATGTCCCCAAAGCAGACAACTAAGCTCTGACTGTATATTTACTTCAAATAACTTGGTAACGGCAAATTATTAGAAAGATAACCCAGGGGGCACCTATGTGGCTCAGTCAGTTGAGTGTCTGGCTCTTGGTTTCGATCCAGGTCATGATCTCAGGGTCCTGGGATTGAGCACTGTGTGGAGCTCCGTGCTCAGTGGGGAGTCTGCTGAAGATTTTCTCTCCCTTCCCTTCTTCCCCACCTCTCACTCACAGGCTCTCTCTCCCTCTCTCTCAAATACATAAATAAATAAATCTTTTTTTAAAAAAAATATCCCAAGACTACAGTGGTTTTAAAACATGTCTAATTCGAAGACTCAACGTGACAGAGAATGCTCTCCACAGAGAAAATGAGAGTGGCGCATAAACCCTAAGGAGAATGAGATCCTCACGCCCTCACTCCATAGTTTCAGGGCGACTGGAGTCATCTTAGAGTTAAAGGCTCCCACAGTCATCTAGACTCATGGTTCCCAAAAGTGTTCTTTGATTTCACTCGTAGGTGAAAGCTTAGAAAACAAAGTAAATGACCAAAACAAATGAAAAGAGACAAACAAACAAATAAAACCAGAGTCTTCCATACAGGGAACAAAATGGTGGTTACCTGTGGGGGTGGAGGTGCGAAATAGATAACGGCCACTGAGGATCACTCACCTTGATGAATACTGGGCATGTCTAGGATTGTCGAATCATGACTTTGTACACCTGAAACAAATGTCACTGTACATTCGTCACACTTCATATGCACATATACACATTCATGAAATCTACCACCAGAGATCAGGGTTTAGAAAATTTGAGGTAGGGCCAAGGAACTCTGTGGTTCCAAGCATCCTGGGTGATTTTGATGTCTGCTACACCAAATAAAGCAAATTTAGCGCAACCTCCTAATTTGGACAAGGAGCTTCTCCCTAAGAGTATGTGAAGGTATTAGGGTTGTAGGCAAAGAGAAGTGGTCCTCTGCATTCTGCCCCAGACCCCACTGGAAATCTTAGCATGGGAAGGACTTCATGCCTACATGCTCTGCACCAGTTCACTGGGAACATCATCACTCAAGACCCACTGGGAAACACTGGCCATGGGGGTGGACAGAGCAGCGATTGTCAAAGCTAATAGGAATGGCAATGACCGCAGAAACAACAGCATGGGTACTAAGAGGTGATGGCACCCAGCATTCATGGTTACAGCCAGCGGTACCCGTGAGGGACATACACTAAGTGGAAAACCCATGCCATCCAGCCCTTTTGATGGACATGAGGAAGGAGAAGTGTGGGGGAGGGGTGGCTGCCTCGTTTAGCTCAGGCACATGTTGAGAGACAGTTCATGGGTGACTTTCAACTGCATGAGTGGACTCAATCTTCCTATTTTGTTTTTAAGGTTAGTTTTCCAGTGGCAATTTCTCTTCTTATTCACACTCATGCAATTTTTCATAATTGCTCCTCTAGCCTTTCCATTGCAGATAAAAAGAAATTTTTAGTATTGTTAAACATGTGAATGTATTCTATGCACAAAAATATTTTATTAATAATGCATATGTCTCCCCAACACACACAATCATTTATGGATCTGAAGAATATCAAAATACCCTACAAATCAGTGCTTAACTAAAAGACCTACTTTTAAAGGCTAGAGCATTTTCTCCTCCTCTAAAGTTCTTATTTATTTATTTGAGAGAGAAAGAGAGTCTAAGTAGGGAGAGAGACAGAGGGGGAGGGACAAGCAGACTCCATGCTGAGCCCAGAGCCCAACATAGGGTTTGATCTCACAAACTGAAATCGTGACCTGACCCAAAACCAAGAGTTGGACCCAAAACCAGTGGCTCAACTGACTGAGCCACCTAGGCACTCCTAAAAACCAGAAGCTTGTACACCATGCAAGCATATGAGACCAAAAGAATAACTACCCATACATTTTAGCCTCTCTTTTATTCTTTCTGGAAGATGTAAGTATGAATTACTAAGTAGTAATATTATTTTTAAACATTTTTTCAGCTTCTGACACTCATCATTGTTGTAGACTATGGAAATATGTTGAGATACAAAAGCAATTAAAAATTTTTGTGGTCAAATATCTTCATTATGAAAGACAACAGATAACATTGTTATGTTATGATGATAACAGAATTTAATTGATAAATGATAACAGAATTTAATTCCTGGCTCACATGAAATCGCATTGTACCATCATCAGCATCAGCACCCTTCAATGATAAGAAATTTGGTGACTGCGGGCCCCGGGAGCTACCAAAGACATGGTCCTTTCAAAATTACATTGAAAACTAATCTGTTTTTAATTAAGAATGAAAATTCACTCTTAATCAATTCATTCATTTAACTAATTAATCAAAAAAGGCACAAAATCAGGCTATGATAGTATCTTGCCCTTTTACTGTCCTACCTAGCCTTTGAGAACAGTGTTCAGCAATACATTCATTCCTTCTTCCAATGTGTAATAAGAAAAAGTTTAAATACACACACACACACACACACACACACACACACACACACACACACAAGCACTTTAGCTTCTTAGTACTAGTCCCAGAGAGCATACCTATCTAAATATATGCAAGCCTCAAAAAAAAAAAAAATACATTCTCTAGTTGTGTAATTGGGGTGATATAATGATGGAAATGAAAAAGAACAGATGAAGAGTAACATATCATCACATGCTATTCCAAATATCTCTGGTACAAAGTACAAGGGATCCAGTCATCTATCTTGTGGCATACTGCATTTCTTTCATAAGTTAGAATTTTTTTTTTTAAGATTTTATGTATGTGTTTGATGAGAGAGAGAGAGAGAGAGAGAGAGAGAGAGACAGGAAGAGAGGGAACAAAGGCAACAGAATGGGAGAGGGAGAAGCAGGGCTCTATCCCAGCACCCTGGGATCGTGACCCAAGCCGACGGCAGACGCTTAACCTATGGAGCCACCCAGGCACCCCCATAAGTGGGAACTCTTGAATGCTGGAGCTTAACATTAAAGGTATCACCAAACCCAACTCCCTCACGTTCTAAGACTAAAGACACATCTTATGAAGTGACTTTTTAAAAAAAATTATTAACAATAATTACGAAAATAAAAGGTGCAGAGATGAGAAAATGTATAATATAAACCTTCAGTTCAACAACTAACTGAGAAGGAGCATGACTGTAGATCTCTCTGGATCTCTGCCTGGCTCAGGCTTTTCAAATGACCCTGTTCTCCTCATTCAAACCTTCATTCCAGTGACTGTGCAGAAAAGGGGGTGCCATCCAGGACTTACCATCATCTGGAGTTCATTGCTTATTCTCTGTTTCTTAACCTTAATCAGCTCCTTCCCTCTCTTCACCCTCCTGGAATTGAAGTCCCATGCAAGCAGAACCCTCCTCTGGACTGTCCCCAGCTCCATCCCCAGCATCTGTCCCAGTATGAGCTCCCATGTTAAACTCTTAGCCACCAGCATGGGGCGAGCTTTGCAGAGAAGTTGCTGGAAGCCATAAACTCTACCACCAGATGTGTGCACACACGCACAGGCATGCTTAGGCATCCTTTCAAATTACATCAGCAAATCTATACATTCTCTGAAGCCAAGCAAGGACTCCAGGTTGAGGCCAGGATAATGGTCCTTAGTACCTTCTCTAGGAAGGAAGGAAGGAAGGAAGGGAGAGAGGAAGGGAAGAGAAGGGGAGGGAAGGGAAGAAAAAGAAAAGAAAAGGAGGAAAGAAAGAAGACTGTGTAAAACTGTATAAATAAACATATTAGGGCCTCTCCAGCATGAACAGAATGTCAAAACAATATATTTTTTCTTATTTAATAGGTTGAAAATGCCTGTCTGAGTCTCTGTAAGGAAAAGGATCATTGCCCCCTTTTTGTTCAGGCTTAAGCCTTTTCTACAACATTCTGGGAATGGTAGTTGCTCCTCTGACTATGGACAGATGAAACGGATCATGCAGTTTCCAACAAGCAAAGGGAACAGATGATTGACTCTTCCTCTCACACCAGATCATCTGCTTAGGGTCGTGAATGCCTATACTTGCCCTAGGAAAGCAAATTAACAGAGGGGTGAGGGAACCGAGAGGGGGTCACCTGGAGAATTCATTCCCTTTCATTTGCTAAAAACATCACTGATCTCATTTCACTGTCACCTTTTGAGAGCCCTTCTCTGACCACAGGATCTAAAACAGTCACCACCAAACCTGCTCCCTGATGCTGCCACGCCTGATCTCCATGCTCATTTTTATTCATAACCATTATTTCCTGAAAATGTTTGCTTACTTACTTGGAGCTTTGTTTTGGTGACTCTCTTTACTGACTTTTCTCCCTAAAGATACAAGCTCCATTGGGGCAACCTGGTTCCAAACACCACCATATCATGGGCCCCAGGCATGTAGGTACTAGGCTCACAGAAGGTGTTCAGTACGTGCGTATGAAGTGAAAGAATGCATAGAGGAGGACAGGTCCCAGAGCCACCTATTATCAACCCCAATTCCTTCCCTCCCCGCCATGATATGCCCCAGACTGTGTCCACGGAGTTGGGAGAGCTCACTTCATTTATCTTGATTGAAAGTATGATACGTTGAACCCCTGCGTGCGCCTTCCCCACGTGAGCCATGCTGTCTTAGCTTCAGAAACAAACCTCAAAATAAGACAAAGGGTGAAAATAGAGCAAAAGAGGGAAAAAGCAATCAAGAGAGAGAATTAAGAAAAAATTCCGATTTGTATATTTAAGATTTTCCAAAGGAACAGGAACAAAATAAAGGGAGCAAGAAGTTATGAAAAGTTACCAAACAACCGCAAACAAACAGGGAGGATGATGATTCACAGTCGTAGATGTTCAGGGGGAAATTGTACGTAACCATCCATGCTGTGTCCCTTTTGTCTACCAACAAATTCATGTTTTACTGAATGGTGAATACTGATCATGGTCTCCAGCCCAGCAAGACCCCTCGGCTGAAAGCTCCTTTTGCATTCAGCCCTTGTGCTCAGAGCCCCCAGCATCTCCGTGGGTCTGGGGTCCCCCTCGTCTCTATAAGAATATCCTAGAAGCTGCTTTGTCTGTTTGGTCCCATGCATGGTTCCCACCAGCTTCAAATTCCACCGGAGGCCTTCAGAGCCCCCCACTTGACCCTGTGCCTCATTCCTGGGGTCTTCCTCTGTTTGCATGGCCAGTGCTAGATTCCCTCTGTGCAGTTCCGGGCCCTGCCCCTTCTTGCTGGAGCGTGCACATAGTCACCTGCAACCGTACCCATCTTTTCCCTTCTGAGCCCCTTGCCTCTGGTACCTCTTGGTCTCCATCGCAGGGCAGAATCGAGCCATCACGTGACATCTACACGCTAACCTGTCTTGTCTGAACCCAAATGCACCATTCTAATGGATCACGTGGCTCCTGCCAATGGCCCATAGGGTGCCTCCTTAGAGAAAAGGCACCTCTCCCAAGGTCCTGAACAGAACAGGCAAACCAAGCCGTGACATTCATATTCAAGAAGGCAGGGGAAAATTTTGACTTGGCTCGAAGAGAATAGGAACAAGAGGAAGAGTCGAAACTAAGGAGGCGTACTCCACAAACTCTGCTGCTCTCTGTGCTACAAGACTAATAATTTTCTAGAATGTAAGGAAAGCATTTATTGAAGAACACAGCATTCAGCTAGAAGCCCATTGTTCAGTATAATGATAACTTAGTAAAGGTTTAATAAAACACGTTTTCTTAAAACTCACAACACGGGAGCCTCACAGAGAACAAAATACAACCCATCATTCGTCCATGTCAGATATCCAACTGCAAGGCTACAAAAAAAAAAAAAAAAAAGTACCAAAAAAGATCCTTTTAAAATATCATCTTCCATAAACAGGGTTCTGTGGCATGAACTCTGCAGATGGAAACATAATAAATCTGCGGTCACTTACGAAATCACTGGGACAGAAATAAGACATGATTTGCACTTCCGCTTCCAAGTTGATAATGAGAATATCAGCTTTTAGAAAATTCATAAGCATGACATTCAGATTTTTTTTTTTTTTTTTTTTTTTTTTTTGGTAGGAAGGGTCTTCAAACATGTCTTGAAAAAAATACAGAGTCCTGATAGGAAGAATTATTTCGAAATACATTTGCAAAATACAACAAACCTATTTCAAGAATTTGTAAATGAGGGTTAGAGCAAGTCAGGCCTGGTTTTCAGCCCTGGCTGCACCAGGGACCAGTTTTGTGTCCTTGGGCTGCTTAATGTCTCTGAGATCCAGCAGCCTAGCCAATAAAACAGGCCTAATAAAAATGGTTTCATAATGTGGTCGGTGGGGGACTAACTCATCTAGGGCCTGGCATGCAATAAAGGCTGCTTCCCTTTTCATTTACAAGCCATAACAAGATTTTTGTTTTAAGGTCCTCCTTACTTGACAACATATACTCTGAAGAGATACAGTCCCTGCTGGATTTTCTTTCATAGTTCTTGATTAATGGGAGCAATTTAAAAAGTTCTCCTTGTACCTTGCTCCCTGGCATAGAAATTTTATAAATCTTTTATTTCCAAATCCTCCATATGATAGTCCAACATGGCAGTCAAGTCTCTTTCATCACGCCTCAGCATTTGGAGATCTATGTAGACGTGTCCCAGAGACACAATTCTGTTCATAGAGACACACGGTCCACGACACATTTGTAAATTGGTTGTTTAGAATCAAGATTTCATTTTCTTATTGCCACGATTGCATCAAATGTGTGAGATGTAGGCTCTATGTGCCAATATTTATGGAACCTGTTCTTCAGTTAATATGAATAATGACATTGGGTTTTGGCCTAAGCCAACACTTGGGTTGGGGATCTTGAGTGGATGGTACAAGGGTAGCTTGCCACGGAGCATGGAAATTGGGTTTGAGAAAGTCTTATGAACTGGTTTTTCATAGGTACAATTTAAGGGAGCTGGATGATTCATGACATCCTTTTATCCCTATCTATGGATACTCTCCAGACTTCCCAGGCTCTCTGCAGCCTCAGGACTAAGACTCAGGGACTTCTCTGCCATCTTTCCCCTGAAGAACCCACCATCTACCCCCAACACCCTAATGTGCACCGGCCTCACACCAGCACTCTCTAACTCACTCTCGTGCTCTCTGTCTCATTGCCCCTGAGCTCCGTCAGAGCTTAGCAGAGCAGCAAACTGATTCATAAGCTCAGAGAATCCTACGGGTCCATCAGCTCTGGGACCCTTATGAAGGTTTTGCTGCTTTCAAATAGCACGCCCGCTCACTCAATGTAATTATGTAGTTGGTAAAATTGCAGGCAATGTCACATAGGAGAAGGATTGTTTTTTCCTCACAGGGAAAATATTTCCACGGAGCTAGTAGGCTATTTTCCTCTCATGGCCTGGAAGCTCAGCCTAGGAATCCACCTTCCCAAGGTAGCTTTGCTTCGAACAGAGCCTCTGTGTCTTCACCTTTTAAAGCTCTCTGCTTTTGTTTGGTGGCCTGTTAATAACAGCTCCAAAAGGGGTAGCAATGATGGTTTAAGCAGCCCGAACTTTCTGTTTGCTCTTTTTCAGGGGGCAGAGAGATGGTAAATGGGGAACAGGCAGGAGATCCTAGAGACAGTACCGGCTATTTGTAACTGAAAGCACTTTGTTTCCTCTTCTTGCGAAGAGAGCCAGAGAGCCGGTGCATCTATCCTTTTAATTCATGAAAAATTAATGAATTAATGAAAAAATAAAGGCAGACGTTCTTGGGTTTCGTGGTTTAGTCATCAAGCTGGGCACCGGGGATGTACCTTTTTGTATTATTTGTAAAACAAATGTATTTCATAAACACAAGATCAGAACAGAATCAAATGAAACTTATGAAACGTGAAAGCTGTCTCCATGGGGAAAGCTTTGCTGGAAGAATACAAACTCGTTTGCAAAATCTGCAGTTTAAAAAAAACTCTGTAATTATTCCAACGGTCTCCCATCAGAAGTAAGGACTTCTTCCCATCGGCAGAATTTAAGGAAACATTAATGCCCTTGGTCTACAGTGTGATCCCACTTGCTCTCCTGTGCGGGTTCTTTCTGGTCCCCTTGGATCTTAAATACTGGCAAGCTCTAGGGCCCCAAACCTGCCCAATGCCTCTACCACAAACTCCTTACCATTTTTAAAATTATTATTCCTGTGCCTTCAGTTCCCATGATGTGCTTGCAATTCCCTTGTCTATAAATACAACCGAAAGTCTCTCTTGAGTTTCAGACACGTGTAGCTCATAGCCTACTGGACACATCTCAGACATATCTTTTTCATTAAGCCATAAGCTTGTTGTATGTCCTTCTTTGCTGACTTTCCCCACCATCGATCCCATGGTCCCAGAGGTAGAAAGCTAAGCATCAGCTCTGCTGATTGTCTTTCTTAGTCCTCCGGTAGCAAAGCAGGACAGGTGTGCAACCTCACGTCATTCCAGCTCCGTGAGCCTCTGGTTCAAAGCATTGGCCTTATATTGCCATACACTCTACTTAAAACCATTTAGAGGAGCTGGTTGTATGTTTGAATCATCTGGGGAGATTCTTAAGAATACTGATACCTGGGGGTGCCTGGATGGCTCAGTGGGTTAAAGCCTCTGCCTTCGGTTCAGGTCATGATCCCGGGGTCCTGGGGTCGAGCCCCGCATTGGGCTCTCTGCTCAGCAGGGAGCCTGCTTCCTCCTCTCTCTCTCTCTCTCTCTCTTTAAAAAAAAAAAAAGAAGTCTGGGCAATTCTGCTTTAATGAGTTGGATACAGGTTCAGTCGTGGATGGTGCTTGGAAAGTGTCACATGATTCTAACGAGTGGCCAGTGCTAAGAACCAGTACTTTAGAAGCTGTCCACTTCCCTCAGGATAAAGCTCAAATTCTGTGGCCTAATTAATAAGACTTCATCAATAAATATGGCCCATACCCATTTCTGAATTGTCACCTCTTGTTTTTGTCCCTGCTCTCTATCACCAGCCCTCCCCTGCAACCCGGGGCATCTTAAATGACATGGTATCAGATGATTTAAACTGTCTTTCGTGATTTAGGTATTTTCTCTCTTGCCTCAGTACCTTAGCATATACTGTTCCCTCTGCCTCCAAAACACCTTTATCTCCTTTCCTGGGTCATCTTTACTTGCCTTCTCCTTTGCTCCAAGGAGCCTTTCCTAACGCATCCCAACTAACCCAAGGTGGGTCAGAGACCCCTTTCCTACAGCATTATGGAGTAACTCTTTTTTGTGTTTTTTCTTTAGAGAAAGAGTGAGCAGGGAGGGGCAGAGGGAGAGAAAGAATCTTAAGCCCAATGCAAAGCTATTCTCATGGCCCTGAGATCATGACCTGAGTCAAAACGAAGAGTCAGGTGCCTAAGGCTACTGAGGTGCCCCATGGGATAACCCTATGTTTCAGGATGTTTCTCACTCTGGGTCGTGTTTGGAAATTTCTTTCTCAGAGTCAAAGTATAGAAAATGTACCTTCTTCTTTGTCTCACCTTTTCCTGACACAGCAGCTTTTTTATATGGGCTCAAGTGCGACATGAATAGATATAAGAACACATAAAAGTAAATTACATATTTTTAAATGAAATTCCATTTAGTAATAAAGGTACTTGCATCGCTTCAATACTTCAAATCCATCATCACATTTTCACCAATTTCCACACTCAAACTCACTAGCCTTAAATTGGGAGAATTTAAAGGCTTAAATTAAATCTTAATGTAAAGACTTCAACTCACTCCCTTTGCATTCACCTCACCATCCTACAAGAAGACGGGGCACTAAATTCTATTTGAAGGTATCTTCCCAAAGCAAAACTGGAAAATCCATGGCTTTCCACTGAAATTTATTTTTAACAGAAAGAAATTATGAACAAAAAGAAAGGCAGTGTTGCAATATACTGGGGTCATGGAGGAAATTTTTATGGTCTGGCTTTTATCTTAAATTCAAAACTTTCTATGAAATTAAAATAATAAAATGTAAGCACTAAGAGTTGAGTAAGATAGACAGTAAAGGCAACCTAATAATGTGGAAATAAAGCACAGACTACCTTGACAGTGTGGTCCTCTTAGGAACATGAACCCCTACCACAACTTTTCTACTATGAGGCAACTCCAGCTTCCAGGATGCTGACTTCAGAATTTAACTGAAGTTTAGTTCTCAGATAAGTCTAGGTCATGCCATGACCTGTCAATCGCATCTGGGGGCCTAAAAATGACAAATAATGATGCCATAGCAGCAAACCAAGAGCTACTAGCACTCACTGATAGCCTCTGAAGTAAAAATCCCATGGGGGGCACTCTGAGCGGTGCTCCCAATCCTCGTGGCATTCACTGTTACTTGTTGCACAGACATCTACCTGTCCACCAGAAGGTTCTGTTCCCTCAGCCTTGGGGATGGACCACCCCACCCAGGCCCTTGACAATCAGGTGCAGCCAAGCATGAGTGGAGTAAAGTATAACCCTTCCACGCTTGTCCCATAATAGTCTCTCACATACCCTGTCTCCATCGTCTCTTTCCCGTCAGGCATGAGAATTCCATTTTTTTACTTCTTAAGGTGTGTGTTTGGGATGATGTCAGTCACTGCATGGAACAGAGTATCCTGCCATCTGTTCAAACACTGAATTCTCTCACACGAGGGACCCATCATCTTCTACAGAGACAAACACTTTGGCATTTAATCCTTATTAGGCTACCGTGAGTCATTTTGCCCTGTGGCAAAATGTTGTGATCCCCATTTCAAGGCTGGGGAAACTGAGGTTCAAAAAGATGAGGAGACACATGTTTGAAACACAATTAGAATGACTTTTACTTTATTCTCTTAATTCTCACTGCCGGGCAATTTTTTTGTAGTGTGTATTTAACCAAACTTCGGTGGAAATCCAAATCAAAGCCACAGTGAACTTGAGTGAGCACGGAAGTGATGAGGTGATCACCGTTAGCAAGCTTCAGAACCCCACAGGATGCGGGAGAGGTGAGGGCAGCAGATAGCTCTCAAGGATGAACTGGGGTGCATAACCATTGCAAGAGGTGACTACCTTGAGGTGGTCGTTTCAACGCAAACTTGTAAAGTTAAAACCAGCAAATACTCTCCTCTCCCTTATGCATAAATAGTGAGAAAACACGATTTATGATACCAGGAACGCAGAAGGCTAACCAATCCTCTCCGAGCATCGAAGATGAAGAAGACATAGATCTGGGATCTCCACGTCTGGCATTTTATTTAAAACCCACAACAAATTTAGGAAGAAAGCTTCCCTGTTAAGAGATGTGATGATTACAGCTCAAAGCAGCTGGCCGAGATGGAACGTGGCTCTGACATGCTCATTTAAACCCGAGGCTCACATGCCCAGAGGAGAAGGGAGGAAGGACACACACCTGTTGCAGAGAAGATCGAGGTGTATGTAGTCTATACAAGGGCATGCGGGCCAGCCGCGCACCCCAGCCAGACACTGCCATGCATTAATGTGGGCTTGCCATTGCCTTGCCCTCTAGGTTCCAGAACATCGGTATGGGAGACGCCCAGATGTTTCAATGTGGAAAACTAGCTCCATGTTGCTGGGCTGGCCACTGAGCACATTTTGGTCTAACAGCTGCTGGTTTGCACCTTCTCATTTCCATGGTCGTTACTATGGTTGGACCAGTCTACAGTGAGAAACAGCAGGAATCCCGGCAAGAGCTTTTCCAACCCCACATTCAATCAAATCCTTGGTGCTTGGTAAGCTTCCAAGTCTAGTAAAATCAAGGCAAAGGCACTTCCTGAGAAGTCCAAAAATATGTAAATTCAGTTTTACGCCTGTCAGTAGTAAAGTGAGCAGCAGCTGTGTACTTCCTGACAGTCCAAGCTAATTCTGATGCAAGCACTTACAGTTTCAACTAAGGTGAACCTAGGGTTCTAACACAAACTGGCAGCATTATATTATTACTGGCTTGGGTCCTGAGTTGAATTAGGGGTTACGGTTTGCCTTGCTGAGAACCCTGCCTGGCCTCAGTGGTCCTCATTAGAATCCCAAAGGAGGCACTAGTGACAAGCCCATCTAATTGAAATACAGAGAGGCCCCACACAGGTTGCGAGGACAGGGGCAGGTCTCTGTTCCCCACTGCCCCAGTGTGTGCTCAGCTGGGAAAGAGGGCCAGTGGGGAGAGGGGGAGCAAGACATGAAGCTTCAGCCACTGTTCCCATTCACTTCTCACCCTTGCTTTCCATTCATTTTGACTGACCACATTAATTCATAGCCCTCAAGATGCAAGGAAGCCTCTGGCTAACCCAGATCACTGTGAATAACAATGCAACTGAACCAAAATTAACACTTGAACTTTACTAATGCAGGAGACCACAGAACTGAAAACTTTCAAACATAATTCTGTGAGAGTGAAAGCTATCTAGATTTGAAAAGCCCAGTTAAGGTTAACCGCTACTGGCAAAGTCAGTATGGAGACAAGGCTCACGACAGCTGTGACATTATGAATACAAACACATCCCACTTTATGGGATAAAAACGTTCCACCGAGTTGGTGACCAAGAGATTTTCTGTAAGAACACCCAATCTCCCCTTGGACTTTGTTATCTAATTGGAGCTCTGTATCTGTGGGGGAAAGCAATCAAAGACATGGAACCAAACACCTGTGGCCAAGAAAGAATTTAGAAGATGTCAAGGTCAAAAAGATTGAAGAAAAAAATCGTATTTCTGCTTGACTAAAAAAAATAAGTACTAACCTAACCTTTCTACTCCCTCCCCCCACCTGCCACAGTAATATATATAGCTTCACTTCCTACACTCCTAGACATTTCTTAAAAATATAACAATCCCCTTAGCGGCAGGTGAGGTCCTGAGCTCAGTTCCATCAGGAACCACCTGGCTGAACTTGAATGAGTCCAGTGCCTCTAAGCTTTAATTTCTCACCTACAAAATGATAACATGAGGAAGGAGGATCTCTGAAATTATTTAAAAGCCAACAATTCTCATTTCTAAGTGGTTACTAGAACTCGCTTTCCCTTTTTTGCCCAAATACTTTGTAACGTTCAGTACAATTACTGAAGTACCACATTGTACAGCTACTTATAACTTTCTAGTCTTGATGCCTTTACATTTTCCCTCATGAGAGGCAGCTCTGGACTTTTTCTGAGGCTCCACGACTCCTAGGGAGTATAGAACCCCCAGCAGGGTAACCAGGAGGCGGAAACTCGGCAGGGGCCTGGGAGCTCACCAATCATGGCCAAAGCCAGAAGAAAGACTGAAGTGCTATCTTTATGAATCTTTCAAATCTGCTCACAGCTCCAAACTCTTAGGGATTCCAGAAACAACTCTAATTATTTGGCCCCCAAATCCCTCTGATTCACATTATGAACTTGATGCTTGTCAATGGTTTGGAATTTCTATAAACCTGATTATAAAGACTATATATATCTTAACTGTAGAAAACTATCTGAAGGCATAAAATATTCAAAAATGTAAATATTTTGGATGATCCTCCATCAAATTCCCCTCAAAGTGAGTGAGCAGAACCTTGTCATCATGAAGATAATCTGCACTGATCCCCAAATATTCCAATCACAACATATGTCCATTTAATACATTGTAACGTATGAACAAACTTTCTAAATCTAGTTACAATGATATATCAGTACTATAAAATGTGTCTCTTACTCTATAATCATTAGTTATTGATATATATGGATGTTCAGGAAATAACTGAAAAACCTCAGTACCTAGCCGGGAGTATCTAAGAGTACTCTCTAAGGGTATATAATTAATATAACTGACTGTTGTGCTTCACCTCAAGCTGTAAGCAGCCTATATGATTTTCTACATGTGCAATAGTACCTGATGTGAAGCTCTCATCCAAACTATGCATTAAATATTATATCTCACTTTAAATTACCCATCATCTTAATCAAGGTAGCATTTGATTCCCTTTATAGGAAAACACCTTCGTATATGAAGCAACCCAAAGGAAACAAATTACTAGGGCTAAACACAAAAGTTTAGATGTACCTTGCAGAAATACCTGAACAGTGAAAATCTGAAGAGACCTACTATATTCAAGTATGTTGTAAAATTATGATATCTTTATGTGATGTCTTTTAGCTAAAAAAGTGTGTTTTATAATCATCACTGGCATGAAAATATACATATACTATTAACAGAAAAATCAGATTATAAAATAGTACCTACCATATGGAGGAATATACATTGAAATGTTCCTCTGGCTGGTAAGATTATTTTATTATATGGGATTATTATGTTTTTCTTCCTACTTTTCAGAACGGTCTCAAATTTTTCATAAATGAACATACCAATTTTATAGGAAAAAATCTGATTAAAATTTACTTAGGAATGGGGTGAAAATAGGCAGTAAGTTCCACATTACCAGCGACAGAGCTGATTTTCAGTAGAACAAGGCAGGCGTTCGTGGTGTCTCGCGTTTTGAATCCTCACAGCCCCCTCCAGACCAGTCGTTGCTGGCTAATTTGAATGGCACCTCTGGGAAAGGACTTCTTTTTCCTTTGTTTATATCTCTAAACCAGAGCCTATCACGGGGTCTGGCAAATACTGCCCACAGGAAACAGGATGGCAGTGAAAGAAGCCATTCGGTATAAAAGATAAATTTGCTCCCAGAAATGTCTTCACAACAGAGGACGCGTTCCTCGTGAATGGAAACGACACACCAGTCAACGGTGACCTAACCTATGGAACTTATGGGACGTGTCAAATTTTCTGTGCAGCTTTAGCCACTGACCTCTTGTGATGCTTCTGGGTATTCCCCTCTCGTACTAAACACCAGCCCCTACTTTAACTGCTTACATTTTTTTTTAAGATTTTATTTATTTATTGACAGAGATCACAAGTAGGCAGAGAGGCAGGCAGAGAGAGAGGAAGGGAATCAGGCTCCCCACTGAGCAGAAAGCCCCAATGCGGGGCTTGATCCCAGAACCCTAAGATCATGGCCTGAGCCAAAGGCAGAGGCTTTAAACACTGAGCCACCCAGGCGCCCCATAAATGCTTACTTTTTAATGGGAAAGTTCTGTTTTAACAGGCAGCCCTTAGCAACCACAACTCTGCCCTCTGAGCTCATTTTTTTTTTTTAACTTCACATATAAGTGAGATCATACAGCATTTGTCTTTCTCAGTCTGACTCGCTTCACTTAGCATAATGTCCTCAAGGTTTAGTATCGTCACAAATGGCAAGATGTCTTTTTTCTGACTGCATAATATTCCATCACACACACACACACACACACACACACAGAGTTTATCCATTCATCCACTGATGGGCATTTAGGTCATTTCTAGGTCTTGGCTATTGTAAACAAAGTAAACAGGAACTACTTCCCTACCCTTGCTTCTAGGGTCCTTTCAATCGATCCCACATACTTCAGCCAAATAAATCTTCTTAATGAACAATATGATATGTCACTTGGCTCTCCAGTCTTTTAATGGCTCCCTATTGTCTATTAAACAAAATTCAAGCTCCAGGGCATAGCAATCAAGGCCCCCGGACCTGATCTACATTCCCAACCTCATTTTCCGCTAGTCGCCCATAGCTGTACACATGTATACAACTCCCTTAAGTGTGGTTCTCGTACTAGCATCAGCATCACCTGGGAACCTGTGACAAATGCAAATTCTCTGCCCACCCTGACCTCCTGGGCCAACAGCTCTGCAGGTGGGACCCAGGAATGTTTTTCACAAACCCTCCAGATGATTCTGATCCAGGAAGAAGTTTGAGAACCACGGCTCTAACCAAATTGTAATTCCTCAAATACCCTTGAAGATTCACTAGATTAATGCTTTTCATAATGTTTGTTCTCCTATCAAGGGACGCCACTCCTTCCCTATCTTCAAGGTGAATAAACATTATCAACCTTTTCTGGCTAAAAGCCAGTATCGACTCAGAGGTCCCTTTCCTGGTTTCCACAACTGGAAGCAACCCCTTCATTCTCTGAACTGACACTGTATCTTCCTTGAAGTAGTTGTTACAGTTTCTCCTGAAAGAGGATTATCTTCACATTTCTCATCTCCTCTGCTAAAGTATAGACTCTCTGAGGGCAACGAGTACTATATAAATTCCAGAGGCTATAGGGCTATACTGTCAGGAAGAAGGTACCCCAAATGTGTCTGCCCATTACAAAAAAATAAGATAAGATAAGATAAAGTAAAATAAAATAAAACAAAACAAAATAATATAATATAATATAATATAATATAATATAATATAATATAATATAATATAGCAACTATTGGTCAGCATTTAAGATCACCAGACTCAACATCCAGTATTTTATCTGGTAACCTTATCACCGTTTTTCATATGTTACTTGGTCTTGACTCAGATCTACCTCCTGTTACTTCACTTTCCCAGAAACATAACTAAGAAATTGAAAAAAAAAAAAAAAAAAAAAAAAACCTCACAAACTTATATACCCAAATAAATATTTTCCTTTAAAAAAATCAACTTCAGAAACACTTGTACATATTCATTGATATTGATGTTGGCCAAAATACATTTGAATTTCTTTAATTTAATGCAAAATTCTCCTGCTGCTTATGCAAGAAAATCAGCCTCATTATCTAAAACCTGCCAGTTTTAAAAAAAAAATACTAAAGGTATTACTATTTTTATAACTGCTTTATTTTTCAGCACTGACATCCAATACCTTTTATTCTTTTTGAAGATCAGATTTCTCTTGAAAGGCTTAATGCTTGCTACCTTTGAAAATAATTTTAAAATACTTATGTCTTAGAAAGGCAATTTCCTAACAAACACAAAATTGTTCCTGAAAATCTACCAGAATACATATATAAGCTTCCAACGTGTTAATATGATGATGCTACTCAAAGAAATATGTCAAATCTGCTTCTCTTTGATTTTTTTAAAAGTCACATTTTTCTTATCATCATGCCTCCCTCAAAATCCCAAAGTTCCACCTGAGCCATATTCCCACGGGACCAAACATTATCCCCCTATGAAGCAAAATCCAAATGCCATGGCTTCCTCTCACAGATTTCCAGAGATAAGCAAAATAAGGGACACACAGCCAAAGTAATGACCATGCAAGTGTTTGCCACAAATGGCAGACGTGCATCTGTGATGTATACTTATCACATCCGGTTTCCAGGCACACGCATATTATCATTTTATACATTTACTTACCTCTCCTCTTTGAGACTGGAATACATTAAAAATGGCAGCTTCTCTACCTTCCAATATAGGCTTATTCAGGAAATGATACTAACAAATGGAGCCAGAGGAGACTCAATCTATAATCAACCTTTTCTAGCCATTTGTCTTCTGTCTCATTGCACTTTAAATGCCTGGGGCATACTCAGTCAACTTACTGGATCCAGCCTTCCAAGTGTCTTTAATGGAGGATTTACTTACTTAAACTCTGAAGACACACCAGGTTCAAAGCTACTCGGCACTTTTTTGTGCTTTCCCACACTCAGACAGACAGGCAGAGGGGAGACAGAAGAAGGACAGCCTGTCATTGACAATATTCTTTCCTCAAAAACAAAATGAATTGATGCGCATGATGGAGGTTACGTGAATTTAAGTGTGAACTTTCTGGAATTTGAAATTGAGAAACTGATTCTCAAAGGAAATCTCGGTCCCAGTGCTCAGGTCTTGAAGGCTGTTGTACAAGCTCACGGACCCAAATAATAATGCGTAAGAGGTGACCATATCCTTTGAACATAATCCCAAAGACACGTGACACTGTAAAAGGGGATTTGAACAGGCAATACCTTCATCATTCCCAAAACCCTGACATCATTTCTTTCACATCTACAGGAGGATTTTAATAGGATGGCACTTTATCCGACCAGCACCAGCATTTATATTTTCATGAATCAACTGAAAGTTAAAAAATCAATTCTTTTATCAGCTGACTATACTAATGAAATAACTATCAATCTTTTTTCTTTCTTTTTTAAAGATTGCATTTATTTATTTGAAAGAGAGAGAGCACAAGCAGGGGGAGTGGAGGCAGAGGGAGAGGGAGAAGCAGACTCCCCACTGAGCAGGGAGCCCCATGCAGGGCTTCATCCCAGGACCCTGAGATCATGACCTGAGCCAAAGGCAGATGCTTAACTGACTGAGCCACCCAGGTGCCCCAATCCTTTTTTTTTTCCCCCATAAAAGACAAATACATAGTAGCTTTTGGGGAAGAAAGAGTAAGTGTACTTAAACTCTATGAGTACATACACACAGCAAGAGTTTATTCCTCCCTAGTTTATTTTTCTCATGATAAATCCATTGCAAACGCACTGAATTCCGTAGGTTTTTAACCTGATGCAATAGCAGACAGGGAGGGTTAAGCAGAGCGAGGTCTCAGCTACCACAGCCAAGCAGCAGGTCTGCCACCGGGGCAGAAAGCACTGTAATGAAGAAGAGCAGATCCGGCCTGGCATCCATGACCCAGACCCCCGGAAGGACCTAGACCGGTGAGTTCCTAGTATCAGGGCTACCACAACAAAACAGGGAGGTCTGGGAAAGCAATTAAAATTTTGGAATGATGCAATGAAGATTAAGTCTGGCATCAGTGGAGTCCCTCCGATAATGGAGGACCCTCCCCAAACTACAGGCGTGGACACCAAGGGCTGCACATTAAGCCCTAAGCAAGTTTCAGTGAAGGTCTGCTTTCCGGGCAGGATTTTAAGAACAGTGAACTAGACAGAAAACAAATGATGATAAGCGATTTGTAAGAAAAAGACTTTGTCTCAGGAAGAAGGTAGGATCTTTGATGTGAGCTCTGCAATAGTAACCAGACTGTAAACCTGATGTGGGCTCCTTACTGTGCCAAACTCTCTCTTTTTAATCCAATCCGATTTCCCATCTGCAAGTCAGGGATAAAATGGACAATGTTAGAAAATGCTAAGATCCAAGAGCAGAGAACCAGCAGGGCATCAGACTAATTACAAACATCAGGAGACGCGCCAGAGAGCATGCCCAGCGTCTCAGTAAATGCTTTTCAATAAAGATGTCAAACGGTGTCACACTTTAGTCGAAGAGTTGCAAATTGGTGGCCTTCCAGTCATATGTGGCTCTCAGATCTCTTTCCCACACACATTATTTTTTAAATCCAATTGGCCTACAACATATGGAAATTAGACTATTCATAAATAAGGAAAGGAAGCAAAGGAATTACTGTTTTCTTTGAAAAAAAAAAAAAAGAACGCTTGGATCACATTGGCTTTGAATTTCCATAGGCCAGCACCTCCGCAGGAGCTGGGCAGCAGCCAATCCCTTCAAACGGGGGACTGATTTTACAACAGCCCTACCTTTACTCACAGACTTCCTCTGCCAAGCCCAGTCATCATTTAATTTTTTTCAATCCCAGCTTTACAGGATGGTAAGAACTCAAAGAAACTTGGTGCTGTCACACTGTATGTGTGCTACCAATGAACTATTCCGGACATATCTTTGCGCTGGACCCAAAACAAGGGAAAGAAAGCTTGCCCTTCACCCAGCACGAGTGAGATAAGCCAAGGCTGGAGTGGCAACAGACAAGTCTTCTTGGTTACGTAAAGCCTGGCTTTGTTTCAACAGTTACATTGTTTATAATGGAAACTGTTGAGAGTCCATTCATTATCTTAAAAATCAACTCTTACATTCATTTTTGGAAAAGAAAATATGATGAAAGGCTAGGACTGTGTTTTGTTTTTTTGTTGTTGTTGTTTTTTTTCCTGTGCGATTATTTTGCAATATACCAAATAGAATTAATCTGGAAAAGTTCACATAATGATTTCAGGTTCCAGGAATACTCAGAATTCAGCAGTGCTGCAAGCCAAAATCATCAAGATTCAATTTACCAAAACTTAAAAAAAAAAAAATCAAATCTTTCTCTGTGATAGCTGATGGTCCATTAAAAACAGTAATATTAAAGTTTTGGAGAGAGAGGCGACATATCAAAATAGTGGCTCACTCAGCAATTTCAAAATATTCTACATTTATATTTAATAATATCCTCCTCTGGGAGTCCAAAAGAAAAATACTTCTTCTCTTCGAAAAGAGTTGGGAAATATTCCAATCCCTTGAAAATTTGCTGAGGAACATTTGCCACATCTCGCTTATATATGCTGGTTTAAGTTCTGACATATTTGGTAAACTGCGGAGTTTTCAAGAAAGAACAGCACAGTTCTTATCAAATATGAAACAGACACAAAGTGTTCTTGTATTATACACTACAGGAGTTGCTGGAATTTACTTTCTAAATATTCTCCCTTAGAAAAGAAACCAAATTAGTTTTCCGATGGCTAAGGCTCACCTAAACTGTTTTTTAAAAATTCATAGAATTGTATTGGTGACCAAACATTGTGAGTAATTGTACAGATAAGTATAATCATATCACATTGATTTGGGGCTTGATATTTGCTCTTAATCTCAGTAATCTCCGTGAACAGAATTGATTTCTTATGGCACAACCCTGGAAAGTAACAACTCCCTGCAGAGAAGGGCATTTCAGCAGAAAATTGGGGCAATCTGCATGTCAGCACAAGCATTTCCGTAGGGCATGCTTTCAGAGTTAGTGCATTTCCCACTCATTAACCCTATTGTGGAAACTTACCCCATACACATGTAGAGCTAGAAGAAACACATATTCCCAGAGAGACTAGCAGAAAGTATCAGAATAACTCAAATGAACAAAAAGAATTTAAAAGGTAGTGGTATAGAATGAAAAATACCATCCAGGAGAGTAAAATACATAGACCGATGTGTTTTTCAACAAGGAGAAAATGGTAATTTGGGACAGCAGAGTCCTTCATATAAATGTTGATTAATTTCCTAATACCCAAAGCATAAGGACACCAAATCAGGATAGCAATGCACTAAATGCTTTTTATTCCATGGAGTACCATTCATTCATTCATTCATTCATTCATTTGGGGTTTCTGATTTTGTTTTGTTTTGATTTTTTTTTTTTTTTTTTTTTTTTTAAGTAGGCTCCACACCCAGCATGGAGCTCCATGCAGGGCTTGAACTCACTTCCCTGAGATCAAGACGTGAGCTGAGATTAAGAGTCAGAGATATTTAACTGACTGAGCCACCCGCGTGCCCCATTTATTTATTTTTTTTTTAATTGAGGGATAATTGACATACAACATTATGTTAGTCTCAGGGGCACAGCATCATGATTTGATAATTGTATGTACTGAGATGCCATCATGGCAAATCAGTCTAGTCAATATCCAGCCCCAACACATAGTTACACAGTTTCTTTTCTCCTGCTGAGCACTTTAAAGATGGATTCTCTTTGCAACTTTCAAATCTGCAATACAGTGTTATTAACTATAGTCTCCATGCTATAGAGCTGAGCCGCTTTTACTAACAGTGGCTTTGGTTTGGTTTGGTTTAATTTGGTTTGGCTCCTGCAGTGTTTTGAGTGTAAAGAAGCCTAATGCTGTTTCCCACAGAGCTGAAGGGCCGGGGTCTGACAGGTGCAGGCTGGGCCAAATCCATGCAGGCAGACTCGCCTACATGTGGGTCCTGATTCTGCCTCCTTCTAATTCCACCTCAGCTCCCCAGCTCCCACATCTATAAAATAGGGATAAATCCTCCCCCATAGGGTGACTGTCGTGGTGACAGAGACTAAGATAATGTATGTAAATCGCTTAGCGCGGTCCTCAGCCCATGGCAAGGACACAGCAAATGCCGAGAATCACAGCTCTTCTGAGTGTGTGCTTCAAGAAGAAAACACATCTTTGAGGTCTGTCTGCTACATGGCTATTCCTAATAACACTAGCATGCACACGGTGCCCGTGTCATCAAGGCTTGAGGTAAGAGCCACTGGTTGCAGTGTGTGTGTTCATGCGTGTGTGTATCTGTAGAAACACGCTCACAACCAGACACATCCTCTACTGTAGGCTTTTCAGTTTTCATGCTCTCTCCCTATGTGGGGGTGTGTAAAGAATCACCCAAACCTATAAGCCAGGGAGGCAGGAACTAGGGCCCTAAAAACTATGCCATGTGAAATCAATCCCAGGAACATCAAAATCACTAGAAGCAGAAGCAAGAAAGATGATTCAAAAAGCAAACAGGTATGAAATATAAGGTCTGTTTCAAGAAACAGCCATCTGGCTTGCACCAAAGAGAAGAAGAACTCGCTCTTGCGGGGTGAGATGTGTTCAACGGACAGAAGTAAAAAATCTCAAAAGATGTGAGCTCCTATACAGAGTAATAGGATGACTGGTGGTGTCTGCCAACAGAGTTTTTTTTTAATAGTAATCCTAATAATAGCAGGCATAACAATAATGTGCATTTGTTGAGCACTGACTACATGCAACGGACAGTCTGAGTCTGAGGAGCAGACAGAGCATCTCTGACTATGGCCACACTGGTCACCCAGCAGGAGAGTTGGCCCCACCCCCCGCTGACTCAGCAGCAGCAGGCCTTATCCCTGTCCGAGGGAGGAGGCAAAACACACTTCAGAAGGTGGAGGCCAAAGGGACGATTGAGCAAGGGCCGCTTGGTGACAGAATGAAGGGACACCGCAACTGGATGGGCCTGAATTCACCAATAGACGAGACAGCAATTGAAGCTTGAAGTCATTAGGGACTGACACTTGTCCTCTTCTTTCTTTCTTTTGAAAACCTCAGTAAAAACCCCGAACCACAAAAGCCAGACAGTAAATCATTTCTGTGGGATGTTCTTTCATCTTAAAATGTCTGAGTCACATGCTTTAAATCTGGTAACAAAAGAGGTAAGAACATTAGAAGTAGCATTTTCACTACAGCCTCTGGACTTGGGAATGTCTTGCTGTATTTCTAAATTATGGAGAAGAGCCTGTCCAGCCCTATCAACCAGCGGAACATGCCATGTTGGAGCCGTGTCCCTAGATGCCCCACAGCGGAAGCCGCGCATCAGGAAATGGGCCCGAGGAACTCCCACCTGTGCTTCAAGGTCAGCTTAGCCTCCGCTGTAGATTCATTTATTCCTCCTCCACTGCCCGCCCTCCTCCTGTCCTGGACATGTGCCTATCCAAGACCAGGACTTCAGTCTTCACTACAGGATTTAGGCCGAAGGCCTGCGGTGGGCCTGTGTCTTATTTACCTGCCCAGCATCCTTACTCCTCTCTTGTGGCAAAGGAAATGTAATTTTCTTTGCAATTATCTGTATTCTTACCCCCCCCTTTAGGTTTAGCTTAAGTGTCTTTTGAGAGATTTCCCATTACCCCTGATTCTAAAGATGGGCCTGGTTCCTCAAGTCACCATGGGGGATCCAGAAATGATATATTCCCAGTTTTTCCAGGAAGAGTGAATTCTGGTGCTTACTCAGGACGTGGTGGAGAAGAGGAGCTCTCTCTCTGCAGGAGGGTCGACGCTGGTAGAATGTGCCCTAAAATCCAAGAGCCCACCTGAGAAAAAGAGCTAATGGAGAACAAAGCAGAGTTGAAAGAGAAAGAAGTTCTAACCATGGAAACACACCGGTCCAGTCGTACCTAAAGCCAGTTCGTCTCTGGATTATTCTGTCACATGAAATTCAGTCCATAAATTCAGCCTTTCAGTCAATATCTGACAGGTTTGTGTCGTTGGTGACTCAAAGCACTCTGGTTAATAGTTTAGTTTCGAATCAACAAATCTGCACTGAGATATGTCTGTGCCAGGCATTCTGCTAAATGCAGCAAATCTCCGTCTATCTGGTCACTTTGGCTTTTACCCGCAAGTCAGCTTCTCTTTTGTGTAGACCACTAGCTGCACTGATTTTGAGGTTGATTTGCACATTTCTGACTGCCTGATGGGCAACCCTAAGTGCTCAGCTGGCTGAAGACCCAGACCACCCTCTTCTCTGAAAAAAAGAACCCTCCTCTGGACTTCCCTATTTGAATCAATGATCTTATCAGTTTTCAAGGCTCAGCACTGAGGAGATTCGTCATCAGTTATGTCATCTCATCTTACTTCTTCAAAATTTGCCTCATCCTTCCCTCCATACCCATGTCTTTCATCTTATTTTTCTGTACTTTTATTCACACTTAGGCAACTTTACAGCTTGTCTACTTTTTCTCCCTCATGTTCCATCCCACACAGGTACACATACTACAAATTCATCTCTGTACATATTGGTTCTTTGCATCAAAATCCTGCTCTGAAAGCTTCAGCCTTTTCCCAAATAGTACGATGGCTTAGGTGGAGCTGAAGGATCTCCACTTCCCCCCCGCCCCCCTCGCTCCCCGGTTCCTTGGTGGCATCTCCTAATTCCCAGTGACAAAACACCTTCACCAAACAGATCTGTCTTGCGCTCCTGAACTACATCTAAGCTTTCTCCCGTCTTGGTTCATCTTCCTGGATTGGATTTCCTCCTTCCCACTTGTTGATGTCCCTCCTTTCCTTCAATTCCCAACCCAGATTCTGCCCCTTCCGTGGAGAAGTCTTGAAACACCGTAGCTCCCTTCCCTAGACTCTACTGAAGTTTGATGCCATTCACCATGTGCCGTGTCACTGATGTATGATACAGATGGTCTCATACTATTATTTTTACAGGTCTTCTTTATGTCCCACTGATCTCACTCTTTCAGGATGTGGGACTGTGTCTACACATTACCTGAAAGTATAATAATTTATGCATATGGGACCACACAACAGTACTTGAATGTATTTCACAATTATGGGACTGAAAGATCCCAGGATTTATTCATTTCATTCGTTCTTTTGCTGAGTGTCAGTTTATGTACCAAGAAGAGAGAGCACCGTTCCTACTGGCGTTTAGTAGAAAGAACAATGTATAATTAAGCAATCATACAATAAACACGCTTCTGTGAAAAGCTGTTAAGAAGGCATGGTCTGTGGTGGGCTCAGGCAAGATCACACATGTCTTCCTCGAGGAAGCATAAAATGCAAGTGGCTTGGTATTTCAGCTTTCATTCACCCTCAGAAACTCAGATAAAGTTTCTCTGCTTTTGCAAGTGCAAGTATGACCAGAGTGGTTGGTTTTCTTTTTTCTTTTTTTTTTTTTTCAGGGAAGTGGGAGAGCACTGGGAAAACTTTATAAATAATGTGGACAATACTACTGGACAAAATGGCTTTAAGTTTTTAACTCTGCACAGTCCAAGTCTTCTCTAGGCCATTAATTTCTTACCTACAAGATGACTGATGACAACCTACACAACATCCAATTCTCCCTTTCTTCCTAAAACTGGGAAGAAACCTAGTTTTATTCAGTTGGCCATCTTATACCACATGACCCTGGGGAAGTGGATTTGAATTCCCAGCTCTAAAGGTGGTCGGGACCCCTCTACATCATTCATGCCTCGCAGGTGGCCTGATCAAAAAAAAAAAAAAAAAAAAAAAATGAGAGTGCCTTTGCTAAGAAGCACCGGGGAAAGAAGTCTAAAAAATGGTCTCACAGCCTCCTCTGAACACTGGGGGCTCGGGGCATGGCTGCCATCTTGTCACCAAGCTGAGCAGGAAACCAACACTTTGTGAAGACCACATCCAAATCAGAGAACTTCAGGGACCCTGCCACACCACACCCAGGGGACAGCCTCCCTGAGAGATCCCTGTGTGACAGAATGAATGTCCTTGCACAAGCCAACTTGACATGATTTGAGACAAGGTTTTCTGTTACCTACAGCTGAAAGTGTCAAGAGATCCTGAAACGGCATGCACCCTTGTACTGTACAAGTCTATGTTTTTTAATATGGTTTCTCTCTTAGTATAAAAGGATGAGCTGTGAAATCAATTGCTTAAACCCAGAAAATAAAATATTTACTTTCCAAGGGAAGTACATGAATGAGGTAATTTCTAATACTTTCCCAGTCAAAAAAAAAAATGTATGTATGTATGTGTGTGTGTATGTCTATATATATATATATATATATATCTTTAATTCCACTAATTATTTCTATCTTAAAATTCTACATGGTTATATGAATTATCACCATTGGTTATCCTTGGCACTCAATATTGATTTAATTGAACACAAACCACTTAGGCATGGTGGAAGGTGACTACATTATTGAAAAAACTATTTTATCATGTTCTTATTTTTAAATTTGTCACTTATATATGTGGTTGTGAAACAGAATTTACTCCAACTCCCTAGAACCCCATCAGTGTTCTTTGGGGAAATCTGTCCTGAATTACTTGTTTCTCAGTCCATCAAAAGAACAGAATCCAAATACCCGCCATATTCTTAATTGGAGCCAAAGAATGTGCCGTTAGCCTACAGTCTGAGTACTTCCCACCCCTCAGGTAATAAAAATCAGGTTTCAGTGAGAACTCCAGCTGTTCGTCCATGTCACGTCTTTAAAGATATTTTCGGTCTAAAGAAATAATGACTCGGTTATTTTCCACCTTTATAAAATAACTAGAATCACTGTGAATACAAGCAACTCTGTCCTGGGGCCAGTCAGGTACTTTAGCTTGATTAACTGTAAATCCAAAACCCCTAAGAGAAAAGCATTGCATTAATTAATTTTGTATTACAGAGCTTTCTACTGCGATGCGTGGTGCTGTTATTGTTTCAGGGATCTATGGTTACCAGATCAAGTCCTCAGATTGGCTAATTTCCTCTTCCTGAACTACCTGTTGGAGCAGTTGACTAGATCTGTTGTCCCTACACATGTGTGGACCAGACTGAGAGTTCTCAGTCTGCAGCTCAATGAGCCCCCTTATTACTAGTCATCAATGCAAAAATCTACTTTTTGGCACAATACCTTAAAAATATGCACACTGGATACCAGTAAGTGGAGACCTATACATTAGAATATATTCTAGGTGTATTAAAAATAGAAACAGCTTCACTTTCCAAGGAAAATTTTATTAGTATGCTTATAAAAGGAACTTATCATAACTCAACAGAAGCACTTGGTGCTTTAACCGCAGAATGCCTTTGAATGATCTCTGCAAACTCAAACAGTAAGTTCTTGAGTGTGGTGACAGGTAGTTTTGATCTTACCCAGCTTCTAGCTACAATTGCCTGTGGGTTGAAATGTTGCAGATTCATGAGTATGAACAGTTAGATTGATCCATGATAATCAGAGTTTGTGCTGCCCTTTCAAAAACATGCCAGAACTTTTCTGCAGAGCTTTTCTGCAAATCTTTTTGATTTGCAACCCAGAAACAACATGTAGGTGTTGATAGAGTCCTTTTGAGAAGGAAAACAACCTCAAGTCTTTGGATGCATAATAGTATGACATCTTAAGCTCTCTTGACAAAAACACATTTTGCATTTACAAAGATCAAGGGGATGCAAAGGTCTAAAGTGTACCCCTCTGATGGGGATGTCTCTGTCCTGGGCCACCTCCATGCCTCTCTGAAAGCCATGATTTTTCAATGCTCCAAAGTGAACACAAGGTAAAATAAGCATCTGAATCTTGGTTTCCGATCAAGTCATGATATCAGGGTCCTGGGAGTAAGTCCCTGCTGGGCTCCGTGCTTGGTGGGGAGTCTGCTAGAGATTCTCTCTCTACCTCTTTCTGTGCCCTTCCCCCTGCTGATACACTCTCTTTGTCTAAAATAAATATATCTTGAAAGAAAGAAAGAACGAAAGAACGAACCAATGAAAGAATGAACCAACGAAAGAAAGAAAGAAAGAAAGAAAGAAAGAAAAGGAGGGAAGAAAGAGAGGGTGGGAGGGAGGGAAAGAAAGAAAGTCAGTCCTCTCTTCTGAACAACTTGGACTTCTCTGAGACTCGCTGATCCATTTAGGAAGCAGAATTTGCGCATAATTGGCTTGGGGATAAATGAAATATGTAAGACCCAATGCAGAGGTTAAATAAAACTCTTTGATCTCAAAATCACACTGGACACCCTGGGGCAAAAACAGAGGTCTACTGGGAGGAAAAAAAAAAAAAAAAAAAAAGATGAGTTCTATTTCCCATCACAAATTAAGCTACAGGAAGGGAAATTTAATAATCTAATAAAACAAACCTTGTAAAATGGCTTCACTTGAACCTCATCAGCATACGAGATTTGCAAGATATGAAACTGCTCATGATCTAGAGTCCTGTAGCCCCTGGGAGCATTTAGTGAAATAGTTCTTTCCAGAAAATGGCAGTCTGGAAAGGTGAATTAATTTCACATATGATTGGCATGTTTGGTGTTTTTCCCCATCAGCAAAATGGTGACGTTCGTTGCAAAGAGAATACGTTCGTGATACCTGTCATACCTCTGCTTTCCCACAATTAATGTTGACACCTGTAATTCTCTGATGGATGAGAAGCCTCAAAGCAGTCATACTGGAAAAGTGAAATCCACCACACTGGTATAGAGGGTCAGCCAAGGTCCTTGCCAATGACTGAGCCATGAATGGGTCTCACTAGGGGGTTGACTTGAGAATCACTCATTGCTAACCTCTTGCCAGAGCCTCTATTATGTCATCAATAACCTCCTTCTCTGCTTTCTGCTGCTTCCAACCCACCCAGTAACAATTTTCAACGTTGAGCTTCTTCTTCATTCTAGATATTACCCCAGGGCCCGCATCAGGCATCCTCTTGAGCCTTCAAGATAACATAATAGCATCTTTTAAAATCCCATGTAAAAGGATAAGGAACCTGCAATTCATAAATGCTCACTATAAAGTAGCGAATAAGCAGTCAGACGGATTTGAACTTAGGTATGTCTGACTCAAAATGTGTTGTCTCTCCCACTACACTGCGCTGTCCAGCAATGAGGAAGTGAGCAGGACACGCAGCTGCATCAGGAGCTGAAAGGGTATAAACTAAACTGTCATCAATTTATGGAAAAGAAAGAACTTTATGAATTTTGTCATGATTTCTCTTTGGCTTTATCATCACTATAATCATTGAGAAGTGCCTGTGTTCAAATACATATATAAAGGTGATTTGTTTCTAGACAATTTAATATCATTTACAAAATATTTCTCTAGTCCTGTAATAGGGCTTTTTACATACCATTTAAAGAAGCATAATTTTTAAAAAATATTTTCATTTTTCAGAGAGAGAGAGAGCATGCATGCACAAGCATGGGAGTGGCAGTCAGAGGGAGAAGGAGAAGCAGGCTCCACACTGAGCAGGGAGCCCGACATGGGACTCGGTCTGGGATCATAACCTGAGCTGAAGGCAGATGCTTAACTGACTGAGCCACCCAGGCACCCCTAAAGAAACATAATTTTTAATGCATGCTTAAAAGATAGTGTTGTGTATCTAACAGACATTTCTCTATGTGTCAGTGTGTATTTAGAGTAAAAACATTGTTAAAATCAATCAAACTTATTCACCTAAAGCATCATCATTTGAAGAACTTGAGGATGTAGTCTCCAAGACGACAAATGCTGCATCAGAGCCCTCCTTCCTGCTTCTGTTGTCAATGGGTTCCATGTACCAATATGACAGCCTGATCAGACATACCGGAGTTTTCCTCAAAAGAGGAAACACACATCCCCACATGTGTGGACACACACACATGCACAAATTAAGATATAATATTTATGTAATATTTCAATTATACATTATTTATCTGAGTGTTCATCTATGAGCGGTAGATATCTATCAGTCTTCATCTATGAGTATCACAGTGAACTGTGATTACATCAATTTCTCATGTTCTCATGTTCTTAACCAATATCCAGCAGGACTAGAGAGAACATCCAGCTTCTGGTAATTGACTAGCTCAAGATCTGGGAGACACATTTTCATTTGTGAACCAAACAGACACAGTCTGAACAGAGTTACTCTAGTTGTTTAAGAGCCAATGATTCATTCTTAACAGAATTCTATGTGCACATTTTCTGGAGGATATTAATTACTATGTTATCTACTGCCAAACACTGAGTTCCTAAGAACTTTTGGAGCTGGGGCCGGGGGGTGGGGAACTTTTCGTTTATATATAAGAAAATAGTGATAGTTTCATTCCTCCTATGTTCCTAAAGATTCCTTCAGAGAAGTTGGACCATACTTAACTACTAATAAACCACCTGTAATATGGGAATCCTTTATCCCCTGGATCCAAAGTTTTAGATTAAAAACACAGAAATATGAAGGAATGCTGCCCACCAGCTGGGTGCTTGGCAATGGCCATGAGCTGGTCCGTCCAAATGGAAACGAATCACAGGCATCCTTCCAAGTGGTATCCCCTCTTGTAGGTCAATCCAGAGCCATGAAAAGTTCATAGCTGATAAATGCATCTAAGAGGATTGACACCTGGTAAAGACAAAGCAGTCTACACTTGCTGCCAAGGCTTGATTATGCCAGGGTGAAGAGGCAATGTGCAGAAGTCTGCCACATTATGAAAAAGGCGTCTAGTTTCCCTTAGAGAGAAATGGAACCTAACTCTATACTGAAACATGAGAACCAGGGACGCAAAGCTGTACCTCCCCACCCCCACTGCAATAACCAATTCTATACAACAAATGTTGACTTGTTGTCTACCATGCATTCAACACCATGGGAAATACACTGCAAAAGGCAGAACACGTGGGTATTCATGGGGATCCATAAAGAGGTAAAAAATGCTGCCCCTTACTTAAGACACATTGGATTTGTGGGGCACCTGGGTGGCTTAGGGCACTTGGTTAGGCATCTGACTCTGGATTAGGGTTCAGGTCATGATTTCAGGGTCCTGGGATCAAGCCCCATACTGGGTTCTGTGCTCAGCATGGAGTCTGCTTGTCCCTCTCCCTAGCCCCCTAACCCCCAACCATAGGCATGCTTTCTCTCTTTTCTGTCTGAAATAAATAAAATCTTTAAAAGAAAAGAAAAAGAAGAGAGAGGGACATTGGAGTTGTTGATCTATTGGTATAAAGTTTCAGTTATGTGAGGTAAAGAAGAGATCAGCCCTCCAAGATAGTCCCCACAGTAGACAATACTGTATGGTGTATACTTAGAAATAATGTAGCTCTCATCTTCTTACCTTCCCTAGACTGTTCTGACCACAAACACAAACGCACAAGGAAACTGGTGATAGTGACAGGTGTATGTCTGTTATCTTGACTATGCTGATGATTTCAGGACCATACACAGATGGCCAAACTCTTCAAGTCATAGACATTTGACTTGTATGGGGTTTTGTGTATCAAACACACCTCAGTAAAACTGTCAAGAAATTTTAACAGGATAAAAGAGGACACACTGCTACAATGAGCATTCAGGAAAAATCAAACCCATCTATAAATATGGGAGGAGGCAATAGTAATGACGTAAGAAGACAGCACTGCCCTGAGCTAATAGCACTAAGTACCTCCTCCCAGCTCCTCCTTGGTTTCCTCTCTGAAGAGGGCTTGGGGACAACTCCTCCCAACAAGGCAGTCAGAGGACTGGGCAGGGGAGGGACACAGAGTTTAGCACTCACTCTGTGCTAATTCTCCCACTTCCTCTTCCCCTTCTGACATCCACCATGAGGTTGAGGTGGGTGAATGGCCAGCCTGCGTAGACGCTTCCCACACTTGCACCATTCGCTTTCTGCATTCCATGTCATCATTGACAGAGCTGCGCATGCTCCTGGTCAAGAAGGGAGAGGCCAAGTGCTTTTCTAAGCTGGGAAATGCTCCTGCTTCCAGGGAGAAGGGAGGCTATGTCCAGTCTACCTTGTAAAGGTGGATTCCCACAGACCGCCTTGCTTCCCATCCTAAGCAGAGAGACACTCAGAGAGAATATAGCCGACAAGTCATTCATCAAAGTCTGAGACCACTTAGGGCATTGACCAGTCTGCATGAAAGGCCTCCGCCTTTCCGTGACAGGTTACTCCATCATGTGGAGGCCTCCTCAGTCTTGTCCGCTGGTCACACTGACTCCCAGGTCAACAAAACAATTCTACGCTCAGACACACGTTCACTCCTAGTTCTTTCAAATGCCATTGACAGCTGCCCGACTGCGTGGCTTTCCCGCTAAATGTTAGACTCCCATCCAGGTTGTTCCTCCTGTTATTCATCACGGACATTTTTTTTTTTTCTCTTTTGCTACTGTCATGGGAGGTTTAAATGTCTGCCCACTCCCAAGGCTGCATGTGGCCTTCCCCCAAAATGTCGCGCAGGGCAGAGGAGGAAAGGGACATCTTTGCCACTTACTGTCTGTGGGACTCAGGGACTCCAGTAAACCTTTCAGGGACTCCATTGGTTCCTGTGAAAAACACAGCCCCCGGGTGTTTAAGAATTAAACAAAATGAATTCGTTGGAAGCTCTGAAGCATGACCCGACAGAAAGTATTACTGTGTACATCCACTGGAGCACAGTATGACGTTTTAGAGTCTATTGTTGTAGACTTCTCACCCGGCATACAAAGACGATTAATATTTCTGGTGGCTAGAACGTAGTCTTCATGGTCGTAGGGGTCTGCGTCCCGTTCGCTGGTCTACGGTCTACAGGAATCCTTGCAACGGGACCTCACACCAGTAGGTACTTAGTAGTTATTGATGAGTGAGTGAGCCAGGGAATACTCTAATTTGTTAAAGATCCCAATTCACAATAAATATGTTGTTACTTGCGACCTTTGTAATAAGCACTCCCAGGTCCTCTTCCACTTTTTCACTAACAGAAGCTGAATTGTGTTGCAAATAAAAATCGAAAAAAAATTGAGTTTAACCCTTTCTTAGATTCCAAAGCACCACTAGAAATATATCTGAATAAAAAAAGAGCAATTAAATTATAATATACTCTAAATATAGGTACGACAGTGGGAACAATGTATCACCCTTTATAAACACATTTTAAAATGCCAGTTTCAACATTTTGAGGAACTTGGGGGCTTAAGTGGGTACGAGAAGAATAAATGAATGAAGATGGGATTGGGAGGGAGACAAACCATAAGTGACTCTTAATCTCACAAAACAAACTGAGGGTTGTTGGGGGGAGGGGTTTTGGGAGAAGGGGGTGGTATTATGGACATTGGGGAGGGTGTGTGTTTTGGTGAATGCTGTGAAGTGTGTAAACCTGGTGATTCACAGACCTGTACCCCTGGGGATAAAAATATATGTTTATAAAAAATAAAAAATTATATTAAAAAAAATAAAATGCCAGTTTCAAGGTTTAGTTTTCTACACATTTTGAAAATTATCATTACTTTCACATTTTGACATATCCTGTATGCTAAAGTAACTTTCAAATTAATATTTGGTACATTTGTTAATGATGATACTACAACAGATGTATGTACTCCCTGCCACCCACTGATCTGATTCCATGGAAATTCTTCCCTCCCTCCCCCCCTCCCCCCTTCCTTCCTTTCTTTCTTTCTTTCTTCCTTTCTCTTCCTCTCTCCTTCCTTCCTCCCTTCCTTCCATTTTTCTTTTTCTCTCTCTCTTCCTCTCTTCCTTTTTTACTGAGATATAATTGGCCTATAACACTATTATTTTCAGGTATACAGCATAATAATTTAATAAATATATATATTACTATGTGATCACCACAATGAGTCTAATTAACATCCATCACCATACATAGTAATAATTTTGTGTGTGTACCTGGGAACCTCTAAGGTCTACTCTTTCAGTAACTTTCAAATATAGAATACAGTACGCTCAATGATGGACACCGTACTGTACATTCACATTCCCTGGGATTTATTTATCTTATAACTGGAAGTTGGTACCTTTTGACTGCCTTCACCCATTTCACACACCTCTTCCCAACACCTGGCTCTGGCAACCACCAATCTGTTCTCTGTTATCTACCAGCTTTTATTTTATTTTTTTAAGATTCTACACATAAACAAAATCATAGAGTATTTGCCTTTCCTGGTCTGATTTATTTCACTTAGTGTAATGCCCTCAAGATTCAAAATCCATCCATATTATGACAAATGGCACAATTTCCTTCTGTTTTATGACTGAATAATATTCCATTACACACACACACACACACACACACATCTTCTTTATCCTTTCATCTATTGATGGAGACTCCCACTGCTTCCCTGTGTTCACTATTGTAAGTAATGCCATGATGACCATGGGTGTGTAGATATCTTTCTGTACTCATGTTTTTGGTTTTTTTGAGTAAATACCCAGAAGCTGAACTGCTAGATAACAGGGAAGCTCTATTTTTAATTTCTTGAGGAACCTCCATACTCTTTCCCAGTGGCTGCACCAACGTACCCTCCACCAACAGTGGACAAAGGTCCCCTTCTCTCCACATCCTCGCCGACACACAGCACTCGTGATTTCTTGTCTTTTTGACACTGGCATTCTGACAGGTGGGAGGGGATAGCTCAGTGTGCTTTTGATTTGCATTTCCCTGGTGATGAGTGATGTTGAGTACTTTTCATGCACCTGTCAGCCATCTGTATGTCTTCTTTGGAAAAAATGTCTATTCAGGCACTCTATTCATTTTTAAATCAGACTGTTGTGGTGGTAGTTAATGAGTTGCATGGGTTCTTTATATAATTTAGATATTAATTCTTTATCAGATATGTGGTTTGCAAATATCATCTCCCATTCATTCTGCTGACATGGGCATGTTTCCTTACCAGCTTTTCCTTATAAGCTACTTTTCCAAAGTCTTTAGGATACCTTGATTTACTAAAATTTGATTGCCTTTACTTTTGTGCAGAATGATTTTAAAACATAAGCATAGCCACTATTTTAAGTATGGCATTAAGTGCCAACCTTTTCTTTAAAAACAAAACAAAACTATCATCCCCCTTTTTTGTTCTTGTTAAATAAATACTCAATTTACATGAGATCTTCTATTGCTTTTTATCCTTCTTAAGCCAGATAAAATTTCACCTTTGGGGATATTCATTTTTGTCCTTAATCTGACCTGTATCTTCGTCATTCAATTATCCAATCCTCAGACCAATTAACAGTTATATCATCTTCAGAAGGTGGAGGTTGCTTTGCATAAGTAAAGTAAACATACTTTGAAACAATTTAATTACAACATTTTCTGTTAGTCATATGAATTAGCTATTATTATTACTCTGTAAATTCTAGATAGTCATCTGTATCTTGTGGGATTTGTTACTAGTAATAGTATAGTAGTAATAGGGAAGGGACCTTAGAATTTTAGGTAGTGGTAGCCCTTTTAATGCAACTTTAGAAAAACTATTGTAATCAGCACTTTTCTCAATAAGTGAATACATTTCAACAAAGTTTGCTATAGAGTCAATTTCCCTTAGGTGGCCAGTTTCCTTATCAAAAACATGAACTGAATGAATTAGATGGAGTCTACTGATTATTTTCAGCTCTAAAATACCATGATTGCACAATCCCAACTTTACTGCTGGCCTGTTTTCTACAAGCGCAGTGGAACTTAGCTGAAAGAAATGTGAAGCTGGATAGTGTCAGAGTCAGGAATTCACAGATGATTTTAAATCATAGGTGTAAAAGAGTCAGTTTCTGATAAAACATCTACAACACTATGCAAACGACTCCCTTCGAAACCACATATTACCATTATTTTCCTTTGTACTTAAAGTAAGACCTAGAAGGAACACAGAAATCAACCTATGTCTTACACATGCATGAATATCTCCTTAATGCTGATTTATGCTACTCTGCACAATAAAGGGAATTTAAACTTATTAGGTGTGTATCGTGGATCAATAACCATCTGCGCAAACTTGAGAATGTTTGCAGAAACAGCCCATGAAGCTTAGCCAATTCAGTTCCATTTTTCAACAGGCACAGACTGGTTCCAGCTTCTTAACTTTCTATCTGACTGTCCATTTCGACCCTTTCATAATGGTTGTTGTTTTATAATTTCCCATGACTTTGTTGTTTTCTTATAACAATGCTGTTGTTAATAAACACGAAAATTCAACTCATAGAAATGTAAACAGCTGTGCACTAAAGGAAGAGGACATGAGAGAGAGAGGAGAAGAAGCCCAAGACGAAGTGAACTTTAGAAACACTTGGAAGATGGACAAGACAATGAGATGTATCCCAAAGTAAAATAATTGTTTTGGGAAAGGGAGATGGGAGGCATAGGGGAGATGAGGTCATCGGACCAAAACCGGGGCAATAAGAGAAACATCTAAGCTATGGGCTGGAGGGTCCACGAGAAGTTCGGTTGGTTCATGCCTTCACGGGTCATTCATCCAGCAAACGCAGTGCTCCCCAGGCATATGACCCCTCCCTGAGGATGTAGGACAAACAAATTAAACAAGGTCCTGTACTCAGAGTGATTCGCTTCCATTAAAAGGGCAAATAGATTCGCACTGTGTATATTCGATGGTGAAGAGTAGAACATTTGGTGGGTGTTTCTTTGCACCAAAGATCCCACCAAAAATAATGTTTACTCTGGTTTTCCCCTTGAATATTTCCTTCTCCTCATATATGTCTGAAGAAGACCAAGAAATACCTCCTGCCCATTTCTTCTGGTTTGAAATAGAAGTCTATGTTCCAGATGCACAATTAATTCCTTTCTCTTCTCGCATTTTAGAGTCTCATCTGAGGGGCAGAGGAGGGCAATGAATCCAATAAACACAGTAATAAAAACTGTCAGCGCATCAGAATCATTTCCCCAGTGCCCTGCGAACTAATGGTTTGCTAAAGCAAACTTGGCAGGGGTGAACAGGGTGCTTTCCCAGTCTGACCGTGACGGGCACCCACAAGCCTCCGTGCCGGGTGGGGACCCTACCATCTACTGCTCTGTTTGTCTTCTTGCTGTAGAATTTACCTCCCCTTACCTTTTTGTTCTTCCTGTCACAAAATGATACCTTGTTCTTAGTTCCAAATCCAGAGTCACAAATGCAATGGCCATAAACCAAATCCAGACAAGAGAAACGTCACGTTTGACCACAGAGGTTGAAAACTAATGTCACGCATTAGCTGGCCATGTTTAAAGACTGAGAGACGGGACACGTATGTCTCAATGTCTAGGTTCTCTTGAAACCTGGGAGGATCAGGCCACAAGGCACCACCAGCAGGGGCCAAATCTTAGTATAAGGAGCAGCAAACAAGTGCTCCCCACCCAAATACAGCCCTAACTCTCCTACTGATGACCCATCCTGAGGCCAAGGGCCTGTCAGCCATCACCTATGATCCTGCTTGTATTACTAGCTTTCCCACTGTTGAAAGTATTTCCTGTACCAATAACTGATAGAAAAGTTGAAAAACAGAAGATGAACCAAATCAACCCACTGCTTGTGTGTGTTTGTTTTTGTCTGAATGTCCAGGGTTAGCACTTTTTTTTTCTTTCCTCTGCAAAGGACTAAATAGGAAAAAAACAGTGTTAAGCTTCATAGCTCATACTGTGTTCCAGATCCTCTGATGGCCGCCTCAGCATGAAAGCCATCACAGACACTATGATGAATGGTCCTGGGTTCCAATAAAACTTTATTTACAAAAACAGGCAGTGGGCTGAATCTGGGCCATGGTTTGCAGACCCTTGCTCTATGCCACCTGTGTGGGTGCTCTATGCACACAACCTCTGTCCTAGCCCTTTTCCGCTTTGCTGTCAGTCAAACCACTGTTGTCAGTTTCCTTCTCAAGTTCGGACTCCTCTTGTCCATGTGGACAGATAGTTCCAAATAGCCATGACAAGACACTGTCAAATTTATCTTTGAATCTTCTATGCCAGGGAAAGTCAGCTCATCTTGGGAAGCAGACAGCTGTAGCTCTCAAGGCTCATGGAACAGAAAGCACAGAGCTGAGTCCACTGCTCCCTTTCTCAGCAGCTTTGATGCTTCCCGGCAGTCCAGTAAAACAATGCACCCTGACCCCAATTTCATTTTCTTAGCTGAATTCGTCCTCCACTGTCCACACATGAGTTATTTCTTCTGGTCGTTCTGGACTGCTTGGTACCTTTTATTTATAACTTCTACTTTCTCCTCTCCATCACTCCATCGAGCTTTCTACTGTCTAGGACAGAAGGGGGGCTGGTTTAGGGAAATCTAGTTGTTCCCAAATTCCAAGGCCTTAGTAAAATCCTATGTTCCCCCATAAAACCTTTCCCAATTTGACCAGTTACATTGAAGGTTTTCAAGCCCTGGTGTTCCCTCAGCAGGAATTGGGCACTTCTCTTCAGCTATAAAATGTGAATTGTCATTATTTTAGGTAAAAAAAAAAATGGTGGAATATTGGAGATCTCTTAGATTCTGCCTAACACTACCCATAAACATGGTCTGCTCCAGTGTCTGAGGCCAGGAGGGGTTGAGTCTCATGCCATGTCTACTCTCGTCTCCAACTCAACACCAGTGAGCTGACACGCTGTGTTCAAACCAAACCAAAACGAACCGAACAGAACGGCCTTCACAGAGGAGCAAAGACGGCATGCACACCTCTCAATGCCTTTTAACTACTCCTACAGGGTGGCCTTAATTCCTGAGCTAGAGGTCTTAGATTTCTAAAAATAGCATCTGGGGGAGAAAAGAAGGTAGACTTGTAGCCAGGCCCTTCTCCGGTTGCTGACATTCTGCTACGTTCAACGGCAGACCAGGTGATGGGGATACGGTTAACTGAGTTTCAACTGGGAACAATGTAAAAATCCTCTGGCCTGAGGAAGCCCCTGGTAGTCAGAGTATAAAATTCTAATGGGAAGCTCCAGTAAAATGTATGTTGTTTCACTGGCTGTCTCTTACGCTTAAATTCTTCTTTGCAATGTGAAAGCGAAGAAGAAATCTGTTGGCAGCACAGAGCTCGCCACGGTCCTGTTGCTAAGCAAAGGGAAGCGAGGGAGGCGACGAGAAGCTGAAGGTCTATGAATCAGGGGCAGTAAAATTCTCATCACCTCTCGGTGTTCTGCGTGGCTGCCCGGAGTGGGGAGGGAAGGTAGCATCTGAATTGGTCCATCCACGGTCTCGGGAATGACGTCCCGGGCTTCACAAAGGAGACCGTGTCCACTGTGAAGTTTGTAGTTAAAAAGATACAATCACAGTTGTAGGGGAAAAAAAAAAAAAAAAAAAAAAAAAGATAACGTAACCTCCAGCAGCCTCCATGAGCTCTCAGCCATTTTTTTCCAATAAGTGGTTATCAACCAGCTACATAATAGAAGAATTATGGAGAGTCGAACATCAATCTCTTCTAAAAGGATGGTGGTAACGCCATCTTTTATCTTAAGAAGGTTTTCATTACAAATGTTGCTAAAAGGTAAAGTCTTTATTTTTTCAATAATTGGAAAATACATACATTTAAAACTTAGGAAGGAATAAAGGAACACTACAGGGCTTCATCCCCAGAAGGATCCTTTAGGATGTTCTGAGGTAAAGAGAAATTAAAAGAGGTCATTTGGGGTCCCTAAAACAAGAGACCCCCAAGGCAAGGGGGGTAGGCAGAGAGAAAGAGAAACAGGGAGAGAGAGAAGAGAGAGAGAAAGGGCCTTGCTGAGTCACCTATAAATAAATATGATCTATTTTGCATATCCCCCTAGACAGGAGGATGAACTCAGGAACAATATTGAAATTTCAGGCTACCTGCAATAAATTATTATCTTGAGCTCACCTTGACAATACAAATGGTGAAAAAGAAAGGGAATAATCCTACATCAAATTCAAATGCTCCATTTTCATCCTTTCGGTTTGACACATAAAGCACAGAAAATATCATCAATTACTAACAAGTTTTTTTTTTTTTTTTTTTTGTAAATATTGGATTGATTGATTTAGAGTGTAAGCAGGTAGGAGGGGAGAGGGAAAGAGAGAATTCCAAGCAGACTCCCCATGGCATGGAGCCCAACATGGGGCTCGATCTCACGACACTGAGATCAGGACCTGAGCAGAAACCAAGAGTTGGATGCTCAAGGGACAGAGCCACCCAGGCGCCCCACTAACAAGTCTTGATCGCCTCACAGATAGTATCTGTTAGGTAAAGCAGATATGAGACATTTAAAAAAATTCATGTTGCTCTTTTCTGAGAAATTTTTATCAACTGTGTGTTAATATGTTCTTAAATAAGAAAGTCATCGGAACACCAGCCCTAGAAAGATGTTGCTGCCCCGCCTGTCCCCCCGGAAACCCTCCAAAATTACATTTATGTGTCAACTATACTTCCATACAAAATAAATAATGTAAACAAAAATGATATTTGGAACAAGTACACTAAACCCAACTGTTTTTATCCTAAGGATAGTTTTTCTCTAAAGCAATGTAAAAAATGTCTTCAGAAGTTCACCAGGAAGATGGGAGAGGGCGATGAAAGAAGTCAAACAGCAGTCTCCTCCAAGTACAATTACTCTCTTCCTATCCCCACTTCCACAGCAGGATGATGTCTACCGATTAATTAGCATTTCCAAGTCCATTCACCTATTCGTGTCAGGCACAATTCTCCTGGTTTACAGGTGTATCAGAAGACAGCCGCTCACAGACACGATGGGGAACCAAACTGCCACAGTTGAAGTCCAACAGGAAAGAGCTAACTCAAGTCGAGATCGACGATGGGGAACTAGCTGATAGAGAAGCAGGCGGCCTCCACAGGTCCCTACACAGATGATGAGCCCAACGGGGAGGAAGTTCATGCGGGAGGGGGTAAGCGCCTGTAGGAAAGCTTAGAGTGGGGCTAACAAGCAGGTCAGCATGGGCTGGGCAGTGCAGGGAACAGCCCTCCTGAGACCTGACCAGGGCAGGACCCTTCTGCTTACTATTCTGGCTTCATACGGGTTCCAAGAACTGATCTCCCCCCAACCCATGTGCCCAGTGGTGAGACTCTGCACTGCCCCTTATTGATTCCATTAAGGCAAAATCACATGTCAGCAGCCTTTCTTAAACACTGCTCAAACTTCCCTGTATGAAATGTGTGGTTTCCCACGGAGTCCCTTCCTGACATGTGACCTAAATCACAAACGAAAGGATTAGCACAGCCACACCAAGGAACCTATAACCCACCCAAAGAGAGAAGCCACCTTTTTGATTGATGTCTGCCAATTAATTTGCATTTTCAAGTCTCAACATCTTAGTATCATGCCTGTATTTCTCGTTCAACAAATCTATCATTGAAGACCCGGCCAGACGGTTGCAGAAAACCAATACATGATATGAAGTCGATGGCACATGTCTCTGTACTGTGTTCTCTAGCCTCCTGGTCGGATTTGTTTTCTCTAAAAGGGAAATGAAATCATGTCAGTCTGACGCTACCCAGTAAACCCACAGTGGTCTCAGGCTCATCTCTGACTTACATTAATGTTCACGATCTCTTTCCATTAATTGGTTCCAGATTCTTGCTCTCGATGGATCAGATTTAATTTACCTATGAATCTGGGAATTGAGCTTCTTTTTAAAAATTACAGCCACCTTTGGCCAGTTGCAATCTCCTTGCTCCTCTCCTACCCCTCCCCACTCTACGAAATACCAGAAATCAAGAGAGTATTGCATTTATCACTCTGTGCTATGATTAACCTGTCTGGGGGTAGCTTTACGCCCTAGACTGTGTGCCCGTGAGGGCAGGGGTTGTGTCTCACTCGTCTTGACATTGCTGGCGCCCAGCAAAATGTCAGCACATCGCAGATCCGCGATCACCGTTCACAGAATTAAACTTAAAGCACCAATGTAGTGTTTTTAAATTTTCTTATATCCTTGGGCTTCAGTTTCCTCTCGCAAGTTTTATGTTTTATCCAACCTAATATTTACCTGCTTTGCTCGAGAAACATTCGGGGGTTGAGAGAAGAGAAGTGAGACTCCTTCCCAAGAGGGACCTGCCGTCAAATCATCCTGTTGTCTTGCATCTTTGTGTTCTGCACGTAGTTATAAAACTAAAATCATTATCATTTTCAGCCTTCGACATGTTTCCTACAGCATCTGACGCCCGAGCTTGGTTACCCAGCCCTTCCCTAACGTCATGTCCTTTTTCCTAGGTACACTCATTAGAGAACTTCTCAGTCATTTACGCACGGGGCAGCTTCCTTTTCTGTCCTCACAATCCATCACTCTGATTCTCCTTGAATTACAGTTCTGGGAGCTCCCAACTCATTCAGCAAGCTCTTTTTGTTTCCGGCCAAACTGCTTCCTTTCTGTATGGGCACAGACGGCAAAAACTACTTTCCCCTAGCAATGATGGGGCATACAGGGACCCGGGGCTCTAAATAAGGTTCACGCAAATGGAGCACTTCCAAATATTGACTCTGGACCAGTGAAGACTTAGTTGATGTTTTAAGGGCATTCCCATTACCTCAGGCATCACATCCTCAAGTTTGGAGAGGACTGGGGGCAGGGAGAATTCTCTTCTCTGCAGCTGAACTTATACAAATTGGGCTCTGATCATCTCAAAGGACAGGATCTGGCAGAAAGATGAGGTGACAACTATTCTGAGCTAAAACAATGTCTGTCATGTGAATGGTGACATTAGTCACATCACTTTAGAGGTCTGGGTTGGCCAGGTCATCTGTACAGCCGTTTCCACGCAGCTCCTGAGAAGCTGTCCCAGGCTTCCTACAGAGAACCAAGTTCTGGCTCCAATTCTGCCACTAACTCACTGATCTGAAGCAGGGAGCATTATCTCCCGACGGTTCAGCTTCCTCCTCTTAAAATTATATGAGCTGACGTCAGTGTTTGCTAACGTCTTCCCTGGCTCTGACATTCTCAAAAGATGTAGCAACATTAACATCACTGTAGAAGGAAGAATTATTACAGGTGGAATTACTGGTAAGAAAAAAAAAAAAGAATTACAAAGAATTCCTGATGGGAATTTCTATGTCCATAGAAAAGAGGCAGACATTTGTTTTATAATTGAATTAAAAGAGACTGGGGCACCTGGGTGGCTCAGTGGGTTAAGCCTCTGCTTTAATGAAGCTCAGGTCATGATCGTCCTAGGTTCTTCCTGGGCCTCGGCGCTCATCCTGGGATTGAGCCCCACATCGTGCTCACTGCTCAACGGGGAGCCTGCTTCTTCCTCTCTCTCTGCCTGCCTCTCTGCCTACTTGTGATCTCTGTCAAATAAATAAATAAAATCTTTAAAAAGAAAAAAAAAGAAAGAAAAGAAAAATAAATTCACTCCCAAGCTAGCGCAGTTGTGGTCTAGAATATACTCCCAAGATCTTTAAGAGGTCGGTACTTGGATGGTCCCAGGCTATTAGTCTTTTAAGTTAAGCAGCTCTCTTCAACAAACTTTCAGGGTCATTCTGGCATTTTGCATCCACGCTACATGAAGGAGGTTGCTCCTAGGGTTCACAGTGATAATTCTTCTGATCTTTTTCAAGTTTCTACATCATTCTGTCTTAGGTAGAGGGCATTCCTCCAGTGAAATAAATATATACTGACCATTCAGGAGAAACCATTTTCTCAGACACTGAAGAGGACACGAAGATTTGAAAGACAGAATTCCCAGCTTTAGGAACTATATGCTTTTGTTAGAGGAGAGTTAGATAAGATGCATTTAAAATACACAAGGCTATGAGTCTATAGTGGCTGTGTTGGGGCATGGGGGGTGGGGCTTTTGCAATGAATCCAAAAGACTTAGTGACATTTTATCTAGCAAAATTGATGGTGAGGGCTGCTTGAGAAGGAAACAATCTCACCAACGAAGATAGGCTTATAAGAAAGCATTGGCATGCCTATGAGACAGCAGTAATTCAATTTGGGTGAGCTGTGTTTATCAGAGTAGACAACTGAGAACCTGTAATTGTTTGCCAGTGTGGCAGGATAGGAAATAAGATGGGCAACATGGTATTTAGCTTCTGTTTAACAATTAAACCACGTCCATTCATTCTGTGAAACATACTGAACCCCTGTGCCACGCCAGGCAGAGTTTTCACTATATGGATAGCAATGGTGCTGATAGCATCTAGAATTTTCCCCACTCCCTAAGAGTAAAGTGTTCGTATGAAACCTTTCCTAAGCCAAAATGGTGCGAAGAAGCAATCACCATTTTATGAAAGCGACGATTGTCTTTGAATTTCTGCCGGTTGTGAAAACAGGTACTAATGCAGGTCTTCAGCAGAGCAAACTTTGGATGGGGGTGGGGAGTGGGATGGATAGGGAAGAAATGCGACATAGACCTGTCCCTGCTCTGATGTGAGACGCTGGAAACCACAGGGGTGGTGGGTCTCAGAGATATGTTCTGTATCTCCCTTAGGTCTTTAGTTACCAACAGCCCATACTTCCTGGAAGCTTCCACGCACCACGTGTGTGTTACACATATTTCAAGAAGAACAGGATTGACGCCCTACTAGCCTTATGGGGTAGGCACTGCCGTCCCCTCGTGCGGCTGGAGGTCAAAGACTCCCAGTGGCCCTGCTGGAGACGGCTCTGCTAGAAAGCCACACCCGGGGCAATCTCATTCTGGAAACGTCCTCTGAGCCCCTGGAACAGCCCCTCTTGTAACCACTCCTCCACCGCTCGCCAACAGCACCAGCCCTTCATTAGAAAGAAGCAGAACCAGCCGAGCCGTGAGCAGTGGACCCGTCCAGCACTCACGCTGGCAACTCAGGCGTCATCCTCACTCCCTCTCCCGGCACAGAGGAAGGTGTAAAGATATTTTTAAAGTTGGAAATATTTTCACACATTATCCAAATGTGCAAAATCCCGAAATGCCTAATGCCTCTGATTTAGCTGTTTGGCTAAGTGTGTTTTTCGTAACCTCCTTACACAGGCTGTTCTGTAAAACGAGTATCTGGGAAGCCCCAATTTGAACTCTTCCACAGACTTATTCCTGTGCTATTCAGGGTCATAAGGTGTTAAAATTGGTCCCCTGCTGCTTATTTTTGTTATTTTTCTATTTTCTTAAAAAAAAAAAAAACTCACAAAATCTGGCTTGTTGCTATATTGTTTTTATATGTTCCAATATTTCTATCATTTACTTTTGGTTTCTGGGTTACAGATGCTATTTCAAAACCAGTTTCTTTTTGCAAGGTTAGAGAGGGTGTGAGCTGATATTTTAGCTAAGAACAGAAATTCTATTTTAATTTCTTTCTACCAAGCAGCTGGCCAAACTCCAATTTTCTAATATGTTTATCATGTTTTCCAAGACTGTAGAGTTATTTTCCAAAGAGACTTTTTTCAGTTAGTATAACCCCAAATCCCTTTTTGTTAGTTTTTCCCCCCATAGATTATCCTTTTTTTTTTTCCAAAGATTTTATTTATTTATTGGACAGAGATTGAGATCACAAGGAGGCAGAGAGGCAGGTGGGGGAGGGGAGCAGGCTCCCCACTGAACAGAGAGCCTGATGCAGGACTCGATCCCAGGACCCTGAGATCATGACCTGAGCCGAAGGCAGAGGCTTAACCCACTGAGTCACCCAGGCACGCCCACCCATAGATTATCTTAAGCTTGCTATCTTCCTTTTGATTTTACCATTGGAATTTAGGTCTATACATAGCAAGTGTGCGAAACACTTGAAAATTATCTTATAATAAAGCAAATATTTTGTCTAGTTATTAATTAATTAATTTAGTGTGGGGAAGGGATGAAGGAGAGAACCTTAAGCAGGCTCCACGCCCAGCGCAGAGCCCGATGTTAGGCTCGATCTCAACAACCCTGAGATCATGACCTGAATGGAAATCAAGAGTCTGATGCTTAACTGACTGAGCCACCCAGGCGCCCTCAGTTAAAAATGTATTTAAATCTGAGGACTACATTCCAGAATTTTCACAACAGCTCTTTATATTTTAAATGTGAAAGCCTTATGTTGAAACTATGTGTAAAAAAACACTTTTAAATAGCAACAAAATTGTCTATGGTGATTTGACAAACTACAGCGATGAAAACTGGCTGTTCTCTAACATTTGGTGATTCTGTTATTCTATTACAACTTGCAGGTGAATGAGTGCTTTCTAGGCTCTCTGAAAAAAAAAAAATCATGTTTCTAACTAAAGCAGCATGAGTGAGAAAATGAGCTACAATAATTCTTATGCTCGACTATTGGCAATACATAGAATTTTTTAAAAAGGAAAAAATACGATTATCTACCTTACAGTTCAATAATGAGCAAGTCCAATGAGATCTCACTTTCTTTATATGGAAAAGACTTAAGTATCTGCCCAGATAGCACTATAGATCTCAGTAAAGTGAGATCAATCTGGAATTCATTTGTAGCAATTCTCCCGCCTAAGGCTACCTATAACAAACAACTAAAAGTCTTGGAAGACCTGAACTTGGGTTCAACCTCTGAAACATGGAAGTCAACAGGGGGATATTATTTCCTTTTTTGTAAATTTATAATGAGAAAAATAACTTCACTTGTGTCATAAATGTTTATGATTTCTTAATCAGAATTTTTGTCTCTTCGTAGATGGGCAGGTACCATGGCAAGTATTTTATTTCTATCCAAAACACATTCCCTTATTTAGTTTTTCAGCTATTCTCAAAAATCGAGACTTCGGGGTGGAGGGGTACCTAGCTGGCAAAGTCAGTAGAACATGCACCTCTTAATCTTGGGGTCGTGAATTCAAGCCCCACGTTTGGTATGGAGTTGAGTTTGCTTAAGCGAAAAAAAAATTATTTTAAATAAAACAACCTCAGTTTACAGGTGTCCTTATCTTTAGGGAGAGCCTGCTTTGAGCATGGCTGCTTGCCAGTGCTGTACATCTCACCACCTGGGACATATATTCGGATTCTTATAAGCAGTGAGCTCCATTCTCTCCCAACCACCAAATTCAGCCCATGCCTCCCAGCATTCTGAGACAACTAAGATGTTTAGTTTCACCTAACTGACATGTCCCCTTGGATATGCAAATGTGCCCTAGGCCTCATAGAAATGGACTTCTGTGACCTCCCCAGCAAACCATTGCATGTCCTAAAATATGAATATGGGATCAGAAGATCATGTGATAAAAATGAAATCAGGACAAGAGACGTGAGTAAGGTCAAACACTCCTTAATGTTATCAGGAAAAGACAAGTTAAATTCATTCACACATTACGGGGTGGGGTGGGGGGATTGCCCACAAGGATGAAAATATTCAAAGCTCATTTCCTGGAGTTAGGAAGACTCTAAACTATATTACCTAAAAGGAGAGAGTCTTAAAAGTAGACACTATTAATACTTATGCCAAAACAATAGGCAAGAACCAGGGCAACCAAACCAGGGAAAACAGGAGGTGTGGTCACCTTAGTTAAAATCTTCCAAGTTGACATACACATTGGGAATAGCTTTTTGTGAGCAGAACTCCACTGGGATGAAGACAGTCTATATCCCTACTGATTCTCATGTTGCTTCTTTTTGTAGATTAATTAATATAAATAAGCTATACTGGAATCTTAGAAAATCAGAAAGAGCCTCATTCTAGCTAATGCTTACACTGTGGTCCAAATTTGTGTTCAGAATGCAAACTACCTTCCTCGTTTCCACATTTCAAGGGAGTTGAATCACCTGACAGATTATACATGTTGACAACGAAGTTCATTGATACCACTGGAAATAACCAACACCTCTATACTGTATGTAGAAATCACACCATGGTGTTTGAATGATCAGTATAACAGGTTATAGTTGCCTAGAAGTTAAGTGTTATCCCATTTATTGGTTAATCTGGGCTTCTCCTACCTATGAGGTTGCCAGCTAGGGTCATCCTTTTGAACAGATGAAGAAACTGATGCCAATAAATCAAATGATATATTCAAAGTCATACTTGGGGACCAGAACCCATTGCTTTTCTTAGAGCAGTGGTTCTCCAAGATCCCACTGGAGATCTTGTTCAAACTATAAATTCTTATTCCAGAGTACCCCAAGAAACTCTAGCTATGGGGCAAGCAATCTGTGTTTTAACAAGTCCCCCAGGTGGTTCTAATTCACTCAACTGGGAGAAGCCCTGATCTTGGAAAATAATGAATATTCATATATATTCCTCCCCTCCAGATGTTAAAAATACTATCTTTTTTTTTTTTTTTTTTTTCAGCTCTGGATGGAAGATTTTCTCAATTGTTTTACATGTTCTCCAGTTTTCACAGGGGCAGTTTGCTGTACATAATTTAACTTATTTTTCATTCTTTTAACAATATAGTTATTAATCTTTAAAATTTCTTCAGAGGAACGCCTGAGTGGCTCAGTTGGTTAAGCAGCTGCCTTCAGCTCAGGTCATCATCCCAGCATCATGGGATGGAGTCCCACATCAGGCTCCTTGCTCCTCAGGGAGCCTGCTTCTCCCTCTGATTCTGCCTGCCACTCTGTCTACCTGTGCTCGCTCTTGCTTGCTCTCTCTCTGACAAATAAATAAATAAAATCTTTAAAAAATAATAATAAAATATCTTCAGAGACACTTGGGTGGCTCGGTTGGTTGGGTATCTGTCTTTGGCTCAGAAAGTGATTCTGGGGTCCTGAGATCAAGCCCTGTATCGGGGCTCCCTGCTCAGCCGGGAGTCTGCCTCTCCTTCTCTTCTCAGTTTGTGCACTCTCTTTCTTTCTCTCTCTCTCTCTCTCAAATAAACATATAAAATAGAATAAAATAAAATGTATCTTCATTTTCATGTGACCTGGTTACTTCCTCTACCAGGAAAAAAAAAATTTCTAATATTCTGTGAATAGAAAAATCACGGCTGTGGAATTTTATTTTAAAGACATCATAAGGCTTTGGGAGAAAATTTGTGGAGGAACAGCTTCAGTGGTGGGGCTATATGAGTTCTATCTCCAGGGAATTAAGAGAAGAAAACTGAAAGACTTTCCAGCAAAAGCTCATGGTAACTTATAAGGTAATACTCGGGATGTCCATTAGCACTGTTTAAAAAAAAAAAAAAGTAAGTTGGTTTTAGTTTGCAAAATGCAAAATGGTTTAGAACATACTACCCAGCAGTGACTTAAATCTCATTGGGCTCTATAAATATTTGGTGAAATAGAATTTGCCATCCCAGATAAAGAGGAATACAACATTAGCGCCTAGTCTTAACAATTAGAAACAAGCAAAAACACATCTGCCTTTCCAGCTCCCCAATCCTTAGAGAAAAGCAGAATCATTTCAAAGAGACCTTAACTGGTGGTTTAAAGGCTTTGTTTCTCTGATTGAGCAATTTGTGTTTCTGTAGAAGGCAGCTCTGGCTTTCCACATGGAATAAAGTCTCAGGAAGGCTAAGACTCTCCAACACTCTGACCGTCATCAGGTAGGACAGAAAGTATTAGCCTGAATTTCCATACCCAGGTCATATTCTGGTCTTTTAGAAACAGAGAAACAAAATTAACACTAGGGATTTTATTTCAAGCTACTTAAGAATGGCATATGTTCTTAGTTATGTAAAGAGTGTCTATTCCCAGCTCATAGAACATGGAAAAAGTAGTTTGTCAAACTTATTTGGTCATCAGTTTTGGCAAAGATCATAAATTGACTGTCTATGTTGTTTTTGTTTTGGAGAAAGGCATCCAGTTTTTTCCTTTTCTATTCAGAAATAAAACATAGTGAGATCTGAGGGTTTTTTGACTAGGAATCACTGAGAGGGGAAAAATGACCAAAAAAGGGCTGCAGACTTTTATTGATAAACCCCTCTTTATTTTTTTTTAAAGATTTTATTTATTTATTTGAGAGAGAGACGGTGAGAGAGAGCATGAGCGAGGAGAAGGTCAGAGAACGAAGCAGACTCCCCATGGAGCTGGAAGCTCCATGGAGCGGGACTGGATCCTAGGACCCCGGGATCATGACCTGAGCCGAAGGCAGTCGTCCAACCAACTGAGCCACCCAGGCGTCCCGTGATTAACCCCTCTTTAGAAGGACATTTTCATTTTATTGCCTGTTACTATTTTACTTCCCTGTTGCTAGAAAAGTTATTTTATCTTCCTGTGTTAGCCTTCTATTTAATGTGGATAATAAAAGTCCCAAATTGAAACTATACATTCATAAAGCAGAGATGAATCTTCTTTGGTAAAACAAAAACAAAACAAAACAAACAAACAAACAAACACAACTAAAAGCTCAAGTTCAAACCAGGAAACAAAGCTAAGATGGTTTTTATTTTTGCCTTAAAATATATTAGTAGTGATATTTGTTTTAAAGCATTGCATTTTTCAGGGATGGGGAGAGGACAAGGAAAGAGTTTTCGACATTTCCTTCCATAATCACTCCAAGAGAGAGCTCCTAGCATTTCATTCTTGAGATGATTGCATTTTCCTTACAAAGAAGCAGCAAACAGCTTCTGTCTTCCAGCGCAGCTAGGGTGGTAAACAATAATTACCCCAAATTGGAAAGGGGATTCATTTAAAGAGAAATGGGAGGTATTTCTCTAAGAAAGACTGGTGGGTATCATAGAAGGAAAGTGGGTTCTTCATGCAAAATCTTGAGAGGCAGGAACATCTGTAACAACTGTTGACCGTCCTTGATAATCTTTGATGAACTCCAACAGGCTGACCAAAGCCCACGGCTTTGAGAAGGTAAGAAGCTTGTCCAAAATCACGTAGCTGGGCGAAAGTGCTCCATGGCCAGACATGGTGCCACATCAACCCCTAAATGAAAATGACCCGTGTGGATGTGAAAAACATGTCTCTCAGTTCTGACTCTGATGAACTGAAGATCAGAGATCTGCCCCAGATTTTCAAAATGGCATGAGTTTCCCAGACTCTTGTGGAGAGAATGAATCAGATGCAGATGACTCAGAAGAAGAAGGGCACAAGACATCTGAGGGTCATGAAGCAAGTTCAGAGCTGACATCCAGGAGATGCCGAGGAAGGAATGGTACAACCTGCTGTTGAATCCGATCCTAACCTCAAAGGGATATGCTCTTGTGAGGCCAAATCATCCTCATTAGTGTCCCTTTGAAAGGGCAATGATGTTTTCCAACTTCCCTAGCTGATCTCCATCACCTATGACGGCTACTTCCCACACGAATTTGTCTGAGTTCCTTGTTGATATCCTAAGCCTAAGCCATACCTTGAGTTAATGGGTTCCACTCATCCCCTTCCTGTTTGGTAAAGTCGTGTTGCTTACTTGAATGAAAATAATCCTTTTCAAGTCTTAAAGAATGCCATCTGGTTCTGATATTCAAGAATTTGGTGAACACATCCATGTTTACTCCAGACTTATAAGTTTTAATAACATTCCATCTGGAACACATTTCCCATACTGGAGCGCTAACTATTTTGATTGCAACCTCATACTGAATCCCTTCTAGTTTTCGATTATCTTAGAGGCTTTTCTTAGAACAGAACAATCTGATGTGGCATCTTGCAGTGGAGAAATAAACTCCAAGCCCTAGCCACGGATACAGGATCCTACTGCAAAATGGAATTGTCTCACCAAGACTCTTTCAGCTATAGAAAACAGAAACTCGAGGCAGCTGAGCTAAATGGGGGGTTCTGTGTGGCTACAAGGATGTCAGGCATGTTCTGGGAGAGATTGGAAGAATGTCAGGGTGGCTCCTTCCAGCTTTCTTCTCAATCTCACTTCTGTATTCTCACTGCATCTGCCTGCTTCTCCCAACCTTACCGTCTTGTCTACACGGCCATTAGTGTCTACACAGTCACCTACACAGCCCAGCCTGCACGTTGCACTCTAGGTGGGGACTCCTCACAGATTGACTCGAGTGTCTTCTTCCCATTTAGCTCAAAATCTTGTGAAAAACACTCAGATGGACCTCCATTCTATGATTAGATCAGCTCACTTTTGATGAAGCTCCAACCCTAATCAATTAATCATGGGAGAAGGGGAAGGGATGACCACCTGCCTCTTCTAGAAGCCAAGAAGGAGGCAGGTTCTCTGGAAGGCGCTGTGGCAAGAACAGACAAAGCCCACATCTCATACAGGGCAGAACAAGAATTTTCACTGAATTTTCAACATGTTTTGGATGACGCCTTCAATTCCAGAAACTGTGGCACCATTTCTGGTTGATCCTTTTGCACAGAATTGTTACTTTGTTTCACTGCACTGAGGTGCCTTCACAAGTCTTTCTCTCAAAGGGCAATAAGATAATAAATAGCATCACCTTGATCTTGTAGCTTTTAAATGACAACAGGTTTAGTATAACCATCATCTGGGTGTGAAATGCTTAGTGTGATACCGCGGAGCCTGAAAAATGTACGCAAAAACAGACACACACAAAAACATACATTTTTCCAAGTGTGTTCTACTGAGCTTTAAAGTGCCCATGTTTCGGGGTGTCTGGGTGGCTCAGTGAGTTAAAGCCTCTGCGTTCGGCTCAGGTCATGATCCCAGAGTCCTGGGATCGAGCCCTGCATTGGGCTCTCTGCTCCTTGGGGAGCCTGCTTCCTCCTCTCTCCCTGCCTGCCTCTCTGCATACTTGTGATCTCTGTCGTCGAGTAAATAAATAAAATCTTTAAAAATAAAAAATAAATAAAGTGCCTGTGTTTCAAACAGCAGCCTCCCAGGTCAGTGGCTGCTTCTGAAATTACCAGCTCCAATCTCTTCTTAGAATAAAAGAAAGCACAGTCAATCCCTTCTGCTACATTACTCATATTTGCCATTATTAATGTGTCTCTTGTCACAAGGCTGTCCGTTAGGTTTTGCCAACAAACCAGTATGAGGTGCGGCCGGGGTTCATTGTCACAAATAAACCAGCCCGCTCTCCTTCCAGAGTCCCAGATACCATCTCGGCAGGATCGCCCAGGTGTGGTGTGTGTGCACACCTGCTCCCCTACGTGCAAGGAAGCAGTGGCCTCCAGGAGCAGGGATGCCTGCTTTCAGGCCTGCCTCCAAGCTGAACCTCTTTTCATTACCTTCAGCTTGCCGAGGGAAAAGCAGTCCATCAGGACGACTTGACAATGTGTCAGTTTGTGGAATCATGGAGGACTACTGAAGGTATATGTGTTTACTGCTTTCAAGAAGAGAGGCAGGAAATATAAGGCTGCCTTATACGGTGACCTTGCCCAAAGGACATAAATCCCCAGACTGTTAAGCAGGATTAAATGCTGTGTTTATAACCAGGGGTTTGCCAAATTCTCTCATAAATGCTATCCCATGTCAAGGAACGATAAATTCTGATATAAAACTTAGTCTAGAGAACATCAGATCCAAAAGAAAAAAGAAAAAAAAAAAAAGAAAGAAAGAAAAAACTGTAGGAGGGAAAAAAATACACATCAGACCTTGCTAAATAACTCCAACATGGTCAGCTCATCAGAAGCTCCAGGTCAAGATGGGGCTTCTCTGTGTGTATGTTGGGGGGGAGGGGAGTCAGCTCATCATGGTCAAGGGCAGAGCTAACAAAAAAGGATGGCTCCTTTTCAAAAGCAATTTTCACACATCCCTGAGTACAGGAAGAAAGGAACCCAGGTTCAAGCAACAAACGAGTGACTGTTGTGGCAGGGAAGAATTACACTTTGAAGAGACTGGAAGTCAGGCAGACCCAGGGAGAGGTCTGCAACATGAGCACGTATTTCGACCTCTCACTCTGACCTGGCCAGAAACACCCTGAACATACCGTGAGCCCCAAAGATGGGTGCTTCTTGGATGTGGTCTATTTCAAGGCCCTAAATACTTGCCTCAAGCAGTCCTGGGGCATTCCCTTTTTGCTGCTAATATTTCTGTATTTTTAAATTTTCAATTAGAAAGTTATGTTTTAGTAAGAAAGCAACTTAGAATTGCCCTCTGAAAACTCGCTTCTGCAATTTTTAATGTAAAATACATTTGTTGTCATCAGAGCTCTAAAGACAAGACTAGAGGCTTTTTACCTCCTGGAATGAATGAGGGACTCTCACTCCCTTTGCTCTCTCGGGAAGAAGGGCCAAGGCTGAGCTTACCCAGAAGACTAGGACTTCCAGAGAAATTCCAGGCTTTATGCCGGATGCTCACCAGGCTACTAGGGCTAGTGGACAGTTGGGTGAAACTTTTCTAACCGGGAAGTCCTCTGCAATAGCTCTTCTCCTTTTAAGCAATCATCGAACTCTTTTGTATATACCAGACATCTTTCCATACATTTTTTAAAAAGATTTTATTTATTTATTTGACAGAGTGATAGAGAGCACACATAGGCAGAGCAGCAGGCAGAGGGAGAAGGAGAAGTAGGCTCTCCACCGAGCAGGAAGCCTGATGTGGGACACGACCCCCGGACCCGGGGATCATGACCTGAGCGGAAGGCAGCCACCTAACTGACTGAGTCACCATACAATTTTATGAATTCTCATGGCCACCTAAAAGGGTAATAGTGTATGAAATTTAAGAAGCTATATATGTTCTAGTAAAAATGAAAACAGTAAGGAGAAGTTTGAAGGGGAAAGTAAGTATCACCGCTACTCACACACAAACCAGAGCACTCCTCAAACTCCCCAGAGCTAATCACCACTACCACTGCTTCTAGTACCTTCCAGAAAACGGCTACACATGGGTCTCTGTGTCTATATTTTCCTTCATTTTCTACTGAAGCCTGTTTCCTTGCACACTGACCTCAGACATTTCCCCTGATCTAATTTGCCTGCATTCCCCGTGTTCCTCTATCAATTTCCCGCATCTAATTCATTTGCATTGGTTTTCCTGGCTGGACGGTATTCCGCTGAACAGACACTTTATCATTTGTGTCACCTGTGTTCCCATCATCAGGTCCTATGGTTTTACTATTATTCATAATGATCCCTGTACTTCTTTGAATCAGTATTTGCAAGTGATATTGCCTGGTTAAAATCCGAAACACTTAAAATTTTTTGGGGGGGTGTTAAGCTCATTTCATTTTTTAAAAATTATGCTATATTAGTCCCCATACAGTACATCATTAAGTTTTTGATGTAGTGCTCCATGATTCATTGTTTGCGTATAACACCCAGTGCTCCATGCAATCCGTGCCCTCCTTAATACTCATCACCAGGCTCACCCACTCCCTCACCCCTGCTTCTAAAACCCTCAGTTTATTTCCCAGAGTCCACAGTCTCTCATGGTTCGTGGGTGGTTCAACATTCGCAAATCAATCAATGTGGTAGAACACATAAATAAGAGAAGAGACAAGAACCACATGGTCCTCTCAGTTGATGCAGAAAAAGCATCTGACAAAATACAGCATCCTTTCCTGATAAAAGCTCTTCAGAGTATAGAGATAGAGGGAACATTCCTCAACTTCATAAAATCCATCTATGAAAAAACTACAGCGAATATCATTCTCAGTGGGGAAAAGCTGAGAGCACTTAACATTTTGATAGACATCACTAAATTTATAAAGTGAGGTTCTGGGTTCCATTTTACTTGGTGGGGAAACTGAGGCTCAGAGATAGATGGCAGAGGTCATAAAAGCTGGTAAGCCGAGTTGCAGAGCAGGGATTTGAACTTGGGTTTGTCTGGTTGAAGCCCCATCCCTTCCACCCTTGGTTCCTGACATCCTAAAACTTAAAAAAGCCCATCACTAGTCTAACAAGCAGCCTAACAAGGAAGGCACAGAGGCAGTTTGGGACTGACACAGACAATGAAGAATTTCTCCAGGATGAGACAAACTATTGATTAATTCCCCCTTACCAGGGAAATGGGATTCCAAGAATGTTTAAATATAGTATCACTTATTCATTCATTTATCAAATAATAATCGAGCCCCCCTTCTCCACTAATCATGGGACTATGCTATTAAGACCCACAGTGAACAAGACTCACAGGCTTTCTACATTCTAGTAAAAAGTTCGGATATTAACCAAATTGTCATAAAAAATTGGACTATAACTGACAAGTAACATCGTATCTGCGATATATGAGCTTATGACAGAATTTGACACAGGCCAGGTCCTTCCTAGTCATTGCCGATCACGTTGTAATCCGTAGGACAGGTGGGAATGACCTGGAAGGAGAAAGGAAGAGACACATTCCTTCCCAGGGAGAGGAAAGGTCAGTGTAAAGGCCAAGGTGGGAGCAAAGGGTGTAGCTCTAGGCACTGAACAGTGACCCACAAGCTTCCAAGAGAGGAATGCAGAAAATGTAAGTTAACCCAGGCCCCAGTGGACTTTGTTAGTCCAGGCAAGGAATGCTAGCATTAGCAAAATGGGAGTCATCAAAAGGTTTCAAGGAAGATGTAAATCACAATGGCAACAGATTGGAAAATGATAACTTAGCATCTAGCGGGCAGCTCATCAGACATGAAACGTACATGCAACAGAAGCCAGCTAAGGTAGGGAGAAGCTCTGTGGATCTGAGAACCACACACGAGGATCTCTCTTGTCCTGTCCCACTGTCTCAGCCCCTTCAAAAGCAATTTACTTAGCTGACATTTGTTAAGTCTGAAACAGCACTGAAAATTATCATCCTCGTCATCGGGGGATGGTAAGATCCAGCAAGAGTTAAATGAGAGAGCATTCCCCAACAGCAGAGCAGCAAATGCCCACATCATTTTAAAATTAACCAAATGCATAAGTGCTACAAGCAGCCGCTTGGGGAAGCACATTTGAGGAACAGCCCGCTGAGGACAGGGGACTGTGACCGCTGCCTGAGAAGAGACCGTGCCCGCTGCCCCAAGCCCCAGCCTCGGGCAGCCAGCATTCCCAGTCTACAGCAGCACGGTAAACCCACGTTTGCAAGGGGCAGACACAATAACAGACATCTGTGGTTAAACACATGCCCCTTTAAGCATCGGAAAGCATAATCCAGCCATAAACCGTATGCAGAAACATCGAGAATGCTAGCCGTGGTGCCCAAGAAAAATGCAGGTGCGATGGCAACATTTGGTTTCCTGGGGCCTCCGCCCGTAGTGCTCAAAGTCCAGGTCACTTTGAGCCCTGCAGGAATGCTCCCCTGCAACTCCCATCCCCCTCCGACACTCCCTGAAGCACATCAGCCAGGATGGAAAATGCTCCTAAAGGCTTAGAGCCCCAAGCCTGGAGCTGTCCACTGGGAAGTTCAGTTTGTGGCATTCTCAGACCCATACTGTCTTCCTTGGCCCAGCACTCAGGGCCCTTCCCCATGGTTCCAGCTGTGATCACAACCTCATTTGCACCATTTTTGCTTACTGCCTCCTCCCTGGCACGCCTTATCTCCCAGAGACACAGACGCTTTGTCTGATCCCGGGATGCTCTACCACACTTCTCAGTTTATGCTGCTTTCTCCAAATGAAATGCCCTTCCCTGCTGCAGAGCCCTGACTCATCTTTTAAAAAACCAACTCTAACGGATCATCAGGGAGCAAGTCAACAGTGTTTGAGAGGCTGTTATCAACTAGGTGTGTGGGGTCAAAACGACGAATAAATCATACTTCTTGTCCCCCTGAAGGTCATATTATTATGTGTCTTTTTACCTTTCCACTGACCACTGGAGTGCCCCGACTAAGTCATGTTAAGCAAGATAACTTGAATATATCCAGACAAAAATGCTTAAGTTCAGCATGCTGCCACCCAAAAAGAGAGCCAAAACATCTCAGGTCCCTGTGTGTACCACGCTGTCAGAAACACAAGGCACATACAGTATCCTCAAGGCCTTAGCATGTCCTGACCTCCTATGGAGAAAAAACATACAGTTAGGGAATGTATTCATTCATTTATGTATTCACAATTTCAGTGTGTGATGTGCAGGATACGGAGTTAGGTACCAGAAGTCAGAGGGATAACTGACAAGACTTGATCTCAAAGCCAAGAAAATGAGCTAGGACATAGATCTCAATAAATATGTTGCAGAGAAACACATGTCAAAAGAATGAAAAAGAAAGTCTTGTGAGAATGCAAAGGACAAATAACACCTCTAAGTAATGGAGACATACGCTCTCTGCTCCTCTGCCTCATCACCGTTATGGAATCAGATGCCAAAGGCCCAGTGGAAAATACAAACCCAGTGTTCATCCTGTCACTCTTGGGCTCACCCAGCTTTACTGGAACACCTCATTGACAGAGTCCGAAGCAGTCCATTTCAATAGGAGACAGCCATGCATGTCCCCTCTTTCTTTCAATGAACCAAAAACAGGTTTTCCTGAAACTTGTTTTTATGTATCCTAGGTCTTCCACTAGTAATTTTTCTTTCTTTCTTTCTTTTTTTATTTAAATTTTTTTTTTTTTTTTTTTTTTTTTTTTTTACAGAGAGAGACACAGTGAGAGAAGGAACACAAACAGGGAGAGTGAGAGAGGGAGAGGTCGGCTTTCTGACAAGGGAAGCCTGATGCGGGCTCACTCCAGGACCCCGGGATCATGACCTGAGCTGAAGGCAGATGCTTAGCCCACTGAGCCACCACCCAGGCTCGCCTTCCTCTGGTAATTTCAAAGTTAATTCCTTTTCCCTTCCATGAGCACTTTCAGAAAATATTAAATCAGTGACGTTCTTCGTAAGATTTCTCTTTTATCTATCATTTACTTCTGTTGAGGTCTTTTTGGCTCTTTGTCCTTATTCAAGATATGAACTAACCCTCCCAGCCCTCATATCCTCCAATTTTATTAGTATGTCATTAAGCTTCTCTGTGAATTTATTAATAAATATACTGAGGCAGACTAAAGTTTCCATCAAGTTGGCATTAATTAATGACACTGTTACAGGTAAAGATTCAAACAGCCCAAGATCTACCTAACCAGATTATCACTCAGCTCGCCCCTCCCGCCACAGAGGAGGACCCCATCGGGAAGTCTGATGCACATCTTGCTAAAATCCAGACATGCCGTGTCCACAACATTCTAGGCATTTATCAATCCAGTACCTCATTTAAAAAAAAAAAAAAAAAAGCGATTTTTTGACTGCATGACCTGATCACAGTGAACTAACACTGAATGTTACTGGTCAACTCTTCCTTTTCTCAAGATCCGTCTTGTAAATGATCTGCCCTGTAGGCCAGAATCAATTTCAGTTGCTTATCTAGACATGAGGGAATCTAAATTTGTCTCTCTTTTTTTTTTTGAAACTGAAACATTACTAATGTCTGTGTGCTAGCCATGCTCCTTTATTCCATGAATTGTATACAATTTCCTAAGTAGGTTTATCTTTAAGATTTAATTTATTTGTCAGAGAGAGAGAGCACAAGCATGGAGGAGGGGCAGAGAGAAAAGCAAACTCCCCACTGAGCAGGGAGCCAGGGGACTTGATCCCAGGACCCTCAGATCATGACCTGAGCTGAAGGCAGACGCTTAACTGACTGAGCCACCCAGGTGTCCCTCCTAAATATTTTTTTTCTAATGATGAGATTAAATAAAGTGTCAGCATGTAGCTGATACCATAGCAACCCTTAACTTACAGGAAAACATACACATAGTACTTATAATATTAACAACATATATGTGTGATAAGTGAATCAGACATGAAATAAACATAGCTTTCTATTTCAGTATGGCAAAGATCCCCAACAAAAGATTTAAAAGGAAAAATATGCTAAAATATGCTTACCTTTGCTTTGAGGAAATTAAAAAAGCAAATCAACAAACAAATATGGGTGCCTAGAAGATCTTTCTTATGATAAAACTATATTTAATAAAAATAATTAAAAATTTCATGTGCAATCCTCTACCACATGCATTGCAAATCAAAGTTCTCTCTTCTTCTTCTAATCAACAACACTGAATTTATAGTTTGGGGGAAGGAAAGACGTGGCTGAAACTGCCAAAGAGTTTTCATTGATTATTTCCAGACTGCACGATCCCAGGGGGACCAGATTCTGCCCACCCTCCACCCTCTCCATAATTTCAGTGGGAGGTGAGCATCCTTGATCCTATTCTTGTAATACACGTGATGGTGAGAAAGGGCTTGGGGTTTACTTAAGAGGCAGCACTTTTCTAAATACCCTGTAATACAGTTGGTAAAGGAGTAGAAACCCTGTAGGTGGAAAATCAAACGAAAGCAGAGGTGTTCTTACCGAGGTAATAGCCTTCTCAGTCACAGCAACATATAAAATATCATACCGCCTGGGGAAAATGTCCGAAGCACCAATGCAAATTAGTTTGATAACTGAAAATCCTATCTGCCAAAATCTCGGTGCAATAAAAAGCCATTGCTAGACAAAGGCAAAGTCATCGCATGGGGACGAGGCTGGAGAGGTCCGGAGGGCAGAGTGTGCTGTCATGTCCCACTGGGCCTGGCACTCCGGCCACACCTCTCCCTGTCTCCTCTGTGACTCGAATGAGGATGCGGCTGATTCGAGAAGGAGGAAGGAGAGGGCCAGAAATCAGAAGGTCCTACTGAAAATGTTAAGCCTTTCCATGTGCTCCTGAACCCAATTCTCTTGGAAAGAGGCCCCCCTCAAGGCAAAGGCAGACCTCTGCGAAACTTCTGTCTTCCGACAGCGACAGTACCTTTGTGCCAGGGCTCAGTCCCCGACTCTCCCTGCTCCTGTCTCTACGTTACTGTGCTTCCTTGCGGGTATCCAGAGACACACTTGCAGAATGGACAGGCAGAGGAGAGTTATCGAAACCTGCTTCTAATCAAAATAGCCTTTCTCTCCCTCAGGGCCACTCATCTCAGCAAGGTATGCAAAGGAAAACAATTCAATTAACTCTCTCTCTCTCTCTACACACACACACACACACACACACACACACACACACACACACACACATTTTATTTATTTTGAAAGTTTTATTTATTTTAGAGAGTGTGGGGGAAGGGCACAGGGAGAGGGAGAGAACCCTTAAGCAGATTCCCTGTGGAGCGCGGGGCCTGACATGGGGCTTGATCCCAGGACCCTGAAATCATGACCTGAGCCAAAACCAAGAGCCAGCCATTTAACCGACCGAGCCAGCCAGGCCCCTATAAACTAACTGCATTTAATTCCCAGCTAGGCAGGGGTGACTGCTTCCAGTTACTCTTCGGGAGAATATTTGCAACATGTATGTGAACCAACACACTTTTACCCATCACTTCTACGTCTAAGGATTTACTATTAGAAAATAATTGTATGTATACTATGAAACTATGATTTTTTTCTTGAAACACTGCTTTTAAGTAAGTAATGGAAAGAGGCCAAAAGAACCATAAAAAAGAATGAGTAAAGTGCAATAGAACCTACGTGGCTATGAAAATCATAGAAATGTACATCTCAGCATGGTACATATTGGTGCTATATTGAGTAAAAAGACATTTAGGTGTGCTTGGGTGGCTCAGTGTGTTATGTGTCTGCCTTTGGCTCAGGTCATGATCTCAGGGTCCTGAGATTGAGCCCCTCATCGGGCTTTCTGATCAGTGGGGAGTCTGCTTCTTTCTCTCTCTCTCTCTCTCTCTCTCCCTGCCTGCCTCTCTGCCTGCTTGTGATCTCTCTGTCAAATAAACAAATAAAATCTTAAAAAAAAAAAAGACATTTCATCATGAATGGTATGACTGCATATAAAAATGTATACATTTATGGTGTAAAGACTCACCTAGGCAGGTGTATAAACATGCACCATGCTTGGTAAACAAGAAAGCATTTGGGAGCTCCACGCACGGAGCATACAGTGTGGGATCAAGTTAGGACACGAACCCTTGACCACTGGCAAACACCTCAATCCACACGGAGCTTACATTTCCTTCTTTGTTGTATCTTTATGACTCGTGCATATCCTTGTGATATAAAAATAAAATTACTTGTGTTTTACAAATACAAAGTGTTCTTTATTTTGAACATGATTTAGAAAGCAGAGCAATGGCATCAGTGGGCAAGAATACCACAAAGCTTACTATCCTGGTGTCCTCTCATAAAATTCCCATACTTGGAGCCGCCACCACCAAGTCAGAAGACCAAACTATGCCTTGATTATAATTCCTGTCTCCCCACGACTTCTTCCTGTGAATTTCTCAGTATTATTTCCAAGCCCATTTTGTAAACTTTGGGCAAAAGTTATTTATGAAACAAACCCACTAAGCAAGATTTCCCAACCTGATGAAAGAAACGAACCAAAAAGTTTTACTAAAGAAGGGGTCAGAACAGCTATGAAAAGGTCAGAGCAGAGATCAGCTAAACATTTCTGACCGTAGGTATAATTAGAAACTCCTCAGAGAGTTCATGCCAGAGTGTTTGAACAAATTAAGCCACCCAGATAAAGAGACGCGATGTTGATCAATGTTCTGCTTGGAAATCACGGTTTATTTTAGTTCTCTTGAAAAAGAAAAGCAGACAAATAAATTTCCTCAAAAAAAACACCTTAATTTTGGAGTAACTTTGGTCTTAGGAGAGTCAACGTGATGGTAGGAGTGGACCGTTCCTTTGTAATCTCACACGGTCCAAGCTTCCCGTGGGATAACACGCATGAGGATGGAGAGAGAGAGAAAAAGACACCTGCGTTGACTTCTCTTCTATGATGTTCTCTTCTATGATGTTCTACTCTGATGTTCAGCCTCGGTTTACTCATCCCTGGTCAGACTAGATAATCATCTTCCTTTCAGGGGTGTTGGTTTATCAGAGGGGGGGTTGTTTACTGCTTACTGTTTGCCTCTGTGGAAAGATGTGCTTACATTTCAAGCGCGATAATGCAGAACATGGGGTAGGAAAAAAAATGGTTCATTTTCATCCCTCTTTTCCTTTGAGAATATACTGCCTTGTCTTGCTGAAATCATTATGGCAGCTGAAACCATACAGCAAAGAATCATGTAGAAATGCTGGCCTCTCAGTCAGACTCACATATACTGTAAAATTTACCATGAACTAAGGGAATGGTTGTTAGCACTCTTTTCTAATTCTCAGAATTTGAGTCATCATCTTAATTACATTTTGCACATTTTAAGTAAGTATATATATATATATATTTTTTAAAAGATTTTATTTATTTATTTGACAGAGAGAAATCACAAGTAGATGGAGAGGCAGGCAGAGAGAGAGAGAGGGAAGCAGGCTCTCCGCTGAGCAGAGAGCCCGATGCGGGACTCGATCCCAGGACTCTGAGATCATGACCTGAGCCGAAGGCAGCGGCTTAACCCACTGAGCCACCCAGGCGCCCAGTAAGTATATTTTGTTGTCTAAACCTACATAGATACATGATAGAATAATGTAGAAATAATTCAGGTACCACTGAGTCACTTGAGACTCTTAAAGCATTCACTACTGATACAATATATAGTATATACATATATATACACACACACACAATATAAAGTATACATAAAATATATTTTATATATTAAATATATATTTTTATGAAATTACATTTATATAAAATATATAAAATATTGTATATATATTTTTATATAAATATATATACACATGTACATGTGTATATATATATATCTATCAGGGGAAGAGCAGTCTCCCATCTTTACAAAGATATGAGAAACTAAAAGCAGATTATAGTAGGCAAAAATATATTGATTTCAGTTCACCCTGCTAGAGTGAGTGTATACGTGTATTATGAGGTGTACTATTTTTATTAAAATACATTTTCCCCCTGCACTGGGGAAAGGTGCTAAAGAAGTGCAGAAGTGCAGAGTGAAATGCACTGAAACTAGACATCTTATTTATAAATAGACTATAACACTAAATGAAGGCTCAAGCCAGAAAAATACTTCTTACTTCCTTTCACTCTTTCCAACCTGCCTTTCCCCCCTCTATTTCTATCATGAATTTTTGTGTATTCATTCCCTCTTTCTGAATTTGGAATTACTCTCAAATATTTTAATTTGGGCCAGCTTTTATTAATCTTTTATGCATTGTACCTTATTCCCACCTGTCCAAAATTAAACCTCCCTACACAAACAGAGGTCCTTAGGATGACAGGACTGACTCCGAGGTTTTATCTTCTGAAGAATGTTAGCCATTTTATTACTCAGCTGAGCGAGACTTGGAATAAACTGCAGTTGATCAAGATTCAATGTAGAGATTATAAGGAGCTCCACAGCTCTGCCCATAATGGTAAGTGCTATCCCTAGTGATGGGGTAAGGTGCCATCATTTTCTGCATTTTTTAAGCTTTTTTAACTTTTCTGTTAGATTTTTCCACCAGCTTTTAACTGGCCTCCCTGCCTCTGTTTCTTCTCTGGGCTAACTCTTCAAGTACATCCTTCAAAATTACATTAGTTTTCCCTGGCTATGTAACAAATGGACACAGGTCTAGTGCCCTAAAACCACACGCATTCATTATCTCACAGTTTCCATAGGGCAGAATCCACTGGGGCTGCGTTAGGTTCTCAGCTCTAGGCCTCTCAAGGCCACAGTCAAGGCTGGCATCTGGCATGGAGGACTCCTGACGAAGATGGTTCTTCCAACTTCGTTCAGGCTGTGGGAAGAATTCAGTTCCTTGTGTCTGTAGGACCCAGGTCCCCGTGTCAGCAGCAAGCTCCCTTAGATGCTCACATTCCCTCCAAGGTGCCTTCTCCCCATTCAAGACCATAAGAGCTCTTGAATTCCTTTTTGCATTTCAATTATCTCTGCCCTCTTCTTCTACCTGGAGCTGGGGGAAGCTCTTTGCTCTGAAGGACGTATTTGATTAGATCAGGTGTGGAATCTTCAGGGTCATTCCTAGAAATGTGCAGACAAGAAACCTTCACTCAGATGTCCTCACTGATGGGGGACCGCAGGTGCCTACTCATCCACGTCTTCCTCCAACCCTTGTCTCCCTCCCTATCTGCCTAGATGCCCCTTCTCTCCTTCCAACGCATCCCGCTATGGGAATCAAAGTGTTCATCCCACTGTGGTGGACTGTTCGCTTATCATTCATCATCAGTCTTTAAAAATAAACAATCTGCATTCGTAGATGAAGCTCTCAGCTCATCCTACTACTTATTTAATCAGAGTTTTAAAAATAATTTTTAAAATGTTTAGAAAATTTAGTAATTGTATGTGGCTGCTGTGATAACGGCTTTTCTTGGTATCAAAATAATTCCATTTCACAGATGAGGGAACGGAAATTTAACAGACTTACTAGGTATCCAGAGTCAAGCCATTACTAAGCGGTGAGGCACAGTCTGGCTGTTGAGCCCCTATGTCCTTCCCCTCCCCCCTTCCTTTGGTATTTATTGAAAACATACATGCCAGGAACTGTGCTAACATTTTCATTAAATAGACGTGGGTCCCAAAATGCCATTAGAAATAATATCCTTAGTTAATATATGTATTCATAGCATTTACCACAAGCACACAAAATCAAGCCATTACTTCAAAAAATAAAACAATAATATCATCCCTTGGTGTTTATATATCTAATAAGCATTTTAAATCACCCCACACTAATCTTGCTTTTATGTGACGGCCATATATTTGCAAAGACACGGGAACTATAATGAAAATATACTTCAAAACATGCTAGTCATTAGCAACTCTGTGTGGGAAAAACCGATGAGAAAATTTAAACAAGGAAATTCCATCTTGCCCAACTGTGATCTCAGTATCGCTGAGGACATTGTATGAACCACAGATGGTGAGAATGAAGAGGCACACATGTTCCTCAGAGATTTGGACTTCACCAAAGCAAGGCTCTGGGCTTCGGAGCAGTGTTTTTGTTACAAAACAAAGTCACACTCGCATATATGACACCTCAATGCTTGGGGCTCCCAAAGGAAGACTCCAAACCAGCCATCATGGGTGCAGCAAACACCACACTGAGCTGGTTAGGAACTCTGCACCTTCCTACATCCACACACTCAACAATCTGCACCGTACCTTAGCTCACTGACAACCTAAAATGCATGAACACGAGTTAGCGCCAGACCTAAAATGGCCCTCAGAAAGCACACGTGCTGAAACCACAGTGAAATCTGAGATTTTAATCACTTATAAGACCGGAGGTTTTGAAGAAGGATGACTCTGAAAGAAATGAGGAACTCACCATCCTTGTAAAGAAACTCCAAAGCAATCCTCAGGAATTGTTTCACAAAGAGAAATCTAAACGTTAGAAGAATTGGACTTCCCATTTTTCTTGCGGTAATTTGGCCGTTCATAATCATGTCTGAATTGAAACGATGGCAAAGGAATGCTAGAGAGGGCTGAAGAGAGAACTGGTTTATCTAAATAATGGATCGGTTGACAATGGCCGTATGCGTGTGTGCATGCGTGCGTGCGTGCGCGAAGGCAAGAATCAGGAGCACACATTTGTACCACGGGAAAATCGTTCCTAAATCATGACTGTTTGTGGCGATAAGCCTTTTACTCATGTAAATATACACAGGAACAATGTGTTGTGCTCTCAAAATAGACACTGCCTTCCGTCTGTGACCTTCTGGGCATCTGCCTCCGCACACTGGTCCTTCCTGGTGACCCAGCCCACCATGTGTCATCACCCCCTCGCACGTTTAGTGTTAAAAGAGAAAGGCTGATGGATTTCATTTTCCTACTTTTGCTGGCATTTTCTTCCTCCACCAAACTTCAAATGAATGAGCACGCAATTTTAATTTTTAGGCACTTGGCTATCGCACAGATAAACATTCATTCACCCGGGTGCCCCATGGGATGAGAGCTTTCTGCTGAGATCACCTGTAGCTTAACTTCCTATCACTGGATCCCATCTCCGATACAACTCATAAGCCTGTAGGACATCCCAACAACACAGGGCCAGCCTGTACACTGTGGGAGTCAACCCCAAAGGAAGTCTCTGTTTCGTTAGCTAATGAGTTTGTAATCTATCCGATAAAGCCAGGGAATGTGTCCAGGTCTGACTGTGCGTAGCACATCTGTGATATTCAGTAGCAGATTGCGGAAGAGAAACTAACACAAATGTACACACACATCCACACACGTTCCACACAGTCAAATTGAATATCCTCAGTGATTTTTACAGTTTAACTGCTACTACCACCTAGTTCCACATCACTACCTGCACGGGATAGAATTCTTTTTCTTTTTCTTTAGTGAAAATCAAAGCTAATGTGGCCTCAATTTATCTATTTATTTTTGTCTTATGAGATAGAGATGACAATGATTTCATTCTCATGTCCATAAATTGTGAGCCTACATGCGTTTTGGGGAACAAGAGGAAGCATACATCACAGGAATCTGATATTCAGCAAAAAAGGCATTTTACTACCAAATATATGGTTTTGGTTTTGTTTAAACAGGTTATTTATGGGGTGCCTGGGTGGTTCAGTGGGTTAAAGCCTCTGCCTTCAGCTCAGGTCGTGATCCCAGGGTCCTGGGATGGAGCCCTGCATCAGGCTCTCTGCTCAACAGGGAGCCTGGTTCCTGTCTTCCCGCCTGCCTCTCTGCCTACTTGTGATCTCTCTGTCAAATAAATAAATAAAGTCTTTTAAAAAATTAAAATAAAGAGTTTATTTATTATTTGAAAGAGACAGAGAGAAGGTGCACACAAGTGGGGGGGGGGAGCAGCAGAGAAGAGGTAAAAGCAGACTCCCCGCTGAGCAGGGAGCCTGATGTGGGGCTCGATCCTAGGACCCCAGGAACACAACCTGAGCCAAAGGTAGAGACTTAACTGACTGAGTCCCGAGGGCACTCCTGTTTTTTAAAAACTCCTGAAAAACAATGCTGAATGCCCCCCCACCCACCCAACACACACAAATATGTTCTTTGATCCTTCCAGAATCCCCACTTTTCCATTCAAGTCTTGTTTCAAATATCTTATCTGTGAAGCTCTGTGCAACCTTCTCAAGTGGTTGGTTCCTGCAGAGCTTTGACGAGGGTGATGGCTGATAGCGATCGCAAGAAGAGCTGGCGGGGGCCGGGCGCTGGTCTAAGTCCTCACACCAACCTCCTGGAAGGGCGATAGCCATTTCATTTTGACAAAGCACAGAAAAATTAAGCAACTTGCTCAAAGTCACAGAGCTGGCAGGTACAAGAGCTACCACTCAAATCCAGGCAGCCTGGCTCCAGGGTCCAAATAGAAACACAGTGTGTATAGTGTTGTTGTTGTTATTGACACCACATCCTGTGACCTTCAGCCAAGCCTCTGCCCTCTACTGCACTGTGATTTCCCTGAGGATGGGATCTGTATTTGTTCACTTAGTCACTCATTCATCCCACAAATACTTACTGCACAAGGACTGTGGCCCAGATATGGTGCCAAGCCCTGTAAGCACTCACCTCTGAAAACCCAGCACTGGCCAGTAGACCAGCATGGTTCTGCCTTAGGACTTTTGCACTTACTGTTCTGTCTGGGAAGGTCTTCCTACAATGTCAAGGCTTGCTTCATCACTACATTCTCTCTTCAAATGCTCTGCCTTTAGAGAAACCTTCCTAAAATGCTTTATGTAAAGTAGAGCTTTCCAAGACTGCATTTTGTTACCCTGCTTTTAAGTTTTGTGCATATGTTTATCACTGTCATACACACCAGACCATAAGTGCCATCTAGAGAAGGACTGCCAGTTCTATATCCAGAATCTAGAAGGGCACACTAGTAAATATTTGTCATACTGGCTTAAGATGAAGCAAGGAAAGAGGGAAGAAGAGAGAGAGGAGGACAGTTTTGATCAATAAATGCTTTATCAACAACACGTTTTTTATCCTTCCTTGACCAAGCTACCTCTTACCATGAATAAAAGAATTTCACTACTCTTTCTCTTACTCACCCTACCATCCCTGTTGCAAAAATGTGTGACAGCATCTTGCCAATAGGTTTGACAACTCAGATGAAATGAGCAAATGTCTTTCTTAAAGGCAACTTTATTGACATATGACTGATACATTAAAAAAACTGTGCATCTTAGATATATATGATTTGATGAGCTTGGACATAGCCAAACACATGTAAGATTATCTCCAATCAAGGTTTGAAAAGTTCTCTTGTGCTTCCTTGGGTTGTTTGTTTGTTTGTTTCTTTTTTTTTGTTTTGTTTTTTATAAGAATACAACATAAGATTTTCTCTTTAAAAGTGTTTTAGGTACACAACACATTAATTTTAATGATACGTGTTGTACAAGAGATCTCAAGAATTACTCATCTTGCATAACTGAAACTTTATATCCAAATTTGTATGGATTTTTAGCATATTTTGCTTAGATTGCTAGGCATTTTTATAAGGTTTTATGCCTCCTAATATATTGACAGAAATGCTGAAACAGTAAACAAGTTTATTAAAAAAAAAATGTGTGACAGCTTCTCAGAGACCCCTCAGTTTCTTTCTTGTTCTCCCTACACACCCATCTCTCACCATTCTCCATTGAACACCTGTACTTGCTCTGCCTGAGAAAAATAATGCACATGACCTCCAGATTTCCTTTGTGTTTCCAACAATGCTAAAGAGCTATAATTCACCAGCATCATAAGTGGTGGTTGTAATAATTTGTAGTTTATCACTCAATTACCGCAGACGAACTCATGATTAAAGGGAAAGGTCTCCTTATTTTTCAATTATGGAGAATACGCATTTGCAGATTCTTTCTTCAAGCACACCACCATTAATTAGCAGGACATGAGCTCAAAATTTCTTTTCTCCTAAGAGTAATGAATTTGCACTCACCCTATTCCCTCCTGGTCCCACTCATCACCCGCAGTAGCTCAGGTCGGCATTAGACTACTCACAGTTTTTCAGGTTTTCCTCTTTCTTGGAACATTACCAGGTTCCCTGACCTTTCTGTGGCCATGACTTGCTTTGGCCAATGAACTGAGTGAAGTGACCTTTGTCCCTTAAAGGGAGAAGATTTTGAGGGGCAAGTGGCAGTCTTTCACTTTCCCTGTAGTGGTGACTTGTAGATATGTATCAAGACAGAATCCCCCTCTTAATCATAGGAAACAAACTGAAGTTTTCCAGAGGGAAGAAGGTGGGATAAGTGGGTGATGAACACTGCAGAGAGTATGCGATGTAACGAGCACTGAGTATTATATAACACTGATGAATCACTGACCTCTACCTCTGAAACAAGTGATATGTTATATGTTAATTAATTGGATTTAAATAATAAAAAATTAAAATAAATTAAAATAAAAATAGTAATAAAATATAAATATAAAAATAATAATTAAAATAAATTAAAATTTTTAAAAAATCCCAGCTAGGATAACTGATTCAAAAAAAATAAATAAATACAATCCCCAACAGTGTGAGTTTCATGAGATCACATGGGGTAGAGGCTTCCTGCCACTCCAAGGCAGGCACATTACTCAGCTAATTCAAGGAAAGTAGGGTCTGTGTCCAGGCCAAGTGGCAGCTAATTCATGCTGCAGATTCCTTCCATCACTACCACATACTAGATGTTTCGGTCATGATACTAGAATGTCATGGGACAGATATCATGAAAGGAGCATATTTGCACAGATTATGAAACCAGAGCAGAACCTTGTTTTTCATAAACTCCTTTGCCCATCTCGAGACTTTTTTCTGTGTGGCTATTATGACATTTATGCCACATATTTTCTGTCTTTTCTTGTTTTGTTTTGTATTTTAGAGAGCGAGAGTGCAAGTGGGGAGGGGCAGAGGGAGAGAGTCTTAACCAGGATTCACTACACTCAGCGGGGAGCCTGATGGGGGGCTGGATCTCGCGACCTTGAGCTCATGACCTGAGCCAATATCGAGAGTCAGATGTTTAACCGACTCAACCACCCATGTGCCCCCATATTTTGTATCTTTAAAAGAACTTCCAGGGGTGACAAGACCAACATCCCATTCTTTCAACATGAGAAATAATTCTAGGTGCTTTCATTCCTCTAAAAATTATTTAAATTTAGTTATAAAATGTTAAACTACAATGTCACACTATGGAAAAAAGTATAAATATCATGGTTTTTTTTTTTTTCTCTTTGTTTACACAATAATAAAGAATCCCGTCCTAAATGAGAACCATACACCCTTCAAGCTACTCTTCTGTCACTACAGATTAGGGATATATCTTCAAAATACTGGAAATACTCCCCCAGTAATGGATGAACACAACAACTCTACGCTGTGACTGATTCTTGCTTTTTTTAATTTAATTTAATTTTATTTATTTATTTGACAGAGAGAGATCACAAGTAGGCAGAGAGGCAGGCAGAGAGAGAGAGGGAAGCAGGCTCCCTGCTGAGCAGAGAGCCTGATGCGGGGCTCGATCCCAGGACCCTGAGATCATGACCTGAGCCAAAGGCAGAGGCTTAACTCACTGAGCACCCAGGCGCCCCTCTTGCTCTTTCTTAATATGTTGCCTCTCCTCCCCTTACCCCCTCTCCTCCCTGTCCTTCTGTCTCTCCTACACACACACACACACACACACACACACACACACACTTCACAGAATGTAAAAATCAAAACCTACTATAGGTTCCACTCAAATGCTTTTAAAAATAACCTCTGTTATCTTCATGGAAATAATATTTTTAAAGAACCCTGCATTAGTTCCAACCTAATTACAACAATGACATCAATAGGCATGGCTGTTTAATATACTGCAAATTCTTCTAGCATCTGTTCAGTCAAGGAGTGGTTCCCAATGAGCGACTGCGTCATATGAGATATTTTGATTGTCCTCCGTAAGATCTACCTACTAGAGAGACACATAGAACTGTACGTTTACTGTTGAAAGAAAAGTTTGCACAACATCTTTAAAAGGTCTGAGGAAGAAGTTGCCAACACTACACCACAGCAAAAACAGGATTAGAAAAAGTCAGGGCTCATTTTTAAGGCTCTCAAGCAATTAAGTTCAGGAAAAGTCATGGGCATGACCAATCACTTCAATTGCCCTCAAGTTCAGTGAAAATCACACCACCTGTACATGTCTAGAGAGAGAGAGAATCCGAGGGAAGTGGGAATTGTTCTTAGGAAACACTCCATGTCCTCTGAAAATCACAGAGAAAGACTGGAACACAACAAGTCCCAAATGTGGGTCCCTTCTGTTGTGGTGGGGCCTTCCCTGATGCTTCGTGCTTCATGAATGCTGACCTGCTCTGGTTGACATGAACTTGTCCTAAGAAAACGGCAGAATTCGGCAAGAAAAAGATTCCAAGAAAATAAGAAATAAAGAAAAAAATTAAACGAGGCTACTTTTCTCAACTACCAGGGGAAGTACTAATTAGGTACTAATTATGTTAATAACTGCTACAACAGAACATAAATTGGGCAATGAATACTGTCTTTGTGGATAGCATGAAGAACTACTGAGGTGCCTGGGTGACTGAGTTGGTTAAGTGTTTCCTTTGGCTCAGGCTGTGATCCCAGGCTCCTGGGATCAAGCCCATCAAGGTGGAGCCCAAAGTCCAGCTCCCTGCTCAGCAAGGAGCCTGCCTCTCCCTCCCACCAGCACCCCGAGGTCATGACGTCTCTTGCACGTGCTCCCTCTTTATCTCTCAAATAAATAAACACATAAATAAAAAAAATAAAATCCTTTAAAAAAAATAAAAAGAAACTACTTTCAGGGGCAAACAGTTTACACTCTTACACAGTCCTTTACTTTCACCCAGAGGAAACCATACTGCGATAGCTGAAGTAATGATGTTTTATTCCAAACATTTCTCTCTTCCCTGCATTCAAGCCTGGAGGGTCCCATAAAGGCCAGGGGACCCAGATTACAGTCCAGGCCTGATGAAGCTGGGAATGCAGCCCTGAGTACAAGGTCAACGCCAGTCTGTGCACTTTGAAACCGGTCAAGGAATATGCTTCTGCACCAAAGAGGTTTTCTTTCCTCAGTTTGCCAACAACTAGATAAAACAACATCTTTCTGTTCACCTCTTCCAAATATAACACAGAAACCTGAAAGTGAATATATCATGAATGTCTTAAGAAAAAACCCAGTTCTTCTATTGCTGGAGGGGTTTCCAGTTGGTTTTCCAAACCCATTTTCTGAACCTGTCTGCCTCAGTGCACCCGTAGACCTAGCGAACTCAGCGGGGAGTATGAGTCATAGAATGTTCTCAGGAGAAATGTAAACAGAGGCAGCCATGAAGGGAAAGTGTGTAATTTAATGTCAAATATTAACACAAAGTCTTTTCCTAATTTTCTACATGGTAGTCCTATTCCCTTGGAGGCAAGTGGTGCAAAGCCTATAAAATGCTAGGAGTGTGCCTCAAAATGTCAAAAACACGAGCCTGTCCACAGCTGTGGTAGCAGAAATACGACGGTTTCAGCCCCAGGCTTCACTCTGATTTTCATGTCTTCTGTCCTCTGTCTTCTGATCTACTCCCTTCCTGAACCTTCCCAAACTAAAACTTCACTAAGCCTTCAGCTTTCTGAAGTCTCCTTTTTACCACTCAAGGGAACAAGAAGCTTCTCTCTCTTTTCCAGACTCCTATAACCTTTCCTCTACTCTTAACACTGCAGGAAGGAGTCTGTCCCTCTTTCTAAGAAATCCATTCCTACAAGCCAACTGCTAACAATGGGCCGACATTGGCTTGAACCTCCGTCCATGTTCACTTAAGAAAAATTAGAAGTGTATGTTAATTAGTTAGTTAGTTAAGTGTAAGTTAGAAGTCAGCGATCCCAGAACCTTGTACCTCCTTCAGCAGTAATCACCTAGTTCCTCCCTCAACTTCCCTAAACTGTAACAGTTTGACCCTCCCTGAATTACTGTATAACTTGTAACCCATATCACAGTTCACACGAATGAAGCAATACCTACATATGCAAGATGCCCTCAGACACACACTTCCCAGTCAGCTTCTCTCTCTACCCACGAAGTCTCGAGTTCAAACGTTGTATCTTGCATTCCTTCAGTAGAGGAAACGATGATATACATTTAAATATTTATTCACCTAGATCATTAAGACTTTGGGGAGTGGGAAAGGTAGAGAAATTTCAGTTTTGTTCTACATGGAACTCAATTTCAGTTTTGTTCTACATGGAACTCAAAATGGGTTCCTGAGTTTCCATTGCAGGAGAGGTCACGTCAACAAGTCTACCATGAAGAAGAGACAGCTCCTTTAAAAGCTTGCATGTGATTATCGGGAGAGGATAAGGTGCCTCCATTGTAGCAAACATGGAAGGGTGGATGCTAGATTGATGAGGAGAGAGAAATTCCTTCTGCCTGGGGCTTGGGGAGATAGGAATACAGACAATGCTGAGAATAACCAAGCAACAGAATTAGGGAGCACCCTCTATGTTATGAAAGAATTCCACAAAGTAGGAAAATATAAAGTGGTCATGGGCTTCCACTTGTCCATAACCTGCCCACAAAGAAGTCTAATGGAACATTTGGCCCATCACAAGTGAGGAAATACAGGTGGCGTTTTTGGAGAAGGCAGAGTTGTACCCCTTTCAGAGCAGAGCCCTGTGCCTCGGTGGAGCCATGTGCATTCCCACAATCTCTGGGACAGCTGTGGGGAAATCCAAACCCATGACCCTAAGAGGATAAGAAGAGGCAAGCACAACCAGGATACCACATCTGTTTATTTGCTGTGCCATGACCCAAGGGACACTCAGAGCCGGCGCAGGGAGCGGAACTGGAGAAGAAAGTGGACATCCTTTCTTTCCATTCCATTCAGCCAGGTGAGTAATTAAAGTTTCAGTGAGTTAGGGCTGCCCTGAGCCCCCGCACATCCTGCTTTTAAGGGAAAAGGAAACAGAATGCCAGCATCAAGAAGGACACATGTAGCTGAGAGCTAATCAGGATAATTCCTTTCCTTTTGAGAACACTGGCAGCCTAGAGAATATCACAAAGCCTAGAAATAGATATTAATGACCTGGAACATAATCCGTTCTCCCCAGCCATTGTGCCCTGGCCAACTCCCACAGTCTGACTTGAAATCAGAAACAGTTTAACTTACCAAGAAGAAAATATATAACAGTAACTTCTCCATAAGATTTACTTGCAAGTATTCCATGACAATTATTATCTAAAAATTCCAAACCATAATTTTTTTAATTACAGACTTCAAGTCAAGTTTTCTTTCTTTCTTTCTTTTTTTTTTTTGACATATTTATTTATTAGAGAGAAAGAGAGAGATAGAGATAGAGTGAGTAGCAGGGGGTGGGGGCGAGGGGAGGTACAGAGGGAGAGAGAAATTTAAGCCGACTTCCCAGCTAGAAGCAGAGCCTGATGGCAGGGCTCAATCTCAGGACCCTGAGATCATGAACTGAGCCAAAACCAAGAATCGGACGCTTAACTAATTGATATACCCAGGCACCCACTGCATCCAGTTTTCTAACAAACAAAGTAAAATCACATGCACATAGCCAGGATAAAATGTGTATACGTGGGTTGTAACCATCATAGGAACTGATATGCTATTACTTGATTTCTGTCTACTTCCTTGGCAAAAGATGATCACTTCCTTATACCAAAGAGTAAAAAGCTAAAAAAGCCAGACTTGCATTTGAGTTTCTGTTTCAGAAAAAGCTGCTGTCAATTTAAGAGATTATTTTCTGAGTTGAAAAAGGCACCACAAAAGTGATGTAGGCAAAAGACAGTCAATCCTTCTGACCAAGGAAAATCAGTCCATCAGTCAACTTTTCTGTGTCCCAAGGAAAACTGGACATAAACTCTAGCTCTTTGCCGGCCTCTGGCTTAGGATAGCTGACAATCCTCCGGAGCTCATGAGCTACCCCTTTGGAGTATATTTGTAGCATTAAGACTGATCTTTGGTTCTCATTTTGACTTGAGCTAACTGAGAACCCTTTTGGGCTCCATCTTTGGTAACGGGTACATTCCCAACCGGCTAGTAACCATCAGAGACGACACCATACTTAAAATCAAAATTACACAATACATGTGAACTACACTACCAGAGCAAATACAATAAAAGTCAGAAGGTATGATTCCAAAAAACTGAAATATAATTGTTTTCTTGGTGGCTTACTTAAGTTTAATATAATTCCATTTCAAGCAGATGATTTCAGCCGTCTGTCAACAAATGTTTATGAAATCTTCTCCTTGGGTTTTATAGATGCTGGGTGAGTCTTAGGCACAATACAGAAATGCTCTGGAATTATAATCTAACAGGTAAGAGAAATATACAAGAAATGAACCAACATACAATACAGGATGTGAAACGTCATATGAAATGGGCACAAAAACTGTTATGGAAACATGACGAGAATGATTATTCTGGTTGCTAGACCTGGGAAAGGCTGATCGGGAAGTAGACACCTGAGCTAGGTCCTAAGGAAGAAGGATCTCAGCATAGAATGGGGACAGGCCATGCAGAACAGGTGATGACGTAAAGTAAAGCCATCTCAGCATGGGCAAGTAGGAACCATGCTCCAAGTGGCAAATAGTCTTTTGGTGGAACTTCTAGAAAATTGAGTCAGACTATTCACTTGCTAATCATCTCAGCTCTCAGTGACAGAAGCCCAGTGCCAACCCCCTTTGGCCCAAGGAGATTTGGCTCAGTAGTTGTGTGGCTCATGAAACCCAACTGAATTAGACTCAGGCATGTTTCCATCTAAGCATGCCTCAAGGACAATGGACGCTCTCCTGTGGATGCTGGAATGTACATATTGAAAGGTTCTTTGGGGTCTTGTGAAAAGACCTGGAGGTGAAGCCAGAAAAATGACTCCCAATCTGAACTTACCTGGCAACTCAAGGAAGCCCACTGGTCCGCTCGTTTGCACCTGGGAGGTGGGCGTGCTTATAATGTGTGGAGCACCTGTGGCAGGATGGCCAGGAGGTTACAGACCCTCCCGGAGCACAACATGACTCTGCAGAAATGGCCTGACCAAAAGTAGAAGACAACTAGGCTACTGAACTCAGAAATATATTATCAGGCATCCAAATTCTTTCCTGAGGAAGGGAAAGGAAAAGAACAAGTTCATTCTTAATGCATACACACGCGTGCGCACGCACTACATACACACTCACAATCAAGAAATGTGCAAATAATCTGAACAAGCCATTCCACCACAAAAAAAAAAAAAAAAAAAAAAAAAAGGCCAAAGAGCAGGTCACTTTTCATCTTCCTATCATTTTCAGGACATGCCAAAAAAAGTAAAAATGAAAAATGCAACCACAGTTTTTCCATGGGCTAAAGTCAGCTGTTCCTCCCTTAACAGGACACCGTTGTTTAAATAACAGTAATACAATCCAGAGGCCCATCAGAAATAATAAAATGCTTTATGAAGAGCGGAAACTAATTTCATCCATTCAAAATAAAATACATAAGTTTCCGGGCAAAGCTGCCAAAACAGATGAAGAAGAAAATAGTTTTTAGTAACAAAAAAGCTTTCCCAATATACCTTTTCTTTCCTGTTTGTTATTTCACAGAGCAAAGGAGAATGAGGAATACAGACTGTAACTTCTATCATCCAAGGCAAAGATTCATTCATCCATCCATATGACAAGCTTTAATGAACAGTTCCTACATGCCAAGAAAGATGCTGGGGAAAAGAAATATCAAACAAATAGTTTTTGCTGTTGGGGATGTAAGACCAGCAGGAATAAAACCCACTAACATTTTCTAAGTGTAAGAAAAAAATCATTCCTATTATTGCAACTGTCTCTCAGAACAACCCTTGGAAGAAACTATTGCCTTACAGATTTGGGAACTGAGGCACGCGGAGTTCAAGCAATGCATGCGTTGGTGGAGCCAGGATTCTGACCCAATGCCTGTGCCCCATGCTGGATGAGGACAGACAAGGCTTTCCTTCAACATCTCCACGCGACCTGCCGAGCCCACTTCATTTGCATGGAAAACCCCATTTGGGCGTCCAGTCACTCTTGGCTTGCAGTCAGAAAACAGCTTGAATGGGGACCTAACAGGGCATCAAACTTAAGTATAGCAAGGACCGATCCACATGCAAGAAGAGATGGAAACGCAATGATAGAAGGAAGGCTCAGTTCACCTCTCCTAGCCGCGACAGGTACAGTCAACAAAGCCCAGCCAAGACTGTCAACCTTGCTTGTAATTTTCAGGATGAATACAAGAACATCATTCCCCCTCCACCGTGAAGTTGGCACAAGTGTTTACAAGGGGGAAAACCCAGTGTTTGCATTTTGAAGCAGAATTTTTACTGTGCATGTCCTTCGATGCAAGGATCCCACTTGTGGGAGGGCGGTAAGAGGTCGTCCGTTAGGCTCAAAACCCTTGAGTCACGGCTCTCTCTCCCTTGTCTACTATATCCAACTATGCACCAGATCCTGCCAATTTCACTTTCAAAATGACTCTCATATCTACTTCTCACCACACTGGCACTGTGGAATATCTAAGTTTTTCCTCTTGTGACTACTAGCCTCCTCCCTGGTCTCTTTGAGTCTGACTTCCCACTACTGAAATATATTCTCCATCTGCATCTCGATATACTTTCAGAAGCACATTTCCAACAGAATCAATGTGGTGGTAAGATAGATATATATATATATATATATATATATATATATATATATATATATATATTTTCAGTGGCTTTTCAGTGCCTTTCAATTCCTTTCCCTAGCTGCGAAGGCAGACCAAGATAGGACCCCACTGTCACCTGCATGTCCTCCCGAGATGCAATTGGGAAAATGCAATTCTCTAACAAACCTCAGGTTATCAAGGATCTTACATCCCCTCAATAGTGTATGTGAAGAATTCCTTCTTTAAATCCCCATAACATTTTTCTTGCATTTCTTTGAAATCATATGATGTTCTAGATTGAATTATTGGCAAACTTGAGTTATCCCTATGGGATTGTGCATTCCTTGGACACAGCCTATGTCTTCCTTCTCTCTGCATCTGTCTTCAGAGGGGTCTCCTTGAGGCAGAGCCTGAAACAGGGATTCTTGCAAGAAATTTATGAAAGCAGTGCTCTCAGAAGAAAGTAGGTGAGGAACGCAAGACACACAGTGGAAGAAGCGAGCCAAAGATACAGCTCCAAGGGAAGTCTAGCTTCAGCCTGATCCTATGGAGCTCCAAAACACATACCTTCAGGGGCTGTCCCAACCAAGGTACCAGGGCTGGGCTGATGTTTACTGCATTCATGACTTATTGTCCATGGGCTACTTCCAAAGGAAGTATAACTTCCCAGGCATCTCTGTTATAGGGGTTTCCCATGAGCCACAGACCAAAGACTGAAGGAGACCACAGATGTGAACCTTAAAAACCGACGTCCACAACAGCTGGGGAACGGGTGCACTCAGCCCGTAAAGGCAGTCTGGAGAATGAACTTATATTTCCTGCTGCAGAATCTCTAACAGCGCAGAGCCGAGAGTGGATGCTGGATACATGGCAAGGAGCCACTGAAAAGAACTATCTGAAAAGAACACATTCTTACAAACAGCACACTTACATACGTAGATCAGGCTGCTGTATCAAAGTACCCCTGGACATGGTGGCTGAAACACCAGATGCTTATTTCTCACAGTCCTGGAGGCTGAAAGTCTGAGATCAGGGGGCTACTTAGTAGCTGATTTCTGGGGAGGACCTTCTGGTGGCAGATGGCCTATTTCTCATTCTATCCTCACATGGCAAGAGGAGGACAAGGTAGCCCCTGGCCTCTTCTTCTAAAGGCACTAATCCTACTAAAGAGGGTTCCACCCTCCCCATCTGATATACCGCCCAAAGGCTCTGCTCCAAATACCATCCCACTGGGGATTCATTTCAACATATGAATGGAGACACAGTCAGTAACATTGGCCCTTACCCAAGAAAACATGCAAATAGAAAGAAAAATGCATGGGACTATTATGTTACCTTTCCCTGATTTAAAATGAGTTTTTGAGGGGTGTACCTCGGAGGCTTAGTCAATTAAGCATCTGCCTTCAGCTTGGGTCATGATCCCAGGGTTCCGGGATAGAGGCCCAGGTTAGCCTCCCTGCTGAGGATAGAGTCTGTCTCCCCCTCTCTCTCTCTGCTGCTGCTCCCCCCTCCCTGTTCTCTCTCTCACACTGGAAAAAAAAAATCTTAATAAAATGAGTTTTTGTACTCGCTATCAAGTCTGAGCTCATATGTTTAATTTTAAATTAATTCATATCCATGGAAAATGGAACATTTGCCACTCTTAGAGATTTAAGAGAAAGATTAATGAAAACATTGAGGGCAATTTCTGCTGAAAGTGATTATTTCATCCTTAAGGAAAGAATGCCACTCATGCCCCCATCAACCTACTGATTATGGCAATAAATATTGACAGAAGGAGCCAAATCTTTCCCTGCAAACCCCAAGAGAGTCGCTTAGCTGTAGCCAATCACCTTCCAAGTTTAAGGTCTTCTTTGGTTCCATGAGTAATAAAGGAACAAATGATATTTCAGTAGGCAACATATTAAACCCATCCCTGGCAAGTATTTCTGCTTTCAGTTATATCATGTTTAAATCAATGTCTGGGATAAATCAATATGTCATCATGTTAAAAGCACTAGTAAAAAATGACTAAAATAAAATGCAGATGCTTAGGAAACTCTAACCACGTAGTTTTTGTTTGCAATATTTCACCAAGTGTATTTTGAACCCCAGCAACGTGCAAATCGTTTCACTGCAAGATACTGTGAGTATGGAGGACTTGCTTCCTGGCTTCAGGATGGCTACAATCTAGTCAGGCATATAATTAATGCATTGATAATCTAAAAGCAACAATGTAATTCACTTACTAAAATGCATCACTCCACTGACAAAGGCTGGTTCTATTTCCCCAACACCTATATTGAAAAGTACAAATTCCTTAGCATCCAAAACCTTTCATGATCTGAGCCCTGCTCACCTTTCTAGTTATCAATTTTATTTTCTCAAAACATTACTTACTGAACACAATCTTTGTGACAAGCTCCCCGTCAGCTTGCCCTTTCTAGTCTCAGCTCTTTCACCCTTCCCTTGCAGGTCTGTTAAAATCCATCCATTTCCAGGATCAGCCACAGAACTAACTCACTCTCTCTCTCTCCAGAGAGAAAGTGCAAGCACAAGCAGGGATGGGGGGAGATGCAGAGGGAGAAAGGGAATCAAGCAGACTCCCCACTGAGCACAGAGTCCCACACGGGGCTTGATGTCATGACCCCGAGATATGACCTGAGCTGAAATCAAGAGTCAGCACTTAATGGACTGCGCCACCCAGGCGCCCCTGACTCTTTAAACTTAATAATTCAGGCCAAGTGCTTTTTCTCCTCCTACTTTCCACCACGGCTGGTGATCCATGCAGGACACTGCACTGGGGCACACAATGTGGCTGGTCAGGGTAGAGAAAAAGGCTGCAGGGGTGACGGGAAGGAATCTGTCACACTTCCCCACCTGTCTCCTTTTCCAGACTCGGAGCTCTTTAAAGTCTGAATCCACCTATAACACCGGTCCTTAGGGCAATGTCTGGGCCATAAATGTTTGTCAGGTGCTTTCTTAATGGATGCTGGGTTCCAAGAGCAGTGCAAAGGGACACTAAATTCAGGAGAACCAGGGGTTATATATGACTGAAAGCAAAAAGCACGGAACACAGGAGTTTTCTCTGTGGAAGATGCTAATGATTGGGTTTATTACTCCAGCAACACTAGTCTGATCCCTCACGTCCCAACCCTTTCAGACTGATGACGGGCTCAGCCATTTGCTTGGTTGGTTCAGACAGAAAACCGTTTTCCATGTAATTCATCCATTTGCAACTTTCATCCCTGAAAAAGGAATGAGAAATAAAAGATGCTTCGACAACCAGATTTTGATCATCGGTTTGCACCTCTCAATTTGCACCATTGTCTCTTATCAAAGATGATGCTTCTCCTTATCTCTTTCTCCAGAGCACAGAATTTGAATCACATTTCCAGAAGTGCTAATGGAATAATTCTTGACTTTTTTTTTTTCCTGTGTGGTAATTTACCAGAGGAAGATCATGGATTAATGAAATCCACAGATGACTCTAAATCCTACTTAAGGGCTTCAACAACCCCTTCTACCAAACCTTTAAATGAAACCATCACTCCTGACATAATTGACTGACTTAGGTCTCACTTTCAACCTGAATATTCTTGTCAAGTAGCGGGTGTTGGAAATGGCCAAAAGGCTGGCAGCACAGGAAAAAGCCAAGGTCTGAATCAGCTCTCAACTGGGTAATCAGTCACTGAATTATTGAGCTGGGTGTGTGACGCAGTCCTCACCATCAATGCTTTAATGCAATTTTTATAAGTGCTCTGCTGGTTGTAAAGAAGATCACTGATCTTGTAATAATACAGCCTTGTTTTAGAGATCGAGACTGCCCCGACTGGTATCCTGAGCATTTCCAATTAACTCACACCTACTTACGGGAGAACAGCTCTCGAGCGTTTACACCAAAGACTGAATCTGACTGTGTATTTATTTGAATGGAAGATGTGGCCTCAAGTTTTACAGGCTTTCAATGATGGGCCCCCCAATTTCTCCCTCCAACCACCAGCGCTGTGACGAGGCACATCCGTGCACACACGAGCAGCCCACAGCCTGCAGGAGATCTACTGTCACATGGAGAAGAAAGGAAGGAGGGATAAGATGATTCTGGCTGGGACTAAGAAAGCCATGAGGCTAATCGCCACACGTTAAGCATAAAGACACCACCCACAGTGTCCAACCATCTGCCTCCAGCCACGGCTGCTGACTTCAAACTTCTCTTTGACAGCCAGCAAGTCATGTGTTTCTAATTTTTTTTAAAGATTTTATTTATATTTATTTGACAGGGAGGAGCAGCAGGCAGAGGGAGAAGCTGACTCCCTGCTGAGCAGGGAGCCCAATACGGGACTCGATCCCAGGACCCTGAGACCATGACCTGAGTTAAAGGCAGATGCTTAACCAACTGAGCCACCCAGGCGCCCCAAATAGCATGAGTCATGAACAAACTCATGTAAATGTGAAATGAAGTCCAGGACACTCAAAGCTTTGTGGGGCATCTTGTCCTTTAATCCAGTGTTTGTCCAAGGGGTGGCTCTACCCCTCTTTCCCCCCAGCCCCCCTCGTTACTCATCATCCCTTGTCAAATAACCCCTGTTTTCATTTCAACCTGGCTACACCAGAGAAGGTACACCGGGAGCAAACAGCCTCTTCCTAATGTGTCCTAAGTGTATACACGGAATATATTTCCACACATTTGCCCCTCGGTCCTATGGATAAGTTACGACCTCATAATAGACACAGCTTCCCAGAAGGCAGCCCAGACACTCTCTCCTCTTTGACAGTTTCCATTCCTGCCTTCTTGAAATGTACTCATCTCTGCCTCCCACAGTTACCACTACTCGTGTGACAGGTGTTTCTAATGACTTATTTTTATTTATATTTCTTTAGAGAAAATGTGAGAACAGGGATGGGGAGCAGAGGGAGGGTGAGAGTCCCAAGCACGCTGCACGCCCAGTGCAGAGCCCGATGTGGGGCTCAATCCCATGACCCTGAGATCACGACATGAACTGAAATCAAGAGTTGGACACTTCACCAGCGGAGCCACCCAGGTATTTCTAACAATGTCTATGAGTGAGTACCCTTGCGAGGCACTGTACGATCGGAGAGAGGCTGCGCTTACGGCCTTATGGAAGAAATGATACGCATTAATGATCAGACGAGCAGGACATATGTGCCAAAGTCAGGATTTAGGTTGAGCGCATTGAGGGAGAAGGGAGATATTACCATGCTTGTTACGAAATGCAAATGTATTCCAATGCTACTAATATGACATTAAGGAACAGTTTAAGCAAAGAGTAAACATCATAGTCATTTCTGTATAATTTCATTTGCAGAAAACTGCACCCAGTCGAATTGAGTCGTCTCTGAGCACAAAAAATACGTCCGTCACTTACCTCAAATATTTACCAGATCCCCTGGTGTGTTGTGAATCACACGCACCCACACTGAGAGTTACAAGTTTCCGTCTGATTCCGGATAATCTCTGTCCTAGCACTTCACGAAACTCACAAGCCGCAGTCCTGCCAGCACTCACTGGCCCAGCAAACCTCAGGTCTTGCTCAGGGTAACAGACCACATTTACTGTAATATTTATGTGCTGCTTAACCAGTTAACATGTAAAAGTATGCAACCACTTTCGCAAGGGTCCCCATTGTCTTTTCACGTGCGGCAGACAAAGGTGATTTTTGTTGTTGTTGTTGTTTTTAAGATTATTTATTTATTTATTTGACAGATAGAGATCACAAGGAGGCAGGCAGAGAGGCAGGCAGAGAGAGAGGAGGAAGCAGGCTCCCTGCTGAGCAGAGAGCCCGATGCGGGGCTCCATCCCAGGACCCTGAGATCATGACCTGAGCTGAAGGCAGAGGCTTTAACCCACTGAGCCACTCAGGCGCCCCGACAAAGGTGTTGAGTGCTGTGTCCCTGACTCCATTTTCCCCATAAGCTCTGGGGTGGTGTTTGTGAAATTTGCCTATAAGGATGAATTTTAGAAATGCATATGTCATATTAACAGAATTGAATGCCCATGTGCATATCATCTGAAAAAGTATATACTGCATAAATATAATTTCCATAAGCCTCACACATATGCATTTCTTCCTCTCTCTCTCTCCCCACACATCTCCCTTTGACTCCAGCATCACTGATACAACGAACTCCCCTTGTTCCAGCAAAGTATGCTAGAAGCTGGAACTCAGAATATGCTGTGAGTTGGAATTTTGCTGCAGCCCTAATAGAAAATGTGTTCCAACTAACCCAGACTTGAAACATAAAGTATCACAAAAACTTGATTTTGCTATAAAACTTGTATCTGCAGCTCTTACCCCAGGACCTAATGCACCTTATATGCTTAATACATATGAGTTGAAAGTTAATTTGGTAGGATAACTATTTCTGAGTTTTCTGTTGCTGTCACCCCATTTATCGTCTCCTAGTTAAATGCTTTAAGACCTGGGACACTTTCCTAAAAGATACAAAAGATATTAGGTATCCAAAGTACCATTAATCTTTAGCAAGATAGGTATTCTGTTTTCCTAACATTAACACTGATGCCAACTTTAAAATGACCTTCTTTGAGGGGTGCCTGGGAAGCTCAGTCATTAAGCATCTGCCTTCGGCTCAGGTCACGATCCCAGGGTCCTGGGATTGAGCCCCGCATCCGGCTCCCTGCTCAGCATGAAGCTTCTCTCTCCCTCTCCTACTGTGTCTCCCTCTGTCAAATAAACAAATAAAATATTTTAAAAAATAAAATAAAATAACCTTGTTTTAGCCATAATTTGTCCTTCAGAACACTCTGATTTTACCTCCTATTTAGAAATTATTGGCCAAATTAAAAAAATAAATAAAAGAGATGGCTCATCCTTGTTTTTGAAGGGTATAAACAAAGAAAGCCCAAAATAACCAACCTTGTTTCTGAAGTTGTCGGAATGTGACACTTGTTACTATAGGAACAGAGCCAGTAGTTATTCATCTTTAATTTGTTTGATTAATTTAAACAGCAAAAGAATTGGAAAATTGAAAACTGACATTTGAACTGCATTAAGGAGGCAATTCAAATGGAAGTAACACTAACTGGCCTTGAGGATGAATGGGTCTAATTCAACAATACTTAATTATAGCACAAAAAAAAAACCTAAAATAAGTGTCAATTGATGAATAAGATGTCCTTGTCAGTGGCTAATGAGCCCAAGAATCAAATCTGGATGCATCTGAATTGAGGGGTTTCCTTTTTTTTTTTTTTTTTAATATAGTGTCTTGTTTCTTAAGCAAATTTCTAGCAGTTTCAAAAGCCAAGCTAAAGACTGCAGATTTCCCTAATGTGCAAACATACACGAAGTTACGTATGACTCACATATGTACCAAGAAACTACTAAAATATGACACTTAATATAAGCACAACTACATTTTTCCATCTGACGTAACCTAGAGAGAGGCACACAAGTCCCCTTTTAGAACTCCTTTCTGCCTAAAAAAGAAAAAAAAAAAGCCATGGATAAAATTAAAGACTGGAAACTTTATAATATTCAAGGGAGGGCCAAAATTCTCAGAAAATTTGGACACAAAAACCTGATTATATTTTTTTCTAAAAATGTTAAACCCTGATACTAAATACAAATCTTTGTGTGCCCAAAAGGCATTATCATTTTAGAGCATTAGATATGATTTCTCAAAAATAATCTCCCATATTACCCAAGAATAAAAGAAGTACTACTTTTATGGTGGTGGTGGGGGGGAGTCATAATAATATACTTAAGAAATGTAGAGAAATAATCTGAAAGTAATGGATTTGAATTGAGTGTAAAGGTCATATTTTAACACTAATAAGAATAAGTAGGAAGGACAGGTAGAAAGCCTTCAGCTCTCATTTTGAGCAATTCACAAAGATGGCTCCCAACCAGCCCCAGGAGGAGGTTCTTGGTGCATCTACAGGGAGATGATCCCCTTCAAAATACATGTGAGTTTATAACCTCCTTCCCTGGTGCATCCTGTGACTCAGTGCGCAAACATGCGGACTGGAGGACCGCCATTCGGGGGCCGAGCATGGGCTGTGGGTGGCTGGAGCCAACAGCGGGAGGTTGGTGCCCATTTTTGAGGCTTGTCACCTGTTTCTTCTCAGTCTGCGATCTCTAGCAAGATCAAGTGCAAATAATGAAGCACTTGGCCAAAAATCAAGGCAAAATCCTTAGCATGTCCTTCCAAGCTTGCCAGGATCTGGTCCGTTCCTGGCTCTTCTTCACCTTCATCCCTTTATAAAATAAAATCTGTGTCACTGGTTCTTCACTTGATCCTCCAACAATCACCTGGATGCAATGCTATTGTGAAGGTCAAGATGCTTTGCCCCTACCCTTCCATTCTGGTTCAGTGAGGACAGCGCAAGACCACAAAATTCACATATTTGAGCAACACATCCAGGCAACAAAAAGCACCCTATGCTGAAAACGCGTTCCCCAAATTGTCATGCTTTCTTATCCCTCATGACGTCCTTCTCTGCCATTTCTGTCATTCAAGTAATACTTCCTGAGCATGAGCAGAGGCTAGCTCCTATTCAGCTTTCAAGCCTAATTCAAGCATGAAGTTCCCTGGTAAGAATTTCATGATCCTTAACAGCTAAATGACAGCTAAATTAGACGTCCTTTTGCTCACCAAGAACCCTGAGTTTAGCTTTATTCTAGCATTTAAACAGCTACATTACAATGACTGGGATACTTGCCTGTTTCCTCCACTCAACTATGGGCCTGGAACCAAGCAGATGTTTCTGATGAATGCTTAATAAATCAGAGACTAAGTGAGGGAATGAATGAATGGACTTCAGAAGTGGACTTCCAGATACAAAGTAATGCTGTGAGGCTTCATGGCCACAGCCTTGTGCACCCAAGCAATCCCTTTTGCACAGGATCCTGGAATTTTTCACTTTGCTTTGTAATACGGACAGATAATCCATTAAATCAGAAATTGATTTGAGTTAATAAGCATTTTCTTTTCGAGAGGAAATACTTTACATAAGGTGAGATATTTACCAAGCTTTTTACCTCAACATGGAATGTTTGAACCAGAGTGGGCCCCCTTGGGCTCATGCCCTAACTCCCCTACCACGTCTCTAATCTTTTTGGTTGTTAAGTCTTGGGAGTATTTTAGAATGAAGTTTTAAATAAAATTCTAGGCTACTTTTTTTTGGGGTGGGGGTTGAGATTTCTGATTCCAAAATAGCCACATGTATGAATCACAACTTTTTTGTGTCAAGAGTCCTAGAATTTCGAAGTTGTAGAGAGCACCTCAACCCCCTCTATTTTACATAAAAGAAAACTAAAGTTGCAGAGAGACTGCAGGAAGTTTCCAAAAGATCATGCAGTCCTCCTTCCTTCATTATTTTTATTCTATTTCAAAAGTGTCAAACAAAACTGATGACTAAGAAACACATACTTTACTTTTAGAAGAAAGTAATTCTATCTTGTATTACCCGTATGGAAATTCTGGATACCTCTCCACCAAAGTGGCTTTTTAAATAAAGGACAATGGCTTTATAGTGTTTAAATCTAGACTTAGGAGGAAACAGAAAGTGCTTCAGGCGATGTGCAAGGCTCTGGTCCACAGGGCTGATCATCAGGCATTCTGGAAATTAACAGCCCATGCTACAGATTCAGCAGAATCTTAATAGCATCAAAACCCACTCACCATTCACTCTCTGGTAATAAAGTGGATCCAAGATCTCTATGAAAAAGTGAGACTTACTCGCTGTGTCTGCATTACGGACCCTCCTGAACTTCTTCCTAAGATTGAGGGGAGGCACCAGACTAGGACTCCTCAGGTTCCAGGAGGGTCTCTGCTACTTGTGTGACTTTGGTCAAATTACATTCTCCCTCTAAGCTTCAGTTTTATGGACTAGAGAATGGGGACACTAATAGTACCGAGCACGCAGAGCTGCTCTGAGGACTAAAAGAGATGATGCATTTAAAAATCCTTACAAGGGGCGCCTGGGTGGCTCAGTGGGTTAAGCCTCTGCCTTCGGCTCAGGTCATGATCTCAGGGTCCTGGGATCGAGCTCCGCACTGGGCTCTCTGCTCAGCAGGGAGCCTGCTTCCTCCTCTCTCTCTCTGCCTGCCTCTCTGCCTACTTGTGATCTCTGTCTGTCAAATAAATAAATAAATAAAATCTTTAAAAAAAATCCTTACAAGAAGAAATGGCCCCAGGGAGTCTCAATAAATCATCATCATCATCATCATCACTATTATCAATCCTGGACAGAAACAAGATGGAGGTAAATAAGGAATAAAATTGAGTCTAACTTTGCCTAATTATGTGCTGGATGCTTACTGAGCTGGACACTTCTCCAGTGACTCACATATATTCATTCTGCACAAAAAACCCTATGAAGTGGTGCTTCGGTCTGAATGTTAGTGCCCCTGCCCGCCCCCGCCCAAAGTCACATGTTGAAATCCCAGTCCCTGAAGTCAGTGGTAATAGGAAGTGGGCAGTGGCCCTGGAGTGGAAAGAGGGCACCCACCAGAGAACGCAGTCAGGCCAGTGCCTTGGTCTTGGACTTCCCAGGCTCCAGGACTGTGACACGTACATTCCCATGGCTTATAAACTGCCCAGGCTGTGGTATTTTGTTACAGAAGCCTGAAGGACTGGGAAGAACGCACACTACTTCACTCATCTTACAGATGGGGAAACTGAGGCTCAGAGAAGTTCTGTAACTCCCCCAGGGTCACCCAGGGTAGAGAGCAGACAAGATTCAAACAAGCGCCACCGTAGCATTCCTATGTTATATTATTTCTCAGAAAGCATTCCTCAACCCGGTTCACCCAATTTGATTTCTCAAGAGTTCCCGGTAGCCCGAGGACTACTAATATTCTCCTTTATTAATTTGGAGGTCAGAGACGCAATGTGCTCAGACTGATAAACAAATGCTAGAAGTATATCAAAGCACAGCAGTGTGGCCTGTTCTTCCCCAGCCCCTGCTCCACTGCCATCAGCCAAAGCATGTTCGCAAGAGACAGCAAGACAGAAAGGGCAGGAAGCTGGCTGCCAAACTGAGCACAAGCCCCTCCTGTTGTCTACCCATGACGGGCCCGGTATCACAGCAGACACACTGTGTTCTTTGTGCTTTTCTCCATCTCAGCTTCACTTCCCAGCAACCCAGGAAGATGTTCACCTCCATCTTACTCAGAAGGGGACGTCCGCAATGCTTGGATTTCACTGCCCATCCGCAGCCAAGCTCAAATCCAAACCCAGTTCCAGGACTCCACAGACCATCTAAGGTCAAGCCTGGCTACTGCATTAAATGGAGGGATTCATGCCAAAACAAAAGGAGGACAAAGGGAGAGAACTCCCCGGCGGTCCCATATGGGTCCTGCATTTCAGGAACAACTTCGCGCATCCAGGCTTTTATGCTCCGTTTTCAGGGTATGTGCTGTCATCCACTACTTACCTTCTCCCCTGGAGCTGGGAGCCAGCCATGCCCATTTATCCTGGACCTTATACATACTCTCACTCCCATTCCTGCCCACCTGCCTGGCTAATCCGTACCACTGGCTCACCAGGCATTTCTCACCGTCTAGATTTTTCGCCTGATGCTAGCCCACTCCTTTGCTCAGTTCTCCCACTTACAGACCTCAATGAAGTAATTTCCACGATCCATCATCTGCAAATAAGCTTCGGGTACCTGGGTATTGCCTTTTATGTTTACTTCCTATTTACCTGATTCCTTAGTTATTACTTAACCTGGCTGAGAAGTAAGTGTTCAATCAGTTGTATAGTTACTAATAAATGAAAATTCAAATATAAAACACAAATGGGCAAAATGGGTGAAGGGAAGTAGGAGATACAGGCTTCTACTTATGGAATAAAAAAGATCAATGATAGACAAACAGATGATAGACATATGTATAGATGACAGAGAAATGGAGAGATTAAAAAACAACAAAAAAACAAACTTGCTTTAGACGGTCAGTATAACCTGAATACAACGTTGGGTTTGTGAGACTGTCGGGTGGCTTTTCCACACATGCTCACACCCATCATCAACTACTTTGGCTCCACAATTCTAAGATGAGTGTGTGGTAGGTCAGTGAACAAAAAAATCAAAAGGACTGATTCTGCCTCTTAATGATGTGGCCATAGTTAAGTCATTCCGTAACTAGACTCTTGAATTTCCTTGTCGGAATAATGGGCAAGTAAGCCACCCTTACAGAGATGCAGGGGTGAAATGAGATAAAAGATAAATACACAGCACACAGCCTAGTGTCCCCCACAGAGTCTCTTGATATATATACCCATATAGGATTCATATATTTATCTCAATCTCCTTTTAATTCCCATTCTACATGCATCGTATTTTAATTTAATTCCAGACTCATTGGTGACTATGCAGGAAAGTCAACTTGTTGAGGCTACGTCCTTAAATGGGGCCTTGTGTGTAATGGGCATTCAATAAATGTTTGTTGAATGAATAAACAAAGAACTGTGACCCAAGGGTTTCTTATGCAATGTCTGTATTTAGTTTTATAAATATAGGTTTTAGAGCTTTGATATCAAGAACAAAAATAGGGGTAGGCTTCATGGACAACACAGAACAAGTTCCACAGAATTAAGTTCCATTCACTGAGAGAAATTCACTAGCACTTTAAGGCAAGATGGTTAAAATATCCACATTTTTGCCCACCAATCTTGTTGTTTCTATAATCCGGTCCTCTGTATCTTTCTGACCTGTATACCTTTGTTTGGTCCCTCATGAGGACATAGATTTTTCTTTGATTTCGTAGAAGTCAGAACACTTGGAATCTTCAAAAGCAATATGCTATTTTGACTACAGAAATACTGGGGGCGAAAAACTAGTTTCCTCACAAGAAAAAACCTCAAACTATGAATGCTGGTAAGGGATATAAACTAGACTTGCTGCAATTATTTTGCAATACATACACAGACCAAATCACAATGTTGCCTTCCTGAAACTAACAGGCTCTAGGACAATTCTGTATCAATTAAAAAAAAAATAAAGAAGAACAAAACAAAAACAAAAACAAAAACAAAACCTCACCAACAACTCTAATGTGTAGCCAAGAACATGAATTAAAAATGTGTCACAGTAAAATCTGTCCACAATTCAGGTCTGTCAGTGATACTATTTCTATTACTATGGTATTAGTTCAAAGTATCCAGCAGCATCTTACATAATGGCCCTGGTAATGTGGGTAATTATATTTTTATCCTGTCCTCTTACCTACTTACTACTCCTAAACCCATCCTAAGCACATATTCCGAGGACCTTTATATACACCTCTGAAGGCTATAAGTGTGCAAGTAATTTTTCTTTTTTTTTTTTTTAAACACAGAGCACATTATATGGCTACCATATTTCAATGGGCATTTTCTTTGAAAACATCTAGAAGTTGATCAGAGCTGCAACTAATAGAAATGTGCTTGTCTTAATATCAACCTGAAGGAAAAACACAACATGATATAACAAAACAAAGCAAAACACAACAGTAATGAAAGAATCTCTCTTTTGCATCAAACATGGTGCTGGGCCCTGTGGAGGTACACAGAAGAAACACAGAGCATAGTCCCAACCTGAAATGACTGGGTCTGGGAAGAGAAAATTGGAATAAACTGACATTCTACATAAAAGAGCTAGTAAATAAGAATGCGCTGAATGGTATCCATGAAAATTCAAAAGAGGAGAGAAAGCGGGATTAATATGGACAAGAATGATGACCACTGATGGTTACTGAGCACTATTATTGGCTGGAATTATTCTAAGGACTTCGTGAATATGAACTTATTTGAGGTTCTTCATCCTAGAAGATGCTGGTCTCTCCATTTTACCAATGAAGATGTTGAGACAGTGAGCACCACAGAACTGGATCAAGGTCACAGAGCAAGGGGCCAGCCTAACCTCATTCCAATCAGTGCCCTTGATGCATGGACAGAAATGGGTCCACTGAGGAGATTAACCTGAGAGAGAAGCTGAGATTTCCCACATTTGTTTTTATTTCCATGAAGCAGCAGTGTATCATCAAGAGACTGTCCCTGTAGCTCTGCCACACACTGCTGGGTGACCTTGGGCAGGGTGACCTCCCAAGCTTCAGTTCTGACATCTATAAATGCTGGCCTGGGGTTACTAAGACCCCCTTCAGTCCCGTAGTTATCAGAGTACAATTTACATGAACAGAAGGATGATGGGAGGGTGGAGTACAAGGAGGGAGACACAAGGTAGTAGGTAAAACGAGAACGAGGATGAGAACCAACAGAATCAGCCTCCGGTTCTGCAGAGCATAGCTTACAACGTCCACCCCACTGACCTTCGTGACTTTTGTGTCATAAAAGATACAGACCGTCTTAAAAAGCAAACGAACAACAACAGACCTAGAAGTTAAGTTTACTCAGTATAGCACTGAGAACAGATGACTCTACCAGGTAGAGAGTTTTCCTGGATCTCCACAAACCAGGGTCACAGCAAACTCCTTCAGGAGCCTGAGATCCTGAATGCCCCTTTTCTGAAGTGTCTGTTCATTTTCCCAGATGGCACTTCCCCAGTTTTTGAAGACCAACTTCACCTCTGTTTTTTCTGGGTCATGCCAAGACCCTTAAGAAACTCTGACTCTTTTTTTTTTTTTTTTAAGATTTTATTTATCTGACAGAGAGAGATCACATGTAGGCAGAGAGGCAAGCAGAGAGAAAGAGAGAGAGAGGGAGGAGGAAGCAGGTTCCCTGCCTAGCAGAGAGCCTGATGCAGGACTCGATCCCAGGACCCTGAGAGCATGACCTGAGCTGAAGGCAGAGGCTTAACCCACTGAGCCACCCAGACAGCCCCAAGAAACTCTGACTCTTTACACGAAGTGTCCAGAGAGTAACGCTTTCCAGGGATGTCTTTATGTGGCCCAACCTGATCACACAAAAGGCGACTAAGATCGTTAAGTCATCCGTAAATGACTGAAAACGCTATTCAATTCTCTCCTTGCTCTTTCCCGTTTCCATGCTGTCGGACATTCTGAGCCTTGACTTCACTGGATTCTGGCGTGCACTTTGCCCCTGGGATGGGGTGCCTCCATATCCTTGCTTTGGGTGTTGTACGGTAAGTATCTGACACTGACTTGTCCAACAATGTCGTTTTATTTTGTTTACTCAGGTTAGGATGCCGACCACAGCTCCCCCTCTAGGACGCCAACCTGTCCTGATTAGGAACACCACTCCCCTGTCTCCCCAAGCTCCAGGCATTCAATAACTTGTCCTTTCATAACAAATAAAAGACAAATACCATATGTTCTCACTTAGATGGGGAATCTGCAAACAAACAAACAAACAAACAAACTGAACTGACACAAGCAGAGAGTGGGTTCGTAGTTGCCAGGGAGTGGAGGTAATAGGGACACGTTGGTCAAAGGGTACAAATTTCTGGTGATCAGGTAAGGAAGTTCTGGCAGTCTAATAGACAGCATGGTAGCTATAATCATCAATACCGTATTGTATATTCAAAATTGCTACGAGAGTAGATCTTGAGTGTTCTCACCATGACAACAATGAAAAATGTAATTATGTGACATGAAGGGTGTATTAACATGCCTCACTGTGGTAAACACTTTAGTGTATATTTGTATCAAATCACCATGTTGTATACCTTAAACCACAATGTTATTTGTCAATTATAGCTCAATAAAACTGTGGGGAGATCAAAGAAAAAGGGGGGCTGTTTCAATATTTTCTGAAGGATCATGTTGTCATAATTTTATTCATCTATTTGTTCTCTTGGTGTCTTAAAAGAAAGAGTAGATGTGCAGGAAAATACATTTAAACCGAGGTTTGATCTAGGCCATCATATAAGAATAGATACTGAAAGGAGTATTTTGACTGGCTTTATTAATGCAAAGGAAACTAGGAAATAAAACCTTCCATAATCGGGGTGAAGAGTGGTTTGTCAAGATGCAAAACTATACGAAAAGTTTTATGATCTTCTAGAGTTACTCATGGCTGTTTTTCTTCTTAGAATCTGTGTCATCAAAAAATAGCCCATGGCTAGATGAGGTTCGTTATAATTAAAGTCTCTGTGACGAGACTGAGGGCAGCCAATAGTGACTACACACAGCTGGCTCGGCGAGCCCTGCATTTCCTCCTCAGTGCTCATCAGATCGTGGAAGAAAATGGCATCAAGTGTTCAGACTCAATCACAGACTCCGTCAACTAGGAAAACTCTATATTCTTAATTTTCCATTCACACTGTCCTACACTTGAGAGCAAGGGAAGACAGAAACATGAAGCTCACTGTATCAAGAAGGACGACGAAACAAACAAAAGCTCCCTCACTTGTTCCCTCTTCCATCAGCAGAACGATTTCTGTTTTGTAGGTCAAGCATATTCAAGAAACCAAAACAAGCTCTAATAAATATTGGGTAGTTTACACCATCCTAGGGGCCTCAAATACCTAAAGAGAAATGATATTTTCCAAGAAGGGAGGAAGTCCTTGCCACTCATTCTCACTGTTACATAGAATTCTGATATATGGACACTGTAGCCTTATTATATGAGAAGCATTAGAAGCATATATAACTGTAATAAGAACTTCACAAGATGGGTAACTTTCTTGGAGAAAGTTGGGCCAATTTTTGGGGGGGGAGGAGAGGGATGAGGGGCAGCAAGAGAGGGAAAGAGAATCTTTAAGAAGGCTCCAAGCTCAGTGTGGGGCTGGAGGCAGGACTCGATCTCACAACCCTGAGATCATGACTTGAGCCATATCAAGAGTCAGACGCTTAACTGACTGAGCCATCCAGGTGCCCCAGCTGGGCCAAATTTTTGACCCTTCTTTGAGATATGAAAATAAATTATTCTAATTTTTATCTAAATAATATAATTTTATTTTGCCCAAGAGATTCACTTACCAGCCAAACACACAGAAACATAACCCCAGTCTTTGGGTGGTAGGAGAAATGTCAGACAATACCAAATACCCAGACCAAATACTTTGTCGAATTTTAGTGTCTGAGGGAAACCAATTCAGGGAGAGAACATCAACTCTTAAATAATTCTAGTCTGTTTTTACAAATTCTTAAAATGTTAACACTGTCATTTGATACTAAAATTATATTTTCTTCCAGTTGCCCATTCTCAAGGAAATGACAGCCAAGATTTTAAAATTAAATGGAACTTGCTCCATTGCCTTCATTTAGATGTGGCTCCTATTACAAAAGTTCCTATTACAAAAGTACAGATGTACACGTTCCGAGTAAAGGTAGTATGTGTGTGTTGGGGTTCTTCACTAGAACTTTTGCAATTGACTTTCTTTCTTCACCTACCTGAGAAATAGCATGCAAGTGGGGGAGGGGCAGAGGGAAAGAGCATCTCGAGCAGACTCCCTGTGGAGCACAGATCCCAATGCCACTCCATCTCATGACCCTGGGATCACGACCTGAGAGCTGAAACAAAGATATCATGACCTAAGCCGAAACCAAGAGTCTGACACTCAACTGAATGAGCCACCCAGGTGCTCCTGGAATTTTCTTTAAATATATTGATTTTTCATATGAGCTTATGAAACCAACTTCATATGACCAAGATACATAACAGTATTTTTCAAGGCAATGTTGACTAAATACTTAGGAAAATATCAACTTGATTTCTAGCATAGACATTTCTGTGGAACCTGGAATCCTCCTTTTTTCCTCCTGGGCAGCCTCTGAAAGTAATAAATTCAATGAAAAAAAGACCCTGCAAGATGCATTTTCTTGGCAAAAGTAGGAGACAGGTATAATCTGCACACCTTAAAATGTGTATAAGGACTGAGGCCAAGAAACAGCAGCATGGAGGGAGTGAAAAGGAGCAGACTTCAGTGACAAGAGAGTCTCGGGAAGTGATAGTATTTTCTGGAAGGGAAGAGCACACCCTGAGATGCAGAAATAAAGCTGACTGATGGAAATAATTAACGGAAATAATTATTAATTCAAGTAGAAGGAGTGGAGACACACACACACACACAGAGTCACACTGAGGAGGACCCTGGGTAGATAATGGTCTCCATGGCAGCAGAATATTAAAAGAACCTCTATGCTATAAAATTAGGGAAATATCCTGGTTTCTTGCCCCCACTCTACCCTTCCGCTCTTTCCCCCGACTAACACCTGCCCCATCCTGAGACTTCCCTTGCCCAAAGCAGAGCTGCAAGAAGATTCCAGAAATGAAGTGGTAAGACAAAAGCGGGAATGAAATGTGGTATGGCAGAATTCATGAAAGAACTGTAAGAATAAAAGAAAGCCAGGGTGCCTGGGTGGCTTAGTTGGCTAAGGGTCTGCCTTCAGCTCAGGTCGTGGTGCTAGGGTCCTGAGATCGAGTCCTGTGTCAGGCTCCTCCCTCAGAGCAGAGCCTGTTTCTCCCTACCCCTGCTGGTATGCTCTCTCACTCTCTCTAGAAAAACAAAAAACAAACAAAAAACAAAGCCATTGAAATTAAAAAAAAAAAAAAAAAAGCCATCAAGAAGAAGAAGAAGAGAAGGAGATCAAGGAGGAGGAAATTGGAAGGAGCCAAAGGAAAAACAGAAATCGCAGAAAATGTACTCAGGGAAACAGAAGATAAAATGACGGCTAAACAATGAAGAAAATGAAACAAACAAACAACTGGGAAGCATAAGATGGAAAAAGATCTAAAAGAAAGGCAGACAAGAGCATAGATAGGTGTAACTTCTCTCTCTCCTGGAAGAAATCCAGAAAAACACAAGTAAGAATAGAATTCAAGGGGGAAAATGTAGAAACAAGAAGTCTTGTATTAGATACATAGCCCTCCCTGAAACAAAGTCTACAGCCTTATTCTAATTTGAAGATACAAAAAGAATTCTTCAGGCACTCAAGCAAACTATACAGATATATTTCAGCAAAAGTGACTAGAAAGACAGAGAATATGGACACTGATATATTCCATCAGAAAGGTAAAGAAAGTTACCCAGGAGTTAGCACCAGAGAAAGTACCAGGCCAAAATGTTTTCACAGGTTTCTGAGAGCTCCTTAAAGAATAAGTAATTTGAAGGCTATTCATTGTTTCAGAGGAAGGAGGAAATATTTAGTCTCTAAGACTGAGTAAATGTCCATTACCCATAAGTATAGACTGACATGCACATATACACACCCAGAACTAAGGGACAAATCTCACTTAAGACGAAAGTCTTAAACAGATACATTAGAAAACAGAATTCAGCAGCATGAATATATGAAATACCACAGATGATTCAATATTAGGATCCTAATCATATCACTAATCATAGCAGGAAAACAACACGATATTCTTAAAGCTCCTGCAAGATATCTGGTAACATTCAACAGTCTTCCTTAATACAAACATACAAACAAACAAAAACCACTCAATAAGATAGTAATAGATGGATATTTCCCACTTTATTATTAATCAGAAAATGCTCAAGAAAGCCAAGCATAATACCTGTGAAAGAACATATTTGTACAAAAGGACACAATCAGTGTTGTGAAGTTTAGAAAGGAGAAAATTGAAATTATTCATATCTGAAAAGGTACTGTTTGGTGCTAGGAAAAACCAAGAGCATCATCCAAATCATGACGGTCAACAATGACAGAATTGACTAGCATAGACATGCACAAAATTAACATAAAAATCAACAGATTCCATTTCTGCTTTTCAAAATGTAGAGAGCTGGGATATATAAGAGAAAAACAGTTACAGAAAAGATGTATAAAATTGCAAGGAACTTAATAAGCAATGTTCAAGACGTGTACATAAAGAAAACATTGTAACTGAATGATGTCAAAGCAGGCTTAGCCCAGTAGAGAGCCAGTCCATTGCCAAGTTCTTGGAAGAGGAGGACCCAACATGACAAAGTTGTCAATGCTCCTCAAGGTAATTAAAAAAATGCAATGTGATTCAAGTAAAAAATTCTAACAAGGTTTTTCTTTTTAAATTAATGTTGGAACTAGATAAGCTACATGTAAAGACTATATGAAGAAAACCTAAAGAGACTATCCAAGAATATTCTAAAACAGGGAAAGAAAGGAACAGGGACTCATACTCTGAGATATTAAAATTTATTAAATCTTTAATAATAAAAGCAATGTGGCCCTGGCACACAGGAAAAGTAGAACAGAAAAAGAATTCCAGAAATAGAGACAAACAAATTAGAATGGATGATGGTAGCAACTCAGAACAGGAGAGAAGATGGTGTCAGAGCATCTAAGAAATTTAGAAAGAATAAATAAGTAAATTTGGATATACCCTCACATCAGGTTAATATCCAAATAGATGAAAGATGTCAATGCCAGAGGAAGAAGGAAGAAGACAGGGAGGAGCCATTGCTTTCGTTAAGAATCCTGGAGGACAGAGGAGGGGTGGGAAATTTATTGATGACCTCAAAGTGGGGAAGACCTTTGTGACAATACAACAACAAAAAAAAAAAGTAAAGAAAAGAAAGAAAGAAAGAAAATCCAAAAAACATAAATAAACGAAATGAAAATTCAACTAAAAAATATCTAATGTGTCTTCCTTGACTTTAAGACAAAAATAAAACCAATACCTTACACAAAGTAAGAGACACATGCTAATGGCTCCCACTAAAAGAAATGCAAATTACATCTACTATGAGATATCATCTCCCACATAAAACTTGGACAGTTTGATAACACCGTCCCTTGTTGGCAGGGCTGTTGGAAAGATGGAACGTCCATTCTTTGATGGCAACACTTTAAGCTAGTGAAATCCCTCTCGCAGACAATTTGCAATAGTTAGCAAAATTATAAATTTATATATTCTTTGATCAGCAATTGCACTTTTAGGAATTTATTCAAAAGATACAATGCATAGTATTCCATTGTGTATGGACATTGGGGAGGGTATGTGCTTTGGTGAGTGCTGTGAAGTGTGTAAACCTGGCGATTCACAGACCTGTACCCCTGGGGATAAAAATATATGTTTATAAAAAATTAAAAATTTAAAAAAAGATACAATGCAAAGAAATGCAAATAATGGATGTAAGTTACAGTACTCTTTGTCACAGTAAAAGATGAAATCAAACCATCCTTCCGACCACTGGAATTATAGCAGGCACGGATGAGAATGAGATCCGTTTTTGAGAGAAGAAAGAAAGCAGGATGTGTATCTTACATCCTCTGTGAAAGGGGCAGGGATACTCTATAGGTTTGTATTTGTTTGAATATACTGTAACAAATTCTCTGGAAGGTAAGAAAAGAATTATTGAAGAGAAAGCAGGTAGAGAACGAGGTTGATGGGATGGAAATGAGTAGATGGATGCCATGATGACAGGAAAACTTCTATCAGTTTTTTACACATTTTGTAGTTTTAAAATTTGATATTCTGTGAATGCATTACATTTTTTAAAGCTTTTGTTTTGTTTTGTTTTTGAGAGAGAGAGAGAGAGAGAGCACACGAGTGTGGACGAGTGGGGGTAGGGGCAGAGAGGGAGAGGGACAAGCAGACTCCATGTGGATTGCAGAGCCCCATGCCAAGTTCTATTTCACAATCTTGAGATCATGACCTGGGCCAAACCCAAGAGTCCCGCACTCAACCAACTGAGCCACCCAGGAGCCCTAGTGCATTACATTAAAACAAACAAACAAACAAACAAACAAAAAACACTCTTAAGATGTTAAAACAAACATAGCCTTTGATCAAATAATTCTGAATTAAGGAATTGACCCTAAGGAAAAGATTTCAAATGTGCACCACGATAAGAGTATAAGAAGTGCTCATTACAGAGTAGTTTGTAATAGCGTGAAAGAGAAATATAAGAAGAGAAAGAATTCAAATGCCAAATACTCAAAAATAATTTACACTGTAAAATACTATGCAATCATTAATAATGAAGTTGTAAAATAATATTTAAAGAAATAAATAATAAATAAATAAATAATATTTAAAGACTCAGAAAGATGTTCACCATATATTTATGGTTTCGTTAAGATAATTAAACAAGGCGACAATTGGACTGGCCTGATTCTAATGCCTCGGAAGCCTACATAAGCCAACCACAAACTAAGCCAGAGTCAACGCACTCAAAATGGGGAAAACAAAATGTAAGAACAACCAATCACAAACAGCCCCTCACGTTTCCCAAATAAGGCAATCGCTTCAGCTGTAGCCAGTGAATTAATTTCCTTGCTTTGCCACTCTATCTTCTCTGGAAAAGCTTCTCCTGGTTCCTGCTGATGCAAAGTTCATAACCACTTTTGGTTTGGTGCTTCCCCATTTGAATGGACATTGACTCGAATCAAAATCTCCAAATTTTAAAGTGCTTCAGTTTACCTTTTAACACTTCCAGAACATCATGGAGAGTACAGTTGAATTTTTAAAGTATAAATATATAGACTTAAACATACACAGGATGAGACCCAAAGGTTATAGAACAAAATACTTACCGGTGGCTTTCTTCAGGTCAAGGAAGGTTTCAATTGCTACCCTTTTGCTAACATGTTTTCTAAAATAAACCTACATTCCTCTTATAATTGGAAAAAGTTTCAGAATCAAACATCCAAATAACATAAACCTCTGTCCATGTCTGTTTCAATATAGTAACGTAGAATCTATTCCATCTTGGTGTTATAAATAGACTGGCATAATGTAAGAAAAGTCAGGCCACACAGAATGAAAATATTGGTCTGAAATTGAGGGTAATTATAACTTACTGCAGACTCAATATTTGCCAGGCATTCTTATAAGTGCTCCCTTTATATTATTGTATTCAATTCCCACAATGTCCAACTGAAGTCAATACTGTCGCTGTCCCATTTTATAGCAAATGGCGTCTTAAGAAGTTAAATAACTTTTTCAAGATCACCTTGTTTGCAAAATGGCAGAGACAGGACAGCCCCCCACCATGAAGCGTGGACAGATTTAACTAATTTGTGACACTGTCCATTACAACAAAGCCAGCTGAGGGTGTGTAAAATCCCCACCTGATAATGGGAGGTGTTGTCACTCCAGAATCACTATCAAGAGGTTAAAAGACGTCCTATAAACTCAATAACCTGAATACTGCAAGAAAGGAGTGGCAGTCTCTGGACACTTGGGAATCAGCCGGCATCTTTCCTGCCCCTCCCAGAAGTCGACTCTCCCTGCAGGAGGCAACTGCAAGAGCTACATTTCTGCATCTGCAAAGTGGCAAACTGAACAAAATCCCCCTCTTGAGCTGGCTGACGGAAGCAGCAAACAACACCCTTAACTGTGAATGTTCAAAGAAGACAGGACAAGGGACGCCTGGGTGGCTCAGTTGGTTGGACGACTGCCTTGGGCTCAGGTCATGATCCTGGAGTCCCGGGATCGAGTCCCGCATCGGGCTGCCAGCTCCATGGGGAGTCTGCTTCTCTCTCTGACCTTCTCCTCATTCATGCTCTCTCTCACTGTCTCTCTCTCAAGTAAATAAATAAAAATCTAAAAAAAAAAAAAAAAAAAAAAAAAAAGACAGGACAAAGAGTTGCCCAGATTAAAATGAAGAACTCTGTAGCATTAGCAAAGCGATACCACCTAATTGCATTGGCTTTCAAAAGATAAAACAGAAATATGAAGACACAACCTGTTGATGACATAATTTTCTTGAGCTAGTGAATCATCTTAAAACAAAATTCAGAAATTCCTTCTTCACATCACCAAGGCCTTTACTAAGGGGCGTGTAAGGGAACCACACATTGTACAGGTCACCCACTCACTTCTAAACTACCATGGCTTCAGTGATGGAAGCCTTAGCAGTGTGGAAAGAGAAATTATGGTGATTTTGATTGGGGTGTAAGTTTACTAAATATTTAAAGAAAATGAAGCAAAAAGTTACACGAGTTAGATAAATTTCTCAAGTCTGGCCAAATCTTACCATTCAAAAATAGTAGTTAAGATGGAATGGGGGCTATGAACAACAGTTTATCAAAAAATGTCTTGGAGATACATTACAGGTGGCTCATGTTTGTCTTATGAAATGCTCAGTAAAAAAATGGAATTTAGATGGAAAGGATCCAAAACACCATGAAATGTACTTCTTCCCAAATCCCACTGACCTTTGGAAGTAAGGGTGTCCCGAAAGAGGACTATGTGAGGGGACTCAGGGGAGCACTATGTCCCCTCTGCTGGACAGCATCATTGAGACAAAGTAAATGGTGGGACAGGAGCCAAGATCAGCCCCTCGGCTGCGCCTGCCTTGGAGTCATGAGCTGAAGAGATAAGGAGGCTGAATCTGGCTCCACGAGGGTTGCTGTGATCGACTGGTTATGTCTGTCAAAGCCAGGGGACAAACACGCAGTGATGTCCACACTATCAACTTGCCATCCAAAGACAAGGAAATGAGGCTGATGAGGAAAATACAAGCAGGATTAGGGTCCTTAAAGATACACTAGAACACATTTCCAGATTAAGAATTGTGTGTGCATTTACACATACGAAAAAGGCAAGTCCTTAGAGAAATATACATACATGGACAAATGGGAGGGGGCAGGCTTTGAAATGTTAGTGCTTCTGGTTTATCTTGATATGTTCAAGCATCGTGATCTTGAGGGATCATAACTCTACCTCTCTTGATTCACGTTTACTCACTTAGAAAGTAGAGACAATGATATGAGGGATCTCCCCTGGTTCTCCCAGGGTCAGATGGGACACGTGACACAAACAGGGGCTGTTGTATGGTGCACAATGGCCCTAGATGTCCAGAACCCCTGCCCAACAGCAAGAATGTTGAAGGTGGGCTCTGTGGGGCCCCCAGAGCTGGGACTCCGAGTAGTAGCTAATTAGAGAGCCTCAGAACTACAGTGTCTAATACAGAACAGCGTATGCCAGGGAAATGTGAAGTGATTCATTGCACTCTGTCCTCGATTCCTCTATACACAGTTTCTCTCTGCTTTCTCATAGCCCCAAATCAACTGAACGCTACTCCAGGGCGTGCAGGCCTGTGTGGCATCACCGTCACATGCGGGGCATGGTGATTGCCACCGCTGCCGAGCCATTATGCCATCATTGGATAAGAGCTGTAATTTTTCTACTGAAGATTTACTCTCCATTCAGCAACAATTTACAGGAGAAAGAAAGACCAGAGAAAGCATTATTCATCTTTTCTTCTTACCAGAGGATGACTTGTAAAATAGTTTATAAATGTCACTCTTTTGGATCAATACAAAATACATCTTTGAACTGATGCAAGTCCACGGCTTTAGGAGGCTGCAGAAATGTAACCCACATTCAGCCACATCGTCCCCAGTGGGCTGACCATTCCCAGCAGGAAGGAAAAAATAAAGCCCAGAGTAAAGGGTTTCTGTCTAAGAATGAGTTTGCTCCCTAAGGGCTGCGGGGATACAAATCAGGGCTGCATCAGCTGACATCAACCTCAGTTTCTAGACCTGACGGTGTGGGTGGACGGTGCAGACAAATCTGTTTTCTGGATGCTTCTGTTGAAATCCTGGTCAAGGCTCATGGCTCGCTTGGTTCCACATTATCTGATACAACCCACTGAGCAACTGAATGCATGTACTTATAACGAGCGGGGTCCCATTTCCCACTTTATCACGTACCACATGGGATTAGTAATGAATACTGGCAATGGTAAGCCTCAGGTCACAGGGAGGTGGTTTTGCAACCATCCTGTTGGCCAAAACCAGATGTGGCCCAGATGGAGCACAAAGACCCATTACCAAAGGAGCATGGATGAAGTAGAGGGAACATCACTGCAGCTATTTTGAGACAAGGAAACTTGTTGGCATTTGCAAGTATGGATATCAAATCTTTATAACCCACTAAATTTATTCTTTGTTTTTTAATTTTATTTTATTTTTAATGATTTTATTTATTTATTTGGCAGACAGCGATCACAGGTAGGCAGAGAGGCAGGCAAAGACAGAGAGAGGGAAGCAGGCTTCCCACTGAGCAGAGAGCCCAATGTGGGGCTCGAGCCCAGTGTGGGGCTTGATCCCACGACCCTGAGATCATGATCTGAGCTGAAGGCAGAGGCTTAACCCACTGAGCCACCCAGGCGCTCTTCTTTGTTTTTTTTTTAAAGATTTTATTTCTTTATTTGAGAGAGAGAGAGCAGTGGGGAGGGGCAAGGGAAGGGAACAAGGGAAAGAGAGGGGAGAGAGAGAGAAGCAGACTCCCTGCCAAGCAAGGAGCCTGACATGGGGCTCGATCCCAGGACCCAGAGATCAGGACATGAACTGAAGGCAACTGAAGATTCTGTTGGTATCTACCTAATAAAAATTAACCACCTGAGCCACCCAGGCGCCCCTCATCTAAATTTATTCTCAGCCATATTTCACGTGTCTCAATACAGCTACAGTAAGGATAAAATATCAACAAGGATCTCTGATTTCCAGAAGAAACCATTCCAAAGCAGACTGGTCATTCTTTACCCCTGAGTCTTCTGCACCAAAAAAGCATGACCCAAAACACCATCAGTCTGAAAGGGAAGCGCTATTTCTGTAGCCAGCTCAAAGGATTTGTGTTCTACACAAGAGATATGAGATTCTGTTGGTATCTACCTAATAAAAAGTACTTTAAAAAAAAGACAGCTGCACATACAGATGGGAATTCAGAGCCTCACACAAAACTGGACTCTGATTACAAAACACGTCATAAAAACTATTGTTCCAATGGAGTATTCTGTCACATGAAAACAGGTTTTCAGTGAAAAATTGAACTTGATAATTTAGTAGATGGCCAAGACTATTACAATCCAACATACACACACACACACACACACACATATATATTTAAGTTTTCTGTAAGCAATAGATTGGACGTTTTAGAAATGTGATTTCAGATATAGAAATGTCATTATTTCAGTCGGTTGTAGACAGAAGGGATCAGAGGGCAGCTGAAACCCCGGAATCAACGTGCATAATGCTGGAAAGAACCACTCCTTGCAGCGCTGGGCCTCCAGGGTCAAGTTCTCTACTGGTATGGGTCTGTGAAGGCAGAGAGGACGCCAAAGGCAAGGAAATCCAGCCTCTGCGAGAGGGTCTCTGTCTCTGCCATCCGTGTGGACTGGGATTATGGAAGAGTCTGGGGTAAATGATCCAGCCCAGAAAAGCATCACAAGTGCAAGATCAGGGTAGCTGTTGTCATTGGTGGGGATGAGGCCAGTGCTCAGAACTCCCCACTCTGTCACATCCCGTGGGCTCCAACTGTTGGGACAGGTGCTTCTCAGAAGACAGTGTTCCTAAGAAAGGTGAGGCCCATCACTGCAGGAAGGACCACCAGTCTACGTGTGGTCAACTGGGGGCTGGGCCCTCATCCCTTCCATGTGGCATATATATCACAGAGGGATTTAGGACACAGCTCCGTGGTCATATACACCTTATATGGAATTGTTCCTTCTGCCCTTTTAATAAATATGCAGCGGCAGGCAGGTCAACCGAAGCCTTGATTTCCTTACTTGTAAATTGGGTAAAAAAGACTCTACCTCTTTTAAGGCCATGGTAAGGGTTAAAAATGAGATAATGCATGTACTGGGCTGAAAACAGAATGTCTAGGGCAAGGACATCATCAGTAGGTTCAGCCCTGATTACTTTTATGTCCTAAGAATAGCTCTTTGTCCCTCACCTAAAATCAAAACATGCCCTGCAAACAATTACTATAAAATGTTCTTTAAAAGTATGCTGCACAATCATCATAGCTTTATTTGTTAAGTGTTCTTTTAGGAAGCAGACCAAGGAGAGGGGCACCCGGGTGGCTCAGTAGCTTAAGCGTCTGACTCTTGATTTCTGCTCAGGGCACACACAGGATCGTGGGATTGAGTCCCACGCTGGGCACAGAGCCTGCTAAGATTCTCCATGAAATAATCTGCCTTAAATTAAAAATCCATAAAACAACCTGCCTTAAATCCTAACACACAGGCAGATTGAAACCTCTCCCCGCCCCCCTCCCCAAGTCTCTGTTTAAATATGGAAAAGAGCTATTCACAGCGAGACTAGAAGTGAAGTTTGTCTAAGAGCCTCGCTGCTACCAGAGAAAGAACCTTAATGAGAAATGCCATATTCTGCAGCGGCAGCTGTGTCTATGTGCAGACCTACTTATTCTGAAATCATGCAAACTCATCTTAATCGAGGTCTAGCGTCGTGAGGGGATGGGAGGAAATTCACACATTTTACTCGGTACGCTGTTTGCTAAAGCGGCACACCCCGTTCTGCGGTCTAACTCGAGCAGAATTACACGACAGAAAGTCTTACGTGAAGTTTCATCTATGTTAAGCAGATTTCTCTGACTACTAAATATGATTTATTTCTTATCTATCTGCTGTCTTTCATTCGAAGATGAGGCTTCTTTGGGATACCGGTATATGGGGAAAGTATGTTAAAAGGAAAGGAGGCAGATGGCAAAGACCAGCCAAGTCTACTTAACTATTTTTGCCTTGAGGCCAGCCCTAAGGTTGGAAGTAGAAAGGACTGGAACAATAGGAACAGGTGACAGCCTCAACCAAGCTGCCCTTACAGGTACAGGGAATGAGCCTCCACAGGACAATCTGAAGACTTCTGAGAGATTTCACCCCTCCCATCAATGTCCCCTCAGAGAGCCCGTGAATAGTGTTGAAAATTCCCGCAGTTTATTTCTTTCAGTGTGTGAAGCCCTTGAAGGTCCCTCTTGAATGCCAAGGGGCACAGGGGAGATTAGAACACATTGAGACCTTGTCGATTGGTGGGATCTTCATTTGAATTAGAGCAAAAGGGTAAGTATGTGGCCATCTCACAGAGTTTTGAGGGGTGAGACAAAATTAAAAAACAACAATTATGGAATATTGTCCAGGTGCCATGCTATGGGCTTAAAAACTTCACATGACAGTATTTCATAGCAGGGACTATTACCATGAAGTAGAAACTATTATTGTCCTCATTGCACAGACAAGGAACTAGATGCTCAGGAAAGTTAAGGAATGTACTCAAGACCGTAGAGCTAGGAAGGAGAAAGGCAAAAATTTGGACTTGGGGCTGTCTGGCTCAAGAGAACCTTTTGCTCCTTTCTTCTCACATTTGGATAAACACATTCACATTTAAGGAGGGGACCTGAGAAAATTCCAGTGTGGAAAAATCCTGTCCAAAGAGTAACGACCAACAGGTAAATCCAGACCACTACTGAGCTTTGAGTGTTTCAGAGATCAGAGCCCTAAAGGCAGGAAAGCCAGTGGACTATAACTTGTGATTCCTAATTAAGAGGGCAGATTCAGGAAGAAAGACCCATCTGTTATCCTACAATTAGTGTATTCAGTAAAATCAAAAGTAAGACTTTCAACCGTCCACGGTTTGCGTGTCTTCAGGCTATTAATGCTTCCCACCATGACAGTTATATTCTACCATATCTGAAAGTGCAATTTTGAATGGATAAAGCTGATAATGAGCTATCATGTCTTAACCATATCCTCATATAACCTTATCTAGAACATAACTTTTATCTGCGTTTAACTTTTATGTATGACTATCACTTGTTCTCCTTTCAAAAAAAAAACATTCTTTAAGAAAGCGAAACTGTTGGGGCGCCTGGGTGGCTCAGTGGTTTGGGCTGCTGCCTTCGGCTCGGGTCATGATCTCAGGGTCCTGGGATCAAGCCCTACATCGGGCTCCCTGCTCCGCAGGAAGCCTGCTTCCCCCCTCTCTCTCTCTCTCTCTCTGCCTGCCTCTCTGCCTACTTGTGATCTCTATCTGTCAAATGAATAAATAAAATCTTTAAAAAAAAAAAAAAAAGAAAGCGAAACTGTTGCATGCAGGAGATCCCTTCTTGACTCATCATGACATATGTATTCTGTCCAACAAATTTCCTTTTTGGACATGTTTCTTGGCAATGGTAGCCTCTCAGAACTTAAGACAAAGTTCTGAGCCTGAATTTACATATTCATAACCCCTGGTTGACTGAAGTTTGACATCATTAAGTATAAGTCATTGGTTGCTGGTGAAGCTATAATGAAAGCTTTGCTCAATGTTTATGGAAATGCCAAATATATTTGCTCATACATAATAAAAATACAATTTAAACAATACCATCTCAAAATGTACAACATCAGCAGTTTTCATCTGACTGCATTAAGATCTCAGAGTCAATCTGGTGCACTAACTCCATGTATCAAAACGTCCTATTTCTTGGTAGAAGGACAATGTATTTGAAAGATGTCTGTAAAGTACATTTTTCTATAATCAGATCATAAATAATCACATTAAAAGCTGTCTACCTATTAGGAGAATCTCCTATCTGTTTAATCCTCTTATTTTTTTCTCCAACTAATTCTCTTACTCTAGTAAATTTGTATTTTACATAGAATACTGATACCCAGAAGTGCATGAAGACAAGAGTGCCTCCATGGAATAATCACATTGGAAGCATAAGGAGTAGGGATTTGGGATACTTATATTTAATGCCAAATGCATATTCTTCTTAATAAATGTATTACATGAGGCATATTATGGAGTTATACTCTGTCAACTGCATTTTGCCTCTTTTAATTACAAATACTTATTTGGGATTACTCCTAAGATTTATATTACATAGTACTATAATTTCCAATTATAGGTTAATGATTAAGATGCAATTTTTAATATGTGAGCCTATTTTTTAAAAAAAAAAGCCACCCCAAATTATATCTACACAGAAACATTTCTCCCTTCTGTCCAACTATGAACGTGGTAGACAACGACATTTGTCATTGTTCCTGACATTGCTTCTTCACAGTAACTGTCTTTGTTGTCCATTTCATTCTATGTGAATCCAAACTGTACTACATCTCAGTGATGCTACAAACAGAAATTTTTGTGTTTTAAAGCAATGTAGCGATATTACCTTCAGCTTCTTTTCCCTTCTTTTTACACACTACACTTTTGATCATTACAGGCAATATAGCTAGGGGACGCATAACATATATGTTAGGAATTAGTACCAGCCTTTAAAATCTCCACAGGAAAGGGGATCCTGGGTGGTTTAGGCGGTTAAGCCTCTGACTCTTGGTCTCAGCTCATGTCATGATCTCATTGTCGTAAGCTCTAGTCCCATACTGGGCTCTGTGCTGAGCTTGGAGTCTGCTTAAGATTCTCTTTCTGCCCAGACCCTGCATCCCGAGCTCATGTGCTCTATTTCTCTCTCTCTCTCAAAATAAATTAATTAATTAATTAAAAATCTCTACAGTAAAACTAAATATTTTCTATATATTTGATTTCCACCCCAAATTATTTGGTCAGTTACATTAACCTCTACTTCATGCAATCATCCACTGGACAAACATCACTGATACTTACTGTTGTTGAGTTTGTGTTGGTTCTAGGAAATAGGAAAGAGGCTGGATGTGGTTATTGAGAGACGACTGTCTCTCTAATACAGCAACTAGCCACCTTCATTGACTAGTCTCACAGTCAAATAAGGAACAAGAGAAGTTTGTGAGTGGGAAAAGCCAATTAAATTGAAAAATTTGCATTTTTATTTAGTAAGGTCTTCTGAAGAGCTACCTAGAAATAGCATACAATTCTTTTAGAAGATTTTCTATTTATTTATTTGACAGACAGAGCTCACAAACTGTACTACAAGTAGGCAGAGAGGCAGGCAGAAAGGGAGAAGCAGGCTCCCTGCTGAGCAGAGAGCCTGATATGGGGCTCGATCCCAGGATCCCAGGATCATGACCTGAGCTGAAGGCAGAGGCGTTAACCCACTGAGCCACCCAGGTGCCCTAGCATATGATTTTTACCACAATATAACTGCCTTTTAAGTTCACCCGTTTTACTTAGTGATTCAAATAAACAACCCCATTACCATACTGTCTGCATGGCGGACTATAACATGAAATAATAAATACGGCCTGGGAAAAAAGTCTAATCAGAGATTTTCTGGAACAAACACTGGTGTAATCCAGTTTGGGATGGAATAGCATGCTGAGTGGATCATGAAGGATAGCGCCCCAACCCATCAGGTACCCTTAGTGACTCATGGAGGGGGCTACAGAGAAAACCAAGAGGGTATTGTGCAATTTCAAATCTGTTCAAAGTACTCATCCAAATTCTCAATTCTTCAGAGTTCTGGTTTTCTCTAGTTTCCAGTCTTGAAGACGGTATACTTATTTCATGCCATTCTTATTACAAACTCTCGCTCCTCGTTGGACCTTCATACTTTGCTTCATTGTCCCATCAAGGACATTTTACAGGCTTGCATAGGGAATGCCGATGCTGAGAATTGCAAGAAACATGACAGGAAGTACAGTGCAAGGGGCTGGTCTGCTGCTGACCTTGCCCAACCATCACACTTCGAGTATTGTTTCCAGGGTGACACACAAAAACTCCCACAGGCAGAGACCTCCCTCCGCTCCACATGTGGGCGAGCTCCTCACACCTTAGGGCTCTGTGTGTGTGGGTCCCATGTCTTGGAGCTCTTGCCCTATTTGTCACCTCACCGAATCACACCTGAATCTGCAATAATGTCACTGCTTTCCAGAAACTTCCCCTGACGCTCCCATCTAAAGCACATAACTCTATTATAATTTCTCATTGTAAGCCTCCACTCAGCTTTGCACTTTTTAGAACTCGGAAGTCTGTCCTAAGTATTACTTTGATGTCTGTCATCGTTAGTCATCCCAACAGCCTAAGAAGTACTAGGTTTGCTGATTATCCACACTTTCAGATGAGGACGTGAGCTGTTCATTGCTTGCTGCTAAGTTCCTGTTATGGCGCCTTGCTCGGAGCCCTGTAGACAGGTAGTAGTAATCACCAAATAGGGTGATGGAACCAACCATCTCTTGGAGTTGAAATCTGAGTCTCTGAACATGATGGGAAAACGGAGTCAGGGAGAACGGAGTTTGAAACTGCCTAATTACAAGATCCTCGTATCTAGGATCTATGCTCCCTAAGCTTCACTTTTTCATCAGCGAAGGGAGTGTACCATCTCCTTCACAGACCTGCTGTCAGGATGAGATGAATTAATGTAACTAAAACAATCTAACCTTATTGAGCACTGATAATTTCTCTTCATTTGCACTCATTCCAGCCCCTGGGTGTTTAAAGGACATGCCTCATTTCTCCTTCAGAGGACAGCCCTTCAAGTGAACTATCTGGCCCTTTACTCTTCTAATTAATTAGCTTGCATTTCTTAAGTTGCCCTTATACTCACTGACTAATGAGCTCACCCAACGAATATCTATGGAGCACCTCCTGCTTGCGCAGGGTAGTTACTCATAAATCCTGGTCATGACGAGTATACAATGAAAGAGGAAGTTTACATTGTTCAAAATCAGGGTCACTCAAAGGATTTGCTAAGGAACAGACTTCTGGGCGTGACTGTCCCTAGACTTTTTGATTCAGTGCATCTAGGGTGGGCTGACAATGTTCATTTCTAACAAGTCCCCCGGTGATTCTGATGCTGCTCGTTCAGGGAACACACTCTGAGAACCAGTGAACCACACTGTAGTGAGGTATTTGCCTGAGAGAGAGACAGGAAATGTGGGGAGGGAGAAATTACTTCCCAATGGAAAAAAGTCTGCCAGGCATTGGTGAAGATGGTGGCATCAGCCCTGGCCTTCAACTGCAAGATATGAATGAGGTTTCGTGCTTGTTTACCTTTGGGGTGGAAATGAGCATATTTGGGGCGCCTTGGTGGCTCACTCATTGAGTGTCCGCCTTCAGCTTAGGTCATGATCCCAGAGTTCTGGGATCGAGCCCGGCATTGGGTTCCCTGCCCAGCGGAGAGCCTGCTTCTCCCTCTCCCACTCCCCCTGCTTGTGTTCCCTCTCTTGCTGTCTCTGTCAAATCAATAAAATCTTTTAAAAAAAGAAATGACCATATCTGAACAAATACGACAGACATTTTGATAATCCTCTATCTGAAAATAAATCGAAGAAAAAGTGTAAATCTGTTTGATGGAAAGAAGTGGCAACTAGGACGTGAAGAGAACTCGTGTTGTAGGTTGATCCGTAGAAACGAACAGACACCAGTGTGAAGAGACTCAAAGGCATTCTGACTCTATAACTAATACATGTGTGAGTTAAAATGGTTAAAGGAGCCCATCTAGATTACGAAACCGTACTGACTCTGTCCTAAAACACGCATGCTGAGTCGAGTCAAGTGTCTTAGCCATCCCATTGCTGGTGTTTCTTGATTCCAGAAATCACCTGCTCTACAAAACATCTTTTACCTGCCACGTCATTGGTAAGTTGATCAAGATTACTGGTTAAAATTCAGTGCGAATTTACAAGCCCCTTTCCGTTGTCTCTTCCCTGAAAGAAAAGAAATTACTCATGATGTATAAATAAGAACACTGCCCTCATGTAACCCAGCGTGCTAACTGGAAGGGACAGGGAAGCAGAAAGCACCCAATGTGCTATTCACAAGTAGGGCAAACAGGTTCTGAACCAGCCGCCACTTCAAGGTAGGATTTAAAGAGAAATTTGAAATTTCAGGGCTGAAAGGAATTGCAGTGGAAAGGAAATCTAACCAATGAACTGCACTAATGGAAAATGCAGTCTATGAGTAATGAACAAAGGTACAAAGTGGCAAATTAAAGTACCAATCCTACAGTTACAGATATGATTGCTTAAGCAGTTCTCTCCATGAAGGGGTTTACCCAGTGATGGGCCAGAGCTAACTCCCATTAGGAACTCTGCATTCAAGCTTGATGTTGGTAGTCCAAAATTGGCCACGGGGCGAGTAGTCACGTCCCCCAAATTGGCAAAGACTACAAACAAGGTTTGTTTTTATTTTCCTGTTTTTCTTCCAGAACCAATTGCTAAACATTGACTACTTACAATTTTAAGTTCCCACTTCTTGAGACTAAGGTAATAAAATGTTTGATTATATGCACTTTTTTTTTTTAAGATTTATTTATTTATTTGACAGAGAGAGAGAGAGATCACAAGTAGGCAGAGAGGCAGGCAGAGGGAGAGGGAGAAGCAGGCTTCCTGCTGAGCAGAGAGCCCGATGGAGGGCTCGATCCCAGGATTCCGAGAGATCATGACCTGAGCTGAAGGCAGAGGCTTTAAACCACTGAGCCACCCAGGCATCCCACATCTGTTTTTTTTTTGTTTGTTTGTTTGTTTGTTTGTTTTTAAGGATATATTTACTTATTTTAGAGGGGGAGAGAGAGATATTGGAAGAAGAGCAGAGGGAGCCCAGCAGACCCCCCTCTGGGCATGGGGTATGACATGGGGCTTGAGCTCATGATGATGAGATCAGGACCTGAGCCAAAATCAGGAGTCCAACACTCAACCGACTGTGCCACCCAGGTGCCCCTGACTATATGCACATCTTAAGCAGATAGAAGAAAATTAAATATTTGAATATCCTATGCTAATTTCTTATGCTAAGAATCATTAGTGTACATTTTTAAAAAACGTTTACAATGTCCTTAAATGAGTACTAAGTGTTTCACATTCATGGTTCTATCTGGCCCACCATACAAGAACCTTTTGAGGAAGATCATATTAATTCATATTTCATAGGGAATGCAATACAAGTTCATTAACATTAAATAATTTGTTTAAGACTTTTCTTAACCAGTATATACTGCTTTATCCCTAAGTCAAAAACAGGGGATTCTTTACTCCCCAATCTTTGAAACAAGGACAACTGAATTGAAGTTGATAAACATCTCTCCACTGGAAATAATAAAAAATAATTCAATTGAAAAAGAGTTTTAGGTTGCATTTGTTTAGGCATGAACGAAAACATTCTCAATAGTAACAGATTTTATGAAATTCAATTTGAGGATGTACAGCTTCTTGACCTTACATAGTTGATCTAATCAAGCCTCAAGAAAGATTTGATCTTTATTTCCTAAAAGATTTTACTTATTTGAGAGAGAGAGACAAAGAGAGAGAGAGAGCACAAGTTGGGGGAGGGGCAGAGGGAGTAGCAGAACTCCCCACTGAGCAGGGAGCCCCACACAGGGCTGCATCCCATGACCCTGAGATCATGACCTGAACTGAAGTCAGACTTGCAATCAACTGAGTCCCCCAGTCACCACAAGATTTGATAATTTTTCGAGATTCCTTCAAATCTAGAAATTCATTGATACAGCTGGGTGTTTTCATTATTTTTTAAAGCCGTATTTATTTCAGTAATTGCTGCACCCAACATGGGGCTCGAACCCACAACTCTGAGATCAAGAGTCACACACTCTTCCTGTCTGAGCCAGTCAGGCACCCCAGCTCAGTGTTTTTAGAAAAGAATATATTTGGTATGATAAATTGAAGAAATACATTTATCGTGCATGGTAAAATTTATTATACTCAGTTTCATTTTAGTTACAGGCAAAGCATTATAAGATACGAAAGGCTAAATATTTTACTCAATTTTTTTCTAATTTTCTTTGCTTTCCTCAGGGCAAAGTTGAACTCAACCAGTTCTCTCTTGAGCATAATGAGATATGCCTCCACACTGATGAAAGATTTATACATGGTTTTGTGAATCTATTACTACTATCAAAATATATTACTGGACTCTTAACTATGCCAAGTGACCCACAGTGTGATCACAGCATGCTATACTATCCTTTAAAATTTTATCTTCGGAAAGTTGAGAATTTATTTATGTGTGTATACACACATACACACACACCACGTGATAACCCAGCCTGAAGCCTGCACCGTCCAAATGATATTCTGTCAGATCAAACAATTTTCAAAAGTTGTGGTTTATTAAATTTCCACAGAGGACTCAGAAAGCTTAAAAGACAAAATGTGAGAGATTTTAAAAATAAAAACCTTGTCTAGAAGAAAACAAAGAAATAATTTTCAGGATTAACTAAGTGTTTCATATGTGCTTAAAAATTTTCAGAAGCTACAATAATAATGTACTATCGATTTTCATCATCCATAAGATAATTCTACTGTTAAAAGGAATTTAAAATAGCTTCGTGTGTGTGTGTGTGTGTGTGAGAGAGAGAGAGAGAGAGAGAGAGAGAGAGAGAGATGGCTTTGCATGTGTGTGGGTGTGTATATAGGTTCCCTAAAATAAACTGTGAGGTTTTGGTGTTGGGGAGTATATTTAGCATTCAAACAAGATTCAACTCATAATTATTTGTTAAACAAATGAAACACTACTCTGTCCTGGTCTCAGGCTAGGTACTGGTGAATGCCCAGAAGGTTTCTGCCAAAATGGAACTCAGAGCCTGGTAGACCCAAGAGACCATGCCTTCATATCATCTTTAGAACTAAAGTTCTACTAATAAATTAAGAAAATGTATTTTATACATAGACCTAGGCTTGAAGATGTGCAAAAAAATACACAAGAATTTGATCATTCCCATTGGAGGTGTTTAGGGAATGGCACATAGCCTCCGGTAAGTTGAATAACCTGGCAGGATAAATAAACACACGGACAGATCTTAGGCAAAAGATAGGGCCAATTTAATAAAGAAATGTAATATAATACAATACAAATACAATGTTACAAAGAAATAGGAGTTCCTTTTCTTTCATGTTGATAACCCAGCCTGAAGTTTCCCAAATGAGATGCAATACGTCCTTAAAAATGTAGTTCATTTTCTTATTAGATTTTATTTTAGGATTAGATTCCTTATTCTAAAAGGTATTTCTTAATGTTATATGGTATATGACTCATAAGAAAATCTTTAGACCCAAATACGTCCTCGCTAACTTTTAAGCTAAATAGCGCTAGGGTAAAGAGGCCACATTTGCCGGCAGTGGAATGTTAGGTGAGGTTTGGAGAATTAGCAGTTTGGAAGAGGTGATGCAATTTCATTACACGGGACTGACTCATTCTTTCACCACGGAGTGTGATTTCTGGAATTGCTATTTGGAAGCAAGCGTGTGAGGTAAATACTCTTAAAAAAAAAAAAAAAAAAAACATAAATACTCATTCGTCATGTTTTGTTCACCCTGGGTAATGAATAAATATAAGACACAGACTTGAAGATAATTGAAATGCTACAGTTTTTCTCCATCAGCAATGAACACATGTTAAAAATGGAGTCTGGGGACACCTGGCCGGCTCTGTCTGTGGACTGTGCGACTCTCGATTTCAGGGTTGATTCTGAGCCCCATGTAGGTAGAACTACCTTATGGATCATGAAAATTGATAGGGTATTATTATTGTAGCTTCTGAAAATTTTTAAGCAGGTATGAAACATTTAATTAATCCTGAAAAATCTCTTTAAAAATGTAGTCTAAAATATGAAAAATGAGTTATGAAAGTAATTCAAAGGTTTATAGAAGGAAACAGTATCAAGCATAAGTTAATTTCTACCTTGTATAATTAATTAGTATTAATGAAGCCACCATGTAGTGATGATTATAAGAGAGAGACAATACAGCATAGTGTCCCCCAACTCCCCAGGTGTCATTCTCTCTATTTTAGTAAGAGAACCCCTCCTCAATTTTTTAGGGCCTTTGTAGAGATCACTTTTTTCTAGCTTTTCTTGTATCTGAGTGCTGGAGGAGAAGATGAGAATGGGATGAAGCTCCTTGCTTTCTCAAGCCTCCTTCCCCTCCTACAGGATGGAGCTCCAACATGGTAGTGACTCAGCTTTAGGTTTGAGTGTGGTGATCATACCTGGGATGGGGGTTAGGGGACTTGGAGCAACAGGTTAGATGAAGTCTGGGTACCTCATTAACCACACAGCATACAACGGCTCCTCTCACCTCAATGATAGCAGGGCAAAGAGAAATAAACGTATATCTTGTTTGAACCACCATGTTTTGAGGGCTTTTTGTTACCAAAACTTAGAGAAGACCTAATGCAATAAATCAGCAAATGATGATTGTCTGCTGGATGTTCCCCGACAGCCTTGCTCCTCAGTTAATCTATTCCATTTCTGGGAAAACCAACTCCATTATTCCCGTTGCTCAGGCCAAAAGATTGGAACTCTCCAGCCCTGCCTTCATCTCATATACCACTTCCAGTCCAACTCATTACTCAACAGTGCTGACTAAACTTTCTACCAAGTTCGACCATTTCTTCCCATCTCCTCAGCATGTCCCCTCCTTGACTGCTTCAATAGTTTCCTCACGGATACCCTGTTTCCAATTTCCATGGCTCCAAGGAAGTCATACATTAGAGCATGTTGCCCTTCAGCTTAAATTCTCCTGGGTAGTCCCATCTTGATTAAAAAATAACAATAACAAAAGTTCTTAACAAGGCCTACAAGGCTTCTCAGAGCTCTGTGATATCATCAATTTCCTTACTTAACTCCTCACCACCCCCCCCAAATAATCACTCACCTATATTCCAGCTGTGCTGGCTTCCATATTGTCCCTTGAATGTGCCAATCACACCCCATCTCAGGTCTTTGGACATTTGTATTCCCTTTGGCTGAAATGGTCTTCCGCTGGATATGAGCATGGCCACTATCACCTTACTCATTTTTCTGCTTCTGCTCCATGTTCAATTCAAAAAGGCCATCCTCAACTACCATATATAACATAGCAATTCTTTCCCTATCCTGTGTGTCACTCTCTATCCCCTTACCAAGCTTTGGTTTTCATAGCACTTATCACTGACCAATTTTATACACACACACACACACACACACACACACACACACACACACACACATACACACACACACACACACACACACACATAAACATTATAAATGTATGTTTCCTATCTTCCCAGTTAGGGCACAAGCATAATGTTAACAGGAATTTTCTACTCTTTGGTCTCTACTATCACCCAAACACTTAGAACAATGGAACAAGGCCTGACACAGAGTATATGCAAAATAAGTATTTCTTGAATGAATAGGCTGCATGAATGAATGAAACACAGTGTGACCCATGTGCTTATAGAGAGGGATACAAAGTTATACTGACTTCAGAGAACAGAACCCAGCCTAGTAGGGAAGAGTCAGAGAAGGCTTCTTAGTGGAGCCAATGCCCCATGGTGCCCCTAAAACCAGTAATGTCTTCATGTGTGTATTCCAAGCAGAGGAAAACATCTATAGAGTCACAGAGGCAAGAGAACATTCAAGGAAGTTGAGCCAAAGCCACAGAGTGGTGAGTGCAGAATCTAACGGGGAAGCAGGAGAAGTTAGAGAATTTCCCCAAGCTTCCTTAACTAGTTACATCTTAAGTAATCAAGATTCAGGTTCGTGTCTGCCAAGTTCCAAAAGCCAGCTTTCTCTTTATTTCACTGCAGTTTTCTATCCTCAGGAGTTTGGAATTCGCTATGGGAAAGCCCTGGAAAACAGTAAGTAAGGAGATGACACGAACACCTCTGTCTTCTAGAAAGATCTTGTTAGTGATAACATGGAGGAGGTATGGAAGTTTAAGAAGCCTGGGGACAGGAAGACCTATAGGAATCATTGGAAGAATTCAGACCACAAGTTCTGCAGATCTGAAATAAAGCAGCAGCAGACAGGGACCTGTGACACTGCCGGCTGATAAACGGAATAGCATTTGAGGATAAGCAGACGCAGGGTCTGGAATCACTCCTGGGTTTCCGGTGTGGGCCAGGGTTGGAGAAGAAAGGAGGTGTGGTTCGCGAAGCTGGGAATGCTGTAAGGTTCAAAGAGGAAAATTCCAAGCATTTCAAGCTGGTTACACAGCCACTTAATGGATGGATCTGGATTAAACTCCCAGGATTAACGGCTCTTAGACCAGTGGCCATTCCTCATAAGACAATGACACTACAGGGCTAAGGCTCACAACATAAAACACACAGAGACAAAAGACAGAAGCCTAGTTCAGCAGTCTAGCTATGTCAGAAAAGTCTACACTTTATGAGAACATGAAACAGAATGTACTATTGCAGAAAATAATGAACTATTACTTGCATAAGAAACACATTCTAAAATTAAGTTCTCATCACAACATAATGTCATATGTGTTCACAGTTGGAGGAAGCCTTTTATCTTCTAATGTTACTTATCTCCTAAGAGCTGCCTTTGGGAGAAGAAAACAGAAACTTGACTTTCCAAGAAAAATAAATGAAAGCAGTAAGTTTTGTTTTGTTTAACTTATCCCAAGAAGACGCTCAAAAGCATGGTGGTAAGATACCAAAAATAATGCTCTAGCAAATGAAACAGCTCTTTGGAAAACGCATCACCAGAAAAATATGTAGAGATGTCACACATTGACTTAGCAATAAGAATGTAAAATGAGACATCCAATCAGTAGCTGACAATTTAGGTTTACACCTGCATTGAGTAGACTACACTGGGAAAACATGGAAAATAATGAATTCTCTTATTTCATTTGAAAGCATTTATGGCATTAGATGAATTATTGCAATGAACCTTCCAAATGCAAAATGTTACGTCTTCTGGAATTTTTTTAAGTAAGAAATAAGCATAGTAAAAAACCATTTTCTTCTCCAAAAATCCTGATGGGATTTAAAGGATATTTGATTCCTCAATTCATTTAGAGCTATAATTAAAGTCTAATTACAAAAAAAAATTCAGTATCCTACTACACTAATTCAGGATAATCACTGGGGTACTCAATTACATTCCCAAATCTTAAACATTAGAAAGTGTGCAAACAGAACCCACAAAATGCATCAAGGATACCTTTCAAACTGTGAAATGGAATGTAATTAACAGACGAATAAACATTTCAATGAAACTGACTTGCCCATTGTTGATCAGTATTGTCTATATGCTCTAAATTTAAATCTCAGTCTTCGCAGAAATTTTTGTTTCTAACTTACCAAGACTGAATTTAAAAGCTGTTTGTTACAACCTTCCAGTTATAAAATAAATAAGTTCTGCAGATGAAATGTACAGCATGGTAACTATGGTTAATAACACTGGAATACACAACTGAAAGTTGCTGAGACAGCAAATCTTAAAAGATCTCATCATAAGAAAAATTTATAACTACGTATGGCAATGGATATTAATTAGACTTATGGTGGTGATCATTTCACAGTAAATACAGATATCAAATCCTGTGTTGTACACCTAAAACTAATATATGTTATATGTCAATTATACTACAATAAGCAAAAAATAAATAAAAATAAAAGACATGGGCTTTGTAACATGATCTTACATATGTGCTATTTGGGGTTTCGGAGTCAATATCTGATTTTTTTTTTTTTTTAGATTTTATTTATTTATTTGAGACAGAGAGAGAGAGAGAGCATGCGTGCACTTGAGAGAGAGAGTGGCGGGGGTTGGGTAAAGAGAGAGAGGGAGAAGCAAACTCCCTGCTGAGCACCGAGCCTCGTGGCGGGGGTTGGGTAAAGAGAGAGAGGGAGAAGCAAACTCCCTGCTGAGCACCGAGCCAATGTGGATCTTGATCCCAGGACCTTGAGATCATGAGCTGAGCAGAAGGCAGATGCTTAATGATTGAGCCACCCAGGCACCACTCAATATCTGATATTTTATTTTATTTATTTTTATTTCTTTTAATATCTGATATTATAAACTTTAAACTAATCTAGCGTGTTTTCTGGAGCAAACATCCAGTTGGTCATATTTGTCCTCAGGTCACATTTCAGAACCACTTAACACTAACAATAATTACTGAAAACTTCAAAAAGATTTTGCTCCTTTGGGTTAGATCTATTGATGTTTTTTCCATTAGACCTTAATGCAGGACAATTTTCAACACATTTATTCACTTGAAAAAATAAACTTACTACATGCAAAAAAGATTTTTATAAAATTGTATTTTTAAAATAAAAATTTTAGGGACACCTGGGTGGCTCAGCTGGTTAAAGCCTCTGCCTTCGGCTCAGGTCATGATCCTGGGGTCCTGGGATGGAGCCCCGCACTGGGCTCTCTGCTCAGCAGCGAGCCTGCTTCCCTTCCTCTCTCTCTGCCTGCCTCTCTGCCTACTTGTGATCTCTGTCTGTCAAATAAATAAATAAGATCTTTAAAATAAATAAATAAATAAATATTTTGATAAGGATGCCATTGCTTTATACTTTTTGGAAATCATGTTGATATCTGGCTCAAAAGACGAGAGCTTCATCCTCTCCTTCCGTACCCCCCCTGCAGCTACGTCACAGATCATGTCGCTTCTAGAAAATTCTACCACATACCCGTGGGAGAAAGAGACAAAGGACAAAAGGATCTGTTCGTGTTATTATAAAGATAGGTTTGAACTCAAAGGGCCCCTACAAGTTTCTCCAGACCAGACTTCAAGGATGACTCCTTCAAAAATATTAGTGTTCCAATTACATTGGAAGCAATTTTCAGTTTACTACAAAGATTTCTCATTGAAGAAGTTTAAAATATTTATGAATATCTCTGTGTATGAAACCTGTTCACATACGAAAATTCCCCGGTTTGATCTGCTGCAATGTACAACAACTACTCTAATTGTAAGAGAACTCCTTCCATCAACCTCCCCTCTCTGCCTTGTTGCATTAATGGGACCCTTTACCCCTCCATACTCAGACCTCTTCACAGGGCTGTCAAACAGATGTCACCCATGTGGCATCTCCAATGGCATCGGAACCTGACAATGTCAGGACAGAATTCCTGATTTCACTTCTTCACCATGAACTCCACATGATTTTCCCCATCTCAGCAAATGGCACCATGGTTCACCCAACTGTTTAACTCAAATACCAACAAACCCTTCCCAATTAATCTTTCTTTCACCTCCATATCACATCTATAAGCTGCCAAAATGCACCAGCCATCCCTCACTCCCCATGCTGTCAACCCAGCCCCAGCCAGCATTACGTTTTGCTTGACCACTGCTGTATACAACTTTCCAACCGGAATCCCTGTGTACCCTACCACTACATGGAACATATTTTCTACCCCCTGACTAGTAGCAGAATCTATTTTTCTACTCCTGAAACCTAAATCACAAATGCCCCATCTCAACCTAAACTCCAATGCTCTCTAAGTCTCTTGGAATAAAGTTAAACCACCTCCAGCATACCACAAGTGACCTTGTCAATGTCAACTCACAGCATTGCCTACCTTCTCTTGACCATGCCAAACTTTCCTCACCTTAGCAACTTTCTACTTGCAGCTGTCCTCATCTGGAGCCTCCACACACACTTCCACGTGTCTGGCTCCTTCTCATCATTTGGGTCTCAGCTCAAATGATACCCTTGTAGGAGAGCCCTCCTTGACGTACCTGATCATTGCCAAACCTACCTCACGATTCTCTCTTACATCACCCTGTTTTATCAATCTACCCCATAACTATCCAGAAGTACTGGGCTTATTTTCATGAATTTTCTTTGTGCTCTTCCCCTATGACCATCACCAGGCTCTAAGGTCTGGAAACGATCCTGTGTATGTCTTGTTCACTATGACACCCTCAGGCCCCCCTGAGACACAGTCAGACCTGAGAGAGAATTTGTAGGAAATGAACAGCAGAGATGAATAAATAATCAAATGACTTGATAAGCGAATCATAATAAAGAACCTGTACTGCCAAAAGAACTTCATAAAATACTTTCTTTGCTGTTCTCAATTGTCAAGGGACTTACAAAGAATTTCATGTATTCATGGATGACAACTCAGTCAAATCCACACTCTGCTCTATCTCTCACACCTTTTCTGCTTTTGTAGAAACACGCCATATGGAGGGGGAGGAAAGCATGGTGGTTTAGCAAGGCCTGCTATGGATATATGAAACCTAATTCTCAACATAAAAATCTGAAACATTTTTCCTGTTTCATGTGGCTTTGACCTCTGGAACTGATGCAAGAAATAAATACTGAAATTCATAGGATTAAATGAAATGTCAAGACTTTCCATAGAATTGTCTTAATTCTCTTTTAAGAAAATTGTGTGAAATTTGTTCTAAAAAACACAAAAGCTAAGTACTTTTCCTTTGCAAACTAATTTTTCATCTACGTGAGAATCTTATCATCAATATTTATGATTATTGTTAATCTTTTATTTTTCTTATAAATTTGAATTTAGCCATTGATTGCATCCTCTATATTACATTAACTACCCCATCATCTCCTAAAATACAATGTGAACTCTGGGAAGAAATAATTTCATGTAAATTCATATATACACACACATGGGCACAAAGCATAAATATCTGTGCATGAATATTTCCAACAGGCTAAGTCAATAAAAATGTCTCACTGGAAATATTAGAGCAAATTATTACAAATCTTTAAAAAATGACTTTAATTTAAGGGCATATGCTATCATTGAGTGGAACATTGGGGACAGCATAAATCTCTATTAAGAATATTGCTGAAGGTATTAAATATTCTAAAACAATATGAAATACAATATAACAAAAGAGTAATGTAAAATGATTCTCTGTAAACACAAGCCAGATATAAAATGTAACACTGAATTATATCCTTCTAACCATATAAACGAAAAAAAAAAGTTTGATGAGTATGTGAATGGTTTTCAGTAAAAGTTATCATGATAGGCTATTAATTAAACTCTTATGGAAATGAATGCTCATTCCTTCTTTTTGCCAGTGGGAAATCAGTGATAATTTAAAGAAGCTTGATAAATTTTTGAAGGAAAGTGTTAAACACGCTGGCGTTATAATTGTGTGAAAAGTCTTAGTTTTATTCTATAAATATACCATTGCATATTAGTGAAATGGAAAACCATCTCTCCTAATACTTAGGTCACTTTCACCAGATAATTTCTCTAGTATAACTTTGCTATTGAGCAAAGAACAGAGTAACTTAATTGGCTTTGATAAGGAAAATTATCAAAGTAACTTCAGTGTTCCTGTGAAGTCACACAAGACAGCACACATGTTGTTTTAAAGAATCAATGAAACAAGATGGAATTGGGAGGGAGACAAACCATAAGTGACTCTTAATCTCACAAAACAAACTGAGGGTTGCTGGGGGGAGGGAGGTTGGGAGAAGGGGGTGGGATTATGGACATTGGGGAGGGTATGTGCTTTGGTGAGTGCTGTGAAGTGTGTAAACCTGGTGATTCACAGACCTGTACCCCTGGGGATAAAAATATATGTTTATAAAAAATAAAAAATTTAAAAAAAAAAAAAACAGAAAAACAGAGAAAAAAAAAAAAAAAAAAAGCACATGCTTCCATATATTCTTAATGATCAAGTAGTTAGTTGCCTTACACAACTTTCCCCCCGAAAAAAACTCAGATTTAGTAAATTTGGGCAAACATTGCAAAAAAGGTGGTATTAAGAAAATCATTAATATAAATATAGTCAATAATAATTTCTTGATGTTTTAAATATACATAAAAAGTGAATTCTCAGGAATTAATTTCAATACCACCTTACATCATCTATCATAACTTTATATCTCCATACTCTGCTAAGCAGGTTTAGCACAAAAATATTTTTGTTTTCATCAGAAAGTAGTTTACAGAAGGACCTAAATATAAAGATCAGACTCGGACTTCAACCTTCCAAGGCCACAGGGGTGAAATTCAGATAAAGGATGTGTTATTAGGCTGCATTTCTCAAATGCGGGAGTCATGGGAGAATTCCAGTAAGGAATTTGGAGACCAACTGCAGAGTCCCTTGTCCCAGGGGTGGGGTGGGCCGTTGCCATGACAGCCACACAACGCATCTCCCTCTGGGAAGAAGCTCCTAACTGCCCAGTCTTTGGAAAGCCTGCCCCAACTGCTAACCATTCAAGGATTTTTCCTTAGAGGAATAGATATTAAAAGCATTAGTCTATCCACACCTTCCTCCCAAATCATTTGAAATCATGTTAAACGTCTCTGAAGAAATACATTTCAAATTGAACCCACAACAATTTCAGAAGACTGTCGAAGGTTTAGCATGCAAACTGGCTACCGGTTCCATGTACTGAGGCCCAAAGTTTTACCTCCTTAGCAGGAAATCAGTGTGTTTTCACACTGTCACCAGAATGGCACCAATCCATATTTTCTTTTCATTTTTCTTTTCAGTTATGCTGTATTCCTTTTTAATGTTCACTGAAAGTGCATTTTTAAACTTTCAGATTTGTCATTCTCTCAAAATTGCTGAATGGAGAGATGGGTATTTTAGTAAAATGAAGCAGCATATAAATAAAACCCGTAACTGTTATGAAGTAATAGTAAGAAATAAAAAAACACAAAACTTGTACCTTTTTAACATAACCTATGATCTCCTTTACCAATGTTGGATTGATTTTTTGGAAAAAAAAAAAAATTTGACGGCTCTCCAACTTCTTCTTTCTCAAAAAGAAAAAAAAAAAAAAACAAAGACAGTAATTTTCAAGGAGTTTAGCTTCTGGGAGTCTTCAAAAGGAAGAAAAGCCACACTATTGCCCTCTTTAATGTAAAAAATTCAATTATACCATTAATGATTTGGAAAGAAAAGTGGAGAGAGCTACAATAGTAGAAACACAAGGTGATTAAGCTATTTTTACAAAATCAGACAGAGATAAAAGCAGCCTAATGAGTGGTAAGAATATTATCCTTCAAAATATGTCAATTTTTAAAAAAATGATATTCTTAAAAAATCGTGTTATTTTTTCTTGACTTGTACAACAAATGCTATTACTTCACGATAGTATGTACACACACAACTTTATCTATATTAGCAATAAAGGGAAAAGGTATCACTCAGCTTAATCATCTATCACTAGTCATCAAATCTATCACTAAAGGACTTGCAATTATTTCCAAATATAAAACGCACCCTCAAAAAAAAAAAAAAAAAAAAGAGGGACGCCTGGGTGGCTCAGTTGGTTAAGCAGCTGCCTTCGGCTCAGGTCATGATCCCAGCGTCCTGGGATCGAGTCCCGCATCGGGCTCCTTGCTTGGCGGGGAGCCTGCTTCTCCCTCTGCCTCTGCCTGCCATTCTGTCTGCCTGTGCTCGCTCTCTCTCCCTCTCTCTCTCTGATAAATAAATAAAATCTTAAAAAAAAAAGACACTACTACCAACAAGCATATTCAAAAGTATGTGTACTGCCCTCTAAGGACAATTTATAAAGAATTCTTAAAATACATGGTGGAGAAGAACATAGAAACAAAAATGCATTGTCTTTCCGGTTCCCTGAATCTCATTTAGATCACAAATGCGGACAACTCCTCAACAGGTAATTCCTCATACACCTACCTCACAAGCCTTCATAGGCATACATATACACATGTAAACATGGATACAGAAATACTGCCCTCCAGAATTTCCTACAAAGATACAAATAGCACAAACCAAGAATACTGGTGTATTTGACTAGTCTAAAATTAGTAACTTCTGTTCATCAGAAGATAGCACAAATGAGTAAAAACTAAAGCTATAGATTGAGAAAGATATTTGCGCGGCATGTAAATGACAGGGATTAAAATGTGAAATAGATGAAGTCAATAGTCAATGGGAAAAAATGGCCAGAAGATGACTTCAGACCCTCCACAAAAGAAACAGAGGGCCCGTGAACATGGGAAAAACCTGCTCAGCCTTGTTCGTATTCTAGAGCAAAAGAACTGGAAACAGTCTAAATATGATCATCACAGAAAGGATAAATAAATCAGGTTATACAGCGTCACATAAAATGGAACCAAAAAATGAAGTAACAGAAAAATACGTGCAGAATTATTAGATTTCTATAATAGAGAACGAAAATATTGCCCATTGCATGCACAGGTGAGTTTTCCAGAGGCAGCCTTCGGAAGGCTGGTTCTCAGAAACTAGCTTGCAGAAGACTCATTCGCAGACCTGCCGACTGAGGATGTTGGCCCTTAGGGAAGGGCCAGAAGACGCGTTATGAGGTTCCGAGTCAGCTACAGGGAATCTCTCCTTCCCTCCCAACAAACTCCCTCTGAGCACAGGCTCTGTGGTCACTGCTAGGATGCCTCCCCAGATGGGGTTCTTGCCACCACCTCAGGCTGCTCACTTCACTCCTGGAGCACATCATTCAGCAGCATGTTGATACCCAGAAGTCTTCCCTATAACTCGCATTTCTCCTTCGGTCATCTAGATTCATGGAGGATAATTCCCTTTTCAAGTGACATTTTCAGTATCTGAAAGAGTATCCTTTCTTCCTAAACCTTCCATCTACACATGAAACAATGTCATTTAAATAAATAAATATACATATATTTAAATATATAAATATGTAAAAAGTGTGTATATAAATGTATATTATTAAATATATAAATATATAATATAATATATAAATATTTATATATCATTATTATATTATATCATATATTATACACATGTTATTAAACATATATTATTTATAAATAAATATACATGATATAAATATATAATATATATTATTTATATTTATTTATACACACATATATATATTTATTCATTTCCTGGACGTGGTCAAGTCTATCAAAGGCTTTTTTGAAACTTGGCACCCCAGAATATACATGATATCCCCATGTCGTCTAAACATCCCATACCGTTGCCCTCACCATTGACTCCATAACTGAAATGTAGTTTAAAAGTTGCATTTCATACTTCCAGATCCACTTGGTTTTTGATGACTTCTTATAAACAGAAGTCTGTTTTGGCTTTATTCAAGCAGTACCTAGGTTTCCTCTTTCACATTAATATTACATGCTTGGTCCAATGAAAGAACTGCAAAGTAACTTTAAGCTCATTGGTATTTCAACAGTTCTAAAGATAGCTTTCAGATTAACATGAAAAACTTCCAAGGCCAAGAGGCAACACCTGATTTTAGAGAACTAAATGGTCTGTTTGTCATGTTAAAATTACTGGGAGAGCTCATTCATTTGAAAATGCATTCAATTCCCTCATACTCTCAGGGAGTATTTTGAATGCCAAATGACATGGGGAAAATCATCATTAACATTCAATTTTATATTAAACCCCTCTTTGAATGTCCGCTTTCATACATCATTTAATTATATAAAGGCAGTAAAAATGTTTCAGGGGGAGAAAGGAACAGAGCTGGAAGGATCATGTTGTGTAAGCCAACTTGCGAATGTTGGCTAGCACGGTGATTCATGTCCACACTGAAGAATAAAGTGCTGGACATCAGCCTAATGGGCAGACTTTGTATCACCCCACTGAGTGGGGACAACCCAATAACTTTGTGTCGTTGCAGCAGAGTAACGCCAGGAACATGAGGCTTGTCCCTGAGTGTTGTTGGGAATAGTCAATTACCACTTAGCAGCTGTGTAGGGAGGCCATATTTAAAAAGTGGGTGTGATGAGCTTCTTAAAAAAAAAAAGGGAGGGGGCTGTGAGAAGAGCAAAGTCAACGCCATTCATTATAGACCGAAAAAATAGGTCCTTACAGATACACAGCAGAGTTGAGTCCTAACAATGGGGACAGAGAGGCGGGCCAAGGTGAAGTCAAATCACAGTTGCCCTTCGGATACAGAAGAAATTACAGGTAAGAGAGGAGTGAATGGTCAAAGATAGAGGGTGTGGTCAAGTTCAGTGCGCCAAGCAGGCAGAGAGACCAAAGAGGTACTTATGGAAGCATCTACATTATTCTTTCTTTGCACTATTGCCACGCACATTCTACAGTTTCCTCAAAAATAATCAAGCAATTTTTTTTTAATCCAATGGCCTCATGCTGTGCATCTTTAATGGGCTCCTATATGATAAATATATATCACCAGGGCTTCTAATCTGCACTTTGAAAGTTGACAATGCCCCATCATCATATATATGTATATATATATATGTGTATATATATAATATATATAAATATATATAATAAATATAAATATATATATATATACACATACAATATATATACACTATATATGTTATAGTAGGATGATCCTGGCCAAGTTGTTCACCTTGTCTTTGCATCAGGTTCTGTAGCTACTAACATGCGGGTAATAGAATACCTATCCTTAAGGTTGCTACGAAGATTAAAACCTAATACCTATAAAAGGATTAAACAGTCCCTGGCATTTACAAGGACTTCATAAAAGCTATTATCATTTTCAAGCACCTCATAAAAAAAATGATGATTTCATTAAAAAGTTTAACTTAAAATAGCCAATGCTCATAGAACACTAAATAGATGACTTGCCATTTTTTTAAAATGTAAATTTAAATAAAATGTAATCCATGGGCTTCCACAATGAAACATCACAAGAAATGTGCAAATCAACCACTTGGATGGATACAAATTCAACATTTTCCAAAATGAAAATATTTGATTAGATTCACATACAAGATGTTTATTTACATCACCTATGAAAGGCACAAAATCAGAATGTGTTTTATTTTGGAACACAATAGACTAAAATGTATCTCTATGATAATAAAAGGGAGGGCAAGAGTATAAGGAGAATCACAAATTTTACATCATAATCAAGGCCAATGTCTGTTTAAGAAAATAACCTGTGTTCAAGTAATTTGTAAGAATCATTGGTGTATTTGAAAACATAATTAATGCAAACAGAGCCTCAGCAACTTAGCCTACATAGGGTACCGCCTTAAAACACTAATACCAAAAGATTCCGACTCAAACTTAACATTGAAACTTCTCCCAGCCGGCAATTTTAAGTATCTGAAAGTCCCACAACTCATTTTGTTTGAAAATATATTGGATATATAATATACAAAATACATTTATACGACCCCCAGATGATTTTTCCCCAGTCATCCTAATTAGTGATGTCCTGACCATGTGACTATTCTCTTTTGCTAAAACGATGAGAAATTCTGGCATGTAGGTGTGCAATCCTACTTGGGGCACTGCCCAGCTAAAATAAAAACCACTTAAGGCACACGTTAAACAGCATTATATGAAGAAACTTCATTTAAATTAGAGAGACAGAGAAAATCAGACTGATTTTCCATGTAAACTCCCTGGGTGTTTTTCTGAATGTCTGGGTAATAAGCAAGTTTGTGAATGATCTGGTCATCCATAGCTTACTCATCCATTGTTGCTATGGAATGCTCTTTATAAATATTAATGTTCATAGATGAAAAAGAATCCATCTCTATCAAGAACGTTGCTATCTAAATTTTGAGAAGAATAAATACGTTGATAAAAAGCTAATTAAACAATGAAACATTTCTTCAATTAAAACTTATAAAAATTTAAATGATTTTTTTTTAACTTGAAATCATTCTGACACAAGGATATTAACACAAGATCAGCCAAAGTTACCCTGAACTGGTTAGAATTATAGCTTGGGGACAGATCAGCATCAGTTTATAAGATTATAGTCATTTTATGAGTTTAACTGAAGGCAATCAACAGCATCACTGCAAAATCTGTGACTCTGAATACTGATACACTATTTAAAACCCTGTTTTTAAAAAGATAATTAAGAGGACTTGCTGTTTAGTCAGTCTAGCAGGAAAAGGAAGATAAATAAAATTTTTGAAATTAGCTTGAAGCAATGGAGAAAAAATTAGTGTATTTACCTTTCCCTTGTCATGGGTATGCCTTCTTCATTTTGTTATATATATATATGTTTGCGTGTATATATGTACACCAAATTCTTCATTCTCTTCTCTCATATCCTCTTATCATATAACATAAGATATATCGACTTTACATCACAGTATTTAAGTATTAGCTTTACAACATAGAGTTTAAATTATGGGTATTAAGGAGAAGAGTAAATATTACCCAAGGACTTTGTACCCTTTTGTGAGAAAAGTGTTAGTGGATTTTCAATTATACTCAGAATTGTCACGTTGTATCAGGTGGAGCTACAACCTTGCTGCTGTCTTTATTTGGAAATGAAACATGGTTTGAGGAGATGCACACAGGTGCCAAGGACTTGGGATGGTTAATTTTATGGGTCAACTTGTTAGGCTGCAATATCCAGATATTACTGGTCAAACATTATCTTAGATACTTCTGTGAAGGTATGCTTTAGATGAAATTAACATACAGATCAGTAGACTGTGAGCCGCAGGTTACCTTCATAATGTTGGTGGGCCTCATCCAATCAGGTGAAGGCCCAAATAGAAAAATGACAGACCTCCTCAGAAGAAAGAATTCTGCTAGCAGTCATCCTTCAGATCTGGACTATAGCATCAACTCTTCCCTAGATGTCTAGCCTACTTCTTTTACCATGCATATTTTGGATTTGCCAGTGTTCACAATCACATGAGCCAATTCCTTAAAATAAATAATCTATCCATTGATATCTATCTATCAGCTCTGTTTCTCCAGAGAATCCCTACACATGGCCCCTGAGTTAAAAGCTGGTGCACTGAAACCAGATGACTTAGTTTCAGTCCTAATTCTACTATAAACTAGTTGGAAGACACAGGCAAATTACTAAACCTCATTGGGCCTCTGTTTCCTCATCCATAAAGAATAATAAATATTACCACTTACCCCATAGGATTGTTTTGAACATTAAATGAATTATATACACAGGAAGTGTTTATACAAAGAATGCTCAATATGTTGGACCATTTTCTAAGCACTCTGTAAATACACATGATGATTTCTAAGCTTCTGTTAACATAGCTAGTGAACTAGCAGTTAGTCTTAGAAACCAGAACAGTATGGATGAAGACAATTTTTTTTAGAAAAAAATTTGCAAGGTTGTGTGGAAATCTATATTTGTAAGAGATATTCAAGATAAAGGAAAACAACATAGGTTCTAGAAATAAGCACGTCTGGAATGGATTTTCAATAATTAGCATCTGCAAATAGCGGAAGTAAGGTATACCTACTTTATGCAATAAGGACGTTCTTCCAAACGTGCCTGACAATAAATTATATGAAAAATCAACTACAAAACCACTGATAAACTATAATCTAAGAAATGCCTTAACCTCATTTTTTAATTGCTAGCGCTTCTTAACATCTCTCTCTATATTTATAGTCTATACTTCCCCTCTGTACATTTCTTGCTTTTTTCTAATCTTTTCTGCTTACTGCCCACATACACTCTTGCCCTATAATTTCATCTCCTTCCCCTGTAATTGTCTGCCAACTGAATACTGTTTGTGTTTTTGTTTATTGTGTCTTGCTTTTATCCGGAAGAAAGACTAGCGGAACATTTATTTCCTTTTGGCCTGGGGAAAAACTTCATAACATTGACCCAAAAGCTGAAAATTTACAGAGGAAAAAAAAATTATTGAAATTATGACTTCAAAGTTGAATGCCTAATATATGTCAAAAAAGTTTACAAAGAAAAATTAAAAGGTGAAGTATTGGTATTGGTTGGAAATAGTAATATATACTATTATTTTATAATGGTTTATACTTTACAATAAACATTAATTATTTCATATTAATCAGAACAATCTTGTAAAGACAGTAGAAAGCAGGATTTTTCAACATCAGCACTAAAGACAGGTGGGGCCAGATAATCCTCTGTTGTGGGCAACAGCCCAGCAGAGCAGCATTCCTGGTTTTTAACCATGAGATGCCAGTAGCTCCCCCATCTATCTGCACTCCCACTATGATAACCAAAAACATTTCCTGGTATTGTCAAATGTCCTGTGGCTGGACCGATCATGACCAGTTGAGAACCACTGCCAGAAAGGAGTGGCAGTCAGTAGGACCTTTTGTTTACAAATCAGGTAAAATTCGAAGAAGTTAAGTCACTTGCCCAAATACACCCCCTCTCTTAATGACCTATCAACTTGACAATTCTAGGACACCACCATGAATCCTTGGGTTGAGACACTAATCACCACCTAGAAACTGATCCTGTTGCATGGCAACTCTCTGATCTTCTAGGCACTTCTGAACTTTCTTTTTCCTCAACGGATCTAGTCATTAATTCAGGCTTTTGTTTTCTCCTAGAAGGAAAAGGTGGCATTATAAATTCCAACTTAGAAATACACAATATGAAAATTTACCTGGGCATAAAATATTTTTGTATGGTGTCTGCCTCAGTTGTTTGTTTGTTTGTTTGTTTGTTTTCCAAAATAGTATCTATCTTAATTGGCACAAGATTGATGAAACAATCCATCACTCTTACTAATTAGGTAGCTCACAGGCCATCCAACCAGTCTGATTTCCTTATTCACACATGCACAAAGCACTGAAAACATTCTTTTTATAGAAGCATGATAGCAAGAAACCTAGCCATACACTGAAAATTAGAGGTAGAGTTGACACTTTGATTATCCGGCCCAAAATACTTTCCAATAGTCTCGAACTCCTCTGGAAGCTCCACGAGCTTGCTCAATGACCTAGTGGCGTGCAGACTTACATTTTTTCCTCTCACCCTATCATCCGGCCCAAAATACTTTCCAATAGTCTCGAACTCCTCTGGAAGCTCCACGAGCTTGCTCAATGACCCAGTGGCGTGCAGACTTACACAGTGTAATAAACAGCATTTTTTCCTCTCACCCTATCATCCTTTCTCCATGTCTAAAAGAATACTAGATTTTCAGCTTAATACTCTAAACACAAACCCTTCATACAACTAGTCAACCACTATATCTAAGTCGTGTTCCACGTCTCTTCCAAACTGTTTCTCGACAACAAAAGAGGGAAGAATGGAACTGTCCCATGTAATACACTACCATCTGTGTGCAGGCTGATAAGATGAAAAGGGGATATTTGAATGTCAGAGGATTAGAGTTATAAACCATACCTTCCATGACATACACCAGCGACCCCACATCTCCTTCTTTGATGATGCAACTGTCTTTGCCATACTCCACTGGGTACATACAATCCACAATCTCTTGGATCTGTGACAGCTCCAGGTTCTTCATAAAGTCATTGTCAAGGATAGCTTCCTTTATGAGATCCTTGGACCTAGGTAAAGAGAGAGAAGATTTATTGGCACATCAGACAAGCGTTTTCATAGTTTGTGAAGTTCAGCAGAGCCGTACGGCATCCTGGCACACTACAATGTATTTTCTTCTTAGGCATCCAATCATTTTCGGAAAGACCTGAGAACAAAGTAATTCCATGGCCATCAGAAAGGCACTGAGAAATTCTGCTTTAAACAAAGTATCACTGAATGCATGTGTGACCAACTAAAAAGAAGCAAAAGCAAATCATCCCATTTTTTTTTAAAGAATGTGTTTAAATCACAATGATTACGAGAAAACAAATGGACAAGCACTGTAAATTGATGTTTGCAACTTAGTTTAAGAATAAATGTGAGGGGCGCCTGGGTGGCTCAGTGGGTTAAGCCGCTGCCTTCGGCTCAGGTCATGATCTCGGGATCCTGGGATCGAGTCCCGCATCGGGCTCTCTGCTCAGCAGGGAGCCTGCTTCCTCCTCTCTCTCTGCCTGCCTCTCTGCCTACTTGTAATCTCTCTCTGTCAAATAAATAAATAAAATCTTTAAAAAAAAAAAAAAAGAATAAATGTGAAAAAGAGACAAGAGAATTTTATGGAATAGACACTACTATCCCGGTATTTCTATATTATAAAAGAACATCAGAATGTGTCATACTATACACCAGCACAGTAAAAAACAATTTGTTTACTTGTTTCTTCTGTGCCTCATCCACTAGACCTCATGCCCTATGAGGGTGGGATCATTAGTTTTTTCTCTCCTCTGTGCTAAATGTTTACAATAACGCTAGTTACAGTATGGGTTTCAAAGATAATATTTTGACTGAAAAACGATAAAAACTGGATTCCTAATTAATGGTTTGAAAGAACTGGCAGAAATCTGATACTTCTTTATCCATACCTTACACATTTTCAGAGAAAATCTATTTTGAGGTAACCGGGCAGATAAAACCCTTGAATGGGATGTTTTTCAACATGACGGGATTTAGACATGGATGAAACAGGCAGTTAGTGAGAAAGAGATTTACAAATACTATAACTGGAATTCAGGGAAGTTTTGCAGAACTTAAAGATGGTGATAATTTGATTCTCAGGGGTAAGAAGTTCCAAATGACCTCCTAAGGGTACAAAAATTAAAGGGAAACCAAGAAATGTCTTATCAGGAGGAGCACAATCAGAGGGCAGTTGGGGATAAGATAAAAGCAAGATCTTAACAACACAGAGAGAAAGCACAACATCTGGAATTGTATATTAAGAGTGTTAATTTGACAAGTATCTGGCTACAAACTGGTCCCCACCCACATCTGCATCATAAGTGGTTCTCAAAGAAATGACCTCAGTAGTGAATACTGAGTAAAGGATTAGCCCTCCCCATTTCCAGGTGCCTTTTCTTCTGGACCTCAGTCCATGTAGACTACTGCCATCACACATTATGTTTTGTAATGGTTTTGGATTTAATAATAAGAAGGTATATAAAAAAATTGAAAATTCACCATTATGAAAACTATACTTAGAATGGACTGTTAGGATGCAATTAAAATTGTTTATGAAGAGTGTTAACAGTGTGGGGGAAATTCTTTCACTATTTTTAAGTGAGAAAGTAGAATACAGAATTGTTTTTAGAGTAAGAGAATGTTTTATATGAGAATGTAGAGATGAAAGAGAAATCTAGAAAACTTAGAATTAAAAAAAAAAAAAAAACAACCCAGGAGATTCACTTCACATCTGTTAGGATGACCATCATCAAAAAGACAAGCAGTTAACAAGTGTCGGCGAGGGTGTGGACAAGAGGGAACCCTCATGCACTGTTGGTGGGAATGGAAATTGGTGCAGCCACCATGGAAAGCAGTAGGCAGGTTTCTCAAAATTTTAAAAATAGCTCTACCATATGATCCAGAAACTCCACTTCTGGGAATATTACCAAAAGAAACAAAAACATTAACTTGAAAAGATATCTGCACCCCCACATTCACAACCGCATTATTCACAACAGCTGAGACAGGGAAAACAACCTAAGTGTCCACTGGTGGATGGATGTGTGGTATATACACGTGTGCACACACAACACACACACACACACACACGGGAATATAATTCTGCCATAAAAGAGGGAATCCTATCATTGGTGACAAACTGGATGAATTTGAAGGAATTGTGCTGAGTGAAATAAATCCAAGAGAGAAAAACAAATAGTGTCTGATCTCACTTAAATGCGGAATCTTATTTTTTTAAAGACTTTCCTTATTTATTTGAGCTAGAAAGAAAGAGAAAGAGCATGAGAAGAGGGAGGGTCAGAGGGAGAAGCAGACTTCCCACTGAGCAGGCAGCCCAACGCAGGACTGGATTCTGGGACTCCAGGATCATGACCTGAGCTGAAGGCAGTCCCTTAACCAACTTAGCCAGTCAGGCGCTCATGTGGAATCTAATTTTAAAGAGATATACACACCAAACTCACAGAGCAGAGATGAGATTTGTAGTTACCAGAGGTGGGGGTTGGAGAAGAAGGAATTGGAGGAAGGCTATCAAAATGCACAGACTGGCAGTTAGAAGCTAAGTAAGTACAGGGACATGAAGGACAGCAAGATGATTGCTGTTAACACCGCTCTGTGATACAGAGAGAGAGTTATTGGGGAAAATGTTTCACTTTTTAGTATATCTATAGGAGATGATGGTTGTTTAGTAAAACTGTTTTTTAAAAAATTTATTGATTGATTGATTTGACAGACAGAGATCACAAGTAGGCAGAGAGGCAGGCAGAGAGAGAGGAGGAAGCAGGCTCCCCATGGAGCAGAGAGCCTGACTCGGGACTCAATCCCAGGACTCTGGGATCAAGACCTGAGCTGAAGGCAGAGGCTTTAATCCATTGAGCTACCCAGGTGCCCCAAAACTTACTGTTTTTTAAATAGAAACTTTTATTTCAATATTATTATTGGAATAATAATAATTTATTATTTCACAATAAATGTAAATCAGACCACCATGCTGCGTGCCTTAAACTCATACAGTGATACATATTCATGATGTCTCAGTAAAACTGGAAAAAAATTACCAGCTCGACATAATTATACGTGAAGACATGTGCAAACAGAATGTGAATCTCAGTAAATGGCAGCTGAAGAAGGTGGTAATAATATTAACAGCAGTAATAAAACGGGTAGTAAGAGAGTATGTAATCATGACCTGTAAAAATTTTAGAAGGAACTATACAAAATGTTGGCATGAGTTGCCTTGGGTGATGGAATTAGAAGGGCTCCTGCGTGTCTCAGTCAGTTAAGTGTCTGACTCTTGGTTTCAGCTCAGGTCGTGATCTCATGGCTCGTGAGATCAAGCCCCATTTCAGACTCTGTGCTCAGTGTGGAGTCTGCTTGATTCTCTCTCTCCCTCTTCCTTTTCCCCTCCCCCCATTTGCACCCATGCATGTGCTCACTCTTCCTCTCTCTCAAAATAAATAAATAAACAGAACTATATATATATATACATTTTTTTCTTTCTACTTTCTCAGTTCATAAAATTTTCTAGAATGGTCATGCTCTTTTACATGGAAAAAGCTTTCATTTTAAAGGTAGTTTATAAAAAGCAACTGCTATGAAGAGAAACAGAAAATAACCTCATTTAATTCTCATTTTAATAATGACATATTTAATATTGGTTAGCTATTATTGACATATTCAGCACTATTTTTTTTCAACAGGTTCTTGCTCATGTGGTCTGTGTTTAAATACTAATGGTAGGAACTTTCACTTAATAAAGAGGCAGCCCAGTCATTAGGGACCTCAGAATAGACTGTTTTAAAAGTGAGACTTTTACTTTAGTCTGACAGGGTTCTTAGCTGTTTGGTTAATTTCAGCTTGTCAGAACTCCATTTCTCCTGAAGCACAGAGCTGTTTCTTTTGAGTCTTCAACACAAGGTCCAGAACTCTGTCCCCATCTATGATTTTCATGAAATTTCCTTTCTTAATTCTCTTCACCATCTCTGAACTCTAGAATGGCAGTAGATCTCTTGTTCTAGGATCATGTTTCTGAACATCAGGACATACAGCGCTGACCTTTGGGAACTTAATTATAATCACAATAGTATAAATAGCCTCTTGACTAAAAATTCCTTTGTTTTCTTTGCATTGAAGAACGAGGTCATCAATAGGTTCAAATTTTCCTTTCCCTTTTCTTTTTTTTAAGAAGATTTTATTTATTTGTTAGAGGGAGAGACAGAGAGCACAAGCACAAGGAGCAGCAGAGGGAGAGGGAGAAGCAGGCTCCTCACTGAGCAGGGAGCCCAATGTGGGATCATGATCTGAGCTGAAGGCAAACGCTTAACTGACTGAGCTACCCAGGCATCCCACATTCATATTTTCTAATATACTAAAGCCTGGATGCTATCAGTGCCAGAATTCCAACTTGTTTAGCTACAGATGGTATCTTATCCTTTGGGAAATACTAATAGTGCTCCTTTAAAAATCTAAGCCCTAGAAATGCCACCAGCTTAGAAGTAAAGCCTTATTCCAAATAAATAAATAAAGATTCACTCAGTCCAAGGATGACTGAAGAAAACTGCTTTCTCTTTTCTCATAAGTGGCACTATTATCTTGTTTCACAGAGACATCAGAAAAGGTGAAAAGCGAGGTGGTCTACCACCATCTCTCAGAACCATTCAGATTTTCCAAATGCTTGCCACAAAGTCAGTGGGGAAGGGGAACTTCAAGAGGCTCTTGCTTCTCACATGTCTTTTTAAATGCAAGACCCTCAGTCTCAAGTCTCTGAAGAAACACACAGAAGATACTCATCTATGAGTTCGTGTCATGTTAAAACACACCAAGACATAGACAACCTACGTCTTACCATTTATCCCTTCACATGAGTATTGTCCAATAACACATTTGCCTTTAAAATATCACAAATGATGTCTCGTGCCCCGTGAAGTGTAACTCGAAGATATTCTTGTTGAGGAATCTTTAATACCCTGCCTCTCCGAGCAATTTTCCTTTCAGTGCTTTCTAGCCAAAAGCATGACACATTAGGTCAGCTCTCACTAGTCTCCACCTGCTCCAACCTATGGACCATAATCCATCAGAGCCTCTACCTCACAATCCTATGAATCTTTTCCTACTCCTGAAGAAAGAATCGAAGATGCTCACTGTCACTAAAACATGATGGTGCACGTGAGACCTGTGAGCTCTGTTATCAGCAAGGGAGCTGCCGAAAGCTGCTATCTCAAGTTCCAGAAGGTGGCTATCTCCTCTCGGAGTACATATTTTAGCAACACACTGCCTGAATGCAGCAGCCCGACCCGGGGCTGTCAGAAGCAAATACAAAGCTCTCAATTTCTGATCGTTCCTGTCTGCTTCTATGTATAAACAATCTCTAGAATTTTTTTTTTTCTTCCACACTCCAAATGTGTGTCTTTCAAAGTACAATCACCCTAAAAGGAACCAAGTTATTTTGAACTAGCCCTTTTGATTTGTCATCATCAATTTGTCAGCCTCTAAAATATTGGCAATATATAATGGTGGGCTGGTAAACTGGCTTTCCAGAAGGGGGAGGAAAAAAAAAAAAACCACAAAAAACCCTGGTTGGTAGCATTTGCCAATTTCTATGGTATAAACACTCCCACCATAGCTGATTTCAAGCTACTAATGTAAAGTCAACCTGCTTGCAAAATTCCTGAAAATTTAACAAGCAGTTCCTCTATGAGCCAGTAAGAGTTGGCTCCAACACATGGCTGGAGATAGATTATTTTTCTAACACCCTGAGAATTTAATGTGCCTTAATATATAAGTGTAGAAACCAACATGACAATCCTTTCCTTCTTTTGAAATTTCATCAGGTGGTATAATATCCCCCAGATCATGTAATGCCACGATTTTCAGCCATAGGTCTTCTAAAATTTCAAGTTTCAGAAGATGAACTGGGAAGTCCATGCCCCCATTTACTTACTGCAGATTCCTGAATAGACACAAAGAGCATTCAATAGAAACTGTCTTTCTACACAATCTTAGGTAACCATGGGTAATCTTAAGGAAGTATAGGGAAATGTACACCCACCTCTCTAACAAGAAAGCCAGCAGTATTCACTATCAATACACACAGCCTCTGTTTTCTCAACATTAACCAAAGGATATTGTAGATTGTGGTTCCCTAGAGTAGGTCAGCAAGAGCTAGCCTTATCTCGAAGAGCAGGGAAGGTTGTTTCAGGTGAGGCAGGGGGTTGGAGGGTAGGAAAGGGTCATGAAGGCTTCTCTGAACTCGAGACTACATGGCAGTAAGATCTAACCATGTAAAGATTAAGGAGAAGAGCACTCGAAGTCAAAGAAAAAACACATACAAAGGAGAAGGGTTGGAATGAGCTTGATCTGTCCAGAGACTCAAAAGAAGACCTCTGTGGCTGAAGGACAGACTGGACAAGAAGCAAAGGGACAGGGGATGAGATTTCAAGTGGGCAGAAGGTGAGTGTCCTAGCTTCTTGAAGGCTGGGAGAGACCCTCGGTGTTTTCCAAAGCCTCAGGAACTCAGTGAAGGAGGAGAAGGGGTGTGGTTGACAGGGGAGATATCAGACATAAAAAAATATAAATAACATAAATGTAGTTTAAAATATTACTGAATTCATGGAGGTTTTCTGCCATGTATTTCACTGATTAATGGATGCTAAAGCTATAACTTACTACTATGTTAATAGGGAGAACCCCTGTCTCATAAATCCCACATTTTCTTGGATTTTGAGTCACTGACTCCCAGGCAACTTTTGCATATTAGGGAAGAATAAGGTCTCTTCTCTGATGTCAGGATATCTTCCAAGGCCAAGAATTTTCTGTCCATTGACAGCCTCTATCCCCTGTGGAAGGCACACCATGCAATAGCAAATATGACTGAGCCCAAACAGGTGAAAATTAATATCTGGTCTCTCCCTTTGAGAAAGACTTCCTCGCACTTAAAAAAAATCGTTAAAGCTACTAAATAATCACTAATAGTGAAAATCACCGAAAGCACTTGAAAAATGTCATATAAAAATTCTGCAGGTAAGATGGCAGAGGAGCAGTGGACTGAAATGACATCAGGTCCCAGGAGTTTAGCTAGAGAGTTACCAAACCATTCTGAAAATCCACAAACTCAACAGGAGATCGAAGAGAAGAGCAGCAATTCTAGGAACAGAAAACCAACCACTTTCTGAAACATAGGACGTGCAGAAAAGTGAATCCAAGCAACAGGAAGATGGGGTGGGGCTGGCTCCTGGCAAGCGGCAGAGCAGTGGAGCACAAAATCAGAAATTTTAGAAGCTGCTCCATTGAGGGACACCACTCCAGAGGCTAAGAGGGGGTGTAGCCCTCACAGGGACATTGTGGTCTTAGGTCCGATGGGGTCGCAGAAGGATCGGGCTGTTTGAGTGTAGCAGAGCTCGCAGGTATCAGAGCTGGGAAGCTGGGTGCAGAGATGGAGCCGAGGAGTGAGCCCTCAGCTTGGGGTCACTGTAAAGTGTGATTTGCGGCACAGTCAGGCCACTGCTCTTGAACAGGGATATCGCAAGTGGCACATCCGCAGATACTCACCTTCCTCCTCTGGAGGCAGGAATCTGCTAGGTTTGGAGACTTCAAATGGGGCTGTGCGCCAGAGATAGAAATGCTCAGTCACAGGCCAGGTGCAAACAGAGTGTGGCCAGAGACCAAGAAGACGGGAGGGACTGACTGCTTCTCTCTGAGGGCGCCCTGAGGAGTGAGGCCCCAAGCTCTTGGCTCCTCCAGGCTGGATGTTGGGAGGCCGCCATTTTCTTTCCCGTCCTCCAGAATTCTACGGAAAGCGTTCAGGGAACAAAAGCTCCTGAGAGCAAACCCAAGCAGATTCTTTAGCCTGGCCCCTGGCAAGGACGGGACAATTCCACTTCCAGCAAAGACATTTGAAAATCACTACAACAGGCCCCTCCCTCAGAAGATTAGCAAGAACACCCAGCCAAAACCAAGCTCAGAGATCAAAGAGAAGGGCGGAACTCCAGAGATAGGGGGAAGCAATACATGGAATTCATGGCTTTCTCCCCATGATCCTTTAATCTTGCAAAGTTGAATTAAATTTTTTAATTTTTTTTCTTATTCTATTTTTTTAACTTTTCCTCTTTCCTCTTTTAACCTTTTTTAACTAGTTTATCATAACAATACCTTTCTAAAAAAATAATCTTTTTAAACCTTCATTAATGATCATATTTTATCATTATCAAATAATTGATATTTTATCATTTGATAAAAAATATCATTATCAAAATAATCATATTTTATCCTTCATTGTATTTAACTTTATTTTTTGTATATATATATCGGGGTTTTTTTTCTAAAAAATTTTGGGACACAATTTCTTCTAATAGATCAAAATATACCCTAAATCTAGCACAAGGCCTTTTTCTTGTCTCCAGTCCTAGCACATTCTCTCCTCTCAACCTGTATTTTTTTCTTCTTTTTTCAACCAACATATCTAAACAAATCCTTTTTTTAAAATTTTTGAATTTTCATCTTTACAGTCATATTCCATCCCTTCATTGTATTTACCCTTATTTTTCATATATGTATATGTACATATATGTATGTATGTATATATATATATATATATATATATATTTATATATATTTTCTTTCTTTAAAATTTTTGGAGGAAGTTTCTTCTAAGAGAGCAAAATGCACCCACAGTCAAGTGGGTGGCTCTGTTCTATTCACCAGTCTAATAAGTATATATATATATATGTATACATAGATATATATTTTAATTTCTTTTTACCCCCTTACTTCTTCCCCTGGCTTGGGGTCTCCTCTGATTTGGTTACTGTACATTTTTCTGGGGTCTTTGCCACCCTTTTAGTATTTTATTCTCTCATTCATATATTCTTACCTGGATAAATGACAAGGCAGAAAAACTCACCACTTTTTTTTGTGGTGAGTTTTTGAGGCCGTACTAACAGCTAGGGACCTGAGCAATACAGACATTGGTAATATCTCAGATTTAGGTTCAGAATGATAATTCTAAAGGTGCTAGCTGGGCTCAAAAAAGGCATAGAGAATATTAGAGAAACCCTGTCTGGGGAAATAAAGTCCCTTTCTGGAGAAATGAAAGAACTAAAACCTAACCAAGCTGAAATTAATAAAGGAATTAATGAGGTGCAATAAAAAATGGAGGCTCTTGCTGCTAGGAAAAATGAGGCAGAAGAGAGAATTCATGATATAGAAGACCAAATGACAGAGAAGAAAGAAGCTGAGCAAAAGAGAGACGAAGAACTACTGGACCACGAGGAGAGAATTCGAGACATAAGTGACACCATACAACGAAACAACATTAGAATAATTGGAATTCCAGAAGAAGAAGAAGAAGGGGGGGGGCAGAAGATATATTGGAGCAAATTATAATAGAGAATTCCCCTAATATGGCAAAGGGAAAAGCATCAAAATCCAGGAGGCAAAGAGAACCCCCCTCAAAATCAATAAAAAATAGGTCCACATGCCATCATCTAATACTAAAACTTACTAGTCTTAGTGACAAAGAGAAAATCCTGAAAACAGCTCAGGACAAGAAGTCTGTAATATACAATGATAGAAATATTAGATTGGCAGAAGAATTATCCACAGAGACCTGGCAGGCCAGAAAGAACTGGCATGACATATTCAGAGTACTAAATGAGAAAAATACGCAACCAAGAATACTCTATCCCGCTAGGCTATCATTGAAAATAGAAGGAGATAAAAAGTTTCCAGGACAAACAAAAATTTAAAAAATTTGCAAACACAAAACTAAACCTACAGGAAATATTGAAAGGGGTCCTCCAAGCAAAGAGAGAGCCTAAAAGTAGTAGACCAGAAAGGAACAAAGACAATATACAATAACAGTCACCTTACAGACAATACAATGGCACTAAATCCGTGTCTTTCAATAGTTACCCTGAATGTAAATGGGCTAAATGCCCCAGTCAAAAGACACAGGGTATCAGAATGGATAAAAAACCAAAAACCCATTGATATGCTGTCTGCAAGACACTCACTTTAGACCCAAAGACACCACCAGATTGAAAGTGACTGGGTAGAAAACCATATATCATGGTAATGGACATCAAAAGAAACCGGGGGGGGGGATCTTTTTATCAGACAAATCAGACTTTAACTCAAACACTGTAATAAGACATGAGGAAGGTCACTATATCATACTCAAAGGGTCTGTCCAACAAGAAGACCTAACAATTTTAAATATCTATGCCCCTAACATGGGAGCAGCCAACTATATAAATCAATTAATAACAAAATCAAAGAAACACATCGACAATAATACAATAATAGTAGGGGACTTTAACACCCCTCACCCTGAAATGGACAGATCATCCAAGCAAAAGATCAACAAGGAAAGTAAGGCCTTAAATGACACACTGGACCAGATGGACATGACAAATATATTCAGAACATTCCATCCAAAAGCAATAGAATGTGTATCCAAAAGCAATAGAATACACATTCTTCTCTAATGCACACAGAACATTCTCGAGAATAGATCACATCCTGGGTCACAAATCAGGTCTCAACCAATACCATAAGACTGTGATCATTCCCTACATATTTTCAGGCCACAATGCTCTGAAGCCAGAACTTAATCACAAGAGGAAAACTGGAAAGAACTTAAATACATGGAGATTAAAGAGCATCCTACCAAAGAATGAATGGGTCACCTAGGAAATTAAAGAAGAACTGAACAAAATTCATGGAAACAAATGATAATGAACAAATGATAATGATAATGAACAAAATCTGTGGGTAACAGCAAACGTGGTACTGAGAGGAAAGTATAGTGATACAAGCCTTTTTCAAGAAACAAGAAAGATCTCAAATACACAACCTAACCCTACACCTAAAGGAGCTGGAGAAAGAACAACAAAGAAAGCCTAAACCCAGCAGAAGAAGAGAAATAATAAAGATCAGAGCAGAAATCAATGAAACAGAAACCAAAAGAACAGCAGAACAAATCAATGAAACTAGGAGCTGGCTCTTTGAAGGAATTAATAAGATTGATAAACCCCTGGCTAGACTTATCAAAACAAAAAGGGCAATGACCCAAATAAATAAAACCATGAATGATAGAGGAGAGATCACAACCAACACCAAGGAAATACAATTAGAAGGACGTATTATGAGCAACTATACACCAGCAAATTTGACAATCTGGAAGAAAAGGATGCATTCCTAGAGACATATAAACTACCAAAACTGAACCAGGAAGAAAAGAAAACCTGAAGAGACTCGTAACCAGTAAGGAGATTGAAGCAGTCATCAAAGATCTCCCAACAAACAAGAACTCAGGGCCAGATGGTTTCCCAGGTGAATTCTACCAAACATTTAAAGAAGAATTAATACCTATTCTCCTGAAATTGTTCCAAAAAACATAAATGAAAGGAAAACTTCCAAACTCATTTTATGAGGCCAGCATTACTTGATCCCAAAACCAGACAAAGATCCCATCAAAAAGGGGAATTACAGACCAATATCTTTGATGAACACGATGCAAAAATTCTCACCAAAATACTAGCCAATAGGACCCAACAGTACATTAAAAGGATTATTTACCACGACTAGGTGGGATTTATTCCAGGGCTGCAAGGTTGGTTCAACATCCACAAATCAATCATTGTGATATAATACATTAATAAAAGAAAGAATAAGAACCATATGATACTCTCAATAGATGCTTAAAAAGCATTTCACAAAGTACAGCATCCTTTCTTGACCAAAACTCTTCAAGGTATAGGGATAGATAGCATATCCCTCAATATCATCAAAGCCATCTACGAAAAATTCACATTTTTCATTGAGAATAAAAAATATTCTCAATGGTGAAGAACTGAGAACTTTCCCCCTAAGGTCATGAACATGGCAGGGATGTCCACTATCACCACTGTTATTCAACATACTACTAGAAGTCCTAGCCTTGGCAATCAGACAATGAGAAGAAATAAAAGCCATCTGAATCGGCAAAGAAGTAGTCAAACTCTCACTCTTTGCAGAGGATATGGTAGTTTATGTGGAAAACCCAAAAGACCCTACGCCAGAACTCCTCATATACGAATTCAGTAAAGTGTCAGGATATAAAAATCAATGCACAGAAATCAGTTGCATTTCTATATACCAACAGCAAGACAGAAGAAAGAGAAATTAAAAAGTCTATCCCATTTATAATTGCTCCCCAAACCATAAGATACCTAGGAATAAACCTAACCAAAGAGGCAAAGAATCTGTACTCAGAAAACTATAAAGTACTCAGGAAAGAAATTGAGGAAGACACAAAGAAACGAGAAAATGTCCCATGCTCATGGATTAGAACAAATATTGTGAAAATGTCTATGGTTCCTAAAGCAATCTACACATTTAATGCAATCCCTATCAAAATACCATCAAATTTTTTTTCAAAGAAATGGAACAAATAATTCTAAAATGTATATGGAACCAGAAAAGTTCTCGAATAGCCGGAGGAATGTTGAGAAAGAAAGCCAAAGTTGGCGGCATCACTATTCCAGACTTCAACCTCTATTACAAAGCTGTAATCATCAAAGACAGTAGGGTACTGGCACAAAAACAGACACATAGATTAATGGAACAGAATAGAAAGCCCAGAAATGGACCCTCAATGCTATGGTCAACTAATCTTTGACAAAGCAGGAAAGAATGTCCAGTGGAAAAAGGACAGTCTCTTCTATAAATGGTGTTGGGAAAACTGGACAGTCACATGCAGAAAAATGAAACTGACCATTTCCTTACATGACACACAAAAATAGATTCAAAATGGATGAAAGACCTCAATGCGAGACAGGAAGCCATAAAAATCCTTGAGAAGAACACAGGCAGCAACCTCTTTGACCTCAGCCACAGCAAATTCTTCCTAAAAACATCCCCAAAGGCAAGGGAAGCAAGGGCAAAAATGAACTATTGGGTATTCATCAAGATCAAAAGCTTTTGCACTGTAAAGGAAACAGTCAACAAAACCAAAGACAACTGATAGAATGGGAGAAGATATTTGCAAACGACATATCAGATAAAGGACTAGTATCCAAAATCTAAAAAGACCTTATCAAACTCAATGCCCAAAGAACGAATAATCCAATCAAGTAATGGGCAGAAGACATGAACAGACATTTCTGCAAAGAACACATCCAAATGGCCAAGGAACATATGAAAAAGTGTTCCACATTGGGATGCCTTGGTGTTTCAGTCAGTTAAGTGTCTGCCTTTGGTTCAGGTCATGATCCCAGGGTCCTGGGATCAAGTCCCATATTGGGCTCCTTGTTCAGTGGAGAGTCTGCTTCTCCCTCTACCTGCTCTGCTTACCACTCCCCTGCATGCAATCTCTGACAAATAAATAAAAATAAAATCTTAAAAAAAAAAAAAAGTATTCCACATTACTTGGAATCAGGGAACTACAAATCAAAACCACAGTGAGATACCACCTCATACCAGTTAGAATGGCCAAAATTAACCAGTCAGTATCAACAGATGTTGGCAAGGATACAAAGAAAGGGGAAGCCTCCTACACTGCTGGTGGGAATGCAGGCTGGTGCAACCACTCTGGAAAACAGCATGGAGGTTCCTCAAAGAGTTGAAAATAGAGCTACCCTATGACCCAGCAATCACATTACTGGGTATTTACCCTAAAGATACAAATGTAGTGATCCAAAGGGGCACGTGCCCCCCAATGTTTATAGCAGCAATGTTTTTAGCAGCAATGTCCACAACAGCCAAACTATGGGAAGAACCTAGATGTCCATCCACAGATGAATGAATAAAGAAGATGTGGTGTGTATACATACAATGGAATACTATGTAGCCATCAAAGAAATGAAATCTTGCCATTTGCAACAACTTGGATGGAAATAGAGGGTATTATGCTGAGTGAAATAAGTCAATCAGAGAAAGACAATTATCATACGATCTCTCTGATATGAGGAATTTGAGAGGCAGAGTGGGGGTTTGGGAGGTAGGGGAGGAAAAAATGAAACAAGATGGGATCGGGAGGGAGACAAACCATAAGAGACTCTCAATCTCACAAAACAAACTGAGGGTTGCTGGAGGGAGGAGGGGTATGGGGAGCATGGTTGGGTTATGGACAATGGCAAGGGTATGTGAAATGGTGAGTGCTATGAAGTGTGTAAGCCTGAGGATTCACAGACCTGTACCCCTGGGGCAAATAATACATTATATGATAATAAAAATAATTAATAATTAAAAAAAAAAAAAACTCTTGCAATCAGCTTCTTGGCTACAAAAGCAAAAACAAGACTCACAATATCATCAGCTCTCAGCGGTCAGTTCTAGGCTCATGCGTCAGGAGAAGCGTTTTAAATTTTATTTAAAATTTTAAATATATTTTAAACTTTAAATTTATTTTAGCAGTTTAAATATTTTAAATGCAGTTTCAAAGCCCCCCCACCTCTAGTATTGTCTGTAGGTGGCCCGTCAGAAGTCCAAACCCCCTTGTAGATGGTTTACTCAGATAAAGTCATTGCAAGGCCAGGAGTCACCACAATAGGGTAACTCCCCCCAGCTGCTATGAAGTATTCGGGGGGTCCCCTGTAAGCAAGACAAATTCTGGAAGTGGTCCTCTTGCTGCCCCAAGGGTTACAATTCTGTCCAAACAGTAGGTACTATTTCTTGTGTGACGGCTTTCCTGAACGAGCTCTGTAGATAGTAGCTGGCCGAGAACAAAGAAATATCAATCAGCCCCCATTCCTTATTTTTTTTTTAATCAGTCCCAATTTCTAAAAGATAACATTTAATCCTGCCAAGCTCCTGACCAACTGAGAGATTTCCTCAAAACTGAAAATCAGCTTTCAACAAGTTTCAGGCTGTATTTTCACATCAACCAATTATGCTGCGGCTCTTCCCATCTTGCAGCAAAAACGGTCACGAAGAAATCAAAATGGTTTGCAGCATTCAGAATGAAAATCAGCATCTGATACAAAACATGGGAATCGCTGGGCCAAAATATGTGACAGCAACATAGTTCCAATGAATGTTTTATCTATTAATTATCTAGTAATCTTTTGTCTATTACATGCATTGCAAATAATTTCCGGTTGCTTTTCCCTTCTAATATTTACCCTATGGTTCTAAAATAGATGAATATCTAAATGCAATTGAGATATTTTAACTGTAAAGAAAAAACCACAGTTGGGACAAGGAGAAGATCATTAACCCATAATATCTGTGTATCCAACTATCCCATAAGCCTTCTCCTTGTTTAACTAATACTCTGTGCTCATTCCAACTAACTAGCAACAGTATGAAGTAGCTGTTGAAATCACTGCTGCGATGTTAACAGATGGAGCAGACTTGGACTAATTAAAGGAAAAGGAAATTATTGTTCTTTGTATGTGTTCACCAGCTTCCGAAAAGTCAATGTGAAAGCCTTCCATTCAACTATTCAAGTCATTCAGCCCTCTAGACACGCATTTTACAGCCACTTCGCACCAGCGAGCCTCACTTAAAATAGAACAGTGTCCAAAAGAGCCCAGATCAAACTCCTATCCTCTGAACTTCTCTTTCATATTGTGGAAGTAGAAAAGTGGGGTTTCACAGAAGTACCGTCAAGTGCTTTCCATGTGATTAAGTCAGACCATCCGTGTTACATTACAGAGTGTAAGAACCATGTGGCCTGGTCTACTGTGAATTCACTCTATTTTTAAAGTTTCAATATCTAAACGGCACAACAGGGCAATGATTGGGAAGAAAACATCTGACACACATTAACATGTCCGATTGCCATTCAACATTTTGAAGTGACAGTTCTTCTCTCAAGACACTCAGAAAATTGAGATCACTTAGAATGCAGTCGTTTCCAACAAGGTCAAGCTGACCACGCCATGAACACCCATGCAGTTCCCCATCACACAGGGTGACCCTGCCTCTGGGGCACAGATGGGGCACCATGATGTTCTGTCCAGCTCTTGAAAACCCACTCATCGCTGTGTGTTTACACGCTGCCATTTCAAGGACTTCAATGGCTTGATTTTAATGATCAAAGAAATCATTTTAGAAAAATTTCCTGTCATTCAGGTACCTCGCAGATTTAAGCTCTGAGATAAATTGCCCTACATTTTAAATTACCTTCCATTTGTTTGAATTCAGCAGCAGGAAAATAACATGTTTCTCTATCAACTGCCCACCCCCTCCCCCCGCCAAATATATGTATTTTCTTTCCCTTGGCTGAAAATTACAACTTGGATCATTCATTATTTCCTCTAGGGATGCTTCCAGGAAATTTGAGCCAAATTTAACCTCGTTACAGTGACCCGCAAGTCTTCAGGAGCAAATGCTCTATTTTGATGAATATTGTTCCATTTCATCCCCAAACACCTTAGTTTGCATTAGGGCTTTAATACATTAGATGCTTTGAGTCGGCCTGAAGGGAGATGATATGTATAACGAGAAACTCTTTAAGGACGCAAATGTAAAAACCAGATAATCATGCTCCTGGTTGTAAAACCTTTGTGGTTTCCAAGCTTCTTAACCGAAGTGTAGAGAATGAATCAATAAGGACAACAGGAGATCAGGGTGGTAGTTGTATTAACCGTTACCACCATTCATCATATGGTTAATCCGCTTTCCTCAGCGAGGAGCCCTAGCCCCCCCGAAATCTCACAAGGACTTGCTGAGTTCGCCATGGGGAAACTGAGGTTCAGAGTAGCCATTTACCAGTTCAATGTCCTGCAAGTGGTCCAGGACAGAGGAGAGTCACAATCTAAAGATAAACCCACCTCACTGCTCAGCCTCGCTCTCCTAAACTGTCTGACTTAACAAGCCCACAATACAAAATTGTATTGGTAATTTGAATAAATTATTCCAATTATAAAATCCAAAAGCAAACATTTTTTCTCACTTATCTCCACTTCTGCAAAAGTAAGAATGCTATGCTTGGATAATATGACCTTTTATCTGCAGAAAGCACTGCATGCTTTCAAAACAATTCCCCATCTAACATTTCATTCTATTATTGCCACAAACCTGTGCAGTAGGTAGAACAGATGTTACTATTATCCCGACGTGACAGATAAGAACACAAAGGCATGACGAGGTTAGACGCCTGCCAAGTCCATGGAAGAGATTAAAGTAGAACTCGGGTCTACTGACTTCCGCTTGAAATAAACATGCTTCCAACCTCTGTTCATTGCATAGACATTCATAATCTCGTGGTCTCTCTCTCTATGTCTTTGTTTCTCTTTGTGTCTTTCTCAGACCTTCAGTCACTAGGCAAAGTCTCCATAAATCCATCGTACCAGTAGGGAACTGGGGTCATTTGACAATAATACTATAGTATAAGAAAATTCTGTGATGGTTCATTTGGGGAGATTCCCTCTCTGACCTAATTCATCCTCCACATGAGAGAAGTTTGAATCTGTCTTGTGGCTCTCATGGGAAGATAACCATCTCTTGAATTCAGAAATGGAATTCAACTCATTTTTTTTTTTAAAGAAGAAAATAATTTTATTCATTTTATTGAGATTAAAAACAAGTTATAATAACGTATAGTTTGCCTTCTAAATTTATATATCAGTACTCTTTCTGAAAACCACTGCAACCAATTTATTAAGATTTTGTCTTTTTTTTTTAATTTATTTTTTTCTTTTGAACTTTTTATTTTTTATAAACATATATTTTTATCCCCAGGGGTACAGGTCTGTGAATCACCAGGTTTACACACTTCACAGCACTCACCAAAGCACAATTCAACTCATTTTGCTGTGTTCACACTTGTCCTCTCGTTGGCCTCGAGGACATCCCCTTTCCCTCTTTCTCCTCCCCTTCCAAAAGCCTGCCTCAGATGGACTTCATATACAAATATGGAGGGCAAATGATTTGTACAAAAGTTTACTGTCAGTTTGGGTGAGTATCTGTATTTGAATTCAAAATAAAAAGAGACCTCTTGTTATGCCTATAAAATAGAACTATAATATTCCAAAAAAGAATGCAAAATATCACCATTTTGCAATTGGTGTAATTAATGACCAAAATACAGATATATTTCAGAGAAGTCTGAATATAACATAGTAAACATTAAATGCTTTCCATGTAAGAATTTTTACAGCAGAATTTTGAAATGTACATTTATAAGCCCAACAAAACCTATTCATATAATGGTTTTTGCACTCTAATAAGTTAGCTATCTAAATTTTTGCCAAAAAAAGCCAGTGGAGGGAGGGAGGGAAGGAGGGAAAGAGGAAGAAAAATGTGATTTTGTCACTTGAATCCACTGTTTATCCCCTTGTACCATACTGTCCTTCTGAAGTTTGTCCCTTTCAGTGGCAAATACTGAATGTTTATTATATTTCCAATGCAACAATTCTAGGCTCAAATTCTGCCACTGCAGATAAATACAGACAATAGTGATTGATGGGCTTAAAACACAACCATAATTATCCACAAAATGATCGAAAAAGTGACCTAGAGTAGCTGCTGACACGAGCCCAGTATTTATGGAACAAAGTCATACCTACAAATCTGAAAACCATTCCCAAAAATGTGTCCCTCGTGAAAGAAGGTCACAATCATCAGTGAGCGAAGGACAAGAAGAAACAGGGAAACCATAAAGAAATTTAGGCAGGCCATGAAGCCAAGGAGGTTGAGTGTAATAAATAAATACAGAAGACAGAGGGTTCATAACACAAAGTTATGTTAGTGGTTACCTGATCTAAAACTGTCTGAATGATGCCAGCCTGTCAAAGGAGGGGGGACTCAGGTTTTGCCAGGCCAAGGTTTTAGAAGTCCAAAACAGGCTATAGAAGGAAGGAGAGCTGGCTGCTAAGTTTATGGAGTAGTGAGTGAAAGTGGCATCTAGAGACACCTAGACACCTAGCTAAAGGAATGAATCCAAGGGGTAGAACAGAGCCTGAGACTCTGATGCTTGAGCCTGAGGCTCAAGTTAGATCGAACATGAGGATTCAGGGGTCAGACATGAGTGGCAACCACTTCTGGGGCAGTGGTTGCCATGATTTCAAGGACTCCTTTATGAACCAGTAGGGTCATGATTACCCACAGGTGGGACTAGGTTACTAAAGTTGCGGGGGCTGCTAGACAAACATTCTGCACACAGCCCCCCCCCCCCCCCCCCCAGTTTCTACTTCTTTGTCAGTCTCTGGAATGACGAGAAGATGAACTGGCCAAAGGAACTTGAAGAGGGGGAGAATCCATGAGGACACTAACTTTCCTCACGGGCAGAGTCGCAGTACAAAGAGTTGCCAAGAAGAAATTCCTGGGAGCATTCTTATTTGAGGTGCTGTGGGACATGTTGTCTCATCTTATCGTCCCAGTAAAAATTTCCAGAAACAAATCAATCCTGCAACTTAGCAAGATGGTTGATGTCACGTTTCATTTCCATCCCACAGTGTTACTTCAAGACTCTTAAGTTTATCAGGCAGTCTTACACAGTAATCTGTAGTTACCTGTCCCTTAGATCCATCCATCCATCCATCCATCCATCCATCCATCCATCCAACCATCCATCCAAGCATGTCTTGAGTGCCTCAGTATGGCACTCGGTGCACGCAATGGGTGAAACAAAGTCTTTATCCTCTAAGAGTTACAATTCTAGTAGGAGAGGAAACATGACACAGAGGTCAACAAACAAATAATATTGTTAAAACAGAGAAAGTGTTTGGAAGGTTACAAAATGGGTGCTGAATGCAAACTCAATAGGAAGACTTCTTTGGGTTCTGAAATAAGGATCTCTTTAAAAAATGTAATAATCAGGCTACAATTTAAGGATCAGACGCATCCCTCCCCTCATAGGAGAAGGGCAGTCCAGGCAGGGATAACAGAATGTTTTCTGTGTCAAGTTTGGAGAAGAGGGGAGGGTAGAAAATTTTGATCGAGAGAAAAATGGCTGGAGGTGAATCTGAGGACATAAGTGGGACTGCTTCACACGGGGCCTTGAAGACTGAGAAAACTGGATTCTTGATGAATGAAAAGAAACTAATAAAGCAAAGCAAGGATAGTCAATGACAGGGTCTGGTTTATATTTTTAAAAGATCACTTAGGATTGCAATGAATGAACTAAAACAACTGCAAGTAGGAGAGAGGCAGGAAAGCTCAGGAAGGTGTTACTGCAGTATTTTCAAGCAAGATAAAGTGAAGACTGAGGTTAGGAAGGGGACAGCAGAATCAGGCAGAAGTGTAAATAAACCCAAAGCATACCTTGCAAGTAGAAGCTGTGGGACTTACTGCAGGCCCAATGAGGGGAAAGGTAGGATTTTGTTACTATACCACCCAAAGCACAGGACAGATTCAGGGCAATCCCTGCCAAAATACCAAGATCAGGGCACCTGGGTGGCTCGGTGGGTTAAGCTTCTGCCTTCAGCTCAGGTCATGATCTCAGGGTCCTGCGATCAAGCCCCGCATCGGGCTCTCTGCTCAGCAGGAAGCCTTCTTCCCTCCCTCTCTCTGTCTGCCTCTCTGCCTACTGGTGATCTCTCTGTTAAATAAATAAAATCTTTAAAAAAAATCAAGATCATTTTTCACATAACGAGAACAAATGGTACTAACATTTATACGGAACCATAAAAAACCTCAAAGAGCCGAAGCAATCTCCAGAAATTAGAACAAAGCTGGAGATGTCATAATCCCAGATTTTAAGATATACCACAAAGATGTAGTAATAAAAACAATAGGGGACTGGCACAAAGAAAGACACAAAGACCAATGGAGTAAAATAGAGTCCAAAAGTAAACTCACACTTTACATAGTCACAAAGGAGGCAAGAATATACAATGGTGAAAAGACAGTCTTTTCAACAAAATGGTGCAGGGAAAACCAGACAGCTACCTGCAAAAGAATGAAACTGGGCCATTTGCTCACACCACACACAAAAATAAACACAAAATGGATTAAAGACTAAATGTGACACCTGAAATCATAAAACTCCTAGAAGAAAACATAGGCAATAATCTCTTTGACATCGGCCATAGAAACATTTTTATAGAAGAACTCCTGAGGTGAGGGAAACTAAAGCAAAAATAAGCTATTAGGATGACATCAAAATAAAAAGCTTCTGTACAGCAAAGGAAACCATCAACAAAATGAAAAGGCAACTACTGAATGGAAGAATATATTTGCAAGTTACGTATTATTTGACATGACCTGCCAAAGGGTTAGTCACTAGAATATATAAAGAACTTCTACAGCTCAACATCAAATTATAATACTAATAAAAAATCCCATTAAAAATGGGCAGATGACCTGAACAGACAATTTTCTAAAGAAGACATATGGATGGCCAAGAGATATATAAAGATATGCTCAACATCACTCATCATAAGGGAGATGCTGATCAAAACCATGAGATACCACCTCACACCCCTTAGAATGACTAGAATCAAAAAGTCGAGAAATAACAAGTATTGGCCAAGATGTGGGAAAAAACAAACCCTTCCCTTGTGTACTATGGGTGGGAATGCAAACTGGTACAGCTAATGTAGAAAACAGAATGCAGGCTCCTCATAAAAATTAAAAATAGGAGTATGCTATGACCCACAATCACACTACAGGGTATTTATCCACAGAAAACAAAAACACTAAGTTGAAAAGATGTATGTACCTTGTCTTGTCTTTACTGTAGCATCATTTACAGTAGCCAAGATATGGAAGCAGCCCATGTCCACAGACTGATGAATGAATAAAAAATATGTGGTATACACACACACACACACACACACACACACACACACACACACAGGAATATTACTCAGTCATGAAAAGGATAAGATTTTGCCATTTATGACAAAATGGATGGACCTAGAGGGTATTACACTAAGTGAAATAAGTCAGACAGAGAAAGACAAAGACCATATGATCCCACTTACCGGTACAATCTAAAGAACAAAACAAACCAAAACCCCAAAACCAGAAACAGACCCATAAATACAGAAAAGAACTATATGATGGATTGCCAGAGAGAAGAGGTTGAGGGGATGGTCAAAATGGAGGGAGGGGAATGGGAGATACAGGCTTCAGTTATAGAATGAATAAGTCAGAGGGATGATGAAAGGCACAGCACCGGGAATCTAGTCAATGATACGGTAATAGCACTATATGGTGACAGATAGTGGTAAGACTTGTGGGGAGCATGGCATTAAAAAAAGAAGTTACAGAGGACCCAAGCAGCCTGGGACTGGGGTCCAGGGAGAGGAGCTCACAAGATGATGGAAAAAATACCAGAAAGAGGCAAGTATAGGTCAGGGACGGGAGGGAAAGGAAGTGTTTCAAGGAAAAGGAATGGCTAACTTTTCCTTCTGATTCTTGCCAAAGGCACATTTTCCAATATGATTAGTTTTAAGTCACTGATCTTTGTAGCTCTGACATGATTTAATTCTTCATTATAAATGAATATTATGCTTTAGACTAGTAATAATAGGCACTGCTCTCCACTGTGCTAATTTTTTAAATCACTTTAAAATACTTTTACTATGGCTCTATTCTTCATGAAGATCACTTTAAACACAAGAGTACCACGGCAACTGAAACCACCTGGAAACAGAATCACTTGAACAAAAGCCAGTAGGATTTATTACTATCATGGTTATGCTCCACGTCTGAAAACACACACACACAACACACAGCTACTGTATATTCTAAGCAGACGTTAAAGTCTGTTAAGTCTGCAAAGTTCACAGTGGCAAGGGTACAGGGAGAAAAGGTGGCAATATCTGTTTAAAAAGAAATCTTAAACACTTGAAGAGCCTGGGTCCCTCCTCAATTATCAGAGCAAAACCAAAATCAGCATGAATCAAATCAAACTTCGACAGCCATCTTTGCAGTGTGAAGGAACCCTCAGTGTGCAGGGGATACGCTTGTTAGCAGGCTGACAGCATGAGCCCTGCAAGAACCTTGGTTTACAGATTGGATTCTCATACCAAGTTCCTGCAGACCAAGAACCCTTATGCAGAAAGGCACCCTAGAGAGAAAAGGAAAGTGACTCAATATTAATCATATGTTGACTCATTTGACATCGTAGAAGCCTCATTACCCTCCCCTTCATTTATTTCATGGGCTCAGAATTGTATCGTAAATGACACCATTCAGAGAAATGACTGCACCGTGAAGATCATTAAGATTTCTATACTGAATATAGTATTTAGGAGCTTTGAATGTCAGTAAAGCAAAGCTTGTGCTTGTAGTTAATAAAATGAAGATCTCATGTCACTTTTGACTCTTGAAACTTTACTACCATGTTTATTCTTTATCTGTTACATTCACGGATAACTTTAGCCATCCAACCCAGCTTCTTAGCAACCTTAAATTCTTTTGAAAATATGGTGGAGAGTAAATATATAAGTAATATGTACACACTTTTTAAAAAAGATTCTATTTACTTATTTGTCAGAGTGAGAGAGAGCGCGCACAAGCAGGGGGAGCAGCGGGCAGAGGGAGAAGCAGGTTCCGCACTGAGCAAGGAACCCAATATAGGACTTGATCCCAGGACCCTGGGATCATGTCCTGAGCCAAAGGCAGATTCTCAGCTGACTGAGCCATTCAGGCATCCCATCAGTGCACACTTTCAATGACATATATATAAAATTTATCTATTTTTTGAGAGAGAGAGCACACAGGCATGAGTGGAGATGGGTCAGGGGCAGAGGGAGAAGGAGAGAATCTCAAGCTGACTCCCTCCTGAGCATGAATCTTGATGCAAGACTCTATCTCAGGGAGATCAAATGGCCCAAGTTTTCAATTTCAGTCCACATGTTTGGAAAGGATGTCATGCTAAGCTACCTGTCTCTCCACATTCAGGTTATGCCCACTTGGGATTCTGCTGAAATACCAAGGATCAGATGCTCCATTGTTGACTTGTACAAAATTCATGCAAATAGTTTTCTTACCTTCTCAAATAACCCCAGTCAGCTTCCACAGTGCACTGTGGGAACCCCCCCAATGTTACCTCCTTTCCAAAGTGAAAAGTCCTGAAAGTAACCTTCAGCTTGTCATGGTACCATATCGTAACTCCTGCAAAATCAATTCCATTTATTCTCACAATACTTAACCACCAATTTTTCTTGCATGATTTCTATATTTGCCATTGAAACTGGCATGACCTTTACTCCCCAGCTACTATCAGATGGTCTTCAAAGACATTATTCACGTTTGTTATTCTGAACTAGTCACTCAACTTCTCATAACATAAATCTATCACAAACCAAACTCCTGCCTCACTAACTCCAACCTTGAATCCCTTCTGGGATTTGTGATGATTGCTTCCCAATCCACTGGTTTCACCCCATATTTGTTGTATTCTATTTCTTTACTTGTTAACCCTCTCTTTTTCATCAGAAAAAACAAATTATTTGGCATGTCCTACCTTAGAGCAATATCAATAAGGTTTCTATTAGGTTCTACCTTTCTCTAAGTCACTATATAGAACACTCTCATCTAAGACTTTCCAAATGTTTCCATGCTCCATTTCTTCTCCACCCACCTGGGAGCTGAGAGGGGTACAGTCAGTTGGGGAAATGCTTTTAGATACCCAGGACCTACCTCCAAAATCTGATTTCAGTCATCTGCGTGTTGGTGTGTGTACTGTCATAGACAGGTCATAGCGTGGGAAATAGGTTTTCATCACAGGGTCACATGTCAAAGTCGTTTGGGTTTTATCAAGCATCAACTTTTATGCAGAATTTACTGGTTTTTCTCCCTAGTTTTTAAAGTTCCTGTTCGCTTTAAAGTAATCAATAAAATATGGCAGGATTCAAGAATCGTCTGTCCAAGATCACATCCTGGAAGACATAAACAATGTGGCACAGAACAAAATGCTTTCTCTTGAAGTGGAGTCTGAAAATCTGTAAACACCAAGCCCTAAAAATAAAAGAACGGCACACACTGAGAGCCACAAGAACATTCTCAGTTATGTCTTTGCATGAAGGCAGAGCCAAGACAGAAGTCACCAGAATATTTATTCTCTGTAATACTCTTTCCTCTGCCTATATGAGATCAAGCTAGTATTTTTTGCTCTCCCACCCATCTTTCTCTCTCCCTCTATCTCCCTTCCCCCACCTTGGACACTTTCTCGGCTCTTCCCTCTCAGCCTCCCTGTAGCTCCCCCTTCTTGTCAACCTCCTTAACATTTATAGCTCCCAGGGCTCCATGCTTTTAATGTACCATACTCTTCTTGGATAATCTTGCTGAAATTACTACCTCTATGAGGATGATACCTAAATGTACATCTCCCACTAGACTTCTTTCTAGAGCGCCAGCTGGAAAGCTTCTTGCCCACACAGGTACAGTCACAACTGAATATATCTTCCTTTCCAAAAAATCTGCTTCTCCTCTAGAACTGCCAGCCTTGACTACCAGCATCACCCCCCTCCCCACCCCCAGGTGCTCAAAACAGGACTCTGGAAGTCATGGACCTTCTCCCCTCCCTCACACCCCCTGTGTGCCACCGCTCCTACCTTCCTACAATCTCTTTGCTTCTAGGCATCTCCATGCCATGACAAGTTTAAGGTGCCTTCATCTCTCCATTTGACCTTGGCATTGACTTGGAGACTTCTTAATCTCTAAATCGCTCCCTGCATCCATACTTCAATCTGTCTGACTCATTGCAGTGATCTCTTAAAAACAAAACAAAATAAAACACACATCTGCATGCGAAAGGTGCAAAATACAAATCCAGTTTGTACCAGAGTTAATAACATTGGACCGCTGTGAGTGCCCTGGTTTTCACACACACTACGGTTATATAATATACTATGATCATTGGGGAAATAGTGAACAGTACGCAATCATCCTCTATGCTTCTCTTGCAAATTCTTGTGAGTCTTAAACTATTTCAAAATAAAAAGTTACAGGGAAAAAAAAATAAAACAAACCCAACTCTGACTATATTCTCTGCTTTTTGCCCCATCCCTTCTGAAAGCCCTTAGAAAGCTTCCCTTAAGCAAGACCGACATCCTTACATTGACTTTCAAACCCACTCAAATTCTGGTCTACCTCATGCTCCATTTTCCTTTTTGGACTCCTACTACAACCATACTAGTCTTCTTTTAACTACTCACAAAGGACACTCTCTCTTGCCTTAAGAACTACACATAAGCCATTCCCTCTGCTTAGAACAGATTCCCTAAATCCTTATTGGGTTTATTATCTGCCTTCTTCTTCAGATTTCTGCTAACTGTCCCGTCATCCAGAAAGTTCCCCGGGGCATTCTCTACTGATCTAGCCCACCAAACTAGGTGAATCCAGTCTCTTTCAGGACCTGGCAGCATCCTTTACTCCTCCTTTGATAAAATGCATCATGCCTCAATATCTCCCCTCACTCCAGTGGTCCATAAAAGCAACATGATCAAAGAATTAAGGATTCTGATGAGAAAATATTTCTTGAGAAAATATTTCATAAGAAAATGAATTAATGAATTTTTAAAATTGCTGCTAAAAATCCAAATTCTTCATCAACTTTATCATTCCTCAAAGGAGTCTCTGGATTGTAAATACATTGGTATATTGAGTGATAGTTTACTTTTCTGTAATTAGCAATACTTTTATGAAACATCTTATGAACCAAGATTTGGGGGCACTAGTAGACCAAATATTAGACGCAAAGCGGGGAAAGTGGTATGTCATTCCAAGTGTCCAATAACATCAGAGAGGAGTTCAGAGACATAACTATGATGTAACTCTAATAAAGAAAAGGAATTTAAATATATATTTTTGTTCTAGAAATAGTGCTCGAGGAAGTCTACGGATTCACATTCACTTAAGTATACGACCAAGGAGGACCCACAAAAGGCTGACACGGACCATTATTTTCTGCACTAGTACCTGTCCATGCGCTCACCTAGCCACACCCCCCGGCAGCTTAGACACCGAATGCTCGCTTCCTTGGTAAACCATCCACAAGGCGGCTGTACGAACGAATGTACAATGACTATTACATAATTCCAAGAACCCAAGGATTTCCAAGAACAAGAAATCATCAGTCAGAGATTCAACCCCTGGTTTTAAAAATGAGGAACCTGATGTAAGATCAGAGTTAATGGCAGCTGCAAACAGGATCAGAACAGAAGTAATCTGGAATCCCGGTGATAAAACTCAACCTTGCTTGCATGCAGACTATAGAGTTTTCAAGAAGTGCATCCATTTGCAAATATTTCCATCCACCCTATTTAACCCTTGGCTCCTTCATACTGAAGTTTTTCAAAGCACAAATAATTACTAAGCCAAGAAGCAATGAGAATGCCATTCAGATTTCTGATAAGAGCAGACATAAGAACCAACTGAGGAACATTAAACTTCTGAATTCAGTTCTGAGATCTGACTTAAGACTTTGAGTTCTTAAGTTTTGTCTTCTGATGTGCTAACTTTATTTTTTTTTTTAAAGATTTTATTTATTTATTTGACAGAGAGAGATCACAAGTAGGTAGAAAGGCAGGCAGAGAGAGAGAGGAGGAGGAAACAGGCTCCCTGCCGAGCAGAGAGCCCGATGTGGGACTCGATCCCAGGACCCTGAGATCATGACCTGAGCCGAAGGCAGCGGCTTAACCCACTGAGCCACCCAGGCGCCCTGATGTGCTAACTTTAAACTGGATTCTAAATGAGGGAGTGGGGAGATAAAAGTCAGAAAATGCTTTATGTCAAGACCCAGGAATGAACATATGAGGAAGTGAAGAGCGAGGACACGGTCAGTGGTGTTGGGTTCAAGTTCATGCTCCAGCACTGTGCTGTCTCTCTCATGGACACATGTCTTAGTTATCTTTTTAACTGTATTTTTTCCACAAAAGGTATAAAATCCCTATCTTATCTATCAATTTATGCAGCAGATTTTCTTTTTTTTTTTAAGATTTTATTTATTCATTTGACAGAGAGAGATCACAAGTAGGCGTAGGCAAAGAGGCACGCAGAGAGAGAGGAGGAAGCAGGCTCTTTGCTGAGCAGAAGGCTAAGTTCGAGGCTTGATCCCAGGACCCTGGGATCAAGACCTGAGCCAAAGGCAGAGGCTTTAACCCACTGTGCCACCCAGGTGCCCCAATGGAGCAGATTTTCTTTAGTCTGAGATCTGTTCTTGGTCATAATTCAAATGAGTGTGATTTAATATCCTCCTTTGACATTAAAACCATATGTAAAACTTGTAGGGGTAAGTAAATAAAGCATGAGGCCATCTCTTTTTCACAGTAGCTGTGTTCTAATACCTGAATATTAGATGTCCAAACCCCATGTCTAGGATTGTGTGAAAATGCATGATGAGCAGGTACTCAGAATAGGTAAGTGCAGAATCCAAGGCACTTGTCAGGCAAAGGCAGGGGCAGTGGACCAAGGGCAGGGAGAAGGGTGCCTGACTTTGCAAGGGTGAAGCAGTCCCAGTGTCTCCCAAGTCCCAGGCGTGCCCAGCTGCTGTTGGGGTATGTGGGGGCTGGGAGTGATGACGCAAACAGGACTAAGATTTCCCCTGGCAGAAGGTGGCTTTTCCCCACCTACACGCACATGCCTCCAGACAACTAAAAACATGTGGGCTTCTCTTGGGGAAAGTTTACCCATATGAAGGAGAGATACTGAGGGTGCATCTCTTTAAACATCTACTCTTCTGGACAGCTGCAAATGCACACACTGATGTCCCAGCCCGAGGAGCAGGAGTCAGCAGATCTGGGTGAGGCCATAGTCATTTGCTTTTTTAACAAGTGCCTTCAATAATGTGCACGCAGAAGTCCACAGAGAACCCTGCTGAAACTTCCTTCTAGATGGTCTAAGTTCTGTCTCTGTGTCAAATTAGACCAGCCGAGTTCTGTCTTTTGCAGAATGATCCGAGCTTCCCCAAAAGAAAGGTCTTCCAGAAAGTTCATGTTGATACTAAACCTTGAGCTTTTTATGAAGGGCTGACACAAGAAACAACTTTACAATGACATTTGTGACATGTAAGATGTGGACATCCTTCAATGTCCTTCAATGTCTCTTACTAATCTAATCAATCTTTTACCAATAATCGGCTTAATATTTTTATTTAAAAGTAAATGGAATATAACAAATACATGTGTAGATATACGGATATATGTACATATGTGTGTATCCATATATCTACACACACTGTGTGTGTGTGATTCTGCAAGCTGAATTTAAAAACCAGGAATCTCTCCCCCTTAGGGCAAGTAGTCCCAGGCAGACAGCAGCCAACTAGTTATCTGGCCCTCTCAGAACCAAACACTGGTGAACCAAAGTAGAAATAGAGAGAAATGATGGAGTTTCTCCCTTTGATTTTAGAAGGATCTATTTCGAATATCCCTCTAGGCAAGAGAGCTACAGCTCAATTTTTTTTAACTTCAAACCCTCATATGAAGTTTACAGAGCATTTTGATTTTAGCTTATATCTTGGACTAAAGTGTAAATGCGTGTGTGTGTGTAGAAGCATAAACTGGGTCCTTTTAAACTAAATAAAATAGTCATTTATTGCCTATTTGGTTATGCAATAATCTTTACGAAAACTTATCATAGATGATATTCATGTAAGTCATTCTTTTGACATAAAAATTTTGCCAGGTCTATCAATCTCTCATCCCCAAAGCAACACCAAAAAATTTCAGTCTTTTTAGGAAGTCTGCAAAGAGTGGGAGTATTTCTAAATACTCAGCCAAGCCTTTTTTTTTTTTTTTTTTTTTTTTTTAACCACACCTGGCAGGTGCTCCATCAAAGCTGTCTGAATGAAAAAGAAGTTCTGATTCTTCTCCTATGAGCAGCTACTGGGAGCTGACACGTTGATGTCATCGTGTGCCTTCCAGAACAATTAAATAAACCGCACCTCCTCCTTCCACATTTCCCTTCCACTTGCATGGGCTGAACAAGACAAGAACTGCATAAGCCATGACTTATACTCAATTCTACCGAAAATGGTGAAGTTGCCTATGGTACTCTCCATGAGAGTTTGGTGACACAGAGCAGTACATCGGAGAGATAATTAGGCCTCTGACAGAAACAAAAGAAAGAAACGAAACCTCAGTAAAGAGCTCTTAAACCGACCTCAGAATAAAAAATGCAACTAACCACCTTTTTTCCCCCATATATCACCTACTTGATCTCCTGGCTAAACCCTAAAATAGGGAAAAGCTAAATAATGATGGACTGGACATGCTTACATTCTCCTGAAGAAAATGAAATGCAATCATACAAATAAGTCTTATTAATGCTAAATAGCATGTGCCATTTTGACCAATGAAGAGTCCAAGTATTTCTTCCTTTCTGGTGATAATCAGTGTTCCTGGTAGATTTTTCTGGTAGATTTCTTTTTATTATTTTTAAAGATTTTTAATTTATTTATTTGATAGAGATCACAAGCACACACAGAGACAGGCAGAGAGAGAAGAAGGGGAAGCAGGCTCTCTGCTGAGTAGAGAGCCGGATGCGGGGCTTGATCCCAGGACCCTGGGATCATGACCGGAGCCGAAGGCAGAGGTTTTAACCCACTGAGCCATCCAGGCACCCCATTCTCGTAGATTTTGAACACAGAGAATGTTTTTGTTCAATTTCTGTCTTTCATAATGTGAGCCTGCTTTCTGCTTCTTGCTATTCAAGTATCAAGGTGTCTTTAAGTACAGTTAGCAGTGTCCAGAATGATTTTATATCTGAATTCACTTTTCTAACAAATAAAGGAAACTTCTTTTTGTAGGACTCCTTCTTCTTTAACATTCTGAGAAAGATGCAGAGTTTTCCCGATTACACATTTGGTCTCTCAGCTTTCCTAGAATAACGCAAAGCAATGTTCTCTCTTCAGAAAGAACAAAGAGGCAGGAGAATTTGTGTAGTTGGAGTAAAATAACTGTAAACCAGCTGTAAATGGAAATGGCGCACTGTCTCAACCATCCTCAATTTTTTCCAAAAACCCTATACAGAAACATAAAGAATGTCATTTCTGTAAGTTCTATACACACTGGCCCTTCACGTCCCACCTGTCCGTACAGGAAAGAGTAGTGCCATCTTGTTGCGGCATTGGGGGACCTCCAGGCCAGTGGGGAAGGCCCTCATGTAGTGTCTCCAGTGGCTGCCCATGGTGGGTCCTTGGCTGCCCCTGCTCACAGTTACATTTGGCCTCACAGTGGCATTGAAAGGAATGAAATAAAAAGGAAGGAGTGAGGAATATTTTAGGCAATGCTTTAACATCATCTACTTTACGCTTCTATAAAACACCGGATTTCCTGCTTTTCTTGGAAAATGAGCAAGTTTGCCATCACTGGGCCCATTTTCCAGCAAGTCAAGGGGCAGCTGAAAGGGAGTCTGAGCTGCTTCCCATAGAGGGGGCGTTTGTCCTCTAATTTACTCTAGTTCCCTCAACTGGGTCCATCTGACCCCTCCGTGGATCCTACCTGACCCTGGGACGGACACACACTGACTGTACTTCTGCACGGTGTGGTAAGGGCTATGCCTGGGATGTGAAGAGGTCAAAGCAGTCCAGGACAATGGAGCTCACCTCTGGCTAACATTATGTTCACTTGCTAAGCTTTAAGGAAAAAAAAAAAATTAGCAATTTTTGGGAGCACCCAGTCTCTACCCCAAACCAAATGAATCAGACTCTCTGGGACGGGACACAGGCATCAGGACATTTAAAGTTCCCTAGAGAATTGCAGGGTGACCCACAGCAGAACCCCCCTGGGTGAGGCTAAGGGTCTTCATATGCTGGTTCACACTGCTCCTAAAAGAATATTTCAAACCGTGTGCTTCCCTTCATATTTATTAATTGGTACCTGATATTTTTCAGCGTAAGTTTAAATAGTTGCCATGGATGTCATTTGTTGCAAGGGAAATACCAGTATTTCGAAATACAATGTCTGTGTCACTCGTGTTGTCCACCAGCATCCAGTTTTTTATTTCTTTTTATTTATTTATTTATTATTTATTTATTTATTTATTTATTTATTTATTTATTTTACAGAGATAGATCACAAGTAGGCAGAGAGGCAGGCAGAGAGAGAGAGAGGGAAGCAGTCTCCCTGCTGAGCAGAGAGTCCGTTGCGGGACTCGATCCCAGGACCCTGAGATCATGACCTGAGCCGAAGGCAGCGGCTTAACCCACTGAGCCATCCAGGTGCCCCCAGTTTTTTAAATGCAGAACTAAATTCGCAACCTTCAGAAATTCTCTGTGATTCCTTTGTCCTTTTTCTTTCTTTCTCTCTTTTTTTTTAGAGAGAGCGAGCGAGCAGGCACACACCTGAGGTGGGGAGGGGCACAGGGAAAGAGAGAATCTTAAGAATCTTCAGGGACTTTTTATGCCTGTGCTGAGTGTGCAGGGTTCCATCTCACTCCCCTGAGATCATGAGCTGAGCCGAAATCAAGACTCAGACACTTAACCCATTGGACCACCCAGCCGCCCTCATTCTTTTTCTTTTTCATGGAAATCTATTTCTATTCTACCTCTCCCAATGAATGCAAAATATTTTTTATGCTTCACGTCTTTTACTGATCACACCTTCACATACATTTTCAGACAGGTCAATTTTAGGAACGAATACATAATGGGAGATGAGAATCTCATTTCTTTCCATAGATCTATGCTCTTGTATCCCTTCTTAGCCTGGGATCTCCCAGAAAACAGCCTGAGACAAGAGGTTGAGGGTGGATAGTTTCTTTGGGGAAAACAGCCAAAGACCATCTCCAGGAGGTGGACGAGAGCAGCAGGGAAGGAGGGAGAGCCGATTCCAACAGTCATGGGTACGGTAAGCATGCTGGGCTACTGTCAGCGACAGTGGGGACCCTCCCCAGACCCCAGTGAGATGTGCCTCAGAACTGCCTGTGGGGGACACAGAAGAGGAGGGTGTTTGGATCCTGCTGCCCATTTCCCATTGGCCTGGAGTTCCCATAAGGGGCTAACTCACGTTCTCTTTGAGGTTCACACATGTAAAGGGAGCTCAGAAGAGGGGTGAGGTCAAGAAAGAGAGGGATGTAACCAAAGCATGGAGCTAGAAGGTGACAGCAGGGTAAACTTCATTGTTGCAACGGCTGATGGTTAAAAAGGGGGGCTGAGACCATGGGAAGCTGGGCACAAGAGGAGTCTGATATTCTCTTGGAAAATCCTGGAGTTTCCCTCACTGTCTCCAGATTGAATTCCTCACTGTCTCCAACAGAGGGAAACCAGAAAACACACTGAAAAGGTTATATTAGATACAATAAGCCTCAAAAGGCAGTTAAGACCCTGCCAGCTTCGTGGGGGCAAGTGTATTTGCCAAAAGGGCATAATAGCACCAAAGGAATAGGATACAGAATGAAAGGATGTATTTAGGAAGCTATAAGAGTTGTACAGGAAAAATGCACACCCACAGATTATGGCAGAGAGTGACGCAGGGCCTAAGCCCTACTGGACCTTATAGGCCATGCTCCAGAACTTTCTCTCTATTATGAAGACTATGGGGGGAGACTGGAAGCTTTTAGGCAGAGAGTCTCATGGTCAGTGAGACAGACAATTTGTCATAAAATGATTAAGGCCTTGGCCACACTGAGTCTCTAATGGATGGTAGGGAGGATACTGGAGAAATATTTACAAAGAAAAGGCATAGAAATCTCTATCGGCCAAATGGGGTGGAAGAGAAAACGAGTTTCAGATGACTCAAGGGCTTCCGTGCAGGACAATTGGTGTTGGTGACTAAGGAGTGTAAATACAAGCAGTGATTTACTCCAGTTTTGAAAAAACCAGGTCCCCAATTTTCTGGTTGTTTCCTATGAGTCAGACCATTTGAACAAAATTGTGAGGAGGAAGAGCACTCCTGAAGGTCCATTTGAGAAGTCCCGCCTTCCCCCAAGTCCTTCCTATGTGCCTCCAACACCAAGAGCCTCTCCACTCTGACATCCACGGTTGGAAATGCACAGGTCTTCAGCATGGCCAACCCTTGCCTCCTCCTGGGAGCCTGACTCACACAGAACTTCAAGTGACCGCAGCTCTCCACACCCAGGGCACAGGCATCTGCCGTCAGAACTCGGAAGTCCTCACGCATGGGAGTGCCCAAGCCAGGTGACCAAGAACGGAGGCAGGGTAGGCAGGTGGATTTGGGCACCTCAACGAAGGGTTTCAAAGCCTCAACTTTCAAAACCACCATGCTGGCAAAATAAAATCCATGTCCGGTTCAAATCTGGCTTGTCGATGTCTAGTTTGGGCCATTGGCAAGTCCAGATTCATGACACTGTCTCCCAGAAGACCTGCCTGCCTGATTTCCACAGCTGTAGGGTACAACCATAAGTGAAGGAGAGCTGTCACCCACTTGACTTCCCAGCTTCTGCAGCAGCTGGCTAAGCAGATTCCTGCATATATACATACACATACACATACACATATACATATGTGCATATACATCTTTCTTTCTTTCTTTCTTTCTTTCTTTCTTTCTTTCTTTCTTTCTTTCTTCTTTCTTTTTCTCCTACTGTGTTCTTCTGCTCTGAAAAACTTGGGAAGTGATAGTAAAAATAATGAGACAATGCCTATGAGCCTGTCAGAAGCAACAGAGAGCTTGCAAATGTGAAATGCCAATGTTACCATCATCTTATCCTCCCTATGAGATCACCTGAAAAATTCACCAGGACACTACTGCATGCGGACCAAAGGTCACAGTGAGAGTCATCTGAAAACTTGGAAGTCAAGATGTCTCCTCGCAGGCCATCATTACCAGTAACTAAAAATGACTCTCATTAAAATATATTTACCTTCATGATATTGACATAAGCTCTCATCAAATTAAAGTCTTTGCTGCTAAATCAATGCCTATTAGCACTAAACTTGGACATGAATATTGAATTTTACTGTTCTTTCTTAAACACTATATCTGATTCTTCCTTACTAAATAAGCAATAAAAATCTAACTTCTAATTACCAAGTATTTAATTTCAATTACTGCAAATGTAGAATATATTCCCACAGCAATTAAAAGTAAGATTTTTGCAAAAGGCTGTTTATCAGACTCTAGAAAACTAGATGCCTTCAATTTGCAATTCTGTGTTCCCCCACAGTAAGTATATAGGATGCTACACATTTCATCTTGAACTCCATTCAGCCTGGGGAGGGGGTTCATGTTGGCTGCCATGAATTTTCCATCATGTTTATTTTTTCCCTTACTTTGAAAATTAGGAGTTCAAGTTTAAATAGCATTAGTTTCCCAAAGCAAAGCAAAGCCACAGACATAAAGTAGATAAAATATCATAGGACAACATGCAGTAAATGGAAATTCAGATCATTTTAATTGTCCCACTTAAGGAGGCTGATAAAAATAACTAAGCTCTTTTTTAAAATACTAGGATAGCTTTTGATTTTCATGCAAACAGAGTGACCTCAGAGTTCAAATTCATATGTGAGAACAGTTGGGTATATGTACTGATCTGGGTTTCACTAAAATTAAATTAGACAGGGAATGGGTCCCCACACTTATCACTCTAATCAGGCCTTTTTAATGATCATAAAAATTGTTTTTGTTTTTAAAAGCAAAGGAAATTTTTTAAATGCTAATATTTTAAAAGCCATATGGATGATTTGTGTGGGTTAACTCATAGGGTCGGTGTAAGAATTAAGTGAATTAAAATGCATAAAGTACTTAGGATAAAAGGGGTCAGATATAAACGCAATGGAGAGCTTCCTTGTAGTGGAACTAAAATGAGCACAGTGGTAGAATGCTTTGAGGAGTTTCACCCAAGAGGTCAGAAGAGCAACGAAATGCGAACTAGACTGGTCACTAAGCAGCACTGTAAATCTTTAATGGGGCCTTCTGGAAGTTTCCCTATTTTTTTCTATAAACAAACAAAAGGATTATAGGACAATCAGGGTTGAAGCCATATGTTCTTATTAGTTGAAGTTACACTGTCACTAATCTAAAAATAAATTCCATGCACGAAATCTTCATAGATAACTGCTCTCATATGTAAAGTCTTCATACACGCCTCCTTGCAACAAGGGCAGAATTACGAGTTGGTAAATAAGAAGAGAATCTTTAACATTCTGGCATTAGGAATTGAAAGTGTGAGGGCTATCCATGTTGTCAAGGCCCATCCTGACAGACATGGGTCAACTGTCCTAAACCCTCATTCTATCCTCAGTATGAACAGGCAGCCAAAGAACCCCTCTAGAAGACAAAAGTGAAAGATAGACACACACACATACACAAACACAGCATTTCAGGTCTAAGAAAATGATTAAAATAATAAGAATCATAATGACATCGAATTTGTGTCCACAGATGAGAAAGTCAAGAGGCTATTGCACTGACAAAGTCCAAGAGAATACAACAAAGAAAGGATAATCAAAGAATGAGAGTTCTTGGAAATTAAATAGCGCAGTCAAAATTCTGATTAAAGGAGCACACTAACACCCATGTCATGTTTCCTGTTGGGACTGGGAAAGAAAGGAACATGGAAGGTGAGACTGTTCTTCTATTTTAATCCCTTCTACTTTTCTGACCATTAAAACCATATATATCAATGCAAATAATGAAACTTCATTTTGAAGAACAAAGTTAAAGACTGCTACAGAATTTTGTGGTTCGACTTCTGACTAACTGCCTTTATCATTGATTGGATTAATTTTTGGAAATGTCCGTGCCCTTGAGTTCAAGGTCAGTAGCTGTAATTGAACAAGTTGGCTTTGTCACTCAGTACAGGGAAGGAGAACACACAACCCAGGGAGGTGTGAGGCATTTTAGCAAGTGAGTGTCAAAAGGAAATAGGATTGGGCTTTTGTTGGATAATTTTGAGAACATTCTAGGAAAGTAGAGGTTCCTGCTTGATTGGGTATGGTCAGAAAGCAGGGGCATGTCTATGCTCAAGTATGTCAATTAATATCATCCATAAGCTGGAGCAAGTCCAAAGTTGTAGTTGGTAAAGCAGCAGCAGTCACACACATAGTGAGAGACGGAGGTGTCTGGTATTTTGCAGCTCACACGGTGGCCCAGTCTGCAATGGACAGTCTGGAGATGGCTTATGCCGAGCAACAGAACAATATGGCTCAGTTCTACAGCATCAGATCAGTCTGTAAGAACTCTGAAATTGAGCCTTGAGCATCAGATCAGTTCCTGGATGATTTTGTTCTTTTTGTTCTTCTTTGTTCTTTCTTTCAAGAAAACCAAAAGGATACAACTGGTAATGATTACCCAGGGCTTATCATTTTGATATGTGTCAATCAGGTTACTATGTGTGGGTCTTCCTTCAAGACATTATGGTTTCCACGACATCAGATATCCAATCTTAATCCTGTGTGTATACCTAAGAGTCAACTCTACGACATCAAGATCTTTACTGTCCCCAAAGAGGTTAAGGAGCTCACCTAGCATCACCCAGCTGTCATCTGGCAGAGGGGGGATGGCAGCCAGAGTTTCAGCAAAAGCCGCCTGATGCTATGCTGGGATTGCCTGCAAGTGGCATCCCAATAAGATGGATGCCTCACTGGCATTTGGGAGAAGGTCATGCTGCATAATTTCAATATTGGTTCTATCATATGCTTTTCACATGGGTTTTTCCCTTTGTTTGCTACATATATGGAATGGTCCAGCTCTAAGGAATTAGTCCTATGGCTTTAGCCCAAAGGGATTCCTGAAGAAGATTAAAGATTAAAGCATGAGCTGCCAAGGGCCTCCTCACTTGATAGGGAGCAGTGACTTTGTTCTTAGGCTAGGGAGAGATAATTCCAGAGTTACTGCCTAAATGTTCATCCGGGAGATACACTAGAGGTATAGCAGAAGATATGACAGATGCACCCACAACACCATGGCTGGAGGGATGGCAGCAGAGAGGACCTACTCTTGAAGCTAGGGCCAATAATCACCACCATGGACAACATTAAGTACAGGAAGTGTAGTGGTTCCTTAATCCTGTCCCATTAAGTCCATATTTATCTCACCATTAAATGCACCAGTCAAGAATTTACTGGAGATTATTGTGCAAGACCATTCGGGAATCCAATGTATGTCTAGTGGGTGTCCATCATGGACAGTGTGTGAATGACTAATGAAATTTGCAAATAAATACCTGCCTCTTCAAAGAGTTTTGGATGTATACCAAGGCACCAGTGCTGGGGTCACATTACGTGTGTTCTGATTTCACTTGTCACCCACAAGCTGGGTCACCTTGGGAAAATGACTTAAATTGTCAAATCCTCGATGTTATCATTTATAAAATGGGAGAAAGTTAACGCCCTCCATAAAGGCTTTTTGTGAAGATGATAAGAAATAAGAAGTTTGCCGCTTTTAGTGTTAAGCTCAATGAGAGTATCTATTCCTTTTTGTACTGAACTTCTTCACTACTATAGATATTAATTAGAGGCAGTTAGAAGATGCCCTTAACAACACAGGATGTGGAGAGAGAGCAAATCACAATGAGTTATGGCTACATCTACCCACAAAAATGGTGGACACTCATGTCCTCTATCAAAAGCCATTTTGAACCATCAAACAAAACTCCATGCTCATGGAAAGCAGAATAATGGCTCCCCCCAAAGATGTCTATTTTATAATCCCTGAACCTGGAAATGTATTTCCACATGCAGTAAAAGGAAGTGACAGGTATTATTAAAGGTAGGGACCTTGAAATGGAGAGATGACTTGGAATTATCCAGCTGCACCCAGCGGCATCACAAGGGGTCTTGTAAGCCAGAGAGGCAGGAGAACCAGAGTCAGGGACTGCACGTGAGAGAAGACTGGATGAGCCACGGAGGAGCTGGGCAGTGCAGGCAGTCTCTAGACACTGAAAAGATGAGGCAACAGCAACAGGGTCTCCTCTGAGCTTCCACGGAGGAACCCAGCTCCGCCTACTCCATTTTAGCCCAATGAGACCCTCATCAGCCTTCCCCGGAACAGTAAGATAATTCTGTCCTGTTTTAAGCCACTATGTTGGTTGTAATTTATTATAGCAGCAATATGAAACTGATATGATGCCTCTCACCTTTATTAAATCATCTTTGCAAAATGACTAAGGGACATTTGGTGCATGTGTAGCATACTTGCTAATAGGACCAACTGACAGCTGGTTATCGAAGATTGTGCCTGGTCTATTACATACCTACATCAAGTGTACCAAGTTCATCACAGAAATAGAAACCATAGAACAGCCTACCTGAGTAGCCACCGTCAACCATCGCAAACAAAGTCCTCTCTACGTGCTTGGGCAAACCCTTGGATTTGGCAGAGTTGGCAAGCTGCTAACAAACAGTGACCAGAAAACGCAGTGAAGAAATATTCCAGAGGAGGGTGGAGAGAAAAAATTGTACATGGTTCCTACAGAAAGTGTCGTGTATGTAAAGATTGACTTCAGAACTTCTAAACATCCTTTGTGCCCTGCCTTCATCTCATATTGGACCTTAGAGTTTGCTGTGATTTTTGCAATACCAGAAAAATTTGAATCCTCATGGCCTCAACAGCCCCACCCCTCCTGTTACTTACAGAGTTCATCGTGTAGCTTAAGGCAATTTTCTCTATTAAAATAGAAGTAATCTTAGGGGAGTGAGTACACTCACTACTTTTTTATACCGAGATATAAATAATGTTCTCAATTCCAAGGGGCAAGTTCACAACTCTGTCCAGAACTAACTTTCATAAAAATTTAAAAAAAAAAAAAGGCTTCCCAAAATTCATCTAAGAGATTGGGGGGGAAAATTCTTCCATAAATCTTCCATAAATCTTCCCAAGTTTACAAATGAAAAGGGACAATTTTTAAAGTGAGGGCTTATTGACCCTGTTTTAGTGAGACTGTCCCAACACTTAGGACCCAAGCTTCTCCGTAAACTTCCATACCCGAGTTCCTGATGACTGTTTCTTTCCATGAAATGAGAGAGAAGTTTCCCATCTACAAACAGACACCTACTTCCCCAATAAGGGGCATAAATTATAACTTTCCTAGATTATTGATAAAAATGCAATTCAGTCAGTATAAATCCAAAACCAAATCTTATTTAAAAATTCAAACCCTCTCAACTTAATTCTAAGTGCTTTTGCTTTAATTGTATAGTACATCAATGTGAACTTACTGTAAAATGGAAAGATCTGCCTTGTGGTGAGGTTAAAATGGTCATGATATTTTTAGGCCAAGAATTTGAACACTCTCTAGAGAGATCATCTTGGAAAAATGTCCAAAATCAAAACAGGAAATTAATAGGGTCATTAAATGAGAGTAGAAAGTGGTTTTATATATTATTTTGTCCCGTATTTCTCCCTTGATATATGAGCTTTTCGAGACAAGGCATGATCCAGTTTCTTTAATAAGCATGTTTAACTGCACACATGTCTACATATCAGTCTAAAATTTGTATTTTCGGGATGCCTGGGTGGCTCAGTGGGTTAAAGCCTCTGCCTTCATCTCAGGTTGGGATCAAGCCCTGCATCAGGCTCTCTGCTCAACAGAGAGCCTGCTTCCTCCTCTCTGCCTGCCTCTCTGCCTACTTGTGATCTCTCTCTCTCTCTCTGTCAAAGAAATAAAAGAAATATTTAATTAAATAAAATAAAATTTGTATTTTCAATACTCCATATTTTTGTTCAAGATTTAATTGGGTATTTTAGATCCTCAGGAAGATTTCTTTAAATACTGAGAGAATTAAGATTTATAAAATGCATTTATATTTTTAGGCAAAAGGACAGAAGAATGAAAACCACCAAGACAACTCTTAAAGATTAGAGCCTTCCTTTCTTTTCCTAACTCTTGATGAAAAAAATTTTAATTTTACTTGACCTGAGACATAACTTGGTACGAGCGAGCTATCTGATTAACAGGGAATACAGGACCTCTCTGTTAAAGATCACAAGGACTTTCCAAGTGAGCATCAAAAAGTCTACACTTTCAAACTACTGAGGCAGGCTCTTTGTGTATTTGTGGCTGAGAAAGAAATGAAAAATTCTTCTAAGGGCAACTGTTCATTGACCAAAGTAACCTACATTCAACTCGAAGAAATGGCTTAGAATTTCACATGATTTTCTTTTTATTTTATCTAAAATGTAACAGCCACACATTCAGTTACTAAGAGACCAGGTTCCAAAATAATTCGAAGCTTAACATTCAGAACCAATATGCTGTTGTTTCTGCCTTCAATTAACCTAGCTTATCTAAGCACGGAGGCTTTAACTTCATGGCAAGCTAACACATAAATAAGCACAGCAGATGTATTCATTTACTACAGATAAAATAGAATATTCTTCAGAGGCAACGAGAACAGTAGTAGGCTTCAGAGGGCAGAGACAGGAGTGGGCTCTGTGTTCTAATCAAGATGCTGCCTTTAGGCAAGTTTCTTTCCTTCCTGGAGCCTTGAAATCCTCCTTTGAAAACTGATGCTAATAATAACACTTACCTCATGGGGTTCGGGTAAAAATTATAGAGGAAAGAAAATCATGTAAAACATTAAGTAAAGGATTTGGTACAGATAAAGGTGCTCAATAAAAGGTTTCTGTGATGGTAATAAACAGAATTATTATTATCATTCCTAATGTTTCCTTGGAAAGTTAAGCTACTATAGAAACTCGTCAAATACAAACATCACTTGTAGAACCTGCCTTCTTCTTCTTCTTCTTCTTCTTTTTTTTTTTTTTTTTTTTGCTGGCCTTTTAAAAAGAATCAGAGATTGAATTTTTCCCTACTCTGAAGTCAACACAGCATAGTACTATACTGACCTGAGGATTTATTTCCTGAAATTTACCCTTAAAGTTCACTTACTTTTGAACAAAAAGTTACTCCAACTTTGTCTCTGTTCTGCTTTTTTCCCCAAATCCTATTATATCCACCTCTCTCTGCCCTGTTAACCTAAAAATTGCTGGTCTACTCTTAACGGTGTCCCGAAATAGTTTTAATGGAACTTAAAATCTCAAAGTATCTCAGGGTCGGAAGAGCTCTCAAGTGCCGTTTGGTAGTACTTCCCTTCCTGTCGTCCAACGTCACAGCCACCTACACTAAGCGGTCATAGGGCTTTAGTGAAACGTCTCCAGTGATAAAGGCATCGCTACTTCAAGAGGCTGCTCATGCTTGGACTACCACAGACCTTGGAGCCATTGTTAAGAAACCACCAAATACCTCCATAAAAAGAAACAGGTGTCCCTGCCTCATTTTTCCACATAGAACTGAAAATAGGTCTGAGCCAGTAACTTGGAAACTCTTCCATATCTCACAATGACTCCACAGAGAGCCATGACATGTTTCATTTAAGGAATCAATAAGGTCTGTGATGGGAGCATAGCACTCTAACAATGATCTCAAGTATCTGTCCAGCTTCAGTAAAGCAACACCTCCGCTAGAGCCTTGTTTTATCTTCTTCACCTGCCCAGTGCAAAGAAGAACACTAGCTGTTTCCTGACTGTTGGGAGGATTACATGAGATTGTCCATGTGAAGACCTTAGCCCCCAGTACCAGACACATGGTAAGCATTTGACAAATGGTGGTCAACGATGCAAAGAAAGTCTATGCGGTCGCTAGTCACAAGCGCAGCACAAAGCCTACATTACAAGAATGTGACTGCTACTCATTAAGGCATGTGTTTCATTATTCAAGACCTCAACTACTGCCTGCCAGAAAACATCGCTTGATGGGTATTACCACATTAAGAGCATGGGAACTGTCAACAATGCTGACATAGGACCAAAATGCAACACCACACAGACCTTCTGGGGGAGAAGGAGAATTTCACTATTCCAAGACCCAGAGGTATGATGGGACCCATTGCACTACCAGACCTAAGACTTGTCTACCACAGTGTTAAGGACCACATGCTCTGTTCGATAGTCCAGGCTGTCTGTAATCGGGACACAGGGTAGACCCAATTGGGAAGTTTCCATGAAGTTTTTCTTGGTCCACTGCAATGCAGAAACACTACTTCTGCATGAGTGGCTCTGGAATAATAGGGAGCAGCGCCAATGGTCACCAAGAGGTAAACTAAAAACAGAAATAACCTGTCAAGTGTGCCTCTCCACTACCTCTGATCTACCCACAGCCTCCCTCCACTGCTACCTCATGCTTTAATAACCTCCCACCCGAAGCTCCAGCCTCCAGCCTCTCCTCAGCCTCTACCAAGATGCCAGAAGGCAGAGCAATATTTCCCAGATCTCACTGTGCCACTGCCTTGCTTAGAAATTCCCCTTATTCTATACTGGTCATCTCACCAGATCCCACCTCCCTGACCTGGCCTTCCAGCTTCTCTTCCCTTTTCTCCCACTGGTCTATGGTCTATTCACGATCTGAATTCTGCTACCTCCAGGGATTTCAACAGGATCGCTTCCGACCATTAACCCACCAGCTCCTGCCTTTCCTATTCCAAAAGCTAACGCAGAATTCAATTCTTATAAGAACCCCTACGTTAAGCTTTTACAATCTGTCCTCTCACTGTGGGTGTCTCTGTTTTCTGTTGGCATGGTATTAACATTCACCCAAGTGACTCCTAAACTTTCTGGAATGCCCTTTCAGGACTAGCTCATGCCCTTCCTTTTATACACAAGCCCACCATGACTTGAGGGACTGAAATCTTCTAATTCTTTGAAGTGTTTCTAATTACACTGTACTCCTTCTGAGGAAAGCAGAAATCATTCCAGTATTTTCTGTGTGCTTTCTCTTCGCAGGAGGCAAGGACACATGGTTGAAATAATTCCGAAGGGCAGAGTGTGTGGGTGACTTGCCGATCTCTTGTAGGGTAATGCTTCTTACTGAAAGAGCATTTTGCCATCCACACAGACCTTAGGTCATTGAATTTGAGCCTCAAAAAAACAAAAAGAGAATTTTGATAACTCTTTATGACTTTTACAAGACGCCATCACACATTAATCTATTAGAATGTCTCCTGTGCCCCACCTTTCCCAAATTTAGCTGGAGATGTCATCAGTGATCATGTCTCTTATCTTTAACCATGCCAGCTGCATCAGACAGCATCCCCCTCTCAAATACATTTTTTTCTTCAATTGTTCTAAAGAGTGTTTCTTTTTCTTCTCCTTTTTTTTAAAAGATTTTATTTATTTATTTGACAGACAGAGATCACAAGTAGGCAGAGAGCCAGGCAGAGAGAGAGGAGGAAGCAAGCTCCCCGCTGAGCAGAGAGCCTGATGTGGCTTGATCCCAGGACCCTGAGACCATGACCTGAGCCAAAGGCAGAGGCTCAACCCACTGAGCCACCCAAGTGCCCCTAAAGTAGTGTTTCTTATAACAGCTCCCATTCTTGAAATCTGTGCTTTGCCTGTAAGACAGAAGTAAATACTACAGAGTGAGACAGAAAAAATATTCAAGGAAAGTTTTAGTCTCCATTAACCCGGCAGTTATAAGGGCATTTCAAGAAGAAAAGATTACTTTATTGGTAAATTCTCAAATGCTGAATGCAACTGTCCACGAACTGAACTCCAAGTCATTTGTGGAAGCCAATGAAATGTTTGTATATAAGCTTTATCTACCCTCTCAATCCACTTCCATTACTATCCAGTTGGAGAGAGCAGAGCAGCCAGAAAACCAAGCAACCAACCCTTTATTTGCTGCCTCTTCCACCCTCACAAAAATCACACTTTCTATTTGAATAGCCACCCAGGACACGGGACCGACCCATCTTCATTGCTCTCATCTGTTTGATTTTTTTCTATTCTGTTTTCCATATGTTTTGGGGCCACTAAAAAATTAGTTGAAAAGAAGATGGCCGTATTTCTCTCACCCCTCCAGGCCCTCCTCCCCTATCCCAGACATACACACACGCATGCACACACATGCAAAGCACATAGGCACATGTGCACACATGTGCACACATGTGCAGTACACAAACATGTGTGAAAGGTACATGTGTGCACATACACATGAACACATGCTCATACAAGCACACATAATGCACATATACACATGCAAGGCACACACATACAATGAACACATGTACACACATGTTCATGCACATATAAGTACACATACACATGAGATGCACACAGGCATGTGTACACATAGGCACACACATGCAAGGCACACAAACACACATACAATGTACGCGCCCATGCACACATAAGCACACATGTGCATGCACACACAATGCACACAGGAGTGTGCACACACGTGCACATGCATGCAAGGCACACAGACATGTGATGCACACATGTGCGCACAATGCACACACAAACACACATGCACGCGTACACACGTGCAATGCACAGCACACATACAATGCACACACACACATGTGCACGCATAGACGCACACACAAGCATGCACAGAAGCATACACACAAGCGCACACACTCATGGGCAGCAGCCATTCAATCACCCCAGCTGACGAACCACTGCCCGCCTCTCTTAAAGAAATCACAGAGCTGCAAAGCTGCACTTTGAAAAATCAATGTGGCCGTTTCTCTTGTTTATTGCACAGAAAAAAGTCATCTCCCTTCAGTCTAAAAAGCTTGCCTGCACAAGTGTGCGCCACCTCCCAAAATTTTGTATCAGTCTGTCCTTCTGCATATCTAACCTAGATCGTGTCACACGGGAGTAAGATATTAAGATAGGAGAGCACAACCTCCCTGCCAAAAGATGGAGAAGAGTTGAACTGACGAGGTGAGGATAAACCCTGGAAGACGTGACATTATAGACAGCTGGGGCTAAAAAATTAATTAAGTGGTCAGGGGCAGGGTGCGGGGGACAGTTTTAGGTCACGGGGTCAAAGCGGCCCCTCCCAGGCTTTTTCCCAAGGGCTCCCCTGGAAAGTCCCCTTCCCAGCACCATCCCTGCTGGGCGTGTGCAGCTCCTAGGTGCGACAACAGCTGCTAGGACAGAAATAGCGACTTTCAATGGAATTGAGTTATGTTTGGCAAAAATGACATCTTTTATTGAGGCTTTTGGGTTTCTTCTTCTTTTTTTAGTGTTTTGAAATAGAATGTTCAAAATATTCCTACTGCTGTGGCTGCTTTCTGCTTAAAACAGTTTCTTGCTACTTATAACATGCTAATGTAATTTGACTATGCAAATTGCAAGTTTTAATTGTTTTGTATTTTAAACAGGATCTCCCTCTTAAAGACCGATTGCTCTCTCTGTTTGCATGAATAAGGACTTTAAAAAAACAACTATTTAACCAACAGTTTTTACTTGATCTTCCTCTCCTGTGAGGGGCCTCACGTGTTGAGGGGAGTGGTAAGGATGTGGGAGGGGAAGACAGAAGAGGATATCCCAGGTCTGTTAGAGGCCTGGGAGCAGTCAGAGTTCATGCCCTGCAGAACCCATCACAGTCCTTATGCTCAATGGATAGGTTTGGAAGGAACAGAAAGGCACAAAAACAGAGCAGAGATCGCATTAGCCTGAAGAGTCAGGAAAACTAGTTCCTTTACCCAGCAGTGCAACTGACTAGCTAGACATCTTCGAACCAGTCCCTTAATCTCGCTGGGCTTCCCTCCCAAGGGACCGACTCGGTATCCATGTCCCTTTTACTGCAAAGCCAAGTACTCTTCACCACCACATTACCCGGCATATCATAATTTAAATTATGAAAAGCAAAGCCTATGGGTGTCTGGTAGTTTATGAGAAAAACGGAAAGTTGGCACCGAGGTCTAAAATCACTCTTCCATGTCGCCAATTAATGAGGGATTTTGGTAGCTGTTGAAGCAAAATTAAGCTCTCCTGCTGCCAAGTTGAACCCCGTAGAGCTTTTGCAATTTTTGATTCCAATTTCTGCTGAATACAGCCTGGTATATATTAAATGACACCATAATATGCTGAGAGTATTTCAAAAAATCAATTTACGTACCACGTCAACCTGGTCGAGCACTCCTGTGAATCTGGAACTTGAAAATTACTTGACCTGCTTGACACTAACGTCCGGTGACTGTGGACATCAAAATGTTTAAGGATGAGCTAAAAACTAAAAAAGACTGCCGATTGGAAATATTGCATGGGGCTCGCTAATTCCATCTCATTTCAATTTTTCTGATGCACGATAAAAATTAAAGATCTGAGCAAAACAAATGGGTCTGGAATTTTCATCATCAAATGTATTTCTATAACACACTCAGATCCAGTTCAAGCCTCATAGTTCACAGCACTTTTAGACATTTTAACCAGCAACCTCTCTGGCAATTGGGCTTATAAATCTAATGGGAGAAAGAACAAAAGGAACTCCAGTTTCAGAAACTTGTCAAGATGATCATACAGGATCCTACATACACGCACTCCACACATTCCTTTGGAGTGGAAGCTCTATTTCAAGGTTGTTTTTTTCTTCTTCTTTGTTGACCAGAAAAAGCATCAGATACTATTCCAACAACCTACATTTTTATTCCTGTTTTTAAACCCAAGGCTTTTTTTTTTTTTTCCTCCTGCTGCAATATTGTATAATTAGCATGTTTGGTTAAGTTTGGTTATACAGTGCTCAAGCAGCAATTTCCTAGGAAGACAGTAAATGTTTTAGAAGAATCCAATGTGAGGAGCCCAGGCGGGCCACTGAGATACAGTGATTAGGGATTTTCACCTCCAGAGCCCCCTAACCCAGGAAGGGTAAATAAGACGTGTTCAATTACAACCTGGTAAAGGCTCTTTAGTTGGCATTATACAAACAAAAAACAAAACGTAACCAAAAAAACCCCACAAAAATACCACATGCACAACTGTACTTAACCTATTTCCTGCCCAAACTCCATCTTCCATCCATAAAACAATGCTTTCAGCACAAAATAAAGAAAACCACAACAATTTTGTTTGGTTCTGTATGCAGGTCTATGGCCACATCACAAGAAAAAATACCAGCCTTGCCTCTCATTCTTGGTATGCAGTGTACCTTTACACAGAAAAGCTGCAGATCAAGAGGGAGAAGGGAAAAAAAAACAGACTCTGCTAGGGGCTCTGTAATCTGCTTTTGTAGAAGTGTGACCCCTCTGAACTTGAACTTCCTTCCTCATGCTCTGCCTCCATAGAGAGTTCTGCTAACATCTCTTCAAAAAATACACCTGAAAGAATGTATTGTATCCAGCTGCTGAGGCCCGTACAAATGCCCAACATGACTGGATTCCAGTTCATGTTTTGAACACCCTGCATTCTACCCAAACTTGAGGTCCAACCTGGAAGCCCAGCCTTGTGAAGCCCCTTCTCTTCTCCTCCACCAGCTCGCTCAGTACCAGCCGACAAGCACTGTCGACTGTTCCTCCCACGTCAATCACCTGTCTCTCTTCCCAGTGTTCCAAGTGAAGACTTCATGAGCTCTCCCCACCCGCCCTCACTCCCTCAAACACCCCCCAAAGTACAGCCCATCCTACAAACAGCAGCCCATCAGTCTCCTCCATAAACCGTCAGAGCAATCGATCACCCTATCCAAAACGCCCCAGCGGGGCTTGGCAGCCCACCTACAGAGTTGTCAGTTCTCTAGTAATCTGCAAACCTCTCCACAACCAGGCTCAGTTCTGTTCCCAAATCGCTCCAGTCCTCACCAACTCTGCACTTGAACAGAACTGAGATAGTCAAGATCACATTCATGATTCCCCAAAGCGCCATATGGCTTCATGTCTCTGCAGCTTCCCCGAGGTGTACTTGTAAATCCACCACAGGGGTGAAAAATTTCCCTTTCCCATCCACTTCTGCTGTGGAGACGAATCAGGTCCACATTTAATCACCAGCACAGTCCACTTCTTCCCAGTGGCCCTGCCCGCCCCCGGGGCTGAAGCTGTTCCCAACCCTAATGTGGATACTGCAGTGGGGCTCCTGGCTTCCAGCCCTGTCCTCTCTCCCACAGTTCATTCCCCATTTAGCCTACAGAATGGTCTAGTTCTTTTATTTTTTTCAGCAGCTTTATTTATGCATAAATGATAAGCAACACACTTTGCAAAATACATAATATGCAAAAATACACAATTGGATGTCCTGACCTGTGTATACACCTGGGAAAGCATGACCACAAATGAGATAATGAACACTGGTCTGCAACCTCTTCCAACCATCTCGCCCTCTGCCCTTGGTGATCACTGATTGGTTCTCTAAGCCACAGCTGCCACGTTCCAGTAAACACTGGAATAATAGAATATATACTCCTTTGTGTCCAACTTCTATACCGGCGTATTTTGAGATGCATTCATGTTGTAGTGGGTTTCAACAGTTTATTGCTTTCTAGTGGGGACCAGCCCTCGACTGGATGAATACCCCTGTTTCTTTGTCCATTCGGTGGGTGAGCTAGAGCTGGTTTCCAGTTGCTAGCTATTCTAAGTCAAGATTCTATGAACATTAATGTGCAAGTTTCAGTATAGACATCTGTTTTATTCTTCCTGGGTAATTCCCTAGGAGTAGAATGGATAGATCATATGGCAGATACATATTTAATATTAAAAAGAAAATCTGTATAAATGTTTTCCAAGTGCCTCTACCATTATGTATTCTCATGGGCAGCGTATGTGAGCCCCAGGGCCTTCAAACTCGGTGTGGTCAGCCACTGAGCATGGGTCATTCTGATAGGTATGCAGCAATACCTCATGTGGCTGTAATTCATGTTTTCCTAAAGACTTAAAATGTTGATGGGACACCTGGGTGGCTGTGGCTCAGTCGGTTAAGCTGCTGCCTTTGGCCTGGGTCATGATCCTAGGGTCCAGGATCGAGTCCCACATCAGGCTCCCTTCTTGCTGTTCCCTCTTCCTGTCACTCTCCCTGCTTGTGCATCCACTCGCTCTCTCTCTCTCTCTCTGTGTTAAATAAATAAGTAAAATCTTAAAAAAAAAAAAAAAAGACTGAAGATGTCGAGAACTCGTACATATGCTTCATATACTTGAGGTTTCTTTTTTTATTCTTTTACAGATATGCTTGAGGTTCTATTTATATTTATATATTATATTCTTTTTATATAAACATATCCTTAATCAGCTAGATTATTTAGAAATCTTCTCTCCCAGACTGTTACCTCCCTGTTTAGTCTTATTTGTTTATTTATTCATTTGTGAGAGAGAGAGGGAGAGCTAGCATGAGAGCAGGGTAATGAGTCAGAAGGAGGGAGAGGGAGAGAATCTGAAGACGGCTCCACGACCAATGTGGAGCCCAACACAGGCTTGACCTCATGACCCTGACCAAGATCATGACCTGAGCTGAAATCAAGAGCCAGATGCCCCTCATGCCACCCCAGGCATCCCTCTTTTAAAGGCATGAGTTTTTAATGTTTTAATTTTTAATGAAGTCTAATATATCCATTCGCTTTTTTGTGGAATGTGTTTTTGGTGTCATCTTGAAGAAATCTTTGCCTGCTCTAACCCAAGAGCACAAAAGTTTTATAACTTACATGGTCTAAAAGTTTTATAGTTTTAGGGTTTGCGTTTAGGACAATGGTCCATTGAAGGTTTTTTTATTTTTTAATCTTATATGAGACAGGTGTCGTATTTTTCTGGATAGACATCCAATTGTAATTCATCTTTCTATGTGGATGCCAATACCACACCACTTTGGCCTTGTTGCTTTATAATAAGTCTTAAAATAGCATTAGTTTTCCAACTTTTTTTTAAGTTGTTTCAGCAGTTCTAAAGCCCATATACACTTAAAAAAAAAAAAAAAAAAGATTTATTTATTTATTTGAGAGAGGGAGAAAGAGCCTGTGTCCACAAGCAGGAGGAGGGGCAGAGGGAATGGATCTCGAGCAGATGCCCTGCTAAGCAGAGGGGAGCCCAGTTCGGGGCTTGATCCCACAACCCTGATATCATGACCTGAGCCAAAATCAAGAGTCCGCTACTTAACCTACTAAGCCACCCAGGTGCCCCGAGGCCCATTTACTCTTTAAAATCAGCCCATCAATTTATACAAAAACAACTGCTGGAATCTGTGCTGGGACTGTCTCGAAACAATAGATCAACCTATGGGTAACTGACCAACAGTATTAGGAGGGACACACGAATGCTGTATGTGTCTCTCCCCTTGCAAGAGCCTCAGGGGCTCAGTTGATTAAGCAGCAGAGTCTTGATTTTGGCCCAGGTCATTATCTCATGGTCGTGGGACCGAGCCCCAAATTGGGTTCCACTCAGCGGGGAGTCCGCTTGGGATCCTCTCCCTCTGCCCCTCCTCTTGCTTGCTTGCTTTCTCTTTTTCTCTCTCTAATACATAACTAAATGTTTTTTAAAAAAAATTGTATCATATTGATGATGCCTGGTCTTCAGCACACGACCCCTTCACATCTCTCATTGGTTGCAACCCTACACAGTTCATATTATTAGGGTCCTGGACAAGGCGCTTCAGCTCAGGTTCTGATTCCATGTGCAGGAATACAATACATTTTGTGTGTGCATGTCGTATCTTGCACCTTGGTCCATCACTGCTTCATTCCACCAGCTTTTCCGTAGATTCCATTACATATTCTACAAAGATGATAATCTTGACCACAAACACGGCCATTGACACTGTACCCTTTCCAGCAGGAAGGTCTTCGTTTCCCCCCAAATTCCTGCATGGGCTAGACCCACCAGTACAATGCACAACCTCCTGTATGAATAAGTGGAGAGAGCAGGAATCCTCATTTTGCTCCTGATCTTAGGGGGGGCGGGGATGGGAAGTATCTCCTCCTTTTTGGAAGAATGTGGACAGAATTTGCATGATTTCTTCCTTGAATGTTTGGTAGACTACATCAGTGAAGCCCTCTGGGCCTATAATTTTCTTGACCGAGAGGTTCTTAGCCACAAATCTAATTTCTGTAACAGATGTCCTGTTGAGGTTATCCACTCCTTGCAGAGTGAGCTTGAAGAGTATGTGGTCTTTCAAGCAATGTGTTCATTCCATGTGAGTGGTAATATTCACCCGTATCAAATTGTTAAAAACTTTCTTACTATCCTTTTTTAAAAAGATTTTTAAAAATTTATTTATTTGACAGAGAGAGATCACAAGTAGGCAGAGAGGCAGGCAGAGAGAGAGAGAGATAGGGACAAGCAGGTTCCCTGCTGAGCAGAGAGCCCGATGTGGGGCTCGATTCCAGGACCCTGAGACCATGGCCTGAGCTGAAGGTAGAGGCTTAATCCACTGAGCCACCCAGGTGCCCCAAACCACCTCCTTATTATCCTTTTAGTATTTATAGAATCCATAGACATATCTATCTCATTCCTGAAAAAGCCTCTCCCTCTACCTTCCTGATTATACCTGGCTGGAGAATCATCAGTTTTACTGATGTTGTCAAAAAACCAACCATGGGCTTCATTGATTCTTCCTCAATTGTCCCACTGTTCTGTATTTCATTGATCTCTAATCTCATTTTTATTTCCTCTCTTCTACTTACTTTGGGTTTCATTTGCTCTTATTGTGGCCATTTCCTGATGTGAAAGAATAATCTTTCTACACATCTAAATCAGATATTAGACAACCCTGCTGTTTGCTATTACTCTGGACTAATGCTCCTTAATAGTCTCACAGAAGCTGACGTGTCCCTTTGTCTCTGACCTTACCTCCCACCGCCTCCCCACTCACCCACTGTGCGCAGCCCTCCCATCTGGCCAACTGGTCCCCTCCAGTGGACCTTTGCACTTGTTCTTCTCCCTGAGTCCTCCCTGAGGGCGCTCTTCTCAGGTCGTTCCCTGGCTGTCCTTTTCCCACCAGTGTAATTTCAGATCTAACAAAACCTCTTGCACAAAGGCCTTCCCACACTCCCCCCGCTAAAGCAGCCCACCAGCTCACCATCCATGCTCAGTACAGCACCCTTCAACCCACCTCTACTGTGTCCATTTCTTTGCTGACATTTTGGGTTTTGTTTCCATCTCCCTGGCTTCTGTCCACTTATGGAACACTAAGACACTTTTGTCTGTTCACTGTTGTGTCCTAAACACTCTGCCCATGGTGAAGCACATAGTAGCTGCTCAGGAAACTATGGTGAGTGAATGAGCACCCGGGCACCAACAGATGAATCTCTTTTGTCTCCACCATTAAGGTTTTTACCCAAGTGACATTTCAGTGGCATATCCCAACTACAGCTGAAAGTCTTCTCCATTTCCTGGCTTCGCTCTGCAGGTCCTCTAGAGGTGGACAGGCTCCTGCCTGTGGTTTCAAGCTGGTTTTATGGCTTGGTCCCAGAGTGGGGCTTTAATTACTGTCTCTGCTACTAAAAACAGGCAAGAACCTAAGTGAATCTAAGCACAACTGACAGAGACTTATCCTTGCCTGGAAAGGTGCCAAGTTCTTAAGACATTTCTTGTCCATGATGCCGGGTTAAGATGTAATTCCAAGCTAAAATTTCAGGAAGGTGTTTCTCAGAACTTCTCAGACCAGCCAAAAAATGCTCAGCCACGTGGAGTTGCGTGCACCTGTTCTCACAGAACTGTCCCATCTTGAAGGGCGCATTCGCCCAACTTACAACCTGAACCTTTTCACAACAGCCAATCACACCAACGTCTACTGAGAACGTACCGTAGATCCCAGGCACAGAACCCTGTGTTTAAACCTGGATTAGCTCATTTAATCTCAACAATTCTGCAAGGTGTGTGGTATAACTGTTGTTATTTTACGGTAAGACAACTGAGGCTCAGAGGGCTTTAATAACGTATCCCAAATCCAGTCCGTATTGAACCTTGGCAGGGTTGAGACTCAATCTATCCAGTTCTCGGACTCTAGTGTCCTCACCCACCTGAACACTGCCTTGTGCCACAGACTTCCCCTGCGCGGGGGGTGGGGGGGGGCAAGACACCGACTTGCTCCTCGCTATTTTTCTGTCATGTCTCTTATGAAACAGAAATTCAGTAACTATTTATTAAATTGACTTGACTGTGATAACAAATAATATGTTCATAAGTTAAGCTTTATTTATCTTCCAGATAAGTGGCACAGAGCACTAAATCTTATATAACCCTAGCAAGAGTTTAGGTCATGTTTGGGGCTGTGTCTTCACAAAAACACCACAAAATAAATAACAGAAAACAAAACCAAGCAATATTGTCAATGAAATTGATTTGTCATTATATGTTGTCATATCCAGAACCAGTTAAAAAAAAATTTGTATGTAAAATAAACATAGATTTAAAATGTCAATTTGTCCCCAATATCTAGATTTAGGGTGACAGAGCTTGACCACCAGGGCTCATTCTTTCTAATTATGAAACATTTCCGAAACTGAAAACTACATCAAATAAGCTGTCCATGTAGCCATGAGTCAATTTTAGTTGATGTTAACACTTTGCAATATTTGATTCAGGTCTCCCTTCTCTCTTTCTGATCCAAAAAGAACTTGATACAGATAGAGCCTCACCTCACATACCAATTGCCTCCTTCATTCTTCACAAAACAACTCCATGCCTGAGGTTGGAGGTCATTCTCATGGAGACTTTATCACGCATCGCTGGTCTAACTCCCCATAACCAACAAATAGCATGTTTGGAGATTTTACAAAATGGTATCACATTGTACATATCTTCCTGCAACACCCTTATTCACTCCAAAATGTTTTTCAAATGCATCCATAAATTACCATGGAATAAATTTTAATTAAATAAAACACATGTTTTTTGTTTTTTTTTTTTCCCAAAAAGAAAGAAAAGAGCGCAGTTTAATTCAGAAGCAACAAAAATATGTTCCAAAGGCTTTCTGCTTCTTTTCAGGGTCTTGGATTTACGCAACTCTCTCTCGTCATTCACTATATCTCCAGAAATGCCTTTTGGTATCACGATATATTTTAATTTGGATTGTATTTTTAGCAAAATTATACATGAAGATGATTTAAAGACTTGAATCATTGCACAAGGCTTGTTACACGGCAGTTTCCTCCAGCCCAGACCCCATTATCTCTGGTCCCTAGAATCAAGCACGTTTAGTTTAAAGGTTTTTGGTTTTCCTTCCACACAGCTAAGAAAAGAATCACCTCACAGGCTTATTTTGCCACTTTTTGTTTTTAGTTTCATAATTATCTATTCACTTCCTACTATGGAAGAAACTGCCTTGGCCCTCTTTTCCCTCTCTGCCACCCCCACTGTGTGCACGCACGCGGACATGCAAACACACACACACATGCGTGCGCACACACACTCGCTCACACACTTCCCATCGACCTCCTCCCTCTACTCTCAGAACGCACTGTTCCTCTGATCACCACCGTGGACCGCTTACATTGCACCGACCACGCAAACGCTTTTCACAGCCAACGTGCAACGCACACCCTGCGTACTTGGTTTCTGAAAAATGTTTTGTTTTCTGATTGTTAACAGCTGTTGTTTTCTGAGTTCATTTCTTTCTTAGGTAATTGGCTTTTTTATGTATTTACCTCAGACTTGCCCGTAGGTATGTAAATCTCTCAAGACATTCATAGACGTTGAGGACTCCGTCAAGTTCATGCACAGGAAGTCGCTCCCGGGAAAATGGTGTTCCTTTAGTGGGGAGGGGGCCGTCCCGTGCATCTGATGTGTTGTGCACCTTTCATTTCGAGACATCCCTGCCATCGTGGCCCAGGACTCCCTCCACCTCCAGTGTCTGTCGGCTCCCCACTTCATGGATCTCACTTTCCTGATCTCTCTCTCTCCTTTTTTTTTTTTTTTTTTTCTGGTTGAGCCCATTCTTCTTTATCTCCCTCCCAGAGAAAGGGTGTTGGGAGTAAACTTCAAGACCTCAGCTATTTGAAAAGTCTGTTCCGTCATGACAGTCAGTGACAGTGACACCAAATACAGAACTCTCTGTTGTGGGATCACTGTTACATTAGAATTCTGAAAGCATTACTCCATTGCATTTAACTCAAAGAGATACAAAGTTGTGCTGATTCCGGGTCCTCTGGATAGTTTATCCTCCTACTTTCCCAGAGCCGAGACTTGCCCAGTATTTTGAAATTTCATAATCAAATGCCTTCATTCGTAGGTCTAACTCACCACTGTGGGACTTGACAACCTGGAAATGCACGTCCTCCAGTTCTGAGAACCCCCCCTCCCATGAATCTCCCCTCTTTCTGATGTGCCTCCTGGATGCTTCTTATAATTTACTTTTCTTATTTTTCCAAATCTTTGCCATTTGTTCAATTTTCTAGATTTTCTCAATTCCAACTCTTAATTGAGCTTTTCCCTCTGCTATAATGTTTTTCATTTCATTTCCAAGAGCTGGTCCTGCGCTGTGCCAATTTTTTTTTCCTCTTTCAGCAATACCCTCTGTTTCATTCATGCAATTTCTTCTCTTCTTTCTCAGAAGTTTGTATGATGGGCGATTACTTCTTACTGTATAGTTGCTGTCTCTTCCGAGTAGTTATTTTCCATGGTAAGTATGTGTGTTCTTCACAGTATGTGCTTTACTCGAATATCCTGTGAACCCTGACTGATAAGTTTGAGTCATTCCAAAAGCTGATTAGAAGCTGTGTGTGTGAGGATGGCTCTTATTAACAATGGTCCTGCCGGCAGGGGATCAACCCTGTGTGTTTCCTTGTAGAATCTCAATGTCAGTATCTTCATGTTTATTTCCTCCCACCCCTCCCACCTCTTTTCAGCTGCCAAATAACCCAGAGAAGACGCTTCTCCTCTCCCACCAGGAGGAAACAACTCTGACTACCAACATTCTAGAAGCTGGGTGGGAGACAAAGATCAAGAAGTTTCTAAACTCAGTGGTAGACTTCCATGAAACCTCACAGTTTCACGTTCAGAGTCCCTCACTTTAACTCTGCCCCATCTTTCCAAGTCCAAAGACCTTTTATTTTAACCTGGTAGATAAGAAACATCTAGTCTTCTGCCAGTACAGAGAAGGAGCCATTGCAATGGTCTAGAGGGCCAACTTGCCCCAACTCACAAGGGCCAACTACTCACTTTTCAGACATCATGCTGGTTGTTGAACAAGTCATTATTAAAAATTAAATTATGTAAACATACAATAGTTACATTAAAACAAAGATAACTCCAAAAGATTCTTAACATCCTGTTAGTCCACCATGACCCATGCTCTAAAGGTTACTTACATACTTCTTTTGTATGGGAAGAACACTATAAAGAACACTATAAAGTGTCATACATCTCTTCTCTGTGTTCCACGATGTCATATTGACAACTTGAAATTGGCCATGGCGGGAGTATTTACACCATGGAAATTGGCAAATGCTATAAATTATACTGGGTTTTTTGTTTGTTTGCTTAAATGTTCTTAAACATTTGGCAGCATTCCAGTGGACAGATGCCTCATCTCCCAAAGTCAGGTGGAGATTCTGGCAGTCCTCCTACTCCCTAAACATATTTCAACCAATTCATCTTTTTAGCTTGACATTTGCCAGGGATCCAGAGGTTACCAGTGTTCCTAGTCCTCACATCTGAAAGTAAACAACGAAAATCCCATGGTTTCTCAGTTTTTCCCATTTTCACTCTTCTTTCATCTACTGAATCTGAAGTCTCTCTTCCACCCCTTCTCAGCATCCAAAATATTCTCGCTGGGATCTCCTCTCCTGTACTCTGCCTTTATGGAACTGAGCATTTGAAAACACTCTCACTGTTGTTTTAATGAAGTTTTAGAAAAGGGTGGAAATCCATGACTCTGTTCGATCTTTCATCTTTCACCAGAAATCATGTAATATACTAAAGTGATGGGATTTCAACTCCCAAAAGCAGATTACAAAGTCCTGTAATCAGAGAACAAGTTATCCGGAGTCTGTCCTTAGATACAGCATTGGGAGGTGACTGGGGGGTTTAAACAAGAGAAATTCATTTCTCACAGTCCTAGAGGGTGGGAAGTCCAATATCAAGCTGCCATAGTTTTGGTTTCTGAGGAGACTTCTTCCTGACTTGTAGCTGGCCACCTTCTCTCTGTGTCCTCCCACAGCAGAGAGATGCAGAGAGAAAGAGCTCTCTGGTGCGTCTTCCACAAGGACATTAATTCTATCATATCCGGGACCCATATTCATCATTGCATAACCTTCACACCATCTTATGGACCCTGTCTCCAAATACATGCATGTGAGGGGGTTAGGGCTGTGGGGTAGGGCTTCAACACATGTCTCAGGGGAGGATACAAAGACTCAGTCCATAAAAGGAGGGTAGTTTTGCACCTTTCCTGCTGCCTAGGATGTGGATCAGGCTACAAAATGTGGCCAGCAGCTACTCCCTTGGCCAAAACCTCTTTGCCTCCCTATTGGATCAAAACCACTTTGTGTCTGAAGCCACAGAAAAAAGGAGACTAAATGCACTCAAAATCATCCTTTGGACCCAATTCCAGAAGCTTATAGAAGGAACACCCAGGATTGGACTACTCTCTAGAGGGTTTGTTTTCCTTAGGCAATATTTTAACAACACCCTAGACAACTCTCAGTTAATGCCACCCTCTCCCCATGCATGGCTTTCTCCCACAGTCTGGGTAACATGCATTGGCCACTTTTGCTTGTGATCACTTTGTTCCCATTCCCAAGGTGCAAAGGGTTTTTTTGGTACTAGCATAGTATGGTCCCTTTAAGGAATGTACTCTGTTGGATAGGAACACATGCAGTAAGGAAGGAATACCCTTCCTTACTGACAGTCACAGCTGTAACAAGTTGCAGAAATCCCGAAACCCCATCTCCCAACAAGATGTCTGCTCTTCAGTCAATGCCACATGATTGGACAAACTGTAGGATTTGCAATGGAAAATGCAGGGGATTTAGCAGTGAACAAAACAGGAAATTTCACAGAACTCACATTTGAGGACCTGAGCACAGTTTCCTAAGTCACTACCATAACCGCAGCATAAGACATTCAACAAGTTTTCCAGAATATTCCCTCTCCAATTAAAAGTTTACAGTCCATTTCAACACTAGACTAGACATTTTCTATTCTCACCTTCCTAATGCCTCTCTATTCTCTCTCATTGAATCAAACATGATCAGTAATTTAAAAAAATTTTTTTCCTAAAGTCTTAAGTTTTCTTTATCAAAGGGCTCATGATAAGTCCAACACAATGAATGGAATTATATTCACAGCAGGAGATTTCATCATAGAATTTTAGTACACTGGAAACAAAGAGAACACTTTACCAGATTCCAGAGAGACTATATTCCAATGATGGTCTCTTTGTAAGTGATTCCTAGCAGAGTGGCTGGCACCAAAAAAAAAAAAAAAAAAATGATTCTAACATAAATGAGATCCTCACGAACTTTATTCCACACAGTGCCGGGTCAAAAATACCTCAGTGTAGGTCTTCTGTCTCAACTATATTACTAATTCTGTCTCAACCATATTACTAACGTTACTAATATAATTCTCCTCAAGTTAAGTATTTGGAGCACTTTTTTCCCAGAGGACGAGGAGCATAAATTGTGATTAGACTCCCAAGGGAGTCCACAAATATCTTCTTAACATTTATATAACTAAAGCATCATGCAATGACTAGTAGAGGGAAAAATTACTACCATTGTTGCCAGGCTAGTCATTAAAATGGAAGACAGACATGTGTGTACACCCATGTATATTAATGTCTTCACGTGGAAGGCTGGTACATAAGGCAAAGCCCACTTAATATAACCACGTAAAACTATGTCAAATTATAATATGGGTGTTTTCTCTCATACCATCTAATGTGTTAAAAAAAAAAAAGACTTCTCCCATTTTTCCCCATCCCTGACCCTCACCCCATCCATTCCCGACCTTCCTTAGGAGGAGGGTTACATATTGGTGTAACGCTCAAGCACAAGATGGGCCTCAGAGAAGGGCTCCCTTTGCTGGGGTTCCCAGAAGCTGACCCACGACAGTGAGTCCTGTGCAAGGAATGTACTACAGACTTGCTCCCTCAGGAAGGAAGGAAGCAATGTGCAATTTCGGGTGAGGCTGCAGAGTGCAGCGAGGGAATTTTGGAGGAAAAAAAAAATTCTCTTCTCAGGCCAAGGAATCAGGCTGTTAGGCTCCCACACGTGTCAGTCACCAGCAAGGTTTGCCCTAGGGGGACAGAATCTCCCAGGCCTTCCCACCTCTAGGCTATCTTTTGAAAAGCAGCCAGCAGCCCAAGGGACATCCTCCAGAGAACGGCAGATAGGCCCTGGAAGCACAGGTCGATTTAAAGGGGTGAGGGGCACCCTGAGATTGTGAAAGGGAGTCCTGAGGATGAGGGTAGAGACAGCATGGTTTGCCACTTGTGAAGCTACCATAGGGGAAGCCTTGGCAATTTTCGAAAAACCGGGAATACTGTCTTGAAAGGTATGCCTATGGGGACGCTTTCCTCACCAAACCATCCCTGCTGGGGTTTGGCTTCAGCGATCTGCCACCCACTCCCCACTCTACACCCCACCCCCATTCTGGAGCTCAGCAACATGAGAAAGGTGAAGAAATGGTGAACAAAGGGACTATTCTAAAGAATTTAGACACAAATATCATCTAGTCCCTCCATCCCTACAAGGTCGGCATTATTGTCACACACATTTCACAGATGCGGACAGTGAGACTGAGAACTTAAGGGACTTGCTCGAAACACACAGTGAGGAAGCAGCCGAGGCTGGATTCAGGCACAGACAGGCTCCATGGTGTGTGCCTGACCACTGGGCAGTATGGCCTCTCTTACGCTTTGAGATCAGTCCCATGGGGATATTTGTCAAAGAAATTCATGTCCAAGAGACAAAGGGTAATTTGCCCACATTCCCATAGCCAGTCAAGGACATAGTGAGAACTTGACCTCGGGTCTGAGGATCCCGCAAAGCACACACCCTTGCCATGATATTTCTCATGAAAGGGAAGTTGGTTTTTCCCCAGCCAACCTGGGGTGGAGGGGATCAGAGGAGCTAGCTCACTCTTCATCTCTCCGGACTCTGATGAGGACCCAAGAGAGGACTAAAGCATTGAAACTTAAGAGAGAAAAAGCCCCCGCGAAGAAGAGAGTGTCCTCTGTCCCTCCCTGCCTGTGAACCTTCCAGAAAGAGTAGCGCACAACTCCACCTGAGCTCTGTGTCCACCAGGAGAGCGTGTGGATCAAAAGTCCCTGGGTGATGGTGACAAGCCGCCCTCAGGGAGGGTGGCCACGGCAGCGTGTGGGACAAGAAAGAGCCCTCAGAACAAAGAGGAGGCAGCACAGAACGGAGATCAGAGGAGGTGAGCAGAAGGAAGTGAGGCCGACGCTCCGTCTGCCAGAGCGCCACCAACTCTGACACCACAGCCCTATCGAGCAGGTAAAAGGCTCACGTTCCAGGATGCAAGGTGTCCTCCAACAGGGATCCCGGGCCCAGGCAACTCAGAACTGGGGGGGGGGGGGGGGGGGGGTGCGGGGTTGGCTAGCACGGTGGGGACTCAAGACAGGATGTCGGTCAGCAAGAATGACACCAGACACCAGACCGCCCGACATGGAGCCAAAGCTGACGATCTAGCTCGGTTGAGAACTGACAACAGGAGACCTGCTACAGGCACCAGCAGCACGGTTGTGGGACTGGGAGGAGATCGAGGGGGTGGGGCGGAATCCCGGAAAGGCTGGAGCACAGATGACATTCCAGACAGATGAACTTTCTTGTGGGGACCGTCCCCGTCATTGTAGGGTGTTTGGAAGCATCCCTGGCATCTGCCCCCTCCCCGAGCTGTGGCCAGTGAAGGGCCTCCAGGCATCGCCAAACTTTGCACTGGGGCACAAAGTCACCTCCACTTAAGTACCACTGGGTTAGTGGAATGATAGAGACCTAGCACCTGCCATGGGCTCTCAATGCGCAGACGCTGTTCTACATACACAGTCGTGTGCTTGTCCTAATGCAGACATCAGATGGACACTAGGACTACCGCGGCTGTACAGATAAGGCTGGGGGGCAGGGCTGAAGGCAGACAGACGGTTAGCACCTTGCCTCAAGTAACACAGCATGTAATTGGTAGATCTGATATTCCAAATGCAAGGTCTGCCTCTCCATAAGCTTAACCAGGACACTGCACTTGTCCCCCCACCCCCCACCTTAAAGGGGAGAAATCCAAGGCACAGAGAGGGAAAGAATGCAATCAGGGACAAAAATCCAAGTTTGAACTCAGGTTTCTCTGATTCCACAGCCCAGACACTGAAACACCACACCATAGTGACTCCAGTTCCTGGGACTGGCGGGGGCGGGGTTGGAGGGGGTGGCGTTCGGTAGGAATGTTAACCCGGCGACTCCCCTAAAAAGCACTGCCTAGAGTATCTAAGGACAAGCTGTCTCCAGCTCATGAACAAATGCAAACCAAGGGTTAATTTCTTCAGCATCAGGATCAAAAAGCATTTTGCTTCCCTTTCAAAGAAGCACCTATTACAATTATTGAATAGAACGCCTATTTCCAGTTCCTAGAGAATAACACCACACACCTATCCTTTATAGAAGATGGTAACATAAATCCAGGCACACACACATCACAAACGCAAGCCCCACATTTACAAACATCACATTTCTACCCCTGACAAAAGGGGCAAAAGCAGTAACCCCAAAGTTTCCTAGACCCTTTTAGTCTGCCAACAGCCCTTAATTTCTTTTTCTCTGAATCAGTTGCTGTCAACAAAAGGAAAACTCCAGTGTCTACGTTCAATGTGAACTTCTCTACTCTGCTTCAAATCCTAGATTGACAAAATTCTGATATGTGCAAATCTTGTCAGGAGGATGCAAACATCTGGGAAGTGCTCAGGCAATGGCCAGGTAATTTGCTGTGACTCAGGGTATGGATCCTTGGGTAGCACACTGCTCTAGTCCAGGAGTTTGTCTGAAATCACCCAAGCCACAGGTGCTGGTAGGCCCCATCAGAGAATTCCCTCGAAATGGTGCTGAAATTGCCATTTACTACAAGGTTTCCCTCAGTAACTAAAGCAGAAATACAGTTGGGGTTATTCATTTTAAATGAAATTGTTTATTTACTCTTGAAGGCAACTAAGGAAACAGAGAATTATAAAGCACTCTGGCTGTGCCCAAGGAAAGAGAGTCCTCCTGCTTGAACCTGGAGAAAGGTGCATGACCAGCACTTAGGTGTTTGATTACACACAGAGACTCAAACCATTTGATTAGAACATTTTAGAAGCTGATACGGGATACTATTCAAAACCTGCCTTTACCTCTACAAACACTGTGATTTCCCAGAACAATTTAGAAACATCTGGAAACCTAGCAGTCAACACAGGTAATGAGAGAGCACAGAAATAGGTCTGAGGAGCTCTGGGTCTGCGCTCTGCCCCTTACCAGGGATGTTACCCTGGATCCTAGACTTTCTGCCCCTCTTTGTCACTACTCGTATGCTAACTCAGCCTCATGGCCTTTAGCTTAACCATTCTAAGGGTCCCATGCTCTACAGCAGAAGGCGAGCAGGTCAACCTGACCTTGGTTCAAGTTCGGATCCTGTTTGTATACAGCTCTGTGATTCTGGTCAAGTTATTTAAACTCTCTGGGCTTCTGTTAAAAAAAAAAAAAAAAAAAGAATTTATTTATTTGACAGACAGAGATCACAAGTAGGCAGAGAGGCAGGCAGAGAAAGGGGAGAAGCAGACTCCCCGCTGAGCAGAGAACAAGATGCAGGACTCGATCCCAGAACCCCGGGATCATGACCCAAGCTGAAGGCAGAAGCTTAACCCACTGAGCCACCCAGGCACCCCACACTCTGGGCTGTCAAGTGCCCACAGTGTTCACTGTGGACTAATACAGCTTTTGAAGATAAAAATAAATCAGAAATGTAAACCTTGATTCCCTTTATAGGCAATACTGGCACATAAATCCTTATGTATAAATTCAAAATCTAGAACTTTAAAAACCAAAGTCTTACAGGTTGTGGGAAGCTCACTTTGTCACAAAGCCCATCCGATAATTTTGTCAATCTAGGATTTGAAGCAGAGTAGAGAAGTTCACATTGAACGTAGACACTGGAGTTTTCCTTTTGTTGACAGCAACTGATTCAGAGAAAAAGAAATTAAGGGCTGTTGGCAGACTAAAAGGGTCTAGGAAACTTTGGGGTTACTGCTTTTGCCCCTTTTGTCAGGGGTAGAAATGTGATGTTTGTAAATGTGGGGCTTGCGTTTGTGATGTGTGTGTGCCTGGATTTATGTTACCATCTTCTATAAAGGATAGGTGTGTGGTGTTATTCTCTAGGAACTGGAAATAGGCGTTCTATTCAATAATTGTAATAGGTGCTTCTTTGAAAGGGAAGCAAAATGCTTTTTGATCCTGATGCTGAAGAAATTAACCCTTGGTTTGCATTTGTTCATGAGCTGGAGACAGCTTGTCCTTAGATACTCTAGGCAGTGCTTTTTAGGGGAGTCCATAGCTTCTATTTTCTCTATTTGGGTAAATACTCATATGTTCTGTGGACGAAATGTAGGTATGCTCATTTTTGGAGTGCTGTCCTACATCTCCTAAGGGTGTTACAGAATTCATTCCATATGTACCTTTCAGACTATGCTCCAAAAATCGGGGGGGGGGGGGGACCTAAATTCCAGAGCACAATGGGACCTAATTGTATCAGGTAAAAATTACAAACCCATATTATGTTAGAGATTTTAACTGTTTAGCAATCCTGTGAGAAGGTCCCTGGAGGGTATATCTCCGTGTAGAAGAAAACAGGAAGTTTCTTCTTTCAATTTTTAGAAAATTCTATTATCCATCCGATAAATACATGCAAATCAGAACATAGAGAATGCTGGTATGTTCCATTTTACTTTCTAATTGCTAATACTCAGCTTTGTACTCTGTCCCAGTCGTTAGGCTCATCTCTCATCAGGCAAAGAACACTAGAAGCTGAGCGGTAGGAGAACACGGAGGGGAAAGGCATGGAAAGTGGTGATAATGCTACCTGAGCACTGTTCGAGGCCCAGGTGCTCTGCGAGTCTCCCTACTTGAGATGCAAGCCCTGCCCCTCAGAAGCGTGCAATCTAGGTCAGGACAGACAGACACTGAGATCCCCAGCTTCTCAAAGGTTCCCGTCACTGCACCTTTGCCACCCACCTACATTAGTGCATATTTGCGTGCTCACCAAAAGAAATCCGAAGAGGATTTTCGCTTTGATGAGAAAAGGCAAAAAGTGAACAACGTGTTCAACATTTGTTTTGCAAGGAGCTCTTGAGACAGGCAGCGCGCACCCCAGGCAGCGAAAGCGGCCCCCCAAGCTCCTTCCCCAGGAACTGTGCCTGGCGTGTCAGCATCCAGCCCTCGAGCTTTGAACCCCGTCTGTGAGCACGTGTGCTTTATCTCGACTGATGCTGTGCATCCATTAGCAAGATGTGTCCTAAGGCATCAGGAAAGTCTAACAGAGATTATTTTTTGTGTCTGGGAACGCTCAGGTTTTTTCCTAAGGAAATAAGGATGCTAAAAGAGTCAGAAAACACAAATACCATATGATTTCATTTACATTTAGAATCTAAAAAAAAAAAAAAAAAAAACCCTCCCCCCCAAAAAACACAAATTACAAAAACAACAACAAATAGCAGAAACAGACTTATAAATGTGATAACAAACCAGGGGTTGTCAGAGGGGAGGAAGATGGGGGATGGGTGAAACAGGTGATGGAAATTAGGAGGTATAAACTCCCAACTATTAAATAAATAAGACACAGAGATGGAAAACACAGCTTAGGGAATGTAGTCAATAATATTTAACAATGTAAAAGAATTCCATATACATTAATGATGATTATGCCCTTGCTTTCTAACCCTTAGCTTATGCAAAGTCTCATAGGAATCCTCTAATTTTGAATTGTGGGAGAAACCCGTGCAATTGCTGGCTTACCACACCCCTCTCAAGTGCCAGGCACAGACCTGGGCTCCAGTCAATATCAGTGAGCTTACACAGAGCCCTCTGGAAAGACAAAAAATGGGAAACAAGTAATTTTAGACAAATTAAAACAAATTAAAAACAAATTAAAACAAATTAAAAACGAAGAAAGCACAATGAGGTTGTGGCCTTGAGGGTGTGTGGGGTTGAAAGTGACCACGGTCTGTTCCCACAAGGTGTCTTTATGATGCAGTGGACACAGAGTCCTAAATTCCCATCTTGTTATTCCAGCGCTTCTTTGGGCGCATCAGAACCACCCAGAGGGATCCTTAAAATACAGACTGCTGGGACCTCATTCATGGTTTCCATTTCTATGAGTTGTGGTCAGACTTACGCACCTGCCTTTCTGACAAGTTCCTGAGTAACGAGGCTGCCTCCCCGTCCAGGGAGCCACTGTGATCTCTATATCTGCTGTGTTCTTCCTGCCATTCAGGATTCTGCAACTCAACGAAACTCAGACAAGTAGCAGCAACCTGCTCAATGAATGACAGGGTGTATCTGAAAATCCCGCGGCCTCGCATGCATTTTTATGCAACTGCTCTAAATCTTTCGCATCTGAGTGCGTGCCACGGGTACTGCTAACATTCTGAATTCCCACCTTGACCAAAACCAGTCCCACACACAAACCTCACCACCTTCGCTGGAGCTTATTGGCATTAAAAACAAACAAACAAACAAAAAAGCAAACAAACAAAAAACCCTCAATTTGGCCACTGGCATTGAAGACCTCCAACCACATGTGTAGGTGAAGCTCGAATCTGCAGCTTCCTGCAAACGCATGAAACAGTTTATCGTCTCTGAAATCCCTTTTGTCAATCCCCCAGTGAATCCTCAAAGTAAGATTATTCTTTATTCTCTCAAACTGAAACTTCATTCCCGGTGCGTGCGCAATAAGAAAGCAAGCTAACAGTGCCACCTCATTTCACTGCTGAATAAGCAACAGATCTGGCAAACTCCCCACTTGGCTGGGAATCCAGAAGCCTTTGCACCAGGCAGGGCTGCCTGGCATCAGAGCAAAGGCTTCTGGGGAGCGCAGCCAGCCACGTTGTAAGCCAGGGTCTTCGGTGAGATGAGCTAGAGTCCACCGGGCACACACCTCAGTGTCCCCCTGCGGCGGGGGGACAGGGTCCCCCACCCTGGGGGCCATCCATCCCTGTTCATCAGTTTTCAGCTTCAGAGCATAAGAACCCCTTCGAATCCTTCCTGCTCTAAGGGGTCCATCCTTAAGAGTTTCCACGGAAACCCTCCACCCTCTACTCTTCTCCTGAGACCACCACCCTCAGGCATGTCTAGAGAACTGAAATTTCTCTCTTCTGCCCAAATCCTGTGAGGCGTATTTTCTCTTCTACCTCTCTTCTGTACTCTGGTGTTTTCTTTTATTTCATAATTTACATACTCCTCTGTCTGCATCTCTCCCATGTCAAAACGGCTGCCTGATCTATCCTACTGCATCCACCTCACGCGTGGGGGCTTCTCTTTAACTCCTTCGTGCTTTCTTCTTTGCTGGCAGGAGGTGCACGGGAAGCCCAGACGGCAAGTGGGAGGGTGGCTTCAAGAATATGGGTTTGTGCTAAAGAAAACGGGAAATCGAAGCGGATAGGCTTGTGAGCTGGGAAGGTGTAGACAGGTACAAGCCATATGGTCAGCTTAGCATGGTACCGCTCAATAAATAACTTCCCTTACAGTAGCCAAATGCAGGGACGTTGGACCAGGCAGCGCTGTGTGGTCTTGGGCAAAGTACGCAACTTCTCTGAGTCAGTTTCACTTTTACTTCCTCTAACATGGAGCAAAGGTACTCTACCTTTCAGAACTATTCTGAAGATCTTTTAAAATGCACCTTAATCCCGCCAGCAGAATGCTCCAGCCCAGGAAGTATCCCAGAAGTCACAACCTGCTACTACTGCTGTTAGTTTTAACCAGTTCGTTAAGTTCTAGATCTAGACACAAAGTTAAACTCTTCAGTTTCTGTGTTAATCCAAGCACAACAGCCAAAAAATAGTCCACTTGAATTTGTCTTACACAAGTGAGATTCAATGTTGAATGTCAAGGACAAACAGTGTAGGTCAATTACAATCTTAACACTCCAAACTTCCTGCTAAACCATAAACTGATGTCACATGGTCTTTCGAACGAATTGGTATCATTGGCAAAATAAGAGGCTTGTTTGTATGAAAGGGACGTAAACCGTGAATCTATAAAGAGAAAAAGTGGATCCATGAATGCCTGGGGTGGGGGGTGGGGAAGAGACTGACCACAAGTGAGCCCCAGGTAATTAGGGGGAGTAAGAGTAATGTTCCAGATCCGGATTGTGCCCATAGCTGTACAACTCCATAAATTTACTAAACATCACTGCACCGTACATGTACAGTGGGCTAATTTTATGGTATGTAAATTATCCCTCAATAGGGCTGTTAAAAATAATCTATCTTTTTGGTACCACACAACACATTTCAAAATAAACAAGTATTTCTATTTTTATTGTAAAGCTTTTCCATTATCAGCTCATCACCATGACCGTCAAGAACGTGTCTGAGACCATGACTGCATTCCTCCACAGGCTAATAGGGCTTGTTATCACTGCTCTCACTCACAATCACATTGTTTTTGGAAAGACATTTTGAGATGTACTATCAAAGTCATTAGCAAAAAGCATTTATAGGCTAAGATTATATTCTGCCTCTGATGGCTTCTTAGCCTGGACAGCAAATATTCAAGTTGGAAATGAATGGTTTTCAAATAGAAATCCATCATCAGTGCCTAAGTTCTCTGCAAACGTTTCAGGAAACAGAAAAGGCACTTTGCTCTAAATACTTCTGATGGGCTGAAATCAAATCATGAAAGCAGTGGGTCTTTAAAAATGCACAGGGCTCCCCAGTTGGAGCGCTGCGATGGCCGGCGTAGTCTTCTGTGTTAAAGTGAAATGCTAAGAACAATATTACTATGATTTCCCATAAATGCATCTGCAAAGAATGACCTCCAAATACACATCCTGTCTTTAGAGCACAGACAGTTTTTAGGACAACCATTTTCACTATGATTTCCTAACATAATTTAAATGCATAGCACTCAGTTCCAACTTGACCAATCCATCCTTGACTTCTCTGTAGGCCTGTAGCTGCTCATTGAATAAGAGAAACTATATTATCATGGAACTCCCAGTGAGCCCACACAGAAGCCATGCAGGGCGCACGCTGTCACTCTGTCTCCCTCTGAGTCACACTTAGCAAAGCCAGGCTCGGTTGCTTCAGGCTCTACTTGAGGACCTTGGCATTACCGAAACGCTTTCCACCTCACATTCTTTGGTCTGGCTGGAGACGTGTATGAGCCCTTTAATAATGGAACCTGGTTTCATGAGCTCAACAAATAGGACAATGTTTTCTGCTATGTGTGGAGCCCGTACTACATGTGGGGGGGCGCTGTGCTGAGGGCCTCACAAATGTGACCTCTAGTCGTGGCAGGTGTTACAATCCTCATTTATAACAACGTCATATACCTAGTAAGGGTAAAGCAGCAAGCACGTCAAGGCTAAGACCCTTACCCAACATCCCTACTATATTCCAAACCTAACTGCTTGCATTGCCTGGAAGTGCACTGCTGGACCCCAGGACTCTGGATGTTCAAGGCAATCCCACGAGGGCTTGGATACCGCTGAGAGTGGAAAGAAGGGCGAATCGAGGCTGATAGCCTGCTGTATTCACAGGGCCGTCACATAGAGCTGTTGGATTTGGGTAGTATCGCTTCTCCTCTTTGGTCCTTAATTATTTTTTCTGTAAAATGAAGACAATCACTCCTTCTTTATTCAATCAGCTCTTAGAAGGCATCAGCGAGAGCGCGTGTGCATTCATCTTTCTTGCCAATGAAACTGAGTGGTTATCACAACTCACTCTTCCTAGATACAAGACACACGGCTGTATGGGCACACAGGCCTTCCAGGAACTTATCCTCAGACAGAATTTATTCAGAATGTATCACATAATTTATTCACAGGAGCCTAGGATCAGATGAGATGGAAAAAGTTTTCTTCCAGGATTAGGGGTTCTCAGGGTCCTCCCTGAGGTGCTGAGGGACAGGATGCCGAATAAAACCAGCCTTTAAGATTTCTGCTGCATTTGGGCTATTGTTGAGACACGAACTTGCTGAAATGGTATTTTATCATGAGCTTGATGGGCTCCACCATCTCCTAATTGGGATTTGGGGATAGTCAAAATTAGCAAGCTATGCTCATAAGTGTGCCAGGATTTTGTTAGTGAGCGTCCTAGCTATGTGTGTGAATGGAATTATGAATCTGAAGAGACACTCCTGTGACTCTTTCCATGAATTCTAGGCTTGCATTTCTCAGCAACCAAGCCATTTACTTTTCAAGGTTAACCAATTAATGAGGTCTTATGCTGCAGAACTTAAGATGAGACATTTATTTCAGTTGGAAGACAAGTAAGCTTCCTTGCGAACGCAATTAAGAATCACAAATTATTCAAACTAAACTTTTCAAGACTATCATCCCAGGGGCGCCTGGATAGCTCAGTCAAAGGAGCACCCAACTCCTGACCATCAGCTCAGGTCTTGGTCTCAGGATTGTGAGCGCAAGCCCCACGCTGGGCTCAACTAGAAAATCCCAGTCTTTTAGGTGAAAACTAAAATGCTTAAAACTTAATAGTTGAGGCTTCTGAAGGCTAGGAAGGCAAAGAGGCTTCACCGCGTCCTTTCTCTGACAAAGAATTATCAAACACCTGCTCTGTTCCAGGTCTGTCCAGGGCTCCAGGGATACAATGCAGAGCAAAAGAGACACTGGTTTTGTTTTCTGTGGGGAGCAGAGGTCAACCAAATAATGACCCATGCTCGGAAATTCAAACTCCGATGGTTATGAAGAACAAAACTACAAATCAGACACGGAGACCTGGACCCCTGACTCCAGCCCAGGTATGCTGGGCCCATTCCATGCTGGAAGAGTGTCTGAGAAAAGCAATGTCTTCTTAAGCAACTATTCTAAAACCACAGATTTTCAGGTGTTAAATAATTCAGGGGCGAGAGAGTCATCTAGTATAGCCCTACACCACAGGGGTTACTCCAGTAATATTTTGATAAGCCACTAAACAAATAACCAAACAACTGAAATTCAATCTGCAGAATATCTTATTCTTATTCCAGGAAAGAGAATCAGAAAGTACTTGATAAACTTCCTACTTCTACTCAATTAAATTAAGCTGCTAATCTCGAGGTGGGGGAGGGGATAAAGAAATGAACCATTGATAAATTGTGGGAACATTTCTTTAAATGAAAATTTGATTCAATAAGGACAAACAAAGGCCACTGGAATTTTTTCTTTGCCAAAATATCCAAAATATACAAGTACAGAATGGGGAAAACTTTCCATATATGATAGAACAAAAGAAAACCCACAAAACAAAACCCCAAAAACCTTAACCTTAACCACAAGTAGTTGTACTTAGCAACAATTTGAATACAGCAGAAACACAGCTTTATCATGAGAAGAACCTTCCATGACACTCGGGTTTGCTGGTCCCTAAAAGAGACTGGTCTATGGGTAGATGGCATATGGAAAATGCAAATATATAAAAAAATTACTGAGGAGTTCAATAAAAGGAACAAAACTGTGAAAGGGAATGGGAAACAGAGCTTGTGCTAAACACTGAGCAGTCAGGACAACTGGCGACACCACAGAGTGCATGCAGAATGAGCGTGGTCTCTGGGGTCACGCAGATGTGCATCTGAGTGCTGCGGCCCAATATCTTATTTGGGCCAAGGTGTTGAACTTCTTTGTGCCTCATTTTCCGCATCTGAAAAAATGGGATGCTAACACTACCAGCTTTACAAAATCCCCGTGAGAGAGGAAATCAGAGAGCAGAGGGAGCACACACTAAGACAAATAACATTCACTACCTACAATTTATGAAGGATTTCCATGAAGAGGAGAGAAATGGTTCTCCATGCCCAGAAATAAATAAATAAATAAATAAATAAATAAATAAATAAAGAAGATGAAGGAGGAAAAAATGTGAGCCCAGTTTGAACAACAAAGTTTTCCCCGTTATGGTGATAAAGCAACGTAATCAATCACAAACAGCAGCTAGAAATACAGAAATGGGAGTCACAAAGCAGGGAGCAAAAGAACCTGTCATAGATGATTCGCAAACCCATGAGCAAGGGCTCACCTAGATATTTTTTAATAACCTCTAAGTTCATCTGGCAGAGAACGCCAGTCTTGCCAACACAAATAAATGCATCCTTGGGTTACTTTCCATTTATCACCCTGACAGTAACACTTAGGAATCCAGAAGGTGGAGGCCTGCTCCATGCTGATCGATGAGGTGGAGGGTGCAGACAGCAGTGATGGGGAAAGATTAGAGAAGCCACAGGAGAGAAAGGGTCACCTGAGAAAGGTAGCCTACTCGGGGTTGACCAACATTTTGTTTTATACTTTATTATGAAAGTTCTAGAGATGCATTCCCCTTGATTCACCTCTCTGTACATCTTGAGGGGGTATCTTCCCCAAAATACTTCAATACTGGTTCTCTTCTAATCTCTCAAGGTTACCTCTGGATTGCTTAAAATAATCATGATTATATGACAGATGGAATTAGACCTTTTGACGGAAATAGGGTACTCTTCAGATACCAGAATTTTCTGAAGTAACTCCTTATAATTATTCAACATGTCAGCAAATTCTCAAACACACATAGATGATGTGTCCAAGTGCCTAAACCCTCCATTTCTGGAAGTTTTTCCTCTAGTTATTATTTCAAAAGGCAGAGACCATACTATGTTAGCAGTTGCCTACCCAAAAAAAACTACAACATGTTTTGTTTTGTTTTTTTTAGTCCAGACATTTCCCACCAAAACCCAAAGAGAAGGGGAGAGGAACAGGTTAATGTCTTTAGCAATGCAATGAGAAAAAAACCAAGGCTGGGTGACTTCATCAAGTATGTGAAGAGGTAGCAAGAAGTTAGTAAAAGAGGTTCCGTTCACAGTGGGCTTGTTATGTTAGTTGTCATTCCTTTTCATGAGGATCATTTCAAAGGAATAGCCATTTAATTGTGGGCCATCCAGCATGTCCCAAGTCAGGAATGGCGTAGTCCTTATCTCCTCTTGTCCCCACAAGAGAAGGGAGGTCTCCAGACTAAGGAATGTTAAAACATCTAGAAGGCCGAGTCAGACAGATAATTTTTCATGTCCTCTTTCCCTTTCATGAAGAACTACCAAAAGTCTAAAGTGAAATTTTGAAGAAAAAGAAAAATGACTATTTCCTGATCGAGGCTACCACTACTTTTTTTTTTTTTTTAAAAGATTTAATTTATTTATTTGACAGGCAGAGATCACAAGTAGGCAGAGAGGCAGGCAGAGAGAGAGAGAGAGAGGGAAGCAGGCTTCCTGCGGAGCAGAGAGCCCGATGCGGGGCTCGATCCCAGGCCCCTGAGACCATGACCCGAGCTGAAGGCAGCAGCCCAAACCACTGAGCCACCCAGGCGCCCCAAGGCTACCACTACTTTAAAAAAAAACAACCAAACAAACAAACAAAAAAAACCTTTTCAGATCTCTAACAGAAACACTGTTTATACAAGTGTATGACAGACTTGTGTATTACATTTTTACAAAGTTGAGTATTAAGTGAATAGCCAGAAACTTGGAGCAATTCTTTCATTTTGTACTATACCACATGCTATGGAAAAGGAAAAAAAAAAAAAAAAAAAGATGTTCCTCTAACAACTCAGAACTGAAAATGTTGTCTTAAATGCAACGCCTTTACTCAAAACCAAGAGGGATTCCCTGAATGGATCTTCCAGTCAGGAAACTACTTTCACTCATCTGAGTTTCTGTGGGCCTGTTCTTTGAAGTTTTGCTATCCTCAGACATCTCCTAAATAAGGGGGTAAACATTTAGCTCCGGTGAAACCCGCGATGCCCAGAGACGATCATGCTTGCTGAGGCAGGCCGCGGGCACCCTGGGGATTCCCACACTTTCTCTCCTTGTTTCTCCCCTCCCACTGACATAACGAGTTACCACTACCGACCGAGCAAAATGTACCTGTCACATTCAGATGTTGAATATTCCTCTGTAAAGGAGCTGGTGACATCCTGTCAGACCAGTACAAGTCTAATAGAGGGCCATCTTTCCTGCCTCGCCATAATATAAAACGTGCTACTCGGTCACCCGTGATTCAGGCAAAGTGTGTCTCAGGAAGACGGGGTGTGAGGTTGCTCCAGCGTGGACAGCGCGATCGGCAGCCACCTGCAGGCACGGGAGGGTGGTCAAGCCACCCTCCAACCCAGAGGGGCAATGTTCAGAATCCCACTTTTCTTCCGTGTCGTGACAAGCCCTCCTTCTTTCCTCTCAGTCCAGACTTAGAAGCACAAAGCTGTAATTTATTGATAGAGTCTGGCCATTAAGATGATATACAGTAGGTCCAGAAAGGAGATGTTTCTCCCCTCATGTTATCTCATTATTCCTTGGCCCTGATCCCATGAAAGCCTGATATTACCTTAATACAAAGGCTTCAGAAAACAGCAAAATTATTTTGCTCAACTCAGGTGTATTTGTCATCACTGACAATGAATACAATTAACCAAATTAAACTCACTGGCTGACATTATAATTGGTTCGTGTTCAAAGAAATACAGTGCATTCCTAAAGAGCAGGTATCTTCTAGAAGTGAGAACATAAAACTAGATAGTAGAAGGTCACCAGCATTAGGAGACCAACTTCTGACACATGTTAATAATTTAAGCTATTTACCTTCTGCTTTGCACGGTCTAAGTCACTACACCTCTATGCAGAAGTCAATGAAATGGCATCAGTCTCAAAGCAATTTTGGTGAAGTTTAATTAGCACTTATGATCTTTAGCGAGGCAAAGGTTTTTAGTACTAACTCACTCTATTTTTGACACTGGTGGAATTCATGTACATTAATACTAAATCATCACTAAATTTTTTTTTTCTATACTACTCATCCTTTCCTCTATTCTCAGAAAAGAACTCTAACCCAGGTATCTTACCAGGCTCCCCCCCAGGAACTTGTGCCCACCATTCTCCTTCAAACTGCCAATCCCAATAAGGGAACCCATGCTTTTGTGTGAGTTTCGCTATTGTTGCTAATTACCTCTCATCTCCCCATTTAGGTCCAGTAACCAAACGCATGGCACGAAGCTGGATGCATAATGGAAGTGTTTACTTTCCTTATGCTTAACTTCCCTGTGTAGTTCATGCCCCCAGTCCTGTGGGCAGCTCTATCATATCAGGCCCGCGCTTACATGCTGTCAGCTTAATACATTTTCGTATTTTAGAAGGAGGCGCGAAAGGGACAAAAAAGCGTCTCGCTAACTCCCATTCAAAGATTATTTCTACCAAAAAGTGTCTGCAATTATGTTAGCTACTTTCTTCACTTATACAAAGTGCTATATTGGCTGATCCTCATCTGGGAAGACAATTAAATTGCAAAAGTACGTAGGCCCCTATCAGAGATGTTTAGGAACATCTTGAGAGTTTTTAACCACAATATAAAGGGAGAGAAGCCACGAAGAGACCCCAAGATGGGCAATCAGGCCGTAGTGGGCTGTGAGCTTGAGGCGCAGGAATTCCCGTCCCCGCCAGGAGCGCTTGTTGAGGGACACATGGTGGGTACCCACTTGGACCTCTCCTCTGTCAGCCGTGCCCAGGTCTGCTCACGCAAACCAAACATTCTGGAAAGGGGACTGAGAGCTTAGTGTTCACTCTGCTTTCCCTGAAGCCTCTTTGGAAAGTACTCCTCAGCCCGAGCACAGGCTGTTTGCCTTAAAAGGATAAAATATCTGTAGGAAAAAAACCATAGCTGGCTGCAGAGACACCACATACCAGAAGGAGAGGCGCTGCAAGCCCAGGGCTCCTCCTCCAGCGGGCTCAGCATCGGCTCACCTTCTCAAACTCAACGCCTCACGGAAGTATCTGGGACCCAAGGAAACACTCTTACTGCTTAATTAGGCAGCGGCCCCCTGGGAGTGGAAAACACATGATGGCTGATCCTAACGACTGGCATATTTGAACACTGGCCAGGACTCGTGCCTGGCAGGAAAGAGGAAACACACTTACCTTTCGAATGCAGCTGCTGCCACTTTTGTGTGCCCGGGTCCCAGTAGGTAACCCCAGAGAGAACCCTCGGACTGACAGACCGACAGGTGCAGCCGCTACAGGAACCGGGGGCAGATGGGAGCCGGGCAGCATGACTCTACGGCAAGCAGGGCGTCTGTGTGGGTCCAAGTGGACGGGGGAAAGCGCTTTCCCGAAGAATGGGAATTCAGATCACCTGGAACCACCAAGCTTGAATGGACCACAGGAGAGGTGCTCAACACCGGTTTCGTCTTCGAATAATCTCTGAGCTAAAGGAATACATCCATTCCTCATACCCACCCCTGAGCAATTACATCAGAATCTCTAGACACAAGGAGACCCATCTCCCTAGGAAAGATAACTTTTTTAAGCTCCCTAGGTGATGCTAACATGCAGCCTAACCCTAACCAACGAGCTAGGTCAAGTAATGAACACTTGCGTGGGTGGATAAACCATAAATTGGTGGGGGTGGGGAATCTACTGCTTTTGTAAGCCCCTAGTACTTATAGCATTCCACAAACAGAAATGCGGGAAGTGGGAAGTTTCTCCGGGTCCTTCACACTGGAGCTATCTGGGGAAATCTTTAAAAATTCTGACGGGGGTGTGTACTCCCAAGCATTATCACTTTCATTGGCTTGGGGTAAAACCCAGGCATTGGATTTTTTCAAGTTCCCCAAATGATTCTAATGTGCGCTCTGGGAAGCACTGTCCTCTTACTTCTCTGCTTCTCCCCAAGTACTTCTGCCTCCTACCTAATTCCTGGTGGACAGACACTCCCCTGAGAACAGCCTCTATGCTATCCAGTGAGTCTGGGCACCACTGCCTAAACCTCACAGCCCTTCAGGAAGCAGAAAAGCCTAGTGGCTTTAGGAAATCAGCTCTGGAGTTGGAATTTAGGCTTGGCCTTTTACAAAGTATGTGATCTTGGGCAAGTCACGTCTTAGCTTCTCTGAGCTCCATGACCTGTCTCAGTGCATTGAAATGGGGGTAATTTGGAGTCTCCCTCGGAGGGCTGTTTGAGTATCAAAGAGACAATCTACGGAAAACGCAGGGAGCAGTGCCTGACACAGAAGACATGTTCCATAAATGGTAGCCATTGTGATGGAGACAGGCAGTGCCCTTCCAACCTAGCTTTTTTCAGAAACCGTGATGCACTAACTTACTCTCTTCATCCTTTTCGTCTGCACTACGACCGGCACAAACACCCCCAAACGCTTCTAGCTATCAGACTCGGGGATGTTTCAAAGGGACAGTACAAGGCATTCAAAACAAGCAATGGGGGGCACCTGGGTGGCTCAGTGGGTTGAGCCTCTGCCTTCGGCTCAGGTCATGATCTCGGGGTTCTGGGATCGAGTCCCACATCAGGCTCTCTGCTCATGGAGAGCCTGCTTCCTCCTCTCTCTCTCTCTCTCTCTCTCTGCCTGCCTCTCTGCCTATTTGTGATCTCTCTCTGTCAAATAAATAAATAAAATCTTAAAAAAAAAAAAAAAAAAAGCAATGGCCCAAAGGGAAACATCTGGAAGGTTCTCTGCCAAAAGCCCAGGATGGCTCCGGCTCCCAGAGAAGTCCAGTCCCTGATGTCCTCCGGTCCAGGCGTCTCCTCCCTACGGCTGTCTTTCTCTACGAAGTGCTGACACACCTGTCAATTCCGTTCCAGTCACTGCCTATTTACTTGCCCACAAAACCCATCACTCCTTCGCAGCATCTCCACGACTCTGGCTCAGCTCTCACGACGCTCCTCTTGCCTCGCCCTACCCTTATCCACCTTGCCTGGCCTTTGAGCCTTTCCCGGAATGCTCATTTTGTGCACCCCACCCTCACCCACCCCTCTCTGCGTCCCCCCATACTCTCCTGCTGTGTCCCTGGTAATAACCGTGAGCGTAAAACCCATGCTGATGCAAGGCCCTTTTGAGAGGGCGCAAGGAGCCCCACCTCTTGTTAAACACCTGTTTCCCTGCAGCCCCGTCTTTGTGCCGTTGTTCCCACGGGCAGGACCGGTTTTGGACCGCGCACAGTCCTCCGCCCTCACTCACAGTGACACTCAGGGAGTTCACACAGGCTGGGCCTGTTTAACTTTGCGGAGAGTGACTGTGAAGGAGACGCGGAGGAGCACAGGGAGAGCCGGTGTCAGGAGGCTGGGTGCCAGGAGGTTGGGTACGAGGACGTGGAGAGGGCTATCAGGGGAGGGGTGGCAAGTCTTGCCAGCTCCGTCGCTCACATTAGGATTCCAAATGCCACAGATGTGGTTGCATAATTAGCTGGGGAGCGTACTGGGAACTGCGGCTTCCCCCCACATGCTTATGGATCCCATAGTCTCCTGCTCTCTCGGAGCAGGGACGGTTCGAGACCGAAGGTCTGAGTGCCAGCAGCAGGCCCGGGCCCTGGATGGGCAGCAGCACCTACGGGCAGACGTGGCAGAAAGAGCAGCAGCCTAGTGTTCCAATCCGGTTGCTAGGATACCATGGAGACCCTCCACGGCTAAGCAGACAGGGCAAAAAAATGTGTCCATATGCCTTACAACCTGCAAACAGCAACAACAGAAGCATGGTGTGCCCAGCTCTTCAGAGAAATACTAAGTAGCGGTGCCTGGAAGTGTGGCCCAGGAGAGCAAGGAGGCTGGCCACAGGGACTCCCGTGTTGCAGGGCTTGTCCGCAGTTTCATTATAAACCCCGGGGCAGGGGCACACACTTGTCCACGTTCCAAAATAGCCTAAGAGGGTCTTAGCAACCTGGTCTCAGAGGTTTTTCTAAAAGCTCCCAGGACCTCCGTTTTAATGTGCAGGCCGTCCTGTCAAATGAACGCTGCAACTTCAGCAGGAAAGTCCATTAGGACAGCGATCTGTTGGACTTGAACTCCTCCGCCAAAACAAGAGAGATGAATTTCAGAAACCGACTTCAGGTTCAATTCTCATCTTCATCCCGGTGGCCTCAGTATGGAAGGAATCTGCCATGCGGGTCTGGGGCATGAAAGATTATTTTTGATGAGGAATGTCCGAAGAGAGTGGGGAGAGGAAGTGGTTTCCTTTGGGAGAGGGGCTCCATGTCTTGGCCTACTGGAACGTCTGCTGCTGGGTTCCATGACCCACCCTCACCCAGTGGGGCCGCTTACTGCTCTTCTCTGGGCAGTGCTGGTAGGAGGTGCGGGGCTGAAGGGACTCTGGGAGATGCGGAGCTTTATGCTAATGGGGAACACCGGGTGCTCGCCGGCTGGACAGTGCACGCGTGCACACTCGTGCTCCCGGAGTGTTGGAAATAGGGGCAGAAATGCCCTCTTGCCTACTTTGTAAAATGCAAAGCAAGGATCGCATTCTCTGTGGCCTAAACTTGCTTTTCCTCAACTCCCACTATGACATTCTGGTGCCGCCACTAGCTGCTGTCATGGTGCCATGTGTTTGTCGCCCAGAGGGTCCTGTCCATTCCCACCGCACCCCTCTCATCCCCTGAGCACCTGCCAAAGTCAGGCAGCCCCTCCTCCCCTCCACTAGACGTCCCCATGCCATGAAATTAGAGGGGCACGATTCTATTTTGCCATCTCTTAGGCATCTCCTCTGCGACTTAACTTACTCTCTGCTTTCTGGAATACTTACTTGTGTAGCATTAACGCCTCAATTCAGGACCTCCATCCCTCTCATCTCTAATCCCTCGGGATAGCTGGACATGAAAAGTATTCAGCTGAACTGTAGGGCCCACTGGAATGTAATTGCTGCCTCTGAATAAATCTGTGTTTTAATGTCTACCATCCATGATTATACCAAAATTCTAGAATTCTCTCCACTTTTCTACAAAATTTAACATACAGCCTTTAGGAAGATACTATTTCTCTAGAGATGTACTAGTTAGTGTCCAGGTTTAAGAGATCATACTCGACCTTTTTATAATTAATGCCTCCCTAAAAATAAGAAAATCCATTTCTTTTCACTCCCAGCTCTTCCAAAGTATTTCACAACCCAAGAGTGAAACATTACAAAACATATCATTGTTGTCTGAAATTCAGCTGCCTCTGGGGTGAAAAGTACCAGCTGAATGAAAAGTCAGAGACACTGACAATTTTTTATAGGAATTTAAGTCTATACAGTCCCACTGAAATGATATGCAACCCTGGGACAGCAAAATGGAAAGGATCTGAGAATATTTACAACAGGTAAAGAGTTTACAACATGCTATTTCTTTCCAGAGACTAAATGTTCTGACCTATTACAGAGTTTTCAGAAAAGAAATAGCATGAAATAAAATTACTTTATAAGTTCATAAGAACATTGGGGAGGGTATGTGCTATGGTGAGTGCTGTGAAATGTGTAAACCTGGTGATTCACAGACCTGTATCCCTGGGGCAAACAATGCATTAAATGTTAATTAATAATAATTTAAGAGAAAAAGTCCATAAGAACCATCCCATACATATAACCAACAGACTGATCTCATAAAATGAATATTTTTTATGTATTTTTTTCATTTTTAGGGGTTATTTGCTCAATTTATTTCAAAACATATGGCCTAATAGTTTTACATTCTCAAGTAGTTATGTGGTAGTAATAGGATAGAGTACCAACTTCTACATCAGTTCTTGGCTTCACATTCCTAACAGAGGAAGGATTTAAGGGCTAGTTCTACACAGATGTGAAAGAAACAAACAAGAACACCCCAACACACACACACACACACACACACACAAACACACATTCAGAAGGAGCTCCCCGGCTGAGAGACAGCATTGCCTCCCATTCCCAGCTTATAGGGAAAATTCCAAACCAAAAATGTTAAAATGATGTGAGTTAAGAATTTACATTTTACCCTATTTTTAAATGATCAAAAATCATTAAAGAAAAGTTTTTCAAAATTATAATCCTCAGAGGGCAATCTCAGTAAGCAAATTGCATTTATCAGATAACTGAACAGAAGCTTAGCTGGGCAGTTACCTATATCTAATGAAAAGAGAACAGAAAATTCACAGGAAAGTGAATTTGAAACCCATTTTAGGCTATTTAGGTGGTTTCCTTTGAACTCGAACTCACAATGATCTGTGAGTTTAATAGGACTATACATAAATTGCACTAAAAGCAAAATATAAAGACATAACCACTTGTTGCCAGTCCTCCTGAATAATCAGATTACTTAGAGTGAAATAAATTTAAATTCAAGCGAGTCTTCTTTGATTTGGCAAGTTTTCCTAATTCTTTGGGGAGCTATCTTGCACAATCATTCAAATGACATAAGGTATAATCATTTTGCATACAATGTAACTTCTCTTTCAAGAAAGGTACACTCTACCACTTAAGCCAATTTTATTCTGGTTTTCTTTATGTAAGTGTGAAAAAAGAACAGATGTTTTTCCAAAATTATTTAAGCTTGGAAGACATTCTATCCTTTTCTTCAATATAATCCTTCAGAATCACCGAAACCATCATGGTGATACCTTAAGCAGCTGATTTCTTTAAAGCATGTTATTAAATAAATATCAGAACACACAGCATTGTTCCATAGATAAAATGTTTATTATAACAGAATGGTGTGAACTATTTGCCACGCTAATTTCATTTTCCACCATAGACTTGGGGAAAAAAAATCTAGTTGTTCTACATGTTGAGCACCAAGAGACTTCTAAAACTTACCCCATTTCTACAACTCATTCCCTACTTCCAACATTCCTTCAGATCTTTTCTGATATAATGTTTAACTGGAGTTATCAGCTGGCTCGATCATGCTTCATTATAAAACCTATTAAAAAGGTCTTTTTATAAAAGCAGAGTTTTCTCTGTTACTCCAAAGTCCTGCAGGTACTAAAATGAGATCCTATGCAATGCTTAAAAATGCAGAGAGCTGTCTTTGAGTTATTTTTTCATTATGCAAAACTTGGCCCAGGAGAGATGGCCATGTACCTCGTTAGCTAAAACAGGCAAGCATGTCGGGACTGCAAATTAATTTACTGGAAGAAGTTGAAGTAGATGCGAGTCATTCGTGTTCCTAAGGCAAATCTAAGCCTAACTGATTGGGGCAACTTACTGTCAGAATCTCCAAAATGTTTATCCTCATGGTTTCCTCCCCACACTCTGGGAGAATACAAACTCCCTCTTTTTTTTTTTTTTTTTTTTTTTTTACAAACTCCCTCATAAGCTAAACCTGCAAGGGGAACAGCAGAAGGTCCATGGGAACCAACAAATGTAGGTATGACTCTTAAGTTTTCAAAAGTATCATCAGTACATGCTCAATAGCTCCCCAAAATCAATGGAGACAATCGGTATTTATCCTTTCTCCTTAATTTCTTGTATTTAGGAAGTGCAGGGTTCCAAGGGAGCTTGTGTTCTTATGTAACACGTGTCATCCAGCCAGTGTGATGTAGTTGGGAATAGAGCAGCAAAACCTTTCATTTTATCAATTATGTCATTACCTACTAATTCAAAATACCAGTCACTGGGGTGCTCTTCCTCATTCTATGTTAATCTCATGTCTCTGTCACTTTACTCTCCCTGAGGTCTCTGCGTTGAGAGGTGTATAACAAGTTGGATTCGATTTTCCTACCCAAGTTATGAAGCCCGCTGACATCGGAACATAGTTCTCTAAACGCAAGAAGGATACAAGATTGGTTCCATCAGGAGCCAGGAGTAAGGCAAATAATGTGTTCACATTGTCAGTAAAGGTAAGTGTACTTCTCACGCTTGACCCTGGGAACCTGCAACCCTCCAGAAAGTCTGAGACACCTCACTGGTAACATTATGCAAATTCCTTAAGGAGAATAAGCAACAATCTCCCTCGGATGGTATGAAAAAAATATATATATATATATTTTTTAATCAACAGACTGGGCTTCTATTTGTGGGCTGTGAATGCCATCCGATTCAGGAAATCAAAAAAATCTTCCCTTTTCTATGCGTCTTTCCTTATTTTTGACACTTGGACGAGGACAGCACGTTGGGGTTTGAGGGGTACCGGCGTGAATCGCCGGCATGTAGAGAAATCCGGGAGAGCCACACCAGCGGGGAAAGTAAGGGTGGTATCAGACGCATTTCATTTCAGGTCTGATGAGCCTGCATTTAGGATTTTCCGGCTGGGCAGGTCTGCCAGGGCATCTGGGAGACGGGGTTTTTATTCCTCTTCTCACACTCACTCACTCACACGCACACACATACACAAACACACAGCCGGACACACACCTGGGGCGCGTTCAAACTATGTGCGGTGGGTGGTATATATGAATGTGTATGTCTATTTTTTTTTTAAATAGCTTGACATCTGACAAAGACACGAAGGCAAACGTAGGTGCAGCGAGTGTGCTCTGAGAAACGTGCACAGCGCGCGAGAAGCGCCCGTTAGAATGCACCATCTCCGAGCATGAGGACAGACATGGCAAGCGCGAGGGGCGGGGGCCGACACACAAGACAGAGACCCGCAGCTCCCCACCGACAGGGCGCCGCACCCCTGCTTACTGTGGGCTCTTGGGGTAGAAGGGCAGGGTCACATGGCTGAGATCCTGGAGGTCGAAGGCGGTGGGCTCGGCGGAGATCGCCTGCCGCTTGGTGCGCGGCTCGCCCTGCAAGGTGCCGGCGCTCTGCTTCTGCGCCTGCTGGGTGGCCGGCCGGATCACCGAGCGGTACTTGTCCAGCTCGTTCTGCAGCTTCTGGATCAGTTCGTCCTTCTGATCCAACTCTAGCTCCAGCTCGTCGATGAGGGCATCCCGCTGCCTCAGCTCCTCGATCTTCTCCTGGAGCGCGTACTGTAAATCCCGCAGGGTGCCCATGCTCCTCCGGGCCGCCGGGGCGCCTGCCTGCCGCTGCCGCGCGCCTTGGGGCTTGCTCCCCTCTCCGGTCAACTTTCCCCAAAGTCGCCGCCGCCTCCCGAGTGCAGACGCTTCCTACTCGAGCCCAGAGCCAGCCCTGGCTTCTGAGCATGCCCAGTCCGCCGCTCCGGCGCCGACTTTCGGTGCAGCTCCCACTTCTCGGGCCGCCGGGGAGGCTGAGCGTGGGGACCGCGAGACAGCAGGTCCAAGCGGGGACTGAGCCGCGGCGCGACGAGCGCAGGGCCGGAGGCGGGCGCAGGGCGGCGGGTGCCGGAGGAAGCGGGCGCTGCGCCTGGGGCTCCTGATAAGCCGCGCGGCGGGGCGGAGCGGGCGGGCGCGCCACTTCGGGGTGGGGAGGTGGGGGAGACGCTGGGGAGGACCCCGCGCCAGACCCGGGAGGCGCCAGCCGGGAGGACCCCCCGCTCAGCCCTCCCCCTCCCTGCCCGCCCCGGCACCCCGGCCTCGAGGCCGCTGGGCTACGGTCCTGGCCGCGTCTTCGGGCAAGGCGGGCTCGGCATCCGGAAAGCCCCGGGGTCCGGAGGTGCTCTGGCCGTCGGCCTCCCCAGCAGAGGCTCCCGAGCTGCGTGGCCGCGCTGTCCCCGCGCTCACGCCACCCTTCCCCCGCGGAGCGCCGCGCACAGGTGGCTAGCGCCGGAGAAGAAACTTGCCTCCCGCCGGAGAGGAGCCCGCGCCGGGAGGGGGGGGGTTCCCTGACGCGCAGGTGCCTTTGGGGAAGGGGCGGAGGGGGCGGGGCTTGTGGGTCGTCGCCCCAAGCGGGGCCTGCCTCCGCTCCTGCCCACTGCTCCCCTTTCCTCCCCTTCCAAACTCACACGGAGGAACTCTTGGGCAGGTCTGGGCCCCGAGAAGGCCGCTCAGCTCTCCCTCCTACCTGAGCTAGTGTCTACGGAAGAGTTTCTGGCTGGGCCTCGCGTCTTCCATTTGCTTAACTTAGGGTGAGGGACCGGAGGGAGGCCGGGGGAGCAGGAAAAATCCATGCCAAGCGCCAAAAAAGTCCATCCTGAACTTGAACTGTATCTTTAAAAATATTCCTTCTGTGACAACCAAGCTGTTAGAACGGTCTCCTTACACTTGAATGGCAAGACTCAAACTGTGAAGATCAGGGGGAGCCCAGATGGGCTGCAGAAAACTGTGCTATCCCACCCCCCCCCATCCCCCTCATCCCTGCCCACTTAGTATTTCCTAAAATGATGACAATCCGGTTGCAGCTCTCTGTGGAGGGGGAATTCTCCCATCATCTGAACACATGTTTAGAATCTACAAGTATTTACTTACTACTCACCTAAATTCTTACTATTTGTCTAAAACTTCATGAACTCGTCCAACTTTATAGCCTTTATTAGCGCCCCCCTAATTACTATTCCTGAGCACTCAGTGTTATAAACCAATGCTCTATGTGGCCATTCCTTAACACTACAAGTCCATACAAAATACATTAAAATCGAATTGCAATCCAGAACTATTCCCTGGAATCTAAACTTAGCCAAGAATGAATATATTGGTCTCAAAAAAAAAAAAAAAAATTTTTTTTTTTTTTTTTGCTTTTACTTTTGAATACACAACTATCTTAGCTATCTGAGCTAAGAGAAAAAAAGGAAAATAAACAAACCAGCTAGCTAATGGCACATTAACCAACTTTTTCATTCAGAGTGTATCTGTTTGTAATTAGAGGTAGGCATGACAAAGGATATACAATCTTAAACATTCTTCCACTCAGGTCATGACATAATGCTCTTAGCACAGGTGATAAAAGACACTTAATTTTTCTTCTTTTCCAACATGGACAGGCATTTTCAGAAATGCACTTATTTCAGAATGTAATATATAAAGTGGATAATCCCCGAAATAGTCTCATTTGTAGTGAACAGACCATGAGTAACTCACAAATACTGACAGCAGTGAAATAGTTCCGAATTGTTGTTTTGATTAAAACTAAATCAAGCAGAAGGCCTGTGGCTTGTATAACTGATTCTATTCTAAAAAAGAGCTTCTGTGACAATTTCCTGGTCCCAGGCAAAAGGCCAAATTCTTACTTTATTTAACCTGTGGGGATTCTTTAATTCCATGGGAAAATGTTTTCAACTAAATGTCTTTTTCCTATAGATCTATATTGGGGTCCCCCAGGTCAAGAGTTTATATCTAGAAATATATCAGAAGCAACGTACAGGGGATATCTTTTAAGGTTCATTTGAGGCCTAAATGGAATTACTTAATGTCTCTGGGAAGCACAAAGCAGAGAAGATTCTTGATTTGTAGAAAGCCTGTCTACATGCACAGAAGAAAATATACAGTATTTTGAATACAAGTGACGTTTCTTTACACTGACTCATGTAAATATTTTTCAGTATGTAAACTATCACATCCACATGTAACTAGAGGAAATATCCATGCTACATTTCATTCTTGTGATACAAAATGTATCCCATGAGGAATCCTACCTTGAGAGTCAGAAGTCTGTTATAATGCATGCAAAGAAAGTAAACGGCCAAAACATAAGACTATTACAACTTACTTAACACCTCTAAAAAGCATTGAAGCATGTATATAAAGATGTATGTGGTTGTATTAGCCTGTATTATGAAAAGAATAGTTTAATCCCCCCCACTTTATAATTACATATGCAAAATCCAGAATTCTCAACTTTTTCATTCTTGAACTCAAAGTAAATATTTTAAGTAAGTTTTGCAATGATGTTCTTGACCAGTTGTTTAGATCTTAAGGGGCGCGGTTTTCCATTTCAACCTTTTGAGGGATCCCCATCTTTTTTTAAAAGCGTCTTTTGGATTGTACTTGGTAAATGCTGGAAACAAATTCTAAGTGAAAAAGCAAGGTCCTGTAGCTACATTTCAGCAGACGAATGCACTATATGTCCCATGGTAAACGAAGTTGGTGAAACTGTAAAATCGGAGGTCAGGCACAAGCCTATTTCCTGCTTACTCGGAAGTGAGTACACACATCTGAAATGGAGTGGGGTGGCATCTGCTGAGCTCTCCCATGCCCTGTACCATGGGGTGAGGCCTCCATGGCATATGCTAAAACACGGAGCAATGCAAGGTTGAAGGAGCTGAGATTATACTCTAGAATTCCACAGTCAACTCACCCCTTATGATGGAGAATACATTGTATCATGCCCGCCTTATTCAATGTCGCAACAATCTAATGAGGCATTGGATAATGCAGCTTCATCGTAACACTGGCTCTTAAGAAAATGAAGTCTGGTGAACTTATCATCCTTCACAAAAACCATAATTAGCCTCAAAAGGACGCTCATCCAAGTGTCCATTCCACTGATGCCACATGTTATGGAAGAGTCCTATGTATGAAAGCTTCTGCCATTCCATGTGCATATCTTGAGTAGAAACAAACAAACAAAACACAGCTGAGCTTTTTAGGTGATGGAGGTCACCCCTTACAGAAAATTGCCACGGGTAGCAGGTATCCCCTAAGAAACAGGAAAGTGACCATTACTGGTACACATGCTGGCATGCTCCAAATTGCTAATCTCAATCAAGGCCACAGTAAAAATAACTTCCCTGAACTCTTAATGCATGACTGGCACTGCTTAATGTAACCCCACCAGGGAGTCTATTACTACTTCCACTTACATCTGAAAAAGAGGAGGCAGGGTATCACCCACGTGATGAACGGCAAAGCCTGGATTTGAATCCAGACCATTGGATACAGAGATCAAACTCTGACTCCCTGCCCCTCATTATCTTCTGCAGGACTTCCAACTGTTGCTAAGGTCTTGATACTCTATCCAGAGAGAGACTAACACCCTTAACATTTTTAGCCTGACTTGGGGAGGTAGAAAGAAGAAAAATTTGGAGAATTCTGAAAGAATGTGAAAGAGAATTTTTAGAAGTTCTTCTTCCTCAAATTGTCATCACTCCAGCACCATTCCATTCTGGCTGAAGGTGCACCCATCCATCTGGGATTGTCCTGGTTTTAATACTAAAATCGCTTAGGACTATCCTGGTGTTAAAGTTCAAGTCCTAAGTACTCCCTTGGTCCTGGACAAACTGGGACAGTTGGTCACCCTATTTAAGTCAGGATTGCTGGGCTTTCCTACGTTATCAATATTTTCAAATTTTGCTTTCAAAGTTACAGACAGAAAAGTCAATCCTAGGAAGATCTGGAATGTTAATACTGGCTTACACATCCACTTACACATCTGTGTTAATATGTTCTAAGGAAACAATCATCCTCTCTCACTACATGAGAAGACACCACAAGAACTATCTTTGCACTCCAAAGGGCATGAGTTAGATGGCAAAATCTTCACTTTCCTTCAATAAATTAGAGATTCTAGGCTCTCCTTTAGGCTTACCATTTTTTAAAAAGATTTTATTTATTTATTTGAGAGAGAGAGATACAGCAAGAGTAGGAATATGAGCAGAGGGAGTGGGAGAGGAAAAGCAGGCTTCCCTCCAAACAGGGAGCCTGATGCGGGGCTCGATCCCAGGACCTTGGGATCATGACCTGAGCCGAAGGCAGACGCTTAATGACTGAGCCACCCTGACGTCCCTGGTTTACCATTTTTATAAAAATCTGGACTTCAGACATATTGGCTTTCTATGCATAAAGCACAATGATTAAAGCACCTGCTATCTGATTACCTCCTACAGAATCGGATGATTCTTATGATTATATCTGGTGGCAGATTTGGCCATATTTAAATGGATATAAGAAAAAATTCTCATGGTTTGGCTTTTTAGAAGTTAAACTTCCGTGCATGATACATTCTGCATGGAAAAGAAAAAAAAAAAGCCATAAACCATTAATGATGAAAAACTTACTGCAGAGATTTGGAAAGTAATAGTGCATTGTACCATAATTGCTAATGTGCTTAGAGTTTAATACCGAATTAGTGTCAGGCCTAATATCAGTTGAAATGCATTCTTATATTCCACAGCTTAAAATGATGGCATGTTATTATGGAGCCTGAAGTAGTGTTCATGAAAACCCATGCACTGTCTGCCAAAAAAGAACACTTCTCTGGGCTCTTCAGGAAGCTGCCCATTTCCAAATAATGTCTCCAAATAATGGAAGAAATGAAACGTTTTTAAGAAGAATAGAGTTTGGTTTTTCATATTTTTTTTCATGAATGGAGAATTTTAAAAAGCACAAAATGGGACTTCAAATATTTTATTCCCAAAATATTATTTTGCCATATTTTAAACCCAGTGAATGTATATATGAGTAAGCAACATTGTAATATCTCTCCTGCCTGAGTAAATTTATTTTTTCAGTTCTATTCTCATATATAAATGTACATCTTTTCATAAGTTAATGCATCAGTATTTTTCACAGGAAAGTAAAAACTGTTTGAGGAAGTAATTTCGCATTTGAGAGCGTATTTGAAATCAGGTAGCTTATAGAAGAAGAGCTCTGACAGTCAATGACTTTTGGTTGCCGCTCTTACTTTAAATTGCATTTAACAGCAGAATAAAACTCGGCCATTTTCAGCCTACATGTTTTGTAGCCAAAATTGAAAGTAAAAACTAAAACCACATTTTGCTAGAGAACTTACTAAAATCAGTAAAGTAAGAAAGTACTGAAGATATAAGAAAGATAAGATAAAAGTTTGAGCGAACTGGGCTTTTATCGGTGAGTCAAATGAATGGATGAGGCAACAGAAAGGCAGCAAGGCATGCGTTTGCACTGTGAGAATTTCAGAGATCTGGAGGACAGGGGAAGTTGCAGCAAGTAGGGAAACATCCAGACATCTTCACCCTCCTGAACGTAATGGCCAGGTAAATAGCACCTAACTCCAAATTCAGAAAACTGTTGATTCTATGACTTTTATACAATCATCATGAGATAGAAATCCAGAAATCCATCTTTAATGATGGGCAAATGAAGTGGTAAGATGGTAAAACAAATGAATGTCATTCTAGGGTCAAGACACAGAACATGATGATTATGAAGGCTTTACCCATGGACCAAGAATAGAGACCCAAGTGGGGGCCCAGGAGACACATATTTTCAGTATGCATTTGTAACCAACTGTAAAATTACCAGTAACCATGCCCAATGCACATTTCTTAAAAAGATTTGGTAATTTCTTCCTGGTCCAGACTATATTTTTTAAAAAATCATTTTTCCATCCATGTTGTCGCAAATGGCAAGATTTCATTTCTTTTGAACTCTCATATGATCTCCCTGATATGAGGAAGTGGTGATGCAACATGGGGGCTTAGGTGGGTAGGAGAAGAATCAAAGAAACAAGATGGGATTGGGAGGGAGACAAACCATAAGTGACTCTTAATCTCACAAAACAAACTGAGGGTTGCTGGGGGGAGGCGGTTTGGGAGAAGGGGGTGGGATTATGGACATTGGGGAGGGTATGTGCTTTGGTGAGTGCTGTGAAGTGTGTAAACCTGGTGATTCACAGACCTGTACCCCTGGGGATAAAAATATATGTTTATAAAAAATAAAAAATTTAAAAAAAAATCATTTTTCAAAGCCCAAAGCACAGGCATTTGATCTGGTAGGTAAGAAGGCCCCACATAAATAAATATTAAATAGAGACTTTTTTTTACCCTTTTTTGGTATTAGGCAGAATATTCAGTGTCTGTCTTGAGTCACTGCATTATGTAAGAATGTTTTTACTCAAATATCAAAGTTAATTTAGGGAACTATTATGGAAAATTCATCTAAGTTTCCCATAGAATACAGTACGGCCAAAATTCTAACCATCTATCTTTCTTAGAAAAGCATCTATGTTGAATACCAATTTTAAGTGGAAAAAATGACAGGAAAATCTTCAAAACATTTATTTGTGGAATGTTAAAAGCAATTGCTGCCTTTAGGAACATAGAGAACATAGTGGAAATTGCTTATTTTCAGCTTGTAGTTTTTACTGGTCAGACCCTCTATCCTTGCACAGCAAGTAACATTCCTCCGGCAGTCACAGAGCTCAAGCTTACCTAATATCACAGCATTCCACATGCACTCCATTATCTAATTTAGTTACTTTCTGCCTCTATCGTCAGCATTCCCAAAATACAGAGAACTAAAAGAATGTCAGCAGTTGCCAGGGATGGACACGTGGCCCCCTTCCCCACCTGCACCCCCCCCCCAAAAAAGGGCAGCAAAAACATCCTTATTTTTTACTCATAATGGATAGCATAGAATTGTAGCTGAAATGTACTGCTGAGACGATGTAATCCAACATCCTAATTTTAAATTTAAGGAAATTGAAAGGCCAAGGGAGTCAAGTGACTCAGCCAAGACAGAAGCAAGTTTAGAACTGAACTGTGCCCATTCCCAGCATCCTGTTCTTAACGTTATGAGATTCTTTCACTTTGAGCTTTGTGATTAGTGCACACAGAAACCCGATTCAGTTCTCGTGAAAATCCCACCTCCTAGCTCTTCATGGGTAATAACTGTTAAGGCCCATTGAGAACACTTCAATTTGTGCAGACAACAAAATCTATCAAAAGGCCTTTAATATTTCTAACTGGTTCTATTATGCCTCTCCTAGTCCTCAGACTGTAAGGAATTGTTTTTCCATGGAGATCTACTGGACTTGATGGTGCAGGTGTGTGTGTGTGTGTGTGTGTGTAGTGTGTGTGTGCACTTGCACAGGCTTCCAAGTCAGGCATATGCCACATGTGTGAAACATAAACCACACCCTCCTAATCAACCCTCATTTATGTCAAAGTAGACGTGAGCATGTGAGGTGGATGTACTTGGGGAAATAGAGTAAACCACCTTGCTTACTTTTTCATTTTTCAGACACAGAAGCTCAGGTCAGGTCTCTTCCCATCACAGGGTTTTAAAAGTCTTTGTGACACAAAGGACGGCATTATCAAAACAGAGAAAATTGATCTCCCATTCTTATAAATTAAACCTAACATAGAACTCTCAAAATAGAGATGGTGACACCTGTTTGAATCCCTGAAATTGTGTCATTGGTCTTAGAACATTGGAGACAATTTTAAGGTACACTAACTTCAGACTATGCCAAAAGATGATTTTGTTCATGGAGTACTCTAAGAATTTTTACCAAAAAAAAAAAAAAAAAGATAGTAAAGACATATTTCAAAATGCATTGAAACATATAGCATTTAAAAGCTTTTTACATTAATATTTTTCCTAAAAATACTTTTGTCCTTTCATATTCTCAGTATAGGTTCTTTTAATCACCGATCTATCTATACAGCCAATTTTTAACATATTATATGACTTCCAAACTCTGCAACCAGGGAATATCCAATTGCAAGAAATCAGAATAATTAATGAAGAAAACACAGAAAAACAAGAAGCAGCATATGGTAACAGCTGGTGGAAGAGTTAAACTCAGTGGTGAGTGAACAGCCTTGCTAGCAAGCCCATAACTCTAACTGAGAGCTCTCACCCATCAAGTGTATATACTATAATGTGATATTTCCTCCAAGGGTGAACTAAAGAACACTAGTTCCTTAAGAAAAGGGCAGAGAGGGGAGTTCCTCATAGTCAAAAATACTTGAGAAACCCTGAGAAAAGTTCAGTAAAGCAGGGGCACCTGGGTGGCTCCCTGGGTTGAGCCTCTGCCTTTGGCTCGGGTTCTGATCTCAGGGTCTTGATCACAGGGTCCTGGGATCAAGTTCTCATGGGGAAATTTCTGCTTAGCCAGGAGCCTGCTTCCCCCGCCCCCTTCTCTCTCTGCCTGCCTTTCTGCCTACTTGTGATCTCTCTCTGTCAAATAAATAAATAAAATCTTAAAAAAAGGTTTAATAAAGCAGATTTCTTTCTGCATTATTCTATATAACTTATAAATTTCCAATATGGACTATGAATCTCCAAAATAAATACGTAATAAATATACACAGTTGATTCAAACAACTATTTATGATAGTGAATTTTTTTAAAGATTTTATTTATTTGACATAGCATGTTAGTGAGTGAGTGCAGGAGCAGAGGGAGGGGCAGAAGGAGAGGGAGAAGCAAACTCCCTGCTGAGCAGGGAGCCTCCAGACATAGGGCTCCATCCCAAGACCCCAGGATCATGACCTGAGCCAAAGGCAGATGCTTAACAGACTGAGCCACCCAGGTACCCCTATGATAATAAATGTTTAAAGGTAAATTAGGCAACTTACTGAAAATCACAAGCATCTTCCCCCTCTGTGAGTTCCTCATCAGTACCTACATACACAGCAGGATCAGAACACACTGTCTTGATCCCACCAATGGGACTGTTGACCATCAGAATCTCCCCTTGAAAGTCACAATTCACCCAGTCTCTGACCACAGCAGACATAACAGAAGACCAGAGAACATGACAAATTTGGCACTCACAGGAAGGACTAGGCTCGCCATTTGACCCACAATCACATTTCCTATCTTTCAAGTTAGGGTAAGCCACTGGATTGTTGCTCAGGCTAGGAAAGTGGTCAAGGAAAAATTACAATGGGACTGAGATCAGGAGAGCAATTGATTAATAATTAATCACATAAGTTTTATACTGACCTTTTAGTTCTTATAAATCTCCAGGCACCAAGCAATTTCATCTTAACATTTCAGAGTTTTTCCACTAGTGATTCTCTTTCTGCCTTTGAAATCCTTCACCCAACCCCTTTCATGACCTTAAAATCTCAACTCCCTCACCTCCCCATCACTGGTTCCACTGTTTGAGTCATTAACTCAATGAACTCATTCTTCCCTTCTCTCCTAAAATATCACTTCCTCTGATAATCCTTCTGAATCATCCCCATGATATTTCCCTTCTAATAGAACTTATAATTTATAATTATATATTCTTTTCAAGGATACTTGTTAAACAGCTATCTCATCATTAGGTGGTAAACTGCAAAAACCAAGGAACTATATCTACCTTGTCCACCAACACCCAGAACCAGTAAGCCCTCTCTCAATGTTTGTCTGTTGCACTGACTAAATGAATGGATTCGAGAAATATTTATCTAGTGTCTACAACAGACCATCGCAATAACAGAAAGCTGGCCCCTTTCTGCCTTTTCTCCATCAAAGATTAAACCATCAAACTGAACCAAACGTCCATTGACACAATACAGAAATGGACTTCCCTGCACGTGGGTGGCACTTGGAAATGCATGTGTCCTAAGCCCCCAACTTCAGCATGACCAGCCGAGGGGAACCTGCTCTGATCACAGGTCTTAGGTAGGTCACATGTTTGTCTGCTTTTCAAATAGCACCTATTTCCTATGCTCTTCCTGGACATATTTGTGGTATCTGAAGTCCCTGGACAGTTACCCCAAATGTGGGCCTAACGACTCACAGCAACCACCATAGGCAAAACCTTTGAAACTACAGTATGTGTGTGCACCCATGAAGTGTATATAGTAGAGATGGGGGGATGGTTGAAATATGGTGTATATGTGTGTGGATATATGGGTGTACACACACACACACACACACAGTTAACTATTGAATGATGAACTCAGGTGTGAAATGCGTGGGTCCACTTACACGTGGATTTTTTGGATATAGTCCAATAGTATGTGAATGTAGTTTCTCTCCCTTATGATACTTTTTTTTTTTAAGATTTTTATTTGTTTATTTGATAGAGATCACAAGTAGACAGAGAGGCAGGCGGGGGGGGGGGGGGGGAGCAGGCTCCCTGGCGAGTAGAGAGCCTGATGTGGGACTCCATCCCAGGACCCTGGGATCATGACCTGAGCTGAAGGCAGAGGCTTTAACCCACTGAGCCACACAGGTGCCTTTCCCTTATGATATTCTTCATAACACTGTCTTTTCTCTAGCTCACTTTATTGGAAGAATACAGGATAGAACACATACAATAAACAAAATACGTGTTAGTCTATTTATGTTATCGGTAGGGCCTCAAGACAACAGCAGACTATTATAGACTATCAGTAGTGAGTCAAAAATTACACATGCGTTTCCGACAGCATGGGGGTCAGTGCCCCAACTCCCATGTTGTTCAAAGGTTGACTCTGTGTGTGTGTGTGTGTACTGAAAACGGACATAAATAAGGTAAATACAATTTAGAAGTGAATACAGGTAATTTCTCAGTAACCAGGTAGTGAAAGGTGACATGAAAACTATGACACGGTGGTTTTTGGACAACTGATGCTTTAGCTCCCCATAATTCTGCATGTCTTTTCTGTACATAATAAATTGAATATATCAGAGGCTTAGTTTAAAACTTTTCTTTTATGCAGGAAAAAAAAACCCACAGATACCACTCCTTGAACATCTTTGCCTGCTTAAGTCCCATGATAATGATTTTCTACCTGTCATCTTGAGCACTTCTAGCAAACAGTTATTTCTTGATACCCAACCACCTCTCCACCTTTTTCAAAATGCACCTAGAAAATCTGCAGGGAGCAGATCGGTGGTTGCCACAGATGGGGGATGGGAAGTGAGAGAGAAATGAGTGAATTGTTTGTTTTTTTGTTTTTAGTTAAATTGAAAAAAAAAAATTGCACCCAGACAATCAACTGTCTCGTACTTTTAAATCACCATAATCCCAGAGTCTTTCTTACTTCTAGGCTTATAATACATTGTCTTCAAGGTTCAGTGCTCTTTCATATAGCACAGTCAAGGTCAATTCTGCAATTTCTTTCTTCTCTTTCTTCCCAAGCCCTAGCTGCTACTTCCAAAAAGCTGATGGTCGTGTTGGGAGTGGGCCTGTTTTTGTGAGAATCCTTCTTGATGCTTTTCCACACCCCCCAAAAGCTATTCATGTTATCTGATAGTATTTTGAAGGCTGATGTTTCCGATCAAGGTGCTTGTAAGTTACACTGGTGCTGATTAACCAGCTTTTATATCCTAACCAGTCGCTGCACTGACAAAAGCTTCAGAAGTTCTGATTGAAACAGCGTTCAAATGAAAATCAATCCTCCCAAATATTTCTCATCCAATAACTTAATTTAGAAAGTAGACTTATCTCCTTCTCCTCTCTCTTGTTCTTTCTTTTGCTCTTTCCATGGAATACAGAATTGGCCCTTCCAAGGAAATCATAACCTTACTACCACTGAACGCCAAAGCGCTAACCTTTGGGGGCTAGTGATAATCTCAACGTTAAACTGCTGTTCAGTTAAACCCAAAGACAGAAGTAGATAGTTTGTTAATGCCAAAAAAGGAGTACTTCTCAAGTAGATGGTTCCTATAATTTCAAAAAGTTGGCAAAAAGCCTTCCTAAGTTCTCCAAATTTACTGCACTATATAGATTTGGTAAATAAAGGTAATTTTTGACACTGACCAAAACCAAAGCTGGAACTTTTCCTATGAAAAGTAGAAAAGGAGACCTCTTCTTCCATGGAAGAGAGTCAGATTTGGAGACAAAGACTCAAAGCTTTGTATACATACACCCGACAAATTTGTATAAATGAAGACTTTCAGTGCAATTATTTAATGCTGCCTCAGAGTCTGAATGGGAATATAAGTTTCTGATTTGCTAAATCAGCAATTTGCTGATTTGCTAAATTTGCTAAATCATGTGTTAAAAATGATGTGAATGTAAAAACTTTCTTGACATTGCATTCCTTATCTCTACTGGTTCTTATTCATATTTTTCTTCCTAAGAAATAAGAGTCTCTCATTTCAGTTATCATCTTTTTGGAGACAGGATTTCCTAAGAGGAAAATATATGTAGAGACGATCAATGTAATTAAGCTTTATAAAAGAAAAAAATCTTATTGACAGAAGTATATCTTTCTTTATAATAAATATTTTTCTCAATTAAAAATAATATGCTGTAGAAAATGGGATCTAATCAAAATTTTCATTTGTCACTTTTTAAAAGTACGAGGTTAAGCAAATTGTGAAACTTACGCTTCTCCTTTGCATGGTTTATTTCAAATATATTTCCATAAATAGTACACAGCCTCAGCAAAGAGTACATTCTTCACATTTTTCCCTCGGCTATTAAATACTAATTTCTGAGGGCTAAAATCCAGAATTAAAGGTACAATTGCACCCTCTACTGTCCGAATTTTCTATTTCACATTGAGCAAAAAAAAACATTGCATGTTGCTTCAACACATAGGTTATAAAAGTAACAGGCAAACCCTGTTGGCTTCCATTTGACATTACATAATTGTTTGTAGATCTTCAAACAATTAAGCTATTTGTTAGAACTTCTTTAGTTCTAGGACTGGAAACTGGACATTTATACAGTTGCTGGGACCAAGGAGATTCAGAAAACTGTGATTCTCATCAAAGTACTAGCAATGTGAAGTATTCATTAAAGAAGAGGAAAAATATCAACACTCAAGCCAACAACTGGCCACACTTCTAATAGCATAGAGAGTATCCCCAGTTTTTCTCAAATTAGAAATTAAAATAAACATTAGTGTTGTTCTAAAACCATACATTGAAACTCCAAAAAATTAGTTTTAAGATCTTATTTTCAATGCTTTAAAGACTATAAGTCAAAATTTATAGCTTATGTGTCCCTTTCCTTTCAACCTATTTTCATTGTCTTAGACAGTTGTTTGATATTTATTCAAGAGATTTTCTTACCAATTTCTATTTCTATTGCTAAAGAATTAGCTTGTTGCTGGCAAACCCACCCACTGAGAGTAACTAGAAAAGCTAATTTCTACCCCTCACCACCCCTGCCAGCAAAAAATATTTAAGGCAAAAATGCCTGAACTATAGGGTTTGAAGGGCTAATATCTGGGAGAAGAGCAAAGTCCAGAGAGGTAAAACTATCATTCAGCATCCTTTTGGAGGCATTTACAAATTACAAAACACTCCTAAAGAAGATAAATAATGAAGTATGCATTAGAAGCTGAGAGGCTAAGAAGCTGACAGTGCTTCTAAATGTCTCATGGGACCAGAGGAACAAGAACAGGAGTTCAAGCCCAACTAGTTCAAAACCACGAAGGTCAAACCTCAACTGCTAACAATCCAGTATCATTATAATAAAGGCTGAAACTGCCCATTGAACCTGTTGGATCCATAACGGGGTTAAGGCGGTCCACTTTCTCTTCAAGTGCAGAAGTAATGTTTCTCCTCAGCAGAGTCTCAAATGACCTCACATTGTCACACACAACATCCGGGATTCAATCAGAAACAGGTACACCAAGAGACAATAAAACAAAAGGCTAAGGGGGAAAAAAAGCATACAATAAGAGCAGAACCATGGGAATCCTGCTCCTGAAACTACCTAATAGGCACTTTTAAATACTTGTGATGAATATGTTTAAGGGATATGATGAAAATGTTGGTAATTTCAAGAGAAAGCTGGAAGCTATAAAAAAAAAATTGGCATTCTAGAACTGAAAAAATTCAGTAGATGTATTTTAATAATTCTGTAATTGTGTTGAACGGCAGGAGATAAAATTAGTAAACTAGACTATAAATCCAAGGAAAATAGAATAAAAAGAAAAAGAGAAAAAAAAAACAGAGGGATAAAAAGGATGTGAGACATGGGATCATAAAGAAAAGGTCTAACATCTATGTAATTGGAGTCCCCAAAGGGGAGGAAAGATAGAATAGGACAGAAGCAATATTTGAAGAAGTAATGGCTATGAATGTTTCAAAACTGATGAAAGATCTATCAAGCTACAATTTCAAGAAGCACCATTAGCCACTAGCATAATAAATAGAAAACAGAGACAGACAAACACATATAACGCCAGGTATATCATCGTAAAACTTCTAACAATCAAAAATAACAGAGAAACTCATATACTCATCACCTTCAGAGAAGCTACAATAAGATTAGAGTCAACTTTTCAGTGGAAACAGAGAAAGCCATAAACACAGTGGTAACACAGTGGTAACCTCAAAGAGCTGGAAGGAAAGAAATCCACCAACATAGAGTTATATACTTGGCAAAAATACCCTTTGCAAATAAAGGCAAATAAATATATTCCGGGGAAACAAAAATGAGAGAATTTGTCACTAGGAGATTCACTGTAAAGAAGACACTAAAAAATATTCTTTGGGGGGCACCTGGGTGGCTCAGTGGGTTAAAGCCTCTGCCTTTGGCTCAGGTCATGATCCCAGGGTCCTGGGATCGAGCCCTGCATCTGGCTCTCTCTGCACAGCGGGGAGCCTGTTTCCTCCTCTCTCTCTGCCTGCCTCTCTACCTACTTGTGATCTCTCTGTGTGTCAAATAAATACATTTTTTAAAAAATCTTTAAAAAGAAATATTCTTTGAAAAGAAAGAAAGTGAAAGTAGATGACTGTAATAAGATATAAGGGGAAAACTACCACAGAAAGGAAAAGATGAAATATGAAGCTACATCTATATGAACGATTGCTGCATAAAATAATAAAAACATCTAACATCTAATAAGAGGAAATGGAGGAGGGGATTAGTAGGGGTAAAAGTGTTGTCATGATGTCCTTCAATGGATGAATGGATAAAGAAGATATGGTCCATATATACTATGGAGTACTATGCCTCCATCAGAAAGGATGAATACCCAACTTTTGTATTGACATGGACAGGACTGGAGGAGATTATGCTGAGTGAAATAAGTCAAGCAGAGAGAGTCAGTTATCATATGATTTCACTTACTTGTGGAGCATAAGGAATAACACGGAGGATATTGGGAGATGGAGAGGAGAAGTGTGTGGGGGGAAATCAGAGGGGGAGATGAACCATGAGAGACTGTGGACTTTGAAAAACAAGCTGAGGGTTTGGAGGGGGGCGGGGGGATGGGTGAGCCAGGTGGTGGGTATTAAGGAGGGCATGGATTGCATGGAGCACTGGGTGTGGTGCATAAAAAATGAATGCTGTAACACTGAAAAAAATTAAAGAGAAATAAAAGTATTGTCGGACACGGGACTGTCTAAGAAGTAACAAAAGTATTTATCTTTAAATTTTGCTAGTTCAAGGATACATTGCATGTTATAATTTCTGGAATAAGCAAGTATAGAAATAAAACAGGTACAATCAAAAAATTGATGGACAAAAAATGGAATATCAAATCAAAAAGGAAACACAGAACCCAAATAGTAAGATGATTGATTTTAAGCCAAAATGTGTCAGTAATTAAACTAATAAATAGATTAAATACTCTAATTACTAGACAAAGACTGTCTGACTGGATTTAAAGAACAGAACTATATATATCTTATAAGGAACAATTTTATAAAGGAACAAAAAAGGTGTGAGGTAAAATTGTGAATACAAATCAAAAGAAAACTGATATAACTTTACTAATACCAAGGGAGATTTTAAGAAAATAAACACTGTTAGAAGAAGAAGAACATTACAAAATAATGAAAGGATTAATTTATCAGAATGGGATCCGAAATCTACATTTATATGTTCTCAGTAACAGCCTCAAAACATGAAAAATGAAAATTAATAGTGCTAAGAGGAGATATAAATTCACAATCTTATTAAGAAATTTCAACTTATCTCTCAGAAACTGACAGACTAAGCAGACAGAAAATTCATCAGGATATAGATGATTTGAATAATACACATAACAAACTTAATTACAATCAACTTACGCCCATATCACAGAACACACTATTTCCTAGGGCATAAGCATGTTTTATTAAAACTGACCACATGCTAGGCCATGAAACGAGTCTCTGCAAAGCTCAGAATATTGAAATCATGTACTGTTACTGCAGAGAAAGTAAGCTAAGAATCAGTAACAATAGTAATCTCAATAAATACAAAAAAGATGTCATAAAACTGAAAATCCATTCATGATTTTAAAATGATCTAAAAATTCAACATAGAAAGTACTTACTTGATAAAGGAGATCTGTTAAAGAAAAAAAAAAAAACACCTACAAGAAATCTCATACTTAATGGTGAAATATTGAAAGTTTTCTCCTCATAGCACAAAAAGAAATGGATGCCTATTATCACCACTCCTACTCAATATTATAATTGAGGCCCTGCACACTGAAATAAAGCAATAAATAAATAAATAAATAAAATACATAAAGATTCATAAAGATTAAAAAAATATTACATACTTTTGGATAAGTTCCATATCAATATTTTTAGATAAGTTCTAAATCAATACATAAGTTTAACTACAAATGTTAGAATAAGTAAATTTAGGAAGGTCAGGGGACACGAGGTTAATACGAGTACTGATGTCTCGTGTGAGTCCAAAATGCACTCACCATAAGGAAAAGAATTGATTAAATGAACCACACTAAAATTAGGAGATTCTTTTGATCAAGAGACATGATGAAGGGGAGTATCTGCCATTACACATTTGTCAGAACCCACAGAATGTTCCACACCAAGAGTGAACTCTGACATAAGCTGTGGACTTTGGGTGATGACGGCGGCTCATCAATCATACCCAACGTCCCACTGTGATTCAGGATTCAGTATGTAGGGGCAGCTGTGCGTATGTGGAACCAAGGGCTATCGGGGAACTCTTTGTACCCTCTGCTCAGTTTTGCTGGGAACATAAAACTTCTCTAAAGAATAGTCTATTTCTTTAAAAATACCATCAGGAGAGTTAAAAGGCAAACTATAAAATAGGAAAATATATTGATAATATATATTTAATCAGCAAAAGGCTTATCCTCAGACTATATCTGGAATTCCTAAAATTTAAACACAAGTTCTATAACCTCATAGAGAACTGGGCAAAACACCTGAAAATTTCAAGTATTTCTCTAGTGGGACTGGTGACCAGGAATGGCAAAATTTTAAGTCCTTTGAACAAGGAAGACAAACTAATAGTCAATAAACATATGAGAAATTGCTTAATTTCATTAATATATAGGGAAATTTAAACACAGTGAGATACCACTACATATCTATTCAAATGACTAAAACTGAAGAAAAAAAATCATGACAATGAAGGTTAGAGAGTTTGTGAAATAAGGGAAATTCTCATACCCTACTAGTGGGGGTATAAATTGGTATAGCCCCTTGGGAAAGCGGTGGCAATTTCTGCCTCAACGGAATACATGGATCCCCAATTCTCTAGAAACTCGAATCAGTTTCTATCACTAGAAACAGTGATATACCCAACAGAAATACATAGATAGCACATGATATGTGCAAGGATATTCATAGAAATGTTATTTGTAATATACCCAAGTTGGCAACATCACAGATGTCCATGAATCCTTACAGAGGACAGAAGAAAACACAAATTCCTGAACATGCCTACATGCAAAAACAGCAATAAAACTCATAAACAATACTCAGACAAATAAACCACACAGAATGGTAATAAACACATCATACGGTTCCTTTTTTTATAAAATTCAAACATGAGCAAAACAAACTTATGGTGAAGATAATGGTCACTTTGGGGGCAGAAGGCAGGAGATAGCACAAGTCAGTGGGGATGGGAAAGTTCTAAGTCTTGATCCGAACAGTGGTTATTATTCAGATAATTCATTAAATTATAAACTTATTGCTCATGCCCTTCTCTCTATATGTGTTATTCTGTATTAAGAAAGCTTAAGACAAATGCTTTATTTAGCTTATTAAGATCAACATCTGGCAAATAATTATTGCATATTATTTTCAATACCTACAAGTACAAGGAATTGCTTTAGATGATCAAAGACTCCAAGTCTATTCCACTGTCATCATCATCATCATTATTATTTTTAGAGAGAGTGTGAATGGGGAAGGGAGAGGGAGAGAATCTCAAGCAGACTCCATGTTGAACGTAGAGCCCAACACTGGGGCAGGATCCCAGGACCCAGGATCATGACCTGAGCCAAAACCAAGAGTCAGAGGCTCAGCTGACTGAGCCACCTAGGTGCAGTCCTCAACTGTCAAATATTTATATTGTACAGTCAGTTGTTAGATTTGGACAATGAATTAGATATACATCCTACTCTCAAAACAAAAGACATAGAGTTACCTATGTAAGTTAATATTATACCTTGACATGTGTGTGTTCATAAGTATACATACCCATATTCATTTAACATATACTTTCAAAAGTATCTTGATTTAATATAATCTTAAATGTTTCCAAAAAATAGTTTATTAAATGTGCATAACTCAGGGATAATTTTCATATATATATATTTTTCTTTTCAATAAATTAAAGGAAAAACCTGTGGTAGAAATGTGCCTTAACAACTGGAGTAAAACAGGAAGTTTCCATTTGACCTCAGCTCAGGAGGATAATGTAGGATCTGAAGAAGTGGGGGAAGGAAGCTGTTCCGAGGGGAGAGGAAGAGCGTCATCAAAGGTGCAGTATGGGAAGGTAGACCTGAGACTGGGGGTTCACTCTGGATGGAGAGCAGAGGAGTGAGTGGGCAGGTGAAGAACACACTTGGGAGAGACTTGGACCCCACAGTGATGAATGTGAACCATGTACCTTCAGGAATGGAAGGAAAGCAAGCCACAGTTTTGAGCCTGGAAACAACGAGATCAGAGTTGTGTTTCAGATAAGTTCATCCCAGAGCATGGCATGCAATGAACTGAAGATTGAAAAGATGGGTCAGAGACAGGTTAGGAAGACACAGCCATCCTAAAGGGTAACACAAATATAGAATTGAGGACAGAGAAGAGAAGGCATGGCGAACATCACCTGTCAAAAATGTCATTCGCTCCTCAGTATGAGCCTTGATGGCTGAATTCCCAAATAATCATCCTTTAACTGCTCAGTCAAGATCAAGCACCCATATAATCAGGGACAGCTTACTAAGAAAGTCAACTCATCTTATAGAAAGTCATTTCTGAGCCTATCTAATCTTTCCAGAGCCATGGCTCCCTTTCCATAAGGTACTTTCCCTGTAATCACAATTAACACAGACATCAGGCCAAGGAAAGAGGTGGAAGACAGGTAAGAATTCTTGAACAGCCATGGAAGAGGCACTGTGTATATAATTCCACCCCATCCTTACCCCCCTGTAGGACAACTACGGCCCCTTCGTAGCTACCTAGGCCAGTCCCAGAGCCCAGGGCTCCAGAAGTTTCCTTGTGTTCCCAGTCAACTACTCTAAGCTAGTGAATTCATAGGTGCTAATTCTTTGACACATAACTTTGTTGGCTCAGTTTCCCCATCCCACCATTTTTTGAGCCAGGGACTTAATTCAAGTAAGAGTTGGCTGTGTTTGATGCAGAGCCAAGAGAAGAGAAAAGGAGACATGGGGGTTGGCTTGGGACAATGATGGAGCTCTCAAGAAGCTATGGGATGGAAAGTGGGGAGGAGCAGGGAGTAGTATCATAAGATAAGGGGTTGGAAGTAGAAAATGGGATTTGTAAGTACCCCCACTTTAAGAATGCTTAAAAAAATCCAGACAAAGTTCTTTTAACTGGCTTGTGCTTGTTGACCTGTTCACTTGACCTCGCACTGAAATTGGACCCTGTGGATTCTGACTTCCTAAGACTATAATGTATACAGTCACCTGAAGGAATTGTGATGGTACAAGAAAGAAGTTTAGATCTGTTTTTAATGGAGGAAGAGGAAAACCTAGGTTGCATTTTTAAAAAATATTTTCCCCTTGGTTGCATTTTAAATCAACCCATCGAAGTTGTTGACCACTCTGTCCTCCAACTCTGATTTTGTACAGCAGTTTGGGGAATAGACCACAGCTGAGCACTGATGAAGCTTCACGTGCCATTATGTCCCCATGCCAGTGAATGCCACTACCAAGATCCTCCTCCATTAGGAAAAGGAACCAATGGAACTCTCCATGCTTGAAGCTCTTGGTAGGTATATCACAGCCCTTAAAACCAGGTTATGGTCAGGGATCCAAGAGGAAACTGAGGGAAAGAGATCATGAGTAATAATTAATACAAATAACCATTAATTCTATTACTATAGTATCTGACATTCACAGAGTGCTTACTATCATAGTACCTCATGAGTGTTACATGCTAAGTGCTGGGCTAAGTGCTTCTCATAGATCATATCAAGCCTCAGATGAATAAATCTTAAAAAAAATAAATAATTTTTAGTCTAAATAAGTATGGGGCTTATGGGGCAGGTGGAAAAAATAAAAAATTTTAAGGAAATTATTCTATACCTTATTCTTCTATAGAATGGAATGTTTAAACTATCTTTGATCCTTTTGTAACTCTCCAGATGCCTTCTATCAATTATATTTTAAAAGCAGAAGTACATTCCTCAAAGCTAGAATTCTCTATGGACTGTTTTTTGTTTGTTTGCTTGTCTTCCCTCCGAAAATTTATTGGAGACATTAACATGAAGGTATGTGTGGCTTAGTCCAAGATGAGGTTTTAGTTCAGGATGAGAAAGATTCTCAGAACTAGGACTTGTTATCAAGAGTTAAAGCTCAAAGGAGCAAAAGAAGACAACATATTTGCAATTAGGAAAAATGAACTTTCTTTAAAAAAAAATGCCTGTTCCTTTAATATTCTCCTGCTAAAAAGTGTTTAAGCTTTGTTACATCATTTTTACTGTACTTCGCTTTGGAGGCTGAGTTGGACTCAACATAAAACAGAGTACACTAAAGAAAGCAGTTATAAATAACTTCATTTCACCAAGAGGTTGAAATGAGTCAGCTGCCAATATCCAAACCCACAAACCACCAACTTTTCCAAACTTCAGTTCCATGATGTCTCAATATATTCAAAAGGGAAAAAAAAAGCCCTGACATGAACTATGGAACACCACCATGCTGTGTGGTCTTCCAGTTACAAACCCTAAACTCATCTCTCGTAGTTCACATTTTCTATAGATTTCTCACATTTGGAGCCAAAAGCTTTAACTTGTTTTTCTACTTAGAAAGAAATCATTTTTTTTCATGCTACTTGTGAAGATGAAAATCTAGGATGCTAGTAAATGAAGAGAAGGCCCCATTCATCCACATATTATTGGTGGTCTCTGAGAGGGAGGTTCATCACAGGGTGTTAAGGGTCTGGACTTTGGAAGAGGGCCATGGTCCAAGAGAATGGAGAAATTGCATTCCTAGTGGGGGAGGTAATTAAAATGGCCAGTCCTAGAGATCCCATGGGCCTCCACTTTGTCAAGGCAAATCTGTCTTCTGAAAGTCCTCCTTTGGGGGCGCCTGAATGGCTCAGTCGGTTAGGCATCTATCTTTGACTCAGGTCATGATCCTGGGGTCCTGGGATCAAGCCCCACATCGGGCTCCCTGCTCAGTGGGGAGCCTGCTTCTTCCTCTTCCCCCTGCTCGGGCTCTCTCTCTCTCTCTCACTCTCTCTCAAATAAATAAAAAGAATCCTAAAAAAATTTTAAAAATAATAAAAGTCTGCCTTCTAGTCCCACATGCACCTCAATTTTTTTATTTGGAGAATATATCTCAGCCCATACCCACTACTGCAGGGGTACAGTAATCACTGATTGGAATTAGGAGGTAGGGTAGGGTAGAGAATCATTAAGATGAAAATAACTACATTATGGAGGCACCTGGGTGGCTCAATGGGTTAAAGCCTCTGCCTTTGGCTCAGGTCATGATCCTGGGGTCCTGGGATCGAGCCCTGCCTTGGGCTCTCTGCTCCACAGAGAGCCTGCTTCCTCCTCTCTCTCTGCCTGTCTCTCTGCCTACTTGTGATCTCTGTCTGTCAAATAAATAAAATCTTTAAAAAAGAAAAGAAAAGGATAAAAGAAAATAACTACGTTTTCATGATGTTAAATATCATCAACAAGTAATTCGAAAAAGTCCTCAAAGACTTGTCCATCTGTCCAAGCCTTTTATCTATCCAGTGCCAGCAAACATGGTCAAAATGATGTGGAAAAAGGAACCGGCTGGCCTTCCCCTGACAGTACAGAATCTCTAAATCGAAAACAGAAATATCATTGAGGAAGTATTCGGTGGCAGAATCAGTCTCAGATGAAGAAATGATCTCTACCATTACACCTGAACACAGCTATACGTACGCCAGCTCAAACCAAGTGGGGGACAGAGCAGGGTCGAGCCCAGGGAAAGGCAAAGCAGAAGGGCACATTTTGCATTTCAAATAATTCTCTACATTTGATATTTTACTTGGGGAGCTATGTCCTGAAAGCTTCTGAGTGAAGAAAATGGAGAAAAAAATTTGTGCACATCTGTTTATGTATTCAGGAAAAGAATCTTCGCACCGGGCATTGGTCCATGGGAAAGCCTGCATAACAGAATCCAGCCCACCAAACACACTGTGCGTTTATTAATAAGAAAATTCCAGGTTAGATCCTTGCCAAGAGATGTTTCCTCTTCCAAAAATTATCTTTGGCTATATTTTACGTTTGATTTACTCCCCTTGGTGCATAAAAGAAATAAAAGAACTATTGTCCAATATTAGTGGTTGGAATGTGCCTGAACTCTGGTGAAAGGAATATAAATCTATTCATTGGAATTGTTTAGAGAAATAATATAATTTATAAAATGTACTGATTGCCTTTTATTTTTCCTGTGCTATAAAATCCACATTTATTTCGTTACAAACCATTTGTAAAATATCCTGCAAAGAAGCATGATTCAATAAATCCTATATCTTATTTTTCTTACCAATAGTAGTTTGCATTTCAAGTATTGCCTTTTACTTATCAAAGTACTTTTGCATCAATTCATGTGCTTACATGGCTTAATTAGGGCTATTACTTATTAATGGTATTATCGTCCTGGACTGATTTCTCTTAGGCCTTGGGAATGTGCTCACTTGAAGGCTTATACAGAGAAGCATTAAGAAGCACAACTTTGCCATGTGAGTTAAATGATGTTTATTTTCTTTTTTTTTTAAGATTTTATTTATTTATTTGACACAGAGAAAGATGACAAGTAGGCAGAGAGGCAGGCAGAGAGAGAGGGGGAAGAAGACTCTGCACTGAGCAGAGAGCCTGATGCAGGGCTTGATCCCAGGACCCTGAGATCATGACCTGAGCCGAAGGCAGAGGCTTAACCCACTTAGCCACCCAGGTGCCCCAATGATGTTTATTTTCATGTAAGATTGTAAGGAGTGATAGCAGGTCAGTGGATTCTGGGGAAATTATAAAAGAAGTAGATTCTTATTTTACAGAATAGAGGATTTTAGGCAATGAACCTGAAGTCCCACCAAAAAGCCATAAACAGTATTTTCTTTTTTAAGTAAAGGCCATTTATAGCTAAACAAAAATATGCAAATGTATTTATAGACCTCAAACGGGATTTACTTTGAGATGGTGGATGGGAAAAACATTTTGAATGATGAAAACAAATATGCGTGACAAGAAGAAAAGTAGGGAATACATTTCAAATGAAGCAATGGGATATGTTTCTGTTTTCAGGAGAGAACGCAAAGAAGGCTATAAACACTCTTACTGTTTTGGGGAGAGAACGAATAACATTCAGAAAAAGTTGAAGCATTTAAAAATGTTGAGGTACCAACTAGAAAGTATCTGTGACCTGAAGCTAATTATGGGTAAGGAAACTGAAGTTTCCCTGTGTTTCCCTAAATGGACATGACATGCATCCCTGAGCCCATGCCAGCCCTACAGGTACTTCTGAGTTTTTTTTTTTTTAATGTTCATAAAGCAAGAATTGTGTTCTTCCCAAAACAAAATATATTGAGGGAGACAATTCACAAAAACCCATCCCCACTGTTAAACGGTAAGTATCCTGTTTGGCACAAAATACACAAAGCACGTCACTGACCGGTGGAAAGCGTACCGGAGAAGACAGGACTTTTTATTATCAGCAGTGACAGCAGTAAAACAGACACTTAAATACCTTCCTCTGTAGGGTTTGGAGCTGGAGGTTACATCAAGCTAGTAGGTAATTCTGATCACCTCGAAATGTAATATTTTCATTAACAAGACAAGATGGACAGGAGCCAAATGTAACTAAAGGAGCGTCATTCTCAGAGGACCCGGGGAATGAAGACGCATGGCAGAAATGGAAGGAAGGGGTCCTAGAAGCAGAAGTCTGGCTCAAATACTGTGCAATTAAGGTTCAGCCTCTCCAACGCCCCCGCAAAATGTAAGAGTTATGACACCGCATGCTGTGATCCCTGCTCAGATGAAGCTTAATGAGAATTAGTTTTTGCAGGTTCCCAGGAGGGGGTTAGGAAAGACGTAGTAAGCATAGTCACAGATACACCAAGTCTCTCCCTTTCTGGGCCCATGGTGAAAAGTGGCATTTCCCCACCTCCTTGAACTCAGACCCAGCCCCATGACTGCATGCAGCCGGTAAACACGAGCCAGCTGTGACATTTCTGAGCAGAGGCATGGCGACTCTCCCTTCCTTGGCACTGGCAGCGACCAAAGAGTCTAGGCAGATCTTTGATCATGAGCAGGGCTCCCAGAAAACCACACTGGGCAGGTGAGCAAAAATTCCATCTTTCCTCTGCTAAGCCACTGAGAAATTGGGATCGCCCATGACTACACCCTCGGCTCATCTTACCAGCGGCTCTGTGGGCCACAGGACCACCCTGCACTGTCTTGCTCCTCTCACTCCACTGTCTTGTCCTCTTAGTTACAACTTCATTGTCAGTCACCTTTGGAAAGTGCACACATACTACTGAATTAAATTATTTATCACTGTGGACCACCTACCTAGTGCACATTACACCTCTCAAAATATACACACCCCTACACTTACAAGGGAGGGAGGAAGGAAAGAGAGAGGAGAGAATGGTGGGGGATAAAAAGAGAGAAAGACACATTTGTTAGTCTTCTACTCCAACCCATGCCAACAATGGGGAAGACGCAGTGAGCTATGAGATTTTCAAGAAATCTACCGGAATCGCCGAAGTTCTATGGATAACAGGCCTGCTTGGACTCAGGGAAAGGAAGCAGACAGCTTTAGGCGCCTCTATGAAAACTGAGTATCATGGGCCACTATTCCAGCCTCCAGAGGACTCTCTCCATCCTTCCTTGAGTCCTGCAGGTCAAGGTTCATGAGCTAATAGGATCATAGGAACCACAAATATACCATCCATGAAGGAAGTGGGCCAAGCATATTATTTTATAAATCCACGAGCATATTCCACACTTCCACCAAGAAATACAGTCTCACCTAATGGTCTCGTAAACTCTACCCTCTCAGACTCTCTGGTTTGTCTTCGCTACTGGTATAACCTATTTTGTCTGCGGTAGAAGCACAGGGCTGAATGCCAGTCGACCCTGGGTTCCACAGACAGCAGCAGAGGCTGGAAAGGGCAGGCCCCATTCCCAAGGAGCCAGCTGTTTGCTTAGCTCCTGCAGATGGCTATTGGGGGAGACTGGAGTCTAGGGGTGCAATGTCTCCCACATCTGAGGAAAAACATAATGGAGAGGGTTTCACATGAGATCTGTCAACTTTAGAATGTTACTTACTGATATTTAAAGGAAAAACAAAAAATATCAAATGTTTTAAAGGATTCATAATTTAAACACATGTCATGCCCTGTAGTGCATTCTGTGCTTTGCAGAAATTATCTTACTTGCTCTTCACAAGAACCCAGTGAGTACAGAAAAGGAAATGAAGCTTACAGAGTTTAAAGTTGCTTTAAGGTCAAATAAGTGGCCAGAGTTGGCATTTAATCCCAGGTAGCCCAGGCCCCAACCACTCTATCTCATTATCCCTCTCACACTGTGTCAGTGCACAACCTGGACAACAGGCCTTGAGCCTACCACCTCCAGAGAGAACCAGCTTACTTAAAGACTGCAAATTACTACCACAAAGGAAACACCCTACATTTCATGTGAGGAATACACTACTTTCTCCTTTGCCATTTTTTTTTTAACTTAAATACTGTAGTTTAGTCTTCCAGACTATTGCATTTAGTCTTCCAAGACTATTGCATCATTACCCTCATTTTATCAAAAAACATCAGAAAAAGAGCCTGAGTGAGTTCTGAGCACTGACTCTTCCCAGGAGCATGTGCTCTGTCTGAGCAGCCTGATGTTTCCGACAAAAGCACATTCTGAGCGAGCGAGCAAGCTCTGACCTGGGAACTGCCCACAAGAGGCAAGAATCACCCGGCCATAGACGAGCATTTCATATTCCCAGAATCTTCCTCCGGCATCCTGCAAAGATCCCGTCAAGCCTAACCACCGTGTGTGCCGTCTGGCAGGGCTGACATGTATATTCCACCCCTGGGCTCAGACTAGCCCAAATCCCATGGTGGAATCCCAAAACCTTCCTCATCTCTGCCGGTCTGACAGGCTCGCGGTGGGTAGTGAACCTTGCAGCAACATCTCCTTAAAACTTCTAGACTTTCTGCGGAAGTGACAGCTCAACTCTTGCAAACTCGCGATGTGCTCCCAAGGTAGAAATCGTCTTTGTTTCCCAGGAAAGATTCAGCCCCCAGTTCTTGGACGATAACCCGATATCCCATTCTGATCTGGCCCTGGGTGTTCTTTAGAGTCAAATGAAGAATTATGTTTGACACCATTCATCAACAAAATGTCCTAATAGTGGCCCCACCCGGCCTTCCCTCCTGCATCTTTTCAGAATTTATCTCATGTATCCCCCAACCCCCACCCCACCATGAGACACAGCAGGACACTCTGATATTTGCGTGGAGAAATTCCTTCATCAGATTCCACAGTCTGAACGAGGAGGCCCTGCTTTTTAGAGATGACATCCAGAGCCCAGTCACTATAAAAAAGCCATTCAATCACATCTCTGGAACACATGTCTTTGCTATGCCAGATTAAGATTAGTTAGCCTGCTGCTGGTGAAGAAGGAGCACAGTCTTTTTTTTTTTTTTTTTCTTTAAGCTATTATTTATTTATTTGTTAGAGAGAGAGAGCATGAGCACAGGCAGGCAGAGTGGCAGGCAGAGGCAGAGGGAGAAGCAGACTCTCAGCCGAGCAAAGAGCCCGATGTGGGACTCGATCCCAGGACGCTGGGATCATGACCTGAGCCGAAGGCAGCCGCTTAACCAACTGAGCCACCCAGGCATCCCAGGAGCAGATCTTCTGACTTTAATTCAACCAAGGGTCCTTTGGAGAACACTGATCCACAGGGCAGTCTACTTCCACAAGCTCCTTTCGTCTATGAACAGCAATCCTGCGTGTGGGGCTCTGGGTTCATATCCTGGGGTCAGTGCTCCCAGGGAAGTGCAGCACCCCACACACACATTTAGTCCAAGAGTGGCTCTCACGTGCTAACGTCGCCATATACTCTTTCAGAACTTGAAAGTAGTTCAAAGATCTACTTGTTCAAAGAACTCTTCTTTCCAGTCTTAAATGTGGGGGAAAAAATTAAACTCTTAATATGTATTTAACTTACAAATACATTGGCCCACAAGATCATGATGAAGTCACTTCTGGCATATTGATTTGTGAAAATTATGAATCCTTTAAAATGTTGAATTATGAAAACTACAGTAGTGTAGAAAAGATTTTATGATGTGGTGTTCAGTTCAAAACACAAAATCGCCATGTTTTACAGAAGACCACAATCACAACTGTGGAAATGTGAGTGTCCATATGGACATGCGCAGAAAAGAAACCTGGGAAAGAAAACCACTCCTTTAGGATGGTAGGACTTCCAACCTTAAAATATTTCCTCTATGCTGATCCAAAATAAGATGTTTGCAATATGTGTGTATAATTCAAATAAAAGAGTGCATGGTAGTTGTCCTTCTAAGTGTTCAGACTCAGATTTCAGCAGGTTCTAAGCATGACCTAGAAGGATTTTTTTGATCACTCCTGTGAATTTTACTATTTCACCAAGCAATAAAAATAAGTAAAAGTAAACATATTAAAAGTGGTTTAAGAGACAATTTTCTTCCAAGAATAAAAATGTCATTTTTAAAACAATATATGTCCTTTTCCACATAAAAAGCTACAAAAGAAATGTACTAAAATATCATAGCACAGCCCTAATAATTTCCTCAAGTGTTTCTTTGGAAGCATATCAGCTAAATCCATCCCCAGACATGCAGTTTCCAAGAATTCTTTTTCTTTTTTTTTTTAATGGCATATTAACCAGGCTCTCAAACTCAATTCAGTTTTCAAAGTCTCTCCTTGAAATAAAATAATTTAGGATTTTCTTAAGGGCTGTCCTTTTGGAGGAGAGCAGGACACTCAGAAATAGCCATTGGAAAGCCCCACTTGGCCATCCCCACCCAACCCAGGACTTCTTATCGAAAGCTGGAGACAGAATTCTTCTTAGGGAATCAAGAGCATTTGCTTAGCAAAAGCATTACGTTTTTAACAGAGTACACAGTGCAGGTTTAAAAAAAAGCATGAAAGAACACAATTTCTCTATAAAAGAATACAATTTCTCTATGAAAGAAAATAAGCAGATCAGTTACTCTGGTATTTGAGGAGACGGGGAAAGGAAGTCGGCCCCCATGAGATTGCAGGGGGCAGGGGTTCTGGGTACAAGGAGAGCCAATAAGAAAACAGAGAGCGGGCTAGGTTAGGGGGCTCCCTCCAAGTTTACTGAAACATCCAAGGACAATCAACCCCAGTAGACTAGGTGTGGAGATGCCCAGGGAAGACACTGACCTCTGGATTATCAGAAATATGTTAGTTCAAGGACCCCCGTGTAACCTAGCCAAGGATTTGGGGGTAAGAAACACTGTCCCAACAGGATTCATTCATTGTTTACACAGATGATATTTACTGATCTGTTACTACAGATTTGCAGCAGCCATCAAGGAAGATGGATCCCTCAAGACCAAGTCTCAGAGAATACACCTGTTCTCTCACCTGGGAATAAAAGAAACAATAAATTTCAAAGGGAAAAACACCGTAACAGGACGCTAAGGTACCATACATGAAGTCCAATGTGAGCACGACATGTCTTATGTGCTCCTATGAGTTTTCCAACTGCCCAGAGTGCCAGGATAATGTCTCAAAGGATTATAAAAATTAGGTCAGTACTTAGGACCACTTTTAGACTCAATATGAGCTTAAAAGGTGATTTTTTTGAGATGATGCTTCAGGATGCAGCCCAAAAAGTCTCTGAAAATATGGGGGGAACCTGAGACTAAAATGAGTGAAAAGAACACCAGGACAACTTGTTTGACATATGACTCTTATAACACCATGTGTTTGTTGAAACCTCCTAGCTAAAAGCACGATGCTAATAACACAACACATAGCTTCCATCTCAAGGAGGATGGCAGAAGTTACGTATGAGATTTAAATCAAACACCAGAGCGTTCCACTCTCTTCCTTTCTATATAAATGTTAGTAATGACCATAAGGAAAGGGGGAATTGAGACCCAAGTGTGCAAGTGTGTATCCGCAACTACATCTCTACATTGAGCGTGTGTGAAAGAGAAAGAATCCAAGCAAGGAGATACGTTTTTATTAAAGCCTGTAAGCAGAAGCAGCCTGAACATGGCTGTTTTGGCAGCTGGCAACTTTCTAACAAAGAAGGGAAAAGCAAACAAACCAACAAACAAAAAACCTGGTTCTGGCCTGAAATGAACAACTAAGAAATACAAACACTTACTTAATTGAATTTGTTGAGAAACAACAAGGTCAAATTTCTACAACTCCTGTTAGGTTCATAAACTCCACATTAAAGTAAAATAAGGTTGGGGTGCCTGGGTGGCTCAGTGACTCCAGCTCAGGTCATGATTTCAGGGTCCTGGGATGGAGCCCTGCATCCGGCTCTCTGCTGGGAGCCTGCTTCCTTCCCTCTCTCTCTCTGCCTACTTGTGATCTCTGTCTGTCAAATAAGTAAATAAAATCTTAAAAAAAAAAAAAAGTAAAATAAAATAAGGCCAATATTAAAAAGGCACTCTTGCTGAATTTTTCAAGTGTGAGGCCACTGAATTAATTGCCTCTGGATGAACACTTTATAAAGACAATAAAATATTTGTGATCTAGAAATCTTTTTAATTTTTTAAACATCTCCTAAAGGTGTAGGTAAAAGGCTCTATCTTCTCAGACGTGAGTTTTTAAATGGGTTTGTTTCTATCAGTGTTTTTTTTTTTTATTTCCACTTTCTAAACTAATTTGTAAGTGAGAATCATCCAAGAAATACCTAAACAAATAGGAATAGCTTCCTACTTAGAATGAAATGCCGAGGTTTTTTGTATTAGCTGTAAGTCATGTCCTCATCAGAGAGTGCATTCTCCTTGATATTTTGACCTGGGAAAGTAGACTCAGGAGTCAACTGAGGTAGGGTTGCCCTTGGGCCCCTGAAAATAGTTCCCACCTCTCAGGGTTGTTGAACAGACGCAATGCGATGATGTAGAAAGTCCCTCTTACAGACACTCTGTCAATGCTGTCCCGTCCTTTTCTTGCTACCATAGGCCAGACACAGAGCTGGAATTTTTTTTCAGTCAGGTCACAGGCTTGGAAGTGGACTCTTTAAATATAATCCAGGCAGCCCCAGTTAAGTGTACACATGCCCTCATTGACGTAATCTCCAATAAATAAATGAGGGTCTGTTTCCCATCCCATTGTGTCCAAGAATTTTATTCTGAAGGTCGGGGAAGGAACCGAGGCTCTTGATGGAAAGTGTGAGGGAAGAAGGTGAGTCAAGAGAATATTTTTCACTCTCCTGTCCCTCACGTCCCACTCAGGCTGCTCCCGATTTGCCCTGCTGACCACCCCCCACCCCACCAAGCTCCATACCCTCCCTTCAAAATCATATCCGATATATCCCAGATATACCCAGCTCCAAACAACAAATCCTAGGAACTTTCATGATGTTTTACTTTTTTAAAGTAATTATTAGATTTGTTTCAGGCAATGTGAGCTCATGGAGGACATTAGGAGAAGGAAAGGAAAAGTGAATTGTGGGAAATCAGAGGGGGAGACGAACCATGAGAGACTGTGGACTCAGAAACAAACTGAGGGTTTTGGTGGGGGGTGGTGGTTAGGGGATGGGTGAGCCTAGTGGTGGGTATTACAGAGGGCACGTATTGCATGGAGCACTGGGTGTGGTGCATGAACAATGCATCTTGGAACACTGAAAAAAATTTAATTTAATTTAAAAAATCTTTAAAATGATTATTAGATGAAGATGATACCTATTTTATTCAACAAATATAAACTGAGTGTCCTGTATGTAGCCAAGCAGTATACCGGAAACTAGGATTATAATGGTGAAACTAGATGGGGCATGGTGTGTATAAGCTTGTGGAAGAACAGGCACAGGTCCATAATGGTCCAGGTATACTGGATCCCTCTGTAGGTATACAAAGGGCTGTGATAAGCAAAGTGCACAGTATTATGGGAGCACATGGGCAGAGGTGAGGGGGCAGCAAAGAGCATGTGTGGCAATATTCAACAATGATGATTTTAACATAAGTGCATAAAACAAAATGTAATTTAAATATCAGAGAATAAACATTAGGTAACTTGCATCCCATTAAAAATGATATTTCAGAAGACTGTGTCTGATGTCAAGGTATTAATTGTATATTATTTTATGAAAGAGCAGACTACCAAAAGCATTTACTGTAATATTTCACATTTTTGTTCAAAACAAAAGTGTGTGTGCATAGAAAAATAGCAGAAAGATATACAGTAAAATGTCAGTGGTTCTCTCTGAGTAGCAGGACTACATATGATTTTAATCTCATCTGCAGTTTCTAAACAATTCACAAAGAGCATATAGTATCTGTGTAATTTAGTAAAGATATATTTTCATTTAAAATATTTCTAAGAGTTTATCTGAGAAATTCATTTATCAATGCCTATGATATATAAAGTACCTCACTAAGTAATAAGGCCAAAGAGCTAAGTAAGGATCACGCTGTCCCCCTGAGCAGCAACCAGAACTATGATGCAGGCATGTACTAAATACTCAGGAGTAAGGTACAACCCAGGTATTAGGTTAATAATGCCCAACTGATTTTTCCCTATCTATTTCAACCAAGACAGCAGAAAGACTTCCTGTTGACTTTGTCTTTACTGACCCACAGATTTTGGACAAGCAGGACATTGAGAAGACTTCTCTGCTGTCCTGCCCCAAGATCTATAATTATCAGGAAGCTGCTGATACTGTTAAATGCACTGTGATAATCAAATTTTGTTGAGCATGATTTCCCATAATCATGTAAGTTAACTACCGATAAGTTACCTGTATGTTAACTACCATTATTATTCCCACTTTATAGATGTGGAACTCAGGCACAGAGAGGTCAAGATCATAATGAAGCTGAGATTTGAACCCAGGCAGTCTGAACCAAGAGCCCAGATCCCTGATCATTATGCTTTGCTATCTCCCTTTTATGAGCCTTATCATCATCTCTGTCTCCTTTCTGCCACATCCCTCTTTTCCAAATCCCAAATAAGACAAACCATCACTTGCTGTTGCTATTAGAGAGAGAACCTGGGGCAAAACTGTCTGAGGGCAGAGTTGGTGGCCTCAGAGCCCAGCACAGGATTGGAATACGTGGAGGGTCAATACATAACCTGCTGTTAGAATGATCCAGAAAGCAGGTTCACTTCTGAAGCTTCCCTGTCCATAATAGCTTTAAAAAAAAAATTCCTCTTTCTTCTAAAAAACAAGTACAGGGTGGGGAAAGGTCTCTGTAACTAGGGATTACAATCTTTATTTTCCTGAACATTATATAACAATTTTATAGTAATCCTAAAGTTAAATATATATAAGAACATTTTTACATAAATATGCAATTTTGCTTATTGCATTATGACAAGTCAATTTTGACTACAGACAAAATTAAAATGCTACCAAATGACTGTCCCAATCAAGGTTTTCATAAAAAAGAGATATGGATAATTGTTTATTTCTAGACATGACAGAATTATTGGCACAGACTACAAAGTATAAGATAATATTCTGTCTCATATTTAGATTAACATAAATCACCAACAAACTACTCATTATTCATTGCCTGTGAAATAAAGATATCAAACCACTTCAATTAGTTCCCGTCTTGATGCACTCTTCAACTTAACAACTTCTCAGAAACTGAGAGAGAAAGGATCACATTGCCAAACCCAGATTAAAAAAAAAAAAAAAGTAATTAAAATATAGAGACATATATTATAGGTCTTACTGCCTTGGTCCATGCAGAGTGCTAGCTACATAATAAAAATATTTAAAGTAAATTATCGCTCTTAATTTCCAAATGTGATTTTTCATATATTTCACTCATTAATCATTGTATCTCTTTTCCTCTCTTTGAGTTCTAATCATTGTCTAGAAGCATCTCATTGCCTCTGCTGTGAGGCAACGCTGTGCTTACCTAACATTCAAAGTGAGTTAAAGAAAAGGGGGGTGCTTGGGTGGCTCAGTGGGTTAAGGCCTCTGCTTTCGGCTCAGGTCATGATCCCAGGGTCCTGGGATTGAGCCCCGCATCAGGCTCTCTCCTCCACGAGGAGCCTGCTTCCTTTCCTCTCTCTCTGCATGCCTCTCTGCCTACTTGTGATCTCTATCAAATAAATAAATAAAATCTTTAATTAAAAAAAAAGAAAAAAGACACCCTCCAAGGATTTAATTTTTAAAAGGTACATAAAAATAAATAAACAAACTTAAAATAAGAGCAAACCTTAAAGCATTTAATGGGATGGAATACTTAAATACAATGAGTTGGGAGTATTTGTTTTCTCTCCTTTCTCCATGCAGTCACTTAGATTAGTTTAAAACTGGGGTTTCCTTTGGAAACATAGCTCTCTGTGTGACAGATCTTCTATGCAACAATTTCCGCTACTAGTGTTTGGAAACCTACCTGCATGAGATAGGCGGTTTAAAGCAATTCTTCACTCTGCAATGAGTCTAGAGGACTGTGTGGTCATTACAATGGCACATATTTACTGATAATCTCCCATGTGCAAGGCAGTGTCTAAATCAGACAACCTAAATGCCTCTCCCCTGGGATGGGGGGATGGGACTCACTTCCCTCATTCAGTGACAAGGACAGAACAGGGCAGTGTGGGTAACAATCTGTGTCATGAGGCAGGACTGACTTCCAATTCTGGTTTTGTCATTTATGACATACTGGTATGCTTCCTTCAAAACAGAGGCTAGGATAATGGCTAGCACAGTGAACTGTGAATAAAGGTTTGTCACCTATTATTACCGATGAGGAGTGCCAATATAAGGAATGGAACTGGGGTACACTATGTGAGGGTATGATGGAGTCAGTATTCGCTGTTTCAAGCAAAGGCATCTCAGCTTGAGTCACTGGACACAGAAGACTGAGTCTCAAAGGTAAGAACAGGAGTGCGTTTGGGGAGGTGAAGACCATAAGCTCTGGCAACAATTTTTTCTAAGATAAGGAATTTATAGGTAGGATGGTTTGGACATCAGGGAACAGGGAGAGGAGAGAAAAACAGAGTAATTAGGCAAGTGAGTAAGAACTATAATGGAAATAAGTCACCTTAGAACAAGCGAACACACATGAATATTACTGAGGGTATGCGTGACATCAAGCAAGTGCATTTACCTCCACGGTCTTAGGAAATAAAACCTATGTTACAGAGAGAGTGCAGAAATTTTTAAAAAATCAGCAAAGATGAAGAAGATGAGAGAGGAAATAATGGCAGGTGAGAACCATAGCAGAGTTTTGAAGAAATGGAGAAGCCACAGAGCTGAAGAGCACCAACACCAAACAGAGGCTGAGAGTGGAGCCGAGGGGCAGCAAGGCAGCCAATAAGTACACCGGAGAGGCAGGAACCAGCCCACAGGCACGCACAGCCCCTCCAGCCCGCTGCCCCTCTGCTGAGCTCCAGGAATACTGGCAGCTGCCCACAGAAGACTGGAAGATTCTTCCAGGCACACACTGAACAGCTGAATGATTTCCCAACCACCTCCACGTCCCCGGCTCAACTTAGCTACAGTGAAGCCCAGCAACCTTTATGTTTTTCCTGTGCAGAGCATCTGACCAACTTTGAAATAAATTCACTTCCTATAAACAATATTCCATAAAGCTTCCTAACCCTTTTGTTACAGTAGAGTCTTAGACATTTCTTTTTATTTTTTTTAAGGCTTTATTTATTTATTTGGGAGAGAGAGAGAGAGAGCATGAGCAGGGGGAGGGGCAGAGGGAGAGGGAGAAGTAGATTCCTCTGCTGAGCTGGGAGACAGAGTTGGGGCTGGATTCCAGGCCCTGAGATCATGACCTGAGCAGAATGCAGATGCTTACCCAACTGAGCCACCCAGGCACCCCAGAGTCCTCAACATTTCTTTAGGCTTTCTGAGTCAATTGAGAAAATACCTAAAACCACAGGGTTAATTAACTTCCTAGTTCAGGGTCTAACAGTCTATGTTTTCCTCCTTAACATCCCCAGTAATTTTATATTCATGTGATGAGATGTCCAATGCATGTTTAGGGGGTATAATCCTATGTTAATAGGACAAGAAAACAGGCAGGTATCAGGTAGACCTTGACTCCCAACTTTGTCACACACTGGCTGTGTGATCTCAAATAAATCACTTAACTTCTCTGAGTCTTAGTTCACCTACAGAATTGGGCCACAACATCTCCTCTGCAAGGCTGATGAAATGAGATACTGCTAAAAAAGAACAGTATGTCTGATGCATAGCACCTCCTTAATAAACATTAGCTTTTTTTCCTTTTCCATTCTCATCCATCACCTCCCTTCCACTCCAACCCTTGTGCCTAGATAATAAAAGATACCTATTTAGAGGCTTTTGGTTTATGGCCAGTCTAAAGCATTTATGGAAAATTTGCCATCCCTTGGTCTTTTTGCCAGAGTCCCTGGTCTGTGGCCAAGGTCTATGGAAAGGAGCTTGTCTGCAAGAAACTTTCAATTGAATTGAGGAAATCAACATTTACACAAATGTCAGATTTACAGCTGACCTAGTTCACAAACAGGATAAATAGGACTCCAGATGAGTATATCCAATATGAATTCCCATCTACCAGCCAGGAATTTTAAAGATGCCAGACTGAACTCTGAAGGAACAATTTGAAGGTTAAGGTTCATCAGTGCTTCTGAAAATGGAAAGAGAGTCAAGGCTGATTGTGTCTTAGAAGACATGAACCTTGAGTGGGGGAGGGAGTCTGGGAACTGGGTGGCCTCTTGAGTCCTTTCTTTCCCAGTGGGGTCTGTAACTGGAAACATTAAAATCACGGGCTCAGGGGACCCCTTCTGGAACTGAAAGGCAGTGCACCTGAAAGACCTACAAGAAGTTTCTTTGGTTACAAAGAGTGGATTGCTTCAGGAAGTACTTTCTGTCATAAAGAATGCAAGCAAAAAATAAATTTTTTTAGTGAGAAAGAGTGTGCTCTGGTGTAGGAGAGGGACAGAGAGAATTTTAAGCAGATTCCAGTACTCAGGGCTCAGTGCAGAACCCAGAGCTCGATCTCATGACCCTGAGACCATGACTTGAGCCATGGTCAAGTCAAGAGCTGGACACTCAATCAACTGAGCCATCCAGGTGCCCCAAGAATTCAGGCAAATTGTAAAAGAAAAGTGACCTTTAGAAAAAAATCGCATTCTTTGAATCAGTCTCTTCTCTGATTTTGGAATGTCATAACAATTCATACAGTTCCCAGAATGGTGGGTAAGCAGGAACAAGTGACAAACGTTCATGTTTAGATCTTGATCTAATAATATAAACTGCTGCCATATTTTGAGAGAGAAAAATCTTTGTTTGAGAGATGTATTTGTGGATAACTTATCCCCAGTTTTCTTATTTAAAAAAACATGAATATTGTCATTAATATTCATTTGACCCCAAAGATAAACACAGTGTTCAAGCCCCTATTTACCCAATTTAGAGCAAATGTGCTGAATAACTTGTACTTTTGTTCTTCTAACATCCACAAAAATGAATATCTGTTGGCTGCTTTCTCTGTCAGATGAGTGTTAATTACTTGACAGGTAGGATCCTAATTATCTGTTTCTTGAAAGCAGTTCGAAGAGATAGATATTTATTCCTAATATTTTCATCACAATCTTCATCATCCCCATGGCACACAGGAGAAGTTAAATTACTTGGGTCAGGTTCCCCAGCCAGCAAAGAGTGGAGCCTTGGTTTGAACCAAGCAGGAGAACTAGAGCTCTCTTTCCTACTTCCATCAAAGACATGATTTCATGTGATCTGCACAAGAAATTCATTAAATACAAAAGGCATCTATTTTGCTTTCAAACCCATAAATCAAGAGCAAACTTAAAGAAATCATCCAAAGTCAAAACTTGTTTCTATGTCATGGACAGGACTGAAATTCCACTCTCTGTGATTTCAATAGGGTCTCCTACAGTTAAATCCAATAAGCACACCCTGACACATCTTTTAAGACACATCCTGGGTGCCCAGGTGGTTCAGTCAGTTAAGCATCTGCCTCTCGATTTTGGCTCTGGTCATGATCTAGCACTTGAGGGATCTAGCCCCTCATCAGGCTCTGTGCTGGGCACAGAGTCTGCTTCAGATTCTCTCCCCCCCCCCCACTCTTCTTCCCCTCTAAAATAAATCAATAAAATCTCTTTTTAAAGCATAAGATACATCCTCCAAAATCTCACACAGTTTATGACTTCTGACATTTGGGCATAAGAAACATGGCGGTCAAGGAAACAAATGGGCCAGCTTCTTTTAAAAATAGTTTCAAGCTAATGACACAGACTGTTAAATTCTGGGTATGGAGACCTTTCTCAAATATAAACCATGAAGCAAAGATGAGCGGCTTCTTCCCAGAGAAGCAGATGCTGATCTGGTGACACAGCCTTGGGTTATAATGACTTCATTTCTGTGATACCACATGAGTAACACCTGTGTGAGCATGCTGTGTGATGGATGTTGGCGCAGCCGAGTGACCTTGATCACCCCCCTCTTATCGAATTGTTGCCATAAAGGTTGAACCTTCGTTTTCCTAGCCATTATTTTGAAGCAAATTCGCCCAAAGTGAAATGGCAGTTTGTGCTCTTATGGACCCTGACACTGCAAATCTACTATCTCACACCAAGACGGAAATAATAAAATGGCTTTATTTTTGTGTCTTCCCAGGGCGACACAGTTGTCTGCAGACAAAAGAAGTAGGGGAAAATGAAGTTATCTTGGATTTTTTTGAGAGGACAGCTGCTAATAGCCTATGATTATTTGTAAGTAAAATTTTGATCATGATAAGCTCAGACAGAATTCTATCTCTGGGGTGCTGAAACAGAATTAAGTTTAGTGTCACCTATCCGCTGAAGTGACTCGTTAAATCGTGAGTTTATATTCTAGAATGTTCAAACAAAACCTAACTAACTCACTCAACTAACTAACCAACTAACTAACAAACTATCTAACTCAAGATAGATGCAAAAAATTCAACAAATCAGACATATCTCTAAAGAAAAAAATGCCCTGCATGGTCTTTTCCTGCCTTCCGGGGTAGGAGTTTCTCACTTATTGGAGCCAAGAGGCTTAAATTCATCCTTGGTATGAGCTGGTATTTTGCTCGTGCCTTTTCCCTGACAATTTGCTACATTTCCTCTTACTTTCTTTGCTTCTCCAGTCCATCTATCTGAATTCTGTTTTTCCCCCCTGCCTTCTCTTCCCTCTATTCTCCTAGGCATACAATTAAGCAGATTATCATAATTTTGCTGTTTCCCCACTGTCCTGCCAAACTCATTCTTTTCTACAGCCCCAGGCATTTTCATTGAGAGTTTGGCCAACTTCAGTCAACGTCCAGTTCCTGGCTGACGGACACGCAGGCACGTATGGAAACGTGCCCCTCATCTTCACTGTAGTCCTGTCTTTCCACCTGATGAACCACTGAGTTAAAAAACAAGGAAAAGGACTCTTATGCTCTTTGATATTTAATTATCTGACTTCATTCCTGAAAGCCAGAAGGAAAATAACTTGGGGATTCCTTAAAGATATTTCACATGTGAAACTCTTACACTTTAATAAACTGGCATATCTGATTTTCAAGTCAGGCCTTTTTCTTTTTTCTATTTTAGGAGTCATATGGGGCACAGAACTATTTGTCTTTCTCAAATATTCATCAGTTTCCCCTTAGTGGTTTTGAATAACAGAAATAAGGTCACTGGAATAAAGCTGCTTCACAAGAAAAAAGACTCTTTCACTTTGATTGCCTTGGCCCTGCCTTCATTTCTTTATCTGTGATAAATGCCTTGTCTTTGTCTAGCATTATCTACTGGAGAGAAATCAGCTGTATGTAATTATTACAACCAGGGGATCATTTCTTTTCCGTTTGATATTTAAAAAAAATAAATAAATGGCTGTCAAAATGAGCTGACAACCCAGGACAAGTAAGGAGTTCAGTTGCTGGGTTGCATACAAAAACCTAAAAGCAAAATAGGCTCGTAACAAATAATCCCTTTCTACGTGGCATGACACCATTTTGGTCTGGGTGACGTCACCATCTCTGAAAACTAGATGATTATTTTAGGTAACCCTAAGGAGTGCCAGTAAAAATGAGGATTCTCTTCCATGCTTTTAAAGTTTGGTTTTTTGGCTTTAATCTTGGGAAAACACCAAGATTTAATGAAATGATCTTAATATGATCATTTTCCTTTCTACAAGGAGGTACCAGTACATAGTAAATTTTTTTTCTTTTTTTTTCTTTTATTTTTTATAAACATATATTTTTATCCCCAGGGGTACAGGTCTGTGAATCACCAGGTTTACACACTTCACAGCACTCACCAAAGCACATACCCTCCCCAATGTCCATAATCCCACCCCCTTCTCCCAAACCCCCTCCCCCGAGCAACCCTCAGTTTGTTTTGTGAGATTAAGAGTCACTTATGGTTTGTCTCCCTCCCAATCCCATCTTGTTTCATTGATTCTTCTCGTACCCACTTAAGCCCCCATGTTGCATCACCACTTCCTCATATCAGAGAGATGTTGAAAATAGAACTGCCCTATGACCCAGCAATTGCACTATTGGGTATTTACCCTAAAGATACAAACGTAGTGATCCAAAGGGGCACATGCACCCGAATGTTTATAGCAGCAATGTCCACAATAGCCAAACTATGGAAAGAACCTAGATGTCCATCAACAGATGAATGGATCAAGAAGATGTGGTATATATATATAATGGAATACTATGCAGCCATCAAAAGAAATGAAATCTTGCCATTTGCGACAACATGGATGGAACTAGAGCGTATCATGCTTAGCGAAATAAGTCAAGCAGTACATAGTAAATTTTAAATAGGTCTCAACCAAAAATTAGTTAATGTTAACAAATCAAAGAGGATCTGCAAAAGGACAGTGAACAATAGTAATGCGCCAAACCTGTTTATGCCATCACGTTATTTGCAAAACTGGTAGCCTACAACCAAGCTAGAGAAATGGTCCAGCTGCTGAGAAATCCATAGAAAACTAACTTTTCAAAACGAAGAGTAGGTGACTTCTAAGGAAGATGGTGGAGTCGGAGGATACAACGAGTAACAATGGATACAATGAGATAACACCCACATCAGTGTAAATGACCTAGAAAATAGTTCAGAGACTGGCTGAATAGACTCTTCACAGCAAAATGAAGAGAAGACGCCACATCAAAGAGGGTAGGAAAGGCAGGTATGTGGTTGGGCGCTAAGTGGACCCCAGTGACCATTCATGGGAAGGAGGGACCTGCTGCACGGACAAGGAAGAGAAGCAAACCCCCACACCAGGCACCTCAGGCTTGGGAGACCCATGTGGGGAAGACAAATCCCTGTAATATTTGGCTTGGAAAACCATAAGGGCCAACTTTCATGAATTCACAATAAGTGCGACCTAACTGAGGGAACTTTAAAAATCAGTGAACTTGGCCCTGGGAGAGCCAGGAAGGCAACTGAGTCCCTGCACTTAAAGAAACAACACAACAAACAGCCCTGCAGAGAGAGAACCTAGAGGTAGCTGTCTGAAAAGTGCCAGGGATCGCTGGGGGACTTCTCCAGGAGCACAGGAGCTGGTGGCATCATTTCCTTCCCCTGCCCCACAGCCTAGACACACTGATACCTGAAGGCACCAGCAAAATACACCAACACTCATTACCTAACTTGGTAAAAGCACACTCTGCCCCCTCACTCTCCTGAGGGGTCACCCCTACCGCCCTGTGGCAGTTTCCTAAAGTGGCTCCAGGCCTCCTCCCACAGCAACCCTGCACATACCTTGCTAACACCACATACCCTGCACCTGTGTTCTCCTGCGGCCTTGACACCTCTGACCCACCCATGGTGGGAGTCCATCCAAAGCAGTGCCACGAGCCTCATAAGGTACAAGGAGCCCATAATAGTAGGGAACTTTGACACCCCACTTACATCAATGAATGGATCATCTAAACAGAAATACAGCAAGGAGACAATGGCATTGAATGACACACTGGACCAGATGGACCAAACAGATACATTCAGAACACTCCATCCTAAAACTTGAATGCACATTCAAGTGCACATGGAACATTCTCCATGTGCACTTGAATGTGCAAGATCACACATTAGGCCACAAATCAAGTCTCAACAAATTCAAAAAGACCCAAGTCATACCATGCATCTTTTCCAATCACAACTATATATAAAACTAGAAATCGACCACAACAAAAAATCTGGAAGTAACACAAACACAGGGAGGTCAAATAACATGCTGAATGATTCAACCAAGAAATCAAAGAAAATATCAAAAAATACATGGAGACAAATGAAAACGAAAATTTAATAGTCCAAAATGTTGGGGATGCAGCAGAGCTGTTCTAAGAGAGAAATTTATGTCAATACAGGCCTATCTCAAGGAGCAAGAAATGCCTCAAATAAACAACCTAATCTTATACCTAAAGGAGCTGGAAAAAGAAAAACAAACAAAAGCCAAAACCAGTAGAAGGAAGGAAATAATAAAAATTATTAAAGAAACACATGAAATAGAAACTAAAAAAACAATAGAACAAATCAATGAAACCAGCTTTTTCTTTGAAAAGATCAATAATCTGATAAAGACACACAAAGAAAGAAAGAAAGAAAGAAATTCAAATAAATAAAACCATAAATAAAAATAAGAAATAACAACTGGAAACACAGAAATATGATAGATTATAAAAGAAGATTATAAAAAATTATATGCCAACAAATTGGAAAACCTAGAAGAAATGGATAAATTCGTAGAAACATATAAACTCCCCAAACTGAAACAGGAAGAAATAGAAATTTCAAACAGACCAATTTCCAGCAATGCAATTGAGTCCATAATTTAAAAAACTACCAACAAATCTGGTCTAGGACCAGATGGCATCTCTGGTGAATTCTACCAATTATCTAAAAAAGGGTTAATAACTATTCTTCTCAAACTATTCCAAAAAATACAAGAGCAGGGAAAGCTTCCATATTTACTCCATGTGGCCAACATTACCCTGATATTAAAACCAGAAACTACAAAAAAAGAGAACTACAAGCCAATATCTCTGATAAAGAGAGATGCAAAAATCCTCAACAAATACTAGCAAACTGAATCCAATACTATATTTTAAAAATCACTAACCACAATTAAGTGGGATTTATTCCTGGGATGCAAGGCTGTGGCTCAATATTTCCAAATTAATATGATCCATCATATTAACAACAATAAAAAAGGATAAAGCCATTTGATCATTCAATAAATGTAGAAAAAGCATCTGACAAGTACAACATCCATTCATGATAAAAAAAAAAAAAACCCTCAACAAAGTAGATTTAGAGGGGACATACCTCAATGCAATAAAGGTTATATGAAAAACCCACAGCTAACATCATACTCAATGGGGGAAAATTGAGAGCTTTCCCTCTGAGATCAGCAGTAAGATGAGGATATCCACTCTCACCACTTTTATTCAACATAGCACTGAAAGTCCTAGCCATAGCAATCAGACAACAAAAAGAAATAAAAGGAATCCAAATTGGTAAGTAAGAAGTAAAACTTACAAATTTACAGGTGATATGATACTGTATACAAAAAACTCTAAAGACTCCAAGAAAAACTACAAGAATTGATAAATGAATTCAGCAAGTACACAGGGCTACAAAATATACAGAAATCCATTGCATTTCTATATACTAAAAATGAAGCAGCAGAAAAATAAAATAAGAAAGCAATCCATTTTCAATTACTACAAAAATAATAACATACCTAGGAATAAACATAACCAAGGAAGTGGAAGATTCATAATTTGAAAACTATAGAACATTGCTGAAAGAAACTGAAGATGACACAAATAAATGGAAAGACAGTCCATGTTCATGGATTGGAAGAACCACTATAATTAAAATGTCCATACCATCCAGAGCAATTGACAGATTCAATGCAATCCCTATCAAAATACTAACGGCATTTCCACAGAACTAGAACAAATAATCCTAAAATATGTATAGAACCACAAAAGACTCCAACAGCCAAAGAAGTCTTGAAAGGAAAGAACAAAACTGAAGGAATCACAATCCCAGATTTCAAGATATATTACAGAGCTGTAGTGATCAAAACAGTACAGTACTGGTACAAAAACAGACACATAGATTGACAGAACAGAAGAGAGAGCTCAGAAATAAACTCACAATTACATGGTCAATTAATCTATGATAAAGGAGGTAAGAATGTGCAATGAGGAAGAATCTCCTTAACAAATGATGTTAGAAAAATTGGACAGCTACATGCAAAAGAAAGAAACTGGACCATTTTCTTACACCATGAAATACAAAAATAAACTCAAAATGAAGTAAAGACCCAAATGTGAGACCTGAAACCACAATATCCTAGAAGTGGACACTGGCAGTAAATTTCTGACTTTGGCCTTAGGAACTACTTACTAGATACGTCTCCTGAGGCACAGGAAATAAAAGCAAAAATAAACTATTGGAGCTACTTCAAAATAAATAAACTTTGCACAGTGAAGGAAACAATCAGCAAAACTAAAAGGCAATCTATGTATACGAAACTGTTAAGGGTTTAGTATTCAAAATATGTAAAGAACTTATAAAATTCAACACCCAAAAGCCAAATAATTCAGTTCAAAAATGGGAAGAAGATATGAACAGGCATTTCTCCAAAGAAGACATCCAGATGGCCAACGGACACAAGAAAATATGATCAACATCATTCATCATCATAGAAATGCAAATCAACACTGCAATGAGATCTTAGCCTACAATTGTCGGAATGGTTAAAACAAAAAACACAAGAAACAACTGTTGGCCAGAACATAAAGAAAAAGGAACCCTTGTCTACTACTGATGGGAATAGAAGCACTATGGTAGACAGTATAGAGTTCCTGCAGAAAATTAAAAACAGCATTACTATGTGATCCAGTAATTCCACTAGCGGGTATTTATCCAAAGAATCCTAAAACAGTAATTTGGAAAGATACACGCACCCCTATGTTTATTGCAGCACTATTTACAACAGCCAAAGTATGGAAGCCACCCAAGTATCCACTGATTGATGAATGGATAAAGAGGATTTGGTGTATGCAATGGAATGTTACTCGGTCATAAGAAAAAGAATGAATTCTTGCCATTTGTGACAACATGGATAGATCTGGAAGGTACAATGCTAAGTGAAATAAGTCAGAGGAAGACAAATGCCGTGATTTCACTCACATGTGGCATTTTAGAAAACAAAACAAAACAAAAAAAAGAAACCACCACCACCAACAACAACAACAAACTTTGAACTATAAAAAACAGACTGATGGTCGCTTTGGAAGGGTGGGTTATAGGTTGGGGGATGGTTGAAACAGGTGAAGGGGATTCAGGGTACATTTATTCGTGATGAGCACTGAGAATTGGATACTAGTGCCGAATCACTACATTGCACACCTGAAACTAGTATAATGCTGTATGTTAACTATACCGGAATTAAAATAAAATGAACAGTAGCTCAATATACCTTTGAGAAGGGTCGTAGTACAGGTACCACCTGACTTCTCCCTTCAAACACACAGGCTCACTGAGATGCTAAACATTCCAGTAAGAATTGGTGATGCATTCACCAGCTACGTCACCAGCAGAGAGTTGTGGAAGCATCAGAGCACAGGTATGCAGCATGAGCAACCATCCATGCCCCGCCATCTTTGAACTCCCAGTAATTTGTTAACAAGGAGCCCTACCTTTCCATTTTGTAATGGGCCCCACAATTCAGGGAGCCTGTCCTCAGTCAGAGATCCACATCCAGACAGATCTGGAATTGATGGGAGTCTAGTACTGTCTTAGTGAAATGGGATAAATTCGTGTAGTATCTTTGAGCCATTTCCTCTTTGAAAAATATTAGCACCCACTTTCAGAGTTTTGGTATTTAAGGAAGATCACGCATACACAATGGGCAGCAAGGCCCTGATCACACAAATACACTTAAGAAATGTTCGTTCTGTCTTCTCCTTCACCCTCCTCAATCCCTCCCCCTCACAGTTGACCACTCAAAGATGGCACTGTGAGGTCAAGCTGCTCCTCAGGTCAGTTCCCCAGTGTCACCCACATCGAGCCAGCCTTCCCTGAAAGGGAAAAGCCAACAGGTCATCTTTAAGTCACGCCTCAATGTAGAGCCTAAAGGCAAGACAGCATGGGTGAGTAGCAGTGCCTTGATGCCCACAGATGAAGAAACAAGTGTGCAAATGACATGAGGTCCCCAGTAGCCTCACACTCTAAAGCGAGCTGTTGGGCCACCCATGTGGGGCAGTGGTTTAGAATCTTTTCTGCTGATTTTAGCTGGTTGCCCTTCTCCGGCAGGTATAAAAGGCTGAATTTGGGGACTGACTGAGAATTTCTATGGCATTCACTACACATGAGTTCATGAGAAGGGACACAGGACATTTGTTTCTCTCTTTTCTAGTTTCCTAGATTTTCTATAACAATACAGCACCAACTAGGAGGTTGGAGCAACGCATTTCTTATCTCTCAGGTCTAGAGGCTCCAAGTCCAACATCAAGGTGTTGGCGGGGCTGATTCCTCCCCAGGGCTGTAAGGAGAATCTGCTCCATGCTTCTTCCATTCTTCTGGTGATTTGGGGGTCATCTGTTGGCATTCCTTGGCCTGTACATAAATCACACTGATCTCTGCTTTCATATTCACATGAAATTCTCACTGGGAACGTATCTCTGTCCAAATGTCCTCTTTTCCTAAGGACTCCGAGTCATACTGGAGTAGGGCCTCACCCTACTTCCAAATATAGTCATATTCTGAGGAATCAGGTCCAGGACTAGGACATATGTCAGATGTTATCCCCCAACTTCCATGAATTTGGAGGATAACACTTGACCCATAAAATCCTCTCTGAAGCCAAGTGAGAAGGTCTGATTTGTGAGGCTCAAAGAATGTTGCCCTCATCCTGTGAAGGACTTGGAATGCCTGAGAAATCCTTAGGTGTGTCTGGAGCAGATTCAGTCTGATGGTAGAGTGAGCAAGCACTGAGATCCCGTTGTCTTTCCACTGAAAGCAAGGCACGGGGGAGAGTTTCCAGGGGACAGACTTGGAGCTCGCCTAGGAAGGTCATCTGAAGATCATCTGCGAGGGTATGCCGCCAACAGTCTCAGCAGCTCACCAAAGGACAATGTGCCCCGTAACAAGAGCTAGTCAAGGAGGCTCCTAGCCAGAGTGTCTGGAAGGAATCTCAGCCTGTCTCCAAAATGGAGAGAGTCAGCTTCGGCTCCCAGCCTTAATTAGAAGGGACCAGTATTCCATGACACTAGAACAATCCAGTTAAGGTGAACCCTTTCTCCTGATCACACAGGGCAACGGATAGAGGGGAGCAAGCAAGAAGAAGGAAGCCGGACCCGCCGCCTTTTCTCAACGCGACATCTGAGCATAGCAGAGGTCCAAGTCAGGGAAATATTCAAACTTGAGTGAGTCTGGAATTTTGATATTTCACCCGACAGGAATTTTTAATTTACTAATGTGGGACCATCCTTGTTATTGCGAGAGAACAGAAACTAAGTTACCCGTGCCGGGTTTCACCCAGGAGACAGAACAGCAGGTCCAGAGCACACGTGTGGAGGGGAGTAGTGAAAGGGAAACATGCGGCTGGGCTGGTTCAATCAACTGGGGACCCAGGTGTTATAACATCCAAAGTGGGACACGTGTCTGGCAGGGGCTCAGAGCTCACAGTTCGAGAAATAATATACAGTTTTCGAATCACTTCGTCACTCGGGTTCCACTGTTCGTCTCAACAGCACCCACGTCATAAGGTTACCATGAAAGTCAAATTAAATAGAATCTAGACAACAAGCTTAATAAACATAAGCCAGTTTCATTCCAGGTGTGGGACAAGCACGTATTCCACTGGTGATCCGGACAAGGGAGAAGAAAGGATCTGCTCTCTTTAACACTGGCCTCCTACATGTCATTGGCTGGAATTTGGGTTTCAGTGGGAAAACTCGTGTGATTACTCCCAGAGTTAAAGATACACTTAAAAAGTACAAATTTTTATAAGTACTGAATTCTGACCAACACTAATGAAGATCCTGACTTAAATTTAGAAGCACTTCCCTGATGGATCAAGGAAAAGCCATACCCAGTCATACCCAGCAGACACTTCGGCAGCTAAGGACCGATACAGAGGTGTGTTGAAGCAACAGAGATGTTGATATTTTAATACCATCTATTATCCTAATCCATTGAGAATAACAGTGTCCCTTAAAATGGCATGCAGTTTCCACTATTCAAAATATCGTGCTTAAAACATGTAATATTTGCCTGGAGATCTTTGGAAGAACAGAGTCCCTGCCAGTTCTGAATGTCCTTGGCTAAATTCGAGAGTGAAAATTGTTTTGTGCTAGGCGGCTTTTTGTTTTCCTCAGAATCCAACCAGGGGTATCAAAGCTATATGAGTTGCAGAGGAAAGCTTGGCTGAAATTCAAACCGGAACTGAATTACAAAAAGCAGGGAATTTTGAGAGCCCAGAGGAAAACGCCTAGGTCATACATTATTTTCATTTCTTATCTGTTCTTTATAGGCCATAAAAACAACTCCATTCTCTTGTTACTGCGTAAATTCACAGACATGGTTTCCAGTAAATCCAAAGGCTACAGGTTTCCCCATGTCCTTACAGAAGAGTCACGGAGCTCGTGTGAACGGCAAAATGTTCAGGCTGAATTTGTCCCATGACACATTTAGACAAGTGACCTTTTTTTAATATGCACTGCTTCATACTGGTAGAAAGTGTTTGAACTACTAGGGCATCACAGATGATCTGGTCTTACTCCCGACTTTGACAAAGTAGCAGCGAGGGCCGACAAATTCACAGTCTCCCTCCATCTTCTGCTTGCACATAGCTTAATGGGACATCAGTATTAGAATGGGATCACGTAGATCCCGGAATCCTGGGATCGAGCCCCGCATCAGGCTCTCTGCTTGGCGGGGAGCCTGCTTCCTCCTCTCTCTCTCTCTCTCTGCCTGCTTCTCTGCCTACTTGTGATCTCTGTCAAATAAATAAATAAACAAATAACTAAATAATGGGATCATGTAGCTTCTGCCAAATACCCTTTCCACTTCGTCAGGCTGCCTTGCCAGTTATGGGAATGCATGTTTAGGGATACTCATGTTTTAAGTCTTCACTTCTCTGAATTTATTTTGGCATATATGCTAAATCCCATGTTCTATATTGGGCCAACTTATACACCCATATTTGCTAGTCAGAGTAAAAGTGAATGAGAATCTTTCTTTTTTCCTAATCAGTATTCTTTTGGGGCAAAAAAAAAATTTTTTTTTTCTAATTGCCCAGGGGCATTTGCTCCTCATGTCAGGAAGCTCATCTGGGCTCCCAGTGGGGTTATGTTCAAGGGCTAGAGAGCGCAGATTGCCTGCCTGATGCTCTCTTTCTAGCTTTCATAAAATCTCCTTCATCTAGGTGTCCCGAAGGAAGTAGGGAGAGAAGGGAGGACCTTGGAGAGGCAGCCAGAGGGAAGGAGACCTTTCTAGACCTGGAAGTAAAGAGGAATCAGCATGTTCCAAAGAACAGCTATACCTTGAAGACAGGATGTGAAAATATGAGGAGTGACTAGGAGAAAGACCCAGACACATGGGGCAGCAGCCACACCCAAGACTCCTGAGACCCAGAAGTGGCCCAGAAACAGCAGAGCCGCAAGACCTAAAGGCCCCAAGCGAACTTGGGCAAAGGGGATCTCAGCAATGACTACTAGAGTCTCATCACTGATGACTGGAAGGGTCTTTCCAGTGTTTTGGTGATGGTCCACATGCTAGGACCACTGTACAACCCCAAGACAAGAAAACGCCCATGACAGGATTGAACATCCCAACAGAGGCTCAAGGCCAGACGTGTATTCATTGCATAAAACAAAGACATGTGTTTCTGGTACTGCTGAGCTTGTGGACCAGGATTCAGACCCACTTCACGAATCCAGCTTTTATTCTGAGTTGATAGAAGATCCGCAGGCAATTCGATAAGGAGAAAAAGAACATTTTATGTTCTATCTGCTCTGTGTGGTCTGCCAAATATGGTAGAGATGAAAGCCTTTCGACCAAGGCACTTGACTGAGCTGGCAACATTTGTCCTTTTTGGTAAATGAGTCGGGATTATTAACTGAAGTTAGATGTGGGACGGAGAGGCACAGAGAATAAACAAATAGGGCAGTCTCCTAAGTTTGGTAACAAGTTCTAGTAAAAGCCAGATCTCCTGAGAAATGCTCTGAGACCCAAGGGGCTGGGCTGGTCTTTGGTAAAACTGTGAAGGAGGCACAGTTTGTCACCAGGACCTCATGCCCTGGGATTCCTCCATCCTGCTAAATTATCATCAGAAACTTCAACATTGCAGTGACGCGGTCACCATACGTTTGCTTTGGACCCTGTTTTCTTCCTTCTATATCAAAATTTCCCTCTTCCGCCATGATCCTATGAAATAATCTGAATCAGCCATGAACTGTATCTGATACCCTCTAGTCTTGATTGAACAGATTAAACTTAGTAAAATGTATTTTTTTATAGAGAACATCACTATTTTAATATAGACACACACTTAGGTAAGAATTTCAACAGGAGGCACCTGGGTAAGAATTTCAACAGGAGACTGAGTGGGTTAAGATTCTGCTTCGGCTCAGGTCATGATCTCAGGGTCCTGGGATCGAGCCTCGAATCGGGCTCTCTGCTCAGCAGGGAGCCTGCTTCCCTCTCTCTGCCTGCCTCTGCCTACTTGTGCTGTCAAACAAATAAAATCTTAAAAAAAAAAAAAAAGAAAGAAAGAATTTCAACAGGAATAGCCTTGGAGCACAAGAAACAGTTTATTAAAGTGAACACAAGGTCTCATCAACATATCCCACCAGTCATGTTCTTTCTACAAAGTGACATTGACATTGCTCTGCCAAGACATGGGATCTAGGGCTTTTGCTTGGTCCCACTGGGGTGATATCCCTTTGGGACCCAGCCACCAGACTGGGAGGAGTGAAACAGCCACACAGAAGGGTCACATCTGGTCATTCCAGCACCCACCACAGCTGAGGAACCAGACAGCAACTGGGACCTACTGCCGGACACTTGGGTCAGCAAGTACTCAGATGCCTGCAGCTCCTGGCTGACAATATAGGGTTACAGATGAGCTAGAATGCATATTTGTGACCAAAATAAATGCTGTGGTTATTTTAAGTCATAGAATTTTGAGTGTGGTTTTTTTTGTTTGTTTGTTTGTTTTAAAATGCAGCCAAGATCTCCGTAGCGTCATCGAATCTTAATATGCGGGTGATTGTCTTATTTGCTTCTCTGTTTGATGGCCTTCTTAGGTTAAAAAAAATTAAAGAATAAACATTCATGAAGGTTAGGAAAATGATGCAACAATCCTAACATACACTTAAGGTTTATTTGCTACCACAGTGGAGCTAGATCTTTTAGTTCTTTGTGAAGATGTTGGGAGAAGGTAAAAGCTTCCCTCCAGAAGGTAAAGTTCTTTAGATTTGAGAATGAAAACTAACTGGAGAACATAGATGTCATTACCCCTGAGGCTGTATATTGAGCACTTCTGACACAGGTAGCTTGTTAATATTAAGGGAAAGTGTAGAATGTTAAGAAATTAATGCCTTGGGGAAAGAAGTATGAATTAAAAGACACTGAAGCAGTGACAGATGCTGACATCTAAAATAACTTCCTAAGTCCACTCCTTAAGTGGGAGTTCTCCTGGATGCTTAAAGTAAGTGGCCCAGGGCCTGGGTATACAAGGCCACAGGATAAATGTGGTGGTCCATGGGAGCATAGAGTGAAAAAAATTTTCACTCTAAAATTAATATTGACATATTACAGATTACAAAACATAATGGATGAGAATATATTAATAAAAAACAAGGATCTTCCAAGAAATTTCTTATTTGAAGGAGAATGCATTGGTTTATGTCCTAGACCCTGGGTATTTTTTTTTTAAATTATCGTTATCATTTTGCACGATTCTTCTACATTTGGCTCCTAATTCCAGTTGGCCATCAAACTACATTTGGAAGAATGAACTAAATCTTACAATGAGTTATGCTTTATAATTGGAACCCTGAACATTGACTTCTTCGCCTTCTTTATCATTGTCTGTGTTCTCTGATTCTTGGAAGAACACTTGTGCAGAAAGGCTGGTTCAGGGATGCCAGCCAGCAAGTAGCAATGAAAAGACAACCCTAAACTGAAAAGCCTGCCCATATAAATAAATTGTTCTCCTTCACTTCGGTTTTATACTTCACAACTACACAGTAGTACCTGCTACTTCCCGTTCAGTCCCACAAATACTGAACCATCTTGTAGTCCTAGAACAGCGGTGGCTTGAGTGGTTCCTCATAAAATTTAGTATCAAGAACAGTACGGCTAAACTCGATGAACACATCGCTACTGATCCATTCAATAACTTTCTCTACCCCAACCCTTTCTAGACTTCCAGGGTCCCCAGTACCCTCATGTGAGAAGCCTGCCCTTATGGGGCTAGTTGCTGAAAATCCCATCAACAGAAGTCAACCGAGATTGGGGTTAACTTCTCCTTCTTCTTCCTCTTCTTTTTTTTAGAAAGAGAGAGAGAGAGAACATGCATGCGTGAGTGGAGGGGAAAGGGGCAGAGGGAGAAGGAGAGAGATCGTAAGCAGGCTCCACACCCAGTGCAGAGCCCAACATGGGGCTTGGCCTCATGACCCTGAGATCATGACCTGAGCTGAAATCAAGAGTCAGACGCTTAACCGACTGAGCCACCCAGGCACCCCAAATTGGGGTTAACTTCTGGAGGCACTTTTGGAGGCTTCCAGATTACAGAATCTTTGAAAAAACTGTCAGATTATCAACAGATGTCTTTGGGTATCAAGAACAGTGCCTGACACATAGTGAGTCCTAGAAAAATAATTGAATGGGTATTTTTTTTAAGAGTATATTTATTTATTTGACAGAGATCACAAGTAGGCAGAGAGGCAGGCAGAGAGAGAGGGAAGCAGGCTCCCTGCTGAGCAGAAAGCCCAATGCGGGGCTTGATCCCAGGACGCTGAGATCACGAACTGAGCCAATGGCAGAGGCTTAACCCACTGAGCCACCCAGGCGACCCTTGAATGGATATGTTTATTGACAAATATATATTCTTTGCATACATGTGCAGTGTACATTCAGACAGACCCAGAGAATTAAATTTACTTTGGCTCTCGTGCATATTATTTTTCATCCCTAGAAAACTCTGAAGAACAAAATCCCAGCTATAATCCTTGGAAATGATTGCTAATGAAGAGAGGGCAAGAATCCAATCTACAGACAGGGTTTAAGACACTGCTAAAGACATCAAATATAAAACATAACTAATTATAAGATACTGTTCTCTCTTCCAACATAGAATTATGAGCAAAATGTAAAGGGATCTTGCAAGATTGTGATGACTAAATGTAATAGAAATCTCAGTGGTCTGAATGAGGGGACTTCCACTGAAAATTGGGTGCAGGGCCTGTGTAAAAGATGACAGAAGAGTAAGAACTATGCCACAATACTGGGATGCAGATCTGGAAAATCACTTATACCCTAAATTTGCTCTGAGATAATCTTTCCCAGGGGATTTTCTCAGAAGACAACAATCCTGTGTTATAGTAAATTTTGCATGGGAAAAGAAAATTTGAGCAGGGGATAGGGTCTGTGGCAAAAATATGGGAAATGCTGATTTTGATAGGATTTTAAAAGTTTCTTGAAAACAATGTTTTTCAGAATCCTTAAGATCCCAACATATATTGCATATTTCCCGGAAGGGAGTATGACATACAGAGTTCCCAACTGTTCCCAACTGTACCTGCTTTTCAAGGAGTATCCTCTAGGAGTAGGTCTTCCCAAACACATTTTGGATAATGCCAGTCTAAATCCAAGTGCAGATTATGAGCAATCAACAGCTAATCTTGAAGGGCACCTGGGTGGCTCAGTCGGTTAAGTGTCTAACTCCTGATTTCAGTTCAGATCATGGTCTTAGGGTCCTGAGATCGAGCCCTGCATCAGGTTCCACACTCAACAGGGAGTCTGCTTGAGATTCTCTCTCTCTACTTCTCCCTCTGCACCTCCCCTCCGCTGTGCATGCTCTCTCTCAAAATAAATCAATAAATATTTTTAAAAAGACCCAGTTAATCTTGAAATTATAATTTTGGGAAGTAATGATGGTCTTATTCGTCTCCCTGATTCTTGATGCTATAGGAAACATGGCTAGATTATATCAGTTAAAAGTCACATCTCCTTTCATTGATAGGACATTGAAAAGTAGGAAATAATGAATGCAGCCCCTTGAGAACCCATGCATGAGTGTAGACAAAAGACAGAAAGCCTGTGAACAAAGAGAAAAGAAGTAATATCACTGCAAGAAAACCCTTCAGATTGTATTGCCAATTGAAGAATAAAGACCTAATGTTGCTCTAATGTAGAGAAATGACATAATAGGTACAGGGGGCATCTAGAGGCCTATTCCCTTCCTTGAATACTAGGAAGTACTGGATAAATTATCAGTAATTGCATGTTCCTTAAGTGGGGTCCCCAGCCCCACAAGCCTCCTCGGTGTTCACAAACTGATTTTCTTAAAGCCAGTCTACCTTTGGTTTTATAGGCAAGTGACCTAACTTCACAGACATATTTAATACATGACATGAGTAATGGTTATTTACTTATAACCTACCAAATGAATCATTAAGGTTACTAAGACTATGTATTAATGAATCAAAATTAGTGCATTATCAGAGCTTAGTAACTTTTCTCATTCAATATTTTACCAAGAAATTCACCATCCAATGCTTGGCAACTTTGGAGCATTAACATATGCATGCAACATGCAGATACTTGGAATTTCTATGATTTTCTGCAAGGCATAACTGCAAATGCTGCCTTGACTTTGCCATGGTTTCCAAATGCTCCTGTTCTTTTTAATATAAATTACACCATCATTGTGAATTTCTTTTGTGATTGGTTGTTTGGGTAAGCCTACAATGATGACTATACATGACTATAACTACACATTAAGCCATAATTTTCTAAATATTAGCTTCTAAGGTATGTATCAAATGTTTTTCAAACATGGATCATCTTTAACCCTATTGCTATTACAAATCTACAAAAATACCTATCACTCAAGCCACCCATTCAATTTTCATGGCCATAGCACTTCATTGGTGATGAGCGGCCTATGAATTCATGCCACCTAAATGATCTGCAGTATAATATATAGATTAGCAGGTTAAAATTTACAGAATTATTTTTATAGTTTTAGCCCATTTTTATTACCCAAAATCATGAATACAAGTATATACTTCAATCTATTATTTCATCCTTTTCCAATTCCTTCATAGCATTATACTCTTCTTCCACTAGAAAGGAGACTATTTGGGGGAGGATCTGTAAATGGGCTGATTTTTTAAAATCTTTTTTAGTTTTTTGATAATCACAGTGTTAAAACATGAAAGAAACATTGAGTAGAAATTGTTAGTCTGGATTTCATTCTGACTTCTTCTTAGAGCACAAAAAGTGAAACAAACTTTAGAATTACATAAACTTTTACCATTGTTGGGTATATAATGACAAGCAATATAAGATTCCAGACTACTAATTCTCAGTATTTTCACCATCAAGGCTAATATTCACTCAAGAATCCCATTATTGAGTGTTCTGTTTTACAAAAATGTATTCTTTTTTTTAAGATTTTTATTTATCTATTTAACAGAGAGAGAGAGAGATCACAAGTAGGCTAAGGCAGGCAAAGAGAGAGGAGAAAGCAGGCTCCCTGCTGAGTAGAGAGCCGATGCAGGGCTTAATCCCAGGACCCTGAGATTATGACCTGAGCTGAAGGCAGACGCTTACCCACCTAAAACACCCAGGCACCCCCAAAATGTATTCTTAAGTAAAAGTTTATTTTCTCATTTCTTTATTTCATAATCAAATAAACATGTAATTACTGGAGTTTCTGATGTGCATGAGAAAACTAGCAGAACACAATGAGTTGGTTTGAATCCTAGTCAAATGATTTAGGAAGCCTCTATATTTAGTTCGTTTATGATCCTAACACACATTGTATACAAATTTAAAACATTAAATCTTTCTAGTAGATCCCTGTTCTTTTAAAACCAAAGGAACACCAGAGTGGAAAGAATTGCCCTAAATGTTTTCAAAATCTATAAAAACCATAATTATAGAAAAAGTCAGGCATGATACCATTCTCAGTGCTTACTGGACTGGAACACACTGGTCTGGGAATCAGAAGACCCAAGTTCACCCCTCTGCTTCAGTGTCTTTACCAATAAACCAATGACTAAGCTCAAGGCAGCACAGAAGACTGTTTAAGAGCGTGGCCACCAGACAAAGAATTCCTGAATTTGAACCCTAACTCCACAAAAGCACTTGACCTCATCAGAGCCATTGTAATCAAATTGTTGATAAGTACAAACCTTAAGAACAGACAGAGAAAAAGAAGACATACTACATACCAAGGAACAAATATAAAAAGTATCACAGACTTTGTGTCAAAAAACAATGCAAGCCAGAAGACAGTGCAATAATAGCCAACATAGAATTCTATATCCAGCAAAACCATCCTTTAAAACAAAGGGGAAATAAAGACATAGTTCTCATTTTAAAACGTAAATAATGATATGGGTATTAAATTATTTAATACGGTAAAATACTCCAGACAATGCCTGGCAGATAATTAGGATTATGGTTATATATTAGAAATAAATTCATACTAAAATAAGCTTTTCCAACACTTTCATTTAATCTGGTGATGTGATAATGGTGATTTAAAATGACATATTTCTAGGGTGCCCAGGGGGGTTCAGTCAGTTAAGCATCTGCCTTCAACCCAGGTCATGATCCCAGGGGCCTGGGATAGAGCCCTTAGTTGGGCTCTGAGCAGGAAACCTGCTTCTCCATCTCCCTTTGCCCCTTTCCTCTGCTCATGCTTTCTCTCTCTCTCTTTCTCTCTCTCCCCGTCAAATAAATCTTGAAAAAAAATAAATAAAATGACTTATTTCCCAATTAAAAAAAAAAGTATGAGATTAATAGACCCCCCCACGAAGAAAGAGTGATAAGGACAACTGTTTGTTTTATAAGTAGATCATATCAATAATGTGACTCTCTTAGACAATTTGGGCTGCCACAACAAAGTACCATAGACTAGGAACCCAGCCACAGCAAGAACTTATTTCTCCAAAGCTCTAGAGGCCAGCAGTCTAAGATCAGAGTACTGGCATGGTAGGTTGTGGTGAGAGCCCTCTTCTAGGCTACAGATCATCAATCAATCTCATTGTGAGGAACACAGCAGAAGGAGCATCACCTAGCTCTTTGATCTCTTCTGAGGACATTAATCCTATTCAAGAGTGCTCCTCCCTCCTGACTTAATTACCTCCCAAAGCTCCACCTCCTAACACCAGCATACTGGGGGTTAGGATTTCAACAGAGGAATTCTGAAGAGACACAAACATTTACTCTCTAACTATGCCTATTCAACTAGAAGGCAAACTCACAGTTTGAAACTATGTCTTAGCATAATTCTTTGTTCTCAGTGACCTAAGAATATCTCATACTCTCAAGTCACTTACAAAGTTTTAATTATTTCATTTTCTCATTCAATCAGTGGTTATTGGAAATCTTCTATGTGCCAAATATTCTAACCAGTTTGGGGATTTCATGAAAGCCCAGACATGACATATCTCTTCGGGTTGTTTGGAGGACAGACTGCAAGAGACAGACTTGCAAATAGGCAGATACAATAACAAAGCCCAACCACTGAGACACGGGTAAGTGCTGGATACCGTGGGAGCACTGGAGAGACAGCTGACCCAGTGTTTAGACATCAAGGAGATGCCCTTCAACAGTATCCTAAGCAACAAAAAGAAGGATTTAGTTGGGATTGAGTAGAGGCTCAAGGATTTAAGTTATGGGATGTTATTGTAGGATCTTGGGCAAGTCATCTGATCAGTCTGAGGCTCTGTTTCTTAGTGTCAAAACAGAGATATTATGTTCTTCGCCAAACTGTGGTTCAAATTACTGAAATGAAGGAGACAAAAATTGTCTTACAAACTGTAAAGCCCTGGTGGCACCTGAGCGGCTCAGATGGTAAGCACCTGACTCCTAGTTTCGGTTCAGGTCATATTCTCAGGATCTCGAGGTCAAGTCCCTTGTCTAGCTCTGCACTCAGAACAGAGTCTGCTTGAGATTCTCTCTCTCTCCCTCTTCCTCTGTCGTTCCCACGCCCAACTCTTTCTCTCTCTCTCTCAAATAAATAAATAAATCTTAGGGAAAAACCTGTAAACCCCTGTATGGGGTTAACACCCCCTGGTTTCTGAGTGGCTTTATGAAATAGCAAGATGCAGAAAAAGTAGAGAAGCAACATCCCCTTTCCCATTTATTGTAGAAGCCTGAAATGAATCTTGAGCCATCCATTTGAGCCTAAAATATGCACCACCTTTCTGCCAGCAAATATAGCCATTTTTACTCAATCCTGATAACAAAGACTTAGTAATAATGACATAGACACAACAAAACACAACAAAACAAAACAGAAAAACAAGGCAGAGCCACTGGAGGAAAAGGACAGAGAATAGAAGTTTCAAAACTTGCAGATAAAACAGAGCTGGCAGACCATTTAATAGTATAAGTGGATAATGCTTTAACGCTCGGCTAAAAATGAAAGAGAGATGGCTCATTCATCGCTAAACCTGCATCCCCGTCTGCTTGCCAAATGTAGCACATACAATGAAAGCTGTATATTACATGTTTGTTGAATTGCAACTGATTACTTTCCGGAAGCCTGATGTCCTGTACCTACACATGCGGAAACACCCAACACCTAAATGATGACTCCCTATAGGAGGCTTTCCTAGCGCCCCTCGGCTGCTAGGGCAAAGGCGCTGTTTCCCAATAGATCCCTGACCTCCTCCCCAGGGTGTTTCTGTCGCAACCTTTACACAGCCGATAAAAACTCTCTTTTGTGGGCTTTCTCCACCCATTTCCGTGAGCATCCCACCAACTGTATTTAGATGAGTTTTGTTCCCCCAGGACTTAACAAAGCACCTGGTATATTACAGACACTCATTTAAATATACACTGAGTGATACTAACCCAAAGTGGAACTCAAACTGGGGAATTAAGGAAGCAGGGTCTGGGGAGGTGAGGGGCTGTTCCTAACCTACAAATAGAATGGAAAAGCTAGCAAAACACAGAAACGCTTGATACACACAGACTTAAAAAACAGCACCATCTCTTGAATGTTGCAGGTATTAAAAAAAAATTTGATGAAGATACAGAGAGAAACAATGCTTAGTAATTATAATTTGGAATGCTTGCAAGAGCCTGGGAGAGCAGTTTCACTGCAATCTGGACATTCTTGCCCAATTAAGTAAAGTCATTATTGTACTCAGAAACTTTTTTCAACGAGGATTGCAGTGAAAACATTTGCTCATTTAGAAAGAAATTTTATTTAGCCAGAAGACACTATTTCAGAGCAGTATGGGTGTGGTCGTTCTGCTGGGTTACTTAGAAAAAATCTTTCAATGTATTCAGCATCCATGATGGGAAATGATTCAAGTTCCTATCATGCAGCAGTAATCAAACACACTTCTGTCGTGAGAATTAAAAACATCAGCCTCACCCTATGTCACTTGAAAAACCGGAAGACCAAAAGCCAAACATGTCAACTGAGTCTCTGTGCTTGGTTTCTCTTTAGCCCCTCTAAGTTCCCCTGCACTATGGAGTCAGTCAAAACAGCAGGATGGAACCAGCAAGGACAAGGTCATGCATCAGCTCTCTCCATCCCTCGCCTTGTCCCCACAGCCCTTTGTCACACGCACAGGGGACCTGTCACATGCAAAAAGGGACTAGCGTTCCTGCATGTGCAGCTGCATCACTGCTAGGGAGTGCAAATGAGACTTGGAGCCTTAAAAAAAATGTTTTCAAGATAATTTTTTCCTACAAAAGCCCTACTACTTACAGCTGGTATCTGATTACTGTCACTCCTCTTTATCCCCACTTTAAGCAGACAACTGGTTCGTAAAAATAAAGATAATGCCGGGGCACCTGGGTGGCTCAGTGGGTTAAAGCCTCTGCCTTCGGCTCAGGTCATGGTCCCAGGGTCCTGGGATCGAGCCCCGCATCGGGCTCTCTGCTCAGCAGGGAGCCTGCTTCCTCCACTCTCTCTCTCTGCCTGCCTCTCTGCCTACTTGTGATCTCTGTCAAATAAATAAAATCTTTAAACAAACAAACAAAAAAGATAACGCTATCTCACACCAGCTGATATAAGAAACGGATGGTGCCCTTTGTGGCATCTCAAAAGCTAAAGTAGAGAATGTAGTGTGATACCACCTGACACCAGCTAGAATGGCAAAAATTAACAAGGCAGGAAACAACCAATGTTAGCAAGGATATGGAGAAAGGGGAACCCTCTTACCTTGTTGGTAGCAATGCAAGCTGGTACAGCCACTCTGGAAAACAGTGTGGAGTTTCCTCAAGATGTTAAAAACAGAACTACCCTACGACCCAGTAGTTGCACTACTGGGTATTCACCCCAAAGATACAGACATAGTGGAAAGAAGGGCCACCTGTACCGCAATGTTCATAGCAGCAATGTCCACAATTGCCAATCTGTGGAAGGAGCAGAGATGCCCTTCAGCAGAATTCATGAAGATGTGGTCCATGTATACAACGGAATATTACTCAGCCATCAGAAAGGATGAATACCCACCATTTGCATCGACATGGATGGGACTGGAGGGGATTATGCTGAGTGAAATAAGCCAAGCAGATAAAGACAATTATCATATGGTTTCACTCATGTGTGGAACAGAAGCAATAGCACAGAGGACTACAGGAGAAGGGAGGGAAAACTGAAGTGGGAGAAGTCAGAGAGGGAGATGAACCGTGAGAGACTACGGACCCCACGAAGCAAACTGAGGGTCTCAGAAGGGAAGGGCTAGTGGGAGGTTGACAGGTATTAAGGAAGGGCACGTGTTGTCATGTCGCTGGGTGTCATACATAACTAATGAGTCACTGAACACCACATCAAGAACTAATGATTTACTATACACAGTGGTTAACTGAACATAATAATAATAAAAGAAGAAGAAGAAGTGAATGGCCGCATCCAGCAGGGGCTCCCATAAGGCAATGACACCTTCCTCTATCCATGGCGATCAGTAAACCTAAAGCCAAGGTGTGCTTCTATCGGAGAGTGCCATCTGGGATGTAAAAGCAGAACCAGAAGCAAGAGGGAGAGAAGATGTGATACAGGCCAAGACAAAGCCCTACAGAAACCCGATGGGCACTTTGCTGGCCATGGTCACAGTCAAAGGGTGTTATGGCTTTCATTCTCCCATAGCTTTCAAAAATGTCTAAAATTTCCTTTTCATTCCTAAAGGACCCAGACACTTTGTTGCTAAAAATTAGGTTATTCTTGCATATTACCGAGTGGTGGTGGTGGTGTTTTTTAACCTGGAAAACAGGTTGGAGCCATTGACCAAGATGGTGTAAGACCAACAGCACTTGCGGCAGAGCGGGGGGTGGGCTCTTCCCACTGTGGCCAAGTGGCTCAGACCTTCTAGAGGGATACCTCGGACAAAACCAAACTCTGCCCTTTTATTACTTAACATATTCTGTTGTGGACATCACATTCAAGTTTATAAGGAGCAATCACACCTGTTTCCTTACTCAGTTCACCCTATTGGTCTCGTTTAGAAGTTTTATACAAGGGTCCGAACTTTAAAGCTCTTCAGTGACTTCATCCTCTTAGGATAAAACCCACATCCGTGGCACGGTCCGCAGGCCCGGTGGAGCAGCAAACTCTAGCATGCAAGTGTCATGGCAAGCTCTGTTCTAAGCATTCCCATACATCAGCTCATCGACCTCACAATTACACGCAGATGTGTGCTCTCCCACTTTGCAGATGGAACGATAAGAAAAGACAAAGCAGTGTAACTTGAATCCAGGCTCTCTGGCTCCTTGGTCTGTGTTCTTACCTCTAAGCCCTACGTCTCCTGACACGAACTGGGCCCTCTCTATTTCTGAAGACTCAATGCATGCCCCACTCGCGGCCGCCCAGTATATTCCAGCTACATGGCCCTGCTTTCTGGGCCCCAAAGGTGTCCGTGACTTTCTCCGAACTAGTCCTTTGCACATGCCCTTCCTTCTGTCTAAAATGCTTTTCCCACTGCTAGAACAACTGGCTCTTCATTCTTTAGGTCCCCATTTAAATGCCATGTTGTAGGAGCTGCATCTTTTTTTTTTTAATATTTTATTTATTTATTTGACAGAGAGAGAGAGAGATTACAAGTAGGCAGAGAGGCAGGCAGAGAGAGGGGGAAGCAGGCTCCCCACGGAGCAGAGAGCCCCATGCGGGGCTCAATCCCAGGACACTGAGATCATGACCTGCGCCGAAGGCAGAGGGTTAACCCACTGAGCCACCCAGGCGCCCCGGATCTTCATCTTTGACCACCTTACCTAAAGTAGACCTTCCTTCTCCTTCTTGTTTTCTGTTAAAGTACCTTTATTATCTTCCTAGCATTCATCACCATTCGAAATTTTACTTTTTAAGTTGATCCCCTGAGTTATTGCTTGCTTTTATTTCTAGACTAAAGGTGACAGAGCACTGGGGCTGCTCTTCTCTCAGCACCTGGAATGATGACTGGCACAAGGTAGGCTCTGGATAAATTACTACTTGCTGAATGAAAAAAGGAATGAATGATATTTTAAAATTGTTTTAAATGTGTGTTTTAATTCTGAAGACCGGGGGTACCTTCCCAGCCCCTTCACTGACTGTGCACACACAGATGGCCTTGGAAAGGACGTGGTGCATTGCCTGGTAGTGGAAGTAAATGTCAGTTACAGAGTGAATGACTGCATAGTGTGGAGGATGAGGGATGTAGGGAGCATCGTGGAACTATGGAATGGATTGATAAACATCTGTCCCTCCCCATATCTGCAACCTTAAATATGATTTTACTTTTTCAAGGCCAGTTGTGGACAAACTTCTCCTTAAATAACACCACACATTCCCATACTACTTCCAAAGCAGCTCAATCTAGAGCCACCAGAAAGTTCTATCAGAAAGATCACTCATGGGTGGCTCAGTGGGTTAGAGCCTTCGGCTCAAGTCATGATTTCAGGGTCCTGGGATCGAGTCCCGCATGGGGCTCTCTGCTCGGCAGGGAGCCTGCTTCCCCCTCTCTCTCTGTCTGCCTCTCTGCCTACTTGAGATCTCTGTCTGTCAAATAAATAAATAAAATCTTATTAAAAAAAAAAAAAGGAAAGAAAGATCACTCATATCCTGAGCAGGAAACTACCACTCCGTCACATGAACCTTCATTCTACCAGCTGAAACCATGCAGAAACCATGAACTACCTTTGCTCCAACACACAAATAACTGTCCTTGTTCAAGTTCCTGGAATGGAGCCCAACACTGCTGGTGGGAATAAACAGTATGAGAACAGGACAACTTCCCTCAGCTTCCTCACTGATTCTACTCTTCTGAAGTGGCTACAAGTTTTCTTGTATTTAATGAAATAGGGTAAAAATAAAAGAAAATAAGAAAAAACTAAGTAAGATGCTCATGGATTTATGTACATGAACATTTGGTTGATCCATGAATCACATACAGAGAACCCCTCATCTTTTCACAAATGCTCCCACAAGGTCAATTCCAATCATGAAATTTATTTCATGGTTCCTTCAGGGGGACAATTTCCCATTAATTCCCCATTAAACCTCTTTTTTTTGTTGTTTTTCAGTTCAGTGTTCTCAATTGAGGGTGCCTATGCCCCCAGGAGACAACAGCAGTGTCTGCAGTCACCTGTAGTTGTTAGGACTAGAGTTGGGGTTGGGGGTCTAATGGCATCCAGTAGAGGTTCCATTGCTGCCAAACATTCCACAGTGCACAGGATGGCACCACCTCCCACACCCCCACACACAACACAATGCATTATCCCACCCAAAATACCCAGGGTTCCAAGGTGATAAGGACTTCTCTATCCAGTGATTCTCAGTGGGGGAAGTACTGCCCCCTTGTGGGAGCCTTGGGAATTTGGAGTGCCTTTCCATCATCTTGTCCTGCAACCCACAGAATACTACACATTGAAGAATTATTCTACAACCCATGCAACTTTAAAATCTCTCACTGGCCATTCATGCATAAGAAAAACCTGTATACAATCATCTAATCCTAGAACCTAAATCTCTTTTACATGGAAATGAAAAATTTTTTGCATAGTTTTAAATGACATTAAGTTTGCTAGTAATGCAACTATCATGTGAATTAAGGGAAAAGGATACTTTATTTTGCTAGAAATTTCAGAGAGTTGTTCACCATTTTAGAAAACTGAGTCACTTGACAGAAATACAGAAATAGTGGCATTGGGGTGATCAATACGACACACCAGGACCAAGATATGTTTTCAGTTGTTCCCTGACGTGATTTTAGGAAAAGGAGCAAGCACTTCCCATCTTCAGTTCAATGTTCTACCCAGTCCTTTTCCTGTAGTCATTTCCAGCCTGGGCATTACAAGCACTTACTAAACCACATATTATTTGATTACACATTATTTTCTGTTGTTTCTTTTTTGGAATATCGTTAGGGTACTAGGTACACATACACACATTTTTGTGTGTGTGTGCAGATGGGTTATATTATCTATGCATTTCATTTCAAAACAGCCTGGGAGCACTAGGGATGAAAAGGAGAACATTGGGTGTATTAGGATTATAAACCACTGCTCTTACCCATCAAAGCCTTCTGGGATCTTGATTCTCTTTTCCAATAAGATTACCAACCCTTACAGCATCTTGCCCTCTGCAAATCTGATTATGATGCCATTGATCTCTTCACACAGGTAACTGATAAATACTTTTAATAGAAAGCCGACGACTGACGTTGGGTAGTGGAATTCACTTTTCTGCACTTCTTGCACAGAATCCCACATCTACCCTTTCAATTACCTTTACACAACTTAGTACAAAAGATATCCCTGGAAAATTTCAACAAAACAGGGGCCGATCACCTCTTCCAATGGGTGGGACCCTTGGCTGACCCCTCTTCCCACTACTAAAGGCACTTGGATATATCCAGGAAAGTTTTATGAAATGAAATGGTCATTTGAATTATTGAGCTCATCTAGCACTGAGAAAAACTTGCTTAAAAAAGAATAATAAGTCAGGGGGTTCTTGGTGGACTCAGTGGTTATGTGTCCAACTGTTGATTTTGGCTCAGATCATGATCTCATGGGTCATGAGATCAAGCCTTGTGTCAGGCTCTGTGCTCAGCATAGAGTCTGCTTGAGATTCTCTCTCTCCTTCTCCCTCTCTCTCTCTCCAAATAAATAAATAACATCTTCTAAAGTAAATAAATAAACAAATAAATAATCAGATGGCAGATGGACAGGAAGCAAACGAAACAAAGGCATATATGACGTTGAGAAGAACGGAAGACAGATGCTTCTGTCTGGGTAGCATAAGTGTTCAGATAGATTTTTCTCTCAAAAAGGCCTGCATGAGTCCATATTGAATAGAACATCATTAAATATTCAATATCACCAAGAAACCCCAAATCATGCCCAGGAATCTGGATTCCTTAAAGCATCCTGGAGGAAGAGTGGTTGAGCATTAAATATATTCCAACAAAAATATAGCTGTATTACCATAAAATTTAGAATTATGTTTTCAAATGATACCTGAACTTCTTTTATGACATTGTTTATTTTATATAAAACCAAATCACTAAAAAATTAAAAAAAAATTTTTTTTTAAAGACCAAATCACCAATAAGACTAGTTAATTTGCGCTGTCTCTTGAGATGTTCTTAAACGTCTAAGAGGGAGTTTAAATACTTAGTGGTAGAAATACAATTCCTATTATAGGCCACATTAACGAAAAGCAGTTAGGTTACAAAGTATACGTGTGCGTACTTCAGCTTGGGGTAAAAGTGGGAGAAGTACTGAAATCTGATTTTTAAATATATAAAATAATGCCAACTTAAAAAGTTTTTTTTTTCCCCACACATAACTCTGTTGTTTTAAGATGTGTAATTTTGAGCGTTTCAAAATTAGTTTGCATTTTGACACTGCTTAGATAAATGTGCCAAAGACAACTTGTCTTGACCGTAATTAAGCATATCTGAGGTTTATTCTACTTGTTCTTTGTAACCCTAAGGAAACAATTTACCAAAATTATAGAGAAGTAAAGTGTTGAAATGACAGCATGAAAGTTTCTGTTCCCCTAAAATTACACGTAGGAAAACTACAGTCTACAGAAATGAAAATCACCGGTTGCCTCTCATTTTAAGCCCAATTTTGGTTCCCCGTAAATCTTCATAAAACCCATACTGCGCAAACAAGAGAACCATAAGCCACCAGAGATCCAAGACATTTCCTGGAACCATGAGAGACTAATACTTTCATCTGAACCAAAGGACTATCAATCAACAACTGGGTCTTGTGAAAGATAAGAGAAGGGGCAGGGGGAGGAGAGAGCAGATGGGAATGGCAGGGGACAAACCTCTGGGAAACCCCGCATCATTACCTAGGAATGCCCTTCACCCCTCGTCTCATTTAAAACCTCTTTCCCACAGGGCTCAGCAGACTGCAGAAGTCCCAGCTTTATATCCCGGCCTTAAAGGAGACATTTTTAAAAACAGATGGTATACTGTGCTGGGTTGACTATTCCCCCCTCCCCCACCCCTGCCACCAAAACTCATGTCCATGCAGAACCTCTGAACATGACCTTAGCTGGAAATCAGGTCTTGGCAGATGTAATCAAGCGGGGTTGTCCTGGGTAAGGGTGGCCTGCACAGCTATTGCCCTGGCGAGAAGAGGGGAATCTGGACACAGACACACACAGAAGGGAGACAGCCAAGTGAGCAAAGGCAGAGACCAGAGGGACACACCTGCAGGCCAAGGAATGCCCAAGATTGCAGTCAGCTGCCAGAGGAGAGGAAGGCACAGGAAGCATCCTCCCTCAGCGTTTTCGGGGACAGCACCGCCCTGCTGACTTTGGAATCCCACCTCTGGTCTTCAAAACCATGAGAGAACAAACTTCTATTGTGTTGGGCTGCCCAGTCTGTGGTGACTTGTTACAGCAGCCCATGGGAACCAGGATTCGCCTACAGAGACAGTTCTCCAGGACGGTCTGGAAAATGTCCTGGTCCCCAAAGTCCCAAGCCTATGAAGTCGGAACCTGTTGAGACAGAACCTGGGAATCTCCTGTAACACCTAGCTAGAGGTTTACACTAGAGGTCTTCACGTAATTTGGTTGAAGGGCCCCTGGGTGTTGGAATGGTCAGGATGGCCAGAGGTCTCCACGGGGCCATTTTTCTTTATACTTACTCCTCCTTGTGCATCTGCTGTGGATAGAGTTAGTACACGGCTGGAGCCAAAGAGCCAGACAGTCCTGGGCCAGCAAGCCTCTGAAGAAACCACTTCATGCGTTGGGATGAGTCTCCCCATGCACGCAGAGCCCACGAAGAAACATGGCATTGCTGAGAACAGCAGATGGGGCCATGGCAATGAAGGGCGTTGCACACGAGAAGCTCTTACCGAAGCTGGATGAGCGATTCTCACTTCCCCATTTTATCTGAACTGAAGATCTTTCTGGGCCAAATTAGTCATTGGGGGACAAATTTGACTTGTCCCCGGAACACTACCCCTTAAACCACGAAGGCCGTGGAAATCACTTCCTGCAAGCTTACCCCCGGTCTTCTGTATCAGTTCAGGTGGGGGCCTTTTTCTCCCCGTTGTGCAGACAGGAAACTGAAGTTCAAGGAGGTGAAGCAACGTGACCAAGATATTAGGGGCTTTAAACTCAAGTGCAGCCTCCCCTCTCAGCCTGTACAACGCAGAGCTGTGCGGACTTACTGTCTGGAAGGGGAAAGAACACCAGAACGCCTCCTGCTGGCTCAGATCATGGCTTCCTCAGGTAAGGAGTCGATCTTACATCGTGACCCAGGTTCATGCATCGTGAACATGTTTGTTTGCATTCATGTGTCTGACTGTCTTTTATTTGTGTAAAAAACGTGTGTGGAGAAAAAAGGAAGAAGAAGGAAAAGAGGAAGGCACTGGCCAGAGAAAACCTTGGCCGATCCTCGGCCACGTTAAGAATCTGAGGACCAGGGGCGCCTGGGTGGCTCAGTGGGTTAAGCCTCCGCCTTCAGCTCAGGTCATGATCTCAGGGTCCTGGGATCGAGCCCCGCATTGGGCTCTCTGCTCTGCAGGGAGCCTGCTTCCTCCTCTCTCTGCCTGCCTCTCTCTCTCTGCCTACTTGTGATCTCTGTCTTTCAAATAAATAAATAAAATCTTTAAAAAAAAAAAAAAAGAATCTGAGGACCAGTGGCTTCAGCTCACATCAGATACACAGCCTCTGGCCCCTCCCCAGACCTGCCCAATCAGAAAGTGCATTTTAGGGGTGCCTGGGTGGCTCAGTAGGTTAAAGCCTCTTCCTTCAGCTCAGGTCATAATCCCAGGGTCCTGGGGATTGAGCCCCGCATCGGGCTCTCTGCTCATCAGGGAGCCTGCTTCCTCCTCTCTCTCTCTCTGCCTGCCTTTATGCCTACTTGTGATCTCTGTCTGTCAAATAAATAAATAAAATCTTTAAAAAAAAGAAAGAAAGAAAGTGAATTTTAGGAAGAGTTCCCAGGGATTAGGACGCAGTTCGGAATCTGAGACGCCCCCGAGATATTCACCCGGAGAGCCGGTAACTGCGGGGGGCCCATAACACAGCAAAAGCTAGTCCAAGAGCCTCAGGTTTCTGATAGGATGGGGTGGAGAGGAGGGCGTGAGGTTTGTAGAAAGAGCCGAGACGACACCATGAATGAAAAAGAAGCCCTAAATATAGCCTGTCAGAGTGCCATCTGCGATTCGGGAAATGACTCCGAAAATTGGGTCAGAGCTATTCTAACCAGCAGAATGAAAAACCAAGTTTGGAGTTAGAAGTCAGGGAAGACGCTGAATGGGTCTAGAGTCAAAAGTCATTATATACTTGGTGGATGAACTCAGAAAACATGAATAATAACAATGGGACCTCACACTTACTGAATGGCCGTAGGAGGCGTTCACCTCATCACTACGTGCCCGAGCTCACTTACTGCTTTCCACAAGCCTGATGAGATCTGTGGCTGTGGAGGGCACTGAGGCTAGGATCCCCGCCACAGGCCGATGGGGAAGGACAGAAAGATCCCAGCTTGGGGTCTCCTGCATACTTCAGACACCTTCTCACATCACACTGAAATAAAATCGGGAATAGTATGTGTGTCCACTGCCAAGTTCAGATAGAGTCCCTATCAGCCTGTAACTTGCAAACGAACGCTGGGAACACAGAGATGTGCAAGCTTTGTGTTGACTGGGGGAGACGGACACACACAGGGAAGCTCAGCAAAGGCACTTGGACACTCCAGGCTTTGGGCTCGTCAGGTCAAGCCTACTGTTCTGCTACAGTAGCTACGAAAGGTCCCCACCCAAGTCTCCAGCCCCGCAGCTCCACTGATCAGGGAAAGTTACCACTCGGGAGCACTGAACAAGGATGAGTAACAAGAGCAGGACAGACAGGGCCCTGAGGAAGGAGCTTCCGGCTGAGGGAGTAGGACAGCTGTCACTAACCCCTGGCGTGGAGCTGCTCCTGCTGCGCGGGACCCTCCACTCTGAGAAGCTCCCCTGAGCATCCCATCTCTCCCAGAGCCTGAGAGAGCAGAGGCACTCACTTGTGTCTCCGCCATCTCATCAGCCCTCATAGGCAGTCCCCGGCCGTGATTCATCCCAACCCACGACCTGGAAGAAACTTACACAAGGGGGCTTCCAGTTGTCAGGATGCCGCCCTGGGCACTCAGCGCACCTATGATCGACAGGTCATCTGCGTATGTTTTATATTTTTTCTGAAAACACAGAAACAACATTCTGCCCACCTGCTTTCCACTTGTGTCTTGGTTCATAAAAGTCTAGTTTCCTGCCTTTCGCTCATCACTGTGGATCTTCCGGACAGTGTAAGGAGGGCTTCGCGGCGAAGAGGAGGCGTGGGTGGCACCGTCCCAGACAAGCATCACGGCTGGAGCAAATCACCTCTCTCTGAACCTCTACATGTCTGCTCAGTTCCTTTGCCATTAATGTTTTGTTAATCAGTGGGGATGGGCAGAGTTATCTCCTAAAATCCTTTCTAGGCCCGAGGTTCTGTAGTTGCTAATACCAGAACTGAAGTTTTTAAAAATCCCTACAACCTGTTAGCCTGGCATTGGCACACACTGGCTAGCAAGCTTACCTAACACTTTGCACTCGCTTTCGGTCCTGTTACTCCACAAACAGGTATGGAGTATCTCCCTTCTACAGAGCCTGTGGGGAGAAGCATCATTAGCCCTATCTTACAGACATGGAAACCAAAACTCAGAGAGAGAAGTCATTCCCTGAAAATCACCAGGCCAGTGTGAAGGAGAACCAGAGTTCTATCCTGGGTCCATGACTCCAAAGCCCCCTGTATCACTATCATGACACGTCCAGGGATCATTTCTCTGTAAGATGGAGCTAAAATTTCTGAAATTTGCGCTTCCTACTCTCCGAAAAGCATTTCCCTTTATAGCATCAATCCCACGATTGATTACCATGAATATGTCTGAATTTTGACCCAAATAAATATTTGCAAGGCTCTCTTTTAGTAAATCTAGTCCAATATCATAACAATGATCGAAAAAAAAAAAAAAAGGAAAGAAAACAAAACTCTACCAGAAGTTGCCATCCTATAAAAAGAAAGCTGCACTGAGTAGTTCCAGCACCATATATGTCCAAATCTTCCCATTGGCCTTCAAAGAAAAAAATGTAGCTGAGTGACTTGGAATTTGTTATTTTCCCAAGTGGGAGCAAGTTCCTCAGAATCCTCCAAGTATCAAAAATGTATTTTGATGAAAGAAAAACAAATCACTGTAACCCTTAAAGAAGGATTCTCGTTATTTAAGAACAGTATATGCAAACAATTTTATTCTTACTTGCAAAATCATTACATTGTAGAAATGTAGGATTTTTCTTCCACGTTAGAGAAGAAAAAAAAAAAATAGCAAGCCAAAAGCACAATATGGACTTTATAAATGTGAAAAGCAAACATGGCTTCAAAAAGAGTGTTCTCATGAATGCAGCTCGAGTATAGAAAAAGAAATAAATAAGAACTTTCCACACATGACTGCTATGGTCCTTACCCGATTTTTTAAAATTCTTTTCTTTTTTTTCTTTTTTTTTTTTTTAAGATTTTTTATTTAGTTATATGACAGACAGAGATCACAAGCAGGCAGAGAGGCAGGCAGAGAGGAGGAAGCAGGCTCCCTGCTGAGCAGAGAGCCTGATGTGGGGCTCGATCCCAGGACTCTGGAATCATGACCCAAGCCGAAAGCAGAGGCTTTAGCCCACTGAGCCACCCAAGCGCCCCCAAAATTCTTTTCTTTAATGTCGAAAATTAATTGCATTGATGACACCAGTATGCCTTTTATTTTTACTAGAGAGGGCGAGGGCTCATTTTTCTGACATGGCAAGTGACTGCATAATCACATAAATTAAAGAAGTCACACTGAAAATTAGCAGCTTTTCTGACCTAGCACGCTCAGTTTTGGGAATTTACTCCTATATGTAAATAACAGACAGTTGAGAAAATGTGTATGAGAATATCAGTGGCAGCGTTGTTTACGCCTGCCAACAAACAAAACAAATAACCGTCCATCTCCGTAAGCGGGAGTACACGGATACTACGGAATCATGGCATGGCCATTAAAAAAAATCCAATACGAACTGATCTGGAAAGAACTCTAGGAGCTATTAGTAAGCAAAAACAAAAACAAAACAAAACAAAACAAAAAAACAACAACAACTAAACAAAACACACACACAAAACAACCCAGCAGTTTACTGAGGAATATTACAGAATAATTCCACTTCAGTTAGAAAAACAAGCAAGAAACAAACAAACAAACAAAAAAACTCCAAATGGGCAGGAAAGTTCTTTCTATACAAAGGTTTGCATAAACATACAGAAAGGCAAACACTGTCTGTCTGCAGAGCACGAGTGGGGAATGTGGGGTGGGGGCGGATATTAAATGTTACCTTTTATTGTCTGACAACCAGCATGCGTTACTTTGGCAATTAAAATAATCAAGGAGGGGTGCCCGGGTGGCTCAGTCTGTTAGCCCCTGCCTCCAGCTCTCGTCATGACCTCGGGGGTCCTGGGATGAAGCCCACTCCCTCCTCCATCAGGCTCCCTGCTCAGCGGGGTAATCTGCTTCTCTCTCTCCCTCTGACACCTTCCCCCACCTGCTTGTGCACTCTGACTCTCTCTCAAATAAATAAATAAAATCTTAAAAAAAAAATCAAGGAAGTAGACACACCCTAAGAAAAGATGAAAGTCAGCAAATCTGAGATGTGGTCCATGTTCTTAAGCATCAAAAAGCATATCCAGATTCAAACACGGCGAGTATGAACACGGTGAGAAAGAAGGAAGCGTCTCTCACAGCTTGCTCTCCTATCAAAGCCACAGCAAGCCCAGGGCGGGTCTCCGCCCCTGAGGAGAGCCCAGTGATGCCCTGAGCCAGACAGTGAGGCTGGATAACCCCAAATTCAAGGCAGGCTACCTCAAACCCTGCCTCTCTCCTTGGGGAATCAGTCTTGCCTTATTAACACACCAGGACCATCAGAGAAAGCAAAACGTCACACTGCTTACCTCCTGCTTCTCCACATCTAACAGCGATCAGCTTTGCTTTTTCTGTCCTGAACACAGCACAGAGAATCCCCTACATTCTAGCTACCCTTTGTCTGCTCTCAGGGTCCTATGCTACGTGATACTTTCCTCCCTTGCCCAGAAAAAAACATAAATTCTTGCCCCAGAGAGCATGTTTTAGGTGCTGACAGCTTCAAATAAATGCATCACAGGGCTTCAAAACCCGTCTGACAAAGGCAATTTGCTGTCAAACAGAGTGGCAATATGGGCAGTGTGCTAAATTTTCTCTACGTCCCCCCTTGCAAGCTTATCTAAGTACAACCTGACACGGTATCTGAGCAAAGGAACCCATTAAAGAGGCCAAGTCATTGCATCAGTTCAAAACTGACTTCTTTTGACCCAGAGTACAGCTTCATGTTGGCACGGACCCTTGGTTACTGAGACAGACCAAAATAAGTACATTACTCCTCAGCGTCAAATCGCAAAGGATGCCATCAGCAAGACTGCGTCGTCCCCTCCAGTCCCCTGGGGGGCATTCGCAGGAGAGGGGTCACAGACTGACTGAAACAGCGTTTTACAGGAAGTCTGAATGGCCCTTTCCAAGGGATTATTGATTCAAAAACGTCCAGTCCATTAGATGTGGCCACAATTTATCCCTTTACGGCAGGTCAGACTACACCAGTTTCTTTTCCCCTAAAATTGTTGAAAGGCACTTGCTATTTAGGGCACCCCAGGGGGGGGAAAAAAAGTCGCTTTTCTCTTGCAAATATTTAGATGTGTATAAATAATCACTAACTAGATCACTCAAATGTTTTTCTAAGAAGGACCTCACCCCGCGAGGGGCCACGTGAAGATTTACTTAATGACATTCTAAAATCACAGAAGCACCAAGAAGATCAAATAACCTAATAGAAGCCAGTAGAAGTTTCCCCTAAAAACTGCTCTTTTTTCCTATAATAATTGTCTTTTAGTTCTTTTGGGAGAAGAAGGGAGTGGGAAAATCTCAACCTTGTCTCCTCACGCATATATTTCTTACTACTATTAATTTTCCGTTATTTCTCTCAGTTGTCTTGTCTCGGGCAAATCTGAGCCCAGAGGCCTCAAAGGGGTTTTAGGAATTTCCCCCAGACCGATATTAATGTTCAAAGACCTCTCTGTGCCGAGCGTGCTATCTGTCTTCCTTTTGTTAAAGGCAAACAAGGCAGAAGCACACGGTGCTCTGGCTTTTTCGATACATTCCCTGAAATCACTACTGATTGGGAAACGGTCATACCAAATGCATTCAATGATAACACTTTCCAAAGACGCGAACGCTAACATTAAGAAAGTTGTATGTTTGGGAATAGGTTTTCCACACCCAACCAAAGGCCAGTCCCCGCTTAGGAGCGAGCCAACTGCCTAAATATTGTACTTCTGCTGCCATCTTGTGGTCAATTTTGAAATCTCACCCTCTCCCTCTCTCCCTCTTCTCTCTCTGCATGGTTTTTTCTCTGTATCTTTTGGAGGGCACCTACATCCAGATCTTAAGGATTCCCTTTCTTTAGTAGATGGGGGGGACGGTCTGCATTATTCTCTGAAAGAAGACGGCGCTGGGGTTAACTCCTCCTCCTGCCTGTACATGCCCTCCTTTTTCCACGTATTTTTCTCATTTTTCCACTAAGCCATTCCCTTTAATGTAAGTTTTTTTAAAAAGGCTTTCTCATTTAGATTAATCTAGTTTCCTACAAGTCAATGAAATATAGAAATACAGAAAAATAAATTTGTCTCTTTTTTTTTTTAAGATTTTATTTATTTGACAGCCAGAGATCACAAGTAGGCAGAAAGGCAGGCAGAGAGAGAGGAGGAAACAGGCTCCCTGAGGAGCAGAGAGCCTGATGCAGGGCTCGATCCCAGGACCCTGGGACCATGACCTGAGCTGAAGGCAGAGGCTTTAACCCACTGAGCCACCAGGCGCCCCTGTCTCTCTTTTTTTTTTTTTTTTTAAAGGTTTTCCCTCCCAAACTGTTTCCAAATTGCGTTTTTAGAAAGAAAGAAAGAAAGAAAGAAGAAAAGAAAGAGAGAGGGAGTGAGAGAGGATGGAAGAAAGGAAAGAAAGAAAGAAAGGAAGAAACCAACCAACCAACCAACAAACATGTCTTTCTGTCTATAAACGCCATGCCACCCTTCACGGCCACAGATGTCTCAGGATCCAAGGAGGAGCCCTGGTGGGGAGTAGGGAAGCCACACTGTGCTCCAGGAGAGAGTGTCCCAGGGCCCCGGGCCAGATGGGGACTGGGTCCCAGCATCCTTTATTCTTCCCCACCTGTCCTGGTCAACTGTGGGCCCTGGACGGATATGGCAAAGAAAATTCATAAATCTGGTGGGAAATCCGATGTTTTTCTGAGGATATATTGGAGTGAATAATTCTTAGCCAGAGCAACAGTCTATTTTATAAAAGTCACCATTCCTGTCTAGCTCTATGTCACTCCTCTAACTCGGGTGGAGAAACAGAGTCACCAGAGACGAGCACCCAGGTAACACACGTAGCTAGAATCTTCCAGAACAGAAAAGGGATGAGTAAGGAAACAAGCATGAAAACAATCTGCTTCATTCCTTGTTGGAAATGACTTTAAGGGGCATCTGGGGGCTCAGTCAGTTAAGTATCTGCTTTGGCTCAGGTCATGATCTCAGGGTCCTGGGATCGAGTCCCGCATCGGGCTCTCTGCTCAGCGGGGAGTCTGCTTCTCCCTCTGCTCCTCCCTCTGCCTGTGTGCTCTCTCTCTTATTCTCTCTCAAATAAATAAAATGTTAAGAAAAGAAAAAAAGAAAAAAGAAAATGACTCTAAAAAATCTTTCCCCATCCTCTTCTGTATACCCATCAATACACCGTTGATATGTTTAGACTTTTTTCTTAAAACTTAGCCTTATCATAAGCAATACTAACCACACAGCATGGCTTTGATGTGCCTGTTACATGTTTTCCTCAAACCTTCAGTGAAATTCCCGATTGTTCATATACAATAAACTCCCTCGTGCGCCGCCCAGAGACAGCCCTGGTGCCGCCAAGACCAGAACCATCGCACTTGGGGACACGTCGCTCTGCAGTAGACGTGCTAAGTTTAAGGAGAGCAGAGGAAATCTAACAACCGTTGTTTTTAAGTAGTTTTGAGGGTCACCGGGTCAAGACTCTTGACTTTTTAGGGGCATGGTTCAGATCAGAAGTTCTCAGACATTCTTCCTGCTGTGACTCACGAAACGAGTGACGTTCCCACGTGCAACACTCTCTTGTGAACACCAGCAGCGCCTGTGGGTGACATGCAACTTCCTGCCTGTATCTGCAATCCAGCCAGCCCAGAAAGCCCAGCAGAATGCCGGGAACGGGCTCTCCCGAGAGACGCCTGGGAGCGCTCCTATTTCCTAAGACACAAGTAATTCACAAATTGTGACTCAAGCTATCGTGGACTCATTTTAACCTCCAACCAGTCAAATACTGGCGGGACCCCACAGCTGGAGCCTGCCTGAGGAATACAGAGGACACTGCAATGACTGTTTTAGAGCCGTCTTATTCTCTACGAGGAGATCAGACTGAATAGGAACTGGTGTGACTCTTCAGAAGGTTTGGTTCTTGTTTAGTTTTGTTAAGTTTCGCTTGCTCACTTTTGACACATTCTAGGTACGTGTGGTTCTTTACCCTTTCTCCAAAAATCAGCCTGGGGGAGGGGGGAGATGGGGAAAAAGAAAGCTGAGGAGTTTATTTGGTTGAAATTTTTACTGTGGACAGACCCGGTTTCGACCCAGGGGGGTTTACAACTTGAGATATAAAAGAATGTTCTATTTTGAGAATTTGAGGACATCTGCAGCCACGTTCCTGGTGGCCACAGGATGCACAAAAAGGGCATTATCTATACCACATATGAGAGGCATCGAGAAAAAAATGCACAGGTGCCCAAAGGCTTCAGATTTGCTCCTCAGACAATAATAGTAGCGTATAGTGCAGTCAACAGACCTACAGATACTCGTGAGCGGCAAACAGGAGTATTTCTGGGATCCCTGCAAGGTTCACGAGAAGCATTACCGCAGCACGTGGGATCAGAGTGCTCGAAAAAACTGAGGATAAGGCGCCTGGGTGGCTCAGTGGGTTAAGCCGCTGCCTTTGGCTCAGGTCATGATCTCAGGGTCCTGGGCTCTCTGCTCAGCAGGGAGCCTGCTTCCCCCTCTCTCTCTCTCTGCCTGCCTCTCTGCCTACTCGTGATCTCTGTCTGTCAAATAAATAAATAAAATCTTTAAAAAAAAATTTTTTTTAAACTGAGGATAAAAACATGCTTCAAAGCCCTCTCTGATATGGACGAGAAAGGAAGGACAGTTTGAACTAGCAGCCAATCTGAGAGAATCAGTGGAGAACGATTGTTGGATCATCTATATCACGAGTGCAAAGTTTAAACCAACAAGCAATTCCTGTTAGGTGTCTTATCGGATTAGCTCCACAGATCAACACTCGGATGAAACCAGTCCCACCTGGTTATCCCCTTGAGAGCACAGATGCTATCAATGAGTCCCTTCGTCTGACAGAGTCAACTCAAATCAGCTCCTGGTATCAACATAGCAACCTTTTGGGACTAAGTTCCAAAAATATGTCAAACGAGCATGCACTAAAAACAGATAAACACACAGCAAACACAGCTTGTCTAGTCATGGGAGGACAAATGACACATAGAATTTTGAAACTTTCTAGCCCCCATAAACTTTATATTGATTGGATTTAAAACTAGTCTATTTCCCCAGGAAGCATGGGTTTCTATCACACCCATATATAGGAAACAATACGAAAGGGTTTAGAATAAAGCAACATGAAGTCTGCGATCCCCCAATAATGTTTAGTGAGCAGAGAGAAGTAAGGTTAAGAGTTTTTAAAAAAAGTTTTAAATGTTGTTTTAGATCTCTAAGCAAAGTAAGGAGACTACAACCACCATCTGTCTTCATATAATAAAACAAGACTTTTTCAAAGATATACAGTTTCTGGAAATACCCTTTTTTTTTTTTTAATAGAGCCACTATTTCAAAGCATTTTCTATTTCAAAATGAACAATAGGCATTTATTTTAAACTTAAGGAAATTCACATTGTATAACACCTGAATTGCTTGAAGTTAGGATAGATTTTTTTAAAAGATGAGAGTAGCATTTTGAGCAAGAACTCTGTTCTCTGTTGTTTTATGATTTTTGCCACTGAAACCAGTCCGGTGGGACTCACAGACTAACGTTAACCTTGAAGAGGGAAACATGAGGACCCAAAAGAGAGAGAGACAACACAGTCTGACCCAAGAACAAAGAAAAGGAAGTGAAAAGTCCTCAGTGGGTAAAAGGAGAAGGTATATTTCCACAAGGAGCGACCAAGCTTGGTTCTTAGAGCCGGTTCTGGGAGGCAATCTTGGGCCCTGTGCCCAGTACCAAACGCAAGTATTTGACAAACCGCAAGGTGGGTCTATCTCTCTATCTTTTTTTTTTTTCTTTCTTTCTTTCTTTTTTTTTTTTAATTTAACAGCCAAGAAGTAAACCTTCCATTCTAGAAAAAACTGATTTGGAGGAATTTCAGAATAAGAACTACTATAAAGTCATAAAACAAATTAAGTGGCAGTGTGTGTGTGTGTGTGTGTGTGTGTAGGTACAGGTACACACACATAGACACACACATACACATGTGGGGACCCAACAGCATGGCACCGACAAAGGTAGACTCAAGGTCAGGACTCCTTTTTGACGATTCCCAAACTTCTGAGCTTTCACTTTTGTGAAACAGGATATGCTATCCCTGGTTTATCTCCAAGCTCCCAGCAACGTCCAAGTGCTACAAGAATCCGAGATAAGGTAGGGTCCTGCACTCTGATAAGCCCGTACTCAATGGCAAAGGAAAATAAGTATCCGTGCTCTGAGCAGCTATGAAATCACCTGAAAATCTGATGAAGACAGAGGGTTTCAATGCACCCTCAGCGTCTCCCACACCACAGGGAGAGAGGGCACTTAGGGAAAGAGGAAGAAGGTTGGACGTGATTTGTTCTTTTCGGGTCTGTTAGAAATCATTTCAAGAGGGTCAGTCCAATTTCTAATGAATGTGTGATTAAATGAGTGATTAAATGTGAACTTTCAACCCACACAGAGATCAATGATTCAAATGGAGCAGGAATTCCTGGTATATTACAAATCCATCTGGAAAATGTACATGCTTCTAGACCCGGAGCCAGCCTCGAAGCAAAGTGAATCGGTCTTAAAGCAGCAGCCCAGACAGATGATAAGCCAAAGATATCAATTCACCAAGTCTAGTCCTGATGCAAAATTCCGAAATGTGAACTATCTTTCGGGTCCCCTTTCTGTGATTCTTTAAAAGGCACTTCCGGGACAATTTGCTCTGTTTTCTCCGCCACTAAAAGCAGGGTACAGCTTTGACCAAAAGGAGGTGTGAGGTGCTTATGCTCAGAATCTGTCCTCTTCCAATGACATGTGGGGAAACCCCGGGACGCTGACAAAACATCTTCCCTGTCCTCCTCAGCCTGAATCCCCTTAATGTCTTGTCATAGCTGTCACTCATCTGAGCAAACTAAATCAATGTCCTCTCCCAGAAGCTATTAAACTATGTTATTCTGGAAAGGATAACTGGTTAACATAGCGAGATACTGTTACTTTGTAACAGACACCTTTAGATGGGAGGACTGGTAGAGAGGACGGAATAGTATGAGGGGTCTGCAAGGCAAAAGGCAAAGGATATAATGAATGATGTCCAAAGGAGGCAACCGAGATCACGGTCACCACCATCCTATTTATCAGCTCTGCCTCTGGCATGAGAAAGGTGGGAAGGAAGCAAAGGTAAAGACTGGTATATGGCAAGCTCAAGGGCAGGACTGCCTGAGGAAATCCCAGACTCATGAGCACATCCAAGTGTGTGCGCTGCACACAAGGGCTTGTTGCCACTTCTCAGGAGGTCATTTGAGTGCTGGCCCTAAGACTCTTCTAACAAAGATCCTATTCTGATTCAGGACAGGTTCTTTTTTTTTTTTTTTTTTTAAAGATTTTATTTATTTGACAGACAGAGATCACAAGTAGGTAGAGAGGCAGGCAAAGAGAGAGAGGGGGAAGCAGGCTCCCTGCTGAGCAGAGAGCCCGATGGGGGACTTGATCCCAGGACCCTGAGATCATGACCTGAGCCGAAGGCAGCGGCTTAACCCACTGAGCCACCCAGGCGCCCAAGGGAAGGTTCTTTTATTTCAATTTGAAAGGACTCACCCATTACCAAGATGGGACCTGAGCTATCCAAGATGATGAAAATGTTGCAGCTTAGATAGAACCTGGGCTCCAGAAACGTCAAGATTTGGGGTTGAAACTTGTCTCTCGCATTTCCTAGCTGTGAGATCTCACGGTGGATTTTCTCTATGAACAATTAATAAGTCGGGCCCAGAATTCAGCGGCTACTCACTCATTTCATTGAGGTGGCTTATGTTGAAACTAGGCCAAATCTCTTGATTTAGTCTGAAGGTTAAACCAGACCTGAATTGAATGAGAGATGCAAAAGCAATGAGCTTTCTGGGGCATCCATCCCCAAGCATCCATGTCCTAGTGGAGAGAAGTTCAAGTTCCAAATGATGAACTTACATCACCAAGAATCGAGGGATTTGTGACAAGAATAGCTTGAATGTCTTTGGGATACAATCTGTTGTCCCTGTCACAGATTAATATTGATTTCAGCCTGCCCTCAAGCTACTTCAAAAACAACAACAACTGTTTGCAGTCCTTGGAGCCAGACAGGCAGCCAAAATAAGGAATGAAGGGGTGTGTGTGTGTGGGTGTGTGCGTAAAAAACTCAGGGAAAGAATTCAGGATATTAGGTAATTCTTGACGTGGGGCACGTACACGCAGGGAATTGCAAGTTCACAGAAAACTATGAGAAATACTTGGACTTGATGGGCAAAAAGTGTTATGTAAATTCACAATATCATCATCGCCCTACAGTTTTCCAAGATAATCACTTGATCCCTACCGGGCATTTCTATGGGGTCTGCAAATGAGAACTGCAGTAAGCCGGACGCTTCCTTTTTAAACATGATCATCATACTGTACACTTGATACTTAAGCTGAGCACTCAGATCTTCCCTTTCCCCAGTATAATTTTCATCTAAGCATTCCTTGGATACTTACATCATTCTTAATGGAGACTGTGCCGTATATCCTCTGTGGACACATGGAAGTCTGGCTAATTGGACTGACTTGATTACAACAGTCAGTGAATTCTCCCATTTCCTTCCACTGCAATAAACGCTTAAGATATTTTTGTCACCTATTATGTAAATATTTTAGATTGCCGTCATTTTCTCAAACAGGGCTTGGAGGCAAATGTGCTTTTATCGTTCTGCCCACTAGACAGACTCCTGTACTTTCCATGTACGTGTCTTGTTCGTACAAAAACTTCATGTCCCAGAAAAGTTTGAAATGAACCCATGAAGAGCTATCCCTCAAATTCTATAGCAACTGCCAATGAGCTTTAGCTGTGCAGCAAGGCCGTCTCTTCAGCCCCAGCAAGCCATCCAGATGGCACAGAGTTCCACAAAAGGTGCAAGAGGTGAGGACATAGCTCGTCTCCAAAGCTAAGTATCTGAAAGGTAGAAAATACGCTTTTTTTTGAGAGCCTCTCGTTTGCTGTTAAAGGCTAGATCTGAGAAATACTGTTTAAAGGACTTCCTTTCTTGACCAGAACGAAAGTGTGACCCATAATTAAGTTGCTATTGTCTCTTTAAGGGGTAGGATGAGTACCTGATTCCAAGGGTTACTCGCCCCATATATCATACCTGTCAAAGTCCTTTAAACTCTAATGAGTCAGCTTGCCGAAAATACACTCCAGGCTCCCATCTGAAAACTAAAAATCTAAGTGCTGAGTGGGGGAAAGTTAACCCTCAATCCCAGCGTAAATTGGGGCAGAGAGGAAGCAGGAAAAGGCTCCTGACTTACTCTAGACACAAAAACCCGCTGACCTCTACTGCGCACGATCCACGCAGGGGCCGAAGGCTCCTACCCCTAAGGCCACCGAGCTGGGGGCAGGGGACCTTGGCAAGTGAGGACGATGTGTGCAAAGATCAGCCGTTTCCTCCCGGTGCACACAAACCCTCCTCTCATTCCCAGAGAGATCCGCTCCTCCAGGAGAATAAAAGCGTCTCTGAGAACAGGCTCCCAAGTGACAGTGGACTCAGGGTGGGGAGGCTTTGCTCCAGGGCCCTTGCACAGCCTTAGTTGGTGGGCGGGGGCGGGAGGGCGCTCCCCCCCCCCCAAGCTGCGCGGAGGGCCTGGCCGCTGGTTTCTGGTAGGGGCACAGCGGAGACACAAGGATCTGAAATTCCAAAAATGCACTAAAGCCCCGGCGGGCCAGTCGGCCAGGGAGGGGAGCAGCTGCCGGGTGACCGCTGTTGAAGTGGCTCCTTAAGGAGGTGGGCAGATTGATTCCAGCTGCTAAGCGAGGGGCAGGGCAACGGCCGGCCGCGGAATGCGCAGAGCCTCAGCCCAGCCCGGGACAGCCGCTTCCCCATCAAGGGCCAGGCCAGACAGGAGCGGCGGCTGCAGTCTGGGCCTGGCAGCAGGAAGAAGGCCATCGGTCTTTGGGTGGCCCCAAAGGTGCCATGTGGACAGTGTCACTGTGTAAGTGGAGTGTCCCTCAGGAATCCGAAAACTGTCTCCTGAGACGTCGGTTGGGAACGGGCCCAATGGTTCCAAAAGAGAATCCTTTCGGGCTGGTTCCTGTTTTGCTCCCAGTCCCACTCCCAGGTCCTGGCCTTCTAAAAGCTCCTCACCTCTCCCTACCCACCCCTCCTGGGCCACCGTCCCCCGCCACCCAGGAACACTAATCAATGCACAGGAGAGACAGACCAGGAAGGGGTGCAGAGGCAGAGTGGGGGGCCCATGGACGCTGGACAAGAACGCGTCCCCTTCAGAAGTGCCGGCCTCCAAGTGCCGGCTCATTTAAGGGGTCCCCTGAGAGCCCCAAACTCAGACACCAAGTGATCTAAGAGGGAAGGAGTAAGAGGTAGGCGGGCATGAAGGCACGCCTAATGGAATATTCAATATCCTGCGAAATGCACTTTCGGCGGGGCGCTTCCAGGGGCTAAAAGCCAGTAATGGGCTCTGGAGTCTGCACTTCCTCTCCCTAATGTCCAGAGGCGTTTTAATGCTGCAGCCAATCGATCAGCCTCCTCCGGTGCAGGCGGCGAGGGGAGTGCAAGAGCTTCCTACTTGTGGCCAAAGTCGCCAGCCCTCCCTCCCACCCACGCCCCGCCACCGCGCGACACACAACTCCGAACGGCAAGGACTGGGCTCCTAAAGTGTCCGGGAGAGGAAAGGAAGGAGCCTGGAGGCGCCCAGAGAAACAGCTCCCCTCGCTCTTCACCCAACTTTTCCGCGGAAAAGCTTCCGCGGAAAGACAAGGAGGCCGCCTTAAGCCACCCTGGAACGCGGCTGGTCAGCAGCCCCAGAGCTGCTCCAGGTACAAGGTCACCAAGCCGCCTCCGAGCCCAGGGCAGCCCCAGGTGTGGCTCTTCTGGAAGGGGCACAAACACTGCACACGAACGTCCAGAAAGTGGGGCTTCTCTGCCATTTCTTGCTGACATCACAGCTGCCTGGGAAGGGACCCTGTGAATAAACCTCTCCCGGTCTCCCCACTCCGGAGGCCGGATCCCGGCGGCGGAGACGCGCCCCCGTCCCGCCTCCCCACGCCCCTGTATCGTCCCCGTAGGGCTCCGGCGCCGGGCGAGTCAGTCCCTCGGCCCAGCCCGACCCCGGCCGGCCTCCGCCGCCCCTCCCCCGGGACACCGACGAGGCACCACCGCGCACGCCCTGCGGCCGGGGCCTGGGGTCGCCTCGGGGAGCTCTGCGGCCCCGGGACGCGCGCGTCTCTGTCCCGGCGAGGCCGTCTCTGTCCCGGCGAGGCCGTCCCCGCCGCGCCGCGCGCACGGAGAGCGGCGCGCCCGCAGCCGGGTGCGGGGCAGCCGAGTTAGCGGCGCTAGCAAACTTTCCGCTTCCTCCCCACCCGCCACGCCACCGGGGCGCGTCTCCCCGAGGAGCTCGCCTTTCCCAGCCCCGCAGAGTCCAGCGCGGCACGTGACGGGCAGGAATAAAAATAAACCCTTCCCAGGCCCCGGGCCGCGGGGGGCACCCCACTCCGCGCGGCGGCGGCGAGCAGGGGGGGCCCCCGCGCCTTCCCCCACAGCTCGCGCCCGCGCCCCCCGCCCGAGCCGGGCCTGGGCTCGGTCGGCACGCCGCGCCCGGCCCGCGCCTACCTCTCGGACTTGGTGAACTTCCGGAACGCCTGTCGGAGGTCGTGGAAGGAGCGGTAGGTCTGCGGCTCGGCCGAGATGCCCTGCGCCCGGGTGGTGCGCGGCCCGATGTGCGGCGAGGGTGCGGGCAACACCGACTGACATTTGTGCAGCTTCCTCTTCAGCTCCTGGATCTCCTCCTCCTTCTCCGACAGCCGCGTCTCCAGCTCCTTGATCCTCTGCTCCTTGAGCATGAGAATCTGGGCGAAGTCCTCCTCCAGCTCGCTCATCTTCCTCCCGGGGCCCCTCCGCGAAACTTTGCTCGGGCGCGGCCGGACGCCGGCCGGGGGAGGCGAGCGCGGCGACGGAGCCGAGGGGGCGCCGAGTGCGAGCGCGCGGCTGCGCTGCCCCCCGGAGCGGCCGGCGGGCGCGGGGAGCGGTTGTCTGCTAGCCCCTTCTGCCGAGGGCGCTGAACGCTCCGAGGGGAGGACGAGACGTCTAAAAGCGGCGGAGACTAGAGGCAGAGTGCTAATCCCCAGCCTCTCGGGGGACTAGGTGATTATCTTTCATTGAGAAACCAATTAGAGCCGCCCGGCCTCCCCTGAGACCCCCTCCCCCGTTCCCTTTCCCAGTGGCTCGTGAGAACACCGCGCGCGCCACCCCACCTAAAGCCTGGCTTCCCGCTGCAGGGTTGGACCAGACAGCCGGGCTCACCCCATCACACAGTAATCACTCTTCCACGCTATATGGTACCAAAGGGAAGGGGTGGGGTGGGGGGAGCTTTATGCCACTTGATCCTGGAAATAGCAACAATTACCATGTGATCTGGCAGATGACGCAGCCCTTGTAACCGGAGCCTAAAGACTTGATGGGGTGTGTGTGAGAGACAGTGCGAGATATTTCAGAAATATGAGACTGCCTTCGAGTCCGTAACCTGCATAAATTCATGTCTGTGTTCACTTTTTATTTCTCTTCTGCTCGGGATGAGGTAGGGTGTGTGTGTGTGTATGTGCGTGTGTGTGTGTGTGCGCACGCGCGCGTGTGTGTCTCTTACTCTGCAGCCGTGTGCTTGTGACCCCAAGTAACAAGAATGACAGGACAATAGGAATTCCAAGTTTTTTCAGCAGGAATTTTTACTGGAAATGGTGAGCCCCTGGTTGGAAAGTTGAATGAAATAGATGTATGGTATTGAGCCCAGTGTTTGGCAGGGTCTGGGGAAGGCCATATTGTTGTACTTCTTAGAGCCTGGATTCTATTTCATCTGCTACAGTTAAAATGTGTGCATTGGGCATACAAATTACATCACGACATCGGCTCCCACAGTTAAGAAATGGTGACCACTAGTGCTAACCCGCGAGTTTGGGGGGAAAATTGCATCTGTGATCTGTGTTTTTCCCTTACCTGTGGTCTACTCCCTCACCCTCTGCTAAAGGGCTGTTCTACCTCTTTGAGCCAGAGTATTTGCTAATGAGTACAATTTCTTTTCCTTATCTGTTGTGTGTGTCACGGAGAGCCTTTTTCTTCACGTAAATCATTGTGTGAGTTTGTGACTGTGGGGGGAGCACGTCTCCAGGTAATGATCAACAGAATAGTATATCTTTTTTTAAAGGGGAAAAGATATAGATGCAGACTAAGATGCCAAAGCACTTTCTCTGAAAGAGTAACTTCCCTTAAAAAGAAAGATCAAGGTTTAAGCACTGACTGCTTATTTAAAAAAAAAAAAAAAATTCTTTCTACCTTGTCTGAAACACCTAAGGAAAAGCAGGCATATACTTTGGTTTATAAATAAATCCTAAAATACATTTTATTCTGGAGATTTCTTTATTATTTACTGTCAGTTCTACTCATCTGATTATTTTAAATTAAAAACATTCCAAGCCACATCTGAATTTCTTAATCACACCAGATGCTGAAGACTGGCTTTATTTACTTGTATTTGAGAAGGGGTTCTTGGTCTTGTTGATAGTTGGTATCCTGTTGCTTCCATCTATGAGCAATTTAAACTGCTAGTATCTTTTTAGGAACGCTCAAAACAGTTGGCCTTTTAAAATAATACATTAGAAACAAAAACTTTGTCACATTCAAAACTCTAGCTCAGCTTTACAGAAGAGATAGGAATTGTTTCAAAATGACTCTGGGACAGGTTCTTTCAAATTTTACATTGTCTTAAAAGCATATATTTAAATGTTTCTCCTTGCTTATTTATTTTTAAGATTTTATTTATTTATTTGACAGAGAGATCACAAGTAGGCAGACAGGCAGAGAGAGAATGGGGGGAAGCAGGCTCCCCACCGAGCAGAGAGACTGATGTGGGGCTTAATCCCAGGACCCTGAGATCATGACCTGAGCTGAAGACAGAGGCTTAACCCACTAAGCCACCCAGGCGCCCCTCCTTGCTTATTTTTAAAAAAGGAACTTTTAGACCAAGATTTCACACGCCCACACACACCTCAAAACCTAATTTCATCCCCATCTGCCAGAATTAGTTTTTAATATATCAGTTTCAACTTAAGTAATGTCGACACCCACTGACATTAAATCTTGTCCACTGGCTTAACAAATATTTAATTTAGAGTACAAGGAACACTTCACAGAGAGCCTGGTAGAAGAGTATTATTAAAAATCATAGCATTTCAAAGCTGGAAACAAGATCATCTAACCAAATCACCTCACGTTATAAAGGAAAAAAATTAGAGTTTTAAAGGCAAGTTCCAAGGTCACCTAAGTTAATAAGTGTCGCTCCAAGGATTCCCAAAGTCCAAACACAATGTTTTCCCAAACACACTGTTCTAGCCTGAAACCTGAAAATCTAGAAATTCTATGATTCTGTTACCCTTCAGCAGTGAAAGACGTGGCTTTACTCTGTGTTGTTCGCTTTCAAATCTGTAGCAGTAAGTTTCAACTATCAAAGTCAAAGTATTAATGAAACCAGAGTTTTATTTTATGCTGTTTCCTTTTTTTCCTAAAGGAGAAGGCCGCCATCTAGTGCCCTGGGAGAAATTTGCTAAATAAAAATCTTTTTTTTTTTTTTTTTTTTTTTTTTTAAGATTTTATTTATTTATTCGACAGAGAGAAATCACAAGTAGATAGAGAGGCAGGCAGAGAGAGAGAGGGAAGCAGGCTCTCCGCTGAGCAGAGAGCCCGATGCGGGACTCGATCCCAGGACTCTGAGATCATGACCTGAGCTGAAGGCAGCGGCTTAACCCACTGAGCCACCCAGGCACCCCGCTAAATAAAAATCTTAACCACAATGAAGGGAGGTTAGGTCCTTAAATACCCATACTAGGGTTTCCACGTTCCTCATTGGAGAGAAATAAAGAACATATGCTGAATTTTGTATCAGAGTTCATTTTTAAGAATTAAAAATTTAGGGATATCTGGGTGGCTCAGTCTTTTAAGCGGCTGCCTTCGGCTCAGGTCATGATCCCAGGGTCCTGGGGTCAAGTCCCACATCGGACTCCTTGTTCAGGAGGGTACCTGCTTCTCCCTCTGCCTACCACTCCCCCTACTTGTGCACTTTCTCTCTCTCTATCTCTCTGACAAATAAATAAGTAAAAAATCTTAAAGAAAAAAAAAAAAACGAATTAAGAATTCACAATCTTTTGGCCACAAAATGACAATGACAAAAGTGATGCTAAACATTTATTGAGTGTTTAATATGTGCCAGCACGGGGCTAAGTCCTTTATGCAAGTGATTTTAATGCCCATAATGACTCTATCAGGTAGGTTCTATTATTCCCATTTTATAGATGGAGAAACTGATGCTTAGCCAGATTAGCTATCACACCCATGGGTACAATGTCCAGATCTGACCTAGGTTTAATCCCTTAACCCCTTACACAAGACTGCTTCAACCTGAAATGTATTAAAATGTCCACTTTACTGGGAGCCCAGTGACAAGCAGAACTAAAAGTTCTTTACTAATGGAAACACACGGAATTTAAAACCCTGTATGAATCCAGATAAAGCTCTAAGATTCTGGCTTCTCAGCAAAGCAATCTATTTACTAAAATTGCTTTCCTTATGATACTTGGGGATCTGCTCTATATTTCATACACAGTGTTAAATTTATTTATTTTAAAAAAGATTTTATTTATGTATTTGAGATAAAGCAAGTAAGAGAGAGCACCAGTGGTGGGGAGGGGCAGAGGGAGAGGGAGAAGCAACCTCCCCACTAAGCAGGGAGCCCAATGTGAGGCTCAGTCCCAGGACCCCAAGATCATGACCTGAGCCAAAGGCAGACACTTAACTGACTGAACCACTCAGATGCCCCTCAAAAATTTTTTTTAAAGTGCATGTACTTTCAAAATGTTATGATGGTACATCACCTAATCCCCCCTACCAAAACCACTTTATAAAGAACTTGAAGCCTTATAGGTGTTAGTAGCTCATGGGGGATTCCTGTCCTTTAAACTAGGTCAGTGTCATGGGAATCAATGGGAGGACAGTGTCTATTTAAAAAAAAAAAATTAAACTACAAGTCAGTTTGCTTTTTGTTATCATTATATGCCACAAATTCTCAACAATGTCAGTGATAAAATACTCCTCCTTCCCAAAGTATTTCATTGGTCTAATTTCAAGCAGTTGCTGCCTTTCCTGCTGAGCAGAAGAACCACTCCCATGGCCCCACCCTTGGAACAACAGTGACCTTAGTATACACGTTACAGGGATCCAGCAAAGAGAACAGTCATGGGTTGGTGGTTGGAGTGAGGTCCCATGGATGGCAGCAGAAGATAAATCGGGAGAACCAAAAACAGCGATAGAGTTCGAGCTTTTGGAGTGGCTGGCATGGGTGGGAAGAGACGTAGGGATTGAAACCACCTCTCTAATCCCAATACTTTACATCCAAACACTTCTCTTGGTTACAAAGAATATTTGCAGAAAACTCCTTGAGATGCATCTTCCACCAAGGAATGCAACTAGCGAACTAAGTATTGGACTTGGAGCCTAAAGATGTAATCTTAGGTCCCCGTTCTGTCACTTCCCAAGCTGTGTGCTCTTGGGCAAATCCCTAAACCTCTGAGAGATCCACTTCCCACATTCATAAATTGAGCAGTGGAAGCTGCCTAGGGTCTAGAGCACGTTTCTACCTTCAAGGATTCTAGAGAATTCTGCTTTCCCTCTGGCTCACATTTTTAAATTATCCGTCTGTTCTTAGGGGCAACGTCCCTCTTTGAGCTCCAGCTGAGTTTAAAATTTTGACAAGAAAGAGTTAAAAGGGAGTCCAGATGGTCCTATAAAGATGACCTTGTACTTGGTGATGAACAGAAGCTTGGAGCATTTTCAGTTAATTCTACATCAGACTGGATGTGGCTTCACAATTATCGCCTAAACCACGTTCTGGCGCCCAGGAGTGTGGTCACACCTTAAGTAAGATAAAAGCTCGAAGTCCTGAAACACGCCCACATCTGCGTTAATCACCTCGAACATGGAAACAGAAAACGGAATGTTGTCTCAGCTAAACTTCAAAATTAGCATCCGTTTATTGCATTTACCTAATAAACCATAGGGTACGTTTAAGGAAAAAAATGCATCCCTTCAGAAACCAATAGCTAAATGCTTTATACCATGTGGTCCTGTTGCTGTACTCGGAGCTCTTTCCCACACTGCCACGCACCGGAAGAGCATCTCCATGTATGATTTCCTGTGATATCTCATCCACAGGTTTGGAGGAAAAAAAAAATCATTTTTCCTAGAAATTCTGAAAAATAAAACTTAGAGATGATGCTCCTTAACTACTGTAGACATCAAAGTCTGTAGTCTATTAAGAACCTTGAAGTACAGACTATTTCTTCTGGAATATGGAGATACAGAAGACCATGGGACTTTAGGCAGATAATCTCATCTCCCTGAGCCTCAGTTTGCCCAACAGTGTGTGGATATTGAATTCCCTTGCACCTGATCTTTTAAGGTTTGCATGAAGTGAGATGAAAGCAAGATGTTATCACTTAAATATGACCCTATAGAAATAAATCTAAGTAAAGTGGTAATGTTTCCCCTGCTTTGAAGTCACCCAGCAGGGGGTGAAGGGAAGGCCAGGAGGGGGTGGGGGAGGAGGAGGAGGAGGAGGAAATATTTGTATTACATTCAGCCTACTCACGGGTTATGGGGGCAGAATCTGAAGATAGCCCCAAGATTCCCACCCTTAGTGTATCTTGTACTGTCTCCCACTTATTCAAACACTAATAATCAAGGCACTACTCCGAAAGGATTTTGCAAATGTGATTATGGTCCTTAGTCAGTTGATTTTCAAATAAGGCCATCTGGTGATGTCCAGATAAAATGAATCAGCTAGGACTTTAGGAGGGATGGGGCTCTTCCTGGGGACGGGGTTTCAAAGCATGAGAAAGTCTTGATTCAAGAGAGATTGTCCATTGTTGCCTTCGAAGACAGAAGGGCAGCATGACAAGGAGCACAGGTGGAACCTAAGGGCTGAGAGTGACCACAGATACACAACCAGCAAGGACATGGGGACCTCGGTCCTACACTGGCAGGGAACCAAGTCCCGTCAGACCCACAAGAGCTTGGAAGAGGATGCTGAGTTCCCAGGGAGAACGCAGTGTGGTTTCCCTGTTGATCTCAGTCTTATGAGTCCTGGAACAGAGAATCCAGCCAATCTCCCCCAGCCTTCCCACCTCCAGAGCTGCGAGATTAAAAACTGAGCGTTGCTTTAAGTCTCTAAGATTGTGGCACTATCTGAGACAACAAAATAAAACTAATGAATTCAACTATCATTAAAAACAGCCATTAAAAATGCCAGAAATGTTTTACCGCTCTTAAAAGCCTGCCTTTACAAGAGTCATTTTTTTTAGGAAACTACTTTAGTACATTTCAAACAGATAACTTGGGGACATAAAAAGCTGTTCTAATTTACAACCTGCTTAAAGCACGCTGAGGACAGTGTGCACAGCCTTGCGAGTATGACAGACTCCCTTCCCTTAAAAGATGTGTTTAAAAGTTTCGAAGTTGTATCTTCTTATGACTGAAGTGTAAATCATCCCACCCATAGGTTTTACAAAGGACTGAGACCATTCACTAGTTTAAACTGCTCTGGGGCAGAAACCGTACTGTAGTTTACCCTGTGTAGCACACCGGCTCTATGACCTTGGGCAAATTATTTCATCTGCTGAAACTTACTTGTCCCATCTGTGCAACAGTAATAACCGTTTCATAGTCTTTTGTGGTTTTGATCATTTGTTGGCCTCTGGGAATGTATTTAAATCACCTTGGATCCTTAGTAATTAATTGGGTGTTTCTACAGTCATCCATGGAAATTAAGGGCTCCTACATCATACCGCCTTCCCGGCTCAGGTACTAATCAAATACTTCGGAAGAGGGAAGAGAAAAGCATACAGATCTTTGAGTTTGAGTTTAGCTTTTTATATGACTTAGCTTGATTATTTGGCTTGAATTTTTATTTATTTTTTTAAAAGGTTTTATTTTTTTATTTGACAGAGAGAGAGACACAGTGGGAGAGGGAGAAGCTGGCTTCCTGCCAAGCAGGGAGCCTGATGCAGGTCTTGATCCCAGGACTCCGGGATCATGACCCGAGCCAAAGGCAGATGCTTAAGGACTGAGCCACCCAGGTGCCCGTTGGCTTGATTTTTTAAAGTGACAGAAACTGGACTCATTTACTTGGAACACTTTTTAAAAACTAAATTGTTGGAGCGCCTGGGTGGCTCAGTGGGTTAAAGCCTCTGCCTTCGGCTCAGGTCATGGTCCCAGGGTCCTGGGATAGAATCTCCCATCGGGCTCTCTGCTCAGCAGGGAGCCTGCTTCCTCCTCTCTCTCTGCCTGCCTCTCTGCCTACTTGGGATCTCTGTCTGTCAAATAAGTAAATAAACTCTTTTAAAAAAATTTAAAAAATAAATTGTTATGAAATGAAGAAAACAGATAGGAATGCTATAGAATTCAAAAAGCACAAAAGGATGTTCGGGTGCCCTAGTTAACCAGATCCCCTGTATGGAAGCAATCATTCGCTCCCACCTTGACTTGTGTTTGTGCCTCATTAACTTTTATATTCATATATAAGCATAGCTGTACATAAATACCTATTTTTACACCCATTTGGCACAGAAGTTTCTACATCTGGTTTGTAAGCCTAACTCAGTGCTGTGATCCCTGACTTTCAGAACGTCAGTCCAATGCCACGTGACGCAGCTGTCCCATTGTGTGATAAAATGCTCTGATTTAGGCAGGAGGATGGCGTCACTTAGAGAGTGTGTCCTTCCTTTACACGGCCATTATCTACACTTCTTAACCTTAAAATATTTTGGCATTGGGTGCTTTATTAAATATTTTAATAAAAACTTTGCAGTGGTCTGATACTCTCAGAGAATAGGCCTAACATTATTACATATGTACGTTTTTTAAAGGATGTGACAAATTTACTATGGGTCTCAATTCTTACCACCTGCTTCTGTTGACAGAGACATTCGTGCGTGCCTGTCTCACATTGTTTCAAATTAACAAGCCCTGTGTTTAAAAAAAAAAAAAAAAATGGCTAACCATCACTAGGGATAAGGAGCCCTCTATTTGGACAGTCTCTTGAGCCTTTATAAATAACAGGATTTTCTTTTTTTTTTTTGGTCTCCAGTCAAAACTGCATACTAAGCTGAAGAGTTCACGTACTATTTCTGTTTCAATGAAGACACATTTATTTGGAAATTATTTTCTCAACATATCTAGCCATTTATTATAAAAATAAATTACAACTTGTTTTTATATCCATAAAAAAAATTGTTCCACAGAACCTGCAGGATTCCAGGACGCCTTAAAACGCCCAGATTTACAGTGGACATTCCCAAGTGCCTAAAAATGATATCTTCCCCACCTGTACTATCTGGGGCTCCATTTTCGAAGACTTACTAAAAACAGGTAAGGGCAAGACACCCTCAAAATTCGTCCATGTTCATTGCAAATAATTGGGTTACTCACAATGAAAAGTCTTTCTCTGAATGGAAAAAGGCTGGGGCTGTGCAGACCCCTTCCTTCCAGGTAACATCCCTCTCCCAGGCACCCACCCGCTGCAGGGAGCAGAGAGGGGCAGAAAGACCGGATATTGAAAGTGGAAGACACCACACCAGCGCCCTTCATTCAAGACTTCATCTAATAAAGGGAGATCACTTTACAACGTGCGGGCAGGCAGACATTACTCAGACTGTGGCTAAAATCATCAGCAAGAAACTCTGCCAGGAATACCTTAGTGTAACATGAGGTAGTGCTGGAGAGAGAGAGAGAGAGAGAGTGAGAAAGAGAGAGAGAGAAAGAGAGAGAGTGTGTGTGTGTGTGTGGCTTTAGTCACTGTACTTTTCGTCTAAATAATTTCCCCTGGCATGAGTAGGTAACAACAAGCTCTTCGTTTAAAAACGTCTCCATTCAGAACATTGGGAGAGTTCCACGGTCCCAGCAGACCGGAGTGATATTAACAACAGATGGGAAATGCCACAAGTTGACCGTTATCAGACTCCAGAGCACCGTCATCCATCAGGAGCGACGACTCCCTCCCTGCCAAGGCCAGACACTCTGATTTACCTTTTGCGCAAATGTCAAATTAGCATTCTAAGAAACACAGGAGAAGGGGCATCTGTGTCAGGAATCGTTTTATTACGAAAGAAACCATGAATCTGGTCTTCCTCCTCTGAAAGGGAACCAGAAAGCAATGTGTGCGTAACCTGAGCAGCTGTCCTTGACTTCATTCACTCCGCAAGTAACTTTTTTGCTCATTTTCCAGAGGTGTCAGGCACGCTGCTGGACGCTGAGGATAGCACAGACACGAGCGAGTCAGGCTGCCCACCCTCCAGAAGCTTCGAGAGGGTGGAAGGAGCAGTTTAAAGATGGGCACAGAGATGTAAACGAGTCAAGTCAAAGGTTATCACGGTGCAAAGAGAGGGCAGCAATAAACCGTGAGTGTGGGTGTAGAATGTGTGCGAATGTGTGAGAGAGACAGACAGAGACACAGTGTTCCAGAGAAAGCAAAACTCATCAAATCACCAGTGGATGTAGTCCCACTTTGTTGAAGCCAAAGGATTCATTTGCTAAACAAATTGATGCATTAGTTGAATTTCTGATGTGGAGGACAGAAGGCCACATCCTTCCCAGGAAGGTCTATGAGGGAGGGCCTTCCAGAATGCCTCTCCCAGGACGGTGAATTTTATCCTAGGAGGCGCTGAGGATTTAATAAAATGCCATAACCAGGGAAACTGTATAGTAAGTGACATATGGAAAGTTCCAAAGTGATATTTGGAAACAAACAAATGTATCTGCAGGGCCAATAAAGGCATACCATGGTCTCCTCACAGGGTTTTATGCTCCTTTAAAATTAGCCTCCTTTTTTGATTCTATAAAGACTGCTTTTTCCTTCTGAGTACGAGAATCCGTTCTCCAGGAAAATCGGGTTAAAATAATTAGATTGCTTCAAGAAATATCATTTCCTGGGGCGCCTGGTTGGCTTAGTCAGCTAAGCATCTGCCTTCACCAGGGGTCATGATCCTGGGGTCCTGGGATCGAGCCCCACGTCGTGCTCCCGGAACGCACCTGCTTCTCCATCTCCCTCTGCCTGCCGCTTCCCCTGCTTGTGTTCTCTTTCTGTCAAATAAAAAAAATAAAATCTTAAAAAAGAAAAAATGAAATACAGTTTCCTGACAGAGCTATCCTTGAAAATCCAAACACATGCATTTGTTTAAGAGAAAAACATACCATACATTTGAGTTCTATTTGTTGGAGAGCCAAAAATCTGTTTATCCATTATAAAAGTTAAATTATTTTCTCGATAAAGACAAAATTAATAAATAGCTAATGGGATAGTAAGTGTTCCCTACCAGCATGCAAGAGGGCAGTTTTTCAATTGCTACAGTTGTTGTAGGAAACTGGAGAAAAATTGGAGAAGGATTTTAAACATAAGCAGTTATAAAACATTTTATCAATAAGAGTAATTTTTATTTTGGGGGGTGCCTGGGTGGCTCAGTGGGTTAAAACCTCTGCCTTCAGCTCAGGTCATGATCCCAGGGTCCTGGGATCAAGCCCCACATCGGGCTCTCTGCTCAGCGGGAAACCGGCTTCCCCCTCTCACTCTCTGTCTCTGCCTACCCTCTGCCTGCTTGTGAGCTCTGTCTGTCATATGCATTAAAAAATATGTATATGTAAAAAAAAGAGTAATTTTTTAAAAGATTTTATTTATTTGATAGAGAGAGACACAGTGAGAGAGGCAGCACAGAAGCAGGTTCCCCACTGACCAGAGAGTCTAACACAGGGCTTGATCCCGGAACCTTAGGATCATGACCTGAAGGCAGACGCTTAACAACTGAGTCACCCAGGTGCCCAGTTAATTTTTAATAGCAAAAATTGATTATGCTATACTCAGAAAATGAAAAGAAGTGTGATTAATCAAAATTCCCTGGATGCTAGACTATATCTCACCAGACAGACTTACCTTTAAATTCAATGCAATTCTAACCATAATTTTCAAGATAGAAGTTGATGAGCTGATTTTAAAATTCTCATGGAGCAAATATTTCAAGATTAAAGACATTCAAAAAAACAACAAAAACTCTGGTCCTCTACAATCAACCCTCAAGTATACTCTCTAAAGCTGTAATAATTAAACCAATGTGACGATTTAAAAACTGGGCCAGTGAAAACACGTGGTTAGAAACAGATCCTTACCTATTATGGAAATACAGTTTATTATAAAAGGAGACTTTCAGATTATTGGTGACAGAACAAATGTTCACCAATTGAAAAAAAATGTTCATGTAATATATGTTTTAAATGTATTGTATATCTGTTTATTCAAATATAACATATTTATACGTTTTCCCCACTTTTTCATATGGTGAAACAAAGGGAACATAAAACTTACTATTTTAACCATTTATAAACATCTAGTTCAGGGACATTAAGCAAACTCATCATGCAACCATCCCCGCCATCCATCTCCAGTACCTTTTCATCCTCTCAAACTGAAACTGTGTCCCTATCATACAGCATCTCCTCAGTTTTCGCCTTCCCCAGCCCCTGGTGACCACCGGGCTCTCTGATCACTCTGGGTACCTCATTTAAGAGGACTAATGCCATCTCGCTCGTTCTGTGATTGGCTTATTTCACGTACCATCCATTCCTCAAGGTTCCTCCATGTTGTAGCAGGTTTCAGAGCTTCCTTCCCTTTTTTTTTTTTTTTTTTTTTTAAGACTTATCTATTTGGGGGGAGGGTGGAGAGATCAGGAGGAGAGGCGGAGGAAGAGAGAATGCTCTCACGGGGCTCAGTCCCAGGATCCTGAGATCATGACCTGAGCCGAAATCAAGAGTCAGCTGCTTAACTGACTGAGCCCCCCAGACACCCCCAGAACTTCGTTCTTTCCTAAAGCTGGATAATATTTCATTGTGTATATATATCACATTTTGTTTGTGCATTCACCTGTTGATGGATACTCAGGCCTTTACCTTTGTGGCTTCTGCCTTTTGCGAATGAATGAGACCACAGTGCACATTGGCTTTCAGTTCTTTGAGGCACATAACCGGCAGTGGACCTGCTGGCTTGTATGGTCATTCTCTTTCTAATCACAGATAATGTTTTGCAAACACACACACAGTGATGGTATCCATAACAGGCGAAGACCGTCTAAAAATCAATAGAAATACTGAAATCCCAACACGAACTGACAAAATATCTTCGTCTTCATCTTTGCTGATAAAACTCATTCTTGCCTGTCAAATTAGCAACACTTAATTTAAGAGACTGATAATACTCCTTATTGTCCAAGGTGTCATAAATGGGCTCCTCTGAACACTCGGAAGAGGCTAAGTTGTTAGTCTTTTGCAACAAGCAATTTAACAGTGGCCACCCAAACCTTAAGGATATTTTTGCTTTTACTCAGCAATCCTACCTCTAAAAATTAAACTTACAACATGATTCATGCTTACATACAAAAATTCTGGGGGATCGTGGGTGGTGCAGTCAGTTAAACGTCCGACTCTTGGTTTGGGCTCAGGTGGTGATTTCAGGGTCGTGAGACCGAGCCCCACATCTGACTGTGTGTAGGATTCTTTCTCCCTCTGCCCCTCCCCACTGCACACGCATGCCCACACAGGCTCTCTCTCTCTCTCAAATCAATGCATTTTTTTAAAAAGATTTTTTTTTGATGTTTGTGAAACAGAAAAAAAATTTAACCTAAATACATAAGTAATCGATGTTATGGCCACATTATGAAATGCTGCGTAGCTATCAAAAAAGAATGAGCTAGACCTGTAGGAAGATCTCCATGACAGGAGGAAAAGTGAAAAAAAGCAAGCCAGAAGTTGTGTGATTTTATTCCTGTGACCACTTTTTTTAAGAGTTTATTTATTTGACAGAGACAGAGAGAGAGGGAACACACGCACGGAGAGTGGGAGAGGGAGAAACGGGCTTCCCGATGAACAGAGAGCCAGACATGGGACTCCATCCCAGGACCCCAGGATCATGACCTGAGCGGATCCAGGATCCCAGCACCCCAGGTCATGACCATGACCTGATCCGGATCATGACCTGATTTGATCAACGACTGAGCCACCCAGGTGCCCCATCTGGTGATGATTTTTACATGTTATATTAAAACACATGTATACGTATTTAAACTTGCGAAGGCCATGGGAGCGAGGAGTACAGGACTGTTTTGCCAGGCATACGTGGTTTGAGCCCTTTCCGATGAGACTATGTTAATGTGCGTCATGTTTTTATACTGTGATGAAGGACTAATTTAGACATGATAGACTGCATATTTAAATCGAACCATCTGATGATTTTGGACAGATATGCACACCCATAAAACCATTGCCTTAGGATAGGAGGTCATAGCTAAACTTTGAAATAAATCAATGAACTTCCAGTTTTTAAATATATAAATATGAGTAAAATGACTAAGCTTCACTAATAAACACTAGCCGGAAAGAGCTGGAAAGAGCCGGAAAGCCCTCTTTCCTTTGCCGTCCCCTCACACTGGCGTGAGGTTGAGCGGACCGGCCTCTCCCTAATGCAGTGTTCTGTCCTAAGATGCGGTACACAGTCTTCAGCTTGGGAGCTGTGCTTTTCCCTCATTCCTTGGGCATCTTGGTTATGGCAGCTCCCAGGAGAGTCAAATCAATGGAAAGCATCTTACCTTACAGTTTAATGGATTTCAGAAATAACCCAATATAATTGCCCGTGTGTGTACACACTTGCATACACACACACACACACACACGCATGCACAAAATCCCTTCTAACATATCCCTGAGAGGGGCGCCTGGGTGGCTCAGTCAGTTAGTCAGTCAGGTGTCTGCCTTCGGCTTAGGTCATGATCCCAGGATCCTGGGATCAAGTCCCACATCTGGCTCTTTGCTCAGCGGGAAGCCTGCTTCTCCCTCTCCCACTGCCTGTCACTCTGCCTGCTTGTGCTCTCCCTTTCCCTCTGTGTCAAATAAATAAATAAAACCTTAAAAAAAAAATAAAAGAACCCTGAGAGTTAGTCATCTACTTCAATGGCTCTATAGGTAGATTGTTTAAGAAATTAGAATGGGTGTGACATTGATATGATATAAATCAGCATTTTCTCAACCTCAGCACTATTGGCATTTGGGGTGTGATAATTCTGTGTTGTGGGGGACTGTCCTGTGCCTTGTGGGATGATTAGGGCCATCTCGGGCCTTGACGCACCAGAGGCTGGTAACACCCCTGCAGCCCGCATCGTGAAGACCAAAAATATCCCCAGAATTGCCAAGTGACAGTTGTCCCAGCAAGGAGACTCGTGTATAAACGGATGCCAAAGGTGCTCGATACCAATTCTTACGTGAAACACTTCCAGTCGTCTTTCTCCATACATTCATCTTAATCCGTAGCCACGGTTGATGCACACACGGGAAGGGCAAGGAAGTCGTTTGTGCCATATAGCCACACAACTCAAGGGGCTGACCGTTGAGATAGACTTTGGTATAAAACCAAAAGTAGCCGTGAAAAAAGGCCAGCCTGACATTCCTCAGGTTCTTCGTCACTCTCGTCTAACAGAGTTTTAAAGAACTAAACTGAAGAACACCAGCCCTTCTTTCTTTGATGTCAAGTTAATTCCTTTTTTTTTTTTTTTTTAAGATTTTATTTGTTTATTTGTCAGAGAGAGGGAGCACAAACAGGGGAGCAGCAGGGCGAGGGAGAAGCAGGTTCTCTTTGAGCAGGGAGCCCAATGTGGGACTCAATCTCAGGATTCTGGGATTGTGACCTGAGCTGAAGGCAGATACTTAACCAACTTAGCCACCCAGATGCCCCAATGTCAAGTTAATTGTAAGAGAGCAGAGTAACCCCAGAATTAACGAGCCATTCTCATTGAACTTAAATATGAAAGTTATCATTCAATGACCAGATGTGACATTTAATATTTTCTCAGACTACATTCATGAAGACAGAGGAGAATGTTATCAGGGGGAGTGAAAGCGCCTTTCTCATTTCCTTGAGATATCTTCTGGAAGATTCTTTTTTCAAATAGGATTTCCATTTCTATTCTTTTCTTGATGCGTGATTGAGGCAGAAGTGATAGGTATTCCATACATAGAGTCTAACCTTCCTCCCTCAAATAAAGCCTTTTATTTTTTTAAAAGTCTTTTACTTTAGGGGCGCCTGGGTGGCTTAGTAGGTTAAGCCTCTGCCTTCGGTTCAGGTCATGATCTCAGGGTCCTGGGATCGAGCCCCGCATCAGGCTCTCTGCTCAGCGGGGAGCCTGCTTCCTCCTCTCTCTGCCTGCCTCTCTGCCTGCTTGTGATCTCTGTCTGTCAAATAAATAAATAAAATCTTTAAAAAAAAAAAAAGCCTTTTACTTTAAATCAAAACAAATGATCAATGACATACACAGAGGTGTGATAAAGACATACTTTTGCCATCAGCGAAGACATAAGAAGTGGAGGCTATCCAGTAATGTAGTGTTCTCATAATGCAGTTTCAGATTTAACGGCCTAACTTAATGAATGGTGCTTGAAAAGTTTTGATTATTTAATAGTAAGCAAAGTTCTTAACTTCTCTGCAAACTGGAATTTGGATTGTTATTTGTAATCAGTTCCAGTTAAAGTAAAACATAGAACCAATTATAGAGATGTCCTCAATGGGAAATTGAAAATGTTAGCCAGCTTTTAGTTTTATAGCTATACATGGTCTAACGTTCAAAATAAAAAAGTAATAATTGAATACAAAAGGCTATTAGTATTTTACAATAATAGAGTGTTCATATACTCACTGAATACTGTGGAAGCCTCCAGACTAATTCCCATATACACATTAAATTAATATATCCTTACAGCCCCCTGAATGTTATTCCCTTAGCTATGGTGACATTGAGCAAGGGGTACAACCTCTCCTCATTTCAATTTCCTTATACATAGGTGGGGATAAGAAAAATACCTTTCTCTCTGGGTGATTATGAACTTAAATATTTATCAGTAGTGGTAATATTAAGAACCATAGTTCAGCATAGGATTTCATTTGAATAATATTAAATGTCTCCATGTAATTTCTAAGTAGAACCATTAGATTACAGTTAAGACTTTTCTGAAAGTTATATGAATATAAGCATATTATTACTATATGTTATTGTGCTGAAACTGTGTCTCTGTGGGAGGTTATTTGCAAAAATCTCCACAATTATTCCCTTCCCATATCCATTCCTTCAAGAAAGCCCCCTTTCCCAGTGACTCTGAGCTTAACCATATGACTTGCTTTGGCCAACAGTACAACAGTGAATGTGATACAGGCTTTCACTTGAAGGGTACCCATGTACTGGGACTGGCCCTCTTGCTTCTCTTGGGAACACTCTGATCACCACGAGGAGAATGAACTCAGCTTAACCTACTGAATGGTAAGTGTGAAATGACCCAGTGACCTCCACTGTCCCTATCAATAGCCAGAGAAACACCAGATGTATGAGTGAGAACAGCAGCCCCTGGCTGATACCAAACACAACAGAGCCCAGCCAGAATAAGCAGAAACAGACTCATCCCAATAGAGCCAAGCCCAAATCATGGACCCACAGAAACATGAACAAATACAATGATTATTGTTTCCAAGTCATCAATTTTGGAGTGATTTGTTACACAGCAAGAGCCAACTGATACAGTCCCCACAGGCACCATACGTGAGAATAAAAAATTCTAATTTACAACGCAACTAATACTCTAAGTTTACAGCCCTCACTAAAAATGCTGACTTGCTACTGAAATACTGACAATAGCATTAACTCACCTAATAAACCGAAACCAGTTCTCTCTGGTTTTATTCTCGGTGGTAAACACTGGGCATTGGTATAATGCAGAAAGGTAGAATTCCCCTCTCCACTGAATAAATAATAACAGACAAGCTTCATATTTCGTGAACTACTTCAATCAAAGGAATGATGGCAAAGTTCAGTGTGTGTAGAGACGTTCAGAGACCATCAGCAGTTCTGGTCTGGGGTGGGAAGCCTTGCCATCATTTAGATGGAAGATGTATGCCCATATGAGGTATTCATTATTTACTCGGCACTGCCTGTCTCTCTTCAGAGCTCACAGCTAAGACATATTTCTCATCCACTGGCACCGTTTTCAACAATTTTGGTTCAGGTTATGAAGCTGTCACAAAAATTTACTGTACAATTTTCCTCACTGCAAAAATACTTAGTTTTAAAGAGTAGAGCCAAGGATGTTCTGAAGTCAGTCAGCATCCTGGCCCTCCCCGTCCTGCGCCCGCCACTCTAACTCCACCAGAACGGCCGGGCAGGCTGCTACAGAGAGCAATGGTTATTGTTGCCAAAATTAACAGCCGGGAAGAAGGCTCATGATGAAGCCTACTGATTTTTTTTTTAAGATTTTATTTATTCGTTTGTCAGAGAAAGAGAGGGAGCACAAGCAGGGGGAGCAGCAGAAGGAAAGGGAGAAGCAGACTCCCGGCTGAGCATGGAGCCCAATGTGGGACTCAATCCCAGGACCCTGAGATCATGACCTGAGCTGAAGGCAGACGATTCACTGACTGAGCCCCCCAGATGTCCCAGAAGCCCACTGATTTCTGTCAGTTCATTCAGACCACATTGCTTGGAGGATGTTTGCACGCTCAACAGATGACCAGTGCCAAGGCAAGAAAACCAGTGGGAGGGAAAACTGAAGAAACACAAAGTGAAACATGGCCTGTCCACTGTGAACCACATGCTCTTTCCCTACCCAAAAGGGCCCTTCAGTTCTAAGGTCTATTCTAACCACCCAGTGCTCTTTTCCTTCCAGTGCTATTACTCTTTCCGTTACTACTACTATGAGCTGACTGTCCACTCCATTGGAATAGAAGCATCTTGGGTAAACATTTCCCAGGTTTTCCATAGTCCCAAATCATCCCCTTAGTAATAGCTTTCATGGTGATTGTTGAGTCTTCATGATGTGCCAGATAGTACGCTAGCACTTTACATAAATTAGCTCATTATCACACAGATCAATGGAATGGGAGGGAGATCCCAGAAATAAACCCATGCTTACATGGGCAATTAGTCTACAACAAAGGAGGCAAGAATAGACAACAGGGGGAAAAGACTGTCTCTTCAACAAATGGTGCTGGGAAAACTGGACAGCAATTTGCAAAAGAATGAAACTGGACCACTTCCTTACGCCCCATACAAAAATAAACTCAAAATGAATTAAGGACCTAAATGTGAGACCTGAAACCCTAAAAATCCTAGAAAAGAACACAGGTAGTAATTCCTCCAACCTTGGTCAAAGAAACATTTTTCTAGATATGCCTCCTCAGGCGAGGGTAACAAAAACAAAATTAAACTCTTGGGACTACACCAAAATAAAAAGCTTTTTGCACAGTGAAGGAAACAATCAACAAGATAAGAAGGAACCTATTGAATGGGAGAAAATATTCCCACATGATATATCTGATAAGGTCTTAATATACAAAATATATTAAAAAGGTATATAACTCAACACCAATATAAAAATCCAATTAAAAATGGGCAGAGAGCCTGAACAGACATTTATTTCCAGAGAAAACATACAGCCGACAAACAGTCACATGAAAAGGTATTTGACATCACTCATCATCTGGAAAATGCATTATCAAAACCACAATGAGATATCTCGTTCTGGCACCTGTCAGAATGTCTGGAATCAAAAAAGAAAACAACAGGTGTTGGCGAGGATGTGGACAAAAGGGAAGCCTCGTGCACTGTTGGTGGGAATGCAAACTGGTGCAGACACTGCAGAAAGCAGTATGGAAGGTCCTCAAAAGATTAAATATAGAACTACCTAATAATCCAGTAATTGCACTACTGGGAATTTACTCAGAGAATATGAGAGCATTAATTTAAAAGAATATATATACACCCTCTATTTATTGCAGCATTATTCATGCTAGTCAAGATCTGGAAGTGACCCAAGACTCCATCGATAGATGAATGGATAACGGAGATGTGGTAGGTCATGGGCTTTAAGGAGAACATGTGATCTGATGAGCACTGGGTGTCATACACAATTAATGCATCATTGAACACTACATAAAAAACTAATCATGCACTATATGTTGGCTAATTGAATTCAAATATAAAAACAGTTGCATTCTACAATAAAAAGGATGTAGTTAGTGTACATATATACAAGGGAATAGTAATCATAAAAAATAAAGAGCTCTTCCCATGTGCATCAGCACAGATGGACCTAGGGAGTATCATACTCTGTGAAATAAGTCAGAGAAAGACAAATATCCTGTGATTTCAGTTATATGGAGGATCTAAAAAAACAAATGCACCAACTAACAAAAAGCAGAAGCAGACCTATAAATACAAAGAACAAAGAGATGGTTGCCAGTGGGAGGTGCAGGGATGGGCAACAGGGGTGAAGGGGAGGGAGACACAGGCTTCCACTTAGGGAATGAATAAGTCATGGGGATGAAAGGTTTAGCACAGGGAAGAGAGTCAAGGACATTGTAATAGTGTTGTATGGTGACAAAGGGTAGTGACACTTGTGGGGAGCATGGGGTAACCTTTAGAGTTGTCCAATCACCATATTGTTCACCTGAAACTAATGCCTCGTGTTGGCTATAGTTCAACAAAAAGAAAGGAAGAAGGAAATTAGCTCATTACTTTAAGCCTTATGATAATTCTAAGGAGGCGAGAGTCCCACTGTATCATTGTGAGTACTTTTCTTCAAGAGGCAGAATAATTTGCCCAGATGAATGGATAAATAAGACATGGTATATATATACAATGGAGTACTATGCAGCCATCAAAAGAAATGAAATCTTGCCATTTGCGACAACGTGGATGGAACTAGAGGGTATTATGCTGAGTGAAGTAAGTCAATCGGAGAAAGACAAACATCATATGATCTCCCTGATACGAGGAAGTGGAGATGTAACGTGGGGGGTTTAGGGGGTAGGAAAAGATAAATGAAACAAGATGGGAACTCGAGGGAGACAAACCATAAGAACTCTTAATCTCACAAAACAAACTGAGGGTTGCCAGGGGGGTGGGGTAAGGAGAGGGGGGTGGGGATTATGGACATCGGGGAAGGTATGTGCTATGGTGAGTGCTGTGAAGGGTGTAAACCTGGCGATTCACAGACCTGTACCCCTGAGGCTAATAATACATTATATGTTTATTTTAAAAAATTTTTTAATTATTAAAAAAAAAAAAGAAGAATTCACCCAAGGTTACCCTCTAACTAGGTTACAGAGCGGGTTTGGAAGTCCAGATGTTTACGACTGTAAGAGTAACGAGCTTATCCACACTCCCTCCTGCCTTCCAGCATCACATGTGGTCCTTCTTTGTATGCAATGTGGTAGTCCAAGCCATGGGCTTAGACACAAATGCGCAGGTCAAAAATGCAGTAAAGTGATCTTGAGCAATCCCTTAGCCTCAGTGGGCCTCAGTTTCCCTATCAGTAACATCATTTCCACTCAGTCTAGAGGGATGGAGTGACATGGTATAATTAGAGGAGGGCTTAAAAAATGGATCATTTACACAGGTGAGATCTAAGCAGAGAAGACATCACCAGGGACAGTGCAGGAGACTGTCCCAGCCTGGCCAAGGCAACACCCCAAAGAAGGAACCGGCCAACGATCCGTCTCTCACTCTGATCTCCTCCAGTGCCTCCCGATGGCCAAAACCATAAAACCAGAGGGAAAGGAGTCCTACTGGAGTAGTCCTCATGGGCCAGCTCCCTGAGCCAGACCGCAGGTGGAGCAGGGCAGAGCCTGAGTGAGTCTGCGAGACCAAACGGAGGACACGACTAATGGTACCACTTCCTTACAGAATCTTCCTGATGGTGAAACGAGATAATGTCTACGATCCACCAGACATAGTGTCTAGTACTCAAAAATGATTAGCTACTATTACTTTAACACCTTCATGTATTTCTCCAATCAACACTGATTGAGAACTTACTAGCTGTGGGCGCTACAAACATGAATGGTGTCTAGTGAAGCTTGCAACCCCGCCGTGCTCAGGAGAGGTAAACACCGAGTGGGGACTGCAAAAGAAGGCCTCATTATACCTAAAGGTGGGGTTCAGACAAGTCTGGAGAAGTCTGGCAAACTGGGGTGGTAGAGAGTTTTCACCCCTTTTTTTAAGTGGCTCTCAGGATCTCATCGGCCAGTGGCATGCTCTGATGGGAGAAATAGAGGCCCAGGAAGGCTTTGTCAGGGACCCAGCCCTGGCCATCCGCAGGCAGGGGCAGTGGGGAGTGGAGCAGTGTGTGCGCCAAGTCCACGGATCTCCTGGCCAGACTTCCAGGACTCTGAACTGAGCCCACGATGATGCTGCAGTTAGGGAAGCTGTAATGAAAATGAAGTAAAATTTCACAGATGCTCCAAGCTCAAGTGGGCTCGAAAGTAAGGGGAGTCATTCACCCTCTTGTGCACCCCGACCATGCTTTGGCGCTGGCAGCGGTGGAGCTGGAAGGCCGGGGAGGGGTGGGTAGTGGAGGGGAGGCAGGAATCTGAGCGCCTCATTTCTTTACACAGGGCAAGTAGCAAAGGAAACAGCCGTGCTGGGCTCTGCGGTACCCACCGAGGCAGGACTGAAGCAAAATAAGAGAAATACAACTGCCCATGTTGGATACATAGATCACATATGTTTGTGTGTTCCCATTCATGATTTTGAGAGAGGCCCAGGCCTGTTTGGAAGAGGTCAGCGACTGCAGGAGTCCAGGGGGAGGAACCAGCGACGCTCAATGCATACAGATTCCCATGACATAGAGAATAAAAGGGTCAAGTGCTCTAAATCCTACCAGCAGAGAATGAGCTACAGGAGTTCTAGAGGAGAAAGCAAGGGGACGATCAGGTAGGTTTCTTCCATTAAGCGGACTTGAAGGCTGCTTGAAAGAATCAGTAAGAAAAGAACACAAAGAGGCAGAAACAGGTGGAACCCGGGGAGGAAGAGCTTTAGGATGGAGGGATTAGTCTGCTGGACTTACGGGGGAGTCTGGAGAAGACCAAGACATTTGGTTCCATTTCTGGGGTCCCAGAACCCCAGCCTCAGGAACGTGGTATTTATTCCAAAGGCTACTGAATATCACTGGAGATTTCTCGGGGCGGGGGCGGGGGGGTAGGGAATAATGGGAGGGGAGCTAGGGACTTGCAGAATACACAGCACCAGGTCGCCTGGGTGGCTCAGTCGTTAAGCATCTGCCTTTGGCTCAGGTCATGATCCCAGGGTCCTAGAATAGACTCTCACATCGGACTCCCTGCTCGGCGGGAAGCCTGCTTCTCCCTCTCCCACTGCCCCTCTTTGTGTTTCTGCTCTCGCTGTCTCTCTGTCAAATAAATAAATAAAATCTTTAAAAAAAAAAAAAAGAATATATAGCACCAAAGTAAAATCAGAAGTCAGCAAAGCAAGGCAAGTCCCTCCAAATGCAACAGCTTATTAATAAAAATAAATATATACATTTTTTACGCACCAAACACTGTCCTTGATAACAAACACCACAATCACAGCTACCATTCATTCAGCTCGGGGCTGAAAGTGAGATGTAGGCTATTTCCAATAGTCCCTTCTACTGTCCTATGGACTACATATTTTTATTTCCATCTCACAGATGAAACTACAAATCAAGAGAGACGGAGCCCAGACTCACATACCTGTACGGTAATGTTTCAAATCATGTTCTTAACCATCATTGAGCCCAAAATTCTGCTGAAAAAACTATTAGGGGGAAATATCACTCTAACAGAAGCAAACACCATACACTCTGACTTAAAACTTTATCACGGTGTTAGAAGTCTTTTCAAAAAATAGCACCCAACGCAGTCTTCATTACTGGACCCCGCTAAGAGCAGCTCAGGAAAGCAAATGACAATCAAACCCTGCCTTAGATGAGCAAGACAAAGTAAATAAGCAAATAAGTCATATTTGAGAGACCCGGTGGAATTCTGAGCCAAGAAAAGAAGGTTCACCCAAATGGAAGCTTGTTCTCTACGTAGCCACGGATATTCAGTTGTGGCTTGTCTCTCCTGGAGGAACAGAGAACCTTCTCCAGGACTGCACACAGCAGCAGATGGGCAGGCAATTGTCCTAAGTGCATAAAAGAAGAAACAAAATGAATAGCCCATCCTTCTTAAAGCTTCCGGAAGGAAAAAGCAAAAAGGAATCCTCACGAAGTCTTTAACCCAGAATAAGCATTTGTAAAATGCTTGTTGATTTGATTTAAACGAGAGTCAGTCACGGAAGGTAGCAGAAGAACACGTCAGCCTCTGATCTTGCTGAGCCTTACCCTGTCTCACCCTCCAGATGCTCTCACACAGACCCCTTGGGTCCTTGGATTCGAAGCAGACTATTTTTCCTAAGCACAGAATTTTTCCATACCTGCTGACGCCCTCACTCACAGTGCTGAGCAACACAGCCCAAATGGTTTAATGCTGACTGTGTCCTTAGAAATAGCTCATGTCAAAGCTGTTTTATCCACTAGGCATTGCCATGTCAACAGAATTCTTCAAGAACCAACCATGTGTGAGGAAGTGTGTAAGCTTTACCTATCAGTGGAAAAGAATGCAGAATGTGCCATTAGTCCACATTGTGTCAGTTTCCTTTATTATTAAATTTTATTTTTTATTAGTAAATTTAATGTCTTTATATTGTTCAATTTATGGCTCTATTGCTAGATGGAAAAAGAGAATGAGAAATAAAACCAGTTCACAACCATAATTTTGCAATCTCCAATCAAGGATCATCAACAAGTACTAGATTGAAGGAGAGGAAAATCACCTTCATGAGGACAGACCTGGGATGCCCACACTTACCAATTTGCTTTCAAATTCACCTTACTTTCAAATTTCTCAGCCAAAAAAAGGGGGAAAATAGATACCTATTACATGTGTGTATGTATACATATATTATTTATAATATATATTTGTGTGTACAGATAGAGTACAAATATTGCAAAATGTAAAAAATTGTCAAATCCAGGTACAGAGCCCAAGAGTATAAATTCAACTATTTTATCAGCATTTCTATGTGTTAATTTTTCATAACAGAAAACTGGAAGAAGGGGCACCTGGGGGCTCAGTGGGTTAAAGCCTCTGCCTTCAGCTTGGGTCATGATCTCAGGGTCCTGGGATCGAGCCCCACATCAGGCTGTCTGCTCAGCAGATAGCCTGCTTTCCCCTCTCTCTCTGCCTGCCTCACTGCCTACTTGTGATCTCTGTCTGTCAAATAAATAAATAAAATCTTAAAAAAAAAAAAAAAAGAAAGAAAACTGGAAGAAACTTCCTCCACATATTTGAAGCCTTACCAAAAAAAATTATATTTACAAAACTAGTATTCCCTTGAAAACTGTAGATCTGACCATTACCTCAAAAGAATCTCAGTATAAGCACAGCAATTTCTAAGTAACGTAAGTTAGATAAGTTGTCAATACTAAAACTTCAGCAAAAACTGTCATAAAAATATTTTTGTTTACCAAAAAAAAAATTTGAAAAGGATATTTAATGTGGGAGGTGGGTATATGCTAATACGCTTTATAAAATGTGAGATTCGACTTCTAAAAGCACCTATTAGTTTATTATTCTAAAGATTTTTATTTACTTGTCAGAGAGAGCACAAGCAGGAGGAACAGGAGAGGGAGAGGGAGAAGCAGACTCCCCTCTGAGCAAGGAGTCCGATGTGGGGCTTGATCCCATGACCCCAGGACCATGACTAGAGCTGAAAGCAGACACTCTACTGACTAAGCCACCCAGGTATCCCACAAGTTTATTAAAATGAACCTGGTGGAAATTGGACTTGAATGTGCAGCCTTTCATCCAGCCCCTCGACCTTGAACATCTCGGCTGCATACTTTCTACCCTCTAGATTTCCAAGGGATTATAGAATTGTCTATTACTTATCAAACCGTTTGTATGTGGAAGACTGTGGGACATTCTTCAGAAGCATATCTCTCCCAGACTGCATAATGCCATGAAATAAGTACTGATGATATGCCCATTGTACAGAGAAGCAAAACTGAGGTTCAGATCAGTGAAGTTGCCTAAGACCACATAGGCAGTCCAGGCAAAGCTGGGATGGAGGTCTGCATCTATCCTATCCTTTGGTAACTGTGTGTGGAGGCTGGTGGGCAGGTGGAACCAGAGTCACATGAAGAAGTCACTAAAACCTGGTTGGAATTTTAGGCAGGGAGGAGAAGGTTCTGTGGTCAGCTGGTAAGAAGGATGGACATTTTGGAGCTAGGATCATTTCATCGTGTCACCTGGGATGCACCTACCCTTCAAAGCAGAGAGCTGGCCTAGATCTAAAAGAGCAAGAAGGAAAAGGCCATCTACACGCTAACTCTTCCAAAGCATGCCATCATGCATGTTGGGGGAGAGGCTGCTCCCATAGGAAGTGACCAACATTCTTTGATCACACAGACACAAGCCCACAGCACTGATCTTGTCATTTTCCTGTTTACATTCTTGAGTGAGTTCCCAAAGCCTGCTGGCAAACAAAAACCCATTGTAGCCCACTTATGCTGAACCGTCTGAGAGGTTGGGATTGAGGAGGACAAGCTGTGGCCAAGATTATTCCAGAGTTGATGTTTCTGATGCCATCCAGGCTGGCTCTGTGACCCCTGGATGCTGGAAGCTTGGCTGTGTATTATATCACCTCTGCTCACTCAGCCACAGGCCTCAGGACCTTTGTGTCTCCATTCTGGGCACTCCCTGCAAAATCATCACTGAGTGACTCTTCGGGATTTGCCTCAGCCTCTCAACAGTACCATCGGGTCCCAGTGGGAGCATTTGATTGACTGAACTCCCAGTTTCTATCTGCCAGGGAGCAGGGACAAGAATGACCAGCTTCCCTCAGTTAAAATATTGTGTCTTTATATACGTATACCTATGTGTATGTGTGTATGTATATATTTTTTTCAAATTTATTTTACAGACAGAGATCCCAAGTAGGCAGAGAGACAGGCAGACAGAGAGGAGGAAGCAGGCTCCCCGCTGAGCAGAGAGCCCTTTGCGGGGCTCCATCCCAGGACCCTGGGACCATTGCCCAAGCCGAAGGCAGAGGCTTTAACCCACTGAGCCACCCAGGCACCCCTGTACGTGTATATTTTTATATGTTTATATGCACATGGATATGTATTTGGAGTCAAGCAGAAGTCCCTTTTGCTCACTCTTTTTGCTCTATTCATGTTTTCAAAACAGTAGATGAGACCCCCCCACCGCGACATTAGGAAGGACAATCGCTTTCCTCAGTCAGCTATTTCCAATGTGAATTTCATCCCCAAACACTCTCACCTAGAATTCTGTTAGACCGAATGTCTGGGCATCCCAGGACATTCACACTAACCCACAGAATTAACCATCACAGTGGGCCTTGAGGTTCCAATTTAGCTTTACTCATTTGTCAAAGTGTTCTGTTCATCCAGGCATAAACATCATATATCCCAGCTTTTTCCAGCAGAGATGTTCTTGGAAACTGGAGTGTGTGTGTGTGTGTGTGTGTGAGAGAGAGAGAGAGAGAGAGAGAGCAGTTTTGTTATGAGATGGTGGGAAGGGGTGTCTGAGTCTCAAGCTTCCCCACTCCCTCCTGTGGTCCAGTCTGGCTACTAGACCTCCAATGCCCATGACTGTAACTAGGACAAGAGTCTCAGTGGGTGGCCAGGATTTCCCACATACTCACCACCCTGCCTTCGATTTCTCTGTCTTTTCTGTCAGGGAAAGAGTTGTCTATAGTCTGAGTTCAGATAAATATGTGTTGAACCTTGTTACCTGGCATTTTCTATGGTGTAGAAGGAACACCTTCATAATTAGGGATTCACCAGGCTTGCCAGAAATCTGCACCTTATATTTTTAAAAATTCCCTTATGTTTAAAGCAAATGATGGTGATTTTCCATTTTTGGTAATAAAAATGTTTACTTTTAAAATAGTCTGGTTTAGAGAAACAGCAAACCACTATCAGAATGTGTTACTCAGCTGTGACTACTATCAGGAGAGGAACAGGCGAATGGGAAACATGAGCCTAGCACACTCCCTAGCACAGAGTGAGCCCACAATAGACATTTGATGGGTAAATGAGTAAACAGGAAGAACAACTACCCTCATCAAAAGTTTTCCATCTTCATCGACTGTATGCACCTCAAGAGCAATGCTGTCCACACTATGAAATTCTTAGAAAATTTTCCTCAGCAACATTAGATATTTAAATCAGCTACATTTACTAAAACTATAATGCAATGCCTTTTATAAGCAAGCCTATTTGTTTACTGTTCAATCAAAATAAATAATTTACATGAAATTAAAGACAAGCCAATGTATCTAGAATGAAAGTCAGAACAGTGGTTGACCATGGGTCTTGGTGGACTGGAAGTAGGCATGACAGGAACTTTCTGACATGACATAAATATTCCTGTTATGACTGGGGTGTTGGATAAATGGGTACATCCATTTGTCCAAATACATCTAATAGTTCAATTAAGACCTAGTATTTCACTGTGTAAATTTTTTTAAGATTTTATGTATTTATTTGACAGACAGAGATCACAAGTAGGCAGAGAGAGAGGAAGGGAAGCAGACTCCCTGCTGAGCAGAGAGCCCGATGTGGGGCTCGATCCCAGGACCCTGAGATCATGACCCAAGCCAGAGGCAGAGGCTTTAACCCACTGAGCCACCCAGGCACCCCTGACTATGTAAATTTAATTTCATTTATTAAAAAATAATAGAGATAACTAAATTACAAGAATAAAGAGCAGGAGGTCCAATAGAATCTCCTGTCCTAATAGAGAAGGCTTTTGTGCCGTTCAACATGGTAGCCACCCACCCAGCCACACTGGACAACTGAGCACTTGACACGTGCCCAGAGGAATGAACGTTATCATGCCACATAATTTTAATTAATTTTAAATTTAAGTTGATCTGCAAGCATAAGGTGAGTGGCTATCCTACTAACAGCGCATTTCTGGTCTCTTTCCCAGCTGCCCATTGAAATCACCTAAGCCCAGCCCCCACTCCCACCAGTTAAGTCAAGAACTGAAGTTGCTGTGGTCCAGACACTGATATGTTTTAATTATGAGACACTTGCTCCTTTCTTTTAATGTCATCCTTTCTATAAGAAATAAACAAATAAGAAAGACATGGTGTACTATAAAACTCAGCATGGTCTCGCCAGTAAAAGCCATAAAAGATATGGTTACTTATTCAAGACCAATGTCCCAGTGGTAAATTTCCTGGATAAATTAACATGAATTTCTTATGATTTCATTTGTTTCCTTTGATGAGTTTCAACAGCAGTGAATGACCCCACTACTGGGTCATGGGTTCTGCCCACATGCTCTGACATGGGCAGAACAGAACTCACCACCACTATTCTGCACCCGAAGATCCAGAGAGGTTAAATGTTCTGTTGGTGGTCACGTGGCTGATGAGGGAAAAATTAAGAGTCAGGCCTTCTAATGGCGAGTACCATGTTATTTTTATCCCACAGCGAGACAAACAACTATTAAAGTGAACTGAATTAATACAGTGTTAAGGCTGGAAATTCTTTTCCCTACTTGTGTTTACATTTGCAGTTCTAAATATGGAGAATGGAAAACACATTTCCAAAACTATTTAAGAGCAATGTTTCATAAACAAAACGCCACTGTTTAATGTTATATGTTCGGTTAAATTTGAGTTTGCCAGTCAAAATCAGGAAAATCTAGATTCATCTAAAAGTAAATAGGTACACATTTTTTGGAGTATAACTTGAACATACATATCAGAATTCATAAATGTGATCACATCCTTTGACTTAATAATCCTCAGACTTAGCATCTGTTGTAAGATACCGGAGGAGACTGATTAGTCCAAGAGTTTAGTGATTTCATCAGAACTGTCAAAAGTCTTGGAAGCATAGTTATGTCAACAGCCCAGGGAGAGTCAGATATATGATAACACACTCTTAAAATGAAATTTATGCTCTATTCAAAGTCTCAGGTTTTAAGACCAACTAATGGCCCTGAAAACAGTTCATACTACTCTTAAGTTTTAAAAAGACACAAAATTGCATAGAATACGGTATATATATGCCAGAGCGGGGTAAATAAAGTAAAAACAAATTGGTAGAGCAACAGAATTTCTTCTACATTCTCAGCAGGTGTAAATTACAGTGACAACTTTGAAGATAGCTTGATGCATCCCAGAAACCTTAAACACGAGCCAATATTTCAATATTTCCACTACTAGGTAGGCCCTTAATACTTTGTTTCTTCACCTGAGCTTTTACCTATGAGTAGTTTTTGAAAATCAATTTAATGGGCTGCAGGCAGCATCATTTTTTAATAAAATAGGTCATAGTGCATACCACATAATAAAGAACAGTGTTTTCTTGCAACTTTTTGTTTCAGTTACACAAACACACATACACACACGCACACACACAGATGTTTCAGGATTTTAACATAAAATGTATTAATTACTCTGAACTATAAAAGAATTTGAAATCCATTGATTGTCCTAGAGCGACTTCTGTACCTCTGCCCCAAAAAAGGACTCTTAACCAGAAGACAGGTAGGAAATGTTCAAAATGACTGAACATAAACCCCAATGTCCATTCACAGAAGAACAGCTCACTAGATATTCAGCATGCTTTGGCCCGCACCCACTAAATGCCAGTAGAGGCAGGCACTGTAACAGCAGCAAACTCATCTTTAAACGTCCCTGTGGAGGGAGTTGACAACCGCTGGCAAACACTTTGTAAGCGCTCGGCGATTACTTGTTGAATAAATAAACTAACACAAAAATACATGAAACAGCCAGAAGAATTAATGGCTGACAAGATTAAATTAGGCTACAGGGTGATAAGAACCAGAGTTTTATAATGAAATTTATCATAGCGTTATCTGGTTAATTTCTATAGACTCCTTTATTCGCTTCTGCTTCTGGTCATCTTTTGAAACTTTTTGGGCATTTGCTAGGGCTTAGGCTCTTCCTAACTAGCGAACAACCTGGACAGACAAGGTTCTTGGCCCCAGGGAGCTTATATCCTGCACGAAAACACATTAACAGGGAGCACATGGATGGAAGGATTTCCTGTAAATCCTGTCTACCATTAAATAGTATTCTCTGCCTTCTATTCCATCCTGTCCTCAATTTATACTTCCCACTTGCTCATGTGGAGGCAGAAACAAAAGACCTACCTTTTCCAGGTCTACAGGTAGGGAACCTATGCGGGCTAAGCCACTTAAAACACCTTTTTCTGGAATGAACACAAACTTCTACTTCTCAAAATCCATTAATGCCTATCAACACTCAAGTAGCATGGATTCAGAAACAGCAAAACTAATTTTTGCTGGCTAAATTGCTATATACATACTAAAGAAATGAAGTTAACTCAGTGAGGATAATTCACAGCCCTTAAACATGACCTGCTAATCATCTTAAATAGCCTGACTCTAGGTTATAATGAAGGAGAAATTGAATAAGTCGAAGACAACACGTGAGCTACATTTTAAACTCCACCCCTGCCGAAGAGAGCTCTTTAACAACCGCCCCCCCACACACACAACCCCCAAATGAAAATTCAGGTATTATTTTCTGTAAAGAATATTTCAACTAATTACAAAGCAACAGAGAAAAGATGGTTTCTCTTATTGAATATGGAGACACAAACTGTTGTAGAAGCACACATGATTTGTTTCAGGAAGAAGGTAAGAACACAGACTTGGAACATAACAGACATGCACACGACACCCCCTCATCCCCCACCCCCACACCCAGCATCAGATGGGTGATCTGAAGGCTTTTTTCTTAGATACCACATGGTTAACAACACAGCCACCCTGAGGGCAGTTTCTTATATTATATTATATTATATTATATTATATTATATTATATTATATTTCTTATATTCCCTACACAATGGAAGTTTTGGACCATATTGTGTCACATGTCACATGTCCAAAAATGACATTTTTTTTCAAAGATTATATATTTATTTGAGACAGTGATAGTGAGGAGAGAAAGAGAGAGGGAGCACAAATAGGGAGGAGAGGGAGAAGCAGAGCCTAAAGCAGGACTCGATTCCAGGCCCCTGGGATCATGACCTGAGCCAAAGGCAGACGCTTAACCCACTGAACCACCCAGCGTGCTCCAGGAATAACGTTTCTGATTGGCCAGTATGAGTCATATGTCCATCCCTGGAATCAGGAAAAGTGTCAACTCCAGGTGAAACATTTAGGCTGAGGATGGCAGAAGGCCTGGTCCCATCAGATTAGCATTTGGTATTTAGCATTAACTAAAAGAAAGGAAAATATATACTGGGTAGCCAAAAAAGAACATGTGTTTATCACTGATGAGAAGTTTGTTAGAAGGAGAGAGTAAATGGGGTGTTGCTGCAAGGGAGGTCAATTTTCTAATTTGTAATGTTAGCTCATCTTTTTTAGCTCCATGTCAGAGTTCTTGTAAAAAGTAAATCAGCATGTAGCAAAAGTATTTAATTAAGGAGGGTATGTATTGCATGGAGCACTGGGTGTGGTGCAAAAACAATGAATACTGTTATGCTGAAAAGAAATTTAAAAAATTTAAAAATTTAAAAAAGATATTTCATTAATATCTAAGTAATACTTTATAGTTAAATACGATCATTATTATCCAAGAGGCTGAGAATGTATCCTCTGGAAAAGTATTTTTTTAAATATCTGAATCCCATCACTACAACTCCGGTAACAAAGTATATGAACAAAACAATTAGTTGGGGTCAAGACTGTGTGATTCCTCCTTCCCTCTAGTCTGATCGACAGAAGCCCACTTTTATTTAAGAAATCCACTCTCCTCCATAGTACCACAGGCTTCTGTAAGCTGTAATGATAATGACATCTTTTGGCTCTGTTATCCACAAGGACCTTGGAGTCCTTTTATCCAGTCAAAGAAGAAGATTCAACATAGAAGGAAGAGAGCGCTCTTTTAAACCACCTGACATCAGATGTAATGATCATCACTTCTGCTCACATTTCATTGGTCAGAACTAGATGCACATTTGACCATGATATAAGAAAGACCAGGAAATTGTCACTAGCTGGGCAACCACTTCTAAGAGCCAACGCTATTCCATAGAAGGTGGTTAGCCATGTCCAGCATGTTGACTGAGACAGTAGTCAACCCTGAGACCAACTCTTGTCAAGGAAAGGTGGAAACTCTTGCGTATTGGTTTCCTATGGCTGCTATAACTAATCACTATGAATGAAGTGCTCAAAAGCAACAGAAATTTATTCTTTCTCAGATTTGGAGGCCAGAAGTCTGAAATCAATGTGCCAGCAGGACTGTGTTCTCTCTGAATGATCTATGGAGAATGTTTCCTTTCCTCTTCCAGCTTTTGGTGGCTCTAAGTATTTCTTGGCCTAGAGATGCACAACTCCAATCCCTGCCTTCAATTTCACAGCGTTGTCTTCCCTAAGACTGTGGTTGCTTCCCTTCTTGTCTGCAAAGATGCCTTCTCTTCTAAGGTCACCTATCATCGGTTTAGGGCTTACCCTAATCCAAGACAATCTTATCTTAAGGTCTTTAGCCTAATTTACATCTTCAAAGTCTCCTTGTCCAAATAAAGTCCACCTACAGATTCTGGATGGTGGTATCTCTGTGGGTGAGTAGCATCAGGGAGACCACTATTCAAGCCACTACTTATCTTTGTGGTCCCTAGACTGGTTTAGGTTTAGTGTATATCTTCCATACCAGCTAAATAAGAGGAATTCATATAGTTTCATGTAGCTAAGATGCTACAAAACTAGTTCTTTACTTAGAAATGAGAAATATTTTATAAGTGAATTAGGGGAAATTGGAGGGGCAGACAAACCATGAGAGACTGTGGACTTTGAGAAACAAACTGAGGGTTTTGGAGGAGAGAAAGGTGGGGGGGGTTGGGTGATGGTGGGCATTAAGGAGGGCACATATTGCATGGAGTGCTGGGTGTAGTGCATAAACAATGAATCTTGGAACACTAAAAAATTAAATTTTAAAATATATGTATATAATTTCAAAACAAGTGCCAAAAAAAAAAAAAAGAGCAATAGGCATTGCTAGAGGACAGCCTACATATGGGAAATAATGACAGTTATCAATACTATTTCTTCTGACTTTTATTAATTTGTCTGTTTGTGTATGAGGGGAAGTGGTGAGCAACGTGAAGGAATGGTATAGACCAGAGTTCAGATACAAGCTCAGACACTTATTATATATGTAATCATGGGAAAGTTATTTCACCTCCTTAAGCCCCACGTTTATCTACAGAAAATGGAGACAACTGTATTCCACAAGATGTTCTTGATTGCAAAGAATAGAAATACTATTACTTCATGTAATCTAATGTTTAGAGGTGGAACAAGTTGAAGATATGACTGGCATTAACGGTTCACTATTTATCCTAAGTCTTTATATTCTTACCTTCATTTCACTCTGCCACCCTTAGCATCATCTTCAAACTAATACTGGTTCTTCCTGTGACCAAAAGAAGACTGCAGTTGTTGTAGTCCATACCCAAAAAAGACAACATCCATTGGAAGAAGAAAGATGTCTCTTCCAATAAAATTGTCACCTCCTCATGTCCCACTGACTGAATTGGTCACATGTCCACCAGCCCACCTTAGCAAGATGGAAAGAGTGACCATGAATAGCTTAGAATCATCAAAGAGATGTTGAATCGTCAATCGTCAAAGAGATATTGAGGATTCAACCACAAATATCTAATACAATTACCTACCCCCACTTTCTGAATTAAACAGTGAAGGAATAAGTATATATTGACCTAGCTTATTTCCTGGCACTTAGAAGGCATTAAAATCACAGTGGCCCAAACCAAAGAAATTTCATCAATAAATAATCCAAAACAGAAAACACCAGGCCAAGATGTGTTCACTGAATAATTCTACAAAGCATTTAAGGAAGAAATTATACCAACTTTTTCCATTCTCTTCCAGAAGATAACAGAGAGAATATTTCCTAGCTCATTTTATGAGGTCGGCATCCCCCTAACACTAAAACCAGACAAAGACATTCCAGGAAAAGAAAACTACAGACCAATATTTCTCATGAACATAGACTCAAGAATCCTCAACAAAATGTTAACACATTGAATCCGACAATGTATAAAAAGAATTATACACCATAACCAAATGGGTTTTCTCACAGGTATGCAAGGCTGGTTCAACATTCAAAAACCAACTAATATCTATTACATCAACAGGCTAATGAAGAAAATTTACGTGATCATATCAATAGATACAGAAAAAAGAAATTAACAAAATCCAATACCCATTCATGATTTAACAAACTAAAAACAAAAACAAACAAACAAACAAGCAAAAAAAAAAAAAACTCAGCAAATTAGGAATGGGAAGAAATTCCCATGACCTGATAAACCTTTCATTTCATGAAAAACTCAAAACTTTCCCACTAAGATCAGGAACAAGGCAAGGCAAGGTTGGTCCCTCTCACCACTGCTTTTCAACCTCAGACTAGAAGTTCTAACCAATGCAGTAAAATAAGACAAGGAAATTAAAGATATACAGATTGATAAGAAAGAAATAAAGCTGTCTTTGTAGATGCCATGATCATCTCTGGAGAAAATCCAAAGAATCGATGCAAAAACTCCTGGAACAATGAAGTGATTATGACAAGTTTTCGGGATACATGGTTAATATATAAAAGTTCTTCACCTTCATTATACCAACAGCAAGCAAGTAAAATTTGAAAATCAAAACATGTCACCATTTACATTAGCACCCCCAAAATGAAATATTTGGTTTAAATTTTTGATATAAATGTAACAAAATATGTACCAGATCTCATGTGGAAAACTGCAAAATTCTGATAAAAAACATTGAAAAGTACTAAATAAATGGAGAGATATGCCATGTTTGTGAATTAAAAGACAATATTGTACCACATCAGTTCTTCCCCATTTGACCTATAGATTGAACAAAATTCCAGTCAAAATCCCAGCAAGTTATTATGTGGGTTTAAACAAACTGAATCTAAAGTTTCTATGGAGAGACAAAGGACCCAGAATAGCCAATTCAGTATTGAAGGGGAAGAACCAAACTGGAGGACTGACACTATCCAGCTTCAAGACCTACTATAAAGAAACACTAATCAAGACAGTTTGGGATTGATAAAAGAATAGATAAATGCATCACCGGAAGAGAATAGAGAGTCCAGAAATAGGCCCAAAGAAGCATAGTCAACTGATCTTTGGCAAAGGAAAACAAAACAAAATAAATAAATAAAAACACAAAGGCAATACAATAAAAATAATGACAGTCTTTCCCAATAAACATTGCTGGAGTAACTGGACATCCACACACAGAAAATGAGTCTAGACATAGAGCCTACACTCCTTGCAAGAAGTAACTCAAAGTGGATCATAGATCTAAGTGTAAAATGTGAAACTTCTGAAAGAGATACCACAGGAGAAAATCTAGAAGACCTTGGGTATGGCAATGGCTTTTAGATCCAATACCAAAGGCATGACCCATGAAAGAAATAATTGATGAGATGTACTTCATTAATATTAAAACTTTCATTCTGAAAAAGAATGTTAAGAGAATGAGAAGACAAGCCACAGACTGAAAGAAAACATTGGCATATGACAGGTCTGATTAAAAAAATAAAACAAAAACAAACAACAAACACATTTAAAACATATGAATAATTCTTAAAACTCATCAATCAAATGTGACCATCCTGATTTTTAAAATGGCAAAAGACCTGAAAAGATACCCAGCCAATTATCCTATGGTTTCACTTATTTGTGGAGCATAACAAATAGCATGGAGGACATGGAGAGATAGAGAGGAGAAGGGAGTTGGGGGAAATTGGAAGGGGAGGTGAACCATGAGAGACTACGGACTCTGAAAATCAATCTGAGGGTTTTGAAGGCATGGGGGGTGGGAGGTCGGGGTACCAGGTGGTGGGTATTATAGAGGGCATGGATTGCATGGAGCACTGGGTGTGGTGCAAAAATAATGAATACTGTTATGCTGAAAATAAAAAATAAATTAAAAAAAAAAAGATACCCAGCCAAGGAATATATACAGATGCTCAGTAAGGACTTAAAAGGTGTTCAACAGGATATGTCATCAAGGAAATGCAAACTAAACAATGAAATACGACTATACACTTACTAGAATGGTCAAAATCCAAAATATTAACAACAACAAATGTAGGCGAGAATGTGAAGCAACAGGAACCTTCATTCATTCATTGCTGGTAGAAGGCACATGATACAGCCACTTACCAAGACCGTTCGGAGATTCCTTACAAAACTAGATATACTCTTACAATATGACTCCTCAATCATTCTCCCTGGTACTTATCAAAATTAACTGAAGACTTACTCTGACACAAAACCTGAGCATAGATGTTAATAGAGCTTTATGCATAATTGCCAAAACTTGGAAGCAACCAGGATGTCCTTCAGTAGGATGGATGGATAAACCACTACATCCCGACAATGGAATATTGCTCAGTGCTAAAAAGAAATGAGCTATCAAACCATGAAAAGACCTGGAGGAGACCTGAATGCATATTACTAAGTGAAATCAAAGCCAATCCCAAAAGCCTACCAGGATTCCAACTCTGTGACATTCTGGAAAAGGCAAAACCATGGAGACCGTTAAAGGATCATTGGTTTCCAGACGTGAGGGGGGTTGAGGAAGAAAAGTCCGAGAACAGGGTATTTTTAGAGCAGTGAAACTACTCTGCATCGTATAGTGATGAATACTGTGTCATAAGTTTGCAATACCAAGAGTGAACTCTAATGTAAACTTTGGGCTTTGAGTAATAACGATGTCAATACAGGTTCACCCATTGTAGCAAGTACACCCCTCTGGTACAGGTTGTCCCTAATGGGGGAGGCTGTGTGTTGGGGCAGATAGGGAGAATATGGGAACTCTCTGTACCTTCTATTCAATTTTTTTAAAGATTAATTTACTTATTTATTTATTTGACAGATAGATCACAAGTAGGCAGAGAGGCAGGCAGAGAGAGAGAGGAGGAAGCAGGCTCCCCACTGAGCAGAGAGCCTGATGTGGGGCTCGATCCCAGGACTCTGGAATCACAACCTGAGCCGAAGGCAGAGGCTTTAACCCACTGAGCCACCCCGGTGCCTCCTTTCCATTCAATTTTGCTGTGAACCTAAAACTACCTTAAAAATTAAAGTTTAGGGGTGCCACATATAATGTATGTGTCCTATAATACAGTGAATTATATTATAGGACATAAACACAGTTTATATACATACACAAAAAATATGCAATATTTAATCAGCCCCTGCTCACTGCCTGTATACTTCCTTGTAAATTCCATCTCAACACTCGCCTGCCTCTGCAAATACCTTGTTTATTTTCTTTCTATGTAGATCTTTTTCTACATCTAAAATCCTAAATCTGTAACACACAGAAATGAAATGTGTCCTCAAAAGATCTGCCATTATTTCAGGTTTTCACGTGTGAATGCCTTAACACAGGCTTAAAACTGTAAGCTATTCCTTAAAGAATGGGACCATATTTTAACATTGTTCTTCCTCTACTGTAGCACCTTGAGGTTTCTTCAATATATAGAGAATAGTTAACCATTAATGTCACTGAAAAGTCGTTTAAAAGACAAGCTACCCAAGCCATTCAAACACATGTGAGAAGAACCATTCCTTTGGAAACAGTGATATAAGATCAAAAATAAATCTTTCAGTTTCTCACCATGAGAAGTCTAAATAATGAATCGGTGTATTTGCTGGTTGTTTTATACTTACATAAATATTCACATACACAATTTAAACCTAAGGGTTTTACCTTATTTTCTGTGCCACATAATCAGTGTGATAATTAAAGTTTTAGGAGTAGCACACAGCTGTTAGGTGCCACAAATATATTAAGCCACAAAAGTCTATTTGAAGGCAACATTTCTGAAAAAGGCTCACCACCTCATCTGTGGTAAGTCTTACAGCCTTTCACTCATTATAATTAGGTTCAACAGCCAAATAAAATTACTGCATTTAAGCCTGACAACTGAAGGTCATATTCAAAGCTGGAGGGAGGACATAGCAGAACATATGAGATGGAGTTTCTATAAAAAAAAACTTTCCCTCACCCTTTAGTGTCTGTACACACATCATCCACAGTTTAGGACTAGTTATTGTCTCACTCCTACAGATGCTGAAAGAAAATCAGTGCCAGGCTGGGAAAGTCTCATATTAGTGAAAAAAAAAATCAGCATTTAATAATTATTAAAATTTTAAGTGTCCAAACTACCTAAAGGAGTCCTCAGGTTCAGAGAAATACTTTTCAAAATTTCCAACAGCGTTTTCAACAGAGATAGGACAACCAATCCTCAAATTTGTAGGGGATGACAAAAGACCCTGAATTAGGCAAAGCAATCTTGAGAAAGAACAAAACAGCATCAACAGCATCATGTTCCCTGATTTCAAACTAAGTTACAAAACTTAGTAACTTTTGTTTTGATAGTAATCAAAACAGTATACTATTGGCATAAAAACGGACTCATAGATCAATGGAACAGAATAAAGAGACTAGAAGTATCCCTAGGCATATAGGGTTAATTTATGACAAAGGAACCAAGAATACACAATGGGGAAAAGACAGTCCCTTCAACAAAACATGCTGAGAAAAGTGACAGCCACATGCAAAAGAAGGAAACTGGTTCCCTATCTTACACCAGACACAGAAATTAACTCAAAATGGAGTGAAGACCTGAATAGAAGACCCAAAAACAACAAGACACTTATTGGAAACATAGGCAGAAAACTCCTTGATGTTGTTCTTGGTATTGCTTTTTGGGGATTTGACTCTAAAAGCACAGGCAGTAAAAGCAAAAAGAAACATGTGGGACTATATCAAACTAAAAAGCTTGTTTACAACAAAAGAAATCATTAACAAAATGAAAAGTCAACATTTTGAACAGGAGAAAATGTTTGTAAATTATACATCTGATAATGGGGTTAATATCCAAAATATATAAAGAACCCCTACAGCTCAAAGGCAAAAAACCCAAACAATTTAATTTAAAAGTGGGCAGAAGATCTGAATGGACATTCTTCCAAACACATATTGTTGGCCAACAGGTATATAAAAGGTGTGGAGCATCACTAATTGTCAGGGGAAAGCAAATCAAAACAACAGGAGATGATACCTCACAGCTGTCAGAATGGCTAAAGTTAAATAGCAAGAAATAACAAGTGTTGGTGAGGTTGTGGGGGAAAGGAAACCCTCATGCACCACTGGTGTGTAAATTGGTGTGGCTACTGTGGAAAACAGTATGGAGATGCCTCAAAAACTTTGAAATAGATCTACCATATGACCTAGCAACTCCACTTCTGGGTATTTATCTGGAGAAAACAAAAAACAGTACGGACATTCCTTAGAAAGTTGAATATAGGTCTGCCCTACAACCCAGCAATCACACTACTAGGTATTTATCCCTAAGATACAAATGTAGTGATCTGTAGGGGCACATGCACCTGAATGTTTATAGCAGCAAATGTCCACAATAGCCAAAGTATTGTTTGAAAGAACCTAAATTTCCACCAACAGAGGAATGGATAAAGATGTGGTGTATATATACAATGGAATACTTTGCAGCCATGAAAAACACAAAATCTTGCCATTTGCGACAACATAGATGGAATTAGAGAGTATTAGGCTAAGTGAAATAAGTCAATCAGAGAAAGAAAACTATCATATTATCCCACTGATATGAGGAATTTGAGAAACATGTCATAGGATCACAGGGGAAGGGAGTGAAAAACAAAACAAGATGAAACAAGAGAGGGAGACAAACCATAAGAGACCCTTAGTCTCAGGAAACAAACTGAGGGCTGCTGGAAGGGAGGGGGATGGGAAGGATAAGATGGCTGGGGGATGGACACTGGGAAGGGTATGTGCTATGGTGAGTACTGTGAATTGTGTAAGACTGATGAATCACAGACCTGTACCCCTGAAGCAAATAATACATTATATGTTAATGTTAAAAATACTAATTCAAAAACATAGAAGCAACCCTATGTTCACTGCAGCATTATTTACAATAGTCAAGATACAGAAAGTGTCCACTGATGGATGAACAGATGAAGAAGACATTACACACACACACACACACACACACACACACACTGGAGTATTATTCATTCAAAAATAAGAATGAAATCTTGTCATTTGCAACAACATAAGGGATCTTGAGGGCATTAAGCTAAGCAAAACTAGTTTGACAGAAATACAATATGATCTTATTTATATACAGAATCTAGAAAAATCATTTATAATACAAGTTCAGAGACACAGAGATGGGTTGCCAGATGGGTTGAAGGTAGACAACATGAGTGAAGGGCGTCAAAAGGTACAAACTTGCGGCCACAAGTAGGTCAGGAGGATCTGATGCATGGCATGGAGCCTATAGTCAATAATACTATATTGCATATTTGAACACTGGTAAGAGTAAATCTTAGAAGGGAACAAAAATTTGTAACTGTGTATGGCGACAGATGTTAACTGATGGGCATAGTTTTTAAACTTTTGTAGGCAAGCTTCTTTCTGAAAGCCCCAACTTCATTCTATCAAAGATATTAAGACATACAACTCTTAATAAAACAAATTTTTGAATTTTGAACAGGATTTTACCTTTTTTTAAAATTTTATCATTTTTATTAACATTTTTTCCAGGTAATTCCATGAAAACTTGTAAGCTGTGAACGTGAGCCTCTAGCACTTCCTGAATGAAATGCCGTGTTTATGTCAGGTGATTCGCCAATGTTGACTCTTAAAGCAAGGATTATTTTCTTCATTGAAGAGATAAACTGGACTGGAAGAGCCCAAGGAACAGCCCAGGATTATCAGACTGAATAAAGAGCAGAGTTAGTGTCCAATGTGGTCTGGCCTCGAAATCCCTCAACTTTTTTCTCCATCTTCTGCCTTTCCAAGAAAATTTTGGTCCTCACAAGCCTGCTTGACCTGTCTTGGAATCTGAACATTGAACCAAGCCTTATTGCCCATAATTCAGTAGCAAATTAGTCATCTGCCTTGGAGCTCCCTACATGGGTATCTGAATTTGGACAAAAGCATCATATCTTCCCCTAACTACACTGCAGACAACCTTTGGGAACACTGAGATAATTCAATCATCCCTCACTTCCCCTCTCTTGCTTCTGACCTACATGCTTTGAAAAGGCAAGGCATGATAACACTGTTAATAACACTGTTAAGGAACACGCAGCTTTTGCTAACAGTAAATTAAAAGTTTCTATGGGAAAATCAAGGGGAGCCTGTTTTCTGTAAATACCATTCTGTTGAGTTCAAAGTAAAATGATCAAAGACAAATTATTGTATAGATCATAAGTTAAGCTGTACAAATATAAACACAGTGATATAAAGGCTACCAAAACAGACTATCCTTCAACCCCTTGAGGTTTAGATGCAAGAACACAGTCTCAGTAGCCACTAAAAAGAGACTGTACTTGAACAGAGGAATGAGACAGATAATCATTTCTCTAACGAAGAGAATCATTCTCATGCAGGTGGGAAAATATTAAAGGAACTATGTCTCTAAAAGCCTCTAAGATAATAAAATAGGTAATGTCTATTTTTCCTTTAAAGTGTTTATTTTGACATAGTTTCCGATTTAAAGTAAGATACTGCAAAACCAATAAAAATTCCATATTTTTTTATCCTTTACCCAGATTAGTCAAATGTAAACATTTTACCATATTTACTTTATCCTCTCTCCCAACCCCATATGTACACAGATACACACTCTCTCTTTCCCCCTCTAAGTTTGGACAGAAGACCCCTTTGCCTTAAATATATTAGTGTGTATTTCCTAGAAGCAAGAGCATCTCTTAGATAAATATATTACAATGATCACAACTAATTTTTTAAGACTTTATTTTTATGTATTCTCTACACACAACATGGGGCTCGAACCTACAATCCCAAGTTCACGAGTCACATGCTCTACTGACTGAGTCAGCCAGGTGCCCAATGAGAATTAATATTTTAAGAAAGTAGGTCCTTTAGACTGGTTCTTTAACTGGGAATAATGTCTCAGTATTTATGTTTTAGGATACTGGTGGTTTTTGAAGAGCACACCCCAGCCCAGTTAGTCTTTGTCTGACGTTTTATGATTTGATTCAAGTTTGCACTTCTGGCAGGAATTGGTGCTGTCTTTGTCCCAATTCATCCTATCAGGAGACACTTGATGACAATTTGTGCCATTAATAATAAATGGTTAGCTGCAGTCACGGGTTAAGGTGACTATTGCTAGGTTTCTCCACTCTAAAGTTAGTATTTTACCCTTTGTAATTAATAAACATTTCGTGGAGGAGATGTAAAAGCAATTTGAGAATTTTACTTTAAATCCTAGAAATTATCATTTAAATGCTTTCCCCCTCTTTTGTTCTCATTAGTATAAGCTATCCACAATCCTGAATTCTCAAGAGGTTTAAAAAAAAATCCATTGTAGCTAAAACACTCATGTATTTCAAATGACATTAGATATGTCTATTTTATATAAAATATAAACTTTTCTCATATATTTTTAAGGGCAGAAATACTCTTATGGTTATAGGTACTTGATAAAGGATAAAAGATTTCCATTTTTATATTCATTCTTATTATTCTTGGAACTACATTCCTACTCACCCCCAAAATTTAGATGACAACTGATTGTAGGCAAGGTCTGGTAATATTTTCTAAGAAATGTTTATTTTGGAGAAGTGCCATTGGCACATCTTATCCTTTGGCATTAAATATAATCTAACTACAGGGGGGGAAAGTCAGCATTGGATGTAGTTCAGAATAATTGTGACTTTCTTCTGGATAAAGTAGCAAAAACACTTGTTTATAGACATGTCTCATTATTTAATAAAAAAAAAAAAAAAACAAGAGGGTTTGCAACAATGTCTCTGACAGTTCCATGCAGAGTGGTTTGGGGCGGGGGAAGGAGTGATAACAGATACCCCATGGAAAGTTACTGCTGTTAATCCAGAGAAGAGATACTGATGCACCAAAATGTGAGTCAGGAGAGGGGTGCCTGGGTGGCTCAGCGAATTGTCTGCCTTCAGCTCAGGTCATGATCTCAGGGTCCTGGGATGGAGTCCTGCATCCAGCTCAGTGGGGAGTCTGCTTCTCCCTCTCCCCCTACTGGTGCTTGTTCTCTCTCTCGAGCTCACCCTCCCTCTCTCTCTCAAATAAATAAATGAAAACTATTTTAAAAAGATAATTCAAATGATGAACCGATAGGATTTATGACTATATGGACAGTAAGAGTAAGATAGAGAGATGTCAGGGCAGTCCTCTGGATTCAGTCTGAATCACTGAGCGGACAGACTGTCATTTACTAAGAAGGGGAGATGGGGGAGGTAGAAGGAGTTTTGCTCCTGTGGCTTCTGAGATGCCCTCGAGGCATCAGGTGGATACCCTCAGGAAGCAGTGAAATGTACAAGTGTGGAGCAGCAAACAGGTCAGGGTGGGACCACTGGGCCAAGTGCTCCTGGGTGTTGACATGAATCTGGTGCTTCCAATTTTTCAATTAGTTTCCACCAAATGGAAGCTTTTTTAATATTCACAACTGCCATATTAAACAGAGGAAGCGAGCAGGAACTAGTTGTAGAGCACAATAAAATACAACTTAGCAATCAAAAGGAATGGTTACACCTCGTGTAGGAGTCTCATAGACTTTATGATGAGGGAAAGAAGGCAAAGCCAAAAGCTTATAACCCTCATCATCCCATTCCTAGGACTCCCTGCAGAGGAAAAACTGCAGAGATGAAGTACAGATCAGTGGCTGTCAAGGGTTAAGGGTTGGAACTGACTTCACAGGAGCAGCATGGGGAAATGTTTCTGAATGCAAGGTTAGCCGCTCTGTATCCTGATTGCGGGGCTAGCTACAAAGCTCTATGGCTTTGTCAAAACTCACAGAGCCATGCGAGTAAAAAAGTGAATTTTCATGTCTGCACATTTTTGAGGATCCATTTAAAGGATCTGGAGCAAAGGAGGGTGTTTAGGAAGATCTGTCTGACTTCAGTGTGAAGAACGATCTGGGGGGCAGCTGGGGGACTCCGTGGGTCAAAGCTCAGCTCAGGTCATGATCCCAGGGTCCTGGGATTGAGCCCTGCATCGGCCTGCGTCCTCCTCTCTCTCTCTGCCTGCCTCTCTGCCTACTTGTGATCTCTATCAAATAAATAATGAATAAAAATCTTAAAAAAAAAAAAAAAAAGAAGAAGAAGAATGGGTCGGACATGTCAAACCCCAGAGACACAAGACTCCACTGGGGGTGTTGCATTAATTCCAGTCAGACCTGGCTGTGGCATGGAGTAAGGAGGTAACAATGAGGATGGAGAGGAGCAGACGGGTTTCAAAGATAATATGGGGTAAAACTGGCAGGAAGGGAGGCCTACGAAATCAGCTCACGTTTTTCTCTTAAGGGAGTGAATGGATAGTGAGGTCATTCTCCAAGAGAAACTGGCTGTGAGAAAGATTTCAGGGGGAGACCAGTAGCTCAGCTGAGGATATGTTAGACCTTGTGAAGCAATTTTAAGTGTTTAGGCTGATATTTCAGTGGTGCCATGGCTAAAGTAAAACATTTGTATTCTGTCCAAGTAACGGAGAAGAATGACATAATACACTATATTTGTATAGCTGGCATTTCCGGGAACCCAAAGCAGTTCATAAAAAATTCAAAGTGCGTATTTTGTTTTGTTTTTGTTTTGTTTTTTTTTGTTTTGTTTTCAATTCATTGAATTAGTCTTCCAAGAGACGCTTCTAGTTTAGGACTCAGAGACTTTTTATATTAATTGTTGTCCTCACTAAGGGACAAAACTGGTGACTAGAGCTTGAACAACAAGGGCCCATACTGGGGTTCCCTGCAGTAGCTTCAGCCTCTCTCTAGGTCGTGCTGGGGATCTACTCCGCTGACAACAGGCTCTTAAAATGAAAAAGCTGAGTAGAACAGATGTTTTCAGGAGTCCTTGAAAGTCACTCTTCTACTATGGTGGCTCAGATAACCTTTAATTTTACAACTCAAGGACAGCAAGGAAAAACATCAGCCTGCATCACAGCACCGTTTTCAGTGGGTTTCATTACATTCATGGTGCTTTGTCCTTAAAAAGACCAGTTGGATTTTTTGTTCTCATTAGGGCTGGAAGAGTCGATACCAAGCCCACCTGGCAGAGCTAGAAAGAGTCATTTTCCTCGCTATCCTCTCCGACAAAGCAAAAATAAGCCATTAAGGAGCAGGGGTTCCCAAAGCCAAGAACAATGATGTTACTTCTTGGTGTTCTGAGCTCTGTTGTCTCAATGACATACATGACATTCAAGAACATTATATTCCTTAAGAAGCATATATCTATTATTTCTGGTAGGTTCTTCCTTAACCTTGACACAGTGCTGGACAGGCATTCAGAATTCAAAAGGTTGATTCAAAAAGATGTTCCAAAAGGTGATTGTGACACACAGTAATGCATCTGAAATGGTTTTGGGGTCTGCTTTGTGTCAATATTTAAATATCTTTCTTTCTCCATCTTACAGTCTGCTCCATTCTTCAACCTCAGCCCACACACAAACTATTTTCTTCACTTCTGTGTCTCCCTCCTTCCCTCCCTGTCAGCTTCCTAAAGTGGGGAGGAGCCTGGTTTGCATGTGAGGGGATGAATCAAATGCCTTATGACGATCACTTCAATATGTCTGAGGGATACCGCGGAGCCTAAGTGGGATTCAGAGTCGGCCTGAATGTGAGGTCTGGGTATTAGTGACCTTTCTGGAGACTCATCCTTGGTGGGGAAGGTGGAGAAGGGGAACAGGGCCCAGAGGAGGAGATTCTGTGAGACCGGCTTTGGGTGGAGGTAGAAGGGCCCTGATGGAAAGAACAGGATGACATCAGTTGCCTCGCCCAGACCTCAGGATGAGGTGTGATTCTTGAGTAGAAAGAAATAAATAGCAATTCTGTGGCAAATTCACTGTGTGACATATTCTTCAATGACTTCATGAGTCATAGGACACAAGCAGAATTACTTTGAAGCCACAGTGACCAAGTCTATATACCTTGATTTAAGATCTTCAGGGTTTTTTTTTGTTTTTGTTTTTGCTTTTTAACATCACTAGAGTCTTTCAGAATATGATTACAGCACTTCACCTTCATGAAAAAAAAAAAAAAAGACTAAATGGCTATTTACCCCAAAGATACTGACGTAGTGAAATGAAGGGCCATCTGTACCCCAATGTTCATAGCAGCAATGGTCACCGTCACCAAACTGTGGAAAGAACCAAGATGCCCTTCAGCAGACAAAGGGACAAAGAAGATGTGGTCCATATGCACAATGGAGTATTATGCCTCCATCAGAAAGGATGAATACTCAACTTCTGTATCAACATGGATGGGACTGGAGGAGATTATGCTGAGTGAAATAAGTCAAGCAGAGAGAGTCAATTATCATATGGTTTCGCTTACTTGTGGAGCATGAGGAATAACACGGAGGACATGGGGAGATGGAGAGGAGAAGTGAGTTGGGGGAAATCGGAGGGGGAGATGAACCATGAGAGACTGTGGACGCTGAGAGACAAATTGAGGGTTTGGGAAGGGGGGGTGAGGAGGGGTTGGGCGAGCCTGGTGGTGGGTATTAGGGAGGGCATGTATTGCATGGAGCACTGGGTGTGGTGGATAAACAATGAATCTTGGAACACTGAAAAGAAATAAAATAAAATAAAATGAAATAATAATAATAAAAAAAAAGACTAAATGGTTGAATAGCAGTTAACCAAGTGAAGCCTGGGGAGGAGGGGCTTTTCAGGTGAAGCAGACGGATAAAGCAAAAGCACAAGAAACCAGAGCAAAAGCACAAGAAACCAGAATCTCGTGCAGTTCCTTACTGATGGAGTTTGAAGTCACAAGATGCAGTAGTGCTAGGCATAACAACTGAAGAAGAGGCACCTTGTGAAGCAAGGGTAGTCAGCTCCCATCCAGCATGGGTGGCTTCCTGAGGAGCTCTGTACAGGTGGAGTCTGGGGCTGCATTTAGGGTCATCAGCAACATCATGATCAGAGGGAAGGGAGGAGAGTGACAGCACACGTGCCAGGATCTGAAGTTTCCACCTTGGCAATGAGGAGCCATTGAAGGCTCTTTGCCCCCGGCAGGTGTGGCCTTACACACATGAACTGTATACCACCAGAGTATATTCACTAAGTTTGGCCTGTTTTCCTTGAGCCTGAGAGATCACTGATCAATATTCAGTGATTGCATTCACAGTACTTGTTGTATCCTGATTCCATCAAGGCGTTCTAGAAAGGCTGAAAGATATGCTGATTTAGCCAATAACGTAGATCCCCTCTGATTCTCGAAGACTTGGCTGTTACAAGGCTCAGCCAAGGTATGACATCTACAGTTTTTTTTAATCCCCTCATCTCACTGTCACCTCTGGCTTAATGAGTCCCTAAAAGGCTGCTGTGACATAGACCAGCCAAGTAGGTAGCAAGTCCCCTTACCTCCTTAGTAGCTAACTCTGGGTTGTTATTTGAGCCTTTTTGATTTGATTTCTCGTTTTCATGATTTCCTTTGGGTTTTCCTGAGATTGGTAGGCCAAGGAAAGATCTCCACTTGAATATACTCAATGACAAACTAGCAAAATTAAAAAAGAAAGAACTTGGTCTTCTGAAAAGAATTACCCTCAATGCTATTATATTGATGTAGGGGTATATAGAGATGTTGGGGTAAGGAGAGACCATCACTATCCATGACCTTGAGGTTTACAGTTTGGGTAGTGAGTTAACAATGGCATGTTGAATCATAACAAAATTTGGAAAAGGAGGTAAGAAGAAAAAGACAACTAATTTAAAGTAGACATATCTAGCTATTAAATGTGAAGCCTTAGTTCATATTATGGCATTATAAAAGTATATACTCAGACTTGATCAAGAACCTATCCATAACAAACTTCTTTGTAGCTATAATATAATTAAGATTTTCTGTTTGTTTTAAAGATTTTTTTTATTTGTTGGAGAGACAGAGAGCAGGAGCAGGGGGAGCAGCAGAGGGAAAAGCAGAGTCTCCACTGAGTGAGGAGCCCAGTGCGGGACTTGATCCCAGGACCCTGAGATCATGAGCGGAGCTGAAGTCAAGAGTTAGACACTTAACCAACTGAGCCACCCCGGCACCCATTATGGTTTGAAGATTATATTATTTAACAAACAGCTACAAATCTTTCAGTGTTCTAACAGTCATTCCTTTTCAGCGATTTGATTTTCTCTACGGCTCTCCACAAAGTTTTTTGTTTCTCTTACATTTTGGTGCACAGAAGTGAATATAATATACCTGCCAAGACTAGAAAATACTGGTATTTTAACTTTTTAATCATTCTCATTTCTTTGGATACACTCACGCTGCCAGTAGGCTTCTAGAGTCCTCCATGTGGGCACCACACAATTCACAGACACTATGCCATCCCTCTGCACCACCAGCCTCACCATGCTGGCTTTCATCCTAAAGCTTTTCTGCAACAGTAACAAGATGGCTGTTTCAGTCCAAGCATCACCTTCTCTCAAGACATTATCTCAAGAAGGAAGAAAAGGGACAAGAACATAGTGTACATTATCCCTGTTTTGACAAAGGAAAAAAATTATCAAGATGATTCCCTAAATAATATCCCATTATTTCTCATTGGTCAGAAGTGAATCACACGGCCATGCCTAGGTTTAGGAGAGGATGTGGAAATGAGTATCTGGCAAAAACCAATGGATCGCCAAGATTAGAGTAACCCATAACTTATCCCTTTGATCTAGACACATACAAAATAATAATAATAATAAGAAGAAGAAGAAGAAGAAGAAGAAGAAGTAGTAGTAGTAGTAGTAGTAGTAGTAGTAATCAGGGCTCTTTTATCAAAAAAGAAAAAAATCAGGAATAACTTTTAAATAAGTAACCAACATTTTCTGATACATTTCCCCCTGAAGAATGAGCAGTAGCCTACAGAGGTGAAGGGTTTTCCTGATGTGGGGATTTGGTAGATCATAGGGAATACCAGAAGATGAGAAAGCTGAGGTGGAGGAAGAGATGACTTTCATTCAGGGACACCCAAACTTTGAAATGACTCTGGTGCATTGAGGTGGAGGAATCCAGGCAGATGGGGCAAAATGCAAGGCTAGACCTTCACAGAATGCTGTGCACTGGAAAGAGAAGGGAGAGCCATCTGGAGAAAGTAGAAGGAGAAGGGAAGGGAAGGGAAGGGGAGGGGAGGGGAGGAGAGGGGAGGGAAGGAGAGGGAATTGGAGTGGAGGGAAGGGGATGGAGAGTAGAGGAGAGGTGAGGAGAGGAGAGGAGAGGAAGGGAGGGGAGGGGAGGGGATTGGAGTGGAGGGGATGGAGAGGAGAGGAGAGGAGGGGAGAGGAAGGGAGGGGAGAAGGGAAGAGGAGGGGAGGGGAGAGGAGAGCTGTATGGAATGCCAATATTTAAAGGATGAGAAGAGTGGGCGCCTGGGTTGCTCTGAGGGTTAAGCCTCTGCCTTCAGCTCAGGTCATGATCCCAGGGTCCTGGGATCAAGCCCCGCATCAGGCTCTCTGCTCAGCAGGGAGCCTGCCTCCTCCTCTCTCTGCCTGCCTCTCTGCCTACTTGTGATCTCTGTCAAATAAATAAATAAAATCTTTAAAAAAAAAAAAAAGATGAGAAGAGAAATTTAGACCCTGGAAGGCAGCTCAGAAAGATAAGTCACTCAGCGATAAGAGAAAAACCAGGTCAGGGTTAATACCATAAAAATGCAGAAAAGGTTTCAAGAAAGGACTGATAAAGAGAAGTCAAATACAGTGAAAACGTCAAATAAAATGAAAGTGGGACATGTCAGTGATGCAACCTGGACAGTTAAAATATTACTGCTTGATAGCAGTATTTTCAATAAAATGATGAAAAAGAAGACATCATAGTGGATCAAAGAATAAAAGAGAACCAAGGGAAAAGGGCGAAAGTGTTTAAGTTACAACACAAAGGGAGACACAGAGACATGCACACACACAATGTAGTTATCACTGAGGTTTTTTTATTTTAAATTTAAAAAATAAAAGTGATAGACATTTTAGGCTCTATGATTTTTTTTTTTCTGTGTGTCTTCTCAGACACTGCTTAAATGACCTCTCGTGTCTGATGGTGGACACACATGTGTATTTGCTATGAATTCTTCAATCTAATTAATGCTATATAATTCAACCTGGGATTTGAGCTTAATTCCAATTGTTACTAGCTTTGTGACCTTGAGCTATGGGGTTTGTCCAAGGTAACACACCTGGTTTGTAAGGTAACTGGGCTTCAAATTCAGGTCTGACTCCAAAGCCCACTGAGACTTCTGGTGAACTTACTGGTGTATGAGTGAGCTCCAACTCTTATAATGACAGCATGACTTCGGTTTGTCCACATCAATCTGTCTATCCTCTCTTCCCCAGCACCCAGACAAAACAGAGGCTATATGAGAAGAGATGAGAAAGAGGTCCTTGGGTCAAGAATTCTGTCAAGAGATAGGAGCACGGGGCATCTGGATGGCTCAGTCAGTTAAGCATCTGCTATCGGCTCAGGTCATGATCCTGGAGTTCTGGGATCAAGTCCCACATCAGGGTCCCTGCTCAGCCGGGAGTCTGCTTCTCCCTCCGCCAAATCCACCCCCAACCCTGCTCTTATGTTCTGTGTCTCTCTCACTCTTTCCCAAGTAAATAAATAAAAATCTTTGGGGAAAAAAAAAAAGAGAGAGAGAGAGAGATAGGAGTCAAAGGGTTAGTCTCCATCCTCCTAAGGATGAGAGGTCCACACCTTGCTCTTTCCTGGAATTCCCAGGCAGCTATAGCTGAAAAGCAGATAACCTGTTACACAGACAAGTTCTCCAGCAAAGGGCTGTGTGCAAGAGGAGTGTAACTAAGTGACGCCCATGATACAGGCGAGTCTCACACAATATGCACAGGCCATGCTATACTCATGGTGGGGACCCGCCAAACAGAACTATCGATGATAATAACCAGTATGTTAATTATGCCATTAGAAGAGTAAAAAAAAAAATGTTCAGACCCCCCAAAAAAGCTCTATTCATTTGAAGTCAACCACTCATATTTTAAATCATTTATATATGTAATGTAGGGAGCTGTTTTTCCTTGGAAGAGAGGAAATAAGTGATTACAAAGAGTTTCAAAAGAAAATGATTGTTATCTTAAATTTTAGCTAATTTCTAATGGGTTTTCCATGGCCATAGGCTTGACTTTTTTTCTGCATTTTACTTTCTCTCTTCTACTCATGAAGAGACAAAAAATGACAGCAGCTAATGCCAGGTCCTTTGAGCAATTGCCCTGTAACAAAGCAATTTAGAGAGGCAGACAGAAGATGGAGTCAACTTTTATGAGAGAGTTGCTCATGTTTTCCTCTGATACAACTTTTCCACTCGGATATTTTATGACAGCTACGGTCTCCAAGGACCAACTATGCAAAGTTAAGACTGATATTTTGTAATAAGACTTCCCTTACTACTTAATCGTTGCAATGTGACAATAAAACTATCTGCCTGGAAAGGGCCAGCTCCGTGAACTTGCTCAAGTCCAGAAATCAACTGTCTACAAGGATTCATTGTTTTACCCTGGGATGCCAAGGTTTACTCTCAGGCAGACTCCGAGTCTGAATTTTCTGATGCCATCCATGAGAGGAACATTTTGCCTTCTTTTTATTTATTTATTTTTTTCACCACAATGGAATGATAAAATTTTAACAATCGGAGTGGTTTTCCATGAAATGATGAAAGACTTGCCATCAGAAGTGCTTAGAATAATAGAGATGCTGATATCTGGTAACCTGTTCTTGTTCCATAGTCAGAAAAACCAGAATTCCCAGAATTCCCGAGATGTGTTGAATCACTAGGCTGGACAGTATGCTCCGCAGGCAAGTTCTCATTCAACGCACACAGAACCTCCAGGCTGAGAACTAGTATCCTTTCCACCTTCCAGAGGAAAAAGCTAAGGTTTAAAGACACTAAATAAGCTTTCAGAGTCACACAATTATTAGTGGCAGTGGGCAGACTCAAACTTGGGAGGTTTGAGGTGGAAGTCTAATACTCCCAACCTGTGTTACAAAGAAAACAGGAGGTGTCCATTATCATAATGAATGAGAATCCTCACCCAGAAGACCACGTCAAATGAGGTGATTTGTTAGTTAATATAATAGCAAAAAGGGGGAAGTAATGAAGATTTATTTAAGCAATAAATATAACAATTAAGAGACCTTTAAATACGAAGCTTTTATTTTCATTTTTAATTTTTGGTATATGAGAACATTTTGAAAAAAAAATAGACAAAACTAAATGGATGACTTCTGGTCAGAACTACTTTAAGAAGAGTAAAGCTCGTGGGGTGCCTGGGTGGCTCAGTGGGTTAAAGCCTCTGCCTTCAGCTCAGGTCATGATCCCAGGGTCCTAGGATCGAGCCCCACATCCGGCTCTCTGCTCTGCCGGGAGCCTACTTCCTCCTCTCTCTCTGTCTGCCTCTCTGCCTACTTATGATCTCTATCTGTCAAATGAATAAATAAAATAAAAATTAAAAAAAAAAAGAAGAAGAGTAAAGCTTGGGAAGTTCTGCACATTACCAGGTTGAGCCCTCGGGACGTTTTCTAATACTTTCCGAGAGGTGAAGTATTTGTGTCAGTGTGTTTGGTTTTTAAAGACTCAAAGGAGGAAAGAAAAAAATGCATTTTGTTACTAGTGACATACTATCTAGTTAGACCATTTTTTCCCTGAATCGATGCTCCGTAACAGGCTCCTTGTGTCACATACTGTTACAAACAGATGAGCCGAAAGCCCATCACTGACCCACTGACCCAGTTGTTCCAGAATGGAACAACTGAATGAGATGAAAGTCATAATCTCTGAGGTGTCCAGGCTTTTTAGTCTGATTCTGTGTCAAAGGAGGCCCTTCTGAGTGTGGAAAAGGGCACTACTGATTATGAGTCAACAGACACAAACCTCTAGACCTTCCATCACCTTAGCTAATGCCCACCCTCTGGTCATCTCTTGGCACTGCTGCTGTCTGCTGGGGTAGTAGACACCCTTTCTGGAGCCTGAAGGGGCTGGGGTCGGGGGGGAACCTTTTGATGAGAGTGAGTGTGGACAAAGTACTTGGGTACCAAGATCAAAATTCCTGTTTGGGACCATGTTTCTTTAAATGCAAAAACACTCCAGAGGCTGGACTAGTAGTGGGTCATGGTTTTTGAGTTTTACTAGAGTTCATACATAAGATCAAAATTCCTGTTTGGGACCATGTTTCTTTAAATGCAAAAACACTCCAGAGGCTGGACTAGTAGTGGGTCATGGTTTTTGAGTTTTACTAGAGTTCATACATAAAAGAATCAACAGAATACATATGGACATAATCAGAGCAAGGCTGGTAGAGGCTAGAGGGGTGAAATTCATGTGAAAAACAAGAATGGGAAAAATAAAAGGATGGGAAAGGTCCTGGCGCAGGAGAGAATGGGCAATTTAGTTTGTAAGGAAGAGACTGAGGTTTCCCCTCTAGTGAAGGATGTTTTGTTTGTTTGTTTATAGGATATATGTGGAAGTAAGAACGACAAGACCCGTCACTAAGTGAACTGGGCTTACATAAACTCATAAATAGCCGCACAGATTGGCTTCCCATAGAAGGACATATAATTTGGAAATTAGAAGCTTATTTAGAATCCAACATAACTCTACATATATTGGGTTGTCTCTTCTCTCTGGGCAACAAAAGCTCTTTGTTTCCTGCTGTGCCATGACGGAAACTCAACAACCCTCTTTGCCTCTGCTCTTTTCTGTAAGTCACTGGCCCTTCCTTCCAAGAACTCCCTCCTTCTGTGGGTCTGGCATTCCACATCTCCAGGGCACAGGATCCAACTTGTTCATCAGCCCACCATCCAGTAGCAAGCTCCTGCTGGGAAGAATCTTTCTGTTGGAAAATCTAATATGCTTCTAGTTAGCCAGCGGTCAGCTGCCCTCAGGTCAAATGCCTGCCTCTTGTCCAATAGCTGTGACCAGGGTAATGGGATCACAGCAAAGGGAATGTGATTGCTCGTGGTGCTGGGATACCACACTCTCCCAGATGTCCTACACCTCTCTAGCTAGTCCTTGGGTTCTTTTTTCAAGCTTATGCTCCTATGTCTAGGCATTAAATGTTAGATTTCCTTAAGGTTGAGCCTTAGGTCTCTTTCTCCTTCCCACTATCTTTCTCCTTATATGATCTCTACCATTCCCATGGCTTCAGTTCCCGTGGATGTGCCTATGATTTCCACATGATTATCTCTTGCCTAGATCTCTTGCCTCCTTTGAGCTCCAGATTTGAGATCTAATTGCCAACTTGATAGTTCCACTTTTCTGTCTCAGAGTCATCTCGTAGGTCCAATGTTTTGGATCTAGCTTGTGTTCTGTCTCAGACCTGTGTTTTCCAGTACACATCATTATTCATTCAGTTGCAAAAGCCATAGACTTAAGAGTCATCCTTGACACAGCCGTCTTCCCCCAATCCATTTTCAACCTATCCCCGTGTTCTATCAGCCTCACTTCCTGAACATCTCTTAAAGCCATCCACTTTTCACGCTCTTCATGGCCACCCCCCCAGCACATGCCACCATCAGTGGCCTATAAGTCACTGGCCCTTCCTTCCAAGAACTCCCTCCTTCTGTGGGTCTGGCATTCCACATATCCAGGGCACAGGATCCAACTTGTTCATCAGTCCACCATCCAGTAGCAAGCTCCTGCTGGGAAGAGTCTTTCTGTTGGAAAATCCACCATCAGCTGGACCACTGCAGGGGTCCTCACTTTGGTCTCTCTTATCTATTCTAGTTCTTTTCAATCTATTCCTGGTACAACAGTGAGCTTTACAGAAGTCAGATCTTACCATGTTACCCTCCTACTTTAAAACTGTCAGCGACTTCCTATTGCCCTTGGAATTGAGGATAGCATCTTTAATGTGGCCCTGCCTATTTACTCTATGTCCCATATACCTTACTACCATCATTATGCAATCTGTTGCTTTGGTCTAGCCACAAAGACCTGATTTCAGACCCTTTAATATGCCAGGATCCTTCCCTGTAACAATTCCTTTCAATGGGCTGATTTCTTCCATGGAATGCTCTGTTTATTCTGTGTAACTCTTACCCAACCTTCACAATTCAACTTTTCCTGATCCCCATCTGTATTAGGAGTCTTTGCTATACACTCTCACAGACCCATATGCCTGTCTTTACAAAGGATACACTAATGATGTATTTTTTTGTTTGCCCCCACCAAACTTTAATATTTGTATTAGCTAAGATCATATTTATGTTTATTTGCCCTTATATCCTCAGGGTTCCTAGTAAGTGCTGAAGAGCATATTTTGAATGGATGGATGAATGACCAACCACTATTTCCCTCAATAGGAGATTATAGGAATGACACAGTATCTCTTTGAAGGGTTTCTCATCATGTTAGTCACTCAAAGCATCATAGATTTCTTTCAAGATCAGTTAAAAAACAAACAAGAAAAATAGGCAAGAGTATTCCCTGGTACACTTACTGTAGGAGGAACAAAATTAAATTCCTACATTCAAAAATGTTATTAACCTGAGGAAGAAAAAGCGGGGCAACCCAAGCTCCAAATTGAACATGAGTTTAGAAAGAAGCATGATATAAGAAATGCAATTAAGAAGATGTTGATAGTTAAAGCCTTCATCTAGAGGAGGTACCTTGAATTGTAATTCTAGAGCCTTCTGTGTATAGAAGATAGTGACAGAGAAGAGATTTTTAAAATTCTCAGTCTCAGTGGTTCAATTGGTCAAATGTCTGACTCTTGACTTCAGCTCAGGTCAGGATCTCAGAGTCTTCAGATCAAGTCCTGCGCTGGGTTCAGCACTCAGGATTCTGCTTGAGATTGTCTATCTCTCCCTCTCCTTTTGCCCCTCCAGCTGATTGTACTCTTTCTCTCTCGCTAAAATAAGTTAATAAATAAAATCTTTAAAAAATAAAAAATAAAAATCTCCATCTTAACTTGAAGTTGGAAATACAGTATATATGTGATAGATATCCCATTCTAATACCAAAGACAACACACCAAGCAGGTTCTATAGTGAAAAATATAAATGAATTTAGCAAGATCTAAATATACCAGTATGTCAAAAATCTACAGTTGGCTGATAAAAATAAACATGGAGTATTTGTTACAGTTATTTACTTTCTGAAGAACACATATGTCTCTTACTCAGAGACCAAATTCTTTTAGAATTGCTATGTGGTAAGGTAATCACAACACCAAAACCAAAAAGTATAAAAGATTAATAGATCTGGGAGTGTAAAAATGTCAAACATCTTTGTGTCACAAACACACACCAACAAATACTATCAGCAACTAAAAGAAAGCAACAAACAGAGCAAAAATTTGCAACACAAAACATGAAGGATTAAAGTCTTAAATCTAAAAGAATATAGTTTTAAAAATTCAAGGAATGCGATGCAGTGAAAGCAGTACTTAGAAGGAAATTTGTGGTATTGAATGTACATATTAGAATAGGTGAAAGTCCTAAAATCAATAATCAAAGTTCCCCCCTGAGGAGACTAGAAATAAAAGAGCAAAATTAAATCTAAAGTAAGCAGAAGGAAAAAAAGAAGAATTAGAACAGTAATCAGTGTAACTGAAAACAGGAAGTCAATAGGGAAAAACCAAAGAAACCCAATGGGGGTTCTTGGAAAAGAGCAATAAACTTTATAAGCTTCTTTCAGGCAAAGGAGAGCGGGCTGAAAAAAGGAGAAAGAGGATACAGATGACTAATTTCAAAAATGAAAGACAGACATCATTAGAGATCCCATACTGATGTGGATAAAGGGGGTGACTATGCAGGTGGAGGTAGGAGATGTATGGGAAATCTCCATACCTTCCTTTCGATTTTGCTGTGGACCTAAAACTGCTCTAAAACAAAAACAAAACCTTGTTTGTGCTTTGGTGAGTGCTGTGAAGTGTGTAAACCTGGTGATTCACAGACCTGTACCCCTGGGGATAAAAATATATGTTTATAAAAAATAAAAAATTAAAAAAAAATCTGTTGAAAAAGACAAACATACCAAAGGAATGATTGACTAATCATACCATCAGGTGATTCACAACAGAAAGGGACAGAAATAGAAAAAAATATATCTTAAAAGTGCTTTTTCCAGATCTAAACAAAAAAAAATAAAACAATTGGATAAAATTTTTTCACCTCTGTTTCACCTCACTGCACACACTCATAATACCCAGTTTTGGCTTAAGTGTTGAGGAAATGGGTCCCTCAAGCACATTTGGCAGACATGGCAATAAACTGGTCCAAAAATTCTTGCGGACAATCTGACAATCTATGTGTCGACTTTTTAGGACGTATACCTTTGACCTAAAAATCTAACCTGAGAAAATAATCAGAAAAGTATTTTTAAAATATTGAGAATAAGGATGCTAATAAACAATGCTAAGTTCAGCATTTTTTATGACAGTGAAAATTCCAAAAACATGAAGTTACAATAATAGATTACTTAGATGAATAATTATAGTAAATCTACTCTATGGAAAACTCTGTAAGCATAACTTTTTTTAAATTTTGATATATATTTAGTGACAAAATATATCTGTGGTTTATTCAGTAACATTCACATTATAAAATATCATTTCCTATATATCTACATCTACCTGTCTATAAATAGTCCTATGTTCATTAAAAAGTCCCAAAATCTCAGAAACATTTACCGAAAGGTTAATGGTAGATATTTGGGGAAAATGGGATTATGAGACTTTCGCTTTTATTGCTTCCTATACTACGTAATTTTTTAAAATGAGCATTATTGCTTCTAAAATAAAATTGAAAAAAGGACATAGGATATATTCAGCAGATTTGAAAAGCATGGAGATAAATCACACTTGCATCTATATCAAAGCTTTCTCTTGCTACGTCAGATGTCTATTTTTCTCAAGGCAGAAAATTTCTATGCTTAGGAGCACACTTCCCTTTCCAAGAACAGTGTGATGACTCCATCATGCCATCTAGTGTTAAGAATCTGTGATGATGTCTTGAGAAAGCATCACCATGCAGAAAGATTTTAAGTATTCCAATTCACAATTCTATAGGCAATTTGAGCAACACGAGTAACTCTTTTAAAAGAACACTGAGATTTGTTGTGCGTATACACTTATGCCAAAGACCGATACAAGTTTGTAGCTATGTCCTTTCAACTCAGATGTAACTGAAGAAATGACAGAAATATCTAAAATCCAAGGTGGTTAATATTTACAGAGGTAAAAGAGGAGAGTGACTCTCTGTCCTTACCCTCACCTCACCCCTGCTTCTCTGATACACCTACCACCACCGTTCCCACCAACACCAAGAAAAGCTGAGAATCAACCAGTTTCTTTAAAAGGTTACAAAAACAATAATTTGATTTGAAGATATACCCAAAGTCACCTTACTTTTGCTCTGAGGATAGAAAGCAAAAAAAGGTGAATCACGGATTTATTTTCTTCTGTGCTACGGACACAAATTAGTACTCAAAAGAAGCTGATGTCCTGTTGATAGCTCAGCTCCAGACTCATCTGGAAATAACCAATACTACTCCAAGTAGAACCCTATGTCAGCTCCACAAAAATACTTAACTCAGAATCTGCATGCTGGGCTGTTTTAAGTGTCAGAAAACTATACTAGGTGTTAGGAAACAGTTGTCTAAAAAATATAACAAAGTCTCTCCAGGAACTTACAGACTAGTGTGGTTTTCTTAACTCAGTAAGATGTTTCTAATTCAAAACTATGAATCAAGTACCTTAAAATGTGTCCTATCCTATGACTGGTTGTTTGACACTTGAGAGCGCATCCTAAAGAAAAAAATACAAGAAACTCATCTCAGAAATAACAATAGTGACACCTTGGAAACAATTTAAATGACCAAAAATAGAGCGTTAGTTAAAAACCATTCATGCAATGGAATATTATGCAACCATTTAAAATAATGTATCAAAGAATTTTTAATAGATTTTGTAAATATCCATAATAAGAAAGAAGAATGAAGAAACAATAAAATGCCAAAGATCAGAAGCTCTTCTGTAAGTGGGATAGGCAGTCATAGGTGATTTGACCTGTCAGGGTATCGGTGACTCTCATGAACAACGGGCATGGCAAAATCCCAGGGCAAGCTTGAATGGTGGAGCTATTGGATTTTCAAGAGTCCCTAAAGAAAGCCTCTAATACTTCAAGATATACAGACAACCAGTCCCCTTCACAGCCATTGGAAAGAAAGTTTATACAGAGGAGGTGTGGCCATCCTTTATCAAACCTGCTTCCCCAACTGAGAAAGAGCTAGATGAGTCTGAAGACTCTGAGAGCACCCTCATATTACCGCTTTCTGGAAACCAAGTATTGGGGTGACTGTAGACTTCCCTTCCCACTCCAGCTTTCTGGATATTTTATGTATTGAATGGAAGGAAAACAGAAGATACCACCCCGAAATATGCCTCTCCAGATGATTTGGAGCTGGTTATTTTTAAGAAAAAGCAGACATAGAAAAAACACCCAACCTGAGAACTGAGTAAAAACTACCCTTCTATAATACAATAATCACATTTATAAGGGACATTCCCATTTGCAAGGATGCCTCCCTCTCTGTGCCAGGAAGAAGTTGAGTAAATCTCTAGAAGCTCTTACCAGTGGAGAAGAAAGCGACTTCAAACTGCGTAACAACCATACCCCTACTGATTGTGCCTTTACGATAACCTCCCACAGCTGGCCTTCCCTTTGCCCCCAACACCTTTTGTCTTTAGCTTAAGAAGGTATTTAAGGTGGTAACTTGGGGCATTTAGAGGAGTTACTGAGTTTCCTGGACATCTCCCAGGTGTACAGAAGATGTACACGGCATGAAACTTCTGTTTGTTTTTCTCCCATCTGTCTTTTATTACAAGGAGGTCTTAGCCAAGAACCTAGAAGAGTGAAGGGAAAATTATTTTTGTCCTCCACACAGCGAGCAAGCAAGGCTTATGTCCTGATCTAGGAGATGGATCAGTGGACCAGGAGCTTTAGAATGCCTTCTCCAGCTTCAACAGTCTATTGTAGTAGCCCTCCTGTGCCTACACTGGTGAGATGTACGTGTCCTGGCCAAAACACTGGAGAATGATCCCACGGGTGACAAAGCCAGCTATCACAAAGTCCAGACTAACCATCAGCAGGGACCTTGACTTAAACTAAGAAAAAGACAAAGCTTGTCTCCTAAGCAGAAGTCAGTAGAGAGCCCCTTCTATCTGTTCCTCCTACACGTGGTTAGTAACTACAGCTTGACCCAGACCTCAACCACACCAAACCTGCCTCAGGGACAACAGAATATCCATCCACAACAGTCAGATACTCAATAACACATGTTAAGAATATGCTGTGTACCAAGCCATGCCTTTCCTGAGCTTCCAGTCCTCAGGGTGGAGGAGAAGAAGGGAGGATGATGGGCATGAACTGAATAAACAAACAAAAATGAGGAGCATGAGAGCCAGAGTGTGGTGAAGGGAAACTCTGGTTATGAGAAGCAGGGAGAGCTGGGCATATGAAGCCAGATTCAAAATTATGGTCTTTATTCTGTTATAAAGAAAACCACAGAACCAAAATGGAGTCACTTGTGCTAAGCCATGTCACCAGATGGGGGATTAATACCTGACCTAATTGCAGTTTCAACCTTCTCCAAAAAAGGTCATCTTAAAGAGCCACTCTGGAATTTTGTCAGCCCCAGTGATATAATCCGCTTACTGACACCCTTTGTATCCCAAGACTTTGCCCCAAATTATTCTTTTTCTGTTTGTTTAAGACCTCCTTACTCTGCCTCTCAAAACCTGTCCCATTTGGGGTGCCTGGGTGGTACAGATGGTTAAATAACCAAGTCTTGGTTCCAGCTCAGGTCATGATCTCAGGATCGTGGGACTGAACCCCACGTTGGGCTCTACACTCAGCACAGAGTCTGCTTAGGATTCTCTTTCCCTTTGCCCCTCCCACTTGTGCTCTAAAATAAAATAAAATAACATTAAAATAAAGTAAAATAAAATAAATCATAAAAAACCGGTCCCTTTCCATAGCCCTTTGGAGCTCCTTTCTATGGGATGGAGCCTGATTCATGAATCACCAAATAAAGCCAATTCAATCTTCAAATTCACTAGGCTGAATTTTTGCTATTTAACAATTCCAGGAGTCAGAGGCTCTGGGGTCTGTATAGAGCTCAGCTTCTGCCTTCTGCCTTGCTTCATGACAAACACATCGTCTTAGCAGTCACGGCTCCAATTATCTTTCTCTCCTTTGTAAAATGAAATGGTTTAATTAAATGAGCACTAGGTTTATTCCAGCTGTGAACCTGTTCTTTTTACAAGCTCTGACGCTGACTACTGATTAAATCACTAAACTATTACGAAGATTCCCAAGGATTTGTTGTGATCATGGAGTCATTAGCCTTTGTATACCCTTTCTTTTCAGAGCTTGACATATTCCCCATGCAGGAGTTCCTACTGCAAAGCAAGTATTCATAAACATCTCACAAAGCCAGCTGATCAAGGGTAGTGAGACTTAATCACTATATTACCATTTGTTTCTTTAGTACGAAACACAATATAGTCAACTGCAAGAAAAGTTCAGCAGCACAACCAATACACTCTAATGCTTTGTATACTAAAATATATTTGGGATGATGCTATCACTACTACACTTACCATTTTCTTCTAGCTTTAACCTTGTACTTCAGCAAAATGGGCTCAAATGAACAAAGAACATTCTTTAGAATTCTATGCTCCGTGGAGTCATGTTTCTTCAACTAAGATGTTTAGTCTTCCTTTGGCTCTAACTCTAGTCTGTTACACTCGTCTGGCATAGTTTTGAAGAGGGCTCAGTTTTGTTGTGCCCTCACAGTGTATTTCTAAATTCACATTCTAGTGTTTTATTAGCTGTGAAAGTCAAAAGTGGGGAGACTGCATATTAAATGGCAGCTCAGAAGAAAGCAATTAAACATTTTGCAAAACCAAGTGAGCATCACTACTGTAATTATCACCTGCCTTGTTTGAAGATATTCTCTCCAGCAAATTCAACTGAATCCTTTTAGGACGTTGCGAGTAATGGAAATGTATTACATGTGGACAATGGATTGAATTCAGTAAAATACACTAAATTTCTTTCTGCCTGCACAGTGAGCTTATTATATCTCAAACAAGAAGTTGTGACTTGAGACTTGACTTTGAAGTGAAACAATTTTCCCAGATCTTTCAATTTTGTCTAAGTGGTTGGTATAACTCCACTGCTCTTGTTGGAAGGGAGAGAAGGGCGGGTCTGCTCTGGGTAAAGAATCTGGAAGTTTAAGTTCAGAAAGCAGTGACTTTTTCAGTTGTCATGAAAAGTACATATATATTGAACAGAATGAAAATATCATAAAAAGAAGCCAAAGTAATGCTATAAATATGAGAAACGGGTTTTTTAAATGAGGAGATAACAGAGCATTTTGGCTACTGAAGCCTAAACTTTTGTAGATTTTCCCCCTCTTTCATTAGTTGCAATTTTTTGTTTTTTTTAGGTTTTTTAAAAATTATTTTAAAAAGTAGGCATTTGTGGCCTTTCAGGGGAGCATGGAGGGGGAAGGCATCAGGTGGTGTAGTGACAGACCAAAGGCAGTGAAAACCAGCATGCTGCACACAGGAACCATGGTGTGGTGTAGGGTGTGAATTCTCACATACATAAGCCAGCTCCAATGCCCACCTTGCCTGCCCTGATTTAGGCTCTGGGAGCCTTTTGTAAGTCTCTCCATGGTTCAGATTCTTCACCTGGGGCACAGGTCAAATAGTACTTATGGCCTAGGGTTTTATGAGGGTGGAGAGTGAACCAAGTAGCAATCTTCCCTGCAAATATAAGAGGATGACCAAGCAAAGTGAACATGCCCAAAGATGAGCTCTTTTTGGTCAAAGAAAAAGAATATTCCAATAATATACTGCTAGGCAAATTTTTTTTTTCTGGATGGGTACTCAGGAAGCTGTTTATAATTCTTACCTCTGGAGATGAAGAAAGGGAGGCCAGGAAAAGGGGTACAGAAATTTACTTACCATTCTGTTTTTTTCTAATACTCTTTTATTTATTTTATTTATTTTTTTAAATTTCTTTTCAGCATAACAGTATTCATTGTTTTTGTACCACACCCAGTGTTCCATGCAATCCATGCCCTCTATAATACCCACCACCTGGTTCCCCCAACCTCCCACCCCTCGCCCCTTCAAAACCCTCAGATTGTTTTTCAGAGTCCATAGTCTCTCATGGTTCACCTCCCCTTCCAATTTACCCCAACTCCCTTCTCCTCTCCATCTCCCCTTGTCCTCCATGTTATTTGTTACACTCCACAAATAAGTGAAACCATATGATAATCGACTCTCTCTGCTTGACTTATTTCACTCAGCATAATCTCTTCCAGTCCCATCCATGTTGCTACAAAAATTGGGTATATATCCTTTCTGATGGAGGCATAATATTCCATAGTGTATATGGACCACATCTTCCTTATCCATTCATCTGTTGAAGGGCATCTTGGTTCTTTCCACAGTTTGGTGATGGTGGCCATTGCTGCTATAAACATTGGGATGCAGATGGCCCTTCTTTTTACTACATCTGTATCTTTAATTGTTTTTATCACATGCATTGGAAAAAAAAAAAAAAACAGGGATTACCTAGGTATTGAGATAGTCATTCTCATTTTCTTCTTTATATTTGTCTGCATTTTAAAAAGAAAAGCACAGTTGCTGAAGCTTTTTAGAAAGTAATAAAGAAAAATGCCTCATAGCAATTAATTTTTTAAACCTTTTGCACAGTGAAAGAAACCGTCATCAAAATGAAAAGGCAACCTACTGAATGGGAGAAGATATTTGTGCTAAGTGATTAATAACCACAATGTATAAAGAATTTCTACAACTCAACATAAAAGAACAAATACTTTGATTAAAAATGGGCAGAGGGCCTAAGACATTTCTTCAAAGAAGACATACAGATGGCCAATAGACAAATGAAAAGATACTCAACATCACTCTCGCAGCTGACTGTATTGTTTCATACTAAAGAAACAAACAAAAATATAGTGATTGAGTCTCACTATTCTTGACTTGTTGTTATTGTGAGATGCTTACGAATACTTACTTTGCAGTATAAGCTCCCATATATGGGCTATGTCAAGCTCCTCAAAAGAAAGGCATATAAAGACTAATTGCTCCATGATCAGAAAGACAAGGCCACAATACAGTAGATACCCAATAAACTTTACCAAATTGACTTCCAAGGCCCTGCCATGTACCCCACCACCAGCACGGAAGGAAGTCTAACTGAACTTGTGGAACTATGACTACTTATTTTGGTAGGTGCATAATCTGCTCCAGAAGCGAAGAGGAGGAAACAATAATGTCTTTAAGAATCAAGGAAAACCACTCAAGGTCAGTAGGTGACCACTGGAGATGTGTATCAAAAAGTGAGGAGTTTCCCAAGGAAAATGGACATGAAAGGCATTCCACACAATGAGGGTAACATAACCAAAGGCCTGGGCTTAGGGCAAGTGCAGGATATTCTAGAAAGAATATTCTGTCAGACAGCAAGCTCTCCAACGAAGCCTAGACTCAAGATTTTAAAACCTTATAAATGAGATTAAATCAAATTAAATATGGTAATAGATGCAAAACCACCTAACACGGTGCCCTACAGCACAGACTCAACAGATGTTGGTTTATTTCACTTTATCCTGTAGACCAGGACTGGGCAAATTTTTCCTGCAAGGGGCCAGATAAAAATTGTAGGTTTTGCAGGCCATCAAGTTTCTGCTGCTACCAGTCAACACTGCTGTTATACCATTTAAGCAGCCATACCCAATAAACAGATGGATGTGAATGTGTTCTAATAGAATTTTATTTTATTAACAATTACAGGGGCTGGATTTTGCTTGCACACCACTGTCTGCTGAGCTCTGCTGTCGACCAGTGTTTCCCAATGTTTGTATCAAAAAACCAAGCAAGAAAGCGCAGTATATATCATCATGATGATTCCCAGAAAGGAGCCATTTAATTTTTAGTACTCACGGACGGAGAAAATATGTAACACATGACTCATACGTGAGCTCTCATGTTTAAGAAATTTCTATACATCCATGAAAAATGGTAGTACTTAACATATATATCATTTATTCAGCCTGGAGGTCATTGGAGTATCAAGTTTAGGGTTTTTGCAAAGACATGCAGCTTGTCACAGCTGTGATCAAATGGAAGAAGCAGCAGAATGTTCGATTTGTGCATTTAGAAGGGTAGGGTAGAGGAGAGACTGAAGAAGGGTTCAATTGATAGAAGGTTTTGCTTTCAGAGCATTTCCTGATACATAAGGGAATGCAGGAAACAAGCAAGAGAGCTAATACCTCAGCAGTCCTTATAGCTAGGAGGTCATGTAAGTCAATGATTTCTGGGTCTATGAACTGGAAAGCCCCCAGGATTTGAATTTATAACACAAAGAATGAAGACGGAAGGAACCTAAGGACACCTGGGTGGCTCAGTCAGTTAAGCCCCTTCCTCTTGATTTTGGCTCAGGTCATGATCTCAGGGCAGTGAAATCGAGCCCTACATTGGGCTCTGCGCTTAGGACGGAGTCTGCTTGAGATTCTCTCTCTCCCTCTGCCCCTCCTCCTGCTCAAGCTTCCCAAATAAATAAACAAATAAATAATCTTTAAAAAAAAAGTAAGAGGAGCCTTAAGATGGTAAGCCTGAGCTTCTCTGGCTTTAGGGAAGCAGACACCAAGAGCCGCCTGGTTCCATCTTCCACATCCAGAAAAAATAATGATCATCTTTCCCATTTGGTTATCACACACCTGAGGCTGCTAGCAGTCAGTTAACTGGTCTAAGGTCATGAAGGTGGGAAAACGAGGAATCTCGATAGGGTCCACAGCTTACTCTTCCTATTACATCTGAATAGACAGAAACTGAGGCAAAATCATATAGTGCTAGGGGTAGATAAGCCATTGCTAACCTGAAGGGGAAAAAATGCCATTGCTGTGTAGTTGCCTTGGTCTAAAATAAACTCTCTTCTCTTGTTGTTGTTGGTTTGGGACAAATCCGTGACCTTGGATTGGATGAGGACAGTGGATACACACGGAAGGTAAGCAACTCACTGGGTCATATAGTCAATGTATGGGGGCGCCATCTGCCTCGGGAGCACGCGGTACTCTTATGCTAACAACCTCTGGAAGTGTCTGGGTTCCATGTGACTTTGCAACCTTTTCTGTGTGTGTTAGTTTAGTACTCGCAGGTATCAGATTCTCATCCACGTTACTCATGTCTCTTCAACATGCATCTGCATCTGCAAATATATGACTGAATGAACATGCAAAGAGGGGCGTCTGCAAGTCAGCAAGCCCCATAAGCACTATTCTCACAAATCCAAAGACAAAGACAGAAGAACCTGTAGAACTCTACACAACTGGAAAGAGTCTCCACTCCCAATGTCCCACTTCAACAGGATCCACTTCACAGCCAGGCTCTGCTTGAAAATGAAGTCTTGGGGTACCTGGGTGGCTCAGTGGGTCAAAGCCTCTGCCTTCAGCTCAGGTCATGATCCCAGGGTCCTGGGATCAAGCCCCGCAAAATGAACTCTTGTCCTGTTCTGTGCATTACTACATGTGTTACAGTGGGGAGGACACAATAATGGTGAAAATATATCCAAGATGGTGGTGGGGTCTACATGTTTCTAACATAACCAGCTAAATTCTCTGCCCATCTGAGAACTGGTTGAATTCAAACAAGAGAAAACTGAGACACTAATTGTGAAGGCTCTATTTAGACTCAATTTGGGTCTTTCTTGGTCCTGATTCCCTTGAACTTGAACCTGCACTCTGGACATCCACTCCATCCTGTTTCCACATGCACCACAGAAGGCAACTGACCTTCCCAGTTGCTCAGGATGCAGGACTTTGACTATTAAAACCAGGACAATCCCAGGCAAATCAGGAATGTTTGCCACACTGCCCATTTACTGAAGAAAAGGCTGGTAGAAATATGGCCACAGAGGTCCCTTCCCCAGCAAGCCTGATCCACAGAGCTCAGTCCCATTGCTGAGAAGGCAGCAGACTCACAGTGAAATGCTGAGAGGAAAAAAGGAAAAAGTGCCTGGATTCCTGATAGTTTCCTGATTTCTGACTTTTTTCACAGGAGGACCGGCTGCATCTCTACCTCTGGTGACATAACAAATGCTTGTATAGCAAATTATCTGGGTTTTATTTACGTATTATTTTGGTTTAAGTCAGTGGACGTAGGTTTCTGTTAGTCAGAACTAGAATAACTTTGGTGATTATAATATCCACCAGCAGCACTGTCCAATTAATTAAGAACTTTTTAAAAAATCTCACGACCCACTGATGGTGGGTCAGTAGTACCGAGTTCGCGAACCAAAGGGAGAATTATTAATAGCTTCTGGAGCAGGAGCAAGGTCTATCCATTAATGCTTCAGAAAGAAAAGAACGGATGGAAAAGTGCCACCTCGTTTCCAATTTTCTTTGTTAATGAGCACATTTCATTCTCGGGCCAGCAATGACTGGTTCAGAGTCCCTGGTGCCGCCAAAGCTCTCCTCTAAAGGTTATCTTGCTCTGTCGTGAAATCACAGTGCAGAGGAATGCTTAGATGTCCAGGCTTGAAAACAATCTGGAAATTACAACTACACAAAATGTTTTAGAAAGTCTTATCTCCTAAAATCTCAAGTCGAGTGCAGTGATTTAATGCAGGAGGAGACGATGACCATTAATGGAAAGCTCAGGGTCTGTCTGAGCCCCGAGTCACCTCATACTCAGCAGGGGGAAGGCCGGTTCTCCTCCTGGTCCCTGTTGCTTGCCTTGGTCTTTCCCCCAGGAGGGTAGAGGAGTATGAGTCACAAAGAGACAGAGAGAAGGTCCAGGGTGGCTGAGCGAGCTCTCCCCTTGCTAGGATAAGGCACTAGGGAAAGCAACACATTTTGAAGCAGGAATCGTTCGTGAATCTCACCACTTCGCTGATACCAACCCAGTGCACAGCAGGACCATCTCCTGGTTTGATGGCAGTGACCTGACTCGTTTCTCGGCTCTATCCATTTCCCCTGGAGTCAAATCCTCACAAAAGATGCAGACTACGATCTTTAGAAGCAGACATCAGACCTTGCCTCTTGAGCTCACTCTTGATCCCTCATCATAATCAGAATAAAATTCAAAGTCCTTACAATAGCTTATAAAGCCCTATGCCCTGGGGCCCCTACTCTCTTCCCCCAACCGTGACCCCTACCACTCTGCCCCTGGCTCTTGGAGCTTTAGCACCTGGCTTTGGTTGTCCTTGAACGTGCTGAACTCATCATTCTTCCAGGGCCTCTGCAGGAGCTGTGCCTTCTGCCTGGAAGGCCGTCACCTCAATCTTCACAGACATTTTCAGCGAGGGCTCAACTCGCCTGTCGCTTCCTCAGAGAGAACTTTCCCACCACCCTTAATCTAAAACAAGCCACCTCTGCCCCAACCCAGTTACTCCCTTTCCCCTCAGCCTGCTTCTGGTTTACAGATAGCAGCATTTCCTGACTGCCTGTACGGAGATGTGTGTGTGTATCATCTACGACACAAACACACACGCTTTCCGGGGCTGACCATACATGGCACTGCTGTAACCCCGGTTCTCGCACGCAGTAAGTCGCGGCTGAGGGAGGGAATGAATGAACACTTGGATGAACAAAGAAAATGCACGTAAGTTCAAGGTCCGGCTCTTCCACTTCCAGGCTGTGTTACCTTTAACAAGTTACCCAGCTTCTCCGGACCCCAATTTTCTTAACCTCTAAAGTGAGTATAATTACCTCCTCCTTCAAGAATTGTCAGGAGGATTAACTGAGATAATTCACCTAAATCCTCTAGAGAATGGGCTAGAACTTTGTAGGTGCTCAACAAATATCCTGTCCAACCCCCGGCTCCTCCACCTTTCCAAGGATCCCAAATCAGAGTAAAGCGATGCTTTGCAAGTCAACAGAGTAGCCACTGTATTTTGCGTCATGAATTCATGAATCCATCCAAGTACTGAAATTCTACCATTTATTCAATTAGAGTTCTGCATCCCTGCCTATTCCCATAAGAAATGCAGATATTCCTGGAAGAAAATATTCATAAGGTTATCTCCATCTTTTTTTTTAAGATTTTATTTATTTATTTGACAGAGATCACAAGTAGGCAGAGAGGCAGACAGAGAGAGAGGAGGAAGCAGGTTCCCCATTGAGCAGAGAGCCCCATGTGGGGCTCGATCCCAGGACCCTGGGATCATGACCTGAGCTGAAGGCAGAGGCTTTAACCCACTGAGCCACCCAGGCGCCCTGGTTATCACCATCTTAATAAAAATAATTTTTCAAATATTTTTCTTTATGACTAAAAGCACTGCAAAAGAAATAGAAACCAGAGACCAAAGGTGCAGAGGAGAAGCTTCCTAGATGCCTAGAGGGTGTATCATCTACCATCTTAGCCTGAAATCCGAGTCACAGATAATCATCAGAGATGACATAACTGGTTCTTGAACAGGAACAACAAAGAGCTTTGTCTTCAACAAGGACATCCCTCGAGGTGGACAGGTTTGCTGCTGCCTCACCGATGGATGCTCCTGGTGGAAAATTCCTGAGTGGCCAAGCCAGACTCAAACTGCATTGTTTTATTGGCTACAGAAGTGATTGTATTAAGCTAATGAGGATATCATTCCCAAAGACCTTATGATTTGATTTAGGTAAGATGGCCCCGTCCTGCTGTGATTCAGCTTCATACTGATGCCTTCTGTTCTGCTTTTACTCCTAGGGGCAGAAGCGGAAGGAAGAGGCCATAGCTGGCTACTTTCTTTCCTTCCACCATCCCTCCTACCAAGCCGCACCGAAACAAGCTCACCTAAGCCACTCGGGACATCACTGGAACCTTCGGCGTAGTCTGAACCTCGGATGTTGGTTCCATCCCCCCTCATTTCCCTTCAGTGGCCCTGAAGTGTCTCACCAACCCTGTCTCTTCTGGCTTTATAGAGTCAGTAGCCTTGAAGTACCTGGGCTCCCTGGGTTACAGAGAATTCAGAATCTGGGAAGAGTCCCCAGACGCTATCACCTTGTGGGTCGGGTCTATGACCATTTCAAAATGCTCCTTTTACTCATTTAACCTCCTTCAATGAAGTGTTTCCTTTCCCTACCTCCATCTGCCACCCCCAGTCCAGATAAGCTTGAAGTTGAAATGCTTTTAGAAAATAAATGAAATTCTATCATTTTATAAAATGTATTCAGTTTGGGCTCCAAGACATATTTTTAAGTCTATCATATCCAAGTATGCACAGTCCTAGGTAGATCGTTACTGACCAACCTGGTTTGGCTGAGATGTTGTAGCTTACTTTTGGTTCCCTACATAACCCCTTGTGTAGTTTTAAGCCCACATTCCTAAAATAAATGGCTCCTGATTCAGTAAACAGACATAAATTAGACTGATCTTTGGATAAACACAAACTTTATTTTTATGGAAAGTATTGTTCACTTTTTACACACCCATACCTGAAATCCAGCCAAGACAGTCTCTTCTCTTACAGAAATCTGTGCTGCTGTTATTTCTTAGAGAAAGAATTCTAAATCAGGGAGCTCAGAGGAATGACCTAAAATCTCATCAGTGTCCTAAATTCTGTGCTAGTAATTTTGGAACCATAATTTTAGAACATGAGTTTGCACTGAGAGCTAATAATACTACAGAACCTGTTGCTATCATTTCAAAGCCTAGATCAAAGGTTTTACAAGCAAAGAACATTAAATCTCTTTAAAAAATTAATCTACTATGCCATTTGCAGGACAACCCAGATTAATCTTTTGTTTTGAGGGGCCTTGTCCTCTCTGTGTACTAAAGGCAGAAGAAGCAGGGATGGACAGCAAAGTCTTAATAGCAGCTTACTTCCATGGTTAGAGAAAGATTTTCAACTAAAAATTTCCTGATCTGTGGCTTAATATAGTATAACAATCTTTCTTACTGTTTAGACTTTGCTGATGAAGAGGAGAAGAAAACAAGAGACAGCTCCTGGGATCATCATTTATTTTAAGGTCTTCCCGAAAACTCTTATGATACGTCAGTGACAACTGTGCCCCATTGGTTGTTTTCTCTATTTTCAATTATTTTGTCAGCAATTGAATGTGTGCAAGAAGCCAAGCATTTTGCTAGGATCTGAGGGGCAATTTGACCCCATTTGTACTCTCCACATAAGAGCTCACTTGTGACCCACTTGTGACCAGTGTCCCAGTGAGAATGACGAAGTCATCATTATTTGCTTCTGGAACCCCTCCACCCTCCTCTCAGTGCTTTGCTCTCTCCAAAGACTCAGTTCCAAAGCATTGCTTAGAAAATAGTTCATATTTATATGAATAAATCCATCACTAACTTCCCTTTTCTCTTTATCTATAATTTGTCTTCCCCAATAGACTCAGAGTTTACCATTATGGAAGAAATACAGTAATACGTGAGTATTGTATTTCAAGAATAACACTTTTTAAAGAAGACCCCAAGAGAGAATAAAGTTTAGCTCAAGATACAAGCCTCCAGCAAAGAATTTTCAGGCTATGAGGTATCCATTTCCCTGGGCCCTTTCATCTCTTCTGGTTACAAGAAGTAGAAATATACTAATACCAACAAAGTAGCATTAATAAGTACACATATTTCATGGACCAAGAGCAGGAAGGAAAGAACAGATGGCCATTCAGTGGCATCTTGACTGGAAACTGGAATGATCAAAGGTAGCGTCGTTCTCCCTCCCTCTCTTTCTCTGACAGGGATGACAGGATTTCTAACTCCTGTTCCCCTGAGTTTAGTCCATCTTAGGTCCTCAACCAGCTTCTTCTGATGCACCTTGCACGTGGCTCCATGTGGCCAGCAGGCCTAACTCTGTACAGTTTCAGACCTTCTACCCATCACCAACTATTATCAGTCTTAGTCCTTCAATCCAAGTATGAAGGAGGAAAACAGGGAAGAGAATGGGTGAGCCAGAGTCTGGCTGGTCCAACCCATCTCTTCAAGTCAAGCTATAAAATTTTCTGACTAACCAATGTATAGACAGATAGTGGATAAGGTATTCACTTCTAACCCAATTATCTGGACCCAGAAAGTATTAAGATACTAGAATATGTAGGGCTGTCTAAATGGGATCTGGACAGGACAGAATCTTCAAGAAATCTGGATAGGGGCAGGGAAAGAAACATCCTTCAGTGGACCCAGCCTCTGTATCCCTAACCATGAAATATCTATAGGATGTTAGACACCAGGATAAGTCCCTCCTCACTTCCTCTTTTCCAATTATTACAGATTTGTTGTTCTTGTTGTTTAAATCCATTTCACATCTGTTACTTGCCTCCCGCAACTCTTTTGTTCTCATTTACTTTAGGCTCTCAACCTTCAGAACATACTTAGTATTGAAACAAAGCAAAACTCACATGGATCATCTCGCAACCATGATTGCCACTTTGGCAGCAATCATGAAAGAGGGTGCTCAGACAACCTCCATCTGTGGTTGGCTGTAACACTGAGTACCATTGAGACAAGTGGGCAAAGAGAATTGGGTGTCCCAAAATACCCTTCACAAAGGGTCGAGAGAGGAGCCCAGGGGCTCTGCATTGTCCTCTTTTCAGCTTGCAAGATTGGACTGACCCTGCCTCACAACAATATAAGTTGGTTTCTTTTTCATACCTACATGATCTCTTAAAGTTCCCTTCCTCCCATATGTTAGCCTTTATCTCAGCTAGAGGGGAAAAAAAATTCAATGCTGATAGCAAATTCTCCACCTGTACTCAATACAGTGGCTGGAAAAACCATGCCATGGAAGATAGAAAATAAAATCTTCCCTGATATAAAACTCCATTATTCTACAAATTCAACTATTCTCTGGTTACATCACAAACATCATGTAATATGATGTGTTTGATAGTGTGGAAAACTTGCAAAATAAACATCCTTTTTTCCCCCTTCAGATAGGACTTTTTGACAGATAGGAGTCCCTTGAATATTAGAGGAATGTTGAACAAAGTAGAAGGAACTCCACCAAGTTCCTCCACCAAGAGCCACCCCAGTTCTATTATTGGATTTGCTGTTGACTAATCTTGTTACTTTAGGCAAACTGTTTAACTCCTGCTGAAGCCCAGTTTCCTTGCAAGTCACGTGCCACGTTGCATGTTAAATCAAAGACTGCTGGTTGCCAGGAGTCATTCGTCTCCCCCTCCACCCTGCCCCGTTCTTACTGGTGGAGCTCATCTCCCACAGTAGAGGCTAGAAATGACCATCTCACTTCTGTAGCTTCTCTGTAGTTAGGACATGAGCATGTAACTGGTCTTGGTCAAAGAAAACTCATCATTCTGCCTGGGATCTTCTGGGGAAGGTGCTCCTTACTACTGAAAATTAATTTACCTTCTATATGCCTTTGGAAGCTCTCATGCCCAGAGTTGTGGTGGCCATCATGGCACAAGGACAAGGAAGATAAGAGGGTTATATCTTAGAATCTGATCCATAGTGCCTCCACCTTTCGAGCTACTGAATTACCAACCCTAGAACTTATTAGACAATTTGATCTCATTCTATTCTCAACCATTTTCACTGGGGAATCCCATTATGTACAGCCAAAATACATCCTTGTTGAATAGATGCCTTGGTCTCTAAGACCCCTTCTAGCTTTAACAACATATGATCAGCTAAGAGACAAGGAAAGTTGTTCTCTTGATGGATAAACTACAGATATTGATTTTAAGGATCAATAGTGAACAAACTTTAGAAAGTGATACCAGACTTAAAAACACGGAGTGCAGAGAGTGGTTGATATGTTGTGGCTTGAAGAGCACAGACACGAACACATCCCCATCTCCACCCCAAACATCCCCCACTGTCTTTATACCCTGGTTGGGGAAGGAGCATCTATAAGTGTATATCTGTAATATTCTCACTGCCCACCATTTGCACACCGTTCCTATTTTAGGAATCTGCCTCCCACAATGGAAGCCCAAGGGAGGTTTTCCCTCTTCCTATCCCTGGTTGCCAGAGTAAGACAAGATGACCAAGGCCTAGCCAGCTGAATGCTTCTACACAAAATTGCAAATCTTGGAAAGTGGTGATGAGAGGTACCAAGGCAATACTAAAGCTATTGACCCCAGAGTCCTTGGCCTTGACAGGGAAATGAACCCATCGCAAGTGGTGACTCCCCGACCAGACTACGTCTGTGGTGAGAACCTGAATAAGAATTCCAGACGCCCAGTCTCCCTTGGTCCTGCCTGCATTTTGAGGCTGCTCCTTCCGAAAGCTTCTGGGAGCTATTCCCCATGTATTTCAATAATCCGGTCTCCTGGTTTCGGCTCTGTTTATCATAACCAAGAAACCCAAATGACAGAGAGTCAAAGTCTTGATTGTGAAGAAATGTATCTGCAAAAGTCCAGATTTTGTACAAACCCGTGAAAATAGAATTTGGAGGAATAGCCAAAGTGTTTGAAGGATATCTGGAACTTTCCATAGCTCTGGCCCTACCAAGAGAGGAGTATCAGCCTTTGGAGGCACTGAGAGAAGGAACTTTGACCATCCCTGAGAACAGCCTCCCCAGAGACTTTTGAATATCGTTAGTGGTCATTTATATGTCAGCGAGCACTGTCATTTCTCACTGCCTTCCTTCAGCGACAATCATGATTGTTCTTCGAAAGTGTTTTAGACGTGTGCTCAGTGACATGTGTGTGTTTGGGAACCAACATTGAGTAGAATATGACTTTTATTTTTATTTTAAAGATTCTATTTATTTATTTGACGGAGAGAGATCACATGTAGGCAGAGAGAGAGGGGGAAGCAGGCTCCCTGCTGAGCAGAGAGCCAGATGTGGGGCTCCATCCTAGGGCCCTGGGATCATGACCTGAGCTGAAGGCAGAGGCTTAACCCACTGAGCCACCCAGGTGCCCCAGAATATGACTTTTATTAAGAGTGACACCTGCAGTCAGTTGAGTGTCTGCCTTCAGCTCAGGTCATGCTCCTAGGATCCTGGGACTGAGTCCTGTGTCAGGCTCCCTGCTCTGCAGGAAGTTTGTTTCTCCCTCTAGCTCTCCCTGTTTGTGCTCTGTCTCTCTGGCATATAAATAAAAACTTAAAAAAAAAAAAAAAAAGAGTGACACGTGCAGAATTACCTGGGGACAGAAAAGGCGAACACCTTCTCCATTTGTGGTGGGGTAGTTTCCCTACCCCCAAAGACCAGACTTCCTGCTACAATTATAAAAACAGATTACAAGATTAAATAAAACAAAAGGAAAGCATAAATGGGAGTTGTATCAAAACAAAGATAGTAAGTTCACTGTAGGCAAACATTGTTGCTAAAAAAAAAATACAATGAACAAAATAAGAGAGAAAAATATTATCATTAGAGAGAAAACAGGAATCTGTACAGCTGAATTATAATATAGTGAAATATCAAAGACTCAAATCAATAAGATAAATTGAAAGATTGGATTAAAATGAATAGTGAAAAGGAAAATAAGGTCACAAATAGAGATCAAAAAGGTAACCGCCCCCCCAAAAAAGCAACCCAAATCCAAACAGAAGCACTATATTTAAAAACTCTAATTCAAAATAAGAAAGTATACCAGTGGGTGCAAACCTCTAAAATGTGTGTGTGTTGTAAACAAAACCACTCCATTCTCAGTAAAGATAAGGAAACAGCAAACATCAAAACATTGTCTTTGGAGGAAGCTTTAGTCTCCTGAGTGGTGTTCAGGAACAGAGACCATGAGGACAAGGAGCAAAGAGGAAAGTCCATCTATAACCTCCCGGGACAACTATCCTGTCCGTTCTTCCCCAGTTAAGCTAACACTCTGTCTCAAACAGCAAGAAACAGCCCCGACAGTTAGGCAAGCATACAGCCCTCTTAATGTTTGCTTTTGCTGTCACCTTTCAGTGAGCCCCTGCTGTATACATGTGAATATGAAGCCAGTCACTTTCGTGTAAGTTCTCTTATTGGATTCCCTCAACAACCCTGAGGAGGATCAGGGATTCTCAAGCACTATGGACACACCAGGGATTTGTTTCCTCTTGCTGCTGTCATAAATTACCACAAATATAGTGGCATAAGCAGTACCATTTTTTTCCTTATAGTATGGAGGCCAAAAGTCCAAAACAAGTCTTATAGGGCCAAAATCCAGGGGTTGGGATATGCTGGTTCTTTCTTCTCACCTTTTCCAGCTTCGAAAGACGGTCCTCATTCCTCAGTTCAGGACCCAGCATCGACATGTCTAACCTCTCTCTGTTCCCACCAGGACACTGTCTTCTCCCATGCCGAATTTTCTTCTTTCATCCCTTATAAGGGCCTTATAAGTGCATCGGGTTCATCCAGATAATCCAGGACAATCTCTCCATCTCCCAGTCTCTAACTTGGTACATTTATGTGGTTCCACTTTTCCACAGAAGGGGGCAACCACATGGTCTGGGGCTTAGCACGTGGACATCTTTGGGGCCATCCTTCAGCCCCCCCCCCCACACCCATTGTGTCAGACTTTTTCGAGGGGTAGGTTGTTTAGTTCATAACCTTGTAACTTCACCAATCCGCCCTTTTTAATGATTATATTAAAATGAGGTGAACAGTCAACATCAGGAGAAGCTGGGTGAGGGGCATATGTGAAACCTAGTTTGGGTAACATTTCTGCGTCTAAAATTAGGGAAAAACGAAAGGATGTGAAGGACAAGAGCAACAACCAAAATTTTCCTGGGAGTTTTATGAAGAACAGAAGTCTTCAGATCCCTCCCACGTGGACGACCATCTCCGAAGACAGAGCTTAAGGATCTGTGGTTGACACAACACGTGATCCTGTCTCACAAGAAGCTCTGAGAACTGCTCATTTAAGCTCACGCCAGGACTCCTCAGAAGCCGACCTGGCATCTTTCAGAAATGTAAGTTCTCAGGCCTACCCCTGACCAACCAGTCAGAACCTCTCCTGGGCATGGGGTCTGGGAAACTTGCGATTTTCTCACACAGCGTACTTGGATAAGCACCTAGCTGCACGCTTTCGAACAGTGGGTTGTGACTCCTCTTATTAGCACCCAGTTCTAGCCCGAGATCGCTGAGGATCAGTAAATAAAATACTGAAAGTGAAGGGCGCCTGGGTGGCTCAGTGGGTTAAAGCCTCTGCCTTCGGCTTGGGTCATGATCTCAGGGTCCTGGGATCGAGCCCCACATCGGGCTCTTTGCTCAGTGGGGAGCCTGCTTCCTCCTCTCTCTGTCTACTTGAGATCTCTGCCTATCAAATAAATAAATAAAATCTTTAAAAAAAACTACTGAAAGTGAGGTAGCTATGAGGTGCCAAAGCTAGAAGAAAATTCCTCAATTTTCAGCGGAAACCCTCATCAAACTGTCCTTTAAGTCTGACAGTTCAACCCTCAAGTGTATAGCATTAAAATCTTTCCCAAATGAAAATATATTATTCTGTAGGAACAAATCATTAAGAGGAGTCAATCACAGGGGCATGTGGGGGGCTCCGCTGGTTAAGTGTCTGACTTTGGGTTCGGCTCAGGTCATGATGTCAGGATCGTGAGATGGAGCCCTGTGTTGGTCTTGGCATTCTGCGTGGAGTCTGCTTAAGATTTTCTCTCTTCCTCTACCCCTCCCCCCAAATTCATGTTCTCTGTCTTTCTCTGAAATAAATAAAATCATTTTAAAAAGATGAACCAAAAATAATAATAATAATAATATGATTTAAAAAAAAAAAAAAGACGAACCAGTTAGTTCATGAATCACACATGAATGGCGTGACCTGCTACAACCAGACTTGAATGAGACTCAGGATCATAGGTCTGACAGCCAGAGGGAAATCTGATATCACCGACCCAACCATATATGTCAAAACTATCAGTCCAAATAGTCCTTCCTGAAATTATTTATTCTACGATCTACTTAAGCACACTCACACTGCTCAGATATAATGTCCCAGTAATGAGATCCAGAAACTAGGAGAATTTTCTGGAGGGTTAGACAAGGAGGCAGTTTGTATGTATGCTGGAAGGAAGAACTTGTTCCCACTCCAAACCCACTGCCTGCTTCTTGGGCCCAGCACACCGAAGGATGCAGAGACTAAAAGGGCACTTGGTGATGCAACTCAAAGCAAAGAATATGAACATAAAAAAGTGCTCTGAGAGACTGACCAGTGTAGCAGGTGCCACGTCTGTTTGCGAGCTGGGAGCATACCTGCAGGGTCTGAGCCCCTCCTGGGGATCACTGTCCACCTTGGTCCCACATGGGTGGAAAAGAATGACCCTGATGATTGGCAGCCAGCACCAGATGTGAGGTGGGGCCCCAGGAAAGCGGGGATAGACATTTAAAAGCATCCAAAGGAAGAAAGATGTTTCCACCAGGACCTCAAGCAGAGTAATTATCTGGGGAGTGGGGTTCAAGAGGCGAGCCCATGAGCCACTCACACCCGCCACCTGTCTGCAGATGGCATGTGACTTAAAACGCACACATCTAGCCTCAGTTATGTTTTCCTGGACCCCTGAATGTGTCCAGATGACTGCAAGGATATTCACTAATGAGCCAAACCCCCATCTCACCCGATGCAAAGACAGAACTCTAAATGGGCAGAAAGGCAGGCACAGGGGCCAAGCCCTGAGCAAGGCTTGGTGGGAGAAGAAAATCAGCATCTCCGGAGCCGACGGAGGGTCCAGGGGTGAGCCCAGAGTCACCATGTGGACCTCAGTGCCAGGCTGTCCTCTTCCTCCAGATTCTAGAACTACATGGGAAGCTGACTGGCCACCCGCTCCGATCACTTGCAAATACCAGAGATCTTTAAAAAACTTGCTGATTTCAGATCCTCATTTTTCCAGCCCATAAAACCTCAGGCTCTAAAGAAAACTATTGATCTTTGAAAGAACAAAGGTGAATAAATTCCAGAAAGGATTCTGGGACCTGTTTGATGCTGGTTCAACAACTTTCACCTACAGCCTGATCTGAATTCATTTTAACGTGTTTTGTAAACCACTCAAGTCCTTAACATCTCTTGCTGAAGGATGGAGGCCTAGAGCCTCCACGCAGAATGCAAGGAGAAGAGAAACACACTCTCTGTTCTTTGAGCAGTCCTGATTCGCTGGCTGGCTTCCAGACTACGGGATGAAATCAGGACCTAAATTTGTCACTGACCTGTTTTCCCATCTCTGGTGTAGTCAGATCATGTAAGTCCAGTGCTTGGCAGTCATTTTTGTGTGAAACTCAGATTTCACCTATTCTGTTTTTCATACCCAAATTTTGTCAATAGTAACCTAAACTTCTAGTTACCTTCAGAAGTGGGGAGCGACACAATGGCATGTGGGCCAAAGACGCCCAGGAGAGATCCAAGCCAAAAACACAAAATGTCCCTCCATGAATGAGCTCATACATGTGCTATTTCCAGATCCCTGCTGAGGACACAAAAGGCTTAGGAGAAATCAGAAAAATCACGGAGCTGACCTGATTCCATTCAGCATTTTTGAAAGCCGTTGCTCTGCACTGATTGAGAACAAATCTCACCCGGGCCCTGCCCAGCCCCTGGCATTGAGAGCTCTTTGGTGAGGTGTCTGATGCCTAGAATCCTAGAACAGGACACACAAAAACAAAATACACAGCTCCCGGCCCCCCAAAATGCCCAGTCCAGTGGAGGAAAGATGCGTGAGCGTTGACAAGGGAGCACAGCAAGTGCCTTGTTGGAGGGGAGCCCTGGCTGGAGGAGCAGAGACAACAGGCGTCCAACCCAGCAAGAGCCGAGAGGAAGGTTGGGAGGGAAGGCTACTTGGAGGGAGTGAAAGGGACAGAAAAGGAGAGCAATCCTATACCAGGAGGACACTGGTTGCCAAGCTTCAGTGGGCAGAAGACCCACCAGAGGGCTTCTGTTGAAATGCAGATTCCCAGCCACCCCCTCCAAGGGTATTGTCCATTAGGACCGCAGTGGATCCCCAGAATCTGATTTTTCACAGCATTTCCGGGTGATTCTCTGGACACCTGGTCCTAGTCCCCATTTTGAGAATCATATTCCCCAAACCAAGCCAACGTCACGTCCAGTCTGGAAAGGCCCTGCTCCAGCACCTCACAGAGAAGGCCTCAGGACTGACTCTGCCTATTTTTTCTGGTCTTTCAGCTGCCACCGGCTTGCACCCAGCTCCTGTTCTCCTGGGAACCCTCAGGCCCTCCTCTGGAGAAACAAGCTCTCTGGAAAGTACGCCCTCAACTCCCCAAGGTCAAGCGAAGGTCTTGAGTTACAGTGACCAGGAAGAATTCGCTTTCCATCCTGACCTCCAAAGAACAAAAAATCTCTATCTTTAATGAAAACATTGTGAAACATCCTCAGGGAGCAGAGTCCGGGAACCTTTCCTAGGAAGCCCCTAGATCATGTCTTGTGGGGGTGGGGATGGGGGGAGCCCCTCCCAGGGCCCTGCGAGCCAGTTCTTGAACAGCTCACCCTATCCTACTCCCGCCTCTCACAGCACATGCGCACGGATAGAGGCTTCATCTCCGTGCAGTCCAGTGAGTTTTACGCTTCCCTCCCTATTTTCAGAAGATAAGGTGTGACAGCCTCTGATAAGGCCCCAGGGATTCTCACCAAAGGATTCTCCGAAGCATCCAGAAGAAGTTCTGAAGGGCTGATGGCTCCCGGAGCCTCCCGGAAGGGACAGAGCTTGGTAAGACAATTCACACCCTCTGACAGAAAAGTGCTCAGGAGACACCCCTTGTCACTCGATTCCCCAACCAGACTGGTCTTATTTCTTCTGTCCCCTGTGGTCCCTTTCTGCATCGTGTCCCTCCAGATGTGTCCGCCTTCCCAATCTCTCCCATCCTTTTGCTTATGTTCCCTACACAACCCACTCAGAGCCTCCTTGTAGGTGCCCGGGTCACCTGAAGTCACCACAGGCTCGGAAACAGCCTCCTGACTCCAATCCCTCCCGCCAAGGTCTGCCAAACACGGCTACTGTCTGGGGAACCCTCCAGGCACTGGCTCCCCAACACCTCTGTGAAAGACCTTCTTCAGCACGGGGCCCCCCTTCACCCCACGCAACAGCCAAACAGACCTTCACGCTGGATTCTTTCGAGGCTTTGAGTTGCGGCTGCTTTTAAACTTTGTTTTCAGAAATATTCTAAGTACACGTGGTCAGCATTCAACCAGAGCAAGAGGCGGGAGGGGAGAAGCAGGTCTCCCTTGGCCAGTGACTCCCCTCTATGCACCCCTTCCCGGAGACAACAATGTTGCTGGCTTCGGAGCTCTTCACTGTGTCAGTGTCTCTGTGGATACACACCCCCCCCTTTTAAAATAAAATAAATAAGAGCACACTATAAACACTGTTCTTCACTTGGCTTTTGTCACCTGATGGTGTCGTAGGGAGTGTTCTGCATCAATACATAGAATCAGATCGCCTTCATCCTGTTCAGCAGCAGTAGAATATTGCATCATAAAATTTATCATAATTTATGTCAGCAGTACTCGAGTACACAATTTGATGAGTGCAGACGTTAGGTACTAAAAACTATGCTAACCTATACATCTAGCTCTACTTAGAGGCACGTTGACACCAGAACTTCCGTGTCCCTCCCTTGCAGGGGCCCTTCCTTGAACTTTTTTTCCCAAAAAGGGAACTGTGAAATTACATATATATGGCAAGACCCACGAAATCTGGAACAGCACCTGGATGTGACATAAATGCTCTATGAGAGCAGAGGCCAAGTGTGTACTTCACATTTCGAAGACGGTCACTGCATTCCAAAATCAAGTCCAAATTCACGTTCTCACCATCCCCCACAACGCCCTGGGCTTCTCCTAATACCTCGGGTAGGTTGCAACCCTTTGCACCTTGTTTCCTATACTCGGGTGTTTGCCCCTTCTTCTTCGAGGGGTTGCAAGGACCCTGAAGTCAGCACTCAAGTCCTCTGTCTACTCTGCCCAGCACTCATCGTAAGTCCTTTGCCCAGCAAACACTCAAAAATGTGTTCCATCTGTGTCAAGTCTTATTCAGATGCAATGGTTATATAATCAGTCAACAAAATGCCGATTAGGTGAATATTAATATCCTGCCTCACCTTAAATACAATTTAATTTTAGATTGTGCCCATGAGATACCAGCCCCGCCAGCTCTGTAGATCTAATGACTGTGCTGTTTCTCATTGTTAACGTCATGTAAAAAATAGTACAGAGTGGTGGCCCAAGGCCAAAGACCTACAAAATATTACCTAATATGTTCTTCCCACTCTTTGTTATTAATATTAAGCCACTGATAGCACAGTCCAAATAGAACCTTGCAAAGAAATTTAATTTGCAAATATGAAGAAGAAAAGCTCATTGAAGCCGACACATGCTGGCTGCCTCATTCTCGTTATCTTGTATTACTTTGCCATGGAGGCACATTTCATTTGTTAGACATAGTTGGTTCTTGACAAAACAGCAGTGGGTATTAGAAAGCTCTTCAAGTTCTTTGCAGTGTCTGCTGATAAGTTTGGAGGCATTCAAGTTCAGGTGCCCAGAATATGCGGGCATTCAACGGGATGGGAGGCATCTTCTCTCATTTAAAGCGTTAAGTTTGGCAATATTGGAATCTTTGCCGGAGGCCTCATTTTTCCTTGATCTAATAAAAGCTGATATTAGAGGATCCCTGAATTCAGTGTTAGCATTACTGTACATTACTCTGAACCTCTTTGACTATCATTAGATCTTTACTTGATTCCGACCCAGCTAATCCCTCTGTGTTTCCTGTATCTCTTTGCTTCTTCATTTACCCTGGTATCCTGTACCTATGATATGCCTCATCATCCCCTGGGAAGCTAATTAAAAACACATCCCCCTAGTCCCACCCGTACCTTGTGTGACTCAATGATTTCTCTAGCCCAAGTTTAGTCCCTACCACTAGCCTTGACGTCACCAGATATTCAGACTCTCGGGCCCCACCGCAGCCCCACTGAGTTAGACCCTGCCCTATTAACAAGATCCCCACCAGATCACACATGCCCTAAACTGGAGAGAAGCACTGAGCTGTACCCCCTTCCTTCCCCTCTTTTCTGTTTGTCTGCTTGACTCCATCCCCCTCTCGTCTAGTCAAAGACATTATTCCTTAAACAGCATCTTTATTTTCTTCTGTCGTCACCATATGAGACTCGGGGAAGATCACAGTGAATGAGTCGAAGATGCTACCATTGTAGAGTTGATGTTCTCTTCTGGAGGACAGGTAATGAGTGAGAGCAACAACTGAAATAAAATAGGGAATGACTGGGAGAGGTTAAGAAAGAAAGCAACACAGCAGAATGAGAATGAGGCAGGAACCCCCATTCCTACTTTACGGAGGAGCTAATGAATCTCAGAGGTGCCCAAGGCAGGACAGAGTCACACGGCCAGTAAATGGCAGGTCTCTCTAATACCAGAGTCCACTGTTTTGACATCTCTGCAAATATGGCGTCATGGAAAACCAAGTGGGATTCCTCCATACCCCCTTGTTGCTCTCTTTTCCCAGGATTTCTGACCTCTCTCCTCCCAATTCCACAAGGCAGGTGGAAAAAAACCTAACCTTTCACCCCAACCCCAGAAGGTCTAACTGTCCCTCCTGTGAATAAGGAAATGAACTATGTTGTCATAATTTTAAAATTCCATCATCTTCTCTCTGGGAAAACAAAAACAAAAACTAACACCTGCTTCTCTGTATCTACAGATCACTGATAGTTTCTCCTTGAATCTTTCCCCAGAAGTGGCACAGGTAATAAACTAAAACACACACCTAGCTTATAGAACAGATTTCAAATCTTCTCTCTTCCAGGTAGAAAGACATGTGGCTGATACAAGTCAACTTTCGGCAAACACCTGCCCAAGAGCAGGGTTCAGTTTTCACAGGTACTACCCTAAAATATCCTCATCCAACTCTGATTCTCTGAAATGTTGTCATCTGTGATACAATAGAAATATTCAGGTTCTACAACATTTTAACAAACCACAAACACCATGCATTTGTTCTAAGAGAATCTTTTACAACTTTGCCCGTATTTAATTGTGACAACTACAAACAAATTTCATTTTGTACAAATACTTATAAGAAAATTTGGAGCTGGGAATGCCTGGGTGTCTCAGTTGGTTGAGCATCTGCCTTCGGTTCAGGATCCCCGGGTCCTGAGAACCAGCCCCACGTCAGGCTCCCTGCTCAGCAGAGAGCCTTCTTCTCCCTCTGTCTCTGCTCCTCCCTGTCGCACTCATTCTCTCCCTCCCCCTGTCTCTCCCAAATAAAATCTTTTAAAAAAGAAAGAAAAGACAATTTAGTGCTTGTTGAACCAGGTAATGGGAAGATATTTTGGCTTCAACAATAGTAATGAACTTTTTAAAAATTTGCCTTGGAAAAAAAGTGCCTTGGCACCATTAGTTTAATGCAAAGTAAAAGAAGAGCATTAAATACTTGCTTTCAACATTTTTTCCACCTTTCCCCCTTTGTGTGTGATGCCATATGGTATTCAAGTTTGACCATGATTACTCTTAATCATGAGTATTGCCAATAATTGGCTTATAAAACCAGACATAAGCCATGCAGTAAAAGGCTTTTCCCTACAGATAAAGGCTAACTAAGGAATGAGCCCATGAAGATCTTTCTCTTCCTCTGGATTTTGCTGTGTGGGAATGTGAGACCTGAGCCCACCTATTGAGAATGAGGCTGACACCTTAAACCAAAAGTGTTGGCTGAAAAATGGATCCAGAATTTTTTTTAAGTATTTTTATTAACATATAATATACTATTTGCCCCAGGGTTACAGGTCTGTGAATCATCAGGTTTACACACTTCACAGCACTCACCATAGTACATACCCCCCCCAACCACCCTCTCAACACTCACTCCCCTCAGCAACCCTCAGTTTGTTTTGTGAGATTGAGTCACTTATGGTTTGTCTCCTCCCGATCCCATCTTCTTTCATTTTTTCCTTCCCTACCCCTCAAAACTCCCACTCTGTCTCTTAAATTCCTAATATCAGGGAGTTCACATGACAATTGTCTTTCTCTGGTTGACTTCTTTTGCTCAGCTTAATACCCTCTAATTCCATCCATGTCACTGCAAATGGCAAGATTTCATTTCTTTTGATGGCTGCATAGTATTCATTCCTATATATATATGTATATATACATATATATATATGTATATTTACATATATACATATATTTACCACTCTTCTTTATCCATTCATCTGTTGATGGACATTGAGGTTCTTTCCATAGTTTGGCTATTGTGGACACTGCTGCTATAAACATTGGGGTGTATGTGCCCCTTCAGATCACTATGTTTGTACCTTCAGGGTAAATACCCAGGAATGCAATTGCTGGGTCACAGGGTAGCTCTATTTTCAACTCTTTGAGGAACCTCCATGCTGTTTTCTAGAGTGGCTGCACCAGTTTGCATTCCCACCAACAGCGTAGGAGGGTTCCCCTTTCTCTGCATCCTCACCAATATCTATCATTTCCTGACCTGTTAATTTTAGCCATTCTGACTGGTGTGAGGTGGTATCTCATTGTGGTTTTGATTTGTGTTTCCCTTATGTCGAGTGATAGAGCACTTTTTCATGTGTCTTTTGGCCATCTAGATGTCTTCTTTGCAGAAATGTCTATTCATGTCCTCTGCTCATTTCTTGATTGAACTATTTGTTCTTTTGGTGTTGAGTTTGATAAGTTCTTTATAGATTTTGGATAACTGCTCTTTGTCTAATATGTCATTTGCAAATATCTTCTCCCATTCTGTTGGCTGTCTTTTGGTTTTGTTGACTGTTTCCTTTGCTGTGCAAAAGATTTTTATCTCAATGAAATCCCAATAGTTCATTTTTGCTCTTGTTTCACTTGCCTATGTCAATCTTTCAATGAAGAAGTTGCTGCAGCTGAGGTCAAAGAGGTTGCTGCCTGTGTTCTCAAGGGTTTTGATGGCTTCCTGTCTCACATTGAGGTCTTTCATCCATTTTGAGTCTATTTTTATGTGTGGTATAAGGAAATGGTCCAGTTTCATTCTTCTGCATGTGGCTGTCCAACTTTCCCAACACATTTGTTGAAGAGACTGTCTTTTTTCCATTGGACGTTCTTTTCTGCTTTGTCGAAGATTAGTTGACTATAGAGTTGAGGGTCTATTTCTGGGCTCTTTATTCTGTTCCATTCTATGTCTGTTTTTGTGCCAGTACCATGCTGTCTTGATGATGACAGCTTTGGAATAGAGCTTCAAGTCTGGAATTGTGATGCCACCAACTTTGGTTTTCTTCTTCAACATTCCTCTAGCTATTCGAGGTCTTTTCTGGTTCCATATAAATTCTAGGATTATTTGTTCCATTTCTTTGAAAAAAAAAATGGATGGGCTTTTGATAGGGATTGCATTAAATGTGTAGATTGCTTTAGGTAGCATAGACATTTTCACAGCATTTGTTCTTCCAATCGATAAGCATGGAATATTTTTCCATTTCTTCATGTCTTCCTCAATTTCTTTCATGAGTACTTTATAGTTTTCTGAGCACAGTTTCTTTGCCTTTTTGGTGAGATTTATTCCTAGGTATCTTATGGTTTTGGGGGCAATTGTAAATGGGATCGACTCCTTAATTTCTCTTTCTTCTGCCGTGTTGTTAGTGTATAGAAATGCAACTGATTTCTGTGCATTAATTTTGTATCGTGACACTTTACTAAATTCCTGTACAAGTTCTATAGATTTGGAGTGGAGTCATTTGGGTTTTCCACATAAAGTATCATATCATCTGAAAAGAGTGAGTTTAATTTCTTCTTTGCCGATTCGGATGCCTTTTATTTCTTCTTGTTGTCTGAGTGCCGAGGCTAGAACTTCTAGTACTATGTTGAATAGCAGTGGTGATAGTGGACATCCCTGCTGTGTTCCTGACCTTAGGGGAAAAGCTCTCAGTTTTTCCCCATTGAGAATGATATTTGCTGTGAGTTTTTCATAGTTTTGATGATATTGAGAAATGTGCCCTCTATCCCTACACTTTGAAAAGTTTTGATCAAGAAAGGATGCTGTACTTTGTCAAATGCTTTTTCAACATCTATTGAGAGTATCATATGATTCTTGTTCTTTATTTTATTAATGTATTATATCACATTGATTAATTTGCAGATGTTGAACCCACCTTGAAGCCCAGGAATCAATCCCACTTGATCGTGGTGAATAATCCCTTTAATGTACTGTTGGATCTTATTGGCTAGTATTTTGACAAGAATTTTTGCATCCGTGTTCATCAAGGATATTGGTCTGTAATTCTTTTTGATGGGATCTTTGTCTGGTTTTGGGATCAAGGTAATGTTGGCCTCATAAAATGAGTTTGGAAGTTTTCCTTCCATTTCTATTTTTTGGAACAGTTTCAGGAGAATAGGCAAATTAAATGTTTACCAAACATTTAATTCTTTAAATGTTTGGTAAAATTACCCTGGGAAGCCATCTGGCCCTGGGCTCTTGTTTTTTGGGAGATTTTTGATGACTGCTTCAATCTCCTTACCGGTTATAGGTCTGTTCAGGTTTTCTGTTTCTTCCTGGTTCAGTTTTGGTAGTTAATGTGTCTCTAGGAATGCATCCATTTCTTCCAGATTGTCAAATTTCGTGGCATATAGTTGTTTATAATATGTTCTTATAATTATTTGTATTTCTTTGGTGTTGGTTGTGATCTTTCTTCTTTCATTCATGGTTTTATTTATTTGGGTCCTTTCTCTTTTCTTTTTGATAAGTCTGACCAGGGGTTTATCAATCTTATTAATTCTTTCAAAGAACAAGCTCCTAGTTTTGTTGATTTGTTCTACTGTTCTTTTGGTTTCTGTTTCATTGATTTCTGATCTGATCGGTATTATTCTCTTCTCCTGCTGGGTTTAGACTTTCTTTGTTGTTTTTTTTCCAGCTCCTTTATGTGTAGGGTTAGGTTGTGTACTTGACCTTTTTTGTTTTTTGAGAAAGGCTTGTATCGCTATATACTTTCCTCTCAGGACAATCTTTGCTGTGCCCCACAGATTTTGCACAGTTGTATTTTCATTTTCATTTGTTTACATGAGTTTTTTTTAATTATTCCCTAATTTCCTGGCTGACCCATCCATTCTTTAATAGGATGCTCTTTAACCTCCATGTACTTGAGTTTTTTCCAGCTTTCCTCTTTTGATTGAGTTCTACCTTCAGAGCATCATGGTCTGAAATATGCAGGGAATGATCCCAATCTTTGATACCAGTTGAGACCTGATTTGTGACCCAGGATGTGATCTGTTTTGGAGAAAGTTCCATGTGCACTAGAGAAGAATGTGCATTCTGTTGCTTTGGGATAGAGTGTTCTGAATACAGGAGCCAGAATTTCTAAAACAAACTGAGAGCCTACACTATCTGAGGACCACTGGCTACCGCATTGCATCAAACCTAATATGCCACCCATTGTAAGACATGCCATTATTTTATGCAGCACTAAGGAAAACCTCTATACCTGTGACATAATACTTTCTTAAGTTTAGGTTTTTCAAATCTGTTATTGAAATAGTTCTTTTAGACTTGTTTGGGTTTACATTTTCACTGTCTTTTTAGACATAATAATAGGGCACATGGAAACAAATTTAAGGTCAACTCAACACTTCATACTTAGTCTGACTCTCCTTAGATCTAGGATATGTCATCCTTTTCTGTGCCAGTGAGGCCACTGGTGGTTTTTTTTTTTTTTTAAATGAATGGTCCAGTGTTTTCTTTAGGACATTCCTCAAACCCAGTGGCACCCATTCTTCAAACATCAATATGCATATCGAGCAATGACCATGTTGCAATTACAGCCTGGCCACCAGTGATTCTAAGACACATTGAAATATTAAAATATAGAAAATGTGGTATACAGTGTATGTGCTATTCTTGTCCTTCTTGCTGCATGGACTCTACCCATCAACCAGTGAACATGACCACCAAGAGGCCACCCTACTCCTGCTAACACAGGTCTAAGTGTAGCTTCGGTATCAGGTCCAACAACTGGAGAGAGAGGGCCAAAAAGAGGGTCTGAGTTGCAGGATCCTATAAGGCAACAGTGATTGTTGAATGATGAATCATTGGTGAAACTTTATGCTGTATCAGAAAGCAATTCTTCAGGCCATGGCAACTGGCTGGCAATTGGGATTATAGCCACATTATAATTCTTCGTCTGACACATCCAACCTGACTGAATAGTGTCTGACATTATTTGCCACAGTACAAAGAGGAATTTGGCATCAATGGTTTAGAATACAATGTTTTAAAGTTAGTGTAGTAAGTGATGATCTATGTCCAGAGTCATTTAAAAAAAAAAAAATGTGTTTATCACAGAGTATGAGGAGGAGCTTGGAAGCAATCTTTATAAATTTGAATACAATTTAAGAATAAATATATTCAAGATAATAATACATTTGCAAGGAAAGAGGTACTCATCTTGAAATTAAATGTCCTCTAAAATTGGTTGTGTACAGTGAATGAGTCCTCAGGATGAAGTGGGCACTTTGAATATTATCATTTCCTAAAGGAGAACACTGAGGCTTGCAAATGTTAGGGAACCTGTACGAGGTCTCTCATGGGGAAATGGCAGAGCTAAGATGGATTAGACCTTGTCTTTTAATTGACTAAGCCTAGCTGTTTTCCCTTACACCTCACTGTCCATTGTCACTAATTTACTAATAAAACCTGGGGTCCCAACTTAGCCTTTAATGAAGATCAGAGAGGTGCTTTGTTCAACTCTCACCCAGAGAGTAGAGTCCCCTGCATTGATTTAGACATGTAGCTTACTCAGATTTTGGAATTCCTCATGTGAATTGGGATATATGAGAAATGGTTGGAGGACCCATAATTTACACATTGAGGGAAGAATTGACAACATTTAAATATTTTCTTGAGATTTACACCAACTCTTTTGATGCCATTGACAAAAATGGACAGTACTTGGTTGTCTGGAAGTATAAAGAGAAAGAGACAGGGAAAGAATGAATGATGACAGTGAGGACAGACATATGGATATAACCCATAATTGGACTTTTTGGAGAGATTTATCATTCTTCTCAGTAGCCATATTCAGGGCAGCCAATGGGCATAAAGTGAGGCAATCTATAAAAGATGGAATAATATCTTCTTTTCAGAAGTTTAGGACTGGTATATATGATATGCCTTACATAGTGTCTGACATATCCTTTCATTCATTCAGTCTTGGTTTTTTACTCTTCGTACTTGGTACGTATCCTGTACCAAGGATACAGCAGTAAATGATGAAACAAAATAAGACACATACCGTACTCTGAAGAAGTTCATAGTTTTGTGAGGAAAACTATATTACATTAACTGTGAAAACTATACTCAAACAGAGCAACTAACTGAAGAGCTCCCAGCAGCCAATTCCGGAGCAGCATGAGCAAGAAAACAGTCCTTAATTATAACTCAAAGTATAAAATAAATATTCATAAATCCATACAGATAGAAATGAATGAATGAGTAAATGGGGGAGAAGAGAGAAATCTCCCATGCCTGAGATTCCTAAACCTGAGTACCTGGGTGCCTTAGTTCGTGAAGCAACCAACTCTTGATTTTGGCTCAGGTCATGATCTCAGGGTTTTGGGATCAAGCCACCATTGGGCTCCATGTGGAGTCTGTTTGTCCCTCTCCCTCTGTTCCTCCCCCTCCCACCTCTCCCCTCTAAAATAAATAAATACACAGCACATTACCTCTGTGCTCTTCCTAAAAAAAAAAAAAAAAAAAAAAAAAAAATCACTCCTGTCTAATAATGAGAAAAACTTCAGGTAAATTCCAATTAAAAGACATTCTACAAAATTCTTGATCAGTACTCCTCAAGACTTCCAAGGTCCTCAAAAAAAAAGGAATATTAGAGAAACTGATTTAGCCAAGAAGTTAAGGAGATATGATGGGTAAATGTATTTGGTGTCCCTGGGTAGGATTCCGTGACAGAGAGAAAATTAGGTCAAATTTAAGGAGATCGGAATGAAGTATTGATTTTCACTAGAAATAATTTATCAATATTGGTTCATCAACTATAACACATGGACTGTATTAATATAACATGCAAATAATAATAAAATGGATGCTGGATATACAGGAAGGTACTATCTTCACAACTTTCCCAAAATATAAAAGCTGTTGTAAAAATAAAGTTTATTTTAAGGAAGCATTTGTAAAAAAAAAAATCCAGAATGTGCTTGTTCTAAACTCTAATAATCATTCTTTTGAAAGTTTTTTAAAAAGTGCTCTTAGCAACAGGCATCTGGCAGTAGGAGAGCAGGAAACTGCTAGATTTGACTTCTGACTTCTGTGTTTGCACATTTATAAATGGTTTTCCTGAGGCAGTGTTGGAAGAGCTGAATTCAGGTTCATTAAAGAGTAGCTAATATTTTAATTCTAAGACTTGCTTATAAAAAAAAAAGAAAGAAAGAAAGAAAGAAAGAAAGAAAGAAAGAAAGAAAGAAAGAAAGAAAGAAAAAGAAGAAAGGGGAAAAAAGGACCTCCTTCCTTAGCCAGAAATCTATACCACGCACTGCTGCAATCACTCCTGTGAGTCAGGCTTACCTGGGAGCGGCTGCCTGGGGGAGCAGACATATCCCACCCAGGGCATGATGGTGTTTTTGGTTTTTTTGTTTTTTTATCTTTGATATCCTGTTGTAGTTTTGTTTGTTTGTTTTAATTTTTTCAATTTATTTATTTTCAGAAAAACAGTATTCATTATTTTTGCACCACACGCAGTGCTCCATGCAATCCGTGCCCTCTCTAATATCCACCACCTGGTACCCCGACCTCTCACCACCCACCCCCCGCCACTTCAATCCCCTCAGATTGTTTTTCAGAGTCCATAGTCTCTCATGATTCACCTCCCCTTCCAATTTACCCCAACTCCCTTCTCCTCTCTAACACCCCTTGTCCTCCATGATATTTGTTATGCTCCACAAATAAGTGAAACCATATGATGGTTTTTGTCCAAAATGCTTCCACCAGCCCATCAGCCTATGAAGGAAACTAATGGGTAGTAAACGCCTGCATGCCCAGCATGAAGGTCAGGTCCTCAAACAGAAAATCCTTACTCTTGTTTAGCATTTCTGAAGATAAAGTGTGGAAACCCCCATTCACAGATGAGGAAACTAAGGTTCAAAAATAATGTGGCAGACCGGCCAGAGCTGGTTCCCTGCTTTTTCTACCTGACATGGCATAATTGTTTACCCTCTACAACATAGGAGTGTCCTAATGAGAGAGAATCACTTTTAAAGGTCTGTCCTAGCTACAGTCATATGAGAATGTACAAAGTTCACAGAATGGTAAAAATGTCAATCAACTTTTCCTGCTAAGAATTAAAAAAAGAAAGAAAGAAAAGAAAAGAAAAACAACTCTTCTGGCATAGTCAGTAGTCAGATGTTTGAACTCAAAGGAACTCAGCAAAGTAGGTCTTGGTGAATTAAATGTGCCTTTAATTGGTGTTTTGGTTGAATGTCCCTTTTGCAGCAGAAGAATCCCAAGTAAGTGCCATTAACAGGGAGCTCGTTTTCCAACTGAGTGACCAGGATTGGGGGGAGGTTGTAAAGTTTGGTTTTTCTATTTTCAGTGGTGCTCTGTTGTGTGAAGTTAATGGGTTAGAAGTAATTTGTATGGACAGGCCAAAATATTTCCAGCAACCAAATCCAAAAATACTCTAGCTGGCCAAAGCAAACACAACCTGTTCTGCATTTTACCCTGCGAGTGGCCTTCTCCCAGCCCAGGGCTCAGACATCACAGCACCCCCCCTTCCCCCCCACCATCCCCCCCAACACCAAGCACACCCCTGTGTGTTTTGCCACAAACTGCATATTCTGTGAGCCATGACACAGTCTCTTTATATGTTAAGGGAACTCTTCCCTTCCCCCTTCCTCAGTAAACCTTTCTGGATCGGGAAGTAAATCATTGGAGCTCCTGTTTTGCTTCAGTAATCTATAGCTAACGTCCTCTGAATATTTCTGAGTCTGCCAGACAAAGGTGAAGCACTTTATATAATTATTCTCAGACTACCTTGTTTTAGAGAGAAGGAAATTAAGCATCCAGAATGGAGGGGCGGGGCGCCTGGGTGACTCAGTGGGTTAAGCCTCCGCCTTTACCTCAGGTCATGATCTCGGGGTCCTGGGATTGAGCCCCGAGCCCCGCATCTGGCAGAGAGTCTGCTTCTCCCTCTGCTGCTCCCTCCCCCGCTTGTGCTTGCTTGTGCTCTCTTGCGCCTGTGCTCTCTCTCAAATAAATAAACAAATGAATAAAATTTAAAAAGAAGAACGTAAATAATTTCACCAAGATTTCCCACCAGTGGGTGGGAGAGCTTTAGTCACAGTGAGCCATTCCTGGGACAGGAACAAAATATAAAGCAAGACTTCCCGCCCTTCTCTTTTCTTGACCCAACTGCATTCCAACACAACAAATTCCGTTTTAATACGTATTTTTTCCACTAACCAATGTATTCAGGGAGCACTATACCAACAGCAGTATGTAGCTTTTACCTTAAAAATAATTATTATTGTAAGTAATAGCCAAATGCATTCTTATTATCAAAATGCAAGATACACTTAAGTATTTTTAGCTGCCCATCATTTCTTTCCCATGGTAACCTATTCTTTGTTTTAATGGAGGCAAAGAGATTTCTATCGGATCTCTCTGAGGGCAGTAAGACTTGGCCATTCCAGGATCTGAATCTGCTGCTTCAGCAAGGAACTGACTCTTCTCAAATGCTTTTGGACCTTTACTGTTCGTTTCTTAATTTCCTCATCCCCGGCTTATGATTATTGAATGTCTAATGAAGGTTGTATGGTAGCCTGCCTCCGGTGCGCGTGCGCGTGTGTGTACGTGAGTGAGTGTGAGTGCTGGCTGGGGGCGGTTCCTTAGGCTGGCCTCTGTCTCCCTGTCCTAAGGTACCTGGGTCAGGTCTCTACTATTCCAGAGCCTGCTCCCGCTTGCTGAGGGTTTGGAGAGGGTCACACGCAGCTTCATCCTTTCCCCCTCAGAGTGATCTGCCACATCTGTCTGGCAGGATCTAGACCTCCTCTCAACTTGGATCTTCCATGATCTTTAAACTGCATTAGTCATGGTTTGCCAGAGAAACAGAACTCACAAGACGGGTGCGTGCATATAAACATAATTGGAACTATACATATATACACACACATACATATATGGGAGACAGAGAGAGATTTTAAGGAATGGGCTCATATGATCTTGGAGCTATGGGTACCATGGCCTAGCCAAGTTGACCTATGAAATTAACCACCACACACACACACACACACACACACACACAATCCCCCCCCCCTTTTTTTTTTTGATAGCTTCAGATAGGAGAAGTAAGATTTGGAGACAGGAAATTGATTAAGTTACTATGTATAGGACAGTATATCCCTCGGGATAAAAGTCTCATGACAGCCAAGACTGCGGGACACCTGGGTGGCCCAGCTGGTTAAGCATCAGCCTTCAGCTCAGGTCATGATTTCCTTAGATGGAGCCTTACATCAGGTTCTCTGCTCAGCGAGGAGCCTGCTTCTCCCCTTCCTTCTGCCTGCCGCTCCCCAACTTGTGCACTCTCTTTCTCTGTCAAATAAATTTAAAACATCTTTGAGAAAAAAAAAGAAAGAAAGAAAGAAAGAAAGAAACGGGCTGTACCTGCTGGCTCTAGTAACCCCAGTATCAAGTGTGATGTAAGCACTCAGTCAAACCGTTCCTTCTGTGGCAATCCTATAGGCCAGACATATTGATAAACTTCTCATTATGGAAAAGACTAGTTAGCCACCCAAATTTGTCTTCATAGTAAAAGAACATTATCTTATTTGGGGCAGCCTTGGAAGGACAATACCCCCCAAACAGAATCTGGGCAAGGCCATATGACCAAATTGTGACCAGTGAGATACAGCCGAAGTGTTGAACGGGACTGTGGGGTTTTAAGAGAGGGACACAATGTCTAGCCCCTTTCTCTACTTGCAGTCTGGATTACACAGATGATGATGAGCTCAGTCAGGATCCTGGCACAGGACACCGTGGGTCACACCCCAGCTGAGGGCAGGAAGGAGGCTGGGCCCCTGATCAAATCTCACAACCATTCTGCACCCCCACCCCCTTTGACTGCTTCCTCTAGACTTATGTTACATAAGAGAGAAAGAGACTTTTATTCAGTTTTTATTCAGTTTATTCAGTTTAGGAAACTGCTATTTTCTATTATAAGAAACCAAACAATTCAAATTAATATAATTCCCACTAAAAGATCTGGAAATGTGGATAGAACATAGCACATTCACATAAATGCATAGCTGATCTCATAAGTCAGAACACAAATTTAAGGAAGTTAAAAAAAAAAAAAAAGTTTGGGAGCCAGGATGCTTAGATGAACTACACCAACCAAAATGAAACGTAGACTGGAAAATGTTTGCCCCTGGCAAAGGGAAATGAAAATGGAATTTGCCTGTCTCCATCTTTGCTGTGGATGAGATAAAACTTGTGCTAATTTTAACCACGGACCTCTCCTTATACAAGTGTTAGGATATATATATAAGATGTATCTTACATCTCTATATAAAATATATACACTTACACATGCATTCACATATACGTACATCTCATCTACATTCCATGTTGTCTCAGAAAGCCCAAAGTAGGAAAATTAAGATAGAAATGTGTCCCACAGGAGCGCCTGGGTGGCTCAGTTGTTAAGCATCTGCCTTGGGCTCAGCTCATGATTGCAGAGTCCTGGGATCGAGCCCCACATCAGGCTCCCTGCGGGGAGTCTGCTTCTCCCTCTCCCACTCCCCTGCTTGTGTTGTATCTCTCTCTGTGTCTCTCTGTCAAATAAATAAATAAAATCCTTTAAAAAAAAAAAAAAAAAGAAAGAAAGAAATGTGTCCCAGAGAAAGCAAATGTGAAACCTCTTTGGAGGGACCCTCCCTCACAACCCAGGAGGCAAACTCTGGTGACCCAGGATTCCCTCATCTGAAAAGCCCCTATTGAATATAACCTCAAAACCTAAAATGACAAACTTCGGGGACACAAGACACTTTCAGAGAGGGAGGACAGAAACAACAATTCGACCAGGAATCACCTCCTATACTATAATTATCATGCATAGACCATAAAAGAAAGATGTTCGCCATGTTTATGAAATAAAAGATGGAATTCAAAACAAAGGCAAACAAGACTGCACACCTATGTCCAAAGAAACCAAACAGAACTTCTAACACACTAACGCCTGCATCTACGTTCGTGCATATTTATTCAGCTAAGTTTAAAAACTCCATGGAGGGATTAAATGGATGGTTCTAAGGCAGATTAGGGTGTGGAGAAGGAAATTCATGACCTGGAAGCTGTAGCTAAAGAAGTTACCAAAATGTATCTAATCCAAGTTGTAAAGAGACGAGAGAAGCTCAGTCCAGGGACACATGAAGGTGTGAAGGTCAAGAATGTTAGAGAAATGAGGGAAGACACGTGTCGCCAAGTGCAGGAAGCAGAAGGCTTCTCGAACAGTCTGTGTGGAAACAGGTCTGGCAGTGAGGAGCCATGCGAGAACCAGGTCTGCCCCGTTTGCATGGACCACGGGGCAGCACAGTGTGTCCTGGAGAAGAAAAGGAATGTACCAAGTGCCAGGCATAACACAAACACATCGCTTGTTTAGTCCAAACAAAGTACAGTAAGCCAGAAATCATCACTCCCATCTCACAGAGAGAAGACCGATGTTCAAAGACATTAAGGAACCTTCCAAAGCCACTCAGAATGAACAGGAAAAGCCCATTCCTTTCTCTCCAACCCTGTGCCATTTCCCGGTGCGAGACCCCCTTGCACAACACATGAAACCCCTTACTATCTCATCTTCTCTTCTTCGAAACAAAAGGAAATCACCCTCCTGCTCTAATCACTTTCCAGAGTGGCCACAAGGATAAAACACAAGTACAAGCAACATCTGAAATTCTAGAGATCTGTGATTCTCAAAGCACATTGACATTGCTGACCCTCTGGGGTTAACACATGGTGTTGCTACCCAACCGTGGCAATGACCTTGGAGCACCTCAAGGGAGGCACTGGTTTTCACAGTAGTGCATTTTGGGGTGTCATAAAAATCTCAGTTTTCTGGTCGGTGCGATAAGGTAAGGACAGTTAAACTTCAAGATTCTTTATAAAACAGATTAATGTAAAATTAACATAGATAAAAATTTTCTGTGAATCTGGCTCTGGGCTAAGCATTTTCTGCACCTTCTCTCCTGAGAGCCTCACCTGGACCTAGGAGGTAAGTGTCGCTGTTGTCCTTATTTTCAGATGGGAACAGAGGGGCTCAGGGAAATGGGAAGACACACCTGAAGTTAGCTCGCTGGTCAACCGTTAGTTGATAAATCAACCCAAGTGACTAGATGGCAAGGTCCATTCTTGTTCTTAAACATTATACTTCATTGACTCCTAATACTGACATGGTTTTTGAGAAGAACCAACAAAAGTGCTTTGCAAAGGACAAGAACACACTCCAAAGCTAAGTTTCCATTTTGTATAAACCACAATGAACACACATTAAGAATTAGGCCCATTTACAGCCACAACCTCAATTTTGTTTGAAAAGTTAATGTTCTCTTCACAATAATCTTGCCACTGACTTCAGCTTTATCATTTGAAAAGGTATTAATGCACAGAATTAACATTTTTTAAAAGATTTTGTTTATTTATTTGACAGACAGAGATCACAAGTAGGCAGAGAGGCAGGCAGAGAAGAAGGGAAGCAGGCTCCCTGCTGAGCAGAGAGCCCAATGTGGGGCTGGATCGCAGGGCTCGATTTCAGGAACCTGGGATCGTGACCTGAGCTGAAGGCAGAGGCTTTAACCCACTGAGCCACCCAAGCGCCCCCAGAATTAACATTTTATTATTCTATTTCTGTTATTAACTCCCAAGTCCTTCCAGTCTTTACAAGAATTCTTTTTTTTAAATTGATGAATGTTTTCTTACTTGGATGTGGAAAACTTGGGTTTGCTGAGCTGGCCAGAGATTGTTTTATTGCAAAAAAAATCAATATGCCCTAAATGATATCACATAGAACTTCTCAGATTCTTTGTTCACCTGAAGAATTCAAAATGCCCGTTGAGAGTGAGGAGTGGTGTGCTTGTGTGAAAGGCGGGGAAATATCATTAGGCCACAATTATTTTGTCTGGGGTGTGTGTATGTGTGTTGCACACCATACAGATACACACACACACACACACACACACATATAGATATATACAGATATCTATATATTTATATATTTTTTTAAAGTAGAATTAAATCAAAAGTAAAGTAAACTCAAGGAAGTAGATAATAACATGATCATTAAAAAAGAGATGATCTGGGGCACCTGGGTGGCTCAGATGTTTAAGTGTCCAACTCTTGATCTCAGCTCAGGACTTGTCCCAACTTCGAGCCCCATGTTGGGCTTCATGCTGGGCATGGAGCCTACTTAAAAAGAGAGCGATTGAGAGAGAGAGAGGATGTGATGACCCTTCTGAAGAAATTATTTGAAAGTTAGCAGAGATTTTCCTGTGGGAAGTTTTTCTTTACAGTAAAGAAAATAGAGCACAGCAAATTACACAGATTAAAGACCAATGATTGGTGCTTTCTAATATTAATAAAGGAAAATACTGCCTTGGTGTCAGATTTTTTTTTTCTAAAATTGTTCTTTTACAAAAAGCAGTATTTGCTTTTGCTTTGGGGCTGAAATAATATTGCTTAAAAAATAAAACAATGCGTCATCTGGAAACTCTAATTTCAAGATCATTCACCAAACCCAAGGATGACTATGAGAAGGAACAGGGACGGGGAAGAGGGAGCTACTCCATTCGTGTTTAAAGGACAGAGTGTGGAGGGTCGCTCTGGCAGCCATGATTTTTAGAGGGAAGCTGGACTAGATAAATTCTCGAGTCATTTTATCCTACAATTAGGTCATAATGAAAATACTATTCAAAGATGTCAGGAGAACCAAATGCTATTTCCTAGAACATGAAGCAAAAAAGTGTGTGTGTGTGTGTGTGTGTGTGCGCGCGCGCGCGTGCGCGCGCATGTGCATGTTTTAGTCAGTTCAACACTAGATGGCTCTAGTTACAAAACCTGTACATTTCACAAGTCTAAGATCCTGAGATGTGACAGCAGAGAACACATGGTGTCTAACCTTGTGGATCAGATTCTGCTCTCCTCCCAAGTCTTAGAGGCATTAAAAACAGCACCAAGCTTTTATTTTTAAACAACTTTATTTGACAGAGAGAGAGAGAGAGAACACAAGCAGGCAGAGCGACAGGCAAAGGGAGAGGAGGAAGCAGACCCTGCTAAGCAGGGACCACACCTCAAAGCTCCATCCCAGGACCCTGGGATCATGACCTGAGACGAAGTCAGCCGCTTAACCAACTGAGCCACTCAGGCGGCCCAAACACCAAATTTTTAGGTTGAAATACTGTGCCCCTCTGGAAGAGAGGGCTTACCGAGAAGTGCTTACGTCACAGATTCAAATGCTGCACCGACACAGCCTTGAGGATGGAGGTTTAATTTGCTCTGTAATTCTTCCTCTCCATGCTCCGACAGTACGCTATTTTCAAACCACTTCCACATCTGCCAATTCATTTGATCCTCTTTCCAGCACCACGAGGGAGAGATGTTGTCCTCATCAAAGGCAAGGACACTGACACTTCCACAAGGGGCAGAAACTTGCTCAAGGTTACTCATAAGTAATAGCTCATACGTGATATAGCACCTAAATGATAACATTAGCACTGGATTCCCCAAGTACCAGCTCCCAGCTCAGAGTTCTTTCTACACCCTAGACAAGGAGAGAGGATTAGACGTTTGCCCTATGTAGTGTGTTTGGCATGGCCCTTTCATTTTCTAGAACACTCCATTCCAGTTCATTAAATACCCCCATCAAATACCCAAAATATATTTTGAATTCTTAAGAAATTGAGAACGGTGAAGAAAACTTTCATGGAGGTAGGAGAGGGAGGATTCGGGCTAGGAGGGAAACGTCTCGTTCTTGGTAGTCTTTGGCTTTGAATTACCTTTGAAGTTTTTTTTAAGCTTCGTGTTTTACCTAAACCATCAGTAAACGATCAACACTTTTTACCCAAATACACAGCTCTGCTGGGTGGCAAAGTCAGTTTGATATTTAAGGCAAGATTAGTTAAAATCCATAAGCCAAATAATTCACACATGCAAATAATTGTTGAACGCTAGCATTTAATGAGCGCTTAGGATGGACTACTCTGCAAATCTCTCCCTTCATCCATTCTTTCTTGCTCCGGTGCCACCACCCTAATCTCAAACCCATTACCTTCCATCTCCTCTCCAACAGGTCTGTCAGATATGTCACCTGCCTTAAATCCAAATCACTGACTCTTATTTGAATATGTATGCGACTACACAACTCTAAGACAAGAAACTCGAAGACAAGAGAAGGGGAGAGGCAATGTTATCTCAAGATGATTTATTCTCAACCTTATACCCAAAATAGACAAATGGATCATGTGGTTCACTTCCTTAAAATCCTTTCAGTGACTTCCCACTGCCTGGGAACAGCACTGGAAATCTGTGGCTCTAGGCTCTTCTCCCCACTCACCCCTCACACCTGGCCTTCTACCAGATATTTGAATGGGCTGAAGTCATTCAAACTCAGGATGCCCACTGTGCTATGTCCACCTGCCGTGATGTCCAGTTACACACTAGCTTAGGTTCCCATGGGGAATGCTTTGTGTACCATCCGGTAGGTACCCCTCGGTAATACTTATTCCAACTCCATTTAATGAAGTATCACGAGGAGTATTTGCTTGATCTACTTTGTCCACTCCTGAATCCCTGAAGACTAACGTATTATTTTGAAGCTTTTAAAATTGTGCTTCACCATCAATTTTAGATCATAATGGGTACACAGAGAGAGACACACAAAATGGAGGAGTTTCATGAACACACCCCTTCTGTATGCAATTCACTTGATAATTTCTGCTCTTTTTTTTTTTAATTTTATTTATTTATTTGACACAGAGAGATCACAAGTAGGCAGAGAGGCAGGCAGAGAGAGAGGAAGGGAAGCAGGCTCCCTGTTGAGCAGAAAGTCCGATGTGGGGCTCAATCCCAGGACCCTGGGACCATGACCTGAGCCGAAGGCAGAGGCTTTAACCCACTGAGCCACCCAGGCGCCCCTCTGCTCTGTTTTAAAAATGTTGTCTGCAACCCGGTTTATTGAGTTTACAGCCACTAAGAGACTCAAACCTCACGTGAAATAACCACTCATCTAACACAGTGCTCAGCCAATAGTAGGGCCTTGATGATTATTTACAGAACAGACAAATGAAAAAAATATTCACCAACCGCTACTTAAAATGATTTGTTTTCGTCTGCATTGGATAATAGGGGTTTGATTATGACTTTGTCTCTCCCCAGAGAATGGGGCCCCAGAAGGGCTAACCCTGCCTATTCTGGGTACATTTATTTCCCTTGATGGGACTGATGGGATCAGGTCATGGGGTGATCTCCTCCTGTCCCCATGCCCCAGACTGTCCCCTTAAGTACCCTTCAGAAAGAGAGACTGTTCATTATTTCCCTGTTGATGGCAGACGTTTATATTCCTATCCCTGCAAAAAGAGGACTTAGAAAATAAAGAACTTTCCAGCAATATCTTTATTTTTTTTAAGATTTTATTTATTTGACAGACAGAGATCACAAGTAGGCAGAGAGGGAGGGAGAGAAGCAGGCTCCCTGCTGAGCAGACATCTCCCCCCGCCCCCAATGCAGGACTCTATCCCAGGACCCTGGGATCATGACCTGATCTGAAGGCAGCAGCTTAACCCACGAGCCACCCGGGCACCCCAGTTCCAGGAATATCTTAATGACACCAAATGCCCAGAATGAGATTTCTCCAAAAAAAAAGCAGGGAAACTGCTCAGTGGGGGCCGGTCCCAGGGGCTTGTCCAGGGGTGTGTCCTTCATGCATCTGTAGGTCTGTGGGGAACTTGAGTGCCCCCACCCCCACCCCCATGAGCTCACTCCCAGGGCACAACTCCAGGGCAAAACACGTGTTCTGTCACCCCGGTCTTGCAACACTTTGGAAGAAGTAGAGATAAACCGACGCTTGCAAGCGTCTGAGAACTGAAAACCGGTAGCAGAATGAACATTCCAGCAATAGGCATTATGTCCTGCATTTTAGATTCTGGTGTGCTTGGTTGATGCCTCTCTATGTCCATACAATGGAAGGATTGTTCATTCTGTGCGTTTTCATGGTCCGCATGCTTCTGTTAATAGTTGGCTCCTAGAAAATCTGACTCCTCTTACTTGAACTATCTATCCCCACAGTGCCCTGGGTGGAAGTAGGCGCAAGAATGCAACATCAGTTGTTCCAAAACTGGCTATAGTGCAAATATCGTCTTCCACACTAAACCTTTCTATGGGGACAAGAAGCACAGAATTACTTCTGAGATTTTTTCTCCAAATGATAAGAAGTCTTTTTGCTCAGTTGAAGGGGAATGGAATGGTTTAGTGTATGCAAAATATGCAACAGGGGAAAATGCAGTTTTTATAGATACCAAGAAGTTGCCTATAATTAAGGAGAAAGTGAGGAAGTTGGAAGATCAGAATGAGTATGAATCCCGCTGCCTTTGGAAGGATGTCACTTTCAACTTAAAAATCAGAGACATTGATGCAGCAACCGGAGCCAAGCATAGACTTGAAGAAAGACAAAGAGCAGAAGCTCAGGAAAGGAAGAAGGAAATTCAGTGGGAGACAAGGTTATTTCATGAAGATGGAGAATGCTGGGTTTACGATGAACCATTACTGAAACGTCTTGGTGCTGCCAAGCATTAGGTTGGGAAATGCAAAGTTTACACCGGAGGACCAGGGCAATAGGCATAATTAAGCAGCAATCTTCATTTGGAGAACCTATTCATTCCCTTCTTATTGCAGTGGTTCCTATCTCAGGGATACTGGACTTTATTTATGATGCAGATGAACAATTAAAGCGAGAAAAGCTTAAAAAAAAGCATAACCAGGTGAGGGTAGCCTCTATTCTATGGGGCCTGCGGTTTCTAAACCCTCAGGGCAAAATGTACTCAAAATTGGGAGGGCTTTGAGTTTTGTTTTGTTTTGTTTTTTTAAGTGGGCTTTATACCTTTAGGATCTTCCTCTATAGACTAGAGCTCTTAATGAAGAACTTAGAATCTCAAGGTTAGTTCTTGAAAATGTCCCTTCCTTTATTCTTCAAAAATCAGGGTTACCACTGAGGTTTCAAGCCAGGAACAATAGCTTTGGATCTCACATAACCCAGTCCATAGCTGGTGCCCTCTTAAAACCCAGATGAGCAGCTTGCATAAAAAAGAAGCCCATTTCCCCAGCCCCTATTTACTTGGTTATGTAAATGTTTTCTGTATTTCAGTTTTTGTAAGCCAGCGTTTATCTGCATACTTGACCTGAAACTCCACACTTTACTCCGTGCAAAACAGTGATCTAAAACAGCATGAACAAAAGGAAGAAAGCCAGATTCTCCCCGATTTCCCCTTAGACTTAATATCCCTTCCACGGAACAGAGAGCAGGGGAACTAACGTAAATTAAAGCCGAGCTGCCCAAACTACAGTGAGTTCCGCTTTTTAAAACACGTAACTCAGGACAACAGCTTCAAAAGCAATATTCACATCAACGGTTTTTAACACAAAATATATTTTAATGTCGTCCACTAAGGAGCCTGGCCCTTTTGTAGATTCTACGGCTGCCGTGACCCAGTTATCTGGTCAAAGGGCTGTATGGATGCAAGGGACAGGGCGAGTTAAAGTTTAACTCCCAGGAATTGTAAACCAAACCTAAAGCCACTGAACCTTTGGAGTTTGATATGTTGATTAGAGCATAACCAGAGTGACACGTTGAACTCGCCACAATCAAGGAAACCTTTTCCGGGTGGGGACCTCTGCAATCACTCAGGTACGGTCCATGTGTTTGGCTATTTCTTGCTTCAACTCTGTGAAACTGTGCATTGTGGCTCAGTGGGAACGCAGCGAGAAGAGCTTCTATCCTACTGCCTATGCAGGGAGCTTTCTGGCTGGGCTTATACTAATGGAGCAACCTGAAAACAAGAGAATATACTTCAAGAGTCACATAATCTCAGAATGAAATGGCTGCCTCTTCTGGTCCTTGATTTAATCTATTTCTGAGCCAAAAAAGTAGATTTACCGCCTTGGGTTCAAGAGTACGGCTACCGTTTATGAGAAGTTTATTTAGCTGGGAGCGTTGGGGTTGACTGTGGGCTGTGGTCCTAGGACCCCCGGAAATATACAAAATGTAATTACAAGAAGAGCATTAACATCAGTGGTAGATTCTGATTTCTCTGTGTAGGTCGTAATTCCTATCATACCTTAGCTTTCGTATTTTCAGTTCTCTCCTTCCCTCTCCTTTGCCCTTCGCAACCACCCAAAATCTCAAACAGAAAACCCCGAAGAAAAGAAACCCACTCAAAGTCATCTTGGTGGATTCTTGCTATCTCTTTGGCCAGAATCCTACTCACCAAAGGAACGCCTTAAGCTGTTCCCTTTTTCATTCTAGCAAAAGAAAAAAAGAAAGGAAGAGAGGGAGGGAGAGAGGAGGAAGGAAAAAGAAAAGAAAAGAAAGAAGAAAGAAAACAAAAACAGACATGGAAAATAACTGGTTTTGAATGTGTTAAAATCTCAGCCTTGGGCATAGCTAATTATTAGAACTTTTTCTCGGGCTGGTTTGGGCGACGGGACTGCAGTGGATATATTTTCCCGTGATCATTTTGTTCAGTCCAGAAAGAGGATTTGCAACCAAAACAGGCTATGATTGTATCTTAAGAAAGGTGTCAGAGCACATAACAGGAATATCCATTCCTGCCAGAAATCTTCAACTCTGATTGAAATACTTTTGTTCCACAATTACGAGAATGAATTCCAAGGAGAACGGGCTCCAGGTTAAACAAGAGTGTTTTACAGGAGGACTGTTGAGCTATGTCTTGCTTATTTTCCAGAAGGGAAGGAACACGGAATTATTTGTGCCCTGTGCAAGATTAGTGTTTTGCAAAATGTACACTGACAAGCTCAACTTTCGTTAGAATTTAGAAGCTTCAAAGGTGTGTTGGTCTGGTCTGAAACATCCTTCATGATTATGTGCTGGAACATACACAGTAGGAACAGAGGTCTGGGGAGAACAGTGAGTTCTCTAGAATAAACACGGACCTGTTTATCTCTAGAATAAACACGGACCTGTTGCAGGGCAAAGACCTTCCCCTGCGAAATACAGAATAATAGAGAGACGACTTATGGGTTCACATTTTAGGGCCGTATTTTCTGGAATTTTATTGATAGTGCCCATTTGAGATAATTCTCACATTTTGCTCTTCCAATTTATTATTTATCGGGTATAAGGGAAGGGGAAAGAAATTTGAAAAAAGAGAGGAAAAGAAAAAAAAAAAACTTGGTGGGCAAATACAAACCGACATGATGGATAGGAATACGCTGAATATTTAGTTATTATTTTTAACTGGGCTAATCCCAAATTGTTTTGTGCTGTTTCAAATGTGACATTTCCTACCCTGTAGTCAGTGGATGTTTGTAAGTGTGGCTCAAAAAAAAGTGACCCCGTTATCAAGTGGAGGAAAGGCAATCAGATACTTTAAAGCAGGTCTTGTTATCACGTGAACGTCTGGAGTGAAACTAACAATGACAGATGTTGGTTGAGCTTTATATGGGCAAGCGTCGTCCTCAGCACCTTCCAGGGTTCGTCTATATTATTCTTCAAATAGTCCTATAAGGTAGATACTATAATAACATTTTACTAATGAGCAAACTGAGCAGGGATTAGTTACCTCGCAGACTCAGCATCACCCAGGCGGGGAACAATGAGCCAGATTCCCCAGCCGGGTGGACAGACCCCGGAGCCCAAGTGTGTCACCATTGTAACTGTCTTCACAGGCACTGGGGCATTACTATGTGTGTACGTGTATGCATTTCTGGTGAGCGTTGGGCAGTGCGAGATGTTTCGTTTCCTCGCTTCATTTACAACAGAACGGCTTTTAGGAACGTCTATTAACGTGTCTCAGAAAGGGATTCCTCTGAATGCAGGTTAAGAAAGAATAAATCCTTTCGAGAGCTCACACCCAGTGTTCATAAAACCAGAACCCACTGAAACTACCAGAGAAACCATCTAGGGACCTGAAGGTCTAGCTGTCTTCCATCAAATAGGACCATGCCTCTTTTAGACACTTTGCAAATTCATTCTAGAAAGAACACTGGACTCCCGACAGAGGGTGGCTGGAAGGCAGGTTCCCAAGTCCCCAAGCTCTGTGGCCTCGGGCACACTACTTAATGTCCCTGAATCTCAGATTCCTTGAGTTTGCCATGGGGGTAGAAGCCACCTTGCAGAATTCGGTGAAGATTAAATGAGATGACACAGCAAAACAGTTGAAGCCAGTCCCTGGCGTTCAGTAGGAATTCAGTGAAACTCTCTTCCCCTTCCCATTTCTCTATTTGTAACAATCTCCAGAAAAATATCCAGAGGCTTTCCAAACTTACCTAGTAGCTACTCTGTCAAAACTCTACTGATAGAATAATAATAATTAAAAAACTCTACTGATAAAGTCAATCAAAAACTATACATAAATAACAAAAGTTCTGATTAGTCACCAAGAATAACCGTGTTCTAGACAAAAAGACAGAACCTCTTATTTTCTCTTATAAAAAGACAGCAGCAACAAAAACACAACATAGCATGCTTTATTTCAGAGAATGTTGCTCAAGGAAACTCTTAGCTAAAGTAGCCCAATGCCCTTTTCCCCAAAACCCACCGGGCAGTCTGTGGTGGCGTGTGTTCATTTCATCACACAGCCAGTTGATGTTACAAATCTGTTTCAATAACTCTCTTTTAAAATACTGTCATCCCTCAGCAGGCTGGGGAGGATGCTGGGTACTGTTGCACAATTGTTGTCATTACCTTATGTGTCTCTAAATGACTCAATCAGTTCAAACAAGATGGTATTGATCGATGGAGGATAAACACCATTTGATCTTACTCATGGAAACAGTAACCAGGCTCCTCTGAAGTGTAGTTCTAACAGCCCAATTCCCCTACCCCCCCACCCCAACCCGGGGGAAAAGCATCTGGAAAAGGGGAGACACCACTGCAGTGACATTACCTATTAGAAATCTGAATCCCATCTGCTCCTTGCAGATCCTATAAGATGCAGGTGATTGTTAGGGAGTGTTTCCTGCTGATTAGATCAGGAAAGATGGCTCATCTATCATTTGAATCCATCTGACTTAATCTAATCTGAATCTCAGTCTTAAAAACTACATAGAAGCTTTAATTGGATAAATTAAGGTTTTGTGTTGAATATTTTTGATTCACCCAAATCAAAAATTTAAATATTGCCTTTTATAATAATGGCTGCTTTGACTAAAATATGCTGGTAACTTGAGCTCCCTAATTTGATTTTTTTAAAGGTTTTATTTATTTATTTGAGAGAGAGAAAGAGAACACAAGTCAGGGGAGTAGGAGAGGGAGAAACAGGCTCCTTGATGAATAGGGAACCCCCCCACTCCATGCAGGGCTCAACCCAGGACCCCAGGTTCATGACCTGAGCCAAAGACACACACTTAACCAACTGAGCCACCCAGGCCACTGAGGCTCCCCACTAATTTAATTTTTTAAAGATATATAAACTCAGCTTTTTTCTTTTCCTTATACAGCTATGTCTGTGGAATTTTATAGGGTATTAGTGATCCTGTGGAAAACATTCACCAGGTTTATTTCAACAGGGCTCCATCCCTGGTAAAAGGAGTAGGAAGGCCATAGTATGGACTGAGATAATCCCCTCCAGTCTGCAAGGGTGTGCACAGTGTTCTGCCCCCAGCAACAATATGGCTATGGAATTAGCACATGACAATTTGGCCAGACAGAATGACCAAGAGAGAAAACTGGTTTGCAATTCTATAAAATCTCGCCTTTGGTGATGTAGTAATGTCCCCTCTTCTTCCAGTAGTTAAAAATGAGCATTGTTTTGGCGTGCTCAACTGATTCAGAGAACACTATACTTAACATAGCAGAACCCACTACTGTTGCTACCTTATTTCTATAGAATATTCTAGTTTACAAAGCATTTTAGACAGAAGCATTTAGACTTTTCTTTAAAAGATTTATTTATTTATTTGAGAGAGAGAAAGAGAGCATGAGAGGCAAAGAGAGAGGGAGAATCTGAAACAGACTCCCCACTGAGTGCAGGGCCCAACCCAGGGCTCTATCTCACCACCCTGAGATCATGACCTGAGTCAAAATCAGAAGTCAGACACTTCACCTGTGTCAGTCACACCTGTGCCATCAGGGACCCCTAGACTTTTTTAAAGCCAGATTTCCTCATGGTCAATGCAGCATGCCTACTTTCTTCAAGGTAGCTCAGCCATCACATCTCATTCCAACTGTGAGAAGCTGGTTAAATGCAAGATGCTCACACAGAGTCTAGAAGCCTAGCGGGGCTCTCAAAGCGGAGGCGCATTACATCCGGAGTTCACCTACCGTGCGGGACGTGACTGCCCCGGTGATGAGTAACTAAGAGGTTAGATGAAACTGGGAAGAGAGGGTGAGAATCCCTGCAGAAGGTGAGAGGAAAACTAGTCCCATAGGAATCCTCGAAGGAAAGGATACTACAAAGATTTCAAGTATGGCACATCCAAGAAGTGAAGAGAGGGAGCCGGGCTCCCTCCTGGAACATCGGCTGTGTGTTTGTAGGGTTTCTGTATCTAGGCAACTCTTCCTTCTTCCTCTCAAGTGATCTTTCTTATTCTTCCATCTAGCTTTTCTGTTAGGACTAGATTTAGGGTTCCTCTTTCCAGCTGGGGGCTTCTGCGTAAAGTAAGTTGGCTTCTTAGATTTAAGCCCTAATCCCTCTGGTTACTTTCCCCGGCAGTTAGAGATCAGATGCTGACACCATGCGGCAAGAGTCTGTGTTGGCACATGGGCATGACCAGGTCAGGTAGCCTCTTGCCTGAAGGTCCCCAGCAAAGCCTCACAAGGCAGGCATTGACTGCTGGCCAGTTAGAGTCGGTGGCCTATGATGACGACCATGACAATGACATGAGGAATAGCTCTTCCAGACTGACATAGCTCCTGCCACATGCCGAGCACAGAGATGGACTTGTTCAACCCTATGGGATTCTGTGGAATGGGTTCTATGGCTATGCTGTTTTCCCAAAAAAGAGGTCAAGCCTCAGGACCATGGAGAAACTTGCCCCAGGTCACAGGGCTGGAAAGTGGTGAAGACAGTAGTGAACCCCAACAGTCTGGTGTACACCACTGTGCAGACAGAGTGTGACCAGAGCATGGAGAAGCACTGGATCTTGGAACTGGAGCTAAATTTTGAGGTCCTCTACTGGACAGAGAAGAACTGAGTTTCACCAAGGACAAAAGACATTTTGGTTGTTGTTAGGGAAAGAACCCAAGTGTAGACCCCCAGCCCTCAGTAACTGCCCTGAATGACTTGGCTTCCTCATGCCCAGATTCTGCGAGGGTCTGAACACAGCACCTCCTACCTGGAGGCCACACCCTTCTCCCCAGGGAAAGAAGAACTGGGCTGCTAGGTCTGTAAATGCTCAGGGAGCCCCAAATTTAAACTGCCCTAATTTGGAGCTTTAAATGGAGACCCAGAAGTTCCCAAATAGCAGCTCTACCAGCCTCAATGGAATTATTCATCTAGGATAACAAGAGCGTGCTTCCAGAAGTTCCTTGTTAAAATACACATTATTTGGGAGACAGGGCATGAGTGATAGGGACACTGTGAGGTATTGACATTCAGGAACACATTAGCCTAAAATCGCTTAGCAAATTAACTAGCCTGGCAAAGCCCACCAAGAAGGGCATTTAGGACAAGTCGATTGTGACTTGTAGGTAGGGAAGAGAAGACAGAGAGGAAAATGGCCAAGGATAGAGGTGTCGTGGGGAACAAGAGGAAAATGTAAGGTATTTGAATGATGGCTATTTGTCTGATCTTTGAGGAAGAATTTACGTATTAATTTTGAATGATTATTAAAGACATTTGAGCATCACACTTAGCAGATTCTTCCCTGTCTGTCCCTCGCTACAGAACAGAGAGTTAAGACAGGTGTCCTGGCCAGAACAGGAATCATCCAATAATGTTAGTACATGGCCCTGCTTTTCCAAGGCAGAGATGTTCTCCATCACGGGCAAGGGCTCCTAATTAAGCCGGGATAAAATAATTGGAAGGAACCTGGGTCATTAGCAAGGTAACAGAATAGAAATCTGGATCTTCACACCAGAGGGCAAGCCTCTTGGCCTGTGTTGTTTTCATGGTTACTACAAAGAACATCAGGACTCAAAGTCACTTACAAATAGCAGGGTTAGGGACACCTGGTTGGCTCAGTGGGTTAAGCCTCTGCCTTCAGCTCAGGTCATGATCTCAGGGTCCTGGGATCGAGCCCCGCATCAGGCTCTCTGCTCAGCATGGAGCCTACTTCTCCCCCCCTCTTCTCTGCCTGCCTCTCTGCCTACTTGTGATCTCAGTCTGTCAAATAAATAAAATCTTAAAAAAAAAAAAAAATAGCAGGGTTATCAGCATGACTAAAACACAGGTATGAGATAATATAACCTGTGCCCAAATCAGTCCCCTACAGGGGCACAGCAGAAGACCCCTGAAGAGAAAATTATGGGGGCAGGGGCTAAGCAGAGCATCAGGACGGAGGAGGAAAGGGCTAGGGATTAGTGTCTATTTCAAGGGGAGCTGCTGGTTGGAAAGGAAGGAAGGCGATCCCTTGGGTTTGCTGCGTTAATCTGTCCGCTGGGACTGACTGATGGACTCCGTGCTTGTATTCAGCATTATTCTAGATGCTGTGTTGGATACAAAGATGTATTGCACTTTCGTTCCTAACTTCAAGGGGCCCAGGAAGGGTTCCCCAGGTTTCCTATCTCAGTCTTAGGGTATTTATTCTCTCCCTTCTCCAAAGTCTCTTACTTTGCTGGAGAAGGAATACTATTTTCTGTGCTATACTGAGGTTTCCTGAAAGACAAGAAAGTTATCCTATTTCTTTTTCAGTGTGCAGACCTACCACCTTGCTCTACACAGAACAGATTCACACTATTGTTTGCTGGATAACAGAGCCATCTAACTGCGGAGAGCAGGACAGGAGGTAGAAGAGGCCAAGAAAAACAGCATTGAGTGCCCGGTACCCTACTCTGGGCTGTGTACTTGTCCTATCCTTTCAGATCACTATGGCAACACCATGAGACAGGCATCCTGATCCCCAATGTTGAAAAGAAGAAGCTGGGATCTGGTGAAAACAACTTCAGCCAAGTTTACAAAGCTCTTAAGGGTAGAGCCCCCACATTAGAACCTGAGTCAGTCTAAATCCATGATCCCATGGTGTGTCTACTGGGCCATGATCCCCACTTGGGAATCAAGGAATGAACAACAAAGGGGAAAATACTGTGTGCTTTATTATTAGGTGGTGAAACTAGAAAATTAGGAGGGAACCAAGTGTGGAGTAGTCCGAGAGGCTATATGAAATTCCCATTCAGTGCAGCGAATATGTATTAACTGTGTCTACTAAGTTCCAGGCTCAGTGGAAGGGCTGGAGATAAAAAGATGAGTGTCCGTCCTTGGCAAGGGCATGGTCCTCCCTCTCTTCATTTCCCCACCAGTCCCTACACTAACCTTTCTGCCTCCAACACATTCTCAGCAACACACATGGAGTTTCCTTCCTAAAGTGCACAGGGGCCTGTTAGAGTTCTTCTGTGCTGACTTCATAATAAAGGAAGAACACTCTGTCCTGCTGGGATGCTGCTCCTCTAGAGCCCCCATCTCCCATCTTCTCTGGACTCCTAGGCTTCTGGACCAGTCTGAGTAGAGGAAAGTTATCCCCTGGAAATTAATACAAAGTTGGGTACTTTTGATAGGTGATGACATTGGTTGCCAGCACTGCAGAATATGGGGCCATGGGAAGTCTTTGAATAGGAAAGTAACATAATAAAATGGTCGAGAAAATTAACGAGTGTTAACACAGAGGATGTTAGAGTTAGAAAAAAGGTCAGAGGCCAAGGTAAGACAACAACCCAGGTATGAAATGATAGTTGCATACATGGTAATTAATGGCCGTGGGAATTCAAAAGAAGGGCAAGTATCAGAACTCAGGGGCTGACTAGACATAATGAGAAAGAACTTATAAGGACAGTTTATGCCAAGGTGTGAAAATTAGCATATAATCACAATTTCTATAATCTGGTTTCAAGGATTTGAGCCCAGGCATTCAGGGTCTGGAAAGGGAACATAAAGCTGTTTTTCATTGCACGTGTCACATTCCCTTAGGGCTACTGCACTATAGAGCTCCAGAGAGTTGGACTTTTGTAAGCTCCACTCAAGGATCAAAAATATTTTATTAATCAGTAGTTGGCCGTCTTAGTGAGAATTGAGTGTTTGGCCTAATTTTTCCAAATTGGTCTCAGGAAACCAGATGCAGAAATTAAGCTCAAAAGGACAATCTCAACTAGAAAAAAAGAGACATAATAACATGAATCCAAGAATGAATGAAATACAGCACTGACAGCTCATCAGGCCCCTGTAATCTGTCACACAAATAATTGCTCCCAGGCCTATGGAATAAACATCTGCTTTTAAGCTGAGACACATCGACACAGCACACTGGGATTACCACTTTCCCAATTTGTAAGTCAACTTAGAAATTAAACATATATGCAAAGACTTTCTACTCCTCTTAGGATACACCATTCTAGAATTTCTAACCTTTGCCAATCCTCTTTCCGAGGGATTCTCAAGAGAGTGGGGCACGGTGGAAAGAGTGGGGTATCATTACTAAGTGAAGACAACACGGCCACCATCTGTAGCCTCATCTTACAGTTACTGGGAACATGCCCACACTGAAGCCATTTTTGTATAAGTATTGGCCAGGGTTCTCCAGAGAAACAGAACTGGTATTCCAATCAGTGCCTATACAAAAATGGTTTTGTTGTTGTTATTGTTCCAGCACCTGTAAGATACCAGTACTGGCAACTAGCACCTCTAAGATACATCTATCTGTCTATATCTATCTGTTCATCTAAAGGGATTTATTTTAAGTGGTTGGCTTGCATGATTAAGGAGGCTGATAAGCCTCAAACCCTGAAGTTGGCAAGCCAGAGACCCAGGTCAGATGACGTATATTTCCAGCCTGAAAGTCAGCAGGCACGAGACACAAGAACCAGTGTTTCAGCCCCAGTGAGTCCAGAAAAGATGGATGTCCCTGGGAGGGTAGAGTTCTCTCTCACTCAACTTGTTTTTGTTCTATTCTTGTCTTCAATTGATTGGATCATTCTATATTTAAAGTTAATCTCATCCAGAAAGATGTTTACAGACACACCCAGAACAATATTTAGCCAAACATCCAGGCACCCCGTGGCCCCGTCCAGTTGAGACATAAAATTAGCCATCATAGTAGAACCTTAATGGAATAGAGTTCATATGTTGTCTGGTTGTAAAGCTCTGTGTTTCTTTCCCAATACCTACTCCGCCCTCCAATACATGCTGTTTCCACCTGCTGTTCAAGTTTTCCCAAATCATTTTTGGATTAAAAAAAAAAAGTGTTCATCTCTCAATCTTCAGTGTTACCAAGAAAAGATCGCATGTGAGGGTCTTTCAGAGTTTCTGATAGTCCTGTTCAAGCTAACTCGAGGCTGAAGCATTTGAGGAGTTCACAGGGTCAGAACCAGTTACAAAGGGAAGGGGTGTATGGAGAAGTTTCCTGTGTGATATTGTGCTAACAACACTGGCCACCAGGCCAGTATAGACACCCACGTGTCTACACGCATTCATGTCTTCACACACAGGCTTGGGAGTTCACAAATATATATATACTCCTATAACTATGCACCCCCCAGAGGAAGCAGCTTGAATTTGTCTCATTCCAGGAGACTGTGGAAAGCAGCATGGAAACTAGGCACAGTGGGAATATAAACAACTTACTGGTCGGTCCTCATGGAAACAGAGTTGCAAACAGATCACTTGAGCCAGAATCTAGTAAGAATGAGATTTTTTTTTTTAATTTCTAAACACTACCATTAAGGAAAACATGTCTTTATTAGGAATGATGAAAACGTAAACAATTATTAGAGAAAATATGGAATCATCCACACATTTCTCCTATCATCTAGTGTCTACCTTTCTTTTATAGGCTTTTTCCTCTCTTTAATACCATGTTCTTTACATGATATCTATCCCGTCTCTTTGGCAGGTGGGATAAATTCAATTACTGTCCATTGCTTTGTTTTGACATTTAACACGTATAGCCTCAAGCTTCATTCAGCAGTTCCCAACTCAGCTGCCAATTACGGTGACTTTGAAGGCTTACAAAGTAACCATTTCCAGGCCCCCCTCCCAGACCAGGAGAATCTGGCCCCCTTTGGGGTGAGGAGGATCCTGCCCCAGTGCAGATGATTATAATGTAAAGCCAAGCAGGGAGTCTGTTCTTTCTCCATAGCTCTCGCTCTCTGATCTGCTGTCAGCCCTGTTGACTAAAGCTATTCTTAGATGATTTCTTTTTAGTGCCAGTTTGGAGTATGCTGAATAGTGGTACAATATTTTAAGGATAGGGCCCTGTTTAGCAAGTGATGGCAAGTCACGATTCAGGAAAGTATGCAAACTGGACACATCCTCTGAGAAGATTACAGTAGAATTGGTTTTTAGATTATGATAAGGGGCGCCTGGGTGGCTCCGTCTGTTAGGCATCTGCCTTCAGATATGGTCACAATCCCTGGGTCCTGGGGGTTTGAGCCCTACATCAGACTCTCCGATCAGCGGGGTGTCTGCTTGTCCCTCTGCCCTTCCCATCCACACACTCCCACTCGTGCTCATGCATGCTCTCTCTCTCTAATAAATAAATGAAATCTTTTTAAAAATTGAGGAAGGGAGATTTAACAAAATGCATGTGACTTGCTAAAATCCAGAACTGCTTGCGATGAAATCTGAAAGTTCTATTTTGACAAAACATGTGTAGGTTAATGCTCTCTCTCCTGCATTTCCTTGTGCAATTTACAGTTTCAAGCTAAATCCCAGGGATTTAATGCCTTCTTGTTGATATTTAAAGGGCATTTTAAGCAAATAAGTGTGAAATGTCTTTTGAAATGGATCAAATGTTCCTACTCTATTCGATCTACTTCAAAATATGTTAAGAAGCAGGAGGTGTTCCCATTGGACCACAAGTTGTGCAGTTTTAAATACACTTTTTAAATGAAAATACATGGTTCTATTTGAAATTAACTTTTCCGTCAAACAAAACAAAATGGTGGTCTAGGTGTCAGGACTGTTTTGCAAGACTCTCCCGAGAGTCTGGGGACTGTTTTCTTTTCAAATGAAATTGTATCTAATTCCTGGTTTTGAATTTGTACTTAAAAAAAATTAAAAAGATGAAAAAAATTTGAAGAACACACCTTCTTACTCCTTGCATGTTTACAATGCCGAGATTTAGTCCAGGGGGCAGGGGAGGTATGTGTGTATGTGTGTGTATAGATACGTATGTATATACATACCTGCACAGACAAGGACACACACACAAAAACTACAATACAGTCATTTGTCTCTTGTACCTCTGCTCATTCCATTTCTCTGCTAATGTTAAGTCAGTAGTTTCCCAATGGAATTTTGTCTGGTATAGTTTTATTTCTCCATAGATATTTTTGCAGCAGTGCAATTTCCCTAGTGTCTTAGGTTTTGCTATTTTAAGTTACTCTATCTAGGACTTCAAATGACTCCAAATAAGACGGCACATAGATTTAAGCGTCAACAAACAGTCCTCAAAGTATCAGCTGGCCCAAAGCCTCTTTGCCAAAATAACTGTTTCTTGTCAAAATTACACCCAACAGCATTGCTTCATTACAGCTCTTAACACCTTTGTCTTAAAAGCAGGCGATACCTTCCAGGTGGAATCAGCCACTTTGTTAGTCAGGGCTGTCACCAAGGGAGGAGAAAGAACAAAGTCAAGGATTAAAGAGAGTAAGAGATGGGAAAAGGAAAAGAGGAGCTATTGAAGAGGACATTTGAAGGTGGACACAGAGGGACAGGGAGGAGACCCGCCCCCACAACTGTTATGTTTGGTGCCTACTGGAAGTACCTGTGTCTGTTAGCCATCAGTGCCCCACATCAGATGTCTGGCCCATAGCTGGCTCCCTCCTCTCTGGCTGTCTACGATTCAGAAGAGCTAAAGGTCAAGGGGAAGAAGGAACCAACACTTCAAATATAAGAATACAAATTAACATGGACTCCAAGTCACATCCGACCAAGTGACACGTCACCTGGTCATCTCTGAATGATGCTCCCCATTCTGCCAGGGAGCACGAAGGCTGAGGTTTCAGGGGGGTATGACCAAGTGCATAGCAGAGAGCTGGCAATGACCAGGTATCTACTTTGGACCATGTGCAAAGTGGGTCAGACACTGAATGTGTCCAGGTGAACCATCACACGGTCTACCCACAGCACTACTCAGATGGTCATAGCCCATTTTCTTTCTAGCAAAAAGGCCAAGTTACCGTAGTGCATTAGATGACCGAAACCATCTGTCCCTATGGAAGAAGATACAAACCCACAGTATCCACGCTTCACCAGTTTCCTCCTGTCATGGGGTTCTCCATAGAAACTCTTTAGGAAAAGCCAGATAGATACTATAATCTCCCTACTCCTTCTGTGCCATTCACCTATTTCCAAATATAGTAATGAGGAGCACAGACTCTGACCCCAGAGTACCTGGATTCTAATTACGGGTCTCCCGCCAGTTACCTGGGTGACCTTGGACAGACATGTTAACCAACCTCCCTAACTTGATTTATTGTCTGCATCATAGGAATGATAATACCTACCCCCACTGAGTGTTTATGAGGATTAAATGAATGAGGTTTGAAGTTTCTGGAATATAGCATATAATAAGTGTTCAGGAAAGGTTAGCTCTGTTATTATTTGAAATCTTTTCAAATTTTGCTATGTGATAGGCAAAGCCAACGTATCTTGTTTTTTTGTTTTGTTTTGTTTTAACTTACCTTTTCTGAGCTGATGACTACATTTAAATAAGTTTACAAGCTCTTTTTGTTTCTTCTTTTCTGTGAATGGACTGCCTGTGTCCTTTGCTTATTTGTCCACTGATGGGGGCAAATCATTATTCAGCCAATTTTTATTCTGGATCTAAAAGTATTCATTGTATATTACAGATACTTATTCTTGGTCTAGTACATAAAAAACAGCAATCATTTTCTTCCTGTCGGTGGTTTCCTTTCAGATTTGTTGTACAGAAGTTTATAATATTTTTAAAGCTTTATTTATCTGAAAGAGAATGCCTGTGATGGGGAGGAGGGGGGAGGGAGAGAGGGAAAATCCCGAGCAGACTCCCTGCTGAGCACGGAGCCTGAGGTCTGGCCCCACTGATGCTCTGTCCCACGACCCTGAGATCATGACCTGAGCTGAAACCAAGGGTCAGATGCTCGGCTGACTGTGTCCCCCAGGCACCCCAAATCTGTTAGTCTTTTCATTTGTGGTGGTTACTATGCCTGGTTAGGAAGCTCTTCTGCATCACAAGATTATAAAAATGTTCCCCCATCTTTCCTTCCAGTAGTTACACTGTGTTTTTGAAGACTTTTCCATTAATCCACTTAGAATTTCAGTATGTGCTCTGATAGAGTGGGCCACCTTTTTTCTCCAAGTGTCTATGATCTATCCTTTGAAATAACACCTATTGGCAAATTCCAACATAAATAAAACTATAGGTCTAGGCTTCTTTGTTTCTTTCCATTTATCTATTTGTCCATTCCTATGCCTGTTTTAATTTTAACTTTGCTTTAGGTGGGTTCCCAAGAATACTATAATTCAGTACACGTTGTGGCATTTCCTGAATGTTTTTCCTGCCAGGTAAACTTTAGACTCATTTGGTCAAAAAAAACACTTTTTTTTATTGATGTTTAAATTGGTTTGCATTAGATTAATGACATGGGAAGAACAGATCCTTTTTTTTTTTTTAAGATTTTATTTATTTATTTGACAGACAGAGATCACAAGTAGGCAGAGAGGCAGGCAGAAAGGGGTGGGGGGGAAGCAGGCTCCCTGCTGAGCAGAGAACCCGATGCAGGGCTCAATCCCAGGACCCTGAGATCATGACCTGAGCCGAAGGCAGAGGCTTTAACCCACTGAGCCACCCAGGCACCCCAAACAGATCCTTTTTAATAATAACACTTAACATATATTCAGGCCTTAGATCCTTCAATATAATTTTATTGTTTTCTTCGTAAAGAATTTGAGTACTTTGCCTTACGTCTATTCTTACGATTTTGTTTCTATTGTTCAGATCTTCTCATATCATCTGCTATTTCTGCTTCAATGATTAACTTGTTTTGACTGTTCTTGTGGTGTTCCTTTATTCTAATTGTTCTGCACAAGAAGCCCCAGTAGCCTAATGGATAAGGCACTGGCCTCTGTTCTGCACAGTTGATTTACTGGTCTTTAATGAGAATGATCTTAGGCACCTGGGTGACTCAGTGGGTTAAGCCTCTGCCTTCAGCTCAGGTCATGATCTCAGGGTCCTAAGAACAAGCTCTGTATTGGGCTTTCTGCTCAGTAGGGAGCCTGCTTCCCTTCCTCTCTCTCTCTGCCTATCTCTCTGCCTACTTTGTTATCTCTGTCAAATAAATAAATAAAATCTTTAAAAAAAAAAGAATGAATGATCTCAGTGTTTCAGTACTAAGTATGTTTTCTGTGTGTTTCTGATGCTTCATCAAATTAAAGATGTTTTATTCTATTACTAACTTAGCAAATTTTTTTTCCTAAACCAATAGTGGGTGTTGAATTTTATTAAGTGCCAGTTTTAATTTAATGGGATGATCATTTTTTTCTTCCTTGTCACTGAAATGAATTAATAGAATCCCTAAAGTTGCACAGTATTAGTATTTTGGTGATAAATGCAATGTGTTTATTGTAGATTAGTATTTTAATACCTTGCTGTATGTAGTTGATATCTAAACTTACATGTGATATTGGGGTTCACAGTTTTCTATTTTGTGATCTATTTGTCTGGCTTTATATCAGAGAGATGAAATTGACAGAGTTAGTATAAGTTCTCCTTTATTTTCTATGCTTCAAAAGCTTTATATAATGAAAGAATTATTTGTTTCTCAAATGATTTGGAAAAACTGCCCAATAAAACCATGTGGACCTTGCATTATTTGGGAAGAAGACAATGAGTTCTTTCATTACAGTGTGTGATTTTTAGCTCATTCAAATTATTATCTCACCCTTGAGTTTTCTAGGTAACTGATCACTGCATCCATATTTTTCAATGTATTAATTGAAATATTAAGAGTCAAGAGTCTCTTATCTGTGGTTACAACCATTTTTCCCACTTTTTTTTATAAAAATATTTTGGGTAGTGTAAAAAAAATAGAGAAGATAAAGAATAAAGCAAAATAAATGCATGATTTTATAGGCGAGAGAGAACTTCTGAACCCATTTGGACTATTTTCTTCCTGCCCCTTTTCCTAGTATTTATGTATCACCTGTTTTTAAAATGGGTTTCTCCATCTTACTTTGTCCAGGTGCCCAGAGGTGCTGATTCACAACCTTTCAATCAGCCCTTACATTTACCAAGTCTGTGGATTTTTCTGTCTTACTGATTCACTTTTGATTCCTTCTGATTTCATTATGTCTATTGTGTTTTGTCCCTGGCCTCTTTAGCCAGACCCTTGGAGTAATTTTCAGCATTTTTCTCTAATTAATGATCAACAGGTTCCCCAGAATAGAACCATGACCACATCTCAGTCTTTGATGATTTGTTCTCATTGGCAATCCATTTATTAGGAAGATTTAACTTACTTTTTAAATTATTAGAGTGAGAGCTATATATTATAGAAAGCTAAAAATGGTCAAAGGAGAGTGGCAAACTGATCTGTTTACCTAGTCAGCCTTTTATAATCCCTTAGAAATATGAAAGTTAACACAAATGAAATCAGACTATGCTTGCTGTTTTCAGCCTGCCCTTTAACTATTCTGTTCTATTCACAAATATCTGTCTGAACTGTATGTTCTACTAGAACAGCATTATTAGATGCATTGTACCACTACTTATTCAAATATTTCTTAATCACTGATTTTAGGTAGTGTCTAATTTTCATTACAGCTCTAAGGTGCTCTGGGGCTCCTGGGTGGCTCAGTCATTAAGCATTTGCCTTTGGCTCAGGTCATGATCCCAGGGTCCTCGTTTCGAGCCCGGCATCTGGCTCCCTGCTCAGTGGGAAGCCTGCTTCTCCCTTTCCCGCTTCCCCTGCTTATGTTCCCTCTCTTGCTGTCTCTTTCTGTGTCAAATAAATAAATAAAATCTTAAAAAAAAAAAAAAACTCTAACGTGCTTTCTCTTTCTCTCTCTGTCTCTCTGTCTCTCTGTCTCTCTCTCTCTCTCTCTCTCACACACACACACACACACACTGAAGACCTTAAGGATGTTTTCCTACTGAGAAGTGACAATAAACACAAGAAACCACCCGATCAAGTACTAAAGCAACATGAAAGACATAACACATTCCAAACAGCATTTCTGTGTCCCCTGGACAATTTCTAGGAAGGATAGCCTTGCAGAAGAATGCAGATGATGCTAAGATGAGTCAACCAAAGCAACAGACAAGGAACAAGGAGGAAATATTTACTGAGTATCATCCAAATGCCGGGCAGTTTATTAAATTCTCTCCTATCCCTTATCTGATTGATTGATTGATTGATTAGGTTCTCTCCCATTCGATATCTGATTTACCTATGCTAAAAAATAGAAAGATAAAAACAAAAACCCTTTAAGTTAGGTATCAGTGCTCCTGTTCTTAGAATAAGCAGCAGAGCCTCAGAGAACTTAAAATCTTGGTGGTGGAATGGAAATCTCAAAGCCAGCTTATCTTTCTCTGAAGATGTGCAATCTACTATAGACCGAGGTTATTTTCTGTAATTGTAAGTTAGTATATCTACTAAGAACAACTTAAATTTCTCTTTATTTTATGCCTTGACAAGGCACAAACTCACCAGGCCCAAAATTAAGGTATGATTGATTACTACTGCCTTAATAACACAGAAGGGATTCTGGTTACTTTAATTTTTTGGCTGACAATATATTGATTTTTAAAAAGAAGGTGCCACATATTGGGACTAGGTGGGGTGTTTTTAGGCCACATTTTGGAATTTTATGTATGCATATTCTCTAATTTTGCTGTGGTTCACGATACATGGCCAACTACAGAGCTATCATGTGAATTCACCTCCAAAATAAACTTAAGACCGATTGTAATCATTTCCAGAGAGAACATTAGAGCTAGTTTCTATTTCTTTATCAAGTAATGCACGATAGTATTTACTTAGCATCAGTAGGCAAACGCATAAACTTTGGTCATTAATCCTTCACAGACCATGTCGATATAACTGGAGCTCCTTCTGTGTAAAATTCCCAGGACATACTAAATGCTTGGAACTCCTTATAAAATCAGTTATACAACTTGCCTGCTGGTAAGAGTTATCATGCAACGTCAGTGCACCAATCCTGGGGAAGCCTGGATTGGGTCTGCAGAGGTCCCACTGGCCCATGAAGCCGTCACTCACCTTGCTGGCACCAACCCCAATGTCTCCCACCTGGTTACAAAGGAACGTCTCTCCTCTGCTTACCAAGTCAGAAAGAGTCTTACCCCCAACTCCGTGTCCTCAGTTCTCCTCTTTAGAAAAGTCCATAAAATACATACAGAAGCTCTAGCAGTAACAAAATGACTCTATTTCCGGACTAAACCATCTAGCACGGTGCCCGGCACATTGGAGATATTTCTCTAATACTCATGGCAGAGGGAGAAGCAGGCTCCCCGCTGAGCAGGGAGCCTAATACGGGACTCGCTCCCTGGATCCCAGGATCATGACTTGAGCTGAAGGCAGGTGCTTAACCGACTAAGCCACACACGCGCCCCCATTGCATTTTTAGACCAAGAAAGCTAATAACTTGAACCTCTGTCTTCCGTCCCTCTTGTCCTCTCCTTCACACCTGCCTCTGCTTTTCTTTCTGCACAGGTTCAGCGGGCCTGCCCTTCTCACCTTTGTCTGTCTTGCCCGATTTACTATTTTAAAAAACAAACCTGTTTTCCCACTTTCTCTGTTGCCACGGGCACCAACTGCTGTCCCGCTAGGGCACTCATCTTCCTACACTGCCTAACTTCGGGCAAATCTAGGTTAAAAAAAAAAAAAAATCACTTACAATCCCCTCATAGTTTCCCTTCCACAACGTGCAAGCCAATTTATAGGTACAACTTTTCCGTATGCTTTTCTTCTTTATAGCATAGGGTAATAAAGCAAGGGCAGCTTCTACTATCCCCCTCGCAGCTGTGGAGGCAGAAATGCTGGCACTTGCTTCCCTACCTGCTTCTCTCTCTTGCCTCCTTATCTTTGTCTCCCTATCACCTTCTCCGAGCCAGGACCCACTGGTACCTGAGGCCACCAGGGTCAAGGGTCAGGAACAGCAACTCTGACCTTGCCCAATAGTGAACTCTGGAAATATCTACTGAAAAGTCTCAACCGAGGTGAGATGTTCATTTCAATCCACCTGTGACTTTCAGGAAGGCAGAAATATTGAACCCTCACTAACTTCTAGACCCTTCACTTCTGGATCAAGTAGGCTCCAATGTTGCAAATAGAAAACCAGAAAGGCACCTAAAAGAAGAAAAGTAAATTCAAATGTCAATTCTCCTTTTCAGTCACTTCGCACGCTTGATTTTACTCCTTTTTCTCTCTCCCAAAGACAAGAACACACATATAAACACAGTGAAAATCCCTGACATCCATCTTGCACAAAAGGTAGACTTACTACTCCAGGACAGAACTTTCTAGAAGTGATTGGAACAAAAAGAATAAACAGTAGGAGATTGACTTCAGAACAAGTGTAAGTTACTGTCATTTATAAAATGCCAGTCCAAGGTCTTTCGTTTGTTCTCCAAGTTATTTACTGAGCACTTAGCATAATGCCAGGCTAAGCATTCTGGGCCAGGAAAGAGGAGTACAGCACAGTCCCCACACTGAGAGAGGTCACGGTGTAGCAAGAAAGCCAGCCATGCAATCAGATCATTACAGTATCTATGCAATGGAACAAGGATGTGCAGACTCAGTTGAGTGTATCAAGGCTGTGGCTCCAACATGACGCTGAGAGGGTATGGAAGGAAGGCTCCCAGAGCAGACCTTTCCATCCAGTCTGGAAGGATAACATGGCCAGTGTAGTGAAGGTTGGATGTGGGACATTCCAAGCAGAGAGCCAAAAATACAAGGCAGCATGGGAGCCCCCAGCGGCAGGGAAGGGAATGGGATGGCTGGAAGGGAATCTAGTCCTGGAGGGACGATGTATGGGGCTAAACGTGTGAGATTTTATCTTCCCAGAAAGTGATTTTGAAATTTTACCCCTTGGAATTAGAGATTAATTATAATAAGAATTAAAAACACTATAATAGGTAACCCTTGCCGGGCAGTTATTAAATGCTAGGAACCACTTTAAGTATTTTTAATCTACTCATAGTTCGTCCTTAAAACAACCCTGTGAAGTAGGAATTGTTGTTATCCTCACACTTCATAGGTAAGGAAATGGAGACTCTGAGTCTCCACCAGAATACTGGAGGCAGAGGAGCAGGGGAGGGGACCATCTCTAGACAGCAGGTTGGCTTCGGAGTGTCCATTCGAACCAAGCGTCCCTTTGCTACGAAAACACACACAGGACCGGGACACACCGATGGCCAAGGAGCGAGAGTTGGCAGAGCCAGGCGAGTCCTCCAGATCTCTGGATTAGGATTCCCTCCCTCACCCTGTTCCAGACTGAATGCAAGGAGGAGGGAGAAGGGACGGGACCTGTGTCGGGTCCTGCCTCATCCAACGGTAAGGGAGGAGGCTTTCCCCCAAGTTGCTTTGCAGCCCCCGCTCTGTGCCTTCTTCTCTCCTCCAGCTGGAGTTACTGGCGGTAACAGCAAGTTACTAAAAGATATCAACGAAGCCCCGCAACCCCCCCCCCCAGCAGCACTGCCTGTGAGCCCCATTCACACGTGAGCAAACTGATCAGGGACCCCAGTTCTTTCCTGTAGCGCTGATGCCAGCAGTAACTTTCTCCAGTGACTTCCATTCACTGCCCATCTCTTTGCGCAGCCGCTCTCATCCGGGTAACAGCGCCTTTGCACAAAACTGTGGGATATCCTACTTACTGCAGAACCTGAGAAGTTGGGGTGCTTAGTCACTGTCCTGTCTCTCCCTTCCCCCCTTTTTCTAAATCACAAATATCTGCATTTAACACTAACCTCGCTAGGCGCCAGGAACTCTCTCAACGCTCTTTCAACATATTTATTCACGTAATACAACAACCCTGAGAGAAATATTACTGCTTCCTGAGTTGAGAATGCATGGACACCATGAGGTTAAGGAACTTTCCGGGCACAAGTAAGAGGCAGAATGAGAATTTGAATCCAGATGTCTACACCCCGATTCAGGCTTCATCTTACTTACTTGACATGACAGAGCATGTACTTCGCATCACTCCTTTGTTCTCAACAATCCTTTCTTCACTTGGCTTTCCATCCACCTCCTGCTCCTGGCTGTTCTTGAACTTTTCGTCTGTTCCAGTTCATTCTCAGCTATGGCTTCTTCCTTGTCTCCCTGACTTCCAAGAGCTGGAGCGACCCAGAGATCTGTCCTTGGACCTACTCTCTACCTTTTACTCGTAGATGATCTCACCTGATTCCACAGCTTCGATGTCACCTCTAGGCCAATAGCTTCCCAACTAGTATCTCCTGCCTGGAACTCTCCCAGGAAATTCCAGCTCCTGGAACCAACTGTTGGCTCAGCCTCTCTGGGCTCATGTGGCTACCTGCTGGGTGTCTCAAAATCAGCAAAGCCGACAGCAGAGCTCCTGGTCCTCCCCAAATCTGCTCTTCCCCATCTGAGCTAATACGTCTATTCTTCTAGCTGCACAGACTAGAAAAATGGAAGTCATCCCTGACTCCTTATTTTTTCCCTCATTTCCAGATGCATCCCATGCATCTGGAAAGTAGATCCAAGATATCCGCTCTTCACCACTCCTGGTCCACCACTCAGGAATCAAGACAAGGGGTGTTTTCACACAGTATATTTTTCAAATCAGAATTCATGCCAAAAATACCCTAATGAACAAAGTAGCCAATTCTTGCATGAAAACAGAACTAGAGTGTCGGCATCCCTCCCCTCCATCCCAGCCCTTCTCGACTCTCCTCAATAGTAGACAGATCCTGCTAAGCATCTCGTTGATCCCCTGGCTTCCCATCTCAGAGCAAAAACCAAAGTCCTCACCTTGACCTGCAAGATCCTTTATGGCCTGGGCTGCCATTATCTCTCTGCTAACTCCCACTTCTGACCTCGTTCACTCAGCTCCGTGCCCTCCACACAGGCTGGCTCCATCAAGGAGCTCCCACCTCAGGGCCCTCAGGCTGGCAGGCTCTCTGCCCAGAACGGTCTCCCCCAGACACATGCCTCACCTCACCGGGTCTCCTCCCAAATCCACCCCACCCCCGGGATCACACCATCTAACATTTCACTCCCTCCTCTCACACACACACTTCATATTCTTTTTCTCTTCATTTCTCTTCTCCTCAGGAACTATCTTTAGCACCTGCACATTTTACTTGTTTACAGTCTCTCTCACCCACTAGAAAACTCTGTGAGATTTTGGGGAGAGGGGTTTGTTTTGTTCTCTGCTATTTTCCTAGTATCTCAAAAAATTCTTCAGTGACAGTAGGTACTCAGCAAATATTTTAATGAATAAGTGATACTTATTGAGAAGTATATTCGAATACTTACTACTCATGAGTGCTCTCCTTCGATGCCAATGTTCCTAACGCCTACTTTGTATTGGTTTTGAATCCTACTGCCTCCATAAATTACATTGAGAACGACTCTTTCAAAAGTCAGTGGTCTTGGATCTGAACAATTTTGAGATATTAGAAAATGTATTGCACAATCCTTCTTCTAAATGGACCAAATTTAACAGAAGCTTGACTTGCTGAAAAAAAAAAAATATTTATCTAGGATCCAAGTTCATCCCTCAGATCAATGTTGGGAAAGGGGATTGTTTTTTGAGAACTAACCATAGAAGATGAGGTGTTTCTTGTAGCAAATTCTGAATTTTATTTCTATTCCCTGACTTCTGATGACTTGACACTATGTCAAGATGTTGTTGAGAGTTTTCTCAGCAATGTCAGAGTGAGTTTCTGTGATCAAAAGCCCTTTCTGATGTCAAAGTGTCTTCAGGTCCCTGTACTAATCATTAACCAAAACTAAAGGTAGGTCTTGCATAAAACTTGTCATTTCACCATGAACTGTTAGGTTTTGATGGAAAAGATGAAGCTCAGCAAAGAGTAAAACTACAAGTTGGCCAAAAAAACAAGAGACTTTGCCTCCAAACATCTGGGAGACACTTGATTACCAAAATGACTAAGCTCACCAGATCCCAGTTCACAGGTGGCCTCCCGGCTTCTGCAGATTAAATCCACAAAGGGACGCCGGGTAGGGGGTGGGGGGGGGTGGTGTTGAGAGTGTCCTGATGAAAAGACAATTTTAGCAACATTTGGAGAAAGTGCAAGAGTTATGTTTTGTCCTAAAGGCTCGTTTTCTTTGGAAATCCTCCAAATGCCTTTTGTAGTTTTATTTTTTTAAGAGAATTTATATGGTCTCATAGAGATTTCTAGAACTGTAGTCAGCAGCCAGTTAGCCTTATAAGCTGAACACAGGTTTCCTTTCGCCTCCCTACCCTGTAGCATCCCTAGGAAGATGGTTTACACTGTAAAGTTGTCAGGGAAGCTACAAGCCCCCACTTAGATGTTAGAGGTCTATCCAATCACCACTATCTGAAAAATAGTTTCAAATTTGTCTTGGCCAAGATACAAAGTTAGGAAGAAAGAAAGGAAGGAAGGAAGGAAACAAGCTTGCTCATTGCCTTTTGCAAAGGACAGCAACAGAAACTGGTACTCTAACTTAATAGACATTCCCTAACGCACAGTGCCTTAAAACAAGGCAGAGGGCAAAAGGGGCCAGCTGGCACGGACTTAGAACCACTTGAGAGAATGAATGAGTCAAAGTGGAGCTGGCCAGGGCTGGAAGCAGGCAAGAATTACTAGAACAATCAAGGGCAAGAATGGCCATTCTTACATGTGAGGCATGAAATCATTCTGTCCCGGTAACATCTGAGGAGTTGTCCCTCTAAAATCTCATTTTTCTCTTGTCCTCTGTATTTTATTGGAAGTATTTACTTTCTAGACAATGATAGATGCTGCTTGCCTATGCATTTGTTTATTAGTTATTACCTTAATAGAAGACTTTGAATCTCTTACTGACATGATCACCCCAGCTTCACTTTTCACTTTTTTACACGTTTCCTACACTATTAATGGCCCATTCGTTCTGAATCTTTAAATGACCACCAGAAGTAGCATAGGAAAGCTCAAGACATAACACAGAAAAGTCTTAAAAGGGCTTATGTTGAAAGGCATTCAATCTGCATGTGATTCAGATCACTGTGAAACACTCTTCTTTAGTCTTGGCTGGCAGAGCACAGTGGGCAGAGTGGAAGGCCAGCACAGAACCTTCCTGAGCCCTGACACTAAGTGAGGTCAGTGTAAGCCCCTCTGGGCATGGGAGCCCCCAGAGCCTCCCGCCACCACAGCCTGGACCACTCAGGATGACCACACCCTCGTCCCATGAACCTCTAGGTAGGAACAATTATCCCATTTGCAATGGGGTTCAAATCATTTTCCCAAATAAAAGGTACAGAAGAGAAAACGCTGAAATTGCATCTTTATATCTACATAAGCATGGAGATGTGTAAACTTGTAGAATTCCTTACATTTTTTTTTGCAAAGGGCATCCTGTCCTCTCCTGAGTGATCTAAGTGACAGATGATCCGAGCGTCAGTCGGCCACTTCTAGCACCACTAAAAAAATCTATTTTTCTTGTTTTATTAAAACCCATAGGACCCCTTTATTACAGAGACTAATTTGCATGATGATTCTTATAGATGCAACAGAGCACACTCTGTTCTAGAAATTTATCTTTGGTGAATAAGTAGATAAAGGTTTTAGGTACCACACTGAGTAGAGAGAGAAAGCTCAATCTCTCAGGATTTTAATACTATATCCTAGTTTATACTAGGATATACTAGTATATCAATAGGATAATACTTTATCCTAGTGATTTGATTTAATCACCCTGTTCTCTTCCCACATCTGCAAGGACCGTTTTGCCTATTTTTAATCGATAGGAGCTAATTTGTTTTTGAGCATTTGGTGACATTCCGAAATAATTGAATTGCGATTTACTGATCTGCATTCTAATTGGAGAAGGGGGGATTACACGTTTGTGACTTACAAATTCCAACTAAAATTGAACTTTTTTTTAAAAACGCTTTTTTAATGAGACATTTCACCAGCCGTGTTTGTGTGTGGCTGTTCGTTAACGCTAACTTAGTGAATTATTTACAGAGGATGTTTCCTATCGATGTCCTTTGTGAGAAGGACAAGTTTGGCAACAGTAATTTACTTAATTTATCTTAAATTTGGTTTCAGTGAGCAACCCTAATTAACCTGATTTTTTGCTGATAATCACTCTCAATGGAATCAAATCACAAATCCGGGGACGGATTGAGCGGCACCCAGAAGGAAGCAGCCCTCCGCGCCCTGGTCCAGCGCACAGGATATAGCTTGGTCCAGGTAGGAACTTCTTGTGACCTCTGCTGAAATCCAGCACTGAGTTCTCTGAATGGTGGGAATATTCGTGGTCCTAAGATGCAAAATGTGAATGGTCAGCTGTGTAACTCTGGATGGATGTTCGTTCCCGGGGGGGTTGAAGTTACATCATTTCAGTGTTTGTGGGTGACCCTGCTGATGACTTTCTTTCCACTCTGGCCCTCAGCTTCATCTTAGCTGGTCCTTTGGAAGCAGAATCGGCATTCATAGTCACTGGGACTATCGTAGCTTTAAAAGAACACTTGGGTACATGAAAAGCCAATTGGAATTTACTACCCAAGGTATTCTATGAAGTGGAACCATGCTAGTGTTGCAAGAATCAGCAGAGAACAAGCTATCCTGGAACTAACCTTAGTTTCCCAAGAGACTCCCTACTTCTAGACTTCTAGGAGCAACCCAGGACTGACCGTTGGTCACTGGAGCTATTCCATGAAGCTTTCTCAGAACACCTCCCCAGGCAGCTTTAGGATCTGTAATAGTTTCTCTCCATGTCCAGCATTTTTAAAGAGGAAAAAGTTCTACAACTGACTATTCCTAGATGTTGGTTAAGAATTATCTATATAGATTATTGCTGTTTCTATAAAAGCCTCCTTTAGAGAGGTTAGGACACACTGAAAAGAAAGCCAATATTTAGCATATCTTACTTGAAGAAATAATGTTGCCCTTTTTACCATAAGACAAAGTGGAATCTCACTACTTTTTACACTTGCTACAGTTTTTACACACACTACACTTTTCATTCCTAGCTGTAATCTTTCACCCACATACCTTTTGAATTTAATCAAACCCATGTGCTGTTACAAATACAAGTTTCATTTGGATAACAATAAAACATGCAACATGCTCCTATAATAATCCAAAGGATTATTACATAATCCTTTGTCAGATTGTTACAAAGTGTACTGCATTTAGTTATGTTAGATACCAACAATACTTAATTTTTTTTTCTTTTAACCTTCTTTGTATCTGAAACACTTATGCAAAGATGGTGTTAGTAGAAGCATTTAAACCCTTCTGAAAAGCAATTAATATTTATAAATAAGGATGTTTGCCTTCTGAAAAATTAATCTGTAATGGCCCAAAATATAATGATAGGAATATATATAAACCTGTCTGGCATGGCATTATTTTTAACACCTCAATATCACACACCTAAATGGATAAAAGAAAATCATTAAGCAAACTATGAATATATAATCATTATATTCAATAATCAGAACTTTATGAGAATTAACCACAAAACATGTAAATTGTCTGTTCAGTTTTATTCAAAGCACTAGTTCTTCCTTTTCCCCAGATGAAATTCAGGGCATGTCTCATGACTTTTCTGGTAACTCTCAGGTAATTAAAAAAAAAAAAATCTTCCACTAAATAGTAGTATGTCCACTGCAGTATAATAAAGACTTCAAATTATAGCTATTTCCTTTCCCATGTATGTCAAGGTAGAGGGTGATTTCTATTTTCTTCCTTCATGCGTTCGGAAGCATAATTTCCCATGCCAGTCTGCTAACTATGCGTTCAGACTCAGCTGAGACAGAAGGAAGGGATCAAAGCAAAGAGTGGGAACAGCGTGGGCTTGACCCATAGCCAGCCCTGGGCTCTCTGGGTCTCGCAGGCAGGCAAGTAAGATCATCACAGTCTTCCTTAATTCCACTGTTAGGCATCTCTCCCCTGTTTCACCCTCCTCTGGCTGGCCACTTTCCTGGGCCTCTGACTCCTTCTGCAGAGCTCTTTTTGACACTCTAAGCAGAGCTCCTAGGGAGAAGGGAAGATAACCCCTCTCCATGGGGCCTACATGTGGCCAAACTCTAGCCCCCGGAAAGCACTCACACGTTCTCCGACCAGCAAAACCTGGAGGTACGGTTTCCACAAAGCAACCACCTCTCATTCTCGTCAACATCAAAGCAGGAGAACCCACTGCTTTCACCATCAGGGATTTCAGGAGTGAGTTAGACCTACCAGCCTAGTATGCTCCCCAAAACAGGGGGTGCTCCTCGAGCTCTCTCAGTGGTTTCCTTATTGCCCCTGCCACAGTTCATTGAGATGCACCTCCCAATTCCTCTCACATTGGGGAAATCAGAATCCAAACTCACCAGCAGGGGTGTCCAAATAGCTCCACAAACCCCTTCCAGACTCCGCCACTGCTTTCCTAAACCCAGGGATGGGGAGCGGGGAACAGTGAGGAGGTGTTGCATCAAGAACGTAAACAATTATAGCAGTTTCTTCCTACCTCTTCCTCCTGCTTGGTGGTCCAATAACTTGGTTCCATATCCAAGCCAGAGGCCAAAGAGAGTCCCATCCATCTTAAAATCCTGTTGCCAATTAAATAGCATTTGGTCATGAAGTAACCACTTTAAAAAATTCTGGACAGAAAATTGTAACGTCTTATTACAGCTGTGTGAAAAGTTTACAGGTCGTATATTTTTTAAAGGCTCAAATAGAGAAGGAGATCGTTTTACCAACCAAATGCAAGGATGTAAGATCATTTGCAATAGAGACAGAGGGAGACCAATAGGGCTCTTTTCCTTTTATAATGAGAAGTGAGTTAGGGGAAATCGGAGGAGGAGATGAACCATGAGAGTCTGTGGACTCTGAGAGACAAACTGAGGGTTTTGGAGAGGAGGTGGGGAGGGGGTTGGGTGATCCTAGTGGTGGGTATTAAGGAGGCACGGATTGCATGGAGCACTGGGTGTGGTGCATAAACAATGAGTTTTGGAACACTGAAAAAAAAATAAAATGAAATGAAAAAAAAAAAAACGCTTCCCAATCAAATCACCCTAAAAACATATGGCCGATCTGCATATTACTTTGAATTTATTTTTTCAATTACATTTAGAAAAGGTCAATAATGGAACCACATATTAATAGCAATTAAATAACAACAGACATTTAGTAGGCACTTCTATTCTAGCTGCTTTGTATAAATTCATTCGCTGGATCCTTACAACAACACTATGATCATCTCCAGCTTCCAGATAAGAAAAACAAGGCACTAGGAGGCTAGGTACCTTGCTCATGATTTATAGGCTATAATTCCACTGCTACTGGCCAGAATTTCTGGCAAGATTTACAGAACTAAGAGAAGTTACAATATTATCTTTCTGATTGCAATTTTAGGCACTAGCATGACAGTACATGCAAAAACTATTTTGTTGAGCCTAAACTTTATAATGGGATTCACTTTCAGTAGTACTATTTATTTGCTAACAGAGTGACTGATTGGGTCAGAAATTCTTCCATAATGGGGGCCCCTGGGTAGCTCAGTGGGTTAAAGCCTCTGCCTTCCTTCAGCTCAGGTCATGATCTCAGGGTCTTCCTCCCTGCCTCTCTGCCTGCCTCTCTGCCTACCTGTGATCTCTGTCTGTCAAATAAATAAACAAAAGCTTTAAAAAACAAACAAAAAAAAAAAAAAGAAAGAAAGAAAGAAAAGAAAAGAAATTCTTCCATAATGTAAAACCTAGAATGCTAAAACCTCGTTATCCGGACCTAAACCCTCTAGTCAAGGTCTACATACATACAGCACTCGGTTCAATCATTTTGAATGAATTGGAAAATCCCTCCTGATTTTGGCTGCAAAGTATAGGAAGTCACCCAAGACTTTAAATGGGAGACCTGTGGTTTAACTTGTTCCTTGCCACAAGTTGTATAATCTTCAACACGTCCCTTAAGCACTCTGGGTCGTAATTTCCAGAATACTGGCTAGGTCCTGCCTCCATTCTACTAGTCATGATGTTGCCATCCTGGGATCTGCCCAGTCACTGGTCCACAGCCCAGATTAACTGGCTGGAAAAGGAGAGCAGCACGTTGAAGGTACAGCCTCGGCGCTTTGGGACTTAGGGGAGACCTTTCAGCCTTCTCCATACTTTAGCCTTTGCAAAGAGGGCAACATCAGGTTTCCTTTTTTAAAAAATCTCTGTACAAAAAATTAAGATAAAGCAATAGCTTAATACAATTCTGGGAGCATACCCATAAAAAGATCATTTTAAACATGAAGGTATTTGCTAACTTAGGTGTTGGGGAATTTATTTTGTCACATCTTCACAGCCTCTGAGATTGAACATTGAACACTCGCAAAAGGAGAATTCAAAAACCAGAGGGTGACTCACTTGTGCTCTCTTATCACCAGCAGGACAAATAGAGCTGTCAAAAATAGAATTTTGCAGGTTACTTAATAACGTGAGCCAATCTTTTATATCCCAACTGATGCAACACTTTGTGCCTGTGAGCATTTGAATTATTGTAAAAAAAAAAAAAAAAAAAAAAAAAAAGAAGGAGAGAGAGATCACAATGTATATCTTTGGATATTGATAGCTGGAAATTTCATCAAAGTACCTTGGAGAAAATAAAGGGACATTAATGCCATATCCTGCATTTAGTGGACATTCAATAAATTTTGATAAAAAAAATATATGTTTATAAAAAATAAAAAATTATATTAAAAAAAATTGTGTAACATTGACAAGCTAGACCTTCAACTTCACACTTGTGCTAACACCACACAGAAATATTTTGGATGGAATTATGCTGCAATGTTGTTGCTCTGTCAACAGTCTTTGTCTCCAGACAATGGAATTAGGGGTGGTGATTTTGTTCCCCTACTCTTTCATTCTTAACTGAACTTGCCAGATTTTCTGAAAGAAGTATATTTTTGAGAGTGAAAATATACTTGAGAAAAAATCAGATCATGTTGATCCTTTCTTCAAGAATGCTTTAGTGTTATGGGTCATGAACTCTGACCTATGATGATCCTTCCATCTGGAATTTTCTCCTTTATGCCAGAAAAATCCATTTTCATAGATGAGCATTGTTCACAAACTTCCCACCCAACATGTGATTAGTTTACATGAATTTTAATTCTAGTAAAACTAAAACTAAAGATATATTTAATAAACATCACCCTAGAGTAGTCCAAATATTTTTAAAAGTAGGATACTTCTTCATGTATTATTTTAAAATAATTGTATTTATCATGTATTTTCTATACTTAAGTATTATTTTTAAATAGTTCAAAAGTATTATTTTTAAATAGTTCAAAATATGTATTAGCACTGTTGTCCGATTACCCCGATAATCTATTTTCTAAAAATCATTACAACACACACTTTTATGAAGTATGACAGTCCCATTGATTTCTTAATCCAGTGGTTGTCTTTAGTATGCATAAAGGATTTTTTGTTTTTCTGTTTTACTTCTGTAATCCATCTTATTGAACACAGTATGTTAGTAGGAGGCCTTGGGATTATAGAAGTAGAAGATGCAGCATCTGTCCTAAAATGCATATAAAGTAGTTGCAATGAAATTGAGTTTATCCAAAATTAAAAATGGTAACATAAGACCCAGTGAGTGAGCAATACAGCTGTGGGTGCCCCCTTTCTGTATGGAGCCATAAAACAGACCATTCCCTCACTTAATGAGTGGGGACAAATACTTAGACATAAGGATGTTCATCACAGTGGAATTTATAATGTCAAAAACAGATATATCCTAAACGTTCAATAAAAAAATCACTGGCCACAAAAAATATGGTCACCTTTCTATTTCCCAATTATGTAGTCAGGAAGTAGGATTTCAAAGAAAGACATGGAGCAATGTCCAAGCATGAATGTTGGCCTAAAAATGAGAATGCAAAGCTGTATACAGCTTCTAAAAAATGTTCTGAGAAATTCTTTACGCACAGTACAAATACTGGGAAAATAATAAAATGTAATCTCTGGTTAGAGTTAAGTTTTTCTTGCTTGATGCTCTTTTTTCCCAAACTTTCTATAATGAGTATGGACTATTTTTATGATAAGGGAAAAAAAATTCTCATGAAGTGAAAAAATGTTCTAGGCAGCACTCAGTCAGCGATCAACAAATTGGGAAATTTTCATGGAGAAAACCTCACTATTAAAGGTGTAGTATAGTTCTCTGGATTCATTAGGCTGGTCTATCAAATCTTTGTAGTGTTTGAAATCTGCTTAATATTATTATCGTCCAACCTTTTCATTTTGCAGTCAGAAAACAAACCCCAGCCTTCCACAATTCAGCAAACACAGGAGCCAGAGGTCAGCCAGCTGAGACTCAACTTTGGCTACTGCCTGTTTTTGTCATTTTTTAGATTTTTTAGATTTCTAGATTTTTCAAGAGTTGTTTTTTAAAAAACCAAAAATATTAACTACCTGACCCTTTCTAGAAAAATTTGCTGACTTCAATTCTAATGTTTATTCTAATACTTTGAGAAGCTAATTCACAGGTTTTAAAGAAAAGTCCGCATTGCATAAATGAGTGTTCAAACTCGCTTAATAGGAGCAGGCACACCCTCTTGGTCTTACTACCTCCTGCCTGCTCCCACCAGAGCCTAATTCACTCATCCATTCATTTGTTAACTCCACAAAGAGGGCTAGGGTTCCTGCCTTCATGAAGGTTAAGTTATCTTCAAGGGGAGGCAGAAAATAATCAAGTAAAGAAACCAAAAAAATTACCGATCATGGTAAGTGTCATGAATATCATAAACTGGGCAGTGTGACAGAGCAGAGCAGGGAACTCTTCAAGCCAGGGGACACTGCAGCTGGAACTTGGAGGGTGAACACAAAAAAAGAACCTTGGAAGGAGCTGGAGACATAGGAGCATCCGTTCCCATAGCACTTGAACAGCAAAGACGTTAGTGTGCCTTAATTCCAAAGACCCAGTAAGATTGGGTCAGACAAGCCCTTCCCTTTCCCTATTAATCAGCCATGACTGGGTTCCTGGGAACAGGTCCCCCAGCCTACAAACAAAATGCGGCTTCATTCCCACCCCTCAAACTTGGCTTGCTGCACCCATTCTCTTATGTGGAATTCCAGTACAACCATGTATTTTAATTCCCATGTGCTCATCTCCTCAACAAATATGTACAAGTCAGGAGGCAGAAAGGCTGGTGCTAGATTGGCATATAGGGGATTAAGATACCATCTTTCTCAGGGTGCCCCAAATTAACCCCGTTCCTCTCTCTGGTTTTGTAGAATGTCCTCCACTAATTTTACTTGGGTACTGCTTAAGTTGCACTGTTTTTCTTATGAATAATGCAATGAAAATAAGCCACTTAGGATTCCTGTATTTACAACCAGTTCCGTCTGGTGATGGATGAGCACAGGGAGAAGCAGATGGAAGAACACTGTGGCACGGACATTCTTTTCCAATCGCCACACAAAAATCCTAGGGACAAAAATAGGAATTTGACTTCATGGTAAAAGATAGCTCCTGGGTCCTACTTTTTCTTCCATTGCCTCGTACCACCTGTTCATGTCCCTGCTATCCAAGGACTTAAGTCATTCACCAAGTGTGTTAATACTAATTCTTTAAATAGGTAGACTGAGCATGAGAACAGGATGGGGCCTGTAGATCATCACAGACATGTGTTTCCCTAAGCTTATCACCCCAGCCACCCACAGACCAGCTTTAAAAACTCCCAAGAAGCCTTTGCTTTCACTAGCCAGAAATGCCAAAGCACAGAGTGGAAGACTCCAAAGGAAGGAAGCTCTGTGAACCTTTTTGTGCAAAACGTATGGCTGCATGCCTGACAGGTGACGGGAACTTCAGGATCCCAAGAAATGGAAATGGAGCCCTAAAGCTATATTCAAACAGCCATGAATTTCTCCTAAAATAGAGTAATAGAGAATTGATTATATAGGAGATCTTCAACTGAAGGTTGAAAATCTTTGCAAACTAAGCCTGAGAGTGTTTTCCCTTTAACTAGAAGCACGTGGGGTTTTCCATTTAAAACTAGGTGTGAGTATCATGATTTAAATAGGCGGAAACATGGACAGCTCTTTGGGACTATAGACTTTGCCTGTGAGCAACTTTGGCATTTCTTAAATTGTTACCTGTCTACTACTGATCAAAATAAATAGTATTACCCAAATAACTATTTTTAACAGGGAACCAAAAATAAATGGTTATCTTCAGAACCCAAAACTTTATCAAGAGATTCAAAGATAGCTATCTAACATAGGCAAGGCCAAGGACAGTGAGATAACAATGCCATACGGTCATGAATTGCATATGAGGTCAGTAGTTATGACTCTTTTTCACATTGTTTCAGAGGCACAGGGTGGAGAGGAGAGACAATGTTGAACGGCGTGTTGACACAGCATTAAATGACTCTATCTCAGAGCAAGGATTTTTCTACAGCTGACCCCTGAACAATGTGGGAGTTGGGGTACTCTTCCCACACACACAGTCAGAACTCTGCCTGTTGACTTTTGACTCCCTAGCAACTTAATCACTAGTAGGCTACTGTTGACTGGAAGCCTTACCGATAACATTAACAGTTGATTAACACATACTTAGTATGTTGTATTATATACTGTCCTCTTAAAATAAAGCTAGAGAGATGTTAAGAAAATCATAGGGAAGAGAAAATATATTTACAGCCCTGTAAAAAACTGGCATATAAGTGGGGCTGTGCAGTTCAAATCCATGTTGTTCAAGGATCAACTGTACTTTGCATTCTTTTTCAAACTTTCTGATAAGAAAAGTTAGTTGTGGTGGGGCCCCTGGGTGGCTCAGTAGGTTAAGCCTCTCTGCCTTCAGCTCAAGTCATGATCCCAGTATCCTGGGATCAAGCCCCACATCAGGCTCTCTGCTCGGCAGAGAGCCTGCTTCCCCTCCTCTCTCTGCCCACCTCTCTGCCTACTTCTGCCTATTTGTGATTTCTCTGTGTCAAATAAATAAATAAACAAATATTTAAAGATTAAAAAAAGAAAGAAAGAAAAGTTAGTTGTGGGAGGTACATCTTCAACACCTCCACTAAACACCTTCTTAAACACAGAGAACAGGACTTGGGCTCAGAGGTTTTAGAAAACAAGCCCAGCTAGAATGTGATCATGATTTCTCTCTTTGATCCTAATATTTCACTTACAAGAATGATTATATTTTTTATATGAGTTTTTTTTAAAAAGGAAATTAATGCAAAAACTGCAATGAAAATTGATTAATGCAGAGAAAGTAATAGACTAGGCATCAAGAGGACAAGCAACAAAAGACACATTGATTTTTTTTTAAACCCCTACAACCTTCCCTTTAAGGATCCTTTTGATTAACTCACAAAACAGTCTGAACATTTTCCCACCTTCAGCTGTGGGGTCAAGGACAGCCTCCCTTTCACCAGCATCCTACCACCCTCACAAGATCTTTGCCAGTACCCGGTCAGCCCTGTCCCTTGATAATGAAGAATTTACATTCAGGAAAGGATACATGCCTTGCCATATCCCTCACCTCATCAGAAATTAAATTCATGGGGGATTTAGTAAGGAGAGTAATTACTGTATACAATTCCTCTCATGCCCCCCAAAAACAAGGGCCTTAGATGAAATTCTTCTTGAGCCATGCTGAACTCAGTAGAATAGGAGGGCAAACATCCAAACCAACGATCTTCCTTGCACCAGGACAGGTGTCTTTATATGTGGACAGATCTCCATCTATTATAGTATTCCTCAATTCAAAAAGGCAGATTGTACGTATAATAAAAAGTTGGAGGGGCCTCTTGAATAAATTACACGTTCTGCAAGGTGAAAGCTCCCAGATGGATAAAGGAATCACCAAAGCTTTCACCCAGTTATTTTTTGGTTGGGCGGGAACCTCTTCCGCAGGCGACAGCAGTCGCCAACAGACATGCGCAAGTCAGAAGCCGGAAGCCGGAAGCCGGAAGTGAGCGTGAGCACAGCGAATCCGGTCTCATTCCAATGGCTGCTGTGCGGTCCCTCCTTAAGTCGATTTCCTCGCAGAATGTGAACACAGGGTCTTAGAAGCGAGTTGGCATTTTACTTTCCCTCTTTTGGAAAAACAAACTCCAAAAATTTTTCCTGATTTTGAATTGTGTGTAAAGATATCCTTGAATTTAGAATTCCCATGAACTGACCAGAAACTAGTATTATAAAAAGCTTTACAAAATACAAGCTATGCTGAAAAACCTGTTTGCTTTCAAACACTTCAAATATTGAGATGCTGAATTCCAAAAGTTTGCCACACATAATCCTTTAAGTAAAAGGACAAGTATTCCAGATTTTAAATGCATCATTTGATAACATAAATTATTTCTGCCTCTAAAAGTGAACAACCTGAGATGTTATTAGGAATATTTTGGTGGACAATAGGGCTTCAGTAGTTAGCTTTCCAAAGTGAAACAAATATGATTCCTAATTTCCTAAAAGTCATTTTTGTGGAAGAAAAATATCATACTTTAAAAAAAAAATAAAATGTAAGGGCTCGGTGGAGAGTGAAACAAATAATTGTTAAGAGCCAAAAGCTGGGTGTATTTTTCATTGTGATTTCTGCCATAAACACGTGCCAATAATACTGTTCAGAATTTCTAGTCAAGTTAATTTTAAAAGTAAACTTTTTCTCACATACATAAACGGAAAAGCCATGGGTTATATATGGTAATTACATGTTTTCTAATGTACAATAAAATGCATATCTATTCAGATAAACCAATGGCCTCTAAACTACCTAGTATCACACACAATGTACTTTCAGAAACACTAAGCTATAAGAGGATAAAGTATCACACACAATGTACTTTCAGAAACACTAAGCTATAAGAGGATAAATTTATATCTGCCTATTCCGTTCATGATTTAGCTTCTCCTCTCAGTTTCCAGACGTAGTCTCACAGTTCTATAAATTTTAACATCCTATTTATTCAGCCTTTACATCATAATTATTATTGTTCCTCTATTTTTAGAAAAATAATACCTGATATGCCTATTGGATATGCTTTTTAAGGACTCTAAAAAATAGAGCTAATAAGAGGAATGTCAAGTTCCACAGTACATAAGTTAAATAGACTCTGCTTTCTAAAATTTCTCAGCCTAAAAGAGATTTCACCAACCTGAGCTCACTGATCTTATGATATAAAGGCAAATAAATGAGAGACGGATCGTTATCTTTACATAGAATTAACAAGATGAGTATTCCCCATAGCACTGTCTATTGGCATCAGGGAACACAAAAGTTCATAAGCAGACCAATGGTAAAATCACATCTAGGAGAACCCTCATGGTCCCTCTCATTTAAGTACTCTGAGATTCGGGTTGAACTCTACTACATATGAGATGTATAGGTGGTCTGTAGGTGAGAATAGAAATAATGTCTAATGGAGAATTTTATTCAATCTCACAGATCCATAACTGGGGAAATATGGCATTAAGTCACAAACTTCAAAAGACACAATCTTGAAATCTGTTCTTGATACACTGATACCAGCTCCAAGAAGAGTCTCCAAGGGTCTGGTCACAGGACCAGTGTCCTGGGCATAGCCCTGGTGACTACAATGCCTGTGAAGGTGACAAATGCCACTGAGCACAATTGGGTTGTCCAGCACCTGAACTAATAGGAACAGAAATAAATATAAACATAGCCAGTTGGAAAATGGGCAGGAGAACATCTGAAAGCAGTTTAGTAAGGGAACGTACACAATTTCTTCCCCTTGGCAAGAAAAAACAAAGGACCAAAGAGAACCACAAAAGAGGATTACAGAGGATTTCCAAAGAATCATTCAAGGAATGGAAATTACTATTCAGGAAACTTTAAAAAAATGGACTATATAAAGGTTTATTAATGAATCCCCTTCTTTTTATAAAGGGGCTCACTTAGAGGAGAAAACAAACCATCTGGTCTCCACGTTTGGTGAAACTAAAAAGTAGGCAGAGCACAATACAATGAATTATAAAGATCATGAGCCTGAGAAAAATGCTGTTGTGACTTGGGACAGTATATAAGCCACAGAATTCACCAGACTGAGAATCAGAGTGTTCAATCTGGTGTTTTGTGCAATAAATTAAATCAATGTGACTTTAAGCAAGTCACATAATATCTCTGGTCTCAGTTTCCTTGTTTGTAAAATGAGCATACTGCGCTAATATAAAATCCAAAGAAAAATATTATTACAAGCATGACCTTGGGGTTCAAATTTTGTCTTCATCACTTACAGTTTGAGTGACTTTGAACACAGTCTATGTGTTGGATTTCTCATCTATAAAATGAATAGCGTCACTCCCATAGGTTTGTTGAGGATATTAAATGAGTTAATAGAGTCAAAAGCCCTTAGCACAGTATGTGATCCAATTAGGAATAACTGTTGAGGGCTTTTTTGTTTTTGTTTTTCTTGCTATTTACATGTAACAGAAGTCCACTGTCCTCCATTATGCATAAAAGGAGTTTATTAAAAGAATGTTTGTTTACAGAAACTCTGATTTGGAGAATTAAGTGTAAGAGTAAGCCTTCAGGAAGGTTTTCAAAGTTTTGACGAAGTAAGGTTTTAGGAACCCGCATCACAAATCCGGAATGAAAAGAAAATGCACCATGGGGTCTTGAACACTGAAGTTTGCACCATTATGATTTCTGCACCAGAACTCCATTTTACTTTATTGTAACCATTACTATCCCAACAGCAAAAGAAGCTGGAAGAGCAAATATCTGGCCTTTTTTAACTCTGTAGGAAAACACAATTTGGCTCAGATTCCCCAATGTATAAAAAGGTCAGATGCCAGATGGCCAAAATGAACTCAGTCCATTTGGCCTCAAACTAAGATTTATTGCTTACAATCATTTATGGAAGTTTGGGTGGTTTTATTCATGTTAAGAAGATGGTATACATCATTTCTTAGAGTCTATGATTCCGTAATGAAAGGCTTAAAATATCTGTGATAGAGGAACATCCAAATACTCTTGATATATAAACTGAGTTACTAGGCGGGCTTGGTGTCCAGTATGTGAATTACACCCACGGATTTATAGTTAGAATTAGGTCTTCCCTTTTTAATTTACATGGTTGAACGTTTCTATTTATGTGCTACGAGAAAGTCAATAGTTTCCAAGTCTTTGATTAGAAAAATGCAAGTTCCCAGAATTTAATGAACATTCCCTCATGAAAAGCAAAAACCTATATTCTTTCTCTCGGAACTATTAATACATTTGTGCTACTGGGGGAATGCATCCCACGAGGAGGTTATCAGCCAGGAGGGGAAAGAGCCATTATAACTGGGCTTTATCTATTTTAAACTCCTCGGCTATAAAAACAGCTCCCAACTGTCCTTTCTGAGTAATGGACAGCTATTCTAATCCCATGACTAACGCCCCTCGCTGTCTTAAATGAGCACAGATGATCACCCCTTGTGCGTGCCTAGTCCAGCGGCTGGTGCGTAGGGCGATCCCCCCATGCATGAGCTTCGTGACGTCTCTGAACCAGCCAGACTCTGTGATCCCCCCAAAAAATACTCTTGGGGAATTTTTGTCCAGTGTTTATGGAAACCGTAGAAAGACAATTAATAAGCTTTCCTGCCCAATCATTTTGGCTCATAAGCAGATGGATCCTCCTATTCACAGTGACGAGCACAAAATAGTCCGGTGATATTTTTAGCAATTGTAGCAAGAAAGAAAAACTTTAAAGGCTAGTCTGTTGGTTGCCTATTTTCAAACTATCAGACAAAGCCTGTCAAATCAGAAATTCTGGAATAGCTACTTTGGTATTAGGGGAGGAAAGTTTGGTTTCTTCAACCAAAAGATTAAATATACTACCAAATTTATACTATGTTCATCCTAATTATCCACTGAACAGACCTCTAGACATTTAATATATACAAAAATGGCCTCAGAGGGATCATTAGCAACCAAATGGACTTTTAAAAAGTGAACTTTAGCCCGGCAATAGAAATATGTCTCCTTATAAGCAACAGTTATCAGATCCGTCCTTCCAAAATCTGTGTAATAAAATGATCGGAAAATGGAAAGGATTTTAAATGCGACAGAGTGTTTGCCATTTACTGGCATGATCATTTTTTTCACAAGTGAATACGTAAAGGTATGAATCTGTTATAAACGATTACACTTCCATATAACAAGGCAAAATGTAGGGATTAAGCTGATGGTCTCTAAAACCAGACGGCCTGAGGTCAAATCCTGGCTTTGCCTCTTCCCAACCATGTGACGTCAGCAAAGTACTTACTCTCTCTGGACTTCAGGGTTTTCTGTAAAATGGGGACAGCAGTAGTCCTTAACTTCTGACAACGTTGAGGGTTATAGCAGTGTCCAGCCTATAGCAAGTGTCATATAGGTTTTTGTTAGAAAATCAGTAACTTTTAATATATCTCTGAAAATGTCAACTTCATATTTTTCAGCAAAGTCTTGGTTGAGATAGAGTTCATTCATTCTAGAATTCTTAAGGCATTCTTTTTTCTAGAAGTAATTCTCAGTGCTACAGAAGTTCTGCTAGAAGATTCTTCAATATAAGGGACAAAAAAAAATACAAGAACTCTTGAGGCAAATATTAAAATAATTAGTGAAATAAATAAACACCCGATTGCTGGAGGCAAAAAATAATCAAGGCAAGGTAGAACACCCATCTGACACCTTTTTTAAAAAATTTAAAACAATATTATATAAATTAGGAATAAAAAAAGCGATTGCAACCAGAGACATAGTTTATACCATGACCTAAAAACCTTTGAGCTAATACTTATAAAATAATTGAGAAAGTCCCAAGTTGGTTTGTATAAAGATTTAACAGTGAAACTAGAGTGTTTTACCTTAGATTTTAAACTATCATATAAACAATGTCTTTAAACAACTGATATATGACTTTTTAGAACACACATAGGAAAATATTTGGAAAAGCATATAAATTTAACAGAAACTACTTCAATAGATGGGCAGAGTGACACACTGAGGAATGTTTCTCTTTATCTGATATATAACTATGTTTTTTGCCTCCTGCATTATAGTTTTTTCCAACAACTTGTATCATTTTATAGTATAAAACCCCTTAAAGTATTACTTGAAGAAGTTAGCAATAAATGCTGGTATTTGGTCCCTTATATTCACTTTTCTTCAAAAATCAGAGTAAAGTCTAATGACCAAGAGCTCTGGCTATACCTACGTGGGAAGTAAGTGTACCTTTCCCCAGAAAGCACACTATTGCCAATCAGCAGCAATGCATCTGACCCATACTCCACTTGGAGCTCCTGAAGTTGCTTTCAGGTCTTTAACCTCTAGAAAAAATAAAGATAGCACTGCTGTCTTTAATATCTAATAATGAAAAGAACCAAACTCTTCCCCATAAAAGGCCAAGTGTTTTTACCAAGGGTTGGTTGATATTACCAAGGGTTGGTTGGTGTTAGCAAGGGTTGGTTGGTGTTAGCAAGTGTTGGTATTCTATTTGGGTGGAGAACAGTATTGCTTCCCACAAAGAGAACTAACATCAGTAAACTCCCCTCACCATATTGTCAACTTTGAAAACAGATTTAAGTCCCTCACTAGCTACCCCCAATATCAGCCAGTCCACTTCTTCAAATGTTAATCTTCATAATGTTTCTATTTAGGACTTTCTATCATGGACGTGCTTGGCACATCAGACAGCCCAAATCCAAGAAGGCAAGGAGAGAATTAATAACTGTTGACTATATATCTCATGCCTAGAACAGTGCCAGACATATTTGATGTATTAGATCCTTTAATCAAAAAGCCACTATTATCCTCACTCTATGTATGATAATACTGAGGTCCTAAGAAGCTAAGTCATTTGCCCAAAGCCCCATAGCTAGTGAGTCAGAGAGTCAGGCAGCCCTGCTCCAGAGCCCTCACTGCCATACCACAGACACTCCATGTTATAGCAGAGCCCTGGATTCAAAGTATAGTCAGATCCTCTGATGATCAGACATTGTGGAGACTGAATGACAAAAATCATAAGTAATTTGTCCAGCACTTTACATGTTCTCACAACACTTATCACAAGCCAGTGCTGAAGCACAGAGCTTGGTATTAATAAGTCAGGAAAGGACAGATGTTGGCAAGGTTGTGGAAAAAGGGGAACCCTCCTATGCTGTTGGTGGGAATGCAAGCTGGTGCGGCCCCTCTGGAAAACAGTATGGCGGTTCCTCAAAAAGTTGGAAATAGAGCTATTTTACAATGCAGCATTCACACTACTGGGTATTTACCCCAAATATACAAATGTAGTGATCTGAAGGGGCACGCGCACCCGAATGTTTATAGCAGCAATGTCCACAATAGCCAAACTATGGAAAGAACCTAGATGTCCATCAACAGATGAATGGATAAAGAAGATGGGGTGTATATATGGATACAATAGAATAGTATGTAGTCATTTAAAAAGCCCCACAAAATCTTGCCATTTGCAATGACATGGATGGAACTAGAGGGTATTATGCTAAGTGCAATAAGTCAATTAGAGAAAAACAATTATCATATGATCTCTCTGATATGATGAATTTGAGAGGCAGGTGGGGGGGTCATGGGAGGTAGGGAAGGAAAAAACTAAACAAGATGGGACTGGGAAGGGAGACAAACCATAAGAGACTCTTAATCTCAGGAAACAAACTGAGGGTTTCTGGGGGTTGGGGAGGGGTGGGATGGAATAGGATGGCAGGGTGATAGTCCTTGGGAAGGGTACGTGCTATGGTGAGTGCTATGAAGTGTGTAAGCCTGACGATTCAGAGACCTGTATCCCTGAAGCAAGTAATACATTATATGTTAATAAAAAATAAATAAAACATAAATTCACATAAAGGAGACCTTGATTTTATCCTCTGCCCAGTTCACTATAATTTGTCAATGATAAATAAGTTCCTTATCCTGATTTTGAAAATAACTGAGGAACTTAAAGGTTTTATTGTTTTCTTCTCTGCCTCATATATTCCACCTGGGATTTGCAGGAAAATGGACAGAGGAAATATGGCGGCCCTCCACCGGGCTGGGATGCAGCACCTCCAGAAAGAGGCTGTGAAATTTTTATTGGAAAACTTCCCCGAGACCTTTTTGAGGATGAACTTATACCATTATGTGAAAAAGTGAGTCCAAATTTCATGTTTTCTTATCTCTCAAGGGAAAAATACTATACACTTTGTTAAAGTGCTCATTCTTGGCCGGGGATGGCTTCTCTTCTGATTGACATTCCTCAACATGGACAAACTCAAAACCTTCCTGTTAGTGGCTGTCCCCTTATTGTCAGTGCCCTGAGGTCACCTTCCTATTCCTGATGGCTCGAACTAGGGCTGCTGCTCATTTTCAAGTTCTGATCCTTGATCTGCATAGGTGCACCGAGTTTGCAACAAGTTAGCCATCACTCTATAATACTACTACAACGATCTCTCCAAAATAAGATATTGCTCCAACTTGACATTCGAATATGGTTTTCCCAAGTGCACCATTTCACATCCAAAGAGCATGTGTAGGTTTGCCAATGCTCTTTGTGTACTTATACGTAATGGTTCAGAATGAAATTTGCTTCTACAGGTTTCATTTGGCTGCCCTAATGCATCAGCAAGATTAAGAATGGGGTCTCTCCAAGTCATTACATAATTAAGGAACATATGTCCTCAGTTTTAATGCCAAGTCATATATTGTAGCTAAACCCAAAGGTACAGGGAGAACAGAAAATTACAATTTGTTTTCAAGGTTTTACCAAGTGGTGTTTCAACTACCACATTCCTGGAAAATTTAGAAAAATTAGAGTCTAGCTATTTCTTTCCGTAAATGCCAAAATCAATTGTGTGTCTGGATAACTCAGCCTCTGATTCAGAACCACTCCTAATTTTATACAAACAATGTCATTTGGCATGTGCACAAATTATAAGGATTTGATCCTATAAGAATTTTATATCCTGACCTTGAAAATGAGCACCGAGAAACACCTGAAACAGATGAAACATGCTTGAACTCTTTCCTGATGAGCCCTGGATAGACAGGTGTCCACCACTGAATACCATGGGGAGGGGTGAGGAGGGTGCCGGTGGGGGAGGCTGAGCCAGTGGGTAACCAACCACCAAGAAGCACACATTTAATGACACCTCTTCTCCCTGCATGTGCCTGTGCTATCTCTTAGGGCCACTGGTTATACAGTGGCCAGCAAGAATAAATTACTGAACCTGGGTTGCTGGAGACCATCTGGGGTAGCAGGAAGAAAACAGAAGACCTGTAGTCAGAAGGATAGTGAGTGGGCTCCTGCTGTGAGCTTCTGATCTTGGGCTGATTATGTAAAACTAGCATCTACCTTCAGCCTGCAGATGAAAACAGCAACAGAAAGCCCCAGATCATCCTCCGAAACACATCCTCCCTGAACATCTTGAGGTCATGGTGGGAGAAAGAAGAAATCGGTTAGCAAGGTTCCAAGTGAAAGTCCCGGGTCACTGATAGATTATGACCAAGTAAAGATAAAACTATGGAAATTCGAGAGGCCAAGGTAGAGGACAAGGACAGATCTATCATGAAATCATGCTTCTGATGACAGATGTGTCCTCTGGTCCCAAGGATGGTGGATAAATCCACAGATGATTGTGTGATGAAAGGCCATTTGCTCTGTCAAAGACCTACTCTGTTAAGTCAAGCTGAAATGCACTTGTACATGTTTTCTTTAACTTGACTTTGCCCATGAATCAGATAACAAATCTGAACCCAGTATGAAAATATTCAAACCACTCCACATAGAATGCAAATGCCGAATATGGCAGAGATGAGGCTTCAGAAAACTCTGTGTGTGTGTGTGTGTGTGTGTGTGTGTGTGTGTGTTTCCACTTGAAAGTACAAATGGACAAACATGGATTCTCTCTTTCACTTGTAGATTGGTAAAATTTATGAAATGAGGATGATGATGGATTTTAATGGCAACAATAGAGGGTATGCCTTTGTAACTTTCTCCAATAAACAGGAAGCCAAGGATGCAATCAAGCAACTTAACAACTACGAAATTAGGTAAGAGACACTTCTTCTGATTAAAAGTGAAGAGACAATGCACCTGTATCTTTCTTCCATCAAACTTATCTAATATAGTATATGAAATACACAGGCAGATCAAAAATAAAAAAGGTTTCTTTTCCTTGGTGAAAACCAATTTGATACAATATGTATTTAATGTCAACATTATATAAGGTGTCAAACTAAGGTTTGTGAAACGCTCCAAGAAACAAACATCATTCATTCATCCATCATGAATATGTTGATGGACACTGTTCAAAATATTGCAAATATCAAGATGCCTTTTCCTAGCCTCAGAGTAAGCAGATGGATATATTTTTACGAGTATGAAAATCATACAAGGACTCTAAAAAAACAAATAAACAAAAAGCAGAACCAGACCGATAAATATAGGAAACAACCTGATGGTCCAGAGGGGGTAACCGCAAGGGTGAGCAAGATGGGTGAAGGGGAGTAGGAGGTTGGACCTTCTGATTCTGGAATGACTCAGTCACAGGGATGCAAGGCACAGCTTATGGAAGGTAGTCAGTGGTACTGTAATAGTGTCATACAGGGGTGAGCAGAGGATGACATACAGAGAAGTCAAATCACTGTGAAACTAAGGACACATTGTGTATCAGCTACACTCAAAAAAAAAAATAGTTATGAAAAAATAAAACCACCTCTGAGGAGGTAGCTACCCTAACTTGGTGTATTTAAGAAGATACTCTCCAGGAAAGTACAATTTTACCTGAGACTTGAAAGAAGAGTCGGCTGTGACAGCCTGATCTGGAGGAAGATTATTCTAGAGAATAAAAACAGCATGTGCAAAGTCGCCCAAGTGAGAACAAGCTCGAGGTGTTAGAGGACAAAGCCAATGAGGTAGAAACAGGAGAGCTGAAGGCAGTGCCCTCTGAGAGCCTTATATGCCATGATTCAAAAATTGCCTCTTCTTCTAATAAGGAGGAGAAAATGTTTCATTAGATTCATGCTTTTAGAAACATAACTCTGGCTGTTTGGTGAAGAATGGACTGTAGCAGGGAAAGAGGGAAGCCAGAGGGAAAGACACAGCGGAGAGTAGTCTAGTAGACAAGGGCTGACGGCAGGGGCACGGCGGCTGGTGGTGCAGGTGGCCGGAGGAGTCAGACATGGGATACGTTCCTCAGGTTGAACAGACAAGACTGGCTAAACATTGGATTTGGAGTGAGAGCGAGGTTAGAATTCAGGGAGGAAGGCAAGGACGTTGGTCCCCGTGTCTGTGGAAGAGATAATGTCCTTGAGATGGGAACACGGGGAGAATCACCAGAAACATGAAGAGCTTAGTCTGGGGAAATTTACATTCGAGAGTCACATTAGACATCTCTGCGGGAGCTGTTGGAGAGGTGTCCATACGATACTGGAGCCAGGAGAGAGGTCACACGGCCTGCCAAACCCAGGTAATATTGCAAACCATGGGACTGGTGGCGGATTCTGGGGCATAATTGACCCTGTGCTATCAATAGCTGGTTTTAATCCACTAGAAACAGGGCTAACGTCATGAAATTGTCTGAGTTCTAAAACCTCCAGCTAGAGAGGGAACTGTGCTCAGTCATTTCTTAAAGGAAGCCACGGAGCCCCTGGAAGAAAGGTCAGTGAAGCAGCTGGGAAGCAACAGCCTTGGGGTCAGACAGGTTTCACTGTGCGCCGGCTGCTCCGAGCCTCGGCGCGCTCATCCCCAAGTGGGGCTCCTCACACTCCCATCAGAGGCGTCCTGGTGCTTGGAACATGGTAATAGGTCAACAAATGATAGAACTCGTACATCTTAGCACAGTCGGCAATCCTAAGATGGAATTGCCCTATATGTCCTTTCTGCACCTTAAAATTCATGTCATCCCCATGTGAGTACAGAGGGTCTCCCTACCGTTTACTGGCTCTCACCTTCCTACAGGCCCCAGATAAGTCCTGCATTATGCGGAGAATTCTGTCAGTCCAACAGTTACTGGGTCATTTTCCTTAAACCCCTGAGCTACAGAAAGATGCACACGGTTAGTAACCACAGTAGCTTACCCACTCAGTCCCAAGGTCGGATCCTGGAACAGAGTTTTGGAGGAGAGTATAAAGGAAGTTCCTCTCCCACACATGCCTCCACGAATCCAAAAGAACTCTGTCTGGTATGTGCAGGGTTGTCTGGCACGGGAAACAGGGGATCAGAGCTATGGGCTTCTTCGGACAAATCCTGGGACCGTCAGCACCTACTAAATCATACCTTCTCAGCATCTGTCATAGGAGATGACAGACACTAAACTGTTGTTGGAAAGGGCTCCAGAAAGCTCTATTTTAATATAGCTTTTTAATAGGACACATACAAGGTTTCAGGGATCAGTGGTGTCCCCATTCCTTGGTCCTTGGTGGAGCCTAGATATCTGGAGAGAGAGGATTACTCTCAAAATGGCTTTTAGGTTAAGATGGATGGAGACTTGGCCTCGCAGGGAATCAGCCCAGTTTGCTGTGTGTACTCGACACTTTGTTACACACTGGGGCCTGTCAACGCTTTCCGAGAACAGATAGGGTGTGGAAAAGGAGCACAATCAATCCATGCCAGTCTCTGATAGGTAAGAGTAGGCTCTGCGAATGTCAGTGTCTTCATCTATAAAGGAGAGAAAGATACACTTATCTCATGGGGGTAGTATGAAAAATAAACAGATAATGCAGGCAAAGCTCACGGTGTCTAGGAGTGTTTGCTGATGATTAAGGGGGAGGGCGGGAGGAGGAGCGGGAAGAGGGGGAGGGGAAATGTCACAAAGCATTTGGAAAGAGCAAGCTGGTGGCCACGTTCCAGTCAAAGACCAGGCTGGAAGCCAGAAACAAGGTGGGGCGGGGGAGGCAGAGCAGAACAGAGCAGTACTTTAAAAATCAAGGTGTGGGATAAATAGGATATGAAGTAATAGCAAAATAGATAACCCAGAGCCAAGCTCTCCTACTTCCACTCCGTCCTAGATCAGTCCTGCTAGACAGAACCTGGCCTGCAGAGAAGACGATAATCTTCAACTGGCTTTAACCACTATTTCTCAGAGGATAGATAACGTTCTTATCCGGAAAAGACCCATAGTTGTCTTCTCGTCCTCCTCATCATCAAATATTCACTGAGTTTTATCTAAACGCCTGGCTTCTGGAGACACTGGAGCCGGGCCCTCAGCGCGTGAGGGAATGGCTTCTTGTCCCCAAGCAGTTCTGGGAAAGTGCCTGACGAATCACACAGATTTAAAAATAGGACAGGAGACACCAGGCTCCACCTGCTGGTAAAGGATACACAACCAGCCCTCCATCAAAAATAATAGAATTTCTAAAGAAATAATGTTTTGGAATAGAGGGGTTTCTTTAAAAAAAAAAAATCCCTAAAAGAGGATTTTATGTACCCTTCCCTACTCACAAGGAAAAGCACATTCCTCAGGCAACAGTCACCAGACTATAAGGGATCTGTCACAGGTCTGCTAGGCGGCCCTCAGTTCTCCAGCAAACCATGGAGGACAAGCAGGACAGGGGCCAGTCCTGGGGAGCGTGCCTGCCGCCCCACTGAACGCCACTAGTTCCAAGAAATCAGAGCAGCCTTCTACTCGCCTGGCTGAGTACTTCTCTCTAAGACATGCGAGTAATTTCTGTGAATGAAACTTTACCCATTTTAACCACTTTAATAAGTTTGTGCTATTATGAAAGTCACACAACAAACAGAAAAAAAAAAAAAAGGCGATAAAAATTCAAGCCACTCCTCCCCAATCCCATTGCCCCAAGATAGTCACTGTGCTGGTGTTTTGCTTTTTAGTATCTTTCTAGATTTTCTGTACAGTGGTCATCAAAATGGTGTCCTCGTATACTTATCCTGAAGTCTTTGTTTTTTAAGCTAGTACCCTAGGACGAACTGGTTTTTTAACCAATGAATATTCTTCTGCATTACCATGTTGAAATGACTATCGAGAATTCTGTGGTGTAAATTCCCAGGTTTTTAGTATCAGTGACTCTCAGCCAGGAATGGTAGCATCCACCCCAGGGAATATTTAGAAAGATGAAGAGGCATATTTAGCTGACCTAATGGGTGGCTATTGGATTGAGAGCACAAGAACCCAGGGGTGACAGAGATACTACAGTGCACAAGGCAGAAAGACTCAGTCCCAGGGTCAGTATCATCTCAGCCAAGCTGCATTTAACTGGTCCTGGATGGTGGGATATTTTGGTTATTTCCAATCTGGGGACTATTTTTTTTTTAAGATCTTATTTATTTATTTGACAGAGAGAGAGGTGACAATTAGGCAGAGAGGCAGGCAGAGAGAGAGAACGGGATGCAGAACTCGATCCTAGGACACTGAGATCATGACCTGAGCTGAAAGCAGAGGCTTAACACACTGAGCCACCCAGGCGCTTCTGGGGACTATTTTAAATAATAGCAGTGAATATCCTGATACAAAAATGTTGGTTCATTCCTTTCCTAAAGATGCTCTCCCAGAAGAGGCACTATTTGCCCCAAAATTATGTACAGAAGATTTTTGATACATTTTCCCAAACATCCCCCAGAAAAGCCCGATCTGCCCTCTCCCAAGGAAGGCAGACATCAACTTGTTCATCAGCAACCCTGGGCAGCAGAACCAGGAATGAACTGAGAGTGTGGAGGCCAATTTCTTCCCTTAAAATCCACAAAACCTTAAGCAAGTCATTCAGTTTCTCGGGGTCTCAATTTCTTCATCTATAAAATGGAAACAGCACCTGCTCTGCCCATCTTCCCTGGGCAGGTCAAGTAAGAGAGTATGTGAAAGTGTGTTCAGCATAAGGGACAATTTCTAAGAGCAGTCATGTCAGAATCGCTTCCCTACTTGGCTGTGAAGGAAAGGGAGCAATGGGCTCAGGACCTCACAGCCACATGTGGCCAAGGGCTGGGGGGGGGGGGACTGTGTGAGTGACAGGGGCAAGGTGCATGCGCCTTGGGGTGGGGGGATTGTTCCTGGTGGTGAGGAAACACCGGGAAGACCAAACATCCCACATCCACAAGCCAGATCAGGTCCAGAGTCAAAAGTTTTACAACCTCTCTCTTAAGCCTCAATCACACAAGGATTTCTTGCCAAGCAGAAAGAATGTCTTACCCCACCCCCCTTTATTTGTTTGCAGAAATGGGCGTCTCTTAGGGGTGTGCGCCAGTGTGGACAACTGCCGATTGTTTGTGGGGGGAATCCCGAAGACCAAGAAGAGAGAAGAAATCTTAGCAGAGATGAAAAAGGTCACCGAAGGAGTTGTCGACGTGATCGTGTACCCGAGCGCTGCCGACAAAACCAGAAACCGAGGCTTCGCCTTTGTGGAGTATGAGAGTCATCGGACAGCTGCCATGGCACGAAGGAAGTTGCTGCCAGGTAAGCACCCCCTTCTCAAAGAGGAGACCCCCCCACTGTGCTACCTGCCTGCCCCAGGCCGCCATGTACCTGAGAAAAGGAGACAGAGGCTGGGTGTTGTGTGTTTGCTCTTGGGCTTTGCTTCGGGCCACTTTAAACCCCTTCCCCTTCTCATCTAGGTCACAGTAGCTCAGCTCCTGGCAGGTTCTGCAGATTGGGTTCTGGAACATAGGCACGGAAGCTAACATTCATGCACTAAGCCTGTGATGAAGGGTTGAAGAATATATCCACTGTTTTTCTGCACAGACGTTGTTATGAGGCTTCTAGGAACAGAGTAGATTGTCCATTATGATGTAGAGTGACCCATGATCCCGACGACAGCTAAGGAACATGAACTCCTATTAGGACTGCCTAGTGTCTAATATTCTCTAATTTGGGGGGAATAGAATAGCACTCCAACTACACCACAAGGTGGGTCCCATTTGGGCAATGCCCTTCAATCCCTGAGTTTTAAGGACTCCACACCAAGGCCCTGGTCAAATTTGGGAAATTGTTGAAAATACTCTGCTCATTCTTAAATATTCACTAAAACTTAGACAAAGAAAGGTATTAGGATGAATCAATATTAACATAAGAGGATTTCAAGAATGACAGAGTGGTGACATTGATATCCATTCTTTTCTTGAACCCAATGAGAGAGCCACCAGAATGAAAGACAAAGCCAACAGCACCTAGATTTATATCATCTCTGTACACAAGCTCACAAACAAACCATGAATGAGGAAGTCGCAGGGATGAAAGGTACAATGCGGGGAGATCATTAATGATATTGTAATAGCATCGTACAGTGGCAGACGGGAGCGACACTGGTGAGCACAGCATAATGCCCCGTGAGCCAATCGTTAGGTCGTGCCCCTGAGTCTAGTGTAACAGGTGGATGAGCTGTACTTCAATATAAAAGAAAATTTAACCCATTGAGAGGGTGAGCCCTCTAGAAGTTTTCAGAATTGGAAGATGACTTCTGATCTGCAGAAAGATTTATTTTTTAAAATTCATTTATTTGGGGGGAGGGCAGGGGCAGAGGGGGAGGTAGAGAATCCCAACCAGACTCCCTGCTGAGCATGGAGCCCAATGTGGAGCTTGATCTCAGGACCCTGAGATCATGACCTGAGCCCAAATCAAGCGTCAGTCGGAAGCTCAACCACCTGAGCCACCCAGGTGCCTCAGGGAAGATGTTTTTATTACTATTTTCATGAAGGCAGCTCAAGTGAAAAGAGATCACCCCCAAAGTAGCCAAATCCAGGCCCCAGATGGGGATTTTTCAGGTCGACACTTCCCTTCCCTACTCTGCTACCACCCAGTGGTCAAGCCCTGTGCCACACAGGCACAGAAAACCCCCAGAGCTCCTCCTGAGGTGTCCTTAGCCCCACCCCCCTCGTTGACCTGAACTTAATCTTTGGTATCCTCACCGACTCGTCCCTCTTCAATGGTTCTGCCATGAAAAAGTCCCTGGGATCCATCCTGATCTCAGACCATCATTGGAGTCAAAAACATCTATTCCCAAACCAAGACTGTTTTCAAAAACTCCAGATTATTCTCCCAACTCTACTCTCTTTTGGATTACCCCACTCTCTGCCTCTTCCTCGCCAAACATCCCCCCCACCCCATCAGTGTTCCCGAAATACCAGGTCATCCTTTCCAGGATTCTGGCCAATAATAGGACTTGGATCTCTCTGTGTCGGGCAGGGGGAAGGGGAGCTGAATGGTCCTGTTCACTCATCGGCTCAACAATAATCACCTGCTGGCTTGGGGCAGCGGAGATAGAGGGAAAAATTGAGCCTGTTACTCAAGGCTCCAGTTCTTTCCACACATACTGGCTACCTTCCATTTCCCCACAAAAGCCTTCTTTCCAGCAGGACCAAGTCCCCTGTGTTCTAGACAATGCCATGCTGATAGGTGTCTCCTTTATTCTGAAAATTGTACCCCCCCACCCTGAGAATGACCAGCAGCCTCCCCTCCTCCACCGCCCTACAGCATTCAAAGCCCCAGCTGAGCTGCCGCTGCCCAGCTCCCACTAATCGTTTCTCTCCATGACCGGTGCAACCAGATACGTGCCATATTTGGGGGGGGGGGCAGGGAGGCTAGCGGTGAGAGAGGGTACAATATGGGAGAAAGATAGCTTTCAGGGGCTAATCAGCGTCCCTAGAGAACCAGAACTTTCGCTCGGCTTCCCCTCTTCCAAGAAAATCGCGTACTGACCCACCAAAGAGTTTCTCCCCACTTGAAGCAAGTGGACTAGTCCCACCAGGACGGGGCAGCCAGCCCTCAGGAATTCTCTGGAACTTGGTTATGCCTGCCCCCGAGGCCCTGACTTTTCCTTAGAGATGGTGCCTGCAGGAACCACCAGCATACAGGCCCCCTTGATCTCCCCGGCCACTGCACCCCTTCGTGAAGACTGAGGCAGCCCCCTCCAATCCCCCTGGAGGGACACTCGGCTGAGTTTCTTGGTCTGCGCGGGAGTCTCGGGGCGTCCTGGCTGTGGACCAGCCGCGTGTCCTCCAGCCAGAGCCGACTGCTCCTTCCTGCTGCACCCCGCGAGCAAGACCGACGAAGCACTGGGACAGCCTGTTCCCTCACTGTAGATTCAACAGCAGCAAAGGATTTGGGTCACTGGCAGTTCTCTGGAGAGCCTGGTTGGAAAGCAGGGATCTTTAGCAACCACGGTAAGAGCCGCAAGCAGCTTTTCCTTCTTAACCCACCCAGACTTGGAGACAGAGACAACCGCTGTCTCATGAGTGGGACGTGTGGGGCCCAGTCACTTACCTCCCTGCCAACAGTGGCCACAGCCTCCCGGCCCCGCGTCCTTCCAGAGGGGTGTGTGTCCCACAGCCCCGGTCCGGCGTCCGCCTCCGAGGCAAGCAGAGCGCGGTAAGGATGGGGCGAGTCAAGATCTCACCGTGGCTCCACCATCAGCCAGCGCGGGCGTCACCTGGAGGGCTCGTGAGAGCGCAGTCAGCGCGGCCCCGCCCCGCAGTTCCCAGCTCTGGGTCTGGACCGGCACCCGCTCATCTGCATTGGTAACGAGCTCCCAGGATGCCATGCTGCGGAGACCCAAGTTCGAGAACCCGAGATCTAAGTCGGCGGCTGTCTGCTGTGGGCTGCAGATGCGAATGATATGAGGAGGTTCTGAAACAATACCAGAAACCAGATCAACCTCTGATCACCTGAATCGGCCTCTCTGGGGCCCTGCTGTTTTAAGTTTTCTAGGTGATTTTGTTGTGTGGCCCGTGTTGTCATTCACTGCTAACTCCATCGACTAAGGAGGATATTAGCCATCACCCGAGGGGAGGTTGGTAAGAACGCCTGGAGGAGTAAACGGGAGCCTTTACTACAATGGGCATTGCTCCCTTTCAAAGGAAATGCTTAAAAAACAAAAACCAAAAAATAACAACAACAAAAAATACGATCTACTTCACCCAAAGAGTAACTCTGAAGAAACTATGCCACAAGGAAAGACCAAAAACCCCAAAACGATCAAGGGAGAGTGTATCCCTGGAAAGTGATTAGGTCCCTTACGTGCACCATCTTTTATTTCTACGACACTAGGTACTACTTCCATTATCCCCATTTTGTAGATGAGATCAGTTTTTGGAAAGGTGACTTCCTAGTCAGGAGTGTGATCTGACATTTGAACTTGAACTTCAAAGCCTATGTTCCCAAATCCCTCAGCAGCCCCGGCTTCCACGGGGATGTTGAAGGAGATCACTGTTTACCATACCTCCTCCAATTCCATCCACCGCAGCCTCTACAGACCTTCCGGCTGGCCGATGGCCTCCTGCAGTCCCAGACCGAGAAGGCGCCAATGGGCTTTAACAGTGTTCTCTGAAAATGTAGCAGACTCACAGCAAGTGGAAGGGGATTGGGTCCAGCACACCTATAAGTGGGACTCAGGTTGGGTCTTTCTTAAAGCTCTTCCAAAGCGACTCACAAAAAACACACAGAATTTCCAAATTTAGAAATTAAGTTGATCCGCCTCTCCCCACGGAGTGACTGTGAGCAGGAACCAAGGTAGCGAATGGAAAATACATTCTATGGGGCAAGATGCACAAGACATTGCAACTTCAGGAATCCAAGAATAGACGTAGTCATCACAAAGAGTTCAGTTTCTCATCACAGACCCTCCCATTGCTCTGTCTTCTCGAACACGGTGAAATGTTTTTCTGCAGATTCCCAAGTTGTCCATTTGCCATCAGGGAAAGAGGAGGGGACAGAGCTGATGAGAGCCCTGATGAATGTAAGGGACAGAGAACATACAAGGGGACCCTGTGTCCCCAGTCACTCTTGCCCACACATCAGTTTGTAGCTTGGTGGTGGCCACTGGTCACGCAGATCCCAACAGCAGCAGACATACTTCCTACTGACTTTTTTTAATGCTTCGTGAAGTCAGACTCTATGTCAGAGCCCTAAATCCACTTTGCCCTTTCTCCCCTCCTGCCACCTCCCTTTCAACGACTATTTTCCTCCCTCTGTGAGAGCTGGAGCTGAAGAACCCAAACCTTCCCATTGCTGCCTCATTTCTGTTGCATTTCAAACCACATCCTAGTTCCCTTTATGCTCCATCATTATGATAAGGCGTCTGCCACAGAGAATCCCTTCTACCACCTCTTCCCTCTATTAGAAAGGTTTCCTAAAATCAGTCATCACCTCTTGAATATCAGTCTTCGTACTCCACCAAGACCTCAAAACATCGGTTGCATTTAAAAGGCCATCTCAGTGAAAGGAGATGATGATGTCCTGATTTCTGCATAACTAATCATACTTGTGATCCTTTTGAACAGGAAGAATTCAGTTATGGGGACATCCTATCGCAGTAGACTGGGCGGAGCCCGAGGTGGAGGTGGACGAGGACACGATGTCTTCCGTGAAAATCCTGTACGTGAGAAACCTGATGCTGTCTACCTCTGAAGAGATGATTGAGAAAGAATTCAACAATATTAAACCAGGTAGGACATAGCAGAGAAGATGAAGTTTTTGAGTTGTACTTTATAAACACTTGGGCTACAGATGACTTCCCGTGACTTTAAACAGAATAACTTTCTTTTAGCATTCTTCTAATTGCATGTAAACTACAAAAACCATAGACCAGCCCTAGGATGAGAGAAAAAGGGACACATGGTCCTAAAACATTTATTGACATCATAACTCTACAGTTATCTGTGTAATTACTTAATTAACACACAACTTCCTTCACTAAACTCTAAATCCCATGAGGGTTCTTTGGCTTCTGTCATCTCCTCGGCCCCAGTCTCTGGGCCTGGGTCATAGTAGATGCTCAATAAATATTTACTGTGTTGAGGAATGTATAGACAGAACTATATCGAAGTCAGGGTTTCTCAGCCTCAGTGCTCTTAATATTTTAGGCCAGATAATCCTTGGTCGTGGGGGTTCTGTGCTAGGCATTATAGGAATTTTAACTCTATCCCATACCTCTACCCTTTAGATGCCAGTAATAACCCCCAAGATGTAATAGCCAAAAATGTCTCCAGACATTTACTCTGGAGGGCAAATTTTCCCCCATTTGAGAACCACTGGTTGAATGGAGTATGATTGTTACTTCAGCTACGTAAATAGGAAGATGAGAATTAATTCCAGGAAACTCATTTGGGTGAGGAGGAAGGGAAAGGAACAGAGGGAGATGGAGGGGGATAATTATTGCTGCTCATCTTGTCAGTACTTTGCAGTATCAGTTTTATACCATGGGATTTAGATGTCATTGCTTTTTTCTCCTGTAGGAACTACGATACTGAGACAGGTCAAGCAATGTCCAAATGAGCATTTTCCAAAGCCAGTTCTTCAGAACATTAATTCTGTGGACACTTAGTAGATGCTACTGATAAAAGGGGTCCATGGTCAAATAAATCCATAAATACAAGATTCAGGACAATTAAACAGATTCTTTTCTCATTGCAGAACTTATCAGAGTCCTTAACCTTCTAATGTGCTTTGAAAGTCTCCAAAGGGAAATGTAGGATGGCTCCTTTACCAAATTTTTGGACCATCGGTCTCTTTTTGGCCAACCATCTTGTGGAATTAACATGTTTGGGAACACACTCTGGCCTAAGTTTATCGCTATGATAAAATTTTTCCACTTTCATGGCACAAGTCATCCTAGGATGTAGGTTACTGCGGCACTTCCATTATTGTAAAGGTGGGAAAACCAGAACACAGAGCAGTTACATTGCTTGCTCAGGGTCATACAACTATTAAGTGACAAATCCCAGATTTGAATCCAGGTCCGGCTAAGACCACGTTCTTAGCCGCTCGGGATCTCCCTGCCCCAACCTCATTCCTCTCACTCATTCGTTCATTCAGCTATCATCACTTTAGTAGCTCCTATGTGCCAGGCACTGTGGGAGGAGTGAACAGGTGTAAAGTATGTGTGGAAGAAGTTTAAGATGTTCCAGAAGAGTGGACACACAGCCCCCCCGCCAGTGACTTAGCCAGTGAAGTGTCCAACTCTTGAATTTGGCTCAGGTCATGATCTCAGGGTTGTGAGACTGAGCCACGCATCAGGCTCTATGCTCAACAAGGAGCCTGTTTGAGATTCTCTTTCACCTTCTCCCTCTGCACCTCAAACCCCCACCCCACCAGGCCAAATGATACTCCAGAAGAATAACAGCCATGACAGCCTACCCTTGGGGCACATATAAGATTCATGTTTAAGAGAGGTAGCTTGTGGGGTGCCTGGGTGGCTCAGTGGGTTGAGCCGCTGCCTTCGGCTCAGGTCATGATCTCAGGGTTCTGGGATCGAGTCCCGCATTGGGTTCTCTGCTCAGCAGGGAGCCTGCTTCCCTTCCTCTCTCTCTGCCTGCCTCACTGCCTGCTTGTGATCTCTCTCTGTCAAGTAAATAAATAAAATCTTTAAAAAAAAAAAAAAGAGAGAGAGAAGTGACTTGTGAGCTAAAAAAAACATTAGAGGAATATACAGGGTAAAGCTTCATGACATTGGGTTTGGCAACAAATTCTCTGACCGTATTAAAAGTCCAGGCAACAAAGAAAAAATAGAGTAATTGAACTAAATCCAAATTAAAAACTGCACCAGAGGACATCTCAACACTGACAAAGCAACTCGCAGAATGGGAGAAAACATCTGCAAACAATACGTCTACCAAAAATTAAATAAAAACTCCAATGTATATTTGTCCAATGAACAATGTTGCGTTATTGCTGTAGACACAAGGTCAACACTCACATTAAAAGATGTTCAACGTCACTCGCTATTCACCTGGGAAATGCAACACCAAAACATTGCCCCCTGGCCAAAATAACAATCACAGTAGTAGTAGCGCTCATCAAAGATGATGACACAGATGCTGGGAGAAGTTGGAGCAGAGAGAACCACGTGCCCTGTACACGGAAATACAAAATAACGCCATCACTGGGGGAATCGACACCCTGGGTCCTGAAGAATAGATAATCACGGTGGCTGCCCAGGGACAGGGGAGAAAGGACTCAGAAATGATTATTTAATAGATCCAGGGTTTCAGTTTTGGTTCACGAAGAGGTTCTAGAAACGCATGGTGATGACAGTTGCAAAATATAAATCTCCCTTTTATCTAATTAAAACATTACCATTTTGCTTTGTTCTGTTTTTGCTTTTTGGAAAAGGCTGGAATGAGAAATGACTCAAAGACTGCTTCCTGTCCTAGTCTCCTGGTCACCAGTTTATCCCATTAAAGGGAGAGATGAGCTCATGTCATCCTAGTTATAGTGAAAATAATAAATGCAGGCTTTCTCTCCCTCTCTCCTCCTCTCCCCCTCTGGTGGCACAACCCAGGGCTCTATAGTGACCTGTGGCTGCTTCTTGGCACTGCACAAAAGAATATAAACTATGGAGGGTAGAGGAGTAGCAGACACCTGCTGTATTAGGAAGAAAAAGTCAGAGCTGACTAGTTTATTTTCCAGTGGAAAGGGTGTGTTTATACTTACCTAGGAAAATTTCCAGAGAGAATAGGAAAATAACCCCTTAAAAACCGTATTGAAAGTTTGGATCCCTCAAAGGAGCCTAAATATTCCTGGCAAATATTTGACCCTATTATTTTAACCCTGATTAACCTAAAAATACTCTACTGACATTCAGAGAAATAACTGATGATCAGAACAGAAACTGGAGCTGAAAACCTCAGTTTTTCCCTGTGTAGCCTAAGGCTATCTGCTGAAATTCCAATTATAGTCATTCTACAAAATCTGATTTCCCTAAAACAGTTTCACATCCAAATCATCAAGAGAGCATAAAATAGATTGCGGGCTCTTCCCCTGGGCGTTTCTGAATCAGTGGGTCCAGGGTGGCGGTCAAGGAGGCCAGGCATTAGCATTTCTTCTGAGTTCCGGTGGGGAGCTAAGGCTGCTGCTCAGAGGACTGCACTCTGAGAACCATGGCCTTCAGATAGCGGCGTGTTTCTCATGAGGTAATTGATGCATTTCTGACAAGTGGATCATGAATCAAGTAATATTTTTCCAGTTTCCTACATTACGACTTTGGAGTCTTTTACATCATTGCTGATGATGACCACTGATATTTTATGGCTTCTGCCCTCTACCAAGTGATGGTCCATCAGTAAGCAAACTCCTGCAGACTGAAGAGGGGCCATACCATCATAGGCCACGTGGTGAACACTATTGTAGGAAAAACCATGCTCCCTTTCTAACTTGTTTCATGAGGCTAGATCTTCATTCATTAAGATTTCCAAAGTCAGGTGCAGTTGAACAGCCTAGCTTAAAAATCCAAGCCAGGTTCGTTACCTGCGAGCAGAGCTGGGGAACATTTAGATCCATAACCATCCGAAATGCCACCTAACGAATGTAAGTGCTGGAAACTGAAGTGGGAATTGACTGGTAATAATTGCTCTTCCCCTCTATTATTTGTAGAGCAGCCTTTGCACACACGGTACTAGGTAGGACTTGGTGATGACAATACCAGGACACCCCTGAACCAGATCCTGTGCTCAGGGGCTAATGGTCCAGAGGAGCCTAGATGAAGGACAGCACTGAAGAATGAATGGAGCCAAGACTGGAAAAACAGAGACCCTCATTGGCCTCCCCTTTCATTTCTCAATGACCAGGACAAGCCATGGGGTTAGGTCATGGTAGTTACCCTACCCCATCCTGAAGGACTAAAGAGACCATGCTGGAAGGGCGGTTAATTCCACGGCCCCTGCTTCATGGTCTCAAATACCTTCATGTACTTCCTCAGCCTTGCCAGACAGTTGTGCCCTGGACAACATAAGAAGTCAAGGGTTGGACGCTGAGGGATGAGAGGATTACCCCAGGTTTTTCAATGATCCCTACATTACAGCCCTGCCATCATTCCAAAAGACTACAACTTACAGCCATCCAACCATTGTGGGAGAGTAAAAAGTCAAATTGCCTTTGTGATCTAGAAGATAGATAACTGAACCTTGATAGGAGAGGACAAAGGAGAACTCTTATCTGCTTTTCTCGTCCTTCCTATGGAAGATCCCATGATAGATTCTTTGTGGTGATTAGGATAAGAGAAGGAATGCAGTCTCTGGAGACACCGCCGAGTCAGAGTCACTAAACGACGACAATTGGCATGCTAAACGATTAACTGATAACAAGTTACACAAGTGTCCATTTCATCTTCACTCCAAGAAGAATAACTTACTCTTAAGACTGTGTAATCAACAATATTTTCTAGCAATATTTTAATAATAAAATGTAAGTTTCAACTGTTTGGTAAAACTTTTTTTTATACATGTTACCATCAACATATGCAGCAGTTCCTCTATATAAAAATAGATTAGGTTGATTTGTTATTTTCTTATTACACAAATAATAAGCATTGTAAATGTTTGCAAAATACCAAGGCATATAAATTAAAATATGAAGTTTCCCTTTATTTTCTCCAAATTTTCTCCCCATTCCTGAAGTAATCTCTATTTTAACAGTTTGATCTCTGTCTTTCCAGTTCTCTTTCTGTGTGCATATCCTTATTTATGTGTGCACATACATGGGTTGGGATTTTAAAAACATAAATGTCTGAGTATTATACTTACTATTTTACAAACTTTTAAAATTTAACAATAGGTCTTAAATCTTTCCACGTAAGTATACATAGGTCTATTTGTTCTTTTTTTTTTTTTTTTTGAAGATTTTATTTATTTATTTGACAGGCAGTGATCACAAGTAAGCAGAGAGGCAGGCAGAGAGAGAAGGGGAAGCAGGCTCCCCACTGAGCAGAGAGCCTGATGTGGGGTTCGATCCCAGGACCCTGAGATCATGACCTGAGCTGAAGGCAGAGACTTGAACCCCCTGAGCCACCCAGGCGCCCCCTATTTGTTCTCTTTAAATACTCATTTTATTTGATATGAATGTATTGGGTATAATCAATCTCATGAGAATAGACTTTGAGTGGTTTTATTTTTGCTATTTTAACAGCGGTAAAGTTATGTCTTTATGCTGATCCTTTTGCTTTTCTAGCACTCCAGGAGTGCTTCTATAAAAGACATTTCTCAAGGTAGAGTCAGTGAATATCTACATTGTTTCCAACATTTAAATATTATGAACAGCATTGCAAGGAACTGTCTTGGTTTTCTGATATTCTTTCAGAAACCACTGTTTTATAAAACATATAATGTATTATTTGTTTCAGGGGTACAGGTCTGAGAATCTTCAGTCTTACATAATTCACAGCACTCACCATAGCACATACCCTCCCCAGTGTCCAGAATTACTTTTTTTTTTAATCAAAAGAACATCAGATAAGCAGTTAAGAGATCTGCGTTCGGGTTCCTAGCAGTGTCAACTCTTATGAATCTCACTTCCCTTGTCAGAACCCTAGGTTCCTAATCTAAGTTAAAAATACTTACATTAAGGCCAAATAAATTTTTTAAAAAGCTTAAAGTAAATCATCACTAAAGTCTTTCCTAATTCTAAAGTTTTATTCCATAAATCAAAAGATGAAACATTTTTCTGGGGAAAAGCCATAAAATTTTAAAAGGTAATCGCCTAAGTAGAGATTTATAGGATGTCTAATAGTTAAGTTCAAATCAGTTCAGTGAATATTTCACTGAGTATAAGTTATTATCTTTTACATTTTATGCCAGACATAAAATGCCAGAAGATATGCCAGAAGATAGTGCTTCTATCCTTAAGGAACTTATAACCTAGGAGGTGGGAAACTCTAATTGATAACAATAAGGCAAAATATAGGGCATGTTAAAAAATATACAAATAAATTTCTGTTGGATGTGTAGAATTGTAAACCTGGACCTAGTGAATATTCTCACTAAGATCTTAGCTAAGTAATGAGTCTCCCAGAGAAAAAAAAATCAAATCATTCTCAGGGCTCTCTCAGTTTTTGCTAATGGGGCTACTTTGTTTCTAGGTGCTGTGGAGAGGGTAAAGAAGATTCGAGACTATGCTTTTGTGCACTTCAGTAATCGAGAAGATGCAGTAGAGGCTATGAAGGCTTTAAATGGGAAGGTAAGGTAGAACAACACGTACACACACACACACACACACACACACACAGGTTTCACACAAGTGTGTTGTGTAAACTTTATTCAGAAGAACAATCCCGCAAGTCTGTGTCCCTCAGGCTTTCTCCACTTCTGACAAGACTGCACGGGTCCATTGAAGATGAACACAAGAGAAGTGACAGAAACACAATGCAGATGTGGCTCATGTGTCTGGCTCTACCTCTAATTTGGGGAGATTTGAACAAGTCCCTGGCTCTCAATTTCCCTACAAAGTGGGTGATTGGAGTACATTATTTCAGGGCATTTTTCTCAGACCCAGTTTTCTCTCATTACTTCAAGAGATTATCACCTCATTACTGTAGTATTTTGGAGGTTGAAGACCAGAAAACAGGCCAATTCTGTTGTCATTCTGCCCTCAGAGTTTGCCTTTCCTACTCTGGAAGGCTCTGGGTCTCTTCCCCTTGCCAAGAGTAGGGTGAGGGGGAAATTAACTTCTAAAATCCTTTCTCCTGACTTGTACATAGAAACCAAGATCATATTTACTTTTTTGATGCAATAAACATTAAAACCTTTCTATAGACAACTTACTTTGCTAAACAATGTCTGGGACAAAAAAAAAGTATATATATATATATATATATATATATATATATATATATATATATACTTGTCACCAAGGTAAAAGTTTACAGAGGACTAGAATGAGTACACAAGCATCTTTCATGGTTCAGCCAAACAAGTTCAGTTTCATTACATTTATAGATAGAGAGGTGAGAAAGTCTGAAGGAATCAGTAAATCTTCATGGAGATGAGAAGATGGTATCCATGAGAAGTGATAAAAATTGGACAGAATTCCCAAAGGAAAGAACCACAGACATGGAGAGGCAGTCTCAGAGACATAGAATTTGGAAAGAGCAGGAAATGACTGAGGAACAGTGAAAGTAGACCGATTCAGTTAGAACATCACGCACGTAGGGCCGTGTTGCCCGTCTGGCTTTGAACAGTTAGTCTTAACAGCAGACGGATGGTGAAAGGACTAAGGACAGAAGGGTGAGTGTGGGGGAGGGAACTGAAGAGAGGTGGAACCGAAGCTCAGGGTGCCACCAGAATCAAGGCAACAGGTGGCAGGAAACATAATGGGAAGCCTCACTAAGAGAGGGCTGTGTAGAGCAGGTCTCCTTGGAGAAGCAGGGATCTTTGGCCAAAGGACACAGCCAGGGGCTAAGGGAGCACCTCTGGAACAGGTCCTTTAGTCACAAGTGGCTAGGTTTAGGGAACCTCCATATGTCTGGAGGGGGGAAAAAAAAAAAAAACACTGCCTCCAAAACACAAAAACTGTAAAGCAAAAATTGAATGCAAATTTAAATACGTGTCCTTGAAGCAAAACATGATTTAGTCTTCATTGGTGATTACATTTAATATCATAAAATTGTTACTACCTTGAAAACAATCTGTAGGTTCACTTCTCAATTTGAAAACATTCCTGAGGATACATTACAATTGCTGAGAAGGAACTGTCAGTCATAAATTATGTGCTAAATAGTTACATTGAAATAATCACAATGGAAAAATATTCAAATTGTTCCCAGTTTTTAGTTAGATATTTTTATAGCAATGTGTACATATATATCAAGGTTAAATATATATTCAAAATCTTAAAATATGTACCAAATATTATAATTATATCTAACTATAATGTTGCATGGGAACATGAAAAGTAAGTTTGCCTAGGAACTATGTAAGGCTTGAGTATACATATGCATATTAATAGTTGACCTATCAGACAGGGTGCGACTCAAAAGCTTTTTGTGTATTGGAGTAATTATCACATACAATTTAGGGAAATGAATGTACTAAGAGTTGTAATTTTGTGGAGTAGGAAGAGAGGTATCATTGGAACTTTTTGAAAAGCTATTATAGTCACGCAAATAGGAAGAAATAGGGCTTGACCAAGGGCAGGAATACAAAGTAGGAGAAAACGCCACACAGGGCTATGGGGGATGAATTCAAAACACCCAGGAAATGACTGGATGTTGGAGTGAGCAAGAGTCATTGCTTTTCAATATGGGAGACCATGATGATGTGGTCAGGGAAGCCAGGAAAGGAAACCTACTTAGAGAGAAAGGTGATGAACTAAGCTTTGCATTTGATTGTTCATTTGTTCTGCAAATAACTTGTGGATGTCTGTGATGTGCAAGGAATTTTGCTAGGCTTGGGAATACACCGATTAATAAGATGTCGTCCTATCTCTTGAAACATCTAGACCAAATAACTAAAATACAATACTAAGTTTAAAACACTATTACAGGGACAGATAAATGCAGTAAAAAATCTATTACCACACTAAATCTGGCTTTGCAGTAAAGAACCATTCCATTAAAAATGTCTCTGGATATGGAAGGACCTAGAAGCAGAGGTCTATTTGGGTGTCTCACCTTCCTCCAGACAGGACTGAAGATAAAAATTATTTTTAATTTTTTAATTTTTTTATTAACATACAATGTATTATAGCACCAGGGGTATAGGTCTGTGAGTTGCCAGGTTTACACACTTCACAGCACTCACCATAGCACATACCCTCCCCACCGTCCATAACCCCACCACCCTCTCCCTACCCCCCTCCCCACGGCAACCCTCAGTTTGTTTTGTGACATTAAGAGTCTCTTATGGTTGGTCTCCCTCCTGATCCCATCTTGTTTCATTTATTCTTTTCCTACCCCCCAAACCCCCCATGTTACATCTCCACTTCCTCATATCAGGGAAATCATATGATAGTTATCTTTTTCTGATTGACTTATTTTGCTAAGCATAATACCCTCTAGTTCTATCCATGTCATCACAAATGGCAAGATTTCATTTCTTTTGATGGCTGCATAGTATTCCATTGTATATATATCCCACATGAAGATAAAAATTCTTATATGTAATACCACTCTGTTCCTTTGGACACTCAGATATGTTTCTTCTAATAACATTGACACCAGTGTGAGATAGTTGAATTTCATCAGGATTCTCTCTCTCAGTGTATTCCAGCTAATATGTTAAATACTGGCTCCTGCTCCTAGAAAATCAGGCCGATATATGAAACTAGGAACAAGTGACAACCGGGAAGCACAACTTTGGCCAGCAAACCTCAATGGTCTCAGAACCACTGAGCACTCACAAAATGGTGAGCAGCCATGACAGGGAATTCTGGAGGGAATGTTTCATATTACTTGCTTTCTTTATAAAAATAGAGGCTTATACTAATCTTACACAGAAGAAGCTACAAGTGCTTCCTCACAACACCTTGTCCCATCAATAAGAACTACCTCAATCCTTCAAGCATTTGTTGAGAGACATCTTTGACTCTTATGTACGCAAGCCATATGGGAAAGTGAGTCATGCGTGCAGCTCTCCCCACAGCCCTTCTCGCCAATATCTGGATCTGTTTGCAAACTGTCCAAAACTTGCATTAGAAAAACAAACAAACAACCAGAACCTCTCCAATAATCCTTGAGGACAAGTTTTAAGATGTATGTGACCTGAGAAATCTCAGTACTGCCCCTGCCATCCCAGCCAGTTCCCACCTCTTTTAAACCTTTCTTCTCTTCCAGTGAAACTTACCTTTCACTGGCTGCTCTAAGGAGTAAACCGTCTAGCTGGTAGGTGGCCCAAAAGATCTGACAAGGCCATCCCTGCCACAGTGTTAACAATGGACAAAGATTTCCTTACTGGTTTCCTACCAACTTCCCTGTGCTGTGCTAAGTAGTAGACATTATATTCCACCCATTATTAACCTAAAATTTCTTAGAATTATATAATATGCAACTTAAAAGATATATAGTGTAAAACTTTCACATAATTCTCTGTCACAGGGACTGTATCACAAAATTTACAACCTGAATGTCAGGGGTCGGTGCCCAGTTTGTTCGCATCAAACCTGTCGCATATTATATGCAATTTTCCAACAAAACCACTCAGGAAAACTCAACTGGCACATGAACATGAACCCATGAAGAGACAAGATATGTATAAGTGAGACCATGACCAGACTGTCAGATTGACTAACACCCAAGAGACCAGGGCTCAGGCACACTTGACTGTCTTCATATCTTCTCATGTTGATTCCTCTTTGCTCTCTACGACAGGTGCTGGATGGTTCCCCCATTGAAGTGACGCTAGCCAAACCAGTGGATAAAGACAGTTATGTTAGGTACACCCGAGGCACGGGTGGAAGAGGCACCATGCTGCAAGGAGAGTACACCTACTCTCTGGGCCATGTTTATGATCCCACCACAACCTACCTTGGAGCTCCTGTCTTCTATGCTCCTCAGGCCTATGCAGCAATCCCTGGCCTTCATTTTCCAGCCACCAAAGGACACCTTGGCAACAGGGCCATTATCCGAGCCCCTTCTGTTAGAGGTAATGCTCATCAACTCTTGCTCTAGAATAACTCTACGATTTCAAATGATTTGTATTGCCACAGCCTTAGACAAATGGGATGGACCCACTGGGAGAAAAGGACTGGGAAATAAATCATTTATGAAAAATCAAGAATTATTATATCAGTAGTTGTCCTTCCATAAAAATCTTTTTTCACATTACAACTGGTTATTGAAAAACCTTGGTCAGAACATAGCACAAATGGGTCTAATGCATACAGTTGATCGTTGTCTGGGCCCATAAAATTTGTTCAGACTAAGTAGTTAGCTTCTCTCTTATCACTGGACCACTATACTGCAGTCATATGGGACTTATTAGAAAACCCAAGTGAAAGCAGGATGGTCCAATGGAAACCAATTATCTCAAATAGCAAAAAACAGGTATATTTGACGGTAACTCAGTGGCATCAAATTCATACATAATCACAAAATACCATATGTATTCTAACAGATATATGAGATACTTTCAGCTGACCTTCCCTAGAAATACATGCTGTGTCTTCTAAAAGGCCACACTGTCGAGGAAATCAACCTATTTCTCCAGGATATGGGGAACTAAATAGTAAAGTCCAAATAGAAGAAAGACTAACTACCAAACAATAAATCTTTCCTATGTAATCCTATAGAAATTCCAAGTGTTCACCCAGTTCTCTGGGCTCAGTTCAAACAATATAGATGTTAAGGAAAGCATTTTTATTTTGAATAAACTACCCTGTCTCTGCCTAAGGGGATCCTTCTGAATGGTTCTGCTAGGATAGAGTTAATGCCAAAAGAATGCCAGTTCTATCTTCCAAATAGGACACCACTCTGGGCAATTCGGCAATGAATTGTATTTAACTCTATACTTGGGTTTTACTTAGAAGCAAATCAGATCACTGTGAAAACAATTATCTTACTGTGTTTTGCTATTTTTCAGGAAAATTGAATTGACCATCCTAGAAGCTCTAGTCTTCAACAGCCTTAAAAGTTCCATAATCATAATAAAATCACTCCACCCAAAATTATAATCATCAGGTTATTCTCCAGGATATTTATCTATGTGATGACAAATTATGTCGTTGAAGTATTGGGCATTTATAATCTGAAATCATCTTGTAAAATAATCCATACATTAAATATAAATTGCCAACCAGTTGTAATGTAGGAAAAAAACCAATTTTCACTCTAAGGGGAAAAACACCTTATAACAAGAAAGGAATCAAAGAATGATATTCATGGATGAAGGGTAATCAATTTAATTTTTTTTATCACTTTACACCACCAATAGGAAATCAAAGTAGTAAGATAGCAAACAAAAAATCAAAAGGAATCTATTAATGAAACTCAGTGGAAATAAAAGCCTCAAATTGTCCGAACATAAAACAGAAAATAGTGAACCAATAAACATGGTTTCTAAATGGTCAATGTTTCCCAACCGATCATTGGGGTTGGGATTATTGGGGAAGCTAGAATTCATTTCTGATCTACTGATCAATGATAAAAAATGCAAGATTTATTTTAATACATGTGGTCATACCATGCTGGGATGTTTAAATACCTTCCCAACATTTATTAATCTATAGAGGAATGTCAACAAAAGATCAACCGAAGATATAAATTACAATTTTTTTCTCTGTGCCAAAGTTTTAAAGTTGCTCATGCATTTATCAGTAGCTTTGACAATATGGCTTTCTTCCACAGATTTAAAAAACAAAAACAAAAGCAAAACAAAACAAAACAAAGACACTTACTGTGAACTCTATGTTGAGTTTCATTATATTAGAATCCTAGAGTTTTCTATGCATCTTGAGGGCAATGATCAATGTGACTTGGGCTAACTTTTCCATTACAGTAAGATTCAGGGTGATCTTCTGGTGGTTTGATTCAGTTTAATGCCTTCTTACATTCCTAGAAATTTACATGAATGTACCTGTAGGGGCCGCGGGAGTGAGAGGACTGGCCGGCCGGGGCTATTTGGCCTATACAGGCCTGGGTCGTGGATACCAGGTCAAGGGAGACAAGAGAGAAGACAAACTCTATGACATGTTACCTGGAATGGAGCTCACCCCAATGAATCCTGTCACTTTAAAACCTCAAGGAATTAAACTTGCTCCCCAGGTAGGTAATGTTATTCCAGAGATAAGTTTCCTTCTGTTGAGCCAAAGACCATCCACATTTGCCTTTCATCAAATGATCTGATTTGATCCCTCCTTGGGTTATTGTTTGGTTTGGTTGGGTTAAAGAGGTCAAGTGGCCAATCAGCATAACATACAGCGAGAGAATGCTGCCCCTTGAGGGCCACTGTTCCATCACAGGCTTTCTTCTATTTCCTAAATAATCTGAACAAAATGGAATGTGAGGATTCTGAGAGCTATTAAGAATTATCAACTGATATCTTACATGAAAATAACATGAAGCAAAGACCCTATTTCAAAATTAATACCTGCTCTGAAGGAGTTGGCTAATGGGGAATATTCATGACAGGAAATGAATAGGACACTTAGACATCTTCTATGGGAAACACTGTGTGAGAGAAAACACCATACCACCTCTGGTGATGTCATGACTTGTATTAATGATAAGATGCCATCGGTCATATCTCATTAGGTCTCCCATGAGGATTTTGCTTGGGGAAGGACATGATGGTGACTTTGTAATACTTTTATTCCACAGCTCCAAGTTTCCAGGTTTCCACATGAGGCTGGGGTTTTTATTATTGGAAAATTTGAAGTCATAAAAGCTGTCCCAGGGTGGAAAGTGAATAACAGGGTTAAAAATAAAACAAAACAGGATCTGTGTGAACCCTGAGCCTGTTGCCTGGGGCTGTGCAGTCCATGCCAGGCACTCTGTAGAGACACTGGCTGAGGAACCCATGCCAGTTGTTCAGAGATACAGTTAGGGGATCCCAAAGGAAAAATCCTTACTCCAGCATGGAAGTAGCCTTCTGATTGTGATCAAACAGAAAGCATGGTTTTCTAAAGGCTCATCCTGAGTATTATTTTTGTTGGATCAATAGGGATCTTGTACATACAGATTAGTTCATCGAAGGTTTCTGCTAACCCTACCCAGGCAATTAAAAATAAAGATGCCTAGTAGAGTGGCACACAGCACTCATTTCTTTGATCAAAAACCATCTATTAGGCACACACCATGTTAGGTGCTGGGCATGGAAAAGGGAACATAATACAGTCTTTGTCATCAAAAATCATATGGGACTCCAATGAGAGGATCCGGACAAATCAACAGATTATTACTGTAAACTCTATTGACTGTCATGGTGAAGCATTGTCCAGAAAACATGAAGGCTTGTCATCCAGTCGATCTTGAGATAAAATATAAAATAAGGAAACTCATTAAGGAACTAGAATACTTAGAAACCATTTAAGAAAATAAAAAATAATCATCATTATCAATTCCATGTAATACTTCTAAGAACCGCCAGAGAGTGAGGAATGATCTCGGCTTCTTATATAAAACCCAGGTGAGAAACTGGTCATGGTCTGTGAAAAACCCACAGCAAATATCATTCTCAATGGGGAACAACTGAGAGCTTTTCTACCAAGGTCAGGAACACAGCAAGAATGTCCATTATCACCACTGCTATTCAACATAGTACTAGAAGTCCTAGCCTCAGCAATCAGACAACAAAAAGAAATTAAAGGCATCTGAATCAGCAAAGAAGAAGTCGAACTACCACTCTTTGCAGATGATATGATACTATATGTGGAAAACCCAAAAGACTCCACTCCAAATCTGCTAGAACTTGTACAAGAATTCAGTAAAATGTCAGGATATAAAATCAATGCACAGAAATCAGTTGCATTTCTATACACCAACAACAAGACAGAAGAAAGAGAAATTAAGGAGTCAATCCCATTTACAATTGTATCCAGAACCATAAGATACCTAGGAATAAACTTAACCAAAGAGGCAAAGAAGCTGTACTCAGAAAACTATAAATCACTCATGAAAGAAATTGAGGAAGATACAAAGAAATGGAAAAACGTTCCATCCTCATGGATTGGAAGAACAAATGTTCTGAAACTGTCTGTGCTACCTAAAGCAATCTACACGTTTAATGTAATCCCTATCAAAACACCATCATTTTTTTTCAAAGAAGTGGAATAAATAATCCTAAAATTTATATGAAACCAAAAAAGACCTTGAATAGCCAGAGGAATGTTGAAAAAGAAAGCCATAGTTGGTGGCATCACAATTCCAGACTTCAAGCTCTATTACAAAGCTGTCATCATCAAGACAGTATGGTACTGGCACAAAAACAGACACATAGATCAGTGGAACAGAATAGAGAGTCCAGAGGCACCTGGGTGGCTCAGTGGGTTAAAGCCTCTGCCTTTGGCTCAGGTCATGATCCCAGGGTCCTGGGATTGGGCCCCGCATTGGGTTCTCTGCTCAGCAGGGAGCCTGCTTCCCCCTCCCTCTCTCTCTGCCTGCCTCTCTGCCTACTTGTGATCTCTGTCTGTCAAATAAATAAATAAAATCTTAAAAAAAAAAAAAAGAATATAGAGCCCAGAAATGGACCCTCAACACTATGGTCAACTAATTTTCGACAAAGCAGGAAAGAATGTCCAATGGAAAAAGGACAGCCTCTTAAACAAATGGTGTTGGGAAAATTGGACAGCCACATGCTGTCCAATGGATGGTCCAAGAATGAAACTGGACCATTTCCTTACACCACACACAAAAATAGGCTCAAAATGGATGAAAGATCTCAATGTGAGAAAGGAATACATCAAAATCCTTGAGGAGAACACAGGCAGCAACCTCTTCGACCTAAGCTGCAGCAACTTCTTCCTAGAAACATCGCCAAAGGCAAGGGAAACAAGAGCAAAAATGAACTATTGGGACTTCACTGAGATCAAAAGTTTTTGCACCGCAAAGGAAACAGTCAACAAAACCAAAAGACAACTGACAGAATGGAAGAAGATATTTGCAAACAACCTATCAGTTGAAAAGCTAGTATCCAAAATCTATTAAAAAAACTTATCAAACTCAATGCCCAAAGAACAAATAATCCAATCAAGAAATGAGCAAAGGACATGAACATACATTTCTGCAAAGAAGACATCCAGATGGCCAACAGACACACGAGAAAGTGCGCCACATCACTTGGAATCAGGGAAATACAAATCAAAACCACAATGAGATACCACCTCACACCAGTCAGAATGGCTAAAATTAACAAGTCAGGAAACAACAGATGCTGGTGAAGATGTGGAGAAAGGGGAATCCTACTACAATGTTTGTGGGAATGCAAGCTGGTGCAGTCACTCTGGAAAACAGCATGGAGGTTCATCAAAGAGTTGAAAATAGAGCTACCCTATGACCCAGCAATTGCACTACTGGGTATTTACCCTGAAGATACAAATGTAGTGATCCGAAGGGGCACATGCACCCCAATGTTTATAGCAGCAATGTTCACAATAGCCAAACTATGGAAAGAACCTAGATGTCCATCAACAGATGAATGGATAAAGAAGAGGTGGTGTATAGATATACAATGGAATACTATGCAGCCATCAAAAGAAATGAAATCTTGCCATTTGCAATGACATGGATGGAACTAGAGAGTATTGTGCTGAGTGAAATAAGTCAATCAGAGAAAGACAATCATCATATGATCTCCCTAATATGAGGAATTTGAGAGGTCACGTGGGGGGTTGGGGAGGTAGAGAAGGAGAAAATGAAATAAGATGGGATCAGGAGGGAGACAAACCATAAGAGACTCTTAATCTCACAAAACAGAGGGTTGCCGGGGGAGGGGGGAGGGAGAGGGTGGTGGGGTTATAGATATTGGGAAGGGTATAGGCTATAGTGAGTGGTGTGGAGTGTGTAAGCCTGACGATTCACAGACCTGTACCCCTGGGGCTAATAATATATTATATGTTAATAAAAAATTAAAAGTTAAAAAAAAAAAGAAATTGGTCATGGCTTATAGGGATATGTAAGGAACCACCTCTCCCAACTAACTAATTAAAGTTCTTTATTTAGTCTCTGCATCTCTACAAGGACGGCTTAGAAACTGCAGGTGATGCCACCGCAAAAACATAGATAGAGCTTTAACAACCCCATGGCAGGGTCAAGGTCATCAGACAAGAGCCAGGAGACCAGATGTGCCCAGCAGAGTCAGGAGTTAGAGTCCATACTCTCTGAGCACGTGTTTGCACAACAGGCTCAAAGAGGCAGGCAGAATGTCTGCCAGCTAAAGCAGGCTACTGGTGCCCAGGACCCTCCGGGAACATTCTGTAGATAACAAGAGATGCTACAGAGCCAAGAGTCGTAACAAGCAAAAGTCAGTAGAGGATATAAGAGCAGTCTACAAATTTAATAAACTGGAAAATGCCCTGCGATCGCAGCTGGATTCGTATCAGAACCAATGAGATAAGAAGTTCCATGGAGTCAGCCCGGGGCACTGTTCTGTCCCCAGGTCTTATTCTTTTCACAGTGAGGCCCTGTTTTGCAATTTCCTGAACCTGCTGACTCATGGGAGCACTGGGGCTGGTGGGTCACTGAAAATGACTACGGGATGAAAAAAAAAAAAAAAAATGGGTGCCTGGAGACAAGATTCAGCTTGGAGTAGTGAAAAAGGGCAGAAAAAAGCATGCAGGAAGATTGTAAAACTCAGATCTTTGTAAAAACAGCCAGAAGTGTTATTTTGCCAAATAAAGACATTGCCTCTGTCCACATCCATCTATTAATGCTCACCAGTAACTAATAACCATTAAACTTTTTAACTCAATTTTTTATGAAAACGTGAAGTTAAAACCCTATGACAAATGACATGAGGTAAATATATTCTTAGGTTATTTTCTCTAAAACATTATAAATAGAAGGATTAACGGTAGTAACGAGGAAATGCAGCCGCGGGCTTGAAATGTCCACTGTTTTTAATGGAATAAATTCATCAAACAAATCGTAAAGTTAAACTATTGGTAAAAAAGTTACAGCTAATGAACTCAACTAAAAACATATTAGAATAAATGGTGTGAAAATGATTTTTGTGAATTAATCGACATAACATTTTAAATGGAGTTCAAGTTGAGTTCATCTTAAATTTTATGAGTCATTAAACCCTGTGGCATTTTCTATTTTCTTAACATTAGCTTAAATGCTGAAGATTAGAGTTTAAAAACCCTGAAAACTGGAGAAATCATGCAAATGTGACATTTGAAAGGGCAATCACTTTTTTTTTTTCCACACTCGTAGATATTAGAAGAAGTTTGTCAGAAAAACAACTGGGGACAACCAGTGTATCAGCTGCACTCGGCCATTGGACAAGATCAAAGACAACTTTTTTTATACAAAATAACCATTCCTGCCCTGGCCAGCCAGAATCCTGCAATGTGGGTAACATCTCCAAATTCCTAATCTTTAACGCTTTTTAGAATAAGAGTCTCTTGTAGATCAAGTGTATTTTATCGCTACACTAATAAGCGAAACACTTGGGTCTACTGCTCACTTGTGTTTCATTAAACACAAACGCTGAGATGTGTAGTTGGGACGAACGTACCCAGGGGGGTCTGACATCTGGGGGGTCTGACATCTCAGAGGTCCTGAATTTCACACAATGTAGACTGCACAGTGTAAGCAACCAGTAAAAAAGTGCAGACATAAAATGCAACAGGAATTGGAACTAGAGTCCATTCTTTTATCTGTGTAGTATTTAGGTTGAACCATATGAAATTGCCATTTTATCCATGACCACAGCCTATGCGAGGTCACTTACATTTTGGATCAAAGGTCCTCTCTGTGGGTTAGTATCGCCTCCTGGAGCCTGACTGGGTACACGTTTTAGGAACCGTCCTGTTTCACGTGTACCTTAGAAAAGCCATGTGGTGAGTTCCAGGTGTGCTCCAGGAATGTCCTCTTGGCCCCCCGCTGTCGTCTGCACATACACCTGTATGTGTATGAGGTCTTCAATGCAAAGAGAATGAAAACCACACGGATAAAATTCCATCATCAGCTCCTCTTAGCTCACGAACAGCGACTTGGGTTTTGTCCCATCTCAGCACCTCAAAGGTAACACCTGACTCTGCCTTGCAGCCACCCCTTCACACCTCCGAAGCTCAGTGCTTACGTGGATGAAGCAAGGACCTATGCGGCCGAGTACACCCTGCAGACGCTGGGCATTCCGACCGAGGCGGCCGATGCCCCTACCGCGGCAGCTGCCGCCACCGCCTTCCCAGGTGGGAAACATGGCACCCTGCCCTGGGGTGTTTGAGAAACAGTCCCCCCACCCTGGTACCCTGAACTCTGAGAGTTGTTTTTGAACTCCACCCACAATAAATCCGGTTACACATTCTGTGGCCAAAAACACGGGGCAAATGCGGGAACCATCAAGGTAGGAGATAAGAGTGAGTGGGAAGCAGAAGAGGAGTCTAGCCAGTTGTGTGACCTTGAAAGAACCAGTCTCTGTGCCTGGATGGGTGGGGTTTTGACTTTTTTGGTCAGAGAGTTCGGAACTACCTAGCAATAGTTGTTTTTCTGCCTGCCGGGTGTTTCCCTAAATGCTCAGCGTGGTTTATTACACCTGGAATGGTCCTGATGCTGCAAGAAGTAGGCTGTAGCGCAATGGCCAGGTTCAGCGGATGGAACCCAGGACAGGAAAGATGAAGGAATGGGGCCAAGTCAACTGGCTTTTAAGGAGTCCTGGAACTTGAATCTTTGACTCAACCTGACTTTTATGGCTCTGCTTTCTGAAAGAAATGTGTAGATCACATTTTTCTTTTGTTTTTAAGATTTTATCTATTTGAGAGAGAGAGAGAGAGAGCAAGCACAAGTGGGATGAGGGCCAGAGGGAGAAGCAGACCCCCTGCTCAGCAGGGAGCCCAACGTGGGACTCGATCCTGGCACTCCGGGATCATAACCTGAGCTGAAGGCCGATCCCAACAACTGAACCACCCAGGCACTCTAGATCACACTTTTCTTAAATTATGTTAAGTCAAAAACTGTGTGTATGAGAGAGACAGAGAGTGAGCAAGAACCTTTCAGTATGTAGATAATCAGCTTTCATTTATCTGCCCTATAATTTTGGACTGGAGCCTATGCTGTTGGTTCAGAATAAAGCCTCTCTGTAGATCGGCACACCTTCACGGTCCTATTTAAAAGGCTTTTCCCCATTTGTTATGTACCTACGACAAATGCTAATAATTTTAAAAAATGAACCCTCTAGAGATTAAAAGTGACCAGATAAGAAATTTGTTTTGTAGATCCTTCCTTAGCAGTTAGCTTGAATACTCCCATTCTTTTTTTAGCAACCAAAGTTCGTTTCATTTGAAGACATTGGTCACTCCAACGTGTCACTATGTCAACGGATCTCCCTTAAGACCAAGTCAGAGATCTGACTGGACCCAGACATGAGGCGTTTCTATCAGTCCATTCTGTCACGTGCTGGTCACGTTCAGGCGTGAGAACTGCTGTATTCCTCTCATCTGTAACACCTGAGCTCACTCTCGCTTTCTTTTGTTTCTCAAAAACGGCAAATATGCTTTCCATCCCAGCAACTAAACACATTTCACACATGAACACGACCTCAATTCCAGCTTTGTTCCAGAGAACATAGGGAAGATGGGTCGTGCGCCCCCGCGAGGTTACCAAGGCAACCGCTGCCACCAGAGAGGGCAGGTCCCCTGGGCTGGACTGGGGGCCATCAGTCTCAGGCTTACTTTTCACAGAATGTGGTGTTGACATGTCCGTCTACTGGGGACCTGTGCCAGGGTTTCTCGGTTCCTGGAGAAGGTTGAGCCCCTGTCTCATGGAAAGCTGCTCCCCAAAGACAGCTAACTAATGTACTATAAAAATAAATGAGCCCCTGTCAGAATGTTACAGTTTGCTTGCACATTGGAAAGAATTCGCTTTCACCTAAGAATGTTTGATCTTGTCCTCCCTCCTGTTTGCTCCTGCAAGAGGTAGAAAATATTTAGGGCATGAGAGTTGTTCTGGGAATGCCTAAGAATTTGAGAGCCTCTCTTAAAACTTTGCTGTGGAGTCAAGCAAAGAATAATAGGTTCCAAGGGAAGAATCTGTTTAAAGTCCAAATACTCTTGCACTTAAGAAAGTGGCCAAATTGAAAGAAAAAAATTCAGAATTCCCAAAGATAAAATCCACACGACACACACACATGCACACGCACTCTCACACATGGGTCTTTCTTACTCACTTATTTAGAAATACTCTTTCCAAAGTCATGAAAGTAATTGGTAACACATTTCTCACATCCTTGGAAAACATACCAAACTTCAGTAGTGCGTTAGTCAACATTACTGGCCAAAGTGCCCAAGCCAACGAGTGAATTTAATTTTTTAAATATAGTCCAGCCAGCTTCCTGCCACCACTTCCTGAGAAGTCACCAGAAAGAAATCAGTGTGTCTGGGCTTGGGATGACTGCCATAGCACATAATCCAAATGGATGATTTTGTTGTTGTTGTTTTAAATCAGAACCCCATTTGTTGCTTAAGTAAATTTTTCCCCTTTTTCTTGTCATCTTCACACTTTTTGGATTATCTCAGAATTAGCTTAACTTTGATCTTAAACATTACCAGGGAAACATTGCTTTTGTACGATAGCGGTGATGCCCTTTTCTCTAAAAGTGAATGTCCCTCAGCCACACATCATCCTAACGTGACCGCGCATGGTGGCCTCCTTACTATGCAAAGCCCTACAGTTTGGTGGTGAAACAAGAGGTCTTGGCCCTTCACGGTTGGGTCTAAATTAAACAGACCAGGTATTTGCTTGTATGGTGCTATGCAGAAACACGTTAAAACTTTCCAAATTGTTCCTACTGGTCTACCCACTCCTTATATGTCTTCCGTAAAAGCAATGGTTTTAACATTTCATTTAGGTGGGGGGCATGGGTCCAGCAGCAGACCCACAGAGCCCCACCCCTCAGCCTGGCCAACCCGTCAATCACCTCCACTCCATTATAAACTCTGAGAGCCTCTGCAAAAGTTCTCAATCTCAAGCTTTAACCAAATTGGCATCCTCTTAAGTTTCCATTTCTTGGACTCTCTCCCCCGGGTTTCCAGTTTTCTAAGCATGAAGCAGTTCTGGTACACGCAGCTGACCTCACTTTGAGGCATGTTGTCCGCTAATCAAAGAATTTAGGTATTAGGTCCCCTGAGTTCACTTTTTAAAAACCTACATATTAACTTTTGGCTTTAAGTGAGGTTAGCTTTTGGTCTTCCCAAGAGAAGACAATAAAGCAGGAGGGAGCAAATGTGCATGGCTTCTGATAAAGTTTTCTCCACCTCCTCCTCCAGGATACGCTGTCCCCAGTGCAACGGCGCCCGTGTCCGCAGCCCAGCTCAAGCAAGCGGTGACCCTTGGACAGGACTTGGCAGCATATACTACGTATGAGGTCTACCCCACTTTTGCAGTGACTGCCCGAGGGGATGGATATGGAACCTTCTGAAGATAGCTTTAAGTTAAGAAACACACAGAACTCTATCCAGAAGAAATAAACCTCTCGCTCAGTTTCCTTATATGATCACAAGTCCTACTTTTCCTAAAGAGATGCCTTTCTGGAGACTGCTCAGCTTACGCTAATGGTAGAATCAAGACATGAGGACATGTTCCTGGTAATATCAAGTATCAAGAAGCCTCTTGTCCACCAGAAAGCTTAAGAGCCATTGTCCCCAAAAGTTGGTTCTCCAAGGTTCCTGAGGGTCTTGGGCGTGTGTTTATGCTCCCTGACGACGTGGAGAGAGGGCTTTTAACCAGCAAGTGTTCGGGGGCTGAGCCGACCTGGCCAGTCAGGAGCAACAAGGGGAGGCAAGCAAACTCCAGAGCCTTAACCCCAGCTCACAGCCGCTTCTGTGATACACAAAGTCATGACCAGGCAGCGGGAGGGTGAGAGGGGATGATTTTGTAGAAATGTTTTCCCTGTTGGGTACCACATGGGGTATGTTCTCAGGCCCGAGTCTGTGAAAGACAGCCCAAGGTTTGATGGGGCCAGCATCACTTCCATCTGAAAATGACCCATCAATCTGCCGTGGGTGTCCATCTCCCTGCCCTTTCCAGCTCCTGGGGACCCCTTGGAAATCCATGTGATGTGTTGCAGATAAAGGATAAAATTAGTCCAGACCCAGTGTTTATTAAACTCATCAGCCCACACCTCTCCTTCCCTGGACCACACCCCCCCATCCTTCTGAAGCATCTCCCAACACAGTAAGCACCCTGACTTAAAATGGACTCTTCTCCCTTTAAACATTTTGACTTTGTCCACTTGGATTTATTTTCACATGAGTCTCATTTTGATCATGTCAAATACCATAAAAATGTACACCCAACCTATAGGAATATCACTTAGACTGCTTTTTCCTATTCCGCAAATGGGCTGAAAAGTCATTTCAAGGAAAGAAGTGAAGGTTTACTCTTATTTCTTTGGTGTTTTTGCAATACCTGGACCACCATCCAGCATTCAGAGACAGTTATCGTAATGTGGGGTTGGCCTTGGATTGTCTAACCCACTTACAGTCAGTCTGCCAAGAAGTCTACCTTCCTTTCCTTCCACTTTCCACAAGTATCAGACGGCTTTACCATATTTGAGACTTTTGGTCTTGAAATGGACATGGAAAACCTTACAGACACACACCCTACGACTGATTAGAAGTGGATTCTTAGACACCAGCAAGGGTATTTGTGACCCAACTTCTCTAGGGCTTTAGGCCTCTCTCCAGGAATATCTCATGGGGATTCCAGAGCTACAAAAACAGGGAGAGAGGGAACAGAAGGCACTACTTTCTTGCCATACTTGTAAATGACCACTTTTGGCTCAAAATTAGAAATAATTGAGGTCTGAACTCCAAATACCTATCACCACTGCTTCTGTCTCTTTAGTGGCTTAAGACATACAGCACCAGAATTTCCAGTTTAAAAAAAAAAAAAAAATCCCTGTGCCCTGGTACAATTTTATAGGACTCGAAGGAAAACATAAACCCAAAGACAGAAAAATTTGTCAACTCTTGAACAGAATCCTGTGATCCAACATCAGCCCAGATTCCAGTCAAAATCAGCTAAGTTCAGTAACAATGAAAAGTTCCTATAACCTTTCAGTTCTGTTAACTCCAATCAGACATCAAAGACCTCAAGGCTATAGCTCACACTCTGAAAGGCTTGGTGCTTTTGGCTTTACATGTTCCTCATAGTCCACAGACCAGTGGTTTCCAAACTTGGCTGCACGTTAGGAACACCTGAAGTGTCTTTCAGACCACCAATGCCAAAATGGCACCCAATCCCCATTACATGAGAATATCATGGGGCAGGAGCCTGGCCCCCGCATTTAAAGATCTTAGATGATTTCAATGTGTAGCTAACTTTGGGAATAGCTATAGTCTTTCTATTTCAATGCTCTCCTCCTAATATTTTCTTGATTTATTTCACTTGCATTAAATAGAAAAATGCAAAAAAAAATTGTCCAAGTTAAAACAGATAGCCAAATCATATTTTTATAAATATTCATCTCATTAAAAGTAGGAATTTGAATGTAACTTCAAACTAACTCTTGGCCCAAACTAATTCTAAAAATGAGAAAGTAAAAAATTCCTCCATCAGCAATTCTTAAGGTCCAAATCAACGTTCCCCTACAGACCTGCTTTTATACTCAAAGAGTAATGACATTGGGGCAGGCAAGTTCCTGCTTAGTCCAAAAAAGCATTCCAAATTCCAAGAGCAAAAGTTTTCATGTTCTTTAAAATCTTTGAAAATAGAAAACAGTGCTCTGAATGTCTAGCCAATGCCAAAGGGAAGGTCTGATCCAGAAGAGTTTTAAATGTAATCAGAATGAATAGTTAGTTAATTCAGGAATGTTTTATGAGAAAAATCTTTATTCCAGATTAAATTATTATGATTTTTTTAAAAGACTCAGAACAGAAACCTAAATATACAAAAACTGGCAAAGTGTCAAGAAAATTGCCCCCAGAACACCATCTCATTTCTTGCCTAGGGAAACACAAGTATTTGTACATTTACTTCCTAAGGACTGATTTTATTCAAGTGAGTAGATGTGGTTTCACTCTATTAAAATCTAGAGAATACTTTGAATTCCACTAGAACATATTCATAGAAAGTATCAATGTGTCTACTGTGCCATCTGTATTTACTTTGCCCAGATTAAGTACTGTAGGGCAACTACACAGCTCTACAACTCAGGATACAGCTATACTGAGTGTGAAACTTTTAAAAAAAAAAAATGGGATTTTAAAAAATCATGTGTAAAACTGAAGGTTTATTTTGCATAATGTTTATATTTTTAGACTTCGGGAAATTAGCACCTACTTATGACCTATTATATCTTGTGCATCAACCTCTATTTTTTTGTTATTTGTTACTTCGTTGTTTCTTAGGAAAAAAACTCTTTATATAAAGAGGAAATTTAAAGTGAGTCAACCAGCCAAAAATAAAAATAAAATGAGTCAACCAACCAAGTGATAATAGAATACCCAAATCAAAAATTTAGAAGCATCTAGCAAGTTAGAACGGAGTTTCTAAGTTTCAGTAATTAACAGCTTAGTGAACATTAAAAGCAACCACTGTTACTTAGGAAGAAATGGACAAGCAGTGAGATTGGACATCTATCTTCGTACCTATAAAAATGCTGTCTGTTCTCAAATTCCTATACTTCTCTCCCAGCCCATTACTGTAGCTAGAAGACCATCTTTAACTGTAACAAAGTGACCATTCCCCTACATAGCTAGCTTTTCTCCTCCTACTCCTGCCCAATCCTGGTATCACGCCAAAACACACTGTGTTTGGATAAAAACACCCAAAGTGCTGCTAGAAAGCTACCTCGTGTGAAGAAAATACTGACTTCAATAGATATCTAACAAAACAGAATCCCTTAACTTTTTAATGGTGGATGGAAAGCACAGTATAGCTATGTATAGATAATAGTTGCTTGGGAAGTTTGTTTTAATTTTATATAAAAGTTTTAAGAAATACACATTCCTCCGATCACTTAGATTAGCTTTTCATAAATATGGCCTCAATATAATTTTCAATTTATGCTGTTTTCACTGTATTTTTCAACGACTGTTTTATAGCTCTGCCTTGGACAACTGAGTCATGATTTGAATCCATGGAGGACAGGGGATTCTCTAGGGTGCCTTTTTAAGAATGAGGGTTAGTAAAGAAAGTTATTTTGAGTAAATTGTCCTTCCAAAGCTACAAAGTTTGATAAAATCTATTATTGCTGTCCAACTCCAGGCCTATCCAAGATTTCCCAAAGGAATTTACAACTAAAAGTGAACAGTGTGTCCCAGGATACACAGGAAGCTATGATCTCTTATCCCCTTCCTTGCATTCACACAGAAATTCCCAGGAGATGAAATGTACCTACAACTTAACCTGGAGATTTGGTACTTTTTATATTTTATGGATACATTTTTACCTATTGTAGATGTATCTGTCCAAGATGTAACTTAGGTTTCAAAGATGACACCTTAAGTGAACTTGTTGTTCTGTTTTGTTTTTAAAGATTTTATTTATTTATTTGACACAGAGAAATCACAAGTAGGCAGAGAGGCAGGCAGAGAGAGGAAGGGAAGCAGGCTCCCCGCTGAGCAGAGAGCCGGATGTGGGGCTCAATCCAAGGACCCTGGGATCATGACCTGAGCTGAAGGCAGAGGTTTTAACCCACTGAGCTACCCAGATGCCCCTGTGATAAAATACTTTTAAAAGAAAATATTAATAGCATAATTTAATGTACTTATTGGAAAACAAGAGAAACTAGGAAATCAATATCCCTACTTGATGTGTAATAGTTATACATTTCATTAACATGATCATCAAATTTGAAGCTGAGATTTTACTTCATTCTGGTGATGTCTTGAAAATGCTTCAGGCTTTGCAAGAACATAGCCATAGAAATGTAATGTGCCCACCAGGATATATGTTTATATTGGCCAAATATTAGAACAAAAGCAAAGCCAATGAGTAAAACCATAAGAAAAATGAGATTTTCTGACCCCCATGCCCTATCACTTTACTTACAGAGTGAAACATTTTTTTAAAAATTTCATTCAGTAAAAACATGGATACAGAATATTCGATAGTTCCCAAAATGCCCATTTTAAAAGCCATCTATTTCGTACAGTGTTTATACGGAACGCAAAATATGTGAGTTTAATAGGGACAGCGGTGCATGCCTTGAACAGACAGGCTCATTTATGGGAGAAAGCAAACCTTATGCATCCCCAGGTCACCTCAGTTCTGTAGTTATCCACTGACAAAGTGGATAACTTTGTCACTTTTCAGAGCCTCCAACAATGAGGGTCTGATAATGGAAGATAATGTGCATAAAGTACATTTCAGCAAGCTCCACAAACTCCTTTCTCAATGATCTTTCTTCCACAGCCCAACAGCTAATGCATACAATCAAGAAATCTCATGGAGCTATTCTACAAATATTATCTTCTTAAAAAAGGAATCTTATCACCTGAACAAGGTAACATGAAGGGCTTTTATTTTTTATTTTTTAAAGACTTTATTTATTGAGAGAGAGCATGAGCAGGGGGAGCAGGAAGAGGGAGAAGCAGGCTCCCTACTAAACAATGAGCCTGATGTAGGACTCGATCCTAGGACTGAAAGATCATGACCTTAGCCAAAGGCAGATGCTTAACTGATTGAGCCACCCAGGTGGCCCACATGAAAGCCTTCTAAAAAAAGCTATATACTCAGTTTTGTAGAAGTGTGTAATGAGAGAAATATCATTTATAAAGACATCTATACCCATTTGTGGCCACATAATACAATACATAGTAGAATCCTTGGTACTTTCAAAACAATCTCAAAATGAAGATCAAGCAAATTTTAATTCTTTGTGAAAGTATTTATCAAAGTTAGTTTTTTAATTGTCTGTCACTTTTTATAATATAAAATATAACAAAGTAATTTTTTTCTTGCCATTAATTCCTTGAGGTCCACTGATTATGTTTCAAACAAGTGACAGATTTGACAACTAAATCAATCACTGTAGGAAAGTTAAAAGAAAACGTTAAACTTCACCTAATAGTGAAGAGAAATTAGTAATCCATATAGAAGTGAAAAATAATTCACTTATTTTTCTGGAAATGTGCCTGGAATGAAATCTAGAACACTTCTGCATCTCCCCCTCACAGTTTTCTCCTATTGAATATGCCTTGTTCACTTTTCACAATTGTTACTTTGTTTAGGGGAGGGGAGATGCCAAGAAACTGCGTTTTAAAGAAGGTAAGCTCCTGGACAGAACTTCTTGGAGCCTGAAGAATGTCAACCCCACCCAGAGTTCAGCAGCCTCTCTGGGGTGACGGTCCAACCCGGCTGGCAGGGATAGCCCCAGCCGAGGTCTGTGGTCCCACTTTATTTTTTTTTAAAGATTTCATTTATTTATTTGACAGGGAGAGACAGCGAGAGAAGGAACATAAACAGGGGGAGTGGGAGAAGGAGAAGCAGGCTTCCCACTGAGCAGAAAGCCTGACTCAGGCCTCGACCCCATGACCCTGGGATCATGACCTGAGCCAAAGGCAGATGGCTAATAACTGAGTCACCCAGGTGCTCCCCCCTTTATCCATGTTAACGATAGCCCTTGGTACTCACAAATATGCCCCAATTCCAATAACATCTTTACGGCTCTTTTTTTTTTTTTCTTCTCTCTCTTTCAAATATGTTAGAATTAGGTTTATCCTCTCCAGAGCAAGTACACCTTAAACAAAAGGGCCCAACAATTTCTTTCTGACTGGGATGGGAGCCTCATGAACAGAGAGGAACACATCAACTTCTCCTTCATGATCACCCCCAAGCTACCCATTCCCTTTTCCCTTCCGTGTTTCACAGGTTTGCTCACACTTCCCCATCTCACTTCATTGTTATGCTCATGAACTCTTCCCTACAAAAACCCTCATAGAAACTCCTATAAAGTTTCAATATTACCTTTTTTTTTTTAAGGATTTTATTTATTTGACAGAAAGAGAGGGATCACAAGGAGACAGAAAGGCAGGCAGAGAGAGAGGAGGAAGCAGGCTCCCTTGTGGAGTGGAGAGCCTGATGCGGGGCTCAATCCCAGGACCCTGAGATCATGACCCAAGCTGAAGGCAGAGGCTTAAAGCCACTGAGCTACCCAGGTGCCCCTTCTTTTATCTTTTTAAGATTGTATTTATTTATTTGACAGAGAGAGAGAGAGCACAAGCAGAGGGAGAGGGAGAAGCAGACTTCTCACTGAGCCGGGAGTCTGATGCAGGACTCGATCCCAGGAGCCTGAGATCATGACCTGAACCCAAGGCAGAGGCTTAGGTTTCAAATATTTCTTTTTTTTTTTTTTTAAAGATTTTATTTATTTATTTGACAGAGAGGAAATCACAAGTAGATGGAGAGGCAGGCAGAGAGAGAGAGAGGGAAGCAGGCTCCCTGCTGAGCAGAGAGTCCGACGTGGGACTCGATCCCAGGACCCTGAGATCATGACCTGAGCCGAAGGCAGCGGCTTAAAGGTTTCAAATATTTCTTAATAGAAAATAAGATTGACAGATATTTTTTTTTTATAGAACTTCTTTTTCATTATTTTCATTTATTTTCTTCACTAAGATTAAGAATTAAACAAATCATTATCCCTCCCGCTCTAAGCCCACAAGCCTCTACTTTGTAGAATACGTGATCAGTCTGCATTTACCTTGCACCTTCTCTTATGCCAGAAACTGCGACTGTGTGTGCGTGTTTCCTCAGTGGGGTTCACAGTCTAGCGATCCATCCTGCGTTTTTATAAACTGAGTATAATTACACTTGGTAGCTTGTTTCACTCAGCTGGAATCCCCACAGTTAAACCAATTCTCTAAATTTTAAGCTTCAACTATTATTGCCAACTGCTAGGCAGGTGCAGTGAGGCTTTATAAAGATTCATGTAACTCTTCACCTGTAATTATTGCTATTCACATTAGAGGAGTTTTCAAATATGCTCCCTAGGAGAAATACACAAGTGCAAAGAATAAAAAAGAATTAACAATTTTCCTTAACAGTCCAGAAGCTTTAAAATATGCTTGAAAAGGTGGAATTGGCAAGTTCACATACTCATTTATGACATTAAAGAACAGGTACCTCCGTGGTTTGTCATTCACTTGAAAACACTGTGGTTATTAACTGTTTCTGTTTTCAAAATACGCCCATATTTATAAAATTCCAAAATCTTTTTTAACAAGCCTTATCTACACCTAGTGTTTTGCAATGAATGGCTTGCAATGAGGCATACATGCCCCTTACAAATGTCCATTTTATTTTGCAATTTGGTACTTTGTACTGTAATTCCTAAGAGATTTTGGGGGGGGGGGGATCTGAGCATCTGAGAAGAAGAGCCACAGATAAATGTATTTAAGATCCATCTACCATTGTCCCTGGTTTAAATGTTTCATAGAATCATTGGTATTGTTTCTATTCCTTCACGAGGTCTTTTTTTTTCCCTCGCTACGTTTCTGACTACAACAGAGCCAGACATCACTGTCCCCTGTCAATGAAAACAATGCTGTCAGCAAAATGCATTTCTGGTTTCCACGTGATAAGCCATCTCTTGCTTCTCTTTGTTATTATTAATGACTTTATTTATGTGAAGTTAGTTAGCTGAGGTACCAAAAAAGAGGGAGAGATTAAAAACAGTATTAAAGAATGTGCATTGGGCACTTATTTTTGTACCGTGAGTACAGTATTTTCTAGAACTTGGATCGATCTAAATATACTGAGTAAAATCACAACTTCCATTCATTGGGAAAACGATCATGGGTTTGGAAGATACAAACATAATGGGACCACAGAATCATAAATCACATGAAATGAGTCATAATACAGTGTAATTTCAGTGACAAGTGTAATTTCAAGATGACAACATGGTTTCGATTGAATTTGGAAGCAACATTATAAAGTTTTTAAAAAGTACCAACGTGAATTGATTTCTTTTTTTCCTCTCTTGAACGCCACATTTCTACTCTTTTTTGAGTAAATACCTCAATATTAATGACCTATAATTGCAGGTGTCCTTTGGTGATCTCTTTACATCAGCATCTTTTATAAAAGTTCCCTCTGGGGCATCTTCTGAGAGTAAAGGTAACATTTAGTAATTATGTGCGTTATCTTCCAATCAACAAAGAAAACAAGAGAGATACCTAGAGACGACAGATAAAGAGAAAGCATGCCTATGGAAAGGTCAGTGAGCACTGAGGCCGACATTTTCCTATCCTTAATGGACAAAACCAGAGGTCAGAAACCATCCCTCAAACCCCAGAACCAGCTGCCTTTGTGAGCTTTTCAAAGGACTAAGCTAAGACATTTTTTACATTTTAAAAGGCCATTTAAGCTTAAGGGAAAATCTGTGTCAAGACCATGGATGGCCCACAAAGCCTAACATATTTACCATCCCGCCCTTTACAATGAGTTCGCCAACCCTGTATAGGCCACACCTCCTATTTTGGCCTCTGTTACCGGTGGCACCACACTTCTAAGTACTCAGTTCCAAATGCCCTCAGATTGGGTTTGGCAGCCAAAGACACTACCCAAAATGGCAGTGCTTTAACATCAGATAACAGTTTATCCTCCCCCTCCCCAGAAGTCCCAGCAGCTAGTACAATGGTGGTATAATGCTTCAAGGCATCAGGAACAGAGGTCTTTCTTCTAGTCCTTACCAGTAGGCTCTTGATCTCATGGCTGAGATGGCGGCATGTACATTCCAACTAGGAGAGAGAAAGACAGAAAGAAGGAGAGGGAGAGACCCCTAACTAGCCTTCCCTTGAGAAGACTGACTGCACAGCACCACTCTTCACAGTGGCTGACACCCACAGGGCAGAACCTAAGCACATGGCCATGCCCAGGTATAAGAGAGGACATGATCTGGGAAACCATAAAAAATCATTTTGCTCTAGGAGAGTGGAAAGATGCATATTGAGAACTAGCGGAGCCCTGCACCACACCAACCCTCCGAAGGAAATCTTCAAGGGTGAAATGAGTTTATAACACATTGTGCTTCCCATCACTCCAGCCTCTCACTGGGTCTTACTTGCTCACTCTGATAAAGCCAGCTGCTGGGGCCATGCGGTGAGCTGTTGCAAAGGCCCAGAGGTCAAGGAAACAAAGGCAGCCTCCAGCGAACAGCGGTGAGGAACACCCTGCTGCCTACAGCCACATGGTTGGGCTTTGGAAGCAGGTCTGGACTCAGGAGAGACTTGACGGACCGTCACCTGGGCCAACACAGTGACTGCAGAGGGGGAGAGCTCTGAGCACAGGCCGGAGCCATGGGCCCCCTGGATGTCTGCCCTATAGAAGCTGTGGGCATAGTGAGTGTTTTCTGAAGTGACTGGGTTTCGGGATCATGTGCTGTGAACAATAGACAATGGATACAACAGTAAAGAGGTAGAAGGTCACAGGGAAAGCAAATGTGTTTGTCAGCAGACTCACTGAAGCTCTTATGCAAAATCAGAGAAACCACCCCAATTTTTTTTTTTTTTTTGAACTCCAGTGAGTTAATACAGTGTTATATTCGTTTCAGGTGTCTAGTACAGTGGTTCGGCACTTCCGTACAACACCCTGTGAAATCAACCCGATTTCTAAGTTTATGGATAACTTGCTGTTGTCAGTATGTGGGGCCATAGGCCCAGCTCAGTGGAGAATAAAAGCTAAGGAAGTTGTTTGCACCTGGTAGGAGGAAGGAAAAAGAAGGGAGGGAGAGAGGGGAGCAGGGAAGGGAGGAGGGAGGGGGGAGAGAGGGAGGGGGGAGGAAAGGGAAAGAAGGAAGGAGGGGAGGAGCAAGGGGAGGAGCAAGGGGAGGGGGAAGGAGGGAGAAACGGAAGAGGAGGGGGAGGAGAAAGGAGGGGGGAGGGGGAGGAACAGGAGGAGGAAAGGGAAGGGAAGATACTCACTTACACCTATTCTCGCAGGCCATATCCTCCTCCTCTCTCAGCAAGCCCATCCATCATTGCTTCTGTAGAAATATCAGGCCGAACATCAAATAGACGCCATGCAAGCCTTTCTGGCTCTGGTTTTCCAAAAGCCTTAGCAATTCAAAGAATTTACAGGGTCTCGGGAGGAAGTTAAAGAGTTGGAGAAAGTGATTTATGGTAGAGACAGAGTATCATGGAAAAGCAAGGGGAAGACTGCACACACCTCGGTCCCCAAACAGAATGGGGACAGAGAGAGAAGAAAGACATCTGAAAAACTAGGGACATAGGGAATCTAGATCCATTCCCACCGTTACGTCAAGTCATGTGAAAGAAAAAGAACATTCCATGTCCACTTCCCTGAAGTTCCGATTGCTCTTCTGGATCCCATGCCCCCTGGCAGAGTGGCTGGGAGCGGGGGCTTGGGAACCCTTCAGACCAGAGTCTGTTCCACCAACCACTAATGGCCGGGAACATGGGAAAGACAGACACTGCGGGATTCTGTTTCCTCATCTAAAGAGAAATTACTGCATCTCTCTTACAGGGTATGACAAGACTTGATTGAGCTCACGTACATTAGAATGCTCATCCCGATGTCTGACACGGTAAAAACCAGGTAAGTAGAAATCGTTAGTATTACAAAGATCTGCAAAGAGCACATAGGACTCTGATGGAAAGTTCCAAGTTCACTTCTCTAAGAACGAGGGGAAAATCAGGCTCACAGACTCCTGGTGTTGTACAAACAAGTAAACCAGCAGCATTCTCTTTTCCCCCATTGATTACAACAGAAAATGCTGGCAGGCACCACAGGGTGGGAAGGCAAAACACGAGGACTGATCCAAATGGTAGTGACTTTGCTGTTTTGTTTTGTTTTGTTTTTCTCTCTCTCTCCTTTATTTCCTTAGGATTTAATGTGAGGGTGACCTAAGTCACAAAATTTTACAAGCACAAACCCTAAAATCTCTAAGAGAAAGTCCTCTTTCTAACCAGAGGCCCAAGAAAGGAAAAAACCAGACAGTGTGGGGGAGGGTGAAGGACTGTCTTCATTTTGTCCTTTTTTATTCTTTTTTTCTCTCCCAGTCCTTACCTCCTTGCCAGGATGCTGTGGCAAGAATGGTGACAACAGCACACGGCTGCCTCTTCCCCACACCCCATCTCTTCCTCCCCGACCCCAAGAAGACTCCTCTATCCAGGTCGAAGAGAAGGAGTAGGAAAAGAAACTTCACTGTAACTATTTTCTCTGGCCACTTTACCCAGAGAGCAGACCCATTGGTATGGAGCTGCATGAGAACACAGGAAGATAAGTCTCAAGAGAGAAACACACCCTTTTAGCCCAGGGGACAAGGCAAGGAGTCCCTGGAAATGGAAAATAAGAGAAACCCCAGAATGGAAAGCGGGGAAGGGAAATCCCTCAATCTGAGTATTAATGGACCTAAGTTCCAGGTTCACCCCAGGCTGCACATACTCAGGAAAAAAATCTCAAAAAGGCATGTAAAAGATTATGGCCAGGGATCAAGACATCTATTTTGTAATGATAATGGAGTTAATGTGAAGAAGACAGACGATCTTGAATGTTTATACACTTACTAGTAGAACTTCGAGGTACATGAAGCAGAAACTGAGGGAACTGAAATCGTCAACAAATTCATGATAGTGCATAGGGAATCAATAATTTATGGAATAGAAAATCAGTGAAAGTATGACAGATTTGAAAAACGCTGTCAACTAATTTGACCAAACAGCAGAATATGTATTCTTTTCAAATGCACAAAGAATATTTATCCAGATGGACCATATTTGGGGCCATGAAAGAAATCTTAGTGAGGGGCGCCTGGGTGGCTCAATGGGTTAAGCCTCTGCCTTTGGCTCAAGTCATGATCTTGGGGTCCTGAGATTGAGACCCACGTTGGATTCTCTGCTCAGCGGGGAGCCTGCTTCCCTTCCTCTCTCTCTGCCTGCCTCTCTGCCTACTTGTGATCTCTCTCTGTCAAATAAATAAATAAAATCTTAAAAAAAAAAAATCTTAGTGAATGCCAAAGAAGTCCTATCATACAGAGTACATTCTAATCACAATAGAATCAGATTGAAAATCAGTAACAGGAAGATATCTGGAAGGGGCATCTGGTTCGTTCAGTCAGTATAGAGCATGTGATGCCTGGTCTCAAGGATGTGCATTCAAGCCCCACATGGAGTGTGGAGCCTAGTTTACAAAACAAAAAAAGCAATTTAAAAAGAGCCAAGCCACCCCCCAACAAAAGAAAGTACCTGGAAAATACCAAACATTTAGATACTCAGTAATATATTTAAAAAAAAAAAAAAAAAAGAGTCAAAGAAAAAAAATTAGAAAATAAGCTGAATGGAATGGAAATGAAAACTCACATATTAAAGTATCTGGGATACCATAAAAATGTACGTAGGGAGAAATGTATAGCAGGAAATACATATATTAGAAAGAAGCCCTCAGATTATTTTTTAATATAGAAAAAGAAGGCACACAAAAGCATGCAGAAAGAAATAATGAAGATGAGAATGAAAATCAATGAAACCAAAAGGCAGCTCTTTGATAAAATCAGTAATATTAGTAAACCTCTAGCCAAACTGATCAGGAAAAAAAAGAGAAAAAAAAATGAACTAAAACACCACAGATTCTGCAGATATTAAACAGATAATAAAGAAATATGATGAACAAATATGTTAAAAGAAATTTGGCAGTTTATAAAATAGGCACATTCCTTGAAAGACACAAGTTACCAAAGTCTAATCAAGAAGAAATAGATAGCATGACTAGTCCAATGACTATTAAAGAAATTAAACTCGTAAAATAAAAACAAACCTGCAGGAAATCTTCATGTCTAGATGACTTTGTCAATGACCTCTACCATGTATTTAAGAAATTCCAATTCCACACAAACTCTTCTGGAAAATTTAAAAAAAAAAAAAAAAAGGAATGTTTTCCTGCTTCTTTTGTGAGGCTAGCTTTGCCACAATATCAAAATCAGACAAAGAAACTCTAAGTCCTTATGATCATAATAATGTTAACCCCATAGGAATTAAAAAGAACTTCCTCAAAATGATGGAGAGCATCTACAAAAACATCTATGACTAACTTGATATCAATGGTGCAAACTCCAGGCTTTCCCTGTGAAATCGAGAACAATTCTATCACTTCTTTTCAGCACTGTGCTGGGGAGGAGGGCGGGGGGGTCCTTGCCAGTACAATAAAATGAACAGAAAATAACAAATAAGATCTGTATGTGAATGTTCATCACTGCTTTATGCATAATAGCCAATAACTAGGGAAAGGGTTTATTCACAGATGGATAAAAAAATAAGTTGTGTTTATACAAGGAATGTGCTCAGCAGTAAAGGAGCAACTATGGATACAATGTATCCTCTATGCAATGACATACAGGAATCTCAAAATAAGTGTGCTGCATGAAGAAAGCCCAAGAGAGGACACACTGTGTGATTCCATTTATAGAAAATTCCAGAATATGCAGTCCCTCCTGCAGTGAGAGAAAGCAGATCAGTGATTGCCTGGGGAGGGAGTCAAGCAGAAGCAGCAGCACATTCTGAAGGGGTAAGATGTCTTCTCAGCTGCTATGTTGGTTTTGTGAGGATATATATGTCAAAACATCAGATTATGCCATTGTGTTATGTTTTTAGTTTATGATGTCACCAAGACCCCAATATAAAAATTTTTTAAAAACAAAATAAAAAGTAAAAAAAAAAAATAAAATAAAAGACAAATGCATTTAAAAATAATAAAAGCAACAGGATAATTAGAGAAGTCAAGAATTGAAGATCCTGGTAATCTGGGTACAAGAAAGTATATTAGCAGGAAAAAAAAAAAAAAGAAAAGAAAAGAAAAGAAAGGGGGAAATATTGCCTCAGCTAACTGTGACCACCAGTAAGTCCTCCATCACCTATGGGCCTGCATTTCTGGTCCTGTGATATGAGATGGCTGGACGTGATGGTCTTCAATATTTGGTCTAAAGGCTCTGCTATCTTCTTTCATTGACATCAGGATTCTTTGATAGCAGGCTTTAAAGAGACTGCCGGTGTGCTTTCTTAAGAATCTTTGCAATTCATGTCTACTAGCGAGATAGGCATGGCTCACCGTCCACATTTCCAGCCCCCCAGGAAGGCACTGTATCCTCCCCCAAAATGTGCGGAACGGTGGAACGAGTGCCCTGGGCAATAAAACGTTTTCAAGGGAAGCCTGATTTCCTCTTATCTTGGTAGATCTTTCAGGCGATTGGATTCTGCTGACATAATCCCAGAAATAACCTTCTGCTGTCCTAATGAGAACGCAACCAGGGGAATCTCATTTTGAGAGATAATTGCCCTCTCTGACCTGCTCTTTCCCAAGGCAGTGGGTAGCATGTGAACAGTATTAGCTTATCCTCCATCTGGTAGTTATGAAAATTTAAGTGTGTGTGTGTGTGTGTGTGTGTGTGTGTGGGTAAGAGAGAGAGAGAGAGAGAGAGAGAGAGAGAGAGAGAGTGTGTGTGTGTGTGGTATTACATTGTAACTTATTAGTACCCAGAGTGAGTTCTGTTGGATTGCTTTTTCTGATAAGAGCTGGGATAAATGATGACCCTTGGCTTGTCTTACCGGTTTCCTGTTAGAGGTTGTGGACTTTCTTGTTAGCCTAATAGATCTCTGCTAAGTGCCTCGGGAAACGTGCTCTAGTGTCCAACCACAGTCCCATCCTCCCAAACAAATTCATGGGCTAAAATATTCACTCTAACACCGATGCAAAAGCCAAGATATTCCAAAGCTCGTCAATTGGACAGAGCTTAGGACAGAATGTCAGCCCGACATGGGTGCTTCTCCCCTGCTTCTGCACAATAGAAATGTCCTAAAGGTGCTTCGTCTTGATTTAGTCAGAAAGTGCCAGGCGCCATGCCAGGGGCCAACCTGGGAGTCAAGTGATGGCAGTTCTAGTCCCACACTGGCTGTGAACTTGGAGCCTGTGTCTTTGGTGAAACGGTGAAGGCAGCTGAGGGGTGAGTTTCCTCAACTATAAAATGAGGTCAGGTGCTCCTCACATTAATGCCTCGAGCCCACATGAGTGAGGAGCCCAAGGAGGACTGTGGATTGTGGGGAGCAGGACAGAGTCTTAATGCATTCAGGTTTCGTTAAAACTGAAAAGAATAAAATGCGAAACAAAACTCACCTGTGGCCTGCAGCTAACTCTGGTTTCAAGGATCACCACAGTGTACTCCGCCTAGAGGAGCCCAAGACTGGCCTAGCCAAGGTGCACTAGAAACGGTGTGTGGGAGCTAACTTAGACCAAGTGTGACATCCAGTGGTCTATTTGGCTAATGGCACGTCAAGGCTTTGGACCAGCCTGGGGAATTCTGACCTGGCAGGCACCCAATCTTACTGAAAAGACTGCAGTTGAAGAAAGGGACTTGGAACGAACGGTTGCCAGACCCTGGGAAGAGAACTTCCCCCGTGGGTCCTACCCACACTCCACTGCTACAGCGAGCCCTGCGTCACTATCCACCCACATGGAGAAGGAAACAGAAAGGTGTGAAGAAGTTCACTAACTCACTCAGCTAACTTGCCAGCTTGCAAAACAAGACACGAGGGAATCATAAACAGTCTGGGACCCCAGTCTGCCTGAGTTCAGCACTCTGGGACCTCAGGTTTCCAAACATCTGTTTTCTAGTCTGACAAAGGTTGTGTGATGCCAAAAACATTATCTACTTGGGGATGGGGCTGAGGGCAGAAGCCAAATCTTGCTGAAGACCGACCCGTTCATTTTCCATAATTAACTGTCCATGCTAGAAACCTCCTCTAGCTCCTCCCAGGCTTCTGAAATACAAACTTACCACAAAGATGCTTTGCTTTCATTCAAAGACCAACCCCCACCCTGACAATTGGCATTAGCACTGACCTTACTAGGAGGGACCTTACTGCTTCCTATCAAGAGTTGACAGCAGCAAGGACACAAACAAGAACCAATAATTATAGTTTTAAAAAACTTGAAGGTGTAGGTAGCACCATTAGTCCAGGGGCATAAGGTCTGATGCACTTTAAACTCCAAATGTTTCACTCTATATAACCCGGCCCAATAATTAATGTCCGTGGTGATGACCCTGAGCCATTAAGAACAATTCAATGATTCTTAGAATCCTACGCTTAATCAAGTAAGGAAATATGTAATCTAATTTAGAAAGATTAACCCTCCAAAATGATGAGCGTGAACATTTTCTGGATAGTTAAAAAGAGTTTATCTTGAAGATTGGTGTGGGTTTGCCATACTCTCAACCCTGGAAGACCGTCTGCAGCTGTAGCCAGAGACTGCAGAGACTACTAGAGACTACCTTCTGTCTCTAGCTTATGCCACAAACACTGTGCTGTCGCCAATAAATAAATAAACCTGGCCCTAATAAAACCTCGTTTAGTCTCCTCGCAGAGTCACATTCGAGAAACAGCTTGTTAGAAATTCCCTTCACTCTCTTTCCCAAATGACTCTGAAGGGCATTCGACAAGTCCACAGGACCTTAGTAAAAAGTATCACCTATCCTATTTTCTTTGCTTACACACTGCACCGGCTCTGGGACCCACCTCTTCAAAACCCCCAGGAAAAACTTCCCCTGCCTCTCTACCAGTCAATCTTGTCTTCCCCCTGGAATTTCTCCCCTAACTCTACCTCCCTTCTTGTCCCCCTTATCTTGTTAGCTACTCCCACTTGTGTGCTTTAGGGTTCGATTCAAATACAGTAAAACCTCGCCCTTGGAGAGCTTCTGGATCCTGTCATTGAAAAAAGTCCCCTTCCTGCTGTCTGTATCTGCATGTTCCGTTCCCACTTTGCCCATTCTCTCATGTTCTCTCAATCATGCCTTATATTTTTTATCTTTTTTAAAATTTTTATTTATTTGACAGAGATCACAAGTAGGCAGAGAGGCAGGCAGAGAGAGAGGAGGAAGCAGGCTCCCCACTGAGCAGAGAGCCCGATGTGGGGCTTGATCTCAGGACCCTGAGATCATGATCTGAGCTGAAGGCAGAGGCTTTAACCCCCTGAGCCACCCAGGCACCCCTTCTTTTATCTTTTTAAGATTGTATTTATTTATTTGACAGAGAAAGAGAGAGAGCACAAGCAGAGGGAGAGGGAGAAGCAAACTTCTCACTGAGCAGGAAGCCTGACACAGGACTCGATCCCAGGACCCTGAGACGATGACCTGAGCTGAAGGGAGACATTTCACTGACTGAGTGCCCCAGGCACCCTCAAGCCTTCCATTTCAATTATTCATCCTATCACTGTATTGCCCAGTTAGCATCTGAGTTCTCTGAAAGAAGGGGAACAAAACAAAAGGGACCCCCGCGGTAGCCACACATTCATCTAAGAGGATTTCAGAGAATTCGCAGAACACTCCTGAGTGACCTGTAAAGATGGCACCACGGGATCAGCCAAGTTGTACAGTGCGCAGAGAGCACTCTTCAGAATTGTTTGTCAGGTGTATGAAGAGGAATAGAGTGGACACCCTCCCGGATTTCCTAGAGCAATGGGTAGACTCACAGAAGAAAACAGGTTCTCGAGCCTCCAATCCTGTTTTGTTGATTGGTTCAGCCACCACTTCTGACAACCCTGCTATGCCCCAAGCTGGGCCCTATGCATTTTCCACCTCGGCACTCATTTTAGCCTCACGGCTTGCATGTGAGACAGGCCCTCTGAGCTACATGATCTGAGAAGTGACCACTAGGGCTTACAGAAATTGATCACACGGGGCGCCTGGGTGGCTCAGTGGGTTAAAGTCTGCCTTTGGCTCTGGTCATGATCTCAGGGTCCTGGGATCGAGCCCTGCGTTGGGCTCGCTGCTCAGCAGGGAACCTGTTTCCCCGCGGCACTGTCAAGTTTCAAACCTGGCAGCTTCCCTCCAGAACGGAAGACATTCACTTCTGCAGTGGCCATGGAGGCAAGACCTTCAGACCTCCTGTAAGGGAGCAGCAGCCACAGCGGGACCTGCCGGCTGGCTCACACTTTCCCAGGGCTCCTCCCAGACCCTGATCAAGCCCAGCAGGAGGCAAGGGCCAGACCCTCACTGCCAGCAGGGGAGTCACCTTTCCAGCAAGCTTTGCCCAGGATTTTCCATCAGCCTGACGGAGACTTTCTCAAGCTGCTCTGTGATCTGAGGATCTTCAGATGCGATCCCTCTCTCCCCTCTCCTCTCCTTACACAAACACCAGATCGGCCCTGCGGTCTGCAGCTTCTCCTTCCAGTTTCTGTTCCCTCCCCCTGGATCCTCAAGGGACGGTCTCTTGTGTTAGACGCACAGGTGATCCCAGAAGCGGGCAAAAAAACCCCACTGTTTTGCTGATTTGTTCAGCTACCACTGAGGATGCCCTTGCTGTGTGTCAATATTGTGAAGTTTCAGGACTGGCCCCATCGTGACCTGACGGACAGGGAGGACTCCATCCTCGATGGCCATAGGGCACGGAGTGTCCCTTGCAGATGGCAATCTCCTTGCTGAAGAGTTCACTTGTGTAACCCTGGGCAAATGCCCTGATGGAAGCGAATGCCTTTGACAGGCATTTGCAGGATATTGGGGAACGAGTGTTGCACAGACAGAAGAGCTGGTGAGTCTTTACTGGGTTGTATTAATGCTGTACAGAAGGACAGGGTGAAACTGAGTCTGGGGGACGGACAACTCTGGGCTGAGAGAACCCAAGGACCTTGTCAGTAGCTTATCCCTTGTAGTGGAAAAGCAAGCAGCTGAGGAACTATTCCAAACGCCCGAGAAAGCTGCCAAACTCCAGAGACATTTTGATAATAACGCAGGATTAGTGGCTCTAGAAGCTGTTCTCGTCTTTTCTCTGAGCATACCTATGGCTCTTGGACTATTGTGGAGTGTCCCTTCCTCCTCTTTACCTCACAAACATTAACTGAGTCTACTGTGCACCGTGTATGATTTTGCTGGCTCTCGGAGTGCTGTCCTTGAATCCGCACAGTGACTCACATTTAAATACTCACCCAAAATAGGTCAGTTAAGCTGAAACCATGTCTCTGGTTGGGAACACATGGGACCCAGGAATATGGGATGGGGACGTCTGGGTGGAGACCCCCAGGGCTCTTGGTCCAAGGTCCCCCCTCCCCCCTCAACAAAAGTTTGCAGCAGTGGCCCACCCTGCACAGAAGAACTAACATGTCCCCTGTGTGGAAAGACACCACAGAAACTTCTCCTGCACCAGGCAACGGGCGTCCCCGTAAGGCGATGCCCCCACCTCCTCACCTGACTTTCAGGCCGATAGAAAGGGTCAAATGCAGTGTGACTTGGCTTTGGACATGCTGGGGCTGATAGGAAAGAAGGTGCACCCCTGCAAGGAGTGGCAGAAGTTACCCAGCAGATACAAGCAGAAGCCAAAGGAGAACCCCTGGGGTTGGACTGTGTGGGGGCCAGTGAGTCAGGCTGGAAAAGGCAGAGTCCATTGACTTGAGGCACTTTGGAGCCAGAGGATTTAACACTGCAGGACCGATCCCGGAGGAAGGGGCGACCTCACGGTGGGGGCCGTGTTAGCACTCTGCTGCTCTAACAGATCGCCCCAGACCGTAATGGCTTGAGACAACACAGATCTCATACCTGAGAGCTGCAGAGACTGCAAGTGCGAAATGGATCTGACTGGCGAAAATCAAGAGATCCGCAAAGCCATGTTCCTTCTGAAGACGAGGCGGAGATCTGTTTCCATATCTGCTTCTGGAGGCTGCGAGCATTCTTGACCCCTGCCCCCCCGCCGTGAGTAGCACCCCCCCCCCCCAATCGCGCTCTCCAACCATGTGCTCTGGCTTCCGCTAGTAAGGGCCCTCGTGATCACGTTGAGGCACGCGTGGATGACTGAGGCCCTCCTCTCCATCCTCAATCTTAATCAAATTAAGGTCCCTCATCGCAGCTGTGAACGGCCGGTGGCCAAGGAAGGTAACATTTTCACAGGTTCCAGGGATTGGGACACAGACATCTTTTGAGGGTGGGGAGGGGCATTATCCTGCCTATTTCAAGTGACCTTTTTTGGACATATAAATTGCATTAATTTAAGCTGTACAACATAATGATTTGGCATATGTATATATTGTGAAATAGTCACAACAGACCTCATTAATGTCCACTACCTCACACTGTTAAAATCTTCTCTTGCGATGTGAACCTACAAGACCGAATCTTAGCAGCTTACAAATGTGCAGTACGGTGTTCTGACCCATGGTCGCGGTGCTGTCCCTTACAGCCCCAGAACTCATTTCTCTTATAACTGGGACTTTGTGTCTTTCAACCACATTACCTGACCTCGCTCACACACCACTCTTCACCTCTGGTGTCCTTCCATCTGTCCTCCAGATCTAGGAGTTCCATTTTTTTTTTTTTTTCTTTAGATTCCATGTATAAATGAGATCAGACAGAATCTGTCTTTCTCTCTCTGGCTTATTTCACTGTCAAGCTCCATCTATGTGGTTGCAAAGAGCAGGATTTCCTGCTTTTTTTGTTTGCTTTTGGTTTTGGTTGGGTGATCTTCCATTGCATGTAACAGGTGGCTCTTTTTTTTTTTTTTTTAAGATTTATGTATTTATTTGAGGGGGGAGGGGCAAAGGGATAGGGAGAGAGAGAGAAACTCAGGCAGTCTCCGAGCTGAGCACAGAGCCAGACACGGGCTCCATCTCATGACCCTGAGGTCATAACCTGAGCCTAAATCCAGAGCTGGACACTTGACTGACTGAGCCGCCCAGGTGCCCCTCATGTAACAGATGACTCTTGAGCCTGGAGATGATGATGACTCCCTCTGATAAGTAGAAAGGCCTGCATTGCCCTGGAAAATGCTAGAGAAAATCGAAAGGTTCAGAGAGGTGGCCTGTCGGCTGGAGATACTATGGATCCAGAGTTGCAGCAGCGGAGGGTCCAGAGCACACACTGTAAGGGATATGCTAGCGAGTGGTCCTCCTCTGCCAGCCAGGGCTCACGGTACGGTACAGCAGGGTGATGGGCCCCGGAGCGACAGAGGCCAGGAGACCGTGCTCCCACACCCGAAGCCAGGGAGCTGCCTTACCTTAGTAACCAGCAACATCTGACAGGCAGCCCAGAGACCCTCAGCCACACAGAGTAGCGGAAATGGTTAATAGGATATTCGTTATGCTGATCGAATATTCTCTTGTGTCCCCTCAAGCCAACTAGGCAGGTAGTGAGGGTGTAGAGAAGGAGGCCGAGAGCCGTTGCCTCAATAACACGTCAAGATCCTTTGCTAAGTTCCCAGATGAGAAAGAATTTTCAGATCCAAGACCCACTGACCGAGATCCCCAAAAGGAAAGACCCCGCAACACTGTGGCCAGAATACGGTACAAGGATTGCCTTGCCAGAAGAGACCTAGCTGGTTACTGGGTGACTGCCGGCTGGCGAGGGGAGAACTCAGAGGTTCAGAAGATGATTGCCCACTGGTCTGCAGGGACACCGATGCCCAGAGTCACTGCAGTATCATCACTGGCTCCTGTTAGAGTTGGGCTTGTGGAGTGTCAGGTAATAAGCAGAGACGGACTCAAGTCTGGCTTACGGGGACTCTCCCCCATCCACAGGCCATCCTCTGGCCACTTCTGTTCATCTGAGCCAGTGGCGGTGAACATCTGCCTCTCTGGGGGAAAAACATGATGCCTGCCAGGCCTCTTGGGTTCTGGAGCCAGTGGACCCCACACTCAGAAATAACACCCTCGCCCATGAAGATGAACCGCCCAGCACCTGCTTCCATGGCCGGAGCAGACACAATCCCTGTGTTCAGGACGATCGCCGGTTATAGCACCGGTCCTCCCAGACTCAGGATGGTCCCAGGAGGCTGGGGTTTGGTTTCAGTGATGCCCCCAAAATAGAGAGGGGTTTTGTGGAGAAGCTGAAGTCCAAGAGTCAGCTCTCCCTTCCTTGAAGCTCCTGGACTCCTCACGCAAGTGGACCTCTGGCAGGCTTGCCCGTCCATCCCCGGGAGCTGAACCTTTGTTCTGGGGCTCCTGGGGTAGGTCTTCATTACTCCGCCATCTGATGCCAGGAAGCCAAAATCCTCCCCGCCGGCTCTCTGTCAAGGCCGTGGCAGGTCAGAGACAGGTTCTGAACATGGAGGGTGGCAGGATGACCTTGAAAGTGAATGTGGGCCCATTCATCCCGAGCCACATGAATACATAACTTCTTCCTGAGAGTGTGAGAGCAGAGGATGTCTTCTCACTTGGGTACCTTGAAGGGAAGGGAGGAACCAGCTGACCCACATGGGCACCTAGACTCAAACCAAGCACACAGTCCAGAGAGAACATAACACACACACATCACTTATGTAATACAAGTTTATTTTCGTGATGGGCCGTAATCCTATTTTTTTTAATAATTATTATTTATTTATTTGACAGAGATCACAAGTAGGCAGAGAGAGAGGGGGAAGCAGGCTCCCTGTTGAACAAAGAGCCCGATGCAGGTCTCAATCCCAGGACCTGAGCGGAAGGCAGAGGCTTTAACCCACCGAGTCACCCAGGCGCCCCCATAATCCTATTTCTAATCCACATTAAAAGTCTGGCTTTCCTCTTGTCTCGTCAAACTTCTTAAATTCACCTTCTTTTTAAACCACAGTTTGAAGAACGGGGTGGTGGGGAATCCAGAATGTTTTCTAGAATGTGGGTCAGACATGCAGTTTTCCACATCCACTTCAACATATTTTATCAGCTGCTTTTTTCTTTTTTTTTAAGATTTTCTTTCTTTCTTTCATGGAGAGGGAGAGAGAACACAAGCAGGGAGAGCTACAGAGGGAGAGGGAGAAGCACACTCCCCGCTGAGCAGGGAGCCTGACACTGGGCTTGCTCCTAGGACCCTGGGATCATGACCTGAGCCAAAAGTAGACATTTAACGCACTGAAACACCCAGGAACCCATTGTCAGCTGTTTTTTAAGTGGTCATCTTTGTTGGGTTTCATGGGCTTGTAACAATTTGGAACATGAGAACAAAGATACTCAGGACCTCATCTGGTCCTCAGTTCAGCCTGAAGAATGAGGTCCATTTGCCTCCTTTGGCCGTGTGACAAAACCAAGACTCAGGGTTGCAGGGTGTGAGGGAGACAGCCAAGTTCAAAGAGCCCGTCCCGCCCTGCGCCCTCTCCGAAAGGCCTGCTCTCATTCAACTTTCATCTATAAAGCACCCAAAATAATCTGCCTAAAAATAGCTTCTGGACAGGTGACCTTCTGGAACAGCCTGTTCTTTCACAGCTGCGCCTTGTTGGTAAGGTACAAAATCTATAATCCCTGCAGGAAATGCCTGTGAACCTGAATCTCAGAGAATCTGACTATAAATTCTGTTTTCATGGCGAAGAGACCTAAGCCCAGTACAGACCTAGGAAGGAAGGGGAGCATATGTTGCACAAATGAAAAATTCCCAGAGACATCCTTTCTCTCCAGATACCCTCCAAAATGAGGCCAGCTTTGGAAGGAGATGGCTGAGTTTGCGAAAAATGACACAATGCACCTGTCACAGGCAGGCCACGTCTAACACGCAGGAGAAGCAAATCACTTGCTTCTCCAACAAGAGCTTTGAAAGTGCCTCTATCCCAGGGAAAGGCCGACTGAAAATAGGAGCTCTTGTGGCCATGCTTCACCTTGTCAAGCAGAAGATCCTGCCCTCAGCCATATGGAAACTGCAGTGGTGTGTCCAGAGTCCATGTGGTGAAGTAGGGGACAGCTTACACTTAGGCGTCAGGCAGGCCTGGCTTTTGGTTCCAGCACTGTTGCTAACAATGTACACTGCAAAATTTCCCTTAACCCTCAGCTCCGTCCTCTGTAAAATCACAGGCTGTAATGAAGTTGCGGTCAGTTCATGTATGCAAAGTACCTGGCACTGCGTCTGGCATGTGAGAGCCCCATATCTGAAGTGTTTTAAAATATCTAAGTCGTGTTCAACTAAGCTTAGGAAACATTGAATTAGAATTAAACAGACTTCTCGCCATCAGAGAATCTAAAAACCTCTACTATCCAAGCGTGCCTTGTGAGTTGGGGAGAAAGGGATCGGTACATAGTAATTCTCAAATTTACTAGATCATGGGACTCTTCTGTGACACCGATGTCAACAGTCCTGGGAATAGTAACTTGGAGAAAAATATAATAGACGTTTGACAAACACCACTTGCCTTTTGTTTCTCCCGCCCAGACTTGTTTACCTCCTAAAACCAACATTTTGACAATGATAAGGACATCAGAAGTGTACAAAAGGAGCTTGGGGTGCTTAATCTTCAATTATATCATTTAAATAATCATTTTTAAACACGAAAAAATGACTCAACAGGTATTGACAACCTACTCACGATTGTTGTTCATATTGAATTCAAAATGTAACAGCTTCTCAAAAGGATTCACCTATCAAAAAATTATCATGTCCATGCAGCTCAATTATGAGCCGAAAAACGTGTGGTCTTCAGTATAAAGCAAAAGATTTCTCCTCACTGTGATTGCACATCCTTCCATAGGCTTGGCATCGCTTCCTGACTGCTTCAGTAGGTGGCACTGACGATTCAGTGGAGAGAAAAATCCCACAGAGTCCACGTGGATTCATCCCGGGATGACTATCCAGTTTGTTTCATACCCTCTGAAATCTCTGATGCTGTCCATCAGCCTGGAGGAAATTGGTCTATTTTGCTGGAGGGACCAAGGAGTAAAGTCGTGTCCAAAATGTGTGTCTGTCCCTCCTGCAATTCTGCCTGTGTATCTAATTCCCTTGGAAAGGGGGTTGGGAGGGAGATCTGTAGAATTCTGGAGATCAGGAAGGGCAAACGCTGAGCCACCGGTTAGGCACTGGTCCCCATCATGTCAGCGAGTGTTAGTGACTCAGAACACACTTTGCCCCGGACCCAGACACAGGCTCTCAATCTTTTCCAACACACTTCTCCACCAGCTCCTGTGTGAATCAGGCGACAGAGACGCCCAGTGAAATCTACACGGTTCTGAGACTTGGAAGATCAAATCATTGACAAGAATCAGAGTCTTTAAGAAATATATCCCCAATTCACCAGATGCTTTGCAGGAGAAACAGGATGGTGACCCAAGACTTCGGAGTCCCACAGAAGAGTTCTGAATCCACCACGATTTGAGTCTCTACCACTGGGAGTCAGGATGTTTAAACAGAAGCCCTGAGGACAGGCTCAGATGATGGAGCCTCAAGGGTCTGTCTGCTGTGTCATGGCCCCTTCCTCATTTGGAGAAGGGGCAGGGGAGGGGAGGTGCACATTAAGTCCAAAAGCTGTCTGTTGCAGGCAGGGGAAGGCTGTGTCATTTGTGCAAGCTGCCTGGCATGTCAACTTTACTTGGAGAAGCAAGTCCCATTCTGCTGGCCCAGAATGACCCAGTCCTCCCGGTGCTCCTGCCCCAGAGCCCCACCTCCACGCCAAGGCTTTTCACATTTGGCTTTGAAGCCATTCAGGTACCCATCTTGAGCTAAATGGCAGGTCCCTTCATCAATATTGTATTTTTAGGAACTTTCGTATCTTTTTCCCCCATGGTGTTTCAGCTTTGAAACTGTCGCTCTTGAGTGTTGCAGGAAAAGCTGAGCGTGAAGCCCGTACACCACGCCCTGCTACTTCTCTTCTCCAAACTACTGAGGATGCAGAATGAGCATTCCTAACGGGCTCAGGAGCACTCGTAGATGACTTCCAGCCAGAATTTCAAATGTCATGCACCCAAAAGCGTTGCTGTCACCCTCCGGCTCCTTCCTGATTTTCACGTAACAAGTGCAACTCTGCAGGACACTGCTATTCCTGGGTCACCCAGGTCTGAAATCGCAGCCCTTCTCAGCCCCCTCCTCCCCGCACCCCATTCTCACAGTCACGCTAACCCCCATGTGTCCTGCACCCACTCCTTTTACAAATCCCAGTGCAGCCCTTCAAACATACGGAAAAGACCAAAAGAATAATAACATGATGGACCCCCATGTCTCCACCATCAGCCTCTAGCAAGTGGTTGTGCTTTCCCATAATTACGTCACGTGTCCTTATTTTTTTACTTTAAAATAAACTTTTATTTTTTAATTTTTAAAATTTTAATTCCAGCGTAGTTGCCATAGTATCCTGTTAGTTTCTATAGTATTATATTCGTGTACTATAGTGATTCAGCCGTTCTGTGCACTACTCCATGCTCAACGGGAGAGGCGTTTTCTTCATCCCCTTCACCTGTTCCCGCCTTCGCCCCACCCGCCTCCCCTCTGGAACCATCAGTTTGTTCTCTATGGTTAAGGGTCTGGTGTTTTGTCTCTTCTTCTCCTCCTGTGTTTCTTAAGCTCCACATATGAGTGAAATCATTTGGTATTTGTCTTTTTCTGACTGACTTATTTCACTTGGCATTATGCCCTCCAGCTCAATTTATGTAGTTGTAAATGGCCAGATTTCACTCTTTCTCATGATTGAATAACATCCCATTGTATAGATGTCACATCTTCTTTACCCATCCATCAACTGATGGACGCTTGGGTTGCTTCCAGATCTTGGCTAGTGTAGATAATGTGCTACTATAAACATAGGGGTGCATGTATCCCTTTGAATTAGTATTTTTTCTTCTTCTTTGGGTAAATACCCAATAGTGTGGGATCATAATGTAGTTCTATCTTTAACTGTTTGTTTTAACCTCCACTCTGTTTTCTGAAGTGGCTTCCCCAGTTTGCGTTTCCCACCAACAGCGCACGAGGGTTCCTTTTTCTCCACATCTTTGCCAACACCTGTTGTTTTTTATGTTGTTGTCTTGAGCCATTTTGACAGGTGTGCGGTGATATCTCATTGTGATTTTGATTTGATCTTCTCTGATAAGTGATGATGAATATCTTTTCCTGTGTCCACTGGCCATCTGTTGGTCTTCTTTGGAGAAATATCTATTCATGTCTTCTGTCCATTTTTTAATCGGGTTACTCATTTTTGGGTGTTGAGCAAAAGAAGCCATCAAGAAAATGAAAAGGCAACCTACAAAATGGGAGAAAATATTTACAAGCCATACCTCTGACAAAGGGTTAATATCCAAAATATACAAACACTCATACAACTCATCATCATCATCAACAACAACAACAACAAAACCAATTTAAATTAAAAATGGTTTGGGGAGCCTGGGTGGCTCCATGGGTTAAGCCTCTGCCTTCAGCTCAGGTTATGATCTCAGGGTCCTGGGATCAAGTCCCGCATTGGGCTCTCTGCTCAGCAGGGAGCCTGCTTCTTCCTCTCTCTCTCTGCTTAAGAAAAAAAAAAAATTGGTTTGAGGAACTGAGTAGACATTTTTCCAAAGAAGATATGCAGATGGCCAGCAAGTACATGAAAAGATACTCACCACCACCAAGGACAAATTAAAATCAAAACGACAAGATAGCATCTCACACCAGTTAGATGACTATCATCAAAAAGATGAGGTAGTTTGGTAACAAATGTGCAGAAAAGGGAACCCTCGCGCACTGTTGGTGGGAATGCAGACTGCTGCAACCACTGTGGAAACCATTATGGAGGGTCCTCAAAAACCTAAAAATAAAACTACCATACAACACTGCAATTATACTTCTGAGTATAGATCCAAAAGAAATGAAAACATGATATCCCAAAGGTATGCACCCTCTCATATGTATTGCAACATTACTCATAATAGTCAAAAACAGAAAAAAATTAAAGTGTCCATCAATGGATGAACAGATAAAGAAGATGTGATTGAAATATGCAATGGAATATGAGTCAACAGTGAAACAGAAGGAAATCCTGCCATTGGTGACAAATGGATGGATTTGGAGGGCATGACTCCAAGTGAAATAAGTCAAAAAGAGAGAGACAAATACCACATGATAGTACTCATACATGGAATCTTAAAAAACAACAACACAGAAGCAGAGTGGGGAATGGTGGTTTTAAGATATAAACAAAAGTCCAAAGGTCCAAAAAGATTCCTTTTCAATAATCTTTAAAGCATTCTCTTATTCACAAAAGCATGTCTTGAAATAGAAAGCATTCATTTATGTCAATATTAAGTAAAACACTCATAGAGAGAAAAACTCACTGCTCTTACTTTTTGCAAAATAACCTAATACAAAGAAACAGCCATCTTCTGCCTTGATTTGAAATTGGCACTACCAAATTCCTAAATTATATTAGGATTCCTTTCTAGCTGTGTCTCCATGTAAACAGGAAGATAGACTCCATGCTGACAAGTCTCTCATTTGCTGCTGATCTCATCATACTTGCATAATAGATTGGAAATGAAAAAACCCAATTTAGTTCAATAAGAACTGAGAATAAACATGCATAATTATATGTGTCCTGATTCTGTCATCTTATAAATATATGTAATAGATATTCCTAGTCTCACCCACAGCCCATAAAAGATCAATTCCCAAAATCGAAGAATGTTTACTCTCCATAAAATTTTAGTTAGAGCTGCATCATAATTGATTCATTTGGCTTTTTATGATATGGAAATTAGTTTTAGAATTTACTATAGTCTTTGACAGTGACAGATGAACTCAGAGACAACCAAAGACAGATGAGACCAGTTGCCATAAAATGACCGTAGGTCATTTTATCCCAAAGAGTAAAGAACAGATGTAATTATTACGTCTTCTAAACTGGATGGCACCCAAGGATCTCTTCTGGTGGGCATCTATAGGGGTGGAAATTAATCCATTTGCCAGTATGTTCATTTCCCAGGACTGCCATAACAAAACGCCATACACTGGGTGTTTAAACAACAGTAATTTGTTGGCTTACTGTTTGGGAGGCTAGAAATCCAAGACCAAAGGGTCAGCAGGTTGGTTGGTTCTGAGGGCTGTGAGGGAGAATCTGCTCCATGCCTCTCAACTTGGTTCTGGTGGTTTTATTGCAATCTTTGGGATTCCTTGTGTAGACACAGACCTCAGTTCTCTGCTCTTTATTCACATTGCATTCTCCTTGTCTGCAGCTCTGTATGTGGCATTTTTTAAAATAAAGATATCTTTATTAAAAGTCATATTGGATTAAGGGCCTTCCCTACTCTACCATGACCTCATCTTAACTAATAACATTGGCAATGAACTTATTTCCAAATAAGGCCACATTTGAAGCACCAGGGGTTAGGAACTTCAACCATTGTTTTGGGGGACATGATCTAACTCATAATGGCCAGAGAGGCAAAAAACATACAGAGGTCACCCTACCATTTTCTCTAGGTCACTTAGTAGAGATCTGCTTTCTAATTTTATGTAAATATGTTGATATTTATTCTAGCCATTGTAGAAGAAAGTGTCTCAATCATAGCCTTTGTGGAGACTACGATCAGTGTAGTAGTTAGAATATAGGTTTCTGCTGTTCTAGCGATGATGTGAATAGTAAAAGATGAGATGGGAATTTACATCCCCCTCAGCTCATCATCTGAAATGAAGCAGTCAAGGAATGATTTGACTCTCAGGGACTAGCAAGGACCCAGACATCTTTTATAGGCTTGCCCTCCTTGACATGGAACTTCCATTTCCAGACTCAAGATGGCTGCTCCGGCCCTTGCCACCTTGTCCATTACTAGGAAGGAACTGGGAAAGGGAGGATAAGACTATCCTTTCCGAGGGCACAAGTAGGGAAACAGAACATACCACATCTATCTTCCCACTGAACAGAACCTAAGTTGGATGGTTATTCCCAGCAGTCAGATTTAGTCCTGGGATACACCCAGGCTGAGCAACGGAGCCCTGCCCTGGGGCCAGCGCAAACGTTCACTATGAATGGGAGAGCAGATACAGAATGGCCGCTGTTTGTCTTCGCCACATCCCACCAACACCGTAGATAACCACATTATCTCTTGTATATGCCTTCCACATTCTTAAGAAATTACTCCTTTCAAGTATTAAAGACTTAACTCAATCCTTAGCCATTTTAGCTTCTCTACAACCTTTACCAAATTGACCTTCTTGGAGTTCTCTCTTCTTACTCTATGAATTCTACTAATTGTCCTTCTTAGTAATACTATTTTCTGGTCCTCCTTCTCCTCCCCCTTCCTAAAAGTACGTTTTTCCCACAGGCCTGTCATCCGGGGTGTCTCCACCTCTTTGTTCTCTTTCTTGCAAATCATCAACTTCCTTGATTTCTACTGTTGGGTTGAAATGGATGATTCCCATATATCTCTTACCCTACTTTCTCTGCAAAAGCTGAGCTCCCCCATTTCTCACTGTGCATTAGACTTTGCCTCCTGGACACCTTGTCAAGTCCCAGACATCCAAACCCAGATCCCTCTGCAACCCTCTTCCTTTTACTATGGTGTTTCTTTCTACTGCTACTGTCACCCAAATGACATTTTAGTGTTTTAAATTGGTAAAACCATCTTTCTTCCCCTCCCCATCCCATCCATCAGTAAGGCATGACCATTTTAACTGTAGAGTTTCATACACTTCCATGTTCTGACACATTTCTGAACCTTCTTCTGGCTCCACTTCTGATCTCCACTATCTCTCAGTCTACACAACTCTCAGAGCCTCAGTTTTCACGCATTCTGACACTTCCCACGCTGACCTCAGAGAGCCAAAAAATTAGGAGAAGCGTAATGTCTCCGGGCAAATGATGGATTCAGTTCACAATGGAGGATTCTTTTTTATTTCCTACTCTTTTCTAGATATTTATCTGCATAATCTTACATAATACTCAGTGACAGCTAAGTCCATTAACAACTAAATAAATTCAGCATATTCTATATGCCAGATACTCCACCAATAACTCTTCCTTATTCTAATCTCACAAATAAAAACTGTATGTGTTTTTGTTGTTCTCATTCATATATTAGGAAATTGAGTTGCATTAAGAACCTGTGGCTTTAAGAAACTGAGTGAATTACTCAGGGTTGGCTATTGGATAAATAGTAGAACTAAGATTTAAACCAACTGGTCTCCAGAATTTGTTTCCTGTTAGTTTCCAATGAGTTTCCTCTCTTAAACATTAATTACTACAGCCCGATATCAGTCATAGAAAGGCATTATTGTTACACCATTTTATAAAGCAGGAATGCTCAGTAACCTTCCCAAGGGTACAGACATAATTCAATCCAAGCTGACCAGATTTTAAAACCTAGGTTCTCTCCTGCAGATTATACAACTTCTCAGTTATATCCCATGGTTAAAAGCTACCCCTTTGACTCCCTGAGATACTTTACAACTGTGGGCTTGAGGCTAAGGGGAACTTACCAAAGAGTAGCAATACATCGGCAGGGTACCAGCCGCAGCTTCAGAAAGACGTTCAAAGTGCATACTCTCTGCATTGTGGTGATGCCAACTTGATAAAATCATACACGCTAGTTGACTGAAATTTCACTCAGCAATGTTGTGGGTCCATGTTGGACACTTTTTCAAAGTTACAATGGCTGGGATGTTAAGTTCTTGTGCTCATTCAGCTTACCCTGGTCTTGTATTGAATAAGGAAGCTCCAAGAGAGCGGGGAATATGTTCATGTCACTCTTTCCGGAGAGTGGGGATCCAGAGGGAAGGGTGGGAGATTTGATTACTCCTGCTAGTGTTAAGCCAATATCCCCGGTTTCTGATAGCTCATTATCCTAAAACACAGCCAAAAAAGAAAAAAAAATAATCAACACAGGCTCAGTCTCTGATAACTTAAAATTAGACACACCAAGGTAACTTTGAAGTTCATGTGGGTGGGACATCTTACAAGATGTAGGCTGGAACTCTGGACTCCATCTCAAGGGAGAGAGTGGTCTTTACTGGCTATACTCACCCACTTAGTAGGCATAAAAAAGCAAAGCAAAATCAAGATTTGGAAACATGAGATGGACAGAGCAAAAGAAGTCTTTATAAATTCAATTCGGACAGAGCAAAAGAAGTCTTTATAAATTCAATTCCAAGAAATGGTTCCAGCCTATGAAGACAGAAAGTTGATACCTAATGTCACTGGAGACTGGGAACCAAAAATCAATTTCCTGAGTTTTAATAGTTGTGTCTTATTAGTTTAGCAAAGGGAAAATACATTCAGTGCATTCATATTTTAAGTGAAAGGTCTTAAGGGGGAAATGCTAATATGAATGTAACTCTAAATTGCTTTTTTTGAAGGTGAAGTTCAGGGTTGTATCTCTGACAATTCCTCCCTTGCACTGTAACTACAGCCTTGATAAACTATTTCATATTCCCCTTACCTGGAAAGTGTAGTCATCCTGCAACCATGCATGGAAACACACACACACACACACACACACACACACGCACACGCACATACACACACTACCTTTCTTCTAGCTAATATCTTTTGGGTCTTAGCTTAGATGTTATTTTCCCCAGGACGCCTCCTGCAATATCCCCAACACCACCTCTCATAACCTAAACAGCAGCAGTTTGGGTCACTCTTACAGAGTTGCCTATCTACCTGTCTGCATCTTCTGCTAAGACTCGAAGTTCCTTGATGACAAGAGCTTGCTGTGTTAACCATTACTATATCCTTAGGGGCTAGCACAACACCCACCAAGTATTCAGGGGCTCTGTGTAAATCTGTTGAATGAACATTTGGATTTTGCTGTGTAGAGAGCGCGTCTTGTCGCCATCAAGGTTCCAAAGTGTGCTCTTTCCTGAAACAGATTTGCTAAGGGAAAAGGAGTGCCAATTAGGTCAAAGAGCTACTAAGTTGGCTCTGTGGCTAGTGTCCCTTGCTTGTCATGGTAACTGGGAGTGTGGGTCACAGAGTGCACTGACCCTCTTACACAGCAGCTACTTGCCCCGTCTCTTTCTCCCTGCTGATCAGAACCTGCCTCCCCGTCCAGAGGCAAAAAAATGCCAAATATTCTCTTTCTCAGGCTCCCCTGAAGCATGTGACTCAACTGTAAACAAGGAAATGTAAGGAGAATTCTACTAAATATTTTGCACCTCCAAGTGTGGATTCTGGGAACTCTCCTCTTCCTTCTTGCCGCTGGAAGACACGAGGGAGCTCTCTTTAGATGGAGGCGACAAGGCTGAGAATGAAAGTTAGTATGTTAAGGGGAAAAAAAGCCAGTGACGTCATAGAATGGTTGTGGGAAAGCTGGCTCTGTCACCTTAAGAATTACTGCTACGTCTGATGGTCAATGTCTTTACTATTTGGACCCCTGTTGATCAGGAATGTTTTGTAACTTACAGATGAACACATTCTAACTATATCACTAAGGAACATGCAAACTTTCCTCTGTGACATCATATAAGACACAATATTCCAAAAGCCAGTTATAAACAGGCAGGTGGGATTGGAACAGCCAGAAGCCAAAATCTTTATTTGAAGAACTAAAGACAGGAAAGGATCATCTAATGATGAAATCTTTTTGGCTAAAGATGAAAACCATGTGCTCCTATTACAGAAGGACAGTGTGTTTGTCTACATTGGAGGAGAAGCATGAGAGAGTAAATCAGAGAAGGATACTCACCTGTTCATTCTTGGCATCTTTATTTGGAATTGGCTCATGAAACGATTTTACGGATAACTACCTGCCTAGGAAGCTCTCAGTTGTCCAGTAGTAAAAAAAAAAAAAAAAAAATGTTCGAAAACCATGTGTATTTTTCCAACAATAAATCTTTGGAGGGCAGGAAGGAACCAATGAAGGGGACTCCTTATGTCTGGGTGGTTACTTACAGACACCATTCATATCACTTTCTGACCCGACCTAGGTGGAATCCAGCCCCATTCACTCCATCTCTTAGGAAAAACAGTGTCCATTTGTCCATACCACTTCTCAACAGAACATACTTTCCCAATTGTACTTACTAATTTATTATTAAATATGATATTGCATATTAGCAATTCGACACAATACTCATTGAAAAGTATAGAGACATCATTCAGTACTTTCTGAGGAAGTCACAGCCTCCTTCAAACCAGAGAGGACAGATTACAGATAGAACACAGATACATTGACACGAGACACAACACCTTCTGCAGACACCTTCTCCCACCAACAATACTCCTTTTTTCCCCATGTTCCCCAACCGTTTCAGGAGGTTTTGCCACATGATTTGGCTCCCAAGAGCTGCTCCCAGCAGCAGCCACAAAACAGCTGGGATGTAGATTTCTATATATTCACAGATCGGATCTGCCTCTTTGTGGTGTTGCTTAATGCAGGCGTGAAGAGCTATGGTCTATGATCATGCAGGATCTGGTCTTATTTTCCTACACAAACCACAGAGCTAGGACTGCGTGGCTTGGGAGAGACGGCAGCGAGTGAACAAATACATTTCTGTGGGTTGTTTGGGGCCAGGGGTCCTGGTGGACGGAGGATGGGTGCGGAAGGTTCAGCACCAAAGCAGTGTCGTGTCTGGCTCGGCACCATTCCAAGTCATCAACAGGCAATCACAGACCCACTGGGGAGCATCAGTGGAAGCATGGAGGTAGTGAAAAATAATTCAAAAGCTCTTCTGAATCACGAGAAATGCATTTTAAAATCTTATCATCCGTTCTGATGTCATTTATCTGTCTAAGGTCAACTACTTTGAGAATTCTCTGCTTCTCAAAGCCTCTGAACTGTTAATACTAAACACCGTGTGTGCTTAGGGGAAATGACTACTATTCTTTGGAATCCCGATTAGCTAATTGTCCAGCAGGGAGCCTCCACAGAACCAGAACCCTGGCCCATCAGAGTGTCCCAGGTCCATTCCAGTGCGATACAATGTGTTTGGTCATATATCAGTGAACACCAGGATTATGGTTCTTAGTATCAGGACTATTTTCAAGCCCTAAAGTTTGTTTTTGAAATAGAGGGTGATTTTTCCCCCTAAAATTCTAAAGCTTTTACATACATACAAAAGCATGACTTGGTTTTTGGAAATTTACTTGGTAGCCTGGGAGCCAGCTTCTTGTTAACTTGGATAATTTTAAACGGAATCAGTACTTCTGGGCGATCAATATCAGACTGTCATATCTCATTCTTCCGGACACTGGGCTGGGTGTTTCATAATGCCCCCCAAATAACTACGAAAATAGCTTTTTCCAAATTGTCTGGAGCCTCTTTCCCCCTAAATTAGAGCATCCAACCCAGATTATGTATAAGATAACACTTGGAGATTACTGCTTTTTAAATGTCTTCCAGAATTTATATACTGAACTGAGTGTATTGAATTTATATACTAAACGTTCTCCATTGAAACAGTCCCCTTTTGACACTTACACATTCATCCCAAGTATGATCACAATAATTGCCAAGGCCGGGCACTAGTACAATAGTGGGTATGTAGGTCTTAGTAAATATCCTGTGATTGAACAGGTCCATGAGTAAGTGCATGACAAAAGACAGATAAATGAATTTAGAGCTTGTCTTTTAAGGACCCCCTTCCAATCCAGTAACACTTTTGTTTTAAATATCTCCACTAATCTTGCGTTTGGGGGGTGAATGCGATTAGTGAAAACAGTCAAAATCCCTTAGAACCAGTCTTGGGAATAGGAGACACAACTCGAAGGGATAAGGGCAGTGAAGGAAACACAAGATATGAACAAAATATTACAGGTCTGACTTTCTCGTGATTGGCCTCAGAAGGCAATGCCAGAAGTAATTTACCAGCATTACGAGTCCCGGATCAGGCATATTGACTCCAGGATGATGTCTCTGAGAGGGTATGCTCAAGACAGAAGAGGTAGAATATGCTCATTTCCACACTAATTTTCTCTAATTGGGCGTATACACTGATGGTCAGTGTTTATATATTTTTAAGTGTGATGGGGGCAAGTGGTGGGGGGGAAGTCCTGGACACTCTGATAATCTTAAATCTGCGAAACTTCATTGCTCCCATCTGCAAAAGAAAGAATCGAAGTCCGCAATCTCTTTAATCTTCCCCAGCACTAACAGTCAACAACTCTGTACATAAATAGTTGGACCATTGCTCACATATCTGCAAGCACTCTCCCTCACTTTTCAGAGACTTCCTACTGAGGGGACGTGTTCCTTCAAACAGCCATAAGGGAACTCATGCATTAGGGTTAGACCATCAGGTGTGCAAAGCTCCTAGAGCAAAAAGAACAGGACCCCCACACACCACCCCCCTTGGTCCCACTCGCCATTAACTACCTGTCCCCCAATAGGGACAATTATCGAAGTCATCATCACAGTGTACATTCATGTGAAATCATTTTTATAAATCAGCGAGTGTAGCTGCTGTTTCAATGACCTCTCAACTGTTCACCAAGCAGTTACTACTTCAAAGGCAGAGGAAGCACTTTCAAATGGAAGGATGACCGCCGGCTTGAGAAATTCCTGCTTCCGACTGTGTCCGAAGTATCTTATTCTGTAGATTCCAGGCTGGGCGGTGTCTGGAATGTGCCATTGTATCGTGGCATTGCTGTGACCCAGCAGCCCCTTGTGCCAATAGAAACTGTTGGTAGAAAACAAACCAACCAAAGTTTACTCTTAAAAATGTGTGATTCGAAAAATGAATGAATGCTCAGGGAGTACTTAGCCTAACCAAGGCACTTGCACGGGTATTGGGAATATAGCAAAGAACAGAACAGGGACAAATACTGACTTTCTAGAAGGGACCTTTTAGGAAATACGCATTCATAGAAATAGTTCCACTTGTTCTACTTTTCTAACTACCCACACACTATCCATCCCAAGGAGCCTCCCTCACCTGATACTCAGAATATATGACATCTCTTGTGTGAGAACTGATAGAACATTGTTTGCCCTTGTCATCCTGTGTCAACTGACACTGAAAACTCCCACCTAGATTCATTTGTTCAAAGTGTATATTTAATGACTGCCTGTGCCAGACTATTCTAGGTCTGAGGATACAGTAGTGAGCAAGACAGGCATGGCCCATAGTTCCATGGAGCGTCTTCTCTCTGGGGCCAGGTGGGGGAAGAAAGGGCAATAAACCAGAAATCGACAAATAATCTTAAAAGTGCTAGGCAATGAAGCAAGTAAGTAGTAAGCAAGTAAGTAAATGAAGCAAGTAAGGCAGAGGTATCTCTATGGAGATGTTATTTAAACTGAGTGCACAGTGCCCAGAGGAAAGACATTGCAAGCAGAAGGAACCAAGAGGCAAAGTGGCTTCAGCGGGAAAGCACAGGGTACAGTAGAGGAACAGAACCCTCTGGTAGGATCAGAGTGTGGTGAGGTGTGGCACAGTGGCTGGGTTTACAGAAACAGATGGAGTCAGCTCACACGGGTCCATGCAGACCACAACACGGAGCTCAGATAACCCTGCCAGTGAGATACGACTGGCTAACTGACTGAGGTCCCCAGCTGGGTGCCGAGTGAGTGCTCTGGGCAGAGAGGGTGTTCTCAATGTTCTGTGTTTTTCAGGGATGGGCCCAGCGCTCTCACGATAGGCGCAACGATACTGCTGCTGGTGGACAGGACGGAAGCCTATCCGTGTCCTCAGTGTTCACTGTCATTCTGATTTGGGGCTTTTCAAAAAACAAAATCAATTTTATTAACTGTATAGTCTTCTTTTAACCATAAATATGTATTTATTATTAGTTTAAAAAATGACCTATGCCCTAGAGTCCTAAAGATCAGAGGAAAATATATGCTATATTTATGGGTGATTATCAAAGGGGCAACAGTGTGGTCAAACCTGGATTTCCGGTTAACCCTGGGAAGGAAACCAACATGCAACCCGTCACTTTGCTGAAGGCGATCGGAATTCAACACAAATTCCCAAAACCTCTGACCACTTGTACAGTGTGAAATGTAGACAATTGGGAGAAGAAACATTCTCTTATTTCGGACACAGTTTACAAATCTTCAAAATATCCCTTTGGCTCGGGACGCCTGGGTGGCTCAGTTGGTTAAGCAGCTGCCTTCGGCTCAGGTCATGATCCCAGCGTCCTGGGATCGAGTCCCACATCGGGCTCCTTGCTCCGCAGGGAGCCTGCTTCTCCCTCTGACTCTGCCTTCCACTTTGTCTGCCTGTGCTCGCTCTCACTCGCTCTCTCTCTGACAAATAAATAAAATCTTAAAAAAAAAAAAATATCCCTTTGGCTCAAATGAAGGATCCTTGGACAGGTATATACAGATGACACACTTTGCGTGTAGACTGGTGATTGTTCCAGAAGGAGCATCAGACTCTGTGAAGCCACAGCCCACCCCCTGTGCCTTTCGGCCAGTTTGCAGGAAGGCTCAGCAGTCTGCAGGGGCAATGTCTGCGGCCATGGAAGGAAACCAAACTAACAGATGTTTACAAAGATGGAGGCCATAACCTCATTAGCACCTAATCTGTCAGAAGCACATACCACCATATTTTGCAGAAAAACAGAATCTAAATGAACTCTAATAAATCAACTAAATATGGCCAGAAGGATCCTTGGGAATTTGATATCATTAATATCATGCATGGAGCCAGGCTTCCCATTTGTCTTCTATTGTCAAGGCTTGAAAGACAAAATATCCAACAGACATGCTCACCGAGTCTCCCAGGAGGCGTCGTTATGCACTGTCTGCCATGATGCTGAGGTGACCTCATACTTCTCAACAGTGAGGAAGGTCTGATGGGTCTGAAATGCAATTAGTTTAACTGGTGAGACCCTGCATGGTCATGGAAGGAACTTGTCTGCAAATATGTCCCTTGTGGCCTGCAGGCACACCTGCCAATATCGTGTGTGAAAATGTAGTAGAATTCCATCCAAATTCATAGGTGTTCTCTTTACATTCCAGATAATGTCTTCAGAATGTTCATTTATCCAGACTATTACACACCATGACTTTTTTAATTTTATTTTTTTAATTGTGCTATGTTAGTCCCTATACAGTACATCATTAGTTTTTGATGTAGTGTTCCATGATTCATTGTTTACATATAACACCCAGTGCTCCGTGCAATACATGTCGTCCTTAATACCCATCACCAGGCTCACCCATCCCCCATTCTCCCCCTGCCCAAACCCTCAGTTTGATTCCCAGAGTCCACACTCTCTCATGGTTCATCTCCCTCTCTGATTTCCCCCCTTCTCTTTGCCTTTCCTTCTCCTAATGTCCTTAGAAAACTGGGTGATCTTAATGTTAGAGTTGACATCAAATTTTGCAAATGGGGGTGGAGAAGAGATAGAAAAAAACTTGACATTTTAAGAAAGGCATAAGTCAAACCTTCTCAAGACATGTTTATTGATCTACATTCCAAGACTTTCTCTAGTTACCTCAAGACTTGGGAAGGAAAATGGTAGAGTTTCTTCAACTTTCCTTCTCTGGATAAATGAATTATGAGTAAATATAGCTCCTGAGTGAAAGAACTGAAAAGAATGCATACATCTTCCCTGTCCTCGGGTGCGAAAAGCAATCCCAATACTTTGTCATAATGGATTGCTAGAAAGCACATCAAAAGCAGGTTATATTTTTCCCATTGGAAAATAGCTATAATAATTCAGTTCAGACCAAGAATTCGGTGTCAAGTAAAGCACAGATTTGAATGATATAACAAATTAAAAGATACAGAGGCCATAAATCTCCAATTTTCCTCAAAAATCTTTAAATTGTGGGCCCTTAAGGGCAGGACTTGTGTCTGATTCCCTTTTACCCATTAAATCCCTTTATATCTGTCACTTACAGGTATAAAACTTTGCTGAATGAAAAGTTTTATACTTTTCATTGCTTACGCCTAGGCCGTGGGATTATTTAAAACTCAAATTACTCAACTGATAGGTTATATTCAATAAAGTTTTATGATGATGGTGCTTGTAAAGAGAAGGGTCTCTGGCCATTTAGGGCAGAGGGACATTGGAGAGGCTGTGGATGGAGTAGGAGTTTGGGTGAAATCTCATGGACAGGTGTAGAGTGTAGACCACAGAATGAGTCTAGACACTGCATATGTGAACTATGTGGCTATCCTTTCCCCCCTCCCAACCCTAATCTCTACCTGAAACACAATTAGTTAATCCTAGTTACTTAATCTTTCTGGCCTCAGTTTCCTCATCTGTAAAGTGGGGACAATAAAATGTAAGCCAGTGGATAGTAGGGAGGATTAACTGAGATTAATGTAATAATGTATGTAAAGCGTTTCACCTGGTGGCTACAAAGAGACAAACTTCGATGAATAGTGGTGAGGATCACTAACATAAAAGGGAAGAAAAATTGTTGTATGCCAAGTCCTAGAGCGTTCTTAAAAGCCAATGCTATTCTTGTTATAGTGCTTTAAGCATTTTGTTCTCCTGCTTCTCCAAGGCAATAACGATGATGGTATTTCTCCAGCCTAAGGGTATCAAAGGACAGCTAATCCTGCAGTTTTGCCATAATGCTTTGATATCTTCAGGAAACAATGCTATAAACATGCAAATATTATGGCACAGTTTGACTGCCTAGAGAAATTATTTCCAACAGGTGCATGTTGACTTTCTAAGCAGGAGAACATTTTTCCTCAGTGTCATATTTGACGATGTCATATTGCCACAATTGTTATCAGAGCAATAAGGATATTTCAATGAACAGAAATGGAAGGCTCGTTTGGAAGAAGGGTGTTTGGGGTTTAAGTAACAGTGGTCCCTGGGAAGAATGGCTCATGGATACAGAAAAAGCAGCCTCTGCCACACTAAAAAAATCTGACCTTGAAATCACTTTTGTATACTTTCTTTTTCATCTATATATCTCTTTATTGTTTGAGTTTTCACAACCAGAATATGCCTAGTTATCTTGTGGAGTTATAAGAACATTCTTTTTTTTCTTTTTTGAGAGAGAGTGGGGGGAAGGGCAGAGGGGTCTAGAAAGAGACTCTTACTCAGCAGGGAGCCTGATGCTGAGCTCGAGCCCATGACCCTGAGATCATGACCAGAGCCAAAATCAAGAGTCAGATGCTTACGTGACTGAGCCCATCCAGGGACACCAGTTATAAGAACATTGTAAAGGAGTTACAGAGGAGCAAAATTGATTCATTTTATTAATAGCTACATTACATATGTATACTTTATATATGATTAAAACAGTGAAGTATGAATTGATACATAACAAACTATGAACAGTTATTACCTCTGAAAAGGTTTATGGAAAGAGAGGCACTTTCACATTCTATTTTAAGGCTCTTCTAGGGGCACCTGGGTGGTTCGGTGGGTTAAAGCCTCTGCCTTCAGCTCAGGTCATGATCTCAAGGTCCTGGGATCGAGCCCGGCATCAGGATCCCTGCTCAGTGGGGACCCTGCTTCCCCCCCACCCCTGCCTGCCTCTCTGCCTACTTGTGATCTCTGTCTGTCAAATAAATAAATAAAATCTTTAAAAAAAAAAATGCTCTTCTATATGGTCTGTTTTTACATCAAACATGTATTTCTTGTGTCATTTTTTTTCAAGATTAAGAAATAAATAGCCCATCAGTGTCACAGTCAAGGGTCAGGAAAGGGCAGATGCAAGATAAAGCACCCGGGCCAGGGCCCCAAGCCATGGAGCACCCCCACAGGGGCCCATGATCACTCTGGAGGTGGGACCAGAGGCTACCGTGTTGCAGTAAGAGGGGAGGCAGAATTGGGGTGGGGAAGGAACCAAGGATACACTTCATTCTTGGCCCTTTGGTTATTTTACCCAATTTAGCAGAGTTTCTAAATTGGAATACATAAATGAGATTGTGTTCAAATGTCTGTCTTCTCCAGGGACAGTGTAACTCTTGATACCTTGTGCAATATGTGATTCTGAGCAAACCCGATTAAATGTTTCCTGTGCTTTTTCCTCCCCAGACTGAATTCCATAGTACTCTTCCTACAGAAAATTAAAAAATATGATGAAAAGCAAATTGGAGCATTTTATCATTATGTCATTAATCTCCATAAGGCTATTCGAATGACGATTAACAAGTGGATTTAAATCTGTCAAAAGAATCATTGATGCTTACCTGGTTTTCTGCTGAGTTCTTCGGGTTAGCGCCTATAAAGGTAACTTCAGCAACTTCTCCCTGAAGATAAAAACTCATTTTATGAGTTCGTTCTTCACTGTGCTCATATTTGGGCCATGATTTATGAAATGTTCAAGGATGCTGGACACCTGTGCAGATTCTATCCTACTTAATAAAATGAGTTATCTTGCAACCATGGATATGGGAATTAGGGGCTGAGAAATTACTCAAGAATTTTTCACCAATGAATTCCCTTGTAGTACATTCAGATAGAGATGAAGACAATGCATTAAAAATGGCTTTTTCAGCCTTTGATGTTGTCTCACACTTCCCTCTGACACACCTACGGGAAGTGGACTGACTCAAATCAAAGCAGTCAACACTTTCCCTGAATGACTTACACTTACACTGACGCTGGCTCATGTGAGGTACAAAGTGGAATGACAGGATGTATACCTACCTCCCCACTTGAAACAACAAACGAGCTGGGCAAATATGTATTAAATCATGGCTCTACAGACAGCAGACCAATGAAAGCAATCAAACGATAAAAACAGTGATCTTGGGGTGATGGAAAACAGACAAAAGGAGCCCCACCATGGCCCCAGCCTAATGCCCTCAGAGCGCACATACAGCATGTGGAGGCAGAGCTTAACCAAAACCAGGAAGCAGATCAAAGTTAAGGAATAGATGTGGGAGTCCGTGAAGGCCAAATAGTCTCATATTCACAAGGCAGAGTCATAGAGAGAAGAGCATACCAGAGAGAGGAGAGCTACATACAGAGGGAGCACTCTGGAGATCTGCAGAAGGTTCCCCTCAACTCTGTGTGCAGAGAAGAGGACCACCTGAGCCCAGGAAAAGAACCTATCAGCAGAGACTGAAATTCTTACTCCCTGAAGCATCTAAGCACACACTCTGGTCAATATTGGGCTGGACATTAAGTTATTTAACCATAGGGACAACACCTTGAGAGCCAGACTTAAATGTAAAATCAAGAACAACAAAAGAAACAGAGAAGACCCAGTAGCCACACATTGCAAGAAAGATAGACTTGACTGATTTGGCCAGTCTAGTTCTCGGGGAGCAAACAAACAAAAAACAACAACTCTGGGGTGGGGAGGGGAGGCTAGGATCCAGAATTGCTACAATGTACCAAAACACACCCAGTATTCAACAACAACAACCAAAAAATGATGGGATGTGTGTACATGAAAAGGTCACTCATACTAAGGGAAAAAAAGCCCAGTCAAAACTGCCCTTCTGTGTCCCCAGATGTTGTAGTTAACAGACAAAGACTTCAAAGCAGCCATTGTAAGGTGTTCTAAGAACAATATAAATCATGTTTAAAGAAAAAAATAAAAGTCTGATGATAATGACTTAACATATAAAGAACCTCAGTGAAGAGACTTGTTAAAAATGGATACTATGCAGCCATCAAAAGAAATGAAATCTTGCCATTTGCGACAACATGGATGGAACTAGAGCGTATCATGCTTAGCGAAATAAGTCAAGCAGAGAAAGACAACTATCATATGATCTCCCTGATATGAGGAAGTGGTGATGCAACATGGGGGCTTAAGTGGGTAGGAGAAGAATGAATGAAACAAGATGGGATCGGGAGGGAGACAAATCATAAGTGACTCTTAATCTCACAAAACAAACTGAGGGTTGCTGGGGGGAGGGGTGTTGGGAGAAGGGGGTGGGATTATGGACATTGGGGAGGGTATGTGCTTTGGTGAGTGCTGTGAAGTGTGTAAACCTGGTGATTCACAGACCTGTACCCCTGGGGATAAAAATATATGTTTATAAAAAATAAAAATTTTTTTAAAAAATGGATTGGATGTTCTAGAGCTGAAAGTCACAACTGACATGAGAAATTTACTAGAAGAACTTAATGGCAAATATGAGATGACAGAAGAAAGGATAAGTGAACAAGAATTTATCAATATAAATTATTAGCCTGATGATGGGTATTAAGGAAGGCACAGATTAGAAGGAGCACTGGGTGTTATACACAATGAATCATGGAACACTACATCAGAAACTAATCAGAAACTAATGATGTACTGTATGGTGACTAACATAACACAATTAAAAAAATAAAAATTAAAATCAATTATTTGATCTGAAGAATGGACAGAAAAACCTGAAGAAAAATTGCTAGGACCTCAGAAATAAACGGGACATCAAGTATACTAATGTTCACAAACCACAAGTCCCAAAATTTCGAGGGCAGAGAGAAACAAACACACAAACAAACAAACAAAATTTGGAAGAAATAACAGATGAAAACTTTCCAAACTTGATAAATATTACCCTGCTGACCCAAGGAACTCAACAAATCCCAAGTAGGATAATCACAGAGTGCTTCTCATTCAGATACATTATAGCAAACTGGGGGCAGGCAGAGGCAAATAGAGAATCTTGAAAGCAGCAAGAGAAAAATGATGTATTTACATACAGGGGAACTCCAATAAAATCAGCATTTGACTTCTCATTAGACAGTGAAGAACAGTGGCGACAACAGAACATACCCGAAGTGTTAAAAGAAAAACGTTTCTCCACAAAGATGGAGCAAAACTATCCTTCAAAAATAAAGGGAGAATAAAGCTATTGCAGCTGAATAAAGCCTGAGAGAATTTGTTGTTAGCAGAGCTGTCCTCCAAAAAGAACTAAGTAGGAAGTTCTTCATGCTGAAAAGCAATGATGCTAGATGGTAACAGTAGTTCAAATTCCTAAGGAACAACAAAGATCCTCAGAATGGTAAATATGTGGGCTGTTTAAAATATTCTGTGACTATGCTTTTCCTTATCTTCTCTTAATCTCTTTAGATGGTACGAGACTATATAAGACAATTAGTTATAACACTGTAGTATTGTATGTATACACAGATTCAATATATGTGACAGTATCACAAAGGATGGGAAAGGAAAATAGATATACTGAAACAATCTTTTTATATTTTTTGGAATTGTTAGTATTATATTGAAGTGCAGGGTACAATTAGTTAAAATGTATATTGTAGACCTATGACAAAATACGTATATATGTATTATATATATATTTATATGTAATATATATTTATATATTGTATATATTTATATATATGGACTAGATAGATAGATAGATAGTCTCTGTCCCCATCTCCTGGTACATAGCTTCTAAAACTCTTGGAATTCCAGAAGTGGTGTGTCTTTTTGTATGTAATGAAATGACCACTGGCTGAGGGTTTCTGGGTAACGTCGGGATGGAGGCTAGTTGTCAGGAAAATCAACCTTGTGATTAGAGGGTTGGAATTATGAAGTCCAACCCCCTGATCTCCAGAAAGGGAAAAGAGACTGAGGGTTGAGTTAATCATCAATAGCCAATGAGTTGATTAATCATGCCTATAAAATGAAGTCTGCATGAAAGTCTCTAAAGTCTGGGGTTCAGAGAGCTTCTGGATGGGCGAATGCATGAAGATTTGGGGAGGGTGTCTTACCTGGAGAGCTCATGGAAACTTGGCCTTCCTTCCCCCATACCTGCCCTCCTGCCTCTCCTCCAACGAGCTATTCCTGAGTTGTAAGCCATGTATAATAAATCGATAACCTAGTAAGCGCCTGAGTTCTGTCAGCCTGTTCCAGTAAGTTGTTTAGCCCAAGGTCAGGCTCCTGGGAATCTCCAATTTGTAGGCAATCAGTCAGGAACAGAGGTGACAACTTGGATTCACCACTGGCATCTGAATTGTGGGAGGCGGTGGGAGTGGAGGGATACAGTCTTGCGGGACTGAGCCCTTAACCTGTGAAGTAAATGCCAACGCCAAGCAGATAGTGTCAGAATTGAACTGAATTACAGGACACCAAGCTGATGTCTGCAGAGAATTGGAGAACTGCTTGGTGTGGGGGAAATATCCACACATATTGCTGCTGCCAGAAGTACTGAAAGGAGGGAGTGCAGAAAGGAAATTCAGAATTCTTTTTCCTTTTCAATTCCCTAAAACAACTACTAGGAAAATAATAAAAAATATATAGTAAAACAACAACAACAACAACAACAACAAAAAACCCCAGAAGAATTAAAAAAGGTACACTAACACGTAAAAAGAACCTTAGCTTCCATTTTAAGAAATGAGAAGAGGAAAATAAAATTTGGGCAGTCAGAAGAAAGAATATAAAACACCAGAGCAAAAATCATTGCATTTGAAATACGAAAAATGATAGATAAAATCAAGGAAGCTAAAAGCCAGCTCTCTGGAGACACAAATTGTCAAAATCATGAAGAAAGAAGGGTCATTGTTGTTGACCCTATAGAAATGAAAACGATTGTAAGAACATATTGTGAACTTTATCCAAACAAATTAGACAACTTACATAAAACAAGCAACTTCCTAGGAAGATGTAAATTTTTAGGAAGATGCAGATTCCTCAAGACAAACTAAATGCCAGGAGAGATACATAATGACTCAAGAAAAGAAAAAAAGAAAGAAAGTCTGAATAGGCTTATGATAAGTAAAGAAATTGGAGCAGTAAATAAAAATTTTGCCAGAAAGACAAGCATAAGTCCATGTGGCTTTGCTGATAAACCTCACTGAATATTTAAAGAAGAAATAACACCAGTATTTTCCATGAACCTCCAGAAAACACAGGAGGAAACACTTGCTAACTCATTCTTTGATCCCAATATTATCCTGACACCAAGGGCAACAAAGAGAACACACGAAAGGAAGATTGCAAATGTCCCTCATAGGCATGAGTATAAAACTTCAGCAAAATATTAACAAAACCAATTCAACAACAGATAAAAAAAGATTCTATACCATTAAGGAAGGGTATTTATTTAGTATCTGAAAATCAACTAATGCAATATACTACCTTAATAGAATAAAAGGCAAAATCTTACATGATCACCTGAGCAGACATGAAAGCATTTGGAACAAATCCAACACCCATACTTCATTAAAAAAACAAACAAACAAACAAACAAAAATAACTTGGCATACAAGGGAACTTTCTCAACTTGATTGATTAAAGTCATTTATAAAAATGCTAAAGGAAACATCGTACTTAACAACTGAGTCCTCTTCCTTCTGATTAGAAACAAGAGAAGGACGCCCAGTTTCACAACATGTCTTCTACACTATACGGTAGACTCCAGTGCATTAAGGAAACAAAAATTAAAAGCCTCCAGAAAAGAAATCCACAAAGAAACAAGTAAGCTTGCTTCTATTCACAGATGACATGGTAGTGTATGTAGGAACTTCTAAGGGATCCACATCCCCCACCCAAAATCTCGTGGGACTAATAAATGATTTAGCAAAGTGGAAGGATACAAGGTCAACATACAATTGTAGTAGTTCAAGTCCTGCCTCATTGCTACGTGCTTTTCCTGTCCTTGATCTAAGAGAACTTTCTGAGCTCTAGTAAATGGTTCCACGACCAACAATTTGAGACAAAAAGAAGCACTTGAATTTTAGAAATTTGATTTTACATCATCACCACCTGGAAAATAAGTATTTCCCCATTTCCACGTCTGCGGAGCTCTGCAGTGTCAAGAACAACCATTATCAATTTGTTAGGACTTATCATTGCTAACAGCAACTTATCATTGTCTATAGCATGATGAGAAGCAGGGGTTGACATTAGACAGTGTCTTTTTCCCATCCTCAGACACAGGTTTCTGGAAGATTCCAAGATCTCTTGGGGAGTCTTACCACTCTGTATGTAGGTTGCGCGGGCTGCAGAACATCCCCAAAATTTTTGCCTATCGGTGTTCTATCCGCAATATTAGGAATTAAGGAGGCTATCAGTTGTTTGAAAAATGGAGGCTCTGGACCTCTGCTCAGGTTGGCTACTGTATCCTAGAACAGAGAGCATCTGCTTAAGGACCACACAATGTAGAGTCAAAGCCCCTTTCCCCAGGCCGCCACCTCCCAGAAATGCCTTCATTAAAGGAAACATGCGCACACACACACACACACACACACACAGCCTCTCTCTAAGAGATAAAAGCTTAACAAAATGTGGGGCAACTTTGCTAAAATGTGAGTCTAGATGTCCTCAATTTAAACTTTTGTCACTAGGGGAAAGTTTGGGTCATAGATAGCACTTTCACTACCCCAGACCATGCAGTCCTGAGATCAGAGTGTAAATACTATACAAGTTTAGATTCTGGGACAGTCATTTTTCCACTATGTGACTGTAGATAGGAGCCTATCACATGGTCACCCTTTGTACCATGACATCGTGATTATTCTTTTGATTTTTAAAATGTGCTGAGCCTCTCTTACCCAGAGTCAATACCAAGCTTTATTTCCCCCTAGATCCTTCTCTGTGCTAATTAAAAAAACATATAATAAATATACTTTTAACTTAAAAGTTAAGATCTGCATATGCCCTGACTGGTTTAATCTATGTTTTCCACAAAATTTGTGATCTTTAATGGTGTCATTACAACATTGATCTCAAATTTTAAGGAATCCTTCATAATGGACATCGAGCCATACTTTAATAATTTAATCTTTTCAACAGCCATAACATCGATTTGCTGGCCTTCCCTTTCCACAAATGGGAACGTAAGCTGGGAGATACTCAGTATTCTTTTTCGAGATCTCATAGCTAATCTTAGAGAGAGAACCATAACACTGGCTATGACACAAATTTCTAAAATTCACAAAATGAATCACACTTTCTCCCTACGTGTCACTATAAAACTTGAAGACTATTTCTGTGGGAGGAACTGTAGACATACAGTCATAATGCAAGTGAAGTCTGAGCCTATCCCTTGGGATGGGTTATAGATTTATACCTTACTGTGTGATCAGAATATTCTAGGAGGAGTTACAGCTCTCATGATAAAAATGAAAGCAGTTCTACTTTGGTTAAAAAAAAAAAAAAGATCAGACCTAAAATGGAGAGGAATGCTATGATAAAACAATCATCAGACAATTAAAATACATCTTCAGTAGATACCCTGTAGTGAAATTTCCTATGGTCAGCAATTAGGTGGAGGCATATGGAATTGCCAATGTTCCATTGTTTCAATCCACAGAAGCAGCTGTATCATTTGTTTCCACTCAATCTAACCAAGCTCTTTCTCTGAAAGGGCTTTGTTGTCTTTGCTATGCGGTAATTGTGTCCCAGGCTTTACTGGGGCTTACAGTGTATTATATAAAGATCTGCCAATGATATTAAGCCCTTTTTCCTGCCTACTGGCTCATCTGCTGAGGCCAGAGTCAACTTCATTGAGGTCCACAGGTGGGGGTGCTTCTAATTCAGCGTGTTGAGGTGTATATATTCTAGTTCAATGCAAAGTGTACGCATTGCACAGTTACACTCCATCATCTCTCAGCCTCTAGTGATCACAGCAACTGCCTTATTTTTGAGCCACCAAGAAAGTAAAAACATGTCACTGATTATAATCATTAATTTCCTCTGATGGGAAGATGCATCCTTGTTTCAGAGATGCTGCACTATGGGAAATCGGCTTCTCAGAAGAATGACCTGCTCAACTCATGAAGTGATTGGAGAGACTCTGGCCAGGACTGGAGAACACTGGTCCAGCCCCCGGCTACAGTTAGAATAAGCCCAATGACTCGCATCTCCAAACCACTTCACTCATCTGAAAGATGGAGAGAAAATGATACCTCCATACTTTCACAGGATGATCACGAAGATAATATGAGATAATATATGTGAACAAAGCTGTCGCCACGGTGAGACACTAATGGCATCGGACTTCACTAATGGTTTTGTTTCTTAGAGATACTTTGTAGCTACTAACTTTTTAAGTACAAATGGTTTGAAAGAAACTGAACATTGGAAGCTCAGGTTTTCTTCTGTTTCACTCTGCATCTCCCTGCTCCCAAGACACACATGCATACGAGTTTTGATTACCGTAGCAATGGCCTTAGCAAGGCCTTGGAAGAGCTGGATATATGCGGACAGAGTGTGTGGTCCATAAATTGTAGATGCTGCCTCATACCGCTGAGCCTGCAGGAGACACAGCACCGAGTCTTACACCATTCTGTCCACGCATTCACAGAGGTGCAACGTCTTAGAGGAGGGGTGTGAGGGATGTGAGGTTGGACATTTCCACTTACCAGCTAAAATAAATGGCTCCCATTAACTGCTAAAGACAATGGGCTCTCTTGGTTTATACCATTTGGAATGTCAGTCTATCTAATCTGAGAGAGGGGAATAGCTCTTAGCTTAAGTCTATCTTAAGTCTATCTTAAAATATAAATGCTGGCCTTCAAGGAGCATAGCAAGATGGAAAAAAAAATAAGGGAAGTGAGGGTCTCAGTAACTCCTGGGGAAATTGGGCGTTGATGGTACTGTCTGGAGAAGGACATTTAACCATCACACAGTTATAAAACCAAACAAGTTACAACTCCTTACACTGAACAGCGAGCCTCTTGTTGTTCCACAGGAATCCCAGACTCATTGCCGCAAAGACACCTGTTCTCCCTGCGACGTCCATCATCCCAGTGAATGCCAACCTTCCGCCATCTTAGACTCTTCCCTCTCCCTCATCCTATATCCTGGAAGTCTCCAAGTGACCATTACTTGGAATCCCTTGAATTCTTTCATTTTCCTCTGTCTCTCCTGATCTTACTGTGGCCAAACTCTTGGCTCTCAACCAGATAATAAGGACAACTTCCTAATCAGTTCTCAGCCCCCACACCTGCCCTTCTAATTTGTTTTCCAACACTGTCATCCTAGTGACCTTTTTAAATCAAAACTTGATCAGAACATCCCTTCCTTGGAATTCTACTGCTGTTTTCCAAAACAACCTCCTTCCTTATTGAGGTCAAGCTTTGTAGCAGAGCATAAAAGATGCTCTTCCAACGAAAACCTCCCCATCAACCAGCTCCCATCTCCCCACTCTCAACTACTCATGGCCCCTCAAACATACTAACTCAGCACCCCCAGGCCACTGCATGTCCAGTTTCTTCCTTATGGGATTCCTCCCTCACTTTTATTTCCCTAACTAGTCCTACCCATTCTCAAGAACTTAGACAAGGGTTACATCTTCCCGAAAATCTGCAAGTCTCCATTCTCAAACACCCAATAAAGACTAGTGCACTTTCTCTTTCTTTTCCTATTACCTTATACGTCCCTTTTATAGCAATGAGATTAATTGTTCTGCCTTTCACTAGATCCTAAATCCTAGTACTCTTGAGGGTAGGGGCAAATTTTTACTTATTGTTATGCCCAGATAGTGCCTAGTATAGTATCTGTCTCAACCCATGTCTGTTGGATGAATTAGTGAATAAATTAATATTAATCCTTGAAGGAACATGGCCCTGAGAGACGTTGTAGAAGTTCCTAACCTTATTTGTGCCCTGGACTCCTATGGCAGTCTGTAGGGCCTGTGCACCCCTCTCAGAGTAAATGTTTCTAAATGTATAAAATGAAATACATTGTTGACAAAGGAAATGAATCAGACTGAAATATATTTAATCAAAGAAAAATAAACCATGTTTGTGATAAGATAATGTTTGAAGAATAATGTTTGTCCGTCTTTACTGAACAAGAAGTAATGTTTGTGCTTCTTTACTGAGTAACAAGATCTAGTAACAGATCTAGTAACTACTATGATTCTAAATTAGTGATGAGAGGGGAGTTGTTTCCAAATCTGCAATAACTCTCTGTGATGTAAAAAGTATCTGTGGTTCCTGTTGGTGACAAAGTCAGAGCTACTGTTAATATTATTGCCATTTGTTACCTACATTCCTAATTGAAGGAAATTCTACATAAGAGTTACAGAGAAATGAAAAAAATGGATAAATGAAAAGTATTCTCATCCAAGTTTGCCTCATTTAAGAATCTTTGTTCAAGAGAATTTCCTAGAAGGCAGAGAATTTCAGGAAAGTCAACAGAGAGTCACAGGGCAGATGCCACTGTTGGCATCATGGGACATTTGTAAAAAATTAGATTGTATGCCTCTGTCTGGACTGCCAAGAGACTCAAGCAGATGTATCAGCAAACATGAACTATGGGAACTAGACGGTTCCCTTGCTTCGGACAACTACTGTTAAAAAGTCAAGCAGAGAGAGTCAATTATCATATGGTTTCACTTATTTGTGGAGCATAACAAATAACATGGAGGACATCGGAAGAAAAAGAGGAGAAGGGAGTTGGGGGAAATTGGAAGGGGAGGTGAACCATGAGAGACTATGGACTCTGAAAAACAATCTGAGGGTTTTGAAGGGGTGGGGGGTGGGAGGTCGGGGTACCAGGTGGTGGGTATTATAGAGGGCATGGATTGCATGGAGCGCTGGGTGTGGTGCAAAAGTGATGAATACTGTTATGCTGGAAATAAAAAATAAATTAATTAATTTAAAAAAATTATTTAAAGCAAAAAAAAATAAAAAGTACTTGGGGACACCTGGGTGGCTTAGACACCTGCGTGGCTCAGCAGGTTAAGCCTCTGCCTTCGGCTAGGGTCATGATTCTAGGATCCTGGGATGGAGCCCCGAATCGGGGCTCTGCTCAGCCAGGAGCCAGCTTCCCCCTCTCTCTCTGCCTGCCCCTCTGCCTACTTGTGATCTTTCTCTCTCTCTCTGTCAAATAAATAAATAAAATATTTTTTTAAAAAAAGTACTTGAGCTACTGTCTGCACTATTTGCAATCAAAGAAACATCACCTCTCCTAAATTCTATGAGACTTTGTTTCTTAATTTATGTCATGGATATAATAAAACCCTACTCCAGGGCTTGTTGTGAAGATGACTGAAGATAATATTTGCAAAGTGCTGAGCTAGTACATTCAATAAATAGTAGTATTAGTGGGAGTTTTCTCTGCTTCAGGCACTAGAAGCACTATGGACAGTACCCCTGATGAAATACTTTATTTCAGAAAAAGTCAACATCAGTAAGACCTGAATTCTGACTTGAACTTGGAAAGGGCAAACCTAGAATGCCCCAATACAACCTCTGGCTTATCATCTTCTCCTCTTTCCCAAAACAAAAGCATCTCTCAAAAACACCATTAAGAAAGTCTAGAAGGAAAACCTGCATTTGACACAAGAATCTTGATGAGGGGGTAGTTCATTTAAACACCGAGAACTTTCCACTTTACCTGGTATTCTTCAAAGGTGGTAATATAATGTGTGTACACATTGCACAGACCCGAAATCACAATGGTCATATTCTCCATCCCATTGGTTGCAAATTCCTAGTGGGGGAAAGGTAGAGCCCGATAAAATTACTCTCCATTGTAATGTACATTGTCAGCCCAGTTAAACTTAACATATGATCCTAGATGGGAGCAGTGGTGGTGGAGGGTGTCTCTCCTAACATCACTCATAATGATCAGAACTGCCAACGAATGTAGAAGTACAGTGAGTCCCTGAGGAAAAGTTAGAGCCATAACTACACTACAGTTGGGCAAATCGATGGACCTGTGAACATCTTAGTGATAACATTTGCAGGTGGAGAATCGTCTTATTACTGAACGACAGATATTTTATCCATCTCCTAAATGGATACTAACTAACCATAGTAGTTATTTCCAACTCCAAGTAATAAAATCTCTGTTGATTATGTCATTCTAGAACCACTTGCAATGTTTCCTGAATATAAATAAATAGAGATAAGATCCAGAACTCTTAACATGTGTTAGATTTTATTTAGACAGGACTTCATGATATTAAGGTACTTATGGTGATTTGGTATTTAATCCATAAAACCATCATCAATTTCTAAATTGTTAATATATAAAGAGCAATAAATTATTTAAACCTGATTCTAGTTCCCTTATAATCTTTAAGCTTGTTCTTATACCACTAATATTTCATATTCACCTCTAGGTATTACTTTCAGGAACTGTGAAACTCTGGTCATCTCAGCAAAGATTAATTTAAAAGGTATCAGATTACAGGAATAAGGGAATTCTTTTCTCTTCATCAAATATAAATCATAGACATTTCATTTCATTTTTAACTTACAGCTTGAACTGCCTCTCGAAGTCTCCGTCCAGACATGGTCCTGAGTCAAGAAAACAGATTTATCTAAGTGTTTTCCTACTCAGATTGTATGCAAAAAATACAGGAAAAACTCAGAGTGAGAGACGGGTGTGATCCTGGCTCATAATACTATATGGTAAGTTTCATAGGAGCTCTACGGCAAAGCAAAGCAAAAATTGAGCTTTTTGTCACTAGCTGTCTTATCTTGAAAATAAATCCTGTACTGAAAACAGACAACTTGTAGGGGGAAAGGGAATCAATAAATACCCCTGGCAAAGACCATAATCATTTTCCATTCTTTGTTTCAGCAGAAGTAAACTGTTCATGTTCTATGTTAGTAAAAACGGAGGCAGGTAGAGAGTGCATCGCTCCTGCATAGGAAGAATGTATCATTTCTTTCCTTCATCGAAACCTTCAGTAAAACAGAGCACTTACTACAGAAGAGGCCCACTTCAAAATGCTAAGGATTCAACAGGAGGAAACTTACATCCCAGAGAGGAAGGTGGTCAGCAAGCAAATATAAGAAGTGAGAGGACAGCAGGTGCTATGGGAAATGTAAGGCAGGGTAAGGATGACAGGGGGTGGTGGTTGTTCTTGTGATGAGGAGGCCAGTGCTAATGCTATGGGAATATGGCTGTGATGGTGGTAATGGTGGTGGTGGTGACGGTGGTGAGGACAGTGTCCTATGTCAGTATGAAGAGCATCTCTGTTAGAGATCCAAGCCGAGAACCGAAAGAATAGAAGAGCCGGCTGTGGTCACGAAAGGAGGCTAAGTGTTTCAGGCAGAAGGAACCAGAAGTTCATAAGCCCTAAAACAGGAGCATACTTGAAGCAGTGCAATGAAGCCAAGGTGGCTGAAGGGGGGGTGAGTAAGGGGGAGATGGTTATGAAATCAGATCAGAGAGGTTGCACAGGGAAAATCTCAATGGGGCCCTTGCAAGATGTTGTAAGGGTTTAAGAATTTACCCAGAGTAAGATGGGAAGCCATTGGAAGATTCTGAGCTCTGGCTAAACTTGGGTTTTGAAGGGATTTCCCTGACTGCAGTATTGAGAAAAGGCTATAGAGGAGTAAAGGGAGAAAGCAAGCAGGTGAAACGGGAGGTGATGGCGGTAACCTATGGGAAAGCTAATGGTGGCTGGGCGGAATGTGCAAAATTCGCTGTGACACTGAAAGTGGGAGAAACTGAAAAGCAAGAGAATTCAGCGATGACTCCAAGGTTTAGAAAGATATAAATGGGCTACTTACTGAAACAGAGAAGACTGCTTAAGGAGCAGATTTCAATCTTTCCTGCTTCTAATACTTCAACTGTTTCCAGTATCTGTATTTTGATACTATTTCAAGTCTTTCTGCTGACATAGTAATGCACATCATTTACATTTGCAAGCAGTTTTTCAAATGTTTGTTTGCTACAATTTACCCACTAGAAATACACAGCGAAAGATTTACTCTTCAGAGGCGCACGGAAAGAGGGCTGAAATATTTGTCACTGTTGCCAAAATGGCAGCGTAAGATACAAAGGAGTGAGTTCAGCATTATGGCCCGTGAGAAGAAGCAATTCCAACAGAAACACATACATTACGATTACATTTTTAACTACAGAATAACAAAGGAGACTTACGTAAACTCCCCAGGGATGGCAGTTATGGCCAAGTACCCAATCGTGACAATCTGAACATCAACAATATCTGGGTGCCAGGGGTGAGGTTTTGTCAACTAAAAACCCAAAACATGAAAACTGTGTTAGGGATGTTGTTCTTTCTATGGGCAAAAGACAGAAGATGCTCACACAAGTTCCTTTATGGATAAAAGGATTGACAATGTGTCCAGTTCCTTTGGGTGCTTTCGCCCATCAGCACAGATCTTCTATCTAATGAATGAGATAGTATGGGATACTCAAACTGGTCATAACATAAGGATCTCAGATGCATTCACCTGACTTCCTTCCTCATCAATGAAGTTGTTGGTGGATCTGGCGTCCTAGAATCACAACGTGTAACAGGTAACCAAGGGTTCTCTTGGAGCACCGTGGTGACCATCCTTGCCAAGATGGATATATAATTCTACATTTGGAACAGCTTCACTTAATCATTACTCTTTGGATTCTCATAGCACTTTAAAAATTTGCAGTTACCAAGTCTTGCCTTACTCTCCCAAGTTTTCTCCAAGACAATCTACCCTTTTCCCAGGTCAGATTCTTGTAGAAGCTCTCCCTAGATTCTTTCCTTTCCTCTTTCTTTTTCCTGAAGAATTTCAATTGAATGTTAGGGGGAAAAAACTCAAAAATATTTTCTACATCAGTAATTTATATTACAAACACTGACACGACCTTTTGATGTTTAGAATGTAAAAAATCCATGGTCCAAAGGGAGTATTAAAAGACTATTGCTTTAGTTGATCGTGTTATCTGAGTTGTGAAAAAATTGAGATAAGAACATGTCCTTTTTTTTTTTTTTTATGACCTGAGGATGTTTTCCTCTGCAGAGAATTATATATGAACTCCTGTCCTGGAGTAAACAAGAATGAATCCTGAATAAGATATATGTTGATCACAAATTCTTCCTTTACTACTGCTTTCACCATTCTAGCTATCTATCATGAATTTTAAGTTGCAATACTTAATAATAATACCCCTTGTGCTTTAGATTCTTAACATAAATATTTTTAATGTTAAAAATTTGATGTGGTGGGCGCCTGGGTGGCTCAGTGGGTTAAGCCGCTGCCTTCGGCTCAGGTCATGATCTCAGGGTCCTGGGATCGAGTCCCGCATCGGGCTCTCTGCTCAGCAGGGAGCCTGCTTCCTCCTCTCTCTGCCTGCCTCTCTGCTTACTTGTGATTTCTCTCTGTCAAATAAATAAATAAAATCTTTAAAAAAAAAAAAAAAATTTGATGTGGGAATGTCTAAATAAGAACTCTGTCCATAAGATCTATCATTTGTCTCTGACAAGTTATGTTTTAAAATAACAATATACTAATTTTACCATGATAGTCAAAATGCATTACCTCTCCAGTGTGAAGGAGAATTGGCTTTGGTTTATGACACTCTTTGATTTCTTCAGATGGTTTGCCCAGGATTTGATCCCGAAGACTGTCCCAAAATGGATCCCCTACTGTTGTCCCTATTTAGGAATGTTAGGATTAGTGTGATTCCAACCCTCTGAACAATGCCATCACTTTGACAAATGTACGACAATGCCTTTATTGCAAAGATTTTATTAAGGTTGTTGCCCAGTAATTCCAAACAGTATGAATAATAGAAGAGGTAAAATTTCCTGTGCATCCTAAAATAGGAGTCATTATTGAATTAGATCCCTGTTGTGGCTGATAGAATAAAAGAGAGTATTTTTTTCAATGACCTTAAAGTTTTGTTTCCATTGCTCTTCCTCATCCATGTTGCAAAGAAAAATAATACATTATAATTAACTGTAGATCTAGGAATGAAATCACCTTTCCCATTTGAAAAACTAAAAATGACACCCCCAACTTGAAGTACTGATTGCTCAGCTTATGGTCAGAGGAAGAGGCTCTCTTAACTCCCCACTTATTTATCTACACAAAAATCACACTTAAATGCCATAATCGGGGGGAAGTTCTGTTGACTCTGAAACCTACGAACTTAGAATCTATAATCCATTAGGGAAATATAACAATTATAAACATGCAGGACTTAGCAACGGAGCACCAAAATATAAGAAACAAAACTAACAGAGATGGAGGGAGAAAGAGATACTCAACAGTCATGGTTAGAGTATTAATAACCCACTTGCAGTAACAGATGGGACAACCAGTCAGAAGATCAACCATGAAAATGCAAGCAACATGAGAAACCAAGTGGCTGTACCAGGTACCTGCTCGTACCTCCCTCCACACAAGAACATAACAGACACTTCTTAAGCGCCTACGGAACACTGCCTGGGACCGACTGTACACTGGCCATGAAAAAACCCCAGTGAACTTTAAAGGGTACACATCATACAAAGTACATTTTCCAACCACAAAGTAATGAAACTAGGAATAAATAACAGAAGAAAATTTAGGAAATTCACAAATATGTGGAAATTAAGCAACACGATCATAAACAGTGGTCAAGGAGGAGATTAAAAGAAAATATGAAAACATTTTTAGAGAAATACAAATAAAGACACCGTATACCAAGACTTATGGGAAGCAGCAAAAGAAGTGCTTAGAGAGAAATTTATAGCGTTAATGCCCATATTAAGAAAAAAAGGGGATAGGGACCTAGCAAGAAGGGAAAGAAAATAGAAGCCTTTGTCACCCCACAGAAAAACCACAATTAGCGGCTCACAAATGAAGGTAGTCCCAGGAGGGCTCTAGAGTCCAGTTAGGAACCTATAGCACAAAACATGGAATAATCACCTAGAAAGGACCCCTGGAAGGATTAACTTGGCTGAAACAGTGAGGATCAAAGAAGTGCAGAGACTCTTGGTCTCAGCTACATGGTCGATGCCGTCCCAGCATCCAGTGGCTGCTCCGTGGAGGACCCCAGCAGTCCCTGCCACTACACAGCACCCCCCTGACAAACAAAGACCCCAGCAGCCTGCTCCATGAAGGACACCAGCAACTTTGACGACTTAAGTCGCCAAGAGCCATCACTGCCATCACCACCACCATGGACTGCCCCCTGCCCCAGAGGATGAGCTGTTGCTTCCTCACCCATTAGGAGCTTCTACACACCACCCTGGGTACAGGTTTGAAGCCCCCACCCCCAAGTGCCCCTGTTTGCAGAGCTCCACCTGCTCCATGCACACCCATGTCAGAATCCAACATTGCGTGAGCACCACATGTGACTGTGCTCCAGACCCTGGATCGGGAACTGCTCGGTATGTACCTGAATCCTAGGCACCAGAGCCACCGCTGAGGGCTATCCTGGACCCCGACCCACTGTCCTCAGCAAGCTCCTGCACTCCAATCCCCAGCTGCACGGCTGCTCCATATGTACCCACAACTCGGGTGCGGAGTCTCTACTGCTGCTGGAGAGCCTGTGGCCCGGACCCTGGAGCTACCCTTGCTCTATGAGCGCCTCTGCTCCAGATCGCAGACCTGTCACTGACCCATGGGCATCAGCTCTCAGTGCCTCTGCTACTGTAAGGGCACCCACAAGCCTGACCAAACCCCAAGAGAGAGCTCCTCGGCCATGACACTCCCAGTGGGGAAAGAGATCAGGAGGATTTCAGCAGCAGCCTGGAGATCCCAAGAGCACGGATGGCAGCTGCAGACATTTGAGGACGCCAGGGCCTTGGCGTTTGAAGACCTATGTGATCTTCACCGGTGCTGAACTAAGCTAAAAAGGACTGTATGGACACTACGCCACTTGCCCTACCCTGGATCTGGAACTACCACGGCTCACCCATCCTATATCCCTGCACACCCCCGTGGGTAAAGGTCCTTCCCCTGACAACCAGTTTGCAAAGTCTAAAAGAGGTGGCTTTATCCAATATACAGACAAAATTCCAGGCTCCAAGAAACAGCAAAAATCAAGGAAACGACATCACCGTTGGAACACAATAGTTTTCCAATAATGGATCCCCCCAAAATGGAGATCTATGACAAATCATTTGAAATGATTTTTCAAAAGATTTTACTTATTTATTTGAGAGAGAGAGAAAGCACAAGCAGGGGAAAGGAGCAGAGGGAGAGGGAGAAGCACACTTCCCACTGAGCCAGGAGCCTGGTGGGAGGCTCGATCCTAAGACCCTGACACTGTGACCTGAGCCGAAGGTAGAGGCTTCACTGACTGAGCCACCCAGGCGCCCCTTGAAATAATTTTTTTTTTTTTAAGAAAGCTCAACAACTAGAAGAGAACACAGTTAGACAACAAAACCAAGAAAATAATATAGGAACAAAATGAGAAGTTCAATAGAGAGACAAAAATCATTAAAAAGAATAGAAATTTTGAAGCTGAAGAATATAGTGAATGAAATGACAACCCAGTCAGGTACACCAACAGCCGATCTGATCAAGCAGAAGAAATTATCTGTCAATTCGAAGACAAGTTATTTGAAATTACCCAATCAGAGGAAGAAAATAAAAATAAAAAAGAGTGAAGGGAGCCTACATGAATTATGGAACAGAAAATGCTAAAGGGAGTTCTTCAAACTAGAACGCAAGGATACTAATAGTACATAAAAGATATGAAAGTATAAATCTCACCGGTAAAGGTAAGTACATAATTAAATTAAGAATACACTAATACTTTAATGGTAGTATATAAATCACTAAACTCTAGTATGAAGTTTAAAAGACAAAAGTATTAAAAATAACTAAAGCTACGGGCACCTGGGTGGCTCAGTCATTACGTGTCTGCCTTTGGCTCGGGTCATGATCCCAGGGTCCGGGGTTTGAGCCCTGCTTTGGGCTCCTTGCTCAGCGGGAAGCCTGCTTCTCCCTCTCCCACTCCCCCTGCTTGTGTTCCCTGTCTTGCTGTCTCTCTCTCTCTCTGTCAAGAAATAAATAAAAATATTTTTAAAAATAAAAAATGAAAAAGTAAATAACTAAAGCTACAATAATCTGTTAATGGATATATAATGTAAAAAGATGCAAATTATGACATCAAAAAACACAAGATATGAGAAGAGGAAATAAAAGGATAGCTTTTGCATGCAATCAAAGTTACGTTATCAGCTTAAAATAGACTCAATCCTTCTCAAACTCCTTCCAAAAATTGGATAGGGAAGACTACTCCACAACTTGTTTTGCAAGACCAGCGTCATCCTGATATCAAAGCCAGGTAAGACACTACAAAAATAGAAAATTTTAGGATGATATCCCTGAGGATTATAGAAGAAAAATCCCAAACAAAATACTAGCAAACTGAATTTAACAGCAGATTTAGAGGATCACACACCAGATCAAGTGATCTGGGTAGTTCAAAATATGCAAATAAATAAATATGACACACCCTATTAATAGAGTTCAAAATAAAAATCAGATGATCAATTCTGTAGGTACAGAAAAAGCACTTGACAAAAGTGAACATCCTTCCATGTTAAAAACTGGACATATTGGGTGTCATATAATAAAAGTCAACAGTGAGAGGTTGAAAGTTTCCCCACTGAGATTAGGAGCAAGATAAGAGTGCCCACTCTCACCACTCCTGTTCAGTGTAGTATACAACTTTTCCACCACTTAAAATTTAAAAACCAGTGTTCTCTGTTTACCCATTAATGTTGGGATCCATATTTCGTTTTACAAGCTTTTCCCTGTTTTTAGGTTCGCTTTGGGTTTTTGGCTCTTGAATTTTGTTTGTCACCAAGAAAGCTAAGAGTAGACGTTAGTAAATTCCAGTTCTATAATGTCAAGAATTTTAAAAATTTAAATTGGTTAAAAATCCTTCATATTTGAAAAACCTGGACTCGAATATCTTAAATTCTCACTTGTGCTTTCTTCCCCTCCCCCTTTTAGTATAAGGTGTTTATAGGGTGAAAAGTGGGCCTGTCTCAAGCCCTTTCTACCTTATTGATAAGATTCTACTCCTTGCAAAGGAACACAGCAGGCTGGGCATGTTTGGGCATGTTTGCCAAGACTAGGGGCCCATCCCATAGAGTAACATCTTAACATGAGCCATGTTTTAGGGAGAGAGGCCTCTGCCCTTTTCTCTGGTAGAAAACACAACAGTTTCTCTCAGAAGAGGAATGATAGTGTGTCTTCCTGTTAACCAGTCAGCACCCCTGAATCCCCAACTCCGAAAAAGTCATAGCCAGAGCAATAATGCAAGAAAAAGAAAGAAAAGGCATTGACATTGGAAAGCAACAGTAAAATCATCAGATGGAGAAAAACAAATACTGGAGGTTCTTGCTTCTACGTGGCCAAAAATCATAGAAATGAGAGTAAAATGATGGTTTATCAGGGGCTAGGGTGTGCGGAAGACGGGATCTGTGCCTGGGTCAAAGGGCTTAGCCACAGAAAGGAATGAACTACTGATAAATTGTACAACACAGATGAACCTCAAAAGCATGAGCTAACAAATGCCACATTTTTTTTTTATGATTCCACTTACAGGAAATGTCCAGAATAAGAAATCAGAGAGACAGAAAGATCGGGGACTGCTTAGTTCTGGGGGAGATGAAGGATGGGGGTTGTGAGAGCTAAAGAGTCTGGGGCTGTTTTTTGAGGTGAAGAAAATTCCCTAAAATTGACCATGGGATGGTTACCTATATCTGCAAATATACTAAAAACCACGGAGTTGTACACTTTAAATAGTACATTATACGGTATGTGAATATATCTCAATAAAGCTGTTAAAAATTATTGTTCTAGGAAATTAGACCACCCAGAATGAAATATTACCAGGAAAGATGAGGCAAATGTCTCAAATTGCAACTGTATTCATCAATTTGTCAGTCAACAGTTCCAAAATATAATATATAAAAAGCAGGAATGAAAGAAGCCAAAATATTTCCTACAGGTGAGACTCAAATATTTTTCCATCTTCCCTACTTCACAGCACATGTTACTACGGAGATGATCACGATGAAAGTAGGAAGCCTACAATCCTCAGTTATAAATTTGTGGAAATGCACATAGGAAGAGGACTTGGCAGCCTGCGTCTGGGCTCCTGAAGACCTCTGCCTGGAGGACTCTGGGCTTCCGTAAAGGCATTCATTAGCAGACGGCAGAGCGAACTCCTATCATTGAAGGTAAAATGACAACCCCACTCTGTACTCCTCCCAAGTGCACCCTCGTGCCAGATCCGTTAAAAACCATCCATCTGTAGACTGAAATGCAAGGGGAAACTGTCTCCGATTCTGTTTGAATCAATGGAAGCTAAGTTCCAGGAGACACGCATCCCTGGGAAATCTGGATGCTATGGACACACCTGGAAAGCACACACACACCCACATCTAAAGATAACAGTAAAAAACCATAAATGCATGGTGACCATTAGACCCTTCCAAACCCTAAGGCTTTAGAACCTGGAACCACAGATTTCATCCGACAGCACCTTACCCTGCGTAAAATTGAGGCTCCCGAATCCGTCAATGGTCCCAGCCGCAAAACTGTAGCCCAGTGCGGGTTTACATGTTTTTACCTAAAGGTGAGAGTTTTAAAACAACACAAAAATACAAAGTAAACACAAACAAGAAGTTAAACTTCCGGTAAGTCATGAGATCAGACCACAGCTTTACCTCTGGGTCATCATCGTGTGACTCAGTGATACTTACTGTGTGTGTGGAGTTGAGCTGGATGGTGACATCCGTCATATTCACCCACTGATGAGCCGCAACCAGTGGTCCCGTGACCTCCTGGGAGGCGGAGTCATACAGTTCCTAGAAAACCCATGCAGGCTTACTGTTAGTAGCAAAAGAGCTCAAATGAATAGTACCAACTGTGCCCAATAAGTACCATTTGGAGAAGCATCTGTCCACCATGTTTTGTTTTGTCAGCTGCTTAGAAATGGCCACTACCCACGCTGCTCTCTCTGCCCACCCCCATTGCTTCCCAGATGCCCAGCGTCCCTAAGACCTGGACCTGTGTCCACTCCCCCACAAATGGGACAGTCTAGTGATACAGGCTGTGGCACAAAAGTCCTCCCTTGAAAGACAGTCAAGAAAATTTAAGATAAGGAAGAGGCTCTCTTTGCCAGGATGAAAGCATAACCTCAGGGATTCTCCCTCAGAAGCGGGGAGTCCTCTGACAGGGCTGGCACCGAAGGGTGGCCGGAAAGACTCTGCACTCCCCCACCATCCACCCTTTGAGATTCCTCCTTTTTTCCCCTTTTTTTCCTGTAGGATTAATTGACGCTTTTTCCATCTCGTGGGAAATATGAGTCAGCATTTCAGAAACAGCTTGTCCCACCTTACCACATGCCCCTTTTCCTGACACTTGCCTGTCTCCCACCCCCAATTCGACAGCCAAGTGGGGGTTCTTGGAGCGAGCTGTCAGTAACACCAGCTGCCTCCCTGATTAGGAGCAAGGTTGTTCCTTACTGAGAAGAGAATCCAGAATGTGGGACAAATCCCTGTGACTCCCAGGCCCAGAACAGTAACAGCATTTCTGACACCAAACTGTGTCTAAATAGAATCGCTAAATAGAATCTATTCATCTAGAACCATCCACTGGTAATACCACAGTAATTAGAAAGAAACTGTAGCAATAAGGCTGGCTGGTGCCTCACATTTTTAAGGGTGTTTTAGTTCTTCCTTTGTTGCTCCTGAAACATTTCAGGACCCATGAGCAAAATATTTACTGAAACACATGCATGGGCTCACACATACGCAACAAAGGTACAAGTTAGCCACGTGAAAGAAGAGATATCCAACTATGGGAGAGATCTCATCCTGAGGTCACCCTCTGTCTTTTCAGCCAGAAATGTGTCTCCAGAAGAGTGGAGGCAAAATATGGGGCCACAGGGGCTCGTGGGTGGCTCAGTTGGTTGAGTGAACGCCTTCAGCTCGGGTTGTGATCCTGGAGTCCTGGGATCAGGTTGCACATCGGGCTCCCTGCACAGCGGGGAATCTGCTTCTCCCTCTGACCCTCTCCCTTCTCATGCTCTCTCTCAAGTAAATAAATAAAATCTTTAAAAAACAAAAAATATGGGGCCACAATTTCACAGAGGGAGAAGCAGAAAGAAACTCCTCATAATTTCATTGCAAACCAGATTCACTCCTCATCAAAAAATATCTTTAAAAGAAAAGAGAAGAAAATAGAAGATGGACAGTTGGGTCATATTGAAGACTAGGAACTAATCTGAAGGCAAATTGTAGGCATGAAGAGCTGCCCTGCTCAGTGTGTCCTTGCCACCGAAGACGTTAAGAACAGTCAGGCGACAGGGCAGCAAAAGCCAAGAGAATCTGGATCAGTCCGGTCATTGCGGACGCCATGTTAGCTAAAATCTTACACTCTCTATCACCGTGCCGTCTGAGGCAGGCACCTGGATGGAAACAGGATGTTTCCCCGAGTCCTTGGTTTTCAAAAGATTTCCTGTAAGAAGTCAGATGAGCCGTCAGAGAGAGGTTCCTGCATGCTGTTGGAAGAGCCTTCCTAGAGGGCCGGTGCCAGCTGACTCCATGGCTAGCATGAGCTCTTGCTGCCTCTTACCATTAAAGACTTCATCGTGAATGCTGTCGGTGGGTTTTAAAAAACAACGTTAAATGAAGGTGAAAAAAGTGGTGCCCACGGCTGACCTTCGCTTTCCTGTAGATGATCCGTCCTATAATCTGCGTGCTCTGGAGCATGTCCTGTCCAGGTCCCACAGCAACGCACATGCTGGGCTGCAAGACAGGGAGACAAGGCAGATGGGCGGTGAGGTAAGCCGAGGGTCCAAGCAGTGCGGCATTGCAAGGGAGGCTAAGTCAGAGGAGTTTCTAAGCCACATGCTAGCACTTCTGGTCAGATAGTCTCTCAATTTACAGATTATGAAAAGCAAAATCATTCATGGCATTGGAGCAGGGAAAGTCTTCTGAAATCACCTATTGTAACAAAATTTTTTTTGTTACTTTATAAAATTTTTTAAAAAATTTATTATGTTCAGTTAGTTCCCATGCAGTACATCATTAGTTTTTGATGTCACGTTCCATGATTCATGGTCTACATATAAAACCCAGTGCTCCGTGCAATACGTGCCCTCCTTAAAACCCTTCACCGGGCTCACCCATCCCCCACCCCTCTCGCCTCTAAAACCCTCTGTTTGTTTCTCAGAATCCACGGTCTCTCATGGTCCATCTCCCCCCTCCAATTTCCCCCAACTCACTTTTCCTTTCCTTCTTCTAATGTCCTCCGTGTTATTCCTTATGCTACACAAGTAAGTGAAACCATATGATACTTCTGACTTCCTCTGCTTGACTTATTTCCCTTAGCATAATCCCCTCCAGTCCCACCCATGTTGATGCAAAAGTTGGGTATTCATCCTTTCTGATGGCTGAGTAATATTCCATCACATGTATGGACCACCTCTTCTTTATCCATAAACAAGCAGCACCTTACTTTTACAGATTAGGAAACTGAGGCTTAGGTGGGTTGGATGATTTGTCAGGGTTGGTACAAGTAGCTAATATCTGAGTTAAGACCTAAAGCCAAGTTCCCCACTGGCTGCATATCTTCCTACCTGTTTGTTCTTGCCTATGGTTCATGATTGCCTTGAATTGAAACTCAGTTAAAATTATACTGGAACAACTATATGATCTTTTACGAAAAATCAGTATATAAATCTGGCTCTCTACTTCACTTCTTATACCAGATAATCTTGAAAGGGACCAGATAACTCAATATTATAATTGAAAATTAAAAAGTATTAAAAGATAATATGGATGACTACCTTCTTAATACCTTTTGATTCATCCATATTGAGTTGGGTTTTTCTCTCATTTGCAGTCAAAAGCATCCTATATGTGTGGCAAAATTATCACATTGTACTCCTTAAAATTATACAATGTTGTATAATTTACATCTCAAAAGAGCTGGGAGGGAAAAAGAAAAAAAATCCTAATGGATACACAATAGAATATAGATAAAATAGGTAATTTGGGGCTCCTAGGTGACTCAGTGGGTTAAAACCCTGCCTTCGGCTCAGGTCATGATCTCAGGGTCCTGGGATTGAGCCCTGTATTGGACTCTCTGCTCAGTGTGGAGCCTGCTTCCCCACCACCGCCCTACATGTCTCTCTGCCTACTTGTAATCTCTGTCTGTCAAATAAATAAATAAAATCTAAAAAAAAAAAAAAAAGAAATAGGTAATTTGCAAAAGAAGTGCAAGTGGTCATTCAACATAAAATATTTTCAATCTCATGAATAATTAAATATAAATTTAAACTACAAAGAGAGAACTCTTTGCATGTTATGTTGGCAAAAACTTAAAGGCTGATAAACCGGGTATCAGTGAGGGTTTGGGGAAATTGTCACTCACGCTCTGCAGTGGGGGATTGGAGGGGAAGGGACTGACGGGTACCCCCTGGGGGCTGTCTTTCTCTTTGACAACAAATTCATTTCTAAGACTTTGTCCTAGGGGTACCTGGGTGGCTCATTAGGTTAAACTTTGGCTCTTGGTTTCAGCTCAGGCTGGTGGGATGGAGCCCCAGAGCCCCACATCAGGCTCCGTGCTCAGAGGGGAGTCTGCTTGAGAGTCTCTCTCTCCCTCTGCCCCTTCCAAATAAATAAGTAAATCTTAAAAAAAAAATGAATTTGTCTTAAGTGAAACTCATAGGCATGTGAAAATATGTACAACACACAACACACATAGTGACCAGAGCATGTTTATGTGACGGAAAAAAGAAAAAGAAGGGAAAGAGGGTGTGAAGGAAGAGAGGGAGGGAAAGAATGTTCTCATCAATGGATCGAGAAGATGTGGTATAGATACACAATGGAATACTATGCAGCCATCAAAAGAAATGAAATCTTGCCATTTGCGACAACATGGATGGAACTAGAGCGTATCATGCTTAGTGAAATAAGTCAAGCAGAGAAAGACAACTATCATATGATCTCCCTGATATGAGGAAGTGGCGATGCAACATGGGGGCTTAAGTGGGTAGGAGAAGAATGAATGAAACAAGATGGGATCGGGAGGGAGACAAACCATAAGTGACTCTTAATCTCACAAAACAAACTGAGGGTTGCTGGGCGGAGGGGTGTTGGGAGAAGAGGGGTGGGATTATGGACATTGGGAGGGTATGTGCTTTGGTGAGTGCTGTGAAGTGTGTAAACCTGGTGATTCACAGACCTGTACCCCTGGGGATAAAAATATATGTTTATAAAAAATAAAAAATTTAAAAAAAAAAAAAAGAATCTTCTCATCAGTATGGGACAGGTAGACTCGTTTATGGCTGAAAACTATGGCGTTAGTTTAAGTGATATTTTCAAGTATATTCACTGGAAACAAGAAAGCAGGTTCCAGAACAGCATTATGGCAGGACCTCATTTATAAACAACTCTACATGCAGATAAGTGCCTGGACACAGAAAATGCTGTCTGTAAGGACGGTCATTAAATTTGTAACAGGTTAATTGTGTTGGCTGTGTTAGGGGCTTCTCATTTACCTGTTTTGTTTTCTGAACTTTTCAATATTATTTGAATTTTTAACAAGCATTTAGCTTTTTTTTTTTTAACATCAAAGCTAATTTCTAAAGTTAAAGAAAATAATCTGTTTGAAGAAGCAGGGTTAAAGCAAAAGACATTGCAACATTGCCCTCTTTGAGTTTCTTAAGCAAATCACAATTTCGTTCAGAAAGCCGTCTCTTCTTGAACAGTCACTGATTCCATTTTCAGCTCCAGATAAGCCTAAGGTGATCATGGCCATTCCCTAGGCCTTGCCAAAGACTGGGCAGAAACCCCAGTTCAAGCCAATCAATACATATCATTTCCCCAGCAAGTACTTTGGTCCAGGAATGGGTATGTACCTCCACTGACCCAATCAAAACCAAAAAGAACTTTTATTCCATGGTTAGAAGAGAGGTTTTCTCTTCTGCCATATATGTGGGGAGAAAAGGACACCTTTTCTTCAATGTGAATTAATAATGTGTGGAAATTCTGCAAATGAAGAATAACAAAGCCATACTTTCTATATAAACATGGTAATATATAATAAAAAGGTATAATTGTTAAAACTATACTACTCATTGGGTGGCATTGACTAGAATAGAAGAAATAGACCAGAAATGATGTTTAATGAAAGGAATATCACAGTGACATGTTCTATAGATACAAAGAATAGCATCTTCTCCTCACATCAAAGCCAAAAACAAAAAACCCAAAAAAACAAAAAACAAAAACAAAAACAAAACCTGTAAATGAACATGGCAAGGAAACAGTTCAATAAATGAGGGTACATACACGCATTCTTGTTGTCTTTACATTTTTTTTTAAGATCTTATTCATCTATTTGGAAGAGAGAGACAGCAAAAGAAGGAACACAAACAGGGGGAGTGGGAGAGGGAGAAGCCGGCTTCCCACCAAACACGGAGCCCAATGCGGGACTTGATCCTGGGGCCCAGAGAGCATCACCTGAGCTGAAGGCAGACGCTTAATGACTGAGCCACCCAGGCATCCCTCATTCCTGTTGTCTTAAAAACCTACCATACAGACCTATATAGGGTCATAAGAAGATTTTTAAGAACTATGAGGTAGAAAACTCAAATCCCAGACCAATAAAAAAAAATCAATAAATAAGTTACAAAATTTTATCCATGAATACTTAGAGGAGTACATGAGAAAAAGTGTGACAGTCATAACTCCTCATGGAGGGGGGCAGGGAAGGAAGTGAACAGGACTCACTTCCTACTGCTGTCTGTGTTTTCCATGTCATGTGAGTTTTCACAGCAAGATATTTTGTTTGTGACTTTAAAGAAAATTTTTAAAAATGTCAATCTTAAATTTTTAAGTAAAAGCAAGTGAACAATCAAAAAAAATATCAATCTTATATATTTTTTTAAATCCGGTAAAATTATCATCAGTGAAAAACATCTCAGGTAGGCAATTTTGGTATTGACTTGGAACAACAGAAATGCCAAGGTGAAATGTTCCAGACTGTCCAAGTTTGGGGAAGGGTATTGTATCTCTGACATTGGCTAACTGTCTCACCATTCAAAAAACTTAGAGGTCAGTCCAACGGGAAACTAGAATTTTACCCAATCATACTTTAGTGGGTGCTCCTGAGAAGAGCTAGAGCTAGCAGTTGGTAGGCCTGTGTACACTTGAGGAAAACATAATTATTAGTTAATGGTGGATATTTAAGCATAAAATGCACATGAGATGCAAAAATAAAGATTTCATGTCACGATTACCTACCCCGCCAATGGGACAAGAGCTATTGGCATTATCACAGGACTCTCCTGTGTTGATGCAACGTGGGCCAAGAACATTGGGGGACACATCTCCCAAGTTTGATGAAGCGAAGGCTGCTACATACGGCCCCTGCCAAAAGAAACATCCAAGTGTCTTTTATTTCTTCTTATTTCCCATAATGATGTCCATTAAAAATGCAAACATTCAGTTCACTCTGGTGAACTGTTCAAAATCATTTGCAGACAATTAAAAGAAGGAGGTATAACATTCTGAGAAAATTTCTGAAAAAAATTCACATGGCAGTCCACATACATATTGTTACCCATGACTTTCCAATGATCAATAAAGCCATTTCAAGTAGGAGAGTTTCAAACATGTGCCACAAAAGAAACATTTTTGACAAGGAACGCAGCCTACAACAACAACAAATTATAAAATGCTGACTCATCAAGCTATTCTCATATGGTATCTGGAGCTCAGAGATTTTCCTTGAAAAATAAATATCCTACTGGCTTAAAAACAGTATAGTGAATCCACATCTTCCTTTGGTAACACTGAACCTAAATACAGCCTCTACCACCCAGATCTCCCTCTGTGTAGCTTTTCTCTTATCCCGTCAACCTGAAGTAACAACACAAGGTTTCTGAGTGGTACAAGATGCTAACCTCAATCCAGTTAGCTGGCCTACCATTCCACTTTCAGTGTCTTCAGTTTTCTTAGGAAGAGAGAAAAACAGGTATCGGAGATCATATGTCTCTTTTTATACCAAAAAGGTACCCTAAATCAAATTGCCTAGCACCCAGTGATAATAAATGGAAACTTCCTTTCCTTTCCCTAAAACTCAAGCTCAAATGAAGAAAAAAAAAAAAAAAGTATTGAGTCAACAAAGAGATAAAAGATCAGATCAAATGTACATGGAACCAATAATTTTTATGTCACTACACACCTTTTAGATATTTATTCTACCCAAGGGCCTGGGGCTCTCATCCTCTTCTATTCTGCATTTGGGACTTGGACACCAGGGTCAAACAGAACAGGGCCCCCCACCACCACCTAGTTGTCTGCAGTCGGTAATTTACACAGCTTTCTGAAGTACACAGACTGAGTTTTGGCCCCCTCTCTAATTCCAGCCCTCACTGCATTTCAAAGTTAAAAAAAACAAGTCTGGGGCATTAGGGCTGTCTCTGACTTTGGCCTTAGCGAAGGAAAGTAAGACAAACTCCTTGAAAGGAATTTTGCCAATAACAGGGAAATCTGAACCAGTGAAAAAGATGCATCACCTTACCCTCAGTTGGGTTCTTAACACTATTCAGAAGGTGCTTAATACCTCCATAGCTCTGGAAACAGAAGTAAACATCAAGACAACTTATCATATTTCCAAGTTGGTCAAAAATCCTGAACTTGTCCTTCCTTATCCAACCAACTGCAACTTAATGAAACCATCCATAGAAGTAGCATTTGACACAGTTAGCCATTTTAAATTTCTCTTTCCCCGTCAGGGAGGATGGAGAAATCTTCTTCTCCAAGCATGTGAGTATATGATATCCATGATAACGCTTGACAGGATTTGAATTTGCCATTTGAATTTGTCAAATCCTTGACAAGATTTGAATCAGCCATTCTTTATTATTATTATTATTGTTATTAATATTATTATTATTATTATTATGTTCGGTTAGCCACTGTATAGTACATGACAAATTCTTGATGTAATGTTCAATGATTCATTAGTTGAATCAGCTATTCTGAGCATGGCATGAATGGTGATAAGTGGGTGAAGAAGATGCTTCCAATGACCCATATTCTCACCTGTCCAGGTAGATAGCCTTTGTTCTTCTCTTGCTCAAAAAGGTACGAGGCATAGCCCATGTTGTCGCTATTGACGAGATGATTGCTGTTGTTCATGCTGACCGGGTGGATGGCAAACCAGCTGTAAAAAGAACAAGGAGCCAGACAATGGGGGCAAAAACAATGACTGGGAGCTTATGTTTTCCCCAGAAGGAAAGGAAATTCATTTTAATGAGAGGCATTCCGCATTTAGGTTCTTCCATTGTTGGGGAGCCCAAATGACTAGTCATATGCTCCAGAAGTCTGATCATTTAGTGAAATTAAAAATACAAAGTGGTATATATACACAATGGAATACTATGCAGCCATCAAAAGAAATGAAATCTTGCCATTTGCGACAACATGGATGGAACTAGAGCGTATCATGCTTAGTGAAATAAGTCAAGCAGAGAAAGACAACTATCATATGATCTCCCTGATATGAGGAAGTGGTGATGCAACATGGGGGCTTAAGTGGGTAGGAGAAGAATAAATGAAACAAGATGGGATTGGGAGGGAGACAAACCATAAGTGACTCTTAATCTCACAAAACAAACTGAGGGTTGCTGGGGGGAGGGGGTTTGGGAGAATGGGGTGGGATTATGGACATTGGGGAGGGTATGTGCTTTGGTGAGTGCTGTGAAGTGTGTAAACCTGGTGATTCACAGACCTGTACCCCTGGGGATAAAAATACATGTTTATAAAAAATAAAAAATTAATTAAAAAAATACAAAGCTCTATTTTTATAACTGTGTCGTCATCATCATCATCCTCATCATCATCTTCAATATCACAAGATTTAACAAGACCCAAGACTGGTCAGTGATCAGACGATATGGCTAAAACGCTGTATAGGCACAGATCCTGTCCTTTAAGACAGGTGCACATAATAATTATTAAAATCAATCCTATCTAATTCAGTAGACATTTACTGAGGTTCTGCTGTGTGCCGAGCACGGAATAAACTCAGTTTATGCTCAGAATCTTGCAGAAGACAAAAATGTAAACAAATGGCTTTAATACAGTGTGGCACATGTTATAAAGAGATAGGCATAAAGTGTTTGGGGACTGCAGATGACTAGCAATTAATTCTTAAGGGCATTGCAGGGGAAAGGCACAACAAAGAAAGTGCAGAGAGGTGTGAAAGAGGCTATTATACATAATTTGATATATCCTTGTGCATAGTAATACCTCATTTAAGTGTAGAGCTACACAGTTTAACAACTAATTTCACATCTGTTACCTTACTTGAACTTCACAAGAACCCTGAGAACTAGACAGTTGTTCCCTCCACTCCAAGGTGTCTCAGAGATGCAACATGGCAGCCTCGTCAAGGACCAAGACTGAAGTTCGCATCTCAGGAAACCTTATCCAGTGGCCTTTGTAGGATCAAACCTCCACACAGGTGAAAAAGAGACCTACAGAATGGAGGGCTATAAAGCAAATCACTCGATGACTGTTCCAGAGAAGAGAGACACCGATTCCTAAAGTCTCAGGCCAATATAAGATTTGTTTAAAAAAAAAAAATCCTTCGTTGATGTAAGTCCTTGCTGAAAGCTTTTTAAGCATTTCAGCTTACATTCCTACCTAAGTAATAGCGCTCAAAGCTGAACATTTACTTAATGACTAGGGATGTTTCTAAACCTCAAGGCTGTCATTCAGGATTCAGACCTCATTGCCCAACTGATGTATATGTAGGTCAGAGACGGCCAGCACCACACCCATGAAAGCTGGGCAGGCAACACAGATGGGTGAAGCTGGTTGATAGAATGAGGACTGGCATGAACTGTGGATACCTGGAGGCATGGCTGGAAGACCCTCACCTCTACCATGCTGCTTATGAGAGTCTAAGCCAATGCTGCCAGAGCTTGCCTACATCCATGGTTTTGTGAAATGTTTATCGATTTTAAGACTCTTAAAAAAGTAAAGGACACGAGAGGGAAGGATTGGGGGGCTGTGCAAAATGGGGGAAGGGGAGTAGAAGACACAGGATTCCAGTCATGGCATGAATCAGTCATCGCTGTGAAAGGCACAGCACAGGAAATAGAGTCCATGGCTCTGTAACAGTGTTGTATGGTGACAGACAGGAGTCACACTTGTCATGGGCATAGCAGGTGGCATACAGAAATTGTACATGGTGTCACTTCATTGTATACCTAAAATTAATGTAACATTGTGTGTCAACTATGCTCAAATAAAAAAAAATGGAAATTGAAAAAAAAAGAAGTAAATAACATAGGATAAAAGAAGAATGGTTACCAGAGGAGAACCTTCAAACACATAGGCAGCAAATGTAGTTTGTGAACTCTTTGGATTCTGATTCAAATAAAAGGATTGTGAAAACTCTTTATTGATACAAACAGGGAAAACTGAAAATAGACTGTTAAAAAATTATTGCTAATCTTGTTGGCTATGATAGGGGATTGTAGTTATACTGTTTTTATGTTTTTACTGGATAGAGCTACACACTGAAATATTTATGAGTGAAATGATTTGATATCTGGTATTTGCTTTTTTTTTTTAAAGATTTTATTTATTTATTTGACAGACGGAGACCACAAGTAGGCAGAGAGGCAGGCAGAGAGAGAGATGGGGAAGCAGGCTCCCTGCTAAGGAGAAAGCCTGATGGGGGGCTCCATCCCAGAATCCTGGGATCATAACCTGAGCTGAAGACAGGGGCTTTCCCCACTGAGCCACCAGGTGCCCCCTGGTATTTGCTTTTAAAAGTCTTTTAAAAAACAAACCAGAAGTAGAGGAGGGATGGAAGAGAGTGGCAGGGAATTGCTAATTACTGAAGCAGAATAAGAGTTGCATGGAGATTCATTAGGCTAATTATGCTAAATTGACATATATTTGAAAATTTCCATAATAGTTTTTTTTTTCATGTTGACATCCATTTTGAACTTTTCTTTTAAACAGCGTTAGGCCAAATCACCAGTCTATAAGCAAAATTCAATCCCCAAGGTATGTATTTGTTACGATGTAAAGGGATGGATATTTAGGCTAAAGGGAATTCTAAGATCATCTCCTAGAAGTTACTTGCAGAGTTTCTATATTTAAAAAATAAAAAATAAAAATAAAACCCTTACCCTAGTTTCTTTGGGGGGTGTGTGTGTGTGTGGTTTGTCTCTTTCTCTTAAAATTCAAGTGCCAGAGAAAATTCTAGTCAACTAGTGTTTTCCAGGTAGCTGGGAGTCTGTTTTTGCAGTGTTACTCCACCTAGTTTGGAAGGGAAAGGGGGTAGAGGCCATGACAGCTCCTTGGCTCCTGGACCAAAATGCTTGTGTCTGATAGGACTGCGGGGTCAGCCACATTCGGCCAGACTGCAACCTCTCCAGTGTGAAGGAAACCTATCGGACAATTTTGTCAACAATGGCTATCATTTAGCACTGATTAGGTGAAGGATTTTATGCTCAGGATCTCATTTCGTTCTAACAAGAATGCTTTGAGTCAGATGCTATCATTGTCCTTACTGTACAGCTAAGGAAGTGACCTCTCCGAATGAGGCAGTAATCTGACCAAGGTCACTCCATTGTAAGTCAAGAAACAGGTCCATGAATATGCAGGTTTGTCAGATCACAAAGCCCAAGTTCTTATCTGTCATGGGATACTGGCTCTGTTCCTCTGTTTCATTCACTGGCTCATTGAGTACACATTTCATTAACTTTGATTCTGTGCCAGGCACTGGAGACACGGAGATGAACAAGGCGTCATCTTGTCCTTGAGGAATGCTTCACAGCAGAGGGGACATCTGAGCTGGGTCTTTAGAGATGGGTAGGAACTTGGCAAGGGGATCACTGGAGAAAACTCATTCGTAGCAAAGGCATGGGGATGGGAAGGGGCATAGCGGGTTTGGAGGATGGATAGTTCATCTGGCCACAGCAGAATGGGTAAGGGCGGGGAGACATGACATAGCAATTGTTCTAATTATTCAATCGGCATGAATTTATGAGTAGACAAGCGTGTGGTTGGATTGTGTTAAACCCCAATGAACACAGAGAGGAATCAGGTATGTCCCCTACCACCAAGGAACATCTGGAGAGAAAGCAAATGCTAAAAATTGTGACCTGTTAATTAGATTAAAGACTTGAATTCTTATTGATTTCATGTGTTTACTTTCATTTATTTCAGGCCTTAGAAAATTAACGGAATCTTTTTCTCTATGAAACTGAAAAAAAATAAGTATTTGAAAAAGTTATTTGATATTTCAGAATAAGAAGATGCAATATATTTCCTCTTCTGGCCTTTAGAATATGTGCTATTGAAATATCAGGCTTGTCACAGCAACCAAAGTACTATGACAATAGATGAATTTTTATAAGATACACAGAAAAGCAATCATTCTTAGTTTAAGAAAGCTGCACTCACAAGTTATTTTATCTGGTCAAAAAAAACGTTCTTCAAAGCAGAGTTCAAAAGAGAGAAAGAAAGGTGAAAGTGGTTTCAAAAGAAGTTAGAATATGGATATAAAAGGATATATATGCCCCTATTAATACAACTCTAAAGGGGTACCTGGGTGGCTTGGTCATTAAGCATCTTCCTTCAGCTCAGATCATGATCCCGGGGTCCTGGGATCAAGCCCCACATCAGGCTCCCTGCTCAGCGGGGAGTCTCCTCCTCCCCTTCCCTCTGTCTGCTGCCCCCCCTCCTCATGTGCTCGCTCTCTCTCTCTCTCTCTAATACATAAATAAAATCTTTCATAAAATAAAATAAACACTTCTAAATAACGATTAGGTCACAGCTAAAGCAGGGCCTTCTGGGGGTAGTAGGATACAATCAAGGTACCAGGGAAGGTCAGAGGTTTGAGATTTTATCCCAGTCTGTAGCACCGTTAGTTAAAATTTCTGGGTCTCTGTTTCCTAAGACTGAACAGTAATAAATTTTGACTATGCTTTGTGACTCAATACGGAGCAAATTAATATAGACTATTCTAAGTATTCTCTCCTCCTGGGTCACTGAGGCATTTTCTAGGGCCTCTTTTAATTCAGACACTCCGCACTTCTTACTCCACAACAGAAAAAGAAAAGCCAGGTGCAAAAATGGAGCTGCTTCTGTATTCTAAAACAGTAACAAACCCGCCCCAAGTGCCATTTCTTCCAACTGGGCCATCACGTCCAGCATGAATGCTGTACTTTACATAGGGATGTGTTCCAAAGGGGTAAACAGAGGCTGAAATCCAGTCCTTGCCTGGCTCACGGAGCTTGGCACCTTAGTCAGCCCAGAGAAGGGAACGCCTGTGTATGCTGGGCACGAAGGTCTTCTGCACTAATGGCAGCCCTCTCCAACTTAAATGTCCACCAATGGGGAAGGAGAATATTGTACATCCATTCAAAGGTAGTGTTCACGAAGATATGTAATAGTATGGGATCCTTTGGGGTAAATACAATATAGGAAGCTGTAGTAGGTTGAACAGCGCCCCCCTCCGCCACCATATTCACGTCCATCAGATCCTCAGAACGTGACCTTATGTGGAAATAGTCTTTAGAGATATAAACAAGGGAAAGAACAAATGAAATTATATTGGCCTGGGTTGGGTCTTACATCCAGTGACTGGTGTCCTCATACCAAGAGGAAAGGAATAGAGAGATGCCCTGAGACATCGAGAGTAGGCGATGTGAAGAGAAGGGTCTACAACAGAAGCTGGGGAACACATGGAGCAGAATCTCCCTGAGAGGATCCAGGGGAAACCAACCCTGCCACCTGATTTTGGATTTCTGGCCTCTAGACATGCGAGAGAATCAATTTCTATTGCTTTAAGCCAGTCAGACTATAAGAATGTGTTAGGACCTCCTTAAGAAAGTGCTACAGAGGCCCTATGTTTTAGCAGCTAGAGTACTAGCTCTAGACTCAGACACAAATTGTTTAATCTAGTGGAACCTCAGTGTTCATTTCTGTAGAATAATGATAACTGTAGTATTTGCCACCCATTTGACAACCAAAGGAACAAGTAAGCACATCTACAGTACTTAACACAATCAATGATCTCCACAAGGAATGGAATGGATTACCACTATGATGAGAAGGATGGTTCTAATCCTGACCCCGCTGCTGTAGCTGATGACGATGATGGTCATGAGAAGGGGGAAAAAGATGCAAAGCTCTGTGTGTGTGCATGTGTGTGCGATAAGATTAAGACAACACTAAAACATAGGGTGCATGTGGACCTGGGTATATTCAACCCACATCACACACACATGAACTAATGAAAGGAAGAAACCTTGCCCTCCTGTGGCACAAATGTAAGGGCTTACCAAATACCCAGAGTCGTCTACTTCCCCATCTCACTAGCAGGATAGGACCTGTGAAGAGCTCTGGCCAATCACACCAAAGCAAAACGACCACCCAAATTTTATGGGACTTTGTGTGGGGGGGAAATGTGCACATTTCGAGTCCTTAACAGGTTAAGCCACTAGAATTTCATCGTCTGTCTGCTGTGGCTCCTGGAGCAAATTACCCTAAACCACACACCCCTTTTCCCCTCCCTTACAGTCTTCACCCTGCCCCACTACAAAGTATCTGGAAAGGAGAGGAAAGAGTGTTTCATTGCTTTATACTAGTTGAATTTTTAAACAAGCAGATGCAGTGAATAGGAACCAGACTGCTCAGTATGAAAGCAAGACCATGAGCTGTAGTCAGGGGAGCCTTTCTGAAGTTACAGGTGAACTCGGTGGCCAGCATCTCCGAAAAATCTTTCTACCATCTCTCTTCCATTCTCTGTTATTTTTATTGTATTTTTTATATTCTTATTTTAATATATTTTAATATTTTTATTGTCATCTGGGACTTTCATTCAAAAGTCCCAGATGACCCTCTCAAAACGTTATTGGGGAGATAGCTGGTTTCGGGAGGTCCCAGTAAGTCACTGCAATCAAAATTCTTCTATCCTAAATGGCACGATGAAGCAATCAACAAAGGCAGAACAAGAAACGGCCCAGAAAATATCTTCTAAAATTCGAGCCTAATGAACCAGGAACTGAAGGAACTGAAAGGAAGACAGAAGTGATTTGGCTTTGGGGATCTATTATTCAGAATAATCGGAGAGCAGGATAATACAAAGATGGACAAAAACACGGAGAACAACACCCCACTCATGTTTGGGTAACAGGAGTGAAAATGAGCAGAAACCTTCCAGAGGGCCGCTTGGCCACTTACAAGAAAAGGGGTAGTAACCAGCAGTCCTTTTGAGCCCAGAAATCACACTTCTAGGAATTCAAGCTTAAGGAAATCACTTGCAAATATACAAGATATCTGTTTTGGAATGCTTATCGCATTGCATTTATGATGGCAAAAACTGTAAACTAAGTATCAAATGATTGCCTATTTGTTGAGTACCTTGTCATACATAAAATGGCCTACCACACCGCCATTTAAAATGGTGACTTTAAAAAATACTTAGTAGCACTGAAAGGTACTCATAAGGTACTTCTAGATGAAAAAGCTACCAATGGCATACAAAGTCTCACTTTTTCAAGTAAAAAAATGTATGGATATGATTAGGGAAAGATCTAACAAGCTATGTAACAAAATGGTAATAGACGCTATCCTGTCCCAGAATTATCAGGTGATTTTTAATTTTCCTCCCCTTTTTGTTTCTTGTTTATTGTTGAAATATTTTAAAATACATGAACAAAAGAGAGGAGATTTTAAAAACCACTTGAGGGACTCCTGGGTGGCTCAGTGGGTTAAAGCCTCTGCCTTCGGCTCAGGTCATGATCTCGGCATCCTGGGATCAAATCCCACATCAAGCTCTCTACTCAGCGGGGAGCCTGCTTCCTCCTCTCTCTCTCTCTCTCTGCCTGTCTCTCTGCCTACTTGTGATCTCTGTCGGTCAAATAAATGAATAAAATCTTTTTAAAAAATTAAAAATAAAATAAAAAACACTTGATACCACCCCAAGGGTGAAGTCTGATGTAAACTATGGACTTTGGGTGATAATGATGTATCCATGTAGTTCACTGAATTTACGATGTATAGCCCTCTGGTCCCAGATGTTGATGGGGGAAAGGACAGGCAGATGGTATATGGAAAAATCTCTGCACTTTCTGCTTCATTTTGTCGGGACCCTAAAACTGGCCTAAAAAATAAAGCCCATTAAAAGGCAAAAAGTTACCCCAACCCTGCCACCGGGTCCCCCCTGCCTCCATCTATTAAGCAAAATGATCCCACAGCCAGCCAAGATTCAAGGGCTGGAGAAAGCCTGTCCTTGTTTTCATGGGTCCTATCGAGGTCACTTTGTACAGAATACATGTGATAAGAGTTTTTGTTGCCACCATCCTTGGAAATTATTATATTCCATTATTTTTTAAAAAGATTTTATTTACTTATTTGATACAGAAAGAGAGAGAGCACAAACAGGGGGAGCAGGGGAGGGAGACACAGGCTCCCCTATGAGCAGGGAGCCTGATACAGGCCTTGATCCCAGCACCTTGAGATCATGACCTGAGCCAAAGGCAGACACTTAACCGACTAGGCCCCATAGGTGCCCCTAAAATCTTCCACTCAGAGATATTTTTTAAATGTCTATCAATCTTAAAAGGATAAGAGAGGGAGAAAAAAGTTGAAAAAGAGAGACAAATAGCACAAAATGAAAAGATATCCCCAAAGTGTAGATATGTAAGAATCACAATTCCTAAAAATAGACTAAACTCACTTATGAAACAATGAAGATTGTCAAAGTAAGAAATAAATAAAGCTATACGATACTCATTAGGGACACCTCTAAAATGTAAGAACAAATAAAAGTTGAAAGAAAATGATAGAAAAATATACCTGCAAATTCTAACCTGTAGAGAGCTGAGTTAGTGATGCTAACATGAGAATACAAAGATTTTAAGACAAAAATAAAATTATTACTAGATTTAAAGAGGATCACTACAAAACACACACACACACACACACACACACACACACACTTAGTAGCCCATGGAGAGACACTGTTAATATTTCTCACAGTATTTTAAAACTTCTAGTGCTCAGCATGAGTATCTACTTTTACAGAATGAACTTTTTAAAAATTTTTTAATTATTATTTTTAGTTTGTTTTTTTATTTATTTGACACAGAGACAAAGCGAGAGAGGGAACAGAAGCAGGTGCAGAGGGAGAAGGAGAAGCAGGATCTCTGCTGAGTAGGAAGCCAGATGTGGGGCCGCAATCCCAGGACCTTGGGATCATGACCTGATCCGAAGGCAGATGCTTAACGACTGAGCCACCCAGGTGCCCCCAGAATGACCCTTTAGACAAGCTTGTTTTTTATTTTATGTTTTATGCTGGGAATTGGGCAGAAGAAAATGTACCTGAATATAAGCCATGATTGACTTTGGGAAATAAAATTTGGAGTTAACTTTTCTCTCTTTCTATTTGCCTATATATATATATATTTTTTTTAATTTTTCCATGGTGAGTACATATTATTTTTATACTTTAAAAAAAAAAGTATACTTGGAATAAAAAAGGAATAGTCCCCCAAATCTCTCCAGGTTAGGAACATTCCAGAAATCCAACAATCAAGTAAGTCCAATGCCTTCAGCCAGTTATGACAACCGGTTTTATGGGCTTTGGTTTCCGAGTTTTGTAAACTTTCTTTTTTAAAAGATTTATTTACTTATGGTGGGGGGCGCACAGATGTGAGTGGGGGCGGGGAGGAGGGATAGAAGGAGGGGCAGAAGAGACTCTAAGCAGACTCCATGCCCAGTGTGGAGCCCAACATAGGACTTGATCCTTTGACCCTGAGATTATGAATTGAGCCAAAATCAAGAGTTGAATGCTTAACCACTTAACCGACTGAGTCACCCAGGCACCCCTATAAACTTTGGGGTTTTAATCTTTTAAATTTAACAATTCAAATTAACAAGCATGATTTATCTCTGTCACCAGTCAGCTATTATCACCCTTGTCATCAAAGAGTGCTTAGTAGGGAGCTTCACTTTAAACAGGGACAGACCAGATGCAGGACAATCACTCCCCACACAGCCCGAGGCCCATCCTCCACCAGAGAGGAGCAGTACAAGTGCGCTGACAGGAAGTTGGAACAAAAAGACGGCCTCAACATGGCTGAGGCGGAACAGGAAGAAGAAATTCAGGACATAGTAACAGAGAGCGGGGTTTCGCAAACCAGAGTTGATGCAAATGGAGAAGGTATTTGTACCAACAAAGATGAGAGGAAGTGGAGAAAGGAGAAGTCCAGAATGACTGGTAAAGGGCAGTCACGGAGCGTTCCATGTTTGCTCCGTGAGTGGGGTGAAGAGACTGAGGGGGGAACACAGAAGGCAGAACAGACAGACCTGATTATTCAAGAAGTCATGCTCACAGATGGTAGAGAAGATTTACACATGCACACACACCCTACAACCAAGTTCTATAAGTCACCATCATCCAAATAAATTAGCTTAATGTCATAAATCGGGCCTCTCTAAGTGTGTACACCAATTATTCAAATAGGATGAACAAATCATCCTGTTGTTTTGTAACATACACCTTGAAAGAAACCCCTCAGGGTGCCTGGGTGGCTCAGCGGGTTAAGCCTTTGCCTTCGGATCAGGTCATGAAATATTATTATTATTATGAACAAGAAGATATTATTATGACCCGGGATCCTGGGATCAAGCCCCACATCAGGTTTTCTGCTCAGTAGGGAGCCTGCTTCCCACCCCCTCTCTGCCTACTTGTGACCTTTCTCTCTGTCAAAACAAAAAACAAAAAACAAAAAAGCACTTTAGAAAGAACCCCCTTACACCACCCCTTTCTGCCAGCATAAGAGGGTCTTCAGTGTATAAAACACAAGGGAGTTGAGCAATCATTCAGAAATTTGCTTAGACCTTCCTCACAGCTCTGGTGATGAGAAGCCATGCCAGACAGAGCCCAACAGGGCTGACAAGATAAGAAAAGGAAGAGGAGAGTCCGTGACCCTCCTACAAGCTGAAGGAGAACCCGACAGGGCAGACAGGGAAGAGCAGGGAGACCAAGCCTGTGCTGGTGCCTGGAGCTTGAGGAAAATGAGCCTGGCCCCTCATACACCCCAAGATCCCACCCTGCTAGCACCCAGAGCCTCAGGCGTGAGGGCTACTGGGAGAAGTGGCTCACCACCAACCAGAGCTGCCCTTCAGATTATCTGTCCACACTTATGACTTTGCTATGGGTGCAGACATTTGAAACCTCAGCTGGTTTTCTCTCTTCAGAGCTCCCTCTCGCCCATGGTGTCCTGTTCCAATAGGATCTCTCAAGACTTAATGTTGTGTTTTCCATTGGAGGACAGACTCCTTCTTTGGGGTGCCTTCTAGAGCTGCCCCAAAGTGGATTTTGTGAATGCCACTCAACTTCCATTTTAATTAAGAATTCAGAATGTCCCAAACATGACCTCCACATCTGGAGACAAATCATTTACTGTTTCTGCATGAGATAGCATCAAGCAAAAAGAAGCACTTTCCTGGCATAGACAGGCCAAGAAAAGCAAATGGTGCCCTTATGAATGCAAAGAACTCAATGACTTATGCAATAGGTTCACACATATAATTCTATCCCATTTTTCAGGTCACCACTCTTCCTAACCCTTCAAGAGCCTCCATCTCCCAACCCCAACTTAAAACACTTTAATGATTTTCCCTTCCTCCTGGTGTAAAGACCAAAACCTTTATCATAGCATTTAATCTCTACTACTCACTTTAACTCACTACACTTTCTCCCCCGCACTCCAACCACACAGACCTTCTATCACCTCCTCAAATGGACCACAGGACTTTTGCACATGCTTCTCCATCTATGTTAAATGTTCCTTCACCACCACCACCTGCAGCCAGCTCCCCCATTTTGTACTTTAATTCTCATCCTTTCTTTGGTTTTTAGCTCCATTGCCACTTTCTTAAGGAATCTTTTCCCAGTCTCCCTGACCAGGTCAAGTCTTAAGAGAGCTGCACATACCTTCCTTTCATAACACTTAACCCAATTATAATTTTACAATCATACAGTTATAACCCAATTATAATTATTTGTATGACTATTTGGATACCTTTTGTCTCTACCAGGAGATTATAAATTCTACAAGGGCAACAACTCCCATCTATTTCTGCTCATCAATGTATCTATAGTGCTAGCTGAGTTCAGGACATATACACTCTACAATATTTAATGAACAAATGAGTAACTAATGGGCTGAAGATATTATATCCACATTTGAAAAATATGGAAATTGAGTGTCTGAGAATTTAAGGGATTTGCTCAAGGAGCACAGGCATGGGGATTTGGTTCCAAGGTATTTGATTCCTGATTTCACAGTCAGGAAATGCACCATTCCAAGGACTGGGAAGTCCTGCATGCCACATAGTAGGTACCCAGGGCAGACTTAAGGCCATAGCTGACCTTTGAACTAGATGATACCCATGCTCTGCAAATCTGAGATTCAGACTCCTCCTACCTTGGGAGTCTGCCTAACAGCAGGCACCTACATGTGGCGGCTGAGTTACTGAGCAGCCCAGACTTGACCTTATGCTTTGGATCACTTTTAATGCATTCAAAGACCAATTATCAAGATGCAGTAAGAGGCAATTGCAGGAGCAATTACATCACGGAAAACATATGGCAAATACAAAAACAATAGAAAGTTATTGCACTGTGTTGCACCTAGCAGATGGAGGAGAGCTGTTATAACCTTGACAGTTGACCCTGAGACTTCTAGACATGTTATATAGTCAGATGCAAGGAAGCAAGAACATCTGGCAAAAGGATAACATGTTTTAGCTTTCCGTCGGCATTGCTAAATGATTCGGAAACTAATAAAAGGGAATCATGAATGGTCTCAGTCATCCTTCCAGGAGTTAGGCTAAAACGATAAGGAATAATGGTCCTTCTTCTGCCAATAAATGTGGAATTCTCTAACTAGTCACAGATGACATGCTTGTGTCCTGATGGTCTCTGCACCAAATATCCCACCAGCGTGACTCACAGTCTGGAACTAGCTCACCTTTTCAGGTCCATCCCTAGCCCCCTGTCTGAGAGTCACCCATACTCTGGCCTCACAGCTCACCATGTTTTCAGGATTCCGTGAGAAATCCCTCGGGTCCTTCAGATCCAACGTGAACGTCATTTTCTCTGTGAAGCCTTCCGTGTTGCTCCCGCATTAGTGCCAGCACCGTCACATTCCCACAGCATTTATTCATGCCCAGGTGGTAACGTTCGTGACCATGGGATTTATGTTGTGATTCCTTGTCTGTCTGTCTCTGTCCCCTGCCTCTAATCATTCCACTGGTCGGGGATGGGACCTTCAAGATAGGGACCATGCCTTATTCATACCCCTAGCACAGAGTCATAGCCCTGACATTCAGAAAGTCTATTGAGTGAAACACCGGGCCAGGGGCACTGATCAGTAGATGAATTAATCATTAATGGATGGATGACTCCTATTATGTCAGCCTGGAAAATAAAGACTATTTTATCAGGGACTTTCTAGCGACCTCACCTGAAACCCAAAGAAGTAACTCCAGCTGCTAAGAATGTCAAGCACTCTGATAAGCCAGTAATGGCGTTCTTCCCAAATATTACCTCATTTAGTCTTGAAATGATCCTATGAGTTTCAATGGAATTCCCAGTCTCAAATGGAATGGCTGAGGTGTAAGTAGGTAAGTTACTTCCCCCAGGCCTCAGGGTTAGTAAGTAGAAGGTTAGGATTTGAACTCAAGTCCTAAAACCTATGTGAACACTAGAACACTGCACCACCAGGCTGCCCCCCAACTAGTTACAGGGCCAGTCCTGGTGATGGTCTTTCATGTTTTCATTCACCTCTTATTACTTATTACTTTTAATTAACTGTGAATTTGACTTCCATAGAAACTTTCACATACTGCCTTCACTAACACTTATTAGCAACATTTTGAGGGCTCACCTTATCCCTCACTTTGAAAGTAAGAAAATCAAGACTTAGAGCAGTTAAGTAACTTAGCCAAAGTTACATAGCTCATCACAATGAGAACCCAGAGTGACCCCAGGCCACTTAACCGCAGGGCCCGTGCGCCATCTTGTGCTCCCACTGGGCATCCTCGATCACTTGGAATCCGCATGTCAAGGCATCGGCACTGTTACCCATCCAGTAGCCGAGACTCTCCGATTGCAGGGACCAAATTCACATGTGAATTCAAATACCTTCTTTTTGAAGAAAACAAAATCCATGTTTTCTTACATATAAAACGGGACTCAAATCCATGCCAAGCTGTAGTTTTGCCTCAATTCTGCTTCCATCACTAATTAGCACTGTCCTTCGTTAGATGTCACTTCTTTCTTGTAGGAAAACACAAGTAAATCATCTTGAACCCACCAGCCCATGCCTGGTCGGTTAGAGCATCTTCTCATTTTACCCAGAGAGAGTGGTGCATCTCATTACGGGAGGGAAGTCCCATATATGACGTCATGAGAAAGGAATAAGCACTAGCATTGACTGAATTCTTACATCACACGCCAGATGCTATGCTGCTTTCTGCACACAGTTACCTCATTTACATCGTCCTTTAACTAACCCTGTTTTCCTGCTGTGGAACTGAGCCCTGGGAGGCTGAGAGCCTTGCCCCGGGGTCCCCCGCTGGATCCCAGATGGGTCGGATTGCCACCTCTGGACTCTTAACCACTCCACAGATTCTCAGCCCCTTCTGCCACGATTCTCCCTCAGCCCCTTCTGCCACGATTCTCCCTCCCCACTTCCCCTCTGCAGGATTCAGGAAAGTTATCCAGACAGAATGAAAACCAAAAAGAAAAAAAAAAAAGGTGAACAGAGTACCTGAGAAGGCCCAGTTCAGCTCCATTCAAATCTTGCATTTTTAGGACGACCATTTCTTTATCAGTATTTGAAGAATACCTAGTCGGCCAAACAAAGAAACTCAGTCACTTCTATATCAGAGCCTGGCCCTCCTGTGTGAATAGCAGTAAAAGCTGACACAGAAACCAAATTACCTTTCCATAAGCCAGGCGCCCTAACAGGCTGACAGTCTCACGAACCACACCCGAGACCCCATTCCTCGTCTAAAGAAATGGTTTGCAAACGCCACCAGAGTCAGAGGCATCAGGCCAGCCAACGAGAGGTGACGTGTACATCTCTATGTCGTACACGTGATCTTCGATAACATACTGGTATTTCTTACAAAAAGGATCTGCCTTTGAAATTTCTACTCAGATTAAATTCTAATGGAATCTCTTAAAAATAGCAGGGACTATGCAAAATCAAAAGCATTCGTGACCTGCAGCATAAAGCAGTTCTTTCATGTCCTTTCAGTGGGCGTCAGATTACGTTTTCTAAAAATCAGCTCCTTTGAAATCTACTGAAAAGTACACAGACAAATGTAAAAGGTTAAGCGGTCAAATCAAAACGGAAATATTCTTTTCCTACACTGTAGTAGGCAAGTGCTTCTCGTCTGTTGCAGACCTGGTTCAGCACGTTAAAGAAAAAGACAAATAACTATCTCCCTTCGTTGTTCCATTCAACTCTGCTAGTTTTATTTCTTGCTTTTCATTCCAGTTTCTTTATCCTTTTATGACCTTTCTCTTGCCACAGTCTCCTGGAAGAAGATGATTTCTTCTGAATGACATAATAAAAGGAGCTATTCGTTAATTTAACAAATATACGTTGCGCACACTTTTATTTCCACTTTACAGAAGAGGCTGAGAGCCCATAGATTAGGAACAAGTAAATAACCAAAGGTCACACGGTTAGGAAAAGATCACGCTGAGATAAGACCCGAGTCGTGCCCGATTTCAAAGCCGGTGGTCCTTTCGACATTGATATTGATACCTGCCCTCCCCCAACAGCCAGCAAAGCACCGAGACTTGTGTGCAGGTACTAACTTGGTATTTCTGCCACTCTTAAACTCTAAGCATGCTTCAAATTTATCTTAGTTGTAATACTCCTTCAGGATCTTTCCCCATTCCTTGAGGAACAACTGTGTTCTTAGATTTTGTGACTGACGGCTAAAGGAAACACATGATCTGATTCCAATCATCCCCTCACCTGGCTCGCTCTGACTCAGGATTCTGAAGGTAGGAAGAAGGGCTTCGGTTGATCTGGGCACCTTCCACAATTCCTTTGTTGATAAAGATTTTGCCTGGTTTCATATTTCTGTGCGCCATCTCGATGCTCTGTGGGTTAAAGAGAGAGAGTGAAAGTGAGTTGTGAATTTAGAAATCCTGGTGGGGTACGGACTTAGTCAATACAAAGAGAAGGTGCTGTGGACAGTTTTCTTGGTCTCCAAGCTGCCCCAGCTAGGGAGGGTCGGTCACTCTGGAGGTGCGCAGTTGGCCTTGGGGCTGAGACACAGAATTGCTGGGAACTCAGGAGCTCGCGCCGATGGGAAGCCGAGTGTCTTGGGGCGCCCGTGTTAGGCACCGTCCTCAGGTTCAGGGGGCCAAACAGGGAGCGACTCCCCCAGCACTGGCCCAGAATTGGTAACATGTAGGCGTTTCCCCTCCATACCTACTCCATCCACCCCACTCTCTGAGGCAAAGTGTTTTGGAACTTTTCTAACTCAAAACCACAATAAGCAATATATTCTTCATCACAGCTTAATATCCCTCAACATGTGCATCCTAAAACAGACATCCACAAGATGAACTACATCCTTATGATGTGTTTGGCACCATGATACTCTCTGATCTGATCTCTGATCTCAGGTCGTATTGCAACCCACGAAATTGATTTCACGCAGCCAGTCATGAACTGCGGGGCAGAATCTAGAAAACATTGCTGTAAAGACATGTCTGGGGGGCTCAGTCAGTTCAGCGTCCACCTTCGGCTCAGGTGATTGCAGGGTCCTGGGATCAAGTCCCACATTGGGCTCCCTGCTCTGCTTTTCCCTCTACCCATTCCCCCCTGCTCATGATCTCTCTCTCTTTCTCTCTCTCTCTCATACTCTCACTCTCTCAATTAAATAAATAAAATCTTAAAAAAAAAAAAAAAGACATGTCTGCTTTTGCCGACTAGGTTGCCAGGCTTAGAGAGTAGCTTCCTGAGAAAAAGTAGAGAGAGACTACATTTCAAAGGCGAAAGCGTGAGGAGCACACTAGAAAGGCTCCTGTGTGAGAGCTGGGGAGAGAGGAGAAAGAGGCACCCAAGCCAGCAACAGCAGGGGGTCTGGGCGTTCTGGGAGCACCATGTCATCTGCAGCGACCATTGAGGATGTGGGTAAGCACTGAGGGTGTGCGTGGAAATAGAATCCCCCGTCATGCTGTCTGGGAAATAGGAGGCAAGATTACAATTACTCGTAATTACTTTAGGTTCCTTGATGGGCTCCTTTCCGTGTGACTTAGCACAGAGAACAGACCGCATGGGGCCCTCTGCGTTACAAAGGTTATGACCATCGCTTTAGACAATGGCATGAGGCTTCCTGCAGAGAACTGTCCTCTCTCCATCGGTGGGTGCCTGGGAGACCAGAGGCTACATGGGAGTCAGGAACGAGGGCGAGGTAGGAGCAAAGATGCGCAGCCCGAGATCCTAGAAGGACTCTCTCCGTATCACAGCACACCACTCCTGCACCCTCTGTGCCTACCTTCACAATGCCAGTGACCATGTATTCAAAAGTTCGATTGCTGAACCCTTCGCTGGCGATGACAAATACAGTGTACTGGAAAAACCCCGCTGGCCCCGAGTGAGTGTGAGTGCCGCTCAGGACGACATTGTCCCTTCTGTACAGGGAGCCGTATTTACTCTGCAGTCTGTTCAGGACCTACAGGAGAAAAGAAAACAAAAAATTAGAACTAAGAAGAGGGATAACAGAACCGCTCACTATGGAAAAGGCTCGGAAGAGGCTCATCGCCAGTCCCTACCAATGACATCCCTGGCGGGAGGCCCTTCCCTCTAGGGGGGAGTGTGTTGCCATGGTAACAACGTCAACACCAAGGGTCCCTGCCACGGCAGACGTTTCATGGCTCCTCGCTCTGTGTAAGCACCGGGTTGGGTATCACACACATTACGTTGTTTTAGAATCTTTGTAACAACCCCAACAAGTAGGTATTTTTAAGCTTCCAGCTGAGAACACGGAAGCGTCCAGAAGATAAATACCGTGCCCACTGCTCTCATAAGGAGCAGGGCCACAATCCAGATCTGTGTCTCGAAAGAAAGAGTGCACTTTCCTATTCATTATTCCACATGTAGTGTTAGCGTCCAAGCACTGGTCTGAGCACTAGGGATAGGTGAGGTTCCTACCCTGACCAAGCTTTTTTTCTTAATGGGAGAGAAACGAGCAAACAGAGAAGTGTGTCTTATTACATTAGATCATGCAGGGGTGAGTGCCATGAAGAAACATGTTTCTGGGAAGGGAAAGAGAGAGTGACGGGTGTCAGCGAGGAAAACTACCTTTCAAAGACGTTATCTTCCATCAGAGGCTTAAAATGAAGAGCCTGAGCTGGTCAGGCAATGCACAGGGAGAAGTGAACAGAGCATGAATGGAGTGTGTCCAGGCCTCTTTACTGCCTCCTGGCCCAAAATGAAGAACTCCACACCAGACACATGGGGTCACACCTACTGGTCTGAGGGAAGCCGGCTGCCATGATGTAAGGACACCCTAGCAGCCCTGTGGGGACACCCTGTGTGGAAAGGAACCCTCTCGTCAGCACCAGCTTGCCGACCCCTCAGACCCTTTGACCCTTCACCTCAGGAAGCCTTCCAACACCCGCAGCCTCAGGCAGCCCGGGAGTCCCACCTCACGACACAGCAGGAAGGTGTGGGACGGCTGTTCTCACCTCAGCTGGAATCACCCAGCCTGGCCCCCTGGGATTCCGGAGCCACAGAAAGGACAGGACGAGTGTAGGTTTAGGCCCGAGTTTTCCAGATGACTCACTGTGGAGCAGGAGATAACGCACACAGAGAGACCGGGGAGTGCGCACTGAACCCATCAGCCGGTGAACATCTCATCATGTGTGATAACGTGTGCTTATGGGGCATAGACACATCGAGAAAATGACAGAGAGAAATCGCTAATGGTGTCCGGCACCTGTTTCTGACTCTGCTTTCATCAGCTCCAATCTGAAAGTTGGTATTATCGTGGAAAAGATGTTCTGACTTTTTTTAGGCCAAAAATCATTAAAATGATCTCATGGGGCACCTGTCAGTTCAGTGTCCAACTCTTGGTTTCAGCTCAGGTCATGATCTCAGGGTCCTGAGATCGAGCCTCTGGTTGGGCTCCACACTCAGCAGGGAGTCTGCTTGAAGATTCTCTCCCTCTGCCCCTGCCCCTGTGCACTCACTTTCTCTCAAATAAATAAACAAAATTTTTTTTTTAAGTGTCAAACCCAAACCAACCTTCCTCGACGTAGGACACTATCACCTAATACCAGGCACAGGGATGAAATCTCCCCTCTGGCAGGGACGGTGAATACCACTTACTTGTGGACCCAGTTCTACTTACTGGTAGCTGCTCTCAGACGCAATGTGTTGAGAAGGATTCTGAATCCAAATCTGGCTTAGCAAAACAAGAAGGCCTTTTCTGACTCGCAATCCTGTCTACCTCGAGAATGGCACAGACGGCGGTGTGCTGAGAAGCTGTCACACAGACAGAAATGAAAGCACCCCCCTTCGAATTGTTCACCAGTTTCTGACGTATAAATACCCCCACCACAGTCCATTTCAAGCTACCAAAATCTAACAACAAGCTTAGCAAGTTCCTGAACATTTAACAGTCAGCCCTCGTGAGCTGGCCCAAGCCAGTTCCAACAACACCCCGGAACAAAAGGGCATGGCAGGAACTTTGGTATCATATACCCAACACACATAAATGCATCCATCCAACCTCTTCTGTTTTAGGTGAAGAGTTACACACCCTCATCTACCCGTGTGGCCACTGAATGACAAAGACCTTACGACCCATCCTGTCTTGTGAACCAATCCAGCCCCAAACACTGATTGTTAGGTTATTGCAAGCCAATGTGGAGAGGAAATAGGACATGACCAGACTAACTCTCTCTGACCAAGTAGCCCACATTCTCCATCCCAAGAAGTTTCCATGTCGCTTCTGTGGAACCTAACTCCAGCCCACATGTTTCGTTGCTCTTTTACCTTCTTCCACAAAGTGATGACGACACTCACAAGGAAGAAGTGTCTGTTGGGAGCGGGTGGAAAGGTCACTGAGGGGGTACCACAAAACTCACTACAAGCCTGGTACTACACCCATTTTTATTCCTAGAGAACTATGATGTTAGGATTATAGAAGTCAGTGTACATCTCCTTATTCTCTCAGGAATCAAGCCTGTAAGCAGATGGAAATTATGGCTCTCGGGGTGCCTGGGTGGTTCACTGGGTTAAGCCTCTGCCTTTAGCTCAGGTCATGATCTCAGGGTCCTGGGATCAAGCCCCACATCAAACTCTCTGCTCAGTGGGGAGCCTGGCTCCCTCTCTCTCTGCCTGCCTCTCTGCCTACTTGTGATCTATCTCTCTGTTAAATAAAGAAAGAAAATCTTTTTAAAAAGAGAAATTATGGCTCTCATGTTTAAAAAAAAAAAAAAGACTACAAACAGCTCACAGCCATTGCATCCTAAACTACACTCTCCAATATGAAGTCCAACACATGGGACTTCAAGAAGAAGGGAAGAAAAACTCAATCATCTAATGACAATGCCTGCGGGTAACCATTATAATTAGTAAGTTCCCTACCTCAGGAGAGGAGAGGGTTTGAACAGAGTGAAGAAGTTGCCCAAGGGTCTACAGCTCACCCCTCTGTGTTCAGTTTCCTAATACTGATACACCTGAGTTCCTGCCATGGAAAGATCTGGCAAGCCGCTCTGTTCTCCTGTCCTGCCTCACTGCTCAGGGATCTTCCCGCACCTTCATTCCATGCTGGAAATTTCATTAATCCTTACAGCTGAGACTGAGAAGCTGCCTAAAACCAGATGTTCTAAAGCAGCCTAAGAGCACCTGTTTCACTACGTTTATTTTTCACACCTGACCTTGGGTTCATCTGGATGAGAGAAGTGGGTTCATTGTAAGGCCTTCCCGGTTGGGTCTCAGACCGCACGGGGAAGTAGAAATCAGAAGAGCTGGACAAATGCTGGGTGGACTGCTGACTTCACAGCCTCTGCAAACCAACTGTCCACCTTCGGATACCACCCCCAAAAGTCCACCTCTGAGTCTCCTGTTTCTTCTCACGACCCTACCGTTTCCCTGTGAGAAGCACAGCCGACGCTCAGGGAAAGCAGGAAGCGTAGTGGTAGCGAGTGTGGGTGCTGACGTCCAGAGGCCGTGGGTGTAGCCTGCCCAGCCACTTCCTAGCTGGCTGCTTGTGCACAGGTCACTCGATCCCCTGCAGCTCGCTTTCCCAATCCGTCCAATGACATAATGATAGCACCTCCCTCCTTCGGATGTTTGGAGGATTAAATCCATTCATACATATGAAGTAATCAGTGTGTGACTCATCGTGGGGACCACGCCAGTGTTAGCTTTTATTTCTACTCACCCCCGAATCTCACTAGCATTTAATGTGACCTCCTACTGCCATGGAGTCTCGCTGCCACCCACTGATTTAAGACCTTTGTGCCAGCCTCACGTGGCACAGGAGAAACTTCCAGGCAGAGTTGAAATCCTTCCTGCCACCCGAGTTTCCCTTTCTAGTTCGCTCAGCCTTCCGACGCACCAGAGAGCTCCCACGGGTTCCTGTGTTTGAAACACGGAGCATGATTGCCAGTTTCCCACGTGGACCCTCACCGGTACAGCCTTGGCATTCATGGAACCAAACTGCCAATCTGTGTCCTCACCTCCTGCCCCAGTCTGGCATCAAACATCCCTGATGCATCATCCTGGAGCAAAATTGGGTTCGTGTTACTCCTCCACTCAGAAGTTTTCAAAGAATCCCCAGTGCTTACCGGAGTCAAAATAAGCTGGCATCCCAGGCCCTCTACAATTATGAGCAGCATACCTTCCAGGTGTATTCCCCATTACGTGCCCACATGTGTCCTAATGGCAGCAATCCCTGTCCCTTCCAAAGACAGTCTACATTCCTCCCTGTGTCTCCGTGTTGTCACACCGTCTCTCCATTTGATAGCTCTCTCTCCCCATGTTAGCCATTTAAAATTCTTCCCATTCAGATAAAGAAGCTGTGGTGTACATATATACATATGTATATAATATATACAATATTCCATTATATATATGGCATAATACACCATTAGATGCATATATATACATCATATATTGCATTATATATAAAATATTCCATAAGAAAATGCAATCTTGCCATCAGCAACAACATGGACAGATCTAGAAGGCATAATGCTCAGTGGAATGAGTCAGTCAGAGAAAGAGGAGTACCACATGAGTCCATTCATGGGTGAAATGGAAGAAACAAAACAAACACACACTGGGGGGAAAAAAAGACAAACCAAAAAACAGACCTAACTATAGAGAGCAAACAGAGAGTTCCCACAGCGGGAGGGGTGACCTAGGCCAAGGCCACGGGCAGCCCGCTCACTATGGTGCACACTGAGTCATGTGCAGAGCTGTGGAAGCACTGTATTTTTACTCCTGAAAATAATATAACAATACTGTTAACTATTCTGGAATTGAAATAAAATAAAATCCTGCCCATTCACGTGTCATGTCCGTCATGAGATTATTCCCTGCTTCCCAGTCCCCTTGTGGTGATTTTAAACCACTGTGTGTCCACAGGTCCCTTGCCAGCCCTCCCTTTCGGAGGGGACACTTTGCTTTCTTTCCCCTCCCTCGGTGTGACTTGGTGACTTACTTCCAATGGACAGAATGGGCTAGAAGTGCAACTTCTGACCCAGGTTAAGAGGAGCACTGTGACTTCCCCCCTGAGGTAGTGACTCTGGGGAGAGCAGCTGCTCTGGGCTGTGATGATGCAGAAAGTGGGGAATAGAGGCCTTTGGCCGGCAGCCATGCAAGGGAATCAACTTAGAGGTGGATTAGTCAAGGCTTCCAATGACTGCAGCCTTTGTCAACACCTTGATTCCAAGACACCCTAAGCCAGAACCACACATCTAAGCCAGTCCTGATTTCCCAACCAAGAAAAGGTGCGATTATGTCTATTGTTTTAAGCCATTGTATTCTGGGGCTATTTGTTACTCAGTAATAGATAACGAACACACCACCCTACGTTACTCCAATGAGTTACAGAGAATGTTTTCTACTATGGCCCTTCCTTCTCTCCACAACTAGGTAGTGAGCTCATAGGAAATGTGGATTACAACTCAGGTTATGTGCTCCCTAAGTGACCAGCAAAGTACCGTGCAAAAAGCAGGTGGTCAAAGCATTTTTTTCCTCCACATTAATAGAATAATGTCACTTTTAAGAACCCACCCATGAGGGCTCTGTGGTACCAGGCATATGTGTGTTCAAAACCCAGCTCTACCATTCACTGACTGTGTGAATTTGGGCAAGTTCCTCGCCTCTTCTAAGACTCCATTATTTTATCCATAAAGTGGGGATAACAAAAACGCATCTCATAGTTTTGTTGTAAGTGTAAGAGTGGGGAGAACTTGTGGCTCCCTGCTCCTTGGGTGTCAATGATGGGGGAGGCGACATTGGAGAAATGCTCCGAGGCCTCCCCTTGTCATCCTTATTACTGGCCGCTTCATGACACAGGAGAAGCATTGTTTAAGAGAGGCTAACAGAATGTGACCCTGAATAGTGACATTTAATGCTCACTTTCCTGGGTGCTCCGGACTCCCTTCTTGGTCACCTTCATCGGTATGGGAGCAGACATTGAAAGAGCACGTTCTCTTCCTGTGACCTGATCCCATGCAGACAATACAACTGTGCCAAGGCCAAGAACCTGGCTTAGAAAAATAGAGCTGGAAGGCTGTACCCATCACCCTATGTCTCCCTGTCCCTCTGCGCATCTTACTGCTGCCTCGCCAGAACCCACGGGCACCTTCTGCTAAACCCAACCTTCTCCACAGATGGGGTAATATGGCCTCAATTCTGGGACAATCACAAAAGAGCCCACCATTGCCTACAATAGAGCTTAAAGAGTAAGAAAGCTAACATTGTATTCTTTTTACAACTTGTTACGGAAATTTTAAAACATGTACAAAAATCATTGGAATCGCATAATGAGACCCCCATCTCCCTCTCACCCAACTCCAGCCATTTATGGCCAACCTCATTTCAATGTTGTATATTACTTCTCATCTGGCCTCTTGCATCTCAATTGTCTAAAAACTTGAGGGAAGGATTACTGAGTTGGAGTCGGAGCTCTCTGACTTCTAACAAGGAGGGTTAAATAAGAGAATGGATGTGAAGGTTGCCTCAAACATAATAAGCTTGCAAAACACAGTACCAGCGATGATGAGCCGTCATTGTCAAGTTTGCAAGTTTGACCAAGGTGGCAGAGACCGGAATTGTTCGCAGGCCAATTGTCCGAAGGCTTCCGCAGAGTAGAAACTCACCGGATGAGAAGCCAGGAGGGCTTAGCTCCTGTCACATCCACTCAGAGCGTTTCTTTTAAACATGTCCTTTCGTCATCACCTCAGCCACTTACCTCCAGCCTGAGGCGTTGGGATACCATGCCTATGTCGACGCTGACAAACACCATTCGATTTAACCCATCTGGCTCTGCGATGACGAAAGCTCGACTGTATAGCCTGGTGAGGATGCCGCGTGCATTCTGGCCAGTCTTACTGTAGCCCATCTAGAGAGGAAGAGAGAGAAGTCAGAGCTGCTCTGCCTCACTCCCCCACCACCAGAGCCAGGTACAACCACACAGGATGAGACCACTTAGGAAAGATGAAGTACAACACAGTCCACGGGACCCTGTGATTCTGCCTGGGATAATAATATGTGTTTTCAAGAATAAAGCCAACACCGTAAGAGAGACTTTACTCTTCTGTGTGGGAGAATGCAAAGTAACCATCAGTTTGGCAGGAGACATTCATAGGCCTATGGGCAAGGAAGGGGTTGGCTTGGCTCTGGAATTCTGTTACCATGTCAGCGACCTTCCAGGGTTTTCAATTCTTTTCTCCTGCCTGAGATACTACGGAAAGAAGTAGTTCCCCTACCATCATCCTACATTCCCAGAATGTCCTGAAGACTGAAGGTTCCCTTCCTTTGGCTGTTTGGTGTGTGATGTTCTTTCTTTCTTTTTCTTAAGAAAATGGTTTCATTGTGATTAAATAGTCTTCACTGAGGGTACCTCATGCTGGCTTTTACCTTGTTGGCCATCCCTCAGTTAAGTCAGTCCAAGTGTACCCAACGCAAACCCCCCTTCTCACCACATCCTAAAGCCTACCCATGAAGTCTTCAGCACGCTCCCTCTACTGCTTGCTTTTCCCCTCACAGGAGTAGTGGCACCTCGGGCTCTCATTCCAGAGCTATTTCTCAGAACAGACAATGGGAAACAACTCCTAGAATCTAAAGATTATTGGGTAGGAACGAGAAAAAATCTCATAAAACAACGCCATGTTCTGTCCTCCTATGGAAGCTGTGAATGAATACACCCATCATCACAATCAAGAAATTGCAGTCCAGCAGCCAAAAGGCCACACCAGACGCACAGAAGCCTTTTCCTTGGCTTACGCAGTGCTGGCCCACACTAGGTTTCCAGTTTGAACTAGAGTTGCCTTTATTTCCCAACTGAGAGGTTTAGATCCTTAGTCTCTGATCCAGAGGTGACCCGCTTCTCTTGAAAAACCTTTAAGATAGGGCAGCCCTACATGGCAACAATTGCTAAAGCCATGCACTTTTCAGCTGTACCCCCCACTTCCCACTGCCCCCCAAACTGAGGATTCACTAGACACTTATCCGCTTACACTGGCCTGCTTCCGTCATCTGTGGTGCCCCGTGGTATGTGATTTTGCCAGCCCTGCCCCTGCCATTCATAAAAAAATGGCCAGTCAACTTTACAAAGGAGATGCCATTGAACACATGGCCCCTCGTTATAGTACAATATTCGCAGTGTTAGACAGCAGTGACGTCAATGAAAAAGTGAGAAGAAGAAGATGATGTGATGATGAAATTATCTGGAATAAGTATAGGATGCAAGGAATATTGTTACCCGTTTCATCCTCCCTGAGGAGCCCATGATTGACCTACCAAGTTGATATCTGCTACTTGTCCCGTGCAGTCGGCTCGCCCAACACCAATATGGTAGCCACTGAAGTTCTGGAAGAGAGGAGGCTCTGGAGTGCTAACCACTGGAGGGGCTTGCGTGATCGTAGCGCCATTGGTGTGTGCCGGGCCTTGACTGGCCGTGGAGCCCACGGTGGTTGGGGAGCTCTGGGTGGACGGGAAACCTGAATCTGAATTTAAGGGATAACGTCTCAGTCTACTTACTTATTGGCATCAATTAAAACACATAGTTTGAGGTTCCTAAGGAAAAAATCTATATATTCTCTTATATTTAAAATATATGGTAAAGGGGCGCCTGGGTGTCTCAGTGGGTTAAGCATCTGCCTTCGGCTCAGATCATGATCTCAGGGTCCTGGGATCGAGCACCATGTCGGGCTCCCTGCTCGGCGGGGAGTTTGCTTCTCCCTCTCCCTCAGCCCCTACTCCCAACCCACTCATGCTCTCCCACAAATAAATAAATAAAATGTTTAAAAAAAAATAAAAACACAAACTAAAATATATGGTAAGGCATATCTCAGGGACTTTTTGTAGATAATAATCCTAAGGAGGGTCTTTCTGTTGAACTGGAGATCCTTCTGACTAATAATCAAAGCCTGAGTTAAACGTCCTTCAACTTCTCATCACAAGCCATTCCTCATCAAACGCACGGCTCTGTACTCACTCGCCCTGCTCTTCTCCTCCAGCCAAACAAACCAGGTGCCAGGTTCCTGGCGCACAGCCTGCTAAACCTAGCCTCCAGGGACTGGTCTCCACCCTTCTCTCCATCCAGAGACCTTCCTCCTCTTTGCTCCACCAACCAAGCCCCGCAGATCCCTTCTGAGTTGGTTTGTTTCCGTCACACTCTGAGGCAGTCCAACCCTTGTGTCCAGAGATGCCATCCCCACTATCTCTATGCTGCCCCCTCTTCTCCGTTCTCAAGTCTTTTATTTGGAATGCCCACTAGACCACTGTCTGTTCGGCATAGTGCCACCTTATTTTACTCCTATCACCATCTGCGTATGTGCATATACACACACATGTCCTATGTGACCACACACACACACACACACACACACACACACAGTATCAAGGGAGGCAGAATGGCACAGAGACTACACGAGCAAGTACCAGAACCAAATAGCCTGGGTCTGAAAACTAATTCTACCACCTACTAGCTGAGCAAGTCACTTACCCTGTTCTACCCCATTTATTCCCATCTATAAAATAGAGGTGGTAATACTCTACTCCCGAGGGTTGTTTTGAACAATAAATTTAGACTAATTGCCGGCATATAGCTTTGGTTCTATTTATATACTGAGATATGTTACCTATGCTTGTTATTTGCTTGTTTGTTTCCACCCCAGACAACAGCCAGGGTGGCCAAGGCGACAGAAGCCACAGAAGTCACAGGCATTAGTGCTAGGAAAGTACTTAGTCAAGAGACTGGCTGCTGACTAGAGTTGGGGGAGATCCTAGAGTTGGGGGACTCTCATCTCTTCAGTTTTACATATAATAAAACTGAAGCCCAGAGAAATGATGGAACTACAATTTCAGGGACAATACGAGATGAAGCCGGTGCCCAGCTCAGGTCCTCTGACTCAGGGTTTGATGCTCTCTCATGCATATTCGATATGAAGTTAGAATCTGTATTTTCTCAACCACAAGCCTCCATCTTCTACAAGACATCAATTATCACAAGGAAGGAGGCAGGCTCTTTTTCCTTATTGATACCCATGTAGGAACAGGGTGCCAGCCAAAGGCAAACCATGTCCAATGGCCAAGGACGATTCCTTTGGGACCTCAGAGTCTCGGGTTCTATATCTGGAAAATGGTACTAAGACCAGCACCTACATTTATAGAAGTTTTATGAGAATTAAGGAGGAAAAGGAAGTAGGCTCTTGACCATAGTGCTTGACACAAAGCAACCACTCAACAAACAGCAGCTCCTACTATGAGCATAGTTAACATAATTGTTGATCACCCCGTGAATCTTAGCCTCTGGATTCTCCAAGTTTAACAGCTAAAACTAAGGAAGTCCTATGGTTGCTTTCCTTTCTAGCAGTCCATGCCCCTACTCTGCATACTGCTGGAGCAGAGGATCTCTGTTCCTCTGCAGGAAATGCAAAGCACAGGGTCATGGTAGAGAATATACTGGAAGGAAGAGGCCATAAGAGAGAAAAGAGGCCAAAAGAGAGAGTAAAAAATATTGGGCTCCTTCTCTGTTTGGTCTAAAGCCAGCTCTCCCTTTACTTCGGTCAAAGTGTTCAACCCCCGCCTTTCTTCTCTACTTACTTACCAGTGTATGACCCACCACCGAAGTAGGGATCATCAAAGACTCAGGGGCCCAATATTGCCTGTAATGTAGCCTACATTGTTTTCCAAAACTAAATTAATTCCCAACATTAATACATCAGGAGAAGCCTAAATCATCCATTCCAGCTTCTCTTGAAAACTCTGGAGATCTGCATTCATGTGACACAATGACAACTACCCATTCCACCCGCATCCCCACAGCACTTCATTTACAGAACTTGAGTGGCCCTCCTAAGAAGTTGAGTTCAACGCTCCCTTCTCTAAAGTTTTTCACAGACTCATTAATACCCAGTGCGTCTGTCATTTTCCTTTTTTCCGCAAGAGGAGATGATGTCCGAGAAAAGGCAAAGAGAAAGAGAGAAGGCTTGGGGCAAATGCTCACATTACTGGGCCTTGAAGAATTCTGAACTGGGCTTAGGTCAATGGAAAAGTGAGAGATGAAAAAACGCATGTCATAATGCCTGTCAACTGGCTATTTGTGGACAAAGGTAAGCTTGATAAAAATTGCTATTGATGCACAAAGGGCAATTAATGTAACAGCTAGATGGCCACGCCAGCTGCTTATGTACACATTGAACTGCCCTGTTATCAGCATTATCAGCAGACACTGTTCTTTGCCTTGGCATCCCCGGTAATCAAGAAATTTCCCACAGGCTAGGAAGAGCATCCAAGAGAGCCCATGACAACTTGCCTTTGTGATTTTCGATGGTCCCACTGGTGATAAACAGAAGGCTGAGAAGGGCTACTGTGATAGCGGTCATCAACACGAGGAGGAAGATCAGGAACGTCTCTAGCATGGAGAAAGTGCGTTTGGCCATCTCTCCTGAGAAAAAGCAGAAATGGAAGAGGCAGAAAAAGACAGAATTACAAATTAAAACTTATATGCTTTGAGCTGCCCAAGCCTTAGATGTCTTAGTTCTTCCATCTGAATAGACTACACCAGGAATGGCAAGCACAGCATACCTGCCACTGCTTCCCTAGCCCGAGGTAGGGCAGACAAGACCAATCAATCACAGCACTCTTTGGTGAACTCACATGTGGTTTCCAAAGCCTTCTTGGCACAGTGCTCATTCTAAAAGCCACCACCTATCATTTGGCATTAGCATCTAAGCCAAAATCTATGTGTACTCCTTGGCTGCATCATACCGCTTTCATTTATGGTGGTGATTTTGTCTGTACACAGGTTGAGTTTGGAACACTTCCATCAATAGGGATGATTGCCCTTGATTAGGGCTGTCCTTTGTCATGGCCTAAGAAAGACTACCTTGTCTATAAGGAAGTGAAACTCACAATTTTGACCTTGAAACTCTATTTGCTAATCTCCAGTTAATACCTAATAGAAAACAATATGGAAGAGGGAATGGCATTTCCGGTCTCAAGCCAGGCATTAAGAAAATCTCCCTCTTCTGTCATCAGAAGGATCCCACACTTTCTGCAAACCCTGTCAAAGGATGGGGACAAAGACAATGCCCCTGTGCTCTACAAAAGCAGAAAGTGTCCTTACAGACTCCTTAAGCTATTTTGGGAGTAGGAGTTGTTGTCACTCAGCAAGACTATAGAAGCTAAAAATCCACTTAATATAGCAGGAGAAGGCATAATATGGCAGTTAAAAATTGGATTCTGCCTTCTGACTCCAGCGTCCAAATCTCACGGCTGACGCTTACTGGGCGACTTTGGGAAATCCTTCCCAACCCCAAGACTGCCCATCTGTAAGTAGGAATGTGATCATGACAACAATTTTAGTCCCCATCTTAGAGAGTTCTTATAAAAATGAGATGAGAGTAATAATTCTTTCATCCCATAGAACACAGTAGGTGTTGAACATGTTTGCATTTATCATTAGGTTGCAAAACAGCAGACTCTGCTCCTCACTGTCCTCATAGGGAGTTTATATGAAGCGAGCATTAAAGAATTATTGGAATCACAGGTAGGAACTTCAGAGCCCATTTTCTTAACCTTACTGCAAGAAGCCAGAACAATGAGATGGAATTAGAGTCCCAGGACTTGCCTGCAAAGGGGATAATACACAACTTAGATGTTACTGTCCCCAAGAGTTACAAATTGGCTACAAGAAAGTGTGCTTAGCCCGGCTCAATGTTTCATTTCAACTTGATTTAGTTGACAAAATTGAAGAGCTCACAGTTCATCTGTAAAAAAGAGTCTACATTTACTAATCTAAACCCTCAAGTTTTCTCCCAAAATCTCTGATAATCCATGGCAACATTGAGTCAGCCTTCCTACGTGCCAGGATTTTGGTAGAACTTCATTGCTGCTCTTCCTTGAGATGGGGTATGCGTTCTCCCATCCACCACCGACTCTTCCCAGCGGACCCTTTCCATCTTTTCCACTACCTGGTCTTTGCAGATAGATTATTTTGCAATCGCTAGACTAGAGTTTAAAAAGTGGTCTATCAGCAAACATTTCAGAGGCAGGACTGAACTGGAAGGGATCAAAGAGACTGGCCCATCTTTCCAAACTTCTTGGATAGTAGGAGGATTTCCTCATCCATTTACCACCCCCATGATCACTCTCACCACCACCATCAGGGACAATTTCAAGTTTAAGGCCAAACAAATTAGTTCAGATCTTGGTCCCAACATCCACCATCAGCCCCCCAGGAGTCAGGAGACCCATCTAAGATATGCCTCTGAAACTTTGATGATCCAACTAAGCTTACTAGTCCTGTCCCAATAGAACAACTAAACATGGCTGACCAACAGGGGGAATTGCCAACCCCAGAGCGTCCACACACACATTGTGTGTGTAAATGTGACCTCGTGGTAGGAGTCTACGCAACAAACAGACATGGTTCAAAATCATACTGTTCTTTTTATTTCTTTCTTCTTTTGCAAGTTTTATTCTATTGAACTGATGACCACCACCAGCCTTTTACACAAGTCAATAAGACACTTGATTTAACATTAGCGTGTCCGGCTTGAACTCAGATTTCAATGATGTACTTCACGGGATTCACTGCTCTGTTGCCAGAATTACTGCCAATGTTATTACTCCTCTTTTTTAACCACTTAGCACTATTTATTTTCCAATGATGACTATAATCTGAAGTCAGATGTGAAAGCAAATGCCTTGTCTGCCTTCAGAATGCACCACGGAGAGCTGAGCTAATGGTTGTAAAAGATTTGACACTTCCCACTGGTTCTCACTTCTTCTGGCACAATTCTGCAAGTTCAGTGATGAGGCTCTGTGACACCACAGCAAGCCACTTGCCACATCTCTACCACGCTGAGGTCTCAGTTTTTCGAGACTGTGAGAGTAAAAGGTGATAATTTCGCAAAATGGGTTTTCAAGGCTAAGAAAATGGAGGGAAGCTTTTGGGATTTCATAAGGACCTCTAAGACAGAGAGATGATTCAAGATCCCTCCCTCCCTCTCCAGGACCATATCGGTACTCTTACCTGATTCAGCCAATCAAAAGAAATCCTGCATCCCAGTAAAGCAAGTGATAGTCCAGAATCTCGTTTCTTCCCCCTTTCCTGTCGCTCAGCCTAGATTCCTCAGCACGTTCTAAAACCTACTGAGGAAAAATGTTCACTGTCATGCCCAGGAGAGTAGAGTTCTCATTAGCATACCATTGTGGACTTGGTGCAGGATGAGATTAAAGTGTGATGATAACAAGAACCTTCTAGCAAACTCCACCCTGGGATGGACTGATACTGAGGTAGAGAAGATCTGCTGGACTGAAGGTCATGGATTTCAGCCTTTACATGCCTCTCCAGCACAGCAAGTTCCATGCAAGGTCTATTGACTGGGTCACCAGAAAAAAGCACCTGCTTTATTTCCCACTGGCCACTCAACAAGTGACCAAGAGGGACCAATGATGCGTGCTGGACATTAGTGTGGACTCTGGCTCACACTGAGCTATGTAAGCAATGCATACACTAATTTCAGATAAGAAAAGTGATTCTTAACTCTCAGGGTTTTGTACATAAAAAGAACGCAAAGTTTTAGATGAACTAAGAATGCAAATAATGAGTGTACAATAAGGCAAGAATGCTGTGCAACCATGAAGTAATTTAATGACCTGAGAAAATTACTGTATTAAGTTACTTTAAGCTTAAAAGACATTATAATCCAATTTTTTTAAAGTAGAATTTATTTATATGTGTGTGATGATAAAAACTGTAAGAAATCACAGCAGGGACACCTGGGTGGCTCAGTCAGTTAAGCATGATCCCAGGGTCCTGGGATTGAGTCCCTACATCAGGCTCCTTGCTTAGCAGAGAGACTGCTTTTAGCTCTGCCTGATGTTCTCCCTGCTTGTGCTTGCTCTCTTGCACTCTCTCTCTCTCTGACAAATAATAAATAAAATCTTAAAAAAAAAAAAGAAAAGAAAAGAAAAGAAAGAAATCACAGCAAAATGGTAAGAAGTAATCTGGTGGTAAGATTATGAGTTTTGTTTTCATCTTTTTGAGTCTTGGTACTTTCTATAAGAGCCTTGTGCATTTTTGTAAGGGGGGGGGAGATAAAATGTTTTACCCTCTCTTGAAGAATGTATACTGTATAACAGCATGACATTAAATAGTGGCACACAAGAGACAAAAAGAGGAAGAAATAGGCCAAACTACTCCCCTCCAAACACCACTTTTTTCCCTACTAAATCCAAGCTGTCCAGGAAGAAGTTTGAAGAACACATAGGGCACTTTATTCTCACAGGCTTAAAAGAGACCAGCCCCCAAAGTCCACTGGAAGTATTAGATCTATAAGTGCCTCCCAGTAGTGCATTCAATAATGTGGCTTAGCTACTTCTCTGCGACACAGCAGGGAGCGGGTTAAATTATGGTATTAAACCAGTTTGGGTTGTTTTTTTGTTTTGTTTTGTTTTGTTTTGTTTTGTTTTTGCATGCAAAACAATTAGAATTCTTGGTGTCAAGGAGCAGAAGCCAAATCCAGCTAACTTAAGCAGAAGAGGAAAGAGAGAGAAGTAAATTCACTGAAAGGCAGCAAAAGAAGTTGAAGATCTAGGCTCTAGAAGGCCAGAGTTCTGGACAGATCTAGGTGGCAGGAGTGACCATGGAAATGCTTTAGGTCTTTATGTCTCGCTACTCAAGATTCAGGTCCTGAGAGACAAAATCTGACTGGCCCAGCTCAGAGCATAGACATATCCTTTCCTTTGAGGAGATACTTAAACAAACCTCTCAACAAGACCAGAAGGGCAATTCTCTAGAATGAAATCCAGGCAGATAAAAACCATAGACACCCATTAGTGACTTGTCATCAGACTTCCATCTCCCGCCCTTCTCCCTTACAATGGAGCCCCCCACTGTCCCCTCCATACCTCTCCACCACTCTCTGCGCCAAGAAAAGGAGCCCTGCCATGCTCATTCTCACCAAGACTTAGCAGGTGACCTGCAGTCTAGTCCGGTAAGATCATTTTAATCAGGGCTTAGTAGATCATTTATCATTTCCCAGACAACATTTGAAGAACCATCCCTAAATACCAAGGGGTGAGAATCAAGGGACTGTCAAGCACTGGGGCAAAGCCAGTGGAGAAGTGATGTTGGGCCAAGGGGACCAGCAGTAGACTTCAGACCAGCTGGCTCCTGTAGCCAGGACCACAGGGGGCAGTGAATAGAAGATAAAATCACTGCCAGTCGTTACATGTCTACATAGATTTGATTTCTGTCTGAATGGCCCTCAGATAAATCTTGTTTGCTAGGATATGGATGACTGTCCTACTCTATGCATTACCCCAGGACATGTGCTCACACTCCATGTGCTCATACTCCACCCATACATGTGTTTGTATGAGGGAACACATACAAAACATACATGTGTTTATATGAGGAAACACATACAAAAGGGTGACATGGCTTCCAGAACAGGAAAGGATGGTTCAAAGTGAGCGTGTTTGAGCAATTCTTACTGTAGGATGTGAGCCAAGTCTCCAGATTTCTCAACAAGTTATCTTGCCACTCACCGAAATCTTTTTTTTTTTTTAAGATTTTATTTATTTATTTGACAGAGAGAGAGTGATCACAAGTAGGCAGAGAGGCAGACAGAGAGAGAGGGGGAAGCAGGCTCCCCGCTGAGCAGAGAGCCCGATGTGGGTCTCCATCCCAGGACCCTGAGATCATGACCTTAGCTGAGGGCAGAGGTTTTAACTCACTGAGACACCCAGGCGCCCCGTTGAATAAATTACTTCTTAAAAACATACATTAGTTCATAGAGCATCCACACTTGATCTCAGCCAAAAGGCCGAGAAGCTATTGTTTCATAGATTGTGATCTCTTAATACTGTTCTTGCTAAAAGGAACAAGAGATCCTTGAAGAAATGGCTGATTCTACCTCTGGGACAAGAAATACATGAATGAAACCTGCAGCATGTTTTCACACCAGGAACAAGGAGGCCAAGGTGATGATCAAGAAAATTAGAATTGTAGAAAAAGAATTAGAGGTTTCCTCTCAAAAGGCTCAACTTGGATATCAGTTGTTTTTAAAAATTGCAGTAGAGGGGCACCTGGGTGGCTCATGGGTTAAAGCCTCTGCCTTCGGCTCAGGTCATGGTCTCAGGGTCCTGGAATCGAGCCCCGTATCGGACTCTCTGCTCAGTGGGGAGCCTGCTTCCTCCTCTCTCCCTGCCTGCCTCTCTGCCTATTTGTGATCTCTGCCTGTCAAATAAATAAATAATAAATAAATTTTTAAAAATTGCAGTAGATTGACACAAACCAAATTTGCTTAAATCTATGATATCATAATAATACTTAAAGAAAGTTCAATTACCTGTAAAAGATGCTACCTTTAAAATAATGAATTCTATTTTGCTTTTCTGAAAACTGATAAGAAAAAAGGGGGGAGATCAAGAATGTATTCTACTTTTCCTATGTAAATTTACTTTGGAAGCCAAACTATTGATGGGGGATGGTTTCACACACTTGAAATATTCCAGCCAAATAAGTTAGGAAAGAATGACAAACCAAGAAACTACATGCTTGGCAAACCCCTAGTGAAGTGATGGAGCGAGACAATGATCATGACTGGATGCTTACATAAGTCACCCGAAGATAGACAAATGAATATTGCAAGCCTTGGGGTGTTGTGTTCTCCTCAAGGCACTCTAAACTGTAGATTAAAAGAGTCTGGGAGATGTGCCCATCAATTCATGCTGTGAGACCCTCATTATTTAGAACCTGATTCAAACAAACTGGTTTTGAAAATTAGGAGATAATTATGAAAATTTGAACACTGACTAGATACTTGACGATCTTAAGGGGTTATTGTTAAAAATGTTAGCATGCTAATGGTATTGTAGTCAGAGCTTTTAAATAGTCCTTATCTTTTAGACACAGATTTTAAAGAATCTGAAACAGATTATTTTTAAAAAAAGAAAGAATACCAATAGTTCAAAAATTGGATGGATGGATGGATAGATACATGTATGGTTGGATAAATGGGTGAGTGATTGATAAAGGGAGAGGTAGGAAGCTAGATATATGGGAAATAAGCTTTGCTCTTTAGTATGCAAGTGGAGGGAAGAGCTGCAGTTTAAAACACTATTGGCTTTATAGAGGGCTTCTCTCAACACCCTTTCTAAACCCAGCTGGCAGGCCAACACCAGATGCTCACTTGCTTAGAGTTCAAGATGCAGCCTCAGTTCTGCCTTTCAGATGCACTAGGGTGAGAATTTGATTCAGAACTGAGCCACATGGGAAGAGACACTCTCTGTACCACACATCTGCTTTGTTGGTTGGGACTGTGGCAGCATGGCTCTGAGAAAGCAGTATGGTGGCTTCTTCTAAAGGCTATAGCCACTTCCTTATTCTAGGACCATTACCAAAGCAGCTCAGGTCTATATTTAAGTTGGAGAGTTTTTCCTGGAAGTTCAACCCCAATTCTCTGTTTTTATTTTTCACAATGATTGGGCAAGTTATCTCTATCCCCTAATAAATCCTGTTCCTCTTGAGCTAGCTGGTGTAGATTCTGTTACCTCTGAGAACCTGCCCAAGAAAAATCTCATGGAAGTGAGCACTGGACCTCCCTTTGGAGAACATATGCATTCTAATTGCTGGAAACTGTATGCTAAGCTGCCTCTGGGAACATTTTCAAAGTTAAAAGTGCTGAGCATGGGGCACCTGGGTGGGTTAAAGCCTCTGCCTTTGACTCAGGGTCCTGGGATCGAGCCCCGCATTGGGCTCTCTGCTCAGCAGGGAGCCTGCTTCCTCCTTTCTCTCTCTCTGGCTGCCTCTCTGCCTACTTGTGATCTCTATATCTCTGTCAAATAAATAAATAAAATCTTTTTTTAAAAAAGTGCTGAGCAGTCTGACACAATGAATTCTTCATTAGGTCAGAAAAGAAATTAGTTTTAGGTATGTAGGGCTGCCATACTGGAACCTTACCACCTTATATGGTTTGCAAAGGAAAGAAAAATCTCATTGAACCTCAAAGCAGCCCCATTATCAGATGCTATTTATAGATTCACCTTTATACTTGGCTGTGTTGAATCTCAACCTCACACCTCAAGCAATAGAAAAGAGGTCTTTTCTGTTCCATGTTGCAGAGACTGTTTTGTATTAAACCCCTTCTGCACCTGTCATACACTGAACTTGAGAATGAAACTAATGGATGTACTTCACTGCAATGAAGAGCCCAGTTTCCTTCTGGGAGGGAGGTCACAGCTCTGACCATAGTGGCAGAGCACAGGAAGAAGATGGTATGTCACAGAGTAGTACGCTGTGGCTCTCCTTCCCTGGGGGGGTTCACAAAGCTTTTGTTCCCAGAAATATTGTTCTGGTTTCCTCATAGAAAAAAATAGATACACTCTCCCAGGGCTGCAGAGTTTCTCACTTACTCAGTCTTGCCTTCAATACAAAGAGCAAAAGACAAAGGCTAAAGATTGAATATGTGGGAAGGAGTGGAATTTGGAATCTGAAGATTGAGACTTTTTTCACAGTGACCTTAATCTCTCTGTTTCATTTTCTTATTAGAAAGATAGAGACTGGGGCACCTGGGTGGCTCAGCGGATTAAGTCGCTGCCTTCGGCTCAGGTCATGATCTCAGTGTCCTGGGATCAAGCGACGTATCCTGCTTCCCCCTCTGTCTCTGCCTGCCTCTCTGCCTACCTGTGATCTCTCTCTCTGTCAAATAAAATAAATTTAAAAAAATTTTAAAAAAAAGAAATATAGAGACTAACAAAAACCTACTTTGCTGCAAGGTTCACATAGACGATATTTTTTTAAAGTCCTTTGCTAACCCTACAGCATGATGTGAGTGAGTTATTATATTAATTAGGCCGAATGTGGATGCCCAAGAGTGGTGGGTTCCATGCAGTTAAACCTTACAGCACAGTTCTTTTCTTGGTGTATTCCTCTTGGGCTGTACTCATGATCTCCCCTTTAGAGTCTGACAGACTCAGCCTTGGGAAGAAGGGGTGTCTTTGCTGTTTTCAAAACATGCAGAGGGTTTGAAAGTAGATAAGAATGGAATTGAAAAATTTCCCAATTGTCCTACTGCTAGAAAACCACCGTGGATCTATATAACCTTTGCAGAGTATTTAGAAATTATTCTCTGTTATCTTTTTCCAAAACCATGGATATGGATTTATTGCATTTGACCTGCTTGCCGAACAAGTGACAAATTTGACCTGTTTGTCATACAAGATTAGGAAGGCAGATTGGGGGGAAACAGGTTGCAGTTGCATTTATCTTCATTTCAGGGACAAGGTGATCTTTTGATGTAATTCCTTCTACATAAAGCTCAGAGGCATAGCATCCCCCACCCAGCATGGTGCAACCATGGAAAAAATACCACACTGTTCACATTATAGAGATCCCAGAAGAAGAAGACAGAGGAAAGGGAGGGGGCAGAAAATTAAAGAAATAATAGCTGAAAACTTCCCAAATCCAGGGGAGGAAATCAATGTCTAGATCCAGGAAGCCCAGAGACAGACCTTCCTCTCCAAAATCAACCCAAGGAGGTCCACACCAAGACAGGGTAATCAAAATGGCAAACGTGATAAAGAAAGGATGTTAAAAGCAGCAAGAGAAAAGAAGGCAGTTACGTATAAGGGAAATCCCACTTGGTTGTCAGCAGATTTTCCAGCACTTGGCAGGCCAAAAGGGAGTGGCATGGTATATTCAAAGTGCTGAAAAGAAAAAATGTGCAGCCAAGAATACTCTATTCAGCAAGGCTGTCATTTAGAATAGAAGGAGAGATAAAGAGCTTCTCAAAAAAAAGGAACAAAGTTTCTCAGACAAACAAAAATTAAAGGAGTTCATGATCACTAAAGCAGCCCTGTAAGAAATATTACAGGGAACACTGTGAGTGGAAAGAAAAGAACATAAGTGAGAGTATGAAAAGTAAAAAACACAAAACAGCAAAAATAAGTATTCCTATAAAAATCAGACAAGGGATTCATAAAATATAAGGATATAAAATATGACAGCACAAACCTAAAACTTGGGGAGGACAGGAGTAAAGAATGGGTTCAAATTTAAATGACCATCAACTTAAGATAGACTGCTATCTATATGCAGAAGCTATATACAAATATAATGGTAACCACAAATCAAAATGCAAAATCATAAATAAGCAAAGAATAAAGAGAAAGAAACCGAAGTGTATCATTAAAGAACACCAACAAACCACGGAAGAAAGCAAGAGAAGGAAAGACCAGAGAAAAATGACATAAACAACCACAAAGAAATAACAAAATGGCAATAAATACATATCTATCAATAATTACTTGACTATAAATGGACTAAACTCTCCAATCAAAAGACAAAGGTGACAAAATGGGTTAAAAAAACAAAGAAGCAAACAAACTAGACCCCATCTATAAGCTATCTACAAGAGAGTTATTTCAGACCTAAAGACACCTGCAGATTGAAAGTGAGCAGATAGAGAAACATTTATCTTGCAAAGGGTTATCAAAAGAAAGCAGAAGTAGCAATACTTATATCAGACAAAACAGACCATAAAACAAAAACTGTAAGAAGAGACAAAGAAGGACACTATACAGTCATAAAGGGAACATTCCAACAAGAAGCTATAATAATTAATATTAGGTATGCCCAAACCGGGAACACTCAAATATATAAAACAGTTAATAACAAGCATAAAGGAAATAATTGATAGTAATACAATAATACTAGGGGAACTTAATACCCCACTTACATTGATGGACAGATCATCCAAAGAGCAAATCCACTAAGAAACAGTGACTTTGAATGACACACTGGACCAAATGGATTTAACAGATACACTCAGAACATTCCATGTTAAAACAGCAGAATACACATGCTTTTCAAGTTTACACAGAACATTCTCCAGAAGAGATCACATGCTAGGCCACAAAACAAGTCTCAACAAATTGAAAAATAAGGGAGTCATACCACACATCTTTTCTGACCACAGTTTATGAGACTAGAAATCAATGACAAGAAAAAAACAGAAGGACCACAAATACATGGAGGTTAAATGACATGCTACTAAACAATGAATGAGTCGACCAAAAAAATCAAAGAAGAAATTGAAAACTACATGGAAACAAATACAAATGAAAACACAACAGTCCAAAACCTTTGGGATGAAGCAAAAGTTGTTCTAAGAGGGGAGTATATGAGAAACAGACTTACCTCAAGAAGCAAGAAAAACCTCAAGTCAACAACCTAACCTTACACTTAAAGGAGCCAGAAGAATAACAAACAAAACCCCAAACTAACAAAAGGAAGGAAATAATAAAGATTAGAGCAGCAATAAATGATATCAAAACTAAAAAATCAATAGAACAGAGGCACCTGGGTGGCTCAGTCATTAAGCGTCTGCCTTCAGCTCAGGTCATGATCCCACGGTCCTGGGACTGAGCCCCACATCAGGCTCCCTGCTCAGCAGGAAGCCTGCTTCTCCCTCTCTTGTCCCTCGCCCCGCTTGCCCTGCTTGCACTCCCTCTTTCGCTGCCTCATTTTCTGTCATATAAATAAATAAAATCTTTAATAATAATTAAAAAAATAAAAAATCAATAGAATAGAGCGATGAAACCAGAAACTGATTCTCTGAAAAGATCAACAAAATTGATAAACATCTAGCTAGACACATTAAAAAAAGATAGTGAGAAGACTCAAATAAATAGAATCGTAAATCAAAGAGGAAAAATAAACAACTAATACCATAGAAATACAAAGAATTATATGAGATTATGAAAAAGGAAATGTCTACAAACTGGACAACCTAGAAGAAATGGGTAAACTCCTAGAAGCATATAATCTACCAAAATTGAAGCAGGAAGAAATAGAAAATTTGATCAAGCTAATTACCAGCAATGAAATTCAATCAGTAATCAAAAATCTCCCAACAAACAGAAGTCCAGGACTAGATGGCTTCACATGTGAATTCTACCAAACATTTAAAGAAGGATTAATACCTATTTTTCTCAACTATTCCAAAAAATAGAAAAGGAAGGAGAACTTCCAGATTCATTCTATTTTACCAAAATCAAATAAAGAAATCACACACAAAAAAAGAGAACCACTGGTCAATAATCTCTGATGAACCCAAATCCAAAAATCCTCAACAAAATATCAGCAATAACTGAATCCAACAACACATTTTTTTAAAAAATCATATACCACAATCAAGTGGAATGTATTTCCAGGATGCAAGTGTGGTTCAATATTCACAAAGCAATCATCATGATATGTCACATCAATAAGGGAAATGATTAAAACCATATGATCATTACAGTAGATGCAGAAAAAGCATTTGACCAAGTTCAGCATCCATTCATGATGAAATCTCTCAAAAAAGTAGGTCTAGAAGAAACATATTTCAACATAACAAAGGCCATATATGAAAAACGCACAGAAAACATTATCCTTGATGGGAAAAACTGAATGCTTTCCCCCTAAGGTCAGGAACAAAACAAGGATGTCCACTCTTACCACTTTGATTCAATGTAGTACTAGAAGTCCTAGTCACAGCAATCAGACAGCAAAAAGAGATAAAAAGTACCCAAATTGGTAAGGAGGAAGTAAAAAATTTTCACTATTTGCAGATGATATGATACTATCTGTAGAAAACCCTAACAACTCCACTAAAAAACTACTAGAACTCTTGTTTGTTGGGAGATTTTTGAAGACTGCTTTAATTTCCTTGCTGGTTATGGGTCTGCTCAGGTTTTCTGTTTCTTCCTGTTCCAGTTTTAGTAGTTTATATGTCTCTAGGAATGCATCCATTTCTTCCATATTGCCTAATTTGTTGGCATATAGTTGCTCATAATACATTCTTACGAGAGTCCAGGGCCAGATGGCTTCCCAGGGGAATTCTACCAAACATTCAAATAAGAATTAATACCTATTCTTCTGAAGCTGTTCCAAGAAAACAGGAAACCTTCCTGAAACAAGGAAAACTTACAAACTCTTCCTATGAGGCCAGCATTACCTTGATCCCAAAACAGACAAATACCCCACCAAAAAGGAGAATTACAGACCTATATACCTGGTGAAAAAAGTCTCACCAAGATACTAGTCAACAGGATCCAATAATACATTAAAAGGATTATTCACCACGACCAAGTGGGATTGATTCCTGGGCTGCAAGGGTGGTACAGCATCTGCAAATCAATCAATGTGATACAATGCATTAATAAAAGAAAGGACAAGAACAACATGATCCTCTCAATAGATGCAGAAAAAGCATTTGATGAAGTACAGCATCCTTTCTTGATCAAAATTCTTCACAGTGTAGTGTACTTCAATATCATAAAAGCCATATACAAAAAACCCACAGCGAATATCATTCTCAATGGGGACAAAATGAGATCATTTCCCCTAATGTCAGGAACACGACGGGGATATCCACTATCATCACGATTGTTCAACATAGCACTAGAAGTCCTCGCCTCAGCAATCAGACAACAAAAGAAATAAGAGGGATTTAAATCTGCAAAGAAGTGAAACACTCATTCTCCACAGATGACGTGATACTCTGTGGAAAAACCAAAAGACTACACCCCCAAAATGCTAGAACTCATACAGAAATTTAGCAATGTGGCAGGATATAAAATCAATACACAGAAATCAGTTGCATTTCTACACACTAACAATGAGACAGAAGAAAGAGAAATTAAGGATTTGATCTCATTTACAGTTGCTTCAAAAACCATAAGATGCCTATGAATATACCTAAAAGAGGCAAAGGATCTGTACTCAAAAAACTATAGAACACTCATGAAAGAAATTAAGGATGACACAAAGAAATGGAAAATGTTCCACGCTCAAGGATTGGAAGAACACATATTGTGAAAATGTCTATGCTGCCTAGAGCAGTCTACACATATAATGCAGGCCTTACCAAAATACCATCAACTTTTTTCACTCAGCTGAAACAAATAATCCTAAAACTTGTATAGAATTAGAAAAGGCCCCCAACAGCCAGAGGAATGTTGAAACAAAAACAAAAACAAAGTTGGTGGTATCACAATTCCACTTCAAGCAATCTTACAAAGCTGTCATCATCAAGACAGTATGGTATTGGCACAGAAACAGACACATAGATCAGTGGAACAGAATAGAGAGCTCAGAAATAGACCCTCAATTCCATGATCAACTGATCTTTGACAAAGCAGGAAAGAATATCCAATGGAAAAAAGTCAGTCTCTTCAACAAATGGTTTTGGGAAAACTGGGCAGTAACATGGAGAAGAATGAAACTGGACCATTTCCTTACATCATATACAAAAATAGACTCAAAATGGATGAAAGACCTAAATGAAAGACAGGAATCCAACAAAATCCTAGAGAAGAACACTGGCAGCAACCTCTTTGACCTCAGCCACAGCAACTTCTTGCTAGACACATCTCCAAAGGCAAGGGAAACAAAGGCAAAATAAACAACTGGAATTTCATCAAGATAAAAAGCTTTTGCACAGCAAAGGAAACAATAGACAAAACCATAAGACAACTGACAGAATGGAAGAAGATATGTGCAAATGTCTTATCAAATAAAAGGCTAGTATCCAAAATCTATAAAGGACTTATCAAACTCAGCACCCAAAGAACAAATAATCCAATCAAGAAATGGGCAGAAGACATGAACATATACTTCTCCAAAAAAGACATCCAAATGGCCAACAGATGCATGAAAAAGTGCTCAACATCACTTGGCATCAGGGAAATACAAATCAAAACCTCAATGAGGGCGCCTGGGTGGCTCAGTGGGTTAAGCCGCTGCCTTCGGCTCGGGTCATGATCTCAGGGTCCTGGGATCGAGTCCCGCATCGGGCTCTCTGCTCAGCAGGGAGTCTGCTTCCTCCTCTCTCTCTCTCTCTGCCTGCCTCTCTGCCTACTTGTGATCTCTCTCTGTCAAATAAATGAATAAAATCTTAAAAAAAAAAAAAAAAAAAAAACCTCAATGAGATACTACCTCACACCAGTCAGAATGGCTAAAATTAACTAGTCAGGAAACGACAGGTGTTGGTGAGGATGCAGAGAAAGGGGAAACCTCCTACACTGTTGGTGGGAATGCAAGCTGGTGCAGCCACTCTGGAAAACAGTATGGAGGTTCCTCAAAAAGTTGAAAATAGAGCTACCCTATGACTCAACAATCATGCTACTGGGTATTTACCCCAAAGACACAAATATAGTGATCCAAAGGGGCATGTGCAAATGAATGTTTATAGCAGCATGTCCACAATAGCCAAACTATGGAAAGAGCCTAGCTGTCCATTGGCAGATGAATGGATAAAAATGATGTGGTGTGTATACACAATGGAAGATTATTCAGCAACCCAAAAAAACAAAATCTTGCTATTTGCAACCATGTGGATGAAACTGGAGGGTATTATGTCAATTGAACTAAGTCAATCAGAGAAAGACAATCATCATATGATCTCATTCATATGTGGAATTAAAGAAACAAAACAGAGATCATGGGGGAAGTGAGGCAAAAACAAAACAAGATGAAATCAGAGAGGGAGACAAACCGTAAGAGACTCTTAATTAGAGGAAACAAACTGAGGGCTGCTGGAGGGGTCCTGGGTGGAGGGATGGGGTAACTGGGTGATGGGCATTAAGGAGGGCACATGATGTAATGAGCACTAGGTATTATATAAGACTGATGAATCACTGACCTCTACCTCTGAAACTAATAATACACTATATGCTAACTAATTGAATTTAAATTTAAAAATAATTTTATATAAAAAATAATAACGTAAAAATTTAACTGCCTTTCTAAAATCCAAATAAAGTATAACTGCCATTAAAAAAAACCTACTACAACTGATAAAGGAATTCATTAAAGTCACAGGACACAAAATTAATGTTCAGAAACCTGTTGTATTCCTATACACTAATAATGAAGTAGCAGGAAGAGAAATTAAGAAAACAATCCTATTTACAACTGCACCAACAATAATAAGATATCTAGGAATAAACTTATCAAAAGAGATGAAAAAACCTGAGCTCTAAAAACAGTAAGACGCCAATGAAAGAAATTAAAGACAAGATACAAAAAATGGAAAGACATTCCATCTCACAAATTCAAAGGACAGATATTGATAGAATGTCTGTACTACCCAAAGCAATCTACAGATTTAAATCAATCCCTATCAAAATATCAAGAGCATTTCTCACAGAACTAGAGAAAACAATCCTAAAGTTTGTGTGGAGCCACAAAAGACCTCCAATAGCCAAGGCAAGTTTGAAAAAGAAAAACAAAACTGGAGGCATCACCATTCCGGAGTTCAAGCTCTATTACAAAGCTGTGATCATCAAGACAGCATGGTGCTGGCACTAAAACAGACACACAGATCAATGGAACAGAATAGAGAACCTGGAAGTAAACATATAATTGTATGGTCAATTAATCTTCGACAAAGGGGAAATAAATATCTGATGGAAAAAAGATGCTCTCCTCAAAAAATGGTGTTAGAAAAACTGGATGGCAATATGCAAAAGAATGAAATTGGACCATTTTCTTTTACCATATACAAGAAATCAACTCAAAATGGATTAAAGACTCAAACGTGAGACCTAAAACCACAAAAATCCTAGAAGAAGACATGGGCATTGGTGGCTGCGGCAATGGTTTTCTAGATAGGTCTACTGAGGCAAGGAAATAAAAGTAAAAATGAACTATTGGGACTACATCAAAATAGAAAGCTTTTGCACAGCAAAGGAAAAAAAAAAAAACAACAAAACTAAAAGGCAATGGGAGAAGATATTAGCCAATGACATATCTGATAAAGGGTTATTACCCAAAATATAAAAAGAACTTATACAACTGAGCCACCCAAAACCCACATAATCCAATTAAAAATGGGTAGGAAACATGAATAGACATTTCTCCAAAGAAGACATGCAAATGGCCAACAGACACATGAAAAGACACTCAACATCACTCATCATCAGAGAGATACAAATCAGAAACCACAATGAGATACCACCTCACACCCCAGAATAGCTAAAATAAAAAACACAAGAAACAGCAAATGTTTGCGAGGATGTGGAGAAAAAGGAAGCCTCTTGCACTGTAGGTAGGAATGCAAACTGGTGCAGCCACCATGGAAAACAGTGTGGAGGTTCCTCAAAAAGTTGAAAATAGAATTACCCTACAATTCAGGAATCGCACTACTGGGTATTTACCCCAAAATGTAAAAACACTAATCCAAAGGAATACATGTACCATATATACACACACACACACACACACACACACACACACACCCATCTTCTTTATCCATTCATTTATCGATGGATACTTAGTCCATCGATAATATATATAATAATATATGTTATATATATAATATATATATATATATTATATATATATTATATAACATTATATTAATATGTTATATAATATATATATTATATATATGCACAACAGAATATCATTCATCCATTAAAACTAATTTTGCCATTTACAACAATATGGATAGACCTAGAGAGTATTATGCTAAGCAAAATAAGTCAGTCAGAGACAGACAAATACCACCTGATTCCACTCATATGAGGAATTAAAGCAACAAAACGAAGAGGGGGTGAAGAAAGTGAGAAACAAACAAACAAAGAAACTAACTTGTAAATACAGAGATCAAACTGATGGTTACCCAAGGGGAGGAAGGTTGGGGGGATGTACAGGAAATAAAAATACCATATTGCTCTTTGATGGAACTTGCCGGGGGGAGGATCAAGAGAAGCAGAAAGTTTGCTTATATCAATGTCTAGCCTGGGGCGCCTGGGTGGCTCAGTGGGTTAAAGCCTCTGTTTTCAGTTCAGGTCATGATCTCAGGGTCCTGGGATTGAGTCCTGCATCAGGCTCTCCGCTCAGCGGGGAGCCTGCTTCCCCCTCTCTCTCTGCCTGCCTCTCTGCCTGCTTGTGCTCTCTGTTTGTCAAATAAATAAATAAAATCTTTAAAAAAAAAAAAAAAAAGTCTAGCCTGACTCAGTATTGTCTCCAGCCAACGGGAAAAAGGACAACCCGTGTGGAGGTTGACATGAAAGCATTTTGTCTTTCTTGTTTTGGGCAGAACCAAGCCTGAGGAGGAACCCTGCCTGGTGAAAATTGCTTTCTCCCCTGCCCAGAACAAATACACTGGCAACCATTCATAGTGCCCCCCATATCAGAGTAGCCAAAAAGCAAGTGGGGAGGGGACGTGGACCACCCCCATGCTGGAGAGTGAATTCACACCATTTCTCACAATCTCTCTTGCGGGGATTTGTCTGGCTCATTCCCAAGGACAATCTACCTAAGATCTAGGGAGGAAGGAAGAAAAACTTCTTGCTCACATGTATCCAGCTAGAGGGATAATGCGTGAGGGGGCCTTAACATCCTGGGTTTTCATGGGCTTAGGATGGTGATAAGGGTTAGATGGCACCAGAAATGCCCAGGCCTCTCACCAGAGGGAAGGGGGTGTCTCATGTTCCCCCTGCTGTGTGGAGGCTGGAAATCAAGCCCGTGTGAGAATCAGAAGCTAAGGCAGGGTTTGGGTTCTGAGGCGCTGAGTTTAGGGTGGGCAGCTGCCCCCCCTGAAGGAAGGGAGAACTCCAGAAATGCAAGAGGCCAGCCCAGACCTCTCTCGTGGGTCTCAGAGAGAAAGCCAGGGCTCAATGACAGGGGAAGACGGAAAGGGATCTCGAGCTTGTGGGAGCTAAAGGCAGGATCCACCTGGACGACAGAGCCAAGACAGAGCCAGGCAGCAATGGAGTGTGAGCTAAAGCAGGTAAGACACACCTGCAAGGGCGTCGATGGTCTTGGAAAAGACCCAGATCTCCTATAGAGTTCGTGACACTACTTCATGGGTCAGGAGATGAGAGAGATTTGCATGGATTAGGCTGACTAGTCATGCCAGGACACAAAGGACGCCACCAATGTATGGAGCTGTTACTAGGTAGACACTTACCAAGCCAGGGCAAGGAGGATAGTCACCTTTTAAAAATAAAAATAAAAATAAATAAATAAAATAACATGAGTGTACTGATCTCGTAATAAGGCTCCACACCCTGCTCTAAGTCACGACATAAGTTGCCTCCTTGAGTATCCACAGCTGTATTTTGAGGATGGCACTGGTCCTAACCCCCATTCTACACTCCAATTAAAAAGAAAAAATAAAGAGTCCAAGAGAAGTGAAACAAATAGCCAAAGGTTATATTGCCAGTATAACCAAGCATCTGTCCCGTACTTGTAGCTGTCCGATATTCTTAGAGGGACAGTGACATAGTGTCTACAAAGCAATCAAATTCACAAAGCTAAGAAGAAACCAAGGTTTAGACTCAGCATGGTGGGAAGAGGTAAGGGTTCCATGGTGGCCCCCTGCCAGATAGAGAAATTTCAATACTTGCCCAAGGTCATGGTGATGGAGCCTTGAAGCCGTTGCCCATATCTGGCCTTCTGCTCCTTTGTGGGGACAGAGGGAGGTTATGCTCTCCGGGTCCCTGGTAGTCACTGGTCAATGGGCTGTGAGTGGCACTGACATGTGTCACTTGCAGATTGATTTATTTAGTGCAGAGGCATTTAGAGGGGGTGTGCGTTCTCCATGATCTCCCTTCCTCTGCTCTGATGACCTTGATAACTACTTGTTCCAGATGACAGGTTACATGATCCCTGAGTCATCACTTGGAAGAAATCTGCTCCAGAGAGTCATCAGACCAGGAGCGCAGTTTGCATAAGCAAGAAATAAATGCTTCTGTCTTAAGCAATGATTTTCCCACAGCAAGCCCCCCAACCCATTTTGATTAACATAGACATCTGAGGAACACCAGTTTTATGAAGAGGACTCCTTAGCTACATCTTAAGTCTTCTTGAACATGTCTCTCAGTCCAGTAAGTGCCACAGATCAGAGAAAGGAGACAAACCTTATAAGACTCTTGACTCCACGAGACAAACTGAGGGTTGGGGAAGGGGGGTGCGGCATGGGGCAACTGGGTGACGGGCATCCAGGAGGGCACGTGATGGGATGGGCCCAGGGCGTTATACGCGACTAACGAATCATTGAACATTATATCAAAAACGAGTGATCTGTTGGCTAATTGAAATTAAATTTTTTAAAAAATCAAACAGTTTTATTCCTGGATGACCACAGAAAGACAAATGAAATTTGACCCCTCTCTTACACCATTCACTGAAATTAACTCAAAATGGATTAAAGACTTAAACATGAGACCTGAAACCATAAACTTCTTCTACAGGAAATGTCAGGGAAGAAGCTCCTTAACATTAGCCTTGGCAATGATTTTTGTGGATACGACATAAAAAGCACACGCAGCATGAGCAGGAATTAACAGGTTGGATTATATCAGAAGAAGCTTCCGCACAACAAAGGAAACCACTGACAACACAAGAGAGCAACCTACAGAGTGGGAGAAAACATTTGCAAACCATATGTCCGATAAGGGATTCATCCAAAATATATAAAAGAACCCCTATAGCTCAATAGCAAAACACCAAACAATCCAATTTAAAAATGGGCAGAAGAACCAGACATTTTTTCCAAAGAAGACATCCAAATGATGAAACATACATGAAAAGATGTATGTTTCAATGTTACATTTCAAAATATACTAACATCTAATTCAGACGTCACATTTCATGCAGTCTCAGCTCTAAGACGTAATTACAAATGGGAAACAGAAGATGTCTGCAGGCCACAGGAACTTGTGAAAGAAAGTCTGCATTTGACCTGGGCAGAACTTGTTGACTTCTAATAAATAAACAATTCTAACCAACTATGTTTTTTCTTCTGCAGAAAACTGGAAAACTCTGGGTCTCTAGAAGCCGGCACACAGGTAGTAAGAGTACCAAGTAAAGGAGGTTGTAGAGACAATGACTCAGCCATGGCAATGATCAGTAGTCAGAGCAACAACCTGAGTCATTTTTGCTTAACAATATCTAAGACAGCAGGAGAATGTGCAACAGATTTCAAAACATTCCCTTTGAGATTTTTCTTTTTTTAAGCTTGGGGTTCAAATCAAAGCAGTTCCAAGTTGTAAAGCTGTCAAAAAAATATATATATAATTAGAGAGAGGGAGAGACAAAGAGATAATTAAACTAATCCATTTTGAAGTGCTATTGTGATGTGAGGGAACTTTTTATTTATATATTTATATTATTTATTTATTGTATCAGCATTTTGCTTAACCCTATTAAAATGTTTTGCAATGATTATGTTTTAGTTTTGTGATATAAAAGTATTTTTATTTCCCCAATGGGTGAATACAAGATGTGAAATATTCCCATACAGTAACCTAATTTCTAATGAGGCTGAAAAAGGAGATGTCAACTCTGCTAGTCTATTCTTAGATATTCTTCTCTTTTTTTTTTTTTAAGATTTTATTTATTTGACAGACAGAGATCACAAGTAGGCAGGGAGGCAGGCAGAAGGGCGATGGGGTGGGGGAAGCAGATTCCCTGCTGAGCAGAAAGCCCGATGCAGGGCCCAATCCCAGGACCCTGAGATCATGACCTGAGCTGAAGGCAGAGGCTTAATCTGCTGAGCCACCCAGGTGCTCCTATTCTTGGATACTCTTAAAGGAAGAATAACCAACACAAAAAATAGAGTTCCTGTTCCTTCTATTGGCTTTATGAGGGAGACTGTGTTCCCTTTCAGCCTCCATCTTGGTTGAACTCATAACTTGGTTGTCTGATCCCAAAGGACTTTTATAAATAATGAGGCAACAACTAATTTCATCAGGACTAATGGACCAGAGCGAGTTCTACCTGCTTATTCATTTCACTAATCGGAAAACAGGCTGATCTGCCTTGCCTGCCCTGGTAAACTGAACTTTGGATGCACCATGAGAGATAAAGCTTCTTCTGAATTAGATAATTCAGTTGGTGTTTACATAAGAGAACTGATACCACCAAGGGGCACAGCACTGTGACCACGTTCTTAAGCCTATTGCCTCACAGATGAGTCCAAAGGTAAAGGCATAATTGGAGACTAGCATGTTTTCCATTCCAATGTGTTAAGTTCAGGGTTGATATGTTCAAAAGATTTAACTACTGATTCAGCCCGAGCCCTGACCAATTAGAACGGGTGCTGGGGTAAACAACTAGCATCCCTAAAGCAGTGTGTTCCTGCTGAACATCCATGAGCTCTAAGCCTTGTAAATAGAATAAGAAATCAATCAATCAATAAACAAATAAATAAATAAGGCTCCGCCATCCAATAGGAAAGAGACAGAACATCAGAAAGCTGGCATGTTCCAGCATCGCTGGGTGAGGATGTTACCTCCAGCCAAATGCAACGGAATTATGAGATGAAAGAAAACACCTTGCTCTAGCCGAGGCAGGTGATAAGCAGATTACCCTTGAAAGGCTTTCAGAGGGAGACTATAACAAACTCAGCTCACAGAGGAGAAAAATGAGATTGTGAGCCATGCTTCCGATCTTGCCCTGGAAGACAGAAGTTGCCTCTCATCACACCCACCCTGCAGGCAGAACTCGGGGAGCGGACACATTCACCAGCAGCTTCCCTGAGCGCTGAGTGCTTTATAGCAGGTAAGCAGCTGAGAGAAACTCGCAGACACAGCAGAACGGCACCGATTTGGTAATAAAGGACGTGTAGGTAGGGATCGGTGGGGACTGTCCCAGCCAGAAGCGTGCGCTTGTCTCAAGGGGACAGCCACCACTCATTGGTGCCACGAGGAAATGAAGGTCCAGTATCGATGGATCTTTCCATTTCTTTTAGGGAAAAGTTAGTAACGTGAGGCTTATCTTAAATTTCTTGATTTTCCAAATGTAGGCGAAATATTTCTCTTTCACTCTATGTGGGACAAATCGAACACGTGCAGGCCACCAGGTACAGCCTCTGGTTTACTCAATTGCTTCCTTCATTTAATTACATTCCTCAGGCATCTACCAAGTTCCAGATACTGTGCAGGACGGAAAGGATAGAATTCTGAAGACGTAATTCCTGCCTTCAAAAATCTTACAGTCTCACTTAAGCTAGAGCGGATTGCCAAGTAATTACAAAACTGGCCTGTGTGTGCCTCACTACTCTGTGGGCTAGCCACGTGGCTGAGCCAACGGGCAGCTCTGCTCATCTGGGGAGCTGCTGGGTGGGCTTGGATTTGGCTGGAGCTGCCGGTTTACGGTGGCCTCCACGGGACAGCCCATCTCTGTTCCACACGGTCTCTCATCCTCCTACAGGCTAGCCCAGGGTGGTTCACAGGGCAGCTGGGCCAGTTTCCAAGAAAACGAGTGGCAACACGCAAGCCAGGCTCCCAGCCGGCCTGTTGTAACTTCCGCCCCATCGTATGACCAAGGCAAGTCGCGGGGCCAACCCAGCCTCAAGGGGAGGAGAAATGGTCTCCACCTCTTGATGAGAAGTCACGTCTCAGAAGGTGTGGATTCAGGGAAGGGTGGAGGGCCATGGCCATTCTGGCAATCTACTTCACCTCATTAGAAGGCATGGCATGTGCGAAGCTGTCTGCCATCACGAGAGTGGAGAAGGCAAAGGGGTTACTAAGGCAAGACAGGACCAGGGTGGTCAGAAGAGGCCAGTCCATGAAGGTCCTACCTCGTATGCAGCCCAGGGGAATAGAAAGATTGTTTTAATTAAAAAAATAAAAATAGGGGCGCCTGGGTGGCTCAGTGGGTTAAGCCGCTGCCTTCGGCTCAGGTCATGATCTCAGGGTCCTGGGATCAAGTCCCGCATCGGGCTCTCTGCTCAGCAGGGAGCCTGTTCCCTCTCTCTGCCTGCCTCTCCGTCTACTTGTGATTTCTGTCAAATAAATAAATAAAATCTTTAAAAAAAATTTAAAAAAAATAAATAAAAACTGGAGTAAAAAAATCATTCTCTCTGCTGATTATAAGGGGAATACAAGACAAATGCAGAATAAATACAATGCAAGGTTTGAACATAAGCTTATGAAATAAAATGTTCTGGGGACTTGCAAAAAGGTCAGATCATAACTAGCTTGATAAAAATCAAGGAAGGCTTCCTGAAGGAGGTGGACTGGCAGCTGAACTTTGAAGAACAGAACAGATTTTCCCAGGTAGCAGTGGGGATGTTGACGTAACAGTGTTCATCCGAGTGCAGGGGAAGGGAAGCCCCAAATACGTGTGATAGCAGAGTGGTTTGGCTACATCGAGGACAGACGTTCGCAATCCTTTTCTACCTTAACCTTCTGGAATATGATATTCCCGTGTGACACTCCCACATTCATACTCCGGGCATGCCAGAGGTAGGACAGGATACAGTGGTACATAAGAATGGCCCGTCCAGCCTCTCTGGCTCATGGGTCCACTGTGACACTGACCTTGAGATCCACTAATGCAGGCTTTTTTGAGAGCAATGAAAGAGGCAGTAGAGGGGATAAGTTACTGGAGGTTCTAAAATATCGTGTTCTGGGGCGCCTGGGTGGCTCAGTGGGTTGAGCATCTTCCTTTAGCTCAGGTCATGATCTCAGGGACCCAGGATCGAGTCCTGTGTTGGGTTCCCTGCTCTGCGGGGGGGTCTGCTTGCTTCTCCCACTCCCTGTGCCCCTGCTCCCTGCTTGTGCTCTCTCTCTCTCTCCAATAAATAAATAAGATCTTAAAAATAAATAAATAAATAAAATGCCAGGTTGTGGAAATCTTAACTTAGAATGCAAGAAAGGGTCCCGGCATGTTTTTGAAGAAGATAAAAACATAAATAGAGCTGCAATTTGCCAATAGTCGCTAACAAAATGGAGCAACGTGAGCAGGATGAGGCTCAAAGAGGATTCACCTCCCTCATCCCCCAGAGTGGACATCATGAACCGGCCGAAGGACATCTTCTTGGGACCCTCCAAATCTTAGGGCCTTAACCCTGTTGAGAAATATGGAGCTGGTAAGCAATGGAATCTGATGGCCACCATGAGGTTGGAGACAGGCAGCCCTTGAAGAGGGGAGACCCCATTTGGGAGGGAAGCCCAGCCAAGGTGGTATTCCGGGGGCCACAGTGGAAATGTAGAAAGGAGGACTACGTTAAAGAAGTGTGGGTTGTCTCCCTGGGATTTGCCACTCAGGTTGGTCAAGCTGGGAAAAGAAGAAGAGGGGAAATGAAACATGACTCCAGTGTTTCAAGGTTGGGAGAGACCCGTGGTGCCATGCAGCAAAAGAAGAAAGCTAGAAAACTGTGCAGTGGGGAGAAGAATGGATTCAGTTTGAATCGTAAGGATAAACATCAAGGCTGGAAAGCATCAGGGCGAACCTGAGGCTAATGCTTGTAACAACACCACAAAACAAAAATGTCATGAATGTGGCCTTTCTTCTAAGATTCCAGCAACATTGGAAGAGGGCGTGTGTGGGAGAGAAACTCACTTCTTGTTTCTTCCAAGAATGTTGCAACATTGCTTAAGGTTCCTAGTAGAACTCAGAAGAGGAGGAGAGGTGAAAAATTGGTCTGCAAGAGTTTTGTTTTTCTTTTGCATAAGGAAAATTTTGCATAAGGAAAGAATGACTCCTGGGTACTGGCCATGGCTGCACCTGTCGAACCTTGAACTTCCTGGCTCCCTCCTTCAACCTCCGCTTAATGTCCGAACAGAGTCCTGGCTTCATGAATGTAGCAAACTTGATCAAATTATGAGAGCCGTCGTTCTGTTGTCTCAAAATTGAGATCGTTTTTCATGCGACAAAACTGGGGGTCCATGTTCAGAGGAGAGGAGCTGAATATCTAGTCACCTGTCTTGCAGGGAGAGGGTAAAAAAGGTGGCTGAAGAGGACGGGTTCTAGGGGCGCCAGGGTGGCTCAGTCGGTGAAACATCTGCCTTCAGCTCATGTCATGATCCTGGGGTCCTGGGATCAAGTCCTGCATCGGGCTCCCTGCTCGGCAGAGAGTTTGCTTCTCTCTCTGCCTCCTCTTCCCTGTCCCCCACTCGTGCTCTCTCTCTTTCCCTTGGTCTCTCTTTCAAATGAATAAATCAAATCTTAAAAAAAAAGGGGGGGGGGGATGTTGGATTCTAGGTTAAGATTTCTTGAGTCAGGGCGCCTGGGTGGCTCAGAGGGTTAAGCCTCTGCCTTTGGCTCAGGTCATGATTTCAGGGTCCTGGGATCAAGTCCCGCATCGGGCTCTCTGCTCAGCAGGGAGCCTGCTTCCTCCTCTCTCTCTCTGCCTGCCTCTCTACCTGCTTGTGATCTCTGTCTGTCAAATAAATAAATAAAATCTTAAAAAAAAAAAAAAAGATTTCTTGAGTCAAATCCCAACAATGCCTCACTGATGCATTGATTTTTTTCATCTGTAAATTGGAGATGTTCCTCCTTGCCTTCTCTACCCGTAGTTGTGAGAATTCATGGAGAAATACAGGTCAGGTGTACTTAGTGATTAAATCTGATTGCTTCACAATTCCCTTTATTTCTTTTTTCAGTATAGACACCTATGAGGTGCTAATGAATAATTCCCCTTGTTTGGTTGTATCACCCACGGGAAGCTCTCATTTTCTAAAATTTCCTTTGGTTTAGGATGACCAGGAGAGACTTCAAGACCTATCGATGAATGAATACCTCTATAGTGGATGTTCTCAGCAGCTTCCCTGCTCTCCGAGAAGATCCGAAGTCAGCCGGGCCATAGAGGTCATCCGTGGGGAGTGCCGGCCGTACTCAGGCTCCATCGTCGATATGAAGTTAGTGAGATGAACTTCAGCAAATGATCTTCCACATCAGAGCTTGGAAACTTTCTTGTTTCTACTTGTGCTAACCCCCAAAGGTACATGAGCTGCAAAAGGATTAGAGTACTCATACACTTCAGCTACAAAGATTTCCTTATAAATTCTTCCTCTTATTACTATAGTGACATAAACATGGTGCATTGGGATTCAATTAACATAGTTCCAGGGTCTGAGCGTGTTGGACGGTAGTAGCATTTTTTTTTCTCCTAATATCTTAAACCAGCACATCATTTCTTTATTAAAGACTTTTCTGCCACAAGTATGGGCAGTGGTATGCTGCTGTTTATAACAACCTGCTCTCCCGGAATAAAAAACCCCGGGTGTGTCATGCCATTTGCCAAATTCTGTGAAGTAAATACTCTCACCACAGCTAATCAACCATCAGCTACTGAAGAAGTCACTGAAAAGTGAGGTTGGGTGGTCTCTGTGCAGCGGGCTCCAACGAACCAGTATGAACCTTCCTTGATATTCAATCGTCACTGCGCCCAACACCTCGCAAGCTGCCAATGAGACATTTTGTAAGTATCGTTTAGGATAACAGTGTTGTCCTTGGAGCCAGGGCAGCAGGAACTGGATATTCCAGGTGATGGAGGAAAGCATATCCGGCTGGAACACGCTGCTCTGTTTTGTATCGGAAATAATCATAAATACACCTTGGTGTGTTTATGTTAGCTGCCCTTCCCAGACCAGGCCTGTCTGCAAAAGCAATCGGAGAATATGGATGGCAATAACAACAATAACCAAAACAGGTGCCCAAGGATTCTCCAAAGACCCCAAAAGGACCTCATTCCTTGGCAGAATCCTAAAAAGCTCATTAGCAGATATTAAAATTCTCCCGCGTGGTCACCAGTAGGAGTCTCTGCACTGCCCTCTAGTGGTTTCAATGGTGGCCGTCACCTAGTGGTGGATGACTACTTCCGGACCACACTGTCCCCTTCTTCTCAAGTGTGTTCTTGTCACTGAAGCTGTCTGTCCTCCGTAAGGTGTGAAGAGAAGCCGCCTGACCACGGATACATGGGTAATTGGACCCCACTTCTTTGGAGAAATTTGATACAAAATTCCCACATGCTGAATGGGAAAATCGGTAAGTGGGACGACTTAGAGTCAGAGCCTAAGGGGTCCCTTGGTGCAGGAAGTCTGGGTATCGGCGTTCCTTCCCTGCAGAGTGATCCTTGACATTCAGATCTAGGTATACGAGGTGGTTCTTCACATCCTGTTTAACAGTCTCGGTCCTAAGCCCGGGTAACTCACCAACTCTAAGTTTTTGTTACCATTTTTCCCAAAATCCCCATTCCACCCTGGTGCGAGCAAACCTTCTGGTGCCTGCCCTGAGAAGTGGTCCCGATTGGCTGGGCTTCCTCCCTCTCCCTCCAGACAGTGTATTTGCCCTAGAGATTTGGTAAGTTCTCCATTTCCCTCACCTACTCTTGACCTTGTAGCTGTCTCAGCAGAGAAGGAAGAGCTTCTTTCTCAGAGAGGAAAAGGAAAAGACTGGCAAAGTTCTCCCTGCAGAAAGGCCTTGGAAAGGTGCCTGTTTGGAAGAACCTTGAAAGCCAGCTCCAGGCATCTCTGTTTTAACCCACAAGGTAAGGTTTCCAGGTGTCCCCTCACAGCATGATTTCCTTTTGGCAAAGGTGACGGGGCTGGGGGCACGCCCCTCCTCGTCCTCCCATTTGACAGGATTGTGAAGGCAACAGAGAGAGCAAGTGTGATATTGCCGTGAAAACTGCAGTGCTGAAAAGATGCTAATTCTCGGAATAGCGATCCCCCGCATAAAGGGAATGGCTTAACCCATTTCTGCCTCTGAAACTGCATCCATTCTCCCATGCTGGTACTTACTGTGTAATAACGAGTGTGTATCTCTCCACTAGATTTGGGGTCAGAGCCTATTGTGTGTCTCTCTGGAGCACCAGCATCAGTCCAGATAGTGACACACTGGATCCCATATTCACAGAGGAAGCAAATGCTCAAGGACGTTTGAAGAACTAATGCATCGCAGACAGGGGATTTGAACTCACATCTGTTGACACCGGCTGCAGTGAACACATCACCCTGATCATCAGGGACATTGATGTCAGTTATTGGTGGCTGATGCACAGCGACAGGACAGATGTGGAATGAGGATTTAATCAATCGTGCCTCTGTAATGAAGCCTCCATAAAAATCCCAAAGGATGGGGTTTGCAGACCTCCTAGGTTAGTGAACCTGTGGAGATTTGGGGGAGTGGTGTGCCTGGAGAGGGCAGGGAAGCTCTGCACCCCTTCCCCATACCTCTGTCTGTTCCTGAATTATATCCTTTTATAATAAACTGGTAATCTAGTTTAAAAAAAAAAAAAAAGAATGAGGAAGGATGGCACCTTGGTGCCTCAGTTCATTAAGCATCTGATTCTTGATTTCAGCTGAGATCATGATCGCAGGATCACGGAATCTAGCCCCATGTCCGGCTCCACACCCAGCTTAAGATTCTCTCTCTCCCTCTTCCTCTGCCCCACCCCCACCTCTTAAAAAAAAAATCAGAGATGGAATGAGATACGCACAAATGTTGCTTAAGTCCCTATATCCTTGGAAATTTCATTCCAAACCAAGTTTTCAAGGGTAGTTCCCATCTACTGAGAATTCCAGCTATCTTGTGAGTGACAGAACAGAGTCATCTAAAGGGGTGGGAAGACCAGGATGACCCAGGCGAGTAGACTCACTACAAGAACTGGGATCCTCAGAGTGATTTCAGGTCACGCTGCAGACACCTGAGGCAGCAGAGGTCAGGCTGTAAGCAAGACAAGGGGCACCTCCGAGAACGTGCTCTCACTCAGGCAAATTCAGAGAAGTTTTGGGACGCCTGGGTGGCTCAGTGGGTTAAAGCCTTTGCCTTCGGCTCAGGTGATGGTCCCAGAGTCCGAGGGTCCTGGGATCGAGCCCCGCATCGGGCTCTCTGCTCAGCAGGGAGCCTGCTTCCCCATCTCTCTCTCTCTCTGCCTGCCTCTCTGCCTACTTGTGATCTCCGTCTGTCAAAATAAATAAATAAAATCTTAAAAAAAAAAAAATTCGGAGAAGTTTGCTTAAGACTGCTGATACAAATCTTGCCATCCAAAACGGGCCAGAAAAGTGGGGTTTCTGCCCCTCAGCTTCACCAACTCAGCTAACAGCTCTTGAAACCGAATCCCTATCTCTGAATGTAGATCTGAAGACTGATGGGGGGGGGGGGGACAGCAGAAAGAGCCCTTTTGACTCCCCTCTTCTAATGCTGACATTCAAATGACCTGATCTCCCAGCCGAGGAATGCAGACAATTAAGGAATTAAGGAAACGTGCCAGGGCTACCGCCAGGGCCAAGGAAACATAAATGAGGATGAAGACTCTGCTTTCTGCCCCTCCCCATCTATGACTGATTTCCCCCAAGAAATAGGGGGCTCAATAAACACCCGCGTCTGTGGGCAACCACGAACCCCCATTGCTCCATCCTCCGGGGAGAAGGCAAAACACCATTCATCAAAGCCCAGCTACGTACCTAGACCTGCTGCTGTTTTGTTCCCAAGCAGCTCCTCAGTCAGTCCTCCTGGAGAGCCCAGGGCGTCAGGACCCCGCTCTGCCCTGCCGAGCAGTGCTGCTGGCTAAGTCCCGGAGGCCGACTGCGCGCTAGCCCGGGGAGCACAGCTGCCAACTTAACTACTTGTGTGCTGACTCACGCCTGGGCAGAAGGCGCCCCGACCTGAGTCTGCTGGTGGAAAAACCCGGCCCCAGCCCCGGGAGTCACACCTGGAGCTCGTTACTTTGCACGCAGCACACGTGCACGCACACACACACACAGACTCTGCAGACCAGATTACGCTGGAGATGGGAGTTATGTTTGTTCTGAATGAGGGAGCTCAGCTCTGGCCCGGAGGAGGCCCCACTTGCCTGGAAGGGATCTAATTACATAAAGAAATTGATAGTAGGTGTTTCAGTCTGGGAGTTTAGGGAAGCTCCCATGACCTTCCCAGGACAAAACCAAACTTGTTTCCTGCAGTAGGACCTCTGTTTTAGTCTCTGTGGCTTCTAGAAACCCTAGGGGGAAGGTTCGTTCTTCGAGCTCTGTTGCAGGCCCAGGCATCAGCGACTGGGAAAAGCAAGCAAAGGTTTCGAATGTTTGATCCATTCTTGGAAGTCAGTTACTGTCCACCCATGTCCCCGCACAGCAAGCAAATGCCTCAACTTCTTAAAGCTGAGGCCACTTTCTAGTGATTGTTGGGGACAGTCGGAGCAGCAGCTGTGGGGACAGAAGCCTGCCTCTCTCTTGGGGCAAGTCAAGCCCCTGGCTTTCTTCAGGCATCACGGGGTCCACCCTGGGGTCTCTGGAGGGTGGGGGGGGATGGATGGACAGTCACGTGGGAGCCATGCGGGGGCTCAGCACAGCCTCCGTCTGCAGCCCACCAACCTGGGGGCCCGAGTTGCCGGCTGAGTTTATTAGGCTGAGTTTATTAGCTACTAATTGGCTAAAAGACTAAAAGGCTCTGGGGCCTCCGTTGCCTAAAGTGACTTGACCTTGGGGGCCTCTGAGCTCCGGCGCAAGGCATGCACACCCACAGGTGCACAGAACACAGCCTGCAGACTGAATGGGTAATAATGAATAATAATAACAACAACAATAACAACAACGGTGCTAATAATAGCAGCAGCCTCGGTGTGGAATGCTTCCCAAATTTGGGCGGATGGGCTGAAGGCTGTGCGTACAGACGCTCTGTAGCGAGGACAGCCAGCTCTTCCAGACTCTGCACACCTCGCTCTGTCCTGGCGCCCCCTGCAGTCAGGAGTGGCCACTCACTGAGGTCTTGCCCAGGCAGAGTGAGCAGGCATGCCCTGCACCCATGTGTCCTTGGCCCAAAACGCCTCCCCACGGGAGCATCTCCAGTCTCGAGCACAGACTTGGAGGGAGATAGCCGCAGGGACTGTGGCTGTCACAGAAAGAAGAAGGTGGAAAACTTTTGCTGCTGACCTTTGCAATTACTTTTAAATTATGGGGGAAAAATGGATATGAACCCAAAAACATGTATTTTGAAATTCCCTTAGGGATACGTAAGCAAGACAGTGTAGACACCGCTTGTCTACACAACAAAGACGAGACTCCTGAAGCAGGTGTTCAAACTCTCCTAGCCCAAGCCTTTGGCATTTCCCATTGTCTCTCACATTGGCATCTGGGTCTCTTGGTGGCTCTGAAACATACCTGCCCATCCCACCCCCCCCCACCCCACTCAAAGCCACCCAGGCGGCCCTGTGGAATGGGTTTTAAGGCAACATAAATTTGCCAAATACTAGTTTCATGTAATCTAAGGATGTTTCTCTAAGGGAAGATTTGTTACAGCTTGAAATATATTGATATGAATGCTAAATTCATGTGCGTGTGTGTGTGTGTGCATGTGTGTGTGTGTGTGTGTGTGTGTGTGTGTGTGTCTAAACCCGAACTTAGATCCCATTCCCTCCCTCCATCGAAAGCAAACATCCCTGGAAGAGCAACCTGCGAGACAGAGAAGCTCGTGTTCCATGGGACTAGGCTCACCTGCCCTCCGGGGTCCGGGCTTCTGTGCCCACCAGCAAGCACATTCCTGCAGTCCCGGACAGGAGAAGCTGCTGGAAACTGGAGCAGAAAGCAGCAGTCCTCTGCTGTGAGCCCTGCTTGCCCTTCCTCCTCTGACCTCCTTTGGCGGTTGGGAAGATTGCCAGCAGTTCCTCCTCAGTTTTGCCAAATGAAAGGCTTGGATCAGGGCCTTCTTCCTTCCTGGGAGGAAAATGAATTTCCCGGGGCCTGCACGAATTCATTGTTTTTGATGATTTTAATTGGTGATTAAACCCTGAATATCTTGAGAAATTAAGCCAGTTTTGATAGCCGGGATCTACCGGAAGCCCATTTGTCACCGACCGTTCTTCATACTTGGCATGTGTTAAAGTGACATTTCGGATACGTTCCCATCTAATTTCGGTGACTTTTTGTTTGAATTCACACTCAGTGAATGTTAATAGTATGTGGGGGTTCTGTGTGCTGAATACATTGACATTTTCTCTCCCGAAGGAAGTACGATGCTGCTGCTCAGTCCCCAGCCCCCACCCCGACCCCTTTTGCTGTATGTTGGGTGCAATGAGGACCAGGGATTGTGCACGAACACACAACAGGACTTGTGGCCCTACCCCCTGCTTGGATCTCTCTGTCCTCCTGCAGTTGCTTCCCTCTGCCCAGGAACCAGGAGCCCCGGAGAAACCTCATTAGGCAGCCTCTTGACCCCAGGGTTTGAAGCAGTCCCTGCAAGCCCCCAGGGCAGAGATTAAGCTCTGGGATCAGCTGGGGTCAGCTTCTGAGCACAGCAATGGGCACCCATGGCCCTGGGCCAGTGACACTTCCAGGCAGACAGGTGCCTGTAGCACTAACAGGACCCAGCCCATCTTGGTGTCATTTGCTTTTCATGCTCGCCCCAGGAACTCGCAGAGCAATGCAGCTAGCCCTGTCTGCCAGCGTATCTGCCCGCCTCCGGGCTGGACTGAGCCTACCCGGCTCATTGGAGCGTCTGCAGAGAGGAAGCCCACAGCTCACCACAGCCAGAGGTCAGAAGGCTCCCAGGACCACTCGGGCTGGCAATGAACGTGCTTCCCATCAACCTGGCAATGACTGGCCATGGCCTCTTGCAACTCAAAGCCAAGGATTTCGGAGACTTCCAAACAAACGTTCATGGTAACAGATCATGCTTTTTCCCAAGTTATTTTTTCCCCTGAAAATCCTAAGATATCAGGGAGCATGCCCGCTGTGTGCCTTTCCATGGCCACAGGCTCGTTATTCAAAAGAGAATGCTTTGGCCAAAGGGCCTAAGCCCCCTGTGGATACTACCAGCAGGAAGCCATGAAAACACCACCAGCAACTGGGTGGGACAACACAGAGCTGGCCAGGGATGCAGATCTGAGGGCCAGTCAATCCTGGCGCTACACCCACATGTGTGCCTCGTTCTCCCCTTGCTCCTTATCTGGGCTGCGTTGTGCCGTGTCAGAGTCCACCAGCAATCCCGCAACCGTGGGATGCTAAGGACAGTGAAGCAAGGATCTTACCAAAGATGTAAGCCGTGAGTGGCTTCAGGCTCCTGATAATATCCCCAGAAGTTTAAATAAAGGCTGAGTCTCAGTTTGGTTTCACATGTGGTCCAGCTCCCTCTCTGGCTGGGGCCAGTCTCTCCGTCAACTGGGACTTCTACCATGGCTCCCAGGGGCTTCGTCTTCATCTTTCCAGCTCACTTCCCTCCATGTAACACTAGTGGCTGTTTACTACGCACAAAACTCGTCTGCGTGCCCCCCGTCACCCTACGTTACACTGCCACATGGGTCACCTGCAGTGATGGCCCCATGGTTCATGTTCTTTCAGGAAGTGCCCCGGCTATGTGACCATGACTTGTTACGTCTCCCCGAGCACTAGTGCAGCTTAGACGCCAACTCTTTTTTTAAAGATTTTATCTATTTATCTGACAGGGAGAGACACAGTGAGAGAGGGAACACAAGCAGGGGGCAGTAGGAGAGGAAGAAGCAGGCTCCCCATTGAACAGGGAGACAGATGTGGGGTTCAACCCCAGGACCTGGGATCATGACCTGAGCTGAAGGTAGCCGCTTAACGACTGAGCCACCCAGGCGCCCTGACACCCACTCCTGAGAGAGGAGTTGGACAAAGCCCTTGGTGTGAAATAAAGTACATACAATACCTTGGTTGAAGTTCTTTGTAGACTACAGACCGGGACAGCTATAAGAACTGTAAGAACAGCTGTAAGAACACCACCACTTGCCCTATTTTCCTGCTCACACTGAAAAAAATGCTTTGAGCCACCAAGTTAAGCTATTTAGAACTTATCTTAGTCCAAGTCAAAGAGAGAGAGAAGAAAGAAATTGACTGATTCAACAGAACATACTGTAAATCCTTTGGCAAAAAGAGACCAAGCATTCTGGACTGTAGGCACCTGACACTTTCTCAAAACATGCTGATGTTCCTAGTAAGCGATTATATTTGTTGCTAATACACAGTTTATTTGTTACTAACCAGATCTTTCCCAGGTACCAGCCCGGGACAGGCAAAAGCACTCTCAGACAACGAACCACAAGAGCGGTCTTTAGAAAGGAGAGAGAAAGTCATTCAGGTTCCTCCAGATTCTGGGTCTGCTTTAGTGCTTGTTGTGTCCCAGGTCTTCTGGGCTGTTGGGGGGCAGGGGCAATGGAGCACGTGAAGGGCTCTGGCAAGTAAGCTCACAGTTCAGATATTTGAATGTACCCCCAACATTCCCCAATCCAGTGTCAGTTGCCTTCATGTTCTTCTGGACACTCTGTGTGTTGAGAGTTGGAAGTCATTAAGGCAGACTCTAACGACCACTTCTATTTTTAGTTCTTCAGTTGTCATTAGGACACCAATTTCTATGTCCAGATGTTAAAGGCCCTCCTCAGACAACAGCTTACTCGTTGTCTTCCAAACTGATTTAACAACAAAAACTGGGTCACCAAGGGCTTCTGGTTTCATCTTCAACAAGCAAAGAGCTTTGGAGTCAAGTCACCACTCTCATCCTTACAACTACAAAAGGCTGGACGAACTTTGCAAAACAGGACTTCTTTTTGGAGCCATCAGAGGACTGGGGCCAACAGAGCCAATCGCCACTCTCCAAATCTGGAGAGACAGTAGTATCCAGAGTCACAGCCGGGATTTGCTGACATGGGGCCGAAGCCACTGAAACTAAAACACTTACTAAAAACACTTACACCATAACTTAGATTGACTATCGTGAAGGGGAGAGGGGCAGGCAGGAGTCAAAAATCCTCATAAAAATTTGGACTCCCCCCAAATTTATCTACTAATAGCCTACTGTTGACCAGAAGTCCTATCAATAACAAACAACTGATGAACACATATTTTGTCTATGTATAAAGCTTAGAATAAAGCTGGAGAAAAAAATATTAGGAAAATCATAAAAGTACATATATAGTAATTGATTGAAAAAAACACAGAACCTGCTCAGTCCAAACCCCTATTTTCAAGGGTCAACTGTGTTATCAATTATACTTTAAATGTGACAGGTCTAAATACACCAATTAAAAAGACAGAGACTGTCAGAATAGATTAAAAATGGGAAGCTGGTTATCTGCTATATATTCTGTCTATAGGAAATCCACTTTGTAAAGATCGAGAGTTTAAAAATAAAGGGGTGGAGAAAGATAGATACCATGCTGAACACTCATTAGAAGAAAGCTGGGGTCGTTATTTTAATTTCAGACAAAGCAGACTCCACAACAAGGAATATCATTAAGAATAGAGGACAGAGCGATAAAGGGGTTAATCCTCCAAGAAAACACAGCAACTTTAATGTATATGCATCTAACAAGAGAGTGTCACAAAACACCAGCTTCTAGGCCACCATGGGGCTGGGAGGGGACTCTGGGCAGGTCCCTCCTGGGTGTCTGAGCCTTCCCTTGTCCTCACCTGGGATGCCATTTTGGCCCCTCAAGCCACTCCCTAGACATCCTTCGACACAGGATCCGGGACACAGGAGTTAGCATAGGCCTCTGAAGTTGGACCCTCTACTTCTTTAACTTTGAAAAACATGGGAGTCCATCTATCTCGTCAATCTCTGTCTTCAAATCTTTAGTAAACCTGTCCCAAGAATTCTCAAGAGACTCTCAAATCTTGGCACTCATCAACCATGAGGCAATGATGGAATAATGAATGGCTGAGTACTATTCCTGCTGATCGGATGTCACACGTACACTGTGAATGGTAAACCAGAAAATCTCAAGGGCATCTCTAATCCTGTCACATGCATTTTCTCAATTGCTAGATGCTCAACAACACTAGTGCCAGGCCAACACTAGAGAACGCAAAGGATTTCCCACATGTGCAACATACACATTAGCTCTTGTGATAAACCCTCCCTCCCCGTCTTCACCAATGGTAAGCCATGGCCGCCCGCACTGTCCTTCTGCCACTCTCCCCACAATCCCGACCTTCTTGCTCCCTCCTTCCAGTTTCCTGCAACCTCCCTTCACTAAGTGGGTCACTCACAGACCATACCCATCTCTGACCTCAGCGGGCTGGAGTCTGGATCTAGCAGGTTATTTAATTTTGTGACTTCTACTGAACCAGCAGACAGAGGAGAAGTTCAAGGTCCTGATAAGCAGAATATCAAGTCTGGATTTGTTCAAGATAAGTTTCCTGACCAAAGGGAGAGGGGGAAAAAAAAAAAAGACTTGTCAGTCAGCATCAGCATCCAACTCTTGGTTTTAGCTTAGGTTGTGATCTCGGAGTCATGAGATCAAACCCTACATTGGCATCCACGCTCAGTGGGGAGTCTGTTCAAGATTCTCTCTCCCTCCGCTCCTCCCTGCTGCACACTCTTTCCCTAAGATAATCTTTAAAAAAAAGAAGAAAGGATATCAGCATCCAAGGGATCCAAGTAGCATATTCTATACCCTAGTTATGCCAATACCTGGTTGACTCTTTTTTCTTTTTTTAAGGTTTTATTTATTTGACAGAGAGTGAGAGAGATCACAAGTAGGCAGAGAAGCAGGCAGAGAGAGAGGGGGAAGCAGGCTCCCTGCTGAACAGAGTCTGATGTGGGCCTTGATCCCAGGACCCTGAGATCATGACCTGAGCTGAAAGCAGAGGCTTAACCCACTGAGCCATCCAGGCACCCTCCTGGTTGATTGCCTGTATAATGAAGGTCAAATGAAAGCTAACAGGGATCCTCATTTTATCTTATAAAGTTTATGAGCTATTGATTACATTTATCAGGTATTTGGGATCCAAATAAACCATTTAGCAGTTAAGAAATCAGTCTCTCAGCTTGTGATGTGAATTTCCTACAATGTGGTTCATAGTAAGAGGTGACCCGCTTGGCTTTACCAGGGTAAGCACCGATTCTCTCACTGCTGACCCTGACCCTATAGAATTTATGAACACTCACAGTATTTGTGGGGAGTACAGGGTGCTGGGGAAAAGGTAGAAACCAGAACTCCAATCAGTCCCCTCCTGCAAGACGGGGTAATTACTACTACCCTCATGGTTTTTGTCAGGCTTATACACGTAAAATGTCCTCCTCGTAAAGAGAGCCAAACAAAGGAGCTACTGTCCAAGAATTGGTCTTAGCAAATGGAAGGACAAAAACGCGCATGTCCGCAACCAGACAAGCATTATCAAGTGGACTATGATTCCCTAGAACACGAGATTTCTCTGTCCTTCCTGGATCTACAGATGGGGGAGCCACGGGATACGTCCATTCATGAACCAGGGCGGTCAGGCATGAAGTTCTTTAGTACATAGGTAGGATACAAACCTGTGGTCGTCATTTTTTTTTTAACTACTTGATTCAGGAAGAAAAGATCCAATTTTTAACATGTCCCAATACTTCATTTTCATTCCTCAAGTTTCCTTCCCCTTTGATACGCCGCACCTGCTTGACAGTCAAGGTCAGGGAAAGGCTGTACCAGCGAAAGACCCATCCCGGAATTCTGGTCAACAGGCCTCCCCAGAGGCCATCGTGCGTTCTGACAGAGCCACACGTCCAGAGCTCCGCACAGGAAACCTCATCAGCTTGACGTTGAATTTAACTCACCTTCCATTCTGTCTACGTATGTTTGCAAAGACACGAGTACGCTTTCAGAAACCTAAAGGGGATAGAAACAGAATTGCAACAGGCCCTGTCTCAGAATAAACCCTAGATCCAAAATGCAGCATTTTATCTCTGCTTTAATGACTCTGTCGACGACTTCCAGGAAGGATGTGAACACATGAGAAATAACAGCCATCTATTTTAAGTATCAGGTTTTATTAAAAAGTGCATTTTGATTAATTTATGATCTAGGTAAGCCGTTAAGATATCAGTGTACTCTCTGGAATAATAACTTTACAAATATTTAAAACAAACAAAATTTTAAAAGCCTTTTTTATTTCCTTCACCATTATTGTTTTACAATACAAATATCACCTTGTGAATTCACAAAAAAACCCTACGGAAGATAATTCTGCCGCGTAAAATACAGAATGGATATATATACTTCTTCATTCTTAAAAAACTATTTTGTTCTCCACATTGGCAAGTATAGAAGAGAATACTTCCCCAAACATACTCATGTTGGGAGTAAAACTTCGAGTTACATGCAGTTTCTGCACAAATATGTTTTAAAGAAATAGATCTCTGTTTTGTTGTTCACCAACAAAATTGTCAAGAGAGTACGGATAACTAATTTAGAGCTTTCAAGTTTTAGGTAAGTGATCATTTTCAAAACTCTCTTTTTAAAAACAAAGTATTCATGGCTGTTTTCATTGTATAGTTAAAATTGAACTACCAAATAGATGATAAAATAATTTAAGTGGTATACGTGTCATTGCCACCTGCTCACAATATGGGAACAGGCTCTGACTTTCTAATTGACTCCCCCATTCTCTAATTCATAGCGATTTAAAAACCATAAGCAGTCTTCTGATTTAATTTAGCTATAAATGCAAAATTTAGTAGTGTATACATACATTTATATTTCCATGGAATATTTATTTTAAATAAAAACATTTAAGATTGCCTACTGACCATACAATCAAGACAAGAAAGGCACTATAAACATAGACAAATTTCTCTCCCAAGAAGCATTTTTAAATTTTAACTCTCTTCTCTCCGACATGTAAAAATCTTTAAATTTGGTTTTCATAACATTATTTTGAAAAATAAAGTTAGGAAATACTTAGAAAATCGCTTTATAACAGAATCTTTTTTTTTTTTGCACTTTTTGACACACTCTCTCTGCTGATTTTTACAAAACCCAAAGTTACCGAACCTTTCTGTGTCTGTCATTTTTATTTGAATATCGGTGCAACAGGTAGAAAGATTTCAGAATCAAACCCCATTCAGGTACTTAGAAACCTTCATAGAGACATTTGCTAGAAAATGGCTTACAGCCCAATCTTTGGGGCAAGAGATATGAAAAGTATGTTTTCCCAAGAAAATAATACGCTTTATTTCCAGATGTGCCTGGAAAGACCAGAACTGATGATATAAAAGCTTACATTTATGCTGTTGCATCATATACAAAGGAACATGGTGGTCGCAGGTTATGGAAATCCCAAACTTATGAACAGGAAGATGTGTACAGTGCATGATAGGTTAGATTTTCTTTATTGTTGTCCAACGCAGGTCCTTTGGAGAGAAAAAAAGATCACAGTGCTGACCAGGTAACTCAATAGGTTAAGTCAAGGGAACTGCTGAAGGAGAACGGGGTCAGGGAGGTGTGTTCATGGCATCTTCTCTTGTGCAGTTCTAGCACTTCGGACAGCTCCTCGCTTGCCCGCGTCGGGCGCCCTTACGTGTCGCTCACCAAGCGGCTGTACTTGACTTGCCTGCCGAGGTGGACGACCGGCCAAGGGAAGGGCCAATGGTACGAGCGAGGCACGATTCCTTGGACATTCTTTTCAAAGTACTGGAATGGCCTGTACCACCACACCCTAGCCAGGAGGTTCATCTGGGTAGCTTCTTTTAGCACCTGGGAGAAGGACAGGAAACCCAAGTCAGGGGCACACGCCACTGCCCCAGCCCCAAGAGGAACACGCATGCTCCTAACCACCCTCCACCTGGAGTCTGGAAGGTCCCTTTTCAGGTCGCAAAGGACCCCAGAGCCGCCCCATGTGCCTGGTGACACAAGCACATCGTCACGTGCACTCTGCTAACTGGGCCCCAGCCCAGCAGGAGAACAACGCTAATTGTGCGAGTGCACGGACAACACGGGCCTCACGCCATCTCATAGCCAGTCAGGGTTTCGGTGACTTTCCTGCGATGGACATTCTGTACTCAGCTGGAGGGGGGATGGAGACTGGGTGGGCACAGCTGAGACATTTGTCCGGGTTGTGGTAAGACGGGGCATTGCGTTGGAAGGACGCCATATCTGTGGTGCTACACCCACACCTTCCCTGGTCACTTTTTATATTCCAGTGGGCCGGTATCAGGAAGGATGACCCCACCAGAGATACCGACCCCTCAGAGAGAGACCAACGCTTGTCTGTAGATGGCACATGCACCACTGGGCCTGGGGGGTGGGCAGGGAGGCTGCGACCCTATGAGAAGGGACACTCACTTGCTGATTGGCCATTGTGTGGTACCACCAGAAGAGTCTCGTGGTGATGTAGTAGGCCACCACCACGTCCACAGTGTAGTGGTCGTGTGCCAAGAGGATGCAGAAGATCCCAACCACGCTGAGAAGCCAGCAGATCCAGTGGTACCACCAGAGTCGTCGTGGGGAGTCTGCGAAGACAAGACATTCACGGTGGCCCCACTGTCCCAGCACCGCTAAGGGCACCCACCCCATTACTCAGCAACGTGGACCTCTCCTTCCAGAAACACATCATGTGGCAGCAAATCTAAGGGCTTTTGCTTCTCTGTAACCAAGGCAAGAATGGCAGCCGCGTATTTTCTGATTTGACCAGACTGTAATTAGTGCTTGCTTTGTATTATCATAAATACAGTTTAAAAGGACAACAGACAGAGGGCACCTGGATGGCTCAGTGCGTTAAAGCCTCTGCCTTTGGCTCAGGTCATGATCCCAGGCACTGGGATCAAGCCCAGCAGGTTCTCTGCTCAGCAGGGAGCCTGCTTCCTCCTCTATCTCTCTCTGCCTGCCTCTATGCCTACTTGTGATCTCTGTCTGTCAAATAAATAAATTAAATTTTTTAAAAAATCTTAAAAAAAAAAAAAAGAGACAATAGGAAGATACATCATGCTCTATCCAAAAAAAAAAAAAAAAAAAAAAAAAAAAAATCCACTGGCATTTAAGTCACTTTACTTGTGAATAATTTGGAATTAACGCTCTCAAGAAAAATCAGTACCATTGGTCCGGAGATCCTTATATGGGGACTAGGCAGTCAGGATTGACAGAACTGTCTTATCTGCTTTCCAAGCTCTGGGACCATCCCCTAACCTGGAGGTCTTTGAGATATCCATTTCTCAAATGGGAATAAGAAAAAATCCAGATGCCTGGGGATTTGGGTCCAAGTGCCTTCAAGGCAGGGCAGGGTCAGATAAACACCTGTCCATACCCTGATTTGGAAGCCCCCTGGTGGAAGCGTCAGTATCTCTACAAGCGCAGGCCTTCCAGCCTTGTATTCTTGAAGCATGGGCTGAAGAGGGTCTGACGTTTTATGCACAAACATCATCTGCATGTGATTTATCCTCCCGACCCAGGGGGAGAAAGTTCACATTTACTGGATTCTTATGGGGTCCACGAACTAGTCCTCCATTTAACCACTATTTACCAAGCATCTTCTATGTGCTTGGGACGGAGATGCTCTAGCTACGGAGATAAACGAACAAAACAGGCCAAGAACCTGCCCTGTGGGCAGATCCGTTCCCAGTAGGGAGGAGAGATGATACAGATTAATTACAGTAAATAAGTAAATTATACGCTATGTTAGAAGGTGTGAAATACCAAGAAAAAATTAAAAAGCTAAACAGGAGAAGCAGGATCAGAAGCAGAGAAGGGGACGGGAGGTTTGCAGCTTTAAAGGGAGTGGCTAGGCAGGGGCTGTCTGTATATGCTGCTTATCTTCATTCCTACCACCTCTCCTCTCCCTCAGCCAGAGTGGCTACCAGTAGTTCATTCTCAAGTCGAGGGAACCAAGCATTAGAGAGGTCAAAGGTGGGCCCCAAGGTCACAGAGCTCATAATAGCACCAGGACTCAAAATCCATGATTGTGACACCTGCCCCCCACCCTCCGGTCTTCTTCCCAGTCTCCCAAAAGGGCACCCTGGGTTTCCTTCAAGGATAAGGCTTAGCCTCTACTGCAGTGCAACCAGCAGGGGGCAGGAGCGCTCCCCCCAAGTGCTTACACCAGGCCTACCGGCCCCTACTTCCAAGGCCAGCTCACCCCCCCACACACACAAGGGCAAGATGGCGCCTTGAGGGTTCGAAACAGAAGCTGTGAGGATTGGTCACATGCCAAGAGTAAGCAGAAGAACACCTACGTTCCCTCTCCCAGTGCCCTGAAGCACATCTCCTGCCCTATCTTCCCTATCTCAGTTTAAGACCAAAGCTGGCCTAGGGCACCTGGGTGGCTCAGCTGGAGAAGCATCTGCCTTCAGCTCAGGTCACAATTCCAGGTCCTGGGATCCAGCCCCATGTCAGGTTCCTTGCTGGGAGGGGGAGCCTGCTTCTCCCTCTGCCTGCTGCTCCCCCTGCTTGTGTGCTCTCTCTCTCTAATGAATAAATAAAATCTTAAAAAAAAAAAAAAGACCCAAACTGGGCTCTTAAGCCTTGCCTCTTCAGTGGTTTCCCGTGGGCTCTCCGCTGACCTTTCTTCATTCCCTCCACATCTCACCAACGCCAACACCAAGGGGTTCAGGACACCCCACGTCTTCCCTGGATTACGGCAGCAGCCCGTACCCCATTCCAGCCCTGCTCTCCAGCCCGGCCTCCTCCACCCACCCTGCACCCGTCCCAGCAGAGGATCCCCCTTCTCTGAGGGAGAAATGGGACGGCATGGCCACTGTGTGTGAAAGAACCAAAGTTCAGACTCCTTCTCGGGGTTCAAGGTACGCTCCGTTATCTGCTTCCTACTGATCAGTTCATCTGTGGCTTCTCACTACTACCACTGCTCTGAATTCCAACCACACCAACGCTTTGAACAGTGCCACACGCTCACTCCCAAGACACGTCCAAACTGCAATGTGTGCGTCCCTCCTCCGAGGTCTGGCAGCTCGGGTCTCCTCACTACTCTTCATGGAAACTGCCTAATGCTCATGGAGAGACAGTTTTTAACAGTAAAATACTGAGAACACCTGCAGTTTCTACAAGGAGAAAAATAAACAGCCCATGGTTCATTAGGATGAGCCAGAGCCTCATGTCCCACCTACATCACCGCAGCCAAGACAAGTGGAGAAAGACCAGAGAGGACACAATACCATCAAGCAGATGTGACAAACCATCAAACCATGACACGCAAGCACCAAAACATGATGGAAACGACAGAGGAAAACAGGAGCGGAAGGAACGAGAGACCATCATCACCTAGTTACCTTCTACTGGCTTTTTAATGGGTGAAGCGAAACAAATGGCAAATGCTGCTGTTTATTAAGTCTGAGCAGTGGGCAGGGCATGGTATTATTTTTTCTATGTCTCATAATAAAATATTTTAAGTACTTTTTTAAAGGGAATTTCTCATTCAGTGCCTGCCTCAGTTAGTGTCCCGACCCCACGGCTTCTATGGGGGACGTCACTATGCCCCTCCCGTCCCTGCGCTTAGCAGGGAGCCAGGACCTTGAGAACATCCAACCCAGCCCAACACTGGCTGCCTGTGGTCCCAGGAAGATGTCCTTCTTGCTCCTTCCAGCAGCTGGAATGCACCCCCAATGTTACTCTGACACCTGAGGGAACAAGTCACCCCCTCCAAACACAGACAGGTCACTCTGGGGGCCACTGGGGGGACACGAGGGGCTGGCCTCCCATAGGAGACTCCACAGAGACCAGGGGAGATGGCAGGGGTCATGACTTACACTCTTTGATAAATAAGTAGGTGAGCGTGAGCATGACAGTGTGCCCGCTGTACAGGTAGTCCCCACACATGTTGTGCGAGCCGGTGATGGACAGGCCGCCACCGGCGATGAGCTTCATGATTCTCCGCAGCTGCGCTTCCCAGTCTCCAAAAAGCTGGTGGGAGAAGAGAAAACAAGACTCATTACTGGTCTGCATGGAAGCGTACCATGATGGCTACCGTCAGGAATTAGGCTTTGTGACACGGTTATTTCTAGTCAGAAATACAGGATGTGGTCTCTGACTTTGTTCTCCTGGCACAACCTTGGGAATTTCCTGACATCAAGGTGTCTTTCTTCGGTTACTCCCCACAAGCCCCTTTCTGCACATCAGCGTGCACATCAACGGGGTGACTCCAAGCCCCCAAGAAGGGGGGCTGGATGCCAGCAGAGCCGACCAGACCACCAGGGGGCTGGACCTCCAAGGAGCGGGGAGGAGCTGGAGGCGGAGTTGGTCACCCATAGCCAAAGGCCTCCTCCACCAGGCTTACAGAATGAGCCTCTACAAAAACCCAGAAGATGACGGTTCAGAGAGTTTCCAGGTTGGAAGAGTCATAGTCATAGACATAGGGGTCTGGGGGAAGCGGTGCATCCAGAGTGCAGAAGCTCTGAACCCCTTCCCATACACTTCGCCCAGAGCATCCTAAGTCACATCCTCTTAAAACACACTGGAAATCCGGTAAGTTAACATGTTCTCCTGAGTCCTGTGAGCAACGTTTAGCAAATTAATCAAACTGGAGGAACCTCCAATGTATAGCTGAGGGGTCAGAAGCCCCAGGGACAGCTCAGACTTGGGACAGGTGTCTGAAGCAGGAGGCAGGGACAGTCAGTGTGATATGGAGCTCTGAGCCTCTGGGACCTGATGCTAACCCCGGGGAGGCAGCTTCAGCTGTCACAGAAGTGCCCAGTGTGGGTGCTGAGCACAGAGGAGACACCCAGGAGCTTCCTGCCTTCAGGAGCTCACACCGATGGACACAAGACCCCCCGTGAAGTCTGCTGCTCAACATCCGCTGTTCTTCAGACAGCACTCAGGAGGGGTACAGGCCTTGGGATGAAGCAAGTGGCTTCAGAACATTCCTTAGAAGCTACTAGCACTTTCTACAGCACATTTCAGCAGACACTAACTCAACTTTCAAAATCACACTGACAGAGGGAGAGTCACTGACGGATATACTACCAAAAACATCTGGGAAAACGTCCGGTACTTGGCTTGGGGACAACTGTTCCGCTCACTCAGCGGGAGCGCTGGAGACTGGAGCCCTCATATGCAAGAAGACTTCGGTTTACGATACTCGGTGGCCCAATGGAGACACGGGACTGAGGTGGACATGCGTTCAGTCTTCTCACGTAACGTGGGTAGAATTGCACGTTCTTCCCTTTCCGTGAGAGTGAGAAGAGTTCACACATAACCCACCGGTCTCCGGCACACGTCTGGGCCGCACAAAGGAGTTGTCAGTGGCTTCAACGACTCACTGCAGTTTTTATTTGCTCTGTCGAATGAAATGTGTGCTTGCCTGTATTTTATGCTTGTCAGCACACTTTTTAAAAGTCTGGTTAGTTGCCCAATTTGATGACCATGATCTTTTCCAGCATCTCACTGATGGTATTCCAGGCTTTGGGAAATATGTGTTTTATTATAATTTCCCTTTAACAACATGTATCCGGATTTCGAGTTAGGAGGGCAGGTCAAACACACCCCACAGAAGGTATGGATTTCCACATCCAGAAGGTCAATGAACGTGCAGTTCGACAGCAGCAAACAGACCTACCGCAGGAGACCCTAATGCCTCCAGAAGTTAAAAACAAGCTTCAAGCAAGCACCAGGAGTTAGGCTTTTCCCAAAACAATACTGGAGAACAGAAGGTTCTGGAAGAATGCCCCCAAATTCTGGGGGACAATGATTTCCAACTTAGAATCCTATACCCAGCCATATTATTAACTGGCCTTACAGTGAAGGATAAATCAAAGTTGTTTGTGCACACACAAGATTTCACAGTATCTACCAACTACGGACTCTTGTTTTCAGGGAATTACAAAGATATGCTCGGTAAAGCAAAGGAGTAAACGCAGAAAAAAGAAGAGACAGGACCCACTGGAATGTCAATGAGGGGAGAGCCGAGGGGCTGTGAGCACGGACAGCACAGGGGTCAGGACGGGAGGGTCATCCTTGGGGAGGCGACACCAACAGAGTGTTGTCAACCCTTGCCTCCAACAGTCCTCAATGAAGAGCCCCCACGTGGCAATGACCGTGCACACAGACCACTAAAAAAACAAGAAGCAAGACAATCAGTAACACTACAGGAACAGAAAGTGGGCAGAAAAGTAAGTACAGGAACTGCATAAGTAGCCAACAAAGAGCATTTACACACGAATAGTGCAAGCACCGACTGAGTATGGAGCTAAATCGGAAGAGAAAACTAGGGGCGCCTGGGTGGCTCAGTGGGTAATCCTCTGCCTTCCACTCAGGTCACCATCTCAGGGTCCTGGGATCGAGTCCCACATCAGGCTCTCTGCTCAGCGGGGAGCCCACTTCCTCCTCTCTCTCTCTCTGCCTGCCTCACTGCCTGCTTGTGATCTCTGCCAAATAATTTAAAAAAAAAAAAGAGAAAAGAAAAGAAAAAAAAAGAAGAGAAAACTAGATGGGGAAGAGGGGACAGAAGTGTGATGGCCCGTGGGGGCACAGGGCAGGGCAGAAAAGGCGCCGAACTGGGGCTGGGGCCCTGAGGAACCTCAGTCCCGGCCTTCCGCGTAGGTCAGTTAAGATTGCCACCAGAAAAACAAACAGAACTGCCACGTCACTTACACGCGCACACACACACGCACACACGCACCTGTAAGAGTGAAAAAATATGAAGGTAACCACTACCAGATTCAGTTAAACGAGCTGCAAGTGCGTTAGGAACATGGGCTGGAGTTGGGTCAGGGTTGGGGGGGCGGCTAATGTTTTTCCTAACAACTTCTACAGAACCATTTTATATTTTAGATTGTATACATGTATAAACGTGCTGACATTTTTTTAAAGTTTAGATTGAAAGTTTGGCCCAGTTCTGTCACAACAATGGCTAAAGAGGAGAATGATGGTCAAAAAAGCTTAGGCAGCTTTTCATTTTATATTATTTTAGCCTATCCTTCTAAAACTTTGTTTGTTACACTAGAAATCCTGTTTTCAGGTACCATCACCCCATAATGTGCGCTCCCGTTTTAGCATGAAAATATTTGAGGGGAACCTGTACGTGTAGGGAAGAGGGAGACGTTATAAGTAAAACGTAACACCAAGAAAAAAAAAACCCAGAAATTAATGCTGCATTTCTTACAAGTGCCCTTAAAACTCCTAAGCTTTCTTTTAAAACTATCCTTTCATGTCGGTCAAGTCTCTGTGAGAGGGCCAGTCTCTTTAAGCTTAGTGGGCAACAGGAAAAGAAGACAGGTGGTTATAGCCATCATTAAAAAAATTTTAATGATGTTTAAAAAAGCAAACTAAAAAACAAACTGCAAAACAACGGCAGCAGAAACAAGTTACCATCTTTTCCCTGTGCATCACACACATAAATCAAGTGAGAATCAGACAGGTGGGAAGCACAGTTATCAGTGGACAAAGGGGTATGAGCCGCTGGAGGCAGATAAGTCTGTCAAACAAAGAGAAATACAAATGGACACTAATGGGAGCTCACTGTTCCCATGCCAAGTTAGTGAAGCTCACAGAAGCCGGCCACTGCGGGGGCAGTACAGGGTCACCCACCTCAGATGGGTGGATGAAGAGGAGGGGACACGCTGGCTGGGGCTGCCAGAGACTCACGGGAGCAGGCAGATGGGGCTGGACCAGTCTAAGCCACAACCTCCTCACCCACAGCCTGGGGACTCACAGCTTTATTATGATTGACGAAGTCTCCCGCAAAACTCATCATCGTATCGACCAGCAACCTGAAAGGCACGGCCTGGGAGCCCCATACACGGCACGGCTTCTAGGAGTCTGCCTCCAAGATACGACCTCAAACAGGAGAGAAAGCTTTACGCACAAACACTGTGATACTATTTATAAAAGCAACAAACTGGAAATAATCCACCCAGTAAAAGCTATTAACTAGCTGACCCCTGGCTAGTCCAAGCCCAGGCCCTGCCCATTCTGAAAACACCAGGAGTCCCAGGAAATAACTCTGGGATACACAGAAATGTACAGAATCTCTGGGGATGCACTGGGCTTGCACTACAGGGACTCAAAGGCACCGAACTAGGCTGTACTGCCTTTTTTTTTTTTTTTTTAAGATCTTTTATTTTTCATTTGAGAGTGAGGGAATGCGCATGAGCAGAAGCAGCAGGCACAGGGACAGGAAGGAACAGACTCCCCGCTGAGCGGGGCTTGATCCTAGGACCCTGGGATCATGACCTGAGACAAAGGCAGACGCTCAATGGACTGAGCCACCCAGGCCCCTGTAACTGCTTAATAAGTTATGAAAGAGTAAGTTTACAATGCCTGTCAGTAGGTGTATTTCACAAACATTTTCTCCTATTGAGGACAGCACAAGACATTTGGGATAATCAACTATGTTTTTTTAAAAAGTCTAGAATGTACATTCCATACGTTCACAGGTTTGCAGAGAAGATGGTAAAATTCCTCCCAGTCTCTGTCCCCAAGGGACTTCTACTCCTGCTCCTTGGGCTGGAAAGAGACGGACTGTTTTGGAAGTCTGCCGTTCTGCGGTTCAGGTGGCCTTGGCGTGCAGGCGGGACATATGGGAGGAAAAAATAGGAAACTCATGGCTTATCTCTCCCACTTCTCATTTTAGTTTCCTTCCCCAGTCTGCCTGCTACTATCTTTCAGAGTCCTCAAAACACTGCTCCGTACATTCTGCCTAGTGGTTTTGACTTGGATTCCAGGGGAAGAGCGTGGAGTGTGCGCCACCACGAGTCTGGCTATAACACCCCCCTCCCCATGAGAAGGCTTCTGAATGTTCACTTATGAAAGCAGAGACATTCGATAGGACAGTCACATGATCACTTTCTTAGTGGACACTACAAAGCTGTGAAAGGAGATCTCAGATCTATACCACTACATGAATTATGGTCTCCTGGGGACAGAGAAAGGTCAGTTTTTGGTAAAAATCAAGCCATTTTCTTCAGTATCTAATGAATGGCTCAAAAATTAAGTAAACTGGCCAAATGCTTAAGCAAGAACAAGGCAATGAAAGAAAGCCTAGGCAGGAGAGGCTTCTTACCAACACAGACCACTAGAGCACAGTTAGAAATTGGGGAGCCTTTGGTTTGTAAAAACAAACAAAAACATAAAACCCCCCACAAAACCCAGTGTTCTCTTCAGTGCCGAGTAACACAGCACACTGACGGTAACTCGGTTTGCAGATGGCCCCGCGGACTGCATGTGGAGAGCAGGGACACGCAATGAGCTTCACCTCCTACTGGCCCCAGAGGGGAAACCTGGAGCCAAAACCCATCCAACCACGCTGCATAGATCAGTGTGGCTTTGGTACAACTGTGATGAAGGGTTAAAGGTGAGCCGTGGAGCACTTTCCATGTCCCCTCCCTACCCCTTCCCCAGCAGCCCTGGGAGGTCAGCACAGCTGGTCCTATTCCCTGGCTCCTGAGAGCTGGGGCTGGGAAGGGGACCCAAGGTCCCGGACACCATCTGCGAACCTCTGCAACACTGTACCCCACCCACACCCTGTTGGGCTACCTTCATCTCCCCAGCTTGCACCAACCAGGACTTGGATCTACATGAAGTAACTTCCTGGAGCAGCCTGGGACTTCACAGAGGTGACATCCTGCTGTCATGCCCCACTCAACAGTCACAACCAGGCAGCTCTCTCCCCAAGTACACATTCATCCATTCAGTGAATCCACCTGCTATCACTCAGGCAAGGAACTTTCTGTCTTATTCCTGAAGAACAACCTCACCGCCACACAGAAATCTATCTGTGCGCAGAGAGCTGCTCGGAAACAGGCAGACGGCAGTCCGCACCCGCTAAGGAACCCAGCCTCGAGGAACAGAGGGACCCGTGGAACTCCACGTCCAACCCGCCCTGGGCAGCCTGCCATGGAAAGGCACACACTGCGTGCTGCCCTCACGGGACAGGGAGTGTGTTCATGAGCCGGACAGATGCTCTGGGGACCACAGCGGCCACATCATTTCACACCTGTGCCTCTCACCAGCTCTCAGACTGCCTCACTCTTGCCTGTCAGGGAGTGGTGGGGTGGTTTTAAGTTAGAAGACATATCAGCTTTTGCCTGTACAGAGACTCCAACTTTACGACAGTTTTCCCATGAATTCTCTCGTCCTCTCCTCCCAAGGCTGTCAGGTGGTTGGTGCGGAAGTTATGTCCATTTTACAGATAAGCAAATAAAGAGAGAGGCTCTTTCTCCATTTCATGCAGTGAGTTGCCCGGGATCAGATCCAGATCCTTCCTCTCACCCCAGCAAGCCTGCCTCTGCGTCCCAACAGAGAGCCCGCTGTTGCTGCAAACGCCTCACCAAGTGACGGAGGCTGAAGGTATCCCCAGGCTACTGCCATTCTCCCGAAATCCATCCGCTTCACAGGCATCACTGAGATGTAGGTGCACACCACTATTTGGTAATGATCCGCCCCCCCTGCCCCCTCTCGGCCCAACCCAACCACTGAGTGTTTTTTTTTTTTTTTTTCCTTTTAAAAAACTTCCCCATTCCTACAGACGTTATTCTCAGGGAACTCTTTCCTGCACCAATGATGCATTTCCCACCTCCTCAAACAAGGTGCTCCCACCTGGACTTGAACTCGGCTTGCTCTGCTCTGCCCCATGCTCCAAGTGTCTCCAAGTCTACTGTCGGGGAGCAGCGAGGAGCGCACAGCCCACCCAAGACACAGGTCAGGCTAGAGCGTCCAGGGGCTCTGGACAAACGCTCTGCCCATTCTAGCTTCCCATTTCTCCCACCTAGGGGGTGGCAAGAACCACGCCCCCCTTCCTCGCCCTCAGCCCTCACCACCCAAAGTGACTGCTGACATCATCAAGCACTATCCCATCTGACGGCAGCAACCCAACCCCAAGCCCTTCAGGGAGCGCTCCATGCCTGGTAGCCAGCACGGGAAACTGGGACGTGCTTCCCAAACACGTGGCCCTCCCGGATTCTCACCCGGGGTCACGAGAAGCTTTTCTGAACTCCTCCTCCATGTGGGAACTACCTCATTCCTGGGAAGATTTTGTCTCACCCACAAATATCATATTCACATCGACTGGTCTGAAGTACAGAGATTTCACCGCAAACATCCTCTTCGAACTCATACATGCAAGTTTTAAAACGGCTTTTCCCTCCATTAAGCCGCGAAGGAGCTCCCTGCAACCTCTCCACAATCAAAGGCATCCATCCACTCTTCTACTAGGCTGGCTTTGTTATTTGGGGGAGGGATGTCTCTACAATTATCAGCCATGAAACACTAATCCCCAACCAGCCTCCCTTCCCCTCAGCCTCCGAGTAAAACCTTTAATATTTTTTTCAAAGCTTCATGAAATCTCAAAGTTGGCTATGGATTTCCATTCATCCAAATTCCTACCTGTCCTGTTAAAGAAATCCAGCACTGCAGAAAGGCATGATTACCTCTTTAACAAAATTATCTTTGCTTCTAGTGTTGAGAGATCCTTTCATCCTACCTGTTCATGAAGTAAAAATTTACAAAATTTTAAATTTAAATGTAATTTAAAAAATTGAAAAGAGCTCCCTCAGATTTTTGTTAGGAAACTTCTGGATCTACTGGGTACAGATCTTCCTCAACTTGATGGTGTCAAAACCCAATAAACCTATAGTGAGTTGAAAATAACCTAAGTCAAAAATACATTACATAACCAACCCAGTAAAGCTCATGGCTCAGCCTTGCTGACTTTATTTTAGATTTAGTTTAACTTTTTTTTGAATTAATTAATTAGAGATTGAGAACAAGAGGAGGGAGGGGGAGAGGGAGAAGCAGACACCCCACTGAGCAGGGAGTCCAACGTGGGACTCGATCCTGGGACCCCAGGATCGTGACGTGAGCTGAAGGCAGAGGCTTCACCGACCAAGCCCTGCTGACTTTAAACATGCTCAAAACGCTCATGTTAGCCTACTGTTGGGCAAAACCATCTAACACGAAGCCCAGTTTATGACCAAGTGCTGACTGCCTCACGCACGACACTGAAGATGGTCCCCTGGCAAGGAGCAGAGTGGCTGCCCAGGCGCCACAGCTCCAGCCTCACCAGAAAGGATTGCCAGCCCAAGAAATGACATGCATTTCACGCAAGCTGAGGCACGGCTTCCACTGAATGCACATGGCTTTCCCAGCACCGCAAGCATAGAGCCACCATAGGTGGGCATTGCCTGCACAACGAACGGCCCCAGACCCTTCACTTGGACTCAACAATTATCAGCATTTTGTCACATTGGCTTTCTTTTCCCTCTCCTCTCTCCTGGACTAGATGAGGACAAGCTGGATATACTAGGATGCTTCACCCCATATGTAAAAGCAAGGACGTGGTCTTCCGTGGCCACAGGCCTCAAGATGTAACAAGGAGCAGAGGACCGCAGTCTGCAGACTCAGGCTCCCGAAGGTCTCAGCCCGTCCTTCAAAGCATCTACGCCCTGATCCAGGGTCCAGCCAGAGAACACATCTCAGGGCTCCTTGACATGGAGCCTTTGCTTTTAGACTCTGATATTTTTGAAGAGTCCATGCTAGTTTCTTTATAGAATGCCCCTTGATTTGGTTTCATTGGATTGTTTCTTTGAGCTCAAGGCCAAGTTGATGTGGCTGGCAAGAAATGGTGGGTCCTCCTTAGCATATCGCATTGAAAAGCATCGTGATGATACCATTTGCCTGCGACTGGTTTGGTCACTTGGCTGTGGGGAGCACCTGCCAGATTTCCCCACTATCCCTCTATAATTAATCAGCAATTTGTGTGTGTTAGAGCTCGATGCAGGGCTTGATCCCAGGACCCTGAGATAATGACCTGAGCTGAAGGCATAGGCTTTAACCCACTGAGCCACCCAGGCACCCTAATTTGTGTTTTTCTTAATGTACGTAAATATGATGCCTCCAACCTTTGACCCAGTGGCCTCGGCACCCATTCTTGGTTGCTGTTGGAATTACTACTGTAGTCACTGCAAATAGTAATTCTCTGTTTCTACTATTTCTTTTCCATCTAGGAGCTGCCCTTTTAATTTTTAAAAGGTTTTTTTAACTAATGTACTATAATCAATTATTGCCATTATCTCACTAGGATCCTCCAACCATCTCAAAGTTGGCCGGTGGGAACCTGCCCAGGAAGAAATATGGCTTCTGGGCAAACGCCTGGGCCGGTGGTGTCCAGGCAGCTCCAGTGCCCCTCCCTCAGGATGCAGGTCCTGCCGTCCACCCACTTGCGGGTGACACACGGGTAGTGCTTCACAGAGAATGTCCACACCACCATCTCCGAGGCTCCTGAATGCCTACTGGACGCTTTCTGACTCTGATGACCTCCTCACACGTGATGGCTGCTGCCATGTTGGAAACCTTTGTCCCCTGCCCCACGTCTCCCAGACACGGCCCTCTATGCCCTGTCCGCACCCCCATGCCAGTGTAGCCTCATCTGCCTCCCTCACACACATAACAGAGAAGCAGCCCAGCTCCTTGCTGCACTGCTTGAGAACCCGTGGTACCTGGGGAGCAACAGGCCAGTGGAGGAGCATCCCTGAACCGATGCCATCTCCCTCTCCCACCCTGGCTCCCTCAGGAAGACTGAATCCAACAGTGCAACAGGGATCACATGTGACAGGGAACAGGAACACAGGATTTGGCATCACTGTGCGGTCCTCCATCCTCCCTCTGGTGTCCTTCCCGTAATGTCCCTTCTAAGGGACACACGTGACCCCAACCTCCTCCTCTTTTTCCTCCTCCAATCGCTCCTGGCTTCCTGCAGCCTACAACTTACTAAGGGTGACAAGACCCTTTCAAGTTTGCCCACACATGCCTCTCTGGCTTTAGCTCTGGCCACTTGCCACAGAATCCCACACCGGGGTCACTCCCTTCCCTTGACCCCCTCCACACCCTTCCTGTTCTCCCCACTCCTCTACTCAACTCCCCCCGGCAAACTCCTGCTCGTCCCTCTGAGATCTGGCTCAGAGGGCATCCCCTCGGCACAGCCAACACCCAGCGGTATCTGCCACTTTCCGGGGGTGCCACATGCGGTCACGGGCAGGGCTCGGCAAGTCAGAGAGATCTGCTGGGTCACGGGTCTGTCACGGCATCTGGGTGCCCAGGAGGGGGGACACCTGTGGTATCAAAATCTGTGGATCCTCAAAATTGACCCACATAAGGCAGATTCTCTAGAAATACTCGCTCAGAAGATAATCAACCTGCTTGGGCATCATCTACAATCTCCCTGCCGTTGGGAGAGTGAGTCCCCCTGGTGATGGCCCTTCAGTAAAACCATTTGGGGTGCCAGGGTGGCTCAGATGGTTAAGCATCAGACTCTTGACTTCAGCTCAGGTCATGATCTCAGGGTCGGGAGATGGAGCCCTGCATCAGATGCCGCACTGGGCATGGAGCCTGAGAGTCAGGGAAACAAAACAAAACAAAACAAATTTAGAAAGTTGGGCCGCATGGGTGGCTCAGTGGGTTAAGCCTCTGCCTTCTGCTCAGGTCATGATCTCAGGGTCCTGGGATCGAGCTCCGCATCAGGCTCCCTACTCAGTGGGGAGCCTGCTTCCCCCCTACAGCTCTCTCCGTCTCTGTCTCTCTCTCAAATGAATAAATAAAATCTTTAAAAAAAAATTTAGAAACTTGAAGGTTTATAAAATCAGGTAAAACTGTATGTATCAAGTGTAAACTATAAGGAAACAGGAATAACTGTACAAATAGCACGATCAGAAATGCGGAAGACAAATGTATACATACAAAGGACAAATATACAGAAGCATCAACAGTAAACAGGGCCACGAGTGACGGTAAAAATTTTCCTCTTTTTATATTTTTTCACTGTATCTATAATAAATCCGTAGTTTCTTTAAAATGGAAAAAATAATCTTTTTAAGAAAGAGAAAAAATGATTTCGCATATTTCTATTTATTTTTGCCCCTGGAAAAAGGAAGAGAATTGTGGAGAGAGACAGAAGAATGTGAAGAAGAGGTCTGGGATGGGGAAGGTTCAGGAAGTTATGTGGAAGAAACAGAGGTGAGAACAAAAAGGCAGGTCACGCTGACAGTAAGAAATGGGGAGGCGAGCAGAAAATGAGGTCAAATCAGGCACAGACACTTAGGTTCCACACACTTGAATGGGATGGCATGAAGCTGTTTCGGCAACAGAAGTGCTGATAAGGGGGCACTTATCCTCCCTAGCTAGAAAGAGCCTCTATCTTCGGCTCAGGTCATGATCTCTGGGTACTGGGATTGAGCCCCACATCTGGCTCTCCGCTCAGTGGGGAGCCTGCTTCCCCCCACCCCCACTCTCTGTCTGCTTCTCTGCCTACTTATGATCTGTCTGTCAAATAAATAAATAAAATCTTAAAAAAAAAATGCTGATAAGGGTGGGAGTTGATCACAACCCCAAGAGCACGGAGGGTGGCTTGCCCCACTCACGCTGCACATAGAAAGCCTGAGAATGCACCAGGGAGCTCTCATGGTTCCCAGGAGTGTGTGGCCGTCCCCCCTTGCCGGCGCTGGTGCCCCAGAGGGTTCCCAGAGGAGGCCCGGGAGGCTGGGACCAGCACCGCTCAGCTGCAGGACAGGCCCTGACTGCTTGTCTGGGTGACACAGGACGACTGACAGCAGGAGAGGCAACAAGACCCTTCTGTCCTCACTCGGTGCTTTCCTGTCCTGCTGAACATTACCCCAGAGGCCGCCCAAACACAGCTCTTGTCTCCAGGGGCTCTTTCTAGCTAGGGAGGATCAAGGCACTAAAAACACCGTGTCGCTCTGTGCAGTGTCCTGCTCTGATGAAACCCCCTCTGTTCCAAGGTTTGCAAACCTACGGTCGCCATGGAGACCACAGAACCTCACTCTAAACGGAGCCATGGATTAACTCCTGCAGCTACAGAGATGAGAGCTGGAAAGAGCCAAAGTATTTCCCCCCTCGGCCTCAGGCTATCTGGATCCAGGCCCAGGGTGAGTGGTTTGTTTTTTCTCCCCTTGTGGAGTTTGCTAAAACAGAAAAAACTTTCTTGCAGGAAGCTAAGAACACTGAAGAATTCTCAAATACTTCTGCGGTTTTTTGTTTTCTTAGGTTTTTTTTTAAGGGAATCCTAAACAGCGGGATAGGGATGACAAGCGGGTGCGCTCTGGTTTGTGCATGTGCTCCACCCAGGGAAGCTCTGACGAGCCGAACAGGCGAACCCCGGTGACACAGCCCGAACCCCGGTGACACAGCCCGGCAGCCCCTGCTGCAGGCCCATCCCGCGTCCCCAGGCCACAGGACAAAAGTGGCCCAGAAACTCCTGTGGGAAGTGAGTGCGCCTGCTGCTCCGTGGCTCCTCTCCGGGGCGGGAGCGCCTCTGAGAGGGGGACCCCGCTCTCCTCCCTCCTCAGTTCCCACGACCACAACATCCTGTCGGGTGAAGCACGCGGTGACAGCCAAAGAATGAGCAAGGGGAGCAACCTTCAGGGTTCCTCGACCCGCCTGCCGGCTCCCGCCCATTGCGGCCACACGCCGTGAGCCCGGTCTCAGGGGAGGAATGACGCACGCCCACAACGGGGCCGAACGAGAAGGCAGGACCGAGTTCACCGAGCATGTTCAACAGGGAAGGTCTGTGTGGCCCAACTCGCCACGCGGGCCTGGAAGCGAACGGTCACCGGATAGGTCGGTCGTGGGGGACAGAGCACGGTGAGGACAGCAGCTTCTCTTTGACCTCCACGTGCCATTCAGCACCCACAGAGCCCCTGACGTGTGGCCGCCCTCACTCTCGGACTCCCTGGGACAGCGCCATGCTGCCCACCAAGGCCCAGAGGCCCTGATCAGCGAACACAAGAGCCAGATGGCGGGACCACCAGGGTGTGAGCCCCTGCCTCCGACCTCTGCTCTTCCTGTGACTCAGCCTATCTTTACGGGCTGAGAAGCCGCCTCACTGGGCAATGGTTCAAGAGGGAGGCTGCTGTGGGAAGACCCTGAAGGGAGCCACTGGGCCGGGATGACTCTCGGGGAGGCTCCCTTTGGTCCTGACCAGTGAGCCCCGGGCCTCTGGGACCCCTCTCTGGTGCTCCCTTTCCCTCTGCCACTAGCCCGGACAGGCCACTGGATTCCCTGGGCTTAGGCCACCGGGCCAGGGGCAGAAACGGCTTCCAAGGCCTCCCCCAGCTCCAGAAATCATCCTGTCTCATCTGGGGAGTCCTTCCTGCCCAAGAGGTCTCCAGAGCCCACTTTCTATTTAGAGAGGAAATGGAGCAGAGAAAAAGGCTAATCGACACGACAAAGAATCAAATGGGAAAATCCGGAATGTGGACTATTACACAGAACCATCCATCTGATCTCTGTGAGCTACATATGGGGAGAAGAAAAGGAAGAGAAAGGACTGCCCTAGAATTAGAGACTAAAGAGACATAGCAACTAAACACAAAGATCTTGGCTCCTAACTTATACAAATACAAACCCTTCTTTTAAAAAGGCATTTTTAAAACAATCAAGCTATTCTATGAACTGGGAATCGCCCATGTTTGACTATACCAACAGCATCAGAGTTATCCATAAAACGCCCAAAATATTCAGATGCCTGCTAAAGCACATAACCATCAAATGACATTGTCTGACATTTGTTTTAAAATAGTTCAAAAAAAAAAAAAAAAAAAAAAGAGATGAAGCAAATGCAGCCAATTGAGAGCTTCTGGATCTAGGTGTTGGGCGTACACAGGCTCCCCATACGAGCGTCTCTACTCCGAGAGATACATGTGAACGTTTTCAAAATATAAATTGTTTTCTGAATCCTTTCTTCCAAGAGCCTGTTCTACAAAAGAAGTAATTAGATTTAACAAGTCCCTGACTGTTTTTGCTAAGCTGTGCTTGCGTTCCATCCCCTCCTGTGTTCTTCTACTTTAAAAAAATCCCAATTTCCAAATGACCGTCATGAAAGGATGGCCCAGGGCGGGATTTCTGGCAACACCACACACAAGTGGCCCGTTCAGGCTGGCTTTTTTTGCACAGTTCCTGCTGTGACCTCTGTCTTTACCAAGAAAAACCATAACTATTTATAGCCACAGGACCTTGGCTGGATTTGCCGGTGACTCAGGAGGGCTCTCTGAGCGCCAATGCTAACCAAGCTTGGGATGGCCGGCCACTCGATGGAGTGGCAGAGAGAGGTCCTCAGGAGATGGTCCACACGGCACAACCCCTCCACGTCGCACCCCTGACTGTGGGCTGGGCCCAGTATGCCGTGTTCCTTGGTGGAGAAACTTCCCTATGCACAGACTCCTTTAAGGAGCTCAACTCAACTTGGACAAACACTCGAAACTATCCATCTACTATTGAGAACACACAGTTTATCAAGCCAGGCTCTGGCCAAGAGTCTCCATTACTGAACCCTCACTGATCAGAAGATATTTCCTACAACCCAGCAGCCAAGGCAGCACTTGAGAGTTCTCACAGAGGCTGGAGAAGACGTGAGGCTGGCTTCTCTGGAGGAAGAGGGAGCAGGATGGGAGGCACAGGGTGGGGTAGGAGGCTGTGGATACAGATTGTGGGACCACTCATTCTCCATAGTTCAGTGAAGAGTTTGAAGCCAAAACAGAGTGAAGCAGGCAACCAGCCACCTTCCTGAGCGCACACCTCAGTCTAAGAAAGAAGAGGCCGCAGTGAAGCCTGTAATCTAGAAGCATCCGAAATTTCAAATGATAAAGACACCACTTTAAAAACCCGGTGAATTTTTCCACTCCTTTTCCCAGTTCTAGCAGGCAGACTTTTCCAGAAAGAACAAAACGTAGAGGGGAAGAAATGAAAGCACATGGGTGTTTTACCGACGCAAAGAAATGATTCCCAATGTGCCGCAGTGTCCCCTGCATCCTCCCGGCCTGGCCACGGAAGCCGGCCTCTTCTGATTCTTACTGCGTCAGATCTTAGTGGCCGGCAAACATTTGTAAAACTGAATCAATCTTCTGCTAACTATTTCAAAAGTCCCAGTGGTCTCCCTAGTTGGAAGCATCACAAGGTCAAGGTTAGGGGGTCAGGAGCATTTTGTGGACCTGACAGACAAACAGTGTCAATGAGAGAGGACTGGGGTTTATTTTAAGGGCAGATTTCTGTGCTACCTGAGAAGATCAACAGGACAAAATGTGCCTCCAGGGAACAGGGACCCTGCCTGGGTGGGGGAGGGTCCAAGGGAACAGGGACAGTGTCTCCGGCTCTGCAGATCCCCACTGCAGGATTAATAGAAAGAAGGGAGACCTACCACTGGAAGCCCAACTTTCCATCCAAGAGCAGCAAAAGCATCTAAAAAGCTCTTGGATCTGTGTCAAGGGAGCGAGTAATATCTCAAATGTCTGGCAGGAAACCAGAGAGCTACACCCACACATGGGGCCTCCCTGCCTCCAGGACACTAACAGACTATGTACACTCCCAGCTGGGGTGCACTGGTGGGCGTGGAGAGTCCAAGAAGGGGGGTGTGCACATGTCCTGCCATGTGACTCCATAACATTCCCGTGTAAGGATACAGGGCTTGGAGGACGTTCCAAGGCAACGGTCTCCTCCGGCTTTAGTTGGAGGCCCCCTGGGCAAGAGGACACACAGACAAGGGCCCGGTTTACCTTCGGAGAGCAGTTGAAATGCATGCCGGGCACCGGGAGGGTGGTCACGTACATGGTGATACAGCGGTACAGGTACAGCGTGCCGACGATGCAGAAGAATCTTCTGCTGATGATGGACCTGGAAACACAGGGAAACAGAGGGCATTCAGTCATGGAACTAACTCTGCAGGCACAGCGAGGTTCTCAGGGGCCCAACACACCAAGCCAGCCCCCCCAGGGACTCGAGAACCTGAAGTAGGAACGTTCTAAGCAGAGCTAACAGTAGAGTGCCATGGTGGGGGGGGTGCTGACTATCTCAGGGTGGGCTGGCCAAAGGAGCGCGAAGGGCTCTCCGTTGCCGCTAATGAGGTTTCCTGAGGCCTTACGCCCCAACTGACATTCACCGGCTGGGTAAACGGGGCCCCTTCTGAGTCATCCCAGCCGACCCCGTACCTGTGCTTCAACAATGACAGGGTAGAGTGTGTTTTCAGTCATAAAGAGAGAAGAGGCTCAGAACATGAAAATGGCATTATAGTGAGAATTCACAATTTATCTGACCTTGAATGAGTCAAGGAGATCTCTGAGAAAGTATGAGGTCAGGAAAGGAGCCTGTCTGGTCAACCGTATGTGACCCCCTACCTCTCTCCGAGTGGGAACTCTGTAGCCATGGGACAGGCCACTAACCGAGGAGCTCCTCAGTTTCTGAATCCGTAAACGGGAGACAATAAAGTAGAGATCACATATGGAAAATTCCAGCCTCAAATGTCTAGGTTACATGTATGAGTCACAAAATAAGAATTAAAAATCTTTCCAATTTCAGCTGATGAGTCATTCCAATGAAATTATGTGACAGACACACGTGAACAAGCATGCGTTTGGTAACTTTGCCCCAGTTCCCTGTCGGTTGACTAGATTAAGTTGCACTAGCTTGGGGGAACCTTGGACAAAACACTCCCTCCCTTTCTACTCCTGTCCTGCTTCAGTCCTGTGAGCTCCTCTCTCCTCAACTGGGAGGAGTTCTCATGTTTCCTTGGCCTGGGGCAACCTGAGTTCAATAAACAAAAAAAAAAATCTTAGAAACAATGGACAGGCTTTTCTCTGAGATACTGAACATTTACTCCGTAAATCACAGGGCAGAACGGACATTCCCACTGAAATGCATCTTTGGAAGCCATTCCCACTGAAATGCATCTTTGGAAGAGAGCTGGTATCACCTGCATTTTTTAACAAGAGGAACAAAGTAACGTGTCAGTTGTGTGAATAAAAAATTTAAGAAAAAACAAGGGACACCTGGGTGGCTCAATCGCTAAGCGTCTGCCTTCGGCTCAGGTTATGATCCCAGGGTCCTGGGATCGAGTCCTACATCGGGCTCTCTGCTCAGCGGGGAGTCTGCTTCTCTCTCTGCTTCTACCGGGCCCCCCATGTGCTCACTCACTCTCAAATAAATAAAATCTTAAAAAAATATATTTTTTAGTACCCCCTGCATTTCATTCCTAACTGCAGCAGTTAAAGTGGGTTACTTATAATGTATGGATACAGCTCAGTGTGTTGTCCCCCCACCCCGATTTCTGAAACTGGGTCAGACCTGCTCACCATAGAGGCATCACTGTCTCCTAGCAAAGCTGCGCACGCCACCTCTGAGGACAAGAATTAATTCAGCATACAGCTGTCTTGCGAAGGTATGTACCTTTAATTTTAAGTATGACAAAAAGCACAACACAATGAAAAGGTACAAAGAAGAACAATGCTATAGACTCTGTAATGTCTGACCAAGAATACTCAAAATACCAACGTGAATTTTCCATTGTGAGATAGAAGGGTCATCTCTCTTCAGAAGAAAATGCCCTCGCTAGCCCTCCTGCCCGTCCAAACAAATTATTTGCAATTTCACTTGAACCTCACAAGAAAGATCTAAGACAAAAAGCAGTAACGTTTATCTGGATCTATTATCTCTTTGGGGAAAGACAAACAAGGTGACCACTATCAGTCCACTTGGGTGAAGATTACAATTCAGATTAAAAAAATTTTTTAAAGTAACAAACGCGGAAGATTCAGCCACAATTATTCTATGACTTGATGTAAAAATGTCAAGTGACTTTATCATGTGACTTCATCAATATTAACAAGTTGAGAGCAGCTGTTTGCAAGAATGTTATCTTTGGCATTTACTTAATCTTTTAAAAATTAATCTTAGAATAGCTTCAATATATAATGTTAAACCAGGATCTCCTCGCACAAGCTTTAAAAAAAAGTAGGTTATAAAAGTGTTTCGAAGAATTGTACGCACTTAAGGCATTTTCTTCATCAAAGAATTTCATGCATTACAATTTTTACTTACTCAGAGGTTTAAAAGTTCAAGGTGCGTGTGCTGGCCCCAGCAGCACATAGACAAAAATTGGGATGATAAAAGAAGACATGTTTTTTTTTTAAAGGGTTAAAATTGTTGAAAATGTGACAAGGCAACAAGACGCCAGAGAAGACGTGTTAATGAGATATTACAAGAGATGAAGTGAATGACAAGAAGAGGATGCTGCTGTAATTCTTAAACCATACTGGGGTTCTCTGACATGGGGTCCACTCTCCTTTCACACTGGAAAGAAGCCTGCTCCCCAGCCCCGCATACTGTCCAATGACCGGGACCTTGGGGGAGACTTGCACTTGGCCTCAGTTATCTGTCTTGCAAGGATTTGGGTAATAGGCTCTTAACTACTTTTCCTGAGGGGGAGAAAAATCCTTATTTGTTAAATATGATAATAAGGAAACAAGAGTAAAAGTGTTACTATTTTAAAGATAGCTATGAAAGACTCGTTAGAAGAGCATGTTAAGGCCAGAACAGGTGACATTATTAAACATTTTAACATCCGTATTTAAAAAGGAGAATGTGCTCAAAACCTGATTAAATACTACCAAAACTAGCAGCAGGACATTGTTTATGGCATTCGGCACAATGATCTAAAATTCTAAAGAAAAAGAATGGGGGAAAAAATAACCACAACCACACTACTGTGTAAAATTTAAGTACTAGAAAGTTCTTTCGTTTCCCACAAGTTGTCTCTTGCAACTAATCCACAGCCAGAAAACAGAGAGTAATTCTCTCTGAGCTCAGACCTGATCGGCAAGCTCTTTATGGAAGCTCCTGGCTTTGGGGAACACACAGGCCCTGACACACAGCAACGGAACGAAGCAGTAATCCTAAACCCAGAGGCAAAAAACAAGAGGGAGCACACGTATTGATGGGCAGAGAGTCAGGAAGACCCCTGGCTCTGGCACAGTCATGGAAGCCAGGGCCTCATTCAGGTCCGGGGACCAGCTACAGCATGGAAGCGCATCGCCACACAGGCACTAGCTCCACCTCTAACAAAGGCTCACATGGTGACCTGGGCAGTCCTGTTTACTTTCCCTGGAACTCTGCTTCCTCGCCAGCAAAAGGCTGCCTCATCTCCTCCTTACGAATCAAAGAAATGCTAAGGAGGGGTTTTTCCAAGCGGTTATTAACAGCAGCTAGGGTTCTGCCAAATTTCTCCTCTATGCTGAGCGCTGTGCCACTTAGTCCTTAAAGTCACCCGCAACGCAACATGACCCTGTTTCACAGATGGGAAAACTGAGGTTCTGAGTGCAAGCTGCTGTATAAATATATCACACAACACAGAAAGACTCAGGAAACGGTGTCGGACTGTGAGGAAATCCTAATTTTACCTGAGACGATACCATGTGTACTTAGAGATGAGCTGACATCCTAACACTTTTAAGTTATGTTTAAAAATTTATTTAAACTCAGGGGTGCCCTGGGTGGCACAGTCTTGGCAGTCTGTTAAGCGTCCGACTCTTGGTTTCAGCTCAGGTCACGGCCTCAGGGTTGTGAGACCAAGCCCGGCCTCAGGCTCCACGCTCTCTGAGGAGTCTGTCTGGGATTCTCTCTCCCTCTGTATCCCCTGCTCACAGGCATGTGCTCTCTTTCTCACATAAATAAAATCTTTAAAGGAAAATCTATGTAACTCAAGATTTTTCACTCTCAGTGTTGTAGGTGGTATTTCATAAGGCACAACTCTCTAAAATAAGAATTTTGATACTACTTTAATAACTGTGTTAATTATGAGACTACTGAAACCCTTCTAGATTGCTAACATGAAATGTGCCCACTTCCCGTCACTGTTTGCAGATGGCGCTCAGCTGCACTTACAGCCTGTGTCTACTTGGTCCATCCGAAATGGCAGCCACACCTCAGTTTCTATCTCACCTGGACTTCTCCTTCTCCCACCTGCTGTCCCTAATTCCACCCATGCCTCCCTAAAATCCATTCCACACAGACCCACCAACATCAGTTTTTGGAAACAGATCAACAGATTGTGTCCTTTGAAACCCTTCAATGGGGGTGCCTGGGTGGCTCAGTCAGTTAACCAACTGCTTTCAGCTCAGATCATGATCTCAGGGTCCTGAGATCGAGCCCCATGTTGGGCTCTCTGCTCAGCAGGGAGTCTGCTTCTCCTTTTCCCTCCACCACTCCCCCTGCTTGTGCTATCAAATAAAATCTTAAACAAAGAAACCCTTCAGTGGTTGCCAAATGTACTTTATTTTTTATTTTTTTAATGATTTCATTTATTTGACAGAGATCACAAGTAGACAGCGAGGCAGACAGAGAGAGATGAGGAAGCAGGCTCTCTGCTTGGCAGGGAGCCTGATGCGGGGCTCGATCCCAGGACCCTGAGATCATGACCCGAGCTGAAGACAGAGGCTTTAACCCACTGAGCCACCCAAGTGCCCCCCAAATACACTTTAAATAGAATCCAAATCCTCTTCCAAGCCCAGAAGACCCGGATGCGTGGCCACCTCTCTCCACCTCCTCTCCACCGCTCTCCGCAACGTCCTCCAAACTCAAGTTCAGCCCAGTGTTGCTGGTGCTCTCGGAACCTACACTGCCAAGTCCCTCCCTCCTCAGGTAAGACCTGGACTCCCAGGATCACTCGGGGCTTGGAGACGGGCCCCTGGAGAAGCTCCCTGGTGCGCTCCATCTCGGCTTCCTAGTTCAAGCTCTTCCCCACCACCACCCCACGTAAATGACCCATATGCCACTGAAGCTCCCTCCACAGAGTTCTCAAATGTGTTCCCCTCGCTGTACTTCCTTGCTACGAGCCCTTGGCTTCCCTGGATTATGACAACTGCTCAGTACTCCCACTGAGCTCAAACGCCCCTCAACCTGACCCCGTTACCTGTCTTATCTTGCAAACATAAAGCCCACCGCCCTGGGCAAAAGAGCCACTTACTCTCTCAGATCCTAGCTTCCTGCTTTTGCCCCAGATCTCTTTCCTTGACCTCTCCCATGATCCTGGCTGCTACCACCCTCCCCATCCACCCCAAATGCCACTTCTGCATGAAGCCTTCCAGATGTCCCCAAAGGGACAGTCCCACTCCATCCTCCAAATCACTTCAGAACTTTGGTTCTACCTTGTGGTATTTTCATTCATGCCACTGGCACCACCACTGGCAACAGAGTGTCTCACCCCTTCTACAGGAGGAAGCTCTTCAACACAGCCCTGCCGGCCTCATCTTGCCGTCCTGGGGAGACTCCCGACGGTACCTGTAGACACTTGGTTCTGTGCCTCAGACATCTGCTTCTTTACTCCCTCTGACAGGCCCTTCCTGTCTCTCTCCATAAACGTTTCTACTTTCAATTCTTTCCTAGATTGGCCAGAATTAATCTGCACTGATGCTTGCTCTGCAGCCTGTTGGCACGTATAGTGAAATGTACATTTGCTAAGATCACCGCTTTCATCCCAGCAGGATTGCAAACCCCTGGCGCCTGGGGACCAGGTCCTCATCCTCCTTGCCTGTCTCCTCGCCGCCCCCACCGGGGTTTCAGCTGCTCCAGGTGGCTTAATTCAGTACTTTAGGAAAGAGGATTCCAAGGAATGGTTTGTGAAAAAAACAAAAAGGAAGGAATAAATGCTGCAAAACAAAGGGTCAACATACATCTCTCCTGGGAGACCTAGAACTCATGTAGTACTTCCTATGTGCCCTACACGGGGTGGACGGCACCCTCTGTGAATCAGGAGAATGAGACATGTCCCTGGACCCATCCCAGACACGTGTCTGCACATGCCTTGTAAAATCTCTTTGAGTTGGCTTTTTAAATCTTCGGTGCTGATTATTTTAACCATGTTCCTGCTTAGCGTCTATTACTGTCCCATTTTACAGATGGAAAAATGAGGGTGTGAAGAGTTTAAAGGCTAGCCTGGGGGCAGAGTCAGTCAATAAGAACTGCAACAGGCCCTTGTGTCCAGACTTTCAATTAGCTGCTCTTTTTACTAACAAAGTTGTCAAGGCAAGGGGAAAAAAAGGTTAGAGCTTCAGTTTCTCAGCCCCAGGTAAAAGATGTGCAGTAATACAGTTGTCAATTAAGTGCAGGAAATGGTCCACGCTGGTTTAGGGAATCTGCAAAGAACAGATCACATGACAAAACTGTCCCCACTCAACCCATTTTTTATAAAAATATATCACTTCCTGGATTAAATGTGGATTGTAACATCAAGAAAAAATTTTACTGAACGATAACATCAACATGATCTACTTGAAAGAGCTACAAAGAATTAAAGTCAAGGGGGCTTTGCTGTTTTCAGGCTAGTAACAAAAATGAATACATATCTGAGTACGTATATACGTGTGCCTATAAGTACAGCACACGCAACCACCTGTATGTGCATACATAACACAAACACATACCTGGTACACCCGATTTTACATGAACAGCTGTATGTGTACATACGTGATGCACAGACATACATGTACCGCCAGATCTCTCCTGCACCAGAACATACCACCTCAAATCCCCTAACTCAGGGGCTGGTTTGCACCACTAGAGGAACAGACAATTCATGTTTGCCCTGGGGCTAACGGATTAACCTGAAAAGTAACACACTCTCATTTTCACAGAGGGTTTCGAAAACCTTAATAAGCACATCTACCAGCAGCAGTGGCGAACACTTACTGAATTTTTGGTCCAGTAACTAGCACAGGGCAACACTCCTGCGACGCGAGCTGCTGCTATGACCTGTTTACTCATGTGGTAAGAACACAGGCGCTAGGCATCATTGTGGGCACTGGCAGTATATAGGGGAGCACAATGGACACAGAACCTGCCCCGTGGTGTGAGCTTGCTCGTGGAGGAAGCAGACAATAACCAAGATAAGTAAGTAATAAATGTAGATGTGATGATCTACATTTAATCCAGGTAAGCAAGTAAACACAGAGCATGTTCGGTAAGAGTAAACAGTAAAACTGAACGAGGCTGTCACGGGGCCCGGGGGGCAGGCGATGATGACACGGGGACAGGACGGGACAGGACAACATTCCAGAGAGAGGCCAGCATGTGCACGTCTGCTGAGCATGAGGAGGGGGAAGGGTAGAGTGCTGGCAGGACCTCCCCGGTCGCCACCAGCCTTCTGGTCTCCAAAGTGTATGCGCTGGGAGAAGGGGGACATCCACCAACTTACTCAGAGAGTGACACGGGTGATCTACTAAGCCGAAAAATGGCACAGTGACTGGCAGGAGGCTCCTGGCTGGCCTAGCTGAGAGGGGACAGTAGAGACCGAGGGCAGCAACAGAGATGGCCAGGAGCCCCGGTGGGATTCACAGGCCCAATCTCAAGAATGGGGGATCAGGCCTGAGAGCGAGGAAGGGCAGGGATGCCCCTTCTGAACAGGGCGTGTGGTGGGACGCTGTCAGGCACGTCCTACATGTTACCTCCCTCCATGTGCGTGACGATGTTGAGACAGATGCTACTGCAGGACCCCCATTTCCCAGGGGAGGAAGCTGTGCCACCACAGTCATTCCGCAACTCGCTCAGGAGAGTGAGCAGCCTGAGGCCCAGGTGATCTGCCACCAGTAGGATTTACCTCGTAATGAAGCGCGTGGCTGCCTCCATAGCCATGAGGACAGGCAGGTGGGGGACAGACGTGGTGACTTCTACAGCAGATCATCCCTAATGGATTTTTAAGAGAAGCGGGGAAAGAGGCCATCCCTGGGTATGCTATAAAGTAGAAGGCAAATATAATACTATTTAAAAACACACTCGTATAGGGGCGTCTGGGTGGCTCACTCGGTTAAGTGTCCAACTCTTAGCTCAGCTCATGATCTCAGGGTCGTGCGTTCGAGCCCCGCATGGGGCTCCGCATTTAAAAAAACCAAACCAAACAAAACCCACAGTCATATATATATTATACATATCTGAGCGTGCACAGGAAAATATCAGAAAGGTTATAAACTCACTGTTTATGTCTGGCAACATGACAGGTAACTTTTGTTTCCTTTTTGTTTCTCATCTAAACTGCCTGTGGGGAAGCTGCTGGGACTTCCTTTTCTCCCGGTGTTATAAATAAAATTAACAAATGAAAATGTGTATTGTCCTTATGTACCTTTCTGTTCGCTCTCTCCTCCTTTCTCCCGAGTCGGTTGAAAAGCCTCTTACAGAGTGGCTGCACCAGCTTGCATTCCCATCAACAGTGTAGGAGGGTTCCCCTTTCCCTGCATCCTCGCCAGCATCTGTCATTTCCTGACTTGTTGATTTTAGCCATTCTGACTGGTGTGAGGTGATATATCATTGTGGTTTTGATTTGTATTTCCCTGATGCTGAGTGATATGGAGCACTTTTTCATGTGTCTGTTGGCCATCTGGATGTCTTGTTTGCAGAAATGTCTGTTCATGTCCTCTGCCCATTTCTTGATTGGATTATTTGTTCTTTGGGTGTTGAGTTTGCTAAGTTCCTCAAAATGTTGAAAATAGAACTGCCCTATGACCCAGCAATTGCACTACTGGGTATTTACCTTAAAGATAGAAACATAGTGGTCCAAAGGGGCACGTGCACCCGAATGTTTATAGCAGCAATGTCCACAATAGCCAAACTATGGAAAGAACCTAGATGTCCATCAAAAGATGAATGGATCAAGAAGATGTGGTATAGATATACAATGGAATACTATGCAGCCATCAAAAGAAATGAAATCTTGCCATTTGCGACAACATGGATGGAACTAGAGCGTATCATGCTTAGCGAAATAAGTCAAGCAGAGAAAGACAACTATCATATAATCTCCCTGATATGAGGAAGTGGTGATGCAACATGGGGGCTTAAGTGGGTAGGAGAAGAATCAATGAAACAAGATGGGATTGGGAGGGAGACAAACCATAAGTGACTCTTAATCTTACAAAACAAACTGAGGGTTGCTGGGGGGAGGGGGGTTGGGAGAAGGGGGGGTGGGGTTATGGACATTGGGGAGGCTATGTGCTTTGGTGAGTGCTGTGAAGTGTGTAAACCTGGTGATTCACAGACCTGAACCCCTGGGGATAAAAATACATGTTTATAAAAAAAAAAAATTAAAAAAATTAATTAATTAATAAAAAAAAAAAAAAAGAAAAAAAGAAAAGCCTCTTACAACGTTTCTGTTAACTTCAAACCTAAATTGCTGTGGTTCCTGAATTTAGGTAGCTCCTTGGGGTGAATCTAGTTTCCCTACAATTCCTGGGACCTAGACTAGCATGTAGGTCTTGAGATCCAACCTGGTAAAAATGAGGAAATAAGAGGAGCCCACAGCTACAGTGGGAACGAGAAGTGAGGATGAGCAGGGGAGTGAGTCCCCTCACCCAGCTCCTGGAGTGACACTCCTTCCTTGCTGATGGATGACCACACTGGAGAAGGAGGGGGAGCAGGGGCCTGCACAAGCCTGGGAGGTCAGGGTCACAGAGGATGATAACAGGACAGGGAAAGGCCCCAGAGAAGGAAAGGAAACAGGATCTCAGCCCAGATGGCTTGTGGGGGTCGGGGGGTAGGGGGAGAGGCATGGGGTCAGGGGTCAGAATCAAAGGAGGAGAGAACTTGCTGGAAACAAAAAGCAAGAAAGTAAGGTTGGGCACTCCTGGTCAGCAGTCCTCAGTGGAGAAGTGTGACTGAGGAACACGACAGCTGACCTGTCAAATAAGGAGCCATGTGACTGCAAGGCTGCACAGGGACCCGCCAGAAGACGACTCCCGCGCTCTGCTGTGCTCAGTGCCGCTGCCTCGCCCTCGATCACTCTCCATCGACAACTGAACGTAAAGACGTCCTGACGACCCACGACAGACCAGCCTCGTGGTGCTCAGGACGAAGTCCATTTACAGTAAAGGCAACCCTCCCCCAGAGTGTGAGGAATGGCCCACACTGCACGGGAGCGGGACGGCCAGCTTCCGGTCAGGTGTGCCACACGCTGAGCTGTGAAAAACTTGACTGCAGCCATGGAGACCTGAAAACAACAAGGATGCGGCGGACAGTAACCATGTCAGAGGGGGAGAGACAGAAGTCCTCTGATCCAATCCGCTTACTGTGAACAGTCGTGGAGTTAAAACGGAGTAAAAGGAATGAGCCAGCCTTCCCAGTCAGCCCAGCCCGCGGAGTGAGACACAAGCCCGCACGAGCTGAGTCCACATCAGACGGCAGCAGCTGCCCATGAACACAGGGGCACTGTGGGAAACGAGACCCCTCTTGCAGGGGAGAGGTGATGCTGTCCCACGTCCTTAGGTTGGCAGATACCCTCCTGGTGAACAAGGCACTCAAAGCCAGAGCGTTCATCAAGGATGAAAGACAAAAGAAGCCCTTCCCAGAGTGGTCTCTGAGCGTGAAACATACACACTGCCACCAGCCACCCAGGGGTCCCCGTCTGGGCTCTCAGAGCACGACCCCGGAAAAGCCACACTGGGACCCCACACAGGCTCCTTCCCGCAGAGGAGCACGGCCCCAGAAGCTCCTCTAGACAGAGGTTGTGGCAGCTCTTCAGCGGGTCTGCGAGCACCATTCCCCCTTCTGCTCCTTCTTCCCCTTGGGATGCCATCAACTTCCAAACCTACTCCGTGGCTGTGGTCTCTGGAATTCCTTGCCACCGTTTATGCTGGAATGTTCTACGCCGGGCCCCAAGGGCCTCGACCACTCAGCTCTTTCAACTCGACTCCACTCTGCATCTCAGCTACCCAGCGGCTCCCTTTCTTCTCCGCCAACGGCCGATACATCTGGCAACACTTAACTTGTCCTTAACCTGTCCCCACCCGCAAACCCGGCAGACTCATGCGACTCCCTTTAGGCAACCATCTCATCCAAAAGTAGCCACAGGAGAAAACAGCTACTGGGATACACACGTGACTGGATTTTGAAGTAAAACATATTCAAACAAGGTTTTGGGAACTCCCATTAGTGAATTCGATCTCCTCATTCAATTCTGTAGAAAATTCAGGATTCACAGAGAGACCTCAAAATCTCCTATGAGAAATTCTACAGTGGCAGCTGGCCCTGTGACTGGAAAACAGAGGGAACCCCAAATGCACCCGAAGCCAGCCATCCCTCCCCATTAGCCCAGCACAAGACGCCCTCAGACATCCCGTTAAATCTTAGCCATCTTCCCTCCTGGCGGCTGCAGTGGCGTCCTGCTGGCTGCCCCGGCCACTCTGGCTTGTCCGTGTCTACCGGACAAGCTTGACCGTGTCTACCGGTCAACCGCCAGAGCGGTTCCTAAACAATACTGACCCGATCACATCACTCTCCTCTGACAACCTGCCACCATGTCTGGGACACTATCCCAGCGCTTCACCCACGGCCCTTGCTGCCCTCTTGCGGGTCTGCTGCCCACATCCTGCCGACCTCCCGCCTCACCACTTCCTCTCCGCTCGGTGGACCACATGGGCCCTTGGCTGTGCCTCGGGGGAGCTGCAGGGCCTCTGTGCTTACCTCTCCCATCTGGGCAGCTCCTGTCCCACACACCTGCGCGGCGCCCCTCACCTGGACTCAGGGGTCTGCTCAACGGTCACCTCTCAGAGGCCTTTCTGAGTGACCATATCAAACAGCACCCCTTCCCCGCGACCCCCAGCATGGAGGCCGGCACACCGCTTCAATTCTCTCCATTTCCCTGAACACCGCCGGGCCTCATTCGTTCGTTCTGAGTGTCTGCTTCACCCTGGCCAGAGCGTGAGCTCCAGGAGGACTCAGGGCAGCACCCCGGGGGTGGGAGCAGTGCCCAGCACCAGTAGGTTGCTCAGCAAAGACAAAGTGAAGGAACACACGAATATAAATGAGCACTTTCTGTCTGGCAGCCTCGGTACCCCGCAGTGGGGCATAAAGATGAATGACAGGCGGGATAGACGCTTTTCCCTGGAGGAACTTCAACCCTCACACTGAGTGAGGAGCAGAAAGCACAGTGACATGAGCTCTGGGGAAACGAGCCGAGGGGTCAGACAGGAGGTGGGGACAGACCAGGGCCAGATTACGAAGGAGTCTGAATCCACGCTAAGGAACAGGGCAGGGACTCCCCCAGAGCACCCAGCGCCCAGCATGACACGGGAACACAAGAAGTGAAGAACCTGAAGTCAGAGGGTCAGAACGCAAGGATTCTTGGCATGGGAGGAAAGAAGACATTGTAGGTTTCTAGGAAAATCCACTGCCCACCTGGGAGGACAGAGGAAGCTGGAAGAGAAGCGCGGTGACTCGGTGGGGAATAAGTGGAGTCTGTGGCACCTGTGACCGTGGGTCTAGGTCACAGTGCTTTTTCTGGTGGCCGGAGGACCCTGAACGAACTCAGAAATTCCACAACCCTGCTCCCTGACCTTCTTCTCTGTCGGGGACTCACGCCGTCCTGACAGAACTCAGCCACATGGGTCCCATGCCGTGGGAGCGACCTCTCGGCCACGCACAAGGAGCCCTTACCAAATGAGTAAGGTTAACATACGCTTTGTCATGCTTTCCAAAAACAAGGGATACCTGTTTTGCAGTGAAGTCTGACACAAATGCAGAGACTCCCCAGGGCTTTTTCCTAGTCGGTGGCTTGAAAGTCCAATTCTAAATGGGGAAACAACATTATTTACAATTTTAAAAATCAAAAAGTTCCCAAAGATGGGCATTATTGTAGTTTTCCACTTCGTAATGCCACGAAATCCCACATGAATGTATGTGTATGTACAGATACATATATACACATCTGGCTGAAGGGCTTGTTACTGGCCCAAATTTCAGTGACCTCAGTGCTCAATAAATTATCCTCTCCAGCTTCAGTCTCCAATTCTCTAAGAAGCCCACGATGCAGAAGCAGGAAGGACTAGACTGAGTCCTTTGAGGGCTCAGAGACTCTTAGAATCAAAGTCAAATGCCCTTGGGGAATTACTGGCCAAACAAGCTTAACTCCTGGGAGCAAGTGAGCTGTGCTCCTGAGGGGCAAACCTCTGGGGGAGGCGGGGGAGAGAGGGCAAGATGCGGCAGACAAGCACAGAGTAAGATGTCAGCTCTGTTCGAGAGAATATCCCACAACTAGAAGTGCCAAGAGCCAAATGACTGGAAACGAGCGGTCTGACCCTAGGAAGCATCCTTATCATCTTGATGAGGGCCAGGGAAAGGAGCTCATTTACACGGGCTGCTTGGCTGTCAATCTCAATCTCTCCTCCCCCTCTTCTCTGCTGTGTCACATTCGCTGAAGAGGGGCCTCCCCAGGGAGGAGCCGGCGAGCCAGGGATGTGCCCCAGGAGGCAGATGGGGCTGGATGATCGTGACCGCTGGCTTCCCCTTCCTGCGTCCGTCTCCTGCCAATGGGGAAACTCGAGAGAAGACTTCAGAGAATCTTGAGCTGGATGTCTTCTGGTCAAAAACCACTCCTCAGCTAGTACTTTTTAAACGTAACTGGTCCATTGGATCATGTTTGAAACAAAACACAGTTGTACAGAATAACAGGTATCATCTAGACTAGGAGGCCCTTATTATATCTGTGAGAAAAAACAAGCTCTGGGGACTTAGAGACTGGCCCACATCACTGGCACACTGGGGCCTGACGGGGGCTGGACCCAGGCGGCCCTGCAGCCATGCACTGGCCTGATTCTGCCCAAGGTGTGAACCAACGGACTCACAGCTTAAGGCGGCTGCATCATTTCAATGCCCAAATGACTATGGCACTGGCCGTTAATACCAGTAAAACATGAAATCACTACTGGTCTGAGGAGAAGTCCCAGCGGAGAGAAACATAAAGAGTAATCTGCTTAAAAGAAGCAAGCCTGGGGCTCCTGGATGGCTCAGTGGGCTAAAGCCTCGGCCTTTGGCTCAGGTCATGATCCTAGGGTCCTGGAATAGAGCCCCGAATCAGGCTCTCTGCTCAGCGGGGAGCCTGCTTCCCCCTCTCTCTGCCTACTTGTGATCTCTCTCTCTCTCTGTCAAATAAATAAATAAATCTTAAAAAAAAAAAAAAGAAGAAGCAAGCCCTATTGTGAGGACACTTCCTAGAATAAGACGTCATTTAAAAGTCACAGTTCTAAAAAAAGTAAAATAAAAGTCACAGTTCTGTGACACATCTGAATTTGCACATAGTATGACTGACAGATAATGTTTTATTCTAGGGCAGTAAATTATTCTCTTGCACATGCAAATTTTTATGAAAAGAAAAGAAAACAAACCCGTAATACACAAAACAACAAAAATCAGGGAAAAACCCAGAAAACATAGTTTGAATTGACCCTGCCTTTGTAAAGCAAAACATACTGGCATTCTTTTCTAAAGGGCTTTCAGGGGAGAAAAAAAAGTTTGAAATCAAAAGCAGATCTGAAGTTTGGCGGCTAAAAGAATGTAATATAGTAAATTCTGAGCACCTCACATTTCAACGCTATCCTACCTACTAGCCTGTTAAAACTAAGCCAACAAAACACCAAAAAGTCTTCTACCCAATCAACAGAGCCCAGATCACGGTTTCTATTTTAAACTTAGCTTTACTGTTGCACTGACAAGACAAGACAACCCCAAAATAAATACCATCCACTTAAACAACTTCCTTTATAAAGGTTGACAGCCCCTTCCCAGTGCCCAGTCAGGTGCTGTGCTCATTTCCAAATTGTGGATATCGAATTTTCAAGGTGCAAACACATTCCAGGAAAAAACTCATCGTTTCTTGGATCAAGTTCGGTGCAGACTCTCAGTCTGCAGTTTGTTTTCTTGATTTAAGAGGATTTCCTTAACATTCAACCGTACTGCGGGTCGTGAAACACAGTCCACTGGACACAAGTGCAGTTTCTCAACACACCGTTCCCAGCTCCCATGTACAAAAGCCACAGCGACAGTCCACTAACGGGGAAAAGCAGACACCAAGGAGGAGAACAATGTTGGCGCTTAGTCGGCCCCAAGCAACCCAACACAGAGCTTGCCGGACGGGGTCTGCATGGAGTTCAGAGCTTGGGACATAGCTTTGGCCTGGTAGGGTCCTACCAAAGAGACTCGTTCAAGGCTGGAGGCTCAGCAAGCGCCATGCTACAGCCCCTGTTTGACAACCAGGTTGGTTTAAAGAGCAAGCAGAACGTGGAGCATGTCCCACTGTCCTTGGACAGAGCCATGCGGCTTATGAAAGAGGCATCAGGGAGGGGACTGTCCCCCAAGGAAGGACTGATCTTTGTGCTGTTATCATTAACCACTTCAGAACTGGTTAATTTTGTATCCTGGAACTACTAGACTAATGTATTTAATTAAAAAATAAAGGTTAAAGTAATCAGTTATAATAATAATAAAAAAAAAGTGGATCTACCTGAAGCTAAAATGTGCCCGTTTAAAATCCTAAGAAACCGCAATGCAACAGCCACATGTTAAGTGGCACACGTTCTAGAAGGCAGAAAGCCATGCAGGTTTGTCCAAAGTCCATGGGCCTAAACAAGTCGTTTCTTGAGAACGTCTTTCCCCACGGCCCCCAGCCCTCTGGAACCGCTGTTCCACATTCTGTGTGTGAAACAGCTTTAAATACGCCCTGCCGAAGGGCCCACTGTCTGAGCCTGCGCGGGGACAGCCACACGGGCAGCAGGCCGACTGTCCACAATTTATTTGGCAGGTTAATGATCCCGAGTTTGGGTACTTTTTCTGTGATTCGATAGCCTGTGCTCCATGAGGGTTCTCCTCCCTGTGAAAACAGAAGAACATCATCTCCACAACCCCAGTCACTGCTCTGTAGGAATCCTATACCAAACAGGTATAGGATGCAGTAAACACAGCATTTTCTTACAACTGCCAGAGCTCTCGCTAATTCAACAGGGCACATGGTAAATAAAATCAGAATTAAAAAAGGAGCTAGTATGCTTTGATTCCTACTGCTTGAAAACGTTCGTTTCCAAACAATGACTATCAGAGGTCTGCAAGGCAGACCCCCCCACCCTGCAGCCCCAGAGTCCCACAGCTGTCGCTTTACTTACTTGTATTTTAAGAGTAGCCACTGAATTAGCCAGAGTCCTACGAGGATCATGCCGTTAATTTCACAGATTGAAAAGGCCCACTGCACCCGGTTAAAATGGTCGAAGAATGTGTCCGGCAGCGGGGGCTGCACCTCCTTGGGAGGCACTCGCTCGTGGACGACCGAGATCATCACCGTGGTGAGGACGAAGCAGGCCAGTGCGTACAGGAAGGCCAGGCACGTCTTGCCCCACTCCATAGGGTACTGGGAGCGCTCGGGCTCTGGCATGGGGATCTTGATCATCTCCTTCCTGTAGCCGTTGGGCACCCCGTTGGGCTTGGCCTGGAGGCCGGGGCCCGGGCCGGCTGCACCTGCGCCCAGGTGCCCGTTGGCGTGGCCGTTCTTGTGCGCCTCCATGTGCTGCTCCACCTTCAGCGTCTCGATCATGTCCAGGAGCCGCTGCCCGCTGTCGGCCGACACGCGGCATAGGGGTGGCCGCGTGAAGTCCTCCCGGGTCAGGCCGATCAGGTCCCGGCCCGTGAAGTGCTTCAGGGGCTCACAGTACTCGGGCATGGCGTGCTCCAGCAGCCAGTCTGCCACCTTCTTGGGGGACCAATACACCACCTCCTTCATGGTCCCGGCGGGCGGGGGTCAGCGGTCCCGCGGCGGCGCGCCCATGCTGCCCGGCCTCATGCCGGGGACGTGCGTGGCCAGACGTGCGGGGCTGCTCTCGCTCCCGCAGCCCGCACACCGCTCTCGGGGGCTCTCGGGGCCGGCGCGCTCACCTCATGGCGCCCTGGCCGTCTTCCTTCTGCGGAGGCAAAAGACACAGTCAGGAGGGGGCTGCATGCCCATCCCCGCAAGGTGCATGGCCCAGAGCGTGAGCGTCAGGAGGACGCAGACCCGGCCCCTGCGGAGGCCACGTCTGTCCCGCCCTCACTGGCCCGAGGGACTGCGGGCTCCCTGGCTGGCCTTCCCCGAAGGAGCAGCAGAGGACACCCCCCATGACCGTATCACAGCCTCTCCAAAGGCGTGTTGCCTAAGCAATAATGCAACAGGACTTCGGATGGCTCAGGGGCTCCCTCCACGCTCACTTGCTCACTGAGATAACCTGAAATCAGGCAGCAAATTTGCCTCATCTACCATTCTAGCCGGTGGAGAAATGTTTTCACGTGTACATAAAACAGAGCAACCTAACAGATATAGGAGAGAATCACAGAAACGTTGAGCCTCAGGACCATCTGGTCCAACAACATGCAAAAATACCAATGAATCCCTTTTTCCTCCATGCAGGGCATTTTCTACTCTTGTCTCACCTGTTTTTCTTTAATAAACATGTACAACTTTTGCAACACTTATAATTTAAAACAAGAAAGTTAAGAACAAAGACCCAGTTCTGTAACAGATCACCATGGTTAGTGAAATATGTCATCAGCAGAAGCCAGACCATAATCTGACTCAAGATCTCCCACGGGTAACCCCCGGGTGAGCTGTAGCTTACTCATCTGTGAAAGGAAAAGATTCAAATACCCCCTCACAGGGCTGTTGTCGGTGCTTTAAAAACCATACCTAAATCCAGCACTGAGAGGAGTCTGTTGATCCCACATCCTTTTTCTCCTTTCTCAATTTTTCTATCCTATCCAAGAGCTACTGTCTACTCTCACTGTGAGAACACCTTAAGAGTGAGCTTAACTTCTTCCCCTCATATGGTGAATGTTGTATTAACTACAAAAACGCCTGCACAGATCTGTAGGGTTCATGGCTAGAAATCAGTATTGGCAGTATTTCTTTTGTATGCCTTGTAGAATAATCATCTGATAAAATGCTCTTTTCAAAAAATTAAAAATCCGAGTTAAGTCTGAGGAATTGCATACTAGAGCATCTTCTAGAGAGGGCAGCATGTATTAGTGTATTAGAAGCTCTAGAAAATCCTCCAGGAGGTAAACTGGGTAGCAGGATTTCTCAAATGGATGTCACGGAGTCTGTCCTCCTGGCCACCTCCCCAGTGACTCCCGTCAGCAAACTGGGAGGTACTGGCACAAATGAGACCCAGGCTCCGCTCTACCGAACCCCAAATCTGATTGGGGAATAAAAATGGACAGATGTCCACTCCCAATTTCCCCATCAAATAACAACCAATGAAATGGCAATAAAGTTCAAGCTAACCTAGACTTTGCAAAAAGGTTGGGTGTTCTTCCTTCTGTGTATGCTGCTGTTCCAGTGCTTTCTGTAACATGTCTGTTTGCACCCACCCCCCTCAGGAGACCATGAGTGATGGTGGAAGGGCTGTGGTCTCGAGCACCCGCATAACTCACAAAGCAGGGGTTCACTCAATATCTGTTCATATCTCAAGAGATGTCCCTCACATCTGTCAGCAAGTAGACAGTGGAAGAGAACACAAAATCTACTGGAAATGCCACTGATACTGAAAACTGCTTCAGAACAATCTGGATCGTCAAGGAACATAAGGTGGGCGTTCTTCAGAAATATGAAACCGGAGTGGACTGTGGCCATTTGACAGACACCCTAGAGGAGCTTGGGTCATCCCTAGGACCACCTGGTGGCCAGAGGACACAAGCCAAATGGAAGTCCAACCAGATGGTCCTGTGGGAGAGGAGATCTCCTGGCATCACACCCTGGGTCTTGCCCTAAACACTCCTCAGCAGATCAGCCCAGGGAACCCTGCCCACCTCAAAGCGGCTATGAGAGCTCAAAAGAGAGACTCCTGGTGGGATGTTCAGGCCCAAGGGAATGAACGGGCTTCTCAGGTAGGTTCCTTGCTTCTTCCGGCCTATGTGGGAAGTCTAAGTCTACCAGGAGGGGAAACCCCTCAGAACCACAGAGACCAGACCAATGCCAATGTGTTATTTCACTTCTCTCTGCTGAGCAAACTGTCAGATAATCTCCTCTTAAGACCTCACCATCTTTACAACAGGAAAACAGCACATGGTCAGAGATGATATGGGACTCTAATCAGACTCACTCTGTGTGTGTGTGTGTCTCTCTCTCTCTCATACACACACACACACACACACACACACAGATGAAGGAATGCTAACCATACAGAACTCATCCAGCAGGGAGTTGCTGACGGTGAGAGTTACTCCAAAGACACAGTGAGATAGGCCAGTGGCTCCCACCAATAACTAGGCCAAAACAGGGTCGGCTCCCTAAGAGCCACGTTGGCACTTTCCATTTCCTCTCCAACAAGTGCCACGTCCTCCCTCAGTCCTGCAGATGGTTCCCAGCCCTGTCACCTCCCTGCATCCCGACACCACCAGTGTCTGCGATGATGCCCAGGAACTGGCTTGTGTAACCAGTGCTACGATGCGTGTCAGCCGTGTGAGATGAGGAGCCAGCAGCTGAGACCCAACTCGGCCATCTCCCTCCTTGCTAGAGCCCTCGAGCCCTGCCGAGCCTCAGTTTCCTCTGGAAAACAGGATCAAGTACAGCCTCACCCAGCTTCCTGCTGGCTGCTCCTCCAGGAGGCTCCCATCAGGGAGAAGGAATGAAAACTATTCATTACTCCAAGAAATCTGTCTTGTTCTTCTGGTAACATCCTGCTTTCTTCCTGACACCCGACTAGGCCTGCGGTAACGTCTCGTGAATACGGATTGAAGCTGCCCCTTCCAAAAGCCCAATCGTTCCACCACACAAGTTCAAAGAGCCTTCCAGATTTCACAAGAAGGCAAACCTTTGTTTTTCAAGCAAGCTTTGCAGCTTGAAAATAAAGGTATGGATGCTATTTTCGTGCAGATGATGCCAAAATCGTATAAAAGGGGAAAAGGTCACTTCTCTGGAAGTAAGTGCTTGGCACGTACTCGGAACGTCAAAGGCCATGGCTCATGGGCAGGACTTAACTAAGACCCCAGGCCCGGCCGTGGGAGGAGAGGTGGGAGAATCACTTCCTCCAGGTCCCACACACTCGCTTCAGAACAGAATCAAAGACACTGCAGCATTTCTGAGAAGTGTTTCCACATCTAGACCCAGAAGACTGTAGGTTAGGCTGAGCTCAAAACCACTACCACCAGCACCTCCGGCCTGAAAAGCCATCCTGAATCCACTACTGGACAATGTTCAGAAACCATGCATAGCTCAAGTCCTCAGACTTGGTACTCAGAACTCGGAAGTCGTAAGAGAGTAAAATCTTGATATTCCCCAGTACCAGAATATGAGCAATGGAAAAGAAGCTGGAGGGCTTGTTCACTTACAAGTCTCAGCCATAAGTAAGGTGAAGTCCAGTGAGACTGTGCAGTGTCTAAACTCTCCGGCATAGCAGAGTTAGCCCCGGAGACAAACCCACCATGCTTTCCAGGGCCGCCCACTACAAATATTCACAGATGTGCACATGAGTGAAGGGCAGTCTAAGCATCCTTTAAAAACAAACAAACAACCCACAAAAAAACACAAAAACCAAAAACCAAAAAATAGCTACAGAGTCCTATAGGATTAAGGGCAAGGACAACAACACATAGGCCTTATACATTCTAATGCAGCAGGGGCTTCTAGGAGACCCCAACTGAGTGAAAAATAAATGTGCTAAAACAATTTGGCTCCAGTTCTTAGAACAGGTATTTTAAGCTTTAATATCATAAAACCCATCAGACAATATGCCACAACACACTATGAACTATTTATAGCTAATTATCAAAGCCAGCTCTCTAGAATCAGAAAAACAGGTTAAAGCAATTATCCTGGTAACAAAAACAAACCATTAACCAAACAAAAGAACTAAATATTTTATGAATATGTGTTTCTCCCTATCCCAAAAGAATCTACTATATTATCTTATTGTCTGCCGTTGTCTAGAAATAAAACATTGTTGTGTTAACACAAAGCTACCATATCAACTAAACAATGAACTCAAGTTTCCAAGAATTCAAATGCCAGAAAATGGGTATCGTACCCACGAAGCAACTGCTCAGAACGTCTGAGTTCTAATAACTGCTCAGTACTTTATTCCAATCCCACTGCCTCAGTCTCCTAAAATGGAAGAATTTATTCCATCTGCTTCTTGCATATTAGTTTAAGGAATTTATGCACAGCTGACAGTACTATGGGTAACATAAAGCAAGACATAAAAATGGAAGAAATTTTTATACTGAATATTATTTATTCTTTGAAGAGTCAAGGAACTTTTAAAGTAAGTGCCATGAAATTAAAAATTGTATTTTTACAATTTTTTTAAGGCACAGTGTACCCAAGACTGAGTGAACTTAGCTGCCAGTTCAATGGAGAAACTACAGCAAAGTTCCAGATGTTTCTACCTGCTGGTAGTGGTAAATCAGAGTAGAAAGTAGTGTGCTGCACAATTAGTCTTAGAAGCACACTCTGAGTTAAACGTTCTGCTTCTTGTATCAAATCTTTAAAAACAAGAGAAGTAACATGGGCTTTATATGTGAAGTCTGCTCTCCTAGCTCAAATAATCAACTCAGTCAAGATCAGAACTGGGGGAGTGTGGAGCTCAGACCTCTAACACGAAACTACCTGTGGGTGCTTTGTTAATGAGTAACATGAATCAGAAACCGACATTATTATCTTGAAATACATGAACTGCTTTCAGTAAAAAGAGTAAGTCCAGAAAAAGGTCTTTGCATCCCCAGAACCTTCCATAAAAGGCAGCAGTGACTATCAGACCTTCTAGGGCAACGCAGTCCACTCCAATACTCAGGAGACAAGAGTCCCAATTCTCCTCTAACTCAATCTGGGGAACTCTGGAATGCTTTCCTCCAATCTCATTAGCTTTAGATTTTTGTTGTTACTGTGGTTAACATGCAAAGAGTTAACCTAAATAGGCAGAATTCATAAAACTGAGAGCAAGTGCACAGTTCCAGCTGAAACACCTGCAATATTAACTTCAATCCGCAGTGGAAGAATTTTAGATAGCTCGTGATGCCTTAACCTTTAGATGGTCCTTTTAAATTGGTATTATGCAGCGTTCACAATTCCAGAGTCAACTCTGAGTAGCAAACAAAATTGTCCCGTAAGCAGTGGCTCCCTGAATAAGGTCTACGCCGCCTGACTTTGCGGAGATGGGAGAAAGATGGGGCTAGGGGCTGTTCAGGCTGCCCCCCTCAGTTGGTGCCATCCTCCTGCCCCCCTCCACTCCTTGTCTATTTCACCATGTCCGACACTTAGATTTCACAGTATCTGACACCTATTCTTTCTCAGCAGCTGCCCTATAACTTAACCAACTGAACAACTCCCTTTATGTGGCCCCTCCCTAAAATGACCCATGCAGTGCTCGTAGCCCCACCATGTTCCAGAGGGAAAGAGAAGAGTCCTTGCTGATGAAAGCAGTATGTAGGAAATAAGAATAGGAAACTGGCCATGTCAATTTCATGCTATATATCATGGTTCTGTTCCTTTCTGGATGGTTAGAACCGTGTCATCCATTTCAAGGAGAGCCCTACACTACCAGCAAGACCAGCTAATCCCTCTTCCCATACCTTGAGCTTCCATTTGAGTCATTCTGGGACAGACTATAATAAACCTTTTGTAGCCAGAAAATTCAATGTATCATTTATTATGCCAAGAATTAGAAACCACCTGAAAGTTACACAGGGAGAATTAAATACAGTATTATACAACAGAATACTAAGCCTCCATTAATCCAGGACTAGATTTCTATAGCTGTTGTGATACATATGTATACTTTTGTCTCTCAACAGGCTACAGGAGACAAGAATACCATTTTTGTAAACATACATGTATCAAAACTATTCAGAGGAAAGAAGGCTGAAGGCACATATCAACTTCTGTTGCCTTTGGGCAATGAAATCAAAAATTAATTGCTTAATTTTTTTCAGTGTTTTAATTTCCCTAATAAACGCATACTGCTTGTGTTTATTCGAGCATTATCTATGTTTTTAAACATGGATGCTGCACTCTAAGATTAAACACAGACGCTTCCTACGTTACCTTTCTTTCAAAATAAGAAGTGCGCCTGCAGATTTCTCCAAGTAATTGGAACCTTTGCCTCCTGTATGTAACTAACTCCCCAAGTCCTTCAGATTTTCAAAACATAATGGTCCCAGGAGATGAGGCAGACCATCTACAAAGATAAAGCTCAAATCCTGGAACCCAAGTGCATCAAGAAATTTCTGTCTCAGATACTTCCAATCATTCCAGAGAGAAAACAACAACAAACCATTAGAATTAAAACTGTTTCATCATCTAGATTTTCAATGCGCATCTATCTAGGTATCTACGGCCAAATGTCAAAGACCATTGGGAAACCCTGCCCTCTTGTCATTACAAGAAAAACCTTGCAGACCTCTAATGATGAGTAATCACTACGGCTTTCCCCTGGCGTTTTTCTTAGAACCCAACTACCAAAACTCTGAAGATGATCTACTTCTACTTTACTGATTAATAACCACCTATGTCTGAAACCAGCAGGACATTTTAATATTCATCTGGCCAACCTGTTGTCCTCGAACCCAGACTCACTGTAGCAGCACCCCAGAATGCTGGGGGCATCGTCAATGTTTGCAGGGTCCACTGGCTCTCGCATCCAACTGACATGCACAGTGGTGATCTCACCTGCTCCACGAGGCCTGGGAAAAGCTCCCCATTTGCTTCTGCTTTACTTTCCACCTCCGGGATTTCTCTACCTTATGGCCTTGCCCTGCAAACAGTGGACCTGGGCTATACCCTGCTCCAGTGGGTAGAAGCTTTCCTCACAAACATTCATCGTACACCTCCCCAATTGTGCTTTCTGCCCATAAGGCCCTTCATATCTCCTACATTCATCCTTGTAGGATTATTGCCTTCAGGAAGCCCAGTTTCATTTGCCTCTGACTCTTTTGAGCCTAACACACACTATGTACTTTAATAGATGCTTGCTGAACATGTGAATAAAAAAGAATGCAAAGAGGGGCGCCCAGAGGATTCAATAGGTTAACCCTCTGCCTTAGGCTCAGGTCATGCTATCAGGGTCCTGGGATCAAACCCTGCATCAGGCTTCCTGTGGGGAGGGGAGCCTGCCCCTCCCGCTGCCCCTCCCCCTGCTCGTGTGCACACATGTGCACATACATGTTCTCTCTCTCTCAGATAAATAATAATTTTTAAGAAAAGAATGCAGAGATGGACCCAATGATGTGTACCTCTTTGTACATCCAGCACATAAAAACCTACATAAATGTAACTGTGGGAATTTTAATACAAAAATGAGTGGCCAAGTACAGAAAGGGGATTTCCCATGTACTAAAAGCCAGAGTGGGAAACATAAGAAGCCAACACACGGAGCCCCGAGGGATACTAGCTATAGATCCTAGTTGCCAGGGCCTGGGCTTTTAAGATTCAAGGGCAGAGGACATGGCCTGAGCCCAGATCCAGACAGGCAACTGGAACTAAAACCTTGAATTAAACCAGAATCCCTCTAGGACTGGAAAAGTTGGGCGTGTGAGATCAATACACAATAATGCAAACTTCAAACTCAAAGGACTCGTGTGGTGTGGGTTCCAAGCCAACAAATTAACGCAAATACATAAGGCAAGTAACTACAAAACAGCACTTAGGGACCCTCCATCAGTAAGAGTTCACAGCATTCCCACGGAAGAAGTCATCTCAGCCAAGGATGAACAAGAATTGAAAATTACCAGTCACATGAGGAAATAATCCACCACGAAGGAGAACTTTGGCAGGTGCAACAAACAGGAAGTTTGCCAGACCATGAACTTGAGAAAATAAAGTACGTTAGAAGAGGCTGTGAAGGGAGTACACAAAAGACGCCAAGGCAAGTTGTAACCTTACAGAAGGAACCAGCCCTAGTGGGAACAAAGACAGGTGTGTTTAAAGAAGGTGCACGCTGGTGCCCCAGGAGGAAGGGGAGAGAACAAAGGGTTAAGTGGGGCTCATAAGAGGACAAGAAATGGGCAAATGTGTAAGGGGTTACCTGCTTACTGTGTTTAAAGGCAAGGGACAGGTTTTCTCAAACCCCAAGCTCATGGCACCCAGCAGCCGTATCGTCTTGGGGTTTTTTTGTGTGGCGGGGGAGGGGCAGAAAAGTACATGCAGTCGATCAAAAGATGATGCAGACTGAAAAAAGGTGTCTAACTGAACATATGTGTTAGTTTCCACTGCCTCTTCAAGCTCCCCCGATACGAGCGTGCAGGGATTTCTGAAAAAGAGGAAACAGAAGAGGCAAGGAGAGGAGGGGACCAGGGAGCAGGACCTCAGCCCGGAACCAGAAAGAGTGAGAAGCCTTAAAAGGACGAGGAAGCTGGTGGCACGGGGACCTTGCAAGATGGGGGTGAAGGTGGAGCTAAAAATAAGGGCTGGTTGAAAGACCATTTAAGCAGTTCCCTCCAGCTGCTCACTGCATGCAGCCGAACCACCCCCACCCTTGCCCCTAGCTGAGAAGCCTGGACCCGCCTTCTGTGGAAGGGGGGATGAACAGTCGCCAGGGTAGGCAGCACCAGAAAGCAGCGGCATCATGGGGCCCCAGCTCTTGATTTCAGCTCAGGTCATGATCTCAGCATCCTGGGATCAAGTCCCACGTTGGGCTACTTGCTTGGTGTGGAGTCTGCTTGGAATTCTCTCTCTCTCACTCTCCATCTACTCCTCTCTCAAATAAATAAATCTTTAAAAAAAAAGAAAGCAGGGGCATTGCACTGAACAGGGACTAAGTAAAACAGATGCAAACAGATGTTAGTAAGTCAGCCCTGCCCTAACCCTTTTATCTTATTGGCTCCCACAGTACTGGCTGCGGGATGAAAACTTCCAGACAGGTGAGCCGTTCCACGTTTTCTGAACCCCAGACATTTTATAAGAACGCAGACCATCTTGTGCTGAAATCCAAACAAACAAGATTCATGAAAAGTGCTTCCAGACAGCACTTTTAGTGCTTCCTTTAAAATATGAACAGACAAGTAAAAATTAGCAGACGTCTAAAGAAACTCTCTGATAAATATGAAAGCGGAGATTAAAACAAAACAGAACACAGAAGACACAGACCAAGTAGGTAAGTACAATGTTAAGAAAAACTAAGGTTCATATCTTCAAACGGGTACAATGAGCAAAATGGCACACACACAAAAAGGCATCCAGAGAATTTTTTTAAAAAAAGCTCTCTGTGAATTCACGGTAAATACAAAAAATTCGCTATACAGTAAGTTAGAATAAAATCTCTCAGTAAAAAAAGACAAAGAGAGAGAACCGAAAAAAAAAAAAAAGGAAAAAACACCCAACACGGAAGCTAGGAAGTTCCATGTGTGAGTAGTAAAGTTCATGAGGGCACAAGAGAAAACAGATTTCTTGGAACTTAAGGGGATGTGACCAGCCAGATGGAAAGCATCTGTCAAATGTCCAAGAAGCATGGCTGAAAATACAAGATGTGTTCCTGCTATTACTATTCTGTATTAACAAATTATCTGAGGGGCGCTGGGTGGCTCAGTCGGTTACGCATCAGACTCTTGATCTCAGTCAGCTCAAGTCTTAACCTCAGGGGTCGTGAGTTCAAGCCTTGAGTTGGGCTCTGTGCTGGGCGTGGAGCCTACTTTAAAAAAAAAAAAATCATTCTAACAGAAAAAGGGGAGCACGATCTCAAAGGATGCTCTGTCTCACTGCTTGTCACCATCCTGGTCAAACTTCCTTCCATCTACTCCAATCTGCACCTGCTTCCAGTCTCCGCCCTCCACCTCTCTTACAAGCATTTCCATCCCCAGCCAGAAGAAACCCCACACACTTCAAGCACAAAGACCGTGTTCTTGGGGGTGGAGGACAGCAGGATATGCAGCCCCAAGATCGGCTGCCTTGGCAGAAGGTTCATCTTCAGGTGAAGGCAATCGAGAGGAAGCGGAGACAAAGAATGCTCTCTGCTCTTCTCATAGCTGTCCCGAAGCCAGACACAAATTTGTAAAAATCTCCCCCACCCCTCCACCAGGAACAGCAGACATGAATCGGGAGACAACTTGGGACTCAGCCCAGAGGAACCCACCTAACGAAACCTGCATTCCTTTTCCCCATGTAATCTGCCTCCTCACGTTTGCTGCCCTGGATAAGCTCCAAGTCTTAGAGCCTCTGTCTTGCCTCTACTCAGAAAATTCAATGTTCTTTTGTTAAGATGCTGTATTCACCCAGGTTCTTACCATTCTTTCCAGTCATTCATCCCTAAGTGCTCCCCTGTGTACACCCCATAACACTTTCATAAACTTGTTTGCCTTTCTCTAGTTAATCTGTGTTTTGTCAGTGTAATTTATGGGTCCCCAGCCAAAGAACCTGAGATAGTTACAAGAAAAGGGGATTCCTCCCCCCCCCCCCCCGTGATATCTACGAATGGAATTTTTACTGCATTTTTAGTCGTACTCCTGTAATGAGCCATGGTGCCTCTTTAATAGTATATAAATGCCCGGAATTAAAGCACCATAAGATTTTGATACATTTCATAGGCAGTAACAATTTCCCCAAGATTTCCTAAGTTCAGATTTCAAATATATTGTTCCCTTGTCTCACACACCATGAAAACGTCCTGGAAGGCTTAATACTTCAGTTCCTAAACTGCTTCTCTCCCAGAATGCTTCTGCCACCCAGAAGGGGTTAAAAAGTCTTACTTAGATGTGTGCTGATAATTAGACTCAGAAGTATGGCCATTTTTATTTATTTACTTTATTTTTTTTTAAAGATTTTATTTGTTTATCAGAGAGAGAGAGAATGCACAAGCAGGCAAAGACAGAGAGAGAAGCAGGCTCCCTGATGAACAAGGAACCGGATGCAGGACGTGATCCCAAGATGCTGGGATCATGACCTGAGCTGAAGGCAACAGCTTAACCGACTGAGCCACCCAGGCATCCCTGGCCATTTTTAATAATTAGTGGGGGCTCTAGAAGACCCACGCCTAACAGTAAGACTCAACTAATTTGAAGTATACCTTTAGTGTTTAAATTGGAGACTGCTCAGTTTCAGCTCAGGCTGAAAGGATACACCACAGTTTCCTGATTAATCCAAAATAAAAATCTTATCTGAAAGGAAGAAGGTTTTTGTTTTGTTTTGTTTTGTTTGTACAGTACCCTGAGGATTAGAAAAACCACGGAACTCAAAACTCTTCCATTTTGGTGAGAAAAGTCTACGCAATCTTTTCTAAACTTAAACTTACAGAAACAAATGTAACTCACTGAGGTAAAAGGAAAGCTAATTTAGGGAACATGACCCCAGAGCATAACACGGCATTCCAAAATTAGCAACAAGTCATAGGTCCATATAGGAGAAATCAAGTTCAAGTCTACTTCCCCAAATAAATTTCTAATACTTCCGTGGACAGCGGGAGGAGTGCAGAGTTTCAGACTACAGAGCATCCCAAGAGGTACATTCGAGGTTGATGACGTTTCCATGTACGTCTGCTGGGCAGCATTTCCCATGAGGACACTGCCACATGCCTGCCGTATTTGCCCACAAAATGTTCCCCTGCCTGGCTCGGGCCCTGGACCCCATCTGGTTCCCTGGAAGTCAACAGAATCAAGGATCTCGAGAAAGCAAGTGGGGGTCTCCTCTACCTTTATTCCCATGTTCAGAAAAAGATGCATGAAGCATTTTCCCCCAACCAAAGCTAAACCAACTCTTAAAAAGTGAGTCTCTAACAATACATCAACTTCTCTCTGGTCACCATTGCCCATGACTTCTTGATCCTAACTATCTGATAATTTCTCAAACTTCCAGGGCCCCCGTTCAGTGAGCTTCTTTATTTTTTAGATTAAAAATGATTTTTCATTTGAGAATATCTGACACACAAAGTTACATTAGTTTCACGCGTACAACATAGAGGTTTAACTGCTCCATAGTTATGCTACACAGTGTACTTCTCTGTTAATGGATCAGTGGCTCCTAGCACCAAAGTTCAGCTGGAAAAGGGCCTCAGAGACAGCTATGGACTAAGGTAGAATACCACCAGGGGGCAGCAGAGAGTCCACGAACTCACACACCCAGGCACCCTTCCCAAGCAGTAAAGATCTGGGAGACCCCCTCCAGCAGAGATCCCACACCCAAACAATACAAGGAGGCAATCCAATTGCAAGAACTAGAACCTCTCTTTCAACCCCCCAACTGACGTTACTTCCACCAGACCCATCTGATTCTAACGTGCATCTCGAGACCCTGCTATCAACAACGTGGCCGCGTCCAGTTCTAGGAAACCATACTGTAAATCAGAGCCATCCCGCACCTCACCCAACAAGACAATCGCTTAGACATTTATTCTTGCTCTACACAACAACTTAATAAACTCTATTCTCTGGCTACTGTAACCTCATGAAACAAAACTAGAACCTTGCACATGATAACCCCACATCAGTGACAAAAGCTGAACTGTAAAAACACTGTGTAAGTTGTAGAATTGGTTAGCAAGGGGTGAGGTGAAAAACCAGAAAGTCTGAAAAAGCACAGCAAAGGCTGTAGTTCATTCAGTGAAATACAAGTTTTTTTAAAAAGAAAAAAATGTGGAGGACAGCTGACACACAAGGTGACATGAGTTTCAGGTGTATGACACAGTGATTTAACCTCTTTATGTGTGACGTTGCGCTCAACTCCAGTGTAGCTCCCATCCATCAGTTCAGGACACTACTCAGTGCCAGTGACTGTTCCTGTGCCGACCCCTTCATGCCCGTGGCTCATTCATTCGGTAACTGGAGGTCTGTACTTCCCACGCCCCTTCGCCCCTTTCATCTATGCCCCAATAGTTTGCTCTCTGTTCAAATATGTTCTTTACTCTCAACAAGCTTCGAACGCATATCCCTGTGCTGTATCATGGTGAAGTACATTGTGAATGGGTCATGAAGTGTCCTCTCAAGTTCACACGCATTTATGAAGTCTCTAACACTAACACAAACGTGATGCCAAGTACGAACCACGGCACTGGACAAACCACCATGGAAACACTTGGCCAAATACTTCACAAATGAAAACACCGGGCAAAACATTTTTTATTTGTCCCCGATTGCAAGTAAAAGAACTCCTAAAAAATCAGTTAAGGAAAAGACTTTAAACAAAGATTAGAAGTAGGCCAATCACACATGCACAGCCAACCAACAAATGTGGAGGAAAAAAAATTCAATCTCACCAATGAAAAACAATCACAGCTACTGAGCTACCAAAGATGAAAAAGAACCACAATTAAAACAAAAAAAAACAAAACAAAACCCTCCAGCATCTGCACATTCTGTCAATCCCACTTCTGAAGTATCCTGAACCCATTCCCATCTCCCTCCTTCCACACCACCACTGTGGCTCCACGCCACACCTCAGGGGAATTCCTGCCTCAACCTCCTCTACTCACCTCTCGCCCAAACTCCCAACTGCATTCTCCATAAGGCGGCAACAAGAATTTCTTAAACTCTGTGACTCCCATCTTTGAAATCCTGCAGTGCTTCCCGCCACTCTGAGAATAAAACCCATGCTCAACTGTTACATAGCTTACAAGACCCTTCCTGCCCTTGTACGGCCAAGTGCCGCCCCCGTACACTTTAATTACAGGAGTCTGCTTCTAGTTCCTGATGGCCTCAGGACCTTTGAACAGTCATTGCAAACCCAGACCCGGTCACCTTCTTCCTCACTCACCTTCCAGGTCTCCACTCTTATGTGATCCCTTCTGATAACCCTCTGTGATCATCCCCCGACCCACATCATCTCCCTCAGTGAGAGTATCTTTCTGTCCTACCACCTTGGAAGCTCCGTGAAGGAAGGCTCGTTGTATTTTTCCCCTACAGTATCCCAGGAGCTAGCACCATGCTCGGCACTCAATATAAATCTCTGCTCCATGAGTGAAAAAATAAATACTGGATAAGGAAGGCAGTTGCCAGTATCTGACTCTAAGAACACTGGTCTTAAATCCAGATTCTTCAGAGTGTGACAATAAATAGATTATGCTCTTGAAAACTCATATTCTCTCACCTATAAAAAGAGAATAAATCCATAAAATACATCATCAAAAAAATTCATTAAAAAATAAATATCCTCTTAAAAAGAAATACAGCTAGGATTTTCAGATGGGAAAACATACATCCTTTAATTATACCGCTTTCTCCTTTAGTAGGAAAAGATAATGACAGGAGCCACACTGACTTAAGAACTTAAGCATGCAAACATGCAAAAGGAATGCAAAAGAAATCAGCCATCCAATTGTTATGCTTAAGGAGAAGGTTCAAAGAGGTAGCTCAGTTTTTTTTTCTTTGCCACAGGCAAAGTAAAAAGAAAATCCAGAGTTAACACCACAAAATGCAAAACTGAACGTAATCAGAGAAAATTTATAATTTCATATTTACACAATGAATTAGAGTAAAAATACGACTTTACCCTCCGAATTATAAACACAGTCATTTGCCACCTAAAATGAAGCCCTCCCTTTTTTTTCAAAGTGACCAAAATCCCCATAGGGAGGACGCTGGGTCAGGTTGGTTGAGTGTCACAGTGGGGACACAGTACCATCCTGAGCAACAGGACACCTTACAGGCGTTGCCCAGTGGCTTCAGAAAGAACAAGAATGAGGTTCTTTTTGGATGGACTGTTCATTCATCTGAAGTCGCAGCTGAGGCCTGGCTGGGGCAGGAGAGGGGAATCAGGCCGACCAGAGCAAAAGGATGGCGAGATGGCCCGTCGCTAAGCACCCCATCCCTAACAGAGCCTGGCCACTGGAACAGAGCTGCAGGCGTAGGTCCTAAGCTGTGTTTTTTTAATGCCCAGATCATGGAATGCTCACTTCCACCCCCAAATTCTGCATGCGTTAACAACCTAAACCATTTGACAAAATGTCAGTATCATGTCCAAGGAGAACATTATGTTATCATAACCTGAAAAGCAGGCCCAGCTCATTAAAAGCATTTCACCGTCTTGTCAAATGAGTTAAGGATGCAAACTGTGGGATCAAACCATTTCACTTCCAAATGTCACAGGTTATTTCGGCATAAAAGAGAAACAAGGAGCAAGGGAAACTATGGATTTCATTTGTAAAAGGACAAAACAGCAGTCGTGAAGATCGAAACTGGAAAATGACTAAGAATGGCAATTGTACCCTACATTTGGGAAGAAAGAATCTCTTGATAAGGAGGGTATTTAGCAACAAAAAGTGCGAAAAGCGGCTTTCCAAATTATTTCTGAAAACTACGTTCTTACCAGTAAGTAACAGGGGCGGTCCCGTGGGTGGCCATACCATTTCTGCATCGTGTTCCACGCCTATGTTGGGGGAATCAAGTTACACACAGAACGTAAGGTCCTCGTCTAAAATAAGCCCTGCTTGTGCTGACCTCGGGCACGTTCCAGAGACTCCCTGTCCATAAAGGGGACTTGGTCAGCATTCAGAGAGCACATGACCCACGCACCCTGGCAAGGGCGACAGGCACTGCAACCACGCTGAAGACGCATGCTCAAAATCACCTTCTATTTATACTCGTAATGAGCTTTTCTCTTTGGTATAAACAGAGCCACACTAAGAGCTAAGGACTGAAAATTATCCATATCTCTAAGAGCCCAGGCACATCATGAGAATAAAACCATTTACTAATAAGCACGTACTAAGCACTGAACAGTGTCCGGGACACTCCGGGAGCCCCAGGAGCACACACCACGCTCCTGCCCAGCGAGGTTCCTCTGGCTCCAATAGTAAACACTTGTTCAGCGAATGAGCACATGGAACCATGACTAGTACCTCGTGTATCCACACTTACTTGGAACTGACCCTGGTGACGGTTACCACCACGAAGCAGTAGCAAACCCGTGTCCACAAGAACGGCAGAATAAGCCACTGAACCCAGAGTTACTTCGTTATTCCCCGAATGAGTATGAGTTTTGTTTGACAACTCCCCGCTGTCCCGGGCAGCCATTCTTAAAAAGCCGTGAGTATCTCCCATGGTGAGAACCGATGATCCGGGTAGAGCGACGGGGAGAACCCGACAGGTAGGATAAACAGAACCGAAAGTACCAAGAGTGTGGAACAGGAGATAAATACAAGGAATGCATGTAAGGTTCAGCACGAGCAGAAATAATCAGACCAGGGAAGACTGTCGCAACCTTCATGTAAGGCAATGTGACGTTCGTTACCAAATCCACATCCTACTTGTTGTCGCAGAATTCCTAAGAATCCGGCTTACAGACTTATTAACAAGTCAAGATGTTGGTTCAGAAGCATTCACTGCAGCCATGAGGGTAGAGCAGAAGCATCGAAACCTCCTTCATCGTGATCTGGATAAAACAATGTGGAACCTCCTCACCACTGGCCACACGGTTATCAGAAGATGAGGTGCACCTGTGGTTGCCAGCGTGCATGTGACATGGAAGTGTGGATTATTTTCATTTCGAAATGTATCTGGGGGGCGCCTGGGGGGCTCTGTTGGTTTAAGTGTCCGACTCCTGACCTCAGCTCAGGTCTTGACTGAGTTCTGAGTTCAAGCCCCACTCTGGGCTCCATGTGGGGCATGGAGCCTACTTAAAATAAATAAATAAATGAAATAAAGTAAAACATATGTATTTTGCTATATAGATGTACACCCACGTGTATAAGCATAAAAAGTCTACAAGTACACACAGTCAGAGGCTATGGGACAGCGAGGCTGGAGACTGGGGCGGGGTGGGGGGGGGCAACGGCATCACTTGTCCGTATGTGATTTCTATGCAATAATCATGTACCACTCTGTGCTTGAAAAAAAAATAAACATGACAGAGAGTACGAGAGGACAAGGAGAAAGAGAGAGGGAAGGGAGGAAAGATTACTGAAGAATTCTCAAGTCCAGCCAGTCCCAGACTTCACCCTCCCTGGCCCCCGCCTCTTCGTGGGGCTTAAGGTCCCCTGCATCTTTGGAAACCCATCCAACCCGCTGGCAGTGGAAATGCTGGTCAGGATGAAAGGAAAATGGAGCAGATCCTGGCCCAGTCCCCCCGCAGGCTCTGCTAACCCACCCTGTCACAGAGCTGAGCTACCTCAGAGTGGAAGACAGACCTTCTCTCCTTAGATCCTCTGGAACTCCTGAGGTCAAAACTACTAGACATACATATCTGTGCCTTTTATACTAGGCCAACTTTACATGGTGGTAAGCTTGGGAAAATAAGAGCTGAGATTACATTTAATTGATTTTTGACCTGTGGGTCTCAGCTGGCCTCAGTCCATCTCTGGGAAGAGTCCTCCGGTACAACAGTACACCGACCAATGGAATCAGTACCCTTAATGAGCAACTCTACACTGTGATAAACGGTCTTTCTGGAAAGCCTGCGAGGATACGGAAAGATACACGTGATACTGTGTGCTGCCGATTTTAAGCAAGCTTCTGTGCGGTCTATGTACAGCTCAGTCGTGGTTTTGTGATGACTGTATCATAGAGAGATCTACACGACCGGAAAATGAGAGTTTGGGTCTACATGCCAAACTCAGGACAGTTACTCCCGGCAACTTAACCCCCCCACTTTCCTTCTTACAGCTCAAAAATTTCGTATCATGAATCCTTAATATTTTTCTCACAAAAGACTGTAAAAACAGATTGCTGTTTGAAAGGTGGATACCCTCCCCCAACACACACATACACACATACATCCCTTCTTCCACCCCACCATCCCCCCAAATCCCAACACACCCCCTTATCTTCTGTTATCAACAGAGTCCTGTGAGCTGCCAGACTGTCTCGAGCGGACAAGATCTAAGTTACAGCAAAAGTAGCCCCTGAGATCATTCTGGTCTCATGGACTCCCCAGGCCTGACACCCTGGGCTTCATTTTTATGAGCCGCCAGTTTCATCACAGGACCATGGGAATCACATGCCAGTATCAACACCACCACCGTATGCCGGCTGAAGCAGGCTCGGCACAGAGCAACCTGCTTCCGTCGTTCCCAGAAACACCAAACACGTGGAAATCGAAACAGCAAAGGTCAAGGTCTTCAGAAGCGGGTTATTAAGTCCAGCAGGAGTTACAAAGTACAACGGCTTTTTACCAAGAAGGAAGAAAGTGCTTTCTTAAAAAGCAAAATAAAGAAAACTGAATGCTTATAGCTTTTATTTATAGGTACTTTATAAGCTATAAAATTATCGGATTCTCTCAGCAAAAATTCTGGCTAAGTTTATTGTACCTCTATTTTACCAGGGAGGACGTGGAGGCTCAGAAAGGGGTTCCAGGTTAGATCTTTGTACCACAGTTTTAATACTATTATATCAAGGAATTATCCAGAATTTCTCATTGAGTTATTGAGATGAACAGAGAGAATAATCCACCTCTTCCTTTATTAAAAGGACTTTTGTTGCAATTTTAGTGTATCAGGATTTTAAAAATTCATACAGGATTTTCTTTCAAACTTGTATTCTGTTTGGCCTGAAGTTTTAGAACAATCTTGTTTGTTTGTTTATTTATTTATTTAAAGATTTTATTTCTTTATTTGACAGACAGAGATCACAAGTAGGCAGAGAGGCAGGCAGACAGAGAGGAGGAAGCATGCTCTCCCATGGAGCAGAGAGCCCGATGCGGGGCTCGATCCCAGGACTCTGAGACCATGGCCTGAGCCGAAGGCAGAGGCTTAACCCACTACACCACCCAGGCGCCCCCAATCCTGTCTGTTTTTTGTAAACATGTTTTTTTCAAACCATCAATCTTTTAATCAAGCAAGACAGAAGGATGATTTTCTTCTTGTGTCATTTGAATTAAACAGTGTAAACATCACACGTGTAACCGTGCCAACTCTGCAAGAAAAATCTGAAAGAACACCAAGAGAGAGGAACGCAGTATATGTAATTTGGAGACACAGGATATAGAAATTATTTGGAAAAAAGATCACGACAGCCTTATAATGAACAGTTTCCACATCCTTGGTAAAAATTATGTAACTTTGACTTCGACTGCGCTTCATGTGATTTTTTAAAATTGCCTTAAATATAAAATTCTCTTAAAACTGTTTCATATACACACAAAACATATACATACATACATATAAATATATATACATATAAAATTCTACATTATTAATGTGCACTGCTTTTTTCTCAACAGGCACAGATACTCTTTTCTGACTGGAGTGTGGCCGTGGTTGCTATCTCTCAAACACACACTTAAACTTGAAGCAGCCACAGGCCTGGTGCTTCCAGTAGGGGCCAGAATGTCCCAGAACGGGTCTGAATTCTCCCTCCTTCCTTCGCTAACAACGGCTGGCTACTGTTTGTGTGATCTTGGGCAGGTTACCGAACATTTAAGTTTCTTGTTTTCCTCAACTCTAAAATGAGAATAAATACTATCAATCTCAGGTGGCTAAATAAGTATTTTCTTTGCCTTTTTGTTGTAAACAATGTGAAATGTAGGGAAAAGCTGCAGTAATAGCACAGAAAATGGAGGTGTACCCTTTACCCAGTTTCCTTTCTGTGAACAACTGAGATGGCCAGAGTACAGTTATCAACACCAGGAAATGAATGCTGTCGTGCCCTCAGTGACCAAGAGATGGACCTTGTTTACACTTCCCCCATGTCCTTGCAGTGCCCCCTCCCCTCTGTCTCCCCCAACATGTGGTCCGTCCTCTATCGGTCCTCGCACTTCCGGGCCTTGACCCCACGGCCCGCAGGAGGTACCTGGAAGGGTGTCTGTCAGATGCTCTCTCCGGGTCAGCTTGAGGTTGTGCATTCTGGGCAAGAACACCTCAGAAGCGATGCTGTATCCTCTTCAGGGCATCGCAGGACAAGCTGATGTCCCCATGTCTTATTACTAGTAATGCTCGCAGGTGGTAACCTCGGAGAACTGTTGACAAGCCACGGTTCTAGCACACCAATGGCGACTATGACCATTGCAAGGGTCGGGCTAAGAACACAGATTCTGGAATCAGGGAGATGGGCCTTCTTGTGCCCACTCCATCAGTTCCTGCCATGTGACCACAGGGTGGTTGAACTCCCCCACCTTCCCTGGGTACAGTAGGGACGATACCACCTAAGAAGTTGTCACAAGGCCATCACAAGGTTCTGAAGAAGACAGAAGGAGAAACACAGGTAAAACACTCAGTGCCTGGAAAGTCTCAAATGTTCCATCAAAAGGTGGGTCTGGGGCACTGTTGGGGGAGGCTGGAGGGCTGGGGTGGGGGCTGAGAGATTCTCTCTCCCCGTCGTCCCCTACCCTGACTCACATGCTCTCTCTAAACAAAAGAAAAAAAACCCTAAGGCCCTTCTTTAGCACACTTCTGCTGTGCGTGTGAGAGGGAAGGTCCGTGCGGAGCCAGCAGCTCATCTCTCCCTGCAGCAGGCTGCAGCGGGCTGGCCCCTGTTGCTGTGGGAGTTAAAATCTATGATGAGACAATCCCCCATTTAGAAGACAAATCTAATCCCAAAGGAACCAGAAAATAAACTTTAAACAAATCCTGAGGGGTCTGGGTATTCAAGCTGACACCTGAAACAATTCTCCATCAGAGCCTATGGAAGAATCGTAAAACCAATCACTGCACCATGGCCTCAACCTCGGAAAGCCACGTCCAACCCACAAACAGGTGAGAGTAACAAGAGACACACTTGTACGCATGACAGACGGTATGACGTCCTGCAGCTTAGCTGTTAATTACCAAAATATCAGAGCAACGCATGTGTTCTCAGAGCAAACCCACCTGACAGACACCAACGCTCAGACTCCCAGGGGCCCTGGTGACCTCTAAATGACTTTGAAGAGCCCTGAATGTGCAGAGGGCAGTTTAAGCCAAGAACTGAGCAGGACCAAGAATCCAAGGCCATGGGCGCCTGGGTGGCTCAGTCGGCTGCGCATCTTGACCTTTTCGGCTCAGGTCATGATCTCAAGCCCTGCGTTGGGCTCTACACTGGGCATCAAGCCTGCTTAAGATTCTCTCTCCCCGTCGTCCCCTACCCTGACTCACATGCTCTCTCTAAACAAAAGAAAAAAACCCTAAGGCCCTTCTTTAGCACACTTCTGCTGTGCGTGTGAGAGGGAAGGTCCGTGACTTGCTTTCTCGCTTCCTACTCCCACCTCCTGGCAAGAAGAGCCGAGAACAGCTAAGTACTCCGAGTTTACTAGGACCTAAGCTTTTTACAGACATGCTCACTGAAAGCAAAGCAATCCTATGAGAAAGAGTAAGAATCCCTATGAAAGGGTTAGGACCAAGGCCAGAGATGTGAGCTGTGGTGCTTGAGGTCACACGCCAGAGCAGGGTTCTGAGAGCGGGCTCCAACCCCGTGTGCCCTACACTCAGGGGTGTGTGGCCCCAAGTGAGGATGCTGTCCCTTCCCTTCTCATCACACTGGGCAGCAATGCCAACAGAAGATTCCAGAATGTGTTTTGAGTTCCTCAAAGGCACTGTTACCACACGCCTTGTTACCACAAATTCTTCTCCCTTCCTTCCCTGCCACCTCGGGGGGCATGCTCATGGGTCACCGCCACTGGGGGTTCCAAGCACAGGGTCCACCCGCCTCGTCCACTCCTGGCCCAGGCTCGCATGTTCACCATCTCCACCCTTGCTCCACAGCTGGGAGACAAGAGCAGGTTTCCTGTCCAGAGCCCAAGCTGAGGACAGACTTCTGTCGTCTCAAGCTCCATCTGTCACACAGACCATTCTTGAGCACAAGTCACACCTGTGACAGCGGGGGTCACATTAGGGAACAAACTGCCCAGGAAGTTCCTTCCACACAATGTCGACTTCCCAACCTCTCAGGCAAAGGCACACAAACATGACTGTGATTCTTTCTGAGAGCCTGTCCCCAGCTCCTACCTTCAGCCCCCGGGTCCCAGGCTCTGAAGAGCTCCCAACCTCCACCCCAGACACAGCCGTGACCTGTTCCCCCAAAACACGTTTACATGAGTCTGTGTGAACAGGCTTACCTCACACTCCGTCGCTGCTCACTACAGAAGCAGCACGTCCCTGCGTGCCAGATTCCAACCCAGATGCGCTTTCCAGGGCAGACGGGTGGGAGGTGACCCAGCCTCCCCAGCCCCAGCCTTCTGATGACCTGTGCTAACTGTTTGAGGGGCGTCCCTCAGGAATTATAAAAAAAAAATGCAAAACTAATTGTTAAATGAAAGAAGTGAAGGGGAAAATGTCTATATATTGTAGCACACCATCTGTGTAAGAGACACACACAAAATACTGCTTGAGGGCTTCAAAGCAGTCCCCGCAGACCAACCCGGGGGAGAAGACCTGGGCAGCGAGGGTGGGACCCACCCCGTGCCTGGGGACCCTCTCTGACGGTCCGAATGTGGAACCACGTGAATGTATCGTCTACTCCAAAGACTGGTTATGTAAATTAAATATCACAACAGAAAATGTGCTGATTAAAAGTCCCAAAGCGTGCCTAGCACAGAGCGGGCACTCAAGGGCTACAAGAGAATGAATGAAACAGTGAGTCTAAGTGGCTCCATGTAACGGGAACGGGCGGTCCAAGTAATCTACGAACACAGTGCAGGAAAAGAGAAAGGTGCCTCCGACCTGTTCTTCCAGTGGAATGGTGTCAGGAATGAGGGAAAGAGTTCAGACGTCATCTGGCAACTAGAACATTCTGAACACTTTCTCCCATGACTCCTAGGGTCTGGGTGCATGGGCCTTAGGGCCCCTACTGTAAGAGAGGCAAGACTTCATGTTTACAATTTACCATAAAACCACACCTAAATTCTGTGTGTTGCCCTAGAATACAATCACAGCGAGCTTCACACAAAACCATCCCCTTTGCCTGAATCGACAAGAAATAATGTGTTTATCACGTTACTTCACACCTCTTGACCCACCACCTCCTATCTGGGGGATTCAAGCACCTTCATTTGAAGATCACACTCTAACTGAACCTTTCAGATTTACAAACTGGGGCTTCGAAGTGCGTCGCCCATGGTCACACAGCAACCTGACCCGTGGGCCTCGTGTGTGTGTCTGCGTCCCCACGTCTCCCCACGGGCCAGCTACCACCAGTTCCCCCAGATGAAGGCCCCCTGGAATCCCAGCAGGGTTCACAGGCCCAGGATCAGTGACAGACCTGCCCTTCCGTGGCCTCTTCACCACATGTGCTCCGCGCAGTGTCCCAGTGCCTGCAAAACACGGAAGAGCTCACAAGCCCCGTGTCTCAGCAGACTTTGTACAAAACTTTTTGTTTCACAAACAAAACTGCTTCTGAGCACTTCCTTAATTATTTGGTGGCATCATTTACATATTTGCAATTGGCATCACTTGCATACTAATTGCAGATCTGCATTTTATTTATGTGTTAAAACCAAAACCTCTGAGAACACTTGGCTGACCACCGTTTTGACTAATTTAACGTTTGAAGCAGCACAGCTTGCCAGGTAACATATTCCATAATACACATCCCCCCGACCCCCGATTTTAGCTGGCTCTCTCTTAACTTTTTCAAAGCAACTTCTTATTGAAAAATTAGATTGACCTATTTTCTATAAAGAATCCCTTGACTAATAAACCACGGTTAAAAGACCTGCACCAAAATTATGTCTGACTCTTACTCAAATGGTTGGTACTTTAAGTCTGTATAATAAATGAACGCCTGCACTGTGTTTTGCAAAATTCAGCTGCCGCAGGAAAGACACTTCAGCTGGAAACCAATTTTAACTGATGAAATAAAAATTATCTTTGTGAGAAACAAAACAGATAAATTTTGAAATTGCTGCTGTAAAAATTCCCCAAATAGGACATAAACTCTGAAGAATCATTCTATTCCCTTGGGGAATTTTAGCCAATAAAATATTCACATCTAGACATTTTAAAAGGAACTTGGAAGGGGCACCTGGGTGGCTCCGTGGGTTAAAGCCTCTGCCTTCAGCTCAGGTCATGATCTCAGGGTCCTGGGGACTGAGCTCCGCATTGGGCTCTCTGCTTAGCAGGGAGCCTGCTTCCTCCTCTCTCTCTGTCTGACTCTCTGCCTACTTGTGATCTCTGTCTCTGTGTCAAGTAAATAAAGTCTTCAAAAAAAAAAAAAGGAACTGGGAAATCCAATGTTTGCACCAAGTTCGCAGGCACGGGGGTGGAGGCACGTCCACACAATGTCTCTACTGGACCAAAGACCTCCAGTTCCCAGGAAAAATTTCAGGCATGTTAGGCTCAAATGAATTCCATCACCAAGGTAAACCTGTGCGCCAAGGTCAAAGTGGCAGCGGTCATGGTCAGGGTTTGGTCAGAGCCAAGGAGAGAGGTCATGGGAAGAAACCAAGGTCACGGGGGTGAGACTGTGATGGCAGGAATCTGCCCCAGAAAGGGGTGCTTGCACCCCTGGCCCTTCCCCAAGTACCTCCAGCATGTGGTCCACCGTTCTGTGCATTTCTCCAACATCTGCCACAGCAATGTTCAAGAGCAAAGAAAAAGCCATGCTCCTGTTTCACAATAGGTTCCCAAGCAACTCAAATCCCTCCGACACAGGGCCAGGGGACCCGAGAACTAACGTCAAATCAGTTGAGTACTGACCCGGGCAGTGTTCAACACCTTTCTCACCCAGGGCTCTGCAGTCGGGCCTGATGAGACAAACCACAGGGAAACATCTCAAAGCCAGGCAACGCTGCCCAAAAGAGATTTGACTACGCGGTTATATCAATAGCATTCTGCTCCGGAAACTACAGAACTAAGACAAGATCCAGCCATGCTCCCCAAGGGGCGTCTTAGGGTTTCTTTAAGGTTTTCATTACTCAACACCAGTCACCAGGACTTCGGTTTGGATCTACAACATCCTAAGGAAAGGCCTCGCCTTCCACTTAACCCCACCAGCCAGGGAGGCCGCAGTCATACCTCTGGGTTCTCCCAGTAACTTCATGCCACCGAGGCTGTCCTCCTCAGGGTCCCTGACAGCCAGCCCCTGAGCACTGCGCAAAGGGCGCGGCTGCCAGACACGTACAACTTTACAGCGTCAGCAGGGGCACAGTCCAAAAGTTATTTCAGGAACAAGAGAAAGAAGAGTCAACAGACAAAAAGTAAATAACTGGATAACAGACATGAGAACTAAGTGTTGGGGCAACATGATTCGATGCCTGAGACTGGCTTTGAAATACCGCCCTCCCCATCCCAGAACCATAGTTCAGAGACGGCCGTCAACACTGGGTGATAAGGATAAGGAGGTCATTTTAGTCTTCACTTCACTTCCTTAAAAATTGTTTGGAGGGGTGCCTGGGTGGCTCAGTGGGTTAAGCCGCTGCCTTCGGCTCAGGTCATGATCTCAGGGTCCTGGGATCGAGTCCCGCATCGGGCTCTCTGCTTGGCAGGGAGCCTGCTTCCTCCTCTCTCTCTCTGCCTGCCTCTCTGCCTACTTGTAATCTCTCTCTGTCAAATAAATAAATAAATCTTTAAAAAAAAAAAAAATTGTTTGGAAAAACTGCAGCAAGAAAATGGTTTTTTAAGCTCAAATTTAGTAGGAACCCAGTTTGTTTTTAAAATAATACATGGATATGCACAAAACCAGAAAGTACCCAGAAAAAAAAAGAAAAAGAAACGCACCTACAAATTTCTGTGGCGCAGTGGGATGAAACCAAAGGGTAAGTCAGCGGATTCCACACCAGCTCGGGCGAGCGCCAACACTCCCAGAACACAGATCTGTCCTGCAAGCCTCACGCATTCACCACCAGTTACGGGAGCCAACATGTCTTGATGGCACTTACCTTTCTCAGGTGGAGAATATGATGATTTAACACACATACATATAGTAAAACCAGCATCTCTTTGATCACCTGCCCTTATGCAAGATATTCCCTGAACAAAGTGCAGCCTGACCCAGATGGTACACCCAAGTGTCACCCACCTGTCACCCCACACTCAGGTGGGCCTTCGTCCCCTAGCTCTTTGCTCAGAGAATGAGGACATATGTCTGGTTCCTCTACCAGAAGATGCCAGGGCTTGTCCACCAGAGAAGAGAAGGGCGAAAATCAGACGCTGATGGGGAAGACTGCCCCCCAGGAGACGGTTGACGGGAACCAGAGGAAGTCCAAACCACCACCTGGCGTTGACCGGGAAGACGCCCACGGAAGCTTCAGTTGTGCGGTCCACTCCCTCACTAGCTCCGTCTTCCCAGCACTGAAGACGGACGTGAGTCAGGAAACACCACCACAGACGACAGGGAGACGCTGTTCTAGAAACTCCACTTGATAAAGGTACTGAGTTCCGAGACCAATGACCCAGGACAGCTCCACAGACCTTTCCTGACAAATGTCCCTCAATGAGAAAAAAACATTCTCTTGGCAGAATGGTTTTCTATCAGTGTGGACACCCAGGAGCGCCCGCGGAGCAGCAGAGCCCCTGAAGGTTCGGCAGGTGAGCCGATAAAGGTCCAACCCCCAAGCCAAGGGGATTCTTTCAATCTTATGTCCTCAGAACACTAGTCATCCTATGCTCCCAGAGCATGGTACTGATTACCCGAAAGTTCAGACTCCTGACCTTTATCACCTGAGTCACACATCCTCTTTATATGGACACTACAAAAGCAGGGGGAAAACTGCCACATCCGCCAATCCTCCGGCCAAAGGGTAAAGCAGGTACATCCCCTTCTCATTACCTGTCCACTCTCAGTTTTTTTTTTTTTTTTAAAGATCTTATTTATTTATTCGACACACAGAGATCACAAGTAGGCAGAGAGGCAGGCAGAGAGAGAAAGGGAGGCAGGCTCCCTGCGGAGCAGAGAGCCCAATGTGGGGCTCAATCCCAGGACCCTGGGATCATGACCCAAGCCGAAGGCAGAGGCTTTAACCCCCTAAGCTACCCAGGCACCCCTCTCTCAGCTTTTAAGAGAAACTTTTCTTTTTTTTTTTAATTTAAATTCAATGAGCCAACGTATAGTACACATCATGAGTTTCAGATGCAGAGATCAATAATTGATCAGTGTTATATAACAAACAGCCAGTGCTCATCACATCACGAGCCTTCCTTAATGCCCCTCCTCAGGTCACCCCATCGCCCACCCCCTCCCCTCCAGCAATCCTCAGTTTGTTTCCCAGAGTGAAGAGTCTCTCATGGCTCCTTTCCCTTTCTCCTGACTTCCCATTCAGTTTTCCCACCCTTCCCCTGGGGTCCTCTGCGCTGGTTCTTAAATTCTACATATGAGTGTAACTGTAAGACAATTATCTCTCTCTCACAGCCTTATCTCACTCAGGATCATCCCCTCCAGGGTCCATCTGTGTGGATGTAAACGCTGACAGCTGAGTGATACTCCACCATATAAATGCACCACACAAGAGAAGCTCTTCTTCCAAACTGACCAGTCCCTACCTGACGGATGATGCCAGTCCTAGAAGGTTTCCCATTCTGCTTTGGACCACAAGTCCCTGACCCCAATCTGTAACTGGTCTGAACCTAAAGATCCAAGTGCTAGAACCTATAGAGTCTGAGTGCCCACCTCATGAATCCTACAGCAACACGCCTATCACAGGCTACAGGAATTCTTCCTTCCAGGAAGATGAGTCCGGGACAGCCACCCAGGTGACAAGGGCACAGTGCTGACTCCCACCTGACGCCTCAGATGATGCTCTTTCTGTTCTGGACCACAGTTTATGACTCATGACAGGGCGGAATTTGTCCAGACTCGATCAAGAATCAGAGCCACTAGCCCGCTCCTGTTGCCGCTGGGTTATCCATTAACTGTCCAACTGTGGGTTTTCTCAGAAGCTGTGGTCTTTGGATAGGTCTGGACAAACTCAGGGGCCAGGCACTAGGAAATGGACATCCAAGTAAATCTGAGGTTATGTGAAAATAAACACGCAAAAGCAAAAAATGCCCATTCTTTAGAGCTAACCCCTGCTTCTCATTTAGGTCATGTCTGAGTTCAAGGGCAGGAAAGCTAATCAAGTTTGACTCCAACGTTCGGGCTGGGAGAGCTGCTGTGTTCTAGGCTTTTGCTTTTCCTTTAATGCCAAAGAGGTTCGCAAGTAATAACTGGTACGAGCCTTTCCTGCGTGAGAAGAACAGTAACTGAAGTTAAGGGCCAGCTCTTAAAGGAAGTCAAGTAATGAACCAAATTAACAAATCCCTGTATGGGCTAATGACACTTCATGAACTAATGACCGTAGGCAGAACAATGCTGTCACCTGCGTGGACGCCTGCCAGCGTTCACAGCACGGGGGGGGGGGGCAGCAGTGGCACCTGAGCAAGCCGGGAGGGAGCACGGGTTCTCAGTGGACCACGGCACCTCTCCTGCTGGTACAAAGATGGCGGGGGACAGGACGCCCCGCTCTCCCCAGCCATATAGCTACATTTGTGTGATCACATCCCTGGTAACACCTTCAAACGAGCACGCTGGATATGGGCGAGTCAAGATGGGATTTGCAGTAACAATCAAGCAGAACAAGCTGCTGGGGTTGGCCCGGGACCCCCGCCATGAACAGTTCCTTTCCCCACCACGGGGCAGTTGTAGTCCAGGCCCTCATGACACTGGACGGCGCATGATGGCTGAGCACCACTCCTTGCCACAGCCGCTGGCCACCATCAGTCTGACCAGTGGCAGATGATGCTGACTGAGACTCGGTGACATCGGCCTCCTGACCTGTCCATGCGGGCTGTGCCTCTTTCTGTCATTACCTGATTCAATTCAACATTAACCCACGAACTGGAGTCTGGAAACCAAGTGAGCAGTTTCTATACAAATGAAACTCAACGCTTTGGGAAGGCAGGACAAACAGAACAAGCTAGAAGAGACAGGTGCCACCCAAGGTGTCTGAGATCATGTTAGTGTCCTGAAGGGAAAGGGGGGCTTCGAGTCCAGGTGGGCTCCGTCCCGGGCCGCTCTGGGCGGCCGCTGTGCTAGCAGCCCTCTGAAGGAATGAGGACCCAGCACTGTTGGTGACACGGGTCAAGTATGCTTCGCGGGGAGCGACAACACGGAGCAGCATCAGGGGACCCACATTCAGAAACATGGCCCCAACACCACATCAAAGACTGGCCACTTCTCAAAACCATTATCTCCAGGTTCCATAGATGCTTGTGGTGGTGTATGCCATTTTTCCCTACTCCACCATTCACGAATTCATCATGAGACCACAGGTGCCAAGTGTACTCGACAAGACTCTCGAAGGATCCACACCAAGATCTGGACCCTCGTATTTCCCTCTTTCCCTGATGAAGATCTGGAACAAGAATGAAAGGGGTACAGTTTGCCCTGAGGAAATCTCAGCCCCTTTTAGTGGCCAGTGTCCTCCAGGGTCTCACTTCCCTAAGCTCCACAGAGCAGGCACCTGGTGTGCCCCATCTGGAGGCCAAGGTTAAATACCACCTCTTCTCTTTTCTCTGCATTTTCAACGCCCATGAGCTCACACACGTGCCCAGCCAGGCATTGAGCAAAGCAAGGCAAAGGTCAATTCAAACGATAACATTCTTTGTCTTCCCCAGGATGCTTTGTTTCAGATCAATCTATGTCCACAGATCTATAAGAAGCAGGAGTCCAAGCGTACACAAAGAGGGAGTAAAAAAAATTCAGGACCCTGGAAGGGGGGGATATACTGGAACCAGAGGGTGAAGGAAAAGGCAAATCGGTTACAAAGTAGAAAGAACTAGACTTAAACTCTATGATACTGGGAAAGTTAACCACCTTTCCAAGCCAATCTCCTTGTATATAAAATGTAAGGACACTGTAACCACCTACTTCACGGGATTAAATGAGAGAAAGAGTTGCAAAGCACTTAGTACAATCCAGGCACAGAGCAGGTGCTCAGTAAATCGCGGCTGCCTTCAGTACAGTAGGACCTTCTCTCATCCAAGCCCACACCGGACCCTAGATGACGTGATTTTCCCCATCTTCCCCCTCTTGACTTAAGAACTCAAAGATTCTCTTCAAATCAGCCAAGTCCCCACACCTCTGACTCTCCAAAAGCAGCAGCTCTGAGACTCCATTACAAAGAAAGCTCTGAGGAGCAGCGCCTGGGTGGCTCAGTGGGTTAAAGCTTCTGCCTTCGGCTCAGGTCATGATCCCAGGGTCCTGGGATTGAGCCCTGCATAGGGCTCTCTGCTCAGCAGAGAGCCTGCTTCCCCCTCTCTCTGCCTGCCTCTCTGCCTACTTGTGATCTCTGTCTGTCAAATAAATAAATAAATCTTAAAAAAAAAAAAAAAGAAAGAAAGCTCCGAGGAGTGAGGTGAGATCACTTGTAAGACAGGTCTCGTTCCTCAGAGCACTCTTGGGAGCTCAGCAAGTAGGGACACTCAAAATGTGAACATTACTGGCTGATTTAGGTTATTAAACTGACTCAAAATTACTGTGCACTAAGCTCAAGGGCAACAAACACACCCACACCCATCGGTTAATCCTCTCTACATCAAAATCCCTGACCCATTCTCTCTGCAGTGAATCTCGTCCTCTGAGTTCTCTGGCGTGGCTGGTGGATTTGGATCCAAGTTGTCCGCTCCGCAGACAGCGGGCGATCATCCCAGCCATGGCCTCTGACAACAGCTGACAGCCTGTGTGGGGGAAGGGGCCCCATGGGTCACCGGCAGCGCCTCCTTACACTGTCACTCCCCAGTTCAAGGAGGATCCTGAACCTTGGATCACGCACATCCCCCGTCAAGCGAGATGAAGATGGTGAAGGGTAGAGGCGAGTCTAGTTGTGACACAAGCGCAGACAGCCGTGACACACCACAGCAGAAGGTGGGAAGGTAGGGAGGTGGGGGGAGGGGGGACACAGCTGGGCCGATTTTTAACAACAAGCCAGCCACACACACATGAGGTCCCAGCCCTGCCCCCTTCCACAAGAGAGAAAAATCTATGTTTAAAAGTTCTGAAGACACGTGTCTGAGTTTATTTAGATGTCTGGGTCTCTCTGCCTCTGTGCACGAGTTATCTTTACTGAATAAACATCAACATGGGTTCGCGGCTTTGAGGGCAAACACAAGCTGAAGAGTCTGCCTTTCCCAAAGATGTGCCAAAGATGACAAAACACAATAGCTGTCACCTAAGCGACCATTCAAGTTCCAGAGGTATTTGAGATAAATCCGTTCTTTCCTTTAAGGAAAAGCTTTCTCCTCAGATGTTACTGATTCACAGAAGCCAGGAAATACAAAGGTGTGGAATCTATGAAGGGGTGGTAGGAATAGAACCTGCCCCAAGGGGCTTCCGTGGGAGAACTGTGACCTGAAGCCCTGACATGGGAACGCCTTCTGCATGTGAGACACATTTCCAAAGCCTATGCACAGAAACCCTACCAGGCCTGGGTGCTTGGCTTGGATATGCTTGCAAATACTTCACCATCTCGTCAAGAGCATACTGTGTGTGTGGCTCTTTCATTCATAAATGTCGCAGTCCTGTTACTTTTCTACTCTCTCTGAGCTTCTCGACAAACAGTCTTTGGAAAATAGTCATTATTCACCTGAAACGGTAATGACAAATAAATACGTATGCACCTCAAATGGAAACCCCCCGCCACCGATTAGATGTGAACAATTGGGGTCGTAACAGCCCCCACGCGCAGGGAACACGCATCCAGAACACTTGAAGGAACTGGCAGATACTGAAAAGTTAATTACTGCCATGAGATCATCCTAAATTTTTAAATTATCAGCTTTTATGTCAAAATGGTTTCTGAATGCTATGCAATCACAATTTTAATTTTTAGAATTTTTAGATTGTTTAAACACCACAAAGTCGTTCAGCCCAGCTGCATGCCTTCTCTAAGTGATGGGAATCACCCCCCACCCCACCACGTGCCCTGACATGGTTCTGGTATTACTTTCCAAAGGTGAGGTTCTGGTCAGTTCCTGCCACATTACAGGCAACCAGCATGTATTCTCAATCGAACCAAGCCAAGAATCTCAATGACCATCAAGTCACCACATGAAGAAATTCACCGAAAAAGCTGAAAACCATCCCACAGTTCTCTTTTGATACAGCAAGTATTGCTGAGCAGGCCTTGTGACCATATACACGTGCATATGTGTGTGCGCACATGTGTGTGACTCATGTGTACACCTGAGTCCATGCATGTGTGTACACATGTACACACATGTACATGTATTGGCACACATAGGGTACACACATGTGCACACTGTGCAAGGCATCATCTATGTACATACGCACGTGTGCATGCACAGATATACACGTACGTGCTGGGGAGAGACAGGGTTTGCCCACCAATGTGAAATCAGGGATTTGGAACTCTGGGCCCCGAAGGGCTCAGAGGGAGTGTCACCAGCTACGCGGACTCTACCTGGATATGTTCCCTTTAACCGTTTTCTCTTACTGGAGAGGAAGGTGAGTCCGGTGGTCTAGAGATGGCTGCAGTTTCAATCTTGGCTCTTCTGGTTACTGGCTGTGGGGTCTTGGGCACGTGACCCAGTCCCTCTGTGCAGCAGCTTCCCGCCTCCACAAGCAGGAGGGTAGGAGCACGTCCACAAGCCTGTGAGAATGAATGACGTGTGTCATGACTGCAGGCCCTGAGAATCATGCTCCCCGTCGGCGCTCAGCAGCATGTGCACCCATGCCTTCTCAGTACGAAGAAAACATGAACCAAAGCTTTCTTTCCGTGAAACAAAGTATGAGACCAGTGACAACGACTTCTTGTTCCAAGTGTGTGCAACGTGAGTGTGCGAGCAGCAGGGGCTGGGCACCGGGCAGACACCAAACGGGGCTCAGAGCCTGTCTTCCGCCGGTGCTGATGCAACTGGCCTCCCCGCGGGCCCCAGCGAGACCAGAGGCTCAGGACCCCGTAACCGACTCGTGACCGACTCCTACTGCGGACGCCACCACGGCAACTGCGCTGCCCTGCAGTGACAGTAATTAGCACGTGTGACCAGACCGGCGGCAGACTCCTGAAACACGGCAGCTTCGGATAAACACTTACGCCTAGTAATTGACCTCATTGGGACTTGTGGCCTCACTGTGAGGCAGGCAGCAGAAACCAGGGTCAATCACCTAGTCTGGAGCCAACAGCGGGGAAATGCATGAACAGTCACAGTCGCACAAGCACAGCAGACCTCTGCCTCCCTGCCATTGCCAGGTCCTAAACATGCACCGTTTCCTGTATCTTTCATTGGAGGAGGGGCTTGAAATGTCAGCATCCATCCCTCAACTCCTTTCCAAGGTCGCCCTATCAAGGGGCCCAGTGCCCGTGACACTGTCGGATCCATAAGGACACTTCCATCTGCTGAGTGATCACCATGGACCTGATTCTTGTCTTTCTCTATCTGCAGTAGGTGTTTTCATCTCTGCTTTTACAAAGTAAGAACATGGGGGCCTGGAGAGATCATCTTCCTTTCTCAAGGACACCTGGGAGTGGCAGCAGCATCAAGAATCAAAGGCAGATGGGACACCTGGTTGGCTCAGTGGGTTAAGCCTCTGCCTTCGGCTCGGGTCATGATTTCAGGGTCCTGGGATCGAGCCCCACATTGAGCTCTCTGCTCAGCAGGGAGCCTGCTTCTCCCTCTCTCTGTCAAATAAATAAATAAAATCTTTAAAAAAAAAAAAAAAGACTCAAAGGCAGAGACGTCTGTTCATCTGTCTGTATGCAAAGCTTCTGGTTCCCAACCAACGTCCTTCCCAACTGCTTCACACTTTCTATTCTGGCTGCAAAGCATTCCTCCAAAAAGCCTGTACACCCCCCAGAATTCATACCCACTAACCAAACATACAAGACACAAGTTGCTGAGCATTCCTTGAACTGCAGGCTTCATACAACGGTGACAGCTGAGATCAGCATTTTATTTTTTACTGGTTCTGTTTCTCCAAGCCTGTCCCGTTCTCACCAGGACACCACGGTCTCACCGACAGACCCATCCTCATCCTTGCTGGACAAAGCACAGACACGGTCGCTTGCAGAAACTCATTTTTCCAAGTAGCGTCCATCCGTCTTCGTCAGCTATCCTCCGGTATGAAATGTCGAAGGCAAATGCACAAATGAACTTCTGTCAGCCTGATTTAGTCACCTTGATTTATAAGCCATGGCCAAGGAGGCAGGGCGGACAAGGGCAGAACCAAAAAATCGCATGCAAGCTCCCTCTGACGGAGCCAGAGAGACCTTTTCTAGCATCTCTATTGTTCATTTCGATGCACTGTTTAGAGAAGACAACAGCCATTATAGAACCAGCAGGAATTTGTCAGATCGAGGCTCACTAATGACATCACTCACCAATTACTTCAGGAGCCTGTATTGGGGGCTTTGGAAGCACTGGGATCATTCCGACAGCAGCTGGTGCGTTCAAGTTCTGATGTCCAGTCATCTGTGTGTTGAATACAGACGAACAGCACACTCCGAAGTCCAAGCTTAGCACCAGCTCTCTCAAAAATCAACCCGTTTCATCAGTGCCAACTTTTGGTACAGCACGTTCAAATTAACAGAACCAACAGCCCTCAGAAAACCACGGGGAGTAAATGAAGTCATCGGACATCTCAGCTTGAGTCCAACGGCTTGGGAAGGAAGCTATGGTCCCTCTAGAAATGAAGAGTTATTGATATCTTCAAGGAGCAACACAGCATGTCCACAGAGAAGACACTGGATCATCATACTGTCCCTTGTCCAACACCATGAAAAAGCTCTTCCATGGAGGAAGCAGGGAAGTCGATAGATAGAGATTACTTGAGTTGTCAGGAGACCTTTCAGCTCTGCTCTGGAGGGATTTAATTAAAGGAAGAACTAGCAAGATATTTACCCTGGACTCTGCATCAGAGTTTACGGAGGATGTGACAAGCCTTCACACACCCTGTTCCTGCTAACCACAATGTTAAATTTTAGACGTTCAAAGGAGAAGCTTGTTCCTTGAAGGAATTTGAAGAGAAATCCTTCTCTCGTGCTCTCATTATTTTGAAATTCAATTTTTTACAATACTGCCCGAAAGAGCTCCTCATCACAAGGGCACAGATGCGATCACCTGTCCCTGGGGATGTAGATGGTCATGGCGGGAACACGAGGAGATTCGCCGGAACAGCACTTGGATGCTTGGCCGCAGTGCGCCATCTCCACGGTCCAGCCTCTCCACCCCGTCCGGTGAGATGAACCGGGTGACGAAGGCAGGGCCTGGACGTGCTCCGGACCCTGGCGCGGCAGCGTCAGGCATACGAACTCCCCGTGCCGGCCCCTCCCCGCTGCCAGGCTTCCTGCTCTGCCTTGTCTGCATCCACTCATCCCACGTGCTGCCGCTCACTTCCGGTGCGCTCACTTCCGGTGCTGCCGTCGGCGCTTGGCATCCAGGGGCGAGCAGCGCCCTCCACTCTGGCTCCAGGAATGACATCCCCAGGTAGCTAAATTCAGACGTTTGTAGACATGGGCTCGCCTGCTCTCAAGAGGCCCATAAGTTGCTGAGGGCCACGGCCAAGTACAGGGGGAAGGACACCAGCACCCATCACTCCTTCAGGGCAGTCCTGGTGTAAATAAGATGCTACAGGGTCTCCAGGGCCGTGGGACATACTAAGATCTATAGGCAGAATCATTTGTCTCAAACCACAACCACTCAGTCTTAAAAACAGCAGAAGGCATGGCCGAGTCTTCTCAACCCACATGCTTTTTCCATTTCTTTTTCAAAGAAATGGGTGTAAAAATCTTTACACCAAAATAAAAACACTTTTTAATGAGCATTTTCAAAAGATAGGATATAACATGAGAAAACACACTAGTAATACATATGAAATGCAACTAGTTTCTCTAATTTAAAATGAGCTCACAGAAGTCAATGTGATAAACACAAGACCCCTACAGGAAAGGAAAGGAGGGAAAAGAAAATGGAGCAGGAAGAGAACACAAGCCACGCACAGAAGCAGGCAACTTACAGAAAGAAACGCAATGGGGCAGGGAACCTACGAAAAGACCCTACACCTGTAATTAAAGATCAACAAGTCAGAGCAAAGAGACATTTTTAACTTAGCAGACTGGCAAAAACGCCAAGTCTGGGGACGGGACAGTGCTGGTGGGGGTGTGGGAAAGAGACAACCCTGGAAAAGAAAATCAGTCTGTAAATTTCTGGAGTGCAATTTGGTAAATGTCCGTCAAAGTTTACAATGCATTGATCCTCTGACCTAGCAATCTCACTGTTGGCATTTAATCTGCAGATATATCAGTGAGATGTTTATTTGCAAAGAGGCAAACCATAGTGACTCCAACAGCTGACACAGCACAGCTCCTTCCCATAAACATCTGGCAATTACTAAAACACCCAGGGATAAGATACAGGTGAAATCAGTTACTGCCCCTCCATATCCATTACTGCACATAACGTATCAAAGAGAATAAGGCAGATCCGTGTGTGCTGAGGGACAAGATCTCTAAAAATATAATCGGAAAGGGGGGGGGGGAAGGCTATAGGAAAAATATGTATAATTAATCCCTTTATTAAACAACATAAAAAGCAGAGAGCCGCAGATGCAGATATGTGCCAGAAACATTTCCCCCCCACCCCGGGAGAAACCACAAGAAACATAATAAAAGTTATATTTGAAGGAAGGCTTTTACTTCCCTTTCTGTGCCTTTTGATACCACTGCATGTTAACCCCATACATGCACTCCTTTATTTTCAACATCATCAGGTGTTACCTATATATAAGGTCATGGAAAATTATCTTCTCTCTCTTAGCACTCTGGTTTTCAACAAAATTTAATTAAAAAGACAACACAAAACAGGGGCGCCTGGGTGGCTCAGTGGGTTGGGCCTCTGCCTTCAGCTCAGTTCATGATCTCAGGGTCCTGGGATCCAACCCCACATCGGGCTCTCTGCTCAGCAGGGTTCCAGGTTCCTGCTTCCTCCCTCACCTCTGCCTGCCTCTCTGCCTACTTGTGATCTCTGACTGTCAAATAAATATTAAAAAAAAAAAACAAAAAAAAAAAAACAAAGAAAAAGAAAACTTCAAATGTCTATAGGCCTTCATATCTGAACCTCCCAAAATAAATTTAGTGAGTTAAAGGCTTTTTAGGAGAGTTCTGGGGGGAGGGGAGGTGGGGAATAGGACAAGCTATGAAATCAAACTATGAAATGGAGCAGACAAGGCATCACAAACCTGGCTCCAGAGCAACAAGGATGAGGCTGAGCACTTCTCCCTTTCTAATGCTTTCAGCTAAATGAGAAATTACGCACAATACGGACTTCGGTGGCTAGAAGTCACAAACAGAATCCAGCAGTTCCAAGCTGTTACGGAGGGAACAGTCTCAAGGGGAAATGTCTGAAGAACTCTTCTGGAAGAATGACTCTTCCAGAGTCATGAGGAAGCAGTAAAGAAATGCAGTAGTAACTAAATAAAAACCTGCTGCGGACACATAAAACCAGAACCCTACAGTATGTCAGGAAAGCCTCTGGCAAATGTTCATAAAGCCTAAGAGACAAAATCTCAAATTGAGTTACTTCACATACAGTTACAATTCTAGATTGTACCCAGTGTCTTCACCGGCATTAAACGGCGAGCCTGGGATGTCACCTGGCTTGACAGGGCCTCGTCAATGTGCCATCAACTCCTGATCCATCCAGGTCTTTATCCGAGGTTTAAGAGGCAAACCACAAGGGTATCTGGGGGGGCTCCGTGGGTTAAGCCTCTGCCTTCAGCTCAGGTCATGATCTCAGGGGTCCTGGGATCGAGCCCCACATCAGGCTCCCTGCTTTAGCAGGGAGCCTGCTTCCCCCTCTCTCTCTGCTTGCCTTTCTGCCTACTTGTGATATCTCTCTCTCTCTGTCAAATAAATAAAATTAAAAAAAAAAAAAAAAGAGGCAAACCACAGAAAATTAAAGCAGCTTAATCCTCAGGAGCCCCTAGTGGTAAGTCCCAGAGATATCAAGCCCCACTAAGTGCAGGGCACAGCAGAGAGGGGGAGGAGGTGAACCCAGCCAAATGTATAAACAGATCGTGCCCAACTGCCTGGTTGAACAAAAGAGAAATAAAGGCTCTGAGAAAAAAGGGGAGTTCTCTCCTCTCTGTGCCCAGGTCTCAAGGTAGTGCCTCTCGGCTACAAACTTGCCCTTGATTGCCTGGTCCACACGACTGGAGCTATTCTAGTTTTGTCAGTAGAAGGAAGTTTCTGGAAAGACGTCGCAGAGCAGACAAAAGGAAGGAGCTGAGTTTCCGGTTTCCAGAGTGGCTCCCGCCTCCTACAGCTTTACAGTGGGGTGTCTCCACTTGGGACATATCTCTGAGGACAGCAATTCCCCCACACCCAGCAACTTCTGCGCCCACAGTGGGTTCCAACCACGTCCTCTCCAACACAGTCCGGGTCTGGATCCAACTCTCAGAAGGGCGTGAGGTGTGGCCTCTTCCTTTATGGGCCCTCCTCTGCTCCCCAGGATCCATTATTTCTATATCCTGTAGAGTTCCATTTACTTTTTATCAGCTAATCCATCTTCACTCCACCCCCTTGTTAAAGCTAATCATTCTTTTAAAAATTTTTTAAAAAATTGTGTGTGTGTGTGTGTGTGTTTATGTCAATGGCCTGCTTTTTCCATTTGGTGGTTATTTTGAGGTTTTTCTATTTTTAGTTGTTCTGTTTAATTGCTAATGGCATATATTATGGTTAACCTCCCACAGTTCTTATCGTGCCAATATTTTTCCCCTATGCTTTCTTTTTCCAATTTTCTTTTACATTTTTACTGATGTACAATGAACCTATGGTGTTACATTAGCTTGGGCTGTGCGATATAGTGAGTCAACAATTCTATACACTACACAGCGCTCGTCACAGTAAGCTTATTTTTAATCCTCTCCGTCTGTTCCATCGATTTTTATCTATGATAGCTAATAATTCTTACACCATTCCCTGCTCCAACTTCATCCCCGTTCGAACTCCTGTCTGGTTTCAGCTCCCAGACGGCCCTGACTCTGGGGGCACCGATATACCCCTTTAACCCCCAGCACTCCTGCCGTAATTAGGTCCTGTGGCAAACTACCAAATGAAAGACAGAGCGAGAACTGCTCCCATTCTGTGCCACGCTGCATGGCCTCCCACCACCTCAGCTCTCTAACCCTCGGTCTGCCCACCTCTCAAAAATACTTGTCCTGACGGGTCACCTGCTCCCGACGGTGTCAGGTGGGGAGAACACAGTGAAGCTGGTACGGGCACAGCATGAGCCCAGTACCCAGCACATCTTATCTGACTTCAAACATGCCTTCGCCACCCCCGCCTGACTCCTGGAGAGCCAGGGCCAGACCTGCGGACTCCTACATGCGCCAGGGATCAAGAAAGATGAAGAGTTCAGAAAACAAACACGGCGAGAAAAAAAAAAAAAAGAGAGAGAGAGAGAGAGAAACAAAACCCATGAACCTATCCTTCACTTTTCACAGTAAGTAATTTTCACAACAGAATTCTAAATAACAGTCATGTATAAAAAGGGCAGAAAGTAAGAAGCGCCACAATTTTTCAACTGTATTAAGTGTTTTCCAGCTGAAGTTGTGTCTGCACTCTGGTCTTCCAGAGGGATTCAAGGATCCCCAGAGTTCCAGAGCGTCTCAGGTCCCAGCTCCTCATGGGGGCTCTGAGCTCAGCCTGAAAAGATCCTGTGGCCTCCCTCCCATTCTCCAGCAAGGCCTCCCCACCCTCTGGCTCCTGATAGAGGTGTCTCTGGAGACCAGACTCATTCCCTGAAACGGACCCATGTGCTAGGCCTTGACCGCCTCTGGGGCAAAGACCATGTCATCCTCTTCCTCAGCTGTCTAGCCACCAAACGGAAGCAGCAGCAAATTTACTCATGATCCAGAACAGTAGTACCTGCCTCAAAAGGACAAAGGTAAGGCCTGACCACAATGAGCAACTCTCAGTAAATGGAAACCAGTAGAGGACCTCATACAGAGAACAAAACACACAGGTTTAAACTAGAGATCTCTACAATGATTTCATGCTGTGTAAAAAAACTGAATGCCTTAAATCATAACTGCTCACCATTTGCTCATTTACTTGGTGAATCTGTATTTACTGAATGCCTACTCTCTGCTAGGTGCAAACTTACCGTTATCATAAGCCATCATATGAGTCAGAACAGTGGTGGGACTCAGGGTAGAAAACATGAGCATGAAACTGAATTTAAAAATCTCTATGTGGGGGCGCCTGGGTGGCTCAGTGGGTTGGGCCACTGCCTTCGGCTCAGGTCATGATCTCAGGGTCCTGGGATCGAGTCCTGCATGGGGCTCTCTGCTCAGCGGGGAGCCTGCTTCCTCCTCTCTCTCTCTGCCTCTCTGCCTACTTGTGATCTCTCTCTGTCAAATGAATAAAATAAAATCTTTAAAAAAAAAAATCTCTATGTGATTTCAGTAAATTTAGGAAATATTGGGAGCAAAAAGTCCACAATCCAAAGCTGATGGCATGTATCAGGAATCGACTTATTTTCTATTTCTGTATAGTCAAGTATTTTTAGTTCGATGTTCTTTTCAGAGCCTTCTTCTTCTCAGAGCCTTCTCATTTTGGCCAAAATGACACACTGCAGTGATCCTGAGAAGACAAAACTCTTGAGAACTGGACTAGTGTAAATGGTTATTCATCGAACCCCACATGAACTCCCTCCGAAGATCATTTCTCCAGCTGCGAGCCTTCCTACCTCCCACTCATCCTTCCTGCTCTGGTACAGCGACTTTCAAGATCTTCACCTTCCCTGCCCATTTGGAGAAAGGACTGGCTTCTATCTTTGTAGTCTAGTGGCCACAAATGTATTCTTTAAAAAAAAAAAAAAAAGAAAAAAGAAAAAAGAAAAGAAAAGTTTGATATTGAGGGGAAAGACGGCAGCACAGTAGGAGGACCCTAGTCTCCTCTTGTCCCACGAACCCAACTAAGTAACTATCAAATCATCCTACAAACCCCAACATATCGGCATGAAGACTGGCAGAACAAAATTCCATGACAAAAGGTGGAGAAAAGCTACATCGAAGAAGGCTTAGTGAAGACAAGGATAATGGGTGCTGCGGAGAGGAGAGGAGAGGAGCCGAGCATCGTTGTGGAGAACAGCCAGAGAGCACACAGCAGAACGCACAAGAATGTTTCCCCATAGCCACTGGCTTTGAAAATGAGAGGGGCTGAATTTCATGACTTCCAGCAACAAGCAGGGCTTAGAGCCTGGAGTTTTAAAGGTCAGCAGGCTTGGCTGGAATAGCGCCTGGAGGGTACTGCACTGCCCCCAAGAGAAAGCAGGCAAACAACCTGGGGGCAGACAGCACAGAAACAGCATCTGAAGAGTGCCCGGGGCACACTGGAGGGTGTGGTTATTCTCTGTGTGGATCCTTGAGACACAGCCTTCAGGGAGGGAGACACCTTTCCAGGAACAAAGCAGCTGGCTAAGGCCATTTCCCTACTCAACCCCTCAACATAAACACAGGGCTACATGAGGGAAGCAACACAGACTGCCTAACCTCCTCATACCAAGTTCCACTCCCCTGTGCTCTGGTGGGACTGCCCCTGCCCCTCTCAGTCATGCTTACCTCAGACCCAGCACAGTGGGTCCTTCCCACAGAAGACCAGCAAAAACCACTGCCCACACCATGTCTCCTGACCAGAGTCCTGCAGGGCCTCAGTTCTGGTGGAGGGGATATCAGGGCTCATTTTACAAGCAGACTAGAGTAGACCCAGCTAAAACTTGCCACATTCAGACCTGGGACCAAACACTGCCCACAAAGGTAAGGAGAGCCTCTGCAGACGCCTGGCCTGAAAGATAGAGCAGCCAAAACACAGCAGCAGAGCACAAATTTCATAAACCTGAGATGCTGCCAAAAGCGCCAGGCCCTGGAACTACATGACCCCTTCTTTACAAAGTCATCACTTTCAGAAGCAGAAGACACAATAGGCTTTTCTAACACACAGAAGGCAGAGACTTAGACGAAATGCCAAGACAGAGGAATTTACCTCAAATTAAAGGACAAGATGAGACCGCTGCCAGACATCTAAGTGAAGCAGATGTAAGTAACATGCCTGATGGGGAATTTAAAGCAATGATCATCAGGATGCTCACTGGTCTTGTGAAAAAACATCAGTAAGACCATTACCACAGAGATAAAAGAGTTAAAAAAGAATCAATCAGGGACGATGAATAAATAAAATAAAGGAGACGGGAACTTGGCCTGATGCAATGAACAGCAGGCTGGAAAAAGCAGAGGAACAATTCAGTGTCCTAGAAGACAAAATAATGGCAAGTAGTGAAACTGAACAAAAGAAAGAAGAATTACAGAACATGAAAACAGATCAGGGAACTCAGTGACCCCACCAAACATAATAACATTGTATTACAGGAATCCCAGAAGAAGAAGAGAGAGAAAGGGGGCAGAACATTTATTTGAGAAAATCACAGCTGAAAACTTCCCTAACCTGGGGAAGGCAACAGACACCCAGATCCAGGCAGCAGAGAGATCCCAACAAAAGCAAGCCAACACTAAGACATACCATAATTAAATCTGCAAAACAGAAAAAGACCTTAAAAACAGCAAGATAAAAGAAGTCCTTAACTTACAAGGGAAAACCCGTAAGGTGAGCAGCAGACCTCTCCACAGACACCTGGCAGGCCAGATGTACCAGAGTGGCACGATATACTCAAAGTGCTGAGTGGGAAAATGTGCAGCCAAGAATACAATACCCAGCAAGGCTGTCATTTGGAATAGAACCCGAGATGCAGTTTCCCAGACACACAAAAATTATAGGAGTTTGTGACCACAAACCAGGCCTGCAAGAAATACTACAGGGAAAAGGAAAGAACGTAAATGAGAACACGAAGGCCGGAAACACAAAAGCAGTCAAAGCTCATACTGTTATTTAAAAAAAAAAAAAAAAAAATCAGTCATGGCACTCACAAAAGGTTTTAAAATAGAACAGATTCCTAAAACGTGGGAAGGAGAGGAGTTAAGAATGGGTTCACATGTAAATGACCATCAGCTTCACAGAGACTGCTACTGCAGAAGCTGTCATATGCAGAGTTAATGGTAATCACCAATACAAAACTAATAAATAGGCAAAGAATCAAGAGAAAGAAATCAAGATAGATCACTAGCCAAAAGCAGCAAACCATGACACAGAGAAAGATAAGAATCAGAGAAAATCTCCAGAAACAACTACAAAACAAGTAATAAAATGGCAATGAATACATATCTATCACTAATCACTCTGAACCCAAATGGAGTAAACACTCTATTCAAAAGATATAGGGTGTTGGAATGGATGAAAAAAAAATAATAATAATAACCACCAAGACTCAACTGTATACTATCTACAAGACACTTGTTTTAAACCCAAAGATATCTGCAGATTAGAAGTGAAGAGGAGAAACATTTAAATCGATGTCACAACAAAGGCAAAATGGCAGCACTTTTTCAGACAGACTAGACTTTAATGCAAAGAGTAACAAGAGACAAAGAAGGGCATTATCTAAAAATAAAGGGGACAAACTAACAAGAAGATGTAACAGCTGTAAATATTTACGCACCCAACCCAGGAGCGCTCAAATATATAAAACAATTAATGACAAACATAAAGGCAATAATCAATAGTATAACAGTAGGGGAACTTAGCCCCCACTTACAGCAATGGACAGAGCACCTGAAGAGACAATCAACAAGGTAACAATGGTGTTGAATGACACCCTGGACCAGATGGGCTTACCGATAAACTCAGAACATTCCATCCTAAAACAGCACAATACATATTCTTTTCAAGTGCACATGGAACATCCTCCAGAAGAGATCACATATTAGGCCACAAAACAGGCCTCAACACATTCAAGAATATCAAAATCATACGATGCACCTTTTTCAGACCACAGGGCTATGAAACGTGAAGTCAACCACAACAAAAAATCTGGAAGGACCACAAATACCTAGAGGATAAGTAACATGCTACTGAACAATGAATCGGTCACCCAGGAAAATTAAAGAAGAAATTTTTTTTTAAACTCATGGAAACAGATTAAAATACACAGTCTGAAACCTTGGGGATGCAGCAGAAGCAGTTCTAGGAGAGAAGTATATAGCAACACAGGCCTACCGCAAGAAGCAAGAAAAATCTCAAATATAAACAACTTAACCTTATACTGAAAAGAGCTAGAAAAAGAACAACAAAGCCTAAAGCCAGCAGAAGGAAGTAAATAGTAATGATTAGGGCAGAAATAAATGATACGGAAACTAAAAAAGCAATCGAACAGATCAATGAAACCAGGAACTGGTTCTTTGAAAAATAGTAATAAAACTGATAAGCCTTCAGTGAGACTCATCAAAAAGAAGAGAGTGAGAGAGGACCCAGATAAGCACAACTGCAAATGAAAAATAATCCACACCACAAAAATATAAACATTTATAAGAGATTATTACAAAAAAGGGATTATTATGAAAACCTCTATGCCAACAGATCGGACAACCTGGAAGAAATGAATAAATTCCTGGAAACAAATCGACTCCCAAAACTGAAACAGAAAGAAACAGCAAATTAGAACAGAGTAGCAATGAAATTTCATCACTAATCAAAATACTCCCAACAAGCCAAAGTCCAGGACCAGACGGTTTCACATGTAAATTTAAGGAAGAGTTAATACTTATTCTTCTCAAACTATTCCAAAAGTAGAAAAGGAAAGAAAACTTCTATTCTATGAGGCCAGCATTACTCTGATACCAAAACCAGGTAAGGACACTGATGCAAAAATCCTCAACAATATACTAGCAACAAAAACCAATGATACATTAAAAATTTCTCCACAATCACATGGGATTTATTCCTGGGCTGCAAGTGTGGATCAATATTCATGAATCAAAGTGATTAATCATCACATTAAAAAGAGAAAGGGTAAGAACCATAGGATCTTTTCAAGACACAGAAAAAGGATCTAACAAAATACAACATCCATTCATGATGAAAACCCTCAACAAAGTAGGCTTAGAGGAAACATACCTCAGGATAATAAAGGTCATATGTGGAAAAAAAAACACAGCTAACATTATCCGAAATGGGGAAAATTTGGAGCTTTTTCTTCACAGTCAACAAGACAGGGACGTCCACGGTCACCACTTTTATTCAACATAGCACTGCAAGTCCTAGGCACAGCAAGCAGACCACAAAAAGAAATAAAAGGCATCCAAACCAGCAAGGAAAAAGTAAAATTTTTTACTTCTTGCAGATGACACGACACTGTATACAGAAAACCCAGATGGGCGCCTGGGTGGCTCAATCGTTAAGCGTCTGCCCTCGGCTCTGGTCATGATCCCAGGGTCCGGGGAGATCAAGGCCCGCGCAGGGCTCCCTGCTCAGCAGGAGAACCTGCTTCCCCCTCTCCCACTTCCCCCTCCTGCTTGTGTTCCTTCTCCTGCTGTGTCTCTGTCAAATAAATAAATCTTAAAAAAGAAAGAAAGAAAACCCAGGAGACTCCACTAAAAAAAACTACTAGAACTTATAAATGAATGCAGAAAAGTCACAGGTTACAAAATCAGTGTTCAAAAATCTGTTGCATTCCTATACACTAATAATGATGTAGCAGAAAGAGAAATTAAGAAAATGAAACCATTTACAATTACACCAAAAATAATAACATACCTAGAAATAAACATAACCAACGAGATGAAAGTCCTGGACTCCAAAACTATAAAACACTAATGGAAGGAAGTGAAGATGACACAAAGAAATGGAAAAATCCATGCTCATGGATTAGAAGAACAAATACTGTTAAAATGTCTCTACTACCCAAAGCAATCTACACAGTTAATGCAATCCCTATCAAAATAACCAACTGCAGTTTTCACAGAACTTGAACACACAACCCTAAAATTTGTAAGGAACCACAAAACACCCTGAATAGTCATAGTGATCCTGGAAAAGAAAAGCTGGCTAGAGGCTCACAATTCTGAACCTCAAGTTGTATGACAAAGATGTAGTCATCAAGAAAGTATGGTACAGGCACAAAAACAGAGATCAATGGAACAGAACAGAAAACCCAGAAATATATCCACAATTATATGGTCAATTAATCTGTGACAAAGCAGGAAAGAATATCCCACGGGAAAAGGACAGTCTCTTCAACAAATGGTGTTGGGAAAACTGGACAGGTACAGGCAAAAGAATGAAACCAGACCACTCTCTTTCACCATGCACAAAAACAGTTTTGCCATCAACTCAAAACGGATTAAAGATCTAAATGTGAGACAGGAAACCACCGAAGTCTCTGAAGAAAGCACAGGCAGTAATTTCTCTGACATTGGCCATAGCAACTTTTCTCTATATATGTCTCCTGAGGCAAGGGATACAAAACCAAGAATAAACCACTGGGACTTCACCTGCACAGTGAAGGAAACAACCAGCAAAACTCAAAGGCTACCTTCTGAACAGAAAAAGGTATTTGCCAATGACATCCAATAAAGGGTCAGTATCTGAAATACAGAAAGAACTTGTAAAACTCAATACCCCAAAAATGAATAATCCAATTAAAAGATGAGAAGACAAGGGTAGACATTTCTTCAAAGAAGACATACAAAAACATGGCCAAAAGACATGGCCAAAAGACACACGAAAAGATGCCCAGTATCACTCATCAGGGAAATACAAACCAAAACTACAATGAGATACCATCTCACACCAATCAAATGGCTAAAATCAACAACATAAGAAACAACAGGTGTTGGTGAGGATGTGGAGAAAGGGGAACCCTCCTACACTGTTGGAGGGAATGCAAGCTGGTACAGCCACTCTGGAAAACAGTGTGAAAGTTCCTCAGAAAGTTAGAATTAGAGCTACCCTATGACCCAGCAACTGCACTACTAGGTATTACCCAAAGGGAGAAAAACCCAAACAACCTAGTTCAAAGGGGCACACACACCCTGAGGTGTACAGCAGCATTACCAACAACAGCCAGATTATAGCAACAGCCAAGTGTGCACAGACTGACGAATGGGTAAAGAAGATGTGGCATATATATTCAATGGAGTACTACTCAGCCATAATAAAGAGATGAGATCTTGCCATTTGCAAGGACATAGATGAATTTAGAGGGGATTATGCTAAGCAAAATAAGTCAGTCAGAGAAGGACAAATACCTTATGATTTCATTCATATGTGGAATTTAAGAAACACAACAAATAAGCAAAGGTTAAAAAAAAAAAAAGAAAGAGAAAGAAAGAGGGAGGCAAATCAAGAAATGGACTTTTACTAGCGACAACACAGGGCTGGTCACCAGAGAGGAGGGGAGAGAGTGGGGTGACAATTAATCAGCTGATGGGGATGAAGGCGCACACCTGTTGTGATGAGCAGGGGGAGGGCTGGATGGAAGTGCTGGATCACTACGGTACACACCTGAAATTAATATCACACCAGCGGTAGGTTAAGTAAGTGGAATTTAAGTAAGAACTTTAAAAAAAAAAAAAAAAACAAGTTAAGTTTTCTGTTAGAAAACCTTCCAAACAACATACTTCAGCGAGTTTTCAAGCAATGAATTAAAGAGCTACAAACGCCCCCGCTACGTGCCAGGGGCCTGGACTCCCACAACGCACAAGACACATCTGCTCCCAAGGAGTTCGAAGTTCACGTCCAGGGAAACATCGTCAATGCCACGTGCTCGGTGTTCTGCGAAGACGCGCCTGACTGTGCGGGCTCCAAAGGAGGGCAGCAGGAGGAGTATACCCCACATGAAGAGGTGCTTGGCTCGCAGACACCGGGCCCTGTTGGTCTGGAGCCCGCTGGCCCCTGGCCCAGCCCCGCCCGAGCCTGAGTGCTGACTTCACCCCAGGGAAGGGCTGGGGTGGAGCCGACCAATAGGAGCCACAGAGAATGCAGAAGCTGCCAGAAGCATGTCTCACCTCCCTCTCCGCAGACCTCTCTGGATCTCCTCTGTGGGTTCAGTTTGGGGCCCCCCTAAGCGCCAACCACAGCCTCCCAGCCCCCCATCAGTTCCTCCAGCCCAAGCCACAAGGACCCGCTGCTCTTTTGATGAGGGAGCAGGAGGCTGGCTGAGGACAAAGCAAGAGCTGGCGCCTTGCACCCCCCCCTTCACCCGCTCCCCTCCATAGGTGTAGCATTCCTCAGGCACCCTTGACTGCCATAAAATGATAAATAGTTAACTTGCTGAGATCGCAATCCTGCAAAACAGGAGTCTCCCTTGGTTTGCAAATGTCCTTGAGATTACAACAAAGAAGTTACCTTATCAATAGCCCAATTTCCAAAGACACAGAATTCAGTTTCTCAAGCCTAATGTCACCCTCCCCTCCATAAAAAACCAAAGGAGGTGGAGGTAGAAGGAAAAGTAAATAAAGTTAAATTTCTTCTAAACCTAAATCTCATTAACAAGGATGCTTGATAGCAGGAATGTAACATTCCACCAGACTCCCAATTGTCTTTACTTGATAGTAACCAGGTCTTCAATATCCTGATAGTATTCTTTGCCCCAATAGCCCTTCTGAACACCCCTTTGTCCTCACCTACCCAACTCCTGTGTATATAACCAACCACTCCTAACAACCCGGGGCAGCAACTCTTCCTGCCCACAGGTCCTGTCCCCGTGCTTTAATAAACCACCATTTTGCACCAATGACGTCTTAAGAATTCTTTCTTTAGTCGTCGGCTCCGAACCTCCTCACCCCACCGAACCTGACTTAGGTTCTGGGACTTCATCATTTTTGGCGAGCCAGCCAGTAGATTTGTGAGTCTTTACATTTGGACTCTGTGCTTCGGTGCAAAATTGGTGAGTACTTTCTCTCCTTTTCCTGTACTCTCATTCCAGGGCTTTTTCAAGGAGTATGGTCTTATTGGAACACTTGCATGTCAATTGCTCAGGCTGTAATCCTCTAGCCCATGGCTACTCCACGGGGAGGAGAGCGTCTGCCTTTTGGCTGTAAGCTAGTACCCTGGCCTGAATGGCAATAAGACCCAGAAACTTGATGGCCTCTCTTTATTCCTGTTCTTATAGAAAGTTGTCTCTCTTGGGCACAGGACAGCCACCTAAGTCACCAGGATGGCTGCCAATCTTAAGACTCCCGTGTGAGGTTTCCTCCTGATTGATCTAATGTGATCCCCTCCACATGCCCGGTCTAGCCACTTCTGGCCACGAGACCTCCACTGGGAGCAGGCCGAAACCAGTACCCGATTGAATTAAAACGCAACCGGGGACCGTTTCCTAGGGAAGTTGGCTGTAAGGACCACATGTGTTGGAATGTTGCATAGACCATGATGGATTTCAGTCTTTACTGTTTCTCGTCAGTGTCTTCTGCAAACCGCCTAAAGCTATGAAATTGGGTAATTTCCCCTTGCCAAACTTCTCTAGCATTTCCATGGGTTAATATGGCAAAACAGTATGCAGTCTTCAGGACATACGATAGCATGGCACAAGCATTTTAGTCCATTCACCAGGCACCCATCTGTAGCCTAGGATGCGATGAGGAAGTGGAGGGACGCCGGCACCCCTCCAGGGCCTCTTACGGCAGGAATGTCTTCCCAGGGAAGGCAGGATGGTGATCAATAGCGATATCTTGAGGGACGCCTCTGGTCGCTTTTGACACACAGGAACCTCTGACATATCCTGCGTGGGACGCTACCCAGGAGTCAGGGGGGATTTGGTAATGGACCTTCATTACTTTTCTGGAAGCATGGCCTCAGTAGGCTTCTTCAGTTCCCAAGGACTCTACCTTGGGGTGCCTTTTAACCCACTGGAAATAATTTGGATTGCAAAACTTAGGAAAGGACTGAGCTCCTGTAACACTGCATGGCCTCAGTGGGATCTATCAGTTAGATCTCTGCAGGAAACAGGGCAAATGGACCTAGGATACCTTCACTGCTCATACCTAGGCCTTCATTGCTCTACACCAGGACCCCAGACTAACCTCCCTCTCCGCAGACCTCTCTGGATCTCCTCTGTGGGTTCAGTTTGGGGCCCCCCTAAGCGCCAACCACAGCCTCCCAGCCCCCCATCAGTTCCTCCAGCCCAAGCCACAAGGACCCGCTGCTCTTTGACTCCCAGCTTCCTCCGTGGGCTTCTCGCCAGTCTGGGGAAAGCCGCCTCACCCAACTCTATTTGCCAACCTCAGACTTCAGGCCCCGACCAACCGGTTACGCTGCACCCGCCCCCTCCCCACCCCCCATGACTCCCTCTGGCTGCTCTCTGCTAGAATCCCAACTTTAAAATGGAAGGAACCTCAGAGTTTAAGTAAGGCACCTTCGTTTGGCCTAAAGGAGCCAAGCTTCAGCCCCAGAAATGTTTTGGTTTACACAGAATTCCTTGAAAGCCGATCCAACGCCTTTCCACCTATCTTCTTTAAGGCCGCCTCCTCTTCCCGGGCATCAGATGATGGAAATGTTCTGGGTCTGCTCTGCCCAACATGGGAGCTGCGACACTTGCACTTGAATGCAATGAGTGCAACTAAGAAACAGAATTTTTTTATTTTATTTCACTTTCGTTTAATGTAAGTGACTGCACATGCCTAGTGGCTAGGGTACTGGGCAGCCAAGCACCCATGGCCATCCCCACTGCGGGGAAGCTCTCGCGTTGCTGGTGTTTGCGTACTTGGGGTGGTAGGCCAGAAAGAGAAGCAAAGAAGAAGCATTAGCCCCTGAACTGATTCAATTCACAATTTAAAAATACAGCAACTCCCAGCCCCCCTGACCTCACCCACACACACAGACCCACAACTTGCTCAGATAATTGGGTTAACATATTTTCAGAGACTAAAGCTCCCTGGAACATGGTGGCAGCAGGGGAAGGAAGTCTGGAGGACATGGGGGCCACTGAGGAGAGGTCGGGAGTTGAACCCAGGCCAGGGAGGGGAGGAGATCTCCGTGCAGAGAGAACAGGAGATTTCTGGCTGTTTTTCCCTGTTCTTCAACCCAGTGGGCAGAATGCCTGCCGCTTCCCAGGGGCAGTGCTCTGACCCGCTCTCTGCTCCCTTCCCGGGAGGAGTCCCCCCCCCCCCCCCCCAGTCTTCCTGGGACACACTTCTGGCCATCCCGGCACTGAGGACACTGTGAAAGGCAGTCCCCTAGGTCTGGACTGGTGACAACTGGTTTCTGGGCTGGACATGTTGAATTTCCACATCTCTGACTTTGACAGGGACATGATCAAAGAAAGTAAAGGGCAGCAGGCTCCGGCCTCTGCTGAGTATTTTGCTCCTGGAAGGAAAGCCTGAGAGGCTTTAAGAAGGTGACTGTCCCAGCCCCGGCCCCCTGGGTTGATAATCTCTCCAACAAATGCTCAATAGTACAAACACCAGTTACTGTCAGCAATGGTAACTGCGTGAAAAGTTTCAGTACATAAGTGTGAATACAAGAATATTAAAATGACAGTCTTCTAAGAATACAGTTTTTAAAAAAGCACCACAGCTTCCAGAACCAAAATGCCCAAAACGGGGAGGGGGGCTGTGCTATGATCTTGGCAGCCAAATAAAAGTAGACTTCTTTTATTCAAAACTTTACTTAATTTTATCTATTTAAAATTTGTAAGCATCTTAGCAATGGCAAAACCACAGCGGAAAAAAGTCAGTGAAATTCTGACTAAAAGCCGCCTTGACTGGAGACTTCTCCAGCAGTGTGGTAATCTGAGTGACTTAAATGACATCACAGGATATGCTAAGCAGCCCGCCCGGTAGGACTGAGTTGGTTTAGTTTACTTTGTAACTATAACAATGGACTCTGGTCTGCTCTACTCATGCTCACATGAGTCACTCGCACCAGAAGACACGGCATCCCTGCACGAGTAAGCACTCAGTTAAGCTCCTTTCTCTTCCCCACATTTTCTAAGAAGCAAAGGGAAGTACCAGCATTACAATGGTTATCAGTTCTGGAGGAAAGGACACTCAGGGTGAAGACAAGCGCCCCCCATGGGAAGCAAGCTGGTGCTTCCAGGCCACTGTCACCTGGGGCGGGGCGTGGGGCCTCACCAGTCCAGCCCCTTAACCTTGCGAGTCATAAATAAATGAGGAGTGGTACCTGCCAACCAGGCTCATGGGGACATTAAAATAAAAATACCCATTTAACACCTTGCTGTGGGAGTATGAACCACACAGACCAGAGGCTGGAATCTGCTGATCGCAATCCACAAGGAGCCCAAAAAGCACACAGCGGGGCATGGGACAGAACGACGCGGTGTCCCAGGGTGGGCTCCGCAGTGTTTGGTGTCTAAGGCACGGCAGAGTCAGGTCTGGAACCCAAAGGCCTGATCTCAAAAGCTCACAGGCAGCCCCAGCCCGGGGACAGGGTCACCCCAAAGACTGGCTCTGGCTTCCCTGAAAGCAGGACACCCTCCCTCCGGGAAGACAGGCCGGGCTGGTGCTGCCTATGTCATCGCAGCTACAGGGTTCACATCTGCAAACTCCTCTCCAAAGACCTTTCCCCCATGAGGACCACCGTGCACCAAGTGCTCCCTCTGCCCGAGGAGCCCAGAGTGGCGGCACTTCCTCGGTCTCCCTCCGCTCTGCTCCATGAACCCGCAGGTGTTTGCGTCCTTTTAGAACCGGGTCTTTTCCAAGTTAGAAAGGGCCCGGGCTCTCCCAGCCCTGGCACAGTGCCCACAGACCAACCGTGCTCACGGTGCAAACGGAGGAAACGGGTGACTCCAGTGAACCGAAGGCCTTAGGAATTTCCAGGAAGGGGGAGGGACCCCTCTTAAAAGCAGCAAACTACACCCACAGAGAATATTTAGATGAGCACATCAAAGAATTCAGGAAACACCAAGTTTAAACTCTTTAAACTAAAAACACAAGCTCACAGATATGCGTAATGAGGTCTATTGTTCCATTCTACTGTGACCTTTTAAATCTCTTTGTTCCTTCTGTGTCTGTCTACAAGGTGTTTGGGCAGGACTCCAGTTTCAAAACACAAAGAAATCTAGCTTCACATCTGCTGACTCAGCACAAGTCTAGAACTTGGGATTTGGACAGCAAAGAGTAAGGGACTCCACCGGGTCCACCGGGTGAGCACTGGGGACCTTGCAAACACACACTCGGCCTTCGGGCACCTTCCACACCTGGGTCACAGCAGCTCACGGAATTTCCAGCCTCATCCACATCTGGGAAAGCAAAGTCATGAGGCTGAGCCCAAAGGGCGGAAATCATCTAATTGGGCTTCAAGAACTGTGCTCACTGGGACCACCTAAAATTGTAATCTATCTCTCATCTCTTTCATCTACAAGGAACCCGAGGTCTGGTTTGGCTCAAATGTCAAACTCTTGCCTTCTGACCCCTCGAAGCTCTGCATGTCCCCATTCAGGCTTCTCTGTTAGAACGCCCGAGTGTCTGTCAATCACCTTTATACCCAGCAACTCTGGGGCAGCTCGAGACCAGGAGAGTCTGGAACATTGCCTTCGATTTCTGCACCATCGCGAGGGTTCAAGAAAGCCTGAAGGCTGGTTTCAGGAAAGCCTCCACGCACTGCGTGAAGGGGTGGCTGTGTTACAAATGTTTCAGGGGCGGGCTGTGGTGCCCCAGTCATTCCTAGTCCACCTGCTGCTGTCTGCTAGGGGGTGGGGGATGGGGGTGGTGTGTGGTCTCCCCACTGCTCCAAGAGGACAGCTTTCCAGATACCCAGAGAGAGGCAAGCTGCTGGGGGCACACACAGACACCTGCTCCACAGGAGGGCTTGCGTCCCGTGTGCATGCAGGACTTCAACAATTCCCTCCAAATGCAGAGGTCCCCGGACCCGGAGAGAGAAAGTGAAATTTCTTTAAAAACTCACAAACATCTTCAATCCTCCAGACAAAGAGCCTCTTTCTAAGCCAGGCCACTTTCCACAGTGCATCTCTCAGAGGTACCTCCTGGATGACAAAGAGAGCTGTAAAACGTTCTCCCTTACAAAGGAGACAGCAGGTAGGTCGTGCCCACAGGGGGCAGGGTGGCGATCCTTCCACCCAAGGCTCAGCTCCCAAAATCAATCAATCAATCAATCAATCAATCATTCAGCCTGCAGTCAAATGCATGAAGTTTCAGCTGATCTTATGGAAGTGTCCCAGGCCACCACGACAGCAGGAAAACAGTGGGACTCAGGGATGGCCTCTAGACTCCCAGCTCCATGGCTGGGCCACCCATGAGGGTGACAGGAAGAGCGACCACGTGAAAGCTCTGCTCCGTCATTGGTGGGGAGGCAGAGTGGGGACAGGAAGTCAGTAAGACAGCAAGGCTGACACATTTGGGTATACGTGGCTGGGTGTGTGTGTGGCTTGTACCTTAAGGCACTAGACAACCGATTAAGGAACCATCAATCACATCAAAAGTAGGATGAAGAAACAGAGTCCATTGCACTGCTTAAGAATAATGTTCCAAGTTTTTGCAGTGGAGCAATCCACAAACACAGAACTCTTCCTCCTGGCTAGTTCCAGCCCCACGTGAGGCACAGGACTCTAGCTCCTTCCCCATGGGGCTAAAGTTAACAATTCAGGGATAGAACCTCCCCAACTTCTGACCCCAAAGCCCTTTTTGGTTTGTATCTTTCAACTATTAGAAACCCACTTTCTTGATTCATCCTCTTTCCAAGTCTTCCATTTTTATAAGCATCCACCTAACTCTGTTACCAAAAAAAAAGAAAAGTGAATCTGAAAAACCATGGCTCACTCCTGGGCCCAAGAACGGCACTGCAAGCTTTGCAGATGCGCCCTGTGGATTCCTGCAACTCTTATGAAACAGGGACGGGGTGATCACAGACAGAGAAACTTGCCTCAAATCACAGAGCAGGTTAAATGGGTACAGCTGGGATGCCCGCACGGGCTTACGTGACTCTCTCCCAGCACTGCACTCTCTTCCTCTAGGGGAACGGAGCAAATGCCATGATACTGGACGGCTGCTGGTAAAACGTGCATGCCGTGCCCTTCTGCAGGCTCCAAAAGACCCATTTCACAGAAACACACAGATGAGGTTCCTCAGCCTCAACACCACTGACATTGGAAGGCACGATTCTGTGCAGAGGGGCCTGTCCTATGCACAGCAGCGGCGTCACTGGCTCACTGACACCCCCCTCCCCGCCACCCCGTGAGAACCACCGAGTTTAGCCAAGTGCCTAAGATCACATCGCTGGTTCAATCTTGACCAACACCAAGAAAGAGCCCCTCTAAATTCTAACCTGATGGAGGTTTCTGGGAGAGCCAGCGACAGCTCCTAAAGAGAAAGCACTCGTTCCATCAGATAAAATGCACCAGGCAGAGAATGTGACCAGCTCTACCTCAGTGGACTGGAGGCCAGTTCCATCCCATAGCTTCCACACCAGGCTGGACATCCCCAGGGCTATCGACCTCCGTTCAAAGTTTCTAGACCCTCACCCAAATCCAACAGCCCCATTTTTGCACCCACAACCGACACACAAACCGAGAACAGTACCCAGCAGCGCCCAAAGCAGTAAAAGCACGAGCGACAACACAAGGCCCCATTCCAACACACACGGTCTACTGTCGGGCTCAGGGCTTGAAGCACCTCCCATGGATTATCGATCTAATGTAATCCTTCACCATCTTCAACAACCATACTAAGGACGTAGTATTTATCTGCGTTTTATGAATGAAAAGACTAAGGCGCAGATCCCTCAAATAACCCGCCCAAGGTCAGACCACAGTCCCTGTTCTTTCAGGGGTTTTAAGATTTTATTTATTTATTTGAGAGAGAGAGAGAGTGGGGGGAGGGGGCGGGAGGGACAAGCAGACTCACCACTGAGCACTGAGACCATGACCTGAGCCCAAGTCAGACACACTTAAGTGACCGAGCCTCCCAGGCGTCCTGAGTCCCGATCCCCTAACCACTATCTCCAATGCCTCAGAAAACCATGGGGCCATCGCTTCCCTCTCCACCTCTACCAGCATGTGACCTTTTCCTCCAGATGTGTCAGGAGCTGGGGGCTGGCAGCTAGCTAAGGGCTGACACCACCCTACTGACCAGTCTTGCTCAGGAGGGCAAAACACAAACCCACTCATCTCTACTGCTGCCCAACCCACACATGTCTGCCTCGAGTAACATCACGCAGCACTTGCTTAAATGTCTGGCTGAAGCAGGCCTGTGGGCACCCGCAGGGATGTTGATACACCTGTCTGGTAACCAGCAAAAAAGAAGTAAGGCCAGATGGAGAGGAGTGACACTGGACCTGGGCAGTCACCCCACTCTCGAAATCCATCCCTATCCACCTTCTCAAAATGTCACTTAAAATTCTGCTAGATACCAACATGAGCCCTGAAAATCAAGTTTCCAGAACTTACCACGTGCCCTGTTTCGAAAATCAAGCTGCCTGGCATACTTCCTCCTCTCCATGATTTTCACAAGATTACCCCCAAGTGGTTTTATCATTGCACTGGCATGCGCTGTCGACATCTTCGAGAACTCAAGGCACTTAACACAGCTAGGACTCCGAGAGGTCTAAGGAGGAGGCCTGGGTGGGTGTTCTGTGTCTAAGAGGTGGTGACGGTGATGGAGGCGGGGGTGGGACGACACTGGGCTCTAGGTTCTGGCCCAGATGCTGTAGCGCACAGCGTTCTAAGACACGGGACAATGTTCTCTTTCACTCTGACCTCGCAGAAGCCAGCCCAGCAGAGGGACCCTCGGTGTACTGGCAGCCCCTGGTGAGACACACTGAGATTTTCCCACCTTCACTGAACAAGAAAAGTTCCAGCATTCACAAAGTGCGCCACTCGTGACCTCACTATTCTTAACTAACAGGCTCAACACTAAGTGCCAAGAAACAAAAAGCACTTGACATTGCATAGAAAATACTGCCCGTGTGCACTCACAGTGACCCTGGACAACCACTTCCCCAGCTGCTTAATGCCTGAGCTGCACTCAGTGCATGTGGGATAGGAAGACTATGCCAGTCTAGAACTGACAAGGCTTCAGGGGAAAAAAGGAGGAGAAAGTCATCCCAAGTGCGGAACGGTGGGGACGGCACATGTGTTAACAAGCTTATCAAGAAAGGGCTTGCTTAGTTAATATTTGAAAACCATGAGCTCCCAGAGTAAATGCACCATTCCTTGTACTTTGATATTCTGGCGCTGGGGCAACGAGGAACTTTTAAAAATCACACCAAAAAATCTGCTTTGAACAAAGAAAGTCCTCTGGGATTATTTCATTCAGAAAAGTTAACACTGTTAAAGCTGCTGTCTCAACTATAAAACAAAGATAATAATATCTCTATCTCTCAGCATGACTATACAAATTAAACGAGGTAGTGGATGCAAAGCATCTTGCTGCTTGATCATAAGCAGGTCCTTAAATGGTCAGCTCTGTCACAATGGTGACACTCAAATCAAAATCTAAATTTAATCATCCCTTTACATTTTAGACACCTCAGAGATTTAACAAAGTATCTTTCCCTTCTCACCACCTGACAGGGGCATTTCCAGCTACCGCAGCTGTCTTCAACATCACAGAATGTTTCTCAAAAGAACTGGGATCCCCATCTCACACAGAGGCACTTGAGTTAAACTCAAAGCAGCTGAGCTGATCAAGCCTATGAACTTGGAAACAGTGCTACTAGGAGGTCAAAGTTTAACTCACTGAAAATTCTATCCAATTACTTAGTACATTTAGAAGGGATTTCTTTCTTCCTTTCTTTCCTTCTGTCTTTCTTTCAAGATCTTATTTATTTGACAGGAAAAGAGACCACAAGAGAGTGAACAAAAACAGGGGGAGTGGGAGAGGGAGAAGCAGGCTTCTGGAGGAGCAGGGAGCCCGATGCGGGGCTCATTCCCAAGATCCGGGGATCAAAACCTGAGCCAAAGGCAGAGGCATAACGACTGAGCCACCCAGGCGCCCCTAGCAAAGATTTCTTTCTAGTAAAGTTTCCTTCATATACAGAAAAAATCAGCTGCAAAGAACCTCTCACTCTTTCTGTTACAGCTTGCATTAGTTTCTACCTTCATAAATGAAGAATAATGGTATCATTCATAACTTCGTAATTCATGTCGGTAACTTCATAATGCAATTTACAATTTTCCTATCTTCCTTCTTGCTATGGATGTCTTCATGTCTACAGCCTGCCTTTCGAGTACAGCCAGTGCTTCTCACCATATATCAGTGGTGATATATGTCTGTTGCACTGGGTAGGTCCTTAATCAAACAGAATAAATCAAAGGTTCTGCTTCTCCTGTCCCTACACCTCCCCATCCTCTTGCGAAAGAAAGAGAGAAAGAAAGAAAAAGACACCATACAAATCTCTATGCGCTTGCTGACTAGTTTCTTACATAGAAAGGTTTTTAAAGAAGATCCACAACTTTATTTCTACATCAGTTTTAAAAGTGGTAAGGCAACAGGATTAAGAATGAAATTGAACTGGAGCTCAGGTCTCTGATTCTTACCCTTCTCTTTGGTATAACTCCACAAGGACACAGAACAAAAACTAATGGGGGGGGGGGGGCAAGCAAGTCCCATGCATTCTTCTCAGGGTATTTATTTCCACAAATTCCGCAGGAGCAATTACTGGCCACAATACACAGAAAGCATGGCTGTGGAGTAAACATGCTCATTCCAAAACACGAGGCGCACGTGCTTCCTCCGGGCTGTAGCATAGATCTCACTCAAAGCCGCTCCCCGCCAGGCCAAGGAGTTAGCTCAAGGACCTCTCCCGCACAGGGACTGGAGTTCGAGAGAGGGCTTCCCCCAAACTTAGCCACCTCCCTGTAGATGCAATTTGACTCCCTCCGACACCTCCGCTGGGCCTTTCTGGTAACCCCACGGCAAAACAACCCCCTGCTCCTTAGTTCTCCAAAGCACCCCGGCACATTCGGAGCCTCCCCAGCTGCAGCCCCCGCCCTCATACTCCGAGCCAGGGGTTCAGCAAGGGCACGGGGAGCGTGCGGGGCTGTGGCGCGGGCAAGGGCACTCCCCGCGTCCCCCGGGGAGCTCCGCGAGGCCGGCTCTGCCCGCTGTCCACCGGTCCGCGCTGCAGCCTTCGTTCCCCGGAGTGCGCCCGGGCCGGCCAGGCCACTCCGCCCAGAGGGCGCACACTTACGTCTCTCCTCCTCCCCGGCGGCAGTGTCGGCAAAGTTCCCGGGGCACCAGCGAGTGTGCGCGGCTCCCGCCTGGGGAGTGCGGGAGGCGGGGCGGGCGGGGGTGGAAGAGGGTCCGGGTGGCGGGGGTCGCCGGGTTCCGCGCGTCTCCCGCGGCCTGGCCCGCCGGCGTGCAGCCGCACCGACAACGACACCGCACGGACACCGACAGCGCACGGACACCGACACACCGACACCCGCGCCGGCTGCGACCCCGGAGGCTCCAGCGGGGAGGCCGCGGGTGTGGCCCGGCAGCAGAGGTTTTTTTGGAATGCAGGGTGTGGCCCTCTAACACTGCGAAAAAGAAATGAGTCAGCCCGTGGAGCCTGACCAATAAGCGTGTTCACTGGCGGCTAAGGCGGAACTTTCCTGTCTTGATTTATATCAGCCCTTAAAAAAGAAGTTGTTTGTTTTGCTCCCCCCTCAAACTTTAGCCTTTAGCAACTTCCAAGAAAACAGTAAGTAGATGGCTCAGTAAAAACTCTTTCAAAAAAAGAATTAATCTCATCATGACACACGAGATCCGTGGATGGAGGTTAATTTCTATTGCTTTCAGAAAAAGTTCCGGAGTTCGGCGGGATTCTGGATGCAGTGAGCAGGGGGCCTGGCCTCGCAGCAGATTCAGATCCGACCTCTGACACAGAATCACCTGGGCAAACTACCTGCAGTGGGGGCGGGGGATGACAAAATGCCCACCTGACAGAGTCTGGGGGACAGCTTATATGTAATATTACACGCAAAGCACTGGGCACAGTGCTCACGTACAGCGGGCACACAAACAGCGCTGTCTTGTCCCTGGAAGTTCTAAGTCGACCTTCAAAAACTAGGACAAACTAGCTTATCATTTTTTAAAAATTATTATTGATGTTAAAATATCCAAAGAATTTTAAAGCTGAAGTAGTACTTTGGTGTTGTGTGGTCTGAGTCCTTTATTTAAGTGGTTAAAAAAAAATAAATAGGTAAGAATAAATTAAAGAAACTTTTGGTTTAGGATTCTTCGGTTTGGTGTTCCTACTATACAACAGGAATTTTACCACACACACACACAAAGGCTTAAAATTGAAATGATTTCATTTATGCCATAGTAAACCAACTTTTTTTTAAAAAGTAAGAGTGATTTTGCAAATACTCCATCTGGGCTACTGGGCCCTAACCATTATTATGGAATAAAAATACAGGAAAGTTTATGTAACTGGGAACTGGCAAATCACAGCAGACTGAAGAATGGCTAAGTCCCGGGGACCAGTTAAGAAATGAGCTGATGGCTAGCGGGGATAGAGAAATTTAGCAGAGGAGTAATTTTTTTTTTTTAAGTTAAAAATTAAACCTTCTTGGCTTTGGGGATAATCTCCTGAGTTTAACTTCCTTGTATTTTTTAAGAACCAATCATTCATTCTACAGGCCAAAAATTCTTCAAAATACTAACCAAATACCTGATCGAAAGTGAGATCAAAAGGCTCTTTCTAAAATGGGATATTATGTAAACCATTATGGAAGAGTGGAAAGAGCACTGTGCCAGGAGTCCAGAGCTCCCGCCCTGACTTAGCGGGGCACTAAGTCACTGCTTCATCTCTCTGAAGGGCTCCAAGGGTTCTTCCACCCGGAAGACTAATTTATGGTCAAAAAGGGCAGGTGCAGGGTAAGCCTATGACCTCACATTTATCCTTAGCAACAGGCATAATATTGGCCCATAGTCTAGATGATGGAGCTGAAAATTTCCCTTGACTCACAGAAAAGTAATCTCATTGTCCTAGATGCTTTAAGTTAAATTCTATACTCATCTGAGCTCTCTCTCTCCCAACTTCTCTCTCTCGAATTCACTAGCAACAGGTATGATGACAGCCTCCCACTGTGTCTCCCATATCTCTACCATTCTTCCCATTCCCCAAGCCAGGTCCTGCTGTTCCAGCCGCCAGGTCTTCTGTGCTCCCAATCATCATCACCATCACAGAATAAATATGACAACACCATGTGCCACCATGCCATAAACCTTCCCTCTCACTATCAATTAAACAGCTTTGGTTTTATAGCAGATATCAAAAGGAAAACATCTGCTTTGTAGGCAACTTTCCTCAAACAGTCATGCAAATTAATATGTATTTTTAAGCACCGTGATTTTTTATTTACAGAACTATTATAACCGATCACACTGGTCAAACTGGTCATATGTTGGCTGTTACACCAAGGACAGCAGCTCTTTTATACGGGAAGGCTGTATATGTATATTATATCTATGTATAGATATTATATATAATATTATATAATTATATAATTATATAATATTATATAATAATATTATATAATTATATAATATTATATAAAATATCTATACATAGATATAATATACATAGATATATGTATATACATAGATATATCTATGTATAGATATAATATACATATACATATAGTTGTGTGTGCACACAACTCAGGAAACTTACACCTGCAGCGAGAAAAATGCGATTGTCTAAGTGGGTAGACATAAGCAGATACATTGAGATACATGAAAGAGGAAGGGGTAAGGTAGCCATCCAGAAAAGAGAGAGATGGTTTACTTTGTTTCTACTGCCTAGGATCCAGCCAAGCTTAAATTCATAAAATGGGTGCTCTGTCCGGAAGAAGGGCTTCATACATATGTCTATCTGAATCATTAACTCAAACCAGTTGAAAGATGTTTACAACAAACCTTATGCTTCCAAAGTAGGGACACAGTTGCCAACGTTGCTACAATGTACTATTTCTAGGATGTCTTTTTTGCCTACAGCACCAAACTATCTGGCTATGGTTGTATAGTTCAGAAAAAGTGACAATTAGCCCAAGGGCCCAATGCCTTGATGTTCAAGCAGCAAACACTGGCCTCCACCATTCCAACCCCCACAGACCACCCAAAAAACCCTCCATCAAATACAGCAACTGGTCTACATGTTCCCCTAAAGCACAGGGCTTAGTATCACCTCCACATGGAGGCCCACACCACACCTCCTGGCTGTAGACCTTCTGTCACTCTCCATACTAATGGTGACCTTCCAGACCCTTCCTCTTCCTGGAACCCTCCCCACGTCTCAGGTCTTAAAGAACTCTTCTTTCCTCCAAATGCCTACAGACCTCCTTCTTCATACCTCCATCTCAACACAGACTTACACAACCTTAGCGTCTTCCTTCCATTTGCAATCCCTCCCCTGACCCTTCTCTCTGGCCAGATGATAAAAGTCCATCTGAGGAAGAGACTATGTCTCAAAGGCTTTGTATCCCTCCACCCAGGACACAGCCGAACACACAGTCTGATATAAATGATGCTCCAGGTGAACAACAGCCACAAAGGAGAAAGGACAAAGTTTCTTGGGGCTGCTGATACCTCAAGGAGAAGTACATATTATAGTTGTTCAGACCGGTTGGCACACAGAACTCAAGCGGCAGGTGTGTTTCGTTGCTCTCGCTGACATGTTCCAACAATACAGAATGCTACTAGTGAGAGAGCAAGTTGGATACTTCCTAGAGGGAAGCAGAGTTTACAAAGGAGTGTCATCACATAAAATCTCAGTTCCTCCAACACTAACCCACTGAAGAAAACAAAGGCATTAAGTCATTTTCTCTTCCCCTTCTAGTAAGGCACACATACTCACACATGCGGCAGTCCTGCCAAAGCACCAATTCCTCCTGAAAGAGACCTGGCTCTCTCCACGTTACACGGGAGAGCCATGAACATCTGCTCTTTGCCCAATAGTGCTCCTTGTTACCAATGGCAGCACAAGGTTCTTCAAGGCAACCTGTGACTACTAGAACCGTATTATGAATTTGTTTTATACAGTTTAAAAGCACACATTGTAGGATGTTTGCATTAGAGCAAACTCCTATCGACTCATTTTTCTAAGTTTTTATTTTAATCACCCAGGGTTCATCACAAGTGCACTCCTGCATCCCTCTCACCCATTTCCCCCGTCCCCCACCCACCTCCCCTCTGGTAACCCTCAGTCTGTTCTCAGAGTCATTATCTCTCTCTCTCTCCTCTCTCTCACACACGCGCGGGCGCGCACACAGTCACTAGTATCCTCTGATTAGTGCTAATACATTTCTGCTTTTATAAGATAGGAATAAACAGTGCCATTGTTCTCGAAAAGCTATGTCATAAACCAGCTGTCCCACTATATAATTATATTTATTATAATTGCCATGACAAAGGCACAACTTCTTACATATGCCAAGTCTAAACAGATGAATTAGTCACTACTCTCTAGCTTGCGGGTTAACAGAAATGGCACTTGAGGCATCCCCAGTAAAGGCAAGGTGGGCACATGATGGAATGAGCACTGGGTGTTAGGTAAGACTGATGAGTCACTGACCTCTGTCTCTGAAACCAATAATACATTATATGTTAAGTAATTGAATTTAAATTTGGAAATAAATATTTTAAAATAAATCAATAAGAGCAAGGGGGAACATGCTGACTCCGCGTGACCCAGCAACAGGAAAGCCACAGGGGTAGCTGGGTTTTAGGACCAACTCAACCTGACCCCCACCAGAACCTGAAGGCAGATCTGTTTCTACAGATTGGTTCCATTCTCCCTTCCTGAAATCTGTCTTCTTCCGCTTAACTCCCAGCTCTCTCACCAAGAGGGCCTATTCCATAGCCATAGTTGTAAAGATCCTCAGGGAAAACACCCACTGTTCCCACGTGGGGCCATGCATCCACCCAGAGGTCAAGGTCTCCCTTTTGGCCACAAGTCTATACCAGAACTACCTAGGTGGGTTGACAGGAAGAGCAGTACGGTCTCCAGGTAAGTTTACTTCCCCAAAATAGAAAGGAGGGCTCATTTGTCCCCCAAAGCACTACCACCTATCAAGAAATCCCATTTTATGTCTGAGCAAAAGGTTATCTAAACAGCCCTCAGCCTGGTAATAAATTACATTCTAGAAGTCCACTTCTAGGGTCTGAAATAAATGAAGTCTCAGGTGGCACCTGAAATGCATTTCACTGGAGACAAACGTACACATGGGCTTCTCTGGCCAGGCTTTAAAAGCCTATTTAACTTATGATTGATCTCAAGTTAATGTTAATGATATTTCTAATACTCTATTCAAACCTCATTCTTAACACTGTTCCTTTGGGAAACTGTACTTGAAATTCCACCCAGAACAAGCAGAAAACCCGCTCAGTTTAACTCACTAAGGATCCAGTCACGAGGGTGCCTTCTGCTGCACACACGCTAATTCCCATTTGTTGTGTACACAACACAGCGAGGTAGATGTTAACAGTTGTCCTGGGCCCACTGTTAATGGGAGTCAAGAGGGTTTTGAGCTCAAGGTCAACTGCTAAAACAAGTGGAGACGGCTTCAAAGCCATGGACGTCTAAGCCCAAGCTGGGGCTCTTGTGTCTGATCCCCACAGCCACCAGGCAGGCCCAGGCTGACAACTGAGGAGACCCGGCTAGGATTTTCAACCCTGTGTAAACACTGAGATCTTCAATTATGGAACACTGCGTCAAAAACTAATGAAGTACTTACTGTATGGTGACTAATGTAATGACAAAAACCAAAAATACTGAGATTTTTTTACAGAAAAGAGAAGGGACTAGTGGTCAGTCATTGTCAATAACCAGACACTAACTTTCTATATCCTTCCTTTAAAAAAAAAAACAAAAGAAAGAAAGAAAGAAAGAGAGAGAGAGAAAGAAAGAAAGAAAGAAAGGAAGGAAGAAAGGTTTTATTTATTTATTCAAGACAGAGACAGAGCACAAGCAGGGGGAGTGGCAGGCAGAGGGAGAGGGAGAAGTAAACTCTCTGATGAGCAGAGAGCCTGAGGCGGGACTCAATCCCAGGACCCTGGGATCATGACCTGAGCCAAAGGCAGACGTTTCGCCAACTGAGCCACGCAGGCACCTCTCTATACCCTTCCTAACAGAGGATACTTCTCTGTGGTAGAACAAGAGAAAGTATTTCTGTCTGACCCCTAAACCGTACTAATAACTACATTTACATAAAGAGCCTCTGAAAAATCAAAGGTCAATAAATAGTGTCTTCAAAATAAAATTGTTGTGGCCTGTAGAGAAAAGAGACCACTCTTTATTAAAAAGTCCATCTAAGGTATTTTAAAAGAAAATTAAAGTTGTAAAAATAACTGATGTGACACACTTCTGCCACTATAAACACAATGGATGTATTTAACAATGTTTAACACTTAAAAACAAAAACTTTTTTAGCTATAGAGTATTTAATACATATAAGAGAATATATTTAATGCTTCTATAAGGAAAAATAATATTAAAATCAACAATCACGAACCCGTCACCCAACCTTAAGAGTGGACCATTATGGATACACCAGAACCGTTCCCTGAGTGCTCCTTCCTGTCTGACTGGGGTTGTGCCCTGTTCTGTGCATGTTGGAGAGAAAAGTGTGGAAGTCCTTGGTCCCCAAATGGGACTTGAATAATCAAAGAGCCATCTGCCTTTTGAAATCAAAGTGGAGAGGTGATCAGAAGTAGCACGACAGAAAATCGCTGAATGACCAAGGAGCTAACTAGTGCATCATCTTAGCCCAGAAGCTACTAGTCAGACTAGTCAATTCTCCGAGGTCTTGGTTGCACACCATGGTCCAAAGCCAAGACAAGTCAGTAGGAAACATGAAATCAAGAGAGCCCCTGAACACCCGTCAGCTTACTGGACACGGGATCGGAGATAAGACAGGTCAACTCCCAATTATTCCACACAGAGGTAAGGTGTTACTGAACCTGCACAGAGCCTTCTCGCATCAGACACCATAAAGGGAAAACGCAAAGGAGCGCTCTGACAACAATAACCTCCACTTCATACATCATGGAAAATAGAACCCGTAACTTCACTGAGAGGTAGGAATCAACGAAAATGGTCAAGAATTTACTAAGAGTTTATTTTGTTTTAATAACATGTTGGGCAATTTATATTGCAGAGAAAAAATTTTAGATACATCATCTGTGAGGTTGGACAGTTCACAACACATGTCCAAAAAAAGGCATATACACTAATCTAGTGGATGAGTTTGTACAAATTGCTTCACTACAAATGCAAGATGGGAGTAAGAAAGTCTAACATTCAGCACCAACTAGACAGTGCAGTAAACACAGGCTGAGGAGGAGGGGAGGCGAGGGGACATGAGCTTGAGTGACGGAGGCCAATGTCATTCCAAGGGCATCAGAAGGGTGGCGAAGCACAGCCCGCCAGTGACCATGTAACACTGGTCTCTGTGACCCAACCTTATGCCCCGTTCCACAGCCGCTGGACGCACGGCACACAGTCATGCTGAATTCAAAGAGTCCTGATCCTCGGGCCAGGGTTTGGATTATTTGAAACTAAATGTCCAGACCTTGACCTGGGACATGGGCCCAGAGAGACATGGCAGATAGAGGCCTAATATAAAGCTCCTGCTGGGAAATGTCATCGCTACTCACATTATTTCAGCCAAAATAAGTCCTGTGGCCAAGACAGCCCCTGTGGCCAACCCTCACTGGGGTAGGAAAGTGTAATCATCCCACAAAGATGGAGGGCGGGTAGGAAGGAGCAAGTGCTTTCACAACAATGTGATCTACCACAAAGGGAAGAGAAAATGGCTGAGAAGTGTTTTCTTCCCTTCCGTGATGATGAAAGAAGTGATCCTAGGACAGAAAGCCACTCTTCCACGTCACCTTGCAGGTCTTAATACAGCCTCACAATCCTCTCAGCCATGTCCTGAGACCTGTCCAATGCCCTAGCAGCCCCTGAACTCCAACACTAAGTCCAGTGTCGCCCCCCTGAACCTAGCCTGGGAGGCCTCTGGTTCACCTGCAAAATGGAGATAATCCTGCCCTCTTCCTGGGAAAACTTTTGAGAAATTAGGTTAAATGATGCATTTAAAACATACAAGTGCATAAAAGCACTTAGTAAATAGAAGATAGTATTATTCTTAAATTATGATACTTGTCTCCTAATCCACATCTTTCCCAAACTGTCTTTACATTTTACTCAGTTTGTTTTTTTAAAATATTATTTTTTTTAAATTTTATTTATTTATTTGATAGACGGAGATCACAAGTAGGCAGAGAGGCAGGAAGAGAGAGAGGAGAAAGCAGGCTCTCTGCTTAGCAGGGATGCAGGGCTTGATCCCAGGACTCTGGGATCATGACCTAAGCAGAAGGCAGAGGCTTTAACCCACTGAGCCACCCAGGCGCCCTCACAGTTTGTTAATAAGTATATAAAATAGATGAATTAAAGATATTTCCTTTGCTTTTTAAAACCACAATTTCCTCTAATCTTACAGCCTCTTCTATACACACACTCTTTCCAGCTTCCATTAGTTATTCACTCCCCCAATTTATTGATTTTTTTAAGGCTCTCAAGAAGTTTTGGAAAGCAGAACTACTATCTATGATCTACAACTATTACTTAATTATCTATTATCTGTAGTATCTATTATCTATGGTAATTAATTACTTCTTCTCCAGATAAGGGAACTTAAGGAAACTAAAGATACTCAGAATCTTCACTTGAACTAGGCTACCAATTCCAATCTGGCTTCCAAATGAGAATGAATAAAGGGCTTGGCATAGGAGACCCCCATCCTCTACCTACAGCCCCAATTAGCGCTGCTTCTCCGCTCTGGAGAAGCAGACTTCCAGCCTTTCCCCCAGACTGAGATGGTCCTTTCCTACCTCTGCCTCTTTGCTCACACTCTTTCTTCTAGCTGGAATGTTCCCTCAGCACTGCCCCAACTCTTTTCAAAGATCCTGCCTGTAGAACCGGGAAGGTCACCACAATGCGCGCACAAAGACGTCCGCCACGGCGTGCTCTACAAGAATGAGAAGCGGAGGACGAGCAAAATGCCCACTCCTGGGGGGCTGGTTGGATACACTCCAGGACACGTAACATGTGAAATTCTGTGTAACAGTACGAAATGGGATGTCGGTATTTACTCATGTGGCATGGTTTCAGCATACTGTCAATCAAATCAGGTGTCAAAACAGTATTTATGACAAACAGTCCATTTTAGGAAGAAAAAAGTATGTAACTCACCCAGGCTGAGAAAGAGCATGGCAGAATACAAAAAAACAAACAAAAAAATCCCCCAAAAACCCAGGTTAGGTGGTGATAACACTGGTGAATTTTTGTTCTTAATAATGTTCACATTTTTAAAGTTCTTTCCAATTAGTAGGGTTAACTTTTATAACTTTTATAATTTTTAAAATAGGTATTTTGATTAAAAGGCACCTATCACTGAATACCCACTGCAAATGTCATCTGCTCCTGAAGGTCTCCTGGACCTCGCCACGCCTACCACATAGGCAATTTCTCTCTCCTGATGGTTTCCAGAACAGTTACTGTATCCCTCATGACATCGGCTTTCTGTGTTCGGGCCTGCGTCGGCTCCCAACGTAGGAGACTGTCTTATTTGTCCTGGAGTTTACCCTCGTGACCCCGACTGCCAAGTACCGAGCATACTACTGCGTGTGGGGATGGCACACCATCCATGGCCGTGACATTCCCACGTTTCAGGACCACACACTTGACAGCTGTCTGATCAAACACTTATCTACACCGGGGATATCCTGAAACAGTAGCAGGTGCCTTCTGGGGAGAGAAATCATAAATCAGAATACTTTATGTGTGGTGAGGTTGTTTGGTCACTTATGTCTCCCAAGTCTGCTTTCACTACAACCAAAATGACACCCTCGTTCGTCTTGATCAAGACACAGGTCAATATTTCTTAATCCAGAGGCAAGTGTCTCAGATTTCCATCCCTCTGCTTCAGCGTGAAAGGGACAAGAATTGCTTTTGCAATAATCCAAGTCCATCCCTGACTCCGTAGGAACTATAAATATCTATTGTTTTAGGAGGAAATAAGGGAACTAAATGTCTTAAGCTTATGTAAGTCTGCTTCAGGGAATCGACACCACTGAATGTTTTGAAATATCCAAGGCATATTTTTTTTTTTTTTAAGTTCAATAAAGAATGTGTTTTGAGAGCTAGGTGGGTGAGATTTAAAATAAAAACAACCACCACAATCTTAGCTGTTACTTAGCAATTTCAGGCTCCAATTGTTCCCTTTGAAAGGGCAAGCCAGCACGCGGAGGAAACACTGGGCTCTCGGGTCCAGCGTCCGTTCTGCCCTCCATCTCACTCCCCAAGACCTTCGTCCAGCCAGTAGGAACTTGAAACCGCCCAGATACTGTCCTGCTTTGTTTCTCTCTCTGGAGACAAGTCACTTTCATTAAAACTTAATGTCTGAACAAAAGCAAAGCAACATGCCACCGTGGGTGAGGAGGAACACTGGCTGCTGGTCCCCAAAGTGTCCCCACCTGACACGACGAAGGTTCGAGGGAGTACAGCGAAGGGAGAGCAGACACTCGGAAGGGGGCGGACAGCCGGACTATCTGCAGCCCAGTCCCTGCACAGCCAGCAGGGGCCCGGGAGAACACGGCCATCACAGAGCCGGGTTAACATCAGAGAAAAGAGGTTGATGCTTGAAACTACTCTCAGGGCTTCTCAGTTCCAGAAGGCGGGCGAGCACGGCAACGGGAGCTACCCAGCACAGACGCAAAAGCAAACCTTGTTTTGACCAACCCAACCAATGTCATATCACCAGGGCTGAGACAGATACCTGAAGAACAGTGGCTTCAAGATGCCTTTGCCACAGGAAACCTATAACCAGTGCTGATTTACCAGCCGCCCCCCACCCCCAGGGCAGACCGTCAGACCCCTGGGGTTTCCAGCAAGCCAGGTGTTGGACAGAGCTATCATTAAAAGTTACAGTATATAAACATGTGACTAAAATAAATTAGTAAAAACAAAGAGAAGAAATACTCAAATTCACCGCTTCCTAATTTACTAGGGTTTATGCTCTAGTAAAATATGTTTATGCTCTGGGAGGGATGTGACCGAGCCCCATGCACAGAGCTGGAGAGACTGACAAACTACAACAGAAGTACGAAGGCAAGAGTCAGGCCAGGGAATGTCTGACTCGGAAGTATACAATCTTTTCTCGTGGCAACTTCTTGTCCCAACATTAACATCATCAAAACGAAACTGGAAGCAACCACATTTAACTGTCAAATCATCTGCAACCAGTTGTGGCCTCTGTTGTGTAAAAAATGAGATGGATACTCAAAGAGGGATGTGGGAAGGGAGCAAAGAGCTCAACTTTATTCATACTCGCCACGTTTATTCATGGGGACCTCCCAAAACGTGCACACCCGAGGTTGGTAAGCCATGCTGCTCACTGAACCAATGGGAACGAGAATGTCTATTTGCAAAGGGCTAGTCCCAAGTTAATATAAAAGGAGTCCTCCTTTGATCCATTAATTACTCATGCTATGTCTGCCCAGCTGTGACACCTAACGTAAAAGGACACACCTACCAACACACAAAAACTGTGCAAATGTTAGCATCAATATTTTGAAGTGTTTGGATATTTACTTTTTAAACATTTTCTCTTTCAGACTTTTAAGCTATCTGATCGAGCTACTCTTCCACCATTGTTTCTTAGAGAATGTTTACCAGCAAACCAAAGACTTCCAGAGGGCTAAAGAAATTTCACTTACTGATTATTTAAAACAATTCTTGTCATCTTGGCTTCCGAGAAGTTACCAGCTTCTCTCACTGCTCCAGCTCACTTCCATCACCTGTCACGAGAGAAGGGGTCTGATTAATCACAGGTCTCCGAAAGACCACTTCTGGATTTCTACATTTGTCTTTTCCTTTCTTGATAACCAAAACAGAGAGAAAATAGTCATCTCCTCCTTTCTCTTCAAAATTAAAAAGGAAGGACAGAGTAACAAGAGAGAGCACCCCAAGAGAAAAAGAGATTTAAAGAGCAGTGTTTCAATGGCCGAGGCTTGGGGCAGAGGGCCCCCCCCACCCTTGCCTTGTGTTTTTGGGAAGAGGTTTTGGTCTGTTTGCTGGGAGGAAGCAGTATCAGACTAAGCCAGTTTTCTCTCTCCCTGCCCCAGCCCCTCCTTGCCCTCTTCTGGACAGATCTGCCTGGGAGTGTGTGAGGAGGTACTGACTTAGGGCTCAGCCCTGCCAAGCGGGGAAGCCCAGCTCCCTCCAGCTCTCCACAAGCCCAGATGCTACCAGAAGACCAGCAGGTGACAGCTGCTGCAGTCAGTGCACATTTTAGATTCAGAGATGCTGTTGAGGTCTCCAATCCCGCTTTACCAGTAATTAAGTGACCATCTATGCTGATTCCTCTTATCCTTCCTCTATTTTCCATATTGATCAAAACTTACAGAATAGGAAAGATCAATCGTTAGGGAACCCAACCCACCCACATCAACAGGATACCACACGGACAAACCTTGGTTCCAAGTCTTACCACTCACTAGCCATGCAACCTTGGCCAAGTCCGTTCATCTCTTCCCAGCCTCAATTTCTACTTTTCTTAAAGATACTCCCCACTATACTGTGTGGTTCAGAGAATTGAATGAGACGAAGGAGAAAATCTGCCACGTCAAGCATGCTTTGATCCAACAAGGGTATACCCCAGAACCAGGGACACCTGTGCTCAATGATCAGACCTGGTAACTCATCCCTAAGTCCAGTTCAAATAATGGAGATTCATATACTCCATGGAGTAATGTTCTATGCCCAGCAAAGGGCCTTCCTTCTTCCAAGAGCAAGGCATTCTGAACAAAAGCTTTACGTTTGTTTTTTAATTTCCTAACATTTTAGGGCCCACAACCTAGGGACAGTAAGTTCTGCTTTCTTTACCTTCACAGAAGAGCCCCAAATGAAAACGCCCCACTTCTACCAGGTACAATGCAACCACTGCTCATTTTCTAGGAAAAATATATGGCTCCAAGGGGGTCAGACTTACAAGACAGGCACCTGCCACTCTTCCTCACCTAAAGCCTCTCTGTTGTCATTCAGAGAAAAGAGATTCGTATTAATTATAAAAAGAGACTCTGTCACCTCAATTACAGAATAGACAAGAAGTCTCAAGTTTTCCAAACCTGTAGGGTGTGTGTGTGTGTGTGTGTGCGTGTGTGTGTGTTGGGGGAGAGAGGAGAGAGAGTCAGGGGGTCACAGAGAAAGGAGAAAATGGAACAAACGCCACATAAACCCAGAGATCCTCCTAGTAGCAAGGAAAGAACTTACCAACATCAACAGGTTAGGAGGGTAGGACTCAAAGTCAGGGACTTAAGAGACTGAACCCAACACCAAGAGGAAGGAGCCCCATGCTCACCGGCCGGCAAGAGCTTTCTAGGCTGGTCACTCGGTATGGAAGACTTTGAAAACCATGGACAGTGGAGAAGGGTCTGACTCGCGCTGGACAGACAGGCCCCACGGAGTGGCTGTCCGTTACTGAATCCTTCCAAAACTCAGTTTCCAGGCCTGGAAGAGAAGGACAGAGACATACTGTGGAGAGAAGTTCTGGAGGCTGGACACACACACATACAGGGCCCACTGTGAGTGTTTATGAACGCAGGTATAGGAGTCTTTTAAAGTCATGGCCTCGATTACAATTCTCACCTACATCTATCAAATTCAGACTCTTTCCCTGTGTGAACACTGGAGAGAGGTCAAGTCAGACTTCTGACGAGAACGTCAGACTTTCCCAAGTTGTTTGGAGCAGAGCTCCAATAACAGTGCCCGTCCTAGTGGACAGCCTTTACTAACGTGCACATGGAAACCTCTAGCTGTGCCCTGGGGACTGTTTTGCAGAGCGGCTCTGTGTTTCTTTTCTTGATGATAAATTCTTGAAAGAGGGAATGAATCACTTCCATCAGTGCTAATTCTCCTGGGGTGCAACGCCAAGTGCTCCGCTGGCATCTGTGGGGAAGAACAGCCACACTGACAGCAGCAGGCAGCCTCTCGCCACAGCTAGCTTCCCACCACAGCCTCGTCAACAACAGCATGGACTCGTCAGTGAGGCTTTCAAGAAAGAAAAAAAAAAAAAAAAGACCCACAAGAAATACAACAGCAACTTTTTTTCTAAAAGATTTTATCTATTCATTTGACAGAGATAGACACAGCAAGAGAGGGAACACAAGCAGGGGGAGTGGGAGAGGGAGAAGCAGGTTCCCTGTGGATCAGGGAGCCTGATGCAGGCAGAGTTCGATCCCAGGACCCTGGGATCATGACCTGAGCTGAGGCAGACGCTTAACCGACTGAGCCACCCAGGCACCCCAGTAACAGCAACTTTTAAACAGAACTTTCTATCTGAATAAAAGGGCTCCTTGACCCCTCCTACATCATTGTCTTTGGGACTCACTCTGATGATGCCAACTGCTTGGCACAGGCTGAGCCCTCTTTTTTACCTTCAAAACCAGCAGACAATGCCAACAAGAAAATCTGTCTCGTTACAACTAGTACAACTACAACTAGTCCTGATCTTTTTAACAAGACCCACATTGTTTGCTTTGATGGAAAATATTTTAATAGGTTCGCAGAGTCAAGTTCCTCCTCCAAGCTGGTAATGTGCCACCACTGCGGTCATTCAAAAGAATAAGCAACTTCAACAAGTGGCGTGAATGAACTCTCCGTCTGGCCCCAAGCGCTGTGCCAGGGACTGGGGGTGGGGAAGGGGCTGGGAGCAGGCGGAGGGGAAGGGCATTCACGAGTACGCAGTGCGGTGGTAGCATCACGAGAATATAAGCAACCAACATAGCTGGTGTGCTTGAAGAGCAGAGTCTGGACGTGAACTCCTGGCTGAGGCCACCAGCAGCCCAGTTCTTCCTAATCCCGCAGCTTACAGATTCCACAACAGTCATGCAGAAACCTGCCTGAAAGGAACGCACTCCTGTTCTGCAAGGTTCAGACTTATTTATTGGAGGGAGTGTGTGCGAGCAGGGGGAAGGACACAGGCAGAGTGAGAGAAGGTCCCAAGTAGACTCTCCGCTGACTGTGGAACCTGACGCGGGGCTCCATCTCGTGACCTGAGACCATGACCTGAGCCAAGCCAAGAGTCAGCTACTTAACCGACTGAGCCACCTGGTGCCCCCATGCTCCTGTTTTGAATGGACACCCTGTCCTCTAGGGCAAGGCCACACCTGCCCCCGAAGAGGAAGAGCCTCGTGGGCACGCAACCTGAAAGCATGTGGCTGCCAAGACAGCTGCAGACAGCACTTGCACGAAGGCTCCAGAAGCGCAGAAAAGCACTTGTGTTCTAAGATGTGTCATTTTGGATGCTCAGACTCTGCTCTCCCAGGGAGCTGGTGCACTACAAGGGGTCTGAGCCTCCTCTGTGGGGGACAGTGTCCCATGGTCATTAAGAGCACGTGCTCCGTGGTCACCTAGAACAATACCCCTCCTGTCTGCCTGGAAGACCTTGCCCAAGGTGTTAATTTCTGTAGGCCTGAGCATGGCAGTCACGGCCATCCCACAGCCCGGTATCATGAGAGCAGCTGAAGGACACCACGCCTGCAAACAATTTCGTAAAACTCACGGCAAACAGAAGCTGTATGCGGTCCTCATCCTGAGGAGGCAAAGCAGGTGTCAGGGCAATGTCACCAGAAAAGGGAGGTGTCCTCGTAGGCGCCAATATGTTCCCGCCATTCTTACCAGGAGGCCAGAGAAAGACCTGAAGAAACACTTCATTTTGTGACAAGGCACAAAGTGTTCTGATTATCAGTGCATATCCATCTTGGGAGCAAAGTGGGGGCAGCAGCCACCATCAGAGACTTGCTGGCCAGTAGACAACTCAGACTTGATAATACCTGTCCCAAAGCAAGTGCAATCACGCGCTGAGACTGCTCAGGTAATAAGCGGCAGAGCTGGGATTCGAACCCAGGCTGTCTGGCTTCACTCCTGGTTCTTAACCACAGCACCACACCGTCTCCTCAGGGACGATGAAGAGCAGTACTTTTAGACTAAGACAGAGCCCACGAGCAGGCCGGAGAAAGGGCAAGAAACACCCCAGAGATGACTGGAGAGATAATGATACCAAAGATCAGTTAATGGGGCCAAAGCATGAAGGGACCCAAACCACTAGCGATTCTAAATTACAGTCTAAACCCAGTCATCGCAAGAACCCGTAAGAGGATGAAACTGGGAAAGTGAACTCACATTGGAGGTCAGCACTTGTTTAAAGACAGCACCACAAAACACCAAAGCTGAAAAGACCCCACTCGGGTCCTTTATAGAGAGCATATTATGACCTAGAAACAGCGGCTAGGGAATGTGTCACACACTCAAATTACCAGCCATCCAGGCAGGGGCTGACAGCCTGGGAGCTGCTCACCAAGGCAGAGCTCCTGCTACCTTTCCCTTGTGTTTCTACAGCAGAAGAGAGGAGGAAGCGCCACCCAGTTACTGAATTCTCTGCAGGCTGGAGGAAGAAAGAAGGGACAAGAAACAGGCTCCTGGTGAACACAGAAAATGCACAGACAGGGCAATAGAGCAGAGAGAATCCACTCTCCCAGCCAGCCTCAAGTGTGGTCAACTCCAAAACAGCCCCATGATCCCTGTCTCTCCTCACCCGCGCCTCTGTCACACCTTCCCCTTGAGCAGGGTAGGGCCTGAGACTCTACTGTAACCAGTGGAATAAACAAAAATGGTGGGATACATTTAGTTACCTCACATACCTAAGGCTGTCATGTCCATCCTGCTACAAGGTTCCCTCCCTTGCTGGCTCAGAAGAAGAGTCACGAGATGGGAGCCTCCAGCTCATGGTTAACACGAAACAGAGGCTCTCAGTCTGAGAGTCCACAAGAAACTGCCAACAAGCTTAGAAGCAAACCCTTCCCTAGTTGAGCCTCAGATAACACAGCAGCCCTGGCTGCCATCTTGATTGCAACCTTCAACTTGCACCCAGTTGAACCACAACCAAACCTCTGACTCCTGGAACCGTGAGATAGTAGATGCCCTGATTAAGCCACTCTGTTTGGAGTGACTGTGTTCTGTGGCTACAGAAGGGAAGTGTAGTGTGAGTCCCTGATGCTTCCAAGGGAGGCTGGGGGCCAAGGCCTGGGAGAGGCAGCCCGTCCACTGGGGTGCCTCCTCGCAAGCCACTGTCTGCCTTGGACCCTCCTTCTCCTCCCTCATGGCATGAGGTAAGAGGTTACCCTGTTCCTGCCATCTATAGGACATAACAGAACATGTTCACCAAGGAAGTAACGGTCTTACAAATGGTGATCTGGTCACCCAGCCGCCCTGCAAAACCACTCAGCATGCTGAATAGTGAAAACAGCCAGATGATTACAGTTGTCACAGGGGCTGTGCTAGAATCCTATCCCTCATAAAACAACTGTAACAAAACAGTATTTTAAAGATGATGTAACACACTTGAACACATCATAAAACTCATGTTCAGACAGACAAGCTGGAGACTTTCTGTATCAGTGGTTTTGAGAACAAGAGAAATGAAAACAGAAGAGAATCCAGAGTTCCATCAATTTTGCTAATATGGACTCTATAAATCTAAATATAAACATCCTTGTTGCTGTTTCATTTTTGTTTTTTTAAAGATTTTACTTATCATTTGAGAGTGAGTGAGAGAGAGAGAAGGAGCTCACATGAGCAGGGGAGAGGGAGAAGCAGACTCCCTGCTGGGCAGGGAGCCCAACGTGGGGCTCGATCCCGGGCCCCCAGGATCATGACCTGAGCTGAAAGCAGATGTTTAGCTGACTGAGACCCCCAGGCACCCCCCAAATATAAATATTCTTGAACCTTCTGAGCAAGTGCCAACAGCTTTTACCAATTAACTCAAGTAACAATTCTCAAACAAAGCACACAGCTAAGACCAACTCGGTGAGCCAGAGACCTCTTACCTCAACAGGCCATCCTGCTACCAGCAGAAATGCATGGGGAGGTCTACAATGGCATCATCTGAAAGCTGGGAAATCCTCATGAATCTTCAAGCCCTACCCTCTCAGCGACAGGTGCTGACACACATACCCAGACTGTAAGTTACCCACCTGTTCAGGGTCACTCAGAAGCCCAACCTGGACCCCCTTTTTCCCAGGCTTCTTTATACCTAAGTCCACACAACTTTCGCCTCGAGCCAGAACTAATGAAGTCAGGGGTATCAGATATTCAGCAAGGACAAAAATAGGAATGAACTTTCCACAATACTACAAAGCCCCTGCTTATAAAAAGCAAGCTCTGGGGCAAGAGAAAAAAAATGACATTGAATATTAGAAGTTCAATTCCTTTTCAAAAGCAATGCATAGTATTTTCTGAGTAAACAGAAATGTCCCTAAAATAGGCTGCCTTTTCTTAGGAATGATCCACTTTTTCTTTTTTTTAAAATAAACATTAACCAGGGAACCAGATCAAGAGGCCCAGAACAAACACTTGTGCAAGGATGTCCATCCTGTTGTTTTACACAGTCGTGTTCCTAAACCCAGAGATCCGTTCCACAGATGCTCTGGGGTTACATCCTGTGCCAAGGCCCTGTGGTAGGAGCTGTACACACAGAGCCTGTCTGGGTGTAAACAAGTCATGCTTCCTCATATCTCTGGCAGAAGGAACTTCATCTAAACCAGCAAACACTGCAGGCGCGAGATCCCTATTGCGTGGTTTGGTCGGCTGTTAAGAATGTAGACCGGAGCTCTCTTCTCCTAGAAACTTCTGTGTTTAAGGTAAATAGCAACGTGCTTTTGTGTGTATGGACACCGCCCTGACACCAGCAGCAGAGTTACCCAAACAGAGGGGCTAGTCCTCTGTCCCTGGGTCACAGCCCTTCAGAATTCTTGTCACAGGACCCGTTCCACAGCCTAAAAGCAATAAAAAAAAAAAGTGGTCTTCCATTCCACATTCTCCTCCCCAATCTTCTCCTCAGAAGCAAGAATAAACACATGTTTAAGACAAAGCAAGGAGGAATGGAGGCTTCTTTTCTCCCTTGCAGATTGCAGGCTTCTGTCCTCAGCACGGACACCAGCCTCTCTGGGCGTGATCAGGGCAGGACCTCATGGAACCATGTTCTACAGGCATGTCAGGGCTCTGACACGTCCCACCAACATTACAGACATGCTGTCCACCACACACAGGCTCTGTCCTCAACGTTTCATGTGCCTGAACTCACCGAAGCTGACGTCCCCGTGTGACAGAGGAGGAACTAAAGAAAGAGTGACTGAGAACACAGGTTACTCACATGCCCACCCAAGTTTGCAGAGCGCTGGCCAGAGGCCCCCACACCTGTGGCCTCAGCTTTCTGTCTGGAGCCTTCCCTACATGATGGCAGTCAGCAGAATGGTGGGTTTGGCCTAGACTCCCCAACGCCTTCCCTTTCCAGAGCCATCCTGCCCACGGATGAGGGGGACACTAGTCTCACTTGCACACAGAAGTCCAGAAAACCCCCAAGGCCCCACTCTTGTAATAAACCTCTGGAGGGTTAACTCCCGTGGGTCCGTCTGCTGGCCCCAGGGCCAGTGAGAAGTAAGGGCGTCAGCCCACCGTCTATCCTCTCGAGATTGCACACAAGGACCTTTTAGAGCCCAAAGAGGTGCCAAGACCTTTATGAAACAGGTAAATATTTCTTTTGCAGGAAAGGAAACCCGGACCCAAAGGGCCCCAAGAATGGACACAGCACAGCTCAGCACTGCGTCTGCGAGATGAGTCATTCGAGAATGCTCTTCGTCACTGTCAAGATGCGTCTCTAGGACAAGGTCGGTCCTCCACCTTCTTCCCTGCATTGGACCTAAAAACACGATCTCCTTTCCAAATACATAAAATGGGCACAAGGAACCTTTGCTACTGTGGCACGTGAACCTACGTGCAGGGACACCCCATGGCATCAGAGCCACAACGTGACATGACATGACATGACATGACATGTCCAACCCAGTTCGCCAGCCGTGTGGACAGTCTTCAGGCTGACGGAGTCTGTACGGCCACCGGCTGCATAAGGCTTCCACCGCAGGACATGCAGGGGCAAAAATATGACCTGCAGCCCCGTCAGGCATGAAGAAAGAGGTCTCGGACTTCCTGACTCACCGCCAGAACTCTCGTGGATGCCCAAGGCACAGTGCTTTCACTTCATTCAGTAATAGTGGTTTTTGTTTCTGCTACGAAGAAACTTTAATATAGATCACCTGCGATTCAAGCATTCCTCTTCAAACTGTACTTAATGGTTTCCTTACTGTTATCTGAGCAAATTTCAAAATAAAAACAAACTGCATGTATCCCACAATATGTTTAAAAACTAAATTAACTTCTTCACAGATGCATTCAGGTGAGTTCAAGAGGCTGGTTGCCCCGCATGGCCGGCTTTGTGGAGAACGAACCACAGATCCAACAGCATGTATTCGCCTCACTTTTTTTTTTTTAAGATTTTATTTGTTTATTTGACAGACAGAGATCACAAGTAGGCAGAGCCAGACAGAGAGAGAGGGGGAAGCAGGCTCCCCACTGAGCAGAGAGCCCAATGTGGGGCTCGATTCCAGGACCCTGGGATCATGACCTGAGCCAAAGGCAGAGGCTTTACCCTACTGAGCCACCCAGGTGCCCCAGTATGCGCCTCACTCTTGCAACAGTAGGTTGGACAGCTACAAAAGGATCCCCATCGTCAGGAAAAGAACCTAAGGGTCAGAGAAGTACAGTGACATGCCTAACTCACTGTACTTTCTAACAGCAGGACTCCACTCTAAATAGTTTTTTGGAGGGGCACCTCACTGGCTCTGTCGGTAAAGCCTCCAAACTCTTGACCTCAGGGTCATGAGTTCAAAGCCCTACGCTGCGTGTCGAGACTACTTAAAATACACAAATAAATAAGCCATTGTTTTGGAGCCAAAATTTGTGCTTTTTTCTCCTCTAGGCCTCTGTGGAGCAAGAAGTGTTGCGGAAAACTGAGAATGAACAGTGGTCAAAATTAAAGTTCAGGGCACCTGGATGGCTCAGTTAGCTGAGCCTCTGACTTGTGATTTCTGCTCAGGTCATGATCTCAGGTGGTGGGACTGAGCCCAGCGGGTTCCACGCTCAGCAGGGAATCTGCTTCACCCCCTCCCTCCACGCCTCTCCCTGCTCACTCTCTCTCTCTCAAACAAATAAATAATAATTTTAAAAAATTTTCAGCAGAGGAGAGTCAAAAACAAAGGCTGGCGGTGATGGTGTTATGTTAGGCGACATGATGTTGGCCCCCTTAATTCACCAGCTCAGCCAGGAGAGAAGGCAGAGAAGAAAGAAATCGGACAGTGGAAGGGACCAGCAGCCGAGTGGCCATGGAGAAGACGGGAAGCAATGCACACCAACCGAAATGAAGACGCGACGGGGGCGTGGAGCCGGGATCATGCCTAGGTCATGCCAAGCCCAGGCGGCAGACTTTCTCTGGAGTCCACAGGTCGGGTTTGGTAGGGTTCACGGCATCTTCTGCAACTACCCGGCTCTGCCATCACAACATGTAAGCACCAGACGATAGCACCCATGTATAAACAAAGGTCTCCGGCCAGACTCAGCCCTCCCGCTAGTCAGTAGCTCCTGGTCCAGATGGTCCCCCAGCCTCTGCAGGAACCCCACGATGTACTAAAGAATCAAAGAGAAGGATGCCACAGCCAGCCTCAACTCAGGGGCGACATCCAGCCAGCCAGCAGCAAGCGCCCCAAGGGCCTAGTCTGCGGGGGGTGCTGAGCCTCACCTCTGGATGAAGACACCCAAGGGATACACTGTTCACTGTTAGTTCCTCCCGAGTCATAATCTGTAAAGCAGCGCATCGATCGGGACTCCTGGAACTGCTCAGCCCAGTCTCACCACAGAACTTACACAGGTGCCATGTTTTACATGGACAATTAAGGCAAAAATGGCCCCAATGTTCCAAAAGCAACTACAAAAGCAAACTGTCAAAAAGAGAGGCAAATAAGCGAATCCTGGCTTCTGTCCTGGACAGCTCCTCCACTCGGAAAAACGCCTTTGACTTCTATGCCATTTTCCTACCTAGCTCTTGCTCCTCGGGAAAGTGCCAACTTGAACATCTTTTCCTCCATGAAGCTCTTCTCAGACATCCCCTGGGAGGGCAAGACACTTGCCATATATGCCAATGACTCTGAGCTTTTTCACGACCCTCAGCACACTGATAATGCCTCCCGAGCTCAAGCTCCGTTTCCCTTCTAGACTCTAAACTCCAGAACGATGCCTGTGTACAAGGTGGGCAATGAGATCCTGACCAAACAGAAGGCTCTGCTGATTCGAGACCACACTGCGCACTGAGAGGTACCCGGTCATCACCAAGGCAGCAAAGCAGCAGTTTGTAAAGCATCTCAGGACCTTTTCCAGCCTGTACTGTGGGCAATGTGATAAAACCAGAGCGAAGTCGGTATCCATTCTGTGGTGCGTCAAAGTAGAAACTATAAAACACTTTTCTCCCATGCTTATCAGTTACAAAAACAAACATGGTTTCGGTTAATGATAAAATGTTCCCTAGGAGCACCAGGTGGCTCAGCCGGTTAAGCATCTGACTAAACTTCAGCTCAGGTCCTGATCTCAGTGTGGTGAAATGGAGCCCTACATCGGGCTCCACGCTGGGTGGGGAGTCTGCCTTGGATGGTCCCTGTGCCCCTCCCCCCTGATCACATGTATGTGCTCTTTCTCTCTCTTTCTCAAAAAAAAAAAAAAAAAAAAATCCCAAACCTAGGCCCTAGCAAATTCAAAGGCATCTACCTGAATGGATTTTAAACAAGTATCTGAAAAATTTCTGTTTTGTTTAAATATATCCACATGGCATATATGAAAACACTGACACACATACAGAACTGCTGGCACTAAGAAGAAAAGACCCTAAAATTTATATACTATGATCCATTTTTGTATATTAAAACAGAAAAATAAGCTATAATAACATATGCCCCCCAGTGTGGCTGCACCTGGCAGAGGGACTTGGGTAAATTTCATTTTCTTCCTTTTTACCTATTGGTACAGTTGACCCTCGCACAACAGTTGACCCTTTGAACTGCACGGGTCCACTTACACATGGGTTTTTCAGTAAATACAGTCCAGGATGGTAAATGTATTTTTTCCTCCCTTATGATTTTCTCAATAACACTTTCCTTTCTCCAGCTCTCTTTATTGTAAGACACATTGTATATGATACAACATACAAAATATATGTTCATCTACTGTTTATGTTCAGGGAAGGCTTCTGGTCAACAACAGTTACATTCTGGAGACACAAACATTACATGTGGAGTGTCCCTAAACCCCACGTTGTTCAAGGGCCAACAGGATTTTCTCTTTTATACAATCACATCTCTTTGTTAAGAGTTTCTTTTTGTTTTTTTAATTTCAAACAAAAAATCTGCTGAATAGACAATTCTTCAAAGCTTTTTCAAAGAGACATAGAAACAGAAAATGTGAAACAGGGCAATGCTGCTACTATTTAATATTGTGTTACTCACAGAGCTAAAAAAACAAGTTTCCCTGCCATCTTAAATGTTCACCCATTCCCACCAGTATCATAATGATGATCCGTCTTACCTTAGTGAACATGGGCACACAAAAGCAAAACGGAACCAATGCTGGTGGTGTTCATTTCAGTTTCTAACTACCTTGTTACTTTCCCAGAACAGGCTATATTTTATGTTGGCCTATTTTCTCTCTGGTGTTGGATTCTGCAAACTGTGCAAAACTTAGCTGGCCAATTTCAGAGACCAAAAGGAATTCAGGGTGGTGAGAAACTTCAAAAGTCAAGTCTCCTCTCTTAAAGGTAATTTATATAGGTCAGAAATGGTGAGGGCAGACCTGAGGAGGGTCCGAGCAGTTACCTGAGGTTTAATTCCAATTTTTACACTGGGGTCTCCAAGTATAAGCACTAAGTAGGTTTAATTTCAATTCACGTGGTTATCTAACATCAGCCTATGCATTAATCAGGCAGATCACCAAATCCCATCTTGGATTATGTTTTAATATCTTATATTTTCTTCATAAATACTAAGTATCTCATCAACACAGTCTTGTGCTTAAATAATGCTCTTTTGGCCAATAACAACAGTTTCACCCACTATACATGACTCCAGGGCATTTTCAAGCTCCAAATGAAAGCGGTTCAACACCTCTTCATAACTAACTGAAATAAACCACACACCTACAAATGAATTCTCCAGAGACTGGTTTTCCAGTGACAGAGTTGACCTCCACCCAATCCCCGTTATAAATGCTGGATGAATAGAAAAATCAACTCTGAAGGCAGAAGACAACCAGATGAGAAGTACACTATCTACGAGCCCTGAGAGGAAGGCAATCCCACTCAATAATTTAGGTTTGTAGGATTTATGGCATGAGAGCGAAACCAGATGGACCTCAGAAGAGCAAACCACAGCCTTGTTGGTCAGAATAGGGCCTGCCAGGGTGGCTGAATACTGAGGAATAAAGTCCCCCAAATGAGGAAGTCATCAAGGGTGAAGACCCAAATTTACGCGTCAGTATTACATGCGTTTGCTAAACTGAGTCCAAGGATCCTGAGGAAAACAGCAACGGTTGGGACATTTTTAGGAAGCTGACCAGTTCCAACAGCTGCCCGGGTCCAGGGAGCCGGATAAAGGCCTCAGACCTCCCTCTGAAATCAGAGAAGCACCTTGGCCTAAGGCCCAAAGACCACTTCCCCAGGTGCGCAGACATTTTCTGGGAAATAACAGGCAAAACTGAAATAGCAGAGCCTTAAGGATGAGCCTCTGTACCGTGCGAGCTCATCTGCCATTCATTTAATGGCCGGCTTGAACAAAATTCAACCTTCCTCAGGGGTACATAACAGGATCTTTGCAACTAGTATCTGCAATGTCCAACATACAACCAAAAATTAATACACATGTGAGACAAATGGGAGATTAAATCCATAATCAAAGCAGTCCACAGAAACGGACCTACAGGTAACCCAGAAAGTGGAATCAGAAGACAAGGATTTTAAAACAACAAGGCTAAAGACACTGAAGAATTTACAGAATGACAGAAAGGGTAAAGAAACAGGACGCTTCTGAAGACATTTAAGAAAAAAAAAAAAAAAAAAAGAACCAAATGGAAATTATAGAACTAAATCTACAGTATCTGAAATGAACAACATTGGATCAGATGGAGATTATCAGAGCAGACACAATAACCAAAAATGCCAGGCGAACTTTAAGACATAGCAATATGAAGAAGAATCAGGCTGAAGCACAGAGGGGGAAAAAAACAAAAATAAAAAAACCCAATGGCTTAAGAAGCGCCTCCAAGACCAGACAGGAGTATTAAATGATTTAATTGACAAGTTAGAGGAGAATAGAAAGAAGGGGGCAGAAACATTCAAAACTGAGCAAAACAGTAATCTGCCAGAGCAGGACATTCAGTTAGTCACAAGAAAATATCACCTAATCATGCACACCAAAGATACAACAACAAAAATGTGTAGAAGTGACCAGAGAAGAAAAGACAGAGAATAGTAAGAATACAGCTGACAGTTCATCAGAAAGACAGCAAACAACATCTTTAAAGAACTGAAAGGAAAAAAACAAAACCAGAAACCGTCAATCTAGAATTCTATACACAACAAAATCCCTTCAAAAATAAAGGAAAAAATAAAGAATCTTCATAGAAATGAAAACTGAGAAAATCTGTGCCCCACACTGCAAGAAACGCCAAAGGAAGCTCTCCAGGAAGAACAGAAGTGGTACCAGATTAACTCTGAATCTAAAGAAAGTAATGAAGAGCCTTGGAAGAAGTCAGTACACAGGTAAACACGAAAGAGCCCTTCTCTTAATTTCCCTAAGACCTACTTGTTACAGATACTATATTAACTGCATGTACATACACATAAGTTTATACACACTTCATATTTACAATATGAAAAATAGGAACCTGTGTTAGTTTATAACATGTATGGATATAAAATATATGAGGATAGTACAATGAACAAGAAGGGGAAAATGAAACCATATTATAGGTTTCATACATTTTTTACACAAAGCAGTAAAATCCCAATTCAAAAAGGACTTATTAGACATGAATATTGTAATCTGTACAGAAACTACAAGAACAACAAGGCAAAGAGGTATAGCTGAAAACCTAATAGAGAAATTAAACATATCTAAATTTAAACAAAGATAAGTTTAAAAAAAAGGTGATATGGGGTTAAAAAAACAAAAGTGTCTACAGGCTGAGACAAATAACAACAAAAATGGGAGATCTAAAACTAACCACATCAAATAATTATGGTAAACAGACTAACCATTCCGATTAAAAAGCAGAGATTGTCAGAATACACAACTATGCACTACAACAGATACACTTTAAATGTAAAGACACAGATAAACAAACTTGGATAAACACCAACATGATCTCAATATAAAAACCAGATGAAGACAATAAAAGAAAACTATAATATCACTCAAAAAACGTATGTACAGAATTCCTCAACAAAATACCGTATAGGCATAAGGATAGATGAATAAACAGTGAAGTATATAAAACAGAGGCCAAAAACAGATTACACATTTATGGTTGACTGTTTTTTGTTTTTTTTTTACCAAGTTATCAAAATAATTCAGTGGCTATAAGGACAGTCTTTTCAACAAACAGGGCAGGAAAAAACTGATATCCACATACAAAGAATGAATCCTCACCTCTACACCTCACACGGAACTAACCATAAAAGCCTAAAACTATAAGCAGAGAAACATTATCTTTGTGATGATGGACTAGGCAAAGCACTCTGGATAAAATAGAGAACCCCTGATAAATAAGACTTCATTGAAATAAAACTTCTGCTTTTTGAAAGACACAGTTAAGAAAATAAAAGGCCAACCGCCAACTGGAAAATATTCACAATACACATATCTGACAAAGGACTTATACCTAAAATACATAAAGAACAGCTATAATTCAAGAACTAAAAAGCATAAAAAGTTAAGAATAAAAAGTCACCCATCCCAGTCTTTAAAAAAGCAAAAGACCTGACTAGATTACTTCATAAAAGACGACACAGGAATGGCCAATAAGTATGTGTACAATAATGACAATGACATCATTATCATTAAAGAAATCACAGGAAAGCACAAAGTACCACATGATACCAACTAGAAAGCTGATATTGAAAAGACTACCAACAGCGAGTACTGGCAAAGGCTTAGAGCATATTGGAGCACTGACGGACATGTTTAAATACAGAGCCCCTTTAGGAAAATGTTTGACAATTTTTTTAAATAAAATTAAGTATATACTTACCCAGGGATACAACTCTAAGTATATGCAAAAGAAACAAAAACATATGTCTGCAGAGAGACTTGTACATTAATGTTCATGGTAGTTATGTTCATAATAGACAAAAACTGGAGCCCACCCAGATTAGTAGATGAATTCACACCACAGAATGCTACTCAACAGACAGCCAACCGCCTCCTCCATATTCCCTCCAAGGTATCCAACAGGTATGTATTTGAACTCATGATGACCGGACTACCCACAGCCCCGGCACCTTCTTCCTGCATCTTTCCCCTGCCTTAGTAAAAAATAACTCAACTTACCAGCAGCTCAGGTCAAACTCTGTGGAGAAACCCTGCATGCCTCTTTCTCCCGAATCCACACCTGACCACACCCCAATCCCACTGCCCTTCTTTAGGAGTATATCCAGAATCGGACCCCTTCCTACTCACCTCTCACCACTGCCCCCTCCTCTTCCCCCTCCCCTAGCCAAGCGAACATGGCCGGCCTAGACAAAGGCAAGAGTTTCCTAACTAGTCTCTGCACACCCTCCCAGGTCCCCTCCAGGACGCCCTTCACAGGGCAACTAGAAGATTCAAGACACAAGTCACATCACTCCACTTCTCTGCTTATGACCTCCGGTACCTTCTTGCCTTACTGAAAACAAGAGCTGGAGTCCTCATGATACCCCACAGAGGTCCTGTGCGGCCCGGGCCCTACTTACTACCTCCTTAAGGGCTTATCCTTCGATGCCCCCTGGCTGACTCCTCTCTAGCCAATCCAGCCCCTGGCTGGTGCTCATGCAGTCTCTTCTGTAGGAGGGTCTTTGCCACGCAGGTTCCTCCGCCTACAACACCCTTCCCTCAGAGAGCCTGGGCCTGAGGCTTGCCCCCCGTCAGCACTCACACACCCCCACATTGAAAGGGGCATGTGATGGCGTTTTCTCCATCCCTCCACACGCCTGCCCTGCTTTATTCTTCCTCCCAAAACTCCCCACTAGCTGGCACATGCGTCTCTTCTCCCCCTCCCCATACAGTAGAGCAGGGACCTCATCTGGCTCCACACTCTAGCCTACCTAGAACAGGGTCTACGGAGCAGACACGCAAGGCCCGTCGTGTGAGCGGATGAACGGAGACACCAGCCCAGGCAGCATAAGGAAGTGAGGGCCAAAGTAAGGAGGTAGAGAGGCCAGGAGGGCCACACACGAACCAGCACGTTGCAGGAGCAGGAACCACAAATGTGGGCAAAGTCACACCAAGACAAAAGGAGACAAGAGCTGTGGCGGATGGCGCTAGAACACAGGCAAGGGGTCTACATGATCAACCAGCCTTCACAGACTCCAAATAGTAGCCCCTAAACGTCACTCGAAACAGGCAAACATCTTTAGGCCAAGATGAATGTGCCCTGAATCAATGCAAGACAGGCTTACACTCTTTGCGCACTTAATCTTCCACAACAAGGAATGGTCAGCGCGAAGGAAAACCGTCAGTCTGGGTGGTCTACTTGGCGAAGGCTCAGCCCGCACACTGACTTCTCATTCTCACAGGCTCATCCCAAGAAGGGGGCAACACTGTAATAGTCATCGTTACACTGAAGTAGGTCTTCGTTGCCACTAAAATTCAGTGAGTCTGCCTAGAAAACCCCAGAGCCAATCGTTCTGGTCAGGAGACTAAGAATGAGCATCAGGGTTACTTAATAGTATTTAAAATCCAAGTCAACAAACCATAAACAAATATTTGACAAATATTTTCTCCAAAAAGAAGAAAGAAGTTTCTTCTTTATTCTGAGCAAGAAGGAAGAGTAACACGTATGGACTCAGATCACGACAAGAACCCCCAAATCCGGCCGGACAGTGTGGGACAACAGCAGTGGTGGTTCCTTGATGTCCTCCCTCCACATGGGAGGCCTGGGAGAGAGCGCCCAGGACCAGTATCTCCTCACCGGGCCCACGGGGGGCCTTCCGTTAATTTGCCATGGATTCGAAGTTTCATTATTCAGACTGAAACAGGACACCACGCCCAATGATCTAAGCCAACTGCCTTTTCCTGGCTCCACATCCACCACAGCGAGGAGGAGGCAGTGTCTCCTGAGGGACGGAGGGGAGGAGACGCTGTCCCAACTCTGGTCTCTGTCACTGCCCCACAGTCTCTCTGAAAGCTACGCCTTCTGTCAGCTTCTACACAATCCCAGGAGCAACTCTTCTGAAACATCCCCAAGAAAACGAGAATAGGAACATTTTTAAAGCGAAGTAATTTTGAAAAATCTTCCAATAGAGAAAAAGAAAAGTAGAAAGGGTAGTTCCCGGTAAGTTTTTTCTTAACCTTCTTGAGAGACTTGAGGAAGGGGGATATAAGTTTGGGGTTCTGCAAGCTGAGCGGAGAAATTAAGTCTCCCTCCCTCCCATGACTCCGGCTTGTGCACAGACACGGTTCAAACCTCATGTTGGGGGCGCCTGGGTGGCTCAGTGGTTAAGCCGCTGCCTTCGGCTCAGGTCATGATCTCAGGGTCCTGGGATCGAGTCCCGCATCGGGCTCTCTGCTCAGCAGGGAACCTGCTTCCTCCTCTCTCTCTCTCTGCCTGCCTCTCTGCCTACTTGTGATTTCTCTCTGTCAAATAAATAAATAAAATCTTTAAAAAAAAAAAAAAAAAAAAAAAAAAAAACCTCATGTTGGTGATGCAAAACACATCTTATTAGGAGCTGGAAAGCTTCCTGAGATGAACAAAGGGGTCCCGTCCCTCTCAAGTCACCTAGATGGTGGAAAGTGCGGTGTGGTTGTGACAAATCTGGCATTGGACCAGTGCTCTGTGCTCCTGCAAGGTTGGGTCTGCCTTCCCGGGTCTGGAGTAGGGAGAACATCTGGGATTGTCTTCTTGTCCCCAAGAGAGCAGACCCAGGGCCTCCTCCTTCTCGTCCTCACCAGGAGGTACCTTCACACCGAGGCCTTCCCTGCCTTCCTGACAACGCACTACCGGGTGATCCCAGCCACACACGCACATCTCACACATGCACACTCGCCCACTCAGGGGGACACTCCCGTCCACCCTTCGGCTATCGTTTGGCCAAAACCCTGATCACTGCACCCATACATTTTCCTTGTTCTCTCATTAGGCTGTTTATCCAAAGTCTTCCTCCCATTGGGCTATAAGCTCCATGACGTAGGTTTAGGTTTTTTTTTTTTTTTTTTTAATTTAAAGTGGTTCAGGGGCCCCTGGGTGGCTCAGTCAGTTAACTGTCTGCTTTAAGCTCAGGTCATGATCTCAGGGTCCTGGGAGTGAGTCCTGAATTGGGGGGGGGTCGTCCCTGCTCAGCGGGGAGCCTGCTCTTCTCTATGCCCCTCCCCTGCTTGTGCATTCTCTCTCTCAAATAAATAAAATCTTTAAAAAATAAAAATAAAGTGCTTCACTACCTCGAGTATCCAAAGGAGGTCCTAGAATGTAAAAGTGACACCCAAAATGTGGTGAATAAAGGAAACTCCTGATAGTCCCCACAAGGTCCTGGGGTTTTCATTAGCGATGGAGTTCTGAGGACATAAAAAGGCCCTCTGAGGATATACATTCAGAAAAGAGATGATCTGAGCTGTTTAATAAGAGTATTTTTAAATAAAGCGAACAGCAACATCAGAGATGACACAGGTAGCTGATTACACGGCAAGGAGTACAGAAGAAACAACTATTATAAACCCACAGGGGTGAGATGGCTCCGGGTTATCCCACCCGATGAGATGAGACACGTGACACACTCTTCGCAGGAAACAAAGACTCTGGGTTGCAAGTGAACACCCGCTCCGTGTTCTCTACACCCCCCCCTGACTCGCCCCAATCACCGGGCCCTTTACCAAGAAAGGGCACTCAGTCGGTTTTATTTTACTTTGATTCGCTCATTTTGACAGAAGGGAAAACCAACAGAATGTGACAATGTCAAGACAATACTCATGCTTCCAAATGTTTTTCTTAGTAGTGGCTTTTCTGACTGTGTGGGGGTTTGTAATGATTCCATTAATAATTAACATTTTTCGGGGTGCCTGGGTGGCTCAGTGGGTTAAAGCTTCTGCCCTTGGCTTGGGTCATGATTCCAGGGTCCTGGGATCAAGTTCCGAGTCAGGCTCTCTGCTCAGCAGGGAGCCTGCTTCCCTTCCTCTCTCTCTGCCTGCCTCTCTGCCTACTTGTGATCTCTGTCAAATAAATAAATAAAATCTTTAAAAAAAAATAATTAACATTTTTCTACCAAACATGTTGGAAGAAAAAGAATCTGTAAGTTACTTACATAATCTTTGCTTCTATCTTGGTTTCTTTCCCAAACTATTACAGGGAGAAATAGCTATATACAGTCAAAACAGAAATACCCAACACATCTTTCAGCGTGATATAAATAAATTACCAAAAGAGGGGTCCAGGATTAAAAACCCCTGCATAAAAAGCAAAAAGACTGATCCACATCTAAAAAGGCTTTCTTCATATTACTAGAGGATTTCTTAATCCTTTGTAAATTAGTGAACTTTCTTAGTCCTTTTTAAATTAGTGAACTTTCCTTATCAACCTAAATTAATTCAATTTATTAAAAATATCATTGGTATAATTTTCAGAAATGTGTTCACTACATGAAAAATACAACTGAAAAGAACAAGAAAACCCTGAGAAAAGTCTATGTTATCAAACTTTGAGAAAAAATAATAAATAGTGAATGCTTTGGATTAAATAATTTAAAAGCCTCAAAATATTTATAACTTGGGTTGCAAGCCATCTTCTTCCTTAGAAACCATTTCCACCAATGCCAACTCAAAGTAAACATTCCAGTATTTTAAAAACAAACAGCCATTTCTTCATGACAAAACATGAAGATCCGCCATACACACACATTTTATAAAATTAAAATTCCAGATCAGTTACTCAAAGAACTCAGGATGAATATTAACGCCTCTCAGCCCTTCAAAGATTAATGCTAAAATTTCTAATCATAATATGGTCTTATGTGAATGTCTACAGCTAGTAACGCACGCAGCTGCCATGCTTACCATGTTATGTTTCTGCCTCTTTTCATGGCAAATATCTAAAGCACACTATTCCTTTTCAAGATTTCAAAGTCTGTATCTGTCCCAGGCCATTGTTATTCCTACTCAGATCACCACAACTTGAGCTTTCCACCACTCTAAGTCAACTCTGACTCCATCTAACATTTGCTGAGAACCACAACACATCCTGAAACAATTACTCATTAGCTTACATCATGCCCAATATACTGCTGTTTCCAGGACCCTGCAACCCACTGTGGCAATGCAGACAAGGAGGTGGGCAGGGAGGGCCGGACACATTACGTCAGCAACTAAGATGGTGGGTCCTTTTCTGCAACATTAATCCAGGAGATTAAATAAACAGAAGATTAAAGTTCACAACAGAGTGTGTGATTCCTTCAGGATCCCAAGGGGCATACACATAGGTGACATACTCCCATCAGATGGCAATGCTTCTTTCTTTCCATGCTGCCACTTAGGGTTACTCCAAGAGTATACGGCCAACTGCATTCTCAAATCCTAAATGTGATCCCACAGATCTGCACACTGCACAGAAAACCATAACACTCAGAATTTCTTCTTCAGAAGGATTCCCTGTTTACATCACTGACATAGTCTACTATTTGCAACTATTTTCACTTATAAATACTATTCCACTTACTCAGAATCAAGCAAAATAACACTGAATAAAGGGACTAATGTCATGGATGTCACCATGAGGACCCATGGTAGACATCGCATCAGGAGAATTACCCGGGCACCACAGCATACTTAGAAGGGTATAACTGTATGATATAAAACATTAGGCAGCTAATTAAATCGATGAACAAAAACAAATCTCATTTCAAGAAGTAATGTCTCAAAGACATCAAGGTCTGCCCAACTCAGAAATCATCTTACAAGATACTATTCTCCACCTCATTCAAGACCTAATCTGATAGGTTGGAGCAGACCCCCAAAATGAAAGAAGAAACTGGGCTTATACCCAAGTTTTAATTTTTTGAGCTCTACCCCAAATGCCTTCCCACTTAATCTATTAGAAGCACCTGCTAAGAGGCCCCTGGGTGGCTCTTAGCAGAGTCCATTGAACGGCTACCTTTAGCTCAGGTCATGATCCCAGGGTCCTGGGATCACTTCCACATCTCCCTTTCCCTCTGCGCTTCCCCCTGCTCATGCTCTCTCTCTCTCTTTTTTCTCACTCTCAAATAATAAAATTTTTCAAAAAAATAACACACACAAAAAAGAAGCACCTACTAAAAACAAAGCAACAAAACCAGATCCTTCCTTCCCACAGAATGACACAACAGATACCTTACAGTACCCCTGCCCAAATGAAAATAACAAAAGAAAAAGAAAATACAACATCTTTTTAAATGCATTGGTGAGTTGACAATAAAGGAAGAGACAGAAGTGGGAAAGGTGCGGAGCCAGAACCTCCGGTCACGCTGACCCCCAGTGAGGATCCTTCTGCGGACCAGAGAGGCCATAAACCCAGGTTACTCAGCTGTGAGCTGAACAGGCCCCTTCGTTACACTGGACCCCACAGAACTGGGCCCTCAGGATACGGGTGATTTCTTTTTAAAGTGGGTATATTTGGGGTGGGGGATGGGGTGGAAAATCTCCCTTGAGAATTTATAACTGGCAACTAGTACTCTGTGGTTTTGTGGTCCAAATTCAAAAAACCGCAAGTAGGGAATTGAGTTGATGGTGTCTACTGATACCTGAAAGGAGCAAATGTAACTACTTCAAACTAGGCCTTAAAGAACTTGCACAATAAAACTGCTAAGGAACGTGAGGTCACAGTCAATAAACCACAAACACGCAAAGAAACATATCACCATGAACGAGTGCCAACAGACACAGGCAAATGAGTCAGATCTGAAAAGATGTAACATACTGGAATTCAAATGCTGGAAGTCAACATAAAATAAGCAGATTTAACATATCTCAATAAACAAGGGAAGTCTGAAAAGGAGTAAAATCTCATTTAAAAAGTATTACCACATGGACTTCAGAAGGGACCAAAAATAATGGCTAAATATTTCAAAATTTAAAAAACATATTTATTGAGCACCTATATCCTAGGTGTTGTACCTTTGTCTAGTCTCTGTAGACAAAGCAGTAGGGTAAAATAAATAAATAAGTAAATGAATGGATAAATACATAAACAAAATTTGGAAGTGTAAAAATCCTTTTTTTTTTTTTTTAATCAAGGACAGTGTAAACAGCAGATTAAAAATAAGCTGAAAAGAAACTGGTGACTCAAAAGACAAATGCAAAGAAATGGCCCAGAATTGTGCAGGCAAGGACAAAGACAACAAAAATAAAAAAGGGACACAGACCAGGGAAGTGAGAAACGGTTACCATATGCCTGGTGGGGAGTTCTTGTTGAAGAAAATAATAAAGAAACTAGGTAGAGGCATTATTCTAATAAATAATGGTGAAATTTCCCTAATATCAATCTTCAGACTCAGAAAATCCAAAAAGTCACCATCAGGAAAAGGGGAAGGGACAAGGAAAGAGAGCTCCCCACTTGGATGTAAGAAACCACGAGCACCAAAGACAAAGCAGAACCTTTAAAGCAGCCAGAAGGCAAGAGAGTTGAGCTATCTGAACTGGACTTGGAACATCACACGGGAGTGAAGCAGGCACAAAGAGCAGCGTAAGCAAAGGCACAGAAGGAAACAGGACAGGTAATGCAGATTTCACAAATTGCCAGGCTCCGCCGCACCGCATCTGAAGACAAGAATGTCCTCGCACTATCCGCATCAACCCTGACACAGAGACCGGTCTCCTCCAGCCCCTAACAAGTTATAACAACCACCCCTGCAGACCCCATTGCTAAAGTTACCTTCCACCACCAGTGGTAGTAAGGCTAGCCTTCCATCTCTCCTAACCTTAGAACTTTGAGGCACAGCTACGCAACTGTGAACTTCAAGGCACGCCAGTCTATGGGAATTCCAATTGGAGGGCTTATGTCAAGTACCAAATCCAGGAAGCCTGGTGTGCCTGCAGGAGAAATACAGGCAGAAGGGAAACCTCAAGTAATACCATGTGAACGTGTGTTTTCCTTCTCTTGGCCAACTTCCCCTAGGTTTTTCTATGCCGTCGTGACTCCCAGGCTTTCCATCCTGATAGAGACGTCTGGAAGAGAAGGAGGACAAGGAGCACTGCGTTACAGTCCCTGCCTCAAGTCAGCCTGTTCTGGGGGGAGCGCGTCTACTGACTGTTCACCCCTCTCGGTTGTAAGCACCTCCGCTGGGGAACTCACGTGAAACAGCCAAAGAAAACAGTGGGGTGGACCTCGGGGTGATGGGGGAGATGCTCACTGAACTAGTACACGAAGCCTCGACCACATTAAACACCCAGGAGAGTGAAAATCTGCAAACGAGAATTTGAGAATTTCTGAGATTCCTCGGTGAATGCCGGAGCTGCCCTGGCCTGTGTGACCATGTGGCCAGACTCCAGGCCCCGCTGCTTTGGAAGGAGCAGGAGGAAGCTCATGCCGCCCTTCAGGGGAATCGAGCCTCGTTGCTGTGAGCAGCGCAGGAAGTTCATGAGGGACGAGGGGCAGCCGGAGCAGACACAGCCAAGCAGAGGCGGCTCAGTTCACCGTCAGCCACAGGATGTGGCCTCACCAATGCAGGCATCAGGCTCGTCCAGAAGGCTCCCCCTCCGTGAGGACGAGGCTTATTTAACCATTTGTTGTAAGGCTGCCTGTGTAATAACGCAAAGCGTAAAAACACTCCGAGACGTGTCTGCCCGGTCAGTGTCCCTGCGGTGCATAACCAGTGAGGCAGGGTCATTGTCAAGAGCACAGTCCGGGGAATCAAACCAATCTGGGTTCGAGTGCTCGCTCCGCCAGTCTCTGAGTGCCCGAGGCCAGGCAGGCTGCCCGACGTCCCAGCCGCAGCCGAGTCACACTTCCAAGAAAGCAGACCCCATCTACCACCAGGCTTTTGGTGAAGATTCAAAATAGGTAGGGGTACACAGAGCGTCCGATAAGTAAATAAAAATTCTTCAGAAGCCTAAAGAAACGGAGCCTCTAATCACGTAGCGCACTACTGAAAAATAAAGTGGATTACATTTATTCCCAAACTGACTCACACCGAAAGCTCAAATCCTTGAGCGCAACTTCCCAGCGGGGCACACCGACAGGACTGCTCAGCCAACACTGCGCACTTGAAGACACAGGTTTACACATGGGAGGATCTGGGCTCCGGAACACCTCTGTGAATTACATGAGAAGATTTCTGGCAAAGTGGAGTGTCTCTGCTGTGTCGTCTTCACTAACCCGGTCCCGGAAGGGTCTGGGTGATGGGGGCAGCGTCGGAAACACGCAAGCCCAGTCCTCCACCTACACCAGCCTCGGCACCGACTCACGACTTATCCAAGAACCCAGGAGAGCCTCCGTTAGGAAAGGGACATTTTTCATCACATCTCAGACTGATAATATAGTCTCAGTAAAATCATGAAACAATAACTCTTGAAAATATTAAATTTCAACAAGCTCATTCAATGTTTAAACCAAGAATCCACGAAATGAGAACAAGTAGCAGATACTGGTGGAAAAAATAGAGAGGAAGAGTTACGATACCATGGGCACTAGGGTTGTTTCAAATCCTGACAGCAACATGGTCTCCACAGCGCCGAGTATGAGACAGACAGACATACTGCCTGCCCACTGCCCTGTCTGCCCAGCTGCACCATCGGCAATACCCACTTGGAACCTCAGGATCCTCATCTAGGAAACGGGACTTGTTTAATGTTCCTATGATGATGTGACGATCAAAGACCTAAATACTTGGCCCGGGGTCTATTTGTAGCGTTCTACGTTGGTAGACTAAAAGGAAAACAAAGTAGCCTAATGGACCAAAGTGACACATACAGGATGTGGCCACTTCCATAAGAAAAGAGCCAGCAGGAGCCTGACTGGCTCAGTGGGTTAGGCCTCTGTCTTCAGCTCAGGTCATGATCTCGGGGTCCTGGATGGAGCCCCACATCAGGCTCTCTGCCTGCCTCTCTGCCTACTGTGGTCTCTTTCTCTGTCGAATGAATAAATAAAATCTTAAAAAAAGAAAAGAGCCAGCATATCAAGAGACACCCACTGAAGGTCACGGGATAGGAAATAATGGGTGACCCTGACCTTGACAATAAGCGTTAGTTACTGAGAAGATAAGAATTACAGGCTATCAGCAAGGAAATGAAGTAAGCCCACCACACTGTCACTGGGTTTGCGGGGAGGGCGCAAGGGGTCAAAGTTCACAACTCAGTGGGCATCGGTCAGGGGAAGAATAAAGCCAGGAAGGAATAGCTAATTCAAAGGTCATTTCCTCACTGAGCTTCCATACTGGCTGCCCAGTTCCCAGAATCACGGGCTACAAATCTTCATCACTCCTCTCCGCCCAGAGTTGCAAGCTGCCTTTATGGTCTTTCTTGGCCTTTGGGCAACAGAAAGGGTTCTGAGACCCTGCCTCAGAGCTGTGCCAGGAGGAGTTAAGAGCAACAGCCCCCTGCAAGGTCAAGTTGCTTTTGGGGCCAGAAGGTGAGCAATGCCCATCCCTGAGCACAGAGAGCAGCTCCAGTGGACAGGGGGCAGCAGAACAGGCCACGGCAGGGTCAGCCCCAGCTCTGGCTCCCACCTACCTCCCAAAGCAGCCCTCCTGCATCTACCAATGGGCTCCTTCCACGTTATTCTCACGCACGCTTCCTCGGGTCGGCTCCTGTCTCTTCCTTCATGATGTTCCCAACCACACGCTTCTGGGAAACCCCCAAAGATCTTAGTGGTGGCCCTGGAAGAAAGGAGCAACATGAGCTCAGCCACGGGGAAAATGGAACCATCTAACCCTGAAGCTCAGAGGCACATTATCAACTCAGGCCACGTCACTAGAAGCGAAATGAAAGCACTAGATCAGAAAACAAAAAATTCACAACAGGTGTTCCCAACTCCTACCCTCCTCTTTCCAAGCTTTCTGGTTTTTAGAGCCTTTTTCTTTTTTTTGCCAAAAATTCACATAACTTGAAACCCCACCTTTTCTTCATTGAAAACTCAAGTCTGTAACTCTCTACATCACAGAGGCATTTCTCTTTTTATGTATTTATCTACATTCTTTGTCAATGAACACAAATCAACTACATCAACCTCAGTATGAAAACAAACGATAACTATGGTTACCCTCTTTACAAGTTGATGAAAAGGTGGTCCCTTTGATGAGGGAGCAGGAGGCTGGCTGAGGACAAAGCAGGAGCTGGCGCCTTGCACCCCCTCTTCACCCTTTCCCCTCCATAAGTGTAGCATCCCTCAGGCAGCCCTGACTGCCATGAACAATAAGCAAATAGTTAACTTGCAGAGCTCACAATCCTGCTAGACAGGAGTCTCCCTTGGCTTACAAATGTCCTAAATCTCACTAACAAAGACGATTGATAGCAGGATTGTGACACCCCACCAAAAAGTCTCCCAACTATCTTAATGTTAATGGTTGGTCTAAAGACAACCTTGATCCAGCAGCAAGGGCAAGGCCTCCAGCAGGCCTGGAACATCCTGGCACCTTGTAGGCCCTCTTTAGCATATGAAACTCCACTGACACCTCCCTTCCCCTCACCTTCCCCCAACCTCAGGGTACATAACCTGCCATCCCTCACAACCCGGGGCAGCAGCTCTTCCTGCCCACGGGGCCTGTCCCCGTGCTTTAATAAACCACCATTTTGCACCAAAGATGTCTCAAGAATTCTTTCTTGGTCATCGGCTCCGGACCTCAGCCCACCAAACCTCACCTAGGTTCTAGAACTTCATCATATGGCGCCCGAACGTGGGGCTGTGAGTCTTTACATTTGGACTCTGAGCTTCGGTGCAAAATTGGTGAGTACTTTCTCTCCATTTACTCTGATTTCAGGGGCTTTTCAAGGAGTATGGTCTTACTGGAACACTTGCATGTCAATTGCTCAGGCTGTAATCCTCTAGCCCATGGCTACTCCACAGGGAGGAGAGCGTCTGCCTTTTGGCTGTAAGCTAGTACCCTGGCCTGAATGGCAATAAGACCCAGAAACTTGATGGCCTCTCTTTATTCCTGTTCTTATAGAAAGTTGTCTCTCTTGGGCACAGGACAGCCACCTAAGTCACCAGGACGGCTGCCAATCTTAAGACTCCCGTGTGAGGTTTCCTCCTGATTGATCTAATGTGATCCCCTCCACATGCCTGGTCTAGCCACTTCTGGCCACGAGACCTCCACTGGGAGCAGGCCGAAACCAGTACCCGATTGAATTAAAACGCAACCAGGGACCGTTTCCTAGGGAAGTTGGCTGTAAGGACCACATGTGTTGGAATGTCGCATAGACCATGATGGATTTCAGTCTTTACTGTTTCTCGTCAGTGTCTTCTGCAAACCGCCTAAAGCTATGAAATTGGGTAATTTCCCCTTGCCAAACTTCTCTAGCATTTCCATGGGTTAATATGGCAAAACAGTATGCAGTCTTCAGGACATACGATAGCATGGCACAAGCATTTTAGTCCATTCACCAGGCACCCATCTGTAGCCTAGGATGCGATGGGGAAGTGGAGGGACGCCGGCACCCCTCCAGGGCCTCTTACGGCAGGAATGCCTTCTGGGGAAGGCAGGACGGTGATCAATAGCGGTGATCAATAGCGGACAAGGTTGAGGAACAAGGTTCTAGAACTTCATCACCTTCTCTGAGGCTAAACCATTACCCTTACGGAATGTTACCTGCTGATTACATCTGTGTCAACAGGCTTCTGCATAACCAGGAAGTTAGAGGTGTTTTTGCATCTGACAAAGAACAAAGAGCCCTCTTCATACAGTCCCTCATCAACAGCTGCTGATACTTCCACACAAATGTGTAATCTAATGGCAGCTTGCAACAGAGCATCTCATTGTAGTCATGTTTCATCAAAAGCATTCTGTTTTCTTCTCTCTAGAACCATCTATCAGAAGTGCATCCTCAACCCTTTCCAGGGTCACATAAGGCCTGCATCACTGACTAGCTGATGAAGGCGAAGGCTACTCTGGTACCACTCAAATTTCAGAAAGACCTTCAGCTCTCTGAAACCCATCCTTGGACACCAGGATAAAAATCCTAAAGCCATGCGCCAAACAGGTCAGCAGCCATCTTGAACCTACCCAAGAAGATTAACTTTGTGAGGAAACAATTCTTGCAATAAAAGAAACCACTCTTAACAGCACAGAGAACCTTGTCAGAGCCTAAGGCAGTCCCTTGATTACCCTCTCTTTATCCTGTCTATGAAAAATAGGACTATACCTGGAAATAATCAAATACAGGTGGTCTCTGGGTTATGATGGTTTAACTTGTGACCTCTTGACTATGACGATGCAAAAAGCAATACACATTCAGCAGAAACCATGCTTTGAATTCGGATTGATTCCTGGTCTAGGGCTCTGTGGTAGAATACTCTCTAATGATGCTGGGCGGCAGCAAGCCTCCCAGGCATCTACCAGACATGAGGGTAATTTAACAGCCATTTTGTACCACACAACCCCTCTGGTTTTCATTTTCAGTACTGAATTCAGTATTGAATAAATTACATGACCCATTCACACCGATTATAAACTAGGCTCTGTGTTAGTGGACTCTGCCTAGCTAGAGGGTAAGGTCAGCGTTTCCAGCATGGTTAAGGTAGGCTGGGCTGAGCTATGATGCTCAGTACATTAGCTGTAGCAAAAACACATTTTCAACTTACAATACTTTTAACTTATGACAGGTTTACATGACATAAGCTCACGGTAAGTTGAGGAAGTTGTGTACAGTCGCAAAGAAAGCTACGGTCACAAATTAATTAAAAAACTAACAAAAATCAGGCTTGTCGTTACACTGACTCAAGACTATTGAATTAAAGCTTCGGAGTAAAATATACATAAAAGAACATCATCTCCTGGTAATAAAACATACAGAATAGACACCTGAAGATAAAGCAAGGATTTTTTCCCCCCACAAGAAAAGTGTACCTCAGGAAACAGGTATCATCTTATATTCAAGACCTCATATTATAAATAAAAATCTGTTTATTTTGAATTATAAAATAACGTTCGGGAAAGTAACTTCAACCAATGTTGGCCTTAGATGTTTTCAGAGAAAAGGAAGCAAAGGAACAGACTCAACAATTATTTCTGGAGGCACATCCTGACAAGGGCATTTACAGGATACCATTTTTTAAAAGCCCCAAATCCAGACTGCTTTTTTAAACGATATTTAATTATCATGATTAAAAAAATGACATTTAATATCATTTAAAAGAGCAATCTGGATTTTGGAATAATCGATGTCCCACAGAATGGAGTTGTTTATCTCTGCTTCCCTCCAAATTCCCCCGCAATTAGATTTGTGGTAAAACGAGAAAAAGACCAAAATTCCTAAGGACAAAGAGAAGAGAAAAGTAGGTGAGAGGAGACAACAGACAGCAGCGACACTTTGGAAGCCGAAAGCAGAGATGAGCACCGCGCCCCGCAGAGCATGCTGGGACCCCCCCTGCCCAGAGAAGCAAACAACCCCAGCCGACTGCTCAGGGAACGGGGCTGGGGTTCCTCAGAAGGACAGGGGAAGGGGCGGGGTGGACAGGGACTGGCTAAAAGTCTGCACAGAGCAGTTATACCCTTCCCTGATGCCACACGCAAAAATGAACTCAAACTGTATTCAAGGCCTCCATGGAAGAGCGGACAATAAAAACTGCTGGAAGAAAACACATGATGCTGGACCTGGCAATGATTTCTTGGATCTGACCCCAAAAGTGCAGGCTACAGAAGAAAACATAGACAAATGGAAACAGTCAGTCACAATGTAGACTATGAGGTGGGAAAAAATATTTGCAAACTACATATACAATAATGGGGTTAATACATAGGATGCATAAAGAATTAATACAACCCTGCGGCAAATAATACATTATATGTTAATAAAAATAATTTTAAAAAAAAAAGAATTCCTACAAGTCAACCCAAAGGACAAATAACCCAATTAAAAAAATGGGCAAAGAACTTGAAGAGACATTTCTCTGAAGAAGACACAGAGGTGGTCCAGAGGGATATAAAAGGGTGCTCAGCATCACTGATCATCAGGGGAAATAAAAATCCACACCACCTGAGAGAGCACCTCACACTGTCAGTGGCTATGAAGGAGAGAAGGGATGAAACCACAAGGTGGTGGTGAGAACGTGGAGAAAAAGGAGCCCTTGTGTGCTGCGGGTGGGAAGGCAAATTGGGGCAGCCCCTCTGGAAAATAGTAGGGAGGCTCCTTAAAAACTTGAAAATAGAGCTACCCTACAACCTAGCAATTGCACTACTGGGTATTTACCCTGAAGAGTACAAGAACCCTAACTCAAAAAGCTACGTGCACCCCTGTCTATTGCAGTGTTATTTGTAACAACCAAATCACACAAGCAGTCCCAAGTGTCCACTAACTGATGAATGGATAAAGAAGATGTGATACACACACACACACACACACAGAGGAATATTACTCGGCCATAAAAAGAATGAAATCTTGCCATTTGCAATGACATGGATGGAGCCAGAGGGTACAATGCTGAGTGAACTATGTCAGAGAAGAACAAATATCACATGACTCCACTCATAGGTGTAATTTAAGAAACAAAACAAGTGAGAAACAAAGAAAAGAGTGACAAAATCTTTTTTTTTTTTTTTAAGATTTTATTTATTTGTCAGAGAGAGAGAGAGAGAGTGAGCACAGGCAGACAGAGTGGCAGGCAGAGTCAGAGGGAGAAGCAGGCTCCCTGCAGAGCAAGGAGCCTGATGTGGGACTCGATCCCAGGACGCTGGGATCATGACCTGAGCCGAAGGCAGGTGCTTAACCAACTGAGCCACCCAGGTGTCCCCAAAAGTGACAAAATTGTAACTCTAGACAAATGACTGATGGTCACTGGAGGGGAGGTATGGGTGGAGGATGGGGGAAACGGTGATGGGGATGAAGGCGTGCACCTGTCACGATGAGCATGGGGTGATACAGAGAACTGTAAATCAGTATATTGCACACATGAAACTAGCAGAACACTAAATGTTAATTATAGTTGAATAAAACATGGGGAAAACTTTTTAAATTAAAAAAAAAATTTAAAACAAAGATACCTACACACCCAGGTTCACTGCAGCACTATTCACAATAGCCAAGAGGGAGAAGCAACCTAAATGTCCGTCAACAGGTGAATCGTTGAAGAAAAAGTGGTAGAGACATAAAATGGGATATTAACACTTAGTCTTAAAAAAATGAGCCAAACTATGGAAAGAACCTAGATGTGCATCAACAGAGGAATAGATAAAGAAGATGTGGAATGGAATGTGGAATGGAATACTATGCAGCCATCAAAAGAAACGAAATCTTGCCATTTGCAACAACATGGATGGAACTAGAGCGTCTCATGCTTAGCGAAATAAGTCAAGCAGAGAAAGACAATTATCATATGATCTCCCTGGTATGAGGAGTTTGAGAGGCAACGTGGGAGGTTTGGGGGGCAAGGAAGGAAAAAATGAAACAAGGTGGGATTGGGAGGGAGACAAACCGTAAGAGACTCTTAATCTCACAAAACAAACTGAGGGTTGCCAGGGAGTAGGGGGAAGGAGAGGATGGTGGGGTATGGGCATTGGGGAGGGTATGTGCTATGGTGAGTGCTGTGAAGTGTAAACCTGGCGATTCACAGACCTGTACCCCTAGGGCTAATAATACATTTTATGTTAATAAAAAAATTTAAAAAAAATTTTTTTAAATGAGGCAATCCTGTCATGTGCTACAACATGGAAGAACTTTGGGGACATTATGCTGAGTAAGAGAAGCCTGTCGCCCAAAGAGGAAAAGTGTAAGACTCCATTTCCATGAGGTACGTGAAGCAGTCAGGCTATTAGGGATCGGGAGTAAAGAGTGGATGCCAGAGGCTAGGGCAGGGAGGCTGGGAGAGCCCCGTCCATGGGTACAGAATGCCAGTTTCGTAAGATGAAAAAGTTCTAGAGGTCTGTGGCAGAACAGTATCAATATAGTTTACACTACTGTACCAGGCACTTAGAAATGGTTAAAATGGTAAATTTTGTATTTTTTTGTTTTTTTACCACAATTTTTAAAAAAAGGTAGGAGGAGATTATCCTGGATTATCTAGGTGGGTCCAGTGTAATCACAAGATTCCTAAAGAGTGAAAAAAGGAGGCAGAAGTCAGAGAAATGCAGTATAAGATGTATTTGACCTGCTCACTTAAAGCGGCCCCTACCCAGAAGGGGGTCAACAACCAAGGATGTCAGACGACAGCCTCTAGAAGCTAGAACAGACAGGGAACGGATTTCCCTCTAGAACCTCCAGGAAGGCAGGCAACCAGGTACCTTGACTGGGACCCAGTGAGAACCATTAGACTTCTGATGTACAGAACTGTACGGTCAAAAAACTACTGTGTTGTTTGAAGCCAAAACATGGAGGGGCAATTAGAGCCCCAGATCTTTTCTCCCATCCAAACAAACCATCCCTATTCCTATCAAACAAGAACAGGATCCTCTTTTTAAAAATAAAATATTCAGAGACCAATAAAAATTAAAACATGCTGGCAGATATTAAAAGTTCAACAATAACGGGAAAATCTCTCAGAAAGAACAAAAACACCCAGAGATGGAAAATAGCTCAGAAGGGACGCCTGGGTGGCTCAGTCGGTTAAGAGCCCACATTCCACTCAGGTCATGATTCCAAGGTCCTGGGATCGACCCTGGCATCAGGCTCCCTGCTCAGCAAGAGGCCTGCTTCTCACTATCTCTCTACCCATCACTCCCCCTTGCTTGTGCTCCCTCTCTCTCTTTCAGTCAAATAAATAAGTAAAATCTTTAAAGAAAAAAAAGTAAGAAAATGAAAGAATAAAACCAGTGGGTCAAATATCCAAATAACAAGCTTGCAAGAAAGAGAAAAAAGAGTGGAAAGGACATTATCCAAGTAGTATAAGAAAATTTCCCAAATTGAAGGATGTGAGTTTCAGAATTGAAAGGACCACTGACATCAAAAGATTATAAGACATGTGCCCCAGCTGGGAATTTCCGCACTCTGGGGAATACAGAAGAGTCAAACATTTTCCAGAGAAACAAAGCAGATCACACACAACCAGCTGGGAAGCAGAACACCCTGAGACATTTCCACGTAAGTGTCACAATGCTCAGCCACAAACAAAACCCAGTCGTAATAAAGCAAACATTAAATACTAATGTACTCACACACAGTATCATGACTATACACATCAAGTGGAGACAGGAGGGGGTGGCGCAAGCTGAGGGTAAGGGATGACATGTGAGGGCTAAATCCTTAGCAGGAAATCAGTAAAAGTCTAAAATTTTAAGAGAGACCAGTAAGTGACACTCACAGCATATGGTGTGTTATTTAGAAATAGGCAGGCAAATGCGAGAGAGTATAAGGAGAAGAGTCAGAAAGGGCTGCCTCTGGGCACAGGAGTGACAGCAGTGTAAGTACAATGGGGGATGGCTGTTACCGGATTGTGTTTTCTTTTAAAGATTCATTTATTTGTTTGAGAGACAGCGTGTGTGAGAAGGCAGGAGAAGCAGAGGGAGAGGGAGAGAGAATCCCAAGCAGATTCTGTGCTGTACGAGGAACCAGATGTGGGGCTCGACCTCCCAACCCTGAGATTACAACCAGAGCTGAAATCAAGAGTCGGACGCTTAATCGACCGAGCCACCCAAACATCCCCGTTATAGTATTATTTTAATTGTAAACAATGGGCATGTACTTACCTCAAAATAAATATACTAAACAAATGAATAGATAGAAGCAAGAAAGAAGGAGAGAGTATTTCACAAAGCCAACCCACAAACCATCACCCAGTGGACAGCTCCAAGATAACAGCTGTCCTAACACTGGGCACATGGTTCCTTACAGCTTGGAGTAAAACTTCCAATTATAGCCTCACACATGGATTCCCAATGTGCTGCATCGCAGCCAACCAAAATGGTAATGTGCTCTGGAAAATGCTACTGGGTGCTTTAACAATGTCACCAATAATAGAGCCGCCGACATCAGATATGTACGTAAGGACTGGGAGGAAAAGGAAGAAAAACTACTCTGAGGTAGGAGACAGCATGAGTTATAATACTGTGTGACAGAGACACACAATTATTAAATATACAATAAGTGACTAAGTTAATTAAATGGTGTAAGTAAGCATTTGACTATTATCTTTATATACCCAAAACATTCTCTATATATTCAAATTGGCCACAAAAATTGGGTGTGTTTTTTTTTTAAGGTCTTTTCCATGGAAAAACATGGGAAATACAAATCAAGTCTAAAAGGTACAAAAAGAAATTAAAAACCCATTACCTGAATCATGTCGCTTTTGTCTGTATCAATCTTCCTTCCAACCTAGAAGAAAATACTAAGTAAATTAAAATGTAATGAGCAGCTTATAAGAAAACAAGCTGTTTCTAAGAAAAAAACTAAAACCCAAGGTAACTACTGTTTACTTCTTGTTCTCTATCCATAGCAAAAACTGTTCTTTCCCACTTCCCAACTAATTTCTGGCTGCCACGGTAATACAGAGTAAATTTTATTAGGCAAAGTCATGCAGAAGCAAGCAAGCAAATAAAAAGTCATAAAAAACTGTGTAACAAGCATACCTAATGATAGAGCATGAGTTTTAAAACCATACGCTTTTCTGAATTATCTCTTCTCCAGTCAGGCAAATAATTTGCTAATTGATGATACAGAGAAAGATAAAAAAGCAAGAAAAAATCATTTTTCAATGATTTTCAACTATAAGAATTACTACAGGGTAAAAGGGTAGCAACCTGTTTAAATTCTAATTCTTTACTGAACACAATTACTAGCAAGTAGAACATTTACAGACCATGTATATGAGAATGAGTATGATCGAAGAGTTTCTAAGTCATCTTCAACATACACCCCCTTAAAGGCTTAGACTTGCTTCCTCATTTAATTTCATTAAAGACTTTCGCAACTAAGAATGAGCTATCACCCTTCCAATACAAGTGTGAATTATGGTACCTATAGAAAGAGGAAAAAGTTACCCTTTTTTTTTTTAATTAAAAAAGACTATTTATTTGAGAGAGAGAGCGCATGAGCAGGGGGAGAGGCAGAGGGAGAAGGAGACTCCACGTTGAGCAGGGAGCCCGATGCAGGACTCGATCCCAGAACTCTGGAGATTGTGACCTGAGCAGAAAAAACAGATGCTTAACTGACTGAGCCACCCAGGTGCCCCCAAAGTTACCTTTTTAAAAACTTAAGTAACATTTGTATTAACATATTCCCGGCATACAGAAGAAAAAAAAAAAAATCTTGAGAGGCTCACTTAATCTACCTAAAGCCAACACACCCTTGCAGCCACTGCTCTCCCCAGAGGTCACCTGTCAAACACCACACATTAGTTTCGCCTGCGGGCAAGACCCTGTTATCCAGACATCTGTCTGAGATCCACAAACCCCTGTATCCGGACCAAAATAAAATGCTCCGGGAAGAGAGAAGCAAGTCATCACAGATAACAAGGAGATACTGTCTCAGAAAGATGTTGACACATCAGAGGAAACTGGTTGACTGGATGCTATTCGAGGTCGACCTGCAGCATCTCGAGACTGTAGGACACAGAAGCTATGATATAAACAGCTGCATGTCTCATTGGTGGTTAGATGAGGGAAGGGAGGACCGAGATTGATCTCCTTTCTATAGGTACAAAAATAGCTATGAAAATACAGGTAATAACCAGACGAGTTTGTGCTAAAAGCAAGACTAAAGGACAGATACATCAACTCCTCTGATCTTCCAACCACTCTGAAGCCTGCAGACAGATAAGGATGCAGAGTCTCCAAGTGGGTAAGGGTGACAGGCCAAGCTAAACAATTGGTAAGGCCAAACAGTTCCTCCTTTGTTTTCCTAAAGATTTTACTGATTTGAGAGGGAGAGAGAGCACAAGCAGGAGGAGCAACAGACGGAGTGGGAGAAGCAGACTCCCCGCTGGGCAGGGAGCCCTATGTGGGACTCCATCCCAGGACCCGACATCATGACCTGACCAAAGGCAGGTGCTTAACCGACTGAGCCACCCAGGCACCTCCAAAGCTGTTCTTCTTCATGGCTTCTATGCAGGGCTAGAGACACCAGAAAACCAAAAGGAAAATGTTCAGAAAAGAGGCCAGGCTAATTAAATACAGAATATACTATACGGTTCCTGCTCGTGAGTCATTTAAAGGCAAAGATCAAGTAATCCGGGGTCCACAAAAGTCTTCTGAATTACCAGAGAGTTGACTAGTTCTGTTGTTTGTAAAGTAGGCCCACTTATCTTTCTGAGCCTCAAAGGAGAAGTTTCAAAAGATATCCGTACGCTTCACAAAGTGTAATTTTCTGTCATGTTCATTTGTTTTATGCTCTGTATGCTTTTCCCACTGCAGCGGGAGAAATCAAAAGAACATGATGTCCGTCAGGAAAAGTCACAGATGCAGAGGCAAATTGCCACCAGAAAATTACTGAGGACCCTATGATAATGCCACCTTCAAACGACACACCATACCTGCATGAATATTTAATTCAATCATAGATATTTTCAAAAAGCACGGAACACAGTTCAAAAGAAGAATGTTCTATTCTGCTACTCAAAGACAGCGAGGCAAGAAAACATCCAAGAAGAGCGGAGGTAAGACTCCATGTGATGTGTTCGCCGAAAGGCAGGCATGTCGCTCAAACGGCCTTCTACACCCTCACTGAGAAGTACGAAATAACGTCAATAGCTAGGACCTTCAGACACCATATGTAAATCAATTAATTGCCTTAACATTTAATCCTAGGAGAACTGTGCAAAGCAGGGAGGCCTAGGATCCCCCGCGGATCCTATGTAGCCCCTAGGCCCAGAGGGATCAGGTAACCTGTCCAAGCTTGCAAACCTGGCCAAGGCCACAGTGCGAGGAAGAAGGTAAGAGTTCCCATCAGCTCTGCAGGGTACCAGCGACACTATTCTGGCTTCCAGATGGAAGTGACCAAGCCTGCTGTTCCATTTAAAAATTACTTAATGATTCTTTCACTATATCCTGAATGAAGGGTATCGGCCTGCCTTTGCCCTGTGAGATGGGGTGATGTCTTGATGGCAAGTGGCGTGAGGACAGAACCAAAAATAGGCTTGGACGGTCTCTTTCTCATAGAGGAGCTAATGGATCAAGCAGCAGAGAGCTCTCTGGGGATCTTCTGTATATGGGATCGGGCCCACTTGCACAGTAAAGCATACAGGGGGGAAAATACTTTTCCATATGGGTTGGGCTGTGGCTCTAACTTTCAGTTGAGACCAAGTGCAGAAAGCCAAGGATCTTCGCAGACAGTAACCCAGCGACAGGCAGGAGAATACTAGGGGAAAAGAAGACAGAATAAGGGAGTCTTCCCTTATTTGCTAATTCTGGGGAGCAATACTCACCCCGCTCTGTGTCTCCTAGCGCTGACTTCCTCTCTAGAAAAACCACACTGGGGCGGAAGGCTCAAAAGGGTGAAAAGGAATGAGTGTTAGAGAAGCAAGGCTTCTTCAACTGAGGAAGGAAAAGATTCAAGTTCACAGCATTCCAGAAGGCATGGCCAGCTCCCACTTTACAGGTTTATATTTGAAGGGCCAGTCCTGTCAAACCTTATCACTTCCTCCTGGAATGGCTTCATCTTGGGGGCCAGCCTGAGCGATGGGGAGGAAGAGGCTGCCCACAGGACAACCCAAGGAGACGAAGCTGAAATCAGCTGCCACTGCCCACCACGGACACGTGACAGGAAACTGCGGTGGGCACGCTTCACTGTTGGCAGCCCCAGCCCAACTCTGTAATTATAATTCAGTTATTTCTTCTCAGTGGGACGATGGTGTGTAATTAGACGAGAATAATACGGAGACCAGTAAGCATAAGATCAATTTAATTATACTTTTCTATTTTTATTACATTTTTCCATTAAGATGACACTTTATTAGAATAGTAAAGACCACTGCAGTTTTTCTCATTCTCACTCATAAACAGCAAATGCAAATTAAGTCTTAATCTCCGACTACAAAATCCAAAGTACAAAGTTAGTGCTTTCTTCCTCATCTCTAACAACAAGCACAGTTTAATTGCACGGTTTCTCTCTCTCTCTTGCTTGGAGGAGAACCTCAGCAGTCTTTCAGGAGGGATGGATTAAGGGGCAGGCATCAGGTCAAGTTTACATGACTGGAAGGGGCCGTGGGCACCTGCGGACCCCGCCAGGCTGCCTTCTGGTAGCAGCTGGCATCACTCCCTTCACCAGGGAGAGCAATGTGGGATGACACTCCAAGAAAGCCTTGATCTGCCCCTCACTGCACCGCAGTCCAACTTTTTCCAGATTTTAAGCCTAGCACCAAGACGGAATTGGATGTCTCTTCCCCACTGCCCCTCAGCCCTTGCTTCGATGGGCAGGACATAATGGTTCTCTCCGGAAGCCAGAGCCCCTTCTCGGAGCTGCTCAGCGGGGTGTAAAAGAAAACATAAACCACCCCCCCCACCAACACACACACACACACACACACACACACACACACACACAAATCATCCATTAACTACCCTGGAGACTTCCCAACCTGCCTTTCAAAGGGCCTTCCCTTCTCTTCTGTAAAGTGCATTTGAAGAGCAGAGTTTGGAGGAACAGGCTCACCTGGAAGAAAAGGACAGGTCTGCAAACTTCAGCCCACTAAAATGTATGGGAACCAAAGGAAAGCATTATGGGGGGGGGCAAGCATTTTCAGGGAAATACAAGGCGCTAACCATTCCCAGAGACTACGGAGAGTGAGAGCAACTACAGTAAGGGAAGTGAGGAGAGAAATTAATGGGAACAAAGCAAAATGGTCTGAAGCTAATCCCTGAAGACCTCAGTGTGACCTCAGGCGAAAAATCACCCCTTCTCCCCTTCCCCAGAGAGGAGGTAAGTGCCTTCCTCGGAAGGAAGAAGGAAAGTCCCTTTTATCCTGTTTTCAGCAAAACTTTCCTGAGTGGGATCACACAGAAATCTCAGAGCAGCTTCGGTGAAAGAGCTCACAGCTCGGCCAAAAGGAACACCCAAACCACTATTTACACTTCCGTGTGCCAAGTGGTAATGGGAAGGTAAGGAACATCAACCAACATTAGCGTTTCCCTGCCTGAGACCGGGCGACCATTCCTGGCCACTTCATGGCTCTTGTTCTAATCCCTGAGACCAGTGAATATGTTCTTGCTACTGATGGGAACAGGGTATAAGGGACACAGAAAAGGGTCTTTCAAACACAAGTAATGGTTTTTATATTAATTAAATCCTCAGCTACCCCTGCTCCCACTCCAAATAAAAAAAATCTCCCCCTATTTCCCCACTGAAGTCTGCCCAGAAGAGTCTCGGGCGCCTCAAACTTGTGCTCAGACACTCACAAACTGAGAAAAGAATTTTCTGACATGGCAGGTCCTCGTATAAGCAATGCCCTGCCCTGCTTTACTGGAGGGGATCTGGTGGTTACTAAAAACCCTACCCATGGATGTGCCAATATAATCTTCCTCAAACGTTATTGAATCGCAGTTCCTCAAGGAGAAGGGCCACACTTTATCCCTGCCAACATGCTCTCGGCACCTACGATGGTGCCGATCATCGTGGATGATCCAAGAAATCCTAACGGGTTTTTCTTGACCAATTCCATCAAACTTCTCAGGTTAGGTCAGCCACCACTTTGCACACCCAAGTCACCATTTTCAAAACTAGAGGTTGACCCACCTTCAAAAGATCTGTTCGTTGTTATTCGAATGTTTGAATCTGCAATTCTCTCTCATGACCTTCCCTTCTCTGCTCCCTCACTGTCAATCATGCCCACGACCCCGCTTAGAGAGAACAGTGAAAATCAACATATTTACAATAATACAGGAATTTTCTACGTGATCTCTCTTTTACTTAACAAAAACATTGTCCTCAAGGTATCACATGCACACCCAGTAAATGCTGGTTTGGTAATTAGTCCCACTTAATATCTGATTATAACTTACCTTTCACTAAAGCCATCTTTCCACAGTGGTATGCTACTAACAAGAAAAGTTTTGATTGCAGAAGGATCAAAAGCTATAACACCTTTTGAAAACTACTTAATTGAGGTCTCATCCACTGTGGTCCCAGCAGCCTCCCTTGCAAACACCATCTTCCCAACTAGTCAGAAAGTCTCACAAGCAGAGATTATGTCATGGTGACACAGAGGAACTGAAGGGATCCACAAAAACCTTTTTGCTCCTTTTCCTGCTTCTGTTCTTGCTAGGACTTGCACCCCCTCTTGACACACGGGGTATAAGACCAATGGCGTGTGTCTAGAAGACATCTAAGGAAGGACCAGGAGAGGATGAGGCTGTCATATGCGCATTCCAGCCACCAGAGCTAGACATCTCCATGCCGGGACCCCTGGCTCCAAGAAGTGACACGTGGGCCCTTATCTTGGTTCTCACGGTTCCTGGATGCCTGAGGGGACCCCGACAGCAGACCCTCCACCAAACTCTAGACCCCAAGCCAGGCCCAGACTCCCTCTTCTCCTCTCGGAGCCTCCGTCCGCACCTGCAGGCCGTCTGTACCCGCAGGAAGCCCTGCGGGCGGCTGGGGGCCCGGCCTGCGGCACCCGTACGCGGACACCGAGCACACGCAAGGCCGGCAATTCCAGACACGCGCCTTTAAAACTAATCCAAACACCATGCCTTTAGGATCTTGTTTCTTTCTAGCTACCGAGAACACATATTTAATGAAAATTAAAGGAACTGAGCACAAAGAGAACGTTCCGATTTCCTTTTTAAACACTTTGAAGCAGTTCGGACTTGAGGAAAAAACCCAGCAGGGCCGGCCAGCCCAGCTGCCCTAACTATTGCCGGTCACAGAACCGCCCTTTCCTGGCACTGGAAGAAGGAAAACTTAGCTAACTGTTAATAATACAAGATGGATGAAAAAGAAATCCCAAACTCAGTCCAGTGTAGGAGCAGGTTAATTTATTAACTCCAGTTCCCGGCTGAGAATCGGCCACGTGACTCGTAGCGGATGCGGGCGGACGCGCGTCAGGGCGTCAGCGCAGCCCTCTGACTTCCGGGTACTTGGCCACGTGATGCAACTCCATATACACAGCCGCAGCGGATTGGACCTGCAGGAACACCTGACCACAAGGCAGCCGCTCATGGGCTGGCCGGGAACCTAAAAAAAATGGGGCCAGCCAATCAGATGGCTGCCTCTAAACCTGGACTCCAAAAACCCTACAGGAAGTTGCTAGTTAGATGCTGGGGTACAAGGCCAAGGGGGCTGCTGCTGAGGGTCTGGGCCACATGTGTCGTAGGAAGTGCACACCGTCCCGGGGTCAGCCTGCCCTGGTTTCTACCACTAGCAAATCACCGCAGGCAGAGCTCATGATGGCCACGAACGTTGAACTTACGGGGAAGGACCTGCTACGGACGCATCTGCGTGGGACAAAACCACCTTGTTGAGGTCGAACAGCTCCCATCACTTGCTAAGGAACCTGAGGCCAAAATCTTCAGGAAATGGAGGCCTGTTCAAGTTCCTTTCTCGCCAGGTTTCTCAGCTAGAAAGGAAGGCCACTTGGGGGGAGGGTCTCTAAGTTCTGTCTGTGACCTTTAACCTCGGCAGGGCCAGCGCGGGGAGAGTCAACAGGCCCCTCTGTCCCGAGGAGGGCTCTACCGGGGGCAGTGACGGGAAGCATGCGCTCTCACCTGGGCCGTCACATGATTTCTCATCCGATTAATTGGAATTAACAAATTTTTCTATAAAGGTTCCTAAAACATGCCACTTTCCAGGCTGTCCCATTTTCGCTATCTATACAAAGAATACTGGAATTTTTCAGTTGTTTTCAGCTACTCTATTTTTCATTTAAAATAGCCAATGATACGAAATCCCAGCTCTCCCTTAAAGAAACCAAAAATCAGAGAGACTAGTATTTGCTTAGTCATTAGCGAGAATATTTATATCAGGAACAGTGCTACCATCTTAACCATACTTTCAGCATTCCACTGGGGTGGGGTAGCGGTGTGGGGACATGGTACCAAAACCAGACACTGGGAACCCAAATACCTACCCTAAATACCTATCTCAGCTCGCAGCTTTTAACAAATTAGACAGGCATTTGTCTCAAGGTCTAAAACTGTAAGCATTCAACAAATGAAATTGCTCAAAATATTTTTAGAATGATGTCAGAAAAAAATGTCCAAGATTTTGAAAGGAACAAAAGAAAACTCCTAGACGTCCCTTCAGTGGCATGCTAGACATCACCAGGGCCCCCTGGGGGATATCCCAGTCACAGGACTAGGAACCTCTGACCCACTGTCTATTTCACAACTCAGTACAACTGGCAGAGTTCCAAATAATCTGCCTCAGCAATGCAAGTAAGGTCTGACTTCTGCCTCAGAGAAAAGATAACCCAAAACAGTACTTTGTACTGTTCTTTTTCTAACCATAAAATCATGACTTTTTTCCCCAGTTCCTCAGATTTTCCTTTAATTTCCTCATTGAGTTAAATAAAACCTACATGTTCATTTTATATCTACATGAAATACATTTTTAGCTTTTTGAAAATCATTCCTTGGCTGTGACAATCCATTTTAAACATCATTCCATTATGAACATCTAGAAAAGGGGGCGCCTAGGTTGCTCAATCCGTTAAGCGTCTGCCTTCAGCTCAGGTCATGATCCTGGGGTCCTGGGATTGAGTCCCACGTCAGGGAGTCTCCTTCTCCCTCTCTATTTTCCTCTGTCTCGCTCTTTCTCTCTCAAATAAAAATAAATAAAGTCTTCTAAAAGAAAATAAACATCTAGAAAAGTACTCACAGTAACTGGTAACAGTATAACTCACTAGGCTATGAAGTAACTGGTCCATGCTATTTGGGAGTCAAATCCTTATAATTAGGACAGAGTGATATAGGGGTAATATACAAATGTCAATGACATCAGTAAAGCAAGTTACATTCTCAGTTCTTTATGTACACCAGTACGTGACAACTGATGTGAAACGCTGAATTCCAAATGCAGAGATGTACATCGTGCATCCACTTCTTAATGGATATAATATAAACAAAATCCAAGTCAATGCATGTAGCAGACAGTGTGTGTGTGTGTGTGTGTGTGTGTGTGTGTGAAAACATAGCTAAAACAACAGGCCGAGCTATGCAATGAAGACAGGTGGAAGAACGCACAACCTAGAAAGTGAGGTAACTCCATTTACTCGGAAAAAAGTAATCATCTTGGTTCTAATCTGTTGCCCTCGTGCCTAAGTTTTCTGAGCTAAAAGACCTATCCAGAAAAATAAGCCAAGCATGGCACGTGCACGCAGGCATGATTATTTAATTCTCGAAGCCTTCAGACTCCCCAAAACAGGAGCCTGGGGTTCTCTTCCCATCACTTGACATGACTTCTTTAAACAAAGAACTACAGACATCAAGCAGAAAACAGGGCCAAATGATTCCACTTTATAGACCCAGTGAGCAGGAGGTTAAATGTATCATTCATTCGTCTAAATGCTGTAAGAAAACCCATGAACTAAAAGTCAGTGGCTTCTTGATGTAAACAACCCCGATGCATAAAACTACATGACTCTTAAGGATTTTTACAGTAGAAATCACAACGATTCCTGCAAGTAGCAAGTCTCCTACTAAGACTTAAAATAGGAATTTATTTACGTAATTTAAAAAATGTGATTTAAACACACTTTGCAAGGCTACCATGTGTTTGGGAAACCATTTCAAGCTTCATGCACATGTAAAACTGCCCCCTTAAAACCACATCCTTAGGTATGGAGAACTCGAAAGTTTCAGGTCCCTCCCCGATCTTTTACGGGCACCTCCTTGACCAGAAAAATCTCCTCCTCCTCTTTAGTGCCTCCTCGTCCCTTCAAGGCCCATCTGCCTGGCTCTCCACTCCTAATTGTCAGTGGAATTCCACTAGAAACCCTTCTCTGGCTGCAGTGATCTGTCTCTTTGCTCCAGAATTTCTCAGAACCTTGAAAATGCTAAGGCACACAGAGACTCTCCAAGAAAAGGCTGTAGGGATGCACTATCTCTTGCTTTTCAGAACTCCAGAAACTACATCTTGGAAATCCATATCCTAGTGAAAATGATTCACTTAGCCTGGCTCTTGAGTTTCTTCCACTGAGAGTATTCCTCAGCCATAAGCTAAGTGTCCATCCAGGCCAGCCACATACAAAGACCACAGGGGCCTCACCCTCCAGCGGTAACCTGAGCCCCTGAATGACCACTAGCTGCCCCGATGTCTTAAGTTTGCATCACTGAAGTAGTAAGAACGGCAGGCTACAAAGCATCACCTCCCTTAGGAGGCCCGGGTTAAAACAAAAATCCTCAAATGGCTCAGTTATCAAACAATAAGATGAGGCTTAGCTGCCCAGATCAAAGAAACGTGACTTTCTGGGCTGAATTTCTTCTCTTTCAGTAAGTGAAAATCTCTCTGTAATGTATTACAGTTTTTCGACTTTTCCCCTATTTGAAAAAAAAAATACTAGATGTTTTATTTTTTCTTAAAGATTTGTTTATTATTTTAGGGGCACATCGCTTCTCGGCCTTTTGGCTAAGATCAAGTGTATTTTAGGGGCACCTGAGTGGCTCAGTCAGTTGGGCAGCTGCCTTCAGCTCAGGTCATAATCCCAGAGTCCTGGGATCCAGTCCCATATTTCGATTCCCTGCTCAGCGGGGAGCCTGCTTCTCCCTCTTCCTCTGCCTGCAACTCTGCCTACTTGTGCTCTTTACCAGCTCTGTCAAATAATTAAATAAATAAATCTTTTAAAAAATTTATTATTTTAGAGACAAAGAGAGGGAGAGAGCGAGAGCAAGCTTGGGGGAAGGGGCAGAGGGAGAGGGAGAGAGAAACCCAAGCAGAGCCCCATTCAGGGCTCAATCTCATGATCCTGAGATCAGACCTGATCTGAAACCAAGAGTCAGATACTTATTAACCAACTGAGCCACCTGCGTGCTCCTGTATGTTTTTTGAATATTAGAAAATGAAAATATGCACGGACAAGAAAAACACCCAGTAACTGGCCCTTGATCAGAAGCACTCACCACTAGGAAATACATCTTTCCAATCTCTTTTGAGGAGGACTGGACTCTGATCCACTAATGCCTATATAAGATTAAATGAAAATTGTTTACCCTTCTGTATAATTTTTGTGTATTTCTTGTATACTTTTGCATACTATGTATACTTTTTATATATACTTTTTATGTACTTATTTTATAAGTGTATTCATTTTATAAGCTCAGACTATGTATAGACAGTTTCATAATTACTTTTCTGGCCACAACATGTGGACATTTCCAGGTTACTAAACTATTAAAATATTCTTCAACATCTTTGCTCCTCCCCCTGATATTATAAAATAGTCAATTCACTGCTTTATGGAGAACTAGGTTTTCCCCCAACTTCTAATAACATTTATTTTCTTATAAGAGTTACTTGGGTTTGCCATAAATACTGGAAACATGGTTGATTTTACCAAATGATGGACATACATGTGTACTATCTTGTAACTTGTTTTCATCCACATTGTATCCTAAACACCTTCTTTAAATGTACTCCTCGGGCCACCTGGTTGGCTCAGTGGGTTAATCCTCTGCCTTTGGCTCAGGTCATGATCTCAGGGTTCTGGGATGGAGCCCCACATTGGGCTCTCTGTTCAGTAGGGAGCATGCTTCCCCCTCTCTTTCTCTACCTGCCTCCCTGCCTACCTGTGATCTCTGTCAAATAAATAAAATCTAATAAATAAATAAATAAATAAATAAATGAACTCCTCAGATTATTTCCTAGTTTTTGTTACCAACGATCCCCAGAATCAAATTTCACATGATCTTCATGAGTCAAGGTCATCAAGAACACTGATAAGCATGACATGCCATTGCTACGGGGGTAATAATAGGTAGGCAAATGAAGATGAACAGACACAGGTGCCCTAAATCTGTTGTTTTGTCAGTTTTATTTTTTAAGAGTTCTCCAGTATCAAGCTTTTTAATCAGTGGTTTTTCCCTCATGAAAGTTAAAAAGGCATATAATAGCTTTCAATCAGCTAAAGTGTCTGCAAAGGGAGTTACTGATTCAAATAGACTTTTCCCAAATCACACCCCCAGTCACCATCCAAGGAGGAGGAGAATTATTTTCCTGTTACTGGGACTTGGGTGGTTTCAAAACAACCTCTCCAGTTTATGAACCAATAATGAAAGATCTATATCAACAGTTTCAACTTTTCTTTCCCACAGTCAGTAAGAAATGCATATCCCTCAACGCCTGTAAATTTGTGTAAGGGCATCTGGAGAACATTTACTCCAACACCTGCAGATTCCTGCCCATCATTCACCAGAGGACATTTCTGGATTTATGAGTTTCCTCAGGTTCTGTAGCTTAACTGATTAACCACAATCCAATTTTTTTTTTTTTTTGCTGTATTTTTTTAAATTGAAGTAGAATTGACATACACTATCCTATCAGTATCAGGTGTATATCATAGTGAGTCAATATTTTCATACATTCTGAAATAATCCCCATGATAAATCTAGTTAACATCTGTTACCATACAAAGTTATTACCATATTATTGAGCATATTCTCTATGCTGTACATTATATCCCATGACTTAATGACTTAATTTATAACTAGAAGTTGACCTCTGAATCCCTGTTACCTATTTCTCCCATCCCCCAACTCCTGGTCTGCTGGTCATCAAAAATTCTAGGAGTCTGTTTCCATTTTGTTTTGTTTGTTCAGTTGTCTTATATTTTAGATTCAACATATAAGGGAAATTACATAGTGTCTGTCTTTGTCTGACTTATTTCTCTTAGGGTAATACTCCCTAGGCCTATCCATGTTAGAAGCAAATGGCAAGATTTTTTTTTTTTAAGGTGTATATATATGTCTGAGTGGGCGTGCACACACATACACATAAACACCAAACCTCCTTTACTCATTCATTTACTGACGAGCACTAAGGTTGCTTCTGTATCTAGGCTACTGTAGATAATGCTACAGTAAATACAGGGGTAAAGGTATCTCTTCAAATTGGTGTTTTCATTTTCTTCAGCTAAGTGACCAGAAGTGGAATTACTAGACTATATGATAGTTCTATTTTGAATTTTTTACAGAACCTCCAGGGGCTGCAACAATTTATATCCCCACCAACAGCGTAAGGAGGATTCCCTTCTCTCACATCCTCAATAACACTTGTTATTTTTGTCTTTTTGGTAGTAGCCACTCTGACAGGTATATGGGTGATACACCTCACTGTGGTTTTGATTTGCATTTCCCTGGGGATAAGTGATTTTAAGCATCTTTTCATGTATCTGAGGGCATCTGTATGTCTTTAGAAGAAAAAGAATGTCTATCCAAGTCCTCTGCTCATTTTTTAATCAGGTTGTTTGTTTTTTGATATTAAGTTGTGTAAGTTCTTTATATACTTTGGATACTAACTCCTTATTGGATTTATGATTTGCAAGTATCTTCTCCCATTCGTAGGGTGTCTTTCATATTGTTGATAATTTCAACATGATCCAAACTGAGGCCAAATCAACTCTATAAGGTTAAAAATGCTTTTTTAAAAAAGATATAATTATATGATGACCTTCCTTGCATAATGAATCAACTTCATTAAATGTGTTCTTAAAACACACACTTCATATTCTGTAGGCATACGATGAAATGAAGGGGGGCAATATTGGCAGCTGAAGAGAGGGTACGTCACCGGAACACATCCCTAACCCTGTTCCTACACCCACAGCGCCAAAGTCGTCGGGTCACCTAAGGGGAGGTCGACAAGCAGTCTTTTAAAATTATATTTGACTGAGGATACAGAAAGGGCATAAAAATCTTCAGTACCATAAACAACAGCCAAAATCTATGCCCAATGAATCCACAGAACTTAAAATTCTATCTGCCACACGACAGGGATGCAATAAATTTCCTCAACAAGTGCATGTCTTCCAACAATACCATTTTTAATTCTCCAAAAATCTTGATGGGAGCCCTCAGGATTAATATACATGAGATAATTTGACCTGCCTTTTATTCTACTTAAATTCTGGGGCAGCCTACACAAACATCTGCTGGGTAAAAGGGACAAGTCTCATCACAAGCCCCCAGCGCTATTAGTGCTATTCAACTGTTTGAAGGGAAGACCGCATTCGAGGCCAAATTTCCAAAATCACCACAAACCCGTGCTACCATTCCATGGTACACTTCAACACAGTCATATCAACCCTCCAGACATCTCCATTGGAAGGGTCAAAAATCACTACAGTTTGCTCAAATACATGGGCCCAAAGCAAACTGCTAATGAGAAGAAATGGTCCACAAGTCCACAGAGAGTGCAACCAGCCAGCGGCCACTGTATCCTTTGCCATCTCCATGCCTCTGGGTGAGTGGGGGTGAGTGGGTATGTGTGGGTGTGGGTGTGCACGTGCGTGTGTAATCCGTGAAACAGGAAACCAGGTGAGACGAGGTCTCTCATCTCTGCTTCTATATTGAAATGCTTTGCATTGACAATTATTCCAATTATTCTAACTATTCCAAATCATGAGCAAGAGTCAAGTTTGATTACTGTTGATTAAAAAATTACCGTGGGAGGCAATGTAGTATAATGGTATGAGACAAGTTTAAAATTAAGAAAGGTAAACGTGACGTCTAGTAGAAGGCATCAGAAATGTGGGGGCGTTCTGGGTGATACCAGCACTGGGATGCCTAGTGGCAGCGAGTGAGAGGGGTCCAGAGAAGCCCAGAGGCCTCAAGTATGTGGGACAGGCCACACAGGTGGTCCCGCCTTAACAACAGTGAGCAACACGGAGGAATCCAGCTTTCAGACCACGTGGTTTCTTAGGAGCTGGGTGCCCTTTGATGACCTATGGTTACATCATTTCACGCTGAACCTCGAGCTCCTCGCAGGTGAACTGGAAATATGGCTGTCTGACTCCCAGGGTTCTTTCTGTGAGACCAAGACGGGGGCTTGGAGTAACTGCCCATGTTCATATCCTGGCCCTACGCTTACGAACTCTGAGCCCCAATGCATTCAGCTGCACCTCCTGAGTCTCCTCATCCATAAACCTTGGGCTGAAAAGCGGCAGGGTTCTGCTGAGCAGAGGCACGGTGCAGGTGAGCTCTGGTGCAGGGCTAATGGCTAACAGGTGGCCGTGGCACTCCTGCTCCACGGCGGCTCAAGACCACGCTAGAGACCAGCGACAATCTTTAAAAAGCTCAGCAACGGCACCCATCTCTGATCACCAGAGACAAGGACAATTAGTTTAAAAAAAAAAAAAGTAGGGGCTATTCATTTGTGATATTGACATTTTAGCAGATGGTCTTTCAAAACCAACCTGCAAAGTAGTGTTTTGTCTGCCTTTAAAAAAGAAAAAAAAAAAAAAAAAAGACACACTATTGCCATTGACTATTGAGGCATAACACACTCAGAGGTTTCCAGGTGCGTCTCACAAAATACTCAACAGTCTAGAGGATTAAACGCAAAGCCCAGCTTCCAAACTCCAGGTTAAATGCGGAAACTTAGAACCAAGCAACTGAAACCACCCTAAACCCATTTCTTCAAACATCCTCACAGCCTTGTTAGATTTGACATTGGGGAGATGGTGCAAAGTAGCAAACAACATGGCCAAAATGCAGAGACGAGTCAGTTTCAACCCCCTCCCCCTTACCCCCGATCTGCCCGCCCCAAGGTTAACATGCAAGAAGCTGGCAGAGAAACATCCCATGAACAGGTCACACCCAAGTGCAGACGGAAACTAGAGCAAGAACACGGTTCTCTGGCTCCTCGGGGGCTCCAGACTGTTCACTAACCAACCCCTCAGCCCAGCCCCCAGGCCTGGGGAGTGAGCAAACCCCCTTCCATGCCCATCACTGTGGCCTGAGATTCTGGGATTTCTCCAGAGTCTCCATCACGTTCACATTTTCTGGGCTGGTTGGTTTACAGTGGCCATCCTTATGGCAATGCTTGATTCTTCAAGCTTTAAAACTGGTTAATTGCATTAAATTTTGGTCTCACTTACGCAGTTGGTTAAGAATGTTAGCAAACCTGTTTCTCATGAGGATGCTGAGAAGCACTTCTGAGAGGGGACTTTCATAGAGCAGCTAAGATTTAAGACAAAAAAACAGAAGACTTTGGACACAAAATCACCTTGTATTCCAATCTGAAAGCGCCACTTCTGAGACAGGTAAAGTGCCTTTTCTAAACTTCAGTTTACTCATTAATGAAATCAAACTCATAAAACACCCATCTATGGAACACTCACTTCTAGAAGTCGTCGGGAGAATTACATTACAGAACTGGACTATGCACTTGGCCCAGGCCCAGCACCTCACCAGCACTGAAAGGAGAGCAGGGGACAAGGATGGGGGGAGCGTTTCATGGCTACCGGAAGGCCACTAGCACATACATCACCGAAGGATCTCATAGGTAGCATCTTGTGCCTGCATACCCTTTCCTCACGCTGCAGTAAGCTTCTTCTGTATAATTTACACATTTTCTCTTCAAGTCCCAAAGCTGTCATTGAAGTGGTAACGACAACCTGTCACCTATTTTAAGTTATCTAATCTAGTTAGAGTGGAAAGGTAGAGAACATTGTGAGACAAGAGTGTTCCTCTCTGTTCTCTCAGTTAATCAAGAGTCAGGGTCAGATGGCTCTTTCAAATGTGTGGCTTTGGCTAAATCAAGTGCTGTATTAAAGAAACAAGCCTATTCGGGGATCTTCTATTTTGCAACTTTTATCTGACATCTCTTATAAATGCACAGAACTTGAAGGGAAGACAGAAATCATTTAACCCAAACCCCCACCAAATAACTACTGTTTGTTCTGTTTCTGTGAATTTTCTAATAACGCAAATGAGAGAAAAAATATTTGGGAAACTGAAGCATATACATGTCCTTTACCTTTAAGCAAATCAAACAAACAGAAATGGATTTAAAAATAAAAATTCAATTGAAAGGGGGCTAATTCACCACGGAAAACACTTCTAGACCTCTTATATGTATGTGTGCACGGGGCGTTTTTCTAAGCACTTTACAGTTATTAACACTTTTAAGTGCATAGGAATTCTGATCCAGATCCCATTAATATTATGACACATTGAAATCACTCCTTACAATTCTGACACATAGAGAAACATTCCTATAAGATAACCCTCCAAAACTGTAATCATGTTACTGGCTTTGGGTTTCTGCACTGTCTGCAGCTCTCCATCACAGTAAGCACATGCTAACTAACCTCTCTCTCCCATGAACCCAAAGAAGTGGGGAACACAGAGATGCCCTGATGATGGCATCTGTTTAGGCTAATTAGTTTGGGTTTAACCAGAAACCGTCTCAACCACTGTTGCATTAAAAGGCTTTAATTGCTTTCTAATTTCAGTAACTATGGTACATGGGTAAATCAGCCTATTTTTGGAAGAATTCCTTAACCAATCCTAAGACAGTCCGGGTGACGCTGACAGGTCCTAGGACAGTCCACGGTGTCCAGAGCATATCCTTTGTGTCTCTTCTGATGCCATGTTCTTGGCTGGGGTATGACCTAAGATCACCACATCCAGGGCCACATGACACCCACAGGCCCTCACTGGTGACATCAACTTTGACCCCCCGCTTAAGCTGTTGTCCATTTCCACAATGAACTGATATTACTTTTTCCCTCTCTAAATCAATCACTAAATTAGTGGGGAGAACAATGACATACTCTGATTTCAGACACTGGTCCCGCAGTTGATGGGTTAATCAATATTTGCTGAGCACCTGTGACTTGCCAGGCAATCTGGCAATACTGGACACGGCGGTGGGGAAACAGACATCCCTGTCCTTGAAGATGGACAAAAACGCAGGCAGTGGGCAAGCAAATAAAGATCCACTTTATGCCCTGGTGACCAGCACTTGCAGGGGGATGAAGGAGAGATAGGCGAGGGCGATGGGGGGGGGGGGGGGGGACGCTGGGGAACTCCAGCCCTCCAGCCAGCACAACTCTGCAGAAGAGCTCCGCCCCCAGCAGAAACTGGGCCTCCTCACTTACCACTTAAAGCACAAGGAGTAAGTCAAGCCTTCTCTGCAGACAGGCAGGACGGTCACAGCATACCCTAGCCTTGCCACATTCATCTGTCTTCCTCTCTTGTGACTTGTGCTCTGGCAAGAACACCTACGCTTCCCCAAATGTGCCTGGCCTGGGCCCCCATTCCCGCAGCTCTCCTGGCACCTAGGGGAGCTCCTCTCCCTTGTCACAGCACCTCCCAAGATGGTCCTTTAGTGTTGGGAGGATTGGACCAATGGAAGGAATCTTGTCTACAGATTCTTCCATTCCCCCCCCCTTTTTTTTTTCGGTTTTTACTTATTTATTTGTGAGAGAGAGAAAGTGACAGCATGGAGAGAGGAGCAGAGGGAGAAGACTCCCCACTGAGCAGGAGCCCTATGTGGGGTTCAATCCCAGGACCCCAGGATCGTGACCTGAGCTGAAGGCAGAGGCTTAGCCCACTGAGCCACCCAGGGGCCCCTACAAATTCTACTATCCTAACACAAATGAAAACAGGTTTCTAAATTATCTGAAAATTAAGTGGCAACTACTGACAGGTACATGTTTTATACATCATTTTTAGACAAAACTGTGTATTGTACACAAAGGTACTTTGTATTGTATACAAAGGTACTTTGTTACACTGTTTTCATTATCCTAAGCAGAGCACTTAATGAAACATGTTCCAGTTTTCCCTCTTCTCTGGGTTAATTAAGGAAATTAATTTGCGGAGATAATTCTATGATTCACACACCAAAGGAGAAAAATTAGCAGGCATTTCTTGAGCTGAAACAGCCTGTAAATAAACATCGTGAATATGTGGACACCCACAAGCAAGGAGGGCCTAATTCCACCCACGCAGATGGACTGAGTCATGCTTCGGTGCAATTCAACAATTGCTTCTAAAACCTCGTAAGGTGCTCAGTCCTGTGTTTGCCACCGCAGAAGTTTCCAAAGGAGGCTGAAATAGGAACCCCACTTTCAAAGGCGTCAGACAACGTGGTTAAGATATTCGAATGCAGGGCATCATTAAAACCTTAACAAAAAAAAAATCTTAGGACTAATTTCTTAGATAATTAGACATAATTACAGAATGCCTACGATTTTAAGTATGGGTACTTAATGAAATTAAAAATGCACATCTTGCTTCCTTGTCCATCTTTGCTGTACATGTGTTTGCTCAGGGGAGAAAGGAATTGGGTTTTGGAGTTTTCTTTTTTTTTTTTTTTTAAAGGTTTTATTTATTTATTCGACAGAGATCACAAGCAGGCAGAGGCAGGCAGAGAAAGAGAGGAAGGGAAGCAGGCTCCCACTGAGCAGAGAGCCCAATGCAGGGCTCCATGCCAGGACCCTGGGATCATGACCTGAGCCAAAGGCAGAGGCTTTAACCCACTGAGCCACCCAGGCACCCCAAGTTTTGGAGTTTTCTTAAGTTTGTTTCTTCCGGCAGAGGGCTTGCCGTGGGGACAGAAACACTGTCTGTATTTACGAGAATGGCAGGTGCGACGTAGAGAACGTCAGACCCGCTTCACGAGACCTCCGCCTGCAGCTGTGACTGAACAGGACCACTCACCCGTCATTGTCTCTACTGCTTATGACACATGACTGAATTTCCACTTCCGGCTTCTCCCCACACCCAAATGATTTACAAATAAGAAAAGTAAGAGAGAGCCAGGCCAGCAAGAGAAGCCAGGAAGTCAAGCAGCAGGCCGAGGCTCACCCTGCAATCTCCAAGGGGGTTAGAGGACAGTCCCCACTGAGGACCTGCTTCCTGCTATCCGCCCACGACAGACAAGCAAGCAAACACTGCACATGGACCACCTCTGGCCCTTTCTATCTGGAAGGCTCCATCCTTCAGGCTTGTCCACAGAGCAACCAATAGATGCCCACATTTCACATTTTTCTGATGAGTTGTTTTTTAATTCACTGAAGTTTTAGGACTCTATTACTTAATACTGTGTGGATACAAAATTTTGTCACCTGAGAACAGGAGGGCAGGGGGAAAGAAAGAGGAAATACCTGTCTTTCAATCTCCAGATCCTTAACTTTCAATGTATTTAGGGAGATGCCCTCAAGAACTCACAAGCTTCTTTTTTAAGGAAGTAAAAATGTGCAAATTTATAAATATGCATTAACTTTGAGATCTTAACAACATCTCCCAAAAGGGGGTTGATTTGTCGCAGAGGTGAAAATGAACTTATCGTCCAAATAAGAGTCTCAGCACAAATCAATCTCTCCCACGATAACGCAAATGGATAGTTACGTGCAACGGAAAATAAGGTGACTAAAAGATCAGCACGAAACCATAGCCCAGACATGGCTGCCGGAAAATTCTCAAACCTTCCTAGAATCCTGTGAGAGAACCACCACCCCCAACCCCAGCTGGGTGGGGGGGTGCTACCTCGCTGAAAAATGAGAGCCCCGTACTCCTTCAGGAGGAGGAGTGAACTCCCTCGTAAGGTCTGCAGAAGGCCCGGCCCTATGCATCAGTCTCCGATGCTCATCTGCCTTTGTCACTGAGAGGGAAATGATTAGCTACTGCCTGGGCAGAGAGGGGAAATGAACTTGCGGGCTTGTGTGAAAACAACAAAACACTGTTTTTCCAGAACAGTTGATTAAGAACATGCTGTCCTAAGAGCAGTCAAGTGAAACGTTCCTTCCTGGTTCCCAGACCTCAGAGGAGGAAAGAACAAAGCTGCTGGCCTGCCTGGCCACTGACGAACAAAGCCTGGGGGTCACCTCCCTGTGTATTTACTGTTCCCAGTCACTGTCATCCTGACAACCCGGGGTGGCTGAGGCCGCAGAGACTCAGGAGGACAGACGGCTGTCAGGATATGCTGACCGTGTTGATCTTTGTATTTAACGCAGCAAGTTATCAAAATCGTACAGGTTTTACAAAGAGAAAGAACAACGGCCAAGAAAGCAGAGTGAGTTACACCAACACCAAGCTGTTTGTAACTGTGCACCCTCCCATGTTCCTGGGAACCCAGAAGCATGTTCTATCTGCTCTGATTAAGGAAGATTCTGAATGAGATGGCCTATATGAACACTGACCGTATTTCCTGTCTAAAAATTGGGACACAATCTGACAAGCATAAACACGTATCTGGTATCCACCAGGCAGAGTTTTGCAACCAAGGCCAGGCTCGCAGAGTCCTGCTGTGTCACCGCCCTGCCCACCTAGCAAGATTCTCAGGCCCCTCCTCTGGAGATCTGATTCAGCAAGCCTGGGTGGTGCCTGAGAATCTCTACTTTTAACAAGCACCCTGAGGAGATTCTTATGCTCGGGCAAGTTTGGGGAACACCGGATCAGACCAATGATACACCCTAACACTCAGCATTCTTTAAGACCATTCCACCCTCAAATTCCACTTAGCAAGAACATCAATTATGTTAACTTATAAATGTTAACAATAATGAATATTTGTCTTCTCCTGACCCCTCAAGTCATAATACAATTTTGGTGATGTCCATTTTAGAGGAAGGGGTTGAGTAACTTGTGCAGGGTTACACAACCAGCGGATGATGGGGGGGTGGTAGGGGGGTTCGGGCTCCAACAGCTACACTCAGAACTACTCCAAACACTGCTTCCACTTCCAGAGCACCGATTCTGCAGATTTCCCGTTTCACAAGGAATAGCAGTTGATCGATTCCCAAAAAGCCCTAACAATTTAGGAAAACATTTCTGAACTATTGGTATTTTCAAACTGCTGGCTAGGTAGCGACCCAGGGATCCATCAACATCTCTAACAGGAGCGTTTTACCCGGTGCTCCTCTCAGATTTCTCTTTCAGAGAGTTTTGAGCCTAGCCTCCACATCTTACCCCAGAAAGTATAAAGGAGGCATCAAAGGCCAATGGACCCTTCCAGAAAAACTAGCAATTAGCTTAGAGAAAGCTCAAAGTGTTATAATTTCATCCCCAAATCTGAACGATGTGTCAGATGGAGAACCAGGTGTCTACTGTCTACACTCACTAGTAAAGAACAAAAACTATGTGATATTCAAACATTTTCACAGTTGCTTTCTTCTACCACATCTAACCTAACACTGAATTTAAAAAAAAAAAAAAAAATCAAATGTTTCTACTCATTCTGCCTTTAAAAAAAAAAAGGCTTAATATGTCAAATGAGCAGTAGAGTATCAAATACCACCCCCCCAATGTCCACCTCTTTCTGCCCTCTCATTAATTACAAGTCAGTCAAGTCTGAAAAGATACAAAAACTAGAACCCAAATCAAAGTCACCATTCCTTCAACAAGTACTTATGCCAAGCACTGTCTTAGATACCATGGACACAAAGGGAATAACACAGATTAAAAACTTCTGGGTGGCTCCATGGGTTAAGCCTCTGCCTTCGGCTCAGATCGTGATCCCAGGGTCCTGGGATGGAGCCCCGTATCGGGCTCTCTGTTCCGTGGGAAGCCTGCTTCCTCTCCTCTCTCTGCCTGCCTCTCTGCCTGGTTGTGATCTCTGTCTGTCAATTAAGTAAATAAATAAATTTTTTAAAAAAAAACCTCTGCCCTCAAGAAGCTCACATCCCGCTGGACGATAAGGACTGTAAGCAAAGAACAAGCACACAGTTTGTCAGCCCACACAGGGAGACAGAGCAGGGGTGGGACGGAGGTGGCCACTGTGGCCCCACAGGTCTTCCCAGTAAGGGGCCCTCCAAGCAGAGCCCCAGGGGAGACGTGGAGCAAAGCCACACAATATCCAAGGGAAGCGTGTCCCCAGAGGGGAAGGAGAGTGTCCAACAGACACTCCCCCCCCCAAACCATGAATGCCCCAATTTTCTCTCTGCCCAGGTGGTGCCACCCCTCTTCCGACAGCCGCGTACCACCCTATCCAATGAACACAACACTCCTCCATGTTCATCTCCAGTGCCTCCCTACCAAGCAACACAAGGCCTTGTCCTTTCAAGCCTGGATGCTCGCAAAAGCCCTACCCTGTCTCCCCATGTCCTTCACATGCCCAGCCCCCATGCATACTCACTAAGAAAAAGCCAGGGTCATCTTTTAAAATTTACGCACATGTAATCATATCACGGCCTTCTCTAAACAGCCCCACACTTCCCACAGCTCTCTGGAGTGAAATCTGGACCCTCCTCCATGTCCAGGCCCTTGCGGGCCCAGTCCAGCCCTGCCCACACCTCTGATCATTCCCATGACCCCACCCCCACCACTGGTCCCAGAGCTCACTAGCCTGCTTTCAGCTTCTCTAAGGTCCCTAACTCCTTTCTGCCCCCGGGCCTTTGTTGGTGTCCCTGCAGCCTGGGGAGACCCTCCCCATGTCCCCAGCATCCCTCCCTGTCATTCCTGTAGCCCACAGTCAGGGCCAGGTGACTGACCTGACCTGTATTCCTGCAAACTATATAGTACACACCTGGGGTTAAAGCAATTCAAGATCTGCCCCACCCCAGGAAGCTCCCAACCATCTCCACAGGGGCAAGGACCACACTGGCATATCCAGTGCCTCAAAACCAGCAAAGGTCAAAAAATACTTGGGAAGAGACTTGGCCTTCCCATCGGCTCCCCATGCTCTCTGTCGAGAACACACTGCTGCGTTTTCCCTCTGTGTCGTCTGTGCCTTGTGCCCGCCGATCCCGGGAACAGGCCACACTGCAATAATGAGGTCCCCAGTGGGTCTGCTTTCACTTTCACGCCATGTGACAGGGCCATCCCCAAACGGGAAGCCCAGCAAGCAAAAGTGGCCACTCCTGGAGCCCCACAGTCGAGGACAGACCGTGCTCCAGCAGCCAGAGAAAAGGAGCTGGAGGAAGAGTAGGCCCTGGGGTACAGGACGTCCCGCTGGTACCAAGTTATCAGACTTAAAAAAAAAAAAAAAATCAGAGATAAAGGGAGCCACTCCCTCCGGCAGGAAATAAAAGACCTGCACACAGCACAGGATTCCCACGTGAGTGGTGGCCTCCCTCCGCACACCAACCTGGCGCAGGTGTCCGCAGAGTGAGCGACCCACCCATGCCCCGCTTACCCCTAAGGCTGCGCCCCTGCGAGAACCAAGTGACCAGACACCCCTCGGACCGGTGGCGAAGATAGGGATGTCACTGGCTGGGGCTCACAGAGCTCGGGACTGCTGCGACCCACGAACCAGCAGCAGCCCTGCCGACTCCAAGATCCCTGCCCAGCATAGTAACCAGTACCCGGTGTCCATACACCCCACGGGGTGTCCCGGCCACTTGCTCTGCTGCTCCAGCCCCGACCCCCCGCTGGCAGGCCCAGGATGCTGCTGGAACGGGGCAAGATCATGTGCCCCCCAACCCCCACACCCCATCCATGTCTGCTGTCCTTCCTCTAGGCCCTCCCCTCACGGAAGGTCCTCGAGACCCTCCGCGCACATGCCCCATGTCAAGTCTGCCTAAGGAACCCTGTAACCCTATTGAAACCCTCTGGAAGCTTCTAGAGAGGGGCCAAAGCCAAACAGAAGGGCCTCTCCCCCTCCCTTCTTGCAGCTGCCCCAGGCTGAGCCCACACAGGCAGCCCGTGTCCTGCCTAATGTGCAGCCTTGCCCAAGGTCGGAGGCCCCCCAGCACCGCAGCCCTGGGCCCTGGCCAGCCGCAGTAGGGGTGAACTGGCGGGTGGCCCTGACACTCCTTTCCAGAACACCACTCCCTCCGGGGCGGTAACCGACACAACTGCACACAGCCACAGGATCCATTCTGTCCGAGAGAGGAGAGGAAGGCCCGAGCCTGGGTGTCACTGGTCCCCAAAGCAGCTTACCGCGGCATCCACCTGCCTCTCACTCCTCCCCAAATGAGCCGGTTCACGGCCACCTGCCCCCACAGGGCCTGCTGGGCCGACCAAGCCGGCAAGGATGTGCGCTTAGGTCTCTCAGGGAGCAACAGCCCTACATGGCCTCATGCCATCCTCAGGGGCTCTGACCTCAATGCATGGAGTGCCCCAGTGGCACCTCCCAGGAGAACTTGTGTTCTGACCAGGTCTCCAGGCCGCAGCTCAGCCGGAGCTTGGATGGGGCTGACTTACATCCCAACAGATCCCATCAGGGATGACCCCCCACCGCAGCCCAGCCATCAGTCAAGAGCCACTGGCCACCTCAGGCTCCAGGCCACTCAGGGGGCCATGGAGGGCAGCAACTCTACCTAAAACCATAGCCACGGGGTGCCTGGCTGGCTCGGTCTAGGGAGCGCGCGGCTCTCCATCTCGAGGTCCTGAGCTGGCACTCCACACTGGGCCCAGAGACAACTTAAATAAAATCTACCAAAAAAAAAAAAGTTGCTCATTCCGTGAGATTTTTTTTTAAGTAAAAATCATGTAAGAATGTACATAAGAGACCCTCCAAAACTTAAAGAGTATAACCATCTAAGAGAATTAAAAGACCCACCACTCTGCAGCCCACACTGGAGGATGGAGATGTAGGGGGCAGAAGGGGCCCCCAGTGTCCTTGACACAGATGGTGTCCCCAGCGTCGGCAGGTGGGATGCAGTCTGAGGACTGGACCCTAGAGCCGTGACCGAGCCTCAGTAGCTCACTTCCCTGCTCAACAAACTGCAGTCAACAACAGCTCGCCCGTGTCACGGTGAGACAGCAAACGAGAAAGAGGAAGTCAGTCCGGTGGCGCGGGAACCACACAGAATGAACCCTCAGCCCATGCTGCTTCCTTCCCGGGCCCTCCTGAAGAACTTCCTCTGCATCAACATTCCTTCGCCCTTTGATTCATCCCTCATGTTCTTTCAACGTTAACAACCCACATATACTCTTGTCAGCCCACACAATCTATCTTCCCTATGGACATGTGTGGAAAAATGTGTCAGGACGTACGTCCAGTGACGGTCACTCCAGCATTGTCTGTGACCTTCCAAAAAAAAAAAAAACAAAAAAGGCACTACCAGCTAACTAGAACACTCTTGTCTAGCTTCAAAGGCGGAGGCTAATAAAGGAAAGAAATTTAAGGTATGTAACATGACATACTGGTCAAACAGATAAAATTTTCTTTAAATTTTATACTAGCTTTGGTGTCCAAATAGTTACCAGCAGGGAAGGAAAAAAAAAAAGAAGAAGAAGAAGGGTAGGAGGAGGTAGCGGGCAAAGTAATGCCCCCGTGTTCCCTCCATCCTAACCCTCCTGCAGGTGTAAAGACATTAGCTCACTCGGCAAATGGCTTTTGCAGCTGGGATCCGCTGAGGAGACTCAGACAGCAGCAGAACCCAGGATTTTCCCGTGGGCCCTGTGTAATCCTATGGGTCCTTAGAATCAGAGACCCTATCCTGGCTTTGATGGCAGAGGAGTGGTCATGGACACGATGGAGGAAGAGGCCACACATCAAAGAAAAGAGGCAGAAGGTGGGCAAGACTCGAAGCCTCTCACATGTTGATTTTAACCCACGAGACCCATGTCGGGCCCCTGACCCACAGAAGCCTGATAATAATTGTGCGCTTCCCCACACAAACACTGCGGTGATTAAGGAGAGCAGCAAGAGAAACAGATCCGGATGAAAAAGTGGTAAATGACTTAAAATTTTTCATCTTTTTGGATACTCAGTATTTACTACAAATGTAATACTTTTATCTTAACTCTTAGGTAGGCATCGAGGGAGGGAAGAAATTCTTTGCCCAGTGTCCAGGTCATGATTCCCTGACCATAAAAAAGCTTTCATAATTGGAGAAAAAAATTAATTAAAAGCAAAAATAAAAGCCCCCCCCCCAGCACTCAGCTCCTTCTGCTTGAACGGCCTGGGCTTTCTCTTTGCTACACCAAACTCAATCCCACCTACACATCAAGGCCCCACCTCAAGCACCACCCCTCGGGTCTGGGCCTCTTCCCCTGGGCTCTCTTCCAGGACAGGACCTATGGGGCTGTGCAGGGCCTGGGGGATAGGAAGCTCCCTGGGAACAGCAAGCTGTTTTTCCTAGCCAGGAAGAAATGATTACTGGATTATACTAATTCCAAACCAATCTAGGGAGCACCGATTTCAAATGAATGAGGCATCTTCTGCTGGGAGAGCCTGCTGTCATCTGACAAGCCTTACCCACCTGTCTGCTTCGCCAGTGGGCCCTGTACCTATTACTCCCCGAAATCACAGCCAGGCGTCCACTGTGGAAATCTCCTTTCAAAATCAACTTTGGACTCTGACTTACAAAGGCTGTGGATGACTAGGAGACAGCACTTCGCGGCTCCGGATCTTCTCATTTCCAGTCTGGACCTTTCAGTTCCGGCGGCCAACATTTGCGAGTTATATTTAAATTGGACTAGGGGCTATGGCGCTGAGAAGAGCCCTCCCCCCTCCCACCACACTGAACCTGATGGGACATTTTATAACTCACGGGGCGGGGGAGATCTCAGCACAGTTACGGCTAAGATGGAAAACAATGCAAAACCTTGTCTGCTCTGTTAATGACACTTTTTTTTTTTTTAAGATTTTATTCATTTATTTGAGAGAGAGAGACAGAGAAAATGCACGAGTCGGGTGGGGGCAGAGGGAGAGGGAGAAGCACACTCCCCACGGAGCAGGGAGCCTCACACGGGGCTCAATCCCAGGACCCTGAGATCATGACCTGAGCCGAAGGCAAACGCTTAACCGACTGAGCCACCGAGGCGCCCCATTAATGACACTTTTAATGGTGAAGGAGCCAGGAGAAGAGACAGAGTGACATTGGATTTATGTTCACATCGTGACACGTGCCTCCGACTGCCGCCACTAAAGCTCGAACAAAAGCTCTTGTTTGAACCTCCATGTTTTACAAATAGTAGAGCACTCGCCCCTGTGGGAATGGTTAGAGGCCAGAGTCCCGACAAGCCATCCTGGACCACGGAGGACCCAGCACGTCCTTACCCAAACACAGACAAGCAGCAGATGCAGCTGTCCTCGTGGGTGTCAAACCAAAGCTCATCGTTAATTATTTACTTTTGTTGCTGCTGCTGGTGTCATCTTAAAGTCAGATTTATTCAGACGTCATTTACGCAGGAACCCATCTATTTTAGCGCACACTTTTCTCACTTTTGTCCAAACCATACAGACACGTAATCACCTCACCATCAAGATGCAGAACATTTCATCCATTCCAAAGAGCTCCCTATGCCTTTTGTAAGTGAAGCCTCGCCTGCCCGTTCATGACCACCCATCTGTCTTCTGACCTTGTCCTTCAGCCTCGGCCAGAACGCCACGAGACATGGGAACACACGGCATAGACCCTTGAGAGTCAAACAGGATGTGCCTTTCTGAGTTTGGCTTCTTTCACAAAACGGATAATACATGTGAGAATCATTCCAGGAACAGTGTGTGTCCCTGTCACGGCAGAGTGAGCATTCCGCCGAAAAACATCCCAGCTCGTGCGCCCATTACAAGCTGAAGGAGAATTCAGTGCTTCCCAGTTTGCGGCAGTCACGAAGAAAGCCTCCAGGTTTTCGGGTTCTCCTTCCTCTCGGGCAGGTTCGTCAAGGCAGAACTGCCAGTTGACTTGGGGTACAGAAGCTTGACGTGGCCAGAAACCACCTCACTGCCCCCCAGAGAGCGGCCACAGCCACCTGTCCCAGGAGCCCGCCAGCAGCACGGACTCGTTAGTGCCTGGCTTTGTTTCTTCTGATGTTTAACCATTCTCATGCATAGGAAGCGGTATTTCGTTGTTTTTCACTTTTTGACTTTTGAAATGATTTTAGACTCAAGATGCAGTTGCAAAAAGAGCAGGGTTCCCACGTGTCCCTCCTCAAGCCCCCGCACCCAATCCTCCACAACCACAGCACAATTATCAACAGCAGTACCAGATGCCGGCCCAAAGCCTTGAACCCAATGACAGGCCTTTCCCAGAGTCAACTCTGGGAAACTCAAACTCTCTACTCAAAACTAGTCTACTCTACTAGTTTTGACATGTTTCTGGTTACTGTGTTGTCTTTTTTGTTTTGCACAGTTCTATAACACTTCATCACTTGTACAGATTTGTGCAACCACCACCACAACCAGGGCATCCATCTGCTCCTTCTAAGCACCTATTCTGGAAAAGACCTTTGTGGTTTTATAACCATTACTGCTGCTGGAAGACTCTTTTTGCCCTCTCTCTTGACCAAATTAAACATCAGGTATCTATCCTCAGGCCCTGTGTGCAAACCACTGTTGACAAAGGAGTTCACTTTGCAGGCTGGGTATCCGTCCTGTCCCTTCTGTATTCTACACCAAGCCCAGGGTGGGTGACAGGACACAAGGGTGAATGGGAGAGTGCTATGCCCTGCCTTGAGAAAAACACATACGCACAACGACCAACTGTGACCAGTACCAGCCACGAAGGAGAAGAGCACATGGAAAATTCAAACACAGTCTGGTTTGGACCACACAGGTCCCTGGGTCCAGCCTCACACACAGACTCGGTGTTTGAGGCCTCACTGTGGGAGCAGGAAATCTAGTACCAGAGCCACTGAGCACTGAGTATGCTAATTTTTTTTTTTCTTATTCTAGAGAGAGCAAGCGAGAACATGAGCAGGGGAGGGGCAGAGGGAGAGGAGAGAGGGAATCCCAAGCAGACTCCACGCTGAGCACAGAGCCAAACATGGGGCTCAATCCCATGACCCTGAGGATCTTGACCCAAGCCGAAATCATGAGTCACACATTTAATCAACAGAGTTACCCAGGTGCCTCTACAGTCCACAAATTCTTAAAGCAGAATCCAAACAAGCCTGCAGAGCTCAGGACAGCTGATCTGAGGTCCAGAGCCTGGCCCAAAAAATACAGAATTGACAAGTGCCCATGTGATGTCACCTGAGAGACACCTATGGCCTCCAAAACTCCCTTCCAACCACCTGCCACACTGGGTCAAATTCCACCAACAGAGACCTTTAGTTACAGAGGCGTGCGCAGCTTAGGCCAGGTGCAGTGGAATCCCACTGGGAAGCGGGGACACAGGAACCCCTCGAGGCTTCTGGCCGGTTGCTGGCAGCTGGCTTTCCTCTGATGGGAGGGGCTCACACCCACACGGCCTCCAGGGCAGAGGGCCTCCATCACCACCCGCTACCTGCTAACGTTCTCCCTGGAGCCTACACACACCTTTACGGGTGGTGATCTCTACTGCTGGTTCCCGTGTGCTCTCCCCACTTCTGTACCAACAGCCCCAATGCTCTGACTCACCTCCCCAATCCCTGGTGTCCGTCGGGAAATGTTTCGTGACCGTGTAAGGCGCAGCTCCATGCACGGCACATGTGCTGGGGGGGGGCACAAGGGAGTGCACCAAGACCGACGGGTCTCAGTGGGAAAGACCGCTCAGAGCCCCAAGACAGCAGGTCCATTTCAAGACTCAGCGCACGATGGAGCCAAAGCAAAGAGTAGGACGCCCGCGGATCTAGGGGGCGGGGACCGGACAGAGGAGCTGAAATGAGGGGGTGAGAAACAAGACTTGCCCATCGTGACGGAGCTGGGGACTGGGCCGGTCTGAGACCTGCTGGGAAACCAGCAGCTGCCCTCGAGGAGGAGAAGAGGAAGGGAAAGGCCAGGCTCCACCTGCGTGACTTCACGTCTAGGGACTTCTGACCGGGAGTTCACATGGAGGTGAGCCTTACAGCAGGTGCTGTGGACGTCAGCTATGACACCAGTAAGAAAGGAGACACGGAATAACTTGCTTGCTGCAAATTCTGCCTCTTTCCAGAAAGACCCTATGCTTGCCTAAACCATCACATACTCTCTCCTGAACACCCCAGGAGCTGCCTGTGTAGGCAGCAAGGAGCAGGGTGTGAGGGCCTCCGAGGGCCAGCTACCAGGGCAGCCCAGAGGCCCACTGAAGAGCTGGGGAGACAGGTAAGCCCCTGTTGGCCCTGAACTAGCCGGGCCCCTTACACATAGGATGCATTCACATTTAGTGATGAATGCAGGAACTCCCACATCAAAACGCGATTTCTTTTGCAATCTTCATTGTATTGCAATTATTTGGAAGTACCAGAAAATTCTCCCAGTCCATACTTTCAAAACCACTAGCTGTTGCAATGAATCACTACATGGCTTGTAATCATGGCCTTCTCTTAGCTAGCATCTTGACCCCCACCGCCCGTCGGCAGACCGGGGGGACAGCGGTCATGACCGTAAGCCCCTGAAGAGGAGAGGGGAGGGCACGGGAGTCAGACACACTCTCCCCTCCTGGAAGACCCGGCAAATCTCAGGGAGAGCTGGTACCCAGTGGAGAACCACTAGGTAATCATGACCCGAAAGATATTCAAGAGCTATTGGGGTCACCCTTCCACTGGTTTCACTTACAATTTCTCTATCGTGCCCGTACACGGGTAATCAAAGCAACCGTGACAAGGCTGGGACCCCAAGTCGTCCCAGGCGAGGTGCTAAGGACTGGCAGGTTCCACCCAAGGGCTTTCAGTCTCGTTCTCACCCCAGATTCCACCGAGACAAACAGCAAAACAAGGAAAACCGCTCTTCTCAGCTCCAGCTCAGAAAGCTCACCAGACACCAGTGAGTCCCTCTGGCCTCCACAACACCCACCCCAGTGGGGCTCCCGGACAAGGACACCTTCCCGGGACACATGCATCAGGCTCTCAAATTACCGCCCGTGCTTCTTCTGTGCCCTCTACCCCACACCAAAGCTCCCCCTCCCGGTCCGCTCGTCTGCCCAACGGACAATCCGAGGCGTCAAAGACACGAAGCTGCCCCCACCCCAGGGGTCTGGGATATGGTTCAAGACCACACACTAAGATGTAAAAGAATCTCCCAAGCTCTCACGTGCCCAAAACGTATCACAGTAATTGACTTAAAGATGAGGACGGTGCTGAGAATTTATCAAACACGGTCATCAATTAGTGGGCTAGATACCGAGCCTTGTATCAAGCTCAAAATTAAGCCACTTAAGCCCCAACTGTTTTCATCTTTTAATAAGCTTTTGAGCACCAATATTCCTAACTGCTCTTTCACATCAGAAACTGGAACTGGGTTATCCCTCAGCCACGGAATGTTGCCAGGGATCAGTAGGAACTGTTTACAGAACGAACCAGAGGAAATGTCACGCCCCTGTGTTTCCAAACCCATGAAGAAGAACTGTGAATCAACGCTAGTCTGAATCTCGTTTCAATTCCGCATTTCCTCCTACCTAAGGAAAGGAAGCATATTGTTGAGTTCAAAAGACCCAAACAAGATATCAAAAAGCTGCCTGTGAGCACCAAACAAAAGATGTCTTATGTAATTTATCTACAAATGCTAAAAATGCAATTTGCTGCAATTATGCCTCTGCCTACATACCATTGTGCCCTGTCGTAGCTATTTCTAAAGGATGCAGTCGAAGCAAAATGCCCATCTTTCCTGGCAAGGAGAAGGGAAACCAACATTGTGGTGATTACCTACCTACTATGTGCTTCAAAATCTGATATAATAAAAATTCAAGAATCCTAAATATGCCTTAATATCCATTCTCCCTTTCTTTCTTAGTAACAGAACCCCCACTTTTGTAACTGGCATCCAGCATGAGAACATTGTTCCCAGCATCCTCTGCAGCTAGGTGCGGTCACGGGGCACTTGCCTAGCCCGGAAGTTCCGAAAGTAGATCTGGGGACCCCTGGGAGATGCCACACCCCTTTTAGGCAATCCATGGAACCAAAATTTTTTTTAAAGAATGAATCTTCTTTTTTTGAAGATTTCATTTATTTATTTGACAGAGAGAGAGGGAACACAAGCAGGGGAGGGGGAGAGGGAGAAACAGGCTCCCCACTGAGCAGAGAGCCTGATGTGGGACTCTGTCCCAGGTCCCTGGCACCATGACCTGAGCCAAAGACAGACGCTTAATGACTGAGCCACCCAGGCGCCCCAAGCCATAACTATTTTAATAATAACACTAAGATCTGACCTGCCTCTCACTCTCATGAGCATACAGGAAAGTGTTTAGAGGCTATGTGACATCTGAGGCCACAAGAGACTGAAGGCAGGAGCTGATGTGAGCGTCCATCTCCTATTAAGGCTGAATTAAAGAAATTTACAAAATGTAAAGCAGTGCTAGTCTTATCACTACTAGTTAGGAAATTTTATTTTCCCCAAAAAAGTAATTTATGCTAACCTATAATGGTTTGTTATTTTTAAATGAATTATTTTTTAATTTAAATTTAACTGAACTTTATGGTGGCTTAAAATAATGCAGATTATTTTGTAGCTCTGGAGATCAGAAATCTAAAAACGAGTCCTATGGGGCCAGAATGAAGGTGTTGGTAGGGCTGAGCTCCTCCCAGAGCTCCGGGGGGGAAACATACCACTGGCCACTCCCAGAGGCTGCGTGGGCTCCTTGGCCGCACACGTGCCACTGTTCTAGCAATGGCAAGACCTCAACCTCTGTTTCCGCCCCCCTGCTGCCCTCCTGCCTCCCCTTACAGGGATCCTGGTGGTGATGTGGTTACACAGATCATTCCGGATTCTCTCCCCATCTCAAGATCCTTAGCTGAATTCAGCACCTCTGCGGTCTCTTGCCATGTAAGGTAATACACGCACAGGCTTTACGCTTCAGGATGGGGAACGCCCTCGGGGGAGATTTTCCCACCAACCATAAATGCGAGATAGAACCCACCTAAGCAAAGCTCCTTGGGGTCCTCAATGGTTTTTAAGAGTATAAAGGACTTCTTAAGAGCAAAACACAGGAGAACTACTGCTCTAGCACCTGAACTGATTCAGGTAGCTATTAGGTGGGAAAATTAAATCCAGAAGAAACTAAGCAATTAACCAAAGTCCTACAGACTTCGAACAGAACTTCAGCTTGAACCCAGGCTCTCTGGCAACCGATGAACCTAGTATGATTCCCTCCACACCACGCTGCCAACCCCGGACACCCAGACTGGGAAAAAGGCAAATCAAAATCATCTGTGGCCTTTCTGAAGGCATCCAATAAAGGATGTGACAAGTGTTCAGATGTAAATTTGCTGAAGAGGAGGGAGGTCAAGTTAGAGAAGAAGGTGCTAAAAATTAGCTCGCTTTTCGAAACCTTATTTAGAAATAGACAAGTTCATTACCTCATGTGGGAATGGAGGAAAATGTTACCAATGGCCGAGTGTCCCCGTGCTGAGTCAGAGAGAGGAGACGCCAACCGCTGGTGGTCTAGACAAGCCGGATTAGGACCAAGGTCATGAGACACGGGGCGCAGGGCACATACCGCAAAGCACTGCTCCAGACCACGCGACAGAGCTGGTGAGCAGACTCATCTTGGCAGTGACTGTCAAGGCCCACCCTTCACACCCTTCCTGAGAAGGACATGTGAGAGAGCACGTTCCTGGGCTGTCTCTCTGCATCCTCTGATCAGACCAAAGTCCAGACTTCGCCACAAGAAACCACATTCAGGCAAACTGTTAGAATCATGCTAAGGATCCAAATCTCGGCCTTCCCAAGGACACATGTTCAGTGTAAAAGAGGAGAATGGGGAAGTCCAAAGGGCCAGTGGCCGATCCACCCAATCACTCCCCAGGGCCCAGGAAGACGGGGGACGGGGGCTGCTTCCTCGGGAAGCTTCCCCAGCTCTTCTGCATTTCCTGCCCGGCTCTCTGGTAGAAGCTTCTGGAGTGCTAGCTAACCACAACCTTTCCTAGTGCCTGAACTGACAAGCCAACAATGATCTAAAACGTGAGGACAGAGACTAAGTCACTGCATCCAAGGGAGGAAAAGCCACTAATCATCTGACGCCTTTGGTGTCCAAGGGAAAGTACTGAGCTGGTAGGCACAGGCCGTCCTTCAGAGAATGTCTGGCCACAGAGATCAGTGCCTCCCAGGAACGATTCCGGGGTCTGCCTTTTTATGACTACACTGCTATTACAAAAATCCTCCCTGTAATTTCCAACCCCAAGCTGTAACCTACATGCACCTGTCAGAGTGTGGTTGCCCAAGGTGATTATTCTGCTGCTAAATGAATTTAAAAACTATGAAATCAGCAGCCTCGGTTGGCATCCATTTTGAAACAAAACGTTTTCCTGCACCGATGTCCAAGGCAACTTGAAATGTTACCAATCAAAGACTTCATGCTCTTTTCTGTGCCTATTAAAGGGATATGCAAAAGTAAAGACGGGTGGGGGGGGGTGGAGACAATGCTTCTAATCCACAGCAGTAAACACCTGTTTTCTACACGTGGCATGAGGAAGAAAGGCATCCACAGGGAGATCTACCACTGAATCTTCTATACCTGGGATTCTGGATAAAAAGAAAAATGACGGGGCGCCTGGGTGGCTCAGTGGGTTAGGCCTCTGCCTTCAGCTCAGGTCATGATCTCAGGGTCCTGGGATCGAGCCCCGCATTGGGCTCTGTGCTCAGCACAGGGCCTGCTTTGCCCTCTCTCTCTGCCTGCCTCTCTGCCTACTTGTGATCTCTGTCAAATAAATAAATAAAATCTTTAAAAAAAAAAAAAATGACCCACTAACAGGAAACAGACTGGGCAGCAGGAGAAAGGAGTACTGAATAAAAACTCTGTGCTTTTGAGTTTTTCCAAAAGTTGAGATTTGAATTTCCAAGGAAGTGAATATCAGTAGATGAACTAGTATTAGTATATTAGTAGATTAACTAGGACTAAAAAAACAAAAACAAAAACAAACAAAAAAAACAAAAACCACCAACCAGGCAAAAGTTTAAGGCTATGAATGTGTGATGTGAGTATCGAGACAGTTTAGGAAGCTCTCAAGGAGATGGCTCCTGCAGTATTTCCTGGCTGTAGGTAAAGTAATGTACCAGATAAAGAGTTGAAGAAAATTGATAAAGGGCACATACAGAAAACTTACTGTGAAGTCAGTTCAGTGCTTGGGTACCACGAATTTAGAAATTATGGTGGACTGGGTATTTGCAGGGCCCATCTGCTATGCTAGAATTAGATTCTGGATAAATTAATTTTAGGAGGGCACCTGGGTGGCTCAGTTGGTTAAGCACCTGCCTTTGGCTCGTGATCTCAGGGTTCTAGGATCGAGTCCCACATTGGGCTCCCTGCTCAGCGGGGAGCCTGCTTCTCTGTCTGCCCCTCCCCTAAAGCTTGCATGCACGCACCCTCTCTCACTCTGTCAAATAAATAAATAAGTAAAATCTTTTTAAAAATTAATCTGAAGGGGCGCCTGGGTGGCTCAGTGGGTTAAGCCGCTGCCTTCGGCTCAGGTCATGATCTCAGGGTCCTGGGATCGAGTCCCGCATCAGGCTCTCTGCTCAGCGGGGAGCCTGCTTCCTCCTCTCTCTCTCTGCCTGCCTCTCTGCCTACTTGTGATTTCTCTCTGTCAAATAAATAAATAAAATCTTTAAAAAAAAAAAAAAAATTAATCTGAGGAATACTTTTCATACATTGGCTAACTCCAGACAAAGAAACAAACACAAGGAAAACACGGCAGGGATGGCACACTGAAATCTGAGCGAAGAAGAGAGCGGGAGTTTTCATGGAGGTGGGGTGAATACAGCAATGGGATGGGGTATCTGGAACCCCCCATTTTCAGCAGGGAGGGAGAACTCAACCAAAAACCAGGATTCCCAAAGGAAACGAATGTGGTGCTGGTTCTGTAGCATCTTCCTGGCTCTGAGGACAAACCCACATATATTTCAATAAGACCTCAGAATTCTGACATAAAATTATCAAACAAATATGAGCACATTATCAATACTCACCATGGACACAAGGAAACAAGCCACAAACACAGATATACACCACCAAAGATTTCAGATATCGGCATTATCCAATACAGAATATGAAACAACTCTGTTTGGTGTTGCATACAGACATGAAAGATGGACAGGGAAAAAATGAGCAAGCAAAAAAGAGACCATTAAATATATTCAGGCAGGGGCACCTGGGTGGCTAAGTCGTTGGGCATCTGCCTTTGGCTCAGGTCATGATCCTAGGGGCCTGGAATCGAGCCCCGCATCGGGCTCCCTGCTCGGTGGGGAGCCTGGTTCTCCCTCCCCCACTCCCTCTGCTTGTGTTCCCTCTCTCGCTGTGTCTCTCTCTGTCAAATAAATAAAATCTTTATATATATATATTTATTCAGGCAGACCTGAGGCAGAAATCAAGCTTTTCAAAATGAAGAATTAGGGGCACCTCGGTGGTTCAGTCAGCTAAGTGCCTGACTCCGGCTCAGGTCATGATCCCAAGATCCTGGGATGGAGCCCCATATCAGGCTCTCTGCTCAGTGGGGAGTCTGCTTCTCCCTCTGCCTCTATTTGTGCTCCCTCTCTCTCAAATAAATAAATTAAATATTTGTTAAAATACTAAGAAACATTTTCATTGAAATTAAAAACTCAAAGGATGGGTTAAAAAAAATTCAACACTACTGAAGAGAAAATTATTGAACTGGAAGCTAAATCTTAAGAAATTACCTAGAATCAAACAGAAAAAAAGGACAGGGAAGAAAATACCAATTACAAATTAAAAGACATGGAGAAGTAAAAAAGAAGCTCTAACATCTGCTTATCAAAACCAGAAGGAACAAATCGAGTGAGCGGGAGAGTGACAACGTTCAGAGCACCAACGGCTGGGAAATTTTGAGAGCCAATGAATGGCATGAATCTACAGATACATGACACATAACAAATACAAACACATAACAATACAGGATAAAACACAAAAAGCCGCACACAGATCTCAAAATAAACCAAGTCATTTATCAAAGAATGACCAAAAAAAGACCTAACAGTGGATTTCCCAAGAACAAGAACGAAAGCCACAGGACAATGAGTGGTATGTCCACAATGCCAGCAGGCAGCGATAGTCTGCTAAGAACCGGAACAGCAACACGAACACACATTCTCATAAACCAACATCAAGAGAAACTACTGCCCAATGATTCTGAGGGAAGACAATTCCAAAGGAGGCAGATGAAAGGTACAGAACAGAAGAAAGGAAAAGACACAAGATATGGTGAACGTATGAAGTTAAACATACCATCTCTAAAGGGTGACCATAGTCTGACGTGTCCGGCGAAACACGGAACTGAAATAGAGAAAGGAAGGCATGAGAACAGAGACATTCTTCACTAGGTGTCCTACAAGTTTCGTACTGTTCTCAGAGGGGATGGTAAGACTTTAGCTATGGACTGAGTTCAAAACTGTGAAGCAGGCACAGTGTACTTTCAGGGCAATCACAGAAGAACAGAAACAGAATGCATTCCAAACCCATGGAGAAAAAAATACTGAATGAGAACACAAATCAAAAACTTCAGTCAATTAAAAAAAAAAAAAAAAGATTAGCAAAGAAAATGAACCAAACACATATAGTTAAGAGAATATTAGACTATATTTCAAAAACCAAACCCCCCATCAACAAAAAAAAGAAATAAAGAAAAGCACATTAGCCATACAATAGAAGACTGAAAGTTCTGCCTACATTAGAATCACATGTCTGTTCTCCAAAGGACACTAAAAAGTGCTCAATCCCACTATTAATCAAGAAAATGCAAATTAAAACCAGAGTGGTACACTATCTTATAGCCATTAGCCTGGCAACAAAATACCCAATTTTGGAAGGAAGTGGAGCAACAGATAAAAGGTGATGCATTTTTTTTTTTTAAGATTTTATTCATTTCTTTTTGTGAGAAGAGTGAGTGAGCACGAGCCGGAGGAGGAAGGCGAAAGGAGAGGGAGAAGCAGGCCGCCTGATGGGCAGAACCCTGGGAGCCTGATAAAGGGCTCGATCCCAGGACCCTGAAATCATGACTCGAGCCCAAGGCAGACACTAGACTGAGCCACCCAGGTGCCCATGACAGATTTTACAAGAAGGATTTTATTAAACTAGAAAAAATAATTTACTACCATCACATGCAACAGGTGAATCTGAACGACACAACTGAGCGCCCTGGGGAAGGCCACGTGCAGTCGAGCACTCTTATCCGGCTGGAGAAGAAGCAACAGAAGCAATATCCCGTCTGCATGTGTACACAGAGAAGAGAACCGTGTGCCAGGATGGAAAGCAGCCACCATCACGAAGAACACAGTCCCACGCAGGGGATTTTCACTCTTGGTCAAGACTGTTTCTCAACACGAGCAACGGCGAGCTGACCTGGTTCTGGAGTAAACCCTTCGTGACACTGCAGGCGGGCATGCCCAGCGATATAGACCAAGGCGGTCCCAGTGTGGAGACACAATCTTCCCGGAGAGCGAGCCTCCATCACAACCGATTCCACAGTCAAGGAAAAGTCCTGGCCCCAAATAGCTCCCTAAGTCCCTGGGCCCTGGAACCTTCCCTCATAATTTCTTCTACAGACAATTAAATTACTATGTGGAGTTTTCACTAAAGGTGAAAATGGTGTAGACTCAAGCAGAGATTTTCCTGAATCCGGGTGGCTCTTTTTCCTGACAAACGTGCTTGTTAATTACGTGGCTTGAGAGCTCACGACGTCCTCCCCGTCCTCTCCAGCGACTCTGGCGGAAGCTACCCCCTGGGCCCTTCATTTCCCACACATCTACACTCTGGCTGGTGTTGCCTTCCCAGTCCAGTCCTGTCTCCTTCCCTCCCCAAACCAGACTTGGCCTTCCCTGGCTGATGTGGAGCTGGGGGGCCCCCTCCATGCATCAGGGCCTCACGTACACTCTCAGAACAAAGCAGGAGCGACTCTGGGGAACTTCAGACCCATGACAGGTCTGCAAACGGATAAAAGGCAGAGTGTGACTTACGTGTTGTCTTGCGTACGCCCTCTGCTACGCTCCTACTTCACTGCCCTCGAAATTCAGAAGATCTACCGTTCTTCGGTCACTAGGGCTTTGCCTGGAATAGTAAGGGCAGGAAATGAGAAAGGAGGCAACCGGAAGGAACCCCAGGGTCCACTGGGGAAAGAAACTCTCTTGCGCCATCATTCTTGACATTTAAAAGGGAAAAGGGCCACCGGAAGTAAGGAAAATCTCCACCGTTCTCCGGACTAAGCCATTTTTCATCTTTAACCAAAACTATTAATAGTAATTTAATGTTTTTAAAAGAAAAACTTTGAAATTTCTTTGTTATTTACAAAGACCTTTCACATGCTTTTTTCTTTTTTTTTAATTTGAGCCATAAGATTTTTGAAATTTTTGAGTAGGCAAGTACTATTTTAAAGGCAGCAGCTGACGTTCCCAAAGGTTAGGGAACTTTCCCACGACCGCTCCTCCAGCGACTATCAGAGAGGAAAAGAACCACGTCTGTGACTCTAGTTCCAACCTTATTCCACAACACCAAATCCTAACAGGATGGTTTCAGGCTGAGAAGCTGTACTATCATTGGATGTACTTCCTCACCCAACACATGGAGAAAGGGCTTTGCCTGTGGAGTGACAGAGCAACGGTCATTGGGTTAAATGTTCATTAACCACAGACAACTCAGAAGGTAGAATACCCACACCAGGATGGTTAAGAAATTCACAGATCTCGTTCACATACCCTCCTTTTCTCTTTAAGTCACAGTTATTTTTTTTTTTAACATTTCATCAATTATATTCTCACCAGAAAATGTCAACTTATTCTAGTTACGGCAATTGTTGCAGACTCTTTAAGAGGTTATGGAAAGCCTTCTTCCTATAAAACGCAGATGATATTCCTGTGACTCCACAGCAAAATTATTAATCTAACCAGTCCTAAGTGACTCTGTTTCAGACTCAGTGCTAGATGACAGAGATGCCAAGTTACGAGAGGCCCACCCTTCAACGGATGGGGTGAGGGGGTAGTTCTGGCAAAGGTGAGGCTCCTCTTTCTTGTAGCCTGGAAACATAGTTCCTGAGACATGACCAAAGCACCAAGCGCCTTTTACTTCTTCAGGCTCTGCTCTTACTGTACACACCACGCTGGCCCCCCAGGGTCTGGACCCCAGCCGGGAAGGTGCTCACACAAAGACTGGGGCCCATGGGGGTCCTCCCTCCTCTGAGGGACTGCGGAGCTAGCTGCCGCGGTCCAGTTCCCCCACAGGAGGGCAAGCCCAGCACCCGTGGCACGTCTTTCCCTCTTCGTGCTCTCAGCACTCAGTGATGCTTCCGGGACACAGGCTGAAGGATCAAGACAGGAGCATACAGTAAAGGCTCTTCATTTAAGTGTTTCTAACAGCATTTCTTGGAAGTATATGTGTGTGCTTTCCCTGCAACAACTCCCTCCGTGGCGGGAGACAGGATCCCTAAGCAGTCCAGCAAATTCTGAACAAAGTGCCGGGGAAATGGCTCTATCCCTTCCAGGAGGCTGACAGTCCCTTCGGATGCCAATTGGCTGTCACTCCGACATGAACTACACGGACATCGGGGGCCTAACAAGCCACGACAGACTGCCAGAGAAAGAAAACTTAGTTGTTAACTCTTCCTTGTTCTTCTCTAGGTGCATGTACTTAGCGCCGAGGAAAAGAGTCCTTTCAACAGATACCATTCCTTCCTACTTCTAACCACTGATGAGAAAATGAGGAGAAAAGCAGTCAAAAAAGGAGCTCCTGGGTGGCTCAGTCAGTAAGGCATCTGCCTTCGGCTCAGGTCATGATCCCAGAGTCCTGGTATCAGGCTCCCTGGTAGGCAGGGAGTCTGCTTCTCCCTCTCCCTCTGTCCCTCCCCTGCTTGTGCTCTCTCTCCCTATGTCCCTCTCAAATAAATAAATAAAACCTTTTTAAAAAAATGGTCAAAAGACAAAAAAAAAAAGAAAGAAAGAAAAAGAAAAAAAAAAGAAAAAGAAAAAGAAAGAACCCTGCAACCCCAGACACAAAGCTAATCAAAAGGAAACAATCAAAATTGTCAGACGAGAGTGGTATTTTCATGCCATAGTGGAGATGAGAGGAAACTGGAGAACGGGCCTTTCCCGGCACAGGCCAGGAGGTGCATGCCCATGGCGTACACACGTGTACACTGCACTCGCCACACTGTGCCCGGTGGGAATGTGGCCCGCCCTCTTTCTACTTCTTAAGCAGACTTTCTCCTTACCAGAAATCCACACCACAGCCTGCCTAATCCAGTTTCTCAAAAGAAGCATGCCCACCAAAGCACGGTGGGTCCACCGGGTGCCCTCAGGCTCCACCTCGGGCAGTGGAGAACGTGCAGGTGAGCCTCGCTACGCCTGTCAACACAGTGTGCACCTGTCCTCTTGCCCCGCTCTGTCCAGACAGACCTGTCCCATCAGTGCTCTCAGGTCATAATTTCACCTCCTTGGGTAAGCAGGTGCCTGGCTCCTGATCAACCCAACCATCTGTCCCCCAACGTCCCAGGAGCCTCCACGATCTGCCTGCCACCTAGCTTTGCACCCCAGGTCCCAACCCTGTCCACCCATCACAGTGAACGCCCCAAAGCTATCACCCTTCACGAGACACCCTGCCTTCCTTTCTTCTCTTGACTAACTCATGGAGGCTTGATGATCTTGGGGAATTTTTCATGATCCCCATTCAAAGCTGGGTAAGTACCTCAAACTTCCTATTCTCATGGCACCTTTGCTTTTATTTTTTTTATTTTTTTAAAGATTTTATTTATTTATTTGAGAGAGACAGAGAGACAGCACAAGCTGGGGGAGCAGCAGAGGAAGAGGGAGAAGCAGACTCCCCCCTGAGCAGAGAGCTCGATGTGGGGCTCAATTCTAGGACAGTGGGACTGCGACCTGAGCCAAAGGCAAACACTTAACCACTGAGCCACCCAGGCGCCCCCTGTGCTCACTTTTTTTTTTCCTTCATCTTTATTTTTTTATTTTTTATTTTTTAATAAACATATAATGTATTTTTATCCCCAGGGGTACAGGTCTGTGAATCGCCAGGTTTACACACTTCACAGCACTCACCATAGCACATACCCTCCCCAATGCCCATAACCCCACCCCTCTTCTCCCAACCTCCCTCTCCACGGCCACCCTCAGTTTGTATTGTGAGATTAAGAGTCACTTATGGTTTGTTTCCCTCCCAATCCCATCTTGTTTCATTTATTCTTCTCCTACCCCCCTAACCCTCCACGTTGCACCTCCACTTCCTCATATCAGGGAGATCATATGATAGTTGTCTTTCTCTGATTGACTTATTTCGCTAAGCATGATACCCTCTAGTTCCATCCATGTTGTCGCAAATGGCAAGATTTCATTTCTTTTGATGGCTGCATAGTATTCCATTGTGTATATATACCACATCTTCTTTATCCATTCATCTGTTGATGGACATCTAGGTTCTTTCCATAGTTTGGCTATCGTGGACATTGCTGCTATAAACATTCGGGTGCACGTGCCCCTCTGGATCACTATGTTTGTATCTTTAGGGTAAATACCCAGTAGTGCAATTGCTGGGTCATAGGATAGCTCTATTTTCAACTTTTTGAGGAACCTCCATGCTGTTTTCCAGAGTGGTTGCACCAGCTTGCATTCCCACCAACAGCATAGGAGGGTTCCCCTTTCTCTGCATCCTCGCCAGCATCTGTCATTTCCTGACTTGTTGATTTCAGCCATTCTGACTAGTGTGAGGTGATATCTCATTGTGGTTTTGATTTGTATTTCCCTGATGCCAAGTAATGTGGAGCACTTTTTCATGTGTCTGTTGGCCCCTGTGCTCACTTTTAAATCAAAAGCCAACATTTACTAAGCACTGATGGTGTATGCTAAGCTATAGGTATTTACCATGAGTCACCTCACCGAGGGCCCACACTAGGTCTGCAAGGGGGAGGTGGGGAAGGGTGCTCCTCCTTGGGACCAAAAATGGTGTGCTGGTTCAAAGATTAAGAGGACCTCTCAAAGGGAAGAATCTGGAATTCTGTATAACTGAATCAAGCCCCTTCTCAAGAAGTTCTTACACTGTATAACCAACAGGCTCCTCCCCGCGGGGAACACATCAGCTCCAACACAGATTAGAGCCAGAATCCCTCCACGGTACTCCATCAGGCACCCCCTGCAACATTGAGCCAATGTCTCACTGGCCACAGACCGTGGACCTGAGCTGAGGGAGGTGCAGGGACAGGAATGCCGAGGACAGCTGCCAGGCCAAGGCCCCGTGCACAGTCTCGTGAAGGGTGTGTCAGGAAGGACAGGATCTCAGGGTCTCAGGACAGCTCATCACTCGTACAGGTCCCCTTCTTCCCGCTGCAGACCCTGACCGGGTCATCAGAAATACCGGCCAGGCTCAAAGCCATCTCCGGGCTCCACCCTCCTGGGGAAAATGTTTTTAAAAAAAGGAAAAGGCCCAAAAGGAGATGTGCAGAGCTCTCTGAAACCTAACTCAAAGTGTGAAACTCACAGGGCACGTTTAACCGAGGGAAAACAAAGGAAGAGGCGCCACCATGGGACACCATGTCAAGCACCCCCACTCCAGGAGCATCCAGCAGCACTTCTCCATTCCCACCGAAGACAGAGCAGAGCACAGTGTTTCGACCTATGAGACTTTGGCTTCAATGTAAACATTTTCCCCAAAGCAAGAAATTTTAACTAAAGAGTATGGCCGTCTGTGTCCCCATGACATGACTGCTCTTTGATTTCCAACATGCAGGGCTCCTGTTCCAGTGCTCAAGCATCCCGGGGGCTGGGGTCCAGGATTCCGCCTCACGGAAGCTGCAATGTATGTACAGACAACAGAGTGTTCACAGAGGGCTCCACCGTCAGCCACAAGTCACCCGGGGACCTATGGGCAGGCCCAGCTGGGCCGCAGGCTCGGCTACAGGATTCACACCCTGCCTCCCGTGGCTCAAAGTCCCATGTCCTCCTTTCAGGCATTAGATTAAAATGCACGAAAACTTACTATTTGTAAAATGGGACAATACTGGCCTTGTGAGTCTCCCGGAAGGATTCAGTAAATTAATCCTCCAATTTCTAGCCTCTTGCTTATCAAAAAGCAAGCACTCTGATTCTATTCAAGCTGAGATCGCCTATTTCAATGAGTCCAATTTAACTTCAAGATGAAAAAGAGCGGGTCCCATGTGCACCCATTCCGCCCATCCAGATCCATCCACTCCATCAACAGACTTCCGCAGAGTGTCTGTCACACATGGAGCTCTGGGGCAGGCCCCGCGTGGGAGGTGAAGACAGGAGCAACAGAGCCCACGGCAGTGTGCAAAGAACACCACCAGGGCATCATCTGCCACAAATGTGACGTGCCGGGCCCCATTCTAAGCACCATGTGTGTGCGTGTGTGTGCATGTGTGCTCTCAAGCCACACAATGACCCTTTAAGGTAAGCAGTATTTATTATTCTCAGATGAGAAACTGAAGCACAGAAAGGACAAGGCACTTGTTCTAGGTCACACAGCTTCTAACAGGCAGAGTTGGGATATGTCCCACCACTGCGTGACTGCAGAGTCCTGTACTCTTAACCACCCGACACACTGCCTCCCCCGACACCAGACCACAAAGAACTAGAGGAGGGACAGGCTAGGAAACAGGTCCAGCAGGAACAGACAGCACAATGTCACAGATGGCCCATACTGTCTTTACCTGTAACAGAGAGCACGCGCCCTTTAACTAGAGAACAACACGTTCAGGCATACGGTCCCAGCCCAGACTGAACATCATGCACAGCACCTCGGTGCACACGCACTGAAGGGAAAGGGGTGGGCTAGGCACCTGGGTGTCCATCACTAGTCCTCATGTCAACAACCTGTCTGACCTCTCTGTGGCACTGTCCTCCCTGTAGGGATTTAATGAGATGCCCCACGTACAGAGCTTACTTCCAGTACCTGCCAGTGAAGACGATCCAAGTCAATCCATCAAACTGCAAACTGCATCGAGACTCAGTCCTGAGCCAGATAAGAAAACCCCAGCTGGCAGACAGCACCAGTCTGCAGGCTAGGAAGCGCGTGGCCCATAGGATCCGAAATACACCGAGGACTCAGGAAAGTATCAACAGGTGTAAATGGTTATAAGGAACTATAAACCCATGCTACGAAACGCCAAGGAAGGAAAGTCCCCCACAGCTGTGCTGTGCTGCTGGCCTCCTCCACTCTGGGTCCTGTGATGAGGGCTGCACGGAGGCTCTTCAAGCTTCAAACCCCTCAGATGACCTTGACGGTACAGACGGGGATGCTCAGCCGCAGAGTAGGGAAGTGAGGGGCTCCACGTCACACCACAGACAAAAAACAGAGTCTGTTGCTCCAAACTGAAAGACTCAGCTGCAAAGCGAGCAGGGACATCATCTCAGGGTCAGACATGGCCTTGACACCAACACTCAGTGCGATCTGTGTCTCATCCCCATGGTGCGTCCTATGCCTCAGAGGAGCCCAAGTTGCTGACAGGTCATGACACAGCACCCACGTATTCTAGTACAGACCTCACTCACCGTCCAGTGAGCACACGTCAGAGCGGGGTCATTCACAACTGGCTGTGGTGACCCCGATATGACTAGACATCTGCACCATAGGTTCCGGGGTTGGGACAACGGTGACATCAGTAGTGCACACAGAGCTTGTGTCTGGCATGAGACTGGGTACAGGAGGAGAAGGTACATCAGCATACCCTAGTCTGGTCTCGTTTACAGCACAGCATCCTTGTCACAGACAGCACAACCCATGACCAGCAAGCTTTCTCACTAATGGTTTTCTCTGCGTCCTGTCCTCAAGGAAAACAGAGGGCAACCACAAAGTTCACTGTAAAAACTGGGGCACCTGGGTGGCTCAGTGGGTTAAGCCTCTGCCTTCAGCTCAGGTCATGATCCCAAGGTCCTGCGATCGAGCCCCGCATCGGGCTCCCTGCTTAGTGGGGAGCCTGCTTTCCCCCTCTCTGCCTGCCTCTCTGCCTAGTTGTGATGGCTCTCTGTCAAATAAATAAATAAAATATATTTTTTTAAAAACTAAGAACTGTCAAGACATAAATCTGCGTCTAATACTTCTGAAGCAGGAACCTTGTCCCTGGGGGAGAGTCCACACTGGTCGCCACTGCGTCCTCAGCACAACAGGCCTTCAAAACCTGTAAGTGGATGCCTACACCCGGCGCCACGCACACCTGCACAGGCGACACGGCAGGCCAGGCTGCCTGACGAAGCGCCACCTACCCCACTCCAGCCACCCTCAGCACCAAACTGCTCTTAGAAACTGGACAGTTTCAAGAAACACAGGGCTATAGGAGATTGGATTTTCTGAATTTGGCATATATTTTAGGCACAAAAAATGCCCCCAACCCTCTTTGACTCTTCAAAATATTTGCCCATATACTGAAATAGTTATTGGCCTAAAATGTGTCTTCTGATCTGCTATTTCAGAAACACGAATCACGAATTTCAAGAACACACTGTGAGCCTTGTGCCGGGTGCCGCCGACAAAAGAAGACCAAGGCCAGAGCGCCAGCAGCTCTCCTGGAGACACAGGCCGTAAACAAACAAGCGTCCTGCACAATGAGGGCTTTCAGCAGAGCAGAACCCAGGGCAGTAGGGCACAGAGCAAGGGAGCGATCAGGGCAGCCGCACACTTCAGCCCCACAATATAAGAAAGGACGTTCCTCTTCTCCGTGCACTTTGCAATTTCTTCATCCAGTCCTCATCATTTTCTTCCAAGTGAACAGCAGCCCAGGCCATCTACACGCTAAATACTTCAAATCGTCACCAGATCTGCAGTGCTCATCCTAGTCCCCCGTGAAGAACCACACAGTGCCTGAGCCGTCCCAGGGTTTACTGGCCACAGTGTTTCCATCAAGACCCCTGGCCTCTGCATAGCCAAACTAAAACTGCATCTCATTTTCTGTCCAAAAGTCTTCTTTTTTTTTTAAGACTTTTTAAAAATTTATTTGAGAGAGAAAGCATGAGCAGGGTAAGGGGTAGAGGGAGTGGAACTCGATCCCAGGACCCTGAGATCATGACCTGAGCCAACGCCAGATGCTTAGCCAACAGAGCCACCCAGGCGCCCTCTATACAAAAGTCTTACAGATAGAAGCCAAATAAATGAATGACACTATCAAGAGAAATTCACTTTATTAGATTATTTCAATGTTATCCATATCCAAGAAAGCACCCTGTGCACTTGAAAGGAACAGGCATAAATATAAAGTCACAAAATGAACAAAAGAAGTTGATTTTCCAACCACGAGATAACAGTTTGTTGTGCTTGAATATTAAAACAATTTTTTAAATTTCTGATAGCCAGAGCTCAAAGGGAAATGGAGTAGACCATCTAATTCGGATCAAAGAAAGAATATAAAAGGGCTTTTTCCCCCTAAGTATTGAAAAAACAAATCACCCCCTTTTTAAAAAAAAATTTATTTATCTGAGAGAGGGAGAGAGAGAGGGAGAGCGGGCATGTGTACAAGCCTGGGGAGGGGAGGGGCAAGAGGAGAAGCAGTCTTCCTTCCTGTTGAGCAAGGAGCCAGAGGCAGGACTTGATCTCAGGCCCCTGAGATCATCATCTGAGCCGAAGGCAGATACCTCACAGACTGAGCCACCCAGGTGCCCCCAAATCATCTTTTTTTTTTTTTTTTTTGACAATACAAGTAGAAGCACTGTTACAGGGTTTCTTACATCCTTACTAAGTAAGAGCTAGGAACACAGTAAAGTGTACCTCAAAGAAGGTACTCACGCAGACACTGAACACAGAAGAGATAACTTCTCCTTCTATCAGGTTTAAAAACAGTAAAGAAGAGGACTTACTGATCTGCTCTTGGTATCACAGAGAGGTTAGTCCCCAAAACAAGGCCTTCTGGGAAAAACCACTTGAATGTGATCTCTTATACAAAATCCCAGAACTAACTCAAATAAAAGGTTTTCAGAAACTTCAACAACTGTTTCACAGCTCAGAAAGCTGGAGCAGGCCCTGTCTCTAGGTCAGCCCCGCCATGCGAAGACCCCCGTCATCAGGCATCTAACCAGAAGGGGAACACTCACCCCTAAAGCGTGCGCCTGACTTTATTTTCTATCTTAAAAGGAATATACACAGGTACCTTAAATCTCTTTTTTCGGTTTTTACTTTTCTTAATAGTAACAAGCTATTCTATTCGTTTGGGGAAAGTGCCATACTTTGTACATCCTTTTACCATTATAAACTCCCTTATCCTTGTAATTCTAAGTGACTCCTAAGAAACCTAGAAACTCCACAAAGAAACCTAGAAGCCCACTGACTGAAATGCCATGTTGGTCATCCCTAGGCATTCAGAACGGGGTGCGCAATAAAAATGGTACAAGGGTGTGACAGACAGGCAACCCCATTCCTCCGTCCATGGGTCTACTTGCATGCTGAACCAGGGAGAAGAGTCGGCCATGACACCACATATGGAAAAGTCTTCCCAAATCCCCAGAGTAGCAACCAAACTAGGGTCTGCAGGCTGCACAGCTCTCACCTGCCCATTCCACCAACCGCCCCACAGAGGGGGCATGTGGAGTCCGCTCCTCCCACCCAGCGACCTCCCTTCTTTCCCTTGTCTGCTGCTGCCAGGACTTTCCCTACGGCAGAAGACCAGAATCTGCTCCCCCAAATATGCCTCTTTGGCCCAAGGGCCATTGTGAGCCAATTATTTGGAAAAACAGTAGACACAAAAGCAGCTCAGAAAACTAAGAAGTTACCCTTTCATGAGGGTACACGTACAAAGGAAATCTCCATTCACAAGGGTGTCTCCCTCTATGCACCAGGAAGAGAAAGATAAAAAAGACGACTCACAGAAGACCCTTACCCACTGAGAGGGTGGCTGGCTTGCTTGCTTCCTTGGCTTGCTGTACTTTTCCTGATCACCTTTCCATCACCCGCCCTCCACGCCTGGCTTTCTTTGTTTTAGCTGAAGACGGTACGTAAGCCCAAATTTAGTCACTTCTATGAGCTACTCTTCCCATGTACATATTAATACACATTAATACACTGCTTTTCTCCTGTTGATCTGTCGTTTGGTACTGGGCCCTAGCTGAGAACCTAGAATGGGAACCTAGAAGGCAGAAGGACAAGATTTTTTTCCTACCCCACACTCATCACCCAAAGCTTGCAAGAAACTTCTGGGGTGCCCTGCCGGTAACAATCTCACTGTCTCCACTGACCGAGCACTTGGGATGTGCCAGACCTCAGCCTAGTCCTAGCAACAGCAAGATAAAGTGGGCACTATTCCCCGATTTTACAGACAGGACAATGAAGGTCAGAGCGGAAGGGTGAGAAATCAGCTTGTAGGTGGCACAGCCAGGATTGCGACCCAGATTCTGCGGCCAGATTCAGGCTTGAGACTGAATTACTCACATTCATGTGTGTAGTTAAACTTTGTGTCCAGGTATATTTAAAAGCCATAAAAATGCTAGAGCTTTGCTTTCCACATTACCTCCAACAATCCTCCCTAAAATTACCGGGAAGATGGTTTTTACGTATTCCACCTTAGATGGGTCCATCCATCCATCCTAGGGCTACCTGGTTCAGGTTTGGATGTCCTGCACTTGCTACAACCGTGGGATAGAAGTGTAACTGATCTCTTTCAGCTCAGTGAGAGCCACTGAGTACGTCAGCTCTCGTGGGAATCCCCTAAGGACCATCACTAGTCCTGGTACTGAGTTAGCTGCCAGGACTGGTCTGCTCATCACTGTCTCAGGGGAGCTCCAAGCGTGCTGGGGAATCCCAAAATGCCCACTGACAAAGGAGATCGATGCCATATACACCCAAAAAATGAGATATTAAGGGGCGCCTGGGTGGCTCAGTCATTAAGCATCTGCCTTCGGCTCAGGTCATGATCCCAGAGTCCTGGGATCGAGCCCAGGGTCCTGGGATCGAGCCCTGCCATTGGGGTCCCTGCTCCAAGGGAGGCCTGTTTCTCCTTCTCTGACCCCCTCTGCTTGTGTTCCCTCTCTTGCTGAGTCTGTCAAATAAAATCTTTTTTAAAAAGCAAATGAGATATTGATCTTGACAAAAAGACGTATGAAGCCTGAGTACAGTGAACACAGGGTCTCGTTAAGGAAACTAACATCTCCATGTCATGTTCTAAGCACAGAAACATCAGGCAACTATTAAAACCTCCCTGGAATCTTTGACAAAGTAAGACAGTGAAAAATAAATGGAGAGAATTTCCTCCAAGAAATTCTTTCATTTTACTTTGGGTTTACATTCTTTTTTGAAATTTGACAGAAACAGCATAGGTCAGGATTACAGGGTTGTTGTTGTTTTTTTCTTTAACTCAAAATTTTGTAATGACGAATTCCTTTTTTTTCCCCTTTATATACTAGTGCTCCTTCGCTGTGGTCTTCGGCGTAGTGAGTCCGCAGAACTCACGAAGTCAGTAAACGTGCAAGGACAGCACGAGGCTCTGGGAAAGGGCAGTGCACCAATGTGTCTGAAAAATCCATCGGCTTCAAATCGGAATGCAAAATTGAGTAACAGGAAGGTTCCCCGTTTAGCTCTCAGCTCATCTGAGTCATCAGTTGTCAACATACAATATTTAACCTCTTTAGAGGCTTTTAAAAGGTCATTATTTCTAAAGGCGTTTACACACAGTATACGTTCACATGATTTCTTAATTATTTTTCTTGTAGAAAGTAATAATAGCGATTCATTATTATAAAAGAGAACATATATAAACCTGTTAAGAAAAACATTTAGTCTTGAATAAAAAACATAAAAGATACATATGACATTGTACATATATATGCACATTTATATGACTCAAAAAGGGAAAGGGGGAAAATAGAAATGCTTTAATAAATACATAGCTAAATGAACCATGATACATTTAATATGAAATCCTGTATTCCTGTTAAAAAAGAGTTATCTGTATTTTACAGAGACTTCCATGATGAATTAAAAACTCTGAAAACCATAAATTGCGCTCCCCTACACATTCAAACCCTCCCATACTACGTACCCATTTGTCTGTCTACACACATGCACACACAGTGAAAGTCCCCAAAGCCACCCAACGGGAAGTGGTTACCCCTGGGGCTGGAAGGGGGATGGGGGAGAAGACGGTCAAGGGGACTTTGTCAGCACTGTTCAAATCTTTCAGGAGGTGTACTCATGGGTCACTTGCAGAACTAAAAATAAGTTAAACCACTTGGCATCCTAACAACTTGCCAAATGGACCTGGGCTCAGCGTCACCTGGTATTAAAAGCATGTAAAGTGAAGCAATGCCAAATTTTCCTATTAAATCAACGTTAGCAAAAAAAAAAAGTGTTCAACACTAATGAGGATGAGGTAAAACATCTGACCATCCTGTACCAAGATCATAAAATGCTTCTGCCCTTTGACCCAGGTCCACTTGAAACCTCAAGGAGATAATCAGAAATCAGGATAAAATTTTATGTTATCAACGTTTATCATCACTCTTCACTACTAGAAAATGCAAAAGTACCTAATGGATCAACAACTGAGAAGGGTTTAAGAAACTAGGAAACAGCCACATAGTAGAACAGTATGCAGCCATTACAAACTATATTCAGGCAGACATCATTAGGCTACTGAAGAAAGCAGGATACCAAAATGTTCTTGCAAGCATAATGTGACATACAGACATGCATACATAGAAAAGGAATCAGCAAGCTCACGGAAACATGCGGATACTGCTCAGTGAGGCACTTAAGAGAAACAATATTGTCTTAAAAAGTACCTCATCATGGGGCGCCTGGTGGGCTCAGTGGGTTAAGCATCTGCCTTCGGCTCAGGTCATGATGTCAGGGTCCTGGGATCAAGCCCCACATCAGGCTCCCTGCTCAGTGGGGAGTCTGCTTCTCCCTCTCCTTCCCTCCCACAACACACTGCTCCTGCTCTCTTGCTCTCTCCCAAATAAACAAAATCTTTAAAAAAAAAAAAAAAAAAAAGTCTTTTATATTTGTGTCCTGGCCATTGCTAAGAAACAGGCCCACGCTGGTTCAGAAGAGGGCCTGTCTGGAGCAGTGAATGGAGGGAGCGGTACAGTCCCGTCTGTTGGTACAAAGAGCATTTGGTGGCCTCGGAGATATTCGGGGGATATCCTGAAAGATACTCCTGCTCCTGTCCATCCGTGCACCAGTGTATGTGCAAGCGGGACAGGACAGCCAGCCCCTGGGATGCGCGTCGTGACAGCAGCGCCCCCAGCGGACCCTGGACCCCGCGGAGGGGGTGCTCGACAGGTCTCTCCTCTCTTGTGGCCCCCAGGTTGGCATCGTCACGAGATGCTCCTCGCATCGGTGCACAATTACAGGAGGCTGTGTTCTTAGTGCTCCCGTCAGGGAGGAAACAGAAGGATGGCTCCTCCCCGAGCATCTCTCACCTGGATTCCCCACTCTGTGACATCTGGATCAGGGCAGGATTGCCTGAAGAACAACGGGGCATCTGGACATCGAGTTCCTCCTCCCTGAAGCTGCCTCGAGGGTGCCGTGCCACTGTGTCTTACAGGGCTCTTTGGTGGGGCAGAGGGATGCTTTAATGAAGACTTTATTTTTCAAGAATGTTCTTTGCACTGCTCTCCCAGATGGGTCCGATGTGATGAAAACAGGACAATGTCTCTGCTCCTGCTGAAGTCAGACAAGTGTACTCTTGTATTCCCGGGGTCATTTGACCTATTCTGGTGCCCTTCCTTCCGGGAGGGCCACAAAGGAGGGCCTGGCCCAGCGTCCAGGCCTCACGCTGGGGGCTGCGGGCAGGAGGAAGGGAGCCTGGCGTTGCATGATGGGCTTCGGGAGGCTGGACCTCCAGTTGGACCCCAGAGGCCTGGCTGTACCTGATGAAGGCTGCTGCTCCTGTCAACAGAACGCGCACTGTCGGCGAGATCCTGACGCTGGGCTTCATGGGCTTTCCACATTCGTCACTGACACATCTTCTTTTTCTAGACTGAAGAAAAGTCTAGAATCTTCTTTACCAGAGGCCTCTACAACTTTTACTGAAAACACCACCTGTGTATATTCTCCTTCTACAGCCCTAGTCTCCGGGTCCCAGGGAGCCAAAGAAGGCACAAGTCTGTAACCCCCAAGACGTGGGAAGCCTGACTTCTGAGGCTCAGCCCCCACACAGCGACCGTCCCAGAGAGGGTGACACCAGCCCCACCGGCACCAGCAATAGGCCTGCACGCACACTCCCGGGCTCAGGAACAGAGCCGGACACAGGGGGAAGTTGGCGTTGCTGGGGCCCAAGGGCATGGGGGTAGCCACCCCTGGCTCACGAGCCCTCCGACCTCCACAGCGCTCCCTCCAGCACAGGGAAAGCAGGGCCCAGGACAGCGGCCAGGGCTCAGCGGCCGCCACCCTGCTCCTCCCAAGAGGAAATCAGATGGAAATCCTGAAAAACCCCCTGTTTTGTTAACAAAATCTGGGGAGGAAGGTTCCATCTGATAATATATGTTCCGTGAAGGGAGATCAGAAGAAAGGGGAGAAGCACGGAGACTATGATGCCTTTCTTGCCAACCTTTGTCATTTGAGAATTTTTTTTTTTTTACTTCCACTGTGATTTATTCAGGACACATTGCAGCTCTTAAAAAAATTAACACATATTTCGAAAAACAATTTCCTCATAGTTAAAATCTTGATGACATATAAATGTCCATCCCCGAAATACTTCATGGAAATGAGTAAATTTTTAAGGATAATATATTTTTGTGACATTCTTAACACACACATATTTTATTTTCCTGTATAAGTTTAGTTATTATCAACATCAGGCTTTATACTTGTTAAGTATGCATTATAAGGCAGTGTAAATGCATAAATTATAGACCCATACCTGAGTATATTTTATTACACTTTGGCAGTGATTTTTTTTTTCATTTGTAATTAAGCCCTAAGATTTTTTTTTATTTCTTTTCAGTGTAACAGTATTCATTGTTTTTGCACCACACCCAGTGCTCAATGCAATCCGTGCCCTCTATAATACCCACCACCTGTTTCCCCCAACCTCCCACTCCCTGCCCCTTCAAAACCCTCAGATTGTTTTTCAGAGTCCATAGTCTCTCATGATTCACCTCCCCTTCCAATTTCCCTCAACTCCCTTCTCCTCTCCATCTCCCCATGTCCTCCATGCTATTTGTTATGCTCCACAAATAAGTGAAACCATATGATAATTGACTCTCTCTGCTTGATTTATTTCACTCAGCATAATCTCTTCCAGTCCCGTCCATGTTGCTACAAAAATTGGGTATTCATCCTTTCTGATGGCGGCATAATACTCCATAGTTTATATGAGTAAATATACATTCATAAATATACGAATATACATTCATCCGTTCAAGGGCCTCTTGGTCCTTTCCACAGTTTGGCGACCGTGGCCATTGTTGCTATAAACACTGGGGTACAGATGGCCCTTCTTTTCACTAAATCAAGATTTTTTCAATGAAAGCAGCATCCTAGGCTCTGGAAGTCCTCACAGGCTGCTTGTCACTGACCCAGACCGACACTTCTTATCTCTCTGTCAACTCCGTCCTCACCCGAGTGTTCCCAGAGCAGCGAGCACACCCCACATCGGGGAGAAGATTCCAGATTTCTCCGAGTGCCTTGCCCACAGACAGGGCGCACTTACCTACAGAGTAAAAATCCTTACAAGGAAAAGAAAACTCCAGAGCTAACTATATTTAGCAAACTCAGGGTTTGGGTTACCAGACCCAAAAGCCGGTGTGGCTTCCAGAGTCTCACTGAACTAAGCATGAGAAGTGGGGGGGCCCAGAGGCTGCCGGATGTGCTCGCCTGTGTCCTCACACAAACCCGTGTGTCCCTTACCTGTCTCTCTGAATGCCATGGAGCCTTCTCATAATCATGTCCAACAGACTTTATTCTAAGAAATGCCGCTGCAAAGCATTTGCTTACAAGACCTAAATTCTTTTTTTTTTTTTAAGATTTTATTTATTTATTTATTTATTAGAGAGAGGGAGCGCATGAGAGGGGAGAAAGTCAGAGGGAGAAGCAGACTCCCCATGGAGCTGAGAGCCCAAAGTGGGGTCGATCCTGGAACTCCAGGATCGTGACCAGAGCCCAAGGCAGTTGCTTAACCAACTGGACCACCCAGGTGCCCAAGATCTAAATTCTTAACAGACTGATTCACAGAGACAGCTCTGCAGCCTCACCTTTGTGAATTGCGAGCAACCACCCCACCACCACCACCACCACCACCCCCACCCCCCCGCCGCCCACAGACGAGGCCTACAGCTGGAAACCTGACTCATCTGGGAGGCAGGGATGTCCCCTGAGACTCTCACCTCTGATTTAGCTGCTTTTTAGGCAAGGGAGCCAAGTCCAGGCTCCGTGGGTGTTCCCCAGCCTGGGAGAGACGGGGTGTACAACGTTGCAGTGGAGACTTTCCTGGGAGAGTTTCCAACCAGGAAACTGAAGTTAGTTAGTCTTGTAGTATTAATGTATTAGACTGACAATACTAATGTGACATCACCCAAGGCCTCCCCCACCCACATTCATTCTGGATAATCACAACCCTTGCTTCCTGGTGCCTGAGATCAACTACTTCCAAACAAGATGTGAGTAGCTCATAGCTCCTTAGAATCCCAATACCAGGAATATCTGGATTTAAAAATGATTAAGTTCAGGGGCACCTGGGTGCTCAGTGGGTTAAGCGTCTGCCTTTGCCTCAGGTCATGATCTCAGGGTCCTGGGATCAAACCCCTGTCAGGCTCCCTGCTTAGCGGGGAACTAGCTTCTCCCTTTCCGGAACTCTGCCTGCTGATCTCTTGCTTGTGCTCCTAGGCTCTCTCTTTCTCTCTGACAATAAATAAAAACCTTTTTTAAAAAATTATTAAATATTAGAATATTTGGATAAAAGTTTGTCCCTGAGATCATGTTTTTATTTAGGGTATGAAGCTGTCTTAATTACAAAAATTATGATACGTGTCCACATTAGACATTCTAAGTAGGAAACCCCGAGGAAGAATTCCGGGTCCCTGGAGTTCAGCCACTTACAGCTAATCCACCTGAACCTTCAGACTAAGCCTTTCCAGGACTTTCCTTCCATGTTTACAGTTTCTTTACTGAAGTGTTACTATGTTTCCGTATGTTCCCTACAGGCTATTTGTCCTACACTGTGCCTCACGTCAATACTTTCCACCCCATGGTTGTCATGGTAACAGCACCTTCCACCCTATAGATGAATTTCGGAACCTATGTATCCAGCCCCACTTTGGGGGTCCATCTAGGCTGCTCCCAATGTTCAAACAATGTTCATTCACTAAACGTTCTCCGAGCTGAACCTCTGGACACAGCGGTGCTCATTTCCTTAGAAAGTACTCGGAGGATCCGCTCCCCAAGTCACAGGAAGGACACATCCCATCACTGTGGCCACAGGAGACCTGTGGGAAACGGCTGAGTCACGTCAGCCCCCACTGCTCTCAACCATCTGTGGCTGAACTTCCCCGGTCTGTCTCTGCCACCCTCACTGGAAAGCTAACTCTTATCTAGTTTCCAAGATACTCAAACCCTCGAGTATTAGGGGACATCCTTAGTTCAAGAAGCTATCTGGCTTATTAGCATAACCTCTGAGTCCTTTCTTAAAATAAGGTCTGAAGACATCCTGTCTGTTCATCCATTTCCGTTCCTAAATGATAAGAGCCACCGTCCTTTCTCCGACATCTCTAACTCAGGGACTGATACAGACCAGTAAGTCCGTTTGATGCTTTGATCCATCTGATCCTTAGTCCAAACCTCCTTTTCCTCCCCACAGGAGCCACAGGGGCCACACAGTGACTCCAGAAGGCTTGTGGGCCCCAAATCCCAACGCTCGTAGTTCCAAGAGCAGTCATTGGGCGGGTGCCAGGGCTAAAATCCCAGGTCCTCCGCTGCCACTCCTCTCACAATGTGACACCTAATGGACTCGCAGCACCACGCGCCCAGGGACAACAAGCAGCCAGCGTCTCTGAAGTGGGACAGGAGCAGTCACTCAGGATTACTCTAGCTCATAACTCTCATCTACACTGTGCCCTCCGGAAGGGTGAAGTGGCACCGCAGAAGCCCAGAGGAACAGGACTGTCACCGGCCGAGCACAGCTGCCCCCCCCCACCAGGAAGTGGGCTTCAGCCACGTGTCTATTTCCCTGGCACGTGATTAACCTCATTCGGTGTTATGGAGCCACACGGGTTCATTATGGATCACGTGGCGGGCCTAGTCTCAAGAAAGCGCCGGACAAGATACAGAGCTTCTCATGGGGGACAAATCTTCAGTGTGTGGGACTGTCCCCAAGACCGAGGGGCACTCAGCAACCCACACGCCCATAATATTAAATGCTCATACACACACCCCCACTGTCATCAGGACAATCACACATGTCCTCACAGGTTCCTAGATGCCCATGGTGGGTGGGGGTAGACACCATCCCCCAGTGGGAACACTTTCTTCTCCTGGGTGAGCCAGAATAGACACTTGGGAGATGACAGAAAACCAAACTAACCCGGATACCGAATTGTGCAGGGCAAACCGTGAGTCCCGTAAAGATTACAGGAGACTGGGAAGGAAGAGGCACAGAGCAGGCTGTGGTATGAATGAGGGGAGGGTCCGGTCCAGGGTTCAAGTTGGCCATGAAATGGTTTCTCATCGACTTGTTGGGTTTCCCCTGCTTTAAGCTGATCACAATAAGCAAATTCCAGGACCCCACATTCTACATACTTGGCAACGCCAACCTCTGAAAAACACTTACTGCTGCTCCCCACGTCCCGGGCATCTAAGGAAGGCAGCGTCTGGTGAGTCTTGGTGAAGGTGAAGGACAAGGCTGGCCCGCCCACAGCAGAGGCTCTGCCCTTCCCTGTAGGACCCAGGAGGCCAGCCCCCTGCCCGGCTCCCTTCCGCCCACTGCAGCTGTGGTCAAAGCACCATTGTTCCCAAGAGGCCCAGGGAACAATGCCCCTTGTTGATCTTCTCTGCTCCAGCTGAACAAGGTCACTGGCTAATTCAACCTCAGCCACTGCCAGCCTCCCCGCCTCTCACCGCACAGTGCTGGCAGGGCTGTTTCCTGTCATCACCTCGTCACCTCTACGTGCAGGTGAGCCTGCACAGGTCAGCAAATGAGCCATCTTGTACAGATCCTGTTGAAAACAGACTCCAGAGAGACCCTCGGGGCTGTGGTCCTCAAACTTCTAGAACTTTAAAATGCAAAACGCTCAGTTAAAATGCAGACTTCTGGCCCCGATAAAGTGAAGCTGTGCAAGCAGGAAGCCACAATTTCACCCCTGCCCAGTGTCCCTGAAACAGGTGACCCACCAGAGCCCTCCGAGAGGAGCTGCCACAGCCACAGACCCAGAAATGAAAAACAACACCTTCCTGACATTTGACCTGGTCTCCCTGAAATGTATTCTTAACTAGCAAAAGGAAAACTAAACATCTAGTAAACATAAAAGAGAAATAAGAGATCAACCTAATTCGGAAAGAAAATTAGTCAAGTCCCTACGCTCTTGCATAGAGAGACAGTAAGTTCAGTCTGCCCTCTAGTTTCCACTGAAAGGTAGCTCGCTGCCCACGTGTCCTATCAAAGCACACTGAATGTAACTGTACCACCTCACACTTGAACAAACGTTTAGTAATTTCAAAATACTTTCCTACTGTATCACCAAGAAAGATGATCTCACCTGACCCTCGGATTATCTACACCTGCCCAGGAGGCCACGTGAAGAGTCAACACAACCGTCCCGAGAGCGTTAGAGGAAGCATCCGGAATATTCTGCCGCCTTCTGCTAGACAGATATGGCAGACAGGTCTCGTGCCAGCTCAGACGCGCAGACCGGACCCAGCCGCCCAGACTGCAGCCCCGGGAAAGCCAGCCCAGGGGAGGGGAGCAGTGGTACAACCACAGGGCCTGTTGGGAGCTCAGGTGAGACAGGCAGTGGCATCTGGGCCCACATTTACTGGACGTGCCACCTCTCAGGGTACCCAGAAGCACTTAAAATGCTCCTAAACATCACAGCTCCCATTTCTGCCCTCACCACATATGACAAAGGCTCTGCCACATGCAGGGTGATACGCTAGGACTCAGGACACACCCAAGCATGGTAAGTGCTACCAATAGAAACAGCGCAACGTGGGGAGGCAACCTCGATGCTAAAGCTTTCCCTGACAGACGGGTGCTTCAGGGGAGACCTAGAGAAAGAAGGGCAGTCAGCAAAATCTTGAGGAGGGAGGAAAGTGGAAGTGAACGGCTCCCTGGGAAACCGGCACCCAGCCACCACGGAAGGCCCCCCAAGAGGGACAGAGACGGGCGGTGCTGGGGACGACGGGCTCCAGCCAGGCCACGTGGGGCTCTGAGGCAGTGAGATTGAACTCTAGCGGCCGAAAGAACCACCGGGGAATGAAGGTTTGTGTTCTATTTGGGGTTGTGGGGGACAGTGAATTACTAGATCTGTATTTCAGAGAGGACGCTCTAGAGCCTCCTGACTGTACCGGGAGGACGGCAACGGGAAGGGGACAAGTGGGGGCACCTGGGATGCTTTCTGGAGGCATGACCACCAGTGGCTAAATCTGGGACAGCCAGATCTGTCCAGCCAGGGCAGGACAGACAGGGACAAGACTGAGACCCACTCTGGCTGACTGCTTGGGGCATGTTCCCACGGCCACCCCACAAGCAGCAGAGCAGCCAGGGCAGAGAACCTCTGAGAAGGCATTAAGATCTGAAAATCCAGGGGCGTGGGCACGGAGGAGGATGAGCACAAAAACGCTCACTCACCACCTTCTGCTCTCCAGTCTGGCTGCATTTTACACTAGCTACACTGTTACACCTGTAAAGGCTTCTTCCAACAGAGACATGATCCTGTAAATCTGATTTTCTAAATTACAGCACTTACTGCAATTTTGTACCTCTTGTAACAACTTAATTCACGCAACCAGAAAACTCCTGCTACTAAAAGCATTTCCTAAAGATTCAGCCTTTTCCAGCCTTGTTAAACATGGCACACCAGCAGAATTTCATCTTTCTTATGCAATTTCCACATCTGCATGGAGGGCCCAGCCTGGATCCAAGCCTTCAACCCCAGCCTGTCCAGCCCCAGGCTGTGTGGATGGTGAACACCAGTACAGCACGCGGCGTCACCCATCATCCTGGAAGCGGCTCTTCACGGACAGAACATCAGGATGGGGGCCCCGATCTCAAAACTGGAGTAAAGACCCTGCCCCCAGCTGAGCTACCCACTCTGGGCTGTCTGGGAAGAAAAAATCTTGTGTCAAATGCAGCCAAGAGGCCAGGCAGGGCCTCAGAAAGCCACGACTACAATGGACCTGCAGGACTTGTGTGCGTAGGAAAAGGACTTTATTCCTAGAACTGTCATTCTCTTTTCTGATAAAACACAAATTTCCCAGGGAGAAGGCCCCAAGGCTGGCCATTTCCACCTCTAGGAAGGCTCCGGCTTCCTCTCTGCCAACAGGGCTTAACAGGAAAAACTCACCCAGAGGTGGAAAAGGCTTCATGTCTCACACCATGGCCCAAAGTCACCCTTAAAACCCTCCTGCGGCCACCACCTCCCATGTGAGACTCTCAGGACACAGCTTCCAAGTTCCAGCAGCCAAGCTGGAGTTGGGGACAGCCACACCCAACAGCCACCACTCTTCCAAGACTTGCAAGGCACACCAGAGAGGTGTGTGTCAACAGCCTTTTCCCGGTTCTATGTGCCTCAAAATGGCCGGAAGCAAGTTCATTATTCTTCCTAAAATTACTTTTGAAAACTCAAAGAGACCTGACGCACACATGTGTTTACAAACCAGGTTCTAAAGGGCTGCCCCTCGCTTACCCTTAGATCTCTGTTTTGGAATGGAGCGTGAGACGCCTCACAGACTGAGATAAAAACTAGAATTTCTGGCGCCGCCCATCTGGGCAGAGAGCAGGAGACGTGCCTACTTGCCCACAAAAACTAAAAGGCCAAGAGAGTGAGGAAAGCATAAAGGGAATATATGAAACAGATTAAGAGTACATACAGCTGACCACTGCACATGGGTTTGAATGAGGTGGGCCCACTTACATGAGGGTTATTTCCCACAAACACAGGACAGTGCTGCAAATGTACTTTCTCTCCCTTAGGACTCTCTGAACACTTTCTTTTCTCTGGCTCACTTTACTGCATGAATACGGCAAACATGTAATATACAAACTGTGTTCATTGACTGCTCGTGTCATTGCTAAGGCTTCTGGCCAACCATAGGCTGGTAGTAGTTAAGTTGTGGGAAGTCAAAAGTTATATGTGGATTTTTAAACCATGTTGGGGATCAGTGCCCCTAATCTTCATGTTGTTCAAAGGTCAATGTATTTTATGTTTATATAAAATAGGAATAATACATCTATGATTTATATGATGTATTATATGTCTATATTATATATGCATACTACATTTATTATTTACACATTAACATACATAATATAGAACACACAGAATTATGTTCTATACATATTATGTATTATATAAAACCTAAAGAGCTACATATTATAAACAGCTTACAGGCTGAAGATAGCACAATGACATACATTATTCAGAAGTCCCAATTTTTGCTGGCTAGTTGGGTTGTCTTTCAGCAACCATTCCTGCAGATGTTCTGCAAGTGCGACACAACCAGCAAGTGTGAATGTAACAGCAAGTGCGAACACAAGGGAAGGGCAGTATTCTCTCATCCCCCAGCTTTCACTGTTTTTAGCGTGCGACTTGCCCGTTTCTCAGAGCAAAGCCGTGCAGTCAGTCTGCAAGCGCGGACTCTGACCCTCAGGCAGGGTCTAAAGAGCTCGCTCTCAAGCCGGTTTAGCAAGTGGTATGAGGCAGCCGCGTGAGAGCCGCCACAACCCCAGCCGCTCAGGGGCACACAGCGAGCACCCAAACCACCCAGAGGCCTAGTGCAGACTGCGCACCAGGCAGAGGATGGCTTTCCTATTATGGGATGCTCCTCTGGAAAAAGGCTAGCAACACAGTCTACGAATTACCCTCGAATCCGGGGCTGGTCCTCCCATCACTTAGGAGTCACGGGAAGGGCTGAGGACAGAGACGGACCCAGGGAACTTGTGCGCGTCTGCACAGCAGGCCTGTGGTGGCCCGCAGTCAACTGTGAAAGGCCAAGGCGAGCCAATATGCATGGTATGTGTCTAGTCGAAGAAGATTATTAACCATTAGGACAAAGGGTTTGGAGCTTAAAAAACAAAAACAAACAAACAAAAAAAAAACCCTGCAAATGAAGCAGAAGAGAGTCCCAGGGATAGCAGGAAAAAGGAAGCTCCTTAGGGATCGGGACCTGCACGTGGGTGAGCCTGGGAAATGGGTGTGGGGGACCAGCGCTTCCCATATGGAGCAGGAAGGGTGGCTCATGGGGCCTGAGGACAAAGTCACCAGGCACGGAGCCACCACTTCAGCAGGTGGTGGCACGAACCAGGGACTCCCAAAGCTCCAAAGCCAAAGATCCAAGAACGTGAGCATGCTAAGGCCACACACTCAGCTCCTCCGACCCCACGACGCCACGACCGTGCCCATGAGTCAACTTTCCAAATACGTCTTTATTTTTTTTTAAGATTTTATTTATTGGACAGTGAGAGAGAGAGAGAGAGAGCACAAGTAGGGGCAGCGACAGGGAGAAGGAGAGGGGAAGCAGGCTCCCCGCTGAGCAGGGAGCCCAATGTGGGGCTCGATCCCAGGACCCTAGGATCATGACCTGAGTTGAAGGCAGACGCCCAATGACAGAGCCACCCAGGCGCCCCTCAAGTACAACTTTAAACTAAAACATTTTTTCACTTGATTTGATTCCAAATGCCTTTTAAAGCCTAAAAAGGAAATGTGAAAGAAAAACATCAAACTCAACACAGACTCAAGTGGGAACAACAGAAGAGAATGGACTTCCTCGGAGACTGCCCCAGGGGAGCCACCCCCAAACCTCCCGCACAGACTCCAGGACCAAGTCGGAACCTGTTCTGCCTGAGAGACCATAGTGAGGACAAAAACAATCCTTCAGGGGCGTAGGTGATGCGCAGGAGTGCCGACGGGACATGCAGGAACACAATAACAGAAATGACAGGAGGGGACAGTTCCCGAAGGCCGGGGCTGCCTGACACCTTTGTGAATGGACCTGCTCACCTTCACAGCAACTCTGAGAGAACATTCCTTGTCCCCGGTTCACAAGTGAGGCCGCTGCAGCCCAGGAGGGTGCAGGGCGAGCTTAGCCCAGCAGAAGGGCATGCGGCAGACGGCGTCAAAGCCCCAGGCAGCCCGAGCCCTCCTCGAGGCACTTCTAGATCAACCACAACATGAACTCACCCCAGGAAGGAGAGCCGGCTTGCAAGCCTTCTCCACATCATTTGCACGAGCTCCCATCTCTCAGACACATTTTCAACCACATCTGAGCTCACTTTTTGCTCACATTCGTTTTTCTTCCTTAATAGAAAATTTAAATCAAAAGTGCTCGCCACAAAGCTGAGACAGACAATACATCAAGTCTGACGAACTGCGAAGGCCAAGTGTAGCAAAAATGAAACAGATCCTTCCTGCAACCTGCAGTTCTGGAGTCTGAAGGGTTTCGAAAATGTGAAGGTGGGGAGAACAGAGAGTGTGAGCAGGGTCTGTCCTGGCTGATGGCAGGAGCACCTGCAGCGCACAGCACCTCCATCTACAAGCTCGGTCCTGCAGGCCACGAGCCCCGGGGAGCAGGACGCCTTCTCATCTGCCCCAAAGAGAAACACAGGACACGGGCCATTGACTTCCCTTTAGAGCTCGTTCCACTGAAACTACCTGCATCTCCTCTTGTGCCTGGTAAATACTGTGGTTAAATTACTCATAGTTTCTGTCTGAAAGAGAGGAAGAGAGAAGCAAAATGCACCCAGCGCTGATGGCTTTCCTCACTCTAGGGAGAAAACGGTGCACATGTGAAGCATCATGAAAAATCAAGAACAGAGGACAGGACTAGCTCTGTGGCTGACACAGCAGCGTCGCTAACAAGCTCGGTCGCAGCAGTCAGGGCCCCTCTGCCACCGCCAGACATGGGACACACAGCATTACAGGTGCAGACAGCGACCGTCCCCACAGGGTCTTTACAGGTGTCCTCTCCAAGGGCTGTCTGGGTGGCTCAGCTGGTTCAACGGCTGCCTTCAGCTCAGGTCATGATCTCAGGGTCCTGGGGTCAGGGTCCACGTCAGGCTCCTTGCTCAGCAGGAAGGAAGCCTGCTTCTGCCTCTGCCTCTGCTGCTCCCCCTGCTTTATGCGCGTGCTCTCTCTCTCTCTCTCTCTCTGTCTCTCATAAATAAAATCTTTTTAAAAATAAATAATATTTTATTTTTAAAAAATAAAGTAAATTAATATTTTAAATAAATATTTAAAAATAAATAAATAAATACTCTTTAATGAGATGCGGATGCTCTGGTTGACCAAGTGAAGGCACATTTACTCACAGGAGACGGAGGTGGACACAAGGCACGGCAGAGCCAGACGCTCTTTCTAGAGAACCAAACACACGAATCCCAGCAGCAGAGCCTGGCTGAACTAACAACACAGTTGGACTCGACCGCAGAACCCACATTCACATCCAATACAGTCTCAGGAGTTAAAAGAGTGATATTAAGTGGTGCCTGGGTGGCTCAGTTGGCTGGGCAGCTGCCTTCAGCTTGGGTCATGATCCCGGGGTCCTGGGATTGAGCCCCACATCAGGCTCCCTGTTCAGTGGGAAACCTGCTTCTCCCTCTCCCACTCCCCCTGTGTTCCCTCTCTGTCTCTCTGTCAAATAAATAAAATCTTTTAAAAAAAAAAAAGTGATTTTCGAAGTTTAGGTCATACCAGTTTGCTGACTGTGCTTTTCTTATTACAAAATACGTACATTACAGTAGAATTGCACTTACCCCCTAATTATAAGGGAAAGAAATGACAAGTTTGCAATGCCAGTGGGCAACGCCAGACTAGCAGTCGGTGTCCCCAGCACGTTCCCTCCAAGAAGCGCGGTTCAGCCAGCATCTCTCTCTGCCGTCACTGATCTCAGAAACACCGCAACTTTTCAAATAAAACACCACGCAACGAGGTCCAAGCAGGAAGCTCAACCAGAAATAATTCTGAGATTAACTGGAGACTGCTAGGAAAACTACATTAAAATTCCCATTGTATCGACCCAACCGTCACAACCTTCCACAGTGGGCAGACCTCACATCTGGCTTTGACTCTTTGCCAAGACAAGGAGATGCCACACGTCAGTAACGACAAGGCAGCAGAGATGTTTCAAGACAACCTTTCTTTATTTTTATTAAGTTTATGGTTCGTAAGTGAACAAACTGCTCAGGCACTAATTCCGCTCGTTGCTCCTCCGTTGCAGGCAGCCGTCATTGGTGAGCGAACAAGGTCCCCGGAGGGTCCCGCCTGGCCTTGCACTTCCTGCAGGCGCCCCCTTTGAGCAGTTTCCCAGGGAAGAAGCCACAAACTCTGCTCCCTCGATCTCATCTCTTTGTGGCTGCCCAACTAATGATCCTGAAGCACCCCTTCTCTTGGCTTTCCTACACCCCCTGCCAAACACGGAGTGAGGCCTGGCCCAGGTTCGACAGCAGCGCTGCTGGCCCCCACCTTCTCCCCAGCCCTCCACTGCGCCAGACTCCTCCGGCAGCCAGCCCCTGCCTTCCACAGACATACCGCCCGCCACCAGCCCTGAAAGGTGCACCAACCTAGCAGGCCACCGGGCCCCGCTGCTCCCTCTGCACCTCCCCCCAGACTCCTTCCTCAACTTCTGCCTCTGCCTGGCCCCTATACGGGCCCCCACGTCAGGGGCCTGCCCCGTTCCCCACTTCATCCAAGCACTAGGAGTTTGTAAGACAGAGCCAGAGGCAGTCCGGCCCAACAGAAATTTCAAAATTCCCCTTGGCCCCGGCTCCTTGGACAAGTGGCAGATTCCAGGGCTGGAGCAGGAATTACACGAGCTGAGCCCGAAGCCTCTCACAAGGCCAGAAAGAGCACTAATGTGCGCACACCTGTGCACACACGTGGGGGCCTGTCTGAGGACGCAGGAGCCAGGTGCGAGAGCTCCCGAGAGCCAAAGCCAGGTCGACAGGGGCATCCGCTAAGCAGCCATGAACGCTGCTGATGTAAGCGGATGAGCGATACGCGGCCGTCCAGAGCGGCAGCCGAACTCCCCAGTATCCTCCGGCTGCACCACACACAGTCACCTCCTTCCAGAGGAGCGTATGGGAAGGGAAAAACGAAGCCACTGGACAGTGGGGCCCCGTGACAAACACGACCTCAGTGAGGCGAGGGGTCTCCATCCCAACACTGGTAAGTCACACTGACGCTATGTGCCGGAGTCAAGGGTGAAGAAGGTGTTTCACCTCTGCGGTCTTGCTCAGTGGAACCCAGGGCCCCGATCTAACTGGGGGGACACACCAGACAAACCCCAGCGGGGACATGGTCTACAAAACACACGTAACACCTGACTGGTTCTCCAAAGTACCACGGTCACCCAAAACAAACGTCTGAGAAGCAACCAGAGCCCAGCTACCTGGGAGGCTGAGGAGACAGGATGTGCCGTCCTGATGGGGATCCCGTGACCTGGGGTACACAAGGCAAAGGCCAAGGATATGTAAGTGAAAGACGGCCTCACTGACTCCTCCCATATCCACACCAGATCGCTAGTTACAACAAGCGAACACACCGACATGAGATGCAACAGTAGTGGAAGCTGGGTGTGGGGAACATGAGAACACCCTGTACTATCTTCCCGACTTTTCTCTGAATCTAAAACCGTTCTAAAATTACGTTTATTTTTAGAAATTGTCTCTGGCTCCTTCATCTCCCTACCCCACAACCAGGCTGCAGTCCAAAACGTCTTTCTGCTCCCTCCTCTCCCGTCTTCAGGGCCATGGTCCTTCCTGGGCCTCGTGTTCTCCAATCCATCCTCCACACACCCCTGAAGATAACACCTCCCAGATCAAGGCCCTTCAACAGCTACCACTTACCCAAATCAGGGTTGGTCGACTCTCCCTGCATCGGCCCAGAGAGCATTTCTTTCAAGCTTCACAACCCTACCCTACCTTACTCTGCCACTACAGTGCTCCAATAGCCACTTACAATATGCAAACAAGGGGCCAGTTTCAATTAAACTTTATAAACATAGGTGGAGGACTGGATCTGGCCCCAAGGCTCTACCTAGCATATCAATGCTTGGGCCTAGAAAGTCAAGTCCAAACTCCTTGGATGGACATTCCAGGCAGGAGCCACACGACCCCTGAAGCTTCTCTCCTCCTTCTGTGGGTTATGGTAGCTGCTCCCATGAGGCTGTACTCCCCGATTCCCCTCCGCCTGCAGGAGCAAGGGCCCCTCCTCCTTGAAGACTCACCAGATCATTCCATGTAAGAACAGGTTTTCCCTTATCAAAACCTAGAGCTCACCTGGACACTACAACTCCCCTGGTACAACACCAGCTAAATCATTAAAAATTATCATATATTATTGCTCGATTTTGTTTATTTATACAAGTTTGATTCTTCCCAGGCAATTCCAAGCATGTTTAAGTTATTACGTAACACAAAGTCAGTTAGGACACACTCCATGCCTTCTCAGACCAGCGGACAGTCAGTACTTCCTAAAGCTCATTCACAGCTCTCAGCATATGCCAAGAGGGGCACCCTCTGCTCGGAAGCATTCTGTAATCAACTAAGTCCAAGGGAGCCCGGGTTCAATGAAGTTAAGCCGCTTTCCTTGTCAGAGGAATTTCCAAGCTGGCACTGTGTGCGACGAATCTCCTTAAGAGGGATATTTTACACATTCCACCTCGAATATTTCGGCTTGGCTAGGGGGTTTTTCCACATTTTTAGCATCCGTGTCCTGCGGAACAATTAGGAAACTGTTGAGATTAAGTATAGTCCTACAAGGTAAAGTTCTAATTCTTTCTCTTTTTTTTTAAGATTTTATTTATTTATTTGACAGAGAGAGAGGGAGATCACACGTAGGTGAAGAGAAAGGGGGAAGCAAGCTCCCCGCTGAGCAGAGAGCCCGATGTGGGTCTCAATCCCAGGAACCCGGGATCATGACCTGAGCCGAAGGTAGAGGCTTAACCCACTGAGCCACCCAGGCGCCCCTCTAATTCTTTCTATATGTCACTGTGGTGGGCTGAATAATGCCCCCCCAAAACAGGTACCCAGTTCCTAATCCCTGCATTCTGGGATGCTGCCTTATATGGCAGAGAACGGAAGGGAAAGGGAAAGAAGAGGAGAGAAGAGAACAGAGGAAAGGAAAGGGAACAGAGAGGAAAAGGAAAGGAAAGGGACTTTGCAAGAGTGATTAAGTGAAAGATCTTGAGATGGGGAAATTATCAGGCAGGGCCCTAAATGCAACCAAAGGTATCCTAACAAGAAGGAGGCCCAGAGTGGTCAGACACCAGACAGAAGAAGAGGCCATGTGAGCAGAAGGCAGAGCCGGGAGGAATGTGGCCACAAGCCCAGGAGCGGTGGCAGCCATCATAAACAGGAGGAAGCAAGGAAAGCTCCTCTCCCGGAAACTCCAGAGGGAGCACAGCCCACCCAGGACACCTGCCTGAGGGTTTCTGGCCTCCAGAACAGACAGAAAATAAATGTGTGCCATTTAGGTTACCAGGTTTCTGGTAATTTGTTACAGCAGCCCCAACACAGGGACTGCGTCACACAGGAGTCCGACATACCACATCAGTCAGGGTGCCATGCTCTTCGAGGACATTAAACATTCCCAAATGCAGTCAAATCAGCCTTGTCCACTATTAGGTTGCAATAAGCCTGGACCAGTGAGATTTCATCAGTCATTTACAGGGAAACAGTGTAAGTCAGCGGTTAGGACTCTAGACCTGGGGTAAACCACCTGGCTTCACATGCCAGCTCCAACATTTACTAGTTCATTACAGGGCCTTCGTCCACATGTTTATCCTCACTGTGACTCAGCTCTCTCATCTGTAAAATGGGGCTATAAAGTTCCTTTGTGAATCAGACAAGGTCAAGTATACAAGATACTTCGTACGGTTCCTGACACACAGTAAACATTCAGGGCATGAAAACCACATCATGTATATTACATTACATTGTTACCGCTATTTAGAGGCCAAAAGAAACCCACTTTCACCCCAAGCCAAATCTCATATTCTTTTATTCTTAGACTGACAAACTTACATCTTCACCCAATTTCTACCTTACGACATTTGAAATTACCTCAGCAAGGTAAGGCAGGTGGAAATGTTCATGCTTGCCTCCCTGAATCACAGCTTTTGGGTCTCCAACTTGACAAATTATGACAGCTAACAGCTCCAAGACCCATACCTAATGTCAAGCATGAAATTCACGTCGCTCAGGAAAATGCCTACAACCACTCTTGCAGCACAGGTGATCTGTATCAGTTAGGGCCAAAGGCCCCCAAAAGGCCCATTCTTTCATGTTATTAAGCTGCTGACTCTGCATTCACTTGTCTTCCTCTTAACGTCTGGTTATGGTCAGAGCAACGGATGAGCTCATTCTGAGAGGCCCGAACACAGGAATGGAGGAAGACACCTGCAAACAGCAGAGCTGAAGGGTCTTGGTCTAATGCACACGAGTCCTCCCAATGCGTTGCCTGTCTCCCAGCCGCTCCACTGCTCCTGTTCCCCACGGGCCACCCAAGTGCCAGGTGCTGCCACATCCAATGGCACAGCCAGTTGACCTGGGCACCACATGCCTGGTCGTAAACCCCGGGTCACCACCACTCACAAAGTGCTTCAGACTAAGACCCCTGAAGAGGTGCTACTAAAATGGTAGCATCCCTGGGAAAGTCAGTGTTTTCTTTCCTGATTAGCAACACACTCCATTAGCCATTAGTTTAAAAGAGCCAAAGGAAAGGTTGACAAAAGAAGAGAGAAAGATTCTGAAACAGGATACATCCTTGTTGCTCTTCTGGGTGTCATAATCCAGAGTTCTGAAGAAAGCTGTGGCTCCATAAACTAATCTGGATATTCTCTAGAATATCCAGAAGTAGGATGGGCCTTGAAGCCTCACACATGCAGAAGACACCAGTAGATACCACAAGCAAAATGATCAAGACCTCCTTGGGACACTGGAACTAAGAACCTCCAACAACAGTGAAAAAAGCCACCTTCCCTTGTGGGGGCTGTCCCCGGCACAGGGTCCCCACTAACAGCCTAAGAGACAGATGACAGATGGAGATCTGCCTTGCTTCAGTAAGAATCACAAGAGTTGGGGCACCTGAGTGGCTCAGTGGGTTAAAGCCTCTGCCTTTGGCTCAGGTCATGATCCCAGGGTCCTGGGATCGAGGCCTGCATCAGACTCTCTGCTTGGCAGGGAGCCTGCCTCCCCCTCTCTCTGTGCCTGCCTCTCTGCCTGCTTGTGATCTGTGTCTGTCAAATAAATAAATAAAATCTTTTAAAAAAAGAAAAAGAAAAAAGAAAAAAGAATCACAAGAGTTACCAGGTCACATAAGGCATGGATGAAAAAAGAGTGACCTCAACACAACTGACAAATTTCCCACACAGCCCAGCCCTAATGCCAGCCCCTGTCACTCTGCCCTGCAGGCAGCAGCCATGAAGCTACAGCAAATGCCAGGAGGCATCCAGCAGATATGCCCACCAGACCTGAAAGTTCTGAAGTCACCCCTGGAGTCACAGAGAAAAGCAGGGACCTAGCAAGAAGCACAGAGAGTAGGGGTCTCGGAGCCCAGCTGGTGAGAGTTCAGAATCAACGCCGGGACTACAGTCCCAGCCGTCCGAGCCAGGCAAGTGAGGGGCTGTGGAAGCAGGGCTCACAGTAACCAGTTATGGTAGAAACTACACCATCTACGGGGCTGCGGGAAAAAAAGGAAAATAAGTCACACTTCTGGCCACACTCAGGAGAGAACACCACTCACCGGGCACTGACAGATACACAATCACATGCATACGTGTTAATAAACACACAAGGCCACGCTGTTCTGTCAGTCAGGGAAGGACCATCTTGGGACACAACAAAACCTCAGGAAAGATCGCAAATTCAGAAAAGCAGGCTTAAACTAGCAAAACGCTGAATGTTAGGGATTTTTAAGAAGCAGCTTCTTTATTTTTAAATTTCAAAATAGAGGTGGTAAACCCAAACACCCGTGAGGCCGGGCACAGACAGGAAGTGGTTACAGCCAGAGGGTCTGCAAACCCAACAGGTGCCTCACCCGGGAAGGCAGCCCCCTCTCAGCCCCAGCCAGCGGCCGCCCCGGGGAGCTGGCTGCCACGGTCCCTGGAGGACCCCGAGCTGATGCCAGGGCCACCCCCAGCACAGCCCAGCTAGAGAATCACAAAACCACAGAGCCTGGCTGCTTTTCTTTTAGGCCTAAAAAAGTCATATAACTGCATAAAACGTAGTTCCAAGGAATATAAATGAAGGAGTGCGGTCCTTCCCTTCCCTTCCACTCCTGTTCCCAGATTAGATCACTATGTATCCTTCTTCTAGGTGCACTAAATGTTGTACCAGTCGCTTTCCTCACCCAACAATAAGTCGTAGACGTCCTTCCACCTGGGTGCATCCAGACCGACTGCTGTTTTGGGTTTCTGGTTTTTTGGTGGTTGTTTTTTTGTCTTGTTTTGGTTTCTGGTTTGGTTGTGTTTTTTGTGTTGTGTTTTGTTTTTCGCCAAATGCAGAGTCAGAATACAAAATTTCAGTGCTGGGAGATGATGGGAGAGCCTCTCAGTCAATCCCTTTCACTCACCAGATGGGGTCCCCAGAGGTCCTGGACACCACTAGCCACACAGGGACGAACCCAGCCCCCCCACCTCACCCCCACCCTCTGGGGCTACGCCAGCAGGTGTCACCAGCATCCCGCCATCGACTTTGCTTTCCAGAGGAGCCAAGCCAAAAGGCCGAGCTTCCCACATGGCCAGTGAGAAGGGAGATATAATTAGCTTAGAGCAAAGTAATGAACTATAATCAGTCTAGAATCTCACATCTTGCAACTTCGGTTGATTTGTTTATTTTTTAATTAGCAAATAATATCTCGAATCACTCTAAATCCATCCAGGTTACTAAATCAGACTTCGCTAGCAGTCATATTCTACATATTTCCAAAACATATCTGAAGTGGAGTTAACTCAGATTTTCATGAAGTTCACCCTCATCCTGATTCCAGGCCTGAAAGAAACAGGGCCACCCGGCTAGACGTCGCCAGCCGTCGGGCCCCACCAGCAAGGCCAGGGCCCCGTCCAGTGGGGTAAGGGACATGGCCAGAGCCTCCCTCCAGGAAAGGACACGTTTATTAAAAGGAAGAACTGCAAACTTCATATTTAAAATACTAATTCTGTTAGAAAGTCAAGGTACTGAGAAGCTAATTAAGTACTCAGACCTTCAGAAACTCCAGTTTAGCTCCCAGATCTAGAAAGAGCTCTCCAGCTAAAGATATAAACTCCCTGGAGGTCACACCCTCCCTACCACTAACTTTTGAAACATTTTAGGAAACTTGACCTCAAACTAAAAATGGCATTTCAGTGAGGGTTACTTGGAGGCTTGGAGAAACTGTACCTCAGATAAACACAAATTACAGAGGTAAATTATTCTTTTACCCTATTAATACAATTCCTTTATAAAAGAATGTCTAGGTGTTGTTGTTTTCTAAATGGGAAGACACCATCTACCGCTTGCCACGCCAGAACCAGAACATTCCAGACTGCTGGCCTTTTCCCTCCCGCCCATTCATGAAGAAGACCCATCAGGAGTCTGTCCACCCTAGCTGCCCTGTCTCAGGTTCCCAGCAAATCTCTCTGGCGATCACCTCTGACTCATTCTCAGTCACCAACAGTCCCCTCGCCCACCTGTTCCCCACAAAGCTGCCCAAGTGATCTCAGTTACTCACCTGACAAACACGAGCAGAGTCCTTGCTAGGGAAGCAAGAGGCACTGCTCAACCCTGAGGACCAGGCAGGGTACACCACCGAGTCCCTGCCCTCAGGACCACCCCAGAGTGCTGTGGGAGGAGTGGTCCATGCCACGGGGAGAAAGGAAGCAGGCAGGCAACAGGGAGTGTTTGGGACTTAGCTGTTCTACTTACGTGGTCAGCCAAGGTCTCATTCCTGAGGGGACAGGTGTGCATGTTCTCAGGGAGGGGAGGGGACACACGCAGCAGGGGCAGAGTATCCCAGGTGGGGAAGAGAACAGATGCTCCCTGTACTGTGGGGGACCACCGCGGCCCTGCACAGTGAGCAGAGGGGCGCTCTCCATGGTGTGACCAGAGAGGGCAGATACCCAGGGCCTCATCGGGAGCGATGTGGGGACGGCATGTGTGCGCACCAACTCCTTGCCAGAATGTCTTGGGAGATTTCCGTATCTTCAGTATCCCGAGAAAAATCAGTTGTGACAGCCGGACACAGGCACACAGACTGACGCCAGCAGAGGGAGGGAGGAGTGTGGGCTTTGGCGGCCTGGAGGTTACAGAAGTCATCAGAGCAACCTTACTAAACCAATCCGAGTATCCTTCCTTACGCAATCCTCACGGTCACACAGAGACACAGGTACCCTCACCTCCTCCCACCCCACAAACGAGGAAACGGAGGCACAGAGAAATCACACCACTGGTCACACGGCTACTAAGTGGTAGGGCCAGAGCCGACCGCGGACACCGACTTTCCCACCTCTGCTTCTTCACTAGGACCCGATGACTTCAGAGCACAACAGGCAGTTTCTACGAGCTGACGGTTCAGCGAACTCCCAACAACGTCGTCGTTATGACCATTTATCTGCTTATATGAAGAACGCTGTATGAAAAGGCCCACGTAAGCTTTCCCCCACACGCTCAATCTGCTTCCCAGGCTGGAGCCTTCCCCATCGACTCCACAAGAAATAACCACATAACTGCAGGCTGCTAACACCTCACACCTCAACTATCCCAGATGAGCAACGCAGAATGAGTCAAACACCAGGAGGGAAAGCAGCAGCTGGCGTCCTCTCCCGGTTCCCCGGAGAACCGGACTCTGTCGGTGCTCAAGAACATGAAATTTTAAGGCTTTGGACCCAGGAATATTCCCCACGTCGGTGTAAGTACATATGGGTATGAAAACCGTCGCGGACTTGTCCCCGCAGCCCACCCCCCGTGTCCCCCACCAATCCATTTGGACGACCCCCGGAACCGGGAATTCTGACTTGAAGGAGACCAAGATGCTGACGGGACATGGTGAACGCGCTGCAGGGCAAACAGCACACATCCCAGACCCGTTACTGAGACTCTAGGGTTGGACAAGAAAGACCTAAATCCTGATTTCCTCTCCATATGTCGTCTTTCTCTTCAACCTGCCCCTGCTTCTTGAAGCAACACTGGTATCTAAACAACAACCATACCCCCATGCAGCCCGGCCCACTGTCAGGGCCACCCCCAGCACGCCCACTCCACTCCCACGCAGTCACCCGTCACGTGCTCTGTGCGCCGCGGCATCTGCAAACCCCCTCACCCCACCCCCTGCCAAGGCTGCTTCCTTCGGGAGGGTGGGACAGACAGCCTCCCAGCCTATCCCTGAGCACGCAGCTCCGGGAGGCCGGTACTGGAAATGACCCCACTTCACTGGTAAGGATACCAAACCCAAAAGTCAGTAACCTGTCCAAGGTCCTACAGGACTGTCTGAGCGTGAGCTGCTGTCCTGCACTCACAGCCTCTGATCATCCGGTCTCGCGGGTCTCCTCCCCAGGCTGAGCCTGCCCAAGAGCACAGGAAAGAGGAAAGAATCAGGCTCCTCACATAGTGAGCTCTGGGCAGACGGCAGAGCCCCAAGCAGTGCTTACTGGGCACTCAGGGGCTGGTCCCATCACTTACAAGAAGCCCCCAACCCATGCCCCTGGCAGCCTGGCCCTTCCGTCCAGAGAGCCGACAGCAGTGACCCAAATCCAGGCTCTGTGATGCCAAAACTACAAGAAATGTCTAGTCAACTCTGTCAACAGGGAGAAGCTTCTGTTGCTCAAACCTCTTAAAAGAAGGCAAGGTCCTAAAGCAGAAGAAAGAAAAGAAAACGGGGAGAAGAGCCCAAGCAGGAACACAGCTTCCTGGTGGGACTGTCGGCCCTTCCTCCAAGCTGTGACGTGAGCCCAGACTCAGACCGAGGCAGGGACGAGTGTGTGTCTGTTGTGTTCTATCTTTTCGGACTCTGGCGACACAACGGACCGGTCCTCATGACAGGCACTGAAGAAAGCAAGGGGGGAAGGTTACAGACACCGAGCCAGTCCGATCAGCAGAGAGAAGCCCCCAACCCATGCCCCTGGCAGCCTGGCCCTTCCATCCAGAGAGCCGACAGCAAAGAACGTCCTTTCCTTTCACAGAGGATTCCCAGCCCCCAGCACCATGGGATCTGTCCCGTGCACGTCCTTCCACTCCACAGATCTCACTATTCAAGAAGAGTCTCTCACACCGAGGCCAAGCAGAAGTTCCTAACTGTAGTGCTTACGCTGAGTGGATGTAAAGATAAAACTCCAGTCTAAGAATCAGTTAAGGGGACAGTCGGCAGGGATAACACCAAACGAGGAGTTAAAACACCAGCTTTCTGAACCTTGAACTAGCCATACGACCTCAGGCAAATCAGAATTTCCCCAGGTCTGTTTTCCCCCATGAGTGCCTCCCGGACCTGGGCACCTGTCCAGCAGTCCACACATGCCAGCCCAGGGCGATCCCACAACGATCACCACCCCCCCACACAGCCGAGAAAACACAAGGCACCAGGTCTCAGGTGTGGCCTCAGACAGCAGAGCAAGGAGACAGCGCAGGCCGTGTGGGTCCAGCACATGCTGCGGGAGACAGGGCTTCAGGATTCCTTCCAGCCTCACCCTCCACGATTCCCGGATCTCGGAATGGCTCAGCGGATCACGTTCATGCCAGCTTTTCGCAGCCGCTCAATACCCTTCACAAATAACAAAGCCTTAATCTTTGAACACGGAAAGATTTAAAGCACCAAAAACACTGACTTTAATAAAAGGTCACCCTGATATGAGCTAAAAATACATTCGGTGTTTCAAATGCTCCTTGACCATTCCACTCTCGGTTGATGTAGGAAGAACTAAGCTATTAGCTAAATTGAGAGGTGGGTGGACACGAGACAGAGAAAGGTTTGGCTGTTGGAACAGAGCTGGTGGATCTCTCCCCACTGACCTCGGTGAGTTTACCCTCCACTCCACTCCCAGACAAAGCAGGGAAGGAGAGAGGGCACCACTGGAGAGTCTGTCTTCATCTGGCTTCAGCATTTCACAGAAAGGACAAGTTTAAAATCTGAGACTCTCGCACAGAGTATGGAAAACTCACCCTAGTTCACATGCATCTCAGTCTTACGGATCACACTGGAGGCCCATCCCTTCTTGGAAATCTCTCCCTGATCCAACTCAACCCCCACCCACATGCATGAATGAAATGACCGCTTTGGAGATCAGGGAATCTAGGACTCTGCCGTGCACAAAGTTGAACTGTCTCATTAAAATGCAGATTCCTGGGGCACCTGGGTGGCTCAGTGGGTTAAGCCGCTGCCTTCGGCTCAGGTCATGATCTCAGGGTCCTGGGATCGAGTCCCGCATCGGGCTCTTTGCTCAGCAGGGAGCCTGCTTCCCTCTCTCTCTCTGCCTGCCTCTCCGTCTACTTGTGATTTCTCTCTGTCAAATAAATAAATAAAATCTTTAAAAAAAAAAAATGCAGATTCCTGGCCTTGACACCCATGGGTTATAGTTCAGTGGGTCCGGTGGGAGACTCAGGAAGCTCCATTTCTGACACACACACCAGCAGGCGCACACACCCCTCATCCTGCCATTTACACAGGGAGCCGACCGTGCCTGTCACCACGCAGAGGCTGGAAGAGCAAAATCACAGCCTAGAGGATGTCTCCAACGCGCCAAGGAATGGGGACATCCTCTCTAACGCCTTCCTTGTGCATCTGCCCACGACCCCCAGCGCCCCACTTCAAAGCCGGCCTCCCTGCTGCATGGTGTCAGGGGAGCTCTGGCTCTCCCCGTCCCCAGGAAGCCTCTCAGCTACGTGCCCTCTCCCGGCATCCAGGCGACAAGCCCCCAGGGCAGGTGGAGGCCCCTGGCCATCACTGCATCTAAACCCTCATTCTCCATCATTCTCCGGCCACACTCCCTGCAGGAAGACCTTCCATCCACAGGCCAGGCAGCCTGGGGCCACCCCAGTGACTGCTCATTCAGCGAGAGCAAGGTACTACGACACAGACTGGTACAGAACACTGAGACACTGAAAACCAATGTGAATCGTCCTGTGTAAGAGGCTCTATTTATGGAGTGGCTCTCCTATGCAGTCTGTCCCACAGCGGCGGGGGTCTCGGATCCTGGGATGCTCGGGCTCAGGGTTTCTGACCAGACCCACATGTGTTCAGATCGAAGGCGCTGACAGCTGGCCTCACGTGCCACCGGCCGCACCGGTGACAGCTCCCGGGGCTCTCACACAGGCCCCAACACGGGACCTGCCACCCGGAGGGCCACAGGAGGACAAGGGGCCGGCCCACAGGACATGCAGGCTCCATCCAGGGCTCTGGGAGACTCTGGGCCTCAGGCCAAACGCAAGAACCTGTGGTCCAAGCAGACATGCAAACACACAACACAAGACCCCAGCACCAACACACGGTCCTGCTCTTGTCAACTGTGCACGCACCCGAGCGCTGACAGCAGGCTAGACAGGGAGTCAGGACGCCAGCTCTCCTGGGCCCGGGGAACAGCATGCAGTGATAGACCCACGCGGGGACAGCGGCTCTGGCACGGTGTGAAACAGAAAACACACAGCACCAGGAAGAGAGCAGCACTGAGTCAGGGCGGTGCTCACTCCTGCCGGGAGGGAGAGCGGCAGGCTGGGAAGGGCACATGCACCTCTAGAGGGCTGGGAAGGGTCTGCATCTTAACCTGGAGGCGGAAACCTGCATTTACCTGGTGATGGTGAGTTTCCGTTCTATGTACTTTAATGGAACCCTTTTTCTAAACACTGAATGGGGCTTTCCAGCAAGCCTGGTGCTCTGCTGGTACTCCTGGGGCCTGCCCGGGCCCCTCACTCAAAGGCACAGCCGCCTTCTTTCCCTCGACGGACTCTCAACGGTGCTTACCCTTTACAGTTTCCTTTCCGTTCCTCTACTGCCAGCTTTGCAGTAAATAAGCTCGATGCTTACGTACTGCCACCCTACCCTTCTCTTCTCGCCGACACGAGCACTGACGGGCAGCAGCGGTCCCACTCAGTATCCCTGGGCTTAGCACAGGGCCTGGCACCCAGCAGACACGCAGGAGGCATCTGCAGGACACACAAAACACAAAAACCATTCTCTAAACACTGATCCAGAAGAAGACGCGCACCATCCACGCGGACACACGGCAGTCCCACAGCAGCAAAGCCGACGCCGAGTCCTCTGTGCAGGCAGCACGATCTCCTGCCAAAGCTGCTGGCGATCAACACCGCCGGCGTCCGGCTGTAGGTCGAGGGAAGGCGTCTTCAACACAGTCAGGCGCATGACATCAGAGACACACCTGGATAAGACGCAGCTCGGGGTGTGCACCTGGGAGTCAGGTCTAAGTGGATCACCACCTCTGCTTGATGGTCAGCCAAGCAAGCTACTTCGTGGACACCTCATTCCACCACCAGGAGCCACGTGCTGGGAGCAGCGCGGCCTCCAACTCTAGAGTCTCGAGCTGGCTTCTGCGTCTTCCTTAGGGAGGGACGGGGGGACTTAACCTGCCACTGCGTCCAGCGCCTCATCTCCACATCCACGGGGGAGCACCGGTGGGATGGGAGCCCACCAGTCACAGACGCTGAGAGGAAGCCAGAATGTCCCCCTGCACCACCCCCCGCGGGCACCCAGCATGTGCACATGTCCCCGAGGCTGGCACCGTCAGATGCTCCCACCCGGGGCAAGGCAGCCGCCAAGTGACACAGAGAGGCCTGTCCAGCCTGCCTGGCTGGCGCCAGCAAGTGCATCCTCACTGGGGTGCCCAGAGCACCGTGGTGGCCCCGCCCCCGTGGTACAGTCCTGGCTCGGGCTCCTACCACCCAGCCTCCTTTGGGAACTGCCCCATATTCTTCCAACAAATGCTTTTTCTGCTCAAGCTCTTATTTGCAACCAAGACCACATGGACCGACGCCGGAAAATTCTGACAACCTCTGGCTTTCGGAAGTGTAAGAGGAGGACAAAAATAAAACATCAAAAGCAGCTAAACCAGAGAAGCGATGGCTCAGAAAATGAGACTTAGCAAAGACTCACACTGCAAAGTGGTATTCCACGTGTCCGCCGCATCTTCCTTCGTGCACCCTGACCTTTACGCTAGCGCCCTCGTTTCTGCAAACACACGCTTCCTCTGTGTTCCCAACCCAGAGGAGGGCACTCCAACCAGAAAACAGACCGAGTTTCTTTGTGCTCTTCTGTCCACAGCTTCTTCTGTTCTCGAATTTCTCTCTGATCCTCGGAAACCAGAAAACTGCGGATTATGACGCTTTTTAGCATCACCGCAGTTTAGCCAAACCTCTGTTCAAGGTCCACTGTGTGCGAGGCACTCTGCTCTGCAATTGTAGCTTGAAGTCATGAGAAGCAGAGAGAGGACAATTCAAACCCAACTGACCCTTCTGTAACTCAGGCTTGAGAATTTTATTTCTCAATGTAAAACACCCAGGAGATTATTTTCTGAGTGTTCTGGGTTCTATACAATCTACTCCAGTGGCACAAAAGGGCTCAGTGAGACAGCCTACAAGCCAGAAGCAACCACATATGGGTTCTGTTTGGCCCACAGGGCCCTGGCGTTCCGGCTTTCCATCAGCTCCTTAGAAGTCTGGATTTCTATTAAGATGGTAAGACCTGGCTCCCCGCCCCACATGGGCCACCATATGGTGACACAGGGCAGGTCCCAGCAGCATCTGCTCCTGGGTAAGGGACACGTGGCTTTCCAGTGGGTCACAGGACCCAGGCTCTGCAATTATTTACTATCCAACCCATATCACCGGTTTGTCACCTGTTTGGCCCCCAGAGGCATGGGACTTCGGGATTCCTGCTTCCAACGCATCACAGAGTAGGCTTTAAAAAACAGACACACACACTTATCTCAAATGCTCCCAAGTTTCCTTTGTCCACAGGGAGGAAACGGGGGAAGAAATCCTTTCCCACTTCAGTCAAACATTCCCTTAATCTTAGACTTTCCAGAAATATTCAATTTCTAAACTACGTCTCCCCAGCCTCTTCACGCTGCCACCTGTCAGGCATGGGGAGGGGGCCGGGGACGTGAGTCTCGTTCACTCGGGAACGAGCAGGCAAGATCATTCAAACACTTTTGCCTGGACCATCACGTTCCTAGAACAGAGCAAACATCATCGTCATTTCATGAGCAAAAAGCATCTGGTACTGTAAGAGCAATATTTTTACACAGTGATATATATGTATCACTCTTTTCTCCAAATGTCCTTTTTCTCCTATTAAAAGGAAGCAGATAAAATTCCTCGTGCTTTTTGTTCCTATGTGGCCCCACAAAGAGCCTGAAAATGCTACAGCTCGGTCCCTCTTGCTGAGCGCTCACGTGAAGACGGAATGAGCGAAGGAGCAGACGCACCGAGGGACAGAATACCGGCGTCTGGGGGGACGTCTCGCCGGCAACACCCCAGGGCCCCGGGCCGCTGCCCTCTCCCTCCACAGACACCAGGACGCACCTAGACCCCGCCACCACGTCCACGTCACTCATAGCGCCCCGCTCCTGCCTCCCCACCTGGACTGAGAGCACACCGACCCCCGATCGCGTCTGCTCCATGGTCCCCCTCCCCTGCGTGGGTAACGTCTCTCTGTCCGGGGTGAGCAAGGGCTGCCTGGGCCCCCTGCAGACTTGGCAGTGACGTGAATAGGAAATCTGGAGGTTTAGGGGAGAGGTGACCCATAGGATGCCAGGAAATGGGGGCAGAGGGCAGCAGAGAGGGCAGAGATTTCGGAGTGAAAAGCAGGCTCTTTTCTAGCTGGGAGGCCACAAAAGGTGGTGGTAACGACGTGGCCTCTGGAGTCGAGTGGGTCCGGGGTCAGGGCTGACTCAGCCACTGTGACACAGCCTGGCCCTCCCGGAGTCTCCCGACCCCTCAGAGGCCACGGGCGAATGCCCACAGAGCAGCCTGGTGGCCCGGCCTGGGAGAAGGCCCCAAGATGGCGCCCCAGACCCAGGGCACCACACAACAATGATGGTGGTGACCTTCTCTGTGGCTCTCTTGGGGCGTTCTGCTGACCTAGGAATGCAGGGCTCCCCTTCTTAAAACAGTTTTACACTGGCAAAGGCCTGCAGACTGTGAGCCTCCAGGAAAACCATGGGAAACTCTTCCAGACTCCCTGGCCTCTGCTTCCCAGAAGGAAGCTCAGGTAATGGAAGGTGCTGTCTTCAGTCTTTCCTAGTTCAACCAGCCTTCCTCACCTGCACAAACAGTCCCCCAAGAAGCTTCTCAGGGTCTCTGTCCCTCAACAGCACAGCAGGCTAAGAGCTGGCATCGCTCATAGGAAATCAAGTCAGTCTTGTCATCGAGCCTCAGATAAATCCTTACAGTGTTAATGATGCGAAGGAAATGGGCATCCCTTCGGACTGCAGCTGTCCTGAACTTTTAGTAAGCTAGAAAAAACTCTGCATAATCTGGACGCTTATAGGTATAGCTAATGCCACTGCATTACACAAGATTTTGTTTTTTAACGTGAAAACAGGGGCGCCTGCGTGGCTCCGTCGGTTGAGCACCCGACTTCTGAATCTGGCTCAGGCTGTGATCTTGGGCTCCATGCTCAGCACAGAGTCTGCTTCTCCCTCCCCCTCTGCTTGCTGCTCCCCCTGCTCATGCTCTCTCTGTTGTTCTCTCTCTCTAAAATAAATAGACTAATCTTTTGAAAACAAGTGAAGGTAAAGATGCAGTGAGTGTGCTTCTGTCCTATGTCCCGCGTTCCCAGGCAGGGTCCTACCGAAAGGGTAATGGGGACCCTTCCAGTCTCTGCCACTTCTGAAAGTGCTAAAAGAAACTGCTTCTGCCCACGATCCTTCTGGACAAGCTAACTGCCAAAACAGTCTTCACCTCGGAATTCATCAAGCCCAACTGCACACATCAGTCCTCTCTTGCTGACCCAGGCTTTGATCAAATTACTACAAAAAGTAGAAAAATGAATGGCTGCCCCATAAATGCAGTTTGTTTCATAACAATCCTCTCTGGAGCCTCAGTGTCCGTGGAGAGAACAGTAAAGCCCAAAACATAAAAAGATAAAGACCTGTTGATGAGGCTGTTTTGCCAGAGCCCAGGCAGCCCACATGTCCTGCCCCAGAGGAATGTCATGTCCATTTCAACAGTCGAGACTTTTTAAGAGAATGCACTGAACATGAGAAGAAGACAAAGCCTTAAGAGTCAGAAAAATAAGAAAAAGAACTAAAAGAAGTAAACGGAACCTGGATGCAATTCAAATGCAATTCTGTCTGCATTTGTCTATAGCAAGTGATGTTGTGTCTGGGAGGGTTGTACATGGAGGGCACTGAACAAGCTCAGCCCCTCTCAGTGCTGGGGTGTAACTACAACAAACAGTATATAACAGTACAGTAACATCCGCTGCGCATCCAGCTCCTACCACGTGCCAGGTGCCGTACTGAGCACACACGTGCACATGTGCACAGAGAGCAGAGATACAAAAATCTACCTGTTAACATGGACATAAGACTCACATACACACACATTATATATATATATATATATATATACACATATATAAAATCCCATTTAATCCCAACAATAACCCAGAAGCAAACAACATCCCCAGTTTACAGAAGAGAAAACCAGGGTTTGCACGGTGAAGTAACTTCCCCACGGTCACAGGCAAAAAGCTGGAATTTATACCCAGATCCATATAGGACACTTGCTACCAAGGGAAACTCCAACAACAACTCAACAGCTACACAGGGAAATCAGAGAGGAACTGCCACCGCCGGGCATTCTGGAGACATTCTGACCACGGGGTCATCTCTTTAACCAGAAATATAAGTACACTAGGTGTCCACCAGCCAGCTGACCATTTTGTACTAGGGAATCCAGGATCATGGGCATGGACTACCTTGTCCAAGCTCACATTCCTCCTTCTGGTCAAAACAAAGCAACTCCTGAAACCACGACCGTGGGATTAGACTCACAGGCCAGGGAGCTAGGATATTGGACCACACAGGGTTTCCCGAATAACAGAGGAATCAAAGTCTGGACAGCCTCTGTCAGTGGTACCCTTCCACTGCTTCTACCCCCAACATTCTCACCTGTTGGGACAAAAAGGTCAAAATGCACAGCTCCCTGCCCATAAAATGACAGAATTCACCGGATTCAAGCATTCTGAACAGTAGGCTGAAGGTCTAAACGGGGGGTAATGGAGACAGGTGACACAGGGGACCCTCACACTCAGCATCACAGACAGCATCACAGTCATCTGCTCTGCATACTGGGTTTTTGGAAAGAAAATACACACACACACACACACACACACACTTAAAGAGGAGGTTCCATTACTAAAACCAAGACTGTGACCTTACCAGAATTAGCAGAAAACACAGTACTCCAGAGAATGCCCACTTGTATGTTAATTTTTTAAACAAAATATAAATAAGTTGTAGATGTCCGCCAGTGGGGAAGAGATTGTTTTGGTTCTGCTCTTCTGCCCTTTCTGTACAAGCTCTTGTCCTATCCCTCCTCATTCTCATTTTCAGTGTGCATGTTAAGGGAACAAACCACAGGACCAGCCTCCATCATTAAAGCAAAGCACTACTGGAGCTTGGAACGCTAACACAGAACCTTCCAGAAAGCTTTCCTGAGAGCCACTCCCCCGTGAGCACCACTGCAGGCAGCACCACAGTCAGGATCCAGGGCCTACACTCAACCCCGAGAGCAATGGCCCGAGCATGGACAAAAACATCTCCAGCACCTTCTGAAGGGCTTTTCTAAGTTCTACAGGAAACCAAAACAAAAATAAAGCCAAGGAGTATAACCATTCATCTAAAAAAACACATGCTTCTGATCTCCCCAGGGCCATTCAGCTCCCACGCGCCAGCCTATCATGCCTCCCACTGAACACCACCCCCCAGTAGAGCAAACCATCTCAGGGGCATCATGCTTCCCATGGTAAAGACTGGGGGACCCCCACCAACCAGCCAGCACTGTCACTGGGCCCCAGCTTCTGATCCATGGGGTGCTCCACAAGAAGCTGGGGTACAGACATGCAAGCACAGCTCACCTGCAGGGAGAGCCCCTCTCTCCGAACAGAAACATGGCCAGTTCACCCCTGTGATGTACTCTACAGTGAATCCATCAATGTTACAACCACGGCCTCTATGAAAGGCACCAGAAACCGGGTTCCTGCGTGAGAAGCCCACTGTCAGAGGACAGCCCTCACCGAGGATGCTGATCTCAGAGCTGCTCGGCCTCCCCCAGTCCCCTCTCCAGCGGCCACCACAGCTGCAGCTGGAGGAACACACGCCTTTGAGCAGAATCGCCAAATTCCATAAATGCCACCCTTTCTTCTCCTCCCCCTGTAAGAGTAGGGGGTGTCCCAGGACAGACAGAATATTTCATTCACACTCTGTCTGAAGAGCAATGTGTTCCACAGGGAAGAAACAAAGTGGTTAAAATTCTCAACCCGATGAGGGGGCCTACTTAGGACAATCTGAAATCCAAACCACAAAGCTGTGGTCTGTCTCCTACAGGTTCTGAGTCACAAAATCACCGAGCTCAGAAATGAGCTCAGAAATGTAACTCTTCCTTTCCCACCATCACACGGTTCCCTGGCCTCCCCGGCGTGTGATACACTTCTCCCCTTCCTTGTCTGTGGGATACAAATTATAACCGAGACACACACCAAGTGCAACATCACCTTGGCCACACAGCCGCATTTTACATGGCGGCTGCCCTGCAGCCACAGAATTTAAAGCACTTGGAAACTGTCCATGTCTGACTCCTCCCACACTCTCTTCCAGCAATCTCCCAACACCACGCAGAGCTAGGGCCTCATGCCCTGGGAGCAAGCGAGCTCTGGACGAGCCCTGAAACTGTGTTTTCTGTAAAGAACGGTAGTTCTGCTTTTAATTTTAAAAAATTTAACTTAATTTTTTAGAAAAGTTTATTTTCCTTTGCTGACCCTCAGAATTTAAAAAAAAAAAAAAAAAAGTCTTTCAGAACACTTAGGGTGCTTCCGTGAAGTTGAGGGTAACTAAGGAAGCGTTCTGCTTGTACTCGGGCCAGGGCCTCGGAAGTGGCCAAGTGCCAGAGGCACCAGCTCTGATCGTGGACAAGGATGACATAACTTGGGAAACCTCGCCCGCACGTGGGTCAGCTCACCCGTCACCGCATGCAGGGTGCCCTTGGCCCCACAAGCTCTGGTCCCAGCCCAAGTCACCACCACGGCTCCCAGAATCTCTCACTCCCAGACACATGGAGAGACAAGGAGCTGGCCTGGGAAGGCACAAGGGAAAGACACAAGAACATGGAGGAGGAGAGGGGTCGCCAGTTTCCCAGAAAGGGTCCCTACCGGACATGCAAGAGTCCACAATGCAGTCAGAGCTACTGTTTTTAAAAACTCAGTCAACACGCAGGCGTCTCTGCAGGACCCGGCTCCCTGTTCGCTTCAGCTCCGCCTCAAGACAAATGAAAAGGACGCTGAGCCGGGCAGTGGCTTTAATAACAAAAGCAAGTAAGAGACTCTTGAAGCTTCGGAAATCCATGAATCTGACTTCCTCCAAGGTTTACAGAGTAATCGAAAGTCAATGCTTTTCTTTTTATTTAATTTGTTTGAATATTTTTTAACTAACATATATGTATTATCTGTTTCAGGGGTAGAGGTCTGTGAATCGTCAGTCTTACACAGTCCATTGTGCTCACCACAGCACATGCCCTCCCCAGTGTCCATCCCCAGCCACCCTATCCCTCTCACCCCCGCCCCTCCAGGAACCCTCAGTTTGTTTCCTGAGACTAAAAGTCTCTTATGCTTTTAAGGAGAAAGCAGTGTCTGGGTTTTCCATGCAGGTCTTCCTGGAGAGAGAAAAGTGTCCTGGGCAAGCTTTCATGGCGGTCAGCAGGGAGGCCGAGAGGCCTTCCATCCATCTCCTGGGGGTGAAGGCAGCGGGTACTGAAGGGCTGTCACCGCCCAGAGCCGCAGGTCCCTTGATGCCCTTATCTCGTCACCAGCAGGGCCAGAAGGGACTGTCAGGTTATGAGGCAGTGGTATTCACCACTTGGTGGGGGGAGGAGGGATCCGCAGAAGACACATCCAACACGCCGGGAGGACCCAAAGCAGCCACACGTGTCACCACAAGGGCCACATCGTGAAATAATCCAAGGTCATCGGCCTCTCCTTGAAGAACCACACTGCCCTCCTAAAAACTGCTTAATTTCGTCAGAGACCTGCTCTCAGAATGCAGATTCCTTCTTTCCCAGAGTTTCTGATTGTCCCTCTGGCAACCCAAGCGTTGAGGGCTTCATTGAAGCAGTCACCAGGGATCGTAATCACCAACGCCACCTCACTGTCCAGCCTGTCCAGCCCACGGGCACGCCCTTCGTGGGTGGTCAAGGACAACCGGCATTAAAGCCCTATTATTCCGCTTTCCATGGGAGAAGGCTTAATGTGTCAGCCGCACTTTAATCTGAGGATTATGCGCTTACACTCGGAAAATTCCTTTTAGAAACATCAATACAACTTTTTTAAGGATTCTTATTTTTTGTCTCAAAGCCTATTTATTTATAAATTTATTGGTATTTTATATCCAAGATGAAAGCCTTTCGCTGAGAAGAGCAGACAGCTACAGCAGAGCTACCAGGAAAGCCAGGGTCACTGCTGAGACCATCCAAATATACATCACACCGTAAACATAAGAGGACACCAGGAAGGCTCACCCCCACGGGCTGGTGGGAAACACCAAGGCTACCAGGCCCGCCTGGAGTTTGGGAAGACTTGTACACTGACTTCCTATTAAAGCCGGTGAAATGAACATGTAGAGCTAGTCGTCTGCCTCCTAAAACCCCCAAACAAGAATTAATGCTTTTAAAGCATAAAGCCACAGGGACAGGGACAAGACGAGAGGTTAAAAGATTAAAGCTGGGGGGTGCCTGGGTGGCTAAGTGGATTAAAGCCTCTGCCTTCCGCTGGTCATGATCCCAGGGTCCTGGGATCAAGCCCCCATTGGGCTCTCTGCTCAGCAGGGAGCCTGCTTCCCTTCCTCTCTCTCTCTGCCTGCCTCTCTGCCTACTGGTGATCTCTGTCTATCAAATAAATAAATAAAACCTTAAAAGAAAAAAGATTAGAGCTGGAAAGCAAATGGATGCTGCCAATAGACTCGGCAGATGTGAGAACCCAGTCTTCCCATTTGTGAGGCCTCGTTCTCAAGCACGAACAGTCAAGGATCGCCAGGCACACACAGCAGTATCTAACATGAAAGCCAGAAGCGGGAAGGGAAAAAAAGCAACGTAACAGAAGTTAAATTATGGGGGGAGCTTCAAAATGAAGGAAAAATCATAGGTTCAACCCCCTCGGAGAACGATGAGAAAATACTCTGTCCTGAAATCACAAGATTCAGCAAAACAGAAGCATCCAGAGAACAACCAGCAGGAGAAACAGAGTGGTCAGAAAATAAAGGGAAAACATTAAGAGAAGATGAGAAAGCGAAGTTGAGAAAATACTCCATGAAAATAATGGGAGCAAAGCCAAGGCAGCCACAGGACCGGTGAGTCCACACCGATGGGAACATCAGAGGGAAGGAATGAACGAAGATGGAGGCAGGTCAATACTGACTTCGAGAGAATTTCTAAAAATGACAAGCGTTTCCAGCCTGAAGGTGCCCACGTGGATCTCAGCGCGGTAAATGAAAAGAGACCCTCCCCAGCAAGGAACAGTCTCACGAAATTTCAGAGCACTGAAGATAAGGAGAAGAACTAAGAGTCCGAGAGAAAAAGAAAAGTCAGCCTGACAAGGGGTCGGGCATCCGAAAGCCTGGGGCTTCTCCGCATCTCACCAGCAGCCCAAGGACAAGGCACAAGCCTTCCCCCTCTGAGGTTCACAGATGTCCAAACAGGAATTCCACACCCAGCCAGACTGTCAACTAAATATGAACGTGACATTACTCAGATACAAAATGACTCCGAAGTCTTCCCTGCCGTATAATTTGTTAGGAAAGTTCCAGAAGATGTGGTCCGCTACAAGGGAGGAAACGGAGAAAGGGGAGAACATGAAGTGAGGCAAACAGAGAAGCGGGTCCAGAAAATCAGAGAAGCCCCAGGGCGGTGTTGAAGGGAGAGCCCAGGCCAAACCGAGATGCCCAGCAGGGCTGAAGGGGCAGCTGTCTGGACCGCACCGGGCACAAGCCTCAGGCAGAGACCTTGTCCACAAGATAAAACTGACCAAATACCTCATGTCTTAAGTTATTGAGAGCAGACTCACACGGAAGTTAACCTTTATTAGCGATTAGTACCCATATTTTTAAAAACAAGACAATTACTGGTGTGCATGGGTGGCTCCATTGGTTGGTTTCAACCAACTCTTGGTTTCAGCTCAGGTCATGATCTCAGGGTTGTGAGATCAAACCCCACACTAGGCTCCACGCTCAGTGGGGAGTCTGCTTGAGATTCTCTCCCTCTGCCCTTCCCCCTGCACGCTCTCGCTCGCTCTCCCTCTCTAAAATTAACACAAAACAATGATTAAATCCCAGAAAAACAAAACCTATGTGCAGGAAAGTTCAAGTAATCCATGTATACAATACAGTAGTCTCTCCTCACCTGAGGGGGATGCATTTGAAGACCCCAGCAGGTGCCTGAAAGCTCAGACAGTGCCAAACTCGACACCCCGCATGTTCTCCCACACATGCACACCTAGAGTAAGGAGTAATTTCTAAATCAGGCACAGTGAGAGGTTAACAACAGGAACTCCGATGAAAATGGAACAACTTATGACAACAGGCTGTAACGAAAGTTACAGGAGCATGGTATCTCTCTTTCTCTCTCTCTCTCTCTCAAAATACCTAGCTGTGCTACCCCCAGACTTCTGGTGATAGTGCCAGATGATAAAAAGCCCGTGGGATGAGACGGAGTGAGGGGATGACCCACGGGCTGTGGCCTGGCGTGTAAGTGACCACTGGCCTCCTGACCGCTCCAAGGAGGATCCCCTCTGGACCACGGCTGATGGCGGGGACAAGGGACTACCATGAGCGCATCTGTGACTCCTGCTCCCAGGAGAGAAGGTAAATAAACGCCCAACAAGAGAGGGGCTGGGGAGGCCATCAGCAGAAAGGGGACATGAAGTGCTGTTTCACGACAAAGCGAATCAACTTAACATGACTGAACTGTATGCTCAGAAGTGGTCATGACAGGGGCGCCTGGGTAGCTCAGTGAGTTAAAGCCTCTATCTTCTGCTCAAGTCATGATCCCAGGGTCCTGGGATCGAGCCCCGAGCCTGCTTCCTCCTCTCTCTCTCTGCCTCTCTGCCTGCTTGTGATCCTTGTCTGTCAAATACATAAATAAAATCTTTAAAAAAAAAAATTTTTTTTTAAAGTGGTCGTGACAGTAACTTTCGTGTTACATGTTTTTCCAATTAAAACAGAAGCAGCATCACCTGAAAGGTTCTTTAAAACACAGCTTACTAGACCTCACCCACAGGACCCTGATCCAACAGGGCAGCTGCGGACCCGAGGCTGCCTCCTCCGACATTCAACCAGGCCACACCGATGCCACTGTCCCGGGAACCAATTTTAAGAATCACTGTTCTGCTTCTGAGGTTCTGAGAACCTAAACAAAGAAAACAGGAGTATGGGGAGGAGGGCGGGAGGGTTATGGACCCCGACATGGCACACTCTGGAAGTCCTGAGAGGGACTCCAACCCCCAGGCAGCTGCAGCGCCCCGGATGGCCGGCACCACCCCCCACCGGCGACAGAGTGCGTGTGAGGGGTACAAGCGAGCCTGTGGCCCCTCGGCCACACGCGAGCTCAGTGACGGTGTGGTCGTTGACAGGATATGGTCATGGTGTGGCTGAGAATACTAAGGAGATAATCATCTGACATTCAGGAAACAGGGCTGACTGGGATTTCCCACCCACAAAAAGGGGTCAAGTTAAGACAGTGACAAAACTACTAATATTTAATCCCAGACTACTTAGCACAGCAAAAGGCTCCCAAGGAACTGAGAACAAAGCAAGGAGGATTAAATCTCAGAACCTATTACGCTTCCCACAAGCACCTGGCAAACCGAGGGTCGTTTCTCCAGAATTTGTAGCTAATCCCTCTATTCTCTGCAAAGGGCTGTTCTCTGGAATATCAATGTCATTGTAAAACCAGGTGTTGGAATCAGTGCTCAAAACAGCACCACCTTCCTCTGAAGAGACAACAGAAAGCCGTGTGTTCAGACGCAAGAGGTAACAAAGGGCTCGGAGCTTTAATTCCCGAAGACATGCACATGGTAAACAACTTCTTAAGAGAAACGCAAACTGAAGACAAAGGCACAGTTCAGACAGATCTGTTCATTCAAGAAATATCTGAGCACCTCCCACACGCCAGGCGGCGAGCAGCGGGGGGACCACGGGCCAAGGCCGCTGCGGGGCCAAGTGCGTGGGTCTGGCCAAGAAGCCAGCTTTAGAAGTTTTGAGCAGCACAGTGTTTCTCCAAAGGCCCCTGCAGGGAAGGAGCCCCCCAAACTGTGGGCCCCCGCCACGTTTTTCCTTGCGTGGACGGCTGCATATTTGGGGTATGTAACAGATTACCCACAGTGATACTAAGTTTCCAGTGTCTTGAGTCCACAGTAAGTACAAAGAAATCATTGTCTTTGTCCTCAGAAAGCAGCATGACCCCCATCAGACGTCTGGGTCACACCAAGGTCTAAGCCCCCGGAGGCAAGTCTCCTTCAGGAGTCCATCTGAATACTTTCTCCGTAAGACATTCTCAACGCTGTGGGATGATATTCTTCATGAAGAAACTGGTGAGGCAGCACTCGGGTAGCCCGAGCCCCGCTCTGACAGGAGCCATGTCCTCACCCCACATTTTGGGGTCAAATCACCTCTGGGCCACACAAATCTTAGCTTCCTCTGAGGTCCTAATGCTGGATCTGATTAATCAATTAGCCAACATTCCCGGGGTGAGTGCCAACCCCGGACACGGCTGACTCTCCCAAGCATGTGGTCGCCACCGTGGGACACTGTGGGCATGGATTTCCTCAGTGTGATGCTTCCAAAACACGCCCGGGGGCACCCGACAGAGGGAAGCTGGAGACCACAGTGCAAGTGAACCCACAAGCAATGTTTCCTGCGTCACACTTAGGTACGTCCAAACAGCGAGCTACTGTTCCAGAACCAAGGAGAGTTTCCCTCTCTGCTTCCTGGACTTATTATCACTCTAAATGCCCCCATAATCCTCACAATGACCAACGTAGCCACAAGAAGTCAGGAGACCTCACGGCCACAGGTGTCACTCTTACAGGTCACTTGACTCTGGACTTCGGCGCCGTCACCTGTCACATGAGGAGAACACTTCGCTGGCAGGGCTGTTTTAAAAATTCACAAGGGACAGACTAGCAGGTATCAGGCACTGTCCTAAGTGCCCGACACACATCCATTAATTCAGCCCTTCCCAGAGCCCTGTGGTGGACACCTTCATCCCCATGGCACCGGTGAGCAGACCAGGGCACACAAGAGGTTAAGAGGTCAAAATTGTCTGTGGCTAATAACAGCACCCATGGAACCTGGCCTCAGCGTCCAAGTTCTTAACAACCTGTTTATCCCACCATCCTGGCCAAGAGAATCATCCTCATATGCTTCCCAGACCCCCACTCACTCTGCCACGAGATGCTCGTGTGCACGTCGGCACGACCCCTCTCCAGAGGCCAAACCGGAGCTGAGGAAGTCAGTCTTAAGGAGCTGTCCTTGACAAATGAGACGCCCCCGAGGCTGGAGTTCTGGGCAGAAGAGCTCCCTGTCCTGAGGACAGAAGACGCAGCTTCTCTAGCACCACAGATCAGGTGATTCTGCCTCTCCTCATTTTGCTTCCGAAACCCTTCTTTTTAGCCAAAGCAGTTAAGCCGGCGGTTTCCAGTTTCGTGAGGAAAACAACTGTCATCAGTCTTCTCCATTCTCATTTTTCATTTATCCCTAATTTTGCACCACTGAAAAAAACTACTGAAATGAAGGGCAGGACGGAAGCTGTAAAAACATTTTAAACACAGAAGCAGAACGTGTGAATGCATATGTACCATCTCTCCCTCAGAAAGAGGAGCTACACCTTAACTTTATTACAATCATGGCAACAAAACCAACCAGTGCAGAGTTTGACCCCCACGCACAGCCCCTCCCAAGAGGCTCCGATTTCAGGGCAAAGCACGGTCACCCAGATCACTGCCCCAGAGGGTGACAAGGAGCACCCTGCCCAGTGGCAGACAGTTCTAAGGCAAGGAGTGAACACTGTCGGGACGTCATGCCTTTTGCCATCTTTACCTCATTCCACGCAGCTAACCAACTGTACCTCCAACATCCAAATAAATGTTCGACCTCACTTCACTTTCCTAAAGGATGTCTCGGGCTAGAACGAGCCAAGGCAGCCGTGACGGCCCTATGAGGGTTTGCAGGAATGAGTCAACGGCATTTCCTTTCTGTCTGTCGGAGCACAGTCTGGGGTGACGACAGAGCAGTGACTCATGCCCATAAAGCATCTAGGCACATACATGAAAACACTACCGGGATTAAAGCAGTGTTAACCGTTTCACCTGTCTCTGTCCAAGACAATGCCCTCTATGACCTCCTATCAAGAGAACAAACTTTTACAACCTCACGTATGCAAACAGAGAAGCATGCCAACAGTGATAGATGAATCTGCTATACCACATTCCAAACTTAACTACCCTGCATGCTTTTCTTTCTGTTGAGTTTTATTATTTATTATTCATGTAGCCTGAGATGGGAGGTCTGCCTGGCTTGCTGGGATGAGCATGTCCAAGCTCGTGGTCCGATGCAGACACACTGCCTTAGACAGTCGGCTGTCACCCCAAGGAAACAAGCAAGACCTTCAGACACACTCAGACACACGGCCACATCAATGTAGATCATTATGTTATGGAAAGTGCTTATCAAATTTATAAAATTAAGAAATATAACCAATATACTCATTCAAAACGGAGGATGTGGTCACTCCATTCCATTCCCATTTCATGCTTTTGTTCTGACACGTACAGAGCACAATCTTGGAGTGGAGCTTCAAGTTCACAGGAGCTCCTGGGAAGTTCCACACAGGTGAGAGCCTACACGACTGTCACCATCTTATTATCCCTGACACATAGTAGCCTCTCGGTAAATATCTGTGGGATAAATAAATGAATAAATAAAGGCATTCACATTAAAATGAATGGGCTGAGGCTATTTCAAGATGCAGCGGTTATCACCACTGCGCCCTTGCCTTTATGAAGTAAAGCAGGAGTTGGCAAACATTTTGTAAAGTGCCAGGGGGACACATATTAGGTCTGTCTTGTGGGCCCTATGGTCACTGCTGGAGCCACCAACCCTGGTCTCTCTCACAACCGTGTGATTCTGCTATTGCAGCACAAAAGCCGTCACCGATGAACCATAAACAAATGAACATGATCGTGTCTGAATAAAACTTTATTTATAAAAGCCAAATTTAGCCATAAACATATCCAAGTCCCACAGGAACCACTTCCTTCCAATGAACATTCTAGTCCCTAAAGGTCTGAAATCAGAAAGCTTTCCCACTTCAGCCAGACACATTTTACTGGGTCAAAAACTGGGCAATGTATATGGACTTGTACCCTACGGTGCTCATTGCCCCTTATGGAGCAAACCCCAGTTCCTGTCCTGGTACAGGCCTGCCCCACACAAGCCTCTGAATCTATGCGCTCAAGTCCGCAGCAAGAAACCTCACCGCCGTCACGAACTCTGTGGTCTAAATAAGACACAAGAATCTAAGAAGACTGCCAAGAATCTAAGAAGACATAAAGACTTCTTCTAAAGTAAGGCTCAAAATGGGCAGCTGTAGCTCGTTAACCTCTCCACGAAGAAATGCCTGGATTCCCAGGGCCCACCGAGGGAGAGCCCAGCACTGTGTGGAGGACAGCCACCCATGGGACAGCAGAGCCACCATGCAGAGCCACCAAGGGCTACCAGTGATCACGTGGGACTGGTCCTGATGTGTCTCCATCTACAACTAGTCACAGCTCAACATATCTGCAGGGTTTGAAGGGAAGTGCCAGTTCGGTAGTCAAATCACGGCGATGGCGCTGCGAGTCACTGTCAATGTCCTGAATGCTGGTTTTAATACGGTAAAACCTCAGCTTCACAGGACCGCATCTCCCTGGCACATTCTCCTGGGAGTTAGGGTTAAAAACTCAGTGAAGACCTTCAACCCTGTTCAAGCAGAGACTGGTCTACTTGTGAAGCCCACAGGGCACAAACGGACAGAGCATGCCGAACGAGGAAAACACGGCCGCCCTCTTACGCGGGACCCGCAGGCAAGTGCGAAACCCAATCAGTCCTTTATGGACAAACAGATCTCTTTCAAACATGCTCACATTGCCTATCTGTCCATTAAATAACTCATAGCTTAAAGGTTTTTATCAGCTATGAAGGGATCATAAATCCAAAATTACACCTTTTAATAGGAAATCAGAGTTTAATTCAATGATTTTAATTCAATATATTTTTATAATTTAACAATTTAATTAAGTAATTTAATTCAATGTGTTTAATTCAATGATTCTACATCTCATAGTTTTGAGATGCCTCTCAGGGAAGACATCCTTATTTTTAGGACCTACATCCCAAAGAATTTAGGATAAAACGTCATGATGCCTGTAACTTACTTTTCCTTTACACACTTCAGCAGAAAAATGTACAAGCCCTCAAACACACATATGTACACACACACACACACACACAATGTGGTAAAATGCTAATGAGTGTTAAATGCAGGCAGGGAGTACACAGGAACTCACCACACATTCTTCTAACTCTTCCATGTGTCTGAAATTCGTAGGATAAAAAGCTGCACAGAAATCTTGACTCACCTCTCAAGCGGACGGCAGTCTTCTTTCTCCTAAAGAAAAGCGAATGGCTAATGCCCAGGGGCCCATTCGGGGCTGGTCATGCTCCCTCACCCTGCAAAATAAGTGAAACAACGTGTTACCAGCAAGGAGCTTTATAAGATTTAAGCTATTTCAGTTGAGACAATGTTCTTCAGCGATGACAAGCCTCTAGATTAAAACGGTGCTCAAGGGGTGCCTGGGTGGCTTAGTGATTAAGCCTCTGCCTTTGGCTCAGGTCATGATCTCAGGATCCTGGGATCCAGCCCCACATCGGGCTCCTTGCTCAGCAGGGAGCCTGCTTCCCTGCCTCTCTCTCTGCCTGCCTCTCTGCCTACTTGTGATCTCTCTCTCTCTCTCTCTCTGTCAAGTAAATAAATAAATCATCTTTAAAAACAAAACAAACAAACAAAAAAAAAGGTGCTCAAACTAGTTGCGTTTAAGCCAGGAGAAACGTGAAAAGAGAAAAAATTGATCCCTCACATCCCAAATGTGGGGAACAACCATTAGCCTCACCCACTAGGAAGTTCTAGAAGAAAGAAATGCCTTATTAAGTTTCTCTTAACTCACATCAATTTCAAGGCAGTGACACATGAGATCACCCAAACCTCCACTTAGAAGGGAAGTAGAGCTTCCAGGGCCGGAGTGACTGTGGATTTCTGAGACCCCACGTGAGGCCCCCACACACCCTCGGAGCCACGCCAGACCTCTGGGCCTCCTGGATTTCCCAGGCAGACCCGCCAGGTGCCCAACGACAGCACGACAGCACGACAAGAACATTCAACCAGAAAACAACAGCAGGGTTGAAGCCTCTACTTAGATCTTCCAACTCCAAGCTGAAGGCGTGTCTCACCATACAGGTGGCCCCGCAACCCCGCAAGATGCTCTCCTGAAAAGTAACCAAACCTCAAGGCCAAGAGGCCAAACACAGTCACATGCCATGTGGGGGGAAGGGGTACACTGCAGTTTGCTCCCTGAAGAATAACCACTCCTGGGGTGCCTGGATGACTCAGTGGGTGAAGCATCTGCCTTCAGCTCTGATCACGATCCCAGGGTCAGAATCACTGAGGAGCATGTAGTTTCCCCACAAGATGACCTAAAAGGGGCCTTTGTGCACTGGTCACCACAGTCCTGCTCGCAGAGGTTTGCGGGGATCGGCGTTCAATGTGCGAAGGCACTGCATACAAAAGCCTAACAAAAGTGAGTCAGGATCCCTGTGCCTGGTTTTCAGTCCCATCTCCTCCACTCGCCAGCTTGATGAAAAATCGAGAGAACTGCTTCAGGCTGCTTCCTCCCCTGGGGACTGGGAAGCACCTGTTCCCAAGGGTGCTGCAACACACACAGAGACAGGACAGGCCTTGATGCCTCACACGCCTGAGCATGTGGACCCCAGGAGCACTCACCAGGAAGTTATGGCAAAAGCTACCCAAAACCAAGGGAAGACACATGACACTCCTTTGGAAACACCAATTTTACTCCAAGATTTTGGCGAGGATGAGTAAACGAATCAGCAACTGAAACCTTGTTAATATTAAAAACAAACATGTTTTGTGAGCAGAATGTCATCACTGCATGAATTTTTAAGCTCCAACTGGGGAAGGGAGTGAGGGGTGGGCTCTCCTTTCCCATTGGGCGGGGGGGTTCTCGGGAGATCGGGTGAAGCTGGCAGAGACTTCAATATCACGGGGAGCCAGGATGCTGCAGATAGCCAATAGTCCAGAGAATTCTCCTCAAAATCACGGGGCCCAGATTTTTGCCCAACCTAGGGACATGGATAGACAGACATCTAGGCACATGTGGTCCCATCTGCACCATGCATCCAGAAGTCCATACTTCCCGAATCCCTCTCTGCCCTGCCCCGCCTGCCTCCAGCCCCGGCAAGCGCTGTCACCAGCCAGGGCCCCCTCCCTCCCAACAGCTCACACCACGGGCCTCCCTCCAGCCCCACACTGCAAACAGGTGCCACACCTATGCCCCCATCATGTCAGTGAATGCCTGCGCCGTTACCAAAGCAAAAATGAGCAAAATAAGCTTCCCAGTTCGGTCTGTTTTTGTCTTGCCCACACACAGACCCTGTAAGATAATCAATGTTCATCAGTGTTTTAAGCTGCTACGTTTAGGGTACCTTGTTATTCGCTGACCACATGTCAGACTAGAGAATAATGGAAACAAAGCCCATGCACCTAATACCCCAGAGGCTGGGTTTGGGGGGTATTATGGGGTTTTATGGAAGACGTGTGTGCCCCTTCCTGACTCCCTCCCATCCACTCCCCTGCACAGATAACTACTAGCCCCATCTGTGATTTAATTTCTCTGCTCATCTGTATGTTTTCATCACATGCGTATTATTCTCAGTATGTGGTTGCATTTTGCTGGGTTTTAACCAATGAAAAGTGAAACGTGAGTGCGTGAATTCAGACTTGCCTCTTGCGACGCCGATTCTGAGACGCACCCCTAGTGACTCGTGCAACTGAGGTTGACATTCATCGCCTTCTATACAGTTCCCTCTGCGTGAACAGAGCCACAGCTCACCGCCCCACTCTGCTGAGGACCCCACGGGGACTTGTCAGTTTTTGCTATCATGAACAATTTACATTCCAGCGCCTGTCCCTGGGGCACACACGGCATTTCTCCAGGGCGTTCACCTAAGAGAGGGGGCAGAGCACAGGAGTGCAAGTGTCCAGCTCTTCTAAGTAAAGCCAAATTGTTTTCCACTGGGGTCGTGTACAATGGACTCTTCAGCCGCCTTTCCAGTCTCTCCCAAGTAAGAGGCATACTTGTTTTGCTAATTACCAGCAAAGCTCTCAACCAACAAAAGGGAAAGCTTTTCCTGTTTGCACCATCACTACCGCAAATAAATAGTACTCCAAAGTAGTGACCCAGACAGCTGGAACATATTAGTCACAGGACATCAGCACTGACTTCGGAATAATGATGCAGACCCAGCCAGCACCACACACTGCCTGCGGGTAGAAGTCAAATTGGATTGCTAGGCCAACATTCAATTCCCAAATGGTTTTTCCTCCTGGTTGACTCACATATAGGGTCCCACTGTACTGTGGGCGTCTCAAACCAGGGAAAAAAATTAACTCACATGCGACCCAGCCAAATTCAAGATTAAAGCAGCAGAGTCTAATTATTTCAACGAAACTGTGCCGTGTTGTGTTTTTAACAGAGAGAGCTGATTATGTTTTTAATCTTTTCACCTATAAGATGAGATTGTCATTTATCATAACTAACTTTAGGTGCAGTAACTCCATAAAAAAATACTTGGCCTTTCTTTATGTAAGAAATGTCCCTCTTAGTTTCGCTAATTCTATTTCTTAGGTGGCAACAGTCATTTTGATGATAATTATTTGTATTTCTAGATAAAAACATGCTATCAAGCCTTCCTACTGGCATCAATACAAAAAATGAGAATTTCTTCCCACGTGGGCAGGAAGGAGAGTGGAACCCTTACCGTGAGTCTCACAGAGGCTCACCTCCCACCACTGAAAACACTGGAACCAGACAACAGAATTGGGTTATTTCAACCCCACCTCTTGATAATTTTTTTTTTTAAGATTTTATTTATTTATTTGACAGAAAGAGGCAGACAGAGAGAGGAAGAAGCAAACTCCCCACCCAGCAGAGAGTCCCATGTGGGACTCGATCCCAGGACCCTGAGATCATGACCTGAGCCAAAGGCAGAGGCTCAACCCACTGAGCCACCCAGGCGCCCCTTGACAGTTCTTTCTTTACAACCGTTGACCCCTGTGAGGTAGGCACTATCATTACACCCATTTTACAGACAGGAACCTCAAGGTGCAGAAAGCAATTAAGTCGTGTGCAGTCATGAAGCTGGTGACCGGCAGACAGAGGACCTGGCTCCAGGCCATCTACTCCAGAATCCAGAGTCTTCCACGTTCCTCTGGGCTCCTGTATTTCAAAGGCCAGCTCTGCTGATGAGGGATAACAAGAGAGGAATGCAGCTCACACAGGGTGGGTATCACATTCACACCTACCCAGGGGAGGACGACATGCGAAGTGCCCAGTCGGGGGACAGGAGAGCACAGGGAGCCCACTGCAGCCCAACCCTTGCTCCCAAGCCTCATGTACCCACAACAGATGATCTGACAATTTGCTCACACAGTCACTGCCATACCCTTTTGTTTTTGCCAGTATTACAGTGTCCTCTTCCTGTCCTACCCTAAACAGTATAACCTTGGCAACCAGATCAGCCTTAATGCTATTCGTAAAGGTTAGACATTCTTCACCGAAACACTGGAGCAGAAACGGACTCTAAGTAAACACCTGGCTCATTCAGCTTTTCTGTTACTGACTTCAGAAAACCTTAGGCACTCCTTTCAAATAGAAACATCTCTTCAAAGTATTTCCGGTTTCCTGGAAATCATCCCAAATGATCTGGCCAATAAAGAAAAAGCCTGATTACAGGACTAGCAAGTGACAGATGAAAGAAATTCCAGCAACAGCACGTACGCTATTGCTCCCAGCACCCCTCTGCCAGACCTAAGCTTAGGTATTTAAAGCATAATGTGGTGTTGACCAAATCTGTATGTATGTTTATAATTCCATTAAGAAGTTAAGAAATTAGGGTGGCTCAGTGGGTTAAGCATCTGCCTCTGGCTTGGGTCATGATCTTGGTCCTGGGATCGAGCCCGGTGTTGAGCTCCCTGGTCAGTGGGGACTCTGGTTCTCCCTCTCCCTCTGCTGTTCCCCCTGCTTATGCTCACTTGCACTTTCTCGAATAAATAAATAAAATCTTTTTTAAAAAAAAAGTTAAAAAATGAACTGGTTGATTAATTATGCCCTGGATAAATATAAAGTTTGCAAAGTGTAAAAAAAAAAGTATGAAATGTGGATTTTGGAAAAGAGCATCCAGATTAGCCACCAGCAAGCTCCAGGGTCACTGGTCCCTTCTGCATCTACAGTGGGGTGGGGGATGCTGGGCAGGGGCAAGTCGAGTACTGGAGGTCTGTCATGCAAAACCGGTACAGTGCAATTCCATCTTTCGGGCCAACTGAGGCAGTCTATTAGTAAGCCACACAGAGGAAACAGAGAAACACACTTCATAAAAGGAAAAGGCTGAATCTTGTGTCAGCTCTCGTATTTGATCTGGAGTGGAGCAGGGAAACCCACCAAGGAGAAGTTTTCCAGAGGGAGGTGGCCAGGACAGGACAGGAAGAGCCTCATCTGCTAGGAGGTGTTAGAACAGAAACTAATGCTAAGGCTTTCTCAGTAAATGCCAAGAGCCAGACCTTCTGCTGAGCAGGCTTCCTCCACTCTGCTTTAGAACCCTCACTCACTAACCCTGAGAGAAAATATCATGAGACAGATCCCTATTTAGAAGATACAAACACAGACTCAGAAATTAAATGACTTGCCCAGAGTCACAGAAGGAGGACACGGGCCTAACGCCTGGCTTGAAGTATGTGGGAGGCAACAAATATCCACTGAACAGGGCTCTACATATCTTCTCCACAGTGACAGAAAACAATACTTAAATCACCAGGATTTTGTGAAGATAAATTGAGATTCTGTTCATAAAGTTCCTTGTTCAGTGCCTCACCCCTAGTATCTACTGGAGTATGTGGACAACCATGGTGATATAAAAAGCCTAGGCACAATACCAGCCTGGAATACAACTGTGATGATGACAACAGGTGTAACCAAGAGTAAAACAAGACACATAGATACACATAACAGGCTAAGAAAAGCAAATAAGCCATGAAAAGATATTCAGCGTCACTGATCATCAGGGAACTGCAAATTAAGATCACACCTGGGTGATTCAGTTGGTTAAACATCTGGCTTTGGCTCAGGTCATGACCCAGGGTTCTGAGATGGAGTCCCTTATCAGGCTCCCTGCTCAGTGGGAAGTCTGCTTCTCCCTCTCCCTCTGCTGCTCCCCCTGCTTGTGCTCACTCTCTCTCTGACAAAATAGGTAAAATTAAAAAAAAAAAAAAAAATCAGAGAGAGAGACCACCACACACCTACCTACCAACATCAAATGCTGACAAAGACGCAGGTCAGCCAGGACTCTCACGTGTTTTGAAATGGGAATGCAATGGGGGGAGGGTAAAAAAAAAAAAAAAAAACTGTGGTACACCCATACACTGGAAGACTCCTTAGTAATAAAAAGGCACAAACTACTGATTTGGATGCATCTCAAAAGCACTCACGCAGAGAAAGGAGTCTCAGAAGGGGGTAATCTGCACGATCCCACTTCCGTGACATTCTGGAAAAGGCACAGCTAAAGCGACAGAGAACAGATCCATCTTGTCAGGAGTAGGGTTGGGGGCTGACTACAAGGAGGCCCCAGGGAACCCAAGAAGTGGCGGACTGTTCCACAGGCTCTTTGCCATGGAGGATATGTAGATCAGTGCACGCATTAAAACTCCAAGAACTAAATGTTCCACAAGTGAATTTTACTGCTGGAAAATTTATTAAATCACTGAATAAAATTTTTAAAGCAGAGAAAAAATTGGTAAGCCTTGGTGAATGGCTATTTGACGTCTGCTTTGAAGGGAAAGAGGGACACGTGAGGGTCAAAAAGCTCTGAGGCTCCTTGCCAAGATAACAATAATGGAACAGGACATCATGAAGAGTCCATACAAGGACCTCTGCTGGGCACAGAGGGTCAGGAACCTTGGTTTCTGATCTGACTTCATCAAAGGAGGACTGTGTCAGATTACATAAGCCACATCACCACCCCAAGCCTCGGTTGACCCACTCCTACAATGGAACAACAAAACAAATGGTCTTCTGCTCCTTTTCCACTGCAAACACTCCGGGGTCAATTTGTCTCCAAGTCACTGAATCTGGGCAGACAGTGGGACCAATAAGCAGAAATACCCACATACAGAAAAATGGCCAGGCATCCACACAAATGCCAAAAGAGAACAAAAATACAGTGAAAACCACTGACGTGAGTGGACGTGGGGGAAAATCATCAGTGAGGGGCAGACAGAAGCAGATGCAAATTAGCACTCTCTCACACGACAGAATCCAAGAGAAGACAGGTCTCCTTGGGGCAGAGGATAAAACACTGGCAGGGTCGAGATGAGGACTGATAAAACAGGCAGGCTCAGCTTCCCTGCAACAGGCCATGGCAGAAGCAACAATTTTCAAAATTTTAGAAATTCCTGGAAATTAAAAACGTGATTGCTGAGTGCTGCTGAGCTGTCTTCTTATCTCGCAGAGACTCCAGAATTCTAGAATGGAAGAAACCATTTCATTTTCCAAAGGGTTCAACAGAGGGCTGCCTGGGTGGCTCAGGAGGTTAAGCATCTGCCTTCAGCTCAGGTCATGATTGCAGGGTCCTGGGATTGAGCCCTGCGTAGGGCTCCCTGCTTGGCAGGGAGTCAGCTTCTCCCTCTAACCCTCCCCACTGCTCATGCTCACTCACTCTCTCTAATCAAATCTTTAAAAAAAAAAAAAAAGGGGGGGATTTAACAGAATGTAAAGAATGTAACTTATTAAAGGAAAGGACTAAGATTTTACTGTTGTCACCTTATTAGTTTGTGGGGCAGGGAAAGCACTTGACGTCTGTAAGATGTGGCAAACCCCCAGGCTCCGAGCAGAGCAGAACCCTGAAGCCACTCCTGGGCCAGGCCCCTGCGGCCAAGGGAACCCAGGGAGACACAACATCTGAGCACTTCACCAGTGCTGAAGGGAGGACAGGGAAGTGGACAGTATTCCCGCAAAGTTCACAGAGAACTTTTCTAACATCACACCTTCCTCCCATTCTCATTTCTGATGCTGACATGCGTGGGAGAGAACGCATAGGACTTCAGCTCCAAGTCTGTCTCTTCTCCCACCAGCGACCCCCCAACTTCAGGAGCACTGCTTCGCTGCTCACTTCCCTTTCTGTCCCCACAGGAGGGGACAGCCCCAGGTTCCCAGCCAGCACCAGGGCCAGTGGGGCCTCACACCTGCTGGGTGTCCCCATGTCCACGGAGGCACCTGAGGGGACACACACACAAGGTGTTTCTGCTGCTGCTCTCCAGGGCTGGGCTGTGACCTCACGTCCTGCATGCACACGCACATCCCAACTGCCCCCTCCAAGTAGCCACTGTGCTTAGGGGAATGACCATGGCAGGTGCAGGGCAACACCCAGCCCAAGGCAGCTGGGGCAAGGGGAACATGGCTCACTCAGGAGACCCTGAAAGAGGAAACTAAGGCAGACCAGTGCAGCAGAAGGCATTCGCCTGGGCACAAAGCTCAGACATAAGGAATCACTACCAGGGAAGTGAGAGGGACAGCAAGGGATAAACCACAGACACATTCAACTGAGGCACTCAGGCTTTCTCCTTGGGGCTCAGGGAAACACAGGCACAAGTCAGCGGGACGTTACCACGTCTGCCCCTGCAGCCCAGGAAGGGGACTGACCACAGCCGGGAGAGTGGAATGAGGTCAGGTCTCAGGCTTCTCCTCGTGGAGCTGCTTACTCCAAACCCCCATAGGCCACACCACCTCAAAACTGCGCAATGTCTAAAAACTCAACTCCCTGCTCTTAACCTCTCGGCAGCCGAAATAAGAACAGACCTCACATCAGAGAGGGCAAGGGGCTTGCTTACTCCAGGCCACACCGCCAGAAGGAGAGGAGCTCCTTCCAAGATAGCCTGCTTCTGGGATGCCTGCTGCTCTTCTCTGCTGTCCTGGTCCATTAAGGGCCTAGAGCTATCGATTCTGTAAGGTGAGGGCTCAGGGGTACTGCTCTCAGGCCATGGACTTCTCTTGCTACTCCTGAGAAGAGTCCAGGCAGCCCTGAACAACCTACTCTAATCCCTAGGACCACATTCCCAGGGCGGAGCTCTGGCCCACCTGCCCCATCTCCGTGTCTTCAAGTTCATGCCAAGTTCATACCAACAGCTCCTGAAGCCGTTCTGGTTTTCCACAGGAGCCACTTCTTTTTTTTAAAGATGTTATTTATTTATTTGACAGAGAGAAAGTGATAGAGGGAACACAAGCAGGTGAAGTAAGAGAGGGAGACACAGGCCTCCCGCTGAGCAGGGAGCCCCATCCGCCTGATGTGGGGCTTGATCCCAGGACACTGGGATCATGACCTGAGCCGACCAGAGGCTTAACCACTGAGCCACTGAGGTACCCACAGGAGCCGTTTCTGAATGCATCGGCTCTACCTTGTGTAGGGACCCTAAAAGTTCCCTGAGGGCAGTCCTCAATTTAACTCACAATTGTATCACTGTCTGGGCCCAACAAGATACTTCCCCCTCCTCCAAAGCCAGCTGTCTGCAATACTGTTACCTCCCCGCGAGGAAAGGAGGGGAAGGCGGGAAGGCCAAGCCACTGGAGAAGGATACACAGTGTTTCTGCGAAGCCTGCCACTCCCCTTCCCACTGTCCCAGGCACCAGAGAGCAGAGAACCAGACTCCACAGCCCCTGAACTTCCAGTCCTGCGGAAATGGGGTGTTTTTTTAAAAAAGAAATTATGCACATATACACACTCCCCAAAACACATCAAATATACAAAATATTTGATAAAACTGAGGGTTTAGGTCTACATGTTCATTAAATTATTCTCTTGTGTTTTTCTACAGGTGTAAAATATTTCATAATAAAAACATCTAAAACTGAGGGGAAAAAAATCAATGTCAGGCCACAGTACTCTGTGGACAAAGAACTGGCTGGTCAGACTGATTCATTTGCAAAGGCTCTAGACAGAGAAAATCTTCTTGGGATGTTGTGTTTTTCACATCGTGCTCCACAGGTATAAAAGCAACCAGAACAAAAGATGGAAATGCATAAACTCAGATGATATGAATGCAATCGAAAACCAGAATGAGGTTTCCCGTCCACCAGTCCCTCGTGCTACCACCAAATCCTCTGTAGCAGTAAATAATGAAAGAAAATAAGAGGATGACTTAACCACTTTCTTTTTTTTTTTTTAAATAAAGAAAGAGATTGTATTTTTTTCGAGTAAACTTTACCCCCAACATGGGGCTCGAACTCACAACCCCAAGATCAAGAGCCATGTGCTCCACCGACTGAGCCAGCCAGGTGCCCCCATAACCACTTTCTATTACTTTCTGGCCTCAGAAAGAAGCCCTACCTTCTTAAGAAGCCCTACCTATTAAGAAGTTAACAGGCACTACCATGTTCTCTACACGTGCTGGGCATCCACAGACCCAATGCCGTAACAAACCCGCAAGAGACAGGCACTTTTCTCCCTGCCCCATCACCGGTGGTGGCCGTGCAGGCACCCAAACCCGTCTCCAGCAATAAACCATCCTCCATGATGTATGCTGCCCAGGGCCTCGTGTTCTCTCACTTATTTTCCATAAACATTGGCATCACACAAAGGAGCGAATCTGACAAAATCTCCACCAACTAGTTCAGCAAGCCAAAAGAAAAAAAAAAATCCAAGAAATCACAATCGTACGATATTCAGTCTCAGAAACAGTACCTCCAAATGTTAAGGCAATAAGGAAAACCAACCGGTAAAGAAAATTAATTGTGCGATCCTCTAGAGTCCCAAAATAAATACCGCATGAATGTTCTAAATCAAACGGCCATAGAATTTGAAGGGGCCTTAGAGATGCAACTGGCAACAAACCCATGAGACCAGAAAAGTGAGTTCTTGAAGTCAATTTCTAATACTTTTTATCTTTAATCATGTGTTACTGTGAACAGTGTGCAAAATGTGTGTTCTCCGCCAAGACAGAGGAACAGGACAGGCGAGAGCACGTGTGAGCAGGGTGAGATTTTATTTACTGAATTTTCAGAAGAGAAGATCATAAAACTTGAAATACATGCCACTGTTCATCCCAGCAGGGGGCTTAGCCATTCTGGAAACAAAGTGCAGGTCGGTCGGAAAAGGTTGGGTTTTACTTCTGAGCCCTCAGAGTTTTGTTCTCCCGGCAGAACCCTGCTTCGGAAAACGCTCCATACTTCCCCGATCGCTCCCCAACGCAGTCTAAGTTTTAGGCGCTCAACTGCTCTGACCATGCCTCCCAGACAGTAAGGAACCTTTTGAACCCAAACCCAGTAACGGAGCCCTCTCCCAGCTGGACCCCATCCGCACAAGACCCCAGCTGGAAGAGACGGGGCCCTTTGCCTGCACAACGCAGGCATCAACAGTCCAGGGGCATTTGCCATTTTCCTCTCTTGATCTAAACCTCCTCGAGAGTGGGGCCCGCTTTCCACATCAGGGATCACTGGTGTCCCCGGCCCATCAGGGGACACACAGGCAGGAGGCCCACGTCTCTGCCATGCTCTCGCCAACGGAAGGGAACCAAGACGACAATGTACGGACAGCGGTAACAGAGCACGTCCTACGCCACCTTCAGCTGTCAGGCCCAGAACGGAAGGCAGACTTCTGCTGTAAACTGTCTGCCTGGGGATCTGAGGCAGCGTGTTCATTAGTGGTGCCCTGAATGTTCGGGGTACAAAAGCGCCCCAAATTGTCTTTCTCCCCAGACACCTATTGCTGATGATCTGTAGCATGTTGGACAAAAACACTGATGCAGACGGCTTTGTGGTTATTTTCTGAAGTAGAATATTTGACTGCCAGTGTCTAACTAAACACGTAATAATAGGGCAGAGTATCAAACATGCCAGTTATTTGCTCCCAGCCCCGTATTTCAATCAAGGCCGGGGGGCGCCTGGGTGGCTCTGTTGGTGAAGCATCTCAGGTCATGATGCGGGGACCCTGGGATAGAGCCCCATGTCAAGACTTCTCCCTCTGCTCCTCCCTCGTCCCCTCTCAAAAAACAAATGAATAAAATCTTTAAAAAAGAAACAAAGTTTAAATCAAGGCTTATTTTAAATCCACTCCACAACTCTGCAACCCACAAACACACCCCTCACTAAAAAGATCATGACAGATGCTAGAACAGGATGAACCAGAAAGAGAGACCCTACAGCAAAACGCAGACTTCCACTCTGAACAGAGTCCACAGTGCAGAGGGCAACCGGAAGGACAGGTCGCTCTCCTCAAACAAACAGACTCGTCCACGCTGCTGAAACCACGGGTCATCCCACTGGATTCCTGCAGGCCCCTGAAGGTACAACACGTTTCCCTTCTCTTAGCACAGACAGGAAACGAACCTGTCTCCCGCAACTTCACAGAACAGTGCCCGGCCCTGTGGCTGCAGGACATCTGTGCCCCCCTTGGTACGGGCAGCACACAGCAGAGCTAGGGGACAGTCTGTCGTCCCACGGGCTCCACCCAGCCTCCCCTACATACAGGTGCACACCCAGAGCTGATACCCCGTAGGAGCACGCACCCAGGCCCAGAACCTCAGCTCCCCTCCCAAACACACAGCGGTCCCTCCACAGGTAAGCCCACCCTGCCAGGAATGAGCTCAGCGACTGGCAAAGTGTGGACAAAAGTCGTGATCTGCACGCCCAGAGAGGACTGTACCGGCCAAGGCTGAGCGGCTGAGCCGGGGGGCCAGCCCGGCTGCCCGTTCTCCCTCCTGCTGGGCAAGACCGATCGGAACAAAAGACGTGAAAACACCAGGCTATTTTCCAAGAACGCCGCCAACAGGCCTCAGGGAAAGCTTGCTGCCAAGTTCACGGGCATCACCCGCTCTCATGCAATCTCCTCCTTGACTGATGGGGGTTCCAGCCCAATAAACCTAATGTAAGGGGTGCACTAACAAATAAATAAAAGTTAAAAAAAAAAAAAAAAACAACCCTACTTCAAGATGAAAATGAGCCACACACAGAAGGACAAATGCTGTACGGTTCCACTTACATGAAGTCCCTAGAGCAGAGAAAATCAGACAGAGAAAGAGTGGATGCTGTGGCTGCAGGGCGGGAGGAAGCGAGGACAGACTCTCAGCTCCCAAGGATGAAGGAGTCCTGGACACGGAAGGCGGTGAGGGCTGTTCAACAAAGTAAGTCCACTTACGGCCACAAATTACCCACTTAAAGATGCATAAATGGCCCATTTTCTGTTACTTATATTTTACTATAATTAAAACAAAACAAAAGATGTCTGTACTCTTTCAAAGCAAATTACAGATTTGGGACACGTTCAATCACATCTCAGAAATGGACGCTTTGCGCCCATACTAACAAAATAAACAGCGCAGCTATGTAAGTCGAAGGATGCCCCAGAGCTGTGTGGCCAAAATCTAGGGTTGGGTTTCGATCTGGAAGGGTGAACAGCAGATGCTTCTGGAGTCCTTGAATCGGCGTGTCATCCTGCATCACTACTCAGTGTGGCAACATCAGCAACATGAGCCTCTTCTGAATATTTACCGTGAGTGTCAGCAGACCAATTTCCCAACATCGTGAGCCTTCCAAATGATTCTCGGAATAAAAACCTCTCTCACCCACACACAAACGACGGGACACCCGAGGGCTTCTGTCCTGCACTTAGGACCTACAGGTGCACCCGTAGGCGCACCTATGTACTTATGACATGACGGAGACGTCCCGAGACGGTCACAGACAGGCTGGAGGGGCTGGTTAGTCAGGACCTGTCTCAAAGGTCTGCCTGAAGAGAATTCCAACACTGTAGTGCAGAGAGCAGAACCCACGGAGCGCGATGGCCAATGGAACCAGGTCCGCGCTGGAGCCTGGGGTGCCAGAGAGAACAAGGATTCCTCACAGGCTACGTCTCTACAGACTCTGTCATTCTTGTCCAGGGAAGGTGCTGCAGCTGGTGTGCAGGCAGGGCAAGTTGAGATGCCAGCGGAATTCTGTGATCTCCAAAGCCAATGACACCGCTCCACGCTGCACTTCTAGAAAGCCATGGCCTCAGGACCGTGGCTCTCTCCACTGGCGGTGTGAGGCAGCAATTGCGGACCAAACTACCAGCAAAAAATCTGTATGAAGGCAACCACCTCACTTCCGCTCCTGAGATTATCCCAGTACCCTCTTTTTCCAGCATGGCACAAAGCTGGGACGATAGCCACTTTCCACAGCGGCACCCCCGTCACCAAGGAAATTGGCAGGTCCAGGAGTTAGAGACACTGGTGATCTGACAAAAGTTTGAGAAGTCGGAGACCTCCTCCCCTTCGTAGTGTGTTATCCTGACAGCTGGCCGAAACAGTAACTCTTCAAAAACCAAAAACACAAATGAAGCCTTGCAGTCCCCTCCCCCCTGGCTGAGCCCCTGCCCGCCCTGTGCCACCAACCTTCACTATGAAGACCACACACTAAGAAATTAAGTTTCCTGTGCTGTTATCATCTTAATAACATTGTAATCATCTTCATAAAGCTTCAGACTTCTCCCTGCATCCCAGAAGCCCATTCCAGAGGCTGTGAGACTTCCTTTTGGCAACACAGGTCCTGTTACCATTCCCTCTTTTGGCATTCGGCCACAATGTTCATTGAGCACACATTCAATATTTATATAAAACTGACGGAGAGGGTCACACACCAAAATGCTAGCAGTGGTTATCGACGGGTGACAGGATTCTGAATGATGTTCTTTTGCTTATGCAGTTTCTAAGCAGAAAAGAAAGATGAAAAGTAAGGGAGAAAGGGAGAGTGGGGGAGGGGCTGAGGAGGAGAAGGCAGGAGAAAGGTTTCCTAAAGGAAAACCAAACCTAGCCTAAAAGGCAAAGGCAAAGCAGCCTTCAACAGCCAGACCCCAAGGGACCGAATTATTCGGAGGGGTCCCTGGCAACCCAACCCAGCCCAGGCCTCCTGCGGACTGCCTTCCTGAACAAATTCACTCGGCATTCCATCACACAGCCTTGTCGGGAGGTCCATCCCCAGCTCCCCTCCCAGGAGAGCCGCCCCTGAGAGCAGAGCCCCAGCCTCCCCAACCTTGGGTGCAGCTCCATACGGCCAGCAATGGGAACTACAGACTGGTTTTTAACTGCAGAGTCACGTCTGTGTGGAAGAGCCATCCCCATGGTGACTGGAGGGGACATGGCTAAGAGGCTACAAGGAGTCTGGACACCCCGATTCTGATCCACATCCCACCAAGCTCCGAGAAAGGATTTAAACCAGGTGATTTCTAAGACTGGAGCTCTACTCCACACGGCTGCCAACACCATAAACAATCAAATGTCAGAGGCAAAGACTTGGAGCGACATGGGGCCCGAGAGAGGTGACGGTGAGCAACCAAAGGCGAGAAGGCAACCGACACGGAGAACAGAAGCCAAGGAGAGTAGGGGCACTCGCCCCCCAAAACCATGTGCCATCCTCCCTTTCCACCCACAGAGCCTGGCACAGTGTGGGTTAAAGGCGGCTGCAGAAGTTCAAGAGTAGGCACGGGCAGGAAGACAGTGCGATGACTGCCTTCTGACTTTCTGGAAAATCGGTGGCTCTGGGTCAGGGATGCAGCCAGGAACAAGCAGACAGACAGTGGATCAGATTTTACGGGATCAAACTGCCCGTTACAAGGCATTCTTTGCACAGTCCTCTGCGAGTATTTTAACACTTCTTTATGAGAAATTCAGCAAGGCTCCACTCATAACCAGTGGACCACAGGCTTACTGAGGGTGGGGACCATATGCATACCCTCCTGGCCGGGCCGCCTGGCCCACAGCAGCCACCAACCAGGACTTTCGGAACAGTGTATCTTGACAGAGATCACAAGTAGATAGAGAGGCAGGCAGAGAGAGGGTGGGGGAAGCAGGCTCCCTGCTGAGCAGAGAGCCCGACATGGGGCTTGATCCCAAGACCCTGAGATCATGACCCAAGCCAAAGGCAGAGGCTTTAACCCACTGAGCCACCCAGGTGCCCCCACCACAGACCTTCTTGCACACAACAATGTCAGAGGACATCTTTCTCTGGGATTCTTCCAGATAACGTTCTCAAGGGGTGCCTAGTGCTCTGTTGTGTGGGCACACGTCATTTGTTCAGCCAGTGCACTAGTGCTTGATATGGTTTCCAACCTTTCCAGTAGACAGCTCTGGGATGAATGATGGGCCTGATTGCTTCTTAAAATAAACTCCTGGAAAGTATGTAAGGATCCATGCCAGCCCTCTCCAGATCGACCCTCCACACCCTGATCTTGAAGGACAACGGTCATGAACTTCTCACACAGGGGAATCTCCGAAACCAGGCACCTCTGACAGCAACAGCCAAAGCCCTAACTGTCCTCTCCAGACCCACTTCCCCTCAGACACAGGCATCGGAGGGAAGCACCTGTCCTAGAGTCCCTCGCGGGCCTCCTGGGGCTCACCTTCTCCAAGGGCTCCGTGGACAACGAGCCACATGGCGGCCATGTCACGCATGCCACCCGCCTTCTCCCTCTGAGGTGGCCAGTCCTCCCCGATGCTGGCTCTGTCCCTTTATTTCTAGGTCCTCAGAGGAAGAAGGGACCCTGCCACACCCCTGCGACACAGAAACGTCAAGTCCTCCAAACCCATGAGAGGCTTCTGGCTCCTGGCAGGTGTCCACCTCCCCTCTGCAGTGGTCTGGTCATATCACTCCCTCTAACAAGGGCACAGGCAGCAATAATGACCCTCAATCGTACAGTCTTAACTCCTTACCCACGTTCTTAAAAAGGGACCACTCAGAGGTCTTCCTTGTGAATTTCACAAACACTTTAGACACACACCCGAAATGATGAGTGTGACTTAAGTGGTTTGGTGAAACCCACACAGGGACCCCAGCAAGAAACTGGGTGCGCTCCCAGGGCCTTCACACAGATGGCCACAGGGGGCTTGAGACGTCTCTGTCAGCTCCCACCCCCTGGCCTAGGGCTCTAAAATCAGAGAAGGGAAAAGCAGGCCACATGCAGGGCGCCGTGGAAACTTGGCACGCAGCCCAGCACGATGGCTGGTAACTCTGTAGATCCTGTCAGAGGAACTCTGGTGTCACCGCATGGCCATGAAACAAATGTCAGATCACCAGCCTGAGAACCGGCAGCAGCGCCAAGTGGAGGCACCGCCGAAGCTCTACCTCCGAGCAGCAGCGAGCTCACCGACGAGCTCAGGGCTGCCCGACGAGCTCAGGGCTGCCCGACGAGCTCAGGGCTGCCCGACGTGAGGACTGCGTGAGACCCACTCTGGAAGGCTCCCTGCGAACCGAGCCTCTGCTACGCTCACACCTGTCCTCCATCTGCTTGTCCGTGTCAATGACCCTGAAGGCTTCGGCCGAGACTGGGGCCGCCTGTGAGGATCTCCACACAGACGACGCCAAAGGCAAAGACGGGACGTCCTGTGCACTTGGGATCCTGGGGTAAGGAAACTGAACTCACAGTCAGCGGGTAGAGGGACAGGCTCTGGGATGAGATCAGGGAGAAACACAAGCAAAAGGACAACAGTCCACGCAGGCAAACAGCAGGAATACTGAGGCCCTCCAGAATTCAAGCAAAGGCCCCCAACCACCCAGTGAGCAGGGAGGGAAGCCGCACTCCCTCTGTCCGACAGGACTGTGAGGGGGAGGGGGAGCCCAGGATGGCTGCCACCTCGGCCAGGAGGACCCACCTGACCACCCTGCGATGCAGGGACCACGATTCCCCTCTCACGTGACACAGCTGGTGCCTAGAACCGAGCTCACTGCCCGCCCAGCACTCCCTAACCGCTCTCCGCATCCGCTCTTGGCGGTCCTTGCCTTTCTGGTTCTCATCATGGAGGGGCCCCCATTGTCGGGCGCCCCCACTCAGTGGCTCAAGACAGTGGTTCCCCCCTCACAGGAGTGCGCAGGCAGCCATCACACCTGTCCCCACCTGCTCGATCCGTCTCCGGGGACCCGGAGACCCGGGCCACAGCGGCGGAAGGCCCTGCACCAGCCCACACAAGATGCTTGTCCGGCACCCAAGCCTGCCAGCGCCTCATCCCTCCTCCACCCGCCCACACAACTCAGAGGAGCCACGACCACTTCTCCTCATGCCCCCCGCACACGTGCGCCCCAATCAGACGGCCGCCCATCAGCCTGCGACTGTCAGGAGGGGACAGCTCTCAGCACTGCGCCCCTCTGCTCTTTCTCTGGCCTCCACGGCTGCCCCCACTACTGGGATGGGGGGACGCCTCAGCCAATGCACCCCACCTTCTTAGGGAGCTGCTCTGCCAAACTCTGCTCTCCACCCAAACCCCCAGGACGTGTCTGCCCTACTCTGAACCTTCCCTGAGCCTGTGACTCTGGGGAGCCCCGTTCCCAGCATCTACACGGCCTGGCAGGAGGGCCCCCACCCCACCCACCATCTCAGGCTGGTCCTGGCTTCACACGGTGCACCGGACTTCACACAGTGGGACCGAACATCCATGTTTTGTACCTTGAACAGAGACAGCCTGCTGGGAGGGTCACCATAAACAGTGACAAATCCACCAACCACTGTTGTTGCTACAGCGTGGTCTGGACACACGGCTCACTGGGACCAGGAAGAGGCACTGAACGGAGACTCTTTTCTGTGAACAGGATGATAAACACCAGGTGACGTGGGGCTCAAAGCCACGCTTTCGGGTGTTGTGCAATCTGGGAGCCGATGACTAGGGTCTGCAAGCCCAAGTTCTCCATCCACAGGTGAGGAAGCAGAGGCGAGAGCCGGCCAAGGTCACAGCTTGGGCACACCTGGCCTGGCAGGTGTCTGTAAGCGTGTCCGGGAAGGGGAAAGGGAGAAGGCAGAGGGGAGGACCACGTGAATGAGAAATGCAAACCACTGAAAACAAACTGAAAATGGAATTTCGAACTTTGCCAAAAATTGTGGGCAAATAAAACCTCGTTTCTAATAAAGAATCTCTCTTTAAAACACTGATTCACCATAAAGATAGTCATTCATCTTCTCCAGGTTTTACGTTCCAGGAGATAGTGAAAAGTGAGCCACATTTTCTAGAAGACGAACTGTCAAGGGTCCCCTATGACCTCCTACGTAGTTTCCAAGCGCAGTTCCAGTTCCTGGTTCCCCTTCGCAGGCTGACCATGCACAGCCACCTCTTCTGACACTCCCTCTGTTGAGGGATGGGGCTAAACCCGGCAGCCCCAGAAATAAGGGAGAGAAGATGACAACACCCAGCTGCCCCACTTCTAGGTCCATCTGCACTAGCCTGCCACCTGGGCTACCTGTTCCCTACAGTGCACAGGGAGCACTGGCAGGGGACCCTCTCGGGCCAGCCTCCCACCTGGCCCCCCCAGGGGCCGCACCCACAGGTACCACGCTGCCTTTGCCACAGGGTGATGGCATGCACAGATCTGCCCCACCACCACCCCCCACCCCACCCCACCCCCAAGAACCCAGACCACATCTCACTCGTCTCTGCACTTCACAAGGATTAATATGGTTCCAGCCACTGCAGACCCGCAACGTGCCTTTACTGCCATTATAAAGCCCAGGCTACAGAGACCAGACGTCAGAACATCTCTCGTGTGGCTCCCAGTGTTCGCCTGCCAATCCCCCATCCCCTCTGCCTGCCGCCATCCCTCCCCGAACAATCCTCCACAGCAAGGTCATGGGAACGCCTCGAGAACCAGCATAGGGAAAGGTCTTCCCCCAAAAGACAATCTACTCGTGAGTTCTCCTCTGAGTTAGAATCGAAGTTCCCATTTCCTACAAAATCTTTCAGATCTCAGTATGTCTCATTCCATGGACATGGTTCTCATGGAGGAAACACAGCCTCCGTTGCCAAATGGAAAACTCTGGCAATTCGAACGCCATTTCTCCTTCTGGGGGCTTTGTGCACTGGGCATGCATGACACGTGAACACACCTGACCTCACCACCGCTGGGGAAGGGGCACAGCCCTGTCTTTTTCTTCCTTTTTTTAAGTTCCTTCCTCCATATAGTTTTCTACTACAATTAGCTCAAATAAGACGATCTTCAGCCTCTCTACTGTCAGGATATCTTTACACACTTCTAATTTCTCTGTGCCTCATCTTTCCAAATGATAGATGATGGGACAAAGCCTTTTTGTGCCTCTGTTAGGGAGTGAGCAAGGTGGAAAATAGCAAAAACACATCAGGGCATCTCCCTAAGAAGGGAAGCACGACAGGGCACTTTGCACTAACGATTCTCAAACTGCACTCCTGAATTTTCTCCCCACCCTGGGTTATCACCCATTTGGGCCCCTGTCAGAAACACGGGCAAGGGCAGAAAGCAAATTCCGACCCTGCACTGGCTCAGAACCTTTCCACTGGCATAGATAAACATGACCATGTGCGTTGGGTCTTTACTGCATGACGGGGAAAGGATTTAAAACTTCTGCATCTGAAATCATCCCACCCGACCAGGACTAGAAGCAGGAGCATGTGGCCCCTCATGGACACTAGTGTTTCTGAGGGCAGGGGCTCTCCAAGAGTGGTCCCAGGCCAGCCACAGTGTCCGTGAACACATCACGCATGGCCACTTCCCAGGTGTCTGTAACAAACCTCCAGGTGCTCCTAATGCTTGTGACACTCGAGAATCTCCCGCCTGGGCTGGTAAACTTCCAGGTCACAGGAACACCCTGCTGGGCTAACCCGCATTGTCACCACGCTTACCTATGACGGTTACCCACCAACACACCTACGCTGGCAACAGGCAAAGGCCTCGAACATTATGAACCCTTGGGGCATTTCTCCTACTCTGTGGGAAAATTACTTGTGCCTGACTGCTTTCAGGTCTGAAACAGGAATGAAAGAATCTCCATCTCCGAGGACGGTCGTAAGGCACAATGGCTTAGGGGGTCTCCGATCATGCAGTGAGACCTCCATGAACATGAATCCCTATGATTAATACCCCTTCACCAAAAGGGGTATTAACCGTCTGATGTTTGCCTTCCCTGTCCCGCAGCCCCGATGGAGGATCCGCTGGGCCCGCCAAGACCGCATACGGTTCCATAATCCGCCAAGGAGTCATTCGTCTCATTTACAATCCGCATGCCCACCACGAGCCTGGAAACAAAGAGAGAGTCCCCTCTGTGCACCTGTGCCCTCACAGGCTCTTCCCGACAAAAGCCACCCAACCCTGGGCATAAGGCCCGATGCACGTCAAGGGAGACGCAGGAGGAATGCAACGAAATGAACGGCAGGAGTCCTAAGAGTGACTCACATTCCAATGGTGATGACCTTGTGCCCGGCTCTAAGCCCCCGACAAGTGCAGTCCTCACAAGGACGTGCTGAGGTGTCTGAAGTTATGACACCCAACGATGAGGGTCAGGGAAACTCAGAAGATTCACATAACATGCCTCAGGTCCCGCAGCTCCTAAATGGTAAGGCCAAGACCTGAATGCACACACTCAGGCTCCAGTCAGGGTTCCTAACGACTGTACTACACGACACAAAGCTCCTAGTTAGCTGAGCATCTACTACCCCCTTGTTACAGCTTTTCCCAAAGCAATCATCCTGAGACACTTAAAATTAGGCCCACACCCATGGCCACAGGGTTGAATACTCGGCCCTCCAAGCCCTAGACAGAAATGCTAGCTAACTATACTTGGTTTCTCCCTCCTTCTCTCTCCTCTAATCTGATTCCACCTGAGTCAAGTGAAAACTCACAGAGCAGCATTTCCCTCTTCTCCCAACTCCCCTGCCACACCACTTAACCCCTGATTACAGACCGTCTATGACACCAAGTTCTCTAATTGTTTCTCCCCCAGGGGACTGCCGAAGTCTTTAGAAGTAACCACCCTTTCTGTGAAACCCCACGAGAGTGGGTAAGAGCACAGCCTTGCTTGTGTGGACCTGGCAAGAGTTACACAGTTCAATGGTTGGCTTCGCTCCGCTCTGCTGACACTTGTCAACCCTGAGGGGCGGGATGAAAGCACTCGGTTGACCTACTGGAAGCCAGCACACAACGGAGGCTGAACACAACAGGCTCTGAAGGGCGACTCTTTCACAATCTGTAGGCCCTGCCTCTCCTACCTTATCCCCTGGGAGCCTTCAGCAGGCCCTGGGGGAGGCTGTTGGGGTCCAGGTCGAAGAAAGAAGCACCCCCAGGGACAAACAGTGAGTAACTGCCTGGCCCATGCCACTCAAGGCTGAGGAATGGAGAAAAGTCCATCCCCAAAGCCCCGACTCTGCCCACCTGAAAGGTTAAGACTAAGGAACTACCCAAAGCAACTCGTTATCTTTGTAAATATGAAACAAAACCAAAAAAACCACCATGACAGAAAATGTTACGTTCTGTTAAAACGTCATTTGTAAAAGATGAGATAATCATGCTCACAGATAGAACTGCAGGATTAAGATACAAAATGTGCCATCTCTCCCCGTGTGAGACTCCAGCACCAGTCCCATTTCCAGGACTTGTGGAGAACTCGACAAGCGTTCAGAGAAGTGTACGGAAGGACAGACGTCCACGAGGACCAAGTCCTGAAAAAGAACAGCAAAGGGGAGGCTCACCCTGCCAAGCTGTGAACCTCAAAATAATCTGGCAGAGAAACAAAGAATCTGGGAAGAATCTCAGAATCATTACGCGAGTGTAGTGGGAACAGACTTTCGGTCTGGGGTGAGGAGAAGGTTCTGGAGACAGAGAGCAGTGATGGGCTCACAAGACTGTGACTGCACAAATGCTGCCTGCCTGTATGCTTAAAAACAGTACGTTCTGTATCTATTTTGCCACAAATTAAAGATTTAAAAAATCAGTATGCCAAGTGGAAGGAGACAGATACAAATGTGGCTCCGTTTACGAAAACTCTCGAAAACGCGAGCACTCATCTACAGCAGCAGAAAGCACCTCAGGGGGCTGCCTGAGTCTGGGTTCGAGTGTGGACGGGCTGCCAGGGGGCCTACAGGAAGCTCGGGGTGACGGAGATGCTCGGGATCCTGACTGTGGTGGTTTCACTCTGTCAGAGTTCAGCAAATCGTATGCTCAGAACAGAGGTAGTTAACCATATATAAACTATACTTTAATCAATTTTTTTAAAAGAGGCTTGTGTGCACATGGGGGAAACCTCAAGTATGACAGAGGTGGCTCCACAGTCTCCCCCGAAATATTAAGGAAAAAATACAGGATTTAATGATGTGGGAAAAACTGGGTCACAAAATGGAAAGAAGGACCGGGGCCCTGGATCCCTGCTTGAGGCCATGGGTGACAATGAACCACACACAGCAAAGCCCTTCCCGTGGGAACAAAAGCAGGGAACACCCGGGTGAGCCCGGGACCAGAAGAACACCTTCAGGCCCCTGCAGCGCCACATAAAGCAACAGGTAATGGGGCTCCATCAAAACAAAAATTCGAGAGAGTGACCACTGACAAGGTTGACATACCTACAGAAGGAGGGAATTACATTCTAGAATACGCAAGAAGCACCTGCAAACCAGCACAGCAGAAAAACAGACTACGGCGGGTAAGGAACTCTAACAGCTAGCAAACATATTAAAAAGATACTCAAATTCACTAAGACACGATACAAGCTCCCAGGAAAATGAGGAGATCCCTCACCCTAGCCAGCAATTCGGGTAAAATTAGAAAGAGGCCTCATACCAGCCACTGTCGAGTATGTGGGGGATCAGGAACCCTCGTGCACCCACGCGGAGAACAATCTGGCAGCATTTAGGAAAAACAGATGTGCTCACTCCCTTTCACCCAGCCACTCCGCCCCCGGGGCATGCGCCCTTGCGAAAGTGGGTCCCACACTGTCCCAAGTATCGCAGTCTCCAGACCCGGCATTCTACAACACCAGCTGGTGGGGGTGTGCCCCTAGGGTTTCTCATTGGGGTGTAGGCCGGGGCCCCAGAATGTGCATTTCCAGCAGGTCCAGGCGCTGCCGCTGCTCCTGGGTGCGGTCACTTGCAGAACCACGACCCTAGAGACCACCTCAGGTCCACCTTGGAAAGAACATACACACGATGTGCACCACATCACAGAGTGGAGGTGAGCTCAGTATCCCTTGCCAGGGAAACGGGTAATAAAACTAGAAGCGGCACCGCAAAGCACCCGATGAGCCCACAGGTACACAGACCTCACAGAGTCTTGAATGAAATTCTTCGACTTTTATGAATGTGTGAAGATTTTCGCAACGAAAAGGTTTACTGTTGAATGAAAGAGGAACCCAGTGAAACCTAAAGCATAGGACCACTTATGTAAACTAAAGACAGGCACGAAATAACATCTTTAACGAGCACACAGACATACCTAAGAATATATCCAAGCCAGGAGAGGAGGCTCCTTGGGCGGGGAGAGGAATGGCAGTAGAATGTAGGGAAAAAGTCCGACAAGAAAAGGGCTTTGCACAGGAGAAGGTCTTGTGCCAAAAACCGATGGACACCGAGTCCCAGCACTTCGATGTCCGAAAGGTAAAAGCCACAAGAGCAGCTCTGAGTGCCCCCTCGCCTGCCTCTGCACACAGTGGAAGCCCCCAGCCGTTTCCACAGTGGCTATGGGGACAGATCCCTTTAGCACTCAGAGACAGGGGGGTATCTTTCTGATGGACAAGCTCGGGTGAATTCAGCCCCCAGAACCCAACCTGCCCCCTGAGTCCTGGAGTTTCCCTCTTGCACGTTAGCACATGAAAAGGCTGAGATTCTAGGTGTTCTGCAAAGGGTGTGTGTGTCCACACCTGTGTGTCTTCTCAGTGTGCATGTCTCTCTGTATCTGTGTGTCTCTCTGTTGGGGGAAGCAGGGAGTAGTTTATTTGTGGAGGTAAAAAAAAGAACCTCTGGAGGGGAGAGACTAAGCCCTGCTTCTGGCCAGCACTCACTTCTGTTTCAGTGAGACCAGAAGTCAGCAACAAAATGGACCCCTCCTCCTGGCCCACAAGCCTTCTCTTCCCCTTTCTTAACCTTCCCCTCCCCCACATCCCACCCTGCTTCCCAGCTCCCACATCCAGAGGGACCAGTCATCTGGGACAGGATGAGCTTATCAAGTGAGAGACTTTACAGCCACGACTCTCAGAATGTGGTCGGAGACAATAACTGACCATTGGTATCTCTGACCAAGGGCCTAGAACAGAAAGGCCAAAGCCTTTAACACCAAGCATTCCAAAATGGGCCTGGTTCTAGCTCCATTCAAGAAAAAAGGCTAAAAAAAAAAGCCATCTATCACCTGTCATATCCCCTCAGGGGCACACCGGACAGAGCTTTTCCCAAGGCCCAGAGAACAGTTCAACCCACAGAGTGGCTGCCACAGCGTAGGGGACAATCGGAAGAGAAAAACCACCACTGATGGAACTCGTGTGAGACAACGCAAGAGATCCTTCCGGAGGGAGCTCTAAGCAATGAGCCCGCCCCGGCAAGTATGGCTTTAGAGGAAGCAGCAGCAGAGGAACAACTGGAGGAAGGAGCAGAACAAAGTTAAACGGCTGCAGAAGCCTGAGCAGGTCCAACACTCACACATCCGCCCAAAGAACAGGGAACTTATGCCAGGCAAATGATCCCGGACTCTCATTCCCCAAACGCGGCTCCACAGCAGCCCTTCTCACCAGCCTGGAAAGGCTGAGGCATTCAACCTTCCTGAAATGCTTTGTGTAAAATAGTAAGTTTCACAGATAGAAGTGTATCTGATGTGCAGCAGGAGTATGTTTCAGTTTTTTAAAAAACATGTAACAGCTCCGTGGAGGAGTCCTTCAGATTTTCACGAGATACATGAGCAAAGCATGCCGTTTTCCTTTCCAGCGAATACAGGATGTGCCACAATTTGAAAATTAAGGGACTTACCTGGCGTGGGTGGAGGGAGGCTAGTAAAACTATTGAGTTTTCAAGTGAAAATTGAATGTCTGTGGTCCACACAGTCCATTCCAACTCAGGAAAATAAAGTTCTCTAAGTGCCACACTTAATGACCAAATTCTGGTTTGTTTGTTTTTAATTCAGCTGAGTAAGCATTTCTTGAGCACCTACAAGGCAGGCCCTGTGCAAGATGCTTGAGAGCCTCCAAGGAGAAAGATACTGTCACAGTAACTGTGTCCCTTTCATGTTCATTTAACCCATCCCTTAAATTAATTTCTTTAAAAAAAAAAAAATGGCGGGGCGCCTGGGTGGCTCAGTGGGTTAAGCTGCTGCCTTCGGCTCAGGTCATGATCTCAGGGTCGTGGGATCGAGCCCCGCATCGGGCTCTCTGCTCAGCAGGGAACCTGCTTCCTCCTCTCTCTCTGCCTGCCTCTCTGCCTGCTTGTCATCTCTCTCTGTCAAATAAATAAATAAAATCTTAAAAAAAAAAAAAAAAAAAAGGCATCTGATATCTTAAACAGCTTACTACCGGCACTGAAGAGTTATAGAAACACATCTTATTACTTTATTAAAAATGTAAATTTCTAGTCTCTGAAGCAGAACCAAAGGAAAAGCTTTCCCGCCTTTCCAGATTACTATCATTTGCTGCCTAATAACTCACTACATTTTCAGCTGTGCACGGGGGCAGCTGTTACTCAGCAGGTCACAGAGCTGGCAAGAGTCAAAAACATGCCACCTGGCTGAAGAGAAACGATGAAGAAAACCAAAAGATCAGGGCCTCCAAGACCCAAACAAAACAGCAAGACAAGGCAAGGGAGCTGAAACAGGCAGAAGACAGCTTCCGGAGGTTCCCTCCAAGCTGGAGCCTCCAATAGGAGGCATAAGCCTCTGCTGGCAGGCTCGCTGGTCGGGCCAAGGCATGGATGGCTTCAGAGCTGGAAGGCTGCCACCTGCTGAATCACCAAACATCCCGGGGCTTCCCCTGGAGCACTGACCAGGCAGGGACCCATCCTTTGCCTGGATTCTCCCATGGATTTCCTGCACCCCAACCAAGAAACGCCCAGCCCCGGCCCCTTCCACACAGGCCCAAACCTGTGCCAACCCCCCGGGTGTTGGGGCGGCCCCTGGCAACTCCCCCCGAGTTGCTTCGTCACCAGTCCCACTCCTCTCTTTCTGCCCACTCAGTCCTCCCTGCCTGTTCAAGCCTCGCGACCAGGACGCGTGGGGGGCTCCCCAGTGCACGGTGACAGGCGCCTATCACTCCACAGCCAGGCAGCCAACCAGAAACACCCCCTAGTCCGACAGCAGAGTCACCTGTCCCAACAGTTTGAAAGGTCCAGGAAGGTAAATGCCTAGGGAGCTAAAATAGCAGGCAGACCCTTAACACGGAAAATGAACTTCCCTTTCACAAAGCAGGCTTCGCTCTGGGTTTCATAAGCGGGTGCAGCCGAATGAAGTCTGTGCTGCCTGAAGGTGAAAAGAAACATCCGAACGGCACCTTCAGGGATCCCTTCCACTCACTCCAGCCAGTATTTCTACTCGCGACTCCCAGGAAGGAAACAGGCGTTGACCAGAACGCGCCAGCCCGAATCCGTTGGCTGGACCAGGTCGCCCTCCCCGGCCCCCCGGCAGCCGCAAGCCCCGCTCGGAGGGGACACGGTGCGGGGAGACGGCCGCTACCGCCGCCACTCTGCCCTTGACAAGTAGCCTCGGGATCGCAGGACCCCTCACCGCGGGGACGGCCGCGTCCTGGAGACACTGTCCAGTCCAGGCTGCGCCGATGGCTCCTCCAGGCCTTGCCCACTCCCGCTGCTCCTCCTGCGGGGGCCGCCCCCGAATCTGCAGACTGTTATGCGGCCTGGGGAGGGCAGCTTGCTCCGCAGGAGAGGGGTCCCACCTGTTATACTGTAGCGGAGGTGCCGAGGGGCCGCGGAGAGGGTGGGGGCAGGGGGAATCCCGAAACCCTGGGCGGCCGGCCGGCTGCGATCTCGCCCGGAGGTGCCAACTGTCACGCCGCCGCCAGGGCCGTGGGGGGTGGGGCCGTGATTTGGGATCGGCCCCAGCGGGTCTCCGGACCCCGGCCCGGCCACCTGCCGAGGCGCCTCGGACCCCCCCGCCCCCCGGCTCTTCCGCCCCGCCACCCTCCGCTCGCCCCAATCCGGCACTAGGCAACCTTGCAGCCCGCACGCAGCACCTCTAAGAGGCGCCCACGGACGCCCCCGCCTTCCTCACAGCCCAGACCAGGTTCCCGAGCCCCCCGGGCGGCCCGCCCCTCCGAGCCCCGCGCCCACCCCCGGGAGAGGCGGCGCGGGGGGAGTGCCCGCCAGGTACGCGCGCGGCTCCGCGCGGGCTGCGCTCACGCCCCCTCGCCCCCGGGCCGCCCGCACGCCGCTCCCGGCTTCCGATGGGCTCCCCGGGATGGACGCTCTCCACCCCCACCCCCGGGCCCCAAGGCTCACTTGCACGGGAGTCGCGGCCGCCGCCGGAATTCCGCTTGCCGAGCCCCCTGCCGCGCACTGAAATCCGGGGCAGGGCAGTGTCCGGGCTCCGCAGCAGGATCGCGCTCTCCGGCTGGCTCGCCGTGCGCTAGGGAGACGTCTGCCCCTCCCGGCCCGCCCTGCCCGCTCCGTCCTGCCCGCGGCCGCCGCTGCCCAGTCGCTGCCTCGCTGGTGCGAACGCTTCCGACTTGCCACCGCGAGCCTCGGGGCTGCCGAGCATGCCCAGTCCGCGGCCCACCCCGGCCCGGATCTCCGCGCGCCGCGAATCCGCTCCTCCGGGTGTTCGCGGCGCCCGGGAAGGGAGGGCGGGCCGGGCGGGCGGGGTCGGCTGGAGCCTCGGGCCGGGCCCGACGGGACCCTGGCACAGGCTGCACCCCCGAGGGGCAGCGCGACTTAGCCCCTTACTTTGCTTTCAAGGAGCCCGGGGCTCGGTGAAGGGCCCGGCTTCGGATTGGGGCGGGGGGTCAGTCACTGAGACCGGCAGGGAGCCGAGGTTTACGGTCTGGCGGCGTACGGCTGGGGGCGGAGCCGGAGCTGGTCGGAACTGGGAACGCAAACTCGGCCTCCTGGAGGCGGGCTCGGGGGAACGAGTTTGCGACCCTGAGGGCTGCAACACTGGGGTTAGCTCCTGGCTGACTCGATCTGTGCAGACTCCCACCCGCCAAACAATCAGGCCGTCTGCGGGGACCCCAGCCGAGCCCTAGCCCCGGGCTGGGCGGGGAGCGGAGAAACCCGGGCTGCACCGCCCCTCCCCGGCCCCACCCCCCGCCGTCGCTCCGAGTGTTCGGGAAAACCCGGAGACGGTTCGCCCTGGGACGGGAGCACTGCGCATGCCCAGTAACACGACCTGGTGCAGGTCGCCCCCAGGATGGTTTCCCCGGCTCCAGGAGTCCGACCCCCGCGCGGGGCCTAGGGGTGGGCAGCGGGGAGAGGTGGCCTTCGGCGCGGGGTCCCCTGTCCCCGGCCAGACCTCGCGGTAGCCCCGTGGTAAACAGGCGCCCGGGGTTGCGCCTGCCGCGGGGTCGGAGACTGGGCCAGCGCGGGAGGGGGCGCGCAGCGGCGCCCGGGCACGTGACTGTCCGCGGCGCTCGGGGCAGCCATCTTCTGGCCGGCGGGCCCGGGGCGCGCGCCCAACGCCGTCCTCCCCGCCACGCCCTCCGCGGCCACAGCTCCGCACCTGCCTCCGCCGCACGGGGGGCGCCGAACCGCTGCACGGCAGCGGAACGTGGAGAGCAGGACTGCGGAAGCGCACTGCCTCTGCCTTTCCCAGCGGCGGGAGTTGGGGCAGGGGTCCGCGTCCGCGCGGCGGCGACCCCACTTCCCCAGCGGCCCCGCCGAGCTTCCCCGCGGCCTGCGGAGGGGCGGGCGGCGCTGGCGGCAGCGTCTGCAGCGAGGCCGCGGCTGCTGGACAGCCCGGACGACGAGCCTGGGGGCGAGCGGGCGCGCGGGGCTCCTGGGGGCCGCGGGCAGCCCCCACCACCCCGAGAGTCTGCTAGCCGTGCGAGATCCCGGGCTGGCCGAGCCGAGTCTACTGCTGGGGTCCCGCCGTCCCAGGAACACGCCCTCCAGGTGCTTCTGGCCGACCTTTCACGGCTTTTTGTCAACCCAGCCGGAGGCGCCTCGCGTTACAGAGGAGGCGTGGAAATCGCACCCTGCAAACCCGCGGGCGGTCGGGGATGCGCACCGAGGCCGCGTGCCCCAGTGCGCCCTCACCGCGGCGTTCCCGCACCCCTCCACCACTGCCCCGCTGGTCTCTGGGAGGCTAAGAAAGTGCAGTTGTCACGTGCGGCTTAAAAAGAAAAGCTCAAATTCCGTTAAACTGCAGCCTTTGAGTGTCTACCGAGGGCAACTCAGTGAGTCATAGTAACCCTACCGGGTATTTTCGTCAGTTTGCACCTAAGGTGGAAAAGAGGCCTTGCTTTCTTGTGATGTCAATTTTTTCAGAATAAAGGAATGCCAGAAAACTGCTGGCTCGTTTCTCAGAGGTGCTATTTTGCAGGAGTGTCCTTTAAACTTTGGACTTGCAGGGAAAAAAAAAAAAAAAAACGGTTCAAGTAAGCATCTGGTGTAGACGTTGTCAAGGAGTCTTTAAAATATCCCCCCTCCCCCAAAAAGGTAAAGGTAAACTCAAGTTTTGCAAAATATTTACAGTGCTTGATTGGGGTGCCTGGGTGGCTCAGTGGGTTAAGCTTCTGCCTTTGGCTCAGGTCATGATTCCAGGGTCCTGGAATCGAGCCCCACACGAGGCTCTGCTTCCCCACCTCCACCGCCTGCCTCTCTGCCTACTTGTGATTTCTGTCAAATAAAGTCTTTAAAAAATATATATATATAGTGCTGGATTGTAAGGGGTTCTTCTAGAGTGCTCATTGTAATTTTTACCCTAATGTTCTGCATGAAGTTATTCATAATAAAAAGCTTTCTAAATTGTTTCCATGAGTAATTTTAAGACTGTAAGACATGGGGAAAAGCAAGATATAAAACTATTTCCACTTTATTCCATTTTGAAAGTTATAACCTAAAAATCTAAGAAGAAATTGCAAAGGCAATACAAGGAAATTCTGGGTGAAGTGACTAGAAGAGACTTGAGTTGGCTCTCCCTGAAATTAAATTGAGTTAATGGTCCTTAAGTAACTACTGTTTGTGACCAAAAAAGAAAAAAGTTTTAATAACAATTTTTTTCTTTGGTCCACCAACACTAAAGAATTTTATTAGTGCAGTTTTTTTTTTATCAGAATTTTAATAAGCAACACATTGATTGTTAAATTTTAGGAATCTCAAGCACATAAAATATAAATTACATTATTGTCAAGACAGCTATGAAATAAAAATGAATTGCTTCCAAGTTACAATCTGTCGTTAAAATATGTTTAAAATAATACTAGGAGAAAATACTGGGGACAAGGGTTCATTTGCCAGAACAACTATTCTGACCTGGGTGGTTTAGTTGCAGATGAATGAGTCTTCTACCTTTGGAAGAAGGTAACCCAGATGAAGAATATGGTTGTTCTGTCCCGCAGAACTTAAGGAGTGCCTGTGACTCCTCAAGCTGCAGTCAAAGTCAAATAGTGCTCCATAAGCAAGGAGCCTTCTGTGTGTCCACGGCAATTCGTTTCAGTGGGAAGAATCTGGAGCCACAAAGCCTGAGAAGCAACAAGACCTCACCAGCCCCTTCAGTCCTTTAAACTTATCTGGCCAACCCACAATTTGGTTTCCCAACCAAGGCTAGCCAGAAAAGCCAGCTGCAGACGACAGAGCTAGTTCCAAGGTTTTTTTTTTTTTTTTTTTTTTTAAGATTTTATTTATTTATTTGACAGAGAGAAATCACAAGTAGGCAGAGAGGCAGGCAGAGAGAGAGAGGAGGAGGAAGCAGGCTCCCCGCTGAGCAGAGAGCCCAATGCGGGACTCGATCCCAGGACCCTGAGATCATGACCTGAGCCGAAGGCAGCGGCTTAACCACTGAGCCACCCAGGCGCCCCTAGTTCCAAGGTTTTAACCCTGGGGCTTGGATCTGGCAGCCACAACCCTCTGTGCTCATTCCTTTGCCCATGGTGAGGATTCCTGGATTCCATAAAGGCTTATGTCTGCTGTTGGTCAACAAAAAGCTGGAATTTATTCGAAGACATTGAGGTAAACTAAGGGTGCATCTGAAGCTCCGGCCGAGAGGGCAGCAGGGGCTAGGGTATTAACAGGAACTCAGTCTGCTTCTGTCTTCTGAGAGTTTGTTTACTCTGTCTCCTTACTCTGTGGCTTTTTTTGCCTTCTGTCCACCTAACAGGAAATGACCATTTGAGAGCTGCTAAGTTTATTTCTCTTCCAGAAAGTAGCAAGAATGACCCCAACTCAGGCCCCTGGGTGGCTCAGTCATTACGCATCTGCCTTCGGGTCAGGTCATGATCCCAGGGTACTGGGATGGAGCCCCCGCATCAGGCTCCCTGCTCGGCGGGAAGCCTGCTTCTCCCTCTCTCCGTGCTTTTGTTCCACTCTTGCTGTGTCTCTCTGTCAAATAAAGAAACTCTTAAAAAAAAAAAAAAATGGGGCGCCTGGGTGGCTCAGTGGTTTAAAGCCTCTGCCTTCAGCTCAGGTCATGATCTCAGGGTCCTGGGATCGAGGCCCGCATCAGGCTCTCTGCTCAGCAGGGAGCCTGCTTCCTCCTCTCTCTGCCTGCCTCTCTGCCTACTTGTGATCTCAATCTCTTTCTGTCAAATAAATAAATAAAATTTAAAAAAAAAAAAAAAAAGACCCTTACCTCTACTCACTCACCCTTCTGTCTCGTGGAATCCTCTTTTTCCAGATTCCTACTGTCCACTTGAACCAGTCCTACTACTATTTCAATGCTCCTCTCCAATTCCACCTTTTTCATAAAAAACCTCTCTGCCTTCCGGAACAATGCAGCCCCACACACACACATTCTGGCACGTGTATATGTTAGCTATATCATGAGTTTTACAATTATCTGTATGTTTCTTACTGGTAAGTCTTGAGTCTACAACTTACATCTGAACTCACATCTCGAGGATGTATATTTCTATTTCACCTTCCATGGTTTCTAGCACAGGATTTGGCACCAGGGAGCCCAGAGTAAATATTTATTGAACTTTAATTTATACTCTTCCCCTTTTCACTTTTCCGTTGCTGCATTTTTGTTTAAAAAGGGTTAACTACTGGAAATGGAAATGTCCTTGCTGTGTCGTCCTTCTCTAATTAGCAGCCACCCTTCACAATAAGCCTTTAAAAAGGCTTTTGAGGGGCATCTGGGTGAGTTGGTGAAGCGTCTGATGCTTGATACTGGCTCAGGTCATGATCTCAGGGTTCTGAGACTGAATCCCCCCATCAGGCTCCCCTCTCGGCAGGGAGTCTGCTTGAAATCCTCCCTCTCCCTCTCCCTCTGCCTCTTCCCTTCCCTCCACCTCTCTCTCTATCCCCCTCCCTCCCTCTTTCTCTTGCTCCCAAAATACATAAATATACAAATCTTTTTTATAAAAAAGGGTTTTGAAATTGGACATTTATGTCTGGATGCTCATCAGGGTGTGATGAGTCAATGCCACCAGCAGAACGACCGTCAGGAACTGCGCTGTCCTCCTAGCTCTCCACATGGTCCGTGTATGGCTCTGGGCTTAATTATCACCTCTTCAAGTGGGAAGAATACGACCCACCTCTTCTTTGCTTCCCATGAGGGCCGTGGGAATTAATTCGGTCTTTAATAAGAATGTATGTCTCTTAAATGCTTTATAGTTAATTAGAGGTAACAAAATGAAATCATGAGGTATTGTCAGGATATCATGAATGCTCCTGGTTGCTGGATTTAGCAATCGGCTTCCTTCTGAATGCAAGGATTATAGCAACAGCTGTCCTACACAGAATAACGAATAGGTGTTTGGTCAGCGTCTCCTCCAAACAAGCCCTGGATGGCCAGACCTAGGCGAAGGGTCAAGACAAAAATGATGTCTCCCACACTGGAGAGGGGGAAAGTTACCGGAGTTTAATCACCTGAATTTCACAGAGCCTGCCTGAACTCTTCAAAGTTATCAAATCTAGACCATGCTGGGGAGAACGGCGGCAAGAGAGGACTGACACTTTTGCTGGAACCTCTACAGCACTTCTCTCGTTTTGTAAGATCTCAAGGGAGCATCTCAAAATCCTTCTACCCATACCTTTACAGGACAGCAGGTAGGAGGCATTCTCTCTGCCCGACCGACACCTGAGAAAAGTAGAATATCCTGATGCTCCAGAACATGCTGGAGTCATCTGACACGAGTTGCTAAATCCTGCAGGGTCAGATCTGGACCAGAGTTTCTCAACCTCAGTTGCGTGAACGTTTGGGGCCAGAAAATTCGTTATTGTAGGAGGTGGTCTGGTGCTGCGGGATGTTTCAGCTGCACCCCTGGTGTCAAACAGCCAGATGCCAGTGGCACCACCCTTCCCAGTGGCAACAGCCAAACATGTCTCCAGATGCTGCCAAACGCCACAGAGGACAGGAGAGTCACCCTCTGTGGCAAAGCACTGGTTTAGACAAGAACCCAACCAGAAGAATCGAACCACAAGAGACTGGGATCCTGAGTCATCAGCATCCTCTGTGAAGTCACTCCACAATTGTATAGACTGTATTTAGATCTTGGGTATCCACAGTTCATCAATACAGCCCATGGCGGTTGGGGTCTCGAGGGGCAAGCCTCAAGATCAAGTTCTCCCAAATGTCTGTGAGCGGAGATGGACAAGTATGTTCCATTTCTCCACAGCGATGCCCTCCCCAGCCTCATATCTGCCCCATCACCAGGACTATCAAGTATGACATAGGACATTTTTATCTTCAAAAATTATTCATGATTCATCTCAAATTCAACTTTAACTGAGTGTCCTGAGTTTCGGTTGGTTTATTTCTGGTTTTTGCCAGCTCTGCCCCTGCTACCCTGATACATCTGAAAACATGTCCCCATCTCTTGAGTTCTGGCTCCATAAACTTTGTAACTTCATTCAAACTGATCAAGAGGAATTACGGCAGAGGCTTTGAAAAGACAAGAAAAGTAACATTGATAGAAGCAGTAGCACAACTAAATTTCACTACAGTAAATTTCCTTCAAAAGACATTTATTTTCCTACTGACCATAGTGATGAGCTCCTTAGAATCTATTCGAGGCATGATGGAATCCATTGCCTGATTTATTTCAAGACCCTGCTGATGCTGACAGGCTGTTGAGCATTCCCACAGCCAGTGGTGTTCCAGTAGCCAAGCTGAGTAAGTCAGCATGCGGGGAGCCATGCAACAGACTGAGACATAAACCCCTGTCACCTGACAGGCAGGGAAGAAGAGACCAGACCAGCTGTACTTCTGCGCAATCCCCCATCTCCTGGGAGCACAGACATGCATGTCTTGGGCCCTGACCCAAACCTACCAAATCAGAAATTTTACCAGTGCATCCCAGCCATCGAGGTTTTAACAAGCCTTCTAGGTGATTCTGATGCATGTCCAGACTGGGGAACTGCTGCTTCAGAGCCCTCATTCTCGACTATGGCCTCAGAGCAGAAACATCCATAGGGTTTTTTAAATACCGTCCTCTGGATCCCACCCTGCAGACGTTCTGATGCTTTTGCTCCTGGCCCAGGTCATCCTCACACAAAGGCAGAACAGACAGGCCTTCCGTTCTTTCATCTGAAGAACACCCAAATTCCAAGCAATCCAGGGAGGTGGTTGCATCCTCAAATCCCCAAATCCAGTCTGTAAAGGTCTGCCAGAGCTGATATAATATAATAGAGAGAAGATGATCACCTGATCCCCAGGCCCTGTCCAAATAGTCATGAACATCCTGGGGTCACATTTTCTCATGTCTACTGTTGGAATGATACGAACTCTCCATAGGGTTTGGGGAATGATTTAAGGAGACCATAGAGGTAAAGAAGGCAGGAAATAAATAGTCGATAACCATGTCTGGACCTGGGGGGCTTTGTGGGAGGGGGACATTAAAAAGACAAAACTCAGAATGTAAGCTGGTGCAGCCACTCTGGAAAACAGCATGGAGGTTCCTCAAAATGTTGAAAATAGAACTGCCCTATGACCCAGCAATTGCACTACTGGGTATTTACCCTAAAGATACAAACGTAGTCATCCGAAGGGGCACGTGCTCCCGAATGTTTATAGCAGCAATGTCCACAATAGCCAAACTATGGAAAGAACCTAGATGTCCATCAGCAGATGAATGGATCAAGAAGATGTGGTATATATACACAATGGAATACTATGCAGCCATCAAAAGAAATGAAATCTTGCCATTTGCGACAACATGGATGGAACTAGAGCGTATCATGCTTAGCGAAATAAGTCAAGCAGAGAAAGACAACTATCATATGATCTCCCTGATATGAGGAAGTGGTGATGCAACATGGGGGCTTAAGTGGGTTGAAGAAGAATCAATGAAACAAGATGGAATTGGGAGGGAGACAAACCATAAGTGACTCTTAATCTCACAAAACAAACTGAGGGTTGCTAGGGGGAGGGTGTTTGGGAGAAGGGGGTGGGATTATGGACATTGGGGAGGGTATATGCTTTGGTGAGTGCTGTGAAGTGTGTAAACCTGGTGATTCACAGACCTGTACCCCTGGGGATAAAAATATATGTTTATAAAAAATAAAAAAATTTAAAAAAAAGACAAAACTCAGTAAGTACACAAATTTCAATGTGTCTCTGTCTAATTATTAATTATTTTATCTTTTATATTCCCTCACCTGTTGATGTATCTCTTGAATTGTGGCTCATACTTTATCCTGCTTCCTTTTTTTTTTTTCTTAAAGATTTTATTTATTTATTTGAGAGAGAGAGTGAGAGAGAGCATCAGTGGGCAGGCAGACGGAGCAGCAGACTACCCACTGAGCAGGGAGCCTGATGCGGGACTCAATCCCAGGATCCTGAGATCATGACCTGAGCCAAAGGCAGATGCTTAACTGACAGAGCCACCCAGGTGCCCCAATTTTTCCTGTTTCCAATGCAGGTAATTTGGTGACCTACCTGTTTGGGGCTCAGCTACCTCAGTGACACTTTCACCCCCAACTAGAAAGAGATTTTGTTTGGATACAGGGAGGAGACACAGGAAAAGGAAAGGGGTGCTAGATGACCTTTCAAGCACACAGCTGTCAGGCAAAAAAGGCAGTACCAGAGAGGGGAGGGCCACTGAGACATTTGGGCAGATATGAAGATAAGCAGCCTAATGAAAAGTCCCAAACCCAAAACATGGATCCAAACAGTGTTGCTGTCAGACATAAAGGGGCTTGCTTCCTTCTGCCTATATGGAAAGGAGATTCAAGGCCAACACAGTCCCAAGCCTCACAATGCTTTGCCACCCTAAAGCTTGGCAGTTCCAGGAAGCACTTGAAAAACACTCCCCCAACCAAAAATCAGGATAATAAGGTCTGCTTCCCACCAACTAGGTAGAATGGGTAGCGGTGGTGGTAGTGATGATGGTGCTGATGGTAGTGGTGGTGATGGTGGCAGTCACAGTGGAGGTCATAGTGGTGGTCCTGGTCATGGTGGTGGTGGTGGTGGTGATGGTGGTGGTGGTCCTGGTCATGATGGTGGTGGTGGTGGTGGTGGTGGTGGTCCTGGTCATGATGGTGGTGGTGGTGGTGATGGTGGTGGTCGGTGGTCATAGTGTGGTAATGGTGGTGGTCATAGTGGTGGTTGTCATGGTGGTAGTGGTGGCAGTGATTATTGTGGTAGTCCTTGTGAGGGTTGTGTTCATGATGGTGGTCATTGTGGTGGTGGTGGTGAGTGGTGGTTTGTGGTGGTGGTCATGGTGATGATGGTTGTGGTTGTCTTGGTCATGATGGTGGTGGTCATGGTCATGATTGTGGTGGTCGTGATGGTGGTGGTGGTGGTCATGGTCATGGTGTGGTAATGGTGGTGGTGGTGGTTGGCAGTTTGTGGGGGTCATGGTTGGTGGTTTGTGGTAGTGGTCATGATGGTGGTGATGGTGGTGGTCATGGTCAAGATGGTGGTGGTGGTGGTGGTGGTCATAGTGGTGATTGTCATGGTGGTGGTGATGGTGGTAGTCGTGGTCAAGATGGTGGTGGTGGTGGTCATTGTGGTGGTCATCGTGATGGTTATGTTCATGATGGTGGCTGTTTTGGTGGTCATGGAGGTTGGTGGTTATGGTGGTATAGTGGTTGTGATGGTGAAGACATGGAAATTGAATGGAGTTACTGAGAATAAAGTTACATTTCCCCAACACTGGTATTTGGGAATTTATGGAATGAAATTTATATAAAATTCCAGAACTTGCAATTATCTTGAGGTAATTGTTTAAAATCTTAATTATTGTGCTTACACTGTGAATGCTCATATAGACACCAAGGGGCAACAGGACAAAATCAAGCCTTAAGAACACCTTGGAGGGGCAGCTGGGTGGCTCAGTGGGTTAAGCCTCTGCCTTCGGCTCAGGTCATGATCCCAGGGTCCTGGTCAGTGGGGAGCCTGCTTCCCTTCCTCTCTCTCTGCCTGCCTCTCTGCCTGCTTTTGATCTCGGTCTGTCAAATAAATAAATAAAAATCTTAAAAAAAAAAAAAAGAACACCTTGGAATTTGCTGAACCCAGTATCTGTTGGCATCATTGTACTCACTTATCAACATTAAATGAACCATTGTGCCTTGATGAGCAGCACATAAGACTTTCTATAAATGGGATGACAAGGTCAAAGGCTGGGAGCCTCCTTTCCTCAGTCTCTCTCCCTCCATAAAATTTGTTTTCATTTCTTGGCCAATGCCCTTAACTTTTTTTTAGCCTCATTAAAGTATTTTCTGTTATTTCTGCATGAGGAAGATTATGTGTCATTCCAACCTCCTCGCCAGCTTCTGTTTCACTTTCATTACATTTGCTGATTGAGTGTGAAGAAGGAGGCTCTGTCATCATTTCCAGATCTTATACTCCAGGGATGGATCTCCCTTGGAGCAATGCTGTGATCCCTGCTGTGATTTTGTAATGATGCTAGGGGGACAGAGAGGACACCAGGGAAGGCACCTTATCCACTCCTTCTCTCCTGTCATGGTTCTGGGAGGCAGCAAAACAGGGGAGGAGGATCCTTCTATTTCCCCTGTATTCATTCATTCATTCATTCATTTGTTCACTTCACATATGTTCCCGGAGCACCTCCCAGTGGGCAGACACTGATTTCAAAGCTGGAGCCACAATAGAAAGCAAAAACCGTCCTCATGGAACCTATGGTCTGGCAATAACCAGTAATCAACAAAAATGCTAATTATTGCCTTGTTACCCCCAGAGATTAGATCCTGATGGAACTGAGCTGGGGTGCTGCTCAGGTATTAGTATTTTTTATAAGCTCCAAACGTATTTCTCACAGGCTGCCAGGGCTGGGAATCACAAGGGCCAGACCAGACAAGTTCTCATCAAGCACCATGAAGCATTTTGATGTTATCTTACAACAATGGTGAAGTTACTAAAGAGAGGTGATATGGTAAGATTTGGGTTTCTAAATTATTAGTTATTTTAATTTTGAAATAATTGTAGATTTCCATGAACATGCAAGAAATCATACAGAGAGATCCCACGTATCCCTGGTCCAATTCTTCCCAATGACAAATCTTGCAAAACTAGAACACAGTATCACAAGCAGGATATTGACATTGATACAGTCAGGTCACAGAATATGGCTAACTTCATTAGGATCCTTCCAGTTGCCCTTTTCTCCCCATGAGCACGCCCTCCATATTCCACCAACTCCTTAACTCATGCTGACCACTGTTCTCAATACTCTCTGTTTCTAGACTCTTGCCCCTTCAACAATGTTATTTAAATGGAAAAATATAACATTCATACACGCCGTTGCATGTATCAATAATTTGCTCCCTTTCGAACTGAGTAGCAGTATTCCATGGAATGGGTATGCCGCAGTCTGTTCACCATTCATACGCTGAAGGGCGTCTGAATTGTTTCCAACGTTAGGAGATTATGCATAGAGCTGCTATCAACCTGTGTGCAGGTTTCCACGGGATGAATGCCCAGTAGTGTAATTGCTGGGGGGTGTGGTAGTAAGCAACAGAAACTATCATATGTAAAGGAGCTAAAGAAGGTGTGCGGTAATACCTTGTGATCTTCGTTTGTGTTTCCCTAATGGCTAATGATGCCGAACATCTTTTTGTCTGCTTATTTGCCATATGTATATCCTCCTTGGTGATGTGTTTTTGCCTACTTTCTAAATAGATTTTTAGATTTTAATATTAGGTTTGGGGTGTTCTTTTTTATAACCCAGCTGTCAGGCCTCTTTCTTGGGTATGTGGTTTACAAACATGTTTTCCCCACTTGCTAACTTTTTTCATCCTTTCAACAGTTTTTTGCTGAGCAAAAGTTTTTAATTGTGTTGAAGTCTAATTTATCAATTTTTTCTTTTATAAATTTTTGGGGGTCAAGTCTAAGAATGGTTTGCCTAGTCTTAGGTCACTAAAATTTTCTCCTATGTGTTTTACTAAACGTTTTGTCGTCTTGTGTTCTACATTTAAATCCATGAATCATTTTGAGTTTATTTTTGTATAAAGTCTGAGTCTCAGATCAGGTTTCATTTTTTGTCTATGGATTGTTCAACGCCACTTGTTGAAAGGCTATCTTTTCTCCATTGAGTTTCTTTTGCTCCTCTGTTAAAACATCAGCTGTGTGTATCTGTGTGAGCCATACTCTGGGTTTTCTGTTCCATTAATCTACATTCCTATTTCTCTGCCAGTATCATCCAGTCTTGACTATAGTAGCTATATAATAAGTCTTGAAACCAGGTAGGCTGGTTCCTTTCACTTTCCTCCTCCTTTTCCAATTGTTTTAGCTATTTAATTTCTTTTATTCTTCCATATAAATCTTAGAAAATGTCCATATGTATAAAAAATACTGGGATTTTGATAAGAATTGCACTAAAACTGTGTATTAATTTAGCAGAATTGACATCTTTACTATATTCGGTCTTCCAATCTATGAACTCAGTCCATTTATTTGGATCTTCTTTAATATCATTCAGCAGCATTATTTAATTGTCATCTTACAAGTCCTGTAAATGTTTTATATATAGATTTTTACATCTAAGCAGTTTCCCTTTTTTTCAGTGATTGCAAACAATTTTACATGTTTAATTTCAGTGGTCATATGTTCATTGTTAATACATAGAAATACAACTGATACTTGTGTATCCATATGGTATGCTGCTTTTTTTTAAGCTCACTTATTAGCTATAGAGGTTTTTTCTAGATTCCTTGGGATTTTCTATGTAGACAGTCATATAATCTACAAACAGGGATCACTTTACTTCTTGCTTTCTCATCTCTATGCCTTTTTCTTTTTTCTTCTCTTATTGCATTGGCTGGAACTTCCAGTAGTATGCTGAATAAGAATGGTGAGAGTGGACACCCTTACCAGTTCCTGATCTCACCATTAAGTGCAAAGTTAACTGTAGGATTTTGGTACTTGCCCTTTATCAAATTGAGGAAATTCCTTCCTATTCCTAATTTTCTGATAGTTTTTTTTTCAACCATGACATGAGTGTTGAATTTTGTCAAAAATTTTCTGCTTCCATTGATTGATATGATTACTTGTTTTTTTCTCTTTAGCCTATTAATATGGCAGATTACATAGTCTTATTTTCAAATACTGAACCAACTTTGTATCACTGGAATAAACCCCACTAGGGTCATGGTATATAATTATCATATATGTTGCTGAATTCTATTTGCCCCTTTTTCTGGTTTTGTTGTTATTGTTGTTCTTGTTCTTGTTTTGGGGGGGGTTGTTGTTTTTTGTTTTTTGCTTGTTTGGGGTTTTTTTTTTGGCAAAAGAGAGTAGGGTTTTTTTTTTTTTCATTGGGGCTTTATTCGTCTGAGCTCATTGGCATTTCTGGGATGCCACCTTCTTTATCTCAAGGTTCAGAATATATGGGTCAAAAAGATAAGCCAGGTAACAACCCCCTACCTTGTGTCTTGGGTCCTGATGCCCCTTGGGTCTACCTTCTTCTTGTACCTTTCAAAGGCTAATATTCATTTTAAATCTAATGTCTGGGGGTTTTAGTTGTACTTAGGGCAGGAATAGGAAAAAAGTAAGTCTACTCCATCTTCTCCCAACAGTTTCAGTTTTTAAGATATCTCTCTGAGCCTTGATATTATCCAACCCAGAGGTGGTTCATTTTTCACCATTTCATGTCCTTGCTTTGCTGTTTATCATCCCTCATTCAAAAACATCCACTGATCCTCTACACCTTAGACATAATCCAAGACATGATCCTTGTCAAGTTAGACTGCATCTTATCTGCCTTTGACCCCCAACATCTAGATCTGTGACACATTGTCCAAGCTCTTACAAAATGTCTAATGAAAGAAAGAAAGCATACTGAACAACTAGATAATATCATGTAGAATAATGTATGTAAAAGTTTCATGATCTTGGGAGAAATTATTGGCCTTAAATAGTTGCTACTCATTCATCCAAACAGCACATTTTATGAACAAGGATCATTACTCCAAACCATTGCCAATACCAAAAAAGGATCCTTATCCTTAGCCATGAGTGAGCCTTTGACTAGTCAATATTTTTCAAAGCATGGTTTGCCAATCATCCGTATAAGAAGCATCTGGAAACCAGTTAAGGAATAAGGACATTTAGTCTGAAATCCTCAAGTAATGAATAACTCTTTTAACCAAGGGCATGCTATGAGCCACAAATCCCAAAGGCGTTAACTGAAAGACAAGTCCTGACGCACGGAGGACAATGCAAGCTATCGAGGGCTTCTCCCCCCTGCAGAAAAACTGTTCAGGACCAAAGGCACAGAAGGTTGGGCAAGGCACAGCCTCACTGGAGAAAAAACAGAAATAAGGGGTAGATTTTAGCAAGGGAAATAACACTTTCCCTCCAATGGAACAGCCCAAAGTAACTCACAATAAATATGGCTTACAGCCACTGAGAGAAACTCCAGTATTGGCGACTGGGTGACAGACTGTGGAGGTGAAGAAAATTGTTGCATTAAGATACATTCCTGTTGGACGCCTGGGTGGCTCAGTTGGTTAAGCAGCTGCCTTCGGCTCAGGTCATGATCCCGGCATCCTGGGATGGAGTCCCACATCAGGCTCCTTGCTCAGCAGAGAGCCTGCTTCTCCCTCTGCCTCTGCCTGCCATTCTGTCTGCCTGTGTTCCCTCACTCTCCCTCTCTCTCTCTGATAAATTAAAAAAAAAAAAAAAGATACATTCCTGGGGCACCTGGGTGGCTCAGTGGGTTAAGCCGCTGCCTTCGGCTCAGGTCATGATCTCAGGGTCCTGGGATCGAGTCCCGCATCGGGCTCTCTGCTCAGCAGGGAGCCTGCTTCCCTTCCTCTCTCTCTGCCTGCCTCTCCATCTACTTGTGATTTCTCTGTCAAATAAATAAATAAAATATTAAAAAAAAAAAAAAAGATACATTCCTGACACCACTCCTCTTTTCCCTGAGTGCAAATTGCCAAGGTACGAGGACATACCTCCCAGGTACCGGAAGTTAGATCAAGAAGCCTGTTCTAGGGGCGCCTGGGTGGCTCAGTGGGTTAAAGCCACTGCCTTCGGCTCAGGTCATGATCCCAGAGTCCTGGGATCGAGCCCCACATCGGGCTCCCTGCTCAGTGGGGAGCCTGCTTCCTCCTCTCTCTCTGCCTGCCTCTCTGCCTACTTGTGATCTCTGCCTGTCAAATAAATAAATAAAATCTTAAAAAAAAGAAGAAGAAGAAGAAGAAGAAGAAGAAGCCTGTTCTAACGAGGACCTATTAATGTGTAACATAAACAAGAATCAAATTGTTATTAAACGAAACTCCATTTTCAAATAACACGCTTTCATGAATCATCACATGGAGCTTGTCCAGCTCTCCATGTCGAAAGACTGTCACGTGGCCGGGGCTAGGGAACCACAGAGTAGGAATCTGTGAGCCTGGCTCTCCACTGGGACCACCTGGGGAAAGAGACTAGCGCTCATGCCAGGGCCCACCTCTCAGAAATACTCATTCAGTGAGGCTCAAACCTGGGTATTTACTTCCCAGAAAGACATCACCACTCACTGGTTACCTGAAATGGAATCATTATGTCGACGAGGAAATTACCAGCAGCCATGGAGTTGCGGCCAAACCCGGGAAGCCACAGACATTTAAAATTCACACCCTTGGCTGCTGCTTTCCACTGTGTGGGAGCTTGTAAAAATCCCGAGGTCCAGGCTGCGTCCCAGACCCATTAAATCAAAGCCTCTGCGAGAGGAATTTAGGCATCAGCTTCAAAATACTTAGGGCCAAGGTCCGCAAGCAGGCTTTCCATGGGTGGCTGTGCTGTAAGAGGGGAAGATGGTTGGCTCGTTGGTCCTGGGGAAACTCATCAATCAGAACATTGAGTTAAACTTCTGCTGAGCCTAACTGCTTCCATCTCTCCATCTTCAGCCTTTGTCTAGGGTTTGTGAGAAGACACGGGTTGCCTGGAATGACACTGTTCCTTCCCATCCCTGTCATCTGAGGTCATATCCCAATATAAAGGGTCTGGGCTACAAACTCTGGATTCTGTTGTGGTTAAGCTATGAGACACATGTATCTCAGCCTTGACCGAAACGAGACCTCCAGCAGGGTATTTCACAGCCATGTGTATGTGCATACGTGTGCAATTGAAGGACAGAGTTGTCTATATTATAAAACAAGCAGTAATGAATAGATGTCTCGCTTCAAACAAATAGATATTGCTAAGTCCATGACCGTAATTTAAAAAGTTGCTAACACTTCACTAGTTTTTAGGAACAACTAGCATAGCACTAAATCTCTGATAGAGTTTCCATTTTTGAAAGGGAACATTTCTTTGGAAATGAACCCGAGTGTGTGTGTGTGTGTGTGTGTGTGTGTGTGTGCTTTAATACTATAAAGCAATTTTCCACAACCTTGGTTGCTTGGGACAAGCATTGTTCAGAGCTGCTTTTGTTCTTTTCAAAGCAGTCAACACATGTTATAATACCCCTGAAAATCATTTGAAACTCAATTTATTCCAATTCACTGGCAGACCATAAATATAGCTTTGTCTGCATGCAACAGTGAAAACAAAAGAGCGACCCATTTAGTGATGATATCCAATAACTTGGATTCCAAATTTAAAGAAAGGAAAACAGCAACACACCTGATTTTACTGAGAATCTTTACCATGGATGGCCCCAAGCAAAACTGGGAAGTAAATCTACACTGTCCTGGGGTTTCCCAGGCTTCTGAGAGGAGCCATTCAGGTGCCCCCAAGCCCCTCTTTCTGCTCCCCCTCTCACTCCTGAGCTAGTTTCCTCCCTTCTCAAATCTTATCTTTAGAAAGGGATGTTCATTTGCTCCTTAAAAGGAGTGTTCAGGGGCTCCTGGGTGGCTCAGTGGATTAAGCCGCTGCCTTCGGCTCAGGTCGTGATCTCAGTGTCCTGGGATCGAGTCCCGCATCAGGCTCTCTGCTCAGCGGGGAGCCTGCTTCCCCTTCTCTCTCTGCCTGGCTCTCTGCCTACTTGTGATCTCTCTCTCTGTCAAATAAATAAATAAAATCTTTAAAAAAAAAAAAAAAAGGAGTGTTCATTTTTTCTGATGAATCCCCTTCTAAGGAGTTTACATTTTAAGGCTTATTTTTATTATTCTTAAACGAATAGTAATGGTGGTGGTGGTTGTCATTAAGAAGGAAAACTCATACCCTGAAGGAAGTGGGTGAGAGTCATGTTGAATCAGTGGATGTGTCTGTACTCCCAGACTCTCCTGGGAAAGCAAAGCAAAACAAAACAAAACAAAAAAATCCATTCCGGGGCGCCTGGGTGGCTCAGTGGGTTAAGCCGCTGCCTTCGGCTCAGGTCGTGATCTCAGGGTCCTGGGATCGAGTCCCGCGTCGGGCTCTCTGCTCAGCAGGGAGCCTGCTTCCCTCCCTCTCTCTCTGCCTGCCTCTCTGCCTACTTGTGATCTCTCTCTGTCAAATAAATAAATAAAATCTTAAAAAAAAAAACCATTCCGTATACTTATGGCTTAAAGAGAAATAATGAGAAATTATTATACAAATGCCCTGTTGTGCCAAAAGGAAGAGAAATGAATTTAGAATACTAAAACAAAACCAAACCAAAGACCGATCAGTCTACATATTTTAAGGAAGATACTACTCAGCCTACTGGCCGACTGAGGGGCTCAGAAGCGAGGGCTCTGGGAGCCCCAGCAGGCGGCCGCTCTCACGGGGTGACCAGTGGGTGAAGACGGCAGGGAACCGTGAGGACACAGTTTAGGCGCTGATGGGAGAGCAAGCTCATGTGACAGTTCAGGCCATCAGCACATGTGATTTCACACAGACAGAGCATCTAGGTGATTGACTTCTTAAACCCAGGATAAAACGAATTTCAGGTTTGTTGTTGTTTTTGCTTTCAGAAAATGCCATCTTGGAAAGAATCAACCAACCGTTCCCTCGAAGGCAGAGGTCTTTGGATATACAGAGATATTGAGGGAGTTGATTTTGAGTAGCTTCCAGGCTATTTAAGGAAGGCTTATAAACTGATCTTTTTTTTTTTTTTTTAAGATTTTTATTTATTTATTTGAAAGAGAGAGACCGCAAAAGAGAGCAAGAGTGGGGAATGGGGAGAGGGAGAGAGAGAAGCAGACTCCCCAGTGAGCAGGGAGCCCAACGCAGGGCTTGATTCCACGATCCCAGGATCCTGACCTGAACCAAAGGCAGATGCTTCACCACCCCAGCCACCCAGGCCCCATTAACCTGATCATTTTAGTAAATTTCAACCCTTGCTGCCTTCTCCCTAACATCCTGCAGGCATTACGTCCTCACAGCGCCCCCTGGCTTCACTCCCTCCTCCAGACTTGGCTTCCTCCCAGACCAAGGACTCCAGGACAAGGTGCAGACCTGCGCTCTCCTCCTCTCCCTTGAGGGATGGTCACCGCCCCTGCTTCTGAGTCACCCTCATGTGGTGGCAGTCTGGCCAGTGCAGCTGTCACCCATGCTCTCTTGAGAGTCGTCTCCCCAGAAGCGCTCTCCAGAACCAAAGGATGAAAAGACATTGCCAAGATTCCTAATGAAGGGGAAGGAAGAAGACAAGATGGCACCTCTGATGGGGGATGGAGGCTCAAAACACACATGTTGGGAGCACCATGGGGGGGGGCAGGGTTGGCTGAAGGACTGCCCCATGAAGCAGCCGGTGAGGAAGCCAAGCTGAAGCAGCCCTCCCTGCTGTCCCACCCAAGCTCAGAGCCTGCTCTGCCATTCCTGCTCTTAGACTTTCCCAGCGCTGCCGGAGACTCACCCTGAGCCCTGTCCCTGGAGCCCTTGTCATTGTGCACAATTTGATCCTGGTCTACTCTGCTGGCTTTCTCTCTTTCTTTCCTCCTTCTGAAAAAAAAAAAAAACTTTTTAGATTTTATTTATTTATTTATTTATTTGACATGGCAGGGGAGGGGGGTGGGGGGAGAGCAACCACAAGCAGGGGGAGCAGCAGAGGCAGAGGGAGAAGCCGACTCTCCGCTGAGCAGAGAGCCCGAAGCCGGACTCCATCCCAGGACCGTGGGATTACGACTGGAGCTGAAGGCAGCCACGTCACCGACTGAGCCACCTGAGTGCCCTTCCTCCTTCTGACATTCTGGCTGAAGAAAACAACTCTTCACGCCCCAAACATGAGCCCCAGTTCCCCCATCTTGAGGTCTCTGTTCACTACAGACTCCATCTGTGTCCATCATCTCCACCTGTCAAAATCCCACCCACCCTTCGAGGAGACCCAGCTCTACTCCTTACCGGGCGTACGAAGAGCTGAAAGAAGACCCAGGACAATCACGATCACGGTCATCACCTGGATTCTCAGGGCCGCCCCAGCCTGCAGTGGGACCGCTCTCTGAACAGCTTAGCACCGCACACTTGTAATCGACACCTGAGAAATTCCCGTAACTTAGCTTATCAAGTGTTAAAAGGAAAACATGTGTCTGAAATTCCCATATCCAAGTCACAAATTTCTTTTGCACCTGTAGCAGTGACCAAAAGGTATCCAAGACTTCCCTCCTGAGCTACATGGTCAGTGTTCCACCTGTCCTCCACCCTCTGGCTCTACGTTGTCAACTCTCTCCTCTCTCTCTCTCTTTCTCTCATTTATTGATTTAAGTACCCTTCCTGGCACTGGTTGATGTAAAATAATCCTGCAGGGAATCAAGTAGATGCATCCAATTAGATGCATTACAAGTTCCCTGAAGAGCCGATTAGGAAGGTAGAATCCCACGTGGCCGATTCCCTCAGTAATCCCAGCAGCATTTTCGGGGTGCCTGCCAACACCAGCCCAGGTTTTAAATGTCACACTTACTACTCTATCTCCAAGGGACCCTTGGAAGTTGGCAAAACGGTGTGCAACTAAGCATAGAGTTAGGCTTTACTGAACGCCTTCAAATGGCAATCGGGAGGAAGCCAGAAGTGGGAAAGCCTTGTGGAAAGGCAGTAAAGGGGGCTAGTTAATTAGTATGTGATCTCTGGAGTCAGATGGGGCTGGGTTTCAAGTCCCGTGACACCATTCACCAGCTGTAAGACTTGGGCCAAAGGACCTCTCCCAGCCTCAGTTCTCTCATCAGTAAAATGGGGGTAATGAGTGGGCTCTGGGGAGAATTAAATGAAGTTAGCCCAATACGTGGCATCCCATGTTGAAATAAGTGGCAGCCATTATCATTACCACGGAAACTGATGATCCAGGGAACTGCAAACTGCCTCCCTCCCATCTCCACAGCCATGACCTTGCAGTTGCTAGGCTCTCTGTGAGCTCTTCGGGCTGCGAGGAAGACGGGAAGATGGGAGAGAACGAGGTTTTCCTACTACCAGTGGGCTCCAGTGGCAGCCAAAGTCTTCACACACGGATCACAGAGATTATATTCTGAAAATATTCTTCTTTCTCTTAAGTTATAAATTGAGTTCCCCGCTACCATGAGGGTAGTAGAGCCCAAGGAAATCCTTACCCAGGATAGAGGAAAATCTGCTGTAAAGGAAGTCCTTCTTTCCGGCCTGGTGGGCTGTACAGAAAATCACAGAAGGCAAAAGGACAAGCCAGTGGCCTGTGGTCTCCTGGTCACAACCCAGAAGAGGGGAAAAGGAGAGAGGCACAGGGGATATGTGCCCCAGTCCTTGTCAGAGCTCTGAGAGGAGGCTGCTGTGCAGAGGGGCTGACACGCTGGGATACCATAGCCCAGGGAAGAGGGGCAGGGGGCACGGTTCAGCAGAGAGAGGGCCTGAGCTCCCCCTTCCAAGCCTGCGCTGGCTGGTCAGAGGCATGGGAAGTCTCCAGAAGCTCCCACCAGTCTCCTATGGGAGGGCAGGGAGGTCACAGGGATGGCGGCCTCAGGGCCTGCTCCGGTAGGGCCTCTGCAGCCTGACAGCTAGGCTAAAGGGCGGACATGGACACCAGAAGCCAGACAAGACCCGGCTAGACTTGGTGGGGTCTGCAGTCCCAATAAGTACAAGGCGGGAAGATGAGTCTGGGTGAGCCAAGGAGCAGCAGCGAACTTGGGGGAGCAGCATTGCAGGGTTCTGGGACCCTGGCTGGAGCCATTGCCTGAAGCAGAGGCATGGGACCGGTCAGGGCCTGCCCTGAGATCAAGTTCTGCCTCTCTTGTCACCCAGATAGCACGCTGGCAGACGAGTGCAGATGGAGAAGTGGGAAGTAGACCAGGAAGGAACAGGAAAGATGGTTCCTCTATGGGGGGTCAGGGGGTAGGGGTTGGGGAGGATCATTAATTTTGCCCAAAAAGAAGCCTGGCCTTTGTCCTGAGAGGTACTCCCTAAACCCTTGGAAGGTCCTGCCCGATAAGAGCGTCTGTGTTTCTCTGGAAGTCTTAGCATTGTCTGATTTAACAATGTGATGCATGTGGGGGCTTTGGGCTACCCCAGAGGCTCAATCTCTGGAGGGGCTGGAAGCTAAGGTCCGCAGGGGGTCAGCCATCCCTACGGGACAGAGCCCCAGTAGACACTCGCTTGGGACACCAGGGGTCAGGTAAGCTCCCCTGCTGGCAGGGCTGCTGGGAGCCTGAGCGCTGTCAGATCCTCCACAGGGAGAAGACGGCTGAAGGCCTGGTGCTTGGAACATTCTGGATCTCTACCCCAGCTGTTGCTTTCCCATTTTAACCTGTAACCATTGGCTGAAATAAATCACAATTGTGAGTGAAAGAGTGTTCAGTGAGTTCTGTGAAACTTTTAGTGGATAACTGAAACGGGGGTGGCCTTGGAGAAACCCCATCTCTGCCTCCCCCAGAGAGACCGAGTTACCTGGCATGATCAGGGCAGAAAATGACATCCGTTAGGGAAGATGAAGAAGCCTCATTGTCTTATCAACTTGGAGGGACACCCATGAATATGTGTACGTGCTGCCCAAGGGAGTCAGGACTCCTCACCACCCCAAATAAGGCAGGGCTGAAGGAATCGGGGTGGGGGGGTGAGCTTTCCCTCAGAGTAAGAAAAAGGACGTGAGCACCGCCTTCTGACACCGTGAAGCTGTCATGTGAGAGAGGAGCTAGAATTCGTTTGTGTGGCTGGAGTATTACGTAACGCCCATCTGAGGAAGTCATGGAGGGCCAGATTTCAGTTTCTTCTCAGCACAAACTCAGTGACAACCAGTAGCCTCTAGACACAGAAGGGCTGGCTTGACGTGTAGCTCCCCGTCAGCAGGCATCTACAAGGAGAGGCGGGAGGCCCCCTTCGGACTGACTGTGTGTAAGAAGCAGCAGTTGACTCCACTGTCCTTTAAGCTGCCTTCCAAGCCTAGAGGCTATGGTTGGGATGGACAAGAACGTGACGAAATGCTGAGGCCATATACGGGAAGGTTGTTCTTTTAATTCTCCTGTAGATATGAAATCTGGTGAAAGTTGGGAAACAGAAAAGGGAAAAAAAAATTGGAAACTGGTTGGTGGCTGAAAATCTTCCATCATTCTAGAAAGAAACACAAGGGCTTGTTTTTGTTTTTGTTTGCTTCACACGCTAAGATTAGACTAGAGGCTGACGGGTGTTCTGTCTGATGAGTACGTGCGACGGCGCTTGTGTTTTACCGTTTCTGGAACATCTATGTGTTTAGCCCTTTCGTCTTTACTAATTGCTATGGATTGAACTGTGTCTCCCCAAAATTTGTACGCTGAAGCTAATGCTCAAGGTGACTATATTGAGAGAGGAGGCATTTAGGAGGTAATAAGGTTATTACCTTATTAATAGTGGTACGGATAGAGCCCTAATTGGATAGGATTGGTAGCTTATAAGAAGAGGACGAGAGAGGGGGAATTTTTTTTTTTTTCTTCTGAGAGAGAGAGAGAGAGAGAGGGAGAGAGCAAACTGGGGGGATGGGGCAGAGGGAGAGGGAGGAAAATCCTCAAGCAGACTCCACACTCAGCATGGAGCCTGACATGGGATTCAATCTCATGACCCTGAGATCATGACCTGAGCTGAAATCAACAGTCAGATGCTTAACCAACCGAGCCACCCAGACCCCGAGAGAGAAAGATTTCCCTCTGAGGACACAATGAGAAGGCATCTAGTCACGAACCAGGAAGGGGGCTCTCACCAGGAGCAGAACCCCAACTGGGCCAAAATTCTACTGTTAAAACCCAACCCCCCCATCTACGGTAATTTGTTATGGCAGCCCTAGCAGACGAAGACACTGACCTTTCAGTGGTGTACTGACTCATCTCCTGCCATTATATGGCAGACATATAATAAGGTATATGAAATATATATTCTCTATTATACAATACAAAACACACACGTGTAATATAGAGAGGTAGATAAGCGTTTACTGTGGCGTTTCTGGAGATAGTGTTCAGAGTGCTGCCTTGTAAGCACATAGGCCAGAGGCAGGGGCAGCAACAACTACTATGGGGCTGCCTCCACAGCCCCTCGTCCTAGCAGGAAACAGCAAGAGAGAAACAAGATCTTTGTAGATAATAAGCCACTCTCTGAAGTCTGAATGACCCAGGTAGGTTTCACCCATTGATGAAACCAAGGCCGGGATTTGCTACAGACCCTAGATTCTGTATACATATTAACATCTGAGGACACAGAGCTGGAATTTTACTATGGCCAGTTTACTCAGGCAGAATTGTAAGCAGGATGGACTGCATCCAGGGAAACCGACTGATCTTACTGCTCTCCACCAGAGTGGCACCATCTGCTGGACTCACTCCAAATGCAAATTTCCCAGCCCCGAAGGAGCGAGGAGAGTCCCGGGGCTCCTCCCCTCCTCAAGCTGTCCTCTTCTCTGGACCCTAACATTCCTTTTCTTGCTTCCTGACCTTGGCTGGCACTCTCTTCCTGTGCTCGTAAGTACAGATGCCCTATTTATATTTTGTGTTTCCGACGGGTTTCCTGCAGATTGGTTATGCCATAGGTAATGGATGTTACGGGCAATGAATGTGAGGCATCTCGTGGGGAATTTTTAATATGGAAGTTAGTCTATAATTTTGCAGAGTAGTGCCTTGGAAAGGGGAACTAATTCAAATGTATGGTGCTCCTTTAAGCTCAGTCCTTTCCCTCACAGTAGTGTGTGTGTGTGTGTGTGTGTGTGTGTGTGTGTGTGTATGTGTATGCAAATGCTGTCTAACTTGACTAATTTCCTGTCTCTACATCCAACCACTGACCAGACCTCCAGAGTCCAGACCAGACCTTTTTCCTCCTCCAACTTCACCGTATCCGCTTCTACCTCTCCAGACCCTGAGACCCTAGCCAGAGGACCTTTAAGGAGCTCCACACTCAGCACTAAATCTATTGCCATTTCCACCCCACCTTTGGCCCAGTTCTAGCCGAGGGCCTTCTGCCTCCAGCCTGAGCCCACTCCCCAGGGCTCAGTCTCCAGTTCCCAAACTGACCTTGACCTTGTTTCCCCACTGCCTGCTCATCTTTCCAGATTATCTGCCCAGATCCTCCTTACTTGGGGCTCTTGTGGGGGAAATTGTGGGGAGAAAGAGCTGAAGGAAAAGACAAGTGGGGCCGGCCGAGAGATGGTTGACAAGCGCAGGCAGGGATGATGGAGGTGGTGCTGAGGTCCCTTGGGAGCCCGCTCTGAGACCGAGGTCAGTGTGTGGGAGGCGAGGGTGCTGAGCAAGTCAGCATGGCCCACAGAAATCCCAGTGCAATTCAGTCACAGCTGAAGCCTCAGAGAATCCTGTGGAGGGTTCGAAAATGGGATAAGCCTTCAGTGATGACCAGACTAGGGGCAGGAGGGCTGAACCTTCATGCCCCTAGCCCATCAACCACTAGATGCCTCCAAGGGGGCATGACTTGAGTATGGGGCCGTGAACTTGAGCTCAGGGCTTGATCTTGGGCATGGGGCTCTGTTCCGCTGAGGTGTCTTCCAGCAGTCCTCCTAGCAGCTGGGAGAGTAAGTCTCACAGAGACTCTCCCTTTCCTAAAGGAGAGATCTAGGCAGCGCAACTTGGTGCTCCCCTGCCCCCCGTCATCTCCTCTGCCCAGCAGAGAACGCTTCATCTCACACCCAGTCTGGAAGTGGCTCTGAAGCCCTACCCCAGACACAAGGAGGACTAAGTCATCCTATGATGAGAAGCCCCAGAAGAAGCTGGAGAGAGAGTCCCAGGCAACAGAGGGAGCACTGGAGGAGGACTGAGGGAAGGAAAGCATCAGGAAGATCAGAGCACAGGCCTCGCAGGAGAAGCCAGGGTTGTGAGGAGCGGGGACGCAGAGCCCCCTGCAGCTGGACAGCGACTGTCCCAGCAGAGGACAGCCTGGAACATGGCTGTGATTAAAAAAAGAACAAAACCCAAACCCCTCAGAATGACCGGGGAGAATACCAGACCATAAAATATCAAACAGAAACCCAGTCTCCTCGCCACAAGCGAGGGGCTAGGGAAAACCCCAGTTTTCTTAAAAAGAAAGCAAGAAAGATAATTCATATCTGTTCTTGTTCCACAAATGGTTTTGAAGCGTCTGCCTTCTGCTCAGGTCATGATCTCAGGGCCCTGCAAGACCCACATGGAGTTCCCTGCTCAGCGGGGTTTGCTTCTCCCTCTGCCCGCCGCTCTGCCCCGCTCTCGCGCTCTTGTTCTCAAATAAATACATTAAAAAAAAAAAAAATTTCCCATGGCAGATCCTTAGTGAGCAGGAAGAGAAAATTTATACCATAATCTTCTACTTGTTTTAGATAATTCCAGATAAATTGGACATAATTATCTCCCTTTACTATAGACAAAGTAGGGGAGTATCGATAAATCCTTTAGTCATGTTATGGACTAAATGTATCCTCTCCCCTCAAATTTCTGTGTTAGGATCCTAGCCCACAATGTGAGGGGATGAGGAGGTGGGGCCTTTGGGAGATGACTAGGTCATGAGAGAGGGGCTCTCAAGAATGGGGTTCATGGGCGCCTGGGTGGCTCAGTGGATTGAGCCTCTGCCTTCGGCTCAGGTCATGGTTGCGGGGTCCTGGGATGGAGCCTCACATCGGGCTCCCTGCTCAGTGGGGGCCTGCTTCCCTCCTCTCTCTCTGCCTGCCTCTCTGCTTGCTTGTGATCTCTGTCTGTCAAATAAATAAATAAGATCTTTAAAAAAATTAAAAAAAAAAAAGAATGGGGTTCATGCCCTTATCAATAAGGAAGGGACTCTGGAGAGCTCCCTTACCAGCTTCTGCCATGGGGAACACAAGGAAGAAAATGGCTGTCTCTGAGCCAGGAAGCAGGTCCCCGCCAGACCCTGAATCTGCCGGTGCCTGGAAGTTAGACTACAGACTCCAGAACTGGGAGGAATAAATGTTTGCTGTGTAAGCCACCTGGTCTATGGTATTTCTGTTACAGCGGCCCAGGGAGGTTAAGACAATCGTCTTATAAAGTCCTGAATTAAAGTCCCCATCTAGGATTTTATACAGCTCTGATCTGGATTGCTCAGTAATTATCTCCCGTGTCTAGAGACCATCTGGTGAGCTGCTTGCTGCAGATGAGAACTTCCAATGGACTCATTCCTCCCAGAGGAGGCTACGTCGTCCGCAAGCCAAAAAGGAAGGGTCCAGGAACAAAGTTGCCAGAAAGGATCACTTACAAATTAATAAGGGAATCAGAAAGCCCAGCCTTGCCATCACACACGGCTGCAAGCAAGCTCCGCCTACATACAAAGGTGAGAACACAACCCGAAGGTTTGAACTGAGGGGGCTTTGCCTACAAAAAAGCAGAAGTTAAAAAATAATAAATAATTCAATTCTTAAAGAAATACATATTACGTGCCATCTAGGAGAGCCATCAGGGGATAAAACCAGACTGAGATCTCTGTGATGCAGCTTGCGTCTCATGGAGGAAAAAAACCATGAGCAAATTAAAAAGAGGGATAGGAAGTGTGTTGACATGGGACTCAATCCCAGGACCCCCGAGACCATGACCCGAGCCAAAGGCAGACTGAGCCACGCAGGCGCCCTACAGGTAATTTTTGCACCACAATCTGAAAAGCGCTGGAGTGGAAACTTGAAAACAAAGCAGGACGTTGGCTATCTTGGGGAGGGAAAGCGGGCATGTCAGGGTTCGAAGCAGGGAAGCATCAATGAGTGAGTGACAAAAGGAAAAGAGATGGAGAGGAAAGTCCCCTTATAAATTGCAGGAAAAGGAGACTCGGTTAATGATGGTGACTATTAGCCTGATTTCTCTTGATACCTGAAACGTGGGGCTTAGAAAGCTTGCCTTGTTTCTGGAGCCTTCTCTAGGAAGCAGGGGTGAAATGAATGTGTGTTTGGAAATCTTTTGTGGTAAAACGAATGACAGAAAACTTACCATTTTTAAGTATATAGTTCAGGGACATTACATATACTCATGATCGTGTGAAAACTATCACGGCTGTTCCAAGAGCTTTTCCATCATCCTAAACTGAATTTCTATACCCATTAAACACTAAGTGCCCCGACTCCCTTCACTCAGAGCCCCTGGTCACCACTAGCCCACGTGCCGTGTCTGGGAACTTGCCTGTTCAGGTACACATCTTGTACGCCTATGTACATGCATTAGAGCTCATCTAAGTGGAACCCCAGAGTATACTGGTCTTTTGGTGTCTGGTTTAATTTATGACACACAGGAAGGAGAGATTTAAAGAGACCTTCTCTCATTTTACAGATGAGGATATTAAGGTCTGGAGGGAGATAGGACTTAGCAAAACTGCGGCCTTGAGTAAGGGCCAACCTGGGCCCTGACACCAGACACCAAAAAGCCATAGCTCAGTAGCTTTCAAAGCTTTTGGACTGCAGCTCTAGAGAACGTGACCCTGGATCACTGACACACCCAAAGGACTGAAGTTGTAAAAACAACTTATACTAGGTGTGACACAACCTGACTTTTCTATCCATTTTTTTCAGAATGCTGATTTAGACCCTTTGCATTAATTTCATAAACAAGAAGTTAGAAATTGAGGGATGCCTGGGGGGTTCAGTTGATTAAGTATCTGCCTTCGGCTCAGGTCATAATCCCAGCGTCCTGGGATTGAGCCCCACATCAGGCTCTCTGCTCAGCAGGGAGTCTGCTTCTCCCTCTACCACTCTTTCTCTCAAATAAATAAAAAAAATAAAATTTTTAAAAAATTAAAATTAAAATTAAAAAATTTTAAAAAGAAAAAATAAAGGAACAATTGATACCCTCAACTGAGCAGAGTGTAGAGTTTTTACATGAACCTGACCAGTATCTCAGTAATGATGATAAAAGCCACTGCGTGGAATGTAAGGTGTGTGGTTTGGAAATGTAGTTCCCCAGAGTCTTCATTAATGCAAATATTCACACAAAGCTCACAAGAGCCATAGACTGAAGATTCTAGCACACAATAACTATGACTGTTTAAAACTACCGTTAAAGGGGCACCTGGGTGGCTCAGTTGGTTGAGCATCTGGCTCTTGGTTTCAGCTCAGGTCATGATCTCAGGGTCCCAATCTCCAGGTTGTGAGATGGAGCCTCAAGTTGGGCTCTGCACTCAGCAGGGAGTCTGCTTGAGAATTTTTCCCTCTCCCTCTGTCCCTCCCACTCATGTGTGTACATGTTTGCGGTCTCTCAAATAAATCTTTAAAATTAAGTAGACGTGAAATGTAATAAAATAGTTCACATATTAGTTTTTACTACATGCAAGCACCCTTGTAAGATTCTATGTCCACAGCTATAATCTTTAACCTTACAACAACCCCATGAGGCAGATACTGCGAAATTCCCATTTCACAGATGAAGAAATGAGTAAACAATACAGCATACAGTCAATGTAAAATTTCCCACGTGTGCAACTAGTTTGTTCCCAGCAGCACGAAGGGGAAAAGTTCGGTATCCTTGCAGACCTTGGCTGAAGTCTTGGCAGAGGCATGTGTTACATGTCCCTAGCACCTCTGGTCTCCTAGCTCCCTGCTGGACACTGAGAAAAGCGGCCTTGAGAGCGAACACAGTTTGATTGGCCCCCGAGGGGTGAGGGATTGGTGTTCTCTTCACAAGAGAGAGTGCATCAAGGGGAGTTGGACAACCCATCTTTGTCCTACTTCCTGCTTCCGTGTTCACCAATTACAAGCCCTGTGAGTTCTGCACACTGACCACCTCCCCCATTCCTCTGACCCCATTCCTCTGGCCAAAGCTGGTTGCCCTGTCTCCTAATGCCTTGCTGCTCTCAAATCCGCTCGAAGTTTTAACCCTTTGCTTCCCTAAGGATCTTCTTTCTTACCTGACTGGGAGTCCCTTCAGGGACATTACTGAGTGCCGATTGGGTCTACCGTGACTAGGACGGCTTGATGTTGAAATGTTCTAAAGGACCGGGATGTCTGTCTGCTGGGGCAGGCTACACACAGGCCACGGAAGATATTCCCTCGGACCCCACCATCAGGTGACTCCGCTATTTATTTATAATGGTCTTATTTCAAAGTCTCAGCGGTAGGGAGAGAACCAGACGGGCAGCACAATTTATGGTAAGGAAGCTGATCCCAGTTATAGGTGTTGCGTCATGACATCAAATAATATAGTGAAATCCAAGTGTGTTCATCGGGCATATTCGTTCTTCACTTCTTACTGGGGGGAAAGAGGATGCGAGAGAAACCTTTTATTTCCCACGGTAACAATGCAGGAATTCTGAATCTAACAGGCCAGCACACAATTCTACTGGTTGATTATTTTTACAACAATTCTAGCTTGCCAGGAGACAAATAACTTCTCGAAACTTTAGTTTTTAGTCCCGGGAGTTTTTACAAATAAAATGACACATGTGTTGAGACAAATTACATGCTTAAAAATCTGTCACTAACATCAGTTTTGCATAAAAAAGTACTCAGCAACTGTTACAGTCCCATCACTTTGTTGGGGCTGGAAATAATGTGTGAATGGTTATGCTAATTTAGGGGCAATTTTCAAGTTTCATGACTACATAAAAAAGCTAAGAGCTGTTCAATAGGGAATGTTTTGGGATGGAGCTGTTGGGAGACTTCTTTGTTGATTTTTATATCTTGACAGACTGATATGATTGAAACGAATTAAATATTAGACATGCTTCATGTTTCATACACGATGTCATCATAATAGCAATGTACATAGATCACATTATTGACTGTTTTTGGATTTTAAAAATCTAGATTGTTATCCAGATGAATACCATTTCATTATTGCCTGCTTTGCTCTGTCCATTTAAAAAAGATAATAATTGCCCTTCTTCCCATTTTAAAGCATGGCAGTCATCAAACACATTGAAGCTGTGTTTTTGTAGGTGCTTAGAGAAATAGCAAGGGCCCCCAGTGAGAAAGTCAAGGCTTTCCTGGAGATCTCGGCGCCTTCCTGACACACCTCTGCATCAATGTCCCCACATTCCCAACTCCATGTTTGCTGCCAGATGCTCCTCAGGCCAAACTCTTACAAGTTTCAAGAATTTGGGAAGCGGGGAGGAGCTATTAGAAGTATCTATTTGGGGACACCTAGGGGGCTCAGTTGGTGAAGCAGCTGCCCTCGGCTCAGGTCATGATCCCAGAGTCTTGGGATCAAGTCCCGCGTCGGGCTCCCTGCTCAGCGAGGGATCTGCTCTCCCTCTTCCTGAGCTCTCTCCCTCCACACATACTCTCCCTCTCTCAAATAAATAAAATCTTTTTTTTTTTTAAGTACCTCTTTGTCTTCAACAGGGTACTTCACCTTGGAAGCAGCAGACATCTACTCAAACTAGAAAAAAATTTATTATAAAGATACAGGAATACTCCAAAGAAATGAGCCATGAAAAGACACGGAGGAATCATAAACGCAGACTACTAGGTGAAAGAAGGCAATCGTGCTGTACGATTGTATGGATTGTAGGAAGGCTACGTATTTTTTTTTTTTTTAAGATTTTATTTATTTCTTTGACAGGGAGACACAGTGAGAGAGGGAACACAAGCAGGGGGAGTGGGAGAGGGAGAAATGGTCTTCCCGCCGAGCAGGGAGCAACGGCTACATATTATACGATTCTAGAGACATGATATTCTGGAGAAGGAAAATGATGGAGACAGTAAAGGATGGGGGTTGGTGTGGAGGGTGAGTGCGTGGAGCACAGAAGATGTTTAGAGAAGTGAGGATAGGCTGTATGATATAATGGTGGACACACGTCATCACTACACCAAGAGTGAACCCTCATGCAAACCATGAGCTTTGGGTGACGATGACGTGTCAAAGTAGGTTCATCATTTATAACACCTGGACCACTCTGGTGGGGGATGGTGACCATGGGGGAGGCTGGGCATGTTGGGGGGTTGGGGGGAGGAGATATATGGGAAATCCCTGTACCCTCCTCTTGATTTTGCTGTGAACCAAAACTGCTCTGACAAAAATACAGGAGTGTTTCTTGGGCCCCAGGAACTGCAGGTGTAGTTTGGTCTCATGAGCGATTAAAATCTGGAATTCTGGGGCACCTGGGTGGTTCAGCGGTTAAGCCTCTGCCTTCAGCTCAGGTCATGATCTCAGGGTCCTGGGATCGAGCCCCGCGTCAGACTCTCCATTCAGTGGGGAGCCTGCTTCCCCCTCTCTCTCTGCCTGTCTCTCTGCCTACTTGTGATCTCTCTCTGTCTGTGTGTGTCAAATGAATTAAAAAAAAAAAAAAAATCTTTGAAAATCTGGAACTCCAAGACCAACTCCGGCAGATATATCTGTCTCTGTGTCTTTGTCTCTGGGACTACAGACTCTCTTGTGTCTGACTTCCTCTGTGAAGGGGACTTATTCTCGCTCTGGGAAACAGGCTCCTTTTTGCCTTCAGCAGAAGATAGCTTTACTCTGTTCCAGGGTATAGCAGAGCCTAACCAGCGCCGCTGACTATGGGTGCTCTCACTTGAGATTGTTCCTAACCTGGGGTCTGTGTCAGGCTCTGTGAATCTGGAAGGGATATAAAATTTGCACATTCCTTCTCACTAACGTTTAACAGCAGTTTGTTTGTTTGTTTGTTTTCAATAATACGCCCAGGCAACAAAGCACAGTAGAGCCTGGAAGACCTGTAATTCGTCCCTGTGATGTCTGTGATGTCTCTCGGACTCTGTTTCAGGAATGAGGACTTAGCCACCAGGTGCTCAGAAGGCTGTTGGGAGGGTGGCCTTCAGCTGCTGAGTCACGTCCCCCTGGGTCACAGCTTCCTAGGGCTGCTTAGAGCCAACGACTGATTGATGCCAAGATACATAGGCCTTGGCCTCTCCTCTGATTGAAGACAGCCTTGACCTTCCCTTCCCCTCCCTTTCCTTTTCATTCCTCTCTTCCTTCCTGCCTCACCCCAGGTACACTTTTCCCAGTACACCTCCCGAATGCCAGTCTCCAGCTTAGATTCTGATTTCTAGGGCAGTCGCCAAGAGAAAGCAAGGGTATTTTCACATCACAGCTGTTGCAGATATGCTGAGACATTATAAACGCTCATCCCCATCTCAGTATCACAGGAGTTATTAGACGGCTGGATCTTGTTATTTAATACATTAATAAAAATATATTTTATGATATTAAATTTGCTTTTCATATTCTGATAACGGCATTTCAATATAATTGGGGTTTTGTCATCTCATACATTTTAGTTTATGCGTGCAAAGAATGGCAGACTGGGTCCCCCTAAAACATGCCACTTCGATATAAGGATTGTTTTGAGTGACCAGGAAGATTGGGGTTAGTTTACAAGGGTTGTTTGTATGGATTTCTCTAGACTCCGACTTCTGTCCCTGGTGACAAAAGTTACTTTTCTCCTGGGGCAGGGGGGACATCTTCCATTTGGGAGTTTTACCTCTTGCTTTTGTGAACAGAAGGAGGGAAGTCGGAGACTCCTTCTTGCACCTGTTTCTCAAGCGCCTTTAGTTCAAAATAATCCTGTCCAATCTCCACACAGACACAGGGTGTGGTTTTTAAAACAACCCAGCAGGAGATCCTGGGTGGCTCAGTCATTAAGCTGGTGCCTCCGGCTCAGGTCATGAGCCCAGGGTCCTGGGATCAAGCCCCACATTGGGCTCCCTGCAGCAGGAAGCCTGCTTCTCCCACTCCCCCTGCTTCTGTTCCCTCTCTCACTGTGTCTCTCTCTGTCAAATAAATAAAGTCTTTTAAAAATAATAATAACTAATAACTAAAACAATGCAACGCGTTGCTGAAGTAAGAACTAAAATTATAGCTAACATTTCCCAAGTGTTGACAAGGAACCAGACTCTGCCACGATCGCATCAGCCCCAGTAACAAGCCTGTGAGGACGTCATACTGTTATCTCTATTCCACACATGGGGAAACCAAGGACTAGAGAAGACAAAGAATGCCCCAAATCACACACTCATAGTAAGTGGCAGAAGTGGGATATGGTTTCAGAGCCAAAGCTCCCTCTTTTTCACATTATGAAATAACTTTTTTAATCATAAAATTTTTCAGCTATGCCTCCCAATACAGAGATGTATATAATAAACTCCCATGTGCCTTTCACCCAGATTCAACACTTTCCAATTTTCTACAATTTTATTTTGCTTATCACTCCCCTACCACCCCCACATTTTTTATTCTTCTTTATAGCTGGGGTATTATTAAAAAAGATTTTGCTTATTTATTTATTTGAGAGAGAGAGAGATCAGGGAGGGAGAGAGAGAGAGAGAAAGACGGAATCCTAAGCAGACTCTACCCTGGGTGCAGAGCCCAACACGGGGCTCGATCTCATGACTCTGAGATCGTGACCTGAGCCAAAATCAAGAGTTGGATGCCCTAATCAACTGAGCCACCCAGGTGCCCCTATTCCTGGAGTATTTTAAAGCAAACCCCAGACATCATAGGATTTTATCCAGCAGAATAGTAGAACCCAGAACACTTTGTTAGAACAATGATTTAAATATGCCAGTATAATTAGACAATTCTCTGTATGAAACACTCAGCAGATTTCTCTTCTACTTTGGGTAAAATCTTAACATGATCTGCACACCCCTGAGTCAGGGGCCGGGGCTCAGTCACCAACCCCATCTGCTGACTCTCTGCCTTGCTCAAGGAAAGGCTAGCAGACTCCCCTCCCTGCAGTATCTCTAGCTCTTAGTCACTGGCATGGCCTTCCTCCAGCTTTCCGTAACCCTGAGCGGCTTCTCCTTCCACCATCCTCCTGTTGAAATGCCCCTTCCTCGGAGAGACCACCTGTGCTAAGTAAGCTTCCAAGCTCTTCCCAGTCTCTTGCTTTCTTACATCATGCTGGGCTTTGCTTTCCTCTCACTTCTCACAGTGGATAATTTTGCTTGTATTGAGGTGTGCGTCAGTGTCTGACACAGACGCTGTAAGAGTCTTGTTCACTGGTCTACACCTAGTCTCAGCACAGCGTCTGGCACAGTGCACACTCACGAAACTGTACACGTGATGTGTAACCTTCAAGTGAAAGTATAAGTATAAAAGAGAAATAATAAATTGTGAAACAATGGCCTATTTTACTTCCACATTTAATTTCCCAGTGTTACTGGCTGCTTAGCAGATGTAACCAGTTAGTGGCACCGACTGAAGGACTGGTAAGTTATTTCAGATCATCGCCCCCCCAAAAGACACCCTCTTCCCACCATAAAAAATTTGTCCCCATTATCCTCAAGAGCTAGAACTTTATAACATACTCTCCTTTTGGTTCTAAATACATACATTAAAAAATGTTTGGGGGACACCTAGGGCTCTGTGGGCTAAGCGTCTCCCTTCGGCTCAGGTCACGATCCCAGGGTCCTGGGAGCCAGTCCCACATCGGGCTCCCTGCTCAGCAGGGAGCCTGCTTCTCCCTCTGCCTGCTGCTCCCCCTGCTTGTGCTCTCTCTCTCTCTGACGAATAAATAAAGAAATAAAATCTTTTTAAAAAATAAAAATATATTTAAAATAAGTAAAATAAATGCTTTGGAGGTCTTGAGATCATAAACGAGAAAATCAGGTGGTTTTCTTGGAGATGTTAGGAGTCAGATCCTAGGAACCTGTGCACGAGGTCGTGAGCTTAACAGTCGTTTCCCTCACCGTGAAGCGTGCGTGGTCTACCATGTGCTTTATCTGTGCCAGCTCCCGCGTCATCCTACCATCCCAAATTAGGGCTCTGGGCCGAATCTCTATCGTAGTCAATGCCCTGTGAATAAGACGGAGTCAATGCCCACTGCTTCCTTTGCTGCAGGGACTGACGGGAGGGGCTCAAGGGGCTGGGCCAGAATGCGTTTGGCCTTATGGTTGAGTCAAGTGGCCGAAAGAGAAACATTTGTTCCCTCTTTGTCCTCCTACAATAATGCTTTTATTAGAAAAGTCATATATAGTGAAAATGGGAAAGGGCTGAGAAGCATAAGGAAGGGAATGAACACTGCTGATGATCCTACCTCCAAGAAATACTCACCATTAATATTTTGGTTTATTTGCTTCGATTGTTTTCTCCTTTGTGAAATTGCTGCGATTTCATCTCTTCGACCTACAAATGTGTTAATTTTGTATGGTCAACACTAATTTATCGCAATCATGCCCTATCCACATTCTTTTACATATGTAAGAGCAAACTAAACACATTGGCTTCTAGCTTGCTTTTCTCACTTAACATTATAATTCGAACGTTTGTTCATACATAGAAACTTTTAGGAAACACTGTCATGAACAACTATTATATTCCAGTGTACGGATGTGCTACAATTTACCCAACGATTTCCCTCCTAGACCCACCCGTTGTTCCCATTTGTCACCATTAGGAATCGTCCTCCGATCAACATCTCTCTGTATAATTATCTGTACTTATTATAGATTATTTCCATTTTTTAGAAAGCAGATTCTTGGTTACGGTTTTACAGGTACGGGTTTCCCTCCTTGTCCAAAAGTTTGGTTTTATGCCGCTTCACTTTTAAAACAGACAGGGGTACATGGGTGGCTCAGTCGGTTAAAGATCTGACTCTTGATTTCAGCCCAGGTCACGATCTCAGGGTTGTGATCATGATCAAGCCCTGAGTTGGGCTCCATACTGGACGTGGATCCTGCCTGGGATTCACTCTCCCCCTCTCCTGGGTACCCACTACCCCCTGTTCATCCTCTCTCTCTAAAAAATTAAATAAATTTAATTTTAAAACACCGATATTACTATACATGTTTTTTTGCTAACATGAAGAGGGTTTTTGTTTTTACTAAATAGTAATTGTTTCCTTGCTTTAGGCCATTATGGTTGACAAAACTTTCAGAGGAACGCTCTACTTTTGGATAAAGGAGGAAACTGTATTTTAAGGTCTCTGTGTACATACTGCCAGAAGAAACATATGTTTTGCGAATCAAGGGCTGTGTTTGCTCACCCCTGTTTCCCCAGTGACTAAAGCGTTACCCACTTTGAAGGTACTTAGTAAAATGTTTGTTCAGTGGATCAACATATGGCCCCAGCCAGTGAAAATACAGGAAGTTTCAGAAAACAGCCTCTACCCGTCAGCCTCTCTCTTGTATCTGAGATATTTTATAGTGGTTGATAACTCTATGATAACACTTCCTGGGCCCCCTTGGGAATTATATAACTTCTCTGCATCTAGTCTGCTCCTCGGCAAAATGAGAGGGACAATGTCAGCTTCAAGGATATGTAGTGAGCGTTAAATCAGGTGATTTGTAGAGATGCATTGAGGAACCAAATACACAGTGATTGCTCAGTGTATGTCTTCTACTACGACTTTACATAACTGGCAGATCCTGAAAAGATTTTTTTTTCCTCAAAAGGTACATAAGGCTGGTGGTGGGTATTAAGGAGGGCACGTAATGCATGGAGCACTGGGTGTAGTGCATTAACAATGAATTCTGTTACACAGGAAAGAAATTAAATTTTTAAAAAAGGTACATAAAGAGAAGTGATGATTCTATAAAAGCATCTATCTCAGCAAATGAGTCAAGAAACACAACTGTTACGAGACTTCATGACTTTTTAAATTCCTTGTTTGTTGTTTTTTACTATCCCAGGCCTATTCCTCTTGAGTAGCTGGTAGAAAAGTCTTCACAGGAAAAGGAGCTCCTCTTACAGCAGAACAAGGAATGGGCAGCCAGAGAAACTGCGGTGAGGGGGACGGGGACAGCCAGCCGTTCCAGGGAAGCGTGGCCCAGTGAAAGAGGGGAGGACACTTGCATGGATTCAGAAGGCAGGGAGCGGGCCTAGACTGAGAAGGGCTTTGAGACCTGAAGACTGTCAGACTTAGACGGGCTGCTCTGTTGTGTGGCCGGGCTGGGTCATGAGCAGCGGTGGTGGTGTGGGTGCTGAGTGAGCATTGAGCAGGTGCTGGGGTCAAGGCCAGGCACCGTCTGTCACACTGAGCACTGACTGCAGGAGCTGTGCTATGTTCGGTCATTTAATCTACAACCATTATCGCAAGCCTGCCATGTGCCAGGCACTGGAGTAGGCTCAGGGCAGTCAGCAGTGAATGAACAAATGAACGAACAAAAAACACTTTGTCTTTTGTGGAATTATATTTTAGTGGGAGGATGCAGGCAGCAAACAATAAATATAATTTATATGTACATGATATAATATGTAAGAAGTTGATAAAGCCTTGAAAATAAGACAGCTGAAGAACAGGGATGCCGAGTGCAGGTGGGGGAGGGGAAGTCTGTGATAGTCCGTGGGGTTCATGCAGGTAGACGGTGTTTGAAAAGTGATGCTGGGGCCAAGACTTAAAGGATGTAAGAAAGAAGGGTGCACAGATACAGGAAAAGTGTGGTTTAGGCAGAGGACCAGCAAATGTGAAGGCCCCAAGGTCAAGTGTGTCTGTTTTTGAGTAAAATCAGGGAGGCCAGAGGGGCTGAACATAGTGAACCCGGGAAGAACAGGAGGAAGCAAAGGTAGAGAGATTAACAGGGGGCCCTTCAGCGTCGAGCCCAGGAGGCCATCAGAATGTGGGATAGTCCTTGATCAGAGCTTCTCAGTGATGGTCTCTAAATAAGAGGGGTTTCCTTGGCCGTGCTCAGGCTGCTCAAAGGAATGTAGGTATGAAGAATATACTTCTAATTACCACCATTCAGGTGTTCTCCACAGTTCCTTCTCCCTGGGTGGAGGAACTTGTGGGCAGTCCTGGGAAAAGAAGCAGGAGAGGAACGTGGTCCCAGACAGGCACTCCCTAAGTACTAGCTTTGGGGATCTTCGGGTCTGCTGTAAGAGTCTGGTTGCTGGGTCCAGCCCTCCTGCTCCTGAACCTTCTACCCTTTCAAGTGCATACCTGGGGACTTCCCAGTTCTCGGGAGCATATGACTCTCGCTACAGACCCCAGCGTGGAAAGAGCTTGCCGACATGGGAAGCTCTAATTCCCCAAAAGGAAACCAACACTGTGGTAGGGCATTTCCACTAAAAGGATCCCTTTAGTGATTAACAAAAGTACTCGTGAGGTGCCTGGGTGGTTCAGTCTGTTAAGCGTCTACCTTTGGCTCAGGTCATGATCCCAGGGTCCTGGTATGGAGCCTCATGTTGTTAGTGGGCTCCCGGCTCAGTGAGAAGCCTGTTTCTCCCTCTGCCCTTCCCCCTGCTTGTGCACACGTGCTCTCTCTCTCTCTCTGTGAAGTAAATAAATAATGAAGAGGAAGAGCGTATGATTAAGGACTATGATTATGCAGGATCTCTATCAGTTAATGTATCAATTTAACATTGCTCAAAGTACTCAAAGTTCTCCAGCTTTAGAGTCAAAAGCTAAAGCATTTATTTATATTTTAAGACATTGAGGAGTGAAAACATTATCCCTTTAAGTGCTGCTTATTTTTATTTTTTTATTTACTTATTTGAGAGACAGAGTGAGAAGGAGGGGATGGGGCTGACTTAGTCGGTGGAGAGTCTGACTCTATTTTTTTATTAACATATATTATTTGTTTCAGGGGTACAGGTCTGTGAATTATCAGTCTTACACAATTCACAGCACTCACCATAGCACATACCTTCCCCAAAGTCCATCACCCAGCAACCCTATCTCTCCCCCCGTCCAGCAACCCTCAGTTTGTTTCCTGAGATTAAGAGTCTCTTATGATTTGTCTCCCTCCCCGGTCCCATTTTGTTTCATTTTCCCCTCCCTTCCCACCATGAACCCCCACCCTGCCTCTCAAGTTCCTCATATCAGAGAGATCACACAATAATTGTCTTTCTCCAACTGACTTATTTCACTTAGCATAATACCGTCTAGCTGCGTCCACATCATTGCAAATGGCAAGATTTTGTGGTTTTTTGATGGCTGCATAGTATTCATATATATATATATATATATATATATACACACATATATATATGTATATATATATATAATCTCACATCTTTTATATTTATATATGTATATATATATATATATATATATATATATATATAATCTCACACCTTTTTTATCCATTCCTCTGTTGATGGACATCTAGTTCTTTCCATAGTTTGGCTATTGTGGACATTTGCTGCTATAAACGTTCAGGTGTATGTGCCCCTTCGGATCACTACATTTGTATCTTTGGGGTAAATATCAGTAGTGCAATTGCTGGGTCATAGGGTAGCTCTATTTTCAACTTTTTGAGGAACCTCCATACTGTTTTCCAGAGTGGATGCACCAGCTTGCATTCCCACCAACAGTGGAGGAGGGTTCCCTTTTCTCTGCATCCTTGCTAGCATCTGTCATTTCCTGACTGGTTAATTTTAGCCATTCTGACTGGCGTAAGGTGGTATCTCACTGTGGTTTTGATTTGTATTTCCCTGATGCCGAGTGATGTGGAGCACTTTTTCATGTGTCTGTTGGCCATCTGGATGTCTTCTTTGCAGAAATGTCTGTTCATGTCTTCTGCCCATTTCTTGATTGTATTATTTGTTCTTTGGGTGTAGAGTTTGATAAGTTCTTTATAGATTTTGGATACTAGCCCTTTATCTGATATGTTGTTTGCAAATATCTTCTCCCATTCTGTCAGTTGTCTTTTGGTTTTGTTGGCTGTTTCCTTTACTGTGCAAGAGCTATTTATCTTGTTGAATTCCCAATAGTTCATTTTTGCCCTTGTTTCCCTTGCCTTTGGCAATTTTTCTAGAAGAATTTGCGTTGGCTTAGGTCCAAGAGGATGCTGCCTATGTTCTCCTCAAGGATTTTGAGGGATTCCTGTCTCACTTTTTTTTTTTAAGATATTATATCCATTTTAAGTCTATTTTTGTGTGTGGTGTAAGGAAATGGTCCATTTTCATTCTTCTGCATGTGGCTATTCAATTTTCCCAAAACCATCTGTCTTTTTTTCACTGGATCTTCTTTCCTGCTTTGTTGAAGATTATTTGAGGGTCCACTTCTGGGCTCTCTATTCTGTTCCATTGATCTATGTGTCTGGTTTTGTGCCAGTACCATACTGTCTTGACAATTACAACTCTGTAATAGAACTTGAAGTCAGGCATTGTGATGCTACCAACTTTGGCTTTCTTTTTCAACCTTCCTCTGGCTATTCGGGGTCTTTTGTGATTCCATACAAATTTTAGGATTATTTGTACCATTTCTTGGAAAAAAGTTGATGGTGTTTTGATAGGGATTGCATAAACGTGTAGATTGCTTTAGGTAGCAGATATTTTCACAGTATTTGTTCTTCCAGTCCATAAGCATGGAACATTTTCCCATTTCTTTGTGTCTTCCTCCATTTCTTTCATGAGTACTTTATAGTTTTCTGAGTACAGATTCTTTGCCTCTTTGGTTAAGTTTATTCCTAGGTATCTTATTGTTTTGGATGTAATTGTAAATGGGACCAACTCCGTCATTTCTCTTTCTTCTGTCTTGCTGTTGGTGTATAGAAATGCAACTGATTTCTGTGCATTGATTTTATATCCTGATACTTTACTGAATTCCTGTACAAATTTCTAGTTTTGGGCTGGAGTCTTTGGGTTTTCCACATAAAGTTTCATATCCTCTGAAAAGAGTGAGAGTTTGACTTCTTCTTTGCCGATTCAGATGCCTTTAGTTTTCTTTTGTTGTCTGATTGCTGAGGCTAGGACTTCTAGTACTATTTTGAATAGCAGTGGTGAGAGTGGACATCCCTGCCGTGTTCCTGACCTTACGGAAAAAGCTCTCAGTTTTCCCCCATTGAGAATGATATTTGCGGTGGGTTTTTCATAGATGGCTTTGATGATATTGAGGTATGTGCCCTCTATCCCTACACTGTGAAGAGTTTTGATCAAGAAAGGATGCTGTACTTTTTCAGCATCTATTGAGAGTATCATATGGTTCTTGTTCTTTCTTTTAGTAATGTATTATATCACATTGATTGATTTGCAGATGTTGAACCAACCTTGCAGCTCAGGAACAAATCCATCTTAATTGTTGGAGCCCCGTAGAAGCAAACCACCTCAGTAAAGGACACACTATTCTGGGCTTTGAGTCACCAGACAAGTTAACAGAGAAGGCGATGGTCTAGCAAATAGACTAGAAATAGAGGCTATTTTTACATTTTAGGCAATGCCCTCTGTGAGGGAGTCTAGGTTTGCCCCTGCTCTCTTCAGCAGTATTGGCGAGTTCCTTGCTGGATTAGATGGGCAGCTTCTGGCTCTCTAACCCGCAGACACACCGCGGAGTGAGGCCACACTGCCCCCTAGAGGTCTTCTGCGGGAGCGCCCAGCAGCCGCCTTCTGCGGGCAGAGCGCATCTGGCGAGCTCCGCGCGGGTGGGATCCTGCGGGAGCGAACAGCGCCGCCCACAGCCGGCCTCGCTCCTCCGCGGACCTGCGGGGTAGTCTTGGACTCCTGCGGGAGGCTGAAGTCGGGGAGAGTCATCAGCCCGCGGGCACACACTGTGAGGGCGGCTGCTGTTGGCCGTGTCCCCCACACAGGGGCCAGAAGGAGCCCTGAGGGACTGTCCCCTCCCGCCCCTGCCTCCCTTCCCCCGGCCTGGGCGCAGCAGAGCACAGGGGCCCCAGAGAGGCAGGGGAGCTCTCCGGCTGCGGCGGAGAAGGGGGACCCCGGAGGAAGCTTCCAGGCGAGGTGGCGCGGCGGGGATGCGGGGAGGAAGCAGGACCCGGGCGGGCACAGCAGAGGGGCTGCCCCGAGCACGGGGAGCTCTTCTGACCACCCGAGGGAGCCAGGAAGAGGCTCTCTGGACCGGACTAGCTGCCTCTAAGGGGAGTGGCGTTTACGGGTGACGAGGCCCTGTGGCCGCTGCTCCGTGAGGTCAGGAGCCATCCAGTTCCCACAGAAAAGCCTGCCCAGTCACAGCCACACCGCCACTTTCTACCGACTCGATCCGTGTCCTTCCAGTCTTCTTTCTGTGCCTCTGCTGTGTAGACAAGTTCATTTCCTACTTTCTCATTGACAACAAAATCTCTTTTCCTTAGTGCTTTTGAAAAAAACAGGGCCACCGCTGGGTATTTATCCCGGGGACATAAACACTGGCGCCCACACTAAGTCCTGTACACGCGGGTGTGGCAGCGTCACTCACCAACCCAGATGCCCCCAGCGCCCATACAGCGGAATACCACTCAGCAAAGAAAAAGGAAAGAGCTCCAACACACACAGCAGTGCGGATAAACCTCAAAGGCCTGTCAAGTAAAAGAAGCCAGTCCCAAAAGATCCAAGACCAGACCCCAAGTACAGAGAACAGTCCCGGTGGCCGGCTCAGGGGGAGGGGGCTGGGGGATACAGCGCAGAAAGACTAAGGCGGTGCTTGGGCTGATGTTCAGGCTTATGTCAGTCAACCCTCCCACCTCCCGTGTCTGGGATTCACCGGGTTGGACATTGTGAAGTATGTGAAATTAGGAGATTTATTCACGGTTGTTTGGAGAATCCTTGTAGGGAAGAAAGAGGAATAAGGGAAGCAGAAGTGGATGAACTTCTAGGACCAGAAGGGAAGGCAGACCTGCAGATCTGAAGATTCTTTGTTTCCTATTTTTGTGCTTTTCTGGTAATGCCACCCTTTCTCCTTACCTTTCTTACCTTCCACATAGCTATCAGGATTGATTTCTGTTTTCTAATTTCTTCTTCTCCCTTTCTTGTAGCCCTAATGCAGGAGCAAAGTTAGGTCACCCAAGCAGGAAGGCAATTTTATATAATTGACTAAGCAAACTTTTAAAAACACCAGTCTTGGGGCACCTGGGTGGCTCAGTTGGTTAAGCAACCGCCTTTGGCTCAGGTCACGGTCCCGGGGTCCTGGGATCGAGTCCCGCATCAGGCTCCCAGCTCTATGTGGAGTCTGCTTCTCCCTCTGACGTTCTCGCCTCTCATGCTCTCTCTCACTGTCTCTCAAATAAATAAATAAAAATATTAAAAACACCAGTCTTGTGAAAGGCACTATTCTAGCCACTGTGAGTCTCTGTGCAAAATGAGAAGAATGGAGTCTGCCGGCCCCAGACATACAGCAGGACAGGGAGAGAAGAAGATAGTAACACTTCCCAGCCCAGGACCACCTTTCCCTCTTCTGTATTGCTAAAGATGGCACCAAACACGGGAACACCAACACGTACTGTGTAACTCTTCGAGAAAGAGCTACGGATGGCTCCAAGTGGCGTTTATCAATTTCACAAGCCATGTAAAATTAAGCTGCGGCTTGTAAGGTGGGTGTGTCCATGTCAGTGCACTCCAGGTAGGGAAAGCAGAGGTGGGAGAGGAGTATGAAAGTGAGACTCTTTCCCTCTGATGTGCTTGTATGAAATCAAACAAACAGCAATTGAAAGCCTCCTCTCCCGAGGTAAAGGGAAGCTGACTCAACAGCCCATTTGCGTGTATCAGCTTGCTGGGGAAAAGGGGGAGGCCTATTCCCTGAAGCAGGCTTCCTTTCGTACAGATAGAGATATCACGTATAATAAATTGGGGAAGCTTGTGAAATGAGACATCTGTTGTACATGTTCAAGCACAAAGGCACTCTCAAGTTATGAATTTCCACTCTGTATTCTAGGTGCTTGTGATGATGGGCTGAGAATGAGTCTGGAAGGTTCATCTCTCTCCAATAAAAAAGGTTCATCATCTCTCTCCAACTTGCATAATAATTATTTTACAACGCTTTAGGTAGGAAATTGAAAGAGATCGGAGGAAAGGAATGATGACAGAAAGGAAGAGGAATTCATGGAAGAGTCAATAAAGCTAAGAAATGTTGGGAAATGAATATTAATGATGAAGTGAATAATGCCTTCAGCTAATTTAACCAATTCAACAAAGCCAGTATATTCTATATATGGTTTTTATTTTGCCACAAATCTACATAGACTGAAAGGTACATTATGAAATGCAGAAACCTCCTGTTCTCAGGATCCAAGCAAATGCCCAGATGTCTGAGAAGATAAAATGTGGATATTCTGTTATTTTATGTTTTTAGAACAGGATGCTTAGTTCCCCCCGTAATAAACATTTTATTCTTTCTGGTTGCCATCAATTTCCCCTATAAGGCAGCAGCTGGGTATTGGTTTTCAAGTTCACTCCTGACCTTGTAATATACAATAATAACTCATAAGTCCTGCCAGATGGCCAAGGTTTCTGCATAACAAATACTTAACAGGATGAAAAGGCAACCTATGGAATGGGAGAAAATATTTACAAACTATACATCGAATAAGGGGTTAATGTCTAACATATATAAGCAATAGCAGAAAATCAAATAACTCAATTAAAAAAACAGGCAAAGGACTAAATAGGCTTTTTTTTTTTTCAAAGAAGATATGCAAATGACCAATAGATATATGCAAAGGTGCTCAACAACACTCCACATCAGGGAAATGTAAATCAAAACCACAATGAGATGCCACCTTACACCAGTCAGAATGGCTATTATCAAAAAGGGTCAAGATATACGTTGGCAAGGATGTGGAGGAAAGGGATCCCTCGTGCACTGTTAGTGGGAGTGCAAACTGATATGGCTATTATGGAGGGCAGGATGGAGTTTCCTCAGAAAATAGACCGAGCTACCACAGACCAAGCAATCTCCCTTTTGGGTATACATCTAAAGGAAATTAAATTTGTATCTCGAAGAGATGTCTGCATTCCTGTGTCCACTGCAGCATTATTCCTGATGGTCAAAAAATGGAAACAACTTGAATGTTCATCAACATGCATGGATGAAGAAACTGGGTGTGTATCAACACTGGAACATTATTCAGTCTTCAAAAAGGAGATCTTGCCATTTGTGACAACATGGATGAAACTGGACGACATCATGCTAAGTGAACTAAGCCAGGCACAGACAGACAAATACTGCATGATTCTCTTACACGTGGAATCCAAAGTATTCAAACTCTCAAAAGCAGAAACTGGAATGATGGTTGCCAGGGGTGGGGAGGAGGCAAAAATGGGAAGATGTTGGTCAAGGAGAGCAAAGTCTTATTTATCCAAGATGACTAAATCAGGGAGTCCTAGTGCATCGCATGTGAATACAGTTAACAACAGTATACTTGAATTTTGCTAAGAGGGTAGATCTTAAGTATTCTTATCTCTCTCTCTCTCTCTCACACACACACACACACAGAGAGAAAATAAATAAAATAACTATATGATGCAATGTATATGTTCATTAACTTGATGGTGATTATTTCACAATGTGTACATATATATCAAGTTCTATATCTTAAGAAAAAGAAGTCTTAAAAATATTAGACATTCTTTTAAAAAATATTTTTAAAGTAAACTCTTCATTCAACGTGGGGCTTGAACTCACCACCCCAAGAACAAGAGTCATGTGCTCCACTGACTGGAGCCAGTCAGGCACCCCTATTCGACATTGTTTTTAACTGAATAAAAGTGAAAACACAACACACTAAAATATGTAGAATACAGATAAATCACGACTTAAATGGAATTTTTTTTTTAGCTTTAAATACTTATATGTTAAAAAATGGACAAAGAATTTGATTAGAAGTCAGAAAAGCAAAAATAAAGGGCCACTAAACCAACAAAATTATATTTATAATCACAGAAATGCAAATCAATATGCCACTTATTCCAGATCAGAGAAAAAAAGGAGGACAATCTTAAGTGTTGGTCAGGATGTTGGGATTTGGTGGCTTTTTAAATTTGCACAATGGTTCTGGAGCAGACTTCAACAAAATTGCTAAAGTTTGAAACCTACTTGTAGACAACCGCCCTGTAGAGACACTTGCACAGGTCCACAAGGAAGCCAGGATAAAATGCTTATTTCAGAAAAAAAAATGTTTATTTCAACACAGTAACAATGAAAATGGAAAACTGTTTGAATCGGGGGATTATTAATTCAAAACACACGATAAATTATATAATGTGTGTTCTATTCACAGATGGAAGATGACACTACAGCTGAGTAAGTGCATTTGAACTACATCTGTCAGAATGGATACTCCCAACACAGAATGTGAAATGAACACACACAGTAGTGATTATAGACAAATAATGCAGATGTGATGATCAGAAGCGCAGAGCAGCCAGAAAAGAGACAATGAAGATGTGAAAACATGGGTGGGAGGTTTCAGAACAACCTCCCCCGGGGAAGGAAAGCAGATGAACAGACTCTAGGAAGACCACAAAGTGGGGGGGGGTCTCAATTGTTTCCTCATTTCTTTTCATTGTAGTCTTTACCTTAAAACATAGGGCAAAATGTCAGCCACATGGAGCTTTATTTATATGCTTTTCTATATGTGTGAAATATTTCATAATAAAATGAATAGATACAAAACAAAATAAAACCGTTAGTGGGCCTGTGAATCACCAGGAACCTTGTTAAAAAGCAGATTCTAATTCAGAGATGGGACCTGAAATTCTGCATTTCTAACAAGCTCTCAGATGATAAGGATGCTGTTGGTACCTAGGGCATGCTTGAAGTAAAAAGATTCTTAGGTGATAGTTCTTAACGTTGGCTTCCCATTAAGGAACTTTTATTTAGCAAAAACTGTTGGCCCTTAGTTGTTGAAACTAGTTCAGTATTCTCTTCTAATTCCTGTGTTGAGTCCTGGAATGGAAAGGCATTTCCAAGTGATGCTAATGGATAGCCAAGGTTGAGAAGCACTGGTCTACTGCAAAGTCAAGAATTCAAAGCATCTGAATGTGGGAATTGCCTGTAAATGACATTCACAAATGAAAAAAAAAAAAAATGTGGTTTTTAAAACTGTTGAAAAATAAAATTGTTACTCAGAACATATTTGATTAACGACCCAATGAGTGCTACACATAAATACTGTTTAAAGCATTCAGAGGAGAACTCTATTAGTCTGGGATACTTAAGGAATGGAGGACCCGGATGAAGACAGGAACAAGACAGTGCCCGCCCAGAGTCCCAGGTGTGGTCTGAGCACAGGTGACAAAGGGAGGGGACCGCTGAGCTCAGGTGAGCTCTTCTATTCCTCTGGAACTGTGCTTTTTCTGGAATTGAAAGCCCCTGAAGCCTCTTGTTTATACCGCTGGCTAGATGAGGTTGCTTTGCAACTCAAGGCAATCAACACCATATTGTTACAATTTTGCCATTCTTCCCTCCTACTATAATCTCATGGCTGAGTTTGAATTCTGATTGATTGAACTGTATTACTTGGAGCTAATTCCCATTTTTAAAAAGGCTAAGGTTCTTAGCCATTTTCTTATTTGAAACTGTTAAAGGTTGCTTTAGGTACGCTGTGGGATATGTGCATGATGGCGTCGTCCTCCTTGGCCTGGAATACCTTCCCTCCCTACTTAGCATTTCTTAGGCTCGCTTTTGGCAAGGGATCATGGTATTTGCTTTATTTTATTTTATTTTATTTATTATCAAGATTTTATTTGTTTGACAGAGATGGGGGGAGCACACGCATGAGGAAGGGAGAGGGAGCCGAGGGAAAGGGAGCTGCTGGCTAAGCAGGGAGCCTGACACCTGGTTCAGTCCTAGGACCCCAGGATCATGATGTGAGCCAAAGGCTGACACTTAACAGACCGAGCCACCCAGGGGCCCCAGATCATGGTATTTTAGGAAGAACTCAGATTCTCTGCGGAACTTAGTACCTCCGACTGTGTGGTGATTTTAAAGATATGTCCACAAATCCTTTGATACTCCTCCCTAAAGAGAAGGGGCTTAATTGGCCCTCCTGAGTGCGGGATGGACTTAGTGACTCAGCTCTAAGTGATGGACGTGACAGAAGTCATGGACTTTTGCAATTTGGTTTCTAGGAGACCGTGGCTACTGTCTCGGGGTGCGTGCTCATCCTTCGGCTGGAGAATTGCTCACACTGGGGGAACCAGCCGCCATGTTGCGAGGCAGCCTGTGGAGAGGCACAGAGTGAGGAACTGAGGACTGCCAACAGCCACGGGAACAAGCTCGGAAGGAAACCCTTCCCTGGAGGGAAGCCCGCAGATGACTACGGTCATGGCTGACACCCTGACTGCAGCCTTGTGAGAGAGTCTGGGGGAGAACCAACCAGCTGAGCGGCTCCTGGACTCCTGACCAAGGAAGCCCTGAGATGATGTTTGTTTTCTTAAAATTGCCAAGTTTGGGGTAATGTCTATACTGACGACCAGAATGGAAAGGAATGCTCAGTGTTAGCGTGAATCCGTGGATCAATGGGCCCAAGAGAAATGAAACGAGGGTGTGTGTCTAAAATATATCCCACTTCTTTGGAAGTGAAAAATGAATTTTTGAAAAAAATAACCAACCAGGTTCTTTGTTGTTATGGAAACCATTTGATAACACTTAATCACCCACCCCCCACACAATTTTTCTCTCTCTCTCTTTCTTACACACACACACACACACACACACACACAGTCACACTCCCAAGAGAGTAGAGGATAGTAGTTTAGAAGGTAAGAGGATGACTGGTTGAACAATTTAGACCCATGAAAGCTGCCCTGTAAGCAAGAAGTACCATAAGTTAGAGCTGTCTGGCTTTTTTTTTTTTTTAAGACTTTATTTATTTATTTAAGAGAGAGAGCGCGGGGCGTGCACGCGCATGCATGCGTCCACGCGCATGCATGCGTCCACAAGTGGGGGAGGGGCAGAGGGAGAGGGAGAAGCAGGCTCCCGGCTGAGCAGACCTGACACGGGGCTCTATCCCAGGACCCCAGGATCATGACCTGAGCCGAAGGCAGAGGCTTGACTGACTGAGCCACCCAGGTGCCCTCAGCTGTCTGATATCAAAAGACAGAAACCCAATTCAAGCTAATAAGCAAAAAATGTAATTTATTTATTACTATATGGGGATAGAATGGCATCAGGACTCTTGTTTATATGGGCTCAGCAGATGTCACCTGTTCTCTGTCCCTCTTATCACCTCTGGTTCTGTCTGTTTCATGCTTGATCTTCTCCTGGGGCAAATGCTTTCTTTGGCCACCAGCAGCCCAACTTCTCATCCCAAGTTTACCTCCTTTAGGGGGAAGAGCCCATCTCTCCTGAAATCTATTCATCCAACTTTGGGAACCCCCTGATCCATCAGCTTGGGTCACAGTCCTTAATGGGAAGTGGGGTTGGGGTTGGGGGTCAGGGAATATGTTGTGATTGACAGGTCTGTCTGGATCACAGACAGATAGGGTGAGTGCCTAAGGGACCTGAGAAAGGGAGGGAGAGAGGGCTGGGCACATAAATATATAACCTCCACACTGCCCTACCATCTGGAGGCTTGTCAGAAACAAGCCCTTCTAGAATGCAGTTGCCATTCTTAAGGTGCTTCTCAGAAAATGTGATTTTCTTCTAGAAACTTCCAGAAATAGAAGTCCCTGGAGGCCATGGCAGGACTTCAGGGCATTTCCACTTACAGCTTTTCTACTTGTAAGTGTGAGAGGTTAACTGTCCTCCATTCATCAGGAGAGAAGAATTAGGTCAACTTACCCCTATATTTTGGAGAAAGCTCATTTGGAGTTTCAAAACACAGAGAGACTAAGGATGTAGGAATGTGTGGAGGTGGTAGACATCTGCTGATTTTTTTTTTCTTAAGCAAGTTTGAGTTGGGATTCCAGCTTATGCAACCAAAAGATGCTAATAAAGCTGGTTTTTGAAAGATGCAGATTTTTCTATCAGAGATATGGTAAATGAGATATAAGTGACTTTACTAAACCTTGTACTAGAGATTAAAATATTTTGCACTGGAAGGTGAATCCAAGAGCAAATATATGCAAAAATGTGCAAGCTGAATCCTTTATATTTAGAATCATAATGTGTTAGAACTGAATGAGGCTTTAGAGATCCTAATTGACTGGTTTTCTTTTAAATAAGAACAAGTATTTTTTCATATGTTTAATGGCTGTATTTCTTCTGCGGATTGCCTTTTTAAATTCTGCTGTCTTATGGGGCACCTGGGTGGCTCAGTTGCTTGAGCATCTGCCTTCAGGTCATGATCCTGGGGTCTTGGGATCAAGCCTCACATCGGGCTCCTTGCTCAGCAGGGAGCCTGCTTCTCTCTCTCCCTCTGCCTGCCTGCCTGAAATTTCCCCTGCTTGTGCTCTGTCTCTTACTACCTCTCTCTGTGTCAAATGGATAAATAAAATCTTTAAAAAATTTTCTGCTGTCCTTTTTTTTTTTTTTAAAGATTTTATTTACTTATTTGACAGACATAGATCATAAGTAGGCAGGGAGAGAAGAAGGGAAGCAGGCTCCCTGCTGAGCAGAGAGCCCGATATAGAGCTCGATGCAGGGCTCAATCCCAGGACCCTGAGATCATGACTTGAGCCGAAGGCAGAGGCTTTAACCCACTGAGCCTCCCAGACACCCCCAAAACTCTGCTGTCTTAAACCATGAGAGACTCTTAACTCTAGGGAACAGACTGAGGGCTGCTGGAGGGGAGGTGGGTGGGCAGATGATGTAACTAATTGGGTGAGGGCATTAAGGAGGGCACTCGTGATGGGCACTGGGCACTGTTATACGCAAGTGAGGAATCACTGGATTCTACCAGTGAAACTAATACTACACTATATATTAACCAACTTGAATTTAAATAAAATCACGAAATAAAATAAAATTCTGCTGCCTTTTTTCTATTAGAGATTGAATTTGTTAGCAATTTGTGTTTTTATATGAAAAATATAAACATATCTGTCATATACAGTATACACTTTTCCCCCCATGTTGTTCTGCTGTTTTTTATATATATGAATAAGTTTTAGATTTTATGTATTTAAACCGATTCATATCTCTTTTTTATAGATCATATTTTTGCACTTGTAATTAGCAAAACTTCCCAATCCTGTAATACAGTTAATATTCACTTACATTTTCTCATAGTTATTTTATGATTTACTTTATCTAATGCAAAAAAATGATCTGTAATTTAATTATATGTAATTTAATTTGTGAAGTAGGCATCTAACTTTATTTTTTCTCAAATGCTTAGCCAAATGTCCCTGTACAATTTATTAAGTAATCCATCTTTTCTGTGTTCATTTGAAATGCCATCTTAAGTTAATATTGTCTTTCATTTATGAGGTGGCAAAATGGCTCAAAAACATTTATTAACAGAGAATAATGTTTTATGTAATTAGCATTTGACTTTATAGTTCAACATCCAGAGTAGGGAAAAAAAGGCGGGCGGGGATGACAGATTCCAACACCATGAACAGAGTTTGTTGATAATTTTGCAATCACAGAACTTGAAAAATTTTTTGACGTTGCTTTATTTCAGAGTGGAAGCTAGGTGCACTTGAGAACTTTATCCTCTCTGCATTTTCCCTCTGCCATTTGCAGATTTTCTAGAGGACTTAACATCTGGTATTGAGAAAGCCTGAGGAAGGAACTTTGCTGTCCGGAAATCTTTCTAGCAATGTTAGGATTGAAAAAGTTGGGATTGTACATTGAAGATTTGAAAAGGGATACTTATTCTTAAGATTTTAAACTCTAGGGATGTCTGGGTGGCTCAGTCACCTAAGTGTCCGCCTTCAGCTCAGGTCATGGTCCTGGGGTTCTGGGATAGAGTCCCCTGGCATCCTGCTCTCTGCTCAGCAGGGAGTCTGCTTCTCCCTCTGCCCATCCCTCTGCTTATGCTTCCTCTTCCCCTCTCTCCCTCTCACTTAAATATAAAAAAGATTTTAAACTCTATCTACATAGCCCCTATCTGGGCTGGGTTATGTACCTTACACCAAAAAAAAAAAAAGAGAGAGAGAGAGAGAAAGAGAAAGTGAGTTGTTCAAGACCTAAACCCTGGTACTTCAGAATGTGAACTTACTTGGAAACAAGATCGTTGAGGATGTAATTAGTTAAATTAAGATGGTGTTATACCATACAAATAAATGGGAAGACAGTCTATGCTCATGGATTAGAAGAATTAATAAGAATTAATTAATTAATTGGAAGAATTAATTAAGAACTAATATATTAAGAATAATATTAATAATAACATGTCTTTACTACTCAAAACAATCTACACATTTAATGCCATCCCTACCAAAATTTCCACGACATTTTTCATAGACGTAGAACAAACAGTCCTGGGAAGGCTGGGTGGCTCAGTCAGTTAAGCATCTGCCTTTGGCCCAGATCATGATCCCAGTATCTTGGGATTTAGTCCCATATCAGGCTCCTTGCTCAGCAGGGAGTCTGCTGTTCCCTCTCCCTGCTGCTCCCTCTGCTTGTGCTCTCTCTCTCTCTAACAAATAAATAAAATATTCAAAAAGCAAAACAGAAAAACAAAGAGTCCCAACACTAGTTTAGAACCAAAAAAGACCCCGAATAACCATGGCAATCTTGAGAAAGAAGGAAAGCTAGAGGCATCACACTTCCTCATTTCAAACTGTATTGCAAAGCTATAGTCATCAAAACAGCAGGGTTTTGGCATAAAATCAGACAACACAGATCAGTGGAACAGAATAGAGAGCCCAGAAATAAACCCGCACATGTTGGATTAATTCACAACAAGGTAGCCAAGCACATACAATGGAGAAAGGACAGTCTTTTCAATAAATGCTATTGGGAAAACAGGACAGCCACACGCAGAAGAATGAAACTGGACCTCCACCTTACACCATACACAAAAATAAACTCAAGACAGGTTAAAGACTTGGACCTAAGACCTGAAACCATAAAACACCTGGAGGAAAACATGGGCAGTAAGCTCCTTGACATCTTAATCTTGGCGACAACTTTTTTGGATAGGACACCAAAAGCAAAGGCAATGAAAGCAAAAATAAATAATTAGAACTACATCACAATAAAGTTTCTGCACAGCAAAGAAGAGAAGGCAACCTACCAAACTGGAGAAAAGATTTGCAAATCATATATCTGATAAGGGGTTAATTTATAAAATATATAAAGAACTCACACAACTCAATGGCAAAAAAGAAAAACAATCAAATTTAAAAATGGACAGAGGATGTGAATAAACTTTTTTTTCCAAACAAGACATACAGAAGGCTAACATATACATGCAAAGGAACCCGACATCACTAATCATTAGGAAAACACAAATCAAAACCACAATGATTTATCACATCTATTAGAATGGCTATAACCAAAAGGACTAGAAGTAGCAAATGTTGGTGAGGAAGTGGAGAAAAGGGGAACATTTGTGCTCTGCTGGTGGGTACGTAAATTGGTGCAGCCAGTGCGGAAACCAAGAGAGAGGTTTGTCGAGAAACTAAAAATAGAAATACCGTATGATCTAGCAATTCCACTTCTGGGCATTTATGTGAAGGAAGTAAGAACACTAAGTCAAAAATGTACAGGCGCATTCATGTTCCGTGCAGCATTATTTAAAGCAGCCCAAACAGAGAAGTAACCTAAGTATCCACTGATGGATGAATGGATAAGGAAAATGTGAAATGTGGAAAGGAAATGGATAAGGGAAATATAGACACAAGTTTAGTATGTGAATATATGATCTCACTTACATGTGTAATCTCAAAGGCAAACAAATGAACCTGAACTAATTGATACAGAGAGCAAATTGGCAGGTTGCCAGAGGCAGTGGAATGGGAGAGGGGTCAAGTGCGTGAAGGGAATCAAAAGGTATAACTTCTAGTTATAAAATTAGTAAGTCAAGGGGATGTAAGGTACAGCATGGTGACTCTAGTCAATGACATCTTATTGTATATTTGGAATATTTGCTTATTTGTATATTTGTTCCAAAAGAGAATCTTTTTTTTTTAAAGATTTATTTATTTGATAGAGAGAGACCACAAGTAGGCAGAGAGGCAGGCAGAGAGAGAGGAAGGGAAGCAGGCTCCCTGCTGAGCAGAGAGGCCGACACGGGCCCGATCCCAGGACCCCGGGATCATGACCTGAGCCGAAGGCAGAGGCTTAACCCACTGAGCCACCCAGGTGCCCCTCCAAAAGAGAATCTTTTTTTTTTTTTTTTTTTTTTAAGATTTTATTTATTTATTTGACAGAGAGAGATCACAAGTAGGCAGAGAGGCAGGCAGAGAGAGAGAGAGAGGAGGAAGCAGGCTCACTGCTGAGCAGAGAGCCCGATGCGGGACTCGATCCCAGGACGCTGATATCATGACCTGAGCCGAAGGCAGAGGCTTAACCCACTGAGCCACCCAGGCACCCCAAAAGAGAATCTTAAAGGTTCTTATCACAAGGAGAAAAAATTATAAGCATGTGTGGTGATGGATGTTCGCTAGATGGATGTTGTGATGACCATTCTGCGGTCTGTTCAAATATTCAATCGTGTGGTATACCCGAAAATAATATAATGTTAGATGTCAATTATACCTGAATAAAAAATATTTTATATCAGCTATAGCTCAAGAGAAAAGATAAGGTCATCCCGGAAGTGGGTGACCTCCTAATTCAGTAGGACTGATGTCCTCCTCTGAAGATGCCACAGGAGAACGCCACGAGGCGACAGGGGCAGAGATTGGAGTCCTGGGTTGGCTAAGGGGCCAATGTGGATTTTGGCAAGTTTCCGGAAGCTAGGCGGAAGACAGGAAGGATTCCCCGAGAGCCTGCAGAGGGAACAGGCCTCTGCTGACGCCTCGAGTTCTGACTTCCAGCCATCCCGTTGGGGGTCTCAGCTACCGCAGCCCTGGGACACTACTATAGCCCCCATGGAATTTCATGTCCTCATGGCTTCTGACCCCAAAACGCCCAGTGATATCTTTGATCTGAATTTTGCCAACTTCTGAGCTCTCCGAGGAGATGACATGACTAAAAGACCCTTGCTAACCACCTTGCTCGTCCAAAGGACTCTATGGAATGGAAATGAGTATTAAGTAGGCCGCTTGAGGGCAGAGCTGAAACAGGGTTCAGTGCAGCCCGTTAAACAGACACGGTGACCTTGAGTGAGTTATCTAACTGCTGGGGGCCTGGGTTTCCTCTTCTGTAAATAAAATATCTGCCCCACAGGGTTGTCGCGAGGCTGGGCTGAGGACTTCCAGGCACTGGTGCTTACAACAGCACCTGACCCCGACGTGTTGAGTCATACTGTCACTAGACCATGCTTGTTGTCAGTACCCCCAGCTGTCGCAAGGGGAGCTGACCCTGCCTGCGGGATCTGGGGATGACGGGTGATGGCTGACACTCCCTGTAGTGCTGTCAGTTTGCAATGGCAGCTTGGCCACGTGGCAAGACTGCAGTCACAGTCTCCATCCTGGTCATCCTCGTGCCTACATACAGGTTTCTGGGACTGAACTGTGTCCCTCCTGCTCTCATTCATTTATTGAGGCCCTAACGTCCAACATAACTGGATCTGCGGATAGGGCTCTTAGGAGACTATTAAGGTTAAATGAGCTCCTAAGAGTGGGGCCCTAATCTGAGAGGACATTGGCCTTCTAAGAGCAAGAAATGTCTCTCTTATTCTTATTCTTTCTCTCTCTCTACGTGTCTATCTTTCTAACTCTCTGTCTCTGTCTTTCTCTTTACCACAGGAGGACGCGGCAAGAAGGCAGCCATCTGCATGCCAGGAAGAAAGATCTCACCTTAATCCCAGACTTCCAGCATTTCCTGAATGATGAGAACATACACGTCTGTTATGCCACGCAGACTATGGTATTATGTTGCGGCAGCCCGAGCTAATACACACATTCAGCACTCAGAGGGTTAAATACACATCCTTCTTAGGACTTGGCCATGCGGCTTTCCCTGCCTGGCTATTTCGCCCTTGCCCACCAAAACCCCAAATCTAGAGTGTTTCAGGGCCTTCCTCTCTGCCTGACCTACATCCTTTCCCTGGACCTTTGATCTCAACCAGCTCCAAGGCTTTAAACACCATGGAAACTCGGAGAACACCGAAATCCAGTCCTCCTCCCTCCCCTCTGTGGGAGGCTCGTATGTCCGACTGCCTTCTTGATGCCTCCGCTTGGATAAATAATGGGCACTTCCAAATATATGAAAGTCCCAGATAAACCCCTGATCTGCCTACCCTGCCTCACCCATGGCACTGCCCACTCCGACCCTCATCCTCAACTTCCACTTCCTGATTCCCTCCGCCCGCATCCAACCCAGCAGCAAGTCTGGTCGGTCTCACCTCCGAATTAGGCTTTTTACATTCTCTCCATCTCCTGCTTTCGTTGTCCCCACCCTAAGCCAAGCTACTGTGATCTCTTGTCAGAGTCCCCTAAATGGTCTTCCTGTCTCTATTCTTTTACTCTATTTTATAATCTTTTCCCCATTCAGTAGCCAGAGATATCTTTTTAAAATTTGATATTTTACTAAAAATCACACATGCACAGAGTTTAAGCAGGCAGAGTGATCAAGAAACAATGTCACCAAAGACAAACAAACCCAAGCCCTAACCTCCTCCCCTAAACATTTTCCAGAGAAATTAGTTTTAGTGCGTCAGCTCAGAGATGTCTTATTTTTCAGGGTAGGTTTACTGAGGTATAATTTACATAGAGTAAAGCTCCCCAATTCACCATTTAAAAAAAAAAAGATATATAAGTCAATGGCTTTTGACAAACATACATCGTCATATAACCACATAGTATATTTATTTCTTCCACCCACAAAACTGTATTTTAAAACATAGACTGAATCATCTTAACCCTTTTGGTAAAAGGGCTTCCAGTGACTTTCTCTGAATTTGGATGAAATCCATACTCCTTCTCCATGCCAAGGCTCTGCAGAGCTCACTTCTGTTTATTTTTCTGAACCCTTAAAAACAAGCGCCCTCACTCAGCACAGTGAGTGAAACCTCACCTGGGTTTTCATCCTACCTCAACCTCGCCCACCCCACTGTGCCCCTTCCCTAATCCGGTCTTCCACGGATGCCCCGCCTCACTCTCTCTCCTCTTCTGATCTTCTCCCAAGTGGCTTTCCCCTCATCCCAAGTAAGTGCCAACCATTTTATCCTGTTTATTTTCTATCATAGTTGGGAAGGATTTTGTTACTTTGTCTCTTTGTTTACTCATGTCTTGTGCCACCAGAATGTAAGCAAGAAGCAGCCTGGGATTTTGTCTGTCTTACCGAACACTCTATCCCCAGCTCCCACATCTGACCTCACACACGGAACACGCTTTCTATGAGGCTGAACCTTTCGGAATTGCTAAGTATGACCATGTTTGAGCTACAAAAACAGCAGTTTTAAATCATTCAACACAACGAATATTTGCTGAATGAAGTAATAACAATGAAATTTTATGTTGCTGCCACCAGGAGACCATAGATAGTTACATTTGTGTGCGGGTTCCTCTTTCTGAGTTCACTTGATCACTTTTTATCTAAACAGCCTCCAGAAGAACCACTGTAGTTTCCAAATAATAATTTTCCGTTATTAAAACCTTCTTCTTTACTCAGATACCACTAATAACTTGAATGCAAAACTTCAAGGTAACACTTCTTTAGGGAAATTTACTAACATAAATGGAAATTTCTGTGGTTAGTTTGATTGAAACTTATTTTATACACAATAAAACCCACCCATTTCAGATGCATAATTGAATGAATTTTGACAAAATTGAGTTATGGCTACCATACTAATGACATAGAATTTTGCACAATGCTGAAAATGTCTTTCTTTTTAAAAATTTGTTTCCCGGGGTGACTGGGTGGCTCAGTTGTTAAGCATCTGACTTCCACTCAGGTCATGATCCCAGAGTCCTGGGATTGAGTCCCACACTGGGTTTCCTGCTCAGTGGGAAGCCTGCTTCTCCCTCTCCCTCTGCTTATGTTCCCTCTCTTGTTGTGTCTCTCTCTCACACATAAATAAATCTTAAAAACAACAACAACAAAAAACGAAAGTTGGTTCCCTTGTCCCCTCCTATCCCCAGGCAACCAGTAATCTGCTTTCTGTCATTATAATTTTACTTTTTCTAGAATTTGCCTTCTAAGGATTTACATAAATGGGATCATATGTGTCATCTTTTGTGTCTGCCTTCTTTCACTTAGCATACTATTTTAAAATACATTTTATTTAAATGCAGTTAGTTAACATTCAGGTGTATAATATAATGATTCAACACTTCTATACAACACCCAGTGCTCATTACAGCAAGTCATCTCCACACCCACCTCCACTCTGGTAACCACTGGTTTGTTCTCCATAGTTGAGACTGTTTCTTAGTTTGCCTCTCTTTACCCCTGTCCCATGGTCATTTGTTTTGTTTCTTAAATTCCATATATGAGTGAAATCATATGGTATTTGTCTTTCTCTGACTGACTTATTTCACTTGGCATAATATACTCTAGCTCCATCCATGTTGTGCAAATGGCAAGATTTCACTTTTTTTGATGGCTGAGTAATATTCCATTGTATACATTTGCCACATCTTCTTTATCTATTCATTAACTGATGGACACTGAACTGTTTCCATTAATTTGGTTATTGTAGATAATCCTGCAATAAATAGGGGTGCATGTATTCCTTTGAATTAATATATTTTTATTTTTTGAGTAAATACTAGTAGTGCAATTGCTGGATTATAGGGTAGTTCCATTTTTAACATTTGGAGGAAAATCCACACTGTCTTCCACAATAGCTGCACCTTTGCATTCCCACCAATAGTGTAAGAGGGCTCCCCTTTCTCTACATTCTCAGCAACAAGTGCTGTTTCTTGTGTTGTAGATTTAGCCATTCTGACAGGTGTGAGGGAGCTGTCTTGCTGTAATTTTGATTTGCATTTCTCTGATGAGTGATATTGAGCATCTTTTCATGTGTCTGTTGACCATCTAGATGTCTTTTTTTAAGTAGGCTCCATGTCAAGCGTGGAGCCCAACATGGGGCTTGAACTCATGACCCTGAGATCAAGACCTGAGCTGAGGTCAAGAGTCAGATGCTCAACTGACTGAGCCACTCAGCCACCCCATCATTGGTATGTCTTCTTTGGTAAAATGTCTATTCATGCCTTCTGCTCATTTTTAAATTGGATTATTTATTTTGGGGGGTGTTGAGTTTTTTAAGTTCTTTATATATTTTGGACACTAACCCTTTATCAGATATGTCATTTAGCATAATAGTTTTGAGATGAATCCACTACTCCATTAGTTTATTTCTTTTATTTATGGCTAATTCTTAACTTTTGTGCTCTTTGGTAGCAGGCATCTTGTGGGTCATTCTCAGCTTTGCAGAAGGCAGATGATTTCCTTCTGAGGTGACTTTGAGGTGACAGCATCAAGAGGTGGTAAAGGCACAGGGAGAGAGCCACCGCCTGTCACAGTGCAGGCACACACACACGTTCCCTGTACCGCTCACCTAGAGAAGAGACCTACGGAGGCTGCTGGCCTCCCTCAGCCTTTCTCCTCAGCTGGAACGAGGCTGATAAGGCGACCTGCCTAAGGGTCTGTGTGAGGAGCACATCAGTTAGCGATGTGAAAGGTCAGCACAGGGCCTGTCATGGAGAAGACGCCTGATACATGGTACCTCTCAGCATTTGGGGCTACAGAAGATCCTACCGCTCCCAACACGTCTCTAGCTTCACTTTTCTTTTCTTTTTTCTTATTAAAGATTTTAATGTATTGAGAGAGACAGAGAGAGGAGCACAAAGGGAAAGGAGAAGCAGATTCCCTGCTGAGCAGGGAGCCTGATGCGGGATTCGATCCCAGGACCCTGAGATCATGACCTGAGCCAAATGGAGATGCTTCACTGACGGAGCCACCCATGTACCCCATCTAGCTTAACTTTCCGTTTTCTACTCAACCTTTTACTCAACTCAGCTTCTCAATCCCTAAATGACAAAGTGATGGAAAGGGAAAAGAAGACCTGAGTGGAGGCTGCCATTGTCTCTTGGAGAATTAAGCTCTATGTCTCCCTCCTTATCTGGGTTGACTTGCAAGGCAGCTTCCCGTGCCTGTTGCCCCATTCCGTGACAAGGGGCTCTGAATATGGGATCTCGCGTCTACATCTGCTGATCTACATCCAGTGCCTCACGGGTAATGAATTTAATGGCCAGCAGCAACTGGCCCTCAGGTCTCATGGTCAAAGCCTCCCTTTGAGTGGACCAGCCAAGAGAACGGGGCAGGTGGCGATTCCCTCCCATATACCCCAGTTCAGTGCATGAGCAGGGGAGGCAGGACACTTCAGGCTGGGGCCCCATTAGAGCAGCGCGGTAGGTAGCTCTGCACTTACCTCCTCTCAGACTGCTCTGCCTGGACAGGCGATGACCCTGGAGGAAACCCTGTGTCTCTCCTGTCTCGCACCAGCTCCCTCTCACTGACCCCTCTCTGCCTCCTGAGACAGCTTCTCTCCCCTTCTCCCACCTAAACCACAGGCTACCTCCCAGGCACAAGGCAACCCAAACCAGTGCTTGCTTTTGTGTGGATCATTCCCAAATCCAACCCTGCTGGATTTCACTCCCGTTTACTACTATTTGATAAATGTTGCACTAAAATATTAATTCCACATGTCCCAGACTGGTCTCCTCTCTTCCCCCACACTCTAGCTACTGCTCTGGCTGGCTGCCCTCCTTCTGATTTCTGAGGTGAGAAGCACTGAAGGCTGGTGTGACCCTCCTACTCCATTCAAGGAAGCAGACTGTTACCAGGTTCGCTGTCCATCCTTTTGGATTCTATCCCGAGTCCCTCTCCTCTCTCTTCTCACTCTCACTGTCATCCCGACGGCTAATACTTCCTGCGTGTCTCTCTTCCAGACACGATGCCAGGTGGACCACCTCACTTAATCTACGTGGCCACCATATGAGCGAGCCAGGGTTACGCTGTCTCACGAACAGTTAGAACTGCTGTTGACAAGCTCCCTCTCTTTCTAGGATGTCCTCTGTCCACATCGTTATGGAATGTCCCCTTCCTCTGAAGTCCTTGGGGAGCCCTCCTCCAGCTTCCCCATCTCACACAAGTCTCCCTTTTCACTGAAGGTCCATCAACTGCATACATGACCCCAACGTCAGGACAAAATTGTTCTTTGGCTGTAAAAAATATTAAAATCAGGGTGCCTGGGTGGCTCAGTGGTTTAAGCCTCTGCCTTCAGCTCAGGTCATGATCTCAGGGTCCTGGGATCGAGCCCCACATCGGGCTCTCTGCTCAGCGGGGAGCCTGCTTCCTCCTCTCTCTCTGCCTGCCTCTCTGCCTACTTGTGATCTCTCTCTCTACCAAATAAATAAATAAAACTCTTTAAAAAATATTAAAATCATTATTCATTATTTTTCCCATTATGAGAAGGACACATCCTCATCATAGTCAATTTAAAAGACAGGAAGAAATGATTACTATCTACACTGTCATCTTTCTGCATGCCTTTATCTGCCCATGTTCATCTTGTGTTTGAGAGTCACAATTTTGAAATCTGTATCCCTCTGTTCATCATCAACATCATTTGAAATTACTGAATAATATACCATCAAGTGAACTTACACATTTCCTGTACGACTGGATTCAAGGAGTAAAATGAATTATCTGACACATAACAGGTCATAAAAAGATTATCACACAGTGTATTAGCTGATTTATGTCTTACTGAAGGCTTCAAATGGGAAGAAGTCTGTTCTTTTTATTTTCCCGATTACTTAGTGCATTACTGCACTCATACGAAATGCTCATTTTGGGGGAAATGACCTTTTTTTTCCCCTTCTCATTATGAAGTAAGGTATGCTGACTGCAAAAAGTCCAGAAAATAAAGAGTAACATATTGAAGATGATCTCAGTCCTCAGAAGTAAGCACTTTAGGGGTACCTCAGGGTGGTTTAATTGGTTAAATGTCTACCTTTGGCTCAGGTCATGATCCCAGAGTCCTGAGATTGAGCCCCAAGTAGGGCTCCCTGCTCAGTGGGGAGTCTACTTCTCTCTCTCCCTCTCTGAAATAAATAAATGAATAATCTTTAAAAAAGAAAGGAAGGAAGGAAGAGGCACTTTAAACATTGTCAGTGCCTCTTCTTTGAATCTAGATTTCCTGTTTTCTGCATGTACACAGGCACACATGCAAAGCTTAAACACATACGAAACAAATATCAGACACTCAGAATTGTCCCCCCAAGACTTCACTAAATCTTGCACAGTAGCTCCCTCCACAGAGGAAAATGCCTCCTGCTCCATCTGAAAAAAGGGGCACCATGCAATAGGGTCAGGCTCTCTAACGTATTATTAACTTGGTAAATATTCTCAATGTGAGAAAATAAAAACAGAAGACCTTCAATCCTAGCCTAGCTAGATAAACAAATTTATCCTAGAACTAGAGGTTCAGCAAGCTTAAGGTGAAGAAGCAGGTAGGGGTCGTGTCTTACATTTTTAACGTGTTAGAGCACTGGGTTTCTGGGCTCCGAGTGAAGTGGAACGGACTCCCCAAGGGCACGGGCGGGCTGGTCCCTTGCACACGGCGTGCAGTGTCAAGTGCAGAGGGAAGTGGGAGCCCAGGGAAGAAGCAGGTCTATTCAGTCTCTTGCCTAACTAACGACCATGAGTGACATTCCCAGACGGTTGCTATGAATAGCTGACAGAGCTTTTTACTTCATATATTACTTTCTTTTCATATAGACTTTTTCAGAAAAAGTCTCAGATAAAAGCCATATTCATTTCTTAATACTTAACAATAACTAATTAGAGAAGCCTCTAATATGTTCTCATATTTTTGTCTCGCTCCAGTCTTGCAATTTCCCAAAATAGATATATTATTGGAAGAAAGAGTTCACGGGCAAATGTCACACTTGGCTTGATTCAGCTAATTATATTTCTGTTTTTGCTTAGGATAAGATTAATTTTCCTATTCTGTTAATAAACCATGTGACAGCAAAACGCCTTTAGTATTTTTATGCTAGGAAATGCCTGTGACATTTTAAAGAATCGGGAAGCTATTTCAGATAGCCATCATGTGCATAAAGATTAATTTATTCATGTGAAATGTTCAATAACCAGAAAAGGCTGATTTAAATAATACCGTTTTGCAGTCATTTTTTGGTTAAGGACATTGATTTCTTGTAAGGAATAAAGTACCCAGGTACATGAAGAAAGGCTCAGACAATGGTAAACACATATTGATTGCATCTATCCAAGGAAGCACCGGCTTTGGTTTTACAGATGCTGTTAACCTCTCATTAACTGTATCTAAATGCTTATGATGAAACGTTGAAGTTAGACAACAGTTTTGTTCCTGAGTCCCATGAATATTTTCCAACTCCTTTTTCCTAAATTCCCTGCCTGGTAATCACCATTTTCAGGGAAGAAGAGGCCATAATACGTGATCAACCTATATTGAAACTTTTTTTTTATGTGAAAAGTTCATACACATCTTACTTCTAGTAAACCTGCAAACTGTAGAGGAAACTAGAGGCATTAATTAAAACTTTTAATAAGGAGGGGCACCTGGGTGGCTCAGTTGGCTAAGTGGCTGACTATTTCGGCTCAGGTAAGGATCTCAGGGTCCTGAGGTTGGGCTCCGCGCTGGGCCTGGAGCCTGCTTAAGATTCTCTCTCTGTCCTGGAATCAGAAAAGACCCCAAATAGCCAGAGGAATGTTGAAAAAGAAAACCAAAGCTGGTGGCATCACAATTCCAGACTTTAAGCTCTATTACAAAGCTGTCATCCTCAAGACAGCATGGTACTGGCACAAAAGCAGACACACAGATCAATGGAACAGAATCAGAGTCCATAAATAGACCCTCAACTATGGTCAACTAATCTTTGACAAAGCAGGAAAGAAGATCCAATGGAAAAAAGTCTCTTCAACAAACAGTTGGGAAAATTGGACAGCCACATGCAGAAGAATGAAACTGGACCATTTCTTTATATCATCCACAAAAATAGGCTCAAAATGGAAGAAAGACCTAAATATGAGACAGGAATCCATCAAAATCCTAGAGGAGAACACAAGCAGCACCCTCTTCGACCTCAGCCACAGTAATTTCTTGCTAGACATGTCCCAAAAGGCAAGGGAAACATTGGCAAAAATGAACTACTGGGACTTCAAGATAAAAAGCTTTTGCACAGCAAAGGAAACAGTTGACAAAAACCAAAAGACAACTGACAGAATGGGAGAAGATATTTGCAAATGACATATCAGATAAAGCTCTAGTATCCAAAATCTACAAAGAACTTATTAAACTCAACACCCTAAGAACAAATAATCCAATCAAGAAATGGCATGAACAGAGGACATGAACAGATATTTCCCCAAAGAAGATATCCAGATGGCCAATAGACACACGAAAAGGTTTCAACATCACTTAGCATCAGGGAAATACAAATCAAAACCACAGTAAGATACCACCTCACACCTGTCAGAATGGCTAAAATTAACAAGTCAGGAAATTACTCCTGTTGGTGAGGATGTGGAGAAGGGGGAATCCTCCTACACTGTTGGTGGGAATGCAAGTTGGTGCAACCACTCCGGAAAACAGCATGGAGCTTCCTCAAAAAGTTGAAAAAGAGCTACCCTGTGACCCAGCAATTTACTCTAAAGATACAAATGTAGTGATCTGAAGGGACACGTGCCCCCAAAAGTTTATAGCAGCAATGCCCTCGATAGCCAAACTATGGAAAGAGTCCAGATGTCTACCAACAGATGAATGGACAAAGAAGATGTGCTATGTATATACAGTGGAATACTAGGCAGCCATCAAAAATGAAATCTTGCCATTTGCTGTGGATGGAATTAGAGGGTATTATGCTAAGTGAAATAAGTCAATTAGAAAAAGACAATTATCATGTGACCTCACTGATGTGAGGAATTTGAGAAATAAGACAGAGGATCATGGAGGAAGAGAGGAACAAATAAAACAAGATAAAATCAGAGAGGGAGACAAACAGTAAGAGACTCTTAATTAGAGGAAACAAACTGAGGGCTGCTGGAGGGAAGGTGGGTGGAGGGATGGAGTAACTGGGTGATGGGCATTAAGATGGGCATGTGATGTAATGAGCACTGGGTATTATATAAGTCTGATGAATCACTGACCTCTACCTCTGAAACCAATACTATATTTATGGTAATTAATTGGATTTAAATAAAAAATGTTTTAAAAAATGAAAAAACAAAACAGAAAGGGTGCCTGGGTGGCTCAGTGGGTTAAGCCTCTGCCTTCGGCTTGGGTCATGATGTCAGGGTCCTCGAATCGAGCCCCGCATCGGGCTCTCTGCTCAGTGGGGAGCCTGCTTCCCCCCCCCCCCCCGCCCAGCCTCTCTGCCTACTTGTGATCTCTCTCTGTGTGTCAAATAAATAAATAAAATCTTTTTTAAAAAACAGAAACAAAAAGATTCTCTTTGTGTCCCTCCTCTGTTCACATGCACACACATTCTCTCTCTAATTAAAAAAAAATTTTTAACCTTTTCTTTTCTTTTCTTTTCTTTTCTTTCTTTTTTTTTTTTGCCTGAGAAAGAGTGAGTGATCCAGGGGAGGAACAGAGGAAGAGGGAGAGAGAATCCTAAGCAGACTGGGTGCTGAGTGTGAAACCCAACGTGGGGCTCTATCTCATGACCCTGAGATCATGACCTGAGCCAAAACCAAGAGTTGGATGCTTAACCCACTGAGCCACCAGGCACCCCCGAAAAAAAGTACCTCCACTAAGGAAATCAGTGTTAATGTATTTTGGATGTTGTTACATTTTTAAAGGACTTTCTTTCACATTATCATATAGTTGTATAGTTCTAAGCTAATTACTTCTGGGATTATTTCACATTTATCTTCCCAATTAGATGATAAGCCTCATGAGAGGAGGAACTGACTTATCCTTAGCACTTATCACATAGTCTGCACTAAATAATTACATACTTTATAAACTTGCCACCTGCACTACTACTTGGAGGTAAGGAGTTTCCCAAATTTATTGCTCTTTTTTTCTTTATTCAAAAATTTATTTCAAACTCCTAGGGATGCTTTTTTGTCTCATTATTCTAGGGTTTGGTGAGCAGAATGTGTGTCTCCTTGTGTCCACACTTTCAGAACTATCTAAAGTGACATCACCCCTGAGATCTCCACTTTTCTCATCAGTGAGACCCAGTGTACAGGCTGCCCACAAAGCCAGTTCGTAACACCCTCATCAGTTCTCTCGGTTGAAGGACCAACCTTCAACCTTGGTGGAAGGCCAATCCTGGTTGGCCATGACGTCCTTCTCAGGATGCCCAGGGATATGAGGAAATAAAGACAATGAAAGTAACCCTTTCACTTGGTAGCCCGAGCCGCACCCACCCCTTAGGTAACTCTCTACGACCGGAACAGAGCATGGCGGCACTGAGATTGCATAGGGCTTGGTGGGATGTCGGCTGAAGTTCTTGCAATCATCCATAATCTTTTCTCTTTCCCCTATCCTTCAGAATGTTCTTCCACAAAATATCCCTTGAAGAGCAGAAGGAAAGCTATTTTGAGCATACAAATAGTCCTGCAGTTGTGCCAAGGTGGAAACCCTCAGTGAGCTCCTGCTGTGGACACCCCATCAGGTGCTCAGTGCTGACTCCCTGAAGCTCCATGCTCTGAACGCCGGCCCTCATTATTTCCTGCAAATCCCAGCAAGTAACCAAGGATCAAACTTTAGAACTTCCCCTGTGCCTTTCTCTCCAACCTTCCCTTCTTCCCAATGTTGCTGGCCTCATAGCCTCAAGGGTCCAGCCCAGAATCCACAACATACCTTATTCATTAAAGCCCAGATAATTACAAACATGATCTCAGTTTTCACTTTGGCTTGGTGAAAATTAATAGGTACTCAGGAATTTTATAGGTATGACTCCAAGTTTCAGTTTGTCTAATTCATCCTGACTTCTACATTTACAGTCTAACTCTAGAGCACTTTCTTCCAGCTTCCTTGAGGTAAAAGGCATCAGACCGCAAGTGTTCCACTTGGTTCCATGATGAAATGATTCTCTCTAGAGCGAGCTTCCTTACTCCAGGTTGAGAAGCTCCCTTGTTCCTGATGGAGATATTTTCTCTTGGACTTTGGTCATCTTGAAAGCAAGGTACTTCATTCATGTCTGTCTCCATCTTCTGGTTGACACATTTCCCATACTTTCAAGCATGGTTTCTCCAAAACAATTCATATTTATTTTATTATTAAACTCCCTTTTCCAAAGTTCTCCTCTGTAGCCTATAATCCTCCTTCCTGATGTCTTCAAATCCTCAAGGAGGCCTTAGACCCTAAGTATACATTTCCCTTCATCATTTCTCATTACCAAATTTAGAATGACAGAATATTTTATTTTTCACATCATAGATTCTTTTTAATCTTTTTTTTTTTTTTTAAAGATTCTTATTTATGTAACACACACAAAGAGATCACAAGCAGGCAGAGAGGCAGACAGAGAGAGAAGGGGAAGCAGGATCTCTGTGAGCAGAGAGCCCGATCCGGGACTCCATCCCAGGTCCCTGAGATCATGACCTGAGCTGAAGTCAGAGGCTTCATCCCTTGAGCCACCTAGGTGTCCCCATCATAGATCTTTTATTCTTTTAAGGGGAGGCATTCTCAAGCGGTCACAGGTACCCAGAACTGCTCATAATATTCCTGGGAAGGGCACATAATGAGCAGATTAAGACATTGTTTGGCATTGATTTTTATTTTTCTTGACAATGCTGGTCCAATTTTTAAAAAACATGCTTATCTAATTAAAAAATAATACAATAGTAACAGATATTAATTGTATATTACTTAGAAAACTTAGCTAATATCACCATCCAGAGAGACTTGATTCCAGGACCCTGGGACCATGACCTGAGCTAAAGGCAGATGCTTAAACGACTGAGCCACCCAGGTGCCCCCTGATTGCATTTTAAAGTACAAGTTTAAATCCATGTGTATAGGAAGGAAGATTGAAAGGAAAAATATAAGTCTTCCTGAGTGGGGAGCCTGCTTCATGCTCTCTCTCAAATAAATTAACCCTTTTACAAAGGTCAGTGGCATTAAGCACATTCTGATGTTGTACAATTGTCATTACTGTCTCTTTCCAGAACCTTTTCATCATCCTACATTGAAACCATGTACCCATTAAACATGGTACATCCTGCCCTCCCTACAGCCCCTGGTAAACTTTATTCTTCTTTCCGTCTCCATGAATGTGCCTATTCTAGGTGCATCATATATGTGGAATCACACAATATTTGACCTTTGGCGTCTGGCTTATTTCTCCTACTATAATGTTTTCAAGGATCATCCAAGCTGTAGCATATCTGAATTTCACTCCCTTCTAAGGCTGAATAATAGTCCATTTTATGTGTACATGTTTTTCCATTCATCTGTTGATGAACATTTAGTTTGTTTCTACCTTTCGGGTATTCTGAATATTGCTGCAAGAACGCTGATGTCTGAGTTTCTGTTTGAGTCCCTGCTTTCAGTTCTTGTGGGTTTACCCCTGGAAATGGAATCGCTGGGTCACATGGTACCTCTATGTCGAACTTTCCAACGAACCCCAAACTTCTCTCAGTGACTTCATCATCTTACATTCCCATCAGCAATGCACGAGGGTTCCAATTTCTCCACATCCTCGCCAGCACTGTTTATTTCCTAGGCTTTTTGTTTTGTTTTGTCTTAATAATAGTCATCCTAATGGGTGTGAACTGGTTAGATTTTGTTTGTAGCAAACATACATTTATTTATTTATTTTAAAATATTTTATTTTTTTGAGAGAGAGAGTGAGCGAGAGAGAGAGAGGGGGAACACAAGTGGGGAAAGGCAGAGGGAAAGGGAGAGGGAGAAGCAGACTTCCTGCTGAGCGGGGAGCCCGGTGTGGGGCTTGGTCCCAGACTCTGGGATCATGACCTGAGTCAGAGGCTGTATCAAACTCTTAAAAAGCATGCAGTTTAAAATGTCAAATATTTTCTTATGGTTCACTAAGGAAAATATCAGTCTTAAATCCCTTCTCCTTCCCCCTAAGGCAATCATTTTTATTTCGTTTACTGGACTCCAAAGAACAAGCATTGACTGGTATTTCTGGATCTGCGGTTTCGGGAATCACCCACTGACTTCCTACAATGGGCGATGACGGCCCCTACCACACCTTTACTTTTTCACCCCCATGATATGGTTGCAGCAAATTTTCTTTTGATTATATCAACGATTGACAGTAACATGACTATGTGAAAACTACTCACACCTGAGACAGGTAAGAAACTATGGTTGATTTTCCTTTCCTGAACAGCTTTTTACTTGCTCTGCAGCAAATTGTCTTATTTCATCATAAGTCTAGTTTTTCAGGTTTTTAGGTACTTGTTACTAATTTACACACCAACTTTTTTTAACCAGTTCTCTACATCTTAAGACATATTGATTTTATTTTCCCAGTAAAATATCCTTTGGATTCTTCTGACAGCTCCCGTGTTGGTCATGGTGCCCGATCTACAGCCGCCATCCTGGGACTGTGCCTTCACCCTCCTCGTGGGCTGGCTTTCTTTGCTCCCTGGTCTTCCGTGTCCTGGGCCCCATTTCTTGTTCTGGTGAGGCTGTAACCATCACTGTGGAGAGATTGGGCTGGGAAGTTCCATTAGGGAACCTCTGAGGTCACTGCTTTTGGTATTTTCCTCCTGGGCTGGTCAGCTAAGATTCTTGCAGTCCTCTGTCTGGAGAGTAAAGTGGCAGCTCCCAGCTCCTGGAGCTGGGGAGAACCCGTGAGGGGAGGGTGAGCAGAGATGGCTCCACATGTATACATCCTCACTGTTTCCCAGGAGATCCCCCCAACTAGGACTCTGCTGGGGGTCCCACAGCCAGAAACCTGTTTTACTCTCTCGACATACCCCCAATGGAAGAGGAGCAGTAGGGCAGCTTCTCAGAGGTCAAAGGGATCTGGCATTCTGATTCTTCAATAAACTTTCAATGTACCTTCCTTTTCCAGTGTTTCTTCTTCACCTCATTTCCTGAAGAATCTGAGCCTGCTAATAATACCTGAGATCTCGCGGATTTTCAGTATAAAACAAGTTGCCCCTTGGCTTTGCCGATTCCAGCAAAGTAATTTGGTTGTGGGAGGCCTGCTAAGTCATCCACAGCCCATCCACCATCTTCCAAGTTTCCTGTTTTGTTCTTGTCATTTCTTCCCCCCATTACTCCTATCTTAGAGGATTTAAAAATTCAGTCATTAGCTTTGGCTCAGGTGATGATCTCAGGGTTGTGAGATGGAGTCCTGTGTTCGGCTTTGTGCTGGGCGTGGACCCTGCTTAAGATTCTCTCTCTCTCGGGGTGCCTGGGTGGCTCAGTGGGTTAGAGCCTCTGCCTTCAGCTCCAGTCATGATCCCAGGGTCCTGGGATCAAGACCCGAATCAGGATCTCTGCTCGGCAGGGAGCCTGCTTCCTCCTCTCTCTCTGCCTGCCTCTCTGCCTACTTGTGATCTCTGTCTGTCAAATAAATAAATAAAGATCTTAAAAAAAAAAAAAAAGATTCTCTCTCTCTCAGGGTGCCTGTTGAGTGTCTGCCTTTGGCTCGGGCCACCATCCCAGAGTCCTGGGATTGAGCCTTGCATTGGGCTCTCTCCAACGGGAAGGCTGCTTCTGCCTCTCCAACTCTCCCTGCTTCTGTTCCCTCTCTTGCTGTGTCTCTGTCAAATAAATAAATAAAATCTTTAAAAGAGAGAGAGAGAGAGAGTTTCTCTCTCTGCCCCTCTACACCTCTACCCCCTTAAAAATAAATAAATAAATAAAATTTTAAAAAATTCAGTCATTTTCACTGGATTTGGGGGGACCCAAATCTTTTTAAATGTATTTCTTTTTTTTTTTTTAAAGAATTTATTTATTTATTTGACAGATTACAGGTAGGCAGAGAGGCAGGCAGAAAGAGAGGAGGAAGCAGGTTCCCTGCCAAGCAGAGAGTCTGATGCAGGGCTCGATCCCAGGACCCTGGGATCATGACCCGAGCTGAAGGCAGAGGCTTAACCCACTGAGCCACCCAGGTGCCCCAGGGGGTACCCAAATTTGATGCACGTGTTTAATTTACCTTCTGTACCTGCGAACTCCATGGAATTTCTACCAAGCCTAGCTGAGCCAGCAGACACCAGTGGTCCTGCCGATGTGAGCGTAAGGATGACGTTCACCAGTGGCTTCTTCACTGCTTGGTCTCTGGCATGCAGCTGTGGGGCAGCTGCCAACACTTTCTGCTGTGCTGACCCAAGACAGGATATAGGTCTAAGGGAATGCACGGACTTGTGCACGGTGTCTAATATCGGAAAGCGCTGGGGAAAGAGTCAGTTGAAAGAATGTGAAACTGGGAGGCTGCTGCTAAGGATCACAGGTGCACTGAGCCATGCATGCAGAAGACAGGAGCAGAGCTAGGACGAGCCCCACGGGTGTGAGTCAAAGGGCCCCACTGGCAGCTCTTGTGTTTATTTTTTTCAAGGTTTTTATTTATTTGAGAGTGAGAGAGAGAGCAAGAGAGAGAGCATAAGCAGAGGGAGCAGCGGGCATGGGGAGAGGAGAGGGAGAAGTAGCCTCCCCGATGAGCAGGGAGCCCAACCCTGGACTCGATCCCAGGACCTGAGGTCATAACCTAAGCCGAAGGCAGATGCTTACCCCACTGAGCCACCCAGGCGTCCCTCGTGGACAGCTTTTAAAGAAACCCTCATCACTGGTGACCAGAGGGATAACGGAGCTGAAGACCAGACATGAACCTTGATTAAGACCAGCAGAACTTCAGGGAAGGTGACTTCTCAGCCCGGGCAAATCCCTTCCACAGTGTTCGAGCCTCATAGCAAAGGAGTGGAACCGTGAGTCGTGCAGCACAGACACTTGTTAGACACTCAAGGGCCCTTCACCAAGGTTCCCCTGAACACTCCAGACCTACACAGGTAAACCTCTCCCTTGTCGGGATACAAAACACCTCCCTGTTTGGAAACTATATAGAAGCTCCAAATGAGCAGATTATCTTATAATAAAACAATGCTGGCCCTGCTCAGAATTTGTCCCCACATTTCTCCGGGCCACCAGGCTGTTCTAGGATCAAACCGTCCTGTGATTACAGCAGAGAAGTGCAGGGTCTGCTAAGGGAAGAGAGGACTATACGGCAAAGGCGCTACGGGATGTGGCTGACTCAAGTGTCCACAGGACCTCAGAGAAAATCAGGCTGCAGCGAGGCCCCCCGGGACTGGATCCAGCAGGGGGAGTAGGAGTTAACATGCTGGCGAGGGCGCTGGAAGGACTCTTAGAAGTTTGGCTTTCTTCCTATTTCTGTGACATTCAGAAATTCATTTCTGACCACGTTTACTAACGGATTGTTTCTACACGTGTTTATTGGTCATCGGGTAAGTACGAGGCAGTGGGTCTTAAGGGCTCCCCAGGACAGATGTGCCCCTCGACCTCGTGGGGCTCAGTGGGAAGGACCGGCGCCGACTAGTAAACACACAGGTAAGCACATCAGGCTGCAGCCACGTCTCGGAAGAGAACAGGGCGCTGTCACAGGGACCGGTGGAAGGAGAAGCCTGGGTCGGCCAAGATGGTCAGGGAGCGCCTCTCTGCAGAGGTGACACGAAGCTGGGAACTACAAATGAGAAGCCAGCCACCCGAACCGCTGCTGCAAGAGCTGCCAGGCTGAAGGGAAAGGAAACACGGCTCCCGAGGTGAGAAGGAGGCCGGGTGTCTTCTGGAAACTGTAAAAGGCCAGAGCTACAGCCACACGCTCCCTGGCTGTTGTTTTGCTGCTTGGGCTTTGAAACTCGACTTGATATTTGGAGCTTTGTGGTTCTGGGAAAAATGCCTTTGACGGACGGGATAGGTACATACGTTGTAAAGTGTTTGCTATGAACTCACACATTGTTATTTTTGGATAGAAACAGTGACATCAGTCTCCATTTATTTATCCCACTAAATGCCAAGTACTTTACCAATATTTCTTATGTCATTTAACCGTCCCACCAATCCTGAAGAGAGTGAATATTACCCTATTTTACAGATGAGGAAACAGACTCAGAGAGGCTACATAGCAGCCACAGGATTTCTTCCACCATCTGCCCCCCAAAACCCACCCCAGCAGACTCGGTTGTGGGATTCCGAATAGAAAATTGTAAGGCTTTTATTTTATTTTAATTTCAAGGTTTGGCCTGAAATGTAGCATATTACTTTAGGATAGAAAAACAAATGGGGGGTGCCTGGGTGGCTCAGTGGGTTAAAGCCTCTGCCTTCGGCTCAGGTCATGATCCCAGGGTCCTGGATCGAGTCCCTCATCGGCTTCTCTGCTCACCAGGGAGCCTGCTTCCCTTCCTCTCTCTCTCTGCCTACTTGTGATCTCTGTCTGTCAAATGAATAAATAAAAATCTTAAAAAGGAAAAACAAATGGAAGAGGGCTTCTCCTTCATAGGTACAATGAACACCAGTGTTCTGTTTTACTGGCCTGCGTCTAGCAATTCTCTTCTTAAGCCCAGAGGATGCTCCTTCAACCAATCAGCCCAGGTTTGATTTGGGTTTAAACCCAGCTCGGTTTAAGTTAAATTCAGCAAATGACAGGACCAGGCCCTGATCAGCAATAACGACAAACACAAAGTAAGCTGATATTTGAAGAAACTTGTCAGTTTTTTATATCCCAAAGGGATGCTGCCAGAGACTTACCAGGGACGTCTGGAGAGCACCAGAAAAGAATTTACAAATTACACTCTCATTTTAAGGGTCAATCCAAAGGCTATAAATATAGTCATTAAAATCCAGGCATGTATAAACATATAAACAAGCAAACCGTATTGTTGCTAGGCCTCCAATTTCTTAATTACAGAGTAGAAAATCAAGGTTACCATCTCGACACCCCTGGGATAATTACAAAGGACTAAAGGAAGACAGATTTTTGGCCCCGAAATATGATTATCAAGTTAGCGCAGGATCAAATTCAAAGGCTGTTGCCTACGTGCAGTGAGCACAGTAATGAAAGGGTGCATCTGGCCAAATGATTCAAGTGGTGGAGGAGACGCGCTGTTTCAGCGCAACGGTGAGGAGAAGAAAGGGCAAGGGGAGTCTGTCTAGTCCAAGTGAGAAATCCATTCCAAGTCCCCAGTGACTCCTGCTCCACAGAGATGAGCTGATAGTCGCGTACGCCTGGCAAGGCCAGCCAGAGAAAGAGGTAGACACTGGCTAAGAGGAGCCGAAGAGACACTTGCTCTCAGCTGGACTATGTACTGCCCTGTGGTCATTTTAAGGAAAAGAAAATTTCAGCCCCAGGCCTCATCCCAGACCAAATGAATCAGACGCTCTGGGAGTGGGGCCTAGGTATTAGTCTATTTGGAGAACCCATGCCTGGCTTACGCTGAAAATCACCAGCTTAAAGGGACTCGGGGCTATGATGCGGAGTGGAGAGATGACAGAATGTGCATGCTGGGAATGCGTGGCTTTGAGAGGCTAAAGGAGCTGTGTCCCTTGGTGGGGTACAGGACAGGGAGAAGAGAATGAGGCACCACTCTCCACCCCCTGGCTCCCCGTGGACTTTGTATGGTTTAGGAGATAGGATTCAATCACCAGTTCAAGGAGCGCCGCTCCTTCCACACAGTTGGTTTGTGACTAGCTCAGATAACCAAGTGCGATACCAAACTGCCCCTCCTTCAAGTGCATGGTACTGATACATTATTCTCCAGGGTTGTTCTTACAACGGAAGGAGAAAAGTTTCTGATGGACTCACTCTCTCTGCTGCTTGTCACCTGTCAATTACTTCAGTTTGAGCTGATGTCTGTGGACCAGCGGGGCATGGTCGCTCAGTGTTGACGGTGACTGGGCCCCTCACAGCCAGATCTGGGAGAGTTTAACAGAGCTACCTAGATGTGGTTGTTGGAAAACCATTACAACGACTCCGTCACTGCTACTAGTGCCTATGAATAGAAATTCTAAGAAAACAGAAAGATGTTTCATCTTCAGACTTGAGTTAAGGCAAATTTCAAGCAAGTCCAGATTAAAGAGGAGACCAAGAAGCTGAGATTTTAAGGATCTCAGGACAGCTTTTTTCCCCCAACATAAATGTCTCTATGGGTCCTGATATGTCCCATGTTAACCATTTAATGGGCTCTGTACAAGTGCAAATGTTACCTGAGCTAAATAGCAGCATTCACTCGATTTATCACATTAGCCAGTCAGCTGGCAGAACCCCAGGGAAATTGAAAAGAATCAGTAAGTTCTAATAAATAAAAAGAGAGAGCTTCAGGGGCCCCTGGGTGGCTGTCAGCTGGGCGTCTGACTCTTGATCTTAGCTCAGGTCATGATCTCAGGGTCATCGGATCAAGCCCCACATTGGGCTCATAATGGGCATGAAGCTTCCTTTTGATTCTGTCTGTCCTTCTCTCTCTGCTACTCCACCCCTCTCTCTGAAAAAAAAGAAAGAGAGGGGCGCCTGGGTGGCTCCAGTGGGTTAAAGCCTCTGCTTTCGGCTCAGGTCATGATCCCAGGGTTTTGGGATTGAGCCCCACATCAGGCTCTCTGCTCAGCGGGGAGCCTGCTTCCTCCCCTCTCTCTGCCTGCCTCTCTGCCTACTTGTGATCTCTGTCTGTCAAATAAATAAATAAAATCTTAAAAAAAAAAAAAAAAAGAAAGAGACAGAGAGAGAGAGAGAGAGGGAGCTCAAGCTTCAGTTTGGGATGCTACCTTGGGCTGGTAGACTTCAAATTGGGAAGCTCCAGACTTAAGCATATCTCTTGAACTCAGTGGGTACATATGGCTGCCAAACAAAGGGAGTGTGGACAAAGGAATAAAGAACATATATTAGCTGCTTTTTACGCTTTAATCTAGAGTCTTCTTGAACATGATAAATCCTGCTCAACTAAGAGGAAAACATTGACAGAGCTAGGATGAAGTCTTTTGAGTTGTGTTCCCTGAGTTTCGTGGGAAATCTTGGGAAAATGTGCTAGATACTCACTTTGTATCAGGCTTTGAACCCCTCTCTCTAAATCAAGTATTTCGTTGGAGACCTAAATAACAGAGAGGGTGATCATACTTTCCCCTTTGACAACATTTCAGTCAAATATTCAAATACTCCAAAAGCCTCTTTATGCTGGGGATGGAAGTATAGGACTACAGAACATTAAACACCAATCTTTAAGGAGTTCTAACTTCATGGGGAATAGACTGATGTGGAAGCAACATATTATCTGCCTAATATTCCATTTGTCACACATCTATCCTGCTCTTTTTGGCATGCTATAAGTTTTAAGATTCTCAAGTACACTGTATTTGCTATCTCTAATCAAATAGCTTTAAGAATGTGTTTTGTGGGGACAACTGGGTGGCTCAGTGGGTTAAAGCCTCTCCCTTTGGCTCAGGTCATGATCCCAGGGTCCTGGGATCGAGTTCCGTATCGGGCTCTCTGCTCAGCAGGGAGCCTGCTTCCTCCTCTCTCTCTGCCTGGCTCTCTGCCTACTTGTGATCTCTGTCTGTCAAATAAATAAATAAAAATCTTAAAAAAGAAAATAAGAATCTCAGAAAGAAAAGGAAATATTCCCTTAGATTTGCAGAAGAGCACATATTATCCCATATTGTAAAGCCAGTTCTGATCAAGTGGAGAATTCAGTCCATTCACAAAATTATTGCTCTTATTCTCAAGACTTGTATAAAAACTATAATCTTTTTCTAATCTTCTTTGGTTTAACATGAAAGTATTTTAACCATTTTATTTTTAAGAGAGAGAGAGAAAGCGAGCAAGAGTTGGGGGAGAAGGGGACAGAGGAGAGGGGGAGAGAGAATCTTAAGCAGGCTCCACGCCCAGCACAGAGCCTGACATGGGCCTTGATCAAGATCTGAGATCTGAGATCTTGATCAAGACCTGAGCGGAATTCAAGAGTTGGGCAACCAACCAACTAAGCCACCAGGCACCCCAACAGCAAAGTCTTTCAAAGACACCTAGACTTTTGAGTCTATTGCTGCATCCTGTGAAAAGAACCTCATAATTGCAAGAATTCTGTAATTCTGAATGGTTGACTTATGCAATAATTTCTTGCTTGAGGAAAAATGTTGAAATTGATCTCTCTTTTCTGAGAAGGATAAATGCGTGCAAGATTACTTCATTAAGCATGAAGAGCTTCATAATGTCCTTTTTCTCCCTTCATATACAAAAAGGTAATAAATGATATGATTTTGTTGCATTCCTTATTCAAATCAAGGGCTTGAGAGTCTTTGTGTCATGTAAATTCACATTGCTAAGTGCTCTGATGGAAGTTAAACTAAGAGTCATCACAGTCAGGGCAGGGCGCCTGGTTAAGCATCTGCCTTCAGCTCAGGTATCGAGCCTTACATTGGGCTCCCTGCTCAGTGGAGAGCCTGCTTCTCCCTCTCGCTCTGCCTGCCTCTCTGCCTACTTGTACTCTCTATCAATGGGTCAAATAAAAAAATAAAAAATTTAAAAAAAAAAGAGTCATCATGGTCAAGAAGAAATAACAGTCCCTTCTGAGGACAGGGACCTGAGAAAGCTTCACCCAGGAGATGACATCTAAGATACTGTAATAGAAGAGTCGTATTTTTGCAAGCGAACGAGAGAGGAGGGTGTTGGTGAGGTAGTGTTTCTGGTGGAGGGAGTGGTGAGGCCTTGAAAACGCAAGCGCTGAAGGAGCACTGCCTGTTTCTGCATGGGGAGCAGTGGGAACTGCTTTCTCAGTGAAGCTGGAAGAGTTGCTTGGGTCAGATCAAAAGCTGAATGACGCATTCTGGGACTTTAAGAAACATAAGCAGGCATGTGCAGTAAAATACTTGTGAGTAGGGGTCATGTGATTTGCTATTCACTGAGAAATGTAAATAGCAGGAGGATGAAAGATGTATGGAAGAGAGGAAGACCCTGGTACAGGGTCAACATTTAGGAAACAACCAGAATAGTCTCTGTGAAAGATGACAAGGTCCGTGGCCATGGAAGGAGAAGGTGAGCAGAAATTCAAAAGGTGTTCTAGAAGCGTAATTCTCTGGAAATGAGAATGAAGATGGGAGCAAGGTTGGATATATCCTGTGTGTCTACAGGATGTCTCAGAGGTGAGAGATAGGGGAGTGAACTGCATGATTGCTGGAGGTTTTCCCCTAATCCTATTATCTGTGAACCTAGGATCATCAACGCAATCTATTTCAGAGGAAGCTATCAATAACAACTGAAATATACTCTATCTTTTGTCTGTGAAACCACCGCAGCATTTCTACTCTGGAGATGCAATAACCTTGCCCTGGAATGCTCCTCTTCCTCCAGAACGACTTCCAACTTTGCTCAGAGCTCTATTTCTAGGTGAATCATTCAACCACTCTTTACACATGCAGAATGAGTTTTTACCAAGACTCAATGCTTGGACAGTATAAGATACTTCTATAGATCCTTCATCTGTTCTTTCTGAATCAGTGGCTCCCATACTCTGAGTACTTTCTCTTTAATTTTACTATTTTTCTTTGTCTTTAAGTTTCACTCATGTCTATGGTAAACACTTTTGGTAATTTTTTTCACAAAGGATGAATTATGAAAATAAATGATACAAAGTAAGTCATTGATGTGTCATGTCATTAGGATAAATGATGTTCAGGACTTTTACAGTTCCAATTGGATGAAAAGGAGCTCACCCAAGCGATAAGTCCCAGCATTAAGGTACTCCAAGATTTTATGTATTCAGATTTAATTTTAGAAAAGTTACGATCATGAAATATGCATTAACCAAATGAATTGATAAATTACCTTCATCTCCAGTCAACCATATTGTATCATTTTCCAAGAGATGAATTTTGAAATAATGTAGAAAAGCTCTATTCTTTGAGTTATCTGTAATACTTATTACTAGAACCAAAGACCTTATTGGTATTTTCATTATAAATTTCAAACTACCAATAAAAATTTAAAAGTCAACACCAATTTATAAAAGAAGGAAGCAGAGAGGAAACATATATTCCTATATATTTTGGAGTAATCCAAGAAAGAAAATAATTTTCTCTGGAAAGGTGAGACTGACCTGGGTATTTTGAGTGTGTATCTTTGAGATAAGCAAAATGTTTGGTTCTAGAAGCTGAGAGAACTATTACTGAATGCTTATTTAGCCCGAGAGGTTTATCTTCAAGGAAGTCTTGAAATAAGAACATATAATTATTATTTACCTCAATCTTAGCTGAATGGGTTTTACCAAATATCATTCATGCGGACATTCACTAACTTATCAACAATTTACACAATATCGGGATGCCTGGGTGGCTCAGTTGGTTAAGCAGCTGCCTTCAGCTCAGGTCATGATCCCAGCGTCCTGGGATCGAATCCCACATCGGGCTCCTTGCTCAGTAGGGAGCCTGCTTCACCCTCTGCCTCTGCCTGTCATTCTGTCTGCCCCCCTCTCTCTGTTAAATAAATAAAATCTTAAAAAAAAAAACTCTTTAAAAAAAATTTACACAACATCATTTATGAAGCAGGTCCAGTGTTAGAGAGAGAAGTGACCCAGATAAAAGATCCCTCATTTTGGGGAGCGTATGCCCTAGAAAAAGAGAGAGGCGTTGGGTATGTAATCCCCAATTCATTCATTTATTTATTGACAAGTATTTGTGGAGACTCTCTTGTGTGTCAGGCATTGTTCTAGGTACTGGGGACACAGCAATGCACAAAACCTAAAACTCCTTGCCTTCATGGAGCTTAACTTCTACTTATGGTAAGAGATAAATGCAGGCTGCTATGGAAACCCATTCAACCCAAGCCCCACAGCTGGTCTACTCACTCAAAGGCCTCCTGAAAGGGGCTGGGAACCTGAGCCTTGCTGTGTTTCCTGAGGAGTGGGAATGGGCTGTATGAGGCCAGAGAGCAGGAGACTGATGGAGGAGGCTTTGTTTATGCCTGTACCTGCAATTACATTTCTTTGCAAAAAAGACCCTGTACTTGCAATTACATTTTCTACAACATGCTAACCACCCGATTGATGAGGTGCCCTTGGGTCAGTTGAGGGGGTCTCTGATGCTCACCTAGACTGGGCTACATGCAGGAAAACTCCAGCTTTGTATGCATGCTTGTCTGGATGGATGGATGACTATACTTGAGGAGATTTCTCCGCTTCCTAGTCATCTGAAAGGACCTCACTAAACAGGCATTATCATCAGCATGTATCCTCTGGGAGGCAGCTGGAACCAGGAAGCTGCTCATTTTGGTTTGTTTTGGAAAGTTGCCCATGTATTTTACTTGTGTTGACATCCTTTGGTGTCCTTTAGGGAAATTAACTCTAATTGTCCAGGTGGTGTCCATGTCAGATCTTTCCTCCCATCTAAATGTGTTACTGAAATCAGTCAATCTAGCAGATGTGCAGCTTCAGGGAGATTTAACAAATTTGATACATTATCTGGATGTACTTGCAATTTTATGTTTTAGGTTTTTTTTTTAAGATTTTATTTATTTATTTATTTGATAGAGAGATCACAAGCAGGCAGAGAGGCAGGCAGAGAGAGGGGGAAGCAGGCTTCCCACCGAGCAGAGAGCCCGATGCAGGGCTTCTTAGGACCCTGAGATCATGACCTGAGTTGAAGGCAGATGATTAACCCACTGAGTCACCCAGGCGCCCATTACTTGCAATTTTAAAGCTGATGATAAAAATCACGAGAGAACTTCTAAAAGCTTCCTAGTTTAGGCATTACACGATATGACTATACACTACAGGAGCCATGGAACAGGGTCAGCTCCAGCCCAGCTCATTTCACTATGAAGGCCACCAGAGGGTAACTGTGGACGCATCTCTGCACGGACCCGACAGCTGCCTTGACAGGATGGTTTGAGGGAAGCTGGAAAGGACTGCTTTTAACCAAAAATGTTCCATTACTTCCTGCTCAGAATCCAACTTAGGAAGTGATAAGTATCTTAGTTTGAGTTCACCCCAAAGCAGACCACTCAACGAGGACCTGCGACCAGACATTTCATTTGACGGTGATCCTAGGAATTAGAAGTGAGGGAGCGGAAGGAGTGAGACATGGAAGAAAGCGAGCTCTGGAGAAACCTGAGAACAGAACGTCCGTCCTTATCTCACCTCATGTGAGAACTCGTAGTCTATAAACCACTTGCTGCTCGTCTAAGAGAGAAAAATACCCCTACGTTATTTTTCACCGAGTATTCTGATTTAAAGGAACTTAGGCCCATTTAAGAGAACATAACAGTTTAAAGAAAGGGTACTGAGTAAACGACTAGAGCAGATGACTCACACTCATACAGAAATAATGGGACAGGCAGAAGAGCTCTTCTGCAATGTAATGAGAAGTCTCAGGGAGATGGAATCAGCACCACGTAATTCCTGAAACTTAATACATGATTTCCACTTAAAATTCAGTAGAAAATCTGCAGAAAAAAGCAGTACCGGAAAAAAAATGACGTGGAAGAATAATGAAGGATATGTAACAGAAAGCCGAATATAAATAAGTAAAAGTAATGAATGACAAGTCAACAAAAAAATGAAGCATAGATTCAGAAGACCTTAGGTGAATGGAATTTCATAAGATTACTGAGCCTCAGATAAATAAAATATATATATATGTATATATTTTTTCTTTTTCCCCAAACAAAAGGTCTCACAGATTTATTACTGTGACAACCTACTGGTGCAGAAGCACTCTGTAACAGAGAAAAATCGCTTTGCTGATAAAGCATGTCTATTGCTCAGGTAGCAGTGATGTAGTTTACAGAGCATATGATGCAAGCAGGGGAACTTTGTGCAGCATTAATACGTGTGCTATGTCATGTATGATCAATCCCTTGCAGACCCGGCTTGGGTCTCCTCCAATACCTCCTCTTTGAGTTGTACATTACCTGTTTTCGTCTGAACCCACTGGGGAATGGGACGATTCTGTATTTGTTTCTTGGCCAGGAATCACTCCATCTTGAAAGTCTTGTGAGGAGACTCGGCGAGGACAGTCATACACACCGTGATGGTGGAGGAAAGGAGCCAAAATGGTCAAACTTTGATCCTGGGAAGTTCATAAGAATGGGAATATGAGCAATAATCAGAAAAACATTAATTCTGTGATGTCATCATTTTTGAAAATAAGTTTTGTTATCAAATTTGTAATTTTTGCATATTCCTCTTTTTGTTTCTTAAAGTGGATATACATTGTGTTTGTGGAATTAAATGTTTGAAAATGTTTTTTGTAACACAAAATATTTCTTAAGTTTTTACATTTTAATTACTTATGTAAGTAGTATAGATCTACTGAGAGAAATGTTGATGGTTTTGTGATTTTAAAATGCTAGTTTTTAAAAAAATATTTTATTTATTTATTTGACAGACAGAGATCACAAGTAGGCAGAGAAGCAGGCAGAGAGAGAGGGGGAAGCAGGCTCCCTGCAGACCAGAGAGCCCTATGCAGGGCTCAATCCCAGGACCCTGGGATCATGACCTGAGCTGAAGGCAGAGATTTTAACCCACTGAGCCACCCAGGTGTCCCTAAAAAATGCTAGTTTTTTATAGATATTCATATTAGTTTGCCAGGATTGCCATACAAAAGCACCACTGACTAGGTACTTCAGGTACCAGGGACACTATTTTTTTTTTATGCTGCTTAAACAACAGAAATTTATTTTCTCACAGATGTGGAGGCTGGAAGTTCAAGATCAAGGTGTCGGCAGTGTTGGTTTCTTCTGAGGACTCTCTGTTTTGTGCATGGCAGTCTTCTCCTCGTATCCTCACAAAGCCTTCCCTCTGCGCTTTTGTCCACAAACAATCCACCTCATTATTTCTTACTCAGCATGACCCAAGGGAAAAAGAATGCCATCTTGGGCAAGCTTAAGTGGCAAATCTTGGGTTGTTGACTGGGTTGAAAGTATTCTGGAGGAGGGATTGAACGGGGATCAGAATAGGAGACTTGTGAGCAGGGTCACATATGTGCCACTCATGGATTTTTATTACAAAGTTTCACTTATCATATCACAAGATTTTTTCCAAACCTATCTGTTGGTTTCTTATTGAGGCTCTCACAAATGACCACAAACCTCGTGTTTTAAAACAATGAAAATTTGTTCTTTGACAGTTTTAGAGTTCAGAAGTCTGAAATCACTTTCAGTGAGTTAACATCAAGGTGTTGTCAGAGCGGGTTCTCTCCAGCGGTGCTGAGCAGAGAATCCATTTCCTTGACTTTTTTTCAGCTTCTAGTGGCCTCCTGTATTCCTCTGCTTATAGCCCCTACCTTTGTCTTCAAAGCACAGTGCTCCATCTTCTGTCCAACATCCCACCACCTGCCCCTCTGACATGGACTCTTCCTCTGTGCATCCTACAAGGAGTGTCGTGATGACACCAGCCTACCCACATAATCCAGAATCATCTCCTGTCTTAAGGTTCTTAATCCATCTGCAAAATCCCTTTTGCCATATAAGGTAAAATTCACAGATTCGGCAGGATTAGGACATGGACCTCTTCAGAAATCATTATTCGGTTTACCACACTCTTCCTAACACATTTCATACATGTCGATTTAAATTTTAGAAAACTGAGGGTTTTTACTAAAATTGAGGTGTTCTGTAGGCTGGCTGCACCTAATTTTTATCCTTTCATAATGATATATTGACATAGTCTGTCGGTATCATTGGAAACTTATGTATGTCTTATCAGTACTTCACTATAATTACAGGGTCATCTAAATGTTTTATTTCTGGAAGATGAGAAAATGAGTGTGTGCAGTTAGCTTTCTTTTCTTTTTTTTTTTTTTTTTACCCCGCCCCCACATGGCAGTTAGCTTTCTTTAGGGGGGAACTTTGACCAATTTTTCATCTTGAAGCACATCTTCAGGTACTGGACTCTCATTGAAATGGTTACTGTGTGTGACTAGAGGTGCTGATCGGCTATTACCTTCTGTCCCCCAGGGAGATCCCACTTGCTGATTAACCCTTTCTTGATATAGGTTTTTTTGTTTTGTTTTGCTTTCTGTTTTTTGTTTTCAGAACTGTTGGAAAAAATTCATGAACATCAGTTCCTTCTTTCTGCCCATACAAATAGAAACAGGAATGTAACTTCTTTATGAATGGATACACTTACTAAAAATAGATATATTATAATTATTAATTATATATTCTATAATAAACATTATCCTACTTACTAAAATTAACAAAAGCTAAATATAATCTATTCACCTTTTTATGTATTGCAACTATCATTTTTATGCCTTGTGTAAGTTTTCCTTTTTCACATCATTATAATCTCATGGTCTTTAAAAAATTCAATGAGTTCTAATTTAACATAATTTTTATAATTTTTTGCAAGTTGGCTCAACTTGGTGATAGGGAACCCCCTAAAATTGGCCTCTTCATCTTTTTAGAATTGCCTCCAAAGATTTTGAGAACACCCTGACTTCCTAGAAAAATATAGGAATTTCTGGACGCCTCCTGATTGTTTCCTGCCCCAGGACATTAAGTTAACTATCCACAGGAGCCTTGATTTCCTCCAGTAGAGAATGATGTTAGCAATTGAAATGCGGGTTCCAGACGTGTATAACAGAAGTCATGGTAATGAGTGGAAGGGCTGCTTCTGGGGCTGCTCAGGATGGCCACAATCAAGATTTCTTTTCGGGGGTTCTCACAGGGTTCACACGTTCCAACTGAGCACATACTATACCCCGCTTATTGGTATATGGCTTCATCAGTCACCAAGAGTTTCCCATGTTAATACTTGTGAACAAAACAAAACCAAAGCCAGCAGTGGGATATAATTTTTCATCTTTCAAAAAGGAAAAGATTAGGAAGATTGATGATGCTCAGTGTTGGCCAAAGGGAAGGGAAATAAGACATTCCCTGTAAACTGGTATAACACTTGGGTGCCTGGGTGGCATGTCAGTGAAGCATCTGCCTTCGGCTCAGGTCATGACCTCAGGGGCCTGGGATCAAGTCCCACATCAGGCTCCCTGTTCCGCAGGGGGCCTGCTCTTTCCTTTGCCTCTCTTTCTTGGTATCTCATGAATAAATAAACAAACAAACAAACAAACAAAAACCTGGGTATAACACTTTCAGAGAACAACTTGGCAACATCTATTGACAGCACAATATTCTTTAGCCTAAAAATTTTTACTTTTAGTAAAAAATTACTTACATATAAGTTCCTACACAGGATGTATGACTACCGCTGCATGGCCTGAGCTGGTGCGTAACAGGAAAACATCTAAATGCCGTCATAAGCAGACAGGTTAAATAAATCATCATGGTACAACCATATATGGTGAAACACTACGGAACCATTAAAAAGAAAGAGGCTCTACATGTTCCCATGGAAAAATACCTACAATACATTTATGGGTTAAAAAAGTAAGGTAGAGAATAATTAGTTTAGACTGATCCCATGTGTGTATTTGTGTGTGTACATATATGTACACATACATATGGTTATATATCTAGATAGATAGACACATTTGCATTCTAAGCAAATGGCTGGATGTATAAGAAAAAACGGTTTTACCTCTGGACATCTAAATGGAGGAGGCTAGAGAGTGGGAGACTTTCACTTTACAGTATTTTATAATGATAAACTATAAATACTGTCAATATGATCTTGGGAAAAACAGTTTTATTGTTGGGCTCCTCAGTTTATGTTCTTAAAAAACAAAATTCAACTGAGTAACCTTCAAAGACCTTTCGGCTGCATTCAGTGATTCACGGATTGGGCACCATCCCATGGAGCGGAGAGGAAAGTGCTCCCAGAGGAGCTGTACAAAATCCAAAGCTTCTATAGGCAGAAGGGAGCGGTGACAAGACAGCGACACTAGCAGGAAGTAGACTGCTTTAGGGGATGGCAGGGATCCATCGGGCAGATTTCTTCACTAGGGCTGATCAGGTGATTCCTGATTAACTGGTGTGAGATTCTATTTCTGGGAGAGATCAAAACTTGGTTTAATCAAGTCTTGGTTTGGTGACCCAGGGCTTAGCGTAAGTGACTCCATTTCGGGTCTGTTGTCTTGTTTTTAACAATATGAACTAAGGGTTAAATTTAACTTTTATTTCAGGTTTTCCCTACTACTGACTGAGAATTCCTTCTTCCAGTAGTTCCTCTGTTTTCAATAGCATCATTCTCTACCCTGAGTCACTGCTGAGGGTTTTGTTTCCCCTAATTATAGCGTCAGTACCTGGTAAGAAGGTAAACGCCCTTCCCAAGGAATCTGATTGCATTAAAGGCTGTAGTGTTCTCATTTGACTGGAGTAAAACCGAGGCTGCATGGCCCACCAATGACAGGTTCTTAAGGGGGAAAGGTAAATTTTATTAAACAATGAAAACCTTTTACAGACTGCTTTCATTTTGCTGCTCTAGTGACTATTTTCTCTAGCAAAAGTGGTTAAAATGAACTGATTAAAAGAATTCAAGGGCGCCTGGGTGGCTCAGTGGGTTAAGCCGCTGCCTTCGGCTCAGGTCATGATCTCAGGGTCCTGGGATCGAGTCCCGCATCGGGCTCTCTGCTCGGCAGGGAGCCTGCTTCCCTCCCTCTCTCTCTCTGCCTGCCTCTCCATCTACTTGTGATTTCTCTCTGTCAAATAAATAAATAAAATCTTTAAAAAAAAAAAAAAAAAAAAGAATTCAAGGGTGAATCAAATTCTTAGAGATTTTCAAAGAATGATACTATTTCCCTCAAAATCACGCATATGTTGTGTATCAAATAAATTTTCTCCTCCTCTTCAGAGGAGACTATAGAAATATGAGATCAGAGAAATCAAGACTACTTTTAAGTTTTATTTCTTTAGATATTTCCTCTCTGCGATTTCTTGTTCACACACCTCATTTTTATCCAACCAAGTAATTCATCAAACACCATACTTATCAAAATAAATACCATGACCAGGACTGGACTAAGATTTGGAACCATATATGTTTAAAAAAAAAAAAAGTAGTGTTTACATTTACAAATGTGTGAAACAAAAAGAAAAAAATAGAGGGACAATCTATAGCTTAAAAAAAAGGTTTGAAAGACTATAATAAACTAAGTTCAAGATGTGAACCTTGTTTCTATCCTGAGTCCAGAAAGCATATATTAAAAATGATGAAAAAATTAGAAACTTAAATTCTGCCTGGATATTTGATGATATTAAAGATGTTTAATTCATTTCTAGATGTGATAGAGGCATTGTGGTTGTTATAAAAAGAACTACTTTTAGAAACACATACTGAAATACTTGCAAATAAAATCATACAATGTCTGAGACTTCCTTCAAGACAATATAAAGCTGTGGGGAATGGGTAGGGGTGTGGTAGGGACAGGACTGTCCACGGTTCGTGGTGACTGGGACTAGGAGATGGTACATGAGGACTTATTATTTTATTCTGTGTCTTTCATATACTTTCAAAAAATTTAAAAATCTGCCCTTCTTCCCTTCCTTGGAAAAAAAAAGATACAAATTTAATCCCCACTTTCCTGGAGTTTTCAGTCTTAAGTCCAAAAGCAACAGTAAATAAAAATGAAGTGTGTAAAAAGGAGAGTGCGGGTGCCTGTGTGGCTGTTAAGTGTCTGACTTGATTTTGGCTCAAGCATGATCCCAGGATCCTGGAATCGAGCCCCAGGTCATCAGACTCCCTGCTCGGCGGGAGCCAAGCCCATGACCAACCCCCAACCCCAGCTCTTGCTCTCTCTCAAATAAATAAAATCTTAAAAAAGAGAGAGAGAGAGTGCAGGGTGACAGCAGACCTTGCAACTGAGCAAGATCCCTGAAGATTGAGGGATGAATTAGTTGAAAGTTTCTTTAGTGAAGTTTAGTTGAAACAAATATTGAAAGCTGGTGTGGAGTTGTGGGAGGGGAAAGATAGAGGTATTCGCCAGGCAGGAAACAGCATGTTCAAAGGCCTGGAGAAGTGGATATATATGTATGTATCGTACAGTCTGTACAAGTTAAAATAGAACGTAAAGTTAAAAAGTCGGCTAAATATTTTGTTTGTATATGTCACAAGGTTTATCTGAAGTTGAAACAGGTATATACACATTAATCTTTTATACCGTGTCACCTCCAATCACTGCGACTAAATTCAGCCAGCTGTGTTCTCACGATCATGGATGTAAAGTCACATAATGTATGGCTGTTTCCTATAAGAACCTCACAGTCTAATGACAGTGACAGACGTATCAATATCTGTGTATCTTCTCATAATGAAAAAAAAATTTTTTTTTACAGCAACAAACAGAGAACAGTTTATTTCACAACATTAGCAACCCCACATCCAGTACCAGAACAATCCAGGAGCTGGTGACGTCACACAGCTCGAGTCCACAGGTAATGTGTAACACTGCCAACGGTCTCGAATGACACAGACTCTGCTCCTAGTAACATGTCCCTAACGGTCCTCCATGACTGGTCTTCAGCCTCAGTGGTGTCCAGAAGGAAGTGATCCAGAAGCACAGACTAGGCGAGGTTTCAAATACCCTGTACATTGCTTTGTAGCTTGAGATAGGACACACAGTCTTAAATATTTCCTGACAAGATCTCTACTAACAGAATACAGGGAAGATTGTAGGGTTACAGAGGAGGAGTGGTTCCTTCTGCCTTTGAGAACAGCGAAAGGCTCGGAGAAGCATGGTGCTAGAGCAAGGTTTTAAAAGCTAAGTAGAACTTGGTGACTCAAAAGCAGGGAAGATAGGGCATTTGGAAATGAGGAGACAGTGTGAGCACCCACTCAGAAGCATGAAAGTACATATGATGTCTGGGGATTCCCAGGTAAATGATGTAGTTAGAACACAGAATTAAAATAAAATGTAAAATAACTCTTTAGTGCTTTGATGAGAAGTTGCATGGATGCCTGTGTTTTTCAAGATCTTCACAGATAAATGAACATTCGCTAGCTTCAGTCACAGGCATTTCAGGAAAGGAAATGCCTCAGTGGAGACACATACACAGAAAGTACGGAGGAGCAGTGAATAAAGACAGAAGCTGAATCAGGATGTCTCCATTTTTTTTTTTTTTTCCATCTAAGAAACTGCTGACAGGTACAACTGAGGTAACGCCAAAGCATCAAACCAAGCTTTTGGTAAATGAATTTGGTGATTTTCATGATGCCAGAGCTTCCTTGCTGGCTCTTCTCCTTTGGTCTACCTCTGGGTTTGGTAGTTTTTCTGGGCTTTGTCCTGAATCTTCTTTAAAAAATCATGTTAGTTTCTTTTTCCATGGTCTCAAATAAACACTTCCAATTGTATTTATCGACAACTTAAACGTCTCTTCTGAATCCCCAGTTGGATATATGGCATATCCAAGTGCTTTCATGCCACCGTGACTTGAATGTCCTACAAATATAAGATCCACAAAGCTCTCCTCTTGTTCTTCCACTCAATCCTGCCTGACCTCCAGACTTCCACATCTTCATTAATCACACCACCCTGGTCTCTCCTCCCTCTTCTTTCCCTACACATCAAAACTCTCACTAAGACCTTTTAGTTCTCCCCCAAATCTTGAATCTCTTCATATCTGTCCTTTACTGCTGTCGTTTGCACAAAAACCAACATTCACCAGCTGACACGTTGCCCCAACCATGCACTCTCCAACTGAGAATGACAAGATTGGGTCATTCCTCTGATTAGATCCTGTTAACGGCTCCTCTTTGCTCTTTGACAAAAATGCAAAATCCTCAATAAAGATGAGAGCTTTCTGCAAGACCCCATCCCTGCCTATCTCTCCCATCTCATTTCTAATTATTTGCTAGGTTACTGTTGCATCAGCTTTTAGGTTCTTGAATGTGGGTTAAGAACTTTCCCAGTTTATAACCTTCACACTTGCTCTTCTCTGCCTGGGAAGTTCTTCTCCACTCTCTTGGCTGGTTATTTCTTTTAGACTCAGCTTTAGCTGGGGTTTAGATGGTGAAAATCAGCTCCATCTCTGACCAGGCTGGAATACTAAATATGGGTTAAACCAGCCACAAAGTTTACAGGAAACTACTTCTCCCAAGAACATGCTATTTCTTCCAAGGTCAAGTGTCATAACAACCTTTTCGTTGAGTGATTCCCGTTGAAAATCTTTGTTCCCTAAAACCACAGACTATCATAAACTTTGTTGTTTGAAACTATACATTAAGAATAAAATATCTCACTCTCACCTGGAGATTCTAAGACAATTTGACACAGAGACTCAGCCTTGATTTCCAACCCAAGTAAGATAAGGGGGTTCTGGATATAACATTCTGCATCTATCTTAACTTTGTAGTTTCTAAGGAAACAGGACACCAGACCCTTCGTGGACCTGATGCTAACCTCTGATTTGATTTAAGTCTATTCAAACACTGCTTCATTTCTATTTCAACAAAATTGCACTCTAACCCCAAATCCTATAATAACTTTATCTTTTCTTGGTTTGGTCAGATGCCTTACAAATGTGTGTGATCTCCCTCACTGCAATGGGTCAGTAAAGCTGATGAGTACAGGGTGGTCCCTTGTAGGCTAATTGTGCTAGGACAAATGACACTTCTGATGTTTCATCCCAGGATAAAGTAGTCTTCCCAATACACTCCATGATAAGCACATTCTGCTTTTATTTCTTGGTTTATTATATCCTTCAACACCCCTAAAGCAATGCAATGATTTAGTTAAAATATCTAGTTAGAAATATTAACTAGTTATTTTGTTCTTCTCTACTGGTAACTGTAGAAAGTTAAGAGCAACCTACATGTTCACTCTTAATGTCTGAAGCAATTTAAAAACATTCATTGCCTCCTACCCCACCTCAGGGTGGTACATAAAAGTTATAAAAATCTGTAGCACGTGGAAACATTGTTTTGACCAATTTGGGAGAAAAATGTTTCTAAACAAATTAAGTAACATTGCCAACTAAGCAAAGCAGGCCTGACAAACTGCAAATGAAATCAGAAAGAAAAACACTGAAATAAGGAAAAATTCTAATTTTTCTTGTTTTTTTTTTTTTTTTTTTTTTTTTTTTTTTTTACATAGATTTTGTTGGTTTTTTTCTTACTCTGAAAGCAAGGCATATAATTACAAAAAAAAAAAAAAAAGGACAAAAAGAACATAAAGGACACCATGATTCTAGCCCACCCGCAGGTAACAGAATTTACCACTTGGGTGCTGTTTCCTTCCTGAACGCACATTCTCGCTCTTCCTTTGAACACAACTACCTTTCATCCTCAACAAGCAGCAACGCTGTCCCTGGAAACTTTTGGTAACTGGTTTCCAAACTCCAAAGCCCGAGCAGGGAGCGGGAAGGCTGAAGGCTTGAGGACAAGCAGGGCCGTGAGACTGAAATACACCCTCTGTGTTGCAGTTTTTGCCTTGCGATCATTCTGAGACCTAAAGCCAACCAAGCAGCCACTGAGGAACTGTCTCACAAGCCAATGGCCAACAGATTTGTCAATAAACAAAATTGGTTTAACATATGTCTATGTGATGGTCAATTGTTTCTAAGCATGCCATTTCCACCCTTGGGATTAAAAAAAAAAAAAAAACACACAGTGTTTTCAACTCTTGACATGGGCTAGGGTGGGCACAAGTTATCTCCTGCCTGCCCCTCTACTATCCACATCCACCAGCCCCGGCTAACTAGCACCTATCGTTCCACATTTTCTCACCACCCCTAGGCGGTGACATGAGATATTTTGTTTAATCCTACTTGGTAACTGCTCCGGTCAAAAACTGATACCTTATCACTGGGATTTGACCTGAGGGCAGAAACTCCACTGTATTGAGCAGTCCAAACATTAAGAGCCTTTTCTTTTAAGGAAAAAAAAAAATATATATAGATAGATAGATAGATAGATAGATACCAGCCTTCTCTCATCTACATTCCAAATGAAATGTTTTTATCCACTCTTTACAAATTTTGAATTTCTTAAGAAATGGTTTATTGTGTTTATAGGTAAAAGAGAATAAATGTAATGACCTCTCTGCCTCTCATCTCTTCACCTCCTCTCCCAAAGCAGCATGCTCTCTCTCTTCACTCTGACCCTCTCACCTTCCCTTAGAGGGACCCTGGTGATGACTTGCTTACACCACGTACTCTACCCGTCTCAAGATTCTAAACCACATCTGCAAAGTCCTTTTTTATCATGTAAGGTCACATATGCACAGGCCCCAAGGATTTGGATGTGAACAACACTGGGGCCATTATTTAGCCTACCAGAGTCATTTAAACTGATCAGGCCGTTTAACCTTCTGGAAACTGTCCTGAAATTTCACCAGAATCTACAGGAAAGTTTCTATCTTCTCATTTTTTCACTAATAAAATCTGCTTTTCTTTAGGTGTAACCAGTTGATAAAAATAATGCCATTTTGGATTCAATATGTTTTCCTAATTTGGTTAATTATCAATGTTTTGATAGAGTAGTATACTACAAGGTCATGGCAAATGTGTATTCTGTGTACAAACTGAGATGCAAACAACCATTATGATATTTATCCTCTGGGTGAATTATCTCATAGTCCCAAACAATGTGCTCACCAACTTGCAAGACAAACTATTTTTTTATTGTGATAAAATATACATAAAGTTTGCCATTTTAACCACTGTTAAGTGTACAATCTAGTGTTGTTAATTATACTCACCATGCTGTGCGACTATCACCGCCATTTCCAAAACTCTCTCATCACCCCAAACAGAAACCTGTACCCACTGAGCAATAACTCATTCCCTCCCCCTCCCAGCCCCTGCAAACCTCAAATCTACTTTCTGTATCAATGAATTTGTGTATTTTAGATTATTTCATTTAAGTGGCATATTATATTTGCCCTTTTATCTCTGGTTTATTTTACCAGAGAATATTTTTTAAGGTTCAACCATGTTGTAGCATGTACTAGTACTTCTTTTTTAAGATTTACTTATTTTTTATGAGTGGGAGAGAGCGTTTATGCAAGTGGTGGAGGAAGCAGAGAGAGAGGGAGAGAGAGAATCTCAAGTGGACTCCATGCTGAGCAGGGAGCCCAATGCAGGGCTCCATCTCATGACCCTGAAATTAGGACCTGAGCCAAAATCAGGAGTCAGACACTTAACCGACTGAGCCCCAGTACTTTCTTTTTATTACTGAATAATAGTCCATTGCACATGAAATACCACATTTTGCTTACCAACTGATCTGTTGATGACACTTGGGTTGTTTCCACCTCCTAGCTGTTATGTCTCATGCTGTTGTGAATATTGCTGTGTGCATTTCAGTCTGAGCCCATGTTTGGGTTCTACACTGGGAGTGGAATTGCTGGATGATAAAGTATTCTACGTGTGACTTTTTGGGGAATTGACAAACTGTTTGCCATGGTGGCTGTTCCATTTTACATTCCCACAAGCAATATACTAGAGTTCTACTTTCGCCACATTTTAAGCATCCTAATAGGTGTGATGTGGTATTTCCTGTGGTTTTGATTTGCATCTTTTCATGTGCTCACTGACCATCTGTGTATCTTCTGGCGGGAAATGTCTGTTTCAAGTCCTTTGCCCATTTAAAAAATTAGGTTTGTGTTCTTGTGGTTGAGTTATAAAATTCTCTATATGTTTTGGATATCTGTCCCGTATCAGGTATATGATTTGCTAACATTTTCTCTCATTCCATGGGTTGCCTTTTTACTCTTTAGAAGTCCAGCTTATTGTTTCTTTTGCCACTTGTGCTTTTGATGTCATATTTAAGAAAATATTACCACACCTAAGTTTATGAATATTTTTTCCTATTTTTTTTAAAGATTTTATTTATTTATTTGACAGAGAGAGATCACAAGTAGGCAGAGAGGCAGGCAGAGAGAGAGGGGGAAGCAGGCTCCCTGCTGAGCAGAGAGCCGGATGCGGGACTCGATCCCAGGATCCTGAGATCATGACCTGAGCAGAAGGCAGCGGCTTAACCCACTGAGCCACCCAGGCGCCCTACTTTTTCCTATTTTTTCCCAAGTTTTATAGTGTTTAACTTTTATAGCTTTTAAATTTAGGTCTTTGATCCATTTTGAGTTAATATTTGTATATGGTGTAAAATAAGAGTCCAACTTCATACTTTTAAATGTGCATATCCCAGCACCATTTGTTAAAAGACTGTCCTTTCCTCACTGAATGATTCTTGGCAACTTTGTTGAAAATCAAGTGATCATAGACAGATGTGAAGGTTATTTCTGAGTTCCCAATTCTCTGAAGTCTCTGGAGTGGTTTGTAGGTCTTCTTTAAGTCAGTCCCACACTGTTTGGAGTATTGTAGCTTTGTAGTAAGCTTTAATGTCAGGAAATGCAAGTCTTATAACTTTGTTCTTTTTCATAATGTTTTGGTTATTCTGGGTCCCTTGAAATTTCACATGAATTTTAAGATGAGATTTTCCATTTTTGAAAAAATACTGTTGGGACTTTGATAGTGATTATACTGAATTTGCAAATCACTCTGGTAAAATTGTCATCTTAACAATATTAAGTCTTTCAACCCATTAACACAGGATGCTTTTCCATTTATTTAGATTTTCTCTAATTCTTTTAGCAGTATTTTGTAGTTTTCAGTGTAAAAGTTTTGTGCCTCATTGGTTAAATTTATTCCTAAGTGTTTTATTCTTTTGGAAGCTGTTGCAAATGGGATCATCTTATTTCCTTTTCAGATTTTTCCCTGCTAGTGTATTAAAATTCAACCAATTTTTGATTTTGTATCCTGCAGCTTTGCTAAGTTCATTAATTCACTCTAAAAAGAGTGTAGGGGGTATGTACGCATATTTGCATGTATTCTTTATGTTTTTTACATTTATATAATCTATGATATAGACAGTTTTACTTCTTCCTTTCCAATTTGGCTGCACTTTGTTTCCTTTTTTCTTGTCTAATTGCTCTGGAACTGCAATACTATGTTGAATAGAAGTAGCAAAACAAGCCATCCTTGTCTTGTTCCTGGTAATAGGGGAAAAGCTTTCTCTCCTTCCCCACTGAGTATGATGTTAGCTGTGGGTTTTTTATATATAGCCTTTATTATGCTGAAAAGGTTCCTTCTGTTCTAGGTTTACTGAATGTGAAGTAATATTCGTGTGGTATATTACATTGACTAACTTTGTATGCTGAACCACGATTACATTTCTGGGGTAAATCCCCCTTGGTCATGGTGTATTATCCTTCTATATGCTGCTGAATTCTATTTGTTAGCACCTGTTGAGGATCTTTCGGTCTACATTCAGAAAGGATATAGGTCTGTAGTTTTCTTCTGGGGTCTTCTTGGCTTTGCTATCAGGGTAATGCTGACCTCATAAAACGAGTTGAGTATTTTCTTCCCCGCTATTTATTTAATAAAAGGCTTTTCTTCGTTGGGAGATTTTATTTTTCAGTGTTCCAAAATTCATCGTTTATGCACCACACCCAGTGCTCCATGCAATACGTGCCTCCATTATACCCACCACCAGGCCCACCCAATCTCCCCTGGCCCCCCCAAACCCTCAGTTTGTTTCTCAGAGTCCACAGTCTGTTGGGAGATTATTTTTAAATGCATGTGTTATTTTTTTCATAAATAGAAACCACATCACTTTATTTGTTGCAGTGAGTAAGGCAAGGGAATAATTCAAGAGGGCTGCAGAAAGCTTTTTCATCCACGTAATAGAAACAATAAGCACCTTCATCATCCATCCTTTTAGTTTTCCCGTTTGATCTCTGTTCCCCACCCACGTTACTATGTTACTTCCAGAATGAAACTCTGCCCTCAGATCTTATACTAGCTGGGAGGCCAGTCTATCACTTTGCCTTAATAAGCATGGAAGTTGTTGGGAGATTTTTCATTGCTGATCCAGTCTGCTTACTTGTTAAGGATCTATTCAGATTTTCATTTTCTTTTTGAGTCAGTTTGGGTAGCTGGAGTGTTTTTACGGATTGCCTGTTCCCTCCAGGATATCCAATTTGTTTGGCATACAAATATTCATACTATTCTCTTATAATTCTTTTTATTCCTTTTATCAGTAGTAACACCCTCTCTTTAGCTTCTGATTTTATGGTGTAAGTATTCTCTTTTTTCTTTTTCTTTTTTTTTAAGATTTATTTATTTATTTGACAGACAGAGATCACAAGTTGGCAGAGAGGCAGGCAGAGAGAGGAGGAAGCTGGCTCCCTGCTGAGCAGAGAGCCCGATGTGGGGCTCAATCCCAGGACCCTGGGATCATGACCTGAGCTGAAGGCAGAGGCTTTAACCCACTGAGCCACCCAGGTGCCTCTCTTTTTTCTTAATCTAACTAAAGTTTTGTCATTTTGTCGATGTTTCCAAAGAAATAGTGTTTGGTTTCACCGATTCTATTATTTTTGTATTCTCTATATATTTTTGTTCTAATCCTTATTATCCTTATCACTTCCCTCTTCTTTATGGCTTCAAACTCAATTTAATATATTCCTGAATTACTTTTTTTCCTCAAATACCCAAAATGTAGAAATAAATAAGTACCTCTGTGCCATCAGACAAAGAATAGCCTATTCATTAGATTTACTGTTTAAATCCAGATGAACAGCTCTCATGTAATTAACAGAATATTACTATGTCTTTATGAAGACCTTCAGAAGAGGCCTAAGGTCATGGGGGAGAGCTACCCCAGACTGCATGTTAAGGGCATCCTCTAGTCTTCAGGACTGTGTCAGCCTGAGAGAGAGCAATACCACGAGCCTCTTGGCACTTACATGAAAAACTGAAATCAAGTCTCTCATTTTTAGACTATGGTGTCATCAGGGAACACATCAAAACTTGGGCTGTTTCTGTGGAAAATAAGTATGACAAGAATCCTCTGATAGTCTATAGACAACGATTCCTCCTCTTGAGAGAAAACCATGGATCTAAGTGACACCATTTTACTATAATGCGATTCTGTAACTCTCCCCAGAGATGTGCTCCTATGTCCCTAAGACTAGCTTTCTAAGGGTGTGCTGGGAAGAGTTGCCTTCTCTCTCATTCCTATTTGCATTTCTTACTTAGTGTTCACACTTCACCTTGTCTGACCCAGATCACCATGACCAGATATCTCATTCTACCCACCTCCCTCCTACTCTTCTCTGACTTGCATGCTTCATAAACCATGCTTGTACTGAGTGAGACACCCAAGGTCAGGTCTAAGGAGATGGGATCAGGTGGCTTCAGCAAAATCAAGAAAGGCATGACAGGTTTAACCGAAGGGGTTAACTGGGATCATTAATTACTTACATCAATTAGAAGACATTCTATGGAAAACAGTGAAACACTAGTTCAGACAATAAAGATGGTCATTTCCTTTGATGACAGGAAGGCCACAGGTGATATACTCCAGGTTTACTTCATCAGCTCAACGGCATCAGGAAGGACTGAGGTTCTTTCCACAATTGGCTTTGTTTTCAAGCTGGGTCCTCACTGGTTGTAAGAGGGCTGGAGCAAGTCTAATCTTTGCCTTTGCACATGCTAGTGCCCAGAGAAGTCGCCTCTTTCTCAAGTGTATCATTCTCTTGCATTGTAAGAATGAAGTTTTGTGGTTTTTTTTAAGATTATGTTTAAAATTATTGGCATCTCTGTGCTTTCAATCTGTCTCATCTTTCCAAACCAGGAATCGCTTCAATTAAAAACAAAATGTTGGTATAAAATAAAATTTTAGAAATAAGCATTGTAGAACAGAGGCTGAGCGAGCTGGGTATTTTAAAGAGTTGGATAGAGGGAGAGGTGCATAGACTAGTAGAAGGTGGGGATCTAGTGGGGTTAAATCCTGCTGGAATAGAAGTTTAGAACCAGGAGCAAAAGTTTTGAGCCAGGACTTCTTGGCCTCTCCATTTTTTTGTTTGTTTGTATCTTCTTAATTCTAAAAGATTTGTATTCTATAACTTGTCTTAGCTAAATTTTCTTAACCTTATGTTTTAAACTGTCTTGCTGAATCACTAACAAGTACTCTACCATCTCTGAAATACCCATTTTAGGCATTTCATTCACTGAATACCATCTTCTTCCCTTCCAGGACATTTAATGTGCCAACTGTAATACTCCTTTGAGTCATTAGGACCTCTGATCCACTCATCCTATAAAGTGTTGTGTATTTATCACCCTATCATGTCTTTTTAGAACCAAAGAAACTTTCTCAAAAACTACTAAGTAGACTATCCCTTCTATCTCAGTGACTGGAATTGAGTTACATGCTCTTTCCTAAACCAAAACTGGCAAGAAAAACATAGTTACCAGGATTGGTTTAAAACAATCAGGACTTTTTCTTTAAGTGGGGACATGTGGACCTTTCTGAAAGGTGAATATGTACACATTGATTCCACGAAAAAGGGGAGAATAAATGTTGAGTGGTTAGCTAATATAACTGCTACAGTTATATTATAACTATATATACATATTTATAACTATATATATTTATATATTATATAACTATATTATATACAGATATATATAATATATATCTATATATATGACTTGCAGTTATAACTGCAAGATTTATCCTTTTAGCCCCATCTACAAATGACGCTTTTTGAGATCACTATTCATTTGTCAGGAATAGGTAGGTATCAGGAAAAGAAAAACAAAGATAGCTCTCTGTCCACTAATCATATTCTAGAACTGGTTCTACTATGTACTTGTTAGATGAGATGACTTTTGGCAAGACATCTAACCTCTCTTTATTTTGATTTCCACATCTATAACATGGTCTAAATGCTGTTCTTCAGAGGTCATGGGATAACTGGGAAGGTAAAATAATTATGTTGCATAAATACAAAGCAATATTATTTCCACACTTTATCTTCCCACACTGTTTTCTATCTCATTTATTCATTCATACATACACCCTTTTAACAAATAACTGCTGACAGTCTACTTGATGTAAGGGATGGATATTTGAGTATCAAAAACTTTCCCCCGGCTCTTGCATCTAAGGTAATAACTAAGAATGAGTTAGCAGCAATTGCTTTATCTCTTGGAGTACAGAATCAGATAACGTAGTGCTAGATATAAGACAGGAAAGGTGGGGTAATGAAGGGTGTCGTTTATGGAACCATAATGGTTGCTTCTATTGGAGTGTGGACTGTCCTGTTTACTAAAATTGCTGCAAAGAAGTGTGTAAGTCCACAGATGCCAACATTGTTTTTCTAGGTTAGGGTAATGTTGGATTTTAATACTTATAGGCAAAGCAACTCAACCCAAGAAAGATGGATTTATGTTACAAGAAAATAGTGAACAGGGGAACCTGGGTGGCTCAGTTAAGTGTCTGCCTTTGGCCCAAGTCATGATTCAGGGCTCTGGGATCAAGCTCCATGTCGGGCTCTCTGCTCAGCAGGGAGACTGCTTCTCCCTCTCCCTCTGCCTGCAGCTCCCCAGGCTTGTGCTCTCTTTCTACCTCTCTCTGTCAAAGAAAGAAAGAAAGAAAGAAAGAAAGAAAGAAAGAAAGAAAGAAAGAAAACAAAAACTGAAAGGTTCATGTATGGGCTAGGGAGACAATATGAAATTGACATTAATATACTAAGTAAAAAACATTTTTTTCTGATAAAGAGCTTAATGAATAACTTTTCTCTGAAAGTTTTCTCTGTACTCAGGAATAAGGAAACACCGATGGCTTTACAGTCAGCTCATCCATGGTCTTAAAGGTCACATTCTTCAAAGAGATTTTCCAATTTTGGAAAACTAACATTTCAGAAAAATGTAAGATGTTTCAACAATCACTATTGTCTATGCTTGTTCTTGAAAACTACAGGGAAGAAGAGATTTTTCCCCCCAAGATTTATAACACATCAGTCATCTTTGTGATGGGGTAACAAGATATTTTGGAGGGCACTTCTGGAGGAAATTATGCCTCTGAGCAACAGTACTGGCATGTACAGAAAAACCAGTACAGAACAAGACTAAAAAGTGAATAGCTACAGTTTCCTCCTATTAAAAGGAAGTAGCAAAGCACAGAAAGAATGCTGGCAATTTAAATATTGTATCTGATTTCTAAAATATAGCTCAATGGATTTCGAACCAACATTTAATGGGAGAAAAGAATTCACATCAAAGTCCTACAATGTGTCAAGACACTGGAAGAGAACCTCTGTCATTATAAAATAACTCCCTTAGCAAGGCATAATAGAGAGCGTAAAAAAGCAAGTCATCTCCATCATTGTTCACAGTTCAGTGAAGTTCTACTCATCAACTGAAATACAATGTTAAACAATTCAGCTTGGCTTTTGCATGCTGGGGAACCATGTGGTGCTAAGCTACCAGAGATGCTGATTCTTTTGAACAGATACTGTTCTTTTGAACAAAGGTATCTTATCCATGGAGTCTGGTGATCTATGCAACCTCCACATTCAAGCACAGTTGAGGGACTGCTGTTGAAGCATGGATCACTCCAGCCCTGGCTATACACGCGAACCCTTCTTCTGTTGGCTGTTTCTAAACTGCAATAAAAAACAAGAAGCACTAAATTGATAACCAGGAAAGGAAAGAGGAAATATCAGGGTAGTAAGATACTAGAGTTAAAATGGTCCTGGAATAGGCACAAAGTTAGTTGCTTAATGTAGTTGTAAGATAACAAATATCTATAACAAACTGGCCATTGTCCATTTACTTGATTAGAGCAAAAGCGGTAGCAAGAAACATTTTAATTATGTTCAGTAAAATTTACAAATTGATTTGCGGCCAGAACTATATAAAGTCTTTATGTAAATTGCCTCATTTAATCCTATCAACAACCACATAACATAGATATCATGCCCAATTTATAGAAGAAAACAAATTGAAGCAACAGTTTAACTTGCTCAAGACCTCATAGATATCAAGCGAAAGCTAGAATTTGAGAACCAGAGTCTGGTTTCAGAAACTATGTTTTTAATCAGTAGTTTCTACGCTTACATAGAAAGCGTTTAGCCTTTTCCCTATCCCCCAAAGCATTTAGCCTTTTCCCTTCTTTTTTGTTTCTTCACCAGAAAGCCTCTTCTTTAGTAACCTTTAAAAAAAATGTCACAGATGTCTGTAATTTAAAATGTTGTATTTGACACCATACACTCTTTAGAATGGAAAAACTATTTCAGAAATCCTATGAATAAATAATCTGCAAAAACACCATATTCTGTAATATAGTAGATTTATTAGAAAAGTTCTATTTAAGACCAATTAGAATAATATAGAACAATAGAATTCAACTTTTTTCTTTTCCACTAGGAAGGACACAGCAGATAATGTTCACTTCTGGATAAATTTGTACAACCACTGGCAATTCAAGTCTTTCATTCTCTGTTGGATATCCAGGGCTGACCAAACAACTTTTTTATGTTTTTAAAAGATTTTTATTTATTTATTTGACAGAGAGAGAGAGAGAGATCGATCGATCACAAGTAGGCAGAGAGGCAGGCAGGGAGAGGGAAGCAGGCTCCCTGCTGAGTAGAGAGCTCGATGCGGGACTCGATCCCAGCACCCTGGGATCATGACCTGAGCTGAAGGCAGAGGCTTAACCTCTGAGCCACCCAGGGGCCCCACCAACCAACTTTTTACTTACTTCCCATTCTTCTTAGTTGCAAGTTCTTTCCCATTTTTCTCAGTTCTAAATTCAATCCATCTCTACACTCCTAAGTCCTATTCTCCCATCTCTTCAGACTATCTTGCCTCCTACATCATTGAGGAACCTGAGGCCATCAAGCTTGAAATCCATCTCAGAAAAACAAGGTCTCCTCTTGTTCTGGTCCAAATCAAATTCTCTGTGCTCTTAGTTCTCTCTCATCTCTTCAAGGAATCTGAACCATTAGTTTTCCATTCTACCTCTTATTTTGTGGTAGATTTGTCAAATACATTGCTATCATGCTCGCAGCCTCCCATGAGGGTAAGCGATCCATCCAAGGTCTTTATCAAGGGGCAACCATGTTTTATACATGCAAACTCCTGGGTACTAGCTGCTTGGACAAGGTGGGCAACTATCTCAAAAGGCCCCCAATTTACAGACTGGCCAGAGAATGAAGACTTGGCCTGGAAACGAAAAGATAAGCAGGGCCTGCTGCCTACTTAAAACTTCTCAAAGGTAGTTACTACTTTAAGAGTGAGAAACCCATTTTAAGGAAGATGAGTAGATTTTTATTATTAGAAAAGTTATGAAATGACCTTTGATGCATATCTTGCTTGTGAAAGTTAATGTTCAGTGGAAGTTTATACAGAGTTATACAGTATTTGCATTCAGTGGAATATAAATATTGGAATTATAGTATATATTGGAAATAAAAAGTGTAATATATAAATATTTTAATGTTCAGTGGAAGTTTTTACAGTGTTATACAGTATTTATACAGTAGTTGCTAGAGAGCTATGTATCTTAGCATAGAAATCACCTATAATGTTACTGGAAATTACTGACAATAATACCTTTTAAAGCAGCCTATTATACGAATTTTAAATGTCATCTGATTCTTACAATAATTCCACAATGTAGGTTCTAATATTCATAATTTTCAAATAAGGAAACTAAGCCTCAGAGAACTTGTTACTTCTGAAGGTCACTCAGTTAATGACTGGCAGAGTTTGGCGTCTGGATCCAAGGTTTATACTTTGATACTACCTCTGGCTTTTTTCTAGTGAAAAACACGAAGGCATGCTTTATCATCTGTCATCTTGGCCATAACAACAAAATGATTGGAGCTGACTTAATAAACATCTAAAAAGCGTAACAGTAACAGATGAGGAATGAGAGGAAGGAAAAAAAATCAAGGTGAGGGCAAATTTAGTGTACAGCAATGCGTGCCATTGATATTGTAAGTAGGTAGACAGGGTGTCTAAAGATTACTTCATTAGGAAGGATAGTGCCTTTGGGAAGACTTGGTAGCTCCTGAGGATACAAAAGATCAAGCATGAGAGGTGATCATTATTAGGCACATATATTAAGCAAAATACAATGACACACGACTGGCACACATGCTTGCTTAATGCACTTAGAAAATTTATCAGGCATTTCAGCCGATAAAAAGTGGGGGGGCGGGTAGGGGGGGGTGCCTGGGTGGCTCAGTGAGTTAAAGCCTCTGCCTTCAGCTCAGGTCATGGTATTAGGGTCCTGGAATCGAGCCCCGCATCGGGCTCTCTGCTCAGCAGGGAGCCTGCTTCCTCCTCTCTCTCTGCCTGCCTCTCTGTCTACTTGTGATCTCTCTCTCTGTCAAATAAATAAATAAAATCTTTAAAAAAAAAAACAAAAAAAGTAGGGGTTAGGAAGTCCATAAAGAAAAGGTACATGTTTACCAAATATTAATTTGAGCGAAGTTCTGTGAAAATATCACTGACCCGTGAATATTCAGACATTCTATAAAGTGGAATATCAAAAAAAGAACATATGTCAATGGGAAAACGGTTTCCTGCTACAGACCGTCTTAAAATCTGCAGTGGCCAAGTTGGAATCTATTCCTGATTTTACACCATTTTGTTCATCGTTTAACATTTAGAAGTACACCTCTCTGAACCGGAGGCACCTCAACAAGGAGAAAAGTAGTTAAGCCAAAGATTGGCTTACCAAGAGCAATTTAGTGGTGTCTTTGAAGGAAAAAACCCCATTACAAAGACAGGATCCACACTGCCTTGAATTTGGATCACCACATGACTTCTTTAATCTTGATTCTTTTCCCAACAAGCATACAAAATTGTGCTCAAGCGGAGAAACCAAGGCATTGTTCTGATTTGTAATACTTTTTTCCTTGGATCAAAGAGTCTGAGCATCCATCTATGAAAACACGTAGCTGTTGATCTGAGTCTGTAATTACACGGGAGCAGTTCCAGCTTGGAGGGATGGTAAGCAGAGAGCAGGTTCGCTCCACAGAGCAGATTGGCTCACACTTAATAATGCACCGATCACGGGCTATGAGTCAACATGCCAAGGGATCAGGGCTGTGCTGTCCCTACTCTGAAAGCCCCTGATGCCAACACGCACAGTCCTCCTGCGGTGCTGTGTCGCTGAGCGCAGCTCCACTGGCCCAGGCCCAGACACTACCAAAGGCTCGGGAACCGGATTTCCTGGAGAACAGAGCCTTTCTCCGGTTGTGGCCGGCCCGGCTGGACGCTCTGTTCAAACTCCAACCAGAGAACAGGTTTGGACCTCGGGAGGCAGGCTGGGGCAGAGGCCGGGGATCTGCTCTGTGAACAACAGCCTCAGGCGCCCGCAGCGTGGTTCAGAGAGCACGTTTTCCGCCCCGCAGGTGGAAAAGGCGTTACAGAGTGTCCTGTGTGGCCCGCCTCGGACACGCGGGCTCAGTCCCGCCCCAGGGCATTTCAAAGATCGGGGCAGTGGCTGAGTCAGTCCCGGAGGCGCCCGCCGCAAGGAAGCTCGCCCACGCGAGAGGCCCAGCCGACGCCAGCTCCGCTTCAGCCGCAGGTCTCCGAAGCTCCCCGGCGTTTTGCGCCGGTGCCACCGGAGCCGCAGGCAGGAGTCCCCGCGCGCCCCAGCGTTCCCGGTACGAACACCCGCATCTCGCCGCGCCGCGCAGCGAATCCTGGGGGCCCAGACCCAGCCGGAAGCACAGTCCGGGCCCGCCCCCTGCCCGCCGGAGCCGGAAATCGCTGTCCCGGCGGGTACGTCGCCCTCCGCGGGCCGCGCCGCACCATGCTCCGCGGGCCGCAGCGCTTCATCAAGGTCTCGGTGGCGCCGGTCGCTGCACTGGCTGTGGCGCTGCTCTCGTCGCTCTCGCGCTGCTCCCTCCTGGAGCCGGAGGACCCCGCGGTTTCGGCGCTCAGCCCCTACTTCGGTACCAAGACCCGCTACGAGGATGCCAACCCCGGGCTGCTGCCGGACCCCGAGGCGCCGCGGAGGGACCCCGAACTGCTGGAGGACACCTGCACCCCCGTGCAGCTGGTGGCCCTCATCCGCCACGGCACCCGCTACCCTACGGCCAAGCAGATCCGCAAGCTGCGGCAGCTGCACGGGCTGCTGCAGGCCCGCGGGCCGGGCGACGGGCGCGCTGGCTCCGCGGGCGGCCGCGACCTGGGCGCCGCGCTGGCCGACTGGCCGCTGTGGTACGCGGACTGGATGGACGGGCAGCTCGTGGAGAAGGGGCGGCAGGACATGCGACAGTTGGCGCTGCGCCTAGCCTCCCTCTTCCCGGCTCTGTTTAGCCTCGAGAACTACGGCCGCCTGCAGCTGGTCACCAGCTCCAAGCACCGCTGCGTGGACAGCGGCGCCGCCTTCCTGCAGGGGCTGTGGCAGCACTACCACCCCGGCCTGCCGCCGCCCGACGTCGCAGGTGACAGCCTGGGGCCGCCGGGGGCAGGGTGCGCTGGCTCGGTGTCCCCTCGCTCCCTCCGTCCCCAGGCCCCGGGTGCCCATCTCGTGTCGCGTGTTCAGGGCTGGGTTGTCTGTCTCCCTTGTCCCCACGCATATTCATCTGTCCGTTCATCAGGGATGATGCAGTGCACAACTTTCTGGGGCTGGACGCGCTAGCGGGCGTCGGCGGACGGGACAGGAGAGGAGACGGCCGGGCGCGGTTCTTCGTGTCCCGTTCCCAGACAGAATTGCCCCTTCTCCGAACACCAGCCCTGCCTTTCCTCCCTTCCTGGCAGCTAGTGCCAGCACTTTCCTTCCTCGAGCTTTGTTTCTGAAAACTGTTTGGGTTTTTTTACTTACCGATTCTTTTCTTTTCTTTCTTTCTTTCTTTCTTTCTTTTTTTTTTTTAATTACATTGGTTCTGGACCCACATCCCATATTAGGAAGCGACTCTCAAGCTCTCTTGACTGCTGTGCTTTTTTCCCTCTGTTTTGATCTTGTATATACTGTAGACTTACCCTCCCTGTCTCTGTGGTTCAGGGTCATACTCAGTACTTGTCTGATTTATCCCATTACTTTTGCGGAACTGGCGAGATCATCTCGTGGGGCCCTGGTATTCCCTGGTATTCCACAGGTGAAGAAGCTGAGCTCAAGAATGCCTTGTTCATTGTCCTTGGTTCATCTGAGGACCAGAGTCAGGCCTGGAATCCGTGCCAACCCTCCCCCAAAAAGTTTAGTTGTCACAGATACTAATAATAACCGATACTTAAGGCCTGCTTTATGGCTTTGTGCCAGGCATGCCTGGCATTTATTTCACTAATCCTTACAAAAGCCCTCTATTTTCCCTCTACCTAACAGATGAGGGAATTGAGCCACAGAAACACTAGTCTGCCTGTTTTTGCATGGCTAGGTATGGAGCCAGGAAATCTGATTTGGAGCTTGGTCTCTTAACCCGTATACACTACAGTCCATTCGTCCTGTAACTAGGAGTAAGGATGAAAGCATATAACATGTTTGTGCTGGAGGAATGAGCAAGGGTTAGTATTTTGTTGGCCAGTTTTTAGGTCAGAGATGACATGAGACATTGTTTAGCTTTAAACCCAAGTGAAAAATAAATTAGACTAGTTTGTCATTTTTCCAGTAGCATTTTCTCTTAACACAGTTCAGCCATCTCCAAGAAGTCATTCTTTTGATTGTGTGTTATGTTGCTGCTATGTGGGTAGTTGTCTTGGCTGACTTGTTTACTCACTTGTTGAATTGTGCTTTTTAGTGATTAATATAGTAGAAATTCCCCCCACAAATCTGTTAAATTCAGTAAATATGCAAAGCAGAATATATTTCGCTCTGGCACAGTGTATATAGTGTACACCGAAAAGGGGCTACTGGCCCTGCTGGGATGAAGTCTTAGGGATTGAACCCCTTGCCTAGCTACTTCATTATGATCTCTGTAGTGTGTGTATGTGTATATATATATATATATATATATATATATGGAGAGGGAGAGAGAGTAAGTTGCCTGTTGTGTACATCTGGGTTTTCAGGGGAGTCCACTGAATTAGATTTTGTATTATAGCAATAGGACAATACCTTTGTTTCTGTTTAAAGAACAGCAGGAATGAGTTAGTAGCAAGGACAAAGAATCCAGATCCACTTGGGAAGTTGTATTTTGAGGCCACAGAAAAATAGGACAAAGGTCACTTATTTTCCAAGTCAGGATGTTTTACCAACTATAATCCAGTTGGTAGTGACATCGGGTAGAATTATCCATTTCAGGAGATCCTGAATTAAACATGCAACATACACATAAATATGTTTTTTCAGACTCCCATCCAGAGCCAAACGGTATGACTGATTTGATTTTCTCATTTTGTAGAGAGTAGTGGTATTCTTTGTGTTTTTTTCATAGTAAATTATTGGAGAAATGATGATTGAAATCAATGTACTTTGAATTATGACAAAAAACAGGCACCCCCCCCCCAGTAGTTGAGGCATGATTGCAGATGCTTTTATTACACATATTTGCTGCCAAATTGGGAAAATAATGGAACTTAGGGATTCTAAACGGAAAACATATGGGAGTTTTAGTTATAAAATAAACCAAAAGCAGAAGCACCAAGCACGATGAAATACAGAGGACCCGAAAGGATGTTTTGTGCTGTTGTCAGTAGTTTTTGTCCAAAGCACTCTTTTGTGAAGTAACACAGTGTTGGGAAAGTTCATACAGAAAATACACTATGTAGGCTTTGGCTTAGAGGAGAAAAACAGATTTGATCTGCTGAATTAGTCTCTCAACATTGTAGTTAGGAACATTGCTAGTTTTCAGTTTGCTTTCTCCAAGTTTTCAGTGCCCAACAGAAGTAGTACTTACAAACGCGTTTCTGCACTTATTAAGCTTTTCCTGTCTGATTATTTTTGTTTTCTTTCAGAAAATATTTATTTCAACCACCTTTTTTTTTTTTTTCACCATATAGTAATGCAGTAACATTTTATCTCTGATTCCCTGTTTCTTTAGTCTTTTCTAGGATATACTTTCTTGAATTACCGCCATTACAAATGGGGAATAATTTTGCCCTGTCTCTCTTGATCATTGTGCGCTAAAGACATGCCAATAAATAAACAGGTTTTTAGTGTTTTTTCACACTTGAAACAAAATTTTTAGTAATTTGAGATTATCATTTATGTTGGTATATGTATAAACAAAGTTTTTTTTTCTGTTTCAGACATGGAGTGTGGACCTCCAAGAATTAATGATAAATTAATGAGATTCTTTGATCATTGTGAGAAGTTTTTAACTGAAGTTGAAAAGAATGCTACAGCTCTTTATCATGTAGAAGCCTTCAAAACTGGACCAGAAATGCAGAACATTTTAAAAAAGGTTGCAGCTACTTTGCAGGTGCCAGTCAGCAATTTAAATGCAGGTAATGTGCCCATTATCTTTCATTTGAACTCTGAAATAATTTTAAATGGTTCTCAAACTCCAAAAATGAAAAAATATGGAAGCTTAACATAATTCCTTTTAAAGGCCCACGATTGATTTTACATTAAGAAAATAATACACTCTTGTCAAGAAAATGGTACATATCATGTTTACTGTTTTGAGATTCATATACTTCTTTGAGCTTTATGTAATGAATGTACACGATTTTTGCTATATCCTGGAATTTTTTTGGGACAGAGGTATATAAAGCTTTGACTGTAAGCATTATTTATATAAATTACATTTTAAAAAATTATTTCCTCAAAATGATAAAAGTGGAAAATTATATAAAATTCTTTAGCTGTTTTAGCTGTTCAGAAGTGTGTATGTGTTTATGTTTTGAGGAGGGATATTAGAAAATAAAAAAAGCAAAGTAGTGTGGGCATTTTCTTTGAGGCCTTTAAGCCTAGAGATGCTAAAAAGAATGCGCATTTGTGTCTGTCAAAAGGTGTTGCAGTAGATAGTCTGCCTGTTGCAATTTGTCATGCAGCCTTGTACACTGGGGGGTACAGGGGGGCACTGTTAATAATTATGCTGGAGAAAGCAATGTCTACAATAGCCAAACTATGGAAAGAACCTAGATGTTCATCAACAGATGAATGGATAAAGACGACGTGGTGTATATATATAATGGAATACTATGCAGCCATCTAAAGAAATTAAATCTTGGGGTGCCTGGGTGGCTCAGTGGGTTAAGCCTCTGCCTTCGGCTCAGGTCATGATCTCAGAGTCCTGGGATCGAGCCCCGCATCAGTCTCTGCTCAGCGGGGAGCCTGCTTCCCCCTCTCTCTCTCTGCCTGCCTCTCTGTCTACTTGTGATCGCTGTCAAATAAAATAAATAAAATATTTAAAAAAAATGAAATCTTGCCCTTTGCAAGGACGTGGATGGAACTAGAGAGTATTATGCTGGCGAAGTAAGTCAATCAGAGAAAGACAGTTATATGATCTCTCTGATATGAGGAATTTAAGAGGTGGCAGGGGATTGTGGGGGGGGGCAGGGAAGGGAAAAATGAAACAAGATAGGATCAGGAGGGAGACAAACCACAGAGACTCTTAATCTCACAAAATAAACTGAGGGTTGTTGAGGGGAGGGAGGGTAGGGAGAAGGTGGTTGGGTTATGGACATTGGGAGGATATGTGCTATGGTGAGTGCTGTGAAATGTGTAAGACTGATGAGTCACAGACCTGTACCCTTGGGGCAAATAATACATTATATGTTAATAAAAATAAATAAAAAAAATTATGCTGGGGAAGCAGGTGGAAAGCCAGGGTACATGTGCAACTGCCAATAGGAAACAAAAAATAATGGGATTTTTTTCTGATTTCTAAGAATTCATAATTCATATAGCAAATGTCGACAGCATACAAAGATTTGGGATTTCTCATATTGTGAATAAACTTCCAAAAGGCTAGAAGTTGGGGAAATAATAGACTAGAATCACAGAGCCTGAATGCTTTATAAGCATCAAAAAAATGAAGATGCCGGGACGCCTGGGTGGCTCAGTTGGTTAAGCAGCTGCCTTCGGCTCAGGTCATGATCCCAGCGTCCTGGGATCGAGTCCCACATCGGGCTCCTTGCTCCGCAGGGAGCCTGCTTCTCCCTCTGACTCTTCCTTCCACTCTGTCTGCCTGTGCTCGCTCTCACTCACTCTCTCTCTGACAAATAAATAAATAAAATCTTTAAAAAAAAAAAAAAATGAAGATGCCTGTACTAGCATTTAAAATTGAATTTTTTTCTTTCCCCAAAGTGGCTAAACATTGTGGTCACCTCCAGAGCTTTAAAATTTATTTATTTTAGGGGCACCTGGCTAGCTTAATTGATAGGATATGTGACTCTTGATCTTAGTGCTATGAGTCCATGTTGGATGTAGAGATTATTTAAAAATAAAAATTTAAGAAATGATTTTAGAGGCAAGTAATTTAAGCCTATAGATAATAATAAAGGCTGATACAATGAATGAATGTCGATATACCCACAACTCAGTTTTATCAAATTTCAGCATGCTGCAGTTAGTTTCTTTAGGGAATTGAAGTCCATCAGTCCCTCTCTGGAAGTTTATTTCTCTTCTTTTCTTCCTAGTGGTAGTCATCATGAATTGAGCATTTAAATCACCCCATGCCAGTTTTTAATGTTTCTGTACATAAATGGTACTTTTTTTTGCAGGTTTTAAAACTTAGATGAATGGTATTGAACTATGATTTCAGTCTGAAATTTTATTTTAATTCAACTTATTTTCTATTCTTAAAATTACTTTAAAAGATTTTATTTATTTATTTGAGAGAGACCGAGACAAAGAGAGATAGCGCATGAGCAGGAGGAAGGGCAGAGGGAGCAGCGCAGTCCCTGCAGAGTGGGGAGCTCAGCACGGGGCTCGATCCTAGGACCCTGAGATCATGACCTGAGCCGAGGGCAGACGCTTAACCAGCTGAGCCACCCAGGCGTCCCTCAACTTTTTATTCTTTATTTAATGTGTGTGATTTTAGTCTTACATTTTAACTTTATGTACTGAATTCGTTTATGTAACTATACCAGTATCTAGCTATGCCTTTGGTTAGTAGGGGATTAGACTGTTGGAGATTTTTTAAAAAATAGTTTTTAGTCTCAGATTATTTGTGTTTTACTGATGAGGTGACTGAGAGCAACTTATTTTTGGAGGCAACATAAACATAGTGGTTAAAACCATTGGTTCTGGAATTGGACTGTTGTATTTGACTCTGTTTTACTGTCAACTAACTCTGTGGTCTTTACAAGTTCATTATTACCTCTAGGCCATAGTTTCTTTTTCTGTAAGGTGGGTATAGGAACTGTACCTTTCCTTTAGGATTATTCAAGGATTATGTGAAATTAATTAATGCGGAGCAATAGTACAGTGCCTAGCAGAGTAATGGCTCAAAACTACTGTAGCTATTTAAATCCTTTTGTTTTTAACATACAGGGGTGATAACATATGTATTTACTGTAACTCCTTTTTACTTAGCAGTGTATCTGTTTTATGTAGATCTCTCTCGTTTTTTCAAACTCTATGTGATTTCATAGGATATATGATTCAGATTCTAGGTCAATGATAGTTAAAAACTTATTTAACCCATCAGATTTTACTGGTGAAGGGGACTGGACCTAATACAGTGCAAATTTTTTTTTTGTAGGAAATCATTTTCCTACTGAGATTTTTCTTAGTTTTTCACCCTTTCAAATGATGCTGCAGTAAACATTTTTATAATCTGGTTTTTGCCCTAGAGAATTTATAAAGTGAATAACTGGAGGTGGAATTGTTGGGTTTAGGACAATGAATATTTTATTTTTATTTTATTTTTTTTTAAAGATTTTTATTTATTTATTTGACAGAGATCCCAAGTAGGCAGAGAGGCAAGCAGAGAGAGAGAGAGAGAGGAGGAAGCAGGCTCCCTGTGGAGCAGAGAGCCCGATGTGGGACTTGATCCCAGGACCCTGAGATCATGACCCAAGCCGAAGGCAGAGGCTTAACCCACTGAGCCACCCAGGTGCCCAGGACAATGAATATTTTACACCTTGACACATACTTCCAGATTGCTCTCTGAAAGTGTAGAAATTGTGTCAACAATATATGAGATCTCCCCCTTATCCAACAGTAGCTGTTGTTAATCATTTTGATTTTTGCCAGTTTGATTAATGAAAAATGGTATCTGGCTTTAATTTGTATTTCTTTGGTCACTTGTGAAGATGAGCATGTCTTCCTGGGTCGGCTAGCTACTTGCATTCCTTCTGGGGTTTGCCTCTTCCTTATCTTGTCCATTTCTATCAGATTATTTTTGTTTTTCTTGTTCTTAGAGACCCTTTATGTGTTACAGATTTATTAATTATATATCCTTTAATTTTGCTTGACAAAGGATAAATCCTTTGCCTGTTGTATGCTCTCTATGTATGTATGAACCTGTATGTAACAGGTTCTCTTCATTTATTGCTCACTTTTTAAGTTTATGGTGCCTTTGACTAAACCCTTTTTGTCTGTTACATAGCCATGTCTCTGTCTTTCCATCGTGGCTGTTTGATGTTGTATTTTGCCTAAGAATACTCTCTTACCCCAAGATTACTATATTTTCCTATGTCTTCCTTTATTTTACTTTAGTTTTTAATGTTTAAATCTCCGATCTATCTGAAATACCTTTGAGGTTCCAAAAGACCGGCCAGGAAGTCAGCATGGTCTTTGTAACACCTCCTGAAGAGTTCACACCTATTTTGCAGGTGGGATGATTGAGACTGAGAGACTGGAACCCCTTGCTCAGGATGATTAGTGGCAGAGTTAGGTCTCATAGCCTGTTGTTTTCTCAAGTGTTTTTTTGGTGAAATTTTTCCGATAACTTCCTTCCAGTTAAAGAACAGACCATTAGGATCGACTTTCATAGTCTCAGAACTAGAACTCTGAGTGTAAGACAGGTTCTTTTCATCGAACATCCATGGCCCTTAGAAGTCACTACATTATATTAGGTATTAGGATTATTAACCCTTTTGTCTATTCAATCAAAGTTTGTAAATGCCTTTTGCGTGTGTTCTCAATTAGATATTCTTTTTGTACTATATACTGCCTTAGGGGAAGTTCTTTAAACTCAAACCTGGTTCCTTGGGAACGAGGAGAGACACTGAAGTTAAAAAGCAAAGCGCAGGGCAGCCCCACAGTGGCTCCCGTTCGCTCTGTAGCATCGAGCAGCCCTGTGCCTGTGACCAGACAGCACAGCTACCTCTTATAGCCAGGGACTTGGTGCCCCACCCTTCCCTTCAAAACCCAGGGCTATTTAAAGGTCATATAATCCGCTCATTCTCAGGGTAAAAATCCAGGTAACTTAACCTGACATCTGCCACCTCACTGAGCAACGAAAACTGAAAGACGGGTGCCATTAGCATGCTCTCTCTCTCCCGTGTGCGACTTTCCCCTCTTCGACTCTTTCCTTCTTGACCCTTGGTTTTCCCTCCTTCCTGACCTCCCATTTACTCTGCCCTCTCTCCACCTTTTGCAGTCCTCATCCGTTTTTGCATCGTCCTCTCTGTACTCCTGCCTCACAGAATGTTAAGCGTTGTGTCCTTAAGAGTGCAGTTCAGCAGAGGTAGTTTGTTATTCCTCATTTTCAAGATGGGTTAAACTCTGTTGGATTTGGTAGGCAAACATGCTCTTAACAAACACATTACTTTTAAAACCAGAAAAAATGGTAACTTGTAGATACCAGGTAAATGTTTTAGTTTCATTGGACTGAAATTTCTACTTCCTCGTGGTTTCTTCCTGACAGTTCTAGTTCTGCCTGTTTGGGTGGTACAGAGTGGGTCTTCATTCTTCGATAATCTGATAATCAGGAAAAGGCCGAATCATCTTTTTCTCTATGCTGAACCTACCCAGGTCCTTGGACTGTGCCGCATGTGGCATTCTGTAGCTATTTAGCCTCTGGAAGATTATGGAGAAGAGTGACTCACAGATTGTACCTTTCTTTTTTTCCCCCCAGATTTAATTCAGGTAGCTTTTTTTACCTGTTCATTTGACCTGGCAATTAAAGGTGTTAAATCTCCTTGGTGTGATGTTTTTGACATAGATGATGCAAAGGTAAGTATTATTTTTGCGGTTTCTTTGCTATTTATTTATTTATTTATTGCATTATTTTTGTTGTTGTTGTTACTTGAAACAGCTTTTCAAAAAATAAGTGGAACAGGGAGCATGAACTGTCTTTGACAGACTTACAATTTTCCTTACTTAGGGAATGAATTGTTCAAATGGGGTCTACATGCTTACAGTTTGGATTCAGAAAACTTTGGAAAACATTCTTCCGTGGTGATTTGATTTCCAGATCCACCCAATTAAAACCCTATTTTAGGGCGCCTGGGTGGCTCAGTGGGTTAAGCTTCTGCCTTCGACTCAGGTCATGATCTCAGGGTCCTGGGATCGAGTCCCACATCGGGCTCTCTGCTCAGCAGGGAGCCTGCTTCCTCCTCTCTCTCTCTGCCTGCCTCTCTGCCTACTTGTGATCTCTCTCTGTCAAATAAATAAATAAAATCTTTAAAAAATAAATAAATAAAATAAAACCCTATTTTACCCTTCATGAGATTTTATTGCTAGAAGGGATTGTAGAGCTGTTAAAATCGAAATTCTTTTTAAAGGAAGCCAGAGCTCAGAGAGGATGAATGGTTTTTCAAATACCTAACTTTTCTTTTTTAATAGTTTTTGTGATAAATTGAGCTCCATGTTCCACCCGGTAATGGCAATAAGCCCTCCACAGTTTCTCTCTGCCTGCTTTGTATGTTCTTTCTTCCCTCTTACTCATACTGCTTCTTTCAGACTCTAGAAAGAGAAGGCCAGACAGGCCTCAGCTGACTCTAAGTGAGGCAAATTCTGGTCATTTCTGGGATGTTGGGAGCCAGGAGGTAGGGTAGGAGAGTGTTAATTGTTTTTGTGAGCATTGAGGATGTCAGCATTGGATAGGATTCTGGTGTCTGTGTGGATCGTTCAGGCATGTGGACTTGTGAAACTTCAGTCACCTCTCGCATACATATAAAATGTTCAGTATGCCCTGTGAAAATCAATTATTAAGTTTAAAACTTAACATCAGGTTTTGAAAAGAAGCGTACTGTTTGCCAGATACTAGCAGGTTTTTAAGCCAAGAAAGAGCTAATGTACATTTGAGGATAAACAAGTGCTTTATTTTGTTACTCAAAGACCAGAGTGACCACAACAGATTAAAGGTGGTTTTACGTGTTACCAGGCTCACATGGGACTGGGGCTTACCATGTGATTGGAAGCAGAGGAGAGGACCCTCAGTGAATGACTCCTCTCAGACACTGAGCACCAGTGGTAATGGGTGTGATCTGTTTTCCTCTCTGTCTGCTTCTCTCCTCTAACTGTCCAGAACTCATCTCTTAGAAATTTCCTGACCATAAAATTAATAATTATGCCAGTATTAGTATAAACTGAAATTTAGGGTCACTATTCACATGGGTCAAAATACTGCCCTCCCTTTTTTCCTTCCCTACCCAATTTGCTCGAGGGAAAAAAGTTGATAAACAGAAATAACTGAATACTGTATAAATGTTTGGTGGGCATTGGCCCAGGGAAATTCACCTTTTAACAGAAGAGCAATTTCATTTGCCCTGGTTACTGCCCATGGTGGGATGTTTGGCACGTGCTCACCAGGCCCTGCTCTCTGCGCAGTTCCTTTTGTGAGAGCAGTATCCCTGGGGTCTCTTCCATGTACTGGCAGCTTTGGGTTTAAGTGCCAGCTGCTTTTCCATGCCGCGGACACACACTTCCCATCGCCGCCAGCCACTACCTGTCCTGTTTGTCCTTGAGACATCTGCTGCTCTCCCTTCCTTTTCCTTATTTGGATCCTTCTCCTTGGAAACATTTTGCTCTTGCTTTTTGTGCATCTGTCTCTTCGGGAGGTAGTTTAACACATTCCAAAACCCTGGAAATCATGATCTACTTCCTTTGCCTTGATTCCCACATGTGTTAGAAGATGGAACTATAGGGTTATGCAGGTACACCCCCTGAAGTTCTAGGATTCTGGACTACTCGACTTTCTCTTTCTCTCTCTATCCCCTCCCCCTTTTTAGTGTTATCCTTTTGTCTCTTTATTATTGCCTGTGAAGAGTTTTTTTTTTTCCTGCAACTTATTTTGAAAATTTTCAAACTGACAGAAATCTTAAGAATGATAACAGTAAACACTCACATTTGTGAGTTGTTTACTTTTCTTTGCCACGTTTGTTTTTCGTCACAGATAGGAGTTTCCTGTTGCTGCCATCATGAATTACCACAGACTTAGTGGCCTAAAACAATACAGATTTATTATCTTACAGTTCTGGAAGTCAGGCATTCAGAATGAATCTTACAGTGCTAAAATCAAGATGCAAGTAGTGTGTTCTTTGTGGAGCACACAAGAGGAAAATCTCCTTGCCTTTTCCAGTCTCTAGAAGCCCCCTGCATTTTTTTATTTAAAAAAAAAAACAAACCTCTGCTTCTATGGTTATATCTCCTACTCTGTCCTTCCTAACTACTCCTTATAGGGATCTTTGTGACTGCATTGGCACATGTATGTAGCCCAGAATAATTTTCTCATTTTAAGATCCTTCATCACACCTGCAAATTCCCTTTTATCATGAAAAAGAATACAGTCTTAGGTTCTAGGGATTAGGATGTGGACATCTTTGGAGAGCATTTATTCTGTCTGCCACATATATATGATCTTTTTTCTTTGCAGACTTCAAAGCACTTCTTGAAATACTTGAGTATGTATCTAAAAAACAAGAACATTCTGCTACATAAACAAAGTATAATTGTTTTACGTATATATGTAATAGTGCAGTATTCTCTAGTACATACAATATTGAACTTTTCACATTTGTCTTAATAAAGGTCTATATTTAGACTTTTTCCCCCCCTTAAACTCAGGGTCTAATGAAGGGTCACTCATTGCATTTACTTGTCATGTCTTTTTAGTTTTCTTTAGAGAAGTACTGCAGCCTTTTGTCTTTTGGACATTGGCATTTTGCAGGTGTCTGGGCTTTTTTTTTTTTTTTTTTTTTTTTTGACAGAATGTGTTTGTGTCCCATTTCCAACTTTTGATTAGGTAGCGTAGACTAAGGTTTAAACGTTTTTGACAAGAATACTGTGTAAGTGATGTGTCTGCACTGAGGAATGCGTATCTTTTTGTCACATTATTGATTACGACATGTCTGATCATTTGGTTAAAGTGATTCCTGGCAGACTTCTCCATTGCAGAGGTGCTTTTTTAACCTTTGTAAATAACTTCTTTATTTAATTGGCCATGATCTGAAAATTTGAAATACATGTTTATTAAGTTAATTGAATAAGAGCTTCCTTTTCATATATTAAAGAGCAAGTAAGCTTCTTCATTTAAAAATATCAAATTCTCTTTTGATTTGTTTCCTGTGATTATTTTCTTTTTTAATGATTTGATAGAAAATAACTTCTGTCTCTGCTTAGAACTTTCCACTGTGAAATAGGTTTATATACTGAAGTATTTAGAGATGAAATAATTTTACTTTAGATTTAAATTTACTTTAGAATAATCCATTGGTGGGGTGCCTGGGTGGCTCAGTCGTTAAGCGTCTGACTTTGGCTCAGGTTATGATTCCAGCATCCTGGGATCAAGCCCCATATCTAGCTCCCTGCTCAGCAGGGAGACTACTTCTCCCTCTCCAGCTCCCCTGGGCTTGTGTACCCTCTCTCACCTCTCTCGCTGTCATAAATAAATAAAATCTTAAAAAAAAAAAAAAAAAAAAGAATAATCCAGTAGGTAATGGTGGGAGATAACTAAAACAGGATTAGCCAAATGATGATTGTTACTGAAATTGGATGATGGATACACAGGGGTTCATTATATTACAGTTCCCTATTTTTCACATTTGAAATTGTTTATTAAAATAGTTTTGAAGGGGCGCCTGGGTGGCTCAGTGGGTTAAAGCCTCTGCCTTCAGCTCAGGTCACGATCCCAGGGTCCAGGGATCAAGCCCCACATTGGGCTCTCTGCTCAGCGGGGATCCTGCTTCCCTTCCTTTCTCTCTCTTCCTGCCTCTCTGCCTACTTGTGATCTGTATCTGTCAATTAAATAAATAAAATCTTTAAAAAAAAAATTTTTTTTTAATTAAAAGTGAGTAGACATTTATTAAATTCTGAGAATCACAGAGATTATTGGATATCCAGAACCTTGTGAAGTGCTGGACCATGGGTGCCTTCATAAAGCCGATCTTGTTTGGGTGCCTGCTCTCTGCTAGGCACATGGTTGGAATGGAAGATTCTAACATAACATAGGCATTATCCCCTTTAAGGAGTGAAAGACACAAAGCATTGGAAGGCAATAGGATGGCTGTAATTAGGTATAGGGATACATAAAGGAGAAAGTTGGTGTAATGGCAGTCGATCTTTATAGAAGAAATGACGCATGAACTAGGTACTTTTTTTTAATCTTGTTTTTATTCAATTTTGTTTTTATGCTAAGATTTTATTCTAGTGGCGAGAGAGAGTGAGCTGTGGAGGAGGGGCAGAGAGAGAAGCAAACTCCCTGCTGAGCAGGTAGCCCTGGGCCGGAGGGGTGGGGGGTGCTTCCCAGGACCTTGAGATGGTGAACTGAGGTGAAGGCAGGTGCTTCACTGACTGAGCCACCCAGATGCCTCTATTCAACATTATTAAAGATTTACCTATGATGATGCTATAGTTCACTTATTTTCATTGCTATATGGTATTCCATTATATGAATTAATCACTTTTACCTAACCCCCCAAGTCCATTGTCTTATTGGTAGACGTTGGGGCTATTAAGAACATTATCGTGTAGGTCCGTTGGGGTGTATGCAGACATATTTCTGAAAGTCTGGGTCTGTGGTAGAATTGCTGGATCACAGGTTATGTAGAACTTCAAATTTACTAGATAATAATGCCAAACTGTTTTTGATGTCCCAGCTTATGTTTCTGTCTTCTTTTCATATCTTTTTTTTTTTTTAATGCTTTTGACTTTATTCTTTTAAATCTTTGGAATTCGTGTTAGTACGTTCATTTACTCAGCAGTTTTCATTCGGCTGACTGTTTCAGGTATATAGCAGTTTTCTTTTTCTTTTGTGTGTTTGTATAGATGCTGTGCTGGTTCCCCTTTTTAATTGTTACTCATCTTTGCAGCAAGTTCAGCTTTTCTTCTTCCCTAGCCGGCCAGTGTGGATGAACAGCTATTCAGAAAGGAGTAGTGTTCCTTCCGCTTCAGAGTTGCTTTCCTCTGAGATCCTCTGCAGGTGCTTCCTGCTGACCTTGACCACCAGTCTGTCTCCTGGGAGCAGTATTACAGACTGTGCAGGGAGGCTCCCCTCAGGCTTCATTCTGTGGCCTCCTGGTTTCAAGCTAAGAGGTGTTGATTGTGCTCCTCCTAGTGTTCCCTGTGCTTTTGAGGATCTGTCTTTCTGGTTTTGTGAGATGTTTTGATTTTCAGTGCACTTGGGAGCCCTCCCTTGTTTATGACTGTGGTCAGGGGGATAAAGGTCTCCTGATCTCTATGACGAAGGCATTTGTATTTCTGTTTTTCATGCATTTTCTTTAGGGTGATTTTGAGAGAACAGAGAAGTATATCCTTATTCCATCATATTAAAACCCAAGGTTTTTTTATTTTCCAGTGAAGAACACTTGCAATTCTTTGTCATAAAATGTGATGTGTGTTTGGAGTAGTCTCATAGTTACTGATGTAGTTTTTGAATGTTGGTGTGTTGGTAGGGTGAGGTCTGGAACGGACGGCTAAGAAAGAATTCTTGAGACATCTTTGGTGCAAAAAGGTGGTTTTATTAAAGCAGGGGGACAGGTCCATGGGCAGAAAAAGCTGCTGCCCCGTGATTGTGAGAAGCAACTGATTGTATACTTTGGGCTTGGGGGAAGTAAAGATGAGGGAGGCTTTGGAAGGATTTTCACTTGCTGAAGAGGACTCAGGAGAAACTGGAGGCCTTGCTGTTGTCAAACCGAGGTGATTGTTCCCTCTAGCAAGGAATTAACTTGCTAGAGGGGAGCTTCCTAGAGGAATGTTAATACTCTGCCCTATCCCGAGTATTTGTCAGTGGGCTGCAGGTTATAAGGACATTTAATTTTGTTTCCCACATCAGTTATCATTACCAATTAAGGAAATTCATTTCTTGCTTACTGAAACCTTCTATTTATTGTTTTTAAAATCAGGGATGTGTGTTGAATTTTTGTCACCCAGGAAGATGATTGTGGTTTTTATTTATTTATTTTTTAATCTCCCAACATAGTAAACGGTTGGTACATTTTCTAGTATTGAATCATCCTTGCATTCCTTCTTTCTTAAGATAAATTCTCTTACAGACTGCTTTTTCTCCTAGTTAGAGCTCACATTTCTTGTTTCTTCATGTATTTCTAGCAATTTTTTATTTACTGGACATTGTGAATATTACATTGTTGAATGCCTAAATTTTGTTGCCTTCCTTTATAGAGTTCTGAATTTTATTTTATTTTGCTGTTAGGTTACTTGTGGGTCACCTTGATCCCTTTGATGTTTATTTCTGAGTTTCATGCTCTGGATCTGACCTACAAAACTCAGAAACAAATCTTTATTTGTAAACATACCTTTACTGTTAAGTGTGACCCTTCTGGGGTCTATGTTGGATGTCCAGGTATCTAGTGAAATTCTCCTATTTAGGCTGCTTGGAACTTGAATATCTCCCAGCCTTGTGATAGCTCTGGAATTCAGCTTATAATTCTCACAACACTGAGCAACAGAGTCAAGAGGACCCCCAGATTTCTGGAGCGGTTTTTTGTGTAGCTTCTTCCTTTCTGATACTCTGTCCTGCTAATTCCAGCCCCTTAAGACTGCGTTCTGACTCCTCTCCTCAGCAGGACTGCATGATTCTGCCTGACATCCCTTCCCCTCACTACCCCTCCAATCTCCGCAGGCCACAGTTTCAAAGTGCCTCCAGGCAGAAACCTGGGCGTTTGTAGGGTTTGCTTTGTTTTTCTCCTCTCCGTGATCACAGTTCAGTGCTTAATACTCAATGACTGAAAACATTCGTTTTACATATTTTGTCCTGTTTTCTACTTGTGTATGTCCAGCGGGCATGCCTGGTGTTACTCCATCATGACAGATGATACTTTCTTTCAGTAGACTGCTGTATTTTTTTTGGCAATTTCATTAAATTGTTTAAATGAATTAAGCATTCATTAAATTGTGTTTGTAGTGAGGTTGTTTATGGCCATGGCTCTCATCTGTGAGTGGTACTGCTGGCCCGGCCCTATTCCTTTTCCTGGCTGGGGGGTTAGAACACAAGGCAGGGATTTCTTTGTACACCAGTGACTAAGAGCCATAGTTGAGGGCACAGGAATTGCAATGCAGCGGGCTGAAGTTTTCCTGGCCCTTTTCTCTGTGCTTTCTTTGTTCAGTTTTGGGTACAGGCTTCCATTGTGCTCCTAAAATGAGTTGAGAAGCTTTCTGACATAAGAAAAATGTTAAGGTTTGAAGTCGGCAGTCAAGAAAGTATTCTTGTGACGTCTTTGGTGCAAAAAGGTGATGTTATTAAAGCACGGGGACAGGACCTGTGGGCAAAAAGAGCTGTACTGGGGTCATGAGGAGTGGCCTATTACATACTTTCAAGTTGGGAGGGAGTTAGGGATGACGTGAATCTCTAAGAAATTTTGGAAGCAAGGTTTCCAAGACCTCGAGGGGGCTAGCTGTTGTTGCGAAAAGGTCATTTATTACCGTCTAATAAAACCTGAGTCACGAGACCCTTCAGATGTGTATCGGTTTGCACTATGCTTGGGGGTGAGTGATTGCCAACATGTATCTTGGGGGGTTTCGAGATAAAGAAAATTTCCGAAGGAATTTTTATGTTAAAGTAGACTTACAAGATCCTGGAGGTCAGGTTAATATTGCCTGTTGCTCTCAGCAAAGTGTCAACATCCAGGCAGCTGAGTCTCTAGAGGAAGGTCACTCTACCTGTTTCAAGGACTTGTCTGTGGGCTCTAAGTAGTGAGGAAATTTAATCATTTTTTTCTGCCTGTGTTTCCCACATCACTTCCCATCCTTTCCTGTACCCTGGAATAACTTAATTATTAGGAACTAACTCTTCTTGAAGGTTTGGTAGAACTCCTACTTTAAACCAAATATGCCTGGTCTCTTTCAGATAGACTTTTATCTCTAGTTATTTTGTATAGTCAGATTTTTCTGTGTCAATTTGGCTAATATATATTTTCCTAGAAAAACTGCTTATTCCATTTACATTTTCTGATCTTTTTGAGATAACATTTCAATAGCATGCATATGTGATTTTTAAAAAATCTTCAGGCATATCTCCTTTTTCATTTCTGATACTGTTTTATTTCTTGGATTTGGCAGAACTTTAATTCTTTTAATTTTAATTCTTTCATTTAAAAAAATTTTACTTTGTCCCTTTTGCTAACTTCTTGATTTAGTTGCTTCTTTAATGTATGGTTAGTTTTGTTTTTGGTATATGGCCCTTTGCTCTTAAATTTACTATGGCTTGCACTTAGTTTCTCTAGGGGCTTTTTTGGGGAAAAATAACAATTACTGCAGTCTTCTCTTGTACCCATTTAAAAAAAAAAATGATTTTATTTATTTATTTGACAGAGAGAGGGACAAGTAGGCAGAGAGAAGTGGGGGTGGGGAGCAGGCTCCCTGCTGAGCAGAGAGCCTGAGGTGGGGCTTGATCCCAGGACCCTGAGATCTTGACCTGAGCCGAAGGCAGAGGTTTAACCCACTGAGCCACCCAGCCGCCCCGTACCTATTTTTATTTTTAGGTAAGCTCTACACCCAGTGTGGGGCTTGAACTCTCCCCTCCCCTCCCCCAAGATCAATAGTCACAGCCAGTAGCCCAACTTGTATCTTTTTCCAGGGTATGTTTTAGTCCCCTGGTTTTGGTGTTTATCTGATCATATGATACATGAATACAAAGTTTAACATTCAGAGAAAGTCTGCCTTAATCACCAGTTGTAATTCAAGAGATTCCACAGAGATCAGTCCCTGCTGTCTGTTCAGTGTGTACCTTTTAACCCTTTTCAGTGCTGCTATTTATAATCTGTATCACTCTTTTTTTTTTTCTTTAAGATTTTATTTATTTATTTGACAGAGAGATCACAAGTAAGCAAAGAGGCAGGCGGGCGGTGGGGGTAGCAGGCTCCCTGCTGAGCAGAGAGCCCAATGCGGGGCTTGATCCCAGGACCCTGAGATCATGACCTGAGCCAAAGGCAGAGTCTTAACCCACCGAGCCACCCAGGCACCCCAATCTATATCACTCTTAAAACAGTAAACAGTATAGTGTGTGTTTGTAGGTATGCATGTCTTGGTAATAAATGGTATTATACTGTAATTATTCTTTTTTTTTTTTTTTTTTTTTTTTTTTTTTTTTTTTTTTTTTTTAAGATTTTATTTATTTATTTGTAAGAGAGAGAGAGTGAGAGCGAACACAGGCAGACAGAAGGGCAGGAAGAGTCAGAGGGAGAAGCAGGCTCCCCGCAGAGCAAGGAGCCCGATGTGGGACTCGATCCCAGGACGCTGGGATCATGACCTGAGCCGAAGGCAGCTGCTTAACCAACTGAGCCACCCAGGCGTCCCTATACTGTAATTATTCTTAACCTGCCCTTCTCATTCAGTGTGTCTTGGAAAGATCTATCCGTATCAGTACATAGAGGCCTACAACATACAAGTTTTAAATAACTGCCTAGTATTCCATAGTATGTGTATACCATTGTTTAGTCAACCATCTGCCTATTAATGAAATTTGGGTATTTTCAGGAATCTTTCTCCTGCCTTATAAGCAGTGCTGCTGTAAGACGTTCTTAGATGTGCTGTCTTGTGTTCATCTGTGACTATGACTTCATAAGAAATGAAATTAAATGGGCCATAGAAATATATGCTTTCATGGATTTTGCCAATTTGCACTTTAGAATGTCTGTACCAGTATATATTCCTTTCCTATATCCTTCATCTACTTTTATTACCATTTTTGCAAAAGTGATACACGAACCAAAGTAACTTGTTTTCTTTCTGGTTTCTAGCTTTATAAAATTCTTAAAAGTTCCTGCTCCATTGTTCACATCTTCCTGTGGTACAATGAAGATTCTTCTGTTTTTCTCTTTTTTCCTGTACATATTTTTGCTATCACTTGAAAGTAATTTTAGCAGCAAGGGGAAGTGAGCGCCTGTCTTTAGCCCTCTGTCTAGAGCGTCCGTGGATGCTGGGTTATTGGCCATGAGTACTAACTCACTTTTGCATGCCGGTCCCCACGTCCCCACAATTCGAGTTCTTGTTTCATCGTAAATCTCTGCATGGCATGGACTTTTGGGGCAACTCTTAAAAGCTGAAAATGCAAATATAAACTCAGTGAATGCTAAGATTCTACTATACTTTGTGGAGAATGGTAATTAAACAATGTCACCTTTTCGGAGAGTCATTAAATCAGGGAATCTGTTAACATTAATGATTTTTGGAATTTTTATTTTTAGGTATTAGAATATTTAAATGATCTGAAGCAATATTGGAAAAGAGGATATGGGTATACTATTAATAGTCGATCCAGCTGCACCCTGTTTCAGGATATCTTCCAGCACCTGGACAAAGCAATTGAACAGAAACAAAGGTAAAAACTTAAAATAACTTTTCTTGATATGTATTCTCTTTAGTGCCCAATTAAGCTTCTTAAAAATGTTTTAGAATGGATGAATTTTTAAAAATAGGTTTTGCTTGTGTTTTTAAAAAAAAAATATTTAACATAATAGCTAGGCTTATGAAAAAATTAGATGACATAATGTGAGTTATAAAACGTTTAAACCCTTCGTTCAACCCAACAACTATAGAGCATTACTTATGATTAGCATGGGCGGTGGTTCCCTTTTCCTTGCTGCCTCTTGCCCCCTCTACTCCTTATCCCTTGTGACTGCTCCTCTCAGGTTGGTGGATATCATTGCTTTGCCTGTTTAAAAATAGTCTTTATTATAAATGTGTGTGTGTAAACAGTATGTTGTTTTGTCCAGAGTTATATGCTCATTGTCTTCTGGGACTTGTTTTTTTTTCCCCCCTTCAGCATTACATTTACAAAGTCAAAAACTAAACATTTTTACTATAGTGTAATATTCAGTAATGTCTGATATTCAGTAATATCTGATACTCAGTAAAGAAGTACCACAGTTTATAGCATCTTTTCTTATCAGTGGACATTTGGATAGTTTCTGTTTTTGCTGTTATAAATCGTGTAATTGCACATGGCTTCTGGTAGAAATACGAAATGTTTTTATTTTGAATGAGAGTTTCTAATGGAAAAGCCTTTGTTAACATTCATACTTTTCAACTTTTCAAGGTTTAAAAAAAAACTTTTCATAATTTAAACCTGTAATAGAACCTAACTAACTAAGTTAACTCCATTTTATTTGATAATATGCTTCTCTGAGAGCATATACATTAATAATTAGAGGCAAAAATGCTATAAAGACGAGACAGAAAGACTGAAGATTGTGTATTTGTGTCTGCAGTGCCAAGTTTTATACACACATGTAGAGAGAGAGAGAGAGGTGTGTGTGTGTGGATATGACTCTAGTTTAGGAAATTTTCTTGGGCTGGATGGGAGTTAGGGAAGAAAACTGGATTGAGTATTTAGTTTCTGCTACCAGACACTTTTCGTGGGGTGGTTAGTCAAAGCAGGTCCGTCTTTGATGTAGGCATTAACTTCTTTCCTACTTAGTTTTATGTGTTTATAAAAGTGGTTTATAACCTGTTAAGAGTGGTTTATAACCTGTTAAGAATTGCAGACTTAAAATTGTGTCAGAAAGATTCGTAAATAATTTTTGCAGGATTTGCTACTATAATTTGATATCAGATTTAAAATTTGAGAAGTTACTGTTGTTTCAAAATTTTTGTATCCTGAAAACTCTGAAACATTAGGGAAATTACAGATGGCCCAAATAAATGGAGAGATATGCTATTGGTATGGATTGGAAGCCAGATTGATCATCTATAGGCTGAATGTGGTCCCTACCAATTTCAGTAGGTCCCTTTGTAGAAGTTGAGAGGCTTACTCTAAAATTTGTACAGAAATGCAAAAGAACCTTGAAGAGCTAAAACAATTTTGAAAAAGAACAGCAGCAACAAAAACTTTTAATTATCTCATTTCAAAGCTTATTATAAAACTGTAGCCATGGACAGGTAGATCAATGAATAGAATCAAGTCGATAATAGACTGTTATGTGGTCAGTTTTTGGCAAAGATGCTAAGGGAGTATACTGAAGTAAAAAGGATAGTCTTCAGCAGATGGTGCTGGAACAGTTGGATGCCCGTATGTTAAAAATGACATTTAGACCTGTAGTTCATACTGTACACAAAAATGGGTCATAGATTTAAGTGTAAAGTTGGGAATCTTTTTGAAGAAAATGTGGGATCAGCAACCTAAATGTAAGAGATGAAACTATGAAACTCAGGAGTAAATCTTCACAACCTTGGATTAGACCAAGATTTCATACTAAAACACTCAAAAGCTTGATCCATCAAAAAATTGATAAAATGGACATCATCAAAATTAAAAAATTTTGTGCTTCTAAAAATACTATTTGGAAAATGAGAAGATAAATTGTAGACCTAGAGAAAGTATTTGTAAAATATACATATATGATTAAGGATTTGAATCCAGAATCCATAGGATGTTACATCTCAATAAGGAGACAACCCAGTTTTTAAAAAGCAGGAGATTTTAACAGATAGTTAAGATGGCAAATAAGCGCGTGAAAGGATGCTCACCATCATTGAACAGTGAGGGGCGCCTGGATGGCTCAGTCGTTAAGCGTCTGCCTTCAGCTCAGGTCATGATCCCAGGGTCCTGGATCAAGCCCTGCATTAGGCTTCCCTGCTCGGCAGGAAATCTGCTTCTCCATCTTCCACTCCCCCTGCTTGTATTCCCTCTCTCATTGTCAAATAAATAAGTAAAATATTTTAAAAAACAAAGAAAAAAAAAACAGTGAAATACCATCAGTATACCCCCAAACTGGCTGTGAAATAATAGAAAAAATATATATTGGTCTCTGCCCCAGGTTCTTGACATAGGGTTCCTGAAACCATGTGGTTTCCTGGGTGATCAGTGTCTTTTATTCTAATGAGGCAGCTTTGAGTGGGACCCTGGACAGCTCCAGGATGAGTTGTCACTGAAAGACCAAGCCATTAGTAGAAGCTTAGAATTTTCAGCCCCGAGCCCCATTGTCTTGAGAAGGGAAAAAGGCTGGAAATGGCAATAATGATCAGTCATGGCTATATGATAAAAGCCCTAAAATGTTTGAGGTTTATGGAGCTTCTGGGTTGGTAGGTAAATAGGTAGCAGTGTTGAGAGAGTGACTTGCCTGAAGAGGGTGTGGAAGCCCTGTATACCGGCCCTTCCCATCCCCCATGTGGACATTCATCTCTATCCTTCATCCTATCCTTCTATAATAAACTGGTAAATGTGCTTCCCTGAGTTTTGAGAGCTGCCCTAGCAAGTTAGTAAACCCAAGGAAGGGGTTGTGGGAACCTTTGATTTGTAGCCAAGGTGAACAGAAGTTGTAGGTAGCCTGAGATCTACTTGTCATTGGTACCGGAGGGGGCAGGAGAGGCAGTCTCATGGGCCTGAGCTCTTCGTGGACTCAGATGCTGTCTCCAGGGACACAGTGTCAGAATTGAGGTAAATTGCTGAATAACTAGCTGGAATGCAGAGATCTGCTTGGTGTGGGGAAAATGCCCCACGTGTTTGGTGACCAGAAGTGGTAGGAGTGTGGTGTGAGAGTAAAGCAGAAACACAGGACGAAAAGACTGGGTGTTTTCTTTATTTACTGGCTAAAATATAAATTAAAAAATAAAGATTGTCCTGAATGTTGGCAAGTTGTCTAGAAAGTGGAAACTCTGTACTTTGCTGGTGGGAATGTAAAATTAATATAGCCACTTTGGAAAAGTTTAGCAGCTTCTTTGAAAGTTAAACGGATATCTACCATATGATGTAGGAAATTTAGTCCTAAGTACCCTATAGAAAAGAAACTACATGTCTACACAGACTTCTGTGTGACTGTTTACAGTTTTTAGCGATAATGAATAGTGCTACAGTCAACAATTCAGACGCCCACCAGCAGCCGGATGGGTGAACACAATGTGGTGTGTCAATGGGACGGAGTACTACTCGGTAAGAGAGTATGAACTGCTGGCGCACGCGACAAAACCAAAGACTTCAAAAACATCATAGTGCTAACAAAGAAGCTAGTTGCATAAAACTGTACATTGCATCATTATGTTTATTTGAAATTTCTAGGAAAGGCCAAACCTTAGAGGTGGAAGTCCATCATCAGTGGCTTCCTGGATCTGGACGTGGGAGCCAAGATTGGCTGTGGGTGGGTACAGGAAAGTCTTTAGGGCCATGGAAGTGTCCCAAACTGGATTGTGAAGTTTGCACACGCAGATGTTTTATTCACTAAAATTCATCTAAGTAGGGGCGCCTAGGTGGCTCAGATGGTTAAGTGTCTGCCTTCTGCTCAGGTCATGATCTCAGGGTCCTGGGATGGAGCCCTAAGTCTAGCTCTTTGCTCAGTGTGGAGCCTGTTTCTCCCTCTCCCTCTGCCTCCTCTGCCCCGCTCGTGCTCTCTCTTGCTATCTCTCTCTCTCTCTTTCTCAAATAAATAAATCTTTAAAAAAAAAGGATTCATCTAACTCAACAGTTAAGACCAGGTGGATTTTATGGTACTTCCATTATACTTCAATAAAAATTGTAAAACAGTATGGGTATTTAGTAGAAGGGAAAAGGGGGGGAAAGAATAAAATAATCTTTTGGTAAAAGTGGGAATAATTTTTGAAGAATTTACTTATTTACTAAATGCAACTAATTGGTTACTTCGTCGTGTTATCTCTGTAAGATGCTGCTGAAGTTGATTTTCATGCATGGCTTATGGAATCAGATGTAGAGGCAGCATGAGGTTTTGGGCAGATGCTTGGATTTAGTTGGAGTCCTGCTTCTTGATTGAGGCTGCAGTTTCCTCATTTCTGACAGGGGGGTTGTGGCTCCCAACTCACGAGGTTGTTGTGATAATCAAATGAGATAATGTTTTTAGAGCGCCAGTGTAATGGGATGTTTTCATTGTCAGGATGAGGAAAGACTACTCCCTTTGCATGATTACTCCTTTGTGAATTGAAGAGAAGATTCATTCAACAATATTTTAAAACACCTGCTGGTGTGTGTTAGGTAGTGTTATAGGACCTGGAAACAGTGAGGTGTATGATAGACTCATTGCACTTGTGAGTCTTTTACTATCTAGAGAAAATAGAAATGTATGTTAAAGCCCTGGGTAGTGGTGTACTCATTCACGCGAGATTGTGAAACATTTGATGGAGTCCCGCATCATCGGGCTCTCTGCTCAGCAGGGAGCCTGCTTCCTCCTCTCTCTGCCTGCCTCTCTGCCTACTTGTGATCTGTCAAATAAATAAATAAAAGTCTTAAAAAAAAAAAAAAAAACTTAAAGAAAGGAGAGATTGACCTTGTATGATGAGAAGTCATCTCCTTTTTGACCTGAGGAAGGAAAGTCAGCAGTAATTCTGAAGAAACTGGAAGGTACTTTTCAGGGACTGGTTATCTCTGTCCAAAAAGACTGATTTAGGGTTTTAAAAAAAAATTTATGTAGCTGAATCAAGATTAAATTGTCTTAAATAGATCAAGGGAAGCAAGTGTATTTAGAGACTTTTGTCAGATTTCTATCCAAACCCAGATGGGTACTGACTGGTTTTATACACAGTTAGGGTAAGCAGTTAGCCAAGAGTACTTCTAAAGAAAACTGACATAAACTCAGAATAACAGGCTTAAAAAATTAATAGACTTTGTTTTTCAGGGCAATTTTAAGTTTACACCAAAATTTGGGATGGAAGTTATAGTTCCCATATACCATCCCCTCTTCCACATATACAGCCTCCCTCAGCATTCATAGCACACACAAGTGTTGTAGAGTAAGATTGTAAGAGAGTTTTCTGTGTTTATACTTATTCTGATCTATTCCATCAAAACAGTAATCTTTTTTTTTTTTTTTTTTTTTTTTGTCAGAGAGAGAGAGAGGGAGAGAGAGCGAACACAGGCAGACAGAATGGCAGACAGAGGCAGAGGGAGAAGCAGGCTCCCTGCCGAGCAAGGAGCCCGATGCGGGGCTGGATCCCAGGACGCTGGGATCATGACCTGAGCCAAAGGCAGCTGCTTAACCAACTGAGCCACCCAGGCGTCCCAATCTTTTTTTCTTCTGTGTTTTTTCTTCTTGTGTTTGGATTAGATTCTGTAAATGAGTATGTTTACATACGAGTAATATTTTGGCGTTAGCTCTTGTCTGAGGGAAATGTCTCTCACTTACTTCTACAGTCCCCAGGCTACCCTTGCTTTCCCTGTTCCCTCCTCCATTCCACACTGAGATGGTACCGTGTGCACAGGTAGTTTACGTTTTTATAATAATATTAAATCAGAGATGGTCTTCAGTGTTTCTATTACTTCAACGTAATTTTAAGAGCATGGTTTTACTTTCACGGAGAAACTGAAGGTTGCAAATAATGTTAATTGGCAAATGTCAACATTTTGGCTGAGTATTGGGACCTGGAATTCTATTTTCTTTCTTGAACTGTCATATCAGTGATGGGATTAAAGTTTAGACCAGTGCATCTATTATTTAAGCAAATTTAAACAGCAAAAGCAACTGTGATTAGAAAAGCAGATTGGGGGATGCTTGGGTGGCTCCCTTGGTTAAGCATGTGACTTTGGCTCAGGTCATGATCTCAGTGACCTGAGTCACTGGTGATGGGGCCCCACATCAGGCTCCCTGCTTAGCAGGGAGTCTGCTTCTCCCTCTCCCTCTGTCCCTCCCCACCACTCCGGCTTTCTTTCTAAGAAATAAAATCTTGAAAAGAAGCAGATTGGATTTACAGAAGAGATGAAACCTATTGGATTTTATTCTACTCTCCCTTTCCCATTACTTCTGTTGATGTATTTTTATCTTTCTGGGTTGGGGAATTCAATAAGGAATTCAATAAGCAGGAAGTGTCCTACTTTTTTAAAGTACGGAGCTCCTGGGTGGCTCAGTTGGTTAAGCATCTGCCTTCAGCTCACTTCATGATCTTAGGGTCCTGGGTTTGAGCCACATATGGGGCTCCCTGCTCGGTGGGGAGTCTGCCTTTCCCTCTCTCTCTCTCTCCTCCTGCTTGTGCGTGCACTCTTTCTCTCTCTCAAATAAATAAAATATTTTTTACATTCTGAACTGAAATTGCTAGCCTTGTGAGAGCTTCCACTTCATCATGTGTATTCTCCGACACCAAAATTAACTGCAGTAAATATTCATTACTGTCATTAAAGTCTCATTAACTTTTGTCTACCTATTCATTGACTCAAATCTTTTTTGATATTTTCAGAGTTCACTGTTGAGTAAGGATATGGCTTTTTAATGTTGTGTAGTTCCGTGTTTTAACATAAGGTGGCAGCACTGAAATACATGTGTAGTGGCAACAATTTTTTTTCTTTCTTTTTTTTTTTTTAAAGATTTTATTTATTTATTTGACAGAGAGAGATTGCAGGTAGGCAGAGAGAGAGAGAGGAGGAAGCAGGCTCCCCGCGGAGCAGAGAGCCAGATGCGGGGCTCCGATCCCAGGACCCTGGGATCATGACCTGAGCCGAAGGCAGAGGCTTTAACCCACTGAGCCACCCAGGTGCCCCAACAAGTAATTTTTCAAACAGCTGCTTTGGTCAATTATGTAGCCCAGGGAAATTGGGGGATTTTTGTCTTTTCACATTCTTAGCAATGTGTACAGTTCTAAGTCCTCAACTCCTTGTTTTGCTCTCTTTGTGAAGTCAGGGTTCCCTGGAATCTAAGTAGGTATAGCAGGAAACTCTGTTAGCACTTGTTGAAAGAAACTGACTAACTAAAGGTTAAAAATATAATTAGCCTGGCTGGACTCTGAGTTCAGTTTCTAGTGTCCAGCTGGCTCCTGGGAAGACTCTGACTCTCGGTGGACTGCTGGCCTGTTATGTCTGGAACTCTCTTTCAGTGTTCACTCTTCGGTGCCGAGAGCAAGCCTGCAGTTCAGGTGGGGGTCAGTACGCATTAAAGGAATATCTGACATCCTCCCAGGCGTCCGAGCTGCAAACTGCTTTATGCTTGACTCTGCCTCCCTCACCTTCTTCATCTGTTCACCTGGTTGTGTTGTGGTCTTGTTGGTTTGTTTTATTCCAGTTTTACATCTGTTCCTCCCACTTTTCTTGACGCTTAGTGCCACAATTTCAATTCGGGCTAATATCTTTCTCCTAGATTTTAGCACATTTTCCGAAGTGCTGGTTTTGGTGTTACTTGGACTCTACTCCAGTGGTTTATGCAGGCAGTAGAGGGTAAACATTTAAATTACCATCTCAGGGAACCCATGTTCTAGTTTGGAGGGTATTTATGTAATAACACTAAAAAACACTTTTTTTTTTTTTTTTTTAAGTGCTAAAGGAGAATTAATTTGATCTGTGGTTTGGTAAAGGCTTTTTGGGAGTAGAAGTCTTTGAGGTTGGTCACTTAAGACTTCTTTCCATAACCTCAGCATATCCACTCTTAATACTTGTTTTAATTTCCTAAAAACAGTTTTATTGATGTAAAGTAAATGGCACATATTTAAAGTGTACAGTTTGATGAGTTTTTGTAGGCATATGTATGCATGAAGCCATCACCACAACCAAGATAACGAAATATCCGTCACATGCAAAGATTTCCTTGTGGCTCTTCCCACCCTCCATCCGCACACCTCATCTGCTTTCTATTACCATAGATGATTTTTTTCTGGACTGTTATATAATGGAACCATATGCTTGTGTACATTTTTTGGTTTGTCTTCTTTCACTCAATGTAGTGGGTGTGAGGTCCATCCACGTTGTATCTGTAGTTCACTCCTTGTTAGGACTGAATAGTATTCCTCAGTACAGATACACCACAGTTAGCTAATACATTCTCCTTATGACCAAGATTTAGCTGTTTCCAATTTGAGGCTGTAACAAACGAAGCCACTGTGAAATTTGGTTGTCTCGGTATGGACATTGCTTTTCGTTTCTCTTGGGTAAGACCTAAAGATGGACTAGCTGAGTCATATGGAAGGGAATGTTTACGTTCTGAAAACACTGCCAGGCTCTTCCCGTCTGTGTCTGAAAGCTCAGCTATTGCACAATGCTGGCGGAAGCTTGATGAGGGAGGGCATTTTAATTTTAGCAATTCTAGTAGGTGTGTCTTAGCTTCTCAAGGTAGTTTTAGTTTGCATTTCCGTAAACACTATTGCTTTTGACCGTCTTTCCATGTAGTCATTTACTGTCCCTCTGTTTACTTTGGTGAAGGGTCTATTTACACCTTTGTCATTTTGTAATTGGGCTGTTTATCATCTTTTATTGTTAGAAGAGTTCTTTGCATATATTCTAGGTATAAGTCCTTTCTCAGATTTATGTCTTACAGATAGATACTCCTGGTCTGTGGTTTGCCTTTTTGTTTCTGTAATACTGTCTTTTGGGGGCTGACTTTGGCCCACTGTGGAGGCAGTTCCTCTAGAGCATCTGTTTGGTACGCTGTACATTTTAAGGTTTTCCTAGTCTGGCTTATGGAAGCAGACTCTTCCTGGCCCTGTGCTACCTCTGGGAAGTTTTTTCACTTGTTCTTTTCCAGTGATTTCCCTGAATTTGGATAGTTCTCGCATGTGCATGCTGATCGGTACCAGCTGAAAGCTCGAGGGCAGTCCCTGTACATCTCTGTTCTCTGGAACTCTGCCCTGTGAGCTCCAGCCCTTGTGGCCTCCCTAAGTTCTCAGTCCTGTCTCACATTCTCAGGAAGATTGTCGTGCTCGCTGTGGGCTCCCCTTCCCTGTGCTGTTCCCTGGAAACTAGGCCGTGAACTGTGAGGGCCTTAGGGTTTACCTTGCCTCACTCGGGCTCTGCCTAGTGCAGTGTCTCAGAACTGCTGTCTCATTTATTGTTTCTGGCTTTAGAGGAGTTGAAGGCAGGAAGGTAAACCCAGTCCTTGTGGCTGGAAGCAGAAGTTACTTCTTTTGTATTTTTGCTTGAGAAAAAACGATGCTAAAGTGATTTTAGTTTTAGTTATACATTTGTGCTAAGCTGTCCAACTGATGCTTCTCCAAATGCCTCATTGGAGCTGATGTTTCAATCAAATATATTAGAAGACTTAAAAAATATATTTGTTTTTCCTGGTAATTTTCTTCCCAGAGCATCTCTTGTCTCTGGCACTTCGTGTTTTTATGTGTGCTTATATAAGTATGGGAATTGTCTGAGTTGTCTAAAGCTTGATTTGATATTCTTGGGTCATGTTTAAAAATACACTTTCTGTAATACTAGTTGAGTGTGAAACATAGATTAAGAGCTTAGAAAGATCTAAGCTGAGGACATTGAGAGGAAAAACATTCAATTATTAGTTTTTCTGGTTGAGCTTTTTGAATGACTTTTAAGTACCTTCTTTGAGGTATTTTACCTAAATTGAACACATACATAGTCCTCAATCCTCATTTAACAACATAATTTTAGACTTCAAATTAAATTTAGTTTTTTATTGAAGATTTAATAAGATCTCCTTACAGACTTATCTAAGTAAAAGGGGAGGGGAGCTGTTCAGAGACCTGCATTCTTACCCCACTAGGTAGCATCCATAATGCACTTGTCTTTTTCTTACTTTAAAATGAGAGGGCTTGACCACATCTCAACCCTCAGACTTTAGGATCCCAACTTTGTATTTCTATATGTATTAGTACAGATTACTCATTTGTTTTCTTATATTTGCATTAATAGTTTACATTTACTGTTTTTTTGTTTTTTTTTTTAAGCCAAAATGGCTTATCTTTTACAGTGGTTTTTGTAACGTTTTGGGAAGTGTGACATCCCAAGCTTAATGCCTTTTTATCAGAAGAAAGTAAGTTAAAGGTGTCCTTTTTCATGTCTTTGTATTCCTTGTTCTTTGGGAGACCGTTCTGGTAAGAGTTGTAGAGAAAGAATAGTCACTACAAGTAGGGATAGAAGTTAATTTGAGAAATGTGACTAGTAGAAATCTGTGTTAGTTAATGGATCAGAATATAGAAAGCAGGGGTGCCTGGGTGGCTCAGTCGGTAAGTGTCTGCCTTCAGCTCAGGTCATGATCCCAGGGTTCTGGGAGCGAGTCCCTCATCAGGCTCCCTGCTCCTTGGGAAGCTTGCTTCTCCCTCTCCCACTCTCCCTGCTTGTGTTCCCTCTCTTGCTATGTCTCTCTGTCAAATAAATAAATAATATCTTAAAAAAAAAAAGAATATGGAAAGCACAGGAATAGAAAGATGCAAGAAAAATAAGCTCAAAGCAAATTATAGGAAATCTGAATTATTAACTTGAAATTAAGTATGCAAATGTTAAATGTTAATTAATCTGTTAAGACATTTTAAATATAAGACTCACTAGGGTAAAATCATTAGACTTCCCTAGGATACATGTGATTGATGCAGGAGATAGAGACAAGTGTGGGACAGAAGTTTAGTGGACTGTTCTCAGGATGTCAAACAAAAACAGTTCTGAGAGGAATTCTGGGGACGTTAGAGAGTCTGAGCTCCCACAGCTGGATTCATATATTTGTGGGCATGTGCATTTCTCTAGGAGGAAGTCCCATTCCTTTGGGCAGATGCTCAGTGGTTTTATGTCCCCCAAAGGTAAAAACTACAGGTACAGTAGGTATTGAACGTGCCTTACTACTGATTGCCATGGCAGTTCCTCCTCTAAAAAACATTTACATCTTCTCACCAAAAGATTGCGTTCTTTTGTTAAAATCTTGGTCCTTTCTTTCATGGCGTCTTGAACCTCCCAACTTTGTTTATGGAATGGTCATGATAGAGAAAGCCACATGGGATCATAGAGTGGAATGTAGTAGCAATCTTCCGAAAACAATTATGTGGGGTGGTTTTAAATTAGGAATTGAGTAAACTGAGAAGTGATTTTTCCCCCCAACATTCTTTCCCTTTTTATTCTCCCGGACATGATATTCTCTCTTATTCCGGCCCTCCATGCCAACATACACACTTGCTCCCTTATTCCTTCATTCAGACACATACGTTCCTGCCCATTTTCAGTTGCCAGTATTTTAGGCTTAATCATAGAGCAGCTTTACTTTGAAGAAGCTTGGCAATGAAAACCAGAAAAGTTCTTATGCCATTCTTAGGACTTATATGTGTTCAAGGGGAAGCTGGGGATTTGGTTATTTTAAATACCCATGGGGCCTGTACTAACGAGTTACTCAATTCCTAGCAGATGGCCTAGAACACTTGTAAGACTTACTCTCTGTTATAAGACAGCAAAGAGCAGTGTGTTTTTGAAATGAAACCAACTTTAGAGAAATTACTGATTTCCTGTATAGAACCTGGCATGTACCTTTAATGGCTTCTGATGAAAGTTGGACCTTAAATACTCTTATGTATTTACTTTGACGTCTTTAGAGTTACAAAAAGAAACAAAAAACCCTTATTGTGGGATGCCTGGGTGGCTCAGTCAGTTAAGCATCTTCCTTCGACTTCCCTCTCCACCTGCTTGTGCCCCCCGCCCCCGTCAAATAAATAAATAAAATCTTAAAAACACAAAAACCCTTACCATGTGTGTGTACACACAGACTCCACAGTTCTGTAGCTGTCCACTTATTGAGGAATCCAAGTCCCCACTTTTAGTGTGTAGATATAATTTAAGATGGAAATACAATATGTTTTTCCATTTAACATTAATGCTACTTAATTCTGTCAAAGAAAATTGAAATGTGAGTAAGTCTTAAAAGGTGGCAATCAGGTATAAGCTTGAGCAGCTGTTTAAGAGGGATTATATTAACTCTTTGGAGGGGGAGTATACTCTTTTTGGTCACATATATTCCCATAGCAATAGTTGGTTCTTTGCTGTTTTTTTTTTTTTTTGAAATTAATGAGCTTTATTTTTTAGATCAGTGTTAGGTTCACAGCAAAACCGAGCAGAAAGTCCAGAGTTCCCACACACTCCCTCTGCCGCCCCAGCACAGCCTCTCTTGCTGTTGATAGCCTCCCACAGTGGTCCCTTCCTTGTAACTGATGACTCTCCCCTGGCACATAATTATCACCAGAGTCTGTGGTTCGCATTGGGCTTTACTCTTGGTGTGACACATTCTCTGGCTTTGGACAGATGTATACTGTCTTCATAGTTCTGCCTTTTCAAGAATGTCATATTGTTGGAATCATACAATATATAGCCTTTTCAGATCAGCTTCTTTTTACTTAGTAATATGCATTTATGTTTCCTCCACATCTTTTGATGGCCTGATAGTGCTTTTTTTTTTAAGCATGGATTAATACTTCATTGTCTGGATGGACCATAGTTTATTTACCCATTTACCTACTAAAGGGCATCTTGGTGGCATCTTGGTCGCTTCCAGGTTTTGACAGTTATGAATAAAGCTAGTATAAACATCCATGTTCAGGTTTTTGTGTGGATGTAAATTTTTAATTCATTTGCATAAATACCAAGGAGCACAGTTGCTGGATTATATGGTAAGAATAGGTCTAATTTTGTAAGAAACCTCTAAAGTGACTGTATCCACAGTGGCTGTACATTTTGGTCCCCCCGCCCCCCGGCATTAATGAGGGTTTCTGTTGTTGGAAGTTGGTATTGTCAGTGTTTGAGATTTTTACTCCTCTAATAGGCGTGTAGTGGTATCTCATTGTTTTAATTTGCAATACATAGTGATGTATGTTGTTGAACACCTTTCAGTATGTTTACTTGCCATCTGTGTATCTTTTTTCGTGAAGTGTCTGTTCAGGCTTTTTACTCATTTATTAATTTAGGGTTGGTTTGTTATTTTTGAGTCTTACGAGTGTTTTGTATATTTCAGATAACAGTCCTTTATCATGTATGTCTTTTGCATATTTTCTCATAGTCTGTGGCTTCTTTTTAATCTCTTGACATTGTCATTCATTGACAAAGTTTTTAATTTTAAATGTTTTTTGTTGTTGTTAAGATTCTATTTATTTGAGAGACAGTGGAAGCTAGAGAGCACAAGTGGGGAAGGAGAAGTAGGCTCCCCACAGAGGAAGGAGCCCGATGCTGGCCTCAGTTGCAGGACCCTGGGATCATGACCTGAGCAGAAGGCAGAGGCCCAACCAACTAAGCCACATAGGCACCCCAGAAGTTTTTAATTTTAATGAAGTCCAGCTTAAATTAATTATTTGGCCATGCCCTTGGTGTTGCATCTAAAAAATCCTTGCTATACCAGCGGTCATCTAGGTTTTCTCCTATGTTTTAGGAGTTTTACATTTAGGTCTGTGATCCTTAATTTTTGTGAAGGGTGTAAGGTCTCTGTCTAGATGCATTTTTTCTTCCATGTGGATGTCCAGTGCTCCAGCTCCATGTTTTGAAAAGATGGCTCCATTGTTTTGCCTTCGCTTTGTCAAAGATGAGTGAACTATATGTATGGGATTCTGTTTCTGGGTTCTCTGTTCTGTTCTGTTGGTCTGTCTACTTTTGCTGGACCACACTGTCCTGATTACTGTAGCTTTACAGTAAGTCTTGAAAAGTTGTAGTGTCAGTCCTACAACTTTGTTCTTCTCCTTCAATATTATGTTGGCTTATCTGAGTCTCTTGCTTCTTCGTATAAACTTTAGAATCAGTTTGTTGTTATATACAGAATCACTTGTTGGGATTTTTATTTGGATTGTATTGAATCTGTAGATGGAGTTGGGAAGAACTGACATTTTGACAGTACTGAGTCCTCCTGTCCATGAACAGGGAATATCTGCATTAATTCAGTTCTTTGATTTCTTTTGTAAGAGTGATACAGTTTCCTTGTATGGATCTTGTACATACTTTATTTTATACCTCAGTGTTTCATTTTGGGGATACTAATATAAAACATAACGTTTTTGATTTCAAATTTCAACTTGTTTATTGTTATGGAAAAGCATTTGGCTTTTATGTATTAATCTTGTATTCTGCAACCTTGCTATACATTTTTATTAGTTCCAGAAGTTTTTTTGGTGATTATTTGGATTTTCCACATAGATGATAATGTCATTTGCAAAGCCAGAGTTTTATTTCTTCCTTCCTGATAGGTATACCTTTTGTGGGGGCAGGGGTGGGGTTCTTATTGTGTTAGCTAGGACTTCAGTATGATGTTGAAAACCAGTGGTTAGAGGAGACATTCTTGACTTGTACCCAATCTTAACAGGAAGTCTGCATTTTTTTACCATTAAGTATGATGTTAACTATAGCTTTTTGTATATAACCTTTATCCAGTGGAGGAAGTTCCTCTATTCCTAGTTTGCTGAGAATTTTTATCATGAATGAATGTTGAATTTTGTCAAACACTTTTTTTGAATCTATTGATAATGGGATTTTTCTTTTTTAGCCTGTTGATGTGATTGTTTACATTAATTGGCTTTTGATTGTTGAGCCAGCCTTGACACCTGATACAAATCCTACTTGGTTGTGGTGTATAATTCTTTTTATACATTGTTGGATTCAATTTGTTAACATTTTGTTTAGGATTGTTGTGCTCATCTATCTTAGTGTATATTGGTTGTGTATATATAGTTTTTAATTGACTGGCTTTGGTATTAGGGTCATACTGGTTAGGAGTATTCCCTTTGCTTCTGTTTTCTGCAAGAGTTTGGTAGAATTTCTTCCTTAAAGGTTTGGTAGAGTTCACTGGTGAATCCTTTGGGGGTCAGTGCTGTTTTGGAAGGTTTTTAATTACTGATTTAATTTCTTAATAGATACATGCTTATTTAGATTATTTTTTTCTTGTGTTAATTTTGGCAGATTGTGTCTTTCAAGAAATTGGTTCATTTCATCTTGGGTATCAAACTTGTGGCCATAGGGTTGTTTATAATATTCCTTTATTACACTTATAATGTTCATAGGATCTGTGGTGATCTTTTTTCTTTTCTGATTGGAGTAGTTTGTGCCTTCCCTCCTTTTTCTTAACCTGGCTAGAGACTTATTGATTTTATTGATCTTTTCAAAGAACTAGTTTTTAATATTATTGATTTTTCTCTGTTGCTGTTTTAAGTTTCATGGATTTCTGCTTTTATTTTTAATTTGATTTTCTTCTGCTTACTTTGGATTTGACTTGTTTTTTTCTTTCTATATTTCAAAAATGGAAGCTTAGATAGTTGATTTTAGGTCTTTCTTCTTTTCTAATGTATATATTCGAGACTATAAAATTCCCTATAAGCACTGATTTCACTGTATACCATAAATTTTGATGAGTTGTGTTTTCATTTTCATTTAGTTCAAAATGTTTTTAAATTTCTTTTGAGATTCTTTCTTTGACCTAATATGTTATTTAGAAGTGTGTTGTATAATCTCCAAGTATTTGAGGATTTTCTGATTATCTGTTAGTGATCTAGTTTCATCAACTGAGCAGATGTTGCATGATTGCCTTTCTTTTAAATCTTTCTTAAGATATAATTTATGTCACAGAATGTGGTCTCTTGGTAGATGTTCCATATGAGGTTGAGAAGAACGTGTAGTCTGCTATTGTTGGATGAAGTCATCTATAGATGTTGGTTGGATCCAGTTGATGGATGATCTTGTAGAGTTTACCTGATCCTTACCAATTTTTGGCCTGCTGGATATGACCAATTCTGAGGGAGAGTTATTAAAGTCTCCAGCTAACAATAGAGAGTTTATCTGTTTATTCTTGGACTTGTATCAGTTTGCCTCATGCATTTTGTGCTCTGTGAGGCATATATATACATACTAAGGAGTATTATTTATTCTTGGGGTATTGACCCCTTTGTCAATATGTAATACCCCTCTTCATCCTTAGTAACTTTTCTTGCTCTGTAGCCGGCTCTGTCTGAAATTTATTTAGTTATTCCTGCTTTCTTTTGATAAGTGTTAATTAGCATGTTCTTTCTCCATGACTTTACTTTTAATTGGTATGTGTCTTTACATTGAAAGTGGGTTTCTCATAGGCAGCATATAATTGGGGCCTTGTTTTTGATCCACTCTGACAATCTCTTTTTTAATTTTAGTATATTTTGTCTATTGATTTTGACATAGTTATTGATTATTGATATAGTTGAATTAATATCTACCATGTTTGGTACTATTACCTGTTTGTTGCCCTTGTTCTTGGTTCCTGGTTTTTTGTTGTTGTTGTTGTTGTTGTTTTGGTTTTTTTTTGTTTTTGTTTTGGTTTTTGTCTTTCACACTTGAAAAAGTGTTGCCTTTTGTGGTTTCAGTTGAACATTTTGTATCATTCAATTTCCTCTCATTCCTTAGCATATCAGCTGTCTGTCTGTCTGCCTTCCTTTCTTTCTTTTCTTTCTTTTTTTTTTTTTTTTATTGGTGGTTGCTCTATAGTTTGCAGTATGCCTTTACAACTAATCTAAGTCTGCTTTCAAATAACACTGTACCACTTCATGGTTAGTGCAAGTACCTTGTAATAACAAAATATTTCTAATTCTCCCTTCCTGTCTCTTGTGTCATTGCTGTCGTTCATTTTACTTACACATACACATACATAGTATATGTGTGCACAACACGTACATGCATACATAATCAAATGCATTTTTGGTATTATTATTTTGAACAAATTGTTATCTGTTAGGTCAGTTAAGATTGAAAAATGTAGGGCGCCTGGGTGGCTCAGTGGGTTAAGCCGCTGCCTTCGGCTCAGGTCATGATCTCAGGGTCCTGGGATCAAGTCCCGCATCGGGCTCTCTGCTCAGCAGTGAGCCTGCTTCCTCCTCTCTCTCTCTCTCTGCCTGCATCTCTGCCTACTTGTGATCTCTCTCTGTCAAATAAATAAATAAAATCTTTAAAAAGATTTATAAAAAAAAAAAATGTAAATAAAGGCTTTTGTTTTATCTTACTCCTCTCCAGTGTTCTTTCTTTCTTTCTTTTTCTTTTTTTAAGATTTTTATTTATTTATTTGACAGACAGAGATCACAAGTAGGCAGAGAGAGACAGGGGAAGCAGGCTCCCCGCCGAGCAGAGAGCCCAGTGCAGGGCTCGATTCCAGGACCCTGGGATCATGATCTGAGCCAAAGGCAGAGGCTTTAAACCCAGTGAGCCACCCAGGCATCCCTCCAGTGTTCTTTCTTTATGTAGCTCTGAGTTTCTGACCTATAACATTTTCCTTCTCTCTGAAAAACTTTTTTTTTTAACATTTCTTGTGAGGTATGTCCATTGGCAACAAATTTCCATAATTTCTGTTTGTCACTTCTGAAGGATAATTTTGCATGGCACAAAATTCTTGGTTGGTGGGCTTTTTCTCTCAACATATAACTATTTCACTTCACCACCTTGCTTGCATGCCTCCTTCAAGATTTTTTTCTTTGTTTTTGATTTTATGAAGTTTGAATATGGTATGAGCTTCCTGGATCTGTTTTAGGATCTAACATTAATTTGGTGACACTTCCCTGAGGCCACAGTGGGCAGCTTTTCTGCCGTAAGACTTCCTGGGAATGCATTTGTCACCCTGCTCAGACCCACCTCCTCGCAGAGTACAGCCAGCTCTTCCCGGGACAGGAGGGCATGCTCTCCTGCTCACCCACCCGGTTCCCCTACCCCTCACACAAATGCTGGTCTGTAAGAGCCAGGAATAGCTTTCCTTTGTTTTTGGTCTTTCACTCACCGTCCTTCTAGAAACAGAACAAAAATCAGCACGGTACCTGGCACTTGGCAGGGAATGATTCAACCTATGGCATCTAAATAAGAAAGCCAAATGGATTTTTACTCCTCTTTTGTTCTGTTTTGGAGAACTGGGTGCAGCTGTTATGTGCAAGGCCTTGTGGTGTGAACGCTGACAGCACCAGCCAGCTGCTTCCTCCAAAGTTGTAACAGCACCTGCTGGGTGTGCAAGGCACAGAGGGAAAAGTAGACAAATAGAAGTGATCACAGTGAAGCTGTGTATTTGATATTACCTCATAAACATAAAAATATTTTTATCTGATTCTTGTAGAAAATCCAACCTATATATAATTGTAAGTTTGTTATTTTCTACAGGCACTTTTGGATTTCTAAGCAAATTAGTGTTTTTAGTTTTTAAGACTGTTTTGGGAAAGGCTGCATCAGTTTTCACTCTATAATCTGTAGTTATCCCTGTCTTAAGTTATTATTATTGTATTGATGAATTTAACGAGAACTTTAAAAACAAAATTTTTTGTGTTGCCAGCTTCCGTAATAAAGATTGATCTGTATGGGAAGATAGTAGTCTTGGCATTTATTTAAAAATTAAACTTTTTCTTACTATTTGCCTAGAATTCTAAAATTAAAATTATTTATTGAAGTGTAATTAACATGCAATGTTATTAGTTTCAGGTGCGCAACATAATCCACAATATTATATGTTACTTAGTGCTCACCATGATAAGTGTAATCACCACCCGTCACTAAACAACATTATTACTGTCATACTGACTATGTTCCTAATAGTGTACTTTTTATCACCCCATGGCTTACTTATTTTGTAACTGGAAGTTTTTACCTCCTGATCCACTTTTATCTATCACATCTATAATCCCAGCCACCTCTCCTTTGGCAACTAACTACCAGTTTGTTTCCTGTATTCAGGAGTCTGTATTTTAATCTCTTTTTTTGTGTTTGTTTATTTTTTTCTTAAATTTCACCTATGAGTGAAATATAGTTCCTGTCTTTTTCTGTCTGATTTATTTTACTTAGCATAATAAACTCTGGGTCCATCCATATTGCCACAAATGGCCAGATCTCGTCCTTTTTTATGGTTGAATAATATTCCATTGTGTGTTTATATCACTTGTATATAACACATCTCTATCCATTCATCTGTCGATGGACACTTGGGCGGCTTCCGTATCTTGGCTATTGTAAATAATGCTGTGATAAACATGAAATAAAATTTTTAAAATTTAGATGTATCGAATGACAGAAGACAAATATTTTTGTTGACATAGCTGTCTATGAATTAATATATAAACTTATTTGATTTCCCATAAAACTCCTATTAAGCATTTTTAAAGCATAGTTTTGCTCAAGTTTCTTCTCAAAAGTAGCTGATTTTAACAATAAAGCAATTCAGAGGAGGAAATGTATTGCTTTTTGTATATAAACCTAAAGCTTCAGGTTTAAAACTTAAATTGGGAGGGGGGGGCACCTGGGTGGCTCAGTTGTTAAGCATCTGCCTTCGGTTCAGGTCCTGATCCGAGGGTCCCGGGATCAAGCCCCTCATCAGGCTCCCTGCTCAGCAGGAAGCCTGCTTCTCCCTCTCCTTCTACCCTCCCCCAGCTTGTGTTCCTTCTCTCGCTTTTTCTTTCTCTGTCAAATAAATAAATAAAATCTTTAATAAATAAATTAATTTTAAAAACTTAAATTTGGGTCACAACCCAATTTAATTTTCTTCTGTAGCTCGGATGTAATTACTAGAACTTCTCTCATGATTTGTACATAGCCTTATTGTTTTTTTCCCCTTCCCCAGTGCACACTTTTTGATGTGTGTTTGTTATTTGTCTTGTATCTTTTTTCTCTCTTTCTGTATTTGATTGAGTGCCGCCAAGTCTAAGAACGTGCGGCCGTGTACCCTATCCCGTACCAGCGATAGTACTACCAGCCCCGTGTGCATTATTCAGCACTTGGAAAGGGGGCTGGTCTGAATGGAGATGTGCTCTAAGTGTAAAGTATGCACTACATTTTGAAGACTTGACAGAAAAAAAGAATGTCAAGTAGTTCATTGATCATTTTGATGTAACTTGTTGAAACTAGACTATTTTACATTATATATGGTCTTTCATCCTGCTCCCAGTTTGTTGGAGTTCCTCTGTCAGTCAGGTCTTTCTGTGAGACCACAGAGGTGTTGCTGTGTCCTTCCTGACCTCTTGTCCATCCTGTTGGATCTCCTAGACCACAGTAGTGGGCATTAGGCCAAGGGTTGTGCTTCGCTTTGAGCTTGCTTCCTTCTGGTGGGAGGGCTTAAAATGTAAGCCAGAACAACACAAGTTTTAACTGTGGGTTCACATACATGTGCATTTTTTTTAAATAAATTCACAGTGCTGTGTATATATTTCCTCTTATGATTTTTTAAAATAACATTTTATTTTCTCTTTATTATAAGAATTCAGTATATAAAACTACAAACTATTTGTCAGTCAACTGTTTATGTTAATCAGTAAGGCTTCCGGTCAACAGCAGACTATCAATAGTTAGGTTTGTGGGGAGGCAGAATGTTATATATGGGGGTGCCTGGCTGGCCTAGTCCACCGACTGTGTGACTCTTGATCTCAGGGTTGTGAGTTCGAGCCCAGCTTTGGGCGTGGGGCCTACTTTTTATACACAGATTTTTGCCTGCTCAGAGGGTTGGCATCCCTAACCCCCACATTGTTCAAGGGTCAACTAACTGTATATTTACATTACTTACTTTCTTTAATTTGTATTACTATTAAATACCATTATATTTACACTGTGACAGTGCTGTCGTTAGCTTTGACTTGCGTATGCTCAAATACATAAAGGCAAGGCAAGTAACGAACCCATCCTTGGTTAGACAGTGTGCCGTATGTCCTCTTCTGGAGTAACCTGATTCCTTTTCAGCTGATTATTGCCTTATGGGAGTATATATTGTCAGATCTTTCAGGGTTTCAAGAGGAGTGAAATATTTGGATTGTGAAGAATCTGAAATCACCCTATCTTTATATACTGACAAATAATGCAAAATTTAAAAATAGTTATGCAGGTCAAAGCAAATAAAATTGTGTTCTGAATGATACTGCTTTGTAACTTTGGGCCTAAAGAGATGCTTCTTGAAAATAAATACAGGTTTTAGATATTTTAAATGACCTAATTAGGAGATACCAGTTAAGAAAAGGGGCTTACAGTCACCTGTTGATGAATGGCTTTAAAATTTCCCTTTTAGAATATTTTAGATATTAATATTAATAGTTAATATTTAGAATATTTTAGAATATTAATCTCAGACTAGTGGATGATTTTGTAATAGTATGTTACAGCTTCTATGTATTTTTTGAGTATATATTTCTAGTACTCTATATTTTTATTTTTATTTTTTTTAAAGATTTCATTTATTTATTTGTCAGAGAGAGAGGGAGAGACAGCGAGCGAGCACAGGCAGGCAGAGTGGCAGGCAGAGGCAGAGAGAGAAGCAGGCTCCCTGCCGAGCAAGGAGCCCGATGTGGGACTCCATCCCAGGACACTGGGATCATGACCTGAGCCGAAGGCAGAGGCTTTAACCCACTGAGCCACCCAGGCGTCCCTATTTTTATTTTTTATAGGGTTTTTTTCTGCTCCCTATTCTTCTGTTTACTTTCCTCTTGCTCATTTTAATGTGAACTTGGTTTCCCTGAACAATTAGAAAAGACCTCATGTCAGGTTGCTTTCCTAACCTCATGGAGCTCCCTTTCCGGTATTGTGTGTGTGTGCTGTTCAGAAGTCTGCTGAGTGCCTTTCTGAGATTTTCTGGCTCTGGTCCCCTCCCCTGACTTGTATCCCAACCTGCTTTTCCCTTGGTCTTTGCTGTCCCTATCTGGCTCAGTGTAGAGCCCGCTCCCAGGAGTTTCTCGTGTCTGTGGCCTCAGTCTTGGAATGGGGCCTTGGAGTGGCTGTTGCGGGAGCTCACAGGGACTAGATTTCCACAGTCCCAGGAGAGGCCTGTGCTAGTCCTCTCTTGTACTCACCAGATAAATACTAGATCTGTCCGCATGCTGTGTGGCTTCCCGCTGCACTCTTCCTCACAGACACCGATAATAATATTCAGGTCTTCAGACTGTTTGTGATTCACTGAGAAAACTTTTCCCTATGGTTATTTGTAAATGTTTCTGTGGGTTTTGGACCTACTCTCTAATTCCATCTGTATTTTGTGGGGATTCTGATGCAGATTCTGCTGGCCTCCCAGAAAACCCAGCGCTAAGTTTGTAGTCTCATGTGTGGGGTGGCAGCAAGAAGTCAGATGGTTACTTGTATTTGAATAGATTTACAAATTATGTTCAAGAAAAAAGTCATATTCTTCCTATTAAAGAATAGGGGAAAGACTAAGCAGTCATTTGCTGCTGCTTAGTTTTAAAAAGGCTTTACCCAACAACAACAGCGAAAAACAAACAAACAAACAAAAAAACAACCAGAAAACTTGGATTAAATGTGACTTAGCTTGCAGTGTTGAAAAAGCTGTTGTACTCCTCACATTGCATAAACTCTGCTCCCAGCCACAGACCCAGTCAACCAGTGAGAATAGGTTGCATCTCTACCCTTTCATGGCTGTCTTACAAATTCAGTGCCCAAGTCAGGTCTCGTAAAACATTGAAGGATTACATGAGTTACCATTCACTGTTCAGACTTGGTTCCAACCAGGAAATTTATTGAATATTGTTTGTCTTTATTTCCTAGAGGCAAATAAAATAGCATTTGAAGTTCATTCAGAAGACCTCCCTGGAATAATTTATATCGACTAAGGACCAGTTTGCTCAGTTTCATTCATGGAAAAGCAATACAATTTTGAAATACATATCTGCTTCAGGTTCCTTAATCTCCTAATTAAAAACTTTCTTCTGTCTGTGAACTTAGAGAATAGCGAGTGTGCAGTGTTTTAGATGGATTTGCAGTACCACAGGGATCCTGAATTCGGAACTGAACTGAGTATAAACAGTTTAGTTCATGGCCACACAGAATTTTAACCATATTGTTGACTTGTATATATAAAAATTAGAAAAACAAGGACATTGTACACTGCTTCTCATTACTGTAGATGCTATCTTCCATGACATGAGTCTATATATATACTTTCTCTCCATTTGTTTTTTAAGGTCTCAGCCAATTTCCTCTCCAGTCATCCTTCAGTTTGGTCATGCAGAGACCCTTCTGCCACTGCTCTCTCTGATGGGCTACTTCAAAGACAAGGAGCCCCTAACAGCTTACAATTACAAGGAACAGTTGCATCGTAAATTCCGGAGTGGCCATATTGTGCCCTACGCCTCGAACCTAATATTCGTGCTTTACCACTGTAAAAATGCTAAGACTCCTAAGGAGGAATTCCGAGTGCAGATGCTGTTGAATGAGAAGGTATTACCGTTGGCTTACTCACAGGAAACTGCCTCCTTGTACGAGGATCTGAAGGACCACTACAAGGACATCCTTCAGAGCTGCCATGCCAGTGAAGAGTGTGAATTACCAAAGGTGAACAACACATCTGACGAGCTATGAGTACCTGGAGAACAGTTCTCATTCATCGGGGACTGATCCAGAGGGAGTGATTACATGCTTGGAATAGGTGGGCAACCCACGGTTACAGAAAGCTTTCACAGTACTTCAGTATTTCTGTCTTTTCACAGAAAAATGTTGAGTTTTTGACTCTGGAACATGGATGTGTAAGAAACTATTCTTCACTGGAGCAGCTCTCTTAGGAGAAAAAAATTGATTCAAAGAACTAGCTGGCCCTGCAAACATTTATAGAAATTAGATCCTTCCTGTTTATATGAGAAATCTCACACTGAGATGGAGTATGATTTCAAAGTGATACTTGAAAGTGCTGGACTCACAACGTATGTCATTTGGATGATCTCTTACTTGACCGAGTGCAGGAACTTTCCAGTTGTGATGCCTTCTCTGTCTCTCCCTCAGGTAGCTCAGCTTTGGCATCGTTGGTCTTCAGCAGACGTAGTGTGGTGCTGGGACTGTCGCTTTGGAAGAAAGCTGACACCTCTCTAGTTAAGATTTGAAACCATATTAAGAAACAGGGTGTGATTTTCAAAGGACAGCTTCACTTGAAGACAAAAAGCATAATAAAATAGATATTTTTGATAATAGTATTTATAAAGTATTTGAATGCCTTTTCAATAATTCCTTTTAACCTCGTAGTAAGTCTTGCAAGGCCTTTCTTTAGTATCTTAGCTGTTTTACATTTATAACAATGGAGGACAAAGAGGACCATTAGCAACAAGGAAGACGGATAGAATCAGAGTTTCTTAAATCCATTGCTTTACAGTTTTTTTCATTCTGTCACTTTGCTTCTATTTTTATATTTTGCTATTATGTGAAGTGTATCTTGCTTATCACTTTTCCATTATTTTTTCCCCCCTAAATAAAGACTTTATCCTGGCTGGATTAGTTTCACAGATCTGAATGCATTTCAACGAGATACTGAGTTTTGTCAAATGCCGTGAAGGTGTTTGCTATAAAAATAAACAGAATTCTTGTGACTTTACTTTCAGGTCTTTTTGCTGTGTCAATATGCAATCAGTAATTGATGGTAAAAGGTTGGAACTTCAAGCAGCTTTGACAAAATCAGGCAATATAAGGCAATTTTCTTCTATTAAAAATTTCCTCAAGTAAATTGCCACTTCTTTTTTGGAAATATATTTTATTAAAAACTAAATAAGAAATATCACAACTACATATTGAAAATTATAAAAGATGCATGGATCATCTGTTGATCATTGATCTTCAGATGAATTACATCCATAAAATAGGTCATTAGCTGATGCACCGGTACACTGCTGATTGTTCCCGCAAGGGGCTGCTGCTGTCTAATTTTTTTCTTTTTAATTTTTAAATGGGTGGATAAGAAGAGAATAATCTAGCAAGCATTCCTGTGCACCATCCTATTCCATCAGAATAACATTGTAACGTATGACTTAGGTCCAAGTAAGAACAACTGAGGTCTTTTTTGTGTTCTGAGCCTCGAGGTAACCACCAGCATAAAATTCAGTACTCACCATTCCATTGCATGCTTGACTCTGGAAACTTACAGTATTGTGGGGATTTTAAAATTTTCTAGAAAACAACCATTCTTGAATATCATGTTAGTCTTGAATGGGTGATTTATTTTAACTGCTGTGTTTTCTTTTCAGGACTTTCTTTATCCAGATTATTTATCACAAATTGTCACAAATTAATATTGTCAGCTTGTCAATACTTGCTCAGTACTTTTTGTGAACAAACACTAGACTCAGGCTATAGGTGTATAAAATTGAATGAACCTAGTTCTTTCAAGGGGGTTATCTCAAAAGACCTTAAAACAAATTTACTTGGTGTCTGACATATTGACTAGATAATTTTTTTTTTTAAGATTTTTATTTATTCATTTGACAGACAGAGATCACAAGTAGGCAGAGAAGCAGGCAGAGAAAGAGGGGGAAGCAGGCTCCCCGCCGAGCAGAGAGCCCAGCGCGGGATTCCAAAACCCTGGGATCACAATCTGAGCCGGAGGCAGAGGCTTTAACCCACTAAGCCACCCAGGTGCCCCAACTAGATAATTTGATTCACAAACTTCTCCTAGGCTATGAAAGTTTTATAGGAGGTATTTAATTTTGTTATTAAAACAGGACCATATAAATCAGCTTGATAGTATTTTAGGGCAAATGGGGTCCATTTTTGCTTAATACTACAGAGATTGTGTTATTGTTTCTGGTGCTATTATTCCCATTTAGGATATGCCTGAAACTGAAGAATTTCATCATGAAAACTGAAAGCTCTTTAGGATAGGCTATATAGAAAGTTGAACATTGAAAAGTCATCTTTGGCTAACATAGCGCTCATTCGGAATAGGTGACCAAATCACTCAGTTAAGCCACATTTAAATGACTATTGGTTCTGACATTTTCATCAATTAATAAACAGCTATTGACATTAGCCATTTTCCTGTCTAATCTACAATTTGGTGTGCACAGTGCATTTTACTCCCTTTTCTGTAGTCATGTTTTGTTTTAAAGCTTCTGCTCTCCAATACATAATCATTCACTTGATACTAATTGGGTATATAGTTTTGATTGTAACTTTAACACTGAAAGCAAAACTCCACTTGAAAAAAGAGCTGTTTTTTTTCCCCCCAGGCCTAATAACTTTTATATGTTCATTAGATTCCTTTTGTAAACCACAGAACTGGTGCATGCCCTTAAATACTTGGGAGTCACGTACAACCAAACCAGAACACATTTCCTCTAAGATGGATATTTCATGTGGTGTTCATTAATGATCCTTGCAATTTGGCCTGTCTTCTGCCAAATGGAAGCTGAAAATAAATATTTGCATTACCATATCATGTGCCTCTATCTAGCCATCATAAACTTACTTCTCAGATCATCGTGTTCTCCCCAGGCCATTCTTTGTCTCTTGCTCCCTTAGCATTTCCTTCCACTCACCTCATAGCCCAGTCCACTCTTAAGCACCTTCACATCCATCTGTTAAGCTGCTTTTATTGTGTGTAAGTGGTATTTTTGAGAAAATTCCACAGCACTCCCTCCCCCCCCGCCACACCCCAGCCCCAAAAGATGTCATGTTCTTCCAGTTAAAAGACTTATAGTTTGAACTGCCTATCTGGAACTTGGCAGGAGGTTAACCTTTAGAGCTTTAGCAGTGGGAGGTGCCTGGCTGGCTCAGCCCATCTTGAATGTGTGGCTTCTGGTCTCGGGATCGTGAGTTTTAGTCCCATATTGGGCATAGAGTTTAGCTAAAAAACAAACAAACAAACAAAACCATCATTACTGAAATAATACATCTTAGGGTAGAAGGATTCTTCATTGTCTTCTACAACTAGTCTCAATTCAGCATCTTCCATGTACTGTTCCCAGATTTTAAACCATTGTTTACACCTAAGCCATTCGTATACACACTCTTGTTTGATGAACTGGGAGAAGAAATATTTGTTCATTAAAATGATGGCCTTCTAAAATAATACTCCTAGTATAAAGAGAAAATGCCATTAGAATATTGCACATGATTTCTGAAATAGCTAATATGGAAAATTATGGTGGGATGAAAATCTATAGATTATCTCTGCTTTTTTCATTGCAGTTTATCCTGCCAAACTTGGTTCTGATTGTCTTTTGACTAAACATGAACAATACGGATGCTTTGGGAAACTTTTTCAACAAATATTCTATAAAACAAAAGTCCAGGTTCAATATAAATTATGCCAATATGTATTGGTGAAACATGTCTTTGGATACATCCAGATGAGAAAGTTCTATTTAATCGCTAAGAAGCATTCTTACATGGAGATAGGAAGGACACTAGTTTTGCTCTCTCCCTGAGAAACCAGCGTTACTCTCTTTTTCCTTAAAATTTCTGTCCTTGCTCTTGTCTTCCCCAGGAGGTGTGACCACTGGTCTCGGTGTGGGACAAGAGTGTTTTTCCTGTCTGCAGTGTTGCTCCCTGAAACTTGCTGCCGCTCTTTGTGTTGGGGAGATCAGGAGGAGAGCCTAGAGTTCTAGCTTGACTATGTTAGTTTTATAGTCTTCTTAGCCCACCCCGAATTCTGTCCACGGTGGGGAAAAAAGCAGTTGGGTTTCACAGTTTTTCTTGCCACTTTACTGTTGGTGGCTGAAAAGAGGCTCAGGAGAGATTAGAGTTTGAGGGGAGACAATGGAAGGAATGAATGAGAAACTATCCCCTGCCTTTTCCTTGTTGAGTGGGAGCCAGTCCACGGAACTCCCAGGCACAGACAGGGAACCAGAAGGAGCTGGGATTCTGCTTGAGCCTGCTTGCAGGTCTTCAGGCCTTTCTCATACTGGAAATGGAAGGGAGCAGCCAGCGCTTCAGAACTCTTTCAAACAGGTGCTGCTGATTTTTGTCTCCGTCACCTGCCAGAGGGAGGTTAAGTAATACTTGCTTTTCAAGTCTAGCTGTTCTCATTCTTGCTCTTGAAAACATAGAAGCCCAGCTGGAAGACTTCCTTGCAAGCCAAGGGCGCATTATAAATGTCAGAGAACTATATATATTTTTTTAACAGCTCTAAAAACTCTGGTTATGGGGCACCTGGGTGGCTCAGCTGGTTAAGCGTTTGCTTTTGGCTCAGGTCATGTTCTTGGGGTCCTGGGATAGAGTCCCATGTTGGGCTCCCTGCTCAGCGGGGAGTCTGCTTCTCTCTGCCCCTCCCCTTGCTCGTTCTCTCTCTTAAAGTCCTTAAAAAATGAAAGTTATTAAAGATGTTACAAGCACCACCACCGACAGGGGGCCATGCATTTGTTAGTATTTGTCACATCTCATCTTTGGAGAAACATTACCTCCTGTTACAAAGTCATATTGTAACAAGTTACTTGATAATTATCAGTGTACCTGGTGTTAACGAGGTCCCCCATAAGATCTTGTGTAGAATTCTAGTTAGCACTGGGTAAGGGAATGGCCTGAGCCTACCATGTACTAGAGAAGGTGTTTCACTGACTCCACTTAATCTCCATTACGGATTACCAAGTCGGCCGTGTGAAACCCATTTTGCAGATAATGAGGTTGAGAATGAAAGTGCTTTTAAAAAAAAAAAAAACACTTGACGCTCTGTTTGTTCTATCAGTGATAAAGTGGAATTTTGACCTGATTCATACGGGGCACTCTGGTGTGCAGATTGTTTGAGTAAGGCGCTGTAATGATAAACTCCATAAATCTCTCGACTCTGCTCACCGGTGCAATAAAAATGCTGCCGTTCTTCATCCTTTTCCGTAGCTACTGGCTTTAACTGCTGAGCTCAGGAAGATGCACCCTTAGCAGGAACAAAAGGGGACAAAAGCGTCACCCAAGTCTTTCACACGACCTTTTCCAAGACAGATTGCTTCCTTCTGTCCCCCCAGGCTGAGCCAAGTGCACTGGGCACCTGGTGTGGAAGGCTTTCCAAGTCAGCCGGGAGGGGCAGGTTCATTGCCTGCGGTATTACACACCATCCCTTAGAATTGAATTTGTAGTATTTCACAGCAAAGCACAGTTCAGCTTTGCTGGAGCATCTATATGGTTTCAGTTCCAAATTAATGGGAACAGTACATACATTGTGTGTTTATTTTCCCTTCCCTTCACTCAGTAAAGCAGCCACTTCTGGAAGCCTCACTCCCATAATGCACCTGTTGAGTCCTTAAAGCCAGGCTCCTTGAGCACACAGCAGGGGCAGCTGGCAGATCCCCCACCAGATAGCCATGAGGAAGATTCTAAGGGGGAGTGAAAAAGCAAGAATTTACTGCAAGTGGAGTATGTTAGGCCACACCAGTGATCTCTGCCCCACGCCGTCACATAAATGTGCCTCTCTAATCCCCATTTCGATGACAGTGTGGCTTACAGCAAACAAATGGCTACTCAGTTTCCTTAATGCTGGTAGAGTCCCACTGCATATGGGCATTGCTAGAAAGTGTTTCCCAGTCTGAGGACCCGAACACAAAACTTGATCTCCTGTTGATGGCCACTTGACGGGCAGCCTGCAGACCAGCTGCATTCGGCATCATCTGGGCGCTTGGGCGTTGACAAGTGGGATGTTTCCTAACCATGTGCGGCTCATTCATTTTCCTGAACCTTGGCTGTGGTGGAGGGGGACACAGGGGGAGGAGTTGGTCAGACGAGCTGTCCCCTGCCCTTTGTGAGCTGTCCTGATTCAGTTCCAGGCCCCATTTTCGTCTGGGCCTTCTCCTTCCTTTCCCATTTCCGTTCCTGTCCTGCTTGGTATGGATTTTTATTCCCAGGAGGTTGTCCTCAACGTGGGGCCATGTCCTAGAAGGGGGTGTCAGCAGGGGAGGTTTGTGGGGTCCCAGGGCCCCTGCTCAGCCCCTTTCAGAGCTGAAGTTGACCCAGCCGCAGTCTGGCTGCTGTGCTCTCAACGAGTAATCGTGGGTGACTCCGGGGTCCTCCCTTCCATCAGCTGCTCCATTGCTCCACACAGAGGAGACGCTCGTGTGGAATGGGCCATGGGGGTTTGTCCCAATGTCTCAGTTTGGGGGACTCTTGGGGGATACCTCACCAGCTTGTGTTGTAGATGTTGTTGTGGGGTGTTTGGTTTTATCATTTTTGCTGCTCTGTGTTTATGGGAGGCAGTGGGTTGGAGAAAGTTAAAAAGTTATGCCATCATTTGCCATCTTCTCCGATTCTTTCCAAGTCTTTTAAGAGAGTCACCACCATTCCCCTCTCTTCTTTTTTGAAGTACGTCTTCACATACTTGGACCACAATTGGGTTGTCTTCCATTTACTGAGATGTATACGGTTCTTTACATATTCTGGATACAGGTTCTTTATCAGAGGAATGTTTTGCAGATATTTTCTTCTAGTCTGTGGCTTCTTTCGACCAACACTCTGGCGTGAGGTTTATTGGTGTGGTTTCATGAGTTGTGGTTCATTCACTCTCATTGTATTACATTGTTCACGAATATACCACAACTTACCCCTTCATTTCTTGATGGACATTAGGGTAGTTTCAAGTTTCTGGTTACTAGCATGGTGCTTTTATTAGTGTTCTCGTGCCTCCTTTGGTGAGCATCTATATGCATTTCCAAATCTGTGTGCAATTCCATTAGGAGCAGAACTGCTAGGTCATAGGGTATGCACACATAAGGTTTTGGTACTCACGGCTAAACATTTTCCCAAAGAAGTTGTGCCAGATCACCTTCCTGATGATAGTACGTGGAAGTACCATTTGGCTGACATTCTATTTGGTCTTACCTGTCTTTTTACTTTAACCATTTTTGTAGTGTGTTGTTTCATCATGGTTTTCATTTGAATTTCTTTTTCTTTTTCTTTTTTTAAAATTTATTTATTTAACAGAGAGAGAGAGAGAGATCACAAGTAGGCAGAGAGGCAGGCAGAGAGGCAGGCAGAGAGAGAGGAGGAAGCAGGCTCTCCACTGAGCAGAAAGCCCGATGTGGGGCTCGATCCCAGGACCCTGAGATCATGACCTGAGCTGAAGGCAGAGGCTTAACCCACTGAGCCACCCAGGCACCCCTTCATTTGAATTTCTTAGATAATTAATGAAATTGAGCGCCCTTTCAAACGGCCGTGACAGCTTCCTTCATGACATGCGTGTTTGAATCTTCTCCACCTTTTCCTGCTGGACTGTCTGCCCTTTTCTTGTGTTGAGCCGTAGGCTCTGGTAGAATTTTTTTCCTCTCTATCCCTGATATTCTGAAGGCTAAGTGTGAAATTGTCTTTGTTCTGTATGAGAGGGTGGGCCTCAAAGCCCATGTCATTTCCCAGCTCTGGAAAGTCTTGATTTGTCTTTCCTTAAGTATTACTTCTCTGCCATTTCCTCCTGTGATTGGTTCCCAAGCCTCTTCACTGCTTTCTGTATTTTTTTTTAACCCTTTGTCTCTCGATACTGCTTTTTTATTCATTTATTTTTTAGAGAGGGAAAGAGGGGAGGAGACACAGGGAGAAGGGAGGCAGAATCATAAGGAGGCTCCACGTGGGCCCAGCAGAACTGAGGTGAGGCTCGATCCCATGACCCTGAGATCATGACCTGAGCTGAAATCAAGAGTCTGATGCTTAACCTACTGAGCCACTCAGGTGTCCCTCTTAATACTGCTTTCTGAGTAATGTTCTTAGTACTCCAATCTGGTGCGGTGGAGTTTTTTGTTTTTTGTTTTTTAATTCATGACTACTCTTTAAAAACTTTAGTAATTATATAAATATAATTTCTAGTACTTGTAATTGGTTCTTTTTCATATCCATCTGCTTTGTTTCTGTGTTATATCTTTTTTTGTTCTCTTAAATTGAAGGTTAATCTTCAGTTTATCTCTTTGATCATTCTGAACATTTATTTTAAGTCTTTGTCAGCCTGTAGCGTAAAATTAATTTTCATTTCATCCTGAAAGAACTCGTTTGCTTTGTTGATTTTACTTATTTTTTTTCTTTGCCTAGCATTAGATTTCTTTCTGGAAATGTGTCTGGCACACTTGTTTGGCAGAGAAGTTGTGTGTGTTTCCGCCTGCTTTCTCTCCTTCTTGTCTTTCAGTCTGCCCTCGCCTCGAGTTGCTGCAGCAGAGATTCCCGGTCCCAAACCACATCTTATGACAATGCTCGGGGGTGTGCTGTGTCACTGAGCCACTCCTGGTCCTCAGCATTGTCCTGCCGATTCCCGAGGCACAGTGCCCCCAACCCGTTGTCGGCTACTTCCTCTTAGGCCATGTCTCCTGAGAGTGCATATGCCCCGGTTTCATTTCATCCTTTGAAACCCCAGACCCTGGTTTCAAGCAGCAGATCATTAATCTCTCATCCCATTTGGAACATTTTTAGTCCCCATTAAATTCTGGAGGTTGTGGGCCCCATGACCTCTGCTGCTTCCTGGTCGGGAGCAGCAGCCCCTCTCACGGCTCCGTGCTGCTTATCTGTTCCCGTTCATGGGCTCTGTGGCCTGTGTGTGAGGCCTTCCCATCTTGTCTCTTTTTAATATCATATTATTGTTTGAGCAGGAGAGGTATGTCAATGTAAGGACCAGAAATCCAATTACTGTGTGAGTTTTCAGTATTGGTGGCTACTTCGAAATGTGGAGGACATTATGAAACTTCTCCGGACCCTGGCTTATTCAGCTGTAAAACAAGGCTTTTGCACTGAGGTCCTCAAAGTCCATTCTACTTCTGAATTCTGTAGTTTATAGGACCTAAAGCCTATGGTTGTGTCCATGTTCACTCAGGCCATTTGTAGTAGGGGGTTGGAACCCTCGGCTTCTGCTTTCTGGCTCAAGAATTGCAGCTGCCGTAACTGCAAACAGAAGGCCGGACAAGGTTCCCAAAGTAGAACTTCTCTGATCCAAAAGTTGATCTTTATGCAAAGACCAAAAGGCAGCCACTGAAAAAGAAGCTTTTTAGTGTGGTCGTTACAGTCTCAGAAACCCAGGAGCAGTAGTCAGGGTGAGCACCTTGTCCGGAGCAGAGATGGAAAAGATTCTGCTTGGGGAATGGATGCCTCTTGGGTCGTGAAAACAGTTACAGCTATCAAGGAAGTAGGGCCCGGCCAAAAGTACCGGTGGTTTTTCACCTATCCGCTAGACGAAGCCACAAGAATGTGAAACTTTCAGAAAACTTATAATGTTTTTTTTTTTTCTGCCAATTCAAGAAACCCAGGCTCTTGTTCCACCACGCTAGCGGCTAGTTTGCAGAGTAGCTGAAGCCCAGGCCTGTGGACGGTGCGAAGGCTGTATTGTGTTTGGGGACAAAACAAAAACACTAAAGGTCAGCCCCTGGGGTCTCCCGTGATCTCTGCCATGAACTAGCAATGGGACTCGATACCTTCGTGTCTCACCTGCTTGTCCTCCTCTGGAAAACGAAGAGAGAATGTTAGTGATAGACCAAGCAAGAAAACACCTGTACAGGGAGACCTGTTGGTGGCAGGGCAGGGTGGGGAATCTTCTTCCTCCGTGATTTCTGTCCTTTGTTTCTTAAGCACAAAGGGTCCTGATCAGCTGAATTAGTTGAATTTTCAAAACCCCAAAAGTCAAAAATATAAGATGTTAATAGAAGTTGATTTAATTTTCAAAGGTGGTGAGGGTAAGTGAGTGGGAATTTAGAGGAACAGCTGGAAAAATCCAGCCCCGCTCTGACTTTGAGGAGCCGGTGCTGAGCCCTCTGTCTGCCACACCTGCAGCTCCATTTTGGGAGCTACGCTGGCATGACCCAGGGTGTGGATTGGCCTGGAAAGAAAGCATCTGGTGGGGGCATCTTTTTATTGTCTCTCGCACTGGACCTCAGCTCAGCTCACCATGCCTGAGTGGATCATGACCGCCCACGGCTAATCCAATGATCAATTCTTCCTGCTTTTCGTGATTTAAAGCAAGCACATTAATTCCCAAAGCAAACAAGTACAGGCTTTCCCCAGTCCAGACCAAATGCAAATTTTCTCCCTTTAGCCAAACAGCAGCCCAGTGACAGTGAAGTGAGGCCTGCAGTGACTTGGGACCGAGGGGGAAGAACTGAGGCTTTTGTGCCTTCCGCAAGGAAAGAGGCTTTGTGAGGGCAGTCCCCCAGGGGGCAACAGGACCCCCGCATCCTGAGTTCAGAAAATGAAACCAGAGGAAACAACCCAAAATGTCTGTCTCTTGATGCCTTCTGTGACTTGCTAGTTCTGGAAGCTTAAGCCTCCCTTCTGCCCACTCTCATCCCCTCTCTCACCCCTGTCCTTGGCCCAGGGCAGGGTAGAGGGCAAAGCCATTGACAAGGGAAGGAGTCAAGTTCTGAGAGTAGAGGGCAGGTTTGGAGGGCATCAGGTCAAGGGCCTGCGTCTGTCCTCTTTGTCCGTGTAACTAATTGACTTCTAAACTAGGGGGTGGGGTGGCAAGGGGGCTGAGGGGAGGGAAGGGGAGGAGAGAGGCCTTTGGAAGCCCGGTCTCTTCCTTCTTTCCCCATGTAAATGTGACTGGAGGGGGCTGTGGGCTGAAGCCGACACACCACCCAGGTGCACGCCAGCTTCCCGGTTCCTCTGATCTCAGGCATGCCGGCGGGCAAACAAGAGCCAGAGGGACCGACCCGCTGTGCGTGCACCGGGCTAGCCCGGGACAAAGTCTCTCCCCTACAGTCTCGCCCTTGCGGTAGCGCTGGAGGGAGATACTCTTGTTATGGGTATTTCTCAGAGAGAGGTGCCTTGTCCAGGTCAGGGAGACAGAGCCCAGCAGTCGGACACCCTAGCCAGTGCCCTCGCCCATGGTGTGTGCTACCCTCCCTCCCCCCGACACACAGCTGCCAACAGTGTGCCCGCCGTGGCCCAGCCTCGCCCATGCACAACAACACACTGGTCACACCGCAGGCTTGATGTTTGCCACTCCACCAGGCGACACCCTTTCTCGTGATGGACAGCTGTGTCCCGGACTCTGAGTGACACACCACACCGCGTCAGTCATTTCCCGGGAGAGAAGGTGTTTGTTCTTTCTCTGAGTGGGTCGGTCCTGCATTCACGCTTCTGCCAAAGCTCAACTGCCACAGGTCTGTTTGTCTTCACAGAAATTCGTCAAAATCTGTTTGTCGGTCATTCCTCAAATGCCAACTAGTTTAAACAGCTCCTTTTTGTAGCATTTACGTGTCATTTTGGGAAGGGAATGGGCCCATGATTATTCTTTTCTGGAATGTTTCAGGACAAGAGCTGCCGAAGTACGGTTGGACAGCTGAAGGCCGGGGATGGGGGTGTTTCTGTTCTCAGTGAAATAGGGCTTTAGTGACACTGATGTGAAGTCAGTTCAGGATGATGAGGAGGTCAGCCAGGGGACAAGAAGACCGTATTTCTTCTCAGGAGACTGATTGGATGTCCTTGGCAATCACTAGGTCTGCCCAGAGGAGGAAGGACATAGAGGAACTCAATATGCACTCGAATTACCATCCACTTTTAGGTGATTAAAAAAAAAAAAGTCTCGAATGTATTCAAGGAACTACTTCAAGGAATAACACCTTTCCCTGCCAAACACAAGCATCTTTAGCACATAAAATGACTTCCTTTTTCATGTAAAATTGACTTTTCTAAATGACCAGCTTGAACTTTGCTGAGCTAGAAAGGTGAGGCTCAGATTCTCTTCTCCCTCCTTCCTGTCCACATATTAATGGATATTAACTGAGGCTGATTCATTCTTAGTTGTGCAATAACAACTCACACAAGTGTCAAAGGTCACAGTAAAATGGGACCATGAAAAGAAATGTAATGGATAGAATTGTTCCCAAGTTCAATGGTAAGACATTATGGCTTCCTTGCCGTTGTTTCCAGTGTTGTCATTCTCTGATGAGCTTTTCAAAGAGAGCCAGGAGACCCATTGTTTCCCAGTCGGCCATCCCATACACGCTAGCAGAGTTCATCTGAATCTGATGCCCAGGGGCACCTGGGGGGCTCAGTCAGTTGGGCGTCCAGCTCAGGTCATGATCTCGGGATTGCAAGATGGAGCCCTGCCTGAGGCTCCACGCTCAGCAGGGAGTCTGCTTGAGATTCTCTCCCTCTTCCTTTGCTACTCCCCCCTGAGCATGCTCTATCTGTAAAATAAATAAATCTTTTAAAAAAGAAAAAAAATCAGATGCCCAGAAGGTATGCTTCCTACATCAGGCACACCTGAGCGTTTCCTGAAGCTTCCTCCCCATGCAGGCCTCAGAGAAATGACACAGCCCCTACCTCAGAGCTCCCGGTCTCCTGAGGGAGACAGACCCTGGAGAGGGCCCCTGTTACACAAGCGCTAAAAGGGAGGCCCAGAGCTCTCCGCTGTCCCTGGGATGGGGGGGGGGGGGATGGGGAGAAGCCTCCTGGAGAACACGACCCCCGGGTGGGCCACGAGGGTCCAGCAGCCACCACCTTGTGAGAAAGCTCAGCAGAGCAACTCTGAGGGAACAGCAAGAACATGTCTGTTAATCTCACAATTAGAAAACTCGAATACTCTTTTTTTTTTTTTTTTTTAAGATTTTATTTGACAGAGAGAGACACAGCCAGAGAAGGAACAGAAGGAAGGAGGTGGCAGGCAGAGGGAGAAGCAGGCTTCCCGCTGAGCAGGGAGCCGAATGTGGGACTCGATCCCAGAATCCCAGGATCATGATCCCAGCTGAAGGCAGACGTTTAATGACTGAGCCACTTGGATGCCCCAAACCTCAAATACTCTAGATGTAGGTCTAAACAAAACAGTTGTAGCAACTGCTGGTTTTCCTGAAAAGCATGAACACCAGGCCTTTGTGTTGAGGCAGATCTAGCTTCACGTCCTGATTCTATCATGTACGGACTGTAATCTGGAGGCTCTAGCGTCCTATCTCTCTCGGAGCCTCAGTTTCCTTATTTGTAAGATTAGCATCATACTTACTTTGTGGGTGGGTTTTAGCGATTACAAGAGATGGCATATGTACAGATCTGTGACGAGTAGGATTGCTGGATTGGGCAAATAAAAATACAGGAACCCAGTTAAATTGGAATTTCATAAAACGACAAATAATTGTGGAGCATAAGTATGTCCCAAACATATCATGGGACATACTTACACTCCACAATTATTTGTTGTTTATCTGAAATTCAAACTTAACTGGGCATTCTATGTTATTTTGTCTAATATAATAAATTCTCATCATAAATGAACTGTAACTCAGTAAGTTATTGGCATAATGAGTATTTTTTTTTTTTTTTAAATTCTGGGAAGTACTGACTTGGAGTAAGCAGGAATTTGGGGCACTACCTGATATGTGGGTATGGATGTACATACATGTGGATGTTTACATGTTGGGGTGGGAAAGCTGTTAGTTAATGTAAGGAATTCAAAAGCTTCTTCAGGATTTACAAACATATAAAGAATTTTTTTTCAAGTTGGTTACCACCAGCAACAACAGTAAGAAAATCAAGAGATTCCTAAGAACCATTTCAAGTCTAAAGTCCAGTCTAATGTTCCCCCGCCCGCCCCCCCAGATCTGACTTTTGGCACTTCATAACCTTGAACTTCTTAGGAAATTGAAATGCTATAGCTGTTGACCTTTTCTCAAGGCATAAAGATAGCTGCTGGGCCCTTACTGGGTCAGATTCTATGTTTATGGCCTCTCTCCTAATCGCACTGCTGGGTCCTGGCATCCTTGCCAAATGAGAGGAGACGGCACCCGGCAGCCCAGCCAGAGGAGCAGAGTCTAGAACTTCACAGCACATAGCTTACGCCCTCTGGGGAGGGGTTCAGAAGGGGATAAGATAAGTCCCCTGCCCTCTAAGAGTTTATAATGATGCTATTGGGTCTGGGGAAGGAAAGAAGGATCATCGTTACATGGAGTCACTTCCTGCAACGTCTGCTGTGCACGGGCGAGGTCAGCTTCAGTCTCCCCAGAGCCCCCCAGTTCCTGACACACAGTACCGGCCTCCTGAACATTTCCTGGGTGAATGAATCGGTGTGGGCCAGATTCCCGCAGGAAGGACTCAGGGAATCGTTGAGTCAGAAATGGGCCTTACAGGAAGAACCCTTGCTGAGCAAAAAATCGTCCTCGTCGTCATCGTAGAGCTGACCTGTGCCATGAACCAGCCACGGGGCAAAGTAATTTACGTAAACTCTGCTCAGATGTTTCCAGTACCCTTTACAAGGTTAGGTCCACATGGCCCAAAAGCCCATTTTTCTTACGCAAATCAGCTTGTGCTTGGACTCTTCAGGGAGACCTTCCCTGACCGCACTATCAAAGAGCATGCCTTCTTGCTCTCTCCTCAGGCCCTATTGCTTCATGGCTTTTATGACCACTGAATATGAATTTATTCATTCTCTTTTGCCTCTCTGCAGTTCCTGAGGGCACAAGATGTGTCTGTGTCATCACTGCTGCATTCCCAGCACCCACCAGCCATCTCATTTCCTGGCACTTAGTAGACCCTCAGTAAATATTTATTGAGCAAGTACATCATCTGCACAGAATCATCTCCTCAGCCAAAAAACCAACCAAACAAACAAAAAACACAACACCTAAAAACAAAACAAAAAAATCCCCATAGCTGACAAGGACTAGCTTCAGAGTTCCCAGATCCAAACATCCAGTGGTGAGCCTGGGCATCTTTTTCTTTTCTTTCTTTTCTTTTCTTTCTTTCTTTTTTTTTTTTTTTTAAATTCTGTGTGTGACTTGAATGTGTAGCTGAAGATGAGGGTCTCCTGGCGGGCATGCCACTGTAAGGAAAGTGTGCGGACCCATGCTAAAATCTCACAGATGAAATGTCCTCTCTGCAGTTTTCCACATAAAGCTTTCTAGAACCTTCTCTACTCTAAGAAACATGATGCCCAGGACCTTTACTCAGTGTAAGATTGTTTTTGTGGAGAGTTTCTAATCACCCATCAGAATGTTGCAAATGTTATTTTATTTTAATTCCAGTAGAGTTAACATACAGTGTTTTACTACTTTCAGGTGTACAGTGTAGGGACTCAGCAATTTTCTCCATTCCTTAGTGTTCATCAAGACAAGCGCGCTCTTCATCCCCAGCACCTGTGTCCCCCACCCCCACCTCCTTTGCTCTCATGGCCATCCGTGTCTTCTCTGTAGTGGAGAGTCTGTTTCTTGGTTGACCTCCCTAGCTCTTTTTTTTCCCCTTTGCTCTTCTTTCCTACTTTAAAAAGTGAGACCACACCACCATAAGCAACACGTATATTTGAAATAAAATTTATTTTCCATGACCTTTACACATGAAAAGATGCTCAACCTCATTCAAAGTAAGAGACAGGGAAGTGATAACTACTGATATCACTTCTCATCTGTCAGGTGGTGAAAATGCAGAAGTTTGACAATGCATCTTATTGGCAAGGCAGCAGGGAAGCAGCCACTCAGTCACATTCCTGGTGGAAGGCAGCCTGTGGCGTGCACACATAATGGTCTACTCAGCCATTAAGAAAAGTGGGGAAGCCATCTCAAGTACTGGTATGAAGTCATCGCCATGTATTTTAAGTATTTTATTTTGTAGTATTTTAAGCAAATGTAGTATTTTAAGCAAAAAAAAAAAAAAAAGCACAGTGAGGGGCAGATCTTTATAGTATGATACTTGTTGTGTAAATAGGGGAGGGAAATATTAGTATCTATAGACATTTGTTCATGTTTTTTAAAATAATGGAAAGATAGGGGACGCCTGGGTGGCTCAGTCAGTTAAGCATCTGTCTTCTGCTCAGGTCATGATCCCAGGATACTGGGATTGGTCCCACATCAGCTCCCTGCTCAGCAGGAAGTCTGCTTCTCCCTCTCTCGGCCCCTCCCCCTGTCCATGCTCTATCTCTGTCTGTCTCAAATGAATAAAATCTTAAAAAAAAAAAAAGGAAAGATAAACCTAAAACTAATATAAATAATTAGCTATGAAGAAGGGAAACTAGGCTTTTCTCAATATATATACTTCATTTAAAATTTTTATTTGTGACATATTTACACTGAGAAGAAATATTTCACACTAATTTAGAATATAGGATTTTGGGGCAGCTGGCTGGCTCAGTCAGAAGAGTGTGTGACACTTATCTCAGGTTGTGAGTTCAAGTCCCATGTTGGGTATAGAGCTTATGTTAAAAAGAAAAGAAAAGGAAAAAACCCATAACATCTTACGAAATATTTTAAGAGCAAAAATAATTTTAAAGAAACTTAATGTATAGCCTGTAGTCTTATTGTTAGTGGTTATGTTTGGTTTTTAAATGTTTGATATTAATATTTATTTATATGATTTATCATGTTGTTAGAAATCAAATCTTTTAGCCTAACAAAGCTGCAAATATAAAATAAAAGATAGTAAGTAAAATCTTTGCAGTATTAAATTTGAATTGAAACTATTAGCATGACCTTGATTACCTTTCCCCAAAACACACAGTTAATAGTTCTGTCCACTGAGGCCTAAGAACAGTGGCAGTCGAGTAGCAAAGACCAGTGTCTGTTCTCCAAATGCCATTTCCCACCAGAAGGAACCAGGGCACATTGGAGGAGTGACTGGTTCCCGGTCTGGAGCAGGAGCCTACGAGAGGAGCCTGGGGAATCTTTGGGGCCCATGGCAAGTCTCAGGCATCTCAGACTGATGGGGTCCTGTCAAAACACCAGAGCCAACCTGGAGGAGCCCCTAAATGGCCAGAGATGAGACCATTAGAGCATCAAAAACAATAGCTGCCATCAACTAAAACACACTGAATATAGAAAACGCTGAGTTCATAATGATACTTAAAATAAGAAATCCAAACGTATGACATAAACCATTCCCTGCTGAAGGCAGCTAGCACATTAATTCCTTACTTTGAAAACTAGTCATTAAAAGAAAAGAATTAAAATGTACCTTGCCTCATACTCCTCTTCTTTGCAGAGTGACGACACATTCCTAGAACTGCCTGGTTGTGGAATTTCTTTAGAAGATTCATTTATTTATTTTTAAAGATTTTATTTATTTTCGAGAAACAGAGAGAGCACAAGCAGGGAGGGGAGGGGCAGAGAGAGAAGGAGAAGCAGGCGTCCCACTGAGCAGGGAGCCTGACATGGGACTCGATCCCAGGACCCTGGATTATGACTGGAGCCAAAGGCAGATACTTAATTAACTGAGCCACCCAGACACCCCAGAGATGTAGAACCTGACGCGGGGCCTGATCCCACAACCCTGAGCAAACCAAGAGTCGGATACCCAACTGACTGAGCCACCCAGGTGCCCCCTGGAATGTTTATACACCCAAGAGAAACCCTCATGTGTTTAACTCCCTTTGTTGGGATCTCTGTTGTGTACAACCAAACTTAATTGTAGCTAGGAATCTCTGTTGTGTACGACCAAACTTAATTGTAACTGAGGCCATGTGTATAAACAAAACACTACATTTTCTTGGCTAGTGAAGTTGCTTTCTCCCCCCATGGCTGGAACTCCTTCAGTCTTTGTTCAATGTACAGTTTTCTCCACCGGTACTGCGTTGAGATAATAATGATAATCAGGGGTGCATAATTTCAGCTCTGAAGAGGAGCGGGACAGACTCTTGGTTCACAACAATAAAACAGATATGGTGACTGTGGCTGCCTTTCCACGCTGAAGCTGTCCAGAGGAGAATGAAAAATATTTTAAGGATGATGGGGAGGAGAAGAGGAAGATGGTAGTGGAAATTTTGTGAAAGAGTGACTTTTGAGCAGAAGCAGATGAAAGCACCTGGGGTTTCCGCACCAAGCCCTGGGCTAGCTAGAGGTGTTCACTGCATTCCCTGATTCAATCACCGCTAATGTAACCTCGGGTCTCCATTTTCACCGTGTGATTCCCCTTCCTTCCAAACTGTTATGTTGGCATTTTCCCATTTTATCACCGCTCCTCTCTGGAGGTGCCAGTGAAAAGTTAAGGGCCCCAGAAGCACAACCATGGAGGCCGTTGCCATAGGCAGAACAATGGAACCACAAAGACGGCTGGGTTCTCATCACACACCTGCCAGACTGCATGGCAGAGAGGAACGAAGGTAGCAGACAGCATTAAGGTTGCTAATCAGCTGACCTCAAGAGAGAGGGAGCAGGCCCAGTGTAATCACAAGAGCCCTTCAATCCGGGAGAGGGAGGCAGGAGAGAAGGTCAGGGTAATGCTGTGTGTAAGGACTCGGCCAGATGTTGCTAGCTCCAGATGTGGATGGGGGCCAAGTTCCAAGGGCTGTGGGTGGCCTCTGGGAGCTGGCAAGGGAAGGAGAAGAGACCCGCCCCCTAGAGACCCCAGAAGGGAGTGCAGACCTGGGGACTCCACACCTGTAGTCCCATGAGACCCATTTCAGACTTCTGGTCTCCAGAGCTGGGAAGTCATAAATCTGAGTTGTTTAAGCCACCAAGTTCATGCTTTCTTGTTGGAGCAGCAGTAACGGGTGGATACTCTTATCTACGGCCACAGACCGAACCTCCAATGTGAAGATGAACTGCCAGTAGCATTGGTGGGAAGCCCTTCTTTCCAGAGCCCAAAGGAAGGGTGAATCAGTCAAAGGAGTCCAAGAAGTTACTGAGGATAATTGGGTGTAACTTGAGCCCTAGTGTTAGCATGTACTTTCGCGAGGAATCCCTGCCGTCCGCCCAACTTGGACCTCTTGTTCTTTCTATAGACCACCTTCCTGTCGGGGCCTCAATCTCTGTGTGAGAGGTAAGGACCACATTTCACTTCAGGGCTACATTTTCTGCCTGTATGTGGAACACCCCTAAAAAAATTTTTGAAAAGAAAAAAAAAAACGGGTTATGTCTAGGTGTTAAACTTTTTCTTATTTTCTTTTCATTTGCGGGTCACAGGATGGGATCTTGGATACCCTGTAACATGGCCTGTTTTCTTATCAGTAAAGTTTTCTCTTCTTATTGATTCCCTGCTTACGTTTAATCCTGGCTTGTGTTTTTGGAGAGCGGTTACCTTCTTGTTGGATCTCCAGTCTCTGCTCTACATACTTGTCACATTTTCACCTCTCACTTTTCCCCTTCCTTCTCCCCTCTGAGTTGAGCGTCCACTCCACTCCCACGCCCATACACACTCACGTCCAGCGCGCGGCCCCCTGGGTCCCTGGAGCCACAGACTGAAGAGAACACATGATCCAGGGGACCACTGGGTCATTCTGAAGGTTTCAACACAGAGTTCACGCTTGGACCTGGTGAGGAAAGCCAATGCCGGGGGGGGGGGGAGCTTGGTTAATGAAAGAGCAAACTGAGCGTGGATTCCGAATTCCCAGATGGTAGGAAATGTTTGAGACTGTAATCAATGAAAAAATGAGCAGATGAAAAACACACAGAAGAAAATAGGATATCTGTTTTTTGTCATACTTTCCTCTTCTCAGGCTTAGTCTCCAAATCACTGCTCCGGTTCCCTTTCCTGTTGATGTGTGACCAAGTGTGTGACTTATTTCTAACGTTTTATTTTATTTATTATTATTATTTTTTTAAAACCGTGGTCCCATTATCTCATACAGCTTTTGATTTCTGATTCCCTCTCAACTAACTCCTTTTTCATCCTTTTGTTGTCTTATCCGTATATGGTCTTCTAGTTCAGAGATTCGTATCTTCCTCGATCTTATGGAGAGTTCAAACCTGATGTGTTCTAAAACGAGTTAGGTTTCCTGTAGAAATATTTTTTAAACACACGTTCTTCTGAAAACATCAAGTGCCAGATTCTCTATTTTGTAGGTTCGTAGGTTCCCCACATCACTTTTTCAGTATTATCCTTAAAAAGGAGATCTGTATTCAGCTCTAGCCAATGCCCGTAATCTTGGGGAGATGGTCAGTGTCAGAACCCTTTCTTTTGCACCTGAGACCGGAGGACGGATATGCACACCCCGGAACCCGTCTTTCTGTTAGCTTGTAACTTATTTTCATTCCAAATCTGCTCACTCTAAGGGCTAGGTCTCTGAACCTTCCAGGAAAGAGCTTCCGGTCTTCAACGTTGATCCTTCCCACAACCCAGAGGAGAATAAACTCTGGCAGTTCTGCCCGCGTTTACGCCTCCCACCTAACCCCACTCAGAGCCCCTCTGTTCTGTCTCTGGGCTTCTCCCTCCGGGCTTTCGTACGTAAACATCTGGGAGATAACCAAGCAGCATTTCCAGTTTCAAATGCTGCTGTAACTTCTTTATCTGCTCTCTTTGGTTCATGAGCATTTTCATAGGATGTAGGAAAAGGGTCATCAGTGTTGCCTGGTTTCCCTCTGGAGACTTCTCTGGGCTTTCAGAAACTCTCTGCACTTTCTGATTTGCGTAACCCCAAATAAGAACCCTATGCCAAGGGTCTCCTGGTTTCTTCCCCTCCTCTCTGAAATAGCACTTGTATTCCAAGGTCGCCCTCTGCAGAGTAGCTCCACAGGCTGGGCTCCCGCACAGCTGACTCTGAGATGGTGATAGGGTCCAGGGAGTCACTAGGGAAAGCATCCTAGGAAGGGTCCACATCCGCAGAGGGGTCTCAGGGGAGCAAGTGTAGGCAGAAGCAGAATTGAGACAAAGGCCTCAGTCGACTCTACAAGGAGCTCTGGGGTTGGGATGGCCCTTTAGATATCCCAGGTTGGGATAAGGGGGCAAATGATTGTTCTTGGGATGTTGGCCGCCCTGGAAGGAGGCATGACCTTGGGTCAGGCAATTTAAATAGAGTGGATGGTGAAAACCTCTTCCAGCAGCTCTCCAGCCTCTGTGGGAACAAATCCTTCCTTCCTGAAGGGGAATCTGGGTGGGAAACCAGTGTGTACCTTGGGCAGTCAGTGGATACGACCGCCCGGTACTCTGACCTCTCACTTTTTAAGGAACCAGGTGGGAACATACAGAGTGCTATCTTCAGTGGGTTGCTTCAGGTATAAGGGCAAGATTATAAACTTTTTGTAATCAGTTAGGGTAAGATAATAACCAGATGGCCTTAGATTGTTTAGAGTAAGTACTTTAAGCTAAAAATATTTTTTTAATGTTTAATTTTTTAGAAACATTTAAAAAATTTGTTTTCAATTGAGATGTAACTGACATTGACATGTAGCATGTAGGTTTCAGGAGTACAACATCATGATTCCGTATTTGTATGCATTGTGAACTGATCACCACAGTAAGTCTAGTTAACATCCATTGCCTTACATAGTACCAAAAAAAATTATTTTTCTTGAGATGGGAACTTTAAAGGTCTACTCTCTTAGCAGTTCTCACATATGCAAAGTGGTATGATTAGACATATTTATATTATCATAACTATGTATATTTATTAGCTAAAAACATTGTTGACAGCTGGGGAGCAAACACAGAATGGCATTAAATACATACAATCCTCCAGAGTAAGTGGTTAAAACTATGAAATGTTGCCTGCTCTGGCAAGGAGAATTAATGTAGAGACTCTTGGATCCTCAGAGGGAATTGATGCTGTCTCTGTTGTCTCCCTACGTGTTATATAAGAGCTGGAAAGTAGCATGATCCCAAACCTTAAGTACCTATAGAAGAGATTTTTGTCTCATTCAACTGTCAAGTGAATCCCTCATGTGCCTGCTGTCTCCCTCAGAGATAATGAATACCTAGTGATGGCAGCAATTCCAGTGGGGGTTCAGACCTGCAGAGGAGCGGGGGCGGAATGGGAATACCTGAGAGCTGGACAGGAGCACTCGGATTGAGGTGGCGATCCCTCCTGCCATCTGCTCCTCACCGTCTCTCTGTGGGGTTCGGGCCCAGTGCCACCAAACTGTGATTTTGCAAGAGAAGCTAGAAATCCAGACTTCCATATGAAATTCGCAGATTTTTTTAATATGGGAAATGAATTCATAATTAAAAATGGGACAACAACAACAACACTGTGTAAAGCAAGCAATAACTGTTAACCAGGTGAGGTCAGACCTATAAACTGCCAGATTATGACTCTCGAGTGTTGTCTTTCCTCAGAATCCTTTTCAGTAAACTTAGTGAGAATTAATGACTCTATCATTAGTTTTAATTGGCCCCAGGGTATTATTGTTGAAATAGACAGCCAATACCAAGAATATCACTAACATGCATTATCAAGATCATAACTATGCATTCCGTTGTATTTGGCAATAGTCCAAGTCAGTTAAAAAACCCTAAGGCTTTTGACCAGAGGCCATTATATAGCTTTTAGAGATCAAAGATCTAATCCCGTTTGCTCTTCAAAGTCAATTGTGATGTGGACACTCACTACTTTTTATTAGTACTTCCTCTCTCCACTGGGAACGCCTCCCTGTTCTTGGGAATTAGACTCCCTCTTCCCCGTCCCAGCAGTGCAGCTCCATTGAGAGCTGCTGTTTTCTTCTCTCATCTGGATTTCCTGTTCATGGTTTACTCATCGGATCCTGAGTGCCTGACCCAAGGCAGTTGAATCAGAGCTCCCTGAGGACAAGCTTGGGCCCTCTGTGTGGGGGAGGGGCAGGATCTGAGGCAGCCCAGGCAGCAGCGGGTGGTCCCAACAAGACGGAAGGAAGCTCTGCCCACGCAGAGCTTAGCCCAGCAAGTGAGAGGAGGACAGGGGAGTCTCGGCTGCATTTTCGATCCTGACTCTAGATGTTTCCCAGGCCCCATGGCCTCCCTTCCCTGTCTTCGTTCTCATTGTTTATGAAAACCAACAGCATTCATCATTAGGGAGCTACAGTTCAAACCACAATGAATACCACTTCCGGAACACTAATAAGGCTATCATTGAAAAGACAAGACAGTGGCAGTTATAGGTGAGGGCATGCAGAGATTGAAACCCTCATTGCTGATGGGTGATGGGACTGTAAAATGGGGCGGCCAGTTTGGAAAAAAGTCTGGAAGTTGCTCAAGAAGTCAAGCATGGAGTTACCACGTGACCCAGCAATTCCACTCTGAGGTGCATGCCCAAGAAAATTAGAAACACGTGTCCACCAAAACTTGTACTTGACTGTTCATTATTCATAATAGTCAAAAAATGGAAACAACCCAAGTATCTCTCAACTGGTGAATAGACAAAAAAATGTGGTCGATTCATACAATGAACTATTATTCAGACTTCAAAGAAATGAAGCACTTAAATGTGGCACAATACGTATTGACCTTGAACTCATGCTAAGTCAAAGGATCCAGTCGCAAAAGGTCACCTGTCATGTGACTGCCTGTGAATGAAGTGTCCAGAAGAGACAAATCTGTAGAGAAAGATCCAGAAAGATTAGTGGTTTCCCGAGGCTGGAAGGAGAGAAGAGAGGAGAGTGGGTATTAATGGATATGGAGTTTTTTCTTTTAAATACAACTTTTATTCTGAGGCTATATAGTGGTAATTATTCCATAACTATGAATATGCTAAAAAAAATTAAAACAACACTGCGTTGTATACTTTCAAAGGGTGAATTTTGGGGTGCCTTTTAGTCTTTTAAAAAATTAAAAATAAAAGGGTGAGAATTTTATGCTATGCAAATTATGTCTCCATAAAGTTGTTGTAAAAGGCAGTGAGGTATACTTGTTCGCAGTAAGTTTGTGTCAGATAACGTCAGTAATTTTGTGTCAGATAATGTCAGTGTTTCATTTCCCTGTCCTATTTCATCAGAAGCCTTGTAACTAGCAAGACTCAGCAAATTAATATGCTAACATTCAACAGCTACAACAGTGTTTATCACAGGGAGTGGAGGATGTGGGAGACAAAAGTCCTGGGAATATAAAAAGCGCTTCAGAACAAAGCAAAGATTTAAAAGGTGGAGGGTTTGATGCAGCCCGCCCCAGGCGTGGTCTGGTTCAGGATAGAGCGTCCTCCGCCTGCCGGGCACGTGGTTCACTGCACAAGGGCACAGAGTGAACAGCTGAGTAGGGGCTGAGCTTAGTCTGTTCTCTGTCCCCAATGCCATGCGCCCCCGTGCTTCTGTCCAGAAGGACGCCTTTCTCTAACCTGCACCAAGGTGCCCTGCAGCTTGGTGACAGCCCTCAATGAAGCAAGAGACAACAGGTGATAAACAGCAAAGCAGAGGGGAGTCACCATGCGGTGGGACAGTTAAGAAAACCTTTCTGAAAGATGTGAGGGTAGCAATGGGCCTTGAAGAAAGGGTAGACAGATGTAGACTGAGTGAGGAGGACAGTGAGGGGTTGAGAGAGGCGCTAAAGGAAAAGCTGAATGAGGAAGTGGAAATGTTGGGGGCATATTTGGGGAAACACATGTGGCCCAGTTCATTCACTGGTCACACATTTCCTGAGCCAAGCACTAGGACTAAAACATCACCAAGACATAGCCTCCGGCCCAAAGGGCCAGAAATCTGATAGGAGAGGAGAGACCAGCATCCCATCAGAGGGAGACAGGTGTGACGGTGGAATGTTCCACAGCCTCTAGGTTCTCTATAACCAGAGAAAGAGCAGTTCACATAGGGGGTGTTTTCTAGTGTTCAGATGACCAGGAGAAAATCCTGGATGCCGAAGTGCAACAGGAAAAAATGTCCCTGAAAATGTTCTCCTGTCTAAATAAAACAGATTTGTAAGTTCTGTGTTTGGAAATCTCATGGAGTTAGACCTGGAACATAGGCTCTCTGAGGCTCATTTATCTTATGGCTACTTAATTGTCCTCAAGCTGTTGTCTGGGGTCAAACTGATTATGAGCCAGTGTGTAAAGGGCGTGGCCTATGTTTTGCTTCTGCTTCGATGTTGTACCCTCAAAGTCAAATGTCAGAGAATTTCGTCTCATTCCTGTGAAAGACAAGAGAGGACATGTGATTTCACACTCATGTGGTACAGAGCAATTAAAGCAAGTTTGTTCTCGGAGACTCCTGAGTTATGTCGTGATGAGAAATGAATGGAACTTCTGTGTAATCTTACTCTGTGGAGGTGTGGAGAGGCGGCTGCTCAGCAGCCAACACAGTTATGAGCCTCTCTCTCCAAACATGAGGCCTCAAGCACGTCATCAGCCTGGATCTGTGCTAATGTTTTTTCTGGAAAGCTTGTTTTAGAATATTGGACCATATTAATTTAGAGTCCTCAGGATTCAAATCACCTGAATATTTAGGGGACCCCATTCATAACCATGATCAACTAATCAGACAAATGAAGATTTCAGGTCAAATGGTTAGTCTTCTGGGCCAGTGTCATCCAACTGTTAGGCTCATCTTACATCTTGAAGCCTTTTCTACAGATGAGCAAGAGGCTTCCAATCAGCTTCCAGCTTCGTGTTCTAACATGGGTGGCACTCATGGAATGGAGAAGGTCATGGGTCAGAATGCACATCTGGCATGGTCGAGTCATTGGTAGAAGGCCAGGAGCCCTCTTGTCCCTTGCATCCTCAAGGAAATGGGAGAGGTCAAAGGACCTGACATCACAGGAAGGAAGGGAGCAGCCCTCTTCTGTCCTCCGGAGACTTAAACAAGGATACCAGGCTGTCTTCTCTGATAAACTTAGGTCTGTTTTAATAGAAGTAGACTATGAATCCAGTCTTTTTTATAAAAGAATATGGTTTCTGGGGTTTTTGTAAGCTAATTTTTTTGAGGTATAATACATATAAAATGTAAGATTTGCCATTGTAGCCATCTGTGACTGTGCACTACGGTGACATGAATCACATTCATGATGTGTGCACCCACCACCATTAACTGTTCCAGAATTTTTTATCGACTCCTGCAGAAGCTCTATACCACTAAGTGATAATTCCTTCTCTCCTTTTCTCCACAGCACCTGGTCACCCCGAACCTACCTTCTGCCTCTATGAATGTGTCTCTTCTAGATATTCCAGGTAAGTGATATCATGCAATATTTTCCTTTTTATGTCTTGTTTGTTTCACCTCGCTTTATGTTGTCAAGGTCCATTCATGTTAGAGCATATGTGAGGACTTTCTTCCTTTTTATGCTTAATAGCATCACGTTGCATGTGTATACTACATTTTGTGTTTACCCATTTATCTGTCATTGGACACTTGGGTTGCTTTGAAATCTTGACTGTTATGAATAGGACTGCTGTGAACATTGGCATATGAGTGTTTGAGGCCCTGTTTTCAATTCTTTGGGGTATATACCTAGGAGTGGATTTGATAGGTCGTATGGCAATTCTATGTTTAACTCTTTGAGGAACAACCTAACTCTTTTCCTCAATAGCTGCACCAATTTCACATTCCCACCAGCAATGTACAAGGGCTTCCATCTCTCCACCTCCTCGCTGACACTTGTTATTTTCCATGTTTGGATTATATTCCAGTTGTTGTGAAATGTTTTCTCATTTTGGCTTCAATGAGCATTTCACTAATGATGGATGATGGGGCATCTTTTCATATGCTTTGGATAATTTGTTTGTCTTCTTGGGAAAAATGTTTGTCCATTTTTTAATTGGATTGTTGAGTTCTAAGAGCTCTTTATATATTCTAGATATTAAATCCTTATCAGATATATGACCTACATATATTTTCTCTTATTCCATGGGTGTCTTTTCACTCTCTTGATAATGTAGTCTGTTTTTTAAGCAATATCTTCAGTTATTTTTTTTTTTAAGATTTTATTTATTTATTTGACAGAGAGAGATCACAAGTAGGCAGAGAGGCAGGCAGAAAGAGGGTGGGAAGCAGACTCCCTGCTGAGCAGAGAGCCCGACGCGGGGCTCGATCCCAGGATCCTGAGATCATGACCCGAGCTGAAGGCAGAGGCTTAACCCACTGAGCCACCCAGGCACCCCCAGTTCTTTTTTTTTTTTTTTTAGATTTTCTTTTTTTTAAAGTGACCTCTACACCCAACATGGGGCTGCAGCATCTCTAATTTTTAATGGAAGGAGGAAGCCATAATAGGGAATGAAGAAAAATGCAAGGAAGAGATCATGGGCATAAAGTGGAAACAAGCAGTGGGAGGAAGAGTAAACGCACACCTCCATGGAACAACTATCACTTTCCCCAGAGCCACAGACTTCTAAGAGCATTTGAAGCCCTCTCCACTTCATCTTATCTGGTTTGCTGGAAATGAAGGATAGAAGTGTAGAGCCCATATTTCAAGAGTCATACATACCTGTGCTAGAATCTCAGATCAGTCACCCAGTAGCTGCGGACCTGGGAGGAGGTATCTGGTCTGTGTGAACTTCAGTTTCTTCAACCATTCAGTGAGATAATATAAAGAAAGCGTTTAGGAGCGCCTGGGTGGCTCAGTGGGTTAAAGCTTCTGTCTTCTGCTTAGGTCATGATCTCAGGGTCCTGGGATTGAGCCCCACATCAGGCTCTCTGCTCAGCAGGGAGCCTGATCCCCACCCCCACCCCCGCCTGCCTCTCGGCCTACTTGTGATCTCTGTCTGTCAAATAAATAAATTTTTTTAAATCTTAAAAAAAAAAAAAAGAAAGCATTTAGTGTACCTGGCACACAGTAGGAACTCAGTAAAGGGTAGCTTTGAATATCATTATTGTGCTACATCAACATCTAGCCCTGAGTCTTTCTGGCACCCTCTTAGCTCTCCATGTGACCTAGAAGTCTGCAACCTATCTTCTACAGGACAGCTCCCTTGAACATCTCCCTTCTCTGTTGGTCATTGACGTCGCTCACCTTATCAGGTGGGAACTTTAGTCCTTACCTTTAAAGCACCTACATGTATTTTCATATCTTGGTATCCCTGTATGTTCTGCTTATTACTTTCAGAGGGATGTGAGGGTTGGGGGGGCAGTCTGTTTGCTGTCTTTCTTTTGGTACATTTTCCCAGATTCCCTAAAGAACGGAAAAGGGTGGAGTCCTGCATACTTTGCTTTGTTACCTGTAGGATTTGGCTCCTAATTTAAATGAAGGCATTGAGCATCAATGGGCTTGGCAGCGTTCTGTATAGAATTCAGATTATGAATGAGGAACAGATGTGCAAAAATTGACAACAAGGCAGAAAATAATTAGTACCATGAAAATGACACAAGCAAAATATTACAGGTTTATGCAAGGAAATATTTACTTACGGTCAAAGGATTCATAAAAGGCTTCATGGAAGGGGTGTCTGTCTGGCTCAGTTGGTAGAGCATGTGATTGTTGATCTTGGGGTTGAGTTTGAGCCCCATACCAAGTGGTGAGATTACTTAAAAATAAAATCTTAAAAAAAAAGTCAGGGCACCTGGGTGGCTCAGTGGGTTAAAGCCACTGCCTTCAGCTCAGGTCATGATCCCAGGGTCCTGGGATTGAGCCCTGCATCGGACTCTCTGCTCAGTGGGGAGCCTGCTTTCCCCCCCACCTGCCTCTCTGCCTACTTGTGATCTCTCTCTGTGTTAAATAAACAAATAAAGTCTTAAAAAAAAAAAAAAGTCTTCGTAGAAAAGGAAGAAGTTGAAAGACTAAGTTTTTAGATTCAATGAGAGGATACAAGATTAGTGCTCCAGGTACACGGAAGAATAACAGCACAGACACAAAGGTCGAGTGTTACACATGTTTTCTTATTTAATCTACTAATCAGCCTATTAGCAGGGGCCTCTGCACTATGCCCATCCCTGGGATCCAGACATGTTTATGTTTGCCTGGCCTGTTAGGTGGCCCCTAAGAGTCACTTGTTTACTCACTCACTCTTCAGTAATAAATAGGCTTGTTGGAGTACAGCCCAATGTGCTGCTTTTCATGTCTTCCCTTTGAGTGTGCACCCGACCTCATGACTTACCTCTAAGAAGAACGTGGCAGAAATAATGGGATGTCACAGCAAGATTCAGTTATAGAAAGACTGCGACTTCAGTCTTGGACACTTTCCCTCTCTTAGTCTCTCTCTCGGATTTCTCACTCTGGGGAATGCCAGCTCCATGTTGCATGCAGCCCCATGGAGAGGCCCACATGGCAATATCTGTGGCCAACAACCAACAAGACCCTGTGGCTCATCATCAAGCCTGAGTGAGGTTAGAACATACCGCAGGTGAGAAGCTCCACCAGACACCTTGACTGTAGCCTGGGCCAAAGGCATTCATGACGTACAGAAAGTTAGGAGAAAATAAAAGATTTTTTCTTAACTTTTAAGTTGCTAAGGTTTGGAGTCATGTGTTACACAGCACGTTATGCAGACTTTGTTGAAAGTTTAAATTTAACTAGTATCTTTATCTCCAAACAAAAAAAGATAAGACACTTAGCTTCTTTTACTTTTCTCCACACTTCTCTCAACTTTCATGTTACTACTCCCTAAAATTTTGGCTCCAGCTTGTTTTTAAACACATAATTTTAAAAATATATTATTTATTTTTATTCGCATCAACGATTTTTTAAAAGATTTTATTTATTTATTTGACAAAGACCTCAAGTAGGCAGAGAGGCAGAGCGGGAAAGGGAAGCAGGCGCGCCACTGAGCAGAGAGCCCGATGCGGGGCTTGATCTCAGGACCCTGAGATCATGACCTGAGCCGAAAGCAGAGGCCTAACCCACTGAGCCACCCAGGTGCCCCACGCATCAACAATTTTTAATAATTTATTTGCTCGTGGTAGCTTTCTGCAATCTTTCTTAAGATTCACTTTTTTTTCTTGCTGAAGTACACCCTAATTTAGTTCTTTCAGAGACAATCTTTTGATAGTAAACTTTTTAAGTATTTGTAGGTCTGAAAATGTTTTTATTTTGCCTTTACTCTTGGATGATAATTTGGGTAGAAAGAGAATTCTGGGTCCCAAATTACTTTTACACATTGAGTCCTGCCTTCAGTGTTGCTGATAATCTCATTCTCATTTCTTCTAGATATTATGTCTTCTTCCCCTGGTAGTTTTTAGAGTGTTCACCTTATTTCTGATATACTGGAATTTTACATGATATGTTCATGAGTGTGTTCTTTAGAGGTTCTGCTGTACGCTTCATGGAAATATTCCAATGGAGGACTCATTTTTTCCCTTCAGTTTTGGGATGTTCTTGCTAGTATGTATGTTTTCGACACCCTCTTCACTATTCCTTCGACTCTGCTTCTGATACTCTTACTAAATATATATATCAAAGCATCTGGATGTGTTGTCATGTTCTTCTTAAACTTTTCCTTAAGATTTTCCCTCTCTTTATCTCCTCAGGCTGCATTCTGGTAGATATACTTTGACCTTGGGGTTCATTCATTCCCTCTGTAGCAGTGAAGACCCACCAGGAAGCTCCTTTATTGTGTATTTTCTTCCCATAGCTGTGTCTTTCATTTTAATATTTCTAGTTGATTCTAATTCTAGCACATTCTTGTTTCAAACTCTCTTTTGTTTTATGGCTTTTTATTCCCACCTAAACTTATTTCTTTGAGGAGTTTGAGAATATCGTCCTTGGGGAGCTCACCCTCCACCTAGCACTCATAGGTACTGAACAATACATGTTTATGAATGGATCAAATTGAAATAAATGTTCCAAGAGCTAGAAGCTTCTCTGGGAGGGAGAACCAAGAACACTCCTCTCTCTTTCTGCTTTCCATCTTCTCAAAGGACACCACATGAGGATGAAATGGAGATGTTTCTAAAATGCATCTTACACAGTCAGAGATAGATACAGGAAATTATATTCCTCTGGAGAGGTGCTGGGAAGTCACTTCCCTTTTTCCTCCCCTTCAAGCCTTAATATAGAAAGCCCAGAGGACATATCACTCAGGAACTGTTCGTCATGATCAAAAGTTTGTGAGGAAGTATCATCGCAAAGCAGACCAAGACAACAGACCTATAAACTCACAGTGGCCAAGACTCTCGGCCTCCGCTGGGTAACAATCGGAAGCTTAACTCAATCGTGGCACAAACCAGTAACAAGAAGTGAGAGCTCTGTCTTTAGCATTTGAAACCTGAGATCAGTAATCGGGTTAATGTTGTAATTTGGATTTAGAGGAGATTTTAGCCTAACAATTCTAGTTTGAAACTTGAGCTTTGCTGGGAGGGCTGGGGATGAGTAATTCAAGTTTCTTTGGGCCACATTGAGAAAATGACGTTTTGTTAGAGAAGTGCTTGGGCAGTAAACATGATGGATACAGGTTAAATTCCGTTGTAGTTTCCATCTGTGTGAGTGAGTGAATCTAATGTGAGTACATAACGTGGTTGTCGTTGGTGTGAGTGAACCGCTGTGCTGTACAAACCTTACACACCAGGTGAGAGCACAGCTTTTCAAAACTGTATTTTGAAACCTGAGCACGTCAGATATACTCGCTCCCTCAGCCTCTGCTTCTACCCTGTGAAATGAATGGCTTCATTAAAACCTAGTTCTTTCCAAATCTAACAAATCGCCTTGTCATACACGGGCTCTACATAGTTAGTCCATTTTAAAATCTTCTAAGAAGTGATCCTCCAGCTTTCTGAGTATCTTGGACATGGGGTGTTTTCACGGTTTGCCTCCCCTTCCAGAAAGAAATCCAACATTTGTTGAGAACCTACCACGAGCCCAACACTGCACTGTCCTTAGTTATGTTCTCTTATTTCAACTCTGTAACAGCCTCCATGCCATAGCTGTCATGTCCCCATTTTACAGATGAGAACACCACGGATAGAGAAATTGAGTGAGATTCCCAAGGCCAGTAAGTGGAAGACCAGGAATTTAAGCCCAAGTTATCTGGTGTTCTTCCCACGGGGGTACCCTGTGGGAAGGAGGAACCTGGAGGGACAGGCCCACCAGCTGGCAGTGGGGGGCAGATCGGTGCCTCCTGGCTTGGAGCTCATGGCACAAATCCCTCCCTGAGGAACAGCTCATGGGCAGGCCCGCCCGCCTGCCCAGGCACAGGCTTTCCTCTCAGTTTTCGCTTCTTGTATAAAAGTATTCACATCGGGGTTTCAGGAGCCAAGGCTGGGGGCCAGCACATCGCTCAGGCACTCTCTTTAAACCAGTAGCAACCTGGCAGCTGTATTTTCCAAGTCTGGCCAGACAGATCCTTCTGTTTGGCTTTGTTACTTGCAAGGGAGCCTCCCGCCCTTTCACAGACTCGGTGCTGGGTGGAAAGCTACATTTATAGAGTGTTCTGGATAATGAGGTCAGGCAAACACTTGGAGAGACAGCTCACAGAGTACAGGGACACCACTGTCTTTTTCCAGGGTGATCTGGAAAAAGAAATTGGATGCTGGACCAGACAACGTCTGCGGTTCCCTCCGAATTGGTGCAGCGCGCCAGTGCCTGGCTAGAAGGGGACGCAGCTGAAGGAAGCACTGTAACAGCATTATTCTCGAAGGTGGTATTTTTAGTGCATAGTGTGTAAGGTGTGACCCTCTTCTGTGGGGCGACACAGAATGGAAACTTGCTTCATGCCAAATTGCCACCGCATTAAGAACTGAACTGAAGTATTAAGATACCTTCAGAGAACTTTCCAGCAGAGATCCTCAGATTTGTTTTTATTTTAATCAGACATACAGACTTACCGGGGGAAATTAAAATAAGGTAAGATCTGGTATGTCGGTACCTCTTGCTGATTTTCTCCCATCGGTTTCCCTAAGGTTTTTTTTTCTTGACTGTCCTCCTAACCACATCAAGGCACTGATCTCTAACCTTTGTTGACTTTGTCTCTCTTCACTACAAACCCTTGGGCACTGATCTCCAGTATATGTATATTTACGTAGGAATTCTAGCCCTTTACTGTAGTACTGACATTCTCTGCACAATGTTAAACAGGCCAAAATTAAATTTTAAAGGATAAAATAAATAAAGATCAAACTTTTTTTTTTTTTCATTTGAAGACCTAATCAGCTTTATGCAAAATTCATGAATCAGGCAGCATCCCGTCTAGTGAGTAGAAAGAGCTCCAGGGAGCTGTACAAAATGCACTTTTGTAGGCAGATGGGGACAGGAAAAGGAAGTTTCTTAACAAGGAGGGGGCGGTGCTTGGATGGCTCAGATGGTTGAACGTCTGCCTACAGCCCAGGTCATGGTCCCAGGGGCCTGGGATCGAGCCCCGCATTGGTTCCCTACTCAGTGGGGAGCCTGCTTCTTCCTTTCCCGTTGCCATTCCGTCCGCCTGTACTCTCTGGCTCTCAACTAAATAAATAAAATCTTAAACAAAAACAAAAAACGAAGAGAGGATTCTTCCAGGCAGGGTCTTCCTTTGGATGAAGGGTAGGGTCCACCACACAGACTCCCTCACTAATACAGATCAGACGGTTCCAGAGTCCCTGGTGACAAGTCCCATTTCCGGGACCTGGCTGAAATTGGGGTTAGATAGTCTTAGTTTGCCGATGTGGGGCTCGGCACGAGTGACCTCATCTTGGGCCAATGTGCCCTTAGCACCGCCCTCCACTACTGCTCTGTGGTTCTCTCGGCCTCTGTTGAACCTTCGTGTGGTATTCATGGGTCGTGACATTTTGTGCTTGATTCCAAGACACAAGCCATGACTTTGGATTCAGTTCTGAAAGCAGTCTCTCTCTTCATTCCTCTTCCGACATTCCGGTCTTCGGGAGATCATTTGCTTGGTGATTAGTGGCTATAAACATGCCTTTAAAGTTTTTGACAGAAACACATCAGGGAGATAAGTTATAACTGTCTTAAACAGGATAATTCCTCATGTCCAGAGTGGCCTTTGGGGCCACCGTCCCCCCTTGACCTAAACCAAGTAAGTTGAAGATCCTATTGAAGGAGTCACTCTTTTTTTTTTTTTTTTTAAAGATTTATTTATTTATTTGACAGAGAGATCGCAGGTAGGCAGAGAGGCAGGCAGAGGGGGTTGGGGAAGCAGGCCACCTGCTGAGCAGAGAGCCGGATGTGGGTCTCGATCCCAGGACCCTCAGATCATGACCTGAGCCGAACGCGAGGCTTAACCCACTGAGCCACCCAGGCACCCCAGGAGTCACCCTTTTAAAGCCAAGTAGCTTGCTCAGGTATTTCTGGTCGTTGAATTTCAGCCTCCCCAGAAAATTTTCTCCAGCTACAGCAGTGGTGTTGGCCACAGCACTGAGCCTCCTAGCTCAGCTGAAAGATAAACACCAGCTACCCTATTATCGAGATCAACTTTGGCCAGAGAGTCTAGGACTTTTTTTGAGAAACTGTTGCTTTAACAACAGATTCTGTGGTATTCTTAGGAGAGGTTCCTGATTATTTCACACTTAGTCCTAAACAGGGCAGTAGGGCCCCTGCCAAAGGAAGGGAATCCTGAATCAGGAGTGCCTCTTGGCCATTCCCATTTGAATCTGTAGCTCAAGACTGGGTAAGTGATAGCCAGTAAAATTTTAGGAGGCTAGTAAAATTTTAGGAGTCTGTAGACCACACAGGCAGTTTTGTTCTGGTTTATCTTTCCTCGGTCCCGGTTTTTTGCTAAAAGCCAAGACGCAAAATTCCCCTTGGGTTGAACCGGCCGACATCAACAGTTGGAAGGGCAGACTGAGGGCTCCACACTGACGGATCAGGAACAGCACACGGCCACCGACAACGCCCACGCAGATCTGCAGGCAGCTTGAAGGTCTGCTCAGAACCCTGGGAATTGTGGTCCGAAAGGCTGAGGGCGTGGCTCTGGACTAAGTCCTCCGCCGACTCAGCTGGGCTCCAGATTATAGGTGGATTACATCAGCCTGCCCTGCCCCTCATGGGAAAGTCAATTTCCCATGAAATTGTCAATGACTTTGTGGAAAAGTCAACCAGGAGCTCAGGGCAAAGAGAACAGAGCTCAGAACCGAGAGGAACTTACCCATGATGCCCAGAAACATTGAGAAAGACAGAGAACTCAAAGAGGGGTTCACAGGTCCTGGGCCTGTGTTTCTCATTGTCCCCAGATACCATCAGAATTTCACTTTGGATCCCACCACTGCCACCAAATCTGTTAAAAAACAAAATTCAACCAAGTAACTTTGAAGGTCTAATTGGCTTTATTCAATGACTCATGAATCACGCAGCGCCCCATCTAGCAGATAGAAAGGCACTCCCAGGTTAAACTATTTTAAAATTACTTTTAAACTGGGTTTTATTTCATAACAGTACAAAAACTACTTCTTTTGCTAGAGAGAACAATATGATTATTTAAATATACTTCTTTCTCTTTAAGAAAACAGGATTTGGAACTATGATACTGCAGTACAGAATTTGGGGCTAGTTCAGTTTATTACAATACTTTTTTTTTAAGTTTTATTTAATGAAATAATCTTTATACACAACATGGAGCTGGAACTTATGGCCCCAAGATCAGGAGTCTTATGCTCTACCGACTGAGCCAGCCAAGCACCCCATACTTGTCTCCTTTTAATCTTTCTTTCCATTAAGATATAATTCACATACTGTAAAATTTGCCCCATTTAAAGTGTACAATTTAGCTGTTTTCAGGACATTCACAAATTGATGTAACCATCACCACTATGTAATTTGAGGATATTTTCATCACCTCTGAAAAATCTCATACTTATTAGCAGTCACTGCCCTACACCCTCCTTCCCCAGCTGGTGCAACCACCAATCTGTCTTCCATCTCGGTGGATTTGCTGATTCTGGACATTTCATGCAAATGGAATCAGGCAATATGTGGCTTTTTGTGCCTGTCTTCTTTCCCTTGCTGTGACATTTTCAAGGTCCATCCACGTTATATCACATGTCAGTACTATGTTCCTTTTCATGGCCAAATAATATTCTGTTGTATGGATATCCCACCTTTTCTTTATCTCTTTTTTCAGTTTCTGGCTGTTTGAGTTTTTCCCCCTTCTTGGCTGTTAGGAATAACATTGCTATGAACATTTGTGTACGAGCTTTTGTGTGGACATTTGTTTTCATTCCTCCTGGTTAGTATGTGCCTAAGCTTGGAATTGCCGGGTTGTACGCTAACTTTGTGTTTAATCATGCAAAGGCTATTTGCTGAAGTGGCTGCAGCACTTTATGATCCTGCCAGCAGCGTTACAGGGGTTCCAATGTCTCCATAGCCCCAGCAGCCCTGGTTACTGCCCATCTTTTATGAAAGCCATCTTCATGCCTGTGAACGGTATCCTACTGTAGTTCTGACTTCCGTTTCCCTAATCACTAAAGTTGTTGAGTATCTCTTCATGGTCCTGTTGGTCTTCTTTGGAGAAATTTCTCTTCAAATCATTTGTCCATGTTCATAATGAGTTATTTATCTTTTTATTGTTGAGTAATAAGTATTCTTTGTATATTCTGAACACTAGACCCTTATCAGATATATGATTTACAAAAAATTTTTTTTTCATCCTGTGGGTTATGCTTTTCACTTCTGATAGTGGTCTTTGAAGCACAAAAGATTATTTTGAGGAAGTCATCTTATCTATTGTTTTTTGGAGGTTGCTTGTACTTTTGGTATCATATCTAATAAAACGTTGCCTAATCCAAGGTTGTGAAGCTTTATATCTGTGTTTTCTTCAAAAAGTTTTATAGTTTTAGTTCTCATGTGTAAGTCTTTTATCCGTTTTGCGTGAATTTTTGTGCACAGCCTGCGGTAGGAGTCCAGCTTCATTCTTTGAATGTGAATAGTCAGTTATTACAGCATATTCATGGGAAATACTATTCTCGTCCCTGTTGAATAATGATGGTACTTTCTCAATTCTGTTCCACTGATCTGTACATTCTAGTACTTGCTTTTTTTGTTTTTGTTTTCAGAGACAGAGAGACAGAGAGAGAGAGAGAGAAAAAGTTCATGTGTGCAACAGGGGTGGGGGGTAGGGTGGGGAGCAGAGAGATAGATAATCTCAAGCAGGCTCCATGGCCAGCACGGAGCCCAGCACAGGGCTTGATCTTATGACCCCAAGATCATGACCTAAGCTGAAATGAGGAGTCTGAGGCTTAACTGACTAAGCCATTCAGGCATCCCCCAGTACTTGGTTTTTAATGTATGTCACAGCTGAAAAGTTAACTCACAAAGATTTTAGATCAAATGGAAAAAAAATGCATCATTGGCTCCTTTTACTAAGCATTTCCTATCATATCCACCAATTAACCAAATGTTTGGCTAAAGATCTAGCTAGTGAGTTTCCATCTTTTCTGATGTCTGTGAAGTGATCTTGCAAACTGATAGTAAGGTGTTGCATTTTTTTCCGTTTTAACATCTAGATACAAAATTCATTAAAACTCTTAATTTGGAGAATTTTTTAAATGGGTTAACAAATTCTTTTTCTGTGTGTTCAAAAATGCAACTATGAGAGTTTTTAGTAAGTTCTTGTTACACTTTTGTAATTTTGGCAACAAAAACTGCAGGATAACAAAAACATTTTGAAGGATTTATTTTTAAATGGATCTTACCATAGCTGATGTTTGTTACCTTAAGGAGAATATAATTTCTTTCTTCGTGTCATTCCAATTTTAGTATATGTGCTGCCAGAGCATGTAATTTCTTTCTTAAAAGCTGTACTAGGAAGTATCAGAAAAGTCTCATTAATTCTATTGTTATTCACTTGTGATTACATTACTAGTATCCTCTTCAACCTATGTATGGTTTCTTTGCAGCAAGTATTTTTAAGATACATGTCTGTATTGGGAGAGTATGTTAATTAAGACTTAATAATATAATCTGTTGATTTTTTAAAAAATGTCATTAATTACTTCATTTGCTGTCCTTTCTTTCTACATTTTTAGGGGTAATTCTAATATTTTTTTCTCGAAATTCTTAAGTTGGATGCTATTCATTTTTTACTTCAGGGGGTTCCCCAAACCCGGCTCAGGTTAATGATTTGCCAGAAGGACTCACAAAACTTACTGAAAGCTCAGTGGTTATGTTTTCTCTACAAGGAAAGGAGACAGTTTAAAATCAGCCAAAGGAACAGACACATAGGGCTGAGTTGTGGCATGGCAAATGCAAAGCTTTCCTTGTCCTCTCCCCGGGGGCCGGCAGGTGTTACCCTCCAGGCATTGATGTGGGACAATCCCCAGGGGGCTTTGCTGACCAGAGAAGCTCTTCTGAGCCTGTGCTCAGAGTTGTTGTTGTCATTGTTGGTTTCAATTTTTAAGAAGTTGAAGATGTACGATGCGTTTGATTTATCAAGTGTCCAGAATTCGTACTGTGGCTCCTTTCTGTGGACATGATGTATGGATTGATGATTGCCGGCGTGGCTGAACACAGTATTCAGGTGGACCCAAACTGTGTGAGCCAAAGCCCCCATGCACAGGTTCTGTGCAACAACAGGAGTAAAGCTTGGGATTAAGTCTTGCAATTTTCTCATTTCTGAAAACCTCCGTTTAGCCACTGACTCCAGCCAAAGTTTCCCTGGCGCAGGTCCCACTTTCCCCAGTGGGTAAAAGGTCTCTTGAATTCTTAACTACTCTCAGTTGGAGGGCTGCACTCTCTTTTGTAGGCCTGATCAATAAGGAAAGTGGATCTTGGTCAGGAAAGCCAGTCCCCCTCAAACTCTTCTCAGCTTGCTTTCTCCTGCGCCCACTCCCTGACCCTCAGTTTGAGGGATTCCCTCCTCCGGTTCTGTTCCATAGAACTTTGTTGCTGGGTTAGAGCACTTACCACATTCTGTTCTTCTTGTTTATTCACTCCTTACTAGCCCCTGAGTTCCTACCTTACTCATCTTTGTATCCCTAGCACAGCCTAAATGAGTAATAACTACTGTACGGAAGGGACTGGAGCTTTGAAACACACAAGACCGGCAGGAGAATAAAAATGACACAGTCGGTACAAATTTTGCATTGACCCAATCGTTGGTGTTTCTGTAAGACTTTAAGCTCGGGGCACCTGGCTGGCTCAGTCAGTGGAACATGAGACTCTTGATTTCGGGGCTGTGAGTTCAAGCCCCAGGTTAGGTATAGAGATTACTTAAAAATAAAATCTTAAAATCTTAAAAAAAGAAAGGAAGGAAGAGAGAAAGAAATTTTAGAAAGAATTTAAAGAAAGAATTTAGGCTCAAAGATAACATAGAGAGATTATCTTTAAATGTGTGACCCAGTTTACAGAAATATTTTAGAAGAGGCAGCCAGTGGATTGTGCAAATTCTTGAGGTTCAATCATAATTTGTGCAATCCATGTCTAAAAAAAACAAAAGACTTTATTTGAGAGGGAGAGAGAGGGAGCACAGGAGCAGGGGGAGGGGCAGAGGCAGAGGGAGAGGGAGAAGCAGACTCCCTGCTGAGCAGGGAGCCCCACACTTGGGGGCTCCATTCCGGGACCCTGAGGTCATGACCTGAGCTGAAGGCAGATGCTTAACTGACTGAGCCACCCAGGCGCCCCTTGTTTAGGAATTTAGAAGGTACTGATTAAATAGTGTCTGACTACATTTTCAGTTTGAACATGTCATTTTGACTAATGTATTTGATTCTTAAATTTGCACAAAGACAGTGACACAAAGACAGGATTTCAATTGCATGCAGTGTTTTCTAAAAGGAAACGGATGCACCTGCCCCACTGTGGAGAGAAAAACTCCCGAGAACTTCTGTATTGTAAGCACCTGACTTTTTTAAGTTCTTGATTGAAAAGGCTCCATTTCAAAGGAATCCATCACAAGCAGGAGACCCAGCTTCTACTGAAACAGCGAGATAAGCAGCCGTGTTGCCCAATCTATGAAGTTCCCCTTTGAGAAAGCCCCTGGGTACCCACATAGGTGACCACTTGGTGACTCATCCTCTCCCTTCCTGGACCCTCATTGCTGCTCTAATGCTTTAAATTAGTCAATAGTGGGTAAACTTGTGAAGTTTCAGGCACCCACACTCAAATCCTAATAAAATGAGGCCTTGGGGCGCCTGGGTGGCTCAGTGGGTTAAGCCGCTGCCTTTGGCTCAGGTCATGATCTCAGGGTCCTGGGATCGGGCTCCACGTTGGGCTCCCTGCTTGGCAGGAAGTCTGCTTCTCCTTCTGTGTCTCCCCTCCGCTGGTGCTCACTTGTGCTCTCTCTTATTGTGCCGAATAAATAAAATAATTGTGCCAAATTAATAAAATCTTAAAAAAAAGGAAAGGAGTGCCAGGTAAATGCTCCCTTCCTCTTCCTGTACCTGTGACCTTGCTGTGTAGCCTCTGAGTGTGCGTGCCAGGTTCCCCTCAAGCTTTGTAATAAGCCTTGTTCTTCAAGATTCCGTGATGGTTTTGCTGAGGTGTGTCTTCCAATCACTGTAAGAACGTAGAGAGCAAAATGAGTCTCTCACATCAAGCAGGGGCCAGGGTCAAGCAGGGATGTGAGCAGTTAACACCCCGAACTAATCACAAGCAGAAGCAGAGGAGGTCTGCAGGGACCCCAAACCAGTGAAATCCCCTTAAGAAGGGGAAGACTTCGGCAGCTGTCTGACTCTTCAGCCATGACCCCTCTATCTGACCCCTCTGCGTAAGAAGCCAGGTGTAATCACCTGCTGAATGCCCTTGAGTTCAAAATCCTGAACCTGCTTGATAATCTTCATTTCACTTTGCTTTATGACTGAAACCAGCTGAGGTTGTGGAAAGACACAACTCATGGGTGCACCTTCAGAGCCGGCTGTGATAAAGGACCACAGGGCCAGCCTGACCACAACACTGGCCCCAGTGGTGTTGGGGGAAAACACCTGTAGGGCTTGCGTTGCATAAATATGGCCCTCCTGAGGGCCTCATGTACTTCCAGGCAAGAACATCACCATGGGTAGGCTGAGCAGTCATAACGATTTTTTTTTTTTTTAAAGATTTTATTTATTTATTTGTCAGAGAGAGATCACAAGTAGATGGAGAGGCAGGCAGAGAGAGAGAGAGAGGGAAGCAGGCTCCCTGCTGAGCAGAGAACCCGATGCGGGACTCGATCCCAAGACCCTGAAATCATGACCTGAGCCGAAGGCAGCGGCTTAACCCACTGAGCCACCCAGGCGCCCCAGACACAACGATTTTAAGTAACTTCGGATGGAATGCTTCCAGAAGAAGCAAGTGCAAAGGATTTCCTAGAGACAGCGCCCTCAAGTTCAAGCCTCAGGCAGTTCTCACAGAGCCGCACAACAAATCTGGGCTCAGAAAAACAAGCAAGCAAACAAACAAAAACCCACAAAGAATATTCAAGAAAGTAAGTCACCATGAATGAGAGGCAGCAGAAACTACAGATCATAAAAGCAACCCCAAGAAGACTTCAGCTAGCAGGATGTGGCTGGTTTGTTTTGTTTTGTTTTTATTTTATTTTTTTAAAGATTTTATTTATTTATTTGAGAGAGAGAGAGAGAGAGAGAGAGAGAGAGAGCTGAAGCATGGGGAGAGGGAGAAGTAGGCACCGCACTGAGCAGGGAGACCTACGCCAAGGCTCATCTCCGGACCCTGAGACCATGACCGGAGCCAAAGGCAGATGCTTAATGACTGAGCCACCCAGATGCCCCGAGGTGGCTGTTTTGAGTCAGGCATTCTAAGGTACTTTTTTTTTTTTTTTTAAATTCAGGTAGCCAACATATAGTACATCATTAGTTTCAGACGTAGTGCTCAATAATTTATCAATTTCATGTAACACCCAGTTCTCATCACATCACATGCCGTCCTTAATGCCTATCACCCAGTTACCCCATCCCCTATTCACCTCCCCTCCAGCAACCCTCAGTTAGTTTCCTAGAGTTTAGAGTCTCTCATGGTTTTTCTCCCTCTCTATTGACTTTCCATTCTGTTTTCCCTAAGGTATTTTTTAAAGAGAACTATACCGATTAAATTTACTCTAAATACATATATTAAAATTCTAAGAATAACCACCCAAATAATAGAAATTGAATATATATGCTCCAAACTGTTAAGGGGCAGGAAAATGGAATGGAAAAAAAAAAAAAAACACTTTAATCAATCCAAAAGAAGACAAGAAAGGAGAAGGAAAATATGAAAAAAGCAATGCAAATAGATGACCATCTACTATGCAAATGAGAAGAGGGCAAAAATAAATCCAAATAAATCAGTAATCAAAATAAGAAAGGTCAATGACATGAACTTTTCAGTTAAATGTCATGGACTCTTAGGCTGTATAAAGAATTAAATCCAGATATGTGCTGTTGTCAAAAGACGTAACAGAAATAGAAGAATAGAGAAAGGTAGAAAATAAAATTCTGGAGGATATATAAGCAGGTAAAGAAAGGAGGGGGAATGGATTACACAGGTGTTCAGGGGCGCACCTGTTGTGATGAGCCCTGGGTGATGTACAGACATGCTGAGTCACACCGGACTCTAATATCACACTGTATGTTAACTAACTGGAATTTAAATAATAACTTAAAAACAAACCAACCAGGTAAATATTAAGCAAGAGATAGCTGGTGCAGCTGTGTAAATCAGAGTCAAAACAGATTAGAATTTTAAAACCTTGCCAGTAAGTTATCACTGAACGATAAAAAGTGTATTCACCAGAAGAGTATAATTCTAAATGTATGGTACCTAATAACATAAGTAAACCTTCAAAGTATATTGGGTAGAAGCAAAATGAAAAGGAGGAATAGCTGTATCTACCATTATTGTGGGAAATCTTAATACATTATTTTCTCAATAATTGCTAGATCAGATGAACCTTTCTAAGGCTATAGAGGTATTGTCAGCAAGCTCTCACCACTAGTCAAATGTAGAACACTCGATTCAGCAACCAGAGGAGATACTGTTTTCTTGAACACAGGAGCGCTGTGCAGTAAGGAATTTGACCTTGCCAAAGAGTGGTCAGGCTTTTCCCCTTGACTTCTGGGGGCTAACGTATGTCGTACGTCATGGGGGTATCCGTGTTTAGGCTAGATGTGACTGGCCACACCCACTGATCTTCGGTTAGGGGTCAGTCATGCCAGAACGACCAATCGTGTGATACAGAGTGGGGGACTTTGGGTCACACAGTATAGAATATTGGATTCAACCATGTGGGCAATTAATCTATCAACCAGTCATTTGTATGTAACGAAGCCCTAACGAAAATCCTGATTATTGAGGCTCAGATGAGCTTCTCTGTTTGGCTATACCCTGTGTGCACTGTCACAAATCAGTGCTGGGGGGTCTTGTGTCCTGACCCTATAAGAGAAGACAATTGGAAGCTTTACCTCAAAACAAAAAATAAAGACTGTTCCCCTCTCATATATTAGGAATTTTAAAATAACTTTAGTAAATAGCTTATGGATTGATATAGATCTAAATGGGGAATTTTAGTTTTGTATCTGTGTGTTAAAAAGGAAAAAAAAGGGGGCGCCTGGGTGGCTCAGTGGGTTAAGCCTCTGCCTTCAGCTCAGGTCCTGGGATGGAGCCCCACATCTGGGCTCTCTGCTCAGCAGGGAGCCTGCTTCCCCCTCTCTCTCTGCCTCCCTCTCTGCCTACTTGTGATCTCTCTCTCTGTGTGTCAAATAAATAAATAAAATCTTTTAAAAAAATGAAAAAAAAATGCAGCATCGTACTTTTGGTTTGCAAGATCACTTCACAGACATCAGAAAAGGTGGAAACTCACCAGCTAGGTCTTTAACCCAAACATTTGCATTATTGATGGATGTGATGGGAAATGCTTAGTAAATGGAGCCAATGATGTGGGTTTTTTGTTTCATTTTGTTTTGTTTTTTGCCATTTGACCTAAGAATCTCAGTAAGTTATCTTTGCAGCTGTGACATACATTCAAAACCAAGTACTGGGGCATACAGATCAATGGAATAGAATCGAGAGTCTAAAAATAACCCATACATTTATGGCCTATTGATTTTTGACAAAGGTACCATAACAATTCAACAGAGCCAAGAATTACAATTTTAGCAAATGTGCTGGGACAACAGGCTGTTCTGATTCAAAAACTGAAATCAAACTCCTACCACATGGCACGTGCAAAAATGAACTCAAAGTGGATCAAAGACCTCAACAAAAGAGCTAAAAATGCTAAAGCACGGATAGAAATCTTCACCAGCTGGGAGTAGGCGATGCTGTTTTGGGTAGGATCCCCCAAGTGCAAACAACCCAGAGAAAGGACCGTGGAATCGGAACTTTGAATCGCGTGTCCCTCTGGATCTGGTGTTGTGTCCTCCCTTTGACTCTGTGTTACCATTCTTAAAATGAAAGTCAACTACCGAAGGAGTTACTGTAAGAATGCAAGGAGATATGGTTCTAAAGCATTCGGTATGGTGCTGCATGCCACAGACACGCAGTAATGGCCATCATCGTGAGTATTACAAGGATAAGGCTGACCAAGAATCAAAGTATACTAAGGCTTCATCTAATTATGAAACCCTGGAATCAATTTGAAGAGCTCGGTAATTGGTAGATAACTGATCACAACGCAGTGTCATTCTTGTCTGTAGATATGTAAATTCTGTCCTTTTAGTGGTTCCGTTGACTTCCTGCTCCTGCCCAAGGGGCAAGCAGTTTGCCTCTTTTTGCATATTATTTTTTGATATTCCTGATCTCTAAGCGGGAACACTTTGTTGTATACTTTAAGTGGTTAAATTGTATGGTATGTGAATTTTATCTCAATCAAGCCGTTAGAAAAAAAAAATTTTTTTTTTAAGTGCCCCAGTGCTATTTAGCACAATTCTGTGAAAGAACCTGGGTAGGAACAATTCAGACCACTCTTCTGGAGCTAGAGGTGGGCCATAAGCCCCTGGGAGGAACCCCTTGGTATGGATCCCAGGGCTCCTAGGGGCATCTGGTTGACCCCACAGGCATGGGGCAGAAGACCAGAGAACACTTCACAGCACATGGGAGAAAACAGATACGAGGTCAAGTGGATGGCAGTCGAGGTCCCAGACCGAAAGGGACTTACAGAATTCCAAGGAAGGCACTTCAAATGTGGGGGCCCTCGGGGGCAGGGCTGGGGTAGAGGCCCCTTCGGCCAAGGGCCCTTTACCACCAAGAAGATATTTCTTTCACAAATGCTTGCCTTCCGTGTTGAGTTCTATGAATATATCTAATTAAATTGGAAAGCTGAGTACAGCAGAAATAGAATGAAATTTTTAAAGTCCGAGCTACAAAATCCTTATCTTCTCCAATCCTTTGGGTTGTTAACCTCTAGACAGCTTTCACACTTTGAGGGGCCTTTCCCATTTCCAAACCCTGTTCCTAGAATCTTTTCTACCCTCCACAGATCACATTCTCCTAGAAGATATCCTTCCTGGCATGTCTTATTTCCATTTCCAGGAGGTGTTTTACATCTGCATTGCAAAACAGCAGCCCTGTCCTGCTTCCTTTCCAGCCCAGGGTAAATGTTATTTTCCCCAACAAGCCACCTGGATGCCTTCCAACCCCCAAGGCCTGTGCATCAGTCTCTATGGAAACCCTTTTCCTTTCCAGACAAGCTTGTCTCCTCCAGTAGGAAATGGATTTTGCACTCTTTTGCCCTAATTCAAGTTGCCCCCCTCCAACTCCTTTCCAGAGCTGCAATTCTAGCAAGAAGGTGGAGGAAACCATTTCTGGCCGGTCAAGCTCATCTCCGCACATCCACGCTGGACTCCTATCCCCCACTCGCCACCTTGCTGCCTTTGGTCCTATTCCTGCCTGCACCTGGAATTCCCTCACCCAGTTTAATCACAAGGCCGAGGTAAAGAACCACCTTTTCCAAAGCATGGTGTGGTTGTTTGCTGCAGAAGAGCCTAAGAAAAGAAGCACAAAGTTAGCCACTTTGGCTACTGTACCAGGCCGGCAAGGAGAAGTCCAAAGCAACCCATCTTTGTACCCAGCCAGCAGCTGATTTCTAGTAGCAGGCTACTCAAAATTATATATATATATATATATATATATTTTTTTTTTTTTTTTAAAGGGCCCAAATTATACTTCTTTTTTTTTTTTAAAGGCACAAATTTTGTGTTTTGCAAATTCCTACAGGTAGAACTCATAAGGCCTTGTGCATTTTGGGCTCGTGGGCCTCCTACCATCATAAAGGCTTTTCATGGGCCCTGTAGTTTTCCTTCCTTTCTTTTTTGGGGGGGTGTGTGCCAGATGGAAAAAAAAAAAAAGAAAGAAAAATTTTCTTTGATTCTAAGTTTATTTTTCTCTTCTGCTTTTAAAAGAAATGAAAACCGTTTGGCCTCTGAAAGTACTGTCATTTCAGGAACGGTTCCTAATGGAGATTCAGCCCTCAGACCGCATCTCATAATTCTCATGATGTAGCATAAAGGGGGTAGTTTGGTGGAGTGGGTCACAGGAGCTATCCTGGCGCCAGGCTGTCCGGGTGTGAATCCTGTCTGCCATTTCTAGCGGTGTGGCTGCAGAGCAGCTCTCTAATGTCTTTGTGACTCAGTTTCCTCATTGGTAAAATAGTTCATCAGGTCATGGGTACAGTTCAAGGGGCTAATTTGTGCCAAGACCAAAGACTGACACACAGCACTGTTTAAGTGTTAGCTATTATCATTATTGATTATTGCCAATGTTAGGTACCTAGGCAATACATAGTGAATGAAACGATGAATATTCTTCTTAAGCCAAGGTACTATTTTCAGCAAAATCAAACCACCTTAAAGGGATTTTAAACCTGGACATAATTATTTCTTTTTTTGAGAAAGAGGGAAAAATCCCCAGACCCCCCAAGAATGTTCTTCTGATGCTGACCCAAAACCATGGCCCCTGCCATTTCCATCCTATCTGTGAGTCCTGCTTCTGTGTCCTTGAAGCTACTTAGAACAAGGCTATTCTTTTTCAGACAAGCTTCCAAGTATTTTTAGTTAGAGGTCATGTATCCGTTTATCTTCTGTATTCCAAGGTCGTATCCATATGTTTTCATCAATGCTCAAGGGCCCATGACTCACAGACTCCTGGCCAAGCTGGTCTTTCTCCTCAGGGCACAGACGAATTCCACTCTTATTGCACGACCCCCCAGCGTACCGCTCTCTGACCAGGCAGGGAAGCCTGGTACCCTCCCCGCCTTTAGTCTGGCCCCTTTCTACATTCATACAAATAGAGGTTGAGAAGATTCGAGATGTTTTGTCAGTTTCATTATACCATTGGTTGGTTGATACTAAATCAGTGACCAAGTCCGTTCTCTTTTTTTTTTTTTAAATATATATATATATTTTTTTATTTATTTGACAGACAGAGATCACAAGTAGACAGGCAGGCAGAGAGAGGGGAGGGGGAGAAGCAGACCCCCTGCTGAGCAGAGAGCCCGATGCGGGGCTCGATCCCAGGACCCTGGGATCATGACCCGAGCCGAAGGCAGAGGCTTTGACCCACTGAGCCACCCAGGCGTACAAAATCATGAGGCCAGGCTTTCTTCGTCCTTCACTTCTACAGTTGGTTTTATAAACCTGAATGGAGGACTTTCCATTTGATGACTACTTCAGATCTTACCTCTTACAGCCCAGTGTCTTAGCCTAGTAAATCGTGGTTTTCTTTGGGCAGTCACATTAGTTCTTCCAAATTTTTATCACCTAAAACTTGGTGAGCATACTTTGTCTGGTTTTATCTAAGTCGTTTATATACATCTCCCCCGGGCAAGGTCAGACCATTCACCTAAGGGATTGCCTTTGGGTTGACATATTTTTTGGATAAAGTTACCCAGCCAGTTTTGAATCCTACCTGCCATCATTCACCTCTAACATGAGCAGGAAATACTTTGTAACAGGCCAGTTCACATGACATTTAATTTGTCTGGCACAACAGTTTGCAGACTAGGATGTCCTTCAGAATCACCTTTCCAGGGGCACCTGGGTGGCTCTGTTGGTTAGGGGTCTGACTCTCCGTTTCAGCTCAGGTGGTGGTCTCAGGGTTGTGGGATCAAGCCCTGTGTCAGCTCCACGCTCAGGGCAGAGTCTGCTTGGGATTCCCTCTCTCCCTCTCCCTCTGCCCCTTCCCCGACTTGTACTGCCCTCTCCTCAAATAAATAAATACACCTTTAAAGAAAAAATACAGATTCCTGGGGGCACCTGGCTGGCTCAGTTAGTAGAGCGTGTGACTCTTGGTCCAGCCCCATGTTGGATGTAGAGATTACTTAAAAATAAAATCTTTTAAAATATAATACAGATTGACATAGAGACTCTATGTCAATAGGTTCTAAGTTCTGATAATTAGTCGTTTTTAAAAAATACCCCCAAGTCATTCTGCTCTGGCTAGTACCTGGGGACCACATGCTCTTGCTAATCAAACTGTAGTCTGTAGATCAGAGGTAGCAGCCGGCCTAGGGGGATGGTTGGAGAGGCAGAACCTCCACTCCTACCTGAGACAGGCCAGCTCGGTCAGCCCATGAAAGTAAAGGAACAGATCTAAGCCATTCCTAGAAGTTAGCTGAGTAATTAGAATGACTCAAGAAGGAGACGGAAGAGGAGGAGGAAGGAGGAGAGTAGTTCTGTCCCCTCCACTTATTAGAAATTTGGAATTGGACACATTATTTCACCTCAATCCCTTCATCTACCTCAAAAGGGCTTTTAAGTTTTAATGAGTTTATGCCTGTGAATCACTGAGCACATTCCCTACCCCCAGGTGTGTCTGTTCTGGGTTGAATTGTGTCCTCCGCAAATATATCGAGGTCCTCCCCATTGGTATCTGTGAATGGGACCTTATCTGGAAACGGGGTCTTTGCAGATGTGATCGAGCTAACATGAGGTCATTAGGGTGGCTCTAATCCGATATGGCCAGTGTCCTTATAAGAACAGGAGGACGCCCTGTGAGAATGCACAGGGAGAGTGCCACGTGGTGAGGCAGAGACTGGAGTAGCAAGGTGAGAAATACCAAAGATTGACAGCCACCCCTGAAGTACAAAGAGGCGAGGAAGGATGCCCCTATAGTTTTCGGAGGAAGCACAGCCTTGCTGATTTCAGACCGCTAGCCTTCAGAACTGTAAGACACTAAATTTCTGTGTTGTAAGACCCCTAGTTTGTGGTTCTTTGTCACCACAGTTTAGCAGCTGGACAAGGCTCTCTTGGTTCATCTTGTCCCAAGATCTCGCCAAGGCAAGCCACTCTATAGCCTTTTCAAAACCGTTTCATCGTCAGTTGTATGCTGGAGGTTCATTTTCTGGAGTCATGCTGAGGGAAGGGTTGCACCCAACTCATAGGTTGCTATGTGTGTTGGCAAAGTGTGAGGGGAAAACCTAAACATGCTTATTTAGTCCTTTTTTTTTTTCTTTTTAAGTGAAAGCCTTATTCATGTTTCCTTGAAGCACACTGTAATGCTCAATTTCCCATCAGCCTCAGCCTCCGGAATCTCTGTAAGCACAGCACGGAACCCCTCACTGCCAGCAAACCAAAAGGCTCTGTTTCAAGCTAAGGTTCTTTGCATATACCTCCCCACCCCCTGAGAATGAATCCCTCTTGGCCTAGAAAGGCTTGGGATCCAGAACAGAATGGCTAATGTATTAACAGAATGAAGAAGAATAATTCAATGCAATCCTACTGGATTATGCCAATTTCCATAAGTTCAGTGCCTGAAAAAGACTATTCCATGAACATTTAATTGGTGACATACAGGTCCGAGGCCCAGAGCTGTTGGTGAGGGGAAGCTCCTGAGACGTGGTCCTGCCTTCAAGCACATGGAGGTTCCAACACCTTACAGGCAACTGTAACCTCAGCCAGGGGGAGGGGAGATTTGCTTCAACAAGCCCAGAAAGCTTGGCAGAGAGAGTGGGCATAGAAGCCTTGGAAATTGGGGGGATTTCAACAGTAGAGATGGGGGAGAATGTCGTCTTAGGAAAGGGAACAGTGTGGGTCAAGGCACATGTGCTCATGCGTGTAGTCCCCACAGTGAACCATGGCTTGACAGCGTCAGGTGCATAGGGACAAGTGACGAGGATGAAAAGGCTCAAGATATGGCTTCTATCTTAAGGGACTCGAATGCCTCTATAAGGAACTGTAGTCAGGAGGCAGTAGGGAGCCATGAAGAGCTCTAGGCAGGACGTGGCATGATTTGGTTTGTGCTTGGGGTCAGTGACTCTGGGTGCAGATGGTGTAATGGATGGATTTAAAACAGAAAAGGTGGAGGAGCCCTCCTCAGGTTTCTGCTTGTCTTCTGAATCCCTTACCACATAGACTTGATTACACAGGAACAGGTACAGGTTGTTTGTCCACATGCTTCTTTCTTAGAAGGTGGTCTGCTTGTCTCAGGGAACCACTCCCTCACCCCGTCATTACGAAGATCATCTCTACAATTATAACACGAGCAGCTTCTTGTCTGCGGCTGACTCAAGCGTTTATCCCTTTCTGAAGGGTAAAGTGCGTGCTTAAAACATTTACCCATTTGGGTTAAAATTGAAATGTGAGCTTTATTTTACAATAGGTGAACTCTTGGGGTGCCTGGGTGGTTCAGTCGGGTAAGCATCCAGCTCTTGTTTTGTTGGGCTCAGGTCATGATCTCAGGATCCCGGGATCAGGCCCCGTGTCGGGCTCCGTACTCATCTGGGGGGTCTGCTTGAAATTCTCTCTCTTTCTCCCTCTGCCCCTCCCCCTGCTCGTGTGCACACACACTTTCTCTAAAATAAATAAATAAATCTTTAAAATAAAATAAGATAAACCATGTGAACTTTTTGATCTGGCAATTCCATGGATCAAAATTTGCCATAAGGAAATAATCAGGGTGGCCACAAAGACTGATCTGTAGTTGCATATAGTAATAGAAAATTGCAAGCAGCCTAAGCATCCAAGAGAAGACTGGGCAAATAAGTTATGTAGCCTATTAAATGCTTTTTTGAAGACTATCTAATAATATGGGTAAATGTTGTAATGTACTGTTGAGTTTAAGAAGCAGATTACAAAGCAGTATGATTCCATTTTTGTTAAAAAAAAAATTAAAGAATTCATGGGGAAAGATTGGAAGGGTATTGACCAAGATTGTAACAACAGTGGCTATCTTTAGTTGATGAGTAAGGATTATGAGTGATTTTTATTTTATTCTTTGGTCTTTCTTATAATTTTTTAAGTTTTCTACAATGAAAATGTATAATTTTGGTTACCAGGAAGAAATGCTATTTACAAATTGCTCTTACTCTTGAGGGGTGGAGTAACATTCAGGACTGTTCTTAGCTACTTTGCCTCCCTTGGGTGAGTCTGGTCTCCCTTTGAATGAGAGGCTTAGTTCAGATCATCTCTAAGATCCTTTAAACCATAAGCTGTCTTACCACATTGTCTATGCCTTTCGTGTTCTCCCAGAGCCAGGTGCAGACCTTGTCCGAGCATCCATCACAAGGCTACGTGTCTGCCTCTCCCCAGCCGTTCAGCCGTACAGCCCTTCAGGAGCTCCTTCAGCCTGTCTATGAGGGGCAGTCTGGTTTCAAGTGACATACATTACTCAAACTGACTTGAGCAAACAAAGGAAATTATTATTAGGTCCCAGCCCTAGAAGATCTATTTTGTTGTAGCTGGATTTAATATCCAGATGACAGCACCCAGGCTCTGTCTCTTTCCGCTCTCCTTCTGTTCCTGTTGGCCTCTTTGTCAGCTCCCGGCAGCCTTGAGCTCACATGCTCACAGCTGTAGCCTCAATGGAGCGGGGAGATCTTCATCCTCTCTGCAGTTCTGCAGAAGTTCCAGATCGCTTTTCTTTGAGTCCAATGCACTTCCCTGTGGCCAGGGTCTTCGGATATACCAGGAACCCCCTGTATCTGTGGTTGGTGGTGGTCAAGATGGGATAGGGTGCAAAGGCTAGCCCCTGCTGAAGAAACCACATGAACAAAGAACAGATTCCCAAAGATGCTATCACTAGGTAAGAGGAAATGAATTCTAGGCTAGAAAGGTGCCTGGCATCAAGTGGGTGAGGACTCAGTACAGCCTGTGGGATGGAGGAGGGACCAAAGTAAGCTGTTGATTTTCTTCCCCGCAGATAAACAATCATCTTACCCGATTCCGATCAGCCAGGTGCACTCCAGACTGTTGTTTTCTGTGGCCATTCATTCTGGCTCTGATCATTTTTTTTTTTTTTAATAATTGGCTTAATCTTAGCTACTAATAGAAATTTGAACCTGTTTTTATGAAGTCATTTTCCCCTTCAGCCTTTGTTACACATTCATTTTCTCAGGGTCAAGTGAGAATTTCTATTGGATTAATATAAAATGAGAAGGACTACTGTGACTCCAGGCACTACAATGAACTGATTTATGCTTTGTCTTTGAAAGCCTGTTGGAACATTTCTTTCTATGGTATGCGGGAAATTGTCGATCTCAAATAGGGACTACTTTACTTAATGATTGCAAAACTCTTTTGCTAGAAAAGAAAAACCAAGAGCCATAGGAGTCCTGTCACTACTCTGCTTTGATACAGGTGAGATGCAGATTTTTTTTTTAGTTTCCTAATGATTGGGCATTCATATTCTTATTTTTAAAAAATGTAATAAAAGAATATATAAAGTGTCCTGGGATCAAGTCCCACATCGGGCTCCTTGCTCGGCAGGGAGCCTGCTTCTCCCTCTGCCTCTGCCTGCAATTCTGTCTGCCTGTGCTTGCTCTCTTTTCCTCTCTCTCTCTGACAAATAAATAAAATCTTAAAAAAAAAAAAAGATTTCTTTAAAAAAAGAAGGATATATAAAAAAAATTCAAACAGTATAAAGGAATATCCCATGAAAAAGTAAGCCTTTCTTCTACCCCTGATATTCCTGTACAGAAGCCACCACAGCTAATAGCTTTCTATTTATTTTTCCAGAGGTCTGCAATACAAAAATAAGCTGACCTATGTGTATTTGTCTCCATAGCTCCCCTTTGCCTGTTCTGCTTCTTGGGTTTTTTAATTTTTTAAATTTAATTGTTTATTTTTAAAGATGTTATTTATTTATTTGACAGAGATCACAAGTAGGCAGAGAGACAGGCAGAGGGAAGCAGGCTCCCTGCAGAGCAGAGAGCCTGATGTGGGGCCTGATCCCAGGACTCTGGGTTCATGACTTGAGCGGAAGGCAGAGGCTTTAACCCACTGTGTCACCCAGGCACCCCTAGTTTTTATTTTTTTAAGATTTCATTTATCTATTTGAGGGAGAGCAGAGAGCACACATTGGGGGAGGGGCAGAGGGAGAAGCTTAATCCCAGGATTAATCTCAGGATCCTGAGATTGTGACCTGAGCTGAAGGCAGACTCCCAACCGACTGCATCACCCAGGCACCCAGGGATTTGTGTGTGGGTGTGTGTTTTAATTTATTAATGTGTCTCAGAGAGAGTGCCATGTGAGAACAGATAACTTAACCTTGTTCTTTTTAATGAGTGCCCAGTATTCTAATATAAGACTATAACAAAAAAAATTTTTTTTGATGCAAAAAGATGTTTTTATTAAAGCATGGGGACAGGACCCATGGGCAGAAAGAGCTGCCAAAACGATACCATGCCTTTTTCACCACTCCTCTATCAATGGGCATGTAAGTTGTTACAGTCTTTTGCTACCTCACCGACAAGGACTTTCCCCTTTATCTGACAAGATGTTTTTGCCTTTTATTGAAAGGTATCACTGGAGGGTTCCTCAGAGGATAAATAAAAATAAGAATTTTTAAAATTCTAAAGCCATGACATTGGCACAGTACCACTTTATACTGCCAGGTAAATTCTGGAATGCCTTAACTTTCCTGGCAGATGGTACCTCTGTCCTCACACTCTATTCCTACCAACTCCTGTGAGAAGATAAGGGGAGGACTGTTATATTCTTGCCTTAGGTTCTTACCAGCCTCAAGTTCTGGAACCACGCTACTCCCCAGAGTAGACCCTGAAATCTCAGATTCAACCAGATTGAACTCAAGTGAGCTTGTGTCACACTCCTTCTGTCTCAGGAGGGGAAACCTAGGAGCTGCCAATCACCTCAATCACAAAAAGATTTGGTGGGGTTTGAGCTCTTCTTGGACAACCCTGAGGGTCTTTCTCCTGGGGGGTTATTCAGCCCTTTGCTAACTAATTTAGATTTTCCTCTACTTACTGTGGGGTTACATTGCGATAAACCCATTGTGAATTGAAAATACTGTAAATCAAAAATGCATTTAATACCCCCAACCCACAGGACCTGATAGCTTAGTTTAGCCCACCGTAAATGTGCTCAACACCTGCATTAATCTACACTCTTGGGCAAAATTACTTGACACAAATCCTATTTCACAGTAAAGTGCAGACTCTCCCACATGATCTACTGATCCCTGTGCCGAGGTGACAAACAGGACAAGTGGGGAGTGGAGTACAGAATGGTGGGAAGTGTGCAGGTTGGGGGCGCTGCCTAGAGGCTGCTGCCTGGTGTCCCGGAGAGGATTGCACTGCACCTTGCCAGCCCCAGAAAAGGTCCAAACTCAAAATTCCAAGTACGGTCTCTACTGAAGCATGTCACTTTCACACCCTCATAAAGATGAAAAAGTTGAAGGACATCGAGGACCGTCTGTAGATACTTAACAGCAGAGTCACATCATACACATCTTTAATGTGCAAGAATTCTATCGTGTGTCCTTCGCAAAAAGAGAAAGAATTCAAGTAATGCAGGAACGTCCCCACTAGTGGCTGGAGGAGCATGTCCCCCGGGGGGGTACGTGATTGTGCCTGAGACCAGCACCGCTAGTCAGCTGAGAACTTCGGAAGGATGGTGTGAATGACTATAAGGGTTTGATCCAAAGAGTGAAACCACTTTTTCCTGGCGGCAGGTAAGAGAGATGGACAGAAGAAAGTAAGGAATTTGTTGAGCATAGTAATGAAGAGTGAGGGAACCTGGTAAAAGTATTTTCACACTGACCACACTAAACCAAGAATCGGAACCGTACTTGGTTTTGTTTCTGAAGGATTTTCCAGGTTACTGTTGCCTGTCGATGAATCGTGCCCTTTCTTACGTGGTAGAACTTAAACCACATTAAACATGACCTCACCGTATCTCATCTGAGCTTCTGGCAGGCTCAGGGGCGTAATGTAGCATGCCAGAATCTGCAAGCCAATAAGTAAGCGTCGGGGCTAGGATTCAAACCCATGCTGCCAGCAATGCCTAAATATTATTGCCTTCTCATTTATAACTCTGTCATGTAACAAAGAGAATGACAGTGGCTCTGGGCTGACCAGCTGGGCTTACCCAATACTAAAAGGGTCTGGGCTGTGCCTTGAGACAGAAGCAAGGCTGAGAACAATCTTCCACCTTTTCCTTTTTTCTTTCCTTCCTTCCTTTCTTTTTCCTTTTTTCCTTATCATTTTATTGACATGGAACTCACGTACCATAAAATGCATCGGTTTCAAGTACACAATTCATTGGGAGTTAGTACATTCGCAAAGTTGTACTGTACACCCATCACCAAAACCAGAGTTAGATTGTTTCTATTAGCCCCCCCCCAAAGAAACTCCACGCTCCTAGGCCATCACCCCACTTTTTTTTTTTTTAATAGAGAGCACAGAGACAGAGCGTGAGAGAGCATGGGGGTGGTGGGCGGAGGGGAGAAGGGCAGAGGAAGATGGAGAGAGAGAATCTTAAGCAGGCTCCACGGCCAGCACAGAGCCCCTCACAGGGCTCCATCTCAGGACCCTGAGACTGAGACTTGAGCCGAAGTAAAGAGTCGGGCCCTTCACTGACTGAGCCCTGGGACTTTCACTTTTAAAATTAAGATAGTCCCGGGCAAACTGTGGTGGTCAGTCAGCCTGTTTGGGTTTTGGAAGGTTTAATTGATCTTCCTATTCTTTTATTTATTTATTTATTTATTTATTTATTTGAGAGAGAGCACAAGCAGGGGGAGGGTGGAAGGAGAGGAAGAAGTAGGCTCCCCACTGAGCACGGAGCCCGATGCCAATGCTGATGGGAGGCTCCATCCCAGGACCCTGAGATCATGACCTAGACTGAAGGCAGACGTTTAACCGAATGAGCCTCCCAGCTGCCCCGTTCTTTCTATTCCTGAATGCTTCCTCTGACCTTCTGTGACTGGACCTTATTCTAAGCCATAGTTCCAGGAATAATGCCTAGAAGGTTAAAACAGAGCCTGTGGATAAATTAAGCCTATGAGACCTAAGGGAGGCCCATCTGCCAATGACTTTGAACCCTTTGAGTCTTTTTTTGAAATCCTGAGCTCTATTGAAATCAATATTCCGATGATGCAAGTAATCACCAGATGACTCAGGTGCTTTGTGAATCTGTTTTCATGATTTTCTGGAGCTCGTGGATTGTAGTAAGATGAGCAAAGCCAGGGGCACCTGGGTGGCTCAGTGGGTTAAGCCTCTGCCTTCGGCTCAGGTCATGATCTCAGGGTCCTGGGATCGAGCTCCACATCAGGCTCTCTGCTCAGCAGGAAGCCTGCTTCTCCCTCTCTCTCTGCCTGCTGCTCATCCTACTTGTGTTCTCTCTCTCTGTCAAATAAATAAATAAAATCTTAAAAAAAAAAAAAAAAAAAAAAGATGGGCAAAACCCATGACGAAAGTGTCAGTTTGCAGTACCTTTTCCCGAGAGAGGTTGAAGCAGAAGCAGGTAAAAAACAAGTGATGGCTAGGAAGCTCTCCAGAGAAGATACACAGATGGCCAGTAATCACATGAAGAGGTGGCCATCGCCATCGGCCTTCAGGGAAATGCACACCCAAACCACAGTGAGATCCTGCTTTGCGTGTGCTGCGTCAGCTCTAATAAAATAAGATGGTCAGTAACAAGTGTTGGTGAGAGTATGAGAAATTAGAACTCCTGCACCACCAGCAGGCAGATAAAACAGTGCCGACTTCAGAAAGAGGCTGGCACTTCCTCAAATCATTAAACACAGAGTTAGCGCGAGACCCCTCAGTCCTGCTCCTAGATCCATACCCGAAGGAAACGGAAACACGTCTACACAAAAACTTGCCTGTGAATGTGCACAGCGGCACTATTCGCAACAGCTGAAAGGTGGAAACTACCCAGATGTCCATTAATAACGGATAAAGAAAATGTGGAATTTCCATACAATGGGATATTGTCAGTTATAAAAAAATGAAGTGTTCATGAATACTACTAAGTGGGTGAATCCAGAAATATCATGCTAAAAAATGATCAGACGCAGAAGTTCACATATCGTCTAGGAAATACCCAGAATCGGCACATGTGTAGAAAGATAGAAAGATAGTGGTTTCCAGTGGCTGAAGACCGGGGAATTGTGGGGTGATGGCCTAGGAGCGTGGAGTTTCTTTGGGGGGGGCTAATAGAAACAATCTAACTCTGGTTTTGGTGATGGGTGTACAGTACAACTTTGCGAATGTACTAACTACCGCGGAATTGTGTACTTGAAACCGATGCATTTTATGGTACGTGAGTTCCATGTCAATGAAATGATAAGGAAAAAAGGAAAAAGAAAGGAAGGAAGGAAAGAAAAGAGGAAAAGGTGGAAGATTGTTCTCAGCCTTGCTTCTGTCTCAAGGCACAGCCCAGACCACGTTGCCAACCTTCTGACCCAAGGAAGTTAAGTCAAACCCAAGGTCAGCAATCCGCACGTCATCAACTCTCCCTCCAGGTTCAGCCGGAAAGTTCTGGGGGATTTTAAATCTCTTTTATGATAAGTAAAAGTAGGTGATCAGATCACCACCCTCCACCACAGGCCATGGAAAGACTAAAAGGGTGTCCTGTTTGTTGAGCTATTACCAGCTGGCTCCCCACTGAGTAAAGAGTCCAATGCGGGGCTCGATCCTAGGACCCTGAGATCATGACCTGAGCCTAAGGCAGGAGCTTAATTGACTGAGCCACCCAGGCGTCCCTTATTTAGGATTTTAAAATAATATTCAGTCCATTCCCCATGTCCTGGAACCTAGCAAGGAAAGAAAGCTGGTCACTAACATGCTTTGAGGCCAGTTTTTTGTGTTTTTTGTGTGTGTGTCTTTTTTTTTTTTTTTTTTTGACAGAGAGAGAGAGAGAGAGAGACATTACAATTAGGCAGAGAGGCAGGCAGAGAGAGAGAAGGGGAAGCAGGCATCCCGCTGAGTAGGGAGCCTGGGATCATGACCTGAGCTGAAGGCAGAGGCTTAACGACTGAGCCACCCAGGCACCCCTGTTTGCTTTTTTGTTTTTGTTTTTGTTTTTTGTTAAAGAAGTCAAGATCCTTCCTTTGCACTCAACTAATAGAGGGAGAGCACACACTAGAAGTGCAGAAACACTGTCTCCAGTGAAGGGTTTGATAAGCAAACTGACATTATTGACCTAACACACCTCAAGGATTTGTTAAACCTACAGGAGAGAAACTGTGTCTAAAGTTCACCAGAGGAGCATGTGTAAACGAAGCTGGTAAGCACAAACTCGTCTGGAAGCATCTCTCAGGAGCCGGGCGCTAGTTCTTGCCATTGGAGGTCATTTGAAAAGAATCAGAAAAGCATTTGCCTTAAAGCAATAAATAAGAAAATATTGATATCGTCTCCACAACCATTTAAGCTTCTCTTTTCACTTATGCAGGATGGGCTTTCCTCTAATCACTCCACGCTTAAGACTCGTTACTCTCTTTGATAAGTTTTTAAGGAACTATTTCATGCACAGGCACGGGTGGGCTGTGTGCCTGGTTGTTAGAAGCGTGGCGGGTCAGGCACACCCTGGGTTGGTTCCTGGCTCTGCTGTTGACTTAGCTACTTAACCTCTTTATGTCTCATTTCTGCTTCCGTACAAGCAGAGCAAAGCGATGTTACAAGCTTCTTGCTGCAAAGATTAAGGAAGTGAACAGATGTAAAGCACTTAGGATAGCGTCAGGTGCTCTGGGCCTTAGCTCCGTTGTCATCAGTTAGCCAACCAGGCATCAAGCCTAAAACAACAAGTTAATCTGAACCGCTCAGCCTTACTCTGTTGCACCACCCCGGGAATCTGTATCTGTAAAAGGATCCAGTCATTGGACCACAGATGGGTGAAGCTGATGCTTTCTGAGCAGAATTCTAATACGAAGAAAGGGGTCCGAGGCCAGGCGGGTGACGGAATAGAATGGAAAACTGGGACTAAGCTGAGGATATGTCTTCTTAGGCAGCAAGAAGTCTGTACCAAGTTTACCTATAAAGAATACAATGTGTTATTTCAAGAGACCGTCATCTCTCCATCATTTTTCAGAATGTCTGTCTGGTGAGAGTGTACTAGCTAAGACAACACCACCAGGCATGTAATGTGACACATGAGTTAAAATAAGTGTTTCCTGTTAGAATAGCTTTTTAGGATTTTAGATGTAATAATTTCACATCTCCTATTAGATACAAGTGTTTTTCTCTGATGCAAGTATATACATGCTCAGTGTGTTAGCATTTAATTTTCAGTTTTGTTCAAAAAACATGCCCACTTTGGTGGACCTCATGTTCAAAGGGTTGAGAATTTCACATACCAACGTGAGAAATGAGTAGTGGGTGTGGACAGAAAGTACATGTAATATGTCGTTTAAATTACTTAACAATTGATTTACGAGGATCTCATTTTGTTAAAGCCCTCACTGCACCTCCCGGGGCAGCAACACTGCAGGATGGAATAGATGATGTTGGTATCACAGCGTTGGCCGTTGGGAGTCCTCCCAGGTGTGCTCCTGGGTTCTTTTGATGAGCTGTCATTCTTTTTCCTTTTTCTCCTGTTCTTCCCCTCCTCCCCCTTCTCCTCCTCCTCTAACTCCTCCTCATCCTCCCTCCCCTTCTTCTTCTCCTGGCTTTGTTTTTGTTTTTGTTTGTTAGCATTTTCTTTCTTTCTTTTTTTAAGATTTTATTCATTTATTTGACAGACAGAGATCACAAGTAGGCAGAGAGGCAGGCAGAGAGAGAGGAGGAAGCAGGCTCCCCGCTGAGCAGAGAGCCCGATGCAGGACTCGATCCCAGGACCCTGAGATCATGACCTGAGCCGAAGGCAGCGGCTTAACTCACTGAGCCACCCAGGCGCCCCATGTTTGTTAGCATTTTCTTACTTTCTGATGCCTTGAGTTGCTCCCCCCTCATTTTGTACTCTTCCTGCCCTAGACTTGACCAGTTCTCCATGGGACGCAGGTTCCTTTTATTGGAGAAGGGCATTTAGAAACTGAAATCCGGGCTTTTGGGGTGCTCACTGCTGCTGTAACGTGTGTTTTTAGACTCTTTTGGGAAAGAGTCTGGGAAATAATGAGCACGTTTATATGTAACATGTCTACTCATACACACCTATGTTTTTTTATCTACCGATACGTAGGTATATTAAAAACCCTTGAATTCACACCAGTATCTCTGTTTCCAACCCAACACCACCAGGTCAATCCCAGCTTTCCTCTCTCCTCGTTTGTAGATTTTTTTCAGTGACCGAGGAACTTGTTCTAGTTACATGGAACATATTTCCCTTTTTGATCATACAAAATACACATGTGAAATGGTCTCAGAATTGCTAACCCTCATCCCGGGGGGAAACACCCCACTACCAAGAGGGCAGCCTTCCTGCACAGTCCTTTCTGTCTGAGCCTTTCAGCGGCCTGTCCCAATACAGTCTTCTAATAAAACTTAGTTAGTTCATTACCTGCTTCAGTAGAGTCGTGTTATTCATGGACAGTATATTTATGTTCGTTTTTCACCATTTTTAAAAGATAGTATTTATTTATTTAAATATTAGCGGGAGAGAAAGAGAGAGAGAGCACGAGTGCAATGAAGGGCAGAGGGAAGAGCAGATCCCCTGCTGAGCAAGGAGCCTGACATGGGGCTTGATCCCAGGACCCTGGGATCATGACCTGAGCCGAAGGCAGACGCTTCCACGACTGAGCCATCCAGGCACCCCATTTTTCACTATCTATATTCCATTTTACATTCCCCCCCAACACTGCCTTTTTCTTTTCTTTTTTTTTAAGTTCACATGCAGGAAAATTCACTCTAGGCGCTCTCTGTTGCACGTTTGGAGTTCCATAGGTTTCACAAATGCATAGTAGGTATTTACCTCTGCAGTCAGGTACAGAATAGTCTGGACAGTGCCCTTACCTTCCAAACCCTCATCGCTGCCTTTTAGAGATCAAAACCCTTCTTCCAACCTCACTTCCTGGCAACCCCTGAGCTGTTTTCTAGCCGTGTGGTTCTCTCTTTTACAAAGTGTCTTGTTAGTGGAATCACGAAATACATATGACCTTTGGGATCTGGCTTTTTCCAGCTAGCAAAATGCTTTGGACATTCTCGTGTATTGTAGTATGAGTCACAGTTTCTTCCTTTTTACTGCTGAGTACTGTCCCATTGTATGGGGTAAAATGTGGTCTGTCTGTCCACCAATTTATCCATTCACCATTAGAAAGGTATCCAAGTTGTTTTTAGTTTTGGATGATTATGAATAAATTTGCTGTAAACATGCATGCACAAGTTTTTGTGTGAACATAAGTTTTAATTTCTCTTAGGTAAAATTTTAGGAATGAGATTATTGGATCTATGATAAAGATCCATACTTTTTTAGTAACAATTTCTTTAAAGATTTTATTTACTTCTTTGACAGAGAGAGAGAGAGCACAAGCAGGGAGCGTGGCAGACAGAGGGAGAAACAGGCTCCCTATTGAGCAAAGAGCCTGATGCAGGACTGTGCCCCAGGACCCTGGGATCATAACCTGAGCCAAAGGCAGACACTTATCTGACTGAGCCACCCAGGTGCCCCTTTAGTAACAGTTTTGTTGAGATATAATTTAGAGAGTATCAAATGTACAATGAAATGTTATTAGTACATCTGTTTGTAATATATGCATATATCAAATCATGTTGAACAATGTGACATGTCAATTATGTCTCAATGGAAAAAGAAAACAAAACAACACCACCTCACTGAGTTTAAGACTTAAAAAAAAGGTCATTCGTATAATCACAGAGTCATGCAAACATTCCCACCACTATGCAATTTCAGGACACTTTGGCACACAAAGGAACCGTATACGCCTTGGCAGTCATTCCCAGTCCCTTCATCCCCCAGCCCCCGGCAACCACTAATGCATGTTCTGTCTCTATGGGTTTGTCGATTCCGGACATTTACGACAGATGCAGGTGCCTGAATGGTTCAGTCCTTAAGTGTCTGCTTTTGACTCAGGTCGTGATCCCAGGGTCCTGGGATGGAGCCTGGCATTGGGCTCCCTGCTCAGCAGGAGGCGTGCTTCTCCCTCTCCCACTCCCCCTGCTTGTGTTTCTTCTCTCTCTGTCAAATAAATAAATAAATAAATAAATAAATAAATAAATAAATAAGAAAGACAGATGGAATCATACAATCTTATATAACCTTTCATAATTCGCATCTTTCCCTTAGCATTATGTTTTCAAATCTCATCCATGTGGTGACAGATATCAGTGGTTCATTTTTTTAAATGGCCAAATAATAGTCCATTTATATGGACTGACCACATTTAGTCCATCTGCTCATCAGCTGACGGACGTTTGGATTATTTCTCTTTTTTGGCTATTATGAGTAATGTTGCCATGCACATTTCGGTGCAAGTTTTTGTGTGGATGTTTGATTTCATTTCTCTTGGTATATAGGTATCTCTAGGTATATACCTAGGATAGGGATTGCTGAATAATGTACTGACCATTTGAGGAAATGCCAGACTGCTCTCCAGAGCGGCCGCATCCCTCTACAGTCACACCAGCATTGAGTAAGGCTTCCAGGGACCCCACTGCCTTGCCAGCACTTGCTGTTGTTTGTCTTTTATATTATGACACTTTCTCTCCCTCCTTTTTATTTTTTTTATTTTAAAGATTTTATTTATTTATTTGACAGACAGAAATCACAAGTAGGCAGAGAGGCAGGCAGAGAGAGAGAAGGAAGCAGGCTCCCTGCTGAGCAGAGAGCCCGATGTGGGGCTCGATCCCAGGACTCTGGGATCATGACCTGAGCCGAAGGCAGAGGCTTTAACCCACTGAGCCACCCAGGCGCCCCTCTCCCTCCTTTTTAAAAAAATGTTGATTGGGACGCCTGGGTGGCTCAGTTGGTTAAGCAGCTGCCTTCGGCTCAGGTCATGATCCCAGCGTCCTGGGATGGAGTCCCACATCGGGCTCCTTGCTCAGCAGGGAGCCTGCTTCTCCCTCTGCCTCTGCCTGCCATTCTGTCTGCCTGTGCTCGCTCTCTCTCCCTCTCTCTCTCTCTGATAAATAAATAAAATCTTTAAAAAAAAATTAAAAATAAATAAAAAAATAAAAAAATGTTGATTGAAGTACAGCTGACCTACAATATTATGTTAGTTTCAGGTGTACAACAGTGATTTGACAATTACTTACAAAATGTTCCCCATAGTAGGTGTTGTTACTGTCTGTCACCATACGTATTTGCAACATTACTGACCACCTTCTGTATGCTGTCCTTTTCATGCCTTCACTTATTTATTTTATAAAGAGAAGTTTGTACCTCCTAATTCCCTTCATCTCTTTCACCCATCATTCTATCCCCATGATGTACTTTTTTAAAAATTCAAATATCAGTGACAAACAGTGTTACGTCAGGGTCAGGTGTTCAACATCAGGATTCACGAACTTTACACTTGACGTTGTGCTCACAGCCGCAGCTCCCGTCCGTCACCACACACCACCGTTACCGTGGCATCGACTCTGTTCCCCATGCTGTGCCTTTCATCCCCGTGACTGACTCACCCCGGATCTGGAGTCCTGTACCGCTCACGCCCCTTCACCCACTTTGTCCCTCCCTCTGCCCCCTTCCTCTCTGGCGACCGTTAGTTTGTTCTCTGCATCCACGGGCCTGTGTCTGTCTTCTGTTTGTTTTTTAGAACCCACATCTAAGTGAAATCATATGGTGTTTGTCTTTCTGTGTCCAGCTTATTCCATTTAGGATTATACCCTTTAGGTCCATCCATGTTGTCACAGATGGCAAGATTTCATTCCTTTTTTAATTTTTTTTTTTTGAGGCTGAGTAAATTCCATGTATATATATCCTTCTATATATGGACACACGAAGATGTGGAGATGTGAAGATGTGACAGATGATGTGTATCTATACATACGTATATATTTTCCTCATCTTCTTTATCCCTTCATCTAATGATGGACACTTGAGCTGCTTCCCTATCTTGGCTGTTGTAAATAACACTGCAGTAAACACAGGGGTGCCTGGAGCTTTTTGGATTAGTGTTTTTGTTTTCTTTCAGTAAATGCCCAGGAGTGGAATTACCAGACCATACAGTATTTCTATTTAAAAAAAAATTTTTTTGAAGATTTTATTTATTTGAGTGAGTGAGAGAGAGAGCCTGAGAGGGGGAGGGTCAGAGGGAGAAGCAGACTCCCTGCTGAGCAGGGAGCCCGATGTGGGACTCCATCCTGGGACTCCGGGATCATGACCTGAGCCGTAGGCAGTTGCTTAACCAGCTGAGCCACCCAGGTGCCCTCTATTTTTGTTTTTAATTTTTTGAGGAAGCTCTACACCACTTTCCAGAGTGGCTGCACAGTTTGCATTCCCACCAACAGTACAAGAGGGCTCCCCTTTCTCCACATCCTTGCCAACACTTGTTGTTTCTTGTCTTTTGATTCTAGCCATTATGATGGGTGTGAGGTGGTACCCCATGGTGATTTTAATTTGCATTGCCCTGATGAAAAATGATGTTGAGCATCTTTTTGTGTGTATGTTTGCCACACGATACACTTTTGATTTAAAAAAAAAAAAAAAAAAAAAAAAGGAGAGCCATGGAATTAAAATAAAGAGCCACTGACTTGGAAATCCTTCAAAATACACAAAACGTTTCTTAGACTTGTTGCAGCTCACAGATATTTCTTTTTTGTTTGTAAAGATTTTATTTATTTATTTGAGAGAGAGCACATACCAGCTGTGAGAGAGAGGGGGAAAAGCAGACTCCCTGCTGAACAGGGTACCACTCCCCGCCCCCCCCCCCACCCCCGGGATGTGGGACTCAATCCCAGGACCCTGAGATTATGACCTGAACTGAAGGCAGTCACTTAACTTACTGAGCCACCCAGGCATCCCTCATAACTGTTTCTCCTTCTCTAACTAATCCACTTCTCCCCAAACCCCAGCATTCACCTGAAGAAAAAAATAGTGATTTCTGAGTTTATGCATTGTATAAAAATATTATCTTCCCCTGCATAATTGCATACATACCAAATTTCAGGTGTTTTATTGACTGAATAGATTTTTCTCTCCGGGGCTGGTGATCAGAGACCTAGCTGAGGAACCTTGACATAATATATAACATTCTGTCTGTTCAAAACCATTCAAAGTTCCAAACAACTGAAGAATAAGTAAAATGTGGCATAGACTCCATTAGGAAATTAGAAACTTTCTGAGGTTTCTCTGCGTGAGAAAGCAGATGAAATGTTATTTTGCAAGTGTCAAAGGAGCCCCCACGCCTTTGCCTATGGAAACCGAGGATTCCTCAGTTGAAGTCATACTTTGAGCTCCTTATTCCACCCTCGATGGCTGGGTGGCCGGGTGGGAGAGTCAATCCATGACTTTCCCTTAGCCAAGCCCCCTAACAGTTCGAAACTTGAAACTGAAAGGGGACCTTGGGGGCGCCTGGGTGGCTCAGTGGGTTAAGACCTCTGCCTTCAGCTCAGGTCATGATCCCAGGGTCCTGGGATCGAGCCCCACATCAAGTTCTGCTCAGCAGGGAGCCTGCTTCCTCCTCTCTCTCCGCCTGCCTCTCTGTCTACTTGTGATCTCTCTCTCTCTGTGTCAAATAAATAAATAAATAAATAAATAAATAAATAGCTGCTGCCTTAAAAAAAGGAAAGGGGACTTTGAACACACATTTCTCAAAGTAGAGCTCATCCAACAGCAGTCCCACATTAACTTTAGAGATCATGGCTACAGATTAAATGGACATGATTTCCCTGTTTGCCAGATTTTTTTTTTTTTTTTCTGGCCATGATGTCTAGAAATCAGAAGAACTTAGCCATTAACATGAACCCTTGTGCTAAAGGAACACATTTTAGATACTATGCAGAACCAAGAACTCTGTGTCCAGTGTTCCTGGCTGATAAAGGAAATATGTTCCTTTCTTTTTTTTTTAAGGCTAAAGACCATGTGTCATACATCAGAGACATATTCTCATTATCTTTGCAGAATAGGAAAACTTTATAGAAGTCGTCACTAGTGATCTCTTTGACAGCCTAATTAAATAATTGGATCCAAATTATCGCAGGGTTACATGGTGCATCAGCAGAAGAGACAGAGGCCATTTGTAATAAAATAATGTAATAAAATGAAATGAGCAGAATTGAAGCAAAGTTAGAATGCGCAGAAACATTTCACACCGAATGTCATTAAATCCACACCTTAAAGGGAGCCTAGATTTAATATGCTCTACAAGAAAGTATTGTTTAATATAAACTGCAATAAATAATCGGGCTACAGTTGGCTGTCGCTGTTTGCACAATAACCTGAAGCTGCCACCAATTTTTCGTACTTCAGAAGATCTTCACCTTCTGGATGGGATTCTAGCCATTGTGAAATAAGCCTGGAAGTTCTGACAGAAGTTTCATCAGTCTTGACACCTTGAATTGTCCTAAATGTAAAGGCAAGTTTGAATCATCATGCTTGACTCAGCTCTGTGAGGTAGATTGTTGAGCAGTGTTTGGGACCATGCTGGGAATTTCATAGCCCGTCATGCAGCATCCACAGCGGTTCAGAAAGGTGGTTTTAAAGAAGTCAGGCCTGTTTGGGTCCCAGAAGAGAGCACCCGAGTCAGATGATCTGAGTCAAAGTAAGCCAGTGTGTTGGGGTAACCCCAAGGCAGAGGATCACAAGAAGAGCCTGGGGGAGCCAAGGGTTCTGGGAAGCTGGAGGTAGATACTAGGAAATTGAAGCCATGGGGCTTTTAGTCATTGAGACTCCTCCATGTGGAGCAGATGTGGCCGTCAGCATCTCTACACAGAGTAGATACCATCCTGACCTTCCTCAGGAAAGGGAAAGGCCTCCTTCCAACAGTGAAGCTGCAACAGGAGAGTCCTGGCAGAGGACTCAGGTTGGTCCTAGGGGCTCTTCTGGGACTATGCTCGGCCTCCATCCCATGCCTGTCTAGCAGAAGGGAACTGCTTGACGAACAAAAAGCCACGAATCTAGGTCTTCTGACACCATGCCTAGGATCCTTCTGGTGTGTCCTGTACACAACTCTTTCATGGTGCCGGCCCAGCCTTGCACTGTAGCTCAGAGAGCTGGTGAGGGGCCATTTGTGGGTGTGAGCCCTGTCTAGGCTGACCACTCTCGGAAGCACCTGAGCCACCCTCCCAGAAGGGCCCCTCAACTGGCCTTGGATTCTGTTCTTGAGGTCCCCGATTCTCAAAGCATGTCTCCATTATGTGTGTCGGGGGGTAGAAAAGGAAAGTAGTTTTAATAAGTAAATAACCTAGTTTTTTTTTTTTTTTAAAGATTTTATTTATTTATTTGACAGAGACAGATCACAAGCAGGCAGAGAGGCAGGCAGAGAGAGAGGAAGGGAAGCAGGCTCCCTGCTCAGCAGAGAGCCCGATGCGGGGCTCCATTCCAGGACCCTGGGATCATGACCTGAGCCAAAGGCAGAGGCTTAACCCACTGAGCCACCCAGGCGCCCCAATAACCAAGTTTTTAAAAGTAATTGAATATAATAATCCTTAGCATTCCTTCAAAACAAGAATGATAGAAAGGAGGAGGATGGGAAGGTCCATTTCTAGTTCCATGGGGAGGTTTGTCCACGGGCATGAAATTCAAGAGACCAGAACAAAGATACCATGTGCTAGAGAAGAAACCTGATGGTTCTGTCATTCTTCCTAAATTAAATGTGTAAGAGAAGCCCTGTACAAATTTAGGGGGCAGGAAAGGGGGCTTAATAAAATAAGTCATCAGTTCGTCTGGAAGAACAAACGGGCAAAAAGTTCCAAGTTATAATTTGTAACTGAGCTGCTTCTCCGCGGACCTCCGTGGTGGGGGAAACCTCAGCTAACATCGTGCCTCCTGGGGGGAGCACCCCAGACCAACAGAAGAAGATGTTAATGATTCAGTGAATAATGTCAGAAAAAAACGATACAGTGGGACAATATTTTAGGTCTTACCTGATTTTTACACCTAATATTTCCCCATTCTGGCCCTCTGCCAGTCAGTCAAGACCATTTTGGACTCAGGATGGAACACAGAAAGTATAACTTGATTCTTTTCCTTGTTTTATTTATTTTTTTTTAAAGATTTTATTTATTTATTTGACAGAAAGAGATCACAAGTAGGCAGAGAGAGAGAGAGAGAGGAAGGGAAGCAGGCTCCCTGCTAAGCAGAGAGCTCGATGCAGGGCTCAATCCCAGAACCCTGGGATCATGACCTGAACGGAAGGCAGAGGCCCAACCCACTGAGCCACCCAGGTGCCCCTCTTTTCCTTGTTTTAAAGTAAAAAGCCCTTCAAGAAAGGAAAAAGGACTCTGAAGAAACAAAGCATCTGGGGAGATAAAAAGGACTGAGGCTTCATTAAAAAACCCTCCGTGAGAATTAGAAGTACACGTGGCCTCACAGGGGACTTCTGACGGGGGATTCGGGACTGGGTGTTTCTACAAGCACCCCAGGGGATCTTGTCGTGGTGCAGTGGAGAACCAGTGGGCTAGATTAGTGGCTTCCCACCGGGGGACAAAGCAGAATCTTGCCCACCGTGTGGCATGTTCTGGGGGAAGCCCCAGTCCAGAGATCTGTAGACTGACAGGGAGGGAGGGAGCCCAGGCAGCCAAAGGCATCACCGTGAAGGCTTCCGGTGAGATTTTAATAGAGCTGGGAACTCCCGGCAAAATCAATTTCCTTCCTGTCCACACATTTTATTCTTGGTAGTGGGGTGGTTTTTTAACAATGTTACTCAAGTTTGTGTTCCTAGCACACCTGTTTCTTCTCTTTCTACTTATTTTCTGAATTTCCTATAACAAATTGAAATATGCAGGCAAGTTGGGAGACCTCTGTTAAGGCAGAGATCCGCAGAACTGTGGTGCCTGGGCCAGCAGCATTGGCATCACCTGGGAACTTTCTAGAACTGTTGTTTCTGGGTCCTAAGCTTGATAGCGTCCGGCATGAGAAACTGTGTGTATGTGTGTGTGGGGGGGGAGCACTCTGCGATTTAATAGAGGTCATCTTGACACATCCTCCCCTTTCCGAACCACTGATGGTCTTACAGAGAAACCTTTAAAACTACCCATGCCTGAGACCCACCCCCACTCTCGACTTTGATTAATCAGGTAGTTATAATGTTATAAAGTTAGTTATAAAGTTGGAGAACCATTAGGGCTTCAGAAGAACAACCCCACCCTTTCTAGAACAGAATTGTCTTTCTCGAAACTAAAAGTGAACCAAAGTAAAACAAGTGTGTGTGTGTCTGGAAGTGGGGAGCGTATAATTAAGAAAAGACAGTGTTCTGAAAATAGAATGATTTCGAGGTTTTGCGTAAGTTTGTGAGGGCAGTATATATATCGATTTTGGCCAATATTGATCATTTTTATTATAATGGGACCGTTGCCCATTTTTCTTTAGAAGACTGATTTCTCCTATGATTGTAGCTGTTTGTACCTTTAGTATCTGATGACTGAAAATATTATATAAAGATTAAGAAATGAATCTGGTAACATTTTAAATGAATTTTAATATTATTCTTTACAGCAGCATCTAAAACCTTTGAAAAATAGCAATATAGGGACGCCTGGGTGGCTCAGTGGGTTGGGCCACTGCCTTCGGCTCTGGTCATGATCCCAGGGTCCTGGGATCAAGTCCCGCATCAGGCTCCTTGTCCAGCAGGGAGCCTGCTTCTCTCTCTGCCTCTGCCTGCCACTCTGCCTGCTTGTGTTCTCTCTATAACAAATAAATAAAATCTTTAAAAAAAAAAAAAAAAGAAAAATAGCAATATACAGAGAGAGCTATCACTTTTTCAGAAAATGTCAGTACCCATAAAAACTGTCTTATGATATTGTCAGGAAACCTGAGGTCTCTAAGTTAGGATTTTAATACCTTTATGTAAAAGAGCTGGAGAGGCATCAGGCTGCCTCAGTCAGAAGAGTGGGTGACTCTTGGTTTCTGGGTCATGAGTTTGGGCCCCATGCTGACGCATAGAGATTACTAAAAAAAAAAAAAAAAAAAAAAAAAAAAAAAAATTAGATAAACTTAAAAAAAATTTTTTAGATAAAAGAGATAGATTATATTGATTTTTTAAAACTGCTTATCTTTACATGATGTGAAATTTATAAAATCCTTTTAGAAGGTTTAGGACACACTAATAAATTATGCTCAACATATTATATTCCAATTATTTGCAATTTAACTACTCATTTATAGTATCTCTGATATCCTCTAGTAATTATATTAATTTATTATACCACCACATTTCTCCATTATATTGGAAAAGAGCACTTACCATATAACTCAATGTGACTTATTTCTGAATGGGACACTTCTGTCCTTTCACAATTAAAGACATTTCTAAAAGTAGGACTAATTTCTCTGAATATGTCATCTTTTGTGACGTTTTCTTAATTTTAGCTCAAATATCACAACTTCCATTTCTTTTTGCTTTTTTGTTCTTTCTTTTTTCTTCCTTCCTTCTCCCTTCTTTCCTTTAAAATATGCTTTAAGGGGCGCCTGGGTGGCTCAGTGGATTAAGCCGCTGCCTTCGGCTCAGGTCATGATCTCAGGGTCCTGGGATCGAGTCCCGCATCGGGCTCTCTGCTCAGTGGGGAGCCTGCTTCCTCCTCTCTCTGTCTGCCTCTCTGCCTACTTGTGATCTCTCTCTGTCAAATAAATAAATAAAATCTTTGAAAAAAAAAAAAAAATAAAATATGCTTTAAAATTTCACTCAGTGTAAAGACGCCTGGATGACTCAGTTGTTAAGCATCTACCTTCAGCTCAGGTCATGATCCCAGGGTTCTAGGATTGGGTTCCACGTTGGGCTTCCTGCTGGGCAGGGAGTCTGCTGCCCCCTCTACCCCCTCTCATGTTTGCTCTCTCTCTCTCTCAAATAAATAAATAAGTGTAAAATCTTTCAAATTTTTAATCAGTTTAGTTGGACATTTTTCTAATAATTTAAGGGACATACTTTGTTAACTACATAATTGTTAAGTAAGTTTAGTTAGAAACTGTTCTAATGATTTAAAGCCTCTTAGCACCAGGGACTGCATTACCTTCCTCCTTGCTGAGCACCTTTTAAAACAAAGGCTGAAGGCTGGAAACTCAGCCAGCAACCAAACGTAACTTGTTTTCACTGCGGTTTATTGAGTTTTCGAGTGCATTTCCCTAACTCCCCTGAATGTTTCTGTTTTGCATAACGTGAGTGTGTACTCATAAATGTTCTTCTCTTCAAATCAGTACAATGAGTCAACAAAACTGTGGACCATGTTCCACCCCAGAAACGGTGGCAGAGCCTCCCTTTTTCCTTGGGAGTGTGGCCTTTTCCTCCATGTGCAGGCTCTGGGCAGGAGGATCCTGGCTGCTGTGCACCCCGGCTTGCAGCAGCTTTGCTGTGCCCTGCCTGGGTCTTTACAGAAGGCTGGGGTGCTTCAGGAAGCAGGCCAGGGAGTGCTGGGGTAGCAGGAACGTCAGCCTCGAGCCCGATTCCCCTTCTATCTGCCTTATCCTTGAAACTCAAGTTAAACCATCACCACCCACTAGAATCTGTTCATAGGCCAGCACTCACTGCCTTCTTCGAGGTCCTCTCCCTATCACTTCGAATATGCCGTTATTCCAGCACGTCGTATCACGTTTCCTTAGAATTATTTGTGTACATCTCCCCTACCAGACCAGGGACCCTCAGGACAATGACTTTTCAGCCTGGGATGCAGAAGTGTCCCATATGGACCAATGCAGAGTTGGAAGATCAGCCCTGTTGGCTGATGTCCTTGGATGAGCATGAAGAAGACAACGTGTGAATTCATATCGCTGTGGAGTCACACGGGGCACCCCTCTCCTCCTACAGCCTTCCCCCCTTCTTCTGTTTTATGTCCCGGACTCAGCCACACAGATATTTACAATTTTCTGAACATACCATGTGATTTCGTGCAGCTCTGTGCTTTTCCACTTTTACATTTACACACACACCCATTTTGGGGAGGAGAGGGGAGAGTGGGCAAAACCCTAGCCTTCTTTCAAGTCTCAGCTCATGTATTTTGTCCCCCACAAAATTTGACCTCTGTCTTCCAAAGTTGAGCTGGATGTCCCTCCTCTGTGCTCCCACAACATCCTTTCTTTTAACTGAGTGGCCTATTTAATCCATGCCCTCCATTTCTTCTAGAAAAAGAATGACAGATACCCACAGCCGAATGAATGTTCTCTGATCGTCGGATGCACTGAGATGCCCACAGTCTCCTGCATTCCCACCCCCCCACCTAATTGTTTACTAAGCTCCATAGCATGTGACCCCAAACCTATTTCTGCCACTTTTAACTGTGAGTGAAGTTAAGTCATTGCCTTTCATGTGACTTAAATGAAAAGCATACAAGTGAAAAAAAGAGTAGTGTTTTCTCCGAGGACAGTGGATGCTTTGGAAAGATAAACATCTATAAAATTGTCCTGTTGACTCAGGTGTAGGCGACAGAACAGGGATGGAACGGGCACACAGAAATCTTGAAAGGATCTCCTCTCACATCGCTTAAGGGCACGGAATTTTTAAATGGGCCATCCAGAATCCCAAACTGGAAATTGTTGAAGATACCCCAGGAGAGTGGTTTTGGGAACTCCCGTCAGCAGACCCACACCACAGTGGAACCCTTCAGATGTGCGTTGAAGATTAACGGTTAGGTTAGATTTTTTACCTGCTCAGCCAGGGTTTGCACTGGAATGACTGGGAGGGAGGTGGGACGCTGTTTGTCTCCCTCACTTGACTGTGAGTTTCTTGAACACAGGGATCGCATCTTGCTTCCCTTGGGAGTACCTATGCCTAGGAAGAGTGTTTGGCTCCTTTAGACGACTTTCTCTAAGGGCTTCTTGACTCAAGGGGACTCCTGAATTTATTTTTGGTTAAGGGGATCAGGGGGTTTCAACAATAAGGTCTTTTTTCCATTACGACCACTAGGGGGCAGTGTCACCGCATTCTCTGGGAATGGCCATCCTGGGGAGCTTGTTTCCAAGCTAGATCACCTAAACTGTGATGAGCCCACGTCAAATGTGTTGGAGAACCTATGGCATAAAGCTCGCACCAACACTGATGTTCTTTGTATATGTGTTTCCTTTGTTTATTTTTGGGAGCTCACTGATTCCATCTTTTCTAAACAATAAAAGACCAAGTAGTAACCACCACCTCATTAAGTTAATTATTAAACCCAGCCAGTTCTGGAAGGAAGAAAAGTAAATAGGCAGTAGAGAAAAAAGCCCCTCATGCAAATTAGTGTAAGGATTACAAATTGGCACAGGGTAGCTCACGGTACTTTATAGCGAGGGCTTGGAGGGAGCATTACTGAGAAATTTATGGAGATTGTGTCCTTATGAATGGACAGACTTTAACACTTCCTCGCTCTTCCTGCTTTCGGCTCTGATGGGCTGGAATCACAGACTCCAAAAATTAAGCTACTGGTTGCTCACAGGAAGGAATGTCCTTTCCTAGGACCAAGATGGTAGTGAGATGAAAAAGAATTCAAGACATTGCCTTTGAAAGAAGACAAAAAAACCTGTGAAAGTAAAAAAGAATGATTAGTTTGCTTTTGAGTGAGTTGCCATGCTGAATTACAGCGGAACGGATGGCCTGGGCTGTGGAAGGGTCTTTGACGATGCAGCCTGGACCCAGGGGAGGGGAGGGGAGGCAAGGCCGCCTACGTCACCAGAACTGCTTCCAAAGAAGTAGTAAAGCATGACTGTTCCAAAGTACTACTTGAGAATTAATTAAATCTAAAACGAGATAAGTAGTCCTGTGTGTAGTTTTCGTGGTGTCTTGAACTAGCCAACCTAAAGGTGGAGTGATTTAGGTCACAGGGCGTGGAGGGAGCCTCTGACCCAGGCTGGAGGCTCACCTCTGCCTCCAGCTGGTGACGAAGGTCAAGGGTCCCGTTCTATCTCCCCTCCGGGTACCAGTTCGACATGGCCCCTCTGTGAAATATGGAGACGGGCGATTGGACAGTAAAGGATCTCAAGACCTCCCCTAGGTCTAGACATTCGCATCTTCCTTTTCCAGAAACTAACCCTTAGATACTCGTCCTCCACTTCCTTCTGTTTCTGAAACACTACTATTTTAGAGATCCTGTGAAAAAACACAGCAATCACACCAATTGCTCTTTCCCCATCCACACTTCATTCACCTTTTTGCTTACATCTGGCAGGGTTCGAAATATGGTTGGAATGGATACAAGAGGATTTTTCCAATGAAACAAGAATGGATGTTACTGCTCAAACCACATGAATTCAAAGGGTTTGTGTTCAGAACAGAAACTCAAATCCAGTATCTGCCCTCTGGTTGCTCACAGTTGAAGGGAGTGGTGGCCGCTTACTCCAAATGGGTAAGAAAATACATATACTGACATTTTAAGTCTGTACAAACATGTAAGACTGCCTTTTAAGGGATTTTTTGTTTTGTTTGGGTTCCTGGTTTTCGACTGCTGACCATTTTCTTTCCCACTTTGCCATGGAGAAGGCATGAAGGGGTCTGTCTGGAAAGCTGTCCATGGTCCAGAAGTCCAGTTAGGTCTGAAACCAAAGTTCTACCCTTGACCTCCTCAGAAGAAATAACTTCTCCAGCCCCTTCCCAGAAGGGCCACGGCTGCAGGAGCTGTGTGGCCCCTGGGCATCTTAATGGCTCCTTTTCAGAAAGTGTGGTCTTACTGATCTGTTTGTGGCATTACTCAAGGAGTTAAGATACAAAGAGGGGTGAGACCCAGCAACTGCCCTCCAAGTGCTTGTCACTAATTACAGCTTCCCTCCCCTTGTACCTCTGCTTCCCCCAGACTTCTGGGTTAAGAGAGTGGCCTCATACCTTCTTCGGATAAAACCTTGGTTTCCTAGGATTTAGGCCATCAGTGATTTGGGCCTCCTTTTTGCTCTTTCCTCGAAGAGCCCATCTTAGTTGCTGAACCCACAGAAGGACTATAGAAATACTTAGGGGCAGGAGGTGGATTGAGAAAACTCGCTGGGCTACCCATGGCCATTTTCTGGGGCTGCCCTTGCTTAATTGACTTTGTGAGTTGCAGCTGAGCCTGAGCGGGCCCACCTGTGACAGGCAGACATTATCCTGAGCTCCAGGGCGCAAATGCACGCAAACCCCTTAGGGCCATGCCGGCTCGGGAGCGCAGGTAAGCCCCGGGCCCCTTATTTTATCATCGCATGTGATGACGCTGGTATAGAAAGCCTGGGTTTGAGGCCCCTCACTTGGAATATAACTTGGGGGAAAGTCTGAAAGCCTCAGTTGCTTCTTAGTAAGATGGGGAGAAAGTAGGCCAAGATGGCTTCGCGGGGCCCCGGGGGCGCAGGAGGAGCGCACGGCCGGGTGCAGACGCAGGATCAGTAACCGGAACCCTCGCCGCGGTTGCCCCCCGAAGACCCTGCCCACAGGCACGTCCCGGAGGCTGGAATCCTTCCTGGAAGAGACGCGGGGTGGGGCGGGAGGCGGGGGCGCGCTGGCACCGGCTGGGCGCGGGCGAGGGGAGGGCGAACTCGACCCCGGCCTGGCCGGGGCGCGGCCGCTCGGGCGAGTAGGGGGCCGGGCCGGGACCCGCCCAGGCGGCGGCCGGGTCCCCTGGGCTGGGCGCTGCTGGCGGAGCCGACGGGGCGGAGAGGAGCGCGGCGGGGGGAGGAGTAGGAGGAGGGGGCCGGTCAAGGGAAGTGCGACGTGTCTGCGGGAGCCTTTTTATACCTCCTTCCCGGGAGTCGGGCCCCAGCAGCCGCCGCCGCGCGGAGAGTTCCCGCACCTCCGCTCCCGGGAGTCGAGCTCCGAGCGTCCGTCCGCCGCGCAGCGTCCAGTCCGCCAGCATGTCGGGGATTAAGAAACAGAAGACGGTAGGCTGCGGGCCGCCTGCCCCCACCCCGCCGCCGCTCCCGGGCACCGGGTCCCCTTCTCCGGGAGCGGGCGAGCAGCCGGGCGCGGAGGCTCCGGCGCTGGGAGGGAGGAGGAGGAGGAGGGAGAGCTGGGAGGGGGGACGCGGGGCAGCCCTCGCGGGGCAGTCCGTCTCCGCCCGCGCCCCGGGGAACCTGCGCGGCCCGGGGTTGCCACGTCCGGGAGGGGGGCTCCGGAGCGCGCGGCGGTCCTGACCGTGCCAGAGGGACAGGGACGGGAGATTTCCTCTCTTCCCCAAGAGCTTCCCCGGACCTGCCTTTTCTTCCGTGTCATCTCCGCGCCGCTCGTGGGTGGCCCAGAGCCCCGGCCGGTTCCGCCGGGTCTGTGCGCTGGGCGCACGTCGGCGGCACTCCCTGGGGTTTTGTGCCTGCCACCTCCTCGGAGGGGACGTTAATGACAGACCTCGTGGAGGAACCGGCAGCCGCCTCCCCTGGTGGCCCTTAGCCCTTCAGCTTGACTCAGCGCCAGGCTGGCAGCGGGCGGCACCTCGGGGTCCGCCCCGGGGCTCCTCGGCTCGGTGGGTTCAGATGAGTGGACTGTATTGAGGAGGTTCAGCCTAATCCAGAAGTGATCCGGGCCATCCCCTTTTGGGAAATAGATTGTCAAAGAAAAGTTCCTTTCTTGGCAATAGGGGCTCCTATTTTTCTTTTTTATTTTTCTTTTTTTTTTAAAGTAGGCTCCACGCCCAACGTGGAGCCTGTGAGGGGCTCAAGCCACGACCCTGAGATCAACACCTGAGCTGAGATCAAGAGTCGGTTGCTCCACCGACTGAGCCACCCAGGTGCCCCCAGTAGAGGCTCCTATTAATTTTGCTTCCTAAAAATGGTAGCAGTGATCACTGACTCCGTGGGAAGACCCCTGCAGACAGGGGTTCGGTCCACACCAGAGGTGGGCTGCGAGCTTCGCTTAGGCCTCAGTGCGCAGGCCGATTGCGAATGGTTGATCTTTATCACACCACAAGCCTCAGGTGGTTTATGCTGGTTCCCGAGAGGGTTCACCGCCTCATAGAATTAGACTTGAACTTGGCACAGAGTAGGTGCTCAGTACGTGTTTATTACTGTTATTATGCTTATCACTGAACTATCTTTGAGGTGTATTCCTGGCCGGCTGGGAGGAGAGATGGCCAAGGAGGACTTGGGGGGGAGGGTCCTGAAGGGGGCTGGGTCATGACCAGGGCTGGGCAGGGGTGGCAGCAAGGAAAAGGCAGTGGGCGCTCCGTTTTAGGGGATCACATAAGACAGGCAAGAAGGTCCAGAATGAAGGCGGCATCAACTAAAGAAGCGAGAGTGACCGGCGTCCAGCTGCCTTTTATAGGAGCGATCTTCAAGTGCGGAGACTCTCAATATTGTACTATCTTTAAAAATATTAAGTGAAAAGCATCTGTTTTATTCCCATCTAATATGGTATCTTCTACTTGACAAGCTGTGGTGGCACTTGGCAGCTTTGCCTATCAGTGGGGTTTTAGTACTTCTTGCCTGCTTCAAGAATCCCGTGCCGGTTCTGATAGGGAGCTTTGTCAGGCATTAGTAAGGAAGGGGTAGGTGGTCTTTTCCTTCACACCCCAGTCAGCAGACCCTCCTGCGGTGAGGAGGGTCTGAGAGCAGGGCCTACAAACTGATGCCGGGCCCTGTGCAGTCAGAGAGTGAGAAATTTGAGGGCCCAGAGGGTTTGCTTTTCCTATCTGCTCATTTTAAGCCTTCTATTTTTTGTTTGGGTGTGTGTGTGTTCTGTGTAGGATTAAATTAACACCTGAAAAAGCTAGCAGCACTTCTGAACTTTTATTTGGCCAACAGGATTATAATCCACATACTAACACGAGTTCCAGAAGGGCCCAGTAGAGGCGGCTAGGTAAAGGAAGCCAGCTTTAAATGCATCTGAAATCTCTCAAGCTTTTATTTATTTTTTTCAAAGATTTTATTTATTTATTTATTTGACAGAGATCACAAGTAGGCAGAGAGGCAGACAGAGAGAAAAGGAAGCAGGCTCCCCACTGAGCAGAAAGGCAGGGATCATGACCTGAACCAAAGGCCAAGGCTTTAACTCACTGAGGCACCCAAGCGCCCCTTCTCAAGCTTTTAAATGTTAACTCTGAATGTATCTGAAACCTTGCGGCCCCAGACAAAATATGTCCACACGCTTGGCCTTCGAAATAATCATTAGTTGAGAAATAGGTCGTGCTGATCTAGAAAGCTATCCTAAAAGTGAGGCGGGGCTGCCTTTTTCAGAGACTCACAGGAATCCCTGCATTATTTTCTGCGTTGTCCACAGAGGGTGGTCGATGTACACTACGGTCACTGCGATAATTGCAAATATTTGTTGCACTCCTACTGTGTGGGATGAATACAGTACATCTTTCCGAGGATTTTTTTTGGGGGGGGGGGGGAACACTCTGAATGAGCAATTATAGGATGACTTTCTTTATTTTTTTTTTTTTAAGATTTTATTTATTTATCAGAGAGAGAGGGCGAGAGAGCAAGCACAGGCAGACAGAATGGCAGGCAGAGGCAGAGGGAGAAGCAGGTTCCCCTCCGAGCAAGGAGCCGGATGCGGGACTCGATCCCAGGATGCTGGGATCATGACCTGAGCCGAAGGCAGCTGCTTAACCAACTGAGCCACCCAGGCGTCCCTAGGATGACTTTCTTAAGAGCTTGAGAAGAAAATGAAATTATTTATTTATTTATTTATTTATTTTATAAGGAAAGGAAGCATATTCCTTCTGGGCTAGGCATCCTTACCAGGAAAAGCACAGACAACAATGTGTCCCATCCGTCTCTCCCTCCCGTGCCTTACTTACCTCCAGCTCTGGCCACCAAACGTCCCGCCCGCATGCACCCAGACCCAGGAAAAGGAAGGAGGCAGTCAGTCTGCCTCCACAGGACTGGAAAGAAAGGCAAAGGCCTGATTCTTTCTTCTTGCATCATTTCCTGGATTAGCATTTTTTTCAAGGCAGTGTTGTCGTGTTCGGACAATGTTATTATGTCCCAGAGATAAAAAAGACAAATGAGATAGTAAAATACTTTCCAAAGGGCGCCTGGGTGGCTCAGTGGGTTAAGTCGCTGCCTTCGGCTCTGGTCATGATCTCGGGATCCTGGGATCGAGTCCCGCATCGGGCTCTCTGCTCAGCAGGGAGCCTGCTTCCCTCTCTCTCTGCCTGCCTCTCCATCTACTTGTGATTTCTCTCTGTCAAGTAAATAAATAAATAAAATCTTAAAAAAAAAAAAAACTTTCCAAAACATCAAGCAAACTAGTGGTTGGGAAGGAGTGAAGGGGTATTGGTACCTTAAAACGATCCATAAATATAAGCGATTATTTACCTTTTATTATTATTATTTTTTTAAGATTTTATTTATTCATTTGAAAGAAATCACAAGTAGATGGAGAGGCAGGCAGAGAGAGAGGGGAGGAAGCAGGCACCCCGCTGTGCAGAGAGCCTGATGCGGGACTCGATCCCAGGACCCTGAGATCATGACCTGAGCCGAAGGCAGCGGCTTAACCCACTGAGCCACCCAGGCGCCCCGACCTTTTATTATTTTATGGAGTCTGTACAATACCACATTAGTTTTCCAATAGGAGTTGCTTCAAAAACTATTTGACGATGCTCTATAGGGGGAGACAGGAATTTTCGACGAGTATCCATTGGAAGGAAGGAGAAACCAGCACTACTTAGAAGCCAAACCATCTTTCATTTCATCCACGTGGAGGCCTGTGCCCTGCCAAACTGAGCCTTGTCTCTAGGGGAGGAGCATGCCTAGAGCTGGTCAGGGTTTCAGTCCAGATCTGTCCACCTTCCACGCTCATGCTCCTGCTGTATCTGTTCCAGGATGTAACGTCTGGTGCATAGTATCCATCTGTAAAATGGAGGTAATGATGCCTTAGCCCCTACAAGGTTGTGAGGAGTAAAGAACTAAAAAGTATCTCGCACAGTTCCAGGCCCCGAGGAAGTCCCCTGCATGTGGTAGCTGTAGTCACTCCACTACAATGTCCTGGTTCGTCAGACAAAAAGCAGAAAATACAGGTCCTAGTGTTCCAAAAGCTGGGTAAATGAGAACTACCAGAATATTTCATAAGAGCGAACAGCTGCAGAAGTACAGAAGTCATGATCTGAGCCGTCGTCCGTGAAAAGCTGGAGAAGAGCAGGGTCGGTCATGAGTGTGCACACACCAGAGTCACCCAAAGATCGGCAAGATCTTGCCAACAGCGTTGGCCTAGAAAGAAAGGCCTTCTGTGTAGGTGTCACTATAGGACTAACCTCTCTCCACCCTTCCTGTGCCTTCAACTGTTTCCACATCTGTCTTAAAATTAGTGTTTGTCCAATTCATGCTGTTACCCCAGACTCCTCTGTGTGGACCTTTGCCATTAAAGATAAAGGCAGCTCTGTCGGAGATCGGTATCCGTGTCTTTCATCATGTTTCTGTCCAGGCACAGAGTCTGCGGTTTGCTTAGAGGATCATTAGGCCTAACTCGAACGTGGGTTTGGGGACCTGAAGAGGAATCAACAGTGTCAATGTCAGTCCTCTAGGAGGTGACTGTTTATTTCAAAGTCCTTGAATAAATAGTCCCGGGCACTCCTTAGTCTTTGTGTTTGGAAGTCTTAGGAAAACACAGAGACCAAACATAAATGAACATGAATATAATGTCATTTCAACGAAGCTTTCACCCCCTGGGTGACTTGTTCACAGCACAGCTGCGATGACACAGCTGACCTGACCTGATACAGCACCTGGTACATACTAGGTGCTCAGTAAGTTGTTGTTGCACACATGGCCACAGAACTCATTAAAGGGTGAATGTGCTTGTAGGATCTCAATTTTTCTGAGAGTTCCCCTTCTCTCTCCTCTGTCTGCTCCTGTGTGCTTGCTTATTTTTGCCTGGGCATTTGTCATTACCATTGAAAAAGGACTTGCAGGGGTTCTTTGAGGCGTAGGATGAATGGCCTTTTTTCGGGGTAGAATTTGTTTTGTTTCTGCCTGGTCTCTGGCAGCATCACGGGTCTGGGACCACGTTGACCTAAATTTACCACTTCAGGTGTTTCAGACCACCCAGGTGAGATGAATTTGAGTTGCAGTTTTGCACACAAGGGCCAGCTTCTGCAAACAAGTTCTCACACCCACCCCGCCTCCCCGCAGGAATACTTTCAATGCCAAGGCAAACTGTCCTTGCAGCCTGTCCGTGTGGGAGGTGGGTTTCTTCGTCCATGTAGGGGAGGACTCTCACGAGCCTCTGCTTAACTTGACAAGGCTTTTTTATTCTTCCCACTTGGGTGCGTTCCGGGCTTCAATTTCTGCTTCAGCTCCCCGTGAGGCTGTCCAAATCGTTCACACCTGCTCCTGCCAGGAGAGACGTGCCTCCCTGCTTGCCTGCCTCTTACGTCCCTACTTCCTTGTGGATTTTAACCTGGTAGTTTCTTTTTCTCTTGTCAGCTTCTGATGTTTCTAATTAGATTATGTTATAACTTGCATTTCTTATTTGTTTGCATGGAAGGAAATGTGTGTAACCTAGACCATCAGTGCTGGAGACAAACATCTCTGCCTCTTCTTGATTCCTGTGTGTCACTAACGTTTCCTATGCCACCTTTATCTTCCCTACTTGTATCGTTCTTATAAAGGGAGCACTTTAAAAAGAAGTGCTTTAAAAACCAAAATCAGATTGCTAGTCAGAAGTATTTAATTTAATCCTTTTTCCTTACAAAATACTAAATACTAATGTCAGGGCTGGGGGGGGGCTCTTACCTTATCTGGGTGGGCATCCTTTGAGATGTGCACCATTCTACCTCCTCCTTAGTGTTGGTCTAGTTCAAGTGCATTCTGGTCTGAAAGGCCCCTTCTTCTTTTTCCATGTCCTTGGCTACCTTGAGGTCACAGCAGCCCCAGCACAGTTCTGGGGCTGAGATCCTGACACTCCCCGCCATCCCCAGGAGTGTGGGAACCAGGCTCCTGCCCTGGTGTGACCAGGCTGGCACTTTGAGGGGCTCTGAGGGCTGCTGGAATCTGTCTATGCCTCCTGTCCTCTGGGGTCCGTTTGGGATCACAGGCACATTCAGTGTCCCCTGCTTTCAGAGTCTCCCAAGCTACTTGGCCCCTCTCTCCCTGAGCCCAGCGCAAGGCACAGGACACTGCACTCTTTCGCAGACTCACACTGGTGTGTCAGCGCCCTTCGCTTTCAATAAATATGAAATAAAATTTTCCAGCAAGGTCAGTTAACAATAACATTGGATATGTACAGATTTGGTCTTCTTGTTCCTCTTTTCTGCCTTTTCAGTCACCAGATAGTTTTTTTCAACTTAGCATAAGTTGGTGCACAAGAGGGAACTATTTTTTTTTTCTCTCTGTAAGGGAGCCACTGTCCCAAACTTGAACTTGAACTCTCCTCTGATAACACATGGTGACTTCCATCCATTGGCTGGGGTGACTTCCTGTAAAACCTTCTCAGCAGCTCTTTCTGCATTTCAGATTTTCCCTGGAAGTTGATTTTGCTGTAACTGGTATCGAGGAAACATAACTGCCACATAAACACAGCAAACTCAATCCAGCAGCAAATATTAACTTTTGGCAATAAAACTGTATGGCCTGTGACCTGTTACAAAGCTTTTCTAAAAGTTGCGTGAATGTACTATGTCACCTGCTACATCGTTAGAGGTGATCATTTCTATGCCAGCTTAAGATTTGCTGTATATATCTACTTAGCAAATGCTTTCTGTGTTTTGTTATGAAAAATACTGATATTTATCCACCCAGTGTCTATAGCTAGTGTAGTGCTACTGCAGTTATTTCTTTTCTTTTTAATGTATGAGGGGTCTGTGCTTTGAAAATCATTTGCAGACTTTGGTTAGAGACCTACATCACCTACGTTAAAGTCTGAGATATTATCCCCAAAACCTCTTTCATTCACTCCCTCCCAAGTCATCGTTTATTTACGGATAATTCATGCCTTCCCAATTTCTAGCAAGATGAGCAACCCGAGATATTGGCGACAATTTTTATTTTATTATGTATTTCCTACTGTTAAAAACCTGAATTCTCTTTTCAGTGCCCGGCTCCTGGTCCCGTTGTCTACTACTTTGTTTTCCTTAAGGTCTCTAAAATCTTTTCCCTTTTTGTTCCTGTCACGTCCTCAGTCCTCACGTACCTCAGACTCCGTTCATTCAACAAGGCTTTACTGAATAACCCCCCTAGGATCTGGGCTTGCCGTCATTAGCTGTAGCTAGCTACTAAAGCCTTGTATTTTCTAATTATAGTTTTTTAGTCCATTCAAACTCTGTCATTAAGTCTTTTCTAAACATAGCATTGACTTTTTCTAATTGTAACACCCCACCCACAACCTTTATACTCTTTCCACCTTCTGCCCAGTCAGTAAGTACTACAGTACCCCGCGTCCAAATCCACACAATTCTCCCACTGACTTCTCATACAATTTAAAATATCCTTTTCTCTACTAAGCTAAAATTTTGAAGACTATATTTATTTATTTGTCTGGGAGAGAGAGAGTGAAAGAGAGAGCGCAAGCAGGGGGAGCAGCAGGCAGAGGGAGAGGCAGGCTCCCCACTGAGCAAGGATCCTGATGATGAGGGGCTCGATCCCAGGACCCCGAGATCACAACCTGAGCCGAAGGCAAACGCTTAACCACTGAGCCACCCCGGTGTTCCAGAATTTTAAATGATTTACTTTTAATTCAGATTGTTTCTCTTTATTTTTATTTTTTTGAGACCAGTGGCAGGGCTTGGACTCAGTGACCCTGAGATCAACCTGAACCGAGATCAAGAGTCAGATGCTTAACAAGGCTGTTCATACTTTAAAAATGTATTTTTAAATACAGGACCTTAACATTTTACTTCTGGAAGAAAAATTAAGAGCTCATCTTAATAAGCCCTGTGTAATTGTGACTGATACACAGCTTTTCCAAGCTTGCGCAGGGCCATCTTCCCTGCCAGCTGGCTGGTGAGCCAACCATGGAGCTGGAAATCTGGCCCCTGACTACACCCCCACCACTTCTGTCTGTAGCACATTCCTTTTGAAGGAGGCCCTACCCATTTCTTTCTACAGTTTTGCTTCTTCTTTTATTGACTTGGAAATATTTTCCATAGATTAAAAAACAAAACAAAACACCACTCCTGAGTTGATTATCAATGAGTCATGATTACACCCTGATTTAGCTCTAGCATTTTGTTTTGACCTTCTGGAGATACAGCCCAAAAACCAGTGTCCCCCAAATGTTAAGTTTACTATTTTGAAATATTTTTTGAGTGGGCAGCCCATATCCCTTTCAAAAATTCAACCTATTCCCTTAACCTCACTCACTCCCTTAAGCCTTCTCAGTTTAATTATTTTATAAAAAAAAAAAAAAAAAAAAGCAAGCGATGCCAGTGATTATATGGTGTGTGATACAGATAAAACTGTATTTGGTAGAAGTCGGACCTTGTCAGTTACACACTCAGACCTTCGATTCTGTAGTTCTTGGAATTTCCATCTTAGCCTGAAAATCCATCCATCTCTGTTTATCCTAAATTCATGAAGTACCATAAAGTCTACTATAATGATTGTGTGGTCCTGCCACGTGAATCTACCTAGTCCACTGAGTCCCAGTAGAGAGGGGCCATTCCAAAATTATATGAGTAATTACAGCTCTTGGACCATAGGATCAGTAGTAATACAGCAATGCACTGAGTCCTTACTAAAAAGTAAAAGAAAAAACTTTATACTTTGCGTATAAATTTTTTATACTTTTTTATCCATTGTGTTTACATGAGTCATAGAAGAGAGCTCCTAAAACATTGACATTAAGATTCCACCTGAGGGATTTGCATATTTATCAGGAGTTTTGATTTCTAGAGCATGTTTTCTTAGAAAATTCCTACGGTGTTGCGACTTGTTCCTCTCCAGCACTGAGCACGAATGTGACAGGCCCTGTTTTAGGGGGTTCCTGTGCTTTATTTTAGCTCACCTAGGGCTCTCATCATCTCAGGAAGCAAGCTTATGAACAAATAGTCAGGAGGGAGCTCATTTAACTGAAAGAAGTCTTTAGAGAGTTACTCACAGGAGAAGCTAAAATCTTCTTAGCTCCTCTGTGGTTAATAAGTTGTTTATTTCATAGAGGGAAGGAGACTGAGGTAACTAGTATTACTGCTTCATTTGCAAAATATTTTGGCAGCTGCCTAGTGCTAATATCTCAAGATAATAGTCATGAAAGCTTTTCTTTCTTTCTTTTTCTCCTTTTTTTTTTCTTTCTTCTTTGAGAGAGCGAGAGCACACAAGCAGGGTGGGGGGTGGGGCAGAGGGAGAGGGAGAGACAAAGTCTCAAGCCGACTCCACGCCCAGCACAGAGTTCGAGGCAGGGGCTCCATCTCCCCATCCTGAGATCACGACCTGAGCTGGGACCAACAGTCAGAAACGTCACTGACTTCAGCCACCCCGGTGCCCCAGTAATGAATTCTATTTAGAGATACTTCCCAGCATTTTTTTTTTTTTTAAAGGGTAAAGGAAACACGATAGCAAATGTGTGTTCCTTTACCTTTACACACATTTTCCCCCCTTCAGGTGACAGAAGGTGAGTAATTGGAAAATGAATTTTCTCTGTGTTCAGACCCAGCATGCATGGGTAACAGTTTTGTCAGCCTCACCACTATGTTCCTATTCAGCCAACACAGAATGGTTTGTTTCCACTAAAGCTGCTAGTACTCGAGCCAAGTAGTAAGTGTGATTCGTAGACACAATAAAAGGTGACCAGGCCACCAGTGCATTTTTCATACAATAAAAATTTGACCCAAATGGAGGTCAAAGCTGACGGGTGTTGGCAGCCAGATGGAGATGGCTTTGATTTCAGTAGGGACCGACAAGGCGCATGTAGAGACTCTGAGAGTTAGAAGGCACCTTCTGTTTTGGGGGAACGGTCGCATTAGCGTGAAGAAGAGGGAGCAGCACTAGTGGGTGCGATTCTGGGCATGAGCGTGAACTCCTTTACTGGAGTCAGGGTTACGGTATTTCTTTATTTTTATTTTCTTTCTTTTTTTTTTGAAGATTATATTTATTTATTTATTTATTTGACAGACAGGCAGGCAGGCAGAGAGGCAGACAGAGAGAGGGAAGCAGGCTCCCCGCTGAGCAGAGAGCCCGATGCGGGGCCCGATTCCAGGGCCCTGGGATCATGACCCGAGCCGAAGGCAGAGGCTTAACCCACTGAGCCACTCAGGTGCCCCGGGTTACCGTATTTCAACGAAGAGAGTAGAGCAGTAACAGCAGAGAAATGGGATCACAAGAAGCCATGTCTTCACTGTGCCAGACATGCTGGATGCACGCTTCTGTCCAGAAGATGAGCTGTAGCAGCACAGTTAGCCACTTTAATGAGTGGGAAAATCTGGGTCATCATGAATACCTGGTTTCTTCCCCCCCTTTTTTTCCCCCAGTGTTGAGTTTACCTATTTTTTTCAGAAGATTTTATTATTCATTTATTTGAGAGTGAGACACAAGCAGGGGGAGTGGCAGCAGGAGAGGGAGAAGCAGGCTTCCTGCTGAATAGGGACCCTGACTCGGGACTTGATCCCCAGGAACCTGAGATCATGACCAGAGCTGATAGCAGACAGCCTGAGTCTTTCTTTTAAGAAGTCTTTTAAACAGCACACTGTGAGATGAATTCTTTTTTTTTTTTTAAAGATTTTATTTATTTATTTGACAGAGATCACAAGCAGGCAGAGAGGCAGGCAGAGAGAGAGGGGGAAGCAGGCTCCCTGCTGAGCAGAGAGCCCGATGTGGGGCTCAATCCCAGGACCCTGGGACCATGACCTGAGACGAAAGCAGAGGCCCTAACCCACTGAGCCACCCAGGCGCCTCTGTGAGACGAATTCTTGGTCATAGTGTAAATCTCCCTCAGGGTTCCGAAAGGCATCTTCCTTGATCCAGCTGGGTTCCCTAAACAGAGGGAGCAAGGAGAGATCAAGCATCTATGCGGGGACTTTCCACGGTATCTTATCTCACATATCTTATCTCAAAGTGACCAACGAATAAGTGACTGCCGGCTGTTCTCATCCGTGGTCTTAGGAGGTCAAACAGCTTGCCTTCAGAGACAGTGCTGGGAGTGACCACCGGGAAGCATGAATGCTATGTTTTCCATCATTCTTTTTCTTTTGTTCTTTAATGTAATGGAGATCATGGATGGTAAGACCATCAGGATGAAGAAGATTATTCTGATTATTTAAAGCCGGCTTAGAATTTTGTCTTTGTGGATGCAGATGAAGGCAGGGAAGAAACTGAAAAGACACGCGTGGTTGCCCTGACAGGGATTTTCCTCAGTGGCTTTCTGGAATGTGGTATCATCTGCAGAAGATGTGGATTTTAGCAAATGCTGTTAAAAGGCAATAAATTTTCATTTGGATGAGGCTCTGTAGCCATTTTTAGGAGCGGTGGTGTTTGGAATGAAACCCAGCATCTTGTTTTAACAACACAAAGCTTCAGTGTTCTAGCAGTTGAATGCACGCACTCAAGAAGAAGTGTCCTTAGAAATCGTGGCAGTGACTTACATGTAACTCTAGATCTTGCCTTGTTCATTATGTGAGCGCCGCACAGACCAGCATTCATGACCTTGCCGTTCCCAGAGCCCCGCAAGCTCGGCGCCTGTTCAGGGGCTGTGCGAGGGGCTCCGCCGGCATTTCCACAGCTCCGTGCGGGACTGTAATCTTTCAGGATTCAAGGAGCCCATATCCTATGCACAGCTCATTACAGAACTGATTGTGAAAGTGTCAAAAAAATACAGAGAGGTAATAAAACACAGCCTACGGTGGGCAGATTGTAGGGTCAGTGTTTGCAGAAGGGCAGCCCAGACCTGTGTCACACCCTACAGCTCTGTGGTTTGGAGCATGTTCTGAAACAGTTTCCCGTTTGGGAGGGACACAGTTTGCTGTGTGCTGTGTTTCCACGAGGGGGGTTGTCACCTCCCTGAACCCTAGCGGGGCTCCTTGGGGTAATGCACAATCCCTTCCTTTCATCACACTCATCCAGGCTTCCTCGTAAATTCTAGGTAATCCCAGCAGCTCTCCAGAGTGGGTGGTTACAAGTATTACAAATCCTAGACAAGGACACTAAAGAGATGGGGCCTTCTCATGAGCCAGGGGGAGAGTAGCAACAAGCCCAGCTTCCCAAGATCCCTAGTATCTCATTTTGTCCCCCAAGACAGAAGCTTGGGGACATGAGTGATACTTGAATGAAGGGTTTCTTCTTGGGATTGCCCTGACTAATTGTGTGTCGCGAGGCACTATCTGGCCTCATTCCCACTGAGAGAGTAAGTCCTGTGTTACAACACCTGTAGTTAAGTGGTTCAGCTAATTACATGTGTTTTTATGTGTCTCTAAAAGACACACGTGTCTCTAACACGTGATCCTTGAAGTAAAGTTGTACATTCAAATGTTTCTGCTGTGTGTGTGTGTTCTAACAGGGACACTGGGAACCAAACCATTTCTTTGCTGCTAATTCATCCTGGAGTATGTTCTTATTTCCATGGAACATCAGACTGCTGAACCCATGTCTCTTCGTGGTATCATCTGGTTGGCATTTTGAGGATAGTTGGCCTGTGTAATGTGGAAATGGTCATTATCTAAAAAAAGTTGATATAGACAGAAGCTAGAGGAAAGAAATGGGCATGAGTCAAGGACCTCTCTGGAGTGGGGGAGGGGTATCCAGGCCTTGTGGGTGAGGAGTCAGGAGGTTAGGCCCCAGAGGTCCCAAATCCAGCCCCTTGCCTGTTTTGGTACGGCCTGTATGTAAGCTAAGACCGGTTGCTACATTTTTTTAAATGGTTGAGTAAAAAAATCAAAGAGGAATTCTATTTCACGACATGTGAAAGTACGTGAAATTCAAACTCCTGTGTCTACATAAAGCTTTGTTTTAACTGGGCACTGGTCATTCACCTACACGTTGTGGCTACTTTCCCCAGAGACATGACTATTTGCAGGAGACCCCATGGCCTGTAGAACTCCTTCTGACCTACCCTTTTTAAAAAAAGATTTTATTTATTTCAGAGAGAGAACGAGCAAGCATACGCAGGGGGAGGGGCAGAGGGAGAAGCAGAGTCCCCACCGAGCAGGGAGCCTGCTGTGGGGCTCGATCCCAAGACCCTGAGATCATGACCTGAATCACCCAGGGATCGCTACTCTCTGCCCCTTTCAGAAATGTTTGCCACCTCCTGCTATCGACCATGGGGTACAGTGCCCAATTCGGATCCACTGTGGCCAGCAGCCTGTGAGCCTGTCCTCACATCTGAATTCAGAGGGCTGTGGGCCTGGCCTTACTTCGCCAGCTCCCCCCGCCGCCACCACACTGAGTTGTGTTTGGTGTGTTGCCATTCCTTTGTTTTTTAAAAAAATTACTTTTACAAGAGTTCAAGAAACTCATTGTCCTGTCTCCTGTAATGATATTACAGAGTTATTGTTCATTTGTATTTATATTCTCCTTAGAGAGACCCAGGGAACAAACTTCCATCTGCTCTTAGTACAAAAAGGGTTCTATTTTTTGGAGGTGTTTGCTTGTTTCTTTGTTTTGTTTTGTTTTTGTTTTTGATGTCACCCTTTGGAAACTGGAAACTGTGTGACTGTCTGGGCTTCCCCCCTCAAAGCGCCTGCCAGTGAACTCAGGTGTGAAGGTGCAGCCCACGGTGCATGGTTTTGCTCCAGCTTCATTCTTGGTGCCCTGTCCCTTTATGTCTCTGCACCGTTTTCTCTTTTCTTTTTCTCCTTCATTTCTGATTCATGAGCTTTCGCTATGCTTTATGTATCTTACAAGCCACTGTACATTCCTTAAGGAACCATGCAGAAAATATAAAAAAAAAAGACGTGTCTAAGTTTTTGTTCCAGAATATCACAGAGCTCTCCTTACGGACCCACTTCAGAGAGCCCTCCGCCTTCTCCCTGTATTGTGTGACCGTCCAGGGCTCTGTCTGCAGGGCCATCGACACTGGTCCCCAACAGGCTCATTGGCGCTCCTGGGTCTCGCGTGCCCTCCACCTTGCCTGCAGGCTTACAAACAAGCCACTTCAGGTGGGACGATCAGATCAGAGGCTCTTCATCTAGAATCCAGAAAACTCAGGACAGTTGTGAGCAAGGATAGGGATTTTTTTTTTAATTTTCCTTTAAGGGTCATCAGCGTGGGGGGCGGTGGTAGGGAGGGGCAGAGGGAGAGAGAGAGAAAATCCCAAGCTGACTCCATGCTGAGCACAGGAGCCCACCTTGGGGCTCGATCCCACGACCCTGAGATCATGACCTGAGCTGAAATCAAAAGTCTGACACTCAAGTGACTGAGCATTTAATTTTTTAAGGCCTCATTCAAACAGATCACTTAAAGGACTTGACTTACAGTGCCCTCGTGGAGGATTGATTCTGGCTGTCACCATTCATCATCACTTCTTTCTTCCGTAAAACGAGGAGTACACATGTCCTCATACAGAAATCTCTTGGCTTTTGCCATATCAACTCCTTGTATTTTCTGGTGAGAAACAAAAAACCTGGGGCACCTGGGTGGCTCAGTTGGTTAGGCGACTGCCTCCGGCTGGGGTCATGATCCCAGGATCAAGCCCGGCATCAGGCTCCCTGCTAGGGAGCCTGCTTCTCCCTCTCCCTCTGCTGCTCTGCCTGTGCTCTCTTGCTCTGTCAAGTAAATAAATGAAATCTTTAAAAAAAAAAAATGTATGAAATGAAAAACCTACCACTTTCACACTCTGATTTGTAGTTCATAGTAAAGAGATTTGTGTCTCCACATTTTCATAGCTTGATGTGGAAGCGTTTGTAGGTTTGGAATTGGATAAAAAGAACAAACATTACCAGGGGTTAATGACCTAATACTTTTCATGTGGTTCTGTGCCTCTAGTGGTTCTGTTGTTGTTTTAATTATTAAGAATATTTATTGTTCATGGACAGGGGAGCCAAGCTTCATTGAGAGTATTATTCTCTGCTAATATCTGGCTGTCTGTATGCTTGCCCATGTTCGGTGCTGTCTTGTGTTCCATTCATTATGTGGGTTCTGCATGCTTCCCTGAATTGACTGAGACCTGAGTGGGAGCTTAGGGACCGTCTTGTCCAATATTTTCAATCCTGCTAAGCTTTACAAAATACCAAGGCCTGCACTGCACTCCCAGAGAATCGGATTAAATCAGTGTGTGTTGGTTTCTTTAAAAGCCGATTGGGAGTTTCCTCAATTCTTTCCTGCTAGAAAACCGTGGTCTAGCCTGATTTCTTGCTTGGGCAGATGTGGAGCATTGCAATGTGCCTGAGGGCCAGCAGCTAGCCAGTAACAGGCTGGGTTTCTCTACTGTGGGGTGCTGCTTGCCCTTTTTGGATTTTTTTCTTTTTTCCAGAAATGTTAGGCCATTTCCTAGCTAAGGCAGACTTCTGTGATGGCTGCATTCCTCGTGGAATATTTAAAATGAAATATTGCAACTGGAATGTTTAAAAGCTTGCCAGGCTTGTCCTGTTTTGCCATTACCTAATGAGCAGACAGCTTTCTGGAAAAACCTGGAGAGCATTCTTTTAGTCAGCTCTTCTTGGCTGTCGTGACCATTTGGCCTTGGAAATGTGCCTCATTCTCATCTCACAATCAAGAGGGTGGCCCATTTTTGTAAGTTGCTTGTGATTCTTGATAATGTAAGTCTCCAGTCCTTGCTGTTGAACCTAGTGTGTTCTAGTGGGAATACAGTTAAAAGAATTCTTTTGTCACTTTTGAGACTTGAGTATCAGGAACCCGCAGTGGAAGAACTCTCCAAAAATGCCTTTGCTTTGTGAGTGGTCAGTGTAACTGGCATTTCTGGGGGAAAATGTGGAAGTACCTCCTGGGCAGAAATGCTGGCCCTTTATGTTTTTCATTCCTAGCACTTAAAATTAGTTACAATGAATCAATTTAATTTATAACCAAGCCTTTTCCACCCATTGTGACTTTTCTTGCCTCAGTTTTTCTGTTTATGGGTTTGATCAACTTAAATTTATCTCACTAGGTTTAAAAATCCATGTTTCTAGCACTTACCTTCCCAGAGATTATTCATTCTTAATGCAGTACCTAGAAGAACAAGTTGACATTTAATACAGATATTTAGGCTTAAAGAGATTTGATGACTCAAGCCCATGGCAGTTCTTAAGGTAGTGGTAGACTTTGTGTTTTACAGTTGGTTTCTTTAAAATGGCACCTTTCTTTTTCCTTCTATCTTATTTTGAAGTGAATTTGGTTATAGCTCTTTTGAAAACTGTGTACCCACCTTTTATTAAGCCTAAAAGAAATTAAAAATGATCCTTTTCCTCTAATTCTCCTATACAACTATCAGGAAGAACACCAAATTTCACCTATAATGGGTCAGGAGACCTTGGGATCCAAAATGGCGGAGAACAGGGGGGCCTGGCTGGCTCCGTTGGTGGAGCCCATGACTCTTCATCTCAGGGTCATGAGTTCAAGTTCCATGTGGGGTGTAGAGCTTTCTTAAGAAGAAAAAAAAAAAAAAAGCAAATGACTGAGAACACATGGTGTGGCATCTCGGAAGCAGGTTGAATAAGAGTAGGGGATTCTTCTTTAAGCTTCTCACCAGCCTATGAGAAAGCTAGCAGGGAGAGCTGCCAAGTGAATTTCCTCCTCAAGAAAGCTCTTTGTGCCGCTTTTGGATGCTGTTCATTTTCATAGGTGGTATAATTTCAAAATTTCGTAGAGTAGAACATCCTTACCAAGTCACTACCAGAGACCTATCTGCTATCTCTTCATAGGAAAACAACATTAGCTCTCTAAGGTTTATCTTCTTGCCCCCATGTGGACTATACCTTGAACCAAACCGCATCTAGAGCTGATTGATTCTAGTTCTGCCTGCCAAGGATGGAGTGTAAAAAAAAAAAAATGTGATCATAAAGTTGAGATAACAATCATTTTTTTAGCTATACTTAGCTTTATGAATAAAGATAAACATTTTAATGTGTTTTGAGAACTTATTTTGAAAAGAAATGATTTGGTGGAGCAAAGATTTAAGTGTAAGAGAATAAAATTATAAAGCTACAGGAAGGAAACATGGATCTTTTATAGTCTCATAACCTGGAAGACCTTTCTAAGTGTGATGCCAACTCAGCTATTACACATACACAAACTTGTGTAAAAATACTGGTTAATATAAAACCATTTTTAAAACTACGTGCCAAAGGGTTTTTTTTTTTTTTTTTTTTTTAATTGAAACAAAGTCAAAAGATAACAGCCTCGGGTGGGGGAAATTTGTAACTTGTAGGATACATAGAGCTGCATGCATATATATATATATATATTTATCACTCCTACTCCCCCAAAAAAGAAAGAAAAAAAATCAACAAAAAAATGTGAAAGAATATGAAATTTACAGAAAAAGAAATACAGATGGTTCTTAAACATATGAAAAGGCACTCAGTCTCATTCATTAGCAGAAATACAAATTAAAGGTGGAGATTTAACTTTTCATCATCAGATTGGCATAGGTAAAAACTGAAGGTTACATGTGTTGGCAAGAATGTGAGGAAATGAGCATTCTCATACATTGCTAGTGAAGGTGTATATTGGTACAGTCATCATAGAGATGTTTGGAAATATCTGTCAGTTAAAATAGAGCATATTTTTTGAGCTAGCAAGTCAAATTCTAGAACTTTTTTTCCAGAGAGATCTTGCACATGGGTAAGATAATATGTGTGTGTGATATTCTTGGCAGTATCGTAATAAAGACTTGAAAACAAGCTAAATATCAATCCCCACAAGAGTTGGATTAGTACATACTCAGCACTGGCTTGTTATTCTAATATACCCATAGTACAGACTAGTTTGCCACTGTTAAAAAAGAATGAAGTGTCCCGGTGTCCCCTAGGTATACCAATATGGAAAGATCACCAAACACTCAAAAAACAAAACAAAACAAAACAAAAACAGTGCAAAACAATGTCTATAACCTGGTAACATTGAGGAGAAAAAAGAAACAAGATACATACAGTTATAAATGCCCAGAATATCTGTAGAAGGATACATAGTAAGCTAATAGTATCTTTCCACCAGCAGGAGTAGCTAGGTAGGAGATTTTCTTTGCAAAAATAGAAGACTCTGTCTATCTACCTATCCATTTACCTGCCTACCTAGATAATGTATATAGTTAAGACCTGTGAGGTCTATGATTTTATCCCAGTTACCATCTAATAAGAAGCTCTGTAACAGTAAGCTTGTCATAGTATCAAGGCAGAAGACATAAGACCCCGTGGGTTAGGGACAAAGAACTTTATTACTCCTAGCACAGTAAGCAGTACGAACATTAGTATGTACGTTGGTTTCTGTTGCTCCCTCTCCCATGGGGGTGAGTGACATGGATGCAGCTAGATGGGTCCCTGCACAAGTCCCTGACTGGAGAGGAACTCTGAGCTTCGGGAATCTGAACTTTTTAACCAATAGGCAATAGGCAGGCAGGCCCGTTGCTCTGGGTGGAGGTGCTCTCTCTCTAATCCAAGGCTATTCCCTTGAAAAGACAGCCTGGGATAGACAGCAGTTAGCACCCTACTCACACGGTATGCAGAGACATGAGAAACCCACGGAGATTTATTGCTCTCTTATTTATTTGTTAACTTGGACACGCGTATATACATACGAGGTTGGAAGGCGAACTTCCTTCAGGTAACTCCTTATACTTTGAGGCTTTCAGGAGCTAAGTTGTGTAGAGCATGAACTCACTGGTCCCATTAGTGAGCCTGGGTCTAACTAGTCCCCCTAACCCTGCTTAGATCAAAGGTCGTTATGGCAAGAGACTCCATCCTTGGCTCTGGTCCGCTCTGGGCAAGGCACATCGCTGGTCTGGAGAAGCCCCAGCTGAAAGTGAGAGCATGAATGACCCAGCACAAGCCATTCTCCACGAGTGTAGCAGACAACGGTCGTTGCCTCCTCGGGCACGTGGGCTGCTCTCAGATTTGGGAATCAGACCCATTCTTTTCTTTAGCCCTGGAGTGAGCCTGCCTTTGTTCTGTCTCCTGCAGCTCCGTTTCACACTGAAATTAAATGGAGGCCTGTGCTCTGCAAGTCTGAATTGAGAATGGGCTGGAGTGGGTGGGTGGCGGTGGCTTTCTTGGTTTTGGCACCTGGATAGCAAAGTAGCCCGGGAACAAGCCATCATTCATCAGTGGAACACACTGGATTTCTGTCTTATGGGTCAGGGTGGGCTGAAGGAGTCACGGTGGAGGAATGAGTTAGCACCCTGTTAGTCGCTGCCGCGCCCCTCCTGAGTTACCCTGAATGCCCTGTATTCTGCTCCAGCAGCAGTGGCCCCTATTTTTAAACTTTATTGAAGGGTACTATACATACAGAAAAATATATAAATCTTACCTATGCTGCCCAGTGAATTTTCATAAACACACCTGTGTCACCAGCCCCTAGACCGAGAAACAGATGCTGACCAATTCCCAGAAGCTCCTTCTCCAGTCACTGATTCTCTCTCCCAAGGTCACTGTGGGATTAGTTTTGTTTGGTCTCGAACTTCATCTGCATCGAGTTGTATATGATCTGTTCTTCCATGCCTGGCTTCTTGTGTGCCATCTTACATTTGTAAGGAACTTCCGGATTGTGTGTGGTGGTCTTTGTCCATTCTCAATGCGGTGTCCCTGCGATTCTTAGCGAGGGCTGACTGTGCCCCTCAGGGGGTGTTGACAATGTCTGGGGACATTTTCTGGTTGTTGGAACTGGGAGTAGGAGGAAGGTCACCGCTGACCATCCCAAGATACATAGGACAGTCCCCCACGTAGTGCCAAGGTTGAGAAAGCCTGCTATATAGTATTCCATTGTGTGAACATACAATTGATTTACCCGCACATTTCTTATCTTAGGGCTCAGTCCTGGCTTTGAAATCCTTTTTTTTTTTTTTTTTTGTAAAGATTTTATTTATTTGACAGAGGCATAGTAAAAGAGGGAACACAAGCAGGAAGAGTGGGAGAGGGAGAAGCAGGCTCCCTGCCAAGCAGGGAACCTGAAGCGGGGTTTGATCCCAGAACCCTGGGATCATGACCTGAGCTGAAGGCAGATGCTTAAAGACTGAGCCATCCATGCACCCCCTGCTTCGAAGCCCTTGAGACCATGCTCACCCCAGTCTCATCAAAATAAAGACACTACCCAACAGGAGATGTTTCCCACTTAGGATAAATGTTAGAGTCAAGATGAATTATTGTGTGTAGTCTTAGTCATTGACAAAAATTTTGTATTTTGGAGCCATGACAAGAATTTGAAGAGATTCCAAGTGAATGAAATAGGCTAACTCAGCGTTACATTAACCAATGAACATGTGAAGGACATCCTTAAAAACAGCTTTCTTGAAGAAGAATCTACATATCACAAAACTCAACCCAGTTTAAAGATTCAGTGATGTACAATCATAGATTCATAGGAAATTTACAGAGTGTGCACTCATCATTATAATCTAACTTTAGAACATGTCCATCACACCCAGAAGATTCCTTATGCTCATTTGCAATGTTCCTGTTTCCACCCTGAGTCCCAAGAAGCAATAGTCTACTTTCCGCCTCCAAATATTTCCCTTTTCTGGATGTTTCCTGGACCGTAATCCTATGATCTATGGTGTTTACTGTCTAGCTTCCTTCACTTCATTCACTTCATAAAATGTTTTCAAGGTCCGTGTTGTAGCAGGTGTTACTCATTCTTTTTTATGGCAGCATAATATTCCATCTTGTGGCCATAACTCATGTGTATTTGTGAGTTGGTGGAAATTTGGGTTGTTTTCAGGCCTGTTGTGAAAACTTGATGTGAAGTATTGTGAAGCATGGGTAGGTAAATAAATGGCCAGCACAAGTTGACTTTGGAAGTAGGGACAGGATTCTTGGCCAGAAGCTACGTGTCATTTTTGAGGGTAATTTACACAATTAAAAATGGAAGGGAAAAGACCAGAGCATTAGGCTAACAAAGAAGAGGGACTTCCGATGTTTACCTGTATAGACCCTGGCATTTTGAAGGCACTTTATAACCCAATCATAGGGTGGCAACAGTCTGCCTTAAAGGGAAGGAAAATAGAGAATTGATAGCACAAAGGGAAGTCATTAAACATGCCATGCTTTTTAAATCACATTTTTTTAATGTCAGTTCAAAGAAATTGTGGTTACTGTCTTTATTCAGGTTCAACACATGCCCAACATAAGAGAGCAAGCAAGCAAGCAAGCAGGTGGGCAGTGGGGTTGGGAGGAGAGGGGGGAAAACCCCGCAAACTAAAACTTCAGCTCACCTGATCCAGATTTCCATTTTGAAACCAGATCTTCCATTAAAGATCCCTGTTTGCTCAAGGTTTGCTGAGTTAGCTTGTTTCTATGGGTCTACAGAAGAGCAGAGTGTAACGCCCCACCCTGTCCCCGGTCTCGTGGACACAAGTCAACAAAGGGACAGCTTGTGAGGTGGGTACACAGAATCCAGTCAGTTTGGCCTTGAGGCTGATTTTTCCAGTCGAACCCAGAAGACCCTTGTGTTTTGGGCAAAGTTAATCACCAGCATTCAGACAAGGCAATTTTATGAGGTCCTGTGAAAGGATTTCCTAGGGCTGTAAAACCACCACAACTCCATGGGAGTTGTCTCCTTTCTGGAGTCAGAGCTTTCTGGTGAGTCCTTCAGATGGAAAGTACATGCTGGATAATCACGTAGGATATTTGTATTCGAGAAAAGTTAGGAAGCATGGCATCTAAAAAGACCTTTGCAGAAGAAAGGAAACACTCCCTAAAAATAAGCGTGAAAGGGTGAAGAAAATCGTCCCATCATCCACATCAGGCCGGACCATCCATGAGACCGGGGCTATTGATTTTGGCGCTGGAAGAGGGTTCAGAGCTCAGGGGTGGGACTGGGTTGTGGGGGCCTCTGCAGTGCTCCCTCTTGGCCTCCTCCATACAGGCAAGAAGAGGGGTGTGCACGTCCTCAGGAGGAGGAGGGACACAGAGGACAGGCGTGGTCAGGTTGAGAGGCTGAGGTGGAGCTGGGCCAGCCCACTGAGCTGACCGTCAAGCCCAGGTGTCTGGAAAACTCACTTCCTTGCCTGGGGAGTGGGGCTAGAGAGAAGGAGTCTCCTAAGTCCTGTGATGCCATCCACTTTCCCCTACACTCCTGAGGCTAGAACACAGTCTTCCAAACTGTGTAGCCTGTCACATGCAGGTGAGGCCCAGAAGCACGATGTTGTTCAACGGCGGGAGCCTTGTGTGTGTCCGAGGGAACGTGCTTCCCTTCCCAATGTTTCCATCAGCTGACGAGAACCCAAGAGAGTTCTGGAATGCGCACGAGTTGTGCAAAGGTGTTGATCCTGCAGGATTGTGGTTGGAAATACTTTGTCCTCTTGTGGATTCTCAAAGGTTCAGACACATGGTTCAGGGAACTGGGCTCACGAAGAGGTACTCGGAGCCCCTTCCGGTCCCTCAGCTGAGTTAGCTCACACATACAACACGGAGGCAGGAAAGCAGGGAATTGCTATCCAGCCTGCCCAGCCGTTTTGAATCCATTTCTCGTCTGTTGTACCAAAGCATGCAGTCCGCAAAAGGCAGCAAAATCGAGTTCCACGATTATTTTAATGCATGACTGATGAAACTTCTGTCAGGTTAATCCTGTTAAAAAACAATCCCAGTTGCTCCTTGCAGGACCCCAGGCTTTGACTTGACTTGACAAGCTAGGTGATGGTGGCCGGAGGTCTCTCCCTCTGCGTGTGTCATAGCAGCCACGGGGTGTGTGATTAAATGTCGGCTGTCTTGTGCTCCACGAGGGGGGTCTGCAGTTCCAGAGGCAGGCCAGGTCCCTCAGGCTCCCCCGCGCCCGCCCCCGGCCCACTGAGGCACTGTGCCGTCCTCGGCTGGGGGCTGACCTGCACTGCGACAGGCCCAGCTCACACGGTGACCGGTCAGACACCCTGGATGTCCATCCCATCTGCCCATGCTACAGGTGGTGTTGTGTGGCCTGTGTGTGAGCTCCTGATCACTGCCCTCGGACAGTACTTGGCCCTTTTGTGTCTGGCCTCCTGCCGCGTAGTGTTCAGAAGGAGCATCCTTCTTGTGTGTCGCTGTACTTTGTCGGTCCTCACTGCTGTAGAACATTCCATTGTGTGACTGACTGACTGCACTCTTGCTGAGTGGCCTTGGGGGTCTTTTAATATTGACTAACCATCCTGTGAGGTAGGTGCTATGGGGAAACTGAGGCCTGGCACTGGTTTCAGATTTTTTGACCACAAGCTATGCGGGTCATTGTGGCCCGGCCAGGCCTGCAGCTCACCGCCTGACTGAGCTCCATGGGGAAGCAGCTCCTGGGCCTGATTGTCTTCCTTCTGTCCCCTTTCAAGGGTTCAGATGTGCATCTGGGGGACAAAAACCTCTGTCACCGGGCCCCATGTGGACTCATCCATGCCCCTGGAGCTAAGCTTCGTGCCGAGGCCGGGTTTACGGCGCTCCCCAGGCGGCCCCACTAGTTCCCCTGACATTTCCAAATCCCTGGTAAGTCCAGGGTGTGTTGGAGCTGGGCCCCCCCCTTACTAAAGCACATTTAAAAGCGGGATCGAGGGGAGGAGAGATGACAGGAGAGTTAGTGTATTTTTGGCTTATAAGTGTTCAGGCTCCACTTTGTTGGGTGGAATATAGGACTCTTTGTTTTGTTTTTTCTTTCTTTTTCCTGCATGGAGGAATTCTTTTTCCTCCATTGAGCCTTCTCTGGCTGTTTATAGAAAAAGAAATATTAACTCGCATTTATGTTTTTGTGATATTCAAGTAGAGGCTACAGATTAACATTAAGAAGAAAGATGAGGGCCCCTGGGTGGCTCAGTGGGTGAGGCTTCTGCCTTTGGCTTGGGTCATGGGATCAAGCTGCGTTGGGCTCCCTGGTTGGCGGGAAGTCTCCCTCTGCTTGCTTGTGTTCCCTCTTTAGCGGTCTCTCTCTGGCAATTAAATAAATACAATCTTTAAAAAAAAAATCTCCTAGGCCTTCCGTAAAAATTTTTAAAAAAGACGAATTTCCCAGCCTTGGATCAGGAACAGAGAGTTGAAGATGGAGGGTCAGTTCTCAGCATCTCCAGAGAAGGAAACAGAAGGGCTCGAAGAGGGCCGCCAGTTCCCAAATTCCATCCTCAGTAGGGAGTGAGCTACTCTGCTCCTTCTTCTCTCCCTGACCATTTTAGAACATGGCAGGAATTTGTTGGCTCTTTGGGGAAGTGGTGGCCAGATATTACGCACCCCTTGGGCAAATCACACCCTTTGTTTCCTGCCCTGGAGAATAAGAAGTCATGTTGGCTGCCACCTTCCAAGGTGGACAGAAGTTTCTGTTTGTTCATTTGAATGACAAAGCTAGGTTAAAACAAAGAAACAAAGTTTCTTCTCAAGACATTTTATTCAGGTTACATGTACAGGCTGTCCTCTGCAGAACTTCATCCTTCTATCCTTTTCTTCCAGACACTTCTTTCCACTGTGGAATCTGTGAGCCTTGCCAGTCAGGAGAGAGGCAGTTCTCAAAAAAAAAAAAAAAAAAAAAAAAAAAAAAGGGGCTATTTTACTCATTGCTTAATAGAGGGGGAGGGTGCAGCTACTTGGGATGGTCTGAGCGCAGTCTGGGATCCTGAGGTTGATTTCTCTTCCCCCGGTGTCTCCAGACAGCCCTCCACACGCCCAGCTGCACAGCCTCCCCCCTCCACTGCCTCCCCTAGCCCACGACGGTGCTCACCATCAGTTTCAAGGTCATGTGTGAAGCCTGCATGTTCTTAATACGGCTCTTAGGGCTTGCTGGGAAAGATGATCTAAACTTTGAAAAATGGTGATGTCTGAAATTTTAGAACGGGTAAAACTCTCATGTCTTGAGACAATGCCTACCATTCTCCCACGCTGCCGTTGTTTCTAGTGGCCAGAACTTTGCAACCAAGACCTTGAAATCACCCTTGCCCTGTGACTGACACCAAGACTTTCCTTTGAAAAGACTTTTGAAGGAGAGATTTTAATAAATGGAATATTAAAAAAAAGAATGAGGTAAAGAGACAGACATCCTCAGGTTCAAATGTATGTGATAAATTCAAGGCTAGTCCTCATTTTCTAGAAGGAAAGCCCTAGTAGGATGCCAGGTAAAATACAAAACTTCCAGTTATGTTTGACCTTCACATAAACAATAATTTTTCCCCCTCGGTTTTGTTATTTATTTACTTTACTATTTATTTATTTTTATTGAAGTATAAAATGGATAACATTATTTATTTATAAATAAATACAGTAAACAGCATTAATTAGTTTTAGCTGTACAATGTAGTGATTCAACTATTCTAAGCAGGACTCAGTGCTCATCCTGATATGCGTGCTCCAATCCCCTTTATCTATGTCACCCCTCCCCCCTCACTTCCCCTCTGGTAACCGCTAGTTTGTTCTCCACATTTAAGAGCCTATTTTATGTTTGTCTCTTTTTTTCTTTGTTCATTTGTTTCTTAAATGTAACATATGAGTGAAATCATATGGTACTTTTCTTTATCTGACTGACTTATTTTGCTTAGCATAATACCCTGTGGGTCCATCCGTGACACCACAGATGGCAAGATTTCATTTTTTATGGCTGAGTAATATTCCTGTGTGCACGTGCACATGTGCACGCGCGTGTGTGTGTACGCCACATCTTCTTTATCCATTCATCTATCAATGGACACTAAAGTTGCTTCCAGACCTAGTAGTGGAATACCTGGATTATAGGATAGTTCTATTTTGAATTTTTTGAGGAACTGTCATGTTGTTTTCGACAGCAGCTGCACCAGTGTGCATTCCCATGAATGGTGCACAAGGGTTCTTTTCTTCATCAAATCCTCTTCATCACTTGTTATTACTTATTTTTTTTTTTTAAATTCTAGCTATTCTGACAGGTACAAGGTTGTATGTATCATGTATCACATGTGGTTTTGATTCCCAGTTCCCTGATGATGAGTGATGCTGAGCACCTTTCCATGTGTCTGTTGACCCCACTGTACGTCTCCTTTGGAAAAGCTTCTATTCAGGTCCTCTGTCCATTTTTTAATCAGACTTTTTGAGGGGGCTTTTGAATTATAAAAGTTACTTACCTATTTTGGATGTTAACCATTTGTCAAGTATACCGTTTGCAAATACCGTCTTCCATTCACTTGGTTGCCTTATTTTGTTGATGGTTTTCTTCACGGTGCAGAAGCTTTTTATTTTGGTGGAGTCCCAATAGTTGAATTTTGCTTTTATTTCCCTTGCCTCAGGAGACATGACTAGAAAAGCGTTTCTACAGCTGATGTCAAAGAAATCTCTGCTTATGTTCTCTTCTAGGAGTTTTATGGTTTTAGGTCTCACATTTCGGTCTTTAATCCATTTCGAGTTTATCTTTGTGCTGTAAGGAAGTGGTCCAGTTTCATTCTTTTGCATGTAGCTGTTCAGATTTCCCAACACCATTGGTGGAAGAGACTTTTTTTTTCCATTGCCTATTCTTGCCTTCTTTGTGATAGATTACTTGACCGTATATGTGTGGTTTTATTTCTGGACTCTCATTTCTGTTCCATTTATCTTTTTGTCTTTTCAGTTTGTTTTTGCCAGGACCACACTGTTTTGATTACCACAGATAAAATACAAGATTCTCCTGTTAATGTTTGAAGTTCACATAAACACAAATAATTTTTAGTATATCCCAAATACTACATGGGACATATGGTATTTTTATTTTTCGAATCTGGCAATTCTGACGAGGTTTTCAATATATTTTCAGCACAATTTCAAACCCTTAATGTTTTGTGAGTACTTTGTGAATCGTGGTTAGGCTTGGAGGTGGTCTCATAGGCTACAGAGCTGTCCTTGTTTGTGTCTCTTTTGCTGCTGTACCCATAGCTCCTGGCACGTTCTTTGGCATGTAGCTGGTGCTCTGTGAATATTTTTTGAAAAACATTGAATAATTGAAGTATGGGGTATGACGGGTTTGTGATTTGTGATGCTTGTGACCTGCATCAGATGAATACAAGTTCACATGTGTACAAAGACTGTGTGACTAACATAGTCTTTGTTCAGATTTTAATTGGTTAATTTACTGAGTAGACTAGCCACTTAGGTAAAGGAACTGGAATCTAGATACATGAAAAGGTATTTCTACTTCAAAAAGAAGTAATGGTTGAACAGGAAATCGCACGTTGTCTTATCTGAGTTTGATGTAATCTATTAAATTATCTGATTTAAAACTGCCCTCCTAGACATAATGTCACCCACATTCCTTCATATGCTTGTTTGTTCTAAAGTTCTAATCAAATGAGTTGTATATATCTTTAACATCCTTATTTTTACTGGGGCTGAGTTTGATCAAGGGGAAGATGGATGTATACTTAGTAGTCAGGTGTCACCTGAAGCTTTATAAACCGAAATTATCGTAGGCTTAATTTGTGTTATTCTTCTAAGGAATTTATATCTCATTATAACACTTTCATTTGCAATAGCACTAAATAAAAAGCTAATTAACATATATTTTTCCAGAACGAGGCATGTGGTGGGCACCTGTGGGGACACAGTCTGTTAAGCATCTGACTCTTGATTTCGGCTCAGGTTGTGATTTCACAGTCATGAGGGCGCTGTGCTGAGCTGTGCTGAGCTGCCTGAGATTTTCTCTCTCTCTCTGCTCCTCTCCCCGCTCCCACTCATTCATGCGCTTGCTCTCCCCCTCTCTGTCAAAAAAAAAAAAAAGAAAGGCATGTGGAATTTCTCATTGTCATTACAGTTTGTTTTATTATTTTTCAAAATATAATGGTAAAATAGATAAGTGGACTTAATATAATCATAAATTCATGAAATCTCACTATTTGTAGGGACTTGAAATGTACTCCTTTCCATAGAGGTTATATATTCTCTCTGTTCTTCAGAGGAAAATCCTTAAGAATTAAGAAATTTCTAAGAAACAAAAACACAGCCGCTCTTTTTCATTCAGACCTTGTGTAAGACTGACCAAAACAACCCTGTATTTCTTTTCTTACTGTTCTTTTCTTGATTGAAGTGATTCTCATGTTCAACCCCATCAGCTGTGTCCAAGCCATAGTATAACCAGAAAAATTAGAGTCCCAACTGAAAGAGCAGGTTGATGAATTTAACTACATTAAAAACATTCACTCTAGGGTAAGGAACATCATAAGGAAGGTCATAAGTAACACCAATGATGAAGTCAGGGAACAAAGAACCTACGGTAAGATTACTGCAGATATAAAGATCTCCTATAAAACAATTAGGAAAAGACTAAGAATGCAGTTAGAAAATAGGGGATGGGTATAAATGAAAGTTTAAAAATAAATAAATAAAGCAAATAGAGTCCTAAACATGATAAAAGGTGTGCAGCATCACTCAGAATAATAGAAATTCAAAGTATAATCCTATTGAAATACCCTTTTTTTATCCATCAGATTAGAAGAAATCTGAAAGTCTTGGTAACATACTCTGTGCCGGTTCCAGACCCTGGAACTCGTGTATTGATGGTGAATGTGTACCTTGGTAGAGTTTCCAGAAACAGATCTTTGGTGGAGGGCAGTTTAGCTCTGTGCATCAGTATTACAAATGACCGTGCTGATTGGCCTGGCGATCCCACTTCTAAGAATTCATCCCATTGACCTATTTTCACATGTGGAAAATGTAGTATATGGTAATTCATTGCTGCATTGTTTGCAGTAGTAAAAAAGTGGAAATGTCTATCAAAGGGGAACTAGGTGAATATATTATGGTACATCCATGATGTACCATAATATATGCTGGAGTTCTGTGAATAAGAAAACTCTGTAGGGACGCCTGGGTGGCTCAGTCAGTTAAGCAGCTGCCTTTGGCTCAGGTCATGATTCCAGGGTCCTGGAATTGAGTCCTGTATTGGGCTCCTTGCTGGGCAGGGAGCCTACTTCTCTCTCTCCCCCACTTTTGCTCTCTCTCGCTCAAATAAATAAAATCTTTTTAAAGAAGGGGGGAAAAAAATCTCTGGATTGATGTGGAAAGATTCACCAAGATAGGTCCGAAAAAGCAAGATGTGGAAATAGTGTGGAAAGGAGGATTCAACACATATCTCCACAGAGTTTAAGCGTCATTTCTATTTGCATAAAGAAACCGAGAGGATATACAAGGAACCAGTAGAAGGGGTTTCCTGTCTTCAGAGGTGGAAGGGGAGGAGGGGGGAAGCAGGACTCTTCTGGAAACCTTTCTGTGTAATAGTTCCTGAGTCACGTGGATGTTACTGAATGATTCAGTATTTAAAAAAAAAAAAAAATGTGTGTGGGTGGACCCAGAAAAATGAGACCGCTTGGACTTTAGGGGGAAACCCAGGGATCCAGACCAACGTGTGGGTAGAATATGGAAGTATGGGGTGAGCAGATGGAGAGGAAAAGGTATACGTGTCCTGGTGGAGGGCCAGCCTATGTCAGACCTGCCTGGTGAGTGTCAAACCGGCTGAGTAAAGGTGGTTTCTGAGAAGCTTCAGAATGAGCAGCTGGTGCTTGAGACTCCTTGGGGAAGGAGAGGAGAGCGGTCCATGTGCCCAGCAATGGATCTGGGGTACAAGCGCCCAGGTAATTCCCAGGAGACAGATCTAAGGAAATATAAGCAGGGGGGTCAGGAACAAATGTTATGAAATAAGCAAAACCTGAATTTTCGAGAACGCGGACTGTATCCTCCAGAAAAAAGTGGCTTCTTTTAGGGGGCATGGACTCACGCTTTTTGTTTTGTCAGCCAGCCCCAAACACAGCTTTGTAAGGAAGCCATGGGCAACTCGTTTGCCCTCTGTGGTCTCAGGACTAAATTGTGCCTTAAGGATCCTCAAGGATTGCTCAACTTGGAATAAGAAGACTTGGATTTGAGATTCTGTGTGACCCTGGATAACATATTGAATGTCTTGGAACCTTAGTTTTGCCATCTGTGACATGGACACAGTGCTCTGAAACTCTTAATTTCTGTGACACGGAGGGGACTGACCACTGCAGATGTTTGTATACATACTTTAGTTTGTAGACACAGCCGTGCATTTTGTGCATGGGCAAGAGGGCCCTGTGCTGTTTGCTGTGTGCTGAATCAGAAACGCAGAGAAAGAGGAGTTTTTACAGCTGGAAACCAAAGGAGAATGCTCCTGAATTTTGAGGGAAATCGTTAGATTTCTTTCTCAACTCCACGTTTTGTGGCAGGGGAAGACTGAGCAGAGGGAGACCCTAGGGCTGTCTCGATAATCTTAGCTGTTATCAGTCACTTAATTGTTGTCATTATAATTATTGTATTAGTAATAATAACTCTTAATTATCATTAAGAACAACTATTTTTCTTACCATAGCTAACATTTAGTGAGGGCTCACCTGTCGGTCAGGCCCTGCGCTGCTTTATGTACATTTCCTCATTCAGTCCTGATAGCCCCATAAGGCAGTGGCTCGCAAGTACGAGGGTTTGAGAGGTTAAGTCATCGGCTCAGAGTCACCCAGCTGGTGGAGCCACGAACCAGGGGCATGAACAGGGAGCCTGATGCAGGACTCTATCCCAGGACCCCGGGGATCATGACTTGAGCTGAAGGCAGATGCTTAACAACTGAGCCACCCAGGCGGCCCTTTAGTGCCCTTTCTTATCCTTAGGAATCCACCTCACTGTGCACAGAGTATAGGCAGTGTTACAGATGAATTTTTAATTTAATTGTGCTTACGCAGAGAGTAAAGCAAGCTTTTCATGTGCAAGGTTTTTTTTGGTATGAACTTTTCAGAATGGTGATTTCAGGCTATTTCAAGCTGAAGGACTCCTCTAGCTCATAGTAATACACATTTTTGTTGGCTGTCTTGGAAAAATAGTACAATAATCCATGAACTTATTCTCAGAAAGTATGTGGCCTGTTCACTTATTCAAGCAGTGGGTTGAATGGATGTCCGGTGTCCTATTTTACCAGATTTCAGTGATGCTAGGATTTCAGCACCAGCCGGAATGCACTGGATCCCATCAGCTTAGCTGAGTCTCCCCAGATAGGGGAAACTCACCAGAAACCATAATCACAGATTGTTTCACACAGGTCTTGGATGCAGATTTCAAAGGCTGGTTTACAAATGCACGTGCAAATGGGAACTCTGTTTATTTTAATGTGCAGACTGCTTTGCCTCTGCTTTGGAGTCACATCCTGAGAAGATGCAGGGCATGGTGGGTCTCCCTTTAGGAAGACTTGAGCATGTGACCTAAGTAAGGGTGCTCAGATGCGAAGTTAACAATCTGCCGTTTGCTCCAGGGCCCCGAAAGCTGTGTGCCCATGAGGGACGGGAGATTGCTTAAGGACATCGCATCTGTCAATCAGCCAACAGGTTATTTATCACACTTCCTTCAGTCACTCAACAAACATTTACTGATCCCTTAGTAAAGTCCAAGTATTCCACATTTGCTACCTCTTTTTTAATCTTTAATTTTATTTGAGAGCGAGGGAGCAGGGGGAGGAGCAGAGGGAGAGGGACAAGCCAGTGCGGCTTGATCCCAGGACCCCGGGATCACGACCTGAGCGGAAGGCAAAAGCTTCACCGACGGAGCCCCCCAGGCGCCCGGTTTGATAATGGCTTCTGACAAGTGACTTAAATTGCTCTTCTTGGGAACTTGTCAACTCACTTGTGTCCATTTTCCCAACTGGTATTTCTCACCGGCTACCTGACTGGGTCCCCACCTTCTAACTCAAGAGTTAGCCTGAGCAGTAAACCCATTTCACTGTGAAAGGGGTGTGCATGGACTGGAGTTAGCATGCTCAGGGGTTCACCCAACATCTGTCTTTCCACCGAATGCCGCAGAACCGTGTTTTCTAGCAGGTGAACCCCTCTTTAAAACATAGCGTCAGTTTTGTCTAGTGACACATCTTCTGTCAAAATTCCCCCGTCTCCCAGTCACCACAGGATTGGAGTGGAAGCGTCCATGTCCAGTGGGTCATCACGCTGTCTGCAGACGTCGCTAATGTTGTCAGGGCCCTTTCTTCGGGAGACTTCCACCAGGTGGCTTTCACTGACTCAGACTCTGCCTCACCAAACAGGATGTACGGACGAGGACACAGGGCTTCCCATTTGGGATATCAGCTTCCAGAAGCTCCACAATTCTCTCTCCACGGGTATTTTTTTTTCCCCTCTGAATGAAATAACTAAAAGCCAAAACAACTGCCGCTATGGTCAGGTTAACACGGGTTGTACTTTCCAGGTTGTCTGTTAGAGTTTACTGTGCTTCATTAGATATTTGAGAGAGACTGGTTGGCTTAAAGATTTTTTTTCTCAGGCTTGCTGGTTTTCCAGTTTGCTGGTCGGGGTTGGTCGCGGGCTGCAAGGTTTGCTCCCGTCTCTTTGCGTGTCTGTTACCCTGGGGCGTGGCATCACCGTTTTCTGGTCAAGATTTACTTTATGTTTTAAATATGTAATTATTTCTAAATTTAATATAGAAAAATCAGAATATAGACACAAGAAGAAAAATAATGACTTAGAATGACCTATGTCTCAAGATAATTACTGTTAGCATTTTGTCCTTTATTGTCCAGATTTTTTCCTTTGGAGACTTAGACCTATAAATACATGTATTTTAAAAACAGAATTAGCATTAATTTAGTCTGTAATCTGGACATCTATGGTTATATATTTTTAGGTCAATAAATATAAATGTGCCTATTTATCATATAAATGATAAGTCCTATAAATGAGACTTCTAGGGAAAAGCTTACTGAGACATTGAATGTTGCAAATAAAACTTGAAAATTTTATTTCTATGGAGGAATGTATTTTAGAGTAAAATAAAAAAAATTTTAAGATTTTATTTATTTGAAGGAGAGAGAGCACACATGAATGGGGTGGAGGAGGGGCAGAGGAAAAGGGAGAAGCAGGCTCCATGCTGAGCAGGGAGCCTGATGTGGAGCTCGATCCCAGGACCCTGAGATCATGACCTGACCCGAAGGCAGATGCTTAACTGACAGCCACCCAGGTACCTGGAAAAGAATTTTTAAAGGAAGGGTTTTTACCTTTAAGATTTTAAAACATGTCACAGAGCAACAGCCATCAGAACCATAGGTGACTACCCTAAGAGAAAACTTTCATAGAAGTTCTTAAGAATACATGAATTGCATGTATGGAGGAATTATGAATACGTAGGAATTCTAGAAATAGACTCAAAATATAAAAAAATTTTCAAAGTAATAGGGAAGTGAATTGTAATATAATTTGAGATCACAGGATATAATGATGGAAAGAAATAAAGTTGATCCTTATAAGCACACATCATATGCAAATGTCAGATGTAGCAAAAAATTAATATAGTTTAATCATCTCAAAATAGAAGTCTGAAGAACATATTTGGCCCAGCTATAATCAATGACCAAATGGAAGCCATCAAAGACAAAAGGAATATTACATATTCTTAAAATACCATTTACTGTGAGGGGCACCTGGGTGGCTTAGTTGTTAAGCATCTGCCTTTGGCTCAGGTCCTGATCCCAGGGTCCTGGGATCGAGCTCCGCATTGGGCTCCCTGCTCGGTGGGAAGCCTGCTTCTCCCTCTCTCACCCCACCTGCTTGTGTTCCCTCTTCTGCTGTGTCTCTGTCAAATAAATAAAATCTTTTAAAAAAATACCATTTAATATGAAATATAATATGTAATACATATAATATATGTGATATACAATAGAGTACATATCAAAAGGAAAGCACATGAACAAATAGTATATAATTAATAAAAATTTACTATACAGAATACATAAGAACAAAAATGTATTTAAAAATTTTTTTTATTAATTTTTTAAAAATTTCTTTTCAGTGTTCCAGAATTCATTGTTTATGCACCACACCCAGTGCTCCATGCAGTATGTGCCCTCCCTAATACCCACCACCAGGCTCACCCGACCCCCCATCCCCCGCCCTTCCAAAACCCTCAGTTGCTCAGAGTTCACAGTCTCATGGTTCATCTCCCCTTCCGATTTCCCCCAACTCCCTTCTCCTCTCCATCTTTTGTTTTTCCCCTCTCCATCTTTTTAGAAAGTGAATGAAGTCATTGTCCAGATTGTCATTAATTAGTGACAAAAAAGACAAACTTGCAATTGACATATATAACTTACTACATGGAAATACATGTTCTTCCTAGTAAAGTAATCAAGGGGGGAGAAAAACAATAAAATTGCAAACACAACAAATCTAAATAGTTGGACTGTTTAGAGACCAGTATAGGGTAGCCTGGTAACTTGGCTTTGTCTTTTTGGGAAATGAGTTGGCCTGCACAGTGAGATCTATGAAGCATTCACCACTTTTAATACTAAAGCATTTCATTCTGGGTTCTATGCCACAAGGAAATAATCTGAAAGGAAAGAAATACAAATCCACATTGGTAATTATAAAACATTTAAAGCTCCTCATATTAAGTAATGCAAATGACGTGAGAATGATTTTTTAATTATTTATATCCTTATGTGGTATGGAAAGCCTGAATGGGCATTATCTCCTCTAGTCTCTGCTCCCTGCTCCGGAAGTCACACAGCCAGGGCTGGAAGCCTGGAGCTCTGTGCGGTCAGAAGTAAGACCTGGACTGGGTCAGGAAGCCTGGCTCGGGGTCTTCCATCTTCCAGGTTTAGGACTTGGGCCAGCAGTTTCCAGATATGTAAGTGGGTCTCCGGCCCAGGCTGCGTAGCTCCCAGGCTTGGAGCTGTCGCTGAGATCACGCATGAGAAATGCAGCCCCTGTTAGCCCGTGAGAGCAGTAACTGGAAAAGGCATCTTGAAAAGACTCAGGGAGTTTTGGAGTTCGCTCTGTCCCCACAGACCCGGGACACCAACAGCCCCTCAGCGCTGAGGGCTGAGTTCAGAGGGACAGAGTGGAGTTCCAGTTGAGCAGTGAAATGCATGTGTTTGTGCTGCGTGGGTGGAGAAGGGTGTAGAAGAATCCGAATCCACTGGCTGGTCTTTTATTGACGATCTTATGCAAAAGTCAGAAAAGCCTTGGAGCTCAGGGAAACCCCTGATCTTGCCCATGGGCTTCCTGCTTCCTGGTTCCGCAGGCACCCTGACTTTCACAACAGCTCTCCCTGTGGCAAGTGGCTTGGACTCCGCTCTGGGATGCCGCACCCCTAGCTGTGATACCATCACAGGTCCTTTCCCTCTCTCCCAGTCACGCAAACTGAAGGCTGAGGCTTTCTGCCATCACCTGGCCAGGCCGCCCTGAGTTCCAGAAGCTCCCTGGGCACCCCCTTCTGCAGCGCCAATGGGACTAAGGGGTGGGCCTGGCAGGGGCGGCACTGAACCTGTGACAAGGTCCCTTCTCCCAGCCCCCCAGGAGCACAGGAGGCTGACCTGGGCTAAAGGCCAGCCTGTGCTGGTAACTAAGGGCTCCTGACCAAGACAGCTAGCATGGGAGTGGGGAGTCTAGGCTGCAGGGGGGAGGCTGCAAGCTGGCTAACTGGTGGGCGCACCTCGGAATGGTGTATTTACTGGCTGGACTTTGGGTCAAAGAAGAAGAATCGGAGCAGCAGCTCAAGGACATCGTGTGTGTGTGTGTGTGTGTAACTCTTTACCCCTGGCAAAGGACTGTCCTGCCCATTGCCTGATTTGCTCATGACCCCCATCTCCCCAGACCCGCCTGAGAGCAGAGCCAAATCCCTTGGACGCTTCTAAATCTGACCGATTTAGACAAATGACCATGATTTCTCCCGACTCCATGAAATGCCACCGGGGCCCATGAGGTTCGACATCTTACTGCATATTCTGTCGTTTCTGTGATATTTTATGTAGAAGACCATTTTATTGAGTCCTTTCAGCAACCATGTGGGGGAACAGGACGTGGGGGCCCAGTGCTGTTACTTACTTGCCCGGGGTCCCCAGAGCAAGCAAGGCCATGAAGCAAGTTTCAGGTCTAGCTTTGTTGACTCCAAAAACCCATAGTCATGCTACTCTTGGGCATGCTGGAGGGAGTTTTTCTCGGTCAGTGACCTGGAAAAAGGTAGGGATGTTGGCCAGATTTTGTTTAGAGACCCAGAATAGAAGTTATGCCAGCAACTCTCTGGTTTCTGCTAAGTGACAGTGTGAGGTATGGTGCTGGAGATGTGTGTTCTCTTTATACACACAGGGAAGCAAACTTTTTTTTCCCCTTCAACATGTGTTGAACTCTTTTTCTGACAGCTCCTCTCTTTCCAACGCTTAGAACATCATATGCTCTTTAGAAGGGAGTAAAGGTTTCAGCAAAGCAAAGCAAAGTTTTGGCTGCCCTGGCCCTTTGCAGTTCAAATGTCATTCAAAATATCTGCTTCTATTTTTGTTAGCCTTTTGGAGAAAATCAAGGGTAAATAAAAGATAAATAAGAAGCAAAATACTTCTGCTGAGCCCGAAAGCCCAGTACCTGGCCATCCGAAAAGATTTTGTTTGCTTAAACATTGTTGGGATGGTGGAAAGCCTGTACAAACACCCATGATGAAGATTCAGCTAATAAAAACCCCAAAAGTTCAGAGGTGCACTCTTAAAAACACTGTAGTGGGAGCTCCTTCCTGTGGATGCCGAACGGTTTTTGAAAATCAAGCCCTTGGTTGGAGACACGGTTTACAAGATCCTAACAAAGTTTCCACACATTAACAAAGTTTAGAATTTATTCTGGATCTCTGCCTGGAGGAAGGGGGAAAAAAAAATCAGCCAAAGAAAGGGGGGACAAAAAACACTCTTTGTGGACAAATGGAGCTTGGGTGGGCTTCAGTCTCCCAGGTGGGGAAGCCCACCCCTGACGTCACGTTTGGTGGGATTGGGACCCGAGCCCTTTTTCAGAAAAGGCAGCTGTGTTGAACAAGAGAATTCCACCATGTGAGTCTTGGTATAGATTCTTTCCTTGCCTTGCCTTTTTTTTTTTTTTTAATGCCTTCTTTTTTGGTGTGTGGTGATATTTACATGTAACGAAATGCCCATCTTATGTATACATTCTGTGAGTTCCAACCAAGGCAGACACCTGTGCACCTCAAACCCTTATGAAGACAGACAAACCCCACTGTCTGTTCAGGACACCTGCTTTTCCAGCAGCAGTGGTGGTGGTGGTGGTGGTGGTGGTGTGTGTGCGTGTGTGTGAGTGTGACTGTGATCTGTTTTCCCATGGATGGTTACTTGGCTCCTGGCAGTTTTTGTCCCGGTGAAGCTGTGGACACCTGTTTTCACTTGACTAAGTGCTGTGTGTGCAATTGCTGACTCGTCGGGGAGGTAAATGTTTAGCTTTGTAGGGAACTGCCAGGTTCCTCTCCGGGATGGTTGTCCCACTTTATACCTCTGCTGTCAATATGAGAGCAAGTCCTTGTTGCCATTAGATTTGGCAGCGGTGTCTCGCGTGGGTTTTAATTTGCTTTCTGTTGTGACTAACGACCCTGGCCCTTCATGTGCTTTCTGGCCATTTGTGTATCTTGGTGAAATGGAACTGTCCAGATTTTGGACTCATTTTATTGTTGAGTCGTGGGTGTTCCTTCTGTATCTTCATGTCATGTCCAGTACGTGTGGGACCCCTTCCACGGGGCGTGGGGTCCCAGTTACTTGGTCTTTTTGCCTGCACTCCCCCCAGAATGATGCTGGCGGTCCTTCATTTAGCCCTAGATTCCCAGGGCGTGGGATGGCCCCTGGCCGTAGCAGGGACTCATTTCTACAAGCATTTGCTGAGCAAAGCCATGGATGACCACATGCACTGACGTTTGGGCCCGATACCCAGACACAGTTTCCTTGAATAAAAAGTAGTGAGGAACAAGGACATAGAGGAAAAGGAAATGTTACTGGTGTTCTTGAGCTATCAGTTACACTTGGTCCAAAGGACTCTGGATCCCTTCAGGAGACCCGTTCAGCCAGAGGGAATGCTTCTAGAACATCTCCTGAGCTCATCTAATGTCACCTCATTTATGAAGCTTCTAGGGCTTCTCGGGTTCTGCGGAAGGATGGTCAGCGCGTTTGGCCCCAGAAGCTTCTGTGACTTCAGCCACCGATCCCACCTGTGCCTTCAGCACCTCCCTCGGCTCCTGGCAATGCTTCCGAGCTCCCTCGGACCCTGGCAATGCCCGTCTCCTCCGCCTGGCCTGCGCCTCTGCTGGGCTCCGGGCCTCCCTGGTGGGCTGAGTCCCGCTGCTGGGTGCTACCTTCCTGAGCCCCCAGCGACCAGCAAGGTGCCCCTTCCCCTTGCTCTTGAAGCCATTTTCCCAGCCGTGCCCCCGCTGGCTCCGGCCTCTCCTGTTGGGGTGTACACGCAGTCATTGTCTGCATCTGTTGGTGCAGAGAACCCAGCAGTTTGCAGAGTAGGTTCCCACCCATCGTCTCCTATAAGCCCCCGACAGTCCTAGCTGTGTTCCCCTTTTTAGTTTTTTTGTTTTGTTTTGTTTTGTCTCCCCCTCCACCCCGACCCCAAGTGAGGGGCCATAAAGAAGTGATTTAATTTGCTCCAGAAATACAAAATGGTCCACATGTGGCCCAGAGTTTTCTCTGCGTCTTGCTCAAAGAATATAGATGCTTTTTTCTTTCTTTCTTTCTTTTTTTTTTTCCCCCTAAGCCTGGTGGGTTTACATGTGCGGTGTTTAAAAGGCTCCCTAAGTTTTTGTAGTTCACAGACTGAGATTCCATCTGACATCAGAAATTCTGTTGCCACGCCAAAGACACATAGGAGTTGTTCCCAGCCTTTTTATTTAACCGCTGCGACGGGGTCTCTGCACCAACTGCCCCCCATCTTTGGATCACATGGTATTTGAGCAATGTCCGCCGGCAGCTGTATTGACCAGCTGTGCCACCATTTTGATTCATGAGACCCCCAGCATCCGGAGTTTAGGATCGGGGTCAGCCCTTACTGGCTGATTTAATCTCAGCCAAAATAAAGATATTCAAGACTCGTGTTAGTCTCCAAGATTAATAACTGGCCCATTTCTGTTCTGCGGGGCTTTCTGAAAGACTAAAAGTTCACACACTGACCCTGGGGAAAGTGGAAACTGAGGGTAGAGCTTGGGAAAAAGCAGCCTCATGCACCGTACCCTGCTCTGGGACTGTGCGTGAAAGACGGCGTCCCTGACTGAGCGCTGACTGAGCGCTTTGCTCTGTGATCAGAGCCTCTCCCTGGCTCCTCAGAGAGTGGGGCTCAACCAGCCCCTCCCCAGAACTTCCCCAGGGGCTGCACGAACTGGCTTGTGTCCCAGCCACATCTGTAGGATCTGCTGCATGAGCTTATGGAGACAAAGACATTCCCTTAACCGTCCCCCTGAAGGTACACAGTTTTCAATGTCACAGAACCAAGACTTTGACGGTGTCAGTGATTGTCACGTTCAGATCATATTTTCAGAGGGTCATGATGGGTATTCTAAAGGCAGGGTCTTTTTCTGATTTAGTAGAATTAATAAATGTCCCTCTGTGTGCCGGTCACAAAAGAGGAGTTCCAGTTAGAGAGGACTGTTACTGTCCTCTGTTATTTTATTGTTTCTGTATACATATGCATGTGTGCACTTATTATATGTATACATACTGTATATGTATTGTATTATTATAAGTATGATATATGTGACATATATGTAGACTCTCTGTAGTATTGTATGTGTACTTATTGTGTTTTTATTACACGTATACATGTTGTATTGTTCTATTGATGCCGTATTGGGCCTGCTCTTGTTTCGTAGGAGAGCCAGCAGAAGTCCACCAATGTCGTCTACCAGGCCCACCACGTGAGCAGGAACAAGAGAGGGCAGGTGGTCGGGACGAGGGGTGGATTCCGAGGATGTACAGTGTGGCTGACAGGTATGCCTTGTTGCTACCTTTCTCTTTTAATTGAAAATTGACATGTGACATAGAATTAGAAGGAACTCGAAGTGACCTATGGACATGTTTTTTTTAACACGGGGATGAGGCTGAGCGCAGTGGTCAGCCCTCCCTGTGCCATCAGTGGGAAGGAAGCCTGAGGTCGAGGCATGGGACTCCTCTCATTCTTGGTCCTGTCCTTCCGGCAGGACAGGGGCAAGCTCATGAGACCGTCCCCTTCCAGCCCGAGGCGAGCCCGTAATTCTCGTAATTCTCGGGCTTGTGTCTCCTCGCACGTACTGGCGCTCAGGGTGGGGCTTTACTCGCTTGACAGCAAGCATTTGGCTGTCTGTAAGGTTCTGGATGTCTAGAGTTATTCTTTCTTGTTTTCTGATGTTTTAACGTGGTAGAGGACTATTTCACTTAATTAAAAAAAAAAAATCAACCTGAAAACATAAGGATCTGCACAAGAAGGAAAACCAGCCTTTTCCACTTAGCTGAGGATTACGAAACAACTCACTCCCATGGAGGTGACCTGATGAATCTCTTCTTTTTGTGGCCTCAGAATGTGGCAGCTAAGACTTAGTGACAGGGCAGGAATTAGTCCCGGGCTGTTGCCTTAGGCTCTGAGCACAGGGTAGAGGAAGTTGATCCCTGGGAGTAGAAGTCCCGGTGTAGACACGGTGTTTACCCAGATGGTTACCTAGGTTCTGAGATCAGCTGTGTGCTACTGCCTGCTCCCGCATGCTGAGTTATTGGGGCACCCGGGGGGTGCAGTGGGTTAAGCGACTAACTGGATTTCGCCTCAGGTCACGATCTCACAGTCATGAGATCAGGCTTCACGCCCACGCGGAGTCTGCTTGTCCCTCTCCATCTCCCTCTGCCCCTGCTTGCTCTCTTTCTCGCTCTCTCAAATAAATAAATAGATTAAAAAACAAACAAACAAACAAACCCAAAAACCCAAATGCTGATTTCTTCCTTGTGAAGGGACGGCTGAGGAGTGTGGCAGTCTTCCCCCTTCACTTGCGGTTCCTGGCTCCGTCAGCCTCTTCCTCCTCCCAAGTTTTTCTGGGAGTTCATTCACCTGTGGTGCAACACCTTTCCCCGCGGGCGGGCTGGGGACACACAGTGGGCGAGGAGCTTGCTATATTCCAAAAGGCAGGGTTCCCGTGTCGGGAATCCTGTCGGGACGTACCCCTGACCCTGTCCAAGAGACATGCTGTGCGGCCGTAGATCAAACAGCTGCCTTCTAGATGCTTCCTTCTTATTACGTGTTTGCCTTCATGGCAAATTGTTCAATTTCTGTATTGGAGCCAACACAGAGTCCACTTTCTATAATGTGGAACAACGTTCAAAACAGAAAGGTGACTGGTACAAGAGGAAACACACCCTAAACGATGGACTTTGTCTGTCTTTCCTTACTCGTTAAAAAAAAAAAAATCTTTTCCCAATTTATTCTGTCTTATTATGTTACAGAGATAGGCTGTTGAGGCCGGTGAGAGAAACCAACCCCTTCTAAGACTTGGTTTTGAGCCCCAGCTCCACTTACATTAACTGGGTGACTTTGGACAAGCTGACTAGGCAGGCTAAGCCTCAGTTTTCTTATTTGAGAAGCGAGATAAGAATAGAACCTGCCCCGGGGGCTGACGAGGAGTAGGACTAAGTGAACGAAAGCCTGCATAGCCCAGGGCCTGGCCCCTAGGAAATCAAGCTCTCATGAGGTGTAACTCCTGTGACCTTCGAGCATTGAAATAAATCCACCAACAATCCGTTTAATCCAGTTTACTGTGGTTTAGCCCTTGGTTTTGAGACCTGAAGCAAAACTGAAAGTACTTTCTATCCTTTCCCTCATTTTCCAGCGTGAGAGAACACGAGTCTACCCCACGCTGGACTGGACGCAATTCTAAGAGGAATTTATGACCTAAGTCCCTATTCAAATGGAACGGAGTTACATGAATAGTACAGTACTGTCTTCAGAAATGATTTCCAAAGATGGCAGCCCATTCCTCTCAGAGCCATTGCTTCTCATGATTGTCTGTGAGGGCCAAGGGCGTGACTTAAAAACATAACTAACCCTGTGGAAACTGTTTGTTTGCATTTCATATATCACTTTTCTTTCTAAGTCATTTTTTTTTAAGTTTATTTGTCTTTTCGTAATCTCTGCATTCAACATGGGGCTCGAACTCACAACCCCCCAGATCAAGAGTCACGTGCTCCACCAACTGAGCCAGCCAGGAAGCCCCTCTTTCCAAGTCTTTATTTCCCTCTTCCTTTGTTCCTGCTTTTCTCTTACCTTTTTTTTTCTTTTCCCTCCTTCCTCTTGGCGTCTTCTCCTAAGCTTTTGACCTCCTCTTCTTTCCCCTAACCTTTCCTCTCCCACATCTGGGTACCCCCCGACAGTGGCTTGGCACAGTGCTCCATTTCTCAGGTCCAGAGATCTTCAGGACAAGGGGATTTTTGGAGTGTTCCCTCCTCCTCATGATTTCCCTCAGATAGAAATCATGCAGTGCACCTCCCGCCACTGCACTTCGAAACCATGGTAAAAGGTACATCGTGGTAACTCTATTCTCACGGAAAGACTCCAGACACTGAAGGGTGTAGTGCAGCTCTAAACACATCTAGAGCCTAGCTCGGGATGACTTTATGTTTTGAGAGTCATTTTAGAAAAATCTCAAGGCCAGAGGGGTCTGTTGTCAAGTGGTTGTTTCGCAGGCTCGGTAGGAGAGGTGGGTCCCCCAGTCTCCGGAGCTGGCTGTCCCCTCTACTCCTGCTGAGTGCCGGCAGGAGGGGATATGAGAACACAGTTTCCAGAGCTTCTGATTTTTTTTTTTTTTTTTTCCCCAAGCGAAGCCAGAATCTGGATTTGTATGCACAGTGTTCTCATCTTTAAAACCCGCTGCAGGCAAAATAGAACATACCAAGAACCACGTAAAACCCCCCAGGTTCCCCATACTTATGAACCCCACTTGTTTTGCAGTGCAAAACATGGTTATTTCTATGTTTGGAAGAAATGCAGGTACTTGACTTGTGGTCAACTGTGCTCTTCCTGGATGGTAGTGATTTTGATTTTGATTTGAGGTCATATGATTATAATGAACAGGTCTCTCTGGTGCTGGAAAAACCACCATCAGCTTTGCTCTGGAAGAGTACCTTGTCTCGCATGCCATCCCGTGCTACTCGCTCGATGGGGACAACGTGCGTCACGGCCTCAACAAGAACCTTGGATTCTCCCCCGGGGACAGAGAGGAGAATATCCGCCGGATCGCCGAGGTGGCCAAGCTGTTTGCCGACGCGGGTCTGGTCTGCATCACCAGCTTCATTTCTCCTTTCACGAAGGTAAAAGGATCAGGCGGGGGCACGGACGACGCTGGGGAAGGAGTCGCTGGGGGGCGGGCACCAGGGACCGCTGTGCTCCCCGCTTCCTCCCTCCCTTGCTCCTCGTTTCCTCTGCTTAATCTTGGTTCTGTCAAGAGAGCACCTTCGTTCCCAGATGCCGGGGCACCAGCGGACAAAGACCCGTCCACGCTCACCTTCTGGCCAGGGTTGGAAGGAAGGAAAAAGTTAAAGAAGAAAAAGTCAAAAGCTCTGTAATCTTGTGTCTCCAAAAAGTCCGAAAGCTTAGTTTGCTAAAGGAAATGGCAGTTCACTGCCAAAGCAGCAGGTCATGTGTGTTTAATGTGGAAATCGCCGAGGAAGAGGGACCCTGTTCTTGTTTTAAAACAGGAAATTTCTGGGAGCTACGAATAAGATGCCACGTTCTTTGGACACCCCCTATGAATGAAGTGCTCCTGGGTGGCCAGCCTGTCTTTCAGCAGGGATTCTTTTCTGTGGTTTTTCTCTGAAAGACCTTGAAAGAGCTGTGTTCACCGGAGGGACATTTCTGGACTTTTCTCTCTCTCTCTCTCTCTTTTAAAAGGTTTATATTTACTTATTTGACAGAGAGAGACAGCAAGAGAGGGAACGCAGCAGGGGGAGTGAGAGAGGAGGAAGCAGGCTTCCCTCTGAGCAGAGAGCCCAATGTGTGGCTCAGTCCCAGGACCCTGGGATCATGACCTGAGCCGAAGGCAGACGCTTAACCGACTGAGCCCCCCAGGCACCCCTGGGCTTTCTCTAAAGGACTGGTTTCCTGCTGCCGCAGCAGAGCACACATGCTCGTGTAAAACCTGAACCTGTCAAGCACCAGAGCAGACCTCGTTTCATGATGAAGAATTCCACTGTGAAACCTCTCGCTCACCTTCTCGAATGTGTTCCCCCCACCCCCGCCCCAGGACCGTGAGAATGCCCGCAAAATCCACGAATCGGCAGGACTGCCGTTCTTTGAAATCTTCGTGGATGCGCCTCTGAACATCTGTGAAAGCAGAGACGTGAAAGGCCTCTACAAACGTGCCCGAGCCGGGGAGATCAAAGGTGGGAGCACCAGCCTGTGGCTCTTTTGCCGCTTCCCGGGCCTTCACACTCTGTCCCTGGAGGCTGGTCCAAAGTCTCAAAAACAGTTGTCCACAATTGCATCTAGGACACACAACTTTTGATCAAACCACAGGCTACTCAGTACATCCATGGGCTCATCAACATGTGGGCTGGGTGTTTCCAGAACTGTCCCCTCAGCCATAAGCAATCAAGTTCAGGTCCAGTGGGTGTGTGCCCATGAGTGTGTGTCTAAGGGGGCGTGTTCCAGAGTTGTTTCTTCTTCTCGTCTTCCTTTTGGGTTCCAGTCAGCTGCAGAGAGCTTGGACCTAGCCAAATCTTGTTGGTACTTTGGGGGCTTTTGATACTGAAAATACAGCTGTGCATTTGTATGGTATGACATGATATGATATGATATTTTTATCTATGGTTAGAGGTCAAGGACAGCTGGTAACTTTTCCCAGCCTGCTCTAAATTCTCAGTGTAACGCATTATTCCATCATGGCTCATGTCTTCCTGTTTAGAAAGCCTATTCCCGTCAGTGCTGGTGTGATTTCCGCCCTTCTGCCTTGCAGGGTTCACGGGTATTGATTCTGATTATGAGAAACCCGAAACCCCTGAGCGTGTGCTGAAAACCAACTTGTCCTCTGTGAGTGACTGTGTCCAGCAGGTGGTGGAGCTCCTCCAAGAGCAGGTGGGTGGACCCGGCGGTGCTTTTGTTTGTTTGTTTATTTCAATTGCATAAAGTCACAGAAGGTCATTTATTCACCGGAGCATTCTTTTTGCAGTTTTTATTTCAAATTTTTACCCATTCTGCTTCCTTTCAGAACATTGTACCGCACACGATCATGAAAGGCGTCCACGAGCTCTTTGTGCCCGAGAACAAACTTGACCAGGTCCGGGCTGAGGCCGAAGCTCTCCCTTCATTAGAAATTACCAAGGTGAGACCTGCGGGCTGGCCCCAGGAGAATCAGCCTCACGGCCATCATTATAATGTGTTTACAACTAGTCTAGGTAATAAGGAAGGTATGGATCAGGGAAATGCAGTGTCCATAAGGAAGAACACTTCATCATTGCCTTTTATTTTTCTAACCTCTTGCCAAGCAAATCTCTCTCCGAGAGCTGCTGCAAGGTAGTGGGGCAGTGCCCAGAACGGAAGCAGACAGGCAGGTAACTTCTGTTTTGCAGAGGACACTGTGAACATTCAGTTATGCCAAAGTGCAGGCATTGGGCGGTATTGTTGACAGCGGCTGAGGAAAGTTTGTTCAGAATGCAAATAAAGAAAAAAAAATGCAAGTGTTTTTTTTGGACAATCAAGAAGGAATGTGGAGAAAAGATCCACCCTGATCTAAAGTGATAGGACTGTTTTCCTACTCTGCAAATCCCATTTTTTCCTAACACGGCAGAGTCCAGCCTAAGGAGCAGGTGTAGACCCTTTGGTCATGTTGAATTTACTGCCTGGAACGTGTTCGCTGCAGCCCGGTCAAGGGCACGGCAGATGCCTTTGGCTCTTTATAGGTCAGTGTTATTGGTCCATTCCAGCTGTTCAGATCTTCATTGGTACCTTTTTCTTATCCCTTAAAACCTTGGGCATTTTTCTAAGAGGCAGAGTAAGGTGGGAACCTGTTGCAGGTTCAGTCATACCTGAACAAGTCATGACCAATTTATATGCAGAACCCCCTGACCTCACGAAAGAAATTCTGAATACTCCAGTGCTCTGGGCACACAAGAAGTACGTGATTATAATTATGGCGTGGAACGGTAATTCCCATAATGAAATGGGCTGCGAGGTACAAAAGAACTTCAAATAATCTAATCATTGTTTTGGTCCTGGGGATGGTAGGAAAGGTCAGCAGAGCAGTGAACCATGCTTCGGGGTTTAAAAGATGAACAGGAATTTCAGGTGGGAAAGAGGATAGGCCTGGGGGGAGGTAGAAATCTCCCCATCAGCCCAAAGGGCCAGAGCTTGAAGTGTTTCCAGTATCCTGCTAAGAATGTTGGACTTTTCAAGTCAGGGGTTTGCCAATTTCATTCAACTACCTACTACATTTGGTGAAAATATGTAGCCCGACCAGAATATTTGTCGAGGAAAAAAAAAAAAAAAGCAGGAACAGGGAATGTTAACACAGTTGCCCATCATGAGGCTCTCTGCACCTCAATCTTAGATCACTGCTCTCCAGTAGGAAAGTTCTAGGCTCGAGCTTATCTGGGCCCTGGATCATGCTTCAGCATCAAACCGGAACACTTAACACATGAAAGATTCTGCCTTCATTCTTCTGCCCAGCAGAATAAGAAAGGCCTGCCCTGGGGCCCGCTGGCTGGGAAACAGAGCTATGGAAATGTTCACCTGCTTTTGTGTTTTGCAGCTGGATCTTCAGTGGGTCCAAGTTTTGAGCGAAGGCTGGGCCACTCCCCTCAAAGGTTTCATGCGAGAGAAGGAATACTTGCAGGCCATACACTTCGACACCCTGCTGGACGGTACGTGCTTTTCTTACTTGCTTTTTACTCTTCATTGTTTAAAAAAAAAAAATCGTGCTCAGAAATTTTCACAGGAACAAGAAGCATTCATTCTTGGTATTAATTCTCACATCATCCCTCTTACTCGAGATATTTAAAGGCTTTGTTATATGTCTAATTCTATTATGTATAAATTCGATTTTTTAGGATTTTTTTTTTGAGGGTAAGGGCTATCCTAAAAGGATTATTGACTATTGGAAAGTAAAGAACTGAAAAATGAGGGCTTTTCCTTGCATGCGAAGCCAAGAGAAGGTTAAGTCTGTTTGGCTTTGCTTGCCTCCATACTCAGAGTAGAGGGCGATCGGGGGCCGTTGCCTGCTGCTGGGAGCATCCTGGGGTGGGCGGGGATGAGCTTAGCGCATGGGGTGACCTGCAGGGGCGTCTCACCACCCGGCTGCCGGGCCAAGCGGCATCGTGCAGTGACTTTTCCCACTGGACACTCAAATGTCGCTCTTCGTGCCCTTCCGTGTGCTGTAGGAGGCTGGTGGCATCCTCCAGACCCCCCTGGGGCCGCACTAAGCCCGCCTTCTGGGCACAGGCCGAGGGACTTGAGAGCACTGATCTGGTCCAGATTGGAAGCGTGTGTTATTCGGAAAACTTCTGGCCCCTTCTGTGATCATTTCCTTCCCAGAAGGGCCTGAGCTCGTCAAATGGAGCTTGTCTGTTTCAAGCCCCTGAGGAATGGCTGCTAGTGGGGGGAGGGGGCAGGGAGCTGGGGGACACCAAGTCTGTGACTCGGAGCAGGGCTCCAGACATTTTAGGGAGCAAAATCACATCAGATAGTCTTTCCTGGGAAAAGATGTCGGTGGGCTGGGCTTGTGACTCTGACTGGGGGGATAAAATCACATTCCAAAATTCAGTTGTTTCCCTTATAGCTTGCCTTAGCAATAATCATCATATCTGTACAGCACTTGTCCATCTGCAGAACATTTTCTCAGGCATGATTGCCTTTAATCAGGCAACTCTGATCACGCCCTTTGCAGATGAGGAAGGTGATCCTGGCCTTAGTGCCCTGCCTGAGTTCATACCACTGGTCCAAGACCAGAGACCAGAATCCAGGGACTTCTGGCCCAATGCTTTCCCTGCCAGGCTGCTCTCCCGGTGTCCGTTCTGAGACAAGTGAGGAGGCTAGGCTCTCTGTCTGAGGAAGGCTGACACTTCCTTTGGTGTCTTAATTCTGATACGTGCTGGGCACAGGCCGCATTGAGTAAACTTCACCGACACCGCGGCCAACCACAGGCAGGAGATGGGCCCTGAGCCTCCCAGCCAGAGCTGTGGCTAAAAGACGAGCACTTGTTCCATAGAGAAAAATACCTGGGCTCTGGGGGTGGATGGAAGCCAGGGTCCTTTGCCCGGGAGCTAGGACATCACGGAGGGGAGACAAAAACCATCCTAGCGTAGGCAGAAATCCTTTGTGATTTAAGAAGGGGAGAACGGGCGTTTTCCTGGGTTAAGAGTTCTTAGCTTTTGATAGATTCTTAAAGGAGTCTGTGATCCAAAAAGATGCCGGACAGCAAACTGTAATAAGCTATCCATATCTTTTAGGCAAATCTCGCTCCCTCCCTCTCACATCCTTTTAATTTCATTTTATGGTGCTCTGCAGTTTATAAAACACAGCGATTTTCTTTTCTTATTTGGTCCTCGCTATCATGGGCTGGACAAAGCCCTTGTTACAGGTCTCCCTGCCCAGGTCCCCCACGTGTCTGCCCCCGGAGCCCCAGCAGCACGGAGCTGAGGGAGGTCACGTCCCCATGAGTACTGGACTCCCACTAGCTCCTGATTCCTACCGCCCATCCAGAAATCCCAGTTCTTCTGAAAACCCATGCCCAGGGGCTTGCGGGAGTTCTCAAGGTGGGATGCTTCCTGTGCCCCTGACTCCGGCCCACACCCGTGTGCCTCTTGTCTTGTGGATGCACGTGGCTCTCTGCATCCACAGAGATGCAGCTCCTGCCTGTTCACGAATGTCCTGGGACCCATGGGGCTGTGGCAGCTCACAGACTCCCCCTCAAGTGGGAAAGCTCCTGTCCCCTTGCTCTGGGCTAACTTCAGCTGAGGACCCTCTAGCAGTCGCTTGAACCCCACAGCATCAGAGAACTGGAAGAAACAACCTTGTGAACTGGCCTTTCTTCTGTGGGTGCCTGGGGGGGCTCTGGAACCCTTCCAGCTGTAGGGTCTGTGTCTGGCACCCCCTACAAGATTCCTTTTCTCCCTTTGACTTTCTGCTGGTGTCACTGTCTACAGCAGAGTCCACCCCAGTCCAGCGGACACAGTTCTGCAGCCCTCATTGTAGTGAGGATCCAGAAGTCCCCCCACCACCACCACTGCCACCTTCCAGAAGCTTCCTCGACTCCTATGTAAATCCAGTAATAGAAACCAAGGATATAAGGTGCTAAGTCGAGGCAGAATATCCTAGTGGGGAACAGTGTAGTTGTGGATCCGAGCGGGGCTCGTGGGCTAGTGGTTTGCTGTGAACCTGAGGCGCATTACTTAACCCTGCAGGCCTCAGTTCCCTCATGCCTTCCATGGGCTGCTAACACCAGTCCCTATCCCATGGGGATGAGGAAGAGTCAGGAACAACTGGTCCAGGAGTAAATGTTCCCTATGTTGACAGACCCCTCCCCCTCCCCTGCCCTGACGCATACAATGAAAAGACATTGACTGAGGGGACTCTCTGGCTCACGCATAGTTATGTCAGTCTGGAAGTAGCACAGATAAGATGTTCATTCATCAGCCAACAAATGTTTACCTAGTGTCCTCATATGCCAAGGTTTGTTCTAGTGGCTGGAGACAGAGTGGTAATGAAGACAGATGTGAGCTTGGAGGGACAGATAGTACACCCATCTTCTGAACCCTAGTACAGTGGGTTCTTCTCCCCATATCAGTGGTTGTCAGGCCTTTTGTTATATTTTATGATTTTATTTATTGAGAGAGAATGTGCGCAGGGAGAGGGGCAGAGGGAGAGAGAGAGAGAGTCTCAAGCAGACTCCCTGCTGATCGTGGAGCCCAACTTGGGGCTCAGTCCCGCGACCCTGAGATCATGACCTGAGCAGAAATCAAGAGTTGGAGACTCAACTGAAGGAGCCACCCAGCCGCTCCCTTAGCTCCCCCCCCCCCCCCCCGCCCCAAATCATGTGTCATATCTGTGAACTCTGAAGCAATACAAAGAGCAGATTAAAATAGAGCTGCTCCTGTGGAAGGGCTGGGCTCGGCGTCCCTCCTGCCTGGACAGCAGCCATGAGCATGCCTGCAGGAAGCTTCCTGAAACCCTGTTCCTACCACAACATGAGTCTCCGGGGAGAGAGCTCCCCTTGATGGCTTTTGGGCTGTATAGACATAGTTAAATTCTAGAAGGTGATATATGTGTATCTCAGAAGGCCAAACAAGATCTCATTCATATGGATATCATTTAATTTTAATCAGCTCATGAAAGTCATGAGTCACCACCGACTGAAAAATCTGAAATTTCTAGAACCACAGACGTGTAGCCACAGTCATCTGCTATCAAACAATTGCATGTTCCTTGGTCGCCTGCCATCTGCAGGCAATATATATATATTTTTAATTTGGACCACATCTCTCAGGAATACTCTGTTGGTTTTAATTTCCTTAAAAGTTCACATTTCCCCTTAAATTAAAAAGCAAAACAAAAGAAACAAAAAAACTCAGTCTACTCAGTCTAAGGAAAAAAAAGAAAAATTTAAATGTTTCTGAGGATTACACAAGATGAATTATTCCCTCTATTGTTCAAGGATCTACTTTCATTGGTTCATTATATCACCTTATTTTCCACTGGATGTAGAGTTTTTTTTTGTTTGTTTGTTTGTTTTAAATTTTATTTATTTATTCAATAGACAGAGATCACAAATAGTCAGAGAGGCAGGCTGAAATAGAGAGGGGAAGCAGGCTCCCTACAGAGCAGAGAGCCCGATGTGGGGCTCGATCCCAGGACCCCGAGATCATGACCTGAGCTGAAGGCAGAGGCTTTAACCCACTGAGCCACCCAGGCACCCCTGGATATAGAGTTTTGAGATTGTTACAGATTCCCCCCCAGTTGTAAGTATCTCATCTAAATTAAAAAAATGGAACCTCAAGCTCATCTTCTTGACTGGTGGCTTCCAAGGAAAGTCACAACATGGTGGCCTCATGAGACTGGACCATTTGAAGACAAGTCCTCCACAGCTCTGACTTGCCAAGGGGGGTGGGGAGGCCTGAGGGCTTTCCACAGGCACCGCCAGCATTTATTTGGTACCTGATATCTTCTGACCCCAGCATCTGACACAGGATATCACATTTAATCCAGATAACACTTTTGGGAAGATACTTTTCTCATGAGGAAATAAGTACTTGAAAGGTTAAGTAACTCACCTGAAGCTTGGATTCAAATCCAAGTTATCCTGGTTCTCGTTCTTACTATGCTTGTTCTGCCAGGTAGAATTTCATGTCCTCTAAACATCTGGGATTCTAGAACGTTCTAGAGCAGTTTGCTATTAGACCTAGACATCACACATTTGTAAGAGGCAAATTTGCGAAGCTGGAGGTGCTATAACGTGTTGTAATTATTTCAAAGCATATAGTCATCTGAGTAATGCTTCAGGATTGCACTGAATGACGTTCACTACAAATCCTGGTCTCAGCCTCTTTTTGCTGTTACACATTCTTCAGACCAGTAGCAAAGAGCATCGTATATTTGTATGTTATATATGTGACGTTTTGTAATAGGAATCTGTTCCTTGATATTGTTGCTTTAAGATTATCTTGGTGGAGAGCTGAAAACATGTTTCTTAATTGTGTTTATATTTCTCTAGGCACAGTCCTTCCTGGTATGTATTTCAACTTTCCAAATAGTTAAATTATTATAATTAGTTACATTAATTAGAAATGGTTAAGAACATAATTTTAAAAAATCCAAATGATCCAGCTGGAATTGTTGTAACAGTTCATGATCTAATCAGTTATAATAGAATAATAATGCTACATTCTTCTGTTGATCAGAGTCCAAATAACAGGAAATTTCTGGATCAGATGCAGCTGTTTATAATATCCTATTTGGCTGACAAAACTGAACTTGTTTCTAAATTATTGTTGTACATTTTGTCCCTGAGATTAAAAACAATTATGATCCTCTCTGTTAATTAAATCTATGAGTCCTCATTTGATTCACAAATCTAGAAATTTTTTCTAATGCATTTATAAAACATTTTTAATCGATGAGGGAGAAATTGATTTTAGATGTGATTTAAATGGACACACCTGGTTGGATTGTACAGGGCCGTATTTCATTTGTCTGTGGTGTGATTATGCATGAATTTTTTTTTTTAAGATTTTATTTATTTATTTGACAGAGAGAGATCACAAGTAGGCAGAGAGGCAGGCAGAGAGAGGAAGGGAAGCAGGCCTCCTGCTGAGTAGAGAGCCTGATGTGGGACTCTATCGCAGGACCTTGAGATCATGACCTGAGCCGAAGGCAGCGGCTTAACCCACTGAGCCACCCAGGCGCACCGATTATGCATGAATTTAATTTCAAGCTATGATGATTGGTAGTCATAGAACCAGGAATGAATACACAAGTTGCTTTGACTGTAAATTTCTTCATTCTCCCAGAAGGGAAAGGTAAAATTGTGAAGGTCTCATTTATCTTTGGTGCTGTTTTCATCATTGTTGCTTTCCCTTTAAAACTTACGTTCAGAGCAATGATGAGGTAGCACAAACACCTGTCAGAATGGCTGAAATCAACACAAGAAATGACAGATGCTGGCGAGAATTCGGAGAAAGAGGAACCCTCTTGACTATTGGTGGGAGTGCAAACTGGTGCAGCCATTTTGAAAACAGTATGGAGGTTCCTCAAAAAGTTAAAAATAGAGCTACCCTGGATCTAGTAATTGCACAACTAGGTATTTACCCAAAGCATATAAAAATAGTGATTCAGGGGGCGCCTGGATGGCTCAGTTGTTAAGCGTCTGCCTTCAGCTCAGGTCATGATCCCGGGGTCCTGGGATTGAGCCCCGCATCCCTGCTCAGCATGAAGCTTGGTTCTCCCTCTCTCACTCCCCCTGCTTGTGTTCCCTCTCTCGCTGTGTCACTGTCAAATAAATAAATAAATAGTCTTTTAAAAAAATGCTGATTCAAAGGGGCACATGCTTCCCCATGTTTATAGCAGCATTATCTGCAATAGCCAAATTATGGAAAGAGCCCAAGTGTCCATTGACTGATGAATGAATAAAGAAGATGTGGTATATACCACGGCATATATAATGGACTATTACTCAGCCATAAAAAAGAACGAGATCTTGCCATTTGCAATGACATGGATGGATCTAGAGAGTATGATGCTAATCGAAATAAGTTAGGCAGAGAAAGACAAATACCACAGGATTTCACTCCTATGTGGAGTTTAAGAAACAAAACAGATGAACACAGTGGGGGAAAAAGAGAGGCAAACCCTAAGAGACTCTTAATGCTAGAGAACAAACTGAGGGCTGATGGAGGGAGGTGGGTCAGGGTATGGGCTGGATAGGGGGTGGGCATTAAGGAAGGCACTTGCTATGATGAGCACTACGAATTGTAGGTGGTGAATCCCTGAATTCTACTCCTGCAACTTAAAAAAAAAAAAAGGCCTAGTTAAGCAATAGAAAGTGTTGTCACGTTTGCTTGGGAAAAGTCCTACGCAAAAGTTCTGTGTTGGACTAACCATGGACTCAGCAGCCAAGGCCCCCTGGCAATGTGAGGCAGCCCCCGTAAGAGCCATCTCACCCACAGTGGGTGAGGCCGAGAGCCCCAGTCGGGTGGGAAGCCATGGAGGAGGCCTCAGCAGAGCATCACGCTGTTGGACGAGTTCCTGTCGTGGAAGAGTTTAGGAAGGTGGTTGGGGAAGCTGCTCGCACCATGGGGAGCTGTAGCTCCGGGTGGATGCAGTCAGCTGGCATCATGGGACTCCCCCACTCCACGCCGAGACTGGCTTTCTTGACCACCATCAGGAAGTGCTGTTTCCCCAGAGCAGGGTTTCCCTCAAGGCCAAGAGGAACGTGGGTCAGAGGCTACATTGGGCAGGAGCCTCTGGGTTTCACCCCAGATGAACTGATGGAAGGTAGCACTGCAAAGATGCGCTGGGCAGAGCTAGGCTTGTCTCACGCCCACCTGGGGCTTTGTGTTTTGTTTTACTTGAATTTGGTTCGATCTATGTGAGCAGTTGTGGTCAGTAATCCACAGAACACAGGGCACCCTCTGCTTGGTGGGCCTCTCTCCCCTCTCCTCAACTGGATTGTGCGGTGGCTTGCAGTATCTTCGATCACACACCTCCAGGGATAAAGGGCTGTACCATGTGCCCACCCCCAGCAATCCGTAATGAATACGGATTATTCGTTATCCCATCTCTCAAGGGGGGCAACTGAGCACAGAGAAGGGGAATGGAGCCCAGAAAACGCCTGAACTTTGAAACAAAGGAGTCACTGGAACATCAAAACCCATAACTTCTGGTGCAGAGAACATACTTGTGGTTTACGCAGTGTTGGGGGGGGAGTCACAGGACTTTGATAGACCGGATTTGTTTGTCCCCTGCAGTTGCTGTCTTTATCCTGTGACATTCTTTTACACTCTAGTGACTTCTGGAGAGCATGTAGAAGGTGCAAAGTGCTAGGCCTATAGACGGGTGTCATAGCTGACTCAGAGCTCAGATCTTTAACTCTATCAGAGGCATTCCAGGTGTTGGATTTTGAAGGTTAGGTTTAAAAGAATTCATTAATCTGTGGGACGTTCCCTCAAATCCATAAGTAACTGCGGTGGTTTTTCATGGAGCTGAATGTTTTCCTTATTCACATGCTCTTGTTCCCTTCTGAGTCTTGAACTTGGGAATCCCCCGGATCTCCCAACCTTCTTCAGTGTTCTACACTGATGGTGGGCCCTGTTTTCTCACCTGTGAGTACAGCCGAGAGATGGACGTCATTGGTGGACATCAGGCATCCCCACCAAAAGGGTCACATCTTTAATGTTATCTGGCCTCATTAAGAAATTAAATGTTTCCCGAAAGCTGAATTGTAATCTTTGAAGCCCCAAACTGAAAAGAACTACATCTTTTAACCATTTTGCCTAGAAACATTTAAAAAAGCTCTTTCCAAAAAAAAAAAAACCCCAAATAACTTCATATTCATTTTTTAAAATGTGTTAAACACAAGGAAGCTTTAAAGGGATGTCATCTTCCCTAGTTACACCAGTTATTGAACTGAGCTCTAGTGTAATGGTCCCCCGAGGGGTTGTAGGCCCCACACGGGACGAGCCCCGCCATGACTGTAGTTTTATTAGTCAGGGTTCTCCAGAAAAATAAGGCAGGGTGGACAGAGAGGATGAGGGGAGAGATTGATTTTAAGGAGTTGGCTCACACAGTTGCAGAACCTTGTGACTGGCAGGCCAGAGACCCAGGGAAGACTTGAAGTTCACGTTCAAAGTCTGCAGGCTGAGTTCCCTCTTCTTCCTGGCATAGGGTCTTCCGTTGAGTCCTTCAGCTGATTCTGTGCAGCCCATCACCTTATAGAGGACACTCTGCTCTACCCAAAATCTACTGACTCAAATGTTCATCTCCTCTTAAAAATACCTTCCGAGAAACATCTAGAACAACATTTGATTGACTGTCTGAGCACTGCAGCCTAGCTAAGGAGACACACAAAATGAGCTTTCACAATTTCTTTATCACCTTTTAAGTAATTCTATTGCCTCTTCCTTTGAGATCAGGGTGTCTCTAGGCATGTGCTGAAGATAGAAATTCTCTGAACAGCACACCCCGTACCTTCCAGTTGTCATGTTGTATCCTGAGAAACCAGATTGCCAGTTTACTTAAATTCCTTTTAAAGTAAGAAAAGTAGTGTAAAGGGGAGAGGAGCTCACTCTCCAGAGTAAGTGTGTGAATCCACTGTCTATGGCTTTCCCTCTGCCTGGTTTTTGCCTGATGGTGGAACCAGCAAAGCTGTGACCCCCAGAGAAGTCTTTTCAATACCACGTAAAGGTGATGCTATGTCTGGACCACAGGAAACAGACATCAGGACTCCCTCCTTGGGGTCCTACCCCTTGGTGTTAATGGTCTGATTTTTTTTTTTTCTTTTTCAATTTGGGTGTGTTGGTACCACAATTCAGAGATCTACCAACGTTATTACAAGGTTCGTTTCTAAGAAAGACTAGAAGTTTCTGTTTGAGCTTCTTTGGCCAGCCTTTATTGTGTGTAATTGGTTTGTTGAAGATTTGACACTTTCTGGTATGTTGTGGTCAGGACCAAGCTTTTGAACGGAAACTCAGAAGGGAGATGCCCCCTCCTCGGCCCCCAGATCAGATCACTCACTGAAGGCCCCTCCGTGTTTGTGAAAAGTTTTTCACAACTCCTGTGTCTTGCGTTGAGAGGCCTCTCGAGGACTTCTCATCGTAGACTCTGCAGAAGCTCATGCAGCCAACACCACCACGTAGGCTTGAGGCCTTCCTGGGCTTTGCAGGCAGTGTTTGGAATGGACGTGCACATGGGAGTCCCCTTCGAGGACGGCACAGCTGGCGCCCCGTACTCAACTCATCACATGGCTCTCTCTCTAGATGGAGTGATTAACATGAGTATCCCCATCGTGCTGCCCGTCTCTACGGACGATAAGACACGGCTGGAGGGGCGCAGCGAGTTTGTCCTGACACATGGTGGACGGAGAGTGGCCATCTTACGAGACCCTGAATTCTACGAACATAGAAAGGAGGAGCGTTGTTCCCGTGTCTGGGGGACAATGTGCGCAAAACACCCCCACATCAAAGTAAGTGGCAAGACCTTTGGAAGGGCTTCCTTGGTCTCTTTCAGCTTAAGACAAAAAATGATTTCTTTCATTTGTTTTTCAAGGATTTTATTTATTTATTTGACAGAGATCACAAGTAGGCAGAGAGGCAGGCAGAGAGAGGGGGGAAGCAGGCTCCCTGCTGAGCAGAGAGCCTGATGCGGGGCTCGATCCCAGGACCCTGAGATCATGACCTGAGCTGAAGGCAGAGGCTTAACCCACTGAGCCACCCAACCACCCACATTCCTTTTTATTTCCTCATGAAGGACTTAAAAGAAATACCGGGGTATTGCAGAAGAATGTTTTTTTTTTTTTTTTTTTTTTTTAATCAATTTATTTATTTCAGAGACGAGAGCGTGAGTAGGGGGAAGGGCAGAGGGAAAAGGAGAGAAACTCCAGCAGACTCTGTGCTGTGCGTGGAGCCCAATGGGTAGCTCGGTCCCATGACCTGAGACCATGACCTGAGCTGATGTCAAGAGTTGGACCCTTAACCAAATGCGCCACCCAGGTGCTCCTGAGGTGCATTTCTAAGGGAGGTCTTGTAGGCTGTGCCTTTGGAGATCTTTCCAGAAAGGGGCAGAGAAGCGTCTTTCTGTTTGAGGGCTGCTCTGAATGACCCACTGAGTCTTCAGAGTCTGCAATGGTTGGGTCCCTCCACTAAATGGGAAACAAGTGGACCGGGTAGAGAATTTAGTCTGGCACCTTGAGTAAAGGACAGAAATCCAAGTCATAGCTATGCCCTCAACCAGAGCTTGTGGCGTTCTCCTCCATCTTGGAAACTCACTAGGGGAAGCGATTCCTTCATCCAGAATGGGTCCAACCAACCACTGGAAAGAGACTGCGGGCATATGCCCTGTGGTTGGCGGGGGCAGGATGGGGGTCAGTGGCATTCTTTCAATAAGAGGGGACAACTGGGGGTGAGGTGTGGCAGAGTCTCCAGAGGGAAATAGCACATTTTCATCAGTGGTTATTTTAAGATTGAAAATGTGTTCATCTGATTGGGATCATTTTGAGTCGCTCCTGCCTAAAGGCAAAATGGGCTAAACCTCCTCAGGTTCCTTCATAACTTCTACCTGGTGGCCACAGGGGTGGGGGGGTGGAGGGGCTCCTGGAATTGCCGGGTGTGGCTCGTTACCCTGTAAAGGAAAGTATGTGAAACCGAATGTCAAAGCCATCCCTCCCTGAGGATGAGAGCCTTAGGGCTGAAACTTGAAAAAGCCATATAAAAGGAGGAGCCAGACTCAGAATAACCCTACAAGTAACCCTGGGCCCCTACAAAAGATGTTTGAATGAACTTACTGGAATTGGTTGGGCAAATGTTTTGGTTTCATTTCTTTAAGTTGTGAAATGTGGCAAGGTAGGAAGGGCTTTTTCAAGGCCTCTGAACACAAGAGGTTAATGAACGAAGAGTTAATGAGCCTTCCTGTAAAATCTGCCTTCTCGTTGATCGTCTTAAATCCCAGTGCACCTCTTGTTTAATCTGAACAGTGTGTCCACAGGCTGGCAGGCAGCCTTGGAAATTGCAGGATACTGACTGAAAGCAATTTGAGGAACCCTGTTCTGGGCCTTGATCCTGCCTATGTTTCATCCACTCGCGGGTCCTTAAGGTCTCGGGTCGGAACCTGATCTTCAGTCAGTGACCCAGGGAGGGAAGGGTGACCCCCTCATCGCCCTGCTTCAGAGACGTCCCCTCCCGGGGCCCACTCTCCACATCTCTTCTAGTAGCACTAAAAGAAACACCTGAGGAGGCTCTCGAGAATTCTTTCTTTTCATCTTGGTGGCAGCTGGAGCTCAGGATTTCTTCGAAGCCAGGGAACGTGGTGCTGTGCCTTGTGGTCTTGGTGGTCTGGTCAGTGACCATCCTGTGAGGTCATTACAGGGACTCTGCAAACATTCCTCATGAGCTGATGGCGAGAAATGGGCCCCGGATAACCCGGCAGAGGGAGGCACTCACTGTACACACCACGCCTGGAGTGGGACGTGTGTTTATCAGATGCGCGACACTGGCCATTTCAGGGAAGGGACTCTTTTCACTGCTCCTTTTTTTAGAACCTTGAAATTTACAGTGAAATTTACACTTTGGTTTTTTTTTTTTTTTTCTTAACCCAAAACTTCCAAAATAACCCCTTCCAAAAGTGGCCATGGGCCTCCTTGCATTTCCATGTGGCCCAGGGCGTCATTGGCTGCGTCGGTTCTGGGGGTTGGCGCCGGACGCTCCCTGTGAGTCCGTTCAGGCTGGGAATCCTGGCGTTAGAGCAGTGTTCCGGAGTCCTTCCTGGATGTCTCCAGTGGCAAGCACCTCACCCCCAGCTCACGCCCCTTCTCTCCCCAGACCCGCTCCCCAGTGGGAGGCCTCCGCCAAATCCCGGGCGACCTCCTTGCCTCCTCCTGTGTTCATTCGGCTGCTGGGTCCTGGCAATCCCATGGATGGCTTGACTTTGGGCACGTCTCTTCTCTTGACTTGGGCCAGGGCACTCCGTCTCCTGCCTGACTCCTGCAGCGACCTGCCTGACCCATTCCCGGCTGCCGTCATCCCCCGTAGCGGGCCAGCCTGTCATCCCCTCTCCTGCCCCTGCCACCTCACCTGGCTGTCACGCCCTTCCTCCCCGTGATGCGGTGTGCCTTCTTTATGCTTCCAGAGCACTCTGCCCTTGTCTGACCCCAGCTGTCCCACTGTGTGGTTACCCATTCGGTCTTCTGCCAGCCCAGGAGATAAAGGACCGTGTCGTCATCCACTGAGCCCCCAGCCAGGGCTGCGTTCACACTCTGCAGGCGGAGTTCGGGGGAGGCAGCAGGTGTAATGGGAGCAGCAGCTTGGTTTGGGGGTCCTGGACATGGTGTCCTGGCTTCTGGGAGCCCCTGTGCACCCTTGAGCGCTACCTCTTCTCCTCTTGTCTGCAAATGACGTGTCAAGTCCCTGTCACCTCTCCTTTGTCACCCCAGAGCTACTGGACCAGAAATGAATGTGTTCTCCATGGGGATCACCTCGGTTTTCTACCTCTTGATCCTTATCTCTGAACCCTCTTGTTGTGACCCTGTTTTCCCAAAGCCTCCATTCCACACTCCCTCCTGGTTTCTCCTCCCCGCCCCCTGCGCCTTTTCCTTCCGCGGAGTGTACCTCCCCACGCACAGTGGCTGCTCTCGCTCCAGCCCCTACACTCACTCTCCTCTCCAGGCTATGCCTGTCAGGCTTCTCCTTACCCCCTCAAGGCTCCTCAGAACAGCTTTCTTGTCTTCGTGCTAGGGTTTGAACTCCCCCTCTCCTTTTTGTATTGCTGTTGCCTCTGATTCCAAGCCCGGTTCCCTTCTCACATTCTCTGACTCCCCAAAAGCCTGTTCCTCATTTCTGTCCATGCGCCCAGGTTTGCGGACTCTCCGGAGGAGGTGAGGGCCCCTAGGCCACAATGCCTGGGAAATGGGGCAGAGCCACTGAACCTCCCTTCCTGGGAGTGAGATCTCAGTTCTGGGGACAGTAGGGCCATCTTGGGGCGGGAGGTGCTTGCTGCGTCTCCTCGTCTCAGCAATAACAGAAGCATAGGTGCAGCATTGGCCATCAAATAGACTCATCTTTAGGCTGAGTTGTGAACCAAATTGGATGGGTGTTGCCTTCACCAACTGAACAATAGAGGGCAGACCCCTAGCGTCCAGCAAGAGTTACTACACGCCTAGGGGTGTGGGGTAAGTCTCCAAATTTTAATCACCTAACTGAGCAAGGAGGAGAAAGTAAATGCACAGGTACGGGGATTTGACAGTATTCTGACTGAGTGATTCTCTCCCTCCATCCCCACAGTCGTGTTTTTTCTTTTCCATTACTGTTACCCTCCCTTCCCGCCAGGCTCACCCCTCATTTGTGGGGCCCATGGCGAATGGAAGCCCACAGACCGTGTTTAAAAGTTACCTATCGAACTAACAAACTTTTAGATAAAATGTGTTCTGTCCTTCTACGTTGACCACTATTCCTTGAGAATAACCTGGAAGGTCAGGTTCAAATTTAAATTCTGCACCAGAACACGGGTGCTGTGTGAAGAGATGGCTTTTGACTTGCCACGAACCCTCTCCTTCCTTGTCTGTGCTTGGCCTTGTTCCTCACATGAGGGCGCCCCAGGCTGTTCGGCTGAGCTCCACCCACACCCCCACAGACTCCCCTCTGCTGGCCTGTCCCCAGAACCAGGGCGGCCTCTGGGGCTGTGTGGTCCACCCTGGAAAGACAGGCTGAGAGAGGAAGGGCGTGATTCCTTCTAAAGGTGTGTGTTTTCTGTTCCTTACTATCCCCGAAGTCACTTGGTCAACAGAACGGGTATTGATAAGGGAGCGTATTGATAAGGGAGCGTGTTAATAGCAACCTCTGTGCTTTCTTTTAAGAATCTTATCACTTTAGATCTTACATTTAGGTCTTTAACACATTTGGAGTGAATTTCTTTACGGGGTATAAAATAAGGCTCTAACTCTGTTCCTCTGTATGTGGATATCCAGTTTTCTCAACACTGTCTTCCAAAGAGATCTTCCTTTCCTCTTCCAGTGGTTTTGGTGCCCTTGTCAAAGATTATTTGAGAGAAATCCAGAGTTAGCTAGTTAGTCTGTGCTTAGCCTTGGGTGTGGACTTGGCGACATACTGCTACTCTTTGGACATTTTCTTTTGTTTTCAAACTAGAGCGTAACTAAGAAGGATACTTCTTTTAAAGTTTTCTTAGAAATTGTTATTAGCAATAATTAACTGGTAGAAAACGACTTGCCCGACTTGCCCCGCCCCCTGCTTCTCTGTTTTGGGTTCTTATTGAAAACAGTCGAAGACACATCAGGCTGTATTAGGAACATGCTGGCAGTGGCGCTCAGAGAGTGGTTTGCGGGGCACTGGGGGTCCTCAAGACCTTTCCACAGAACCCCAATCTCAAAACTACCTTTCTAATACTGAGACATCATCTGCCATCATCACTGGGCTGATGTTTGCAATGCCGGTGCCATAGCCATGGTCCCCAGGACTCAAGACAGGGATGCCCGGCTCCACTTGGGTTGTCCCCAGACAGCAAGCACTTGCAGCAAAAACAGGGCCAGCTTCGGTTAAGAATGTTCTTGATGACAGGGTGCCTGGCTGGCCCAGTCAGTTGAGCGTCCAACTCTTGATTCTGGCTCAGGTCTTGATCTCAGGGTCTTGGGATTGAGCCCCCCGCTGGGCTCCCCCTGCCAACCCTGGGCATGTGGAGTCTGCTTGAGATTCTTTCTCTCCCTTTGCCCCTCTCTATGTTCTCTCTCTCTTTAAAAAAAAAAAAAAAAAGTATAAAAGGGTTGAGAGACCAAAAAGTTTGAGAAATACTGTGCTAGAAATGGCTAAGAATGGAAGGCAGTTCTTCAGGAATAACCCAAGGTTGATCTAGGAGGAGAAAATGGTTTTCAGATCCACTAGAAGCTGATACTCACCTCCAGCTTTACTCACGGTCTTTCTAGATGGTGATGGAAAGCGGGGATTGGCTGGTTGGTGGAGACCTGCAGGTGCTGGAGAGAATAAGGTGGAACGACGGGCTGGACCAGTACCGCCTGACGCCTCTGGAGCTCAAGCAGAAGTGTAAAGGGATGAACGCTGGTACGTGGGTGGCCTGGCTCTCATGCCTCCGTCAGGCCTCCTCCCACCCTCTGATCACAGAATTCAAGGTACCGGGAATCGGCCATTTATAGTTGCAAAAGGCTGGAAACCTCTATCGGTGTGTGTATTGATACAGACTGGAGCGGTTCAGAAAGCTAAGGACAGCCACATTTTGGAATAGTACGCAGCAGTTAAAAAATAGGCAGACACAGACAAAATATCCCAAGTGGCTTTATTCAGTGAAAACACAAACTGCAGAACAATCTGTACAGCACAATTTTGGAAAATACAGTAATCGTTCTCAGAACCCTAAGCTACTTCTGTGTCTCGAAGAGAAGTCTCTGGGGCGTGTACCCTAGGCCACAGGTGACAGGTGCCACTTGGGGATGGAGTTAAGACCAAGAAGCAGGAGGGTTTTCACTTTATAAATTTTGAAAAAGAGAAAAAGTAATGGGATTATAGGTGAGTTTATCCTATTTGGGGCTTCTGTGGATTCCCCAAGTTTCCCATAATGGGTCTTTCTTCCGTAACTAGAAGGAAAATTTAAGCCTTTCAGGAGCCTGTCACTAAGTGGAGTAGTTTTGAAGACTTTTTTTTCAGTGAAGGTGAAATATGTTTTTACATCTTTAGCTTGTTGAAACTTTTCCCGGGCCCCAGAGGGCGCTGGTCGTCGCCCACCCCCTGAGGGAGCGAGCCTAGAGCAGAGGGTGGCGTGGGGACTGCTCATTGCCGGCTCCAGCCTGAGCTGTGCTTGGCGGCAGAGGTCCCTGACAGATGCTTCATGTCTGAGGTGGGTTCCTCGTTAGGGCTTCCTGCCTGTGTGTCCCCTCTGGTCTGCTGAGTGCCTCTGGAGTCCCAGAGTAGCCCCCAAAGACCCAGGTGGAGTCTACTTGTGCCTTTTGAAAACGAGTGGGCATAGTGGATTCTCTGAGCTGTAAACACAGTGTTTCCTTTCTTTCTTTAGATATTTAAAAAAAATTTTTAAGTCCTCTCTACACCCACTATGAGGCTCGAACTCACAACCCCAAGATCAAGAGTCCCTCGATCTACCAACTGAGCCAACCAGGCGCCCCCTCTTTCCTTTTAAAATTCAAGATCTAATTGGCTTCATTAAATGATTCTAGCAAGCAGAGGGGAGCCTCCCCCTGCATTTCTGTTTTGTTCTTGCGGACAAGCGACAATGTGCATTTTGTTCAGCTGGGCCTTTGTCCGCTCCTTTCCCAGACGCGGTGTTCGCGTTCCAGCTACGCAATCCCGTCCACAACGGGCACGCTCTGCTGATGCAGGACACCCGCCGCAGGCTGCTGGAGCGGGGCTACAAGCACCCGGTGCTCCTGCTGCACCCTCTGGGGGGCTGGACCAAGGACGACGATGTGCCCCTGGCGTGGCGCATGAAGCAGCACGCGGCCGTGCTGGAGGAAGGGGTCCTGGACCCCAAGTCAACCATCGTTGCCATCTTCCCGTCCCCGATGCTGTACGCTGGCCCCACAGAGGTGAGCAGTTCCCTGGGCTGGGGGCCTCGGAAATGGGGGCTCAGACTTTACTTACGAGAGCCAGAGTCTCTGTGATCCTTTCCCTTCATGAACAGATTCTCGAATCTTCTAGTCTCTCTTCTTTATCCAACTTAATTATGATTCCATGTAGAATTTGTAAAAATGCTGGAAAACACATCAGACCTGTTATACCTGGGGCAAAGTGTATCGCACCTGATACTCATTTGCCAAAGTTCCAGTCACTCTGAGTGGGTCACCACACGTGCCCGTGAGCTCTTTGAGAAAGACTTCGTCCCTAAAAGCTTGGTGTCCCCTTCCGTCCTACCACAGTAAGCCCGTCAAACAGGGACATTCTGTGTCCCACGGCACCGAGTGTGTGGGAAGCATGATGAATTGGAAGGGTCTAAACCCTTTGGAATGCCCCAAATTGAGTTTCAGAAATTAATCTTCTTCAACCAGATCACAGTGCCAGGCCTCTGGCTCTCCTCCCCATCCCCTGTATCGGTCATTGAGCATCAGAAAGGGCGATTCATTCTGAAATCCCAATGTTGTGTTGAACTAGAATCAGTGTTTTCATGGGATTAGCTCATCATTGGCAATTGGGTGATCAGACAGGTTGGAATTTGTAATTTCCTTTAAACTGTGATTTATTCTGAATAGGGAGGGACTGGAAAGTAAAATTCACACATCTGAGTGTTCCTGGTCCACGTGCCTATGTGGAAAAGCACTCAGGAGACAGAACCCTGGGTTCTAGGAAGCTGGGGTCAGGCGGTGGGGATTCATGTCTACAGCTCCTGCTGCAGCAAACATGAAGCATGAAGGGCACTTAGACAATCCACTGATATCTTCCAGCTGTTAGCTGATCACTGGATTACTTTTAGAGCAGAATAAAGGCATATCTGTAAACAGGAACCCCAGAGCTGAGCAGCAGTGACCAGCATCTCCCTTGGGTGATGTTTTCTAGGTCCAGTGGCACTGTAGGTCCCGGATGATTGCAGGGGTCAATTTCTACATCGTGGGCCGGGACCCTGCAGGCATGCCCAACCCTGAGACCAAGAAAGACCTGTATGAACCCACTCATGGAGGCAAGGTCTTGAGCATGGCCCCAGGCCTGACCTCGGTGGAAATCATTCCATTCCGTGTGGCTGCCTACAACAAAGCCAAAAAAGCCATGGACTTCTATGACCCGGCAAGGTAGGTTTCTGGAGGCAGAGTCCTTAATCACCTCCATACAATGAGAATGCTGGCCCTGTGGAAGTGCATCTCCACCTGCTCCTAGTGGGGTGGGAGTCCCGGTCTTAGACATTCTGTGTCCCCCTGAAGTATAGCACGGCCCCTCATATGTCAGTAGACGGTCCATCAGTAGCTCTCTTTCAACAAGTCTTCCTCGAGCAGGCATTAAGGGAAAGGAAGCCAGTGTAGCAGCAGGATATGGCTTCCCGTGAACAGAGTAGGTGCCCAGGCAGTGTTGAGCATGCGGCTGCTGTCACGCCTGCCATCACGCCCCTTTTTTCTCCAAGTTAGTGAACTGCTCGTGCAGAAGGTGCAGCATTTTACAGAAGGAAAAAATAGGGTCTAAAATTCGTCACCTACTGCATGCAGCTCTGGGGATGGGGTGAATTACCCACTCTGAGCTGTGTGTGGCTGCCCCATGACAGGCACAACGAGTTTGACTTCATCTCTGGGACGCGGATGAGGAAGCTGGCCCGGGAGGGCGAGAATCCCCCAGATGGCTTCATGGCACCCAAAGCATGGAAAGTCCTGACAGATTATTACCGGTCCCTGGAGAAGAACAACTAAGAGCCCTCCGGCTGCAGAGTTTCTTCTCAAAGTGCTCTTGGATTTGCTTTTCTATTTTTGTGATTAGATGCTTTGGACCCAACTGCTTCTCAGTGACTGATGTTCGTGTTTTACAATGAGGTAAACAGTGTGTCGATAATTTGAAGTCAGCTTCAGTCATATATAAAAGAAAGTCCAACTGCAGCTGCCTCCTGGCAGGTGCGGGCCGTACTGTTAGCATTTCAGAACGAACTTGTCTTCTCGACTGCGTCTGGTTCAGTAGGTCCCAGGTTTCTGTAAGTTTTGACCATATCTTGTTTACTTGCCAAAAAGTGAAGTGTACTTTCCAGCTTCAGTCTTGCCCGGTGTCACGGCAATGTGAACCGGAGGAACCACCTCTTCTGCACAACCAACCTAAGGGGGAAAAGAACTCTCCGCCCTCACACGTAGATTCTCGCCCTTTCGACTCCTGCCTCCAGCCCCGTCTCTTCGGGCTCAAGCACGGCCTGCCTGGGGACCCCAGCACCTCGGGTCCACGCAGCCTAGCTCTGCAGAGAAAGTGATGTTGTCTAGGAAAGAAGGACCATCTTACCACACTTAAATGAGAACTCAGTTAAATAGTGATTTTCAGCTGGAGAGCAGAGGGCACTTTGAGGAAAAGATTTGCTCCCAAAGCTCAGACGATCTGGCGTTGTTGTGGGAAGTTAATTTTTCTCCTCTTTGCTGTGGTCACTGTGTCCTGGGAGAGGCCGCACTGATAGACTGCAGCTTTGGCCCAGACCAGTCCAGACCATCAGACTAGTGGGCTGCTGAAATGGGAAAAGACCCCAGAAACCCTATGTCTCAGAGGAGTCCCCAGTAGATGATGCCTAGCGTGTGCCTCGGGAGCTGCTGAGCACGCTCACAAATGCTCACGGTTGGCATCATTAGAAGGTACTGGCGGCACCCGACAGGCTTGCCGTCGCTTGACTGGCAGTCTGGGCCTCCGTCTACACTGTACAACATGGGAGTTGCCTCTGGCCCCTCAGTTGCTCCACAAAGCTCCTTGCTCGGAAAGCACTTACAAAGCAAACTTCTTGGATGCCAGGTGCAGAGTTTTCTAAATCCAGCTGATCTTCGGCAGCTGGAAAAAATACTTCTCCAAAGACTCGTGCTGTGCTGAGACATCTAACCTCTGATGGTTTTACTTCTTGGGAGGTAATCTTTGTCCTTTATGCACAACTGCTTGTTGCTAAAGAATATATGAAGAAACCATACCTTTTGTAGCTAAGTCTCTCTGGAAGAGACTTAAACTGGAAAGAGAAAACTGTGATTTTTTTTTTTCATATTTTCAGTTTCTTTTTTAGGAAAATGCTAATCTTAGCTACTTAAAGTTCTTTTGAGAATCAATTACACACAATGGCCACAGCAAAGCCTCACTGCCTTGACTAGTGTAGTGCCTCCGTTGATTTAATCAGAGCTACTCAGTACTGCCTTTTTAAAGAACAGCGTATTTATTGAAATCATGAGATGGAATGTAGTGCCTTAATCAATATATTTTGTGATTTTTAAGATATATTTAAAACTGCTTTTCTGCTATTAATAATACTTAGTGCAAATGACTATTTCTATGTACCTGTGAGGCTTGTTTTTATTTTAATAAATTGCTCAAAATAAAAGTGGAGTCTCTTCTGCCTGTGACGCGGAGTGTGGGTGGGCTGCGGACCGCTGAGGGCTTTGACTGAGTCATCGGGGAGAAACAGCAGCAACCCTCTGACTACAAGGAAGAGGTTGTTCTCCTGCGTTAGAGTCACTTAAAAAGCGCAAGGTGGGCGTAGAGGTGCAGGGCTCCTCATGTCTTCAGGGGGAGGAGGCTGCCGGGGGCTCCCCATAGGATGTCACGGCAAGAGAGTCTGACCTCTTCTTTCCAACTTGTTCCCTTTTCTCAAAGTGCCCCCAGGGAGTGAGCCAGCAGGGCTGGGGCGGGCGGTCTGCTGTTGTCTTGTTTTTCATCGGGGGTGCTGAACCTCAGCCATGGATCCTTTGCCAGGAGACGAGGTACCTGTTTCCACCCCTACTTCCAGTGGCCTTCGTGCACCTGCCAGTTTGGGGCTGTTCTCCCTGCGGACCTGAAGGCTTCATACAAATTCTGCCACCGCCCCTTGCTGGGCAAAGAGCCCTCTTCTTGCCCAGAGCCTCGCTCACTCGCTCGTTCTGAGTGACAGCGGGACAAAGTAGGCTCAGACATGTGTGAGGACACGAGGACACAAGGGTGCCGAGGGGGGGATGCCAGGCTGTAAGGGCAGGGGAACAAACCCCGAAAAGGCCTTTGTGAGTCGCCGGGTCCAACATCAGCAGACCTTGCAAATGTATCAGCACTTTGGCCCCTGGGTTTCTCTCCAGCCCGTCTCCCTTGCACGATGAAACAATCGTGGTTACTCAAGAGCAAGTCAGATTGTGTTTCCTCTTCCTCCGATTCTGGGACCTGGCCATCAGGTCTGGCGTCCCTGACGGACACGGCACGGTCAGCTGCTGTCACGGTGGAGGTCGGGGGGACTGCTCCTGCCACTTGGCCACAGATTCTGAATGCAGGTCTCTGACACTTACGCATTCCCTCATCACCATATGCGTCAAGGATCAGGAATGATGGCGCACCGATTCTGAAAGCCACTGACTTCTTTTCTGGCCTCTCGTGCGCATTTAGTTCTCTGATGAATATTAACTATCACTGGGCCACTTGGTGTGTTCACTGAACGGGGAAGATGATATCCAAGCAATTCACTGATACACACTCCAGAATCTACCTACTGTTTCTGCTTATATTGTGAATGATTTTAATGAAAAAAAATTTAAATTTCTCAATTTATTGATATTACTAAAAATAAATGGGTTACTGGCTAGAGTTTGCAGATTCAGTTAAATACAAGAAAAACCTAGACAGTTATACACATCGCACTTCTATACAGGGCCAGCAGAGAACGGGGGGTGCCAGCGAGGACTCCCCCAGCTTTGTGGGCACAGCTCGTTTAATGTCATCACACATATTTATAATTGCTGGCAGTGATCATACACACTTTATTTGGTAAAGTTCTTAAATACAGTTGGTTTGGGGTATTTTCTTCCAGAAGTATAAGCCTGCCGTGTACTTCAAGTTTCACAAGACAACGTATGTGACTGTTCTTATAAACTGTAACAGATGATACACATACATGGAAAGAGCAATCTTGATTTGTATTTATTTCGTAAGCCTGTTTTCCATAAATAGTTTGGTGGTAAAGTGCAGCTCAGTGCAAGCTGTACGGACTGCTTTCATGTAGACAACCCAATACTGATCGGGTATTCCGAACTAGTTAAAAGATTGGCTTCTACAAGGGTATTCACCAAGAAGAACCTATATTTACCAGGAAGATATTAATCCCATGAACCACTAAAGGGGCTGTATCCCCATGCTATCCTCAGATGATTCTAGAAAGTACTAGATCTCTGGGTATTCAAAGTAAACAACAAAGAAAGCTTCCAGCTCCAACAGTCACAGACATTAAACACGTTTAACACACAGCAACCTCTGGCACGCTCAGTGTCTCCAACCTGCCCACCTGATGGCATTTTGGTGACCTGTGCCCATCGGAACTGCATCCCCCAAGGCCAACACCCATCCCCAGCTGACAGAGCCCCCCCATTTCTGAGTGCTGCCAGTCAGAGCTGCGTCACTAACTAAGGGCCCTGTGTCTACCAACACAGCCGCCGTGGCTACCGTGCAGCTTAGTGAACTGGGATGGGAAAGTAGAGAGATCTACTTCAGCAAGCCCATCACCGGCAGACAAGGAAATGTGAGGCCTAGAAATGGGCGACAGGAGAGGACTTCCTTAGGCAACATGAGAGCCTACAGCCAGATTCACTTCCAAACTCCCAAAGCATTTCCATAGGATTCTTAAAACAATTCCAGAACATACAAATTAGGATTTCTATTTACAGATAAGGGAACAGATGCTCAAGGAAACAGAGGTTTTGCCCAAGGCTACAATGCCATATATACATGGCACACAAACACAAATATAAAATTGTATTACATACAAAGAAGTTTCACAGCTGGGGCTGAAACCTATAAAGTTGGGAATGAACTTCACAGGACATAAAATTTCACTAGAATGACGCAGATTCCGATAGTACTGACCGAGATCCATAAACACATCACCTTCAAAAACAAATGGCCAGGGGAGACAGTCCCCCATCCCTAGATTTCACAGAGTAAATGGTGAAAGAGGGTCTCTGAGTCTTGTGTGTCCTCATCAGAACTGGGCACGTGGAGGGAGGAGCCATGAACATCTGACCCCTGTAAACCCAGCCCTTTTGGGCTTCAGTACTGCTAAGATCAAAAGGCTGCCGCTGGAGGGGACAGGGGGAGGGCTAAGCCCAGCAACTCCTCTTACTATGGTACAGCCCAGACCCAGGATGACTGGACTCCAGAATGGGGACGATTAGGCCTCTGCCACTGAAAGGAAAAGGAAAAGGTTCGCCTTCTTTGGAACCCAAACAAAAACCAACACTACTTCAATCTCCAGTGTTTTGTACCCATCATCTGGAACAAAAGACATGACTAATCAGAAGTGATCACTTAGCTAAAAGGTGGACATGCAAAGCAGCCGTCCAACATTGGGGGGGAAGCAGAGCGTCTGGGATCCCTGAAGGCTGTCCACGCACCTGCTAGTCAGAATACCACCTTCACTGAGCACATGACCTGAGGCTGCCTGTGACTGGCTGGCTGGTCATTTATCACTTTTTGTTTGTCCAGCCACATTATCCACCATACTGCATTTCCTTCGGTGGAAATACTGCTCTCTTTTGCATTAGCCTTGCTCTCAAACCACTGAAGCCAGGAGTCCTGGAGGGCCCTTTCTCTGAGCTTCAGGACCCTAAGCAGTGGTTTTCACTGGGGTTTGCACACCCTGGGGCAATTTAAAGATAAATGGAGTTCATTTAATCCAGTAGAATAAAAGCAAGATTCTTGAGCAGTAATTCCTGCTACAAAACCTTCAGGAGCCTTCTCTCCTAAGTCTAGTTTTTGAACTTCCTTTGGAGCTCACAGCTTTCAAATAAATTCGTTATTGCTGGAGTTGGTTGTCTGCAGTGGAACCCCACTCTTTACGGGACTAGGACTCTGGCCCCATACAATGCTTGTTTCCCTCACACCCATCTGCAAAGGCATTTGCTTTACTGGACAATATATGACCATCCCCTATTCCAGCATCTCAGCCATTCTCAGCATTTCTGGAAGTGACGCATCTCTGGCACACCACTGTGCTCCAGGGTCAGCTCCAAGCATTGGGGTCGGTGATTACTCCACTAGGGCTCTGGCTCTACTTTTAAAACTGAACTGTCCTGATTCACAAGCGTGGGCCCTTGACACATTCCACACCAGCATTCACATTAACTGCCACTGCAGCTCAAAGCACAAAAGCTCATATTTGCAAGTGTTCTCAAGCACAGTAATTCCTACTATAAATATTAATCACAAACACATACTCCCGTTCCAGTGTTCTGATGAGACCTTATGCTGTTAGTGTAACAGTGTTAACACTTACACCCAGCGTGACTGAGGAAGTTTCGTTCTTACTCACAGTGCTCATCGGTCTCCGAGAGGGCTGATCTCATCTGCGTCCAGCATGTGTCACTCTTCTCAGTACTTTGATGGACGTGAGGGGAGCACAGAATGTCCACCTATTCGTGGAAAGACACGTAACTTTTGACAAGATTGGTGAGCTCTGTTGGATGGCTGAGTCGAGAACAAGTTAGGTCAAACCAAGGCCCTCTGAGGACTTCTGTCTGCTCTAAATGGAACAACTCTAAGGCTTGGAGGGCAGGATATATGATCAGCATGTTGGAATTCTACCCAGTATTCTGACCTTAAAAGAAGCTAAACAGAGAATTATAAAATATACATCATGCAATTCGTCTTCTTTATCTAGAAGAAAGTTGTAACAGTGGTTGACAAACACAATTCCGCTGAAAGCACCTCCTACCAACAGGGGACACCGCTGTTTTTACACAGATGGACTCAAGGCCTGAGCCGTCCTCATGTAATGCCAACCCTTACAAATTACAGCCACCAGCCATGGCAGAATATGACCCACGTGCACTATTTAGATGAACCCAACCCAGCTCTTACTAGCGTGGTGGGTCCTGGGTTGCCCTGCAGTCGGGAGCGGAGAGGTAGAAGCGAGGGCAATTCATAAACAGAACTGCTTCGGATATGGAGTTCCTAAATTCTACATAAAAAGGCCTGGGAATAGTTGAGATACACCAGACTTACCATAAGTCTTCCAACAATGAGGGTTTTAGAGAAATATCACATGGGTGGTCGTTTCCATCTCTGTTCCTAGGGAATAGGCCTCAGGATTCTGGCAGCATAGAGGATGCTCACAAACGCAGCTTGGCCAACAGTGATGCAACCAGTGTGCAAAAGTAACACAACTAACAACGGGAGGGCTCCCTCCTGGGCAGTCACTGTTCTAGGTGCTGCCCCCTTGCAGCACCTCTCTGCTGGGTGCCCTGGTGGCTCCTCTTTGTCAAGGAGCAGGGGGATCTCCGAGGAGTGAGGTCATGGGTGCACGGGACAGGGTGGGTTCACTGGGTTCACAGGGAGCCTGGACTTAAACCAGGCAGTCCCACTCCACAGCCGGTACTCGGAACTGCTGCCCACAAGGGGACAGCAGAGAACCCAGAACCCAATTGCCTGTGCCAAGTGCATGTCTGCAGCAAGCATAGATCACAGGACACTCAAAATTCTTCAGAGGAATACAAGAAAGTGTCCTTGATTACCTCGAGGCCTTAAAGATGAGTTGCGGTTGATGGGATTAGTATGTTTCTCTACCTTCCTCTGGTGATTAAAGCCATGATAAACATAAGAGCTATATACTACTGCATAGTCTGAATTTAAGAAGGGACAGGAGAGACAGAGCCTCTTACTTTGAATATGCCATCAGATGAAAATCAAATCATTACGGAATTCCATACTGAGCCACAATAATGACTGCTTACTAGAGTATACGCTGTACCAGCGCAAAAGCTACACAGAGAGAGAAAACACTCCAAGGGCAAGGTGTATACCCAAAAGACAACCCAGAAAATGTTACATACCTGAAAAGACCAAGAAGTAGAGAAGAATTAAGAGTCCTCTTTATTACAGATTTATAAAATACTAGTATAATAGTCATTAAAAATGGAGACGAAACTTTATTTTTGGTATCTTGTGTTTTGCAACCCACTTGCAGTCATTGTTACCAAGTTCGTGACTTGCTTTCTACTGTAGCCTCTGCCCCACCCGTCATTCAAAGCACAACAGAATGCTCTGACAGCTTCCGTGAGAGACTTTCTAGCAAATAAGTTAATCCAATAACTCACAAAAAAAGACTGAGTTGTCAAAGAAATACAATAAAAACAAAACTATCTGAAGCATAATTTAATCTTTCAGGTGGTTCACAGAAGGCACCTCAAGATCATATTGTGCCATTTTCCTCATGCGGTGTGTTACGTGCCTGTAACAGAATTCTGGTTAGTGACATTTTGGACAAAAAAAAGTTTCACATGTAGGGCACATAGCATCGAATGACTACAGATACAACATGGGGATTGTGATGTGTAGATCTGTACTAACTAGGGCATAATTTAAAATATGCTAAGAAAACTTTAAAAAATTAAAGTTACAAAATGAGTACTTTTAGCACATTTAGTTAACAGCTACTTGCTTTTAACTATCATTTCATTTTTGATGACCAAATTATATTTGACCATAATTAAAGAATATACAACTTTAAAATAACATTAAAAAGCCATGGTTACAACAGAACTATGTCCCATGAAACGAAGAAAGGACAGTCACATACATATAGCGAATGGCACCATGGTGTTTCAAAGCCATTCGTGGGCAAGACTTTCAATCCATGTGTCAGGATATTGATCTGAAACACGTCTCTATCTGGAGTGCTGCCAGGAGGAGGTGAAATCCGCGTTGATCGCCCAACTGCCTGACAACCAGTCAATGCTTATCACTGAACAGGTATTTTTATTTGCTTATCCTGATACCACAGCAGCGGAGCCACATCCGGAAACGGAGAGGGGGCTGACTGCAACTATTCCACAGCAGAGAAATGCTTGACTTAAAAAAAGCTGAAACAAAGGAAAATAACTACAAATGGCTGAATCGCTGTACCTCAGACACAACCATAAATCTTCATTTTGCTATATACTGTTTGGTACTTTCTGATTCAGTAGTTGGGGTAAAAAAAAGTTTCTGTATTCAAACATATCTACAGAATTCAATATAAAATGTGTGAATATATACATTTAATATACACACGCACATACACACGCACACTCACATCCCCTTCCTCACGAATGACTCAACGAATCATGTTTGAGGCCAGCTTAGACGCTCTCGGGCTACCACACGTGGCTACAGAGGTCAGATACACACGCCCAGGCAGGCTGGATCAAACCGCCTGATTTCAACGAGCAGTGATACTGCTCACACAAGTGTATCTCAGTAACATAGAATTCAGAGTATAAAACCAGTGTCGGGAACACAGAACTCTCTCGGTGGGTGAAGAACATTTCTCTCTTCATTCTATTTCCACTGATGTAAGAGAGCACATCGAACTAGATCACACTGAACTGTACAAATGATCTTTACTCTTAATCTAAACAAACATGTGTTAAAACATTCTGAAATGCCGCATCCTTTGATTTCTTCATTTTTTCAATCGCCCGATGCAGGTCCTGTTGCTGCACGGGCCGGATTTCATCCTCATCGTGGCTGCAAGGCAAACAATGCAGATGGTCAAATGACTTCGGGCTACACTTCCCTCAAATATGCTGCCCAGATTAGAACGTGACGTCTCTTTTCCACATATCTAACCCCGGAAGAGAGCCACACTTCACTGCTCCATGTGAATGCCTCCAGGAATTCTCCAAGCGTATGTCCATTGGGGGAGATTCTGAAGCACCACTAACTGCTAGGAGGCAGGAGGCCAGAATGGCTGATTGTAAATACACATTCCAGACATGGGGATGAAAACCAAACACCGCACCCTAAGAATCACAAGCCGAGTATTAGCAAAACGGGACAATGCTAGACACAGGTGTGCAGCTAATCTAAACGGGAATGGAATTCCAATCAAGGAGTCACACGTAGCATCCGTGGCCACATATTCAGGAGCATATTTAGCATGTGATGAACAGAAAAGAGAATTCTTTGCTATTAACAAAACCAACTACTCTAAAAACCTCCCCTCTTTAATAATTATATATAATGCCTCTTCATAATCTACAACACTTAGAAAGAAACATTTGGGGAAAAAGTTATGAAAAGCCTAGTCTACTAGCTAGATTTTTCATAATGAAATATAAGTTTTTCAAAGGCTTTGAGGACAGCAGGAAAAGAAGACCTTCATGAGTAATGTAATTTATTCACACAAAATGTATGTATTCATAGGTTTGTTTTTTTTCCCTTTTCCTCATTATCTTATACATAAGAATAAAAACCTTTGGAAAGCGGTCTCTTGGCTACAGTCAGAGGTCAAAAGTATTCTCAAAGTTAGCATCAGAGGAGCTGGATAATCTAACCACAAGTAAATGAAGTGAGCCTCTCTCTAATGGGGCCCCAGGGAGCACTACTGGCAGGTGCAGAACTAGCATGCGTGCAGCTGAGGGTTCGGTGCCACAGGACACCCTGCTGGGGAAGCCTGCAACGGCCATGTGCTGGGCGGGGGGAGGGAGGGGGTCTGAGAAACCAAAGGGCAAGAGGTGGAGAACTCATTCACCACAGGTCCCGGAAGTACACGGGTCTGCTAAGAGTTACAGCAACTCCTTGTTGGAAGGTCAGGATGGAACAAGTCGCAGAGCTACGATGGCTTGGGCAAGGGGCCTTTTGAGAAAGGTCCTTGCGGGCTGGGGTTCATCAGGGGTGGCTTGTTCCTGTTCTTTAGTATCTCTGAGTATGAACTGGTTTCTCAAACTCCTGCTTTGAAGTTGGCTGCAGTGACAACAGTTTCTGTTTGGTAAACATGTCACTGTCAACAAGCTGAAATCTAACCCCCAGCCGGGCCCTCCCATTTACGTGTGAAACTCCTGCAAGACCACAGGAAGTGGGATCAGGAAGTTAGGGGGAAAGCAAGCCAGGAGTGCTGGAAAGCCCTGCTCTCCTAGCACAGGCTGCGAGCCTAAGCTCCTGTTGGCCTTCTGCGCTCCAGTCCGTGCATGTGCAGCAGAAATTTGGCTTTTCCTTCTCTTTATTCCAAAGCCTCCCCATGACCCATGTCTCTAATTCACTTTCAGAACTTCCCTTTAGAAAAAGAGGCAATTCATCAAGTTGGGGTAAGCTTTCATTCAAGCTTACTTTGGTTCCATAGCAGGGTTGTTATTGTAAAGAAAAAGGAACCAACCTTAAAGTTCTACAAGGGTCTGATACATCTGAGGGATCATACCTTTCTTCAGACGTAGAATTCACATACTCCCTGACACAGAGGAGGGCCGCATCCCTGCACATCTCTTTTAGGTCGCTGCCCGAAAAGCCATCCGTTTCCTGGGCAACTTCCAGCAAGTCCACGTGCCTGTCCACCTTCCACAGGGAGAAAGGAACATAAAAAGTGCTGCAGAGCATCGAGCCAAACACCTTTTTTTTTTTTTTTTGATTTTTAAAGATTTTATTTATTTGTTTGACAGACAGAGATCACAAGTAGGCAGAGTGGCAGGTAGAGAGAGAGGAGGAAGCAGGCTCACCCTGAGCAGAGAGCCCGATGCGGGGCTTGATCCCAGGACCCTGGAATCATGACCCGAGCCGAAGGCAGAGGCTTTAACCCACTGAGCCACCCAGGCGCCCCCCCAAACACACTTCTTAAAAATGCATACTGGAATAGCACAGAATAACTTTCAGTTTCTAGTTTTTTCTTTAACCATAAATGCTGAAATTCTGAAACCTAATTTTTTGTTAACTGTCACTATGACTGGAACAGCAAAATAAAGCCTTACCAGACATAGGGTACAGGGCCCCGGAAGACAGACACGCCAACGCTGTTGCGAGACGGTTTATTCTCTTCCTCTGTCTGAGAAGACTTCTCAAATGTGCACATCAGCAATCACACACAAACTACTCTACTGCTTGTAATATTTGTGAAGGAGTACATACATTACACATCTGTCCATGCACACTCAAGGGACTGATGGACACTGATGACTTCAGGACAACAGGCTACCAATGACAGAGACCACAGGAGACGAAAAGCAAAGCACGTGAAGAGTACCTTTTAGATCTGGGTGGTAGATTTAAGCTTATTAAGTGTGTACAGTTAAAATATATCTTAAATTAAATAATTACTTAAAAACACCTTCCAAATCATACTCTGAGATGTTAAAAATTGGACTTCCTCCCTTAAACAATCAACACCTCCACTCCATCTTTTGGCCACTCCTTTGTTGGGCCGCACCGTGTCCTAACCATTCACAAGCCTTGCACATGACACAGTGATCAAGTCACAAAGATGAACAAACCACGTATGAGAAAGGCTGGAAAAGAGAAGATCCCAGTCACTGCAGGAGCAAGAAGAACAGAGGCAGTGCACCACAGTGGTTAAGAGAAATGCCCCACCACTCCTTTGCTGTGTGAGCTTGGGCAATTTATTCTATCACTTCTCTGCGTTTCAGTTTCCCCAAATGTAAAATGGCAGGACTATGTGCTCCTTAGATGGACGGAGGATTAAGTAAAACAAAGTATATCTCACCACTATGCTAAGCACATGGCAAATACTCTAAAAGCAACCCTTTGTACAAAATAAGAGCTATCAGACAAACCACAAAGTCACAGGAACTGTTTTCATAGGAAACTAGGAAGGCAGCTCCCAAGTTAGATATGGTTTTGTGTCCCGGGAGCCACACTGGCAAACACTGAAGGACTCCTACGATAGCCGAGAGCACAGCACCTGCTATGCACAGTCGCCGCGTGTACCGTGGAGGGTGCACAGGCACGGCACTCTCAGTGCTTCACACACATTTAAAATTCTTGAAACCAATCTATGAGACTGTTGGCATTACCTCCGCTTTCCCAGTGAGAAATAACTAAGTAAGGTGTAGGGATGATTAACAGTTATCTGCCCAAGGTCACCCAGCAAGGAGCGGTCAAGAAAGAATGTGGGGCCCTTGGGTCTGTCTCCAAAGCCCATGCCCGTGAACTACTCCTGTTTTGTTACGGAAAAGATCTAAACTCAGATTCGTTTGTAAAAGGGACACCCTGATGATCTCACTACATACATTACACATCTGTCCATGCACACTCAAGGGACTGATGGACACTGATGACTTCAGGACAACAGGCTACCAATGACAGAGACCACAGGAGACAGGGTATCCATTTTATTAGTCCTAATTCTTTTTATACTTGAAACTTAAAGCAAAAATTGCTACCCTGTTTACATGAGTGAGTTGTGCTAAGGGACTATCAGTAAAGAGATGTGAAAGACTAGAAACAGTATCATTTGAGGCATCTTTTAACAAAACTACAATAATTTCTTTCAGATTCTAGTGAAGTAATGATATGCCTTCAGCATACAAATACCAGCTAGTGGGAAATAAAATGTTCCCGTGTCGACAGTTATCCAGAAAGCATTCAGAATTATTATGAATCATAAAACTGGAGACTCGTTCTTTGTGCTTTTAGAAACAGAATGCTAAAAATTCCTTATACCCATGGCAAATGCAATTCTAATCGAATTTCCAAAGATGCTACTGTTAAAAAAACAAACAAAAAAAAAAGCAGAATATGTAATCAAAGTTTAGAAATAATGAGGAGTTTAAGTTAAATGTGAAAACGTTACAGTCTGTGTAAAGTATGGCTATCTCATGAGACAGAGCTTAAATTGCATCATTTATATTCATCATCTCTATGTAAGTCATCCACATCATCTCTATCTGTATTAAACTACCCAAGTTAACATCTGTCAATACCATCCTTCGTTACACTTTTTTGAATTAAATAGCTCTATTAACTTGAAGTCTACAAAATTGTCAGCAACTACCTTCTAATACGTGATGGATTTCAAGCCACAGCACAGTCATCCTAAATCAAAAGAACTCACCAAATTATATTATCTCTTTTGTTTTCTTCCCTGAACTGCTTAATGACGCCTATCTTTGTTAAAGGTTCACCAATTAAGTGTCTTTTATCTAAACAGCACTACAATTACACAATGTCTTTTTCAACGTGGTTACCGAATATTCAGCTAAAAGGTAAATGTAATACTTCAGTTTCTTGCTCATACAGGAGTTCTTTACCCAAAACACATGGAAAGTATTAGGAATTCCCCCAAACTGTACAAAATATTTCATGTACAAGTAGCTTTTAAGAAAAGACTACACAGCCTTTATCTCTTTTATTAAATGACTCCATCATCCCCACAATAGTAATCTCTTTCATTTGCTAAGTTCTTCAAACTTCTGCAAATATCTGCAAATAGCATATATGTTTTCTATGATTGGTTTTTTAAAATTTTTTATTTATTTACTTGACAGAGATCACAAGTAGGTGGAGAGGCAGGCAGAGAGAGAGAGAGAGGAGGAAGCAGGCTCCCTGTCAAGCAGAGAGCCCGATGCAAGGCTCGATCTCAGGATCCTGAGATCATGACCTGAGTTGAAGGCAGAGGCTCCAACCCACTGAGCCACCCAAGTGTCCCATCTATGATTGGTTTTAAAGAAAAAAACGAGCAGGATGCTACTGAAAGAGATGGGAGAAGACTGGAAGAACCACAAAGACATACCTGCTTTTGGACAAAGATTAACATCAAAAAGATCTTAATTCTCTTGAATTATGATCCATTAAAAATACTACTGTTTTTATCTTGAGTAAGACAAATAAATTCTAAAATTCATACAGAAAAATCAGCAAAAATAGCCAGGAAACTTTGGGTTGGGTGACAAGGGCAAAACCTAGACTACGGAAAATGTGGACAAACCCAACCTGACTGTTTCAACAAATAAACTGAAAGAAGGTGGAGAAAAGGGAGAGAGAGAGATGAAGGAATAATCTATAGCCTACAGGTTAAGAGACTGAAAAACTATCAAATAATCACAAATTATGAACTTTATATGGATCTTGAGTCAAACATTTACACAGTAAAAAGAAAAACCAATAAGCCATTTAGCAGAGAACAGAAAATATGGACAAGGTATTCAGTGATAATAAGGAATTAGTGCCAATTTTTTGCAAGTGTAATAATGTTTATGAGGTCAAGTCAAAAAAGTTAAGAATTCTTCCTTTTAAATATACAACTAAAATAAACCCGGGAGGTGGGGAAGTAGGGGAGAGCTGGAGCAGAGTTAGTGACCCAAGGATGGAGGCAAGCCACGGAAATAGAAGAATTCCTCACTATGGGAATCTTTTTGACTTTTTTAGTTTGGCTACAGCAAGTTCAAATAGTGAGTTTATTTAATTATTATTATTATTATTATTATTATTTTTTAAGTAAGCCCTATGCCCAATGTGAAGCCTGAACTCCCAACGCCAAGATCAAGAGTCGTATGCTCCGGCGCCTGAGCTAGCCAGGTGCCCCCCAAATAAGGAGTTTAGATATGATGTTCAGGACAGTGAGGAATACGATGTTATTGAAAACTCAGATTCTATAAAGGGGGAAAATTCCCAGTAAATTAAAAAAGATAACCCAGGAAAAAATATTTTCAAATTTCAAAAAAATATTTTGAAATTTTGAAACAAAGAAAAATCTCCCTAATGTATTAGAGTTCCTATAGATTAATAAGAAAAAGAACACTGCAATAGAAAAATGGGCAAAGCATATGAACAAGTATTTCAGAGATAAGAATTCAAGTGGCTCCTAAACATACTCATTTCATCCCTAAAAATACAATGAGATACACCACTTTCTACCTTTCATGTTGGCACAAAGTTCCACAGCATTCTGTTGGCAAGGTTACGGGGAAGAGTTACTGTACTACTGCTGGTATGAGAGTAAATTAGCACAGACCATTTGGTAATAGCTATAAAAATTATAAATCATATCCTCTGATCTATCAATTCCTCTTCTGGAAAATCTACCCCACTAATAATCCTGCACAAGTGTGAAGAGACACATATACAAGGCATTTTATAAAGAGTAAAGACAAAAGTCAACCTGAATGTTCTTCAATATGGCACTGACTAAATAAATTATGGTATAGCCATATAGTGGAATCCTATGCAATGCAAAAACAAACAAACAAACAAACAAACAAAAAAACAAAAACAACCCAGAACAAAAACCACACACAAATACACAAAACCAAAAACCAAAAACCAAAACCCAAAGAGAGAGAAAGAACAAAGATACAATATGCTAATAAGGAGAGATCTCAAAGATGCATGGAAAAAAGCAATGCAAAGAACAGCATACACAGTTTATTAATATGATCTACGTAGAATAGGGAAGAGGAATAATAGCATATTCTAAGTGGCTGGTATGGACACAATGCCATCTGAAAGGATACAGAAGAAATACAGGAAAGGAAGCAAGATTCTTCCCTGAATACCATACAATGTACTCACTTTAATTCTGAAGCATGTTATCTTAAATATACAAACTATTAAACATTTCAATTATACCTTCTTAAATCTAAATTCCAACTTTAAAAAATATTGCAGTTAAATAAATTTTTAAAATGCATACTGCTGTCCAAAAATAAATGTATCTTATATAACTGGAGAACAGTCTGAAAATATCAAAGAAGATGGTAATCCGTAGACATGAAAACACAGGGCTTTTAAAAAAAAAAGCAGACCGTCTTTGTTAAGTTCAAATGCACCAGGGTTACTGAGTTGCATGAACAGGCAACAGTTTTACAGTGATTTATGCCAAGTACAAAGCTGTTTATTCTCAGATCACTTTTACATTTTCTTCTAAAATGGTCTTATGCACATAAACATATTTATAGGATGAGGAAAATTGTAATTTTCTACTTACATTTTCATTTTTCAAGATGAGTTTCAGGATTGCTTCTCTTTGTTTTAGAGCCTAAAACCAGAATAATTTCCAGTTAGTACTAAAAAAAATTAGAATCAAATAGTTCTAACATTTCTTCTTTCATCTGTACACCATCTGACAATACCTACAGGAAATGACAGAAACTCTAAAGTATCAGCCTAAGCAAGGTCTAGGTTCTAGACTCTAATCGTCTGTGGTCAACCTACTGAATTCCCATCTTCTTATTCTGAATCTTTAGTGATTAGCACAATGTCTGGGAAATAACATGTTTGAGTGAGTGAATGAATACCCAGGATGACCGAAGTCTCTCCCCTGTAGCTCTGCATATCTCCTTCTCTTTTTTATTCAGGAAACTTCTAAAAACTCAATGCTGTAGTAAAATCTTTACCACTAATTAGAAGATAGAGCAATAATACCCTCTCAGTTCCTTCACTTCAACCGTAACTTCCACACTTGCTAATTTTATTAGTGAATTTTTGTTTAGTGTTGACAGTACCTTTTTTTATATGCTGTCAACGCAGAACAAAAATGCACATACATTCTACTGTACATCGTTTTATACTGGACTGCAAGAGGACATTCTATCAATGTAATCTTTGTCTTCAGAACCATCAAAGGAAATTTTCTTCAAAAATGTCCTGTCTTGTGGGTGCCTGGGTGGCTCAGTGGGTAAAAGCCTCTGCTTTTGGCTCAGGTCATGATCCCGGGGTCCTGGGATCGAGCCCCGCATCGGGCTCTCTGCTCAGCAGGGAGCCTGCTTTCCTTCCTCTCTCTCTGCCTGCCTCTCTGCCTACTTGTGATCTCTGCCTGTGAAATGAATTTTAAAAAAAAGGTCCTGTCTTGCAAACAAAATAAAAGTGAAATTCTTGGTCGAGTCACACAAAGTTCATCCACAGCTGACAGCAGCCTACCTTCCCCACCCTCCCTCGACCTGTTTTCCGGATGTGCTAAGTGAACTACCCCCAGAGGTCATCATTAAACATGTGCTCCCACATCTTCTTGCCTTTGTTTATTCTGGCAGAAAGACTTTCCCTGCCTCACTCGCATATGAAATTCCTACCCTCCTTCAAGGCCCAGCTGGAGTCTGTATAGTTCACTAACTACTCAGATAGAATTATTAGTTTTCATCATCATTTCAGGTTCTCGCAGTTCTTGAAATTGTGTTCTTTATTTATGTGTCTTGCCTTTCCTGTGTCAGAGTGGAGGACAGAGATTGAGCTCCTTCCTCAGAGCCTGGCAGGTGCCCAACACAGAGACCGTGTCAACGCTCATCAAACTCAATTTTAGAGTCTCCCACATCAAGTTAAAGAACTTCTTCACTGACTTCTTGGGTACATTTTCTAACACAGTGGCTGACTTTGCTTGTACCCTCAGAGGGGCCAGAAGCAGTAGCTACAGAAAATAACAGGTCAGAGCAATTAGAGGACACAACCATCAATGCTAGGAAACCACGTTTACCGCTGCAAACCGGCAAGCTGCAGAAACTCTCTGCAGGAGACAGGGAGTTTTTACCTAGAGACTGTATTAGAACATTTTTATTTCAAGATCTGAAAGGAATGACACTGAGCATTTCTCTACACAGCTATACATGTAACATGCCGATCGCATTGCACACATGTTCACTTAATAACCCTGTTTCCTTCTTCAATAAAAAGGCCCATAAAATTCAAGAAGTGATGACTATGTGAAAAAATACACAGTATGGTTAAGTTATAATCACTGACCTCAGAGTATTTCTTAATGAAAAAAATAAAGGTACTAGAAAGGAGCACTGGTTGAAGACCGCCCTCACACCTGCATTAAGTTAAAGTATAATACCTTACCCACTGGTTAACCACTGACCTTATCAGAGGAAAGCCCCCACTACGACCGCCAATAATGAATCAGATCAATGGCAGTCCTTCCAGTCAGCCTTCTGAAGGGAGCCATTCATCCTGTGCTAAACCAAAACTGCAGTCCAGGTTTTCCACATACCTTACCAGATGATTTGCTACACTCTAAAGAAAATCACAAAAGCAGCTAAGCAAACCTGGGGGTAATTACATACTTTGAAGAGAAGCAAGCAATACTCATCTTAGGAAAGTATGAAAGAAGGAAGACAAAGTGGAGAGGACAAATAAACAGTTACAGGGCTTCTTGACTCGTTCCTTTCCTGCCTGTCATAAATAGTAAGTCTGATTAAAAAGAAGCATTCCTTTCCTGTAAAAAGCGGAGTATTTAACTGGGCATAACATCAATAGAAAGCACTCACAGGCTGGTTGATATGAAATCTTGTGGGCATTCTTCTCATGATGGCTGAGTCAAGATCCTGAGGACGGTTAGTAGCTCCCATCACTATGACCTGGACAGATAAAGAAAACACAAGGTATTACATTAAATATACCAGTAATGCTCCTTTTAGGATGTTATTACTAGAGCTTGGAAGATACAAAAATTAAGAAGTATTAAAATCTTCTATAAGAAATTATTTTAATCCACTATTACTCAAAAATTTATAAATACAAATTGAAATTAATCCTAAAGAGAGCAAATCATGGCCAAACTAGTAAGACTGATGCATTTCACCAGCCTTTTTGTAACTAAAATAACATACTGTCCAGTTAACGAAGAATTATAAAGATTTAAAGTAAAAAAGGTTGTATTCTGTAATAGATGGTTGCTCTATGGCTGCATGATGAATGATTAAAAGCCACATATGGTACAGCTTGGGAGCCCATACAGGGGCGATACTTCAAGGCTTCAAGGCTGCTGCTACTAACATAAAGGAATCATTTGCCCTGAGTCTAAGGATTCTGGCGGTAGGAAGAGAGAGCATGTACTTTTCCCTCTGGGTTTCGCATCACCACTTCATGGGTGTGTCAGCACTGTTGGTTACACCCTTTCAAAGCTGTAATACAACCACCAGCAATCAAACTTTCAACAAGGGCAAGAGAAGAAGAGTAAACATTGAACAAGAGCAAACATCAAAATGATGGGTAGAATTTAAAAAAAAAAAAAAAAAAAAAAAAAAGAATGGGCACCTCGCTGGCTTAGTTAGTGAATGTACAATTCTTGATCTTGGGGTCATGTGCTCCCTACCCAATGTGTAGAGATTAGTAAAAATAAATAAATAAACAAACTTTTAAAAAAGGAAGAAAAGAAAAGAAAATGTCTTATAAAAGACGTGGACATGAAAATTCAACACAAATAAAGACAAAATATCCCAAACAAATTAATTTCTGAAAGGCTTCAAAATTACCATTACTATTGGTATTTCTGTTTAATCCAACAGTGGCCCACATCTGCTACCCAAAATGAAATTTACTGTTATTCTAATGAAAACTTTTCTTTTTTATTTCAGCCTAAGAGGTTTTAGATTTCTGAAACAATCTAACTCCAGAACATGTTGAAAGATCCACTAAATCTTATATTCTACTTCTACTCTTCACATTTATTGACATTCAGAGCCAAATTTTCAGTTTAACTGTGAGAGGTTGCCACCTAGAGGGAAAAAATGTAAATACAAACATATATTTGAGAAATGTTAGTTCCAAAATATAATGTAATTTTGTATTTAAGTTGTCCTAAAATAAAAATATTAATGCCCTTATTTATTTTCCAAATTTATTGACTTTCCACACCCTGTAGAATAAGGTAAAATTTCTATGAAATCTAAAACGAAGAAGTCTTTTCTTTTTTTTAAAGTAGGATCCATGCCCAGCATAAAGCCCAACTTGGGGCTTGAACTCACGCCCCTGAGATTGAGACCTGAGCGGAGATCAAGAGTTCAACACTTAACTGACAGGCATCATGATCAAAAGGCGGGGGGCGCCTCGGTGGCTTACGCCTCAGTGGCTCAGTGGGTTAAGTGTCTGCCTTCAGCTGGGGTCATGATCCTGGGGTCCCGGGATCGAGCCCCACGTTGGGCTCCCTGCTCAACGGGAAGACTGCTTCTCCCTACGCCCCTGTTTGTGTTCTCTCTCTTGCTCTCTGTCAAATAAATAAATAAATAAACTCTTAAAAAAAAAAATCACAAGAACTGCACAAGATGAAGAATGAATACAAGTACATTTTGAGATAGAGCATATATTAAGTGTTACAGGAGATTCAAAGTGGGAAGCTTATAGAAGACTGACCGTATCAGATTGTAGAGAACCACAAAAGACACTGTGGCTGAGGCAGAACTTTAAAAAACCTGAACACTGGGGTATTTTGAGAAACATTCTAGGTGAGCAAATAGCCTAAAACAAAAAATTAAAGCCAGTATGGAAGACAGGATGCTAAAAATTTGGATCAAGAAATTTAAGTAAATCTAGCACAACTGGGGCGCCTGGGTGGCTCAGTGTATTAAGCCATTCCTTTGGCTCAGGTCATGATCCCAGGGTTCTGGGATCGAGTCCCACCATCAGGATCCTTGCTCAGCGGGGAGCCTGCTACTCTCTGCCTCTGCCTGCTTCTGCGTGTGCTCTCTCTGACAAATGAAAAAATAAAATCTTAAAAAAAAAAAAGGTGCCCCAGGTATGTAGGTGCTCCATATAAAAACCTAGCACAACATGGTATAACAAATACCTATAGGATGAGAACAGATATTTACGATGATAAAAAAGCTAGAGTGATTCAAACTACCTGTTTCACTTAAAGAAGCTGTTTGAAGGAGCAATTTTAAGAGGTCAAAACGGATAAACTATATACAATGCATTAACTCTAGGGCAAATAAGCTGAAATTCAAAATGGGAAGAAACAGTAATTTTATAGTACAGAAAAATTAGCGTTTAGTAGACTTTTTACAATCTTTCTTTTATGTGTCACGTCTCTGCAGATGAAGAACATGTCATCAATTAACCTGAATTTCCAGAACTGGTGACAGGTTGACCTGGGCCACTCAGCAATTTTTGTTTCCACTGTGGCATATCATACACACAAGAAAAAGCAGGGGTACTGGGCTGGATCCATAATCACAGAAGAGACAATCTTAAAGAAAAGCTAACTTGTTCATATGAAAGAATATGTCTAAAACCAATATTCAAGTTAACAACATCAATTTTAGACCCCTCAACACACAGAAAAGGTTAAAAAAAAAGTTACTAGAGTTTAACAAAAGCCACGGCTTTATTTGCTCCTACAAATACAGACTTATCACAATGAAAAAACTGAATACTATCAATGTAATGAAGAATTATGGTTCTGAAAGCTCAGTTTTAAGTTGTAGCATATCAGCACCATGCTGTGTGCTCTGGAGTTTGCCTGACCCACCTGCTCCAATATCCATGGCTTTTAAAACTACACTCATTATGAAAGAATATGAAACAATTTTCTATTACACAGGCTAACTAAGTGCTTTCAATACTGTTGCTTGGGAGGATAATCTGTGTTTGGGAACCTGTAAAGTATTCCCATTGAACAGCTTTATTAGCACCTATTATTAATAAAAATTCTTACCATTAGTGTCACCTAAATTTATCTAAGTTGTGCTTTCTTCTCTAATCATCCAACAAACACTAAAGGCAACTTTCCCTCATAATGAAACTGTATTTTCATAAAGGGGATGTAGAAGGAGGACACATAAGACTTAATGTTCTCCTTGAGAGGGATGTTTTAACTTTTGATTTATGGTAATATGGTGGATGGAGGAGGTCCTTAAGCCCTCTGGCTATAAAACAAAAATAATAAAGTATTAAGAAACCTCAGATTGAACAACAAATCTCCAAAAATGCAAAGCAATTGAGCTGAGTCAGCAGTGAAATTTATCCCTAAGGGGAGAAGCTGACCACGTACCACGTGGAAACGTGCAGATCTTAAAGACAGTGGGGTCTACACTGACAGCTTACAGGCTTAACGCTAAGAGGCCACCCTACATAAAGCTGGGACTCGTGAAGTACTAAGGCCTGAAGACAGTGAAATATTAGAAAATGAATGCATTCAGTGGAGTCAAGCTTTGGTTTCTGGAAAGACATATAAACACATAAAACACATACACAATCTGAGATTTCATGGTTCTTTGCCTGCTATAACATGGATCTCAGATCTGAATCTACCTATTGGTATTGAAAAAAATCTGGCAGAAGACAAATCAACACAGGTTCCAAAAATTCAGGCACCAAGTTCCACCAAATATGATTTTCCCACAAAATTACAAAACACACAAGGAAATAGCCACCATAAACTCAGAACAAATGAAAGAATCAGATGTTCAGTCATAGGTTAGAATTGTTGTACACGACTATAAACATAGTTTAACATATTTAACATATTTATAAGAATATGTTAACATATTTATAAGAATATGTCTTTTAACATATTTATAAGAATAAAGAAGGAATAAAAAAATCATAAGCATACACTTCTGCAGTAAATATATACCAGGCTAGTTAAACGCACTTTACTGAGATTCCTTAAAACCTTAAACAGTTCTGAGGTGGATCCTACCCTTCCTTTTATAGACAGTTCTCCCTCCTTTCAGATACAGAGTCACTGTATTATTTGGCCAGCGGCACACAGCTAGTTGATCCTGGGCTTTAGTTTTCTAATCTAGCTGGAAACATGAGTTGATGGGGAAGAGACCATCAAAACTGACCTGGCAGACTTCATAAGGATCTAGAAGAATTTCTAGAACTGAAAAATATAATAAGTGAAATAACAAGCTCAATAAAAAGAATAAATAGAAGAGATACAACTGAACCTAGAATTAGCAAATTAAAAGAATGAAAAGATTACCCAAACTGTAGTACAAAGACAAAAAATATGAAAGAGAAGTTAAAACATGTGGAATATAAATAAGGTACATCCCACTGGCTTTCCATTAAGGAGATCACATGGGGACTGAAGGGGAAACAGTATCTGAAGAAATAATGGTTGAATTTTTTAGAAGCAATAAAAGATACAATTCTAATTATGAAAGGGCAAAAACACATTACAAAATAGAAAATACCTACTAAAGTTAAAAGAGCAAAAGGACATCATTAACTTTTCTAATACTTTTCCATGAGATATAAAATAGGTGATTCATGAAAAAAACAAAAAACAAAAACAAAAATGGTTCTAGAACTTCCATTTTCAATGATAATGGCAGAAAAACAAACATGCCAGGTGAATTTTTTTTTTTAATTTCTTTTAAAATACATTATTGTTCTGGCAAGAAAGTATGGAACATTCAGGTGCAAAGAACTAAGAGAAAATGGGAACCTTGAGAGGTGAACTGAACAACACAGGTATGTTCCCTTCGGGGCATACAACGGGACCCTAATTCTGGTGCTCACAGCCCTGCAGGGCGAACAGACAAGGCCCAGGCTAGAAGAATGTCTTTTACAAAACTGGGATCCTGAGGAAGGTGCATGTGGCAGAAAGTGGGAAAGTACGTATGTTCCAGCAACTAACGAAAACCGCAAAATGAAACGAAGGTAAGGGACAGAGGAACGGAGAGTGAAGATCTATGGTAGGAGTCTAAAGAAACATGCATACAGGATCCAGTCACTAGTCATTTCCCTTCCCTTGGCAGGAGGATTCTAAAAACTCCAAGGAGAGGCTTCACCCTGTTTTCTCTTCTCTGTTGTATTTGTCTCAGGCACTTAAGTAATCTTTTAATGTTTTCTTTAACATGAAGCCCTCAAAATGGACGAAAATGTGCACAAACCATTCTTTCAGATCCCCATCACTTAGTAAGTAACTATTAAAAAAAAAAAAACTTTTCTGAAAAAGCCTATAAGTAGCCCAGTGAATCTTCTCTTACCCCCCATGCCCACCGCCATGAGCTCGTGGCAGATTTCTTTCACGCACCTGGCAGCTGTGATCAGTGTCCAATCCATCCCACAGACTCATAAACTGAGCTTTCATCATGGCTGTAGCTTCATGGTCAGAACTTGAACGGTTTCGCAGGAAGGAGTCTATAAGGAAAAAGTCCTCAACCTTAGAAATTAATATTGAATTATTTCCTCTTCCTGTAATTTCAAATCCTTAATCAAAAGGCACCAACTTTGTGTAAGAGTAAAAGAAGAAGGGTTCAACTATGCCTTTTCACACGTAAGTCTGATTTAACAATTCTAGCAAATAACCAGGCAAATTGAAAGGCAATCAACTCTCAATCTTCATTTCTTTCCTAAAAATACTTTCATGCCAACATATTTAAAGAAGTATAGACTCTGGTACTAAGAGGCTTGAAGAATATCAAGTAGTGTCTTAGAGGAGCGTCTGTGTGCTTTGGCCCTAACTTTCCAGGTTATCTGCATCCTATATATTTTTAATTATGGGGTCACATTCTTTTCTTCACATACTTTTCCTGGAAATAAAGAAAAATGACATTGGAAAATGTCAAAACACTACTAAGTGGGAAATGCAGGACAGAAATTGGTTTCAAACACACATGGTAGCATGCATGGGTGTATATGTTCTATAATGTGAAAAAGCCTTTAAAAGTACTCCAAAATGGCTGCCTGGGTGGCTCAGTTGGTTGCAACTGCCTTCAGCTCAGGTCATGGTCCTGGTGTCCAGTCCTGCGTCAGGCGCCCTGCTCAGCAGGGAGTCTGCTTCCACCTCTAATCCCCTCCCCTCTCATGCTCTCTCTCTCTCAAATAAATGGATAGAATCTTACCCCCCAAATAAAGTTCTCCAAAATGCTAATCACTTTAGTTATCTCTCAGAAATAGACTTAGGGACGATTCAAATATTCTCTTGCATTATTTTCTGTCTTCCCAATTATCTAAAAAGAACATGAAATGCTTTTAAAAGGTTGGGGGGGAACACTTTCCTCCTAGAATGAAAAGGCCTGGAAGACAGTACATCTTGTTTTTTCTGTGGTCTGAAATTCTACACCTTTATACTGTTAACTCTTTTCATCTGAGTTTGTTTCCTTGGGTCATTTCTGACATTAGCTAGCATACAGCTTGTTTTTATATAAGAATTCTGTGTTGCCTGAGCAAAATCAAGAGTAGTTTTCCTGGGGTGTCTGGGTGAGCCTGCTTCCCCCTCTCTCTCTGCCTGCTTCTGATCTCTCTCTCTCTGTCAAAAAAAAAAAAAAAAAAAAAAAAAAAAGAATAATTTTCCTATCTTCCAGAGAGCCTGTGGGGTCTAATCACTCACAACCGAATTTTATGATAACTTTATTTCATTTTAGAACTGATGAAATATGGTACAGAACTCGATGATAAAACTGTGGAAATGACTCAAAATTAAGGATAGAGCTGAAGTGGATGTATGTACACACATATATGTATACACCATTATTTTATGCATCAACAAAGCTTTAAATATTGCCAATTAAGTTATAATGCTAAAGAAGAAAAAACTCTGCCAATTATAATATGCTATCCCAATTTCAGTGAGGTTAAAATATAAGGAACAAAATGGTATATTTTAGAATGGATGAAATACCACATTTTCATCCAAAGAGAATTTACTGTATTCATGATCTCTGCTGAAAGAACTTCAACAGATTTTGGTTAAGGAGGAAATTAAATCCAGAAAAGGCAGGTATTCAAGGACCAATAGTGAGCAAACAAGCCATTGAATGTGGGATCTCTGAACAAATACTGCCAGTGCAGAAACCACCACCAGTGTGGAGGCCACAAAGGAGAAGAAAATGTTAGCACGTGAGAGACGAATGGAGTGGTTAGTGTTCGAGAGCTGTACGGTCCCTGCATTACTTGGGAAGAGGGCAGAAATGGTTAGGGTAGACTTTTAAGGCAAGTAAGTATGCTGAATGTTTCACTAAGAGAAAAACAATATGTAACTTCAAAAACTATGGCAGGGAAAAGGAGATACAGTAAAAAAAAAAAGTACACTGGGCTGGTAAATAAGAAGCGCACAGTGATGTAATAGAAGTAAATCTAAATAAATCAGCTATTGGAATAAAGGCAAACTGAACAACTCCTAGTTAAAGCATCTTAGGTTAAAATTTTTTAAAAAATCTAGCTATACCGGGGTGCCTGGGTGGCTCAGTGGGTTAAGCCCCTGCCTTCGGCACAGGTCACAATCTCAGTGTCCTGGGATCAAGCCCCACATGGGGCTCTCTGCTCGGCAGGGAGCCTGCTTCCCTCTCTCTCTGATTCTCTGCCTACTTGTGATCTCTCTCTCTCTCAAATAAATAAACAAAATCTTAAAAAAAAAAATCTAGCTATACATGTGCCTTTGTACAAAATTCACACCCAAACTCCAAAACTGTTGTAATAAAGAGAGAAATACACAAGGCAAAGAAGTAACCAAAGTACTATATACCTGTACCTATTTTTCTCTCTAGAGAAAAATTTTCTATACAGTCTCCCATAATACATATAATGGTATAATTAATTCAAAGCTGTAGCTTTAATTACTTAGCTTTACTATGACTTACCATACCAGGAACAAAAATACTGATGATCCATAAAATACAGAAAAAGTGCACTTATATAAAAGTCATCACATATATGGAAAGATGATCTATTTTATAAGCTGGCTGTCCATATGGAAAAGAAAGAAATTAGATTCCTACTTCACATTATATATTTTAAAAAGAGGAATATTTATGGTGCCAGTGAAGGGATTTGTAAGCCAGACACAAAAAGTATAAATCATAAGGAAAAAAAAAAGGATAAATACAACTGAACATAAATCCTTGTTTAAAAAAAAAAAAAACTATTACAAAGTGAAAACACAAGCCCATCTAGAAAATATTTCCAATCATAATAAAGACATCAACAAATTACCAAGAAAATGCAAATAACCCCAAAGAAAAACTAGCAATTTAAAAGCAAGGAAACCCAACATTTCAAAGATGGCAGTATTTACTAGCAACACAGGGAAACACAAACCAATGATGAGAAAATTCATGTTCTTTAAAGTGACAAAAAAATCAGTGGTAGTGTCTGAAAAAATAAATTTTAGAGAGTCTGTAGGGAAGCTGTATAATGGTGAGAGTGAAAACAGGCATGAGTGAGGTTGAAGACGAACCCATCACATGACCTAATGGCTCAAACTTCCAGAGATCCACCCTGAACAGACCGATCGATACACATAAGTAGACAGGTACGTAATGTCACTGTATGCTGCCCATGTTAGGGAGAAAACAGAAAATTACGATCAAGTAGGGTAATGAACAGATTATGATTCATTCTGTAACATGGAAATTATACAGAACATACAGAGATGTTGGTTACCCCTTTTGTTTTGTTAATTTGACCTAATAAATGTTAAAAACTAAATGTGGTCGAAATACCACCCTTAAGAATGGTGCTTTAGCAATGACCACAGTCACCAAACTGTGGAAAGAGCCAAGATGCCCTTCAACAGACGAATGGATAAAGAAGACATGGTCCATATATACAATGGAATATTATGCCTCCATCAGAAAGGGTGAATACCCAACTTTTGTATCAACATGGACGGGACTGGAAGAGATTATGCTGAGTGAAATAAGTCAAGCAGAAGAGAGTCAATTATCATATGGTTTCACTTACTTGTGGAGCATAAGGAGTAACATGGAGGACATGGGGAGATGGAGAGAAGTGAGCTGGGGGAAATCGGGCGGGGGTGGGAACGAACCATGAGAAACTGTGGACTCTGAGAAATAAACTGAGGGTTTTGGAGGGGAGGGGAGTGGGGGCTGTGGGGTGAACCTGGTGGTGGGTATTACGGAGGGCACCTATTACATGGAGCACTGGGTGTGGTGCGTAAACAATGAATCTTGGAACACTGAAAAAAAAAATTAAAAAATAAAGAATGGTGCTTTAAAATGCTCATATAGAAAAGTCACATACCTATTTCATCTATAAAAATGATGGAAGGCTGTAGCTTTATGGCAAGGGAGAAGACAGCAGCAGCCAGTTTCTGAGATTCTCCATACCATTTATCGGTCAGTGTTGAAGGCTGAAGATTAATAAATCGACAGCCTGCTTCTTTGGCGGTAGCCTTGGCAATCAAAGTTTTACCACAGCCTGGAGGCCCATATAGAAGAACACCTGGAAATAAACACGTTATTTTATTTTTCCTATTTGCTTTAGTTTATTTGATAACCAATATAATATTAATGCTGTCCACACTAAAATTTTCCCTAACATTCACTTGTTATTGTTAACCTTTTCTGAATAGTAGAAAAGGAAAGCGCCACTTTCTCTAAGTTCAGTGTCTGTGATGACACACATTTGGGGTTATAATTATAGCATGCTTATGCCTCCTCCCTTCATGGAAAGATCTAGTTCAGGGTACTAAAGACAATCACTTCGACAACCAAACTCATGCCCCTCAATCAACAGTTGACAAAATTTGGTCTAATACCGCCCACCTTCACAAGCTAACAGCATGATGGTGCATTAACAATAGCCCAGAGAAAACTGAGAACTTCTTCAAAAGACTGTAGCGGAACACTGTTTCGCTGTTATTCAGCAAATTTAAGTTTCAGCCAAAAGGGCATGAGCTTCTTCCCACACAGATAAAGATCTCCTCTTAAAAGGAACAAAAGCTGCTGGTCACTCCTGTTTTATTTTCCAAGGAATAAAACTGTATTATTAACCTAAAGTCTCCACTGATAGCAGTTTGCTGCTTAATACAACTTAAGGTAATTCTTTTAATATGAGAGATCTAGGGGCACCTGGGTGGCTCAGTGGGTTAGGCCGCTGCCTTCGGCTCAGGTCATGATCTCAGGGTCCTGGGATCGAGTCCCACATCGGGCTCTCTGCTCCGCAGGGGGCCTGCTTCCCTTCCTCTCTCTCTGCCTGCTTCTCTGCCTACTTGTGATCTCTGTCTGTCAAATAAATAAATAAAATCTTTAAAAAAAAAAAAATATGAGAGATCTAAATTGGTCAAGGTCTTAAGCATTTTGGGAATCATCACCAACTGTTTTTCAACTAAAATGAGGAAACATTTTTGTAAGTTAATACTAAAATCATGACCATGCACAAGTCTGACTTAAATTTTATTTGCTTAATTCAGAGCTCCTCTACTTTTCTCATATAACTGCATCTAAAAAGACAATATTTACAGGTGGCATGCTGGGGTAAAATGAAGAGGCTTTGGAGATTTCTGAAGCATTCTTATTATATAATAAAAATAAAATATAAGATATAAGAAAAGTAGATATTTTGTATTAAAATCCCATCCTGCCCCAATTCTCATTTTTTTTTAAAAAATGAGAAACTTGAGCTCGATTCCACAAGAAAACTAACAACCTTTTTCACATCAAACTCTTCAAAATAATGTCCAAACTTTTCTTCCAGTACAATTTTTCCAGTGGTCTTAATAATTCCTTTAAGATTCAACTAAGCCAAGTTTAATCATCCTAAAGTTTTCTGAAGCTATTTTAGAATTTAAATCAGTAACTTTTGCCAGAACACGTTAATATTTCCATGCAGTCCTTTAATGTTTTTAATTAAGTTCATTTAGGTATAAAGAATTTAACTAAGTCAGTTATAACTTGAACCCTCTACGGACACTGTTCTTCTGGATGGAACATGTGAATACAGAACATAGTTGTCATTTAATTCAAATCAAACTGAAAACATATGGGATGACTGCAGAAGCTTGGAATTATTATTACATTTGTTATTTTGATCAGATAATTTAATATGGAATGCAGATCTACGAGCCAATTTTTATATGCCTATTATTTGAATCTTGGGGTTTTTTTGAACCATCTATTGAGCAAAAGTCCTCATATCTTGTTGATTTTGCAGCTACACTGTCACTTTACAAACATAGGCAAGTATTCTTAGAGTGTCCTCTTTGTTTCACAGTATCCACTTATCACTTGGAATATTTTATTCCTAATAGTTTAGTTCTGGCACTTCTGCAGGATTAAGTTTTTCCCATAATCGCTCTTCAAGGATTGTAATTAGGGTTATTAAGCAGGTTTTTTAAAAACTTTATTTATTTGATAGAGAGAGATCACAAGTAGGCAGAGGCAGACAGAGAGAGGGAAGCAGGCTCCCTGCTGAGCAGAGAGCCCGATGTGGAACTCGATCTCAGGACCCTGAGATCATGACCTGAGCCGAAGGCAGAGGACCTAACCCACTGAGCCATCCAGGCTCCCCTAAGCAGTTTTTTTTAATGTCTGGAGATTTATTGTGTAATGAAAGCTTTGGGATTTCATCATCTGCTGGAGGACAGCGATATGACAGCTGAGGTAGCGGGGCTGGAGGGGGCAGTCACTGGTCACTTCCTGACGTGGGTGGTAGTTATGTGTTACCTGAATTTTATTAAGATTTTTATTTATTACCTGACACAAAGACACAGTGAGAAGGAGAACACAAACAGTGGAGGGAAAGGGGAGGAGGGAGACACAGGCTACCCACTGAGCGGGGAGCCCGATGCTGGGCTCAATCCCAGGACACCAGGATCATGAGCAGACACTTAAAGACTGAGCCACCCAGGCACCCCATGTGTTAGCTTTATAATTATCCATTCAACTGCTTTATCCCCATTTCTGTATGTATGCTGCTTCGCCAAGATTCATGTTGTTTCATCTGGCACATTATTAAAGAATCGAGCAACAGTATTTAAAAAGTGGCACCTCTTCTGTATCTTTTGTTCATGTTTATGAAGAGTGATCATCCGTGAATGGTCCTGCAAATGAATGTGAGGCATTTGGCTTCAATTATTAGTTTTGCAACCCTTCAACTAGTTTTTCTGTTGCTTTAGTTTTTCTGAGTCTGATACTTTTACAACGATTTTCCATAAAACAAAAAACTGTGCTTGTTACTTCGTGCTTTGCAGAGGCTACAAAACTCAAACCTCTCTTTAATATGGATGTTTAGGTAAGGGCTTTACTTCATAAACACCACACAAAAATAAAATATTCAGGGTGAGGAAGAAAAGAATTAGGACAAAAGATCCAAATTTGAAATAATTCTCATTAGTGACAAATACCTTACTAGTAACCAACTTTTTTCTTTTTCGAGATACTTTATTGACTTCTGAGCTTTAATAAAAAATTTGTTCAAAAGGTGGAAAAATAAGTATCTGTAAAAACTACATCTATTTAAATTCAAAGTACTCAAGGAAGTGGAGGGAGGAAAGGAGGGTTTTACAGCCTCAAAAAAATCACTTTTCAAAATAAATTTTTCTAAGTTATCTACATTTTCATGATCCATTGAAGAGGAACATGGTAAAATTCACAAACATAAAACTTTTGTGTCAAAATGATTATGGAAGTTAAGAGTTTATAGAACTGTATAGTATTCAGATAGAATTTTAATTGTAAATTTTGGAATAACAAAGGGTTATTTTTTAATACAACCATTAATATTTTATGACATGTTCTTGTGACCATTTATTGGCCTGACAGCTCAAACGTTATACCTTTATGTGACTGTATGAGTTCATGTGCTAGTATGTATGTCATTATCAAATTACCCTTGTGTATTCTTTGAGGCAGTGATGACTTCTGGCTTAGATAGCAATGAACTGTCTAGGGATAACATAAAATTGGCAATAAAGCAATGTTTCTAACCTAGGTAACCTATTTCCAGTTCAAAAATGGAACAAGTTACGGTATGCAACTGATTTTATGCTCCGCTTCTGTATACGAATATCCAATTTATGTTCCGTGTCAAAAAGTCAGTCAATGGTTTTTCAGACTTCTGTTCCTGATTTAAAAAAAAAACTTTCCAAAAATGCAAGGCTGAGAAGGCTCAAACAGTGTAACTTTGGATTACATAATCAAGAAATACTTGTGTAACTTACAAAAATTTGAAATACTCATAGAAACTACCTCTAGTTTTGGATAATGGTTTCCAATTAGCAACAGATTTAAATATAACACTGAAGTATCTCATAATTTGGTATTTACTGTGCCAAGTCCAGCTAGTGAAGTCACTCGTTTACCTGGGCTAAGAGCTCGCTGATGAGGAAAGGGGCTTTCTCTAATAGCATATGAAACACAACTCATTTTTCTAAAATCACTAGTTTTGTGAAACTGAGACATGAAAAATTATAAAAGTTATTTCTTGTTCAGACTACCAATGATCTGGAAAAGGGTAGTAAAGAATGTAACTGAATAATTAAACTTTTACTTTACTCTTCTGATCTGGGCTCAGATAAATCAATTGCATTTTCTTTGGGGGAAAAATTTTAAAAAATGTATTAAACTAAATGCTTTTTATTGGGGGGGGGAGAGCTTTGTTGTTTTAAAAAATAAAAAGAAATACCCAATAAACAGTTTTGTTATTTTAGTTAATGAAAAGAACATGTCATTTTTGGTGGTAACTGTTATCATCCTCTATTTACCAAAAGCAAAAGTTACCTATTTCATGAAAATGTACAGATATCGGCCATAATTACTTTTGAAATATAATTTAACGCACTTTTTGATATTAAGAGCAAAACTAGTAAGATTATAGGAAACTATAACTTACTCATAATGCTATTTTGATACTTCTATAGATCCTATTTTTTTAAGTGTGTGTCTAATAATTTGATTTCAGCCTCGACTAGCAACAGAAAAGCAAACCTGTGCAGTGCTGGGCATAGAATGAAGAGCAGTTGGAAATCAAGCTCTGCTGTGGCATCTGTATCTGAAAGCTGTGGTAAACATATCTCCATTCATCTGCCAATTATCTCCTAGGCTGCATCACCTGAATCATCTTTAACACTTAAACATGATTAATATTTCAATGGACACAGAAAAAAGTACTACATTTAAGGATGGAGCTACAAACATTTCTTTTTTTTTTTTTTTTTAAATAAGCATTTCCAATTCTTGAGTTCCAGGACTTTCAAAGTGATTACTAGTAACTAAGAATAAAGAAGTTTCCCTTAAAAATAAGTAGTATTTATTTATTAAAATATTTTATTTATTAATTTGACAGAGCACAAGAAGGCAGAGAGGCAGGCAGAGAGAGAGAGAGAGAGAGAGAGAGAGAAAGAAGCAGGCTCCCTGCTGAACAGGAAGCCCGATGTGGGGCTCGATCCCAAGACCCTGGGATCATGACCCGAGTGGAAGGCAGAGGCTTTAACCCACTGAGCCACCCAGGCGCCCAAATAAGTAGTATTTAATTCCTAGTTCATCTGTACTTCGATATTTACTCTAAAACTCCACTGCAATTAAGATTACTAAGATTAAGATTAAGATTAAAACAATTAACATTACTAAGATTAAGATTACTAAGATTACTAAGAGAAAAAAAAATCACTAAATTGTGAAACAATAAAAAGAAGTCTTACTTTGAAAACAGAAGAACCTGTATCACGACCTGAATTTTTTTAACCTCAATTTCCCAAATTTTTATTTACTTGAAAGTAGTAAAAATGACTGAAATAAAGGGGTTGTTCTGACATGTAATTACAGGGAAAAAATTTTATTGAAATTTGGAAAGCTGAAGAACGAGCAATTATTTTAAAACTATTTATAAAACTGCACACTAGATCTCAGTTTTCTCTTGAAAATCCACCCTCCATAATACCAGTTCTATAATGGCAGAAAGTTTCAATGTTTCCTACATTTTTAATACTTTAGCAAATATAATCTTGTACTATACCCTTTGGAGGCTGCAGAAGCCTGGAATTTTCAAACAAATGCTTCTTTTTGATGGGTAAGATGACAGTGTCTTTCAGATCCGTAATGACATCATCTAAACCTGCTATATCACTCCAAGTAACCTGGGGAAAGGTAAGGTTGACATGGATTTTACAACTTAAGTACACTCCATGAAGTAAAAAAAATCCCCCCCAAATGGTAAACCCTAATCTGATAAATATACATAAATAATAAAAGATTAACATATAATGTGAGTAAAGACTTTTCAGAGCAGTAATTAAATTGCTAAACAACTAGGAAATTACAAAAAGGAACTTAATAGTCAACTATCTACTATTTTTAAAAAAGGGGGGGGAGCACCAGGCCCACTGCTCAGAATTCTACATAGATCTAATAAACTGAATTCACTCCACTTACGAGGAGACACTCTGCCAAGAAAACCCAGAACCAACTCAGACAGTTAAGTCAGTGCTGGGTGATGGGGAAGAGCTTACCAGGAGTACCCCTAATTCATACAGGATACTGTCAAATATAACAGGAATAGATTTTAGAAATAAAGTCACACAAAACTGGAATTTTGAATTTTATTAATCTAAAGTAAAACTGTGCCCAAACTTCTGTCTTTATAAATAGTAAACAGGAGATAAATATTTTCAAAATAAACACAGCGTGTATATTTTAAAGCCTTCTGACTCAACTTAAAAAATCTGGGGTATGAGGGGTAGAGGGGAGAATTAACTAACTAAAAAAGACCTAAGTAAAAAACATCAACCTAGCTCTAACCTGACAGAGTAAAGGGACTGCAGAAAGGGTGAGTCAGAAGCAGTATTACCAATGATTTACTTCCCCTACAACTTAAAAAAAAAAAAAAAAAAAAGTGAAAAGCCATAGCCAAATCTGAAACAAATCATCACCTACTTCCACTGTAGCTACAACAAAAAACAGAGTCTATTGATACAGAGTTACTCAAAAGTGAAAGCAGGTAGGGCCTAGAAAGTTTCACTGTAAATCTATAGATCAAATTCAAATGGAGGATTTCTTCCGGGGACTTCTATTTCTCCATGCACATGGATACTAAAAGACATTATAGACTTAGACTTTTCTTTTTCCAGATTTAGAGATAGGAATATCGTATGTATTCTATTTATTTATATCTGTTGTACAAAATTCATTTACGTTTGTTATAAAATACACTGAATTTTAGAATTTATAAATTACACTAATCTGATGTTCAAATCATCCTTTTGAAGTAAGTGGAATAGGCATCACAGGGTCCTTGGATTATACAGGAGGGAACTGACACTCAGAGAGGAAATAATTTGCCAAGGCCATGAACAGAAAAACTGGAATTCAGAATCTTGTGTTGGCTACCATACGTTATCATGAAAATCTACACTTAGACTCCAAAATCAAATATCCACATAACTTATATGCCACAAAAGGTGAATTAAAGTACAAGTTTATCTAAACAAGTGTATGCCAAAAAAAATTAACGCAGCAGGCTCCAGACTGTTGTCCATAGAAAGGCCTGCCTGCAAGGAGGGCCCGGGCTGGAGTATGGGAACTCAGATTTCGGGAGAATTCCTACCACTCCCCAATAAGAACACCTCACTGTGCCTCAACTTTTGTGCAAACAAAATTGTTTACAGTGGATATCTGTCTTCCCTCTGGAAGTCTGGAATTTGGGGAGATGTTAGGAAGTATAGTCTACATGACTAGTCCCAGTTAAAACCGTGGGCACTAATAAGTATCTAGGGAGCCTCCCTGGTGGAGGGCACTTTACATGTGTTCTCACAACTTGTTGCTGAAGGAGTGTGACTTCATTCACAGCGGAAGACTCCTGGAAGCCTGTGCCTAATTTCCTCCAGATTTCATCCCAAGCCCCTCTTTTCTTGCTGATTTTGTCCTGTATCCATTTGTTGTATGAAATCGTACCTATGAGCACAAAGCTATGCGGACTCCTGTGATTCCTCCTAAACAATCATCAAACCTGGTCATTGTCAGGACCCCTGACACAAAAATCTAGACCAAAAAAATCTGAAATAAGATTAAAGATACGTACATGCATGTTAAGAGGGTCTACTAGATGAGCAGCAATACTCATTTCATATTCTGAAAGCTTCACATTTTTCACACCAATCTGTTTCATTAATTTTTCTGCCTAAAACGAAAAAAACAAGCAACTTCCTTTAGTTTGATATTTAGGTACTGGAACTCCAAAGGAGATGATTTGTGAAGTCTAAAGAGTGATGAACAGACATACAAGAATTTTCCAGGGAAATTCTAAGCCCCTTGATCTCATCTTTCCCCAGTGTAAATCCTCAGGTAGATTTGAGTATCCAACTCCATAGAAATCAGAGGAATTTAAACCAGCTCCTAGGAAGTGGAAAATACAGGGCACATGACTGAAGAGATACATGGAGGGCCTTCCATTGCTCCAATGAGACTCCATGGTCCAATATGATGTCTTTCCTAGTAGGGTTATCATGACAGGTGGAGATGAAACCTCAAAATGAAAGACAGGGGAGTTAAATGTATCAAAAAACTGACAAATGAAGTTTCTTTCCTTGAAACAGGTTTCTGAAAACAGGTGCCTAACTTCAAATTACCCATATATTGACACCAGATGCCCCTATCTATCAAATCTCAAATTGTTCTGAGAAGCTGTCCTTTTTAGTTAAAGCCAATTCCTGGGACTAGGCAACCAAAGATAGTAAAAATACTACTAAATTAGAAATATACTTACATTTATTTTTAGAACTGGGCAAAACTAGCTTTAAACCTTTGAGCTTTACCAACACATTAAAGCTTTTGATTAAATTTTTAAATAAATGGTTATAAACATTTACTGAGCATGCTGAGTATTATGCCAAAATACTGAAAATAGATTAACTCACTGAATCCCCCGAGCAAGCTTATGAGGTAGGTACAATACACATGCAGGTGACCCAACTCCAGGGACCATCCTCTAACCCACATGACCTTACTGTCCCCAATTATAAGACAGGAGTCTGTGACCACTAAGGAGTCTTCAAAAATCTCTAGAAAACACACTCAAATTTCAATTAAGTGAGCATATTTAGAAATAAAGACTGAATTTTTTTGTTGTTCCATTTTCCTAAAATACTTTAAAAAAAATCATATCGTATTCTTTATTTATTTTATGTATTTTTAAGTAGGCCCCATGCCTAACGTGGGGCTTGAACTCATGACCCTGAGTTCAAGAGGTGCATACTCCACCAACTGAGCCAACCAGGCACCCCCTAAAATACTTTGATTCTATAAGATCTTGTTCTTGTCAGGGAGTATTCCTGCGTCAGATGAAATTCATATCACACAGCAGTATAGTCAGAGATTCGTTGGAGGATTAGGATAAGTGTGAGTAAATTAGGATAAATCATATGATTGTAACGTAGCATTTTTTCAAAAGTGCTATGAACCACACTGTTTTTCCTCTTTAGCTCTCCCCTGTAAAATTACTAAAGAAATGGATAAAGTAACCCTTCCAAGGTTTTTGAATCTCTTCCTTATTAATATATATCTTCTCTTTGGCTGACTTAAAATCTTTCATGCGTCAGCTATGAAAGGTATCCTATTTTAGAATCTGTAATAACATCAATTTACACTTCTTTTTCATTCTGCTTTTATAAATGTGAAGCCATCCCACATGTGTTCTTTCTAGGCAATGCAGTAAACACTGATTTTTCAGCCAGGGGTGATTTTGCCCCTCAGGGGACATACTTTTGGCCATCACAACCTGGGGGGACAGGGTGCGACTGGTATCTAGTCAGAAGAGACAAGGATGCTGCTGAGCGTTCTTAAAGGCAAAGAACAGCCTGCCCCTCCCCAATTATCTGGCCCCAAATGTCAGCATTGCTGAGTTAAGAAACCCTGCTTTTTTTCCCCATTAGCTATTTGCTCTTAAAATTTTACTCTAGGCCACAACTGCCCCTTGCTTTAAATACTAACAACCTTTATTTATATCTGGGATTTCCTAAACAAGTATAGAGCTAGAAAATGCTTCGGTAAAATTTACCTAAAATCTTTTCCCCACAAAAGCAGTCCCATTTAACAATACCTTCAAGTTGCATTAACAACACTGACAGCAAAAAGAAATTAATGCTTACTGGGCAAAATTCATTTTCTTTTTCTTTATTTTTCCTTTTCTTTTCTTTCTTTCTTTTTTTTAACAATCAGCCCTTAAAATCATCCTGAGAAGTAGCTATTACTATGCTTATTTCTAGGTGAGAAACCTAAGGGTCAAAGAAATTAGGAGAGCTGCCAAGATTATGAGCTAGAAATTGGCATTTCCAGAGTTCAAACCCTGATCTAATTCCAGAGCTCATGTTCTGCTGAAACACCAATCCTCATTTGGGAAAGAACATGGTTAACAAATAAAAAGAAAGGACCCCAAAACACATCATAACAATTCCAAACTGTTCCAGAAGTTATCCAACTGTTTCTAGCTTTGACAGCTTTAACTGAGTGAGCCTCTATTTAAAAAATGTTTTACCAAGAACAAAATTATGATTATACACTCTAAAAAAAGCTTACATTCATGCACTGCTTTATCATTTACAACTCAATAACAATTATATTTTCCAGTTAGCCAACTTTTGTTTGGTTTTTAAAGTGAGTCTCTCCAAGTAGTTGTTACTCTGTGGAGGAAAAATGGTGGGCTGGGCAGGGGGCAGGGGGTCAGAGGTAGGAGGGAAACTTAGTTTTTACTGTACACTCATTTTTTTAACTGTTTCATTGTATTTTTTATCCTTCCACTCTATTTTATTTTTTTCCCAAGTAAAGTATTTGTAACAAGATTAAGAAGTAGGGTAGGAAAGAGTGAACTAGTATTTTTGTCTAAAATGGGAAAAGAGGGGATGCGAGAAAAAGAGTAACAAAAAAGAAACATTTTGTTCAATTTTTGAAAGATTCATAACATTTGTTGTTATTTTGGTAGAAGAATTTTAGAAAGTTAGAGATAGCATTAAGAAGTTAAGGGTGAAAAACCAGAGGTGAACTGTAATTAAACTTAAGGCTTTTTTTTTAACAGACGTCATAGCTAACAGACTCTTAAGTGTGGACAGAGGAAATCATGGCTACAAAGCTCAAAAATACACTGAAATAGGAAACACCAAAGAATTTGAGTAATTAGCTCTATATATTTGATATAATCTCTTATAAACTCATATTAAAATTCTTGAAAACACCCTTTACAAGAGGACCCAAGTCATCTTCCCTTTCAGTGCACATGTATCTCTTCTGGTTTTACTGGGTGTATTTTGGAAGCTACAGGATCCCATGGCTTTCTACTATCGTGCCCTTCCACTGTCCCGGGCATACAGCACAATGCTGCACACAGTTTTCTCTCCTCCAGGTTCCCTCTCTGCGGGCTCCTCTTTCCCCATCACTTCTACCCATTCCGTGGCCAATCAGGCAACACTAACCGTGTATTCCTTACTGACTTCCTGTCTCAAGTGACTTCAGATTTTCAGGCCTCAGATTCAGTGCCAGTAAACCATAGTTGCAAAAGCTACCCTGATCCTGGGGTCAGCAAACGTCAGCTCGTTCCAGCGTTAACTGGCATTCAGTGCCGGCCACTCTCAAAAATACTTGGCAGCTAACAGTTCGTGATTTTTTTTGAAAGGTCTCAGTGTGTATCTCTTCATAAAATACTTTGGCTAATTTACTTCTCTCAAAATAACTAAAAGATTTGAAGACTAAAGTGTCATGACAGGACTAAAAATATGACATTAACTTCACTAAGGTCACAGTATATGACCTTCATAAGTAGGAAGAATTCTCAGTAGTCATCTTTGCTGGCCTTTGACAATTAATCTAAAATCTCAGAAATATTCTAGGTCTAATTAGTATGCTAACCCAAATACTGTATTTATTAATACTCAGAACAGGTCAAGCATTAACTTATTCATCCTGTGCTTGAAAGCTCTTCAGAGAGCTTACCTAGACACTCCATTTTTCTCTAGCCCAATGAACCCAACCCACCCTTTCATTAGACATACCCAGCAGAACTCTTCTACTACATCTAAATACAGCCCAGAAAATCCCCAACCCTGTGTAACACCCTGCAGAAACCATCTCCTCTCTCCTGACTGACAGCCTACATTTCATCAAGCTGGCAAGTTTTCCGGGCTTCAGGCTAGAAACTGTTTACAAATATTCTAATTCAAACATTAAGACTACTTCTAGGTTACTGTTCCTGATTTGAATACATGGACATCATTGTTTACCTTTCTTTTATCTGACCACTGCACTGCCTTTAAATTCACATGAGGTCCGCTGATTATTGGTAGTCTCAAAACGTTATCTCAGCTTCTATATTCAGTGTTCTGCCTTTATGACCATGGAAGTCATAGTTTCCTCCTCACCCATAGTCACACATGATCTTTACCTTCAATGTATACCCTTAATTCTTTAATTCCCTTCTATACTCCCAGTTAATTATCCCCCATCTGGCAATATCTGACTTCCTAAATGGCCTGGACCACAGCTCATCATTTCAACAATGTGTTCTGCTAAATCTTAGAACCCTAAGGTTCTCAGGGACTTGTACCAGTCAGCCTTATCCTCAATGCTGACTCCGTACCACCATTCAGTTTATCTGCTACCAAGATACTGAGAAATGCTTGGAGAAGTTAATAGAAACAACTAAATTCCCAATACCATCATGCTTCCTTCAACTATGCCCTAATGTTCATAATCCACAATGATTTATCTCATTAAACCCTGATCACATACTTACCTCAGCAGGACCTAACCCTCCAATTCTCCTTCCCATTCAGTTATAACATCTTCCCACTTCACTGAGAGTAAATTAATTATTAACCTTAAAATGTTCCTTTTTTTTTTTTTAGATTATTTATTTATTTATTTATTTGAGAGATAATGAGAGTAGAGAGGTCAGCAGGAGAAGCAGACTCCCCACCGAGCAAGGAGCCTGATGCGGGACTCGATCCCAGGACTCTAGGATCATGACCTGAGCCGAAGGTGGTTGCTTAACCAACTGAGCCACCCAGGCGCCCTAACCTTAGAATGTTCTTAAACTACTAATCCCAACCCCTCTGGGACCTACACCTCCATCCTCTTTGGCAGCAGCTCTCTACTTCCTCCTCTTCCACTAGTCTTTTCCCTCTTCATCTTCAACTTTCTGCTAGCAAACTCTGGAATAACCACCTTTTTAAATTCACATTGTACTTGCTGTCCCCAGTGAATGGAAATGCTCTGATTTTGCTAAATTTATGGATCACTTTCTTTGATTGAATTCTTTATGTCCTCCTTTTCTCCTGGATCGTTCTCTAACACAGCATTTACAACTAATTCTCTTGGGGCCCCTGGCTGGCTCAGTTGGTAGAGCATACAACTCTTGATCTCGGGGTTGTGAGTTTAAGCCCCATGTTGGGTGCAGAAATTACTTAAAAAAAAATAAAAATCTTAAAAAAAAAATCTCTACAACTAATTCTCTTTTGCAACCTTCTCTTCCTTTGGTTTTGACGACTTGACACAAATGATTTTCCAGATAGTGGGAGAGAAAAAGTGAAGAGGGGCTTTTAATTTTATTTTTATTTTTTTATAAACATATAATGTATTTCTAGCCCCAAGGGTACAGGTCTGTGAATTGCCAGGTTTAAACACTTCACAGCACTCACCACAGCACATACCCTCCCCAATGTCAATAACCCCACCACCCTCTCCCTACCCCCTCCCCCCGGCCATGCTCAGTTTGTTTTGTGACATTAAGAGTCGAAGAGGGGCTTTTAAAAATTATATTCAACACCCACCAATTTCCCCTAATTCTTATTTCAGAATGTAGGCCTTCCAGTTGAAATTTACTGCCATAATGAATGAATACTACAGCCTGCAGTGTTTTGTACACTTCACGCGTGTTCAGGTGGGAAAGACTAGTACCAATACCTTATTATTTTTTTTCCCTATTCTTCTGGCCTTTTTTGGGGTGCTTTTATTAATAATTGGGTAGATTTTTAAAAAAGGTTATCTTTAAAATATACAGATGAGGTAAAAAGAACCACAAAACACGTTCTCAGTAAATAGTTATATGAATAAATTCAAGTTGTTAATCCAAGAAAGAGATTACTGTAAATGGTATCAAGTAAAAATCAAAATTTATTCCCTCTCACATAGAACCAATTGTCCAATTACCATTTATTGAAAAGTCTATCCTTTCTCCAATAATTAAAAAAAGCAGAGCCAATTCTATAATACATCAGGTTTCCAAAGTATGCCTAAGTCTATTTCTGCAGTCTATCCTGCTAAATTTGCCAATCCATCCCTGTGCCAATAGCATACTGTTTCAGTAACTATAGCTTTATAATACATTTTGATATAAATTAAGGCAAATACTCCCTCCCCAATACACATCTTTTTTTTTTTTTTTTTTTTAAAGATTTTATTTATTCACAAGTAGATGGAGAGGCAGGCAGAGAGAGAGAGAGAGGGAAGCAGGCTCCCTGCTGAGCAGAGAGCCCGATGTGGGACTCGATCCCAGGACTCTGAGGTCATGACCTGAGCCGAAGGCAGCGGCTTAACCCACTGAGCCACCCAGGCGCGCCCAAATGTCTTGTTTTTCAAGAGTATCTTGCCTACACATAAATTTAAATTCTTCCATAAAAATTTTAGGGAAAAAATTTAAAAAACCTGTCAATATTTTTTATTGGCATTGAATTAAGCACAGCATCAATAGTTTCATAATTTTCATTAAAAATTTGTTGCACAACTTGTTTGTCAGTGACTGTAAATGTTTGATACTACTATAAACAGTACCTTTATTTAAAGTTGCCTTTTCAAAGTGTGACGGGTATGCAGAAACAGCTGATTTCTGTACACTGATTTTATATGCAGCAGCCCTTAAACTTAACCTTATTAACCCCAACATATCAGCTACAGACTTTGCTTCCTATGTAGATTATCATATTATCTGTGTATAATGACTGTTTAATTTCTTTTCCAATCCTTCTACCTCTTATCTTTCTTGATTTATGCAACATTAACAGTAAAATGCTGAACAGAAGCGATGACAAGACTCCCGTGACTTGCTCCTAATCATAAAGGAAATGCTTTAAATTTTTTACCATGAAGTATGTTTCCTACAGTAAATTCATTTTATCAGGCTAAAGACATTATCTTCTTTTTAAAAAAAATTTTTTTAATTAACATATAATGTATTATTTGCCCCAGGGGTACAGTCTGTGAATCATTAGGGTTACGTACTTCACAGCTCTCACCATAACACATACCCTCCCCATGTCCATAACCCAATCACCCTCTCTCTACCCCCTTCCCCCGGCAACCTGCAGTTTGTTTTGTGAGATTAAGAGTCTCATGGTTTGTCTCCCTCCAGATCCCATCTTGTTTCATTTTTTCCTTCCCTACCCCCCAAACCCACCACGTTGCCTCTCAAATTCCTCATATCAGGGAGATCATATAATTGTCTTTTTTTTTAAGATTTTATTTATTTATTTGACAGACAGAGATCACAAGTAGGCAGAGAGACAGGCAGAAAGAGAGGAAGGGAAGCAGGCTCCCAGCCAAGCAGAGAGCCTGATGAGGGGCTCGATCCCAGGATCCTGGGATCATGACCTGAGCTGAAGGCAGAGGTTTTAACCCACTGAGCCACCTGGACACCCCGGTAATTTTAGCCATTGTTAAATTTAGCCATTGTTAATTTTAGCCATTCTGACTGGTGTGAGGTGGTATCTCATTGTGGTTTTGATTTGTATTTCCCTGATGCCAAGTTATGTGGAGCACTTTTTCATGTGTCTATTGGCCATCTGGATGCAAAGACATTATTTTCTATTCCTACTTCACTAAGTAAGAGCTTTTCTAAAAAGAATGAATATTTTAATTTTAACAAAGGCTTTTTCTGCATTTATTGAGATAATCATAGTTTTATCCTTTAATCTGTTATTATAGAACATTATAAATATATTTTTTCCTCAATTGAAGCCAGCCTTAAGCTCCTGGAATAAATCCCACTGGTAATATGTTAACTTTTTTTATGAACTGCTGAATTCAAAACTTGCTAGTATTTTAGGATTTTTCTATTCATTTAATTGAGATAACTTATAGCCCACTGCAAGTTTTAGGAATATTAAGCTACCCTCATAAAAAGATTTGGTGGCTCTTTCCTTTTTTAGAGTTTGTATAAAATTGTTATTATTAATTTGTTCCTTATATGTTGCTAGAATTTGCCAGTAAAATTCTATGGGCCTGGGGTATTCTTTTTCAAAATATATATCCAATATTAATTTATTTCATAGGTATGGGACTAAATATTCGTGTCTACTTCTTAAGTCAGTTATGGCAATTTATATTTTTCTAAGAGTCTATCTGTATCATCTAAGGTTTTTAAATTTATTGGCAGTTATTAATTTTCCTTATTTTAATGTCTATAGCATCATCATTATGCCTCCTCTATCATTCTCTAGTAATATTAATCGGTGGCTTTATTTTCTTCTTTACTGGTTTTACAGAACTGTCAAATATTTCCGGATATTCAAATAACCAACTTTTTGGTTTCACTGGCTTTCTCTGCTGTCTATTAATTTTCTATATTTTTATTCACTCTTTATTGTATAGTCTATTTTCTATTAATTTGCCTTCCTATTATTTCCATTCTTTTATTATCCATGGGTTTCTATTAAAAATCTTGTCTTGAGCTTAAGTTTGATATTTACTTTATTAATTTTCTACCTTTTCTAACAAGCAAGACCATAAATTTCTCTCTAAACACTAACATATTGTTTAATTTGACATTTCTTTTTTTTAGGATTTTATTGTTTTATTTGAAAGTGAGAGAGAACATGCACACGCATGCATGAGCAGGAGGAGTGGCAGGCAGAGGGAGAAGCAGACCCACTGTGCAGGGAGCCTTGTGGGACTTGATCCCAGGACCCAGAGATCATGCCCTGAGCCGAAGGCAGACGCTTAACAAACTGAGCCACCCAAGCGCCCTCATCATAAATATTTTCTAATTTCTACTATTGTTTTTTTCTACCTAAAAGTTCTTTAGAGATGTTTCTTACTCTCTGAACTTACTGGATATTTAATGATCTTACTGTTCTGCACAGGAGCAGAACATAAATGGGGAATGTAATGAACTTGCTACCTGTGCTTTGAAACTTGACATCTGCTTTACAACTTAGTATCTAGTTAAATTTCGCAAATCTTATGGTGCTTTTTAGATACTTACCCTGCATTTTAAAAAAAAAAAATTATTTATTTGAAAGAGAGAAATACAGTGAGAGAGGGAACACAAACAGGAGGAATGGGAGAGGGAGAAGCAGGCTCCCCGTGGAGCAGGGAGCCTGATGTGGAACTCCATCCCAGAACCTGGGGATCAGTACCCAAGCCAAAGGCAGACACCCAGCAACTGAGCCACCCAGGCACCCCAAGATACATACCCAGCATTTTTTGACGCACAATATACTATATGTGGCCACTAGATAATGCTGTTACTTATGTAATCTGCTGTATCTTTACCATTAAAAAGAAAAAGTTTCATCTGGCTACATCAAAATAAGCTTCTGGACAGCAAAAAAGGAAGTAATCAACAAAACTAAAAGACAATCTACTGAATAAGAAGATATTTGCAAATTACATATCCGCTAAAAGGTTAGTATCCAAATTATATGAAGAATTTGTACAACTCAACAACCCCCCCAAAATAATCCAATTCAAAAACTAGAGAAAAAACTGGTTACCAGAGTGGAGGTGGGTGGATGGGAATGGTGGGATTAAGAGCACACTTGCCAAGCCGAGCACTGAATAATGTATAGAATTGCTGAATCACTATTATTTTTACACCTGAAGCTAATATAACACTATATGTTAACTACACTGAACTCTTGTTAACTCTACCAGTTACTGAAAGCAATGTTAAAAACCTCCCACCAAGATGACAGATATGTTATTTCTCCCTATAGTTTTACCAGTTTTTTGCCTTATATATTTTGAGGCTATATTAATGATGTATACAAATATAGAAATGTTCTATCTCTTGGTGAACTGAATCTTTAATCACTCTGTAATGAACCTTATTTACTCTAACAGTGTTTTTGCCTTGAAGTTTATTTTTGTTCAGCTTTCTCTCTGTATGGTATAGGCATTTTCCATCTTTTCACTTTCAACCTTCCTGTGTCTATACTTCGTATGTGTCACTTCAACTAGTAGTATACCGCTTAAAATTTCTCTTTTCAAACCATTCTTACATCTTTATCTTTAGATGAACTACCAAAGAGGGTGCAGTCTTTTGGAGTCAAAGATGTATGGGAGTATTATCTATGAGACACCCTACCCTGGAATGGTCCTGTGCTTTGTATCCTGAGCTCCTCTGAGCCATAAAAACATAAGTCCAAATTCAGTAGCTTCGGCAAATCCCCCCAGCTTTCAAATGAAAGCTGGCCATCAAGTTCATGTTATCTTTTCCAATCTTTGCCTTCAGTATTTTTTATGAGTTTCTTACTTTCTTGCCAGCTCAGCCTACTATTTATGGTGTTTGGCACCTCCTTTAGAGACCTCCTCACTCCCAATAAAGTTATCAGCATTTATCCTCTTCACAATTACACTCAATATTTGAATGTATAAATGCTGATGGTGGTAGGAGGAGGTGAGGAAAACCCCACAAATGATCTTGATCTACGTAAGAATAATCCCGGGGCCTACTGTATCCCAGCTGAGTTCACTTCTCTAATAAGCCCAATAACTTCTGAGCATCTGATGAGGAACCTCTGTGGACTGACCTTTTCTCTGAGACTTAGACCTACGATTAACGGCTAGATAAACATTTACCCCTAGATGCCTATCCCCAACACAAACTCAATGTGCCCAAATCAAGTATCATCTTCCCATAAACTTGCCCATCTATCAGTTTCTAAACCTCTATGAAAGATACTATGAGTCTTCGAGGACTCCAAACAAATCCTGGATTCATTTGTTAAGATGTCCTTTTTCTTTTCCCGTATCATCATGAAGTCCTGCCAGCATCCATTCTTATTGGTCTATTTCACCCACTCCATTCCTTTCGTCACCCCCTTATTCTACGTCTTTGCTAGGCCTACTGCAGTCTGGTTAAGTCTATGCAACAGATCTTGCTTCTAGTCTCCTTAACCCCAGTTCCTGCTATATAATACTGTGACGTTAATTATCCTTAAAACATGCCTTTGCCTATCACTCACCTACTCAAAAATCTTTAATAGGTAGTTTGACAGTTTAGTAGTTTAACACTGCCTATCTAGAGGACTTCAACTGGTCAATAGGGTATTTCAGTAGCTGGCCAGGGAGGTAGGGAAGGAACAGAGGAAGGCTATCAGAGAGGCTAGAGCCCCTCACCAAGCAAACAACATGCTTCGTTCTTGGTTAATAAGGACTTACAAAATGCTGTGGAATTTTTATCAGCCTCTGTCCACCCACCAAAAAGAACAGGGTAAGGGAAAGTAGAGGTCTTTTCCCCTGACTTTACACTTTATTCCCTTACCTCTCCCTTCAAGGCCTACTAGCTAGTTGCTTAAACACTCTATTCCAATCTGACTAGTCTATTTACTGTTCTTGCAACAGGTCTTGCTATTCCTACAACCATCAAGATTCTGTTCAAGATCTCCTTTCTACTCCAAATTGTCCTTGCCTATTTAAGTGGCCACACTCAACTACCTTAATCATTAGTGACTGCTCCTTCCTCTAAATGCCATATAGTTTTTGTCTACTCATTAGGCAATCAGAATATGCTACTATAATTTATATTATCATGGGCATGTCTTTTTAATCCCACCATGGACACTTATGAGGACAGACATACAGTCTAACACTTCGTGTACTGATATTTATAATACTATGCACACGATTATTAATAAAGGCTTAAAGGTAACAATTCATGTATTATTTAATACCTTTGTCTGGCTTTCTACATCTTCCATAGGTACGTTCCAGGAGCTCTTAGAAGCCAAGAAAATAAACAAAACTCTCTGTTTTAATAGTCACATCTTTGCTTTTGAAATTTTTGAAAATGGTATGACTTACCAGTACCCTGACCTCGGACTCAACTTGCATCATGTGGGTGGCACGGAAAGCTGCACTTCAGCTGACACATGGATATACTTAATTAAAACATACATACACTGCACTGGTCAGACTTCTCGGAGAGTTATAAATTGACAGATATTATGACATAATCTAGACCCCGAGTCACCTATTTTATAATCAAATTCAGGGAACAAACTCAAAACTGTTCAAATTGCTTTTTGGATACGAACAGTAAGCAGTATTTGCAAAACTGTGATTTTCACTGATTTAAGAACTATGCATAGCACCCTAAAGCAGTCACTTACTGACATCCTGGTCTGCCACACTAGCCTATAGTATTTGAAAGAACAAGATTTAGCTATCTTTTATCCTTGGCACCAAGAATTTGCTAGGAGCTCAGTAAATGTTTATTTACTGAATGCATCACAGTTACAACACACAGAACAAATCTAAAAATCAATGAATACGAACATCTTGCCCTCAAATAGCAAGAGAACTTAAAAGGCTTCGTTAAGTCTTTTATGTTTTTGAGAAAGAACAGAAACCAAAACAGATATATCGGACTAATAAGAAAATGACTACAAGAGGCAGTTACTGAAAAAAAGAAAAAACACCAAAAACCAAAAATAAACCTACTTATAGTAATAACATTAGTAATTTAATTTAGAAATTAGTGAGTTTGCAAGTGTAAGACAGCTGATTAGTATTACCAACACTTAAAATGTTGTGCAAAGCAAAATGCATACCATTACTAAAGGTAAACTGTTTTGATTAGTCTGTTGAAAACTTTTACCTAGATTCCTTCACTCATTAGCTGACAAAAAAATTCTAATGAAGATGTTCGCAACAAAATATTGGATTATCTTTATTTTCACCCCTTTTTATTCTAATAAATTACACAGAAAGGATTTGAAAAACAAATTTTTTTTTAGGAATAATGAAATTAAACAGGACATTCAAACACATTTTCACATGGGTCTTAGAGAACTTCTCATTAATTTATAATTCTACCAGATCCTTGGTTTTATGGAAAAATACCAGCTAGCTCCAAGAAAAAGTGATCCTCAAATGTTTCAGCCATACCTGTTTCTGAGCTTCTACTTTTTGCTTTCTGGTTGGGTCAATTGCATCTACCATCCATTTGATTGTAAAGTATGTTACTGCACCAAATATCGTCAAACGGAAAATTAAACCAACAACTTCATTCCGACTCAAGGGACGAGAAAAGGCTTCAGCATGTACCATCTTGATTAACCTTAAAAAACAAACAGAAATGTCACTAAATTACTAGATTCATTACAATTGGGAGACTGATAATAAGTAGCTTAAACTTAGCAAGAAAAACTAACTTCTAGTCAAATTCAACATTACCTGCCTAAGTGTTTTAAGGAAAAATGAACATACCAAAAACTGAGGTTTAATGGACTTTTTAATGAATTTTCCTTAAAGCTCATAGAAGTAAACAATAATTCTGCAACAATGCAGTCAACATCTTATGGTATTTACTCTTTTAACAGTTTTAAAATAACTATTTCAGAAAACCTAGAGATATATTGACCAGAACACTAATTCAACTGAAGAAAGGCAGCCAGACAATGAAATACTTTACTAACGTGACAGTTGGAATTTCCCCTAAGTACAATGTACAACAAACAATTTTTGAGTGAAACTAAAACTGAACAGACTCGCTTTTTCCTCAGGCTTACGTTTCAGGTTTTCGAGGCCTGCTTAAATTTAAACATGCCATTTTCTCTATTAATAAGTGACATTAAATGTTTTGAGCCATCCTATTGTTTTCAACCACCCAGCTAAATGTGAAGCACTAGAATCTTCAAACATTTTTAAACCACAAGAATACAGTAGTCACCGAAGACAGAAAAAAAAAGGCAGCATGCCTACTTTTACCTATATTTCTGAGCAGATACCTCGATCACATACAGACTGGCAGAAGGCATGGACACCCCTGTCAATAAGGCAATAACTACCCCAAACAATAAGGTTGTTACGGACGACGGGACTGTCACATTTTGGAAGACAGGATCTCAAATTCAAATAATGCTATTTTTCTCTCATGGTACAAGACTAAGCTGAGTGCTATGCTATGTCAGAAAGAGAGAGAATATATTCTGCACTCATGTGAAAAGGAATAAACCAGAATTTGCACAGATGGCTCAGTCATGGGTAAAAATTAGGAACTGCATAGATTCCTATCTATGGTCCTTCCTCCACCAAAATTAGTTTCCTTTGTCAGTACTACTATTCAATTAAAAATCGTCTTCCCCTCCCACCCTCTGGAACAGTTCCAAGAATTTTTAGATTCCCTTTTAGATTCCCTCCTTCTTAGATCCCTCCCTCCTTCCATTCAAGAGTATATACTTCTCTCTGATAAAAAGACTTCAAAGCTTTCCCTTTACAAGACTGCCAAGTGTTCAAGACTACTGTAACCTAGCCTCAAAGAGTAACATTTAAGCATTTTACTTCTCACCACTTCTCAACAAGAACTTTCAATAGCTGGAGTGGCTGGTGTCGGAAAATGCCATGTGTATTTTCCCTCCACCGTATTTGCCTGGTACCCTGGATAGGACATTTCTCTCCCTTCATCTAGGATTAGTCAAATTCTATCCAAACTTCAAAAACCAACTTTACCTTCTTCATCTTTCTGTCACATACAAGAGACACATTCAGTAATTATCTGTTCAACAGATAAACTGCAACTGCAGAAACACTTCCCACTCAATTATTCCAACAAAAATGCTGCCAGACTTTGAACGATTTCCACCCCCCCCCCAAATTTTTATGTTTCTCCCTTACTAGGGCCCATTTACTTCACAACAGTACGTTATTTAACTTAAACTTAACAACAAAATAATTGAAAGCCTTCATTTCAGATACAGAATCTTTGAGCTAGGGACATTAAGTGATTTAATCACACCATTAAGCACCTATTGAACATGTATTTATAATGCCTACTATATACTGGGCACACAATAAGGGCTAAGATAAAATTACTGTCCTCAAGGAACACACAATTCAGTTATTATATTAATTATATCTTTAGAAATGGAGCTAGGGAGGAAAAGCCATCTAATTAAAGTCTCTCCTCATGCAACAAATCCAAGTGTGCTTACATCCATCAGCATGGATTCCTAAAGGTAAGTTAACAATAGTCCACTGCTTAAAAGTAAAAAATTGACTTCTCTACCCTTAATTCCAACAGAGTAAATTCGAAAATGCAGCTGGAAGATGTGATATCATTACGCGGGGATATTATTCACAGATGGAGACAAACCAATAGGCAAAATCAAGGTTTTATTCACTTAATCTGTGAAAACTCGTGATATTCGAGTAAAACGTTCTCGTTTATTTGAAAGTTTGAGTTAGTAGTGATAGAACCGCCACCTACTGGATGTTCACGGAACTACATGAACAACTAGGGCAAGTTTCAGTACATTCCAGTCGTCGAGGCAATGAGAGTTTTTAATCCTATAAAAAATTTCAAGACATCAAACCTGTTACCTATACATTTTCCTATATTTATATTAGTACCTGCAGGAGAGTACTCTAGACCTACGGCATCGCTTAAACCAGTAGTCCGTCTTTCACAATGACTTTAAAATCCTGAAATGAAACCGAAAGTCCTCCTTGTAGGTTGTAACCGTATATACTTTATTGTCCAGTCATCTATCATTCATAGGACATGGATCTACCTGCAATGTAAGCAAGCAGCACTGCAACAGAATACACAACAAAAGCGGCGTGTGCACCCGATGGTAGGGAATGTATTTCAGTCTTGTATAAGCAAACATTAAAAATCAACAAAATACACAAATATGTACAGACATACGGACGCTGTTACGTACAACTAAGTAACAGGGCAAAACTCTGCAATGCACAGTTACATGTCAGGCAAACAAGGCACCAGACACTTTTCATTTAAGAGAGTTCTCCGTCTCAGGGCAGAAAACTTTAGAAATCGTACCCCTCGTCCATGAGCAATCTACGGATCTCGGTTAGGGACCGAGAGTATGGTGAGAGTATGGTGTTTCTGTCCGAATTCACTGCAAGGTTGTAGGAAAGTTTTTCTCAACCCCAAAGTCCCAGGCTCGAGGGCAACAAGGCCCTAGGAACACAGCCTGTCACAATGACTGCCAACCTCTCCATAAAGGACAGGTTATTATTAACAGCACCATCCTCTGCGAATGCCCCGGCCCGAAGAACCGCCTCCGCCTCTGCACTAGGGGGTGGCAGTGCCTGTGCGACAGTCACACCCGGCTCCATCCGGCCGCCTCCGCCTCGGACCCCCGGTGCTGCTGAGGTCGTCCGGGGCGCCCCAGGCCCCCGCGGCGACCCGACTGTCTACCGAAAGTCCCTCGTAAATGGCCTACGTCGTGGGGGGTGTGGGGAGGAGACGACGCTAAGGAAGACCTAAGAGCCTAGGACGGGCCGGAAGCCAAGGCGAGGCCCGGGACGCCCTTGGAGGTTAATCTGCGGGATACCAAGGGCTGCGGGAAGCCGGGGGGGCGGCACGGACGACGGGCGTGGGAGGAAGGCGCCGTGACGTTCCTCGCGCGGCCTCCCAGATCCCAGCCGGTCCCCAAGGGAGCTCAGCGGGTTCCCGCGCCCGCCCCACGAGGCCCGGGAGAACCCCGCTACTCACCCCGGGGCGGACGCTGAAGCGGCAGGAGCCCTCAGCCAGCCTCACACGGGAAGGAAAGGTCGCCGGGGAGAGAGTGCTTCCGGCGGGAGCCCTGCCCCCGTCCCCTCGCACGGAGCATGCGCCGACCACAGCCGTCGGCGAGGAGGGGGCGCGCTTCCGGGTTTCAGACGAGGCGGGGGCGGGGGCGCGGGGCGGGAGGGGCCTGAGGTTTTCCGCGAAGCAGGTGCGTCGGCGGGCAGCGCTCGCCGAGGTTCTGAGTTTAGCTCCTGGGATGGAATAGGGGAAGGCGCTAATCGATTACAGGAGTCCCCTGCCGAGATCGCGGGCTCCGGGCGCGACGCTGACAAATCGGGGAGCCTGCTCCAGTGTGCGAAGAAATGCTGTGCGTCCCCGCAGAGTTCTCCCCTGACTCCTCCTGGAGCCTTCCGCCCGACCCTTGCCCCTCACCCCGCGTGCACACCAATAGGCTGCTCTTCTGTCTGTCCTTTAGCTAGTGCTGACGCGCATGGCCACCCCCCACCCCTCACCATCTGCCTTTCAGTTTCGAGGGTGAGCTCACCCTCCTCCCCCGTCTCCGCTCTGACAAACACCTGGGGGTGGCGCTTGAAAGCCGCGTGAAAGGACTTTGCAGCCCACCCAAGCAGGACTGCCAAGTCGGGACGGAATAGGTTATCTGGTGGCAGGATTTGCATTTCAGTGACTTCCCTTTTTCTTCTACACCTTCCCCTTTCCAGAATGAGAGACGTGACCCAAGAGGTCCCAAGGGAGCAAACCTGAAAGCCCAGCGCCTCTTGAACACACAGACTGCCAGGGGGCGAGATGATATTAGCCACTGTTTCCAGATAGAAGAAGCATCGCTTCCTCCAGGTAGAGGCATCAAGACTACCCTGCTCGGGAAGGCAGTTTGTGCCTTTCTGCTTTAGACATCGTCTTTGATGTCTAAAATCCTGTAGCCTGATTGTGGGAGTTAATGTATGCTGCCCTTTTTACAAGCTTATGGTGCCGTAGTAAGGTTAATAGTTACAGTTTATTGGATCCCTGCCAGGTGGTCCCGCGCGATCTGCTTCTGTGTGTTTCACATCCATAACCTAAATTCCTCCAAAAAGCAGTCCTCTTCAGTAGTCATGATTTTCTGTTTTTCTAGATGAGCAGATTTTGAGACTTAGGGAGAGAAACTTTCCTAAGTTCGTGCAACTAAGTGGCAAATGTTACTGGAACCAAATTTGATTCAGACCCTACCCTTTACACTTTCTCTTTGAGATAATAATTTAATACCAGTTCTCTTTAAGTCCAGTTGAAAGAAGATCATGAAATGACCAAATCGTAAGTCTTTAAAGGGTGAGGATGGGATGGCAGGCATGTGTAAATATTTTTAAAACTATGATTGGATTCATTAACAATCAGAATGGAATTTAATACTGAATGATACGAAGCTAGGTTTAAGAGAACTAGACTCGTTTAGAGAGTTTATAGAACTTTGGGAAGAACAGGATGGTTATGAGATCAGGACAGTGTTCACCAAACCAAACCAAACCAAAACCATGGTTGCTCAATAGTCTTGGAAGTAGACTTGGAAGAAACTCTCCATTGGTTCCCTGAGATTATCCTCAGTCTGAGTCATTGGGATGCTCCTGGGAACACGAATTGGCAGAGCTAAAAGGCAGAGATTACTGAGGGAAAGAACTTTAGGTGACTAGGATAGGCTCACAAGTAAGGAAAATGAGCTGAGAAATTCGAGACGGTAATGGACTTCCATTATTTGCTTATTGAAAATGCAGCAACTAAGGACCTTATGCCGAGGACCAGGGTGGCCAGTCTACTCAGTCTGTCTGACACTAAGTGGGTTTTTGGACTGTAGGACTTTGGTTGCTAAAACAGAGAAAGTCTTAGGCAAACCATGACGAGTTGATCTATTAAGGACATCTTACATGGATTCTAGAATGAGGTGGAACTCCTGATATGATTGCATTTAGTCTCAATTCACCTGGACTATGATTGTACAGGAAGTTGTTGGGTAAAATATGCAAGAGTCTGCATGCCCCCAAATAAATTCCCTGCTCATTTCTTTTCCAGTGGTTTGGCTATAAACCAAGTACCTGCACCTGTACCTTTTGGATCTAATTTTCATTTAGCAAATTCTCAAGAAAGCTCTTATGTCTGGGTCCTAAGACACAAATTACTGTCTTCTCACATACCATGCATGTTCATTTCCAGCTATCACTAAGTCAGCTAAGTTCTTCCAGAATAGAATGGAGTGAACATATGCTTTTCATCCCAGGATAGCTTTATATAATTCCTGGCAGCACAAAACACCATATTTGGCCCACAGTAGGGGCCCAATAAATAATTCATTGTGTATAATATTAATCAGGAAATTATAACAATGGACTTTTTTGTAGACTTTCTGGGCCTTCCCACTGTGAATGTTAGAGTCAAGATATTAAAAATGATTATTACATTTATTATAGAATGTTGGGTTTTGAGTGTTTTTTTGGTTTCTGTTTTCTTTGGGGGGGGGTTGTTTTTGGTTTTGTTTTTGTTTTTACCAATGCTTCCTAAAACAGTTCATGGCAGTTCTTGCTACTTGGAACTGAATTATCCCTTACATTTGTTAGTCGGTTGGGAGTGTGATTAATTTGCTCTGCAGCCAAGGTGAATCTCTGCACTGGACCCTGAAGGGGAAGGGATTCCTTGTTTTAGGGGTTCTCAGATTTCATTGTGGGTCTGTTCACTTGGACAACTTGGCAAAAATGGAGATTCCTACGTTATAGCTTTAGATGCTCCTAAATGGGAGTAAATGACTGCTCTAGGTTTTGAGGATTTGAATTTTGAGTAAGCATCTAAGATGGTTTGGATGTAGGTAGTTTGGGGTCACATTTTGAAAAACTACCCTAGTCAGTGAGGATTTTAGATGTGTTTTTACAAAAACCTCTGTGTTCCATCTCCAAAAGCCTGTCTGGCCAGCTGAACCATTAAGTCAGCTGGTGTATATTAAAAAAATCAAGGCAAGGGTGTCTCACATTGAGATTCAGAATAAAATCTCTTTGGAAGGAAAAACAAATCCGAAATTGTTGGGTAACTAGACACACTACACCGGACCCTACTTGTTACTCGTTAGAAATGATTCTCTTGGCAGTGATGTAGAAAGAGCAGAATTTCAACAAATTTGTAGAATTACATAGCAGTAATTATACCAGTACAATAGGCACTTGGTAGCCTTGGTTCTTTTAAAAATATTTCATCAGAAAGAATAATCTTCATTATTGTTTTGACAAGTTAAATAGGAGGGTTGGAGAAGGAAAAGTGAAGCCAGAATAGGAAGCTGTACCTGAAGCCAGAAAAGCACCAAGAAAGACTGACATTAAGTGCTTGAAGCTCCAATAGAAAGAATAAGATGGCACAGAGGCAAAAGTAATGGAAAATTAAAATTTCAACAGAATGGAAGGAGTGGAAAGATGAATTGATAGCTCCATTTTATAAAAAGCACAGAGAGCCAACAGATGCAATATAGCAAAGTTCAAAGAACATGTTTCAAATTTACTTTTCTTGCTTCTTCATTTAAAAAATTTACACATAATTTAAAATGTAGGCATGTGTAATTTCCTAATGTTATTAGGGTCGCACTAAGCCACCATCTTACATCGCTGCATAGTCCTTTTTCTTAAGCACTACTGCCAACTGGACTTTTTTACAGTTTATGCTAGCAATAAAGATCGTCTAGAACTTGGATATTTTAAATCTGCAATGTTTTGTTGTTTAGCTTTAATACAGTACTAAAAATATACCGCTCGAGTGATACTATCTGCGGAAAGTCAGGAAGGATCAAACGGGAATTGCTTGGGAAGGGGGCTAATCCCACTATAGACTCATTAGCAAAAGTTTTAAAGCATAGATGAAAGAGTAATCTCCCTAGGATTCATTTAGGACCTTCATAAATACCTTCCATATGCTTTTCTTCAATGGGAGAGGGGATGCATGGGATTGGGTGAGAATGACAAAGATGTGAATTCATCAGCTAAAATGGAAGGAACAGTAGTTGAAACATTGATTCTCAATTTCTGTAACAGCAGATTGATAGATGAAGCGTAAAACAGGACCAGATGCTGTGGTTTCCAGGATGCAGTTGGCTTCCCATGCTTTATGACCTGGAGCACTTATTGCTGTAAGTAGGCCACTTGCTTGCTCTCGTTTACCTGATTCGAGGAAAATGCCCTTGAAAGTATTTGGAAAAGAATGTGTGCTGGTACTTAACATTCTAAAAATCAAGATTGCGTAAAACCCCCTTTCCCTTCCTTTTCTCTATTAGTGTGAATAAGTCATAACCCTGAAACATCCATGAAACTAAAATGGAGGAGAAATATTTGAGATCACCTTTTCTAAGCACAAAAACCACCAAAATCTGTGTCTATTCTGTTTGCCCTCGTAATTCACCCTATTGAGAACCAACACAGGGTTCATGTCACAGAATTCTAATTGGGGTGTAAGTTTCTGTATTCTTTTATCTGATGTGAACTTCTTGAGGAGAAAGGATGCCTGGGACATAGAAGGGGCTTAACAAATCCTTCTTTATTTATGTAAGTGTAATTGACACACAAACGTTATATTAGTTTCAGGTGTCCAACATAATGATTCCACAACTTTATACATTCCACCGTGCTCACTGCAGTAAGCATAGTCACCATCTGTCACCATACAAGGTCATTACAATATTGTTGACTATATTTCCTGTGCCATACCTTCATCCCCATGTCCTACTTATGTTAAAAACAGAAGTTTAATCCCCTTCACCTATTTCATCCATCCTTCCACTCTCAATGGGTGTTTTAATTAACCAATCCCCCCCAAATCTGACATATCTAATGGGGCTTTTTAGGCTCCATTCTTATAGGTTTAACCTGACCAAGGGAGAAAAAGGAAGGAAAGATGTATGGCTCAAGGATAGGAGATGTGGAATCAAGTCTTTTTACTGACCATAGGAATATTATTGCCCTGTTGTGATAGGTCCATTCCTGATGTGTCCACCAGAGAGCAGTTCCATCCTTGGTACTTATAGGATTTGAGAACATGGACACTGCAGGGGTGCCTGGGTGGCTCAGTCATTAAGCGTCTGCCTTCAGCTCAGGTCTTGATCCCAGGGTCCTGGGAATGAGCCCCACATTGGGCTCCCTGCTTGGTGAGATGCTTCCTTATCCCTCTCTCACTCCTCCAGTTTGTATTCTCTTTCTCACTGACTTTGTCATTTAAATAAATAAAATCTTTAAAAAAAAACATACCATGGATACTGCAGTCCAACAAAACTGGGTTTGAATGCATCATCTTTTTTTTTTTTTTTTTTTTTTTTACTAGCTCTATGACCTCTGGGCCATTTATTAAGCTTACTAAGCCTCAACTTCCCCATCTTTAGTATGGGAGCAATATGCATGCCATGGAGTTGCATTGAAAATTAAATGAGACAGTGTCAGGAAGGTGTTGAGCTCTATGCCTGGCACTTAGCAAGTACTCAATAAAAATGCACTGTAACACTGATGTCTTTAATACTGATGTTTTTAATACAATGAAATGATGTTCCTTCCTTTTCAGAAGTCTGTAAGGACAAAGATTCCTTCCCATCTCCACAATATTTGCATGAAGACTTCACCTCTCGAGGTTCTAACCATAGCATCTTGTTTGGCAATGTTTCCACTGACTGGTGAAGAGATCATGCCTCTCTCTTTGACCTCTTGCTTCTCTCATTCTCAATCTTTTTTTTTTTTTTTTTTTTTTTAATTTTTTATTTTTTATAAACATATATTTTTTATATACATATATTTTTATCCCCAGGTCTGTGAATCACCAGGTTTACACACTTCACAGCACTCACCAAATCACATACCCTCCCCAATGTCCATAATCCCACCCCCTTCTCCCCAACCCCCTCCCCCCGGCAACCCTCAGTTTGTTTTGTGAGATTAAGAGTCACTTATGGTTTGTCTCCCTCCCAATCCCATCTTGTTTCATTTATTCTTCTACCCACTTAAGCCTCCATGTTGCATCACCACTTCCTCATATCAGGGAGATCATATGATAGTTGTCTTTCTCTGCTTGACTTATTTCGCTAAGCATGATACGCTCTAGTTCCATCCATGTTGTCGCAAATGGCAAGATTTCATTTCTTTTGATGGCTGCATAGTATTCCATTGTGTATATATACCACATCTTCTTGATCCATTCATCTGTTGATGGACATCTAGGTTCTTTCCATAGTTTGGCTATTGTGGACATTGCTGCTATAAACATTCGGGTGCATGTGTCCCTTTGGATCACTACATTTGTATCTTTAGGGTAAATACCCAATAGTGCAATTGCTGGGTCATAGGGCAGTTCTATTTTCAACATTTTGAGGAACCTCCATGCTGTTTTCCAGAGTGGCTGCACCAGCTTGCATTCCCACCAACAGTGTAGGAGGGTTCCCCTTTCTCCGCATCCTCGCCAGCATCTGTCATTTCCTGACTTGTTGATTTTAGCCATTCTGACTGGTGTGAGGTGATATCTCATTGTGGTTTTGATTTGTATTTCCCTGATGCCGAGTGATATGGAGCACTTTTTCATGTGTCTGTTCGCCATCTGGATGTCTTCTTTGCAGAAATGTCTGTTCATGTCTTCTGCCCATTTCTTGATTGGATTATTTGTTCTTTGGGTGTTGAGTTTGCTAAGTTCTTTATAGATTCTGGACACTAGTCCTTTATCTGATATGTCGTTTGCAAATATCTTCTCCCATTCTGTCAGTTGTCTTTTGATTTTGTTAACTGTTTCCTTTGCTGTGCAAAAGCTTTTGATCTTGATGAAATCCCAGTAGTTCATTTTTTCCCTTGCTTCCCTTGCCTTTTGCGTTGTTCCTAGGAAGATGTTGCTGCGGCAGAGGTCGAAGAGGTTGCTGCCCGTGTTCTCCTCAAGGATTTTGATGGATTCCTTTCGTACATTGAGGTCCTTCATCCATTTTGGTGGCATCACAATTCCGGACTTCAAGCTCTATTACAAAGCTGTCATCATCAAGACAGCATGGTACTGGCACAAAAACAGACACATAGATCAATGGAACAGAATAGAGAGCCCAGAAATAGACCCTCAACTCTATGGTCAACTAATCTTCGACAAAGCAGGAAAGAATGTCCAATGGAAAAAAGACAGCCTTTTCAATAAATGGTGCTGGGAAAATTGGACAGCCACATGCAGAAAAATGAAATTGGACCATTTCCTTACACCACACACAAAAATAGACTCAAAATGGATGAAGGATCTCATTCTCAATCTTAATACAGCCCTCTGGCTGACTCTTACTGATTAGTAGTCAATAAACCATTTTTGATAGTTATATAAAACCTATAAGATTCCATCCTTATGGCCACCAACAATTAAATTTAAAATATTGATCAATCCATGAAAATAGCTATCTGGATATTTCTCAGTTCACTGAAGACCATTATTGACATTGGCTGCTGTTCCCATCTGTCTAATAACAGCCATTTATCGAGCTTACAGTTCTTGCTTTCATGGAGTTCTAAAGACTAAAACATCTTATAAAAATGCAAGTCCTCACAGGGATATTGATTTTTTTTAAAGCTAAAGGTTTATCCTGTATTTCATTCCCATTTATTATTCGTTTAGGGAAAACTTCCTCTCTTAGATTATTAGGTAGGTTGTGCACAAGAAAGAGATGGGTTCAGTGGGTGAAGGTGGGATGTTGAGCCAGACTAGAGATTTTAGAGGTCGAGAGATGTGCCTCTCTTATCTTTTCTTTGCAAACTACAGCTTTCTTAGTACACTTGGGAACTATCATAATATCAGAGCTGCTGTTCTTTGTATAAAATTTAATTTTATAATAATTTTAATTGTAAATATTTTTATATTTATAATTTATTTATAGTATATATGTAAATTATATAAAAATTTTATTATATAAATTTATAATATAGTTATAAACATATTTTATTATAATTATTATAATAATTAATTTATCTGAGCACAACATATTTTAAAAAATTAACTATGTACAACTCATGGAAATGCTTCTAAAATTGAGGGAGTTTTCCTGAGCAAAAGAAATGCTATATCCTGTTTAGAGACAGAGTACGTGGCTTTCAAAAGCAAAGATAAGGTCAAACCTCGCTGATTTTAGATGCTTAAGAGGGAGATTATACTAGACCTTCTTCTTTCACCCTAGAGAGGCCCCACAATAGTGTACTGTCAAGCTAACATTAAAATCACCCTTCTCATCTTTTTATTGTCAGTGTTTCTGGAACCAGAAAAACAAAACAAAGGTGAAAGTAAGAAAAGAAAGAAAGAAAAAGCCTGTAACTTGAGTCACAGAAGTACAGGAAACAAATTAAGTATACTAAGTCGGCTGTGCTCAAAGATGCATTCAACTTCAGAACACTATACCTGATAGAGTTGCATACACTTTTCTCCTTTCCAGTCCACCACTGATTAAGTTTAAATTCCAGAGCCATTCTGAGAGCTGTCAGTGTTGAACGAGGCCAGTACCAGAGGCATGGCCCATACCTGTTTCTTTATGTCTCCTATGTTCTCAGGTAGATGGTGTATATATGTGGGGGGGCACACAGGGGACAATTAAGGAAAGGAGACAAAGAGATTGACCCTCCAACAGTGTTTCCCCACCCCACCATGGTGTTGTGCACAAAGCAGAAGATATGCTAAGGATTCTATTCGGCTGAAAGCAACATGAGAATTTTGTCTAGATGATCTTGAATCTCAAGCTGGAGATTTGAGAAATTCTGATAATACTAAATGAAAGAGCCCGCTCTGTGGCCTGTCCTGTGTTGGATAACTTTTCTGGGTCACCACTTCTAGAACTGAGCTAGTTCTACAGGCTTCGTCATTCCGTGATTCTGTGATTCTCTCTGACCTGAGTGTGAAGCAACTTCTTTGAATTTCTTCCCCCCTTGGACCCAACAAATGAAGGCTAAATTTGAATAGGTTTGCTAGGTTTGGGAGTATAGTTTAAAATATTAAGTGATGAAGGTTTCCAAGAAGATTTGCCGGCCCCCATTCCACCAGTCATAGTTGGGTCACAATGTGGTTTCACATTTGTATGCTTGAACTATAAGATAATTGATCACTGTATGTCTGGAAGAGTTCAGTTCCTTTAAGTTCAAGGACTTAGCCACAGTTATCCCTACCCTCATCTCCACCCCTATCCCAGTCTTAAGGTCAGATGGTAAAGATGGAGGAGGTCTGCTTTTCTCCACCCTGTTCATGTATGACAAGTAGAGAATAACAGTAGGAGGGCAGGCCTGGAGAAACCATGCCCTTCTTTTGTGGAAAGACCAGCTGGCTACTAAGAATGTTGCCAAGGCTTGCAAAAATGGTACTAGAGAGAAAGCAAATGCAAGAAGGCATTAAATACCAATATACTAAGGCCTATATCAAGAACTTTTTAAAAAAAGAAATGTGGTTAATGTAAAATAAACCCCATCTTCCACAGCAGATCTGAGCTCATGAGCAACTGAGGGAAAGGCGTCTTTTCTGCTTTATTACCAGTATGATTGTTTCATGCTCTTGTAAATTCCCTATTTTCTATGAAACCTTGAACTTGCCAATGAAGGTCTCAGTTAACAAGACACTTTTCAGGAACGCACCTATCAGCACCTCCAGTTGGTGAGAGATTACTATGGCAAATTCTGAAAACACTCACATAGATTCTCATGAATCATGTTTTAATTGAGAGCTGTAGAGGAAGCGTGCAAGAGTAAAGACATAGATTTATTTCTACCTATGAGTTCCCTTGGTACTTTCCTTAACAGAAAATAAATTTTACCTCTTTAAAAAAAAAATTATTTGTTTGACACAGAGAGAGAAACAGCGAGAGAGGGAACATAAGCAGGGGGAGTGGGAGAGGGAAAAGCAGGCTTCCCACTGAGCAGGGAGCCTGATGCAGGGCTCAGTCCCAGGACCCTGGGATCATGACCTGAGCTGAAGGCAGACAGACACTTAATGACTGAGCCCCCCAGGCGCCCTACCTCTTTTTTTTTTTTTTTAAAGAAGATTTTAAAATCTCGTTCTCTGGGAAGTTAATTCAAGAGTAAGAAATTCCATCCCTTTTCTACATGGTACAGTTCACTGTTAATTTCATTGACTGTTGACATACTGAGTGGTGTGCTAATCTTGGGACACATCTCTCTCACTGAAGTAACAAACCAACATTAAGAAAGATAAGACATATGCATTCTTCCTTTGATAAAGACAACTGCTCCAGTGTTCTAGAAATGGTTAAGGAAGATCTATTTTTAGGAGGATATAATTTCAAGGAATCACATTCTCTCAGGATTGAAAGAAATATTACATGTTATTGAATCTTAGTGGTTACCTCTGAATCTTGCTGTTATCCTAATAAAAATTGTTTTCAAATATTATAACAATATATCCTATTTGAGTTTTATTTTAAACTAACATACGGTAAAATTGTGCATATGTGTGTGTGTATATAGTTTTCTGAATTCTGATACAATATGTTCATACAACCATCACTACAATCAAGACACATAACAATTTCATTCTCCTAAAAAACCACCTTGTGTGACTCCTTCCTAATTAGCTCCTCAGCCCCTGGCAACCATGGATCTGTTCTCCATCACTGTAGGTTTGTCTTACGAGAATGATGTAGCAATTAAATCATGCAGTATGTAGCCTTTGAGCCTGGCTTCTTTTATTCATGCATGCCTTCGAGACTCATCCAAGATGCTGCATACGTCAATAATTCATTCGTTTTTCATTGCTGAGTAGGTGTCCATTATACTACAGTTTGTTCATTCCAGCAGTGAAGGACGTTTAGGTTGTTGCCAGTTTTTGGTAATTATGCTGAGAGCTGCTGTAAACATCTGTGTGTAGGTTTTTGTGTGAACAGAGGTTTTCATTTCCTTAGGATAAATACTGAGGAGTAGAATTGCTAGGTCATATGATAAGAGATTTTCAACTTTATGACAAACTGCTCAACTGTTTTCCACAGTAGCTGGACCATTTTGCACTGCCACAAGAATGTATATGCGTTCCATTTGTTCTGCATCCTCACCAGAATTTGATGTCAACTGTATTTTTTAAGTATTCTTATAGGTATCTAATTGTGGTTTTAATTGACATTTCCTTTAATGACTAAAGATACTCACATTTTTTCATGAGCTTATTTGCCACGCAGTTATCTACTTTGGCAAAACACCTGTTCACGTCTTTGGCTCATTTTACAATTAGGTTGTTTTCTTACTGATGGGCTTTGAGGATTCTTTATGTGTTCTAGGTACAAGGCCTTTGTCAGTATTTGATTTACAAATGTTTTCTTCTAGTCTGTAACTTCTTTTTTTTTTTTTAAAGATTTTATTTATTTATTTGACAGAGAGAAATCACAAGTAGATGGAGAGGCAGGCAGAGAGAGAGGAAGGGAAGCAGGCTCCCTGCTGAGCAGAGAGCCCGATGCGGGACTTGATCCCAAGACCCTGAGATCATGACCTGAGCCGAAGGCAGTGGCTTAACCCACTGAGCCACCCAGGTGCCCCTAGTCTGTAACTTCTTATGCTCTTACTAGTGTCTTTCGTAAAGTTTTAAATTTTGATCAAGTCCGATTTGTCACATTTTTTCATTTATGGATCATGTTTTTGGTGTCATGTGTGAGAAGTCTTTGCCATACCCCAGATCATGGAGACTCTCTCTAAAGGTTCTTCTGTAATTTTTATATTTTACATTTAGACCTATGATACATCTTGAGTTCTTATTTGTATAAAGTGTGAGATTTTCATTTTTAAGTATACGGATGTCTAACACCTTTTGTGGAAAAGACTATCCTTTGGAGCTTTGTCAAAAATCAGTTGGCCATATTTGTGAGGGCATCTTTCTGGGTTCTCAGTTCTGTTCCATTGAGTTGTTGTCTGATCTACGTAACTATCCCTTCACCATGACCACACTGTCCTGTTAATCTAACTTTATAGCATAAATTAAAAATCAGATAGTATGATTCCTCCAACTTTTTTCTCCTTTTTCAAACTTATTTTTGTCTTTTTCTAGTTCTTCTGAATTTCTGTGTTAATTTTAGGATCAGCTTGGCTGTCTCCACAAAAATTCTGCTGGGATATTTAATAGAATTGAGTTAAATCTGTGCATCAGCTTGGGGAGTTAAGTTTTCTTGTCCCCAAATAGATTTATTTATTTATTTATTTTTATTAGTGTTTTGTAGTTTTAGCACAGAGATCCTGCTTATGTTTTGTTAAATCTATTCTTAAGTATTTAAATAATTTTGGAGCTATTCTAATGATTTAAAAAAAAAATCAGTTTCAGTTGTTCATTGCTGGTATATAGATAAGATTATTTTTGTGTTTTTACCTTATCTCCTGTGACCTTCCTTAACTCAGTTCTAGGTGGAGTTTTTTGGGTCACTTTTGGTTTCAATCATGTCATCTGCAAGTAGGGACATTTTCATTTCTCCCTTTCAATGTGCATGCCTTTTATCTCTTATTCTTGCCTTATCATATGGGCTAGGAGTTTTTGTTAAATAGCGATGGTGAGAAGGAACATCTTTGCCTTGCTCCTGATCTGAAGGGGAAAGTAGTCAGTCTTATATCACTAAGTATGATATTAGATGTTAGCTTTTTGTATGTGACTTATATGAGGATGAGGAAGTTCCCTTCTTAGTTAGCTGAAAATTTTTTAAAAAATCTTAAATGGATGGTGAAATTTTTCAAGTGCTATTTCTGCATCAATCGATATGGTTATGTATCTTCTCTTCTTTAGTCTGTTAATATAATAGATTACATTAGTTGATTTTTTTAAATATTGAAGCAGCTTTGCCTTTTCAGGATAAGCCCTGCTTGGTTGAAGCATATAATTTTAAAGAATACTTCAGTGTTCAATTTGATAAGATTTTGTTTGACTTTTATGTCAGCGTTTATGAGAGATATTAACCTATAGTTTTTTTTTTTTTTTTAATTGCCTTAGTCTTGTTTTGGTATCAGGGCAATGCTGGTTTTATAAAAATAGGTTGGGAAGTGTTCTATCCTCTTCTATTTTTGGAATAGTTTATATAGAATTGGTATCCTTTCATCATTATATATCTATTGAATTCTACAGTGTAACCATCCTAGGCCTGGGAAATTATATTGAAAGGTTTTTTAAAAATGTCCTTGCAGCTATAGGATTCTTTAGGTTGTCTATTTTCTCTTTGATGAGTTTTGGTAGTTTGCTCTTAACAATTGTTCATTCTACATAAGTTGTCTTGATGTGTTTTAAGATACTGTGTTCCCTTAGTACCCTTGTAATATCTACAGGGTCTACAGTGATTTCCTTTTTTTGATTCCTGATATTGATAATTTATATCTTTTTTGGTTAAGATTTATAAATTTCATTTATCTCAAAGGGTCAGGTTTTTTTTTTTTTTTAAGATTTTATTCATTTGAGAGAGAACACACGCAGGGGGAGGGGCAGAGGGAGAAGCAAACTCCCCACAGAGCAGGGAGCTCAATGTGGGGCTCAGTCTCAGAACCCTGGGATCATGACCTGAGTTAAAGGCAGACACTCTTAACCCACTGAGCCACACAGGTGCCCCACAAAAGATGTTTTTTATTTCATTATTTTTTTCTATTAATTTTTTATTTTCAATTTCATTTATTTTTGCTCATAGCTTATTTCTTCTATTCTGCTCGATTTAGTTCTATTTTGCTCCTTTTTTGGTTTTGTTTTAAGATTTTGTTTATTGATTTTAGAGAGAGAGTCTTGGTGCGAGCAGGGGAGAAGCAAAGGGAAAGGCAAAGGGAAACAATCTCCAGGAGACTCTGCTGAGTATAGAGAAAGATGTGGGGCTTGATCCCAGGACCCTGAGATCATAATCTGAGCCAAAGTCAGATGCTTAGCTAAGCCCCTCAGGCACCCCTTGTATTTTGTTTGTTTTGTTTTGTTTTGAAGATAAGTATTTGAGATTTTTTTTTAATCTTTTTTTTTTTTGAAAGATTTTATTTATTTATTCGACAGAGAGAGATCACAAGCAGGCAGAGAGAGAGGAGGAAGCAGGCTCGCGGCTGAGCAGAGAGCCCGATGCGGGGCTCGATCCCAGGACCCTGGGATCATGACCTGAGCCGAAGGCAGCGGCTTAACCCACTGAGCCACCCAGGCGCCCCTGAGATTTTTTTTTTAAGTCTAAGCATTTAATACTGTAAATTTCCCTTTTGCACTATTTTGGCTGAATCCTATAAATTTTGATTGGTGTATTTTCATTTTTGTTCAATTCAAAATACTTTCACATTTCCCTTTTGACTTCCTCTTTGACCATGGATTATTTAGAAGGGTGTTTTTACACGTTAGATTTTTCTTTTCTTTCTTTTTTTTTGTTATTTTATCCTAATTTAAATCAATGATGATTGGGGGGCGCCTGGGTGGCTCAGTGGGTTAAAGCCTCTGCCTTTGGCTCAGGTCATGATCCCAGGGTCCTGGGATCAAACCCCACATCAGGCTCTCTGCTCAGCCTGTGGTTTTTTTTGGTTGTTTTTTATTTATTTTTTGGCTCTGTGGTCTACTTTGATATTAATATAGCTACTCTACCTTGTTTTGGTTAGTGTTTGTATGGCATCTATTCTTCCATCGTTTTATTTTTAACCTATATTAATATATTTGAATTCAGATTTTTACAGGCAATACATAGCTGCATCATGTCCTTTGTACCCACTCTGCCAATTTGTGGGTTTTAATTGCTTTATTTAAAACCATTTCTATTTAATGTAATTATTGGTATATTTGGAGATTTGATATATTTACTTGTTTTCTGTTGGTTTCCTTTTTTAAAATTTCCCCCTCATTTCTGTGTTTTCTCTTTACTGCCTTCTTTTGGGACATTTGAATGTTTTTTTAGTATTCTGTTTTACTTACTGTGTTTTTCACTATATATCTTCGTGAAAATTTTTTTTTTCAATTAATTATTTTTATTAACATATAATGTATTATTTGCCCTAGAGTTACAGGTCTGTGAATTGTCAGGCTTACACACTTCACAGCACTCACCATATCACATACCCTCCCCAATGTCCATCACTCAGCCACCCTCTCCATATCCCCCTAAAAAATGTTTTCATAGCTCTTGGGATTAAAATATAAATGTTTGATTTTCCATAATCCACATAGAACCAATCTATGTTACCATTTCGGGTGTAATATGGAGGTCTTGCCATCATTTCATGTAGATCCCTTTATGCTCTGTGTTGCAATTGTCTTATGTACCGCATTTATATACATTGAAAATTTCATCAGACATGTTGCCATTTTTGCTTTCAAACATGAAACATATTTTAAGGAACTCAAGAGAAGAATAGTCTAGATATTTACCATTTATGTTGTTCCTCCTCTATTCCTGATGTTTCAGGGTTTTTTTTTTAATGGTATAGCTTCCCTTCTATCTAAAGGAAGTCCTTTAGAAATTCTTTTTTCTTTTTTTAAGACTTTATTCATTCATTTGACAGACTTTATTCATTCATTTGACAGACAGAGATCATAAGTAGGCAGAGAGGCAGGTGGTGGTGGGGGAGGGAGCCTGTTCCCTGCTGAGCAGAGAGCCCAATGCGGGACTCGATCCCAGAACCCTGGGATCATGACCTGAGCCGAAGGCAGAGGCCTAACCCACCGAGCCACCCAGGGGCCCCTTCCTTTAGCAATTCTTTAGCACAGGTCTGCTGGCAATACATTCTCTTTGTTTTCCTTCCCTGACTGACAATGTGGTTATTTCAGCTTCACTTATGAAGAATATTTTTCCTGGATTTTGAGCTCTGGGTTGAAGGGCTGGTTTTTTTGTTTGTTTTGTTTTGTTTTTGTTTATTTTTCCCCAGCACTTTGTTGTTCCATTTTATTCTCCCCTCCATGGTTTCTGATGAGCAACCTGTAGTCATTGGATTGTTGTTGCCTTCTAAGTAATGTGTCATTTTATTTTCCTGCCAGCTTCCATGATATTTTTTTTTTGTCTTCAGTTATTAGCAATTTGATTTTGCTGTGTTTGGGCATGGATTTCTTTAGGGTTTATCATGTTTAGGGTTCACTGGGTTTCTTGAATCTGTAATTTATATTTTTCACCAAATTTGGAAAATTTTTATCATTTTTTTCCAATATGTTTTACTGTATTGTATTCTTTCTATTCCTCTTCTAGATATCCAGTAACATGAATATTAGATCTTTTGGTTTTGTCCCATTGGTCTTAGAGGTACTGTGCATTTTCTTCCCATTTTTTTTTTCTCTTCATTGTTCAGATCAAATAATTTCTGTTGAATTATCATCAGATTCACTGACTGTTTCCTGTGTTATCTCCATTCTGGGATTGAGTCCCTCCCATGAGTTCTTTATTTTGGTTATTGTATTTTTCAGGTATAAAACTTTAATTTTGTTGTTTTTAATCTTCTGTTTCTCTGTATTTAAGAATATTTCCCCTTACTCCTTGGTACACTCTTAACCAACTGAGCCACCCAGGCGTCCCGACTCCTTGGTACACTCTTATAATAACTGCTTTACAGCCTTGGTTAGTTAATTCCAGCATCTCTATCGTGTGTTCATAGACCTCTGTTACTGTCTTTTCACATGTGAGTTGAGCTTTTCCTGGTTCTATATACGCTGAATAATTTTGAATTGTATCCCAGACATTTAGAATATTATATGACTCTGGGTTTTGCTTAAATCCTATGCAGGATATTGGTATTTTTGGTTCTAGCAGGCAATAGAGGTAGTTGCATTCAAGCTGCAAATTCTAACCAGTATTCTGTGAGTTGTGGTTTCAATGTCCATTCTGTTTTCAAAGCATTTGCTGTACTATTTGGATCTATCTTTGATGTGTGCCACTACTCAGTGATCAGTCTGGGACATGTGTGGTAGCTCATTTTTGGTTTGGTCACAATCTTTGGTATACTGTTTAGGCCCAGCTCTGGCCTTGGGGAGCTTGTCGGGGAGCCTAGGAGTTTATAATCAACTTTATGTTACTTTCCTGAGTTTCTCCTTCTCCATGATCTCTGGTCCTTCCTGGTTCCCTGGACTTCCTCTTTTATTCCCATCACCAGAAAGCTAGTGCTTCAATTATCCTGTTCTGCTGCATGCTTCCTGAGACTGTGCCATGCCCTGGGCCAAGCAATAGAACCGAGAGAAAACAACTGTGATTTCCCACCCTCCAGGAGCACAGCTTCTCCACAGAGGAAAGTTTCCCTCCCTCTGAGATTTTGGTGCCTGTGGGCCCCCAGTGCCATTGGAGTCCTTGCTACTGCTGGGGTGGCAGGATTTCCTGGGGCCTGGGTTACTAGAGAACAAAAAAGAAAAAAGAAAAAGAGAAAAAAGAACAACAACAACAAAAAAGAACAAAAGAACAAAAAATGACAGATTTCCCTGACACTCTCTGAGCATCAGGAAATGAGCTAGACTAGAACTAGAGGGCTTCCCTCAGGAGTTCTCTCTGTCCTGGCACCCATTCTGAATTTCAGGCTGCCTTACATCTAGACCAGGGGGTTTTGGTAGGGGAAAAAACAGAATGGAAAACCCACTGCTGGGGTGCCTGGGTGGCTCAGGCGGTGAAGCATCTGCCTTAGGCTTGGGTCATGATCCCAGCGTCTTGAGATCGGGCCCAACATTGAGCTCCCTGCTTGGAGGAAGTCTGCTTCTCCCTCTTCCTTTGCCCTTCCCCCTGCTCCTGTGTGCTGTCTCTCTTTTGCTCTCTCTCTTGCTCTCTCTCTCTCTCTTAAATAAATAAATAAAATCTTAAAAATATCACTGCTGATTTAGTGGTGCTTTGGATTCTGGTCTTCTTTCCTGGTTCACCTGCTACTATTTATAGGCTTTTCAAATAGTTGTTCCTCGGGTTCCATCCAGGTCTCATAGGTATATTCAGTGAGAAAGGCAGGGTAGCGTGTGCTTACTCCATTTTAACCTAGGACTGGAATAACATATATTTTTTTAATTTTTTATTTTTTATAAACATATATTTTATCCCCAGGGGTACAGGGGATAAATCACCAGGTTTACACACTTCACAGCACTCACCAAAGCACATACCCTCCCCAATGCCCATAACCCCACCCCCCTTCTCCCAACCCCCTTCCCCCCAGCAACCCTCAGTTTGTTTTGTGAGATTAAGAGTCACTATGGTTTGTCTCCCTCCCAATCCCATCTTGTTTCGTTTATTCTTCTCCTACCAACTAAGCCCCCTTGTTGCATCACCACTTCCTCATATCAGGGAGATCATATGATAGTTGTCTTTCTCCGCTTGACTTATTTCGCTAAGCATGATATGCTCTAGTTCCATCCATGTTGTCGCAAATGGCAAGATTTCATTTCTTTTGATGGCTGAATAGTATTTCATTGTGTATATATACCACATCTTCTTTATCCATTCATCTGTTGATGGACATCTAGGTTCTTTCCATAGTTTGGCTATTGTGGACATTGCTGCTATAAACATCCGGGTGTACAGTGCCCCTTTGGATCACTATGTTTGTATCTTTAGGGTAAATAACCAGTAGTGCAATTGCTGGGTCATAGGGCAGTTCTATTTTCAACAATTTGAGGAACCTCCATGCTGTTTTCCAGAGTGGTTGCACCAGCTTGCATTCCCACCAACAGTGTAGGAGGGTTCCCCTTTCTCCACATCCTCGCCAGCATCTGTCATTTCCTGACTTGTTGATTTTAGCCATTCTGACTGGTGTGAGGTGATATCTCATTGTGGTTTTGATTTGTATTTCCCTGATGATGAGATATATGGAGCACTTTTTCATGTGTCTGTTGGCCATCTGGATGTCTTCTTTGCAGAAATGTCTGTTCATGTCCTCTGCCCATTTCTTGATTGGATTATTTGTTCTTTGGGTGTTGAGTTTGCTAAATTCTTTATAGATTTTGGACACTAGTCCTTTATCTGATATGTCATTTGCAAATATCTTCTCCCATTCTGTAAGTTGTCTTTTGGTTTTGTTAACTGTTTCCTTTGCTGTGCAAAAGCGTTTGATCTTGATAAAATCCCAATAGTTCATTTTTGCCCTTGCTTCCCTTGCCTTTGGTGATGTTCCTAGGAAGATGTTGCTGCGGTTGAGGTCGAAGAGGTTGCTGCCCGTGTTCTCCTCAAGGATTTTGATGGATTCCTTTCTCACATTGAGGTCCTTCATCCATTTTGAGTCTATTTTTGTGTGTGGTGTAAGGCAATGGTCCAATTTCATTTTTCTGCATGTGGCTGTCCAATTTTCCCAACACCATTTATTGAAGAGGCTGTCTTTTTTCCATTGGACATTCTTTCCTGCTTTGTCGAAGATTAGTTGGCCATAGAGTTGAGGGTCTATTTCTGGGCTCTCTATTCTGTTCCATTGATCTATGTGTCTGTTTTTGTACCAGTACCATGCTGTCTTGATGGTGACAGCTTTGTAATAGAGTTTAAAGTCCGGAATTGTGATGCCACCAACGTTGGCTTTCTTTTTCAATATCCCTTTGGCTATTCGAGGTCTTTTCTGGTTCCATATAAATTTTAGAATTATTTGTTCCATTTCTTTGAAAAAGATGGATGGTACTTTGATAGGAATTGCATTAAATGTGTAGATTGCTTTAGGTAGCATAGACATTTTCACAATATTTATTCTTCCAATCCAGGAGCATGGAACATTTTTCCATTTCTTTGTGTTGGAATAACATATTTTATTTGCTATTATGGACTGAATGTTAATGTCCCTCCAAAATTCATATGTTGAAGCCCTAACCCCCAATATGATGGTAATTCGAGAGAGACTGCCTTTGGGAAGTAATTAGGATTAGATAAGGTCTTGGAGACAGGACACTTATGATGGGATTCGGGAGTTTGTAAAAAAGGGACACCAGAGGGCGCTTGCTCTCATGCTTTTGCTCGTCCTGCCTGCTCCCTGCGATGTGAGGTCCTAGTGAGAAGGTGGCCATCTGCAAACCAGGAACTGAATTAGTCACCACTTTGATACTGGATTTCCCAGCCTCCAAAACTAAATTTTTGTTGTGCAAGCCTCCCAGTACTTTGTTATGGCGGTCCAGCCTCACTTAAGACAGTTGCCAAAATATTCATGAAAACATTCATGGCACTACATACTGTGATACTCTTACCAACTCAACTACAGCTTTTCCACATAGTTCTATGTAGTTCCACCCAGCATATTTTCTGCAAGGTTTAGTAATAAATTTTACTTAACTAAATTTCCAGACAGAAAAAGAAACAATCCCCCCAAACTAGACTGGTCGCTTTAATACTTTTTATTGGTCTAGTTATGTATCAAATATATGTTTTTTTATATGTCAATTTCTCTTAAAGATTTTATTTATTTATTTGGCAGAGAGAGCAAGAGAGCACAAGCAGGCAGAGCAGGATAGGGAGAAAGAAGATTCCCCACTGAGCAGGGAGCGCAATGCAGGGCTCCATCCTAGGACCCTGGGATCATGAGCCGAGCTGAAGGCAGTTGCTTAACCAACTGAGCCACCTGGGTGCCCGATATGTCAATGTTTTGAATAAATTTACTGCTTGATTGTTTGGGTCCCGGTCCCCTTGACTTAATATGCTCTATGTTTTCGCTGTCAATAATCTCAAGGCTAAATGGTTCAGGTCCTGTTTGGACCAATTCTTTTTATTTATTTAGGTCTCGGAGAAGCTCATTTCAAAGCGCATATGGTAAGACACCCACAGTCCATTTCTTTCATATACAGCATGGGAAAATATAAGATACAGAGTAATGCTGAAAAAATGTAAATGTGTAGAAGATAAAGAAGCTATGGAACCCTGCTTTCTTCACTTGATAAAGGCTTGTCTTCAGCAGAGAATAGTTTTAAATAAATTCATAGATGGAAATAAAACACTAGTCATTCTTGACCATCAACAATGAAGGATAATTCGTCATAACTGGAGTGGAACGAGGCTGGAACTAGGTTATTGTCTCAAGTGAGCCAAAGACTCTAGAATATATCAGTGAGCTTTGGTGCCTAAGGCAGTTTCAGGTCATGCTCTATTGCTCTCCACCAGATGGACTTTTTTTTCCCTACTCATCTTTTCCATCTCACCTGCTCTCTTTTCTTTTTCCCCTTTGCACAATATTTTACCTCTGTGAACTTGTCTTAATCCATAGAGCCGGCTCGAAGGGAGCTGCTGATCCTCGAGGGTAATGCCTCTCCTTCCTCGGCCTCTTCCTCGCGTGCTGGCTCCACCCCCATTTCTAGTCCGCCATATTGTCCTGCTCCCTAGGACTGAGTTTCAGCTCTGTCTGTGTGGGCAAGAAGGCTTGGCTTTCACTCTGCTGGGGTTCCCTTGAAAACAAAAGCTCATTACTCATTCTAGAAGAAAAAAGCTATAGTTCCCCCCCCCCATTCACTAGAGTTTTATTAAACCATTTCAGTGTTCCAGAGTTAATATGTATAATCTGTGAAACTAAACCTCACTTGTGATTTGACCATTCTGTCTTAGAGAAAATTAAAAAAGCAATGTTAGAAACAAATAATTTCACCAGAACCTGCTTGAAAGAGAAGTTAGTCTCTTAAATAAAACCAGGAGTCCACATTCTGGGCATTTTGGTTATTTATGCTGCAGCCGAGGGAAAGGTAAGGTATATTACTGTGTTTGGTTTGTATTTAAAACAGTCTCATAGGTTCCTCTTCCCACCCCCCCTTTCAGGACACAGAATATTAGGTAAGATGGACATTTCCTCTGTTAATGTTCTCTTTGGGACCAGAAAAAAAAAAAAAGATAGAAATAGTGAGGAAGGTCTTTCCAGATAATACCCCCCACCAAAAGTATTGAAAGAAGAGGTTTATGTAACAAGACATGATAATGTTGTGTAATCTATGAGTATTATTACCTAAGGATTATATTATATCCAGCTGATAAGTTGTATTTGTATGTTCAAGTGTATATTTGTACATAGTACACAGTCTTTCAGTTATTGAGTTTATAAATCCTTTACTGAGTGTCTGGTAAAAAGCGGTGCTAGGCATTGTGAGAAGGACAGAAGTTTACACAAGAGGTTGTTTTTTCCACCCTCCCCCAACCTTCAAGAAACTTCAGTGCTAACCAGGAGTAGCTTCACTGAAGTGAAGACTGAGATGGGGTTAGGAGTTGTCAGGGCTGAAGCTCGGGAGTCTGGGGGCCGTTTTGATTCTGCTACTGTACCTTCTGAATGCTGTGAATCAGGCGGATTCCTGGGAAGCCCCTGCTGGTTTGTTCTTTACACGGCTCAGCTGACATTAGCCTCCCTCCTAGTTTGTAGGAGACACTACCCAGGAAACGGTCTAGCCCACGGGGCCGGGGCTGGGAGGGAGGTGACATCTTCAGAACCGGGCTCCCCTCAGAGAACTTTGAATAGGTGGAAGAATGAGTTCATCTGCGGTCTTGCTCATGTCACAATGTTGGGCATGTGACTTAAGCATGTGGCTGGTCAAGATCAATGTGATTGGACCGCTGGACCAGCAGGCCCTGATTCTAGAGTGACTCAGCGGCCAATGCTCCTTGTCAAAACTCTTAACTGCCACGTGGTTATGGCATAAGATGTATCAATGAAAGACGTACAATTATTTTGAAAGTACTGTTTATTGGGACATCTTGAAGGACTGGGGGTGAAGGGAGTCCTTGTTTCCTTTCCATCTCCCATCTGGCACTTGTTGATTGTTATTTGTCACTCATTCAGCATTTACAGAAAGCTTACCAAACGGCAAACCATGTGCAAGGTGTGTGTAGGGGCCAGCGAGGCAAGTTAGAAGGAACAGGAGCCTCTTTCCCACAGTGACAGTTAGTGGACACTCTTACAGTGTTTACCACGTGCTAGGCTTGTTCTGAGTGCTGCGGATCTCCTCACTTAACCATTACAACCGCTGCATCCGTTAGTACTATTACCATCCCTATTAGACACTGGATGACGCTGGCATGCAGAGAGATGAACCAGCTTGCCAAAGATCTCACCACTGGTACGTGGCGGAGCAAAATTTGAAAGCAGACTCTCTGGCTCCAGAAACTGTGCTTTTAACCTCCATGCCAGATAGCTTCTCAAGGAGTTTGTGGTCTGAGTATACATGGCTAAGTCTGTCCCTTTTCAGGGTAAGGCAGCAGGGAGCGATGTAGAAGAAAGCAAGAAGTGACTCAGGTTGAGTGTGTTTGCTGTAAACTAACCCCAAGAGTGTCTGACTCAAGAAATGCTCCATTTTGTGCCCCAAGGAGAAGACTGGAATGATAGGAAATTATTAAGCACAGCAAAAAGTTGGAAAGATTTACCAGCAATGGCAATGCGGTTTAATTTTATGTCCAGGGCTACCAAGGGCTACAACCATGAATCTTCCTTTCACACACATACTATGAGGGTCAATGGATACAGTCAGTCCAATGACATCGTTTTCTCCCTTTCCTCCACTTTGCTAGTGGCACCTGTGTGAAAGCTGCTTCCCTGTGGAGGTTCATACCTGTGGGGGCATGTCTAGGAAACTGATGGGATGAGTTTGCTAGAGAGTACTTGCAGCATGCTGGGAAGTTTCAGGAGCAAATTCCTGAAGGTGGAAGACTGCAGACATGATCATCGAGCCTTAGCTGTTACAAGAGAGGGGCGACTTCAAGGGTTGGGGTAGAGAGGAAGATGGGGTCAAGTTGTAAGAAATACAGGAGATGTATTTGTGTAGCTCTCCTAACAGTAGTATGTTATCGACAAATATTCCTTATTATTTATATAATATATAACATGTAAGTCCTCACCCCAGGCTGTCTTTATAAAAACATGTTTGCAGAGACCTGAAAAAGAAAATGTAAACATGCCCGAGGTCTTCCTAAGACCTCCTATATGCCCTTTAACGAGCTTCTACATTTCTAAATGTTAACAAATGTTAGTAATAATAAATGGTGGTATATAGTATCGTTATTGCTCTTATTCACATTTTTTTGTTGTCACTAATTTTGTATCATGGTCAGTTGGAAAATAGGATTTAATTTTTGAAAATACTCAGCTATTTAAGTAGATTTTTCTAAACAGAAGGAGAGGAATGAAATTCACCCAGATAGGTAAGGAACTTAATGGTTATTAGTGGGCCTTACGGATTTTGCATTCCTACAGAAACAAACTTGTGACCTAGGATTTTATTATCATAGAATGAATTTCTTGCTAAGAGTTGCTTTCTGCTTATCTCACCATTTGATATTTACAAGATCACTAATATTTCCTCTCTCCACCCTAAATACCTTACTTCTTTACAGGCAAGTAAGATTTCAGAAAGATGATGGGGAAATTCTTTTCCTTCTAATTGGTTCTTTGGCCCTTTTAATCCCCCTTCTTCCACTCCCAGCAGGGCATTAGTCATTAAAATGCGTCAGACAACTGTGGAACCCTCAGGATTGTAACTTTGATATGATCACGTTACACACCCATTCAAAGTCCTCTGCTCCAGGGTCAAGGTTTGGATGATGTCACACAGCCTATGGAGCTCATACCTCCTCGACTGGTTTTTCTGTTGTGAGAAGGATGGGAAAGGGGAGGAAGGTGAACCCCCCATCATTCCGAGGATCACATGTAACTATAGTCTAGTAAATCAAGATACTCCCATGTTGACAGGTTAATCTAGTTTATTCCTATTAACCTCGTATATAATATTCTATTACATGAAACTAATCACATTTTATTCATCCATATTGATGGATATTTAGGTTCTAACTTCGTGCTATTTCCAATACTATTGCTGTGAATGTCCTTATGTGTTTGTATGCCATCTAGGAAAGTTTCTATAGAAGAGGAGTCTTTAGACTTTTTACCCCACAATTTGGAAATTGGAATCAAATTTTTTATCATAACTTTTGGTTGCAAAGGAATTGATTTGCTTGTAATGTAAACATTAACATTTAAAAGTAGATTTCTTTGGGCACCTGGGTGGCACAGCCTGTTAAGCGTCCAACTCTCGCTTTTGGCTCTGGTGGTGATCTCAGGGTCTTGGGATCAAGCCCCGTGTCGGGCTCTGTGCTCAGAAGGGAATCTGCTTGAGACTTTCTCTCCCTCTCCTCCTGCCCTGCCCCTGGCTCTTGCTCTCTCAAATAAATAAATAAATCTTAAAAAAAAAAAAAAATAGAAGTGGGATTCTTAAATGTATCCAGTGGCATAAAAATACCAAAGTAATCTGATACTCACCATTATACATCAAACATTAATTATATGAACAAGGTCTCTTATAGTGGGAAATTCTACATCCCTTCTTTTTCTTTTGGGACTTGAACTTTCTACTTCAGTCACAGGTTCTTATCTGAATATAATATACATTTTATGTGTTATGTGTGAGTGTTTTCTACTGATCACTTTGCCATATTTCTTTGCCAACAAATTTTACATATAAACTTAAATTACATTGAATTTCTTTAACCGTAATACTCCAAAGTGTTAAAAATTTTTCTGAATTGAGTTATCATTATTTTTAGTTCACAACTGACCACACACAAAATCAGTGGAACTTTAAGAAATTGGTTTGTATATCATGAACGAATTTCACTTCTTTTTAGAAGACCAGTTCAGCATCGGTTTATGCCCAGTTCTTGCTTTTATATTATAAACATTGAGGACAACCATTCACATACATAAATAAGTAGGTAACAGTTGGAATAAATTGAGTAAATGATGTTACTCATTTATTTGAAAGCTTTCCATGCTGTATGCCCCACATCACTTAGTGGTGTTATTTTTAATGATTAATCAGTGGGTGCTGTCTTTCTTCAATTCACTAGGAAAGAAGAAATGTTAATACTCGTATTCAGAAGTGTTTGTCGGTAGGCTCAGCTTCTTAACGTTGCTCTCATTATTTTGGATTGTCTCTTTAGCTTCTTGTATGTCATTACCCTTTGGGGCAGCACAACCTCAAGCACCCAGATAAAGAACAGGGGTGTGCCTTTCTCTTCTAAAGAGGAAAAAAGGGCCACTATGAATGGAAGGTAGGGATTAGGAACCACAGGGGTGCTTGACTCCATGGGTTCTCAGGTAGTTCAGACTTAGGAGGGAGTGTACATAGAAGATAAAGATCTGGACTTAACCCCCTAAAAACTGTCTGTGTGCCCCCATTTTCCAGTTTGAAACTCCTACTCTGAGATTTCTCCCCAGCAGCAGAATTGCTAGTGTTCGAGTCTCCTATGCCGTGTGACCGTTTCTCCAAATCCATGTCGCTGAGGATGTTGCTCTGGTTCTCAAGGACTCAGGAGAGGTTCCCTTTTGAGGATCCCCATACATGATTCATAGGAGTCTTCTAACTTTGGGAAAACCCCATGGTCATTGTATTTAAATGACTGGTGGCCAGTAAGTGGTAAGCGACCAGAGTTCTAAGAGATGTGTAATTTCTACAATTTGCTTTGGGACAACCTCTGAAAGTATTTTCATGCATAACTGACTTTCTTTTAAAGGGCATCCTGAGTCTCCATCAGCCACGGTGGCACAAGAACAGCACTCTCCTTGGTTGGCGGTCTGTGCCCTGAAGCAGAAATGCCTTTAATTGTTCATTGCGAACCAAACAGATGTCTAGAGGAGAAGGTTATTAAAAATATTTTGTGCAGTTTGGGAGAACTAGAAGTCTGGATTGCTTGACCTAACCTCACCAGGCAAACCCAAGACAAGGAAGCTACCAAGGTATGTAAGCTACAAACGTGGCTTATTCTTAGGGCAAAACTTTCCGGTCTGCAAATTTCTGGATATAGTTAAAAGGGGCAGTGCATTTCAAAAATAGAGTAACAGCCATCCTCGGGCAAGAGAATTCCACTTTAAACACAGAAGACTTGGGGCGCCTGGGTGGCTCAGTGGGTTAAGGCCTCTGCCTTCGGCTCAGATCATGATCCCAGGGCCCTGGGATTGAGCCCCACGTCAGGCTCTCTGCTCAGTGGGGAGCCTGCTTCCTCCTCTCTCTCTCTCTCTGCTTGCCTCTCTGCCTACTTGTGAACTCTGTCTGTCAAATAAATAAAATCTTAAAAAAAAAAAAGAAATAAAAACAGAAGACTTAATGTGCCAAATTCAAATCATAAGGAAAGGTTGCCCAGTTAATAGGACAAATGCCTCAACATTGTAAAATAAACAGAATTTGAAATGCAGACAATCCTATTTTATAGTTATTATAAGTTATTTTAAAAAATATAAAGACCAAATAATAAAGCAATAAAATATATTACAGTTAGCAAGTTTATAAGAACACATTGACAGTGAGGCACAGCTTAATTTAGGTCTCCCTTCCACTTACCTCAACAGGTGACCTAAGAAGGGGGTGGTTCTGTAAGCTCTAGCAGCCAGTGGCCTGGGGCCACTCTTTGGGAGGCAGCCAAGACAAAGGTACTATGTCCAGGAAAGAAATTTCAAAGAGGACTTAAGTCCTAGAGCTAAGAAAATAAGGGTTTGTTTGTTTGTTTGTTTGTTTTCTCCTTAGAAAAATATACTGTTTCTATCCATTAGCTTCCACTTCCTCCCAAGTTCCCTGGCTTTATGAAATTTATGTTTAGGATTTGAAGTATTCCCAGATTAATTGTTAAGTTTAATGACCTTTTGCTTACAGACCTCCTTTTCCTCTTGGGTTTCCTGAAATGTAAAACCTGCACATCTTTTTTTTTTTTTTTAAGATTTTATTTATTTGACAGAGAGAGAGAGAGCGCACAAACGGGAGAGTGGCAGAGAGAGTGGGAGAAGTAGGCTCCCTGCTGAGCAGGGAACCCAACATGCGGACTCGATCCCAGGACCCTGAGATCATGACCTGAGCCGAAGGCAGATGCTTAACCCACTGAGCCACCCAGGCTGCCAAACCTATCTATCTTTTAAGAAACGCAGCATACTTAAGTACAACTAATTAGCAGAAATCCACCAAAGAAAACTATTCACCTTTTGTATTTAGAAAAGATAAAATTTCTCTTCTAAGGTAGATCTGATGTTAGGTTTCTCTATGGTATTCTTTCTGAAGTTGCTGTAAGATGGAAAAACCTCAATCACCATGAGAGTACTTTTGAACTTACTGATCCCGAGACATTGTTAACAAGTCTATAAGGCATAGACTCTAGAACTGCTTTATTTTGTCATTAAGTGGAACCATGGAAATTAAATGGTGCCCCCCCCACTCCACTGGGCCACTAGGTTAGGTTTAAAAAAATTAAATGTAAATTAAAGATACTGTATTCCTGTGGTTGAAAAATCAAAAGGCACAGAGCAATAGCATAATGTACGATGGGAATTACAGCCCTTGGAGCCGTGTAACTGGACCGTGCTGTAAATGTCACCTTCACACCTGTCTTCTAGCTGTATCAGTATGTTAATAAGATTTTTTTTTTTTTTTTTTTTTGAGAGAGAGGGAAAAGAAGAGAGAGCGTGTGGTGGGGGGGGGGGGGTCGGGGAGCAGAGGGAGAGAGACAATCTTAAGTAGGCTCCACAGCCAGTGCAGAGCCTGACACCAGGCTCAATCTCACGCCCGGAGCTGATGAGATCAAGAGTTGGATGCTTAACAGACTGAACCACCCGCGCACCCCAATAAGGAGAATCTTGAAATGTAGAGGTGAGTAGGAGGGAGATGGGACTAGGATGAAAGAGAACGGCAAGAAAGAGGACAGGGAAAGGGAGAGTAGGATGGAAGGAAGAGGATGTGTTAGTCCTTTGGGGCCACTGCAGCTAACCACAGTAGCCTGGGTGGCTTCCAGGCCATGGAAATATACTTCTCACAGTTTGGGAAGCGGAAAGCCCCAGGTCAGCCTGCCTGCAGGATTGGGTTCTGTGTTAGGGGGAGGGTGAGCTTCCTGATTGACAGATGGCTGTCTTCCCGATGACCTCACCTGGCATGGTGGAAGAGGGACGGAGCTCAGACAGGCCTCTTTCCTAAGGGCACTAGTGCCATTCATAAGGTCTGCATGCTCAGAACCCAGTTGCCTGCCAAAGGCCTACCTCCTGATACCAGTTTCAACCTAAGATTTTGGGGGAGGTGGTGGTGGCGGTGGTGGGCACACACATTGAATCCATGGCAGCTTGGAAAAACCGAGGCCGTGCACAAAGGATCAGCACCTTTCCCAGCCCTCTCTTGCAAAGGTCCTTTCAGTGTATTTGTATAAGGATAGAAGAGGAAGGGGCATCAGGCTGGCTCAGTCACTGGAGCATGCAACTTTTGATCTCAGGATTGTGGGTGTGAGCACCATATTGGGAGCAGAGATTACCTAAAAAATAAAGTTTTGGGGCGCCTGGATGGCCCAGTTGGTTACGCATCCGATTCTTGGTTTCAGCTCAGGTTGTGACTCCTGGGTCATGAGATAGAGCCTCTTGTGTGGAGCGGAGTTTGTTTGAGATTCTCTCTCTCCCTCTTGCCCCCCCCCCCCAGCTTGCTCTCTGTCTCTCGCTCTCTCTAAAATAAATAAAACCTTTTAAACATAAAATATTTAAAAGAAAAGGATAGAAGAGGAAAAAATGGGAAGTTAAGTAAAGGAAAAAAAAAAAAAGACCTTTATCTGGGGAAGAGTATTAGTGAGCCCGTGGGAATTCTTAACCACATGAATGTGTTACTCGAATGAACTTATCTGTATTGCTTTTCCCTCCCCTATCTGTTTTACTTAGCCTCAACCAGGCATATTTTATTATTTTGGGGTTTAGGTTTTAGGGGAAATTTCAGAACGAATAGGCATAAATATTTGTGGAAGAGAGGCAAGCAGGGGTGCAGCCTCTCCTGCCTTCATACCAGAAACAAACTAATACTTCTCTGGGGCAAACTGGCCTGTTGAAACCCAGAGTCCAGCTGTCTCTCTGCAGTGACCTGTTCAGACTGCAAGGAGCTCCCCTGTGTGGTGTTGCATCCTACAGAACATGTCCTGTTGATTATACCGAGCACCGTTTATACGGTGTCCTGCTCTTCAGCAGACGGCAGTGTTCCCTCTCTTCCCAACCACCTTGGCCATTCCCTTCCTTTTCTTTTTTCCAGGCTCCATATGAGGGCTGCCTCTTTAATGTCCTTGGGAGATACTCTTCCAATGATCCTAGCACTGAGGGGGAGCAAACTAACAACGGGTAGCAATTCGTGTTTTCACATTTGACCTTTAGAGTCCTAATCTCCTGGTCTAATGAATTGCCCCAACTCAGGGCAAGAGAGTGAGCATTAGTAATCATATTGTTTCCTTACTTATCCCTGTCTTACCCTGTTCTCAACCTTGAGGATCCTCAAGCAGTCTTCTTGTTCCCTTCATTCCCCCTGCCCAAGGCTTGAAAACACTATTAAAAGCTACCTGTAGCCAAATTTCTCTCTAATTAACCTTTTGGGATTTTATCAAAATGAGGTTTTCTTCCCATCTTTATTTTCAGTTGGAATAGCAGAAATTTTCCCAGGCTGCAATCCAGGGTCCCTCCCCAAGTAGCTGTGTAATCTGGGCATATAAATCCTTTGGGCTGCAGGTCACCATGTGTAAAACGGGGTTGGTGAAATAAGGGAATTTGAGGTTTCTCCCAGCTCTTACAGCCCCGGATCCGAATATCATGGGCCACTGCGTTGAATAGTGGGGGTACTGTGACACCAGATGAGTGTTTCTCTTATTTTCTTTGAGTGGCAAAAGTTATTCAATAGCATGAAGAGTCAGAAGAGGAGAGGGAGTTGATCCAGGGAGAGAGGGTACCTAGGGTAAGGTGCGACATGTCAGCCACACTAGACCTCAATGATGACAGATGTTCTTGAGTACTTCCCTGGGGCAGAGGACACCAAACAGACATTCAGTCTTAAATGCCAGAACTCCTTTAGTGTGCTCATTTATTTAAAAGTGGAATCAGGGGGCTCTGGGTGGCTTAGTGAGTTAAAGCCTCTGACTTCAGCTCAGGTCATGATCTCAGGATCCTGGGATCAAGCCCTGCATTGGGCTCTCGGCTCAGCGGGGAGCCTGCTTCCTCCTCTCTCTGCCTGCCTCTGCCTACTTGGGATCTCTGTCTGCCAAATAAATAAGTAAAATCTTTAAAAAAAAAAAAAAAGTGCAATCAGAGTTGAGCTCTCTCCCTGGTTTATTTGATATTCTTCTGATATTGGGCATCTGTTGATTTTTAGACTTAATTGTATTGGCCGAGGTCCCCCCCCCTTTTTTTTTTACCTTATGAAAACATTAAATGATCATTGTAAAGAACCTTCAGCCCGTACAAAAAGAAAGAAATGGAAAGAGAAAGTCTCCTCCCTCGGAAGCACTCCCTCCCCAGCCTGTAGTCAGAGATAAGCAGTGTTATCTTCTCTCCTGTTTATTCTTTTGGATATTTTCCATGGATTTATGTAAATACAGATAAATGTATTATCACTTCTGTTTTATTTTACTGATGGATAATTTTGTGGCATGTATTAATCCTAGTGTAGAAATATGCAGGTAACATTGATGAGAGAACCAGTGAAAAAATTATAGGATTAGGGAACAAGATGGGTAACAAACAGAAAACGGTTTCTAATCAAATTGTCAACTAATAGCGATGATTCTTTTTTTTAAAAAAAAAAGAAAGGTTTTTTCTTTTCTTTTCTTTTCTTTCTTTCTTTTTTTTTTTTTTTTTTTGAGAGAGAGAGAAAGTACAAGCAGGGAGAAGGTCAGAGCAGAGGGAGAGAGAGAATCCCAAGCAGACTCCCCATGGAGCACCACACAGAGCTGGGTCTCAGGACCCTGACATCACAACCTGAGCTGAAATAAAGAACAAAATGGTTAACCGACTGAGCCACCCAGATGCCCTGATATCAATGATTCTTAAATGATAGAGTTTCCAGGAAGAATTGACCATGAAGATTGGTCAATTCTAGGGAGGCATTTCTAGGGGCGTGAGCTGGGATCATGGTGGTAGAGAACTACCTACAGTTCCTCCATTTCTCTCCATGCTTACTACTGAGAGGTAGATTCTCTTTTCCCGCCGCCCCACCCCAACCGAGAATCTTGACAGCCTCTGTTACTTGCTTCGGTCAATAGAACAAAGCAAAAATGAAGCTATTCCAGTTCTGTGCCTACACCTGGCAACTTACGTTTTTTGCTCTCTTGGACAATAATTATCACGTAAAGAACACTCCCAGCTGTGTTGAAGAGGAAGGCTTCATGGAGGCACCATGCCTCTGGAGAATGAGACCCTGTGAAGGGAGACAGGCCCAGCTCCTTGCTATTCCAGCCCACTGTAGCTGAACTACTAGCCCTGTGCTGGAGGTCGTCTCACGTCCTCCAGCCCCAATCAAGCCACCCCAGCCAGCAGTACAGGAAGGAAAGACAAGCTGTCACCATTGTGCTGTCCATTGTGCAGAATGGTGAGCAAGAAAATGGTCAATGCTTTTCAAGCTGCCACATTTTGGGGTAGTGTGTTATGCATAATAAATAGTGGAAATCAATGTCTGAAAGTTGGGTGTTGGCTTAACAAAAATCTGAGACCCATGGCATCGGCTTTGGGACCAGGCATTGGGTAGAGATTGGAGAGATGATGAAGGAACCATAACTCTTTTTTTTTTTTTTTTAAAATTCAGTAATTTTTAAAAATGTTCTATTTTGAAACAATTTTCAAAATAGTCACAAAAATGGCATAGAGTTCACACATGTTCTTCACCCAGCTTCCCTCATGGTGATAAATTGCATAGCCAGGGAATAATGATCCAAACCAGGAAATTGACATAAACCACAGGTCTTGTAGGAACTTTGCCAGTTTTTCTGGTGATGTTCTTTTTCCATTTCAGAATCCAATCCAGGGGAGTGTGTGGGTGGCTCAGTGGGTAAAAGCCTCTGCCTTTGGCTCAGGTCATGATCCCAGGGTTTTGGGATCAAGCCCCACATCCAGCTCTCTGTTCAGCAGGGAGCCTGCTTCCTCCTCTCTCTCTACCTGCCTCTCTGCCTACTTGTGATCTCTGTCAAATAAATAAATAAAATCTTAAAAAAAAAAAAAAAGAATCCAATCTAGGGTCCTGCGTTTGCATTTAGTTGATGTTATCTCCTTAGTCTGGGAAGGAGCCTTTTAAGGGAGTCTCTGAGGGTCATGAGGAAATTGTACTACAGGTTGGAGCGGTGATCCTGTGTAGGGCAATATGTCGGGCAGCCCTTGTGTGCAGTGAAACACAGAAAAGACAGAAAATGTACCTAATGAACCTGTAGATCTGGCAAACGGAAGTTTCAAGCTACACATTCAGAGTATCAGTTGGCTTCTCTTAGTGATATGTGATAGTGTTACAGAGAGAGATGTGTTAAAAAAGGCATTCTTCAGTTTTCAAGCAGAATGTAGAGGAAATAGGGCCTTGGAAATTCTGTGATGTCAGCGATAGTCTCAAAAGAAGAAATGGCCTCTGGGGCCTGCCTTTCAAATGGGGCCTTGAGGTAAAAATCCAATCAAGACTCCATGTTTAAGCCTCTTCAGGTGTTAAGATGTTGTCTCATAGACCATCTCATCTAGCCCAAAGGGCTTCTAAGAAGAACCTTCAATGAGTCCAACAGCAGCTTTGGTAGGGCCTGAAGTTGACACAAGTTTGTTTTTAGAAGAATTACAGATGTTGCTTTGTGGGCAGAGTTGTTGTAGGCAAGAAGTAAACTCCATTAAGAGTCATAGGAGACTCACAGAACGTTGAAGACAGTTATATTGATGAAGTCAGTGCTAGCCTGAACTAAAGAGGAAAGAGTTCAAAATGGAAAAAAAGCCACGGGGCCCCCAACTTTCTGTGCGTAGGACCTAGGCCAAGAGAGCTGTTGGACCGGAAAGGGCAGGCAGTGGCCTGTGGAAAAGGGAGCTTCAGAGGTTGTAGCCTGCACCCCGGAGGTGCGAGCCAGGAATAGTGGGTTGGAAAGCGCCTCCCAGGAGAAGAACCAGACCGTAATGGTGGTCTGGGTCCAGAGTGAGGGTGACAGTGCTCAGCTGGCTTTCTGAACTGCTAGGAATGGTAGCTGCTCCATGCCTTCTGTTTCCCCCCTGCTTTGATCAGGAGCATCTGTCTAGTTATCTTATCCCTGCCTCAGCATCATACGTTGTGTCTGTAACTTGTCTTTTCAGCTCACAGCAGCTAAATGTATCTAAAATGCCTCAGTCACACTTGGGCCTGGTGTCTATCATTAGATCTGGGCCCTTTGAGCCAGTGTTGCACAGAATGACAATCTGGGGGGCAGGAGGGAGTGTATTTTGCTAATCTGGTGGTGTGTGTGTGTGAGAGAGAGAGAGAGAGAGAATTATTGTGGCCCGTGATACAGTGGTTCCCAATGTGACTGCCAACAGTTCCTCCCATTCCAGGCACTCCTTCCATTAAGGAGTATGGTCTCTTTCCTGCTCCCTTGGGTCTGGGCTGGCTGGCTCTGTGACCGGCTTTGGCCGGAAGAACACAGTGAAAGTGATGTTCTGGGACTTCCAAGCCCTGGCTTTCACTGGCTTCTGCTTTCTCTTTCTTGGGATCCAGGCTGTAAAGAAAGTAGAAAGGAGCTCGGGCTGGCCACTGAATCATGAGCAGTGACATGAAGAGAGGGGGCCACCAGCCATTTCAGTGCCCCAGTGGAAGCATCAGACACCAGGGAAGCCATCTAGGCCGTCCCAGCCCCAGCATAACTCACAGCTAGAGGCGACCACACGTCTGACCCCAGCTGCTGCCCTGGGAAGGCAGAACTGCCCAGCTGTGCCCTTTCCAAATTGCAGAATCGTGAGCAAAGAAGTGGTGGTGGTCCTCTTAAGGCACCGAGCTTATGGTGGTTTTTTATGCAGCAATAGATCATTGCTAATTGAACCTTACCAAATGTCAAGGTTCTTTCAACTGCTTTGATTTTACTCCCTGGGCTGTGAAGAGGTTGTAACAGATAAAGAAGCCAAGTTTCAAGGAGAGTCCATTCCATAAAGGCTGGGCCCTCTATGCCAGTCACTGCTATGTCCACGGAGCTTTGCACAGAATGAGCACATAACAGATGACCAAATATTTGTTGACAGGACAATTATGAATGGTGATAAAAGATGCCACACCATGAGAAAGAAAGACAAAAAAAAATATTTTAAAAAGAGTTTGTCTCATTCTTTTTTTTTTTTTTTCCTTTCAAAAAGGTGCTCTTCATCTTCAGAAACAATGATGCCTCAGATGCCAGAAGGATGTCCTGAAGCGAAAGATTTGTAGGAGTGAGGCACGGGAAACCTTGACTCCTTCTCTATGTCCCTCCTACACCTAGACGAAAGAGGGCGACTCTGGGATGCACCCGGCAAATGCACCAACACCTGCTGATAGATACAAATTATTATCTTTTTCTATTCTTGGAAGAGCTAAAAGCAGAATATATGTTCCATAGGACTATAATTAGAGTTAGTACCAAAAGGACCAGAGTAGAATATAAAATAGCCAGTGTTAGGTTGGATAGTAAAATAGTCAAAGCTAATTTGTCATGTTAGGTCTTTTCTTTCCCATCACCCTCTGGTTCAGTTTCTGAACACAGTGACCCCATGCATGCCTGTTCCTGCTCTGTGGTTCTTCCAGGAATACCCGGCCCCACCCTTGTTTCTCTGAGAGTGATCATTTCATACAGCACACCTCTCTACTGGGACATGAAGGGAGACCCAAGTGCTGTGTGCAGTAGCTCCGGGAGACCTTAGACACAAGAAGGGAAAGTTCTTTTTTAGGGTATGGTTACTTGCAGTGCCTTCTGGAGATATGTCTTGGGCAAAAAACATCTTTATTTAAAAGAACAGCAATATTTGTAATTAGGATAAGCAAAATAAGGGGAAAAGCCTTGGACCCTTGGAATAATAGGATGGTTTAAAATTCAGACCTATAATTATTATATTTTTCTATTCTGTGTGATTTAGAAAACAGTGGTTAAACAGATAAAAATAGAAAAGATTGCTTAAAAATTAAAGCCATTGATTTAGATCTTTATTTGAAAGGTCAGTGTGTGGGAGCTGAGAAAGGCAGTATAGTGATCAGCGTTCAACAAAAGACATTTTAGCAGCAGAACCTACAAAGAGCACATCAACTATTTATATCGCCCACATCAAGTTGCTGGTTATTTCATTTATCAAAAAAAAAAAAAAGAAAGTTATTTTCTTTGGACATTCTTTGGGTGCAGTAACAATACAGTTTTGGAATCAGCTGTTAGAAACTATAATTAAAGCTGGTTTATCATGTTTACTAATTATTCGCATAGTTAGTCTCCCTGAAGCTTTATATAATTCTCCCTTTGTTACAAGCTTCTGTTTCTCCCCAGGGCAGTCTGAATCCAGACAGGTAAAGAACTAGAGTGCCTGGAAATCAATGTCTGGTAATATCTGTACAGCCAAGCAGATACCTGCAGGTGAAGTGGAAAAACAATACACAGATTTGAAACTTCCTGTGAATTTGATAGAGTTAGCTCTTTGGAGATTTCAGCTTTACCACTCGGGTAAGGCGAGCCCCTGGGTACAAGGAAGAAGTTAAGGAAAACAAAAACGGAAAACTGAAGTTTCCTTCAGGAACCTATTTAACACTGGGGAGGGAAGGAGGTGTTTATTCGGTAATTACTAATAACGACCTGATAATACTGTCTGGCTGGCCAAACATCTGTCAGCATCGATGATCCTTTTTGTTTACTGCTCGAGAGAGGCAGAGGGAGCTCACGTTCAGAAAAGCAGCAAAACCCCGGTCCCATTTTGTTCCCTCCTGCTGTGGGCCACTCTCCCATTCCAGCACTTCAAGGTGGTGCACGCCTTCTCTCCACAAGAACTCTGTGCCATGGGAGTGGAAAAGCATCCTGTCTCCTCATGAACCCATTTCCTTTCCAGGAAGTGGATTTCGGGATAGGGTAGGCTCCAGGGGCAGGGGCGGAGTAGGGCAGCACTAACACCGTGGACGCTGGAGACAAGATCAGTGACTTGAAAAACTGAGGTGGGACATTTTACCCCTCCCCAGTCTACCTCCCTTCAACTTCTTCATTTCCCCGTTCCCCACCAAGTGGTATTGGCTACCTAATGGAGCACAACTCAGTTTCTTAACACATAGTCTAGTAGAACACCTACAAATCAGGGACTCCTTATTATTGGTTATTTGTAAAATAAGGAAATCTCTGGCTTACCCTAGGCTGTGTGGATTGGGTTTTCATTTTTGGAAACCAAATGGAGGCCTTTCTCCTACTCTTTCCAGATTGTAGCAGCCCACCCCCACTTCCTTTTCCACTTGTGGCCTTCACCTCCCACAGGCTGACTAGGATCATGCACAAAAACAGCCTCCAGTGAGTATCAACGTGGAAGATTCAGCAGGTTGCTAACTCCTGTAGGGCTATCTTAAAAGGATGTAGTCTATAAATGCAAAGTGTTATGGAGCCTGGGAGATCTCTAAGAACACTGTAAATATCCCTGGTTTAATTAGTACTTGTGGAATTAGGTAATGGCCTGTGGCTTCTAAGCAAGCCCTCTTGGGGTTTCTAGTCTTCAAGGGGCTGCCTGCAACCATGATGTGCTCATGCACAGTCTTCTTTTGCAGTACGGAATAAATCCTTTTATTTTTTTTTTTTTTTTTTTTTTTTTTTTTTTTTAAAGATTTTATTCATTTATTTGACAGAGAGAAATCACAAGTAGATGGAGAGGCAGGCAGAGAGAGAGAGAGAGGGAAGCAGGCTCCCCGCTGAGCAGAGAGCCCGATGCGGGCCTTGATCCCAGGACCCTGAGATCATGACCTGAGCCGAAGGCAGCGGCTTAACCCACTGAGCCACCCAGGCGCCCCGGAATAAATCCTTTTAGACCTTCCTAGGCACCTACTCAAAATTACTGCAATACACATGCTAACTGATCCCATTCTCCCAGGTCTTTAAAAAAAAAAAAAAAAAAAAAAAAAAAAAAAAAGCAAGCCAGCCAGCCAGTGCCTCAGCCCAAGTCTCAACTCAGATACTTTGGACTCCGATTGTCTCCTTGAGTTCTACTTCCCAGGGGAAAGAAAAGGAAGAAATTCCTAGATTGATGTTGATTGATACTCTTTCTCTTCGAGCAGAAAGTGGACAACTCTCTTTGCCGCAGCTGATCAATGTCATGGTAATTGCGCTCCAGCTCTCCGAATTTCTGAACCGGCTCTCTCACGGGGATAGGTCAACCAACCAGGGCTGTTAGCCGACTTGACAGGTTTGTTCTGGGCTGATGGCCATTGACTAGGTTCTCCGACCAGATAAGTCACTTGGCTGAGTCTACAGTAGGTGGGGCGCGCTCACCAGCTTAAGGGTAGTGACTGGAAGTTTGTCGCAACGCTGGTGAATTCAGGCAGCGGGCTGCTGCGGGAGATCCCGTTTTGCTCCCGGTGCACAGCGGCAGGAAGGTGCGTCCCTGCCAGCGCAGGGCACCAGGGAGGGAAATGCCAGACCCCCGGGGCTCTGCCCCTTCTCTCACGGTGAGGAACGCGCACTGTTGGCCGCGCCAGAGCTCCAAGTCTCAGGTCTTGGCCCTTTAGCTGGCTCAGTAGGTAGCTCGCGAATGGGTAGGACCAGCTTGGAAGCTCTCCCTCCGTGGTCTGCGAGAAGCCGCGGCCAGCGGTGCGGGGAGGCGGGGGCACGTGCTCGAATGTGGGTGCTTGTGTAACCAGCTCCCCAGGCGCCAGCACCGACAGCGCTCGGGCGGGAGGCCGTCGGAGCCTGCGTTTCCGCCGCGACCCGGAGGCTCGGGGTTCCGCTGCCGACACACGGCAGCCACCCCGAGCAAAGGACGAGAGGCACTTGCCTCCCCAGCCATCATAGGGGAGTGGGAATTTGGAAAGTTCCCCAACTAGGAACACACGTGACCTCCTCCTGAAAGTAGTTCCGACTGTGACCCGCGTATCCCTCCACCTCCTTTTGAACCCTCCTCGGTCTCCTCGGCCACGCCCACTCGCAGGGGCTGCCGCTTCCTACCGTCCGGTATTTCACATTCGGGCCCGGGCAGCGCCGGCCGCCGGCGTGCGCAGCCCGGCTCGGGGGAGCGCGGAAGCCGGCCCGCGGCGATCCACCCGGCCGGGTTTTCACAGCGCCCCGAAAGGGGGCGGGGCGAGGCAGCTCTTGAGTCCCGAGCCCTCAGTCCGCCGCGGTGAACCGAGCTGGAGCTCCGAGGGGAGGGACGCGCAGCTCTCCAGGGGGCAATGCGGGGGGCTGCGGTGTGGGTCCGTCCCCCGGGGTACGCTTTCGGGGCAACGCGGACAGTAGTCCTTGGAGGCCCAGACATTTAGGGACGGTGTGCTCACACGCAGCGCGCTCGGTTGCGAGCTCTCGTTTTCAGGGCGAAGGAGCCGAGCTGCTGGGGAAGCGGGAGGTGGGGCGGGGAGAGCGAGCCGGATGAGGCGATACACACGGAGACACAATAGGGGGTTGTTCTTTGTGCAAAGACTGACACCTTGAGGACGCGGGCGGGGGGGTGAGCAGAGAGGTAGGCTCCCTCGGCAAAGGCTGCTGTCGGCGAGTCCCTGCCAACGACAGTGATCGGACAGCGGTGCAAAAGGAGGACGAGGCTGGGGGCCGGGCTGGGGAAAGCTGGGGGCGGAGGCGCGGGGGAGGGGCGCCCTCGCGGCGGGGACCGTCCCCGCGTTTCCCTGGACCCTGACCAGCGCGAGTCACCTGGGCCTCCCTACCTGTCCACACAGGTAACCTCAGACTCGAGTCAGTGACACCGCTCAGTGCACCCCTCAGCTCTCCCCTTCAGCCCTCCCCGTCCCCGACCGGGTGTCTGAGCACAGGCCGAGGCTTGGCTCGTTTCCCCTCCACCGCTCCCCCCCGCCCCAACCCCCCGCCCCGCGCTGCTGCAGAAGCCGCGGCAAGTGCAACTCCTGGCTGGCGCCTCGCACAAGCCCGAGCGAGCCCCGGGCGCTCGCACTGGGCATGCTCAGTGGCGGCCGCAAGCCGGAGGCTCGGCGCTCGCCCCCGGAGCTGCCGCCCCTGCCCCTGCGCGTCCCTCCCTCCCCCGACGCGGTCTCGCCCGCCTCCCACCTCCCCTCGGGCTCCCAGGCGCCGGGCTCCCTGCGCGGCGGCGGCGGCGGCGGCGGCGGCGGAGGGGGCGGGCGGGCCGGCGGGCGGTGATGTGGCGGGACTCTTTGTGCACTGCGGCAGGATACGTGCCGGGGCGCCGAGCCGCGGCTGCGCTCGGCTCTCTCCTCTCGGAAGCTGCAGCCATGATGGAAGTTTGAGAGTTGAGCCGCTGTGAGGCGAGGCCGGGCTCAGGCGAGGGAGATGAGAGACGGCGGCGGCCGCGGCCCAGAGCCCCTCTCAGCGCCCGTGAGCAGCCGCGGGGGCAGCGCCCTCGGGGAGCCGGCCGGCCGGCGGCGGCGGCAGCGGCGGCGTCTCTCGCCTCGTCCTCGTTCTCTCTTCTAACCGTGCAGCCTCTCGCTCGGCTTCTCGTGCAAGGGACGGTGGAAGCCGCGGGCCCGGGCGGGAGCCGGCTGAGGCGCGGCGGCGGCAGCGGCAGCGGCACCTCCCGCTCCTGGAGCGGGGGGGAGAAGCGGCGGCGCCGGCCGCGGCGGCTGCAGCTCCGGGGAGGGGGCCGGAGTCGCCTGTCACCATTTCCAGGGCTGGGGCCGCCGGAGAGTTGGTCTCTCCCCTCTTACTGCCTCCAACACGGCGGCGGCGGCGGCGGCACGTCCAGGGACCCGGGCCGGCTGTAAACCTCCCCTCCGCCGCCGCCGCACCCCCCCCGGCCCGGGCTCCGGAGGCCGCCGGCGGAGGCAGCGACCGTCCCGAGGATTCGCCGTCTCCTTCTCGTCCCGCGGCCGCCGCGGCCAGGCCTCTGGCTGCTGAGGAGAAGCAGGCCCCGTCGCTGCAACCATCCAGCAGCCGCCGCAGCAGCCATTACCCGGCTGCGGTCCAGAGCCAGGCGGCGGCAGAGCGAGGGGCATCCGCTACCGCCAAGTCCAGAGCCATTTCCATCCTGCAGAAGAAGCCCCGCCACCAGCAGCTTCTGCCATCTCTCTCCTCCTTTTTCTTCAGCCACAGGCTCCCAGACATGACAGCCATCATCAAAGAGATCGTTAGCAGAAACAAAAGGAGATATCAAGAGGATGGATTCGACTTAGACTTGACCTGTATCCATTTCTGCCGCTGCCCCTCTCTGCCTTTCTGTCACTCTCGCTTAGAACGTGGGAGCAGACGGAGGCGAAAAATTTCCATGGTTTGGGTGACCGTAGCAGCTAACCCTGCTCGAATTTCTAGATCGTGTCTCTTTGGTGTCTCTCTTGAATGCATCCAGCCTAGGGTGTGTTCGGCTACATGGAACTCTGGCCCGCTTGCGAGTGTCAAGGCACCGATTGCTTTCTCGGGTCTGTGTGCGGGGTCTCTTCCGAAGGGCTATTGTCCGCTAACACAGAACGCGGTACACTGTTGGTGGATTAGTGAGCTCGGTAATCCGGTCTGCTAAATGAACAGAAAAGTAGACGCTTTGAGGTTGAGCATATTTCGATTAAATCTTGGCTTTAGGCCCTAGATCAAGGGTATAGATTAGATTAAAATGAAAATTAGTGTTGCACGTATGCATATTGCATCAGAATCTTGCACTGATTGTTTTTAGTTTCCTGGGTTGCATTGATAGACTTTTTTTTTTTTTTTTTTAATGTGAGTTGTGAGCTGATTTGCATAACTTTGGAAGCAGAGTCGTTTTCGGCATGTATGGGTGTTCTTTGGAGGGCAGAAGTAGGTTTGTGTATTTAAGCTAAGTTTAATTACAACTTTGAACTGCATTTAGAAGTTTTGTAGTTTGAAATCAGTAGTGTCATAGGGAATATGCCTCATAAGGCGCTCTTACTGGATCTTTGTTAAATTTGCCCCCCCCCCTTTTTTTCTCCTGATGGGGTGATAGAGGATAGGGCATGAAATTTGCAGCTCAGTAGCGTTTTTTATTCAGTGGTCCTGTCACACGTAATAGAATGGAGATTGAAGGTTTTTTTGATCCCAGATGATAATGTTGTGTGGTTCCAAGGGTATTGTGTGCAGCAAATTGTGATTGCAGAGATTAAGTGTCAGTTCTTCCTTGAAATTTAAGTGTTACTGTGATGCCGGAATGGCTGCTCACCTAATTCAAGTTGCAGATCCTCTGACACCGTTGGGGGTCCATTAATCTTACTCTGACTTAAGTATAATGTCAAGTGTAATTTAACCGGCAAGAGCGGATGATTCCAGCGTCAGGCTGTGTAGGTATGTTAGCTGTTTTTCACCCATTGCCTTAAATTTACTGACTCAGGTTGTTGAATAAGACAGAAACCCAAGAATTTTAAGAAGCATTATTGTTTCGGTTGTCTACCAGTTAGGCCTTTGTACCTCAAAAGATAGTGGTTATCGAAAGGCATTGATCTTTGCAGTTTCAGGTATAATGTACTGGTTATGATCAAGGAGGGGGATAGAGCCCTCCTGGTTTGCAGAATGGAAAGTATCACAGACATTCAGAGTTCCTGGTAGGCCTGTGTTGTTCAAGGCATGAAAAAACAGAATTAAGTTGTTGGTTTGAGGTGGTTGAAACATCTTATTGAGGCTGCTCTTAAGACCAAAAATTGGGTGATGTGAGTTATCACAGTGGACAATATTTAGTTAAAATTATGTAATTGCATCAGTGTTAATATTCTTAATAGAAATTATGTCTTAGCAAATATCAGTAAACATTCTGCCTAAAGGTTGAGTGGCGCTAAAGTGTCCATATGTCCTGCTAAAAACTGTGGGGGAAGATCTGTTTTTTGAAGAAACTGTTTTCTATCTGAAGAGGTTTTATTCCTTTGGATTATATAGCTGCACGTAGATGTGCGCAACTAATTTTGCCCAAGTGTTTGTTTTGAGATGAAGGTAAAAGTTACTGAAGAAGGAGCTTTATAACACACAAAACGTAAGTTTTCTGTTAAGTTAAAAAATTAATGTTTGAGAAGAATATTTAGAAGTTCTGGAGTCTGCATTAATTGCAGAACTAGTCAGGCTGAACTTGACCCACTTGCCTAGAAGGTAATTAATTATGGAAAAACTTCTGACTTGTAATTTATTTCAAAAGCAGTGTACTGTTGGTGTGAACTGACAGCCATCTGGATGCATAGGAACAAATTGATTAACTGTTTCTTTAACTTTTTCAGAAAAGTTCCCATGCAAAAAAAATGCCTCTAATGCTGTTTGGTAGATTGCTTTTATTATTCAGAGTACGTTTATAGTATTTTTACTTTACTCATTTGCTTTAAAATTTAGCAGGATTTTAAGTTTAAAATTATTCTACCAGGTTATTTCCACGTGAGATGATTGGCCAGGTCTCCGTTGATTTCAGAAGTGTGCCTTTACACATGAAATTTATGTGAATTAAAACTTTCTCGGGGCGCCTGGGTGGCTCAGTGGGTTGGGCCGCTGCCTTCGGCTCAGGTCATGATCTCAGGGGTCCTGGGATCGAGTCCCGCATCGGGCTCTCTGCTCAGCGGAGAGCCTGCTTCCTCCTCTCTCTCTCTGCCCGCCTCTCTGCCTACTTGTGATCTCTGTCAAATAAATAAATAAAATCTTTAAAAAAAAAAAAAAAAAAAAAAAAAAAAAAAAAACTTTCTCGAGCACTGTGCTTTTATTATATATGGAAAGCAGTGTCAAATATTGCATCAAATGACTAGTAACACTTAATTTCTAGAGTAGTGGTTTTATTGAGCCAAATATTGATATGAAAAAAAAATCACTTAGGAAAAAGTCAGTGAAGGGCTCTTTTTTGATAGTTGCACTTCCAATAATTTTGTTACACCAAAGCACTTTGGTTTGCTTGGTTTCACTTTAGTGTTCTGTGTTTATTGTGGGAGGGGGGGATTAAAATGGCCATTGAAGACGGTCTCTGGCAGGTATCTGTTTCAGCAGCTAGCCTGTGAGAAGTTAAATTTCTTTATGAAAGTAGTGATTGGAGTGTTTCTATCTGATAAGAAAGATTAAGAATGTAGTGATTTCTCAGCAAAATTGAGAACGATTATTTGCAAATTTTGCAATATTATTTGCAAAATTGAGTTATTCTAAAAATAATTTGTTGGTATCTTATTGTTAGTCTGGAAAGTAGCATTGACCGTGAGACTGTAAAAAAGTTTAGTATCTTTAGATTTCCTGGAAATTTTAGGCTTTGGTTGTATGTATTTTTATTTTTTGATAAGTTTGCATCTTTTCAAATGTTAATCGTTGGGAGTTTTTTTAACTTGCAGAGGGTACAGGGACTGTTGAACTATTGTTTTTTAAGATTAGTGATTATTGAAATGACCATACTGTGAGATTTTTTTTTTTTTTAATTCTATTAACAATTTTTATTTTGCCCTGTTTCAGATCTGCTAAGTTGCATTTCTTTTCAGAGCAACATGACTGGGCATCCTAATTGCTGTGTAACAGTTTACAAACTTCATTTTCATGAAGATTATTAAAAAATAAAGTGCCTCTGAGAGGACAATAAAATTGCAGTCTCTGACTTAATGTAAGGAAAAAGGGATTTTATTGCTGTGCATTGTGAAGGTTTACAGAGTAGTGCAGTCATCTGTGGATTCACATCGTGTATCGTGCACTAAAGGAATAGTACGTGAATAAATGTTCTGAAATATGGTGACTTACAACCACCTCAGTTTAAAATTTATTTTTAGAAACTGTAGAAAAAGAAAGATGCATTGCTGTTCCTTCCTTTTGGAATTTTAACAACATGACCAAGGCAGCAATCAATGTTTTAGTTTTTGTGTGGAATAGTACATCTGTTTTTTTCCTAATAACCACTTAAATAAAATACACAAACTTCTTTATTCTTATTTTCACATGTTCTCATTTTGAGATTTGCTCCATTTGCTGTTTGTTCGTTTGGTAATACCTTAATACTTCTTAGTATTTTTTAGGCCACTTTAGTAATTATACTTCAGTGACTTTAATGGAGGAATAGTTACTATGGGAAAATGAATGCACAAAGTTTCAACATTAATTCACTCTCAGTAAACATTTTTTTTTTTAAAGATTTTATTTATTTATTTAAGGGAGAATGAGAGAGTGAGCGAGCAAGAGATGGGGGAGGGTCAGAGGGAGAAGCAAACTCTCCACCAAGCAGGGAGCTTGATGGGGCACTCCATCTCAGGACTCCAGGATCATGACCTGAGCTGAAGGCAGTCGCTTAACCAGCTGAGCCACCCACGCGCCCCATTATTTTACTTTTAAATTTTAACCTCAGCCTTTGTAGTAAGACAAATGTGTAGGAAATGTTTTTATATTAAAACCGTATATGTGAGATGGCGTTTGTAAAGAGAAATTTAGAAGTGTGCATGCGCTTGGTAGTTTTTCACTTACTTCAAGTGTTTGGCCTTGGTTGTAGTCCAAGGGTTTAGCTTCCAGGAGCTGTGGTATTAATGATTGTATAAAATACTTATTTAATATCTTTTTTTTTTTTTTTTCCGAAGAAACCATGAGTTCTGAAGTTTTATTTCTATTTTGTGGAGCCCTCCCTCTTCCTCACCTTCTCTTCTCTTTCTCCCTCGTTTTTTGTTAGATAAATTTTGATTTCAAGTGAAGTCAGTTTGGAGAATTCTTTTGAGACCTGAATTCATTAAGAAAATGAGAATTTATTCTTAGAACCTGTTCTAAGGATAGTGATTTAAGACCTTTGTATCAACTTCTGAGGTAGGGGTCAGTAATGATTTCTGTAAATAATTCAGTTCTGATTTACAGTTGCTTTCTGTCTGGTAGCTTTGAAATTAATGCATTTGCTGTCAGAGTTGTCAGTAATGTTGAGGTTAGACTGCATGACCTTAAGTTGGTAAGGATTTACTGAGTGAATTGATAACCGTAATTGTTTTATAAAGGCCACTTACTGCCACATGCATTCTTTGCTAGGTGGTCAGAAGTGTTCTGGTCTGTCAGTAATGATTGCTTTTTTTTTTTTTTTTTTTTAATAAATGATTGTCTTTCTAAGCATTGGGTATGTGCACCTACTGATAGAAAATGCTTTCATTTGTCGGGAAAGGTGAAGTTAGTGTATTTGATTTGATTCTTCACCTATCGTCCAATTTTTTGGTGAATTTTTTCATTGGTTATGGAAAAGGTATTAGCAATTTGGTTCTTTTAAGGTAATTTACACTGGATTAAAGCCTCTTGCAAAAATATTAATATAGGAAAAACATTATTTAGGCATCAATTTCAGAGAAATTTTAGTTCAATTCAGTGTAGTTAAGGCATATTCTTGTTCATTTGCAGCAGTTTGCATTAAGAGGCAGATGGACATCTTTAGGGTGTTAGGTATACACTTGGTACTGAAAATATTGAGAGATGGATACTGTGGCTACACCTGACGGCAAAGAATATTCTTACCCTGTACATAGTGTGGACAAGAAGACTGTTGACATATTATATTTTAGGTATTTATGCACTTTGTCATCCATAGTCATCACTTTATATATGGACAGTGAATCTGTGTGGATATTCTGTGTATATGTATAAATAAGTACAAAGTTTGCCAACTCTCTCATAGTATTTAGAAAATGAGGTTACCTTGGTGGCTCTTACTTTATCATTTTCACATAAGGTTAAGTTTATTTTAAATGACATTAAAATGTTGAGTATTAATTTTATCTACACTATTGTGTGTCCGTTGTTTCATGGTAGATGTTAGGGTGGCAGTGTAGGCTCTAGACCCAGACTTGCCTGTGTTGGAATCTGGGCTCTCCCACTTTGAGAAGGTTACTTAATCTTTCTCAAGCTGTTTCTTTCGTAAAATTTATCTTAAAGAATAAATGAGATAAATATGGGTAATTCTCTTAGCATACTACCTGCCACATGGTAACTGCTGCTCTTAAAAATTGTAATTTCAAATTACCCATTATGTGAAATTATTTGTATTTTCATTTTTGGGAGGAGCAGTGATTGTAACCGAATTTCCTCAGTTTTGGACATCTTAGAATTTTAATTGGTTCAGACTGTGAGTATTTTTTGAAATAGGGGTATTCCTTTAGGAGTTCCAAGTATAAGATGTCTGTGATTTTGTTGTTTCATTACAAATGAAATATAAAAGTCTGCTCACTCACACTGTTGACCAAAGAAATTTAAATAGGCTAATCAAAAAGTGTTTGCTTTAATATATTAAGGTTAAGTTGGAAACTTCATACTATTATTGCATAATGAAGTAGACGTTTTAAAATAAAAATTTGTTATAATAAGTTTTTCTTTAGTGTTAGAAGTAGGTCAACTTAAATATATGTTATTCACAAAGAGTAATCTTGTCAAAAAAGACTTTAATGTATGATACAAAACTTAGATCACTGTTTATCCGTAAAGATATATACTTTTTAAGTTTGTTTTTGGGAGAGGTATGCAACTTTGAATGCCAAGTTACACTTATTACAATACAACTTACACTTAACATAATCTGATACTGCCTCCATATAATGTAGGAATTTTTTTTTTAAGACTTTATTGATTTATTTGACACAGAGCACAAGCAGGGGGAGCAGCAGGCAGATGGAGAGGGAGAAGCAGGCTCCCTACTGAGCAGGGAGCCTGATGTGGGACTCAATCCCAGGACCCTGGGATCATGACCCAAGCCAAAGGCAGCCAGCCACTTAACCTACTGAGCCACCCAGCCGCCCCAGGAATTTTAATTTAGTGTTAAAACGTTTGTACTACAGCATCCCATTTTCACATTTGATCATGAGTTTCAATATAATTTTAGGCCTTGGAAATGGGAGGAAAATGAAAGGATTTTTTTTTTTTTTCTTATTCATTCTTGCCAGGTATGGGGAAGGATGGAATATGCTTGAGACCTACCTGGTAAAGGCCATTTTGTGTGCAGAGGGATGATTCTTTTTTTTTTCTTTTGCCTTTGCTGGTCTCCCAGTTGTCTCCCAGTACTATCACTAGTGAAGCACTTGATTTCCAGTGAGTTTTTTTGCTTGCTTATTTGTTTTACATTGCAGAATGAATGATGCTCTGTCTCATTTTATATGTGACTGTCTGATGATATGATTTTTATGTATTGTTATGTGTTGCATAAACTAGCTGTATTTTTGGTTTAAGTCTCTGTTATAGAATTCAACATTTTGACATCTTCTAGGACAATTGAGTTGTCTAAAACTCTTGCCTGACACATGCCATCTATGTGCTACCAAAACTCAGTGGATTTAATATTATTTAGACTTCAGAATAGTTTCGAATTTTATTTCCTCTGATTTTTGTGGATTTTCAGGCTAAAATGCCAGGTTTTTTTCTTTGCTAGTAATTGCAAGGATTGCATTCTGCCAATTTTGTATGTTTAATATTTTTACCTTTAAAAAGAGAGTATAGTATTGTTTAATGTGTTATGAAATGCATTGTGATTTGAATCACATATTCTTTCAATCCGGTGTATTCTTGAAGTGAGTTATAAGTAGAACATACATGTTCAAAGTTGCAAACAACTCTGCTTTAAAATGTATGCAATTAAAAAAAAATTTTTACTTATTTATTTGACAGACAGATCACAAGTAGGTGGAAAGGCAGGCAGAGAGAGAGAGGAGGAAGCAAGCTCCTTTCTGAGCAGAGAGCCCGATATGGTGCTCAGCCCCAGGAGTCTGAGATCATGACTTGAGCTGAAGGCAGAGGCTTAACCCACTGAGCCACCCAGGTGCCTCTGTATGCAATTTTTTCCATTTAAAATACCTTTACTCATGAATTAGTGAGACTTCTTTTTGAGTATTCTAGTCATTCTGAACTGATTAGAGATTAAATAAATAAAATTGAAAACTTGTTTCTGCTTTTAAAATGAAGTTTGAGGGATGTTAACTAAGCTTGATTTTTAGGTGTTTACTTTTAAAATGTGTACTTATGAATTACTTTGTTCTGACTCTGTTAGAGATCACATGGAATGCTTGGGCTTTTCCTATTTTTTTTTATTTTTATTTTTTTTATAATGTGAAGACTTTTGCCAGCTTTGTAAAATTTATTTAACATTCCTAACTTAATCATTCAAGAAATATGAAATAAGAGAAAAATGAGGACTTGAGTCAGAAGATTTTTTTTTCTGCTTAATTAATGTACTAGTAGTATTAGCTGGCATATATCTTAACAGTGTCTTATATTTATTTAGTTTTTTTTTTTTTTTAATTAACAAAGCCCTTTCTTAATCTTTAGCTCATTTGGTTTTGCATAGAAAAAAAAAAAAGCCTAAAGGAGCAAGTATTACTGTCTATCCTTATTTATTTTTATTTCCTTTTGTAATGTAGGAATCATAGCTCTGGTAAGAATCAGTAACTTGTTAAGGGCTAGTAGAAATTGAGTCCAAAGAAGGGTGTAGGGTTTTTAGGTACTTGGTGCAGAATTTTCCCCGTTATATTAGTGGTTCTCAAACTTTAGAGGGCCTCAGAATAACCTAGAGGACTTGTTAAACCATCAGTTTCTTGTCCCACCCTGAGAATTTGTGATTCATTAGGTCTGGGTTGGGGCCTGATAATTTGCATTTGTAACAAGTTTCCAAGTGATGCTGATGCTGGTGGTCTGGGGTTCACACTTTGTGAACCACTGTATTATGTTCTCTTCAATTAAACAAATCCTTAATGTGTTATTTCCTTTAGGTTAATAGAATTTATGCATACATTACTTAATTTGATCTGTAAACCCTAAATAGCTCAACATGGCAAATTTTATTCTGATTATGTAGATGAGGCAGTAAGTTTAGAAAAGCAGCATGCTGGGGCAGATAGAGCATGGACTTGGGAGTCAGCTAGTTAAAGTGTAGCTTAACTCCTTGCTCAGTCACATATCAGTTGTGTAATAAGAGATACACTGCTTAACATTAGTGAACCCTACTTTCGACATCTCTAATGTGGTAAAAATCCTGATAGGGTAGTTTTTAGGTTTGTTAGAAGTATAGGTTAGGTGTTCAACGAATATTGGTTGCGAACTGGGAGTGACCGTCCCCCACCTTGTCTGGGCGCTTGGCGGTGTATGGAGACATTTTGGGTGGTCACAGCTGGGCAGTCAGTGTGGGAGGGGTTCTCTAGTAGAGCCCAGGGAAGCTGCTGTGTGTCTTAAGTGTACAGAACAGTCCCTCCCACAGCAGAATTGTCTGGCCCAAAGTGCCAATAATGTGAGGTTGAGAAACTAAACTTTACTACTCTTTTTAAAGATTTTATTTATTTGTCAGAGACAGAGTGAGCACAAGCAGGGGAGAGGGTCAGGCAGGGGAGAGGGTCAGGCAGAGGGAGAAGCAGACTCCCCACTGAGCAGGAACCCCATGTGAGTCTCGATTCTGGGACCTTGGGATCATGACCTGAGCTGAAGGCAGATGCTTAACGACTGACTCATCCAGGCGTCCCGAGAAACTGTAAAGGTATAAAGTGTCTGGTACCTGGTAATAAGAGAAGTATAATATTTGATAAAAGTCCGTACCTTTGGCCTTAGGCTGTGGTATTTAAGAAGGTCAGTTTGCTAATACGTGATGGAGTGAGGCTTTTAACATCTAGGTTTTCTACCTGCTGCTAGGCCAGTATTCTTTATAATAGGAACTTTGTCCACAGAAGATATGACTGGTAACCAAAAAGCCTTATTTCAAGAAGGCTCATGTGTTATTTGGCTGGTTGTGAAAGTGTTGCTTTGAACTTTTAGAAAAGACTGAAGATGTTTTCAGTAAGTGTGTAAGTGTAATGCACCTTCAGAGGTATTCAGAAGGGCATTATGTAGAATTGCTCTAACAGAGTAGATGTGCTTTATTAAAAAAACACTTTTTTAGAATTTTTATTTTGGCAATAGTTTTTAAAGTAATCTTTAGCTTGTTTCCTTTAATTATGTGGTTGTTGAGTTGTTGAGAGATACTTTGCCCCCCAGTGTACTTGTTTTTTGTTGTTTAATGCATTTTTTAGTCTTAAACTTTATTATAAAGCAGCTTTGTTATATACTCAGATCTGGTGGAGTTAAATGTGTTGATGTAAAATGGCAAATTTCTGACAAGTTATGAAAAACTAATATCTTTCCAGATAAAGTACGGCTGACTCTAAGGTTCTCTGATGCATGTGTTTTGTTACATTCTTTTCTAGATCCTAACTTTGCTAGGTCAGCCTGTTGAATCGAAGTGCTTTATTTGTCTATTTAAAAAACTTGCATTAATGTGAAGTTTTTAGAAAAAATTAAGATGGAGCTTTAGATTAATTCAGAGATGAGAAAATGTCAGGAGAGTAGCTTAGTGGATTCTGAATTTTGTATTGTTTTTAAGGCAGACAAACGTAATTACCAAAGTGTTCTAGCAATTGATTGTTTGCGGTGATTTTTTTTTTTCCTGTTTGCTTGATTTTACCATTTACTTTGCCTCTTGCTTGGCTCAAGCAGAATAAAATGTCAGGCCTTTCTTAAAAATTGTTATGAAATTTAAGTTTTGACTGAATGTTATGATTTCTTTTTGAGATTATAGGAGACATCCAGAATAGTGATAAATATTTTAAAACCAGGACTTCTAATTATATGATAGCTTCAAATTTGTTAAGAAAACAGATGGTATTTATTGCTGTAATTTAATTGACTAAGGCTTATAGTATTTATTTCAGTATGTGAATAATCTAATTTGCTATACTTAAGAAAATTTCCTTTGAAAAATTCATTTTCTACAAATACAACTAAAGAAAAATTTTAAAAATAGTAGTGCCTGTTGTCCTACTTCTCTGAAATGTCATGCTTTCTTTCAGCTTCTAGTTTTCTTTGTATACATCTAGTTTAAAATGTAATTCATTGTAGTGAACTTAAAAGGTGTTTGTGCATTTTTAAACAATTTCCAGAGCCCTTCATAATTGCCTTAGTTATTTTAAGTGGTGAAGCTATCAGAAATAATTTTTTAAAGGATTTTATTTATTTGAGAGAGTGAGTGAGAAAGAGCACAAGCGTGGAAGGGGCAAAGGGAGAGGGAGGACTCCCTGCTGAGCAGGAGCTGATGTTAGACTTGGTCCCAAGACCCTGGCACTCATGACCTGAGCCCAAGGCAGAGGCTTAACTGTTAAGACTGAGCCTCTCAAGCACCCCAGAAATACTTGTTTCTCTGTAGTTAGTTACACATTAAACTTGTTTCCAATATTTGGCTAATATTTTTTTCTGTTAGAGTGGATTTAATATGACCTATTAGGAAAGATTCTCGTGGTTTAGATTGACAAAATCATAATCTGCACACAAAAAAAGCTAAAGTGTTGGACTCTTGAAACTTTTTTCCCCTTAGTTATTTCTAGGAAAGCTATTACATACTTAAAATTTAAGCATATTTTACTTCTTTGAGTAAGACAAAATAAAATTTAAATACTTTGGATCTGTCAAATTTCATTTTCCTATTGTGGGAATATTAAATTGTATTGCAATTAAAGTGGATATAGAAATGATTTGAATAAACCTTCACAAAGTGAATATAACACAAAGTGGATATAACCAATCACTTTCCTGCCTGTAATCAGGACATGGCTTATCATGATGATAGTGTTCCTTGGAGCATACTTTGAATGATACAGTTTATATTTGCATAGTTGCCCCGGTAATTGGTGATATTTACTGATGAAGGTTTGCTCTACATTTCACTTATAATCAAAAATTGCATTTGTTAGTTTCAGATTTTTAAGAGTCACGTATTAAAACAGGGAGATAATTTTAACCTTATTAGCTAAATGATGTCTTGAGCAAATGTATTAAGTCATGTACTTAGAACAAAAGTATTGAGGAAGAAACAAACTCTTCTCTTTTTTAAACAAAATTACTTGTTAGAGTAACATTTTTTAAATGAGATAAAATTCTTTCAATAAGCATAAGGAAATTTTGATCTAGGTATGCTATATACCTTTTTGGTACTAATGAAAATGAAGTAATGGTAAAAATACTTTGTAAATGTGTGCATCTATGTTTTTTGAAAACTGAAGAAGCAGTCTGACATCTGGATAGTTTTCGTGGGCTAGTTGTAGGAAATTTATGGAAAATAAGAATCAGCACACCAAAAAGTATGATGCATTTTCGCATATCTAGTTTCTGTTCACTATGATCAGGATTATAGATAATACTGTAAAATACACTCAGGTGCTGGTTATTAAGGCTATTTGGATTCTTTTTAATACTGAAAAGGTCACACAGATTGTGATTACTGTGTAGTGTCCAAGAACTAAGGTTTGCCATCTGTTACTCAAATACAGGAAAAAGTTAAGATAATCTAGTGATATGAGTGGTTTTGACATTTCTGTTTTTTGGAATCATCTATTAATTATAGTCTTTAAAGACTAATATCAAATTTTAAGCTTTTGCAAAAATAAAGCTTAGAGGTTATGCCAGTGTTTATATTTTTCTTATAAAATGTGAAGATATTGGTTGAGAACTAAAGCTTATGTAATGGAAGTCTGGCTTTTAGTCATTTTAGTTTTACAAGATTATTTGGATATTTAAGTGGGAACACCATGTTTTATCTTGAGATATTAAGTTATATGAGATTTTGATAGTTTTAAGCTGTAATTTTCCTAAAAGTTGATATATAGAAATTCATTATTATGGAACTTCATCAGGGAACTGATTTAATATGTATTCCTTAAATATTTGCTTTAAATATTTTTCAGGTCCTCTGCTTTCTTGTACAACTCAGTTCTTGTCTTTCTGCTGTGAAGTGATTTTTCCCATTTAAAATTTTGCTTTTTCAAGCTACAATATATAAGTTGTTTCTGTAACACAATTCCTTTTCACACCCTCCCTCCCCCACCCCAAGAACTGGTGTTGCCAGGTTGGATAGATGTCTTTAAAATTGCATATTGGGCTTAATAGGTTCTGATTAGTTTTAATCTACTTTATTTATTGATATTTTTAGTGAGAAGTTTGTTATGCCAAATGATTAATATGATCAGGCATACTATTTCAGTGTAGATAGGATCTAACTTTGTGTTTAGGGCCTCTATTTTTTGTGTAAGAATCATCTTGCCAATTTAAAACTCATGTCTGATGAAAGTAGATTGTTTGACAAGCATCACTTTATAGAATTTGTTCGGGTCTGAGTGGTAGGTCATGAAGAGAATGGTGCCCTTTTGGATAAACAGATAATATGTGTGTAAATTCTGTCTCTTATATTAAGTGAGGGAGCATGTATGTAGGTGAGATTTTAATCCAAATTTTCAGTCTTTACCTGTTTTGTTTGCATAATAGTATTTAAAGGGTGTGAGGTGTTATGAGCTCCTTTCCCTTGTTTTCATTTCTGTCCCTCCCATCTAACTGTTGGTATTTCTGTTTTTCTGTATGTTGACCTTTTTATGTTTTTAAACAGTTTTTTGGTTGACAGAGTTGTCTCCCTTTTTATCTTTCATGTTTCAGCTTAATAATTTTCGAAGTTTTTTTGTATATTCTCCTTTGCATATGAAGATTCCACAGCTAATTGATTAGTAATTGTGCTTTTTTCCCCCAATTGTGATAATTGGATTTATACTAAAATGATACTTGCTTTAGGAACAAGCATTTATGGGTAGCTGACTAAAACTAAAAGTACTGCCTTTTCAAACCAAGCAATGTAGACTTGCTCTCATATTTTTTAGTATATTTAAATCTGCATATTACTAAAATTTAAAATATGAATTTTGGCTAGTATTTTAGTATATGTAATTTCAAAGGTTTTTTTGATGATCCACTTATTCAAGTGATTATAAAGTTGATATAATGATAAAAATATCCTCACTGAGAATATAAATCATGTTTTTCAGTATTAGAACCAAGGCAGTTTTCATAAAATCAGTAATATGATTCTTATTAATGTAGTAATAAATGCCAATATCTGTGCCTTAATATTTTAAAGTAGACCTGTATTTCTAGTTTATATTAGTATAAACCCTTCCAGGATTAAAATACAGCAGTTAGGCAAAACTATTTTTGCCACTTGGGAAAAAAAAAAAAGCAAGTCATTTCTAGATGATGTCCTGGCTTAGATATAAAATAAAGAGATTTGGGTCTGTTATATTAAAGCCAAATATAAAATGAAGCAGCCTAGCACACACTTGTTTGGAGCTTTCTTCCATTAAAATGGTTCAAATTAGCACTGGTTTCATTGAAAGGTAAATTTGATAGAAGTAAATTTAGAAATTTTACAGTTTTAGCTTAATTAGTAGGAAAATGAAAACCCACTTGCTGGCGATACGTTTTGTATTGAGCTTTTTTCCTTCGTATTATGTATGTGTAGTAGTTTCGAACATTAGGAAATTTGTGCACGGCTGCATCTAAAAGATCAATAGAGTTGGAAAAGTTGGAATCTGTTGTGTGTGTTTTTTTTTAATGTAGTTTACTAGTATTGAGTAAATTTGCACTAAATATTATTAGGCCTTTGTTCTCAAACTATTGATACATCCCTTATCATCTTTTTTGTCTTACCTGTTGGAATGTCTTTCTTTCTGTGGAAGTTAGTGACCTTAAAGAGCAGCCCAAACCTAGTGTTTTAGATAGTTATCTCTGGTAAATTAAATGATAAAAAGCATGGCTTTTATAATGAAATGAACTACAGACTTACCATAAACCTAACACTGAATATAAAGAATAGAGCGTAAAAGATACACTCTTATGTACTTTACAATAATGCTGGATTGATGTCATAATTTTAAGTTTTTAAATTTTTCATATACTTTATTATGATTTTGCTGTAGAAAATTAGGTTAGCGTTTGGCTTATAGTTCAGGTATATAATGCTGACAAGTATATCTAATGCATATTGGACTGATGATCTTTCTGAAAGTTGTTCTGTAAGTTACAACCATATTTTATTTGATTTGTCATTGGTAGTCAATCTTGGATGTTTGTTAGTGGGAGCAGAACCATGGCAGGGAGGGGGCGGGGTTTACGTGTGTGTATTTTAACAGCAGCAGAGTTCTGAAACAGGAAATCTGCCTTATCGTATTCATCCAGAGAGCTAGGAAGGAGGTAATTGTTTCTTACGCTCGTTAAAACCAGTTAGTTGGGCAACTTAAATTTTAGAGATTCACAGATGTAGGTTTGAACAGTTGTAGATACATTATTTCATAACAGCTCTGAAGAAAAATTGATTAAATTTGTTGAGAGGAATAATCCCTTAGCTAATACACACAAAAATTGTACTTTGGGTTTTAGAGCAATGCTAGCATTATCAGTGACTTGATTAGATATTTTTCTGTGGTTCTGGTTTGCTTACATTTAAATAAAGTTCAGAGGGCCTTGATTGTTCCTTTAAAAAGTATTTGTTTAAAACTGTAATCTTCAATTTAAACAATAGAAGAAGTTGATTCTGTGTCAGGTATTTGTCACTGGAAATTATCATTCCCTCTTTGTTAATGTGTTTATGCTCATAATTACATTCTTAGGTATTCACAGCTTAATTTTTATCTGTCAGTGGGTATTTGTCATTTTTAAAGCTATATAGGTAGCATTTCATTGGGCTAAATATCAGGCATTGCTTACTGTGCTGTGTTAGGATTATTTCCATTTTATCCCTTTAAAAACAGCATATTGTGACTATCTTTGCATAGTTTACATTGTTTTCTTAGTGCACATTGTTAGAGTGGGGTTTCTGGAATAAAAGGTAAAACAGTTTCATAGTTCTTTGTTACAGATTGCAGATTTTGTGCCAAATGAACCAATTTATGGTATTGCTACTAAGTAGAAGAATTACTAGCAATTCTTGATGTTACCTTTGAAGAATGTGGTATTTTCCTTCAGAAAGTAAGATCTAAGCCTGGCTCAGTTGGTAGAGCATGGGACCCTTAAACTCCGGTTTGTGAGTTCAAGCCCTGTGCTGGGCATGGAGCCTGCTTAAAACAAACGAAACTACAACAGCAACAAAAAGAACTCCACATAGTGACATCTAAACTTCTTTTCAAAGCAAAAATGTGTATAAACTCTTCAGTCAAGGCAAGTTGGTATAATGTAACAATTTTAGAGGAAGTTGTGAGGTCCTAATTGTTTGGAGGACTAGAAAGCTCCAGTAGAGCTCATAAATTACTTGGCAGTCAGTTTTCCTTTCTGGTTTGCCATTGTGGGCAGCTAATTTAGAAGTGTTAAAAGGAACCTAAAATTTATGTTAAAGTGGATTTAAGTGAATATATTGGAATTCTTTTCTTTTATAATTTGTTTATAAAAACATCATATTGAGTTGCCTTGTAATGAGACATTGAAACTAAAATTAAATAACAGGATATTTCTAGTCCATGCAACCTCAAATCATAACAGCTTCTTATTACAATTCTAATAGCCCTTTACAGTTTATAGTTTTAAAGATATTTCCAGATACCGCATTTGATCCTTGAAACAACCAATAAAGAAATTACATCAGGTGTTAGGATCATCATTTTGCAGAAAAAAGAAACAAAAATATTTGAGGCCCAGAGACTTAGTAACTTACCTGCAGTCATAGGCTTTTAAGTTGCAAAGCTGAGAATGGAACTTTGGTCTTCTATTTATTAAATGACACTATGCACAATGAATCATGGAACACTACATCAAAAACTAATGGTTTACTGTATGGTGACTAACATAACATAATAAAAATAAATAAACAAACAAACAAACGACATTATGCATGAAGTATTTTAATGCAGGCCTGGCACCTTGGGAATATTTAAACAAATGTTCCTGTGTCCTGTGCTGTTTCTGACCACTATGCTTTATTCTTAAAAATCCCAAATTTTTTTGGAGCAATATTTTTAATATTTTTGTAGTTTTCTGTATTTTTTTGAGAAATATTTTTAATATTTCTGTAGTTTAGGCTTTGGTGCTTACGCACCCTTTTCACTTTATAAAATCAGATTTTAGGCAGTATTAATTTGCTCTGTACAGGAATATTTATATGCTTTATATGTTAGGACAAATTGTTCTCAAATAATGCAATTAGCACTTTATCAACTGGAAAAATCAGCATCTCCTTTTTCTACTTTCCTACCAATATGAATCTTCAATTTAGAAACCAGATACAAACATTTTACACATTTAATAGAGAAAAAGAATACCTAGTCAGAAATAAAAAATCTTGCATTAAATGAGACTCCCGTATAAGTCTATGAGTGGCAGTTGTTTAAAGCATAATTTGATTAGTGAAGTTGCTAATATGGATATAACTGTGACATACATGGAAATTAACTTTGTTAATTTTAAACTTGTTAAAATTTGTTGGAAAACAAATGTAGACCTGATGTAGCTTATGAATCAGTGGCTGAATTTTTTTCCCCTCACCTGACCCTTAAGCATCTGTTGGTTGATAGCCCTGACAGAAAGCAGGGGAAAAGCTCCAGAAATTCCTGGAAAATAGAATTAAATGGTGCAGTCTTGGTATTTACTAACTAGCTTTCGATTCTTCTTGTCTCCTCTTGTTAGTCTGACTTTATTCCTTCATTCCTGCTGCCGATTCAGCTCAACGTCCGTTCCTCTTGTGAGCTAGGCAACTTCAGGTTTGCTCTTACTGCTTTTTGATCACTACCTCTGTAATCTACATGTCACTTTCTATTTGCCATCTGCGTTCCATGTATGTTACCGCTTCCAGTTAACTAGAATTTTTAAAATAACTTATATGTGATCTGTGGAAGTAATTTTTCTTAAAATAATTGTGGCAGAAAAAAGGTGTTACTGGTTTGAATACTAGTACTGTATACTGGTATTTTAGTTTATAACTTGTTTGGGGATAAGTATATCTATATATTATGTTGAGTAGTACTACAAAGAAACTTCAGAAGTGCTTTATTTTTAATAATTGTACTTAAAATAAGACTGTCTATATTCAGGGACACATAAAATAAGGCTTAAGGAGCTATTTTTGGTTATTCTCTATTTGAAAATTCTAGTTAAATTTGTAGTGCAAATGACATTAATTTGGGTACAAGTAAAATTTTGAGACAAGGTCAATATGAAATCTCAGCTCACATGTTTTTTTCTAAAGGCATTTTGTTAATTTGGTGTAACTTAGAATATCCTTTTAGTGTTTTAAGTCAGGATTGGATGTTAAGAACAACCAGTAAAAATTGAGTTAGCTCATATACTAGCTGCATCATTTTATAGTGTGTCAGTTCTGTTATTGGTGAAACTGACTTCTATGGACAGGCTTTAGAACTTAATTATCATTTATTATTTTCTTTCTTGCAGTCAGCATTCTATGTTTGAGATGGGATTGTTGCAGCACTTGAATCAAGACTCTCCAACATGATATATATGATTATCAAAACTCATCAATGAATCACTTAAGATCTTGTATTTTATTGTATGTAAATTATACCTGAATTAAAACAAAACAAACTGAGCTTGTTTGCTTAGAGGTGGGGTGAAAGGTCATGTACTGAACGTCGTATGTCTGTGTCTGCAGATCTGCCATAGCAATGGTAGCTGTCCCTCTGAGGGCCGACAGAAATTCCTTCTACCTCTCTGCTTACTTCATGTAGCCACTGATAACAAGGGGAAAGCAGTCTTTTGTTTTGTTCCCTTTGGGAAATTTGGGAATATTTTACATTTGTTCTGAAGTTAAATACTTAAAAGGCAAATTGCTATAGTCAAGATTTCAAAGAGTTAAGGTTTCTATTAGACTTTGATGCTCTTTAGAAGGATTAGGTTGTTCAGTAAAGAGTGTCATTGGAAAAAAAATATATCCAAATCGTTACAGTAAGCCCTAATGGTATAGGTCTGTCCCATTTGTTTAACTGATAGACAGCTATCACTATGTTCTAGTTGTTTTCCATAGGTTAATGCATTTAATCCTTATCACAACCCTATGTGATAAGTACTTTTTTTTTAATGAAGGTAACACTTTCTTTTCTGTTTAATTTTTAATTCAGACTTTTATTTAAATTCCAGTTAGTTAGTATACAGTTAACTACATGCAGTTAATTTCTATACCTGGTTAATTTCTATACCTGAAATTAATATTATACTGTATGTTAACTAACTGGAATTTAAATAAAAGCTTGAATAAAAATTAAGCAGAGAAGAAAAGAAAATGTTACCTCCTACCAGTCCCATTTTACACAGGGAACTGAAGATGGGTAACTTGCAAAAGATGACTTAGTAATTGATGCTAGAGTTCAAATCCAGGCATCTTGGCTCTTGGAGCATATGTTCTTTTTTTTTTTAAAGATTTTATTTATTTATTTGACAGAGATCACAAGTAGGCATAGAGGCAGGCAGAGAGAGAGAGAGAGAGGAGGAAGCAGGCTCCCTGCTGAGCAGAGTGCCCATGGGGGCTCTATCCCAGGATCCTGAGATCATGACCTGAGCTGAAGGCAGCGGCTTAACCCACTGAGCCACCCAGGTGCCCGGAGCATATGTTCTTGACCATGTTGCCACATTGCCTGCAAGTAGATCACTAGATGGCAAAAATATTTGGCTTCCTGCAGTGATCTAGTTAGTATAATTCTTTATGTGCAGCATTTATAAGTAATAAGATGAGAATTTCATATGAAACACTCTCGTTATTTGAAAGTATATCCGGTAATTGCAAGTTAACACTATTCCATATTAGAAATATATATATAGTTTTCTCAGTTATTTTTATTTGGTTTAAATTGTCCAAAAAAAGTATGTCAGAAATTTTAACATTAGGAAGCAAAAAAGTCAAATTGGACATGCATTGGTATAATTCTTGTCATAGGAAATATGTGTCTTATAATTCATTACTCAGTTTTGGAAATTCCAGTGATTCTGTATTGTCTTTTAAAAATTTTTCAGCTTTAACATTTGGTTAGTAAATTCACTTTCATTTGAACCTGCTTCCTTTGAAGCTTTTATATTTTTGTTACAGATTTGGAAATATAAGGAACTCTTAATCTTTTATGAGGCAGCATGGTATAAAAAGCTGGGTTTGTACCTAACTGGTTTGAATCATAACTCAGTACTTACTGGCTGTGGAACTTAATGCAAATTACCCAGTCTTTTTGACCCTCAATTTTGTCATTCATGAAATGGAAATAATACCTTGTAGGGTTGCTAGGATTAAATGGGAATGTATTTCCTGTAGTGTGGCACATGTTCTCTGCATCTTTCTAACTTATGATGGAGGTTAAAGTCTTGGGTAAAATCTCAAACTGTGAATAAGAAAGGTGAGGATCTGTGAAAAATGAAACCTTCAGAAGACTGGATGTTTAGATTCTGTGTAAAGGAAGCATTGGATTGTTGCTCTGTCAGAGACCCCCACGCCGATTCTGGCCTTTGACTCCTTATATGTCTGGTTAAATTGAACTCCCTCTCACAGCTTCCTTCAAACTAAATGCAGTCTTCTGTCCTGCCTTCTCCATACAGCTCTGTGTGTGAGCCACACTGGCCTGCTTGCTGCTTCCTAATGTTGTATGTATTTCCGCATCCCTGTTCTGTTCCCTGCCTGAAGTGTTCTCATTGCTTGTTTGTTCTTCTGTCTACTGATGTCTGACTGACTTCTTTTTTTTTTTTTTTTTTTTTAAAGATTTTATTTATTTATTTGACAGAGAGAAATCACAAGTAGATGGAGAGGCAGGCAGAGAGAGAGAGGGAAGCAGGCTCTCTGCTGAGCAGAGAGCCCAATGCGGGACTCGATCCCAGGACTCTGAGATCACGACCTGAGCCGAAGGCAGCGGCTTAACCCCCTGAGCCACCCAGGCGCCCCGTCTGACTGACTTCTTAAGGATTTTCTAACATATCACCTATTTTGTGAAGCTTTAATTAGAATTAGCCCCTCTCTCTTTATCTCTTAAAATATTTCGGTCTTATATTCAGTAGAATATAAGTCATGTGGCACCGCTGCATGTCTGTGTGTCTATCTGTCTTTCCTGACAGAGTAGGGACTTTTCCAGTGCAGTAGTCTTTGCTTACTTAGCCTCTGCTCTCACTGCCCCTTGCAAGGAATGTTCACTGTGAGTTTGAATAATTAAGTGAATGAAAGGGGGCCAACTGAGTTTACTTTAATGAGTATGTAACATTCCTATTTATGTATAATTAGAGACAAATGGTTTTGTTTAAATAAGGTAACCAAGTCCTTTGCAACTTAAACTCCTTTAGTAGTATTCATAGTCCAAGGATACATTGGAGTTTAGTCCTGGTTAAAATGACTGCATTTCAAGGGGCATTGTATTATTGTGCTTTTCTGTAAGGCTGAAAATCATACTAGTGTCTTTACTGAAATTAAGCATTCAGTTGGAAAGTTGATTAGGAGCAGTAATTACTATTACTTTGAATAAGAAATATTTTGCTGTTGCATTGCTCAGAATAATTCAACTTAAATTTTTTACTTATATCTATTTATAATTTTTTATGTAGGAATTCTGGATTGGTGGAAGCTGCCACTGCTTTGGGTCCCTACTGCTGCCTCATTTGTCTTCTGAGTGTTATTTTCTATATGTTGGTGCTCCCAAGACAGGGTTACAAAGTAAAGATTATTCACTTTCAGGAATTACTACTGCTGTAGGCTTGATTTGAGCCTCCAGTCTCTCTCTCTCTTTTTTTCTTTCTCATGAACGGACATAATACCCAAAATATTTTGATAATTGAACATAGTTCTTTGAATGAGCTATGTTTTTAGGTGGAACTACTTTCTTAGGTGAGAATAATAGATGACAGCTATTATTTGTAATGTGTGATAATCCTAGTAGTTTTGGAGTCTCCATAGTAGAAGAACACTTTGAGATTGGGGGTGAATTTATATATTCTTAAAGTGACAAAATTGCCACATAGTAAATGCTACTTAAATCTTTTTTCATTACATATTTGTGTGTATGTATGTGTATATACATATATATATATTGATAGAAATTCATCATTTTTTAAAAACTAAATACAGAACTGAATTTAAGTCATGTGGGACAAAACAATATTTTGTCATGATACTTGGTAAATAGACCTGGAGGTAATTATAAAGCAAACAATTTTTAAAAATCTGTTGCAGAAATAGTGCAGGCATTGTATCAACAACAGAAAATAAAAAACAAAAATGAGAAAAATATATAGTCCCACCTCCTAGAGATGATTACTTTTAGTACCTTAGTTTGTAATCTTTTTGTCTACATATGTCTATCTGGCTATATATGCATTCTTATTCGATTATGGCATAATGCTGTGTATTCTCTTTTGAAACCTTTTTTTTAGTCAGTAATGTGTGCTTTTCCATTTCAGTCATTTTTTTATCCCATATAATGCCCAGATCATTTTCAAATTTCTCTGGTTGGCTCAAAAATGTTCTTTATGGCTTGTTCGTCTAAAACAATAGCATTGTACCTATGAACTTGGCTCTTAGAATCCTTAAGTCTTTTTTTTTATTATTTAAAAAAATGTTTTGGAAGATTTTTATTCATTTATTTGACAGAGAAAGGCACAGTGAGAGAGGGAACACAGCAGGTGGAGTGGGAGAGGGAGAAGCAGGCTTCCTGCGCAGCAGGAAGGAGCTAAAATGATGTTGGCCTTGATCCTAGGACCCTGGGACCATGACCCGAGCGGAAGGCAGAGGCTTAACGACTGAGCCACCCAGGCACCCCAACCCTGAAGTCTTTTAAAAACAAGGGATACCCATTCCTCTCCTCCTTGCCTTTTAAAAAGACATTTGAGCAGAGACTGGGCCATATGTTTCAGACCTTTTGAATTTGTCCAGTTTATTCTCATGTCCTTTAGCTTGTTTTTCTATCTCTTGTATTTAATGTAAATTAAAATTTATATCTAAATACTTGGTTGAGTCGCAGGTTGAAGATACCTTGGATATCATAGGTGATGCTGTGTCCTTCATATCTTATCACACAGAAAGTTACAGGATCTCTGCTTAACTTCCTTGGTGATGCCCAGATTGATCACTGAAATTGGGTGGTGGCAGTCTTTTCTGCCCGCTGTTCAGTTACATTGGTCTCCTTACATCAGAAGGTATTTTGGGTGGTGTTGCTTTGGCTCTCTTAAGAAAAAAAAGTTCAGTTCTTCATCATCCACTAACCTGTTGGTTTAGAACCAGTTGTTGATCCTTGCCTAAATCAATAAATTTATTAGGGTTTGCAAAATATGACTTTTAAAGTTCTATTCTTTTGTGTTTATTAACACAGTGTTTTTCTGTAAAGTAGATCTTTACTGTATGAAATGGTGCTATTTGGTTGTGGTGAAATACAGCACCTACAGGAAAAGTAGCATAAATACTTAATCTCCCCCTTTTTCTACTTTCAGAGTAGAGAAAGAACTGTTCTAACAGCCACTTCAAAAGGTGATAAATGAAAAATAGTTTGTTCTTTTTTTCCTTTGAGAGTCTTTATCTAGACTCAAGGGTTTTAATTTTATTTAGGGTGTTTTAATTTACTACCATTTAAATTGTTTCTTTGATACTCCGTTTGTTAGAGCTTTAGGTCCTGGGATGTCCTTCATTTTAGCTCCTATATCTGTCTGATAGAGATCATTATCTCTTGAGTACCTTCCTTGTCTCCTGGCACAGAAAAATATCCCAGACTCGTCTTGTACCTTCCTGCCACAGACCTGGCATCCATTGTAGTTCCAAGTTTAGTGCCTTTTAATATATTAAATACTAGAGATGCAGTCTGGGTCCATCTAGGGATTGTTTGCTGCTAAGATTGATATGCTTTTAGGCCATTTCAGTGAAAAGACCTAGAGAACATAGATTTTTATAAACATGAGTTCATATTGATATTTCTAATTAAGGTTTTTACTTGATTTCTTGATTTTATACCTATAATCATAAATCTTAAAATCATTAGTAAAATTTCATTTTTTTGTACAATATAAAGAAGAAAGCTTGAGGATATCAATACTGATAATAGTAAAAACAAACTTGCAGAAGAAGTTTAAAATTTCTTTGTAGTTCTTTTTTTTTTTTTTTAAGATTTTATTGATTTGAAAGAGAATGGGCATGAGAGAGAATATGAGCACAGGGAGAAGAGAAGCAGACTCTTCTGCTAAGCAAGGAGCCCTGTGTGGGGCTCGATTCCAGGACCCTGAGATAGATGTGTAACCAGCTGAGCCACCCAGGAGCCCTTCTTTTTAGTTCTTTTTGTTCTTACAGTGCTTCCTACCAAGAAGTACAGTAAACTTGCAGTAGCCAAATAACTCCTGTGAAATAAACTCTATCTCCTGGTTACCAATTTGATATTTAATTGGATTTGTTTGTTGCTGGTTTTAGTGTATGTTTTGTTTTTCCCCTTTGCCACCCCTTCTCTATGAAGCAAACATGTTTATTGGTTTCTCAGTTATCATTTGTGTGTGTGCAAATGCACATGTGTGCTGAGAAGTTCAGATTCAGGCAAATTGTGTGTAAATCTTACTCATTTTATCCAAAAAGAAAATATTTTTTGTACAAAAGGTAGCATATTGTATATGCTATTGTGTGCGGTCTTTTTTCTTTTAATGAAAGGTTTTTATTTTTATTTTATTTTTTAAATTTTATTTATTTGAGAGAGAGAGAGAGATGGAGACAGATAGTGAAAGAGCATGAGCAGGGCAGAGGGAGAGGGACAAACAGAGTCCTGGTTGAGCAGAGAGCCTGATGTAGGGCTCTACCCCAGGACGCTGGGATCATGACCTGAACCACAGGCAGATGCTTAACCGACTGAGCCACCCAGGCAACCCTGTTTTTTTTTTTTTCCCTTAAAATATTTTTAGGTCTGTCCAATCAGTGTGTGGTAAAACTATGGATAAAACCTTTTAAAAAAATAATTTTAAAAAGCTTTTAGTAACTTGATAATTATTTTCAATTGAAAATAATACCGAAATTAACTCAATAATGTGAAAGCAGCCGAAAGTGATGAAAAAAGATCTACAAAAAGGCTCTGGATTTGGTGAATTTTGGATTGTACTTGAAGATCAAATGGGGTCCAGGAGTAGGTAGGTGGAGAACTTCAGGGAGGGTGTTGAAGGGAGGCTTGGGGCAGATCAGCTTGGCTGTTTTGGAAGGTCCATCTCAGAAAAATCACGAGATTAGAGAGAGGAATAATGGTACTCAGGAAGAAATGAGGTCTGCCACTATTGACAAATGCATAGAAATGTAGATTGGTTGGTATTTTTTGTTTTGTTTTGTTTTTTTAGTTTGATGCAAATTCTTCTGGAGCACAGAAGTTTGTTTTTATGCTGACTACAGTATGTAACATAAATAAATAGAATGGCATGCTAAATGTTGATTACCTTGATGGTGAATGAGGAAAACTTTCTACCTTAGTTCAGTATTACTAAGTCACAAATACCAAGGACTTGGAAGAAGAGATCATTGTGGTTGTCTCAACCTAATCTTGTGGAGTAGGAAATTGAAGCCTGGAAAGATGAAGTCATGTCCAGGTTATACAACGGGATGGTGGCATAAGCCAGGTCTTAAATCTGGCTTCCTAATTCTTTTTTTTTTTTTTTTTTTTTTTAAAGATTTTATTTATTTATTTGACAGAGAGAAATCACAAGTAGATGGAGAGGCAGGCAGAGAGAGAGAGAGAGGGAAACAGGCTCCCTGCTGAGCAGAGAGCCCGATGTGGGACTCGATCCCAGGACCCTGAGATCATGACCTGAGCCGAAGGCAGCAGCTTAACCCACTGAGCCACCCAGGCGCCCAGGCTTCCTAATTCTTAATTGTATCTACTTTTCTCTATGCTGTGGTGTCTTTTGTAACAATGAAAAATGAGAAGTTGTGTAGCTTTTTTTGTTTTTATTTTGATACTTGGTTTTTGTCCCAAGGTAACTTCAGTTCTGATTTATAGTCTTTGGTTTTTGTTTTCATGTATGTGGGCCTAAATAGTGTAAATGTGGAAGTTACTTTTTTCCTTAATTTTTATGTACTTACTTTTAATGTACTAGGTAAAGAGATTTGAAAATTATTTTGCCATATAATTATTTTGAGAATTTTTTGGGGAATTAATTTTATGTACCTGTGTTTCTTAATTACACATGATGGTTTATAGATAAATACATTTGACATCCTTTTACTAGCATAGGTATAGTGATTTTTATAATCAGCTAATGTTTTACAACAAGTACATGTAGTTTGCATTGTTGTATATTTCAGATGTTTCCTTAACTTAAGTACTCAGATATTTATCCCAACATTATTGCTATGGGGTTTCCCGCAGAAAGACTTGAAGGCGTATACAGGAACAATATTGATGATGTAGTAAGGTAAGAACTCTTAATTTTCTGTTGCAAATATTGATGTATTCATGCTATATTTTCATTTAGAGAAGATTTCTAAGTCTTAGAAAATGATGTGCTTTGTGATGTGAACTCTTTTTATTATGTTGGTGCTCTGTCACTGCTTTTTGTTTGTTTAATGGACCTCAATGGGATACAGCTCATTTGATAAGAACTAACCTTTGACATGGTTAGGTGTATGTAATAGGATTTCCTGGATTCCTTTTAAGGCTTCTTACCAATTTAAGTCCTGGATTCAGTTACACTATGGTTTTTGTCTTTTGTTTCACAATTGGCGATTAGATTTAATCCTTGAGTGTATTCAGTCACTTAAATTTATTCATTCTAAGGTAGAGATAACTGATACCATGTAGTTTTTACATAGAACAGTTTATAATGGAGTGTAAGTATACTAAGCATTTGAAGAAGTAATTTGGTACAGAGGATCTGGACAGGAATTGCTGGGGAAACCAAGGCCTGACTTTGTCTCTTGCATGATTTTTTAAGTGTAATTATTATCCAGCTTGAAACCGTATTTCTCAAGACTGATTTAAATAATTTTAACACATGTATAACCTAAGAGTATGTGATATATTTTATGAGAGAAGGAATTTGTTTCTGTTGTAGTCTTAATATATTTTCTCATTTCAAAGCAAAAATATATATGTATGAAACATCAGAAAATTTAATGGCTTTTAAAGTTTAAAATTTTGGATTATTTTGTTTATCTTCTTAGAGAAATCTCTTTCTTGGAGACTTTCAATTTAAATATTTGATTAGAATTAATGTTATCTTGAATGGGAGAGCACTTTGTAAAGCATTATGCAAATGTAGAATCCTTATATAATTGAGTATATGAATTGTCTGTGTCCTTATTATGAGCTAGCCATAAGTTGTTTTGTTAAGTGGTTAATTTTTAACAATTTGCTTTGAACCAATGTATATATTTACATTTTGCAGTATTGAGTTGTGTCCAGTTGGACTGTTGTTGTGTTTAAATTGTTCAGAATTTTAAAATCAGTATCAGTATCTACAAAAAGTACAGCAAAAGCAGACTACTTTTTCGTAGTTTTATTACAGTTAGAGGTACATGGGGCTGTCAGAAGTACTGTTTAAGAATTTGAAAATAGGGAAATAAATGTGTCTTCTCATGGTTGGGCAGGACACAGTTGGAAGGATGCATAATATCAGATCCACGAGAGCAATAGCCTGATATGGCTTAGTCAGTGATAATACACATCTACAGAAAACACAGTGGGTGATGGAAAACAGAATGACGGGTGTAAATTTTGCATCGAGAGAGATGGAGAATCTGGAAAATGAGCAGTGCATCTCCTGAAGTGCAGGAGTGTTTATTAAGCCCCCTTAGGACCTAGATGAAATACCTTGCAGGTTGATCTGTTTTATATTACTACTATATAATTCTGTATTCAACCAAGTACTACTTAACCAGATCAGATTAGTACTCATGTGGAAAAAGAGTATGAATACTATGGATAGAGGACAGGTTTTTGGGTCACTGTAAGGGCCTCCTTGTGGTGGGTTTACCTGGGGTGCTTGCTCCCTTTGCTCTCTTCTGTGAATAAGTCACTGAAGCTGATTGATCATCTTTAAGTTACTGATAAAGTTCGGTTTCTGGATCAGCACATTTCATTTTCAGACCTTAGACTGATACTCTCACCAAGAAAATACTGTGCTACCAGTGCTTTGATCTTTCATCTTCCAACTTTGCAACTCCTGCCTTTAAGCCACTGAATTAAGATTCACAAATTTAATTTGTGAAATAATGACCAAAGTTGAAGTTTATTCTATCCACTTTAATGTATCTATTTTATCTAGCTTTTGTCTTTTTCAAATCTGTTATTCCTTAAAAAGATTTATGTGTATGGTTTGTTATTTAGCCAGTAGTTGCTTTAGCCAAATGATCTTGTCACCCTTTGGCAAGGGTGGTAGCCTGTAAATGATGAAGAATGATCTGCTGAGTAGAATAGCTAGGACGTGCATGCCTGGCTTGTCTTGCCCTCCTGCTCCCCTCCAGTTTTGTGACTGGGGATATATATGGCTATTGAGGCTTTCGTTGGCTTCATTTGCTCACTCCACTCCACTTCTTTTATGAGAAAAAGGAGGAACAGTCACCAGGAAGGTAGCTGTAGCTTTTCCTCTATGAAGTAAAATAATTTCCAAGAAGAGGATTAACTTCTCTAAGGGATTGGCTGTCTCTAATACCTAAATGATTCATTTCCTTGATTGGTTCCCACAATATGGGAAATAGTAGTAATAAGCAGTAGTGATTTCTTTTTGGTTCAAAGATGATAAAGTGATAATGAAAAGCGTGTCTTTTTATCTTCTTACAAGTTTTCTCATAAACGTATTTCCATTTGGATTTTCCTTTGCCCTATCTATTTGAATTTTTACTTCTCTAAATCCATGTTTTTTTCTATGATTTTCCCCCAAACAAGAAATATTGTTCCAGGTTCAGGTTTTGTTGGTGTTGTACATCTTTGCTCTGAGTAAAAGAAACTGAAATTGCAAATGCCTTTATGCTTAAATTATGCAGTATTAAACTGTTTTGGGATATGGATTGTTATGGCAACATGAAATTTTATACTTAAGGTACTCAAGTAACAAATATTTTTTTTTTTAAAGATTTTATTTATTTATTTGACAGAGAGAGATTACAAGTAGGCAGAGAGGCAGGCAGAGAGAGAGAGAGGAGGAAGCAGGCTCCCTGCTGAGCAGAGAGCCGGATGCGGGACTCGATCCCAGGACCCTGAGATCATGACCTGAGCCGAAGGCAGCGGCTTAACCCACTGAGCCACCCAGGTGCCCTCAAGTAACAAATATTTAACTTCTCCTTTTGAGGTTACCTCCTAGGGTTAGGAATTAATGTAAAAAAATAGAAAGTGGGGGAGAAGTGAACCAAGTTGGAATTTTTTACTATCTTAACTGCAAATGTTAGGCTTAATAATCAGAATTGACATGTCAGGACAAGGACATTTCAACAAAGGAAGATGAAGAGCTAACTCTTCCCAGATTGTTTTTTCTTCTTTTCCTCTTATTCCTACCTTCTCTTCCCCTCCTTTATTGCCATTAAGCTCTTGCTCTGACCAGCTGGTAATTTGAAACAATGTTTTATTCAGATAATTGATTATTCTTGGATATGTGTGGTAATCTTATCCCCCTGGGCTAATATTGAAATTACCCTAATTTATATGTTATCTGGTATAAATCTAAGCAGCCTTTAACAAAATGATGCATTATGTGTTTAACTGACATAGCTTAAGAACTGTTCTGTACTTAATAAATCAGCCAAATGTAGGTTTAATAGAGGTGAACTGGCTTTCTTACTGCAGAACCTTTAATACACTACTATGCCTTGCAAATCTCCCAAGAATGAAATTTGAATATGCTGCTTTCCTTTTCCTTTTTCTTCCCCTCATTCTCCCTTCTCTCATTTCTTTTGTACCGTGTTAAAATAACATCTTTCTAAAACAGTGTTTCTTGGAGCACAATTTGGGAAGTGTTGAAAATGAAAAAAGATGCATCTAACAATATTTCCCCCTAGTCTGAAATCAGTAGGAAGTAATTTACTTCCCCTTTTATTGGAAAGATTTTAGATGCGGTTAGATTCCCATATTTGTCATAAGAGAAGGCTTAGAGCTGAGCATTCTGATACATAGTGATTAAAAAAAAAAAGACTTTATCCATTGTCTTCTATACTATCAGCTTTTTTGTTCGCGTGTGTGTTTGTGTGTGTATTTGTATATATATCCTCCAACTTTTCTGTTTTATACATTCTTCCCAAAGAAATTTAAAATAATCTTCTCTTAATTATATGTCGATCTCTCAATCAGCCTTTTATTTATGTGTTAATGTCCGATAAAAAAGGAATTGTTTGTCTTCCCAACAATATCATTATTGGCTGTTCAGTTCCAAGAATTAAAAAGAGAGCATATAGAGGAAAGTGTCACACTAATTTAGAGGAAAGAGTATTGTTTCCATTCTCCATTTCAACAACTTTTGACTTCTCCTTTATACTGCCTTTCTTTTTCCTGCTTCCTTTTTTCTCTTTATTGTGGCAAAAATTATATAACATAAGATCAATCATTTTAAAGTGAACAATTCACTAACATTTAGTACCTTTCCAGTATTTTGTAACCACCACCTCTCTCAAGTCCCCAAACGTTTTTAATACCCCAAAAAGAAAAGCCTATACCCATTGGCTGCCTCCCACTTCTTTTGTTAGTTTTATTTCCTTACAAATAGCAGATCCTTGATAGATTTGACAGTGTTTATAGTATCTGTATCAATCTAGCTTTTAGGATTTTAATAATAGGTAACACTTATTTTTCATTATTTCTGTTGTATAAGCTGTTTACATGTTGTCATTTTATTAAAAATCTCTACAATTAACCTGTCCCCATTTCATATATGGTTTAAAAGAAGTTAATTTCCCCAAGTGCCATAGTGGGTAAGTAGTGAGCTGAGGGTCGTTAGTCTGTGAGATTCCAAAGCTGATTGTCTCAGTAGCCATATCTATCAGAGGATGAAATGTTTTACCACATACATATGTACACCAGAATATGCCTATATAGGCATATTCCAGAAAATTTATTTAGGATTTGAGTTTCCAGGTTGAAAAAAAGCTATAAAGTGCCAAGCACAACGAATGAAAACAGGCCAATACCAGGCAGTTATTACAAAATTTCTTTAAGAATATCAGAAATAATGAGAATGTCTCAAAAGCTTTTGGGATCATTTAGGAGGGATTAGGAATATATATGTCATCTAACTTCTCATAATCTAAGAATCTAATTTAAAGATGGAAGATGGAGGACTAGCGCTTTACAAGTTCTGCATTCAGCCTAGAGTTCTGTATCCAGTCAAACCATTAGTCAAGTGCAAAAGGAGGAAAGAAAGATCTTCAAGAACAAGAAAAAAAATATATCCACCATGCAACATTTCTTAGGAAATTCCTAGACCATGTGCCCTAACAAAATAAGAGAATAAACCATCAAAATAAAGAAAGGGGCTTTAAAATTTTGTTTTAAATTTTTCTTTTTCTTTTCTTTTTTTTTTTTGAGCGAGGGGTCAGTGAGGGGGCAGAGGGGAGAGGAAGAGTCTTAAGCAGGCTCCATGCCCAATCCAGAGACTAATGCGGTGCTCCATCTAACATCCCTGAGATCAGAACTTGAGCTGAAGAGTCAGATGTTTAACCAACTGAGCCACCCAGGTGCCACTAAACTTTACCATTTTAACCATTTCTGAGTGTATACTTCAGTGGCCTTAGGTACATTCATATTGTACAGCCTAAAACTTTTTTTTCTTCTACCACACTGAAATGTTGTATGCATTAAATAGTAGCTCCCCCATTTTCTCTACTCTGAGCTCTTGGCAACCACTGTTCTACTTTCTGTGTCTGTGTATGTAACTATTCTGGGCACCTTATATAAGTGGAGTCATGCAATCTTTCCCTTTTTGTGACTGACTTAGCATAGCATGTGACTTCGTTTAGCATAATGTCTTCAAGGTGCACTCATGTTGTGGCCTATATTGGCCATGTTTTCTTACCTTGTATGTATATAGCACATTCTGTTTATTCATCCATGGATGGACACTTGAGTTGCTTCTGCCTTTTGACTATTGTAAATAATGCTGATATGAACATGGGTGTACCAGTATCTGCATCTTGCTGCTTTCAGTTCGTTTGGTTGTATACCCAGAAATGGAGTGGCTGGGTCAAATAGTGATTCTGTGTTTAATTTTTTGAGGAACTACCATATTGTTTCTCCCAGCAGCTGCATCATTTTTCATTCTCAGCAGCAAGAATAAATGTTCCAGTTTCACTACATCCTTGTCAACACTTGGTATTTTCTGAGCTTTTTTTTTTTCCTCATTCTTTTTTTTTAAGATTTTATTTATTTATTTGACAGACAGAGATCACAAGTAGGCAGAGAGGCAGGCAGAGATTGGAGGAAGCAGGTCCCCTGCAGAGCAGAGAGCCTGACATGAGCCTCGATCCCAGGACCCTGGGATCATGACCTGAGCCGAAGGCAGAGGCTTTAACCCACTGAACCACTCAGGCGCCCCACTTTTTTTTTTTTTTTTAATAGAGCCATCCTAATGGGTGTGAAGTGGTATCTGTAACTTGAAGAAGTCACACATGTCAGCTACAGAAGCAGAAACCTGAGAAACTTCCTTCTCTCTATGAGCCTTGGTAACTGACCTCTCCTGCAAAGCCCCTTCCCCAAAAGCAAGAGGAAAAGGACGGGGCATAAAGCACCCTTATTTTAGCTAGACTCTTTCTAAGATTTTTCCCATTCTTTACTTCTGGAGTATGATAGCTGATGATTGCTTTGTTTGCTGGGAACCAGCTCTCTAGGAAATTCGTGTTAGCCACTTGGCCACTCTCATGTACCCTGGCCCTCTGTTTTAAAAAATGAACAAATGCTAAAAGAAGGTTTTAGAAACAGAGGTATTTAAAATGTGCACACTGGACACATCAGTACTTCTAGCGTACACACTTAGAATGACTGTAATTATCTTGAAACAACTTACAAAGTCTAAATTTGAGGTCTATGGTCTCCCTTCTTGGAAGGCCTATTTAAGCATCTGGTTGATTCAGTCTTATATTTCACCTAATAGGAGGCCTTCCATCTCTTTCCTCTTCTGTTCCTCTTTTAAATTTGAGTCTAGACAATATAGCTCAAGTTCCAGAGGAACCAGAAAAATGACCAATGATTTTCAGTTTTGGGGACTCTGATTTTGTGTATGATCTTTTTGCCGCATGATCCTTTTTCTTTTAATTGAAGTATAGTCAACATATATGTTATATTAGTTTCAGTTTATAATGTAGTGATTGGAAAAATCTAACAAGTATAACTGCCATTTGTCACCATAGAATACTCTGACTTATATTCCCTTTCATCACCATGACTTATTCATTCCATAACTAACCTGTATCTCCTGCTCCCCGTCACCCATTTTTCCATTTTGTCCATAGCCATACCTGCTCCCTTTTGTATTTAAGGGTCTGTTTCTGCTTTTTGTTTGTGTTTAAAAAATTTTTTTTTTCAGATTCTACATATAAGTGAAATCATATGGTATTTGTCTTTCTGTGACTGACTTACCTTGCTTAAGGTAATACTCTATATCCATCCATGTTGCAAATGCAAAATTTCATTCCTTTTTAATGGCTGAGGTATAGTCCATTGTGTATCAATCATCTCTTTATTCATCTGTCATTGGACACTTGGGCTGCTTTCATAATTTGGACATTGTAAATAATGCTGCAGTAAACATAGGGGTATATGTATCATTTTGAATTAAAGTTTCTGTTTTCTTTGGTTATATATACTTATTAGTGGAATTACTGGATCATAAGGCAGTTCCACTTTTAATTTCCTGAGGAACCTCCGTACTGTTTTCCATAGTGGCTGCACCAATTCACATTCCCACTAACAGTACATAAGGGCTCCTTTTTTTCCACATTCTTAACCAATACTTGTTTCTTGTCTTTTGGACTCTAGACGTTTGGCAGTTGTAAGGTGGTAAGGTGGTAACCTCAGTGTGGTTTTAATTTGCACTTACATAATGATTAGTGATGTTGAACATCTTTTCATGGGATTATTGCCCATTTGTTTATCTTTTTGGAGAAATGTTTAGCAGTTTGTGTTTTTGTTGTTGAGTTCTAGGAGTTCTTCATATATTCTGGATATTAATCCCTTATCAGATATGTGATTTGCAAATATTTTCTCCCATTCTCTTGCTTTGTTGATAGTGTTCTTGATGAACAAAAGTTAAAAGTTTGATGCAGTACAGTACAATTTAACTATTTTTTGTTGTCTGCCTTTGGTGACGCATCCAAGAAATCATTGCTAAACTGGTATTATGAAGCTTTTCTTCTGTATTTCCTTTTAAGAGTTTTATAGTGTTTGGTCTTTTTTGCTTAGATCATTAATCCATTTTAAGTAATTTTTGACTGTGTTTTAAGATAAGGGTCTAACTTAATGCTTTACATGTGGATATCCACTTTTCCCAACACCATTTGTTGAAAAGACCATCCTTTCCCCATTGAATGGTCTTTCCACACTTGTCAGAATTTTTGACCGTATATACAAGAGTTTATTTCTGGGTTCTCTATTGTAGTCAGTTGGCATACATGTCTATCTTCATGCCAGTACAACACTTTGTATCTTTATGGTAGATTTTGAAATCAGTAATTGTGAGTCTTACATCTTTGTTCCTCTGATTCAAGAGTCTTTTGGCCATGGAGGGTTTTTGAGAGTCCATATGAATTTTAATGCTATTTTCTAGTTCTGCAAAAAAAAAAAAAAAAAAAAAAAAAGTTTTGGGGATTTTTGAATGATATTAATCTGTAGATTTTGTTGGATGATATTGAAATATTAACAGTATCAGATTGGGGTGTCTTTCCAATTTTTTAGGTCTTTAATTTTTTTTTTCAACAGTGTTTTATAGTTTTCTCTGTATATCACCTCCTTAATTAAGTTCTTTCCTAGATTCTCTTTTTTGGTGTTTATCATGGATGGAATTTTCCTTTTTGGATTGTTCATTGTCAGTGTATAGAAGTACAGCTGATTTTTGCACATTAATTTTGTATGCTGCTGCTTTGCTTAGTTTGTTTATTCTGATGTTTTTTTTTTTTTTTTTTTGGTGTGGAATCTTTAAGGTACATGTAAAAACATATAGAACATGTCATCTGCAAACAGAGATAATTTTATTTCTTCCTTTTTAATATGGTTGCCTTTTTGGATAGAAGTAGCAAAACAGACTTCCTGTTTTGTTATTGACCTTAGAGGACAATTTTTGTCTTTTACCATCGCATGTCATGGTAGCTATGGGGTGTGGAGTTTTTCTTTTTAAATCGACTTTAGTTTTTGGAGCTATTTTACATTCACAGCTACATTCAATTCGAAGGTACAGAACTTTCCTGTATGCCCCCTGCCCTCACACATATATGGTCTCCTTCATTATCCTTGCCCTCTACCAGAGTGGTTTATTTGTTGTATTGATGAACCCGTACTGACATCATTATCATACAAAATCCATAATTTCCATTAGGCTTCACTCTTGGTGTTGTGTGTTGTATGAGCTTGGAAAAATTTTAATGACATGTATCCGCCATCATAGTAACACACCTAGTGGTTTCACTGCTCTAACAGTAGTCTGCAGTCTGCCTATTTGTCCCTTTCCTCCCAGCCCAGCCGCTGGCAACTGCTGATTTTTTTTTACTGTCTCCATACTTCTGACTTTTCTATACTGTCATATAGGTGAAATCATCCAGTATGTAGCATACAAAAACTCTGGTACTATCCAATATGGCAATATATGAAAAACCCACAGCATGCAAAATGGTATGGCCACTTGGAAGACAGTTGGTAGTTTCTTAAAAAACTAAACATACTCCATAAAATCAAGCAATTGTATCCCTTTGGGTAGTTACCCACAAGAGTTGCAAACTTATATTCACACAAGAATGGATGTCAAGTCTTTAATGCCTGGCTCCTAAATGAGGAAAAAGGGGGGAAATGAAGGGAAAAAATGGGCTCTGGATCTTTAAGTCCCCTGGAAGCCTTTTCCATCAGTGGGGATTTCAGCAGTGGTGGCCTGCTTCTGTGTGTGCAGGTGTGTAATCAGAAGCAGTAGCCAATGATCAGAACACAGATCTCTGATATTTGGAGGACAAGGTCCCATAAGCTGGTGTAGGCTGTGCTAGGCATATGTGCATGGCTTCCTGTTGCTAGGTGAGGGGGTGGGCACTGGGGTGGGTAGCAGCTACCATAGTGAGAGTTGAAATTGACTGAAATTAACTGTGATTTACTGTCTAAGCCTTTCCCTAGAAGCTGCAAGCTTTTGAATAGACTCCAGGATTCCAAAATAGTTAAACTAGTCCGATTATGCCAGTACAATTATTGTTTAGGTGGGGAGATGGATTCCTGGTGACTCCTACTTTGCCATCTTCCCTCAACTAATTTCTTATTACAAGTTTTTTTTATATCTTTTGGAATACGTGTTTATGTATTCCTTTGACAAAAATAATTTTAAAATGCACTTTGGCAGCTCATAGGAGTTCATAGGAATTGAGGAAAGAAAAGACTTCTAAAAACTAAAGACTCTGTATTCTCACAGCTGTCTTTAATGAATTCAGATTATTATATATTGAAATTATTTGAAGTAAGGTATAGTGTGTCTTAGATTGTACTCTATTCCACATTTTGAGGGTATTACCTCTCTGCTCTTAAGTTTTTAGTCTACTTTCCAAGTTATCTGTAGTTAAATTTTCCCATTTCCCTTTGGAAAGTGCTGTTTTCTTGCTTTTTTCCGCTTTTCCATTGTATCAAATTTATAAGGCAGTGAGCCAATTGTGGGCATGAAATCCTTGGGAGGAGAGGAGGAAGTGGGAGGAGCAGCCATGGTGAATGTTTTCCTAAGTAATATTCAAGTTCTTTGAGAGAACTTACCCTCCCCCCTTTTTAAAAATGCTGTGATATTTTCTCTTAAATAGATTGTTTATTCTCCTGCCAGTCTCACTGTTGCGCAAAGTGCTAGATAAGAAATTGTATAGTTCACATTATTAAAGGGAGTACAAAAAGTATTTTACCAACCCTTAGTCAAAAAAAAAAACCCCCAAAACAAAAAAACAAACAAAAGCAAAAAAAAAAAAAAAAATAACAGAACAGCTATAGGATAATAAATAAAAGAACAGAGTCAGAGTTCTGGGTTGCACATGACAGAAAGTAGCTCTAATTAAGCAGAAAGAATTATTTGAAAAATATTAGATAGCTCATAGGTAGAGAATCAGGCTTAGAAATTTTGCAGAAGCAAAAGACCATGCATTGCTTCCCTCAAAGCAAGGCATGGTCAAGAGGTTACAATAAGGCAGTCTCTGCTTAGGACATGGCTGCTTGAAAACTTGCTATCCCAGGTACTGCTGCCTTGACTGCATGTTGGTGACTGTGCTTATAAGCTTTCAGCACTTCTGGAGCTTTCTTTCAGTGATCTGACTCCTTTGCCTCTTGCTATCACCACCTAGGATTCAGTGTCCAGAGTAGGAGGACCTAATTGGTGTTAGACTTGCACCCATTATGAGGAAGATAAGGAAGGAAATATTTGCTTCTCCCCTCTTGAAATTCTCTCCAAATTAGAATGGTTGTGGATGCTGAACAGCCTAAAGAGTACTAATACCTCCTATAAATTTCTCTTACTTCACACGTCCTATCCTCAGACTCTCTTCCCAAAGATACCTACAATTAAAACTTTCAGGTATTCTTTAAGAAACTGTTTTCTTCTTACATCCACTTTTTAAGAAAAATAGTTGGGAACATAGTGCCTACTCTTCTGCATTTTTACCATACTTAGGAATTTTCCATACTGACATGGAGATGGAACTGATTTTGTTATTGGCTTTTATTCCATTTTATGATCATTCCATAATAAACAGTCCCCTCCAATCCATATTAGGTTATTTCTTGTTTGTCACTATTGAAAACAGTACTCTAATAAACATTTTCACACACATACCTTGGTGTCCTTTAACAGGTATTTATTGAAGGTAGATCCTTAGCAGTGGAACAGTGGAGTTTTTCTCTTCTCCACAGTGGAATTTATTCTCACCAACATGTATGACAGCATCTTTCCCCCTTCAGTCTTGGCAAACAATATTATCAAACTTAAACTTTTTGTAATTTGTTGGGTAATTTGAGTTTTATTGCATTTCTTTAATTGTGAGATTAAGCGACTTTGTGATCTTTATTGGTCATATTTTTTTCCTTTTGGTTTGTACATGTATACTGACTGACCCTATCTTCAGCATATTTAAATTTTTTTTTTCTTAATGATTTTTATGAATGCTTCAAAAATTAAGGAAGTTAGTGGTATTCTTTCTTAAGACAATTTTATAATGCCCTGCCTTGCTGGTCTTTTGAATTTTATGACTGCGAGATTCAGGTGAAGCTGTTACAGAGAGCTTGATGGATTATCTCTGTTTCAAATTATTGATTGCTAACTGTATGCTTTACTAATATGTCTAATCATGGAATGTCAAAGATTTTGTTAACAGTTGTTTGTTCAAGAATATTCTTTAAGAAATAACCTTGCTTAAATAGCAAATTGAAACAATTTTAATCCAGAAAAATGTCATGCATCCACCACTCTTGAGTTACTGAATCAGAGCAAACCTTCTCTTGGACAGAGACAATAGAAGTGAAAGGGAATTTAGTGGCTCCTAAGCCTAGCCTTGCCTTTTCTCTTTCCTTTCCTTTCCTTTCCTTTCCTTTCCTTTCCTTTCCTTTCCTTTCCTTTCCTTTCCTTTCCTTTCCTTTCCTTTCCTTTCCTCTTTCTTTCTTTCTTTCTTTCTTTCTTTCTTTCTTGAGTTCTGCTTATCCTCTGGCTCTAGTGTCATACGACTCTCTAGCCTGTGCAGTTCTACCTTATTTAATGTTCTTTTTGGATCCAGACATTTTCCTCATTTCAAGCCTTTTCTTTTTTCTTTACTATTCTTATGTTCCTTTATGTATGCTCTTTTGTATTCATCTAGGATTATTTCCCTTTTTTCCACTAGGATTATTTCCCCTTCCCCTTCCCCCCCCCCCCCCCGGTTGTAACCTTTTAAATCTGAACATTGTGAGTGAATTCTCTGCAACTGTATTGATTGGTTTTCTAAGATAATTTCTGTTCATTTGCCTTTTTTAAACTAGTATCGCTTGTGATTGTTTATACAGAATTTTAGTTTTTAAATTAGTCTCTCTGTAATCTTTCCTTTTGGATTTTGAGTTATGAATTCATAGCCTGTTATTTAAATGAAGCTTTTGAAATCCATTTTACTGATCTGTATCATATCTAACTATGCCAGTATTTCCTTCCTTGTCTGACGTGAACTCTAAAATTATATGAACACTTTCTCCCTGTTTCCTGGCATTTCCACTGAAACTTGTTCCTCATTCTAGGTTAGAAATACATCCAGAATTTTAGTTTTCTTCTTTATTGTATTAATCTACTAATAAAATTAATCAAACATACCAGGAATTTGTTAGAAAACTGCGTATGGTTGAAAATACTTTTTCATGGGCGCCTGGGTGGCTCAGTGGGTTAGGCCTCTGCCTTCAGCTCAGATCATGATCTCAGGGTTTTGTGATCGAGTCCCGCATTGGGCTCTCTGGTCAGCGGGGAGCCTGCTTCCTCCTCTCTCTCTCTCTCTGTCTGCCTCTCTGCCTACTTGTGATCTCTGTCTGTCAAATAAATAAATAAAATATTAAAAAGAAAATAATACTTTGTCAATAGGTATTTTGACAGTTGTAAAGTCCCAGTAATTACTGTAACTTTCCTCTTTTAATTTTATGCTCTATTCCAAGAATGTACCCATTTCCACTACCTTCCTAAGCATATGTATTGTGGTCTGTTGTGTTTTTTCAAAGATCTCTGTGTTTTAGACCTGTGCTGTCCAATATGTTAGCTATTAGCCACATGTAGCTATTTATGTTTAAATTAGTTAAGGTAAATTTACTCATTAATGTTCATTTGCATTAGTTTTCAATAGCTACATGTGGTTATTGGCTTCTGTGCTGGACAGCATAGATACAGAACATTTTCATCACTGAGGAAAGTTCTATAGGGCAGTGCTTTTTTTTTTTTTTTTTTTAAAGAATTATTTATTTATTGAAAGACACAGCAAGAGAGGGAACACAAGCAGGGGGAGTGGGAGAGGGAGAAGCAGGCTTCCTGCTGAGCAGGGAGTCTGATGCAGGGCTCTCAGTTCCAGGACCCTGGGATCATGACCTGAGCCCAAGGCAGATGCTTAATGACTGATCCACCCAGGCACCCTGGACAGTGCTTTTCTGAATGTCATTTTGCTTTTCATTCTAAAAAGTTCTCATTCCTGAAGGTAATATACTTGTTGTATTTCTATCTCTGGTATTAAGCAAAATACATTTGAGATATTTTGACGTGGGTTGCATTTTACATGTTGGTAGTTGTAATCAGATTACTTTCATAATCAACTTTATTGAGGTATAATTTATTTGCAGTAAAGTATATTCACTTTAAGTGTACAGTTCAGGGAGTTTTGACATGTATATACATCCATGTAAACATCGCCACAGTCACGATTTAGAACATTTTTAGTGCCATAAAAGTTTTCTTCATGTCTCCCTATAGTCAGTCCCCCAGCCTTGATTCTGGGCAGTTTCTAATTCTTCACTGTAGTTAAGTTTTGACTGTGTTAATATTTTATATAAATGCAGTTATAGAGTATGTACTTTTTTTGGTTGGGTTTCTTAGTCTTTGCATAATTACCTTGGCTGTTGCTTATATCAGTAATGACTTTTTTCTTTTTATTGCTGAATAGTATTCCACCGTATGGTTACGATATAATTTATTTATTCACTCACCTGTGATGGGCATTTGGGTTATTGTAAATTTAGGTCTATTATGAACAAAGCTGCTGTGAGCATTCATGGCCAAGACTTTTGTGGACATATATTTTTATGTCTTTTGGTTAAATGTCCATGAAAAGAATTGCTGGGTCGTATGATATAATTACCGAAAGAAAAAAAGGTATATATATTTAGGTTAATGGAACAGAAGAGAGATTACAGGAAAACTCAGACATAGGTTGTTAGAAAAGATGATAGAGAATTCACTGGGGACAGGATACTCATATTAACAAATGGTGTTGGAACAACGGAATATCAGTATGAAGACAATTACTTCTGATAATACAAAAAAATCTCATATTACATACCAATGGATATTGTAGATAGAAGTATAAAAGTAACATGTAAAACTATAAAAACGAATAGATAAAAACAGAGAAGAAAATCTTTGTGACCTTTGGTTTAGTCAGAGATTTTTTTTTTTTTTAAGATTTTATTTATTTATCAGAGAGAGAGAGGAGAGAGAGCGAGCACAGGCAGACAGAATGGCAGGCAGGGGCAGAGGGAGAAGCAGGCTCCCCGCCGAGCACGGAGCCTGATGTGGGACTCGATCCCAGGACACTGGGATCATGACCTGAGCCGAAGGCAGCTGCTTAACCAACTGAGCCACCCAGGCGTCCCGAGTCAGAGATTTCTTAGTACATAAGAAGTTAACCGGGTAAGAAAAAATTCACAAGCTGGACTTGATCAGCATTAAAAACTTCTGTTGTTTGACAGACACCATTAGTAAAATTAAAAAACAAAAACAGCAAATTTGGAAGAAGTACTCACAATGCATATATCCAAAGGACTTGAACTCAATGCAATATAAAGATGATTTTAAAAAATTCATAAGAAGACAACCCCATAAAGAAAAGACAAAAAAAAATTTTGAACAGAAACTTTACAAAAGAAAATACTTAAATGATAAGTAAATATATTAAAATATATTCAAAATAAATCATTGGAGAAATGGAAATTAAAAGATAACGAGGCCCTGTTTCAAATTTTACTGGGATAGCTAAAACTTCAAGGGGAAATAATGCGTTGGCAAGGATATATAGTAATTGGAACTCTAATCCATGTTGGTAAAAGTGCAAAATGTTACAACTTCTTTGGAGAAGTGCTTGGCAGCTTTTAGTTCATAGTAATAGCTTTCTGAATTTTTTCACTGATAGCTGTTTCTTTTTCCTCTAGTTCTATTCCTCTTTTGAGAGAATAGATTTTCTTTCCTACTGGGGATCCTTGTCTTTGATCAGACTTTAATATAAAACTTGTAGTTTTGCTTTTGTGTTTAACTTGAAGTAATAGAGGAGAAGGCAGTACAGTGCAGGCAAGTGTTAAGATTGCATTTTTAACAGGATACTTTACTTGTATTGGATGTATAACTGATCTTAAGTTTGACAACCTAAAAATGAGTAGGAGAAAAGAGTGTTTGGAGCTTGCCTGTGTTAATGGGATTAGGGCAGAGATGACTTACATATTAAAAAGAAAAACAACAACCCAATTTCATGTTTTAGTAGTAGCAATGGCAGCTGCAGGTATATTAGAGTTCTAAGAGCAAATTTTAATTTTTAAAAAAGATTTTATTTATTTATTTATTTGAGAGAGAGAGAGAGAGAGAGAGATATCACAAGCAGGCAGAGCAGCAGTCAGAGAGAGGGGGAAGCAGGATCCCCGCTGAGCAGAGAGCCCGATGCAGGGCTCAATCCCAGGACCCTGAGATCATGACCTGGCCTGAAGGCAGAGGCTTAGCTTAACCTGCGGAGCCACCCAGGCACCGTATGAGCAAATTTTAATTTAACATGAATGCAGCAGAACTAAATAGGGTGCCAAATAATGAGTTAGCTACAGAAAAATGTAGCAAATAAGTAGTTATTTTTTTTCTTTTCAGATATGAATTTTTCTTTTTTACCTATTTTTGGAGTAGTATTTTCTGAATGGGATATCTTTAAAAAGGATTTGCTTCTGGGTTTCTCCCAGACTTCTAGGAGCATTTGTTATTATGATTGTGGTTGTCAGTGCTACCCTGTAAATACAGTAGTAGTTGTCACAGAGGAGGTACTCAATAAATATTTGTAAGATGAATTTTTATCAATTCTCCAAGCATTTAAAAGTGATCAAATACTCTAATAATATAAACTTTACTAGCAGTGTATATTGACAAGCAGATATACCAGTTCACTTTCAAGAAAGAGAATGACTCAGGCTTTCCAATAAAGCTTGAATTTAATTGTCTATAATAGATTTAGTCTACATAAAGCCCTTCCAGTGGGTGGATTGATCAGTTAGCTGTTGAAACATGGAAAAAGCATGGCCAGGCTTTAGCCAATGAACCTCAGATATTTTTGGCAAGACAATTCCTATTGTAAAGATGGAGACATCAAAATGTATTTGTTAGAAGTTGCTTTAACTATCTTCTTTTCTTTGATTCCACATTTATTCAGCAGCACTATACTTTCAATTTTTGGTGGGTCTCCTTATGGAAATATATTGAATTGTCATAAAGATGTGGATAATTCCTGTGTCAGTTGGACTTTTCAAGGAAATTAATATATTGCTGTTATGGTCTTTATGATATTTATGTATCAGTCATATGACATGAGTTTGAATTTGTTTCTGAACGAAAGTACCATTCACTACCATTCACTATACTGATAGGATTACATCTTACACAGAAGGTAGAGGATCAGACCCTGGACTGTCATAGTAACTTCACCAGAGTAGTAACAGAATTTCTGAGGCCTATAAAGAAAGTTTATCTTGTAACCCAGATTCCTCCCCCCTACCTTTATTGGAACAAGTTTATTAATTTGGTATAAGTGTGTAGAGCAGCTAGATTGAGTTTTGCATTTGTTTAATGTAATCTTGCATTCCTCACAATTGAACATTGTGTTTTATTTTGCCTGTAGAGTGCTCCAGTTTATATAGCAAGTATATGTAAACCTACATAGACTATATTTCATAAAAAAATACTGTAAGATCAAATTTAAAGTTGCTTTATAATCACTGACTTTCTTAATTGGTGTATTTAGTCAATTTACATTTAGTATAATTATTGAAATGTTTTGTTTACCATTTTTCTGTTTGTGTTTAGTTGTTCAATACTCCTTTGTTCATTCATTCATTCTTATTCTCTTTCATTCCTCTTTTCCTGTACTCTTTGGGATTAATGGAATAATTTTAGGTATTCCATTTTAATTCTGTTGACTTTATAGCTATATATATAGATCTATCTAATTTTAGAGGTTGTGCAATAAGGATTAGAAAACACACTTTTTAGTTTATTTTAGTCCTCTTAGAGTTGATATTGTGAGCATTAAATGTAAGAACCTTATAAAAGAAGAATTTATGTCTACCTATGTATTACATCCCAGAATACAGTGTTACTTTATTTGCTTTATACACTTGTGTTTCAGAGAAAGGGAAGGAAAAAATGTTCTTTTACCTTTATTCCCATTATTCCCTTCAGCCTGAGGGGCAGGTCTGATGGCAACAAATTTTCTCTAGTTTTTTTTATCTTTTTTTTAAGATTTATTTATTTATTTGAGAGAGAGCATGGGGGAAGAGGCAAAGGGAGAAGGAGAGAGAATCTTCAGACAGACTCTGCATTGAGTGCAGAGCCCGAAGTGGGGCTTTATCTCAGGACCCTGAGATCATGACCTGAAGTGAAACCAAGAGTTGGATGCTTAACCCATTGAGCCACTCAAGTCCCATTGTCTTTCACCTGTCCTTCTGGGACTCCAGTAATACAGGTGATAAACTACTTTGTATTGTTACACAGGTCACTGACGAGCTGTTCATTTTTTCAATTTCTTGTTTCTGTTCTTCAGATTAGATAATTACTACTAATTTGTTGTCAGATTCATATTTTTGTGTTCCAGCTAATATTTTTGCATATCAAGCTGCCTCTACAGCTTTAAAGCATTTACTTACTTTATCTGCAAGTGCAAATTCAGTGAGTTAGGAATTCAGAATAGGCATGGTGGAATGGCTTGTTTTAGCTCCAAAATATCTGGAGTCTGGGACTCCCTAACTAGAAATGAGTTGGCAAATTGTGGCCAAATCAGGTGTTTTCACTCACATGTCTGGTAAATACTGGCTGTTATCTGGATCTTCAGCCTGGCTATTGGCCAGCACCCCTCTACTTGGCCTTTCCAAGTGGTCTCTCCACGTGGGTTAGTTCATGCTTCATCATATAGTGTTAACTTCGTGCCAAGAGTGAAAATCCAGAGTCCAAGGTGGAAGTGCTTGACATTTTTATTATCTAGTCTTAGGAATCACATAATACCACTTCTGCTATATTCTCTTGATTCAGGTTGTTACAAGGGTGTGCCCAAGTTTTAGGGGGAGGAACAATAGACTTTACCAGTTGATGGAAGAAGTGTTAAAGTTAGGTTGAAAGGAGAGCTATGTGAGATGGATGATGCAGTCCTTCTTGAAAAATGCAGTCTGCCACAGCTTTCTTCTGCAGTCTCCAGTCTTCTTTTAAGAGTAGACTTTTCTTTCCAGATACTGAACTTTTGAGGCCTAGAATTTCTGTCTTTTATAGTTTCTGTTTCTTTGTTGAGAGTTTTCATTCTTTCACTTATTGTAGTTATCTTCCTTTGTATTCATGTATGTATTAGCTGTTTGAAGTCCATATCTGCTAATTCCAACACCTGGTTCATCTTGGAATTAGTTTCTATTGACTGCTTTTTTCTCTTGGTCATGGGTCTTATTTTTCTGCTTTGCATGTCTAATAAATTTTAATTGTTTAATGTCGTGATTGATATGTTGTATGTTGTGAAAGGTAATGTTGTAGGGAATCTGGATTGTTACTTTCTTTAAGGGTGTTGAGTTTCATTTTGGCAGGCGTTTCTTCTGGTATGGTTAGGCTTGGTTTTCTTTGTTAAGGCAGGCTTCTTTCAGGTTTGTCCTTTGTCTTCGGGCATGTTCCTCAATTCTAAGGTGTGGCCTTTCTGGGGGCTCAGCTGAATACCTCGTATGCTTCAATGAAGTCTCTCCATTCTGGCTGGGCCAGAACTCCTCCTCCTGGCTGTGCTATCTCTGGTGTCATCTCCATTATGCTTTCAGATCCTGCACATATGCAGCCCAACTCTTGGCCAAGGACCAAAGGTGAATTTCCACACAGACTTCTGAGGTTCTCCTATTCAATCCCTTTTCTCTGCCTCTTTGTTCTACAAACTTCAGCTGTCTTAGCACCCCCAAACTCAATCTCTGCCTTTTACCTCAGTGAGACCTTTGTTGCATTTGTTCTGTTTCCCCCCTGTGTCAGAAGAGAGCCTTCACACTGAAAGTGAGGTAGGCATGGGAGTTACCTCATGTTCCTTTTTTCTGAAGGATTGTAAGCCTGTGCTGCCTTTTGTTTAGTGCCCAAAATGGTTGCCCAGTTTTAGATTTGCTTCTAGTCAGAAGATAATTCCTGTACCAGATACTCTATAATGGTTGAAAGTATATACATGCTACTGTAAGAAAACTTGCAATAGATGACTCCTTTGTATTGAAAACCAATATAAAACGATTTTAAGAACAAACTTATTTAAGTCCTGAAATTTTTACAATAACCTTACTACTATAAAATAATTTATAATGTTCAAATTTTGCTTTTTATTGAATTTTACCCATAAATTTGTATTGATTTTTTTCCAGAAATAGCAAATGCAGTGAAAATTTTAATATTATTCTCTCTTCCCGACTGATGTTAGACATTGCTAATCATTAATGATATTCTTCCCCAGTCTCCAACCTGGATGTTGTTTTAATAGCCTTAATATTGCACACTGGTAAGCAAGCCACCAGCAGCTTGATGCTTATTTACCATTTTAGTATTTATTTCCATTTTACTAGCCCAATCAGTATTATTTTGTGGGATATATAGTTTTTATGAAAGATTTCCCTAGTAAATTGTTTACTTCTCTAGAACTGAAGAACTGAAGTGATTTTTTTTTTTTAATTTTTTATTTTTTATAAACATATATTTTTATCCCCAGGGGTACAGGTCTGTGAATCACCAGGTTGAAGTGATTTTTTTAAAAAAATCATGTTAAAAGGAATCATTAAGGCTATTTACTAAGTTCTCAGTACTTCCTGAGTGAAATGTAAGAAAATATAAGCTTGTGAAGCAGACATTCTTAGCACTTGTGTCTCTGATAAATAATACTTGAAATTTAAAAGAGAATAAAAAGCTGGTTTTGAATATAAGTTATAGACACCAGCTAAAATAACACAGGAAGTGTCTTGATGAAATTAAAGGTTGAGCTTTCTATGGCTGTGCCTCTAGGAGGGATTTAAAGGTCAGTGACCAGCATTTTGACAAATTGTGTTTTGTTAATCATTGTTTTTCACTGAGATCAGATTTGCAATTTTGTGGTAGTGTATGCTAATAATTTTTTTTAAAGATTTTAATTATTTTTATTGGACAGAGAGAGAGAGAGAGAGACCACAAGTAGGCAGAGAGGCAGGCAGAGAGAGAGAGAGAGGAGGAAGCAAGGTTCCCGCAGAGCAGAGAGCCCTATGTGGGGCTCAGTACCAGAATTCTGGGATCATGACCCGAGCTCAAGGCAAAGGCTTTAACCCACTGAGCCACCCAGGCACCCAATCATGAATCTTTATAAACAGGAATTGCATGAATCTCATTAAAACCATATCTGGGGGCACATGGGTGGCTCAGTCAGTTAAGCATCTGCCTTTGACTTCTGGGATTGAGCCCTGCATTGGACTTCCTGCTCAGAGGAGAGCCCTCCTTTTCCCTCTCCTCCTCCTCTGCTTGTGCTGTCAAATAAATAAATAAAAATTTAAAATATCCAAAAAACCCCAAACTGTTTCTCAAGGAGGACTGTTGTCATGTTAAAAAAAAACCCAGGTTTCCATTTTTTTTGAATCCAAAAATAGTATATGAAAATATTTATTTTATGTAAACTAAAATATACTGTTCAAAAACAGTTGGATTTCTAAGCTCATCAGACTGACTTTCTGGAGGTAAAATAATTAATATATAACTTTGTCAATTTATACTCTTTTGGAAAATTTATACTCACTTTTTTTTTTTTTTTCCCATTGGAAAATAGTATATGCTTATGTTTTAACAGTTGCGGAAGTGTTGAAAGTGAATAGTGAAAACCTCCATCTCTCCCTGAAAACTTGTGATAACTGCTATGACTGTTTTGGTATTTCAGCCCCACTTAAGTGTGTGCAGGACAGCCACATGTGAATCATGTTCCTTGGATTTGGGCTATAAGATGAGTGTTTCCTTATTTATACAATATTGGTTTATATATTTGGATTCAAAACTTAACAGTCCCAGACCCAAAATGTACTAACAGTGAATTGTTAGTCCCCCAAAATACCTTTTTCACTGCTCACATTTAAATTTTAGCTTTCTTGGAGAAAATTGTATTTTGCAGATCATTCTTGCTTACTCATTTTCTCTCAAAAACAAAACAAACAAACAACCCTTGGAGGAAAAGATACGGCAGATAGCAATGAGTTATGTTTTCTGAATTTTATAGTCACTGTCCTTCAAATAATTTGTTTTTGTTTGGGTTATCCTAGTTATCCTTAGCATTTATCTAAATTTCTAAATTTCTGACCATATTAAAATGCAAACTGAGAAAAAGCTGTAGAAGTATAAAGCTTCTGGAAGAAAGCATAGAGAATATCTGTGAACTCTAGGGGTAGGGAAAGAGTTCTCAGAAAGGATACAAAGTTGTAAACAAAAGAAATATTTGATATATTGGATTTTTATCAGAATTTTATTTTCCTTTTTTAAGATTCTATGTATTTATTGTTTGAGAGAGAGACTGAAAGAAAAGTGGAATGGGGGTACAGAGAGAGAAGCAGACTTCTTGTGGAGCAGGGAGCCCAACACGGGACTTGCTCCCAGGACCTGGAAATCACGTCCTGAGATGAAGGCAGACACTTAGCCAACTGAGCCACCCAGGTGCCTTTTATCGGAATTTTAAATTGTTGATTATCAAAACACATTATTAAGGAAAGGAAAAGGCAAGTCCTAGATAAGGAGTAAATATTTATGTCAATACATATATGTGATAAAAGACTTTTACCCAGAATATATAAAACATCTATAAATCAATAATAAAAAGCCAGTTAATTCAACGGGGCGGGGTGGTGGTGGTGGCTGGGGAATGAGCCAATGAGTTGAACAGACATTTTCAAAGAAGAAAGTATAAAAATAGCTAATAAATAAATGGAAATATGCTTAATATCATTAGTCATCAGGAAAAGGAAGTTGAAAAACCACAGTAAGGTACCACTTTGTACCTGTTGGGAAAGCTGTGATTAAAACTGACAGCACCAAATGTTGATGGGACTGTGGAGCAAATGGAACTCTTAAAATGCAGATAAGATTGTAAAATTGTATAACTGTTTTTGGAAAACTGTTTAGTAGTTTCTTATAAAGTTAAACATACACCTGCCCTATCTACCTTATGACCCAGCAACTCTACTTCTTAGTTATTACTTATTTACTCAAGGGAAATAAAAGTATGTGTCTCCAAAATTCTTGCACAAGAATATGTACTTATTCATAATAAACCCAAACTGTAAACATCCTAAATATCCATCAAAGGAGGATGTTTAAACAGATGATGGTGTAGTCATGCAGTGAAATCATTTTCCGAATAAAAGGAATCAACTATTGATGCATGTAACATGGATAAATCTGTAAAACATTACATTAAATGAAAGAAGCCATTTACAAAAGACTGCATCTTATATGGTCATATTTATATGAAGTTCAAGAATAAGGACAAATCTGTGGTAATATTAGCTGCCTGGGAGCTTAGTGGGGTTTGACTGCAAATAGGCATAAGGAATTTTCTGGAATGGTGGAATATTCTGTATTTTGATTGAGTTGGTTGTACACCTATGATCTCTTTCACTGTATGTAAATTTTATCTCACTTTGAACTGAAAATCCAAAAGTACAAATTGAGAAATGTTTAGGAATTGGGAAGATAAAGAGGGTACGAGAGACAAGAATAGAAGGGTGTGTAGCACCACTTTTTTCTGTAGTATAATCATATTTTTGAGTAGAAGTCATCTTAGCAGAATCACTGGTTAGTGAAGAAGTAGGCTAAACTGAAGAATCCTAAAAAGTGACCCATACCTTAAATATTTAAAGAAAAGTACACCTGAAACATTAGGATGAAATTGTTCTCTGTGGTTTATTAACAACCACCACCAGAACCACAAAGTAGTAATTTCCTTTGTTTCCTTTGCCCCTTGGCAAGAGTTCTTAGTCTTTTATTATGCCATGTACCTTTTTGGCAGTCTGGTGGAGCTTATGGACCCCTTCTTAGCCCTTCTTAGAGTGATTTTAAATTAGGATTACAAATATACCTGTTACATTAATATTAGTCATTTGTTCTTGTTTTTGTTTTGCAGAAGAAAAAAGGTTAGAGATAATTGCAACCAGAGACTAGAACAACAGTAGAGAAAATCAATGATCCTCTTTACTTTTCCTTCATTAATAGAACACCACTTGTTTGCTGTGTACATGTTTTCCCAAAATGCCGATGGTAATTCTAGCTTCCCTTGTGGCTAGATTTGATAATGTGATAACTTATGATCTGTTGTTCTTAAGTAGAAATGATGAGTTCTTAAAGGAGGGGCCTATCCTTCTTTCCCTTCTCCAGTCTGCTTATACAAATATGATGGTGCACCATTGTAGACCTTGCACTGCCCGTCGTGTTGGCTGAGCATATGATGGAAGGGTCCTGGGTCCAGTCCTGTATGAAACAAATCTACCCAACCAGTTGTACACTACTAATCCTGGAATTTATGTGGGAGAGTAGTGTATTCAGTGTAATTAGTAGCATATTTGTTTATGAGCCCCTCCTCCCTCCACCTTCTTCTATTTCTCACAGCTAAACCTTATTCTCACTGATAGAGTTACTCTAGTATTACTTTTGATGGCAGGGATAATAATTCATAAATAATTTTATCCCAGGGAAATAAGCACAATTTCAGGTACTTAATTCACGTTTTCTCAATACATTTAAATAAAAGATAATCTTGATAGGAGTGGGTATCAAGGAATGAAAACATGAAAGCATACCATTAAAAAAAAATAGTAGGGACCCAGAACCCTTAATGAAACATGGTCATGCAAGGAAAGAGCCTAGTCTGGAAACTGCTGAGTGGTTTATGGAATGAGGGCCTGACTCTGCAGAAATTAAGAGGAACCCATCTTATCATACTAAGTCCAGTAGAGAAGGTTTTGCTGGTATAGGAGAAAGTCATTGTTATGTTCGTTTTGATTATAATAGTTCAGAAAATACTAAGAAACCAAATATGTGCTAGAATACTATAGTTAACACATTATATAAAATTTATAGTCTAATAACCTAATTTTTAAGTGTTGATTATAAGTAGTATTTTGCCATTTGCAACTGTTTTAGTATGACATACAAATACAAATATATCATTTCAATTAGTGACAAAGTTATGAGTAATTATTGTATGGCATGATATTTCACATCCAAATGTATGAACTCTCTTTCCTCTCTACCCAACCACACACATTTTCAGCCCTCTTTGTAGTAGCTAAATTTGTAATTTTGGTTATATCAATTTTGGGTTTTATGTGATTATGACTAGATAAATGCAGTTTACAGTTAAATACTATAACTGTTTTTTCCTGAGCATTTTATTTTCCCTGGAGGTAAAATTCTCTCTGTCTCTCTCTCTCTCTGTCTCTCTCAACTTCTTTAGTCTCTATGTTTTTAACTTCAGTTTATCCCTAAACTATATAAATCTCTTAACATGTTCAAGCCCATTGGGCATTAAATCGATTTTATCTTCTTTAGGAGCCTTCTGATCTACCGTGAGTTGGGTCAGTTGTTCCCTAGGTTTGCCTTATAGCTGTCTACTTCAGATGTTTCTTCACCATCATTCTGAGGATTCCCTTTTTCCCTTCTCATGAGTTGGAGAATTGTCCTGGAATTGTCCTCTTTCTTGGTTTCCCACCTTGTTTTGGTGGAACACATCTTCTAGTAACTTCTGAGAGAGAAAATGTGGACAGCAAAATTATTTGAGATTTCTCTTATTTAAAAAATGGCTTTACTATATATTCACACTTGATTTAATGTCTCTTTTGGTATGGTATTCTAGGCTGGAAATAGTCAGAAGGTTTTTTCCTGGAAGTTGTTTTCTAGCTGCTAGTGTTGCCATTAAAAAGGGTGGTGTAATTCTGATTCCAGATACTTTTTATGAAACCTCTTTCCTCTTGGGAAGCTTATAGGATCCTACGTTCATCTTTTCAGTATTCAGAAATTTCACTGAGCTACATATGCTGTATTTGGGTCTATTTTCATCACTTTTGCTGAATACTCATTGTATCCTTTGACTTAGGAAACTCCTGTCCTTCAGTTTGGGGTATTATTCTCGAATTATTATCTTGGATTTCTTCTCCTTGTGTTTTCTGTTCTTTTCTCTAGAACTCATAAGTTGAAACTCCTCGACTTTAAATCTTCTCATTTGTTTTCCATTTGTTTTTATTTTTATTCTGTTTATCCTGCTGTTTCCTCAGCTTATACTTTTCTAAACTCTCTCGCCTATTATCTACCTCCTAACGGTAAACAAATGAATATACATGAAGTACATACATGTGGTAAAAACACATGGCAAGTGCTTTTATTGGCTGTAATTGTTGCTCTTGTTTAGGTTTGTTTGTTTGTTTTTTGCTCTTGTTTAGTTTTGTAATTGTTTGGAGGGAGAGGTCTTTGGTTTTGATTCTTTGGCTTATTAGCGGTATGACTTTGGGCGAGTTTTATAATTTTTTTGACTCCTATTTTCCTTGTTTGTAAAATGTGAATAAGTTCTATCTCAGATGTTTGTGAGCATCAACTGAGAATATATATATGAAAATACTTAATAAACTTTGTATGGAGTTAATAGTTACTACTTGATTCTTTCAGATATGGAAAGTTTCTTTGAAAGAAAATGATGGCTGAATTTTCATGTTATTTTTAAGATTACTTGATTACACATGTCTATTTTTCTCACATCTAAATGAGCTAGATGAGCTTAAGCTAAGTGCTAATGCTGCCTTTTAAATAACTTACTTAATACTCAACCTCATAATGTTAGGCTGAAGAGAGATGAAAATATTTATTCTGTGAAAAGCTCTGGCTCTACTTCAGATTGTATAAATCTGTGTAATGTAATAATTAAGAATGACATGATTATTAATTTAAACCCATGAAGGGAATATTTATTGGAATTTGTTTGTTCATTTTTCTTAAATGGTACTTGAGATTAGGAAAAATGGAATCTTTTAGGTTTTATCAATAGTATAAATGTAATTTCAAATGTTAGCTCATTTTTGTTAATGGTGGCTTTTTGTTTGTTTGTTTTGTTTTAAGGTTTTTGGATTCAAAGCATAAAAACCATTACAAGATATACAATCTGTAAGTATGTTTTTTATTTGTATGCTTGCAAATGTCTTCTAAAATAACTATTAAGTGAAAGTTATTTCCTTGTTAGAATCAGGTAGAGTTAACGATGTATTTTAACAGAATTGTGTTCCTAAAACAATTAGTCCAAGACGTTTGATTAAGAGCATTGTTAGGTCATTCAGAAAGCATAGTGATGAGGTCAAAACAATGTTGGCACACATTCACTTTACTTGATCTGGTTTAAATGACTTGGCATCTAGCCCATCTTTGAGCCAGTAGCCTTATGGTGACTTGAAGTGTAATTCACAGCAGAGCTTTTCTGTTAAAGCTTTAATAACCTCTTCCATGGAGGTGTGCTTCAGAGTGGGTGTGGTTCTGTTTATTCTGGTCTTTAGGTCATTCAATTGAAACAGCTTTTAGGGTATTCTCCAACTGTATATAACATAAATAAGTTACCTAAAATTGTTGAGTTGGGTGGTTTCTGTTGTTTGGGGCAGGGATGTAAGGCTTGCGCTCTTGGTACAGCTGGTTTATCTTATCTTTAACCTTTTGTTTTTCTTTTTGACTTTGTCAGTAGGGATGTGAAAAGGAAAAAAGAACAAAAGAAAAATGGGAAGAAAATATTTTGTCATTTTTGCCCTTGAAGACTATTATTCCTTCCCAAAATACTGACCCATTTTCTACCTTTTAAAAAATGGTATATGAAATGTGTTATTTTTCTCCTTGGTTTTTATTTTTCCTCTGTGATGTCTGTAAATTATGCAACAGAAAAAATTTTAATCTGTAGTTACATTTCCTGATTGTCACAGTTTCTGTAGAATTTATTTCTCAAATGTAAGAGCAAGATTCTTTTCTGCCTTTGGTGGGCATTTAAATCGTCACCAGAAAGGATGAGAGATTCTGTGTGCTTTGTTGGCTTATAGGATGTTGCTTTTCTATCTTTAATTTAGTGATCTATCTTTAATTGAGCAATAAGACCTCAGAAGACTTACGAGTAAAGTAGACACCATTATTGTTTCTTCTAGTGAGTTTTCATTAATTTCCTCAGATTCACAAAGAAGCAAACATTTATGCTGATTTTGCCACATATTAGACCTTGTAAAACTTGCTGGCGGTACAGAGGTGAATAAGATACCATTTCAGTCTTTAGTAGTTTTTATAGTCTAAGGTGATAAGTAGACATAGTATTGCAGAAGAGGTAACTTGTATACAACAGAGCTGTGTGGAGAACAGTAGAAATAGGACTTGTATCCTCTAGGCAAGTTTTCATAAAGAAGGGCATTTTTGAGCAGGGGTGAAGGAATCCGCGGAGGCTCTCCTGGAGACCTCCAGGTGGGGCGTATGGCATTACGGGCAGAAGTTGGCATGGAAGAAGGCGGTTGGCATGGAAGAAGGTGGTTGGCATGGTGGGGTTTAGAGTATGGCAGATAACCCATTATGTTCAGATTCGGGGGTAGGGTATGGAGGGTGTGGGGTGACAGGTAACAAGGTGAAAGGTGCTGCAGAGACTTGGCGTGTAGGTGGACCCTACACATGATCTTACACATGATCTGTGCATAGATCTTCCTCTTGTCCTGATTAACCTCCTGTAACAACAAGCCTTGTTGCAGATGCCAGAATGCTTCAGTGGAGGAAAATAAAAACCACAAAGCTTTATACTTCTGAATAACTAGATTCAGAAGCTGAGTTAAAAAAAAAAAAAGAACGTAAAGAAAAGAAAGCACAGAACAATAAGTGTCAAGCTGCAGTCTATTAAGTGTCAGTTCAGGTTTAGATTCTTAAGATTAGGCATTTAGAGTCCCAGAAGGAAGGTAGAAAGATACCAAAGACAGATTCTGCCTTTTTCAAAAAAAATTTTTTTTTTAAAGATTTTATTTATTTGAGAGAGAGACAGTGAGAGAGAACATGAGCAAGGAGGTAAGAGGGAGAAGCAGACTCCCCATGGAGCTGGGAGCCCGATGTGGGACTCGATCCCGGGACTCCAGGATCATGACCTGAGCTGAAGGCAGTCGTCCAACCAACTGAGCCACCCAGGCGCCCCCTTTTTCAAAATTTTATTCAAGTTTAACATCATATCCAAAGAAAAGGAAGGAAATTCTTTTCATTCCTGTATTCAGTGGCTTCCTGCTTCCAGAATTTAGGACCTAGGCTTGCACTGTCAGTACTGTGGCTCACTTAACATTATTATGGCTATAGGTGGCATGGGGAGCTAGTCTGGGAACTTGGCTGCCCTTTTACTTTTGTGTTTCTAAACACAGGATCCCAGAGTTAATGAACCGTCTCTTTGTTAATTGAGTGTAGCTTTTGGTATATATATTTCAGCTCCCCTTCCCCAGTTCATTTGATGGAGTCATAGACTTTCAGAACTGGAAAGTATCTGAAAGAGATCATTTAGTCCAACTTTCTCATTTTACACATGGGGAATCTGAGGCCTAGAGAAGTTAAGTGAGTTGAACAAGGTCACATGGGTACATATGGTAGCAGACCACCCACCGTTGACGCCAGTCTTCCTTTCTGGTTTTGTTGTCATTTGTTTTAACCTCCCCAAATTTTACTTCAGAAGTTTCTAGAACTACCAGGTTGTAGCATGTTTTGATTTCTGATGTCACTTTTTATTCTCACCTTCTCTTTACCCCTATTTGTATTTCTGGCTCTGGGTAAGTGAGTCTGGCAAGCAGCAGCTGTTTCTCTTTTCTTTCTTTTATTTTTGGGATGTTAATTCTATGTGATGTATATCTTTGCAAATATATACACTGAAAGGTCTTAAAGTATTGACACTAGACATACAGGTATTTAATGGTATATTAAACTTTTTATGGCAATTGTGATGTGCGGATGAAGAACAGTACTTAATATGGACTTTTTAATAATTGACTGAATCTGTTTATGTCTCTATATTATCAAGCGTTCAATAAATTATCTTAAGAAAGGACAAAATTAGCTTCATATCATTAATCAAATTTGGGTATGATGATGCTTAGTGAATTTGTTTTGGGCAGGTGTGTGTATTTCATGTTTCTATGTTCCTCTGTATACCTGTAGGCTGGTGAGGGTAAGAGGAGAAGGGAGGATGATGGGGATAGAGGCATAACACACTTCTTGCCTTTGAGGACCTTAACTGTTCACTGGATACTTGTTTTTAAGAGGGTTACTCTATTTCATTGTGTATTCTATTTGACACACAACTCTCCATCATTTGGTGATGAACCTCTACCTGTTGTTAATTTTTATCTGTTAAGGTTTCTTTTTAAGATAGTGATGTTGAAGAGAGTTAGAGACCTGTATACTTCGCTAATGCTTTGGGAAGTCTCACTTATCTGGAAGCTTTTCCTGTTAGTCTTACTCTTCCTTCACTTTCTGTCAACCCCTTCATTAGAAACTCTTGCAATGCTTCTTCATCTCTCTTGTCTCATATAAGCCAATATAAGGTGAGGATTTTAAAAAAGGTATCTTTTACCCTGAATTTTAATTTTAAGGAAGTGTAAGTGGTCAGATTTACCTACTACTTGTCTCAGTCAAATCCCATTTTCCATTTATGTATCTTCAGTTTTGGTTTGTTGAAGGACTTATCAACTAACATAGCACACAAACGTTATAAGGAATTGGGTATGTGCACATGCACGTGTGTGTGCACATATGCACGGTTATTGGAGAAGGTCTTAATTAAAGAAGAGAGTCATCATTCTTATTCTAGCAACCCCTCCTCCAGATCACTTCCATTACTACAGGCCCCGTTATATGTTTTCACATACTCTTCATCCACTTCATTGATACCTGTAGAGATTTTCATAACCTTTTCATGTTTTCATGGTCGCTTTTTGTTGGTTCTATCTTTTATGCCAAATACTGCTCTAGTAGGAAGGCTGATTTTGAGTAGAATTTGTTATTGCTTTTGTTTTTGAAGCTGTTCTCTATTTTGTATTGTAAGTGGAAGAAGTATGGAGCTGTATTGGGAAAAGTTTGACTTTTGTAACCAGAGGACCTGGGTTTGAGTCCTGGCTCTTCTAAATCTTAGCTTTCTCATATATAACATGGAGATTATATTTTCTATTATTATATTGGTGTGACTATGAATTAAAAAACATGGAAACTCCTTTGTAAGATTGTGTACATGTGGTAAACATGTAGAAGCTCATTAGTTCCATTTTTCCACCATTTCTGCCTCTTAACAGTAATATTTGAGAATCAGTTTATGATGTAGTCTTAAGCAGTACTTGTCAAACCAAATGTGTGAGCTCCTGAAAAAGCAGGAGAATTTTAGAAGACTAAAGCTGTGTGAAACTAAAAATGTTGATTTTTCTGTTATGCTGCCATGAGACCAGCATCTTAGAGCTTTGTTTCCTAGCCTGCTCCTTGTCTCTCACCTTTTAAGTCCTATCTTTACATGAGTCTTTATAAAATATTCTGCACTATTTACCAGACTTCTTCTTTAATCTGTATTAAAGATAGTGTAAAATGTGACTATTTTCTTGATTAGTCTTCCTCTTACCTGTCATGTTTTGCATAGGAGTGAGTATGAAATTATTTAGCAAGGGTACATAAATATGCATATGGCATTACTAAATGATTTTTTTGAGGAAAACTCAATATATTATATGTGAAAAAGGGGGAAAGCTTTGTTTTAAGTAGTAGTATGAAAGTTGATTTATTTCAGGTCTGACCATTTAGAAAATAGTGTATTCTGATTTGCTTATAATTAGTTCAGCTTTCATGTGGATTAGGATTTAAAACCATTTAAAGTAGAGGAACCATACAGATATCTTTAGGATTTCTTAAATGTGAAATACATGTCCACAATCACATATTGAAACTCTTAGGGCCAGTGTGTCTCTGCATTCAGAATTTTTCCCTTTGCAGAAAGATAACATGGAAGCATAAACTTACTAATATTACATAACACTCCTCTGGGGTCTAGGGCAAAATGGTCTTCCTACCATTTTCACTCTTTACTCTTAAGTGTATTAGTTAAAGAGTGCACACTGTCATAAACTCAGATCGGATGCTGCCACAATTGAGCCTGTCATAAGTTTAACAGAAAATGTTAGATATTTCAGACTTTTGGGATTTCAGAATTGGAGAGGAAGGGATTGTACAATGACCTTGACTTGTTTTAAAATGCTAAGTTTTTATTTTAAATAATTTTTAAAAATCTCATTTGGTTAGTAGCTGTAGTTACCATGATTTTGCTGACCACAAATTCAAGTGTGGGATCCTTTTCAGAGCCTTCTTAATGTTTGTTAACACACCTATTAACCATGAGTAAACCAGTGCATGATGACAAACATGTCACTACTATTAAAGAGACCAATTTTAGTATGCTCTAAGTAATATAGAGTTAACATTTTACTACTCTGTATTTATTTTACTTCTTATTCCTTCATTACTCTGAGACTTTAATTAAAACTCGTAACTGAGAGATTTTTGACAAAGATTACCTTTGTTAGAAAAGTCTGCCTTAACAATTTTTTAGTAAGTGTAGTTTTTGAGTAGATTAGTGTCATTCACTTTTTAAAAAAATTTTTTTTCTTTGCCCTTATAATTTTACTATTTTAAAAATTTATCTTTTTAAATAGTACTTCAAGAAAACGATGTATACTCTACTCTGGGGTAAAGACAGTACTGTGGCTCATTAGGTGTTTGTACATACTTGGTGAAGTCAAACATATACTCCCTCAGCATGCAGGAAGTTTCAGGGGACACGTGCAGCTGGGTGGGAGGTGTGTGCCTGAGCGGCATCACAGGTTTTTTGAGCAAGTAATGGAAGCCCTAAGTGCATAACACCTAAGATCAGTTTTCTTAATGGTAAAATGGGGATAATGACACTACCTACTTCATAGAATTGTTAGGATTGAAAGAAATAGTTAATACAAAACAACATGATGCCTGGTACAGTATAAAAGTTCAGGAAATGTGTGTTACTGTACTTTTTTTTTTTTTTTTGCCAGTGCAAAAGATAACTTTAGATCACATTTAAACTTTTCTTTTAGGTGTGCTGAAAGACATTATGATACCGCCAAATTTAACTGCAGAGGTAGGTATTAACTGCCACGTAATGTATTTCTGTTATATAACTTAAAACCAACAGACCAAATCTTCTTGTCATAGCAGTAGTGAATAAGCTCAATTATTAAGTGATGTAAATATTTATCTTAAAGATGGTCTTAGACAATTTGGAAAAATTTAATTTTACTTTTGTGTTTTAGGGAACAGTTACCATATAAACCTGCCAGTACTAGTAGGAATACTAAAATGCAGGGTTGACTGTACGAATTAGGAAAAGTTTCTAGACAAACCATAAAATAAAGAAAGGGTTATATCTACTGTTGGAGGCATTTGGTCTAATAGTAAAGGATTATAGGAAGAGCAAAGCAGACAATGGAGTAACTCCGTGGAGTCGTGACCTAAAAGGGGCAACAGTTTGTGACAAATGTGGATAAGAGGAGCCTGACAAGTGGGAGCAGGAGCTGCTTTAAATGAGTTCTTCTCCAGGTGTAGTGAATTTTTCTGAGGTCCCACAAAAACCTTCCCTCATTGTTTGTGGAACCCCTTGAGCCATGAGAGACCTGGAGAGTGAAGAAGCTTGGCAGATGCTACTATGATAGAAAGAGAGGGTGGAGTCCATGCGCTCCATGTTGTGTTTGCGGTGGATCCCTTCTGACAATCTAGATCGGATGTTCAAACAGCTGGTTTGAGAATTCAGAGGTGCTAGTGGTGAAAGCCAGTACAGATCCACTAAGAATTTTTCCTTTTTCGTGAATTTAAGCTACTGCTTACTAGGCAAAGCGTGTTTTAGTCAACGTTTACCTAGCTTTAAATAGACATTTAACAGTTTCCTGGCTGTTTTGTGTGCCAGTGGGGAGATGAAGATGGAATGCTGAGGCCCAGGTGAAAGCATCCCAGCGACTCTCTGTAATGGTCATTGTCGTCTCCCAGGACCACTCACCTGACACACTGAATCCGGTTCCATATTAGTGATGATGTGACTGAAGATAGAAGGCATACTTCTCACATATTCAGATGACACAGAGGACAATTATGTACATTAGATGTCAGTCAGGATTTGTAAGGGTTTTAGTAGAATGGAACTGCTGAGGCAGGGACCAGTAAGAAAAAATTTAATAGTGATATAGTTGAACTCCTGTTTCTGAGCAACTTAAAAAACACAACAACAAAACCCCTCTGACTATAAGCAAAGAGAAACTTTGGGTTTTTATAACTCATGTGAAAAGACCTGAAGCTTCATTAGATACACTTTACTACAACTGTATACGTTTTTATAAGTAGTTTTTTTCAGCTTCTTTAGTAAATGTCTTTAAAATCACGTGTAGTATACAACACTAATATTTGCAAGACCATCTTTAAATAACACGCTTAGCATTTTTATTATATGAAATATAAAAATCAGTCCTTTCCATTGTTGATTGATTGGTAATTTATATCTTCTCTGGAATATATGTTTTGTGGTGATGTAATATTATAAATATTACGACTCCTTTTGTCAGAAAACGCATTGAGAGCCCTGACAGGAAACCTGCCTACATGACATTTCATTTTGAGTTTGCCTCTCTCTCTGACATGTTGCCTTCTGCTACCTCTCCATTACAAAGTTTCCTCTTTCATGAAGTGGGGAAAATAATGCTCAGCCTCTGTCTAGTGGGTAGGTTTAAGAATTGAGACACTAGTTTCTATTCAAATATTGGTAAATTATCAGGCAGCAAATTATTTTTCTCTGGAGTTCACTTTTTCTTTTAAACATCTATTAAGCTTATATGCAACATTTCTAAAGTTAATCTACTTTAATAAACAATTCAGGAAAGACTTTTTTTTCCCTAATTCTGAGGTTATCCTTTTACCACAGTTGCACAGTATCCTTTTGAAGACCATAATCCACCACAGCTAGAACTTATCAAACCCTTTTGTGAAGATCTTGACCAATGGCTAAGTGAAGATGACAATCATGTTGCAGCAATTCACTGTAAAGCTGGAAAGGGACGAACTGGTGTAATGATTTGTGCATATTTATTACATCGGGGCAAATTTTTAAAGGCACAAGAGGCCCTAGATTTCTATGGGGAAGTAAGGACCAGAGACAAAAAGGTAAGTTATTTTTGATGTTTTTTTCTTTCTTCTTCCTTGATCTGAGCATTTATTAGAAAACAGCTTTTTAAAAAGATGGTTGGTTACCCTTATTTCTTTATTCTAAACATTTAAATCTGTTACTACCGTAACTGTAGTATGAGCAAATGACCGAATCTCTCAATTTTTCTGTTCATGCTGGCATTTTCATATCATGCTAGTAAATCTTATGCATTAACTGTATCGCATATTTGGTCTTATAAAATCCTGGCAGAGCATTTAAAGAAGCAGTACGTTGAACAAAAGTAAACTTGATATTTCTGAACCTTGCTTGAGAGTAAGATGTCTTTGGGTAATAACTTGGATGCCATTTCCTACTAAAGTATGATCCTTTATAAGTACATGAAAATTATTCTTTGATATGAATATTCACGAATATAGTTATAATTAAGATTAGTCAAAGGTTCTTCTGTTATTCAGAAGGCTAATAAAGACGATGTTGAAAATCACTGACAAACTTAATCTGTGTAATAAGTTTGAGGGGAGAACATAAAGTCAGGAGAAGTTTCATAATAATTTCTAAGAGATTCATTTCTTTGGATGGTAAATGTGGCAAAATATGTTTATGTTTCTTACAGAGAGATTTTGTACATTTCTCTGTCTCTGAGAAGGAAAAACCCAAACCGCTCCAGATAGAGGGAGAAACTCACCTAGACAAAGAACTCTCTTGAGGGAGACATTACAACTTTATGAAGAAATTTATTCTAGTTTTAATAACATTTACAATCAGGAAGGTTCTCTTCCAGTTTAAGTTGCTTGCCTACCTGCCTTCCTTTAATTTTTAGTGTGGGCTTTGAGCTTGTGACCCTGAGATCAAGATCTGAACTGAGGTCAGGAGTCGGACGTTTAACTGACTGAGCCATCCAGGCGCCCCTAAGCTGATTTCTTTTTAATTCAACTTCAAAACAGAAACATGATCACTTCTATTATTTTAGCTGGTGATTGCATTGATTCCTGCCTCCTTTTCTCCTTCCTCATTTCTTATTTTATTTATCTTTGTGATTTTTAAAAATTACTTCTAGAGATGCTAGAGTGTTGTGTATTGGTGATAGTTTATAAAACTGAATCTCATGTTAGTGCTTGATTTTAGTAAATATTCATTATAGTAGATTGCCTTACATTTCTTTAGAAGTTGTGTATGTCCTGAGATGATAGTAGTGGAGTGAATTCTTGAGTGGAAGGCCTGAGATGTTTACTTTGGTTCATTTTTTTCATCATCTAGAGGGAAATAGTTGCTGTTACTGATTAAAAATATAAAAGGTAAATTGTTCTACACTTAAGTGAGTAAGTCTAGGGCAGCACAGGGGAAAGAGACTGAATGGAAAGAAAACAATAGAGAAACAGGTCGAATCAAAGTACAGTAGCTGAAGCAGTGGTAGAAGTTTAGAGCAAGCAGGGTTGATGAGCAGTAGACACTGTATGTAGTTGTGGGAAAGAAATCAAATCAAAAGAATTTCAAATAAAAGTAGAGAAGCTGTGTATTATGGAGCCAGAACATTAGATTTAAGCTCATGGCTCTTTTTTTTTTTTTTTTTTTTTTGAAGATTTTATTTATTTGACAGAGAACACAAGTAGGCAGAGAGGCAGGCAGAGAGAGAGATAGAGAAGCAGGCTCTGCACTGAGCAGAGAGCCCGATGTGGGGCTCAATCCCAGGACCCTGGGATCATGACCTGGGCCGAAGGCAGAGGCTTTAACCCGCTGAGCCACCCAGGCACCCAAAGCTCATGGCTCTTAAAGGATTTATGTGACATATGTTCTAGAAATATGATGAAAGCTATAGTCTCTCACTAAAAATGTACATGGTATACATGAACATAAAATTTTGCTTATAGTTTTTAATTACACAGATTTTTTTTTTAAGATTTTATTTATTTATTTGACAGATTGACAGAGAGAAATCACAAGTGGATGGAGAGGCAGGGCAGAGAGAGAGGAAGGGAAGCAGGCTCCCTGCTGAGCAGAGAGCCCGATGCGGGACTCGATCCCAAGACCCTGAGATCATGACCTGAGCCGAAGGCAGTGGCTTAACCCACTGAGCCACCCAGGTGCCCCTTACACAGATTTTTTAAATGTGGAAAATAAAAGGAGTCTTTATAAGAATTATGTCCCCTTTTATTTTTTATTCATTTATTTTTAAGATTTTATTTATTTGACAGAGAGATCACAGTAGGCAGAGAGCGGGAAGCAGGCTTCCTGCTGAGCAGAGAGCCTGATGTGGAGCTCGATCCCAGGACCCTGAGATCATGACCTGAGCCAGAGGCAGAAGCTTAACTTACTGAGCCACCCAGGTGCCCCAGTGTCCCCTTTTTAAATGGAAAAAGCAGTGGCTCTTTGAGGTTAATGACGAAATTTCAATGGTTACAGATTAATCAGAATTAAACTTTGGTTTTGCCAATAGGAAGTTTTATGAAAGGGCTGCTAGTATTTAGATTATAAATAATACATTAAAATTATGCCATTGTCTTTGACTTGACAACTTCTTTGTCATCTTTTATATCCAATCAATTTTGACTATGTTTTTGGTGAAAACAAGTGCTTAAAACGCTATCTCATGAAAGAATGAAAGAGCAAATGAAATCTGTAGATTCTTTTGTCAGATGAAAGTAAGCTTGTATCAAAAAATTAAAAATTCTCTAAAATTCTCCGGAAAAATTCATGTTGCATCATTTTCTTTGCCTTGGTTAATGAGATCATTTTTGGCAAGATTCTGGCATAACGCTATGTTAGGAAGGGAAGGATTATGACTTCACATTTTTAGTTTTAAGGTTAAAGAATTAAATTGTGCAAACGAGTTTGTATTTTATCCAGTTGACTGCATTTAAAATCCTGGCTGTAGAATTTTGCCTTCTGAAACTAGTGAACTTATGGGTAGAAAAGCATTTCATAATTGCTCCCATTTCTTGACAAAACCTCTTGAGAAGCCCTTGATTGAATGTCTTGGCTCTCCTGAATTTGGCAATTTTCATAGCAGTAGATCTTTCATGAAACACCCTCTTGTACAGGCTGTGATTCGAGGCTTGGCACTGCTAGAGCAGGCTACTTCCCCATCAATGGCTAGAATTTCTCCCAGGATGGAGCTAGAGTCTTGTACCCCATGCACAGTGAGGAACACAGCAGTGAGTGCCACGGTGATGTGGAGAGCGCTGTCTTTCCCCAAGCAACAAAGCCAGAAGTTTTGCCAGGTGTTAAGGTGTACTGTCTGCCTAGAAAATACTGAGATTTCTTGAGGGGAAGGTTTTTTGGGGGCATTTTGAAAATGTTAATGTTCCCCCGAAATTTCCAAAGAGTACTCTAAAATAAGTATTATTCTTTGATTGTGTTACCACGTGTGTACTTGATGAAAACCGGTAGCTGGCTAACCCGAGAAGTCATCATATACTGAAGGGAAGTGGTATTTCCAGTCCTCTCATGACCTGCTTCATAGTCTTAGGAAAAGAGGTCAGTTTTTCTGGGAGTGGACAGATTTGTTTGCTAGAGATACTGCAACAGTCTTAACTTTTCTTTTGCAAGCTACAAACATGTTTGACCATTTCTAAAGTATTTGTCTTCACCACATTGAACTACACCTTTTTTGTTTGTTTGGCATTACAAGCAGCAGACTTGTAAAGTGCTTTACTCGGGATTTTGAGTTAGAGGGTAATCAAAGGTTCTTGTAGTAGTCTAACTTTTTCTGACCAAGCTGTGCTTTTACATGTGCCCTCTTTTCCCCTCTTCCGCACACACCCACACACATACCTCCCCTGTGTGAGAGTTGGCTAAATGCTTATGATCATGAGAACCAGCCATGTAAGGAGCACTTGGGATAGTCTTTCACACCATACTCAGGGATACAAGTAAAACCCAAGGATGCTTAAACAGTTTAAGTTAGATCCAGGAGAAGTCTTCATAATGAAAAAGTGAAGACATGTTTTAATTTATCATTGGGAAAATACTGTATTCCTTACCATCTGAAAATATTGTCAGTTCTCTTGCTCTGTAAAGGTGAAGAGAGACTTAGTAAACTGGCAAGGCCCAAGGGATAGTGTTGTGAAATACGGGTCAGAGTGAAAAGATAGCAAGAGAAGTGTTTATAAAAATAAAATACAGTATACTGTAGAATGTGAAGATCCCTCCATTATCAGCAGAAATGCTTCAGGCACACAGCACTCTTCTCTTACGGGTTTGAATCTCCCCCAGGTGGAAGTTAACAGGCTAACAGAATGGAGTTCTGTGTGTACTGTTAAGGGTATCCTCAGTAAAATTGTTATGCTTAGCTAATACATTATATCGAGATTCAGAGTTAAGTAATTTGGCCAAAATTGATCACTTTTAGCATCTTGGAGTCAAAATAAATCATTGAGATCTGTTGTGCTTAGTTCATGATTAATCAATATACCCAGACCATTTTTGGATGAATTAGTCACAGCTGTCATCTAAAGCAGTATCCTAAATGTGCCCCTACCTTTACTTCTTATATTTAAAAAGGCAAAAAGAAATTTAGGAGCAGATGCTGTTAATGAAGCTCTGTTCCATTTGCACGGTTTCATTTGCATTTTTTGTTGAAACAGTGTTAGAAAGTTCGATTAAATAGATAAAGATTATGGGCATAAGATTAAGAGCCTTTTTTGGCAGGAATTTTTCTTACTTTAAAAATGATAAAACGGAGGCCCAGAAAGGTGAAGTGCTTTGATTAAGATGATTCGAACAGTTAATGATAGCATTTAGAGTAAAATTTGAGTACCCTGAACGTTGTTGAATCCTGGAACTGCGAAAGAATTTTGCGGCTGTTCAGAATTAATCTCTATGGGGACAAGCTGTCCCCAAATGGGCCTATTTTGACAAGGCTCCTCAGTTTATACCCTTTTTTACTGATGCTTAGGAATTTGGTGGCCCCTGACCTAAGTACAGATAAAGGCAGCTTGAAGTTGTTAGTCTTATAAATATAATGCTGAAGGTTTCCTTTAAATCTTTGAAATTTAATTGTCTTAACAATTTTCAGACACATCAGACGTTTACCTAATGGTTAGGGTGCTAGGGAAATAATCTGTTTTTAGCCTTTAATAAGTATAGTTTCATCATGAGAAATGAGCTAAGCTGAACATGGTAAAGCTGTTGTCATTCAACTGTGGAATTCTTCCAGGGAAGTAAGTATCTTATAGTAAATATAATTGATTATCCAGAGTAGTTTTATTCTTGAAACACCTGCTAAAAATTTATCTTCTTGCCAGTATTTCCTTTTAGGTTGAATGCATAGATTCGTATTTTTGTAACTGTGAACCATTATTACGGGAGATACATATATTTTGTCAGTTTTTCAGCTTATATAGCATTAATTTTACTAAAACTGTCTTTAATGTGACTTTGCCTGTATCCTTAATTTCAGTTGTAGGGAAACATTAAGAAGGAAGTTGTGTTCTGGTGACGTTTATATGGGAGGATATGGTTTCTTCTCTTCCCTCCTTTCTCCCCCCTCCCCTTTTTCTCCCCCCCCACCCCTCTTTGTTATGGAGAAAGAAGACCCAGTTGGCATGTTTTAGTGAAGAATTTGTGGACTTGGCAGGGACTCTCCTCAAACTAATCTGGTGCAGCATTGTCATTCCCTCAGCTTCCCTCAGTGGACTTGGTGCAAATTAAATGGCAAAGCGGTGGGTGCCTGCTGACCCTACAGTGTGCCGTTGTGTTAGTGATGCCCAAATGGTGCTTGAGGCTTTGAGTGTTGCCGAGAATTCAAAGTACAACTGATACCTCCTCTAAAGAAACGTATTTCCCAGAGCAGGATAACTGCTTGATGGAAACAAGAGTCCTTTTATTCAATAATTGAGAAGAAACTTGTGTTACACTTCCCTAAGAGTAATTCCTTTGCAGATTTGGTCCTTTTTCTTCATGAGTGAAACAGGCTCTCAGCAGCTCCCTGTCCTGCCCCCCCAGGAGAGCTTGGTGCAGGTTAAATCCCAGGGCAAGTGCCTGTCTAGTCCTGTGCTTCACACTGTCTGCACTTAACACTTATGTATCGGAATGAGAATAAACTCACAGCATTTATTGTAAGCTATGAATAAGTGTTAAAGCATCCTACTAATACTGGTAAGTATGTATTTTGGAAAGAGTCCCCAAATTTCTGAATTCAGAATTAAACTTTAGTTACATGACAAACCCATCCAGAATTTCTGCTACTCCTCTCTCTTTCTGTTGCTTTCCCCCTTCTAGAATGGTGGCAGGCAAAGTATACATTAATCTTTATTTTCTTTGATTACTCTTAGGAAAAAATATTTGAGCTTTTGATTTCTTTTTTTGTTTTGCTTTCAAAGCAATTATTAGAGACAAAATTCATATATATTATGATCTCTGTACATGAGTTCATTAGCTTATCTGTAATGAAGACTTAAACTTTCTAGAAATAATAAGTATTAACTTTATTCTAAGTGATCCCATGAAGAGGAAATTTTCTGGTTTCTCTGAGGAGGGAATTTTTATGTCCTGATTGTATAGTCAGCTTACTTTTTTCTAGCTACTAAATTTCTCCATATGATAACATAAAAAAATTTTCTAGTTTTCCCCTTCACTTAAACTCTAATTGTTCTCATTTTCAGTAAAAACAAAACAAAAAGAACTCCTAATACAATATTCTTATTTTTTTTTAACATACTAATTCTTTTGGGCTAAACTGTGTTCCTCTAATACATGGCATTTAAGCCTGTCATACAATCTATACATTCATAAAATTATAAGGTTTTTATACCTTGAAGGATTTTAGCAATGATTTAGTTAAGGCCTGTTCTAATATAAATGATCAAATAAATTTGTAAAGATCAGTCTCTTCTAGGTCATTTCATCTGTCTGTGTAATGTTATTCAAAACTGTCTCCTAACCTCAAATCTAGTATTCTTTCTACAGTACTGTGTTCTTCTGTCCAAATTATACTTCTGTATTATATTGATCCCCAAAGTAGAAATAGAAACTTGAAAAAGAAAAAAAGAAGTAGCTATATTATAACATATTAGAATTCTCTCAATATCTGCTCACAGAAGCCCAACTCAAAGAGTGTAAACCCAAGGAGACCTTTATATTGACTTACATAACCTTAAAAGCTCTGGCCTGGACTTAGATGCTTAATAGGTGTTGGTAATCTTTCTCTCAGCTCTCTCCTTTGCTCTGTATGTGCTTTCTTTTCAGGCATTCTCCTTGCAAATAATAGCAAGGTATGACTCCTGGCGACTCTGGTGTTACATCCTGGCTACTTTAGCAACTACAGGAGGAAGAGAGCTACAGTTTGAGTGAATATTCCTAGATTAGGTTCTGATTTACCTGGATTAGGGCATGTACCCATCCCTGAACTGAACATTCTGGCGAGAGGCTTGGGACATGTATCTGATGCTGAAGAATAGATCCCATCCCATCTCCATCGGACTGCAGGGGGAGTGATAGCTTTCCCAAAGGGGAAGGGGTGCTATGCAGAGAGACCTGTGCCCCTTGTCTGCTTCATACTATTCGCAGAGATCTGTGATTCGTGCAGCACTGATGTTGATAGATTACTCAAAAGTAGTTCCATGGAGCTGGAGCTCTGTGATACTCTAAACTTTGTGGAGGCTCTTCATAGTTGGGAAAAATAGTGCTCAAACAGGACACGACTTCTTTGTGTGCTCTTAGTGAAACCCAGGACATCGGAAGATAAAGTTCTAGGCTCAGAGTCACATTTAGGGTCAGGTCCAGGTTTTTTGAACAGAATAATCATGTGCCCCAGGACTGTTTTCTCACCCTTGAAATAGAGGTGATAGTGTTTGTCTTACAAAGTGTGGTGGTATTAGGGTCATATGTACAATGCCCAGCACTTAGCTTCATAACAAAACTCCTGCCACATGGCGTAATCACAATAGTAACCATTCCTAAAGAGCTATATTCCTTCCTTTGTTGAGTTACTTTCCTGTGACGACCTTGTGAGGATTCTGAAACATACTTTTTCAAGCTTCCAGAAAACACTGTTATTTTAAAACACGACATTATTTCTGAGTTTAAAAGTGCCAGTGGAAAGTTTACTGAAGTAGAAAATTACTTTTTTGACTGAGGAATCTAGATTGTGACTTCATCTTAGAGAAGATGATCTGAAGGTACTGATGCACAGAATATGAGCAAAACATTACGTAGCTTGTGTTGTGGTATCCAGGTGGAATTCTGGCCTGGAAGTACCATGATAATATCCTAGGTTTGAAAGATGTGTTTAATCTTTACTTCTAAGTTTCTGTTCTTTAAGAGATTAATTATATACAAGAGACTTACATAAAACAGCTCAGGTTAGAAAAATAAGCGGTTCATTAAAGATACATCAGGCAAATGTAAATTTCAAGAGCAGATGACAGGATATCATTATCAGAGTGCATTTACAACAGAATGTGTAAAACTAGATCAGGAATGTCATTTTATATTAACACAGGGTGCACTCCACAGTGAAGAGTTAGCAGGTATGAACTCTTACATGCTAAACATAACATCAAATACAGTAAGAAATGCTGAAAGAAATGAAGAAAAAACTGATGGCAAAACAGCAATAATAGGAATCTTTAATATACTTAAAGATCAAGAAAGTACAGAATAAGAAGATGTGTAGATGGATTGGATAGTATAATAAAAAATGGCCCATAAGATCTTTTTTCTTTTTTTGTCATCCACACAATAGTTAACCAAGATTGATAATTCATTAGGCCAACTACAAAGAAAATCTCATCTCCAGGTAGAAATATATAAACCCCATTCCTTGATTATAATTCAGTACAGCGAGAGATTTTCTTAAATGTATAATTTTGATTTTTTTCCCTGTTTTTAAAGATTTTATTTATTTGTGTTTGAGAGAGAGAGAGTGTGCAAGAGGGGGAGGAGCACAGGGAATCTCAAGCAGACTCTGCACTGAGCCTGGAGCCCCACGCAGGGCTGGATCTCATGACCGTGAGATATGACCTGAGTCAAAACCCAGAGTTGGGTGCTTTAACTGACTGACTGAGCCACATAGGCACCTCCAGCTAGAGATTTTTTTTTTTTTTTTAAGATTTTATTTATTTGACAGAGAGATCACAAGCAGGCAGAGAGGCAGGCAGAGAGAAGGGGAAGCAGGCTCCCCGCTGAGCAGAGAGCCCGATGCGGGGCTCGATCCCAGGATCCTGAGATCATGACCCGAGCCGAAGGCAGCAGCTTAACCCACTGAGCCACCCAAGCACCCCTAGAGATTTTTTAAAAACGTTTAATCAAGTAAAATCAACTATTTGGAAATTTAAAACTAGTTACTTAAATAATTTGGGGTCAATTATATTTGGGAAATACAAATATATTTTAGAGATTACTAAGATAATAACTAATAGAGAGGAATTAATAAAGATGAAAATATAAGTTGTGAATTAGCAAACAGCAAACCTTTTGAACTAATCATTTCAAACATTGTATGAAATTGCCAATAAAAGCAATACATCTCTTTTAAAGTTCTTTTTGAGGAAAAAGAAAGGGGAAACACAAATTATACGTTAAGTTTGAGAAAGGTGAAGAACTACACTGTGGAGGTAACTAAGAATTATTTAGGTCCCCGCTAATGAATTTGACTATTTCAATGGGAAATAAGCAATTTTCAGTGAACATCATTGCTTCAAGGTGAAATCCAAAATTTGAACAGACCATCCCAAAATGAAAATGTGTAGAAGTCCTCAACATGTACCTAATCTGAATTCTGTTTCAGGTGGTGCTATCAAACTGGAAATACTGAATAATTCTGTTACTTGAGTTGGTCTAGGTGTTAGAAGATAGGTAAAACTTCCCAGATGACTGCTTGCAGATCAATGTCCTTAATCTGGTAAAGATAGCATACTTTAAAAAGTAGCAAGTATAGCATGGGAGAAATTAAGTACTTTGGTTTGACCAAAAATAAAAGCACATTCAGGGGAGTTGTGTGAGGTAAGAGCGGAAAAGAGGTTGGGCTGTATTTTTATGTTGTTAATGGATTTATATAATCTGTGATAAGTTTTCTTATTTGGATAGTCACTGGGAAACCAGTTAGCATTTTAAATTGTTAGTGTGATTCATCTGACACTTTCATAAAGTTAATTAAAGAGTAGGTGTAAAAATAGAAGAATAGATCAATCAGAGGCTGGTATTCATTTGACTATTACAGAATTGCAGGAGGTGATTGAACTAGAATGGCCACAGAAAGCTAGAACTGGTATTTTGAGAGGTATGTCACAAAGTCTGGATTTTGACTCTGAATAGATGTGTAGAAGTCTACTAAGAGTATCCTAAAGGAACTGAACCACTGGTGTGCTTTCCGTGTTGTGTGGACAGTATGTGTGTGTGTGTGTGTGTGTCTGTCTGTCTGTCTGTGTCTCTCTGTATGTATGTACTGTGTGTAGATGCTGGGTAGTTGGCCTGGGCCTTTGCCTACAGTTCTGGGATTTCCTTATTCCTCTTTTATAGCCCTGTGTAGATCACTACTCCCTCTCAGATTGTTTCCTTGACTCTAGTAGGAAGAAGATGGCAGCATCAGCAATTGGCTGTAAACTCTGGAGCTGGAGTACTAGGATGAAACTTAGTTCCATTACTTACAAGAGTTGGGACCTTACCTCGTCTATAAAATGGTGTTACTGATAATACCCACTTCATGAGTACTAAATTATACTTAATGAAAGTACTTAGAACAATACAAAGAACATTGTAACAGTTCAATAAATAGTAGCAGTGGTGGTATTAGAAGAGGTTTTGAGCTTTGAGCACTGGGGAAAATAGTAAATATCATTAATAAAAATAACAGAGGTTGGTCCTGCAAAAATAGGAAAGCTTCAGTTTTGGGATATGTTGTGTTTAAAGTGCTTCTGAAATTTCCAGGTAGAAATGCCCAGGTAAGTATTAGAAGTTCTGGACTGGGAGTCGGGAATCAGGTATTGAGAGACACAGGTTTTGGAGTTAATGTTAATAGAACTACTAAGACAGAGAGGATTGACAAAGAGGGACTCGCTCAGATCAGATTTTCAAGGTAGGCTTACTGTTAGGGAAAGGGGTTAGGTAGTTTTCTCTTACCCAGTAAGGTTAGGAGAAAACTTTCAAGAGTGTGTTCTAGGATAGAGGCAGAGAATTTTCAAAATGGCAATGAAAAATGATATAGGATGGGACTGAGAAAATAGTAGGAAATGACTGTTAGTGACACTTAAGAACTACTGACCATTGCCTCTGCCTTCGGCTCAGGTCATGATCCCAGGGGCCTGGGATCGAGTCCCGCATGGGGCTCTCTGCTCAGCAGGGAGCCTGCTTCTCCTCATCTCTCTCTCTGTCTGTCTCTCTGCCTATTTGTGATCTCTCTCTGTCAAATAAATAAATAAAATCTTTAAAAAAAAAAAAAAAAGAACTACTGACCATTAAGAAATCAGCCTTATGAAAACAGTTTCCTATGGGGTAAGGGGCAGAGGCTTACCTTTGAGAGTTATATAGAGAAGAAGGGTGACAATTTGAGAAAGATAAAAGATTTGGGGAGAGTGTGCATTTTTAGCCCATGAATGGCTTTGGATAAAAGGACAAGGGTTACCCGAGCTGTTTATCAGGAGGAGACAGGTGAAACAAAGACAAATGCCAGAGAGGGAATAATTAATAGAGCACTTACCAAAATGGAACCTAGGGAAACATGCAGTCAGTTTTATAAAATATCAGAGAATATGAGAAAATTTTAAGATGGGACAAGGGAATTCTGAGAGTGCCACACTGGGTGACCCAAGGTTCCCAGTAGAGTAGGAGCTACATTCATTGAGGATGATGTCTAGGACAGGATAGAAAGGTGGGTTGAACGGAGTGCTGAAATCATCACTCAGTTTAAGAAGTGTGTTTCAGAAGAATGACGTATGGAATGATAGAGATTCAGAGTCATAGGTGAGACTGAGTAAAGGCAGTAGACCTTGGGAGGAACACGACACGTCTTTGCAGGCACTCCTCTAGGTCTGTGAACATCAGGGAATTGAAGAAGCAATGGTGGTCTTTTGCGATGATGGCCAGGAATGTGGTGTAAAGGCAACCCTGAAGAATCTCAAGTTTAGCTGAGATTAGAATGTTTAAAAGTTACCTTTGGGAAAAAAAGGTCAAGAATACAAGTAATTTTCTTCACATTTAGAGTAGAAAAGAAGAATCGTTGGTGGTAGAGGGCGGATACTTTGGGGATATAGTTACAAACCAGTTAACTTAAATGTTCTTGGTTAATTTAAATGAAAATGGAAATATTAAAAACACATAGTTTTTTTTACTCTCTAAGAGCTTCGAAGTTCAGCCCTCTTTTCATATATGTAAAATTAATTTTTGAAGATCTTTAAAATGTTCATTTCTTAGATTTTAAAAGAGATTTGTCTTTATAGTCAAAATGCTATAGGTAAAACATACACATAAACCATTGTTTTCAGCATATGCATTTAGGAAATAATATATTTGAGGTGTTATAAATTGCATTGTCAATTTATTATGGACATTGTATTCATTTTATTTCAAAATCTACATTACAGTATGGTTCATTGTACCATTAATTAAATTTGAGTAAGTGTGCATTGTGGCCATGAGAGATGTTACTAGATAGAAGGATACACTAATGCCCATGGTTGGTACATATTTGAGCCTTACAACTCAATTATTTCTGCTAATCTGACTGCATTGAATTTGAGCATGCTGCTAGGTAGGAATTGCAAAGTTAAGCTACAGAAGCTGAATTATGCATTATTTGATAGTAAAAGAATTAAGTTAAATTGTGCCTTTCAGTGTTTTTCTTTGAATTGTGTAATTTTGTTTAGCTCATATTTAACACACAAATTATTCATCCATGTTTGACATCTAGTAGATTCATATGTTCTTCCTCTATCCTTTTGCCTTGCCCTTTGGTAAGAGTTATTAACTCACTATATAAAAAGCTGCATTATACATGTGCTGCTAATCACTTGCTACTTGAAAAAAATTAAATCTTTGAAAACATTTTAATTATTCATACAAACTTATACCAAGAAGCTAAAGAGGAAGAAATCATCTATCATTGCATTGAATCCCAACAAATAACTTGACAGCTTGGTCTTCTTCTACACTCCCATTGATTTGATTTTTTGAATTTAATTTTATTTCGTTTTTAGACTAAATCATAAATTCACATGGTTCAAAAAAGCTTCCTTCCTACCCAGCCATCGTCCATCTGCTATATTCCCCCCACCTTGCTTTGCAATTCTGTGTCTTATCTTGATAAATATGAATAAGTTGTTTACTGAAGTAACATTTAAGTAATGTAATACAATAAACCATTGTAAGTTTAAACACTTTTTATTAATAATGATTTTTAACATTAGTTTTTTATAGGAGCTTTTCACAGTAATAGTATTTTACTACTGTTTCTTTAATACAGAAAACCAAAATTCTAGTTCTTCCAAAATTATACTTCAAATGTAGATAGGATTTCTAAAACTGCTAATTAGGATTTGTGTAACATTTGTAGGTTTAGCATGCTTTTGTGTAACTACACTTAGTATTTACTCCTCATGAGAATCCTGTGAAGACAGGGTAGGTATTAATTGTCTTCATTTTCTTGAAGAAACCAATCAGAGTTGATATTTTGACGATTAGCTTTTAAATTTTAGTCTTTGCACTGCAGCCAGAATCTTAAGTCATTTGTCCTTCTTTGAAATGGCTTTTATCCATTTTTTTCGCATTCTATATATTTTTTAATGTAATGAAATCATGCTAATTTTTTGAAACAAACCTGAGAATACTAGAGTGAATACCTGTTTACCTGCCATTCTGTGTATCTGTCTTTAAATTAATATGAACGTACTGTATACTTTATTTAGAGGGAAGAAAAGCATTTATGTCCCGAGTGTTTAACAAATGGGGAGATTCAGATGCCAGTAATAACCTGAAAATATTACAAATTCTTTCTTCTCTTGAATATACTTCTAAGTTTTCTGCAAGTCACTTGTAACTGTCAGACGTCTTCCTGTTACTATTTGCCTTCTGTTTCTAAGTTAAATGCCTGAATTTTCCTGAAGTTATATACATCCTAGGAAAAGAGACCTCAGCCCTCATTTATTCAGCAGCATTAATGAATTGCATGGCTGTACACACTAGATTTTTTTCTTTAGATAACTTTTTAAAAAAATAGAACATGAATTATATATATTTAGCATTTGTAATACTTAAATTTTCTCAAACATTATGTATATCCATGGTTTCTTCTACAGAGAGATGCATGTGGCTCGAGGACATTTCCTAAGTCCCTCTGTTAGAGAATTCTTGCATACATTTATCCCAGCCACATATTCCTGTTCTTATTGGCGGTCTCAGGGCATCATTTTTTTCTGCTGCTATTTCTGTCTCTTAAAGGCACTATGCCTTTATGTGTTCTGCTGATTCTGATATGTTTTTGCCTAAAAAATAAGTAACCAAGCTTTTGAGGAGTTGTGTGTTCAATAAAAGTCCATAAATTTCCTACGTCTCGGGAGCACAGCTGTAGTGCAGGTGCCTTTGACATGTATTTTGGAACTGCTGAGGCCTTATCTTATTGGGTTCATGGGTTGGAGCATTGTGGTGACCATTGAATAAATGAGGGGATTATGATAATTTTAAGGAAAAAGGTTATTCTGATATTTCCTTTGTACTGATGTTGCTCTGATTTACTCTTGTTGAACTAGATTTAAATATTAATCATTTAAGGTCAAATATCTAATGTATATATGGTCTTCAGTGGATACAACCCAGTTACAACCCAGTTATCATAACAATTTAGTAAAATAACTGTAATGGAATTTTTCTTTTGAATTTGGCTTTTCTTTTTCTTTTCTTTTTTTTTTTTTTTTTCTGTCCACCAGGGAGTAACTATTCCCAGTCAGAGGCGCTATGTGTATTATTATAGCTACCTGTTAAAGAATCATCTGGATTATAGACCAGTGGCACTGTTGTTTCACAAGATGATGTTTGAAACTATTCCAATGTTCAGTGGCGGAACTTGCAGTAAGTGCTCTAAATTCTCATCCCTCCATGTACTGGAACATTTTTCTGGACATATCTAGACGTTTACATAGAAATTTAGAAAGAAATTTACCACACTTAAAATTACGTAGGGGTATATATTTCTGAAGTATCCAAACTAAGTAGCTCTGTTGTTCAGCTTATTGGGCTAAGGAGGCCAGCAGCCATGGGTTTTAATGTCTTAGAAGCCAAATTGTATTTATGAAAGAAACATTCTTTGCTGCATCTACCAAATGCAGCTTAAACTGTGACCAGATGACTAAAAAACCTATCCCAGTAGTGATCCAGCATCCGAGTAGCAGTGGGATTCATTAGTTCCCTGTGTGGGGGCAGGGACCAGTTCCTTCCTATCTTAGGAAGATTAGATATTGGTAGTAATGGTGACAGGGACAATAGAAAGGAAAGGAAAAAATTATAAGACGTGGCGACCTGCTGAAATATGTTGAGTGAATAGGGTTGAGTCAGAGTGTGTGGAGCATTAGAGACAACCTGGGATTAAATCCAAGATCCAGTGACAGTTTTGTTAGTTCTCTCATTGCTAGATTGTATAACCTCAGGCACACTCTACCTGTCTTTATGTTTGCTTGTCAATAAAATGAAGACATTTCGAAATCTGAAAATTTCTAAGTATGTACTAAACAGAGTTCATGTCAGTGATGTCTGCCTCCCATTGATTTCTCTTACCCTAGCTTCTGTGAGCCTCCCTCAGTGATCCTGATCCTGGTCTGCTTCTCTGCTAGTCTTGGCTGGAGTTCTTAGACTGAAAGGAGCCTTAATACTGAATAGCCAGACCCAAGCAGTTAGTCAAGAGAGAATGCGTGGGTGGAAGTATTATCCAGCCCAGTAAAAGATCAGACTGTTGCTGCTTTTTTTCTGTAACTGCCTTGGCAGTGATCAGTCATGTTTTCATGTTTAAGAAATATGTTTCATTTATTTAGAGAGCAGTTCTGTAGTTTGTAGATAAGCAACTACTACAGTATTTCTTTGAATACCTCTAATAATATTTCAGTGAGGTTTTGTAATTTGTTAGTGGTTTTAGTTTTTAGTTTTAACTTTTGCTTCTTGAAAATATTTATGTAGTTAAAAAATTTCTATTTCTAAATTAACCTGTACTGAGGAAATTAATTTCTTGATAGTGTTTGTCTTTCTCAGGTATTACCACCTTCATATCTTTCCTGTGTTCTTAGAGCTGGACACCTTTATCATAGGCCACAGATTTATTAATAGAGTGTGATATAGGCTCACTGATTTGATTGCCTTAGCAAAGCACAATGGGAGCCCTAACTGATGGCTCTCGTCATCTCTGTACAGCAAAGGCCAAGCACCACAGCAGTGCTCTGTGGAGACAGGCGGTGGCTCTGCTGGTGGGGAGCGCAGCATGGTGTGTAAACCTGTGGAATCTCTGTGTTGTACACCTGAAACTAATGGCACATTGAGTGTCAACTCTTCGTCAACACAAATAATAGAATCTGTGATAAAAAAAAGTTCTAAATGCAAGGCATTAGACTGTCAGAGGTGACTGACACAGGAACGTAACACGTTCATAGAGGAGAAGGAAAAAGGAAGAAAACATTCTTGCTCTTCCTGTAGGATAAATATCAGGTGTAAGGGCCAAAAGGAGGGTTTAATTTTAGGGAGAGAATAAGAGAAAGAGAACATTCAGTTCAATAATCCACCTATCTAGTGTAATTTTTTTCATTGGCTTCTCTAGCAAAAACCTGACAGTTCTGCTCTGCCTGCAACGTTCTGATGGATTTTTGTTTTGTTCTTGTCTTTTTCCACTATTACATTTAAACTTTCAAATTACTGACTGCTGAAAACTTTTCATCTTTACTAATTTTCTCCATTTATGCCCTGTGGTTTCATACTATGTAATAAAGCTGTATTAAAAGTAAACGTAATTGAATGGGAGGTTATACGTATAAATTATAAATGGTGTATTCAGAAAAATAAAAGTTTTAGGGGTTGTCATATGGTTTCACAGAGGAAGTCCAGCTCTTCCTTGAATGGTAGAGAAAGTGTACCTTTTATATTGGCATTAAAACTGAAGGAAGTACTGCAGGTGTGACTTGAAGTACAATAACAGGACATGAGCTGGACCCAGAGGCATGGAGGGTGGCATGTGTGGCCCGCTGTCAGAGGAGCCTAAATGGGGATGTTAGACTGGATTTGATAGGTGCTGTTGCATCAGTGACAGGTCAAGAGGCGTAGGCTCTGTTTTAAGTCTGGCTGGGTAGGAAGTGGTGATTGCACGATGGGGAACCAGTGGTGGAAAGGAATCCAGTTACGGGACTTGTTGTGAGCCAGATGTGCTTTGCTAAAGCAGTCAAATCTCCTTTCCCTTTTATATTTAAACATTTTGTCAGTTTTGATTCTGGCCATATGAATAATTCCCAAAAGAGGGGAGAAGGGAAAACGAATCTCACTGAGACTTGGGAGACATGAATGTTTTTTGTTTTTAAACATATTTGGTCAGGTTAAGGTGAGCTGTTTATATGAAGATCCTCAGTGGGTTCTTGAAAGTGGGTTTGAATCTTAGGTGAGAGCTAGATCTGGTATTTTGGGAGCATCAGGCAGCAGGCATAGTAATTAATTAGCCTTCTGTGTAAATATGGTATTGGGCTAGAGGTTGGGAAGGCTTAGGGAAACAGAGTGGGAGGAGTGTGAGACCTGGTGAGTTGGGAGTTTGGGTTCAGGGGAAAGGTTGGGACCCTTGAGGAAAACGAAGTAGTTTCTGCAAAGTTGTCAGGGGTCAGCAGCTGTTTTCTTACTGAATTATTGTCCTAATATTCCTAAATAAAGGAAAAGTTATTATACTCTTCACATCTGAAAGGGTTAAAACATTAGGAAAATATGATCAGTGTGATTTTCTGTCAGTAGGCATATGTCAAAACAGTTTAATCCTGATTTTTGTTGACCAGGTATTGACTTGTCATTTCTTTAGAACACAGTCAGTTGTACCAAAGAGAAAATACTTGACTTGTGTCTTAGAAGTCAGCAGAATTGCACTGATGTTGGACTTCTGATAAGTTAGCTCTTAAAGATCTAAGATGGGGAATTCGTATTGTAAATGAACTGATTTTCTGTAGTGATTTAAGGAAAACTTTTAAACTTAGGTTTTGGGGTAGATTCTAAGTGACGCTGATTTGTAATTAGTTTATGAATGGATTACACAGTTCTAGAATTCCTGAAGATGCACATTTTAGATGTAGTTTAATTGAAATCTGGCTTCTACTGTTAATACACTTTTTAAAGTCCTAAAAAGAGGATTATCACATTCTGAACTAGTGGAGTCTTAATAAGATTACAAGGCATTTCATCCTGGCTGATTTTTATCATAGCTTTGGAATCATACCTTTTTGTTTGCTTTTTCAAGCTAGAGTTTCTAGTGAAATTTTCAGAATCACATAGTCTTGTAAAATGGCTTGCTGTACTTTGAACCTTTAGTCAAGGAAGTGAAAATTATGAACAGATTGTTGGTAATGTTTCCCCTTTTTGGAGTGCCCTTTTTCTTGTGATAAATGGCTCACATTCATATTAGAAAAACCCAACAGGCTGTTATCAGACCTTCTGTTTATTATGTGAGTGCTGGTGCAGCTCTAGATACGCACGGATAATAAGCCCATACGTGTTTACTGATGGGAACGTGCATCTAGCTTGGATACGCCTTTTGCCTTTTTCTCACTTGTTGGTCACATTGATAAACAACATGATACTTCTTTCTGCATCTCTAACGATGATGCCTTTTAGCGTTAAGGATTTTATGCCAGTTTTTATATATGTGCATATTTTATATATAAATATATATGAAATACACGTGAAATTTTTCATGTACTTTTTGCAAGCTTATGATTTTATTTCTTGATGGTCTTGGCATGTTTCCTTCAAGACCCACTTACTCGTAAGGTTAATCACTAAAACATATAATCCTTTCCTTTATTTTAAAACAGACAGGGACCAAAGCCAAAATACTTGTTAATGAAAGTGGAGTGTGTTTTGGAGGGAGGGGGATTTTGGTACAGTTCCTGCTTGAGTCTTGTATTTCTTTGCCAACATTTCCAATCTCTGTCTTCCTGTTTCTCATGATGATGGCTTTATATCCCTTTAAGAAATTAAATGTGAGCTATAGGTAAAATAAATGATAGTTAATATTTTTATAAATAGAGTCTTGTGTTTATGGAATTTATTATAACTTTGTTACAGATTGTATTCTCATGCATCTTATGAACATGTAATGATTTGTGTTTTGTGGGTTTTATTACATGGTAGAGACATTAAAATACTGCAGCAAATATCTGTTTTTAAAGTTACTTTTCATGCAGTTCATAGAAGATTATTTTTGCATCTTAATTATAAATCTAATTTATATTAGATTTTTAACATTTTAATGTTAAGGTTTTGCTGTTATTGTAGTTCCAGAAGTCTACTGTTGGGATTTAGTATTTGTGAACTAGAACCAGTAAGTAGAACTTTATGCTGAAGGTTAAAATTAGGGAAACTTTTGTACTGGCTATATTTTCTGACCTTTTTAAAAAATATTGATGTGTTTTAGATCTGGGCTACAGATGCCGAATTACTATTCTGTGTGTATTGCTAATATTAACCATTAAAATGGTTTTTGACAGTTTGACATTTGAAGGCATTTCCTGTGGAATGATGCTAACATGTATTTAACCATGCAGATCCTCAGTTTGTGGTCTGCCAGCTAAAGGTGAAGATCTATTCCTCCAATTCAGGACCCACACGACGGGAAGACAAGTTCATGTACTTTGAGTTCCCTCAGCCTTTGCCTGTGTGTGGTGACATCAAAGTAGAGTTCTTCCACAAGCAGAACAAGATGCTAAAAAAGGTTTGCCCTTTACTTTTATTGGGAAGAATATCCAAAATCATACTTTGAAGAGTAACCTCAGATCTTTTGCTTAAAATATTTGGTTAGGCAGAAATCATTCTGTAAGGAGAGATTACGGGATAATATTTTGTGACTGACCATTCATTGAATTAATTATAATTGGTTTTCTGTTAGATCTACGCATGGTTTGCTTACTATAGCACTGATGAGCCATTATATTGGTAAAAAAAAAAATCTTACTAGAGGAAAAGTCCTTATGTCATTGTAATTTGAAATGAATTTTCTTTAAGTTGGGTTATGCAGAGAAATTTTATAAAAATATTAAAGATTGCATACCCCATTAAATCAGTTACCATCTTTTTAGACAAGATGATCAATTACCAAGAAAAAGTTAGCAAGGGGCCAGGGGCCATGGGTTTATAAAAAAAAAATTCTCTATATGTATAAATAAGATCTGTTCCATGGTCTTGTGTAATGACACAAAACACTTTCCCCCCATTTTGGTTTATTTTTTGTGACACTATGTCATTTTATATTTGGCTTTCTTAAATTTATTGAATATTTTGAATTTTAGTTTGAGTGATAAGTATACAAAAGAAGTAATAACGAGTGAAAAAGTGTGATATTAAGTATACAGATTCAGAAAGTTAGTGGGGTTTGCTTCTTACTGAGCCATAGTTAGGGAATTCAAGAGCTCATTCTTAAAACCGTCTTGATTTAAGATGTGAAGTGTGAACATTTGAGATGAGTGCGCCTAAGGTGCAACATTTTGGGGTATAATGAAAAAAGATTCTAGCTTTGTATGTTGTTACTGCCTCATTAAACATACCACATAGTGTATTGCCATTCTTTAGACATTCTCAGTAATAGAACTGATTTAGTTTTCCTGATATTTAATAGCTTAAAAAAAAAGAAAAAGGAAGTTTCATTTATTATTAAAACTTTAAACTCTACCTTGATTTATCTAAAGAAATACAATTTCCTATACCCAGAAGCCATATAGCTGGGAAATGACAAAATGTTAAACTGTTTTTTTTTTTTTTTTTTTTTTTTCACTAGAAACCCATTTCCTACCTATTCTGTATAAGTGAAAGTTAAATATGTCTTGATAACTTTGGGAAATAATTTTTCTGTAGTCCAGGAAGCATTAGCAGGTGTTTAAAATTATCTTTTCCCTTCTGCTCATTGTAAGACTGGCACACACAAAATTTTATTTATTTATTTTAATTATTTATTTAAAGTGGGCTTCACGCCCAATATGGGGCTTGAACTCATGACCCTGAGATCAAGAGTCACAAGCTCTACCAAATGTGACAGCCAAATGTGACCCTAAAATTTTATATTTTACTTTTAAAAATAGGCACCTGCATCACTCTGTCCCTATACCTTTAGGAATGTGTAAGTCCTTATTTTCAGTTGTCTGTATGTTACTTTAATACATACAAATTTGAAGATTAGATTAATATTTGTAGTATATCTGGGATTACTTTACATATATTTATTTGCATTTTATGTGATTTTGCTTACCTATTATAAATGTTGCTGTGATTTAAACAAAAATAGATTTAATATAATCATTACCTATACAGAATCTACATTTTTTAAGATTTAAATATTACTAGCTTATGTTTTTCTGATGTACTGTTACTAACTTAGTGACTTTGCTAAAATAATTGAAATTAACAAAATTTTTTTAAAGACTTAACATATGAGGGACGCCTGGGTGCCTCAGAGGGTTAAAGCCTCTGCCTTCGGCTCAGGTCATGATCTCAGGATCCTGGGATCAAGTCCCACATCAGGCTCTCTGCTCAGCAGGGTGTCTGCTCTTCCCGCCCCCCCCCCCCGCCTACTTCTCTGCCTACTTATGATCTCTGTCGAATAAATAAATAAAATATTTTTTAAAAAAGACTTACATATGAGATTGCTAGGTACTATTAAAAGATAAAAAGAATGTTAAATGAAAGATACTTGAAGGTCTTACATCTTTGTGGGAAAATAGCAAAACTATTAGAATAATAGTTCTAATAGGTAAATTAGAATAAAAGATTTGATGGCAATTCAAGGCACCAGATAAGATGTCATAAAGCTGCACAGCATTAACTGTCACATGGGCCATGTCAGCCAAATTCCAGTCATGAAGAGAGAGAGAGAACATTTTCTGTGTTGGTCATGAAAGGGCTGACATGATGAACTTCTGATTGATGTTTTTTTGATTAACAGGACCTTGTATTATTTTTAAGAAGTAATTTTTTAAAAATAGGCATTTTATAACCTAAAAAAGTCAGAATGACTGGTCTTCCTTCCCTCATAGTCTGAGGTTTTTCAGGCATACACATTGTAGTGTAAGAAACTGGAGCCACTTAGTGTTTGCATTGCTTCTGAAGTAGAAATGTATCTGCCTTGCTTCTTTGGGAAGTTGTACAGACATTTCAAGAACTTTTGTTAAAGTAAATTTTCTAATGGATAACTTTTTTTTTTTTTTTTTTTTTTTTTTAAGATTTTATGTATTTATTTGGGAGAGAAAGAAGGATTTGGGGCGGGAGTTGTAGAGGGAGAACCAGACCCCACTGAGCAGGGAGCCTGATGCGGGACTTGAGCCCAGGACCCTAGGATCATGACCTGAGCCGAAGGCAGACACTTAACTGACTGAACCACCCAGGTGACCCTGTAATGGATAGCTTGTTGAAATAGACCATAAAACCCATTTCTGTTTATTTAATACACACATACATACAAACTCAAACATTTTTTAAGGCTAACATTAGACAAGAAAGGAAATACTTTACCTAAGGTTTTAAAACAAAAGTATGTTATCTTAGAACCTGTGGAGTTACATTTTTGTCTAAAATTTGAAAAAAGAATAAACATATGTGAATTAGAGCAACAGATAACCAGTAGCTTGCCAAATATTAGTCTGTACGTTTGTCTTTATTCAGACTACCAAATGACGTGTCACCTATTTTATTGACTTCTTGGGACGAGTATTAAATATAGGTGATATATTTTCTTTAAAAAAATTTAATGTCTTTTTTTTTTTTTTTTAAAGGACAAAATGTTTCACTTTTGGGTAAACACATTCTTCATACCAGGACCAGAGGAAACCTCAGAAAAAGTAGAAAATGGAAGTCTCTGTGATCAAGAAATTGATAGTATTTGCAGTATAGAACGTGCAGATAATGACAAGGAATATCTAGTACTCACTCTAACAAAAAATGATCTTGACAAAGCAAACAAAGACAAGGCCAACCGATACTTTTCTCCAAATTTTAAGGTAAGTTAAAAACATTTCGAGGAATTAGTGGGTGACTCTGCGTGTGTGTGTTTGTGTTAAGTATATAGCTGGTAAAGGACTTGTGTGACTGAGGTTTAAATCAAATTAAGTATTAATTAGAAGCAATATTTAGGTATCAGTAATGTGAGTTTCTAACATGGATGCACACAAAATTTTAAAAAGCTGCCTCCCCCACCACCCCGGCCCTTCTTCGTTATTGTTTGGTGAAATCTGGGGCAGAGGTTGGGAAGGGGAATTCAGTTTATGGGACATGAAATAGGAATGAGGGAAGAAAGAAGTTAAAGGGAATTCAGTCATTTGGGAATGATTCGTATGGAATGTTCTTTTTTATTATTATTTTTTAATTTTTTATAAACATGTATTTTTATCCCCAGGGGTACAGATCTGTGAATCAGCACTCACCAAAGCACATACCCTCCCCAATGTCCATAACCCCACCCCCCCTTCTCCCAACCCCCTGCCCCCAGCAACCCTCAGTTTGTTTTGTGAGATTAAGAGTCACTTATGGTTTGTCTCCCTCCCAATCCCATCTTGTTTCATTGGTTCTTCTCCTACCCACTAAGCCCCCATGTTGCATCACCACTTCCTCATATCAGGGAGATCATATGATAGTTGTCTTTCTCTGCTTGACTTATTTCGCTAAGCATGATACGCTCTAGTTCCATCCATGTTGTCGCAAATGGCAAGATTTCATTTCTTTTGATGGCTGCATAGTATTTCGTATGGAATGTTCTTAACTGTTCCTACTTTTGTCCCCTTCCAGTTTATTCTCAACTCCTCAGAGTGATCTTGAAATAGATTGTTATAATTGATATGGTGTTATCACTCGTGTTTATACTTTTTAAAGACCTTGTGGTTTTTTGATATGACCTACAAGGACCTACATAATTCAGCCCAGGCTTACCTCCCACATGAGCTCTAGCCACATTCTGCTCCTGCTCCAAGATTCACCCAATCTGGTCTCTCTTCAGTTCTTCCAAATGCTAAGCTCCTTCTGCCTCCAGTCTTTTCAGTTCTTTTTCTCTCCCTGAGGACCTCCCCACCTTCCATCTTTCCCCTGCTGTTCCCACATTTGGCTACCCTTCCGTGTGGTAGCCTTTGCTTCAGTCTTGTTGGTCTGAAAGGCCTCTTGTCAAGCTCTTGTGTTACTCCCTTTATAAAGCTCTACTTCCTCATATTGTGGAATTATTTGGGTCCTTACTTATATCTATATGTGATGTGTGTGCATATTTTTAGTCCTGTGTGTTGATAAGAATTTTCCAGGTTAAAAAATCTGATTTGTCAATATTTCCAAATGGTAGTTTGCCCTTTTTTCCTTCCCCTTTCCTGTTTCTCCTTCCCCTTTCCTGTTTCTCCTTCTACCTGATTTTCCTCCTTCCTTTCACCATACCCTTCTTTCTCTTTCAAAAAAATTTCTTACTTATTTTGCCTCATTCCATTTTTATAATATGCAGCAAGCCTACCCATAGTTGATAAGTATAAGAATATTGTGAGCAATCCTAAAAATAAATGGGAGGCTACATATTTTAAGTGAAAATAAATCCAATATTAAGTGCCTTTAAATCTTAGACTTCTTTTAAGTGATTAGAAGGATCTTTGAGAATTCACAGGTTTCCATCGACTATATCTGCGTTTTCCTTAATTATTAGCTTTTATGGTGTGACTTCCTCTGGTTTTATTGTTTTAATATTAAATATTTTTTAATATTACAAGAATATATATTTGTGATTACAAATTAAAACTCAGTTATCAGTAAACAGATATAATGCTGTAAGTGTTGATGAACAAATGAGCAGAGGTGGCATAAAGCACGATCTTGGTGTGTTTTTTAGCCTAATAGTTAAGAGAAGACCTCTCTAGCAGGTGACCTTTTATCAGAGGCCCACATGGAATGAGTGAGCAGTACAAACATCTGGGATGGGAGGGAAGGGCAGATACAACAGCCCTGAGACAGAATGATTCTCCCATGTTTGAGGAGCAGTAGGCAAGCAGCCATTTTGACTAAAGCACATCGGTCTGACTGTGAAGACATTGGTGTGTTTCCAGCACAGGAAGGATGTCATCTGAATTTTGTCTTTAAAATGTAGACTGGAGAGGAGGCAAGGACAGAGCTTGGAGATGAAGTGAGAAGCTGCCACCGTGGTTTAATGTAGCTGAGAGGTGGTGGCTGCAGGGACTAGCGTGGTAGCAGTGGGCACACTGAGAAGCTGTCAGAGGAGGTAGAGATGGCTTCGTGTGGGTGGACCCAAAAGGGTTTGCTGATGGAGCGGATGTTGGATGTAAGAGGAGGAGAAGTGAGGATGACTTTTAGGTAGTGGATCGGAGGTAGGTTGTAGATAGAGCAGAAAGAGCAAGGGTCTTCCTGGCGGATCTGATGGAAGCCTCAGATCCACTGCCTTCTGGGCCTCTGCTTCCTCTCTGGGGAGACGGAAATCCCTGCCTCGCTGAGTTGTTGGACGGCTCTCCAGCACTGCTGTGATGGCCCTTTGTCCACTGTCAGATCACTGTCTGATGTTCTTAACCTTCAGGGCTGACGGGATCCCAAACATCGCTGCTAGTCAGTGTTTTTATAATGTAGTACTTGTTTAGTGTTATTTGTGTCAGAAAATACACTGAGGCTCAGAGTGGTAGTAAGTGCAACATTCTTTTGGATCTCAGCTATTTGTACATTGAAGTTTATTGAAAAGACACTTTTTAAATGACCAACGAACTTCAGTCTCAGTGCTTTTTTTTCCAGTAGAATTATTTAGTTAATGCTTACAGCTTATGCTTATTATGTTAGTACATCCCAGTGTATCTTTTCAGTGTATAACAAGAAAACATTGGAAATCTGAAGCAGACGGTCATTTAAAAGATAGCTGCCTTTTCAAGATCCTGTTTGTCATTGCATTTTTAAAAAACAAATCTGTTAAAATATGTATCTCTACAAAGTCATTTAAGATTAGTCAGATTTATGGATTTTCCACTTAAACTCTTGTCTTTTTTCTCTAGGTGAAGCTGTACTTCACGAAAACAGTAGAGGAGCCGTCAAATCCCGAGGCTAGCAGTTCAACTTCTGTAACACCAGATGTTAGTGACAATGAACCTGATCATTATAGATATTCTGACACCACTGACTCTGATCCAGAGAATGAACCTTTTGATGAAGATCAGCATACACAAATTACAAAAGTCTGAATTTTTTTTTAATCAAGAGGGATAAAACACCATGAAAACAAACTTGAATAAACTGAAATTGGACCTTTTTTTTTAATGGCAATAGGACATTGTGTCAGATTACCAGTTATAGGAACAATTCTCTTTTCCTGACCAATCTTGTTTTACCCTATACATCCACAGGGTTTTGACACTTGTTGTCCAGTTGAAAAAAGGTTGTGTAGCTGTGTCATGTATATACCTTTTTGTGTCAAAAGGACATTTAAAATTCAATTAGGATAAATAAAGATGGCACTTTCCCATTTTATTCCAGTTTTATAAAAAGTGGAGACAGACTGATGTGTATACGTAGGAATTTCTCATTTTGTGTTCTGTCACCAACTGAAGTGGCTCAAGAGTTTTGTGATAACACAGGTTCACATCCTACCCCTTTGCACTTGTGGCAACAGATAAGTTTGCAGTTGGCTAAGAGGAGTTTCTCCAGGGTTTTGCTACATTCTAATGCATGTATTCGGGTTAGGGGAATGGAGGGAGTGCTCAGAAAGGGATATCTGTTAGCTGGACTCTGGACCATATACCATCTCCAGCTATTTCATGCACCTTTCTTTAGCATGCTACAGTTATTAATCTGGATGTTTGAGGAACTGGCCGCTGTCACTGCTTGTTGTTTTGTGCATTTTATTTTTTTTTTAAAGCATATTGGTGCTAGAAAAGGCAGCTAGAGAGAGTGACTCTGTATTGGGGTACAGGAATGAACCTTCCACAACTTGTTAAGAATCCACAAATGAAGGGATATAAAAATAATGTGGTCATAGATAAGAAACACAGCAACAATGACTTAACCATATAAATGTGGAGGCTATCAACAAAGAATGGGCTTGAAACATTATAAAAATCGACAATGATCTATTAAAATACATTTTCTGAATTGTAACGACTGCTCCATCTCCTGTGTAATCAAGGCCAGTGCGAAAAGTCAAATGCTATTAGTCCCTACATCAGTCAACCACGTACACTTACTTTATTAGTTTTCAATCATATACCTGCTGTGGATGCTTCATGTGCTGCCTGCAAGCTTCTTTTTTCTCATTGAATATAAAATATTTTGTAATGCTGCACAGGAAATTTCAATTTGAGATTCTACAGTAAGCGTTTTTTTCTTTAAAGATTTATGATGCACTTATTCAATCCAATAGCTGTCAGCCGTTCCGCCCTTTTGACCTTACACATTCTATTACAATGAGTTTTGCAGTTTTGCACATTTTTTAAATGTCATTAACTGTTAGGGAATTTTACTTGAATACTGAATACATATAATGTTTATATTTAAAAGAACATTATTTGTGTTAAAAAGGAAATTAGAGTTGCAGTAAATTTTCAACACTGCACAAATAATAAGGCATTTACTTTTTCAGTAGAAATTGTCCCACATAACGCTTTTATCGATTTTTTATTGAAAGAATAGTTCTTGTTTTTTTTGTTTGTTTGTTTTTAAATGTGCAGTGTTGAATCATTTCTTCATAGTGCTAGACTTAGGACTAGGGCTTCAATTTCACTTCTTAAATATCCTATATTTAATATGCCCAGACTGCATATGATTCTAAGCAGAGTACAACTACTATTGTAAAGCTAATGTGAAGATATTATTTAAAAAGAAGTTTTTTTCCCCAGAAATTTGGTGTCTTTCAAATTGTACCTTAACCTTGAAACATTTAAATATCCAGCCAATTTATTTCTTAATGGTGTAAAATCTCATTTTCAATAACTTATTGGTGCTGAAATTGTTCACTAGCTGTGGTCTGACCTAGTTAATTTACAAATACAGATTGCATAGGACCTACTAGAGCAGCATTTATAGAGTTTGATGGTTAAATAGATAAGGCAGAACTTCATCTAAAATATTCTTAGTAAATAATGTTGACATGTTTTCCATACCTCATCAGTTTCATTCAACAAATAAAATTTTTACATTTTTAACAAAGCTCTTAGGATTTACACATTTGTATTTAAACATTGATATATAGAGAGAATTGACTGACTGCTCAAATTAAATTGGTGAAGTTAGAAGACAGCTATTCCTAAGATCTCAGCATTGAAATTTATATGCCACCTTATCTTTCATAAAAGCTGAAAATTGACTAAAATGAAAATCCACTCTTCATGTTTTGATGATAGTTATTAATACTGTTATTTGTTACAGTTTTGGGCACAGTATATTAAAACATAACTTGTGTTATTCCAATATGTAACATGGAGGGCCAGGTCATCAATAATGACATTATAATGGGCTTTTGCACTGTTATTATTTTTCCTTTGGAATGTGAAGGTCTGAATGAGGGTTTTGATTTTGAATGTTTCAATGTTTTTGAGAAGCCTTGCTTACATTTTATGGTGTAGTCATTGGAAATGGAAAAATGGCATTATATATATATATTATATATATATAAATATATATTATACATACTACTCTACTTTATTTCAGTTACCATCCCCATAGAATTTGACAAGAATTGCTATGACTGAAAGGTTTTTGAGTCCTAATTAAAACTTTATTTATGACAGTATTCATAATTAGCCTGAAATGCATTCTGTAGGTAATCTCTTTGAGTTTCTGGAATGTTTTCTTAGACTTTTTGGATGTGCAGCCGCTTACATGTCTGAAGTTACTTGAAGGCATCACTTTTAAGAAAGCTTATACAGTTGGGCCCTGTGCCATCCCAAGTCCTCTGTAGCTCCTCGCAAACTTTTTTTTTTTTTTTTTTTTTTTGCCATAATTATTACAGGGCAGTTGGATACCTAGCATCCCCGTTCTTTGTTGTGGCACAGGTTATAAACTTAAGTGGAGTTTACCGGCAGCATCAAATGTTTCAGCTTTAAAAAATAAAAAGTAGGGTACAAGTTCCATGTTTAGTTCTAGAAAATGTGTGCAATATGTTCATAACGATGGCCGTGGTCGCCACAAAGTGCCTCGTGTACCTTTACATACTGTTCATAGGTCATGCATGCAGACGGAAGGGGTGGGGCTGTGCACGGAAGTGGGGGCTCTAACCGCGGTGTCTGGCAGAGCTGCCTTCCACCCTGCCGGCTCAGCAGTTCAGTCTGTTTTCCTAGAGCATATATATACTCAACATTTCAGTCTGTTAAACAGCCTTACTGCGATTCAGCCTCTTCAGATACTCTCGTGCTGTGCAGCCGTGGTTCTGTGTGTAAATGCTATGCACTGAGGATACACAAACACATAATGACGTGTGCAGGATAACGCCTCATACCAATCAGATGTCCGTTTGTTACTGTGTTTGTTAACAACCCTTTATCTCTTAGTGTTATAAACTCCACTTAAAACTGATTAAAGTCTCATTCTTGTCACTGTGTGGGTGTTTTATTAAATGAGAGTACTAGTCGTTTGAATTGTTTAAATCATTTGAATTGAGTTTTAAAATAAAAGGCAGCCAGATGTGGTTCTCTGTAACACCACCACCCACCCCTCCGCCCCGTGTTCTTCAAAGCCTGCGGTTATAAAAACATGGGCCTTTGTCAGCTTGAGGGTAGAGTGTCCCAACTACTCATGTTTAATAAGAGACGTGCCTTTGTTTAGGGCCGCAGCCAACACTTAGTAAGTTGTTTCAGGCACATGAAATAACATTCTAGTCCTGAAAAAGTTTAAGAGTCTTGAAAAATTGTCTTTTTTCCCCCACTTAGCCAGATGTCTGAAGGAAAATCTCCCTGCATGGATTTCATACTTCGGATTTAAACATGGTGACTTTTCCGTCCTTTGTATACTGCCATCAACATACAGGAAGCCTCATCTACTCATCGTGACTTGTGCCATTTGAATATTGATAGTCCTGAGTAGTCTGAAAGACTCCGTGTGCTTGAATTAATCTTGTGATTTCTAATCTTAGTCAAAGTTTAAAGACTAAGGCGTATCCTCCTTTTGTCGGAGCACAGTAAGATCTAGTAGGTGACGGTGTAGCTTGTAGGGATGTTGGGAGAGGTAAAGCAGACCATGTATGGAACAGTGAGACTTCATGTCCTTTCAGGTTTACATTTTGTTGTGTGGCTTTTAAAAAACAGTAAGAGTGAATAATGTATAATCATCTAAAAACGTATGCAAAGTGTGTGGTTGTGTATGCACTTCCATTTGGTATTGTGAGGGTTACCATCCTGGAGTTTTAAGTACTGGGTTTCCTAAGAGGATCTTGGCAATGTCTGAGACGTAGGAGCATTGTTCTTGCGTGTTGTCCACACTGTCTCTTGCGTTCGTGGGATTCAGTGAATGCCACCACCATTTCTACTGAGAAGTAAAAACCACCCGTGTTTAACCTGCAGGCTCCCAGAGGCAGATGAAACATCAAGCCCTTAAATCTCCGGAATTTGTTGCTGATGTCCAACTCCTTTTGTTCTTTAATTCCTGCCAGATAACAAGCCACGCATCTTGATGACTGAAGTCTAGGTTTTGATGGGCCGTGCTGTTAACGAGCACAGAGAGAAAAGTTTCTGAATGGAGATGGATAGCATCAGTCCAAACGGGTATAAGGACAGTATTTTAAAACTTTTAAAGGTGGAATGTTAGAGACCGGTTTTTCTGTAAATTGTAGAGCCATAGGAAACCTAACGACTAAGTTGCTTATCGGTTTTTTGTTTTGTTTTTTGGTTTTGGTTTTGGAGCAAGTCTATTCTCTTGTAATCATGATCTTGCTCTTTTCTCCATCCTTCAAGGAGCTTCCTTCTTACAAGTGTATTAGAATGTTGCTATCCACTCTTGGCAAATTCCTATTGGCCAGTGACTTTAAAAATAGATAATGTGAAAACAGGAAAGGACGAATAATTTCATTGGTGGTAATACCCTTTGGTTCTTCAGTTAGCTCTTTTGAGAATCCTTTCCCATAACAACAATAATAAAATACTCATAATTCGACCATGTGGAGACATGGCCATTGTGGATACTTTCTGTGACTCTGCAATCATTTTTTTCCTGCATATTCATGTGTATTCTTTAAGAAGTGAAGTTTGTACTATGCATACTCATAGCCTTTAAGTTTACTATATGCGACACGTATTTGTAAAGCGTTGAGTCCCATCAGACAATGATCAGTGACTTTTTAGTGCTGTAGGTGCAGATCGTGTGCAGAGCCCTGTCCAAGACCCCGGATTCCTCATGATGTGTAGATCCTGTTAGCATCAGGGTGATAAGTGAGTAAGTAAGATAGTTAACGTTTATTTAGCATAGACAAGCTGAATATTGTAGATCTGTCTCCTCAAAAACCATTTTAAACGTGCATTTTGGGATTGCGTGTTAAGTGGTTAAACAGAACCTATGAGACACCATGCAATAGTTCATTTCACTATTGCCTTTCCACATCCGCGAGGTTGGAGGAGAAGGATGAGCTTTTCAGTTTTTATAGTTCCCAAACAGGTGTTCAATTTGGTCTGAATTGATTTGACACCTGCCCCAAAGGGAAAGCTACTGCTTATTTATCAGTCAATTGTTTTGAAATCTGTGCTTGTGTGACTTCAGCATCTCAAAGAGACAGTATTTCATGCGTGGTTCACCTTCAGCTCTGGAATTTACCATGTTTAGTATAATGGGGGGCTTCTAACAAAACATGCAGCTCTTCTTTGGTAGTTATTTGAGGATTTTGGTGAAAAAAATTCGGCGGCAGGGCAACACATAACTTAGAAATGTATTGATTGACATTTAAAGAATATTTTTACATGAATGAGTGAAGTCGGCTGCCATCTTTGAGCATTACCAGGTTATAAAATAAAGCTGTGTATTTTTAAACGAAGTGTTTAACAAGGATTTATATTTTTTTTCATTCTTTTAATTAAATATAATTTATGTCTCTTGTTGCATGTGGTTTCTCATCTGTTCTTGAAAGAGTCAGAGGTTTTGTTTGGAATGGAACAAGGCTCTAGTGTTGCAGATTGTCAACTGTTCACCGCAGCGAAATTCTGAAAATGTTCCTGTGTGGCTTCCTATATTAGCCTGTAATTCACTGGCATCAGTTGACGTGCACCTTCGGGATTTTTCTCCCTACTCTATACAGCTGTCCACATGATATCTTATGTTGACAAATGCCTTTCAGTTTTTACTTGCATCTCTCACTAAACTGCCCTACTGGGAAGTTTTATAAATGTGCGTTGGGTGGGTGGGTGGATGCCTTAAATTTTGGAGTGCTGGAGTCCAACTTCAGGGTTTCAAATAGTTTGATTCAGGCAAATAGTTCTCCATGAAATCTCACAGTTCACTGTAATGAAAGTAATGTCAGCCTTGGATGACTTTGACATAGAGGAATGACTCTTGGATATTAATGAATTTGTTAGTAGCATCTTGATGTGTGCATTAATGAATTACTTTCAGGCCTGTGCATTTAACCAAAGTTGGGGCACTGGAAATGTCTATATCATGTTCCATTTGGCTACCGATGGATATAAAAACAGAAATGCTTTCCTATGGAGAGTATTTTTTTCTTTAAAAAGAAAGTTATTTTGAGTATTTGGTTTTGAATTTTTTTTTATACAAGTACTTGAAAACCTTAGGCTGCTCGAATCTTTCCCAAGGAAGTTTCTACACAGTTCTACCTCAGAAAACCTGAAGATACAGATTTGAAACTCGTAGGAGTCCTATGATAAGTCACCTACCTGGAGACCAAAACACAGATCAGAAAGGCAGGAACTTGAAGTGGGAAGAGAAGGAAAAGGGAAGACGAGAGGGCTCGGGGAGCTCCTGCTATCCCTTAGTACTGGAGGGCAGCGAGGGAAACGCTGTGCCAGCCCCGCGGCGGCAGATGCTTGCCGGGCTTTACCTACCCTTCAAGGTGGGTGGTTTCACCTCAGTTTATGCACAAAACCTGAAAGAGTATTCGAATTGCCCAGGCCTCACAACTAGTAAGGAGGGAACGGAACTGGAGCCCACTGGAACTGTGCTTCTTGACCACACTACGACACTAGGCCCCCTCGTACACATAATCAAGTTTACAACACAACGAATGCATAAACAATCAGTAATGGAATCCTGCCAATATCCTTTATCGCGGGCAGAAGAAAAGCCCATTTTATTACAAGCCTTGAGTCCTGCAAAATGAATGAAGAAGAGAAATGTCTAACAGGTGTTCGTACCATGAAAGAGAACTCCGCATCCTTGCAAGGTTCTTGATAGGTACGACGGTGAGGGGTTGACACATGTTTTTACAGCAAGACCCAGAACGAGAGCAAGATGGGCCAGTTTGGCCTTAAATTTGTTGAATAAACTTGTACCTTACTTGTGGTTAAACTTAGAGATGCCCTGTGGTTTAAAGTAATTTGTTCTCCATTAAGCTGGTCGACCAGCGGCCTGTCAGGTGTATGCCGCATGCTTAGCATGTCCACTTGGAATGATGGTGCTGTAGAGCTCAGAAAAGGTCACTGACCTTTTAGAGCAGCGAACAGAGTTGAGCAGAAGGAAGAGAGAGTACAACAGCTTGTTGCGGGAACAAACTTAGCCGTTTTGGAAACTATAAGAAGAGAAAGGCTAGAGCACAGTGAGTGGCGTGGAAAGCAGGGGAAGGTAAAATTTGGAGAAGTAGATGCGGGAACTTCTGATTCCAACCAAGGTGGAGTAGAACCACTCGAGGCCATTTCTGCTGTGGTTGTCAAAAACTGGACCAAATGCAAAGAAGCAAATACCTAAGAACGCTGAGAAGGAAACACAAGCAGACAGACCAGGAAGGAGGCTTAAGACTCGGAGAAGCACCCTATATGAGGATGATTTGCTTTTATTTTTTTATTTCTTTTGTCTTACAGCTTTGTGGCAGGGGTCCATCCCACTTGAGGGCTGTGCAGCCATGGAGACACGAGCGGCTGAAACTCTAGGAGAAATCCACCTGTTAGCCAGAGGAAACCAGGAAAAGTGTCTCCTGTTGGCCAGAGAGTGTGGGTTAAGGGAAGGAGGAAAATCCCGAACGGGGAGAGCTGGGATGGGGGACCCTCTCATTGTGTATACGAACTTCTCCAAGTCCTGAGCTCAGTCCGGAGCGGGCGTGCTCAAGACAGACCTAAAGAACCATAGCACAGTCTACAAAAAAATGAAAATGAGATGGGAACCACCACCAACAGAAGGTGATAGAGAATTTGTGGTCTGAGCCTGATTGTGTTGATTACTTGCTTAAACAAACAAACCAACCGGCAAATAAAATGTTTTTCAGGAAAATGTACCTAAAGGATACAACCCAGTATCCAAAATTGCTTAAGAAAGAAGAACCAGGATAATGTAACCCATTTCCAAGGAAAAAGTCCATCAAGAGATGCCAGCCACGAGGTAACCCAGATGTTGGAATTATCAGACATAAAAGCAACTATTACAATTATGCTCCATGAGGTGAAGATAAACACACTTGAACAGAAAGATAGAAGTTCTCAGCAGAGAACCAAATTATAAAAAGAACCAAATGGAAATTTTATGGCCAAAGATACAATATCCAAAATTAGAAATAAAAGCCACTAGATGGACAATAGAAAAATGGAAATGACAGGAAAGAATCAGCACACTTGAAAGTAAATTAATAAGTGTCCAATTTTAATGATGACCCTAAGTTCTTTAAGGTGGATGAGGCTTTGAAAAGCAAACTGTATCTGACTGTAATTAGCTACAAGGGGCCTTGATAAGATATTAATCTAAGTACATTCATGTGGCTCCTTGAGTTACATATGAAGAAGTTCCTGCTGTTTGTCAATTACGTTGAATAAGGAATTAGCATTATCATAGGTCCAACTGTGATGATTATGCAAATTTTCTGTGACAGTGTTTTTTTTTTTTGGGCTGAATACGTAAAAGCATGTCACATATGCATTGGGGAGGGTATGTGCTTTGGTGAGTGCTGTGAAGTGTGTAAACCTGGCGATTCACAAACCTGTACCCCTGGGGATAAAAATATATGTTTATAATAAATAAAAAATTAAAAAAAAAAAACAAAAAACAAAAAAAATGTCACATATGTTCTGCAACTTACAATGTCTGAGCTAAAGTATGCGTTGACGAAGAATGTTCCCTAATTGGGTCCATTAAGTTGTGTACCTGCAGCAAAAGCAATTTCGAAACCTAAGAGAGTCATCACTAGATAATTGCCAAGCTCATCATCAGAGTCAGTGCCTGATAAATTGCTTTGCTCGCCTGCTCATGTTTACTCTTTGCTTTTTTAAAAAAAATTTTAATTTATTTTTAATTTTTGAAAAGATTTTATTTATTTATTTGAGAGAGAGACAGTGAGTGAGAGCATGAGAGGGTAAAAGGTCAGAGGGAGAAGCAGACTCCCCATGGAGCTGGGAGCCCAATGTGGGGATTCAACCCCAGGACTCCAGGATCATGACCTGAGTTGAAGACAGTTGCTTAACCAACTGAGCCACCCAGGCCCCCTCATGTTAACTCTTTGAATCAGCGTTTGTAATAGGGCCTTTTCCGAATTGTGGATGTGATTATAGAGATGTCACATGAAAATCGACCAGTCTCATAGGCCCAATACATGCTTTCCAATCTCATAACAGAAAAAAAAATTGCAATGTTTAATGCTGCTAATACTTAGAAATCTGTTACGTGACATCATTAAGGCGAGACTGGAGGAAATGGGACTGGTATTATGTTTGGAAAAATAACTTCCTGATGAAGGAAGACAATTTCAAGGCTTTAGAATATCTCTCATCGTTACATTAGTGCCATATTATTTTTAAAAAGCAGTGTGAATTCTTGTAATAGTGATAATTCTGGATTTAAGAGTTTAACAAGTGCTACCATTTAATTCCTGTAAGATAGGAAGCACAGGGGCGCCTGGGTGGCTCAGTGGGTTAAACTCTGCCTTCAGCTCAGGTCATGATTCCAGGGTCCTAGGATCAAGTCCCACATCAGACTCTGCTCAGCAGGGAGCCTGCTTCCCCCTCTCTCTCTGCCTGCCTCTCTGCCTACTTGTGATCTCTGTCAAATAAATAAATAAAATCTTAAAAAAAAAAGATAGGGAGCACAATTATATCCATCTTATGTGTGAGGAATCAAAGGAGGCCCACATTCGATAACTGGTCAGCACAGAAAAACTGGTAAGTAGTGGAACCAGGATTTGAGTTCCCCTCTATCTGGTTCCTGAGCCTAGACCACTAGCTACTGTGTTACATATTTACTTCCTATAACAACCAAATGAGAATCTTTATTATTATTATTTTTTAAAGGGCACAGTTGTCAAGTTGAAATGAGTAGGACAGCCGGGTAAGCAGTGGTTTTCACATGTTTTGGTCTCAGGATTCTTTCAGACTCTTAAAATTTATTGAGGACCTTGAAAAGCTTTGCGTGTGTAGGTTATTTTTACCTACAGATATTTTACCCTATTGGAAATTAAATCTGAGACATTATTACCTGAGAAATATTTACTAATTAAAAATAACAATAAACTTATTACATGTTAACATAAATAACGTTTTTAGTGAAGATAATTATGCTTTCCAAAACAAAACTTTAGCAATTAAGGGTGGCTTTTAAAAAAATTCTATATCTATTAATATTTGGCTTAATAGAAAACAGCTGGATTTTATATATGCTTTTGCATTTAATCAGTTGTGAGATGTTGTTTTGGTTGTAGCACATGAAGAAAATATGGCCTCTGTACCAGATACTTGGTTAGAAAGGGAGAAGTTTTTTAAGAGCCTTTTTAGATGATTGTAGGTATTCTTGATACTATCAAACTCAATTTGTACTTTTTGAAAAGTTCACTGCAGTGTGGGATTGGGACCCCTCAGTGAACCTTTTGTACTGAACCTTTTGTTTGATTTGAACCTGTTAGTATATCTTGTTCTTCTTCTTTTTTTTTTTTTCAAGATTTTATTTATTTTTTTGACACAGAGTAAGCGTGAGTGAGCACAAGCGAAGGGAGAGGCAGGCAGAGAGGGAAGGAGAAGCAGGCTCTCTGCAGAGCAGGGAGCCCAAGCAGGACTTTATGTGGGACTTGATCCCAGGACCCTGAGGTCATGACCCGAGCTGAAGGCAGATGCTTAACTGCCTGAGCGACCCAGGCACTCCTATCTTATTCTCTGAATGATCTTTTACTCATGTATAATTCTGTAACATTATGAATGGATTATTTAGAAAATATTGGCTCATGGATTTGTGTAGTATTCCAAATATTGACACACTTCACTGTAAACATAAAAAAAAAAATCACATTTGCTAACAGTACCCTGAGCTCATTAGAAAAGTCTTTAAATACTGGGAAGCTGTCAAGTTCAAAGTGGCAGATGTAAGTTTTTTAAAATACTAACGTTTACTTAAAAGCTTGAATTTTATCCCTGACGGCAAATACCGTTCGTCATTCTCCTTAAAGGGTCTCGATATCCCACTGGGGCCATCGGCCACGCTTTGAGGGTCACTGGTGAAGATCTTTGATTGGGGAGAAGTAAAGAAGAGAACATCCATCTAAAGGTCCTAACAAATTAATTTCCAGGGTGCTGAAGAAACATGAAAATGGTCTCAAAATCACTAGCCGTAATCTGTGATAAATTAGGAGAAGTGGGAGAGAGTTCAGACATGCAGGAATGAGAAAAGATTGCCTTCACTCTCCCAGGGGATGTATTCTGGCCAACTCTGATTCCCAGAAAAAGACTATATGATATCCCATAGCAGGTAGCTTCAGAACCCTACAGAATAACTCATGGGAGGTCATCTTAAGTTTTGTTTTCCTGCACAATCACCTGGCAAGTGCTTCACGTGGCATACATATACCCTGAAGTATTTGAATAAATATGAAGAGACAGTTGAAGGATAATTTGTATGGCTACTGCTTGTACAAACTGAACCAAGTTCATTTGATTAGACACCGTTTATAGAGTACCCGCCATATGCAAAATGCCGTGGTAGGGAAATGGCAGACGGGATGGGCACAGAGAAAAGAATTGGCCTTGAGAAAGGAAAATACCGAGGGTATTATCAAGTATAAAATCTGTGAACGCCACCTAATGAGAGGAAGTAGCATGGCCTTACGGGAACATCATAGCATGAGGAGTTAGAATATTTGAAAATGTGCTCATCCTGGTTTCTGCCAACTCAGTGGACGCCCTTGGGCAAGTGATGTCAAGTCTTGACTGGTGTTCCGTGTCTATAACATGAGAGGTTAAGGTCCCTGGAAGGAATGGAGTTGTGGTCTCTCAGTTTACAGAGCATCACCAAGAGGGACTTTGGAGAAGACAGTTTGCTGTCCTAGCTCTGTGCTGCCCTTTACTAAAGCCACTAGTCACATTGTGGCTATTGAGCACTTGAACTAGGACAAGTCCAAACTGAGATGTGCTCTAAGTGTAAGTGACACACCAGATTTTGAAGACTTAGTATGAAAAATAGAATGTAAAATATCTGATCGGTAGTTTTTTAAATAGGAATTACTGGTTAAAAAGATAAGTTTTAGATACATGGGTTTATATGAAAATATTATTAATTTCATCTATATTTTAAAAAAATATATGGTTCCTAGAGAATTTAAAATTACAGATATGGCTTAGATTAGAAAGTGGACAGTGCTGTCTGAGCTAACAGTTTCCAACCAAAGAATAGTAACTTGAAGAAGAACCTAACTTTACTTTTAACTGTTCTTTCTGAGGTTTGCAGACAGAGCGTGGGTCCCAGTTTTGACCAGAGGGCCTCCCGGAAGACTCCGTCTGGTCTCTGTTGTGTTCTCAGTCTGCACTTTGAGGAATTCTAGGGCCCCACGAGCTCTCCTCCCATGATTTGTCCGCAGTAGGCGAGGGTCAGGCCCCAAAGGGACGGCTGCTATGGGACACAGGGGACTTTCTCTCCCCTTCTTCATTCAAGCAGCAGACTGTTCAGCGTGCACTGACTGAATGAAGCAATGAGCATACGAAATTTGTGTGCGTTTTTGTTTAAGGTTCAGGCTTTGGACCGGCTCAGGCCACCGGGCTGATTCTTGGTGTCACCGTTCACCAGCCCTGTGACCTGCCTCCCCCTCGCAGAGCCTCTGGCTCTTCAGTCTGAAGCATGAGAGCTGCGTGTGCCACCATGTTTTGAAGAAGCTTCCGGGTCACTCTCAGTTCAGGCCTCCCGGCGATCTGAGTCCTCGCAGTGTGAATAGGGGGAAGTGTGTGTCCACCCTGACCCGCAGGAGTCTGCCACTGAGGGCTGGGCCATGAGCAGAGGGGCTTCTCCTCATCCAGAGCTCCCTGGCAAACCTGGCCTCCTCCTGGGTCCGGCTCTCTCCTGCTCCACAAACCTTCTCTGCCTGTGCTTTCTGTCCCTCCCACTTCCCCCGTTCTCCCTCAGCCCTACCCCGGCCTTTTCCTAAATAAATAAAGACTCTCAACTTCCTGCCCTTCTATCATCAGCCCACACTCTCCCTCTTTCAATCTGCTTCCCTGTGATGCAAAAGGAAAAACCCTCTTCCTCTTGTGTAAGGCCAGCTTTTTTACTGCGCTCCTTGTCCTCCCTTTCTTGGGACCTAGGTCATGTCTTCTTGAATTATCTCTTTTTCATCTCATTTTTGACATTTTAATCTCCTTTGGGTCATTTCTTAGAGCCTATTAGATATCCTTTTCTTCCCCCTCTTTTTTTTTTTTTTTTTTTTTTTAGTAAAAGGAGAAAAAGAAAACCTTTATCTTGCATTCTACTTACATAGCACTCTCTTTATTTTGTATTAATTTTTTTATTTCTTTAAATCGATTTTTGTTGACGTAGAGTTGACACACTGTGACGTTACTTTCAAATACACAACATAGTGATTTGACGTCTCTATACTGATGCTATGCTCACCACACGTGTCACTACCATCTGTCACCACGGAATGCTATTACAATATCATTGGCTATATTCCCTACGCTCTGCCTCATATTCCCATGACTTACTCATTCCATGACTAGAAGCTGTGTCTCCCACCTCCCTTCACCCATTTTGCCCATTCCCCATCCCCCTTTTCTCTCTTTTTAAAAATCAAGTTGAAAAAGAAGAATCTACCCTTGTTTTGACTTCCTCATATCTCACTCACTCACTTTTCTATTTCTAGTACTTACCATATTAATTCAGTTACAAAGGCACGTTCAAGAATCACCTGTAGAATAATACACCGATTTAGAACTACTCCGGACCTCATGCAATCATCAATCAAGTCAAAGGTAAGAATAGACAGATGTTCAGATATTTAGGGATTCCGAATTTTTATCACCTATGCAACCTTTCCTGGCAAGGTCTGGGAGAACGTGTCCTGGGAAAATGCGGAAGTAAACCAAGAAAGAGGAAGACATGGGATCTGGGAAAGGGGAGGGAGAACAGCAAAAGGAAGTCCTAAAAATAGAACGACAGAGCAGGCCTAGAGGAAAACCAGTTCAGACTGAAACAGAAACGTCGAGTCCTCAGGGAGGCCTCAGGTCTCCAGGAGGAGTGGAACCAGTGTTTTTGGAGTGCAGGCAAAAAGTTATCAGGAGGTAGGTGACACAGATGCTGGAGAATCTTGGGGAAAGCATGTAAGAGTATTAGAGGTACACTGAAATTCAAGCAAATGCAACACAAATCTCCTGGTAACTGCTGATCTACTCTGGGTCTCAATAGATGTGTACAGTGGACATTTCGTATTAACGAAACCATGTAATACGTTTTTTTTTTTTGTGTGTGTGTGTGACTGGCTTCTTTCACTTAGTGTGACGTTTGCAAGTTTCATCCATGTGATATCTCACCCCTTTCTGTGGCTGAATACTATTCCATTGTTTGGATATACCACTTTTCATTTGCATTAGAATCTTAAACTCTCTTGTTAACAATATGTTATTGAATGAACACAGGACCAGGTGGTGTGATCTAGTATACATTATAACACAAGTCCTTGTTGTGTTGTGAATTTGAAAAGGTCTATTTTTAACACGTTTTCTGAGAATATTTAGATATGAATTAAGTACATGTAGGGGAATCAAGAAATCATGCCAGCTGCCACAGAACTTTTGGCAAAGATGGTAACTTATGTATACATTTTTGAAGCTCTTCTCAGAATTGGAAATGGCCAAGAGACATTAAAGAAACAAAAACAAAATACCCCCAACTAATTTGTTTTGAAACCAGGGAATGATGCCAACCACATTTCAAAGAATTTCAAAATTCAAAGAATTTCTATTAAGTACAGAGCAGTGGGACCACACGAAGTGACAGAGAGAGAAGGAAATCCTAAAGCCCTATCAGCACCCCTTAAGTTAAAGTGATCAAAGTTGAGAATGAGGATGGGATATGTGGCTAAAATAAGAACATGACACATGGCTTACGGTAATGAAAAGCAAATTGGGGATTTTCTCTGATCCATCTTCTCAGTAACTCAGGGTTTCACATGGAGGCAGATAAGGACTTTCCCAAACAGAGTGGTATTAACGTCTACTTTCTTCTCTAGAGGATGGAGGGCTGTTTCATGTGAGCGGATGTATCAAGAGTGGTTACCAAGCCAACAGCAAACTGATGTGGAGAATTGCCTTCCTACAACAGAGAATGAAATATGGAAGTCAACCAACAAAGACAAATTAGCCCAGTGCAATGGGACCCAGGGGCAGACTCTGGCCTCAGTTCTTTCCAGTCTTCTGTAGACTTCTTTTGGAATGGTTTTGAGAACACAAGTCAGCTCTCCAGCTGGATCTACTCATCTCTTTTTCTGTGTTTTTACCCATGGTGCCCTCATCCATTCACGTGATGTGAGACACCTTCCGTAACCCGAGGACTCCCAAATTGATATTTCTATCCAAGATTTCCCTTCAAAGTCCCAAGCTTGTCTATTTTTCAAATGGCATCACAATTGTGTCCCAAACCCGACTCCTGATTCTCACCCTTAAACCTGTTTCTCTGCTGAGAGCGTGGCATGATCCACTCCATTGCTTGAACCTAAAGCCTAGCAATTTCTTCCTCTTATTTAATGAAACCCTCTATGCCACATTTGATCCAGTTCACTTAATCCAAAATTCCAATTCCAAAAATACATCTTGAATCCTTTTGCCAATATCTGAACTACTGTGACTTCTCATTCGGATCACTGACTTTGCATCCTAACAGACTTGTTTTCCACCTTGTGCTTCCCAGGAGCAGACACGGTAGATCTAAAGTCTCAGTCAGACCATGCACTCCTTTCCTTGAACATCTTAGTAACTTCTTATAGCATCTCTGAGAACATCCAAGCCTGGGAGTGACCTGGTTTGTCCATCTCTTTCACCTTAGATCCTGTAGAGTGATTAGGACAGAGAAGAGCAAGAGCGTTCCCAGCCTCAGGGCATTTGCACCTGCTGTGCTTCATACCTGCCTAGTTCACACCTATCCTTTCTTTATCTGGATTGCTCATTTTCATCTTCCAAGTCTCATCTTAACTGTCACTTCCCAGGAGGTCTAGCGCATCACCCAGCGAAAGGCAGACTCCTCCCCCTTTGGTATTCTCTCTTGAAGGACTCCCTTCCTTTTCTTTAATAGCTTGCCCCAGTTCATACTGGATATTTGGTTTCTTGCTTGTTTATAGTCTCATTCACAGCAGGGAATGGGACTGGAAGCCACTCCTAGGATTTTTTTTTTTTTCCCTTTCACCATTTTCCTTCTGGTGCCTGATATGTGGAGATCTTCTACTAATATATTTTTCAATTAAGTGAATGACTTAAAAAATAAGCAAACATCAATAGAACAAGACAGAAATGAGATAGATGAAAAAATTCTGCCGCAGAGAGAATTAGAGGATCGCCATAGCTTTTGAAACCAGGGGATGAAAGCATTTCAGGAAAGAGGGAAATCCCAGGGAGCATTCGCTTAATGCTCTCAGGGCACTGGGAGAAATCATGAATTCTTACAGAAGAGCTAAAAGATATTATGGTAAGACAACAAAATGGGAGAGAAAGGGAAATGCAAGGGGATGGTAGGACCGTGGCAGAAACTGCAACAGCATTGGAAGCAACAAGGAGCAATGTCGCCGCTGCAGAGAATAAGGTCAGTTCAGTGAAAGGGGAGTGTAAGGCGCTCTGAGAACACAGAGGAAAAGGACAAGGAGAACAGAGAACTGGAAGGAACATCCCGGACCTGCAACGGGTAGACAAAAAAGAAAGGTGCAACGTGGATCAATGGTGGTCCTGACAGGGAGAGAGGAAAGGGAGCAAGGCTGCTTCTGAACTCAAGAAAGGTCCAGATACGCCCGTGCATGAATTCATGACAAAATTGACAGCACCTGGAAACAGCTTGGTGACTTTCTTGAATTCAGGCTTACGGAATTACTTACTTACACTTTGCCTAGCAGAGTCCTACTTGTGATGGGAACATGAGCTTTGGGCGGGCAGGGGTCTGTGCACAGTAGGTACTCAATACATATATGCCAGTTTTAACATAAAAAGTTATATACTCGTGTAAAAATCAGCAATGGGAGGAAGGATTGCAGTCTTTTTGCTGACATACACAAGCCTCAGTAAAATTACTATAATAAAATTATATGCACTGGACAACAAAATATATACTACAAACTCTATTTGTAATCTGTGAACAGAAGAATCAAAACAACAGTGGAAAGAAACCTTAGCATAATTCCTTTGAGTTTTTACCTAATCAGAGAGACAAAAGTATCTGTGATTATAGATAAATTGAGTAATATAAATAATACTTAAAAATATGTAACAAATTTTATTCTTTATAAAAAAATTCTTCTTTTTTTAAAGTTCCTGGAACACTAAAAGACAAATCTTTAGTTAAAAATATCTCATGTGCATAATATAATTTTATTTTAAAAATTCTGCATGCATGTATACAAATATATTTTTCTGGGTAAAAATAATGCAAGATGGAGACAGCAGTAGGAAAAGTATTTTCTCTGGGTGGTGGGATTTCTTTTTTGGGGGGCATTCCAGTTTTTAAAATTATTTTTATTTAAATTCTAGTTAGTTAACATACAGTGCAGTGCTGGTTTCAGGAGTAGAATTCAGTGGTTCATCACTTACCTACCGCACCCAGTGCTCATCACAGCTCGTGTCCTCCCTCAGACCCATCTGGGGGGTGAGATTTCTAATTATTAAACATTTTCCTTTTACTTATATGAAATTTCTATCCTTTCTACAGTGAAGTTGTATTACTTGGATAATTAAAAAAGCAAAGGGGAGAAGCTAGCCAGCAGATACTCACATGAAATATTATTAGTAAAGAGATGGTCCGTCCTAAGAGAGGGGTAGCCAGGAAGACAGAGGAGACGTGCGTACAGACAACAAAACCTTCGGTGGGGCTTGGGAAGCTTTACTAAAGTGTAAGAATTGAGAGAAATCCAAGCCAAAACGTTCTATATGGAAAAGGCTGCCAAGGGTGCCGGCGCCCATCGCAGGCAGGTTTTCCCAAGCACAGCATCCCACAAGGTAAAGAACAGAAACAGAAATAATCTCAAAGGAATATGGATATTAAAATAAACATAACCTTGGAAGGACTATGTGATGCTGCTGCTGGTTTGGGGAAGTGAAGAAGACTTCCGTCCTCTGGGAGTGGTAAGAGACAGGGCGGCATAGTAAAAAGATCTCTGTAGCATTAGACGTTCTTGAATGTGAGGGCAGGGTCTGCCCCTCAGACCTAGTAACCTGATTACTGAGGTTACTAGGTTACTAGGTTACCTCAGACTAATAACCTGATTACTGAGACGTCTCTGATGCTCAGTTTTCTCTCATCTATAAAATGGGGATAAGGTTACTTACTTTGGATGCTTGGTATATTGAATTATCCAAAGAAAGTCTGTGAACACATGTGGAAAAACATATCTGTATGCGTGTATAAGTACATATATATATATATATATATAGTATCAGGCACAAGTGAACCTGGGGTTGGTTAGGAAAGAAATGGGGCTGGATCTTGAGGAATTAATTCGGTCTGTACATGTGGAGCACGAAACACAACAGGCAGAGGGGCACAGAGTACTTGTGTCTACCTTCACAGAACTGACACACGGCACCTTACAGGGAAGCCAAAATCTGGATCATGGATCCGCAGGCGGGAGGGAGACAGCTAACAAACTCCTCCCTCCCGCATTACGAGGGAGGCTAGGAAAAGCCAGAGGAGAAAAATAACAAACCGTCCACAGAGAATTATTCGATTTTATTCGATCAACAATGATCACAGCCTCATTTTTCTTCTCCCGATCGTCCAAGCCCATTACTGGGGAGGGCAATGCAGGCGCGGAGAATCAAGAAGGTGGGGCTGGGAAGCTGGTAAAGACCCCAAACGTTCCTGGGTTTATTTCTGCCTGCTTGTCCGGGACCAGTGTTTCACAAAAGGAGTGAGAAATGAGTAACCACATGCTGGGCAAGATGTTCCTGAGAATGTCAGGAAGCTTGTTTGTCAACCTTAATTGACAACCGATGTTTCAGGACAAAGCGTGATTCTCATAATTTAATGGGACAGCATTGCTACTTAATGCCAGAGGGGGCAAGAGCGACTATAGGGCCAAAGCCTGTAGAGAGGAGAAATACGGACAAAATAATTCCCTTTTTGTTTTAGGAAAATGTAAAGTGGTGCCCCAGGGATTGTTGGCAAATATTATCATCTTTGAAAGCTACTACTTAACACAAATTCCGGGAAACCAGAGACTTCTGGGTAATGTGAATCACAAGGAAAGAATGCCCTATTCTGTGGCTGCAACTTTTTAATGGAATACTGGTTGATTTTGAGTGAAGAAGGCCAGGGGTCAGGGTCAGTTTGGGAGAATTTCCTGCCTGTTTCTGTCAAGGCGCCTCCGCAAGACGCTTCTTTCTTGGCCGTCTTGAAAAGTTTCCTGGGATCACCCACATGTGGGAGCCACCCATACCTCTAGGGGCAGGGCTCCCCTTTTTCTCTACATGGCTTAACTGAGGGTAGAGCTCAATAGCTCTGTGTGGACCTCTGTGTGCTGCGATGGCTTCTGAAGAAGGTCTTTTCTGCGTCAGTTCCTAATGAAGAGTTCTGTGGTAGGAAAGGGCAGGGTGGGGACTGGGGCAGAAGGGTGCTTCCAAAGAGAGGGCCAGACTTGGAGGGCTCAACGTTTCTATTAGAGTCAAGGAATGATAAACAGCAATTTGGGATTTGAGCATCAGTGGAGGGCAGGTGTGCAGGGGATGAAGCTGGGAAGAGTTTGGGACCTCCTAGCGCTTAGGGAGAGGAGCTGGCCCCAGCTAGGATGGAGAGAGTGCCCCTAGAAGTCCCCTCCTGGATCCTTACCGGTGCAAATATGGTGGAAGGGGGAGCCTGAGGAGAGGGAGGTCAGTTAGGAGAAGGAGAGAGTGAGGGGAAGGGCAGGACTTGCCAGGGTGGAGCACATAGAGAGGAGGGGGACCCAGCGACATCAAGAACGTGGAATGGATAGGATTTGGTGATTTCAGTGCAAATGATGAAGGAAGATGAGGCAAGCCCCATTGGATGCTGGTGGTGCTCTTTACCCAACAGGAGCAGGGAACTTCTTATTTACTTCTCTGATATTTTCTCTGTACGCTGATGCTTATTTTTGGCTGCTAGTGGAATCTGAAACAGAGAAAGCTAAAGATGGCTGACTGTTTGCTGCCCCATTGCTGACAGGAAGAGAGTAGATAGAACAGCCACTGCTTTCCCTGAGAGCCAGCTTTGTTCCTGGGGGAGAGACACATATCCCAGCATGGAATCACGAGATCACCTGGCAGCTGTGGACTGGAGGTGGGTCCAGATGCCAAGGGGCTGAAGGGGGAGCCCACCTCTACCTCTGCCTGGGTGGACGTGGAAGTTGGGCATTTGTGAGGGCTTCCAAGAGGAAGTGACTCTTGAACTGAGGCTTGAGGGACACGTGGGCATTCTGTGGGTGGAAAAGTGAGATGAGAAGTGGGTAAAGACATCGCATATGAGAGAACATGGCAAAGTCGGGCGATGGCAAATGGCGCAGTCTGGCCGAAGGCTCGTGTGAGCAGAGGGAAAGTGTGAAATGAAGCTAAGAAGGAAATCAGGGGCAGAGCCGGAAGGGCCTTGAGGCAATGACAGGAAGTTACAGTCTTTGCCTTGTAGCTGATGGGGAGACGTTGGGGAGCTTTGAGGAGAATTACAGATGCCATTCTCTCGCCCACTCACGCACTCACCAGATGTTACCCAAGTTCCATGTTGGACCACTCTGGCAGCAGAGTGAAGGGGGGGGGGCAAAGAAAAGATGTTTAGCGGAGAACACCAGCTGTTTTCCCAAATGTACGTCTTCTGCCGGGATACACAGCTAGATGACAGTTCTCTGTCTTTCTTGCTGCTAGGTGTGGCCATGTGTCCTTATGCCAGTCTACGCCATGTGTGCAGAAGGGAGTTGTGCGGCATCCTGGCGAGGGCCTTTGAGACCTCTCCTGTGCTAGGCTTTATGCTTTTCCTCCTACCTGCCAACAGAGTTGAGACCTTGGAAACCAAGTCTGGAAGATCCTGGTGCTGCCATGAACACAGGCCTCCCTACTCTCCGGAATCACACCCTGGACTGTTATGCGAGTCAGAAATAAACATTTATTATGTTGAGTCATTGTGTGTTTGGATCTATTCCCATAGCTTAGCTACCCTACGCGTACACAGTTGGTGTGAAGAAAATGGAGGTTTCAGCTAGGGCCATGATGGTTTTCAGATATGAGGATGGTCCCACCACTTCCGGTTGTCTTTTCTGTGGTTTGGAAGGAAGCCCCAGGCTTAAGCAGGAGGGATCCTAAGACAGATCCAAGAGCTGGAGGCCATCTCCTGCCATCGCTCGTGGAAGTTACTAAGTGCTGTGTGTGCCACTGTTTCTTGTTAGTGAGAAGGCAGGAGAACGTGTTGCTGAAGTCATTTTGGTGGTGTCTAAGGCAATTCCCTCCAGGACTCCTTCCCCATTCGCTTCGGCACGTTCAAAGAACTTTCTGGCTCTGCCTCGACTTGTCCCCGACCACTGAGCTCTTAGTGACTCTCCTCGTTCTTCCAGATGTTGACACGCATGGGCACCATATACATAATACATTCAAGCCTTTCCCAGCTTACAAGTCAAGTCGCTCGTGCCACGCAGCCCCTCCTCTAGCTACAGCGCTCTCTGTTCTCCCTCACCTCCCATGTTGGGAGCCAGGTCTCTTCTCCAGCAAGCCCTCCAGAGCTGTTCCACACAAGCCTACCAGCTTAACTCTTTCTTTGCCAAACCCCGTGGATATTACCAAGTCCTTATCCCTGGTGACCTTGAAGGTCTCCCCTCAGCTTCCCTGACTGCAAACTCTAAACCTTAGTAGGAGCATGACTCCAATAACCCAATAATAGAATACATAAATATTCATGTATATGTATATACATTTACACAGGAATATACAAAACGGCCAAGGAAATGTTAACACTGCTTGTGAACTATTAATCACGTATAATCACGTATTGATGGAGCCAAGGCCCCCCTCCCAGTCTTCGTATTTCTCCAATCTGTCTTGCGTTCTTCTTTTACTCTTCATAGAGTTTTTCTCTGGTGTATGTTTCTTTCTCTTAGTTTCTTGTGCTTGTTGGGTTTATCCCTGTTGTCCTAAAAATCTGGCAGTCATCTGCGTTCGGTCTATCACCTTGATCCAATTCCAATACCACTCCTGCTGTACTTAACGAAAAAAAAATTATGTCTATTTTAGATCTTTCTGTCCTATTCCAGTCTCTTTTTTGGACTGGTAATTTTTATTAATTGCTTTGTTTTTTTTTTTTAGGTCAATAGCGATATTAGATACAGACCACAATTTTAGCTCCTTCCCCAAAGCTCCCTCTTGCTTTTCTTTTCATTGTCTTTTTTCATTGACTAGAAATTCCAGATTGCATTAGACATGGTAAGAGAGGACATCTTTATCTTATTTTTGGTGTTAGTGGGACTCATTTTTTCACCATGTATATCATATTAGCTGTTGGCGGTACGTAGGCATTCTTTATCTTGTTTGGGTTCTATCTCTTTGTTCCCTCTCTTTCTAGGTTACTGAACAATTTAAAAAAAAAGTGTTGATGTTGTATTTTTATCCAATTCCTTTTGACCTTCATGCAGAAGTGAGTTTCTCCCCATTTAACTTAATCAAATAAATACATATCCTAATGGAGAGAGGTCATCTGTTACCCTGGTCTTCTTGCTTTGTGTCCAACTGTCACCGCAGAGTAGGATGAAAACAAGACCCTGAGTGACAAGTGACAGGACATCCCCCACCCATGAGGAGGGCAAGATGGATAGACTGCAGTCTGATTTTCTAGTTGTCGTTGTTGTGTTTTTTTCCCAGTCACAACAAGTTTTCATTACCCTCTGAGAGCAGAAGCCTGCCCCACAGAGAACAGGAGTCTGATCAGGCAGCTTCCAGGCCAGGACCTCAGGGCCCCGTTGCAGCCATGGAACAAGACAGAGCCACCTGGGGAACAGGATAGAAGCTATCTCTCTGGCTCTTCACCAACTACATAACCAGGTGTAGACATGGCACGTTTTCTCCTCGTCAGCTCAACACACCCGGAAGGGAAACAGGGGCCAAGGTAATGAGGACCTTCTACTGTTGCTTCTTGCCTTCTTCCCCTTTTCTGAGTAGGGGCTTTGATTCTGCACTCGTTCATATCTGACAACTGCCCTTAATCCTAAACCTTAGGACTAAGCCTCAGGAGTTCCAACAGCGATGGGCAAATCCTCTTGTGAGCACTGGTTGGCAAATGCGGCCAATTATCTCAGGTGTTCACAATTATTTCCATGAGGTACATCCTGGACCTTTCCCACAGAGTAGACCCTAATGAGTTACATGGGAGGGAGACCCTCCTTTTTTTTTTTTTTTAAAGATTTTATTTATTTCTTTGACAGACAGAGATCACAGTAGGCAGAGAAGCAGGCAGAGAGAGAGGAAGGGAAACAGGCCCCTGCTGAACAGAGAGCCCGATGTGGGACTCGATCCCAGGACCCTGAGATCATGACCTGAGCCGAAGGCAGCGGCTTAACCCACTGAGCCACCCAGGCGCCCAACCCTCTTTTTTTTTTAAGAAAGAATTCAGCAGTCATGGAAGTTGAGCCATCTTTCCATGAATGTGTGATCCTAAATCCTGTCATAATATTTAACTGTAAAGTAAGGCAACAGCTGAAAACATTTTAAGGTCCTAGTGAGGAGCCTAGTAGGCTAGGTTATCAAACTGTGAAAGAGGCTTCCCAGTGTGCTCGCTACCCCAAACAGAAGTGGTGAGGGGAGAACTGGGAGCTCTGCCACCCTCACCCCCTCCAGCATCTTTTGCATTGGATCCTGGAGGGCTCCTGGTGGGCTCTAATCCCTGCCCTGCTAGAAGGAAAAACTTCTCATGAGTGGTCACACCTACCACGCGACTGATTGCTACGAAGACCGCCCCCTCGCACTAACACAGAACAGGCCGGCTGGGAGCCTTGATTAGGCTGCTCAGGGACCGTGCACAGGGTTTTTGGGTAGATCACACTGCTCTTTAAGCAAGGTAGAATGGGGGCTGAGAGGTCCAGCCAGTCAGGAAATGGACATGAAGATCCCAGGTCAAGTGAGACCAAGAGAGGAGGGCAAGGGGATCAGGTGAGAAGCAAGAGAGGACTTAAAAAGCCAAGGGCAGGTGAACATCATGAGGGAGGAAAGACTGTGAGGGAACAGGACAGACAGCGGAGGACAAGAAGGAAGGAACAGGTGTGCTGAGTAATGTGGGTGAGTCTAAGGAAATAATGGCCTAGGTTCTAGAAGTTTCCAGGCTGTGGTTCTCGGGAGGCACCCAGGTGTGCTTTTCCTTCTTGTTCTTGGATTTCTGTGACAGTCCTATGAATTCTCAAACGACTGACCTGTGTATGTTAGCTTGCGTGTTCTCGCAGCCAGAAGACCCAGCCCTAGACCCTGAGCGTAAGAGAACCTCCTTTTGTAGGCAGTGGAACCGCGAAACTCTGTCTTTCCCCTCATCCTGTTTTTCCTAATTCTCCCACCTCACGGGAATCCCACAGGGACAAAGCATGGCTGGGAATGTCTGGAGCTTGAGGATTTGAAGGTCACCAGCAGGACTGAGAGCTCGCTATTCACACTCATGTCCACGAGGCTGGAGATCTATCCCCGCAAGGAGGGCTCATTGAATGTTCTCAAGTTGCAAAGGATTATCTACCAACAGTGCTGGGGAGCCAGTCTCCTTCCGTCCTACTTGTACCCCCCAAACTGGCCAGGACAGTCCCCCAATTCTCAGTCCCATTCCTTGGAAATAAAAGAGCAAAAGAACAAAGGTGAGAATTATTTCACTCAGCATAATCTCTTTGAGTCCTGTCCATGTTGCTACAAAAGTTGGGTATTCATCCTTGCTGATGGAGGCATCATACTCCACAGTGTATATGGACCACATTTTCCTTATCCATTCATCTGTTGAAGGGCTCGAAGAGATTATGCTGAGTGAAATAAGTCAAGCAGAGAGAGTCAATCATCACTTGAGAGATTGACAATTGACAAAGAGAGTCAATTTCACTTATTTGTGGAGCATAACAAATAGCATGGAGGACATGGGGAGATAGAGAGGAGAAGGGAGTTGGGGTAAATTGGAAGGGGAGGTGAACATTGAGAGACTATGGACTCTGAAAAACAATCTGGGGGTTGTGAAGGGGCGGGGGGTGGGAGGTTGGGGTACCAGGTGGTGGGTATTTTAGACGGCATGGATTGCATGGAGCACTGGGTGTGGTGCAAAAATAATGAATACTGTTATGCTGAAAATAAATTAATTTAAAAAAAAGGTGAGAATTAATTGTAGGGGGTGGGCATATCAGGAGAAGATTTCCGATTGTGGCTCCGAGGAGAAAAGAGGGCCTGAATGTGATTTGAGTCAGCATGGAGAACTTTCCGTATGCCCTAGGATTCCCACAGAGGCTCCCCCCACCCCCCGCTTGCTGACCTTAGGACCCATTTCACGGAGCAGCTCTTCTCAGATTGGGGCTCAAGGGTGGAGAGAAATTAGAGGGGCACGCCCAAGAAGAAAGGCATTCCCTGTGGAGAAAGCAGCACGGCGGAGGGTGCGGGGAGGGTCAGCATGCTATCTAGACGGAGAACTAAGGACAAGAAGGTAAACTGAGGCTCAATCCTGCCGTGCTCTGTGGGCGGGCAAAGTGGGCATCAGAGTTACAGGAATAGGAAAGGGATGCATCAGAGGCCCTGGGGAAGGGCTGGGCTTTGTAAGGACTGGAGTGAAGATGATGGGGGAGGAGAGGCCCTTCTTGAATCACTTTAAAAACCTGCAGAGACTCAACTGACAGGTTTACCAACAGATGTAAACATACTCTGTCTCAGTTAGGAGTAGGCTCAGAAAGACACACCGAGATCATGGCTAAATTAGACCGAATGTTTCATGTCTGCACTGGGGGAATGGTCTATGTCGCTAACATGTATGTCACTAAATCCTTGGATGTGCTTGTAATTTATATGAAAATGTTAAACAAAAACAAAAACAAAAAAACCCCAAACACCCCCGCCTCCCAAAACCAAAAAAACAACAAAACCAACCCGGTCTCCCTTTTTTTTTTTTTTTTTTTTTTTTTCCTAAAAGAGTTTAAGCTATCCTATGGTCTCTAGCCTTGGATTTTTAATTCACGGCAATGATTTTCAAATCAGTGAAACATTTCCTGCATATTATCAATTTCTGACTACAAATTAGAAAAATGCAAACCCTCTGTCTTAGCACCCGGCATCTCTGAGAAGACATTCTTTTCACAATGACATTTGAAGGCTTTCTGGAGGTGACCGATGGGACAGTCATTCTGAGTGAATTTAGAGATTTTAATTACTGTTGTATTTAATTGCAAGTGGGTGCTGTGGAAAAAAAAAAAAAAAGCTGTCAACAAAGGAAGTAATTATTCCAAAGCATTACATCTGCTCCCCGTTCTCTGTCAAAAATTTCTCACTAAAAATGTGTTTCTTTAAACGTAACTCAAAGCAGCTGATGAAATGTAAGACCATGGAAAGTTTCAAATCCCAGAGAAAATGCTGGGGACTTGACTCAGTGGCAAAAGACCTCCCCACCGTCCCTCGAATCCCTTCCCAGGGCTTCCTACGTAAGTAAGTTCGGATGCCTGCCGTTTTGTTTCCAAAGCTCAGTATTTTCCACTTAAACACTTCCTTTTCATAATACTTCTGGTGTCTCTGGAGTGTTATTACTGTTTGATTTTTCCCTTTTAATAATGACTCTGACTGTGGTGCCTTTTTTTTTTTTTTTTTTAAGAGAGTGGACAGAGCAACACTAAAGCTACAGACAACTGTCCAGACAGGAGGTAATCCCACAAACCCTCCCAGGATGCCTGCGTCAACAGCCAAGGCCAGCATGTGGAAGGTAGCCTTTCCCAAGATCATTCCTCAGTGTCCTCTAGCCTGCTGGGAACTGCAAAGACACACACCATCCATAAGGCCCTGGGGACCTAATAGATGAGCAGAAGACGAGGTCAAAACCCAGAGTTAGACCGACCCTTTCTGGAAGACAAAGAGGCAGCCGCCTTATCAGTGAATTTAATGAGCACCTATTTGTGTGTGTTAACTTTGCCAAATGCAGAAATCCCTGTCTCCGGGGTGTTTATGATATATTGACGAGACAAGGTGCATACAGACCAAAATGATTTAATTACCATCTCCCCAGGCAGAGGCTCCTAGATGATCTTCCTCGGTGGAATGTCTCTTGTTCTTCCCCATTGGAGAACATCATGATTTTCCTCTTTTCTCCCCCCACATTCGGGACCCTTTTCTACAGATGGAATTGTACATTTATCGGCTTACCTGTTTCTTGTCTGTCTTCCCGTGCAGAGCTGAGCTGTAAGAACAATAAGGCGGGGGCTGTGTTCATTTTGCTGTTGCTCTATATCCAGAAGCTAACACGGTGCCCGCAACATAGTAAGTGCTCAATAAATGTGTCTTGAGGGAATGAACAAATGAATGAGTGAGTGAACAAAGGAAAGAGAAGTTTGGCTGGGGAAAGTCTCCTAGGCCAGGAGAACATGTCGCAGGCCCAGCTAGAAAGGAAGCTGGTTGAAGCCCCTTTTGACAAGGATAAGCCACTTTCCTCCCCAGAAATGACTCCAAACGGCAGGTGGGTGGGTATCTCTATTCCTAGAGGGGCCTCCTAACTGAGGACCTCGTGGAAATAATAAAGGAATCCAACAAGGGTGACAGAGATGCCATTGAGAAAGAACCACACATATTTTATTCTATATTAATGCAATCATTATATAGCCAGGGGTAGAATTTATCTATCTATCTATTTATTTATTTATTTGACAGAGAGAGGTCAGAAGCAGGCAAAGAGGCAGGCAGAGAGAGAGAGAAGGAAGCAGGCTCCCGGCTGAGCAGAGAGCCCGATGCGGGACTCGATCACAGGACCCTGCGATCATGACCCGAGCCGAAGGCAGTGGCTTAACCCACTGAGCCACCCAGGTGCCCCCAGGGGTAGAATTTTGATGACAGCCACCATCCCTTCCTCCCTGAGGGGCTACACAGAGCTGTTGCCCAGTGTGGCTTGGGGAGCTGTTTCTGTTCTGGCTTTATCTAGATTTCTCTTCTCCCAGCCTCTGCTGACCTCCTTCTGAGTCTGACATGGGTCCTTAACCTACTCTGCCTGCTTGGGAATCCATTACTTCCTTGTTTCGGGGTCTTTATTACTATGTGCAGAATATTCTCAGTCTCTGAAAATGTGATTGCTCAAATTTCACTTTAAAGACAGTCGGTATCAGCTGATATTTATAGGAGTTTTACCTCCCTCTGCTCTAGGCTGCAGAAAGCCTCTTGCCGGTGAGAATTCTCTCTCTGAGTTCTTTGCCTCAGTGAGAGCAAGGACGGGCCCAGGAACAATGGTAACATACAGCCACTATTTTCGTGTATTTCCCGTGGGGCCCGTGCTGTGCTGACTCCCCTAGGTATCTATATCCCCCTGCATGAGGAATCTGAGGCAGAGCATGTATTAAATGGAGTGGAGTAACCATAGACCATGCAAAGCCTTATGTTTTGCTGCTGTTACTATCCCTGTAGTGTGGTGGTCAAGGTGATCCCCTGGACCCTGTTATCTGGGGACCTTCCTAGCTCCCTCCCCTAGGGTGTGAGGATTCCTCCTACAGTCCCCTGAATCCAGCGGCAGTAGAGAAGGGGAAGGAGAGAGGACCAAGCAGAGGGGTTTAGATTCCAAGTCTAGAAGTGGGATGTCCCAGCCCCGTGCTCAAATTCCATTGGCCCCCGAAATCAATTCTGCGGCTCCATCTAAATGCAAGGGAGCTGGGATGCACAGTCTGGTTATATGACCAGGAAGAAGAGGAAATGGTGTTACTGAGAAACTAGTTTCTGCCTCCCAAAGGTGAAGTGAGTCATAATACAATAAATAACCCAGATCTGGGACTCACCTATGTGTCAGTTGCACACTGCTAACCGCAGGACCGCACTCCCTCTCCTCCTCCCCTCACCCGTCAGTCCCTTGTTGCTGTTGTTTATTTCGTTTTGTTTATATCCTGTCCTGTAGCCATCCCACGAAAGGAACGTTATAATCTGTTCTTTGTCAGGAGGACACTCCTCTGATCGAGGGCCAGGAGGAAAATGGATTATTGGAAGGGACAGGATTATTGGAAGGGACAGCTGAGACCCTTCCTCCGAGAAACGATGTGACCTCCCTCTGTTTGTGTCAGCAGCTAGCTCGGGGGTGCTGCTCCTGCTGCGGCCACACACCATGAGGCCACATTGGTGCAAGGACGTTGGACCCCTCTGTGGCCGGCTTGCTACTGTACCCTTTGCTGGATGCCTTTAAGTGGCAAGTGTAGTCTACCCTCGCTACACCTGCGTGATGGGCACAACTTTATTTTACCAGCTCAGCTGCGCACCATAGGTGCCCATTAAATATTTCTTGAACTCAAGGGCTCATACTTCATTCATTCTAATACATGCCTTTTCATGCGTGGAGATCTCTGAAATCCGGATCTCACTATTCATGTCATCTCTCGATCTTGATTAGTGGCCAGGTGATAGGACCAATGCAACGGCCTGTGAATGTTTGAACTTGTTCACTGGCATTTATATTCTTGTCCCTTCTGTTGGATTCTACGAATTGTCTGTAGCGCCCAAGTTGAGTTTAGTCGCTGTTTGAAATGTTTTCAAAATGATCATCCTGAGTTTCAGGATCGAAATGAAAAGTTGGAGTTGACAGAAAGGTTGGGAAGCAGAACAGTGGGGTGTAAACTTGGCATGAGTAAAGTGAACATTCGTGTTTGGGGAGTCCCTGAAAAATGACCACGTCATGCAAGGTCCGAGAGGTAGATTACTACAAGGATTGGAAACACGGGTACATTTTATTACCGAGTGATGTGAAAAGACATCGCCTGCTTGTACATGTCCAACAAGAACACACCCACATTAAGCCTCTTGGAATGGGTGACAGCACCTGGGAAGGAAGCCTAGAGCCAATAGTGGGGACCCTTGTAAGAAATGTTTTATCATCAACACCTAGACCAACAAAATGTGCTGGACCAGGAAAATATGAACATTGGTTTGGCATGGTTCGATTCTGAAGGCAAAGATAACTTCTGGAATTTCTTAATTAATTTATTTTCTTTTTTTATGCATACACAAAAGTGATATCTAATAAAAGCCTTTGTCCCTATAAGTCTAGAAAAGCTTCTTCAGCAAGCATAAAATACCAATTCTAAGTGATGAGAAAGCATTGTTTCATAGACTAATTGCCATCTTTCTTTCTTAGTGGTACATAAATTAATGATGCATTTTACAATCGATGGCTTCTTAGTATCAATGAAATAGCAGCTTTCCCATTTGAGTTCCCATTCCCTGGGGTATTAGAAATTAAATTTCTGTCAGTTCAGCAACCCCCCTCCCCATGACTACACTGCATTTCCTGGGGCCTTGCACACGGCTACCACTGAGACTGAAGCCCATGCATTCGCTGAGTGTGACTTTCCATCTGTACTGGGAGCCACCGAGATGGCCGTGTCTGGTGCTGGACAGGACACGGGTCATTACTGGGTCCTTCCTGTTCTCATCTCAGAGCTTTTTCAGGGTTGGTGGATCTCTCTGCTGGTTCTGGAGGGCTTGGGGGCCACATCCCTGGATACAGAGACTCTGAGCCAGGGAAGCCTTGGGCCCCATGAGGGGGCTCTCTGGAGCACGAGTGTATTTTCCCGCTGTGCACCCTGCGAGGTGGCTGGGCACAGGATGGGAGTCCTCCTCTCTACCACTCTTAGACATGGGGAGGTCCAGCTTCTCGGCTGCACCCCATGGGTTTGGGGAACCTCAGTAGCTCTTTGACTGCTTCTGCTCTGGTGTCTTGCAGCCTCCCCATCCTGGGGAGGGGAAGGGGTGAATGTACCCTCTGGCCTGTGTGGGGTTTGTGCTTTTTCCCTGCCATCCACACATGATGAGGGGAGGTGGCGGGCAGCAGGACCGACTGCTGAAGACCCTCCCAGCCTCCTTTCCAGCTCCCCCATCCTCCTAGTCCGGGCAACACCTTCTAATCTGGAAATCCAGCAAACCTGGCTCCCAAGTCACGTCTCCATTTTTTTTTTGCAGCTCCTCAGAGGCTCTGGGTTCTAAAACTGAAGCCAAGAATAGACTCGTGGTTCTCACTGTAGTGTGAACAAGGGCTCTAGAACGCACAGCAGACTAAAGACAAGGACGATCTACTGGAAAGAAGCAAGAAAATCACACAGGCAAACCTGTAAACATTATTACCTGATTTCCTGTTCTTGCTGTGGGGACCCTTTTGCCTTTATTTTAACATGTTCATGTGGATCTGTTTCTCACAGTGTTGATTTTCTGCCTCTGTCCCAGGAGCCAGTGATGCCTCAGATTTCTTGTTTCTAAAACTGCCTCAGAAAGCAGGGTGAGGGGACAGCCACTCCCTTCCTTCTCATCCTCCTCCAACTGTTATAAGGTTTATAACCTTTGTTCCGTTCTAGAGAGTCGGTAACGGCAGATGAGTTCAAAGGAAGGAAAGAAAGTCATGCGGATCCTCACTGTTCTAAGACCTAAGACACTCACTTCCAGTTGGTTTTTAGTGATTACGTAGCTTGTGTATGTTTTTATGGAGCTGACCTCCCATCAGGAATAAAACCCTAGATCCTGCTTAGTTCATTCAACTATGGCTGAGTCTTTTCCTTTACGATCCTGAAGTCTTCAGAAACATTAAATGTAGCAGTTTACGCAATAACATCTAAACCTAGTGTTGAGCACTTAGCCTATCCCCATCATCAACATAAATAAACAACATCACAGTGATGACACTTTTGTGTATGGACGTTTCCCCACAATTGTGACTGTTTTCTTGAGATAGACTCCCAGAGCCGGAATTCCTTGTAAGAAACAATCCAGAAACAAGGATTTCCCTAAGTGTCCTCTCTCCCCGTGAATCCGTTGTTCCACTCACACCCGTCTGTGGGTAGTACATACTGTTTGTCCAGGAGTTTTCTACAAGCTGGTTTTTTTTTTTTTTTTTTTTCCCTCTCCCTCTTTAGCTTCTGTGGATCCTGATGGCTTTTTCTGGCATCATTACAATGATCTAACATTTATTCACACAAGGAGATGGGCCATACCTACAAGGACAAGTCTGACTCAAACGGCTACTTCTGAAGTTTTACTGTTTCTTAATTGAAGCTGTGGACAACCTGTGGCTTTAGAGCGGGAGGATTATGTGGGACATAAAAGTGACTCTGAAAGTTACACAGCGGATTTGGTTTTAAACCAGGCCCCAGTGCTGATACGTAAAAAGCATTGTTTTCTCCAAGAAGCCGCTCTGGATGGTGGAGGACTTTTCTAGAGATGTGACATCGCTCACGATGTTCTCAGGCCTCCTCTCTTGAAACTGCTGTCGGGGTCTTCTGAATGCCTCAAGGAAGAAAAAATAAAGATTCATCCTTTGAGGAAGAATTGGATCTGTCGAGTCTTTCCGTGGTATTCGGAGTAAAGTCCGAGTGGACGCTGGGGTAGGTGAGAGGATGGGCAAGGTCAGTTAGACGCCCAATGTCCTATTATCAAGCAACGAGACTGATTTTTTGGGAGGGTGGGGGAGAGGGTTGGCTAGTAAGTAGCATGGCTTATGAAGACAATACTCCAAGAGAAAAGAATTATATTATAAACCACGTTCTTGGGATTATGGTGGAGGCATGATCTCTACTCCCAAGTGCATGGATTTGTGTTTAACCTTAGCTTATTACTTAACAGTGATATCCTTGCAATGAAAATATTTACATATATATTTTTTAAAAGTCTGAGATCAAGAAGAAAAAATAAAATGTAGGTATTGAAATTCATGGTCTTGATCCATTTTAACACCTCAGGGAGGACCCTGCCTCTTTTAAAACAAGGCCATTTTGCTCATTTAAAATAATACAGACTCATCCCAGAGGATTTGGAAAATCCAAGAATTTCGTGTCTTCGAGATATTCCCTCATAAAATCTTGAGGTAAGAATACCTTAGATTGGGTTCCTTGGACACAGACTGCAACCACCCCCCACCCCCCACCCCCCCCCCGCCAAGGACAAAAACTGCACACTGAATGTTTCCTGGGGAGATCACCCTGTAAGAAGGGAGGGATACTCCAAATGGGGTTTCCACTGAGATGTGGTTCATCTGTCTGGGGAGCCAAGCAGGGCGGGCCTTTCACAGTGGTTCCAAATTAAGGGAAGTGGGCAGGCTTTTGTATCCCTGTATCAGCAAGTCCTTGGCCCCCTGGAGGGGCTGATTTTGGATGAGTCTACTTCCTAGGGCCCAGAACAATTCCCAGTGAGGGGTACAGCTGTGAGGTATCAATGGGCGATGGCCCAGCAGCTGGGGAGGGATCTGGGCTCCAAAGAAGGGGATTCGGGTGAAGCCGGCCTTATCTGCTACATTACGTCAACATTGGGTCAACATTGGGATTCACACAGGACATGCAACCTCACAGCCGATTTTTCCACTTAACATTTTTTGCTGAATTTTCCCCCTTTCCTGGACTTCTTTTTGAAACCATTTTAAGTAACTGCCTATTTTATCATGTGGAAATATTATTTATTTAACCATTCTCTCCTTGTCGAAGACTTAATTTTGAACAAATTTTCACTGTGAAGAATCATGTTGCGACGAACACGTCTGTGTCTCTGTGATGTACACGGTAATGAGAAAAGAGCCTCCGGATAATTGACTGCTTCTGACTGACCAGGTCAGGCTAATATTTGTCTTGATTTCCTCATGAAGTTTTTTATGAAAAATATATGAGCCAGTGTACATAAATATATTACATTTACTAACTTGCTTAGTCCGCATTGCACGTCTGAGATGCGGAGATAGTCATCATCTCCATTTTGCAGGCGAAGAAGCCAAGGCACAGAGAGGTTGATCACTTCTTGCAAAGTTGCCCAGCTGGTGAGAGGGCAGACACTGTGAATCCAGAGGTAGAACAGTATTACCAGACTACTGCTCTTAGCCCACTTTATTTTGGTGATTTTCCTAAACTCACATCCCTAGAAGGAAAATCCCAAGGTCAAAGGGCATGATTTATTTTAAAGCTCATGAGAAGAAGTGCCAGGAAGATCTTCCAGAAGCCCTGTGTACTTCCACCGGCAGAAGGTATGAGGGTTTATGTACCTGGAGTCAAGCTCGAAGAGCTCGAGTCTTTAGAACCATGATGGGGAACTTGTCATCTATCTCTTATCTTCACGTCACGTGTCGTTCTTAAGCAGAAGGCTCTCTTCCTGTTTTTTTTTTTTTTTATTAGCAGCACAATTATCTCAGGATCTTCCTGTAAGTGTTGACTAAACTGTGCCACCGACATTTCAAAGGAGAATTTTTCGCTTGTGGGATGAATGTGTGAATGAGGGCAGGAGTGAGCGTGGACTGGCCACCCTGTGTTGGGAGCTGTGTGAGGGAGCACGGGAGTGAAAACCTTGGAGAAGCAAGTTCTCCCCACAACAGCAGAGTGGTTTTCCACAATTGAAAGGCTTTCCAAAAATTCTTCAGTGGGGTCTCTCCTTGTCTCGGTTGAATTGCCTACTTTTAAAAACACTGAACACCCTTTACCAGCTGGACTCTATCATGTGCTTGGAAATACCAACTTTTAGCGCTGGAAAATTACTTTGGGGTCATCTAGCCCCACCCCATTATTTCAAGGAGGAGGAGCCCACACCAGCCCCGTGAGGGCATTTCCCTGTCCCGGAGGTAGGGCTGTGGGAGCTGGAGTTCTGTCATCTTTCATTCAGGGTCAGAAGAGCCCTCCAGAAATGTCTTAGATGTCACCAGAGTTATTTTGCATTATTTTAGCAGTGACTTTGACTGAGCTCAGCCTCAAATACCTTGCTGTGTAGTTTACGTCTGAATTCCGAAGGATTTCTTCAGAAAACAGAAATTTTTTCCCTTGACATTTTGACCTCTGGCACCGTATCGAACCTCTCCAAGTTCATTTCCCCTCCATCTCCTCTTCCACCTCGGTTTTTGTGAGGCTTAAATGAGCCAAAGGATGTATAATTCTTCATAAAATACTTCCACAGAGAGAGCGCTCAGTAAATATTGGCTTCAACTCCCTTCCCTGTCCCCATGTCCCCTGCCTTTGCTTGTTCCGGAAGTGCTGTAGAGTTGTGGGACCTTCTTGAGCTTCAGGATCCTTTTCTGAAAAAATACAGATTATGTGTAACTATATATTCACTCCACAGGGTTTTAGTGGGGATCAAATGAGGAGTGTGAAGAAACTAGTACAACAGCCCCCGGCAGACTCCGTTATCCGTGGTTGTGGCTACCTCAATGCCTTACTTCACCACTGATGTCAGTAGGCCAGTGTGTTGGTCATTTAATAAAATGGATGGTCTACAGATCTTGTGCATTTTATTAATTTTCAGTCCCACTGCATATAGACAAAGGATGGAATCTGTACAGAATCAACATAGAAAGAGTACGATATTTAGATTTTTAGGGAGTAGGTTGGTATTCATCTCAGCCCAGCTATCTTCCACTCCTGAGTTTTCCTCATCTCTTTGTTCCTTCCCATTCTCACACTCTTCTTCTTTTCTCTTTTTTTCTCCACGACACCTGAAGTACGCTTTTCCTGGTGATTCAGCATGAGGGATGATTTGTGAAGAGCAGTTGAAAGGACTGTCACCACACCATGTGGTCTGTCAGTTGCTAAGTCTGAGGGATTGGTCCTCGTGGCCTGGGGCAGCCTATAGTACACCCCTTGCTTCCCTGGGCCTCAGGGACGTCACTTGCTCCTTTCTTCCCGTTTTGCCTGTCCTCCCATCCCTGACGGTTTCGTCCTCTTCCTCCTCCTACCACAGAAGTTCTGAAGTTCCCCTGAGTTTCACGTGCAACTATCTTCTTTACTCATTTCCCACTTTTTTCCTGAGCGATCTTTCTTGTATCGTAATCCTAAGTCTGTGCCTTTGACGGTGACGGCTCAGCACTGTCCGTGGTTGGAACTGCCTCTCAGGTATGTCTCTCATGCCAGTCTACATGCCTCTATACATGCCAGGTCAATGTGTGGAGAACACAACCCATCGTCCCTCTCCCCCAAAGCAGCTCCAAATCCAACTCTTCACACTATGCAGCAATGAGACAAAAATGCTTGGTCCGGGTGACACGGTAGAGTGAATAAATTAAATATTTTGTGTTTTTTGAGTAAAATCTCTCTCACTTTTCAAATGTCACCTTCCCTATGAAGATGTTGATTCGACCCATCGTTCCCTATTTCTTTTTTTTTTTTTTTTTTTAAGGTTTTATTTATTTGACAGAAAGGGATCATAGGTAGGCAGAGAGGCAGGGAGAGAGAGAGGGGGAAGCAGGCTCCCCACTGGAGAGAGAGCCCAACGAGGAGCTCGATCCCAGGACCCTGAGATCACGACCTGAGCCAAAGGCGGAGGCTTAACACACTGAGCCACCCAGGCGCCCCGGTCATTCTCTATTTCACGCTCCCTGTGCATTTATTTTATTTTATTGCTGGGCTCCATTTATGTTTCTTTTTTTCTGGACCAGGCAGGAGTCAGTAAACTTTTTTGGTAAAGGGCCAGAGGGTGAATACTTCAGGTTTTGTGGACCATCTGATTTCTGCTACAACTACTCAACGCTGCAGTTAGTGAAATTGGCCGTAGACAAAATATGTGGCTGTGTTCCAATAAAACTTTATTTACCAAAACAAGCAGTGGGGGCTGGATTTGACCCGTGAGCCATAGCTTGCTGCCTGTGTTCTAGACTTTGAATTCTTAAAGAGTTGCTTCATGGGAATTTAAAGTTTAGTGATCCTTTCACCAGCCAGAAGCTGTACAAGGCCTGAGAATCCAAAGTCAGGTGAGCCTCAGTCCCCGACCTCACCGAGCTCCCATGGTGTGTTGGGGCTGCCGTAACAAAGTCCCATCAACTGGGAATTTAATTATTTTATCGTTTTGGAGGCTAGAAGTCCAAAATCAAGGTGCTGGAAGGGCTGGTTCCTTCGGAGAGCTGGAGGAAAATCTGTTCCTTGCCTTGTAGCCTCTGGTGGTTTGCTGGCGCTCTTCAGTGGTTCCTGGTTGTGGATGTGTCCTTCCGACCGTCCACTGTCACATGCCGTTCCTCTCTGCATCTCCCACACCGTCTTTCTCCTGTTTACGTCTGCCTCTAGGGATGGGGGGGTTAGTTCTTCCACGTATCACCTCTGGAGGCCACAGTTCAACCACAACAAAGTGCATGTGTTTACTGTGTGTATGCCAAGGGCACAGGGTGAGGGAGCGTCACCCTGCGGACGGCGGGAGAGGGAGAGAGAAAGGGCACACAAAACCCAGCGCGTTCCGCCGGAAAGCTGACTCCTGTTTTGGCTGACCGGAGAGAAAGGAAAGAGAAATCCAGGCCCAAGAGCCTGAGCAGACAAGCAAGGGCAGGTCTGGAAGGAGCACCTGCTGTATACTAATCCTGAGGCAGGTACTCAGTGGTGAGCTGGGCGGCCGGGGCTCCCGCGGAAGCCAGGAAGAGAAGCCGGAGCAGTGCTCTCCGTGTGCAACTTCGGACCATGTTCCCCGAGAGAAGGAGTTAATGAAGTCGCAGGGAAGGATGGTGGCTCACTGGCTGCTGGGAGCCCCTTCTTCCAGGATGCGGGGCTCGCCTGGTGCTCCAAGGGCTGTTACCCCGAAACTCCTCCTCTCACCGACGTGGGCTGGGTCCGTCGCTCATCCTCGTGCCTCCGTGTGTGCTGGAAGCACCGAAGGGCGGTGGAGCAGGAGGTCTCGCTCGCAGACCACTGTTCTCCGACGGAAACAGGCCGCGGGCTGATCGCTCAGGAATAAAAGCGGCCAGCGCTTGTGGGATGTTGACTCCGCACCAGACGTGCTTCTCAGATCTCTGTCCCAACGCCTTTAATCTACACGGGCCTCCCTGAGATGCTGAGAGCTCCGTGGCCCCATGAAAGAGTGGAGGCTCAGAGCCCTGAACTGGCCCAGTGCAACCCGGCTGGTGAGTGACTGGCCGGCAGCCCCCCGCAGTCCAGCCCCGCAGCCCGCTCTGTCTCCCCTCCTCTCTGTCTGGCCGCGCGTGTCTGTCTAGGGCCCATCTTGGGCCCTTCACCCTGCTTCTGTGACCCTCCACTCTCCATCCATCGCCGTCTCCCATTCTGATTCTCCTCCGGCTCCCCCTTTCGCCTTCCTCCCTTATTCTCATATGTCTGCCCCCCCAACACACACACTCTGGGCCCCTCCTTCACTCTCTCTACATTGGTTTTCTGGTCTTGGGTACTTTTGGGGTGAGCCGTAGCTGCTCACGTAAAGGACTCCTCATTTTTCTCAGCAGTACCCCAAGGCTTACCAGATGCCCATAAAACTCAGCCCCCACTAATCTGGGGGGGCGGCCTGAGGATGGACAAACGGATCCCAAGTGAAAGTCCAAAACCATGCAAGGTGCGATAGCCATGCATAGCCCATTAAAGAGGATTATGGACGTGCTCGGAATGATCAGTTTCTAGAACAGAGTGTACAACACACTCCAGGGGCTTGCGCTGGGAGCATAATTTTCTGGATTACTGTTATTCCGCATTTTACCCTTGTCTGACTTTACCAGGACATATTGTTCGGGACTGAAGCTTGAACACAGTTTACTAGACCCGTGATTTCGGATTCTACTCTGGGAATGACTTGAGAGACAGCTTGCGGCAAACACCCAGCCGCAGCCCGCTGGAGGAAAGGCCGTGAACTTTGTACCGAGGGGAGCTTTGGAATTTCAGAGGCTTGAGCCTGGAGAGGAATTCTGGGATGGTGGTGGGCGGGCAGGGCGGTGGACAATGGGGCCATTTTCACAGTCATTACACAAGATTAACTTAACTTTTCCCTATAAAGCGTCCTTGAGGTGCCCCAGTGCTCTTTTCGGGTAACTTTCTTGAATAGAAAATAAACAGAGGGCCTTTGGCTCCCGATCAGCACTGTACCTACAGAAGGCTGCTTTTCAGGACTCGCGAGCTGCTTCTGTGTGCCTGAGTGGCATGTTTGGCAGGAATTTTCTGGAGCGGCATGAAGCACTACTTTTAATTCCCATGGATGCTGCTTGTTCCTCAGAATGGAAAATGTTCTATTTTTGGCCACAAGAATATTTCTGAGGGAGAAAAAAAAATTAAACAAAGCACGACAACAAGTTCATGGGTGTCGTTTTATGAGTCTGAAGAAGTTTTCAGTCTCCTGTGCCTGGGGGAAGGGGGCGGCCCCTTGGATGCACGTGGAGTGGAGACAAGAGGGGCCGTTCACTGGGGATTGCCTGGGTCCGGTGGGAGGGCACTGGGCAGGGGCGGCCTGGCCGGGAGGGGGCCGGCCCGTGGAAGTTGCAGCTGGGCCTTTGCATGGCAAGGGAGACCGCTCTGAGATAGGCATCCTTTGCCCGTCCCAAATCTGTCTTGGATCATAAGGTGATCTCTCCCACCAGCCCCAAAGCAAGGCGGCCCTACCGGCATATCGGCCTCCATGTTACAGTTGGCCGCCAGCCTTTGAGGGGAAGAACGTCCAGGGGCAGACTTCCAGCAGCATCTGATCTCAAGGCCATTTGCAGGGCCAGCTACATGGTGAACGCAACCTTTTTTGGCCCTTCCCTCCACCAGACACCTTTCCAGGAAGTAGCTCAGTGCCACCGTGACCTTGTTGTTTGCTGCCTGATAGCTTTGCTGTGAAAAACAGACAAGCATGCAACTCTAGGGGAGCATTGCCCATCCAAGCATCTTTTCTTGGGAGGCCAGAGCCCAGCTAGTGCAGCCCAGTGGCCCAGGGGAGCATCTCGGAGGGGATGGGGTGTATTGCAGACATGGCCAGGGTCCCTGGGAGGGGTAATCACAGGCATGGAGATGGAGCTGGGCTCTGCCGGCTCTGATTGAGAAACCCAGGCTGGGTGGGAAGGAGCCCTGTGATCCGACTCCCGGAGCGAACGGGTGGGGTTTTGCCAAGGGGCCTGGGACCTTCTCTCCCCATCCAATAGCCCATCTGGCTGTTGAAATCGTCAGGAACTCCTGCCATCTGCCTCAAACCCAGCTGTCAGGTACAGATGGGGCCACGTGTCTGGGTAATGTCCGATCCTTGGTGGGAAGGGTTGCTGTCCTCTCAGGAAGGGGGCCCCCACCTTCCAGTGATGAAACGCTGGCTGAGGGCAACTGCTGTACTTATCTTAAAGCCCTGCCCTCCTGGGGAGCCCCGTTCCTGCAGCAGCTCCGAAGCCATGCCTGTGAGCTTGCAAGGCTGCTGTCTTTAGAAATATGGGTTCAACATGGAGGAACTCGCATCACACTGTGTCAGAAATATGTGCGGATGCTGCAAGGCACCGTTACTGGGAGCCGGCTGGATTTCTCCTGCCTGTATGCTCATTTATTCAACGTGGATGTACTGAGCACCTGGGATGTGCCGGGCAGGAGGGTGTACGCGAGAGACAGTCTCTGCTGATGTGGGATTTACAGTTGGTGGAGGACACAGACAACACATAAACCTAGTCCCATTCTGGCAGTGCTAGGCAGGAAAAGAACAGAGTGCTGAGAGACAGAATAATGGTATGCATTAGAAAGGATGGGTAGAGGTGACCATTGTGGGAGGGTGAAATTTAAGTGAAAGTCAAAGAAAGAGGCCAGTCATGTGAAGAAATGGGGAGATGGAGGAGATTTTCTGGCAGAAGGAACAGCAAGTGCAAAGGCCCTGAGGTGAGAAGGCTGAGCATGTCTGAAGCAGCTCACAACACCTGAGATGAGCTGGAGCAAAGTGAGTGAGGGTGGGAAAGGTTTGAGATGAACTTGGGCAGTTAGCCATTGGGCTGGATCATGGAGCACCTTGTAGGCCAGAAAAGGAGCTTTAGTTTTAGTCTTGAAGTGCTGGAATGCCAAGAAGGACTCGAAGCAGGGGTGTGACATGATCTCTCTTCAGTTTTGAAAGAACATCAGCCGCTATGAGGGTAATGGATGGGGACATCCAGCTTCTGTCCATGCAAGAGGCTTCACCTGGGGAGTGAGAGCGCCTTCTTTCTGTCTGCATTCAACCCAGTCTCTTTCCATGTCTTGCCTTCCCCACTGCTGAACTGGTGGAGACTTTTACCCAGTTCTTTAAAGTCAACCATGGCTTATCTCAGTAAGCCAGCGAAGGACCCAGGGAGCTTAGGCCGTGTCCCCATCTGACAGGTAACACGGAGCTCCCAGAGGGTTTAGCAAGTTCCTAGCAGGGCAGGTTCTTGCCTCCCCAGCCCAAGGCTCTCTGCTTCTCCGTGCACCCTGCTCCATTGAAATTTGATTTTTTACTGTCACTCTGGCTTACACATGGTGTTAGAAAAAAAGTTTCAAAAAGGGGAAATTTTTACTTTCAGAGAAACATGAAGGGAACCTGGCCAAAGATTTTATGGAGCTCATTAATTAATGAAGGGACCATGTTATGGTCTTTCTCAAAAACTAAGAAGTGAGGGTCTTTATAGGTAATTTAATACAGAAATGTAGGGATAGGATCACTGAGTTATATATAAACTGGTTAATATCCGAAAGGCCATAAACCTTAGGGGTTATCTTTTCCACTGGGCAGAAATTATCTGCATATCTTATAGACAGAAATATGTAAGAAAATAGGTAGCTTCACTATGTCAGGGACTTTTAAGTCAATAAAAACAATGAGTGAGCCAAGTACATTCCCCTAAGAAAGGGGTCCTGGGTGGCTTTGGGAAGTTTTGCAAGCCCCCTATTTTTTGCTTTACTTCTAAGTTTTGGTTATGTTTTTTTTCTTTCTTTTTTTATTTTAAAGATTTTATTTAATTATATGACAGAGATCACAACTAGACAGAAAGGCACCGTAGGGGTGGCAGGGAAGCAGGCTCCCCGCTGAGCAGAGAGCCGGATGTGGGCCTCGATCCCAGGACCCTGGGAATATGACCTGAGCCGAAGGCAGAGGCTTTAACCCACTGAACCACCCAGGTGCCCCTGGTTCCGTTTTTTCAAGATTTTATTTATTCATTTATTTTCGAGAGAGAGTGATTGGGTGCACAAGCTGGAGGACAGGCAGAGGGCGAGAATCTCAAGCAGACTCCTTGCAGAGCATGGAGCTCAATGTGGGACTCGATCCCAGGACCTCAAGATCATGATCTGAGCCAAAACCAAGAGTTGGATGGTCAATATGGAATCGTCCAGGTGCCCCAAACTTTGGCGATTTTTCTGACACTGTTTCTTAGAGCAGTGATGGCTTAGTACAGTGACTGTGTTACAAAGTTCACAGAAAGCCAGGAGAGAGAGAGCTCAAACTGAGTAAGAAGTGGGTCTGTTGAAAAGCAACCCTACCTCCCCCAGAATTACTTTAAATCCAGTCACGTTATCAGACACCTTTTGGGCCCTGACCGCCAACGTGCAGAAGTCTGTGCAAGTCTGTGGGAACACAACCCTTCCTACAGAAGACCTCCTGCCCCGTGGACCTCACGGTCTAGACGGGGAGACAGACATGCAAATGCCCATGTTCCACTTCATCCTGGTCAGGCCCAGGCAGAGAGGCGTGGGGGCTGTGCAGGGCCTGGCGTGGGGGGTTGGGGCACTTCCCAGAGAAGGTGCATTTGAGCCTGGGCTTGAAGGGTGGGAAAGGACTGGCAGGTTGAGAAGGATGGGGGTGTGAGGAGGGAGAGGCATTCGGGCAGGGTGTCAGCCACTGACCACATACATAATTTAAACCTGCCATAATCAAAAAGGGGAGTCTCTCTGCCCGGGATGTGCAGAGAGACTCCCCTTTTTGGTTATGGCAGGTTTAAATTTTTTCTCTTTGATTCTCACCGCCAGTTCTAGAATTCTAAGGGTAGGGAGGGGAGGTTGGTGGAAAAAGGAAGGAGAAGTTGGAGTCTCTTGGGCAAGCTTGCAAAATTTTCTTTAAATATTAGGTCAAATTCTCTATCAAAACCCTATTTAAAACTTTCTGAAAGACTTTGAAGTCCCAGAGAAGCAGGAAGTTAATTAGAGAGGCTTTGATATCTTAGGGTATGTTTTAACAGCTGCTTAGGACAGTTGAAACAGTAAGAACTTATGTGGTTTGGGATGCGTCTGTGATAGTCAGCTCTGGTCGGAGTAAAATATCCCCGCGTTGGAGAGCAGGAGCAGTTGGCTTTAATTTTAGAAAGAGCTCAAGCCAAAACGTTCTCTAAAACCCAAGAGAGGAACTTCTAAAGAGGAAGATTGCTCCAAGAGAATGTGTTTGGGGGTAAAAGATGAATTGAGTAGGGAACAAATGATCCCAGCTTGGTTCTTGGAAGCGCACAGGACATGTCCATTTCTGGAGAATTCCCTGAAGGTGTATTTCACCAAGGATGCGTGTTGGCAGCGGCCATTTGTAAAGGGGTCCCCATGGGGTGGATCAGCCTCTATAAGGGGCACACACCCAAGGGGTGTCCGACCACTTACATTTTCTGGCGATTGTCATTGTGCTTGAATCAACACTTAATTTGCTTCCCTGGCCAACACCCTGGGCCTTCTTAATTATTTCCTCAGATCCTGCCCTGGATCGGATCTTCTCCAAGCTGGAGAGAGAGAACATTGAGGAATCCTCTGGAGGGCAAAGGGAGCTGCCTGTGGAGAGGGTCTCAAGAGATTCTGGGAAGCCCTAGGTGCCACTGCTGGTGATGATGACGGTGCTGGTGTTGAAGAACCTGGGGGTAAAGACGAGGAGGAGGGTGTTAGGGAGCACGGGGAGAGCCAACTGGCTGAGCGTTCGACACCGATGCTCAAGCAGTAGGATTCTTACACTCACTTCACGGAGGGAGTAAAACGACCCCTTCATCCATGCAGTCACTGAGCCCCGCCTTCTCTCAAATCCCCTACTTCCTAGCAATTTGTAGAGAGGTACTTTGGTAAGGGGCCAGCCGCTGGCTGACAGATGACTATATCATCCCATTCAAGATACCAATTTATCTTCCAAAAATACTGCCTTGGGCACGTTAGGTGAATCTTCCAAGGATGGCTCATTCTCCACAGAATAAAGATCAGATTCCTTTGCCTCGACCTCACACACCAGGTCACTCTGTGTGTCCCTCTTGGGTTTGGGCCCTCACCGGGCCCTTGCATGGTGCTGCGGTTGGGGAGTGTCTTGTGAAGACTGTTGTTTGTTCCTTTAAAAAAGTGCCACCACCACATTTTTTCCGGAGGAATGTTGAATTTCTCACAACAACACAATAAACCAAAGGCCGCTCAAGACCACATTTTGGCAGCACAAGCACTCACACTGAATGGATTGAGAAAGGACTGGCAGAGATCCTGAAACAAAGATAACCTATTTTTTTTTTTTAAAGATTTTATTTATTTATTTGACAGACAAAGATCACAAGTCGGCAGAGAACTAGGCAGAGAGAGAGGAGAAAGCAGGCTCCCCGCTGAGCAGAGATCCCGATGCGGGGCTCGATACTAGGACCCTGGGATCTTGACCTGAGCCGAAGGCAGAGGCTTTAACCCACTGAGCCACCCAGGTGCCCCAACCTATTTTTTTTTTAGAGTTTCATTTTTGGGAGGAATAGTTACATGAAGAACTTGAAGATGGTTAGTTCTGCTGATGGGATCACATTGGTACATGAGGAAACCTGGTAAAATGTTCCCACAGACAATAGTCTTCTACCATAGTCAACTTTTCTTGATAAATTACTTGGAATTTTTTTGCAGTATATACCAATCTTTATACATATATATATGTATATATTCTTTATATATATATATCATACATATATATACATACATATGTATAATCTTTATACATATATATTCTTTATATATATATATCATACATATATATACATATATGTATAATCTTTATACATATATATTCATATAGAATATATATTCTATATATAAAAATATATATAGAATATCTATATCAAAATAGATATATATAGAAAATATATATCTATATCTATATATAGATATATATAGAATATATATTCTAATAATATATATTCTATATGAATATATATTCTATATGAATATATATACACATGTACATGAATATATATGTGTGTATATTACATATTATGTATTTAAAAATCTCTCTATGTATTTACCTCTCTATAGAGTTACACAGGTGAATGGGGAGCCCTGGCAAGCTCAGTGGGGGAAAGGTTACATGAGATGCATAAGGAAAGTTGAAGTAGAAAACAAGTAGAAGGGAGTAATGTCTTCTCTTAAAGAATAGGCACTCACCTTACAGGGGACAGGGCAAAGACGAGGTGTTCTAGAGCTCAGGGTCAGCCACAAACAGGAAACAAGAGATACAAAAATAAGAGGTGTGTCAGCTTCTCTTCTGTCCCGAGCCCACTGGTGTCCTACCTAGTTCTCAGGGAGCCTTTGGCACTCCCCGTCTGGGATATTCTCCGGGGTCTTCGTCTCCTCTGGTCTTGGAGCTTGTGGCATGTCCCCACTCCTCTATCTTCTCTACAGAGACATGTTTTTCTCTAGGTAGTGGTTGCACAAATTGGGTGGAAAATTCTAACGTTCACGTCTTATCTCGGGAAAATCGAGCTTGTTCTTTCCTTTGGATTTAGGTTTGGTTTTTCTCCTGTGCTTATTGGCCCTGGAAGTGCCACCCCAAACCTAGAGGGATCGTATCGACAGTGTGGTGCTGTATCGAGAAAAGTGGTCTGAATTCTGGACACTGCTGTGGGCACCTCAGAGTTCAGAGCTCACACCAGCAGTGACGGGTTAGCCACTCCAACCACTCCATGTGAGACTTCTAGTGTTTCCAAATTTCCAGCAGCTCTTAATCATCAGGATGTAGGAATGAGAAATCAGAGCTCCCAGAAATTCTTAGGAATTCCCCCAATCCCAAGCCCTTCTTCAAATATCTCCACATTCTTCATATTCTTATTATGATGATGTCTAAGAAAATGTATTGAATAAATAAGAAACCTTTGACTTAGAGGATTTGCAAGGAGCCGTAACTTATAGTAAATATTCAGAAGTTTGAAAATGCCAGCAAACATTGGGCAGTATTTGAATAACGTCACATTGGATCTCCAAGCAAGGTTGACATCATGACACAGGATATCATGTTGAAACTGCCAATGTAAGAATTCATTTTACTACCGAAATGTTTTATTTGTTGGTGTACTAGTCATTTTTATCAGGATGTAAGCACATATATTTATTAATGTAACCTCCCCCACCCCCCAACTATCCACTGCAGAGGACAAACGGGATCATGAACACACACTCGAAACATGGCGACCTCAGAATATGGCAACAGCTACAAGGATCGACTGAAGGGTGGGGTCAGCATCCCCCTTACATGCCCCGCCCCCCAGGTCCCCGAGATGCTGGCCTAACCCTTGGCTGCATGTGTGCGTCATTCTTCTCTAAATTCCTGCTTAATGTCTGTGGATTCCCTTAAACAGGAATGTCTCTCTGCCCATTGATAGGCTCTGGTTCTCTCAGAGTGATTATAATACTTTCCCCTATTAGCTCAATTTCTTGACCAACTTTTCTTGGAATTTGAGAGTCAGAAAAAAAGCATCTTATAATTTCTAGGGATATGCTGGGAGGGAATTCCCCCATGGAAACACTAAAGTATTCCATCATTAGTTTCTGTATTCTCTCTGCTTCCTTATTACATGTCCAGTCTTGGAAAGGATCCCTCTTTCGGGAGTAATCCAGGACACCGCCATGGAGACTGAGAGGCTGTCAACTAAAAATATCTCCAGTGGCTGATCTTGGACATGCACGACAGTGGTGTTTGTGGGGTCTTTCTCCTGCAGAGGACTGCTGTAAATCTCGTAAAAGCCAAACTACAGCCATCAAGGGCAATTGTTAACTGGAACAGATTGGCATACAGCATCCTTCTGGGAGCCTGTGGGTCTTTGATGAAGATGGCTGTCTTGGGCTCTGTTGGAGGCTGACATCTCAGCCACCTCCTTTTCTCATGGAGTATAGAATAAGCAGGTAGCAAAGGGTAAGGGTGTCAGGCCACCAGAGTCGAAAGCCCGCCACTCACTAGCTGTCAGACACTGAACAAGTCACTTAGCTTCTCTAGATCTCGGGTTTCGTGTGTGTGAACCTCCCAGAGTGGATGTAAGGATTAAACATAATAATGCAGGTGACGGGGCTCTGACCCATGTCGGCTGTGAACTAAAGAGATCCTGCTGTTGTGTGTTTCCTTCTAGAGAATAGCGCATGGGATCAGAGAGAGGGCTTCTTACCGGCACATCCATTCACCGTTGGGTGGTCTAGGAGCCCGAACCTACTCAGGGTTCTGAACCCCTGCCATCTCCATACATTTCTAAAATAGTGTTGCTGTGCTTAGACTGAAGCCCTCATACGAAATCTGAAAAAATGGTTTCAGGAAAGCACCTTGGGTTTGGTAACCCTTTACCTTGACAGAGCTTCAAGGCATAGATGTGGGCTTAGACACTGTATCAAAAGCATTGGCAGAGGACAGGCTGAAGAGGTCAAGGACCAGGGCATGGTGCAGACTCCCTCACCCAGCCCAGGCTGCCGGAGGGCTCTGTCCATTCTAGGTACCTTCTAGGGCATGGTTACAGGTTTTGTAAGAGAAATGACCCCTTGTAAAGAGTTTGTTTTTCTGCACCTGTCTCAGAAAGATAGAAGAACTCTCAGATCTGGTCACGTAATCTGATGTCAGTGCCCCTTGAGTAATTTTGTTACTCAGTAAACAATTTGCATTGGAGTATGGTAGAAGGTTCTAGGTTAAGAGTATTATTGTAGATTTTAGCACATTTAAGTTTAAACACCACTTCTTTTACTAGCTCTGTTGACTTTGGATGAGTTACTTATTATCTCTTGTGTTCTGTTTCCTTGGTTATGATATGAGGATTGTGACTGTACCTACCTCCGAAGGTTAGCTTGAAGGTTAAATGAAATCACATATGTTAAAAGCTCTCCACATAGATCTTGGAACACAGTAAACACTCAAGAATTATTAATTATTATTATAGTTGAGTCAAGGAGGTATACAAATACTCCTGGGCATACTTAAATGTTGCATTCTTGAATAGATCAAAAGGAATGTACTCATACAAAATATAGTATAGAAGGCAGTGAAGTGAGTGCAGTTACCCCAGGGGGCGGGATTTTCTATTATCCTGGCCCATGTTCCCACAGCAGAGTGTTTCTGGACATGGACAGCGGGAGAGGTGGAGTAGGGCAGAACGGGAAGCAGGGAGGAGGTGGTCCAGAGGTGCAGAGGGTGTGGGATGTACAGGAGTGAGCTGTGCATGGCCAGCACTGCTTCCCAGCATCCCCAGAGGACGATGGCTGGACAGGCTTCTTCAGGACTTTCTTAGCAGTTTAACTGATTCCAATCCTGGTTTGGTTTAATCACAAGATTTTTAAAAAGAGACTCTTGAGTAGTGTCCCATGCACAGGGCTTTCAAATCCACCACCTTTAATGCCTTGCTGGCGGAAGACGTCTCTGCAAGGACCAAGTTCACCGGCAGTTGATCAAATAAATACCAGGGCGTGTGAGCAACACCTTTCACAGGGTCCAGATGGAAAAATCTTCAAGGGTGAAACCAAGCAACCAGTGTCAGATGTGGGGAGACTTGAAAGACATCATTTTCTGATCCATTCTTGCATTTCTGATCCATTAACTTTTTTTTTTTTTAAGATTTTATTTATTTATTTGACACAGAGAGAGAGAAAGAGAGAGAGAGCACAAACAGGAGGGAAAGGGAGAAGCAGACTCCCCCTGAGCAGGGATCCTGATGCGGGGCTCGATCCCACAACCCTGGGATTGTGACCTGAGCCGAAGGCAGACACTTAACTGGTTGAGCCACCCAGGCGCCCCATCTGATTTGTTAACTTTTACAAAGGAAGTAAGAAATGTGAAACTGGAAGATTCCGGGACCTTCTCCTCGTGAATCCTGTGGAGTTATTCCTGACGGTCATGAAAGCATGTGCATTCAGCTGTCCCTGGCTGTAGGCAACTCTGGGAGTATCTTCCCAGCTCCTGATGGACACTTTTCCCAGAGGGAGGGATGACTTCCCAGCACGCACGTACACCAAGTGACCTCTCCCTTCCTAGATTTCTTCTTCTTTTTTAAAATTCAGACTCAAGTTAGTTAACATACAATGTAGTATCAGTTTCAGGAGTAAAATCTAATGATCCACCACCTTCATACAACAAGTGCCCATCACAACATGTGTTGTCCTCAACACTCATCACCTACCTAGCCCATCCCCCAACCCACCTCCCCTCCACCAGCCCTCAGCCTGTTCCCCTATAGTTCAAAGTCCTTTACAGCTTGCTTCCCTCTTTGTTTTTATCTTGTTTTATTTTTCCTTCCCCTCCCATATGTTCATCTGCTCCACTTCTCAAACTGAAACATATGCGTGAGATCATATGATATTCGTCTTTCTCTGACTGACTGATTTTGCTTAGCATAGTACACTTGTTGTGTATTAGGTTGTTGCTGCAAATGGCAAGATTTCATTCCTTTTGATGGCTGCATAATATTCCATTGAATATACATACGCCGTATCTTCTTTATCCATTCATCTGTTGATGGGCATCTGGGCTCCCTCCACAACCTGGCCATTGTTGTTAATGCTGCTATAAACATTGGGGTGGCTGTGCTGCTTCCAAGCAGCATTATTGTATCCTTTGGGTAACTTCCCAGCAGTGCAATTGCTGGGTCGTAGAGCATTTCCATTTCTGACTTTCTGAGGAGACTCCACCATTTTTCAGCATGGCTGCCCCGACCTGCATTCCCACCAACAGTGCACGAGCATTCCCCTTTTCCTGCATCCTGGCCGACACCTGTTGCCTCCCGAGTGGACAATTCTAACCTTCCTTTCTGGAATGATTTCTGACTTGGTGCTTGCGTGATAATAATCAACATCACAGAAGTGACAGCAACTGTTTTCAGTGGCTTCTGTAAGTCAGCCATTTAACTCGTATTCTTTCCTTCAATCCTCAAAAACAGTCAAGTGCCATTGTCTCTAGTTTACAGATGAGAATACCGAGGCTTAGACAAGGTCATTTATTTGCTGCTCAGGTGAATGGAATCAAAACTTTATTTATTTATTTAGTGAAGATTTTATTTGTTCATTCATTCATTTATGTAAGCAGGCTCCACGCCTGCTCGGGGCTTGAACTCACAACCCTGAGATCCGGACCTGAGCTAAGATCAAGAGTCTGACACTTGACTGGCTGAGCCCTCCAGGCATCCCAAGATTTTATTCTTGAGTAATCTCTACCCACAACATGGGGCTTGAAGTCCGAGACCAAGAGTCGCATGCTCCACCGACTGAGCCAGCCCCTGGAATTGAAATTTTAAACTAGGACCATGTGATCCCAAGGTCTTTGCCTTCAGCTGCTGAACAGTAGCTTAAATGAGGCGGCCCTGGCACCAGCTCCTTGTTTGGGAGGATGGGAGCTACGCGTAGAGACATATGCCCGCGGACGCTCTCTTCTTGACACCAGCCATGCCCTGACAGTGTCTGCAGATTCCAGATCTCTCTTGGCTCTCTTTCAAGACAGAGGTTATTTTGCCCCTTATTTTTGCCCCGGTGCATGAATTTACCATGCATATTTTTGGATATTACAGTCCAAAAGACATCACATTACGGTCTCAATAGTTCTCGGTTGTGAACGTGACCCTATAGTCAGATTCCAACCACAGCCCTACAACATACGAGGTCTGTGACTCTGGAAAAGTTGCTTCATTTCTCTCAGTTCTTACATTTATAAAGTGGGGACAGTAGCAGCACCTCATAGGATGATCGGGAAGATTAAAAGCACTTAGAAGAGCCAGTGGTCGGTGTTAACTGCTTAATAGAACGACTCAAGCTTAGGAGAGTTTAAGGGTTAATATACCTGATGACATGCCACAGATTGGCACAGCGCCCATTATAATCTTGAATTTCCCAATTGGTTCGATTCTTTAACAAAGATTTATTGAGTGCTGACTCTGGGTCACACACACTCTGTGACACGAGGGCCATGGATGCAGGGAGGAATAAATGTCCTCGGGAAATGTATGGGTGTGGGGTGTGGGACCGTCATATAAGCAGACACCTTCAGCTCAATGTGCTGAGTGCTGGGTGCATTAGTTGCCTGGTGGAGGGGTACATGTGTCAGCCTGGCTCTGTAGGGAAGGAGGAGAATGAGTTAGCTCCAAGCAGAAGGATGGGAGAGGGTTTCTATGCAGCGTGAATGTGTAAGAAGGCACAAAGGTGGGGAGCAGCGCTGGGGGTGAGAGGTCCAGGGAGCGACCTGTGGATGCTCAGATCCAGGCTTTAAGCTGGGAAATGAGGCTGGAGACAATCCTAGGGGTGTGGAGCTTGACGTTCACCTGTAGGTCATGGGGGAGCTGTTTCAGTGGGGAGTTGCAGTGTAGTGGGTGGGTTTAAGGAGACCATGGGGTCTGGGGACCAGAGCAGGGAGACAAGGTGGGAGACTGTGGAGAGGCAAAATGACCCCAATCAGAGCAGCTGAGCCAGTTGGAGAAGAAGGGATGCACGTGAGAAATATTGAGGAGGTGAGACTGTGGGACTCGTCATTGAATGGATATGGACAGCAGGAGGCAAGGGTTGGTGGACTGTCACCCTTTGCTGCTGTGAAGTTTGAGTTAATGCACTTCCTACCCTGGGAGTTCTCACTTGAGAGAATAACTCTTTTTACATGTTTTTGAAAGGATCACTTAGCTAATTGTACAGACTTTTAATGTCCAGTAGAGAAACTATAGCCAATTTTGAGCAGTTGACTTAAATCTTTTTTTTTTTTTTTTAAGATTTATTTATTTATTTATTTGACAGAGAGAGAGATCACAAGCAGGCAGAGATAGGCGCGGGGTGGGGGAGGGGAAGCAGGCTCCCTGCTGAGCAGGGAGCCCAATGAGGGGCTCCATCCCATGACCCTGGGATCATGACCTGAGCTGAAGGCAGAGGCTTAACCTACTGAGCCACCCAGGCACCCCCTCAACAGTCGACTTAAAAAAGAGCAGTGCTATTATAGTACTTAACATCCCCGCGACTCGGTTTCCCAATCTGTAAAAGTAGTGCAGGCTCCCTTGGATTGACGTAAGGATTAAATGAACCCAAGCTTCTCTAACGGTGTCCACCATCAAGCAGGCACTCAAAATAGGTGAGCTGCAGTTAGTTTCATGAAACCAGATTCATGGGATCAAATCCAAGATCTGTGCAAAACTGGAAAAAAAAAAAGGAATTACTTGATCTGTCAGCCTCAGTTTCCCATCTGCAAAATGGGGACAATGATAGATGCTTACTACAAAGCGCCGATCTCCAAGGCTGGCGAGCAGATTGAATGTTGGAATGTGCACTGCAGGAGGGAGTCAGGAAAAGTGAGCTCCCGCTCTGGCCTTTGCTGTGTGCTCGGCATTTTATGTGTGTGAGATAACGGTGTTTTCCTTGCATCCAGTACGGTAGGTGACACAAGGCTTGTCTTATGCATGAGGAGACTGAAGCCTGGGGAGGTGAAATGCTTTGTCTAAAGTCAAAAAAGCTGCAGCTGAGCCCACACCTTTCCTGGAAATCTCCACAAAGCTCTAAGGAACATACTTGGAAAACCACTCATTGGAGAATTCCTTCTGTGACTGATAAGGAACGAAGGGTGGAGGGTTAAAATCGCTCTCCAGGGTCCCAAGCCAGGAGCTCACTGGGACTGAGGTTAACCATTGCTCCTGTGCTTGTGCCAAAGTCTTCATCACGGGCATGGCCGCTCTCTGAGGAAGGGGGCTCCCCTCTTGGGGAAAGGCTGTATTCATGTTCACAGGATGGATACTTCATTTTCTGTGACTTTTGGGAATTTTCTACAGTAAGCATATATTACTTTTACAATTAAAAATTTCTTTAAAAAATACTGTCTGTGGAAAGAAAGAGGCTATCGGTTAGACTAACATGGAGTAATCCCAAGGAAGTGGACTTTTCTTGCCTTTCGATCCCACTTTGGGGTAGCCAGGCAAGTTATTCCAAAGAGCTGTGGGGCCGGTCCGTGAAGGTGTGTGTGCTTTCCATTTGTTTATTTTTATTGCTACCCCAAGTGAGGCCCAGCTTGGTAAGCCTTCCCTCAACCACCTCCAATGCTCCCCTCACCTCTTCGCAGGAACTCTGGTCCCAGCTTGCCAACTGCTGAGCAAACCAAGTCATTTCTGCCCCTTCTGCTTTTGCCCACGTGGTTCCCTCTGCTTATGAAAGCCTTTTCCCTCTCTCTGCTGGTCTGTTGCTGACATTACTTTCCAAAGGCCCATATCCATCCATGTCACTCATCCGTTGATTTGCTCATCCATCAGCAAAAATTTATTAAGTGCTTCCGTATGTCTGGCGTTGACTGTTCTAAGCCCTGGGCCTGGAACTGAGAGCAAAGTCGACACATGTCTGCGATGACAGATGTGAACTCTCGGGGACAGAGACCGATCTTAAGAGGTAAGCTCAGGAATTCACATGCCGTCTATGCATCTGTCCAGTTTCAAAATGTTCTAAGTGCTCACAGGGCCTTGTAAAAACCAGGCGGACGAAAGGAAAGATGGTGAGCACACGAATTCCACTGGGTCGAGGTTCTGGTGGCGGGGGTAGCGCGGAATGGAAGGACAATATATAGAAAAAATGAATGAACAAGGTGGTTTTGTGCTATTAAGAGTGGTGAAGGAAGACCAGTCGTGAGGCTGTGTTGTAGCTAGGGCTACAGCGCGTGGTGCCTGGGTCAACGGCATCGTGGTGTCGGCATACCCTTGGCAATGACCTTGTTAAAACGCAGAATCTCAGGAGACCCCTGAATCAGACCCCGCATTTTAACAACGTCCCCCTCACACTCCCCATGATTCCCACCCATGTTCGTGTTTGGGAACACTAGTGAGTGTTTGGAAAGGGGATCTTTCATGTGGGGTTGTTATAGAAAGTCTGTCTGTGGAAGTGACATCCCAGATAAAGCCCGAGTGAAGAGAAGCCGTCCAGTTAGAGATCCACATAAAGCACAGCATTCCAGATGGTGAGGATGGAAATCTCGGGGGGCTGGATGGTAATCAGCTTAGTGTGTTCCAAAAAGAAGATCTGTTTCCACATCATGACTAGCCCTTACCTGACTAGCCCTTACCCAGCCGTCAGATATCAGTCTGAACCTCACTTCCTTCTGGAGGCTTCCCATGAGTCCCATCCGTATCCTGTTCTAGTCCTGTCAGAGCGGTCCAATTGCTTATCTCCCCAACGTACCTGCCATCTTGGTACTGAATGGGGGCTTTATTTTTATTTTTTTAAGTTTTATTTATTGTTTTTAATTTTTTAAAGCATTTAATTTATTTATATGAAAGAGAAAGAGAGCACGGGGGGAAGGGCAGAGGGAGAGAGAGACACAGATTTGCCTCTGAACCGGGAGCCCTGGGGCTCGTTCCCAGGACCCTGAGATCATGACCCAGGAGCCACCCAGGCACCCCTATTTTTTATTTTTATTTTTTTGCCCCTATTTATTTCTAATTTTTAAGTAATCTTGACACCCGATGTGGGGCTCAAACCCACAAACCAGAGATCAAGAGTCACACGCTTTACCAACGGAGGAAGCCAGCCGTCCCTGAACAGGAACCTTATGATTTTGTTCAATGAATAGTTGAATGAAAGTGAGAAACCCAGACAGATGGAAGAGGCAGGCTATAAAAGCAGTCATACCGAGGCTTTGCTGAGGGGTGAGGTCTGTAAGCCTTGAAATGCTCTGGTCTTTGCTTGGGCAGATGAATCCCCACTCCGCTCTCTGGGCCACAGTCCCGCTACGTTTCCTTCCTCTTGACCCTTATTGCTCTGCAATCCGTGTTCAGACTCTCCCTAAATATTTCCTCTCAGTCAGGGTTCAGGGTCCGGCAGAGGATATGACCTGCTAGAAAGGATACGCTGTAGAGTAAACTGAAATGCTGTGTGCTAGACGTAGTCACATCTCTGAGAACAAGCAGCCACTGGAGCTCAGAGAGGGGCTTAGCTCCAGATTCTGGAAGGACTGAGGAAGTTCTGTTTGAGCTGGCTCCTAAGTGAGGAAGAATTTCTTTTTCCTTCAGGTTTAAAGGGGGACTGGTGAGGCGGCAGGCCCTGGGTGGTGGAGGTTGTGTATGGCCCGTGCTGGTGGTGGTAGTGATGTTGGTTTTCAGTGGAAATGGTGGTGGGGTTTGCTGGTTTTGGTGATGGCGGTGGTCATGGCAATCACACTGATGGCTTGGCAGTTTTCACACCGAGATCACAGCATATGCCCATGAGCAGGAACTAACGAAAGATCTCACTGAGTCCAAAAACTGGGAGAGGTCCCCCCCGGTAGGGATGCTGTCGATGAGATGGGTAGGTAGGTAAAAAGCCATTTTCATTAAAGGTGTGAGTCAGTGATAGACTTGGGTAGCCTTGGTTTGTGGGACGAGAACTGGAGGCGTTGGTGGGGCGGGGGGCGGGGATACCTCCTGTCCTCACTGCCTCTCTCAGTTTGTAATTGTCCAGAAGGACTCTGAAAGGGAAGGGTCAAAGGCGTGTATGGACTATGCACACATCCACTTCTTAAATCCAGAGTCCTAGAGAAGGAAAGGATTTTCCTTTTCAGGCCGGATGATATTGAAATCACTCAAGAATGATATTTACCGGGTGCCTGGCAGGTTCAGTCAGAAGAACACGCGACTCTTGATCTCAGGGTTGAGAACTCAACCCCCATGTTGGGCATAAAGCTTACTTAAGATGAAATAAAATAGGGGTGCCTGGGTGGCTCAGTGTGTTAAGCATCTGCCTGCAGCTCAGGTCATGATCCCAGGGTCCTGGGATCAGGTCCCTCATCAGGCTCCCTGCACAGTGGCGAGCCTGCTTCTCCCTGTGCCTGCTGCTGCCCTCCCTCTCCTTCTCGGACAAATATATAAATAAGATCTTAAAAACAAAAAATGAAATAAGATAAGATAAAATAATGATATTTATAGACCTTTGTTGACTTACGAGGGGGCAACGTCCTGATAAGCGCATTGCAAGTTGATAATATTAAACATTGAATTGCATTTAATGCACTAACCCACTGAACCTCCCAGCTCAGCTAAGCCAGCCTTCACGGTGCTCAGAACACTCACGCTGCCTGCAAGTGGGCTAGAGGGTCTGACACAGAGTCCGTCTGATAACCAAGTGCTGACTCTCCCATGTGATCGACGGAGCCCTGTGCCGAGGTGAGAAACAGGACGTGTGTCGGGGGGCAGATTGGTGGGAAGCATGCAGGTTGCTGACCCTTGTGATGGGGGGGCTGCCTTGAGGCTGTTGCCCGGCGTTCCAGGAGAGGATCACATTGCATTGTCTGGGTAGCTCCGGAACAGATTAAAATTCGAAATTCAAAGGGCGATTTCTACCGAATGCATATTGCCTTCCCACCATCATAAAGTCCCCAAACCCTAAATCGAACCATTATAAGCCGGGGCGACCCTGTGCATTGAGCTTATCCATGTAACTGCTTCCATGTATTCTTTTACTCATTCAAAATATTTGTATTGGGAGCTTGCAAAGTCCAATGCCTAGCCCAGGGGAATCAAAAACTGGAAAGCACTTCCTCGCAGCCCGCAAGGAGCTTACACAAGAGTTAGCACTGTGGGGATCAGGCAGAACCCAGAGTCAGGAATTCTGATTTTGTAGACTTAGTACAGCTCTTAACCTGCTTGTTCCTGAATCCTTACTCTGTTCATGGTACCGTGTCAGAGATTGCTAGGCTAAGTGCGATAGTTCACAGCGAGGGGTTGACCAGATGGTTTTTAAGGTCCTTTACAAACTTAATGTTTCATGATTTAAAGATCCAAGGAACATCGAGAGCCCTCGGATTAGAAATAAGCCCAGAGTCTATACTAACTCTTCTCGTTGCCATAAAAATCACGGAAAGCCCCCTTCCCACCCATATACACTGAAGAAGTTCTCCAGGGTCCTTGTAAAAGGCGAGGGGCTGTCAGTCTGTTTGCAAAGCTGAGCACAGGGCATGGGACCATCCAAGGGAATTCAGGACCATGTGGGGTGTGGCTGGGGACACGGTCATAGAATGAAAGACCCAGTTGTTCTGTATTCGCACTGGGGAATGTGGTCGGAGCGGCTGTGGGAACTTAAACTTCGTGACTTTCTGCGTAACAGAAATCTCAACCCCCAAGTGTGTAGAAGTGACTTCTCTGACACAGGACATGTAACTTGGCTCCCTCCTGATGTCTGTTGTTCTTGCTCTCAGAAGAAGAAATGGCCTGAGCAATTCTCATGGGCCAGCAGTTGAAAAAATATTTGTTTTGGTTTTGTCGAGTGTGTTCCCTATGAAAATGCAAACCCTCGGAGGGGAAGGGAGATTCTCATTGTGTACATGGGATTCATTGATGCTGAGCCCATCAGTTGTTTTGAGGAGAGACTCTGTGTCCGAGAAGGCTATAGAAAGCTTTACGGCCCCTTTCCTTTTGAACAGGAAGTTGCATTTTGCCAAGAGTAAACACATGTGAACCCGGGAAGGTTTGTTTAGTTTCTAACGCTGACTTCAGGACCCGAGAATGGAGACTGCGCTTGGCAAAAATGCCTTGTGTGGGATCTCTCTGGGCCAAAATGTTCTCTGCTCGGGACCTGGCCTTTAGGCTTTGGTAAACATCCTTCTCCCATCGGCCCCCAGGAGTGCACTGCCAAAGGCCCTCAACAGCTTTGCTCACTTATCAGGAACATTCTGAAGCTGATGGCAACTTGCAAACATGCTTTGAGAGGGACATCACTTTCCGAAGAGTGGCCGCTTTATGGAAATGGCTGGAGGTTTGGAACTCTCAGGGGACATGAGTATAGTGTGGTAGTCTGGCTGAAGAAGCTTTAGGACAGGCAACGCGGAGGTGCCAAGCACGTTGTAGTTTCTAGATCTGCAGATCTTATAAAGCTGCACCCGAGGAGGAAGACACTATCATTGTCTGCAACTCACCCACGAGGAAACCAAGGCTTACGAAGGGTGAGAAACGGCTCAGGGTCACACAGTGGGGTAAGTGAGGGAGAATTCTGGTTTCTCTGCTGTCTGGTTTGGAGATTTTTAACTAGTTCAAGATTAGTATCTGAACTGCAGGAAGTTACAAAACTCTTAGGAGAGACCCACACGATTCAGGGCAAGACCAACCTCAGAGCATTTGCGAGGACGGGCCACAGAACCGAGCAGGATGCTGTTACAGGTTTCCATGAATACGTTCGACAGTAAATCTCTCTCGTTCCAGGACAGGTTTCAGGCAGTGTTGAAAACTGGGGGGGAATGTCTGCGCAAGTGGAAATGGGGGTGCCAGGGGAAGCTGTGATGATTCTCCGAGGAGGGGCTCTGGTTCACCCTTGGTGAGGAAGGAACATCTCCGATTTGGGAAATTGGAATGGACTCTTTCTGTAGGGGGCTTGTATGAGAAGCCACTTCATGTAAACATTCTTAGGACACTTGGTGACCTTCCCAGGGCCTGTGCTGCACTCTCTAAATTCTCTTATGTCCGAGAGATATTTAACCCACCTAAACATACAAACAAACATAGGGCCTGTGATGCCATTCATTATGGAGAGGCGGTGGCTAAACGAGCCGATTCCAAACTCTGCCACATCCTCATGGCTCTGGTCTTGTCAGGGCTCTGAAACCACACCGTTGCTTGAGGGAGCTTCTCTACTCTACGGATATTCTTGTTAATGCTCACCCCTGCTCTCACAGTGTCCCCGAGATTAGGCCCATTTCACAGCTGATAAAACTGAAACCGAAGGCGATTAAAAATGTTGCCCAGGGTCATAGAACCTCTTGATGGTGGAGCCAACTTTCCGACGGAAGAAACAGATCTGATGCTGAGATGCCGGTCCTCCCCCCAAAACAAGTGATCTCCTTGGAACTGAATAAAGACTCCCCAGACAGTTTTTAGCCGGTATCCTGGATTTGTTTAAAGTCCTTACGAGATGTTAACAGCTTGAAGTCCTGTAATGGTACAGAAGACCTGAACACCCTGGTGCGTTTTCTTTTATTCAATCTAACAGGGACACAGACCTCTGGCTTCCCTTGTAGAAAACCCTGTTTGAAGTGTCTCTGTTTTCTTCATTCAGGAGAACAGATCAGCATCTCTCATGCAAGGCCTGGCTTGTTGCCCACCTCACTTTTGCAATGAATTTAGCAACATCTGCTTTGCCCATTAAAGTGATTTTTCTCTTCCTGGCCCTGAGCCTGTGTGCTTGCTGCAATTGATTACCAGCAATTTCCTTCCCAAACCAGAGGGTTCAGTGAACTCTCAATTGAATTGTTGCTCACTGGTCTCCTTTGGACCAGTGTGTACAGCTTACGTGCAAAATGGCCAAGCCACTTAGTTCCCAAATCTATAGGCTGATGATTCTGGTCACACACTGGGGGAGGACCGGTGAGTGACATTTCCCATTTCTGCATACAGTGACCCGGGGCTGTGGCCATCTCTGAGTTTCTCAATTTTAAGCCCAAGGTGGGGGGCAGGGGGTGAAGTCACCTTGCATACCGTAAGGCTCTTGCCGTGTTCACACCCACCTTTCTTCTCATCCAATCGTAGCACCAATGGCCTTGGATGTCACTGACTGGAAGGCTTACCTAAGAGACAACCAAGAAAATTTATCTCTTGCTTTAGAAGTAGCGTATAAAGACCTCAGAACGAGGTGTATCACTGCATCATTTCAATGGCAGCTCTGAGTCCTCCTATGGGTTTTAAGCAGCTTTTCTTTTTTTTTTTTTAATTTATTAACAAATAATGTATTATTTGCCCCAGGGGTACAGGTCTGTGAATCATCAGTCTTAACTCAATGCACAGCACTCACCATAGCACACACCCTCTCGAGTGCCTATAACCCAGTCACCCTATCCCGGTCCCCCACCCCCGAGGCAACCCTCAGTTTGTTTCCTGAGATTAAGAGTCTCTTATAGTTTTTCTCCCTCCCTGGTCCCATCTTGTTTCATTTTTTCCCTGCCTTTCCCCACCCCAACCCTGCCTCTCAAATTCCTCATATCAGGGAGATCATATGATAATTGTCTTTCTCTGATTGACTTATTTCACTCAGCATAATACCCTCTAGTTCCATCCAAGTCATTACAAATGGTAAGATTTCATTTCTTTTGATGGCTGCATAGTATTCCTTTGTATATACACACCACATCTTCTTTAGCCATTCATCTGTCGATGGGCATCTAGGCTCTTCCCACAGTTTGGCTATTATGGACATTGCTGCTTTTCTCTCTTTCTTTCTTCCTTTCTTAAAATATTTTATTTATTTATTTGAGAGGAAGAGAGAGAGACCAGAGAAAGTAGCGGAGGCAGTGGGAGAAGAAGGCTCCCTGCTGAACAGGGAGCCCAATATGGGACTTGATCCCAGGACCCTGGGATCATGACCTGAGCCGAAGGCAGATGCCCAACTGACTGAGCCACCCAGGCACCTCTCATGCAGCTTTTCTTAATCAAGCAATGCCCAGAGAAAGCCGGGCCTGTGGATCTGGCCTACCATTCTGTCATTTCTCTCGTAGGTTCCTAGTTGTCCTGTAAGAGGAGGGCTGAATGTTACCCTCCAGGAAGTGGGCCTACACTCCCTGGCCTCACACTCTTCACATGCTTTGCTTATCACGCTTATTGTATTTTTTTTTTTTTTAAGATTTTATTTATTTATCAGAGAGAGAGAAGGGGAGAGAGCGATCACAGGCAGACAGAATGGCAGGCAGAGGCAGAGGGAGAAGCAGGCTCCCCGCTGAGCAAGGAGCCCGATGCGGGACTCGATCCCAGGACGCCGGGATCATGACCTGAGCCGAAGGCAGCTGCTTAACCAACTGAGCCACCCAGGCGTCCCACGCTTATTGTATTTTGTTGCTTACGTCCAGCCCTCTTACACAGTTTCTTCCAGGGCACCACCTCCTTGGGGTGAGGGATCCCTCCCTCATTCACTGCCGCATTCCTACACCTGGAGCAACACAACAGGAGGTGCTCAGGAGGAAGACGGAGCCTGAAGGGTGCTGCCTGCCTCGTGGGAAGGTTTTACACCGGTACTTTGAGCTGTTCCTGAAGAATCCAGGAAACTTCTCCAATGCATGTCCTGAAAAAACATAACCAAAAAAAAATCAAAAGATCCCACTACCCATTCCTCGTCACATTGCTACTGTTGATTGGGGTGTTTAACTGGAACCTAAGTGTCCAAAACAAGAAAAAGGTAGCACACAGGCCTAAACCCAGTGATGGGGATGGCTGCTTGAAATTATTGGAGTCATTGTATTTTCTGTTTCTTTGAGAGACATTCCCCATTTCCACCAGGATTGCCGAAGAAAACCCGCTTATAGCCATAAGCACTTCTATTGAAATGGTTATTGTGCACAAGGTTGCCTGTCTTGTTCATATCTTATGCTCACAGACCTCTTCAGAAAACACCTTTGACCCTGAGCAAGGCTCTTTGCTTTTACGTTATTATTGCAGAGAGAAGTATTAGAGAGAGCATAGGGTTCCCAAAAAACATGGTTCAGCCTGTAGGTGTGAGACCCACATCTCTTCACCAGGGAGATTCGCTGCCAAACCTCCTAAGCTTTGCGTGAATCCTACAGTATTTCACTTCTAGAAAGGCCTTTGGTCTACATTTCACCCCCAAGAGGGGGCCCTTGGACTTGCTGAGGAGGAGGGAACGTGAACTTCAAGTGAGGCTCCGCTGGGGCTTGCATGAACATTTACAGTAAGGGAAAGGACTTTGAGCATTTCTCTCTGTCCAACTTTGGAAACCTAACAGAGAAAAGGCTGGAGAGATGTTCCAGTCGCCCCCCTTTGCTCTGATAAATCCATTTGTCAGGTACAGTGGAAGCAGGAGCCCACCGCAGGCCAGCCGCAGAGAGGGAGGGACCTTGGACGCGCGTAATGGGATGACTTGGGCTGTGCTGAGTCATGGTGTTTCGGTTCTGCTGCGAGGCACCCCAGAGGCTGGGATACAGAAGCACCTTCTTCCCCTTTCCAGAGCTTTGGCTTGAGTTAACCAGGACTCTGCTCAGAGAAACGCATCTCGCTGATAGTCAACCCATCAAGCCTCTGCGTAGTCCAAAATTCCAGACTGAACAAAGCGTTAGGGAGACAGGGATGGACCCGAATCCATCCAGAGCTGACCAGACCTCCTCTGACCAATGGAGCGGTTCATTGAGATGAACCCTGGTCACGTTCCAGGCACTGGGTAGGGACTTCGACAGCTGATTTCATGCTATCGTCACACAGCTTCACGGCGTGGGTGTCATGATGGCGAGGCTGAGGATTTGGTTATTTTAGGAAAAGAGTATTTGTTGAGAGGATGGGGCACTGTGCTGAGTGCTTGGGACATGGCAGTAGGTGACGTGAACACAGTCCTTCCTTTAGGTGGTTTATGCTGGTCCGAGGGTGGCAGGTCAAGATTACAGTCTTTGTTGGCCTGTTTCAAGAGCTTGCCACAAGTACCTAGCACACAAGTACTCAGAGTCTACCACATGCCTTGGGGAACCTCTTGGAAATGCCACCTGGTCAGGGTGGATATTGGCCAGGTGGAACATGAACTATATTTGTCCCTCTAACGGTGCACTGCTGTGAAGGGCTAGCTCCCCTGGGCACGGACCATGTCCATCTTCTGCTAGGCACCTCATTGTCCCTGAGTTGGTTAAGTGAGTATCGATGGTTGTATTTTGGCGTTGGGCTTCTGCTTGCGGTGAAGACACAGGGAGACCCATGTGCTGTGACAGGCCACAGAGGAAGTCTTTCAGCCCTCTACAGTTTAGGTCTTCTGTTCTCTCCCTCTTCACACACCCCCACACTTCCTGTTCTTTCCTGGGCCTGGAAGCGGAAGTACTGAAACACTGAGACAGACTGTTCTTATAGTTTTTAGAGGCTGATCGAAACCAGGAAGACCGGGAAGTCGGAAGGCTGCTGTCTCTGTCCCAGACACAAGGGCTGGGTCTCAAGAGCCTTGACCATGTTTCTCCTTTGGGCCGGCTGGGCTCAGTGAGATTGGTCAAAGACTTGCTCATAGCTGCTCTTTCTTTGTGCACTGACAGGGAGGTTACTCTTTGTTTTGGCTTCATTTTCCATTTGTAAGTAGAAGGATGGGTCTTCAGTGGAGACACTGCCAATAGGATTTCCTCATTATAGAGTTGTGTACTGCTGATTTATTCATTCAAACCTACTTCTCAATTACCTATCAGATGTCCTTCATGAAAATCCTTCCAAGAGCTATGTTCCAAGGGAGGAAACAAAGGCAACCAAAGGAAGGAAGTACGTGTTATGTTAGAAGGCTGAACTAACTACGGAGAAACCTGGAGGAGGGCGTGAGAGTGTTTGGTTGGGGTTATTGCCATTGTAAGTTGGGTTATGAGGGAAGGCTCAAGGAGAAGGTAGTATTTGAGTTGTGGGAGAGAGCCACATGGATATGAAGCCAGAGGCTTCCAGACACAGCAAGCGGCACGTGCAAATGCCCTGAGGCTGGAAGCCACCTGGTGTGCCCCGGACACAGCATGGGCGCCGGAGTGATGGGAGCAGTATCAGCAAAGGGAAGAGTAGAAGGACGTACAGTCAGAGAGGAAATGGGGTCAGATGGTGTCAGAAGGGCCTTGAGAACAGGGGAAGTCTTTAGGTTTTCTGTTAGTAAGAAGGGGAGCATCTGGAAGGTTCTGAGCAGAAAAGGGACATGGTCTGATGAAGTAATGTTGAATTTGCTCCTTTTGCAGAAGCACTGCCACTTCCTATTGACTGGCCTGAGCGTGAGGAGCCAGGGGTCAGGGATCTGAAAGCTGAGGGAGCCTCCTGACTCCCTGATAAGCCATCGCCCCCACTGAAGTGGAGGCCAAGGAGACTCAGATAGCTGGAGTGACATTCTTGGGCCATACAGCCAGGAAGCTGATGAGGTAGGAGAGGCAGGGTATGTAGTCTCGGAGTGACTTCTGGCTGTGTTCCTTCTCAAGGCTCTTCGGGAGAAATTGGTCCCTGGCCTTTTCTGGTTCAGACGCTGCCCATGTTCTTCGGCTTGCATCTCTCTCCTCCATCTCCAAAGCCAGCAATGTCACATCCTTACAACCTCTGACCTCAATCTCTCTCTCTGACCCCAGCTGGAAAAAAACAGCTGTCTCTCCACTTCCAAGGAGTCATGTGGTCATGGTGGGGTCACCTGACTGAGCCAGGATAATCTTCTCTTCTCGTGGTCTGTCCCTTTAATCACACCCGCAAAGTTTGTTTGAAGTATATATATTAAAAATATGTAAACAGGGGTGCCTGGGTGGCTCAGTGGGTTAAGACCTCTGCCTTCAGCTCAGGTCATGATCCCAGGGTCCTGAGATCGAGCCCTGCATCGGGCTCTCTGCTTCGGCAGGGAGCCTGCTTCTCCTCTCTCTCTGCCTGCTTCTCTGCCTACTTGTGAGCTCTGTCTGTCAAATAACTAAATAAAATCTTTAAAAAATACGTAAATAGGTAATTCATGTAGTCATATATCATTTATATTTATAGATATTTTATTTGTATTTATGTATTTATTTATTTAGAGAGAGAGCATGTGAGGGGTGGGGAGGGGAAGAGAGCAGAGGAAGGGTCTCAGGCAGGCTCCATGCACAACTCAGAGCCTTATGCAGGGCTCGAGCTCACAACCTTGAGGTCATGACCTGAGCAGAAGTTAAGAGTCAGATGCCTGACCAACTGAGCCACCTGGATGCCTATTTATTTTACATAAATACAAAAAATATTTATGTATTTTTACAACAGATATTTTATGTAGATATATCTTTATATATCTGTATCTGTGGTGTATACACACACACATACACACATACATACACAAACGTTGATGTCCTTGGCCAGGTCAGGCATTTGGAAGTGATGGAATATAAATAGAAATGCCTTAGGGCCCCACAGTAGCCTCTAGCCACACTACAGGACAGCAGTCAGGAGAAAAGACCAAGGGGAGTGAAAAGAACAGAGGACAAAGCAGATGAGCCTTCTTTTGGAAGGGAAAGTGAGTGACCTTCTATCTGCAGATTTATACATGCAAATCTATGTGGAGCAAAAAATTGAGATGAAATAGGTCAAATGGTAATGGTTCATTCTATGTAATATATGTATGTATTATATTATATAACATTTTTATACATTACACATGCACATAATGCACGAATATAATGTTATATACTAATGCAATATAAATATATATGATAACATATTATATTACATAATCACATATCATACTATAATAAATATATATGATAATATTAATTATAATATAATGGACTAATATAGAATATAGTTGTATTGTAACATGCAAGATATAATACAATATAATTAACGCATCACTACTGTCTATCAGAGGAACAGGAGAGATCTAGTTACCCGGGGGTCCTTGATCTTCCCCTTTCCTGTCTCCCCTTGAATCACTTTCCAGGTCCTAGAGAGATTCTCCGTAAAGCCAGCGTTTTGATCCCTCAAATCCACACACTTATTACAGCGCTTCTAGGAGATCACAGTAACCCAGGGCTGGGGCGACCAGAACCTCTCCTTACAGCCCGCTTCCAGGCTCGGTTTCCTCCAGTGCAGGTAGGATCATGTTTAAAACTGCCCAGTGGCCTCCCCCACACCCCTGTTCCTACTACAAGAAGTATAACGTCTGTAGTCTCTCTTGGAGGCTGAGCCTAATCCTCTGCCTGACTTCCCTTCTACTTCTCAGCTACAGAGAAGGGACTTTCTACCCTCATCCCACTTCCTGCTCTGTGCCAATGTGGGAGTGTTTCTCCCTCTTTGGAATGTCTCCCCCCACCGCCTCCCCCACCTCCATCTCTGCCTTTTGGTCACTGAAATTCCATCAGACTCTCCCGGGCTTATCCCAAATGCCGCCTCCAATCTCCATGAAGTCTCTCTTGACCTCCTCCAGCGGGCATGACTTATCCATCCTTCAAGCACTGTCTACGGGGACTTTGTACCTCCTCTTGGGGGCTTACCCCATTTTACAGTGATTTGCGTGCGAGTCTTCTCTTTCCCCTTCACTGATCCTGTCTTTAGATCAGCCTCAGGGTCGACTCTTGGCCAAGCTCCCTGTGGCCTCATCACACACACGCCTGGAGCCTTCTGAGCGACGGCCGCCGGGCCACGTGTGCTCAGGGCACTTTGTGAGGCCGTTGCTCCATGAGGCATTATTCGGGTGCACGAGCGAGCAAACGCCCACCGAGGCAAGATTAGAACCTCTTCTTTCTCTATGGACCACACGCATTTTTATTGTCACTCTTGTTCCCTCAGTGGTTTAAAAACCTCACTTCTTTGATGGATCTTTCACAGGGTTTGCTGGTTTTTTGTGCCAACTCCGCTGTGGCTGGTTTGCTTTTGGAAAAAAACCTGACCCGTTCTTCTTACCTGGCCTTGTCTTAAGCCATAGCATCCCTGAAAATACCCACATGTGCATTAGAAGTTGCCTTTTGGTTCAGTCCTGACTCTCCTGTGTCCTCAGACATTAGTTAAAGGGGTGAGGTCGGTCCGGCTCCCCTCCGGCCCGTGGCTGCAGCTGGGATCCGCTGGCTGCCCCGCCACGCCATCCCCAGCTCTGGGGCAGCTCTCCGCTGCTTGGCCCACAACCACCTGCCCCCGCCTGGAAGCACCTCTCAGGATATAGGACGTGACAGAGGCTTCGCCACCCCCCTGGGCCTTTTGGGACTTGGCACAAGAGCTTGTGCCTGAGGCTCCATCAGGTACCTTCCAGAAGACATGGCTCGGAGGCCGTATCTTGGGCAGGACGTGGAGCCTCGGTGGTGACAGTTCGGGGACACCGGAGCAGCTTCACGTTCCCTCTTTTCTCTCAACCCCTGCCTTTTCCTCACGAGGCACCAGGATGCTCGGACGACTGAATGGTCATGTACACCCTGTGGGCCCATCTCATATCAGATCCAGGTGGAGACGAAAATAGATCCTTCTCTTTCTTTGGAGGAAGATCCTGGAGTCTCCTTAGCCCCTCCGTGACAGAAGGCTCCGTTCTGGAATTGCCACATGGCAGGAGAGGCTGCCCAGCAGGAGAGGCTGCCCGGCAGGAGAGGTGAGGGCTGTCCACCTCGAGCACCAGGGGAGAAAGGCCGTGAGGAAGGCATGCAAGCTGCAGGCCATAGGCCCCAGCAGAAGCAGCACGCTGGTTCTGAGAGCCCAGAGTTCAAATCCCGGCCCCGCCGAAGCGAGTTCTTGGGATCCTGAGCCGTTCACTGGACTTTCCTGGGCATCAGCTCTCTCACTGATAAGAGGGGAGGTGGTTCCTGTTTCTCCAAACTGCTGCCCACGCGGATACAGTGGAGGGAAGACATGGGTCATGGTGGATGCTCAAACGTTCTGCTCCCCTCCTTCCTGTTGCAAAGTGTCTCCGCCTCCCCTGTGACCGAGGGATTGTGGCAACATTCTCCCCGTTCACACTGTGAATGCCTTCCAGTGAGACAAACGGACCCACAGGGAGCGACCTCGAAAGCTTTAGGAGGCCGTGGACTGAGTGGGCTGCTTCGCAGAACCTAAATCCTGTCGTGGGGTTTAGAAGGGGATCCCAGGTACCGGAGGGCTGCTCAGTCCGTGGGGCTTTGACTTGGAGAGCCTATGATTTGGTAGACTCTAGTCTCACATTACAGGTAGGGCACACATATCATTTATTGTCCCACTAGGAAACGGTTGAGAATGAAGGAACCTGCCATTGAACATTACAGCGGGAGAGCAGGTGTAAACCAGAACCGTTTCAGGAAAGGGGGTGGGTCTTTCCCTACTCAGGGTGCACATTTTGGTCCCAAGCTTGTGTGAGTTTTCAGCCTTCATGCTTACCTGGTTTCCAGACATCTTGAATCATGTCCGTATTTTCCCTCTTTAGCCAGTGGCTTTGTTTCGCAGGCGAGGGCCTTCTGGAAAGAAGGTTAAAGGCCCATGGCACAGGACACATGTAAATAACATGTCAGACGGACATAAAGAAAATGAAAAGCCAGAGGGCGAGCCGATGCAGGATCCAGAAAATTCTTCAGTCCTCCATGCCAAGACCAGCTGTGGAGGGAAGGGACAGGCCGGGGAAAGGCCAGACAGATGCGGCCCGCAGACAATCCAGACCGATATTCGTGCTCTCCTGGGCTGGCTCTGATGTTCCAGACCCGCAGGGGAGAAGATGAAAGAGAGGCCTTCATCTCTGCATTCGGCAGGTCCGGAGTGAGCCTCCCGAGTGTCTCTGGGGGACCGGGATGCTCTAGCAGCAAGCTCCAACACACAGAGCACGCTCTGTTGGGGACAGGACCCCCGGAGCCAGGAGCACGAGCACAGACCGTGAACTTGAAAGGGCCCTTAGACATGTTGGGGGCAAAGGTGGAGGAGCTGTGGATGCGAATCAATAGATGTGGGTTTTCCTCTCTGCTACAGAGAACATCAGTGCCCTCACTGGGAAACTGAGGACAGTGTACCTACTACATACTGTCCAGGGTCATTGAGGAGAAAACGATGCAGTGGACATGGCGTAGCTTACAGACTGCACATGCCTGGGGGGGATGTGTGGGGAAGGAGAACTTTTCACATCTTTTCTTCCTCTCCATTGTGGTCACGGACTGGAGTTGATCTCATCTGAGGCTTCCAGGTGAGAGGGGATGAGGCTAGCCATGCAAATTGGCCCTTCTCTTAATAAAGATGCTCCTTTGGCCTGACCGCCCCGTTCGGACACTAGCATAGCTGGTGGGGACCTGACCGGGTTGGAAAAGAATATGCAGTTCAGAGCAGATGTATCTGAAGTAGGAGAAGGTCGAGGCGGCCTCCAGAGCTGGGCTGCCTGGAGAAAAATCCCCGTTGTGCTGCTGGCAGCTGTGCTGCCTGGCAAGTTCCCCAAGCTTTTCATACCTTCGCTTTCTCCTCTGCAGAGTGATAGTAGGAACCGCGCCCACACCACAGTGTGATGTGAGGCTCAAGCAGGTTAACACATCGAAGCTGCTTAGAAAGGGACCTGGCATGCCTTCAACTCTCTTCAGCTGTTTCTTAAATAAAAAGTCAACGCATAAGAGTGTTAAAGGTGGACATGAGTGAGAGGCAGTTGTGAGGAGTAGTGGGAAGGACGCTGGATTTGTCATTTGACAGACTTGCATTCAGTTCTGATTCCTCAACTTTTTCTATCCACATTGGTATTTTTTTGGTTATAAGGGGCATGTGAGTTTATAATAGAACATTTAGAAATCCCAGAAAGCCCCCAGGGAGTAAATAAAGACGAACCCCAATTCCAGCACCTGGAGGGGGTCGCCACGAAGGCCTGCTAGCAACGAGACCCATGGGTTTGGTTCTGATGCTGGTCACTTGCTGGTTTTTTGATTCCTCCTCTGTTTGCGTATCCCTCAGGGAGAGGTCCAGGAACTGGCTGAGGGCAAGGGACTACGAATGCCTACTAAATAAAGCGGTTTTTTTTTTATTTTTGACAAGGATGAGACCCTTGATAGGCACCTCGGAGCCCTTAACCTACACCCTTTTACAGTTCTCTGTTGAACTGTGGGGAGCTCAGTCCTCCAGCCAGACAGCATGCCAAGCATCTAGACTGAAACCCATAAATTTCTTCTTCCAACCTCCCTGCTGTCATTACTTGGCCGCCCACATCATTGTTGCCAATTGCCAAGTGTGGCCGTGAGTGACAGGTAGCTTATTTGTGCCTGATGTGGGTCACCCTTGTGCTTGGTCTGAGTGCTTTTGTTAAAGCTCCATGAGGAGGTCAGAGCCGCATAGCAGAGCAGGAGTAACAGGAGAAGTCTGCTGGGTGATGATTTGGCAGCTCCAGGAAAGTTGTAAATTAGGCTGTCAGAAGGGAACTTTCTGGCAAACTCAGTGAACAAACACGAGGTGTGAGGTGGCCAGACCCTGTAATAAGCTAACTTTCTCTCTCACTCGTGGTTTCCTCTTGTTGGTCTTTCGGTGAAGTGGTTAGATGTGTTAACTATCACCCAGACAGAGTCTGAATGGCTTTGGGGCTGGGGGGGATGGAGTTGACCAATGGCGATCAAGAGAAGGGACACGAATGTGCAGGTCCACAGTCAGAGCAGCATCTGTGGCCTTTGAAGGTTGGTTGATGATGTCACCAAATCTCCTTCTGGGCATCATCCATGAGCAATGGCCCACAAGCCAAGTTTCCCTGTCATTTTAGTGACTTTAGTTGGACATTCCCGTAGTAACCATAGGAACCCATTCTCTCTGCTTTTAGTGTCAGAGGAGGAGAGGGCCTATAACTATAGTAAAGTCATGAGATTAATATTATAGAAACTTGAAGAAGGTTTTCTCTCTCTTCTCCCATTCAGTGGACCAGAAACAAACGCCACCCCCCGCCCCACCACCACCAAACAAAGCAAAACAACCTTAGAATCTCTGGTTCTTTTTTTTTTTTTTTCTGCTTTCACCAAAGGAGTGGCATTCATGTTGATGTGACAGGTGATTTTTATTTTCTTTGGACTTTTCTCTGTTAGTCATGTTTTCTGTAAGAGTACATTCACACATAGTGGATCCACCCAATAACAACAACAAAAACCCCAAAACCCTTGGTATGTATGGTTACTCCAACTGTCTGAATTAACTTCCCTATTGGAACCATGTTCTTCAGTTGAAGTGACAACAATTCACACCGATGACATTCTTAAAAATAGGTCTATCTTTTGCACCAAGGCCATGGACCCCTGCCTCTTGACACATTGCTTTCCAAACCTTTTTCAGTAGCTGAATCTATTTTTTTTTTTTTTTTTTTTTTTAGAGTGAGAAGTTATACAGGGGGATCACTATTTAAAAGAGATGGAGTGAAGTTTTCCCGGGTAGAGTGAGGGTGAGGACCTCAGATGCCTACCCGCTTGGCCTATCTTTTCTCCTCAGACGGTCTGTACGGAATCTCATGGCTTTGTGGGGCGGTGGTTAAAATCCACGGACAGAGTGTCGACTACCATCTGTTTCGAGTGTAGTCACTTCATAGGGGAAATCCTCTTGTCCCCTAGTCAAGTCAGGTTAGCAAAACAGTATTACTTCAGCTTGGCACAGGTTAGCGATAATCAGACTCTTAAAAAATAGTAGCACAGTACTCAGCCTCAATTCTACAGTGGGCTACACTAGTGTCCTTGAGTCTTCAAACCAACCAAATCTTGACCACCAGCTCTGTGGTCAGGTCACAGAATATGACTGAGGAACGACCATGCCAACCACAGGTCTTCTAGCCTCTGGTCATGGTGGTTCCCTGACCTCACCTGGCCCCTTCCACTAAATTTTAGCTTTGTGCCTCCTCCCATATAATTGTATCATTTGTCCTGGATTCAAAATGCCATTCCAATAGACTTATTTTCTCTTCGTCCTCTCAAAGCTTGAGCATACCATCTTGGGGGTCCCCTATTTTGTTGAGTTCCCAGCTTATTTTCAAGTTCCTTGGATTTTCAAAAAGGCCAGACCCTATAGTAAGACACGGATGCCTTAAAAGCCTTCGTGTTCAGTCTTCATGGTCAGGCCCTGCTTTGCCAGCTCCATTATGTCCGACATCCTTGCCAAACACAGCTTTCATCAGAAAGAGCCACATATGTGCTATCCCGCACCTATAATTCAAACACAGTTGACTCACTAGCCTGACGACCCCCATCAATTCTCAGTGATTCTGGGGAGTGGGTTATTTTCCTTGGCATGGACCCAAGACATTGAGGCTAGAATTCAATATTAAGCTGGTCTCCCTAGGATGTCATTAAGAGGGTTTAGTTACTGAAACACTAAAGGATATTGTCATAACACAGCAATTGGACCCAAATGGCCTCTTATCCAGAACTGTTGTAACTGTCACATCTTAAAGACACTGGGGTGGGGGCCCCAATCAGACATGCACGCCATTGCCTATATGTTTATTTGTTTATCCAAAAATATTTAGAAAGAAGTAGGATTTGCCTGACAGCTCAATTGAGGTACTAGTAATTATTTCTAGATGTACAGAAATCTTCACATGAAGGTTTTCTTCAGTGGACTCTTATTTACTCAGGAGATTGATGGAAAGAGAGATTTATACTCGGAAGAAAGTGTATACTCATGTATCTTGCAGGTTCTATACCGAAAATCGGCTTGGATTTAAAACAGGATACTTTTTCCGTATTTGGATGCATCTTTACCACACAACTGCTGAGACTCAAGCTTAAGCACTCTTACAAGGGGGAAGACTGAACTCACTTCAGTGTAAACCTTAGCACCGGGTTTCTCAGCCTCAGCACTGCTGATGTCGGCCCAGATGATTCTTCGCTGCTGGGCCGAGTCGTGTGCCGTGGGCTTTGGCAGCAGCCTAGTCTTCTCCTCACTTCTGTGCCAGGAACGCTTCCCTCCTCTGCCGCTGTGACAACCCCAAATGTTGTCAGATACTGCCCAATGTCTCCCGTGGAGCAAAATCACCCCTGGTTGAGAACCAGTGCCGTAAACACACGAGAAAAGCCGCAGGAGAAGGGTTGCGGATGGAAGGACCTGTGGCAGGACGGTGGCTGCAGCTCCTGTGCCCGTCCCTCCAGCAACGAGGGTGGGGGTGTGCACCTTCTCCCACTGGAGCAACAACACGGTTCCTCCCACCTGGCCTCGGGACGTCCCCGGCACTTCTGCTCTTACCAATCCAGCCTCTGGAAAGCAGGCAGAGTCAGAAGTACTAAGCAGCTGGCATCCTTCTCCTCCAGGTCAAACTCCTAATTCGAGGGTGCGCTTCTATGGGTTGGTTTTTGCTCTGGAGCCCAGCAAACGTGTCTGCAAATGTGCGCTAAGTGCAGTGAGCTTAGTGTAGCAAGCGTGAAGCACGGTTACACTTCTGTGCTTCTAGAGCATGGAAAAGCCTGGGTTTGCCCCACGTGGTGGTAGAGAGGAAGGTATTTGCCAAGATGTTTGTGAGAATAAGATGTAAAAACCCCCATTTTTAAGGATTGGCGGATGGCAGAAGTGTTGGCCAGAGGAAGGCCGAGCGAAAATCTCTGGGATGCTTCAGCAACCTTTTAAATTTATTGCCAGGAAATGGGCCCTGCTCCCTTCTCTGCATCTTTCCAAAAGGTCTCTTGTGAACGCAGTCGAGTTGGGGGGCAGGTGTGGAGGGGTGTGGACCGGGATAAGGGAAGGTGCCCGCCCTCTGGCCGGACCAGACGCCGCTAATAGGTAACCAGAATCGGACTACTTCTTCTGTGTGTACATTGGGCTGTGGTATGATTTTTAAAGAGGGAAAGAGCGATTCAAAGTGGTCTTTCTTGGCGCTGGTCCACCATCTCTCAAGGCCGTGAGTCACGTCTGGGGGATTTGAGTCTGGTGCAATTAAAAACCACTTACTCTATTCCACACGAGAAGGTGCTGACGAGGGATGGGTCAGTCTGTGTGAGGATGACACACCATATCAGAAATGATATTTAGCTGTTTGGGCCGAGACCACAGATTTAGGGGATGAACTACGTGTGTGGTACGCCACACCTCTGAGAAGGGCTAGAACAAAAATGATACGTGGACAAGGACAAGCGCTGGAGAGGATGGACAGCGACGAGAACTCTCCGGTGCGGCTCCCTGGAAAGCCCAGTGGTTCATCCACTTCGGAAAATAGTTGCGCGATTTCCTTAGAAACCCCAATGTCTCAGCCACTTTGGAAAACAGTTGTGCGATTTATTATGTTAAGCATATGCTTACTGTAAGACCTAAAATTCCCAATCCTAGGTAGTTGACCCCAGAGAAATTAAAACTATTTTATCGCTAAAGCCTCTCCGTGAATGTTTGCAGGGACCCGAGTCACAATCACCAAATGGCCTTTAATTGGCAAACGGTAAACATGTTTTGGTTCACCCGTGCAACCAAGAATTAGTTGGCAGTAAAAAGAAATGAGCTTCTGATCTATGTAATAACGTGATTAAATCTCTGATGTATTATGTTATATGAAAGAATCCAGACCCAAAAGGTTATATACTGGAGAATGCCACTTAAATGACATTCCGAAAAAAAGGCACACCTAGAGGGACAGAGAACAGATCAGTGGTTGCCAGGAGCAAGGGAAGGGGGTTGTCTTTAAAGGGACATGTGGGAAATTTGGGGAGTGATGGAATTGTTCTATGTTGATCGTGGTCGTGACTGCGTGACTGTGTACATAAGTCAAAACTCACAGAACCGTGAGCTGAAAAAGAGTGAGTTTATACCCCAATAAACCTGACTTTTAATAAAGTATGTAGTTTATTGTCCCCCAGAATCTCCTATTTTTATATCTGACAACGTGGCCTACCTATTGGTCTGGCTACCTAATTCATTCTGCTTCTTTGAAAATGACCCTTTGTTGCTCAGTCCCTGCTGAAAAGGCGGGCATTGTTGCTTCTTCCAGGTGATCCACACTCCGAGCCTTCACTTGAAAGGATCATGGTGGACATCCACCGTGGACAAAACCAGTAACAGGCTCTCTTTTGAGACTCTGCTCTAAGACACATGGAAACCACAGTCCAGAGGGTGTAGATTTTGGCTTGTAGATATGTTTTGTTTGGCCCACATAATGTTTAAAGAAATCGAATTAATTGCCAACATTAAAAAATGGGAGATTTCACATAAAAATCCAGATTTCCGGCTTCTCTTCGAGAAGTGGGAGGATCTGGTAAAATGGACCCAGATTCCCCCCTGGAGACAATGGCTGGAGCCGAGACTCTCTCCCGCTTCCCACCAGTGCACCCCTTCTGTGTGTGCTGCTCTTCCCACTCCCCAGAGAAGCCCCACCGTGGCTGTGTTTCTGCGGTTAGTCGGCCTCTGGAGGAGTGTTCAGGGAAGTATGAAATATTTCTTGCCCCTTCCACTTCTATGAAAAGTGGGAAAGCAAATGGTAAGACCATGTTTTATGAGAAATGAGAATGGGTGTGCTTTTGGAAAGCAAGCTTTCATCTAATGGCATAGGACAAGTAGCCCAAATGTGTGTGTGTTGGAAGAACACAGATTTAGCTCTCTTTCTGACTCGTGTGTGACTGTCTGTGCTCCCCCGTGTTACCTGCCTGGGCTCCAGACTCATCCGGGTTTGCACTAGGCTGCTAGTCTGATGGTGGAGTAGCGGGGGTTGCTGAGGTCCTCTAACATTGGAGGTAAGTAGGCACCAAGAGTGTGCTACGTATGGGCACTCCAGTGTCCAGGGAGGGGGGACTGAAAGCCTTAGAAATAAGAAGCAAGTCTGCCCAAGTTTTACAGTCGTGTGTGTGTGTGTGTGTGTGTGTGACAGAGAGAGGGAGAGAGAACGGGACAGATGTCCAGAGGAGAGTGTCTGTGGAATCCCTTCGGTCACCTATAGTGAGGAAGCAGGGATCTAACCCTAACCCTACACTTGACACTTGTCAACCTTTAATGTGCACCCAAGTCCCGGGGCAGTTTGTGCAAAGGCCCGATCTGATTCAGTCCATCGGTAGCAGGGCCCGAGATTCTGCCTTCAAAACAAGATCCCAGATGACATCAGTGCCGCTGATCAGCCGATCACATTTTGAACAGCAAAGCTCCAAACCATACCTCCACAGAAACCATCCAAGTTCACCTGCCTGAAGTCTGTTGTGGAGTCATCTGCTCTCAGTGCAAGAAGTACTTGGTAAAACCAGTTTTTGTTTTCCTCACTCACCAAAGAAACTCACTCCTTTTGGACAAGGGTCCAGGGAGCAAGGGAGTGTGGACTGGCAGTCTGGGAAGCAGGAATAATTCTGCAAACAAGTGCCTGGCATCGTCGGAGAAGCAATCTGGGTTAGCCGCCCAGTAGAGAGACGGTGCAGCTGGCCTGCCTGGTCTTCGTGGCTCGACTCTGTGGCCTTAGGCACAACACAGCATGTCTGCTTTCTCACCAGTTCAAGGAGGGGAGATTTTGACCTTGGAGGCCATTGTGAAAGATTTAATTAGCATTTGCGAAGGCCTGCAAGATCTATGGAGGAAAGGTTCTTCAGGAGAACAGAGTAATTTATAGTCACTATCTCATTTCATTATGGCTTTCGCTGATATTCCAGGCAGCACGGCCTATGAGAAGTCTTGGCAAGATCTACGGCTCCCTCATGGTCGGAAATGCCACACTGAGGAGGGTTACGGCTCTCTGTGGACCAAGATAAAATGCGCTCCTTCTTCACAACCCTTGATATTACCCAGGTGTCTACGATTTCAGGATTTAATACGATGATTTTTTTTTCATGTAAAGAAGAAGATTCTCCTTTCAGTGGTGTCCTCCTTCCAAACGGGGGGAGGGCAGACAGTGATGTCTGTTTAAAACTGATGGGGGGGGGGCTGGGTGGCTGAGTGGGTTGGGCCTCTGCCTTCGGCTCAGGTCATCATCTCGGGGTCCTGGGATTGAGCCCCACATTGGGCTCTCTGCTCAGCAGAGAGCCTGCTGCCCCCCTCCTCCGCCAACCACCTGCCTCGCTGCCTACTTGTGATCTCGGTGTGTCAAATAAATAAATAATAAAAATCTTAAAAAAAGAAAACCGATGGGCTCTGATTTGAGAGAAAGATGTTCTTCCGTGTTTCTTTCTTAGAATCAGCAGTCTAGAGAAACCCGGTCCAAAAGAAATACAATGTGGGCCACAGGGGCAATATATAAATTTCTCCCAGCCACACCGAAAAGAGAAGAAGAATCAGATTAACTTAATTTTATGAATGCATTTTATTGGATCTAATGTTTCTAAACTCATTTTTCAATAGGTAGAGAATATAACAATTATTAATGAGAAATTCTGTCTTTTGGGGGGCACTGTCTTTGAAATTTGGTATATGCCACGCTTCGAGTGGGATGTTAAATTTTTCTTACATGTGTCGACTTTCTAAGACTCACACTTGAAAAAGGAGTCTTGCCTGTCCAAGCTGTTCCAAAACTTTAATTTTTTCTATTAACTGAATTAAGGATCGTTTTTTAACTTTAAATGTCTATTATAGAATAAAATAACATTTAAAAAAATCAGTTCCTCATTCACAATGGCTGCATTTTAAGGGTTCCGGAGCCACACGTGTCCAGGGACTATCTGCTGTCGGACAGGCCAGGGCTAGTCCCTTGGGAGGGGGCGGCCACCAGGCTGGGGCTCCAGAGGTCCTGCCTTCATCCCCATGGCTGGCAGCATATGTCTGTCCTTTGTCGATGGACTTGCCTGCGAGCTGATGAGTCCTGCGTGGGCAGAAGGCCTTCCCTCTGTCCATACACATTTTTTTTTTAAAGATTTTATTTATTCATTTGACAGACAGAGATCACAAGTAGGCAGAGAGGCAGAAAGAGGAAGGGAAGCAGGCTCCCCGCTGAGCAGAGAGCCCTATGTGGGTCTCTATCTCAGGACCTTGAGATCGTGACCTGAGCTGAAGGCAGAGGCTTTAACCCACTAAGCCACCCAGGCACCCCTGTCCATACACATTATTTGTCCTCTGCGGCTCACAGAGCTGCTGTACGAGGTCCATCTGTCCCTCAGAATGAGCCGCATTCCTCAGAGGGACCTTGCAGAGATCCAAACCGGGCGCCATGAGACTCAAACAGCTTGCATCCACCCCCTACTCCACTTATCCATTCAACAAATATTTATGGAGCAGTTTCTGTGCCTCGCCCGCTAAGCCCCGGGACTGCTTCAGCCATGAGAAAGGACAGCGGGGTCACTGCCCTCATGGAACTTTGTGTCTCCAAGCGGTAGCCACTCGGTGGATTCTCACAAATCATGAGTTGATCACAATACGGTATCTATGAAGAAAAGCAGAGGTCTCCACAAGATCCTTAGGGAACCTAATCCAGTCTGGGGGTTTAGCAAATCTCCCTTTAAAAAAAAAAAAAAAAAAAGGATTTTTCCTTTGGGACTGGAAGGGGTTACACCGTGCAGCACTGGGAGACCGGGGCCTGTTCTTGGCAGAGGAGACCGTGTGCTCCAGAAAGTGCCGGAAGGTCAGGGTGGCTGGGGTGTGGCGCACCAGGAAGGATGGAGGGATGAGTGGTGGCCAGATCTGAACGGCCTGGAAGGCTTTGGGAAGGAGCTCCGTCTTTGTCCTGAGAGCAACTGGAAGGCCACTGAAAGGTTTCAAGAAGAATGATGGGACCAGGCTTGGATCTCCCTTTTGGCTTTGAGCAGATGCCATGCCATGCAGATGTTCCTTGGGATTATCCTGGTACATTCAGCCCCAGCCGGAAATGACTGTGGGGAAAAAACGAAACGGAACAAAATATGGCGTCCTCCTCTCATTGTCCTGTTCGCCAGCTGTGGACTCCCGGGCTCTCTGAGGAAGAAATCGCTCCAGACAAACTGAGGACAGACGTAGTCTGCAGGCTCCAAAGGGATGAACTAGTGTGACAGAATGACACAAAAAACCCCAACACACAAAACCCTGGGTGTCCCAGGTCAAATTTAAATTGACTCTGAAAGGGCTAAGACTCTATGATTATATGATCGTTATGGGCACAACTGCTAATCATGCAGAATGCCTGGGCTCTTCTGTCCAGTAATCTCTAAGGTGGTTCTCTGAGGGCTGGAGGGTGTCTATCACATCCCGACAAAAGGAAATGAGCTTGATCCAACCGTTAAGGATGGAGGTCAGGGGGACTCGTTTAAACTTCATTCATTCCACAAAGCTTCGTTGAGTGCTAAAGGGGGAAGCATTCAGGTAGGCTCTGCCATGAGTTGTCCTAGGTGTTGAGTGGAATTCGTTCCCTTAGCCCGTTGCCTTTGGTGCCAATAATTAGGCTTGCTATTGCTCTTTAGGTGGCAAAAGTTCTCGTTTCCATTCACAGGATCTGTAATAGTTATTAAGCATAAGACTAGCACAAGATGGGGTTTTGAAGAGGTGTGAGACACAGTCTTTGCCCTCAAAAGACCTCTTCACCCAAGAGTTCATGCAAAGGTGAGAAAAATAGTATTACCAGGCAGCAAGTGGTGAGGGCTCTGCGAGCTCGCCATGTGAATGGTGGTCAGTGGACGGAGGGCGGGGAACGCTTCGTGAGAGGAGTAGAAGGTTTGGGGCTTAAACGAGAATGGGGCTAGGAGGGAGGGCAGGCAGAGGAGAGAGCTCACGTCTGGCTCTGGGGGAGGAGGGGAGGTGTAAGAAATCTGAATTGCCAAGCAAGGATCCAAAAAGAGTGAGAGCGTGGGGAAGGGGGGTCGTCCAGAGAGATTACTGGACAAAGGAGCCATTGACTGAAGTGGGGATTTTTCTGGACGGGTGATTACTTTGGGGGAAATGTTGACTCGGGACTTGCTAGCATGAAGGATGAGATACCCAGCAAGGGGGCTGCCTCATTCACGGGGCCAGTCTGAGCTGGAAAGGTGCACTCAGAAGTCACTTCCAAGGCTCCTTAAAACGATAAGACAGGATGAGTTCTCGAGCGCTGGAGCAGGTGCAAAGCCTCGTCAAGTGGAATCAGGCTTACACCTGCCCACGAGGAGGTGGCAGGAGGTGGCAAGCCCCCGGTGGTACAGTGGGGCTAGAAGGCTCTCTGCAGAAAAGGCAGAAGACAATGTCAAGAAAGTGGAGCATGTTCCCTTCTTGGCTGCCACTGAGAAGCCAAGAAAAAGCCTTGAGAGTCAAGACTGAACATGACCCTTGGACGGAAGTCATTGGCCGCCTGGAGAAAGCAGCCGTGAGCCAGTCAGCTTGGCAGGTGTTTGCAGTAGGCGATGATGACGTAAATGGAGGGAGGAAATTTTTGCTGTTGGTTTTTTTTTTTTTTTTTTTTTTTTTTTTTAAAGTAGGCTCTATGCACCTTGAGATCAAGACTGAGCTGAGATCAAGAGTAGGACTCTTAACCAATGGAGCCACCCAGGTGCCCCTAGACCAGAGGTTTTTAAACGAGGTGGAAAGTACTAATCACCTGGAGGAAACCTGAGAAATAATGACTTCCTAGGCCCCACATGAGACCTCTGAGTCAGATCTCTACAGGTGAGCTCCGGAAACAGACTGCTCACGGGTGGCTCTGCAGGAGCCAGTCCCCAGATCAGCGTCTGAGAACCCTGATAGGCGGTAAGAGGTGAACAGTAGCATGTCCTTAAGGGAGAGGGGCTGAGGCCATTCTCTTGGTGGTTTGTTTTTTCTTTAATTTCATTTTTAGAATAGAGGAGGCCTGAGCTCTTTTTCCAGGCCACGGAAGAAATAGTTTGATTGAAGACATAAGACAGAGTGGGACACGGGACATGGTCAGGCATTCCCACAGAGAAGGAGCCAGGTGCAGGAAATGGGAGAGGTTCTCCTTAGCCAGCATGGGGAGCAGCCTGGGAGGAGGTGGCCTGGGGCGGAGGGTTGGATGTGGGACAGACATTCAGGAGAAAATTCGAGTCAGTGAAGGGTAACCCCTGGATTCTCTCTCTCTCTCTCTCTTTTTTTTTTTTTTTAAGATTTTCTAAATATATTTATTTGACAGAGAGAAAGAGAGACATCAGGAGAGGGAACACAAGTAGGGGGAATGGGAGAGGGAGCCTGATGTGGGGCTCGATCCCAGGACCCCGGGATCCTGACCTGAGCCAAAGGCAGAAGCTGAACCGACTGAGCCACCCAGGCTCCCCTCCCCCTGGATTCTTCAATGGATTCGAAATGCAGCTTGGCAGATTTTTGAAAAACAGAGTCAGTGCCCCTAAGCCAGCCTCTTGTTGACTCCTCAGGAGTGTTGAGCAAGTCATATGTCACTTTCGTCACGCCAGCTACACCCGGGAAACACAGGTTATGAAAGTGTAGAATTATGAAACGACACCCGTAGTGTGGTTACACAGGAGCTTTATCTTTCGAAAGTTTCTAATTCACAGCTTCCGAGGGGATGTGCTCTGCCTGACAGTTGATACCCAGGTTGTGGGAAGACCGGGGCTAAAAGCAGAAATGCCCCCAAGATCCTGTTTTGGACCCGGGCAGCATCACCTGTGAGTCCTGATGTCAGGGCAGAAGGGGACCCCTTGGGCGCTGTGCCCGCGGGCTGTGCTGAAAGTGGGTTCTCAGCTTTGTGGCAGGAAGTATTGGGTCACGGATCACATCTCACACCCTTTTCTCACTGGCGGGCCTGGCTCCGTGTGACATTGGGTCTGTCATCTTTTCCTTCTACCTCTCCTCCCTTCTACCCAGCGTCTGCCTCGTCCAGCGTCACCGGTGGATTGTCTTTGCTTCCAGAGAAGCATGTCTACTGTGTTCTTACGATAGTCATGAACTTAGTGGTCCAGGGAGTAAAACCACTATGATGCTTTGAGCTCTTCCTGTGTGCGCTTTACCTAGCATGTCCCTTTGAAATGTGCACTGGCCGCATTTCTGCTTTACTATCCTATGACCATTAAGCAATCTTTTCTTCTTGCAAAAGACAATACACATATTATTACTAATAATACTGCTCACCGTATGCTGGGAGCTGTTCTAAGTATTTTAGTGTCTTGATGCACTTGAAACTCACAAGAACCCTATGAGGTAGTCACTTTTTAAAATTTATTTTATTATTTCTGAGATTTTTATTTATTTATTTGACCAGAAAGAGAAAAATTGGGCAGCAGGGAGAGGGAGAGGGAGAAACAGGCTCTCCACTGAGCAGGTAGCCCCACGTGGGACTCCATCCTGGAACCCTGGAAACATGACCTGAGCCAAAGGCAGCCACTTCACCAACTGAACTACCCAGGCACCCCTGATGTAGTTATTTTGATCCCCATTTTATAGAGGGGGGCTTAGAGCAATGAGATGTGTGGCTCTAAAGTCACACCATTACTGTGAGCCAGAGCTCTGTAGCTGTAAATGACACCATTCATGGAAATGTAGTTTCCCAGAAGGGGAAGCCATGCTTGGGGGTTCCAGCTGTTTGTCCTTTTGCTGTCTGATGTCTCAGCACCGTCTCGGATAGGCGTTCTCTGGATAATCTCAGCCGAGATCTCGGCCGGAGGGGTCAGGCTGCCCATCTTCATCACGTGCTGCTGGAATTTGGAAAAACCAGTTGCATTCACCCCCTCAAAGTTTGCAGTTCCTTCCCTGAGGTTGTGTAACAGAAGAGTGAGGCTGAGGCCAGCCCTGATGCATAAATCTCAGAGAGTCGATGGACAGGGAGGCCACTCATTAATTAATTAATTCATTCATTCAAGAAACAGTCCACGCCACCCCGGCGTGCCGTGTTTGCGTTGTGGAGACAGAAGTGTGGGAATATGTAGTCCCTGGAGAAGACATTCACAGGCCACTGCGGTGATCTGCCTGTGGTGGGTGGAGGTTCAGAGGAGGGCCCTAACCCAGACAGCAAGGTGAGTGGGAGGTGTTACTTCCTGTGAACCCAACGTTACCCCATGCATGGTGCAGGGTGAAACCCACAGATGGCGGGCTTTCAGGATTTAGGGTAGGAGGCAGTACATTCCCATGGTGCAAGGCCCATACTTAGGGGATTATCTCTCTCACCCAGAGAGCAAAGTACGACAAAGGCAGTCTTCCCAACAGCCACCTCTCAAGGTAGTGGCCACTGGGCAGCATGCCAACACCAAAAAGCTTCAGACTGAGGGTCCAACTGGGGGTCCTTTCTGTAATCAGCCGGCCGAGTGACTTTAAACAAGGTATCTAGTCCTCTGAACTTCACCTTCTTGAGGTAGAAAGCTGGAGATAAGACCAATCTCTTTGGGTTGTTGGGAGCTTAAGGATCCAATGAATGTCATGTTCAGACTTACTTCTGGCACATTCGCAAGAGCTAGCACTGTTTTGCATAGGTGGTTCTCAGCCAGGGGTGATTTCTCCTTCAGGGGACATCTGGCATGCTCTGGAGACATTCTGACTGTCACTCTGGGGAGGAAGTAGTCTCAGCAATTCGGGGGTAGAGGCCAGGGATGCCGCTAAGTGTCCGAGGACAAGGCACAGGACAACCCTACAGCAGACAGTGACCTAGGCTAAGTGTCCATAGTGACAGAGTCCAGAACGTTTATTCTGTGGATATGTTAATGCACATAATCCCCAAAGGCGCCCCCTGCAGTCGTGCTGTTCCCATTCCCCTGTTTTAGATCAGGACATGCTGGAGGGACTTAAACACTGGAATTTAAGTGTCTTCCTCAAGTATCACTAGCTAGGGAGAGCTGGGATTTGCACCCCGGGCTCCCGGGTCCAGAGTGCTCAGTGGAAGGGCTTATCCTAGGACACTTTCCATGGGGCGAGGTGGAAGGGCAGGGCAGGTGGGCTAGCCAGACGCTTCCTTTCTCCTGTGCCAGTGACTCCTGAGCTCCAGTGAGGGTCAGAATGACACGAAGAACAAAGCAACCTTGCAGATCACAGGGCCCCACATCCAGGCCATGGTGCTGTGGCTGCGTTTGGGGCACGAGGCTCTCCCCCAGTCCTCGGGGAAGCTTTCATGGAGAGCAGCGGTGTGAAACCAGACCTACAGTTGTTTGGTTGTTTTCTGAATCTCAGCTTTTCAGGAGCTACTATGTGAAGAGCTTACCATAATTTCACGACGTTGTCTCAAGGAGAAAAATAAGTGCAAGAGCTTTGGGGCCTGAGGATGACTAGTATCTTCTAAAGGACACCCCATCCGTATGAATCCGTTCCTAGCCTATCTCCAGGTGAGGGCGGGACCCTGGCACTCGGCTGTCTCCCGTCGCCTCGAATGCTCGACACGGAACTCGTGCCTTCCTGTTCCCACCCTCAGCTGTTGCTTCTTAGGACACTGCCCTCCCTGCTGTCTCGGCATCACCCGGGCCCCAGACATCAAGCACCTGGAGTTCGCCTTCCTTCCACGAATGCGGCCAAAATTCTTCTGTCGTTACGTTTCTCCTTTTGTTCTCCTCCTCTTCCCGGCCATCTCCGCTCTCCTACAGGTCAAGCCTTTACCCCCACCCTGGGGAGAGGGGGTAGCAGACTCTGCAGAAACCTTCTATGTGTTCTACCAGCCTCAAATCCTTGTCCTCCGATGCGCCCAGCCAGAGAAATCTCTGCAAATGCTGCTTTAGGTCCTTTGCGGATCTAGGGATTCATTCACTGGTACTTACTGAGCGCTCCACTGTGCCACGACGTGCAGGGCTGGAGAGACAAAGATGAGCGTGACCCCAGGAGGTCCCGTTCTTCCTCCGTGGTGCCCAGCTCAAGCTCCACCCCTGAACTCGTCCCATACTGTATTGCTCTACATAGCCTCTCCGCTCTGTCCCCACTCGCTCATTTCCCACTCTGTGGCTTTGTCACGTTCCTCGAGACCCGAGGCATCTCCTCTCTCATTCACTTACCTAACTCCTATTCATCCCTCAGAACCCTGGTCACATCTTCTTTCCACAGTGAATGCCTCCTTAACCTTCCACTCCAGGACCATCTCTCTCTTTTCATCATCTTTACCATATCCAAAGTCACCGTTATTTTTGGAACTGCTACTTAACATACACATATGGATTCATTTTTATGCATGTCTGGTAGGGGATAAAAGGTTGCAATCTGGAACAGTTTATTGTAAAGGATTTAGTCACTCTGGGCGGCATGGTGGGTACAGACACAAAATAGGCATCAGTCTGCCAATTGTAGTTTTAAATTCCTGTGGATGGACCTTTTCAAGCCCAGATCTGCAGGCTGCGTGCCTGGCTTCCCCACTTGGACCGAGAGTAGCTGCTCAGAATGGCCCAAACCCACAGAGGCCCCGGTTAGTATCTGCGTCTGGCAATAATTCCAAGAATTTCTGGATTTGTCCTCCCGTGATTCTTCCCGGAGTTTTCTGACGGCTCAAGGGAACGAGGAATACTTCAACGATGGCTCATGTTTATCAACTGCCTTACTATGGGCCGAGCATTGCGTGACATGCTTTACAGGCACTGCCTTGTCTGACGCTCGGAGTCCCCGCAGAAGTCTGGGACCATCACCTCCATCTTCCATGTGAACAAATCCATGCTAAGGGAGGTTCAGGGGTTTGGACAGCCTGATCGGAGCTGCCATCAGGGAAATCCAGGCCTGTTTGTATTCCTAACTGGTGACACTTCTAGGCAATCTGGGGTTGGGTCTAAAAACTATGAAGACCCCCAAGTCTTTCCAATTTCTACACGGATCCTGGAACTTAGAGCCTTTGTGATCTGCGGTACTCTGTATCAAAATGAGGATTATTTTAGCAATAACACAGTTCCAGGTGAAAAGACATTGTGTCCTATTTAGTCAGAGAAGATTTTAAAATAATTGCTGCTTGGTTGTAAGCCCGGCTCTGGATGACTGAGAGGGTAGCGGGTAAAAGGGCGCATGCACGAGTTACCATGTTTTCTAGGAAAACCAAGAGATGAAAAGCCTCCCTGGGACATTTCACTCTGGAAATGAATACGCCTGTTGGTTCTGTTTCAAGGCCGCTAATGAAATCTTTTCTTTTGGGCATGGGCTCCTTGTCCCGGGTAGTTTTCTCTCCTGCAGGTGGTCTGGAATGCTTGATGTTGCTGCTTGGGGTTCCCCACTGGCAATGAAGGAAGGTAACATCTCCTAGCCTGATGGAGAACAGAGCTGTGAAGCTTAGAAATGTGGAATTCATACCCATGACCACACGTGCCAATTTTCATGGTTCTTAAGCATCTCTTTGAAGAGGCAAACTTGATGGGGGAGTGGTTGCATCCCTTGAAAAATTCACTTTTGTTGTGTTTTATAAAAATCCCAATTCGGAGAGGAGTGTAGTGGAGATGAAGCGAGCTAACATTTGGGTCCAGAAGGAATGGCAGGCAAGAAAGATGCTCTCAGTAATTCTGAATATTACGGAGACTTCTCTTTGGAGTCAGTTGTACTTTTTGTGTCAGTTCTTATTAAAGTAATAGCAGACCCCTTGATAATAAAACTTCATTAAAGATGGACAGGTTCCTGAGCGAATCTTGAGCACTAAGAATAATAATAAAAAATGTTTCATTGAACCTGCTTTTAAGGTCTCCGATGTTTTAATTCCCCCAGTCTCTCAGAATGCAGCTGCTCGAAGAATGCCTCACATTTACAGTTTTTCTTAATCCTGTGAAACACCAAATCACTTTTACCCTTTTTACCTTTTAGCATTGAATAAGCCTTATCACTCTTGTGTTTTCCCAGTTGAGATACTTAGAATTATGTTGGGAAAATATAACTTAGGTTCTGTTTCTTTCAGAATTTGCTCATGTGAGAAAAGCATTTTTTAGAAAAGATTTCACCAGAGGTCACATGTGTTTCTTCAGTTTCTCAGAAGATCAAAGCAGAATGGAATGGAACACTATTCCTCTCCTGGCCCCTTGTTTCTTTTTTGTTTACTGTCCAGTATGGGGATACTATTTTGGAATCTCCAGCATGAGGTCTGTGCCAATCGAGAATTATATCTGTTTGCTAGTAGAGATCTAGCTACCCTGCTTAAGCAAGTAAGTGTTTAATTCTCTTAACTAAAACCACAAAGACAGGGCAGTCTTTGCTTAGTAAGAAACTTCACGGTGTCATCAGGAAACCAGGTTCATTCTATCTTTCTGCTCCATTAGATGGAGACGTCTATGGTTAAGGACGCCTCATCAACGAAGGTGGCTGCTGGAGCACCAGTCATTAAATATGAGTTCTTATCAGGAAAGAGAAGGGAGGACTTCTTGAAAAACTCATATATTAAGTTCTACTTTATCTTGTTGGTCACATGTGGGTGATATGTCATGTCATTTTTTCACCTAGGCACATGTCCAAGATTTTAGTAGTAAGAAAGAAAGGAAGAATGGATTACCACCAGAAATACCTAGCACAAAGTTTGTGTTTTAGTCTGGTGATTCTCTAGTTGGGCTAGATGATGTTGCAGCAACAAATTAACCCCCAAATTTTGGTGACTTGATGTAGCAAAGATATTTCCCTTGCTCGCACAAAGCCCGATGTAAGTCCCGTGGCTCTGAGGTGTTCCTCCTGTCTGTGTGATGACGGCTTCCTTTTACGCCCCCTACACTCAGCACGCGGCGTCTGGGACACTGAGGCAAGGAGAGATAAAATGGGGGTTCTCAGGAGGGCTTTTCACGGTGCCCTCATGAAAGTGACCCACGTCACTTCTGCTACAGTCCTTGGGCCACAACTAGTCGTACAGACCCTTCTTAGCCCAACAGGGCTAGGAAGTACTGTCTTCCTTATGGCAATGAATTTGGCTATGCAATTCAGTTTTATTTCCAAATGAAGCCAATTGGATTCAACAGGTCCCCAAACAGAGTAAAAGCCTGGTTTTCAGCAACCCTATGTCAAGTGTTTACTATGTTCCAAAGCATGGTGTCCAGTGTTCTGGGTACAGATATGAAAAAGACCGGAATTTCCTTTCAATGAACTTACTGTCTAATAAAGAAGACATTAGCACACCTGGAGAGTAATAATGGCAAAAATAAAAGTAAACGTTGGGGGCTCTGGAAATTGAAAGTTGGGAGGATTTCTAGCTGTTGCCCAGGGAAAGTTTTTTGGAGGAGGTGATAGGCAAATGGGTCCTTGGAAGATTAGTGGAATCAAGCTGGGGGAGGTGGTCCAGTCACTCGTGTCTCCCTCCAGAAATTTTCTGAATCAGTAGGAAGGCCAGGTTATAATTTCAAGGCTACCAGCTAGGTGGTCTTAGGAAAGTTTTTTTTTCTGTAAGATGAAAGAGTTGGATAAAGTGATCTCTTTTGGCTCTCCTACTTCGAATAACTCTAATGTGATTCTCCGTTTAGTAAAAAAAAAAGTCTTTTATTTATTTATTTTTACATAATCTCTACACCCAACCTGGGGTTCACACTCATGACCCCGAGATCAAGGGTTGTATACTCCACGGACTGAGACACCCAGGCATCCCCCCGTCATCTGCAGTTCTTAAACCAACATCTCAAAAGCCTAATGATGTGGCCTGAGCACCTACAGACAATAAAGCCTTCCAAACAGCATCGTCAATGCTCATGGAAACATACCTGCAAAAGAAAGAAAAAAACAGAAGAAAAATCTAACTGTCAGGCAATATTCACTATTGTTCTCTCATTTTATTGCCATTTCTTCCGGGAGTTTTCATGCCTCGGTTTAAAGATTTGGTTTTGCTTCTTTTTCTTTTGAACGTAGTCGCCAAGTAGAGCATGGGCTCTATTAGAGATATCTTTATCTCTTAGTAGACTACCTTGAGAGTTTTCTTCTATGTTATTTCAAAGTTTTCGGGCACATGAGCAAATACGATAACTGTGACATTCAGATCCATTCCTGTGCCTCCTTCTGACTAGCTATTTAAAAACCAAGTTTCTGTCACATACCAGTGAGGCTTAGTAGAAATGAAATAATACTGTAGGAACTTTAATCTTGCAAGAGTGGGCATCAGGTTGCTTTTATTATAGTTTGGTCGTTAAAAAATTAGAGCTCCAGTCTGCTGGACCCCAACCACACATCAGCAACTTTAACACACGCTTTAGGTAGATTATTGACTCATTGCTCCCAGCAACTGATACTTATTTTGCAGATGATCAAACTGAAACTGAGCTGACATACCTTGGTTAATGTCTCGTATCTAGAGAGTGGCTGAACCAGGAGTCACATTTAGTTTCTGTGAGTTGTGAGTCTTTGTTAACTACCAGGTAGTATGGTCTGTCTGCATGGCCAATAACAGAAAATGAACTGAAGTTCACGTAGGCTTAAAGGTCGGATATAACTAAAGCCCACACAGATCTTGCAAGCTTCAGGTAGGGCAGGATTTAGGTGTCCACCAAGGTTCCCTCTTGCCTCCCTTGCCAGCACCTGCAGTTAGGTTCTCCAGATGGCAACTTCCAGTGGCTATCACAGGGGGTGACTTCCGTGCCCATAGAACTTTCTATTCCAGAATGGCCAGTGGAAGTTCAGTGGTACGATCTCACTGGCTTATTTTTCCTATGTGGCCATCCCCGCCCCAATTACAGTTGTGGGGGTGGACATTTCCGGTTGCTCAAGTCTCAGTCACAGTTGGTGGGGGAGGGGGTGGTAGATTTCAGTCCTGTCCGAATTTCATGGACTGAGAGGGGCTGGTGTTCTCCGAAGGAAAGTTAGCAAAGAAAGGTATCAAAAGAATGCAAAATAGGTACTGGAAAGGCAAAACCAAGCGCTGTCCTCCACACTGAGTTTCTCTGTAAGGCGTTATTTTTTCCCCCATCTGCCTCCAGTAGAGCGAACACTTTGCCATGTGGTGTTACCTCCCAAGAACACTTCACTTATGTCTTAGAAAAATAAATACACAGCCAATTTGCAGATTATACCTTCCTTAGTTCTGCTATAAATTATATGACTTGTTCTTGGCAAAGCTGGAAGTCAAAGCGGGTTTTTTCTCCTCGCCCTCACCAACTCGAAGAATGAGTGGCATTCACTAGAGTGTGTGTCCAGGGATGAATTTGCCCATCGGAAGGGGAGAGCTAAATTTATGGGAAGACTCACACCTTTGCAGACGGTTCCAAGCATTAGCAAAAGGGTGAGGAGCCTATAGGCAAGCAGGAGATATTTTTCCTGCTGACACTGGGCCAAACCTTAATTTACAGTATTGAAAAAATTCGTGAATCTGGAGGAAACCCATTATGGTCACCTTAGTCACATTAGAATTCCCCAATTTTTTCAGCACGTCCCAGGTGGTTTGAGAAGACCATAATGTGTAGAATTCTAGCCGCAGGAAAAGACAAAACCAGAAGTCCAAAAACCTGGGTTCTCGGCTCTACTTGGACCCTCATCAGCAGGGTGGTCTTGGACTGGTCCCTTTATGTCTCTCAGTCTTGATTTCCTCCTCTATAAATGTAGGATTTGGTTTATATGCGTTATTCAATGCTGGGGGACCCGGGAAGTCCCAGTCAGATATCCATCAGAAACACAATGCATGGGCCATTGGAACTGTTCCCGAGGCTCAGTCCTTTCAATATCGTTATTCCAGATCTTTTAGGAGTTTCTATTCCTGGCTATATAGTTTGCCTGCTTGGCACTAAGCCCTTCTCTACCTAAGTGTGCTGCAGGGACAGATTGGCTTTACCAGCAAGGAAATCTGGTTGATTTTATTTTGAGAACTTTTAGGTTTTAAGACATCCCTTGGTAGAACTGTAGGCATCTCCACATTTAGAAATTACGGATTCAAGTAGTTCATTAAGACACTGTGATATTAGGACTGTAGAAGGCCCTGTCAAGGATGCTGGTGTTTATTTAGTTTTTAGCTGGGCCACTATCCTGATACTTTATGGTTTGGGGAGCAATGTGCACTAGGCTTTTCTGTTATGTCCTAAAATCAAGTATTTTTAAAAACCTCATCTATTGGGAATTTGATTGTGAGGTTCTCATATATACTCATTCATTCTCCGTTTGTTAAGTGCGTATTATCCACCAGGTGCCGTGGAAGAAATGTACTGACACACATTTACTTAAGTGGCTCTGGCAGGCAAAAGCTCTTTTTGAAGATGAGGAGGCAAACTTGGAACTCATTTTTTTAAAGGTTGATTCAATAAAATGCAATGCCACTTATCAGTCCTAACTTTCCTGTTTCTTACAGCCTTTTATACTTAAGTTATTTTTTTACATTGATATATAATTCACGTAAAATAAAATTCATGATTTTTAATGTAGGCACATTAGCAGTTTTTCATATACTCAGTGGGCTATGCAATCGTCACTGCTGTCTTATTCCAGAACATTCCGCCACCCTAAAAACAAAAACAAAAACAAAAACAAAACCCAAAAAAACCCATATCCATTAACAGTCAGTTCTGATTCCTGTTCTCTTACCACCCCCCAACCACTACTCTACTTATTTTCTTTATGGGTTTGCTTAGTCTGGACAATTCATGTAACAAAATCAGACTGTATGTGACCTGTTGTGTCTGGCTGCTTTCGGATGGTCCATCCATCCACGTCGTGGTGTGAATCAGGCTTCATCTCCTTACACTGCCGAGTGACGTTCTGGTGCATGGACTGACCACGTCTTCCTCATCCACTCACCATCTGATGGGCATTTGGGTTATTTACACTTTTTGTTACAATTTTAAAAGATTTTATTTATTTATTTGAGAGAGAGAGCGCGAGTGATCACAAGCAGGGGGAGCAGCAGAGGGAGAGGGAGAAGCAGGCTCCCCACTGAGCAGGGAGCCCGATGTGGGGCTCGATTCCAGGACCCTGGGATCCAAGCCAAAGGCAGACGCTTAACCGAATGAGCCCCCAGTGCCCCTACCTACACTTTCTGGTTATTATCTACAATGGCTGCTATGAACATTTGTGCACAGCTTTTTGCGTGAATGGACGTTTCAACTCTTTTGGGTCTATATCTAGGAGGGCACTGTTGGGTTCTGTGGGGATCCTGTTTCCCTTTTAAAGGAACTGCCAGACCATTTTCCCGAAGTGGATTCACTTGGATGTTCCCTAACCATCCCAGAAATTAGTTTTCCTCCCAGTTTCCCGGTGAGGGCGCTAAGGCTGTGAGCTGACAGATGCTTCCCCAGGGCCCCCAGTGTGGGGTTTATGTATGTAGTTGGCTTTCCCCGAGCCCCCGTTCCCTCCCCGGCGTGGTTCCCAATGAGGGTCCACAGAGGAGTCAAATACGGGGTCCGTACATTGTTGGCCCTCGAGTCTGCGGGACTTCTGCGGGAATCCTTACCCGTGGTCGTGAAGGCACGTCCAGCCATGTGCGTTGGTTCAGATGCAAACAGCCCAGAATCAAAGGACAGACGGAAACAGACATGCCTCCATTCCTGAGGAATTTCGGGGGATGTGCCTCCACTGGGGATGCAGCTTCCTAATCTCCACACTGCCCCATCAGTTCGGGTTTGATTTTCTTAAAGGAGAGAATGTGTGAGCAGCTGGCATTGGCTGTGTCTTTGAAATGAATGATTTTATAGTGAAATCATGTCATCGTGGGAGTTTGGGACTATGTTGAGAAAGAATAACAATCCTGAACATATCTATTATTCTTCCCCTTTTCCTGCACTGGAGTGTGTGTGTGTGTGTGTGTGTGTGTGTGTGTGTGTTACCGCGTCTCCGACCACGGTCCCGTGGGCTGGGCCCAGAGAGTGCACGCTCTTCCCCTTCCAGGGACAGTAACTGCACCTCGAGGAGGTGGAGTGATCGGCTCTGGGTCACATGGGAGAGCCAGAAGAAGCCTTTCCCAAATCCTGTCCCTTGGACTGGTGCCTGGACAGGACTGTGTTTCCACAGAGGCAGGAGGAAATGAGACCAGGAAGGGCAAGGTAGTGAGGTTTTCACATCACTAAACTTATTCCATTTGAAGAACTGTCTTTCATTCTAAAATCAAGTACCTCTTATTGTGATGTTGGTAAACTCTCTCTCTTTTTGTTTTTGCTCTTCCCTGAAATCTGCCTGAGCGGGGTCAGGCTGGCTTCCAGCCTTTCTGATTAATCACGTTGCTGTTTTCCCCTGAGCACCTCATCCTGGGTAAAGCAAGATACCTTCTTACAGATCTGGCCATTTTTCCCACCTGCAGGTATCCCGTGCAATTTTGGTAGCTGGCCTCCCGGTTTTCTGCTGCATTTTGGGGATTCACAGACTGGCGGGCTCACCACGCAGGCAGAAATGACTTGTTTGGTCCTCTGGTTTCTAATGGTGAGTAAATACGTCTAACTGTTGGATTTGATAATTATTGTGATTTTTCGGGGTGGGGGGTGGGGGGAGGAGGTTGGAACTGATGTTTCTAGCAAACTGTTATGGGCTATATTTGAAGGGCTGTAACAAGTACTCATTTTCTGCCTGATTCTCCATCTGGTGAAAAGCAAGGCTCAACCCAGACAGGTTAATTAACTTGCCCACATCCCATTCCAGTGAGAGGAACTGGAAGTGGAGAGCCTTCTACTTCTAAATATTACTCATCAACTTTAAGCTGTAATCGTGGGAACAATGTGCAAGTTACCAGTGGAAAAATCCACTCGACTTTCTGGAAACCCTGAGCAAAAAGACACGGCACGATCAGAATAATGTCAAGTCGCTGAGTGCCAGCTGCCCCTCCCCTAAACCAGCCTTCCCCCAACTTTTCCAACCAGAATCCACCCTGCTCCCCTTGCCGCTTCTTCCTGCTGCCTTCGGGATCTCCTGAGAAGAATTAGTCTTCTCTCGAAGGTGGTGTTTCATGTGTCTTCCAGCTACTTCTCATTCCCTTCTCCTCTATAGGTAACCATGTTCTCATCCCCACTTTACAGATGGAAAGCCCAAGGCACAGAGACATTAAGACACTCACCCAAGGTCACACAGGGCTGGGGTCTGTACGTCAATCTGGCTCCGAGTCCTCTGTGCTGTGCTGCCCCCTCTGGTTCTGTGGCTTTCCTCCTTTTACCTACATACAGTGTATTTCTTTACCTAAGTGAAGTCAGTCACCTAAGCTATATAATACACTGGAATTTCGCTGGGGAGACCATTGCAAATGTCCAGGAAAGACCACGGGCTCTGGAGTCAAACAGCTGTACTCCCTTGTTTCTGCAGACATTTCCTAGCGGTGTGACCTTGACGGGTCGGTGAGCGGAGACAGCCTCGACCAACTCATCTGTGTGATTGAGAGAATGCCGGGACCTGTCCTGCCAAGGAGTCTGGCTGAGAGTGTGAGCTCCGGCTCAGGACGGCCTAGGGCCCCCGTTCTGGGGTCAACAGGTGCATGCCCGTTTGCCTCCCTTCATTCCCTCTTCCACCCTTCTCCTTTCTTCTACTGAAACACTCACTTAGGCTTGGTGTTTTCTCCTGACTCCAACCACCTGCTCCTTTGCTGGAAGAGGGCAAGGGCGCATCCCCCGAGAGGTCCATGGCATGGAGTGATACATTCAGAAAGGGTGTGAGTGTCAAATGTGTCAAATGGCGTGCTTTCTCGTGGGAAATTAGAAACGCCATCTGAGAGAGAGAGAGAGTGAGAGAGAGAGAGAGAGAGTGTGTGTGTGTCAGTCTACGGAACCCTGAATTGTCCCGCATGAGCATTTGCACCACGGGGAAGTGAGAAATGGAGTTGACGGGATGGGCGTGGAACACCAGCCCCATTTCTCACATGTGGATTGATTGGGAGGAGGCCTGCGGGCTGGGGAGGCCGCCCCTGTGGTGTGGGCTCACTGCCCAGGGAGTCCAGGCCTGCCCGCTGCCCGTCTACCCAGAGCCCTCCCCAGAAAACCTGAGGAATTTACCAAACTCAACCAGATGTTCTCGCTTCTCCGCTTTTGTTTTGAGAAATGACTCTAGGTCATAATTCTTCCTGTTACTAAAACTACATCATAGGCGGAGATGGCCTGGTATGCTCTATGCCTATAGATCCTTCTGTCCCCTGGGCCAACATGAGTATGTTTAACGGAAAAACAAAGGTGCTGCTGTGGAATGCCCAGCATTGAAAACACGCTTTTTCATCCTTTCATCTAAAGGACAAAGCTACAGTATTGAAGACAATTTTGAGAATAGGCTTAAAAAATCAGCCATGATTCGGCCAGCTTCAATTTCTACGATTATTTGCGTGCATTAGATTTTAACCTTCTCCCCCAACTGCAGACATTCTGCACGAGCAGAAGCATAGTGTGGGGGAAACTAGGTGTGTCTGGGGCCTAGATTTTGCAGCCGTGTTCTTTGTAATTGTCACTTTAATGGCTTTCGTGGGAGAGGGGAGCATTCCCAAGCTCCTCTTGGGAATGAAGAGAGTGACTCCTGGGCACAATGACAGTGACGTGACATCATGTGCTAACCCATGTCCCTGTTGGTGAGTATTGCCAGTTTTGTGCAATTCTAGGTGGTGCTGGCAAGCAGCTAAGAACAGCTTACCAGACACAGAGACCTAAGTCTAGTATCTTCAGCACATGAAAAGAACAAAACGAAACCAAAGGTGGGCTGCTCAGAGCTGGTCTGTTGTCGCATGAAGACATCAGTGGCCTGGGCTGTTCTTGTTTTTCTGCTTTGCCATCCTTCCCGCCTTGCTTCCAAGTTCAAGGTTACAAGATGCCTGGTACACTGAGGCCCCAGGGTCTGCATTCCAGGTGAGAAGTGGGAAGAAGAGAGCAAGGCACTTCCCCACTTCTGCTGTCTGTTCTGTTTTGTTTCTTTTCTTTCTTTCTTTCTTTCTTTTTTTTTTTTTAAAGATTTTATTTATTTGAGAGAGAGAGTGAGCCCACACAAGCAGGGGAGGGGCAGACAGGCAGAAAGTGAAGCAGACTCCCCACTGAGTAGGGAGGCTGACATGGGACTCCATCCCAGGGCCCCAAGATCATGCTCTGAGCGGAAAGCAGGTGGGCTGAGCCACCCAGGCAGGGGCTCCTGTCTATTCCCTTTTAAAGAGCCTCCCCAGAAGTTCAGTGTCAGAGCTCCTCGGCTGTGTGACCTTGGGCAAATTAGACAGACTCTCTGAGGCTCATTTCCTCATCTGTAGGCTGACAGTAGCAGCTCCCGCCTCCCCGCGTGTGTGGGAAAGAACGCGCAGATACAGCCCCGGCTGGGTTGTGTGAAAATCGCGCTTGCAGTTGGGTGCGGGCCGCACGAGCTCAGTGCTCCTGCTGCAGAAGATCGTGGCCCGAGAATGCAGAACCACCCCCTTTCCTCGTCCCGAAGTGCTGCTGGGAGGCACGGAAAGCGGAACTGGACCCTGTAAGGTTCATGTCAAAGGGAAGTTCGGGAATGGCGAGATTCTGGCCGGCGTTGGGAGCCATCCAGGCTGTCACCCTCCAGGCCTTCGCTGTCTGGGAGGGAGACCTCGTGTTGCGAAAACGGGCCACCGCTAAAATCAGGCTGGAAAATCCTAATGCAGGCAGTTCCTCAAAAACTCACGGGCCTCCAGGCCAGTGGACAACCCCCTGCCCGTGGATGGAATGGTCCATAACTCAGTAATCAAAATAGTAAATCACGGGGCGCCTGGGTGGCTCAGTGGGTTAAAGCCTCTGCCTTCGGCTCAGGTCATGATCCCAGGGTCAGGGGATCGAGCCCCGCATCGGGCTCTCTGCTCGGCGGGTAGCCTGCTTCCTCATCTCTCTCTGCCTGCTTCTCTGCCTACTTGTGATCTCTGTCTGTCAAATAAATAAATAAAATCTTTTAAAAAAAAAAATAGTAAATCACATGAACACTGAGGCCAGGATCCGTATCTGTTTACTTCTGCATTCCAGGGCCTCACACTTGGAGGCGCCTGAGCAAAGATCTATTTATTAATTCTAGCCCCTAAGACCTAGGGCCAGTCTCCCGTGTGTCCTCCTGTATGTCTATGTCCCAGATGTGCTGCTCAGCCCCCACGGGTGCCTGGAGCAAAGGACTGCCCTTGTTTGAGGCACATATTTGAACAAAGGTAGTTACCGTGGTATTACAGATAACCTGAGCACGCACTCTGTGCAGGCCCTTTGTTTTCTCCACGACTTTGTTCTTTTAATCTCCCTGCAGTAGTGGGTATTGTAGAAGAAACAGAAGCTCAGAGAGGGTGAGTGATTTTCCCAAGGTCACAAAGCTAGGGAAAAGCAGAAACTGGCCCAGAGTTACTAAATCAGAACATAGATTTTTTTTTCCAGGAAAATCACTGTGAAATCCCACACACGGATTGTTAAGTGTCCTTTAGGGAACTTTATTTCAGCTGATTCACTGATTCTTAAATGGCCCACTGTAGGCAAATGATTTAGCATCTTCAATTCTTGGTTTCCTCATCTGAAGAAAGGGAAAACAACGGCGTCTACCTCCTAGGGTTTCTGGGAGGATGCAATGAGGTGAGTGCGTACGCCATGCCTGGTGCACAGTGAATGTTCGGTGCATCTCAACCGTCATTAGTACTGCCAGTTTTGTTAATTGGACGAGTAGTTCTTCATTTGTGATGTATATCACAATCATCAGTGGATGGTTCCTTTTCACAACGTAGAAGTCTAGGTCTCAAGCGGGGTATTTTGAAAAAGTTCCCCAAGTGATTCTGATTCATGTTCCCGCACGACAATCACTGTTGAGTGTGGCCCCAATATCATTAAATTTCGTTCATGATGCCAGGCTATGTGCTAAGATGCCTCCTGAAAAGGTCGTGTGAAATGAGCACATTCCTATAGGAGCTGAGAGGCAGGGGCAGTCAGGAAGGCTTCGTGGAGATGGCCATGACAGGTCTGGGCTCAAGGCTTTGCAGGGTTAGCTCTAAGATTGGTATCAGGGTGGTGATAGAGACAAGGGACAGAGGGTGTCGGTGGTGACACTTGTGACCTTACACTTAGGTAAGGTCTGTTCTGGGGGTACTTGGGAGGTGAGTCCAGTTGGTTGGTTGGAGTCAGAGGGCAGATGGGCTTGAATTCCTGACCAAGAGGGTCTGTCCTCTGGAGAAGCAGGACCAACCACTGAGTGTTTCCAAGCCAGAGAGCCAAATGCTCAGAATCTTCCCTCGGCAGACAGATCTGGTGCACTAACAAATCAGAACGTGCAGGCAAGAAGCACACAAGACCAGAGCCGACTCCTGCCCTGCACCTGCTAGGTCTGGAAGGATACCCATGGCCTGTCAGGGTGAAGGGACAATTACACAACCCGGAGACTCATGGTTTGGTGGGGGAGGGGTGGTGAGGGGAAGAAGAAGTGAAGATGATTTTGAGATTTGAGCCTGGGTGATGGGAAGAGCCGTGCAGTGACCAGAGAAAGGGAAGTTGGGGTATGAGCTGGGTTGGGGGGGGGGTAATATGACGAGTTGATGTGCTGAGTTTGAATGTCCAGGAAGTACGTACACATATTTGGGAGTTTGGTGGAAACATGCAAGTCAAAGGAGAGACTGGAGCTACACAAAAGCAAATAAACAAAACAACACTGTGGGGTGTTGCCTGGAGTCTCCTCAGTAGGAGAACTCCGAGGAAGGGAGAGTAGAGCAAGGACTCTTAGCCTAGGGTCCATGGACGGGCTTCTTGCATGGAGAGATGCCTGTAAACCTCTCAGCATTTTGAGCAGAACATTATGTCTAGAAAAGAGTCCACAATTTCATTGGCTTATTTACGCTAAACAAGATTAAGAACCACTGCTATATATAGAAAGAGGGGAACTGGCATGGTGCTCATGGAACTTTCACATAATGGGTACCGGGAGAAAAAGCCCGGCCAATCTTGGCATCGCTGGCGTCCATAGCTCGGACCCTGTCCTGGTTGCCCTCACCGTGGTGGAGTTGTCCATCAGAGTTGTTTCAGAAATGTTTCTTCTTGCTAAGACAATTCGGCAGGGGGTCGGGGTGGGGGTCATCTTTTTAGTACATGGTCTTGAGAAACTGAATATCCACCCGTAGAAGAATGAATTTGGACCTCTACCTCACACTGTATACAAAGTTAACTCAAAATTAGTTAAAGATGGGAGCGCCCGGGGGGTCAGTCCTGTGAAGCATACAACTCTTGATTTCCGTTCAGGTCATGATCTCTGGGTCGTGAGATTGAGCCGTGTCATGCTCTGCACTCATCACGGAGTCTGCTCAGAGTCTCCCTTTCCTTCTCCTTCCTTCCCTACCCTGACTCATGCACTCTGTAAACAAACAAACAAACAAATAAATAAAATCTTTTAAAAAATTGGTTAAAGATATAAATATAACATTAAAATGATTACACTCTCAAACACTTTTAGCATGTAGATCTTTGTGACTTTGGATTAGGCAATGATTTCCTAGATGTGGCCCATTAAAGCACAAGAACCAAAGAGTGAATTGGATTTCATCAAACTTTAAGTTTCGTGCTTTAAGGACACTATCAAGCAAGCAAAAAGAGGGGCGCCTGGGCGGCTCAGTTGGTTAAGCGTCTGCCCTCGGCTCAGGTCACGAACCCAAGGTCCTGGGATTGAGCCCGCATCAGGTTCCAGGCTCAGAGGGGAGCCTGCTCCTCCTTTTGCCTCCCTCCCCTCCCCACTTGTGCTCTCTTTCTCTTTTTACTCACTGTCTCTCAAATAAATAAGTAAATGAAAATCTTTAAGAAAGCAAAAAGACAACCCATGGGATGGTAGAAGATATTTGCAAACCATATATCTAAAAAGGACCTACTGTCTAGAATATATGTAAAGAATTCTTACAACTCAACAAGAGAAAGACAACCCAAATAAAAATGGCAGAAGACTTGAATAAACATATCTCCAAACGAAATACAAAAGTAGCCAAGAAGCACATGAAAAAAACTGCTCAGTATGATTAGTCATCAGGAGATTGCAAATAAAAGCACCATGAGATACACTTTATATTTACTAGGATGGCAATAACAACAATAATAATAACGACAGACAATAGCATGCATGTGTTGGCAAGGACGTAACGAAATTGGAATCCTTATACATGGCAGGCGGGCACCTTGAATGGTACGGCCATTTTGGAAAACCAATTTGGCAGTTACTGAGAAGGTGAAATATGGAGTTAGCACATGACCCAACCTTTCTACTTCTATGTATATACACAGGAGAATTGAAAACAGACGATCACCCCAAAGCTTGAACACAAACATTCGTAGCAGCATTATTTATAACAGCCAAAAAGTAGGAACAAGCCAAATGGCCATCAACTGATGAACGAAGAAATGAAAAGTGTGATATCCATACCGTGAAGTATTTATTCCGCCGTCAAGAGGAATGGAGTATTGATACCTGCTCCCATGTCAATGACCCTTGACATTGTTAAGTAAAAGATGCCAGACACTAGAGGCCACATGTATGAGTCCATTTAAATGAAATATCGCGGGGTGTCTGGTGGTGCCGTCAGTTAAGCGTCTGACTCTTGATTTTGACTTAGGTCAAGATCTTGGGGTTGTGAGATCAAGCCCTGCACCCAGGCTCTGCTCCCAGTGTCAGGGAGGTCTGCTTGGGATTCTCTCTCTCTCTCCTTCTCCCTCTCCCCCTCCCCCCACACTCATGTGTACACACTTTCTATCTCTCTAAATAAATAAATAAATGAAATATCTGGAATAGGCAAATTCATGGAAACAAAAAAGTGGACTAGTGATTGCCAGGAGTTGGAGGAGGAGAGGAATGGGGAATGACGGCTAATGGGTAGGGGGTTTACTTGGGGGTGATGAAAATGTTCTGAAATTCGATAGTGGAGACAGTTGCATAGCCTTGTGAATATACCAAATATCACTGATGAGTTTTACAATATGTGAAATTGTATGTCAAAGAGATATTCTTCTGCCTTCTCTAGTTCTGATTGTCCTTCAACAGGGTGGAAACACTATACATATTCCAAGAAGAAGGAATCACATGAACAAAGTCACAGAGATGGGGCAGACAGGTGTCAGGGAGGGCTAGATGTGGATGGAACAAAGGTGTGTGTACAGAGCAATCAGGGGATGAGGCTGAAAAGATCAGTTGGGATCAGAATGTCAAGCCAGTCAGTCATTGAGTAAGTTGTGTGTGTGTGTGTGTGTGTGTGTATTTAAAAACACTACTTTGAGCATTTGAACAAAAAGACCTGCCTCTCCCCATGCACTGCCCAGCAGTCTAGCTCTGGTGGCATTAAACAAATACTTAATTCAAACTCAGTTAACCAGTTATCGAGTGAAGGACCGCAATCTCGGGAGCTTGGGAAACAGGGGATGGGGGATCCCTGCTGTGAAGGGGTCCAGGGAAGCATTCTGGGGAAAGAGGAGGTCCAAGGCCAGTGGCTTGGGGCTGACTGTGAGGGCAGCTGGGAGCCATTTAAAGGGTTGGCCTGGAGGGTGAAGGGCCTTAGGAAGACTTAGCCAGTGGTCTCCTCAACACCCAAGGCTCTTGGCAGTGCGGATCTTGCCAGACACCTGAGTTGTATCCTTCAGACACTCCGGGGGACAGGTTACCCTGGAGCTCCACACCAGCCTCGATCAGAGCTACACACTTGGGGTGGAGACGCCCACTTCAGGAAACCCTGCCCCGGTTCCCCACCACTGGGTGAGCCTGACCTTGGGGTTGGGTCTGGACTCAGATCCTGGGTTAGCAACTTACAAACTGTGGGACACAAGGCGAGGGTTACTCAGCCTCTCGGAGCCATTGAGGAAAGGCTTTTAAATGGCGTATGACACTGTTTACCTGAACATTGAATATAGGCCTTTCACTGCCTTATCTCACTCATGTGACTTAGAGATTAGAGACAACGAAGGGGGAGGGATTTGAGGGCAAAGGAGCCTTTAAAATTTTGTTTCTGAGCATCTTCACTCCTACCCCGTAGGAAGAAAAGAAGGAAGAACACCATGACTGCTTGGGGCCATGGCTGGGCCTCCATGTCCACGTGAATTTGAAGCCTAACTCACTTCACAGACGCCCTTGGTTTCTGTGGCTTTGCCTCCTGCTTCTGGACCAAAATTTAGTTTGGCAAGCATTGGCCAAGGGCCGGCCAGGGGCCAGGCTCTGGGAAGTTCTGAGGGACACAGATGCAGCTCACAGGTGGGCCTGGGCTCGGTACGTGCCCCCTCTACTGAGGGACACGTTTGGATGCTGTTATGACATGACGTGAGGGCTATGGCGACTCAAGGGAGGGAAAGGCTAGTTCCAACCGATGGAAAGGAGAAGAACAGGTCCACACCGACTTACAAGTTTCTTCAAGGGGAAAACTCCCCTTCCCACATCAGAGCTGCAGAGATGTGCTTGGGGCCTGTCGCTCCATGACGAATTCAGCTGACTCACTGACAAGTCCTGTAGCTCTCGGCTTCCTGGTGCCACCTGCACGTCAGTCCTGGAAACCCCTTCTTTGTGGCCAGGGCTTGTGAGACAGTCTACAGCAATTCTTGCCTTTATTTAACAAACAAACCAATATACCATGGCAAGGAAATCTCATGAAAACAGCCAGCACCTTCCTGCCTCTTTCTACCTGCTCGTCTTGCTCCCCTGTGCCCCTGGAGGATTGTAAGCGCCTTGAAGCCATGACTTCCTCGGTGGAGAGCTGGAGTTTGGCCTGTGGCTTGGGCTCCTGGCACCTATTTTTCCCTAGGATTGTCTTTCTGGAAAGGAGGGTGGCCAAGCCAGCTGGGTTGAGCACTGGGCTTTGAAAAAGTGGGAGCTTGGGAACGGAGCCCCTAGCTGGGAGGAGTTGCCTCTGTTAGCCATTAGGGTGAAGGGGTCAGTCACCTGGACTGCCCCCATTGTACTGGTTGCTATGGGCTCCTATTGTTAAAAAAAAAAAACAAAAAACAGCAAAGTGGAGGTTTGCTTAAGGAGCTTTTGTTCAGTGGGGAAAAGTGCTACTACCTTGGAACAGGAAAGGCGTCAGCAGTGGTGGGAGAAAGGGTGGACTGTCTTCTTCACAGAGAGCCACCTGCTGGCCCTTCCCTGTAAGCACGGCTCCTGGAGCTGCCTCCCTGGGGGAAGAGTTCGCTTCTGGTTCTGGGCAGGGGGAAATGGCTCCTTGGCGCAAGGGTAAGTCTCCTCTCCACCACAGTGTCCTAAGCGGCTGCCCACTTTGGTCTACCTCACTGTGGCTTTCAGGGACCTATGGGTCCTGGCTGTGGGCTTCCTGACCACCCCCTCCCCCATCCCAGTCCCATGAGCCCTGCTGCCCTCCCCAGGGCCTTTGCGCTTCCTTTCCTAGGCTCAGAGTTCCTCTCTCCAGGATCTTCCCAGGCTGGCTCCTTCTCATGGCTCCTGTGTCAGCTCAAATAAACGTCTCTCAGAAAGGCCCATCTGGACTCCTCCGTCTCAAGCAGTCCCCAAATCAAGGTATTCTGCACCACACTCCTTGGCTTCATTTTACTCATGTGCTGTTTCATGGCACCTAAAATGATCTCATTCATTCACCTCCTTTCACCCCTGTGTGTCATCTGTGTTAGGTCTCAGAGAGCAAGGCCTTGTCTGTCTGTTCCATCTCTGTTTCTCTGGCATCAAAGACCGTACCTGGCTTATGTTCGGTGTCCAGTAGGCATAGGCGGAAAAACATGGATAGAACTGAAAGCATAGAACTCGGAAAGGTAGACGCTTTGGAGCCCAGACTGGTCTGTCTGAGGCTGTGCTGGATTCCTCCTCATTCCCTCGAAAAGTCTATCGAAGGGCCTCTTTCTGTGTCTGGCAGCCGTGTTCCTCTGGGACTGTATCTTCGTTGTCAGGAATTTGGTTCTGTCTACCTCCTGATGTTGCTCTGTCTCTTTCTTGGTTCAGTTTGTCCCACATGCTTTAATGGCTCGAGCGGGGCTGTGTGGATAGGGGAAGCCACCTTCCATCTTTGAGGAGCCAGCCACCGAGACTCCCCCTGCCCAGATTCCTCAAGGAGGCTCCCTCAGATTCCGGGGAGCACCTGCTCTTTGGCCCAGACTCAGCCAAACGTGTTCCCTTATTCCTTGCTTTAGTTTCTTCCGTGTGTGTGTGCGTGTGTGTGTGTACCAGGGCTGTACACACACACATACACCCATACATGCATGGAGTCTTTGCTCCCACTGACATCTAGAAAAAAGCAGCTTCAGCCATCAATTCAACGTACTGTGAATGTCCAGCAACTTCTCCACATTCTTTGGGGGTTATTTTCTTGTAATCGCCCCTGGCTCCCAATTCCTGCTTTCTTCTTTTGTGGCTCGGCTCTTTCTGTTTTTCTCTTCAGCACTGGACTCATCCTTGAAATGGAGCCCATCCTTGGGTTCCGCCAACACAAACAAAAACAAGCAAACAAACAGTCCCATTCATGCATGAGAATTTTTAGGGAAGATTTCGGAGCAGAATCCAGAGGAATATGGAGGGCCTATGGAGGGCCTGTGAGTGCAATGGGATGTAGCTGTCCGTGGAGAATCATGGTTGTGGGGTGCCTGGGTGGTACAGTTGACCATTGGTTTCAGCTCAGGTCATGATCTCAAGGTCTTGAGATCCAACTCCCTGTTGGGCTCCCCATTTTCCTGGTCCCTCTTTCATCCATATTTCTTTTTCTCACCCTTTCCTTCTGGGTTTCTCCCCACTAATTCCAGTTCTTGGGATGAGTTGTGCAAGTTGTCCAATGCCACGCCAGCCTCTCTTCCCACACTCTCCATATCCCAACCTGTCAAGGTGTTCAGCAGATCCTGACGGTTTCCTGTTTGCTCAGAGCCCTTCTCCTCAGAAGGCAACTGTGGTCTAAACACATTTTCCATTCTGCAAGTGAGTTCTCCTAGCGAAGGCCAGTGGGAATCTGACGGCCTGGGTATCATCCAGAGAATGACCCCGAAAAGTACTCTTCAGGGGCTGGCTCGTTGCCTACTTCCTGATTGATTCTGAGATGCTAATTGGCTTGAGGAAGCTGAGGAGGGGCTGAAACCCAACTGTTGAAGTTTCTAGAACAGCTTTATCTCCACAGGCCAGCCGGGAGTCCCTGAGACCCGTTTACCCTTTTCCTGGGAGTGCTCCCCCTCACCCCCACCTAGGGTGAACCAGCAGTTTTCACGATCTTTTCTTAGCCTGGGACTTAATACAAAGAAACATGAAAGAATCTTTCCACTTTCCATCCCGGCAGAGGCCAAGCTGGGCGGGAGGCCGAGTGTTCCTTGTTTCTCGAGAGGACCGCTCTGTGCAGCGAGCCCAGGAATAAGAAGGGGATCAGAGAGGCATAGAGTGTGTGAGCTCGGTGGCCTTTGGAAACCTGCAGAGACGCACCCCCTTCTCTGTAGCTGTGGGACTCCAAGTCCAGAGCGGTGAAACCATGAACTCCCTCAGGGTCACACATTAAGGCTACGTGATTTATAGTCCACTGTTCAGTTTGAGGAGGAAGCAGGAGTCCCCTTGGGTGGCCTTGGCTCTTGGACAGGCCCACTTAAGGGATGTCGAGGCTGCTGGAGGGAACTCGCAGCTCTTCGAAGCAAGGAAAAATGAGTCAATGGCTCGTGGTTTTGAGCTGTCAAACTTGAAACGTCTCAGCGGTGGTTCCGTACTTGAGGTGGTAGGCGCTTTTGGTGAGGAAGGTGTCAGGAAGGATCCAGAAGATGGTGATTAGGTTCTTTGAGCCATCTATGGGGAGGAGGAGGACAAGGGCAGGAGGTGGGTTCCTCCCCAGTGGTGAAATGGAGACTCATAGATGGGTCAATCCACTGTCCTCTCCTTCCCGCCTGGACTGCTGTGCCAATGGCATCCAGTTGACTTTTTCTTCCATGGAACAGCTGCTGGGTCAACGGGAATCGGAGGAAACAATTGGTGCAAAAGATTGTTTGTGACAGAGACCGTCGTGGCCAGTTCAATTCTGCTCAACAAGGAGTTCTCAGGCACCCAGGGGGTGTCGCGTGCAAAGCCAGGTGTGTTGTGGGGAACAGGAGAAAGTGTTTCCAGTCCTGTTACACCCAGCACCGGACAATCTTAGGAGGAAGCCGAGACCCATCTCGGTGGCGAAGAACAGGGCATGAGACTGACGAGCTCCACTGCCACCTGTCGCAGTGCAGACAATATGTGTTCTGGAAAGGGGTTAGGGGAAGGGACCACGAGGCCACGGCACCTCAGCTTGAGTGAAAGCATGTGAATCCCCTCTCCTGAGGCTCTGCCACAGCAGGTGCTCGGCAGGGACCTCAGTGACGGAGGAGAGGAAGGCAGACGGAACAGCGGAGCGCATGCGGAGGAGAGCAGACGCCCCCAAGAACCAGCCAGACCTGGAAGAGCAGAGAAGGCTTGTGGCCAAACTGCTGGCAGGGCAGGAGGGCTGGACTGTCTCTAGGCAGAGTCTGGACTTGCTCTGAGGTCCAGGGAACCACAGGAGAGGCAAGGGGTGGTGTTGTTTTCTTGTTTTTTTTTTGTTTGTTTTTTTGTTTTTAATTTATTTATTTAACAGAGAGAGAGAGAGAGAGAGATATCACAAGTAGGCAGAGAAGCAGGCAGAGAGGGGGAAACGGGCTCCCCGCCGAGCAGAGAGCCCGATGTGGGGCTCGATCCCAGGACCCTGAGATCATGACCTGAGCCGAAGACAGAGGCTTAACCCACTGAGCCACCCAGGCACCCCCTGTTTTCTTGTTTTAATGGAAGTGTAGTTGGCACACGTTACGTTAGTTTCAGGTGGATGAGATAGGGATTGGACAGCTCTGCATTATGCTGTGTTTGCCACAAGTGCAGCTGCCATCTGTCACCAAACAATTCTAATTCTATCAGCTTTACTCCCTGGGCTGCACCTTTCATCCCCATGACTTACTCATTCCATAACTGGAAGCCTGTACCTCCCGTTCCCCTTCCCCCATTTTGCGTCCCCCCCACCCCTCTGGCCACCATCAGTTTGTTCTCTGTTTATGGGTCTGTTTTTGCTTTTTTTGTTTATCTACTCTTTTTTTTTTTCCCCCAGATTCCACATATGAGTGATATCATGCGTTTTTCCTCTTTCTCTGACTTGTTTCCATTAGCATCACACTCCAGGTCCATCCATGGTGTTGCAAATGGCAAGAGCTCATTCTTTTTAATGGTTGAGTAATATTCCATTGTCTGTCTGTCTGTCTCTCTCTCTATCTGTGTCTGTGTCGCATCTTCTTCATCCATTCACCTGTTGATGGTCACTTTGGCCACTTCCATATCGACTATTGTAATTAATGTTCCAATAAATACAGGGGTGCACATATCTTTTCAAATTAGTGTTTTTATTTTCTTTAGGGTAAATGCCCAGGAGTGCAATTGCTGAGTCATAGGGTAATTCTATTTTTACCTTTTTTTTTTTTTTAAGATTTTATCTATTTGTCAGAGAGAGAGTGGGGGAGAGAGCGAGCACAGGCAGACAGAATGGCAGGCAGAGGCAGAGGGAGAAGCAGGCTCCCTGCCGAGCAAGGAGCCTGATGTGGGACTCGATCCCAGGACGCTGGGATCATGACCAGAGCCGAAGGCAGCCGCCCAACCAACTGAGCCACCCAGGCGTCCCTATTTTTACCTTTTTGAAGAACCTCCATACTCTTTTCCACAGTGGCTGCACCAGCTGACATTCCCACCAACAGTACATGAAGGCTCCTTTTCTCCACATTTTTGCCAACACTTGTTATTTCTTGGCTTTTTGAACCTTCTGACAGGTGCAAGGTGATAGCTCATGGTGGTTTTGAGCTGCATTTCCCTGATGATGAGTCATGTTGAGCATCTTTTCATGTGTCTGTTGGCCACCTGGGTGTCTCCTTTGGGGAAATGTCCATTCAGGTCCTCTCAGGGGACGATGGTCTGGACAGCCTGCTGGCCTGTAGGTTAGGGAGATGTGGTGCTAGACTGGGCTCTGCCTTTTTGATCTCTTTGCCTCAGCTTTGTGACAAGCCAGATGCAAGGTTGTACTGTGAATTCTCTACATTCTAGAGGATATACCTTAGGGCAGCGTGCAGGGTGAGCACTTGGAAGAAGAGAACTCTTTGGTTTCAGGAAGTCAGGCCTGAGGACCTGGAACCAGGCTGGTGGTTAAAGGGGACATCAGGAAGAGAAGTTTTCTATAGATTTGGAAGTGGCTCTCAGAACGCTTCTGGGATACACTCTGTGGAGACGGAGGAAATGTAGGAAAAGAGATGTCTTGAGGGCTGCTATTTGTAGCATGAGGTGACTAGGAGATCTTGGAAGGACCCAAAAATATAGGATTAGAGGTTGCGTGGGCAAAGCAGGGCTGGAAAAAGAGGGCCCTTGGTGTCAGACAAGGGGTGGTTTTGAATCCCACCTTTAAGATCCACCAGCTGTGTGACTAGGGTCGGTGACCCATTCTTCTGGTTTGCCTGGGACTTTTCCAGTTTCAGCCCTGAAAATCCCATGTCCTGGGAAACTTCCCAGTCCCAAGTGAACTGGGACAGACTGGTAGGAAAGCTGCAAGTCACATGTCCTGGGAAGTCCCTCAGAGATGGCAAGTGGAGATGATTGAATCTACTCGACCAAGGTTAGCCTCAGACTCCTTGTCCGCGAGGTGCAGAGAACAACGGCGCCTTCTTCTGAGCGTCGCACGGAGGCAGTGACAAAGTACATGGAAAGTACTTGGCAGAAGGATTGGCACAAAAAGGTGATAAAACAAATATTTGTTGAAAAGGATGAGTTCAGGGAATCCAGCCGATGAAGCAGCTGGAGGCAGAGGGGACAGATAAAATAACCTGGGGTGGCCATGGGCATTTGCAGACCTGGGCTGCTTTGTGTGCAGAACCCGTGAGTTGGGATTCTACCTGTATTTGTAAAAGAGGGTCTGCCAGAAAATTTGCACTGTAAACAAGGGAAATGTTAGCCCCCTGGAGGCAAACCGTAGCAGTAGCATTTGCCTTTCGGTAATGCTCATGTTAATTGTAAGTGAACGTGTTCCTTCATGAGAGAGGGTTCCTGAGGCTCCCGAAAGACATGCATCCCTGCTCTCTGACCCAGTTGGTGCTGCGGCTGTGGGTGCACATGAAATAAAACTACATTATTTCTTCAGTATTCATCCATTCATTTATTCCCTTGTTCAGCAAGTAGTTATTTAGTATTTTTCATGTCTTGGGCTCAAAGCCAGGCTCTATGGAAGCTATGAAGAGACATGAGAAGTAGCCTGTGTTCTCAGAAAATTTACAATCAAACTGTTCTATCATTATGCTTCTTTCCCTTGTTTAAGCTTGAACTGTAATTCCTTCTTTCTTTTCCTTTCCCTACCATCTTCAGGGCCTTCTGATAGGCATGTATATGATTTTTAAAATTTTTTAAAGATTTTTAAAAAGATTTATTTATTTGACACAGAGAGATCACAAGTAGGCAGAGAGAGAGAGGAGGAAGCAGGCTCCCTGCTGAGCAGAGAGCCTGATGCAGGCTCGATGGAGGCTCGATCCTGATCCCAGGACCTTGAGATTATGAGCCGAAGGCAGAGTCTTAACCCACTGAACCACCCAGGTGCCCCAGGCATGTATATGATTTTACACTGCCTCTGAAGTCCTAGAATCCAGAAAAAGAGAAATCGGAAAGTCTTCATTAGGACATCTTGAAGAGATGGTCTGGGGACAAGAAAAGTAGATTCAAGGAGCAGGAGAGAAGGTGCGGGAACTGAGAGGAAGGGGAGCAGGGGGGAGGAAGCAGGGGGGAAGGAAGCAAGGGGGAGGGAGAGTGGGGAAGGATGAGGAGGGGGAAGGGAGCAGGGGGGACTAGGTGGGAGGGAGAGCAGAGGAGAGCAGAACAGAGGGGAGGGTGAGCCAGGGAGAGAGGAGGGGAGAGGAGGGGAGAGGAGGGAAAGCCAGGGGAGGGGAGAGGGGAGGAGAGAGAACAGGGGGAGAGGAAGTGGGGGAGGGGAGAGGCAGGGAGAGCAGAGGGGAGGAAGAGTGGAGGGGAGGGGTTGGAGGGGAAAGGAGGAAGCAGGGGGTAGGCAAACGGCAGGGAGGGGTTCTCGGGGCTGGAGTGCAGGGTGCGCAGAGGGGAAGCGGGACAAGCCGCAGGACGACAAGGTCGGAAAGGAGGAAGGACATCGGCTGCAGGAGCAGGTGGGAAGGAGAACCCGAGGGGAGAACCCCTGAGCCCAGGAGGAGGCTTAGGCGATGTGCTCGCTTAGCTCACCACCCCAGCCCTCCCCCCCAACTGAACAACATGTTGAAATTACACACGTGAGGGTTTTTTTGTTTTGTTTTGTTTTAATCTCGATTTTTTTTTTCTTTAACCACAACTGAGAGGAAACCAGAGTATAGACCAGAGCAAGGTGACGAGGGTGGGGTCCACAGCCCCCGGGGCCGGGTCTGCCTGGGCTCCCCTCAGCCAGGGCTGTGTCTCCTGCTCCCGGGGTCACTAGCTGTAGCCCAGGCAGGGCAGGAGCAAGACACAGTTGTCCCCACCTGCAGTCCAGGCTCCCTCCTGACAGAGGCCACCCCCTCCAGGGGGAGGCAGCTTCCTCTGAGCTTTGCAGGCCACGGCTTCCCCAAACTGCTTCCTCCTCAGAACCGCTCTGGTGCAACCCTGACCCTCCCTTCCTCCCTGTTCACCTGGAGAGGCAAAGCAGGGTCAGGCAAGAGCACTCGTGTCCTCCCCTGGCCTTCCGTTTCTCTTCAGAACTCCTTCTCCCTGCCTCTTCTCCTGGGTTCTAGATCCCTGAGGCTTGCCTCAGGCAGGAGATTTGGGACCAGAAGGCCTAACACACCCTGGGCCCGAGAGTCCAAGAAGGAAAAGTCGTGGTAAATAATCAGTTCCCTTTGCCTTGGACAAGGACCAGGATGGAAGGGCTTGCAGAGCATAACTGTTAGCCAAGAGCTGTGGACCAAAAGGTTGAAACATTCCGTGATCCCAGCCAAGTGGTCAGATGGCTGGCTGCCTCAGTCAGCAAAACACCAAGGCTGGGTCTGGCCAGCCCAAGACTGGGCCGCCATTTTGGTGCATCTTGGCACCCCCATGCTGGTTTATCTCTTGGATTATGGTGTCAAGGGGCAACACCATTGTGGATGGTGAGCTTGAAAGGAAGCCGTGCTATCACATATCAATTTGAGGAGTTAAAAGAAAAAAAATTTATATATATGTACACACACACACACACACACACACACACACACACATATACCCAATCTGTTTGAAAGATGCTAAGCTAGCAAGTACAATTATCCCGGCAATTCTTTTCTGAACTTGGCTCTGCTCTACATCTCAGACCCCTTGCAATTCAGGTTCTCACATTCCCGTGCCTCATTTTTGCTACGCATCACGAGACCCCTGGGATGGTTTTAGGTGTGATTCAAGTGACCGGACAGTCTGTCTTCGGATCGAACTCACGTAGATGGCATCTGCCCAGCGTTTCCAGAGGCTCAGGGAGAGCTGGAGACGATTACAGTCAATTATGCTTTGTACATCATGTAATGGTTTGCAAGCACTTTCCCCACGCAGTAGTTCACCTAAGCCTGGAACAGCTCTGCCAGATGGATGGACTGACTGACCCCAAGTCTTAGGGCTAGCAGCAGATCCAGATTTCCTGTCCTAAATTATATGCTTTTCCATTAAACCCATTGCCTGTCAAGAATGCAAAAATAATCACGAACACGGACCGAGTTTTTGCTGGTTACCAGACACCACGTGAAATACACTAACACGCATCATCTCATTTACTTTTTCCAACAGGTACACGGAGAGCATATGATAGTCCCCATTTTACAGATGAGAAAATGAGGGCCTAGAGGGGTTGAATGCATTGCTCGCAGTAGAGTAGGGACCTGGATCCAGTCAGTTTGATCCCAGAGCTGGCCTTCTTTATGCCCCCACCTCAGGCAGCAGGTCAGCGTGTTTCACCGTCTAACCAGTTTCTTTGGCTCTTTGTTTATAACGTCCGTGCGCTGGGATAACAGAAGTCGTCCTAAGTCCTCTGCAGGCAAACACAAAGCCTTCCGGGTTGGGGGGACAGGAGAACGGGAGGCTCCAGGGGGCATCGGGGAGCAGGGGGCTGGAATGGAGGCGGGGGAGGGGCTTTCCCATTCCAATATGGCCACGGTGACAAGGACAGAAGGGCAGGACGGTGTCATGCTTTGTGCAGGGACACAGGGCCACCGCCATCCCTTTCCAGCCATATGGGCCATTGTGGTCCTTTTTATAGCGCCACATATGGTCCTTTCTTAATTGAATTTTTCATAATAATTGATCTGACCTGTATCATTCTGTTAGCTTTAGCAAAACAAATTCTGACAGGTTTTGATATTAGAACTAAAAATATGTTTCCAACTAGCTGAGGAGCCATAAAGCAGGCTGAAATCATACTAATGATAATGTACAATCTGCTTGCTACCATAAAGTTCTATTATTTACATGTAGCAAACCATCCAGAGATAATGTGAGCCTTGAGTCTCCTTCCAGCTTTGGCTGATCTTCTCTAATTTACTGAATGGGGGCCAGGGGGAGGGCTGAAAAAAAGGCTCCCCAGGTCACCTTCCTGCGGGGCAATGATTCTGGAAGGGCTGAGGCTCTGTGTCTACTCGGAGCCCATGCCCCTCCCCACAGCAGGCTCCAGGAACTCCAGGTTCTATCCAGACACTCAGGTCTCTCTTCTGGGTCTGACTCCTTGACTCTAGCACACTCCTGTGCTCTGAGCTCTGAGGGGACATGAAGAGGAGCTACCACAGCAGGGGGCCGTGGAGGAAGCCTGGACCCATGGCCACAAGAGTCTCCATACCTGTGAATAAGGCTCCTAAGAGTGTGGGACAGAGCCAGGGCTGGGAGGCAATGGGAAGCAACCTAGCACAAGGGGTCCCCTTTTCCTCATGTGTCATGTTCACAGAGGGACTCTGAAGAGTTTGAGATGTGAGCTTGGTCTTCCAGTCATTATGAAAGTTTATTTGCCAAGGCAGGAAGTTAGAACATATTGCCTTCAGCAGTGCATTAGCTGGACTTATCCCTGTTATGTGCTTAGCCATATTTCATGTGCCCCTTGGGGCGCGGACAGAGGCTGATGAGTTGCATAGGTGGAGGGCTGGGAGAGCAGATCGTAGGGTCTCTCCTTAAAGTCCCCGCGCCCATAGTGGTAAGGTCATGGAAAGAGCTCACTAAAGAAGGGGGGAGTGGGGAACTTGGCTTATCCTTTGGATTTGACTGAGTAGCTGAATGTCCTGGGTTAGATCTTGGTAGGTTGATGGATTTCAAAGTGTGTTCTAGACCCTGTGGCTGCCGAACAACCTCAAAAAAGGGGTTCCATGGTCAATTTGGGAAACAAAGTCTTTCTGTTTTGAGACTCATAATGCACATTTGCATAATCAAGCCTTCCAGAAATCCCAGAGTTTAAAAATAAGCCTGATTAATTTTAATTTACCTAGTTCCTGCACCAAGAATTTACTGGGTGTCTATTAGGGCTGTGCTGTGTGCTTTATATAGGTGCATTTTATTTAATTATCACACCAGCCCTACAATATAGGCCTTGTTAGTGTCCCATTTTACAGATGTGGAAACCAGGAGTTAGAGAAGCCAAGTACCTGCTCAGAATCAGAACGGATGCCTTGTCACCTGACTCTGGAGCCTCGTTACCTGTCTCCTGGGCTGAAGCCCACACTCATCTTCCAAAGCAGGCTCCCGATCTCTTTTTTTCTTGTAGGTCATTAAGACACCTTTTCTGTACTTTTCCCTTTTGGTGCTTATTACCACAGGCTCAGTGGGTTCAATTTACTTCATATTTATTAGAAAGAAACTATTTTGAGGACGCCTGGGTGGCTCAGTGGATTGGGGCCTCTGCCTTTGGCTCAGGTCATGATCTCAGGATCCTGGGATCGAGTCCCACATCGGGCTCCCTGCTCAGCGGGGAGCCTCCGTCCCTTTCTCTCTCTCTGCCTGCCTCTGAGCCTACTTGTGATCTCTCTCTGTCAAATAAATAAATTAAATCTTAAAAAAAAAAAAAAAGAAGAAGAAGAAAAAAAAGAAAGAGACTATTTCGGTGCACCTGGGTGGCTCAGTTGGTTGGGCAGCCAACTCTTGATTTCAGCTCAGGTCTTGATCTCAGGGTCCTGGGATGGAGCCCTGCTCTCCCCGGAGATCTGTTTTTTCCTTTGTCTCTCTTCCTCTGGCCCTCCCCCTGTTCGCACACATGCTTTCTCTCAAATAAATAAATAAAGATCTTTAAAAAGGACACTATTTCTGTTCCCATTATCAATATCCTTCTAAATTACAAAAGAAGATTTAAAAACAATATCAAATATACAAATGGCCAACAAACATTAAAAAAAAAGATGTTTGATGTCATTTGTCATCAGGGAAACACAAATTAAAACTTCAATATCATTTCATATCTGCTAGGATGGATATAATCCCAAAGCCCCCCAAACAGTACACATTGGCAAGGATGTGAAGGAATGGGAACGTTCCTACACCACTGGTAGGAGTGGGAAGTGGGGCAGCCACTTTGGAAAACAACCTTGCAGTTCCTCAAGAAGTTAAACACGGAATTGCCAGATGACCCAGCAATTCCACTCCTAGGTGTGTGCCCAGAGGAAACGCAAATACTGCCTCTGCACACAAGCTAGTACATTGATGTTCATAGCAGCATTAGTCTTAATAGCCAAAACTACCCAAATGCCCATCAATTTTGTGGGATATCATTCAGCCATAGAAGGAACAGAGCACTATTATCCGCTACAAAATGGGTGACCCTTGAAATCATGATGTTAACTGAAAGAAACTGAACACCGAAGAACAAATATTATATCATTTCATTTATATGAAAGGGCCAGATTAGATGAATCTATAAAAACAAAGAGAAGATTAGGGGTTGCCTAAGGTTGGGCAACATGGGGGTTTTGCGGCTGCCTGATAGCTAATGGGTTTACCTTTTTTTTTTTCGTGCTGATGAGAATGTTCTAGAATTGATGGTGGTGCAGCTAAAAGTTCCATGAAATACTAAAAATCATTTTTTTTTTTTACAATTTAAATAATGGAATTATATCTCAGTAAAGCTGTTGAAGCCACAGACTCGCCACAATATTGAAGACGTTTCGAGAAAGAGATGATTCGTCTGTGCGATGTTCTTTCCCATTCTACCTGCATTGCACACAGGTGTGTATGCGCTCAGATAGTTGCTCAAATACGAGAGCAGGAAGGCTAGTAGCAATTCCGTTTCTTCGCTGGTTCTTTCACTGATTCAATCATTGCTCATTATTGTTTTACTGCATCCATCCAACGCACATCCAATATAGCTCCTCCATATGCTGGCACTATGCTAGGATTTAGCCTTGAGTGGAGTAGACAAGATCTCAGTTCATCACTTTTTTTTAATTAAAATTTTTTCCCACCATAGCACATAACCTCCCCAATGCCCATCACCCAGTCACCCTATTCCTTCCCACCGCCTCCCTTCCAGAACCCTCAGTTTGTTTTTTGAAATTAAGAGTCTCTTATGGTTTGTCTCCCTCTCTGGTTTCATCCTGCTTCATTCTTCCCTTCCTCCCCCTATGATCCTGTCTTGTTTCTAAAATTCCTCAAATCAGTGAGATCATATGATAATTGCCTTTCTCTGATTGACCTATTTTGCTTAGCATAATACCTTCTAGTTCCATCTATGTCGTTGCAAATGGCAAGATTTCATTTTTTGATGGCTGGATAGTATTCCATTGTATATGTACACCAGATCTTTTTACCCATTCATCTATTGATGGACATCTGAGCTTTTTCCATAGTTTGACTATTGTGAACATTGCTGCTATAAACATTGAGGTGCACGTGTCCCCTCGGATCACTACATTTGTATCTTTAGGGTAAATACCCAGTAGCACAATTGCTGGGTCATAGAGTAGCTCTATTCTCAGCTTTTTGAGGAAGCACCATGCTGTTTTCCAGAGTGGCTGCACCAGCTTGCATTCCCTCCAACAGTGTAGGATGGTTCCCCATGTTAGGGGCATAGATATTTAAAATTGTCAAATCTTCTTGTGGGACAGACTCTTTAAGCATAAGCATAAGATATAAGATATAGCATCCTTCCTCCTCTCTTATTATAGTTTTTGGCTTAAAATCTAACTTGTCTGAGATAAGGATTGCCACCCCAGCTTGCTGTCCATTAGCATGGTAAATTTTTTTCCACCCCCTCACATTAATCTGGAGGTGTCTTTGGGTCTAAAAGGAGTTTCTTGCAGACAGCATATCGATGGGTCTTGTTGTTTTATCCATTCTGATACCCTGTGCCTTTTGACTGGGGCCTTTAGCCTATTTACATGCGGGGTAACTATTGAAAGATATGAATTTAGTGCCATTGTATTGCCTGTAAGGAGACTGTTACTATATATTGTTTGTTTCTTTCTGGTCTGTTACTTTAGGGAACAGACTTTAGGCTCTCTCTTTGTTTAGAGGACCCCTTTCAATATTTCCTGTAGGGCTGGTTTGGTGTTTGCAAATTCTTTTAGTTTTTGTTTGTCCTGGAAGCATTTTAATCTCTCCTTCTATTTTCCTTGACAGCCTAGCTGGATTCAGTATTCTTGGCTGCATAATTTTAAAGAAAGAAAAACTTATATGTGTACAAGAAATAAGATTAAATACAATGAAGGGATTGAATATGACTATAAAAATGAAAATAAAAATATTTTTAAAGAGGTATTGATAAGATAAAATAGTTAGAAACCTTAAAATAGGAAAGAGGGAAAATTAAAAAATAGAGTAAGAAAAAATGAAATCTAAAAAATTTAACTTTGAAACACTAAAGAATCATGGGGGAAAAAAAACCCATGAATTCTATGTGTTGCTTTCCCCTACTCTGGAGTTCCGCCTCTTGTTGATCAATGAACTTGGTCTTGGCTGGATGTTCTTGCTGATTTTCTGTTAGGTGATTCTCAAATGTCTTTGCCTGAGGTGGAATTGTCCCTCCCTTGCTAAGCAATCTGCTCAGTTTTGCACTTGGGAGCCTTTGTTCCCTGAATGCTTTCCGTAGAGCTCTGGAGGACAGGAATGAAAATGGCGGCCTCCCAATCTCTAGCCAGAGGAGCTGAGAGCTCGGCCCTCCAAGAAAAGCAGTCAGTCCCTCCCATCTCCCTGGTCTCCGGCTGCACTCCAAGCTCACCCAGCCCGTGTTGAAACGTATCTGTCTCTGGTGCTTGGCCCTGTTTGGAGTCTCCAGACCTAGCCAATTCCTGCTGCGCTCCTGTGCCACCACCGCACCACCCCCCCCCCCAGGGGATGAAGGTGTGTCTCCCCTGATCTGCCACTTGTGGAGTCCTGGCTCAAAGAGCGGTGGTCTGACTGTGCCTTGGATCATGGTTTAAGGTAACCCCGAGCTGAGAGCCCCTCCTCAGTTCTGTCTCTACTGCCTGCTTCCCCGCTCTAATACCTAGGAGCTCTGCCACCCTCCAACACTCCTGATACTTCTGTGTCCCCCAGGGACCTGAGACCACACTATCCCTGTGGGGGCTCCACCCACTACTTAGCCTCTGGAGCCACGTCTCTCCACGGAGCCAACTTCTAAAACTTCCGATTTTGTGCTTCATGGCTCTACCGCTTGCCGGGAGCCGGCCCCTGAAGCTAGCTATGGTCTAGCTTCCCATCTATCACCTTGGATTCACTTCTCTGCACGTCTTACCTTCCGGAAAGTGGTTGCTTTTCTGTTCCTAGAATTGTTCTCCTTTTGAGTTTGATCTCCTTTTGAGTTTGTAAGTGTTCAGAATGGTTTGATAACTATCTAGCTGAATCCCTGGGACCAGAAGAAATTTAGTTCTCCTACTCCTCTACCATCTTGTTCCTCCAGCCCGAGATCTTGGTTCAAAAGGAGCTCTTAGTTGGCTTAGGGCAGTGCAAAAATGCACAGGCAATTGCAGTGCAGGGAAAATGCTGAGACACAGAGACTTGTTGCAAGGAAGATCATGAAGTGATCTTGAAAAAGTGATGTCTCAGCTCATTGCCAAAGGGTGATGTGTTGGGCAATTTCTAAGGTCGCTAAATACTCAGAGCTGGGGCAGTCAGGGAATGGGATGAGTTAAGGCTGGAGGTGCAGGTAGAGACCAAAGAAGGGCCCAATGGTCATGTTAAGAAAACTGCGTTAAAACCCAATGGAAGCCAGTGAAGGCTTTAGAGTAGGGCAGTGGAATATTTTCAAATTATTGTAATGGAAATAGCCATACTTAATATGGTCCCAATATTTCTGTCCTCCCCCAAACTCATATGTTGAAATCGTAATGCTTGATGTGATGGTATTAGGAGGTGGGGGCACCTGGGTGGCTCAGTCTTCTGAGCGTCTGATTGAGCATCATGGTTTCAGCTTGGGTCATGAGATCGAGCCCCATGTGTGGCTCTCTGTTCCCATGGAGTTTGCTAGAGATTCTCTTCCTCTCCCTCTGCCCTTCTCACTCTTGCTCTCTCTGTCTCTAAAATAAATAAACAAAACTAAAAAAAGAAAAAAGAAAGGTCTTATAAAAGAGATTCTCAGATCCTCCAAAGGGATTCTGAGCGCCTGGGAAGACACAAGCTCCCAAGTCTGTGCTCTTTTGTTACAGCAACCAAACAGACTGAGATGATGCTGTTTTTGAGTCTCTAATATCTCATTCAAGGTATTTTTTATGTTGAGACTGACACTGTTTTACTATAGTGCAGCTCAGTTGTTGGGTGTGGAGGTTTCTATTTCCAATTTTGCCCCCGTAACCCTTCCCTTATCTTAGTGAACAAAGCACTGGGTGTCCTCATCTCTTATGCATTAACCCCCCCATCCTGCTCTCCCTTCTGGTTAGCATTGCCATGGACATTTTTACTGGTTTCTTTGATGAGTTGTTTCTGGGAATACCTGTCAAAGGGCTTGAGAGTCTTTCAGCGCTGACTTGGTTCTGCCATTGCACTTGCTAACCGAGCTGTCAGCTGACACCTGTCACCAGCACAAGAAGAGAGGGATCATTTCTTCGTTTTTCTCTTTCCCTTTTTTGGTGCAGGGGCCTTTCTTTCTGTGCATACCATTTGCTTGCATCTGTGGGCTAATCGCCCTAAAGGCCAAACCAGTCATCATAGCTTAGGCATGACATGTCAAAAAAGTGACCAAACCATAAAGAATTTGAGACTATTAGTCAGGGATGGAGTCCCTGGAGAAGCAAGGTGTCAGGACCACGAGTTCAACAAGATAAACCTGAGCTTAAATCACTAGCATTGTTGATGCAACTTTGCCAAGTTCCCTACCCTATAGTTTTCTGTCAAAATTAATTTTTTCCCCCATGAGATCCAAATATTCCCAGCTCCCTTTCTCCAATTTTGGAGCCTTTTGTCCATCAAGAGAATCCTACAGGAAAAGGCACCAGTCTTCGGTATAATAAAAGACTGTCTAAATGGAATATGGCATTAATGCCTTCCTCTGAAATACTATCAAAATAAAGATAACATTTAAGCATTCTTGCTACTACAGCACATAAAAAGAGAATTGCCTCTTATTCTGTGGAGCCCTACAAGTAATAATATATTTTTATACCAGCAATAGCAGTTACTTCTGTTGGATTCAGGTTTGTCTTTAGCAGGAAAAGTTGGTTCCAGGAAGGTTCTGGCTGAAAGACATTGTCCTGGCTAATGTTCTTCATGTAGGATGGAGTCTTAGGTAGCATGTTGGCTGAAACGTTGTTTGATACTCCATGTTGGAAGCCATTGTTCCTTCTTAGAGATGGGCAAGAACACTGGTGCAGGGGAGACTTTCAAGGAATACAAAGTATCCTATCCGGAGAGTCAGGAGACCAGAGTCTAGGCTCTACTCTGCCCCTCATTGCTTCATTCAGTATCTGTAGTGTTCCGGACAAACAGCTTTGTGAGTCCCCTGATACAGTCCACATGGATTTATTGTTGGAAAGGAACAAGAAGTGGTTTAGTACTTGCATGGGAAAGGAGGGTATATTCTTCCTGCAGGTTGTCTGAACCACTGGCTTGGCATGTGGGTAGCGCCAGGGGCCACACAAGCCAGGCTGGCCTGATCAGGAGGCTGGGGGAGTCACGAGTGGGAATGCTGCAGGAGGAGGTCGTGTGGGGCAGCAGGAAGGGCATAGTGTGGGAATCAGAGCCTGGAATGGCTCCTCTTCCCCTTTACTGGGATTGAGCATTTCAAACATCTTCCCTGGCTTTTAGGGAGGCATCCTCAGCCACTGAGGGGGTGAGCTGATTCTGTGGTATCTGGGAATTACTTCTGGCTTGGGCATCTTATGATTCTGTGATTTCTTTCTGAGGAAGTAGCAGCCGCAGCCTCTGTTTCCATATGGAGTTCTCATAGCCTTCAGTGGACCAGCCCCTTGAGTCTCATCCAAGTGACTGTTTGTGGAACTGAGGGGACTCTCCTATGCTGTTTAGATCACACCTATGCAGTGTGGTTGTGATGGCCTATGATATCATGTGTCATCAAGTGGAAACGCTTTAAAAGCAGAGGAAGAGAAAGGCAACATTTATATTTCTTTCAGTCTCCATATGGAAATACAGACAGGCAAGTGACTCATGGGCTTGGGGATCTGGGGGATGATCACGTAGTGGTGGATGACTCTTTTTGTGACATAAACGGCAGCAATAAGTATTCAAAGATTAGGTAGCTGGAACTAAGGAAATGTTTCAGGTGGGCCTGGTAGAAGACCCAGGTCCATTATTTCGTTGAAAATAAATTTGGATCTATTCTTAGCTCAGCAAGAAAGACACAAGAGATACTTCAATCAATGTCTCCGGCTGACAAGATTCAGAGATTTAGTTTCATGTGAACATCTATTCCCTTTTGGACCCCATGTTTACATTTCACTCTTGCACTCTGTCTTGATGGATGCATACATGTTATAAATATTGTCATTTTTTTCAAGATCGAACAAGCCTTCCTGATGCACGAGCTGGTCACAAAAGTAGTTGCTTAGTGCTTGCTGGTGTATGATTAGATCAATACGATGAAAACTCTCCTTTCGTTCTGTTCTTTATTGCCATTCTGACTTCCTTCTCCATATGATGAGATTTTATTCAGGTCTCAGGAAATATTTGGAGCTCTTCAACCAGGTTTCTTTCTGGAGGGTGATGGTGGAAGAGGGGTGGGAAAGTGAGGTGGAGTCATTTTGTTGCATCTAGATCCTTCCCTTGAAAGATTTCAATGGAGAATTAATTGGGCCTTCAGAGGTGCCTGGGTGGCTCATTCGGTTGAGTGCCCAACACTTAGTCTCAGCTCAGGTCTTGATCTCAGGTTCCCGGGTTTAAGCCCTGCCTTTGGCTCCATGCTGGGTGTGGGGCCTACTTAAAAAAAATAATAATTAATTGTCCCTTCAAAGAAGAACCAGTACACCTTCACTTGTTTTCTACTCCTTGTTTCGATGAAACCAGCTCAACAGTACTAACCACAGGCTCTAAGATTTAAGGCCTGGTGTTGAATTTACAAACATTCCATCTTGAAAATGTTATTCTAGGTTGAAAGAGCTCAGTTCAACGAAGAGCACAGCTTCCAAAAGTTCTCGCGATGCGCACCCACCTGGTTGTGCAATGTAGAAGGAGTTTGTACTCCCAGATCGAGCCTTCCCTGTGAGCGGGGGTGACAAGTCACATTATTCCTTGGTCAAGGCTGTAGGTTCGTCCCTTCAGTACTCTAGCTAAACTGTAGTAGTAGGAGGCTTCAGTAATGTGGTTCAGGTCCCTGTGGTTTTTGTTTCTGAAGGTGGTTAGCAGTGGGGGGATTCCCTGGGATTTACCAAATAGTTCCTCCATGCAGAATTCAGTTGCTGATTCAGAGGAATGGGGATTGCATACTGTGATGGATAATTTTATGTGTCAACTTGACTGGACTATGGGAAGCTCAAATAAGCTGGTAAGCATTATTCCTGGGTGTATCTGTGAGGGTGTTTTGGAAAAAGTTCTTATCTGAAAAAATAAAGTGAGTAAAGGAAATTACCCCCACCAATGAGACTGGGCATCATATCATTCCTTGACGACCTGAAGAGAACAAAAAGGTGGAAGAAAGGAGAATTTGTTCTTTGCTTGAGCTGGGACATCCATCCTCTCCCACCCTTGGACATCAGTGGTCCTGGTTGTCAGGCTCTGGTTTAGTCTAGGACTTACACCATTGGTTCTCCTGGTTCATAAGACTTCAAGTTTGGACTAGAGCTAGACATTGGCATTCTTGGGCCTCCAGATTGCAGATGGGACATGGTGGGGCTTCTTAGCTTCCATAATCCTGTGAGCCAACACTTCCAATCAATCATCTTTCTATGTATCTCTATATATCCTGTTGGTTTTATTTCTCTGGAAAGCACTGACTGATACACACACTAAAACATTTTCAAATTACGACTGCATTATTATGTTCATTAACACACAAGCATTTCTTTTCTGAGCGTGAAAAATGTGTCAGTCACTGGGGACACCTCCACATCAAGGACATGGCCCCGTTCCTCAAGGCACTCTCTCTCCAGTGCGGGAGATTCATGAGCAACCCCAAAATACGATAGTGGAGTGGGAGCAGAGAAGGGGTCCGGGCAGACCCCCAGGATCAGTCAGACCTGAGCAGCCCCTTGGGAACCTGCAAGCATCAGCGAGGGAAAGAGCTGGGATGGGTGATCTAAGCTTGGGGGCAATGTATGCAGAAGCACCTTGAAAAGAACATGTGGGAAGGTGTGTGTGTATTTTGACATAAGGTGGGGCGGGTAAGTGGTGAGAGTTGAAGTCGGGGAGGGAAGCAGAGACCCAGTTATGAAGGTTCTGCCTTGTGTACAGTTTGGAGGACTTTGATCTTCAGCCTCTACTGATAACACAGGGAAGCTTCCAGAGGTTTAAGCATGAGAATGGCATCCACTCGGTAACTCAACAAATACTACCGGGTCCCTACCATGTTCCAGTGCGGTGTAAGGTGCTGAGGTCACAGCAATAAAGAAGACCACGTCATGACAGATGTGGTCTGATGGGCATCTTCAAAGGAGCTGGACGGCAGCAGCGGTGGGGGAGAGGCTGGGTTTGGGGACAAGTGAGAAATGAGAACCCAGACCCTTGTTCTCTGACCTGTATCAAGCCTGCCTGGTATGTGTCCCTCATTGTCTTCAGCAGTCCCTAGGGCAGGGCAGGGCAGTAGCTTATCTGAAATACTTCCAAAAAAAAAAAAAAAAAAAAAAAAAAAAAAGAAAAGAAAAGAAATCCTGGGACCTGGGTAAATACAAATGAGAAGACGGATGAATCAGCCAGCTAGGACATATATTATAGAAATAAAAGTCACAGTTTTTGTAGATTACGTTACTAAAAGCCAGAAACACATGAAAGCGAAAGGAAGCCATGCAAAGAGCTTGGGAAGTGATTCCCGGACATGTCCACGAGGGAGCAAGCGAGTGACGGTGGGGGTATGTGTGCCGGGAGCACCGTACCGTGGCCAATGGGGTCCGATCTCACGCGGGTATCCGCTTCCCATTTGCCCCGCTTGTAGGCTGCCCCTTCTCCTGCGCGTGGGTGTTCATGGGAAGCGGCAGTAGTGTGCTGGGATGGATGCTGAGGGTACAGGTAGCACAGTGGTGGCATCTGCTGCGGGAGTTCCTAATCCTTGAATACTTTACCTTCATTCGTAGGCCTCAGACTCTATTTGCAGTAACATGTACAACACAACAGTCCTAAGATTAGGTTAGGTCCGGGGTCCTCAGTGGTGGAGGATTTAGCAACACCCCCCCCCCCCCCAAGGGGCATCAACTTGTGTCTGGCATCTCTGCTTGTCCCAGCTGGGAGGGGGACGCTACTGGCCTCTAGTCCGTAGGCCAGGGATGCTGCTAAATGTTCTGCCATGCCCCACCCCCCACAAAAACTGATCAGTCCAAAATGTCCCCAGTGTGGAGACTGAGAAACTCTGCCTTGAGTTAATGCTATTTCAGAAAAAGAACTCCCGAGTTTCAGAGAAGTCGAATCACTTTTTTTGGTGGTGGTGGGGGGGATTATCAACCCAGTGCATGGCCCAGACGGACTCTAAATCAAGGTTTATCTGCTTCCAAAGCCCATGCTTTTTGATTTATGTTGGCCTGCCTTCCAGAGAGAGAGAAAGAGAGACAGAGAGAACCCGAATCCCAGAGGCTCGCTGAAAAAAATGCTGCATCAGGACTGGCCATGCCTTCTGGCCCAGGACTTCAAAGGAGCTGGCTGGAACTGGAAGGAGGTGGGGAGCAAACACCTTTCCCATCTTTCCCTGGCTTCTCTCTCATGGGCAAGTTGGGGCAGGCTCCGTGGGCACAGATCCTGGATCCGCATACCAGGGCTGGCGAGGTGCCCTCGGCTGGAAGCCCTGACTCCTTCCCAGTGCACAAGGACGTCCTTCTCTGCCAAAGCTGGCTGGTGGTTCTTTCTGGAATGGCAACTCTCCCCATCCCCCCAGGCCTGGACAATCTTCTGGCAGGCGTATGTGTTGCAGAGTTACAGGTGGTGCAGACACGGTTTGGAAGTAATCCCAGCTGGGCCTGCTCCCAGGAGCCTCCTGATCACTCACCAGATCAGAACTGGCTGCTCTCAGAATCCCGGGAGTCCTAGCTGCTCCAAGGACCCAGCTTCAAGGGAGGCAAGAGCCTCTGAGAAGCTATGAGCATCTTGGAAGCTGCCGCTGCTCTGTCCTTTTGCCTCCTTAGGTTGGGAATATTTTTGCAATACCACTGAATTCCCGTTTTTTGGGGTTTTTTTTCCCCCTCCTTAAGCTGGGGAGTGAATCCCATAATTAAAAGAGGAGGGCAAAGTACGAGGGGAAGAGGGACGGGCTCAAAACTGGGGGATCTATCCAGATACCTTGGGGTCTGCGCACTTGAGTCATTTTTTTGTGGGAGTTCAAGTGTACCCCAATTTTCTCCACATGCAGGACAGGCTCTCTTTGAGAAAGTCAAGCTCTCTGTAACATCAAGTCTTCTGGTCTCCAGAGCTAACCACCTGCATGGGGGAGTACACAGCGATCCAATATGCTGGTTCCGGGCTGTTTAATCCAACACTCATTTGATGTTGGTTGGAATTCACATGTGGACCAAGTACAGAAAATCTAAGTGATTCCAGCAGTTTAAGTCCAAAGGGAAACATTAGCCGTTGGTATTACATAAATTTAAACAATACCGCATCTCGGTCATGTGTTTTTGGTGGCACTAAGTACTAACTAGTTTACTTGTTTATTCATAATTCATTTTTTTCATTTATTCAACACACAGGTACTGAGTACTTAACTATGATTAACGTTTTCAGTAGGTGCTGCAGAGACACGAACATACGTACAATAAAGTTCTTGCCATTGAAAAGCTTAAAATCTAATGGGGAAGGAAAGACAAAGCACGAGCTCACGTTGTGGGATACTCATATTGCAGGAGAAGCGTGAAAAACTACAGTGGTTCTTTTCTGTTCTGGGCTGTGAAATACTTCTGGTGTGGTGATATGGCCGCAAACGTGGGCTACTTTTTTTTTTTTTTAAATTAGAATAATTGGAGAGAAAGAGAAAAATAGTCCTTTTATCTGAGGGGTTGGTAGGATTTGGGGAAAATATGGCAAGCAGGTAGGGTTGGGTCCAAAATAATTTCTTTCCTTAAAAACTTCTCATCCTCTTCTCCCATGATCATCTCGGTTAACTCAACTAACATTGTATTGCATATCAGCCCTAGTCCAGATGTGGCCTGTGGACCCCTCTGGCCTACAAACACTATGGCTATTCCACGCTGAGATAAGAACAGAAATTGATGGCAAGTGTTGAGAAATGGTTCCAGCAATTTGACTGTCCTTTCGAATCCGTTGATGCTCATCATTACACAAAATTGGGGACTGTATTTTGTATAGGTTTCAAAAATTCCATTTTGCTAGTAGTTTATTTTTATTATGTTTTCCAAAACATCTGCCACATATTGGAAACAAAATAATATAAAATTTCTTCTTTACCCTTGGTGGCTTGGGAAGCAGTGGTCCCATACATCTGTTTTCCCGCCAGACTAGAAGCTTCTTCAGGAAAGGAGTTCTCTGCCCTACGTTTGTACTTGGCTCCAAGCCTGTGAATACTGTGCGTACTCCTTCAGAATTCATGGAATGAAATAAAAACTTGAATGGGGTTCAGGCCCATCATCAGTGAATTATTTTCAACTGTTAGAAAACCAATTTGGATTTCTGAGCTTAAAGTAGCGCATGGATTCCTAAGTTCATTCCGTCTTAGGAATCAGCTGTGCCTGCTTTTATGGCCCTGGCGATATATTTAAGCTTCAAGGTCGTAGTCCTGAATGCTAATGTTCTCTTCTTTTGTGAATGTGTACCTGCTCCCTTGCCTTATGTCCTTCATGAGCTGCAAGGTTGAATCCTTAGCCCTCTCCGGTCAAATGTAGTATATTGGACCTGTAGTATATTGGACCAGTTTTATATTTTTCTTAAAGGGCCGACGCAGGAAGCTCCCACATTATTGTTCTTCTAGTAATGGCCATTGTTTGACTGCGATCTCATTTATTCATTTGATCTACCACATATATCCCAAATGGTTATTCTCTACCTATTCTATTATGCACTTGACACCCTGCTAGCATTGGGGATACAAAGAAGGGAACATCTGTTCCCACTCTCAAGGACTTCCAGTCTGGTGAGGAGAGGGACACACAAATACGGAAGTGCACTAAGGAATTACAGGTACCAGGCTGAGAAAGAGAAGAAGCACGAGGTCTTTAGGAGAAACAAAAGCAAGATGGGGAGTGGTCCACTCTGTGTTGGAAGCTGGAAGAGGCTTCATAGAAGAGGGGTTTCTTTCTTTCTTTCTTTCTTTTTTTAAAGATTTTATTTATTTATTTGACAGACAGAGATCACAGATAGTCTAGCCCGGTTCAAACCCTGACCGTGCCATTACAGCTATGTGATGAGGCCCATTAGTTCGTGGACCTGGGCCCCAGGTTTCTTATAAGTAGGATGGGCATAATAATAGCCACGGCTTCATAGGGTTTTATGAGTTCTAAAGGAGTGCTTTTACATACAAAGTGTTTGTAACAACAGGTGTTTAGAGAACTCTTTGCATTTCAAAATGAAGGCTCGGGCAAATAAACCCTAACAAGCCTGGAGAGTTTCACCGAGGGTTATATCATAGGGAGCCATCTGTATATGCTAAAGGAGTCTCTGCAGTTCAGGTGGAAGGACTGAACACCCTTCACAATGACTGACTCTATCAGATCCGTGTTTTAGAGGGTCAGTCTGGCTCAGAATAGCGAATGGAGGGGTGCACTGCCAATCAGAGTCAGCAGCAGCCCTCCGGAGATTCAGCGCTCTTCCTGCAAAGACCTGCAGAGTTCATGGATGGGGAGAGTGAAAGAAGTGGTCAGTGTCACTGAGATGAAACCCGAAGGACTGAGTGGTGAGTTACAGGGTGTGGGGGCAGGACGTAGTGGACGTAGTGTAGGATGACTCTGCTGTCAGCTGGCAGGTGACTGGTGAGGTCACCAGGGCTGAGAGCTTTCACAGAGCTAGAAGCTACCGGAGAAGAAGCCAGTGTTGGTGGGGAGATGATGAGTTAAATGTGTCTTGACATCTATCTGCACGGCATCGACGTGGAGTTGCCCAATAGTTAACTGGATCTAGGAATATGGAGTCCGGTGACAGATGTGACCCCGCTCTATAAAGCTGAAAGCCATATCTTGCTTAGAGAAGGCAGTGGAATCTGTGCAAGTGGGTGAATGACTTGGGAAATTCTTTTTGTTGCAAGGGTGATGTTGAGCGGACATTGCCCCAAAATAATCTCTTTCTTTCTTTTTTTCCAGCCCCTAAGTGGGGCTTGAACACATGATGCTGAGATCAAAGCCTGAGCAGAGATCAAGAGTTAGATGCTTAACTGGGTGCCTCTAGAGCCTGTGCATCTCTTTTTATAATTTACATCTTCCATGATGACCCCCCTCTAGGTATGGTCCTGCTACCACCATCATCACGGCCAACCTCATCATTGCAACCACCACCATCACCAATATCATTACGCCCCCGTCCTCACCATTCTCACCAATGCCACCCTTAGCTAATATCCACTGGTCACTTACTATGTCCTGGCACGTGCCAAGGCTTCATGGGCATTCTTCTATGACCTGCCCAGCCGGCACTCTTAATGTTCCCACGTTACAGGAGAGGAAATGGAAGCACGGACCGGTCACACGACTGGCCCCACTCAGGCATCTAAGAAGTGGCAGGATTTGAACTCAGGTGCACTGGATTATCACCAGCCTGTCGTTTCCTACCTGAAAACCCGTTCCGGAACCTGAGAGCACGTGACCCGCTCAGAGCCCAGGTACGGAATTTTATCGAGGATTTTGGAGAGTCTCAGAACATTCTGTGTTACCAGTTTTGTCTTATTCACATTCTTATATCAATTATTAAAGTGAGTTACTGATAGAAATAAGGCTTGCCACCCTTCAGAGCTGAAGTACCATGAACTATGCCAAGCACTTGGTAGACGTTATTTTTATTTATCTCAATCAATATCCCCATTCATCAGATGGAAATATCGAGGCTCAGACTGGTGAAGCAACTTGCTACAGCCAGTCAGTGGCGCAGCAGGGATCTGATCGCAGAGCTGCCTTTTCATGCCATTACTGAGAAATTGGAATAAAATGTGAGACAGTGAGAGTGTAGGGGAAATGTCAGCTTCACGAATGTCTCTATCTTCCTAAAGTGCTTATTGTATTTGGTCCTGGTGTTCCAAAGCCTGGTGAGATGAGGCAGAGGCAGAGGAAACACCCAGAGGCTTTCCCTGCGCCGGGCTCTCCGAGCTGCCTGGGGTGGTGTGGACTCTTCCCCCACGGTTTCCTAATGCACTTGTCCTCACCCAGCCCACACTCATGCACAGCTCCCGGGCAACACCGTGTCGCTTTGCCTCCCGCTAATGGGTAAAGTTGTCCACTTACTCGATTCTGACAATTATGGTTTTGAAAGAAGCTTCTGAACGTTTAATCATTGGGAATGCTTAGTCACGAAGAGAATGTCTAAGAGACTTGCAAAGCAAATAAATAATTCTGCCCTACCTCCCCTAGAAGGTGTGGTGGGGGCTGTTGGGGTGATAATTTTTGAAATGGATTTGTCAGATACATGCAATATGTTATTAGATCTTGACTCTTGTGCCTTCTAAGTCAGGGTGCCCTGGTATGGTCATTCTGAGAGCAGATGAAGAAGTCAAGGCTGGGCAGAGAGTGGCAGGGGAGGGACACCAGGAGCGTGTCATCATCAGACCCAGAGGCTTTCCAGTTTTGCGAACTTGGACTAATGTTCTAACACCCCTAAGCCTTGGATTCTCTATCTGAAAAAGCGGGGATACGGAGAGAAGCTCTTCGTAGGGCTCCCGAGATGGTTGCCAAGAGTGACCGCAGCAGAAACAATAGCTATTCTATTATTTTTCTTAATCACAGTCTTGATCTACCTGATAATCTCATCTACACAGACCAGCTGGGTGAGCCCCGAGTTGTCCCCTGCTCTTTATTTAGCCCCATTGTTCAGATGGAAGGTTAGAAGGCTGCCCGGTGGCTGACCAGGGATTTTCTTCTGCCCATTAAAATGCTATCATTTACCTGGCACCAATCGTGATGAACACAGGGGCGGGACACGGGCCTCACCCACTGGGTTGTCCTGAGTCTGTTCCCTGTTTTAGTGACACAAGAGGCTAAGCAGGGGTTTCATCTTACTCAGGGAGAAAAGATTCTGCTGGTTTTGCAAGTCCAGAATTCTGCAAATTGGCCAGAGGGCTGTCCCTCTCTTCACCCCTGTCCTCAGGTCCTTCTGAGAAAAAAAGAAAGAAAGAAAGAAAACTAGAAAGAAAAGGAAAAAACCCTTCACGTCTCTCTTTTCCCAGCCTGCTTCTTTAATTGGACAGTTTAATTGAGTGTGGCCTGGCTTACCCAGTGGCTGTGCTGGGGTTTAAAGACTCGATCGGTTGTTTGCACTAGCACTTGTCCTAGTTATTTGATACTTTCTGCTGTAGGTCAAAGTGACTAGACATTCTGGTTTTACAGGGACTGTCCCCACTGACATGGCTCAAAGTGGTTCTTTTTAGCCACCGTATGACGTAATGGGGCCCTTGATTGTTCCCCTCTCTCCACACAGACTGGAGACACGAAGGGGTTGCTCTTGCAAAATGTTAATTGGAAGGATTAAATATCATCCCTCCCCTTTTTTTCCTTTCTTTAAGTGGGGGTTGGAATTAAAATGGAGAAGGTCCAGGGTCGCCTGTAATTGCAATCTGAAAAAAACGAGGGATTCTAAAAAACCAAACTGTGACGTCATTTCTGTCGGAGAAGGCAATACAGATCTTGGTCAGACCTCCTTGGAGAGGCAGGAAAGTGGCCTCATCGGAGCAAGTCGAAAACAAAGCGTCAGACCCCCTCGGAACAGAGAGTGCCTGCCAGGGCGAAGAAGGACACTCATCAGAGGAGTGCACTCCAGTCAGGGCCCAGAAGGCGGCCCGTGGAACACGGAGCTCCAGCCTTGAACAGGCCCGACAGGCTTTTGAGGGAACATTCCCACCGGATCTATGGAAAAGGTTCCATTTGACTTCCAGAATGTTAAATGGATTTTTAGCCAATCGGATGCTAATGTTCTAGGATTACAAGGGAGGTCAGTGCTCCTTGTGTCTGACTCCCAGATGAGGATATTTCGAGAGTGCTTCCATGGGTCAGGCCGGGCTGTCCCTGTAAAGAGATCTAAAAGATGCCACCAGAAACTCTTTGCCCATTTGCCAAGTTGCAGTCATTTTTGATTGGGTTTCTCCCCAGAGCCCGTTTTTATCATTAGACTGAGGGGAACGATGGCAGGGCAAGGTGCTTGAGGGTTATCATTGGGTTATCTGCCTTTGAGAAGTGGTGCGTTAACAGGTTCAGTTGTGGGCAAGATGGGACCCTGCCGTTTTAGAAAATGCTGTGTTACAGTGTGTGTGTGTGTGTATGTGTGTGTGTGTTGGGGCATCTGGCTCAGCCTAGGTTTCTGTGGTCATTAGAAGCTCATGAAAGGTTGAATTAATAATAATAATAATAATAATAAATTAATAATTAATAATAATCATCATCTTTGGGGGTGCCTAGGTGGCTCAGTCAGTTAAGCATCTGACTCTTGGTTTTAGCCCAGGTGATGATCTCAGGGTTGTGGGACTGAGCCCCATGTGTCAGGCTCTGTGCCCAGTGTAAAGCCTGCCTGAGTTTCTCTCTCTCCCTCCCCTTCTGTCCCTCCCTCCTCCCCTCCTCTCCTCCCCCTCCCTTTGTCCTTCCTTCTGCTTCCTGCTTATGAGCATGTGCAAGCATGCTTTCTCTTTCTCTCTCTTTATTAAAAAAAAAAAAAGTGGTAACCTTTGTATAACTTCTGATATACTTTTGGATCTCATGTCATAGGGGAAATGAGTCACTGCCTAATAATGACAATGATGAAATTTATTATTATGGCAACTAATTTTACTGAGTGCTTACCAAGTGCCAGGAACTATTCTAAGCATAGATAGATAGGTTTATATGTGTAGTATGTATGTATGTAACTACTCATTTAATATCTGACAACACATAATCTTTACAACATCCTTCCTGCTAGAAACTATTATCTTTGGTTTACAAATAGGGAAATCAAGGCACAGTAAAATTGAGTGACTTGGCGCCCGCTACTGAAGCCCAAGTTAGCTGTGACAATATTAAAGCAGATAGCCAAAGTCTTGATTCACAAGTAGGAATATATATATATATATATATATATACACACACACACACACACACACATATATATGAAATCCTGCCATTTGCAATTGTGTGGATGGACATTGAGGGCATTATGCTATGGGGATTAGATCAGAGAAGGTTGACTGCCACAAGATCTCACTTATATGTGGACTCTACAAATATTAGACTCAGAGCCCCAGAGCAGCTGTGTTTTGGGGCTGGGCAAAATAGGGGAAAGGGGCTCACAAGGTACAACCTTCTAGTTATAACATGAACAGTCCTGGGGAACGTATGGTAGAACAAGGCCACTCAAGTGAACGGTAATGCCTTGTATATTTGAAAGTTGCTAAGAGAATAGGTCTGCAAAGTCTTCACAAGAACAAAATTGGCAATGAGGTAAAGGGGTGGATGTTACCTTATTGTGGAAATCATGTTGCAATGTCTGTGTAGATCAAGTTACCATGTTGCACCTAAAACGGATCCAATGTTCTATGTCAATTATATCTCAGTAAAACTGGAAAAAGAAGTTTATAACTTTCCATCCAAATGATGGCCCCGCCCACCATTCTCAAACTTTCCTGGGTCACTGAGGGTATATTGCCTCTTTGGTGAAGATTTTTTTTTTTTTTTTTTTAACTTCATTGTTCTCTAGCGATACTCCAGTGCTTAACACAGAATTCTGCCAAAGGGAATATTCCAACTGTTTGTGGATGACTTGTTGTATGACTGTCCTCTCGTCTTTCAAGGTGGTATGTGTGCCTTTCCAGGGCTCTCCCTAGGCCATTCTACTTTCTCAGACCTGAGGCATGTCTGAGAAAAATGTCGGTAGCCATTCTACCGACATGGGGCAGGAGGGACGCAGCGGGGGACCTAGGCCTTCAGTGTATTCCTCACTCTACCCTAAGATGATACCTCCCTGTCCCAAGAGGAACTGAAGACTCAGCGTGTCCAGCTCTGACCAGCTGGCTTGTTCCCGAAGGGTCTTTGTACAGAGCTTTGCTCAGAGAGTCTCGGTTACTGAAAAAGCCTATTTTGTTTTCTTTCTCAAAAACAGGCTGTTCAGCTGACACTGGGGTCAAGTTGGGGCCAGGCCTGGCCTCTGGTCTCTATGTCTCCCAGAAGGAACCAAAGCCTACCTTGTCCCTAAAGATGGGGATTACCTATCTCTCCCTCCCTGCAGAGCCAAGGGGCACTCCAGGATAAGGCCAGTTCTCAAGAATTTTCAGCCTCTCTTGGGAATCTGAGACTTAGAGTGGCATCTTTTTGGTACAAATAGGCGGTGTCTACCCATTGTCTCTGAAAATGTCGATTGTCTGACAGATGACATAAAGCCCCGCCTCCTCCCAGTCTCCCTTTCTCCTCCTCCTTTTCCTCCTCTTCCTCTTCCTCGTCCTTCTTCTTCTTTTTCTTCTTCTTCTACTTCAAGATTTATTTATTTTAGAGAGAGAGAGCAATCGGGGGAGGGGCAGAGGGAGAGAGAATACCAAGCAAACTCCCTGCTAAGTGTAGAACCCAACACAGAGCTTGGTCCCAAGGCCTCAAAGTCATGACCTGAGGCAAAACCAAGAGTTGGCTGCTTATCTGACTGAGTGACCCAGGCGCCCCCAGATTTTGTCTTCTTTACCTGGTGATGGCTTTCTGGTTCTAAGTCCAGATGAAAAAACAGCAACACCACCACCACAACAAAAAATATGCTTTCAACAATCAGAAGAGATCTTGGCAATTATTTGGTCTGGCAATTTTCTTTTTTTCTCCTTTCTTCAATCCTTCAAAAAAGGTAGAATCTAACAAGAAAAGTGTATAAAGCAGACATACAATAATACAAATGATTATAAAGCAAATAATACCTAGGTTTCTCTACCCTGGCCAAGAAATAGAACATCACTGGCATTCTGCAAGTGTCCTGGGTTTCCTTCAGAGTCACAGCTCTGTCCCTCACTCCTGAAGGGAAGCACTACCTTCAATTTCACCTGATCTTCTGTGTAATGTGACTATCAGGTCACATTATCTCTAGCATTCTCCTATATAGATAGGCTCATAGTACATCTGTCATTTCATGTCAGTATATTTGTAAGATTTGTTATCATGTGCAGCCATCACTTTGCTCCTTTTCATTTCTCTTTAGTTCTCCCATGAAGTAATATGTCAACATTGATGAATGCATGACCCACACATGGATTGCCCATTTTGGGTTACTACCATGGTGCTGTATAGATATCCTTTACACCCAATCTGGTGGACACATACTCGCACACCTCTCTCTAGTCTAGGGTGCATACCTTGCATTGGGATTGCTGGGTCATGGGGACATGTCTATAAGGTCAGACTTTTCACCCTCATCACACTCTGGCCAGCATTTGCCTTTGGCAGACCTTTTAGTCTTTTGCCAATCTGATGGATGTGCATGTAGTGGTAGTCTACTGTGGTTTGTGTTTTCATTTCTCTGATTAGCAACGGTGTTGGACACTTTTCCACATTTTTTTTTTTGACCACTTGGATTCACTCTGGGAAGTGTCTATTTATGAATTTCTTTTGCTCATTGGCTTTTCTGTCTTTTTTATACTTGATTTGTAGATATTCCTTTCCTATCATAGAGTTGCATGTCTTTCAAATAATTTCTCTCATCCCATAGCTTGTTTTTTTTCCACTTGCAAGATGATGTCTTATGCTAAACCAAAAAATTTTTTTGAAGATTTATTTATTTTTTTAACAGACAGAGACCACAAGTAGGCAGAGAGGCAGGCAGAGAGAGAGGGAGAAGCAGGCTCCCCACTGAGCCAAGAGCCTGATGTGGGGCTCAATCTCAGGACCCTGAGATCATGACCTGAGCTGAAAGCAGAGGCTTTAACCCACTGAGCCACCCAGGTGCCCCTAAACCCAAATTCTTAATTCAAATGCTCATTTGTCCATCATCTGTGATATGGATATTATTTTTTGTATCTTGTTCAGGAAATCGTTCCCTGCCTAAAGATTTCTTTAGTTTCACTCTAAGAGCTTTATAGTTTTGTCTTTCACGTTTAGCTCTTTAATTCTTATGGAGTTGATTTTTACATATGATGTGAGTTAGGGATCCACTGGCATTTTTTTTTTCTCCATGAATACCCCGTTGTCTCCCTACAGTGGGACAGACCATCCTTTCCTCCTCTGGTCACCCCACTGGTCGCAGTATGTACATGTTTCTGAGTTCTACGGTCTTATTTTTCTATCTTTGGGTCAAGATCCCACTGTTTTAGATCTACAGCTTTAAAATAAGGCATGGCATCTGGTAGAGCAAATTCTCTCATGTTGTTTTTCTTCTTCAAGAATGTTTTTGCTCTTCTTTCCCCTTTGCATTCCCATATGAGAGAGAGAGAGGGAGAGTGAGAGAGAGAGCGCGCGCCAAGCTTAAAATCATGCAGGCATCAGTGGGCCATGTCTCCTAAGATCCATTTTTCTTCTGGGATCAAGAATGCTTCCGTACTTCCTCTTTGGGTGCTGGGCGACCTGCATGTGTTTGGTATCATTATATTTCCAACTTCTACCTTAATGGCCTTAACCAGGACCCCTACGAGGTCCTGATATGCTAAAATATTACCACGGAATCGTCAAAGGGAATCACAAATATGATTTTTTGAAATTGTTTGGTGAAATTTGTGAAAATGTGGAATGTTGACTCCCCCTCTCTGAACACAAGGCCTGGGCATAATGCTCCCCACCTATACTTTTCTTTTGATCACCTGCAATACCCTTTGGCTGCTGTGAACCCTGCTCATTGCCCATTGCCTTCAGAAAAACGGATTCACACACCTGGTCAGCCACGTGGCCCTTGCTGCCTCCCATGCTTCCTCCCTCTTTTCCTTCTAGCAAATTATTGGTTTTTGCCATTAGTCTCATGAACTAGTTTTAAACCACTAAAGCATCTGACTTTCCCCGAGACTCTGCTCTAGAGGAACTAGTGAATATAATTTTTTAAAGATGATGAGGTGACCAATTAAACTCTTCCTCCGTGATGAAGGAGGATGGGGGGGCGGGGGACATCACATGGCACCCTGATCCAGGGTACTCGATGGCCAGAATCTCTGTTCAGTGACATGAAGCCAGAGCTAGACTTCAGGGGACATTCTTGCTTATGAAGAGAGTAAGCCCTATGCTTCCTGCTTCCCAAGCCAAGTGGAACCCAGGCTTATGTGTAGGAGTCTCTAACAAACCATTAGGACATCATTTATTCATATATTTCTCCCTCCCAGGCCATTTAGGGAGAAGAAAACCGTGATTTGTTTTCTCCTTTCAGTGAGGAAGATGAAAAACGAAACAAGCAAAACCAAACAAACATCTGAAATCCAGTCCCTAAAAAGACGAATTAGAGTTTTGCCAACAAAACAAGGATAGGAGGGCTTGGCTATGGAATTAAGGCTGCAAGGGAAGCCAGCAGACTCCCAGCTCTCAGCAGGGTGGTTTGATGCCAGTGTCCCCCGGCAAAGAGGTTGTCAAGCATTATTTTCCAAAATTTTGTTATGAAAACAGTGCCTTTCATTTTCTGAATGTTACAATGTATTATGATATTGAATGTGCTTTTTAAAAATAGGGTTCCTTGTCCCCCCCCAATATTGGTCCCTACTACCCATCACCCTCTGCTTGAGGATCAGTGAACAATGCAGGTCAGTTGCTCTACTCATCACACCAGAACTCACAGCCAATTCTGGTGAAAGTTCTCGGGGTATGCTCCACGGGAAATCTAACAGCAATCTTTGCAATATTAATGAAGTAAAGTAGGGGAAGGTCGGTGTTTCTCTAAAAATATAATGTGCATACCGTGGTCCAAGTTTCTTGAGACACATAAAAATCATCACGTGGACATGAATTATGCTCTAAGGGATCTATGACATTCCAATTGGCTATTAATACCCTTATGAGTTTTGGATGAATGAGATTTCTTATTTAAGCTCTCCCTAAGCCTTAGAAAGAAATTTCTGATTTTTGTTTCTTGAACTGTGGCTAGAGAAGTAGATCACTGGGGGCTCAGTGGGTTAAAGCCGCTGCCTTCGGCTCAGGTCATGACTCCCAGAGTTCTGGGATCGAGCCCCATATCGGGTTCTTTGCTTGGCAGGGAGCCTGCTTCCTTCTGTCTCTCTGCCTACTTGTGATCTCTGTCTGTCAAATAAATAAATAAAATCTTAAAAAAAAAAAAAGAAGAAGTAGATCACTGGCTAATGAGGGAAGAGGATACAAAGAGGAAAATTTGTCCCACGTCAAGAAATAAGTCCAAACCAAGAATTCTTCACAATTCCTCAGGCTTAATATAGTGCAGGGTGTGTAGGCGATAATCAGTAAATATGTTTAGACAAACAGTTTCCTGCCTAGACACACATACTTGAGGGCTAGTCTTGCTGCTCTTGGGGGAAAACGTTGGGTGCGGTAGCAGAGGTATAGTGAGGAGAAGACAGAGATCTTGATTTCAAAGGCTGTCTCTGCTACTTACTACATGACCTTGGAGAAATTACTTAACCTTCTGAGCCTCGATCGTATCATCTGTGAAACAGGAATTATAATACTTTGTAATATTATTTATAGGGATTATAAATAAAGTATGAGAAGTGCTGGGCACATACTTGTTTCTCATTAAGTGGTAGCTATTTTTATTGTGGATAATAAAAGAATAACAATATTAACTTCAGCATTTTTTTTTATGGAAAAGCTTCCCTGAGCTAGCTCCCTCTTAAATCCCTATAGCGTCTGGCTTTACCCCAAATTTCTGAAACATGTAGCCTTGGTGTGAACTTTGCATCCATTCCCTTTTCTGTAATCCCCATAGACCCCAAGTTCAGCTGACCCCAAAGTGCCCAAGTCAGAGGGGAATTAATGGGATATTTGGCCAAGAACTCTAAATGGAGATCTTCCAAGGACAGAACATTCTGGAACCCATGAAGTTTTATATCTTCTTCTCACAGTGGCCAGGGTCAGAGCAAAGCTAGAGGAAAACTGGTCTAAGGAGACCCAGACCTAAAAAAGGCTAAGAGCTGTGTGTGTGTGTGTGTGTGTGTGTGTGTGTGTGTGTTGTCAATAATATGGACTGGTATCATATATAGATTTCTTTTGGCAAAATGGCCAATCTTGTGAGTGGTGATGTTAATTTGAAAAATGAAACAACTTTTAGTAGCTAAAATGTAATAGTTTTAAAAATTCACTGTAATGATTTGAATGTCATTTTTAATACTATTATATTAATTTTATATGCTATAGCTCCAGTGAGAGTCATTGTCCCATTTTAAATTTGATCATCTTATTCACAAATACAGCTTTTAAAAACATGGAGAGTCATATAATTGATGAAGCTATTCTCTTTTAAATTCCCTCAGGTTGTCAGGGGTTGGAAGAGGATTTTTTCTTAAATTAACTTAATTAGAGGACAAGTTCTTCCTTTTATTCATCTTTGGATCAGCAGAACCTACTTAGCATAGTGACTGACATACAAAAGGTAAAAAATAAAGGTTTGTGGGATAAACAGAAGAACAAACTATGAAGATACAGCATGGGGGTGGTAGGAAGACCTCCATTTTGGCCTTGGCTCTATCACTCACTTGCTGTGTGACCTAGACAAGTGACTTACCCTCTCTGAGGCACACTCTTCCAATGGTGAGGCAAAGCAGTAACAATACCCAAGGGTTGTTCTGCTCCCCTCACAAGATTGGTGTTGGAGTGCAAATGAAATTGTGGAGATGCTTTGTAAACCAGAATGATTATAAAAACTATATAGGACTCTTTGCTTTTTTTTTTTTTTAACTTTATTTACTTATTTGACAGAGAGTGTAAACAAGGGGGGCGGCAGGCTAAGGGAGAGGGAGAGGCAGGCTCCTTGCATGATGTGGGACTTGGTCCCAGGGCCATGAGATCATGACCTGAGCCAAAGGCAGACGGTTAACCAACTGAACCACCCAGCCAACCCCATCTTTGCTGTTTTTTTACATTTTTAGTTGAGTTGCCTATTTGTTTCTGAGAGGCCAAACAAGTTGGGGATAGCTCATATTCTCACTTAGGCCAGGCTGTATAGTGACTTAAATAATGGTAATAATATTGATGGTATCATTTATTGAGCAGGTATTATAAGCTAGATATTGTGTTAACCACAGTGCATTATTTTTAATTTGCACAACAGCTCTATAATGCAAGAATTAGTATTATTTTACAGACAATAAAATGGGAGCTCAAGTGGCATCCATCATTTGGTCGGTTGGACTCCCAAAATTCATACTCTTTCCACAATGTCATAATGTCCCTCACATTTGCTCATACTGGCTGCTGGAAACCTAACCCTGATCGGCTTTTCTAGCCGCACAAACCTAGGAGCCTTCATCAAATGAAGCTCAAAACAGCCCCCTCCTGATTAAACTAGCCAGGGTCGATTCTGTGTCTGGCAAATAAAAACCGTCCGAGATCCAGAGTCGTGACATTCAGTCTGTAGAACGTCTTGGCCACTCCAAGACTTTTGCCCCAGGTGGGTCCCCTCCACGGTTCTGTGGCCTGAGCCAAGGGCATGGGAGCACTGTTTCTCAGAGTACTTCCTGACATTGTGCTGTAGCTTCTGACAGCCCACTGGTCATTTATTAACATTTTCAGGAGTTTTGGAGGCCACTGACATTACTGGTAGAAATCAACGATGGGGGATTTCTATCACAAGCAGGCAAATGCTCCAAATCAGGTCCCTCTTACCTTCTGGAAGGTTAAACATCCACCAACCCATCACTGTCCCCATACCTTGTCATTTGTACTTTTTGCTACAGGACATTCTGTGAAATGTGCTGCTAGGTTTCATTCAGTGCCCGGAGCTTCCGGAGACTTCCGCTATGAATCAATCTCCCATCTGAAAAATAGGCTTTGTAAAAACTCTGCTGTTTTCCTTCCTAAGCCTAGAAGCCCCTTTCGTGGCTTTTGTCTCCAAAACTTCAGGATCCAGAACAAATGTCACCTTCTTGGGCCTCTAGGGGCTCCCCAGGCAGAATCAGTCACGCCACATTCGAGGCCCCTGCCGTGCTGGGACATGAATGGGCTCACCTCGATCCTGCCCTTTGTAAACAGATCCTCTGTGCTTGCACATGTTCTACTCTATTCTAGAGGCTCACGCAACCCTCATAACTGCCCAAGAAGGCAAGTGCAATGATCAGGCCCATTTTATAGGTGAGGAAACAGAGGCACCGAGTTGAAGTAACTTGCACATGGTCATGAGTGTTTGAGCTTGCCTGGTCTGGCTCAGAGTCCTTGCTCTCAGTGCTCTTGCTTCTGTATCCGCCCCCCTGAAGATGATGAAGATGTATGGTGTGTCTTCTTGTTTTGTGTGTTTTGAGGCCATGGTCTGGGTCTTACTCATTTTGGTGTCTGTGCCTACTTGACCCGCACGGGGCTCTTGGCCCACACACCCTAGGGGGTGGATGTCTCTGTTGTTTCCTGGCTGTCTCCTTCTTTTGCAAATCCTTGCGTGGAAATACACTTAACAAGGAATTGGGAGGGGAGCTGCTCTGGAAGACAGGTGTCCCCCTTGGACTTCTCTGTGCCCCTTGAGGCAGGCCCTCCGGCTCTGCCCAGACTCTCTGGCTCCCACAGCATGATTTTGTGGACTGCCGGCTTGGAGCACAGCCTCCAAGTTTCTATGCAGGAAATAAGGTCTCCACATCAGCTGTCAGAGCTGAAGACTGAGTGCTGCCAGAGCTCATGTCGTGCCCATGATTTAGGGGAAGTGGGGCCCACAAGGAACGGAGAGGGAAAGCCCTTTGCTAGCCAAGAGATCCCCCCCGTGGAGGACAGCCAGTGACTCTCTGAGGCAGGACAGACCTGCAAGAAGTTCAGCTGGAGGAGGGGAGACAGAGACAGAGTTGGAAGGACGGGGCCCTGCTTCCTGGATTTGCCGGGCTTTACTGGATTTGCCGGGCTGCATGAGTCACAGGGCCCCACTGCATCTTCGAATGAATGGGCCTCCCAAGATTAGGCCTTGGCACCAGTGGTCCCCTGCACCTGGACTGGTGGGTCCAGGATCCTGCGTACATATTGGTGTCTCTGGGAAGGCTCCTCTTTTCCCTGTGCCACTAAGTAGAACCTCAGTGTTTATGGGGAATCCATCAGAGTGCCTAGGACGGCTGCTGAAATAGCAGCACTCAGTATCAGTAGCTGCTTGTGGAATACCCAAGCCAGTGCCAAGGACTGGGAACACCCTTCCTGTGATGGCCACGCTCTCTATTGCACCCCCAGCTCAGCTTTCCACCAAGCGATGGCCCTGGGGACACGGCCACAGGTGCTGTTTGGAAAGCTTGCACCCAGAGCCCTCCTACAACCTCCTTTCCTGGCAGATGGGGACTGGGATGGTGGGAGTCATGCTTGGCTCCCATGCGTGGGAGACCGTGTGTGTGTGTTGGAGGATTGCTGACCTGTCCTTCCTGCTGATGTCCTGCCTCACCAGACTTCTCTCTGTATGTCACATAATGATATCTCTATACATGGCCAAGGCCATGTTCACAATCCAGCACACTGTGCAGAAAAGCCTGCTCTCTAGAATGTACCCAGCCCAAGCAAAGCATGACAAGAGATGCCCAGTGACAAGCCCAGGAGCAAAGCTCCAGTCAATTTGATCTGCAGTCAGCCAAAATTCTTTCCACCTTCCACCTCTGGGGTGTTTCCAGGACCCAAGGGTTGCCTCCCATGGGTCCATCGGACAGCAAGGGGGAGCAGACCGAGAAGGAGCCCAGGTAGACACGGCATGTACAACTGTTTGGTTTATTGTTGGCCTTGGTAATAGCAACCACATGGTTCTGTGCAGACCTTGCCATGCCTGGAGGGCTCAGGTCCTCTTCTTATCCAACAAGATCTCTGACTACAGCCAGGCTGAAAGTGACATGGTCTGCTTAGTAACGCTCAATATCCTCTTACGGGATCCTCTGACTCAGAACTCACAGACAGGATGTGATCTCAGCCCCTCGCAAATCCTCATGCCCACGGGCATGGCTGTGGGCTTCCTCCAGTTTTAACTGGGGTGGAAAGAAATAGTAAGCGTATGTGTGTAGTAGAGCAAGAGGAATGTCTCAGGGAGGGTCTTGGGGAGGCTCAGGGAGCTCCAGAGGACCGTTTCTTCTTCCTGACTGCTTTCCCTGTCATCCAGCCCTCAGTACTTTCTGCAGCAGTGACCATCCAGGAGGCACCTGGCTGGCCTCCTTTTCTTTAGTCTCTTAACCTCAACGCATCTTCTGTGCGGGTACCAGAGCCTCTGTACTCAAGACCTGCTTCATTGCATCCAGCATGTTCTGTCCAACCATGCCCTCCCTTCCCCGTTCCATTCTGGTCCACAAAGTTGCCCACCACCCTCTCCCCATTCCTCTCTTCCCTACCTCCTCGCACTCCCCTCTCTTGCTTCTCCACGGCCAGCTGGTCAGTTTTCTTGTGGTTGAAACCATCTATCCTGTTAGTTCCTCCAACTAACACTTGAAGTCTATCCTTGCTGGAAAAGCCTGTGTGGTGCACAAGCCCTTCCTGGAAATACCGCCAACCATCGTCGTTGCCACGGCTGTCAAGTAGCACATCCTCACATCAGGCACTGGGCTAGGGACGTCACAGGAACCCATCTTCAGAATCATCCTACAAGGTGCGCACCATTATTACCCCCACTTTACAAACACACGACCACCAAGGAGCGAAGGGATGAAATGATTTGTCACAGGCCTCAGAGCATTAGGCTTACATCAGGGACTTGGACTTAGATTTGTCTAATGTCAAAACCTGAGCTCGTGATCATGATAAGACACAGTCTCCCTCATCAATCCTACACTCTTCTTATCTTGAACCCCTTCAGTGTTTATGTATGTAGTTTGGGATCCATCCTTAGATGCTTGGATTATTAGAGATGAAGAAAGGTTTTTTTTTGTTTTGTTTTGTTTTTAAGATTTATTTATTCATTTGAGAGAGAGTGAGTGTGTGTGTGAGCAGGGGGAGCGGCAGAGGGAGAGGGAAAATCTCAAGCAGATTCCCTGAGTGCAGAGCCCAACATGGGGCTTGATCTCATGACCCTGAAATCATGACCTGTGCTGAAATCAAGAGTTGGAAGATTACACTCTGGAGAAAAGTATGGAGGTTCCTCAAGATGTTAAAAATAGGGCTTCCCTATGACCCTGCAATTGTGCTACTGGGTATTTACCCCAAAGATACAGATGTAGTGAAAAGAAGGGCCACATGCACCCCAGTGTTCATAGCAGCAATGTCCACAATAGCCAAACTGTGGAAGGAGCCCAGATGCCCTTCAACAGATGAATTCATGAAGATGTGGTCCATGTCTACAAGGGAATATTACTCAGCCATCAAAAGGATGAATACCCACCAGTTACATTCATGGATGGGACTGGAGGAGATTATGCTGAGTGAAATAAGCCGAGCAGAGAAAGACAATTATCATATGGTTTCACTCATGTGTGTAACATTAGGAATAGTGTGGAAGCCCACAGGGGAAGCGGGGGAAAACCGAAGGGGCAGAAATCAGAGAGGAAGATAAACCATATGAGGTTACAGACTCCAGGAAACAAATGGAGGGTTTCAGAGGGGAGGGGGTTAGGGGGAGGGGTAAGAGGGTGATGGGTATTAAGGAGGGCACATGTTAAAATGAGCACTGGGTGTTACACGCAAACAATGAATCATGGAACACTACATCCAAAACTAATGAGGTACATTTAAAAAAAAGGAGTTGGAGGCTTAACTGACTGAGCCACCCAGGTGCTCCAACAAAGAGAGATTTTTGAGATCAGATGGTACAAGGCAATCTTTAACGTTTATTTATTTATTTGGAGAAAGGACACAAATGCTTACATGACGGCCCTTGAACGGAAAATGCGGGAGAAGCTGGCACGGAGGGTCTGGTGCATGGTAAACCCTCAGTAAGCACTTGTCAATCGAGTGAGTGAATGAATTAAGTCACGTCAAGAACTAGAGTTGAGTTTGGTCTGGGTGGTGGTTGGTGGGGAGGTGGTGTGTTTCCAGGAATATGGATGAAGTTTTGCAACACAGGACAAATAACTGGCTTTGAATGCTGCTGACAAGCTGGTCTTTAAAGAAAATCGCAACACATGTGTACAAAGAGATGAGTCAGTGAGGAAGAGTTATAGAACCTGACAGGCATGGTGAAGAGATCAGCAGTGGTCTCGGATTGCTCAGTGAGTGTGCTGAGCATCTGTACAGCAGCCCCTGGACCATCTCTGCCTACTGGCCGGGGGGATGGGCCTCTGTGTCACATGGTGGCCTCCGGCGTTTGGCATTGTTCATCCCAGGGCTCTGAAAAGCATGATTCCTGCAACGGGTAAAGTGCCAGGTGTTTTAGGCATTCTGCTCTATGGTGTTATCTGGCTCGATGCTTTTCAAACTTTAATGAGCGTATGAGTCACTCGAGCATCATTTTAAAAGGCTGACCCTAATTTAATAGATCTTGCATGGAGCCCAAGAGTCTGTATTTCTGATGAACTATCAGGTGATGTGGAGGCTGCTGGTCTGACCACCATACCTGGAGTCCCGTGGTTCTAGAGGCGGCGTGGAGAAGCACGTCGGATTGCGTCCGAAGCTGTTCTCTGTTCTGTTCATGGCACCCTCTTCTGATCAAGGATCGACACTCCATGGGCCAGATTGTCAACAACAGGCTGGCCTCCCACTTGGCTGGTGACGATCCTTCCCTTGGGACTCTGGATCCAGGGGACCGTGGGGTTATTATGGGAACAGAAATAGAGAAGCATCCAAACTCCTGCTTCCTAGAAATGCACACCAGACATCCACCCCAGGAAGGTCTTAGTCACTCAGAAACTCATGTTTATTTCCAGGGCCTCATGCATTGGAGACCATCCCCAAATGCCAAATGAACCAACAAAGGAATCGGGAGGAGGATCTCGACAAAGAATCTATAGTCACCCTACATATTATTAAAAGTAATTCAATGACAGGATGAAGAACTGAGGCAGAAAATCACCTAAGTAAACAAAAAAGAGATGTTTTAAAGACCTTACATGAACTCGTAGGCATATGACTCACGGGGACATTCTACCTCCTCCGTCAAACCCTACTTGTGCTTTCATATTTGTAAATGAGAGTCAAATAGTTTATTATCAACATAAACGGAATGATGTGGCATCTCACCTTTTGTACAATTTCATCGTCTGCTACTCGTTTAAAAATAGCTTTATTGAGATATAATTCACATGTCATAAAACTTACCCTTTAAAGCTGTTGTTTGTACTTATCTTACAACCGACTTTACAAAGCCCGGCTGTCTGTGATAGATGAGAAAAGGCAGTTGAACATGAAGCAGGAGGGGCAGCAGGCAAACGAAAAGATAGGGCTCATGGAGAGAGACAAGACAAAAATAATACTGAAAGAAACCCAGAGAAGCCCCAAGAAAGCCCAGTAATCTGGAACTGTTTAGTTCAGGGGAAACCCCTCTCTAACAGGCTTCCAAATGTCCCAAGAGGATGACTGTATACAACCCAGTAAATAATGGATGTTCATGAGGATGTCCTCGGGAAACCCCGAGTTATACTCTGTGTCCTCTGCTTAAAAAGGCAGAGATGCCTGTGATCCATTAACACAGTTTCATGGCAGTGGTAATAGTAATATATCTATATATGTATATATATATTTTTAATTTTTAATTTTTTCTTTTTTTAAGTTTTGGGTGCTTTAGGAGTAAGTCTTCAGCTCCGTCCACAATGAGTCAATCCAGGGGGTTTCAGAAAGTTGGTATTTTACGGTATGAGGGTAGCCGAGACTGAGGTTTGGAAGGAGGGCTTCTAAGTCCAGAAATTAAACATGGTCATGGCTACAAAGTGTTGGAAGCTGTAAAGATCTCAGAAATAGATGAGATCAGTGCTCTGAGGTTATCTGACAAGACCACGTTAGAGTCTGCCTCTGACCTCTGCCTTCCTAACTCACCTTCCTGGCTGGCCCCTTTCCAGGCCACAGTGGATGTTAGCACCCTACCAGCCTCCCACGTTGCTTCTGATAGCTCCGGGCAGTGGGCCTCTCTGACTACGGGATCTTGGGTGTCGTCACTGGGAACTGAGCCTTTGCCATCACTGATTTTGACATATCACCGGTATTGGCCTGATCCTACCAGGGAGAGATGCATCCCCCAAATCTTTGGTAAGGAAGCATCCATACTGTCTTCTCCTTGATTTCTTATCACTGGAGAAGTGATAGGAGATACCGCTGTTTCCCTGGGTGCTCACTCTGCTGATTCTCGGTTTCCTTCCCTTGGTCGATTCTACTCGTCTTTGCCTGGCTGCGTGACTTGCTCTAAGAGTATCTCAGTTTTATCCAGGTTCATGCAGCCCGTAAACACAAGTTACATCTTCTCCTACTACCTTATATACTATACTCTGCATATATATCCCAAACACTCAGAATGGTTTCCTCTCCAGACTCGGAGCCATAGCATTTACCATTGAAACATGCTCGATGCTGCATTCACCGTCTTCTGACTTCCACTGGTCAAAACCTCCGATGACCTCACTCCTTCACCAGCACCATCATGCAAATCTGACATGCGAGGATCCTTCTGACCGTGGCCTGTTCCTCTTGCAGCACCGTCACCGACAGGATGCCGTGAGCTCTCCATCTTCACTACCCCGTCCAGGACCACCATGCTGAGTTCTCTCCCTCCTGCCTTGCCCTTGATACACTTGCTCCTCCGACCAAGATCAGGAAGAGCTGTTGGTGTTCCCAGAGCCCACAGCACGAACCAAGGAAGCAAACAAGGCATCCAGATGATAGCATGAATTTCCCTCGAATCAGTAATTCACTGTGACCCGGAATGTTCGAAGAAATTGAGATCCGGCCTGACGCCATACTTTACAGACAAAAGAAAATGAACAGAAGTCTAAAACGAAATACGGTTCGGGACATGGACCAAACAAAATGGAAACAGCTCGCAGAGTGATGAAAGCTCGATAAACTTCTTTATGTTTCGATGGGATTGCTTTTGCTGAATGCAAGGGCATGGCTTAAATTTTGTTTTGAAACCTATCTGTGTTACGTAACACAGTAACTGTGCCTTCTGCCTTGTCCTTGTATGAATGCAAGTACCCTGAGATCTTACATAACGTTCACGCTGCAGTTTAATGGAAAGCAGAGGCTGAAGGCATCTATCACAGCAAATAAAATGCCCGGCGAAGGAGATTATTGTCCATACACATGAGGACAGGTCCTATATTTCTTCGGAGGTGGCCACCAGGATCAGGAATTTGGGGAATGGCTAACAGGCTTCCAAAGTCCGGGGAGCCAGAAGTGAGCACAGCGTGGGCTCCTTTCCTGCAAGTGCACCCTTCCTGCGTGGCCTGTTTGCTGCTTGTCCTGCTCTCTCCTGCTCTTCTCTTAGTCCCCTCATGCTCACAGGGGCTCAAGGTTACTTGCTACCCCTTGACCTTGGTCACAGTGCCCCTCCCTGGACAGATGACATCTCAGCAGGCTGCATGGGACCCTCCCAGGAGAGTTTACAGGGTTCCCCACGGAGCAGAACCTCTGCTGGTCTCCATTTCCCCAGCGTGGCTCCCGTGGCATGCGTCATCGTGGCCGAAGCCTTGTCTGAGAGCCCTGGGATCTGAGGGGCTCATGCCACGTTCCTCCTCCCCAACCCACTCTGAGCTTTGCCATAAAGCTTCAGTCCCTTCACGAACCTATGATTTTCTTTTTTAACGTAGAAGGTTCTTCTTAAGTATTGGCAGGCTTTCTTGCTCGGCTTCCTCTCTCTTGGTTCTTCTCCCTTCCTGTGCTCCACTGTCAAAGTTCTGCACAGGCACGGATGGTGTGTGAATATTTGCCCTCAAGTAGCACTGTCACTTTATAGTAGATTTAAAAAAAAATTTTTTTTTTCTTGTAAATGGAAAGGGACCAGAACTTGAAGTCCAGGAAACATCTAGAATCTGAGAATGTAATCTGAGTGGGGAAGGGGATGTAGAAGAACAGGAAACACGGTTTGGACTTTATCCCCCCCCCCCCCACGCCTTCTTTTCCTCTTCCAGGTTCTCTCCTACTTTACAGCTATTATTTCACTCTCTAGCTTTTATTTATTTATTATTTATAAAGGAGCCTGATGCAGAGCTCGATCCCAGGACTCCAGGACCTGAACCACAGGCAGACGCTTAACCCATGAGCCCCCCAGGCACCCCCCAACCTCTAGCTTTTAAAAGAGCCCCCTCTTCCATGCCTCTATGCAGTGCAGACTCCGTTCCAGCCCCAGGACAAAATCAAACCCTTTCTAAAAAGCAAATGCAGACTAATTTTCACAGCAGGGGAGAGGCATTTAAGAAATTAATTCATTATGCTGCTTTTGACATTTCTACTTTCAAGGATAAATATTTCTTTAATTACGGCCTCTCGAGAAAGCATTTGCTAAGATGGGCTCCTGTTTATGAAATAGAAGGTTTGCAGACCACCACGGCCAATAGGCCTTGAGGGATGATGATGAGAATGTAAGGAACACACAAAAAAATCTCAGAAGCACAACACAAAAATTTTGGAACTGTTTGGAGAGAGAGACACATACATTGAACAAGTCTGTTCCTTGTTCCCACTGCCGATGTGCCAGAGTTTAATCTCAGGTGTGTTTACACATGTACCTGCCCCAAAGCGATCTGTAGCCACTGGGCTCACTGGCCTTGGGTTCTGCCTCTAGGACACTGGTTGTTGATTTAGTTTGGGGGCGGAGGATTGTGGTATTTTCTCACAGGGACTTTAGGATCTTATATCAAAGATGGATCACATGTCCTGAATTTGACATTGTCTTTAAAGAACTTTAGCAAGACAGCTATAAATATATTTTTGGTCACCTTCATCATGAAGATTCCCATACCTAGAAATGGGTTTGAAAAAAGCAAAGCATTTTGTCAGGAGAAGGCCTGAGAGGCACTCACTCTTCATTCTTGACCAAGTGGGTCTATGTCCTACATCTGTCTTAACTCCTTGGCCTTGGCTTTCCTTTGTATCTAGAGTTAGCTATTGGCTCCGAAGATCCTCACGATAATTTAGATCAATTTTTAGTCTATTTCTTTATTGTTATTTAGGAACTGCTAAGAAAACAGCCCCTCAGAGCCAGATCCACCCCCAAAATTATAGATCTGTATAGCGTTTGATTTGCCTCCTACTTCTCTCTATCTAAAGGCACCATGGATTATCCCAGTGACACATACCTTTTCAAACTCCAATCTGACAAATCTCTCTCTCTCTTTTAAAGTATAAAAGCAACAGAACCCATAAAATCGATAGCTCTGTGCTATTTTCTTACAGTGCTATCATTTTGAAATCATTGAACAGATACTCTTCAAATTGAGGTTGTTTGATGTATTTCCTGTCTCAGATCTTCTGTCCGTCATCAGTGATTTTCTTTTTGGCCTTATTTGGCTTAGTTCTAGGGTCCATCCAAGGAGAAACTTACTGTCAAAATAATGCTGAATTTTTTTGGAAGATAGTTCATTGTATCTCTTACAATGCAGAAAAAGAAAAAAGATTTCTGTATTACCGATGATGAAGCAAGAAAATGATCAAGACAAAAAAAAAAAATGTCTTGTGATCCCTAAATGGAAGATTATGGCTCAGGCTCCTACCTGAGTAGAATTTCTGACTATCTTGGGAAAGACTCAGGGTTTGGTACTGAAGGCCATAGCTGTGGATAATTTGGTTGCAGTTGCTTTGAATAAATAATGGATTTTTACCTAAGGTGGTGGCCATCTCTGTCAGCAATGACCAAATGAATCAGCACAGTAGGTCAGTAATGTTTCCACTGCCAAAGGTATTCAAGACACAAATTCACAAATATATCAGCAGCCAGAATCCAGTCTTTTTCAAGGCTATTCCCCTGTGCCTCTTTCCTTGTATTATTCCTACTTCTGTACCATGGAAGGAGAGCCCCACTGATCACACAGTGGGAAAGAGCCATGACTTTTTCTTCCTTGGGTCCTGAGAACCATGTCGGTCTCTGGTTATGTTTAAGAAGACAGAGGGGTTCTCCTCCTGAAAGTCCAGACCCCATTCTAACAAGTTGATTCTTGTAATTTCAACTCTTTCACTGCTGAGAAATGGCATTTGTAATTTCTCGCTGAAAAAAAAAAAAATAAGTGGGGGGAGAAAGAAAGTTGAAGCTGTCCTGATGTTACTGCAGAACTGTGGGGGTCCTCATCCATTCACCAAACCCTCTGTTTTCTTCAGCAGTGATTGTGGGAGACTGAGCTCCAGATTCCCTCCCTTCCCCACGGATTCTCCCAGCTCTGGTCTTCTGTGATTCTGAGATATTGCTCTAGGTTCCTCCTCCCCCGTGTCCTCACACCTAAGAATCATCTTCTGTGGCTTTACAGTTGGGTCAATGCCTTTCTCTTCTCCGGGGTGGCCAGTAACTGGTTAGAGGAGGTCAACGGATCCTCATCATGTCTTCAGAGAGCCTCAACTGAACGTGTTCTTGTTGGATTTCTAGTCATTCTCCTGCAAACTTCTGAGCCTCTCTCTTCCTAGAGATTGAGGCCTGAAGTTCATTTCCATGATGTGAGTGGGCAGGTGTGATCCATGGTCCAGGTGCTGCACCATCCAGGTGTTACAGTCCACGTGTCTTCCAGGAAGGAGCTGAGATATCTGTGAGCTTTTCTCTCTTTTCTTTCTTTTGTTTGTTTTATTTGAAATATAACCCTGAGCAATGACTTTTCTTTTCCAGTTTGATTTCAAGTATATTACATAGTTATCGAAAATATGAGAGAACACACACACACACACACACACACACACATGCATGCATGCACACACACACATTTCCATGTATTCATGGAAGAAGGTAGAAATCACCCATAATCTTACCACCCAGGAGGAGTAACTATTGACCTGGGGTCTTTGTCTTTCATGTAGCTCTGTCTCTGTCAACAGCAGGGAATTTATTTCCTCTTTCTGCTGTTTCTTTCCATGTTGAGGAACATTGTCTTGTCATGACATTCGCAGGCTCTGACCCCACCCCTGGCTTGACTCCTGGGGTACGTGGGGTGTTCCTGGACTGGCAAGTTTGGGAGAGCACCTAGGTGTGAAGGGCTCACTTCCTCTTCTTTGCGTATTGGAATGTGCTCCTGCCAAGGACATGTGGCCTCAGTTGCTGCCCATCATGCAGCAAGCTCAGTAGTAGGTTTGCAGGAGATCTGGGGGAGGTCAGATGGTTCAATCTGGCTGACCAGGTGTTCAGGACTAGGAAATTCCTTCACATGAACATGGGAGTTGAGTCTTCCCTCAACTTGAGTCTGCCCTCCTCTTCTGGGTTTCTGGAACCCGGTGCAGAATTCAGCAGGGGAGAGAGTTGTTGGTTATGGTCCCCCTGGAGTACCAACATCTCACTCTCTTGCTCACCTGGAGGTGTGTTGGACAGGTTGAGGGGAGGACCAGATGCAGTTGGTGCTAAAAGCAGACCCCGCCTCTCCTGTGCCTGGGAATCTACTTGCACATGATGGCACAGAGAGAGCTTTGTTTTATCATTGGTGAAGGAGGGGAGAGTTTGGATTGATGGAGAAAAGCAGAAAAGCTGCTTTTGACTCACCCTTGATTCAAGGGTGATTATCTCACCCTTGTTCAAGCATTTTTTGGGGCTTGAACTTCTGTGGTCAGAGGGATGAGGGTCCAGATTACAGAACTGTTCAATAGAAAGTGCCAGTCTTTGGGCCTAGCAGAGCTGCTTTGGGCCCTAATGACCAAAAGTGGTACAAGATTGGAGAGGGGAACTTTTTGCCAATCTCTGAATCCAACTCAGTGGTATTTGGGTTCTCCGAGGATTAGAAGTGAGCCCTGGGTGCAGAAGAACCCATTTTGCCTGTAGGCAACAATGACAGTGATGTTTCATGGGTCAGAGGGTGTGGCCAGATGGACCAGCACAGAAAGAACTGGAAAGATGTTGAGTCTGACCCATGGTGGGAATACATGAGATGTTCCGTCTGAGACACCCTGAAACGACTGGTGAAAATTTTGAGAGGGCCCGATTTCTAGAAAGAATTCTGATAGGAGCCTGGGTTTGGATGGCCCTCCATTTACCTGATAAAGTACATACCATGAGCCAAATACTCCTTTTGGTTCTAAGAGTGAGCAAGATAGACAAGGCTCTAATAGGAGAGCGGGGGAGACAGATCTAATGATGATAATGGTAACGAAGACTGTTACTTGGACTTGCTGAGGTCTGGGACATTTGTGCGCAACTGCATGTGTAATACTTGCCTATGGTATATGTACAGCTGTATATGCATTGCCAAATTTTTAATGCACTTCATATATCATCATCGTTTTTTGTAATTAAATATTGTACCAGCACACCATTTTTAATATTTTCTGCAAAGGCTGTGTCCGCCCAGCTGTAATGTTGGATGGTCGTGAATCATCTTATAAATCAGGATGCTTCATCCCCATGACCAGACTCCAGCCCCACCCCTTAATGTGCCTGAGATTTTCTCCTCATCCTTGGAAGCTGACCTCATCTGTGCTCACACAGTGCCCTTCCCTGTCTCTTCTGAGGCTCAGAGGCCTTGACCGCCCCTTTATGTGCCTCAGTTTTGGCCTACCCCTCCTTCTACCCGAACTGGGCAGGCTCTTGAGGCGGGGGGGGGGGGGGGGGGGAACAGCCCTTTCATTCACCTGCTTAATTACTCCCAAAAGTTTCCAAGGCAGTGGCCATTGGGCCCCAGAGTGTGGCCCCGTGCAGTGACATGACTCGGTTGCCCTTCCTAGCCCCCCTCCTCCTAGGGCTCAGATGTGCCTCGAGGTCCTCGGGTTGCCAATGCCAGGGAGTAAACTTCTCCTGCCTTAGTGCTTAAGGTCCGAGCCTTTGCTCCAAGGCCTGGTTTGGTTCCTCTGGCTGAATTGCTTCCCAGGACACTTTTCAGCCCCCTTCCCCACCCCACCCTAGGCGTGGACTCCTGTGCCACCCACCAGTGACCCTGACAAGTCCAGCTTCTTCTCCACCCCAGTGGTGACCCCGTTCAGCTCAGGTTCTCTTGCAGGTCCTCCAACCAATGCTCCAAATATACCCAGACCTCCCTGAACCCCCAGCATTAAATGTGATGTGGCAAGATGCTGTCCCTGCTCTGATCAACTTATTAGGGTTAGTAATTATATATCCCTGATTGTTTCTTTTTTCTCATTTGTTTGTTTATTTATTTGCATGAGAGAGAGAGAGAGAGAGAGAGAGAGAACAGAAGCAGGGAGGGAGTGGCAGGCAAGGGGATGAGAGGGCTCCCTGCTGAGCAGGGAGCCTGATATGGGGCTTGATCCTTGACCCTGAGATCATGCCCTGAGCCAAAGGCAGATGCTTAACTGACTGAGCCACCCAGGTGCCCCATCCCTGGTTGGTTCTTAGGCTAAAATTCCCCAAAGTAAAATTACTGATCCCAAGAATGTGACCATTTTTAAGGATTTTGATCCACGCTGCTGCATTTGGCCTGAGGTACTGTGAGTGGACTAGGCCAGCTCTGGCATCAAACTGGGAGGGAATAGAGGCCCCGTTCTGTTTGGAGCAGGACGGCGTCTGGGGCACAGACCTTATGTAAAAGCATCCACATCAGACCTCTCTTTGGCCGATTGACACAAGCATCAAAACGAAACCCAAGGTCACTGGGGGCAAAAGTCACAAACAAGTGTCTCATTTTCTCCTTCCTACTCAAGCACCACCACCCCCTAACCCCGCCCTGACTGCCCCATGGTCACACAGTTTCCCAGGGCTTCTGTCCAGTCAGGTGGGAGGGTTGCTCTCTGATCCCCCCCAGAGAGATGGTTCCAGAGCCTCCCTTAATCAGCCCGGGACCAGGGCCTTCTCTGGACCGGGCTGCTGAGGGATTCCTGAGTGTGTCGTCAAAAGATCAGGCCCTTTGGATTTCTTCATCCATCTTCCTTCCGTCCTTCCTTTCCTCCTTCCCCCCCTTTCTTTCCTTCTCTCTCTCTTCCTTCCTTTCCTTCTTTCTTGGGTTTATTTATTTATTTGAGAGAGAAGGTAGAGCACAAGTGGGTAGGGAGGGAGCAGAGGGAGAAGTAGACTCCCTGCTGGGCAGGGAGCCAGATGGGGCTCGATCCCAGGACTCTGAGATCATAACATGAGCCGAAGGCAGAGGTTTAACCCACTGAGCCACCCAGGTGCCCCAAGGGATTCCTTCATTTTCTGAAAAACATCTTCTAGTGATATTCTTTGGCAATAAGGCCCAGCACCTGAGGATGACGTTTGCTGACTGTGGGGGAGGGGAGGTATGAAGCAGCACCTTTCCACCCGCTGCCCCGAAATCCTGCCTGCCAGGGTGACCACCTGCGGCTGTGGCACTGAGCATCTCAGGCAAACGGGGACAGCTGGTCTCCCTGTTCCTACATAAGTGTTTCGCTGAAAATCCCCCCCCTTTGGGACACCAACCGGTTAGGCAAGCAGAGGTTGGGGATGCTTTCTCCCGGGGGAGGGTCTGATTACAAGGCGGTTGAAATAACTAGGAGCTGAAAACTGGAGGCCCAGGGTTGAGGTCCTCTGTTCCTCTTGGGATGAGCTCAGCCTGGAGATCTTGGGGAGCTAACCTTCCTCCCCGTGTTCCATTTTTCTCATCTGGCAAAGCTGGGGCATGAATTTGCCCTGCCTACCGCCCAGAATAGCTACAAGGATCAGATGTGACATTCCCAGAGAAAGACCTTTGTAAAGGTAAAGAGCTGGGCCAGCCGAACATGGTTTTATTGTTCTAAGGCATCGATGGTCAATGACACATGAGTTTCGGTGGTGACTTATTCTATTTATTCCGAATTCCATTTCTCGGCCTCACCTTTAGCTCAGGGTAAATAGGCATACACTTCCGATGCTGTACTCTGTGACTGGGGCAGAATCCACGCTGGGGACCAGGAGACGGGTTTCTAGCCGAGCAGGAAGCAGCCTCAAGGAGCTGCTGGGAGGCCATCCCGGGGACAAGGCTGCGTGTTTATGTTTGGGGCCCCCAGACACCTCCCCCACCTGTGGTCTTCTCCCCACTGCAGTCTTGAAGGAGAGAGGATGAGTTCAGAGTGAGGACGGATGACGATTAATTCAATTCTGGCTGTCGCAGGACAAGCTTCTCCCAAGGGCATTCAGTAAATGACTTTCGAGAGTGGCAGAAAGGGGTTGCATCGCGTTGTCTTTTTTCCTTCCCTTCCTTATTTTTTTCCCGTTTTGTAAGAGCCCAATTTAGTAAAATGGGCCTTTTAGTGGGATGCGTTTTAAATGAGACACTCTGTGGAGCACAAAACACGATTGGGAATGGGAGTGATGTTTTGTGCTCGGCGTTTCTAGTGCCCACATTCGCCTGACTGTAGTTCACTACTTGAGAGAGAGGAAGAGAATGGAAAATGCTGTAGGCACTACAGAGGGCCCATTATCTCAAAATAATCCTTCCCTTTTAGAAAGTCACCGCAGCGAGGCTGGGGGCAGAGAACAGATGTGGCTTCTAGTCAAGAGTACTTAGAACCCAAACCAGAAAGCCGACTACGGGAAGAGTTGACATCCAGGAGACAAAAAGGCCATGCTCGGTTCTAACTGAGCAAGAGTGTCTAGACCCTCGCAATGCAGATGCTGTTGTCTGTAGCACAAACGTCCTGATTTTCCCTTCAACAGAGTTCCGACTATTAAAATAGCATGTCTTGTGTGTAGTTCCCGCACATTCTTTCCGTTTTTTTTTTTTTTTTCTGTGTGATTCAGAGTGCAGATTCTCGACAAGGCCAAAAAGAAAGAAAGCCATCTAATTTACATGGGCACAGAGTATCCACATCTGGACAGAGTTAGACTGAGCGGGAATTACTCGCATCATTGAAATATAGGCAGAGCTTCCTTCTCTTGACCATATGAGGCATTCCCATACAATTCCATGAAAGCAAAACCTGAAAGTCTACTTCCTCTAAAAAGGGGCTGTCGCTAGCGTGATTCAACCATGACGGGAACTGACCCAAACTTACAGGAACTGACCCAGACCTGAAGATTGACCCTGAGGGGCACGTGGCCACCAGCCTCTCAGCAACCCTCTGATTCCCCGCATTACTTGACTGTTGGAGAACTCTAGAACATGCCGTGTCTGGGCCAGGCTGCCTGCGTGGTCCGAGAGCTCTCCCACTTCCAAGCATGGAAGTGACCAGCAGATGCCGGGAAAGCTGGATGGAAACCATTGATAGCATCAGGCCCTATGCTGGAGGGATCTTGTGCACATTAACGCCAGCTCTTACTGGCGTGGTTTCAGTTCTAATTAAGTGTGGAGGAAGGGAATATGAGCATCAGATCCCTGGGCACTGGGGAAGAGACTTTCTGAAGAGAGAGTGTTGGCACCAGGGGAAGGGAAATAGCCGCCTTTCCCAGGGAGGCTGGGTCTCCCCAATACCTCCTTACTGGCATCAGAGGGAGAACCACACACATTTCACAATGAAGCAGATACCTTCACTGCTGTGTAGATGGTGGTAATACTGGTAACGACGTTCATGAGGACACCAGTAGGCAACTATAGAAGATGATGTTGTCAGAGGGCTAACAAGGCAGCAAAGAAATACCACTTTATGGACTTGTTCTTGAAACGACTCATGGGAGTGTTAAGATGATGCTCAGCTCCATGGATTAGCTGCACCCCACTTTCTCCGCATTCAGTTGGTCTCAGGGAACATCTGGCAGGGTTGTAGGCATTTGGCCTTGATGTCTCCATCCTTTCCTGGGTCGCCTGACAGCCTCCTGAAGCAGCAGAGCAGTATTACTGCCTTGACGGTTGTCTCTGTCAGAGTTCCTTCTAAGGAGGGTATCAAACTCGATTGAGGAAAGGTTCTTGTTTGTGACAAAAGTGAGACTCTGAGGCATGGTTTCACACTGCTGAAGGGCAGGGAAGAGAGAGGAAGCCTGCTTTACATGGGATATGGGCTGGGGAGCCTGAGTGGTTCAGTCATTAAGCATCCTACTCCTGGTTTCAGCTCAGGTCCTGATCTCAGGGTCATAAGATGGAGCCCCGCGTCCGGCTTCTCCTTGAGCTTCTCTCCCTCCCCTCCCCCTCCCCTCATGTTCTTTCCCTCTCTAAAATAAATAAATAAATTGTTACACCAGATATGGGCTGACAAATAAGTGAGTGAGAGGGAGAAGGCGGGTGGAGAGGGGGCGAGTGAGCAAAGACAGCGAGTGGAGCCTGGACGAGGTCCCAGCACTGTGACTGTCGTGGCGGAGGGAGACAAGAACAGAGACACCTGCCATTCGGCTGGAGGTTGAGTGTACCGCGGGAATGGAAATCTTGCTTTCCAAAGCCACGGCTTCAGTAAGCGGACCTGCACAAATGTAAATTACTCGGGTGCGTGAATTTGGGGGATCAAGGAACTGATGCGATGTGCAGAAATGATGAGTGGGAAGACACCGCATCAGCTGAGGAAGCAGGAATGCGGAGGCAGAGATACAGTAAAGGCCTTTCGGTGAATTCTGATCTCCTCTCCTTCTTTTTCCTATCTTAAAACAAAACAAAACAAAAACCAAAAAAAAAAAAAAAAAAAAAAAAAAAAAACAGCCTGCTGAGTTTTAGTTGGGAACATCCTCATCCTTGTAGAGAACACATTTCTAAGCCTTTTCTTTACATTGCACACATGCGTGACATAAGGGAGCCAGCCGATGTGGTAGAAACGTATGGTTGACTTCCAGGTTGTGTCTTTGGAAGGAACAAATGTGAACTTCCCTGATTCTTTCTCCATTTTTTTTTTGCTGGCTGGTAAGTGAGGGAGCAGCCACCTTGGACCCAGATGGGGCAGTCCCATGTTGAGGACGGTGAAGCTGTCATACCTGTCCTGGTTTGCCAATGTCTGGATTGTCGTCCTTGAGAAGAATCTTATCTGAGATGTCATAAATTGCAAAGCACTATTACTTTACAGAGTCTTAAGAAGAAAACACATGATCAATTAAGCTACGACAAGGTGTTAAGATGCTATTGATTACATGACACAGTCCCATTTTAGAATTGTTCAAAAGTAAAAAAAAAAAAAAAAAGTATTTTAAAACCATTAACATGTAGTATATATGTCTTGTTCAAGCCACTGCGCTGCGGGTTTTCTTGTGACAGTAGCTTATACCGTATCCTACTTAACAAAGAATTTGCGATCAGTCCTGGAGTGTTACCATAACAAAACCACAAAATAAGTGCTGGGTAGCAGGAAGCAAAGAAAAACACTGCAAACTGGAACTGGAAATCTGGTGAGTCTTGTTGTACCATGGCAAAATATTTGGAAAAACTGTCTGAAAAGAAGTCTTGGAAGGCAAAATGTATGGTGCTAGATCCAGAAACTTTTGGGAAACTGATTGAGAAAGCTGGAACACTCATGTGTTCTAGAAGCTCCTTGACACTTTTAGATTGATGACTTCAGGCTAATGACAAGAGGAGATTCCTATTCTAAAGAGGGTACTTCAATAATGTTAGAGACCCAAGACCTTCCCAGTTACTTCCCACTAACACTTCTGGTCCAGAGAGTGGAAGCTAAGTTGGAAGCAAAAAATCGATGAAGAATGTTGTCTTCCTACTCAAAGCTATTGTTTCAGATAATCCCAAGGGAACTACAGTGAATCAGAAGGATGGGAAGAGAGAGAGGGAGGGAAGGAGGGAGGGGGAAAATAAAGAGGAATAAATATAAGATTAGTTAAAAAAAAAAAAACAACTCTATTTGGATAAGCTCTTTGGCTGTAGCTACACCCACATGTAATCAACTGGAACCAAATAGAAGCCTGTAATTCTTCCATTCCTAAAACCCCCAAATATGTCCCAAGCAAGTAGCACCCCCCCAAAAGCTGTATGGGTCCCAAGGAAGGTCTTCTCTCCAACACTTACTTCAGATGTGCCAAGTGAGAAGAATGGAGAAGGAAGAAGGTCTCCATGGACAGAGGCAGGATTGAATCAAGGAGGTTCGTTCAGTCAGAGGAGAGGAATTTTGGTCACTGCTATGGGCACGTGAGCGCTGTCTTTTCCCATCTTCCCTTTTCCTACTGGGAGTTTTACCCTGTAGTTCCTCTGCTATTTTGGTCCCCACCCTTGTGCAGCAGGCGTGTATGTGGGCGGGGGCAGAGAGCGCTCCACTAGGCCCCAGACTATGGAGAACACTGCTCCTCTCGGGGGAGTCCAGGCTTGGAGCTGGATATAGGGCCCCAACGGGACGTGGGCTCGAACCCCTCAGGGATGAGGCAAGTCTGTTTCATGCCACTGTGGGAAGAAGGTGTGAGTGGATCTTTGAGCTGCTGGAGAGGGGGCAGTGGTGGAGACTACGGGAACTCTCCAGCATCTGTCTTTGCCCCAGCTTTATGGATAGAATTTCCTTTTCGTGGTTAGAGCTGTGGTGGCCCAGCTCATGACTCCAATGCCAAGTGTCTTTTACGTTGTGTAGCGTGATAAGTTCCAGGCCACAAGATGTGGGCAGACAAGATGTGTGCCACTCCTGGCGTGTGCCTTGGTGAGGTGTGGGCATGCGCTCTGTTCCCCTCTCCTCTCCCTGAAGTCCGGGGGACAGGTGTGGCTGGAGCTGGACCAGTTTTCTGGTCTGCCAGCCTCCGCACCATTACTGAGAGAGAGTAGCCTCTGATTTTGTTGAACTTTAAGTCATAAAAGCAGTAACCCAAGCGTGCCTAACCCATGAACTCAAGAGATCTCATGGAAGGCTTCTGAATTAGGGATCCCAGTCAAACTTATCTACATCTCAAGGGGCAGGAGAGAAGATAAGATCCAGATCTGTGGGCCGTCCACTTCCCAGAACAGGCCAGAAAACCTAGATAGGAAGTGGAAATGCTAATATTTCCCCAGCAGCCAAACGCCAGCTCTCTCTCTGCCCAAAGATGTGGGTAATTTTTATATGGTCCCTCTTTGACACACTATTGCCTCTAAGCCAATATTTTACTTCTGTCAGGGCAAAGAAGAGAGACCAAAACACTTTTATTTTTTCCCTCCAAACAGGAAAATGAATCCGATCACTTTTAAACCAAGAAAATGCAAAAGAAACTTCTTTCTAAATTTGTCAGTCAGTAGACTAAACTGGGAAAGTTCTGTTATGGGTTTCTTGAGAGAGATTATGCAAGCCAATCATTAACATTGCCCGGGATTCTGCAAGAGTCCCAAGATTCTTCAAGATTGCTCTGGCGCCATCTTCCTATGTAAGTGCCCCGGGTGCTGTGGCCAGGAGTAAATGGACAATAGAACTTGCTCTGTAGCCTCTAGCCAGGCTTCCAGAAGCTTTGATGAAGGGCAACTAAGCAGACGGACATTAAACAAATGCTGAGCTAATCGCTTATTTCCCCAACCCCCTCATGAAAATATGGACGTTTTACATCCAAAGGAGTCTGGACCAATCGCTGGGATCCCTTTAGGTTCAGGAATGATTGAACCAATCTCCCAGGCAGGGGTGGCCGTGGGGCTGGAGGGCAGCTTCCAGCGCTCCCGCCTGCTGTCCCATGTCCCGTGCTGTCTTGAGAACCTGCATTGGGGACCTGTCAGGGGGAGGCTCCCACAACGTCTTCATATACCCACCCCTTGTTGTATAAATCGGGGCATGCAGAGGTTGACTAACTAACTGGCCCCTGGTAACACAGCTAGTAAAGGCCAGGGACAAGATTCAGACCCAAGGAGGTGGTTGCCTCAAGATTTGGTTGGAGGGCGAGCCCACACTTTGAACCACCACGCTCTACACCGCTGGGACAGTGATCTGCTGGGACACTGTCTGCAGTCTCATCTCGGGTGGGGGTCAAAGTCTTCGCCAGGTCTTCTAAGAATGGACCCCACATTTAGAAGCTAATTCTAAGTATGATCCCCAGGGTTTGGGAATCTTCCATAAACAGGAATGGTTGCTGAAGGGGATTGAAAAAAACTCTCTGTTTTCTTTAGAACAAGAACCTCCAAGTTACATGGGAAAGCACCACATGATTTTTGTGAATTGAAGTCAATTTGGCACCAGCAGAAATAACCTTAGGAACAAAGTTTGTATACAGTATGTTCTTACGGAAACCGCATGGGAACGCAGAGTAAACTGTTAAAGATAGACCCTTCTTTCTGGGGCTGCGTTAGCTGTCTCTGGGTGGGGACAGCAAATTGCTTCGTTTATAAGCTTTGTACATCAAAAACTAGATCTGCTTACACTTTAAAACCAAAAGGAGGAGAAAGACTTATTTTTAGCTATCTGAAATTTAAACCAAACCCAACGTTGACATATGGATGTTTCAGGCGGCAAAATGTCAGAAGATTTCTCAGAGATGACACGAGACAATGTCTGATTGCAGCTGTAGAGGTTCTTTTCTTGTAACCGGTTTAATAGCTACGGGGCCACTGGGCTAAAGATACTGGGTTTCTCAGAATTCGGGCAGGCTGCCAGGGATTGGAGTTGTCATGTGGGAACCCAGTTCAGTCCCATGAGAATGAGAATATCAGTCGGAGAAAGAATTTTTGGTGTTGTGGGTGGGTCCGTTGTGTGGCCAAAGGGCTCTATCCTTGTAGAAGGTTTAATTTTTTAAAAATTTTATGTGTGTGCATGTGTGTGTGACAGATATGATACTTAATCACTTATGTAAATTCAAAAAAATCTTAATCTAAAGAAATTCATCCCCTCCTCAAATAACCACTCCACATTTTGGGGTAGACCTTTCTACCTCGATAGATCTATAAATATTGACTAGATGAATAGATTTGAGATACAGATTGTTATGTAGACATATCCATCTGTAGATTATTTTTATTCTATTTTTATTCTATGTTTATTCCATACAACTGGGGAGCCTGCCTTTCTTCTATTTTGATGCTTTCCAATGTGATATTTCACGGAGCATTTTTCCATGCCATTGAGTATCTCTCAGCTCCATTACTTTTATTTGTATCCCATTTCAGTTCACACATGTCCTGCGCTTTACTCAACCCAGACCTGTCGTGGTAGAGGTCCCCTGAAGATCAGCGTGCCCTAATCCTTGGGATCTGTGACTGTGACACGACTCCACAAAAGGAATTTTACAGATGGAATGAAGGTTGCCAGTTTTCAGGGAGGGGGATTATCCTGGGTTGTCAGCTGGCCCAATGTAATCATATGGGTAGTTCCTGGCCCAAGAGGAAGGCAGTGGCCCAGGTCACAGAGATTGGGGGAGGAGGGGGTTTGCGGTGGGGGGTGGATGGGGTGGGCGTGGCGAGGAGTGGTTCTGTGGCTCAGAACATGGAGGACGGGAACCATGGACCCGCAGATGTGAGTGGTTTCTAGAATCTGCGAGTGCCCTTAGCTGAGATCCAGCAAGAAAATGAGGAGCTCAGTTTTGCTATGGCAAGGAAACTGGGACCGATGCTCCCCTACGACCACTAGGAGAGAGTACAACCCCATTGATACCTTGACCTTAGCTCAGTGAGACTCCAAGTGGAGATCCTGCCCAGCCCGCTGGATATACACAACTGAGATAATGAACTTGGGTTGTTGTAGCCCCAGAGCCGGTTGTAATATGTTAATTATAAGATCAATAGAAAGCTAATGCACCTGTTGTTGGGTTTCTATGACATTTTCAATGTTTCCTTGAGGAAATAATGCCATAATGAACATCTTTGTAGCTACAACTTGGTGTGTCTCTTTGGCTATTTCTCTAAGATAAGTTTATTTAAGGGGAGCCCCTGGGTCAGCCGTATATGAAAATTTCAGGCTTTTGATGTGTGGTCCATTGTCAGATTTAAAGAGCATGATCTTCAGATTGGGACAAAGGACTAAGGAGGGCCACCATACCTTTCTTTCAACTATGGGTTCTGGTCATTGGTTTCCATAGTGTGTACAAGGTAACTATCTTCCTTGAAGCTGGGTACAGTGCCTTTGTGTTTTCTACATTGATTGAAATATTCCTATGTTAGTGGAATCATTGCCAGCTCAAGAGCTGTTTGACAAGCTCTCTATAGTGAAACTGCTTCCTAAAATTTGGAACATTAGTTGCATCAGATGACTCTTCGAATCAAAATGAAATTTGCTGTGCTCTTCAAATACCACTTGTGCTGGCATTAGGGAAGGGGGGGGTGTAGGTCGAATACCTATTACTGGGCAAACAACCAGAAGTGTGTTTGTTTTATGGGTTCTTTCCATATATATTAGTCAGAGTTGGTCAGAGGCTAACTACCTCTTTTAAGAGCCTCAAGGGTATCTGTGCTCAAATACACATAACACATCAGAACTGAGAATTGTTGCTTGAGGGGCACCTGGGTGGCTCAGTCAGTTAAGCATCTGCCTTCTGCTCGGGTCATGATCCCGGGGTCTTGGGATTAAGTCCTTTATCCGTCTCCTTGCTCAATGGGGAGCCTGCTTCTCTCTCTCTCTCTCCCCCTCAAATAAATAAATAAATAAAATTAAAAAAAAAAAAGGAAAGAATTGTTGCTTGGGAGGCTACTGATAGAGGCAAATCATTTAAGAAAAAGTGTCACCCTGGCTGACTGGGTGTCACTTTAGCTGTGTCCCCAGCTTTATGCAAGTCCCTATCTTTCATGCTTAGGATGGCTTACAGTTTGAAACAACATCAGGTTTCAGATAATGTAGTTCACATTTTGGCTGTTTATTCTTCTCTGGAGCTAAGCACCGATCACAGTTTTTTTGTTTGTTTGTTGGTTTGTTTTTTATTCAGTGATATTCATGTGTGAAATAATGAACGATAAATAAGTAGCCACATTAAGAAATTTCATTTACAAAAGGACCCAATTCAGTGTCTTTATTTATTTTTTTTTAAGAAGATCTTATTTATTTATTTGTCAGAGAGAAGGAATACAAGCAGGGTGAACGGTAGGCAGAGGGAGAAGGAGAGCAGGCTCCCCACTGAGCAGAGAGTCTGATGCAGGGCTCCATCCCAGGACCCTGAGATCATGACAGGAGCCAAAGGCAGACACTTAACCGACTGAGCCACCCAGGCGCCCCTCAGTGTTCTTTTAAATACTAAAAGTCTCTGGGTATCTAACATCACACTTAGTTTGCAGAACTCAGAAGTATACATCAGTAATGTATGGTAGGGGTACATCTCTCTTTTTCTCTCTCTGTCTTTATTTCTGCCTGTCTTTCTGTGTGTGTGCACACGCAAGGACAGGTGTATGTGTGTGTGTGTGTGTGTGTGATTTTTCAGTTTGCATGATGTAGACCAATTATTGCTTTTTGCAAATCAGAAACTCCATCAACGGTGAATCTCTCTCCTTTCTTAAAATTGGGACTCTAGTCAGTGACTGTGGAGACAGTACCATTAGCAAGTTGAGATGTAGAAAGGCAGTCCAGTAGAATGGAACGGTTTTGAATTCTACTTCCCTGACATATAACAGATGTGTTTCTTAGGGGTATTTTCTTTAAACTCTCTGAGCCTCAGTTTACTGCTTTCTAAAATGGAGACAGTATTCATCTTGCAGAAAGTTTATTACTTAGCTCAATGCTTGGTACAGATTTGGGGTTCAGTGAAGAAGGACATGTTAGTTTTCTATTATTTCATAGTAATATTCAGGTGCAGGGGGCCAAATCTGTATTTCTTTTTGGATCCAAGCCATGATGGCTGGAATGGCTTACATGTAGAAGGAAGAATATAATAAATGAACAGATGAATTAATAAGAGAAATGTGGGGTTTCTCTTTACTTCATCCTACATTCTTGTCAGCCAGCGTGTGAAGTTACTCTAATGGAAGTTTATTAGATAGATCAAGCCTTCTTTCATACTTTTATATAAATTCATAAATAGTTGCTGGGGGGCACCTGGGTTGCTCAGTTGGTAAGTGTTGCACTCTTGGCTACAGCTCAGGTCATGATCTCAGGATCATGAGAGTGAGCCCCATGCTGGGCTCCATGCTCTGTGCAAAGCCTGCTTGAAATTCTCTCTCCCTCAGCCCCTCCCCCCACATGCATTCTCTCTCTTAAAAAAATCTTTAAAAAACCCTTATTTGTTTCCTTGTTTATTTATGAACATTCTCATTTAAACACACAACTTTCCCATAAATATACAATCTTAATGCATCTAATAAACTTTCTTTTCCATGAAAGAGCATTTTTAATTGGATATTTGAAATTAGAGTGTCATTTGAATCCAAACAGTATTGTCCTGTTCAAAAGTCTTCAGTGATCTCTCATGTTTTGTAGCCTAAATCTATACCATTTTTTTCCTGACTTTTCCTCAGTACTTAACTCTTACCATATTTTTTTTATAATGCCAATAAGCTATAAGCTCTTTTGTTGATCTCAAGTTGGTCTATACAACATCCAAATGCATTAATGTTCTAGTGAACCTCTCTTATTTTGTCTTTTCAATAATGTACAACAATAGCCAGTTATATGGCCTCGTTGCCAAAATCTATGGTAAGCATGTAGCCCAGATGTGACTGATCAGTGTGTCTTATCCTCCTGACCCCAGGGATTGGTTCAGGCATGGCACTTGGGCAAATAACCAAGATGGTCCAATCAGAGGCAATCTTGAGATGCCTTCCAGGGGCATGGAGGAGAGAGAGAATGCGAGCCTACAGCCAATGTTAGTTGTTGTTATTATTTTTTTTTAATTTGCAACATTTCAGAGCCCTTCCTGAATACAAAGTCAAAACACGGAAAAACAGAACTGACAGACGGAGAGAAATACTGTTCTGGTGGTGGCAGGTGAGTCCCTAAAGATGGACCCCTGTACTTTTCAGTGACATGAGCCAAGGAATTCCCTCTCCATCCTGAGCCAATCTGAGTTAGATATTCTGATCAACACAAATGCTTTCTTGCTGCAAACCATGGTTCTCACTTCTTAGATCCTCTCTCTCTCAACTTCTTTACTTGCTAAGGAACTACCTTCTTTGAAGTCTTCATTTAAGTTCCAGCTCCTTGATGATGATGCCTTAGCCAACGACCCAGGGACACTCTTCTTGTAACCAGTTGAGAATTAGCACATATGTCCTTGGACAGTCATTCAGCTCTTCGAGAGTACATTCTGTTTCCTGAGCATTCCAGTATCTTGCATGTTTTTCAGTGAGTGTTGATTAAGATGACAGTGGAATGGAATCACCAGTATGCATCTTTTCTTAAATCCTGGCTTGAGGAATTAGGCTAGAGAACACAGACAGGCTCCCTTCTCTTTCATTTACTTTTTTTCTCAGCCAAATGCCTGAAAAGAAGAAAAAAAACCAGAGTTTAGTTATGAAGTCCTTCTACACATTCATAAGAACTATTATTATTTCTGTGGGCTCAGTCCACTGAGGTGAGATAACCCATCTTTTTGGGTCAATAGGTCACCTGAGCAGTAGGCCAAGAAAATTGTCCAGACACTGCAATTAGTTGAGGACAAACAAAAAGCTCTTATTATTTCTGAATGTCATGCCAAGACAATCTAGTGATACATGGACTCAAATATAAATCAATATATTATTATATTTTACATAATATGTTCCATTTTATCCCTAAAGTTCAGCTCTCTAGAACGTTCTGTTGCAACCATGCTTCTGTTCCGAGGAGCCTCTCTGTGGTCCTGAGGCACTGCAGGTCTGAAATGGTCCCATAGCTCTTGGTCACCAAAGTACTGGTGCCCAGAGCCTATGGAGAAGGAGCAAAATTTGCAGTAACCCCATTTTGGGGGTATATGGATGCCTTTCATTGTGCAGACTATTGAGATAAGAGAAGAACTAGATTTGTTTTTGTTTTTTGTTTTTCTAAAATCTCCAGGTGCTTTGCCTTTCCTTTAGCATCAGTTGATCCAAAAAAAAAAAAAAACCAGCCTCGGAGATCATCATCAGTAATACAGACAGAGACAGTCAGTGATCCAGTAAATTCTAACTGGGTGTGTCATCAAAAAGAATATGGGAGCAGAAGGGGTTTAAAAGTATTGGTTTTGCTTGTTACCATCAATATGACACAGATTCATTCATTAGTCATTTGCTTCTACAATTGTCACTTTTCAATCCCTCCCACCTGCCACCCCATTGGTTATTAAAACCTGATCATGTTGTCTTTGAGACATCACTCCTCTGTCCCTCTGTCCTCATTCTCATTGTCACTGGACTAGCTTTGGTCTCATTTAAACTGCTGTCCCCTTAACTGGTCTTCTTTCCTTCGTGTTCTTTTTTCAATTTTTTCTTCATACTGACAAGTTTATTTTGTTAGAACAATGAGATGATATATGGCCTCAAACCTTCTAAAGGTTCTTTATCTTTTATTTAACACATTCCAAACTTCTGGTCATGGTCCTTGGTATTTTCCATGATGTGGTTCCAAGCTAACTTTCACATTTTATTTGGTTACTTTTGTCGTGTAAGGACATGGTGTAGGTTGAGCATTGTTTTCTTTACTCAGTAGACACATTTGTGACTAAGTCCTATGAATCAATGAAATATTTTGATGTCAGTGCTATCCTAGATTTTTCGAGAACTGTTATGTGATAAAGTGTTAGAGAAAAAGAAACATCAGGCTTAATCTAACAAAGAAATGTAATTCTTAAAAATACGCTATTAAATCTGCATCATTGGGCTACAAAAACAATGCAAATTTAATCAATATCCTTTGAAATAAAATGTTACCAAGCACATTGAAAACATTGCCAAAAGCATCTTCTGGTCTTGATTTTACTAATCAATTTTAATGGAAAAGTCTTTTCTCACCAAGGGTCTGTTAATATTTCCAGGAATCAGGTCCCCAAACTCTTCTTTCCTGGAAAGTATTGCTCAACTGTGCGTTTCTAATGTAACGAGCCCAGAGATTACAAGTGAAGACCAGCAGAGATAAGGAAAGCCATAGTCTGAACAATCCCAAAGTAAATAAATAAAATTAAATCAGCTGTTAAAATTAAAAAGAGAGAGAGAGAGATTTTCCAGCTTGGTTAGCAGACACAAAGACAGAGGATTTAAGTAGGCTTGAAACAAACCCATCACTTTTTGCTAAACAGCAACTGGGAAGTGGAACAAGGGATTCTGGGGGTTGAGGGCAAGGAAAGAAGTTATCTTAGAAGACTACTCTTATTACATAGATCTCCGCAGTAAAATCTGCTAATCCCATCTTTTTTTTTTTTTAAACCACGAGGATAGAGTGAACATCTTCCATAAATGATATATATCACGTACATGCATATCCAACTCCTCATGCCTCGCTATTAAAATCACAAAACACCCTCCCTTTCCTCCAGGATCATGTATTTACACATGTCATCTCTGCTCATCTCTCACCTCTCTTTGGAAACCCAGCAGAGCAATGTTGAGGGACCCAGTCAAGGTCACAGTGTGACGAAAGTGCTGGGGAGCTGGAAGAGAACCCAAGACATCCAAACAGTGCCACCCGCACGAGTTCACACGGCTGGGTAAGGCGCATTGCAATTGCATGCATGTTTAAATGATAGATCAGTGTTAAATGGTAACACATGTAGTGCTTCCCACTGAAGATAGGTTCTTGGCTAAGTCTGTTGGAAAATATTATATGAAGATCTCTCCATGGCAAAAGAATTTTTTTTTTCGAGCAAAGTTTAAACAAAAAAGACTAAGCTCAGAAGCCCAGAATATTCCCACCCCCATTTTTCCAGGAATGGCAATGGCCCTAGCAACCTCATTTTACCAAGACTTTAAGTAGGAAGGTAGAATTGCACAGTTCTATTCTTTCTAGAGAGAATCATCAAATGTAAGCAAAACCATGTCCCGAAGTAGAAAGTAATGTAACAAAGCACATTCTCCTTGGAAAGAAACAAAAACCCTTGACAATACTGTGCATTCAGGTCTCATAAATGTCTAACCAGGGCATCCCCAGTGCTGGGAGATGTGTAGGAACCACAGGAGCTGACCTAGGAACCCAATCCTTTGGCAGGTTGAGAAACACTGATGTCTGCTAAAAAGGCTTTTCAGAAATGCAATAGGACTCAAGCATTTGGGGAAGGTGAAAAGGTTCCTGAGTAATCTGTTGTAGGTATAAACTAATCCATTTCTAGCATTTGTGTAGGCAAGAATCAATCTAACCATTGAGAAATGGCTGGAGAAAATCTTAAGGAGAACCAATGGGATTAACCTTCAGCATCTCCCAACAGGTTAAGGTCACACGGTGGGACAGGCACTTAGTTCTCACGGACTATCTCTTATTTCCACATCTCTCAGCTCCCTTGTAGGTAGATGGTCAATGGGTCAAAGCATTTAAAAGTTGAGGTGCTAGAATGCAGGACTGGCTCAGTCAGGAGAACATGCAACTCTTGATCTCAGGGTGGTGGGTTTAAGCCTCCCTTTGGGCATAGAGATTACTTAAATAAAATAAAATAAATATATTTTTTAAAAGCCAATGTGCTACCTTGGGCACATCTCTTCCGATGCCATGGTGACCTTGAAACTATGATTTCATAACTATTTCATGCAAGCAGATTGAGTCCTGAGCTGCCTGGAAGGACCTCTGCAAGGGCAGAGATTTTGTGGGGCAGAGAAATAGGTAAGCCAGTGAGATTTAGGGAAGTGTTTGTTTCTACAGCACAACCTATCTTTTTTTTTTTTTTTAAAGATTTTATTTTATTTATCAGAGAGAGAGAGAGGGGGAGAGAGCAAGCACAGGCAGACATAATGGCAGGCAGAGGCAGAGGGAGAAGCAGGCTCCCCGCCGAGCAAGGAGCCTGATGTGGGACTCGATCCCAGGACGCTGGGATCATGACCTGAGCCGAAGGCAGCTGCTTAACCAACTGAGCCACCCAGGCGTCCCTACAGCACAACCTATCTTATTCAGACCAATACACAGAGGATTGAAATCACTGTTGTCCTCAAGGAACTTGAGTAATTATCATTAACATCTCATTTTCTTAGGATTCAACTCGTGTCTTTCTCACTCTAAGGGCACAGGGACATAATTGTAAAATCTCAGACAATCCCTTCACATGGACAATAAAACCCTACATTTGGTATTAAATTTACATAAAAACAAATATTGGCTCTGAAATATTTGTCTGTCTCTACTGGACACATGCCTTGTTCTTTACTTGAAAATAAATTCTCAGCTGTCTCTCTATCTTGAAATTTTCTCAAATGCACTTTAATCTACTTGACATTCAGTGGACAACATTCTCTCTTTCTGATAAACTATTCATCTACTGTTCCTTTGAAAACATCCCTCCTTACCATAACAGCATTAGGGATTTTTTTTTTTTTTTACTAAGCTGTTAATATGACATTTCTGATGTCAGACATATTCCATTACAACAGCTATTTTATAAAATCGGGCTTTACAAGCAGAGTATTCAACCACAGGTGATTATCAAACAGAGATGGTGGTTACACAGCTTGTTTCTTTGGACCACACCCCGTGAATGCTACAAAGATGGCCCCTACGAGGAGCTACAAGGATGCACCGTGTCAAAGGTCCACACATTGCCCCAGTGGCTGAGCTCTCACATCATCCTTGTCCAAACACTGATTTGCATGCCTTTTGGGGTTTATTTCAAAATGAAATATTTAGCTTTTGAAAAAACCAGCTTCAATTTCTAGGAAATGCCCAATAGTGACCGTTAACTACTATGGTCGCCAGCTGAACAATATAAGTAGATAGAATATGTGACAACTTCTTGTTCATTTGATCTTTAGTTTGCTAATTAAAATTATCACACTTTGGGAGTTTCTTTTTAAAATTCTTTTTGCATGTCATTGACATACATGTGATGTTAGTTTCAGATAGATATACAACATACTGGTTCAATGATTCTGTACGTTGTGCTCACCACAGTGCAGGAACCATCTGTCAGCACACACACTATTACAGAAGCTCTGATGATATTCCCTCTGCTGTGCCTTCCTCCCCGTGACTGACTTACATTTGATAACTGGATGCCAGTATCTCCCTCTCCCCTTCACCCATTTTGCCCATCTCCCCACCCCACTTCCCTCTGGCACCCATCACTTTGTTCTCTGTATGTCTCGGTCTGATTCTGTTTTTTATTCATTTGTTTTGCTTCCTGAATTCCACACATAAGTGAAATCATAGGTTGTTTGTCTGTGTCTGACTGACTTACCTCACTTAACACAATACCTTCTAGATCTATGTGTTTTGTCACAAATGGCAAGATCTCATTCTTTTTTATGGCTGAGTAATATTCCATTGTATATATACGCCACATTTTCTTTATCCATTCGTCTGTTGATGGACACTGGGGCAGCCTCCATATTTTGGCTCTATTCAACAATGCTGCAGTAAACAGAGAGGTGAATTAGTGCTTGAATCAACGTTTTCATTTCCTGTGGGTAAATACCCTGTAGTAGAATTGCTTGATTGTATGGTATTTCTATTTTTAATTTTTTTAGGAAAGTCCATACTGCCTTCCACAGTGCCTGTTTTTTAAATGACTCATCTCTTAACAAATCTTTGATTGGCACACAATGCAGCAAAGCACTAGGGGACAGAAGTTCATGGCACTGATGTTGTCCTTGGGTATAAGAAATGTTTTTGTCCTTTTGTTGCATCTTTACAAGTGTCCCAGTTGAGAGTGGTGGGTAGATTTGAAACCCTGACTCCCTGCTCCTTCAACACTGCCCAATCCCCCTTCAAAATATCATAACCACCCCTGTGTTGGTCTCCTTCTGGGCCAGGGATGACTAATTGGTGACATGAAGTGTGTTCTCAAACAAGGGCTGTGGGATGAGGGCATTTGCTGGTGGTCAGCCCTAAGTTTGGTGTTCCCACTCTTTGATGTTTTTCCTTTAACTTCTCTGACCTCTGGGCTTTGATGTTTTTCCTTTAATTTCTCTGACCTGCTGTCTTCATCTTAGATCCCTGTTTAACATCTCAGGATGTATTTGTCTCCCTAGATTTTCAGGCGATCATCTGCTCTGACATACACGCAAGGCTTATTCTTTCTCTTTCTCGGACCTGGACTTCTCATCCACCATCTGTTCTGATCTTGGCGACTCGACTGAGACTCAGAGCCAGGTCTGAATCCTTGGCTGTACACTCTTCTGCTGTCTACACCCTGACCTGACCCATGGAGACAAGAGAAACATAGGCGATGCAACTGGAGACTGTGGCACAGAAAGGGGAGGTCTGTGTGGATTATAGAAATGAGGGGAGATTTTGCAGGGGGGGTGGGACTTAAAGGGTGGATTAACTCCGCCTTCCCTCTTCTCATTGGTAGAAATGTTACATGAGCCCACATGCAGTCAAAAGGAATTTCTTCAGTATGCTGTAATATTGAGGCTCTTTGAATTCCTACCAAATCTTTCTAGTTTCTGCCTATTACAGGATTTTTCTGTTATCAACTTCTTGTGCTTTGAGTTGGGCATAGGATTCTGTCCGTGTGTTCTCCCCTTCCGTCGCCCTCACTTGCTTATGCACATCTGTGCTTGCTTATTTTCCATCTTTTCAGGTCATAGTTTGTGGCCCAGAAAGCTCATCTCAGAGTTAGAGTAACCCATTCGGCCGTGTCTGCCATATTGTGTGCAACCGTCCACGTCACATACCAAACAGTGAGGTCCAGGGTGGGTCTGGTCTGGAGCACAGGAAGGTTTCCAGGGCCAAGTGGCAAGCCTGTCCTGGCTCTGCCTGGTCTGATTCAGGCCTTGGAAGGGGAGGCAGAGAACTGTGCCAGGAGCTTTCTCTAAGAGCTCCTGTTCTTAGACCTGGCAGGCCTGGCTCAGTGACAGCGACATGTGTGGGGGGCAGGATATGTGCTCCTTTACCGGGGACTTTGGCAGCTGCTACAGTTGTGGGGGTGACTCCCGAGTCTTTCCATCCATGCTAGCTTCACTTGGGGCTCCTCTCTTACCTCTCCCGGACCCAGCAGCTCCCTTCTCCCAATGAGCTTTGCATAGTGTGTCTACCCGGTGTAGCAAGAAGGAGATTTTTGGAGAAATTAAGACCCTGCATCCTGTCCGGAGCTTTGGAATCTTAGTCACAGAGAACTCTATAGGGTGAAAAGTACTTTGCTCTTAAGAAAAGCATGCTAGGGGGCACCTGGGTGGCTCAGTGGGTTAAGCCTCTGCCTTCGGCTCGGGTCATGATCTCAGGGTCCTGGGATCGAGCCCCACATCTGGCTTTCTGCTCAGCAGTGAGCCTGCTTCCCCTCTCTCTGCCTGCCTCTCTGCCTACTTGTGATCTCTCTCTCTCTCTGTCAAATAAATAAATAAAATCTTAAAAAAAAAAAAAAAGAAAAGCATGCTAAATCTTTTGATTCCCCGCCCCCCTCATTTAGGAAACCAGATGCAGAGGTTGGGAGCTGGGAGGTAAGTGAGATGGGCTGAGCCCGTGGGCTAGGCATCCTGGGTTGGTTCGGTGTCAGTAGAGACCGACTTTGGATGGCTTCTGACAGCAGAGTGACTCAGTCAAAGCTACTCTCCATCTTTAAAATTAGCAGCGATGGAGTTACGTGTAGGAGAAAGTCTGAGACCAGGAAACAGGAGCCCAGCTGTAACTGTGAACCAGGTCCAGGTTCCTCACTTGGCTGTAAAATGAGAGCCATGGACGATGTTCCCAAAGTCCTGTCTGTGGGATCAGCCTGGGATTTACGACACGGTCTCTGGCTTCAGTGTACCTCTGAGACCACACTGTCCCTTGCTTTGTACACCCTGCTGGCAGCTGGCCCCTCGCCCTTTCAGCCTGGGTTGACTGATATGTCCCCTTCTCTACCTTTGCCTCTGGCCCATCATGACAGAGAGCTTTTTTGTTCAACCAGAGCATAGATACCAACAGGGTCTCTGGAGGTATCCCAAGTAGATAAGGGAACTCCTCAATGGAACAGCCAGATTGCCCCGTGTTCTTGACCGATCCCCCAGGACACTCTATTTTCGGTACCACCTTCCAGTCATCAGTTTAAAAACTTCAACTATGAAGCCTTGGGGCCTGGATGACATGGGCAATATAACCTCGCTTCTCCCCTGCGCCCCTGCTTTGTACCTCAGTTTTCTTGTCTATAAAATAAGCCAACACTATCCACCTCATACACACAGGATGAGGATCCCATGGGCAAATATTTTGTGACGGGTTTAGAATAAGACCTACTATGTGGTGAGTACTTGTAAAATACCCATGGAGCCATGAAACATAGCAGGTGTGCTATTTTTAAAAAATCAATGAACAGGTCCCCAAATAAAATAAGCTATTTGGAAAATCTGGGTTGATCAAAGTCAAATACATTTTTCCCCCTTTCATACTCAAAATACTTAGTGCGATGCTCAGCAGGGGAATTTTGTAACTTCATTGGAGCCTGTGGAATTTTTCTTGACACTTCCCAAATTGCCTTAACCGTGGAGTTGTTTTAATGGAATATGTAATACTGCTGCAGGGAGCACAGGTGTGTCTCCTGGAACACAGTTTGAGAAATGCAGCTCTGGGTACATAGACCCTGCTCCCCAGCACACGCAACTTTCATCTAAGGTCTCTTCTGCTGGCTTGGTCCTCACGCTCTCCTGTACCATCATTCCGCTCATTATACCGTCTTCTATTTATACTGTTCACGTTTGTATGTGAATATACATGCCTTTCGTATTTATATCCTCACTTGAGCAATTACTTCCTAATTTGAAAGATTGAGGATAGCTTAGACGGAATCCCTCTGTTTAAGAAGCAACCAGGAGCACCTGGGTGGCTCAGTGGGTTGAACCTCTGCCTTCGGCTCTGGTCGTGGTCTCAGGGTTTTGGGATCGAGCCCCATGTCGGACTTCCTGCTCGGCAGGGAGCCTACTTCCCCCTCTCTCTCAGCCTGCCTTTCTGCCTACTTGTAATCTCTCTCTCTGTGTCAAATAAATAAATAAAAATCTTTAAAAAAATAAATAAATAAAAATTAAAAAAAAAAAAAAAAGAAGCAACCAAAGATTGATGTCTACTGACACTGAGTTAGCAATAGCAGCCCCAGCCCAAGGTCATGGCCCAGCTCACCTGTCTCTGCCTGTCCCTGACCTGGTAGCCGGCTGCTGGCTCTGGTAAGAAGGAGACGTGTTCTCTGAACTGCTGGGGTCATTGAGACCCATGCAGCTGTATCCATGGTGTTTAGGCTTGTGTTGTTTTTGTACAGGCTGGAAATCCTTCTCCTTATACTCCTTATACTCCATATGATATGACCTCTAAACAGCAAAATGCTCTTACCTGCCATGTGGCTCAGTATTTCATGGTCTTCTAGAGAGCCCAGTGAGCAGCTGAAAGCAGGGGGCTACATCTCCCGGGAAAGAATGTGCCCATGTGTGTGCGGACTCTGCCTGAGGACAATGAGAACCACAGGGATTGGGTTAGGAATTAGAGCCTCCTGGGACCAGGACCTTGGGGGCCCCTTATTACCCAAACACGTCGACCCAGGACACAGACCCTTCCCAAGCCAGACCAAGTCACCTCTTTCTCTCACCTGTCGGTGATACCTTCTGGCTCACTCTCTGGGACACCCTCCCCAGCGCCACCTTTGGCTGTTTTGCCTCTGAATCTTTGCTTGAATAACCTGGTTTTCATGAGTTCTGTCAAAAATCACAGGATCTTGAGCCCAGACTCAAGAGGATGCCACATGCTTCCCCACTGCCTATCTCTTCTCTGCCCATCAGGAGATCTGGGACCCCCTCTTCTGTTGACACAAGTCTCATATGCTCTGTGTTCAGTCCACCCCTCCTTCTGTCTGTGCTCCATCCTGGCTCTTGGGGAAGACGTGATCTCCGCTCACAGAGAATAGCATATTTGAGGGCAGGGACTGTGCTGTTTTTATCCATCTCCCCAGACACATCTTAACAGGTTTGTTCCAAAAAAATTTTTTTGCTAAGTCAACTAGTGTCTGTAATGTGGTTTCCTCATTGTGTCGCAGGCAATAGACATATGTTTGCTGAGCGCTACTGAATCTGTGTTGATCGGGACTTAGTCTTCTCTAAGCGTTTGTGGGCAGAGGTGATTTTTCTTCGTCTCCTAAGCTCACTAGCTGTGAAACAGTGTGTACAGCATAAGAATGGCATCCAAGTCCCTCCACGTCTGGGCTCATTATACCTTCAAGCTCATGGAGAGACGGGGTGTAAACTCTCCAAATTCTCTTTGAAAAATGACTGGAAGTAAAGTGAGGTTTCTGGCCCTCCACGAGGTTCACATTCCGCGCTGGGTCATTCTTTGCTGTGGCTAACTGTCCTATGCGGGATTTTAGGACCCTCCCCGTCTCTACCGGGCGGAGTCAGTAGAACCACGCTTCCCATCCCCGCCCCGAAGAGAACAGTAACCCGGGTCGTCTGGGGACATTGTGAGCTGTGGAGGACACAATCACTCCTGGTTGAGAACCGGTGATCTAGAGGTTTTTCTAGGAACTTAGGAGGTATCTCCCTCATCTGGAATCCACAACAAATGAACGTGGCCAGAGTTAGGCAAATGCTTTCTCAAAAAGCAAGAGTAAGCAGTGCGCGGTCTAGTTCTCACTGGTGGAGTCAGAAATAGATCACAGCACGGGGGATGTCGGCGTAAACTAAAGAAAACCGAGAGGTAGTTAGATCGGTGCTGTTCAAAGCTGTCCCGGAACCACATCCTTCAGAGAAAGGATAGAACATGGAGTTTCCTGGGCCTTTCTCTGGATTGGCTATAATGAAATTTAGATTGTTAACAATTTCCAATGGGATTCTTAGGTACCCTCAATTTAAGAATGACTGCATTAGACAATGCTGCTTATTTCTTTCTTTATCTTTTAAGACATTCTTTATTTTTAAATAAATAGACATGGTGTATTAATAGCACACACGTGCGCATGCACACACACACACACACACACACACACACACACACAACCCTGGGCTTTGATATAATAAAAAGTAGTGTACCTTACCTTTGTTTTCTCTTTTCCACTTGAAACTTAACTGCCTCCTAAACCCTAACACAATCCATATGTTTGTGGGGAAAAAAAATAACACCCCCCCGCCGAGTGTGAGGCTGTTCGGGCACACTTGGTTGAATCTGTCCAATCCTGAGACTGGGGTGAGGGGGGATTTGGTCCACATTGCTTTTTCAGGGCTGTGGGGGCACCCAGAACACGCATCGCCCCGTTTTCCGCTCTGCTGGGTCTGTGCTGTTTCTTCCCAACCAGGAGGAGGTATTTTGGAAACTTAGAAGGAGACATAAAAAGGAAGGCAAGCTCAGATAAGTTGCTTTTTGGCAAAAGAATAGGATAAAATGCACTGTAATTGTTACTAAATGAGTTACCTTATCTGATTCAGAGCAGTGTTTTTATAAGTAAAGCCCTAAACTCTTCACCCCCAGCCCCCCTGGGTATACTGAAATTAAAGTCACTGCAGCTCGGAAGCTAATGAACACATTCATTTCGGTGCCGAGACTACGTGCTGTTGGCGGCCTTCAATACCTTCCCCCACCCGGCAACAGGGCTCGGACATCAGGAGATCTGTAACGTCTTGCTGATTGCAATTTAGGGCTGTACCATGTCGTGGACCCTACAGTTTGGCACCAAAAGGCATTTGGCTATCGATCTGTGCACTAAGCTACATGGAGGATTTTCCTAGGGTTCATGACAGATTGGGAGCAGGAAGATATCCGGACAAGGCACGGACCCCTAGAAAGAGCTCATTCAGTGTCCCTGCTTCCTAGAATCAAGATACTTAGTACCCCGGAGCCTGTGTGCCTAACAGGGAAAACAGACAATGATGCCAGGGGAGATCTTTATTGAAAAGACGGACTGAGGGTGCCTGGGTGGCTCAGTGGGTTAAGCCTCCGCCTTCGGCTCAGGTCATGATCCCAGGGTCCTGGGATCGAGCCCCACATCGGGCTCTCTGCTCAGCAGGGAACCTGCTTCCCTTCCTCTCTCTGCCTGCCTCTCTGCCTACTTGTGATCTCTGCCAGTCAAATAAATAAATAAAATCTTAAAAAATAAAAAAAATAGAAGACTAACCTAGTGCTGGATTAGAACTGTGTCTCTGGCTCAAAAACAGCTCCATCGTCGCCACTGCTGAGCCGGACAGGTCTAAATGTAAACACAGCTATATTCAGGAATGTGACACCACCGGAGGCCTTCCCTGACTTTCTGGCCACAGTCTCTCAGATTTATGTTTCTAGAGCCTTCCTTTCTTGCTATATTAGCACACTTGTTCCTATTTGCTGAGCAGTTAGGCTGGTGTCTGTGTGTTTGCAGCTTACAGGGTCATAGATAAAAGACCACATGGGGACCTAGAGACCCAACGGCAGAGGGACGAAGTTTTCACAGACATTTGCCAAATGCTCCTTCCTTGTGCTGTTGCTTGAGACTAGAGACTAGAGGGATCGCTCTTGTTAGCCAGGCTCGCCTAGCATTCGGGCATCCTACAATTGTGTACATTTCTTCAGGAAAAGGGAAAGGAAAATGGTAGGGTGGGGTTGGGGAGGGTGGTTTGTCTTTCAGGGAGATGGTGTTTTATTCATAGGCAAATTCTTCCAGCAAATCTTTTGAAAGCTGGTAGGATTTTATAGATCTTCTCTACCACTCCATTCCCTCTATGTTAGCCTTGTCCCCAAATCAGAAAGTGTCCTCGGGAGATAGAATGGTGGGCCTCAATCCTTAGCCCACACTCTTTGCCGTGTGGCTTGGCCGCCCCCCCCCCCCAAAGGCAGAATAAATTTTCCCATGGCCTTGTGACCTGTTTTGGCCAATGCGGTGTGACCACACATCGGTTCTGTACTTGGGCCTTAAGAGGTATCACTTCTCCCATCTCTAGAAGAGCTTTCTCCTATGTAGCTGCATCCTGTCTGCCTGGGGACAGGGAATCTATTACATTGACCTAGACCTACAACTCTGGGCAGAGCTGTTCAGCAGAGCCCAGCCTCCATGAGCTATCCCCGTGGACCTGTGAGCAAGGATAAATGATCATTATCTTAATCAGTAACAAATGATAGCCAACCAATGCAATGTCCTTAATCCTTCTAATTTCCAAGTTCATACATCAATTACCAGCTTGATAGGTTTAGAAGCAAAGATAAATTTTCTAGCCCCTTCAAAATGCTGCAATGCTGCAAGACCTGATTCTACACCTCAGCTTCGGTGACCCACTCTGCCAGAGACCAGCTCTTCTTTCTAATTAAAAATGGTCTCTGGGGGAGGGATGATGTCTTCTGATCTCTGTGTCCAGAGCACGAAGCTTGCGCACAAGAGAGTAGAGCCCAGGAGGAAAGGGCTTGGCTTTGGGATCCAACAATCTTGGAATTAAGTGAAGCTTTTGTCACTTAACAATGTTGTAGCTTTGGCGAGGCCACTTAACTCCTCTGAATCTCCTTTTCCCCATCTGGTGAGGTCGTTGGGAGAGTTAGTGGAGAGAGCGTTCAGAAAGTGCCCAGTACATATTCGGTGGTAAAGAAATGGCAGCTGTCCCATGTGCAAAATAAATCGATGTGTGCAGATTTCTGGCCATGCTGGGGACCTGGTTCCCCCCCTACCCATTCCTTCCTGCCACATTCGGCACCTGCCCTGGGCTCTTTCCAGTGCCTGGTAGATCTGTACTGTCTTCTTTCCCTAGTCCCTACTCAGTAAACTCTTCTGTGCATGGCTGTCCCACGCCGTGGCTGCAGAGGGTGCAGACTGTTATGTGGATGATCTCTAAAGATGAATCTGAGTTCTGTCTTCTCTCTGTACTCCCTCCTCCCCAGCCAGTTTTTACATTGAAGTCTTTACCTCTCATGTGAGGATATTTAGAGATCGGGCTTTTAGGAGTTATGTAAGGCTCACGAGGTCATAAGGGTGGAGCCTGGATCCCAGGTGTTGGTGTCCTTCTAATGGGAGGAGGAGACACAAACTCATTCTCTCTCCTATTCACTCTCGTGCTCTGTCTGCATGTGCCCAGAGGAGAGCCTGAGTGAGGCCACAGCAGGAAGGAGGTACTCTGTCTGCAAGCCCGGGAACAGGTTCTCATCAGAAACCAGGCATGCTGGCCCCTGATTCAGGCGTCCAGCTCCCAGGGATGCGAGCAAATGAACTTCTATTGTTTCGACCACCCAGTCTGTGGTGTTTTGTTATGGGAGCCCGGGCGGACTAATGCTCCCTGTGTGGCTGATACTGTCCCCGATGCATTTTGCAGTGAAAGATTCTGAGGTTCAGCAAGATGCTGTGACTTGCCCGCTTCTACCTCCGCAGCTGTGAGAGTTGTGTTCCCTTTAGCGGCCTCTCTCCAGAGCTTGTGCGGGGACACTCTGTGGTTCTGGGTCCCAAGGGCTCTCAGCACCTCTGCTGCCATGGGCCATGCTCGGACTCGGGGCAGGGAACCTTCAGCCAGCCGCCCATGGAAGGGGGCAGAGCCCCAGCCCTCAGCTCCACTTTCAGAGGTGGAGAGAAGGAAGAATGAGCTTTTGGCTGGAGTGGGACTTCCAGAACAGTCCAGCAATACCAGACGGGAATCCACCTAGAAAAGAAGACGCCCCCAAGATTTTTTTTTTTTTTTTTGGTAGTAATAAATTCTTTATAGTATAAGTAATTCCATTCAATGCATATTTTATCAAGTCTCTGCCTGGCATCAGAAAAGTAGCTGATTATATAATATTTATAAATATTAATAGAAGTACAACAGAATATTATTTCTGCAATACCTCTCAGTTTATCTTCCCTCAGTCATAAGTTGGTTTCTCTCCCCGCACTGTTTTCACCATGGAGGTCCCAGAGGAAGCGCCAGGGCAAAAAGCTTCTTGCAAAGGAAGAGTGGGAGATGTCGGGGGAAATTTATGTCCCACAGAGAGGCTGGGTTCGCCGTTTTGCCCCCAGTGAGATGTGGAGACAGGAGAGAAGGCAGAGCCGGGTGGGGAGGTGCCCAGGGCCCTACCTTCCTGCTCACTCCACTCCCAGATAACACCCTGGGCTAGCAGGCAGGAGAGGGAGGTGGTGCTGTGTGGTAGAAACATCTAGAAGGCTGATGGTGACAGAGACTCTTGTATCCAGTGGCCTGCTTTCCCCAACGTGGAGCGGGGTTCTCTGAGCCTCGGTGACAGATTTTTCTCAGCCTCAGCACAGTGGACATTTTGGACTGCGTTATTTTGTCACAGGGGTCTGTCCAATGCATTGTGGGATGGCTAGCAGTATCTCAGGTCTCTACCTATCAGAAGCCGATAGTGTTTTTCCAATGGTAACAACCAGAACTATCTATTATTACCAGAACTATTATCCAGTGTGTCCCGGGGGCCAAATTGTGCCTGCTCCCCATAGGGACCGCTGTCCTGGCGACACCCAGCATCTGACTCCAAGCTTCGATGACAGTGATGCTGTGGCTTAACAGGGAGGAGATCATGGGTAGGTGAATTGAGGGGGGCTCCTGATGCCCTAGGACATGCACACGGTGAGCAGGAAACCCAGAAATTGCAGATGGCCCTGACAACGGGACCCAGAGGTACCAGGAAGGGCAGGAGATGCAGAGAGCTGGAAGTGACGGCTGGGTTGCGGCGTGCAGTGTAGCAGTCTGGGGACCTCACTGCTGAGACAGCCAGGACCGAAGCAGGGCTGTGGGTCACAGGCCCTCACTATCCATTTATAATGACACCCTTTTTGGTGCGAGGCACTGCAAGGGGAGGCACTCTAGACGCCATCAAGGTGATTGAGCCATCCCCCCACTGCCCCAGTATTCCAACCAGAGAAGGTGAGGTACCATTAACTAACAAATTCAAAAATCCCTCCCCAACTGCCCAGTGCAGTGGGAGAACTCCTCAGGAATTTTAGATCAGTAAATAAATAATTAAAAAGCTGTATTTTCTGGGGCGCTCGGGTGGCTCAGCGTTGTGAGTTCAAGTCCCATGTTGAGTTCCACACTGGGCATGGATTCTACTTAGAAACCAAACCAAACAAAGCAAAGCAAAACAAAACAACCCCAAACACTACATTTTCTGTGAACTCCTGCAGAACAGTGTGAGGGTGCGTGAGTCCATGGTGGAGTAATAATAGGAATAAGAACAACACGAGCATATATTAAGTGCCTACTGCATGCTGAGCACCTTGCAAGAGTCAACTCATTGAGCTCCTGATGAGCAGGTCTAGGAGGTAGATGTTTCTACTGTGGCCTTTTCCTTCCCTTAGAAGAAGAAGAGGTGCCTCTGAGCTCATCTCTTGGTCCGAGTCATTGTGGCTACAAAGCCATTGCTGGAGCATGGCTCCAAACCCAGACCAGGGGACTCTGGCACCCACGTGCCCCTCTGCTCCACCATGCTGCTGCCTTATTGCCACGGTGTTTATATCGATGGCCCAAGTTCATTCATCTGTTCCTATTTCCTAGCTGTAGGATGAGTGGTGCCTTTCCGCTTCTTTCCCGCAGCTAGGCTTTAAGAGAGCATTTCTAGGATTTGATTCCTGTTGAGCACTGCTTGCTTGTCTCTCAGTAGCTCACACACTCTCAAGACGGAGAAGGAACTAAGGGAGCGTTTGTTGCACTAGATTACTTGTGGCGAAGAATCTGCTGCACCCAGAGGAACAAAAGGTCCATTTGTTCATAGGCCACACGGGTGTGTGTCACACTGAGTCACACTGAGTACCATAAGCAGAGCGCCATCGAGGTTAACCCCTGGCCCTAAGAAGTGGCCCCCAGCAACCATGCTTTGTAGCTAAAGTTACTGGATACTTCTTAGCGTGTCCCCTGCCGTTCTTCTACAACAGCGGAGGACTACACATTTTCAAAGATAAATGTTAATTACATGAAAATGGGTCTTTTTGTTTATAACAGCTATCATCTACATGGTCACCATAAAAGGGACCTTCCTTAGCCAACAGCTCCTTGTCTGGGTTTGAAAAGTCCGTAGGACAATCATTGGATATCCGCCACGGTCTTCTCCTTTCAGGAAGGCTAAGTCTTTAGAGTTTTGTGAAAAAAGATTTCTTTTTTCTTTTGAATCATTGGTGTCGGGTAGCTTTAATGATGCTGGAAATCAATTTTTATTTTCTATTTAAATGTGGGCTGTAGTAGGTTAAAGACGGCTGGAAGTTTCCCAGCATTCCCCCCATGGAGCGGTGGGCTCTAGGTCTCCACCCACATCTGGGTTGGCTTGTGATGTTTGACCAATAGGATCCAGGGAAAGTGATGTTGGGCCAGCTCTGGGCCTCGCCCTTAAGAGTTCTAGCAGCTTCTCCCTTGGCCCATCAAAACGCAGCTGAGGATCCCCATGGGGAGTCCGACAGCCCTGAAGCTGCCATGCTGTGAGAAACAGGAGCCATGTGGGGGGCCCTGGAGGGTGAGGTGCCAAGTGTGGAGACAGAGAGAGGGGGTGGAGAGAGGAAGAGGGAGGAAGGGAGGGAGGCAGACACCCAGACAGCTGAGGGAAGAGCCCATCCCAGAATCCTGGAAATGGAGCCTCAGCCCCAGCTGGAGTTCGAGATGAGTCATCCCGCTGAGCTCTTCCCCATTTCTTCACCCACAAAAATGGCGAGCAAAAAAGTGGTTGCCTTAAGCCCCCAGGTTCGGGGTAGTCTGTTACACAGTAAAAGAGAACCGACTTTCCAGCTACTACCTACGGACACGCACCGCTGTTTCCGCACCGGTGTGGTCCACGCAGAAGTTGACCGCATCACTCTCCACTTAAAAGGGAAGAAAAGACCCGGCTCCACTGCCTTCCCTCAGCTTTAAAAGTTCCTGGTGGGGAAACCTCTCTGACGTTCTGTGGTGTCCAGGTGAGGTCCAGGACCAAGTATTCTCTACCACAAAGACCCCGCCCTACTCCTTAAAAAGTCACATTAGCTTTCAGAGAGTAAATAGTTTCCAAAAATGGAGTGTGTGTGTGGGGGGGTGGGGGGCGAGAGGGGAACATTTCCCTGTGCAAATGATGGGAATTTTAGGCTTAGTGAGAAAACTGGGGAGAGTAGTTAAAAGTCATCCCCCAAAGAATATGAGGATGGAGAAAAATGGAAAGAGAGAAAAACATCAGCCTCAGACCAGCACTTTACAGAGCGGTTCAAGGGCCATTTGCATCAGAATTACATAGGACGCTTGTTAAAAATAAAGGCTCCAGAGCTCCATTCTGGACCTACCGAATCAGGCTCCGTGGGGGTGGAAAGAGAAATTTTCAGCAGCTCTCCAGGTGGTTCTTGCTCTCGTTGAAGTCTGAGAATGGTTGCCTTAGATTTGTTTTACAAACAAATTTCATGAAACATTTTCTGGGAAGTCAATGCAAATTTCAGCTTTGATTTATTGCCTCCTTCCTAACGCCTGCATGCACACACAGGCCTGTGTACACACATGCGCACACACACACACACACACACACATACACTCTCACACACGGGTTTATAAGCTTCTAGTGGGAATGGGAGGAAGAGGATGGAACTGAGCTAATTGAAATCTTCACGTGTGGTTTTTAGACTTCAAGACCCACCCGCCCTCCACGCTGGCTTATCTTCTTCCCTTTAGCATTTCTTTTATGCATGAAGCATCCTCCCCTCCCCCACCACTTTCAGGTTTTCTGGCCACAAGGGAAATTCCCAGGTGCAAGAACACTCAGTCCTCAGGCTCAGGAAAGACTCTGATGTGAATCTTTGAAGATGGAGGAACTGAAACATTAAAGGGTCCAGGTGCCAAGAGATTCGATTGATTCGAGCTGGAGTCCCAAAGGGGAATTTGTTTTCAACACAAATACTAATAATACAGTAATTGTGCCGTGAATATTTACAGTGTATTGAGTGCTCTGATCAGCGTGGCCCTGGTTCTCTTGGGGGGTTGTCAGGGTGGGTAAGTCAGGCCAAGTATGGGGAAAGTGGGGACCTGGGGAATTTGTGCTGAACGCGGATTCCTTTGTCTCCTTCTGCCCTGACAGCTTTTGGTTCCAGGCTTCGTCCTCATTAACCCTTCGGTCACAGAGCCTTCTGCAGGTGGTCTTATCCACCGGAGGAGGTAAAACTGAGAACCGATCAGAAGCTGGGAAAAGCATCAGGTTAAAAACGTCTATTTTCATTCCTTAGACACCAAACAGCCCAGTGCTGTTTAAACGCTATCTACTCTTCAAGATTTAGCTCAAATGCCAAATTCTCCATGAAGCACTGACTGTGTTACAAATAGTATTATTATAGTCTTAGGTTTATCCTGATTAATGTTATCATATTACCTCCAGCAACACAGAAATATGTATAATATACCAGTTTGAAATGCTATCCTTGTTACTACACTATTTATTAATACCTATAATAATACTACTGCTATCCAGTTAGAACAGTATGAGCTGAAGAAGAGTAACACTCACAGGGAAGCCTGGGTGGCTCAATTGGTTAAGCGCCTGCCTTCGGCTCAGGTCATGATCTCCAGGTATTGGAATCGAGCCCCACATCGGGCTCCCTGCTCATCAGGAAGTCGGCTCCTTCCTCTCCATCTGCCACTGTCTCCCACTCATGTTGACCCACTCTCAAATAAATAAATAAAATCTTAAAAAAAAAAAAAGTAACTAGCCCTACAGTAATGGCTGACAAATACCAAGCCCTTCCTGGGTGTGCTGTCTAGCCTGCCGTAAGCACCACTGAACGCTTCCCAGCGTTCCGTAAGGGGGCCCTGAAGGTGCTCTCCCTGAAAATGAGACAAAGCTTCTGTCAGCCACTGAATGACCAGACCACAGGTTGCACCCACAGCCCCTCCTCCTCATCAGCAGGTTCCCTTCCTCACTCCCTTGGGGCCAGACCCTCCTCTGTCCCCACTTTGGTGCGAGCACTTGACTTTCTCCCTTTCATTATCATGATACAGGAGTTGCCAGTGCCTGGAGGGCAGAATATGGTTTGCCTCCTAGAACCTTAGCCCCGTGCTATGGAAATGTCTGGTTAAAATTCCACACTCCAGCAGGGTCAGGCTTGCGGACGGCAGTGGCCACCCAGCCACTTCTGCATTCAGGTCCAGGACGGAGCTGATTATTTACAACTTATTCCTAGTGATGGCAGAAGGGAATCCCTACAGAATTTCCATGCCAGTTCTTTCTGCAAGGACCAAGGTTCGGTTATCACCCGAACACTTGCAAAGTGTCAATCAAATTTATGATCAGTCCTATTAAGCTATATGATACTATGATATGATATAGAAAAATGTACAGCGAGCACCTATCATGTGCTGAGTGTTCTGCTAAACCCTTTGTGAAATCATCTCATACCCCTTACCACAGCTCTCTGAAGCAGATTATTATCTTTTCCCTATTGAAGAAAGTCGAAGAACTTGCCCAAAGTCGTGCAGCCAGTGAGTCACAGAGTTTGGATTTGAAATCCAGTTTGACTCCCAAGTCTGTGCTTTTCATCAATTAATCACTCTTCTAGCCAACTGATTTTGCCTTTCCTTCCTCCTTGCTTTCTTTCCAAGAACACTTAATTGAATGCTTCCTCTGTATGAGGTGTGTCCGTTGAATGATGCAAAAGTGAGCAAGCAAGACATGGTCCTTGCCCCGACAAGATACGGGGCAGAGTCAGGAGATAAAAGAAGCAATTATGGAACTCCGTGGGGAAGGCTATGATAGAGCCTGCAGTGTCGACTGAGAACAGAGGTGGGCCGGCCACGATGCCCGGGTACCACGCTTAGGTCTCGAAGTGCAGGTAAATCTTCTTGGCTACCCTCTGGGCTCCTTGTCAGCAGCCCCACTGTGTAGGACGATGCTGCATTTCAGAGAGATCAGAGCCCTGGCTCAGGACCACACAGACAGCAAGTGGCAGGGCCGCTCTTCCAAGCCCCATCTGTAATACCCAAGGCTAGTGTTTTCCTTAGTAGACCAAGTCACCAGGGGCTGATAGAAAGTAATTAAAATGGAATGGCTGCCTTTTCCTATGGTAGACAATGCATTTTCTACTAAATAAAATGGATTCAAATTTTTCCTAAGGAAACCTCATCCCTCTACACATTTTAGAGGAGAAAAAAAGTCCCCAGGTCCTATGTTTTGATGATTCTTTCTGTGAGGGCCATCGAGGAAACTTTAAGATAATCCCCTGATAGTTATTTCAAGTTCTACTCTAATGGAGTTCACTAGGCTAGTTGTTCCTTGGTTCATATTCATCTAGATTTCAAGCCAGCCCGTGTTGGGCTATGATGAACTGATCAAAGACTAGTGCTCGATGCAGAAACACCAAGGGGTTGTTGTCAGTACTTGACTGCAGTTCCTGGGTCTTCACACCATCGCTGTTGACTCACTTCAAGTCTTGGGGCATCTAACGTCTTGCTGGTCCTTTGAATTTTATTTTTTGTAAAATAAACACAATGGTATGGATTGGTTTCAGAAGAAGGGTCAATGCTGCTCTGAGATTATTACATATGCCCTGGAAGAGGAGATGAAGGTGGTTCAGAAGCAGGATTCTCCAAGGGTCATGGAAAACTTCCACTATTCTGAAAATGTATTTCACGGGAGTCCATCCGCACTTCTGAACCTTGGACAAGATCATCAACAGAGCAGCACAGTCTTCAGCGTAAGTCTGTGCTCCTTGATCTGAACCAGCTTCTCCACCATCATAGCAGCTACATGGGTTTACGGAGCTGTCTTTGTGCCTCTTGAGCTACTGTAGTGGTGGCAGAGGGTCCAGGAAAGCTTTCCCCAGTAAAAGTCTCTGTTAAACTTCCGCCGTCCCTCGCTTGCGGACTGCTCGTCTGCCCGGTAACGTTCTCAAGCGTCTCCACTCTTGGCACACAACTCATACTCTGAACTGCACCCTGCATTTTACTGGGGTCCGATTACATTTTTAAATACTGTCCTTGTGGACAGTGTTTGGACGTGAGACAGTTAATTTCTTGTGTCATGTGTGGATTTTCAGAACAGTGCCAGAGGGGCTAAGAAAACGGTTTCTCTGTTGACTACAAAAAATGTTTTTAACATCTGCCCAGGGCCAGAGTTTTATCTCTCCCACTGTATTAAAAATCCTATGCTGGAGAGTCAGTGTTAAAGGAAGGATATTTAATTAGTCCAGTGCTTTTAAAATCATATTTTTGAGTTCTGAGATGCCGCCAAAGAGTAAAAGTCCCCAGCTGGTACCAACCCTACTTACCTGAAAGCGATATTTAAACAGAGAAGTCGGGTTTCCCTCTACCCATCCTCTTCACCCCACTCTGTCCACTATTTTTTCATTCGCTGAAACTCAGGAGTAGTTGGCCGAGGTGGTAGGCTGCCAGTTCAACGGACTAGTGAAAGTTAACTCTCATCAGAGAGTTATCCAAGCAAGTTCATCCAAGCAAGTTCAAGCTCAGGAGAGCTAAGCCATCATTTCTCCTTTTCCTTAGTACTCAATAAAAACACTGAGTCATCCTAATATGTCTTAAAAAAAAAAAAATTGATCTTCCGTGTAAGGAAAAGATGACTCTGAACAACACTTATCACAGTTTCTTGTGAAAGACACTACACTGTGGAAGTGTTAAGCCAGAGCCTTATTTGCCTTACGTGATACCAAATTAGGGATACGAGGGTCACGCTGCAAGTAAAAGTGTGCTATAAACACTGCTATAAACAGGTGACTCCCGGGCTACAAGGATCCCTAAATATGTCTTGCTTGACCTACACAGAACTAGCATTTAAAATTATCTCCAGCTTCTGAAAGTAGGGAGGCAAGAAAATCCAGGAGAACATCTTTATGATCTTGCGTTAGACACAACGTCCTTAAACAAAACACCAAGATTATGATCCATGAAAGGAAAAAAAGAAATAGAAAAGCTGCACTTTTGCAAAATTAAAAACGTATGTTTTTGAGAGGCACTCTTAGAGCAATGAAAGACCAGACACAGAGTGGGAGAAGTACTTGAAAATCACATATCCGATAAAGGCTGTATATTCAGATTAATAAGGAAACCTCAACACTCAACAATTTAAAAAGTAAATAAATAAATAACCCCATAAAAAGAGGCAGAAAATGTAAATAGACACTTCACCGAAGATGTATGGACAGCAAATAAATACACAGAAAGATGCCTAACTGAATTAGTTGTTAGGGGAATGCATGATAAAAACCAGAGTGAGACATCACTGCAGATCTATGAAAATGACTAAAATGAAAAAGACTCATCATACCAAGTGTTAGCAGGCATGCAGAGCAAAGGAGCTCTCACACTTTGCTGGGGCAGTTGGGGAGGGGGGATGGAGGGAAAGCGAGGGGGGCGGGGAATGTCAGGTGGTATAGCCATTCTGGAGAGTTTGCTAGTTTCTTCAATATGTAGCTATTGCTGGACCCAGCTGTTCTGCTCCTAGGTGTTTATGCAAGAGAAACAAAAGCACATGTCCAAAGACTTACTTTATTCTAGCCCCCCCTGCCAAGCTAGAAGCAACCGAAATGAAACGTTTGTTAACTGATGAGTGAATAAACAAATTGAGGCATACACATATAACAGAATACTACTCAGCCGTTTAAAGAAGGAATGAACTACTAATACACACATCATGAATGAGTCTCAGATAATTATGCTGAATGCAAAAAAAAAAAAAGACCCCAAAAAGTACATACTCTATGATTCCAATTATATAAAATTCTAGAGAATGCAAACGAACCTGTGGAAGCAGAAAGTGGATCTGTGCTTGTCCGGGAATGGGGATGAGGGTGAGAAGGACTGATTATAAAGGCTCACAAAATAACTCTCAGGAGTGCTGGATATGTTCACCATCTCCAGTATGGTTCTGATTCCCAAGTGAATGTGCTTACTAAGTTGTACATTTTAAATAGGCACAATTTATTGTATGTCAATTATATTGCAACACAACTGTTAAAAATGAGTAGATTCCATCTGAAATTTTTGGATGTTACATTTCTCCCCCAAATTTCATGGCTATGGGCCTGTATCCTGTAGGACACAGCTGGGAGTCCTGCTCACATTCAACATGGCGTCCCTCTGTGGGCACCACACTCTCTTAAACTAGCTTGGCTTCTCCTCTTGAATGAAGCTGCCTGCTGGGCCTTCACAGGCCCTGAATTAAGACTCCTCAGCCTTGCCATGCCTCTTGCAGGCACTTCAGTCTTTAAACGTTGCCTTTGCTTCCCACATGAAGTTCCCCTTAGATTTCTCTAGAGTGAGCCTGAGACCAAAGATCGCATGACAGAAGGGACTCAAAAACTTCATGAGTGTGACACACTTCTCTGGGCTCCCACAAATGTTACCTTGCCTGCTCAGGAGGCTGATTTCAACACTTCAACGTCCAGCAATGACCCTGGCTAGCATGAACCAAAAGAATGCTTTATTGAAAGAGAAAAGTTGATAAAGCTTCTATAATCTTCTATGTGATCTAAAATCACAAGGCTCAAAAGTTGAGCAGGGCATTCCCCCACCTGACAATCAGCCTGTCCTTGGTTGAACATTTTCTACAAGCTGGGACTTGGCTGGCCTGATTCTGTCCCCAGTCCCCTGTGGCTGCTTTGAGAATCCCTATCTGCTTCCCCAGGGTCTCTGACAAAGTCTCCTTGGACTCTCTAGGTTTTGGCAGGGGGAGGCCAGGAATCCCTGTGCTGATGTAGGTAATAATTAGAACACTTCCTACTACCCAGGGGCAGATTAGGACTTTCCTTCTTTTGAGATCTATGCCTTCTGATTATGGCATGGAGGCATGGCCATAAACAACAGATGTGGAGACCCTAGCATGGGGTCATTGTGTCTGCTCACCTTGACACAGCCCAGCCCTTTGAAGCTCAGAGCTCTGTCTACACCATAGGTTAGCAGCATATCAAGTTTTTGAAAACTCTCCAACCCTCCTGTGGATCTACAGGGGAATTCTATGGCTCTTCCTCAAGGGATCACTCTCTATTTACTCTGGTGCTAATTTGCTGTTGGTTTTCTTTTGTAGAAGAGTCTCAAGCCCCTGTTATCTTCAGGCATCTTTGCCTTCAAGTCCCTAAGTCCTTAATTTTTGCTTTTAAGAGCTGACCAGGCTGTGTTGGCTACTGGGAAACGCCACACCACTTTGAAAGTCAAAGCTCCATAGTCATCTCAGTCTTCCAGAACTTGTCTTCCTCCAGAATCTGCTTTCTTCAATGGAAGAGCTTCACTTGAGGCTGGAGAACATCTTCAACTTTCTGTTGAAAGTGAAAGCTTCAAAAGAAGCTAAGTGCTGCTTCTCTATAGAAATTTATGCTATTTCTACAAATGCAAACTGTATGACTCTACAGAGCTTGGAGACTGGGGATGGGAAGGGAGTAACTCAGCTTGAATCTACTTTTGGCCAGATCAAATTTAGAGAAAGAATGCCACTTTCATTATTATTGTGACGATGCTTCCTTTTTGAGGGAGTCACCGTTAGTGTCTTGAGAGGAGTGTCACGTTGCCAGCATAAGTGTGCACAATCACACTCTCCATTCTACATTTATGGGTGGACAAAAGGGTGGACAAACTTTAAGAAAGTTTTAAAATCCTAAGGATGCACACACAAAATCAGAGATGATGACTTCAAATTAATTACAGTTGTGGCCAAGCCATGTTTTCCCACAAAGCTGCCAGATGCCACTGTCTGTAATGTATCTAGAACTCCTCTTTTGTTATCTTTTTTTTCCATTAAGATTTATTTATTTTATTTTATTTTTTTTTTTTTTTTTTTAAAGATTTTATTTATTTACTTTACAGAGAGAGATCACAAGTAGGCAGAGAGGCAGGCAGAAAGAGAGAGGAGGAAGCAGGCTCCTGCTGAGCAGAGAGCCCGATGCGGGACTTGATCCCAGGACCCTGAGATCATGACCTGAGCCGAAGGCAGTGGCTTAACCCACTGAGCCACCCAGGCGCCCCGAGATTTATTTATTTTAGAAAGAGAGAGAGAGAAAGAGAAAGAGAGATTGAGAGAGAGTGAAGGGAGAGCATGAGCAGGAGGGGCAGAGGGATAGAGAATCTCAAGCTGACTCCACACTCAGCATGGAGCCTGACGGGGCTCAATCCCATGACCTTGAGATTGTGACCTGAGCTGAAAACAAGAGTTGGACTCTCAACAGACTGAGCCACTCAGGCACCCTCTTTTGGTACCTTTTCTAAAGCCTATATCAGATTACTTTGTTTTTTGTATTTTGATTTGGGGGACTGCTCTAGGTTGAATAGTGAACCCCCAAAATTCACATCCCTCTGGAGCCTGAGAATATGGCCTAATGCAGAAGGAATCTTTGCAGACATACTGAGATGAAGTCATGCCGGCTTAGGTGCTCCCTACATCCAATATAACTGGTATCCTTATAAGAAGGAGTGAAGGAAGAGACACAGACAGAGGCATACAGGGAGAATGACACGTGATGATGAAGGCAGAGACCAGAGTGCTGTGTATACAAACTAAGGAATGACAAGCATTGCTAGGGACTACCAGAGCTAGGAAGAAGCAAGGAAAGAGCCTTCCCTAGAGCCCCCCATAACTATAAGAGAAAACAATTCTATTGTTTAAACTACTCAGTGTGTGATACATGGTCTGGCAGCCCTAGGAAGGTAATACAGGAGCTGAGCTGGGTGACTGAAGGAGTAATCAAGCTTAGTAGTTCTACTGCTGATCAAAAAACACCATGATTGCATGTGTGTGGTAGGGGCTCAGTTGGTTAAGTGCCCGACTCTTAGTTTTGGCTAAGGTCTTGATCCCATGGTCTTGAGATTGAGCCCTGCCCTGGGCTCTGTGGTGGGCATGAAGCTTGCTTCAGATTCTCTCTCTCCCTCTCCTTCTGCTCCTTTCCCCCGCTAAAAAACAAGCAAACAAATAAACAAACATGCTATAATTAACCAGACACCACCGATTTTATCTTGTAGATCTGATACTGAACTTAACAGGTAATGGCTGCCTCTGGTGGTGAGGTCTCCAAGACTAGTATCTTCAGCATTACCTCACTGGTTCTCAGGGAACTGTGCTATGGTATCTTATCTCCATTGCATGAAAGAAAGAATCTGGGGAGTTAATGGATTAAGAAATTCATCTGTGATTTTGCAGCTGGTAATGGTCAGAATTCAAAGTTTATTCCTCCTTCCCTACACCACACTACGTCTCCATGTCTGAGGATGACTTCCAAAAATGTTGGAGCAAAGGACCAATCTTGGAACTCATTGTACCATGCACCAAGGTGACATATGTGCGTAAAAGTTCTCTTGCACAGTAAGCTCTGGTTTGTGTTGGTTTGTTTAAAAATTCTCTGTTACTACTTTGCAGCCACACCTCGTCTATGTGACATTGGATTCTCTGCCTGTCTAACTTATATCACCACTCCTTTAGGAGAGGCTGGGACTTCTCTTCCAGCTTATACAGAGCTGAAGAAGCTGTCAGCACTTCGTAAATAATCAGTATCTAAGCCAGCACAGTGATCCCTACAAATTATGACCCTCAGGCTCTGAAGACTAAGAAAAATGTTCAGTTTTGCAATTTTCCACTCTTTTAATAATCTTGACAGTGTGGGTTGTGTTAGTCCTAGTTTAATATTATAATCCAAACAATATTTGACTCTGAATGCAGAATGAGGCTCAGGAACCACACAGGCCAATGTATTCTTAGATGACTCATGGTAGCTGGTTGGGCTGTTTTGACCTTTCCTGTGTGTGCAGACTGGTGGGACTTTTGTCCCTCCACTACCTACATGCACTCACCACACACATGGTAATAGAATAATGGTGTCATTTTCCTTTCTCTTCTTCTTAATAGCTTGTGAAGAAGGACCCGTTCAGCCTTGCAGTTGAGGTGGACAGAAGATCACCTTGTGTGTGGGCTGACATTCCACTTCCAGTGGACTTGAGCTCTACTCAACCATGACTCTTTATCATTCTCGGCCCCCACTTGAAGAAACAGCATGTCCCTTGGGTGTGTAGGGTGATTTACAAACTGTCCTTGAGACATTGCAAGGCCCTTTCTCTACCTGTAGTGTCTAGGGGAGGCATATACTAGGGTTTACAATGTGGCACTAAGGGAGGATGGCCTGGGTTTGGTTCTGAGGACCAGCTTTGGCTTGAACCCAATCTAAAAAGTCCCTGCCTGGTAGTCTATTCTGTAAGAAGCATTTCCAGACCATACACTTGATTTCATGCCTCCTTCTTCAAAACCTTTTCTGTGAAATAAAATTTTTTGATTTGTTTCATTTTTCAACCTTCCTTTTCTATAAAGCCAGTTGTATCTATTTTTTCTGTTGAGTATCAATTCCATCATCTCTTGTTTTGTCACACTTTGTGTTCAAAATTTGTTAATAGGCAAGTGCTTTCAAGGTAGACTTCAGAATCCTGGGCCTGTCATTCAAAGCCCACCTACTCCTCAAACCCTTCCCAGTTTGTGTGACGTTCACTGATGCTATGAGATGCTCAGTTTGAGAGGTTCATTGGGAGAGAATGTAGGCAGGATGTGTGACCTAGACTCTGAGGCTAAGAGACACTCTGCAGAGGAAGTGATGTCTGTGTTAAAACCTGACTGTGAATCGGAGTTACCCAGGTGAAAGACAGGGAAAGGTGTTCTTGGTGGGTGGAATGCCATGTGCAAAGCCCAAAGGGGAGACAGCATAGCACACTCAGGAGCTGAAGTCAGTGTGGCATAGCTAGAAGGCAGAGTGGGTCGGCCTGGAGCTGGGAAGGCAAGGACCAAAGTCAGAAAGCAGGGACCAGCTCCTGTTGGACTTGAAAGTCTGGTGAATTAGACTTTGTTCTAAGGTCAGTGAGGAACCACTGTAGGTTTTAGGAGGCTGGAGAGGGTGTGTGTGTGGGGGGCGCAGGGAGACTGTTAAAACTGAGCTTTTAAAAAGATCATTCTTGCTTCCTTGAGGATGGTAGATCAGAAGACAGCAGGATAAACAGACTGGAAGCCCAACAGGAGGCTGTAATTCAGAAACGAGATGAAGTAGGAACACGGAGAGTACAAGAACTGTGAGCAAACTAGAGATATATGGGGTCAGGTTGGTTCCGAATACATCACCTGAGGGCATCCATGTCATATACTCCCCTGCCAGGTCACCCTTGCTCCTCTCCATGGATACAAATCCTACCCACACCAAAGCTCTCTCTACACGAAGCCTTCTCTGACCTTCAGCCCCCAGAATCCATATACATACTCGATTTCCCCCCATGCCCCTTATTTCGTGGAGAGACCTAATTTACAAAGTCAGTCCTTGTTTCCATCATGTATTTCTTTTCTCCAGGGGATGGCAAGCATTGGGAACAGAAACCATGTCGGTGGTACATCTTTCTATTCCCTCCTCCTTAGTAATTCCAACCTTATCTCATGCAACTTAGATGAACCATCACAATCTGTCCTGCTGACCACCTGTGACCTTGCTTTGCTTCCAAGCATTTGCAGGTTGTTCTCATGCAGGTCTCATTTTGAAGAGCTCATTTAGTGGGTCAGTCTAGTGATTCCTGCACCCATCCGTCCATCCACCCACCCATCCGTCCATTCATTCATTCGTTGGCTACGCTATTCTTCGTTCACTTAACACATCCTTACTAGGTGTCTGCTATGTCCCAGGCACCATTCTAGAACTGATTCTTTGCCTTTGACCAAATTCTCCATTTTTTCTTGGAAACTGAGTTTCTCAGCACAGAGGCAGGCCCCCTCTCCTGTTGGCCACAGTAAATGAGGACTGAATATACTGGAAATGTTTTTGTGCTCTAAGCACCACTTAACACGTGGTACCCAAATGAGTCACAGCACAGGAGGGGGCTAAGGTGTGGAAAGACTCCTTTGGCTTCCCAGGTGGAGCACTAGCCTTCCTGTGGTTGGCTAATGTCCTGCCCACGGTACTCAGACCTTAGTATTTGAATGTGTACTGGGCTGAGTTAATCCCGTCCTGTTTTTTTAAATAGTTGCTGATGTTTACCCAGTTGAAAGAGAATCAAAGAGCACTAGCTACTCCCTGAAGAATGTGGGAGTCCTAATGCAAAGTTCTTCATGTCAAGAAAACTCTTGGCTTTTGCCCCTGTCACTGTCCCAGCTCTGAGCCTGCCATTTCCCTGCCCTCCGCCCTCCCAAGAATGGGCACTAGACTCACTGTGGTTTGGGAGGGAAGCTTCTGAGTTCCCAGATTCTTCTGAACTTCACTTGCTTTAAGTGATTTTCACTGTACTGTTGCATCAAAGCTCTGTTTTTGGCAAAGAAGTTGCCATATACGATTAAAAATAATTTGGGGGGCAGGATCTCTACCAGGAATTGAACAAACAATGTACTGTCTGAAGCTGGTTCCAAATTCCTAATGCATCTGCTTTATACAGTCCCCATTTCATAAAACTACAATTCCTCATTTGTCTGAGTTCTTTCTGCTTGTGCATTGCAAGGGTCACACCCCTTTATTTCTGGCCCCAGAGGCACCTTCCCAAGTTTGGGAGAGCCTCTCATTTGAAGTCACAGAAGCCCTAAATAATGCAGTTCTTGCAAGCATCCCAGCTCAGCACTTACAAGCTACCCTACCACTTTTCTTGACCAGGGCAGATGTTGGAAAATGTCTGAATCCTCCGTTCATTTCCTGGAGAGACTTCCCAGCCCTGATCCATTTTCTGTCCAAAGACTCCATCTTAGATTCTGATACTTCCCTGAGTTTCTCTCTTGAAATTCTCCAGCTGAGCAGATATGGCCGTCCAGCCGACATCAGATGTTTTATGTAATTATTTTATCTCAAGATGAATTTTGAATCTATGGATCAGAAGTTTGACTGTGGTCCTGGGTCTTAATCTCAGCTGTGATCGTAAAAATTTTCCCAATTTGCATAAGCCTCATTTAAACTTAGATATTTGATTTTTTTTGTTTGCTTTTGACACTGACTCTCTATATCACTGGCTCATGTTAATTTGCCAGTAACAAAATCCTAGTCTTAACTGGCTTGCACACAAAAATGCACCTTGGCTTATATAACTGGAACACATAAACTGGAACATTTAGGGGACATGTTCAGGCACAGCAAGATTCAGGGTTCTGAGAGGGATTTTTGGGACTCAGTTTCTCCCCATTTCTTGGCTCTGCTGTCTGTGAGCATTGACATCAGTCTTATATTTCATGAGCAGGAGTGGTAGGCCTTCCCAGCAATAGCGAGCACAACTTCTTTTCCAGACGCCATGGGGAAAGGTGGGTTTCTCTGCCCTAGATGTTCAATAGAATCCTGAACCTGACTCTTGTTGACCCATACCACCCTGAACCAGTCACTCTCAGTAGGGGTAGGCTGATGAGCATAGGACATCCCTGAGGGGAGGAGATTGGACTAGAGTCCAGACAGAGAACCCTAAACACAACAGAAAGAAGAGATACCCACCTCAGCTCCTAAGTCAGGTGGGAACCAGGACTCCCTTTCTCTTTCCTTGTTGCCTGCCCGAGGATCCAGGGTTGGGTTTGAAGAAGAGCTCACACTGTAAAACCATTCCATGCTCAGTCGTGGGGTCTGCAGGAACCATAATCATTACACATGTGTATGTTATATGACATTGCTTGACATGACTTCAGTTTCTGTGTTGTGGTTATTGTGACCTTTTCCCTCCGGTTTTTGTCTTCAGTTTTCTTTCCCTTTTGTGCTATATTTTAAAATGGGGCATTCTAAAGTACATTTTCAAATTTCTTCCTTTAAAAAGTTAATACGTCACTTTGGATGCCATTTGTAGAGGCTGAATAAACAAATGGGAAGTGGTCACTTTTATAAAGTTTATGTAATTCAACTGTTAGAAGAGATCTGTTAGCATTATCTGAAATGAGATGGAATTGAAAGGAAGCAGAGATTAGTGTATGAAATCCTGTGACTTTCTGAGATATTTGGCTTAGTACAAATTTACTATATAAAATACTTTGTGGGGCGCCTGGGTGGCTCAGTGGGTTAAAGCCTCTGCCTTCGGCTCAGGTCATGATCCCAGGGTCCTGGGATCGAGCCCCGCGTCAGGCTCTCTGCTCAGCAGGGAGCCTGCTTCCTCCTCTCTCTCTGCCTGCCTCTCTGCCTACTTGTGATCTCTGTCTGTCAAATAAATTTTAAAAAAAAAATCTTTAAAAAAAAAATACTTTGTATTACCCTCAAAAAAATTCACCAGAATGTCCTTCTTCCATCTCCTCATTCCCCTAAACCTCACATGCCAGACAAAGAGGACACCAAAGCCTATCTGTGGTTATTATTCTTAGTGCTACTTGATAGGCCTGAATTCCACATATGAAATTTAAAGAGAAGTCAGCGAACTCCTACTGCCTCTGTGATTATTAGTTTTACAATTACTATTACTAAGAAGTGTATTAAAGATGGCGCCCAATTATTGAGTGCTTACTATGTGTACTGACTAGAGGAAGTACTTAGACTTATCACTGACCTGTTCTGGGGCGGTCCTCACTTGGCTGGTGTGTAATGTGTCACCGTCAACCTTTGGGGACCAGGTACAGTTTTGTGCAACAGTGAGGTCCCACGTTGCTGCTCCTCTACAATTGGGACCTTCGTTCCCTATCAGTCCTTGCACAAGTAAGTCATTGGTAAATGCTGCTACTTGCTCCTTCCCTTGTCATATTTGGGAAAGAAGAACTTGAGGATATTGAAGAAGATGGGCTGGAAATGATAGCACTATTGATAAAAGCTATATTTCTTCTATGTCATGTCTTTTTTTTTTTTTTTTTTCATTTTGAAAGCCTGATGGCTTATTTATTTATTTTTAGAAAGGGGGAGAGGCAGAGGGAAAGAGAGAATCTTAAGCAGGTTCTATGCCCACCATAGAGCCCAATGTGGGGCTCCATCTCATGACCTGAGATCATGATCTGAGCTTAAATCAAAAATTGACCGCTTAACCAACTGAGCCACTCAGGTGATCCAGCTTCATGGCTAATATTATCTTCATCCCCCAACAAACCTACAGTAGACACGCCCCCCCCCCTTCATCCCAGGCTTCATTTACTTGTGGTCAACCACAGTCTGGAAGTAGATGATCCTTCTTCTAAAATACTGTCATAAGGTCACTAGTAGCCAATGGCTGCATAACAACACCTACGTCCTTGCTCTCACTTCATCTCATCATGTTGGTGTTTTATTGTCTCACATCATTACAAGAGGAAGGGTGAGTACAGTCCAATAAAATCTATGCCATGTCTTAATCACTGGAAAAAGAAGCAGGAATCAATCCATTCCTGGACCTTAGCATCTCGAGAAGAACAGGAGGCTCTCCATTAAGAACAGGCTCAAAGTTCCAAGGTATCAGCAGGAAAGGCTGTAGCCTCGCTCAAACCAGCTTGAGCAAGACAGGGAATCTGTTGGCTAAGATCATTGAAAAGCTTCAGGCACAGCTAGGTTGTAGGGTTAAATGAAGTCATCAGACATCCATGTCTTTCCACTTTTCATCTCTGCTGTTCTTTCTTGGCTTCATACTCCAGAAGGTTCTCTTCTTCCAGCAACAGAATGGCCACCAGACGCTTCATACTTACAATCTATCAGCTTTCAAGTCCAGGAGAAAAACAGTATCTCTTTCTTTAGACTTCTAGCACAAATCCCGAAAATGATACTTCAGTTTGAGTCACACGTGCACCTCCTGAATCCATAACTGAAAGAGGGAAAGAGAACTGGCCAGGCCTAGATCATTTGCTGTCCTCTGGAGCAAGGAGTGGGATGAACCCCTCCATGGAAATGCTGGAAATGTATAGAAAGGTGGTTTTCCGAAAGAAAGTCAGGGAGAAGAAGGATCATAAGAAGAGACCAGCAAGCAAACAAACCCGAATGTCCACCACACGTCTCCTAGAACTCAATTTCTCCATCTGGAAATAAATCCACCTCCGAATGCTGTGCTCCCAGGTATCCAATGAGGTGACAAAGCAGGCAGAGAAGGTGTGGCATGTGGGCCGCTTCCGAGGGCGGGTTAAGGGGACAGAAGAGTGTTCTGGGCACACTGGGGGTCCAGTAGGCTTGGGGGATCCTGTAACAGAGATGAGAGTGGTTCCTAATTAGGGAGATGGATGGGAGAGAGCAAGATCAGTCCTGAGGAAAACCAGACTGATTCTCAGACATCCATTTGGGGTGGTTATTAAGTAAGCTTTGTGGAACACTTGAAAGGCCAGCACTGTGCTGTGCCCCCGCTGGGCTGCGTTCTCAATGTGTGACATTGAGAGGTCACACCCACCATCATCATGACTAGCAAATGAGGATGAAATGACAAATTGCAGCAGCGCTAAGGACAGTCAGGAACAGGAGTGACGTGGGTGGCACTGAGTGAATTAGAGGTCTTCTGGAAGGACTCGCGTTCCTACACTTTACTGAAATCACTTTTTCATCAGTTGGGTAAAAATATTAGAAAGATTTGTGATTTATGTTTCAACCTGCTTAATAAAAAAGAAATATAACAAAACCCAAAGAAACATCCTGTGTTCCAGTAGCCGAAAAGCGATCCTTACTGCAGGAGTGTTTTTTGGTAGAGAAAGCCAAGAAACCTTCAGTTCAGAGCAGGGAATCCTGGGTCCAGGATAATAGAATAAATTATAGGCCATCCAGAAAAATAAAACAGACGACCTTGGCCCCGAGGGGAAACCCATGTTGTGGAGACACTTCGTAGAAAATTCTTATAACTTGTAGCAAAATGAAAATTCTTAGGACTTTTCTAAACTCAGAAACTTAATTCAGTTTGATGGTAGAGAAAAATTCTTACTGATTTCAAATTAAAAAAAAAAAGAACAAAACAAGAAAGAGAAACAATAAGACACCCTATGTTTTGCTTTCCTGCGCTGCGATTAGTGCCAGAGGGCTGGGCTTTGGGGGCTAACTGATGCCACCCGGCGGGAATGGGTGACCTTCAACGTGGACTGGGGGTAGCACCTCTCTCTTCAAGTGGATTTTGGCCAAAGCAGCCAGGCCCGTGCCTGTCAAAGATATAAGCTCAGTATGGCATATGGGATTAGAGAGGGATCATGGAACCTCAGACATTTCCAAGAAAAATGAGTAATCAAAGCCCAGGCCTTGGACGATCTGCCAATCATTAACCACCCGTCCTTTCCACAATGGTGGGCAGGCTGCCGGGGATGCAGGCTGCAGATGGGAAGCACGCTTTCCTGAGGTTTTTTCCTGTTCTCTGGGCTCCTCTTAAGCACCCAAAGGATCCATTTCCTGGCACCAGCGAAGATTTGGAGCACGGGGGTCTATTCACTCTCTGCATTGCTTGCACAGCTGGCTGGACCCTGGAACACTTGAAAGGGCCAGTGGGAACCCACTGTCCCATCTCTCTGCCTCTGGCTTGCTAGAGGAGGCCTCTGCTAACCTGTCCCTCTTTGACTCTCAACTTCCCGACCCACTTCGAATATTGCTGCCTGATTCACAGTCTTAGAACGATGCCCTCTGTCTCACAAGTGGACAAGGACGTCCCTTTCTTTCCAGGAGAGTCCTGGAATGCCTTCCTCTCAGACAAGCCCAAGTCCCCTGTCCCGGCTAGCCTTCAAACATTTTGCTTGTGCCTTTCTTCAAGTCTTCGCCTCTCCCTTCCCTGGGCCTGAATATTGCATCTGCACCAGCCAACCCGCCTGTCACCTGCCCTATTCAGATGGCCCCAGCTCTCAGGGATTGCCCTTAGACAGATTGCTTGGGTCGTGCAGAATCTCCCCTGCTCCGTGGGACATCAACTGCATCCTGCTTTCTCTTTCTTTTTAGCACATTTTTATATGCTTAAGTTGGTGAGACCATCAATTTCTTCCTCTCGTATCTCTCGGAAGGGTCAACACATAACAGATGTTTACAATTATTTATTGAGTAAGTGAACAGGTAAACCAAAGGGTGTCAGAAATGACTAAACACATTCTTGTTATTTGAGTAAAATAGAGGTTAGAAAAACGATAAACTACCCCCATTTTGGCTATTTCCGGATCTGAACTTGATTGGCTGGTAGGTCAGGGTGCCTGCCCCTGACCTGTCTTGTTCTAATCCACCTCAGGAGAAGGTACTAGAAGTATGTACCATCAGAACATTCCCATGGGCGCCTGGGTGGCTCAGTGGGTTAAGCCGCTGCCTTCGGCTCAGGTCATGATCTCAGGGTCCTGGGATCGAGGCCAGCATCGGGCTCTCTGCTCAGCAGGGAGCCTGCTTCCCTCTCTCTCTCTCTCTGCCTGCCTCTCTGTCTACTTGTGATCTCTCTCTGTCAAATAAATAAATAAAATCTTTAAAATATATACTTAAAAAAAAAAAAGAAAGAAAGAACATTCCCGCTGGGGTGCCTAGGTGGCTCAGTGGGTTAAAGCCTCTGCCTTCAGCTCGGGTCATGATCTCAGGGTCCTGGGATTGAGCCCTGCATCAGGCTCTCTGCTCAGCAGGGACCCTGCTTCCCTCTCTCTCTCTCTCTCTCTCTCTCTCTGCCTGCCTCTCTGCCTACTTGTGGTCTCTGTCAAATAAATAAATAAAATATAAAAAAAAAAAAAAAAAAAGAACATTCCCGCTATCCATTCTCGGCTTACAGATCTATAGTGCTTTCTTATTGGTACAAGGTAAAGAGCAAACCCACACCTCAACTTCTTGGAGGTCTCATGGCTCCTTGCTTTTATCAGCTCCCAGCAAGCTTAGCCTGCCCACTTCCTACCTTATTCGACTTCCCAGCTCTGACCTCATGTGAGGGGAGGGCTGATGAGCCAGCCTTTGCCACATCCCTCCCTGAGGCACCAGGCTACCTCCCCTACCTCCTGGGCACAGAGCTGGGGCCTTCTGAAGTTTTATCTTTAAAAAGCCGAGTAAAAGCTCCTCTTCTGGCTGTAGGACCAAAGGGACAGGGGAGGGGGCAGAAATCTGATTCACCATTCATGGTCTGTGAATTGTCGAGATTAAAAAAAATAAACAAAAGCAGGCATATTTGAAGCATTAAAGACACATCAATGACTTCCAGCTTGTGCTCTTTTCTTTTGAACTCTCATCTTGTGAATGTTGTTGTCTCCCCACTCCTGAGTGCCTTTGCCCCCTTCTGGGGTCTGAGCCCACCCTTTGAGGGGAAACTCTGCTACAGGACAGGAACCTGGGAAACCACAGCTGTCCCTGAGCCAAGTGGCCCCCCTTCCCAATGGCTCAGCAAACCCATATGCCCATTTCCTTCCTGCTGAAGAAGCTGGTGCCCCGCCTACAGGCTGCAGATTAGAGGGTCTAGGGTGGCTGGGACATCCAGGAGCATGTGCCCCCCCCCCCCACTTGGTGGCCCCTGAATCACAGCTGAGGGGGTTGACAGCCTTGAAAGAGAAGAAGCACTGCCTGCTCTATACTTCCCTGGGGCTTCAGGGTCACGGGCAGGGCACGGCCCTGCTCATGGTGGCCTTGAGCATCTGTGAGAAAGGCAGAGGCCAAGAGAACATTCTCGTGAAAGGGATCGGAGATGTACATCTTCCTTAGATAGATAAGAAAACAGGGGCCCAACGCTGCCTGTAGAATTGTTCTTGGAGTTTCTCATTCACTCATTCATGCCGTCCACAAATGTTTCTCTAAGGCTTGCTAGGTGCGAGGCAGGGGATACATGGATGCGTGCTGGTTGGAAATCGAGCTAGGAACTCGGAGGCTCTCATTCCTGGTGGTACCGTGTCCCTGACACAATAAAACAAGGCTGTGTGTTCATTAATTACTTGACTTGACCATGTGCCCCACACCTACCTGATTCCAGGCACTGTGCGCAGCTGTTGGGTGTAATTATACCATCCTGATGGATATAGGGGGCATGAGATCTCTGAAGCCCAGGGAGGTTGCACAGCAGGTGGGATCCCACAGCTAGAAAGGGGAGGAGTTGAGCTGAACCGGAGGTCCATTGGACTGTCCTGGGCTGGTCCCCTTGCTTGTCCCCAGACTCCGCCCTCCCCACCAAGAGCTGTTCTGCTTTTTACCACCACACCTTGGCAAATGAAGACCCCCCACTTGGTGGGCCCTCTTTTCTCCTTCCGTACCTGTGTGTTCTCACTTGTCACTTAGAACTCCCATCTTGATTAGCTCAGATGTTGGGACTGCTTAGGGTTGATGCAATCTGGCCACCGATCTGTGGGCCAAGCTGGCTATTCAGGGAGACATCATTCCTTCCTTCTGATGCATTTTCTTTCATCAGGCTCAACTGACAAGCCCGGGTCAGACTGGAAGACAGTATCACATTGTGAACAAACGTGTGTCACTGGCCCTTCAGGAAAAGAAGGAAGACCTTCACCTGTCTTTTTTCCTCTAGCTTGGAATAAATTGCTACTTGCCTGGGATGGGGTGGTTATTGGCTAATCCAGTGACTGTGTCAGGGAGATGGAATAATCAGATATTGCAATGACTGGACTTACATTTTGTGGGTCATCAGCTTTCAGGGAATTAGAAGAAATATGCTTACCACCAATATTGTACTAATCATAATGTAATTTCCTTGCTGGTTTTTTTGCTGTTGGTCCTGTGGTCACCAATTAACACTCTGATAGGAGTTGAGGTGCTACAGAAAAGCCCAGGAAGCCAGGGGATCCTGCCACTAACCAGATCAGTGAGTTTGAGGCATTCAGCCTTTCACTTCAGAGTTCCATTTCCTCTTCTGTAACACAAACACGTTGAATTAGATTTGGTCGGTTAACACATGTTGCATGCCTGCCATCGCTCTCTGCTCCTGGGCCCATAGCAGACATCACTAATCAATTGTGGTACTCTTTCCTTTGATCTCTGACGGCTCGGGATCCTTCTAAACCCAATACTCCAGCGGCGGCCCTCCATAGATTGGAGTTGGCAAGGGAATGAAAATCTACTTGCTAGATGACCTCCGGCGCCTCGGCTCTCATGAGTTGCCTGGAGCGAATCGTGCTGGATAGGAAGCCGGATGGTGCAGTTTGTTGGTATTATCAAGCACTGAGCATCTGACCGCTCAACTGAGGTTTTTTCTTTCTTTCTCATTCTTCTCCTTCAGTTCACTGATCACCCAGGACGACGTGGCTGTTACAATCTATGGTAGGAACATGTCTACAGTCGTGGGTGGGTAGGCCCACGTGAAGGGTGACAAGGGTGGTCTGGTCAGCAAGGCTCTATGCCTAAGATTTCGGCTTCTCTCTCAAGCCCTCGTTCCTCGTGAAAATAAGCAGAAACTGGCAAGCCCACACCTGAATCCCTCTGACTCACAGCACTAGGCTGGGACGTGCCATTCTGTTACTGTGAGTGGGATTTGAAATAGGACCCTCCTTAGCAGATTCGAAGCCTGCTGGGAATCAGGGTGGGGTGGGTGCTAGTTCCCTTTTGGATTCCCAGCCTGATTCCACCACTCATAGATTGTTTGAGCTCTGATGAGCTACTTGGCCACTTTCTGCCTCAGTTCTTCATTCCTTAAACAGGAAAATAACAACAGTCTATAGGTTAGGGGTTCGTCCAGCAATTAGGTGAGATCATGGACCCAAGTACTTACAAAACCGCCTATTATCACTTTGTTTTCGTTCTAGTAAAATCACAGCCTAGCATAGTGCCGGACGCATAGGGCGCTAACATATGGGAATGAATTTCATTTTTCAATGACCACCAGAAGTGAGCATTTGCCTTTGAAGACAGACCCAAGAACCGTCGGGAAGATGAATAGGACCGACTCTGTCCACGGGATGGTGGGGAACCGAAGGGGGCAGAGTCAGAACAAAGGGTCTGGAGGCCATCTGCCTCTGAGGCCACCAGAAATGGCTGAGGGGAATCATGTGACAAGGGAGGAAACTCGTCTCCGTTTTTTGCGCTTCCTAAGTTTTAGCATTTATAATTAGAGTCGTCCATTTGTTAAAGCCTATTCACAAATCCAGAAAACGCTTCTGTGGGGACACGGCACCTTGATCTCATCGGGTCCTCAAAACACACTTGTGAGCTCAAGCTCAAGGCAGTCTTACCCCTGTATGATTACTGAGGGGAGGTTGAGGCCCAGTTATGCAACTTGCCCAAGGACACACAGCTCAGGAAGGACAGTGCCTGGGCTCTGACTCCAGGCCCTGCTTCCTGTTCTCTCCAGGAATGTATTTCAGCTGTGGGTTTCCCAGTGTGTTTTTTTTTTTTCTCAATGGCATCAAGAAAAAAGCAATTTTATCAATTTAACATAAACAGTGTGTCAATCTTCCTCAAATTCTTCAACCCACGTCAAATGTCAGCTTTATTTTGTGGCTACAAGAAACCATAAATGTAGAAATGAGCAAAACTAGTCCCACCAAAGGAGTCTGCAATGCGTGCCCAGGCGTGATCGTGGAAAGAGAGGAGGACAGGAACAGCATATAATGCCTAATGAAACATATTAAGGGACAGAACTGGGCTTTTATTCGAAACACGATCTTCATGTTGCTGCCAAACAAAATAAAACAAGTATGAACCAGGCACAAACCACTGTTGGGCGTGTTTCCCAAAAGACTTGGACACAATGTGAAACCAGGAGTTTGCAAGTTGCCCTTTTACAAAAGAATACAGAGATATGTGCCTTCTAAGCAGACAGGACTTTCAGTTTTCTTTTCCAGGCTGGGGATGCAATTGCAAGGGACCGTTATCAATTCAACCCTCATTCCTCCTGGAGACCAGGACATGCAGGAAACCCATTTTGCAAAGCTGTACCAAGTCACCATGACTTGCGATGAGAAGTTCTGAGTCACCAGAAGCCCCCATGTCTTGGCCTCCATGTAGGCACACCGTTTGTTAGATAAATTATTGACTAAAAATCCCTCCTACTCCAAGCTGCTTTGAGTTGATGTTTGCTCCTTATATCCAAAGAAGTTTTGATTGGCATGGTCCAGCTTTCTCTAACGAACACACAGGTCAGCGGCTCATTCCGACGGCCAGGAAAATGTTCTTTATTTTAATGTTTAACATGATGATTTACTGTGTGCTTAACGTGTTCCAGAATCGGCACAAAATTTTTACTGCCAGAGCTCACTGAAGCCGCACAACCATTTGGGTCAATACCTAGGAATTTAGCCGCCACAGTCAGCAATGAATACCATTGGAACCCAAGCTAACAGAGTAGAAACTAAGAATGAGAGTTGTAACAGGTGATCTGACCCAAGTTCACACAAGCAGTCCTTGCCAGAGCTGCTATCAGAACCTAGAACGGGGCACATCGATTAATGTTTCTTAGCTTTGGTTTCCTAACTGCGAAATGGGACAATAGTATCTGCAAAGAAGAAATGTTTTCAGACCCAAGGACACACACATAAAAAGTGCCTAACATGGGGCCTGGCACTCAGTCCTTGTTAAATATTTGTTTAAAATGACAGTAAGGCAAGGATTCCTTTTCTTTTCTTTTCTTTCTTTCTTTTTTTTTTTTTTTAAAGATTTTATTTATTTATTTGACAGAGAGAGAGAGATCACAGTAGGCAGACAGAGAGAGGAGGGAAAGCAGGCTCTCTGCTGAGCAGAGATCCCGATGTGGGGCTTGATCCCAGGAGCCTGAGATCATGACCTGAGCCGAAGGCAGAGGCTTAACTCACTGAGCCACCCAGGTGCCCCAAGGCAAGGATTCTTAATTGGGGTTCATAGATGGGCTCCAGGAGATCTGATTACTCCCCCAAATTACACACAACATTTTACATATGTATCAATGTCCATTTTGGGGTGGGACAGGGAGAAAGTGTTTGCTTCCTGCAGTTTTCACACCAGTCCGTGCTGCCTAACCACCCACACCCCCACCCAAAGCAAAAAATATATACTTTAAAGGAAACTTAAGATTCTCCCTTACCTGAACTCACCTCTCGCTCAGTCCCGAGAAGGAAGAATTTTGCCAAGTTGTGAGCCAGGTGGAGACTTCACGTGATCAGTAAAGAAGAGATCAGTAAAGAAGAGAAAGGCCTGACTTCTGCCCAGGCCACCCCGCCCTCTGGGCTGTGGCCTGTGTCGTTTCTCTCCCTTGGTGATCTGTGTGGCTCAAACTGTTGACATGGGGCCACCTCCTCCTGGGGAGACACTGGAGGAGAAGTGGGCCTTTTAGGTCTCCCTGTCCCAGGCAAGCACACCCTTGGTACACGGTTCTGAGCCTCATTGGTCGGGGCATGGGGGCCCAAATCTAGGGTGTGATTATCTTTCTTTGCCGGATTTCCTCATCCTTATCATCTCACTGGTGGTGACTTAAAAGCAGGAGATAATTTGGAGATCGAGATTCCTCCTGATATCTCTCTGCCTCTCAATAGAATAATTTAACTTTTTTTTTTTTTTAACCATCCTTTGTGATTAGACACACACACACACACACACACACACACACACACACACAGGAGCAAAGTCCACACACACCCAGGAGCAAAGTCTCAGATGGAAAGCTTCCAACCATTTGACTGGCTTTAACTGATAAAGATCTAGGCAATTTTATTTCCTATTTTAGCTTCAAAATTTGGAAAAGGAATTTCATGAAGAAAATCATAAATTTTTTTTGTCTCTTTTTAACATACAATCCAAATAATAGCATGAAATGTTTATTGAGCGCTTACTTTAAGCTCACAACTAAGTTAGTTTGTTACATACATTATTATTATTCCCCCAAGCACCCTCATGAGACTGGACATGCTATTATTCCCATTCATAGATTAAGAAACCTTGGAGAGGAGAAAGAACCTATCCAAAGTCACCTGATGGGTGTCTTACTGGAAACTTCAATTGCTCAATTGTCACTGACTTGCCTCACCAGACAGTAGGAAGTGTGTGGTATGGACGTGGGCCGCCATCAGTAAAGACACTTGGGTTTAAATTTCACCTCTCCCCCATTAGGAAAAATCAGTTCTTAGTGTTTTCTCCCAACAAAGCACATATCCTGATAACCGCCTCCCACTACATCAAGGAGGCGACGTCTTCCTGAGTGGACACACACGCTCCCAAAAGACAAACGGTTACTCAGCTTAATTCATACATTCTAGATTTTTAGAGGTCAGCCAGTGATGACCTACCTTCTGAATTCTGTGGCGAAGAAAATCCAGGTTTGTTACTCTCTATTGAGCCAGCAAGTGCTAGAAATTTCAGTTTCAGTAACACCCTCTATCTTCTCACTCCCCTACTCATTAAATAATAGAATTGTTATATTAGTCAGCTTGGGTTGCCATAAAAAAGTAGCATGGGCTGGGAGGTTGAGACAACACACATTAATTTCTTGCCATCCTGGGAAATCCAAGATCAAGATCCTGGCTGGTCTGGTTCCCGATAAGGGCATTCTTCTTGGCTTACCGATGCCACCTTCTTGCTTTGTGCTTTCTCATTCCTCCTCTTCGTATAAAGCCATGGATGCCATCATGAGGTCCCACCTGCCAAGAACCCATTTAACTCCAGTTGCCTCCCAAAGACTTAATATCTGGGAACATTTGGGTGGCTCACTCCATTAAGTGGCCAGTTCTAAATTCTAATTTATGTCGTGATCTCAGAGTCATGAGATTGAAACCCATGTTGAACTCCATGTTCAGTGTGGAGTCTGCTTGAGGATTTTCTCTCTCTCTCTTTATCTTACTATGCCCCTCTTCTGGCACACACCCTCTGTCTCTAAATAGATTTTTAAAAAAATCTTAAAAAAGAAAAAGACAAAGACCTAATATCTCTAAGAACCATCACACAAATGCTTAGAGGGGACCCAACTCAGTCCATAGCAATTGGGGCTTAAAACAACAGGGGACCAACATGGGGCTGTTGACATTATTTTACTAAGTAAATAATTATTTAATTAAAGTTAATTAAATTTGATTAATTAACATGGGAATAGCCTGGAGGAAGGCCCTTTAAGCGAAATGCATGAAACTCTATAAAACACTCAAGCCAGTGTCCTGATTCTTCACTTCACTCTGGACTGACAGAACTTTGTCACAAAACGAATTTTGTGAGCCACTGCTGTTGAAAGGTTTTGTGTGAGTTTACAATTAAAGAGACAGGAAGTTTGCTTTGTTTTTAACAACTTGTGCACACAGTTTCCCTAATTTTTAAACTGTTGGGGTTCTGTTCTGAGGTGAAGATATCAGGAACAGTCCTTGATGAACATTCCAAGCTAAGACGGGTTATTCAGCCCCATTTCCAGGACATCCTAGAGGACAATTTTTGCTCTTTATCTCTTCATGTTGTATATCATCCTTGGTTATTCAGTGTAAAATGATAATTTCAATCTTTGATGTATATCTAGACTCAGAGGTATTAACCCCTGGCAGCAAATGTCTATCCCAACTAACCATATGCCAATAATATGGTTATTATTAAAGAATAACCGTATTATTTAATGTAGCTGGAGAATTTCAGTTAAGATGCATGACATCCTGGCTCCAGCTGGGACTTCAAATCGTGTTTCCAGAACACAAAGAACACTTGATAAAGCTGGAGAGAAATATTTTCTGAAAATATGTCACCAGGCAGCTTGGGAGTGATTTAACAGAACCATCCTACGGGGTATGAATTTAACCTTTGATCTCTGAAATGAAGGTCAGCAAATTTGTTTTTACTTTACATCTCTTATAATCAGCTCAATGTCCGGGTAAAGCAGTCTCTGAAGAAGAGGCTGTGTTTGCGGATAAGTGACACATTCACCCTACAATTTTTAGCCACTTAACCCCCTCTTCCCTGAATTAAATTCTACTGCTTCCCTCAACATTTTTTTTTTTTTTTTTTTTTTTTTTTTTTTTTTTTTTTTTTGGTGAGAGAAGAAATAAAATGTCCAACAAAATGTTCTAGTTACTTCCCCCCCCCCCCCCTTTGGAGACCAACACACAAAAAAGATACTGGTTTTTATCTGTCCATTCACCTGCTGTCTTCTTGCCAATCCATACTTTCAACCAGGGTGGGCAAAGTATAGCCCACGGGCTAAGTTCGACCCACTTTCTTTGTAAATAAAGTTTTATTGGAACACAACCAGGCTTATTCATGTAAGCATCTTCTCTGACTGCTTTCATGTGGCAATGACAGTGCTGAGTAGTTGCAACCGAGACTGTTAGTCCCACATAGCCTAAAATATCTACTTTCTGGGCCTTTATACACGATGTTTGCCAACCCCTGCTTTAAATCAAAGAGAGAGGCTTGGAGTAGTGACATCGCGAAAATACCGTCCTTAGCCCAGATCCAACAATGGCTTGGAGGGTAAATGAGGATGGACACCGGTTTCAATCCAAATATTCACTTCGCAGAATCAAAGCCAGAATAACACCAAGCTGATGAAAAGAACACTAGTTGGGCATGCATTGTAATGAGGTCTAGACACAGCCGCTAAATTTATCCCTCTGATTCTCCGGCAGCCAATCTAATAAAAACACGCTAGGGTAGAGATGAACCCAGGATCCTCAGCGAATGTCAGCCATTTGGGAATACGAGTTCCTTCTCCGCAGCAGATGTGTGGCTCAAAGTTCATCACAAGTGCACTCGCAGGGAGAGCACAGCATGTGCGGTTTTGGGGGGGACCAGCACTGGCCTGTCCATGGGTAAAGGACTCTGGCAAACAATGGAGGTGGGGCCCAGGCAAGAACTTAGAACAAAACAGTTTTAACCCTTTCTGGACTTCAGTTACTTTTTAAATAATGATGATTCTGTGTAAGACCTGCCTGTAGAAATTTAAGCACAAGAATGAAACGCATTCCTTGACTATCCTTGCCAGTCATCCTTCAGGGGCCCGGGGGTCCAAACTCCAACCTCCATGCCCCTGTCTCAGAGGTGATGTGCAGAGACTCCCTCGGCTTCCCTCTCCAACCCAGCTAGCCGGGTTCTCATCTCGGGCCTGGATTTGTACTTCCTTCCTGGAAGAACAAGGGCACAGACCTGCGGCTGGGCTTGTGTGTAGCCGTATTTCCCTGCTTTCTAGAGGACGCGGCTTTGCTTCTTCAGGTCCTCCCTTCCAATAGACTCTTTTCATCTTCCTAACATGCTTGGGTCTCACCTGTACTGAAAATATGAAAAATCAGGGGGTGTCTGGGTGGCTTAGTTGGTTAAGTGTCTGCCTTGGGCTCAGATCACCATCCCAGGGTCGGGCTCCCTGCTCAGTGTGGAGTCTGCCTCTCCCTCTCCTTCTGCTCCTCGCCCGACACTTGTGCCCTCTCTCTCACTCTCAAATAAATAAATAGAAAGTTTTGTTTTTTTTTTTCAAATGAAAAATCAGGGGCACCTGGGTGGCTCAGTGGGTTAAAGCTTCTGCTTTCTGCTCAGGTCATGATCGCCGGGTCCTGGGATCGAGCCCCACATCGGGCTCTCTGCTCAGCGGGGAGCCTGCTTCCCCCTCTCTCTGACTGCCTCTCTGCCTACTTGTGATCTCTTGTCTGTCAAATAAATAAATAAAATCTTTTAAAAAAATGAAAAATCAAAGCCCAGAATACATCCCTTCCTCGACTTTGCTGTTCTCTTTTCTACTTGTCTTCCTGTTGTCTCTCTGTAAACAAGAAGGCTAGGTTATGATGGCAAACAGCCTCTCCCTCTGGGTGGCCTCACAAGAATGTGTTGCTTCTTCCTGCCCACAGAAGAGCAGGTGCACTGAGAAACCATTTTCCACATGCTGGGAAGGAGAGCAGAATCAGGTACTGGTGAATTCAGTGATGGTTTCCGTGGAGACCAGACTTCTGTAAGGAGGTGCGTGCCCGGTGTCATAACTTCCTCAGTGTTCACTCACGGCCCCCTGGCCCGTATCTTCTGAAATCTGGCCTGTGTCCCCATCACTCCACTCAAGTTCAGAAACAACCTTTTCTCATACTGGCCCCTTAGTTGTATATCTGAACGTATTTTTTGGGTTACTTCTTCCTTGGTTTCTACAGAATTTGACCCAAACGTCAATCTCTTTCTTCCTGAATCCCCCTTATGGCTTACATGACAGCATTTACAGCATTTTCCAGTTTCCCCATGTCTTTTTCAACCCCCTTTGTTTGCAGAATCCTTCACTCATTTCTCTTGCTCTCCCTTCCATTCCGTGTAGGAATTCCAGAGTCTGCACTCTGTCTTTGCACTCCCTTGGGCTTCAGCCTCCTGCTCTAAGTAACTCCCCAGACCGTCCGTCTGTCCATGCATCCATCCACCCACCCATCCATCCACCTACCCATCTCTCCATCTGTTCATCCATCCATCCATCTATCCATCCCTTTCTTTTGAGCTTGGGCTACACTTCAAATTTTCACCTGCCTTACACTTACACTTCTAAAGTAATGAAAATGCAGGGGCACCTGGGTGGCTCAGTGGGTTAAAACCTCTGCCTTTGGCTCAGGTCATGATCCTCGGGTCCTGGGATCAAGCCCCACATCAGGTTCTCTGCTCAGCAGGGAGCCTGCTTTCTCTTCTCTCTCTGCCTGCCTCTCTGCCTACTTGTGAGCTGTTTGTCAAATAAATAAGTAAAACCTTAAAAAAAGTTAATGTAAATGCATAGTTTCTCCCAAAACAACCTTTCCCCTGACCCAAAAATTTCTGTGAGTGGAACCGTATCAGTTAGAACGTTATGTTATGCTATGGCTACAAGTGACAGAACAACTCAACTAGCCTAAAATATAAGGAAACTTATTATTCTAAGTAATGAGAAGTCTAGGTAGGTGCTCCTCTGGGCTCTAGCCTGCCCTGCGGGTCTGTCCGGACTTGTGTTGGCTCCTGTCATGGTGGGTAGTAGACATCCACAGCAGCTCCTGGGAATACACGCACATATGCCAGCCTCCAGAAAGAGAAGCCAACTCTTCTCTGAGCTTCTTTTTAAGAGTGATAAAACATTTTCCAGAAATCTCCCTAGAAGTTTTCCTTTTGGTTCTCTAAGGAAAAAATTAATAACACCTTTACTGAGATATAATGGGATCAAAAAATCAACCTAAAATGTACAATTCAATGGTTTTTATAGTCACAGCATTGGCAGCCATTGCCACAATCAATTTTAGAAGATTTATATTGCCCTTGAAGAAATCCTGTATCCATTAATAATTACTTCCTATGCCCCTCTCCCCCAGGCTCTGACAACTACTAACCTACTTTCTGTCTTTATATGGATCTGCCAATTCTGAACATCTCATTTAAATGGAGTCATACAATAAGTGGTCTTCTGTGTGTGAGTTCTCTCACTTAGTAGAATGTTGTTCCATGAATCAGCATTTCATTCTCTTTTTATTGTCACATTATGTTCCATTGTATGGATATACCAAATTCTGTTTATCCATTCCCTATTTGGGTTGTTTCCACTCATTTGCTTCTTTTTGCCAAGAGTTTTGCCATAGGCTCACGCCCAGTCTGCTTCCTGGCCAGAAAATGGAGCCACCTGAGTGTCCTGAACAATCCCCCACCCCCTGGGGCCGATAGTAGGTGCGTCTTCTCTGAAACAGGAGTCACTTAGAAGAAGGTGAATATTTGAACAAAATGTTGGAAGGGGGGCTGATGGGGAATGTGGGGTAGGAAAGCAAAACAAAACAAACAAAAAATGAGGGTCTGCAAGGGGAAACAGCCAACACTTTTTTAACCCTGCGACTTTGGCTCTTTCTTTTTTCTGACCAGTGATATCCAATAAGTAGCCAGGCCTGTATTTTCTTTTCTTTTCTTTTCTTTTTTTTCTTTGATAGAGAGAAAGGATGAGCAGGGAGAAGGGCAGATGGAGAGGGAGAGACAGAGAGAATCCCAAATAGACTTTGTGTTGCTCACAGAGCCCAATGCAGGCCTTGATCTCATGACCCTGAGATCATGACCTGAGCTGAAATCAAGAGTAGGACGCTTAACCGACTGAGCCACCCAGGCAGCCACGGTCCTGTATATTTGATCTCTGCAGCGTCTCCTTCTCTCTCCCCTTCCTTCCCACATCTACTGCTCCCTCCCCAAGCCCATTGTCATGTTACTGCCCATTTGCTTTCTTTCTGAGCTGCTTACCTCAGTCTTTCTGTTGTGTCTACCTTACACATCTTGGTGAGCACAAGCTTTTCACAGCATACATCTACTAGAAACATCACAATCCCTGTTCAAAAGTCTTCCACAGCAACACTGCCTGGAAAACGAGGTTCTTTCATCATTCACACATTTAAAGTTGCCTTCATTGTAACTTCAAATATTTTTTCTTCTGTGTTACAAATTCCTTTCTCTCTTTATGAAAATCTGGCCCGTTCTTTGAGGCATCCCAAGTAATAATAACAATAGCTAACATTGATTAAGTTGTTATATTTGCCTGCATTGTTCTAATACTTATTGAGATTATTTCATTGATTCCTCGTAAGAAATCTGTGAGCTCCCTCTCCCACTTCCTGTCTCCCACCCCCCTCCCCACTCTCTCACTCTTTCTCTTTCTCCCATTTATTATTTTTTTCTTTTTTAAAGATTTTATTTATTTATTTGACAGAGAGAGAGGGAACGAAAGCAGGGGGAGTGGGAGAGGGAGAAGCAGGCTTCCCAACGAACAGGGAGCCCGATGGAGGGCTCAATCCCAGTCCCCTGGGACCATGACCTGAGCAGAAGGCAGACGCTTAACGACTGAGCCACCCAGGCGCCCTCCTTCTCCCATTTCTTAAAGTAGAGTTCAGACTCTCAGCACATGTTTGTGGCAACTGAATGCTCATCCCCGTGGTGATGTGATCCCTGACTTGACAGGTGCTGCAGGACTGAAGGAAGTGGGGCCACAGGGACCTCAATGGAGCCATCTTTCCCCCCAAGTCACACCTCCTGGTATACAGGGCTTGACGACCTTCTGGTGTCTGTGCTCCACATTTCCAAGGTCTGGGCTCGAGGAGACTCAATTCCAGGTGACACCTGCCAGGTATGACATAGCAAAGACTAGCAACGATAGTAACAAGGACTCGGGCACTGTGATGAGTGCCCTATGTGCTCCCGTCTTAGGTCTCTCCTACTTCAACTCCCCATACGCACCCTCATTTCATCAGTGGGGAAACTGGGGCCCAGAGAGGGTAAGCAACTTGGCCAATGTGGCACAGGCAGGAAACGCCAGAAGCAGAATTGCCAACCAGGTCTGCCTGACTCCAGACCCCTTCCTCTTCACCTCCCAGCCCCAACACGCCACCTCCACAGTTGGCAGGCCTGGTTGGACCATGGTCTGCAAGCAATTAGCCCCAGCAGCTCTCCAGCAAACCCAAGAAACAATCCAATCTGTAGAAGGGGAGGGGAGAGCCATCTTAAAAGAGAAAGCTTTTTTCCTCCCCAGCTGGCTGAGGGGGAGCACTTTGCCACAGGCTGCTAAGGGCAAGGAAGGGGCGGAATATTCACTGAACACTCATTCTCCCAATTGTTTGTCGGTGACATTGAGCTCACACTCCAGGGAAAATGCAGGGCCTGAATTTGAAATGTCCAAAGCCATTCAGCTGGGGCTTTAAAAAGAGGCTTTTGTTGGTAAAAATCTCTTCACTGTCCTGACTCTCCCTGGGCTCAAGGGTTGCCTGATAAAATACAGGATAATCCGTTCAACTTGAATTTGAGATCAACAACGAATGTTTTAGTATAAGTATGTCCCATGCAATATTTGGGATGTACTCATACAAAAACAGTATTCATTGCTTATCTGAAATTCAAATTTTTTATTTGCTGAATCTGGCAACCCTGCCTGGGCTTGGAGGAGAAGCCTGATCTCTTCTGCCTCGTGCTCAACCAGAGTCCAACAGGGTATGTCATTCTTGTGAAGGAAATAGAATGTAGGGACACGTTTTAGAAAGCTGCATGCCTCTGCTTACTCTACAGTTCTCCTTTAAGGAGACTTTTTAAAAATGATGCAGGCTTTGTAGGTCCTAATAATGATAATAATCCTTTCAGGAACTGGGAGATGTCCTGAGGGTTTGGGGAGAATCAGCTTTCCACTGAAGTTTCTGGAAACTGCACAGTGCCATTCGTATTTAATAAAGAGTGGCCAGGGTCACTGCCTTGGCATTTCAAACGGGAGCAGCGTCGGCCTCCCTGGACCCCTGGACGGGAGGGCCCCTCCCCAAGACCCCTGTCCATGGAGGATCAGGTGCAGCAGAAGGGAAAGAGGGCAGGGGAGGGAGGAAGCCTCCCGCCACCGCAGAGCTCCCGGCTTTCCTCTCCGCTCTGAATCGGAGAGCACATTCTTGGCATTGAGACTCTCCTACTTGGACCCTTCTCTTTTCTTGGTTCCTGGCACAGTGAACTTGGCCATTCTCTGCAGGGATGGGCCCTTTCAGGGAGAGCCCCATCTAACCAGCAACAAGCCAGCTGTTAGAGCAGCCTCTTCCAAAGAGAAGACACCCTGGGAGGGAGAGGATTTGCCAACCAGCTTAGTATTCCCGTGTTTCCAGGTGTTTAGTATATGTTTGTGGGTGTGCCCAGTGGGGAGTCCAAGGACCCACTGTGTTCTGGACTCTGAGGCTGGTGGAGGGCCCAGGAGCCAGGGTGGGTCTGGATTCAGGGCAACTCAACGCGTTTTCATTGAGCTTCTAAGCCAGACGCCCTGCACTCGGCCTGTAAGAAATGTGGAGATAAGACTGATCTCTGCTTTCAAGGGACTTAAATAGGGGATAAGGCCAAGAGACAGCAGCTGTAACATGCAAAGCAGGATAAGTAGCCTCAGAAGGGGAAAAGCCAGAGCTTTTAAGATGTTCAAGAGAGACTGAAAACATTTACTGGGAGAAGAGTCCAGAGAACCATGACCGAGGGGTTGAGAAGAGATTTGAGAAGGGATTTGTCGGGTCGATGAGATGCCCTCAGGTGGGGCTTGGAGGGGAGGACATAACGGCCGCTGAGTGTTTTGTTGGGTTTCACGTGGGAATGCTTCCATTCCTAACATAGATCCAGAATGAATCACTCCTGGTGTGCATGGTCATACCAGGGGTAGGACTCAAGGCAGACCAGCACGAGCAATTTCACTCTCATGCTTGCTCACCCTGAGGTAGGCTTGACTAGTGTGGTATCCATGGTATCAGCTGATAAGGGCGCCTGGCATGGACAGCCAGACCGCAACGCCATGCCCACATGTCAGCCATCGCTGTAGGTGATTGACAAATAGTTTCCTACTCTGAGTGAGTACTATTCCTGGGCAACAGCGTCATCTCGATCACCAGATTCAGAATATGGTCAAGTCAGAACATACAAGCCCCCCTCGTCCACCCACCCACCTACATTCAGGCCTTCTTCTGCACTGTTATAACGTAATTCATCTACTCGTTTCTTCTCTCTGAGCTTTTTTTTTTTTTTTAAGGTTTTATTTATTTATTAGAGAGAGAGGAGAGAGAACACGAGTGAGGAGAGGGGAGAGTTGGAGGGAGAAGCAGAATCCCCACTGAGCAGGGAGCCCGACATGGGGCTCGATCCCAGGACCCTGAGATCATGATCTGAGCCAAAGGTAGATGCTTACCTGACTAAGCCACCCAGGCGAAACCCCTTTTTTTGGACATACAGTTTTTGTCTATGTGTAGATTCAGTAAAAATAACCAATAAGACTCATGTATAACCAATTCCTGCTTTTGCTCCTCCTTTATGCTGTCAAAGTCTTGCCCGAGTGGAATCCTGTTGCAGTGAATTTCCCCGTAACATGGGTGGTGGGTTTGTGAGTCCTGGCGCTGTTTTGAACTCTTGTTATCACAGTGGGCTCTTGTGGAAGTATCACACAGTTCCTCAGTCCAGAAGTCACACAGACTGTTTTTGGTGGCTTCTGATCCATCTTTTTAGGTATTTTTGATCTTCAAGTAGAGTATTGATGTGATGATTGCTGTTGAGCACCTGTATTCTGTCAATTTACTTAATTAGAGATTGCTGGAAAACGGCTGCATTTTGTTATAAACTTGTGAAGAAGAAAAGGCCACGGCTCCTTTCAGAAAGCGGTGGTGGGCTGTGGCAGTCCCTGAAAACCACTGGCACTTCCTTGGTGTGGAACCCACATTCCCTGTCAAGGAAGCCTCTAGAAAGGAGGAAGAGGTAGAGCTCTGAACAGGCCCAAGTAAGCGTTTCCTGATTTAGAAAAAGCGGTCCCAGGGAAACACTGTCACACAGGCCTCAGCGGCTGAGCTCTCATTTTAGCTCATCTTCAAGGGATCGAACAAGTTGTGTGTGTGTGTGTGTGTGTGTGTGTTTTTAAACTATGAACAAAAAGAAACAATCCCCTTAAAAGTAATCTCCTGAATATAACAAGGTACTTGGTTATAGGTACTGGCTGCCTTCTCCCAGGATGGCCCCATGCTGAGGCCAGTCCGAGTGACGGGAGCACGAGTGAGGGCTCGCCCAACATCCTAGGAGCAATACTTACTCTCCATATTTCACTTTCCCTCTCCAGGGAGTCTGCTTCTCTCTCTCTCCCTCTGCCTCTCCCCCTGCTTGTGCTCTCTCTCTCTGTCTCAAGTGAATACAATAAAATCTTTAAAAAAAAAAAAGAAAAGGAAAGAAATGGTGGTCATAGTCTTCTTAGAAATGAACCCTTGACTCTGTCAACCAAGAGAAAATGTCACTGCACTGTTAACATATTTGTGGTGACAATATTTATATACTTGCTATTTTACCTTCCTGCATAAAAAAAAAAAACATTATTCCCCCTTAAATATCGACGTCCAAGGTTAACTTGAGACCACAGAAAAGATCTTCGATGACATTTCTTCGAAGTCCAGACTATGAAAAAGGAGCAGAGAATGACACTTTTTGTGTACTGGAGTTTTAACTGTCATATGGTACCAACTAGACCGTATTTCTAATATACATCAACGAACAAATCAATCAGTCAACAAACAGTTATGAAGTACGTGAGAATGTGCTTTGCTCAGGAATGCATATTGGATCCTGAGGCAGTTACCCTCCAGATTTAAGTAAACAAATTATAAGACGGAGTTTTTCTCTTTGGGGTCCATGACTTTGGGGAGATCCCAAGAAGTTAGTTGGAAATCCAAAACCACATGACTTTGTTTCTTTCGAACATGACAGGAGCGCAGCGAGGACTTTGTGAAGAAAGTTGGTTTTCAAACACAGGTAGGTTTGAGGTGACTCATTTTCTATAACTCGTGTAGGGACACACCAGGGACAAATGTCTTCCTAGCAGTTTCAGCTGCCATGTGGTACAAAACAGACTGTATTTCTCATATTTATCAGCTAACAAATTTATCCATCAACAAGCATTCCTTGAGTATCTGCTTTGTGCAAGGACCAATGCTGGATCTTTTACATTTGTTTTTTAATTTTGGAACTTAATGACTTTCAAATCATATGTGTTGAATATTTGAGGACAGAATTCCAACCTCTGTAATGTTCTGGGAGAAGCTGAGCCTCACTCCCTAGAGCCAACCTCCCCCTCTCTTCCCAGAGCCTCAGAGGTTCTGTATTTGACAACCCCCATAGGAGAGATCATTTGGAAGCCCAAAGCGTAAGAATGATGGCATCCCGCTGAGCCTTTCCACACTCATGGGAACTTGGCATCTGAGTAAAAGGGAAGTTGAGGCTGGGAAGCTGATGAATCTTGAAGGGCCATTTCCTTCAACTTTAAAGAAGCAAAGTTCCCAGCATCAGACAGTGGAATGGCTTTGGTTTAGAAGGAACTCATGCAGAATAACCCGGTAATTCCCAAAGGGAAAATACGGACTTGCTCCTTGTGCATTTCCACGTCTGCTGGACCCAAGCCAGAACGAAGGGGTTGGCTCACCAAGGAAGGACAGATGTTGGGACGTGCCATGGAGCCGCCATGTTTGCTGAGGCTAGGAGCGGCCGACACAAAGTGCACGCAGTGAGTAAGGATGATGTTTGGAAATCTTTTCCCACTTAAAACCTCAAGATTGCAAGGGTTTTCTTAGCCCTGTGGAATTCCTCTAACTGCCTGGGGATTTCTAGGTTTCTAAGAAGCTTGAGGTGGTTGTTAACCTACTACACAGTTGAAGGGAGCCAAGGCTGTCTTTCCATGCCAACTGTGCGGTAGGCTGTCTTCTTAAAAGGCTCTTTAAAATCAGGCATGTAAGGGAATCCTGCTTTCTTGAACTAGGGCCTCTGAAACTGGGTCAATGGTTCTCATCCTCATCTTCCAGCTTGTTCTGCTGAAGCACAGTGTAAGCAAATAAATATCAATGAATTGCTTAATGATTTTCATAAGGCCCATATTTTCAAGGCAAGGGGCTCTCCTGAAATGTTTGATCTACTCCATATGAATCTGTTTTCCAAATGGCCAGCACATGTCGAGGCCTGCTGTCCTCCGGGTTACAGGAAGATGCCTTTGATGGGTTAACCGCAGAGCAAGGGAGCTCTTTTCAAGTCCTTTTCAAAAGTTCCTTTGTCCTGCTGTGGATCTTGCCACTTGCATCAGATCAGCAGGAGACTGCTCCCGGCAAAGGGTTCTAGTACATTCTCGCTCTGATCTGGGTTGGGTCCCTGCATAATGCCATCTGTAATTTGGAGTCCCGAAGGTTGAACTGTAAGCACCAGGCAGTTAGCAAACAATTACCAAGCTCTAGGTGGGCCACTCGGTTTGCAGCACTGTCCACCCAACTCATGCCTGAATGAATTTGCTTAAAGCCAAATGAAATCATCGTCATTCTCAACCGTCTTGTGGGAGGACTGGTCTTGCTTCTAATGTAACCTCTGGGTTACATTTAAAGAGCTGCCTGATGCTGCCTTCAGTGGGATATTACTATGTTTTAAGGCCTTCCATATTCTATGCTCTCGTCTGTTTTTTTCCCAGGCTGGGCAGAAATGTTTGCATGATACCTTTCCTGACACTTGGCACACACATAGTTAAAGGGTGACTTGGCTTGGTTTATTTCTACAGATTTTTATACATATTTGGATCACAGTGTAATGAGTGGACATACATAGATATTATAGAGTTGTGAGGCCATATTAGAGAAACAAAGGGGGAAGAAAAAGGCAGTTGTGGTCACTGCCCCCATGTGGATACTGCACACTGGGGACAGAGGAATGGTTGAGGACCAAGATACTATATTTTGTCATTTTCTATAAAAACCTAAACCTTTGGTGATCAAAGGTTTAGCAAAAAACTGAAGTACTTAAAAAAAAATATTTATTTATCTTATTAGAGAGAGAAAGACAGACAGAGAGAGTGAGTAGGGGGAGAGGCAGAGCGAGAGGGAGAGAGAGACTCCCAAGCAGGCTCCCAGCCGAGCTTGGAGCCCAACACGGGTCTTGATCTCACAACCCTGAGATCATGACCTGAGCTGAAATCAAAAGATGGATACTTAACCAACGGAGCCACCCAGGCGCCCCCAAAGTTGAACTTTTAATCCAAAAAATGTCATAACTATTTATAAAAACATAACCAAATGTACAATAGAGTACGATGAAAGAAAATAAAAATATCTTTTCCTCTTTGCTCTGTTTTGAATATTTTTTCATCGCTAATAATACCATTATTAGGTACCTCTTAACCCTAGATTTACTATATACTTCCAAGATAAACTTTATTTTCTCTTGCCGGCTGTGATCCAGGTATTGGAAAGCAACAACAGTGTATTCCCCATACACTCTATAAGCCGCTGGTAGCTTTGGCTCAGTGCAGTAAACATTTATCAAGTGGAGACTCTGCCGGGCCTGGCCTTTAAAAGCAGATAATGTTTCTTTTGCATGTTCTCTCTCTGCCTCTCCTGATATTTAATTGAAATCCAGGGATGGCCAAAGCTCGTTTTCAGGCTGCTGGCACTTGGTTCTTTTAAACAGTTACTTTCCCCTCAGGCAAGAGAGCCTTGCTAATTTCAGACAAGCCTTCAGATTGTATTTCCTGTTCTGATTAACTGAATCACCATCCACACAGCCACCTCGTCAGTAAGCTAGAGAAGCTCCTCTTGACAACCGTCTTCCCACCTGCAGTCAATCATGAGGTTCTGTCGATCTTCGGTCCTGCTCAGTGCAGAAGTCCACCCTCCCGCCTGGCTCGGCCGTGGGCTCTTCTCCAACCTTCCACATCTGTACCTCTTACCTGGATCTGCCTCTAAATGACCTTCTGATGGTTCTCTCTGCCTGTGTCCTCTTTCCTTTCCTCATCCGTTCTCGTCCTTTCTTGAGCAGAGCTCAGATTGTTTGTGCTGGGATTAAAACGCAGTAACTAAGATGTCATGGAGTTATGATTCAAACCCATTGGCAAAGATTTTTTTTTTTTTCAAATTAGGTGTTGGATTTTACTGAATGTTTTCCATTATCTCCTGTGATACATCAATGACATGAGTTATATGGTTGATTTTTTTATGTTAAACAATCCTTGCCTGCCAAATAAAATATATTTTATATACTCTTTACACACACGCTCGCTTTGGATTTCTTTTTTATATTTATTTAGTATTTTTGGATCTCTGTTTATATGTGAGATTGAGTCATATTCTGCCCTCGTCTGCTTTGACATCAGGATTATAACGGTTTTATAAAATATGTTGAGGGGAACGCCTGGGTGGTGCAGGTGGTTGGGCACCTGACTGTTGGTTTCAGCTCAGGTCGTGATCTTGGTGTGGTGGGATCGAGCCCCATGTGGGGTTCCACGCTCAGCACAGAGTCTGCTTGGGGTTCTCTCTCCCTCCCACTCTGCTCCTCCTGCTCATGCTCACTCTCTCTCCCTCTTTAAAATAAACTTAAAAATCTTTAAAAATATATGTTGGGGAGTTTTCCCTCCTTTCCTATACCTTAGAATGGTTGCTTATTAGGGCTTGTTATTTCTCTCTTGAATTTCTGGAAAAAAATTGTTTGCAAAATCTTCTGGAGCTAGGACTGCCTGTGGTATATTTTTGACCGGTGAGTTAATTTTTTCCCCCTTATTGGTTATAGGTTTATTCAGTGTCAATTTCTTCATGAGGTAATTTCCATAATTTATGCTTTCTAAAAATTGTACAGTATATCTAAAGTTTCAAATATATTGACCTAAAGTTGTTCATGTGATTATCTCATGATTTTTTAAATATTTACTCTTCCCATTTCAATGTCTCTTTTCATATCTAGTACTGTTTGTTTCTGCCTCTTAAAAAAAAAAAATCAATCATGCCAGGAGTTTGTCTATTTAGTTACTTTTTTGAAACAACCAGCTTTTCATTTGGTTGATCAGATGACCAACCGCTCACTCTTGACACCAGCACACGAGTCATTTGTAGGGAACTCAGATCCACGTTGAGGACCCATCCGTGACTGGCCAACCCACACCCAGGCTCTGGCATCCCAGCTACTTCGCCAGCTCCCCTCTCCACACTGAGCCCTTCTGCTGTCCCCTCCAGCAAAGTCAGATTCCTTTGGGGCCCCCAAATGTCAGCTCATTTCATGCTCTGTGCTTTTGCGCAGACTTTTCTCTTCTTCCTCTCCCTGCCCTCCCGAATTACTCATTTGGTCAAAGTTTTTAAATTCCAACTCAGGCTTTCCTCCTTTGCTCTGCTTTTGTGCCTTGTATGCAGTCTTATCTTTTTGTCTCCACTTCTGGACCCTGAACTCCTTGAGGGTAGGAGCAATCTAGTCTTCCTCTTCATTACTGGTACTTTTAGCTTGTTTCTCTTACCCCAGGTCACTCCTTTTTCAAACAAGAGGCCTAAAAGGGACAGACAAGGTTATACTACGTCTTTCTCCTCTACTTTAAGAGAGGTCAGTATCCAACCACTCCAACTGAGATGGAGTGCATGTCAACATGCACTTAGCATTGGCTCACCTATCCACTCACATCTTTAACCTTCGAATTTTTTTTTTTTAAAGATTTTATTTATTTATTTGACAGACAGAGATCACAAGTAGGCAGAGAGGCAGGCAGAGAGAGAGAGAGAGGAGGAAGCAGGCTTCCTGCCGAGCAGAGAGCCCGATGTGGGACTCGATCGCAGGACCCTGAGATCATGACTTGAGCGGCTTAACCCACTGAGCCACCTAGGCGCCCCTAACCTTCCAATTTTTTAAGGCCAATATTTTCCTCTTATAAGTTCCAAACTACTTTATGTCTGGCCATTTCAATGCACTTCAAATACTAGACCAGATTTGAGTCAGGCTATCTAATGACTTCTCATTGAGAGTTTATTTCTAAATGTGCTATTTAATGAAAAGGGGTGATAATATTTCACAAGCAACCCCACTATCTTCTCATTTAGGTGACATTGTATGAGTAGGGAATTCAAAGAAACCTCCATTTGAGCGCATAGCTTTTCTCCTCTAGGAACTTATAAGAACCCAGCTCTACCGCTTCACACACTAGCCAGCATTTCAACCAGTGAAATAATGACACGTGACCCCCCCAGATTCTCATGAGGCTAAATCATGGAGTTGGTGGCAAAATGCCTTGCCCAGGGCTCAGAATATTGTGAGACTCACTGCATGCCTTGTAACCATGCAGACGATCATTTCTCATTGACAACCTTATGATCTGGGCATCCAGTGTTAGCCTAATTAAAGGAAATCTCACTTTCCAGGTGTGGGGGAGGTTCCATTTGCTTTCCAAACTTTTGGGCCTGGAGCAATCAATACCCTTTGCCAATGCATTCAATTTCCGTGTTTTAATCCAAGGACAACGAATCAGATCTGGGATCTGGCAGTTTTGAGTTCTGCTTGGAGCAGGCTCACACTGGCCAGTTGGGACAATTGGCCCCCTGATGTTCTTTTGTGACTAGCTTTGCAGCACCCTGAGGTGTCACAGCATTCAGCCCTGTTTCTCCTTTCTGCCTGCTCAACACTAACTGGCAATACTTCTTCCCCAAATCAGGCCATCGATGTTTCTACTCAAAAGACATATTCAGTTCTTGTGGTATCTTCACCCCTCTGCTAACTGTGGGGCGGCGGGGGAAGGAGAGTAACCAAGACTACATGTTCAGCAGCAAGCATTTGCCAAATTCCCTTTAAAGTAATGGTCTCATCCTGCCATTGGGAAGGAAACCTTTTCTGCACTTTCTCTGCCTCCACCTGAACTGCTCAGGAACGTAAAGTCATTTGGTTTTGTCATCACCCTCAGCTCCCCGAGCATTGCCCATTCACTCTGCTATCTAAATCGGGGGTGAGGAGGAGTCCCGAGGGGAAGCTTGGAGAGCCTGCAGCTGCCTTTGGCCTCCTCGGCTGAGCTCTGGCCTGTGCCTTGGCCCCACCCCAGGACTGACAGAGCCTCCACTCACTCTACATTTCCCCAGCATTTGTGAGCAAAACGGAAAGACTGCCCTTGTCAGTCCTGATGGCCTCTCCATGTTCTTTGGGCCTGGGTGGACTTGTTTGGGGCAGGAAGAGAGGGAGGGGAGCTGGGCCTGGGCCAGGGTCTGCACGCTTCCAGTCTGCCTCGAGTTGTCCAGAAAACTCTGACCTATGTTCCAGTGACACATACCAGCTCCGAGGAGGACACAACTGCCCCCTCCTTCTCCTCCTTCCTCTGCCAGGAAGGCAGCCAGACCTGCACATGCGGTTCTCCCTCATCAGCCTACTGGCACAATGGGGTGCCACGGGGGCTACTGCGGGGTCAGTGCCCACGGCCCACGCCTCAGGCCCTCCCCATGCTGCCTGCCCTCCAGGAGCCCGGCAGTACCCGGAAGGGCCCAGAGAAGTCCATCCCCTGGGTTTGTTCAAAATCATTCCCTTCCAGCCTTTGTTTTTGGAAGGCTTTGCTGCATTTCTTTAGAGTAAGCAGATGGCAGGATGCTGGAGGTGTAAAACAGCTACAAAAACCAAGATGATTCAAACAGAAGGAATATGTATAACCCCTGCTGGACCATCCTGATAGGAAGCGGGAGAAGGAGCGTTTTGTTTTTTTGTTTCTTTTCCAGGATCTTTGAAGTTTGCGAGCTTTCCCACCCCTCCCCCCCACACTCCCCTTTTAGAAAGAAGGATGATATGTAAATGGGCCAATTTAAGGGCTTAGGCGGGTGGGGGGGAAACTAGTGTCATTTTTTTTGCATCCAGCTTATTTTGAGGACAAGCCCAACTGAAAGACATCAGGGCAAGACCAGTCGCTTCGAGTAAAGGGCCAAAAGCGAAAACGGGACTCCCGGAGAGAAGAGCGGACGCTGGGCAACCAGGGTCCCTGCCATCCAGAGTACAGGAACCGTGTCTAAAAGAGATAATTTCAAGTCGAGCTGTGGTTTACCACAGTGTCCTCGTGATCAGTGGAGTGGTCAGATGTCAGGGGTGACTGAAAATAAGTTCATTTTCCCACAGTGGAAGAGAAAAGGAAAAAAAAAACCAACAACAACAACAAGCACAGCCCAGCCCATATGAAAAAAGCGCTTGCCCATCTTGGAGTTCGGCTGGAGCAGGCTTGAACATGGACCGTCATCCATGTGACTTCTGGGAAGAAAGCTGAACGAACAATGGTTATTACTCTTGATTAGCATAAAGTGTTGCCCATCCCCCCCCTTCCCTAATGATCATAAATAACCTTTCACGGTGTGATCGCTTTGCCCTCTTGTTCGCTCCATTTGAAAGAGGATTCGGGAACGAGGGTTGAGGGTTTACAGGACGATGTCGCTGGTGGGGGGAAGGGAAGGATGGCAAGTGAAGAGTCCGGTGATCGCACAGTGTGGGTGTGGGAGTTGGGCACTGACCCAGGGTCTCGAGACCTTCCGGCTTCAGCCTCCGGTGGCGCCAGGCTTTGCGGGTGGTGGTGGCTGCGGAGCGCTGTGCTCGTGCTGTGTGTGCTGGAGGGCTCTGGGACTCAAAGCGTTAAAGTTTCATCTGCAATGGGAAAAATGGCTTAACCACAGATTCATCCAGTGTTGGCCTAGTTATGTGTCACTGTGTGTGCGTAATTTTTTTCCCCTTTTCAAATACTATTCTCTTTCATGAGCTCATCTCCTAAAATTTCTCCTTTCTAATTCAGCGAGAGGGATTCCATGGTTCCCCACCCAGAAGAAGGTGCTTTCTTCCATCACCCAGGCCAGAAAAGCACTGAAAATCTCAAAGGTGGAAACACAGAGAGCATCAAAGCACGGATTGGAAGACCAGAGGGCTTGATTTGGAAAGCACACCCCAGGCGGCCCCAGATCCCTCTCCTGATGCCTTTTCTTTCTCTTGTCCTTTTGTTCATAATGCATGCATTCTGACCCCATCTCCTCCATATCCCACTGAGCCTGCACCACCTTGAGCGATTCAGTGGCTGTAAACTCCCCTGCTGACTTTGTTTTGGCTGGAATTGCAACCCATATACGGGAGAATCAAGCAGAAACATCACAGGGCTAGCGGTCTGCCTCCGTGCAGTGGTGGCTGGTCAGGACAACGAGGTGACATCATGGCTATTCCAGGACTTTGGTCCGCAGCGCAAGTGACTTCCCTGCCGCAGAGCAGTCAGAACCTGGACTTGAGACAAAAACAACTCTTCCTTCCCATAAATATCTGCTCTGGGGTTCAAAAATATTCTAAGTACAACAGCTCAGAAATGGTCCCTTGCCTTGGAGACCCATCTGATTTTCCAAATCCAATCACAAACTTTTTAATAGCATGTCATGAACCTCTCAGCTCATTATTTCTCTTCAAAGCCCTCCAATGTGCCAGCTTGGAGCCTGTGGAGTGTTGTTTGATGATGTGCTGCACCATACAGAAAAGCACAGGACATACTAAAAATCCACCCTGCACTCTGTGGGGCTTTCCTGCTAGGAATACTGCCATATAATCAGGGATATACGATTTGCGGCAATTGCTCTGAATTGAGGATGCTTTTTTTTTTTTTTTTCTAAACATGTCCAGTGTGTGATGTAGGTAATATAACAGATTTATCACATTTATAGAAATCCCGTTTTTTTTTCTTCCTCTTCCGTCCCCTCTCCTCCCGCCCCCTCGCATGGTTAGGATGTGGGGAGCCAAGAGTAAGAATATAGACGAACCCCCTAAAATAGCAATCACGGCTTTAACCATTCCTCGCGGCAGGAAATCCAGGCCCTGGATAACTTAACCATGCTTCTGAGATCTGTTGTTCCCTCTAAGGCTGTTAAGTCATAAGCAGACAACCGTTTTACACGTGTAACTAGCCATGAAGGTTAGCATACAGAACGAGGTGACTGCTGTAATCAAATAAAGCTCACACGAGCTAATCGGACATGTGTTGTGACTAACTTTTTTTCACTCTATGGTAATTAGGCAGACATGATAGACAGTCAACCCAAATAATCGTCATTGGTACCGTGTTACTGCGAATCGGGATGAGATTACGATGGTTTGTGGGCAGGGACAGGGGAACACCTGAATCCTAGTCTCAACTGGCCTCCTTCCCCACCCCCGCAGCCACACAGGGTAATATATGCACAATGATACGCACAAGAACTTTTCATTAATACCTACGGCTGTGGACATTAAAGCCCTTCGCATGGCCCAAGAAGCATTACAGGAAAAATTATAAAGTGAAGTATGTTAAGGCTTGGTGTATAATAAGAATATCAAGAGTATTCGGGAAACAGAACCAATAGGAATATAAATATATACATTTATGATAGGACATAATTATGGTTATGGGGAACCACATGGTTATGGAGAACCCCAGAAAGTCCCACCATCTATCATCTGTAAGCCAGGGAATCCAGAAAGCCAGTGGTATAATTCAGTTCGAGTCCAAAGTCCTGAGAATTAAGGAAGGGCGGGGGGTGTCAAGCCCAGTCTGAGTCTGAAAGTCTGACAACTACAGGCACTGGCATCTGAGGGCCAGAGACAGATGTCTCAGTTCAAGCAGAGGGAGAAAATTTGCCCTTCATCCACTTTTTTGTTCAGTCAGGCCTTCAACGGATTGGATGATGCCCCCCTGTATTAGTGAGGCTGATCTTTAGTTAGTGGACTGATTCAGAGATTAACCTCTTCCTGAACCGTCTTCATGGACACACCCAGAAATAATGCCAGCAGTCGGGGCATCCTCTAGCCCAGTCAGACTGACCCATTAAAATTAACCATCAAAATAAGTATATGTGGTAGGTAGAATCTTTAGCCTCTCAAGGTGACCATGTCCTAATCCCAGATTCTGAGGATATGCTAGGCTCCATGACAAGGAGGAATTAAGTTTGCTACTCAGCTACCCTTAAAAGAAGAACATTATCTTGATTACCTAGATGGGCCCAATATAATCCCAGGCTCTTTTAAATGTGGAAGAGGGAGGCAGAAGAGTTATTCTCCAGGTGACTGATGGACGAAGGCTCAGCCTGCTGTTGCTGGGTCTGCAGAAGGAAGGGGCTGCAAGCCATGGGATGCAGGAACCTCCAGCAGCAGCAAAAGGCAAGACAATGGACTCTGCCAGAGCCTCAAGAAAGGAATCCAGTCTTAACGGCATGTTAATGGCAGTCCTGTGGGACCCATTTTGGATTTCTGACCTTCAGAACTGTAAGATAATACATTTTTGTTGTTTTGAGCCACTAAGTTTGTGGGAAGCAGGCAAGAGAGTCATGGCAGGGTTCAGAGGCTGCCAAGGGCCCTCAGTTCCAGTGCTTCCAGACTCCCCAGTGCCACTGCTGCCTCTGTGAATCATTATTGAACTCTCTATCTTTGTGTCCCTCCATGCAAATTCTGGGCAGAAACGTCCAGCTGGGCTTCTGCAGCTCAGACAGAGGTGGGGCCCATTTGGCTTTTACGGTGGCTAGCAGGGCTCTACATGCCGCCAAGACACAGACAGCGAGGGTTCTCCTAAGAAAGAAGATACTGGGGCCCACAGGACTCCCCAGATGACAAATATCTACTACGCTTAGTCCATTCAGGGGGCCATAACAGAGCACCATGGTCTGGGGGCTTCTAAACAACAGAAATGTATTTCTCACAGTTCAGAAGACCAGAAAGTCCAATATCAAGGTGCTGGCAGATCCAGTGTCTGGTGAGGACCCGCTTCCTGTGTCGTCAATGGCCACCTTTTCACTGTTTTCATGTGGCAGGAGGGGCAGAGGAACTCTCCAGGGTCTCTTTTATAAGGGCAATGAATGCATTTATGGGGGTTCCACATTTATGACCTAGTTGTCTCTCCAAAGCCCCACCTCCAAATGCCATCGTACTGGGGATTGGGTCTCAGCACACGGTAGGGTGGGGTGGAGGACACAAACATTCCGTCCACAGCACTGAGCTTCCGTTCACTTGTCCGTACGATGCAGAGAAGCATTTCTAGGGATTCAGTTCCATCCCAAATACAGGTAATGCTTCAGCTGTGGGAAGCTACTAGAAGTTTCCCGAGCAGGAGCGTGCCCCTTCATACCTCTGCTGTTCCTTCTGTCTGAAATGTCATCCTTCTGGATGTGTCTTGTGACCTTCTACTCAGTCTTCAGCACCTAGTGTGCTAGTCCTGGGCCTGTTCCCCTCTTCCATTTTTTGTCTTTCTCTGCTCTGATCTGTACTGGGAGGGACTAACCCTGGCAGGTTGTGTTTTCGAGACTTCTGGCTGGGTTAGGCCAATAGGAGGCAGTAGCAGAAGATGTTAGGGCAGAAGAAGAAACATATTATATCCCTTGTTCCTTGGACAGTATCTTCGGTCCCCAGCTGTGTTTCTTCTTTCTGGAGGGCCTGCCTCGGTTCTAACTTCTGCCAGGCAACCCTGAACCCCGAGCTTCATTAATACCAACTATTCTCTTTGTCCCTCTGGCCTAGAGAAGGTAGCACTGTGCTTGCTCCCTGCCGCCGCTAATCTGTGGCTTGTTTCCTGTCTTGTTTGGCTTCTTAGCAATTCCATAACTCACAGTTCTTGCTCTTGTTTCTATGTCACAAATTATCCCTAAATTCAGGGGCTTAAAACAGCCACTCTAGGGTTAGGAGTTTGGAAAGGCACAGCCAAGATGGTTTATCTCTTGTCCCCTCTGTCTGGGCCTCAGCAGGGAAGACCAACACTGGGGGGAATGTGACACCTGGGGGCTGGAATGGTCAGAAGGTTATTGACGCACATGTCTGGTGCCGGGGCTGGGATGACTCAAAGGCTAGGACTGCCGGCCAGAGCACCCACACAGGGCTCCCCAGGGGGCGGGACTTCCTGACAGCATGACAGCCTGGGAGTGGTCAGTCCAAGTCTACAGGGGCTCAGGCTTCAAGGCCAGTGTTCTGTCCAGCGACAAATGGAAGTCGCCTTTTATGTCCTGACTTGTTCACCAGTCCACCATCACTTTCCCCCTTCTCTGATTAGCTGAAGGAGTTACCCATCTACCCAGATTCAAGGGGTGTGGAGAAGTTGAGGGCACAGACCACAGTCCTCAATGAGAAGATGTCAAAGAAGTTCGGGGTCATGTTTTAAAACCACCATATCTAGGTTACCAATTTACAGCATAAAACTGCTCTGTTCTCTTGACTTAGAATGTCTTCTGTTTCCCTAGCTGGGCCCTGAACATGCAGCTCAGTAATTATTTGCTCTATTAAAATTCCTGAAATTCCTCTCTTTGGAATTGGTGGCTCCCACCTTCGTGCTACCATGATTCACCATAACATTTGGATAAGCCATTCTAATCACTTACATGTTTCTGGCCCTCACTGGGACTGTGGGTTCCTAGAGGGGCCCAGACTGATGTAACTCAGTGTCTTCCCTTGCTAGCACACACCTGGAGCATTGTGGGCAATGACATATACTCCGTGAATGAACACGTTTTACTTGAACCTCACGGATCAGCAGAAACCTGCTGGACTCAACCCCTGGAGAAAATCGCTTGGCAGTATCCCCAGCTTTGCAAAGATTTTGATCCCCGACAAGGAGCAAAGGCCGTGAACTCAAATGCCTCCAAGGCTTCACATGTAAATAAGAGAAGCAGGTGGAAACCGAGGGTAGCAAGGATGAGGTGGGCTGGTGGTGAGTGTTCGCCCTGTCTGGAAAGGCCACCCTGTATCCAGCCAGTTCATGCTGCCTGTGAGGGAGACTGTGACGCAGGGTTTCGAGAACTTCTGATTTTATAGGAGAAGCTAAAATCTTCATTTTTTTTTTTTAAAGGAGGAAAGTATAGGAATTTAATTTAATTTTTTACGCACACACGGGAGTCTTAAAAAACTTTTAACTGAAGTATAGTTGACATGCAATATTATATTAGTTGTTATATTATTATATTATACTAATACATAATATAATATATACACAATATATTAATATATTATGTAATATATAATATACACTATATATTATATTAGTTTCTAGTATAGAACACAATGATTCAACAATAATATATATTATGAGATGCATACCACTTTAAGTGTAGTTACTGTCACCATGCAAAATTATTACATGTTATTGACTATATTCCTCATGCTGTTTTTTTTTTTTTTTAAAGATTTTGTTTATTTATTTGACAGACAGAGATCACAAGTAGGCAGAGAGGCAGGCAGAGAGAGAGAGAGGGAAGCAGGCTCCCTACGGAGCAGAGAGCCCGATGAGGGGCTCGATCCCAGGACCCTGGAATCATGACCTGAGCCAAAGGTAGAGGCTTTAACCCATTGAGCTACCCAGGCGCCTCCCCACCATGCTGTGCTTTTGATCCTTGTGACTTACCTATTTAATAACCTGAAGTTTGTACATCTAGTCCCCTTCACCTGTGTTGCCTGTCCCCCTGAGCCCCTCCTCTCTCACGACCATGAGTTTGTTCTCTGTATTTATGAGTCTGTTTTTGGTTTTGTTTTGTTGTTTGTTTCTTTGTTTATCCATTTGTTTTTTCCATTCCACATATAAGGGAAATAAATAATATGGTATTTGTCTTTCTCTGATTTATTTCACCTGGGACCTAGAAAATATTATGCTAAGTAGAATCTTGATTTTTATGTAATCTCCTGAGTTTTTAAGTGTTGTGAAGTAATTCACTTGGTTGACCTGGGTGGTTCAGTGGGTTAAGCGTCTGCCTTTGGCTCAGGTCATGATCCCAGGGTCCTGGGATCGAGTGTTGCATGGGGCTCCCTGCTTCTCCTTCTCCCTCTGCAGCTCCCCCAGCTTGTGCTCTCTCTTTCTCTCTCTGTCAAATAGATAAAGTCTTAAAAACAAAACTTTTAAAACTCTTGTGTGGGCCAGCGTTCTGCAAGCCAAGACAAACATAACAAAGACAGGATTCATCTAGGACCATTCATTTGTGTTCTGATTTAGAGTTCCTTGGGAATAATCCTCAGATAGCTTCATTAACCTGAACTTTAATAACCCAAGATCATCATCCTAAAAATGTGATTTATGAGAGAGGCATATAAGCTTGTTAACTAGTTAGACTCTAACGAATCTAACAAAAGAGGCAAAATTCTAATAGAATAATAGAGTATACTACCCGTGAACTTGTTCAATTGGCTTCATTCTGCCAGCCTTGATTGCTTTAAAACCTGTAACCCTAACATTCACCAGAGCTTTCTCTTTGTTTTTTTTTTTCTTCTTAAAGAGTTTATTTATTTGTTTGACAGACAGAGATCACAAGTAGGCAGAGAGGCAGGCAGAAAGAGAGGAAGGGAAGCAGGCTCTCTGCAGAGCAGAGCAGAGAGCCCAATGCGGGGCTCGATCCCCAGACCCCAGGATCACGACCCAAGCAGAAGGCAGAGGCTTTAACCTACTGAGCCACTCAGGGGCCCTCAGAGCTTTTTCTTTTGAGGACAAACTATTTCCTCCCTATTTTGCAGTTGATTAAACCCTTGCATAGTCAAGGAAAAGAAGCAGATTGTTATCACTCTGCTTAGGTCACTCCTCCAGCCCCTCTAAAGACGATGGGCAGGTTGATGCCTCTCACTTCCCTACCTAAAAGAATAGAAAAGGACGGCACTGGGCCAGAAGTCCAAACACCTGCCTTCCTGAGTTTGGCTTTGCCGGTGTCCTCCACGCAATGCATGGTGTATGGTAGGCACTCAAGAATCACCCATGAAAGAATGAGAAGACAGCTGTGAGCCTTTGCACAACTCCTCCGACCTCTCTGTGTCCCCCAGTTAACTTACGTGCAACATGAGACATTTGAAACAGTCACTTTACTTGGCCTCTCCTGGTGCGTCTGCCCAGCACACGCTCCACATCATAGGAGACAGATTCTCCTTCCATTCCTCCGGCCCCGCTCTAAAATTCTAGAAACAAGGGGTTCCACATTGTGGAGAACACATTGGCTGGTTATGCAACTACCTGAGGGACATCTCTGTCCTCTATTTTTGCATCAGCGGGGAACGGACAGAAATCTGAAAATCCGTCAGCAGTCTCAGCCTGCACACACATGCCCGTGCGCATGGCCGTTGTGAAGCTGGAGTAGCACATTTGGGATGTGACATCTTCTTGTGACTTTGTGACTTACCTCGGTGTGCTTAGGGCAGATGCTATTGGCACTGAAATGTCTGGACGCCCTTTTCGAAGATCCCTTCACTCTCTCTTTCAGGGAAGCTTTGTCTGATCTCTTGCATGAGCCAAGGACCCTCTCTCTGTCTTGCAACTCTCTGCCATCCCGCAGAGCTTTTCACCCCAACTTTGAAGCCTGCTGGCGACAACGGGCGGGAAACGCTTTATTTAGCTGCACTGAACGTCTTCTTCCAAGCCCGCCATCCCCACCCATGTCAGCAGAGAGGAAGTCGAGAGTGACCAGTGGCCAGATGACCACCTGCAGGGAGGCATCCCCTGGTCAGCGCTGTGGGTCGCCTCTGGCTGCCATAATTTTCCTCTTCCTCTCAGCCCCCTCCCCAGACCCTGTTCCAGCTCTGCTCTCTCTCCTCGCTCTGTCCTACTGGACCTTCTCTCTTTCTCGGCCCCTCCTCGCAGCACACAGTAGGCCCCTCGTGTCTGACGCGTTCTTCTGATGGATCGGAGTCCCCTGCTCAGACCCCCTCTACGCTCCCGATCTGAAAGTCAGATTTTGGAAAGATTCCTGGGAGGAAAGCCTTTGTTTTCACTTCTCCGCATCCAGCTCCCCGTACCGCCCAGCCTTCCATGGAGACGCCCAGACCTGCTGGGAGAAAAGATGGATCTGGCGGCTTCACCTGCCCATGTCCTCTCCTCCCCGTCTGGTCTTTGCTGGAAGACACCATCTTGGGCCCTTTACGAGGTTGGTGACTGCCTGTCAACCGCGTCCTGCACCCTGGGAACATTTACCCTTGTGAGCATTCATCCCCCTGCACTGCCATTGTTTCTCAAGGCATCTATCCCCCCCATCTGGACTGCAGACATCTTAAGGCAAGACTGAGTCTGACTCACCATTTGGTACTTAGCCCCTAGCCTGGGCACCTAGTCGGTGCTTGGCTAATGCACTGCTTTTGTGTACTCTGTAGGTCTACACCTACACAGAGGTCCGTGCCTATGAGAAAATGCTGCTCAGATCACCCAGGTTCGCGGCATGACGGTCTTCGGTTCAGACCAGAGTCATGGTGGGAGCAGAAAGGAAGGGTTTCTAGCATGAGAACTCAGGGTCTTCTCACGCCTGGGGGAAGGCTCACCCAAAACCCTCAGGCTGCCCTGAATTTTTCTGGAGCTTTGGCCTTATACAACCTGGGGGAAGAGAAAAGCAGCCTGGAAGGAAATATTTGGGCCACGTCTTGGGGGGGCCAACCTGAACCATCTCAAAAAAAGTGCTTCTTCTCTGCCGATCAGGCCATGGATGAGGTCCCCGCTGTGCTTTGGAGCCCTGGGCACCGGACAGGCTGGGGGCGCAGGGCCATCCCTGGGGTAGGGGCTAACCCAGAAAGCTCTCCAAGCTGCTTCATCAGGGTTTGGCTTGAACATGACAGTGACCATCTGTCCTGCCCTAGCCCTGAAGGGAGCGTTAGAAACAGCAGCACACTGACATTCAGACTGGAGGAAGTGGGGCGCCAAAGGCCCCATGGGAAGACTTTCCCCAGATTGTCCTCACGGCAGGCAGAGCTGGGAGCCGGGGACAGAGATCCTGATGGGCTCGGCTGTGCTGGGCACAGCAGTACCTGTGTCGATAGACCTGTTTCTAGGGGATTCCGGAGGGCCTTTGGAAACTAGCACGATCCTTGTCCTGAAAACCATGTGGCCCCCTTTCTTAATGTCTCTGATGCTCTCTTATTACCAAAGGAGTTATCGGAGAGCTCACTGCCCTTTCTCTGGCCTGGAATTCACTGGCATTCCATAAAAACATGACGGAGGCTTCAGAATTCGAAGCCAGGTTTCTGCCTTTCCAGGAAGAGGGAGCCTTAGTATCCATACCCAGAAGAACAGGAAGCTTGCCTCCAGTGCGCTTGGCCCTTTGCTGCTCCTTGCCTCCTCTCTTCCACGCCTGGATCTGTCCCCTGGGGCCTGGCTCTCAGCCAGTCGTCAGCTAATCCTTGCTAAGGTGTTAGGTGGGAAAGATGCAAGTGTTATTAATCCTTGCAGGAGCTTTCCACATGAAACAAAACTTTGTTATTAAATCAAAGGGCACTAAAAAATCATCACCATAACATAAAAACCATTTCTTTATGCTCCCTATAAATCTTTACCTTTAGAAAAGACTATCGTTACGATTACAACCTATATAGGATATTGGGGTGTTTTTTTTTTCCACATAGAAGTACATTTCACACATTACTAAACGTCCCATTTTCATCCTCCTAAGCATCTGAGGGTAACTTTTGCAGCATCTGCTGGTCTCACGACGATCCCCCACTCCCAACACACAGAGCCGACAGTCCTCCCTCTCTTTCTGCCTCCCCGCCAGTGAAGTGGGCCCCGGGCAGGGGGCCTTTGCTTGGCTGTGACCTTGCCTCCACCTGTGCCTAGCCCCTGTCCCAGCTGAATGAGCAGGACTAGCCCCAGAGTCAAGGTGAGTCCACCTGAGTCTTTCCTTGTCTTGGGCTCTTTTTGGGTAGCTGAACCCATGACTTGTTCGTTCAGGAGCTGAGAAGGGCAGAGACGACGGTGCCTCCCTGAGGCCCTGGTTTCCGAGACTCACACCTGGATCTTTCAGTTAAGCCAGGCTGGGCTCATTCTTATCACTCTCAAGCAAGAGTCCAAACTACTCACAGTCATGACGGCAATAGTGAGGCCCCGCTGAACATCTGTGGGAGACTTCACTCACACTGACTCATTCAATCCCTTTGGTTACCTAATGGATTAGCTCAGAGATGTCGGGTACTTTTCCTAGGATAATCCACCTCAATGACTTTGGCACTGGGATTTGAACCCCAATCTGTCTGATGCTACAGTCTTTGGTCTTAACTATTGATTACCTTATGTGGGTGAGCGGGTCGTCCCAGGAATGGACAAGTAGAGGGAAGAATTCAGGCCTTTCAGGAGTAAACTTCAACCAGTCTAATTTCAAGGGGGCAGAAAGAAGACATGATGAAGTGAAAGCCACCAGCTGCTCAGCCCCTTCAAATAACCCCATGTTGATGGGGCACCTCTTCGGGTCCTAGCCCCCGGCCCCCACGCCTGGGCCTGGCAGCTCCTTGAGGGGACCACCCTCTCTCCAACAGCAAGGGAAGCGAGTGTGAAGCCAGTTCCCCTCACGGATCCTCCTCAAAAAGGGCATCTTTTTGAGGGCTTTCCTCTTGCCACCCACCCATGCCTGGACCATCTTTCCTCGTTTCTAGGCAGTATCTCCAGAAGCTCTGCAAACCAGTGCTGGCCCGTATATAAAACATCAGTTGGTCTTCGTCTACAGCCTGTCCTAATCTCGGGCATGCAGGACAAATCAAACGCCATCTCTGCTCCTTGAGAGAGCTCAGTGGCATCTGAGGCTACTCCCTAACGATACCACATGTCGGTACCAGATGAGAGACACACCAGCTGTCTGGGGCGCGCAGAGGAAGGGGTAACTAACTCCATCTGCGGAACTGGACTCTGGAAGCTGAGATCTGGTGCCAACCTAAGAAAAGCGAACTCACAAGCTTTAGTCTACTGTGGTAAATCATCTGTTGGGAACGCACACTGAATTGCAAGGCTCAATTCCCCCTCAGGGGCACCACCATCTCAGCAACAGATCGGATGGGTTAAAAAAAAAAAAAAAAAAACAGCAACAACCCATAAGCACTAAAGATTCCCAGGCAATCATTCAGGGGGTGTAGCCCTCAGCCAAAAAAGAGTCTTTGAGCAAAGGCCTTGCCTCATGGTTCTCCAAACAACAGCACCAGGCTTCAGAAACTTCAGTCCGGTGGAGGAAAAGGATGACTTTCCACGTGCTAGACGTCTTTGAAGATGGCGGCTACGAAGCACAACTACATGCAAAACCCATCTCCCTTCAGGATGGGCACCGTGGAGCCAAGCTGTAGCTGGGCCAGAGAGGCAGCTCAGGGTAGAGAAGAGAGTTTCAGGAAATTCAGACAAAACGACTCCCTTGGGAATATTTTTTAATTCCAGGCAAGTGATCGGATAGGAAAACAGTCCACGTTCCCAGTGTAAAGACTTTCCATTCCGGTATTGATCTTGTGGTGATCCGGAAAGCCGTTTTCAGGGAAGCGGTCACTCTTTCCCTTTACATCATGTTCATAAATGTGCAGGCAAATTAAATGTGTCATAGATGAAAACTGCCAACCAGAGTACCACCCGGCTGTCTCCTGTGAGCCGGGTTTATGGACCCAGTGTTCTCCAGCGAGCATCGCAAATCCACATCATGTTCCCGAGGGCTAAATTTGGAGCCCTGATTTAGCTGACAGATGTTTAAAATCACATTGAGTTGGACAACTCCCTGAGGAGGACACAGCTGCAGATGTGAAAGAGAGCAAGTTATTTCCAGTTAAGGTCGGCGGGAACTCAGCCTGCGAACCTTCCGTCTCCATCGCCTTCTTCAGAGGGGTTGAGATGGGGGAAGGAACACTGGCGTGCTGATGCCACCCACCTTGGGCCAGACCTCAGCCTCTCCTTGAACCGCTGCCAAGATAAATGCAGATGGTGCATGTTGGGCGAATTATGGGTGCCCCAGGCAGCCTTCGTTGAGTACAAAGGGGGACCGTCAACCCTCTAAAAAGTGTCCCAAAGCCACATTTTGGATCCCACTTTGCCCCCCCTCTGGTGGCACCTTAAGCCTGCCAAGGAGAATGATTTTGGAATTCTGTACTCTGAGATCAGTTACTCGGAGAGGTTGACATTCAGGCACCAAATGAGGGACAGAGACGAAATGGTGCCATTCTCCTTCCCCTCCCTCCAAAACAATTCCGCCTTCCTTTCTTAAAAACAACAAATTTAAAATTATCCTAGAAACTTCTTAACAAAATCACATATTTTAGATGTGTTTCAAGACCCAGACTGAAACGGATTTGTTTTAAAAAAATTGTCTGTGCATTTGATGTGGGAGACTAGTGACCTTTGGTATTTTGTGTTTAAAAAAAAAAAAAATGTTTGATGTCTAAAATTTCCCTACTGAGCTTGTATTGTTCCTGGTGTCCTTCCATGATCTTTCCATCCTACATCATTCCCCACATTCAAAATCGGTTCTTTCTTTATTCAACAGAGGTTCTGTCATAGTTATGAACTCATCCTGATGGCAGCCTCAAATCAGTGCAGATCACATTATGATGTCGAAACTGAGGCGATGTGAATTTAAGTTAAATGATTGTAAAATAACTTTAGGACGAAGCCCAAGAGACACCCTCATGCTGTCAGGGGAATAGCAGAAAGAGAGGAACAGAAGATGGGCTCTATTGGTATCAGGGAGTACTATGTGCCCAAGAATTTCACTCCCAGTTTCAGGTTCTTCTAAAGTCATCCCTACCGACCATAAAGCATCATTGGTGGAAATTGATGGACAATTGGCTGGGGTGACAGAGTGGGTTTGGCTTATAATTCTCATGTACTCTGTTCAACAGATGCTCTCTCAAGTGGGTGACAAACCGGAAGCAGAGCAGGTTCAGCCAATGCCAATTAATCCTGGGAGCCTACTTTGTAGATGGTCAGGTTGGGAAGCCTCTCTCTTGGAGAATTCAGACATAGGATGAATAAGAAAGGCAGGACTAGACTCTAGGGCCTGTGGGAGAAATGCCGATGGGTTCCAGTGTCGAAATTTGTAAAGCTCATACTTCCTGAATTCCTGGAGGAAGTACCTTTTACTACATGACTCAGCCATGGATTGTACATAGAAATCCAATGTATGGATTCCCATAGTCTGGATGGAAGGTTATTTACTAATCCATGGCCATGGAAAACCTCAGAAGGATTGGAAAGGGGCAAGTGATTAACCTCAAAGACAGAAATCTAGAACATTTAGTTTGTTACAGCAAACACTTATTATTCTTTTACCTGAAAAAATTCAATAACGTAATTGAATTGCTTGTGCATAAACACAGTCCTCCTCCCAAGAGAAATTTCAATGGTTGAAGGGTCAGTCAGGAAACTGTAATTGATAGACAAATTCTTTCACCTCGTGTCTGAGAAATCATAGTATTTCTGAGAGAATAAAATGCATCAATAGATACAGGTAGCACTTTGAGAAGTTGAAAGGAAGTCTGGAATGCAAAATGTTACTGCCTTTATTCTAGGTAAGACATAAATGGTAGTTTATAAATCTTGTTGACTGACTGTGATATTAATGGTAATTCCTGGAAGAGAGTCTTTTGTGCACACATTTTCAGAAGACTTTGGACACTGAAGATAAATGTTTAGGACTATGCACTGAGGATTCTATTTAACAAAATCTAATTTGACTTTAGGAAAGCATAGTCTTTAAAGTCCAATTTGAACCCTCACTCCAAAACTCACTTATTCTGATGCCTGTGGGAAAATTAGTTAATTTCTCTGAGCCTCAGTGTCCTTGGCTGTCGGCAGAGAATGTAATGCCTTCCTCCTAGGGCTATAGTGAGAAATATATAATATGATCAATATTCACTGTGTAACTCTAGTATGTATGGGAATCATGGCCACTCACTTCACTGGGCGATCTCTAAATGAAGGGTAATTATTAATTTAATGATCACAAATAAATTTTATTCTTTGTACCGATGAACAAACTGAGGTAATGGGGAAATGACTTACTCAAAGCTGCCAAGTGAATTAAGGTGATAGTTAGGAACAAATCCCAGGCCCAAGATCTGGCCCTTAGGTCATGATAGAAACCATTGAATGAAATTCCATAGCTGTAACTCTTACCTTAGGAGTATTTGGGGCTTACAATGTCTGGATGTCTGAAAATACAGGCGCGTTTTCTCACCAGGGACCTAGGGATCCTTGGCCCAGGGATTAGGAGGAAGTGAGGAAAGAAAGTGGAGTCTCTAGTGTTTGACTACTAGTGAGCTCATATCCCTCAAGCTAAAGAACATTCTGGATGCCCCACGGTCTCCTGGACAACCATCCTCTAGTTTGGGTTCATTCTACATACAAATACATTTGGTTCAATTCTAAATACAAAGGTAACAGTCAACAATACCCTCACATAATGGTTTCTTCCTACTTAGCAATGAAGTATGGGGTGGAGCATACCAAAGGATTTTAATCACCATCTATGAAAGGACTGATTTGGAAAAGTACCAAGGAGTTGGCTGAGAACAACGGGCTGGGAATCCCATCTGTGGGTCTCACCTTAGGACCGGTCCATAAAGTGAAGTAACCAGGACAAGGAAAAAGGAGTTTCCAAAGATTCCCACGTCTCGTGGAGGGAGGACAATAATCCCCATTTCCCACTTGGCAGAAGCCATCACCTCAATATTTATAGGACATTAATTTTAATTTTAATCAAAGCCAGAAAAATGGGTAGTTCCACAAATGATAAAGAAATAGGATGATCCCAGGGTCCTGACATGAGCCAGAAGTTTAAAATTTCTCTTCGCCAAATGCAACTGTGCCAAGGACTTTAACAACAAAAACTCATGGAAGGTTGTAATTCATATAACGACCATATAAAGGTAGCTATTATTTTCCCATTTTGCAGATGATAAAACTAAGATGCCAAGAAGTTAAATGATGTGGCCACAGTCATAGAACAAGGCAGAGTTTGGATTGAAACTCATTTGGCTTTGAAACCGTGCTCTTAAACACTAGCTCCTACTAACCTGACTTCTGGAGAACACTGTACGTTTCACATCTCCACAGAAGGGTCCTTGGGCTGAATTAGACAAACAACAGTGCTTTCTGTAGCCTTAAATTTCTTTTCTTTTTAAAAATTTCTAATTAACTAATTAATTTATTTTTGAGAGAGACAGAGACAGAGAGAGAGGAAAAGCAAGCGGGGGGAGGGCCAGAGAGAGAAGCAGACTCCCCACTGTGCAGGGAGCCCAAAACGAGGCTCAATCCCAGGACCCTGAGGTCATGACCTGAGTTGAAGGCAGACGTTTAATTGACTGAGCCACCCAAGTGCCCAAGCCTTACATTTCTATTCCCTTCATCGGACCCAGTTTCACTGCTTTACCAACTCATTGATACCGATGGAAAAGAGAGTTGACTTTGTTTTTTCTTTTTCAAGTAAAAATTTCTTTAAGGCCTTAAGGACATGGTGCTAAGTGAGATAAGTCAGACAAAGAAAGACAAATACTGTATGATATCAATTATATGAAATCTAAAATGCATAAAAACAGAGTAGAAGGGTGGTTACCAGGGGCTGGGGTCGGGGAACGGAGAATAAGGAAAATGTTATTTGAGGGTATAAACTTGCAACTAGCAGGTACATAAGACCTGAAGATCTAATGCATGATGTAGCAATTGTAGACAACAGTACTATATTATAGATATCCACCTCGCTAAGAGACTGAATCTTAATTATGGCTACCAAGCAAAAAACTGACAATTGTGATATGCTAGAGATGTTAGCTAACACTGCAAGGGTAATCATATTGCAATATATAAATGTGTCAAGCCAGCATGTTGTACAATGTTATATCAAATAAAAATAAATAAGATTCAATAGAAAATGAATAAAACATATAAAAAAGGGAACCACCACAGCCAAAAACACCAGTTGCACATTGGGGGAAAGATACTACATTCGCTTCGCAGAAAGTCAAAAAGAGCTCTTTTCATGGCTTTAAAAAAGCTTATCGCAAAACGAACACACCGATAACACACTCTTACTGCTTTTGGGAAAAGACAAATACTTAATGGGTCATAACCTTACTGGGCTGCTGCTGAAGCAAACTCCAACAGCTGAGGTAGGATTAGAAAATGGAGAGGTCAGAGGATGTGGGAAGGAGTTAGAAGAGAACTTGCCTCTCTATGCTGCTGTAGCAAACATAAGATACCAGTGACTTAAAACAACAGAGATTTCTCTCTCGCCCATCCTCTATGTCTAACACGTGGCAGCCGAGGGTGGCTGAGCCTTCACCCCCTTATGACCTTGCCTGCCCAAGACCGCTTAGATGATTACACACGCAGGTGGTAGAGATTGCTTCTGCTTAAATGTCATTATTCAAAGCAAGACATGTAGCCACCCCGAAGAGCAAGAAATCTTGGTGAACACTGGTAATTTATGTCTACTCCTGCCACACTTTCCCTTCAGGATGATTGGAGGCATTAGATGTTCATTTTTACTGTTACCCTTGTTTCCCATAATCTTAGAGGCTAGGCATTAGATGCTCATAAAAACAAGCAGCATCGGTTCTCCGGCGTTCGGCAACTCAGAGTTGATGGAAGGAATATTGTTAAACCATGAACTGAAACACAACAGGGTAAGTGCCCAAGACTCAGCAGCTGTGCGCTGAGCAAAGAGAAGACGGATCACACCAATTCTTCCTGGATGAAGAGGGGTCTTCACCGGAAGCTTCCCTGTGAAGGTCATGCTTCTGGGTCGTGACAAATGTAGGAGCTCACCTGCTGGAGGACAGGAAGGAAGCAATCCAGATGGATATGAGAGCTTGGATAAAGGCTCGGAGCCCTGAGAGTTGCTATGGACTGAGTGTTTCTTTCTCTAGCCCAACATTCGTATGTTGACATCAAATCCCGAGTGGGATGATGTTTGAAGGTGGGGGTCTTTGCAGGGTAATGGGGTCATGGAGGTGGAGGGAGCCCTCATGAGTGGGATTAGTGCCCTGATAAGAAGAGCCCAGAGAGCTAGCTCCTCCTTTTTCCAGGATGTGAAGATACAACAAGGAGCAGGCAGTTTGCAACCTAAAAGAGGGTCTCACCATACCCCAACCATGCGAACACCCAGACTGCCAGCCTCAGGAACTGTGAGAAATCAATGTTGTTTTGTTTGTTTAGAAGACACTGGGTTATGGGTTTCAGTTAGAGCAGCACGAGCTAAGACAAGAGTGCATAGTGAGTATTTTCTGGGAAATACAAAGACCTTGGGTCCATACTGATGATCTGTGGGAGATGATGGTGGATAGGTAGGCAGAGCCCAGACTAATGAAAACCTTCCCCGTCAATGTCATAGACGGGATTTGTTTTCTTATGGAAGGATTCCTGATGCTGTGCACATGGCCTATCTTAGCCACAGAACAGCATGGTGCGGTAGAAAGTTCCCTATCCATCTGTGCTCGATTAGTTTGTTAAATGAATGAAGCTCGTTAGGTCTGTGACCTTTGGTATGAGGGTGCCACTACTGTCATGGGTAAATGAAGGGTTGAACCAGGTAAATTTTGAAATTCTTTCAAACATTGAATTCAATGTTTCATTGAATTGACTCAGAGACACACTCTCCAGGATGCCTCAGCCTGAGGAAAAAGATTGCCAAGCTAGTTTGACCAGCTCATTTAATACACACACACACACACACACACACACACACACACATACACACACACACACACCCCAACCCCCTGCACTGTTTCCTCAAATACCTTTCCTGGCACCCACAATTCGATAATAACTACAAAAGCATAATACTTATGCAGAGTATTTGAATCGAGGCATTCTCCAGCTTATCCTTTCGGCTTCAAAATTTGCAGTCCAGGGAGAAAAACGTATTTTCTATCTTCAAATCACACATTGTCCAGGTCTTTTACGTCTCAGAATTGATGATTTGATGTCTCAGAATTGATGATTTGACTTTAAATACGTTTTTGCTCTTACACTATTCACAGGTGCCAAGAAGGGATTCTGAGCTACGTATTGAATCTGTGACTTGCAGAAGGTCTAGCCTTGATACTTGATGTTTTATCAGGCTAGCTGATATTGTGGGGTCATCCCTGGTGGGGGGGACTCAGTCTGTGAAGTGCAACTCTTGATTTCGGTTCAGGTCATGATCTCGAGGTCATGGGATCGAGCCCCGCATCGACCTCCGCACTCAGCCGGGAGTGTGTTTGAAATTCTCTCTCTCCCTTTGCCCCTGCCCCTGCTTGGGCTCTCTCTCTCTCTCTTGCTCTCTTTCAAATAAATAAATAAATAAATAAATAAATAAATAAATAAAATCTTTTTAAAAAGGCATTGTAATTATTATACTTTATTCTGGACTACATGAGGTTTCCTCATGTTAAAGTTTGATTTACCCGGGCTGCTCGAAGCCCTGTGGTGTGGTGGTTAAGACTGCACATTCCAGAGACAAACTGTTTAATCTCCCAGGGCCCAGCTGAGAAGGGGCAACAGTACAAGTTTTTTTATGAGGCAATGAGAGCAAAGCTCAGAGCAGTGCCGGGCACACGTAGGATTGTTACCTATCGATATAATAATTATCAAGAAGTTGGTAGTGAGAAGCACCAGCAGAGATGCAGAGATGACACAAAGAGAATTGGAGTTGGAGCGGGCAGTGGGATGAGTCAGAGGCAGAAAAATCATGTGGAGGTGGGAAGGGGGGGTTCTCTGAGTGTCCAGAACAATGTTATTCATCAAAGACAATTCGAAAATCATAAAAGCCTGGTTTTTCTATATTTGGATTTGAAGAAGGGTTATTCTTCTTCCTATCAATACTGTTGGCAATAATAGTGTCACAGTCAGAAATGGATTTAGTGATGAGCTAACTTAACCTTAACTAGCTAACTTAACGAAACTTAACCTTCAGGCTTCCTCACTTGTGAGGACCCCTTCTAGATTTATTTTCATTTTAATGAGGGCCGCCCCTCCCAATATATAAGCTTCTGGCCCCCCAAAACTGGATCTGTCTTGATCACAGAGATTGGGCAACAGGAAGGTGTGGGTAGGACACCCGCTTGGAGGTCAGAACAGTGGTTGCTGCCTGGGTACGTTTAAGCAAATTACTTTATCACCTGAGAACTGGGTGTCCTCATTTTTCCAAGGAGGATTATGAAAGTGCCTTCTAGATAGGGCTGTTCCTCTTTGAAGATGAGATCATGTAGAGCAGCACAGTAAGTATCAGTCATTATAACTGGCTTATCATTTCCTGTGGAGTGTGTGGAGGGTCTGGGTGTAATCACTGGTGATCGGAGTAGGATTTGTCAGCCCTCCCTGTTGGACTAGCATGGTGCATCACTTTCCTTTGAATCGCTTTTCTGTCCTCTCCCCAGCATCTGGCAGCTTGTGGTAGAGACTTTCACCTAGCAAACATCATGAAGATGGTAGACACGGTGGTCATGGCTATGGCTATGGCTATGGCTCCTGGCAGAGGACGGGCTGGTAAAATTTGGTCTGGGTAGGCAAACTCTGGATGCTTGTTGATTGTGAGTCAGGAAGACCCCCGGAGAGGCAGGCAGAGTCCCCTCCCAGGACAGCTCCCCCCCCCTCCCGATGACAATGACCTGCTTCTCCACAAGAACCCATGAGAAGGTGAACACTGGATCTGTAGCAGATCTGTGCAGAAAGCCCTAGGAAGAAAGAACCTCAGGGCATAGAAAAGCTCTCTCCAAGCTTGTGTTCTTCAGGGCTCTGGACCTCAGATGGTAATGTCTGGGTCATCGAGGAGGGCTGCTCCCAAAATAACTCCCCTGATTTGGGGCCAAAACAGAGGACTTTTCTCCGTCTACGATTAATGCAGCATGTTGGGTGCCCAGCCATCCCAGAATACTTTGCACTCTTGGCATTTCCAGGTCCATTCCTTTAAAAAATGGTCAGCCAGGCCAAGAGCCCCAAAGCTGGGACTGAGGCTTGGTCTCCCAGACAGAAAGATTAGATTCTGGTTTTATGATTTTATCATGTCACATTTCAGACCCTAATTTCCAAGGCAATCTTCTTTCTTTTAAACACAAACACAAACACACACACACACACACACACACACACACACACACACACTGTATGACAAATGACTTCCACTTTAAAAATACAACACCATGTGTGGCCACTAGAAGCTGCTTGGGGAAGGTAGCTGGCTAGTGGCCAGGTGCTGAGCAGAGCAGACCGGGGCCCCGAGAGCTGGACCACTTCTGCCCAAGCCATTTCTTCCTCCCACGGGTGATCTTTGCCCCAGCGCTCAGCCAGCCTGACATCATCTCAAGGTTGTGCTCTCTGGCTCTTCCTGTCCCATTCTCCTCTCCTTTCACAGATGTTGGACCGGCTCTCCATGCCTACATCTGCTCCCCGCACTTTATCATTCACAGGCATTTCCCTTCTGCATCTAATCTCATCTCAGTGTCTGCTTTCCGGAACACCACACTGATGCACCACAAATTCTATTTTTAATGACTTACAAATCTCAGAGCGAAGACCCTGGCGGTTAGGCTGATATTTGAGGATATGTGGCTGCAAACCCAAGAAGCCCCATAGAAGCAATGCTATGTTGGGTGAAGTGGTTGGGTTCCTGGAGGAAACACTGGTAATATCCACTCTAAACCTTACTGGGAAGGGAACCCACAAACTGAAGGAATGTGCCCAATATGGCCAGACCTTCACATTTGGGGTTTGAGTACCTTTTGAAAAAGATGACCAGTGATGGAAAGGGGGGCATGAGAGGACGGGGGGAAGAGAAGGGAAGTAGAGAATCTGGATATGGAGACTGGGAAGGGTAGACATGGTCCAGTATCCTTGCAAGGGGCTCAAGGTCCCACTTGGAAAAGATAAGAGCTGGACACAGGCTGGGCGTTCTCAGAGAAACTTAGATTTTTGTTTTTAAGTTCTTAAAATATTTTTATTTGTTTATTTTAGAGAGAGCGAGAGCACAAGAAGGGGGAGGGGCTAAGGGAGAGGGAGAAGTGGACTATCCACTGAGTAGGGAGCCCCACACGGGGCTTGATCCCAGGACCCTGGGGTCATGACCTGAGCTGAAGGCAGTTGCTCAACCGACTGAGCCACCCAGGGGCTCCAAGAGAAACTTGGATCTTAAATACCTTGGGAAGGAAATGAAATTCTAGGGGCTTATAACCATAGGGAGAAACTCCTGGTGTAAGATTTCTCATACCATGAATGGGTAGCAGTGGGATGCTCTGGGGATAGCACCATGTTTCATTAAGTGCTTTTCTTTTCTTTTTTTTTTTTAATTTTTTTTAAAAAGATTTTATTTATTTATTTGACAGACAGAGATCACAAGTATGCAGAGAAGTAGGCAGAGAGAGAGAGGAGGAAGCAGACTCCCTGCTGAGCAGAGAGCCCTATGCGGGGCTTGATCCCAAGACTCTGAACTAAGCCACCCAGGTACCCCTATTAAGTGCTTTTCATAGACTTTGGAATTTTATTTTCATTTTTCTAGTAAAGCAACACTAATGATATTGCTTTGCATATCTGCCACCAGTTCTGGGTGGATTATTTCAATAGCTAACTTTAGCCTTGAGGGTCTCTCATGGTAGACTTTTGTTTGGCACCTGATGGGACCATCCTTTGTCGGGCAGGACTGTCCTGCACCTTCCCGGCCATCTAATGTCCCTGGCCCGTATCCACTAAATTCCAGGTGCGCCCCTCCAACTAGTCATTGTGACAACTGGAAAATATTCCTTGTATTTCCAAATGCCCTCCACTGGTTCAGGAATGGGGTACCATGTCTGGTTGAGGAAAAAAAGCAATTGCCACTAAGCAGATAAAGTCATAGTGGGTCCTGGGGTGGGGAGAGGGTTGACTCCATGGTTCCTACATGTTCTCTCTCTCTCTCTCACTGGAATAAAAGTTCCTGAAGGACAAGGACGACAATATGTCACTTTTGTCCCTCGTGCTCTCATGGCGCCTACCAACTAATGGCCAGTCGTGGCTATGGGACAAGGCACACTGGGGTTTAAATTCTGTCTCGGACACTCGAAAGCTATTGTGACTTTAGTCACTTCCATTTTCTTCTCTGTAAAATGGAGAGAACAGCACCAATGAGGGGCGCCTGGGTGACTTGGTTGGTTAAGTGTTGGCTCAGGTGGTGATCTCGCCGTCATGGGATCGAGCCCCAGGTCCAGCTCTACTCTCAGCAGGGAGTCTGCTTCAGATTCTCTCTCCCTCTGCCCCTCCCCTGTTTATGCAGACTCACTTGCTCTCTCTAAAATAAATAAATTTAAAAATCTAAAAAAAAAAAAAACTATCAATGAATTGATGTGTGTAAAGCTATAGGTATAGTGCTGGGGGAAAAAGTCTTTGATGAATAGGATTTACTACTTCTACCACTAGTGCTATTACTACAGTGTTGTTAGTAGCCTCAACCTATAGAAATCAGAAGCAGCAAACATTTTCTTTCCAGGAAGAGCTCCACTATCATTGCATAAATTGGAACTCGTTCTGTTACAAGTGACTTAAATAAACCGAGTTGGGCTGGCATAAGCCAAGCAAGAATTTATAGATTCACATAATTTAAAAGGCCAGGGCAGGATTCAGAGTGCAAATGCAGGCTCCGGGTCAGAACTGATCTCCTCGTCCTGGCTCCACCTTCCGCTGTGCTGGCTTCATTCTCCCCCTTCCCGCGGGGGTCCAGCCAGCTCTACGCTTGTCCTACATGGCAGCCCCAGGGGGCCAATCTTCTCAAGCTGAAGTCCGCTGGGAAACTCCTGCAAGGCCCTGAGCCTCAATCTGATAGAATTCGTTCATTTCATGGGTATTCAACCCCTAACTCGGCCACGTGAGCGGCCACGCCCAGGGGAAGCCCCTCTTCGTTCCAGTCTAGGAGCACATGGCCCATACTGGACGACGCAGATTCAGGATTGGAAAAGCAAGGGCACCCGAGCGAAGTCTTTGGAAGGAGAGACGGTGGATGTCAGGGAGGTAACTGACAGATGTCCACTAGACTCAAAGAGTCGTTGGAGTCTGTGATTAGTGAAATTTAGTGAAATTCAGGAAGGCATAGCCTCTTTGGAGAGAAAGCAATATAATGCCAACTCCGGGTAAATCAAATACCTCAGTCTTGTTGGGCCCCTTGGAAAAAATACTTGGTAACTGTGAGATTGAATAAAATGTTTCATGCACAAGATCCTAGTTTGGCCTTCACAAGGGATGGGTATGAATTGACAGTTCTCTGAATAAAAGAGTATTCACATCGGGACCCCCAAGATGGGATTCTGTATACGTACCTAGGATTAGGGTACGGGACTAAGGTTCTGTGCATGAAAGCGTTTTATTCGTTGTTGTTGGTTTTTTTTTTTTTTTCCCTTCCTCCATTTTCCATTTTTTTTTCACTGCTTATTGGATGCTGTGGCAGAAAACCAAAGCCATGGTGACATTGGCCAGGTCTGGGTTGTCGTTCTCACTCACCATCAAACCAGGGCCTGGCCTAGCTCGCTCCTGGAGGGTGTGTGTGCCGAAACAGGGGCCTCAGGGTTTGCTGGGTCGGATGCACTATGTGGACGACTGCCCCATGATGGACCAATGACGGAAGGCACAAATGTCTGTGCAACGTTCGCACAGGTCACACATTTCCAGAACCAGGCTGGGAGGACCCGAGAATTCTCGATTTAAACTGCGCCGTGAGGGGCCCTGGGAGGAACCCAAGGGAGGCTGGTTTCTCCCTAAAGAGCTGCTTCTCCTGTAACTGGTTAACTTATTTACACGCCAACAGAAATTGAGTAAGGTCCTATGACTAAGGCAGACATTGAAATCCTCATTAGAATCCTTCCTATTTCTGGTGAAGGACTGAGAAGAGGCCCCTAAGCCAGCTGAGGACAGAAGCCCTTCCAAACTCTGAGGCCATTTTTAGATTCTGGGACGGAGATGACATCTTTGACAAGAGGAGAGACGAGTCCAAAGGACAGTGACGTCTGTTTCTACATACACAATCTCTATCAATTGGCCTTTGTACTCGTCGGTGAGTTTTCCACTAAGAGATGCCAATTAGACATGTCTGACCTCCGTCCCCCCCCACCCCCCCGCCGCCACCGGTTGTCAGGATCGCCTTATCTCCTTTCTATCCAACTGAGGGTCAGATCTTGTCTTCTGGCTTGTCTCCACACCTTTGCTCTACGGTCTTAGCTGGCTTTGCCTGTCTTCAGGTCAGACACCCCAAGGACAATTTAGAGGTCAAGCCTCGCTTGTCAGACACTGGTTTCCTTCAGCCTCTTTTGCTGTCTTGTGCCTCAGGGGTTCTGAGGAAGTTGGATGTGGGGGAGCACGAGTCTCCTTTGTGAGCTGTGACACTATCTTGAGAGTGGAACCCAGGCATTGACCTGGTCCATGTTCCCCCAACCATCTGTCTTATATTCTACAGGATGAGGAAGTCCTTGGGACGTCCTGTCAGGTCATTTTCTGCTAGTGAGTGAGTGACCACAGTTTTCAAATACTAATTAATGTCTCACCACTGGACAGAAGGTAGGTGCCATCCCAACTCCCAGGCAAACCCCTTTCCAAATAACCCCAGGAGCCCACAGGAATGAGTTCATTTCCCAGAGGGTTTCTTTACCTAAATAGCAACTCCTTGTTTGTGGGGACTAAAGCGAGAAGTGCCTTTGGAGTGTCTCTCCTCAAACTTCTAGAAAGCCAGGTTTCTGCATGCTGAGGGGGCTTCCAAGCTGTTCATACACGAGCTGCTCTGGGCAGGCTGGAAGCCTGTTTGATAGTCTGAGGTCTGGCAAAGATTTAGCTTGAAGAGGTCACCAAGAGGTCATGGTCTCCATGATTTCCTCTGTTATTTATCTCTGGCTTGTGGTATTGGAGCCTGCCTTTGATAGAAGGCCTTTCTACCACAACGGCAGTGAATCAAGCATTTCAGGGCTTTGGTTTGAGGTGAAGGGTTGGCTTCTAGCGCCGTAAAGTGTCACTGAGTAAATCTGAGAGTGTCTCATTCTGTCCTCCTCTGGCGAGCAACTTCATTTCTGGGGCTTCACCGGCGACGTTTCCCAGGCCCGGCTCAAGAGAGGAAGTGTCTTGGTGAAGTTGGCAGTTTTTCGTTTGAGTAATTTCATTCTCAGTTCCTTGGGAGACACTTCTTTCACTGTGAGAGGGAGAGGAGAGCCTTTCTCAGGCCTGCAGGGCGCATCTCTGTCCTCTGGACAGTTCGAGACTCCCCAGCCTGGCCACTGATGCCACCTGGGTTCTGGATTTCTCTTCTCAGCGTCAGCAGAACTTCTGGGTGGCTCACAAGCCAGCCACAGGGACATCCCTGCTCTGGAAAGCTCAGCAGCCTCTCGGGTCCCCAGAGCACCGGGAGGATTTTCTCAGATCCTGTCATGTGTCCTGGAGTGCGCCCTGTCCTGTTCCATGCTGATTTCAGACACCTGTCCTCTCCCATCTGGGGCAGAAAAGCAGGGCTTGCATGGGATTTCGATCTGATGCGAGGGGCCTGAATCAAATACCTGGCACTTTGGCCCTGAAAATGGGTTGCCTCTGTTCTTGTTCCCTCAAACAGAGACATCCGTGCCTCTTCTGTGAGACGTGCCCCCCTCTGCCACCGAGTGCGGACAGAGATGGTGTGCCGGGCAGTACCCTGTCTATCTGAGGAAAGAATGGGCCACGTGCTGCCGCTGCTGCCATCTGTGGGAGAGGACAGCTCTGGGCACCGCCAGAAGGGCGAGTGCATAAGGACAGGGAGGCACCCAGTAAGGCAAGTCCCCAGAACAGCTTGTCCCTTCTCATGGCAGTCGAACTGCCCGGCCACCCCATCCCTCCAAGTCTGGACGTGGGCAGAACCGTTGGGCTAAACAGGACAAGAGAGCAGGGGTGTATTTCACAGGCCGTATTTCATGGCTCTGTTTTTCTAGATGAAACCCAGCTCGCATAGTGACCCCGGGCACCGAAGCCAATGTATTACGAAATTATGGCCACTCTTCACTGTGTGTCAGCATTCTCGATCTTTTCTTTCTGGTATTTATAAAAAAAAACAAAAAACAAAAAACAACAACACCACCAAAAAAACAAAAAAAGACTTCTTGGCTTGCTAAATTGAGATTACAAACCATGTTTGAGTCACAGCCCATATTTTGAAAAGCAACACGGTATTGGTACATAAAGCAGCACCCAGGAAACTTATGCGATCTAGGTCCCGGGGCCCCTCTCCGGAGAATTCTAGTTCAGCCTCAGGGCCCCAGAGCTGCATTTTATGCTCGCCTCACTCGAATTGGACCATGCTGAGGGCAGGAAATTTTGATCCCTGATCTACCCCCACGTGTTTTGAATGGAGGCCCCTTTGGTTGATGTTGTTATAAAGGAACCAATAGAAAAACAGGCCTGGTGATTTAGACTCGTACCCCAGAGATTACTGCTGTGTTTGGCATGTTTTTAATTCTTTTTTTTTTTTTTTGGTGAGGTCACATTTTACTTGAATATAGTTCCAAGCTTATAGAAACAAAGACCCCCATTTATTTATCTTTCACCTAGATTTCTAGTTTAGTCCCTTTTGCATATTCTCGATCTCCTTTCCATCCATCCGTTTACCTGTCTATCATCTATCAATGATCTATCATCTGTCTATCAATAATCTATCATCTATTTATCTATATGTCTATCTCCTATCTATCAGCCTTAACTAACATTTTTTTTTTCTTTTGACATCTAAGTGTTCATTGTAGACAAAATGACCCTTTACTGCTCAAGAAACGAAATCTTGCCATTTGCAAAGACATGGATGGAACTGGAGGCTATTAGGCTAAGCGAAATAAGTCCATTAGAGAAAGACAATGATCGTATGATCTCACTGATGGGAGGAATTTGAGAAACAAGACAGAGGATCAGGGGGGAAGGGAGGGAAAAATAAAGCAAGATGAAACCAGAGAGGGAGACAAATCATGGAAGACTCTTCATCTCAGGAAACAAACTGAGGGCTGCAGGAGGGGTGGGGGTGGGAGGGATAGGGTGGCTGGGGATGGACGCTGGGGAGGGCATGTGCTATGGGGAGTTCTATGAATTGTGTAAGACTGCTGAACATAGACCTGTACCCCTGAAGCAAATAATACATTAGATGTTAGTAAAAAACAAATATTCTGTGTGTATTTTCTAAGAATGCAAACATTCCCTCCTGCAAGTTACAGCATGAGGCCCCCAGACCAGAGGCTCACTGCCAGCTAACTAAACAGTGGGCAAGGCTAATCTCCGAGTGACTCTGTCCTCTCTCCCAGCCCCATCCAGCACACTTCCCCTTGGATCTGTATTACTGTCTCCGATTTTATAATGCAAATAATCAGATGGTCTCTAGTTTCAGCATTTGTCTTGAGATCCCTTATGGAAGCAAGCTTAAATCTTCTAATCCGGAGATTCCCAAGGGCCGAAATTATCTGCCTGCTGCCTCTGAAGATGCTGGGGAAATTCAAATCAAATGCAAATGTCCAGACCTCAGGCCCAGAGCTTCAGTTCACGTAGATGGAGGTCTGTGCCCAGGAATGTGAGTTCTACCACCTCCCCCTCCCCTAAATGGCCCCTGTCAGCCAGGGCTGGCAAGCACAGTTCTCATGGTCCCAGCTGGTAGTCACCCAGCCTCTGCAGGGGCAGTTCCTGGGGTGGTAGACAGAAGCCCCTAGACACCTGCTCCATGCTGGGAATTTCTGCTTGTTGCAAGTGCTTTCCTGATACTCCTCCCATCACTTGCTCTCCCGCTGCTCCTGGTCCTGGTTCTGCCCTTCGAAGCACCTTATAGCAAGGTCAACTGGCTGCCTGGCTGGTTCATCATGTAAAGCCATGGAAAAAATATAAAATAGAGAATAAACAGCAAAAGTATAAAAAAATCACTAAAAATCCCACCGCCACGAACACCTTGTTAAGATTTCAGCATAGTTCCTTTGGTCTTTGTACATGTCTACACGTAAAGGCACATTCTACACACGGTGTGTTTTAAGAGAATCGAGATCATAATATGTTGGTCTGAATGTTATGTATTTTGGGTTTCTTCTCTTAACTATACATCATAAGAATTATTCCAGATAGGCAAACTTTTCAAGTGACTACATTTCACGTCTCTGTTTTGATCTGTTGGAATTTATTCAAACATATGTTTGTGTTGACTTAGGTTGTTTCCAGTTTTTCCGCTATAAAAACTAATACCGGAAATGCACATATTGCAAATAAGTCATTGTCTGCATCCTTGATGATTCCTTTGAGCCGGATTCTTAGAAGTGTGATGATTGAGTCAAAAAACATGCTTAAGAAACCACATTGGATACACACTGTCAGCTTACGACGCAAAGAGGCTGTGAACATTTTAACTCCTGTCCCTTTTGATCGCTTTTTAGAATTTAGTAATTTTTTAAAAGATGCCATTTTGCATTTCACCATGGTCTTTAACCCGCATGCTTTTGTTTACTCATGAAGCAGAACGAGATTGTATATATAGGTAAGTGTGCACTATTTATACATACCCGTCTATAAAGTATATATTTACACTCACGTACGCATGTATACACACATCCATACCCATGTGTATATATTCTGATTACTTAGGCAAAACATGTTTATATATACTGCTTTGTGTGGGTATTTTGTTCCTCTTTTTTGGCCGTTTCTGTTAAATTGGATGTTAAGTAGGAAAGAAATATAGTGAGACAGGGGGCCTCACTCTCATACATTTGTAAATGGCCTTCTCCCCCTTTTGCAAGAACTAACAAATTTCTTCTTCTTTCCTTTTTAAAAAAATCATGATAAAATATGCACAACATACAAGTTACCATGTTTAAGTGTACACTTCTGTGGCATTAAGTACACTGATGATGTCCTATAACCATCACAGCACTGACCTTCTGTGATTTTTCATCCTCCCTCAGTATAGCTCTGCGTATGCTAAACCCTAGCCCCCCCCCCCCCCCCGTTCCTTCCTCCCCGCCAGCGCCCAGCAACCACTGTCTCTCTGTATCTGTGAACTGGACTCCTCTAGATACCTCTTCTAAGCGATAGCCGACGTACTTCTGATTGGCTTCTTTCACTCAGTATAAAGTCTTCACGTTTTCATCCGGAGGTAACTTGGGTCAGCATTTCCTTTCTTGCTGAGGCGCCATGATTTTCCATGGTATGCAGACAGGGTGTGTTTATGCCTTCATCCATCATGGAAGGAAGGTTCTTCTGCCTTTTGGCTCTTGTGAATCAGGTAACCATGAACTTGGGTGTACACACACTTATTTCAGTCCCCACTTTCTCTCCTTCAGGGTATATGCCCAGAAGAAGGATTGCTGGGCCGTGTGGTAATTCTACGTTTCAGCTTTTGAGGACCCACTATGCCATGTCCCACCGTGGCTGTCCCATACTACCGACGCTCCCACCGGCGGTGCACGAGAGTTCCAATTTCTCCGCATCCTCGCCAGTATGTGTTACGTTCTGGTATGTTTTGCCTTTGTTTGTTTGTTTGTTTGTTTGTTGCTAGTAGCCATCTAGTGGATGTCAGGTGGTATTTCATGGTGGTTATTTGCTTTTTCAATCAAATAAAATATGACAGCTTGCCCTGATTTCCAGCAGCTGGAGGGGAAAGTCCATCTGTCATTTGGTGGGGGTGGGAGGGGGTTAGCAGACACTGCTCTCCGCACTTTCTAGAATCACACCAGCCCTCGGTGCTAGGAAATTAGAGGAATGGTCTCTAACCCAACACCACCACAATGACCTGACAGCAATCTGTCTACACCCAGGGGCTCTTGCTTCCTGGGAAACTGTGTAGACCGAGTGGTTGGGTTCTGGCTCTACAGATGGTCTGGCCACCTCCTTAAGGGTCTGCCACTAAGTAGGTTTTCCAGTCTCATCCCCGTCCCAACATGGACCCACTTTCTTTACTCATGAGAACCCTTCAATGAACTGGCTTTAAGGTACTCTGCATAATATTTCTCTTTTATTAATTTTCAAATTATTGATTATTTAAAACAGGGAGAGGACAGAAAAAATGCAGCATATTCCCTTGAACTCACAACTCAGTTTTAATACGTGTTAACATAATGCCTTGTAAAAACATTTAGGTAAGCACAAAAGAGACACGTGCAAACATATTTATTACAGTGGTTGCAATAGTAAAAATTTAAAACAACTCAATGTCCATCAGTGGGGAAATGGACAAATAAAGTCATAGATTCATTAAATGGAAGAGTGTGCATTAATTAATATGGATGAACTAGATCTAAGCATATTAACATGGAAAAATATTAAATACAGAACAGGGGAAGTTCTAAATAACATAAACAATATACTGTAATTAAAAAGCTAAGAGAACACGATCATATTTTTATGAAAACATAAAGTCGAAGTATAAATATATGGGAGTAATAAACAATTTTAAAAACCATATAAGTAACAAAAAATAAATTAATAAAAATTTTAAAATATGGGAGTAGTCTCCTTGTGAGGGAAGGGAGAGACTAAGAGGGAACAGATAGGACTTTTAGCTGTATAATTTATAATGCTTAAAAAAAAATAAAATGTCAAAATTTTAAACTTTTTTTTTCAAAGACTTTTTATTTATTCCTTTGAGACAGAGAGAGAGAGCATGAGTAGGAGAGAGGGGCAGAGGGAGAGGGAGAAGGAAGCTCCCCATTGAGCAGATAATACACTTTTACTATAAATCATTGTAAAGTCGTGTTTTAATAATCGATCTGTAAACTTAGCTTTTTCTTTCTGAGAGGTTTAAATATTTATCTACATTTTCCTCTATTTTTTTAAGGGGGAGTACGTATTGTTTATATTTACCCGTTTAATCCATCTGGAAATTCTCATAATGCGTGGTATAGGATAGAATCCTATCTGATTTCTTTTTTCGCTCCCTCCCTCCCTGCCTACCTACCGAAGAGCTACCCATATTTCCTAAATCGTTTGTTCAATAATCTGTTCTTTCTCCTTGCTTTTGAATGCGCCTTTTATCACACTGAGGGCTTTTACAGCCATTATTTTCATTGATTTGTGTTAATTCTAGAATGAATGGTAAACTTCTTTATTTATCTAATTTTATAATATGTCGTAATAGCTGATAGGTCCCATGTTTCTGACCTTCTTGCTCATAAAATATTGGCTATTTTTACCTGTTAATTTCTTGATGAACTTTAGAGTTTATTTTTGTGTTAACAATGTCCATTGTGATTATGTTTAATTCACAAATTAATTAGAGGAAAATGAAAAAACTAATAATATTTACGATTCCCCTTTATGGACATGGTATATCTTCCTCCTTATTCAAATGTTTAAAAAATATCATTCAGCAAAATTTCAAAAACATTTCCTTGTATAAATTCTGGATGTATCTTCTTAGATATATTCCTTTGTATTCTATGTTTTTTGTTAATAAAAATATATAAAGATATATTTACATTGAATATTATACCATCTAGGAAAACTATTGGTCTTTGAATATTTGTAATTCAGCCTTTCGAGCTACTTCTCATTAATTCCAGAAATTAGCTCACCTGAGTGTTCTAGGAGTGTAATCATATTAATGGCAATCGTAACTATTTTGTCTTTTTTTTCAAAGATTTTATTTATTTATGAGACAGAGAGAAAGTATGCAAACAGGGGGAGGGGCAGAAGGAGAGGGACAAGCAGACTCTATGCTGGGCACTGAGCCCAAAGTGGGGCTCCATCTCAGGACCCTGAGATCAAGACCTGAGGCAAAACCAAGAGTCAGAAGCTTAACACACTGAGCCACCACCACCCCTCATTTTGTCTCTCTTTCCCCATGTTCACATTGTTTAAAATAACGTTCCATGTCTTAAGGCATTCCTTAGAAATTTCAAAACATTGACGTGGGGACTTCTTCCCAATTTAATGTGGATGGTTCCAGCGATTTGTTCTTTTTATTCTATGAGATGTATACCTTTTTTTTTTGCATTTAAAAAAACTTTTTTCTTTTCAGTGTTTCGGATTTCATTGTTTTCGCACCACACCCAGTGCTCCATGCAATACGTCCCTCCACAATACCCACCACCAGGCAGTGATTTGTTCTTAATGCGATGTTTGTTATGGTTTTAGAATAACCTATCCCTCTAAGGGGGCCCCCTTTTCTGAATTTACCATAAGCCTTTACCAGTAATCCATGTTCTTTTTTTTTTTTTTAAAGATTTTATTTATTTATTTGACAGAGAGAGATCACAAGTAGGCAGAGAGGCAGGCAGAGAGAGAGAGAGAGGAGGAAGCAGGCTCCCCGCCAAGCAGAGAGCCCGATGCGGGACTTGATCCCAGGACCCTGAGATCATGACCTGAGCTGAAGGCAGTGGCTTAACCCACTGAGCCACCCAGGCGCCCAATCCATGTTCATTTTATGACATAATTTTCAGCATTTATTGAAATAATCTTTATTTTTGTTTTTGCAACTATGAACACGGATTTTTTTTATTTTGTATTATTTTTTCATTTTATTTATTTATTTATTATTATTACTTATTTTATTATTTTTTGTTTTTATTATTTCAACTATTAACACAGATTATCGAACGAATGGATTTCCTAATTATAAGCACATTCTCTTAGATCTTTCTTAGAACTTACTCTTCTCAAATGAGTGACCCTTGCTGATTTTTTTTCTCCACCCTGGTCTTGGCACCACTGAAATTTTGTTTTCTGACAACCTTCTGGTTTGCAGCAAATAGTCTGTTTTCCAAAGGGTAAATAAACACGGCCTATTGTAATGGTTAAAACAGTGTTTGAGTTTGAGGTTGTGACTGTCTGATAGAAGTGAGTGCTATACTAGGTCTAACTCTTGTCAGCTTTAAATCAATTCTAATAAAAGAAGACCAAGAAAATGAAAATGTAAGCCAATAAGCCTTCATTGCCTGTTGTTGGTAGGACATAAACCATTGAGCAGAATTCGCAGCCATGCGAGCTGTGCTGTTTGCATGGGGAAAACATCGCCTCCCCCACTCTGGCACACAGTGTGCTCACACAAACACACCAACTACAAAGAAATGGACCCTGGTGCATGCTGTCTTTCTAGAAGCTTCACCTGGCTTTTTTAGAATGTAGTATTCATTGTCACTTAGATGGTTCCTTCTTTTAACCATTGAATTATTCAACAAAAATTTATTTAAGTTCTACTCTATGACCTGTTGTGTGCTTAGATTTTGGATCTAGCACTTTAGATAATTTAGACAGGATCCCTGTCTTTATAGAACTTGCTTACACAGCCATAAGACTCAAGGTTTTTTCATTCTCATTTTTTGTAACTTGTCAGAATTTAGTAACTGTTTCCCATTTCTCTTGCTACATGTTTTAGGTGCATAATCTGGCTTTCTAAGGGCTGGTGGTCTGAATGTTCTCGAATTAGTATTCAGTATGTGCCAAGCAAAATCCTGGATACTGGGGATTCCATAGTGAAGGAGAAAGACAAAAATCTCTGCCCCATGGAGCTTGCTATATTATAGTGAAACCCCAATTCCAAAGCTTTGCAAGATTTATTCAACTTCAATATGCTATGTATACCATACGCCACAACATGCTATGTATAGGCACTAAAAAAAAAAAAAAAAGAAAAGAAAAGAAAAAATGAAACAAGCATTCTGAAAAGGCAGCAATGCAGAATTTGGTGCAGAAAAGGAATTTCTGGTTCATAATGATTTAAATTGGAATTCACATAACCTCCCTCTCCAGGTAATCCAATTATCTATAGTTCTAATAAAATCATATATATCTATGTATATATATATATATATATATATATATATATATATCTTCAGCTTTTCAGGTAGAAGAGCACAAAACAGTCACAGCAGGCTCCTGTAGTCTGGCATATTACTTTGCTTGAATTTTTGGCTTCGTAGGCAGAAACCTTTAAATAGTCGGCAAAATGATGAGAAGTGAAGCCCAAGTGTTTATTAGGCAGTTTCCAATGGCAGAGCAGCGCTCCCACATCTTCCCACCCTCCAAATCAGGACTTGCCAAAAACTAGCAGGCAGCATGGAGGAGGAACTTTCTGAGGTAGCCTCTCACCTCTGAAGAGGAAAGAAGGAGGGGGAGTGCAGAGAAGGTACTGTTGTGATTATCTCCTCTATTGTGGATAAGGCTGGTGCATTTTTGTTCTGTGGGATCATTCTGTATCAGCAACATTTCCCTTTGGTACTTACTAAAACTAGAATAAGAAATGTTAATTAGTTGATTTCATTTATTCGCTGGATCAACAGATTTTTGCTGTGTACTTCCTATATGTCAGGCCCTGCTTTTGTGGGTCTTGCAGTTTGGGTGGCAAGTCGATGACGAGTGAGGAAGTACACATGGGACTGGTATCACAAGACGGGGAAGATTCGATCTGCTCACGGGACATGGGGTGCCGGGTATGTTAATGAGCACGGCAATAAGCTGCAAGAGCATTTTTTCATTCATTCACTCAAGAGTCAACAAGAATTTCTGATCACAAATGACTCTGCGCCCAGACTTACGGTGGCACCTGAAGACAGTCCCTGGAGAATTTGACAAACATTGACCCAGTTTCCTAGCTGGGGTCTAACCGACTGAGCCTCCCAGGCACCCCATCTAACTGAGGGTTAGGTTAATTTAGATTAACCACCAATGCAGTAGTAGTAATGAGAGAAGATTATTTTCTCTTTCTTTTTTTTTTTTTTAAGATTTTTATTTATTTATTTGAGAGTGAGTGAAAGTGAGAGAGACCACAGAGGCAGAGGGAGAAGCAGACTTGCCACTGAGCAGAGAGCCCAATGTTGGACTTGGTCCCAGGACCCTGGGATCATAACCTGAACTGAAGGCAGATGCTTGACTGACTGGGCCACCCAAGCCTCTGGAAAGAGGATTATTTTCATAAGTCATAGTTCAGTATGATAATAGTAATAGGACCAGCTAAAATTTATTGAGCACACTCTAGGTTTAAAGCCTTTATATGGATATCCTATAGCTCTCAGAATAACCCTAAGGTAGGTAAAATTAATATCTCCATTTTACAGATGAACACACTGAGGCTTAGAGATGAAGAAACTGGTCCAAGATCAACATCTAGTAGGTGGTGGATTTGAGAGGTCACAGAACCCACCACCATGTCATGGAACTTACCAGGAGTTAGGTTTCATTTTTAAACGAAGGCTAGGGACAGGAAATGAATCTGCATACTTAGCCAAACATGTTAAGAATGTGAAAATAACTCACTCCCAGTTTCTACAGTCTTTCGGAGTAAATAATCTCAAGGAGCCTGTCCAAGCATGCAACTTTTTGCCCACGCGCTTGCAAAAGAGAAGACAGTGCTCAGTGCAGAGAACACTCTTGTATTTTCCACCTGCCCTACTCCTGGTAATGACCTATCCCGGTTTCTTTTCAAGGACCTCATCTGAACAAACCACCTCACCTCCCAAGCGACAGGTATCTGCTTACCACCTGGAGCAGGACAAGAGAAAGTGGTCCATGGTTAGTCTCAGGTGAACACTACCATTCTGTTACATGAAGGTTTGCAGAAACCTAGAGTTTTTAATCTTCTGTGTTTCATCGTATCTGCGATCAACACACATGCTAGCCTAACTATCAACTCTCCCAAGTGTTCTGTGTAAATGCAGAGGAACCTGGTCTTAACAAGAGTCTGGAGGCACCAGGAGGATCTGTTCCTCTTCCTTCTACTCCCATTCATCATTGCTATTAAGCATTTATTAAGCATTTACTGTGTGCCCAGCACTCTGCTATAGTTGTGGGCACATTCCTGCTTCCCTGCAATCGTATGGGAGGTATGAGATATAATGCTTGAACTCACTTCTCAGACGATGAAGCAGACTGAGGGGTTTTTTAACAGCCTCAAGGTCACACAATGAAGAGCAATGCCTGGATTAAAACACAGATCTGTTGAACTCCAGAGGACTCGCTCTTAACTGCAAAGCTACACCGCTGGCCTTAAAGGATTTACAATAAGGCATAGGATCAAGGAACAATGGGCCAGATGTGTGGATCTAAGATAAGCCTGTATTTACATAAAGTGATAGGGTTGAGATTTAGAGTTTCTTAATCTGGGGTTCACAGACCTCTGAGTGTCCAAAAATAGATTGCAGAGGCCTGTAACTCTCTAGGACAGGAGTCAGCAATTTTTTTCTTAAAGGACCAGATAAGCTTTGCAGGCCCTCTGGTCTCTGTTGCAACCACGCATCTCTACCGTTGTAATGCAAAAATGGCCACAGACAATACAAATGAATGGGCAAGGCTGTGTGTCAATAAAATTTTATTTACAAAAATAGGCAGGGGGCCAGCAGGCTCTACAATGGTGTGCGAATTCTATGTGTCTCTGTGCATTTTCGTTGTTATTAGAAGAGCCATACCTTTCTACAGCTTCTCATGAAGACTGAAAATCCAAGATGGCTATGAACTGGTCTAAATGATCTCCAAGCCCTTCTAAGCTCAGACATTCCCAGATTCTGTGATTCTACATGTGTTTTAAATCAACACTCTCTTAAAGACTCTTTCTCCCTCGAAGGTCTTAAGTGGATTATAATCACCCTCCGTGGAGAAGAAAACGAAGAATCTACCACATTCTCACCTTCCCTGTCTTACCTGGCCAGATGGTACCCGCGGGAACACAAACACATTCCTGCCTGGACTATGGCAGCTCAGTCCTGCCCCAACCTGGTGTGAGGTTTGCTGGGGCGTCTTCTTCTTCCCAGAGATCACATTCTACCTTCTCCTGAGCCTTCTCCACCAAAAGCCGTGGAGTCAGCCGGGTCAGCCCAGATGATGCCTTGGATGAGTTAAACTGACACATCTCTGCATCTGTTCAGGGACACCCTCCCAAGAACACCTAATTCTTTCTCTTCAGATTCCCCAGCTTCTAGAGCATATTATCTACCACCTTTGATGACACAAACACGGAGCTTACCCTGCCTCCCACTCCATGGGACTTGTCTGCTCCCAACTGGACATTGCCGATGATGCTCCATTATGTCAGCCACAGAGCCTGGTACCATGTTTTATGTATATTTTTTAGGTTATTAGCACCGAGATTCCCCCAACGCTCTAGCCAGTTTTAAATTCTCGCATTACTTCTGAAAATCAAAATGACGATGGTCCAGTCACCTCAAATAACAAACCCGATTGACAGCTTTAAATTTTAAGGGGTGAAAAAGAAAAAGATATATTAAAACAGGGAATCACAAATACTATGAATCACAAAGTGAGTCCACTTGGATCCCTGGTTTTTGAGAATGGAAGACTGAGCCCAAAGGAAAAAGCAGGAGAAAAAGCAGAAGGGGAGAAAGACAGGTCAGAGGGCAAGAGAAGGACACCACAAACAACGAGCCTGACAGGTCCACAGAGGGAAGGACAGGTGCGCGGCGGTCTGCACGCTCGGCCAACTGCGCCTGCGCTGGAGCTCCGCATCTCCGGAATGCCGCTGTTTGTCAGAGCAAGCGACCCTCGAGGAAGGAAATAAGCCAGCAAATGAAAATCACAGGAAGATCCATCATTTAGCCAGGACTTGTGAAGACTTTATTCCATATCAGACGCTGGTACCTATCACATCAGGGTTGGTGTTAGCTCTCTGAAATGAAGCCACGTGGTGAGGACCAGATCGCCAACTAGTATTTTGGTTCAGCTTTGGTGACCATGTTAATCGGGCAGCAGTGTGGTGCCCCATAAATAGAAATGGGTTTTGGAGGCGTGGGCTCCTCTTCTGGCATACATCTTATATATAAAGTACATATATATGTATATATGTATATGTACTTGGATGAGTATAAAATACCAGATAAATGTAAAATTGACCTTGTTCTTTTTACTTAACAAGGTAGTGGGTAGGCGGGGGGTGGGGATGATGGCATTTTGCACAGAAGGCTTGGTGACTCAAGGAAACGTCTTTTTTTTCCCCTCGGTAATATCTGGTCTGGGATTATTACTGCTTTCGCGATGTTTCTAGACATACTTCTCCCCTTCAGAAATGCCAGAGGTGAAAAATACTATTCCGCTGCTATAATTTGTCACCCTGGCTGCCAGAGCAAGAAAGATCTGCATAGATGGTTTAGTAATTAAGCTTTTCAACACGGCATCATAAAGTTTTATTCTGGTGAAGGCTATATTTATCAGCTAACAAGTGTTAAATCACCCCACTGCTCCAGCCGTTTCTCACTTAAATATGCTCCTTTCAAAACAGAGCAGCTTTCCTTGGCTGGCTTGATTTAATAAAAGTTCTTGTTTGGAAATGCCACAGTGCTGTGTGGTCCTGTGGGCTGACAACGGCTCCACATGCTGCCGACCCCGACTTCCCCGGGGATTGCCCCGGGGTCTTCCAGGGCCCCCTGGCCATCTGAATTTCATGGCCTCCCGGGATGGCTTCCAGCACAAGATATTTTTCTACCCATTTCAATTTCTGAAAGGAAAGAGGTGAAGGAAAATAAAGAACACAAGCAGTGGATACGTTTTATTTCCTTATTTGAGCAGCAGGAAATTGGCCTCTTCCTCTCAGAGACGGATCTACATGTAAAATGAGTTTTTAAAACAACTCAGAATAGCAAAGCAACGATCATCTACATATGAAGCAGGCTTGAGCCTTTTCCTATAAGTGCCATGGTTTTCTCAAAACAGATGCGGAATTATCAGGGCATTAGAGGGAGTATATATTAAAAGTCATCAGTAATGACTTAGACGAATCTTTTCCCTAAGTAACTGCCTCTGCCTTCATAGGTCCTTTCTTGCTCTTTCCTTTGGAGGATGTGGGCTTGTGGGACGAATGTAACAATTGTTCTTAAGGCTTCAGGAGGCTTTTAATCCAAGGCTCCAGGATGGCATCAGTTAAACACAAGATAGTTAACACATCTGAATGTCTTTTCTGTCATGCTTCGAGGGTAAAACCCACAGGAAGACAAATTTTAATCAAATATGGGCCAAAATGATGAAAGAAATCTCAATATCGGTCATCTTATCAACCCAGAAATCAAATGCAGTTCCCCGTTCCTTTAGTGACAGGTAGCTGGTGTAGAAGATGGGAATCAATTTCTGTCCAGCCAGCGAGTGACGGGAAACAGGTGGGTCACTGAACCATGTGTGTGATACACTGAACCACTAAGTTGGCAAATATTGAACTATTTTAAGTGCATCTGTTTTCCAGTTCAGTAAATTTTCTTGTTGTATTAAATTCATTAAACTCAACCCAGTCTAAATGCCACAGCACATCCCGGGGACCATAGGAAGGCAGTGGCACCAGCCAGCCAGCAGAGCAAGAGGTAAAGATCGATCTATATTCTCTCAGCTTCTATTTAATTTTTACCTTTCATGTTAGGGCTGAATATTTTTTTTTTTTTAAGGTGAAAAACTATGACACGACTTGGAGAGTCTACTTGGATCTGGTTATTATGGGAAAACGTGAAGAGGGATTTCTTTATCAGCGAATTGTCCTCCAAACCACAGTCCCAGAAACGACGACATCTATGACCTATGATTCAGGATCATTTAATAACCAGAGAAGACAGAAATTACTCTCTGTTAGCCACAGTTTGGGAAAATCTTATAGTTCAGCAATTGGCAAAAACACTGAATCAAGGACCAACTTGAAGATTAAAAACGAGGATTGGATGATAATTATTCTTTATCTAGAATGGAAATTTTTCAAAAGAATAAAGGTTTTGGAACATGAACTATTATTTTGATTGGACCTGCTTCTTTGCAAGGGTCATTTGTTATTCTTAACCACTGTTTTTCTCTAACAAGGGGGAGTCATGGCAATTCAGAAACACTGTGAAAGGTGCACGGTACAAGGAATTTTCATTCTAGCGTGGGTTGTAACTGTCAAAATCATAAAATCAATTTAATACTCCATATGAGACATTTTCCAGTAATTTCTCTCAACAAAATAGAAACCAAAATGATCGATAACAGAAACTTGAGAAGACAAAAACCCGAAGCTCATGTAGAGAACAAAGATACAGGTACTAAACGTGGTTCTTTAAAGCTTCTAAAACACACCGGGCAGAAGTGACGCAGCCATCGAAGTTGGACTGGGTGAATGCGTCCCCTCCACACACAAGGAAAGGTTTGAGATGAAGAGTCAACTGGCCATGGAAGTTGGCAGCAGCGTTTGTAACCTGAAGAGGTTAAAAAACAACAACAACACAAAAGGATTATGGTTGATATTCTCTGCCCTCTTGTGCTGTGATGTTAGCACCCACCTGGGGAAATCACCGTGTCTCACAAAACTGAGACCCCCTAAGCCCCTCCCCTCACCCAAGGATTCATGCTGACCTTCTCAAACGTTGACATTTTCACTTAGTTGACAAACTTATCAGAAGTCTGTTGAACCGGAAAATTAGTAGGTCATGAGAGGCTTAATTAGTTGGAAGTACAGTTTTTTTTTAATAAGGGGGAAATGATATTCATGAAATCATTTACTAATGATAGAGTCTCTGCAACATGCCAGACAAGGGAAACCAAAAAGAAAGGACGGTGTCCTTAGGGAGTTTCCAGTTCAGCCCAGAATGCCGGCATCGGACAGCATCTAAGGGCTAAGATAGGGTGAGTAAGAACGCGCTATGGGAATACCTGTGACACCAGGAGTCTCTCTGGATAGAGAAGCTTTCAAAGGGGAGGGGATGAGTCACTTCACTTGAAGTGAATTATGCCCTCATTTTATTATGTTCAATTGCAATTTGATTTTTCCCCAGCTTTATTGAAGTAAAATTGACAAATAAAAATTGTATATATTTAATGTGTACAACTTGATGTTTTGATATACTTATGTATACATTGTAAAGTCATCCAGAATCAAGCTAATATATCCTTCAGCTCACATAGTTACCATTTATCCTTCCTTCTTTCTGGTGAATCACTTTAGGATCTACTGTCTTAGTGAATTTCAGGTACACAGTACAGTATTGGTAAGTAAGTCATGTTGCTGCATATTAGATCCCCAGAATGGACTCACCCTGTGTAATGGGTGATTTGGACAAGCATCTCATTCCCCCCTCCCACCGGCTCCTGGCCTTCACTGTTCTACCCTCTGCATCTATGAGTCTGACTAGTTTAGATTCTGCATAGAAGTGAGCTCATGAAGCATTTGTCTTTCCATAGCTAATAATCTTGAAATCGGCTGAAAAGACCTTTAAGTGGCTAAAACAGACAACACAGAGTATAGATACTGAAACATAGACTTCAGTTTTCCGTCAGAGCCTTCAAATTCCTACTTTGTTTTATTTTAATTTTGTAAAGATTTTATTTACTTATTTATCTGAGAGAAAGAGACCGAGAGGGCACTTGTGCGAACAAGGGGAGGAGCAGAGGGGGAGGGAGAGGGACAAGCAGGCTCCGTGCTCAGTGTGGACCTGGATACAGGGCTCGACCTCATGACCCTGAGATCATGACCTGAGCTGAAATCAAGAGTCAGATGCTTAACTAAGTCAGCCACACAGGTGCGTCTAAATTCCTACTTTGGATAGAATTTAAACAGGTTGGATTATTTGATTTGCCAGTGAAACACTATGCGAAGAAGAAGACCGTTAGGTACTCAAACATATTGATGATTTCAGAGTGCAATAGCTGATAATCTGAAAACAAGGGATGCCATTTAAACATTCAGAAACCAGATAAGACTGGTCGGAAGCTTGGCAGTCTGGGGCCACTGAATAGAAGTGCAAATAATGTTCTCACTCCTATTAGACCATGAGGGTGTTGGCTTTGTTTTCCCACAATCACCAGCGATCCTGATGATGGCCCCAATATTCAAGAACAAGTTCTAATATGCATAAAGTATTCCTTGTTAGCATTTCTTGAAAGTGTGCCACATGCCAGTGCATTACACGTGTGCCCATTTAATAAACACGGCCTCACTGTCAGTTACTACTGTTCTCATTTTATAGAGGAGAACTCTGAGACTCAGAGATTATCACCTGCCTGAGGACAGAGATTGATGACGTGAAGAAACAGATTCGAACAGAGCAAGTGGACTCCAGAACTCACCCTTGCGACACATTCAGAAACATTTCCATGAAGACTTGATTTAAATAAAACAAACAAAAATGTTTGATAGTCACTGATAGTTTTACACATCTGAAAAATTCATATAAACAGGGTAACTCATTCATACATACACTGATACATGTATGCACATAGGTGTCATACAAAGTAATGCACATGCACATATATGTATAATTTTTAAAATAAAGCAAAAACGTTTGATGGTCTCAGCTTAATGCATCAAGAAAATCACATAAATGGGATAACTCATTCATAGTATTCCTATATACATACATATGTGTGTGTCTATGTATAATTTACATACACACACACACACACACATAAATCTCCATTTGTGGTAAAGCTTTGATACATTCCAGTTGACATCCCTGTCCAGATAACCAGCACTACTGCACATTAACCGATATTAAGCAGGAGGGAGCCAAAGGGAGAAAGCCCTGCCCAGGGGGAGCGCACAGTGTAGCAGTGCGGTGTAATTCTATTCCATGAGTGGTAAATGTCAGATGCTAGGTCACGTGGCTGAACGACCCGGCCGCTGATTGGGCAGCCTACAGTTTGGGGAGGAAATCAATCTCATTGCTTTCAAGTAGAATCGCCTCTTCTGCAACGACCCAAGGAGGAAACTTTGAAACACGAAGTGTGTGTTGGCAAGCTCCTTCCCCCAAGGGAAGGAGAGAGCGAGGCAGTGGGGGGAGCCCACGAAGGCCAAAGCCACAGTCTCTCACAGTAACGCAGCCTTTGGCTCTGCCTCCCGCTGCAGGGAGGGACCAGACCGCAATGACTGTGTCGGGAGAGCTGTCAGAGCTGAGACCCCCTTCGGAAATCCAGATGCCTCGGCCCACGGCCCACATGTGCACCAAGGCTGATCAGAAAAACCTCTCGCCACCGACACTGATGCTCTGGGGTCGCTAAGGCAATGTTTCTCTCTGCGTACTGGACATACACATCGAAGCAGAAAAAGCAGTTTTCTTTCCAAGCGTTTCATCCGGCGTCGATGTGTTTTGTGTCTTCTCCTCACCCGCAGAATGAAACCTCTTCCCTCCCTGTGGACGACCTCCATGACCAAGTCTTACACAAGCCTGCTGTCTCATCTTTTTGCTCACCTTTGCCACATATCCTGTCTACATTCACACTGAGCTACTTCACACACACCCTTCTTTGTCCTGTGTCTGTGACTTTGCACCAGCCGTCCTGCGGGGTGATGTTGTACCACTCCCCCTCTTCACTGCTGAGGAAATGGTTGCTCTTCTAGAAGAGCCCAGAAGTCACCTGCGCTGAGGTCTTCTTGCTCCACTGGGTTAAGGGCCTTTACAACATGTTATTTTATGACGTTCCATGTTATTTTGCACTGTCATTATGTCCAGATTTGTCTCCCTTCCTAGACAGCCCAGGGGCTGGGCTGCACCAATCCTTGTGTCGAAGGCTGGGGATGGCAGCGTCTAGCCTCTATGACGTGTGCAGTGGATGTTTATGGAGTTAAACAAGAAAAGACAATATTGTACACACCACTGATCAAATGAAAGTCTTCACAGGGAACCATCTACATGGGAAGTGTTGTTCAGAGACTCCCACTAAGGGGGCAGAAGCTCAAACGGAAGAGACTGTGATTAGAATGTTCTCAATAGTGACACATACAGGGCTGTCCCCTCACCTCGGACTGTGAACTATCCAAAGTAGGAATTTAGACGCACCTGTGTAATGGGTGATTTGGACAAGCATCTCATTCCCCCCTCCCACCGTTTAACCTAACGATTTCTTTGTATTGTGATTATTAGCGGTAAAAACACACCCAAGAAGTCCCTTTGGTGTAAGAATGAAATTAAAGATGACAAGAGAGAGGAGCAGACCAGAAGGCTAATGGCGACTTAAAAGTGGGGATTATCAACGAAGTTGAAGGTGATAATTAGCAAGAAATAATCCAGTGACACACTTGGCGACGTGCATTCTTCCTTCCATACCTAAGCTGACAGCTCAGACTGTCAGGCATCTACCCAAACAGAACAATCTTGCTGTGTGGCCTCAAACATGGCTCTACTTTGGGTTGATCCATTCTAGTTGGCTGTCCACAGCCCATGATTGGGTTCCTCAAAACCAGCCTTTCTGAAATATGACATTAAGTGACATCCATGTGGTGTGGCAAGAACAGAACTGTCACCCATTGTAGTCCTAGATGTGCAACCAACCCATTAAGAAGATATGGACAATATTTCAACAATTAGCCCCTTACTACTGCATTTCCTCACTTGTCACGGATGTAAATCATGCCGCATTTCACTGAATCTAAGGCACAGTCAGCCTGAAGAGGCACCAATAATTTGGGCACCAATGAGGAAGAAAAATGGCGGCAGCATGACAGGAAGCTCTTGTACTTATCTACAAGTAGCTCTTCTGCAAAACTCGAAAGGACATACAAGAGGGATATGGTTAAGCCTTTCCAAAAAGGTCTTCACACATAGAGCATGACTTCTCCACTCTAACTCAGACTTGTCCACATCCATGCTTTTCCCTATGTCATAGTCTGTCCTCTGTGCCTCCTAGAGTATTTCTTACATGAGTGCTCCCCTGAATTGTACTTTCTGGCTTTTTCTCTGAGCCACTGATACCTGTCTTGCAAGTTCTGGTCATGTACTTTCTCTTTGGTGGGAAAGAAAATTTTCCAGACAGCAACCAGGACTCATACCCTCTTCTCGAATGGTCCTCTAATAATTTGTTAATTAAAATATCAAGGGTTTGCCCTGGTGGTCCCACTGTTAAACCACCCCAAACAGTCAAGTTCACATGCGTGAAAACAACCTCCTGACAGTGTCCTGGTGTATACCAACACCATGGCATCTCACAAGCAATGAAATACTGAAACATAAAATGGGGTAAGGGGGTCGGGTGATGGGCATTAAAAAAAGCACTTAATGGAATGAGTCCTGGGTGTTGTATGCAACTGATGAATCACTAAATTCTACCCCTGCAACTAATTTTTTTTTTAAAATGGGGGAAGGGGAGAAGCATGGCAAGTACTTAGGCTGAGTAAATGCATTACAAGTCCAAAGGTAATGAGCAGCAGGATCCTTGAAGTGGGGCCTTTTCTGGTCACAGGGTCTCGGGGTCCCAATGCGACTATCTTCAGCGCTGCTAGTTTAAACCCTCCACATTCTCAGTTTACCCAAAGGACCAGCCTCAGGGGAACCGACAGAGACAGACTGGCTATCCGAGGATCGATGTGTTCCTTTTCAAAGTGTAAACGTACGTACTCCAGGACCCTGTGGGGTTGTCTTCCCAGCCCATTCATCTCCTCACTTTCTGCAATCGGTGGAAAACCCAGCAGTTGCTAAGGCCTCCGTGACAAATACAGTTTGCCCTAGAGGAAGGCACCTCTGGAGGCTTTCAGCCACCCAACCGACTAAGCCACCCAGGCACCCCTGAAAGACACCACTTTGATCTAATTTTGAATTATTTAAAATATCCAGGATGCAGCCTTCTTCCTTGTGACCCCTGTGGCTCGTGTCCTGACAGGCATCACTGATCGATGGTGGCATTCTTCCCCACCGAGCCTAGATGTGGCCACAGCATCCTTCTTACCCAATGGCTTCAGGCAGATCAGCTAGAGTTGGCACTTGAGAGGAATCTTATAAAGCTATTCTGGCTTCGAAGCAGGCAGAGCAACCACGTAATTACAAATAAGCGAATTAAATGTTCTTCACTGTTTGTTTTTTTCTCTTTTCTCATGAAGCCAGGATAATCTGAAGCATTGCCTTTGTCCAGACCAGATATGTTTCAGAGCTAAGAATTAGGAGCCCATCAGGAGCGATTTCCTCTAGATGATGCCAGACGCCTGCTTCTCGTTTCTTCTAATAACCTAATAACCATCCCCAGCTCTGAATTCCTAACGTCCTTCCACATCCCTGTCCCTCTGTGGATCACACTGGGACTTTGACTGCTGTGTGAAAATAAAACAGGTGCTTTGGTTCCTCCCACAGTACTGCAAAACTGCGCATCGTAACTATCAGGGCTCATGGGAAAAGTAGGGTTGGAACAGACGGTTTAAAATCTACCAAGCTCGGACTGGAGTGCTAACACAAACAGTACATATCACAGTGAAATGACCAGCACAGTGGATGTTCTCCCAGTCTCTGCATCTAGGGACATCTCTGTATCCTGAAGTCTGGGGCTCAGGCTTCCTCCTCTAAGATATAGGTCCTGGGCAGCAGTTGCTCCTAAAAGACTTTTTTTTTTTTTTTTTTTTTTTTTTTTTTTAAGATTTTATTTTGAGAGAGAGAGAGAAAGGAGAGGTAGATACAGGTTTCCTGCTGATCAGGGAGCCCGATGCAGGGCTCCATCCCAGGACCCTGAGATCATGACCTGAGCCGAAGGCAGCCACCCAACCGACTAAGCCACCCAGGCACCCCTGAAAGACACCACTTTGATCTAATTTTGAATTATTTAAAATATCCAGGATGCAGCCTTCTTCCTCGTTTCACTGAGGGGGGAAGGTCTTTATGATCTCTTCATCAGCAGCAACAGCTTTGCTGAAGCCCTTACAATGGTGGAAAACCCAGCAGTTGCTAAGGCCTCCGGGACAAACACAGTTTGCCCTAGAGGAAGGCACCTCTGGAGGCTTTCAGGCTTTTTTTCTTCAGACCTCCCTATTTGCTAAGGCTTCCTCTTGGCTGGTGAGGAAATTCACCCAGATTGCTTGAGAACATACACATGTCCAATACTATTCCCAAGGACACTGATTTCCTAGTTCTCAACTGCATTTGAAATAATTCATATTAAAAAAAAAAACCAACAAGGTGCTATAAAAGACTGAGTAATTTTTTGGCTTTCTTACGTTGCCTTACACTCCTGAGGGTCACGTTAATTGGACTTGAGTATGCCTGCATCTGCACAAACGGAGATGTCTGAGCCCTCCCTTGTGCTTTTGATAATCACATTGAAAGTTTTAAAGTGATTCTAAGAATTCCAGGGTTGGAGGGTAGCTCTTGCCTCCGATTGTTCCTGGCGTGCAGGGAGAGCTTACTGACTCCTAGTCGCACACTAAGGACTGGGGCAAACCCTGAGTAACTGCCCTTCGGAGGTATGGCCCACACTGGTAGTATGCACCACGCAGAGGACTGAGATGGCATGGGCTTGACTCTTACATTTCCTCACTTCCTCTACTCTGCTGCCAGGATGAACTTGAACCCATGCCATGGTACATAAACAGCAGAAATTGAATATTTGGTTAACTCATTCTTTTATGGCCCTGATGCAAAGCTCAAAGGTAGTGGTTCCCAAAAGTCAATCGATGGCAAGAAGAGAAAAAATAAGAATTATGAGCTTTTTCATGGAGTGAAATGTATTCTATTTATAAATTGGTTATGAGGTCATATCTTTACTATTTCTTTCTTTTTTCTCTTTCTTTCTTTCTTTCTTTTTTTTTTTTTTTTTTTTTTTTGCTGTTTAAATTCTTAATGGCAGAATGCAAAGATGGCAATATTATAGTGGTTCCCAAAACATTCAGAGGGATTTTGCTGGTCCATGAAATAACAATGCTTGGAACCACAGCTGTGGGTCGAGGCACTTGATGGGACTCCGAGAACAGAGATGCTCAGCCCAAGGAATGTTTTCTGTAAAGGGGGTGGGGGGCCGGGGGAGCCGAGGTCAGCTTGGAGAAACCACCAGTAATCTCAGGTAATACCACATAACCTTGGTTTGGACTCAGTGAGTGGATGAGTAACTTTTAAAAATGGAATAAAATCTTGTGTACAACTCATTTCCCAGAAACTTGTGCAATCCTCGTCTAGCCACATCTTCATCTAGCTAGGACTGGAAACTGGGATAATTCATCCTTCATCCGCTCACCTGTGGCTAAGTACTCAGGTAGTAAACTTAAGGCTTTAGAGAAAAATTGGGGTTGGGGGAAAAGGCTTCATCAAATGCGGAATAAATACCAACCTTCACACTGTATGAGGCTGGAGAGAAAATGTGGCCTGTGTTGATTCTGTGTATACATTTCCCCATTCCTACCATGTTCCCAAGGCCCTGGGTTGAAGCATGTATCACATGCCTGTTTACAAAACCAGGCAGAAATGTAAACAAACGAAGGAGAGACCACGGCTTGTGCGTATGTTAGTGGAAATGTCTGTTTACATCTTTATAGACAGGGATCGAGCCCAGGCACTCTGAAAGGATGAGACCTCACTCATGGGTCAGTGGTGAAAAATATTATCAACCCCTTAGCAGATTCTTCCTTAAGAAAAAATTCTATGGGCCAAACGAAAAATGTAATGTTTCTCTCTCTTTCTTTTATTTCTTTAAAAGTCCCTTTGGGCGCTAATGAAAATGCCGTAAAATGTTGCTGCATCCTCTACACTTAACTCACCAAATTGCAATTTGGTAAGAAATATTTGTTATTTAAAGGCCTTGTAAGTTCTCAGAAACAGTGAGCGACGAGGGTTGTTTTGTTGAGGAATTTTTTTTTTTTTTTTCATTTTCATCTTCCCTGCATCTCCTTCTCCATGTTACGTGGCTGGTGTTGATTGAGTATTTGCTGAAAGGATGTGTGCACATGAGGCCACCAAAAACTAATTCAAACTTTTCAAAGTTTTAAATTCTGTGTTCAAATGGCCTTTAAACGTGGAGGTACATTTTTCCCCCCTCTATGATAATAATTTTCTTTAGTTTTTAGTTTCTTTAATTTTCGTTAGACACAGCCCACGATGCTTCCGGTTCTTGTCAAAGCGGCAGTGAGCCCGCACAGACATAAAGTCTAAATATTCCTTTAAATACCTTCCTTTCCTGGGACCCAGAGAAAGCATTCGAGAAAGCTCTAGGTGTCAGGGAGGAAAGAAACCAAGTCTTCCGGCTGACTTAGCCAAGTTCTGTCTGTAACTTTTAAAAATATTCTCATTGAACAGTCAACTCTCTGTGCTCAGATGTTGTGGCACCACCCAAGGTCCTACACATATGGAATATACTTGCATGATTAAGACACGTGATGATACCGGTTATTTCTTAACCATGCGTTGTGTATTACTGAGAAGAAGCGACACTGAGAACTGGGATAATAATGATAAATGGGGGGGGGGGGCTGATGATTCCACTTAGTCTGTTTTTAGGTATATTTTCTTTACAAAAAAGTCGCACTTCAGGGCGCCTGGGTGGCTCAGTGGGTTAAGCCTCTGCCATCGGCTCAGGTCATGATCCTAGGGTCCTGGGATTGAGCCCCACATCGGGCTCTCTGCGCAGTGGAGAGCCTGCTTCTCCCTCTCTCTCTGCCTGTCTCTCTGCCTATTTGTGATCTCTCTCCCTATCAAATAAATAAATAAAATATTTTAAAAAAATCGCACTTCTTGTGGCCCCTGGTGTTGGAGGCTTTCCGTCTGTATCGGTCTATGCCTTAGTCCTTCGTGTTCATCAGGAGCATATCAACAACTGTGTGCTCTCCTGCGGAGACCGGTGCATTGCTAATGGGTTTTTAGGCGTTAGGTTCATCATGTCCTCCTGCCTCTGTCCGAGGCGTCTCTCCGGTGTTCGATGATACTTAATGATTTCACGAAACCATTGCTTTGTTGTGCTTCAGGGAAAGGTCTGCTCGTGTGGCAGGTTCCTGGCCACAGGGCTCTGGGTCTGGGACTGTGCAATGCCGCTGTAAAATTACTATTGGTCGGAATACCCTAGGTGTGAAGAAAGTGATGTGGTTTGGTCAATTCTCAGTGGAGCTTTTCTCTTTATTGCTATTTGTCTATTCTATTTTAATAAACCAAGGGGTAGATGCAGGGAGAAGGAGCCGCAAATCAATTATATGAGCCATGTAGCAGCTTTAGTGGGGCTTGAATGGCAAAGGACGTACTTCACCGAAATTGTATATTCAATTCCTGAGGTCTACATTGAATCTGTTCAGATCTATTCTACCCTTCAGAGTCCTGAAAACACTGGAGCTGTCTATTTCGACGAAGAGTTGTTCACAAGCACACAATCAAGAATGAGATACTGTTTTCTCTAGTGCTCTTGCAGTAATAACAGACAAAACAATGGTTGTATTACAGTCCCCTTTAAAGTTTTTAATTTAATGGGAGACTGTCCTGCCTTTCAGCCAGGGTTAGTATATTGATGCATTAACTCTTCAAATATGTGCAGTCGGCGAGCCTGTGGAGGGTGCTGGTGGTGGGGGGAGGCAGCATTTTTAGGCAAAAGGTGATCTAAAGACTGGGATCCTTTTCATTTCATTTAAATATAAATGTTGTGCCACAGCCTCTCAAAGAATCCAGTTACTCGGGATCCTAGGATACAGAGGACAAAAATGCTTTTGATCTGTGAGTCTAGTCATGATGCTAAAGTCATCCAACCTACTCAAGGGGGCTTAATCACTACTTCTCCCCCATTTAACAGCAGCCCAGTTCCCCACCGTTCGATTCCTTCTTCATCCTCCCCAGACTCTGTTTCCCTTCCTTTTCTTGATGACCCAGAAGCGTGACCCTTATTTCTTTCTGGTCCTCACTTGTGCTGAATGAACCTATGGGCTTTTTGTTTGTGCTGTGAGATTTTGGTGGAAAGAGTGCCGCCATTTTGATATTCAGCTCCAGAAACTACCTCCCTTCCACTTCCACTGCTGTGAGATTAAAAGAGTCAATGCTTGTGCTCCTCAGAGAAACAATAATGGAAGACAAAAAAATGAGTGGTTTGAAAAGTCAACTTAATTGAGGTATACATTATATATGGTGAAATTCACCCTTTATGTGTACTGTTCTATAAATTTTAACAATGTACACAGTCATATCAACTACCACAACAATGATATAGAGAACATTTCTGTTTCCCCCTTAAAATTTCCCTTCTGCCCCTTTGTAGTTCATCTCTTTCTCCAAGTCACGGCCCCTGGTGACCATTGATCAATTTTCTGTCCCTACAGTTTTGCCTGTTTCAGGAAGCTATACAGGTAGACTGATACGATAGATAGCCTTTGTGTATGGCTGCTTTCATTCGGATAAAGCTTCTGAGATTCACTCATGTATTGCAGATAGTAGCAGAATGTTTCATTTTATTACAGACTAGCTTTTCATGTATGGAGCTAAAACCTTTTGCCCACGTACCAGGCGACGAATATTTGGGCTATTTCCGGGTTTGGGGCAATTTTTGATAAAGTTGCTGTTAACCCTTGCAAATAAGTTTTTATATGGATGTATGTCTTCATTTCTCTCCTGTAAATCCCTAAGAGTGGGGTCCTTGGGTCAGATGGCAAGTGTGTATTTCATTTTGTAGGAAACTGTGAAAGTGTTTTCCAAAGGGGTTGCTGCCATTCTGCATTCCCACAGCGAGAGGGGAGGATTCCATTTACATCCTCACCAGCACTTGGTACCTTCAGAGTTTTGGAGCTGAGCCATTCCAGTAGGTTGCTCATAGAATCTCATTTCAGTTTTACTTTACATTTCCTTAATGACCAATGATGGTCAGCATTTTTGTGTGTGCTTACTTGCCACCTAATCTCTTTGTGTGTGTGTGTGTATGTGTGTGTGTTAAAATACACAAGACATTAGTAGTAGCCCCTGGCAAACACTTACCAGGTTTCTGTCTCTATGGATTGGCCTATCCAAGCGATTTCATGTAAGTGGAATCATTCACCATGTAGCCTTTGTGTCTGATTTCTTTCACTCAGGACAATGTTTTCTTTATTCTTTTTTTTTCTTAATTTATTTATTTGACACAGAGAGGGATCACAAGTAGGCAGAGAGGCAGGCAGAAAGAGAGAAGGGGGAAGCAGGCTCCCTGCTGAGCAGAGAGCCCAGTGTGGGGCTCAATCTCAGGACCCTGAGATCATGACCAGAACTGAAGGCAGAAGCTTAACCTGCTGAGCCACCCAGGTGCCCCGAGGACAGTGTCTTCAAGGTTTATCCACATTGTAGCATTTATCAATACATCATTGCCTTTTCTTTTTTTGTCCTTCAAATGTTTAATACGTGTATTTCTACATAATTTCCCCTGGGTCCTTTGATTAGAAATATGTTGAAGACATATTTCCCACCTAAAGACTGTTGTTTTTTTTTTTTTTTAAGATTTTATTTATTTATTTTAGAGAGCGAGAGAGCAGGGGGAGGGGCAGACCCAATGTGGGGCTCAATCCCAGGACCCCGAGATCATCACCTGAGTTGAAACCAAGAGTCAACGCTTAATTGACTACCCAGGTGCCCCCTTAATGACTGGTTTTTTTTTAATTTTTAATTTTTTTATTAATGTATAATGTATTATTTGCCCCAGGGGTACGGTCTGTGAATCATTAGGGTTATGTACTTCACAGCTCTCACCATAGCACATACCCTCCCCAATGTCCATAACCCAACCACCCTCTCCATACCTCCCTCCCCCCAGTAACCCTCAGTTTGTTTTGTAAGATTAAGAGTCTCTTATAGTTTGTCTCCCTCCCGATCCCATCTTGTTTCATTTATTCTTTTCCTACCTACCAAACCCCCCACATTGCATCTCATTTCCTCATATCAGGGAGATCATATGATAGTTGTCTTTCTCCAATTGACTTATTTCACTAAGCATAGTACCCTCTAGTTCCATCCATGTTGTTGCAAATGGCAAGATTTCATTTCTTTTGATGGCTGCATAGTATTCCATTGTATATATTTATATATACCACATCTTCTTTATCCGTTCATCTGTGAATGGACATCTAGGATCTTTCCATAGTTTGACTATTGTGGACATTGCTGCTGTAAACATTGGGGTGCAAGTGCCCCTTCGGATCACTACATTTGTATCTTTAGGGTAAATACCCGGTAGTGCAATTGCTGGGTCGTAGGGTAGCTCTATTTTCAACTATTTGAGGAACCTCTATGCTGTTTTCCAGAGTGGTTGCACCAGCTTGCATTCCCACCAAAAGTGTAGGAGGGTTCCCCTATCTCTGCATCCTTGCCAACATCTGAATGACTGATTTTTTAATTGAGGCATAATTGATATTTTTTATGCTTCAATGATAATCCATCTTATGGATATACAATATTTTGTTTATTCATTCATGTCCATGATGGACATTTGACCTATCTCCACCTTTAGTTATTGTGAATAGGGCTCCTATGAACATTTGTGGACGCAGTTTTGTTTGAACATTTTAAACTCTTTCGGTTATATAGGAGGGGGATATTTTGGTTATCTTGCAATTCTCTGTATAACTTATTGAGGAACTGCCAAACTGTTTTCCACAATGTCCAAACCATTTTATATGCCCACCAGCAAGGTAGGAACATCCTAATTTCTCCACATGCTTACCAGCATTTGTTCTTTTCCTTTTCTTTCTTTCTTTCTTTCTTTCTTTCTTTCTTTCTTTCTTTCTTTCTTTTTTTAAATTACATTCATCTTAGTGGTTATAAGATGTTCTCTCATTGTGGTTTTCATCTGCATTTCCCTAATGACTAAGGACACTGGGCATCTTTTCCTATGTTTCTTGACCATTCATATCTCTTCTTTGGAGAAATGTCTATTCAAGTCCTTGACCCATTTTAAAATTATACTGTTCGATTTTTTGCTGTTGAGTTGTAAGAGTTCTTTACATATTCTGGATTGTAGACTCTTATTAGATAAGTGATTCTCAAATATCTTCTCCTATCCTATGGGCTGTCTTTTTACTTTCTTGATAATCCTTTGATGTACCCAAGTTGTGAATTTTGATGAAGTCCGAATTAGTGTTTTTTTCTTTTGTTATTTATGCTTTCGGTGTAATATCTAAGAAACCACTGTTAAATACAAGGTTGTGAAGATTCTCCCTTATGTTTTCTTCTAAGATTTTATGATTTTGCTTGCAGAGTTAGGTTCTTAATCCATTTGGGGTAAATTTTTACATGGGGTGTGACTTAAGGTTTCAACTTCATTCTTTTGTGTGTGGATGTCCAGTTGTCCCAGCACTTTGTGTTGAAGACCCTTGTTTCCCACTGAATGTTTTTGGGAACCTTATTTGAAATCAATTAGCAATAAGTGTGGGTTTATCTTGGTTCTAGTCCATTAATCTGTATGTCTATTCTTATGCCATTACCACATTATTTGGAGTAGGGTAGCTTTGTAGTAAGTTTGGAAATCAGGAAGTGTGAGTCCTCCAGCTTTGTTCTTTTTTTGAGATTGATTTGGCTATTTGGGGTCCCTTGCAACTCTATATAAATTTCAGCATTTCTGCAAAGGCCATTGGGAATTTAATAGTGATTACAATAAGTCTGTCACTTGGGTGATACTGCTATTTTAAAATTAAGTCTCCCAGGGGACATGGCTGGCTCAGTTAGTAGAGAACAGGACTCTATTTCAGGGTCATGAGTTCAAGCCCCACATTGGGCACAGACTTTACTTAAGAAACAATAATTAAGTCTCCCAATCTATGAGCATACAGTATATTTTCCTGTATTTAAGTCTTCTTTAATTTCTTTCAGCAATGTTTTATAGTTTTCATTGTAGATCTCTTACATCTTCATGGTTAAGTTCATACCTCTCCTCTAGTACATTGTTCTTCCAAATTTTTTGTCCATTTTTAAATAATTGGGCCATTTGTTTTCTTATTTCCAAATTTGTGACAGGTCTTTATATAGTCTGGATGCTAGTCTCATCAGATATATGTTTTTACAAATGGTTTCTCCAATTCTGTGTCTTAACCTTTCATTTTCTTAACAGTGTCTTTCAAAGACATTGTTTTTAATTTTGATCAAGCCCAGTTTATCTATTTATTTTCTTACTGTTTGTGCTTTTTGTGTCTTATCTAAGAAATGTTTGCCAAACCCAAGATCATAAAATCTTCTCCTGTTTTCACATAGAAATTGTATAGTTCTAAGGTTTTATGGTCTATGATCCACATTTAGTTAATTTTTGCATAGAATGTGAAATGTGGACTTTTGAATCTAAAATGAAACATTTCAATTTCCATTTTGTTACTTACTAGTTGTGTCATATTAGACAAAACCTGTAACATTAATCCCAGTTTCTTCATTTGAAGCAAAGATAGTCATGTTTACTTCCTGATCTGTCAGAATTGTTGTGAGGAGCAAATGAAAAGAAGTAGAAAAGTGCTTTCTAAAATCAGAGCATAAATGTTAACTGTTATTTCTAGCTGACAGCAGCAAAAGAACGATGATAGAAGAATGTGTCATAATTGGGGGAAAGCCAGAATTCAAACAATTACTGGCAGTAGAGTGAGGTGTTTGAAAGCACTGGCTTTTCAACAGACCTGTGGCTGAATTCCGGTTTTGCCACCTCTTGGGGGAAGAACCTCACAGAAAGTACTAAGCCTTTACTTCCCAACTTCCACATCTGTGCAATGGGGAAGGAGTGGACACTCCACAGGGTGCTTGCAGGCTGAAGGGGAGTTAAGTACAAAGCCCAGTGAGCTACACAGACTAGGGGATTAGTAAATGGCATTTTTTGTAGGGCGCCTAGGTGGCTCAGTCGGTTGAGCGTCTGACTCTTGATTTTGGCTCAGATCATGATCTCCAGGTCATGAGACTGAGCCCTGTGTTGGGCTCTGCACACAGCCAGGAGTCTGCTTAAGATTCTCTCCCTCTCCCTCTCCTCCTTCCCCAACTGGCACTGCACATGCTCTCTCTCTCTAAAATAAATAAATATATTTTTTTAAAATAAATAAAAAATAAATGGCATTTTTGAGAGAGAATGGCTATATAGAGAGACTATATAATGAATATATATACACACACATAGTATAATAAAATGATCATGTGGGCTATCATGTTTATACAGGTGCTTTAGACCAAGGTGCAAAGATGAAGGTGAAAAGAAAGAATGCACCTTGCACTCTCCCACCTCTGGGAAAGTACACCTGCTCTTGGAACATCATTCCAACATCATTCCCTTTGCTTGTCTGGCTTCATTTTTTAGGATTTATTTCTAGCGGCATCTTCTCTTAGGAAGTGATGTGTTACCACTCTCCTCACACTGTCTGTTCAGGCACCTGGGTGGCTCAGTTGATTAAGCGTCTGCCTTCGGCTCAGGTCATGATCCCAGGATCCTGAGATTGAGTCCTTCATTGGGATCCCTGCTCACTGGGAAGTTTGCTTCTCCCTCTGTCCTTCTCCCCTGCTCATGATCTCTCTCTGTCTCTCTCTCTATCTCAAGTAAATAAATAAACAAATAAAACCCTTAAAAAAATTCTGTTCACAGAGTGTATTATACATACTTTTTTACAGCAAACCACACTATCTCATGATTATCTGCTCTTCAGTCAGCTTTGTTGATTATACAGCCAGCTCCTTGTAGGAAGGGAGCTGTCTTTGAGCCTGTCAAATCCCACATAATGTCTGGCATAGGGTAAGAGCTCAATATAGGCATGTGAAATGGAAACTTGCATATATATTATTAATTTCTAATGTGGACATAGATAGATTTTTGGCAGCTGAACTTTCTTGTTAGTTTTATAGCATAATACTGATGTCGACCCTCAATAGATCTAGTAGACTTACCCTTTATGGAACAGTTCTGGAAGAGGGCCTACTTCTCTTGGAGTGTCCACACCCATACAGTAACACCTGTCACCAAGTTTGAAGTAATAACACGGACGACAGATGAACAGATAGAGCATTTGTCCAGGAGAAATGACACAGCCTGCCTTAAAAAGTTTTCCATCAATGAATGCCGCTCAAAATAATCAGTTCTTCTGAAAAACCATGATACGGAATAAACGGCAAGGTCGGTCTCAGTAGTACTTAAGAAAAAAGGATTTAATTAAATGCCCATGTGTTGAAACATTTAACAGTTTGCATAATACGGAATTTTCTGAAAAGAGGAAATAGTGGCTCATAGAAACTTCCATTAAACTGTGACTGTACCTCCCTAATTCCATGATCAGAACATCTCAGCCAATGACCTCACACACGTGCGGCCACCTCATAATAAACTGAAGTAATCGTCAGTAACGAGCTGGTGACAAAGAGGTAGGAGATGACACAATGGAATGGTTCAGGCTGACACCTGTTATGTGCCTTGCTCTTGAGGGACTGGGTCATGCCAGAGTGCACCGATCCCAAAGGGCCTCTTTGTCCCACCATACTTTACCAGAAACTCATGACCCATAGGCAAGAGCGCTTTTATGGCCATAGTGTCATGCCAGGAAATGTTGATTCATGGCACAAATGGCAGAAATGTGTTTAAGTACCAAACACTAACACTAAAGAATGTGCACATCAGGGAATAAACAGCAAGAAGCTGAAAAATGTATAAGCTTAAAAAAAAAAAAACTGACAAGAGTTCCTTGCATCCACAGAAATACACCTCTTTGGTCTCACCTTGCTCTGTTATTCAACAGTCCCAATGGTGTGACTAAGGGTCATAGCACCTGGCACTGAATCAGTCCTTCAGAAACATACCTTGTCCAAGGCTATTGGCATAAGTGAAGAAGAGAACACAGAGGAGAGAGAGCAAGTGGCCATGAAGAGAGGTAGTCAAGGGGCACCTGGGTGGCTCAGTCATTAAGCATCTGTCTTCAGCTCAGGTCATGACCTCAGGGTACTGGGATTGAGTCCTACATTGGGCTCCCTGCTCAGCGGGGAGTCTGCTTCTGTCTCTCCCACTTTCCCTCCTCCTGCTTGTGCTCCCTCTCTCTGTGTGTCAAATAAATAAATAAAATCTTAAAAGAAAGAGAGAGAGAGAGAGAGAGAGGTAGTCAAGAAAAGAAAGCAATTAATGGGGACACTCGAGCTAAGCACCAAGGAAATGACCCCATGTCCTCTCTTCTTCCTCTCATTACCCATTTAGTAATACATCCTGAGAACTTGCTTCGTCCTGGCGACTGTGGTAAATGCTTTCCACCGTGTTGCCCCATTTTATTCCAACCACGACCCTGGGAGGCAGGTTCAGTCATTACTGGTTACAGATGGGCCCTGGAGCTGGGAGCACCGTCTACCCTGCTCAGAGTCCCACCATGAGCTGGGCTTTGAACTAAAATCTGTCTGACGCCAGAGTCCAAGATCACACATAATCAAATCATTAAAAATCCAGAAATTATAAAGCACAAATATGGGAGAAAAATCACAGGACCAGTGGCAGTATGATTTTACCATGTACATGAACTAGCAAGAAACACAGGGAACGTACTTGAACTGATAAATACAATGGTTATTTATTTATTTTTTTTTTTAGAGTACTTATCCCGGGAGGCCATATGCTTGAATCTGTCACATTTAAGAAAAATGTCAAAACTGACCATCCATTTTATTCAAAAGATTTAAGTCCAAATGGCTTTGTTCCTAAAACATCAAATTCAAGCTCAAATTCGAAAGACCTGATCCAACCAATGACAGGACAAAGAATGCACGCCAGGCTCTGAAAGACGGGCTCCATCGTGTTGGAATAAGAGTGTAGTTTATAAGGTGACTGACCGCTTTCAAGAGGACAATCCTTGGGGTTTATAGTTTTGGCATTTTCATACAATCAGTCACTGCCTTCTATTTCCAACCCACACAACACAAGATATCAAGGGCAATATAATGGAAAAAATACATATAAGAAAGAAAAAAAAATGAAAATATGAACTGCCATTTGACCTTCCAGGGATGACTTAAACAACACGACACCCCGAAGATCAATCTCACGGGGCAAGAGTGTAAGTACTGGGGGATCTCGGGCTCTTCTGGGTGCATACCTGTCCCCCCACAGAACCCAAACAACTAAGGAAAATTCTGGTTGTGCGCTGTTGTACATTTCTTCTTTTCTCTTTTATTCTTTCTATTCCTGGTGAGGACTATGCCACCTGAGGTAATGAGGAAGCCAGAATGGGGAATTGCACTAAAAAGGGCAAAGAGTTACTTGTTTAAGAGGAAAAAAAAAAAAAAAAGAAAGAGGATCGAGTCAAGAGTGAAGAATGTAAACAGGGCTGCTGGTCAGAGAGACTGTGGCGGGGAATTAAGAGGTGAAGCTGAACAGGGAAGGTGTGGGGAAGCTTCCAGAAGCGGGAGACACAGAGAATGAGAAGAGAGACTTCCAGAAGTGCTGGCGAGGATGACAAATGTTGGCTATTCTTTAAAGTTTCAAAAAACGTGCTTGTAAAGATTGGAGTTACAGGCCCACCTTGGAGATACCTAGGGTTCGGTTCCAGACCACCACAGCGAGGATTGTAATAAAGCCAGTCAAATGAAATTCTTCTGGTTTCCCGTGCATATAAAAGTTATGTTTTCACTATACTGTAGTCAATTAAGTGTGCAGGAGCACTATGTCTTCAAAAATGTACATACCTCGATTTAGAAATATATTATTGTTACAAAACGCTCGCCATCGTCTGAGCTTTCAGTGAGACATAATCACTGAGCACAGGTCACCATCATAAATATCATAATAAGGAAAAAGTTTGAAATATTGTGAGAATTATCAGAAGGTGACACGGAGACAGGAAGTGAGCACATTCTGTTGGAGGAAAAAAATGATGCTGGTAGATTTGCTTGACCCAGGGTTGCCAGAAATCTTAAATTTGTAAAAAAAAAAAAAAAAAAACACAGCATCTATGACATGCAATAAAGCCAAGTGCAATAAAATATGATATGCCTGTATTTTAAATTTCTTTTGGTTGTGGAATTGTGTTTCCCTGACTGCAACACAAGACCGGGCCATGAGTAGTTCCTGATTTATGCAGGATATAGTAGAATAACCTTTATAGCAAGTACTGTAGAAGGAGGACTCAGGGGAGGACTTTAGGTTGATTATAAATCCTCATAATTGTATGAAATTTCTGTGGTCACGGATACATGTATACTTTGAAGTGATGAGAACCTTCATGCTCATAACTTTTATCAGATTCCTTTTTTTAAAAATTTATTTATTTGAAAGAGAGCAAGCGTGCGCGTGGGGGTGGGGGAGGGGCAGAGAGACTGTGGAGCCGACTCCTGGCTGAGTGTGGAGGCCGACTGGAGGCTCCATCTCACGACCCAGAGATCACGACCTGAGCGGAAATCACGGGTCCGAGGCTTAACTGCGCCACCGGGGGCTCCCCAGCTTTTATCAGATCCTTAAAGAGATTGTGACTCTTCTTACAAAATATGAACAGACAGCCACTAGGGAGAGAGAAGATACCCTCTCAGGGCAAAAGACCAAGTTAAAAAAAAAAAAAAAAAAGTAACCACAGAAGAAACCTGATTTCTAATCGTACTACAAAAGCTTCAGAAGTTAGTCCAGATCCATTTATTTTGCCCGAGACACCAACGTATTCCTTCCCTCCCCGTAAATTCCTCTCCTGATTTCCTTGGTATCTGAAAATAACATTCAGTGGTGAGAGGTTTTTTTGTTGGTTGGTTCGTTTTTAAAGAAAGTACTCCATGAACGTGCTAAATAAAGCAGGGGAAAGAACCACTGGCATTTTGGGGGACTCAAGAAAGGTGAAGGGAAATCAGAGTTCAACTCACAAGCTCGTCATTCACAGTAGTTGGAACAAGGCATCACGAGAAGCCCGGAAATCAGGGGGCAAAGCACAGCAAATATCAGTGAGTATTAGGGTCGTTGGACTGATCACCTGTGGCGTTGAGGTAGATGGAAAGACATCTCCAGTGATGACTCTCTTACTGAAAGCATTAGCCCATCACGCCAGTCACAGAAGCCTTCATGCAACGCATCATGGCTTAGACATCCCATTCTGCTAACTGGATGGACATCTAAATTCTGGAGGGCAAAGAGCACCCATGGGAGGACTGAGAACCATGAAAACCTGCCATTGCTTGGCTAAGTTTGTTCAAACCACCTACTCAAGTGTTTTAGGCAAACCAAACAGGAGGCACAGAGCAGCTCCCAAGTCTTTCACACACGCCTTCCTCCTTCATTTGCCTCATTCCTCCTGGCAGAGCAGCGCCCACAAGAACACACCATTATCTTACTCAAGACCAAAAATTCAGCTCAGGGTCTCAGGAGAAGGCCGTCAGCCAATCAGTCATAGTCTCTGGGGTTGGGGGAGCCGAGTCCCAGGCATGCCACCGGCATTCGTTAAATGCTTATTGAGTCAATGAGTAGCTAAATGAGTAAACTACAGACCTCTTTCCTCCCTCCCGTCACTGTGGTTCTGTAACTTTCATTCTAATCCCCAGGACCTGCGAAGATGATGTGGCGGGCCCAAGGGAGAATGAAGGACTCAGCGGGTGGGAAGACTGGCTCTGTCCCTCTGAGCCAAGGGACCTTCTGGAATTTATTTCATGGCTTTGAGGGCTCAGTTTTCTCATCGCTAGACTGGGTTAAAACTGGCAACCTTGTCAGGCTACCTTCAATGTTAAATGAGATCCCGTGTTTGAAGGGCCCAGCTCCTGGTCTGCAACTATGGGCACCCATGCTCCCTCTCTCTCTCTCCCTCCTCTCCCCTACCCTGCACAGTGCAGAGATCGCAAAAGAAGAGAAAAAAAGAGAAAAAATAAAATGAATGGAGACAAAGGATGGGGAATCCACGCCACCTACTGCTGCCTGGGGCGGGGGTCGCCAGTTCTGTGGTCTCTTGAGGATGTCATAAAATAAGGGTTTGAAGAGCTCTATTATTTGTTCATCAGAAAGAGGGGCAGGGGGAGGGGGATGACAGGGGTGGGAGTGTGAAGAATTAGAGCCTTTTGGGGTGGAACAGGAGAGGGGGAGGAGGAAAAGAAAAGGAACACAGGGTAGGATCCAGACTGGAAGAAGACACGGATGGGATTTTCCCAGTATGGGGACTGCACCTCTGCTCAGAGGTGAATGGAAGTTCAAAACCAAAGGGTTGTTCCTCTTTCTTTTCTGTTCCTGTTCCTACACAATCTTCCCCTTCAGTCTACACATGTAGGAGACCATACTCATGCACGTGCATCTGTGTGCTTGTTGAAGATAGACTATGCATGTGTTCTGGGACAGCAAGGGAAGAGGGGGGCACACATTTATGTCAAATTTCAAAGGTTACAATGGGGCTTTGAAAAGCACTGGCGAGATGTTCTCTTGGGATTAATAACTGAAAAGTAGTTAAATCCTATTACGTCTTTGGACCTGTCATTCCTTATTCCTTTCTTTAAGGTGATAGAGATCATCTGTCTATCTATCCTCTATCATCTATCTACTTACCTACCTACTGTCCATCTACCTATCACCTACCTACCTATCTACCGACCTATCTATTATCTATCTAGCATCACCTTCTTCTATTTCACCATGTAGGCAAGATCTCTGCCATAAAGAATAACGTTACGCTCTGTAGAATGATGCGCAATGTACTATGGGCAGGGTAGGAATATCAGAAAATGCAAACTTCTAAGTTCCAATGAAACAACTTACTCCCTTTTAGACTTTGCAGCCAATGCAGATTTTGTGACAACAGAATTATAAATGCACTGGGCTCATTTCAAGACAGAACATCCAAATTGTAATAAAAATCATGGCTAGGGTTTGGATGTGGTTTGTGTTCCGATATTTTTTATTAAATTTTGTGATATTGCACAACTTCGGATGGGTCATTTTGTGGTTAGGGCCTATCTATTTCTATTAACACATGATGTTTGAAGAGATAAATTGATTTTAACCCATCTTTTCAGCTCATTATTTTGTGGAAGTCACAAGAATATTTATAAATTGCAAAAGGACTTGCTGTGTAATACATCCACCTTCAAATTATAGCAACAGGATGATGTCCCTGTCTTCTTTTTCAAGCTGACCTACAATTGAGTTACTAGCACTTAAAGACATTTGTTATCGAGATGGTTTTCAATGCTTTTAAAAGGAAAGAGTAAAATCTTCTAAAGTGACCATGATATATTTAAGTAAATATTTTCCCCAAAAGTTCCCTGTATAATTGAACTTGAGAAGACACAGGTAAACACACAGGCACGCCGTAGTGTTTTAGAAAGTAATTTACCAATTCCTCTGATTTTGGAAAGCCCTACATGTAAAATATACAGAATCTGCTGCAATTTCTCACAACACCCTTTTTCCTAAAGGTTTCCCAAGTTGGGTGCCCAACAGCCCTGATCAATCAGCTAACCAACGGGCTCAGAGCTCTTAGGGGGAGAAAAATCACTGCTGCTTTTCTCCTCTGCCTTGCGCTCCACTGTCCCCCAAACGGCTTTACAATTGAGTTTACAGATCAAAAGACTTTTTCTACAAATACTCACAAACTTCTGTTGGTATACGCAGAGATTTCCGGAAAAGTCAACATTTACTTAGTGTGAAGAGCTTGGATCTGAGCTGGTGGAGGGATCAGCAGGTTTATCTAACCCAGAAAAACAACTTGAGCAGCTGAACTACACAGGTATTCATCTTGGTCCCCCCAAGGAGCTTGGCTGGCGGCAGTCAAAACCAAAGTGGGAACTTAATAAAAATGAAAATTGTGGTAGCAAAATACACTTACAAGGTTAATGTGACCTCTTGTAGAAAATTTGGGAGGTTAAAGTGGTTTCTATGTAACCACAGTCCTGACTTAGAAAAACCCCAGAGAAACAGCTGCATTTTGATCTACAACTTGCCTTGCCTGCATACGAAACCCCAGCTTTTCAGGGTGTGTGAGTCTTGCGATGCTGGATTTTGAACATGACCTCGGGGGAAAACTGTATGCAGCTCTCATTGAGAAATAACTGGGCTAATAAGACCCATAGAAGTTAAGTTTACGGTTACACATGGGGCAAACAAGTAATGGCTCCAGGGATCCCACGGTTCCATTCTTGGACTACGGAATGACAGAGAGGACAAAAAGGGAGTACTGATGAAGATGATTGTGTCCTCGCACGCATGTTCTCTTACCTGCGAATGTCTCCACTTCTGGCATTGAGTCGCAACTGGCCGAGGCAGCCCTGGCAAGACGCCTTCCAGCTGCTGGAAGATGAGCCCCTGCACGTCCTCGGTGCCATGCTCCAAGTGGGTGACTCCAAAGGGGACAGTGGTGTGAACCACAAGGGAAGGCCCGACTTCGGACGACTCTAGTGTAAGAGGAACACAAAGACACGCCTTGAAGCAGGTCAGAGGGAAATGTCTGTCAGCCTTTCAAACCAGGGTTAAGAACGAATCACAATAAGCAGACCGTAAATAGTACATAAATAGACCACAAACAGGGGGAAACCGATTCTAATCCCTGACCACCAAATTAGACTATCTCTGAAATTCAAAATCAAGCTTCTCTGAAGAGGAGGACAGAGTCACGATGTATATTAGAGAACAAATTTTCAGATCCTACTAAAGAACCAGAAGGAAGGGGAAAAGGAACATCTAGTCATTTCTGCCTCAGGTAAAATCACCATCTCTCCTCCACTAAATTATAAGTTCTCTAGGGCAGGAGCTGTTTCTCAGGTATCGCTTATACTCTCCTTGAATTCGGAGAACAACGTAGATGTTCAGTAAACGCTTCTTCGTTGTCTGTTAAATGAATTGCAAAATAGTTTGTTGAAATTATATAAGTGACAGAATAAAATATCATTACCGTGTTCAAAAAAAAAAAAATCAAGCTTCTCTCTAAAAATGGGCTTGACTTCCGAATATTCTTTATCTTTGAAGCAGCACTAAGAGTAAAACCATCCTCATTCATCCCACGAACTACTTTCCGTTTTTGTTTGCCATGGAGTTTACGTGTTTGTTTTGCAGCATTTCCACGAATTCAAATAATGCACGTCACCTTCGTCTCTTTCACTCTTTGGTGGAATACAGAAAATCGAATGAAGTTTTAGATGAGAGCAAAGTGGCTGAGGCATTACAAAACACAGTCTTGACAGGGACATTAAGAGTCTGCCTGTTATTATGATTTTAAATCATGTAGAAGAGAAAGTTGAGGGGAGGCAATCATAGATCTAAAAATGCATGAAATTGGGGCACTTGGGTGGTTCCGCCGGTGAAGTGTCTGCCTTCGGCTCAGGTCATGATCCCAGGGTCCTGGGATCGAGCCCCGTATCAGGCTCCTTGTGCTTCTCCCTCTACCCACCCCCCACTTGTGATCTCTCTCTCTCTTTCAAATAAATAAATAAGTCTTTAAAAACATAAAATGCATGACATAATAAGACAGTTGGTTCTCCCCCACCCCTCGCTGAAAGAAGAGAATATTGAAGTGTGTAAGGTCTGACAGGGGCTGGCAAGCCTGATTCTGAAAATTCTCATTTTGGACCGTCGAGGGTAAGACAACAATCTAGGTGTGCCAAGTGTGTTTGAACAATTTTACACACTAAAAGTACTCCGTGGCACAACATTAAGCCACTGACTTGCTACAGGCCCGCTTACCTTCTTTCCATTTCAGAGTTTTTGTTTTGTTTCATTTTCTGTAAAATCAGAATCTTTGTACCGATCCCACAGTTCTGTGGTGAGGATTAAGGGATGAACGGCCGGGGAGAGCTCGGCACAATTTCTGGCACCGAGCAGGGGCTTCATCAATGGGAGCCACGAGAACAGAAGCAATACTCCTGATATAGACAAAAGAAAAGGTCCCGTGCTCTTGCCCGAATGATAGTGCCTTTTTTTTTTTTTTTAAGTGCTTCATTTTTTCCACTGCTCTCTGCCCAGAGAATCCTGGATTGTGAATTTTACAGAACGCAGGGGAAGGGGGAGTCCCAAAATCCTGTGAGCATTTTAAAGTCAAGCGAGGGCTTCCAAATATTTTTATATGCACGAGGTGGGAGAGCGGACTTTGGAATCCGTGCGGTAAATACGGTGTAAGGAGCCTGTCCCCACAGGGGCTGGAACAACGTGGAGGAGGACACGAGGGACCACCTCTGAACATTCCGCGTTAAACCCGCGAGGCTAGATGTTAGTGGTACCTCGCACAGGGGAGGACCCAGGAGTTCAAGCCCTTCAACCTTGTCACCCATGGGGCACAGGACAGGCTCAGTCCACACAGCGTCCAACTCTTGGCCTAGGGGCCTTGAATTCAAGCCCCATGTTGGGTGTAGTAATTACTTCAAAATAAAATCTTTAAAAAAAAAAATCTGGTCACCCATCTCCCCCCAGGGAGTGTTATTTTGGTTCCCAAGTAATAGATTCAGGGAGGCTTCCTCCCAGCAAGGGGGTGTCAGCCCCATCCCCCTTCTATTAGGGACCAAATCTTCCCAAAGACAGAGAAAGCTACTGGGTCAACCTTCGGAAGCACGAGAGTCGGGGTTCAGAGCTGGCTTATGGATGGCAGGCTTCCAAGGAAAGTGAATGCTAGCCGCGTGCTGGGAATCTGAAGGTTGCACTGACCCAGACATTTTGATGGGGGCTGGGGGGAGGGTTGGGAGTGGGAGAGACTTGTAAAATGACTGAGGGCCGTGATGGTGTCTTGCCAGGTTTCTCCCATTTACATCAGCCATCCACTCTAAGAAAAACAGTAAAAAAGGAAATTTAAGACCCAAAATGAAACTGTTCTTGCATGACAATGAGAGAAAACCTGGCTCTTGTTTTTATTGGAATCAGACGAAAATTTTCCAGAATTTAGATTAAAAATTGAATCGATGCAACCTGAAACAATGAGTTTGAAGGGAACGCTCCCTCTGCCCCCTCTCTCCATGCCCTCCCCAAATGAAAGGGCATCTTTAGAAGCTAGAGCCCCAAAATACAAACAGCCAACCGGAGTTTAAACGTGACTCGGGTTTAGAAAGAGAGCACGGGGAAGAGCCACGAATAAGTGAGTAGGGTTCAGAGCGTCGAGTCATTATAGTCCGTATTCTTGGGTCACTGGGAAGGTGGTAATAATGTTACCTTTTCTCTCCTTCTCTCTATTCAGTTTAATAAGCACAGCACTTCACTTTTGGCATACGAAATGTTAAGTTCACGTTAAGGGGACAACTGTTTCTGTACAACTGTTTCTGTCCACTGGGAGATCAGGGGCTTTAGTGGGAAGGTAAGTACTTGAACCTGAGCACCCCAACGGCCCAGTGGTCCCGGACAACTTAATCTCTCGGGCCTCACCTTCGCACATCAATTGAAAGGGAACATTACTACGTACCTTATAAGGCTGTCACAAGGTTTAAATGGATGAGAACACATAAAACCTTTCTTCAGACAAGAAGTGCTACCCAAATGCTACAGACCCCCAGATCATACTCTTGTTTCGGCTCTATGCCATAGCAGGAGTCGCTTCAGAAGGGGAAACCATGTTGGCTTCTCTCAAAGCTTGAAGACTGATGATCGTATCAACACCCCAGGAACCGTGGCAGACTATTCCTGGATATAGACACAGCTGTTTTTATATATTTGTTTATTGTGGTAAAATAGACATAATCTAAAATTCACCACTTTAACCTGTTTTAAGTATGCAGTAGTCTCGCATTAGGTACACTTAACCCACATCGCCCAACAACCATCATGGATGTGGGTACCCAGAGCTTTTTAATCTCTCCGCGTCAAGTCTACACCCAGGAAACACGGAGCCCCTCCATCCCCGTTCCCCCAGCCCCTGTCAACCACCATTCTGTTCCTCTCTCGGATTCCCACTACTTGACGTGCCTCATAGACACGGAATAATATGACATCCTTTCAGGATGGGTTTATTTCATCTAGCATGATGTCTGTAAGGCTCACCTGTGTTGCAGCAGGTGTCTGAACCCCCTTCCTCTTTAAGACCGAATAATATTCCAGGGTACGGATGGACCACGTTTTGCGTACTCAGTCATCTGTCCATCCATTTATGCGTTCTTCCGCCTTCTGGCTATTTTGAATGAGGCTGATACGAACACGGGGCACCCATATGTATTTGAGGCCCTGCTTTCCCTTCTTTTGGGTGTGTGCCCAGGTGTGGGATGGCTGGACCATATGGTAATGCTATGTTTAAATGTCTGAGGAACCACCGTATCGATTTCCCACAGCAGCGGCCCCATTTCCTCATTCCCACCAGCAAGGTACAAAGCGTCCAATTTCTCTGCATCCTCGTCAACACTTGTTATTTTGTTTTATTTGTTATGATAGCAATTAGTCTACAGTTTTGAATGGGGTCAAAGAGCTAAGAGTTGATAACAACAGCATGAGCCCCAGGGTTAGCAGTGGGGCAGAATTTCTGTCTACAGCTGATGGAACACCAACCTCAAGAAGGCCCTCCAGGGAGATACTTGCAAAGCTGTCCTCTGTCCCCCAAACAAAAACTGAAATTTATCTTAAAATAAGGACATTAGTGCCTCAGAGCCACGGTCAGATCAATCATAAAAAGAACCACTAATAGGTTAAACACACTGAAAGACCCAATGCTCCTTATAACAAAATACATTTGTTTAAAGACTTTATCTCTTTAGAGAGCAAAAGCGTGAGGGGCGGAGAGGGGCAGGAGCAGAGAGAGAGAGCGCCTCAACCAGGCTCCACACACAGCGCAGAGCCTGACGCTCGACCCCACGACCCTGAGACCGTGACCTGAGCTGAAATCAAGAGTCGGACGCTTAACCCACTGAGCCACCCAGATGCCCCAATAAAACCATTTTTAAAACAAATCTTGACTCAATTGTGTTGAGTCAAAGAATGTGATCTGGATGATACTTTAAGATCTCTGGAATGGCTTCAAACATCGTCAGTTTTCCTAAGTGTTGCCTGTGTGCTTGAGTGCTTTTTAGTCATTGAATTAAATTTTAGTTAAGTCCGCTGGGACAATCTTATCAACTGTGTGGTTCTAATCAACTAAGTTCTTATGAATTGTCTGCCTGATCAATTACTGAAAGAGATATATTAAACATCTGTCCTGAATATGGTAAAATTCCCAGTTTTTCCTTTTAATCCTGACAATGTTTGGTTCATACTGAAGCTGTTACCAGTTTCCGGCTATTTCCTGATGCCTTTGAACAATACACTGTGAACATCTTTACATTTAGAAATGCCTTGAAGTTTATTTTCTATTTTTTATTTGTTCCACTCTTCCAACATTTGTTTCTTTTTAAAATTTTTTTTAAAAATTGCCTTCTTTTTGTTTAAACCACTTTTACCCCTTATTTCATTTTTCCTCTTTTCTAGTTTGGACATTATATACTTGGTTTCTGTTTTTAGGGATTACCCTCAGACTTCAGCATCCAAATTAAAGTCAAAAGTTAATATGTTTATCCTTCTCCAGATTCATATAAGAACTTTTGACTACTTAAATTCTGATTTTATGTTTTATCAAGTTTTTTGTCTGTTTGTTTGTTTTTGTCCAGGATTCACGAATTCAGCTTTTTTAAAAATAAATTCAGTGTTTGTATTTATCTATCCACAGCTTCCTTCATGGATCTCACAGCTTGTCTCTAGGGTTATTTTCCTTTTCCCAAAGTATCTCATGTTGAAATTCCTTAATGAGATTCTGTTGAAGGCTTTTGATTTTCTAAAAATGTCTTTATTTCACTGACATTTGTGAAAGATAGTTTTCCTTGGCATGTAATATAATACATTGAAAATATTTGCTCTCAGCACTTTAAAGATACTGTTCATATAGGTTAGCTTGTACTGATGCTGTTAAGAAGTCAACTCCATTGGACAGCAGATCCTCTGAAGGTAATTTTCCTTTTATATCTGGATGTTTCTATTGTTTTCTCTTTGCCTTTGGGGTTCTGCAGTTTGACTTGGCTATCTTGAGATGTCTCTTTTTGCTTCCGTTCTTTGACTTCCTTGAGTTTTCTCAATCTGGAGACTCAGTTTTGTCATGAATTTTGGAAACAATTCTCCCTGTTCTTTCTATTCTATCTTCGTGGGACTTGGATTAGAAATAGAGCAGACGCTCTGACTCTGTCTTCATGTGTCTTGGGTTTCTTTTTAATATTTTCCATTTCTAACTCTCCATGCTAGATTCTATGTGATTTCCTCTGATTTACCTCTCGGTTTACTCTTCTCCCTTCATCTATGTTTTTTATGATATTCCCTTGAATTTCAAATTTAAATATTAAATTATTTAAATAATTAAATATTAAATAAGTAACTATTTAACTTAAATGTTAAATGATTCTTCATCTGTAAAAGTTGTGTTTTTCAGATCTACATGATCCATCTGGATTGTTTCTTTCTCTTTTATTTCTCTCAACGGGGTCAATGTGTTATACTGTGTGTTTGGTTATTCCCCAATCTGTGGTCTTTATGAGTCTGAGTCCCCTTTCCGTTGTGAGGGGTGGCTATCACTGCAGGCTCATGATGGTGTCTTCCTTGTGCATTTTGTGATTTCTTTTTTTTTTTTTTTTTTTTTCCTACTGTGAGCCTAAAGTTCCTAGCAACTGCATCTGAGAAATTCCCTGAGGCCTCAGCTTAAAGAGTGTTCCTTTGGAGATTTACTTTAGCTTCTGACAGATGCCTTGGGGGCAATACTGCCCCTGACTGCTTTAACTAGATTTTTGGAATATACTGGCAGAATGAATTCTTGCATCAAATCTGCCTGACGGTGGTTATGTGGTCTGGCATCTCAGGGGAGACATTTCATTTCTTTTCTTGTTTTTTCCACTCCCCTCAAGGACAGGCAAGCATCTCCATTGCCTTCTTCTGCCAGATAGGATATATCAGATACAGAGAAGTTGTTTATTTTTATTTTTAGAGAAATAGGGAGCGACAGGGAGCACCAGCAGGGGGAGGGGCAGAGAAACAGAGAGAAAGAACATCTCAAGCAGGTGCAGAGCCTGACCCGGGCTCTATCTCACGGACCTGAGGTCATGACCTGGGCTAAAATCAAGAATCAGATGTTTAGGGGCACCTGGGTGGCTCAGACGGTTGAGCATCTGCCTTTGGCTCAGGTCCTGATCTCAGCCAATCCGGTCCTGAGATCAAGCCCCACATTGGGCTCCCTGCTCAGCGGGGAGCCTGCTTCTCCCTCTCCCTCAGCCTGTTGCTCCCGCTGCTTGTGCTCTCTCTCTCTATCAAGTAAATAAATAAAATCTTTAAAAAAAATACCCTGAGGTTTATTTAAAAAAAAAGAAGAAGAAGAAGAAGAGTTGGACACATAACCCACTAAACCACTCAGGTGTCCCCAGTGCTGAGAAACTTTTAAATTTTGAAGAAACAGAGTGATTTTTCTTGGAAGACAGAAGTTATCAAAGTTATCTCAACATAAAGAAAATCAGTATAAACCAGAATATATAAAAGAAATTGAAAACACAGTCAATACATTAATTTTTTAAAAATGGTTCCAAGATCTGGTTGCTTTACTTGTGGTTTGTTTGAAATTATCAAGATAGCATAATGTTTATTATAGACATACACATCATATTTATACATATAAATATATACACAATACTGCAAGTTATTTCTCTGTTAATATTAACAGGCACATTTTTTCCTATTAGGAGGCATAATTAAGAAAAACATGATAATCTCAATATGTATATATAAGTCATTCACTAACATTTAATATCAATTTATTGGGGAAAAGATACATGAGAAAAGTTACTTTCTCAAAACCTGATAGAATATCTTTCTTAAGCTGATGATTTATATCATACTTTACAATGAAATGATACAGATATTTATCAGAGTAAAATCAGCATAAACCAAGGATGCTTAGAAAGACTGGTGGTAAATAACACTGCTCTGGTCAGTGCATTAAGATAAAAAATAGAAATAAAATTTGTAATACTAGAAAGAAAGAAAATTCATATAATTGAAAACAACAGTGACCCAACATGAAAGCCTTCAAATAAATTTAAAGATTTTTTTAAAAGATTTATTTATTTATTTGACAAACAGAAATCACAAGTAAGCAGAGAGGCAAGCAGAGAGAGAGGAGGAAGCAGGCTCTCCACTGAGCGGAGAGCCCGATGTGGGGCTCGATCCAAGGACCCTGGGACCGTGACCTGAGCCGAAGGCAGAGGCTTTAACCCATTGAGCCACCCAGGTGCCCCAAATTTAAAGATTTTGATGTTAAATTGATTTCCCTATATATCCACAAGAATTAGTAAGAAAAAAGTATTAATTAATTACACAAGAGTTTTTTGGAATTTGAATAAAAATGACCCTAAAGGGAAAAATAAAGCAATGAGAATATTTCCTTTTTTTTTCTTTTTGAGAAATCAATGAGTCAAGACTTGTTTTGCCATATATTTAAATATGCTCTAAAGCCACAGCAATTAAAAATGTCCAATACTGATGGGTAAGGATAGTCAGTGAATCAAAATAGATATCTCTGGAAACATATCCTAAAATAGATTTAGGATATCCAAAATAGTGGATAACAAACTTAAAACAATGGAGAAAGACGCATTTTCTATATCGTGCTAAAAAATCAGATATGCAGAAAAAATAACTTAGAATATTCCTCTATCACTTCTGATCCAAATTTGGGACAGTTTCTGCTTTCTTACCTATGTAACCACAGGAAGAATGGACATTCTTCCGTTAGGTGGCAAGCTGAAGCTCCCCGGGACACCTTTACTCACATGCAAGATCTTAGAGACCTCTTCTACCTGGCAAACTTCCCTTTTGGGCAGGATTGATCAAGGGAGAGAGGTGGGATCATGATGGACAGAAGGGTCAGGTCAGTCCTAGGTCCCACCTCCCTCAGGGAAGGAAGGAGTGGCACATACCGTAGCTGCCGGCCCAGGGCAGTGAGGCAACCGTGAAAACCTGTCTTTAGTTCCTGATGCAAAGAGCGCGCGAGTGGGCGTCTAGTGTCGTGTTCAGTGCTGCGGGAAGGACGTGCATGGGGGGCTTCCAGGATTGACCCACCGTCTGACCCGCTGGTGAACCTGCTAACAGGTGTGGCCCGGTGGTGAAATTCAGCAGAAGGATGGATGAACATGATGGACAGCGGACTAGACAAGGCACGCAGGTGGCCGTGTGCGGCTCTCTTCCCTGCACCCTCCTGGCAGTAGAAACTGGTGGCAAGTGTCCTTCTCCCCGCTCCAAGCGGCAGTGGCTCGACAACCCTTGCCCCGGAGCCATAAACGCTCTGATTACAAGTTAGCCTTTTCCTACAGCGCCAAGCCCAGCAGCAAATGTCATGGACAGTAAAACGAGCACATCCCCAAGTCCCACAAATCAATCCAGCCCCAGCTCACCCTGAGGAGGAAAGATCAGCAGGGAAAAGGAAGGATGCTGAGGGGCGGGGAGGGGAAGGGGGCTGAGATGGGAAAATGTGCCCTTCTGAGGTCTTCTCCCCTTCTCCACCTTCCCAGCAAAGCCAACCCAAACAGGAACAGAGCACTCAGCTGCCAGAATTCCAGCTCCTTGAGGTCCCCAGGGGCCTCACTATCCCAAGGGACCCCCTGCAGGTTTCATTCGCTCTTTAATAAGCCCGGTCTGTTTCTTATGGGCAGACGACAGAGACCCAGATTCTTCTGAGCACCTACCCATGTCACAGGCCATTTCATCACCTCCTACCTGGGAGCCCGGCTCGTGGGCACCTTCATTACCTCCAACTGTAACCACAGCTGTGAATGTGTACGGAGTATTTCTATTCATCTGACATGGTTTTCTGGTTTTAACTGAAGAGGAAGGTTCTGGAATGAGAGATGGCTGAAATGACAATGGGCCAGGCAAGGGGGAAAAACGAGTTTACTCACAGTTCTCCCTCTACTTATTTCATTTTTATGCTATCACCTTTGAAGAAAGAGAGTTGTTTTATTTTCTTCCTTCCTCTTTCCCTGGAAGGGGAGACCGGAATAATGGGTAATAGCGATTGCTTTAAATACCCAAGGAAAAGCACTGAAGAGGTCTGAATGAACAGCTTTATCTGGAATACATAAATGGCAGAAAATGTAATTCAAGTATAATTGTGGATTTTTTCCCCTCATTCCTACTGAAGGTAGTTACCTCACTCTTCCTAGGAAACTATCATCTATCATCTAAGATTTACAGAAAATTCTGGTGCTATGTCCCCACCTAAGGAACCAGTTCAGTTTTATTTAGTATAGATGAATCAGATCACCTGCTCCATCCTGACAACACACTGTTTCTGAAGGACATCAATTGAACTTTGGATCTTGACTCAGAAATTTGTCTCTCACCACCCAGCTATGTGACTGAAGGCCGGTCATACTGTCCCTGTGATTCCTCAGGTCAGTGTTGCCACGGGATGACTCATGCGACATATTCATAGTTATTAGGAAAAGCAAAAACAATGAAATTCTTTGGTCAAATATTTTTGAAGTGCCTGTTTTAAATAAAATTAAATAAGACTTCTTAGAGTCCCTAATAGGGTTACTCCCAATCTGATCCTTTAAAGGAAAAATAGCAGGAAATTCTTTTTGGTGGTTTAAAACTTTTATTTAAATTCAGAAAACATAAAAAACAAAAAGGTTACTCAAACACGGTGAAAGGGTATAAAGAGAAAAATAAGTAAATGTATTGCTTCTAACTTAGCCCTGGCAGTCTCACTCCCCAAGGTAATGGCTGTCAACAGTTTCCCATGTATCCTTCCAGAATTTTCTACACATGAGACTGCGTATCTACTTCTCCTCTTCAAAATGGAAATACGTTCTTACTATGCCTATGGTTCTTGAACTTGCTTTTATTCATTTGACCTATCTGTATGGCTTTTTACCAGTTCATGGGGGTCTGCTTAATTTAATAGTATGGAATTACCCCGGTTTGTTACCGGTCATCCTCAGCTGGATATTCCTTTTCCTTTTTTCCAGTTTCTGTGACAAGCAATGAAAGGCCCTAATGAGCACATTTATTCATGTACCTTTGGTGCACTTACGTGAGACCATCTCTAGGATAAACTGCTAGAAATAGGACTGCTGAGTCAAAGAGTAAGCACATTTAAAATTATTTCAGATACAGCCAAAGCGTCCTCCAAAAGGGACACTCTCCCCAGTAGCATCGGAGAGGTCTCGCGTCTCCATACTCTTACCAACACCGAGTCAGTTGTGCTAATCGGCCAGGGTGCAATGTATCTGGCTTACCATTAGTGAATTACACGTGAATGTGGCATTTTTGCATATAAACCCAATTTGTATATTCTTTTCCACTGACGTGCCTTTGTCTTGCCCTTCTGGTAAACGCGGTGCCAAGCTCAGGGTCCCTGCACAGATGAAGACCCTGTCAAATGGTGAATTCAGAAGCTGGTGTGCAGGAAACGCGCCTCGTGGTTCATTTGGAAAACCCACCCATAGAGGCCGACTCGCTCCATCTCTGAGGGCTCGGGCTCCTGAATTTCCTCGGAGCCGTGGCTCGTGCCTCCCACCTCGCTGACGGGAAGCCTCAATCTCAGAGAATGATGCGTCATGGGAGGAATCAGAGTATTAACGGGACTGTATTTAATTGTTTATTTCCTAGCTTGTCTTCCCTCTGGACTGAGAGCTACTTGAACTTACGGACCCTCCCTTGGGATCGGGCTCAGGGTGGGCAATCCACATTTGTTGGACTACCTGAATGATCAGATGGTTGGAGGAACAGTTACGTTGTCTGTCCGTCCACACCCAGGAGGCATGGAGCGGGAGGGCAAACAGGATGGGGTCAGCTCTCCGAGACAAAGCGGCAGCGTATTTGCCGTGAGTGTCTTTTGCAGCATATGTATGTATGGAGGCATGCATTTGCCTTTATTTAAATAAAGGGCAGAAGGGAAATGTTAAGAACCAACGCATATGTATGTTTGTGATCCTTGTTAGCCCAGGCTACATATGTTTGGATGTCTTCTGTTTAGCAAGACACACAGACATCCTCTAAACAATCCCATATAAGAGGACCATACTGATAGGCATTTAGTTAAGTATAAACAAGTGTGTAAAACCCCACACGATGAAATGAACATAAAATGAGAATTTCCCTCAAGTTCATACTTCCAATTTTAGAAGATGTTTCCCCAGAGCTCCAGTATAAGGAAATGTATACAAATTCAGGAAATAACCTCCCAGTAAACAATGGAAAATTGTTCACAGAAGAGTGTGTTCTGCCTTCTCCAGCCGGCTGAGAAAGTAAATGACAACATTCGCCGGTAATCCAAGCTGCTTGAAAAATAAACAATACATTGCCTATATGGTCCACCATATTCCACCATACCCTGCTGGAAGCAAGATGTAGTCGGGGGTGGGAACAGGGGCTGGGCTGGACCACTAAGTATTAAGGAGGCATCCCCAAGTCCTGAGAGAGGAGAGGAGATGGGAGAACACAAGTTTGAGGCAAATCTTCAAAGTCAACAAGGCTTTCTAGGAGATAAGGCCGTCAGTGGAAAGAGCTGACTTACACAGGAGTGGAGGAGGGCCCCAGAGGCTGGGTGTGGAGGAATAACATGTTTGGTGTTACAATCTCATCTGTAGGAAATGAATTTGAAAAGCCAGTTATTTTCAATATGACAGAAAGTATAGGTTGGGGAAGAATATACAAAAGAAGGGCCTCGTTTCCAGGTACGGCTGAATCTCGGTATGCGGAAGGGTGGGTGGTGGAACCAAAGAAGTCTCCGTGGGGAGCTATCATTAGGATCTACAGGACAGAGATGCTTTTATCCAAAAAGGGAGATTTAGAGACAAAGGAAGTTCAGGGTGAAGTCGTGGTTCTACTTAGAGCTTAGAGCTGTAGCTTCCTCATCCATAAAGTGGGGGGAAGTGTTTACCTCATAGAGTCGTCGTCGTAAAGATGAGATGTGATAAAGCCTGGAAAGCACTTAGCGCAGCTTAATAAAGATTATGGGGATGGAGTCTTCAAAGGTCGAACAAACATCATTCTGGTTCTCATTTTATTTCTTTGTCCTTTTCAAACTCCTGACCCAGTTGTTCTAAATTCAGGCTATAGAAAACTCCTCTTTGCATTTTTTTTTTTTTTAATAGAAATGAGTTGTGATGCGGGAAAAGTATATGTTCTTCTTTGTAATTTAAGACCTAATCAGCACATACCCAAGCTGCTGTGTGTGCATGCGCTCACACAGCAAGAGGGACAGGGGAGACCCATGGTATCCTCAAACCCTGATACACGTTGTGTACATCGGAACTCAAAACTCATACGTATTTCTGCCTCAGGAGGGTCTGAGGTAATGTTTCCCCTACTCCTCCTTCTCAGGACTTGGGACTTTGACTTTCCCAATCACAGTTACTACTGACTTGGAAATTCTGATGATCTTTCAAATAATTCTGACCCTTTCAGAGGAAGCAATTTCTTAAAGCTTCCCAGTGTGGCAAACCAAGGAGGCAAGACTTCCAGATTCCACGGCAGAGACAGATCCTTGCAGGTCCACAGAATCCCTGTTACAGGGTCCTCGGGAGGTTCTGTATGAGGGAAGTTTGCCACTTGGCCGACGACCCCTGTTTGAGTCCGGCGCTCGCCATCCTTCCTCACATGCCTGCATTTATTTCCGTGTCGGAAAAGCAGATCTGGTTTTGAGCCGGAGACCGGTCTCTCCAGAGGCGTTCCTTCAGGCAAGCTATGGAAATAAGGAGGCTAAACCTCAGGAGGCTGATTTTAAATTACAGAATTGTTTCTGCCTTCTTTGAGGGAGCACATATGTTTAGTATTGTCCCTTTAAAACAAGGTACATTTTTATATTCCTGTCAGTGTCACTCAAGGATGGCCAAAGACCCAACTAGGATTACTGGTCAGATGAGACCACGTGTCATAGAGCCACAGATAGTTCAGCTCCACCAACATTACGTAGACTTCAAAATACATAGCCTCCAAAATTTTGCAAAACTAAAACAAGGGGAAAAGAGAATATCAAATTAAAAACACTGTTGAAATTTTTACTTTCAAGGAATTCTAACTTATTATCATGTCAGGATACATTTTAATGGGGCGCATGGGTTTCTCAGTACGTTTAGCATCTGACCTTGGCTCAGGTCATGATCTCAGGGTCCTGGGATCGAGCCCCGGTCGAGCTCTGTGCTCAGTGGGGAGTCTGCTTGAGGATTCTATCTCTCTGCCTCTGCCCCTCCCTAGCGCTACTCACACACACACTCTCTCTCTCTCTCAAATAAATAAATAAACCTCTAAATATATATATATATTAAAAAGAAATATGCCAAAGAATTACTTTAAAATGACCCAAACTTATAAAGTATATAGAAAAGTCATGATCATAACACGAAATTATTACAAAATGAGCATTTTCCTCTACTAACCATTAAAAGTCTTTGTAGAAAAGTGTCTGGGGGAGACAGGTGAGTAAGACACTAATAATTACCACCAAAATGAGATCTTATCATAAACTAGGTAAATTAACATGTACAAAAAGCTTTTTTAAGTCAGTAAAATACATCATTGGCAATATGCCGGTGAAATGTGTCACATCCAGTCCACGGCTGTGAAAAGCCACGAGCCTCCTTCCACTTCCTTCTGTCCTCCACACTGACCGTGGGGGCTCATGCTCCAGACAGCAGAACTACAAGATGAAGGAGAGCTGCCTGACCTGCATGTGTAAGCTACAATGTGTCAAACACACTGCCTCTGTAGCTTTAAGATCTGGAGAAACGCCTGTTAATTACCCCAACTCCCACCTATTGCCTATTTTGAGTGAGGAACTTTTAAAATAAAATACCTTGGAAATGAACGGATTTAAAGCATCTCATACTTCAGATTTTTGTCTTTTGAACCCAGATTTTTGTCTTTTGCTGTTTTTCATGTTTTGATTAGATCTCATTAATTCATTCTTAATGTACAAAACCTTTAATTGAGAAGTGATGCTGTGTTAAGCAGTGTGCCAGGCGCCGGAGATAGAAAGATGAGCAAAGCAAATCCAGTTTTTGCATTCACGGACCTCCCAACTTGAAGGAGAAACAGACTTTAAACCAATGCAATGTACAGTGACTGACAATTAAAATACAGGGAGCTATAAAAAGACAATTGGAAAGCCGAATGAAATGTAGGAGTGACATTTACACATTTACATGCACAGAGAGAATAGAGTGCACAATGGTCTGGAGTGGAAATTAGCAAGTGTTGGGTCAGGGGTTGGCCAGCTACGGTCCTTGGGCCGGTCACTTGTGTTGGAAAATAAAGTTTTATTGGAACATAGCTGTGTCCAAACCTTTTTATAACATCTGTAGCTTTCACTACACTAGCAGAGCTGAGTAGCTGTAGCAGAGACTGTATAGTTCACAAATTCCAAACTAGTCACTCTTTGGCCTTGACAGAAAAAGTCTGTGACCCCTGTCCTAAATCACTCAGGACCTTGCAGGTCATGATAAGGATTTGGGATTGAATCCTGTGTGCACAGGGAAAGCAGTAGAGGGCTCTGACTTGGAAAGGGAGTGTTGTGAACAGACGTGTGTTTTAAGAGGACCGTGCTGGCTCTGTGAAGAATGAACTAGAAAGGGGCAACACAGAGAGACCAGTTATAAAATAAGCTGGTGTCTTGGCTGTGATGGCGATGATGAGAATGGAGTTCGATGTCTGTTTTGGAAGCAAGATCAGTAGGATTTGGTCATAGATCAGATACCGGGGTAGAGAAGCCAAAGAAACTAAGGACGATTCCTGATTTTTGACTGAGGAGCTAGGAGAAGGGTGGCTCTGTTTTCTGAAACACAGAGGATTTGAGAAGGGACAAGTTCTGAATTTTGAAGGCAGGCAATCAAGAGCCAGTGTTGCACATATTAAGTTTGATTATAACATATATAGCTTTTTTTTTTTTTTTTTTAAGGGAGTAATGCTAGGCTAACAAGCATATTCTGAATTCTATTTCCTGTCTAGGGCTGGAATAATCTTTCCTCTATGTTCCTTGTATTAATTCTGTAAAAAAAAAATGCCATAAATTCCATAGATTCTGCCCATTTCAAGAAAGGAGCCGTGTTTAGTGGGACAGCATTCATTTCAGGATCTGCTTGGAAGGAGCTTTTTCTTTGGCTGAGACCTACCAAATTTTAAAAAAACAAAAACAAAAACAAAAACAAAACTATCTATTTATCCTGAGACACAAGGAGATCTGCAGCCTGTTGCAGCTTTTATGGGCATGGCCAAAAGGAAACACAGAAAGATTTTGATAGTCCATTAATTGGGCCTATGCAGGTCCCTAGATCAGGGGATTTGTCCTAACCATCCCTCGGATGTCCAGGCCCTCGCTGGAGTTCTTCTGCGGTCTGAAAGCCCCATTTTCCTTTAATGACAACCCCTGCCCCCCGCAGCACCCGCCCAAGGCCACTACTCACCATCAATGAGCAGCTCTCCCCTACCACGTATTGTTATTTCAGCCTACTCATCCTCGTGCCCTCTATGGAATTTGGTGTGTGAAGTGGCATCATGACTGGACCCTTTCCCCAAATTGGGCAAGGTTTCCCCCCTAACCAGCAGACTGGTCTGCCTCTAAGAATATCACTTCATCATGTAGTTGGGAAGCCGGGGTCAGCTTCAGATTTCCAACTTGTGGGACGCCTGGGTGGCTCAGTGGGTTAAGCCGCTGCTTTCGGCTCAGGTCATGATCTCAGGGTACTGGAATCGAGTCCCACATTGGGCTCTCTGCTCAGCAGGGAGCCTGCTTCCTCCTCTCTCTCTCTGCCTGCCTCTCTGCCTACTTGTAATCTCTCTCTGTCAAATAAATAAATAAAATCTTTAAAAAAAAAAAAAAAAAGATTTCCAACTTGTTCAAAAGGGTTCCGCAAGTAGATGAAATAAATCTCTGGGCCCCAGGATTTGACCTAAAGCTTTGCTTGGGTTCATCTGGTGCATTAAAGGGAAGTTTCAGTCCTGACATTATGAAATGTTGCATTTGAATAACCGACGTTAATCGGATGGGGAAGATTTTATTTATGATTGTGTCAGAATATTTCTGGCCCTTTCCACAGAGGAAATTTATTGGTTTACTGTGGACACTCTTATCTCCTTTACTAATAAGACCAGTGGAATTATTCTTTCTGTTATATTTTGACAAAAAAAAGAGAGAGAGAGAGAGATCAAATCTAGGGTTTGGAAAAAGTTCTTATATCAAAGGGACTATAATCTTTATGATATTGTTAGCTCCTCTTGAGAAGCCATTGTTATGAATACAGACAGTGGAAAAGGAAACAGACTTTTTATTTTTGATAAAAAAAAGTGAATTAGGTTCAGTTGAGCTCAAGGTTCTAAAATGCCCTTCCCATCCCTATAAAATAATGTAAGGATATATAACATCACCAACAAAGATTTCACCAGGCATACGTATAATAGAAATCTATTTCAGTGAGGAAAACTCTATTTTAAATTCAAGGATGCTTCATTCTTACAAACATGAATTTGGAATATTTTATACTGAAGAATTCCCTTAGTCCCATAGATCGGTTATAAATATTAATGGAATTTCAAAATATTCTTTTCAGATCCCAATGTTTAATATTCATTCATATTAGGCAGGGAATTCAATGACCTGTCCTGTACACGGATTCTTCTCGTTATCTAAATGAGCACATATATGAAGTCTGTAGGGGCAATGGTCATTAAAACTGGCAGGGCCCACATATGGTCTTTAGAGGGCATATCAAAGCCTTCTCCGCTCACTCAATAGCAAGAAAGTCACTAGTAATAAACCAAAGGGCTTTTTAGGCAAAATTAACTGAATCATGTCACATCTGGGCACCGTGATGGCTTGGTGCTTCTGGACAGAGTTAAAAATGCTAACTGATAGAAAGCATTTATGAAACACAATGCGGCGATTTCCTGGGGTAGGACCCTGCAGTCTGACTCGAAAACCCGCTCTTATGTTCTTCTTAGCCCTTTGATCTGCCGACAGCTAACTTCGGTGTCTTACTCTTCTAGGATATGCTAGAGTGCAAATATTTTTTGTGAATAATTTGTATGCAAAAAATCATTTGAGAGTCCATAAAAAGATGGAAGAGTGCTTCTGACTTAATGTTCTCCCAGCTTAACACCTTCTTCAGGTAAAGAGAGATTGTTTACTGGCCCTAATGACGTGTGTTATTATTTTTAACGAAAGAAAATATAACTTCATTAAACTTGTACTGTTGGCCATTTCCGTCTCATCTCTTTCTCAGAATCAAAGAAGTTTATGTAATGGATAGACCGATAGACCGTAAAATCATTTAGCTGTGACAGCAACTGTAAAAATAGCATTTACTGCTCTACTTTGTGCCAGGCTTGGTACTAGGATTTTCAGACATACCATTGCACTCAGCCCCTGAAACACTCCTGGGAGGCATTATTAACCTTATACCTATGGTGCAGATAAGCAAAACTCAGATTACGAAACTTGCTCATGGTCAGAGCTCTAAGGTTGAATCACGTGGAAAGGCTTCGATTCTACCATTTTTAATCCACAAAGATTAAAGCCACACAAATGACTCAAACTAACCACAAGTGTTGACTTCTAATTCGGAGCTAGATCTCCATGAGTGCAAAGACCACTGCATCACGCTGGCTGGTACCGGTTGTTTTTGACCAACCATGAGAATAAAAACCAAGTCATGAATTATACAATAAAGAATTCATCACTCCCCGAGAGCTTGGGTACATACGAACTCATCATTTATGGCGAGGTTCCGATGCAAGACAGCATTTCACTGAATGCCATCAGGATACAAAACAGAGACATAATTGCTAAACTGTGGCAGGGAAATGACACATTTGCAGAAGCTTATGGCATATTTTCTAAGTTCAATATTTCAGCTGGAGCCCAGTTGTTCTCCATGCGAGTATGAAAAAGAAGTATCTTTCACAAAGAGAACAGTGGGATCCTTTGAAGCGTAACCTTGGAAATCAAGGTCTGTGTCACAGGGCATCATTCAAAACAGATGTACATTCTCTAGAGACCATGGTAAATCTGTTGCTTAAAATGCTTGTAGCTCTCTGGGGAGAGGGCTCCAGGTCTTACTGGCAATCCCTCTGATACGGTCCAGTCACCTAGTCCTAGTGTTCGAGGTGTGGTCCAGAGAGCCTCCCAAGGAGGCTTCAGATCATTCTGATTGCCAAGAACTCATATGTGTTTTTCAAAGGCTTCCAGATTCAGAAATTACAAAGCTAGCTCATTCATTTCACATGATCCAAAGTGCAGTGCTAACAGATCCCTAGATGGTCTTAGGGGGTCAACTATCGGCTGACTAGCTATTACTTTCCCTTGCCTGCTAAGAGGGTGACCAGGGCTGAGGGCTTAATTCTCAGTGTCAGTGAAACATTAGCTCTCAGGACCAGGAAAAGGCATCTCAGAGCTACACTGAGGACGACGGGCTCGGCAAGTTACCAAGCTCCAGGTCCACGCTCCCGCTACGCCACGATGTTAGTGTCTATGTCTTATTTTCAGGATTCAGACAGGAGGGACTGGCTGATGAACAGCGTGCGTGACGGATTGTGGCCTATACCCTGCTACGGGGGAGAAGCTCTAATTCTGGAGAAAACACACAGGTTCTGCAAACTGGGCATAACAATTCTTCAGCCCCCGAGGCGTTTAGATTGACCTTGGGTGGAATTCTTGACAGGCAGGAAAATGGTGAAATCTCTTCTGAGGGATCTCTAGGCAAAGGCAAGGTCCCACATCTCTGGGTGGATGACATCACAGGCCCAGATAAAAATGGGCCAGAATTAAGACCTGTCGAGCGCTCTCCCAGCTCGGCGTCTACACGGCCTCCCAGGACCCGAGGCTCACGAGCTGTCGGCGTGCCCCATGGCTTTCCAAGACTATTCTCAACTTGCAGAGGTTCTGAGATGCCTCCGGGGTGATGCAAACCATGCACTGGTTTGGGAAGCAGAGCAGAGTATATCATCCCGAGCCTCGGCTTCCAATGCACGGTGTTGACAGCCTCATTTCAGACCATAGTAAGGATTAACCTCAGGATCCTTCAAAACAGTTCAGTCTCACAGAGACAGCCTTTTACCAATTCCCCTTCCCCTCGGTGGGCTGACCTGGTCACAGGTATAACAAAAGCAGCAAGTTGGACTTGGCTTTGTTCGAAGTCCAGAGGATGAGAAATTCTGTCTTGATTCCAAATACGGTTCTCGATGCAAAATGTGGGCTTGCCACCCTCCAAGGGCTGGCTCGGAAACTAACCTGAAGAAATCTCACAGTTCCTATCTAATTTCAAGCTAAAATTTCAAGCTTTTTCCCCAAAGCGCCTGGACTATGTTGACTTTACTCAACAACAAGTCCCCAATAAAAAGCCAGCATGGATTTTAAGCCGTTGCTCAATTCAGAGCTGTGTTGGGTTGTAGGGAGCTGTGGGAGCTGTCACAGAGTAAATCATCCAGCAAAGACGTTACAAATCCACGCCGTGATCCCTCAGGTCAAGCCAGAGGATTTCCATCATCCAGCTGGCTTTCTCCTCTTCCCTTCTCTGCTCCTCGCCCTCCCCGTTGTCTCAGGACATCTGAAATTTTCTCCTCAATTAGGCAAAGCAATTTAGCCCTCCCTGTTTCCACTCCCAATTGGCATCTCCTCTCTTTTGGGTGCTCAGCAGACAAAAGAACCATCCCTTAAAAGGATTGGAATCACAAATAGCCAAAATTAGGTGTCATTACATTTAATATAGCAGTTTTTCCATCAGACAATAGCTACCCACTTAGTTCCATGACCTTTGTTAGCAGAGAGGACAGAAAGACCATGGCAAGTCCCGTCTGCGCGCCTCTGCAGATCTTTCCCCCTCTGCTGTACACTGGCCTTCTTCCTCACCTCCTTACGCAGGCAATGCAGGGCTCTCCTCTGCTTTTCTTTTTGAAACCCGCAGCAGTAATGGCAGCCTCTGTTAGTTTCTCAGTTGCTTCCGTCTAAGACGTGTCAATTTCAGATCCGTACACCATGGCAGGATTCTTATTCCTGCCTCCCACCCCATAAATCGTGGGTAAAACCACATTCAGTCATCATCACATCTGGTTCTTGTGTTTGAGACCCCATCTTGCCCAACGTGAGGGTCTTTGGTGAGTCTCCGCGAGACAGCCACAACTTTAGGCCAACAGCCCAGATGAAAAGGCAAAGGGCAAGGCAGGCAGACCATGGAGGTAGAAGGTTGAAAAAAAAAAGGGGGACTGAGGATAGTCGATGTTTGAGACTCACTTCTTAGTGTGGCTGCTCCGTAAATTTATGATTTGTCATTGTTTGCAGTTACGGAAATGCCAGGAAGCTATGGGCTCCAGACTTTCTTTACCCTTCTGCTCACTGGCTCCTGGACATTTCATGACTTACTTGTATGGAACCTTTTAGCAGTTCCAGGAGAAAGTTAAATAATAGGCTGGGCTAAAGTTTCTGATTTATTCATGGATTTAAACGTTGGATGGCTCCCACCTCTCCTTTCTTCCCCTAAAGAAAGAAGAGTATGGCTTCACGTTAACCAAAGGTCTTAAGTGTTCTTGTAGAAGCTTATGATGTTGTCACAAGGTAACACGACTCTCTGATTACAGATGGGAGTTAATGGTCTCTGTCTTGCGTCCATCCATTTAAACTTAGGAAGACTCTTCTTGACTCCAAGTCACCAATCCCAACAGAGTCTCTGTCTCTCCTGCCTTCAGAAGTCCTCATTAGAGCGGACCACGGACCTTCACTTTGGGAGGGTGGGGAATAAGAGCCCCTAGCCCTTAGCACAGTGCCTGGCACACAGAGGCAGTCAATATACATTTATAAGTAATTGCTCAAGAAATTGGGAATGGAAACATACAAATCAAATATGTGTGAGTTCAGTATTCTGCAAGAAACCTCCATAAAATATTTTTCCCAGTAATACTCTCCACAGGATATTTTTTAAAGTTTGCTTTTGATGTTCTATATTTTGCTGCTTTTCCAGTTTCCCTCCATCTCTGGCATTGATTTTCCTATGAGTTAATTTGCTTGGCAAGTGGGAGGGCACGTGCTAAGTTGGATGTAAATCGTTCCCCTTGAGGAGAGCTTGATAGGGAAACCAGAGGCTGAAAGGGATCTGCTGTTTGTTTTTACTTTGTGTATGCAAGTGTTCTCCTTACAAGATGGGTTCGGTAATTTCACTCTCTGAAGAAAATCCTTTTTGTTTTGAGAATTGGCAAATATTATGTGATGAGATCAGTGTCTTTTATGATTTTTCCCTATTGACTTAAGTAACAACAAAAGACATTTAGTTTTATGTGTATGTGTATACACACGTAGAAGCACACATGTAGTTTTTCCTTTTTTAATTTTATTTATTGGGGTGCCTGGGTGGCTCAGTAGGTTAAGCCTCTGCCTTCGGCCTGGGTCATGATCTCAGTGTTCTGGGATTGAGCCCCGCATCGGGCTCTCTGCTTGGCAGGGAGATAAAATAAAATAAAATCTTTAAGATTTTATTTTTTTATTTGACAGAGAGAGAGATCACAAGTAAGCAGAGAGGCAGGCAGAAAGAGAGGGGGAGGGGCACCTGGGTGGCTCAGTGGGTTAAGCCGCTGCCTTCGGCTCAGGTCATGATCTCAGGGTCCCGGGATCAAGTCCCGCATCGGGCTCTCTGCTCAGCAGGGAGCCTGCTTCCTCCTCTCTCTCTCTCTGCCTGCCTCTCTGCCTACTTGTGATCTCTCTCTGTCAAATAAATAAATAAAATCTTTAAAAAAAAAAAAAAAAAAAAAAAAAAAAAAAAAGAAAGAGAGGGGGAAACAGGCTCCCCGCCGACCAGAGAGCCCAATGCAGGGCTTGATCCCAGGACCCCGAGATCATGACCTGGGCGGAAGGCAGAGGTTTAACCCATTGTACCACCCAAGTGCCCCACGTGTAGTTTTTCCTTCCTGGGGGATCACCCTAAGATTTTGATACGATGATCATGTGACATTCTGTGGCATCACCGTAATAATGAGGTGGATATTTGTAATTAGTATTGGCGGTTAAGTAAATCGTCTTAACAGGTTGACCTGGACAGCAGTGACTCCCTAATTGAGTCACAAATGACTACGTCTGTTGTACAACAGACAGCATAGCACGCATCTTGTAACTGGTTATTTCTGGTTATTTTAAGACAATGATTGCTATTTTACCTGCAAGCCCTGCTTCTGGAATTGGCATTTTGAAACAAAAGCCTGAACAGAAAACCCAACCATTTTTGAGGATTTCAGCCCTTTTTTCCCTTTCCTTACCAACCCCCACCCCCACTACAGTCCCCTATCCTTCTTCTCCCCCTTCTTTTTTTATTCTACTTATGAAGTACTACCTCTGTTGGGGGGCCTGGGTGGCTCATTTGGGTGAGCGACTGACTCTTAATTTTGGCTCTGGTCATGATCTCGTGACTCATGAGATCAAGTCCCGGGTCAGGCTCCTCGATGAGTGGGGGGGTCCACCTGAAGGTTCTCTTTCTCCCTCTCCCTCTCCCCCCTACGCTGGCATGCACACTCTCTCTTTCAAATAAATAAATATATATATTTTTTAAAAGTGCTACCTTTCTTGATTACATTTTTTGCAAGTTTAAGAGCAAATAATTCCACACTTATTTGCATCCTCAAGCAGACCACTTCATGGCGTCAACTGCATGGTTCTCTGCTTAACTGGAAGGATCACGACTCCCTTAAGCCAACCCAAGATGACTGGATTCGAGATCCCAGGCTCATCCGAATTATTTACAGGACTTCATAGCATGCTCCTGGTTTTTTGTTTTGTTTTGTTTTTGTTTTTGTTTTACAAAGAATTGATGGAAGAAACAGCTCTGTGAAGAACATTTCTGCATCTCTTGTAAAACAGCTGTTGGAGACAACACACGTTATACTCGTGTCGGTACTCGAGGGTCCCTAAACATACAGTCTTGGCAGGTGTACATTCCATGTGATGAAGAAGTTTTCTTCCTGTGTTTGTTTCCTTTGGGGATGAACTGAACTGATTCCTTTGATGAGTTATAGAAAGCCATGTAATCATAGTCCTTGGCCATCCACATTTCTAGAATTGCGGATTGTGTTAATCCCCTTGGGTTGCTGTCTATTGGCTATTTGACTCTCATTAACACTCCTCCAGATGGTGATCATGGAAGGAGGCTAAAACTGTGACCAACCATTTTCAGGGTAACAGATATCTTACTTATTAAGGCCACAGATCCTCCTATCTGCACTGGTATCAGAGGGATGCTTCGCCAAAGGGAGGCCTTCTTATCTATGCCCTTTGCTTTGGAAAATATAATATCCACGTGCAAGAGTGGTAGTCTTAGTCATAATAACAGGTGCCAGAGATACTGTCTTATAACTTGCTAAGTGCTGTATGGAGCTCTTTCCATGTTCAAGCCATTTCATCCCCAAATCTTTGGGGTTGGTATTGTTTTCCTCATCATATTGACCAGAAAACAAACAGATAGTTTAAGTACCTTGTCCAAAATCACACAGCTATTAAATGATAGAACTGAGTTGAATCTAAGAAGTTACTCTTGGCCAGGCTAATTCCAAATATAAGATCTTAAGAGGGCTCTCTGAGATCGTGTTGGGAAATATGAAATAATATCTATCTATCATCTATCTATCTATCTCTCCCCTTGGTTCCTGGCACAGAACTCTTAAAATCTTTGTAATTTCCCAAGTGATAAGAGCACTTAAAATGTCTTTTATTCTAATATTTGTTCTTTGATCCTAGTTCCTAACACAGAGCTCTTAAATCCCTTGGAATTTCTTGTGGGACAGCAGGATGATTTGTTCTAATGAGGCAACACTTGGGGGTTCCAGGCTGGCTTCAAACTTCTTCCATTTCTAAAAAAAAATCAGTATTTTTCTATCGATGGCTTCCCGACCAGGCTTCGACTCCTCTTCCCTGGCCTGCAATTCCCTTCCAGGTCTGAGGCACACACGGTGATACCACATCAGGGTTTCCCAAGGGGGCATAATTTCTGTCAGATATTAGTAAGTATGGTGCTCAGATAAAATACCCCTGGTCAAATACCTTTGGGAAATTCTAGATTAAATGAAATGAGAAGGTGGCTTTTTTTTTTTTTTAATAGAAATGTCTTTTAATAGGTCAATTATTACTGGAAACTCTTTAAATTCTAGGTAAAGCTGGGAGCATTTTGCAAACTGATGTGAAGACAGAACCCCTTCTCAAAGAGCTTATCAAGGAACTGGTGTTCCATTGAGCGCTTTCTGGGAAACACAAACCAAAGGACAGTGGTTCCTGCCCCTCACTATTGGTACCTGAACCCGGGCCTAACATGTCTTGGAATTTAGCCTTTCTGCCTAAGGAGACCTGGCTTCTGTCTGTGGCTTTCTGTGTGTACTGCCTATCCCTGACATCTGACAAATGACTACTCCTTGACCTTTGTCCTGTCTGGGCCACAAATCCTTCATCCTCTGGCTCTTTTCAAGACCTAACAACAGACTGTGTTTTGTGGACTCAACCCTGCCACTTTTTATCTTGTTGCCGCCTTACCTCCACAGCACAAAGATTCTCCCAGTCATTAGGGGAGCACGTATGCGTACAGTGTTCTTTCTAGATTCGATCGCACGCTCCAGTTCTTTCTAGATTCGATCGCAGGGTGGGTGCGGGGTAGTGTTAGTAACATGAAGACACAACTCTTACTGGTCTATCTAAATATAGCACCAATAAAACACAGCAGAGTTATGCTATGTGGACATTTATCTCGTGTCAAGTCCGCTAGACACTCTTAGCACCCTGGCCCCAGATAGGGAGGAAAAAAAAAAAAAAAACTAATTGAAAGGCAAGGCAGTTAGATTTTATGTTAGGGGATGCCATTACTGGAGGCCTCCCACAATTTAAAACTCGCATAATCCAAGATTAATTTTCCATAAAACTGGCGAAGAAAGGCAGACATTTCTTGGCCGTCTGAAGAGGCCCGGCTGGAGCGAAAGCGTGGTTTCCAATCCCCCCAGCCTTCCCGCTGAAGCAGGAAGAGGTCTAAAGAGGTCTAAAGACCTCTGTGGTTGTTAATACCAAAAAAAAATTTTATTTCTCTTATTTCAGATGCTGCCCATCATGGGAGGATTTATGAATATGCTCGTGTGTGCTCTCTGAAATCTGCACAGCTCTTTAACACACCGTGACCGGGGTGTACTCAGGGGGCATCACTCACTGTCCCCCTCCATCCGCACGGCGATTTAATCTGTTAGGACATATGACTGCTATTGTTTTCCATGCGCCTCTCACGGTAGAAATTATCAGTCTGTCCTACAAATGGAAGCCAACTATTTCATCTGGTCTCACCCAAAGGAACCGGAATCTATGGGATGTTGGAACCATGGCTATCCTGAATTTAGTGAAAGGTATTTTACTCTCCAAAATGTCACCTAGATTTAGGGGATTTTCAAAGATAACTTTGAATCTACACGGTTCTTCTCTTTATGTGTCGATGTTAGAACTTTACCTCCCGTCCACCACATGACGTTACTTGAAAATGATGGGCGCTATGTACCACCGACCTAGCATCTGCTACACCCTTCTCTCCTCCACACAAAACCCTACTTTATTCAGGTATCTACCCCTCACATGACCTAAGGAAGATGATCCTAACAGCAGTTCCAGGAATGAATCTTGATCCGTCTGGTTCATCGCGGCAGTCCCAGCCCCTCCGGCCAGTGAATGATGATGGGTTTCAGACTGGTCAGGTAACCTAATTCTGACCTATGACATACAAGGTAAAGTCAGTGGAGAGGGCTTGCGAAAGAATTCCTTGATTCTTAGAAAGAGACAGAAATAGAATGGTCCCTCTTTTCCCTGAGCACGTTGGTGGGTTTGGACGCGATTCCAACAGTTAGTGCATCTTGCCATCAACCCTCTGAGGAAGAGTGAAGAGAGCAGAGAAGGAGAATTCTAGATCCTTGAAGCTATGGCTCAGGTCTTGAACCGATCCTTCCTGCTGTCTCCTGTCCGACGTCTTCCTCTTAGATCACGTTTCGGTAAGCTTGGACTGGCATAACAGAATGCCATAGACCGCATGGTTTCAACAATAGAAATGTATCTCTCTTCCCTCCAAGAGTCTGGGAAATTCAAGATGAAGGCGCCCGGCAGTTGGGTTTCTGGTAAAGCCTCCCTTCCTGGTTGCACAGAGCCTGCTCTCCCCCACCTTCTCACCGTGCTCATACCACCTACCCTTGGTATGTGCGCAAGGAGACAGAACTCTCATCCTCATTCTGTAAGGCCGCCAATCACCCCGGATCAGGATCCCACCCTTATGACCTCATTTAACCTTCATTACATCCTCAAAGCCCTATTTCCCAAATGTAATCCCACTGGAGATGAGGGCTTCAACACATGAATTTTGGAGGGATACAGTTCAGTCCATAGCACATAATGTAACAAATGACCTCATGTTGTCTAAACGAGTTTAAATTGGTTTTTGTTGCGTATTACTGAATATTCCCTAACAAATATTTCATATCTTACGAAGCCATACACGAAGGATAATGTCGAATTCATGACCTATAACACAAGCAGGTCAAGGGCTATTTTTTTCTCAGAACAAAGCGGTTTTAGAGTTAAAAATGGTTAATCCGTTGCTGTTACAGGAGATTTCGTGAACTGCTGATTGTACATATATGTGAGATCATGTTAACATAAACAGTCTAGCCCTGGGGGAGTTTTAAGTTATAAAAGAAATATTTTTCTAAGATCATGTGCTCTGATACAAAAACCATACCCCAAGCCGGTTCTATCACTCTAAAGTTCTGGCAGGCCAGGAGACGTTAGTTGGTGATTTTATCAAGCAAGACTTCTAACTAACGGCTTGGTGAAACCATCACTGCACCGTATAACACAACAACGAATTGAAATGACGAGCCCCTGCAAAGGAAGTCATTGTTTCCAATCATCACGGCGTATTCTTGAAAAGGCAGTTATCTTAGGGCTCGCTCTCATCCTGTGAAGGAGGAGATACTTTCTCCTTTATTCCTGAGATGAGCGTTATGTTTATTTTTGCAATTTGAATCTAATTTTAATAATGACCTTCAGCTAGAAGGGCGAAGTGTAGATTTTAGCCCATTCTAGGGAAGAGTTTATGAAACGTTTTAGCTGTTATTTTCATCCTATTGTACACACAGTAATTTTATGCAGTCTTCCGGAGGAAAATTAAATAAATAACATTATAGTGAAGTGAAGGATTTTCATAACATAGTAAAATTCACTTTTTATTTCTAGCCTGGGAAGTGGAAAGAGCAGCACTTAGCAAATTAAAAACAAAACAAAACAAAAACATAAACAAGGCCAAACAAACAGAAAACAAACTCCACCAAGCCACAAAGGAGGAGAGATACTTCTGCATATAGATGGACCCACATTAAAGCAACAGAAGTAGGGCCACTTTAAAATCTTAAAACTTCTGACACTATGTTCACGGACTTGGTAATACAAACCATGTGGTGAATGATTTTTCTGAAAAACTTTGCTGGTTTCACTGTGTATTTTATTATTGGCCAAATGTGACATTAAATTTTATCCCCTGTGGCTTGGAGTTAAATGCTTGCTCTGTTCAGAATGGCAACACTCAATTAAACAGCATTTTTCATGATCTACACCCACCATTGTTACTGTATTTAAGGGAAATAATGGGGGTACTGACCTATATTGCGTTTCTTATTATCAATGGAGATGAAGCGTATGCAAGGATTACTGGTGATGTACTGCCCAGCCCAAGGGACATCAATCTTCGTGCCAGCTTCATAAAAGAGGCCCAGAGCGTAGCGAGAGGAGTAGCTCACAGACTCCAGTTGCCGCCTTTGGCATTCACTAATTACTGTGGAAGAAACAGTACAGGGCATTAAACTTGAAAATATCATCTTTCCTTTGAGTGCATCGAATATAAAAGTCCTCTAAACCAGTTCCAACAGGGCCCCTTAACTCTGTCTCACTCGCGATGGGTTTTTAAAGGTAGCGCCAAAGAGCATCAGCTCTAATTTCTTTTGGCAATGATTACTGACCTTGGCACAATTGTTTTTAACCAAGCTGAAGGTCCAAACTCTTTAGAATGGCATTCGAGGCTCTCCAACTCTGGCACCAAGTTGCTTTTCCAGCTTTGGATCCCAGTTAGTACCCTGGGACTGTCTGGCGTCATTATACAGCCCAGATTCTGGGCACTTACTAGGTGTCCGAGTCCTTGCCACACACTTGATAAAGGCATTTCAGTCTGTTCTAACAACAGTTGAATAAAGTCAAGCATTTCTCGCAACTTCCACGCCGGGAGGCTAATGCACCATCCATGATGACCTCTTAAATTCTTCCATGTCATATAGGGATTTGTTTGTCGGTCATCTTTCTCGCAGTGGATTATAACAATTCCTTAAGCACGGTGACCACACCGTAGACATCTCTATCATAAGCCTCTACCCTACTCTGTTACACGCATCCCCAAAAATAAAAGGATAAGGGAATGAACAGAAAGGCAAACACAGACACGCAAAGTTAGTTAAAAATCAAGAGGTAAATCATCAATCCCCAAATGGAAAAAGACCAGGAAAGGAATTAGGCAGGTCTGGGTTCCAATTCTGATTCCACTATGTGACACTGGTCAAATTACTTGTTCTAGGGGCACCTGGGTGGCTCAGTGGGTTAAAGCCTCTGCCTTCAGCTCAGGCCATGATCCCAGGGTCCTGGGATCGAGCCCCGCATGGGGCTCTCTGTTCAGCAGGGAGCCTGCTTCCTCCTCTCTCTCTCTCTGCCTGCCTCTCTGCCTACATGTGATCTGTCTGTCAAATAAATAAATAAAATCTTTTTAAAAATTACTTGTTCTAAAGTAGTCTATAGTCTTCTTGTCTATAGGCAGCAGTAACAGTATGTCTTGAGGATCCCATCAAATAATGGGTAGCACAGTGGTTGGCATAGGACACATGTTCACCAAATAGCCACTTTTTCTATTATAGAGAAGAAAATATTTGTTCCAACTGGGATGGGGAAGGAGGTGATTTCCCTCCCTTCTCAGTCTCCATCTGTCTTCCTACTTGTCATGGAATTGCTTGTTCATATATGCACAGCTTTAAGAATCTGGGTTTCACAGAAGGCCACAATTCTATTCTGAAGACTTAGGCTGATTCAGTATATGAAACATATACAAACATATACATATATTTGTATATGAAACATATACAAATTTTTTGTGTAAATATAGAAAACTGTCCTAATCTATAACAGGAGGGATAGGCAGACCTAAGGGATGGGCAGTATTTTAGCTAAACCTTAGGGAAGTGGCTTGAAGAGGTAGGGAGAAGGTAAGAAGGTTATTCAATGAATTATTTAAGCACGCTAATAAACCTAAACATTACTATAGCATATTCTTGGTTCCAGAATATTTTTGGAACTAGGACCTCACAGGATCTTCACAAAAGCCTTGCAAATAAGGTGTATTTACCAACCTTATTTTCCATCCCTAGGAAGCCGATATTCAGAGAGGTTAATGAACTGACCCTGAGTCACACAGCTTCCAAGTGGTGTGGCCAATGAAACCAGAATTCCCGCACTGGAGTCACATATATATCCTCTTTATTCCGCGCTCTCCCCTCCTGAGCTGTAATCTGAGCTCCCAAAATGTGTTCTACGCAACTAACGAATCGTTGAACACTACACAAAAACTTACGATGTCCTATGTGTTGGTGAACGAAACATCATTAAATAAATAAATTTTTTAAAAAATGAACTTTGGCATTTCTTTGTCCTCTGACATGAACGATTATTTTGTACTCACTTAGAAGTAACGGCATCATCGTGCCCTCTAACCATCACTGTTTGCCTTATTAAAAGCCTGAACTACTTGATGAGCAAATGATCTGACACTGGCCTTGTTATACTCCGCGTCTCTTGGGGTTCATTTTATTATTTAATTTGCTGCTACAGTTACGGCTTGATGTTACGCTCATTGCTTTCCGAGAAGGAGGAGGGGAAGGGTGAGATTCTTTATGGCAGTTGAGTACGCACTGTGTACTTGCAGGCTTATGGCTCTTTCTCTTTTTTTCAATTAAAAACCAAGCAACAAAACCGTGTCCTCAGCTGCCTGGTCACTGAAAGGGCCTAAATCTCTCTCTCTCTCTCTCTTTCTCTCGCTCTTCTCTCTAACCCCAATTGAAGGGCCAACCAGGTTGACAACCAAGATGGGCTCATTTCACCAGATTTTAGACAAGCTTGCCAAGTGGCATACCCCACTGAGGGCCCTGTGAAGAGGTAACTGGTCAGTCTCTAGCCAGGCCCAGAAATTAACTGTAAACACCCTTGCCTGCTCCGGGACCCCCACGGTTCACTCCCAGGACAGGGGGGTAGGACTTCTGACAGGAAAAACCTCTGTTTCTGGACATGCGCACTTATGAAATAGTTCATTGTCAGGGCCTGGAAAGTTTTACAATTGTTGTGGAGCCTAACAAAATGGTGTCATTTTGTTTGAAAAATATTCTTCTGCAGAATGCTGAGGGGAGCATCATTAGATCCCAAATACAGGTTTTTGGCAGGAACAATGATAGGCTTTCTACTGTTACGTATTCGAAAGGGCCATATATCCCCCAAACAAGGCTTAGATAAAAATGTCAAATTTCAGTATAATCAGTCTTTACCTGGATTCACCATCATTAAATTCTGAACCAGCAGCGTTATCTAATTATACTGCATGGATGTGTGATGTGTGGATACATGGGGAGACAGAGAACAGGGAGAGAGAGAGAGAAAGGCCTGAGCTGTACTCTTGAATAACATCAAGTCTTTGCATTTTCTTGTTTCATTTCTTTTTTTTTTTAAAAGATTTTATTTATTTATTTGACAGATAGAGATCACAAGGAGGCAGAGAAGCAGATAGAGAGACAGGAGAAAGCAGGCTCCCTGCTGAGCAGAGAGCCCGATGCGATGCGGGGCTCGATCCCAGGACCCCGGGATCATGACCTGAGCCAAAGGCAGAGGCTTAACCCACTGAGCCACCCAGGTGCCCCCATTCTCTTGTTTCTTAGCCTATAAAAGAAAGCTAAACATACATATTCTGCCTATTTCATATATATATGTGTGTATATATATATATATATATATATATATATTTTTTTTTTTTTAAGATTTTATTTATTGATTTGAGAAAGAGAGAGAGAATGAGAATGAGCCGGGGGTGGGGAGGGGAGAAGCAGAGGGAGAATCAGACTCCCCATTGAGCAGGGATCCCAACACTGGATTTGATCCCAGGACCCTGACATCATGACCTGAGCTGAAGGCAGATGCTTAACCAACTGAGCTACCCAGGCGTCCGTCCCTATTTCCTCTATTTTTTTGGTATTCATTCATTCATTCATTCATTCATTCATCACCGACTTTATGCCAGGCACTGTTCTAGATATCAGAAGTTGAAGTCTGTGCTCTCATATAGCTCACATTCTAGTGGGGAAGAGGCCAGTTATAATCTGAGAAGCAAGTCAGTGGCATGTCAGCTGGTGAGAAGAACTATAAAGAAAAATGAAGCAGGATAAATGGAGAAACGTGACAGGTCTGGGTGGTCAGGCTGTCAGGGATCTATGTCTCCTTAGAGGATTTTATTCTGATTGACACGGGTAGTTACTGCTGGGTATGAGCCAAAGACAGGTAAGGACCCAGCCTCTGTTTCAGAGACTATCATTCTGGCTACAGATAAAGACTCCAAGAGAGGAAGTGGGGACAGCTATTGGAGTCACATTAGAATGGAGATAACAGAGAGGCGGGTCAGAAGCCGTTCCATCTTGGATGGGATATACGTGTGTGTGTATGTATGTGTGTGTGTGTGTGTCTATCTGGGTGTGTATAAGTGCATTTACCTTATCTATTTTATACATGTGTATATGTATATACGTATATGCCACATATACACATATACATTTGTCAATACGTATCATGCAATTTTTAATTTTCATGCAGAAAAGTACGCCTTGATGAATGTTCCTACAAACAGACCAGTATAACCCCCAGCTAGATGAAGAAACAGAACATTATGAGACCCCCAGAAAGGAGTCCCTCAATACTAAGTTTGTGATATTTACAGATACTGTTCGGATGTAGCTGTAGTTCATTCCCCACTGCCGGGATAGTTCTGCTGCCCTTTCTTGACCCCCTCTGCTGTGGATGGCCATGGGGACTGCTTGCACTATTCGGCAACGACAAGCGTCACGTGAGGAACATAGTATGTGTTTCTCTCGGGTCAGTACCTAGTGCTGGGACTCCTAAACACGGGGTTCCTTTCCACTCAGCTTTCCCAGATCCTGCCAGATGTTTTCTGAAGCGATTGTGCCCATCTGCACTACCCGCCCTCACCACCCCCCTGCCCCCACCATGGACAGAAGTTCAGTGGCTCCCTGCCTTCCTCCCTAGTTGCTACTACCTATCTGCCTTCTTAATTTGGGGGTGTAATGACATCACACTGTGCATTTATTTGCATTTATTTGCATTGCTAATGACTCATGTTTGGAAAACCTGCCTTGTTTATTTGGATATCCTTTGCAATCACCTGTTCAAATCTTTGCTCATTGTTCTTGGGTTGGCTGCCGTTTTCTTACTGCTATATAGGAGTTCTTTACATATTCTGGACAGGAGTCTTGTATGTGAGTTATAGGCTTTCTTCTCCATGGCCTGAATTTTTACTGTCTTAATCGTGTGATTTGATGAACAGAGTTTTAATTTAATTTAATTTTTTAAATATTTTATTTATTTATTTATTTGTCAGAGAGAAAGAGTGCACAAGCAGGCAGAGGCGGAGAGAGAAGCAGGCTCCCCACCGAGGAGCCTGATGCAGGACTCGATCCCAGGACCCCAGGACCATGACCCAAGCCAAAGGCAGTGGCCCAACTGACTGAGCCACCCAGGCGTCCCCAGAGTTTTAATTTTAATACAATTTACCATTTTCCCCATCTGTAGTATTTTATTTATTTACTCTTTCTGAAAGCTTTATGCGTTTACCATGCATAGGGTTTTAGACATATTTGGAAGATAAAGCAGCCGTGATCCCTGTGGGCTGGCAAAGGTGGTGTGAGGAAAAGAGATCAAATGGGGAATAGAAGGGACCCTACTTCTCACCTCCTCTAGCTAAACAAACAACAGCTTTCTTATGCTCTAATTTTTGAAGTTACGATGTATAAATAAATCACTAGAGGGGCGCCTGTGTGGCTCAGTCAGTTAAGTGTCTGACTTTTAGTTTCAGCTTAGATATACCAGAGTCTTAAGATAAAGCCTCGCATTGGGTTCTGCATTTGACAGAGTCTACTTGTCCTTCTCCCTCTGCTCCTTTCCTTGTTCTCTCTCATTCATAAATAAAATTTTTTAAAAAGATTGTATTTATTTATTTGACAGAGAGAGAGAGAGACAACGAGGGAGGGAACACAAGCAGGTGAGTGAGAGAGGGAGAAGCAGTCTCCCCACAGAGCAGGGAGTCGGAAGCGGGGCTCGAACCCAGGACCCTGGGATCATGGCCAGAGCCAAAGGCAGATGCTTAACTGACGGAACCCCCCAGGGGCCTCAAACAAATAATTATTTTTAAAAACTCACTAGATTGTAAGCAAATTCAGGCAAGGGCCATGCCTCAGTAACTTTGTGTGTCCAGGCCCTCCCAACGATGACTGATATATTCAATAAATTATTAAATGAAGGCTCGTCATCCTTATCTTAGAATATTTGGATAGTACACAAGGCATAAATAGGTGAAAGGGGAAATAATCACCATAATCCTCCCTGTCTGGAGAAAAAGCAACTATTATTAACATGTTGGTTATTTTTTTCTTCAATATTTTCCTGGCTTTTTTCTTTAAACATGGTCGTGCTGAGAGTATACATACTATTTTGCAATACTGCATTTTTGCTTACCTTAGGACAAAAAATGTCATCGTAAACATGATTTTTAAAGCCCCCACAAAATGTGATGGAATGGACTTCATGTAATTGACTTAACACTTCTACTAAGGTTGGATATTTGTTTCCTCTTTTTTTTTTTTTTTTTGGTCTATTATAATTAAAGCCGTCATGTGTATCTTTGTGCATTGATCTTTATCTGTGTTTTTGATCATTTCCTTAAGACGGAATATTGGACGTGGAATTACTCTTACACTGATTTTCAGAAAGACTGTACCAGCTCATACTTTGGCTCGCAGAGTATGAAAGACCCATTTCCCCGTGTCCTTGCCCCTGTTAGGTATGATCTATTTTCTTCATAATTCAACAGGAAAACCAGATCTTATTTTGGTTTTAACATGTATTTCTGACATACTGATGAGACTAAACAGTCTTCATCTATGTATTTTCTCTTTTGCAAATAATTGATTCATGTTGTTTTGCTAACTGGTCTACTAGATTCTTCATGCTAATAAGTGGATTCTTACTAATGGGTGAGATATTACAGAGGTTCTCCATTTACTGTACATTATAAAAGTTTGCCTCAGTGCTGTTTACTTTCTTAGTATCATATACCATGATCTAATCATATGTATGTAGATAATCTGTCAGTTGTTTTCTCTCGCTCGCTCGCTCACTTGCATGTTTAAACATGGAGAGACCAGAACCAGGTTCGCACTGGTTATTCCTGCTTCCCCACACCCACCCCTGCCCTTCTCTGCTCTGCTATGGGCCCAGGGTTACTGCTGAATTCCCTTGAGCTCTGGTTTCTGGAAGGCTGTGGCCAATAAGAGGTATAGGCAGGAGGCGGACTACAGGGGGGAAGGAGACAGGTTGTACCATTGATTGCTTCTCTCCTTCCTGCCCTGCCAGGTGCTGGCAGAGGCTGAGCTCCTCTGCGGCTAACGTTCCTTTCAGGCAGCTCTCCTTCTGTGGTTCCATCCCTCCTGGGGCATCAGACGCCATGTTTTCTTCCAGCTTCGGAGTAGCAATGGCTCCCTGTTGCCACTGTCCTGAGATGCCACAATATTCTTTGCTGGTGGCCTTACCCTTAAACACCGTTCTAAATGCCCTTTCCTTAAACTCCTTCAGCAAAAACCTTTTCACTTCATATTTCTTGCTGGGACCATGACTGAAACACTATTAAAGCATGCTTTCTTCTAGTTTCTTCTAGCAAAGCACTCTAAAAGCAAAGCATACTACATTCTCTTCTTGTGGATGGTAGACATCCACCTCTTAAAGCCAAATCCTTGGGCTCAGGAGTATATTGAGTGAGAATATCTTGTGGTCAAGAAGGTCTGTGTTTTCATAGGCAAACAAAGGACTGCTTTCCACTCTCTTTCTCGTAAACTAATGCTGACTTTTGGGCATGACAACAAATATTTCAATGTTAATAGCAGAACAGACATCTTTTAGCTCTCCCTTGGCGTTCATTATCAATTCATTATCAATATTGTAGTTCATGCTAAAATCCTGCTCAATTTGATGGCTGGTGTTCAAAGCCTTAACCCCCTAGAAGTTTTGGGGTTTATAGCCAATTATGGAGGATTGCTAATTTCCTGATTTGCCACTCAATATAAAGAATTTCAGCTCAGGGACAGTTGAAATCAAGAAATCAGAATTGTATTCTGAGTATTTAAGGGCTGCATGGAGGACACTAGCTGCTCCTGGTTTATTTATTATTGCTTTTTTTAATTTAATTTTTTAAAAAGATTTTATTTATTTATTTGACACAGAGAGAGAGAGGCAGCGCAAGTGGGGGTGTGGCAGGGAGAGGGAGAAGCAGACTTTCTGCTGAGCAGGGAGCCCAGTGTGGAACTTGATCTCAGGACCCCGAGCTCATGACCTAAGCCAAACACAGTCACTTAACCAACTGAGCCACCCAGGCGCCCTTAAGTTTTCATTTTAATTCAAGGTGTACAATACAGTAATTCAGCATTTCCATTTTGCTTTTCTTATCTTTTATGTTGAATTCCAAGAAAGGTAAATTTTATGTGCCAGCTCAACTCCTAACATTAGGCTGGCTAGTCCTGTGGGTACCTGAAGCCAATAGCATTTTTGCCAGAGAAGCTGTTCCTCTTTATTCAAAGTGGCTATAGAAACAGGGCCGAAAGACCCGTTTTCTGTAAATGGTTCTTCTAGTAGCCCAAGACAGAGTTTGAACTTTCACCATTCACGAGTCCTGCCTTTTGATGAAGAGCAACCCCGACTTGCCTCTCGTTTCACACCACCTGAAATAAACTGAATGTTCCCTTGGACTCTACAGGTGGAGAAGCCATGAAGCCTGGAAGCCCAGTTTCAAAAATAGTTTTGGCAAGTAATAAATCTCGGGTTTATTGGTGACAGACTTCAGCAGGTGTATAACAATGCGGGATTTCCCTGGGGAAATATTCCTCTTATTGGGAGAGCACCTCTGGAATCAGAAAAATTGGGATTTGAATTCTGGTTCTGACATTTATCCATGTGACCTTGGTCAAGTGAGCTAATCCCTCCAAGCTCCTGTTGCCTGGTGAAGGGAGAATAATAATGCTGCCTGCTTGAAAGGATTGTTAAGAAAATTAAATTAGGTGATAGTAAGTGCTCAGCAAAGTGCCAGCCACGTAATCATTGTACTGGAAAAACCCCACACCATCATTCTAGACTTGAAAAGCCTCAAGAGGTGCCTATGTGTATATTAGACTTTAGAAAATCGTTTTTAAAAAGCCTTTAGAGGGATGCCTGGGTGGCTCAGTTGGTTGGACAACTGCCTTCGGCTCAGGTCATGATCCCGGAGTCCTGGGATCAAGTCCCACATCAGGCTCCCAGCTCCACGGGGAGTCTGCTTCTCCCTCTGACCTTCTCCTCGCTCATGCTCTCTCTCACTTTCTCTCTCTCAAATAAATAAATAAAATCTTTAAAAAAAATTTAAAAAAAAATTAAAAGCCTTTAGAGGTAACATCTTAATAGTTCAAGCATCTCAAGATATTACTAAGTTAATTAAGACAGCTCTCTGGCTAGTAAAATATAGTCCATATGCTTCGCCCATCAGAGTGGAGGGTCACAAACCAAAATTTTTCTGTGAAAAGTAAGTTGTAAAGATGCCAAAAGCATTTCAGACCAAAAAAAAATTTTTTTTAATAAACATAAATTGGGAAATTATTTAGCTAGCAAATTCAGGGTGCTGAATGTTTAAAGATTTATCTCTTTTTATACACATATAATGTATTATTTGCTTCAGGGGTACAGGTCTGTGAATCACCAGCCTTACACATGTCACAGCACTCACCACAGCACATAGCCTCCCCAGTGTCCATTGCCCTGACACCCCATCCCTTCCACCCTCCTCTCCTCCAGCAACATTTATCTCTTTTTTTTTTTAAGATTTTATTTATTTATTTGACAGAGAGAGAGATCACAAGTAAGCAGAGAGGCAGGCAGAGAGAAAGGAGGAAGCAGGCTCCCTGCTGAGCAGAGAACCTGATGCGGGGCTCCATCCCAGGACCCCGAGATCATGGCCTGAACTGAAGGCAGAGGCTTAACCCACTGAGCCACCCAGGAGCCCCACATTTATCTTTTGAGAGGAATGAAAGCCCACACTCCGGGGGGTCCTTCCTGTAGTCCACCTGCCTGCGTCAGAGTTTTTAAGTCCTAATCCTATCTCACAATTGTATAAAAGCAAGAGGTACCAAAGAGATAGGTTTCTCTGTATTGTCCTTTTGCCATTTGGCAGAAAAAAAATTTTTAAGAATGTTGTTTCTTTTTTTAAGATTTTAATCATTTATTTGAGAAAGAGAGAGAGAGCGCGAGAGAGCACGAGCAGGGGGAGGCGCAGAGAGAGAAGCAGACTCCCCCTCGCCCGCTGAGTAGGCAGCCTGATGGGGGGCTCGATCCCCAGACTCTGGATCATGAGCTGAGCTGAAGACAGACACTTACCCGACTGAGCCACCTGGGCACCCCTGATAGAAATATTTGGACAAAAATTTAGGATGGAGCTGGTTTTACACCCATGTGCTCAGGAGACTGCTAATCATTACACAAATGCAAACTTCAGTGGGCACACTTCATCTAGTTAGGCAGAGCTAATTTTTGGACTCCTCAAAATGCATTCAAAAGCACAAGCATGTTAGGACAATTAGGTTCATATCTAAGAGAAGTTTGTCTTCATGTTTCCCCAGCTTTGGGGGACCCTAACAATCAAGGCATTAAGTGGAATCGAAGAGGGAAGAAAAGAACATAAAGATACCAGAAATTTCTAGAGTCTAATCATACTTAATTGATCCTGACTTGATGTTAGTTTGTTTCCAGTAAGGATAACAACAAACAAAAAGGTTTTTAGGAGCAAGTTCTCAGGCGCCCGCGATTAAACAGACAATCCTGGGCAGATTTCCGCTCCCTGCGCCCTCCCCATCTCTGAAATCATAGAAAGATGATCTGTCCGGGAAAAGAGACAACGTTTTTTGCCTGCTCTCTGCTTCTCCTGCCTTTCTGCAAGCCCCATCCCTGTGGCCTTTCAAAGAGACTATTCCGCTGTCTAGACAGGCCTGTAGTTGGCTTTCCATGAAGCCTCTGCCTTTCCCACAAGCGCACCGGCTCTGCTGCTTTCCAAACTCGAAGCCCACCCTTCCCTTTATCTGGATGGAGGGCCTGTGAAACCAAAATAAGAGTCCATTGTTTCTATAGCAACGAGTTCTAACAGTGGGATTAGAAAAATAAACATTTCTCCCTCCTGCGCTGGAGCTGTTTTCTGAAAGAATGAGGGGTCGTTTCCCTCTGGTGTGGTTTACTATAGGCCTACTGTGTGCCCACCCCTATGCCAGTCACTGTGAAACACCTCTTAACAACGTTGTAGAGTCTGGGGACAGGACGTGGGCTGAGACCGAAGATAATTTTACCCTGATTAGTAATTGTTTCATCCTCGGGAGGCTTCTTTTGGGATTTCAAAACAGAAAGGTAGCTGGCTTTCGTGTTGTCTTTGCGCAACGTATGCAGTAAGTCTAAAAACCACAAGAATAAGGCTGGAAAGCCTACCCTTATCTCCACGTGTTCTCAGCTTTTATACTACTATACCGTCATTCTTCTTGTAGGAAAGGCGCTGAGTTTCCGATGAGAGAGAACATGAAAAATATCACAGAATATCAGGCATATTTTTACAACCACTCTTCCCAGACTATCCATTTATGGCTTTACGTCCGTGCCATCCATGAGCAATACGGTCATTCTAAAATTCATGATAATAAAAACTGTATTACACGTCACCTCGTATTTTTATTAGCTACCTATTTTTTATATTTATGGCCAGAGTGACTTAACACCGAGGCAATGACTTGGAGAATTAATACTCCAGCTCAGAACTTGTATCGCTTTTAGAAATCAGAAAGCAATGTTCCAAGGGCCTGGAATCTGGGGTATTGAGGCAAAATGTCAGAATCTGGTGGTGTAAGCTCTAGGACACTGCGAAATATGTTTGTCTTGTACTTGGCAAATCCACTGGCTTCTTTTCTGTTTACATAATAATGACTCCCCACAATGCTTCGCTAAAGCCAAAGCAAATAAACTGGACATGGGGGAATAAATGTGTAAGTGGCACCAGCCTTCATTTAGTGGGAGCTCATGACATTCTCCTTGCCTTAAAATCAGCACACTCCCGGGGCACCTGGGTGGCTCAGTCTGTTAAGCATCTGCCTCAGGCTCAGGTCATGATCCCAGGGGCTCAGGTCATGATCCCAGGGTTATAGGATCGAGTCCCACATCCAGCTCTCTGCTTGTCCGGAAGGAAGCCTGCTTCTCCCTCTCACCCTGAGGCTCCCCCTGCTTGTGTTCTCTCTCTGTCAAATAAAATAATAAAATTTTTTTTTTTAATCAGTACATTCCCATTACCAACGCAAGCTGCCATCTGATGAAAACATGATTACTTTTGATCTTCATATCCATTTACCTTTTCCTTGCAATACTTTTAAAATTTCTTACACCCATACACTGCTCTGTACTTTAGTAAAATATTGCCCTTTTTGCTTTGTTTTCTCTGTTTTGTTTCCATTTTATGCATGCTGCTAAGCTGAATGTGTTTGCCACCGGGTTTCTGTTGTTTCTCCCTATTTCTCCTCTAACTTGCACGTCACCGCGAATGCTTAACATCAGTGATTGGACAAGAGGTCATTCTGAGCCGCAGGTTCGCATATCTGAGCCTTGGCAAAAAACTTGATGTGTGGAAATAAGTGTATCTCGATATAATGTGACATACGCATTTCTCCTCACTGAGCTTTACTTTCCCTTTCTGTTCAGTAGTAAAGGGTGTGACTTCACTTATAGGGTGGTCACGAGGATTGGACTGAAAATTTTGTACTGGACCTATTATGAAAATTACAGGTATATGAAATACCCAGCACAGAGTAGGGACTAATTAAAAAAAAAATTAACAATGATTACTTCGGTTGCCATCCCAAGGAAAGGGACGAATAAGACAGACTTAATTGGTATAGGAAGGTAGAACTCTTAAATCAGGAGGTTCACAAGTGGGAGCCAGAAAGGAAGAATACAAAGAATTTTTCCTGTCTCATCTCTAGGAGGACATGTTTTTATAGCCTCAAGGTATTTGCTTCTGATCTATGATGTAACTTTAGTTAAATACCATTTTATCACAAAGTCTATGCTAGGGGCACTTGGGTGGCTCAGTCGGTGAAGCATCTGCCTTCAGCTCAGGTCATGATCTCAGGGTCCCTATGTCGGGCTCTCTGCTCAGTGGGGAGCCTGCTTCTCCCTCTCCCTTAGCCCCTACCCACGGCTCATGCTCTCTCTCATCCTCTCTCTCAAATAAATAAAATCTTAAAAAAAAGAAAGTTTACTCTACCAAAAATTTTCCTTTCCTTTCCGATATCTGTTTTTACCAGGCCTCTGTTATTGGTTGGAGTTAGTATCTAATTGAACACTAATGCCATTAACCAAAGTACCTCGATACCCTGAAACACAGTAACTGTCCTCCTTCCTTGTCATGATCCATGGTTCTGTCATTTGTAGTAGAATCGAAACATCAATTCCTCCTTGGCTCTCCTGCCCTAATACTCCTACCTCACACACCTGTTCCTCCTACCTTGCAGGTAAACGTGTCCACCTGCTAGGGTGTGATCACCACCACAGGATGACAAACAGAAGCTTGTCACCACGGTATTTAAAGAGCAAATTCCAAAGAGCAGACCTTTCTCCACACCGGTGTCTGCTTAGGGACACTGAAATGGAGCTAGTCTCATGCATGACATCGAAATTTAGAGTAAAATGACCGGATCACCCTCTGAGATCTTTCCAGACATCTCTGGTTTCCCGATAGGTCTTGGGGATCCCAAGTGCATGAGAATTCAACTGTAGATCCTCTTCCCAAGCTCGCACTGCACCCACACTGCCCCCGTTTCCAGCTTTGGCAGCAGACAGGCTGTCTGGCTCAGATGCATCCCAAGGGCTTCCCCTGGCCACCTGCTTTCCTCCGCTGAGAGGCCCAGTCATCTCCTTGCCACGTGCCCACCTTCTCACTAAACTGCCCTGCTGTCCCATCACAGGAAGATCCCTCGTGAGCTCACCCATTGCCTTCTCTCCCTTCTCCCTTTCTTTCTACATAGGAACGAGACATGGGCCCCTATCAGCGTAGCAGGATGGACTAAATCCTTGCCCCCTAATAAACTGAAAGTGGCTTTACTAGTAAGTGATGTAGGAATAAGCAAAGCCACACAGTCGGTATTGAAATCCGAAGGAAGAAAGGACCCTTCTTGTGAGAGGGTCCTGACGTCCCCTTTGGGATCTCACGGAAGAACCCATTGACTTCCTCGTCTGGCATTTCCTCAATAACCGGGGTCCACTAGCCCTTTAACAATGTTCTCTATTTTATTTGGGCAAAAGGAAGTATGTCTATTTCACTCACGATAAGTGAGTTTTTGTGGGCAAGACTGAGATCGCAGATGAGATTGCTGGTTCTGTGGGAAGATCCATTCCTAATTTGAAACAACGGATTACCAGCAGAGCGGTCACCTGAGAGCTGCGGGAGTGGGAACGCATTTAGGCTCGAGTTTCTCCCTCAGCACCAAGGTCACTGTGCTGGTTTGTCCCCTTGCCTCAAGATTCAGGGATGTGGTACAAAACGAGAAAATCAGAATAGGCAGCCCATAAAAAAATTAATTCCCCTCTATCTCAAAGAATGCATAGTGAGAAATTGAATTGAATGATGCAGCGGATAAAATATTTATTTCTCAGATGCAATATAGATGAGTCAATGTCATTCTGAGAAATTTAACTTTTTAATTTGCTAACTCGGTGTTTGTATTTTATTAGCAATCGCAAAAGAATAATCTATTATTCTCCTGCAAGTGTCAAAAAGATGACGTTGCCGGGAGAGCAGCTCCATCTATTACTCCAGCAGGGCTGGGAAGAGCATGTAGTCTTTACTGTTCCTTGTCAGTCCCTGAGTCTAGGCCTCTATCCCTGTGGTGGCAGATACCCAGATGGGGTGGGTTTCTGCATTTGCATAACAGTGCGTATAGCAATTCAGTGGTGTGAAATGCAGAATCTTCTGCTGCAGACTTGGAGTCAGTTAACCCCACAATTAACATTGGTAAATATCACAGGTAGAATAAACAAACAGAAAATCATACATTTACATTAGTAATAGGAAAAGAACCCAGATGGCTTTGGTGAAGAACATAAAACTTTTTTTCTTTCTTTCTTTCTTTCTTTCTTTCTTTCTTTCTTTCTTTCTTTCTTTCTTTCTTTCTTTCAGGATTTTATTTATTTATTTGAGAGAGTATGAGCAAGAGAGAGAGCAGGAGCAGGGGGAAGGGCAGAAGGAGAGGGAGAAGCAGCTTCCCCACTGAGCAGGGAGCCCAAGGCAGGGTTCTGTAGATCCTGGGATCCTGAGATCAGGACCTGAGCCTAAGGCAGAGGCCTTACCTACAGACCATCCAGGTGCCCCAAAACTTGTGCTCTTGTTGGAAAAATTTTTCTCTGTTTTAATAGTCTTGGTAAAAATGCTACCCTACAGGCTAATGCGCTTAGCACATAAAAAAACAATATTAACACCTTCCACTTTGCCAGAGATACCAACCCATTAATTATAAATCATTTATTAAACTTAATGAATTCTTTTATACCAGAAAATTCTCTTGGAACAAAATAATATCTGTATGGCTCATTAAAATCAGACAAAATTAGCTATACTTGAGCTTCTTACTTTCTTGAATATAATTCAAAAAATATTCTTTAATGGGGCGCCTGGGTGGCTCAGTGGGTTAAGCCTCTGCCTTTGGCTCAGGTGATGATCTCAGGGTCCTGGAATTGAGTCCCGCATCGGGCTCTCTGCTCAGCAAGGAGCCTGCTTCCCCCTCTATCTCTGCCTGCCTCTCTGCCTACTTGTGATCTCTCTCTGTCAAATAAATAAATAAAATCTTTAAAAATATATATATTCTTTAAAAAGCTCAAATACAACATAAGATGTATTCTCCACATCTCTCTCTCTCATACACTCTCACACACACATACACACATACACACACACACACACACACACACACACACAGAGAAACAAATTTTTTATTTCTTCTAAACTTACTCATTCAACCCCCAGTAGAAGACAACTAAATAGTAACTACTACAGGGGGAAGAAATGAAATTTTATGTTCGGTACAGTGCCTGCTTTAATGTTCAAGAGCGAGATAAATTAAAGAAAGGGAATTTTTTGGTTTTTGTTTATTTAAATGTGAAAATATATTGCTACTTAAGCAGAATAATTTTTCACAATAAATAATTTTTTCACATTCTAATAAAATGGTCAGTTTCTAATAGCATTTTGAGGAAAAAGAAACTCTTTCCAGGCCAAAGTTTTGCTTTTTTATATTTGTTTTTAAATTTTTAAAAAAGATTTTATTTATTTATCTGAGAGAGAGACACACAGATAGCAAGAGAGAGTATGAGTGGGGACGAGAGGGAGAAGCAGGGAGCACATGAGGGGGCTCGATCCCAGGACCCCAGGATCATGACCCGAGCCAAAGGCAGACTCTTAACTGACTGAGCCACCCGGTTGCCCCTGTTTTGTTTTTTTTTGCACTAGGGAAAAACAGTGTGATAAAATGTAGTCCAATGTCTTTGTTTTTCTCATCTTCCTTTTTAACTCCTCTGCTGCTCTTTCTTCCAGAGAATGAATGACATTGGAAGAACTTTCAGTCTGACCTGGGATAAATGGTCTCAAGGTATTTGACCTGCACTTTCTTGACAACCAGTGTGGCAGGTAGATTTTTCCCACTTAGCTGTAACAATACCCCTCACCCGCCACTCTCTTCTTATATCCTTTCTATCAAGAGGTAAGGGCTCTGTCCCCTTCTTTTGAATCTGAGAGGGTTTGGACCTAAGGCAGAACTGACACTATGTGACTTTTGAGCGAAGTCAATAAAAAAAGGAAACGATTTATGCTTGGTTCTCCTGGACAGTCAATCTTGGAACCCAGCCGCCATGTTAGGAAGAATCCCAGCCACCCAAGGGGATGCATAGGTTTCCAGTCGCCTGCTCCAGCTTCCACCAGCATCACCCCACAGACATGTGAGTAAAGAAGCTACTATACCCCAGCTCTTGAGTCTTTCCAGCTGAAACTCTAGACATTGTGGAGCAGAGGTAAGTTGTCCCCATTGTAACATGTCCAAATTTTTATTTTATTTTATTTTTTATTTTTAGAGATTTTATTTATTTACTTGAGAGAGAAGGAGTGAGAGAGAGAACATGAGAGGGAAAAGGGTCAGAAGGAGAAGCAGACTCCCTGCTGACCAGGGAGCCCGATGCAGGGCTCGATCCCAAGACTCCAGGATCATGACCTGAGCTGAAGGCAGTTATTTAACCAACTGAGCCACCTAGGCACGCCCCCCAACTTTTTTTTTTAAGATTTTATTTATTTGACAGACAGAGATAACAACAAGTAGGCATAGAGGCAGCGGCCTGGGCTGGGGGTGGGAAAACAGGCTCCCCGCTGAGGAGAGAGCCCAATGTGGGGCTCAATCCCAGGACCCTGAGATCATGACCTGAGCCAAAGGCAAACGCTTAACCCACTGAGTCACCCAGGTGCCCCTGTGTCCAAATTTTTAAACTGCAGTTTTCTTGATGTGATATAATGGTTGTTTTGTCACTAAATTTGGGGGTGACTTGTCATACTGCAACAGAAAACAGTAACAACCAGAGAGGTCAATCATCTTTTCATATGTTTACCAACCCTTTGAATTTCTTCTGCACGTTGCCTATTCATAAACTTTCCCATTTGGATCTGAGAGAGAGAGAGATGTTTCGTTTTGCTCATTTATTCTACATATAATCCTACACTTGTCACACATATTGTAAATATAGTCGACCAGTTGCTTGTTAGGTGATGGAGCAGTTTGAACCTCAGGTAGTCAAATTCTTCAATTCTTTTCAAATTTTGGTATTTTGTGTCTCTTTGAAAGAAAAGCTTTCCCAATTGAAGGTTATAAAATTAAAAAAAAAAAAAAAAGAAGAAGCTTCTATTTTCTTCCAGTACCTTTCCATCCCTACATATGATCAACCCTTTCCTTTCTGAAATGTATAACTTCAATTTTCTTTTCTTTGCACGCTTGCGTTACTCGCATCTCCTTATAACAACCCATCTCAGACTTTAACGTGCCTGCAGATTACCTAAGGATCTTGTTCGAGGGCTAACTCTGAGTCCACCAAGCTGCTGGATGACGCAGACCACATTTTGAATAGGCAGATCTCTCCTACGCTAAGTAGCAGTGATGATACTAGTCTCCTTGTCTTATTCATGACCTCAGTAAGAATTCTAATTACTCACCCCACTGATAAGGATGAAGAAACAAATTTAAATACATTGTCGCCCAACCAAGTAGCAAATGGCGGAGCAAGACTTGGCCTCACACGAATAATTTCAAAGCCCTTGTTCTTAATATTTACTCTACACTATCTCTCTGTGTTAAAACAAAGGTTAACGTCCATCTACCAGAGCCTGTTTTACAATGTAGATCACGTGTTCACCTATTTTAGAAAAACCTTCATCAAACATTTTACATATTAGTTATATATTCATTTTAATATTATATATATATATGGGCTTTAATATTTAGTTACTGAGAATAGGGTTTGGTTAACTACATCCCATAGTTTATCTGATTCCTGCCCGTTGTTCTATGGCCCTCCACCTGACAATGGGTTTTAAATTTTTAAATGATTCCAAAACATCAAAGGAAGAACCGTACCCGGTGCCACAGGAAAATGACATTCAAGCATAGTATCCATACATAAAGGTTCACTGGAACCAGCCATGTTCATGTGTTCTTTACTGGTCTCTGTGTTGCCTTCCTACTGCCTGAGCAAAGCAGGGTAGTTGAAGGATAGACTATAGGCTCTCTGACCCAGGTCCTGTGCAGGGGAGAAGGGGCACCGCGAACCCACTGATGCAGTTATAATTGCACTGTGGTTCATGTGCCATGCTGCCCTGAGACATCTTTTAACATTCTTTTTTAAGTAGTGCTGCATCCTCATCATGTCAGAACAAGAAGAGAAAAGCAGACTTCCCACGGCATGGATGGTGGGGTGTGTATGACTCTGTTATCAGATTAGTTGGCCAAGCCCTGCATTTATTATGGGATGACACCATAGCTCAAGAAATACTGTCTTCATAGGAATCAGTGGGCCTAAACACTCAGCACAGCTCACAGGGAAGCAACAGTCATAAAAATAAAATAAGAAGACTATCTCAACATAGCGTTGTGATTTATTTTTAAACGAAGACCAAAACTGCAAAATGAGGCTTCAATGAAAGTGAGTTTCTAGGTGGTTCACTCATTCTCCAAGCAAGGAGAGCTGGTTTGTCGGTGGGGAGTAAATTAAATCTGGTTTGGCTGTAGTGGTCAAAGAAAATGTCCTGGGAAAATAAGCCTATTTGAGACTATTGGCTTTTCAGGGAGAATGGCTGCTTGAAGAGGTCACAGTGTCAGAAGCAACACCGTTAGTCAACAGACCAAGAAGGCAAAGGCTCTCGAGTGGTTTTCCTTGGCTCTCGATGCATGAACCATCGTCGCTGATACTGCTCAGTTGTGATTATTGGACAACTCAGTTCTGCCTTTGCAGTTACTAAGGAATTGGCCTCTCCAAGCAGAGTGTGTTGTAAAACAAGAGGCAGGAATATCTTCAAAGAAACTGAGAGGTCCCGAATTGAGTTCCATCTGAAGGGGAATCTTCTAAGATGTGTTCCAGTTCATGGCAGTAAAAGTATTTCTTTTTAAGCAGAGAAAAAAAAAAAAGATTTAGCTAAAATTTATAAAAGCATTTGAAGCCTATGGATACTCACTGTATTTATTATTCACCAGCAGGTGCTTTGTGGAAAATATTCAAATCTATCACGTGCAGTTGAAACAGTGTTCATGGTGAGCTTTGTTTTCTTCGTTTACTTTTGTGGACTTAAGTATCATCAGTTCTTGTCACACTAGAATCTGAATATCTTATTTCTCTATCACATTGCAGACTGATGGCTAAAACCTGATGGTGATTTTTTTTTTTTTTTTTGAGGGCCAAGGTTGAAATTTTTGTGAATGACATGAGGTACCCTGAACTACTGTAAGGTTTTGGAAATGAGCTTTTGTTGCCGAATTGATAGTTTCTTAATGAATAGGACCTCAAATTACAAGGCAAAATAGCACAGAAGTGTGAAACTTACACTGCTGAAAAGTCATTTCAATGACAACTAATGTTTGAATCACGTGAAATGTCAAGCTGCTTTATCCATTTCCTGTGCTGTTACAAGTGAGAAGGAGAAGCAAATCCTCCATTTCCATGCAAACGTGTACCGGGTATATCTTTGGAGCTCCAGGGGTGTTTTTTGGACCCTAATGCAAGTGCAAATTTCCGCATTTCAAAATCCACATAACGGTGCCATTGAAGAGCTTCCACCCACCCTCCAGTGGTAATTAATTTATTTCATGACGTGCTAAAAAAAGCAAATACCAAGGCAGGAATTGAGAAGAATTCTTTAAGTGCCTCCCTCGGAATGAATGTGTTCAATTACAGTCATAGGCTCGTGGATGGACACCGGTATGTGGCAGTGCCTCTCAGTATGAAAAGGCATTTTCAAAGATGAAATATGTGACGCCTCCTTAGGAATCAGCTGGACATGTGCTGCTGACCGGAAGCACGAACTTTGAGCCCCAGTGAAGTGACATGCGATCCCTCCTTCACAATCGAAAACTTCCATTCACCTATTAGTAGACTTACGTTACAGAAAACTCTACTCCGTCATTATTAGGCTTACATTTTCAATGTCGCCCACAAAAATTGTGGAAATTTGTTCTCTCTCGTTATGTAACTGTCTCCGCAATATCCTTGATTTTGCCTCTTGGCCTGCAAAGCCTACCTTATTCACAATTTTGGCTCTTTGCAGAAAAATGTCGTCAATCCTTGACCTAGAATATTCTCTCGTGGCTCTTATTGTCACAGGTGCTGAGTAGAGACACTTCTCAAAATCATTTCAAAAGCACATGTTTGCTGCATGCTTACTATGTGCAGAGCTTTTTCTTTGTGGGAGAGGCACCATTGTTTCCAGTTCCTGGTGTGGAGAGCTTGAAATTCAGGACCTTTCCTAAGGATGCATGCAAGAAGCAGGGAGAGGGAGAAGGAAAGGGAGACAGGCAGACTCTGGACTGAGTAGGGAGTCCTATGAAGACCCTGCGATCACGACCCGAGTCCACATCAAGAGTCAGACACTTAACTAACTGAACCACTGAGTTGTCCCATGAACCACAATTTTAAATCTGGTCTTCCAGGCTGCAAAGCCTAGGCTGTGTGACCTTGGGAAAGGTACTTAACCTCTAAACCTGTTACTTCATCTATAAAATGGGGATTATAACTCTAGTACCACCTGGATCATGCATAAGGTTTATTTAAGCATTAAATTAACTGATACGTGGAAAAGATTCAGGGGAGCAGTCGTGACCTGGGCTGGAGGTCAATCATAGGAAAGAGATCAACAAAATAGTTTGCTATTTAGAAAGGATTGATAGTTTGCAATTCAGCGGACAATTGGAGCTTTTCACCTATTACTGAATCTGTGCTATTTGGTTGAGGCTTTCTCTGAAAAAGAGCCCAATAAATTAGAGGCATGCAAAAATTAAGCACTACATTTAAATCTGACCCATGCAGAGCCACTGAAGTAGTTAAGAAAGGCTGCTGGATTCATACTCACCCAGCTTATTCCCAGCTTTGCTACTTGTCTGCTGTATGACCTTGGCCAAGTCACTTAACCTCTCTGATCCTCAGTATCTTCCTTTGAAAATGCAGATTATAAATAGTCCACCACAAAGAAACATAATGATTTTTTTAAATGTATCAAAAGTACCTAATATAAGGCTGGCTTAAGAGTGAGTTCAGTAGGGGCACCTGGATGGCTCAGTGGGTTAAAGCCTCTGTCTTCTTTGGCTCACGTCATGATCCCAGGGTCCTGGGATTGAGCCCCGCATCCGGCTTTCTGCTCAGCAGGGAGCCTGCTTCCTCCTCTCTCTCTGCCTACTTGTGATCTCTCTCTCTCTCTCTCTCTCTCTGTCAAATAAATAAAAAATATTTAAAAAAAAAAAAAAAAAGAGTGAGTTCAGTAAATGCTAGCTCATTTTCCCTGGGCCGTAGCCCTTGTACACTGATCCACAGATTAAAAAAACAAAGTACAGCTACACTAAACAACCATAAAATGAACCAAGGTTAAAAACAAACAAACAAACATCCAAACATAAAACTCAGCTTACTGATTGGGTAGTGGAGAACAGGGAGACTCTGAGAAAGCAAAACCGGAAAGTGCCTTACTAGAGTTGCTGGCTAAAATACAGTGCTTCCAGTGAAATTCAAATTTCAGAAGGATGAATTTTTCATTTTAGCATGTCACCAGTATTGCATGGGGGCATAATTTATACAAAATGAGTGATTAACTGTTCATCTAAAACTCAGATGCAACCCACTGTCCAGTAGTCTTGTTTCCTAAATCGGACTCCCTAGACACGACAAAATTTAGTAAGAGATATCTTACCCTGTACAGCCAACAAGGCTCAGAATTCCAAAGTGCCTAATGTAATTCTCTAACTGCAAAGGCAACAGGGGCTAGCCAGCCTGACTCCCACCTTCTCCATCTCTGCCAAGCAAAGGGTGGGCCTAGATCCAGAGATCAGAGGTGAGCAATTACCAGCCCAGGCCCCCTCCAAGGGATCTGGGGACAGAGGCTGCCAGGCCCACAGTGACAGAAGCCCAATGTCCCCCTGGGTCCCTCTGCCCCAGGCTTTCCTCTGGGTGGGGCCCTGCGGTTACTGTGTGATGACTCTGTGTCTCTGCTCCCCTGCCACGCCCTGCTTGGTCCACCTGGTGGTCGGGGTGGAGGGGAGAAACAGGTTTGGAGGAGGCAAAAAGAAAAAAAAAAGGCTTAACTTTGCATTCCTCTTAGCTGATGTGTGCTTTGCCGCTCTGGCCTGCAAAACTTTAATTATTCCTTGGCTGCCCAGTGGCTGCGGACTGTCACTGGCAGGCTTGATTTAATAGCCTGTTTGCACGGAGTCCGACAGGGATCGCTTTTGCTGCACTTTCGAACAGCTCGTGACCGTGGTTGTTTTACGTTAAGGAGGAAACTCTGTGGTTAAACTGTAGCCTAGGTATTTTTAGAGCCGTTACCATGTTAACCGAATTTCGTACATTTCACCTGCAGGATATGCAGTAGCGCTTAAGGCCCTCCCTAAACTCTTAACAAAAAAAAAAAAAAAAAATGATTTCACAGTAGTTAATACCTTGTTTAGGACCCACTCCATGTTCTCAGAAAAGCTACTCACCAAACAACGTGGGCTGCTCAGTATGCCTTTTGGATGGGTGCTACTGAGCCATGGGGGGAGTAGTTTTCCTTTGATGCATAAGGATTTGAAGGAACCTAACCGAAAGGCTAAAATTGGTTAGTTCTAAAGGTCAGAGCCTGAAGGCAGTGACCCATTCGTTAATCATTAAGCTTTTCTAAGCTGTCTCTGACCGGAAGGCTGGCTTTCTGCCACTTTTCTGGTCATTTTAAGCTGCAAATTCTTGTACTGTTTCAGTTTTTAAGAAGGTAGCAAAGGTTATGAGAAAGACATCAATTGTTAGTTATTTTTCCTTATCAAATGTCTTTAGGGTTTTGGAAGGCAGAGCTGTTCTGTGTTAAGGGAATCTTCTTGGGGTCCTCAGCTACATACACAGCCTTTAAAGATGGACCCCAGGGTCCTGAGGGAGGTGGGGGTGGTGGCGGTGGGGGAGGGCTTCTAACTATTATTCCCATGTTAATTTGCTTCCAAAGAAGCAGGAAGTGAGGAGAGGACACCCACGTGGTGATTAGGTATGAGTTCCCAAATCGCTGCTATCCCTGGTGGTTTTCACCAGTGATCCCAGCACTGAAAGCTCAAGAAAAGGGAGCATAATGGCCACTACGTATTTATTATCTTCTGTCATCAGTTAAGAGCTGGAAGAGCTTTCATATATTTTGAATGAAAGGTGAAGCCCAATGAGGTTTAAGTGATAGGACGTTTCATTCCCAAATTTAATGCCAGCTTATGCTCTGGTCTGTCTGAATTAAAGTTGATTTGTACACCAAAATACAAAACAAAACAAAACCTCCGGTAAACAAAACTAAATGTTATGTAGCCAAGGGACATTAAGCTGCTAAAACACTTGTTCCAATATTGAACATGGAATAGTTGTTCTCTATTTCTCAAGGGGGAAAAAATACAGTCAGACCTTGCTTATCCCTAACCCAAACTTCCGGAAGGCTTAAGTATTTGGAATTGCTCCAAAAACTGAAGGGGGAGGAAGGAGAGGGATGGAGAGGGAGGCAAAGCGGGGAGAGAGGTTGTGGGAGCCGGGGGGGGGGGGGGGGGGGGGGGGGGGATTGTGAAGGGAGAGAGAGGATGAGGACCAGCAGAAAGCAAGCAAGTCAGCTTTTAGAAGTAGACGTGAAGCCTTAGCAACACAGAAAGGAGACCTGGAGGTTACATCTGATTGGCTTACCGGCCAGGAGGAATGCTGCGCTCTGATTGGCTGGTGATGATGTCTCCAAATAACCAGCCTTTTTCAGGAAAGCAAATTTATGTGGCAGAAGGGACAGGAGACAGAAGAAGCAGGCAAGAAAAAAAGGGGAGAGAACAGGGCAAAATAAATGGCAGATTATTTGTAACGGCAGTGATGACTGTGATTTAAAGGAGAAAAAGAGTAACCTTGCCTCTAGATGGAACCGGGTCCAGCTCACCAAGTGCTTTTACGTGCAATCACTGACATTGTCTTTCCCAAGACCCGTAGGGCTCCCAGAAGTTACATCGCGCGCTCCAGGTCACTCAGGCACCAAGAAAAGCAGCCGAGGTTTTCTGGCCATAAATGCAACAATTCGAATGCCACGGGAGGGGACAGGGGCGGTGGAGATGGGTGGCAGGTGAAGTTGCCTTCATGGTCGGGCTGCAACTGCTCTGATGGCAGAAAAGAGAATCAGAAGCCACATTGGTCTGTAGTTTACAGGAGATGCAAAGGGGGTGAAGGGCTCTCTGCCCTTGGCCGCCGCAGACCTTGACAACACAGATGTAGGGAAGAGCTCTGTGGGTATTTATTTGGAAGGGGACAGAGTGGCAGTGCCCCGCGTTCGTGGGAGCTCGAGGGCAGCTCTGAACATATGTCACGGGGTGTAGCAGGGGCTTCTCGCGCTGGTCACGGGGACGCCGTTCCCTAGTCATTCTCCCCCACCTTCCCTTGAAAGCCAGTCCTTCCTGAGGCCGAGCGCACTCCATCACTCTCCACCTCGCGGCGCAAGCTGGGAATCGGAAAGTCATCTTTGTCTCGACTTTCTCCCCACGCCTCCTTCCCCAGCAATCACAAAGATGCCATCTCCAAATCGTCCCTCGAACCAGGCTCCTCCTGTCCATTTGAACTACCACCTCCCGGGCCACAGCCCCCAGGAGGATGTCTCCCCTTCCCAGCAGCTCCCGATCCTCTCCACCTCCTGCCCCTCCCCATCCCTTCCAATCCCTTCCCCGCACCCTGCCAGCTCCCAGCTTCAAAGATCCTCTGCTGAGAATAACACTGAAAAGCCTTCCTGGGATCCGTCCCCTGTTTACTTTGTGACGCTCTGCCTGGAATTGCCCACCCTAGGCACGGAGTCCTTGTTTTAGTGGAGAAAACACGGCCATCTCCCCAGCCCAAAAGACTGCTGCGCTGCCCCTCTCAGTCCTGCCATCCTCAAGGGCCCCTCTTTCTCCTGCTTCCCGGGACAAGGAGCACCTTCCCTGGGTTCTCACTTAACAGCACCTGCTGCTTGGCTTCCTCTGATTGTCACTCTGGAATTGCATACATTTATAACTGGTTCCTTGTCTATCCTCTTTTTATGGGTCTAATCTCCTGGTCGTCATCAGGCTCCACGAAGGCAAAGAGCACATTTTTTTTCCCCCTCATCTCTGCATCCCGAGAGCCCCCAACAGTGGTCTGTGGGAGGGTGGGAGGTAGTGTGTGCCTACCAGGGCCTTACCATAGCTGGCAGGGCATTTCACCTGGGCGCTGGGACACTCTGTGTCCTGTTTGTGCCGTGGCATTGGTTAATTCCTGTTGCCGTTGGAGGCAATGATGCAGCTGTCATCGTGAGGGCAGTTTTGTGGGATCTCAACAGCATGATTTCTGGAGAAGGGACTAGAATCTTGTTTGGAGTGGGACTCGGGGGATGGTATAAATTCACTCTCAAGGTCTCTCGGTAGTAAGTGATTGAACTACATCCTAAATCAGAGCTGTACCAGATAGCTACCGTGTAGCACACAGGAAGTCCTGATTTTGGTAGGTTTCCCAGGAGGCACGTACTGAAAGGCAGTCATTCTTTTTTAGAGCCAGAAAAGTAGAGGTCCCCACTCCCAGAGGGCCAAGAAAACCGCGTTGCTCTCTTTACAGTCTGGGGAGCTTGCACACTGGTCATAATAAGACCTGTGCCTATTTTCGATTTGCCAAAGTCGTGCCTGTTGATGATGAACACACCTCAGCCAAGGACGCCACTCTGTAGAGACTTTATCAAATCAGGATGGCATCGATATCTTGATCAAGGCCTCCCTGCTTTAATTACGTCCACTCCGGTATTCCAGTTTGGGGGCTCTTAGCTGACCTGTTCTGAGTACCATCGGAAACGAAGTTTACCATGGTGCCCTCTGGTGGCATCAAATGTGGCCACTTTTAAAACAAGCCTTATCTAGGGAGAATGCATCACTCTCCGTTACAGAAATAGAAGGAGCAACTTGAAATAAGAGCATAACATAAACTCTAAGAAGCGATCTCTTGTTCTTGGAGCGGGGGTGGAGGGGTCCGCAAGAATTACGTGCCTGGGACACCTGCTTGCTGGCCAGTTCCCAGGTGAAGCTTGCAGGAGCTGCAGAGGAAGGGCCATCATAAAAATGCACGGAATTCCATATCCATTAGAATGAAGGCCAGGAGCCGCCGCATTTCAAATCACCAGGTTCCATGCAAGCTGACTAATTAGGTATTATATTCAGAAGGTCAAAAGAAGGTTATAGCTCTGAAAGGATTTGCAGGAGTATTCATAAATAGTCATGAACTCAAGAGGAAAGTAGAATTTTGTTGCAGTTGACTAAGAACTAGCCCTGGGACCATTGTCCTTAGATTCCTTAACAGTCGACACAACCACAATGAGTCCGTCAGAATGCCCAGGGTCACAGCGTTTGCCACTTGAAACAGTGGTGACCATAAAATTTAGTGACTCCTTCATAAAGCAGCTCTCGCTTAATCTCCACAAGGGGATAAAGGGATGGTCGCTAGGACGCAATCTGGATTACATAACACAGGGATCCTACTCAAGGAATTTAGATCACTGGACCAGCCAACTACAGAAAGATGTCCATGGCATTTAGAAACAAAGCCCTTCTCTGAGGACTTACGGTTTAACACATAGAGAAGCAGTGTTATTCCATGTCAATCAGATTCTCTATTTGTTCATCTGAATGCCCTAAATAAAACTACCATTCAAAATAAAAATTGAAAAGGGAAAAAAAAACCCACCAAATTGTTTGAACAGCTAATCCATCGAATCTGCAAATCATTTAGTGATTATTTTCTATTCAAATATATATCCTGGAAAACAGGGTGAGGGGCAGAGTAATAGTGAGTTGTGTGTGCAACACACTTACATTTCATCAAGTGTGTTGCTTTTCTTACTGGGGGCCCTTCTCTGATACTTGGCATACCTCTGATTAAAACAAAACCAAAAGCAACTACAGGCTCAGCTAACGCAGAAGGTCTGAAAGGAGTGGTACTGCCCCCTAGGGGGTGTTTGGGGACCACTTTCTGTGTGGAGGGTGTCTCAAAGTGTCTAAATAATTATGGGGCTATTTCTGACATGCAGCACGCTGCAGCCTTGGATACAAGGAGCGGTTAGGCATCACGCTAGATTTTCCCACCAAGCATTCATGTAGATTAAAAAAAAAAAAAAACCCATAGGTAATTCTCTAACCTCAGGACCAAGTTCAGTTTTATATAAAAACAGTAATATTTTTGTAAGGTTTTAATTTTTCACAAGTGCAAATCCCATGTAAATCGAGAGACGATTAAATTTTGTTTTGTTTGGAACTTGACCGAGAACGGCTCAGCATTTTTGTAAAACTGTGGCCACACACGGTATTTGAGTACTCCAAGAGCACCCGTGTAAGCCCCATTCTGATGTGGACGGCCCGACTCAGAAAGATTCTACAAATAGGTGTAAATGTCTGAGTCTTCCATTGTGTCTTCTCGCATAGTTGTACCCAGGCATTTTCAATTATTACTAATATATTCTTTGCTTCTTTATATTGTAGTTAGGTAATTATATGGATAGTTTTGAAGCCATGTGTATCGGTAAGTTATATTACCTTTGGATTTCATTTTAGGATAGCAAAGCATATCATTAAAATTATTTGTCATTAAAAGATGACATTGGGGTGATAGTGAAAAACACCAGCGTAAGGAACTCTAAGAAGCTTGTCCTCCATAAAAGCAATGAAAACCCTGGCAAAGATTGTCAACATGTACTTTGCAGAACTCTTGAAATTAACCACAGACTTACAGCAATCAGGGGAACTCTTAGTCCAGAAAAATGGCTGAATATCAGTAAAAACAGTGATACTTGTTTGATTTTTACCTTGCTCCATTCCCATCACTCTCCTCCCCAGCTCTGCAATAACCTGGAAAACCATCAACCTGCAATCATCTTAAAAACCAGCAGCCTGGAAGCCAAAAGAGCGGCAGAGAAAGGTAGGGAGAGCTCCTTCCATGCCTCATTCCTGGGGAACTACCTTATTTGACCTCTCTGGTGGTTTCCAGGGATATGCTGCTCAGAACACCATCTATATGTGACTTGACTCAGAGCTCATCCAAGCATTGTAAACAGCTTCTCTCTTATTAGAAACAATTTTCAATTGTCTGTAGGAAAAAAGTCAGGGGCCATTGTTTCACATTACAGTTACAAGAGGCAGTAGATAACAGGCAAATAACAGGCTTACCAGAAGCTTAAAATGAAAAGCTACGCAAAGATATGTCCATGGGGGTAGTTGAAAAGCAAAGGCTTATTAATGGGAATCTAGAAGGCCAAGTGCATGTACAAGGATGTGAGCTTATACATGTCCAGGAAAGACTTGAAAAGAACATCTACTCTCACTCCTGCCGCACCTCGAGGCTCAGCACAACCAGAAGGTAAAAGCGAAGGCAGACTTGCAAAGTCCCTGTTAGGGTGCTGACGATGGGCCCCAAACCCATACAGGGTCCCTTGGCAGTCACTGAGGGGCTTATTGGCCCCGGGCATTTAAGGAAATCTTTGTTCAGTCCTGAGACAAACACTGGCCAGCCAAAGACTCCAGGAGCCACCCATGACAAAGGAATCAGACCATAAAGAATTCGTTCAGAAAAATCAAACCAACCAACAACAATGACAGCAATGACCCCAAACCATTGTGAGATGGGAGAATATGACTTCAAGAATTGCCATGCTGTAGTATTTAAAATGCAGGTTTTCAACAAAAAATTAGACATGCAAAGAAACAAAAATTGCGGCCCACACATAGGATGGAAGCAGTTAGGTGCCCTTTACAAAATCCAGACATTGTAATTATTAGACGAAGATTTATTGTTTTATTTATTTATTTTTAAAGATTTTATTCCTTTATTTAGAGAGAGCACAAGCAGGGGGAGAGGGAGAGAAAGAATCTCAAGCAGACTCATGCTGAGCATAGAGCCCGAAATGGGGCTTAATCTCAGGACCCTGAGATCATGACGTGAGCTAAAACCAAGAGTCAGACAATTAAATGACTGAGCCACCCAGGTGCCCCTAGAGAAAGATTTAAATGAGCTATTTTACTTGTATTCAAAGAACTAAAGAAAATTATATCTTAAGAAATAAAGGAGGGGAGCCTGGGGGCTCAGTCGGTTAAGCATCCGACTCTCAATTTCAGGTGAGGTCATGATCTCAGAGTTGTGAGATAGAGCCCTGAGTCAGGCTCCTCACTCAGCGGGGAGTCCGCTGGAGACTTTCTCTCTCCCTTCTTGTTCTCTGCCCCTTACCGCTACTTGTGTTCTCTAGCACTCTCTCTTTCTCTAAAAAAGAAACAGAACGATTTCTCACCAAACAAAGAAGACCAATTGAGAGATAGAAATTATAAAACAGAACCAAGTGGAAATTTTGGAGTTGAGAAGGAAAATAACAGAGGTGAAAATTTCACTAGAGGGGCTCAAAGAAGATGTGAGCAGGCAGAAGAAAGAATCACTCACTGGGGAAATATGGACACTGGTAGCTATTTGATGATATTAAGCAATCAAGGGACTGCATACTCGACATTTAGAAAATTCTTGTTTAATATTTGTGGGTTTGACAGCTACTATGGTTATGCTTTTGCAAGAACACCCTCATCTTTTAGAAGTCCATACTGGACTAGATGAGATAATAGGAAGACGACCTGAGATTTCCATGAAATAAGTATGGGGGAGATCGGGACTAGAGCTAAAATAAGCTTGACCACACACTGACAATTACTGAACCTGGATTCACTGTTCTGTGCTCTCTCCTTACACACATTTTTGTACATATTTGTATCCAATTCAATGATGGGGAACCTATTTTGATCTACTGAAGGGTTTCGCAGATTTGGGGCGGGAATCGGGCCAACTGAATACATAAAATTTGCCATGATACTATATCATGAAAGTCTAATTTATAATGTACAGACTAGTCATTGGAAAGATGGTATTATTTACAATAAAACAGTTTTCTATGTAATTCTTTCCGATTTGTAATCTCCATACCTTTCTCGTTGGGCAGTGAAACATAAGGGATGGCTGTAAGGCTTCCGTGTGTTAGAGAAGAGCATGGAAGGGGGACTCTGATGATGTTGCCTTCAACCGTGCTTCTGCTCCTAGCACTCTCTGAGCTCTGGGACAAACTGTTTAATTCCTATAAGTCCGGGTGTCATCCTTAGGAGTTGGACTTCCCTTCTCTACCTTTCAGGCCTCTACTATCTCTTATATGTGGCATTTTGGGGGACATTGTATTCTGTGAGAAAATAGTAAAGGATTTTCCAAAAAAAAAAAAAAAAAATAGAAAGGTAGGAGTTTAGAACTACTTCTAAACCCTTATGTCATGGGCCAAGTCATTCAAAATAAAAGAGTAATTTACCCAGAGGAGGAAACCTCTGGTTTGAGTTAGAAAAAGGGGAAACATGACTCAGGTATACAGGAAAGATCAGAAGATGCTAGTGGATCCCGTACTTACCGGGAAGTAGTAAGAAGGTACTACAGGAGACAATTCAAGGTTGACAATGCAAGATGCATGAGTAACCACAGCCAAAAAGCCACGCAACAGTGCAGAGACTCAACTCGCCTTTGCTCAGAGTGCATCTCGCTTATTCTTAGGTAATTCTAGTGAAGTGCAGGATACTTGAGGATTATCCAAAGGACAGACAGAAGTGTGCAGAAAGGGTCACAAAACAGGCAAAGCTAAGGGAACCAGAATCAGTTGGCTCAGGGGAAAGAGTGCTGGAGTGCAGGAAAGCTGTAATAACCACCTTCAAATAGGCAAAGAAATATTATCTGGATGAAGATACGGTGCTGTGTTCATGAGCTGGGTAGAGTTGGGGTTTGCACTACAGAAGAAAGAATTTTTGTTAGGCTTAGAGAAAACTCCCTGGTACCCGGGAAATTGGAAATGTTCCTTCACTGAGGATCTCTGAACACAGGGAAGATGACAATCTTGGGACGATTCTAGTGTAGCCTCTCCTTGAAATGGTGTGGATAACTAAAAGATGCATATCTAGTGACTTATGTTCAAATCTCAAAGACATGGGTAAGAAATAATTGCTTTGCTGTGGACTGCAGATACAAATCTGGCAGACATAGATCAGGCCTCATTTCCTCCTCTGATTCTTTCAATTTCCTGCTCCCTTGAACTATCATCATTGTCCACATCAGAAAGTTCTTATTAAGTTCTAAGTGCACGTGGAAGGTGCCTGCCCACTACAATGGAAGGACACAATCTCTCCACTACCCTAGTCCCTCTCCCCATGAAGAAACACAGCATGGAAGGGATGGCTTACAGTTCCGGTTGCTGGTTTGGTCTGGTCTGTGATTCTCCTCTCCCGTGGCTACTGTGTCTTGGGTCCCTTTACGGTTGAGAGTGAGAAAAAGAGAGATGACCACGCTATATATAACTGATGTGTTAGGCGAGAATTAATACCAGTCCAGAGGAGGAGAGCAGCGTGACCATCAGTGAAGGCAACAGGAGCAATCATCATAAGAGGAAAATGGAGGGAAAGCAGCAGGAGTCAGTGCAAATAAATGAAGCAAGGCCAACGCTACATCCTTTAGTAGGTCAACAAATATTTACTAAGTGCCAGGAGCAAAATGCAAACAGAATGGCATATTCCCAGCCCTCGTGCTGCCTACCACTGTCATTCTACAGCTGCAGACCTAAGGGATGGGATCATAATGATTGGGGCTAAGGAGGACAGCCAGGTCCCTGCTCTGAAAGCCATTATGAGAGCCCTTGGGTTTCAGTATTAGCATTAACTCTGTACTATGTGGAAATCCGTTTCTGTGCATGGGTGACACTGGTGATGTGCCTGGCAACATGGGTTAACAGGGAGCATAAAAATGCTTCCATCTCAGAAAATCATTAGGATGAACTTGGGCTTTGCTCGCCTCTCTACTGATTGGCTGGATTTTTGTGTCCCTTGCCTTACTTCCATTCCCCGTTTCCATCCCAGCCCTCTAAGGATGAAAAGTGAAGAAGGCAAGTTCTTAAAGAGACCGGACACATAACCAGAGATGCACCTGCTAAGTGTGTTTAATACCTCAGCTAAGGATGTCTAGATAGTGGCCAGAATATATCTTAAAAAGATAATCACAGTGGTTTTATGGGGAGAAGAGTCGTTGAATTAGATGGCAGGGCTTTTCTTCTCCTTTTCTTTTTTCTTCTTGTGTAATCTGTGAGGATAGCGCAGGGAGATGAGACTTCTCCCTTTCCTCATGTTAGCCAATGAATGATCCTTTTTCCAATGATCCTTTTTACATAACTTTTTGTAAATTTTGAAATACTTTTTTTGCTTACTGCTTATTTTTCGTAAGTCTCCTGGAATCTGACAGGATTTGAGTTGGCTTATTAATAAATTATGTTTCTCCATGAAAAGCGTGGTTTGTTTTAATTGTGGGTATGAGTGGTTTTTTAAAGCTATTATATTGAGAAAAGAAACCTTATTTGAAGACCCATTTCTGGAATACAATTTAAATTAGTAGGAAAATATAATCCAAATTATTAAAAAGTTACTTTATATCAAACAGTTCAACTGTTCAGGAAACTATCTGCTGTGTCCATTTTTTTTTCACACTTCTGGTGTGGGTAAGAACAAATAAAGATCTATACACAATGTCCATTTGGTGCACCGAGGCCATCTTGTCCATCAGAGAGATCAGGAATGACTTCTCATTTTCAGGTAATACCGGTGAACTTTTTCACAGTAATGTGATTGGGAAGGTAGTTTAATTAGCCTTATTTCCATCTGGTATCCAAAAATCAGGAAGAAGAACACGTGTGAAAGCACACATCTCAAGCCATTAGAGATGCACTTCTCCACCCTGTGCCGTAAGAACAAAGCCCATGCACCAACATTAGATGAATCACGACTCCTTTCTTGCTTCTGCGACAGCCATCGCATATATGAATCATTAATTTCAGTTTCAAATGATTTAAATAGAGCCCAGAAAGATTTTATGAGTCATCAGGGCCCCTGACGTACAGAGCGATTTTACATCTCATCTTCTCCACTTCCTTATAAGAAATCAGTTCTAGATTGCAGACCATCACTCCTATATCTTAAAATGAATGTCACTCATGGTTTTCAAAGGATTAAGTAACAGAGCCAAATAACTCACTATGAATGTAAGATGTCCCTTATGTTAAGCTTCTAAACACAGTTGGTGGTAGTCAAGAAATTCTACACGGAGGTGTATGAAAACAGTGCTGGTGGGGCTGAAATTCATTTTGATAGCTGTTAGCTTTTCCAGATCTTTTTCTTTTTCACTTTTCAAGATACACTGCCCTGGAGTCTGTGGGCTCAGTAGTTCTGGGTTCTATACTTTGAAGAACAGGCTTTATTGATTTGACCTAATAAGCATTGTCATGTCAAAGGCCAGCATCATTCTTCTAAAACAGGGTTTTGTGTGTCATATAGATTTTGTTACATTATAGCACAACAGCAGTCACAGACAATACATAAGTGAGTAAGTGTGCCTGTATTCCAATAAAACTTGATTTATAAAAGCAGGGGTTAAGCCAGATTTGGCCCATGGCCGTGGTTTGCCAACTTTGGGTCCATATGATGGCGATATTCATAAAACAGTGGAGAATACAGGAAACTTTCTCTGCCAAGTTTGATAAAGGAGTAAAAATCCAAAGCCTCTCCTAAAATGTATTTTTTTTCAGTTTTATTGTGATGTAAGTGATGTATAACATTGTATTAGTGTTACGTGTATAATCTAATGACTGATATACTGTGTATATACCATGTTGATATTTACAGTGTTGAATATTGTGAAATGATCACCATAACAAATTTAGTTAACATCCATCACCTGGCATAGCTGTGAATTTTTTCTTGTGATGAAAACTTTTAAGATTCTCTGAGCAACTTTCAAATATACGACACAGTATTGTTAACTGTAGTCACCATTTCTGTTATAATTATAATTCTGTTATAATTGGAAGGTCTTTTGATGACCTTTATCTATTTCACCCAACCCTTAACCCTGACTCTGACAATCACCGATCTGGTCTCTGTATCTTTGAGTTTGGTTTTTCAAGATTCCACTTAGAAGTGAGATCACAAAGATCTTTCAATAAGTTAGTAAAAACATTAATAATTTTATTCAAAAAAATTAAACTAGAGAACTTGAAATTTTGCTCATGATTTAATATTACAGTTAATTATTTTACTCTATAATTATTCTATTTCTTATATCTCATTTCTTTTTTTATTCCATTGCAACTTCAGAAAAGAAAACTTGAATTTGGACCATATCAGTCTAAAAGCTCCAAAGGGTTAAATTTACAGTCACCTGTTGTCCTTTCTTGACATTTTTCTACTAAGTTCAAACAAGAAAGGTGTTCTGAGGACTGAGGTTAAATTATAACCTTTGCTTCCGGGAAGTCACAAGCTAAACTAGGCCTCACAAAAATATGATGAGGTCTAGGACATAAGCTCAGTGGTCAGAGCTAAAATTTATCAGTTTGAGATATTTAACAACACAGTATCACTAGCTCTTTGTAATGTATTGAGGTGGCTTAAGGGAATCTTTAGACTCGAAGTGAAAGACATGCCAACACTCAGAGATCCACAAGATTCCAACATCATTATTCTATTGGAGCGCTCATGTGGCTGAACTCAGCTTCCTTCCTCCAAGTTGGCTAACTTCTCATGATTCCAAGACCCAAGATTTCCTGCAATTCCCTCTGCTATTTCTCACCTAAGTCAATGAGTTCTGTAGGAGCTGGTTACCACACATCCTGCTGGTCAACCCTGCAGGAATCCCTGTGGCCTTATTCTGTTTGCTCCAAATAGTTTACATGTGAGCATTTGATCACCGTCCCATGTTCTAGAATGCACATACTCGTATACATTCCCTTGCTTTCGAAAATGTTGAGTCCGTTTCCTCGCTGGGCCGTGTTATACACGTTTGCTGTTATGCAGACCCTAATTTTGTGCCTTCATCATTGATTCCACACATCTGTCCACTGGCCCCTGGTGGACTCCCTCTCATGTTCACACTGGTTTGAACTCCGTGCTGGTTTTTGTTGTTGTTGTTGTTTTCACTCCATCCCTGCCAAAAACACTAATTCATTGTTTATGTAATTAGGTCAACAAACATGTATTGAGCATACCAGCTGCCAGGCCCTATGAAAAGAACAGGACAGAGATACAGTCCCTCATAGAGCACACACCTAATTGGGAAGACAGATAAGCCAGATTAATGGTGAAAACATGATGTGTGCATTAGATAATACTGAAGCACTGTACAGGTAGAGTCAACTCTGTTTGCTTTCAGAAGAATTTAAGAAGATAGAATGGTAAGCTGGATCTTGAAGAACACACAGAATCAATCCAGCCAGGAGAGGGGGCAAAGGCTCTCAAAGTAGAGCAAGAGTCTCATGCAAAGGTAGGAAGGTGTGTGGGCACACAGAACACTCTGGGAACTATAGGTAGCTCAGGATGGCCAAAGTGAAGGATGTGGGAGACTCTTGCGGCTGTTAATGAGGCTGCAGAGATGAGCTTGGGTCCCATCACGCTTAGGAATCTGGACTTTGCTTATCCTACAGGTCACTGGGTTCTGCTGATGAATTTTAAGTAGGATGTGATAAGATCAGATTTGCATTTGAGAAAATCCACTGGTGAGGAACAGAATGGAGCTAGGAGTGACTGAAGGGGACTGGTGAGGAGGCCACTGATGTAACTCGGAGAGGAGATGAGGAGGACCTGAAATGAGATAAGGAGCAGGGCGGGTAGAGCAAAGGGAAATCCAAAGAGAACACAAAGGTTGATCTCGTGCCTGGCGCCATGTTTTAACCTTCATGAAGTCCTCACAACAACATAAGGAAGGCAATGAATGAAGCTACAAGCCCCTCCTTTTACAGATGCAGGAACTACCCTGGGTTTAAATAATTTGTTCAGGTTCCTAAGATGACAAAGGGGAGATCTGTACTCACACTTCTGTGTTCCAAGCCCACTTTATAAATATTTAGAACATACTACAACATTGATAGGAAAACCAGGCAAGGCAGATGTTTTAAGCAAGAGGGAATGATCATCAATATCAAAAGCTGAGTTGAAAAAAAGAAAGACCTGAACAGTGTGCAAAGATCTGGACAATCACAGATGACCTTAGACAAGGCTTGAGATCAGATGGCATGGGGAAGAGAACCCGGGAAGGGCCGAGGGGGTTACACACTTATCCCAGCCACTCTTTCAAGACACTCAGCAATGATGAAAAGGAAGGGATTCTAAACATTCTGTGGTTTCTCAATTACTCTGTGTAGAATTTGCCTCAAACTACTGAACTATTCAACATGGATAGAGAACACGTAAGCCATACTTAGAATAGAATCTGTCAGATAGTGGGCATTCTCTAAATATTTGTTGAATGAATAAATGTTCATCTTTAGCTCTGATTCTGAAGAGAAGATTAGAAATATTTAACATCTATGTTTTGGGGCACAGATCTGTTGATGGACATCCCAGCCCCAAAAGAGAAATATTTACTCACTACTGTGTTTTAGGAATCTCTTATTCCCCTTAAAGTTGGGAGAAACTGTGAGCTCCTATCATTAAGAGGAAAATATGAAGTCAAATTATCTTCCTGAGGTCACATGATAATACACGAAGGCAGAAGTTGAAGATAAAGATCTGGTTCCCCCCTCAAATCCCACTCAAATCCCACATCCTTCTGTAAATGTCTTCTTCTTGATCTTTGTTTCTGCACCAGCCCCTTCACCAATCTAGATCTTATGTTCCACTTCTGTTAATAGCTTTTGCTGTCCTGTAGTTTCTAGCATTCTTCCCATGAGCAAACTGGAACTCCATTCCCAACATGACATGACATTCATTCATTCATTTGACGAATAGCAGTCAAGCACTGCTTTTGGGAGTGGGAAAACAGCAGTGAGTGGCAGTGTGTTCCCCTGCCTTAGAGAGATGAGTCTCCTTGTAAGAATTTCTCATCTACTTGGTCTTACACTGACTTGATCTTACACCATCCTTGCTTCATACTTATGACCTTCCTTCTAGTAGCCAACCAAATGCTCACCACTCTATTTGCAGCTTGGCCCAAACTATTAATTAAGCATCACTAAGGTAAAACAGGTGTGGGGGTGAATCACGTTTTCCATTTAGGTTGAAGGGCCTCTTCCTTCCTTTTTCAGATGTCTCCCTTTCTGTGTATCAGTGGTTTTCTTGGTGGGAAAATCAGACTCTTTGTCGCCAATTCTCATGTTTGGATATGTTTCAGACAATTTATCTGAGTGGATCTGACCCATTTTGTTTTCTGTTTCTCTTGCAGGTGCAGATAAAATTTCCTCATGTCAGTATCTTCCACGCATTGTTTGCATTTAATAGGTAAGCCACTGAGAATCCTGACTTTATTTCGGTCCTCTCGTTTTATATTTTGAACCAAAAGAAAACAGTCTCCACGTCACATCTGTACCAATGTTAAAGATATGCAAAAAAACTTTCTATCTGAAGAAATTAGTACAAATTACATAAGTCATTTGCTTATTTAGGCTGGTTCTCTATATCCATGCCTTCCACTTTATTGTTTATTTATTTTAGAGAGGAGGGAGGGGCAGGTGGAAAGGGAGAGAGAGAGAAAATCTCAAGAAGACTCAGGGCTGAGGATGGAGCCTGATGCAGGGCTTGACTTCAAGACCCGGAGATCATGACCAGAGTGGAAATCAAGAGTCAGGGGCTCAACTGACTGAGCCATCCAGGTGCCCCACATGCCTTCCACTTTAAGGAAACTGTAAGGAGCTTGGTGTGTTTGTTTTGTTAGTTTGTTCTTGGCACCTGGTTACCAAGAAGCAAGTCGTCTGAATCCACCCAGAGGAATACAGAGAAGGCTCCTAATTTGGTTTTCCATCAACCTGAGTATGTCTTGTGAGATTGCATCATTACCCCTGCAGCAGAGCCATGAAAGCTAGCCTTTTGCGAGCATAAGAAAAAGGATGGTCAGAAAGTCTTAGAGCTGACGGGACATTAAGAGATTGGGAAATTCAAATCACATGATTTTGGAAGGAAAGCTGGGAAGGATGAGGTTATTCTTCAAAGACTGGTTCAGGGAATAGTTCTCATTTCCTTTGTTTGCTCTGCAACTGCTTACAGCAGGGGATCTCAAGGCGGTATCCACATGTGTTCGTGTATACACCACTTATCCCATCCATGCTGGTGATTAAGACTGCTGTTGATTTCAGAGGCGTGGCTTTGACAATGATGTCTTCTTAGTGTAAAATCCTAAAGTATATGTGCCTATTTTGTTTACTGCTTGTATGATAAAATCACCAAAGCAAAAAGGCTCTTTTGATGTATTGAGCCCAATGCATCCACTGGCAACCTTGTGGACCTTGTTAACTTTACTCTAATGGCATATGGGGTGGGGGTTAGGGGTTGTAAGTGTGAGAAGGCTATCTTGCTCAGAAATGACCCCTCCAGTCAACCTGCTCATTAGTTAACCAAACTTGCCCTTGAAATTGATGGAAATTAGCTCAGGAGATTGCTTCTGTGCCTCTCAGATCCACTGCAATGAGGACACTGAAGTTGGATTTTGGGCAGGGAAGACTACTTTTGAGAAATCAGGCTGTGGGTGGCTACAACTCTGGAGACAAGTAGAACGGAGACTGTAGAAGTATTAAAAATCCTTTCTAGTTTTCTTTTTTTTTCCTCCTTCAAAATCTATTTATTTATTTTAGAGAGACATGGGGAGGAGGTGGAGAAAATGAAGTGGGGGGAGGGGTGAGAGGGAGAGGAAGAGAGAAAACCCAAGCTGACTCCACACCGAGCATGGAGCCTGATGTGGGGCTCAATCTCACCATCCTGAGACCATGACCTGAGCCGAACCCAAGAGTCAGACACTTAACTGACTGCGCCACCCTGACGCCCTCCTCCCTGGTTTCCAATGCTGCCCCCAATGGAAGCACACAGATGTACCCAGATGGAGAGCACACAGATGCTGTAAAGTGTGTGTTTGTCAAGCAGGCCATGCTCTGGGCATGGTAAAAAGGTCTCACTTGAACACAGACACTAGAGGGTCAGGGGGAAAGTTCATGAGCATATGGGCCAATGAACCTATAAGAGATGGTTTTGTGTGATGGAAAATATTTATTTCTTTTTGCCTGTTAATGACGTCGGCTCCTACTTCTCCCCAGATAAAGAACCCATGATGGAAATAGCACAAACTCATTCCGAAGCTTGGGAAAGGTGTATAGCATTTGAAAGAACTGGAATTCAATAGTGCATTGAAGTTTTGTTCACATTCAAACAAAAGATTACTAATTTTGCTTTGACTGGCAGGATTGATGATTTAATAATCAAAATTTTAACAATGCCATGCCATTTATGAAGTGGAGTTGATCTGTGCTTTTTTTGAATGGCTTTCTTCCCCACCCCCTCTATCAGTAAGGTGACTGTAATGACACTGGTCTGAGTGCCTAGAGAAACACTCAAAGAACAAAAGTTGACTTCAGACACATTTATTAGTTATATGATTGAGCCAATGGCTTGATGTTTCTTTCTTTTTTTTTTTTTTTAAAGATTTTATTTATCTATTTGACAGACAGAGATCACAAGTAGGCAGAGAAGCAGGCAGAGAGAGAGAGAGGAAGAAGCAGGCTCCCTGCTGAGCAGAGAGCCTGATACGGGGCTTGATCCCAGGACCCTGAGATCACGACCTGAGCTGAAGGCAGAGGCTTTAACCCACTGAGCCACCCAGGCGCCCCTTGACTTGATATTTCTAAGCCTCAGTTTTGCTCTCTCTAAAATGGGGATAATAACGTTCCTGTCTCGTTGGTTGCTGAGTCTCATTAGGATTCAATGAAATGTGCACCACGACCCTTAGAAGAGCGCCTGGTATATAGCAAGTAGTCAGTGTCAGCCACTACATTCTGTAAAGACAATTTGTTCCTGTTCTCCGACCAGAATGCAGATGAACTGGTTAATCTGAAAGTCAAGGATGAGTAGAAGAGGACACATCATTAAGGCTTCAGGGCAGCAGTTCTGGTCCTCCAGGTCTTCTCTCTGTGACTGACCTGACTTCTGAGTTCTTCTGTGGGTCTGACCTGTGAGGCTCCTCCTGCCTTGCTCTCATTAGACCTTCAGTGCTCTGACCACACGGTTAGCATGACAAAGCCTGTCTGTGCCCTGGTGTGACCCTGACCCTGATTCCTATTTCTGTATTTACATCATAGCAACTCTACCTTATGAGTTGATGCACATTAAAAACTCCCACTCTCTTTTCCTTAGAGAAAATGCTACAGCGAATTCTAAGTAGGTGAAGGTTTCAAAATTATTCAATCGCCACCCGATAACCTGACCTCATTTTTCCTCTTAGCTCTGCGAAGAGAAATATGAGAATGATATTAATTGGCAAAGTCTGTTAGATTTTTTTTTTCCCCAGGGCTTTTTTTTCCCCCTTTATATGCATTTCTATTTTTCAAATGTTTTACAACAAAGCTATGTCATTTTGCAATAAAAAACCACAACATATGCAAATATGTTACCCTTCTGCCTAAAATTTGATTTGTCTTATGTGTCCTGACTGAAAATTGGATTAAAAAAAAAAAGAATGGGGGCAATTTTATAAATACCCACATGTCCCTTTATGGTAATAGAATTGCTGAATAACCCACCAAATTTTCTAGAACCCAGGAGACAGTATACTGGGGCCCCAAGATTATCTTTCCCCAGTTAACATCTGGGGCTTCATTGAGGGCAAAGATCATATCTTAAAGAATTTTATGTTTATTGTTTATAAACCAGACTCTCATCCTACATAGCTCCATGAGAATTTCCGCGAGGGAGGTTTGTGAATTCTTTCGTGGATTTCCCTGTGGGAATTCTCACAGAATTGCATAGGATGAGAATCTGGCCTTCCTAGACATTATGTCTGGAGAGAGGAGTGGGAGCTCTGTTAGGTTATTTTTATTTTCTGCTGAATTCTTCTGGGGGAAGTTGTACTCTTTGAATCAAGATCTTATATGTTTCAAGATTTCCAAAGGCTTTTGAACAGCAGGGTCTAAAGAATGTAGTTGCTGTTTGGTAGCCGAAAGCTTGGATTTGTACAATGTGGTTTGAGAAGATATTTCCCCAACCTTTCAAACCGACATTTCTTCTTATGTGTTTCCTATAGCAAATCTCAGTATAAAGCACCATATTCAATTTGGAATTTGGACTTAAAAGCCTGTGAATAATGAAGTAGTTCTTTTATCAATGACAAGAATCCACATTTATGGGACCATTATTATCAGTAAAGCTTTACATAGAACAGCTGTAAATAGTCAACTATATTAATTTGACAGGCAAACACACTATGGTGTGGGAGATAATACATGTTTTCCAAAAAGGTCAAAGTGCCAACAGTGCTGAATAAAAGGGGACTCTTGTTTCTTGAGACCACTTGGAGGCCAGATCTCAAAGTAGGAGTTGCATATTTAAATATCTATGTTATTGCGACAATGCCCAGGACTCAGCCATAACATCACTTTCTACCCTGGAAAAGGGAGACAAAGAAAATGCGTTAAGAATGTTCTTCATTTTCGGGGCACTGAGTGGCTCAATTGGTTGAGCGTTCAATTCTTGATTTCAACTCCACTTGGGATCACAGGGTTACGAGATCAAGCTCTGCGCTGGGCCCCAGGCTGGGTGTGGAACATGCTTGGGATTTTCTCTCTCCCTCTCCATCTGCCCTCCCTCTGCTTTCTCTCTCTCTCTCAAAAAAAAAAAAAAAAAAAAGAAAAAAGATCTTCATTTTCACTTCATGAAATTTCAAGTGCAGGACCTCAACTGGTTATGGTCTCTGGAATCTTTCAGGATTTTTGGCTTTTTTGTTGCCCACATGATTTTATAGATTATACTTTCTTGTTAAGGTGCAGATAGGAATACAGTTTTCTGTGACGCGCTGACATCCTTGCCTCACTGTACTTTCACGTATTGTGTAATTACCCACATTCCCTTCGGAGTTAGTGATTGGAAATGAATATCCATGGATTTTTAAGATACATAAGAAGATCCACAAAAAGATCCACATAAACTGAAGCTAAGGTTCAGTAATCTTCCAGTAGATTCAGGGCAACTAAAAATTTGGTCTTTTTTTGTCGTTTTGTTTTGTTTTTAACTCCTTGTTGAAGGTGCAGAAATCAGCAGCCACGGTTTTGCCTTGGTGACGCTAATGATTCAAAAGAAATTTTTTATTGTCCACCTCGACGTGCGAGATGCCTCACACGTTATCTCCTTTGCTTCTTGCAACAACCCTGGGAAGTAAGGATAATTAATCCTGTTTTACAGTGGAGGAAATAAAGAGTCAGAGATAAAATGACTTTCCCCAGGTCAGTCAGCTGGTGTGTGGCATGTTCAGGAACAGAGTCCAACCCTAAAACTGGGTTCTGCTTGCTATAACACAGCATGGGACCAAAACAGAGTACGTTAGCGGGTTATTTTGGAGAGCTGGAGAAAGCATGTCTTGTGTCATCCACCATAGGGTGCTATCCCTGTGCACACTGATTTCGTTCTGCCGTTCCTGAAAACATGGCATTGTGTCCTCAACTTCCTCCATTTAAAATGGTAGAGTTTCCACCAAAGGCTTACAAAATCTGATTTAAGGCATCTCCTGAATGAGTGGCTAAAAAGGTTCTCATTTAAGATAAAGATCAGACAGACACTGTTTCTCATCTGGCTCCATTAGCAAGATTCTCACAGAACTGTGCAAGGAGAGAAAATGGCCAGGAGGTTAAGTTGGTGACATCTCCATGTAGCACTCTTGCCGAGGACTCCTGGGGTAGGTGTGTACACACTGAAGCACAAAGTACACATTGCATTTACGTGACTGGGCTAAAGGCTTTGCAGATGTTCTGAAGAACTTTAGGACTGACGGATTGAGGCAAATAATCTCTCAGACCCCTTGAAGCAGCCTTCCTAGAAAGGACTGTGTCCTTAAGCATATTAGGGGTACCCCCCTGAAAAGAAGTTTCTTAAGTGACTTTACTCTGAGAGGCTAGCATCTTCTGTCCTGCTGTACCACCCCTGATGGCTAAACCCCAACTTCAGTAGAGTTGCTTAAATGCTCCATTGGCTGGGCTGGCGGAAGAGCACTGGGGTTAGAGAGCCCCCAGATTCCTTAGGGCTCCCTGTAGTTCTGAATGTTTCTCAGAGTGTTTGCTAAGGGCTACTGAAGGGTAAATGTAGATCAAAATGGGGCTTCAGCAGCCCTCACACGCACGCCAGACCGAGGCCAGCCACTAGGGAACAGAATGCAAGAATTCTGCCTGAGGTCATTCATGTGGCCACCACCAGAATTGAGGGGCAATGGCTCTGTGTGGGGGTGGGGCACACTCACTCTGTCAGGATCTGAGACTCCTGTCCATCCAGAACTTTCTCTACCCTCTCCCTGGAGGGCTGGAGGGGAGGGGAGCAGAGCAAAACCAGGCTGGCCCCACTTTTTCTTTTCCTCCAAGTCATTGTCTTTATTTTCCAGGCTCAATTCCTGTTGCTTCTTATTCTTTTCTAAAGAGGTAGCAATGGGGGGGGGGGGCAAGCAGGAAAAAAAATACTATTCAAACATTCAGATGCCTTTTGGAAAAAAAATCCATTTAAGTTAATTGCTCTCCTTTCTAATTTTGAGAAGTGTTTTCCTTGAGCTCCTGTTCCTGCACGTGGGTCACATAATAGGAAGGACATTAGACTGAGCCCGAAGGTCCAACCTCGGCCCTAGCTAGATGTGTGGTTTTAGTGTCATTTGGTTAACTCTTTCATCATTCATAAAATGATGGGTTAAACCGATCTCACTGGTTTTTGGAGAGAATTAAGTGAGGTAATGTCTCAGTTAGAACCTGATGGAGTGCCTAGTATACAGTAGGCACTTCTTTCATAAACCAGTATGATTATTATCATATCTAATAGTATGCCTAGCCCACACCTGTCTTGTGGGTCACTACCGAGTCCTCTAAATCGTTAAGCCTTATAGACCATGAACTCTAAAGCTGGCTGAGGTGAACCGATTTTTAAAATCGCAATCTTAGTTTCTTGGTCTGCTGGAAAAACAAATCACCACAAACTCAGTGGCTTGAAACAACAGAAATGCATTCTCTCATCATGCCAGAGGCCCAGAGGTCCAAAATGGAGGTGTGGGTCCGGCGGCACGCTCCACCAAGGCTCTAGGGGAGAGAGTTCTCTGGCTCTTCTGGCTTCTGGTGATTGCTGGTTTTCTGGGCTTGTGGTCACCTCACCCAACTCTGCCTCTGTCACCACACCCTCTTCCCCTATGTTTCTCCCATAAAGACATTTATGGACTCAGGGCTCACCTGGATCACCTCTTCACCTCAGCATCCTTAACTTACAGCTGTAACCCTCTTTTTCCAAATAAGGTAACATTCCCAGATTCCAGGATTAGCTTGTAGACTTTTTTTTTTTTTGGTAGGGGGACCTATTTCATCTCCACCACTAGCAGTTAGCGCTTAGGCGCTAATGCTGGTTTGAAATATAAGGGTGTGCTTAGGTTTGGCTCTGGTTTGCTACGGAGTGGGGAGGGGCTTGTGTCGGAGCAGAACACCTCCTGAATGCCAGGTTACTCTTAATCACATCAGGTCTCTACCAGCAACCCCAAAAGAGAGAGGAGCCTGCTGTGTAGGCTGAGGCCAGGCCCAGCGTGTGGTCCAGGCTGTCCCTGCAGCATCCGGTAACAGCATGAACCATGGGCTCCTCCTATCTCCCTGGATGAGGAAGGTGCTGGTCTCTTGGGAACCAGGGGCTGAAGGCATAAGCCCACCCCCCTCTCCAGCACAGCAACCACCTGGAGACGTGACCAAACCGCTTCTCTAAGGATTTCCCTTTCAATCCCTCACTGGCTTCAGGTGGGCAGGAGCATTGTTGATTCTGCTGATGACATTTCACCTCTATCTTATGATTCTGTGGGCTCTGTCCTTTCTCTGTCTTATTCACTTGGAACGAAAAGAAGCTGCTCTTTGTTCACCTCTAGAAGAAAAAAAAATACCTTTAATCAAAGGAGAAAACATTAACAATCAAGGACCCAACATATCTCTGGTTCCTCAAACTCCAAAAAGAAGTCATTCTTGTCTCTCAAGCAGTCACTCTCCAGACATCCCCATGTCTTCAGAAAGTTGCTTGCATGGGCCCATTATTGCCGCCATGTTCCCTGTGGCACTGCCACACAGGTGGAGCTGTGACATGGCTTCCTAATCCCGTCTCCCATCTCAAAACACCCTCTTTTCCACCTGTGTCTCACGGCACATGTAGGCCTTTGCCCCATTCCACACAAGACTGAGACCCTCTAATTACTGTCCTATTGCCAAGCGATGGAAATTCCGATTTCTGAGTGTGGCATTCAAGGCTCCATCGGATTCCGTCAGAACCTATTGCTCCTGCCTTTGTCCTGCTCCAGCCAGTGTGGCCGTGTGGTGTCTCTGCCATGTTTTCTCCGACCTTTGCTGCTGGCCACTCTTTCGCCTAGAACGTGCTCTATCTTCCACTCCTGCTCCTTGAGGAAGACCTCTCAAGCCCCACACATCCATGTCTTCTTTACTGCTCCTTCCACAAGGTCCCACAGCCTCGTATTTCATGGTTTCCAGTTGGGATATAATTTTACCTCAGACAGTTGCTGCCTCAGAGCCCATCCATGACATGTAGCGAATCACTGAACATACAGTTGGTCTTTTCAGCGTTTCTTTCCAGGAACCGGAAATGGAATTTTATGATGGCCCAGATTGCCTCGAATGCAACATGAGTGGCTTCCTCATGCTTTCTTCCAGATGCCCAGAAATTCTGAGGATTAACTGATTAAACTTCATCGGGGTCTCCTGTTTCCTAATTGTGAGTAAACCCTAGAACGTATTGCTGCTCTGTAATAGCCATGCTCCTAAGCCATGATTCAGCTTTCCTTGTAAGTGGCATAGAAATCCCATAAAAGATAAAATTTAAAAAAAAAAGACAGTGGAAGTAATCACTTTCCTTCTCTTTTTTGCTTTCATATAGTTATTGCCAGTTTTCCAATTAGTTGCTTTTTATAAAGGGAACACTTTCCAAAGTGCCAGGGGGGCTGGTGATGAATCCAAAATCAGCGAATACTGATGCTTTTTTTTTTTTTTTTTTTTTACTGATGCTGTTTTAAGGTAAGACACGCTTTTGTCTTCATGCTTCCAGGCCATTTTACATGAAGATAATTCCTATTTTCCCTAATAGCGCTGCTAAAGGCCTTGCATTGTAAAAAAGACAGACTGGTTCGCCTGCCCTGGGTTTGTGTTTGCCCTACACACACGCTGACGCACAGCCTGTCAGCGTCTCCCTTACCCTGTGAGGGCACGCTCTATTTTTCTGCTCCCAGGACTATTATTAATAGACGCCATGGTGGAACCCGTGCCCTTAACACTTCTTTAGAAACACATCTCGCCAGCATGGACAAAGGCTGACTTTGTTAAGGTTCATTACTTAGCATTGGCCATATCTAGGAATGGCGACTGAGCTGCTTTATGGAACAAGGCATGTGATGCTGAGCTTATGGGTTTAAGCCTCCCGAAGCCGGCCCTGCTTCTAACTGTGGTAGATTTACATCAGAAGCAATGATTTCAAATGGAGAATTTTATGTCAGGGCTTGCAGTCTACTGAGGGAACCGTCCTGGCAATCTCGTATTTGTCTGTTAAACCCTGCTTGTGGGTCCATCTGTTTTCAGTCAATAGGATTGGGTATTGGCTTGGCACATTCTCGTTGATTCCTTGGGTTCTTATACTGTGGGACTTTGTGCAGTGCTGTCTGCAGCCCTGTGGACCTCCCCTGGTGAATACGTTCAGATATCTGTTTTAGGATGTTTTAGGATCAAGAGTCCAGCTGGGCACCATGGTAGAGCATGGGCTGTTGAGTCAGGTGGCCTGGTTTCTCACCTGGCTTGGCCAGGCACCACGTAAGTGTGTCACCTTGGGCCAATTACTTGTCCCTCCTGTGCCTCAGTGTTCTTCTCTGTCATATGATACCCCATCTCCTCCTCACCACCCAGCATTCTCCTTTACCCTATTGTACATTCCTTCCTAGCTCTATGGCCACCTGGTATGCGTGAACTTGTCTGTTTGTAAACCCCACCACCACCACCCAAACACACACAACCTGACTCCCTCCCCTGCAGTGGAAGGTCTGCGAGCGCTGGAACTTGGTCTTCTTTACCCTATGCATGCAATGGTGCCCAGCACATCGGTCAGCCTGCAGAAGATGCTGGAGGGACGAACGCCGGGACCACCCACTGGAGCACAGACATTGACGCTGGTGCTCCTGAAGGCTGACCAGCTTACGCAGAGAAAAACTGACCGTCTGTCACTGGAATGGGGGACACGACTGATCAGGGAGTGGGAAAATGGGAGCTTGACTGTGAGGGGAAAGAAGACGGGGAGAGGGGGCATGACAACGGTTTTGTGGATGCTCATGGATGGCAAGGGTCTTAGAGGTGGGCGGCGAGCAAAGCATGAACCCACGCCTAACGAGAGGCCCCAGCTCCCTGCCTCTCGTGACTTGAGGCAGCCCACACCAATCGGCAAGGGTTCTGTCACAGCCTAAAACAAACAGATACACAATCGAAGGCAGATGTTAACCGTGAAGGAGGCTGCTGATCGAACTGTACGCGAGCTGGTGCATTACCAGGTGCTGACAGTCACGCAATAGAGATACAAATGTGAACGCATGAAGGCAGAGTAGGGGAAATGCACCGGACCTGGTGCTCGTGAACAGCATCAGAGACAGCCCTGGTCCTGGGCACAAAGACTTCTGCCATCGTGGCTGCTCTGAGATTTGGAGTGATGGTTGGAAATGCGTTTCCCTTCCCCTGCACTTTTTTTTTTTTAATTTTTTCAGTTTTATTTTCAGAAAAACAGTATTCATTATTTTTTCACCACACCCAGTGCTCCATGCAATCCATGCCCTCTATAATACCCACCACCTGGTACCCCAACCTCCCACACCCCCGCCACTTCAAAGCCCTCAGATTGTTTTTCAGAGTCCATAGTCTCTCATGGTTCACCTCCCCTTCCAATTTACCCCAACTCCCTTCTCCTCTCTAACACCCCTTTTCCTCCGTGATATTTGTTATGCTCCACAAATAAGTGAAATCATATGATAATTGACTCTCTCTGCTTGACTGATTTCACTCAGCATAATCACGCACTTGCTGGGATTTAAACTTGGTAGCAAGAATTTCCAGGACCTTCCAGCCTCCTACGCACTGACCCATCTCTATGTGGCTTTGGATCTGGTCGCTCTGTATACTGTCGTGATCAAGATGCTCAAATACAGGGGCGCCTGGGTGGCTCAGTGGGTAAAAGCCTCTGCCTTTGGCTCGGGTCATGGTCTCAGGGTCCTGGGATCGAGCCCCGCAGCAGGCTCTCTGCTCAGCGGGGAGCCTGCTTCCCCCCTTTCTCTCATGCCTGCCTCTCTGCCTACTTGTGAAGTCTGTTAAATAAATAAATAAATAAAATCTTAATTAAAAAAAAAATGCTCAAATACATTGCCGCGCGCTGTAAATCTGGGTGGTATCCACACCACAGCCATTAGCACCATGTTCCTGAAAGGTTTGAAGAGGAGGAGGGAACTGTGCCTCTAACACTTCACCCCCGTTGACGCCTTCCCCGCAGTTCTTCAGAACAGATGGCAACGAGGCATCAGTTGTCTCATGTTTTGTTTTGAAACATTTCTTTGTAAAATAAACAATCCTGCAGGAGGGTTTTTATTGGTTGGGGCATGCGACGGCACTTACAAGTGGAGTGCCCTCGCCCCCGAGCCCAAGCTGGACAAAAATAAAAAGTCGCGGCAAACCAAACAAAAAGCACCAGAGTAAGAAGGGACCCGTGAAGCTCCAATCCCACCTGCAACTTAGATTTCCGTCCCGATGCATTTCACACATCCGATCCTCCTGTTGACCCACAAATTAATGTGTCATCGTGCGACACGCACTTGTATTTTCATTGCAGCCTGTTGGAGGCGGTTTAGACCAATGATCCCAGCAACAACTATAGAGCTGTGAGCACACCGAGTATGCGCGGCGATGCAGGGGTGTAGACGTGTAAGATATGCCCACCGCTCCCAGGAACTGGAAATCCGGTAAAGGGTTTGTCTTATAAAATGATAACAAAACCACACAATCTGGTAAAGGGTTTGTCTTGTAAAACGATAACGAAAACCACACAACGGTACTGAAGGGACAAGCTGATTGGTTGAGACAAGAGCTGACACAGGAGGCCAGAGAAAGGAGAAATGCTTGGAGTGGAGAAGGAGACCTTTGTGGGAGGTATGAGCTGAGGCTCGGCTAAGTGGAGACGGTGGGAAAGGCATTCCAAGTGTGACAGTAAAACACAGAGACTGAAAAATACATGTTACACCTGAGGGGGGACAGCGAATCATGGCGGGCATGATGAAGCTAGGAAGGGAGGAAGACCAAAAATAGGCCATGTGAGATAGCCCTGAAGACTGAAAAGTTCCAGGATCATCCCAAAACTAACTCGGAAGTTTCCCCTGTTGCCAAACAGAGGGTTCGAGTACTATACTTTGAATGTGACTCGGTCAGGTGTCCCTCCACTGGCGATGGAGGGACAAGGGGCTGTGGCTCCAAGAAGTTAGGATGGGGTTCTCTGCCCTCAAGAAGATGACAGTCTAATGGGAAATATGGAGTAATACATGTGAATTCCAACAAAGGATGGGAGTCAGCCATGTCAACACTGCAGCCACTTTCCGGGTGCCTGGGTGGCTCCGTTGGTTAAGTGTCTGACTCTTGGTTTTGGTTCAGGTCGTGATCTTGAGGTGGTGAGACTGAGCCCCATGCTGGGCTCTGTGCTTGGTGGGGAGTCTGCTTGAGACGCTCCCTCTGCCCCTCCCCGGCTCTCTCTCTCTTTCACTCTCAAGGAAATAAATAAATCTTTAAGGAAAACATTGGAGCACCTTTGGTAGTCCACTAACACCCCGTTTCAATGAACCGGGCTCCTGGGAAGGATGAGGAAGGCCAGTGTGGAAGTCAGGAAGGGACTCTTCGTCACTCCTGTCTTCAATACTGCAACACAGGACAACTTCAGCGACAAATCTGGGGGTTGCGGGTTGTGTGTTGATAACACTTTGCCCTCATTCTTTCAACTCTGAGAAGAAAGGCAAAGAGGAGGTCAAGGGAAAACAGCCCTCACGAGAGAAAGTCAGGCCTCCCGAATACACAGCAAGAGAGAAAGAGGAAGAGAAAACAAGATATGCCTTTTGTGACTCCTGATCGCTCCCATTCGCTCATAGCTGGAGCTCCCAGATCACGTATTCCTGGCCCAGCCCTGCTCGGGGTACCTACAGGTATTAACTAAGTTATCACAGAGCTCCAGGAGACAAGCACTATGGTTTTCCCCCTTTTTATAGCTTCCTAGTGGTTGAGTAAATTTGCCCAAGGCACCAGAGTCAGTAAGAGTTGAGAATGGGAGATTCAAACTCAGCCACGGTTTTTTTTTTTTTTTAAAAGATGTTATTTATTTATTTGACAGAGAGAGAGAGATCGCACGTAGGCAGAGAGGCAGGCAGAGAGAGAGGTAGGGGAAGCAGGATTCCTGCTGAGCAGACAGTCGGATGTGGGACTCCATCCTAGGGCCCTGAGATCATGACTTGAGCCAAAGGCAGAGGCTTAACCCACTGAGCCACCCAGGCGCCCCACAGTCTTAATCCGCTTGGCACACACAGCCTTCTCATGCCGACAGAGATCCCACGGCTTCGGGGAAAAGGAGTGCTTCACAAAGAGATCCAATAAAGATCAGTTAACTCTAAGAAAAGTTAGAACAGAGGGAGCAAATTGATGTGAAAAGCCTACATTAATCTGGTTTTGTTTTGTTGTTACATTTTTTGGTTTTCATTTCCTAACGTCGCAGTGGTTGGAATGGGACGTAAACACGAATGGCTTCTTTTAGAGAACTGACAAAAGTAGCATTTAAAAATGGATCGAGGGGCACCTGGGGGGCTCAGTGGATTAAGCCTCTGCCTTCGGCTCAGGTCATAATCTCAGGGTCCTGGGATCGAGCCCCACATTGGGCTTTCTGCTTGACGGGGAGTCTGCTTCCTCCTCTCTCTCTGCCTGTCTCTCTGCCTACTTGTGATCTCTGTCTGTCAAATAAATAGATAAAAATCTTTTTAAAAAATGGACTGAACGTCTGTATATGAGCCGGGCACTCGGCAACGGTACCCTTAGAATCACAGTTTTACATTAAAAAGAAAAGACAAGAAAACAAAGAGACTCCTGTCAAGCACAGAGAGATCTGTTCAATTTTACCGCAATCGACGCAGTCAGCGAGGACTGGAACACAGGCGAGTTGTACACATGTTCGCCGTCACACTGTGTGTGCACGATAACCTCCAGCTTATTGGCCTTGTGGATTCTCTGGGTTTGCCTTTCTTCTATTCGTCTGCGAGAGCACCAGAAGCTCGGCTGTGCACTGAGGGGATAAAGCTGTATTTCTTTGATGGGGTGGCTGGCTTGTAAGGGCATTTGGGAACCAGAACTCTTTGGGAAGGACATGGGAGAATCCATGCCTATGTGGAAAACCGTAGCTCTCTTTCCAATATCCAATACGTAATATTCTCCTTGTTAACTACTCTTTCACACATGAGTTATTTACCGGCCTGACACATTCTAAATTAGACTATCCAGAAAGGGAACTGCAAACCGCATCTCATTTCAAGTTGTAAGAACAGAGAGCTAGGGTGCCTGGGTGGCTTAGCTGGTTAAGCGTCTGCCTTCGGCTCAGGTCATGATCTCAGGGTCCTGAGATCAAGTCTGCGTTGGGCTTTCTGCTTAGCAGGGAGCCTGCTTCCCGCCCCCCACCCTGCCCCACCCCTCCCCTGCCTGCCTCTCTGCCTAATTGTGATCTTTCTTTCTCTATCAAATAAATAATTAAATAAAATCTTAAAAAAGAAAGAACAGAGAGCCATAATCATCTCCAGACAAGGGCTGGAGATTTTATGATTTCTGTTAAATTTCAGAATGCCAAAGAAGAATGTACTTAGAGTTTGATCGAAGTAAAGGCATGCATATCAACAAAGGGTTAGAACAGAGATCTGTATTCTTAAACTCTTTAAGGGGAGAGATAAAAATGATGCTTATTGGATGTCTTCTACAGCCCCATCTTTTCACATGCTTTACAGTGACCCACCTGGTTCTCACAGGAACCCATGGATTGTGCCCTCATTTTACACATGAAATTATTGAACTTAAGCATAGGTAAGCTGCCCCCAGGCCAAATAATTGACAAGTGGCAGTGATGAGGGAGCAGGAGGCTGGCTGAGGACAAAGCAAGAGCTGGCGCCTTGCACCCCCCCCATCAATGCCTTTTTTTTTTTCTCTTTTTTCTTCACCAAGTGGCCGCTGCTAGGAGAAAAGAGAAACTAACTCTTCATTCCTCCTAGAATTGTCACAAGCATCAAAACACCCTGAATGATAACAACGGAGGCTTTCGGTAGAAATAATGCAAATCAGAAAGGACAGAAGCTGTCATTAGAGTCGGTAGAGCATGAAGTAAAATATTCCACTTCCAGGCATCATCTTCCAGATCTCTTGCCCCTCGTCTGTTTCTGAGACACCAAGCAGGGAGGACACTGCATGTGTTTTCCTAGGAAAGGATAAGACTCCGACGGACAAGGAAATACAGTTCTGCATTTCTCTGGATAGCGTCATAAAATGCACCCTCCTGCCAAGTGTTAAATGGCCGGCTGCTGCGTGAGGGGCTCGCTTCTATTCATCTACTTTTCTCAAACGTTGTCTTTCGCAATAAGCATGCTGGTCTAAATTTGATTCCGTTAACGACACTCTCCTTCAGCTTTCAAAACAGCTTAACGGGGTCCAGAACACAATTGAGGAATAATCTGACTGAGACTGATAAGAGCGTTCATGTGGTTTTGACCCTCAGAGAGGATGGCGGGAGGATATTATCCTTTCTACTTTGTGCCGTTCTCAGAGGACAGTCACAAATGTGTAAACAAATGCGAAAGAGAAATAAAGGGGACAGCCAGATTGCCCATTACTTTACCCCTGGGGCATGTGGCTATTACAGAACTGGGGCAAATGCCAAGAGCACTGAATTCAAAGGGAGGCTCCCTGAAGTGAGTCATCTACTGAGGCGACATCAGGCGAACAGCGGGTCAGATCCTACTGGGTGACGAGGTTACACCATGGGCATCTGGTAGTCACTTTGGGAATTACATTAATTTACAGCAACCTGAGTACGGTGTGGCAAAATGTCACCAAAGACTAAGGCCAATTGATTTCTATTCAGAACAGAAGGGGTGGTTGGTCATGTACCTTTTCCCTTCAGCCATCCGCTTATAAACATGGATGGCAGCCATAATAGGTCTGAAGGAAAAAGGATAAATATCTACTTTGCCAAGTAATATCCTGGGGTCTTGAGAGAGTGAATACTGTCATTAATCTTCTCATCTACCAAGAAATCGCTTCTTTTTCAAGATCAGGGTCCAAATGACCATTCTATATAGAAAGGCAAAGTAAGATGGTAGAAAAACAACCAGACTCAAAGATCAGGGAACCTGTGTAAGAGCTGGGCCATACCACTTTCTAAGAGGGTAACTTTGAGCAGGGGGCCAGCAGATCTCCAGGCCTCAGTTAATCACATGTAACATGGACATAAAACAGAACATAATCACCTTATAAAGTTGCTCTATAATTAATTGAGATGATATGTAGAAAATCCATGTGTAACTTGAACAGTGCTATACAAAGTGGGGTCATTCCTGCTGCATTTAAAAGGTTAAAAAGCAGAAAAAAGAGAGGATTGCCTAGAGAGAATGTGTCCATTCATCTAATTGATTGCCTAGCAACGTTATTCTAGGGTGCAGTTTTCTAAACAGGAATGTGGAACAGACGTGGAGTCTGAGCTGATCTGGGAAGGTGAAGAGTGGCTGGACGCATCTGCTGAACTCAAGGTCATAAACGGATCATGGTTTTGGTGTTTTCTTTAAGAAATCTTTGCCTAATCCCAAGCCATGGAGATTTTTCCTATGTTGTCTTTTAGATACTTTTTACTGTTAGTTTTTATATGTAGGGTCTATGATCTGCTTTGAGTTAATTTCCCTATGTTGTGAGTTACAGATAGATTGGCGTGCTCTGTCTTTGCTTTTAAGCGTAGAGCTATGCAAATTGATCTGGCACAACTTAATGAAAAGATACTATTTCTTTTCTTCACTGGACTGCTTTTGCATCATTGTCAAAAATCAATCGTCTATACCTGGGTGGTACTATTTCTATTAGGTTCTGTTAACCTACTTGTCTACCTTCCTGCTAATGTCACACTGTTCTGATTATGGCAACTTTATAATATTCCTGATATCAGGTAATGCTAGCTCTCCAACTTTGTTCTTTTTTTTCAAGTTGTTTTCACTCTTCCAGGTTCTTGGAATTTACATATGAATTTTAGAATGTCAATTTCCACAAAAAAAGCCTGTAGGGAATTTGACTGGGGCTGAATTGAATCTGCAGATCAATGTGGGGAAAATACTGAGTCTTCAATCTGTGAAAAAGATATATCTATTTATTTAGGTCTTCTTTAGGTTATTCAGGGATGCTTGTACAGATTTTAGAGTATGGGTCCTGCATATCCTTTGTCAGATATATCCCTAAGCATGAAGTTTTTTTCAACGCTATTGTACATGTATAATTTAAATTTTTTAAAATTTCTGATTGTTCATTGTTAGTGCATAGAAATACAATTAAATTTTGCATATTGCTCTTATACTTTGCAATTTTGCAAAATTCACTTATCAGTTCTGCTGTTGTTTTTGGATTTCACTGGATTTTCTATATAGACACTTAGGTTGTCTGTGAGTAAATGCAGTTTTACACCTTTCCTTCCATTCTAGATACATCATATTTCTCTTCCTTGTGTGACTGTAGTGGCTAAATCTCCAGTATAATGTTGGATAAAAGTAATGACAGCAGTCAGTCTTGTCTTATTCCCGATTTTAGTAGTAAAGCATTTGATCTTTTATTACGAGACATGGTACTAGCTACAGGTTTTTCAAAGATGCCATTATCAGATTGAGGAAGTTCTCTTCTTTTTCTGGTTGGCTAGAGATTTTATAAATAATCAATATTGCTTTTCGTTAAAAGCTTTTTCTGCATCTGTTGAAATGATCATAGAATTTTTCTTAAAAAGTTTCTTTATATGGTTAATTATGAGGATTTTTTAAAATTAAATTAAGCTTGCATTTGTGAGATAATTCTCAATTGGTCATGATCTTTTTTTAAAATTTTTAAAAAATATTTTATTTATTTATTTGACACAGAGAGAGAGACAGCAAGAGAGGCAACACATGCAGGGGGAGTGGGAAAGGGAGAAGCAGGCTTCCCATGGAGCAGGGAGCCTAACATGGGACTCGATCCCAGGACTCTGGGATCACGACTTGAAAGGAAGGCAGATGCTTAACAACTAAGCTACCCAGGCACCCATGGTCATGATCCTTTTTATACATAGTTGTTACCATTTGCTATAATTTAGTTCAGAAATTTTGTCTTCCTGTTCATAGGGATATTGGTCTGTGGTTTTCCTTTCTTGTAATGTCTTTGTATGTTTTTGGTATAAGGTTAATAATGCTGGTCTCATGGGATGGGTTGGGAAGTATTCCTCCTACCTCAATTTTCTGGAAGAATTATATGGGATTGATGTTACTTATTTCTTAAATTTTTGGTAGAATTTCCTCAATGAAACTTCCTGGCCCTCGAGTTTTCTTTTTGAGAAAGTTTTTAACTATAAATTCAATTTCTTTTGTGTGTCTAAGGCTACTCAGCTTTTCTTTTTCTACTTGAGTGGGCTTTGGTAGTTTGTGTCTTTGGTAGTTTGTGAAATGTGTCCATTCATCTAAGTTGTCACATTCACAGGCATAAGTTGCTCATAATATTCCTTTATTATCCTTTCATATCTATAGGATTTATAATGATGTTACCTCTCCCATTACTGATATTGACAATATGTGTCTTTTCTCTTATTTTCATCATCAGTCTGGCAAGAGATTTTTATTTGATCTTCTCAAAGAACCATCGTTTGGTCATATTAATTTCTCTATTGTTTCTTTTTCCTAGTTCATTAATTTCCACTTTGATCTTTATTATTTCCTTTCTTCTGCTAAGTTTGGCTTCATTTGCTCTTTGTTTTTTTTAAGGTTGAAGCTGATATGAGACCATTCTTCTTTACCAATAGAGGCCTTTAGTGCTATAAATTTCCTCCTAAGCACTGTTCTAGTGGTATGCTCAAAATTCGGATACATCGCATTTTCATATTCATTCAGTTCAAAATACTTTATAATTTCCCTTTTGATTTTTCCCTTGACCCATAGGCTATTCGGAGGTGTTATGTAGTTTCCAAATATGTGGAACTTTTCCAGAGATATTTCTGTTATTGATTTCTAATAAAATTTCACTGTATGTAGTCAGAGAACATACCTGGTATTACTTGAATCTGTCTAAATTTACTGAGATTGCTTTTATGTCCCAGGACATGGTCTTTCTCAGTAAGTCTTCCATGTGTATTCTGTTGTTGTTGGCTGGAATGTTCTGTAAGTCAATTAGATAAATGTGATTGATAACTGACATTCAATTGTACTACATCATTCATGATTTTGTGTTTGGGTTTCCTTTTCTTTTTTTCTTTTTGTGTGTGTCTCCTTTCTATAAATTATTGACAAAGGAAAATTGATGCCTCTGACAGTTACTGTGGATTTGCCCATTCCTCCTTGCAGCTCAATCAGGTTTTTTGTTTGTTTTGTTTTCACATATTTTGAATTCATTAGGTATATATGCATTTAGGATTCCTTCATCTTCTTGAATTGGCCCCTTTATTATTATGAAATGACCTTCCTTTCCCTGTTAATATTTTTTGCTCTAAAATCCATTTTGTCTAATGATAATATAGTCACATCAGCTGTATCAGTTATACCAGCTTTTGATTAGTGTTAGCGCGAGAGGTATTTTTCATACTTTCTACTTTTAATATATTTATGTCTTTATATTTAAAATGTGCTTCTTTTGGCAGCATATAGTTGCATCTTGATCTTTTAAATTCAATCTAATAATCTCTGCTTTTTAATTAGACCATTTACATTTAATGTCATTATTAATGTGGTTGGGTTTAGGTGTATCACTTGCTATTTGATTTCTATTTTCCCCTTCTGTTCTTTGTTACATCTCTTTTTTTCCCCCCTGTCTTCTTTTGGATTCAGTGACTATTTTAATGATTCCTATTTTATCTCCTTTGCTGGCTTTTGAACTATAATTCTTGGTTTTGTTATTTTTATTGGCTATAAAGCACTTTTTAAAGTCAAAGTTTTCAAATCAAATACCAAGGAGGATATAAATCTGACCCCCTGCAAGGAGTACATGATTATGTATCTCATCTTCAATTTTTGGAGAGGCACTAAAATGAATGGGCTGAAAAGATCAAGCTGAAATGAATGTTCACAATTCATAATATTTTAAATGGAGCTAAAAATGCCAGAATACATTTTGGTGCTTTTAAATCAAATTCAATCATTGCTACTACAGAGCTGAAGTGAGATTTTGGAGCCAGCTGAATATTCTTATTTTTAAATAATGTAGAGTTCTTAGTAGTGCCATGCTGAATTTCTTGATAAGTTTTTAATATCAGAAATTGTGTTTACCCAGGCAAAACACTAATAACTATCACTTAAAATAATTGACTAAAAGCTCATGTTAATCTAGTGGTCACATGGAGGAAATTATTATTTCAGTAAAATAAGAGGAAGCATTAGATTCAATATTACCTATTTCTGTGATTTTTTGCTGAACACATAGGTGGGTGTGATGAGTTTAGTTGGGGGCAAAACAAAGGAATTCCAAGAGGTCTGTGATATTAGTGTCAGCGACAGTTAACTGGAATCTCCCCGATCTGTGCTCAGGGAGATGTGCTATCCAGGATAAATCACTTAATCTCTCAGAATATGTTTCCTTATCTCAATATCTAAATATCATAATATCTATCTAATATCTAAATATCATAATTCAGATATTATCCAAATATCATAATATTTATTTTACAGGATTTTGATGAAGATAAAAAGTGACAACTTTATAGACAATTACCTATGATTAATTAAGCAGTAGTGAATGTAAATGTAAATGACCATTCCTATTATTTCCTTGTGTTTCATTAGCAAAGAAGCAGAAATTAGGCAGTAAGGAATGGGACAGAATTCCATTCTTGGAGCGCAGATAGTCACAAATGGTGGCTACTGTTATTAATAGTGTTATTAACAAGTCACTAATGAAGGGGGTAAGTGAGGACTTCAATCAAATACCCTTATTCAGCAGAAGTGATGAAATTTCACTTCAGCCATGCCACTCAGTGTTGATATCTAATGCTTTCTGCTTTTATGTTCTCCCACCCAGAGTACAAGGACCTAGGTAATCGTACTGAAATGAAATTAGTATTTGTAATGCACTTCTAATTGTTTTATTACAGGCTTGTTAGCTTTTCTCCAGTTAACAATGAGTCTCTCGGAACTCTTCAGTGCACTGTGGTTGCTTAACAAAAGCTTGGTGTTATTTGAAGTGTCTACTGACACTATTAAAAATCATTCTGGTCTTCTAGACTCCCTAGTTGATTAGATTATTCAGTAAGCTTCTGATTTGTCAATGTATTCTCTTTGATTGAGCTAGTTCTCTCTCTTATTTCCAAGCACATTGCACAGCTACCTTAAAACAGAGATGCATAACTTTTGGAACATTGAGGTCATATTGGAAATCTTTTGCTAACCAAAGGGCTAATTCTCTGATGTTTACTTGCAGGAAACATCAATGTGTTATTGGATATAGTCATATCAAAGATAAGCCAGGTCTTGCCATTTGGAATCTCCCAATAGAGTAAGGGCGAGCAAGTGTGTGTGTGTGTGTGTGTGTGTGTGCGTGTGTGTGTGAGAGAGAGAGAGAAAAAAAAGTGCACATATATTTAACAAGGTGATTCTGAAAAAGGGATAAGAACAGAGACAAGGAAATCAAGTTAACGAGGCTTAATACAAAGGTGCTCATTAGATGAGATGTGAATTAGGAAACTTGGATTCTACTTTAGGTTGTATTCTATGAGGTCTTGGGGTTAAAACATGACATTTTTCTCTGTATCTGAGTTCTTACTGTGCCAAGCATTATTTGCTGCACATGTATAATTGCTACTACTACGCCATTATTAGCTGTGAGTTCCTGGGTGACTCACTTAACATTTCCGGGTCTGTTTCCTTATTGATAAACTGTAGACAATAGTCATAATCCCTTATAGACTGTATTGTGTGGCTCAAATGAGCCATTTTTCTGTAAACTGGAAAGCCTATAATGAAAATCAGAAGAGATACTGGTTGGGAATACAAGCTGTGGCATCAGAGGATTTGTTTAGAGTAACTGGGATCTCAGATCGTTGGTCACGTTCTTTTTTTTTTTTTTTTTTTTGGTTTTTTAAATTTATTTGACAGACAGAGATCACAAGGCAGAGAGGCAGGCGGAGGGGCGGGAAGCAGGCTCCCTGCTGAGCAGATAGTCTGATGCAGGACTTGATCCCAGTACCCTGGGATCATGACCTGAGCCCAAGGCAGAGGCTTTAACCCACTGAACCACCCAGATGCCCCCCACTGGTCACATTCTTGAAGCTAACTATAGTCATTTCACCTGTGAAATGGAAGCAAAAAGCAGATCAAAATGGTAGACTGAATCTAGGAATACCTATACCCTCCCAGCAAAATCTCATGAAATGACAGAACACATTTTTAAAAAATAGTTATAAAACCACACAGTATACAGAAATAAGGATTTGTGCTATATAAGGGCCAGAGATTACAAAGCATTCCTGAAAATTAAAAATCTGGTGGAGACTAAGATTGGAGAAAAGCATGCCTCCAAACACAAGCAGGAGAGCTCCCTGTGGAGGATAGCGTGGTTAAAAGTATGCTCTATGCTAGTGCAAACAGATACGAGTCGCAGGGGCATGTCTGTGTGACTCATTGGCAAATGAGATTCTGATCAGCTGCCCTCTTACTCCCTTACCTCAACTCCCCATTGGCTGAAACAGGGAGGAGGGGTGTCACCAGAAGGCAAGTTTCCAGCACACCACAATGAGCATATGTCTTTCCTTGCCCCTTCATTCATGAGCACCTGTAACTAGATCCTGAACCTTCTCCTACCCCACAGCACAGCACCCAAAGTTGTGAAACCAAAAATGAACAGACAAAAATGAAACAACCAAATATTTGGAGTAAACCAAAACCCACATGAAAAATATGAATAAAAGTTAAAAAAAAAAAATCCCCCAAAAGCCCACAAAGAAACAGAAGTCGTAGAACTAATAGAATACTTCGATATTTACATACAAATAACAACCTAGAAGGGAATCTGGAGGACAGCAGCTCCATAAAATCAAGAGGAGATGGTTATGAAAACCAAACGATGCAAGAATCCGGAATTTAAAATCTAGGTGGCATAAGAAGTGTCTCCAGAGGGTTAGAAAGCAAAAGGGACACAGCTGCAATTCAAAAGGAAAAGAATATCAAGGGGCTGTAATATTGGGATAATAATAGGGCCCCCCTTTGGTGTTGTTAAAGGATTAAAGAAGAGAAAGCATGTAAGATTGCTTAGTCCAGTGGGTATTGTATAATAAAGTTACAATAACGTTATTTTTTTATTATTATTATCATTAAAGCCACACTGCCCAATTCCTAGTTACTAATGTTATGACTGTTATTATATTATCACGAGAATGAGGTCTCCCTTTTTGATCTGTCAGCAAGGTCCTAGACCTAACCCTGATGAGCCTGTGGGATTGAGGCTGAGATCAAGACAGATGCGGGGAGGAGCCAGGACACGGGATGCCAGGATTCTGGAGCAGGGCAATGACCCTCACCAGAGGGGAGGGACTGTAGGAAGCAAGGTGTGAGTACAAGAAGGAAAGAGGCATGGGAAGGTGAAGAGAAATTCCTTACTTGAGACTTGGGTAGGGGAAGCTTCTGGGCTGGTGGTGTGGGCCCCGCCTAAATCTGGCATGATAAGCCCCTATGCAAGTGGAATGAAACTGTGATATCAGGGGCTGGGGGGGAGGGGGTGGCCAACATACATCTGATGCCACATAGGAGGCCAGCATTGGACTCAGCCTACAGCTTCCGGAGCCCTGCCCACCAAAACATCCCTGTGGCTCTTATGGATCCGAGACAACCTTGGGCCAGATGGGTCTCCCAGGTTGGTTCTAAATTAGAACAAGAATTCCAGGCTTCCTGTCCTAGAACAAATCCACAGATGTAGGAAGGTTTTGTATTTTATTTCCATCAAGGTTACGAAACCACTCAGTTATAATTTCTTAATCAATCAAAGTTTCTGACACTTAATATGAATATTGGCAGCAAAGTAATTTTCAGTTTGCTTGTGAGAAATATTGCCAGGCTACAGACCATCACATGCATCCAGAAAGTTCTAATGCAGACCAACCCCTAAGTGCCTCTTAAGAGAGTTGCTTCTTTAAAACTCTTTTTTGGGCTTCAAATTGGTCTTTGTCCCTCAAAATTTTATCAATTGCCCCTATAGCCAAGTAAATGTCTTTACTTTTAAGAGGGAGATGCAGGAGAGCTAGGGACCCATTTCTAGACATTTTATAAAGAACTCATCCAACGAAGTATTATACTTCATTACCGGTAAGTGCCCAATAATAAAATCGGTTTGCAGATACCATCTACATTTCCATATATTATTTATACAAGCTTGAGGTTTGTAATTTCAAGACCCAAAATGTTGATAGAAATTTGCATATTATTGAAATGGCATAATTTATTGATGAGGCACACAAAATAAAAGAGGTGATGCTTACAGCAGTTTGGAGGCTAATGCATAATTTACAGCACAAAACAACTTCACGAACAAGAGTGAAAATTGCACATTAGGCCCTGCCTGAGAAAATTTCAGCTATAAAACTAAGGCATTTTAGTTCTAGTTTTTGTAACAAGGGTACCTTCTTGGGAAGCAGATAGACTGTTGGCTTTCAATCTGCGAGCGGTGTAAAGATGCATCCGTCTGCCTGAAGACAGAGGGCAGGCGGTCATCTTCCTGTCCATTTGCCTCTCCCATCCTCCCATTACACCAACCTTTCATTAACATTTGATGCAGAAAGGATAGCCATAAAAGATTGTCCCTAAAACGCCATATGGATGGGGCTGAATTTTGTGCCGAAAATTTATGAGGCCCATCATCTCGTGGGGCTAAATTACCCAAATGTATAGTTTGAGATCATTCATTTTAAAATCACTCGTTGGCAGTGGTGAGGGTTGGTAGGAAGGATTCGATGTGCATCAGCGGGGAAGCTGGCCGTGGCAGCCTGGCCCTGCCCTCCTCCACAGGGGTCACAGAAGTCTCGGCCACTGTGGGCTGCAGGGTCTGCAGGAAGTGCTGGAACCCAGCCAGTATGGGCTGCTCCCTGGAGGGTGCAAGAACTGTGCCGTACCTTTCCATGAAGCCAAAGAGCTTTCTGCTGATCATGCTGCTCTCACAGTAGCACCACACCTTGAACAGGTTGATGTTGTTGATCTGGCTCTCAAAGAGGAAGTCATTGATGGTCTTCAGCTCTGTCCCTGTCTGTGAAAGGCTCTGTGTGTTGGGATTTTGCTTAATGTTCCCACCCAGCACAGTTACAAACTTCTCCAATAGATGCAGGATCTGTATGATGTACATGGTGCATGTACCATATGATGGTAAGAATTACTGCAATGATTGTATCTAGAGTTTAGGGAGAAATCCAATTCAAAGTTTACCCAATGGGCCAATTTGCTACAGAAAATTTCTAGATCCCAGCGTAATGGACTAAGTTGGACACTGCTGAAGGCTTCTCAACTCTCATTCCCATGCCCTACTTTTTAAAAAAATTTATATGTGTTTATTTGAGAGAGAGAGAAAAAGAGAGTAGGGGGAGATGGAGAGTGACAAGTAGTCTCTGTACAGAGCACGGAGCCTCACGCAGGGCTCCATCCAACGACCGTGAGATCGTGACCTGAGCTGAAATCGAGAGTCAGGTGCTTAATTGACTGAGTCACCCAGGTGCCCTCCTCCCCCAAACACACACCCTGCTTTCTAATAAAACTTTGATTGCATTCAAATACCCGGTCAATCCGCATTGTGACTCATGACTCATGCAAGGCTGACTTTATCTCCATTTTCAGGGACTGGGAGAAGGATTTTATTGAGCCTAAGCAAATCAAAGATATCCCATTTCCTGGGTTCATGGATGCTACTGAGGTTCAAATCGATTCAGTGGGATATAAGGGAAGTCCACTGGGGAGCTTCTGGAAACGGTTTCTTCACTCTAAGAACGAAACTCAGGAAAAGAATGTCTTATTCCCTTTCCAGATTTGCCATATCTGGATGCGATGCCTGGAAATGCTGCATCCATCTAGCATGATCCAGCCAGAGGCCAACATCAATCCACTGAAGATAATGGGGGGAGGGGGCGGGCACTGGAAACGCTTGTGACTTGGTAACTTTCAAGAGCGGCTGATTGAATCAGTCTTAAAGACTGCCCCAACTCTGGACTTCTTGTAATATAAGCTAGTAAGCTCCCTCCATATTTAAGTTAAGTTGAGTACAAACTGAGGTCACCTGCAGAACTGTAGGTATCATAACCTAGGCATCGTTTGCCATTTTTTTGCCTGCCTAGCATCTCTTCCCCATCCTAATGCCACTTTTTTGGAAACCTGCTTATTACTGATGTGTTCGAGGTAATCTTGGCGAGAGAGTATGCTTCCCCCTACAGAACCCCCTACAGATCCTTTTTCTTCTTTCTCCGGGAACATCAAGAGAATGGGCTGGTGATCTGAATTTTGGCAAAAAAATATGTTTCACCCCTTATCTTTAGTCTTAAACTGCCAAAGCAAGAATATTAAGGACCACACCCAATAGTATTAACTGCAGGTGTGCTGACGAGAGGTCCACTTGGGCCACCCCTCCCCCTCCTCTGTGGCTCACTGGGAGACCCCTGGTTTCTGCACCTTCCCAAACCCAGTCCTCCAGGCTCTTCGTAATTTTCTCAGCTGCCCTCTAAATACACATCCATGTTCTCCCAGGAAATTCCTTTTGCTTAAGTGAACCAGAATTGATTTCTGTATCTTGCCAAGAACCACCACCAGGACTGGCTGAGATCACCTATTCTCTGCACCAAAACTTGGAAGTGAACTTGTCCTGATCTATACAAGTCAATTCAATCTGTCTTAAGTGAAACACAGTAGCCTTCTCCCTGCTACATGTTATTTTATTTCTCCTTTCTCACATATCAAAAACCACTTTAACCTTAATAGAATGACACCACACTCCAAACTCTCCTCAGTCAGAAGAGAACAGGCAGTTATTGTTACCATGGCTGCTTTAAATCTCAGAGGCCTGCTAGGGGACATTTAGTAAGAACATGGAATCATAAGCTCCAGGTGTCGCTGCTGCCATTTAATGCCGTCTTCCTCTTAGTGCTAGTACTGTAAGCTCCAGCAATTCCAAGTGACTCCATTGGACCATAGAAAATATAACAAGAGTCTTTCTCTTTTCCTCAGAGCAATTTTCATCTCTGAAACCATCAGAGATGTCTTGCCAGCAAGCTTGTTCACTGGTGAAAAGATTTTTGTGAATTAGGACAGTTTCTAGGACCTACTCAAACACCAAACACACACACACTAGAAAGGAATACAGAAGTATACGATCAGGGTCAACTTTGGGCCAAAGATCTGTGGTTAAAAAAAAAGAAAAGAAAAGAAAATGAAGAGGTCGTATACAGCACTGGCGTCTCTTGAAGCACTTGCAGAATCATGACTCGTCAGAGTTGGAAGATCCCCTATTGATGACCCAGCCAAACTCTCAATTTACAGATCAAGAAACCAACGTCTAAAGGAGTGGGAAGGAATGGACCCAAAGCAACAGAGGTGTAACTCAGACCCAGACCCCCCACTGTATTCTAGTACAACACTCCACATCAACATCTCGTCTTACTGTTCCTTTCAAGAAGATATTCCGACTCTCTGGACTGTCTTTTCTGTACAGCCTGCCCAGATCCTGAGAAGATGTCATTTCCTGACAGTTTCTCCAAGTCTCACTGGAAGAAGTGACCCTGTCTGCAGTTAAAGCTCTCTAGTTACTCTGACATCAGGGATTTGTTCGTGAGCCGCTTGCAAGATGGCTGACTGTGGACATGTGTGTGCGTCTGTACCCCTCCTGGAGTATATATCCCCTGATGGCAAGTATTGTGTCTTGTTCATCCTCAATTTCATTTCTTTATAGCTCCTAACATTTTATATGTGATATATGTTGGCTGAGTCATACTGATGTGTATACCCTAGCAACACATGCCTTCCCACAAATGGTTATGGGGACTCAGGGTTGAAGCTGTCAGTTCCCTTTGGCATCCTGCCAAGCACACCCATGGGTACACCGTGCTCCAGCTTAAAGCAGCCATTAATGGCCGAGATTGCAGGTGTGGCGTTCAACTGGTAGAAGATATCATCTGTGGCTGGTACTTCTCCAATCCAAGCACTAAGGCAGACAAAGACAATGACTTGCAGAGTCTGCCCAGACACGAATATAAAATGTAATCATAATGTATCAATTCAAGATGCTTTCAGATGCAAAGAAAGAAAAGCCCCATTCACTTTGACTCAGATAATAAGGAAATCAATTCTCTCACACAATAGGAGGTCAACAAGCAGGAAAGATTTCGAGTTTGGGTAATTCACTAGCCATAGCATGTCCCCTTGGGCTAAATTCTTTTTATCCCTCTCCTCTGTAAATCTTTGGTGTTGACTCTTTCCTAGGGCTGGTGTCTCTCCTCTTCATTAGGTATCTCCTGCTAGCAATGAGACCACACCCTTCCCTATTCATGTCGGGCATGAGAAAGAAAATCCCTCTGGCAACCATGCAATAAAAATAGTTCCCTGTGGTCTGAAACTAAGTCACTCGTGACCAACTAACTAGCCCCATTATGGACACTACAGGAGGGCTGGATCCTACCTAGTTTAGAAATCCAAGACTGAGTCTGCAACTGGGGATGCAGTTAGCTTCCCCTGAGTCTACAGGGCTGCTTGGGGAAAGGGTGGAAAGCCAAATAAATACCAGTTCTGTTTAAAAAGAAAAAGGAGGGATGGACACTTGGTAGGGAGTCATCTGTGCGCATGATCTCAGAACGACAATTCTTCAAAGTCTCCATGAGCACAAATATTTTTGAGTTAAGAGCAATTTCTTTTGAATTTTGAGTTAAGAGAAAGAAAATCTGTTTCTTTTTTATAAATAAGTGTGTGTATGTTTATATACAGTGTGTTTATATATATAAATATATATATATAAATATATATATTTCGCTGTTATCTTTCCATTGGATCAAATGAGTTCTATCCTGATGACTTAAGTATTGACAGATCAGGGAAAGACTCTTCTTCGTCTTGGTAATGAACTTTGGGAACTCATGGCCATTAATAAACACCAAGACAGAATAATTTCTTTATCAGAAAATTCACTTTAATTTTCCCTTTCGATTCTTCCCAGTTCCTATCTATGCAGCACATAAGGAGAGCTCTTCCTTCCCACCTACTTACAGACAAGTTGGTGTGGATTCTTAGAAACTGTGCTATGCTGACCACAGAGATTATGGAAAGAGGGGGAGGCATTACAATGCTGGGAAGCGGGCATTTTTCTCCAGATTAAAAAAAAAAACCTTGATCCTGAAAGCCAAATTACCTCTGGGTCTTCCCAGTCTCCCGGCGTATCCTCAACACTCAGCACGTGAATGCCAAATCTAGGTGCTTCATGATTTAGGATGTTTGGAATTGAGTCTGTGTCTGTAAACATGGTTATGCTCTCTTTAGTCCCTGCCTGCTTGACCAGCACAGCAGTGAGGGCTGCCTTTCCATGATATGCAAAGTAATCCAGGGGTACGTCTCCTGGGGGGAAGAAATCATTCTTGAAGCATGTGAAATATAATCAAACAGCTAAGATGGGTTGGAAGGCAATGGCTGCTCTCAACTGTTACTGTTTATTCTGTGACTAATGAACACAGAAGGGAAGTAGGGAAACTTGACAGGTCTCAGTGGGGCTCCTGAGGACGACAGCCCCCAGCTATGATGCTTTCCTTTACTTGAAGCTTCATGGGTGCAAGAATAGCTCCTCAGGGCAGAGCCGGCGGGGTTACTAGACCCTACGGTGACACCCTCCCAAAAGTTTCTGTACAACAGGAATGACAAGCACGCATGATAAGACAAGAGGCTGGGAACAATTCTTTTGGAGTTCGGAAATCGTTCTGAAGCCCTTCAGCCCAGACAGGGATCCTCGTGTGTTCTCAATCATAGGATATAAAACGGAGAAGGGGGGTGCCCAAGTGGCTCAGTTGGTTAAGTGATTGCCTTCAGCTCAGGTCATGATCCAGGAGGCCCAGGATCCCGCATCAGGCTCCCTGCTCACCGGGGAGTCTGCTTCTCCCTCTGACCCTCTCTCCTCTCATGCTCTCTCTCTCTCTCATTCTCGCAAATAAATAAATAAAACCTTTAAAGCTGAGAAGGGGTTGATTCTCTTCTATGCAGGAAAATACATGCTGTTGTTCAGTTTTGGGGCGGGGTTACAGAAAAAGCAAATAGTTTACTGCTGCAGAACATGACTCTCCTAAGTATATTTTGTATATATTATATCAAAACCTTCTTCACTGAGGAAGAGTGTCTATCTGTACGTGTTACTAAAGCGGGTTTCCCTTATATTCATGTCATGAGTGGACTGAACCATTCGCCTAACACTGGGTTTTCATGCTGGGAATCAGGTTTAAAATGAAAGGAGAAAAAATCCCCCATTGATTCCCCACTCCCACTTTTGATTCATATTAATCTTGAAAAGACAGAACTCACTACCTATTCTTTCCTGAAGCCGCAGAATTCTGACCTCCCCATCTGGCTTCCGTTCACAGGAGCCATGTCATAAGGGGCTCTGGTGCCCACGGGCTCTCTCTTCTCTCTCCTGGATTTTGTGTCCCCCCTCCCTTGGCTCTCTGCCGCTCCTCCCAAGAGTTCCTTCTTGCTGGCCTCTGAGGCTGCCTCTTCCTTGGTCTGAACCAGGTTCCACAGGATTTTCTTCCCTTTTGTTTCTCCATGCTTCCACATTCCTCCTGATTGCTCATCTTGCCCACACTCACGCCTTTAAGCAATCACACGTGACACTTCTAGCTCCAGCACCCATGTGGGCCACAGATCCTCTTGGGGAGCTCGCCAATGGACCACTCTCCTTTGTATCCTGTGGACATGTCACATTGAACAAGGCCAAATCTCACCTCAGTATTTGCTCTCCATGTGCCGTTCCTTACCAGGAGCCTGAAACTACTGTTCACAATCACTTAGCAACTTTAGAAACTTCCGTGTTCACCTCCCTCTCCTCCACTCCCACATCCAAGGCCTGAAGATTAGGTCTCTTTCCAACCTCTGTATCTTCTCCTCCAGATTTCATTGTCTGTATCAGGTTCTTACCACTCATCTGAACTTGGCAATAATTTTCTCACCTTCATCCCTTCTAATGGGAGAGTCCCCTAAAAATGCAATTCATTCTCTGCATTTTCCACACTGGCCAGAGTGACCTTTCAAAAATCCTTTCTAAGAATTTCCTTAAAATCCTTAAATCCTTGTATAATTCTTCGTCGTTTTCATAGTTAAGTTCAAACGTCTAATGAGCACGAAAGGTCTTTCCTGATCTGTTTAGGGAATACTAATCCCATCTCTCCACGGCCTTCCCCTCAGACCACCAAAGACACTTTACCTTTCCTAGACACAATTAAATAGTTGGATTTGCAAATGTGCTTCCATTTATTCATACATCCGGGTCCCTATGGATGGAATAAAAGTTTCCTTAATGTTTAACTCATTGAACACCCAAAAGTCAGCACAAGTGTACCATCTCTAAGAACCCATTTTGTTTTGTTTTCTCCCTCATTCTGTTTATATTCTTTTCTTCTTGAGTTATCTTGGTTTACTTTCTACTTTCCTTTTATTACTTAATAGTAATTCTTATCAACTCATGAACTCATGAAGGGCAAACACTGTTGTTATTCATCTTTTTGTCAACAGCTCTTGGTGTTCAAAAATGTTTGCCTAATGAATGAATGAATGAGAAAAGAATCCAGGTGCTCTGAGGAAGACAAGAGACATCTCTGACTTATGCTCTGCCCTAAATAATCCTACATTTTCATACCAGAGTTAAGAAATTAGAAGACAATTACAAAATGGAAGAACGTCTAAGTAAATACGGAAAGTGGGTATGGTGACCAGTAACCAAAATCGCATTATAAAATCCAATGTATTTTTCTTTTGCTGAATTTTTAAAAAAATGTGTTAGCCTTTCTGACACTAAACTCTTTGAAGAAGGCTGAAGCTTTTTGCTTCAAGGAGTGTAGGACACAAAAGCAGCATCAAGAACAAAAATTCCAATTCTTGAGTTTCAAAACAAGTCCTTGAAATTCATGGCAGAGTCAACAGTTTTGGAAGCCAGAGAGCTTTGATTTACAAGAGCTGGGCTTTTTGAGAGGAAAAATATGTTTGTAAATTGCAGTAGAGTCTGGAAGACTTAAAATGTGGACACTATATCAAGAATCTCCGAGCAGGGAAAGCTATAGGACTTGATGTAAAAAGACAAAGAGGGGAAAACAGCACCCTTTTGGGGACAAAGGGTGGGGCTCAGAGAGAGAAAGGCAAAAGAGAAAAGGATGACATCGGTGCTGGATACCACAGTCTCTCCATTCCCCACCCAGAGGAATCGAATGGCAGAAATTAATAATAATAATAATAATAATAATAATAATAAAGAAGGAGAAAAAGAAGAAAGAGGAGGAGGAGATTAAGTTGGAGAGGTGGGTTTTACAAAAGGATCTCAGGGTAAAGCCGAGAAAACCTGTGCCTTTCAGAAAATTCCCACCCTTCAGATGTCTTTGTAGATGGACCTGAGGTCAGTCAGGCTTGCAAAATTCTGCAAACCTCAGCCTGAGGAAGAGCAGCTCAGAGATTGCAGAGTCCTTTCGTGGCAGATCCAGAAGTACTGAAAGGGGTATGAGACTAGAAGTCCCAGGAGGACCACGACTATCAGAGGAAGCCAACATACAGCTGAGCACGGCAAAGAAAAATGACAGCGGTCAGTGAGGAAAGAGGAGGCACACAGACCAGTTCCCTCCTTGGAACTCAGACCATCCGGCCGCCAGGAGAAGGAGAAGAATAGGAGGGGAGGGACTCTTGAATGAGCAACAATGTTCACTGTTAATGGGCACTGAAGTATCCTTCAAGGCATCCTTCCCTTCTGCATTCTGTCTGTAAATCTCCTAGTTTGATCTGTTTGTCTTTTTTACCCGAAAATTCTCTTGGATGTCATCACTTCACTCTGTGTACTCAACTGTCTCTGCTACTAGTTTATTTCTTAAAGGCGGGGGTCTCTTGTCTCTGTATCCCCCCATTACTCCTACAGTATTTTGTCAATAAATACTTGTGGAATTAAAAAAAGAAGAAGAGGGGCATTTGGGTGGCTCAGTGGGTTAAGCCTCTGCCTTCGGCTCGGGTCATGATCTCAGAGTCCTGGGATTGAGCCCTGCATTGGGATCTCTGCTCGGAGGGGAGCCTGTTTCCTCCTCTCTCTCTGCCTGCCTCTCTGCCTACTTGTGACCTGTCAAATACATAAATAAAATATTTTAAAAAATAAAAGAAGAACAACATATTGAATATGGGTGGTGGTCGGGAATGATGACATAGATTTCACAGAATTCCTGGAATACTGACAAGAGTCGAAGCTACGGAAATGGATGCGATTGCAAATGGACAATGCACAGAGTAAGAAGAGAAGACGGCTTATCAAAGAACCTGCAGAAATGTCAACTCTTCAGGGATGGACTGAGAAAGATGAACCCATGAAAGAATGGTTGGGGAAGGAAGAGAAAATCAAAGAAGGGTCACATCCTGGAAGCCTGAGGCATAGAAAAATTCAAGAAAGGTATATTCAATAGAACCAAATAATTATAAATCAGTTAAGACCAAGAAATGACTATGGGATTTGATCATTGGGAAGCCACTGGGACATTTTGGTGGTATGGTGGGAGGAAATACATTCCAAGTCAGTTCTATAGATCCAACTTTTCCTCTACGTGGTTGCTCCACGGACGCTCGAGAAGTAAGTACGAAGAAGCATCACCTTTAGTGCCCTCTCCTCTGCTCTGCCTTCAGCAGGGCCTGTGTTCTTTAGGAGACTGTTGGGGATATGCTTTCATATCCACATGGCTCTCTGTATCTATTTTCAATGGTTAGAATTTAGAGAGGTCGGATATACAATTACAACCTTCAAATCTCCCACAAGGTCAACTCTTAGTGAAAGCTATAAAGCCTAACCAGCAATTGTTCAGAGCTCAAATAAACAGAGGTGGCTAAGTCCTCGAGGGCAACATACTAGAGTCAATTATGGCTCAATATGAGTGGATTTACCAAATTTCTTTCCCCTGTGACTGAAGAAGAAAGAGGTAGAACTTGTTCCCACATATGCGGACGAATGTGTGGGTGCCCCTGGGGTTGACGGAGAACACCCGAGCTAGGAGCAAAGATAACCTGTGTCTATCTCCCTGAGCCTCAGCCGATCAAGTCCGGACATGTTTCCTGCAGCGGAACAATCTGATCTAGGTAAATACTCTTTTTAATTCAACGCACCCAATACTTAGGAAGAACTGTTCTCTGTCAGGCACTATTTTAGGAATTGAGAAAAAAGACTGAAAAAATAAAAACATAAAAATAAGTAACATGGCTTCTGTCCACAAAGAGTTCGCAGACTAGTTGCTAGAGAAACACAGAAAAATTCAGAGGCATCCTAAGAGCGGGTCGCGACGCGACAGGGTACCACAGAGACAGAGGCGGCCACGCTGACACAAGTGCCACGGGTGTGGAAGTTAGTGATGGCGGGTTAGTGAGGTTGGAGGGATACCAAACAGATGGGGAAAACTCCATTGTTTTCTAGAAAAGAAAGTTCTGTAGTAAGAAAAGTTCTAAACCTTCTAGGGCAACACATTCAAGTCATTTAAAATCTATGCAGGGAGGGAAATTATTCCTATAATTAATCCCACCTTGAAAACCTTAGAATTCATTTTAATCTGTCCCTTTCTCTCTTTTCACCAGGGAGAACACTAGGAAGGGTCCGTGAACGTGGTATTTACATTTCAGTTAGAAATCTCTCCGAATGACTCGGTTATTTTCCAGACACCGAAACAAAAAAAACCTCCCCAAATCACTTTATCCCAATGCACGCACATTCATCATTTAGTCTTTTTTGTTTTAAAGTGAATACTAATCTACCTCCATTAAAAAGGCTCCCAAAGGGCCTTAGACCCAGCGAACATGATACAGTTTTTAACTGAAGGGCTTACGGGATAGAAGAGGCTGGACAAGAAGTCAGCAAGAACATTCTTCGATAAAACAAGTCCTAATCAGAATTCTTAAAATTTGGAAAGGGAATCATGTTTTCTTTACTGCCAGGGGACTCTCTGATTTCCTGTTTCAACTAAGTCAATTAGGAATGGTTATTGCCACGGCAATTTCTCCCCCTGCTAGGCCCTAAATCTCAAGTTACTCCAAAATGTGTTTCCAAGAGGGCTGAATAAACCCCCAAAGCTTTAGCAGAATTAAAGTTCTTACAGCTTTCCTGAAGTATACTTCCCATTTGTTTTTGTTATTACGCTATCCTTGATGAGTTATATATATATATATACACATACATGTGTATGCATATGTGTATATATGTTTTGTTTTGTTTTTTTTTCTTAAAGTGGACTGCTATCTTGGGTAGTTGGTTAAGCATCTGACTCTTGATTTCGGTTCAGGTCATGATCTCAGGGTAGTGGGTTCAAGCCCCATGCTGGGCTCCGTGCTCAATGGGGAGTCAGCCTGAGACTCTCTGCACCCCACCCGCCCTGCCCCACTGATCACACTCTCTCTCTTTCTCTCAAAACAAAACAAAACAAAAATCCAATGTACTACTATCTTGGTAATGGCTATGAAATCCATATTCAAACATTCTCAAATAATACGGAGAGATAGAAGATACAAAAATGCCTGTGAGATTGGCTGAGAAGGACAAGGGACCTTGGGGAATATTTACAGACAAGGTACAACTAAGGTTCTACGACTTGCCCAACACCAAGGAGCTATTTAACAAAAGAGCTGAGACTAGCATCCCTGTGAAGGAGCCAGGCCCTCTATCAGCCACGCTATAGGCAGGGCCGTGCCCTGCTCAACTCAAAGGATGGCATCCACACAGTACGGGCACCAAGACACCCCGGATGCAGTGGGGACTGGGCCTCGAGCCAAGCCTAGTGGGGGGCTGTCCTGGAACCCAAAGCCTCAGAGCCCCCTAGCAGAGCCCTCGTCATTCTTCCATTGGAGATGCCTGACTAGTTACAAAGAAGTCAAGGTAGCCTGACAATTTTGTTCTCTGTATAGGATCAAATTTGTTGGGAAGAGGGGGGTGGCCTCGGGGTTGGCCAGTGCACCTCACCATAGAAGCTCTTAAGATTTCCAGTGTTTTCTCCACCATCTTCTTGCACAATACCAGTGGCTTTTAGAAAGATCCTACTGAGTCATCCTTGTAGGATTTATATAGCAAAAGCCTTCTAGGTGGTTTGATAAAAAGCACGCAAAATAAAGGCTGCCTCCCTCTCCACCCACAGTGAAAAAAAAAAAAAAAGCACAAGTTTTAGGAAAAATCCCAGCGGGAGCTAAAGTCTTTGAAGCCCCCGGGAAGCCTCAGGGGTTTTTTCTTGCCTGCCTGGGGAACCGCGCTGTGATGGCACAGAGGTGGCATGAGGAATGTGACACGAGGCAGCCCTCCCCAGTGATGCTCTTGCCCGACTAGCGTGCTGGATATCTCACGGCACAGTGGTGGCACCCACCCCACCTAAAACACAACAGTTGTATAAAGAGTTTGGGGACTTAAGTGGCTCAAGGTGGTCATAAAGTGTACGGAAATCATCATACTCAGTGTTAGCTCATTATCTGAAACACCGGTCCCCCTCAGTGAGGAAAACATCAGCAGGGGGCTGAGAAGAATGTCCCCGACAAGGATGCAAATCATTAATGCAACAGTTTGCCCCCTGGGCCGCATGACCAAGCCAGCACCTGCGGCCCCAGCCCCACATCCCCGGGAAACCTAGCAGATTGACTGCCGAATGACTGCAGGGACACTCAAACCAATGCAGGGCATTGTCTCTGGCGGGAGACATCCTTTGTACCAGACAAAGGATGTGGGGTCTACCGGGTTTCTCCTGGGGACAGCTCGCAAGTTCTAGCAGAGGGTTGATGTTTTAACTCAGACCCACACCATTGCATGAGACTAGAATGAGTTCCTGTTCATCCTGTCAGTCTTCAGGATCTAGATGTTTTCATCCACAAAGCCTCCTGACCAGTGGCTAAAGTCGTGAAGCTAGGTTTGACCTCGGAGGCGGCAGGCAGTGTGGGGGAGGCCACACACAAGGATCAGGGTGTGCACCCTTCAGCCTCTTGGGTGTCTCTCCAGATGCCTCTCTAGAGCTCCCAGGACATCCATTAACAGATGAATTGGAGGTAGCCTGTGGCCCTCTGGGCTAGTCTCGTCTTCGGGCCTGGCCCATTAACCAAGCACATTTCAAGCTCTGTCCCCCAGCCACGGTGTCGCCCTCGTGCTCCAACCTAGGAGTCTGGCCACCTCCATGCCACAGAGACATGGCCCTTGTGTGACAGCAAATCTGCCACGTGCCATAGGAGACAGTTAGCTCTTTTCGTCCATTCTATTGGGTAAATTCCAACCGGGAATCTGTTGTGAAGCAATGATCCTTGTGCCTCGTTCTTTCCTCTTCAGGTAAGACCTTCCCTTTCTTTGCTTATTCTCCAGCCTTGTAGCCCCAACACTTCCCACTAGACCCCTGGGCCCAGCCCCTCCAGAGAGCCCCCTGTCGTCCTCAAGCAACATGAGCCAGAATACTTCTCCATTCTCTGCCAAACACTGACAGACTCTTGCGGGACAACTGTTTTATGGTAGGGACACACTAGCTGGTTGGCCGATTTTCTTTTTTCTATATAGATGTTTTGAGTTCCATGAGCTATAAGCCCCCTGGAAAGTGGGACATTGCCTAATATGTCCATTCTCTTTCCCTATAGAATACTGCACACAAAGGTTCAAAGGAAGAATCGTACATATTTGTCTACGGATTAAAACAGAGGGGAAAAAAACCGTAATAACACTCCTCAACCCAGCTTTGAAAAGAGCAAACGTTCTAGTTTTGCCCTGCTTGATATTTTAGATAGGAGCCTCTGGCTAGAAGCCAAAGGGCACATTTCCCCAGGGAACAGGAGAACATGACTTACAAAAACAAGCCATAAAAGAATTCTCCAGTGAGGAAGGCAGGCAGGAGCGTGGGAGGGGGTAGGGAGAGAAGGAGAAGAAAGGGAAGAGGGAGGAGAGAAAACGGACAGGGAGGGAGGACTACATCGTAGCCCGGGCCCTTAGATCTGTGAACTTCAACTTGATGCTTCCAATATTTCTTCATAAACCAGAAAGTCACTGTTCAATAGAAACATATGGTGTGACACCTTCTTTCTTTCTTTCTTTCTTTCTTTCTTTCTTTTTTTTTTTTTTTTGGTTGGATGGTGGGTGTAAAGAGGAAAAGGGATCCGGCGGGGGTACGGCCAGGAAGGGGGCTGGGAGAAGAAAGAGGAAGGACCGTTTACAAAAAGATCCACCATGGATAAGGGCTTTTTCTCCCCTTTTCCTTTTTTTTTTTTTTTTTTAATTTGGCTATTTAAAAAGATGCATTTTATAGCTTTTCTGTTTTCCAGCAGTTCTGTCCTTTGATGGAAGCATGTTCTGATGTCAACCATGATTAAGTCCATCAGTGAGTAAATCTGGTATTCAATTTAAGAGACAGAACCACAAGACCACATCCACCCCCTTTTATTGGGAACGTCAGGATCAAGGGAGAGAGGCAATTCATTCCTCTTCAGCCTATCTGGAGCACTTTGCTCTGTCTGTTCGGTACCGTATTGTGGCAGAAGGGTCTCGTGTAGTGTCTCAGGAAGGAGACCCCACATACCCCGGGATCCTGCCCGTCAGTTCTGGTTAGAGTCCACACAGCCCAAGACACTGTTAAGAAAAATCAAGGTTTTCAGTGATAGCTGAAGACCAGGTCTGCTCTTCTCTGTGTTTCCACTGCTGGGAGGCGGACAAATAACATTTATTGTGGACCGGGACTGCCATGTGCCCTTGACTCCTTTCCAGCACGACTGAAACTCTCAGATCAGCCGCTGTTCAGTGCCAGGCACCTGTACCCCGACACAGCAATGAAAGGACACTTTCACACCCGTGTTCTGGTGCTGGTTCAATGAAGAGTAGGGCCAGCACCTTGAGCAGTTGTTGTAGGGCATGAATGAGAAGGTTTGTGTTATCTGTTCACCTGCGGTTCCTTCTGACTGTCTTTCTGCAGAGCTGCTCCTCATACTTCATGTCTTAGCTTAAATGTCACTGCCTCCAGGAAGCCCTCCCAGGTTACACATCTGAAGATACATCAAACCCCTGACTTGGCATCACATTCTGCTTACCGTCATCAGGGCCCCTACCCCAATATGCAATTAATCTTACTATTGTCTATCTTTCCCACAGCAGGCAGCCCCCACGAAAAAGGACTGTTCCTACTTGGCTTCTGCTCTCTACCTGGTGCTAAGCACAGTGCCTGGCTCGTAGCTGCTGGTCCCACATACCACTTGAGTGAATGCACAGGCACAGAGGTTCCCCTCTACATCCCTCTTTCCCTCTGCCGTTTGTAGGTTCACCCCCGTGTGGCATCTTGTCCGCTCCTCCCCTCACCCCCCCACCCCACCCCCGCTGAGACCAGGGATCCTGGATTGTTTCCGCTGCATTGCAGCTGATGCAGGAGAGGAAAGCTGACTTTGCTCCCACTCTGTAGCAAAAGAACGTGGGCTGCTTTCCTCTCGTCTTAGGGGAGAGGCCTGTCTATTTTGGACCTGAGTGAAGGAAATGGAGGTGGGTGGAAATCGAAGCTCTCGTGACTCCTGGGTCTGTGGAGGGGTGGAAAGACTTAATAATGGCAGGGAAGAAATGGTGCCCATGGTGCAAAGGCCCTTGCTCTGACCATGCTCTCCCATCCAACCCTCCTTGGGGAGCTTCTGAAAATGCTGCTCCACCGTGGCCAGCCGCCCTCAGTGTCTGACTCATGGCAGCAGTCCGAAGTCCTCCTCGATCCTGAACTTCTAAGCTCAGGCTCTATCCTCCAGGTTCAGGATCTCTCCAGAGCTCAGGTGGGCAGGAAGGGGTGCTGGTGCTCACGTTGAAGAGTGGGATCAGGCCCTCGGGGGCTTTCGGTTAGGTATATGCCACCTTCGAAATCAGAGCCATTTCGACTGTCAATTCAGAGTCAAACCCAGGTGGAAATAGATGGTCTGACCATCGCTTTAAAGAACCCACAAAATTTAAAGTAAGCAGTGGGGTGCGGACTCCTGATTTCGGCTCAGGTCAGGATCTCAGGGTTGTGAGATCGAGCCCGTGACTGGCTCTGTGCTCATTGGGGCATCTGCTCGAGATTCTCTCTCTCCCTCTTTCACAGCCCCTCCCTGCTCAAATAAATAAATAAAATCTATAAAAAATAAATATAAAGAAAACAGGCTTTCTCCATGAAAGTCAGCTTCTCTTGTACTTAGGTAACCATTCAATAATCACAGATCAAAGCACAGGTCCAATATTCCTAGTCCTTGGGAAGCCATCTTGGACTGTCTCTGTGCCTTTCATAGAACTTACCTACTCTGTGTCCCAGTCACATTCTTCTGTGTCTGGGACTGTGTCCAGATTGTGGTCCCACAGAGGCAACGGGTCTCATACACTTTTGTACCCTTTAGTCAAGATCCTAGTATCTTGTCAGAGGCTAGGAATACAGCTAGGAATACAGCAACTATGTACAATACATAGTTGTAGGATATATATTTGAATAAGGAATTCTGGAGTTTAAGGTGACCTTGACTAGTGGTTTGATATTTTATAAAGCCAAAGAAAGATAAAGTAATTGCCAAGGTTATCTACACAGTAGCAGATGGGATATACTCAAGTAAATATTATTTATGACTTGAAATTAAGTTGTCATGATAAAGACTTTCCAAAAGCTTTAAAATCTAAAACAGTCTGAAATACTTTCTAATTATAATGCTTGGACTTTTTAAAAAATCACAGGGTTTCAAAAGACCATGTTTTATACTTCTGAGAATTTCAAATAATGATTGTCCTGTAAAAACCATTGGCTTTTCTATTACCTTAAAAAATATCTGCTTGATGAATACTGATTTGGGTTAATTATTTGTGTATGTTGACAAACCACTGACAGACATTGGGTATATAGACTGTATTAGATAAAATCTGACATGGGACTTCCTCTAGGTCTAAAATAGTATGCCTCTACAAAATCTTCTTCTTCTTCTTTTTTTTTTTTAAGATTTTATTTATTTATTTGACAGAGAGAGAGAGTGAGCACAAGCAGGGGGAGCAGCAGGAAGAGGGAGAGAGAGAAGCAGGCTCCCTACCGAGCAGGGAGCTGGATGTGGGCCTCGATCCCAGGACCCTGAATTATGACCTGAGCCCAAGGCAGACACTTATCTGACTGAGCCACTCAAGCATCCCAGCTCTACAAACTCTTCTATGTTGATCCCATCCTTAATGACCTTTTATTGGATGTTTACAGTATCCCAAGCATTATTGGGGAAATAAGCATGCACTGTTTTATAAATAAGACAGACAACCCCTGTCTTCAAGTTATGGACAGTCTAATGGAAGAGTCAGGCATAAAAACAAACAAAGAATATTTTAATGAATGCAAAGTACTGTCAGGGAGGCGTGTACTTGATATTGTGGGAGCATAAGAAAAGGAACAGTAACCTCCATAGGAAGGATTTGAGGATGCTGTCTTCTAAATAACCTTTTAAATAAATTGGAGTTGGAAGCTGAGGATCAAGAACTTATCAAGAATTCATCCAGAGTAAATGAAAATATTTGTTCTGCTAGGAAAAAAAAAAAAAAAAGACAAGAGGAAAGCCTGTAAAAATCAAGCAGTATCTCAAGGTGATGAAACTGTTCATCACATTCTTAATCTCCAGGTAGTGTGGTCTTGAATTATAGGGAGTTTATTTAAAAGTATACAATGGGTTTAATGGTATTAAATGATTAAATTAAAGTAAATACTTGCCACTTACATTTTCTTTTCCTGATAGATGGGAAACCATATTGTCTATATTTGGGGTTTTCCTATTTGGTACAGCTAATCAAAGAACTAACCTTTTGGGAAGAGACAGTGTTATGGGTTGAATTCATATGTTGAAGTCCTAAGCTCCAGTAACCTCACAAAGTGACCTTATGTGGAAATATGGTCAAGGCAGATAGAACTATTTAAGATGAGGTCATAATGAAATAGAGTGAGCCCCTAATCCAATATGACTCATGTCCCCTTACAAGAGAGGGAAACTGTGACACAGACATCCACATAGGGAGAATGTCATGTGACGTCAAGGGCAGAAACTGGAATGATGCTTCCATCAGGCAAGGAACACCCAAGATGATCAGCAAACCACCATGAACTAGGCATTGTAAACTAAACGTTTATGTATCCCCTGAATTCATGTTGAAATCCTAACACCCAAGGTGAGGAAGCAAAACCCCCATGAATGGGATTAATGCCCTCATAAAAGGCCCCTCCAAAGAGATCTCTTGATCCTTCTGCCACATGAGAAGACAGCCAACATCTGTGAACCAGGAAGCAGGCTCCCACCAGGTGGAAACTATGGATGCCTTGATGTTTGGACTTCCCAGCCTCCGGAACTGTGAGAAAAAGATCGCTATTGTTTATAAGGCACCCAGTTGGTAGTACTTTGTTATAGCAGCCTGAATGGACCAAGACACCAGGGAAGAGGCTGGAACAGACACTTCCTCTCAACTCTCTGAAGGAACAAACCCTGCTGACACCTTGATCTTGCACGTTCAGCCCCCAGAACCGTGAGACGTCAAAGTTGGTTGTTCAAGTGATGGTTATTTGATACGGTAGCCCTAGCAAACTAATACAGACTGAAAATTCTTTTGAAATTTAGACTAGATTGTACACAATACTGAAACATTAACTCCCTGAAAAAGAACTAAGGGAGTTGAATGATGACTATCCCTTCTTCAGTTCTGTCTATAGTAACTCCCACAGGGCACTCAGATATGTCACATGCACTTTTGTTTTGTTTTAGCTTAGCTTTAGGTCAGGCTAGTGTTTGGCTAGAAAATGAAAGATGGGTTTTACGTCGCTTTTCTGCTAGGCTCCTAGCAAGCCACTTGTGGTTGTGCGTGTATTACTCTTTGGGAACTTAAATCTAGGAGGACTTGGAGCTCTCAAAATAATTGGCTTTTAGCAAGTGAATTCTTTCTTTAACTTCTCTTGCAAAGACACAGTATGGACCATTATGTCAATCCAATAAACTGTGAGGGTGTGGAACAATGGGGGGAAAAAAACACTGAATCGTGTGTCTGGGGGCCAGAGTCCAGCCTCGGTTTGGACCCCAACGAACTGTGTGGCCTTGGACTGGTGCTCATTTTTAAACTGCTATCAGCTCAAGCAAAACCTGGGTCAGAGCAGCTTTTGAAACTGGCCATGATCCACTGTTTGCAAAAAAATTTTTTAATATCCATGCTTCAAATGGGAAAGAACTAGTAGAAAGCTTATAAGAATAGCACTGAAAACTGCTATCATCAGCAAGGAAAAGAAGTGAGGATGAGAAAAATATCCATTTTTTTTTTCATTTCACAAAAGAATCCCGGCTTATCGCTTTCCCCCTTCTCAGCATACAGAGGCAGCCTTAAAACGTGAGTTAAACAAAGCAAACGATTCCGAGCTAATATTTTGTTGTCTTTAAAGTTATAGCGGCATCAGATGATTTTATAGCCCACTGGGGCCAGAAGATTCGCTGGGAAGCAGAGTGTACCTACATGAGCAAGTTGTACTATATAAAGTGGCAAGTGATCTCAGACAATTACAGAAACCTTCCTGTCTCAGTTGGTACCCTGGAGACAGCCGATAATGCTGGCATACACTGCTAAAACTGTCAGCAATAAGACGTGAGGAAAACCCAAACCAGAACTTTTAACAAATTATGAGGTTGTGGAAAAGAGCAGAAACGTCTTGGTAATGACTTACATTAACAATACAGCTGCCTCCTCGAGCTCCCCGAGTCATAAAACACTAACAGCTAGGGGCTGAAAGGAAAGCATGTGCACGTTACAAGGAAATGAAGATCAGAGAAACGGACTTTGCATGGGGGTGTGGTGGTTGCCAAGCTAAATGCAGAAGAGCCACGGTTCCGCTGATGCGAAAAGAGTCAACCATGACACAGGGGAGGCGGCTGAGTGGGCTTATCTCATGCACAGGCCTCAGTGACTAAAGGTGGTTCAGGTGGAAATCGCTGGGTTTAAACCACCAGCAGTAGTGATGGGGCCTATAGCTCGGTCTCCTCATCCGTCAACTATGGCCAATGGCTTCTGTAAAGAAAGCATTTTGGGGGCACCTGGGTGGCTCAGTGAGTTAAGGCCTCTGCCTTTGGCTCAGGTCACGATCTCAGGGTCCTGGGATCAAGCCCCACTTTGGGCTCTCTGCTCCATGGGGAGCCTCCTTCCCCCCCTCTCTCTGCCTGCCTCTCTGCCTACTTGTGATCTCTGTCAAATAAATAAATAAAATCTTTAAAAAAAAAAAAGCACTTTGAAGAGTGCCTCGTGACTGAACACTCTGGAAATGTTCGCTGTTACTACTCTCATTTCTACTGCCACTTCTAGGAATGAGCCTCGTCAAACAAAACCAGTCTCTTTTTTTCCCCCCAAAACATGGATAAAACCAGAAAGTAGTATCGGATACTGGCAAACGACTTCAAGAGTTGGTTAGGCACAAGTCTCTATGTTCCTACATTGTTGGTTTATTCATTTTATTACTGATTTATACAACAAATATTCATCAAGCCCTGTACTGGGGCAAGGCTCCATGGCCTAGGATTCTGACAATGAATAAGATATAGTCTCTGACCCTGAAGAGCTCACAACCTGGCTGGTGGAGAGCAGACAGAGCAGACATTCTGAGGAGTTACATTTCAGGTAAGGGAGGGTACAGCAGGAGGACAGAGAAGAAGGAAGCCGGAGGGAGGAAGCCTTGATCCAGACTGTCTGGGGTAAGGGAGGAGAGTGGGGGTGGGCAACGGTCAGGCGGCATTCCCTAGAGGTGATGTCTGGACAAAAATGTGAGGTGTCACTGTTTCAGTTAGAATGGAGACGGCCAATCAGATTGAGGGTAACAGCCAGAACACCTTGAATTCCCTACCACCATTGACAAAGAACTCAAAGTGTGCTTTTGAAGTCAATGCCTACCTTTGTTCTTTCTTCCATTTAATAGAATGGAATCTTTATGGGCCATGATTTTATATTATCTCCTCTTGCAAAGGAAATGCTACTTTTATTTATTATTTATTATTTTTTGAGAGAGAGATAGAGAAAGTGAGCTTGCAAGTGGGGCAGGTGGGGGAGGAGGGAACAGGGAGAGGGAGAGAGAGAGAATCTTAAGCGGGCTCAGCACAGAGCCTGACCTGGCTCTCGATCTCATGATCTCACCACCTTGAGCCGAAATCAAGAATTGGACGCTTAGGGCGCCTGGGTGGCTCAGTGGGTTAAAGCCTCTGCCTTTGGCTCGGGTCATGATCCCAGCGTCCTGGGGTCGAGCCCTGCATCGGGCTCTCTGCTCAGTAGGGAGCCTGCTTCTCCGCCTACTTTTAAACTCTGTCTGTCAAATTAAAAAAAAAAAAGTCTTTAAAAGAGTTGGGCGCTTAACTGACTGAGCACCCCATAGAGGAAATAGTACTTTTCACGCTAACATCATACATTTATAAAGGGTAACTTGCCACCATCACACTATGTAAGGTCCGTCTGGATGCATGAAGTCCTGTGGGGCCTTGGGCCGACCAAGGCTGACCCCTAGTAAGGTTGTGCAGACTCAGGATCCTAGGGCAGAGCCACTCCGGGCCCCGGTATGTGCAACTGGGTTTCTGTTACACCACAGCCGGGCAGGAGGTAGACGCGATGGCTGTGGCATCCTTTGTCAGAGGGAGAGGAAAGAGGTGGGGAAAGGAACTCATTGTGAGCAGATAGAAGGCCAATGAGGCTACAGGTGAGGTCGTGTGAGAAATCAAAGACTGCCCTGCTCAGTACGCCATTGGGGGAGCGATATAAGCCAGAGAAAGGTGCCAGTCCCTTCCGAATTCAGGGAGAGAGCAACCTCAGAAGAAGTCCTGGACACCAAGACACAGAAATCAAGATTTTTTTCTAATCCTGAAATTGACCACTGTTGATTTTAACATGTAGTAGGAGAGAGAGACGTTTTAGAAAGCCCTGGAGAAACTGTTGGTGAAAGCGTTCACATAGGGAATGCCCTTCCTGTTGTTCAATGCAGCTGTCTTCTTGTGGAACTCCCCTTTGAAAAATGAACAACAGACTTGAGGATCTTCAAAGAACAGAGTTCTGCTCCACCCTAGCTCTGCACATCTGAAAAACGGGAAAGAACATTTTCCATCCTTTTTATTGAGTCGTGACCCTCAAAATGCATTTCCTTAATTCAAAGAGTCCCTCAAACATTTGGTAGTTTAAACGATTGGTTTAAAATATGTGAATAACTAGGCTTCATTTGTTGGGAATCAAGACCACTTGGAGAAAAAATAGAGAAAGATGCAAAGAATGTCTGAGAATTGTGGGTATTTCATTCCTTTTAAAAACCACACTTCACTTGCTCAATGAAAAAGAAAAAAAACCTTTTATTTTTAAAGCTTCTTTCAAGCTGAAATTGTCTATGTCCAAGCTGTAGCCTAGAGCAAAATTTTACAGCTGAGTAACAAACCTCTTAAAACAGGGATTTATAATGGAAATGCTATCCGAGAGTTAATTACAATGGGCTCCAGAAGGGTGTAATTTTTTTCATCAGTTCGGAGAGAACGCCAACCTGGTGTGACCATATTTACCCCAAACCTCAGACTCCATTAATTCATTCCACTGGGCTATACAGCAAAAGCCAGTGTCCAGGTCCCTCCTCCCCCCCCCCCCACTTTATAGCCCTAGTTTGTCTAAAAGGTTTCAGAAAAAGAAAAGTTCTTTTAAGAGAGGCCAGTATCAATAACAGAGGTTTTAAATTAGGACAGCCGAAGACCAAGAACGAAGTCTTCCCTGTTCTTAAGGGAAGAAACACAAACATGCTCTTATTAAAAACAAAGTTTAAAAACCTGAAACCTTAATTATCTTTAGACTTCTCTTTGGACTTTGACAGGGTAAGGTTTTCATTCCTAGGAGGTCTGTTTTCTGAAAGTGCACCTGCTGCCTCATTGATGACTACAGGAGTTAGCCTGTGACCAAGGGGACTGGGTGACACCAGGACCAAAGAGCAGAATTACCAGGGGGGATTTAAAAAAATAGATCTGCCTGAGTTCTAACGCTAGAGATTTAGATCCAACAGCCTGGGGGTGGCCAAGAGATTGAAAAGTTCCCTTGTGGATTTTAACAGGGGGCCAAGACTCAGAATCAGAGCTCTGTCCCTTCTACAAAAAGTGGGGACCATGGACCAGCAGTGCCCGTATCATCTGGAAAGGCAGAATCTCAGGCCATGCCCTATTAGAACCGGTATTTTAGCAGGACAATTGGGGGATTTCCCCAGGGCATTAAAGTTTGGGAATCAGGGCCCTACACTACAGCTATTGCAAACAACCTGCTGATAGTCTCAGACTCAGTCTTAGAGGAGTTCCAGTATACCCACCGGAAATATGATCTGCCCGACGTTCCATGCAATAAATACAGATAGGGAGTATTCCTTCACCCGATCAGAGTTGGAGAACAAAAGGATGGTACTGATGAGATGGGTGTCCCTAAAGCTTTCTGGGCTCTGGATCCGGGACACATGCAGAGTTGGAAAGTGGGACGACGGGAGGGGGAGGGAGACAGCGGTTGAAATGAGTGATGATTCACCCATGTTCATAATGGAGCAGCCATTAAATATTTTGAAAATCTCTGTTTTTCTGTTTTGGCACACCCCAGTGTGTTTCTTGTCATCACCTGAAGCATGCCAGGCTCTTTCCATCAAAGGTCCTAGCCCTAGGCTCTACTTCCCCCTGGACGCTCTTCTCCACATCTTTGCACGGCCAGCGACTTCTTGGCATAAATAACCCAGCTTGTCACTTGGGCAGCAAAACCCTCCTTGGCTACAAGCTAGCGTAGCCACCCAGAATTTTATAACATCATCTTCCTTTTAATTCCCTCCATAGCACTTATTCCATCCTGTTTCTTGGTTTTCTTATTTGTTGGTTTATTCTCTCTCTCCCCTCTTTAAAATGCATTCTTCATGAGAATGGGGAACTTGTCTTAATTCAGTGCTCTGTCTGCATTCAGTCACTCATTCAACCAGTGCTGCTTGTTCATGGGCCATCTGTCATGTGCAGGGACAGTTCTAGATGCCGGGGATGGAGTACTTTTAAGAGTGCCCACCCTAGAAGACTGTTCAATAAATCTTGATTGTTAAACTAATCCATGCTCTTCAACAAACATTTTTAAAAGACCATTATAGGCTATTAAAAGTGCTCTGAGCTAGAGGATTACAAATGTAGATTCTAAATATAAGGAGTTCATATTCTAGTATGAACAATAAGACAATAAGATAACCCGAGAAGCATTAAAGTAGCCTTCAGAACAAAAAGCTTTGGGAAGGACAGAGGTGAGTCAAGAATGCTACTTAGGAAAAAGTCGAGGGGAAGCAGTGTCTGGAGATCATTTTGAGAGATGACATTTCTAGAATACCCTTAAGGGGAAATCAGGTAGGACCAGGCAGAGAAATGATAGAACATTCCAGTTAGAGGACAAGGCTAAGCAAGAGATGTGAAAGAAGATGAAATGAGTGAAATGGTCAAGAGGCTCATGGGGCCAGAGGGAAAGTGGCATTCAGGTAGAAAGTGAAAGAAGTGATGCCGGAAAGTCAGGTGGAGGTACAACCCTGATAGGTGTACCACCAGCAGCATTTTAATCCGGTCTACCTTTCTGGCCAATAACTTCTCTGTATTCATTAGGGATTTTTAAATCGTTAATTCTCTTGGACTCAATATTCCCATTTTTAAGTTTTGTTTTGTTTTGTTTTGTTTTTTTAAAGAAGATAAGCATATATCTGGACAGTGATTTATGTTTAAAATGTTTGTGGGTAAAGGGTTTATAAAGCTTTTCCCTATTTCCGCATGAGAATTTGACCTTCATTTACCTGGTAACCTGATGAAAGGGCGCATCAAGTATGTTGACAACTAGTCAACATGACTTATAGTAAACCTGACCGTGGGCTGTGCTGAGTGACATCTAGGCTATGGGAACTATAAATAACAGATAGGAACCATAGCTCTGAGCTTCTCTGAGCATGTGCTCTTAAACTGGACATGTCCTTTATAAGGACCCTGAAACTTGTCCCAGTGAAACTGTTGTCAGAGTTATGGTTCCCTGGGGAGGCATAAAGCTTCTAAACCAGGACAGTTCCTGTGCTTAACTCGATGTGCATTTCATCTCTTTGCACATGAACTTCTGTGGACCACTGCAAGGAGTACCCATTTTTGCCCTTCCAGCAAGTTCTGTTCCCTTTCTACACAACTTTGAGTAGAATGTGTCATGTGTGTTCTTTGTGATGCTGAATGTTGAGAACCAAGAAGAATTCTTGATGCTAAATGTATAAACCAGAGTTCTGTTTTTGTTTTTTTTTTTAAGATTTTATTTATTTATTTGACAGAGAGATCACAAGCAGGCAGGCAGGCAGGCAGAGAGAGAGAGAGAGGAGGAAGCAGTCTCCTTGCTAAGCAGAGAGCCCGATGCGGGGCTCGATCCCAGGACCCTGGGATCATGACCTGAGCCGAAGGCAGAGGCTTTAACCCATTGAGCCACCCAGGCGCCCCAAACCAGAGCTTTATAAGTTCAAAATTAGGGGGTGCCTGGGTGGCTCAGTGGGTTAAGCCACTGTCTTCGGCTCAGGTCATGATCTCAGCGTCCTGGGATCGAGTCCCACATCGGGCTCTCTGCTCAGCAGAGAGCCTGGTTTCCTCTCTCTCTCTCTCTCTCTCTCTCTCCCTCTCTCTGCCTGCCTCTCTGCCTACTTGTGATCTCTCTCAGTCAAATAAATAAATAAAATCTTAAAAAAAAAAAGATCAAAATTAGGGACAAGCTAAATGCCTAACAATAGAGGAATATACTCTACTCATAGAGTATAGTTCATTCAAATAAGCAAGAATAAACTATTGGCATTACTTCAAAATAAAAAGCTGCACAGCAAAGGAAATGATCAATGAAATGAAAAGGCAACCTACCGAATGGAAGAAGATATTTGCAAATCACCTATCGGATAAAGGGTTATTATCCAAAATATATAAAGAACTTATACAACTCAACACTCTCAAAAATAATCCAGTTAAAAATTGATAAAATACATAAACAGCCACTTCTCCAAACATCCAGATGGCCAAAAGACACATGAAAGGATGCTCAACATCACTGATCATCAGGGAAATGCAAATCAAAACTACCATGAGATAGCACCTCACCCCTGTCAGAACGGCTGAAACAAAAAACCCAAGACATGAGTGTTGGCGAGAATGTAGAGAAAGGGGAACCATTGTGCACTGTTGGTGGGAATGTAAACTGGGCACCCACTGTGGAAAACAGTATGGAGCCTCCTCAAAACGTTAAAAATAGGGATGCCTAGGCGGCTGAGTCAGTTAAGCGTCTGCCTTTGACTCAGGTCATGATCTTGAGGTCCTGGGATGGAACCCCGAGTAGAGCTCACTGCTCAGCAGGGAGTCTGCTTCTCCCTCTCCCTCGGCCCCTGCCCCTGCTTATGCACACACATACTCTCTCTCTCTCAAATAAATAAAATATTTTTTAAAAAAGTTAAAAAAAAAAAAACTACCTCATGATCCAGTAATTGCACTACTGGGTATTTACCTAAAAAATACAAAATCACTAATTCAAAAGGGTATATGCACTCTTAAGTTTATTGCAACATTGTTTACAATAGCCAAATTTTGGAAATGATCCCCGTGTCCATCACTAGATGAAGACATAAAGAAGATGTGGTATATGGAATGGAATATTACTCAGTCATAAAAAAGAGCTAAATCTTGCCATTTGCAACAACATGGATGGATCCAGAGGGTATAATGCTAGGTGAAGTAAGTCGGTCAGAGAAAGACAAAGACCACATAATTTCATTTCTTTGTGGAATTTAAGAAACAAAACAAATGAGCAAAGTAAAAAGAGAGAGAGAGAGAGAGAAAGGTAAACCAAGAAATAGGCTCTTAACTACAGAGAACACACTGATGGTCACCAGAGGGGAGGTGGGTGGGGGATGGGGGAAATAGGATATGGGGATTAAGGAGTGCACTTGTGATGGTCCCCAGCTGACATATGGAAGCACTGAATCCTTATATTGTACCCTCGGAACTAACACTACACTGTACGTTAACTATACTAGACTTTAAAATAAAATTTGAAAAACAAATAGATCTACTTCATTCATAAAATGGAACATGAAGCAGCTCTAAAAGTTCATGTTTCTGAAGAATAGTATCAATGGGAAATAAATGGTCATAATATATACTAACTTAAAAAGTATAATATGAGAAGGAATATATGGTGTGAACACGTAACACATGTTTGTATGAAACAGGAAGGAGCTCCAACCAGAGTACAGGAAGAGAATAAGGCCACATATAAAGACATCTTCCATTTTGCCATCTTTTCCCTCCTCTCTTTTCCAAGGTGCAACTAATTTTCCCAACTCAGATATTGGTGATTCATGCCATCTGGGCCATCACAGAGCTCAGTACCCTGGCCACAGTGTCCAACTTATGACCAAGGTCAACCGATCAGGGTTTCTTATGCCCCTCTCCATAGTCACTGCCTAGGCATGTGGGCTCAGGTGGTACTCAAAGGTACAAATACTGGGACAATAAACTGGAACTCTTGATTTGTTTTTGGATGAAGAGATGAGAAAACAGTTGTGGCTAGCGCCCAGGTTCCTGCCATGAGGTGGGGAACAACAGTCACCTTCCATCCCGCGGGCTGCCCAGGGAGGGACGGTCAACTTGTGTAAGAGTTAGACAATCACAATATCACAGAAATCCAGAACAAGGAGAGGATGCGACACGTGTTTGTTAAATTTAGTTCAACAACAGTACTTTTCTTTTTCTTCTCTTCTTTGAAAAAGCCTGCTAGCACCAAGGTCTCTGAGGTCTGCTGGTATGATCTGGTCTTAGGACCCAGAAAAGAAATGCTGCTCTAAGGAAATAATGGATCAGGCCATGGACCATGACTTACTTCTTTGTGCTTTGTTTCATTTACTAGATATTTTTACAGCTAAAAATTACTCTTAATATATATGTTGAACATAGCTTTTACACAATATGCATAGACATATATGTATGGCTTACAAGATGGTAACATGCAAATGATTTCATGATTTTTCCTCTTTAGGCTTAATAATGTGCCATAAGCATCCTTCCGTGCCAGCACACAGGGCTCTATGACTCTGTCATAATCACTCTTTACTACCCTCCTGTGAACTGACGGGTACAGTCATACCTATCTTGGCCACGTGACCTCATTTCACCGCTAGGTGTCTCAGTGTTTGTCTAAGTGGGGTTAACTGACAGAGGATTTGCTGTAAATGAAAGTGAAATACTGTAAGTAAAACCCTTAGCACAGTGCTGAAACAGAATGGGCTCAGTAATTGGGAGTTCTATCACTATTTCTCCTATGGAATTCTTACTCCATTAATATTGTCATCAGTGGATAGCTGAGTTATTTCCGATTTCTGACTCAACAAACAAGACCGCAACACACAGTTTACCCTTGTGTGATTTTTAAAGACTAAACTCCGAAAAGCGAGACTGCTGGGCACAGTATATACCACACGCATACAAAGAGAAACGTGACAGCATACACACACGTATACACAGCATATACACAGCATATACACAGCATGACCCCAGGACTTCGGTACACAAAGACACTCTTATGAAGAAGAATATTTCAGGGGCTCAGAGGTTATCTCCTGGGAGCTGGCCAAGGGCTAGTCCTAAAGACACATTTCTTTGGCAAGTGTGGGGTCTGAACGACACAGGCCTGCTGAGTTAACCCTTTTCTGCCCCCGGGGAGATGCATGAGCCAAGACAGAGAGGTGGAAATGCACAACCCACACTTAGGGACAAGAGTGCAAACCAGTAGCATTAAAGGGAAGGAGAGGAGCGAGAGGTCAAGTGGAAAAGTAGCTTCGCCCAAACCATGAAGAGGAACCATGGAGAGGTTCAACGCACAGAAGCACGGGGATGAGGATGACGCACGTGGGAGTGGTTTTAAAGATAAGCTGGAGGGAAGATTCTGGAGCCTGGGGACCCTGCCAACACCCCGTGGGACAAGATGGCCTGAAGCAGTGGGAATGGAGAGGGCCTGTGCAGGAGACTGTGAAAAGCAGCCAACCTTCAAAGTCACTGAAAACGGGGACAAAGCTGAGGGGCTAGAATCCTAGAGCCCTCTAGGATCGTAAGCCCATGTGGTCAAAAGTAACAGCCTCCCGATACCAACAGACGTGCCAGGAGAGCCTGCGGATCCATTCACCAACTGTTTATCAAGGGCCTACCAAGTGCCGAATGAACCATCATCCAAGTTTGGTTCATGAGCCCCCCGCACTCTGTCCCCTGAGGAGCTTGTCGACAAAGCCTATTACACCCCCCAAGAGCTACCAAATTCAAGTCTCTAGTGCAGGGCTTGGAAATCGGCATTTTTTACAAGCTCCCCAGATATTCTCACCACTAAAGTTTGAGATTCTCTGTTCTCTCTGGTGCCCAGAAAGTCATTTACACTGGGAATACACTGGGAATTTAAATATATCTCAAGTTGTGAAAAGAGGGAGGAAAAAACTATAGAAACCAATAGATACAGGGTTTTTTTTGTGTTTTTTTTTTCTTCCTCCTTTTTTCCAATTCAGGATGGGAGTCTCCATGGTAGGCATGGAGGCTAAAACTACGACATTTTTCTGGGTGGCTACATGTGTGTGTGTGGGGGGGGGGGGGCTTTCTGTTAGGAAAGGATGGCTAAAATCTGCAGACGACGAGGATGTCCAAGTGCATGGCCCTGTGTGCGATCTGATGAGGCCGAAGCTCTTTTAACCAAGAATGACAAGGTCTTTGCCCAGCACAACCCAAGACTGCTACAAAAAATACATGACATATATTTTGGAAATGAGCACATTAAAAGATGCCTTTATATATGGAGAAAGCAGAGAATTTTATTTAAGTTTGGGCAGCCCTTTAGAACGTTCATGAACGTTTTTAAAAGCAAAGTTCCAGAGGAAGCAAACGTTGCTAGTGACAGCCCAGAGCTCAGGACATAAGCCGAATGAAATAAAAAATCCAAGGATTTTTTGTTTTTGGTTTTCTCTCCTAACCTCTTCACCTGGCTTTCGCCTCCCCCTCCCGCATCCTTCTCCTTCCCTATAGGAGTCCTTTCCCCTCCTGGCCGACAGTGGAGAAGCAGCATGTTCCAGAATACGCAGCTCTCTTAATCTAATACAGCGTTGATGGTTTCTTTCATTAAGTTTCAGCATCCTTCTGAAAATCTGGCAAATACTATGATACATGCTATCTCCGTTAAATGTATTAAAAGAACATTCAATCAGGAAATTAGTTAACTATTCTCTAAATAAATTATATTTGAGATGCTACATATAAAATATGATAATTCAGAGAGTAAATCAAATTATACATAATATTTTAATGTTCTGTTGAAGAGAGTGAACAGGGCATAAGCTTTAGGGCCAGACAGAGATCAGTTTGATTTATGGCTCTAGATTCGGGGAAGTTATTTAGGTTTTCCGAATCCATTATTAGATTCTCATCCATTACCATTGTTTCCGAGCCGGGCATTATCGGCATTTGAGGCAGGATAATCTTTTGTCCCATGAGGTGGTCCTCAGCATTTCTCACCGTGGTCCTCCTCCTTTTTCTAGCTACTAGATCCCAGGAGCATTCTCAGCTCTCACCTTGAGATACCCGAATACCGTTACAAACCTGCAAACGCCCCCCCGGGAAGGTGGTGATGCTCCCAGCTAAAAGCAGGTGCATTAAATGAATAATAATAATGCCTCTCCAAGTTGGAAAAATTTTCCTGGCACTTTGGGGTAAACAACGAGGTAGCTTAATCCCAGCCCGGTCCATAGGGGCTGCTGTGCAGAGCAAGCTGCTTCATCTAAACATCCCACCGATAACACTGCAGTAGGAGTAAGACCTGAGGGTTGTCCTAAGAATGCAATGAAGCATCACGCGCTAAGCACCGGGCAGCCAGGCTGGTGCAGTCAAGTCAGTCGCGGTGGGTGCTGTCCAGATGGGAAAGCCAGATGCCGGAGACGAAGGACAGCGGAGGTGGCCAGGAAATCAGTTACCTTGTTTAAGACGTTTTGCAAAAACAGGGAGGTGGGAAGTAAAAAGTTACTAGACAGTGTCGAGTTGTCAGTTTCTCTCCCACGCCCCTCCCCTCCCTGAAAACACTGTGTGTACTTGACGCGCTCTCTTGAAGGCCTCGGGCTGGATGGTGGGGAAAATAAGGCTGAGTTTCAGGAGGATGTAAAGGGCCGCGAGGTGGCGTGAGAGGATGAGGATGCCAGCTGGGCACACAGGGACGAGAGCTCACCAGCATTCTATGCGGCTTTTCCAAACTCCAGGCTGCGCTTACGTGTTCGCGGACCATGTCCAATGTCCCCGAGATTTTCACCTGCTCTGCACTCTATTAACACCCGACAACAAGAGAGACGGCCAGCACTCATCAGAGCTGCTTAAACGAGATGAAGCTCAAGAAAAAGGAAACTGGAACGGATAATGTGCTAGCTAAAGGAGAGGCTGGATCTACCGGGGAGAGAAGTTATCTCCTCCCTACAACCTTCTGCTCCCGTTAGACCTTGGCCTCAGAACGCTGATATCCAACAGGGTTCAAGGACCAGTTTTATGTTTGTTTTTTTAAAGCACATTTTCAATGACTTTTTTTTTTTAACCCTCAGTTGCCCTATCTTTTTCCCTCTACCTTCTTTGAGTGGCACGAAAAAAACCTTTTGTATCTGATTCATTTCAGGATCCGTTCAGTTCCTAATTTCACTTTCCTTTGCCAAGAAGTATTTTCCAACACAATTATTGCCAAGTCATCCCTCACATAATCTGCCGAGGCCCTTCCCACGTTCTCTGGGATGATTCAGAAATCATAGGAGAAATGTAGTCCCTGGCTTCTAGGAGCTGGGATTTTGTCTCTTTTTGATCAACTGGTCAGTTTTTTGTTTTTGATTTTTTTTTTTAACTAAATGAAAAGTAACCCATGATACCAGAAAAATGGTAACATGATTACAGGGGTTTCAAAAATTTTTAAGTAAGGGAAAAATTAAGTTTGAAGAACTATGGGGCTGCCCTAATGCTATGTAAGAAGAGAGTGTAAAGTTTAAGACAGCCTCGGAATAGGAGTGCCTGGTGCCTCCCTCGGTCGAGATGCTGACTCTTGATTTCCACTCAGGTCATGATCTCAGGATCATGGGACCAAGCCCCACCTCAGACTCCTCCCTCAGCACGAGGGCTGCTTGAGGTTCTCTCTCCCTCTACCTCACTCTCTCTCTCAAATAAGTAAATAAATAAATCTTAAAAAAAAAAAAAGGGACAGCTATGGGCTACTAACTCTTCATAAAGGTCTTCCTAGGACAGTCCCCGTTGCAGGTAATGTACAAATGCAGGGTTTTATGAGATCAGAGGCTTATCCTACCCCTCTCCTGGAGGTTAACAATGCAGTCTCAGAGGAGCCCTGAAGACATGAATTTACCCGACTTACTCGATCAGTTCCTCCCAAACCTCTTGAAGGATGGTATGCCCTTTTGTCCTAACCGTATTCCCTTATTCATATCCCACAGAACTGGTGTTCTGTAGGTCATTAAGATAAAGAACAAGAATTTTGTTTGTTTGTGCTTTGGTTATTGTGACTGCTTTTCTTTCTTTCTTTTTTTTTACTTTCAATCAATTAGTAAGTAATTTCCGCTAGATAGAAAAGCATATGTTTGAATGTCATGCCTATATGCCATTACTATGAAAGGTTCTAAGCACATACTCTGAGTACCTGATTTATCTTGTCATTGATGGGTAGCAGGCAGTTTGCAGGAAGGCCCCGGTCCACAGACGCGCCGAGGAATGACTCCATCATTCACTGGGCACTACCCTTAACCTTAGTGGAATGCATCGCGCTAGGAAGAGGACAATGGTGAATCTAAAACGAGCTTCCACGCCCACCAACATGAATCTGTGGCATATGGAAACACACTATTCCTTTCTCTTGAGGAATGCTGGTCAAAGCCACTTCCTAAATCAACAATCCAATAACATTTCAAAGCCAAAGTCTGGACAAAAATAGAAGACATCTCCCTAAATTGCTAAGAACATTTCTGCAACACAAATCTCTTCTCCACAGATGTTAAGTATTTAGCAATAATAAAAAGATGGCCAAATTCTTTCCATCATTTTTTTTTAAACCTGCACAAATGGAGTTTAGAGGCAGAGAAGAGGGGCCAGATCTCCATTCCTTGTTTACCAGCAGACCAGCGTTCATCAAACATGCAAAGCGCAAAGCCCGGTAAAACAGCAAAGGCGAGTAGCAATGCTAGCTGAATTCCAATTGAATTCAATCATTTTTGAACAGGGATATGTCTAAGTGCTTTCTGCTGTGTTCCTTCACCACAAAAGGTAAGAATGCCACACTAGTGTGACTTTTTTTTCCAAGCAATTAATTTGCTATAATATAAATGGAACTCAAGTTCTTGGAGTAGCCCCAGTGAGAATAATTCCAGCAAATTACATTTTTGCATCAATGTCATTAAATGATGGCTAACTATCTATTATTACAGCATGAAGAGGAGAATGACACGGTGTGACCTAAACTAACAACAAATCTGGACCTGTTCCACATCTAGATTTGCCCCTTAAATGGTAGCATTCAGGACTTGTTCACAGAAAAAACCAACTCACAGAGCAACAAAATAGGTGCTTATCACCTTGCAGAATTCCTAACCTGGAGGCCAGAAATGACGGGGCCGTAGAGAGCAGTGGGGATGATGGTGATGGTTATGAAGGAGAGGAAGATGCTAAACAGGACGGTGATGCTGATGGGGTGACATGGTGATGGGGACTCAGAGGCAGCCATCAGTGGCATCTGACTCAGTCACCATCCATGCCTGGCACTGGACTAAAGGCTCTCTATACACCCCCCCCCCCACCCACTTAATTCCCACGACCTTCTGGTGAGGTGGGCACTGCCCCTGTCTCTGCCTCACAGCTGGGGGATTTTAGGGTCACGGGGACACCTAATGCAGATCTGTTGAATACCTAATGCAGATCTGTTGAATACATGCATGGAATCAGAGGAGGTCACGTGGTACACCACCCACCTCAGACTGATGTTTCCCTGGTTAGATTTTTACCTAGTTGCTTTGTAAAAACCTACAAATATTAAAACTCGAGAACTTGAAAATTATGCTGCCGTCTCTTACTCTTTCCCATTAGGGGAAGAGGAACCCAGATATCTTTTTTTTCTACCCTTTCAAAGGACCTATTTTCCATTCATTATCTTTTCATATCAGCCATTCTTCTCTGTATTTTCTTTTCGTTTCTCCTTTTTTAAAGGTAAAATAGAAATAAGTGGATACAACCTATGAAGAAAAATTCACCAACCCATCTTAATAAAAACATTCCTTTTTAAAACTTGTATGTTGCATTTTAAAAAACAGAGTCTTGCATTGTATCAGCTTTTTACATTCATCAAGTGTTCACCCATTATTTAAGCTCTTTTTCCTTTAAATTTATGAGGAGTCAGTTTAATCCAGCATATTCTTACATTACTGCATTTTTTGTACTCTACTTGCTTTGCCAGGACTTCATTTGATTTGTGTGGGCTTATTTTCCTATTAATAACATATTTTGAATTTTAATTCACCCTTTGAGCGCATTAGAAATGTCATTTCATATGGGACCTTTAAATCTGGTAAGCATATTCTGAGTGCTATTTCCTGGGTCATCAATTAAGTACAAGTTCTTTGACATGGCTGTGGGCTGAATTTGATAGGTTCTTCAAAGTTGATGCCTAACCATGGGTAATAATCATTTAGGAGAAACCTTTTGTAACATTCATACTTCTCTAATATTATTATGAGACTTTAGTCAAATTCCTACCTCTGTAAGACTTAGGAGAAACCTTTAATCAAGTTCATGATTTTTTAGGATTCTTATGAGACTGAAATCTATATTGTTCATTCCAGTACTTTTGTGTGTGTGTGTGTGTGTATTACATATATTGCAAACAGAACTTATACTGGTCTAGTATAACATTATTTTAACAAAGAGATGGCTGGTCATATCCAGATATTGGTATGTTTTTAGTTGGTTTAAAATAACCAATTCATTTCCATGATTTGTTCTATTCCTCCTTTCAATTCTGTCAGCTTTTGCTACACGTATTCTGGCACTTTATTGTTAGGTGTGTGTATATATACTTATAATTTTGTATCTGCCTGGTCTACTGACCCTTTTGTCATTGTGAAATACTCCTCTTTCTCTCCAGCAATATTTTTTTGTTTTAAAGCCTATTTTGTGTGATATCATTATAATAACTATATCTTTCTTATGGCTACTGTTTGTATAATATATCTTTTTCCATCATTTATGTAAATAAATTTATATCTTTGAATCTAATTTGTGGTCTTAGTAGACAGCATATAGTTGGATCCTGCTTTTTAAATCTAGTCTGCCAAGATGTTTAAACCATTCATATTTAATGTACATGGTTGGATTTATATTTTTTTCATTTTGCTATTTGTTTTTTATATATATCCTGTCTTTTTTTTTTGTTCTATTCCTCATTTATTTTTGGTTAAGTGTATTTTTAGTGTGGTATTCTAACTCTCTTGTTGATTTTTCTGTGATTTTACTCGAATTATTGTCTTTATGGATGCTCTAGAGTTACAATATACATTCTGACGGCAGACTAACAGTCAATTAATTGCAGTAAAATATAGGAAACTGGATCCTTTATAGCTCCGTTTCCTAACCATTTTGTGCTATTACTGTTATAAATATTACCTATATATGAATGTGTACCTATATATGCAAATATAGTAACATAATATTATGATATTTAAATTACAGATTATGCCTTTTTAAGAAGTCATTAGAAGAAATGATAAAATATACTTACAGAGCCTTTTATATTAACCTACACATTTCGTATTTCTAGTGCATTCCATTTCTTTCTGTGAATTTGAGTTCTCTTCTGGTATCACTTCCTTTCAGCCCAAATGATTTCCTGTTGTATTCTCCAAAGGCAGGTCTACTACCGATGTGTTCTCCCAGTATTTTTATTTTCTTCTTTAAATCTGAGGATGATTTTATTTCTTCTTCATTTCTGAAGGTAAGTTTTGCAGATATATAATTCTTGGTATATATATTTTTTTCTGTCAGCACTTTGAGTGTATCCTTCAGCTGTTTTCTGGACTCTGTTCTTTCAGATGAGAAGTCAATCATTAAGTGCACCAGATCTTCAGGTAATGATCTGTTTCTCTCTTGCTGCTTTCCAGATTTTCTTTCTTTGGCTTTCCAGAGTTTGACCATGATGTGGCTAGGCGTGGATAATTTTGTGTTTATTTTTCATAGGATTTGTTAAGTTTCTTGGATCTGTAAAGGTAGTTTTCAAATTTGGGAAGTTTTGAACCATTATTTCAACAAACTTTTTGCTCTGCTGTTTTCTCTCTTTCTTCTCCTTTTGGGACTCCCATTACATGTATGTTGGTATTTTTGTTGTTGCCCTATAAATCTCTAATGCACACTTACTTTTTCTTCAGTACCTTTTATGTGTGCTTCAGATTGGATAATTCCTATTGATCAGTCTCAAATTCTCAGATTCTTTCTCCTGCCATCCCAGATCTGCTCTTGAATCACTCTAAATTTTTCATTTCAGGTCCTGCATTTTTTTTCTTATTTATTTTAATTTATTTTCAGCGTAACAGTATTCATTGTTTTTGCACCACACCCAGTGCTCTATGCAATCCGTGCCCTCTCTAATACCCACCACCTGGTTCCCCCAACCTCCCACCCCCTGCCCCTTCAAAATCCTCGGATTGGTTTTCAGAGTCCATAGTCTCTCATGGTTCACCTCTCCTTCCAATTTCCCCCAACTCCCTTCTCCTCTCTAACTCCCCTTGTCCTCCATGCTATTTGTTATGCTCCACAAATAAGTGAAATCATATGATAATTGACTCTCTCTGCTTGACTTATTTTACTCAGCATAATCTCTTCCAGTCCCATCCATGTTGCTACAAAAATTGGGTATTCATCATTTCTGATGGAGGCATAATACTCCACAGTGATCAGGTCCTGCATTTTTAACTTCCCAATCTCCATATGATTCTCTTTAAAAAATAATTTCTATCGGGACGCCTGGGTGGCTCAGTTGGTTGGACAACTGCCTTCGGCTTAGGTCATGATCTCGGAGTCCCGGGATCGAGTCCCGCATCGGGCTCCCAGCTCCACGGGGAGTCTGCTTCTCTCTCTGCCCTTCTCCTCACTCATGCTCTCTCTCCCTGTCTCTCTCTCAAATAAATAAATAAAATCTTTAAAAAAAAAATAAAAAAAAATAATTTCTATCCACTTACTGAGATTTATTATTTGTTGATTCAGAATGTCATAATTTCCTTTGATTCTTTAAAAATAATTTCATTTAGCTGCTTTGAAGTATTGATCTACTAAATCCAACATTTGGGGAGACTCAGATAATTTCTATTGACCGCTTTCTTTCTTAGTCACACTTTCCAGTTGCCTTAACTTTTTGTGGTAAACTGAACATTTTAGATAATATATTGCAGCAACTCTGGATTCTGATTCCCCCCCTCAACAGTGGTGGTTTTTGATTTGTATTGTTGTTTGTTTTGTTTGTTTGGCGAATTGACTGGGCTAACACAAATGAAATGTGTCTCCCCACGGAGTATAGCTAGTTATTTCCATGGTTTTCTTTTAATTCTTGTTTTCATTTTTTTTAAATGATTCTTTTTTTTTTAAATATTTTATTTATTTATTTGACAGAGAGAGATCATAAGTAGGCAGAGAGAGAGGAGGAAGCAGGCTCCCTGCTGAGCAGAGAGCCCGATGCGGGGCTCGATCCCAGGACCCTGAGATCATGACCCGAGCCGAATGCAGTGGCTTAACCCACTGAGCCACCCAGGCGCCCCCTTGTTTTCATTTTTAAACCTGGATTCCTAGGGGTCACCCTTGCAACTGCACAGTTCAGTGGTCAGCCAATGACTGGATTGAGGTTATTCCACTCAAACATCTTGAGCTAGTAGTCTCCATCCTCTGATGAATAGATCCAACAGTAAATGGTTTTCCAAGCATAAAGCTTCTCAGATTATTGCATGCCTTTGGTTGATTCTACAACGCTTAAGTTTTTCTTTTTTTTTTTTTTTCCCAGCTTTATAATCACTTTTTTTGGGAGGAAGATTAACCAAGCTTCTTATTTGGTCACAGCTGGAAGTCCTTGAAATCAGGATCTTGACTTTTCATCTCTGCATTCTAAGGTTTAACTCATAGTAGGCTTGCAGAAACTGTTGGCAGAGAAGTTCACTTTTTAATTTTCTTTTTCTTAAAGATAGATACATTTCCTAAATATCATGTGGACAATTATTTGTTACCTCTGATTTTTCAAGCTGATGGCTACTGATTCCTTGATGACATTTGCAGGTTCCCTAAAAGTCATATGATGCATGTCACAGAACTTGCTTATTTAATAAATTTATTGAATTTACTGAATAAATTTAGCCTTTTTTTTTAAATTTAGTCTTTCTTAGTACTCTCCCCCCTCCTGCCCAGTTTTATTGAGATGTAATTGACATATAATTGTGTACATAGGTGTATAACATGATGATTCAATACCCACACATATTGAAAAATGATTATCTTGGTACTCTTGAACTATTTCTTCTCTTATTATAGTTGTGTTTTTTATAGTTTTACCTCTCAAAGACCAAATACAATTTTTCTTGACAATTTCTGGGTTCCCATCTTTGTTTGTTTCTCTTTGTTCACAACAATTTCCCTCAGAGAATTGATAACCTCATGCTACCTACTGTGTAAGCAGTTATACTCTAAATGAAGGAAAACTGCATGAACACCTTACAAATTGGGGGTAATAACTGAGTGTCATTTGCTGATTACCTATTTGCAAATGAACAACCAAGTAACTATAATGAAGATAATTAGGGATATTGCATCATAATATGTATTATTTTCTTTCTTTATTTTATGCAGAGTAATATAGGTTTGACTATCTCTTATTTGACACAGAGAGAGAGGTCACAAGTAGGCAGAGCAGCAGGCAGAGATAGAGGGGGAAGCAGGCTCCCCGCTGAGCGGGGAGCCCAATGCAGGGCTCAATCCCGGGACCCTGAGATCATGACCTGAGCCAAAGGCAGAGGCTTAATCCACTGAGCCACCCAGGCACTCCCAGACCTCACAGTTCTTAAAAGCCCTGTGTTGGTAACATCTATAATATATATAATTTATACCAAGTCTTTGACAAGATGAGAACCAAAAGGAAGTTTCCATAAGAATTATTCATTAAGAATTATTCATTTGAAGTAGGAATAACACAGAAGTTTATGAGGGCTCTCAGTAATAGCTTGTTTTAATTGCAACAGCTACCAAACCAACTCTACCAGGTAATTTAACCAATGACCAATTCTAAATTTTTATTATGAAAAATCTTCTTCAAAAAGATAGGCTTCCCTCTTGAGAAATTCACTTCACATATGTTCTGAGTATTCACTGATAAGGCACATTAACAAATTTAGGAGGTAGCCTTGGATAGCTAAAAGCACTTATTTGTACTTTCTTACTATTGCCAGTTGTCATTCATCTATGAAAATGCAGGACATGGAATGGGAACAAAAACATAAGTGAAATCCCTAAACACAACATTCAATCTCTTTTTCCGTAAGGGCTTTTAATAGCAATGATGAAAGATTTTGAGTTCAGTCCCATTTCTCCTCTCTACCCCATCTACCCCAAAAGACACTAATGAGAACTAGAAGTGCCAGAAGGTAGACAGAAAAACGGAAGAAGAGAAAGAACAAAGTGCCTGGAGAATACATAGAGCACCTAATGATTCCATGAATAATTTAATGTAAACACTACTTTTCTAAACTTTCCATCAATCACTTTTTCATTAGTGACTGAAGGTAGAGTCAAATAGCACACCTTTAAAGTTATTATATCTTAATTTCTACAAAGTTGGGACTGCAACACAGAGAAGAAGGGGGGAAAAAAACCTTACAAGGCAAGTAAAGCATAGCAAAATTTCTAAATGATCGGTTGAAGCATATCTCTCTATGCATATAGACATTTAATTTCTCTCAGCAATTTTTGTGGTTTCAGGGTATATAACTCACACACAGTCAGATTCATACCTGAGCATTTCTTAGTATTTTATGCCTGTTCTTGGGTCAAAAGACTCGATTCATTCAAGATGTCAATTTCCCCCAACTTGATATTATAGATTCAAGAAAATCCCCATCAAAATCCCAGCAAATTTTGAAGCAATTGAAAAAACTGATTCTAAATTTCACCTGGAAATGCAAAGAAACGAGAGTTAATGAAGCAACTTCAAAAGGAAGAACAAAATTGGAGGAATGACACTACCTGATTTCTAGATTTATGATAAAGTGACAGAAGTGAAGACAGTGTAGCATGGGTGTAAGACAATTAGGTTAACGGAAGAGAACAGGGGGTCCGGAAATCAACCCACACATACACAGGTGATTGTTTTTTTGACAAAGGTGCAAAGGCAAATCAGTGGAGAAAAAAACAGTCTCTTCATTAAGTTGTTCTGGAATAACAACTGTATGAATATCCATATGTATAATATGACCTTTTTCCATACTACATACTATATATAAGAATTAACTCAAAATGGGTCATAGGCATAAGGTGAAACCTAAGGTCCATAACATTTCTTTGCAGTGAAGTTTGAAGAAAATCTTTGTGATACCAAAGATATAATCACAAAAAATAAATTCGCAAATTCTCCTCCTTCAAATTAAAAGCCTCTATTCTTCAATAGATACTGTTAAGGGAAAAAAAAAAAGCCAAAACTGAGACAAAATATTTGCAAAGCATATATTTAATGAAGAACTTGAATCTAGAATACTTAAATAAAGAATTCTCAAGACTCAAAAATTTAAAAAGCAAATGAATAAAAAATGTACAAAAAATGTATAAAAAGATATTTAAATAGTGTTCTATATCATCTGTCACTAGACAATGACACATGAAAATTAAATTAAATGTAAATTAAAGTCACAATAATATACTTCTACACACTGACTAGGACGACTAAAATGAAAAGACTATACAATGTGTAGGCAAGACAGTGGAGGAACTGGAACTCTTGTATGCCACTGATGGGAATATAAAATGGCATAAACATTTGGAAAAGAATTAGACTATTTCTTAAGAAATTAAACCTACAATTCACCTATGATTCAGCCATTTCAATTCCCAGGTATTTAACTAAGAGAACAGGAAATATAAAGACTTGCACAGGAATGGTAATGGCCATTTGTTATAGCCCAAACTGGAAACAATTCATTATCCATCAACAGATAAATGGATAAACCCACTGTGATATATCCATATACAAATACTAATGATTAATACAAAGAAATGAACTCTTGACACCTACTATAGCAAGGATAGCTTTCAAACTAATTAGACTGAGAGAAAGAAGTGAAAAAAGGGTACAGCCTGCATGATTCCATTTATATAAAATTCTAGGTAAGTCAAGAGTCTCTACAGAGACAGAAAGCAGATCAGTGGTCGCCTAGGGATGCAAGGGTGGAAGGAGTGATGGGGTGGACTGCAAAGAACCATGAGAAAATGTGGAGGATTGTGGATGCCCTTATTATTGTAAGTGGTTTTATGAGTGTACAATACATAAATCTTATCAGATTGTACAGTTATTTTTTCTAAAGATGTATTTGTTGAGAGAGAGAGAAAGCATGCAGGGGTAGGGGGAGAGGGAGAGAACCTCAAGCAGACTCCCTACTGAGCATGGAGCCCAATGTGGGCCTCGATCCCAGGACCCTGAGATCATGACCTGAGCCACAATCAAGAGTCAGACGCTTAATCAACTGAGCCACCCAGGCACCCCATACTAAATACTTTAAATATATATTAAATACTATTAAATATATATATTGTATGTCAAATATACCTCAATAAATTTAAGGAAAAAAAAAAACAGCGAAATGTTACCTGTTAAAAATGTCTAAGAGATAACTGTAAGGAAAAGGCCAATAAATGAATCAAAGAAAATAAAATATAAAGTATGAGAACATGGGTTGAACAAGGACATAAATGTGAGGAAACAGAGGTTGAAGGCTAAGAAAGCAAAAGTGCCAGAAGCCAAATTTTCCATGATTCTTGTCACAGCAATGAGGGTGCTACATTCTTATGTAAAAACAGAAAGCAAAGTAATTTGGCTTCAATTAAAATATTTGAGGGAGGAATTTGGGTCATAGTTGTGAATGGCAAAGCTGCCAATATTTAAAATGAAACGTGTGCATCTGAATATTTCAAAGACTTAAGAAAGCATTATTCGTTAGTTTAGCCAGCATGGCCTCTTTTCAACCACCACGTGCTTCCTCTTCAGGACACTTGAGTGATTCAAGCGAGGACGGGGATCTATGAGACGACCCCCTCCACACAGTGGTCTTGCTTGGAAATCCAAGAATTCTGGGTCTTGGTCCCAATTCCATTCTGGACCTGAAGTCAGCTTGAGAGGCAAATGATTGGCCTTTTCAATATCTTCCTATTTAAAAAATGGGGTGGGGGGAAGAGGCGTGTGTTCTATATGGGGAGAGGCCAACTCGGGTTTTCTTTCCCTGGAGATAGTCCCTGCCCAGGTGAAGTTAGTAATTAAAAGGCATCTTTGCCTTTATCACTGCTGTCCTCATAACGTAAATGTTAAGTGTCCTCTTATGCTCATTGCTTCTAGGAAGACTGCTTTTGTCTGTTGGCAAAAGGAAAGGGAGAAAGCAATCCTCCCGCACACTGACTGATGACCTGTGCATTTCAACGGCACTTAATCACCATGGTACCCGGGTACTCAGACCCTGCGATACATTGAGAACAAGAACATCAAACCCACAGCTCTGCACGACGAGGCCGGTAGGAATTCTAGGACATGAGTCCTTTGAATCTGTTCCCTTTGTGTAAACAAGCCGAAGGCCAAAATGAATGTGGAGTGTATGGTTCCCAAGGTTTTTCAGATTGAAACTGAATAGCAAGACCTCGTCAATTCGAGCTCCCCATTTTCTCCAAGAACAGATAACCCCTTGCAGCGGGGGGCCACACCGGTGCATCAGGCCTGTCTCGGGAGACGCTCACGGCAGCAAAGTCAACCTCGCGGCCATGTCTGTGGATGTGGAAGACTCGGTTCATCAGCCGAGATTTTGAAGACCATTCATTGGTATTCTCAAGCTGTTTCTCCCCGGGAGCAATTCAGAATATGGAATCAGAGTATTCACGCTGTCATTTCTTATGAGACAAGAAGGGAAATTCGAAAGTCTGGCCTTGATCAAACTACAAACTCTTTTCTGAAATACTGATTTTCCATATTGAGCAGCTAGATGGGCGGCAACGTGAGACAGCAGCCCATTGCTCAGCTAAAGGGACCCCCTGTCTTGGAAAATTGATTAGAATGACATTAAAAGTCTCTTAAAACTCTTTGGAAAATAAACCTTCTATATGGATTTTTGGTTGGATTTTATGGGGAGAAAACTATGTGGCAGAATGCTAATTTCAATTTGTTCACTTAGCCATCAAAAGGACCTGGTTTAAGCTGATTTGGGAGTAAGCTGCAGCAAAACATTTACCTTTTAGAAACTGAATTAGTGAAATTATTTTGCAATGCCTTGAGGTAATTCTCTAATATTTAATCTCCAAGTTTATTAAATATCAAGTAGTCGGAGATTATTTTAAAAGAAGCACACATAGTAAGCAGTTACTTTAATTATGGTTAATCCCTTACTGTGCCATTTTAAACCAAAAGTTTTTCTTCACTCTTACCTATGAACTTTTTAACCTCGTGAATGGGAGCACCTACAATCTTTATGTAAAAGAACCGTGTGCACACAAGATGAACGTTAGGCATGACTCTGGCAATAAATTACTCAACAAGATCAGATGATATAGAACGTTGTCTGTTTTTTAAGGTCAAGAATCCTGTTTATTCTCAGCAAATGTAAACACAGTTTTTGCAAGAGTAACATGTTCTAGCTCTCTTAAAAGTAAATTTACAAACTGCAAGTCACAGTCACAACCCATTTGAAAAATATGACATACTCATTTTTAAAACTGGATTTTTAAAAAATTTTTATTTATTTATCTGACAGAGATCACAAGTAGGAAGAGAGGCAGGCAGAGAGAGAGGAAGGTAAGCAGGCTACCCACCGAGCAGAGAGCCCGATACGGGGCTCGATCCCAGGACTCTGGGATCATGACCTGAGCTGAAGGCAGAGACTTTAACCCACTGAGTCACCCAGGTGCCCCTAAACTGGATTTATTTTGATGAACCATTCAAATTCTCAGAATTCTAAGGTTGTACAATAAAGCATCAAAATATAAACCTCTTCTTAACTAAAACTGGGATTTTATTCAAAATTTAAAATTTTGTTTTTCCTATAAGATTTCTTGAAAAGACTACAGCTATGCAATTAAGCCACAGCATACAAACTACGTAGGAGTTGTAACATAGTAAAGCCTAAAACAGGAGGAAAAAACAACCAAACCCCTGGGGCATTCCAAACCCTAGTAAATATTTTCCTGTGTTGTAGACCCCAAAATGGATTGAAACCAACTCTCCTCTATCAGCTTCCATTGTCTCTTGAGTATACATGAGCTAACCAACGAACTAACGTATAATTCCCAGACAGCCCATTTAGTACTCTGGCCCCTATTTCAAAACGGGATTTAATGTATTAAACTATCATATTAAGCTGCCATTTATGAAGATTTCCTCCTCCTCACTGAACAGTGCTGAGAGTTCTCCATCCACAGCCCTGTGTGTGCAGCATATGCAAAAGGAGAAGGAGCATTAATTATAATTACCCCTAATAGCGCTGCCGAACTTGAGGCGCTAGGGCTGATGTGACAGGAGTTGACGAAGGTCCATGAAGGTGAAGGGCGGCCCAGTGTTTTCTGAAGTGAGACTGCCAATTCTCAGAGCTGGTAAATGGTGTGAGAGTAAAATAAGATAAAAATAAAGTAAAGTAAAACAAAATAAGTAACATAAAAGTTTGGTTAAAAAGTACCTCAGAAGTATGTTTGAGAAAAACTAGGATAAGCAAAGTTAAATAACTGGCTTGACAGCAGAACTTTCCATATACGACGATGCATCACGTGTGTCAAGAGGAAAAGAGATTGTGTGAGAACCTCCTTTACCGGGAACTCCACAGCCCCCCTCCCCACCACCCCTTAGCCTGCAGAACTTCTCTTAGGGTACCCTCGCGGAACAGGTGCCCGCTGCATTTCAGAAGGTAATGTTTGAAGTAACATTCAGTCCCCATAAGAAACATCAGGAAAAATCCAAGAGGTGGGTATTGTGGCAGCTATGGGAAATGGCATACAAGCTGCTAATGTATTTATAACAGTAAAATGTAAATTATTCACCTGCTTTTGTGGGCTTTTTATATTTTCCCAACATGATTTTCCTGCTCAGTTTTGTGTGTGTGCAATTTTCTCCCCTGTTTTCAATCTCTTCATCCCTGAATATTTACAAAAAGGTGACCTGTAGATGGTTTCTAAAAGTAGGGACTCAGGGGGCCCTGAGTGGCTCAGTGGGTTGAGCCCCTGCCTTCAGCTTAGGTCATGATCTCAGGGTCCTGGGATCGAGCCCCACATCAGGCTCTCTGCTCAGCAGGGAGTCTGCTTCCCCCTCTCTCTCTGCCTGCTTCTCTGCATACTTGTGATCTCTCTCTCTCTCACTGTCAAACAAGTAAATTAACTAATGAAAAGTAGGGAGACAGAAGACCAAACTTAGAGACAGGATAGCCTCTGTTCCCTCCCTACATGTATGGCAGTCCTCCCTCCACACAGGACAAACTCCTGTGTAAGACTGAAAGGGAGTAAGATCTGAAACCATTTAACATATTTTATAACCCAGAACATTTGCAGATGAGGCCTACCTCCAATAACTGACCTTTTGCACTAGTCAACTTTTCCTGTTGTACAAGAAATTCAATCAATGCTTATTTTTCACTGTCTCACCAGCATGAGTCACCTCTGGCTTTGGCGTGTGTTGACTTACAAGCCAGCGTCAAATGAACCATTACAATAACCTGACGTAGCGTCAGAAAACACAATAAACAGATACTTAATAGGAGTTACATATACTATAATTGTTTTCGTCAACAATGTATATTCTGATATTCTGGCAAAGTAGATAATAAAGGATATTTATTTATATAAGTGGATATTTAATAGAGGCTTGAGCAGATAATAATCTGGTTTTCCCCCACCTCCTGCAGAGTATCTTTGGATGTTACCAGAAGCTATATTGGAACAGAGGGAAGCATGACACCTGAGTATCAGTCATCAGTTAATGAGCAACTACAATGATATCAGGCGGTCTGTGATTTTGTGTAATGCTCAGCAGAGTGTCTTCCCCTGGTTCATTTTTTAATTTGTAAGTTTCCCAGGTTTCCCCCTGTACATTATTTTTGAGACAGTGAGTGCTCTACTAGTCCTTATCACTTTATAAGCCAGCTCAAGACCACAGTCTTCCATTATTGTGGGGCTACGACTATGAATTTAGATCTGTTCATATTGTGGGAAAAGACTTTCCCTTCCTTTTTCTCTCTCTCCTTCCCTGACCTTTTTTATTTTTACCCTCTTTTTTCAAGCAATAAATTGAAGGCACAAATCTTAACTCTCCTGATCGTTCCCTTCGATGGGATGTGGGATGTGAAGTTACTTCTCAAATCTCTATTTGTCCATTTTTTTTTTTTTTTTTTACCACTGTGGATGACTGGGTTATAAAAACATTCCCAGGGACACCTGGGTGGCTCAGTGGGTTAAGCCGCTGCCTTCAGCTCAGGTCATGATCTCAGGGCCCTGGGATCGAGTCCCGCATCGGGCTCCGTGCTCAGCAGGGAGCCTGCTTCCCTCTCTCTCTCTCTCTGCCTGCCTCTCTGTCTACTGTGATCTCTCTCTGTCAAATAAATAAATAAAATCTAAAAAAAAAAACAAAAAAAAAAAAAAAACATTCCCAAACAATTCTAAGATTAGTAGAGCATAAGCAAGATGGAAAACACTGGAAGCCATTCAGATGACAATGTCTTGACCTCTGGCTCTGAAATTAACCTAAAAGAAGATAGATTATCCTTCGTCATGATAGTACAACATAGATGCACATGCCTGATGTGCACAGGGCTCACACACACAAAATCAGGTAAAGGGGAAGAAGATGGCACACATGGATTCTGTTAAAATACACGCAGGGACAGTGACAGATTTTTGAGAGGAATGCAGAAAGCAGGAGTTGGGTCAGGGTCAGGGTCAAAGTGGAGAAAGTTCCATGACAGGAAGTTGTGTGGCATCGTGATTGACTACTATTTGTTTGCAAAAAAGTGAAAGTATGAAACAAAGTTTTCTGACTTTCACTTTCTTGATCATCAGCATACAAATGGAATATTCGTTCATCTCTCCATTCAGCAAAACACTTTCTCACTCATGCTGTGAACAGGTTCTGCTTTGAGCCAGTACAGAACACAAGGATAACTACAGAGCTTAAAGAGGAGCGAATAAAATTAACAGGAGACTCTACGATTTAATGGAACAATATTTATTATCACTTTTTCATTTTGTTAAAGGATTTATGAGAAGCTCTGCTTACTTTTCAAAAGCAGTCCTTCTGTTGTTTCTAAGGTGACCCAAGAGCATTGGGAAATTAAGCATGAGGTCTTTCTGAAGGTGAGTGGTGCCATATTGAAAGGCTAGCCTGGTAGAGGGAGTATTTTCAAAAGATAATATTCCTAGTGATGGTGAAGCTATGTCAGAAGGGCATCAGTGGGGTGCCTGGGTGGCTCAGTTGGTTAAGCGTCTGCCTTCAGCTCAGGCCATGATCTCAGGGTCCTAGGATCAAGCCCCACGTCGGGCTCTCTGCTCACGGGGAATATTCCTCTCCCTCTGTCCCTAATCCCACTTGGGCTTGCTCTCTCTCAAATAAATAAGTAAAATGTTGAAGAAAGAAAGAAAGAAAGAGAGAGAGAGAGAAAGAAAGAAAAAGGAAGAAAGGAAGGAAGGAAGGAAGGAAGGAAGAAAGAAAAGAAAAGAAAAGAGCAGAGCATCAGATCTGGGAGCAGAGAACGTAGCCCAGGCCACGGTCCCACTGCTGTGCCAAGTACATAATTTGGGACAACAGTAACTCCCCAAATCAGTAGTGAATCTTTCTCTAGGCCAGGGTTAATTTTTTATTCTTTTTTATTAAAAATGATGCAGAAATCTCAGGAAACCAAGATACTAGATAAAGTCACTTATATTCTACATTCTAGAGAGTAATAAGCAACATTCAAGTATTACCTATTTCTTTGTCTTATCACTAGATAAAACGAGTGTGACAGGGCGCCTGGGTGGCTCAGTGGGTTAAGCCGCTGCCTTCGGCTCAGGTCATGATCTCAGGGTCCTGGGATCGAGTCCCACATCGGGCTCTCTGCTCGGCAGGGAGTCTGCTTCCTCCTCTCTCTCTCTCTGCCTGCCTCTCTGTCTACTTGTGATCTCTCTCTGTCAAAAAAAAAAAAAAACAACGAGTGTGACAAGAGAACTCTGGGTTTGTGGCAACTGGTTGTGTGGTGTTAGACACATAAGTTAAACTTTTCAAGCTTCACTTACTATCTTTATAAGATGGAGCATAGAATACATTTGCTCTCAGTACCTCACAGAGATTGTGTCAAAACAAATCATCTCCATTTAAGTGAGTGGAGCACACTGCAAAGAAGGGAAATCAGGGGAAGACTGCTGGAGAGGGTGAAGGGGGAGGGAAATGAGGGGAGAAAGAGGATGCAGAGATGGGAATATGACGGCCAATATGGGGGAGGTGGGGGAAAGCATGCCTGGGAAGGAGCAGGTGGGACAGTAGAAGAGGGAAAAGGGAAGGCATATGAAAGTGTGGTTTGGGTGTAGCGAGGGCAGAGCTAACCGACAAAGGAAGTCAAGAGCAAGAGCAATGGAAGTGGAAATGAGAGAGTACAGAGATGTGTATCCCAGCATATTTTCTCTTTTGATTCAGGATTTTGGTAAGTGTCAGCTTCGAGTGGGCATTCTGAAAGGAAGAAAAGCATATTTGGAAAACTAGGGCAGGACAGAGGCAGCAGTTATCAAAGTTGTGGTGGGGGACACAGAAGACAATAAATGGAAAGGAGGCAAACACCTTTCACCTGTCTATTTTGTCCTCCATATGGACCACAGAAGGTACGGGAGACAGAAGGAAGAGGGCAGGGAACATGGATGTAGCTTCTGGAAGGGAGAAATACTCCAGAAGGACACCTGGAAGGAAAACTATTTGTAGTCATCTGCCTATGAAACAGGAGAGCAACTGCCCAGTAAAGCAGAGTGATTACAGGCTAGAGTGCAGGTATCCAACACCGTAACTAATCTGGGGTTCGGGAATTGACAGGATTTTCAAATTGCAAAGTTGGGTTCTCTTGATGAGAAATGGATGGGAAAACTCCAAGAGAACTCTTCAGAATTTCAGTAACCTGGGAAAAGCTAAACCCAGTTCCCCCTTGGAGAATGGCATAGAAGAGGAAGACTCTGGTATTGAAGATTTACTTCTTAAGATGCTAAAATGCAAAAGAGGTAGTCTGGTTGGCTTTTAGACCAGAGAAGATGAACTTAGACCAGAACTTCAGAAAGAGAGGCAGATGCTTTTGAGAATTTGATGAAACCATAAACCCTCTCCCCCAAAATGCACAAAAGTCTGGACACAATTTCAAGGACTTCACAGGCTACCTGTGATCATGTGCTATATCCTTCACTATATACAACACACAACAAACTGCATTTCTTTATTTTTTTTAAGATTTTATTTATTTATTTGACAGACAGAGATCACAAGTAGGTAGAGAGGCAGGCAGAGAGAGAGGAAAGGAAGCAGGCTCCCTGCTGAGCAGAGAGCCCAACGCAGGGCTTGATCCCAGGACTCTGGTGATCACAACCTGAGCCGAAGGCAGAGGCTCAACCCACTGAGCCACCCAGGTGCCCCAAACTGCATTTCTTTTAAAGAAGACTTGATTTCAGGGCGCCTGGGTGGCTCAGTGGGTTAAGCCGCTGCCTTCGGCTCGGGTCATGATCTCGGCATCCTGGGATCGAGTCCCGCGTCGGGTTCTCTGCGTCGGGTTCTCTGCTCGGCAGGGAGCCTGCTTGCTTCTCTCTCTTTCTCTCTCTGCCTGCCTCTCTGTCTACTTGTGATCTCTCTCTGTCATATAAATAAATAAAATCTTTAAAAAAAAAAAAGAAGAAGAAGACTTGATTTCATGGAAGGGCATGGTTAAAGCTCAAGAAATGGTAGTTGTCATTCAAAAAAACACTTCTCTGTGGGGTGCAGCTGGGGAAGGTTTCAAGTTTGAGAACTGCCAATTGACCTGGTATTTCTTAAGAGGGAGACTATATGGAATTTTTGCAAGAATACAGACATAGCTATGGAGATGGCCAGAGCACAGGACATGGTAGAATGAGGGCAAGAACAGGTACACCGAAGGTTTAGAATCTCACACTGAATGTACTGCTTCTCTGGGAAACATATCAAAATGAAAATGAAGGGGAAGCTGTATAATGGGCACTCGTGAGAATGAACTTGACTGCTTGCAGCCACACAGATGGGGAAAGCATATGCAATCTGTGGTAAATGGAAAAATGAACAAACTATTTGTTAAAAATGAGTTCAGAGTGTTTTGGAAGACAAGCTGAAATTGGTAAAAATACAGAAGAAACATAACCTAAGGGGAAAAAGTAGTAATACAGGTAATAAACCCAAGTCAGTTCCCTGGAAGCAGAAGTGCTAGAAAGAACAGTACAGAATTTGCTCATTTTTGCATTCCAGCGTTCGAAGATGTAAGATGACAACCACCGGGCAATGGGCTTCAAATTCCCACAGCCCACATGGAAAGAGATCCTAAGAGGCTTAATGAAGGTGACCTTCCAAAGCTAAAACGGCAGAGGAAGAAGAAGGACACTACAAAGAAAGTGGAAGATTTGGAAGCTCAAAGCCATGGTTATAAAACAACGGCGACTAACAATGGGAAAGTCTTTCACGAAGGAAGCTGTTAAATGCCCACTTGAGAAACAGAAGATGTGTTTCAGGATGTGGGCATTAAAGAGAAAAGATTTTTGTTTAAAACCAGGAACAGTCAGGAGAAAAACTGGGACAAAGCAGAAATGTCATGTGAAATGTCTTACATAACAAACTGATGGCTTAAGCCAATAAAAGTTTGGGAGAGAACAAGCACCTGTCCAAGGGGAAGGTGTGAGAAGGAAGAGACACAACAACACCTGGTCTATGAACATACCGTGGAAGATATCTGGAGCCAACGAGCTAGAATTTGGAAGAAACTCTGAGTAGAGTTATAAAATAGTGTTTTTGAGGTCATTTAGGAGAGAAAGAAGCAAAAAGTCCTGGTCAAAGCATAAAATTTATCTGGATAAGATTCAGGCAAGAATCATCCATGGATGTTGAAACCAGTGGGTTAAAGAAACAGATATTTACATAGTCCAAGTATCTCCCTACAAATTACTTATTAATTACAAGAGAAAAATTGCAACTTGACAGTAGAGAAATCTGACAAACATCCTCTTACCCAGTGATCATCACCAGTTACCACGACCAAGTTAAAGTGATGGGTAAGTTAACCAGTGGTGGGGTAGAGCAGCATCACATGGCTTGTAACACAATGTTCTGAGAAACACACATCACATCCAGGCAAAAAGGCAAAACCTGCATCTAATCAGGAGGAAACATCAGACAAACTGAAATCAGGAGACACTTTGTATTACAATTATTCTGTACTTTCCAACTTTTCAAAAGTACCAAGGTCATGAAAGACAGACTGAGGAACTGTTCTAGATTAAAAAACCCAAAACCAAAAACCCAACAACTAAAAAGACATAACAACTTAATGTACATGTGATCCTGGATTGAATATTGGAGTATAAAAAAGTAATATTTTTCTGTTGTTATAAAAGGCATCCCTGAATCCACTGGCAAAATTTGAATAAAGTCTGTAGATTAGATAATATTGTATCCATGCTAATTTCCTGGTCTTGACAATTGTACTATGGTTATATAAGAGAGTGTCCTTGTTTTAAGGAAATATGTACTGAAGTATTTAAGGATATGAAATATCACTTCTGCAACTTACTCTCAAACAGTTCAGAAAGAAATAACAATTTCATCTTATACACGTACAGAGAGAGAAAGACTAAGACAGAGACAGAGAGAGACAGACAACAAATGAGGTCAAGAATTCACATTTAGGGAATCCAAGTGAAAGATACATAAGAATTCTTTGTATTATGCTTGTAACTTTGTAACTCTAACTCTGAAATTATTTCCAAATTAACAATGAAAAACTCCCTAGAGAAAGAAGCCAAACTAAAACAATTCATGAAATGGCCTTGGATCCAGCTTGGGGGCAGGGGAGTGGTGATTGGTAGGGAGATCCAGCTGTAGTTTTTTGAGACAATTAGGGAAACCCAGATATAGACAAAATATTAGGTGAAATTACATAATAACTGATCTTTCTCAGGTTTAGTGATGGCGGTGTGCTTATGTAGAATGATGTTCTCAGTCTTAGGAGATGTGCTGGAGTGACGATAGTAAAAGCTCCATGTGTGGAGAAGGTTCCATCGTTGCTCACAAGGCATAGTGGCAGCAGTCATACTCACCAATCTGTGGTGCTCCCCAATGCTCAATATTTCCTTTGTCCCTTAGTTGGGCACAGCATTTCTCTGCCGGTGACTGCCTTGATCCCCGGGGAACAAAAGCTCCTATTTGATTATTACTCTTTTAGATGGATTTTGAAGCAGAATTTTTTGGTTCTCATGAGTTCCAAAATGTAGTGTAAATAGCCCTTCGGCATGTCCTTACAGTTCTCTCTCTCCCTAGGATTTAGGCCTGTGTTCATAATAGCTAACACGGTACAAGCTCTCAACAAAAATTATTTCTTACTGCGACTTCTTTGTCAGGCTTTTTTTCTTGAAGGGGGGGGGGGGCATATGTTGCATTCTCCCCTACTTCTGCCCTCTCCAAGGAGGCTTCTTGGTGGCTCTGTACGTAGGTTTATTTGGACCTGCCCCCCACCCCCCCCCCACCCCCGGTAACCAGGTAGCTGTGGATCCCAGAAGTAGACACAGCCTGGGTTATTTCTCAAATAGCTTTTCAGGCTCTTCTCCCTCAACCAGCTCTGCAATCAATTTCTGCCAGCTCTGACCCAGCACATTTGCCCTCATATCCCTAAAGCCCAGGTCTTGTTCATCATCCAACTGAGATCCAAGAAGTACATATAACAAATAAGCAGATAAGCAAGAAAAATGCACTGTGGTCTAAAGAAAAGTGTCAAAGAGATAAAAGGGAGAGGCAGGAACGTTCTGCATATATTTATAAGATATGCACATCTTCAGAGATTCTCTGGTTAGCAAGATGAGGCATGGAGAATTGTGAACAATGTATACTCATAAATATCCTTTACAATGAACCGGTAATGATTTAAAGAGGGCACAGTTCTGCTTTGGTTAGAATACAATTTTAAGAGCATTTTCTAAGCTGCTATTTCTGTTGTTGCACCAAATAGAACTTTTGACTAATGGGACATGAAATTCAAGGGCTTATTCTCAAATACCTTAGCTGTAAGTTACCTCCTGGCTGTTTGAACAGGAGGCCATCGTTTCATTATTTCAACAGAGGAGTCGTCTACCCCACCAGTGTCTACTGTCACTGCAGACAGTAAGGAGAGCCACATGCCTCACTTTCAACATTGGGATTTATACAGACCATTATATAATCTGTTCCAGCACTGATGTTAGACATATTTGAAAGCTGAATGAACTCACTTGCGCTCGAGAGACCTGTATTTGCTAAACTAGATGCTCTACTCTAGAGTGACTTCAGGCTTCACCGGAGTTAGTTCTGACCTATTGTTCAGGGACACATGAGGAGTCGTTAATGCTCCTGTGGCCACCTGGACTTTTAGATACACTTCAATTCTTCTACCTTTGTTTCGTTGTATTCAGGATAGAAGCAGTTCTTCAAAACCACAGAGAGAAATTAAGGCAAGCAAATCGCACTATTTAGTATTGACATTTCTCTGAAATTGAGATGAGTGCTCAATTCAATCAACACCATTTATTCCAAAGATATATTTTAAATTATCCTCCTCTTCAAAAAGTTGGGCTTGCTTGCTACACTTTTTCTCTGTGCTTACTCATCCCTTTAAGAGATGGTGGCTCAGTCAGTTAAGTGGCCGGCTCTTGACATCAGCTGAGGTCATGATCTCAAGGTTGTGAAATCAAACCTGGAGTCAGGCTCTGCATTGAGTGGGGAGTCTGCTTGAGCTTCTCTCTTCCCTCCTCCTCTTCCCCTCCCCCTCCCCTATCTATCTCTCAAATAAATAAACTCTTTTTTAAAATTTTTAATTTTTTTATTAACATATAATGTATTATTAGCCCCAGGGGTACAAGTTGTGAATTGTCAGGTTTATGCACTTCATAGCACATACCCTCCCCAATGTCCATAACCCCACCACCCTCTCCCGACCCTCCTCCCCCCAGCAACCCTCAGTTTGTTTTGTGAGATTAAGATTTTCTTATGGTTTGTCTCCCTCCCGATCCCATCTTGTTTCATTTATTCTTTTCCTACCCCCCAAACCCCCCACATTGCCTCTCCACTTCCTCATATCAGGGAAATCATGTCAAAGTTGTCTTTCTCCGATTGACTTATTTCACTCAGCATAATACCCTCTAGTTCCATCCACGTCCTCCCAAATGCAAGATTTCATTTCTTTTGATGGCTGAATAGTATTCCATTGTGTATATATACCACCTCTTCTTTATCCATTCATCTGTTGATGGACATCTAGGTTCTTTCCATAGTTTGGCTATTGTGGACATTGCTGCTATAAACATTCAGGTGCACGTGCCCCTTCAGATCACTACAATTGTATCTTTAGGGTAAATACCCAGTAGTGCAATTGCTGGGTCATAGGGTATCTCTATTTTCAAATTTTTGAGGAACCTCCATGCTGTTTTCCAGAGTGGTTGCACCAGCTTCCATTCCCACCAACAGTGTAGGAGGGTTCCTCTTTCTCTGCATCCTCACCAGCATCTGTCTTTTCCTGACTTGTTAATTTCAGCCATTCTGACTGGTGTGAGGTGGTATCTCATTGTGGTTTTGATTTGTATTTCCCTGATGCCGAATGATGCAGAGCACTTTCTCATGTGCCTGTTGGCCATCTGGATGTCTTCTTTGCAGAAATATCTGTTCATATCTTCTGCCCATTTCTTGATTGGAATATTTGTTCTTTGGGTGTTGAGTTTGATAACTTCTTTATAGATTTTGGATACTAGTCCTTTATGTGATAATGTCGAATAAACTCTTTTTAAAAAAAGATTACTCACGAGTGAGAGATACGCAAAAAAAATGTAACTCAGTCTAGCAAATGGACAAATTTGATTGCTTTCCCTTACCCTAAATGAATAGCCACCATATAATGAGATTATTGTCTTAACTCAAGAGACAATATATGATGGACTAATATATATTGAATACTATCCTTCATTTATAAGTGCTTAATAAAAGTTAGTTATTATTTTGATGCTACTGAACTAGGAGAGTCTTTCTCCTGCTTGGCTATTAGAAAACACTTAATGCCAACAATATGAATTTAATTCCACACTACCTTTTTCATTTGCATATTTTATATTCAAAGCATGTGGGTTCCTCTTTAATCAATAACCGAAAACCCTTGGGGCACCTGGGTGGCTCAATGGTCAAAGCCTCTTCCTTCAGCTCAGGTCATGATTCCAGTGTCCTAGGATCGAGTCCCGCATCGGGCTCTCTGCTCAGTGGGGAGCCTGCTTCCTCCTTTCTCTCTGACTGCCTCTCTGCCTACTTGTGATCTCTGTCAAATAAATAAGTAAAATATTTTAAAAAAATAACCAAAAACCCTGGAACTTATCAGAGATGTCATGCAAAAAATAAACAGTTTTCACCATTTGACGAGACCAGCTTGAAACATGATTCTTTAGAAAAGCAAACAATGATATATTCCTCTATATTTTCAGAGCTCCTGTTATCTTCTGCTCAACCCAACAAGAAATCTGATCTTTACTCCTTACTGAGAGCTGGTAGGATAACATGGACTCAGCCTAAGTCTTTATACACCTGTTATAATGCTTTATGCATGTCATTCTTCTCTACCAGTTGGCAAGTCTCTTTAGAAAATACAGCATAATGTATGAACATCACATTCATCTTTGTATCTATCATACTGCTTGACATGTGAAAGGGCCCTCACTATAAATCTATAGAAGAGCCCCAAAGCTTCTCTCCTTCACAGAGCTTCAACAATCACCAACTTAGAGTTAGTCCTTTTTACCTATCACCTCACTCATCTCTCCCCATGCTCCCCATGATCTCCTCATTGTCTCTTCTTTGGTTACATTTTAAAAATCATTGTCCTCAAAACATTAAAACAATAACTAAGACACTAAGTAGCATAGACATGTACGGTGATCCACTAAAATGTAATATAAGGTGTATAGTCATAGCAATTGATTTACAGCCAGGAAGCTCATTAAAACTATAAAGCTATGATGTGAGAGATGTGTGGCACGGGACAGGATGATTGTTAGCATTAAGTGAGATGATGCTTGTGAGTTCATATAGTACAAGCGCTATCATAGAATACGTGTTTTGAGATGAAGTCTCCACATTCGACAATGCGGTAGTTGTAAAAATATGTTCACACATTTTTAAAAATTAAATTATATTAAATTAAATTTTAAATTCCAATATAGTTAACATACAATAGAGTACTAGTTTCCGGCATACAATATAGTAATTCAGCAGCTCCATACATCATCCTGTGCTCATCAAGACACGTGCTCTGGGGCAACTGGATGGCTCAGTGGGTTAAGCCTCTGTCTTAAGCTCAGGGCATGATCTAAGGGTCCTGGGATTGAGCCCCGCATCGGGCGCTCTGCTCTGTGGGGAGCCTGCTTCCTCCTCTCTCTCTCTGCCTGCCTCTCTGCCTATTTGTGATCTCTGTCTGTCAAATAAATAAATAAAATCTTAAAAAAAAGGGGGGGGATGTCCATGCACTTATTCTTGTCAAAAGAAACATAGGAAAAAAAATAAATAAACCTGAGACTAATAAACACAAATAGGATTAAAACATCTCAATTTTTATTTTTATGTAATTTTTTACTTCAGCCAAGTAAATATTTCACATATTCAAACATAAAATGAAATAAAAATAATTGGGAAAAAACCCTAAAATGGAATAAAAACAGGAACAACTACAATAAACTGTCTATCAAATTGATAACAAACACAAATAAAAAATAATTTAAGACCCTTTGAAGCACAGAACTCAGACTATTTACCACACTCAATACTAGACCCTGTAGTAAATTCTGACATAAAATTATAAGGAAATCTCGTTTTCTTAGTAGTTCCATTATTGTTGGTTGAAGGACCGCTGTTGCAATTCTGAATCTATTCTGTGTGCACTAGAGCAAATGAGTATGTATATACTTTAAAGTTTTAAGAAAAAAATTATTTTAGAGCATCAGAGTTTTCACTGCAAATGAGTGTGGAGACCAGTGGGGACCAGAGGAAGGTGCATTTGATGCTGCATTTGAACTGAAGATATCAGTGTGATCTCATCACTTCCGAAGGGATGAAGTCTCGGGTTTGTTCTCTGACACGAGTGACACTCCAGTACAATTAGAACCCCCCAGCACGCAGATGCTGGCTTCTAAATGATATTCTCTACTAAAAGGAGTCAGTTCTCCTTAAAGAAATGGCAGGTTCTGGGCCTAGAGCAGGAAAAATGCAAGGTGAGAGCTGAACATCTTTTGCCAGAAAACAAGGCAATGCCTGAGAGTAATGGCATCGTTTCAAAAGGACCCAGAAGGGGCTGTTACTGGGTAAATGTGGAAAATTTTAAGATCCCCAAATAATAACAAAATTTTAAAAATCTTGATCCAAAGTGAAACTCAGAAACAGGGTAGGTGGGAGGAAGAAAGGAGGGAGAGGGGGAGAGAGGGCAGGGAGACAGCGAGCGAGAGAGAGAAATTGTACGTGTAATAGGTGTGCAGGGAGGGGAAAGAAAGAGACAGCGAGAGAGACAGGACGTGAGGGAGAGTGTAGGGGTGTCTGGACAGGGAGAGAGGAGGAGGAAGAAAGAAAATTGACAATTGATTCAGGCTAGGATTATCACTGGGTGCTAAAAGCAGGTTGCTAAGGAATAGAAATTCACAGTCTTCTCCTTATAGATTACTTATTAATTACAAAGCATCATTCCATAGATAACTTATTAATTACAAAGGAGAAAAACGATCTTTTACACTGGAGAGATCGAGCAGTCGGTACCTTAAGCAAATGATCAAGCTTATCATCAGTAGTGGAACTGGTCTTCACCTTTTGCCCTATGTTGCAAGAAATGTACATCAGTGATGTAAAAAATGCTTAACCCTGTGGTTTTCAAAGTGTGGTCCTCAGACCAGCAGTACCAGCATCTCCTGGGACCTTGTTAGAAATGAGTGAGTGGACCCCCAACCAACATAGACCTATCGAATCAGGAACCCTGGGGCAGGGCAGCCAATCTAGGTTGAGAAAGCCTCCCGATGATGCAAGAGCATGCTAAAATTTGAGAACACCTAGTTGCACCTGAATCTAATGAGGGGAAAATTAGACAAATTCAGATCAACAGATTGTCTATTGGCCTATTTGTTCACAAATAACAAAAAAATTAGAGCCTGGGAGGGTTTGTGGGAAGAAACCTTTAGACGGAAGCTAAAGAGATGGGGCACCTGAGGTTCAATAGGTTACTTGCCTGCCTTCAGCTCAGGTCATGATCTCAGGGTACTGAAATCGAGCCCTGCACTAGGCTTGCTGCTTAGTGGGGAGTCTGCTTCTCCCTCTGCCCCTGCTCCTTGTTTGTGCTCTGTCTCTCAAATAAGTAAATAAAATCTTAAAAAAAAAAAAAAAAAGCTAAAGAGATATAACAACCAAATGCAATGGATGAGATTTAAGTGGATTCTGATTTCAAAAAAAAAAAAAGAAAAGAAAAGAAAAAGAAAAAGAAAACCTATCAAGATGTCTGCAACTTATCAACTTACTTTCAAATGATTCAGGAAAAATAAACATAAACAGATAAATTAAAATTTCCCTCTATTTACCTGGACATAGGAAAACTCAATCTGAAAGAACACTAATAGTTAATGTATATAAAAGTCATTGAGCTCTTTTTTTCAGCTTTTCTGCAATTCTGAACATTTTCCTAAGAAGGTGAACCAAAATTAATGCCAAAAGAGGTCTAGGAACCAAAAGACAAAAGCCAAAAAAGCCAAGAGTCAACACACAGAATGATTCTGGGCATGCATTTTTGCCAAGTGAAAGACTGAAGTATTCCCAAAGCAACAAAATGCACAGCCGAGATCCCTAGGGTGGCAGGGACCTGTGGGGGCCTGCCGGGGCCCCGTGTGCTACCCACACATGGACTATTGTCAAAAAGTGCTGTACCTCCAATTTTCCCCTCTACTACGGAGGAAATGCGGAGAGCGTTAATAACATTATCAACCATAAGCTTGCAAGGTTCAGCATCCCAATAAAACTGAGGAATCTCGACTTGCAACCTCAGCAGTTAAATTACTGCCATGAAAATCCCTTGCCAATGGCCAAGTGCATGAAAGAATAATTATACATGTTTACTGTTAGCCATCAGTCAAGTCCAAGCGCCACGAGATGAACTATGCAATGCAATTAAATATGAATGCATAGTCTGAGGGCCTCCCAACCCACCCTCCCTCTCTCTCTCTCTCTCTCACACACACACACACACACACACACACACTCGTACAGAAAGTGAGGCTAAGAATTCTCTTTGGATGTTCTTCCTGGTAATTTTACAAGGTTATTGAAAAATACGGAATGTAAGTCTGAAATGGCATCCTTCAAAGAAGGGGTCCAATCAGCAGCAAACAAACCAATAAAGAACGAGCTCTGTTCGTGGAAGTATTAAACCCTTCATTTCCCGATCATCTGTTCTTGAGAAACTCTACAATCGACAGCAAGACACTCCCCCCGTATTTAAAGGGTATGATTTATGACTGACTTTCTTCCACAGCTTTTATGAGGAGGCATTTTTTGAGCCGTCCCATGTGAGTTGCTAACATCTGCATTGATGAAAGAATTGTAAAGAGCAAAATTCACAAAGGATTACCACGATCAGATTTTTTAAAAGAGAAGCGATACATTATAATTTGATGGACTGCTCGTTTTTGAAGTACTTTCCAATGTAAACTTCAAAAGATCATAATGAATATTTAATTTCAATGCAGCACACATTGCAAGTTCAAAATTACCAGCCACTGAGAAACTAAACCCACCGATAAAAGAACGGAACCGTTTATTACGTCCATGGGCATGACTTTGAGCTGTGATTCTATGTAAATATAATGTCTGTATGACTGGTAACTGCAGGTTTAACTGGGTATTTCTGCAACCTTAAAATAGGGTAAACAGTCAGTAGTGAGAGCAGTTAATCAGTTAATGGAGAGCAGTTGGCAGCTGCGAAATGAATCCCCATTCTTTGAAAATCTGGATTTTAATCTTGAATGGTCTCTATACTGTAAGTAAGCACTATTTTGAAGCCTTTTATTAGTAAATCTCTTTTCCTGTCTGCAGTCGCCAGCTGTGTATCCGTGAGACTGGGGGGAAAACAGCAAAGCCCAAGTGAAGATCGGCTTGAAATGGAGGGTTCCTGAGTGAAGGTTCTCGAGTGAAACTGGGCTGCAGAGGGGAACCGCAGCCTGTGGTTATGACGGTGTCCCCTGTGGTCACACAGACCTGGGTTGTCATAACTGCACCACTTACAAGCTGTCAACCTAATGAAAATCGCATGTTTTCCATGCCTTCACTTCTCCATCTGTGAGACGGGGATGTAATAATGGCCTACCCCATTGGTAGGTTGTGATGATTCCACGAGACAATGTGTCTTTGCCACCATTGTCCCATCACTAGCTTGTGAATCGATTGGGGTTAAGCTTGTGGCGGTGGTAGCCACAGTAGCCGTGGAGGTGGGGGAGCTCTGTGTCCTTTGGTGAAGGTGAAGGCCGATTTCCCATAATCCCCTCCACTGCTTTCCCCGCATTCTAGCCCATCCAGGAAGGTCTATCTGAGACCTTGTGTATGCAGAAGAAAACTATGCAGAAATTTAAAGAAACACTGGCACTGATAATGTCAAATATTCCCCCTTCCAGCTTAATCCCTAAATATAACTGCTGATTTACGAGTTACTGTCACCCTCCCCCAATCCTTTCTGGAAGACACGACATGCTTCCCTCTGGGTCCCAGGATGCAATCATTTTAAATGACTGTTCTTCCTTTGGTGAGGCACTTTTTTTTGGGGGGGGGGGGGGTGCCGGCTCTTGAACCTCTTCCAAGATTGCCAAGATTGCCCCCATGGAGTTCTCCTGCATTCTTAAACTGAATTTCCCTTTGGTTTTTATCTGCCCCCCAGCGAAGTGATACTGAACAAAGGCACAACCGTGAAGATCAATGTCGCGACACAACTAAGGACCTAGACAGACTCATCACTTTCTCCTCTATTTGTTTGATGATGATTTTGTGGAAGGCTGGCCTCTGACCCTGGCACACAGGCGATGACTGCCCGCTATCCTAAGTGAGGGACAGAGCTGCCTTTGCGAGCTCCGTGGCACAAGGTACCACATGGACCCTGTTCCCCCACTGCATTCCCAATACCCAGAAGAGCGGCTGGTGTGGCTTGGTATTGGGAAAGTGTTTACCGAATGACAGAATAAATGGCAGGAAGACAGTAAGAGAGAGAGCGGACAGAAAGGGAGAAAGGATGGGCAGAAGGAAAGGAAGGAAAAGGGCAATTCTAAACTCCGAATAAAATCTATAAAACATCTGATTGCTTTAAAAAAAAATTAAAAAGTCACCCAGGGGCACCTGCGTGGCTCTGGTGGTGAAGCCTGTGCCTTCATCTCAGGTCATGATCCCAGAGTCCTGGGATCGAGCCCCATGTTCGGCTCCCCGATGAACAAGGAAGTCTGCTTCTCCTGTCATCCCTCCCCCTGCTCTTGCTTTCTCTCTCTCAAATAAATAAATAAAATCTCTCTCTCTCTCTCTCTCTTTTTTTTTAAGATTTTACTTATTTGACAGAGAGAGATCACAAACAGGCAGAGAGGTAGGCAGAGAGAGGGGAAGCAGGCTCCCTGCTGAGCAGAGAGCCCGATGCGGGGCTCGATCCTAGGACCCTAGGATCATGACCTGAGCCAAAGGCAGAGACTTTAACCCACTGAGCCACCCAGGCGCCCCAATAAATAAAGTTTCTTTAAAAATGTCACTCAATGGTTAAGCCGAATGTTTAAGAACTGTTTAGGTCAGGAAAATGAAGGATTAAGGGACAATTCAAAAATAATTGTGGTGCACCTGGGAGGCTCAGTCAGTTAAGTGTCCAACTCTTGATCTCAGCTCAGGTCATGATCTCAGGGTGATGAGACAGCCCACAACAGACTCCATGCTCAAGTTGGAGTCAGCTTGTGATTCTCTCTCCCTCTGCTCCTTCCCTCACTGGAGCTCATGCTCTCTCTCTCTGTGTTGCACACGTGTACTTGTGCCAAGTAAATGAATAAACAAAATCTTTAAAAATAAATAAATGCAAGAAGTGATTATAAAGGTGAGCTGTTCTCGACTAAGAACCCAATGTTAGGAGGGAGGCTGTCATGGTAGCACCTGGAGGGAAGGAGGCCCTCACAGCTGGTCATTCAATACTATGGCAAGACACCAATGGGTCATATAATCTTTCTTCCTCAAGCATCTTTGAAAACAGGAAGAGTGATACCCATCTGCCTGGAACAATTTAGGGCCACTTCTGCCAAGATGACTTCTCAAGCCCCATTCCAAAGCTGATAAATTTTTCATCGCCTCCTTTCCAGCTATGTCCAAATGGCCATTGTAAGTAATCTCCTAGGATATTAACATTTGGAGTACATGTGCCGACCGAGGCTTTTAATATAAATGAACATTTAGAGAATAATTTAGGATTGGAAGTCTCCACCATTTCACATTTCGTGAAAGTATGTCAAATTTATGTCAGCCTTTCACATGGAGGACTATATTTTTTCCAACAGAGTAGCAGGGCTTGTATAAGAATTGAATGCACACTTGGGATATCAAGTAACCGCTGGTTTAATGCGAGAGAGGACTCCCTTTAAAAAAATAGAAACAAAAACATTTGGGCAGATAGTCCTAGCCATCCTGACATAAACTGGTGAAAAAATAGCACAGAAAAAGATAAAAGAACACTTTTAAATTTTTTTCAATTATATAAACTAGCAAGGAATTATTTAATAGTGTCAATTAAAATTTCCACTGACTCATATCACAAACAGCTTCAGAATCAAGCTTTTGACAAACATCTCCTGCCCCTAAAATGTTTCACTCAATAGTGAACAGCTTTTAGCTTCCAGCAAAATCTCTGTTAATAAAGAGGACATATTTATATCACCAAAGATGAAAATAAAAGGTAAGCAAGTTGATATTTATTAAAGGCTTACTATATTATAGTGCCAAACACTGTATTTGTTTTAAAGAGTGAGTTGTTGGGGCACCTGGGTGGCTGAGTGGGTTAAAGCCTCTGCCTTCAGCTCAGGTCATGATCCCAGGGTCCTGGGATCGAGCCCCATATTGGGCTCTCTGCCCAGCAGGGAACCTGCTTTCCTCTCTCTCTGCCTGCCTCTCTGCCTACTTGTGATCTATGTCTGTCAAATAAATAAATAAAAATCTTGCTTAGGTGTAACAGAAGCCTCCCAAATAGAACTTCCCCAAGCTACTGCAGCAAGAATTATTCAGAGGGGACTTGTTCCTGACAAAAGGGCGTCAACACTCTTCTCTCTAAATCCCACCTTCTTTAAAAAAAAAAAAAAAATAATAGAGGTGCCTGGGTGGCTCAGTGGGTTAAAGCCTCTGCCTTCAGCTCAGGTCATGATCCTGGGTCCTGGGATCGAGCCCCACATCAGGCTCTCTGCTCAGTGGGGAGACGCATATATATGCGTGCATATAAAATGGAGGCACGACCACTTCCAGCGAAAAGTGCTCTGTGTTCACCAAGCGTTCCCCCATTCCATCACTTCACTGGCACTCAGAAAACAAGGTCAGCAAAAGTCTCCCACGATGCCGGGTGTCAGGAATCGTCGGGTCTCCCTCTTATCTATCCTTCGGCATACAGGACTGCAAAGTAACTAATCTTGAACATCATGCCCTGCTCCCGGCGTCTGTAAGATCGTGGATACCGGGTTCCTCTGTGACCTGGCCCTCGCGCTCTCCATGCGCATTCTTGCACGGCAGCGCTCTGCACTGCTTCCAGGTCTCCCGCGAGAGCTTCCCCTTCCCGCCTGGGGCGCTTCCCCTGCCGGTGGCTGTGTCCTCTCACGTTGCTCCTCTGGTTGGAATGCAGGGCTCTCATCCATCACTACTAAGCAGATGCCCAGGGCAAAGGTCTGGGATTCAGTCAGAACTATGGCCCTGCTCTGCCTTTCCCGCGTGTTCGTTTTGTGACCTTGAACAATCACTGAGCTTCTCAGAAGCTCTTTCGGCCCCCAGCAAATGGTGCCAATGATCTCCCCACCTTGCAAGATGGTGGTGACAATTATGCAAAGTAACACATCAAAAGTGGCCCAATAACTTTCCATTATGTTTTTAAACTCTGTTTTTTAATAGACAGCAAATGCACATGATTCAAAACTCAAAAATATGTCAAATAACAGATCTCCTTTACACTCCATCCCCCAGATGAAGTTCCCCTACCAGAGGCTACATTTTTTTCCCAATTTTTTGTGCATCCTTGTAGAGATATTATCCACAAAGGTGGTATACAAGCACAGTTACTGACATTTTTCTTCTCTCACTTCATAATGTATCTTGGAGAACCCTCTCTGTCTGTACACAAGCAACTGTCTTAATCTGATGTCCTTCTAAGAAGAGTAAATATGGACCTACAGAGAGATACCAGGGATGTATGCATATGGAAAAAAGAGTGCATGAGGACATGGCGAGGAGGCAGCTGTCTGCAAGTCAAGGGAAGAGTCCTCAGGAGCACTCAACAATACTTTGACCTTGGATTTGGAGTCTCTGGAACTGTGAAAGAGGAAATTTCTGTGGTTTAAGTTACCCAGTCTGTGAAATTTCCAGTATGGCAACCCTAGAAAAGCACAGTCCCAGAAAAGCAATGGAGAGGCTTAGAGGATGCAGAAGGAGGATGGCTGGGTTGGGGGCTGTCTAAATGTGGACCATTAGAGGCACAGTAGAGAGCCGTATGTCTTGGCAAGTATGTCCCAATTGAGAAAGAAAGGGAGGTTCTTTATTTTCCATTCAGAACAAAGAGATGAGGCTGATTTTAAACTAAAACCTCTGTTCTCTAGATTATAATGTGAACATATAATTAAATTTGATTTTGATTGGGTAAGGCTCTCTCAATTATAATTCTCATGGATTTAAGTCATAAACTATAATGGATTTACATGGTGTGAGAATTTAGTCTGATTATAATAAGCCACTCAAGCTGAAGGAGGTACACGCATTCCCAGCAACACTGCATTGTTGGGACTGTTGAAAGATCACTATAATTTTTAGTCTGCCTATAAAGTGAAATGATATTTTTCAGATTTAGTAGTTCCCTCTTTCCCACTGGGTTAGTTTGTTTCAAAGAGATGCTTTCTTTAGAAAATGAAATCTGATACACTGCCATATTCAATGGCATTACAAGAAAAAGAAAAATTAATCATGGGACCTGAAGTCCTTGCGAGTGCTCTTGTGGCCATGCGTTTCATCTGTGATGGTGGCCATAATTTTGTATTAAAAACTATATGCCAACTTTGACAAACTGTTCATTTCCCTTCTTATTTTGGGTAAGTCAATATAGCTATGGCACTACATAAATCATTAACTGAAATCAAGTAGTGTCTGGTTTTCACTTGAAGTTATGATGGAAACGTGTGAAATTATATTCTGTCTCTATTATGATGGCTATGATCTGGAGGCTACATGGTTAATTTCCCTGACAGACTATAAAATCACCCAGCCAGGGACGGTGAAAGCTGTTAATCAAGAAGATAACCTTTGAAAGCCTCACTCCTTTCATAATGGTTGCTAGTTAAATATGAACATCTGGGAAATCATTATGAATTCATTGTGCATAAATCTATTGCCCTATGTACAGAACTCCTTTTTATTACAAACAGACTTTAGATAATAAGGAAAGAATAGGGGCACCTGGGTGGCTCAGTGGGTTAAGCCTCTGCCTTCGGCTCAGGTCATGATCTCAGGGTCCTGGGATCGAGCCCCACATCGGACTCTCTGCTCAGTGGGGAGCCTGCTTCCCCTTTCTCTCTGCCTGCCTCTCTGCCTACCTGTAATCTCTGTCAAATAAATAAATAAAATCTTTTAAAAAAAAATAATAAGGAAAGAATAAATGTATCAATTTTTTTTTGCCATGCACATATTTGATGCACCATTTATTAACGAAATTCGACATTGCCTTTGGATGCCTATAACATTGGCTATAAAATGGGGATAATAATATTTAGTTGAGAACATATCTAAAAGGTTTAATGTTTTAGCAATGCTTTGAGAATTTAAATGCTTTAAATGTGCTAATTTTTATGATGTTCTCTCAGAGGTTCATTTTGATATTTATCTTATGTGTGTACAATATAAACTGGGTGAAATAACCTTTTGTTTTATACATTTATATATACATACATAATAAAAGTTGACAAATTTAAATTGTGATTTTTCACAAGCCATTCTTTTCTTCTTCAAATATTTTTTACCAGTAATCTAGAATCTTCCAGTATGGGCATCTATACCATTCAGCAAAGGGATGTCTTCTAGATTTGTTATGGACACAGTTGTCTGAATGCCTAAGTTACTTTCGAAAAGTGAAAAAACTGAATAAAGATTTTCCACCTAACAAGGCTTGATTGCCAATGCCAGAAGATTTTGAGAGGCAATTCTCACGCCATTTGAAAAGGAACACTGACTTTTACACAACGGGAAACAATGACCAGATTACAGTTCTGCCTAATGGTGTTAGGACACTAGGACTGTTCTGTTATAAACTTTGTTTTTCTGAAGTATGTAACTAAGACAGACCCTAATCCCAAATGAAACTTAATTGAAAGTTGTTTTTAAAAACATGGTAGGAGAGATTTCTCTTTCTAGTGTTGCCAAATAAAACTGACTCCGGACTTTTCTTCATTGTCACTTCAGCCAAGTTAGACCATAATGAGAACCAGTCTTTTTGACTTTAACTCAACAGCTTAAATAAAATTTAAAATCTAGATTCTTTATTAAAATACATTAAAAAAAAGTTTTCAAAAAGCTTGGCATTGTGTACATATTTACCCATAATAGGAAGTAACATACATATGTAAATATAACCAAGGGCAAAACATGGTGTGCATTTGTTCATTTATACTTGTGGATAAGGGATTTCTATTCCCTACAATAAGCTTTCCTGTATTAACACTGGAGAAAAAATTAGTTCAATACATCAATATGAAGAAAAATCATAGCTAAAACAGAAGGCTAACATACTGTGTAGATTAGGTCAGAAAATCCCGTTAGAGACCACCATGCCATGCAATTTACATCTGTGACACTGACAAAATTGTAACTGAATGATTGTTGGTATAATTGGTTTGTCGCTCATCTGCCCCATTAGACTGTGAAAGGGGGAGCTAAAGCACTTGTTTTGAAGAATAACTGTTTACCCAGAGAAAGGGGCAGAGGATACACGGGAGGAAGTAATGGTCATTGTCCACTACAGATCACCTCCAAAGGAGAGGTGCTTTCATTTCCTTCATTTCCTTTCCTTTCCTTTCCTTTACTTCATTTCCTTCATTTCCTTTACTTGCCCAGATGCGTCACTGCTCTGGGCAGCAAGAATCAGAGTCTCCATTAAGCTGCTGGGAAACTGGGAGAAAAGAGATTAACTGACTTTCTCCTTTAGCAGAGCCGAGTCCAGGACCAGACCCCAGCGCCATACTTTTTCCATCTGACCACTGCATCCTCAGGAAAAGAAGAAATAATCCTTTGGCTTTGTTTTTTATAAAGCAGAAAACCAGCACGTTCTCCAGCCTCCAATCGACAGTTCAGAAGCTTGGCTGCTCGTCAGAATCCTCTGAGGAACATTTTAAAAGTATCTGGGTGCCCTAGCCAGAGATCCTGAATCAGAAGGTCTGGGATCCTCCCAGGCATTTCTATTTTTAAAAAAGCTCCACAGTTGAATATGATGCATATTCAGGCTTGAAGTTCTGTTCTTGTCCAAACCTAGCAAATGCTCTAGCCCTATCCTCTCCTAAATTATAAACATCTTTCTGGTTGAAAGGAAAAGATAAGAAGTGCATGCACAGTAATACTTACTGAACATCTACTTAAGTTCCAGGCATCGTAAAAAAGGATTTCATAGATATGTATCTCCTTTAGTAGGCAGTAAACGTCAGATCAATGCTTACAGAGACCCAGTTACCATTTCTTTAAACTTATTAAAACAAAACAAAAAAAAAATACATATCTTTTTCTAAAATACATCTTATCTCGCTCTTTAAAGTTTCAAATATCATTATTCATTTCAAGAGTTCCTTAACAAACCAACCGACAACCAGACAAAGCCTTCTTCTAAGCCCAAGACACTTAAGAATTCATGTTGTGCTACGTCCCGATCCCACCTATTAAAACACAGTGTTTCTGATGCCCTGCAAAGCCTTTCACAAATATTTACGACCTCTATGGTTTATCTCATGCGTGCTCTTGGCCCCATCCCCACTATGTCTGAAACCCAGGCTCTGAAGACTTCTATAGTGTCTAAGTGTGTTTATCGGCAGCCTCTGGCAGACAGATCCCTGATTTCCCACCATAACTTCCTAGACGTTGTTGCATCTGCCAAACACTGCCCGTTTCTGATGGATACCACTTCCTCCCAGTGCTCTCGGGCCAATGAACCGGAGTCCTTGAAGAGCTCAAGGCGCTCTGGGCTCTCTGCAGGTCATGAGATGCAGAAGTCACTGCACGTTGCATGGGAAGTGGACAGTTGGCGGGGAATCCCACGCTCCTGGACACAGTGTTCTTTTTTTATCACATGTGCGCTACAGCAGTCTTGCCCCACAGACTTCCAAGACTGTAGGGCAGAGCTCTCTGTTTTTCTTTCAAGTTCCCTCCTGCCTACGTCTCCATAGGGTTCACCTGGCCTTTCAAGTGGGAAAGGCTGGTAGACAAACCAAGCGATGGGCACTGTGATCTTCTCAGTTCACGCCCAACAATCACCAAAGCTGTGTTCTTGGACTAACTCTAACTCCATCCACCCCGTGACAGCTTTTCTCTCCAGAAGTTCTGACCCATCTCACCCATGAACTGTCTGCCGGCTGGGTCAGTTGTACCTGCCCCACAAGACATGCCCAGACGTGTGTAGATTTGGGTAATGGGCCTGGTTTAGGCTGCAGCTAGCGACCATCACGATGTCTATGTCACTAAGAATGTGCTTCCGAGGACTAGCTAAGACAGCAAAGGGCCTACTGAGGTAGTGGAAGAGCCGAGGAGCCTCTGCACGGCCTTCCCCTGCCTTCCTCTGTGTCTCACACGCTGAGCAGGGCCAAGCCACACAGCGAATATATATCTTACTGAACAGGTGCCGCAAAGCTTCCACCAAGAGGAGAAGTTCTAAATCCCTGAGCGGAACTCTGCCCCCTGAATACCAGCCTACTGAAAACAAGCTGGAGAGAGTTGTAGGAAGCCAAGTCATCAAAAGCCAAGATGCTATGTAGACCCTCGTTTATACTAATGTACCGGGCAGCCCTGGGGTGTTCACTACTTTTTCCACTCTAGAGATCAGTGCATCACGCCCTCCTCCATCACTCTTGTTCTCCCATTAAGGGCACCTTATTTATTTCCTGCACATATGCATTGTCTTCTATAGGCTTTGCTGGGAAATGTGCTTAAAATCTTTTCTGTCCAAATCAACTTATTCTTGAATTAGCCTGTTCTGGTTCAGACCCTAACCAAGGGTACACTTTTTCCCTGTCTTGACCTGCAAAGGTTTTGCCTTTCAGGGAACTAACTGGATGGTTCAGAAGTTGGGAGCAGTGAACAGAGGCAAGACTCTAGAATAATCATGTTTAATATTCTGACCCCATTTTGCTCCCAGGTCTGCATGTCCTGAAATGTTGGGACTTCATCCCGCAGATGTCGGGGAACCACTGAAAATTTCTGAGAAGCATGATATGATGAAATCCCGTCTGCCCATAATGGTTTAATATGGATTATGAAGAGGAGGCCCCCCCAAAGCAGGTGACCCTGAGGAGAGAGCAGAATGATAGAGGGGCAGAATAAAAAAAAAAAAAAAATGAAGGCGGTTCTAAGTGAAGGAGGTGGATATCAGCAAAAGGAACGCAGCAATCAGGACTGGGCAATAATTTGGGAAAGAATAAAATGTACTCAATTTGAGATAAAACACATTTCAGGTAATGGTGTTTGAGATTGTTAATGGTATAGAGCTGAGGCTCGGACAGGGAAGATACAAAGATAAATACAGACAAAAAGAGTTAAAACTGTAGCACAGGATCGTATCACCAAAGGAGAGAACAGAGAGAACCGAACACCAAGAACTAAATAAACCCCAGGAACACCCACAGTTACCAGAATGGAAAGTGAAAAAAAGGAGATTCAGATTTTGGCCAGTAAGTGGACGTGAGAGGGTGACTTCTCTTGGAAGTCTTGTTAATTGGTATTACCCAAGAAACTCCTAAGTAAGGGCTGCTTCACTTTTGCCTCAGGGGTAAATGCTCAGACTAGCCTGGGAAGGCTCGGGTTCCTGGTAGCTCCAACACCAGAACATCACCCTGATGCGGTCTTCAAAGTCTCTCGTTCTAATGAAGACTTTTTTATACTTCCTTAACTACATTTCCCCATAAACAAGGCCAGTGCACTCTTGCCTTGGCTGCAATGAGGTTGCAGCAGTGATTTCAAAGGATTGATTGATATGTTAAAAATGTGCATGGGAGGACAGGCAGTGCCTGAAAAAAAAATAGGAGTTCAATAAACATATGTGGAGGAACCAACGAGTGCCTGAACAGGGACAACTTTCCTCTGCACCAACTTGATGGAGAAGTTGGAGAACCAAATCAAATGCTAAATGGCAATGGTGTTGTAGAGGTTGGCCAAGAGAGACAACAATACAGATTCGACAGAGATGATTTTTCCTCCTGAGCCAATAAAGACTTTGCAAGCCTGGTGTTGAGTATCCATGACGCCAAAAAAAACCCAAAAACAAAACAGAACAGAAAAAACAAACAAACAAACAAACAAAAACCTGTGGCCCTAAAAAACAGGGCTAAAATGAGCTGAGGACGCTACAGTTTAATTTTCAAAACTGAGTTCTGTGCAAGAGTCTTTGTAGCATGTCACCGATGACTGAAGTCAATCTCGCTCCATCAGGCTCAGCACCAGGCCAGCCTTCGGAAGGGTAATGATTAGCCTCCATTTTAGGTCTGCAAACTGAAAACATCTATAGCATTTGGAAGGAATCCTAAGGAGACTGATCAAAGAGATGAAGGGAATTAAAAAAAAAATAATAGGATAATTGGCCCCAAAGAGAAAGACAAAAAATACGGTTTATTTAACCAAAGAGAGAAGGCTGATAAGCCAAGAGTCATCTTTAAGCATTCTGTCATTGTGGTAAGCAGCTGGTCGGCTTCCCTGTAGGTAGCACAAGAGAAGACAGGCTTCCTGACAGGGGACACCAGAGTGGTTTTTCACCCAATTACTGCCTGCCTGCAGGGGCTGGATGGTTCTGTCTCGTAGACTGTAACAGGAAGTTGGATTTCTCGCTCTGAACGGTCCTTAGCATGAGGGTACCGCTATGGATGGAAACAGCTGTCCAGGGAAGAAGGAACAACTTTGGAGACACAGAAATCCTGTTCTATCTTTACAGCTCTGAAGTCCTCACATACATTCAGGCATCAAGAGATGTGAGAAGGAACTCTCACAAGAATGCTTTTTCTTAAGAAGCTTAAAAGGGTGGATTCTGAACCTTAAATCATAAAGATCTTTTTTAACATTGTTGTTGATTAGCTATAGGTCTGTTCTGCCAATGTCCCATTGCGCTGTTCAGAAAAAAAATTGTATTCAGTTGTCTATATTCCCAGCTAAGTGCAGAACACTGGACCATCTACCATCCCACAAACCTGAATGTTTACAGACTTTTGGAAAGTAAGTGACAACTTTTCTAAAAGGAATTGTTCACATGTAAGTTTCAGCCTCTAGAGAAAAATGACTAGATCGTAACATTTTTATTATTGTCCTCTCTATTCTTGTCTCCTTTGGAAGTCAGGGGTCACTTTATATCAGGTTCCAAGCTCGGGAACATTTGGCTACAGTCCATCCTGCCCTTTGAGTTTAGAAAATTACAAAGAACAAAACGAAAGATTCTTTTGTTACATTCTACAATCTCAGATTCATGAGTCATTGCAGCTTTTTGGTCACAGACTCCATTTAAAAAAGAAGCCAAGAAAAGTCCTTGTTAGATATTGTAGAGAAATGCAGAATCTAGCTGGGGCTCGGGACCACAGTGGTTTCAGAATGTCACTGTTCAGATCACAAATTCACCCTGTCGTCTCCTCCTGCTGAGCCAGGACACTGTGTACGGGAATGAGCGAGTGGCGGGCTCACATCTCAGTCTACATCTGCTTGCTAGACGGATTTCATCTGGGCTTATGGTCACTTGGCTTAGTTTGGAACAATATTGGATCCTGGTTGAACAACAGTCTCCTGGGATGTGCCCTTTACCCCGCCAATCTTGAAACGATTTCTACTTGATTTTGGCCCTTGTTTCTGTTTTAGCTTCTTGAACTCGATCTCCTGGTAATTTTTAACCATACGTCATTTCTTCAAACTGATTAAATACAAACAATTCTTCAGGTCTCTTGGCTTCTGTCCTCTGTCCTTGGCTGTAGGCAATGTTCCTGATGGCTTTCTGGGCCATTCTCTTCTTTCTATCATGTTCTAACCTTAATTGGCCAGCTTCACGTAGATATTGTGGCCTTACAAAGTTTTCATTTATTTCAGGATGAATTCAGCAACGGGAAAGTTGCTGACCTCAACAGGTAGCGTAATACAGTAAGTATAGAAGAGAACTTGGCGAGTACTTAGTATTTGTTGAATCGGTGTGTGAATAAATGACCTGTATCATAGTCAAGCTACTGGCAATTTTCTTTTTTGTAAACTAGACCTGCTACTCAAAATAAATGTACTCTGCAATTTATAGTCCCAGGCAATTGTAGAAGAACATTCTATTAACCATTAGCTATTTAGATTTATCTTTTTTAAGTTCTTAGTTTATTCATCAACCCTCTTCTGAAAAATCTGCACTATGACCACAGATAAAGTCACTGCAGAATACTTACTCCTTCTGTTGTGCAACCTATAGGTCACTTGTGCCAGCACCAACATTGGCTTCTGCAGTCCCCCTGACTTTCTTCATTCTGTTATTGCATTCCTTTGGCTGTTTCCTTGAGACCTTTTTTCTTCTCATACAGCCCATATCTTGCAAGTCTATGTTTGGGTTAACTTTTTTTTTGCATAATCCAAGGACTCCTAAATCATGCCAAAGCCAGTTGTCTTCCAACCACCAAAATGGGCTCTGAATCCAAGGACAAAGATGACATCTGGTGTGGTTTTGTACATTTTGGCTAGTTTCCCCCCAAATTTTGTCTTAAGTACTATTGCCTTTCTGTGGTGGAGAATATCAATGACCATTTGTTGGTCATTGGAGCAGTTCAGGTCACTGAAGTGGTTGGCTGGATATGAACTTCCTAGTCTGGATAGCTACTGTGTCGTTCATGATGGTGGCAGGCGAGCTTCAAGCAGCCAGGGAGGAAAAGGCTAGCTATTTAAATTTAAATTCATTAAAATTAAACAAAATTTCAATTCCTCAATCACACTACACATATTTGAAGTTCTCAACAGCCATATGTGGTAGCATCTACTAGATCCAACAGTCAGGATACAGACCATTCCCATCGCCACAGAAAAGTTCTTCTCTATAGTCCTAGAGTAGACCATTTTCAAATTTATCTGTATAACATTGGCTCTCTGGATACTTTTGTCCAAATACTGACTCTATTTAGCCTTTCAACACACCTCAAGTACTAAAAACCCTTGCCCTAGTCTGAAAGCAGATAACACTATAGTTTCTTTACCCAACCCAATGACCCAATGGTAAGAAATATTGGCAAGGAAATGGGCACCTGGATGGCTCAGTGGGTTAAGGCTTTTGCCTTCGGCTCAGGTCATGATCTCGGGGTCATGGGAACGGGCCCCGCATTGGGCTCTCTGCTCAGAGGTGAGCCTGCTTCCCCCCATCTCTCTCTGCGTGCCTCTCTGCCTACTTGTGCTCTCTGTCAAATGAATAAATAAAATCTTAAAAAAAAAAATATCGGCAAGGAGAAAGTTGACTTTTCTGTCATCTGAGTAACAAAAGAGGATGCTGCATTTTTGTTGTTGTTGTTGTTGTGTGTGTGTGTGTGTATGTGTGTGTGTGTGAAAGATATATTTGAACCAAAGACTTCATATCATCATTAATTCATTCTACATAAAATCCTCAATCCTCATATGAAATACGCTCTACAGAGCACAAAGAAACCTGTAAACCTTCTCCTTTCACAGGATGATCAATGTTCTTCAAATGTACAAATGCCCTGGGGTCGTCCTGGTAACTGCACGTAGAGCGCCCAAGTTCTGGAAACAGTTCAGGTGGTGGAATCCGCAGCAGAGCACAACAGCATTTGGCGCCAAGGGAAGAGGAGCATCTGTAAACAGGTTTCTAGCAAGCTTCATTTTTATTTTTAATTTATTTAGGGTTTTTTGTTAACAAGAATTATGTTTACAAATAACACTCCCTGAGTTTGCAATCATAGCTTAGATGTGCAATTCTATACATACACACACATATGCCCATATCTGCATATATGCACAACTGTATATATGTACATGCACACACGTGCACACAAGCACATGCAAACACTGACTGACTGGTATTCAAATAGATTTTATGGTGAAAGAAGTAATCCATCATCTTCTAGATCACTGTATCTTACCAAATTAGCTATTCAGGCTTGTAATTAAGATCTTGCAAGAGCATAGCCACACACAAAGAAGCAGCACTCAGGTCAAGTGGTTGGTAAACGATATTACTTTCTATTGCTTGGACAGAGGGCTGCTGCAGGGTACAAGCAGGACCGTAAAGATGTGATTGGGTCCATTCATCTGCAGCATTAACTTTGTGGGATGACAGGAGGTCCAAGTGAATGAATGTGCACACCAAAGCTGGACCTTCACCCTTAATTAAATCTACTTCATCTTCTCAATCTTGCAAAGGACCCTAGCACCTCACTACTACCAAAGAAAATCAGAAACAGAATAAACAAAATCTTAAAAAAAAAAAATCCGAACAGTAAGAGCAACGCCAACAACTACAGTATTGAGTAAAATGCATCAAACCCTTCACTACCAAATTTAGAACTCACGCTAGAATGAGTCGATGCAGAAGTTTAGTAAACCAGAAACCTTGCCCCAAATGATAAAGAAGTGAGGACTTTCCAATGAAACACAACGAACAGAGCGTCCATGTTTGTTTCTACTTCTTTACGATTTCCTACTAAAATGACATTACCCACATAAAAACAGAATAAACACAAAAGGACAATGAACATTTGAGAAAACAGTAGGGGAGGCACAGCACCAAAAGTTCGAAAGTCGTTCAGTAGATGGACGCAGGGAAGTTTCCCAGGCTCATTAGAGAGAGCCTGAACTCTAAGTCTGAGAAGCAGGTAAGACATGGGAAGCCCGCAGAGATGCAAAATTCCAGGAAGATTCAGGAACTGTGTCTTAGAAGGAACAGGGAGGGATGGAGAAGAAAACAAGAGTATGGTTGAGTCCTTGGGTTCCAGGGATTCCCGCCATTTCCTCCCCTGCCCCTCACGACCAGAAGACTGTGAGGTCACTCTCGGGACGCTGAGTCAGACAGGCTTGGTTATCTGGGTACTGGTCGCTCTCCTCAGTGCAACAGAGGATTAAGGGAAAGTCTACACATTCACCGGTGAGACCTTCTCCCCTCCCTGGCTTTCTTCCTCTACGTGGCTCCTGGAACTCTGGCACCAGACCTTTAGACCCTCCCCACCCTCCCAACCCCAGCCAGCCTCGCCCCCAGGCAGAACACTGACCGTCTGAGGAAAAAGGCCTAAACACACCAACATTCAGGAGCTGGGCCCTCACAGTTTCTCAGGCAACAGACATTGCCTGAGAGGGTGAGTAAAGAATGAAATCCAGTCTTTACCCCCCATACAAGGGAGGGGGCTACCTTTTACTAATCAGCGTGAAGTCATCCACAGGTCAACAACTCATGTGCTCCAGGGAATCCTCTTTTCTGATTCCTACAAAGGGGCTATATGGGTCAACTGCAGTCCTGTTGAGTGGTCTCCTCGCCAACGGTCAGAACTTTGCCTCCTTCAGTGAAGTGTGCCAGCCCACAGGTCCCCTCTTCCCACTACACAAACACACACACACACGAAACTTTCAACTGGCGTTACAGCAGTGTGCCTTTAAAATAGAAACGGACGACCAAGGGTCACCGGCCATGAAGAACACCAAAAGCCAAAAGCAAACAAACAAAAGCAGGAACCAAGAGGAAAGGTAAAGGAAACTTGAAAAAAAAAAGTTTGTTATCCTCAGATGGATAAGAGAAGCTATTGTATCTTATTTTATAAGAAAGGACACAACAATAAAAATAAAACAGTCAAAAACATGCAGCAGTAGGAAGGAAGGATAACACCGAAGAAGACTTGAAGAGTAGAAAAAAGGGGGCGCCTGGGTGGCTCAGTGGGTTAAGCCTCTGGCTTTGGCTCAGGTCATGATCTCAGGGTCCTGGGATCGAGCCCCACATTGGGTTCTCTGCTCAGCGGGGAGCCTGCTTCCCCAACCTCCTCTGCCTGCCTCTCGGCCTACTTGTGATATCTGTCAAATAAATAAATAAAATCTTAAAAAAAAAAAAAAAGAGTAGAAAAAAGCCCCAAAGATGGAAAGCAGTAGGGAAGAGTGGGAAAAAGATGCTTCTAGAGAGGCATGTTTGAAGAGTGAATCTCCCATGTACCTGTTCTCAGGAAACCACAGAGAGACGCCTTCTACCCCAGGGAGTGAAGCAAACAAGCAGGAAGTAGGACATGACATAGGGCAGAGGTGGTGGAAATATCCCAAATGATGGCGAATGGCAGCTCTGAGGCGGGATCACAGAGCAACTCACGTAGAGAAGAGCTCCAGAAGGGAGCTCCAGAAGGGAAGACATTCTCCAAGATGTCTTGTAAGTAACAAATGGTGATAGTCTGATTTGCATTTATCTGACTTCTTTGTCTTTGTCAATTTGGTTCCAAATTCGAGTGAAGGAAAGGTCTGTTAGGTACTGCTCCCCCAAACAGCAACACTGTTATAGTTTTGTACATGCACGAAGGAAGAGAGTCTCTCAGAAAAGGAAATAATAAATGAATTCATGAATGAAAATACATACATAAACTAATTAGTTGATAAGAATATCTGCTGTGATGGGACGGGCTGTTTCCAGATGTGCCAATCAGGCTATAAATTAATGATATTAATGACTCATGTCCTCAAAACTCCTAGTATCCTGAGCATCTGGAAGCCACAGAAGACGGATTTACTCTTGTTTGAGTGGGCTTGGGAGGATTATAGAAGATTTCTTCCTGACTCTTCCGATTTCCACTAGGATAATTTTCTCTAGAAAGTTCCAGCCTCTCTTGTGTGCCTCAGTCTTCCACAGTCATGAATTGAGGCCAGAGGGGCCATGGGGAGGAGCTGGGTATAGAGAGCTCAGCTGCTTCCTCCCTCATGCAGGAAAACTCCAGTCTGGTCTTTCCTCTCACTGGCGGAAATCTCACAGGGGCAGGCCCTCCCCTCCAACGGTCCATGATTCTCCAGGGCCACCTGCTTGGCTGGATAGGTCTGTTCAGTATTAAAAGCCCACTTTTGCCACACACACCCCACCACATTCTCCAAGATGTCTTGTAAGTAACAAATGGTGATAGTCTGATTTGCATTTATCTGACTTCTTTGTCTTTGTCAATTTGGTTCCAAATTCGAGTGAAGGAAAGGTCTGTTAGGTACTGCTCCCCCAAACAGCAACACTTTATAGTTTTGTACATGCACAATGGTGGGTAGCAGTGTATTCTACAGAATGAGCCATATGTAAAAAGAACAATTTAAAATTCAGGATTCAATGACTAATTTCCTAGAGTATAGAAGAGAGAAGAATCTCCTTCCTAGGACTGTTTCTTTGCTTTAAGAGAAAATATGTTAATTGTGAAATATTCCAAACATACAAAGAGAATAGAAAATATTACAAAAACACTTGTGAATCATCACCCAGCCATAACAAAGTGTAACATTTTTGCCATGTTTGCTTCTTACCATATATTGTTTTTTTAAAGATTTATTTATTTATTTGACACAGAAAGAGAGAGGAAGGGAGAACATGGGGAGGGGTGGTGGGGTCAGGGAGAATGAAACGGGAATCAGTCCCGGGACCCTGAGATCATTTCAGGTCATGACCTGATGTGAAATCAAGAGTTGGACGCTGAACCAACTGAGCTATGCAGGCACCCCACAGACCATATATTAAAAACAAATACATAACAGATACAGCTGAAGCCCTCTGAGATCATATACTATTTCTCTCTCTCTCTCCAAAGAAAACTACTATCTTGAAACTGGCATCGTTCTGGAATTCTGATGAATGTGTTTTCCCAATACTTTTAACATACACTTACGTATAGACCATATATACACCATATTTGTATGGTCTATACGTATGTATAGACCACTGTTTTATGGATTTTCGCATTTTAACAAGTGGCATCATACTGAATATACAATTCTGCAACTCGTGTTTCCCAGGCAACATTAGCGATTAAACAGTGATGCCGGTGGAGAGTATTAGGCCCAAGAACACTTGACCTGAATCAAATCCTGGCTCCAACCTTGAACCTGTGTGACTTCTGGCATGAGACCCACTCTCTCTACACTTCAGTATCCTCATTTACAGAATGGGAGTAAGAAATGTCCCCCCTTCATGGGCTGTCGGTTAAGAGCCCACGAGCTGCTCTGGATAGAGAACTCAGAGCCACACCTGGCACATACCAGAGCACCTGCACTGAGTCTTCCTTCTTGGTGGGACTGACGTGTTGACATGAGGTTGACTACCCAACACTCTGAGCTTACTTCTGTCATCTTCTTCTGTATTTTCTCTTCCCTTTGTTCATTTTCTTTCTTTTCTTAACTTTTATTGAACGGACATTTTCCTCAATTCCATGTTCTTCCCTCTTCCAGTTTAAACATTTATTTATTTATTTATTTATTTATTTAAGAGAGAGACAGCGAGAGAGCATGAGCGAGGAAAAGTCAGAGGGAGAAGCAGACCCCCCATGGAGCTGGGAGCCCAGTGCAGGACTTGATCCCTGGACTCCAGGATCATGACCTGAGCTGAAGGCAGTCACTTAACCAACTGAGCCATCCAGGCGCCCCCCTCTGCCAGTTTAGAAGCTATAATTTTATCCAGTTATTTTTTTTCTGGAATCACAAATTTAATCACCCATTGAACATATGCACATACAATCTCCTTGGTGCTGTCTAGTATCTTGGTTTAATGTTTTTAAAAATATGAAAAAATAGCTATTTGTTTGCAGGTGACAGTTAATTACATGTACAAATCCATTGATGAAACTCCATGCTCACTATTGCTTCCTGTATGTCTTATTTTTTTCCTTTGGTCTTGCTTTTCTTCCTATTTAAGTACATCCTTTAATAATTCTCATAGTGATGGTATGTAAATAATAATTATCCTTTAGCCTTTGGATAACTGAGAATTTATACTTTTTCTCACAAATGATGGCGTTCATTCTGGATGAATATAATGCCATGTGTAGTGAAAGTTTTCTTTTAATAAGAATGTGCTGATGACAAAATAAATGAATGGGTGAGTCCACGGCGGGGCACCAAGGCAGGGTCATCCAAGAAGCCTAATACGATAACATACGGATTCCAGAAATGGATGTTACTTTGCTCTCTAATAAACTGTTTCATATTAGAATTTGCTGGGGAAGTGTGTAAACCTGGCAATTCACAGACCTGTACCCCTGGGGGGAAAATATATGTTTATAAAAAATAAAAAATTAAAAAAAAAAGCTTCATGTTAAGACCAAAGAAGTCTGAATGAAGTATTATTTAATAGGAGTTGAACTGAACATCTGTTTCTTGATAAATGGTCCTGAAGTCATGGGTCCTAATACCTGACCCAGCTAAAGGTTAGGAAATAGCACGTTACGACTGGAGAGGAACAGAGAACAGCATCTGATTTCAGCTGTCACAATTACATGGGGGCATCGAGAAATACATCACAAGGCAGCCTTCTTTATTAAGGAGCCTGCAAGTTAATAGGCATTGCTAGGGCAACAAAGAGAAACTCCAAGCCAGAAGGATAGATTCAGGTACTGAAAAGAAAGGGAAGTATAAAAAATGGTATAAAAGCTCATTTTTGCTTACATTATCTGTTTTAATTTGACCCCAGAGTATATTTATCAGAACATTTGGAAAAAACCCACATTAGGCCAGGTACACTACATTGCTACTTAGGAATAAAAGCTTTGTAAGAGAGAGCAAGGTTGTTCAAGTTATGGAGGCAATTCTTTTTTTTTTTTTTTTTTTCCTAGTTAGATGTTAGCAATGTTGGTGGTCACCGCCTCAACCCACTTCATAGATCACAATGCTTCTCAATCACAGCCACATATTTCCTACCACTCTTGGATTTTTGCCACCTTTATTCATTCATTGATTTTGATATAACATTACATGCTAAGTCTGGGCATTGTCTTCTGCCCAGAAGAAGAATGTCCCTTCCACTGACCTGGTAATAGTTTGAATGGCTTTCCAATGGTATGTGAAGTATTCTCGTGACTAAATATCAAGGAGAATGACATGACTACTTTTTGCTCTTATGTAGTATTTATTTGTTCTCCGACTGAACGGCTTTAAGTTGAGTAAGAAAAGGGTGACTGGGGAAAATGTTAGCTCAGCTCTTAGTGGTAGAAACAAAATTATTATCTTGTCCCCAAAGAGGTACTGCATGACCCTTAAAATAAGATGAGGCAGATCTAAAGTTGACAGAATTGTCAGCTTCTCCCAAACTCAATCTCTACTTACTTAGGATTAAAGTAATCTGCTTAAGGCATACTCCAGTGAGGTTTTTGAAAATTTTTAATTAATTAATTAATTAATTAATTATAAAATATTTATTTGAGAGAGTGAGAGAGAGAGAGAGAACACAAGCAGGTGCTAGGGGCAGAGGGAGAGGCAGACTCCCTGCGAACCTGGGAGCTCAACATGAGACTTGATCCCAGGACCTTGAGATCATGACCTGAGCCAAAGGTACACACTTCTGCTCCTTGAGTGAAATTTTTTTTAAAAGAATATAGTTATTTTTAAATAAAAATATATTTTATTATTAAAAATTATTATATTAAAATATTTTTAAATCTTTTAAGAAAAGGATTTTATTTATTTATTTGGCAGAAAGAGAGAGAGAGAGAGCACAAGGATGGGGGAGTAGAAGAGGGAGAAGCAGGCTCCCTGCTGAGCAGGGACATCTCCCCACTAGATGGCATTGTGTCCAATGATGAGGGCTCAATTCCAGGACTTTAGGATCATGACCTGAGCTGAAGGCAGACCCTTAACCAACTGAGCCACCCAGGGGTCCCAGAAAGAATTGGATTATTAAAATCATCTTCCAAAGTCCCTTCTAAGTTTAGGACAGAGAAGAGAATATTGTCAATTAGAATCTTAACTGATTTTGTGACAACTTTTACACTTATGTTAAATAGCCTAATTTATATCTTTTCATTTTATGTATATATTTTAGCACAAATAACCATTACACATCAGGTACCAATAAATATTTTACAAGATTTGGAATATACGTTTTACTTGCTATCATAGAAGATTTTAGTTATTCTCTCTTTTATGAAACACTATTGGCTATATCACTATTGGTATATCTGAAGTTGACTCCTTGATTTGGAATGGAACTCCTCATTAGTACAGTACATTTATAGAAAAAAAATGGCCCATTTTTCCATAAACTAGATGGCATTGTGTCCAATGATGAGATCTAGCAAAAGGCAAAGCTTGGTTCTACTGGGGAACCAATAGAAAACAGAATTCAACAAATACTTATTAAATTTTTACTATGTATAAGACATTTCCATGGATTCTGACAAAGGTACAGAAAAGAACAAAGCACTATTCTTGCCTTGCAAGAAACTGAAAACCTGGTAGAACAGATACATACTCAAACACTCAAACCATGGTAAACACCATAGAAGACCTAAGGGAAAAGTGTCAGGTCATCAAAGGAAGTCTTGCAAATTGTTTAATGATTACAACATCAACAGTAACCTAGTGCCAAATGTAGATATTGGAAACTCTGCACAGGTGCATACAGTTCGATGAAAGAAGAGACAGGGAAGAACCACTCAAATTCCGTGCAAAGACACTCATAAATGAGGATCTAGTACAGAGAACCCAAGTAATTAAAGGACTGACGTGGTGCTTGTAAAATCAAGTTAATTTAAAAGGTGCTCTAAATAAAACTAAGTTTCTGAAATTTTTAAAAAATCATTTATATTTGTGTTGCAAAAGTCAAAATCAATGTGATTGAGTCACTTTATTTTACAGTTGCCAGAAAATCATGCCAAAATGTCATCAATAATTGCTCTTTGTACTTTCCAAGAATTAGCACATAATTTCATTTATAACCTAAGTCTTATTAATTATAAGGAAAATAAACTTATGTTTATAACATAATTTTCAGTTACATTTTGTAAGTTAAAGTCCCTAATCAACCCTCTTATTCTTGCCAAGTATAAAATGTGGGTCCCATTCCCCATTTGAAGTGGATTCCCTTTGATGGGACTTATCCCCTACTGTCCATCATCCCTGGTTTAAAAGAAAGAAAAAGCATTAGGAAAAGATTCAGAAAAGGGAAAGTGTAGACACGTCAGGAGAAAAAAAAATAGATTAATTTGATTTGAAAGATCAGTTGAAATTAGATAAAAAGGGGACACAGACGGGTCAATTTTAGTTGGTGGGCACCAGGGAGACCTCAAAGTTTATTTGGATGGGAGACTGAAATGACCCGTGGTGCCCTTAAGAAAACAACTTTGGTTTCGGTTACCAGGCTGGGTTTAAGTAGAAATGAGGAACAGGAAGAGCCCTTATAAAAGCACAGGCAAGAGGTCAACGAGGCATGGGGTCACGACAGAGAGAATAGCCAACCAGTGGGATGAAAGGGAGGAACAGGTGTGGGGTGGAAAGCAAATGCCAAAATTTGCTTGGCACGAGTTGAACTCCACAGGCAGCTCCAGCCCTGGGTCTAAATCTAACATAACATAATAAAAAATAAAAAAAAATTAAAAATAAAAAGGAAATAAAGAAATCACAAAGGAGAAATCAGGGCTAAAAATAAAAGGATTTGGGGTCTTCTGCACAGGAAGTCCTGGGGTAAATGAGATCGCTGACAGAGAGAGAACACAAAAAGAAGAGAGTTCAAGGCAAAGCCTTGAGTATTGGCTGTATTTTAGGAGGAAAGGGAAGAGTCACTTAGGAAGGAGAGAGAGTGTGATTGCAGTTAGAGAGAAAGCAAGGAGAGTTGAGGTGCCGAGTGGCCAGGGGAAGAGGTGCCTCAGAAGGAGGCTCTGAAGGAAGGAGGGTGAAGACTGAGAACAGGTTCACATGGGATGATGAGGTCACTGGATGTGGGCTTGAAGAAAAAGTTTTTATCAGAGAGTTAACCAGAGGTTTGATTTTGTTGGATGGACCTGTTCACATACTTGCCCCCTCCTGCCTGGAGACCTGCACGTTATGTCACAGAGAAGCAGCCCTGCACTGGGTGTGGTGAAGATGGGATCCAGCCCTGGCTTCCCAAAGTAGCCCTCGACCCGGTGCCCATCACACACCCCTCTGGACGTGGACATTGTCACTTGTGTAACGGGAGATGGAACACACTGGGGAGAGGGGCTCACACCCAGCTGGCATTGCATACTGACTACCATTACCAAAAAAATAAAAAGTAACATTCCTTCTCCAAGGAACATTTTAGAGGTTATTAAAAGCATTGGTTTTAGGGTGCCTGGGTGGCTCAGTGGGTTAAAGCCTCTGCCTTCAGCTCAGGTCATGATCCCAGGGTCCTGGGATGGAACCTGCATCGGCTCTCTGCTCAGCAGGGAGCCTGCTTCCCCCTCTCTCTCTGCCTTCCTCTCTGCCTACTTGTGATCTGTCTCTGTGTCAAATAAATAAATAAAATCTTTAAAAAAAAAAAAAAAAAGCATTGGTTTTAGAAGCAGATGCATTTGAGATGGGTGCTGGCTTGGGGGACTCATAGATCTAGAGCACTAAAAAGGGATTTAGGCTCTAAACTGTGGTTTCCCCTTGGGTCAGCTGAACTCCCCACAGGCTGTAGTAAGTAGCTCCCCCACAGGCTGTAGTAAGAATTACAAGAGACATGGAAAGATTCTAACTAGCATTCCTGGTACCTAAAAAAGTTTGTAAATATTTGTTGGCTAAATGAATAAACACCGGCTGGTATTCTTGGAAAAAGTAAAGCTAAAACAGGATGGAGTCATTCAAGGAAGAGCCATCTGAAGGAGGTATGACCTGGAAATAATACCAAGTATGAACGGGAGGATAGAGTTTACAGGGACACTAATGAAGAGTCTTATATCTTCTGGGCTCTAATATCAGCTCTTTCCCTTAATGGTAGCATGACTTGAGCAAGTTGTCTCATTCTAAAGCTTGGGGACAGGAAAAAATTGAAGCAAAAATGTCAGACTTTCTACATAAATTAAATCTGAGGGTTGAGTCCATGAAGGTTAACTACATTGTTCTCAGTCCTTGTTTTGTAGATTTGTATCATAATAATCATAATTTTAAAGTTACTGATCAATTGGGACACTAATATTTGCATAACATGAAAATAATGTGAGGGTCAAATAAAATAAAGTAAAAAATATAACTTTTTTCACACGGTTAGTGCTCAATACACAGTTGCTGTTGTTACTTATCACTAGAAGTATGATGACTAAGAAGTACAAGCAAAGAGGGAGGAGTAAGCATGAGTACAGTGAGCACGAGTAGGTCTACCGGGCAAGAGGCGGACAGTGCACAGGGTGGAAATGAAATGAGCTTGACTGAAACCAAGAGGGAAGCCTGGCTAACTAAAATGCTGAGTTTCTATGATTTAGGGGAAAAAAATTATATCAACTCAACAGAGTCACTCTGGTTGATTTATGTGAATCAGACATTCTCAGTGATGTAAGTGTTTCATCAATAAAATTGAAAACATAAAGGGGTGCCTGGTTGGCTCAGTGGGTTAAAGCCTCTGCCTTCAGCTTAGGCCATGATCCCAGGGTTCTGGGATCTAGCCCCGCATTGGGCTCTCTGCTCTGTACGGAGACTGCTTCCCTTCCTCTCTCTCGGCCTGCTTCTCTGCCTACTTGTGATCTCTGTCTGTTGTATAAATAAATAAAAATCTTAAAAAAAAATTGAAAACAAAATACGTTGATGATCTCCTATGTATATAGATACAAGAGAGATGTATACAAATTGCTCACCAAGGGAAATCCAGAAAAATGTTCACAGGAGCGAGCACTATCTGTAGAAGCATCAACAAGAAAACTGCCCAGATATCCATCAACGGAAATGGATAAAATGTGCTAGATCCCTACAGTGTAATACTACACAGCAGTAAGAAGAAACAATTTTGGGTGCCTGGATGGCTCAGTAGATTTGGCATCTGCTTTCGGTTCAGGTCATGATCCTGGGGTCCTGGGATCAAGCCCCATATCAGGCTCCCTGTTCCTTAGGGAGACTTCTTCTCCCTCTTTTTCCCTGTCTCTTATGAATAAATAAATAAAATCTTAAAAAAAAAGAAACATTTTTAACTACATGTATCAATAAGATAACTTACAAAAAATGGCAAGAGAAATAAGCTAAACACTTAAGCACATGTACTGTTTGATTTCATGTAAATGAAGCACAGAAACAGACAAGAAAAAGTCTATGCTGCTAGAAGTTAGGCAGATAGCTACTGGGGGATGGGAGAACCATTGATGGGACAGGAGTGTGAGTGGGGGCTTCTCAGGGCACTGGTGTGTCTTGTTTCTTGGGAGGGACACTGGTTATATGGGTGTATGTTCAGTTTGCCAGAATTGACCAAGATGTGTACTTAATACACATGGATTTTTCTATATGTATATTTCAGTAAAAATAAAAATAAAAGGCAGGGGGAAAGATGGTGTGAATGATGACAGTTTTATAAGTGAACTCCTTCCAAATCTAGGGTCCCCAGGGGACCCTGGAGGAGAAAAGAATGAAATACTCATTGAGTCACTTGAGAATTTCAGCAGTGGAAAAGTGTAATTTATGTTCAGAGATGGTTAACATAGCACAATTGTGTGGAAATAAAGAATTTATATATGAATTCAAAACAAGTCTCAGATGCAGAGATCCAGATGGGGATTTTTATTTACTTATATGTGATTCCAAAAAAATCTATCTTTGGAGATTAACCTGGAGATTAACTCCCACAAATAATGGAAGTGTCTGGCATTCACACAGGGGAAGGTTCACTGGGGGCCCAGTTGGCTGATTCTGAAATGGATGCACTACGAAAGAAATTTATTTAAAAGAGTTGACTAAAAACAGCTGCACTTTGTCATCAGAATAAAAATCCACAAGTATTCTAAGACTTCAAAAAATATGACAAACAATGTGACCTCATTAACCCTCAGAAAAGGCATTTCTGCCATGCTTGTGTTTGATCACCATTTATCTCTCCTCAAAATCTCTTGCAATGCCTGCCTTGAGAGATGCATCCAGAAAAGTGTAAAGGGGGTAGAACTTGAAAGAAATAATAAAACACTTTGTTCCCCATGTGAAATCTGATTTTTTTTTCTTTTCTGAGGTTTTGCACATTCTCAGTTGCACTGAATTCTATTGTACAGTTAAGAGGGCTTAACTATGGGTTGAGGCCTTTAAAATAGAAGCAAAATGACAGGAAAACTTGAGAGGTTTAGGGGTTAGTTTTAGGCATTATCCTGTCATGTCCTTTGTTCCAGTTCTCCCCAAGAAGGAACCTACTTAAGAAAACACCCGTGGCTGCCAACTTAGGTTACTGAGGGAAATTATAACTCCTTCCTGGGACAGTGGTTAAGAAAAAAGTCAACTGGCCCTTTTTTAAAATTATTTGGAATTACTTCTCCCCAAAAGGCAGCGGCCAAATAGGGTGTCTTCCAGATTTATGACTTCATTTTGTTCCCTGTTTCCATAAACAATATTGAGAGTCTCTCTTTAATGGAGTGACACATTCTGTACCCGCCAGAGAACATAAGCTCTAAACCAGAGTGAACGTAAACTACAGTTTCAGGGGGTTTAGAAATTGTTTCTACGAAGACTAAGTGAGATGGACAGTGGAAAAATTAACCAGCTAATTCGGGCAAAAGTATCTCCAATTTTTTGAGGGACTAAAAAAAGACCTTCAGATCAGCTAATTGTATTATCTGCGTAACTGTGCGAGTCGAGTCTACGCTGTCCTTTGTGTACATAAAGCTCAGATGTTTTCTGGTTGTGTAATAACACAACCTGGGAGTGAAAAGATTTTACTAGTTCATGAAATGCTTGCCCAGAGTACTCGCATGTAACAGTACATATGGAGAATACGAAGTACTTCGGGGTGGATAGGACGCTATCACTTAGGAACAGAAGAGAATTCAGAAAATCATAGTGTATATTCTAATCGGAGAGGACTTGGGAGACCATGAGTCCAAATTCACCACACTTCAAAGGAGAGAAGAGAACCCGGGGATCTGGAATGAGAACACGTCTATGGGACGCAGGGTTGCTGCAAAGACTCCTAGTTCAGTTCATACCCTCTGGAGCCCACAGTCCATGGAGTAAGTAGGCTTCCTGTTTTCCCAGCGTCTCACGCATCATCAGGAACCACAGAAGTTACTCAGCACAGATGCGTTGTGTAGGTTAATTTCTGTAAATATCTAACTTGCAATGCCTTCTTGAGTCTGATTTCAGATTCCTCATTTCAGAGTCCGTGTAAAATGTTCAAAAGTTAAATCATTCAAAACAGAGATTTTACAAAAGTAAACCTGTATTTACTTTCGAATGCTCCATCAAGCTATTCCGCAATGCATCAAATGTGCATGATCTAATTTGTCAATACTCACATGCATTTATCCTACAAGTAGATTTTTAGCCACCGTTCGTGAACAAAATACAGTGTTATCACTTTCATAACATAAGCCACAAACTCACAAAGATGAGTTAGACTGGACACTACCTCCACCAGATGTTAATATGTTTTCAACCATAAAATTTGTATTGTGGTAAAGAATACTTTAAGTAATCACCTAGTTTTCAAAACATAGTACTTTTTTCCTATTTTGCGAAGTCTTGCTTTACTAATGTGTTTTCACTACTAAAAGATGTAGTTGTGGCACAAATATGCTAGGTTATGCTATCATGATTCCTGAAAATGTCAAGATCACATATTCCTCCAGAGGTCAAAGGCAAGCATTTCATAAGCTACTGTGGCCATGAGAGCAGCAACTGTATTTGGGTTCAAGGAAGTGAAAATTTCTAAGCAAGGTATCCACTACCTCGCTATGACACATGTAACTATAAACTATTATATATATATTTTTAAGATTTTATTTATTTGCCAGTGAGAGAGAGAGAGAGTACACACAAGCAGGCAGAGAGGCAGGCAGAGGCAAAGAGAGAAGCAGGCTCCCTGCTGAGCAAGGAGCCGGATGCGGGACTCGATCCCAGAACCCTGGGATCATGACCTGAGCCAAAGACAGCGGCTTAATCAACTGAGCCACCCAGGCATCCCAAACTATTATATTTTTTCAACAAATACCTAAGCACTAACATATCCAGACAACTGCACTGTTTCAAAGGTGATGCCTGTTGTACCAGAGTTGTTACTATTATTCTAACCCTTCTGGAACTGCTTTTAGAGAACACAGCTCATTCTTTTGACTATCTGCAAGGATGGAAAATCTTTTTCCTTTGAAAATGGAAAATAGTCTGAGAAGAGTCAAAAATGGTTTCAGACCATGGCTAGAGAAGTAGGTGTGTATCTAAAAGAATGAGTGACTACAACAGCAATTTGAAGAATTTTTCCAGGGTGGCTCCAAATTCCCAAATCTGTGTTTATGCAGTTTCGAAAACAAAACAAAACAAAACTTTGTTCTAGTTTTATTTAAGAGAGTTGACAATAACTTTTCTTTAAAAAATCTTCCCCAAAATTTCAAGAAAATATTTTGAGAATTATAGAGTAAGTACAAATTTCCAGAGCAAATATCTCAAGGACACACATTGTCTTTTTTCTACATATCTATCAATATTTTGATTGTGATTCAAAATTGCTATGCTTGTTTCACATCAGCTGTATTTTTTCTTTTTATCTTTTGATCCCCTTCACCCATATTTCTCACATGCCCACCCCCTCCCTGATTCTGGCAGCCACCAATCTGTCCTCTGTATCTATGAGCTTTTCATCTTTTTTTCTTTTAAGATTCCACATGTAAGAGAGATCATACAGTACTTGTTTTTCTCTGTCTGACTTAGCTCACTTAGTATAATACCTCAAGTTTCAGCCATGCTGTCACAAATGGCAAGATCTCGTTCTTTTTAGTGGCTAAGTAATATTCCATTGTATACATACACCACATCTTCTATAGCCATTCATCACTACATGGACACTTGGGCTCTTTTCATAGTTTGGCTACTGTAGATAACAATGCAATAAATATAGAGATGTAAATTTTTTTTGAATTAGTGTTTTCATTTTCTTTGGGAAAATACTCATGAGTGGAATTGTTGGATCATATGGTAGTAGTTCCATTTTTGATTTTTTGAGGACCCTCCATAACTGTTCTCGATGACACAAATTTACATTGCCACCAACAGTGCATAAAGGTTCCTTTTCCTCCACTCTTGAACTTGTTATTTCCTGTCTTCTTGATAATAGTCATTCTGACAGGTGTAAGGTGATATCTCATTGTGGTTTTGATTTGCATTTCCCTGGTGATTAATGATGTTGAGCAGCTTTTCATGTATGTGTTCACTGGAAAATCATCTATTCGGATCTTCTGCCCATTTTTAAGTCGGATTGTTTTATGTTGCTATTGAGCTGTATGCATTCTTTATATATGTTGGACATTAATTCCTTATCAGATACATGAGTTGCAAATATTTTCTCCCATTTGGTATGTATTTTTTTCATTTTCTGAATGGTTTCCTTTGCTGTGAAGAAGCTTTTTAATATGATGTAGTCCCACCTGTTGATGTGTGCTTTTGTTGCTTTTGCTTTAGGTGTCAGATTTTTAAAAAATCATCACCAACACTTATGTCAAGAAGCTTATCACTTATGTTTTCTCCTAGGAGGTTTATGGTTTCAGGTCTCACATTCAAGTCTTTAATCTTTTTTGAATTCATTTTTTTGTGCATGGGATAAGACAGTGGTCTAGTTTCATTCTTTTCCATGTGGCTGTCCAGTTTTCCCAACACCTTTTATTTCCAAAACTATCCTTTCCCCACTTATATTCTTGGCTCCTTTGTCATAAATTAATGGACCATATATATATGAGTTTACTTCTGGCTTCTCTATTCCATCCCATTGATCTGTATGTCTGTTTTATGCCAATACCATATTGCTTTAATTACTGTAGCTTTGTAGTATAGTTCAGAATCAGGGAGGTATCCCCACAATAAGTCTGCTGACTGTGAAAACTGCATGAGCATTTCTATTATAGAAATGTGAGCAATTTCAGAATGCAATACATAAACTGAATTCTCTAACTAAAAGTTCTCTAAACTGCAATAAGTGTAAACCCAGGATTGGGAAAACAAGGCTACTCTGATAACAACTGAAATGAACAATGTGTCTGTGTACATGTCTTAACTCTTTTTCACCATGATGTAATTCATTTGCTTCATGTTGATTTTTGGCAGATTCTTGCTTTTCTCAATGAAAACAGATACTTGGCCATGATCTGAAATTAAATGCTGAAACAAGATGAAACACATCCTTGAATTTCCACATAGCCTTTTCTATTAATATGTAGTGTGTTATGCAAATGACCCAATATGTCTGACACATTCAACCCCTTTGGCCTTCCACAAGTAGCAACAAAATAAGAAGCACATGAACCTTCCAGACTGTTCCAAGAATTAGTCTTGAGAACACACTGTACTACAGTGCACAAGAATCAAGGCAGGAAAATTATGTTTGTCAAAGAAACGAGCTCTAACCTTCTTAAGCTTAAGAAGACAACTGACTCTAAAAACAGCTCCTTCGTTAGCCTTGCAATTTATAGCTGTATATTCTGGTCAAATCGGGGTTGGGGTCACACTGACCCCTGAGGCAGGGAGAAATATCTTTGTTCCACTCTGAGTCAATGCAGGGAACTAACAAGGACTTCCTGCTGATGATGTTTATTGGATGATTCTTTTTAAAAGTTTATTTATTTATTTATTTATTTATTTAGGAGACAGAGTGAAAGAGGAGAGACTGTTGGGGGGGCGGCAGAAGGAGAGGGAGAGAATCCCAAGCAGACTCCCCACTAAGCATGGAGCCCAACGCAAGGCTCAATCTCACAACCCTGAGATCATGACCTAAGCGGAAACCAAGAGTTGGGTGCTTCACCGACTGAGCCACCCAGGCTCCCTTATTTGAAGGTTTTTTACAGTTGAGGAAGCCTCAGGGGTTGAAGTGTCTATCCGGTGAGGATGGAGATATGGGGACAGGAGGACTGGGGGGCTGAGGGCATTAAATGAAACCCTCTACAGCCCACTCCAAAGGACAAGATGGGACTTTCTGAGAGGTGGGGGTGCAGGAGCAAAGAGGAGAAAGACACCTTTGCATCCGGCTTTGGGACCAGTCATGTGACTGTAAGTCTCTATCCACTAAGTTTCTGCTTAATTACAAGGCATGATTAAAGACAGATCCACGTGATATAAAAATTCAAGGTTACAGTGAATGGAGAGCTAGCATATTGGACTAATGCAGACCCCCCTCTACAGGCAGGACCCCCTTGCCCACCCCACTCCTTGAACCCAGCATCTTGGAATCAGGTCTGAGAACTTAAGTGTGAGGTTGGATTTGAGGATGATTATTCTGTGCTGCAGGAGCCAGAGCTCTGGTGAGAAGAAAAGAAAGCCCAAGGATGTGCCTGGGAACGAGGAGTACATCTCTCCCTTTCCAGTTCTGTTGTGGACTCAGTGCACTTGGGAAAATATGTTCTTATTTGCTTTCACTCCTTCATCTGAAATGACAACATGCCTATCTTCCAGAGGGGGTGACATTCCCAACTCCAATGCAAACATTTTTCCTGTCAATGGGAAGTCTTCCTTGGTGTGACACCAATGACCTCCCAGGGAGGCTTGAACACGGGGTGGAAAATATCAAGTGATTGCTTTGCCAAATTCAAGTGTTAAGAAGAGATGGGAAAATCCTAGGCAGTAGAAGTCAGCTACACGCCTAAAACCTACTGTCAGGAACACTAGACAGCACTGCAGGACAGTCCACAAACCACAAGCGATGCGGAAGCCGCGAGGAGATCCGGTGGCTGGTGGCTCAGGCAAGATAATAGATGCTACCATTACTGCTGGAGAAGCAGATTTGATTACAAAGAGACCCAAGAGCAGGAAAGCCCTTGGAAGGCTTAAAAGAAATAAGATAAGCAGCATCTCCATTTTTAATCACAAAATACAATACAAATGCCCTCGGCCCTCATAAGATTCTTGAGTGACAGAAAACCGTTCCTTTCCTAGAACACAACAATGAAGACAGTTACCCCCAGAGCAAGGCAAGGTCTAGTTGGTGGCACAGATGACATCACACAGAATATTCTTGAACTGTGTTTTTAAAACGGCTGGACTTCTTTCAGCTGACCCCGCCCTATGCGTTCTCACTTCTCTGCCCTTTTCCCCTTTGTCTCCAGACCTCAGATACAATCCTTTGCTCAGTATTTCCAGCCTAACCCCTCATGCTATCTGATGACCCACGTGGCTGCCAGTGGCCCCTCAACCCTGACACCCCCCAACCCCGTCTACTGCTCTTCCCTCCCTCCCCCGCAGTCCCTAGGTCATTTCTGCCCTGGGTCCTGCCTGAGGTCTCTCTCTTCTCGCTTGCCAAGTGAACACTTCAGACAGGAAAAATTAAAACCTACATGTGAAAGGAGCGCCTGGCTGGCTCAGTCAGAAGAGCATGTGACTTCTGCTCTAGGGGTTGGGAGTATAAGCCCCATGTTGGGTGTACAGATTACTTAAAAATAATAAAATCCTAAATAATAATAATAATAATATCTACATGTAAAGAAATTCACTTCAATATTACAAAAAAAAAAATCCAAACTAAAATTGGTTATCTGGAAATTCTCCATCTTCTTCTGAAATTTCTCCAATGCCACTTCACACTTTCTTGGTATATATTTTAAATCCAGATGGACCAATGGGTTGTCTGGTGGTTGTCCAGTACAATCTAAATTATCTTTCAAGAAATTATGTCTGGGGGCTCCTGAGTGGCTCAGTCAGTTAAGCATCTGACTCTTGGTTTCAGCTCAGGCCGTGATCCCAGGGTCAGAAGACTGAACCCGTGTCCTGCTCTGCACTCAGCGTGAAGTCCGCTTGAGATTCTCTTTTCCTCTCCCTCTGCCCCTCACTCCCCCTACCCTCTTTCTCTCTAAAATAGATAAGTACATCTTTTTTAAATAAGAGAAATTACGTCTGGTTAAGAGAGACACAGAAGACGATGAAATGCCTCTGGAAAAGCAAACCTAAAATGCACAAAGATATTTATTTAACAGAAACAATTGGTTAAAAGGCACTAAATACACATAAACATACTTCACACACCTTAGGTGATATTTGTATATTAATTGTAATAAAATGCAAAGATTGTGAATGGGTTCAAATGACAACAGAAGGTATCTTTGGCCCCAGGGTTCCGACAACCTAGTCTACGAGAGAACTGGTTCCTAAAATAGTGGCCAACTGATGACTTGAAATCTGAATGACCAAGAGGCACATGTCTGAGACACCAGAAGGCTTTTGCTTCAGAATGGATAAAGTCACATATATTAATAGTCATGATTCTTCAGACAACACTGTCCTTGAAATACTTGTTTCCAGCGAAGTCTGACAAGTTCAAGGCACAGCTGTAGAGCGAGGGGTGCAGCCAGGCAGGCTGGGTGGGAGTTCTTGCACAGGCTAGGTCATTTACAAGCTCTGTGTCTCGGGCAAGCTACTTGACTTCTCTGTATTTCAGTTTCCTCATGAAAATGCGGACAATAATGTGAGGGTTGTTGCTAGAATTAAATTAGTTAATATACTTAAAACATTTAGAGAGGACCTGGCAAGCACTATTTAAGTGTTAGCTCTTCCGTCGTTTTTCTCTTTTTCATTCAGAGAAACAGGATTTCTCTACATCCTTCTGTGTGTTTGCCTCATTTGGAAGTACCCCGTGGGATAAAGAAAGGCCAACAGCTGCATATCTCTGTCCTTTTGGACTGGTCTGTGGTGAGATGAATGCGCTCTGGTGCCCTCCCTCTGATTTCTACCAGCTGGAAGGACTGCTGTCTGTCTTCTCCTTGGCTTGACACATCTCCTCGGTGCTCTCCTCCTGTGCCCCTGTTATTTGCACAGTACAACGGAGAAGAGTTTGCGGAACTTTGAGGCGGGAAATACATGAGGCTATCTGTCCATCAAACTAAAGGATTTGACTTTCAAGAATCATTTCCAGGGTCTGTGCCTCAATTTAAAATGTTGCATATGGTGGGGATGAGCGCTCTGAGAAGCAGGGATGCCCAGAACCACTCGATTCTGAAAAAACAAACAGCACACGTGCCTGAGTGATCTACGACCCCTTGAGGACACCCTTGATTTGGATGTGGATGACTGGTGACTTCCAGTCTTCTTTCATGATGGAGGTGGGAACTATCCCTCTGGAAAGGATGCTCTCAGAGAGAAGACGAGTTCTGCTTGGTCTGGAGTCCGACTGCTTTAAATTCAAGTTGGAAAGATGGTAGGCTGTTTGTGCTGTACAGTATGGAAATGCAGAATTAACACAGCAGTCCTGTGACCCAGGCACCCCGGGATCATCCCGTTTGGTCGTTGTTTGATGATGATGGTAAGGTAACGCTTCAACGAGTTTCCAGCAGCAGCTCAATCGAGAAGGTCCCCGGGCCCACAGCACTGCCTTCCCGGAGACGCCTGCTGCTTCGCTGAAGCCACTCTTCCCTGCTTCTCTGGGGATTCCACAACATAATCTGTATTTTCCATCCAGAAAACCAAGGAGAAGTTCCCTGTGTCTTATCCCAAACTTTTTCTCTTCATTTTTCTAGAGTACTGACCCAAAACTTAAATTGAGAAAGACTTTAGTGGAAAGGGAAAAAAGTAACAATATTGAGAAAGACTTTAGTAAGGGAAAAAAGTAACAGTATAGAGTCCATATAAATCGAACAGCACAATTCGGCATTATGTGGCTCTTATTATGAACAAGCTGACAGTTCCCAGAAGTTCATTCTGTCAAAAGGTATTGTTTTCTTGACAATTTCTTCCATGATGTTTTGCTCTACATCCATCTCGAAATAAAAATAGTGTGAGAATTGCCGTTTCAGGGAAAATATCCAAATTATGCACTCGGATTAACTGGAAATTTTAAATAAAAACATTTTATCAGTAGCACTAATGAATAATAAAAGTTAAGTAAGAGTATTCTAAGAATTTGAATTCCATAAATAATCACTAAATTAAAAATTACATATATGTTCATGGGAAACGAAGTGTTCTAAATTTGGGGGTTTATTGAGGGAAAAAATACATGTCTGGCATGTTGAGGGCTACTGAAAAGTAATTATAAAGAATGTGGAATATATTCAATATTTACATATTGTAATAATAGGAGAATTCTGCAATTACTTTCACATCAAGAATGAAAACAAACATCCAAACCTACGTAATTCTCTAACCGTCCTGCCGATGCCCTACTCATAGTAATGGATAAAACTCTATATTCACTTTCTGTATTCACCTTATTGTAAAGTCACCGGTAAATGCAAAAGAGTCTTCTGGAACTATCACCTATTCAGAACATTGTAAATTATTGTAAAAAGAAAATAAAAATGCTTTGCTGATCTTTTCACCTACTGGAACCAAAAATGAAAATTCGAAAATTCTAAAATAAATAATGGTGACTTTAAAAACTCTGAACAGTTCAAATAAAGACAGAGTTCACTGATTTATGTTGAGCACAGTTAGTAGAAGAATGAGGCTGTGCCCTTGTGCTTATTGCAGAGACACGGGTTTGTTTGTTTTCTGACTTTCACATAAGAAACAATGAACACATCAATGAACACTCCCACTGAAAAAAACTTCTCATAATGATAGTGGTTAAAAATAGTTGATTATTGCCTTCATCCTGGAGATGAATAGAAATGTTATCATCGGGGCGCCTGGGTGGCTCAGTGGGTTAAGCCGCTGCCTTCGGCTCAGGTCATGATCTCAGGGTCCTGGGATCGAGTCCCGCATCGGGCTCTCTGCTCAGCAGGGAGCCTGCTTCCCTCTCTCTCTCTGCCTGCTTCTCCGACTACTTGTGATTTCTCTCTGTCAAATAAATAAATAAAAATCTTTAAAAAAAAAAAAAAAAAAAAAAGAAATGTTATCATCTAATCCACAATTCAGATTATGTCGATAATCAAACAAAAAGTTAACAAGGCAAGAAATGTTAAAAATCTTTCTTAACTAGCCATAAACTAATCATCATGCAGGCTAAGTAAAATTTCTGCATAACACGTGTTAGAAAATCCAATAATGTTACTTCAAAGACAGCAAGAACTTTCAAAACCTGAACTGATTTCTTACCAAGACACCAAGACAATGGTTAGCTGGCAGGTTGTAGTATGTAAAAGACAAGGAAGGAATTGTTGGGGACAGTCATGTCCCAACAACAGATGTCCAGTACACACTAACTGGACCAAATCCGCGGTGTGGGTCTGTGCATACTGGTGCACAGAGGACAAAAGGCCGGGGACAAATGAGTGTCAGCTTTTTCATTTCACTATTCAGAAGCAATGGTCCTAAACGGGGTATCAACCCCTTGACACAACCTTCAGAGGTATTATGTCCTTAGTTCAAGACTTCCTTGTTTTTTTTTTTTTTTTAAATTTTTCTTTATTTATTTGACAGAGATCAAAGTAGGCAGAGAGAGAGAGGAGGAAGCAGGCTCCCCGCTGTGCAGAAAGCCCGATGCAGGGCTCCATTCCAGGACCCTGAGATCATGACCTGAGCTGAAGGCAGAGGCTTAACCTACTGAGCCACCCCACCCAGTCACCCCAAGACTTCCTTCTATTTACTTTTAAATTGTTTTCTCTTTTCACATTGATTTGTGATGGCACTAACCTAAAGAGAACACTCCAAGTCCAAGTTCACTGAGCTCCAGGTGAAAGAAGATGGGAAAGTGCCTCCAACTGCCCGTCCTGGCATCTGCTTCTGGTAGTTCTGGTGTGCTTCCTGGAACTTTATGAATTTGGAAGCCACATTTCTTGTCAAATAATTAGTGGGGTCTTACAAAACTTACAGACAGACACATCGTTACAACATGTGAAGTGAAACTAATTGCAGATAAAATAGATTTTATCGCGGGTGAAGTAAATACATTTCCAAAAACATCAGCATTTTGAAACTTCAAAGCAATTTTGGCTTTCCCAATAACAGGCAGGATACAAGTAATCCTCTATGAAGGGGCAACCCTTTCCACCGTAAAACAAAACAAAACAAAAAATTTAAAAATAATCTCATTAAAAGGTCTAAATAAGTTCATAGGTCATTTCCAAGTAAATTGCTCTCAAGTTCCTTGAAACTAGTTAGATGATCAGTACTCGACTTCACAAAACTGTAAGGATGTAAAGATTCTTTCAAACTGTCAGAGAAAGGAGTCAATTGGGATCATTTGTAAGAGAGAAGAGAGGCAAATTCCTCACAGTTCCTACATATTCAGTCAGTAATGACCATAATGTTCAATTCGATGATCATTCTCAGGTAAGAATGAGCTAGTTTCATGAAAAAACGTTACTACTAATGAAAACAATTCCTGGGAATTGTAGTTTCTCATGCCGCTGTAACAAATTATGACACACAGAGTGGCTTCGAATGCCACACATACACTGCCTCACAGAAATCCAAAATAGGTTTTCCAGAGCTAACAACATGGTGCCCATGAGGCTGTGTTCGCACCTCTGGAGGCTCGCTGGGCGAATCTATTTCATGCTGAAGGCCGCCCACGGTCCTGGGTCTGTAGCCCCTTTCACCTTCAAAGCCACCAAGAACATCTTTCTGAGCTTTGTTCTCACAGCACGGCTCATCTGCCTCTGATTCTCCCCGCCCGCTCTCACTTACAAGGACCTCTGAGATTACACCAGGTCCCTGGATAACGGAGATCGTCTCCCCGTTTTCAGACCCTTAGCTGCATCTCCAAAGTCCTTTTCACCATGTAACACAACATACTCCCCAGTTCCAGGGATCAGGACAGGGACATCTTTGCAGGGCCGTTCTTCTGCTTTCCACACTGAACATGAAAACACAGGAAGTGAACAACTGTGCATCCTGCCCTTCCAGGATGGTTCTTCTATCTGCAAACCCATGGCTCATGTGTTGGGTATGAGAAGCACATAAATAGTGAGAAGTGTGATGGAATGGGGAAGGCCCAGCCCCTGGACTCATCCTAACTGGGTCATTCATTAACTGTGTCACCATTGCACAATTTTCTCATCTTTGAAGTGGGAATAATAAACACACTTAGATCTGGGGCACCTGGGTGGCTCAGCCAGTTAAGTGTCTGCCTTCAGCTCAGGTCATGATCTTAGGGTCCTGGGATGGAGTCCCACATTGGGCTCCCTGCTCAGTGGGGAGTCTGCTTCTCCCTCTGCCTCTGCTGGTGTTCTTCCTGCTTGTGCTCTCTCTCTCAAATAAATAAATAAAATCTGAAAAAAATATATATGTATATATATACTTAAATCTTTTTCTCAGGGTTGCAGATCAGAGAACAGTTATGATGGTTTAGAATTATGCTCGTGTTGAAACTATGAAATCTTCTGAGAGTTGCCTATGTAGGACACCAGTTTTGCCAGCACTGACTTGAGATTTTAGTCCAATTTTCAAGTGATCATCATCCTCTGTGGCAGTGGCCTGAGAGCTAGGCATTGCAATACTGAATATGATCGTGAAAATTTAACAGAAAAGCTGAATCCGACGATGAGGTTCCCTTTCTTAAATACCTTTATCTCAATGTGTCCCCAGATCTCTTCAAACAGATCCCTTCGGTTCACTACCTCGTTCTGATGAACACAGAAGAGGGGCTGGTGAGGGAGGGATGCTCCTGAGTCTGGATAAAGGAACATGGGTGTAGACATCTGTTTCACGGAGCACCTGGCTTGGCCATACCAGGACTCCTTTCCACTGAGCTGCATTTAAGGGCATAGACCATATTTCACCCTATGACACATAATATGGGCCACTCAAGATAGAAACATTTGATGGGCACTAAGTATCACCTCAGTTTTCTTCCCCCCAAATAATTTATGCAGTGCATTTCATTAGGAGTTTTAAAAACTCTCTCTGAGCAAGCTACTAGGGACCACATAGTGGAAACGGGAACCACAGCATCCTGAGAAATGTCTCCAAAGCCAAAGTGTATTTATCAGCTATGTTCCCTGATCCCAGCATCCTCACAGCATCTCCGGGGTTTCTTGGTACAGCTGCATTTCAGTGGTCGAGACAGCTGAGAAAATTGTTCTCATTACCTTCCAGTCATGTTTTGTTTGTTCTTATTAGTTTCCAGACCAGTTTCCCCTGCTGGGTCGTCTGCTTGATTGAGTCACCGGCCAAGACTCCGGGTGCCCATCTCCACATTCCGAAGGGCCATGACCCACGACCTCATCGAGCAGCACTAAGAGCCGGCGGAATGATAGCTGGGACAGACATATTCCAGAGCAAAATACTGAGAAGGCAGTGTCACCATAACGACCCCCACATCAACTAATTTCAGACAGACACAGAGAACATTTAAACAATTCATTTAGGGGTGCCTCATGAGGTAATCATACCACATATTTACATGATTACAAATATGTCCCTACCTATTGCTGAAGAAACGTGTATTTTTTTAAAAATCCACACATTCAAATACCAACAAATGATAAGGGAGTTCATTTAACACACATACTCCGTGGAGCCTTCCAGGAAGCCCTGTGCATGGGAAGGAAGGCTCGCCCCCCACTGGGTCACATGACAACAGCTTCAACAACAAGACCCAGAGATGCTCCTTCAGAACCATTCATAAGAGGAGTGAACTGTTGCACCTGAACAACCTCAACAGCCCGGCGAGGTCTCATTTCACACTTAGGGGAGTGATGCCAGGAGTGCTGACAGCAGACGCTCACAGACTGTGTCCAGTGTGACAAATCCTGGGGAGAGCTGCATACACACGGGGCCATGGAGAATGTGGGTCTCCTTGTACATCTGCTGGCCTCCACTACCCCAGCTTCTAAGAGTTGGTCTCATGTATGTCAAAATAAAGAACAGTGCCGGTGCCTGTAAACACAGGGATAAGGCCTTGTTATATCTAAAAAAAAATCTTTTTGCTTCTGATTTTACATTTGTTTCATGAGACAAGCTATGAAAGGGGAAACTAAAAAATTATATATTTTTGTTTTGAAGAGATAAAAAGGAGGAAGCGAAAAGAGCAAGGGAAAAGCAGCAAAGGAGAAATACCACTCGGGGTCAAGCTGGAAAGCTAGTGTTGGTATCAGACTGACAGGCTGATATATAAAATCAGTGAATGATTGCTGCATCAAGAACCTTAGACATCGGGCGCCTGGGTGGCTCAGTGGGTTAAGCCGCTGCCTTCGGCTCGGGTCGTGATCTCAGGGTCCTGGGATCGAGTCCCGCATCGGGCTCTCTGCTCAGCAGGGAGCCTGCTTCCTCCTCTCTCTCTGCCTGCCTCTCTGCCTACTTGTGTTCTGTCAAATAAATTAAAAAAAAAAAAAAAAGAACCTTAGACATCGTGTACCCCAACCCTCTTATGTCACAGTTAAGGAGACGAGATCCAGAAAAGGAAGTGCTTTGATCTTTTCTTTCCCCTGCATTCAGAAATTGAAATACAGTTTTTAAACTTCTCCATGCATAAAACATTATTAGATTTAAAACAACTAATATTGAAACTTACTACTGTAGGACTCAGTATTCAACCCATGAGTAACTTCAGAATATATACAAATAATTATGTCTTTAATTCCATTTCTTTTTCAATACAATATCCACACTCACACCCACACCTAACCACCTATCCACTCATCCACCCACATAATCCCCAAACTTCCTTTTCTTTTGTTTGTTGCTATCTTTTATTGTTGCTTTAGACATACCTTTTGGCAAATGGAGAAAAAGATCTACCCAAATTCCTGCTATATTCCATTCAGTGCTTCTATCATACAAGTAGAACTGCTCTGTAGAAATAAAGATTACTTGTTTATATTTGGAAAACTTCAAAAAATCATTCAGCTAGCCATCAAAAACAGAGTCATTTGCTTTTCCTTCATGAGAGTTCAGTGAGGGAACAGGCTAACCATTTCTTCTGGTTGCTGATTTTTCTTCCTTTGGCATACCATACGTAGCTGGCATGTGCTAAAAAGAGTACAGATTGAAAAAAGTCTTACTTTCTTGTCGTCATCCCACAATGTGTAATCAAGTACACTGGGGCTCTCATCATTCAATTCATAATCCGCTCATTCCAGAAATATTACAGTGGTAGGTGGCAGAGCTAGAGTAAGACTCAAGGAACTTAAGCGTAGTAGATGTAAGGAAGAATTTAATGTGGTTTTTTTTTTTTTTTTTTTTTTTTGAGAGAGAGAGAGAGTACAGGCTCCATGCCCAGTGCACATCTCAGTGTGGGGCTCAGTCTCACGCCTGAGATCATGATGTGGGCAAAATCAAGAGTTGGACACTTAATCAACAGAGCCACCAGGGTGCCCCATTTTTTTTTGTTGTTGTTGTTTTTAATGTGACTCTTGGTCTGAAAATGAGCAGCCTTGTTCTTTCCTCTGCCCAAATCTAATGTATTCAAGGAAGGTGCAAGCTTGCTAACCAAGGTGTTTGTAAACAAGGATGAAATATTTCTCTCTCACTCACCCACCTTAACATTTTATAAACACACTTTCCGACATCTTTGTCTTATGAAGTCACTTTCAAGGAACTCCCTTTTTAAGCAGCGGTTGCACGCACACAACTGCCTTTTTGCAGAATCATTTCTGATTAGATTGCACACTAAATTTTAGATGTGGAAGGATCTTTGGAGACCTAGAAGTCAATGGTCTCATTTTACACTAGAGGAACATGAAGTCCAGATAGACTGGCGTTTGCCCAAGGTAACCATTTAGAAGTTGATACAGAGAATCTACCTAGAATTCTAATCATTCTAATTTAATAGTTTGTTCAGTTTCTCTGCAGAAAATACACACCAACTAGCTCCTCTTTTTCAAGCCAGAGACCCTTGCTACACTGAACTCAAAGGGCAAACACTGAGAAATTGAGCCACTGGGTCAGCTGTCCATCTCCTTAATTGTTTCCCATCTTTCTATGGCTGATGTCCTCAGGCTACCAGGGACCAAGACACACAAGGTAAAGACAGAGAAATATTCCACCAAAGCAAACACAGGTTTGCTGGGTGGCTCAGTCAGTTAAGTGTGTGCCTTCAGCTAAGGTCATGATCCCAGGACCCTGGGATTGAGTCCTTTATCGGGCTCCATGCTCAGCAGGGAATATGCTTCTACTTTTTCTTCTGCAATCTCTCCCACTCCCTCTTAAATAAATGAATAACTCTTAAAAAAAAATCAAAGTGATGAACTTTCATCAAAAATTTTAAAATATTTCCAGAAGTCTAAAGAAAAAAAGCATTCCCTCCACCCCCTTTAAAAATAATTTGACTTTCAGTGGATACAGAAAAATCTACTGATACAGATGGCGAGAACCGAGAACTATTTGGGGAACTCTGGTCTGTCCGTGGACTAAGAGTCACACCTATTTATAAAAATGCAGATCTCCACATCTTAGCTTGTTAATGACATCATCAGGCATCCGGATTTTGAGCGTTTGAGCCTGTGCCCGAATGAGATTCTACTGCCTTGTGATCATAACACACTCATTTTTCAAAACAACAACAACAACAACAACAATTAGGGCATTCAGAATGAGAAGGGAGCTTGGACGCAATGTGTGGCCCTAAAGAGGTGACAGGCTTTCAGGTCAGTACTTCAGTTCTTCCAGTAGGTGGTGCCATAGCCGTAGACAGTGACTCTTCCCTCCTGAGTCTTCCCTCAACTGTGAGGGTAATAACAACGCTGGGCGGTTTCAAGGATTAAAGCTGTGTAAAATATCCAGCCCATAAGGTGGACCTCCTTCAAGGCACTTGGCTTCTAAGTTCCCAAGAGCCATGTGCTTGAAGAATGGATCAGCAGCGAGGGAATGAAAGTGGACAAAACCTCCATGGCAGTCAGTGCCAGCTGTGTACCCAACACAAGGGAAGAGGCCACAGCAGAGTGGCTTCCCCTGACACCTGACCCTGCGCCAGCGCCGGACACGGTGCTGTCATCCGTGATCTCATTTACTCTTCCCAAATGAATGCCCCAACATGGTAGGAACTGTCAACTGTACAGAAGAGAAATCGGGGAGTCATGCGCCCGAGGTCACCCAGCTGACAAGCAGCAGAGCCAAGACAAGGAAGGGCAGAAGAAACGACCCAACATTGCCCTCCACCCAACTGCACACAAGGTGACACATTTCAGAAGAACTGGGAGAAAAGTCCAACAGAGACCCATCTTCCCACTCCGGCCGAAATTCCCAGGGTTAGGGCTCTGCAGCCTATGTGAACTCGGGGTCCGGGACAGTTTCTGCAACATGCGGAGTGCTCAGTCGATGTACGAGGATTATAACCAACTGGAATGCAATGGGCAATGTGGGCAACAAGGAATCACGTCTCTCAAAGCGAAGTCTTTGTGATGAGGAGTAAATATAAAAGATGGAGGAGAGTGAACATGTCCACGAAAGACAGCAGTTAGGGACTAACGATATCTTCATGTATCTACTGCCCCATAATGACGACTATGCTCACAGAGCTTTCCCACCAGCGTATTATCATGTAAGGATTCCAATCACCAAGAGTGGCGTTACCCTAAAACGTAAGGGACAATGGAGAGGAACCACACACGTACGCGTGCACACACACAAACACACACACACACACATCTGTATTTGGGGGATGGCTTAAATACACTCTTATATATGCTGTATGGAAAAGATTCTCCATGAAAGTGAATCAAAAGCTTAGTTTTCTCTTGTAATCTCTATGCCCAACATGGGGCTCGAACCGACGACCCCGAGTTCGGAGTCACTCACTCCACAGAATGAGCCAGCCAGGCACCCCAGCTTAGTTTCCTTTCACTCAAATGCTACCTATAACTTACAAGTCACGGTAAAATAAATTCACAGTCCTGTCAGGTACGGGCGGCCAAAGGTATACAAGTGAAGCCTCAGTAACCTGAGAGCTTGCTCTTTTGGGGGGTGGAGTAGAAATACTATGAAAACAGAACCGGGATCTCACAGAATTTTCAAAGAAAATACCACTTTGGCCAAACCCAAATTCCCCACAGCAACAGCCGACGTCCCCACGGCCACATCCAGTGACTGAACTGTGTTTATGCTTTTCTTAAGCAATGGAGCTCGTTCTGACAATTTATCTACTGAGAACTGTGCCAGAAAACTGCCTATTCATTTTCTATATTCTGTTTGGCAAACAAAGCATGACACACAGCAATATAAAAGAAAAATATAATCCCGGGATGCATTTGCAATCATGGTAGGGGAAGTGTTCTGAATCCTCGGAGGCCTGGGGCACCGGCTTTCCGAACAGCATTTAAACACTGCCCCCTGCTGTTCCTCGGTGTGTCCTGCAGCCCGGGAGCGCCACGCGTGGCCCGGGCGGAAGGACGGATTGCAGGCTGCGAGCTCTTCCAGGCACCAACCGGTCCTGAACAAGGGACGTGTATCAACTTTAAGAAATTAGTAATTCCTGAAGAATTAATCATCTGACTAAGATTCTGTGAAACACACCGTTGTATGCATGATAATGCAGTCTCCGTGAGCACACTGCTTCCTGTTGGAAGAGCAGAGCATCTACCGGCAAGATTTTATATAAATGGATGGACTTGACGAAGGTGTTTGAATTTCTTATTTTACAAATTTCACAGCGTCTTCTCTTCATCGGTGCACATCGGTGTGGTGCTGCGTAGGAACCATGCTCCTGACGCGTGTTACCTGGAGCCTAACTTTAGATACCCTGAAGCAAAGGGCAGACCCTTCTTAGGGGAGGGCAACGTGAGATGCCTGTAGGGTACCTCCGGGTAGGCGTCGTGTTAGATTCAGTTTTCTTATCAGTCCTTCTGGGCCTGATAAGAAAGGAGAGGCTGAGAGAAATCCGTGGGGAACGAACTAACGGATGAATGAAGAGGCACAGTTCAGAATTAGAGATATTTCTAGGGAATGACAATCAGGTCCTCAAATGAACTACCACGCACTTCTAGTTTCCTTTTCAACAAAAATATAGAGAGAAAGATTCAAAATGATCATTTTTACCTCCTCTTCCCATATTCAACAGCAGCATGAACCACAAAAAAGCACTAAAAATCCCCGTTCATTTCAGTTACTTGGATCAGAAGAGCTGAACTAAGGTGTGCGATTCTGTGTTCTTATCTGAAGTCCTTATTTTTAACAAAAGCAAGCATAAAATATCGCAATTGAAAACATCTATGTGGTATGTGACACCTGGGTGGCTCAGTGGGTGAAGCCTCCAACTCTCTGATTTCAGCTCAGGTGATGATCTCAGGACTGTGAGATGGAGCCCCACGTAGGGCTCCACACTATGCATGAGCCTGGTCAAGATTCTCTCTCCCTCTGCCCTTTCCTGTACTGCCCTGCCCCCACTCACACTCACTCTCTCCCTAAATAAAAAAAAATAAAGAAATAAAATCTTTAAAAAATATACATGTGCTAAACTAAAAACAAAACCAAACAAAAAAACACCAAAAAACAAAAAACCTTACATAGCATGCAGCATAAAGTTAAAATTAACTCACTTCATTTATGTATTCATTGTCTCAAATATTTAAAATCTCGAATGCAGTTAGGGGAGAACATGAAAAACATATTGACTGGTCTCATCTTCAACTGATAACCATGGACTTCGAGTGGCTCTTAGCACTACTTAGCTAGCCTACTACTATGTTCTACTTGGTTCACTCCCCAAAGACACTATTACTCCTCTGCTCTCCCTTTAAACCTTTGAATCTCCTGCCCCTCCCCCATCTCAGCTGATGACTTGGCTTCTTGTTTCACTGAGAAAACACAACAACCAGAGGAGGACATCCACAGGCTCACCCCCAGGGACCGCATCCCAGCAGCCCCTGTATTCTGCAGCTTCGCATCTACACCTGCTCTATCAGGAGATCCGTCAGGCCGTTAGCGAAGGCCCCTATGCGCTAGCTCCTACTCAAGACTCTGGGTTACAGAACTGTCCAACCTCGTTCTTCATCAGGTTTCCCCCATTCTACTAGATTCTTCCCATCTTCACACAAAATATATATATATATATATATATATATATATATATATATATATATATTACAATATATTACAATATATCCCATCTTAAAAATACAAAATAAAGATATGACCCAACCTCCTTCTCTAGCCTCCAGCCCAATTCCTCACCCCCCCCCACCCCACTTCACCCTCCCACAACAGGAAAACTCCTCTAAAGAATTTTCTAAATCATTCCATTCCCAATAGGGGTGATACTGCCCTCAATGGACAAAAACTGACTCTTGCAGGGTGAGAAATTCTTACTCTTTCTATGCATAAAGTACATATACATACAATATATTACAAACATAAAGCCTATCAGCGATATCTGAATTTCATCAGGGAGAGAGAACAATTAGGAAAAAAATGTCTAAAAAAGCTCCTTAGGGAGGTAATTATTAAAATAAGATTGACAAACACAGTCTAAACCTACAATCTCAGTATATTCTCTTCCTGTTTTTTCTCAAGCCTTCTTCAATCTGTTTTTCATTCCTAGTACCCAGAGAGGAGCGTCACTCCTGCCCTGTCATATTCCTAAATCCAATGGCCAATTCTTAAATGAAACTGGAGGCAGCATTTCTCATAGCTACTTTTTCTTTCTTCGAACACTTTCTTGGCACCGTCGATCAGTGTGTGATTTTTCTAACTCTCTGGAACCTTGAGATCCCGTTTCACGGAGACCTAATGCAAAAACTAGAGATTCTTGTACAAGTGGATTGATTACACCACTCTGGGACACACCCCCAACATACTATAGCCCAAGCCGCCTGCATTTCTGGCCTATATTTTTATAGTATCAGTCCGTCTGGTCAGGCCAGTCTTCTTACAGTCTTACTTCCACACAACAAGGAATGCCTCCTTAATCTAAGTCAGATCACGAAATGCCTTCCAGCTCTTGTGGAGGAAAAGCCAATATCTTCATCGGAGGACAAAGCCCTCCACAGCTAGGCCTTGCTTCCTGTCTGCCCTCGTCTTCTGCCACCGACCCTCCATGTGACTATTCACCAGCCGCACGGGCCTCCTTGAGAGACTGCTCATTCTTCATCCTTTACCATACGCAGCCGTTTCTGCTTGGATATCCCTCCAGATACCGCTGTGGCTCCCACTGTCACCACCTTCAGTTCTCGGCTGCTTGAAACTCCCATTGTCACAAAGCTTTTCACCCTGCATACAGTAGTATTCCTTATTGTGTTTTGTTCTCCCTATCCTGCTTCATTATCTTTCCCCAGCACTTACTATTACCTCTCCTAGATATTTCTTTATTTCTCCTCCTCCCCTGGAATAGAATATTATAAGATATTCTGTCTCCTTCCACTGGAGCAAGAGCTCCTGGCAGCTTTTATTGTTTGGTTCACCACTGTATTTGAAGCACCCAGTTTCTAGCACATAGTGAGAGTTCAAGCAAATATCTGTATAATGATAACCCTGATTTCAACATCTAAATAAAAGACTACAACTCTCATTTTTTAACAAGTAAAACTGGATTTTAATTTTCCTTCTTGAAATAAAATATCATCTCATTGGCCTGTGGCAGATAGAAGTATAAGAGGCAAAAAAAAAAAAAAAAAAAAAAAAAAAATCTAACAACTCAGAGGAATGAAAAGCAAACTCCGCTTTGGTTAGAGTGGTTTTCCTTGACTATTACGTCATAGAGGAAGTGTTAGCAGAAACCAACAATCAGACAGTTTCCTCAAACCAAGAGACTTCTACACTGGTAAACATGAAATGCTCGTTTAGAGGATCTCTTTCACTGTTTTCTAGCAGCAAACATTCATGTCAAAATGAGAAAATGTCAGACTCTGGAACTCATGCTTCGGAAGAATGAGAGAGGATCCAAACATCCAGTCAGCGCAGAGCCCTGTCTTGTAAATCTGGTCCAACGAATAAGAAACTTCTTAAATGGGATCCGTTTGTGAAAAAGAAAACAGGTTCGGGAGAGTATGGATCCATGCAGAAGGTTGGTACTACGCCATCTTTCTCTTCCTCTCTTTCAATGTTAATGTTTACAGCTCCTTACTTCCAAATTAGGAGTTGATGGCCATAATGCTTTCTTTTTTGTGTGTAGCACATTTTGTCTGAATCTTCAGAGATTTCTGCTAGAAAGCTAAAAATCTCAGTTCTCAAGTTTCTTGTCTCCTCCAAAGGCCTGTGTCATCCCAGAAGGGAAAGAGTCTCATTCAAGTCACTTGGTGGCCAAGTCGGTGATAATGACGCGATTACTAAGTTATAGCTCTCAGCTCCTTCATCTCACCGCATATCTAGCTGTGGCTTTTCTTTTTAAAGCCTTTCTGTTTTCGAAGAACTCCCGAATGGAAAGGAGAGTTCCCAGTCCTAAAGGAAGTGCCCAGTCAGGAAGGCAGATTTAGGAAGCGATCTTTTCTTAAGCTCAACTAGCAACCTGGTGAGCACCTTTCAGATATCACACAGCTCTCAACAGCACGTGTCCAGGAACAAAGGGCCCAAATATTAACATCACTGATGCATTTATATCAAGCATGGGGAGATGACACACAATGGTGCTGGGGACAGCGGTCAAAAGGTACACGGCCTCCATCACCAGAGCCTGGAGAAGACTGGATTCCAGATGGCCACCCAACAGCTCTGTGACCTCTGGGACCTCAGACAGGTTAATATAACCTCTTAGAGTCTCACTTTCCTCTGCTGTAAAATGGGAGTAAAACACTCAGGAGGCAATTGTGAAGAATGAGGGAAGAACAGTGAGGGTGAAGTGGTTGATACAGTAAGTACAAACTGCTTGTGATACCAGTTCTCTTCACCTTCCAGATCCTTCCAGATGCCCTCTTACTCTTCTCTCCAACTCCAGCAGTCAGTCCCCAGAGCGGCAGGTATGGAAGGAGAGATGCTTGCTCTGTCCCGCCAGGACCTGAGTAGGCAATCAGCACAAAGAGTGGTACCAAATTGCTCTAGACCCCACAATGGGTACAGGACTCTGACATTTCCACTGACTGCTGGGCTTCTGCAGGAAGGCAAAAATCAGCTTGGGCTGCCTCTTGGCTACTAAAAGAAGGAGACATCAACCAGAACCAATGCTCACTCTCCAATACTATGCAAATAATAATAAAGAAAGACAAGTAGATGAGGGAGATATAAAAGGTGAAGATCGAGACATGACAAATAAAGGGAATTTAATAGTAATAATTGGTTTTTCTAAAAATGGAGATCTCAGTTCATAAGCTTGCAGGCAGCCCAACAGAGCAGTTAATATCCAAGATGTTTTGAAACTGAATTATCTCCCCTGCTATGGAGACGGTCTGCCAGAAAAAGCAATGAAGCATGTTACCTGATGAAGAGAGGACCTTTGTTTCCTGCACTTTTAAGCAAAATCTCTTCACCAAAATGTCAAAGGAAAATGAGGAATTTAAACTTCTTTTAGCAGAAAAGAATTGGTTCTCATTTTTCCATCAAAGATAATGGGAGATTCTAGCAGTCGTGGGAAGGAGATTGAATATGTTTGTAGTAACCAATATTCATCCTTTTATTCTATAGTACACGATAGGTTCTGAGATTACGTATTTTTCCAGTTCGGTTTACTGAAGTGCTAAGTGTCTATTTAAGGACAGACAGTCTGTTCAGATGAAAAGCCTTTTGGACAATATTCCCCGGAGTCCCGCAAGGATTTCCTTCCTCTCAGTCCAGTTGGGTAAATTTATTTACCAACTCAATGTGCCCAGTCAGGTATTAAAGGTAGAATCTGTATTTCTGATGAACTAGGGCTTCTGTTCAATGGATGCCCACATCCAAGGCTCACCAAATCTGCCCCAAAACCACATTTCCAGCTTTATCTCCCTAACTTTCCCATCCCAAAGCCTTCTCTCCCACCAAGCCAGTCCATTTTCAGTCCCCAAAATATAAGATAAGTACCTCTACTTCCAGCTTTTTGCTAAGACCTTTTTTCTTCTCCAAAGCATTCCCTTCCTGTCCCCTGCCTGTTCTGCAAGACTTACTATAGATCGTGCCAGTCATTCATTCAGTAAACAGAGCCTGAGGGCCAGCCACAGGTGACGGGATCCTGGGAAAGTAGGACAAGGTGAGTTGGAACCAGTTTTTGTCTTCTTGACCTTTCCATTCTTCCAGGGAAGACCCGCATCACACAGTGGATTGAGCCATTAATTAAGTGCAGCTGTAGGGGGTGCTAAGCATATGAGGCACAGAAAACTGGGATTACTTATGGTAAGAGAAATGGCCTGGAGGTCAGGAAGACACTCCTGAGGAAGCAGTTTTGCTGCAAGTTGGGAGGATGAACAGGAGGCTAACATAGGGCAGAGGAGGCCAACAAGTCAACTTTCCCAACAGGTGCATGGTTATGATGAAATTGGGATCTCTAGTCATAAAAGTGTGGGAAGGAAACTCCTGCCTTCCAAGTGTGAAAACTGCAACAGCAGTTCTCCCCTGCTCTCTGTGAAGCTGGGACAAAAAGCACTCATGATCCTACATTTGAAGTTCCAGGGATCACCAAGAAAAGGACTGAGCCAACCGCTCTCAGCAAATTCTGAGAACTCGCCAGTAAGACTTGGCCTTGCTCCTCTGAGCCCCACTGTCCGGTCAATATAAAGAGAAAATTCCAATAGGATGTGAAATGCCAAAGCTCAGCTTTATGGAAATGCCAGTATTCCCAGAGAGAAGCTCGACCTCCAAATCCTGGAAGCCCCCCAGAGAATAATCCAGAAACACTCCTGGAGAGGGAGTTCCAAAAAGGAGAGGCCTTGTTTTCTAACCAGGTACACGCTGAAGGGCAGACCCCACAGGGACTGAGGTCAAGCTCGGCAGGTGGGGCTGCCTGGGGAAGACATCACTGCCTCTAGACACAGGGAAACAGCCCTGGAAACATTCGGTATGAAGCAGAAACCACCTTCTGGGCCAAGAAAACACACCCCACCTTGTCTACACGTAGACCCATCCCCTAAGGGTCAGACTATAGGATGAACTCCAGGGAAGCCAAGGCTGACTCCCTCCCAGCACCAAGCAGCCAGTCACGGGACAGTCTGAAGAGAAGAGTGGGCGGATATTCAAAATCAGACCCTAAAGCCACTCTGCCAGCATCCCTTGGTACCAGACCGGCCTGCTTGGCATTAGGGATGGAGCAAATGAGCTCAGAGTCAAGACTAAAATAACCACAACCGAGCCCTAAAAGCCAACATTAGACTCTTCCAAAGCCAAAGATGGCTAGAAAGTTGTTGCCAGTGACCAAGACTCCATTCAGGCCCTAACTCTGTGGAAAGACCTGGAGTTCACACCAGAGAGTCTGAAGGCCATTCCAGAGAACAGTCAAGCTTTCTTATGCTTACACCCCACACATTCAGCTCAGACTCCCTAAAAACAATTTATAACTACAAAGTGACTATAAGTCAAATAGCAATGGCATTGGCACAGGAATCAATAAACAGAACAAAACAGATATCCAAAAACAAATGTAAGTATATGTGGAACTTAACATATGGCAAATAAGGAATTTCAATTTAGTGGGAAAAATAAATATTACGATGTTGATAAAATCAGTATTCCTATGGGGGGGAGGGAACCCCACAAAGCCAGATCACTATCTCATACTCTATAAAACACATATTACGGATAAAGATTTAAATGTAAAGCATGAGAATTAAATGTATCAAAATACTATTTAAGATATTTACAAGACAATTTAAAAAAAAGATATTTACAAGACTTCGGAGTGAGGGAAATGAGAAGCGAGTTGGGAAATCCAACAGCCATGCAAGATAAACATGCTTAACTGAATAAAAATCTTAAGAAATTACTATGGCAAATGACATTTTAAAAGAAGCAAGAGACAAATAAATGGTAGTCTGGAAAATATTTGTGATATTATATGAAAAACATTAATATCTTTTATATATGAAATGCTCCTAAGAGACAAAGAGCCCACTAGAAAAGTAAGCAAAAGAGAGGACCTGGATATTCACATGAAGGGAATCCAATGAGCAACACACATGAAAAGAGGCTCAATTTCATTTTCAGTCAAGGGAAATTCAAGTTAAAACAAGAAAAATGTACCTGTTTTCACTTATCACTGTGGCAGAAATTTTAAAAGATAAATTTAAAAATATCCACTGCTAAGAAAAGCAGATATTCTCAAACATTAAGAATGCACATCATTATAAAATTTTTAGAAAGTATATAACTTTTAGAAAGTGATATGGCAATATCTGTTAAAACATACAGATCTCTTGAGCCCAAAATTCCAATGTTGGCACTTTATCACTCCATATAGCAGTAAACAGGAATAAATAGAAAAAAACTAGAAAGCACATGAATGTCCGTCAATATACAAGGGATGAAAACTAAATTCTAGGACTTCCAAAGTATAGAAGATTATGCAGCCATTAAATAGAAATAGATAAGATGTATTTATCTGAAGAAATGTCAGATTTTTAAAAAGATTTTATTTGTTTATTCTGAGAGAGAGAGAGCATGAGAGTATGCACACAAGTAGGTCGGGAGCAGCAGAGGAAGAGGGAAAGAGACACTCTCAAGCAGTCTTCCTGCTGAGTGCAGAGCCCAACGTGGGGCTCAGTCTCAGGACCCTAAAATCACGGCCTGAGCTGAAATCAAGAGTCAGATGACTCTGAAGAAAAGTCAATTTAAAGAGCCAATTTCAAAACAATACATTTAGAAAGCACTCTATGCCAGAGCAAGGTGTGGAAGGGCACTCACCGCACCCCTAACATCAATTATGTCTGGGAAATGGGAAGAGAGGACAGTGCAGGGAATTAATTATTAGTTCAACCTCTGATTGTTTCTTTTGTTTTCAGATTACTCATCAGCTTTTTCATATAAAGTGATAAAAAATATTCTGGAAGAAGGGAAGGATTACTTAATTTTTTACCTTATTTTTATTTTTTTACGTTACCCAACAACATCGAATACAAAGGCATTCAGAATTTTTTTGTGGAATAAAGTGGAAAGGAATAGGAGGGAGATGAAATAGGTTTAAACATGTTTGTAAACGATAAAAGGATAAGCATTCATGACAAAGCACTGTCGATGCTATAAATAAATGTCATGAGAAAAGGAAAAAGAGAGACTTGATAAAGTTGGTGAAAAGAAGAAAAAGAGAGGAAAAAACTACAATAAAATAAATAACAGACATCAATGGAAAAGATAAAAGTAACAGGCTATTTACCCCCAGAAACGGAAAAGGGTTTAACTCCACTATCAAAAGAAACAGACCTCTCATGATGGATTTAAAAACAACTAGGTGGTTTTCTCTGAAAATGCCTAAGTAAACCTAAACAAAAGTGACATTCTTCACAATCTCCAAGACATCATAAGAGATTTCATAATAATACTAATAAGAAATGTATAAGATCTTAAAATAAAAGCAACCAAATTATACCAAAGGGCATAAAAATTCCTAGAGAACGGTTTTGTTTTTGGTGTTGTTGTTTTTGGGTTTTTTTGTGTTCTTTTGGGTAGAAAGATGCACTATTGTAACAGTGTCCTTTCTCCCTAAATTAATGCTTTCGTTCAATGTAATTCGAGTCAGTATGCTAACTGGAGTTTTTTTTTTTTTTTTTAAGAGATTTTATTTATTTATTTGACAGAGAGAGATCACAAGTAGGTAGAGAGGCAGGCAGAGAGAGAGGGAAGCAGGCTCCCTGCTGAACAGAGAGCCCGATATGGGACTCGATCCCAGGACCCTGAGGTCATGACCCGAGCCAAAGTCAGCGGCTTAACCCACTGAGCCACCCAGGCGCCCCTAACTGGAGTTTTCAATGAAACCTGATTCTAAAGCATAGAGAAATAAAACATAGATTAGCCAAGAAAACTTAAAACAAAAACCATCAAGAGGCCCTAACTCTACCCTATGTTAAAATTAACTGTTTCCATGAGGAAAGGAATTTAGTGGAGAAAACCTCTGTTTCATATTTGCAGTTAACAACACGGTTAGCATTCTGGGAGCAACACTTTATGAAACTGGAAACCTCCATGTCGATCAAACTGGTTTAACACATCAAGGTGAATCCAAAGAACAGAAATGTTAGCGATATTAATAGATATATCAAAACTAGATCCTGAGCAATTCCATAAGCCTGAAGTGCACCAGTCAGGGTATCTGAAGGCAGACTGTGTAGCCAGGAGCTGGACAGGAGAAGAGAGAGTGAGACAGCATGAGGAGTTCTGCCTGCTTGCTTGTTAGGGCCCCGATGTGGAGAAAAGGGATGCACACAGATAACTACTAAAAAAGCGGATATTCTCTGGGACATCTTTACAAATTTAGAAATGGACCCCCAAGATTGTAATTTTTTTTTTACAATAACTCGACAATTTTTTAAATTTTTTATTTTGTATATTCAAAATTTTTTTTTAATTGTGTGATGTTAGTCACCACACAATATATCACTAGTTTTTGATGCAGTGCTCCAAAACCTTTAACAGTTCATCAAAAACCTCCCACCTGTGAGTCTACTGAAAATCTTAAACTCTTACATTTTAGGCAAACAAGTTATAATTTTTAAAATAGAAGCAAAGTAAGCATTGCCTTTAGACTCAGTCAAACAGATAATTTTTTTTAAAGATTTTATTTATTTATCTGAAGGGGGGGAGAGAGAGCGAGCACAGGCAGACAGAATTGCAGGCAGAGGCAGAGGGAGAAGCAGGCTCCCCGCCAAGCAAGGAGCTCGATGCAGGACTCGATCCCAGGACGCTGGGATCATGACCTGAGCCGAAGGCAGCTGCTTAACCGACTGAGCCACCCAGGCATCCCCAAACAGATAATATTTTGTCAGAGGGCAAACTTCTCTATGACGAATTAGAGTGCATGTCCTTCATCTGAAATTATCGACTTTAAGGCTTCCAGTTGCTGCTGCTCCTTTGGTGGTTGTATTCTAGAATTTTAAGAGCAACTCCATGTTCTCCCTATTTCCTTCTGTTAGCCTCTAGTCAGGTACACGCGTGACCCTTCCGTCATTACAGTGTGCCTTCTTGAGAGCTCCTGCAGCTTCGTTCCAGCTTTTCTATCACACAGCAACCAGAAATTTGAGAATTTACCAAGATGAGTAATTCAGGGAAAACCAACTCTCTTGTCCCCACCATCCAGTTTAGGAAAGAGATGCTCAATGGTGTGTTTCTAAAAGTGGGGACGACCCCACCCTCCCCCCCGCATGCAGTCAGAAGGAAGTAAAGTGTCTTTCTGTTGCAGGATTATGAAGTGGGTCAAGGGGGTGAATCCCTGAAAATGGAAAGGCAGGGGCTGGACGTGAAATGTCTAAAAGGGAGGAGTTTCGGGGGGTTCCTGTCAGGGTTGAGACCTGGCTCCCACTCGTGTGCTCTGCCTGGGAGGCAACTTGCAGCAGAATTCACGAGGAGCATGTGTCTAGGCCTGCAGGGCCGCGGAAAGGCTTCTGGGTCAGTGCATGGCTGTCCCCTGAGATGTCCGTGAGTCCTGCCATGCTGAGCGATGTCCGAGGACTGAGCTGGGCCCAAGCCGACAGAGCAGAGGAGCACCAATAATGCTGGCAACCTTGTGCACTTGGGAGCCATGCCCCCACTCCCCCCAGTTCCCTGGCACTATGGAAGCCTGGAATTCCCATGTGACCCCAAAGGGAAAGGAAGATATCCTCATGAGGACAAGGGAGGCTTTTCTACCAGGTAGGTGGAGAGAGTAATTTGTAAACTTAGAGCGACGAAGAAACAGACATTCCTTGCACCTCAGCGTTGTAGACTCTAAGGTGAAGGGACCACACAGTGTTCTGGATCCAAATATGCCACTGTTATGCACAAGAGCAAAGTGATGTTCCCTGCTGTGTTTCCAGTATCCTTACTGATACAGGGGTTTTTCTGGCTGCCTTAATGCCCAACACCAAGCATTCCACCCCTTAAATAGATGCCCAGGCCATTTCCCTAGTGGTAAAGAAGTCACAAACATTAAAAAGTCACCAAGAGTATTAATAAAAGCAATGTGCTTACTATGTGTCCAATGCCCTGACAAGGTTTGTACTCAGAGTATCTCACGGAGTCTTTGCTATGATCCCATGTGTCAATCATGTGATTTGTCCTCATTCTGTACGCAAACTCAGAGAGGCTGAGTAGCTTGCCCCAGATCACCCATACTGTGAGTGGCATGGTTGGTTACAAGCTCTGGCTCCCTCTGTCAGTGCCCTGAACTGTCCTCTGCGGAGGAGCCAATGCCAGGAGCTACATGAGTGTAAGGACGTGGTGCTGGAGAAGTCTCCAAGGTGCTTCCCCTGAAGAGCAGAGCTGTCAGAGAAGCCCAGGGAACTCTTTGGTGGGGGGGCTGGGTCCTGAAGGAGGGAGACAGAGCCCGTGTCTGAGTATGGCAGGCAAAGGGAGCTTTAGGAAGAAATGCACGAAGAACGTATGGTTCATTCCAGGAGCCCGGAGCAGACTGGGATTCCTGAAGGGAGGAGACTCACTCTACGGCTGTCCCTGCCTCCCCCTCAGCTTCCTCCTAGTGACCCTTCCGATGGGCTGCATGTGAACCTTTTGCTTTCATTCATTTGCCTCTTGAAGTAATGTTCGGCAGCTTGAGGCCTCTGGTCTAAAACTAGCAGTGTTTTGTGGGGTCAAGGCGGGGAGGACTCGCATGTTTTCCCCCCGGGGCTATCTGACCATGATTCTGCTCAGATGAACACAGTGCAGTCATGTGGTGGGAGCCAGAGTGAGTTACAGGGGGGAGTGGGGCGCTCCCTGACATGCCGGTACCTGACCTGGTTCGTGTGTTCATTCCTTCCTGTCTCAAGAAAACAAATTACCCTCCTGGTGTTAAGGATGTGAGAGAGCGTACCAAACCAATGAGGACACAAATACATCAGGAGACTTTAATGCACGTGTCCCTTCCATCTAGGCATGTGGGAGGCAGCATGGCACAGGGAGAGGAACCTTCCAGGCTTTTCATGTCACAGTCACTCACCACCTCCCACCTGCTTTATTCTACACTGTACACCCCACAATCTCTCCACTGCCTCTGCTACGTTCCTAGCAGGAGGAGGTGAGAACTCCAGCAGGAAGTCTGGTATGTGGATTCAGACCCAATGCCTTATGACAGCTCAATGAAGAGTTGTATTAAATGTGTCAGAAACATGGGGGCGCCTGGGTGGATTAATTGGTTAACCGTCCGACTCCTGCTTTCGGCCCACGTCACGATCTCGGGGTCCTGGAACAGAGCCCCATGTTGGGCTCCCTGCTCAGCGGGGAGTCTGTTGCGGATTCTCTCTCTCCTTCTCCCTCTGCCCCCCTCTCTAAAATAAATAAATCCTTTTAAATAAATAAGTAAATAAATGTGTAGGAAACACAAAATCAAGACCATAATGATATTCAAGAGGTGCCTCCTTTTCCTCAGCCACACTTTCTCCTGCATGGTTCCCACTAAATCGTGTGATCTTGTAGAAGGCAGATCACATCTGAAACTCCCCATCTCTAAAGTCAGGGTGGCAGAAGCAATGAGCCCCGAGGTCCCTTCCGGTCCTGAAACCCTCAAGGTTCACCCTTTTATCCCAGCACCCAAATGGGGAACCAAGCCAGAACCAGTGGACTCCAAGGTCATCTGACCACAAGGAGCTTATAATCAAGTGGAGGAATAAAACAGATGCTTATTCCTTCAGCACCAAGAATGGAAATAATCATAATAATAATGTCTTAAGATCACGAAAGATAACCCTGTGATATTAATACATAGAGAGCAGCACAGTTATAGTACCAAAAGGCAAACCACAAATTCTAAGAGGTTGTCTACGTGAGCCATAAGGATTCCCTGTTCTCCCACCTGAAATAATGTAATAAATGTAACAAGTAATTGACCAAAAAAAAAAATAGTAGCTCCATGTCTTCTGTAAAAAGCAAAGTAAGGAGAGAGCAGTGCATACGGGAAAACCCAGACCATGTGTAATCAACAGGGAAGTGTCTCACGGGAGTGATGGTATTTGCATTGATCCAAAAGGGCAGACATGATTTAAAAGGGGGACAGTGTGAGAAGGAAATGCAAAGAAAGTAAAGGCTCAGGGCTGCTCACAGTTGGTAGGAAGGCGAGGCCTGTCACTAGCACTTCTGAGCATGTTACTCAGTTATTGTGGGTCTAAGGTGATTTCCCTGTGACACTGTGGGGTTTCGTGAATTACAGTCGCGGTTTTCCGTGTTTTCTGTTTTGCACTCTTCTTCCGAGTCCCCTCTGGTTTAAAAATTCTGAGGGGACATGCACTACACAAAGAGTCCACGAGGTGGCAGCACGTGGCTTCGTAGATGGATGTCTTCCACAGGGGAACTAGGACCCAACCGGGTAACAATCACACAAGCACTATTTAAGGCTCTCGGGGGAAAACAGAGAGAAGACCTGAACAGTCCTCATACTGAGCTCCGCGTTGAGATTTAGAATTTAAAGGAAAACCACATGTTTTTGATCCCTGCGTTTTAGGGGCACCTGGGTGGCTCAGTCTTTTGAGCACTGGACTCTTGATTTCAGCTCAGGTCAGGATCTTAGGGTCAGGAGAGGGAGCCCTGCTCTGGCTCCCCCTTTAGTGGGGAGTCAGCTTGAGATCCTCTCCCTCTGCCCCTCCCCTCGCACTCCCTCTCCCTCCCTCCTTCTCAAATAACCAATCCCTTTGTTTTAAACCCACAGGTGGAAAGGATTATGGTGGGGTGTTCTGTTTTAGCCCTTTATAGCTAGGGTGGCTTCTTTACAATGAACTAAACACAGCCTTATTTGCATGGGGTCCAATTCTGATTTGAGCTGATAAAACCCAAAGAAACTTACCCTCCGTCAAGTATACCAAGTCAATCATTTGTAAACATTTTCTTTTTCTTATTCTATTTTAAGATTTCATGTATTTATTTGAGAGAGAGAGAGCACGCGCTCGAGCGCGCTCGAGCAGGGGGAGCAGCAGGCAGAGGGAGAAGCAGACTTCCCGCTGGGCAGGAAGCCCAATGAGGGGCTTGATCCCAGGCCCCTGGGATCATGACCGGAGCCAAAGGCAGATGCTTAACCAGCTGAGCCACCCAGGTGCCCAATGCGATCAATTCTTGTATCATAAAAACCTTCTTATCTCCAGGATAGACACAAAGAGACTGGTCTTCCTTTAGGCCAAACAACTGCAGGTTCATCAAAAACATTTACCTCTTAAAAGCAAGGGTGGTAAGAAAAATGTTCAAGTTTTAACTGGTTAAAAAAAAATTCTGGGGACGCCTGGGTGGCTCAGTTGGTTGGACGACTGCCTTCGGCTCAGGTCATGATCCTGGAGTCCAGGGATCGAGTCCCGCATTGGGCTCCCAGCTCCATGGGGAGTCTGCTTCTCTCTCTGACCTTCTCCTCGTTCATGCTCTCTCTCACTGTCTCTCTCTCAAGTAAATAAATAAAATCTTTAAAAAAAAAAATTCTGTGGGTTTAAGTTTAACCTTGACTAACATCACAGACAAGGCCATAGCATCGGTTTCTAAAACACGCAAATCAATAGAATCCACAATGTGCCGTTTGCTGAGAGAGTTACACTAAGCTCACGCCTTGTGAGAGGAACCCCACTCCGTGAGGTGGACAGCCAGGCCGGGACTCACAGTTTGCGATGTCGCCTTGGAGCTGCAGAATCCGTGGAACCGGCATCGTGAGGACAACGATATCAAACTGCTCGGGGGGACCTGTTTCCTTGGAGACTTCCCACTTGTCATTCCGCAGGTTGACCTGAGTCACACGGTGTCTGAAGCAGACATCAGCACCTGTCCAAAAGCAAGGTCATGTTCACATCCTCAGGGTTTCCAGTATGAACAGGCAGAGAGAGAGGAGTTACAGACTGGATCCATTCAGGGGAACTGAACAGTGAAGGTGCCCTTCTCGGGGCTCACTTCCCCATTAAGTCGGAATTCCTCTCTTTCCCTCTTAAACCTTAAAAAGGTGTCTGTGAACGAGATCCAAGCTCTCGTTAGTGGATCAATTTACCTTTATTAAGAATTGGAATGAGGGGGCACCTGGGTGGCTCAGTGGGTTAAAGCCTCTTCCTTTGGCTCAGGTCATGATCCCAGGGTCCTGGGATCGAGCACCACATCGGGCTCTCTGCTCGGCGGGGAGCCTTCCTCCCCCTCTCTCTGCCTGCCTCTCTGCCTACTTGTGATTTCTGTCAAATAAATAAAATCTTTAAAAAAATTTAGAATGAAGAGAAATATGGTTGAGAATGTCCTCTCATCGCATTTTTCTTCTTTATCACCAAGGTATTTTGATAATTACCTGAGTAGTTATTTGACTAATATTTTCTTCCCTATTAACCTGTGAGCCCCCAGGGAAGGAACCATGTCTGCTCTGTGTCTGTGTCTGTGAAGACCGTATCTCATACACAGTAGAGTACTCGCCACATACTGCAATTTCCTAAGTACCAGTTGAAGAGAATGAATCAGGAACCATAAACCAAAAGATAAGAAAATATCCCTGGATCGCTAAGTCTCCGTGAGACCAAGCACTTACTCACATCTCAATTACCAGAAAACTTGGATTTGTTTTTACAAATCTACTTGTATGCAGTCTCAGGAACAGAAAAGCAAGAAATGAAGAAAGAACAAGACACAAAAGCACGTTGGAAGATCTCGTTCATCATTTCCAGGGGACACCCCAGCATCCCAGCCACGCAACATCCGGCTTATGTCCGCCTGGCCCTGCAGCTTCCTTCCTGAGGCGACTCCATCCTCCTCCCCTAGAAGGTCCCTCCACAGTCGTTCTGACATTGATTCAGAATATCTGCCTGTGTCAGGCATGTCTTATCCATCCAAAACCACTCATTTCCTCGATGTCACGTCTCTAGACCTCAGATGCTTTCACTGTCCCTGGAATCCCACGGCAACACTGTGAACATTCAGTTTTTAAATCAAATGCAAATATATTAGAAGGAACAAGGTGCTAACTAGGCCCAGGGGTCCGTCTCTTTGAGGCAATTAGCTTCGTTCTGTTCATACACTGGAGCAAGGGCTAGTAAACAGCCTCCAACCTGCCTGCTTGCCCCGAGGCCCCTTCAACTCCCACCCGCCAGCTCCAGGCCGGCCTGAACCGTTCCCCTTCACTCGGTTCTATTTATTTAGGGTGCCGTGGGAAAGAGCGGTGCACGGTTACGGGCAGTGGTAAGCAGGCATGTGTGCTTCAGGGAATTGAAGTCCACGGACCTAGAAATTCTCCATACCCAGCCGGATGCCCTGGATATGCATCCCAAGGGTCCCAAAGTATTCTGCAAGGTGTATGTCTGTGGTTCTCTTAATTGTGGACCCCAGGCCGGCAGCACCGGCGGCACCTTGGATCCTGGTACAAGGGTACGTTCTGAGACCTAAGCCATGTACAGGATAGGTTAAACTCTAGGTGAGCCACAGATAATTAAATATGACCTTTTTTCCCAAGAGCTTCCAAAGCAAAATTGGAAGATAAAATATATATTCTCCCAAACACCTACCAAGAGAAGGATGTAGGTACTGTGTATTCAAGGAAGAACAACAGATGTAAGAGGGCAAGGACTTTGGTTTTTGTATCCTTAGCACCTAACACAGCATCTGGCATATAGGAAGTACTCAGTAAGTGTTTACTGAAGGGATGTGTACGTGCGTGGACGGATGGATAGGACATATAATACAGCTGGTAAGTACTTGAGGATTTCAGTAAATAGGAACATCCAAATTGGGTCAAATCATGATGGAAATGAGATTTTTTAAAAAGTTATATGATGGCAAGAGATGAAGCTGACGGTGACATTCTACAAAAATCCAATGCTATCACATTCTGTAAGGGTTAATTTTATGCACTAGCTTGACTGCGTCATGGAGTCCCCCCCAAGATATTTGGTCAAATATTATTCTGGCTCTGTCTTTGACAATGATTTTGGATGAGATTAACGTTTAAATTGGTAGAATGAGTAAGGCAGATTACCCTCCCTACTTAATGCCCATGGCTCTCATCCAGTCATTGGCACGTGTGAAACAAGACTGACCCTCCCCAAAATGAAAGAATCTTCCTGACGGAGAGCCTTCAGACTGGGAGAAGGGGTTATTGGGAGTTTTTCTACCCCTTGTAGTGGGATTTGCCAGTTCATCCTGCAGATCTTGACACCTGCCAATCTCCCTAATCACGAGCCAATTCTTTATAATAAATCATATATATACAAATATATCCTATTATATATAATAATATCCTATTATATATATTTGTGTATATAATACATATAAATATATTATATATTATATATAGTTATATGTTAATAACCAATCATATATAAAATATATTAGATATTTATATATAATTATATCTATAAAATATATTAAATATATAATTAATATAATATAATACTATATAATTATATATTATATATTTTACATTATATATTATATATTATAAGAAGCTGTCTAACCAGAATGACATCTACTATGTCCCCATGTTGTATGATATTGAATCTAACCGACCCCTCCCTTGCCTGCTATCAGGGATTCTTGGGGTTCCCAACAAGTAAAATTTGATGAAGAAAATCAAAACAATAATTATTCTAGAAAAAAAAATAATAATAATTATTCTAGAAGCAGTTTATAGAAGAAAACGTCTCAGCACCTTTCATCAGTGATCTTGAATTGGGCACCTTACTTACTTATGATTCATCAAGAAACTTACTTCTGTTAAAAAAAAACAAATTGGGGCGCCTGGGTGGGTCATGGCCCACATTGGGCTCTCGGCTCAGCGGGGAGCCTGCTTCCTCTCTCTCTCTCTCTCTCTGCCTGCTTGTGCTCTCTGTCAAATAAATAAATAAATAAAATCTTAAAAAAAAAAAAATTAAAAAAACAAATTGTTGGGTGCCTGGGGGGCTCAGTCAGTGAAGCATCTGCTCAGGTCATGTTCCCCGGGGCCCTGGGATCAAGTTCTGGGTCGGGCGCCCTGCTCACCCGAGGAATCTGTTTCTCCTTCTGCCTGCTGCCTCATGCACATGCGCTTGCTCTCCCCCACAAAAATAAAATCTTTAAAAAATTAAAAAAACCCAAATTGTTTATCATCCAAGATCACTTATCAACTTTTTAAAAAAAGATCATTTCATAACATGCATAAAATACATAAAGAATAAATGAAAATCCTAATAGAAAATGGACAAAGGTTATAAGAAATGGACAATAGGTACTCCATAAAAAATCCATAAGAAAATGGACAAAGATAAATAAGAAATTCACAGAAAGAAGGTGGAAAGAGCTCGCTAAAAACACGAAGATGCATAAACTCAGTCATAACTATGGAAATACAAATCAGAACACAAAAAGACATCAGCTTTAACCTGCCCCACTAGCAAAAATTAAAAATCTCCATAATATCAAGACGCACAGAGAGAGAAATTTTCATTCACTGCTTTTTAAAATTTTTTTTAAAGATTTATTTACTTGTTTTAGAGAGAGAACATGAGTGGGAGGGGCAGAGGGACAGGGAGAGAATCTCAAGCAGATTCCCCACTGAGCTCAGAGTGGGGCTCCATCCCACCACCCTGAGATTGTGACCTGAGACAAAACCAAGAGTCGGATGCTGACTGAGCCACCCAGGCACCTCCTCATTCACTGCTGACGAGATATTCTTTAAGAGGAACAGATGGAACCACCTAGTTTAATTAAAAATTCACAATACCATTTGATACAGCAACTGTCCTGTTAGAAACTGGTCCTACAGATAGGCCTAAAGAAGTGTGTTACACTTAAACAATGCAGCAATATCGGTATTAGCAAAAACCAAAACAACCCCTCACCCCACCAACAACCTAAATATTTTCCAGAAAGCTAATCCTGACATAAGCAATGAATTTATTTATTCATAAAGAAATCATATAACACTGAACAGGCATTGAGAAAAATGAAGCATACTGAATTTGTTGTTATGAAAATAGACCTAAGATATGATTTAGTTTATGATGATGTATTAGGATTTTCCAGAGAAACAGAACCAACAGGAGGTAGACAGATAGATAATGGGGGGGGGGGGGGCTGATTTATTACAAATAGACCAAACAAGGTGTTGGTTTATGAAAAATAATCCCATTGGTATACTTAAAAAGAATAAATATAAACACACATGAATAAATAAATAGAGGCAGCCATGTAAATCAATACACAGATGCATAAAGTTTTTTCTAGATGCATACACTGAAAACTATTATTAGGGATAAAAGAAAATCAGCTATTGGTAAAGAGAAGAACATCTATTTTATAACTTTCTTTATAGTATTAATATTTAATTATGTTTACAACTTTTATCTTTAAATGCCAATAGTAAAAGAAAGCAGAGAAACTCCTATCCCCACCTGATTCTTTCAAGTAGTGCTTAATAATTGAAGAAACTCCTTGAGGTGCCACAAAGTTACAGTCTCCTTCTTTCATCACCATCCCTTCAATAGGAGAGGTCAGAGGCTTCAAAATGCCAAGAGCTAACAGGTCATCATAAAAACTGAAATAAATCAATATATATGATATAATTAAATACCACTATCAGTTAGCTTAAAAATACTGTATTCTCTTCCAAGAATTCTTAGAGAGTATCACTCTACATAATAACTAGAAATCTTCATAAGATTGACTCAGTGCATGTTTTACGTTAAGAAAACAATTCAAGGGGCACCTGGATGGCTCAGTCAATAGAGCAGGGGACTCTTGGTCTTGAGGTGGTGAGTTCAAGTCCCACGTGGGGCACAGAGTTTCCTTAAAAAATCAGTAAACCATCATCCAGGTGAAGAACAGAAACGTTTTGCGAATCTATAAATCTTGCTGACATTAGCTGAAGGCCTATTTTCTTGTATATCTCAAAATTACAGACAGTGAACATAGAAAGGTATGCAGTTCCCCCAGGACTAGCTGTCCTCTTTGCCAACACAGCACAGTAACTCATATTTAAATTGAACCCTGGATGTAGCCTCTCTTCCAGTATCCAGGACCACCCTTGGGAGGAAGGGACTCTGGCTTTCCCACTTAACTCAGGCTAATGCCATCAATGACGTTATTGTAATATCTTCACTATATCACGGGGCAAGGTGTCGCTCTGTTAATGATTTCTATCTTTTTACATCCTATGGGCATGAAGATTGATTTCTGCCAACTAACTCACCTTTGGTGTTGCTTGGCATAGTGAGGCGTGCAGGTGATGTACTGAGCACCCAAGTCAACCGTACTCTGTGGATTATAAGGGCTCCTGGCTGTCGTCATTCTTCCCCCTTGGATTCATTCACAAGAAACATCTTAGTGCATCAGAATGACCCTTCTGCAATGAACACCTCAATTATGCACCCCCGGGGGGGCCAAAGAGATTAGGGCTGTATTAAAAGAGGACTTTGTTGTGCTTTTCTGTTTTAGTTTTGGGCTTTGTCCTCTACCATCCTTAGGACAACTTGGTCACTGCGAAGTATTTTTAAAGAGGACACAGCGGTGTTCAGCGCTGTGCCTGGGCCCTGGATTCACACATTTAAACAACAGGAATGGGTGCGTGGAGAACGTCCAACGAAAAAACGCATGACATGTCAGAATAATCACTGGGAGCATGTTTTCACTCCCGCAAACGGGTTTCGTGAGAAAAAAAAGGGAGTCTGTCAACTAGATCCTGGTAGTCCTGGTCCAAGGGCACTTTGGGATCCTCGACATGTGCAGATGGCCTGGAAAGCACGGCCAGGCCGAGATGAAAACCAAAACAACAACAAAAACAAAAAAACCCGCGCACTGGCCAAGGGGGTAGGCCCAAGCTGTGCAATCCGCCAGAACTCCTGGGCTGCCCTCGGGGTGGCACACCTCCCGCTCCTCCTCCCTGACCCCGCGCGGGACTCCTCCCGCTCTTGGTCCCCGGACCTGTGCTCCTCCCACCGTGGCTCCTCCCGCTCTTCCTGGACCCTTACCAAGGCTCCCCTCCCTCCCGCCACGCCCACTTCCCCAGCCCTGGGCTCCTCCTGCTCTTCCGGACCCTAGACCCTGACCGAGGCTCCCTCTCTCCCTATCCCCCCTCTCCTCCTACCCTAGGCTCCTTCCTCCTCCCTCACCCGTGCGGGGCTCCTCCCGCCTCCCGCCCCAAACCCCCACTCCTCATCCCGGGTGTCCTCCTTCCTCACGCTCCTGACCCCGCGCGGGGATCTTCCTACTCCCCCAGTGGCCCCCCTCCTCCTACGCAGGGCTCCTCCCGCTCCTCCCTCCCCGCCCCGCGGGGCTCCTCCCGCTCCTCCCTCCCCGCCCCGCGGGGCTCCTCCCACTTCCTCGCTCCCCGCCCGGCGCGGGGGTCACCGCCTACTCCGCCCCCCTCGGGCGTCTCTGGGGAGCTGGAGGCTCCGGTCACGTGACCGGGCATGTACCGCGCACGCTGCCGCCGGGAGGTGGCGGCCGCGGTGACCGGATCGTCCCACAGACCTCCCGCTGTAGGCCACCAGCAGGCGCCGACTTCCTTTCCCCGGTTTCGACCACCCCACGACCTACCTGAGTCCCCAGCCTCCTCCCACACCGTGAGGTGCACTGGAGGGGGCGCCTCCTTCCTGAGCAGCGCTGCGCACAGGCTTCCCGTCAGCCCGGCGCCCACGATGAGCACCCGCGCCATGGCCCGGGGTCTCGGGGTGAGGCCGCACGCGGCTGTCGGATTCCCCGCTCCAGGCCCGCCCCGCCCCGCCCGCGCGCAGTGCCGCCCGCCGGCCTCCAGGGGGCAGACGGGAGGCGAACGGGCCGCGGGGCGGGCCACGCCCGGGTGCTCCCGAGCCTCGCGGAGGGGGCAGGGATGCAGCATGGAGCGCGACAGCGCCGCCCCAGGCCGGAGCCGCAGCGGGAGTGACCGCGCAGTCCCGCAGGGCGGAGGGAGGGACCCGGAAGGCCGCTGCTCACCTCCTCCGGAAGCACGTGAGTGCAGGTGCTGTCCTTTTCAGGTTGGCTCCGGCTCTGTGGCTGCCCTGTAACCCTGAGCCTCAGTTTCTCCATCTGTCAAAGGGGGACCGTAACGTCTGCGTGTCAGATTGGTGACCGTTCACCAGAAAACTTGAGCTCACTCGCCTCTTCGGTACATATTTTAGAACACATTTCACGTGCTCTGAGGTATATAAAGATGAGCAAGTCAAGGACACATGACCGGTTCGTTTCTCTTCAATATTGTCCTGGACATTCTCAGTGAAACAACAAAAAGCAATGAGAACTGTGAACTGTTAAAAAATAAAGAATTCAGTTACCCTAGATTGTGGATAAATTACTACCTGCAAAACTAGAGAAACTGGATAGCTATGAGAAGTGCTACGAAAGTTGACAGTGGTAGCCAGATAATGAAAAAAATTAAAAATTAAAAGTTTTACTTTATGCCCCCTTATGAAGAAGGGTGGACCAACAATACATATATCTGATAAAAGAAAAGAAAATATAGATGAAATATAGAATTACAGCCTGTAAAAAGACATAAGAATAAAAGATAGAGCTGAACAGAAAAACATTAAATACATAGTTATTTACAACTTGTGTGTTGCAAAATGCACAGGACAAAATATAAATAGCAAACCGGAGTAGAGTTTGATAATTTATCGAAAATCCTAAAACTCTGTTCTTTGAATGAAACATACCAGGTCTAGACATTATCTGGGGGGAATAATATATAGTTATACATTAAAATTTACATAAAAATGTGTTTACCTCAATGTTATTAGAAACATTGATGTCTAGGGGCACCTGGGTGGCTCAGTTGTTTAAGCGACTGCCTTCGACGCAGGTCACGATCCCGGAGTCCGGGAATGGAGTCCTGCATCAGGCTCCCTGCTCAGCAGGGAGTCTGTTTCTTCCACGACCTCTCTCCTCGCATGCTCTCTCTCAAATAAATAAATAAAATCTTGAAAGAAAAAAAAAAAAAGAAGAAGCATTGACGGCTATAACCAATGAACCTATTAAGAAAATATGGCTTTATATATTTAAGGATGTACAGAAAATTAGTCATTCTATAATGTTGAAAAACTGGCTGCAAAACTAGTAAAATCCCAGAGTTTTACAAACATACACAGAGACAAGTATGACTGCAGTATTAGAGAAATTCGAGAGGAAACAGATGTATCTACATTTTTCTATTAATTTCAAGGCTTTATAAAAGTCATATGAATCTATTAATTTATTTGTTATAAACAAAATAAAGCTGATATTCTAGGCAGAAGAAGTTAATCCCTGCTTTAAAGAGATTTCACAACCATATGCTAAAGATCTCAGAACTGTCTGGAAAGGAGATTTGAGGTAATCTAGTTCAACCGCGCTCTGCCACCAGCATTTTACATAATGTAAATATAGACACTAAGTTAAAGTGAATTTGCCCAAATTTATGTAGTATTTCAAGGATGAGACCAGGGCAGGTCTCCTGGATTGTTTTGAGTCTGTTCTCAAACAGCTCCTGCTTCCTCGTTTCTTGTACAATCAGGCCTAAAACCTCATGGTCATCTGCAGTCGTTTCTCTTTTGTCACTCTTATTAACTATTGGTCCTCCGGTCCTTTGGACCTTTTCTCCTCTGTCTCTTATATTCAATCCCATGCAATTCTACACCAGAAAACTCAAGCTTTACTTTTTTTCTTTTTCTTTCTTTCTCTTTTTCTTTCTTTCTTTCTTTCTTCTTCTTCTTCTTCTTTTTTTTTTTTTTGTTGTTTTTGTTTTTGTTTTTGTTTTTGTTTACTCCGGGCTCAGTTTCACGACCCTGAGATTGTGTCCTGAGCTGAAATCAAGAGTGGGGCGCTTAACAGACTGAGCTGCAGAGGTGCCCCCAAGCAGTCATTACTTCTTAACTGGATTATTATAATGACTTTTTATTATTATAATGAATATTATTTCATTATTATTATTATAATGACTTTCTCCCCTTTCCTAATCTATGTTTTCCACTGAGCTTCTGGGTCAGTCACTACCATTCTCAGAAAACTTGCAGTAGCACTCAGTTTCATACAGAACCAAGTTCAACTGCTTGGCATAAAAACTGTTCAGTGATATTTCCCCACCCTATCTTTATATCTTAACCTTGGTAATCTTTGTATGTCCTGTGCTATAGCTAAATGGAATTATTTTATGTTCCCCAATAGATTTTCCACATATCTGTGAAAGCGGTAAGCCTTTGTTTATGTAGTTCTTGAGTACAGAGCATACTTTCTTTGACTTGTATTTCTAGTATTGTTCATTTGCATGAATTCTTCACTCTTTTCCTTTTCTGGTGTGATCACTAATATGTTCTTTAAAAAGTATGTAGAATTGGAGATGGTTATGAGCACTGAATGGAGGTGGCTATCATGGCTTGTGATTTCTCATTAGTCTTTAAGGACTAGTATAACCACCCACCTTACCCCCATCCCCAATCTCCAGAATGGGTTCCATCAGCCCAGAGCTATAACTGTAGGGCTGTAGGTCCACGGTTGGCTACGGGTACTAGTGCATCTTTCTGGGATATTTGAGAATGACTAGACAACTAAAGAAAGTAGGATTGCAAAATAGCTAGGACAGGCTTCTGTATTTACTCTTCCTAGCCCCCTTGACCTTTTCTCGTCTTTCCTATTCCTGATCTTTGCAAGGCTGGCTCTTTCTGTTCATTTAAGTCCCGCTTAGAAGTCACCTAAAGGAAGACTTCTCTAACTATTTGACTTAAAAGAACCACCCTGTGACTCTATTCCCCCAACCCGTTTCATTTTCTTCATGTTACCTAATCACTTTTAGAAGTTATCTTGCTTTCTTGCCTACTTATTTGTTGTTTACTTAATAGAATTTAAGAGGACAGAAACATTGTCATAGTCAATACGGTATCTCTGGCAACTAGAATCAAAGTCAGAATTCTCAGACACAGAGCTCAGTAACTCTTTGCCTAGAAGGTATGCAAGCCGTTCAAGAATTATGCTTAAACTAAGATAGGCCAAATGTTAATTCAGTGGGTCAGTTTCAGTATTGAAAATACTTTCTCAGAGAGTATTTTTGTATGGTATAATATGACTGTAATACTATAAAAATATCATGCCAGTCAGCAAAGGTTGCCTGCTTGTGTGAGGCACAGCTCTGTCTGTTCTCACTAACCGTGTTATTGATAACTTCGATAATCATTAATGGCAAATCAGTTTTTGATGGCATAAAATCAAGGTGAATAGCCTCATAGGGTTACTTTAAGATCAGGAATTTAAGAGATTTCAATAGAAGTCACTGAAATTTAACAACAACAACAAAAAAAACTGGAGGAGGTTATTTGAAGTCTTACCTTTGTATCTAGAAAACAATTTTACAGAATCAAGGAAAGAGAGCTTAGAATTTTACTGGGCTTAGGTGCCTGGGTGCCTCAGATGGTTAAATGTTTTCTTGATCTTAGCTCAGGTCTTGAACTCAGGGCTGTGAGTTCAAGCCCCGTGTGCAGCCTACTTAAGAAAAAAAAATTATACTTGGCCTTAAGTTCACTCTGAGTTAACAGTATAATAGAGCTGTTAAGACAAAAAGCTAAATATAAACCTAAGCTACGACAAATGGATTAGAGTGTGCAGAACAAGGAAGGCGACAGTCCCACACTATTTACACTGCTCAGAACACATTTAGAATACCAGGTTCAGTGCTGGGCCCCAGATTTCAAAAGGGTCATTGATAAATGGGGCCATTCAAGGAAAAATGTCCAGGATGCTAAGTGGACTTGAAATTATCTTGCTTGAATAGGTTAAGAGGGATAAAGATTGCTAGGTTGCTAGCCTCAAGAAAATGTCACAAAAACACGAAAACCATTTTCAAACATGTAAAAGATCTTAAGAAAGAAAAATAATTGGATACATCAGCATACTAAAATCAGTTTATGAAAATTATCAGAAACTAGATTCTGGCTTAAAGATATTTATGGAATAATATAGATATTTATTATTTGTATTATATATTAAATATCTATGTTATTTATTGAGAATATAGATATTCTCAAAGAAGAAATTTAAAGGAAAAATTTTAAGTAGGTGCATCTAAAAATGGAACACATTTTCTCATGAAGTAGCTCTCCAACGGGGACACCTTCGGAATGTGGATGGGCACAATGGGGGATATTGCCAAAGAAACTGAAGTACTGGATAGGACAGTGGTCCTGGGACAGTGGTCCTCAAACAGGATACGTATAAGTAAATGAAGATTTTCTAAATGGTAGACAGAATTTTAAGGAAGTCAATTTCCACCTTCTGAACTGCTGAAAGTACTTTTCACTAATACGTCTAGAAAAGCCTTTGTGGTCAAGCAGATTTGCCTTTCCTACCTTCCCTTTCACAGTTGCTCTTTACCAGCTTTGTAAGAAATCTCAAGATTTACCACCACCATGAAACACTAGAGTTTTCTGAATTCAACTATATATTTACCTGAACAGTTTTATAGTTTCACATGATTTCCCGTTACTTATTTTCATTTCAGCTTGAGGAAGTCCCTTTAATGTGTACTGTAAGGCCCAATTAGTACCGGTGATAAAGTCCTTCAGCTTTTACCTGTCTGAAAAACTATCTGCCCTTCCAATTTGAAAGGCAGCTTTGTTGGGTTGTTGAATGTTCATGGTTGGCAGGTTGTTTTTTGGTTTTTTTTTTCCTTCCCTCCTTTCTTCCCTTCCTTCTGCACTTTGAATATATATTCAATATATATTGAATAGGGGGTCTGGGTGGCTCAGTGGGTTAAAGCATCTGCCTTTGGCTCAGGTCATGATCCCAGGGTCCTGGGATCGAGCCCCACATCAGGCCCTCTGCTCAGGGGGTAGCCTTCTTCCCCCTCTCTCTCTCTGCCTGCCTCTCTGCCTACTTCTGATCTCTGTCTGTCAAGTAAATAAAACAAAATCCTAAATACATATATATATATATAAAATATATATTTTTGCATATATGTATATTTTGCAATCTATATTTTGCAAAGTCTCTGCTAAAAAAGTTTGCTGATAGTCTTATGAGGGTTCCATTATAGATAACAAGTTATTTTTCTTACTGTTTTAAGATTCTCGCCATCCCCCTTCCCTCCCCAAAACTCAACAACTGTTAAACATACTTTGAACGAGTGTTAGTCTAGGGACGCCTAGGTGGCTCCATCAGTTAATTGTCTACCTTTGGGTCTGGTCATGATCCCAGAGTCCTGCATCTGGCTCCCTATTCTGTGGGGTGTCTGCCTCTCTCTCTGTGCTCTATCTCTGACTCTGTTTCTCACACATACACACCAACACACTCACACACACACTTTCTCAAATAAATCAATAAAATCTTTAAAGGAAATAAACAAGTGTTAGTCTGGTAAGAATATCATTACATCATTAATTCAGGTATCAATTAACTTGTAGTATATGATAAAGTTTTTGGAATTGGGCTAAACAATTCTATAATGGAGACCTCAAAGAGGGTTTTGTGCTGCAAAAGAAGACAGCTGGAAAAGCACTGATGTGGGAATGAAGCCAGAATGAATTGAACTCTTGACTGCCAACTATACATTGTGTGTCCTTAGACAAGTTACTTAATTTTTCCAGGCTTTGGTTTTCTGACCTGAAAACAGTAATATTCCCTAACTCACAGAATTATTTAAACAGTCAAATGGTATCACTTGCTGCAATTTTAGTAGTATTAACATCTCCTTTTATATGCAGATCCCAAATGTCCTATCTTTTCAGAGTGACCTCTCTTATTTTAATTCTTGGGACTATGCAAGGTGCCTTTCTATATCGAAGAGCTCAGAACCCTGAAGTGAACATGAACATTGTAAGTTGCTAGGAAATAAATGCTAAGCTGCTGAAATAACACAGTGGATGCTACTCTTTAATTGGGGAGGGCGGGCTTTTATTTTAATAGAGCTGCAGTCAAAAAAATATCCCTGTATTCATATATTTTGATATGGGTCAATGAATAGTCCCCATTTACCGTTCTGTAGCTCACAGTTTCCCCTTCACCTTTACTTTGTCCCTGGGTGAAAATATATATACCGACATTTAAATGCCTTTGTGGAAGACTTATAAAGACTTATAAATTCTTTTTTGTATACACACACATACATGCAAATTCCAGATATAATCATAGACATGCAAACATTTGTGGATAAACATATATTTTAAAATTTATATGGCTGAGCAGGTAAAAGTTTGAGTGATTAGTAGTTAGGCAAAAAGTAATGTATAAGAATGATGTTTATAGATGTACTAAAATATCTATTACTGAATGAATCAGTGAACTAGTGAAAAAAAAATAGTCCTGAGGTTGAGAGACTGACTATACAAGGTCCATTATTACATTAACAGCTTAGGTTATTATCAGGTTCCATTAACTGACCAGAGATTGTATCCTAAAAGCCTTCCTTTTTCTTTATCTAGAGCCAAATTATTTCTTATTGGGGCTACCCAGATGAAGTGTATGATATTATAACTGAAGATGGTTACATCCTTGGCCTTTATAGAATTCCTTATGGGAAGACAAACAGTAAAAGTTCAGGTAATATTCAATTCAGAACAACTTGGTGACTGTCTGGGCCCTCAGTGAGTGTCAGACAAGGAAAAGACTTAAAGATGAAGTGCACAATTAACTTCTCACCCATGTCTCTACATGCCCCCAGATGAGAGCCCGATTCTCCCCTGGCTTCTTGTTCACAAGATGGTTTTAGAGTGTGATGGAAACTAAGCTGTTCCAAATGTGCTTTGTGGGTCCCTTTACTAATTTCTGTTGGTTCTTTCCAATCTCTTTGTTTCATGAAGGGTTAGAAATGGTAACATGGTAACATAAGTTTGGAAAATGACTGGTAAACATGTCCTTCCTGTCTCCTCTAATAATAGCAAAGAGATGAGTTTGGTCCTGGTTCTTTATCCCAACAGTAGGTACATCACTATCCACAAGTGTGGTGAAAAAGATAAAGCACTCGAATTTGTCGCTAGGGTTATAATCCTATATCTGTCACTTACTAGAAGAATATGCAATAGATTACTTTTGCTTATTCATCTAATTGTTCAAACAAAAGCCAACTTTTTTTTTTTTTTAGTTTTCTCTTTAGGTATTTCTCCTTGAAAAGGATGTTTCTCATATTATAAAATGCCCTCTCAAGTTTTAAGCAGTAAAATATATTTCAGGAAAGATACTAATTTGAAACAACCTCAATCAATGTAATTTTGGATTCTTATAAAGGTCAGAACTACCAGACAGAAAATGTTAACATAGATTTAACATAATTATAGTAATCATTTTTCAGGGTCTGACCTAATTTTGTGAATACTGTAATAAAATATTGAAAGGTAATTTCAAAATACAGTAAGTGCTTTTGAGTTGTCTAGAAGCAGTGCCAGAGACAGGGAGTCAGAAGCATGTGATTTATTGCTGGTCTACCATCAGGAGAAGGTCATGTGGAAATCCAAGAGGGTTAGGAAAGGAGCTAGAAAGGGTGTGTCTCAGCTAAGTCCCGCTGGAGTCTGATCTCAGGGGAGCTTATGGATCCAGGAACTGCATCTTGGAAGCTGTCCTGCCTTGAAGTTAAGGAGTTAGCCTTTTGCATTGCCACAGCAGTTAGTTATTGCCTAAGGCTACTTTTATTGGTGTAATCTCCTAGGTAAGGCAACTGCCATTCACCCTGGGGGATAGAGGGGCAATAGTGAGCACTTAGAAAGCAACACCCACAACATCTGGGAGCTCCACCTACTTTGGAAAGGAAGTCTGGGTGAGCACCAAAATAACAGAGAGTGCACCTCTTACATGACACAGATCCTTTTGTTTTTCACATTAAGCTTATTTCATCCAGGTGCAGGTTTTCCAGGGTATGGGTAGGTCAGAATTTCTGGGGAAACTTATAAGAGGAAGCTGAGTGGAACAAAGTGTGACATCTGCCATTGCCACTGATCCTAATGCCATGGCTGTCACTTGTTAATTCCCACCTGTACTGCCCACTGTAGATTCCCCTCCCTCTCAGCTGTGTCCCTTGATGTGGCAAGCCAGGCCCTTATCCTGAAGGGTTACTGTGTCTGTAACAGGTCGCAGTTGCAGTACTTGTACATTTTATAGGGAAAGCAAGGCAACGGAGTAGCAAAAGATGTCCCACTGAATCTCGTGAACAAGTATGTTTTTCCATCCTCATTCTGTATCAGAAGCCCTACCTCGTCATGATGATCAAGGCCAATGACTCCTGCTAATATAGTTTTTCCTTTCTTTGCCACTGCTGCCCTCTAGTCTTCTATCATGAGGAGTCCAAAGTCATAGCCTCCCAGCAGTCATGGCTTTATTATTAGGATGTTTACTGTGTGAACTAGTGGACATGTCTTCTGTCTGGGGACCAGGGCCTCTGGATCTATAAGAGCCTTAAATTGTGAGGACAAAAAGTACAAACTCCCAAGTGAGTTACTGGATGATAGTGAGTAAGACCATTCTTCATCCTACCCCTTTTTTCTTAGACTCCGTGTTCTACTGATTAGAGCAATATATTCAGTCATTTGTTTAAGGTATTAAATGAGTCCTTAAGGACAGGACCCACAGTTACAGGATGTCATCTCCCAGCTGGCATCTCTACTGGGCGCTGATTTCATTGCTTGGTTGGGCTGGCAGCCTCTTGATGGTGGTTATGCTCTCAGACCAGTGGCCTTCCAATGCCATAATACTGAGGAATGCACCTTCTTTGACCTGCAATGATTCCCATTATTTGAGGTATGTCATGAGGGGTTCCATATTTGTAGATCAGACACTCCATGAACTCTTGGAACTCTGCTGTGGTCCTATGTGGAAAGAAAGGCAAATCATAGCCAAAATATATATCAATGCCAGTCATAGTGGGTTGTTGACCTTTCCAGAAGAGAAAAGGTCTGATGCCCCCAACTAGTCTCCAAGTGGCTGGTTTGGTCTCCTTGAGGGGATGGTACCCTGTGAGATATCTGTTGCAGGCAGGTTAGACATACTTTCCTAGCAGTAGCCGTGGTAAGGCACCCATGCTGGGGGGCCCAAGTTAACCTACATCTCTCTCATCATGGCTACTTCTTTCATAAGCCCACTGCACAGCACTGGGGTGGCTAAGACCAGTGTCTGGCTGACATCTACTGTAATATGTTATTTAAAATGTATATGATGGAAGCGTGAGTGGCTCAGTTAAATGTCCGACTCTTGTTTTTGGCTCAGGTCATAATCTCCGGGTGGTGAGCTCAAGGTCTATGTTGGGCTCTGCGCTCAATGTGGAGTCTACTTGAGATTCTCTTTCTCCCTCCCCCTCTGCCCCTCCCCCTTCTCACTCTCTCTCTCTCTAAAATAAAAATAAAATAAAATAAAATGTATATGAGTGCTCTCATGACTATTAGCTATGTGAATGTTCTAATCTTTAAAGTTTATATATTTAAGTGAGACATGACCTAATGGTATACTTGGTCATTTGAAAAAAAATTCTTTGTAAACTTTGCTAAGTGTGCAACTTTGTAAACTTTCCTAAACAATGACAATGGGATTAAACATGAAAAATTTACCATATTTATACAATATAAAATTTAAAAATATATTTTGAAAACTACAAACTGTCATGTTAAAGGATTTAATTTCAGATAAGATATCTATACAGATACTACAACATTTAAGAAGAAATTCTCTGCATTTTTTTTTCTAGCTCAGAGGCTTGTTGTCTACTTGCAACATGGTTTGTTTACATCTGCCAGCAGCTGGATCTCCAATCTGCCCAACAATAGCCTGGGCTTCATTCTGGCAGATGGTTATGATGTGTGGATGGGGAACAGCAGGGGGACCACCTGGTCCAGGAAACACAAGTACCTGAAGACAAATTCCAAAGAATTCTGGGCTTTCAGGTACAAATAACATCAAGTAATGTTTCATTTTATTTTATAAGTGTGTCAAATATTTTGTCTTATGTTTGAATGAAATAAAGTAGAACAGAAGTGTCTTTTCTCAATCAGGTCTTGTAACAGACCATGACAATTTATGTCAATTTTTGCTTGAAAATGAAAGAATGCTTGCTTGACCTTAAGTGTGTTTCTCGTTTGTCAGTAGTAACCTTTATTGGCTAACCCCACCCTTCCTATTGTTTTGCTCCTTAACCTATATATTTCCTTTATCCCCCTGTATGCAAAATAAACAGCCTCTTTATAAGACTATCTTGGGGCTACTTTATTCCCTGACTTTGTGTTCTCACGGAAGTCTTTATTAAGTAGATATATTACACCATATAAATTCTTTTTTAAGAAATATTTATTTATTTGAGAGAGAGCTGGAGAGAAAGTGCATGCACATGCATGAGTGGGGGGAGGAGCAGAGGAGAAGGAGAGAGAAGCTCAAACAGACTCCACATTGAGTGCAGAGCCAGACACAGGGCTCGACCTCACCACCCTGAGACCACGACCTGAGCTGAAATCAAGAGTCAGATGCTCAACCAATTGAGCCACCCAAGGGCCCCATAAATTTTTTTTAACATCTTTTTTTTAAGATTTGATATATTTATTTGACAGACAAAGATCACAAGTAGGCAGAGAAGCAGGCAGAGAGAGAGGGGGAAGCAGGCTCCCTGCTGAGCAGAGAGCCCGATGTGGGACTTGATCCCAGGACTCTGGGACCATGACCTGAGCCGAAGGCAGAGGCTTTAACCCACTGAGCCACCCAGGTGCCCCACCCCATAACTTCTTGATAATACCCAAAGAGAGTTGAAAATTGTTTGCCTTCACTTACCTGTTCATTATCTTCAAGGGTTAGCATCACATTCTAGAAGCAAGGGGATTTCAACTTCACTTTTCCTTTTGTAGTTTTGACGAGATGGCAAAATACGACCTCCCAGCCTCCATCGACTTCATCATGAAACACAGGGGACAAGAGGAAATATTTTATATAGGCCATTCCCAGGGTACCACTATTGGTATGGCCAGAAGGATTGTGGCTCGTAGTATGCAATGTCTTTTGTAGGGTTTGCAGACACACCTCCTAAGGAAGTGGGCAAGCTCCCAGAGCTACAAGTGACACAAAACAGAGCGCTGAGAAGAAGACCCACAGCCGGGCCCTGGACACTTACCCCCTTCCTCCTTCTACCTTGTCTACTCCAGTCACAAAGAATTCATTGTAATAACAGGTTGTCTTTGTTCCCAAGCGTTCAGAAGTTGGATATCCATCTTGGGATCAAAGTGAGATCATAAGATCATAACTACCCCTTGTTCCACAAATAGAAATTTCATACTTATAATTGTTATTGAAGTGTGGCAAAGGACCTCATGAGGAGGGGATGTGAGAAGGCCATTCATGCTTACGCATTTAGGACAGATTAAACTTTAGACATGCACAAAGATGAGCCTAAGCCTTCATATGTTTAAAAAGACTAAAAAAGAACTTCTTTCAGCTCACAGCAACAATGCTTCCACCTAATGTGTAATAGTTTCACTTTCAGAAAATAATTCTCTAAAACCCAACATAATTCTCTTACATGATATGGTAAACCTTCTTACTCCCACTCTTTCTACTGGGAAAGTTACAAAGCCTACTTGATAGTAGCAACCAGTATTCACTGAGTCTTTTCTAGGCTGAAAAATGATCATTTTCTTATAGGAATAAGCCACATCCTGCTTTAAAAGAGTATGTTGAAGAACAGTCTAATCCAATTTTCCACAGATATTTTCTCTGACATTTATTAATCATGTGTGTGAGTTGTACTCTGGATTTTCCAGCTGTAACAGTTATCTGGAACCAGGAATCTTGGAAAATTATTAAATAAGAAAAAGTGGCTATGTGCTAAAATTTACTGACTTCTAATATGTTATATGATTCTCTGGTTGTGTTCCTTCTTAGAACTCAGAAAACAGAAAAGCTATAAAAATAAAAAAGATGTGGCCTCCCTCTCTGAGCCTCCGTGTCGGCCGGCGTCGTCCCGGGCCCTCGGAGCCACCATGTCCACTGCCTCCTCCTCCAGTTCCTCTCAGACCCCTCATCCCCCGCCGCAGAGGATGCGGCGCAGCGCCGCGGGCTCCCCGCCCGCCGCCCCCTCCGCCGGCAGCGGGAACGGCGCGGGCGGCGGCGGCGTGGGTTGCGCCCCGGCTGCGGGAGCCGGCCGGCTGCTGCAGCCCATCCGCGCCACCGTGCCCTACCAGCTCCTGCGGGGCAGCCAGCACAGTCCCACGCGCCCACCCGCCGCCGCCGCCGCCGCCGCCGCCTCGCTGGGCAATCTCCCGGGGCCGGCGCGGCCCGCGGCCCCAGCCCACCCAGCCCGACGCTGCCGCCGGCCGCGGCCCCGACCGAGCAGGCGCCGCGGGCCAAGGGCCGCCCTAGACGGTGCCCCGAGAACCACCGGAGGAGCAACTCACCTGAGAGACGGAGCCCCGGCTCGCCCGTGTGCAGAGTGGACAGGCCAAAATCTCAGCAAGTTCGAACCTCTAGTACAATAAGGCGAACCTCTTCTTTGGATACGATAACAGGACCTTATCTCACAGGACAGTGGCCACGGGATCCTCATGTTCATTACCCTTCATGCATGAAAGATAAAGCTACTCAGACACCTAGCTGTTGGGCAGAAGAGGGAGCAGAAAAAAGGTCACATCAGCGTTCTGCATCATGGGGGAGTGCTGATCAACTAAAAGAGATTGCCAAACTGAGGCAGCAACTACAACGTAGTAAACAGAGTAGTCGGCACAGTAAGGAGAAAGATCCTCAGTCACCTCTTCATGGCAACCATATAACAATCAATCACACTCAGGCTGCTGGATCAAGATCAGTCCCTATGCTGCTGTCAAATATAGCAGTGCCAAAATCTTCCGTTTCACGTGTGCCCTGCAATGTAGAAGGGATAAGTCCTGAATTAGAAAAGGTATACATTAAAGAAAATAATGGGAAGGAGGAAGTGTCGAAGCCCTTGGAGATCCCGGACGGTCGAAGAGCCCCACTCCCTGCTCACTACCGGAGCAGCAGCACTCGCAGCATCGACACTCAGACCCCCTCTGTGTAGGAGCGCAGCAGTAGCTGTAGCAGCCATTCACCCTGTGTCTCCCCCTTTTGTCCCCCCCGAGTCCCAGGATGGGAGCCCTTGCTCAACAGAAGATTTACTCTATGATCGTGATAAAGGTCTCGTCAGCCTATCTCAGCCCCTCTCTTTTCCTGTCCTGACAAAAACAAGGTTAATTTCATCCCCACCGGATCAGCTTTCTGTCCTGTAAAACTTCTAGGCCCTCTCTTACCTGCCTCCGACCTGATGCTCAAGAACTCTCCTAATTCAGGCCAGAGCTCAGCCTTGGCCACTCTGACCGTGGAGCAGCTCTCCTCCCGGGTTTCCTTTATGTCTCTTTCCAATGACACCATCTCGGTGGGCACCATGGAGGCCTCGGTCCAACAGCCATCCCAGCAGCAGCAGCTCCTGCAGGACCTGCAGGGTGAGGAGCACATCTCTGCTCAGAACTATGTGATCATCTAAAACCGAGGGGGAGCTGGCCTCTACCCTACCTTCACGGATTAGGAACTAGACCTCAGACAGCTTTTCTGCATGGAGTGACAAACTTTCAGAACACCACCACCACCAACAGAATACTTATCAGCATCAGAAAGTATCTCTTAACACTGATCTTGGCAGGGACGGAACTCCTATTCAGCAGTTTTTGTGGAAAGCAGGACTGCTTGCAAAATGTGTGTGTCATTCAGCATTTTAAGTGGAGACTATGCATTTCATAGTATGTTTGACAGATTAGTACTGTGTCCTGTGTTTTGTTCCAAATTCTTCAGTATAAATAAGCTCTATATCAAAAAGTTGCCTGTCTAAATAGAAAATGTCTTGCTGTGCTTTGTCCTATGGAAAATACTGTACTTCAGGATTATGTTTACAATTGATCCAGGTGTTTGTTTCTAACTTCTATAATGCATACAATGCAAAAAAATAAAGAAGTAAATGGCCACAACAGTTGCACAGTGCCCACCCTATGGCCTAGCTTCAGGTACTTCAGTTGAAGTCTAAACTCAGGTAACTTGGAATGTATATCATATTGGGATATTAAATATTTCACAGCTAAAAAGCTAGAGGGAACATCACTCTTTTGCCTTTCCTTATTTTATGCATTTCCCTTTCCTCATTACATTCCACATTCTTCGAATAAGAAGTGCATTCAACCCTAGGAGAACAATAATCCTGGACATGGGTGAACATGAGGAGAACCAGCAAATCTGTGGTAACTGACATCACTTTTGTCCTGCGGTTACAAGTAAAACACAACTGTTGAATTCACTGTTTCAACATGTGTACATGTGGCTTTTTTTTTTTTTTTAAACAAATTCAGGTGTTGCTCAGTTCCTGACTGTTACAATGTTGCAAATGAAGTGTCTCCAGTACCAGGCTGTACATAAACATTCCAATTGTGCATGTTGGAATTTAACAAGAAAGTCTAGGTTTAATTGCAAAAAAAAGTGAACTCTCACAAGGGATGGGTGAGATTTTTTTGTTTATATTGGCCAGCAAAGTCACAAAGTGCTGTTTTAGCTAAAGGCATTATTAATGTTCAGTTTCTCTCTCGGAAGTTCTTTAACTTGAGGGTTTACAAATGTCACACTTTTTGGTTCTTATTTTCCTCCAGCAGTTGAGGTGCATGAGTTGCATTCATGTGGAGAGAGAATGTGTGGGTCTCAGAAGCAGTGCAGCCCAGAAAACTGGTTGTTTGGTGACTTAGAAAAGCAGTAGTTTGCAGCTGTCTCTTCAAGCCTCTCCTCACAGTATCATGGATGGTTCTGTTAGTATTTCAGATGTGCAAAGTAAAGCAAAAACCCAAGTAAATCGCCTTGCACTTGCAGACTCGACCCGAATTCTCAACGAAGTTGTGTGATGAGAGCCCTAGATAATCCCAGTTGGTCAGTGGAAGAGCCCAACTCTCAGACTTTGTTTTCTGCAGCACAAAGAGAGTCTCCAAAAGCAAAGGGAAGTTTTTGTATTTTTATTCCATTGCTTTTAGTTCAGTAAAGCATAGAGTTGTTTCATCTGTACCTACAGTATATGGCACTGTTTTCTTAAGAATTAGGGGAATAAGGTGCTTACAGTCACAGGAACGTTTCAGTTCCCTTCAGTCATTCCTTGGGGTTTCTTTGTTTTATTTTCTAAGGAGGTTGAAGAAGGAAGAGGTGATAGAGAAGAAAGCAACACCATTGATTTTTTTTAAAGAAATTATATATATATATATATATATATATATATATATATGTATATGTTTGCGTGTGTATGTATTCTGTGTATTATTTTGTCATGATCCCAATTATCTTCTTTCTACCAAAGTTTGCAGTAATATTCTCTCCTAAAGGTGCATTCTGGCTCCTTTAAAATTAGTCAGTGTTATATTGTAGGAGACTGTCATGGAAAAGGACTCAGTTTACTTTTGCCATTTTCACAGGGGAACCTTTTAAAACAATCTCTTCAGCAGCAGACACCTTTAACCCTAATAATCTCAGGCCTTGATGAAAATACTATATTTTGTAGATTATGGTTAAAGGGAGAAAATTATTAGTTCTGTAAGATAAATATGAGCTCCATTAACTTCTGATATCTGGTTTAGCATTACCATAATGTGTTGATCTTACGCTCTGCTTTTGTCCAAATATGATGCAATAGTGTATCAATATCAATTTCTGAAAGATGGACTGAATGGTTTTTTGGTGATGAAATCTGATGTACGATATTTATAGTGACATGTGCTTTTATTTTCTCATGAGAAACTAAATACTAATTGTGTTGTATATTTGTTCTTAGCATATATTAAAGTTTTGAACCAAATGTGTTAAAGCGTCTGCTTTGCCACGTAAACTTCCCAGAAATTGTTGAGCTCAAATGTATCCTACATCCAGCTGTAGAAATTTGTCAGAAATTGTTTAAATTTTGTATATAGTTGTACTGTTTAATTCTAGCCACTGCGCTGAACAGTATTGGAGTTACCATACAATATGGCTTTACACAAGGAAATGTGTGGCTTTTGTTTTGTGTTTTTTCGGTATAGAAGTTCCTGTGTCTTATTTAAATAAAGTTATTAGTAAAACTGGAAAAAAAAATAAAAATAAAAAAGATGTGCCAGAATGTAGCTTGATAAGATGTCATAAAAGGGAAAACTATTTGTCATATTAATGACTCTAACAATAAAATATAAACTAGTATCTTCTGCACAATAAGGCAAGGATGTTTTAAAATATATTAAAAGTAAATATAAAAACAATTTGACATGTATTGGATCTGTCATCTAAAGTGTAAGATTCAAATATCCAAAAAGCTCACTAGCCTATTTTCAGCATTGCCAGTTATAGAAATCTTCAATACTGTTTCTGATTTCTCAACTATCATGTTACAAGACTCTTTTATTGTTGATTTATCATTGTTTATGGTCTAGACATAGTTTTAAATATTAATCATCAGTCTGATGTTTGATCGATATGTATGTTTCATACTGGGTGATTGAGAAATGTTTGATAAGGGAATTGAGAAATGAACGAGTCAATTAAGTGGTCATACCATATTGAATTTACTCTCACTTGCCATGATATCATTTCTTACATGCTAGAAATGGTGTAAGAATAGTTAGTTTCTATCTTGTTTTCTTTCAGCTTTCATAACATTTTCCACAATACCACAGATAGCTGAAAGAATCAAAATACTTTTTGCCTTAGCTCCAGTTTTTTCTATCAAATACTCAAAGAGCCCTTTAATTAAATTGGCATACAAATGGAGGTCAGTGTTAAAGGTATGTTATTCCTTTCCTTTACATAGCTTATAAATCAAAATGACAATGATTCTGTCCTTTCAAAATAAAAGGTCTTGACTATGTTTGCATGAACTTAATTTTTTGGTTTCAGCGACACTGGATTCTTTCTTTTGTATTTACAAAGGAATAAGATTTTATTTATAATAGCTTTGGACATCTCATTTTGAAGGAAAATCCAGTAGTCAGCTTATCTCTATCTCCTGCTTCCAAGTTTTGTCCTTAATTTGAATGTATTTCTTTTAGGGTGCCTGGGTGGCTCAGTGGGTTAAAGTCTCTGCTTTCGGCTCAGGTCCCAGGGTCCTGGGATCGAGCCTCACATTGGGCTCTCTGCTCAGCAGAGAGCCTGCTTCCCTTCCTCTCTCTCTGCCTGCCTCTCTGCCTACTTGTGATCTCTATCTGTCAAATGAATAAATAAAATCTTGAAAAAATAAATAAATGTATTTCTTTTAAAGGTTTTATTTAATTCGACTGAGCCACCCAGGCTCTCTCATTTAAATATTTTGAACTAATGTGAGACAGTGCATTTCATTATAAATATAATGAGCTCATTGCACCATTTATTTTGGTCTTCTAAATATGAATAAAGTAAACTTGTCTTACAGGCTTTTCTTGGCAACAAAGACTTCCTACCTAATACCTCATTCAAAAGATTTGTTGGTTCCAAGCTGGGTCCACTGAAGATTATTGGTAAGATTTGCCGTGATATCTTGTTTATGATATATGGATATGACCAGGAGAACTTAAATATGGTGAGAACAAATTGAATTTGAAATGTACTTTGTCCATTTTTAGAAAGCAGCTCTTAGTACTTTATGCCTTGCATGTCATTGTGTGATTTATCCACATGTACTGATAGATTCTTAGCCTTCCTGGTTTGGGGACTACATCAACATTCTGAAACTAATCAGCGTGAGCATGCTGGGATTAGTTTGCATTCCGATTTGTCTTGCTCTCTGTAGAGAACAGAGAGCAGGTGCTGTGCTGGGTCTTTTAATTGGCCTTTACTATTGGGTGTTAGTTTCCTGAAGTTTCTTGTATTTAAGTTCTCTCCTATCACTTATTTTTTAAAAATATTTTATTTATTTATTTGACAGAGAGATCACAAGTAGGCAGAGAGGCAAGCAGAGAGAAAGAGAGGAGGAAGCAGGCTCCCTGCCGAGCAGTGAGCCTGATGAGGGACTCGACCCCAGGACCCTGAGATCATGACCTGAGCTGAAGACAGAGGCTTAACCCACTGACCCACCCAGGCACCCCATCTCCTATCTCTTATTTTTTTTAACAACTCCTGCTCTTATATCTTGGTTCCTAACACTCCCTTGCTTTCTTATTGACTCTTTTGTAATTGGCATTTGTGCCTGCTAATAACCTTACTGGCTTTGGGCATTCATCAAAATTCCTGGAGTGGGACACTGTTTAGAGGCTCAAGCTACTATTCCCAAAGCCATACAGTTTGATTGTGTATAGATGCTATTACAGATGTACGCATTCATTCTAAGACTTTTTAAGCACATTAAATTAAAAAACAGGCTTTAGCAGAAGCAGTTGTGGCATTCAAACTACTGGTTGGTTCCTGCACCTGTACCATTTAATAATTTCCCAGCAAGAATCAATTTATTAGAAGTTGTCAAGATGTCCATTCTTACCAACTTAGTCTATGGATTCAAGGCAATCCCAACCAAAACCCCTGCAAGCTAATTTTAGGATATTGACAAATGACTTCTAACGTTTATGGAGGGAAGCAAAACCTGGAGTAACCAACACAGAATTGAAGGGAAAGAGAAAGTTGGAGGACTGGTACTGTTGAACATTAAGACTTAGTCTTCAACTACAGTAATCTAGACAGTGTGCAATTAATGAAAGAATCAAGAAGATCAGTGTAGCAGAATAGAGAGTGCAGACACAGAATCTCATGAATACCATCAACAGATCTTTGACAAAGGAGAAAGGCAGTGCACTAGAAAAACCATAGTCTCTTCAACAAATAGTGTTGGGACAACTGGATGTCTACATACAAAAAAATGAAATACCCTTCACAAAGTTAACTCAGATTTGGATCATAGACCTAAATGTGAAATGTAAGACTCTCAAACTCCTAGAAGATCAAATAGGGAAAAACCTAGATGATCTTGGATGTGGCAAGGACCACCAGGTTGTACTTTTTGTTATAATTGATGAACCTACATAGACACATCATAAGTACCCCATATCCATAGTTGACAGTGTGGTTCACTCTGGTGTTCTACATTGTGTGAGTTCTAACAAATGTATAATGACATAGACCTACCATTACAGTATCATGTAGGATATTTTCACTGCCCTACAAATCCTCTGTGATTTGTCTACTCATCCCTCCCCTCTTAAATCCTGGCAACCACTGATACCACTGATTTTTTCACTGCCTGCTACAGTTTTGCCTTTTCCAGAATGTCATGTAGTTGGAAGCCCTCTCAGATTGCCTTCGTTTGTAGCCCTCTCAGATTGCCTTCGTCCATTTAGTAGCATAGATTCAAGGTTCTTCCATGTCTTTTCTTGGCTTGGTATCTCATTTATTTTTAGTGCTAAAAAAATATTTTATTGTCGGGATGTATCACTGTGTATCTATCCACCTACTAAATGACATTATCGTTCAAGTTTTGACAATTATGAATAAAGATGTTATCAATATCAATGTGCAGATTTTGCGTGAACACGAGTCTTTACCCCCTTTGGATAAATACCAAGGAGTGCAATTGCTGGATGGTGTGACAAGGATACCTTTTGTTTTATAAGAGACCACTAAACTGTTTTTTTCCAAAGGGGTTGTACTATTGTGCATTCCCACCAGCAGTGAAGGAGAGTTCCTGTGACTTTTTCCTCACCAGCACTTGGCGCTGTCCACATTTCAGACTTTTGTCATTTTCATAGGCGTGTAGTGGTATTTCATTGTTCTTTTAAATAGCATTTCCCTGATGGTATATGATGCAGAGCATCTTTTCATGGTCATTTGCTATCTGTATATCTATTTGGTGAGCTGTCTGTTAAGGTCTTTGGCCCATTTTTAAATCAGGTTATTTTCTCATTGTTGAGTTTGAAGAGTTCTTTGTACATTTTGGGTAACACCTTCATAGATATGTCTTTTGCAAATATTTTCTTCCAGTCTGTGGCCTGTCTTCTAATTCTCTTTGTCTTTTGCAAAGTGGACGTTTTTGACGGAAGAAGTTCAGCTTTTCAGTTATTTCTTTCATAGGTTGTGCCTTTGGTGTTTTATCTACAAATCCATCACTAGACCCAAAGTCAACTAGATTTTCTCTACTAGGTCATCTTATAGGAGTTTCATAGTTTTGAGTTTGACATTTAGATCTGTGTTCTATTTTGAGTTAACTCTTGCGAAGGGTGTGAGTCTGTGCCTCAATTCTTTTTTTTTTCTTTTTCTTTTCCATGTCGTCTAGTTGTTCCAGGACCATTTGTTGAAGACACCATTGTTTCTTGATTGTATTGCCTTTTCTCTTTTTCAAAGATCTGTTGACTATATAGGGGTCTATTTTGGGGCCCTTTTTCCATTCTATGGATCTGATGGTCTATTCTTCCACCAGTACCCCACTTCTTGATTACTGTAGGTTGATAGTACATCTTGAAGTTGTGTACGTCCATCCTCCAACTTTGTTCCTCCCTTACAATATTGTATTGGCTGTCCTGGGTCTTCCGCTTCTCCATCTGAAAAACAGTTTGTTGATATCCTTAAGAGAACTTGCTGAGATTTTGATAGGACTACATTGACATTGTAAGTCTTGCTCACTGACTAAGGTTTCCAGGGACATTGTAGGTAATTCAAACCTTGATGACAGGTTGACATGAAAGCTGCTGCATTTCTGATTGTTTCACTGTGAGTTGTGTAGCATTTCAGGAGCCCGGTTCATCATGGAAAGGGTTTCTTTTTAAATCTCCTAATCACCCTTGGCAGGCTGTGGGCCCATTTTGTTTGTTTGTTTTCCTCAACTAGCTTAGTTCTCACAATTAAACTTCAGATTCCCTGGGATTGACAAATAACTTGAAGAAAAAACTGGCTTTAGTACTTTGCTTTTTTGAGGGTTTTTAAATTTTCCTTTTCCATTTCTCCTGATAATTTCTATCTTTTCAGTCATTTGTGCTCTCCAAAGGGTCTGTGTGTGAGTCCTAAGAGTTTAGATTGTTTTCAGTATGGGATGACAAACTACATAACTCGGAAATCCAATAATAGCTTCTAGGTTAATGTAAAATTAAATATTTAGTAAGTACATTTATGTACTTAATTAAAATATAATTTTATATTTTATTTATATTATTTGCTTAAAATTACTTTAAATTTTATTGAAATTATTTAGTGTAGCAAATACATAAAGTTATGCTTTCTCTGGGTGGCCTAAATATAAAAATAATTTTTTAACCCCTCAGAGTCGTCTGGATGTGTATTTGTCACATAACCCAGCAGGGACATCTGTTCAAAATATGCTACACTGGAGTCAGGTATAACTTTTCAAGTGCTTTTTAGTACAATTTTATTTATACTACTCGTGGTTTATCCCATCATTCTAAGAATCATGCCATTGTCATTAGGATGATAAATTTAGAAGGATAAAATGTAACTATTACATATTTATGTAATTCTTCATGGTTTCTAATATGTTAATATCATAATCTATTAGATCTTCTAACCCTAAGCAATAATCAGAGCAATATACCTATTTTCTGTTTTACAAATGAGAAAAAGTTAATTTGGAATAATAGACTAGGAATCATTGAGGCCATGTTTATCATTTGACTTACCCAAAGATTCAGAGTTATTCCTTCAAAAACACCCAAGACTAATAATAATAATAATAACAACAATAATAAAATTTTAAAAACCTAAGACTAAAACACAGGTATCCCAATGCCTAGTCTCTCACTAGACTTCATTCTCTTGTCTGTTCAATTGTGAACTTCATAAGGCCCTTGAGCAAGTTTTATTCACTTCTATATGTGCAAGGCCAAGAGTTCTGGGCAAACAACAGACACTCAAGAATATATGTTGCATGAATATTAATGAAGAAAAAATCCAGTGTGAATATCATCTTAAAGTTGATAGCCAGGATAAAATCTTAGAAGGAACAGTATACTTGAGATAAAAATATCAGGCACTGAATCTTTTCTCTGAAACTTACTGCTAGTGAGACACTCAGCAAGCTCACTTACTCCTTATGAAGTCAGTTTCCTTAATTTTAAAAATGGAGTTAATAATAATGCTCTGACTTAACTAACAAAAATATTATGACAGTTCAACGGCGATGATCAAGAGTATTGTTTAAATTTAATGAACACTAATGAATTCAAGTATCATTGAGATATTGGGAAGGACATTCTCATTTAACATGTCTAAATCTACTAAGTGATTGTTTTGAGGTAAATTATTAAAAATCTTTAACTTATATTTAGATTTAGTTCATTCCTGGTGATAAATAGACCAGGAAAGTCTAAGCAACCTTTGCATCTATTCATCTATTGAAACAATATTTACTGAGTACCTACTATGTGCCCTGTACTGTTCTATGCTCGGGGTAGACATCAATGAACAAAGTAAATATTCCTGTCCTCCTTAAGCTGACATTCTAGCAGTTAGATATACAGACAATAAACATTAAGCATAGCAAAGAAGTAAATTATTAAAACTTTAGAAGGGAGTAGAAACTATGGAAAAATAAAGGGGAAAAAGCAAGATAAAGAGATTAGACACAGTGGGTAGTGGGTTGTGTTTTTGAACAGAGAGGTTAAAAAGTTAGGCCAACCTCAATGAGATGGTGACATTTGAGAAAAGATTTAGAGAAGCCAAGAAAGTTAGCAATGTGAACAACCTGGAGGAAGAACATTCGAGACAGAAAGATTGACCAAAGCAAAGCCCTTTACTTAGGAGCATTTCTGAGAGGGATGGCTAAAAGGTCACTGTGGCTGATTTCAGCAATTAAGAAAGAATGAAGTAGGGAAAAGGGGGCAGAAATGTACTAGAGCCAGAAAGGAACAAGTACTCCATTGGGAGGACTTTGGCTTTCTAGCTAAGTGAGCAACCACTGCAGGTTTTTGAGCAGGGAGCAGACACAATATGACTTATAGTTTTAAAGGAATGCTTAGGGGACACCTCAAAGGCTCAGTCAACAGAGCATGTGATGCTTGATCTTAGGGTCATGAGTTCAAGCACCACTTTAGGGGCAGAGTTTACTTGGGGGAAAAAAAAGAATGCTTTGGGTGCCATGTTGGGTAGATTGAAGTGGAAACAATGAGAAATTTTGGAGACCACCACAATCCAGATTGATGATGGCCTGCACAGATGTGTTTCCAGGAAGGGTGCTAAAGAGGGTTGGGTTCTGAGTGTACGTGTGTATTGTAAACATGCAGCCGAAGACATTTAATATGGATTCTGTGAAAGGAGAGAGGGAAAAGTCTTGGATGATTCCAGACTTTCTGGCCTAAGCAAGGAAAATATGCAATTGCCATTAAAGGAGATAGGGACATTTGGTGGCAGTGCATGTTTGAGGGACAGAGAAGATGTTCACATTTGGAGATGTTAAGTGTGAGGCATCCCAGTGTTTAACTTGAATAAGCAGTTGTGTATAGGAGTCTAGTATTTAGAAGAGACTTACAGAAGAGGATAAACATTTTAAGTATGGACACTACTGAAAACCAAGAAACTGGATGAGAATACACACAGAGCAAATACAGATGGGGAGAAGAGGAGCATGGGTAGAAGGCTGAGACATGGAAGGATTCAAAGGTCAGGCAGTGGCGGTTGGATGGCTACAGCAAAGAAACCAAAAAGGGGCCGGGAGTGAAATATGAAGATCAAGAAATGATGGTATTAGACAAACCATAAGAGACTCTTAATGCCCCAAAACAAACTGAGCATGGCCGGGGGGAGTGGGGTAGGGAGAGGATGGTGGGGTTACGGACATTGGGGAGGGTATGTGATATAGTGAGTGCTGTGAAGTGTGTAAACCTAGCCATTCACAGACCTGTACCCCTGAGGCTAATAATATGTTATATGTTTATAAAATTTTTTTTAATTATTAAAAAAAAAAAAAAGAAATGACGGTATTCCAGAAGCTAAGTGGAGAAAAGCTCTAGGATAGAAATGAACAGCTGGGTGCAATGGCATCATGGGTAATGTGAGGAAATTCCTCAGAATCGACAAGTTTTACAAATGCGAAGATCATGAATAACCTCAGCTGGTTTTGTGGAAGGAAAGAACTGCAGGGTAAGAAGTGTTGTTGGGAGAAAATCAGGTTGTCCAGAGAGCAGGAAGGTAAAGGAACCCATCAGAGATGGATTTTAAGATATACGCTAACAATGGAAGTCCAGATGGCAGAGAGAGTTTTAGAAGTTGGGAGGAGTTAGGAGAAGATAAAATGGTGGGTGCACGGAGACCTGTCAGGGTTAGAGTCCCAGAGAAGATCTGGAAGCTGAGAGTCTGAAACTTCCTGCAATGAAAACATTATCAGGGGGAGAAAGGGATATGATCAGATTAGACCTAAGAGGCTCACAGCAGGTGGTGGTGGTGAGGCTACAGTTATGAAAGGTGAAGCAAGCAAGGGGTGGCTTCTGGAACATGCTCTTGAGAGCTGTTGTTTGAAGCAAGGATGTTTAGGGACATGTTATTTCAGTGCTAGTGCACCTAGCACTAGACACTTTTTTTTCTTTTAAGATTTTTAAAAAAGATATATTTATGTATATTTTAAAGAGATATTTATTCATTTTAGAGAGAGAGTGTGAGCACAGGGAGGGGCAGAGGAAGAGGGAGAGGGAGAATCTTCAAGCAGACTCCCTACTGTGTGCAGAGCCCAACGCGGGGCTCACTCCCACAACCCTGAGAACATGATCTGAGCTGAAGCCAAGAGTTGGACACGTAACAGACTGAGCCATGTAGGTGCCCATAGACACTCACTTTTGTCCTCTGTGGATGGAGCTGAGGCTTTCCGGGGAGGGCTGATGAGCACACAGGCTCCCATTAACAAGGTAAAAGGCCTTGGAGGAACGTGCATTTATATGAAACTGATAGAATCACGTTCCGTAGATGCCCCTGTCCCTCACCACCTCCCCCATTCCATTTCTTGCCCTTTTCAAAGGAAGGGAGAAGTGAAGACGTGTCCCTGTGCATATATATTCCAACAGGTCCCATACAGAGGGACAGTATATGAAACTCACACCTCACTTTACCAGCTGCACTGTAGGAAACAGATGAGTATAATCTTGCTTTAAAAATTTTTTTTTCTTTCAGGTTTTTCATTCTAGTCACTTGAGAGCTTTTGATTGGGGCAGTCCTGTTCTGAACTTGGTTCATTTTAATCAGGTACATAATTATGCATAAGCTAAAAACTATCTCCTGGGTCAGTTCAGAGGAGGTGGCTACAGAGAAGGGCCCAAGAGGATAATAACAGTGAGAAGGACCAGCAGGCAAAGACTGCCATGATTTGGCTCCATAGTCTCACATCCAATGGGGGCTTTTCCAGATTTTCTATGTATTTTAACAACAAATACCTCAGGTAAGCCTGGAGAAGTTTGACAGGCTATAGAGTAATTCATCCTCCCTCAGGAGAAAAAATATTGTGTGTATAATATGCATAGCTCTGTGGTTAAATAAGAAATAAAAGGCATAATATGGTTCTTGACCCTAAAAGCTCTTGATTGTATTTGGGAAGATAAGACAAACCTGTAATTATGAGGAAAAGACAAAAGTTAATGAGAAGATAGTAATATTGTATGAAGAACATGACAGAAATCTTGAGGTATTAGAACCCAAATCTGCCATCTTCAAAATTATTCTTTCCCATTATCCTCTTCTGCCTTAGCTAAACTTCATGCCTGGTGTGGTTTGCTTGTGTAAAACTCCAAAGTAAACTGGAAAGATTAAAATCAATAAAATCAGACTTGCTCCCCCTCCAATATTTACCATTTATTGATGAATATATTGACAGCTATACAGCTACAGAAAATTTTTTAAAAGATTTTATTTATTTATTAGAGAGAGAGACACAGTGAGAGAGGGAACATAAGCAGGGGGAGTGGAAGAGAGAGAAGCAGGCTTTCCGCTGAGCTGGGAGCCTGATGCGGGGCTCCATCCCAGGACCCCAGGATCATGACCTGAGCTGAAGGCAGATGCCCAACAACTCAGACACCCAGGCGCCCCAGCTACAGAAAATTTTGATTAAAATACTTTCATGCCTTATAAATAAAACTGAAATTCCTTCTGCGGCATGTTTGAACACCCTGAATTAGAGCAAATGGTCTAGTTTTGATTTGTATCTGATCTATTTCCAAGTAAAAATCATAATAACGATTCTTTCAATATTCCTTGCTTCCATCATAGTAATTATTTTAGATTCAACGTACTTTAAAATTGTATTAATTAATCATTTAAAGAATAGTAAAGAACACCTTCTATGTATCATTTTCTGCGAAAACCTTCTACATTTAGTCCACTTCTCCATATCGACGTGAGGAACATGAACGTATCGACAGCGACTTGGAACGGGGGCAATGACTTGTTGGCCGATCCTCAAGATGTGAAAAATCTACTTTCTGAAATTACAAACCCTATTTACCATAAAACTATTTCTTGCTACAATCATATAGACTTTTTGTTCGGTTTAGATGTATATCAGCAAGTTTACCGTGAAATCATTGACATTACCCAAGGCAGTCTATAAAGAATTATAGTAGTCTGTGTTGAAGGATCCATTTCATTTCTCTTAAAAGCCAATCATTATTTTCTTGCTATGTATGTTTTTCCTGTTATTTAAATAAAATCTGGAATTTTTCCCTGTTTTTCTTCATTGCCCCAGGCCTTCCATTCATTAAATCAGTGACATTTGTCATATGAGGGGAAATGGCAGATTCCAACGGCCCGAAGCAGTCTTTTGTGTTTTAAGTAACTAAAAGCATGATTTTAAAGGGATAATTTTTTTGAGAAAGGTGCTTTCTTTTCTTCAAAGATGAGCATATATGATATAAAAAGAGTTTGGGAGAATGCTTGCAGATATGAAAGCTAATTTTTCTCTGAATGAATGAAGAGTAGAAACACTTTTGAGCTATGTAAAGGAGTTCGGGGGAGAAAAAAAGGGAAGAAAGAGCCTGGATACCAGTGTGATAGGGCTGCATCTGCCCCACTTCTGGCCAAGCTTCAGAAGTAGGGAGATCATAAAAGCCATAGAGGGTTTGCATCACCTCACTTCCCGGGTGTATAGCTGACCTTTCCAGAAAGTGTGTGCAAAGAGTCGCAATAGTGGTTGGGGCGGCTGGGTGGCTCAGTCCTTATGCATCTGCCTTTGGCTCAGGCAATGATTCTGGAGCCCTGGGATCAGTGGGCATCAGAGGGCGGTACAGGGGACATCACATACAAGGACTTAGACCCCAGTCCTTCCAACTCCTCTATAATGCATAACTTCACAGGCTTTTCTTAGTCCCTGGGGACAGCAAGATGAAAAGGGAGAGTTCTAGAATTGAGTGTAAATTTACCCCATAAAGACAGAAAAAAAAATCTGTAATTTCCTGGATTAGAATATTAAGTTTCCTGCCCCAGGCAAAATGGAGGTTGGAAGCCAAGCCAAGTCCAGTTCACTCTGCGGTTGCTAACTCTGTGTTCCACACATGCTTACGGGCCTTAAAAAGTCTTCTACCAAAAATAATGGAATATGCATAGATAGTGAGAAAAAAATAAAATACATGCATATAAGATTATTGGAATGCAACTAAGAGAAGACACATAACTTTAAAGGACACAGTTCAGGCTACAGGTCAGTCCTTCCCTTTTTATGGTATCAATTCTCAGAGCACTGAGACTAGATACACATTTAGAGAGGTCTTTTTAAAGAATTTAAGAATGTGAATATAGTGTTAAGTGTTGCTTCAAAGTTTTCAAATGACCCTTCAAATAAGACAAATGGGAGATGACAATTATGCAGAATTACTTAGGCTGAGATTTAAAAACTAAGTTGGGGGTATCTGGTGATGGTGGACTGGGACAATGTGAAAAACATTTATTTGAAAAAAAGGAGAATTAAAAATGCGGGGGGAAATTACGGGGTCAAGGAAAAGAAGCCGAGGAAAGTAAGCCTGGCATTTTAACTGTTTATATCCCAGCAACATCTGCTTACTCCAGGTGTATAATTAAAATCCTGAAAATAATTAGTTGAGAACAAAAATTGTAATTCAGCTTACCGAAGGGAAGTTTCTCTGATAAACCTTGATCCTCAGGCTTTAGACTGAAACCTCAAAGTACTATACCTTTAGAATAAAGTCAAACTAGAAATTGATCACCCTTTCAGAAACTGCAGACCACCTTTGAATCTTAAGAATTCTTAATGTACAAAGATGATCTGGGAATACCGATGCCATAGCCATCCGTCAGAAACAAAAGTAAGTCTTCTCTGAAGGAAGATCAAATCATCTAAATACTAGAAATAATGCTAAAATCTTGCAATGTTTCAGGATAGGTTGGGTTACAAAAATAAGTTGTGTCTTTATATACTAATGTCAAATAATTGCAAAATGATATTTTAAACATGCCATTTACAATATTACAGACAATTATAATACTTACGAACACAGATAAACAAATGTGCTCAGGTTGAAAGGCAATGTTATTAAGATCTCCACTCTTCCAAATGTATCCATGTATTCAAAGGAATTGCAATCAAAATTCCACAGGGTTTTCTTTTTTTCTGGAAATGGTTATACTGATTCTAAACTTTTTGTAGAATTACAATTAATCTAGAATTGTCAAAGTAATTTTTTTAAATATTGGAGGATTTGTACTACCAAATTGCAAGATTTAAATCACAAAGCTTCCTTAATTAAGACTGTGTGGAGTTAATATAAAAAAAAACTTCTAGATCCATGGGACAATTCAGAGTTCAGAGATAGACTAACATATAGGTAGTCAGTTGGTCTTCAGTGGGTAAAAGATTATTGTCTTCCAAGGTGGATATGAACTTTGACCTCTATATTACATCACACATAAAATTTAATTTGAAATGAACATAGACCTCAATCCAAAACCCAAACTCTAGAACTTCTGGAAGAAACAGAGGAGAAATTCTCTGCAACTTGGGGGTAGGCTAAAATATCCCAGCTGAAACAGAACATGAGCAGTCATAAAAAAAATTTTGATAATTATAATTAAAATCTACCTGTCAAATGACACTTTAAGAGAATGACAGACAAACCACCACTGGAGGAAAAAAATACATACAACAAATAAATATGACAAAATCTATTTATCTGAAATACATAAAAATCATTCTCAAACTCAGAAGAAAAGGAGCCTAAGAAAATTTAAGTGAAAGACTTAAACAGGTTCTTTGTAGAAGATGTAAGAATGACTAGCAAAACAGGTATAGGGAAATGTGTTCAACATCATTAATCAACATGGAAATAAAAATCAAAACCACAATGAGATATCACCTCACATCTGTGGGGATGGCTAGAATCAAAAACTCAAACAATAGTAAGTATTGGCAAGAATGGACCGAAAAGAGAAACTTATATCCATTGTTGATGTAAATCGTTAGGGTCACTACAGGAAGTATTCTGGAGGTTTCTGAAAAATTAAAAATAGAGTTACCATAGAATCCAATAACCTCACAACTGGTAATATATCCAAAGGAAATAAAGTCACTATCTCAAAGAGATATCTGCACTCCTATGTTCATTGTATCATTATTCTCAGTGGTTGAGATACGAAAACAGCCCATGACTGTTGATGGATGCAAGGATGAAGATCATTTATCTATCTAGGTGTACATAGAGGTAGATGTTTATGTACTAGCATCAGGTTTATCATCATTATCAATATACACTAATTATATATATGCATATAAAATTCAGCCTTAAAAAAGAAGGAAATCCTTCCATTTACAAAGATGTGGAAACCTAGGTGAGCCTGGAGGACTTTACGCTAAATGAAATAAGTCAGAGAAAGACAAATGCTGTATTATCACATTTAAGTGTAGAATCTAAGAAAGTCAAACTCATAGTAACAGGGAGTAGAATGGTGGCTACCAGGGCGTAGGAGAAATAGGGAGATGTTGGTTAAAGGATACAAACTGTCAGAAATAAGATGAGTAAGTTCGGGGCACCTAGGTGGCTCAGTGGGTTAATCCTCTGCCTTCGGCTCGGGTCATGATCTCAGGGCCCTGGGATCGAGCCCTACATCAGGCTCTCTGCTTGGTGGGGAACCTGCTTCCCTCTGTCTGCCTCTCTGCCTACTTGTGATTTCTGTGTGTCAAATAAATAAATAAAATCTTTAAGAAAAAAGATAAGTTCAAAAAAAAGATGAGTAAGAGACCTATAAATGAGTAAGAGACCTATATAAGAGATGTATATATGGTGACTATAGTTAATAATATCTTGTTATTCTAAAAAAATAAATAATAATATACTGTATTCTAGAAAGTTACAAAGGAGGTGGATAGTAAGCATTCTCACCACATGCACAAAAGATAATGACCTGAAGTGATAGTTATGTTATGTACCTTGATTGTGGTCATCGTAGAACATACACATATAACAAAATATCAAAATTTACACCTTAAATATATAAAATTTTTGTCAATCATACCTCAATATAGCTGTGGGGGAAAAAAAGGAATGACCAATCAGCCTCTGAAAAGATTTTCAGCATTATGAGTCATCAAAGAACCACAAATTAAAAGAGTACAAAGTATTTCATAGTCACCAGAATGGCAAAATAAAAAAGAGGTTATTGTTAAGTATTGGGAAGATTGTGGAATAATTAGAATCCTTATACATTGCAAAACAACCCGGTGATTTCTTATAAAAGTAAAATATACTTAACATGTAACCCAGCAGTTCCATTCTTGGGTATTTACTCAAGAGAAAAGAAAACAGGAGTGAGTGCTGTGAAATGTAAACCTGGCGATTAACAGACCTGTACCCCTGGGGCCAATAATACATTATATGTTCATATAAATAAATAAATAACAGAAGACAGATAAGAAAAAAGAGCAAGCACAACTCTGAAACCACTATGCACATTTCTGTGTACTTCTATTTCTTCTACACACAGATGTGTATATTTTATTTTAAAGAAATTAAAAAACAAAAACAAAAAAAAACAGGAATGCCTGAATATTGACAACCAGTACTGAAAATCACCATGTTAAGAGTATAAGGGGGAAGTAGAGAGCCATATGATCCTTTTAATAAATGAGAAGTATTCAACAAAATTTAAAATCTACTTATGATAACTCTTTGAGTAAGAATAAAGTTTTCTTAATCTGACAAAGAGTATTTAGAACATAATCTACATCAAACCTCATAGTGACTGATGGAGAATCGAAAGCTTTCCTGCTGGAGCTGGGATGAACAATACGCCTCATCACATACTCATGTCAACTTTGCAGTATAGATCCTAGCCAGTGCAACAGCACAAGAGTAGGAAACAAAGGTGTGAAGGTTAGTAAAATGAAAAGCAAAGCTCATTATTCTCAGTTAATATGATTGAATACATAGAAAATTGAAATGGATTTACATATAAATCATTAGAATTAATCAGTGAGTTTAGCAAAGTTACTTTGACTTAAGGTCAGTCTTAAAAATATTATATTTATATGGACCATTTATATGGAAGCAGAACTGACACGTTGCCCCAACACTGTTGTCAATAAGCGTACACAGTACATTTGTGGCCAAAAAGGCGGGGGGGGGGGGGATGGCTTTTTACCCTGGGATAAAAAAGAATTGGGTCACCCTACCTCAGTGTAGGTCTCAAAATAAATGTAACCTGGAGCTTCTCTCATAAATTGTTGACTCTTGATTAAAAAAAAAAATCTTTATTACTGCCCTGTATAGTACTGTTGTCTGAATAAATTTCACAATCTTTGTGGATATGATAATTACACGAAAACACTGCTGTTTTCCCAACATGAATGAACTAATATAAACAATACAACCTTTGTAATCTTGGTTTTTCTCCTTTCAAATACTCCCTATATTTCTTATTTGATAAGCCAGGCCTTCTAAAGTCTCTCCTTGTACTTTATGAAAGAAAACCCCTAATTTTCTTTTCCAATATAATTTCTCTCTGAGTTATCTTTCTATGTCCAGAGAGACTTGCCTACCAAGAGTTGAAACTGACAGCGTGCCAAGTGAAGCTTCCATTGACCCCTCACTTCGAGGCAAGCCTTTACTTGGCTTTTGAGGCTTTTGATATTTTTGATGTTATTGTACATAGCATACTTCTGAAAAATTTAATTTATGTTTATTTATGTTTATGACCTTATGTAGTCATAGAATTCTCTCTTTTCCTCCCACTCTTTGTTTTCTACCTCTTATTCTAATTCGGTTCCAGACTATGTGCAGTTCTCGGTCCAGCCTGGTTCTGGTCGGGGGACTGATTTGTGTGTGTGGCCAAATATGTCTCTCTCGATGCTGGGATGAAGATATTTGGCTTAAGGATCTGATCATCTGGCGATCACTGTTTTTGGAAGAAATGTAGAAAATCACCTTATTGGTAAAGGGCTGCATGGATAACTTCCTAAATATTGATTCTGCAGCAACTAGATGAAGAGTTCTTATCTTTGGTCAGCCAGTTGACATGATCATTACAAATGGACACTTGTCAGATGGCCCCAAGGGCTATAATTAGGAATGCCAGCATATTTTCCATGCAGAAGCTGATTACTTTCTGGAGGGAGACTGCCTAACTCAACACTGGGTGAAGAACCATTTATGCAGGACAAAATATATTCTAATGAAAAATGTCTTTCCCAGTAATTTTTTTGCAATGCTGATGTCTGAAAAATATGATTTCTGGGGATGTGATGATTATGGAAAGAAGTAGCTATTTTTCTACTATAAACAGTCTGATGATGATCTTGCTATTTTTTTTTTTTAAACACCTACTGAATTGTTTTTTTCAGTTTGGTGAGCTGGTACTTCTAATTTCTGACTTCTTAAATTAATTGTAAGTAAACTTCTCTTAAAAAATGCTTTTTCCTCTAGCTCATTTTTTCTAACCAGAATAAACATAAAGTAAATTTTTCAGAAGTATGCTATGTACAATAACATCAAAAATATCAAGTATCTTGGAAAAAATATAATAAAAGTTGTCTGAGACCTCTACACAGAGGAAACTACTTTCCTAATAGGTTTCTCACTGTTTAAAGATGAATTATGGAATGCATGAGTTAATGGATAGATCTACCATGTGCAAGGATTGGGGAGAGTAACAGTGTAATCAATTCTCTTATTATAAAGCCACAGTAATTAATGCAGGGATTAGTCAATGAAATAGAAGTAAGAACTTCGGCTTATCAGAGCAGTTAAGATAATAAAAAACCAGTCACATAGTAGGAGATAAAAATTATAACACATGCAAGGGAAATGGGCTCCAATGTATAATACATGAATAATTTCTTTTTTTTTTTAGATTTTATTTATTTATTTGACAGACAGAGATCACAAGTAGGCAGAGAGGCAGGCAGAGAGAGAGGAAGGAAAGCAGGCTCCCTGCTGAGCAGAGAGCCCAATGTGGGGCTCAATCCCAGGGCCCTGGGATCATGACCTGAGCTGAAGGCAGAGACTTTAACCCACTGAGCCACCCCGGTGCCTCAATACATGAATAATTTCTACAAGTCTGTACGGTCAAGGGTTAGTTTAGCAGGCCAGTGTTGCGCAAACTCTGCACAGTCCCAAGAAAAGCTTGTCTTCAGGACTGGCCAGACTCTGACCTTTGGAAAATTCTACCTGATGAGACTATTTTTGTAGATCTGAGGCCTGGGCCGCGTGGTACGGGTTGGATCAGGCAGTTTGTGCAAAGAGTGTGACTTAACAGTGATGCCTGTTTTTCTCTTGGGGCTGGAGTCTGAGTGGCCAAAGCCAGTCATGCAAACACTGCATGTTTACAGAGTTTCAGACATTATTACTGGGGAAAGGAAACAGAGTCCCATGTAACTCCACTGGGAAAAGGAAGCTGGAAACTTGCACCTGGTCTGTCCTCAACTTCACCCTGGGGCCTTTACCTTTGCTGATATTAGCCTGGATCCATTCTCTGTATGAGCATAACTAGTTATCTGTAGCCTGGAAGTCCTTCTAGTGAAACACTGGCCTTGGGGACTTTCAATGCAAACCAAAGAGGAAATGACAGATAACCCAATAATAAAAGAGACCAGATACTTGAACAGACTTTCATAAAAGAGAAAATCCCAAATTCCATGAAACCTTTCAAAACAGCCTTCATATTTGAAAGCTTTGAAAAGATGCAGAATAAAACTATAACAAGATGAGAGAATAACTGAAATTAAAAAGCCTGGAAAGCCAAGTGTTGGTCAAGGATATGGAACAAATGGAAATGTCATGTGCTGTTGGCAAGAATATAAATTGACAAAGTTATTTTGCAAAACCTTGGCATTGACTGCTGACGTTGGGTAATAACTACAGACTGTAATTCCATATATCCAACAAAACTGAAGGCAGATGTGGACCAAAAATGTAAAAGAATGTTCATGACAGCATTATCCTTACTAGCAAAGACTGGATACACAACAAATAGCCATCAACACCAGCAGAAAGTATAAATGAAATGTTGTATCCATCCAACACGTTGTGTGGTAATGAACATGAACGAAGCATTCCTATACACAGGAACACATACGAGTCTCAAAAGCCTAATCTTCGGTAAGACCATGAGAATGCCTGGTTTAATTAATATAGTCTTCAAAAATGAAACAGTAGGGCACCTGGGTGCCTTTGTGAATTAAGCCTCTGCCTTCAGCTCAGGTCATGATCTCAGGGTCCTGGGACTGAGTCCCACATTGGGTTCTCTGCTCAACAGGGAGCCTGCTTCTCCCTCTCTCTCTCTCTGCCTCTCTGCCTACTTGAGATCTCTGTCTGTCAAATAAATAAATAAAATCTAAAAAAAAAAAAAAAAGAATCTGTAATGTTAGAAGTGGAGATAGTTAGAAAGAGAAGGTTCTGGAAAGAAAGCTGGGAGTAAATGGGACAAGGCTTGGGGCCTATTTCTTGGGTGTCAGTAGGGTTGGGTTTATTGATCTGGATGGTGGCTACATGGTTGCATTCATTTGTGATAACTCATTGATTCATGCCCTTGTGGTATGTAGATTTTGCTGTTTTTGTTATACATCAACCAAGAAGTTAAGAAATAAAAGAAAAATAAAGAGCTTAGTTATAATTGTGGGAAAAATTTCAGTTAAGTGATTCTTAGGGGATGACTGATTATAATGTGAATGTAGCTAATTCATTGGCGGGTTGATACAGGAAATATTAGAGATAAAGAACCCTTAACACTTGTTATGATAAAATGGTAGTCAAAAGAATTTTCGGGAACTTAAACATGACAGTCTTATTCAGTCTCCCTATGAATAAAGTATAGTCAATAATAACTAAGGAAATGACACTATTTTTTTAAACATTTTATTTTATATTTATTTATTTTTTTAATTTATTTTTTATTTTCAGCATAACAGTATTCATTATTTTTGCACCACACCCAGTGCTCCATGCAATCCGTGCCCTCTATAATACCCACCACCCGGTACCCCGACCTCCCACCCTGCCACCCCTTCAAAACCCTCAGACTGTTTTTCAGAGTCCATAGTCTCTCATGGTTCACCTCCCCTTCCAATTTCCCCCAACTCCCTTATTTTTAAATAACCTCCACACCCAACATGGGGCTCGAACTCATAAACCCAAGATCAAGAATCACACGCTCTACAGACTGAGCCATCCAGGAACTCCAGGAAATCACATTATTATCTTATGGAATATTGAATATTTGTTCATGTCTTAAGAAGATATATCGACACATGTGAGGCATGACAAACACACACTGTTTTCTTCTTCTACATTTGTTGTTATAACTTTCTCCATTAGGACTTTATGTTTACATTCTACTCTGATAGGGTTTGGTTTATATTTGCTTTACTTTTTCTCATGCATTTAGTCCTCCACTATCTTTCTCATAGATAATTATTTTCTCCCACATTCAAATATTTATTTAAGATCCCTATTGTTTAAGCACATGCTCTTCGTGCTGGGCTGCCTTACTGAGAACAGAGAGAACATTAAGAGCTGGAAACCTCTGTATCTTCTCCCTCTAAAGCATAGGATCACTTCATTTCTTCATCTTTTCTTTCCACACTTCCCTACTTTTTAAAAACTATAGTCCATGATACTGTTGATTCTATTACCTGTACCCATATTCTTTCCTTCCCCCTTTCTTTCTCTTCTAGGATATCGTTCTATTTATCATCTCCCTTTTGCATCTTCAATAATTTTTTTGTTTACAATGTCATTTTCTTCCATCAAATGATTTGCTTAGGTCTTCACAGAACTGACTACATAACTTACAGAGTCCAGTACAAAAGCATACCCAGGGCCCCTTCTAAAATTACTGTTTTTCAAGGTCAAAGTGATGGTAATGCATTAAACCAAGGATGGGTTCTTTTTAATGTGGGACCCTGTGTCACTTGCAGGTCCCACCTTCCTGATACCATTGCTGTGTCTTCATTGACTTAAATGAAAATCTATTCAACTGCATTGCCCTCTGTAACTGCTCTTCTGCTTTAGTCCTTGTTTCCAGGATGGTAATGCAAGGTACCATCTCCTGAAAAGAGATCACATCTTCTTGATAATGCAGTAAGAAGGGAGGATGGGAAAACTTAGAAATTAATTAACCATGAAAATAGTTATTCAGTTTAATAGGAATGTGTTGTAGCAAAGTATGATCACTCAGTGAGTATAGTTGTCACTAAATCAACCTGAAATAGATATATTTATACATGTCAACCATCTCATTTACACCTTCCAAAGACTTACTTAAGAATCACCTATTTTGGTGCACCTGGGTGGCTCAGTGAGTCAAGCCTCAGCCTTTGGATCAGGTCACAATCTCAGGGTCCTGGGATCAAGCCCTGAATCAGGCTCTCTGCTCACCAGGGGGTCTGCTTCCTCCTGTTTGTCTCTCTCTCTCTGCCTGCCTCTCTGTCTACTTGTGATCTCTGTCTGTCAAATAAATAAATAAAATCTTTTAAAAAAAGAATTACCTATTTAAAAAAATGCTAAATTTTCCTAGTATAATGCTGACCTTTAGCCTATCTTTACTTATAAAACTACTCTTCTCTTATGCTCCACTCCTGAACCTCCCAGAGAGATAACACAGGACTGTCTTGGAAAGGACTAAGGCTGGAAGTATCCTAGAATGTCTGGTATAGTGTGAACAAGGGGAAGATAATAGAATGTGGACATCAAGGTGATAGCAGGAGGTAAGTCACGTGGTGCAGCATCTTAGAAGCCATTGTTAGAATGTAAGTCTTCCTTAGAGTGGAATGAGGAGCCATTGCTGTGGTTATAGTTGGGAGGGACATGGTCTGGCTAAACATGTCTTCAAAAGGGTCATTCTGGCTCTTTCATTAGAATGGACTCAAGGAGACTCGAGTGAGAGCTGAGAGACCAGTGAAAAAGACATGGCAGTAATCTTCAGGGAAAAGTGATGGCTTGCTGAGTGGAACCGGTGCAGGTGTAAAATGTAAATTATTGTGCTAGCTAATTCAACAAGACAATACAAAGAAAAAAAATAAAAGGTATACATATTGGGAAGGAAGAAATAAACTATCTTTGTATGCAGATTACATGATTGTCTATGCAGAAAATATGAAAGAATTAAAAAAATACCTAGAAGTAATAAACAATTACAGCAAGATTGTAGGATACAATACTAATACACAAAAGCCAATCAATTCCTTATATGCCAGTAATTAACCACTGGAATTGGAAATTAAAAGCATAACATCATTTAAATAACACTGCAAAATAAAATACTTAGATATAAATACCACAAAAGCAGTAAAAGATCTATATTAGAAAGACTACAAAACTCTGATGAATGAAATTAAAAAACTGAATAAATGCAGAGATATCACATGTTCATGCATAGGAGGACACAATGTTGTCAAAATGTCAGTTCTTCCCAACTTGATCTATAGCTTTCATGCAATGCCAGTCAAAATCACAGCAACATATTTTGCAGATATTGAAAGACTTATTTTAAAGTTGTGCTATATGGAGAGGCAACAGAGCTAGAAAAGCCAACACAATACTGAAGGAGAAGAACGATGTTGGAGGGTCAACATTACCTAACCTCAAGACTCACTGTACTTACTTATAAAGCTATAATGATCAAGACAGTGTAGTATTGGTGAAAGAATAGATAAACAGATCAATGGAACAAAATAAAGAGCCCAGAAACAGACTTCTGTAAATATAATCAACTGATCTTGGACAAGGGATCAAAGGCAATGCAATGGAGCAAAGACTCATTTCAACAGATGGTGTAGGCACACACGTCCACACACACAAATAAATCTAGACACAAAGATTAAATCAAAGTAGATCCTAACTGAATATGAAATGGAAAACTGTAAAACTCCTAAAAAATAACACAGAGGAAGCATAGATGACCTTGAATATGTAGATGACCTGAGAATGTAGATGACCTTGGATATGTAGATGAGTGCTTATATACAACACCAAAGACATGATCCATAAAAGAAACAATGGAGCTCAAGCCCCATAAAATTAGAAATTCTGCTCTGTGAAAGACCATGTCAAGAAAATGAGAAGAGGGGTACCTGGGTGGCTCAGTGGGTTAAGCCGCTGCCTTCGGCTCAGGTCATGATCTCAGGGTCCTGGGATCAAGTCCCGCATCGGGCTCTCTGCTCAGAAGGGAGCCTGTTTCCTCCTCTCTCTCTCTCTGCCTGCCTCTCTGCCTACTTGTGATCTCTGTCAAATAAATAAATAAAATCTTTAAAAAAAAAAAAGAAAGAAAATGAGAAGAACAGACTTGGAGAAAATACTTGTAAAAGCACACCTGATAGAGGACTGTTATCCGAAATTTACAAAGAACTTTTCAAATTGAACAATAAGAAAAATCAGGTTTTAAAACCTGATTTTAAAAACGGGCCAAAGATCTGAACAGACACCTTACCAAAGGTGATATACAAGTGGCAAATAAGCATATGAAAAGATGTTCCACAACAGGGAAACACAATCTAAAACAACGAGATAGCACTGCACACCTATGAGAAGAACCAAAATCTGCAGCTCTGTCAGCATCAAATACTAGTGAGAACATGGACAAGGAGGAATTCTCCTTCATTGCTAGTGGACACATGAAATGCACAGCCGCCTGGAGGACATTTTGACAGTTTCTCACAAAAGTAAACATATCCTTACCATACAACCCCACAATTTCACTCCTTGATATTTATACACAAAAGTCTGCAGCAGCTTGCAATTCTTTCTGGTACATCCATTTTACTCAAATAGTAAATTATCTCAGTTTTCATTGTATTGTGCCCGTGTATGGACTAGAACACAAAAGTCATACAAGTGTTGAATGTCAACTGAGAACTTGCAACTTCTCACTTGAGGAATCCCATCAGAGTGTGGCAGGATGAGGAAACCATTCTCCCATGTGTCTAAAGTTGGAGAGCACTAGTGAGAGTTGGGTATTTATTTGGTGGGAGAGGGAACTGTGGTATGCAGGAGGATATTTTGTATCTGTCTCTCAAGGGGGGAAAACACCCTGATTTGTAGAGTTTGCCGATCTTCCTGGTGAAAATAATTCTTGACAGAACTGCTTTCAAGCTACCACCTTGGAGGGGCTCCACGCAGAACTGGTGAAGGGAGCACACCCTCGGTTCTCCTCCAGACTATAGGAACAGGTCCCAGCACTGCATGGGAATCGGGAAGAGGCTAGAAGTTAAGGAAGATCATGGAGAGTAGTCCTCTCTGCTGAACTTTATCCTGCCAACAACAGAGAGACAGAGAGTGTGTTCTAGCACTATGGATTGGGTCTCATGTTATAATTTAGAAATTTCTCTTCTTGAGCAACAGGAAGGAAAGTCTGTCTCTGAGACCAAACTGAACAAAGATGACTTGGTAAGAATGTAATAATCCAGATGAGAGAGAGAAAAGACTGGATGGAGGAAAGGTAGCAAAGTGGGAGACTGTTCACAATAAGAGCTCCTTTTATCCCCAATTAATGAATTCATCCAACAGTTCCTTCCTGAGCACTCGCTATGTGCTAGGTGGTCTGCTAGTTTCAGGGTGACAGCTTTAAGGAAACACAGTCTGTTCTAAGGGATGCTATATTCTAATAGTTTGAGACAGACCATAAGTAAAAGAAACAGGGAAATCATAGATGGGGTTGGAAAGGGATATGTGCAATGGGGAAAAATACAGTGAGGAGTGGGTGGTATCAGACTAGTGTTAAAATTTTTGTAAAGATGTTCTGGTTAAAGTTTCATTGAGGCAGTGGCATCACACTCAAGACTTGAAGGAAATGTCTGAATGACAGTTTTATCATAAGCGTAAATTAGATCTAGTAGTGGAGAACACCTTGAACGTTCAGAATGGTCCAATGCACAAACTCAGAGTTCCCATTTTCACCTCTTAGGTAGGGGCTGCAGCTGATAGCAGAGACTACAAGGTCATATACTTGGGTGTGGAGGGAAAGGGAAGGAGTGTTTGCTCTCTCTGACACTCAGCAAAACGCTCCATTAGAGGGCAGGACAAGTGAGGGTCAGCAGGAGTACCCCATGATAAGGGGCTTAGCGGGGTGAGAGTGACACAGGGAGAAAGCCAAAGGACAAATATTACCTTTTACACTTTGGCTAACCTTGTCACTGTGAGACAGGTTTTCAGGAAAGCAGGAGTTCCAAGCCAGACTCAAAAAACTATGCAGGGTCTGGTTAACACATTTCTCATGAGCCTTTTCTGTCTTCCTCTGTCCACCCACCAGTTTCTCGTGCAATCAGAAATGCAAATGTTGTTTTGGAGATTTGGTAAACTATGTGCTCCTCTCTACTGGCATTTAGGGATTCTTGGATCAGACAGTTTCTGGGCTCTGTAACTTCAGATCAGAGGTCTGCTATCTCAGAAGTATCTCCATGTTCCCCCCTACACACAGTGGCTTTTCCCCTTAAAATGGGTGAGTAGGGAGGATTTCTCATTTAAGAGTGAGATCTCAGGGTGCCTGCAAGGCTCAGTCTGTCAAGTGTCCAACTGCTGATTTCATCTCAGGTCATGATATCAGGGTCCACGCTCAGCACAGAGTCTGCTTGGGACTCTCTTTCCCTTCTCCCTTTACCCCTCCCCCTTAGGTGCTCTCTAAATAAATAAATAAAATCCTAAAAAAAGAAGAGTGAGAACAAAAACCGTATCAAAAATAATTACAGACCAATATCCCTGATGAACATGGATGCCAAAATACTCACCAAAATACCAACCAATAGTACTTTAAAAGGATTATTCACAACAAGGTGGGATTTATCCCTGGGATGCAAGGGTGTTTCCACATTTACAAATCAATCAACATGATACAGCACATCAATAAAAGAAAAGACAAGAACCATATGATCTTCTCAACAGGTACAGAAAAAGCATTGGACAAAATATGGCATCCTTTCTTGATTAAAACTCTTCAAAGTATAGGGATAGAGGGTACATACCTTCATATCATCAAAGCCATCTATGAAAAGCCCACAGTGAATATCATTCTCAATGGAGAAACTGAGAGCTTTTCCCTTAAGGTTAGGAACATGACAGGGATGTCCACTCTCACCGCTTTTGTTCAATCCAGTACTAGAAGTCCTAGCCTCAGCAATCAGTTAACAAAAGAAATAAAAAGCATCTAAATTGGTAAGGAAGTCACTCTACCTCTTTGCAGATGACATGATACTTTATGTGGAAAACCCAAAGACTCCACCCCAAAATTTCTAGAACTCATTCAGCAATTCAGCAACATGGCAGGATACAAAATCAATGCACAGAAATCAGTTGCATTTCTATACACCAATGATGTGACTAAAGAAAGAGAAATTAGGAAATTGATCCCACATTATCATTGTACCCAGAAACCATAAGATACCTAGGAATAAACCTAACCAAAGGGGTAAAGGATCTGTACTCCAAAACTACCGAACATTTATGGAAGAAATGGAGAAAGGCACAAAGAGATGGAAAAACATTCCATGCTCATGGACTGGAAGCAAAAACATCATTAAAATGTCCATGCTGCCCAGAGAAATCTGCACATTCAATGCAATCCCTATCAAAATACCATCAACATTTTTCAGAGCTGGAACAAACAAACCTAAAATTTGTATGAACCAGAAAAGACCTCGAATCGCCAAGGGAATGTTGAAATGAAAACCAAAGCTGGTGGCATCACAATGTCTGACTTGAAGCTCTATTACAAAGCTGTGATCGTCAAGATAGTATGGTCCTGGCATGAAAACAGACACACAAACCAATGGAATGGAGTAGAGAGTCCAGATATGGACCCACAACTCGATGGTCAACTAATCTTCGACAATGCAGGAAAAAATATCCAGTGGAAAAAAGGACAGTCGCTTCAAAAAATGGTGCTGTTTGTTTTCCATTCAAGTCCTTAATCAGACATAATTTGCAAATATTTTTTCCCAGACTATGACTTGTCTCTTCTTAAGTGTCTTTTGAAGAGCAGTTTTAAGTTTTGATGAAGTCAATTCATCAATTTCTCCTTTTATGGATCATTCTTTTGATATTTGTATTTAAAAAATCTTTGTCTAATCCAAAATCACATTTTTAACCATATTTTCTTTTAATATTTTTATAGTTTGTGTTCTACATTTAAATCTATGATCCATTTTGAGCTAATATTTGTGTATCATGTAACCTATTCATTAAAGTTTGCTGTTTCATATATGAATAACTTTATTTTGGTGACATTTGTTGAAACAACTATCTTTTTTTCTCTGAAGTGTCTCTGCAACCTTGGAAAAGTCAATTCCTCATAAAGATGTGAAATTAGTTCTGAACTCTTCATCCTTTTCTACTGATCAACTTGTGTATCATTATATCAATACTGTACTTTAACTTTAAAATATATTTTGAAATCAAGTCATGTGAGTCTTGAACTTGTTCTATTTCAAAATTATTTCTCTTGGTTCATTTGCTTTTTCCTATAAATTTTAGAGTTAGCTTGTCAAGAACTACAATAGGACCCTCCAGAGACTTTGATTGAGATTGTGTAGAATTCTATAGATTAATTTAAAGATAATTACACCCAGTACAGTAACACAAAATATTTCTTTTGAATATGATTTATTTCTCCGTTGATTTGGGTATTTTCCATTTCTTTCTTTTTGTATAGATCTCATACCTATTTTTTTTTAAAACTTATCATTAAATATTTCCTGTTTTCTAGTGTTATTTTAAGTGTATTTTTTTATTTTATTTTTTCAGTGTTCCAAAATTCATTGTTTAAGCATCACACCCAGTGCTCCATGCAATATGTTCCCTCCTTAATACCCACAACCAAGCAGAGGGGGAGACAAAGCATGTAAAGGTATTTTTAAAATATTTCCATTTTTTTTAGCTAACATATAAAAATACATTGGATATTTTTGCATCCTACAACCTTATTAAACTTACATTATTTCGAATAGCTTTTTGGGGTAGATTCTTTGGGATTTTTAACAGTGGAAATTGAAAGGAGGATTCCTTTTCAATCTTAGGCCTCTTTTTTTTTTTTTTTTTTTTTTTTTGTCTTTCTATATTGCACTAACATACAGGTGGTGCTATGCAGGTGGTGATGCTGATACAGGTGGTGAAAGGAGACATCCTTGCTTTGTTCCATATCTTGGAAGGAAAACACTCAGTTTTTTCGCAATTAAGTATTCACACCTATGCCTATTAAATATTCACACTTATTTCTAGAAGTCAGACACACTGATAAATTTTTTTAAGTTCTTAACTTTTAGACAAATAAAGCAAACCAAGAATTAACTATTAACTTAAAAAGCTTTGTAAATATAATATCTCGCAGAGATTTCAAGATATTAGTATGCCAGGATACCGAGCCAGGAGTATAAGAGATACAGAGATAAAATTAGACTGCTGAACAGTAAGATTTGATAAAGTAATCCATTTGGCTTTAGCTGACCACTGATTTTATTTTTTTAATAATATATATTTTATAAAATAAAATGTTTATAGTAAATACATTTTATTAGTTTGATTTTTATTTATTTAAATAGCATTCCATTCCTGTGAGTGTAATTATTTTTATGATTGAATCTGATGTGACTGGCCTTCCCTCTTCTTTTTTTTTTTTTTTGCCTTTTTTTTTTTTTAGGTTTTAAAAAACTTATTTTTTAAAAGTTAACATGTGCATAAAAGGAAACTGAAAAACACAAGCAGCAAAGAACAAAGTCATCCATAATCACAAGCAGTTTACAGTTTGACTTCTAGGTCCCATGTGTGTATCTACAAAAGTAAGCATTTTAATGTAATTAAGATCGTAGTTATGTATCATGCTTTTTTTTTTAAAGATTTTATTTATTTACTTGAGAGAGAGACAGTGAGAGAGAGCATGAGCGAGGAGAAGGTCAGAGAGCGAAGCAGACTCCCCATGAGCTGGGAGCCCGATGTGGGACTCGATCCTGGGACTCCGGGATCATGACGTGAGCCGAAGGCAGTCGTCCAACCAACTGAGCCACCCAGGCGTCCCGAGTATCATGCTTTTTTACACACCATGAATATTTACCATTTCAAAGTCCCCAAACTGAGTATTTTGATAACCAAGAATACAATACACCAACTCCATCTGAAAGAAAAAGTGTAATCCCGCCTTTCTCGGCGACAAAGATTTCAGAGAGGACAAAAATGGCAACAGGCCTCTAAAGATACTGGCAGGGTTATCATTAAAATACTGCATTCCCTTAATGTTCAATTAAAACAGACATAAGTAAGAGTACGCAATGTATAATGCTTCTAAAAGAATTCATTATCCAATCTATACTATTCAAATATTAGCAACGGGGTATGTTTCCATTGAATCACTTAATGTATTCCTATAGTACAGCCAAAGAGACGCACACACATTAACAGTTAATACAATGTAAGTATGAACGCATCCGCATACAGCTCTCCTTCTATACTTCCTCCTGCCCCTCTGCGGCCAACCTAGTAAGTCCTCACATTTCTGAGACAGCGTAACAATTCCATGTCCAAGATGCTTCTTTCCTACCAATGATAACAAAAACTTATAAATTGGTTGATTCACTTGCTGTACATTTTATCATACATTGTCACCTCAGGACTCCAAAAAGCTTAGATGTTACAAAATAATGACACTTGTCCACAACAAACACAGGTACTTCATCAAAATGCACATCCAGACCTATGGTTATAACCGAAAATGGTCTTCTATTTGTGGAGATAACTAGCAAAAAGCCCTTCCCTTCACCCCTCCTCTGCTCCCTCCACCATTTTAATGACCAAGCATAGGACTACATCTAGCTCTAAGAGGTGACTGACAGACACTCCCAGAACAGTCCTTCCTAAAACGTAACAAAAGGGCATTCATAAAGGGAGTATTTTACTACCTCTACTTTTAATATATTTTGGGTATTAGGACTTGTTTATCCTTTGACACACAGCAACATTAACTAAAACGCACATACAGAACTTTAAAGACTCATGAACACAGAAGCCTTTGCTCCTCACTTCCTTCCCTGCCCCCATCCCCATCCCCTAGTGAACCCAGTGAACAGTCAGCATACTCTCCAAGACATGAAGTTTAACAACTCCATTCCCAAAATACAAACATTCCTGTAAATTAACAATAAAGGGTGGTGCTACTCTACTCCTAACATGTTGTTCACTTTCAAACATCCAGACGACTAGATGTTTCAAGTAAGGATTTATTTAAAATTTGCCCACTACATACATAGTAGCACTGAAAGAATATTCTGGCTTAGAATCCTTCCTCTTCTCATTTCTATCAACAGAGTGGAAAGTAGAAGCATCTGTAATGCTTAGAGGGGATTTTAACAATTTCACTTCCTCTAGTTTTCAGAATAGTCTTTCCTGGTTTTAAACACAAAGTGTACACAATGTATTTGTTTACTAACTACTTTTGTCATACACTGGCAACCTCTTAAACATCTAGAAAGACTAGATATAAATTAGGACTCATTTGTCCTTTATATACACTATATACACAGCTAAATAAAACAAAATGCAGACATACAGGACAATGGTTAATCCTCCCTAATTGTAAACATACTGGTATAAAGCCCTTTGCTCTTTCTTCTCCCTCCTCCCTGAACCAGTACAAATATCATATAATGTGTACTGCTCCAAGAGGTGGTTTTATCATTTTGATCATTCCATTTTCAAAAGACAGTATTTCACATGAATTTTAACAAAAGGATTATCTACAAAATGTGTTATTTTACTACCTCTACTTTTAACGTACTTTGTGTTCTTCTAAACATCTAGAAAGGCTAGATGTTTCAAATAAGGACTTGAGTTTGTCCACTATATACACAGTAGTGTTGAATAAACTACACACATGTAACAATGGGTTATATCTGAAAGTGTCTTCTGCATGGCAACATTCCAGTCTAGAACCCTTCATTTCTCACAACTCCTCTTTACCGCCAACCCAGTGGGTGAGTGCAAATAGGCACGTGTCACTTAGATGTGACTGTTATCTCTTCAAGTCCTTTTCAGAAGACAGCCTTTTGATGAATTTTAACACAAAGTGTACAAAATGTGTTAGTTTACTAACTCTACTTTTGTCATACATTGGCAACCTCTTTAATATCTAGAGACTAGATATTATAAAATTAGGACCTATTTGTCCAGTATATATACAATATATAGTCAAGTTAAATACACATAACATATAGGGCAATGAATAAGCTGAAATTTCCTACTACACACTAGCAAAGCATCTTTTGCAATTTCTTCCCTCCCACTTCCCTCAAACCAAGGAACAAGTATACTGTTCAGAGAGGTGGTTTAGCAATTCCATTTCCAAAATATTTCCCATCAGTTTTTAAAAGCTATTTATAAGAAGCATTACTCTACTTTTACATACATCAAACATTTCTAAATATCTAGAAAGACTAGATATTTCATACACGTACTTGTCCACTGAGTACACAACAGCACTGTTAAATAAAACCGCACACACCTAACAATGGGTACAATCTGAGGTATATTCTAAATATGACCATCATTTTGGACTAAACTATTCCCTCCCTCACTTCCTTCTCTCCACCACCAATCCAGTAGACAAGTACAGGCAAGTGTAATGTTTAAAGGTGGTTGAACAAATTCATATCCAAAAGTCATTTTCAGAAGAAAAGCTTTCCTTTGAATTTCAACACAATGTGTATAGAATGTGCTAATTTTACTAATTTGTCATACATTGGCAACCTCTTCAACATCTATAGACTAGATGTTGCAAAACTAGGACTCATTTGTCCATTATATACACTATATACAAAATGCACAAAACATACAAAAAATGGTTTTGTCTGAAAATGTCCAAGCACAAACACACTAACATATTACCTTTTGCAATTCTTTCCCTTCCACCTCCTTCAAGCAACAGAACAAAGATACATGATAGAATACTGCTCAGAGGTGGTTAAACAATTCCATCACCAAGACGGTTTATTTCCTATGAATTTTAAGCAAAAAGATATTTACAAAGCGGTATTTGACTACCTCTACATTTAACATACGTTGGGCACTTCTAAACATCTAGACAAACTAGATGTTTTAAATAAGGACATAATTTGTCCACTATATACACAGCAGTCTTGAATAAACTGCACACATGTAACAGTTATAATCTGAAAGTGTCTTCAAAATGTGAACATTCTAGCCTAAGACTATCCATTCTCATCTCTCCTTTCTCCACCAACCCAGTGGGCTATAATGCTCAAATTTTCAGAAGATGATCTTTCTAGGAATTTTAACACAAAATGTACACCATGTATTAGTTTACTAACTAACTCTATTTTTGTCATACACTGGCAACCTCTTTAACATCTAGAAAGACTAGATGTTGAAAATTAGGACTCATTTGTCCAGTATGTACACTATATACATAGCTAAGTAAACCAAAATGCAGGAACATAAAGGACAATGGTTCATCTTCCCTCACTATGAACACACTGGCAGAGCTCTCTGCACTTCCTTCTCCCACCTCCTCTGCACCAGTGCACAAACACAATGTGTACTATTGAAAGAGGTGGTTCGGCCATTCCCCCTAAATTAGACGGCATTCCATATGAATGTTAACAGAAAGGTATTTACAAGAATGTCTTTTTACTACCTCTATTTTTAACATGTTATCAGGCACTTCAGAACATCTAGAAAGACTAGATGTTTCAAAAATGTACTTAGCATTGTCAACTATATATATAGTAGTTGAGGGATAAAATGCACACACAAAACAATGGTTGTCATATGAAAATGTCTTCTAAATATGACCAGTCTGGCACCGAACCTTCTTTTCTTCCTCCTCAAGGTCGTCTACTTCATGTCCTCTTACCCACTGAACAAAGGTGGACGCGAGTCGCTCCTGATGTCCCTCCTAGAGGTGGTCTAGCAATTCCATTTCAAAGTCATTTTCAAAAGACATTTCTTCCCCGCCCGTTAGTGCCTCTGTCCACCGTTCTCCATAGAAAGTGAAGTTTCGTCCAGTGGGGGCGGAGCGGTCATTCCAGGGCCGGGCCTTGTGGGGCTCCAAGGCCCAAAGGCTGCCGAGCTTGCGTCCACGCAGACCCGCCTTCTCAGGCCCTCGGTGGCCCCAATGGCCCTCCGCGGCATTCGCGTGGCCGCCATTCTTCTCGCTCCGCCACACCCGACGTCCAAAGGCGCCGGGAGCCCGCTGGCTCCGGCAGGGGCTTGGCGGAGGCCCCCCAGAGTTGCGCCCGGGGAGTGGGCAGCAGGCGAGGTCTGGCCTCTGAGAGGCCGCCGCCATCGGCGCCAAGGTGGGGGTGGGGGGTGCGGAGAAGCTTGCAGCTGCTTCACTCTGGGCCTGGCCGATGGGCAGCGGCGGTGAGGGCGCTGGGTCTCTGCAGGTCGGAGCCCGCGACCTGTCCCCGGGCCCCCCAGGTCACCCGCCAGCCTCAGGCCGGAGGGCCTGGAGGGCCCTGGGATCGACGGCTGCGCTGAGTTTCTCACCTCGCTCTCTGCCAGAACTCTTGCCTTCCCTATTCTTAAGTACATTGGTCTACATGAGAGGTAAGTATGGACTTTTATTTTTAAGATTTTATTTATTTATTTCAGAAAGAGAGAGAGAGACAGAGCACAAGCGCGAACAGGGGCAGGGACAGAGGGAGAAGCAGACTTATCAATGAAAGGGAGTCCCATGCGGGACCCTGGGATCATGACCTGAGCCAAAAGCAGATGCTTAACTGACTTAGCCACTGAGGCACCCAAAGTGTGTATTTTTATAATGTCCCCAAAGGACACCTAAATTTTAGTGCAGTTGTATTCTTTTTAGTAATTAGAGAAAAGAAAGTTGAGATTCTATGTGGACAATAATTTCTCGGTTTTCCATTTGACTCCTTTAGTGTCATTTCTTTGTGATACTTCCTTAAGAAAAAATGTAATTCTTGAATTTTAAAAAGAATAATGGTTTTATTTTACTATTTAAAAATATTGGGCAATTTCTGGTGATGACAAAATGTCAGAAAACATAGCTAAAAGACTTCTATGTTAAATATCAAAATCTATAGTTGGGTCTTTTCAAGAAATAAAACTAGGATTGTTTGACAATGAAGGAACTAATAATCTCACTAAATGTGGGCTTTGAAGTTGCTTATTTAGCATTTCATTGTTCCCAGCAGAATGTTTCAGAAAATAAATTTTCCAAGTCTTTAGAATTCTGTCAGTTAATGCTCTGAATGTTCCAGTGCATATGACAATCCTTGATTTCCGCCCATGTATCTCTAGATATTTGAAGTTTCCAATCTTCTTATTGCCTCTGAGGCACAAAATTTCCAGTCAAGTTGTTAGCTTACTAATTCAAGATCTATAGACTCTTGAACCCTAACTCCTTCCAATGCCAAACATCCTGTGTGACTTCCATGATTTTGGAAATCTGAGCCTACACTTCTGATCCTAGGAAGACTCATTAAGTCATAAAAAGAATAAAGTTTATAAGCTGAGTTTGGAGATTGGCCTCTCATTTGCTTTGCCCTGAAAATTTTCTCAAAAGTAGTTGGCTGGCAAGTGAACCTACACCTGCTGGCTTTATAGGGGCCCAATCCAGTGCGACAGGTATGCTTGTAAGAAGAGGAAGTTTGGACACAGACAGGTACAGAGGGAACAATATATAAAGACACAGGGAGAAGGCGGTCATCGGCAAGCCAAGGAGAGAGGGCTCAGATGAAACCAACATTGCCAATACCTTGATCTCCGACTTCTACTGCTATGGTTCAAGACACCCAGACTGTGGTATTGGTCATGGCAGCCCTAGTAAGCGAATGCAGTGACTTTTGTTGAAAGCTGCAGAGAACCCTCAGGGTCACCCAGAAGGTGAACTGTATATAAAACCTGAAGCTCTTCTCCTAGCTTCTCCAGTAAGGTCGCTGAGCTGGTTCAATTAGAGGTGTCAGTTACAGGTGATCCCTACTGACTGTCTCACAGGTTGGCTCTAGAGATTGTATATCTTAATATGAGTGAAATCACATAAAATATACAACGTGTCTTCTGAGGCTAACAGAGTCTTAATATTTTTTTAATCTCTTCAACCTACTCTAAGCCTTGAATGACACAACCAAAGACAACTTTGTTCTCACGCTTTTGTCATATATTTGACACTGAGTGGCAGATTCTGCTTCTAAATTCTTAGTCAACATATCCAAGAGTTTTCTCTCACCAAAGTAGTTTTCCATAACACTATCCCAATACCTCACTCTCAGCCAATGCCCCCTCAATTTCCTTCCTCCACTGTCCTCACTTGCCTCCATTGTTTTGTTAAGGTCCTTTCTAAACTTCCCTTACCCAAGTGGGGGCAGCACTGGAAGAGGGCAGGGACAAGTCTCAGCAGGGTTAGGGCAGGACTCCTTGAATCTAAGAGTAGAGCAACACCCTTATCTCTGGACCTAAAGGATCAATTCAAGACCAATTGACCAGAATAGGAAAATAGCTATCAACCCAAAGTGGTCTTTATCTAGAAATTCCAAAACACACCTCTCTTTGTTTTTTTGAGAGTGCCAACAAAGCAGATCCGGTTTGATTTTTAATCATCTATTTTACTGTTGCTTTAAGGATTAGGAATAAAAATATTGTCTCTCCCTTAACCTCCACCTGTGTGTAGAAGGGCACCAAAGCTTGCCAGGTATAGTGGGCCTGCTCCGATATGGAACTTTACACTTTACACTGGCCAATGCACAAAGGACCTTTTTTCCAGAAGCTATATGTGTGTGTGTGTGCATATGTATGTATGTGTGTGTGTGTGTATATATACATGTGTATATATATATATGTATATATATATATATTAGCTATATATTTTAACACCAACTCACTTTCACTAATAATAAAAATAACGTAAATAAAATACACCTTCTCTTCTAATGAAATGGTTTTACAGAAACCCAATGTTGCTTCCAAGTACGATTATTCATGAAAATTCTTTATGTTCATTTAGCTTGTTCCTCCACAGTACTGTGTGACTGAGGGCTGCACTGTTGGTGGAAGAAAGTCCTGTGTCTGAAACTAAAGATGTCAGCAACATACTGTGTCAGATCCCAAACCTCATTCACCTTCCGTCTATACCTTCTACAACCAATTGGATTGGGTTGTCGTGTAGTGTAGACATGAAGCACTTCAGGATATTAACTATGAAATTTACCAAATTACTGACCCAATAAAGAAAACTCTACTAGATGCAAAGTTCTGGAATTTTCTTAATTGACAATGGAATTGTTTTTCCTTAATGCTATTGTTTATTTTTCATGTTCTTTCACAGTTATTTCCTAAGTTGGACTGTACTATTTTGGTTTTACAAAAAGTTACATAAATAATCATTACTACATCTATCTCCAATACTATTCTTTCAGTGCTGACATTGAATTCATAGTACGCATAAAATAACCTTTTTCATCATCTTTTTTTTCTTTCTTTTTTTAATGTAGATGGACTCTTCTATCCTTGAAAATATTCTGCTTTTCATTGCCATTCAGTCTTATTGGACATGTACTTATTGACCATTTTCTTAATTGTTGTATGAAGGATTGTTAGACATGACCCTAGTCTCAATGATACCTTTTTTAAAAAAATATCTTATTTATTTATTTGTTATAGAGAGAGAGTGAGTGAGCACAAGCAAGGGAGGTGTCAGGCAGAGGGAGAAGCAGGCTCTCTGCTGGGCAAGGAACCTGATGTGGGACTTGATCCCAGGACCCTGGGATCATGACCTGAGCCAAAGTCATAGTCTCAAAGATTCTTAACCTTTCTATAAATGAAGGAAAATTTGAGAATTTAATCGAAATCATGCAACTATTCACCTTAGAAATCTACATATTTACATGGGCCCCAGGTCATGAACATTTGTCCCTTACAATGTTAGTGTCAAGTATTCAGAGTAACGAGGTTTCTAAGAGAAAGTTTCTAGGTTTCTAAGAGGAACTGTAAAGACAATGTTATCTCTGCCAAGTGATAAAGAAACTGGAATTTTATGGGGACAGTCAAATAAACTCATTTCCTAAGCACCAAAAGTTGTCTCCTGTATTTGTGAAATGATGCAGGAAATAAGCTAATTCATTAATATCTAAAATACTAAGCACCTGCTGAGTGAAAAGCCCTTTGCCATGTTCTATAGTGATATAAATATGTGCTCTAATGGAGTTCATCTTGTTGAGTTAATAGAGCATTTTCTGAAGTCATTAAGAAGCAATACAGAACAGCAGAGACACATGAGCCAAATGAACCTTATTTTCACCAAAGTACAATAGAAAATCACAAGAAAATGAGAGATCAGTTGGCAATGGGAACTTTATGAACACTCCACTCCTGAAACATGAGAGTTCTCAAAAAAAATCCCTATTCTGTTGATGAAATACATTCTTTTCTGTTTGAATTCCATTCAAACAGATGGTGGGAGCCATTGCAAATTTTCAAGCCAAAAGGTGATACAATTTAGCTTGCACTTTGGACTCAACCTGGGCTCATCCAACTGGTTTCATACATGCCAACTGACTCAAAGCAGAGCGGTCACCTCTACTTTAAAGCTAGATTCCATGCTGAGCTACAACATGGGTGTGAGTCTTCAGTTACTACATGGAAAGCCCTTCTGAGCTGGAAAGACCAGGATTAAGAGCAGTGAACATTGGCAGTGAATGTGGGAGGAGGCCATAAATCATGCTCTGCGGGGTGTGAGAATTTGGAATACCTACAAGAGGACAGATGTCTTGGAGCGAATAATTTCATGTTCTATTGCATTGCGTGTAAATGTCAGAGTGGAGTGGAAGCTCTTAGACTATTTGATCCAACCAAGAAGCTGGGAAAGTGTGAAGGAGTCTTGAACCACATGCTTCACTCACTTCTCCCAATTTGGGGCAACAAATAAAGGAAATACCTCAGAATATGAGGGAAGATTATGGCCACTTCTTAGAAAGTGAGTAGTCAGTGGAATCAAATACAGCCCTGAGGCAGGCCCACATTTGATTAACAATCCAAGGGACACTGTGACTGAGTGGGAAGGCCGCTAGGCCAATTAGGCATTGCACGGAACAAAATTAATATCGACCCTTCCTCTCTACAAATATAAAAATCAAATTGACATGGATTGCAAACCTAAATGTGAAAAGGTAAACCAATAAGATTTTTTAGAGGAAAACAGAATTCCATGACCTTGGTGCAGGCAAATATTTTTTACATGTTACAGAGAAACACCATAAAAGAATTGAGAAAAATTAGATTTCATGTAAATGAATGCTCTTTTCAGAAAAAGATACCATTCAGAGACAGTGAAAGTAAACCCCTAGGAAACTAGGAGAAAACAAACATGCATCTGACAAATGACCAATATCCAAAATATAGGGACAATTCCCACAAATCAATAATAAAAAGAGATAGTTCAGTTAAATCAACAGAATGATGGAAACAGAAACTTCAAAAGAAGATCAAAATGTTCAGTATGTCTACGAAATGTCTTTTATTATTAATCAGGGAAAAGAAAATTAAAACCACAATGAAATATCATTTCATAGCTACCAGAATGTTTAAAAGGGAAAGGAATGACCAAACTATGTGTTATAGAGTATGTAGAAAAACTGGAACTCTCATTTCTTGCTGGAGGAGGTGTAAGTTAGCACAACTCTTTGGAAAACTGTGTGTCAAAATCTAATGAACTTAGAGGGCACATATCCTAATACACAGTAATCCCATCCCTAAGAATGGACCCAGTAAAGGAGAAATGTATGTCCATTAAAAGACAAGGATAGCAACTTCATTCGTGAGTACTGAGAACTACGTCTCAGCAGGAGAGTGGATGAATTGTGGCAAATTCGTACAATCACAGACTGTAAAATTAGAAAAAGAACAAGTCACTTGTATGGGAAGGAATGACGGGTACAGCTCACAGAAATAATGTTGGACAAAAGAAGCAAGATACAAAGAATACAGCCTAGAGAATTCCACTGATAAGGAGTTTTAAAATGTGCAAAACGAACCCATCCATACTGTCCAAGTCAGAAAGCAGTTACTTCCCAAAGGAGAGGGAGATAAGAACCAAGGAGCCTAAGAGATCCTTATGGAATTTTGGAAATGTTCCATATCTCCACCTGGACCATGGTTACTCGAATATGGACATGTACACAAAGTAATCAAACGTAGACCCGATATGTGTATCCTTTATCATTTGTATATACAGTTCAATAAGAAATCAGTATAAGAACACCGTATCTGTCCTCACCATACCTGACCCTTTAGTGACCCTGAAGCCAGTTAGTCACACTTTTTCCTAACAGTCTCTTGAGGGGCTCACATCTGTTGCTAGGCCTACCTGGCAGCTCTTTGTGAGTTCCCTTTGCTAGGGACCTTTTGGTCTCCAGACACTGCCATGCCTTACAGCTCAGTCTGGGACCATCTTCCCTTCTCTCTCTGCAATTTCTCCCTGGGTTGGTGGTTTTCAGGTCTCAGAAATGCATCAGAATTAACATAAAGTGGTTTTGTTGTTATTGTTGTTGAATGCCAAGGTTTGGTTAGCACTCTAGGGCTGATTAAGTGGATGGGGACTGGAGACTGGCCATCAGTACTTAAAAGTTTTCTAGATGATTCCATGTGTAACCAAAATTGAGAGCTGCTCTTCTAGGTGACCCCATCTGTAGATGCCATCTGTATACTAATCATGGCCACATTTGTGTCTCCAATACAGTACTTCTTGAACTCCAGTCTCCATATGAAAACTGCCTACTTATAATTATAATCAATGTCTCAAATATATGAAAAAATGAATGCATTGGCTTCCTACCTTCACCCCTCATCTGTTCCTACCCTACAGTTCTTGTCTATGCAGTCATCATGACTTTCCCCCAGACCATCAGTGCAAGAACCTTTGATCACCCTTGTTTCCTCTCTTACCTCCATCCCGATCCCTGCTGAATCAAGTGGGTTAGCAAATTCTGTAAGAACAGAGTATATCTTGAATCAGTTCTTCTTACCTTCTCTACTACCACTCTGATCAAAACCTGTATTATCTCTCAGTGGGACATTGCAGAAGTTTCCAACTGGTGCTTCTGCTCTTGTTCTTACCCCCCCCCCCCATTTTTTTTTTAACACAGCTTCTAGGTTGGTTGTTAATGCATATATAACAAGTTAAGGCCTTCCGCTGCTCAAAGCCTTTCAACTCTTCAAATGAAGTCAGAATTGCTTATCACAGATTAAATGAGCCCTAGGGGTGGCTCCTGTCTCTCACCCTTGCCCATCAGATCCCTGCCACACCAGCCTCTTTGATGTCCTTCCAACGTGACAAGGCCTTTTGTACTTCATGGTCTTTGAACTTGCTCTTACCCCTGCCCTTTTTCACGGACTCTTCATAAGGCTGGCTCCTTCTTGTCACCTGGCCCTGGCTCTGTCCTCGGAGGAACATTCCCAACCTGTACTTCCTAAATAGTGTGTCTCTTCTATTTCAAAGAGCCCTTGACTTCCTCAAGCCCTTTGTACAATCCACCAAGACTTATATTCATTTCTTTAACACCTTCCTGTGCCTCCAAACCAAAGCTTCTAGAGAGCACGAACCTGGCTTGCCCTTTGTAAGATCTTCTTTCTGGCTTCTGAGAGCTTCAAGCATATAATAAGCACTCAAAAGAAAAACTGGGGAATAAGGCCTTCATCAATTGGTCAAATTTCTCATTATAAAAAATTTAAAGGATAATTTACTAAGAACTTATGCCACGCTTGATGCAATGGAGAGTGTAGAACCTACTTATTTTTCATAAAAGCCATCTGAGAGGTAGGCACTATTATCTTGCCTTACAAACTGATGTAAATCCGTTGAGACAACAGGTGACTGTTGGACTTAGTGGGTTTGACCCTAAAGCCATCCATTTAGACCTGTACTCTTTTTTTTTTTAAGATTTTATTTATTTATTTGACAGAGAGAGATCAAAAGTAGGCAGAGAGGCAGGCAGAGAGAGAGAGGAGGAAGCAGACTCCCCACTGAGCAGAGAGCCCGATGCAGGACTCGATCCCAGGACCCTGAGATCATGACCTGAGCCGAAGGCAGCGGCTTAACCCACCGAGCCACCCAGGCGCCCTAGACCTGTACTCTTCTTCCCTCTGTCCAGAAATAAGCATGAGAAATTCCCCCACTATATATAGGACAGCACCCGCAGGCTGGTGTCACCTTAGGGGTCTTATGGACACTACTGAAAACACTATCTTCTATTTACTTCTCTAGCTCTTTAAGTTTCCCAAACCATTTGCTTTTGTTTTATTTCCTTTGATCTCTGTTCATGGGTTCATTCAACTACCTATCTGTTATGTCTCTCAGCAGACACCATCTGGACCAGAAAACAGCTTAGATTTAAAATATGGAAAGTGTCAGTGCACAAGGACCAATAAGGACCTAGAACAATGAGGAGACGGAACCACTGACTCGACAGGGAGATTCAGATGTGACCACGGAGGTGACATTTGGAGTGAACCCCGAATCTTGGAGGAAGCAACAAAAGAAAATCAGGATATTTCTGTGAGAAGCCCACCAGGTAGTTGGGTGGGTGTTGTTCCTGTTATAGAGTTTATTAAACAAACTAAGGCCCAGTGAATAAGTGTTTTGCCTTGAGTCACCTAACATAAGGTTATATAGGTACAACCATTCCTCCTGCCCTTGACCTCTTCTCTCAACAGTACAGTCTCATTCAAAGACACTTTCCACACCAGAGTCATGTTTTCATGTGTCCTAATTAAAGACACACACATTAATTGCATCAGTGGATTCTGATAACGTCTAACCCAAAGACTGTGTGGTCAAGGTGGTTTCTGTGGAACAATTGGTACAACTCCTAAATTATGACTTTTCTTTCAGCAGCTTATAAATGGCTTTCTGTTATCGTTAGTAAAATCTCTTATGAGTATAAAAATAAGAGATCATAATAATTTAATACATATATTTTTCTAGTGTATATTTTGATATCCTGTTTTCATTTGATTTACATTCCATTAATCAGATTTTTAAAATATCCACCAGGTAGTTTAATATTACAAAATGTATTTGGTATGCTTATGCATGTGTATAGATGACTTGGCAATTCTTTTTCTTTCCCTAATGATTTTTTTCATCAGATACCTATGAATTGTGTACTTTGTTCCAGACAAGGGGTAGGCACTGGGGATAGAATAGCGATTGAACAAGGTGAAGCCCTTACAGTTACGGAGTTTACGTGTGTGTGTTGTGTGCCAGGGAAGAGATCTGACAAAACCCATTGATCAGTAAGTCCTATGATGGGGATGACCATAGGGTTCCATTGCAGTGCATATAAAAGGACGAAGCCCAATACAGAGAAATGATAAGCACTGTCAGGAAAATACAGACTGAGCTGAGACCTGTGTATACATGAAGGACAGTTGCAAGGGGAAAAGGACAGTGAGCAGGGTGAGGGAGGTTAGAGGGGCTGATATAGTACAGAAGGCAATATGTTTCCTCATGGCCCTTAGCATATGCTGCACACTGGACCCTAACTCCTCTTTTCTAGTTTCTAGGACTATGACAATTACTCCTAATGAATCAGAATTTAAAGTACTTATAAAGAAACAATTGGATGATTGGCTACATTGTTATGGCAAGAATTATGGGTCTCTTTACAAGATCCTTAGTGTTTAGATATACCACACTCTGACTCCAAACGCTTTTCAGCTACAATAAAAGGCCAAGGGAACACGTCCTGCATTCTCTTTTTGCATGGGTACACATGATGACATGAAAAACGTGGTCAAGCTCTTTCCCACCTGCTGGGAACGTAAATTCAGACCGCATTAGGATAGCGAGCAACACCTTCCCATTCCACATTGACCCTAGGAGATTGTGCGACTCTCTTTTCAAAAATCTCCTATTGTCAATGACAATCAACCAGAGCTGAGTGAAGCTGAGATATTAGAAACATAAGTATATGCAAATACTTGTGGTACTGGCTATGCCCTTTCTCCTAGTTTGTTCAAATCAAGCACTTCTGCTCAGTTTTATGATGGTACTTGGTGAAAAGTTGCTGTCATAGCCCACCGTTGTGTTCCTTCTGGCAATGATTATTTCTTCACAATTTCTGCAGGTAACATAAGTGCTACTGAAAAAATGATGATTCCTAAAAATAAATTTGCAAATTATCTTAAGAAGTCAAAACACAATTCTCTTTTTCTCTCACTATAAGGTATGGGTGCTCATGGTGGTTATAAAGGATAAGCTATGTTTTTAAATATTAAGTTTTTAACTACACAAGTCATTTATTAACACAGTGACATTGTTCAAACTCCAAGTAATGATTTTATATAAGAAAATGGCACCACCCACATGTTTTTAAAGGGCAGCAGCTGGGGTTTTCTGTGACTTAGATCATTATCTGCTGAGTTAGAGACCCTGATCAAAGACCATAATAAAAGGCTAATCCTTGCCGATTACATTCATTTGCAGGAGGTTATGTAAGTATCCAGTCAGAAGAGTTTATGCGCCATATTTTTAAAGAACAAGAGGAGACCTTTTATTATCTTAGGTCCCTTTATCTGAGCTACACTACATAATCATTTGTCTTACACCTTTGGTTCAACATTCTTTATATGTTTAAGCTATCAAGAATCATTTTTAATGTTTCCTAAATCCCTTTTGGGCATGACCCCTTTGGCCAATATTTGCGGTTGTTAGAAATTAAAGGAGTGATCTCGATACTATGTGAAAATCAATGCAGTATTTGATTTTTAGGTTTGTCCTCTGATAATTAGGTGATGTTCAGATATTAAGATTTATGGAATCCAATCAGTGGCTGAGTAGTTCTGGCCATTATTGGAAGTTTTGTATATAAGAAGGAAATGCAACGTTCACCAAGATACTAAACATCAAGAGAAATACGAGCTTGTTTCTGAGGAGATCGTGAGTATAACTTCTGCTGGGCAAAATTTGTATTTGAATTATTGAACTCATTTTTTTCCTATAAACCCTTGAATTTTTAAAGAGCTTTAATATTTGTTGCATATTCATCTATATAAATGTATATATATAATGTATATATATTCATCTATATAAATGTGTCTATTTAAGTTAAGGCTCATTCTTTAAAATCCTACTTATTTTTCTCTTGGATTTTTAATTTATATGTGAACTTATTAATTACTAGATGACAGATTTGCTTATTACTTCAGCATTTTTATAGTGAACGCCTAATGTGAACATTTATCTCTCATATTCTTCCTTCTGAGAAGCAAAAATCAGTCCTCTAGCATCATGAGTTAGCTGTAGTAATATACTATATTGAATAATTTAATTTTATCCAAGTGCTATTGAATCAACCTTTATTAATACCATTGCTAAAATTCAGAGGCTACTAATGCATTTCTTCAAATTATACACCTCTCCAAATAACTTTAGACCAAATTATATAAACCTCTGGTCAATGTCCCAAGCAGCATCTTATAGACGTTGGCCTTAGGCCATCCTAAAGAGGCATTATAGTGGAGAACATAATCATTGGAGACAGACTACCTAGTCTCAAACATGGGGTCAATTTCTTTCAAGCTACCTGTTGGCAAAGCCCCTTTTTTAGCCTCACCTCACTTATCCATAAAATGGGGATGGAAATGCTATCTACTGCATAGGGCTATCATGAGAATCAAATGGGATGACTGTAATAGTAGCTATTTATTCAGAGTTTATGATATGCCTGCCATGTTATTAAGAACTTTCATTATCTTCGTGGGTTTGGATAATAACTTGGGGACATGCACCATTACTGGCTGTATTTTCTCAAAAAGGGAACAATCTCAGAGATGGTAACTCAACATGTGCGACATCCCACCCAGGACACAGTGAACCCTCTGCAGATGTTAGTTACTGATACCATCCTACAACTGGCCCATGGGCATTTTGAGCACACTTAACCTGCCCCTGAATGCCTCTGAGGTCATGTTTATGACTGGGTTGTTGGGACATCCTATAAGTTAAACCATAGGTAAAGTGTCCTCACTTTACAATGCCAAATCACTTAATGAGGCAATAGAAGGTGAAGATTATGGCTCCTAGACATATTTGATCAGATCTTTCTGGTTTGAATGTGAAAACACTGTTGGTTGTTCTTTATGTATGAGTTTGTCCCTTTCTAAAATATCTTTGTAAAGACATGTAAAGACATTTGTAAGAGACACTACTATATCTAACCCTCAGTAAAGAAGTGGTCAAACTTAGACCAGAGGGTCAGGTTGAGGTCTTGAGACCTTCAGTCTGGCTCTCCAACTATACTAAGCGTTCTACGTGTATGATGACAAATGGTTATACTGCCTTTGTTAAAACATCAGCAACTGAGAAATCACCTCTTTCCAAAGAACCCCACTTGAGTCCAATGACACGAATCTTACAAAGCTCTTCTCTATACAGAATGAAAATCTTTCCATGTGTGACCTCCGAATACTGCTCCTAGTACTCACTAGTTTCTTTCTTTCTTTTTTTTTAAGATTATTTATTTCTTTACTTGCGAGAGAGAACATGAGTGGGTGGGAGGGGCAGAGGGAAAGGAAGTTGCAGACTCCCCACTGAGCAACAGAGCCTAATGTCGGGTCTTGACCACAGGATTCTAAGATCATGACCTGAGCCGAAGGCAGATGCTTAACCCACTGAGTTTCCCAGGTGCCCCGGCACTTAGTAGCTCCTTAACGAATATTTATTGAATGACTTATTTCAGACGCACTACAAATGAATTGATTTGAAACTGTCCTTCACATGACGTCTCTTCAAATATTTGGGGACAAACATTACTTCTCCCTTGAGGCTTTTTCACCAGTGTAATATCTGAAGATCTGAAGATCTGTAGTTGGTGATTACAACATAGAAGGGACTTCAGATGTTCTGGGTCTAATGTCAAATAGTCTGTCTATGCTGAGAAATAAGTGATAATTGCCATCACAAGATCAGAAAAGTAAAGGGCTATGAAAGTGCTCCTTTGGAAAAGGTTTGTAAATTGCAATTTCTATAAAAATGCAAAAATGGTAAAGAACATCAGTTTAGTTCTAATAAGTTTGAGTATAAGCAGGATTCCTTATTTTCCTAGAGAAAATGCTGACCAGCTGTCCCAACTACCACATGTTGACAAGCAAGACTGATAAATTTTAAATTGGGTAACCCCAGTAACTCAGAATAAAAAAAAAAAATCATTCCTTTTATAACCAGCAGATTTTGTCACTGGGTAGTATGGCTTCATAACCAAGATGCCCAACAATTTTGGTGTTCTAGTTTTACTTTTCAAATGAGACCTTTTAAATTTTATAAATGGTACTACACAGACTGTATTAGATAAACCAAATGAAATGTATTCTGTGCCTTTTTTTTATAACCAGCTCAGATAAATTTTCATATAAATACATATAAATACTTTCTCACTTTTTTCTCTTTGGGGAGTATTATAGTATTTCTTCTTCTTATTTTGTAATTTAAACACAATTGCTATATAACATTATATCAGTTTCAATGTACACCATTAATGAGTCAATATTTCTATATATTGCAAAATGATCACGAAACTAACTCTAGTTAACATCCGTCACCACACAGTTACAGAATTATTTGTTCTTGTGATGAAAGCCTTTAAGATCTACTCTTAGCAACTTTAAAAAATACCATACATTATTGTTATCAACTATAGTCCCCATATTGTACGTTATATCCCCCTGACTTATTTATCTTATAGCTGGAAGTTTGTACTATTTAATTCACCTCTCTCATTTCATTCCCCCTCTACCTCCCTACCTCTGGTAAACACCCCTGTGTTCTCTGTATCCATGAGTTCAGTTGTTTAGGTTTTGTTTGGGGTTTTTGTTTGTTTGTTTGAGATACCACACCTAAATGAGATCATACAGTATTCGTCTTTCTCTGTCTGACTTATTTCACTTAGCACGATGCCCTTGAGGTCTATCCATGTTGTCACAAAGGGCAAGATTTCCTTCTTTTTAACGACTGAATAGTATTCCTGTGTGTGTGTGTGTGTGTGTGTGTGTGACATTTTCTTTATCCATTTTTCCACCAGTGGACACTTACAGTGCTTCCATGTCTTAACTACCATAAATAATTCTGCAGTGAACATCAGTGAACATGGGGGTGCCAATATATTTTGAGTTAGTGTGTTTTTTCCCCTTTGGATAAATACTCAGAAGTGGAATTGTTGAATTATATGACAGTTCTATTTATAATTCTTTTGAAGAACCTCCATACTGTTTGAGGACCAATTTACATTCCCACCAACAGTGCACGATGTCTCCCTTTTCTCCATACCCAGGTCAACACTTGTCATTTCTTGTCTTTTTGATAATGGCCATGCTAACAGGTGTGAGGTATTTCATTGCAGTTTTGATTTGCATCTCACTGTTTTAAAACAAGAAGTATCACATTCTGTTGTATGGTTTGCAGGATAATTTATAAGATTATGTTCTCTACTGATAGGCACTTACTTAAGTCATTCCCAATCTTTCCTGTTATATACAATGCTGTAGTGAACATCCTCGTACATATAGATGGTTTTAGACACATTTGTGTTTATAGCTGAGATTAAAATCTAAATGTGGAATAGAAGAGTTATGCATTTTAAATTTTCATAATTTTCTTGAAAGACCTAGCAAAAACTTACACTCCCACAAACACTTAGGTCTCCCACCCAATTTTGCCATCACTATGAATTATCAAACTTGATTTGATAGGTATTAAAACATTATAGTTTTAATTTACATTTCATCGATTATAAATGTAACAATATTTACAAATGTTTTTAAGTTGTAAGGTTTTAGGCCAATTTTCTCTCTAGGAAAGCTTTTTCATGTGCTCAACCAGTATTTATTGATTTGTTGGTCTTTTTTCTCACTGATTATTAAAAGCTAATAGATATTAAAGAAAGTAATCCTTTGTCATAGAAGCTACAGATATCTTATGTAAGTTAATATTTTTTTACTTTTGTAAAAAGACTTATTTATTTTAGGAAGAGTAAGAGAGAAACAAAAAGCAGGAGGGGCAGAGTTAGAGGTAGAGAGAATGTCCAGCAGACTCCCTGCTGCCCATAGAGCCTGACATGGGGCTTGATCTCACCACCCTGAGATCAGGACCTGCGCCCAAACCAAAAGTCAGACACTTAACCAACTGCACCACCCAGGAGCCCCTGTTTTTTCACTTTATAAAATAGCATATAAAAGCCTACCAAATTTGAGAGGACATTATGTGAAAGACTGATCACATATATAATAGCAGTAATGTGATCCACTTGAAATTATCTTTAACTTCTCTGAGAAGTAGGTTGTTGTTTCTTACCTGTAGACTATGAGGGGGTTGAATTAGAAAATCACTAAAATTCTTTTAATATCATGATATGGGTTTTCCTCTTTGTTGTTAGATATTTTGAACAACTGGTGGTGGCCATTAAGTCCATATAATTACCTCAGATTAATAAGCATTTATGGAGTGGCTATCATAAACAATGTTAAAGACATCATGATGGGTTTGAACCATGTTGTATTGATATTGAATCTAAAAGAATCAAATGTTGACACAATGCCACCCAACCCCAACACACACACATGACTTGGGGCTCTCAAAAAGAGTTGACAAAAGCCTTAAACATAAGGCATAATAAGAACATAATATTATGCCAGACATTAGAAGACATTTTGATCAATTAAGTTGAGCTCAATATGACTTGAAAACCAAGTAGGAAATGTTCTTAAAGGCTTCAAGGAGAGTGAAACATGTGAAGCATTAAAATACACATGCTGACCATCACATGTCCCAGTTTACTGCCCAAAACAGAATATAATCAAACTTGCATGAAGGTAAAACTAGCACAGAATACAAGTATTATGAACGTCATAGGCTAACCACTGCCATGGTTTCTTCTGTTTCAGACAAGAGCAAAGTGTGGTTGCTATTAACTGTGGCAAGTTTGATATCTGCACTTGGAACCACACATGCTTACTTTGGAAAATTACATCCTATAAGCCCTGAAGTGACCATGAATATTGTAAGTTATCAGAGTTGTGGGGCAGGGAACCCATAGAACCAAGAGCTACTACCATGATTTAGAATCATGGCAAGCTGAAGCTTTTACGTGACCAGTCAAGAATAACTTATCTACTTACTAGATGCTTTTAAAAACTCAACTGAAACTAGAAGCTTTGTTTTTCTTCATCAGAGTCAGATGATCTCCTACTGGGGTTACCCAAGTGAAGAGTATGATGTCATAACGGAAAATGGTTATATCCTTGGGATCAATAGAATTCCTTATGGGAAGAAAAATTCAGAGAATATAGGTATAATCCTCCCTCCCTTCCTTTTTCTCCCTTCTCTTTTCTTCCCTTCATTCCATCCTTGTTTCTTTCCTTCTTCCCTTCCTCCTTTCATTTCTCCCTAAGGATTTAGTGAGTCTTGCTCATTCTAGAAATGAAACCATGATGAAACTTTATCTCTCATCTTCAGAGAGATCACCATGAAGTTAGTGGAATCATGAACAGATAGTTATAATGATACGTGATAAGTGCAATGCTAGAACTCTGCAGAGGACATTAAACCAGAAGTTCTGATACAGAGGCCTAACTCGGCTGGTGGAGATCAAGGAAAACTTGCTCTAGAAATAATGACTTAGCTGAGTCCTGGAGGATCAGGAAGAGTTAGCCAGGATGTGTGTGACCATGGGGAGGAAAGGGAGGGGATCTGAGGCTCATTTCCTCACTTACACAAACATTTTATCTTTTTCTCATTGCAGGAAAATTGTGAAGTACAAGGAGAATAAAATTAAGCATGATCACCTATCACTTTACCACTCACAAGCCACTTAAATTAACATCACACTGAATTTCCTCAGAATATAAGTTTCTCAATAGCCTTCCAAGGTTAAACTGCACAATCTGATGCGTTGTGTCACTTGAGAAACCACCACCATAATTAAAATGATATATTCAAATATTCAACTCAATCAAGCAAAACTATTTCATTCTAGTCGTCCGAAAGTCTATATCCTGTCTCCATGTTTATCTGAGAATGAGGAATGAGGATATAAATCTTGGATACAATTTTCTCCCTCAGGCCAGAGACCTGTTGCATTTCTGCAACACGGTTTGCTCACGTCAGCCACAAACTGGATCTCCAATTTGCCCAACAACAGCCCGGCCTTCATTCTGGCAGACGCCGGCTATGACGTGTGGCTGGGAAACAGCAGGGGGAACACCTGGGCCAGGAGAAACCTATACTTCTCCCCAGACTCCGTGGAATTCTGGGCTTTCAGGTAAAGAAAAGGGACAAAGAAAAATGGACAATGAAAAATAAAATCGAGTTTAAAAAGCGTGAGTATTCATGTTTGCCTGTTCCAATCCAGTCCCATTTTAATACATTACACTCTCAGGAGGGAAGAAGCAAGTCTTTTTATTCTAATCCCTTCTTGGATTCTGAGTCCAAGGGTAGCTTTTCCTCCATGATCTCAGTACGTGTGATGAGCAAATTCCCTTTTCAAATGGAATGAGCGAAATGACCAAAGCAAGGAAATTTGGTGCCTTAGCAGATTCCAAAAGGAAGATCTATCGAGATTTGGGAGGATATCCAAGCTCAGTTGGGGTTTCAAGAACCCAAGTCACCATCAACAGTGAAGAGGGTGGGAGGGAGTTACTATGGACACCATGGCCAGCTTTTCAAAGGTTTCCTTTCTCCAGCCCTCTCATGCCCCATTCCTAAAAAGTGCTGATGGAGGGGGAAGCAGAAGAGATTTCGGTGGTGCTGCTAAAGCATAGAAAAGTGCTCTGAGTGTTCTAGGGCCTGCAAGGAAGCTCGTGTCTCTGGGGGGGTGAGAAAGAGAGAGAGGTCAGGCGGGCTCCGTGGGCCACGCTGAGGCCTTCAGAGCTCACCCTGCGCACAATGAGATGTCACCGAGCAGTTTCCAAAAAGGCAGTGGCAGAATCCCATTTTCATTTTCCAAAGACCATTCTGGCTGATCTTTGGGGAGTAAAAGAAAGGGCGCTCTGACTCATCTCAATTGACCCCAGATTGAGTACAATCTGTGTACAAATGATGATTAAATCTGACATTCATTTTTAGGGATAGCAAGATTCCCCACCAACAGAGGCTATCTTGTTTGAATTAAGCTGCAGTTGTAATGCTCCATTTCAGAAATGATGTCAGCTCTTGATAAGAAGCCAGCCCCCCAAAAGCACCTGACACTCTCTCCTGGTCTATAAGCAGCAATGCTTAGAGAAGCCAGTTTTCTATTTTCCCAGAGAGAGGCTTAGCTATAAATAGGCTTGACTTTTAGAAATTATAGCAAGGAAATGTATTCAGTTTTATTTATGCCTTTGTTTTTCTCACAGCTTTGATGAGATGGCTAAATATGACCTCCCAGCCACGATTGACTTCATTTTAAAGAAAACTGGACAGGATAAGCTCCACTACGTTGGCCACTCCCAAGGCACCACCATTGGTAGGTTAAAGCAGCTGAAGCAGGGGGCTTTTGTTTGTACAGACCCCTTCCCAGTGGTTATGCAGGCATGTCGGTCATTGTGCTAACTGCTTTCCATCCATCATATAAAGGAATGGCTACGACAATCCAATGATATAGGGACAATGATCAAATCTGTTGTATATATGGGGAAATAAGACAGGAGGGGAAATAACTTGTGCAAGGTAACACAGGTAGGACGAATAGGGTACCTCAGATCCCAGCTCAGTCCATCCTACTCCCAAGCCCATAATCTTAGACACTGCACCTCCTGGCCTCTGGACTGGACATCCCATCCACTCAACCACATGAGTGGAACATCTGCAATGTGTCCTAAGAATATAGCAATAAATAAAGGAGATGAAAATTTCCGTCCTTGTGCTACAGATACTCTAGCGGGGAGGCAGAGAAAGTAACAAGGGTTATAAAGTAAAATACAGAGTAAGTTAAATAATGGTAGTGTTATGGGAAGCAAATAATCAGGAAAGGCTATAAGGGAGCATTAGAGGGGACACGGCGAGTTCAGATAGAGGATATCCCCAGCACTCTGTGAAGGAGATGGGGGACTGGGGACTGGTGAGTCATGTGTATGCCTGAAAGACTGATGCTCTGGAAAGAGGGAAAAGCAAGTGCAAAGGGCCTGAGGTTGCAGACTTTCAAGGAATGGTGATGAGGTGATTCACTGTGTAGCTGAATCAGACACAAAGCAAGGACGAGATGTGGGCACAGTCTAAGGAGGGCAGACTGTTCAGAGCTTTTGAGATGTTATAGGGATTTCAGGTTTTACTCTAAGTAAAGGGAAACCAGAGCAGAGTTTTGAAGATGGGAGTACCAGGATCTGACCTCAAGGCCCTCAACAGCATTAGAAGTTACACAGTCCCGGGGGAGGAGTCAAGATGGCGGAGAAGTAGCAAGCTGAGACTGCTTCAGCTAGCCGGAGATCAGCTAGATAGCTTATCTAAAGATTGCAAACACCTGAAAATCCATCGGCAGATCGAAGAGAAGAAGAACAGCAATTCTGGAAACAGAAAAACAACCACTTTCTGAAAGGTAGGACCGGCGGAGAAGTGAATCCAAAGCGACGGGAAGATAGACCCCGGGGGGAGGGGCCGGCTCCCGGCAAGCAGCGGAGCAACCGTGCACAAAATCAGGACTTTTAAAAGTCTGTTCCGCTGAGGGACATTGCTCCAGAGGCTAAACCGGGGCGAAGCCCACGCGGGGTCAGCGTGGCCTCAGGTCCCGCAGGGTCACAGAAGGATCGGGGGTGTCTGAGTGTCGCAGAGCTTGCGGGTATTGGAACGGGAAAGCCGGCTACAGAGACAGAGCCGACAGTAAGCTCACAGCTCGGTGTTACCTTGAACCAGTCACAGGCTCGGTGAGCTCGGAGCGCGGCCGGAGGTCGGGCAGACGGGAGTGACTGGGCGCGGTTCTCTGAGCACGCACTGAGGAGTGCGGCCCTGGGCTCTTGGCTCCTCCGGGCCGGAGACCAGGAGGCCGCCATTTGTATTCCCGTCCTCTGGAACTCTACAGAAAGCGCTCAGGGAACAAAAGTTCCTGAAAGCAAACCCGAGCGGATTACTCACCCCAGCCCCGGGTAAGGGCGGTGTAATTCCGCCTGGGGCAAAGACACTTGAGAATCACTACAACAGGCCCCTCCCCCAGAAGATCAACAAGAAATCCAGCCAAGACCAAGTTCACCTACCAAGGAGTGCGGTTTCAATACCAAGGAGAGCAGCAGAATTCCAGAGGAGGAGAAAGCCAAGCACGGAACTCATGGCTTTTTTCCTGTGATTTTTTTTAGTCTTGCAGTTAATTTAATTTTTTCTTTTTCATTTTTATTTTTTTTTCTCGCCTTCGGGTAAAATTTTTTTTTTAACTGTTACCTTTTTCTTTTTTAACGATTTTATACTAGTTTATCTAATATATATATTTTTTCTTTTTTACATTTTTCTTAGGTGTATTCTTGTTTTAAAAATTCTTTTCTTTTCTTTTCTTTTTTTTTTTTTTTCTTTCTTCCTTTTTGAACCTCTTTTTATCCCCTTTCTCCCCACTCACGATTTTGGATCTCTTCTAATTTGGTTAAAGCATATTTTCCTGGGGTTGTTGCCACCCTTTTAGTATTTTACTTGCCCCTTCATTTACTCTTATCTGGACAAAATGACAAGACGTAAAAATTCAACACAAAAAAAAGAACAAGAGGCAGTACCGAAGGCTAGGGACCTAATCAATACAGACATCGGTAATATGTCAGATCTAGAGTTCAGAATGACAATTCTCAAGGTTCTAGCCGGGCTCGAAAAAGGCATGGAAGATATTAGAGAAACCCTCTCGAGAGATATAAAAGCCCTTTCTGGAGAAATAAAAGAACTAAAATCTAACCAAGGTGAAATCAAAAAAGCTATTAATGAGGTGCAATCAAAAATGGAGGCTCTAACTGCTAGGATAAATGAGGCAGAAGAAAGAATTAGTGATATAGAAGACCAAATGACAGAGAATAAAGAAGCTGAGCAAAAGAGGGACAAACAGCTACTGGACCACGAGGGGAGAATTCGAGAGATAAGTGACACCATAAGACGAAACAACATTAGAATAATTGGGATTCCAGAAGAAGAAGAAAGTGAGAGGGGAGCAGAAGGTATACTGGAGAGAATTATTGGGGAGAATTTCCCCAATATGGCAAAGGGAACGAGCATCAAAATTCAGGAGGTTCAGAGAACGCCCCTCAAAATCAATAAGAATAGGCCCACACCCCGTCACCTAATAGTAAAATTTACAAGTCTCAATGACAAAGAGAAAATCCTGAAAGCAGCCCGGGAAAAGAAGTCTGTAACATACAATGGTAAAAATATTAGATTGGCAGCTGACTTATCCACAGAGACCTGGCAGGCCAGAAAGAGCTGGCATGATATTTTCAGAGCACTAAACGAGAAAAACATGCAGCCAAGAATACTATATCCAGCTAGGCTATCATTGAAAATAGAAGGAGAGATTAAAAGCTTCCAGGACAAACAACAACTGAAAGAATTTGCTAATACCAAAGCAGCTCTACAGGAAATATTGAAAGGGGTCCTCTAAGCAAAGAGAGAGCCTACAAGTGGTAGATCAGAAAGGAACAGAGACCATATACAGTAACAGTCACCTTACAGGCAATACAATGGCACTAAATTCATATCTCTCAATAGTTACCCTGAATGTGAATGGGCTAAATGCCCCTGTCAAAAGACACAGGATATCAGAATGGATAAAAAAACAAAACCCATCTATATGTTGCCTCCAAGAAACACATTTTAAGCCTGAAGACACCTCCAGACTTAAAGTGAGGGGGTGGAAAAGAATTTACCAAGCTAATGGACATCAGAAGAAAGCAGGAGTGGCAATCCTTATATCAGATCAATTAGATTTTAAGCCAAAGACTATAATAAGAGATGAGGAAGGACACTATATCATACTCAAAGGGTCTGTCCAACAAGAAGATTTAACAATTTTAAATATCTATGCCCCCAATGTGGGAGCAGCCAACTATATAAACCAATTAATAACAAAATCAAAGAAACACATCAACAATAATACAATAATAGTAGGGGACTTTAACACTCCCCTCACTGAAATGGACAGGTCATCCAAGCAAAAGATCAGCAAGGAAATAAAGGCCTTAAACGACACACTGGACCAGATGGACATCACAGATATATTCAGAATATTTCATCCCAAAGCAACAGAATACACATTCTTCTCTAGTGCACATGGAACATTCTCCAGAATAGATCACATCCTCGGTCCTAAATCAGGACTCAACCGGAAGATTTCGACGTCGATCACTTTGTGTCTGACTGTAGGAAGCGTGTCCAGCTGGAGGAAATAAGAGGAGATCTGGAACTCTAGTATAAACTTCTTAAAATAGCCATGGTCGAGCTCATCAACAAGGATTATGCAGATTTTGTCAACCTTTCCACAAACTTGGTAAACCTGAAATTCACAAGTCCTACACACACACTCACACACACACACTTTCTCTCTCCTTCATATTTATTAAAAGGGCAGAGTTTTTAGAAACCTTTCAGTTGATTACCCCACCAACCCCACCAGAAACTTGAAGAAATTACCAATTTCATTAATAAAAGAACTAAACTTTTTGTAATACAAAAAAAAAAAAAAAAAGAAGTTACACAGTCCCATTAACAGAATCACCCCAGCTGCTGATAAGGAACAAGGGTAGGGGTAGAGGAACTGGTTAAGGGATTCTTAGAGTGACCCATGAGAGGCATGATCGTGACCTGGATGCAGGTGGGTAGCTGTGGTGTATGGTTAGGTTCTCGATGTGTTCTGAAAGAGGAACCTATAGGACTTGCCTCCACATTGGATATGGGGCATAAGGGAAAGAAAGGGGTCAAGAATGATGTGAGATTTGTGGTCTGAGCACCTGGAGTGATGGAGATGCCCAGTCCACGAGGGGGATGGCTGTGAGAACAACATATATGGTCCAGGGGGACAGGGGCTCTGTTTTCTCGCTATTGGGTGCCGGAAACCTGCTGGAGATCTGAATGTACAAAATGTACGAGAAACCGGGTGCAATAACCAGTAGAGTGAGTTCAGACAGGAAAGGGGAGGAGCCCAAGGACGAAGCCCGGGCTGCTCTTAGTCTAGAAGATGAGGAGGAATCAGATGAAGGAGCTGGACATCATGGTGACAGTGCTATGGGGAGCCAGGAGTACCTCATGTTCTGGAAGTCAAGGGCAGAAAGTGTTTCAAGAAGGAGAAGGTGGTCAGCTGTGGAAGAGGCTACTGATGAGTCATGGGAACTGAAGTCTAAGAAGGGACCTTTGGATTTGGCAGCCGGACAGGTGGAGGGACCTTCCGAACAGCAACGTCAGAGGAATGGTTGAGATAAAGCATAATCGGGTGAGCTCCCGAGCGTGAGAGAGATAGCTTTAAGGGGAAGGGAAAGGTGGAAGCAGAAGGGGAAGGAGGGGTCACAGAGGAGGAATAATGACGTATTTTATGCTAGTCTCTGTTCTCACCAATGACTTGATTCCATGCTGGGAATCTAAGTAATCGGTAGGTCCATATATAAACATTGATGCAGGGAAGTGGGTGAAGTTGGTGGTGGACACGTGGGTCTCATCTATAGAATTTTTAAAAGTTTATTTATTTGAGAGAGAGAAGGAGAAGCAGAATCCTTGCTGAGCAAGGAGTCTGATGCCGGACTCAATCCCAGGACCCTGGGATCATGACCTGAGGAGAAGGAAGATACTTAACCAACTGAGCTAACTCACCTATAAAATTTTAGAGAAAAACGTCATAGGTCATGTCCCCAAGGAGATGAGGACTAGTATTCAGGTTGTTTTATAAATAAACACTGCTAGGGTAAAGGGCAGAAGGCAAGACTGGGCAGAGGGAGCAGCGGGGACGTGACACAGTTCCAAAAAGCTCTCAGTCAATTCTGTATGAGAAGGCTCTTGAGAGTCTCTTGGAGTGGAACCAGGTGGCTGGGCCTTTTTGGCCACTAGTTGACCCCCCCATTCAATGAAGACTACCCGGGGAAGGAATTCTTTAGAATTCTTTGAGAACCATGGATTCTCTGGAGCAAAAGCAAAATCAGACAGGAGTCACAAATTCTCTGCTGCTGGGGTTAAATAAATGCCTCAGACATGAGGAGGAATCTGGGCAGGTACAGCACAGCATGTATCCCACATGGTCAACAATCGAGTCAATATCCTTTTTCTTTTTCTTTTTTTTTAAAGATTTACTTATTTTAAAGAGAGAAAACATGCACATGCATACGCAGGGACAGGGGCAGAGGGAGAAGGAGAGAGAGAGAATCTCAAGCAGACGTCCCACTGGGCATGGAGTCCCACAGGGGCTCGATCTCATGACCCTGAGATCATGATCTGAGCTAAAACCAAGAGTCAGGTGCTCAACCGACTGAGCCCAGGTGCTCCTTAAAAACCTTTGAGGATCCTTTGTTTAAAAAGGGGAGATGTTCTAGATTACCAAAATTCACTCCTTCGATTTCCGAAACCATACAAAAGTTGCATCATTTTGGAGGGAAATCTGCCTTAACTTATGACAGACTGCTGTGGTTTTTTTTTGTTTGTTTGTTTTTTAAATAGCACACACTGAACAGAGTTTAACTTTTCCTCATTGATCTAGGGTTATAAAATTATTTCCTCAAGATGCAATGCAATGATTTCCTAGGATTTATGGAGATGAGTAAAACTGACACTAAGTGACTCCAAACTACCACTCTTTGGAGTCATTTGAATTTTGAACATTCCATTCTTCTTTGTCACTAATGGATAACATGTCATCACTGTCACCACACACATAGATTTCTGGAAGGTGTTTCTGCTTTGCATTTGCATCTTCTAATCTTCTGTGTACTGGGAAGTCAGATAAGTGTCCCTTTTAGGATTGTGTCACAAGTAGTGTTGTTTATTCTAAGCAAGGAAGTGTATTTTTTTTTTAAAGATTCTATTTATTTATTTGACAGAGAGAGATCACAAGTAGGCAGAGAGGCAGGCAGAGAGAGAGAGAGAGGAGGAAGCAGACTCCCCGCCGAGCAGAGAGCCCAATGCGGCACTCGATCCCAGGACCCTGAGATCATGACCTGAGCCGAAGGCAGCGGCTCAACCCACTGAGCCACCCAGGCGCCCCAAGGAAGTGTATTCTGAGAAGTCACCTGTCCTACCTGTGCTGGGACCTGTAGATACCCACGCAATCTCTTCCTGTGTGATTCTTGCTTTCTCTGGGTGATAGACTGGCTTTAATCTACAGAATTAGGCAATCAGGTAAAGAATCCCTTAGCAAATGCCATTCTTCCTTAAGTAGAATTAGGCAGAGGTAGATGAGGTAAGTGTTCACATTTGAAAGTCTTTTTTTTTGTTGTTGTTGTTCAGAACTCTTTTGTCTAATCAATATGCTATTATTAACCATGGGGAGAGATTATCCTATGTAGTTTGATTGTATAGAGTTTAGCTTAATGACTCTTTGATCACATCCCAGTCTACTAATATGCTACCATTCAAAACAGCAATTCATTACAGACAAGAGCTGAGTATATTTATGGAGCATAGATGTTTGAATTATTGTGGCTGGTCTCTTGTCCAGCATTTACAATGTGCTTAGTGTCCTGGTAAATACCTTCTATAATTCACCTCACTTGGTTCCTTAAAAAACCCTATTAAAGCACTCATTTTTAGTCCCATATTTCAGATGAGGAAAATGAGGCTTTCAGTGCTTAGGTGACCTGTCCAAGGTAACAAATCCAATAAACCCCATAGCTGGGATTCAAATCTTGTTTGGTCAGATTTAAAACTTTTTCAATCTTTCCCTTTGCATACCCTCCTCATATGAAGTGCTAATTAATTATCTCACTGTGATGACATGAATCTGAACTCATCAAAATCTGTTTGCAGTATAAGTAATTCTTCCTCACCCCACATGAATCTTAAAATTGGCCTGTTTTCTAAAGTCAGATGAAAGAACTTAACGTTTTACAAGTTCTAGCCTCAGGTTCCTAGAGAGAATCTACAAAAATAAAACAAATATACTAAAATTTGGTCGCTCTGAACAAGCAGAGGTGGTCAGTTTCTCTCTCTTAGTAAACAGCACTCTGTGTAAATCCAAATAATGTCCCACTTGTAAAACACACACACACACACACACACACACACACACACACACACACTCACACATCTACTTTACTGGTTCCTTGTCGTTCTGTTTCAGGTTTCATCGCCTTTTCTACCAACCCCAAGCTGGCTAAAAAAATAAAAACCTTCTATGCTTTAGCTCCCGTTGCCACCATGAAATACACCAAAACCCTTCTGAACAAACTCATGCTTCTTCCTTCATTCATGTTCAAGGTATGTGATTCTCTTCAACTGAATCTAAGATGTTGAGTTGTCCGTGGGTCTCAGTGGGACGGAAAGAGAAGGGAAACACGGTACGGACAACCATGCTTCTGGCGAAGAATGGAAATGGGTGGAAGCATGTTTCAGTTCCTGCCTAGCAATGGCTGAATCCCCATGACAGCCACTGAGATCCCCCTTTCTATCCACATCCTTGGTAGCTTTACGTGGGTTAGCGATACCGGGAGTGTCGGTCCCCATCGTAGATATTTCGTTTCCTTTGTATGTATGAAAACCACGATTCAGGGAGGGATAAATAAGAACAAAAGGAAGAAAACCAGAAAGGGGAAGGGTAGAAAAGAAAGGGAAGGAGAGGGAAAAGGAGAAAGAGGGGAAGACTCGTGGAGACAAGGACCTTGAGACCCTTCATCAAATGCCCTTGACTTTCAGAACTTTAAAAGGGGTCCCAGAGGGCAGGAGTGTGGGTTGTAATAAACAGGAAATATTAAGTGTCTTGTATAGTAGGCACACACTGGAGGGAACTAATGATCCTTGTTTTCCCAACACTTAATCACCTACTTCTCCCACCTACCTAAACTGACGCATACAGACACCGATGCGCTTCCTTCAGGAGAACACTTTTACTGCAGTCTGTAAAACGTAATGATGCTATTTCCTTCCATGGTTTTGCACTATTCATTTCTTTTCACTTTGAACTAACTTGTGTGTTGAAAGCCCAAGAGACTCTATCTACAGTCAAATTACATATGTAAAGCTTTTGCTCAAAACGTGAAAAATGTGCGATGACTTTGAGTATCATTACCGGCTGCGCTACTGCAGGTGTTTCTTTCCTACTTGGGCTCAGGTTTTCTGATAGGCAACGTAGATAGTTGGTTTAAAAATAATAATTAAAAAGCATTAGACCTTAAGTCAGGGGTTTGAGGCTCGGATCAAGATGGGAGCTTTATAGAATCTGTGAACTTTTTAGTCACTTCTAGGTAAGCACAAGATCTCAACTATTTCTTAGCCTCCTGTTTCCTCTCATATAATATGGGGATAACCCAGGTATATTTTCCTCAAGAAGATTTAAGGCAAATAATCAAGCTCCCGAGCCTCATTGTCTTTCCAAAGGTTTTCCTGAAAATACAATGGGGTCACCATTTCGGCTTCTGATCTTTTGATGTTTTGTTGCATCACTTATGACATCCTGCCACGTTGTTTTATGATTTTTATTTCATGGCACTTATTAGCCCACCTGGACTGTAACTCTTCGTGTCTTACACATCTCCTCGGCAGCCACTATGTTTCTCAATGGAACAATAAATATTCAATGTTGGTCATCTGCCCTGTCCATTCCCCAACTTTATAGTGGGAATTAAATGAGAAAAAGAGTTTGAAATTCCTGAAACAACATAAAGAAATATGAAAATCTCACCAGCCAATTTGCAACTAGACAAATTAATGAGTCTTCTTTGCCACTTCATGTTTACAAAGCTGTCCCAATGCTTTTATTTTTCAGCTTGTATTTGGTGACAAAATATTCTACCCACACCACTTTTTTGATCAGTTTCTTGCTACTGAGGTGTGCTCCTGGGAGACGGTGGATCTCCTCTGCAGCAATGCCTTATTCATCATTTGTGGATTTGATACTAAGAACTTGAACATGGTTTGTATGCATTGACATTTTGATTCTGAATATTTTGAGCAATATTTTGAGGACTTGTTCTACCATGACTTAGACATGGTACTTTGAAAAACTAGGAGGAGTGGGGGCCTGGGTGGCTCAGTTGTTTAAGCATCCAACTCTTGATCTCAGCTCAGGGCTTGATCTGAGGGTCGTGAGTTCAAGCTCCACGTGGGGCTCCATGCTGGGTATGGAGTCTACTCAAAAACAAATAAACAAAAAAACTAGGAGTAGCTTCAGAATTGTGTCCGTGCTTTGTAGATAAGCCCAAGGGAAGTCACATCATTGCTCCCAGTTTTGTTCCCTCCAGCTCCCTGCGGTCATGCAAGTGCTCCCTAAAGTAAACAGCATATAGAAAAAATAGTAGGTAGTGAGCTCTACTCACTTCTGACCTCCTAAGTAATTGGTATAATACTTAAATTCTGTGAGGGAAGGCACTGAACCATATATTTTAGCAGGCTTCTCTGCTGATGTCTAAGCATTGACTGAATGTTCTTAATGCTGATAGTCACTCCCATAAATTTTATAAAATTTATTTCAGAGCAACTATTTATGTTAGCTTTGGTCCATACTCTTTATCTAGCTATTTCCATTGTTTTGAATTGGGTTTGGGTTTTAAAAACATATATGAAAAAGTACAGTTATCGAAAGGAGTTAAGAATATAAATTCCAGTGAAGAGCCTAAACTCCAATCCTTTCTTTGGAGCTGAGTTACAATCATCTGTCTTGGTTTCCTTGTCCACCAAGTGTATTAGTGTGGAGATTAAATGAACTAATTTGTGTAAAGTTTAGAGAACATAGTTCAAAGCATATGGCTCATAGGAATTGCATATGTTTTGCTACTAATACTATTATATTTTGACAATTATCCTTACTCCGAATTGTTGGTTAACCAAGTTCATTGACAAGAAGATATAATTCTACCTCCAGGTATCTACTTATTAAACAGTATTTACTAGGACACTACTAAGTCTTGTAGCTATTGGAGACACAATGGTGAAATCACAGATACCTTCCTGCAGTCATGGAAATCAAGGACACCCAGTCCTCTTTCTTAGTGTTGGTCAGAATCTGTGGATATTTTAGAATATATGTGAAAAAGGGAAATTTCCTCCATTTCTGTTTTGGATGGTAAGTAGAAGACTCATCCCTCTGTCTTGCAAGCAAGTCCCTCTCCTTGGCTCTGGGAATGGCTGCCATTTTGTATGTGCAGTATGATGGAACCGTCTACCCTTGTCACACTAAGAAAAGGCAGAACAGATTACTGCATTCCATCTGTGAGAACCTTCTGAGAAAATTCGTAGTGAAATAGAGACAAGGAGCAAAGGGAATTCGAGATTTCATCCTTCCACATGAACATTATGTGCAAAGGTATTTCGTTCTTCTATGATGATGGTCAATTTGTTTGACCCTAGCCATGGTCCTCTTTACAGTGGTACTAAGACCCACTATGAACCAGTCTATACAAGCTGAGACATGATTTCAGTTTGTTGTCTGGGGTCTGGTCACGGTGGATTAGAGCAGTGATAGGATAGCAGGATAGCACAGTGATTGTAAATATCTTGTATGTGTATTCTGACTATATATCTGTATATATATATGTCATATATATACATATACATATGACTATCATATATGAGTACACATACACATCTCGCTATATGTGCATACATTACATCTACTGTACTCCGACACTGGGTAGAGAGAAGCGAAAGCTGAGAAGCTAGAGATCTAGAGTAAAATCTCTGGCTCCACCTTGATATGAGCTGCATGTCATTAGACATTTCTCCAAACTTCTCTGAGCCCCGATTTCCATTTTGATCAAAGGGATGATGAGCTGTCCTCATTGAGTGGTGACAAATCAAACAACTGTCTCATGCAATTACGCTTTGCTAACTCTCCAGCAGCATACAACTATGTTGCTTGGCTCCTTTGGTGAACGCTGAATTTAGGCACTTGACCTGGATCACAAAAATTGAAATCTTAGCTATTTTAAGAAACCCAATATACATATGTGTGTGCCTTTGCTTTATAGAGTTGCTTGGATGTGTATCTATCACATAATCCAGCAGGAACTTCAGTTCAGGATGTCCTCCACTGGTCTCAGGCATCATTTCTCAAATGCTCTTAAAACTTCTTTTGTGTGCCTGAACCCCTGGCCCTTTCGTAAAGCACAATCTTGAAATACTCTGTCAAATGCTCCTAGCAGGGAATTTTCCTGGCATGTGGCTGCCAGCTGAAAATAGCTATTGTGTCCATGTAAAAGAAATCCTATGAGGGGCTCCTGGGTGGCTGAGTTGGTTAAGCTTCTGACTCTTGTCTTTGGCTCAAATCATGATCTTGGGGTCATGAGCTCAAGCCCTGCATCAGGCTCCGCACTGAACATGGAACCTGCTTAAGATTCTCTCTCTCTTCCTCTCCCTCTGCCCCTCCCCACCCCTCTCGCATGGGTGCATTCTCTCTCTCTAAAAAAAATAAAAATAAAATCCTATGAAAACAATCACTTTGGGTAGCAAAGAAGTGAATGATTTTTTTTTTTTTTATGACTTGGCATGTGAGAAAAAAATTATTTCAAGCAAAGCCACACTTAAACTAGCATAAATATCTGGTCCTGGATGAACAACAGTCTTAACTTTTGGGAAGGAGAAAAATGTTTTTCAAAAATTGTCTAAATTGAAAGTAAACTACCTGGAAGGGTTTGAATTTTGTTTTTCACATAGCAGGGAGAGCTTTTATTTCCTTGTATTATTCATTTCTCTCCATTAGGCTGTAAAATCTGGGGAGTTCCAAGCTTTTGACTGGGGAAGCCCAGCTCTGAACATGCTGCACTTTCACCAGGTAAGCTTCTTAAAGTTGGAATTGTTCACATTTTGAAAGACAAAGATATAAAACTTTAAAGGTGAAATTATAATCATCAGGCATGTGTATTCCAAAGGAATGTTGGTGTCCAGACTCATCCTTAAGGAAATCAGAAAGTAGATGGTAATTTCCTTGGAATCCATGCATTATGCCAGACATCACCCTGTCTCCATACTCTCTCTGTGCACTCACCTCCAGTGGCTGCATTCAGGGTACCGCACCTCCACCTGGGAGAACCTCCTAGAACTCATCCCCCTGCACCTCCTTATACAACCCTGCCCTGGATATCAGCTGCCCACACACGGCCCTCTCCTTTCAGAAGCGCAGTTCACAGATACAACAAGCTGACAATTTAAACTATTTAGGAGAAAAAGCTGGAATCTCTGGTCTTCTTAAACAATAGCCCTTCCGGGGTCAACAGCCAGAGAAGTGATGCCATCATATTCCCAGAGATAAGATGTGAGGATGGCGTGCTCGCAGATCAAGGCTGTAGATACTCCTTGGCAGACAGGGGTCTTGTTGGAGAGGCAGACATACTGGCCACCCCCTGCCCTTGTTGCTGCATGAAGAAACCAGGCTTTGGGTCCATCCCATCTGGGGCCCCATAGGCATTCAGACAGCAATTTCTTCATTGCCCCACCCAAATATGTAATGAGAACACATCTGCAAGCCCTCAGGTTAGGGTACACCTGCAGACCATCACTGGCTACATTTGAATGGGAGAGCTACTCTGCAGCTTTCATAATCTTCTCCCCTTCCTTCTCCTCCCACCCCGGAGTTTCCACCCACGTACTGGCCAAACAGCCCTACTGATTTTCATCTGCTTCCACAACTCGATGTTTAGAAGGGATTTCTATCTCTTCACGACAATATCTCATGTGTAGAGATGTCCCCCTTTTGCAACAATTTTTGATGTCTTCAAAGAGGCACAATCAGATCAAACACCATTGAAAACACATTTTCTCCAATCATCACCTCCTCAAACCCCCAAAACACAGTCATTCTTTGCATCTACATTTCTCCTGGGCTGTACTACCAGTAATCAGTGGCATTCATATTAGGGGACCTGAAATAACAAATCCCAAGCCCACCCTCCCTCCGCCAAGCCATAGAACAACACAGATGGTCTTCAACTAACTGAGCCCTGACACTAAATTAAGAGCCAGAAGGTAACATCTAGAAAACTCTTTGAACAACGGAGCATGAATAAAAGAAGGTAGGTTTATAATTATTATTATGAATATTCTCCACATTTTACCCTTCTCTCCACTAAAATAAAGTATTAAAATATTATGGAAAATTATAGATGATGAAATATTTTCCTATGACAAGTTGACTATTATATAAGGTGAGATATGGAAAAATTTCATTTATTGGATTAGTATTCTGCAGAGTAGGATCTAAAAAACCAAAAAAATTCTCTGTGGATAGTGGTAAAATTGGTGATGATTTTCTTATTCCCTTGTCCTGCTTTATAAGCCTCTTTAAAACCTATGTGTAAATGTTGATTTTCTAGAAATAGCAAATGGGACTGACGATAGCTTTTCTCAGAATTGTATCCAATATTTAGTCAAATCAGCCAAGTATTCAACAAAACAACCCCTTCAATGAACTGACTGACCTGCTAACTGACCATACTGGTAAGTCAGTACAAAGCCAAAATAAATGACTCAAGACATTTTGAGATCATATTTTAGAGTGTCTGGGTAGACTATTATAGTTAGAATCCAGTTAAATCCACTTTCTTGATTTGGGGTAGAAATTTAAATTTTTAATTTGTAAGAAACGTGATCTAAAGATTTGCTATTCAATGCATGGTCCAGGACCAACCGTATCAGCATTCACCCGGGAATGCAGAATCCTGGCTCTTCCCCTAGATGTACCAAATCAGAATCTTCATGTTACCATGATTCCCAGGTGTTTCACAGGCCCTTTCAAGTTTGAGAATCACTGACCTAAAACACTGCAACCACTTTGCTGTGAATGAAGGGGACTTTCTCTGAGCAATCCCTGCTAAGAATCTACTTCTATAACCCAACCATGCCATGTGCAACAACATGGATCAAACTTGAAGGCATTATACTAAGTGAAATAAGTCAGACAGAGAAAGTCACATTCTGTATGTGGAATCTGAAAACAAAACCAACAGCTGAATACACAGATACAGAGGACAGATGAGTGGCTGCCAGCGGCATGGGGTAGAGGGTGGGTGATATGGGTGAAGAGGCACACATTTCCAGTTTATACAATAAAGCCTTGAGGATGTCATGTACAACATGGTGACTACAATGAACAATGCTGTATTGTATATTTGGAAGTTGCCAAGAAAGTAGACCTTAAAGGAACACCTGGGTGGGTCAGTTGGTTGTGCAACTGCTTTTGGTTCCAATCCTGATCCTGGAGTCCCAGGATGGAGTCCTCCATCAGGTTCCGCGCTCTGCAGGGAGTCTGTTTTTCCTCTTGACCCTCCCCCCTCATGCTCTTTCTCTCATTCTCTCTTCAAATAAATAAATAAAATCTTTTAAAAAAAGAGAGAGAAAAAAAAAACTTTCAAGTAGATCTTGAAAGTTCTCATTATAAGAAAAAAAAACTGTAACCATGTGTGTGATGGACAATAACTAGACTTAATGGGGGTGATTATTTCATAATATATGCATCTATTAAAGCATTATGTTATACACCTGAAATTAATACAATGTTATGTGTCAGTACACCTCAACAGAAAAAATCATCAACCAGTGCAATATCCTCTAGCCAAGAAATAAGTATTGGGGTTTAAAGTGCAGTTACTTATAAACACTAGGGTTCTTTCTCTCTTATGTTTTAGCCCACACCTCCCTACTACAACTTGATGGACATGCACATACCAATTGCAGTGTGGAACGGAGGCAATGACTTGCTGGCTGACCCTCGAGACATTGACCTTCTGCTTTCCAAACTCCCCAACCTCATTTATCACAGAAAGATCCCTCCTTACAATCACTTGGATTTTATCTGGGCCATGGATGCCCCTCAAGTACTTTACAATGAAATCGTTTCTATGATGGGAGAAAATAACTAGTACTTCCCCATTTAAAGACTTAACCACTTATTGTTCCAAAATAAGTTCTTCTCTCACACATGGTTTTCTACTGTGTTTGGGATTCAGTGACTCTTTCTGTAATTTTCACTTCAGAAATAAATCAGCATCAACAATCTATCCAGTTGTCATTTTTGATCTCAAATAAGTTTTATATGTTTTGTTTTTCACTTAAGATGGGTCTGGAAACACTTGAAAGGACACATTCCTGGGGAGGTGAAATGTCTCTTCCAGTCTTCCCATTCCAGTGATGATCTAAACTCAACATAGATTGTTAGACATGAGTCATGAGTGTTGCCAAAAGGCCGTTGTTGGATTGAATACTGAACCCTCTGGTGTATGCTTGAGATCGAGTACACTGCTTTCTACTTGCTGAAGCTCATTTTCTCCCTCTGTTCGCTGCTGATATTCCTTGCCGTTTTGCATATTTAATCCCATGAAAAGACAAATTAAGCTATCAGCTGAATGAAAGCTCACTTTCACTTCCTAGAGGGAAGAGGCAACAAGCAATAGGGAGCCATCGTTCTGGAAGTTGGGGTACAAAGTGTGTCCTTCATCCCTCCTGCTGTTCTACCCCCATCCCTAGACCTTGACCACAGAACATGGGACAGCGAGCCAAAAGATTTTTACGTCACTGCCACCATTCTGGCACCCACAGGATCCAGAAACTCTGCCACTGGTAAATTTCAGTCAGAAGATACAACTGCCGCCAGTTGGTGCACTCGCCCCCCAGAATGGCTCCTCCAAATTTCTAGACTCTCCAGTAAGCACAGCCTCCCCTGAGAAATTCCATCAACCCTGTAATAGTGTGACCTCATATTTTATAAATTAAGCTTTTTGGGTCACATGTTTCATGCTATAAAATACAAATGAGATCAAGACTATCTTGTACTACCCACATCTCATGGTGAAGCATAGTGAGTATTCACAAAAATCTGTTAACGATTTTTATTACACTGCCACATCCCTTAACCTTTGCTAGAAAGCCTGAAGCCTTCTTGTTTGTTTTACCCCCCTTTATTTCAAAAGTGGCAATAAGAAATTGCTTTAAAAAGATCGTTTGAAAGTCTATTTCAATGAACTTTGACGGCGGGCTTTAAGAAACTGACATGAGAATCTCAGGGAGTAAGGACCAATTTTCATGGTGGTGGAGAAGGTTAAGGAGGCATCCTTCTCAAGAAAACAACAATCACCCCTGGGGATAAAAATATATGTTTATAAAAAATAAAAAATTTAAAAAAAAAAAGAAAACAACAATCATTCTACTTGTATAGTCTCCTGCACTTTTGTAGCTAACTACCTTTCTTCTAGTCTGCATTTAGAAAACATGGGCAACTTTGGTTTTAGTTGTTGGATCAGGAGGGAGACAAACCATAAGTGACTCTTAATCTCACAAAACAAACTGAGGGTTGCTGGGGGTGGGTGGGAAGGAGAGGGTGGTGGGGATATGGACATTGGGGAGGGTACGTGCTATGGTGAGTGCTATGAAGTGTGTAAGCCTGACAATTCACAGACCTGTACCCCTGGGGCTAATAATACATTATATGTTAATAAAAAATAAAAAATTTAAAAATTAAAAAAAAAACCAAAGCCACAAGTAAATATATTTGTTCCAACAGAAGCTCTGCTCATGTTCCTCATTCCTAAATTCAAACTGTCAGCCTCTCAGCTGATCTTCAAGGACTCATTTCTCTAGCTATTACCTTGCTCCCATATTGACTTGAAGCAAATTTAAGATGTTACCTTTTTCACCCATGAGTATTTCAGATTGTATTTCTAGAAGATCAAGTCACTTTTTTGTAACCTAACAAAACCATTATCACATCCAAAATATTCTTAATATCATTAAACTTCCAGTCAGGGTTCAAATTTCCAAATGTGTCATCAAGTGTCAAAGTTTTACACAGTTTGTTTAAATCGGAATCCAAATAAGCTCTTTGCCTTGTTTTTGTTGCTGTTGGTTATTTTTAAAAGATTTTATTTATTTATTTGACAGAGAGAGAGAAAGAGAGGGAACGCAAGTAGGGGAAGTGGGAGAGGGAGAAGCAGGCTCTCCGCGGAGGAGGGATCCTGATGTGGGGCTCGATCCCAGGACCCTGGGATCATGACCTGAGCTGAAGGCAGACGCCTAATGACTGAGCCACCCCAGGCTGCCCAGCTCTTCACCTTGTATTGGTTGATCTGCCTTTTATCTCTTTAGGTCTATAGGTCATCTGCCCCCCTTCTTTTTAGTTCTTGAATTTTTTGGTTATTGTTGTTAATGACACTGTGTCTTTGGCTTGTAATTTCTTACCACTGAGATTTTGCTCATTACAGACCAGTTGTATTATTTAACATGTTCCTCTCCACTTCACAATTCCCATAAGTCAGGATTTCTAACTGCAGCACTATGGACATTCTATTTGCCAGATAATTATGCCCAGAGGATCCTGGGCATCCCAGGATTTAGTAGCATCTCTAGCCTCGCCCACCAGGTGTCAGTGGCGTATGCACCCGAATGAGTGACAACTAAGAATGTCTCCAGATATTGGGGCGCCTGGGTGGCTCAGTGGGTTAAGCCGCTGCCTTCGGCTCAGGTCATGATCTCAGGATCCTGGGATCGAGTCCCGCATCAGGCTCTCTGCTCAGCGGGGAGCCTGCTTCCTCCTCTCTCTCTCTGCCTGCCTCTCTGCCTACTTATGATCTCTCTCTGTCAAATAAATAAATAAAATCTTTAAAAAAAAAAAAAAAAGAATGTCTCCAGATATTGCCAAATATCACCGTAAGGGAAAAACTGAACCTCCTCCCTACCGAGAACCATTTTTATTAATTATATATAACCTTGAGCACATCGAGATCTTTTTTGGAAAAGCTACTTCATAGATGATATTGTGTTTCTTTAGAACGAGAATCATAACGCAGAACAGCTCATCACTGACGATGTCGGTAGCCATGTCTTTGCAGCATCCGGATTCAGGTGTTCATTAGGGTTTAGGTTTAGGGTTTAGGGTTTTCTTAGCTGGGATATTTCCACAGGAGAAAAGTTTCTTCATGTACTATTTGGCTGCTGAAAATATATGACTCTTTCCTTCTTTCAATTTCCAAAATTAATTTTCCTTCTTTTAGTATCATAATCCATTTGTGATCCTTTGCATATTTGATGTGTTTCAATGCAAGGCAATAAATGATTCCCTTCTATTGCTTGTGAGAGCCTCTGTGAATGGCTCCAGTGTCTTTGTGTCCTAACTGTCCTCTTGTGCATTTGCCTTCCCTGCTCTAGAATCAATTATTTTTCCAAGAAGTCCTGCTCCTTTTAGGAAGGAACCATATAGTACTAGTGATGGTGATCATTGTTACTGGGTTGGTCATTGTTTTGAGTTTTGTTTCAATGAAGAGAGCTAGGCATTTTTTTTTTTTTTAAACTGCATCATGTAGTGCCTGGGTGGCTCGGTCAGTTAAGTGTCCAACTCTTGGTTTCAGCTCAGGTGATGATCTCAGGATCATGATGTTGAGTTCTGCATCTGGCTCTGCACTCCTTGTAGAAATCTCCCAGAGATTCTCTCCTTCTCCCTCTGCCCCTTCCCCCTTCCACACTCTCTAAATAGATAGATAGACAGATAGATAGATAGATAAAATCTTTAAGATAAAAATATATCAGGTGTTCATATTCATTTTTCTGTCAATTTTTAAACAAATATTAGCTCTTCATCTCCTTCTCCAGCGTATCTATGAACACATAATGCTTGAACTGTTGCAGTAGCAACTGAAATGGTCTTCCTTTCTCTAGTCTCTCTGCTTAATATTCCAAATTGATTCCTAAGATCCTCTCCATTCTTCAATTTCTTAAATTCAAATTCTACAACCTGCATACCAAGTCCTTCTAAGTCGAGAGTTACTTATCAATACTCTCTCTTCCCCATCTACTTTAACCAGTAGCCTTCCTTCTAGTCAAATCATCTCTTCCTTATGCCTCCAATACACCTCCCAACTTGCACCTTCATATTGTTCCTCACATTCCCCTCCAAAATTCTTCCTATTTGGGGGTTGCAAGTAGGTGTCTATGTTCTGTGCATAACTCGCATGAAGACCAATTTTAAGAAACAGATAAGCGTGTTGTCATTGACAACTTACGAGAAATAATGTGATTCCTGTTTTTATACATCATGGTATTTTAAAATTTAAAGATCTAAGCAACTACCCACTTTAATCCCAACATTCTCCCAGTGAGGCTACTGGAGTTCACAGGGATGAGTCCTTTAATAAACATCATTCAATAGGCACCATCAGGGCTGAAAGCCACATACCCTACTCCAAGGATTCTTCTCTTTTTGCCGCACAAAGCTGACATAAACAGCTCTGTTATGCTGCTAGAGTTACCTGAGGGATAGAGTTATCTGAGGAAAGGAATGAGGGAACTGCTGAGGATTTTGTGAAGCCTCATTCAGGGTCACACTGGGTATCTGAGCTCCTAAGCTTGACACACATATCTGGTGAGAGAAAAATGCCAGCTGAATGTCATCTTTCTCTGAAAGTGTGAAGTAAACTAGCAGTAGCTGGGTACACATTAGGATGAGAAAGAAGAGTGGAGCCTGGGTGGCTCAGTCGGTTGAGGGTCTGACTCTTAGTTTTGGCTCAGGTCATGATCTCTGGGTCATGATCTCAGGGTTGTGAGATCAAGCCCCGTGTGTCAGGCTCCGCACTCAGCCGGGAGTCCGCTTGGGATTCTCTCCCTCCCCTTCTGCCCCTCTCCTCGCTCATGCTCACTCTTTCTCACTCTCTCTCAATTAAATAAAAAAATATTTTTTTAAAAGATGAGAAATAAGTGGAGCCAGGAAATAGTCAAGAGAGCAAGACATTGAAGGTACGGAAAGGGATTTGAACCTCCAGATACAAACCTCACCTGCTTTGCCCTATTTCAACATGGCCAACTCAGAGACTGTAAAAGCCATAAGACCCAAATCAAAAGGGAAAAGCATTTAAGGGCTACAAGTAAGATGCCATTCTAGAATTTTCTTTTGAAAGCAACACACAGACACACATAAATACAAATGAGATGAGCTATCCGCTCAAATAACCCACCCTACAAAGTAGTTTTCAAATAGGCTGCCGATAATAACAGTAAGTCCAAAACCTCATCAAGAATATTAAATCAAAAGCTCAAATGAACTATAAAACAATTTAAGGCATCTTAACACGCTGATGTTGTGATAAGGTCCCTACAGTAAGTAGGGATATATATGAGTATATATATATAAATATGAGTATATTCTAGTCCCTTTCCAGGTAGAGAAGGATATATGCATTTTCAAGCAGGGTAATAAAATTGTAAATATGAACTAAGACATCAGCTTGACTGGAGTTCAAGTATAGATCAATGATGTATTTTATGGGAAAAGGTGTTCTCTTCCCAAGACTCAGTTTCCTCCAGTGGAAATAATGAAAGTACATAATTCATGGAGTTGTGATGATATCTGTATTCATTTATTGAACAAATATCTATTGCACAGCCTCTCTATGCCAGACATTCTAATATAGCTAGGGTATGATCCCTGGTACCACCCAATCAATATTACTTATTAATATTTTGATAGCTCCAAGGCACTATTAAGATCATTTTCCTTGGCTCTTATGTCCCAGACAAACTTCTTACAGTAATTTACCTTCAATGTAGAACAACTACTGGGGCACCTGGGTTGCTCAGTTGGTTGGGTGTCCAACTCTTGATCTCAGGTTTGAGTCCAAGCCTGGCATTCGGCTCCACACTAGGCACACGGCCTACATAAAATAATAATAATATATTTTTTTAAAGCTCCTGAAAGGGAAATGCAAATCAAAATCACAGTGAGATACCACCTTGCACCAGTCGGAATGGGTAGAATTAACAAGTGAGGAAATGAGAGATGTTGATAAGGAAGCAGAGAAAGGGGAACCCTCCTACACTGTCGGTGCAAGCTGGTACAGCCACTCTGGAAAATGATACGGAGTCTCCTCAAAAAGTTAAAAATAGAGCTACCCTATGACTCAGCAAATGCACTACTGGATATTTACCCTAAAGACACAAACGTAGTGATCCAAAGGGGCACAGGCACCTGAACGTTTATAGCAGCAAAGTCCACAATAGCCAAACTATGGAAAGAGCCCAGATGTCCATAAACAGATGAATGGATAAAGAAGACACGGTGTATATATATATATATATACAATGGAATACCGTGCAGCCATCAAAACCCCAAAATCTTGCCATTTACAAAGATGTGGATGGAACTAGAGGGTGTTATGCTAAGCGAAACTGGTCAATCAGAGAAAGACAATTATCACATGATTTCACTGATAAGAGGAATTTGAGAAACAAGACAGAGGATTATAGGGGAAGGGAGGGAAAAATGAAACAAGATGAAACCAGAGAGGGAGACAATCCATAAGAGACTCTTAATCTCAGGAAACAAACTGAGGGTTACTGGAATGGAGGTGGGTGGGAGGGATGGGGTGGCTGGGGGCGGACACTGGGGAGGGCATATGCTATGGTGAGTGCTGTTAACTGTGTAAGACTGATGATTCACAGACCTGTATCCCTGAAACAAATATTATAGTATATGTTAATTTGAAAAAAACAAACAACAGCAGCAACAAAAAAAGCTCCTGCAAGACAGACTCACTACTAAGTGAGAAGCCCATAGAGCAGCCACGGTAAGTGCTGGATCTATTACATAACAGGTAAGTTCTCTGTACACATAAAGCATTGATATTCTGGCATATCGGGTCTTTTCTGTGATTTTGGTTAGCATAAATCCTTTCTTCAAAACCTGATAATCTTTAAGTAAACTGATGAAGTCATAATAATAAAAACAGAAAACTCGGGGCGCCTGGGTGGCTCAGTGGGTTAAAGCCTCTACCTTTGGCTCAGGTCATGATCCCAGAGTCCTGAGACCCAGCCACCCATCAGGCTGTCTTCTCCACAGGGAACCTGCTTCCTCCTCTCTCTCTGCCTGCCTCTCTGCCTACTTGTGATCTCTGTCTGTCAAATAAATAAAATCTTAAAAAAATATATAAACAAACAGAAAACTGAAGTTTCTGCACAATTATGGAGCCAAGTTAGACTCAGTCTTAGGAACCAGCTGGCCTCCATCTGATTATTTTGTTTTAATAGTTACTCACATTTTACATTTCTTAATGAATTATCTCTCTCTGAATTCAGACATTCTTATGTAATTATTTCAAGGTGTATTTCCAAGACTGAAAAACATTTGGAAACTTCTTTCTTTTTCCTGCTTTCATTTGGTTTGCCTGCTCATTCTTCCCAGCTTCTCCTCTATCATATCACCCAGTTGGCTCTCCAAACCAAGGCTCCTTATCTTGCCATATCTGTGAGCTCAGCTTTTAAGAGAAGCATTAACACTTTTTTGAAGTTCCTCAATTTAAGGTCTCCCCAGCAATCCACTACTTTTTATCGAAGTGAATACAATTTGTGGATTCCAGTAGATTCAAGAGCACCAGACCACCTCGCTTACCATCACTGTGTTGTGCGATTTGTGTCACTGTAGCGAGGTCAGTCCCCACTAAGTACAGAGGAGAACTGAAGGAGAACTGAGTGGCTCTGTTTGTGAATCCTTATCTCCTTACCTTCACATTAGATCAGCTTATGGAACACGGAAGAATATATGCACATTCTATGTATGTCTAAAAATATATATGAGTATATTTACAAATGCATGTTATATATTGTATATGTGTATATCTGTTTTTACATAATAAACTTTGTATAATATACATGTACTTATAATGCATATATTTATACACACCTATACTCCTTAGAATATGTGCACAAAGACACAGGCACACAGTCAGAAATAATTACTTTCCCTTGAATAAATATTCTGCCAAACAATTTTAATTATCTAAGCATTAATATACCCTTTCTAGTGACCTTAAGATTCCGTGTTTCAAACGTTCATTTTGAAGCATCTCATCACAAAATGTGGCTGAATTTATCAAACAGGCCAAAATGGATCTATTAGGTTAATTTTTTTAAAAGCTTCTTGGTCTATGAAACCTGTACTGCTTGTGAAAAATATTTATATTCATTCAATAAGCCTACGTTACATACAATATGTAATATTCGTATTCACTTAACAAATATTTATGTTCAATAAAAAATTACAGAGCTCAACACTGTTCTAGGGGAAGGAACAAAAAATAAGGAACAATAAAACTTACATTTTCATGGTAAAACTTGGTAATGAATTATAAACAGATGTATATTATGGTATCAGGTCATAGTAATCACTGATAATAAAGATATAGCAGGTGTGGGAGTAGGAAGGACACAAGGTACTATGTTAAACAGAGCAACCAAGAGAGTCCCCTGTGGGAAGTGACACCAGAGCAGAGAATGGACCAAAATGAGAGAGATGCCATTTATTTGAGCATCTGGTTCACAAGCTCTACACCATCAAGGATGGAGAGGGTCTTAAAGGTAGCAAGTTAGCCTGCCACAAGGTCATCAATGCTGGGAAAAGATAAGAAATTCCCAAGTCAGAGACAAAGGACTGTGTTACTCATAGCACAGCAGACCTCACGACCTCCACCTTGCCCTTGGTCTCCAGCCCTGGGAAGATGTGAAAGCTGACCCAGGTCAATGTTGCCCATTGCCATTGAATGGGTCTATGACATAAAGAGGAACCCCAAGCATAGGGAACTCCCAATCTTATGAAGGGGGCTGCTAGACAACCTATCCAGTCCCTGCTCCAGAGAGGGACCCTGTCTTTATTTTACTGGTCCGCAACAAACCTGCCCCATATCCTACCAAAGATACTACCTCTGTTTTCTTTTTTTTTTTTCTTTTTTTTTTTTACTACCTCTGTTTTCTAAGGCTATGCAAGCATCCTTGAAAAGAATCCGAAACAAAAACTGATCTGAGATGTGCAGACATGTCCGGGAGAATAGTCTCCTCATGTCAGCTTTCAACAAACACCAGAATCACCGGGAAGCTTGTTCCAACACATATTGCTAGGATTGACCCCCAGCGCTCCTGATTCAGTCTGTCTGAGGCAAGTCTCAGTGCTTGCATTCCCTAAAGTTCCCGGGAGATAGTGATATTGCTGATCAGGAATCCACACTTTGAAAATCACTGCTTTAAGTCTGTTAAACGGACTGTGTTTTGTTGTGTTGTCCCTGATTCGCTTCCATTTCGCTCTGCTTTATAATCAGAAAATCACGATTCTAAATTGCATCTGCATCTTGGGATCTTTCATTCCATTAAATCTGGTAAGTAGTTTTGCTTATTAGAAATGATTCTCATATCTTATAATGTGGCTCAGCTCACTGACTTTTATACTCTATTCCAGACATGAAACAAAGGAGACAGTTGCAATAATAGAGAAAAAAAGAATCCTCTGTTTACAAAATTACCTCAGTACTCTTATAATCTGAATAGTAACCTTGTGCCTAGAGTTGATATTAAGGACATTCCAGTTTTTAGCTACAAGATGCCTTGATGGAAACGCAGATGTCTGCATTGTCTAAAGAGCACTGATCTGCACCTACACTTGGTTACTGCAGCTCTAAAAATTCTTTTAGGTCAAAATTGATATTTAAATGACCTAATAATATTAGATATTTGAGATTACGAACATGTCCATAAAGCTATACCATTAACACATAAATATGCCTTACGGCTATGTCAAAATGGTCTCAACCACTGCAGTGTTTTGTTGTTATAGCTCGAAAATCTAACCGTTGTATGAAATTAATTCCATAAAGCGCACAGACATGCAGTTTATTCTTATGAGAAAATCACTCACTCCTATTTAAAATATTTTCACATTCACCATCTATTTTAACAAAGAAATTTTGTAGGAATTATCGCATTACCCAAATTTAACACTAGAATGTAGATTTGAAGATTTGCTTTCAGTTCCTCTTAACCCAAGGATTGACATTATTTCACCTATAGATGGCGCTTGTGCCCATATTACTTAGCATTGTAGTAAAAATTGTGAAAAAGTTTTCTCTTAAAAAAAAAAGTTGGCAATAAGTATTAGAGCAGTTCACAAACAAAAAGTAGGGCAAACTCTCACTTTATATATGACATCACAATTCCCGCAAAAATACTACAAAATCGACAATATATCAAGGATGCAGAGAATAAATTGTGTGTGCATATTCTCCCTCTCCCTGCAAACAGTGGAAGCGGGATTTGAACTCAGGTAGGCTTGACCCTAGTTTGTCAGTATCTCATACCAAACACCAAGTCCTAATACACGTAAATCCTTCTCATGATGCTCTGCTACAAAGTACATTTTTGCCTTTGTTACCATGCTTCCCTCTTTGTGTTGGACCTCAGGGATGTGTAACAGTTTTTATCACAGCTTCTCCCTCTGCCCCTCCCCCAGGCTCATGCTCTCTCTCAAACTCCCTTAAATAAATGAATGAAAGATTTTTAAAAATGACTTTTTAAAAAGTTTTCAAGCCCCCAAACTGAGAAAGTAGTGGAGCCCCCAAAGATCTCTCAGCCAACCTATCCATATTTCATCTTAAATCCCATGGCCAATTTTATTTCATCTCTACTCCCAACATAATGAGCAACAGATTGTTTTAAAGCAAACTTCCAGACATCATATCATTTCATCTGGAAATGTTTTATGATGTAGATCTAAAGCATAAAGAATTTTTTTAGAACATAACCCCAATGTCAGTAACACCTCTAAAAACCAAGCAAATAATGAATTCCTTAATAATATCAAATATCCATGCAATGTTCACACTTCTGTGATTGTCTCATAAATGTATTTTTTATAGTTTGTCCAAATCAGAATAAACATTTCCATATACTGCATTTGTTTTATAGGCATCTTAAGACTCCACGTGGGACACCTGGGTGGATCACTTGGTATAGCATGGGATTGCTGATCTCAAGGTCATGTGTTTGAGTCCCATGCTGGGTGTAGACATTACTTTAAAAACAAACAAACAAAAAGACTCTTATCTACACCAGCTTCCTTCTTGTTTTCTTATTTCTTTATGCCTGTATGTTTACTGATGGCATCCCCCAATCCCAATAATGTAATTTATCCTTGAGAATACTCTCTATTGATTCCTTTTCTGTAGAGTGCAATCTGTTTCCTCTAAGACAGTGAGTATATCCAATTTGTATCCCCATTTTACCTTTCAATGATTATCTTCTTTCCCCAAATGGCCATGTTAAACTCAGTCTATCCAAGCACTATACCCCTAATCCAGTTCCACCCCTCAGTCCCTCCCAGCAATCATCTCCTCCCACACCACATCCACACCACAAAGCTCCCATCCTCAACCTCACACCTGGGCTGGAATACCTAAGGCTCCTTTTTTGTGATCCCCATCTCTCCTGACCAGATGCTGCACAAGGAGCCACTCACACCTTCTAGCAGTTGACTTAACCCAACAGAGGGCTTACTTCCTAAATCAGAATCAGGTTTAGTTCTGAATTTCTTTTGAAAAGGTCTTTTTCATTATGATAGGTAAAATTCAAGAAAGTGTTGCCATTCCCTGAATTTCCACCCTCCTATCAAAATATCAAGGTATGCCTTCAAGAATAATTAGTATGTGATGGGAAGTTTTTCTTCCTGGTCTTGTTGGGTTACTCCTTTTTCCATGTCCTGCAAATGGACTGGTCAAGCTTAAATGTAAAATAATAATAATAATAAAAAGTAAGAGCTATGTAAGTACTAGAAGAAAACATGGGTGAGTTCCCCCATAACTTAAGAAAGAATAAAACTTCCCTAACTATGACTAAAAATTCAGATGCAGAGCTCACATAGTTCAGTCACTAGAGCATCAGACTTGTAAAAATCCAGATGCAATAAAATAAAATACTGACAGACCTGACCACATAAAATTATAAACAACCAACCAATAGAGTCCTCTACAAAATAAAAGAAAAACCAAAATCAAAAGAAAAACGACAACCCAGAATTAAGTGTCTGCAACTTACATGACAAAGAAAGGGTTAGGGTTCCTATATAAAGAATTTCTAAAAACGAAAAAAACAATAACCCTCTAAATATGGGCAAGAACTGTGAAGAGAAAACTCACAGGAAGAGAAATGCAAATGGTACTAAACTTAGAAGATCAAGCTTACCCTTTAAAAAGAAAAATATAAAAAAAGTATACTGAACTATTTCCCTCCTATCAGACTGGCAGAAATCCAAAAGAATAACCACACATACTTAATTTGTTATATGCATAAAAGCATCCTCATATCCTGTTCAAAATACAAAAAAGATTAACGACCATTAAGTGAAATAAGGCAATAGTTAACTAAATTATACATGAATTTACCATTTAACCCAGAAATCCCACTTCTGGGGACCAACCACAAGGGCACACTGATCAAAGAAGAGGTTATATCACTATTTATATTTGCAAAAGACTAAAAACACCCCCGATATTGATTACTAATGAACTCGTGGAATATGTTATGTTATACTCACACCATGAAGTGCTAAGCAACTGGAAAAGGAACTGAGAAATATCTCTTTGTGGCACTACGGAGTGAATTCCATAGTACATTATTAAGTGACAAAGCAAAGTTTAAGTTAGGGGCACCTTAGTGCCTCAAATGCTTAAGCGTCTGCCTTCAGGTCTTGGGATCCAGCCAGAGTCAGCATCTGGCTGCCAGCACACCTGCTTCTTCCTATCCCTGTGCCTCCCCAACAGCTCAGGCTCTCTCTCTCTGTATTCTCTGTCTCAAATGAATAAATAAAATCTTAAAAAACAAAAACAGAAAAAAAAAAACCCACAAAAACAACAACAAAAAGATCTGGGTGCCTAGATGGCTCAGTCATTAAGTGTCTGCCTTCAGCTTGGGTCGGTGGTCCTGGATCATACCAGCATCCCTCCCTGCTCTGCAGGAAACCTGCTTCTCCCTCCTGCACTCTCCCTACTTGTGTTCCCTCTCTCACTGTCTGTCAAATAAATAGACTCTTTAAAAAAAGAAAACCTACAAAGTTTAAGTGAAAATCAAGTACAATATGACAAAGATCTACATATGGGCCTTCTTATATTGAAAATAACAAAATGAGAATCACTATATTGCATATCTAAAATTAATATGAAGTTGTATGTTGATTTCACTGGAATTAAAATTAAAACTTGGGGGCGCCTGGTGGTTCAGTGGGTTGAGCCTGGGCCTTCAGCTCAGGTCATGATCTCGGGGTCACGAGATGGAGCCCCACATCAGGCTCTCTACTCAGCAGGGGGCATGCATCCCCCATCCCCCTCTGTCTGCCTCTCTGCCTACTTTTGATCTCTGTCTGTCAAATAAATAAATAAAAATATTTAAAAAGAATAAATGAGTAAAATAAAAAAAACTTAAAAAAATGGCTACCCACATTGGGTAAGGGCAGGAGTACCATAAGGGGACAGAGAGAAGCCAGACTGATCTCTGAATATGCTTTGCTAAATTTATATTCACAATCCATCTTTAGAAAAATTTAAATATTTTTAATGCTTATACAAAAACAATAATCAAAATGAAAACAAAACCCTAAAAACAAAGAGCAAATGAAATAAATCAATCAAATTGTGTCTCAATTTAATGGTATACCTCAGAGAGGAAATACCTGCTAAGCTTAAGACACAGGAATGTGACTATGTGCCACAATGGGAATACACTGAAGGATAAGAGAACTGAAACAAACAAAACAAAATGAAACAAAAAACCACCAAAAAAACAAAACAAAACTGTGGAAAAAAGATTCACAAATCTGACCACATCAACATGTAAAACTTTCATATTACCAATAATACCACAAAATGAAAAAATAAGACAAACTCTGGAGAAAATATTTATAATGAATAGAACAAAGATTACTATACAACACTCATAAAGGATATTTATCAATCAGTAAGAAATACAGAGCAAAATTAACGGAAAAGTATGTAAAACTATACAAAACATGTAAATCAACATTTCACAGAAGAAAAGTGAAAGGCCCAATCCTATCCAAAATCAGAGAAATACAAATCAAAACAATAAGGTTTTCATCTTTCACCAGACTGGCCATAATTTTGAAATAACGGTATCAACTGTGAACAAGGAAACAAAGAAAGCTGTCCTGTCACTTAACAGCTGGTGGGAGTCGTATGGTCACTTAGACCAATTTGGCAGCATAAAGTGACACTGGAAATGCTTAGTCTCTCTGACCCAACAATATGTATCATGTGTGTACACTACAGAATACTTGAAATGCTTGCGCTTCTACAGGGAGAGAAAAAGTAAAAGATGGTCACTGCACAATAATTCATAATAATGATAAACAGAAATGACATAAGAAACAGACAAATAAAATGTATGTTGTCATAACAGAATATTAAAAGGAATGAAGTAACCAATTTGGATAGATCTTAAACACAATATTAAATTCTAAACACAGGGCCACCTGCGTGGCTCAGTTGGTTAAGCATCCAGCACTCGATTTCAGCTCAGGTCGCGATTTCGGGGTCATCAGATCAAGCCCCATGTCGGGGTCAGCAAGAGATCTGCTAGAAATTCTTCTTTTCCCTGCCCCTCCTGCTTGTGTGTGCTCTCTCTCGCTCTCGCTCTTTCTCAAATAAATAAATAAATCTTAAAAAAAAAAAAAGGCAGCCAAAACAATCCTGACAAGTTTGTCAAGAAAATTTGTTCAGTAGCACAAACTGGAGAACTTACATTCCTGACTTCAAACTTGCTATAAAGCTACAGTATCAAACACAAGGAAAAGCATGATAATATCCACATAAGGATATTATCATATCCACAAATGAACAGAAGTGGGAGCCCAGAAACAAACCCATACACCTATGGTCAACTGACGCTCAACAAGAGTGCTGAGATCATTCAATGGGAGAAAAAATGAGTCTCTTCAACAAATGGTATTGGAACTGAATATCCACATGCAAATGAATGAAAATGGACCCCTTCCTCATATCATATACAAAAATTAACTCAAAATAGATCAAAGACCTAAATGTGAGAGCTAGAAACAATAACACTCTTAGGAAAAATACAGGAGTGAATCTTCATGATCTTAGAATGACAACAGATTCTTAGATAGGACCTCAAAGGCAAACACAACAAAGGAAAAGAGATAAAAAAGACTTTACCAAATTAAAACCTTTTGTGAATCAAAGGATATACTTTCAAGAGAATGAAGAGACAACTCACAGAACAGGAAAAAATATTTGAAAATCACATATGTGATAAAAAATCTATTCCCCAAAATACTCTTCAATAAATCCAATTAAAAAACAGGCCAAGGATTTGAATGGACATGCCTGCGAAGCAGATATACAAATATCCAACAAGCACACGAAAAGGTACTCATTAGACATTAAGGAAAAGCAAATCAAAACAACAATGACATGCTACTTCATATCCACTATGATGGCTATAATAAGACAAGTGCTGTCAATAAAGAGAGGAAACGAACTCTCATGCATTGCTGGTGGAAATATAAAATTGTGCACATTGTGAAAAACAGGCGGTCCTGCGGTAATTTAAAACTACAACTAATGCATGATCCAGCATTTTCACTTCTCAGTAAATACCCAGAAGAACCAAAGACATGTATTCTACCAAAATTTGCAGATGAATGTTCAGAGCTCATTATTCACAACAGTGGTAAAGCAGAAACAAGCCAGATGTACCTTAACCAGTAAGTGGATGAACAGAACTCTGGTCCATCTACACAGTGGAATATTCTTCAATGATAAAAAGAAATGAAGGCTTGGTAAAAAGGTACACTTAGCTATAAAACGAAGGTCTGAGAATCTCATGTATAACACGGTGACTACAGCTGATATCACAATTAAAATCTGTTGACTGCAGAGCTTAAATACTCTCACCAAAAAAAAGAAAACCAAACCCAAAAACAAAGAAAGAAAGAAATATGTGAGGTGATGGATGTGTTAGATTAGATGGGAGGAATCCTCTCACAATGTATATGAATATCAAAATCATCACAATGTTCACTACATACCTTATAGTTTTGTCAAATATACCTTAATAAAGCCAGAAAAGAAAAACAATGAAGTCTGTAACATGCTCCAATATGATGAAGTTTAAAAACATTACACTAGGTGAAGGAAACACACAAATAAAATATACATTTTGTATGACTATACTCAGAAGATCCAAGTCCATACTGACAGAATGTAGATTAGTGGTTGCCAGGGTCTGACAATTTTGGAGTTATTTTAAGGACGTGCGGTCAATTTATTCTATAAAAATTCGAGGTTTTGTAAAGGGATAACAAAAACAAACCAAGACCAGGGGAAAGCTCTCTACATGGGCTTTAGTAATACCTTCTCCTAAAAAACCTCATTAACTGGGTTCTGCTTGGTAATCTGTCTTTTGCTCCCACTGAAGAATAATTATAGGCATTTAGTTTATGGTTTGACACATGAAGGTTGTTCATCATTTATATAAAGAGAAACAGAAGTTTTTTATTCGGCTCTTGATGCCAGAAAGTCTTTAGGCTCCGGAAGGAATAGGGATGCTCTATGCATGCTTTTTGGGGGTGGGGGTAGGGGGTGGGGAGGAAGTGTGGGGGGAGTCATGGTTAAAAGTCCGAAATATTTGCAAGTTTGATAACTATCTAACTTTATATGATGTGTGTGTGTGCGCGCACGCCAACTTTGCCCTATTGAACTGCTGATCCGATGCTACTGGTCTACAGACCTCAAGATCACCTGCAACCTTGTTCAAAACGAAAATTCTCGGGCCCCATTCTATGGTTTAAAACACTTCCCAGTTTTGATCTGATGCACACTAAAGTCTGAGAACCACTGTGTCAGGCTGGTTCCCTCAGTTCATTTTATCTATTTCTACTTTTCTATTTTAAACACGAGTCATTATCCACATAAGTTACATTATAAAACAAAGCAGAAAATGACTTCAATAACTCACACAGGACTTCTTCATATTTTGCTGGTTTCCCTTGGAAAAATGCAGAAATCTCTGAAGGCAGAGCTGGGATAGAGAAAGAGGAATGAAGTCATTAAAGGTACAGACTGCCTTGCAGTTCCCGGACCGGCCTGCTTAAAAAGTTGCAAACATCACCTGGGTGAAATGCCCCTCTGTGGGAGAATATCCTTTTCACCTTGCAGAAGGGGCAGGAAAGGACATATGATAAACCACCCACACAACTACGTCTGACTGTGATTTGGCTATGAAGAGCTTGAGTTCTATTCAAGCTCAAGCTTGAATAGAACTATTGTCTAGGACATTTTTAAACAATGTCTGTACCCCTCTGTTCTGTTTCAAAGAAATTTTAAAAATGAGAAAAATTGGTTAAGCAAATTATAATACGCTAAATGAAGGAACACGAAACCTTCAGCAAAGGTTGTACAACAAAAGTTGTTACATCTGTATTTCCTTGTTTACTCAAGTTAGAGAAGGCAACCAAAGCTAAGAAAAAAAGGATGGAGGCACTTTCAAGTGAGTGTACCTTTTGTTTTTCTAAAGCATTGCAGTTTCTCAAATGGCTATCTTTTTTTAAACCAGTGGTGATGTGGTCAGTACAGGACTGGGGTAGCACCAATTTCTTCTCAACCTTCAAGAAGAAAAATAGGTAACTCTCCTTGTACTGCTGTCTTGTAAAGAACTCAACAGCACATCTTTAAATGCCAGATTCATTGTGTGAGCAGAGCTCAGAATCTGGGAAGAGGGAGCACAAAACAAAGAGTAGGGGTTGAACTGGGTTTGGTGAGACAAAACTGACTCACATCTAGTTTTAAAGCCCTTTCCCGCATATCCCTGAAATGCCTCCAGCGCAGTTCTATTTCCCAGGTCGTCTAACCATCCTTCACTCCTTCCAGCCCAGCTGCCCTGGTCCAGGCTTCTCTCCATTAGGCAGCCTGGGAGCTTCTGAATAGGGTAATATTCTCAAATCTCACTTGTTCTGAACACGCCTGTGAAAACCTAGTATCTGCTCATCTCTGGGAACTACACTCTGCTCAAAACTCACTCAAGAGGTGCCTGGGTGGTTTGGTCGGTTAAGCAAATGACTCCATCTCAGCTCAGGTCTTGATCTCAGGGTCATGAGCTCAGCCCTGCAGTGAGCCTACTTAAAAAAAGAAAAAAAGAAAAAAGAAAAGAAAAGAGAAAGAAAAAGAAAAAAGAAAGAACGTCAAATAGTTGTAGGGTTCTCTCCAACTAACATATACTTAGAGACTCCTCCTTCTTACTTCACAAGATGTGCTTGTCTAATGTAGATGAGAAAGACACCTGAGGGGCAAATTCATTTTACCTGGAATTGTCACCCAGGCTCACAGTGCCAATGTATTTGTTATTCCATAGACTCTCAGGTCAGACCTTCCATAAATTTAAATCAAGGCTGCTGAGAACTGTTACAAACCTAACTTGGATACAATTATACCGTCTCTATTAGAGGCTTTGAAGACATCTAGAAATCCCATACACAGAGCTACTACACGGTTAAGATTCAATCGTTCAGATATGATTCAATCGTTCAGATCATTTCTTCACACGCCTAATTATTTCTGCTAAGTGCCCTGCAGGATGACATGCTGGCTTTTATAACCAAGAGGGAAGATGCAAAGACCATGACATTTGGAGAAACACCTAAAATTGTCTTCTGGGGCGGCTGGGTGGCTCAGAGGGTTAAGCATCTGTGTTCTGCTCAAGTCCTAATCACAGAGGCCTGGAATCCAGCCCCTGCATCCGGCTCCCCACTGGGTGGAGAGCCTCCTTCTCCTTCTGCTCCTCCCTCAGCTTGTGCTCTCTGGCTGTATCACTCTATCAAATAAAATCTTGAATGAATGCACGAATGAATTTTTTAAAAAACGTCTTCTAGTGGAGCGCATGGCTGGCTCAGTCGGCTAAGAACTGCCTTCAGCTCAGATCACGATCTTGGGGTCCTGGGATTGAGTCCTCTGGTTGCGGGCGGGGGCGGGGGGGGGGGGTGTCCCTGCTCCGCAGGGAGTCTGATTCTCCTTCTTCCTCTGTCCCTCACCCTGATCATGACCCCTTTCTCCTCTCTCAAATAAAATCTTTAAAAAATAAAATAGTAAAATTGCCTTCTAGTTTATCTGCTAGTGTTGTGACATAGGGTATATAACATTCCTCTCCACCTCAGTTTTATAATGTTATGGCAGAGAGAGCTCTATCTATCTAAGTGAGAGGTTGAAAGCATAATGCAACGAGTGATAAGAATAATTGTATTAACAACAGCAGCTAATATTTACTGCGAGGCACTGAGCTATGTTATTTAATCCTCTGAACAACCCCACCACAGAGATGTTATTAATATCTTCAGTATTACAGACGTGAAGTCTCACGCAGGTTTGCCATTCTCAGATGATACTTTGATAGTTCAGCCCCACACGAATCAAAGCCATCCCGCCGCTGTACCACCGAGCGCACCCACCGCGCATGTGCACCGGTCACTCCCCAGCACCCTCCCCCTGCCTCCCTCCTCACCCCACTCCAGGGCCCCCGCTGCCGCACAGACCACGCGGGTAGATCCGCGCAGAGTCTGCAACTTCCGGCGGGCACCCAATCCCCACCTCCCTGCCTTCCAAGCCGACCTTTCCCGTAGTAAAGAGTCTCCCGTCTCGTGATCCCTCCGTCCGACCGAGGCCTCCTCGTACCCAGCTCTCCGGAAGAACAGCCAAGGGTCCCGGCGGGGTCCGCGGGCCTCTTCCCTACAGCCGGGCACCGTCGCCCACAACAGCGTCTTGGCGCCACGCAGCGACCCCCTCGGATCTCCCCATCCTTCTCGCCTCCCACACCCTCCCGCTCCGGCTGCACGAGCTCCGAGAACGGCAAGCAGACCGCCAGAAGCCTGGAGGTCCCGGATCGTCTCCCACAGAAAGCCGGAACATTGGGAAGCACCTGCGAGGTATTGTGCATGCGCAGAAAGAGCCGCAGGCTACTAACTCCCATAACCGCGGGCTGCGGGCTCACAAACTTCCAGACTTCATTCCCGTAACTGCTTGCCCGGGACTGGAGAATTTCGGAAACGTTCTCTCTTCAGCAATTCGGAGACAGTGGCAGGGGGGTTGTTGCTTCTGTATGCAGCACCGGTTTTTTTCAGTGCCTCAAAGAAATAGTCTCACAGACACTTTGCTTTCTGAACGCCAAGCGACCAAAGGAGGCAAAAATGTAAAATCTAGGTAGAAAGGCTCGCTTACATACTAGAAATACAAAATACCACTGTGGATTCGAGAAACAAGAACTCTCATTCATCGGGACACCTGGGTGGCTCAATTGGTCAAACACCTGAGAGTCCTGGGATCGAACCCCATGTCAGGCTCCCTGTTAACAGGGAGTCTGCTTCTCCCTCTGCCTCCCCACTACTCGGGCTGATGTACACGCTCTCTCTCTCAAATAATCTAAACAAACAAACAAACCACTCTTATTCATTACTGGTGTGAATGCAAAATAATACAAACATTTTGGAAAACAGTTTTACAATTTCTTATAAATGTAAACATGTACTTACCACGCAACCTAGTGATCCTACTCCTATGTATTTACCTAAGTAAATCGAAAACTAAGTCAACACAAAAGCCTTAACACAAATTGTTTTTTTTTTTTCTTTTTTTAAAGGTTTATTTACTTATTTGAGAGAGAGTTAGTGAGCGAGAGCAAACAGGGCTCCAGACAAACAGAAGTCCGGGCAAAGTTAGAGGGAGGAGCAGGCTCCATGTAGGACTCCATTCCAGGACCCTGGGATCATGACCTGAGCCGAAAGTAAACACTTAACTGACTGAGCCACCCAGGCGCCCAACAGAAACGTTTAGTACCTATTAATAATCACCAGAACAGGTAAAAACTCAAATATCCTTTAATGGGTGAATAAACTGTGGGACATCTATAAGTGGAATACTATTCAGTAATTTTATTTTATTTTTATATATTTTTAAAGATTTTATTTATTTGACAGAGAGATCACAGCAGGCAGAGAGAGAGGAAGGGAAGCAGGCCCCCTGCTGAGCAGAAAGCCCACCAGGGTACTGGATCCCAGGCCCTGAGATCATGACCTGAGCTGAAGGCAGCTGCTTAACACATTGAGCCACCCAGGCGCCCCACTATTCAGTAATTTTTAAAAAAGAATGAATTAATGTCTCACACTACCATAGGAAAAATCTTTTTTTAAAAAATGTTTATTTATATTTACTTTCAAAGATTTTATTTATTTATTTGACAGAGATCACAAGTAGGCAGAGAGGGAGGCAGGCAGAGAGAGAGAGAGAGAGAGAGGAGGAAGCAGGCTCCCCGCGAAGCAGAAAGCCGGATGTGGGGCTTGATCCCAGGATGCTGGGATCATGACCAAGCCAAATGCAGAGGCTTTAAACCACTGAGCCACCCAGGCGCCCCTACCATAGGAAAAATCTCAAGTGACTTTTATGTGAAAGAAACCAAACCTAAAAAGTGCATTTTGCATCAATCTATTTTGACATTCTTTTTTTTTTTAAGATTTTATTTATTTATTTATTTATTTGACAGAGAGAAATCACAAGTAGATGGAGAGGCAGACAGAGAGACAGAGGGAAGCAGGCTCCCCACTGAGCAGAGAGCCCGATGTGGGACTCGATCCCAGCACCCTGAGATCATGACCTGAGCCGAAGGCAGCGGCTTAAACCACTGAGCCACCCAGGCGCCCCAATCTATTTTGACATTCTTGAAAATATTCAATTATAGGATAGAGACCAAATTAGTGGATGGGGCTAAGGGAGGAAGGAGGGGTTGAGTAAGAACAGGTCACCCAAGGCAAATTTTTATAGTAATAGGATTGTTGTGCACGGTACAGGGTGATGCATTTGTGGAATCTCAGAGCTGTACACCACCAAGACAGAATGTAACTCAATTTAAATAAAGAAAAAAAATCAAATAGGTTACAGATATAAAGCAGACTGTGACAAGTGACTCTGTTTTTACAAATGTATGTATCACGTAGCCTGAATTTTAAAAATGGGGGAAAAGGAGCTGACCTAAATAATTCCATAAAACTACATTTTGACTGGATACATTAAGACTGAAAACAAAAAGAACTGTACATAAACACTCTGGCTGGTAAATTCTCACTCTTGCTGGTAAATTCAGCAATTCTGAAACTACTTTCCATGTACACAAGGTCAAAAAGAATACACATGTCGTAGATAATGATAACCAGGTATTTCAGTGTATGGATGAAGTTAAAAATAAGGAAGGGGTGGGTGGGTGGGAAAGATATCAATGTTAGCTCATTCATTTTCAAATATGTAGTCATGTGTATGTAACACATCTGTATACAGATTTATATGTATATAGATCGATACAGAAATATGGATACTGTGAGGCAGATGACTAGCATGGATTGGTACACATACATCTATTTCTTAGATATGTAGGCAGGCAGCATCTAGAAAGTTTCACCCAATACCAATCAGCATACCTAGAGCTCAGATCTTGGTTTCTCCAATAGAAGGAACTAGGGCTCCTTGGAAAAATGTCTGATTCCAGGGCTTACACACAGAAAATACAAGGAGCCTGGAGCACCTTGTGTGTCAAAAGTAAGGAAGTCCTTTAGAAACTATGATAAGGATTTGTTAAAAGGACCTAAAAGCTAACCTATGATAGCTCTCAATGCCTAAGCTGGGACAATTTGAGCAACATAATAATAGCATGGGTGAAATGAAAAGAGTGGAGAGAAAGGAGCTGATCTGAGAAAAGGACCAAGAACATGAATGAATCTTTTTTTTTTTTTTTAACACAAATGAGTCTTAAATGAATTTTGCTAAGTGAAATAAGCCAAACTCAGGAGATACATATTATAAAATGCAGTTGACATTGTAAAACATAAAACAGATCAAAGGGTTGGGTGAAAAAGGCGGGGTTGAGTAATGACCACAGGGAATGAATTAGATTATCCATGAGCCCGTACTGACATAAACACAGGTGCGTCCCCGCCTTCTCCTCCCAGCTCCTCCGTTCGGGGCCTCCAGCTCCTCGCCGCGGCCCCGCTGCTCCCTCCCTCTGCGCATGTGCGTCTCCGCCTTCTTCTCCCCGCTCCTCCGTTCCCGGCCTCCAGCTCCTCGCCGCCCCGCGCATCGCCGCTCCCTCCCTCTGCACAGGTGCGTCCGCGCCTTCTCCTCCCGGCCGATCTTTCACGCGCCTCCAGCTCCTCGCCGCCGCCGCGCCGCTCCCTCCTTCTGCGCATGTGCGTCCCCGCCTTCTCCTCCCAGCTTGTCCGTTCCTGGCCTCCAGCTCCTCGTCGCCCCGCGCTGCGCCGCTTCCTCCCTCTGCACAGGTGCGTCCTCGCCTTCTACTCCCCGCTCGTCCGTTCGGGCCTCCAGCTCCTCGCCGCCGCGCGCCGCTCCCTCCCTCTGCAGAGGTGCGTCCACGCCTTCTCCTCTCAGCGGGTCTTTCACCCGCCTCCAGCTCCTCGCGGCCGCCGCGCCGCTTCCTCCTTCTGCGCATGTGCGTCCCCGCCTTCTCCTCCAAGCTCGTCCGTTCCTGGCCTCCAGCTCCTCGCCGCCTCGCGCCGCTCCCTCCCTCTGCCGAGGTGCATCCGCGCCTTTTCCTCCCGGCTGGTCTTTCACCGGCCTCTAGCTCCTCGCCGCCGCCGCGCCGCTCCCTTCCTCTGCACAGGTGAGTCCCCGCCTTCTCCTCCAAGCTGCTCCGTTCCGGGCCGCCAGTTCCTCGCCGCCCCGCGCCGCGCTGCTTCCTCCCTCTGTACAGGTGCTTCCCCGCCTTCTCATCCCAGCTCCTCCGTTCAGGGCCTCCAGCTCCTCGCCGCCGCCGCGCTGCTCCCTCCCTCTGCGCATGTGTATCCCCGCCACCTCCTGGCTTGTTCTTCCCAGGCTTCCAGCCCCTCGTGAGAAACCTTCTCTGGCTTCAGGGTTCACGAAGTGAGGGAGTTAGGGGTGAGTCCTGGGGGATGGGGGCGAGTGCCTAAAGGGCCCTGTGCGGAACGGAGGTCCGGCGGGGGCGGGGGTGCCCGGTTGTGGGTCAGAGGCCCCGGGCACCCTGGCCTCTGATCAGCCTGCAGAGTTGAAGGAAAACAAGCGGGGGCGTCTCTACGTGAGGGACCAGGATCCGGATTGGGAACCTTGGCTCTCTGGTTCCCAAGGCCCTCAGGTGTCCCGCTGCAGCACTAAGCTGGCTGCGCCATCCTGCGGTGGCGGGTGGGAGTTTGCATGCGTGACGTGTGCGCCGGACACACGGGGAGGGGGTGGGGCTGCGGGTAGGGTTGAGTGTGCTTTTGCAACGTGCATGCACTCTTGGCGTTGTGACCTGTGTGTGTGTGTGTGTGTGCGCGCGCGCGCGCCTGCGCGTCTTAAGTGCGCCGGGCTTCCTAGGAGGGGCGTGGTTGTAGGAGAACCAGGCAGGGTGTCTGATGTGAATGAGTTGCTCTGGAGGATAGTCCACGTGATTATTCTGAGCACTCACATTATTATTATTTTTTTAAGATTTTATTTATTTATTTGTCAGAGATAGAGAAAACATAAGCAGGCAGAGTGGCAGGCTGTGGCAGAGAGAGAAGCAGGGTCCATACTGCATAAGGAGCCCAATGCGGGACTCGATCCCAGGACCCTGGGATCATGACCTGAGCCAAAGGCAGCAGCTTAACCAACTGAGCCACCCAGGCGTCCCCTGAGCACTCAAATTTTGTTAGCTGCTCTTGTATTTGTTGTATATGTAATAACCTGAGGCTGGAGCTTTGACAATTCTCTAGGGCTTTCATTGCTAGGTTAACTCATTTGTGCAATGGAGGAGGGGAGAGGCTGTACTAGCTAGCCACCAAGGTCCTTTCCCCGCTCTAACATTCCCTAGGCCCCCAGTTATTATTTATTATGTATTCATTTGTTATTTGTTATGTAAAAGCATGACAGTATCATGAAGCCATCGAAGGCTGTGTGACGGTGGAAGGTCTGGGACAAATTTAAGAAGAGCGAGGTGAGCTGGAGCTGAGAGGGTGGGCACACAGGCTACACAGGAAATGTCACCCCTTTGGAGAGTCTGTGAGGGCATGGTCAGGATGAAAGGCTCAGCAGCCATAGCGAAGGAAATTCTGTCATCACCCCTCCCTGAACACCCGCTCCTCCCCTCAATTTCCATTCCCCATTTGCCATTGTTGATGGCATCTAGAAAGATGCAGAGGTTCCTGCTCTCCTGGCCTTATAGACATACAAGATGGTAGTGCAGGCACAAGATTATCTGTTTTGGCCTTAAATGAAAAATGAAAAAAAAAAAAAACTTGAGCCTGAGAAGGTGACTGACCAAGATCATGCAGTTTGTTGGTGGCAGAACCATGGTTAAAAGTCAGGTCTGCAAATTCCCAGGCCAGGGCTCATTTTGTCACCGTTAATTACGTCAAAGATAGTTTCTCATTAAAAGACCTTTTGAAAGTTGTAAGAAACAAACATTAAACATTTATTTTTTATCTTGCCTTAAACACTCCCATCTTTTTTTTCCAGAGGTATCTTGAATTTTCTGACCTCAGGGGATTAATAGTGTTCACAGGAAAACAGATGAACAGTGTGGCTTGAGATTTTTAATTTTTAACTTTTCCCACATCAGTTCTGAAAAAACCATAGTGTTTCCTCCTTTAGGCTACTGTTAAATGTTAAACTCATCTTCTTGTGTTTTTCATTTTTCTCTGTCACAGAACCTAAATTGGTAATAAATCAATAAGAAACAGATGTTTACATTCACTCAGTGAAAAGTATCATGTCTAAGCTCAACATCTATCGGAGCCACACATGGACACGTAAGTATCTTGTATGTGGAGCTATGTGGGCAGGTACCAAGAACTGCAAGGCAGGCCAAGTCTCTTCTAACTTCCTTCTTCCTTCCTTCTTCCTCAGCTCTCCCTCCTCCACTAAGAGCAGAAAATGAACACATCCCAGGTGAGCTTTTTGTTTGTTTATTTCCAGTTTGTTTGAAAATGAGTTTTCTAAAATTTGAAAGGATTCATATTTTTAAATCCAAAAAATAGAGGGGCTCCTGGGTGGCTCAGTGAGTTAAATCCCCTTCCTTTGGCTCAGGTCATGATCCCAGGGCCCTGGGATCGAGCTCCACATCGGGCTCTCTGCTCAGCAGGGAGCCTGCTTCCCTCTCTCTCTGTGCCTGCCTCTCTGCCTACTTGTGATCTCTGACTGTCAAATGAATAAATGAAATTTTAAACATAAAACCGAAAAGATAGAAATAGGCAAGAATTACTTGAAGGGAAGTATATCAAGAATATCAAGCAAATTCAAAGAACAGTTAGTAGAGTGAGAAGCAGGACTCTTAATTTCACAGAGTTGTGCAAGTTGTAAAACTTCCTTTGATTTTTCTAATAACAACACTGAAATTGCCTATAATTTCTGATAGACACAGCATTGTGCTAGAAGTATTCGGATGATTTTCAGGGGACCAAACTATGAGGTCTGAGTAGATAGCTCTCTCATGGTCCTGCTTGATCCAGGAATAGGACTTTGAAGATCTGGTGGAATGGAGGGACCACGCGTCCTCCAGATGACTCTCCCTAAGGGTTTGTATCCGCTTGTTCACATCTCTAGCTTGAATAGCCGACTGTTCCGGCTTTGGTTTCTGCATTTCTCATTCATATTTCAACTTCATGAATGCATTCTTGCTTCTTTGACATTCACCTGAGTCAGCTCTGGAAAAGGCTACCAAATTGTAGTCAAATCCGGTTTTTGGCTTTGTGTTACTTGACCATCCTGCAGCATAACCCTCAGTCTCTGTTGTCTCTGACACCTGCCTGCTAGCTTTCCTTTCTTAACTCTGATACATCCCCTTACTGTTCCTCACAAAGTTGTCTTTCCCTTTAGCCCCAGACGTTGCCTCTCCTTGGGTTTGTTGCTCAACCATCCTTGGCTCACTGCTTTTTTTCAGTCTGTGCTTTTTTCTGACTGGTCTTCTCTCTCTCTCTCTTTTTAATAAAATACTTTTGAATTAGTAATAACACGGTTAAAAGGTTAAGTGATGTTCCCTCTAGGAAGGATGACATTTTTCATCTCAACTGAGACACTTCCACTGAGAATGAAAGAGGTTCCATAAAGTTATGATGGGACATCTGGCTATATTGGGACAGTCCCAGACAAACTGGAGTTATGGTCTTCCTGCTGTAGATATCTGTCTGTCTTGTTTGTCCTTTTCAGTTAAAAGATACTCTTGTATGCCCCCTACTTTAATTTAGAAGGGAATCCATCATCTTTAGGGCTTTCCAAACTTAGATGCAGCTGTACACCACTGGCATCCTGTTAAAATGCAGATGTTCATTTAGTGGATCTGGTGGGGGCCCTGGGTTTTGCATTTCTAAAAAGCTCCCAGGTGAAGCTGACTCTGCTGCTCAGAGAGCCACACGTTGAGTAATGAGTCTATACGTGATTTTCTGTTCTTCCTTTGCTTTTTTGTCACTTCTTAAAAGCCTGTCCCAGACATCTGTATCTAAACAGAGCATGGATTGTTTCTTTGTTATAACTGCATAGTAATTCAAGCATGGACGTTCCATAGTTCGTTGACTGGTTATTGTCAGTTATGCATTATTTCAAACCTTTTGCTATTACAAACCATGTTCTAATGAATGACCTTGTACATATAGGTTTTTTCTATCCGATAAATTCCTAGGAGTGCGCTACCAGGTCAACGGGTGCATAGAATTGAGAACTCGATCATTCGGGATTATGGTATCATTTTGTGTCACTCCCATCGACACCACCTGAGTGCTTGTTTGTCCACAGCTTCTCCCATAAAACATGTGGTTCAACTTCTGGAATTTTGGCAGTGGAAAGATAAACATGGTATTTTATGATGTTTATATCTGCAAGTTTCTTAACTATGAGTGAGGTTAAGTATTTTATCATGTATCTGAAAGAGGTATTTACGTTTCTGTGAACCCTCTGTTCATATCTTTTGCCCATTTTCCTCTTAGGTTTGTGGCTTTTTTTGTTTTTCTTCTTCTTCAGTGTCTAGCTCTTTATATATTAGGGATACTAGTGCTTGCCCATTTTCTGGGTTGCAAACTCTTATTTTATGGGATGTGATTTGTCTTTTGATAGTTGACCCTGGTGTTTTCTCCCCATGCAGGCATTCTGTTTCAGAATGCCCCATTTCACTTAGTCGTTTCTTTAGGCTCCCCTTGGCTGTGACAATTTCTCAGACTTCCCTTGTTTTTGATAACCTGGGCAGTTTTGAGGAGTACAGTTAGGTGTTTTGGAGAATGTTCCTCAATTGGGAATTGTCTGCTGTTGTTTTCATGATTAGACTGAGGTTTGGGGTTTCGTGGAGGAAGACCACAGAGATAAAATATGATTTGGTCTTATCATATCAAGGGTTAGTGCTCTGGACATGACTTATTACTTTGTTTTCTCTGTCCTCATACTGGACTCCTTGGAAGGAAGTGGGCAATTACACTATACCACTTACACTATACCTCCTTCCTGTTGGAGTATCTACATAATTATGCACATAAATTATCAGGAATTCTGCGTAGGAGATTTTTCTGTTCTCTCCTATTTACTAATCCATTTATATCAGCATGAATTCATGGCTAGTTATTTTATATTTTGGTTATAGTACAATGATACCTTGTTCCTTTTGTTGCTCAAGTTGTTCCAGGTTGGTTAGTAAAAGCATCTTCTAGGAGTGCCTGGGTGGCTGAGTTGGTTTAGTGTCCGACTCTTGATTTCTGCTCAGGTTATGATCTCAGGGTCTTGGGATCCAGCCCCACGTTGGGCTCTTTGCTGAGTGTGGGGCCTGCTTGAAATTTTCTCTCTCGGGGTGCCTGGGTGGCTCAGTGGGTTAAAACTTCTGCCTTCAGCTCAGGTCGTGATCCCGGGGTCCTTGGATCGAGCCCCACATCGGCCTCTCTGCTCACCAGGGAAACTGCTTCCACCCGCCCCCCCCCCCCGCCTGCCTTTCTGCCTACTTGTGATCTCTGTCTGTCAAATAAATAAATGAGTAAGTAAATAAATAAATAAATAGAAATTCTATCTCCCTGTGCTTCTCCCTGCTGCTTATGCTTTCTCTCCTTTTCCTACTTTCTCAAAAACAAGTAAATAAATTTTTTAAAAAGCACCTTCTGTTGGTTCCTGTGTCTATTGACATACCCTGTTATTGTTTGAATATTTCTTCCTTACTCTGTGGCAGTAGGTTTTCCAGGTTCATCTTTTGTCTTTCCTGCCCTAGAATTAGCCACTCCCCCCCCCCCCTCAGTAGTTCTGGTTCTTTTCATTGGAGCATAGTATGAGAAACCAAGATTGGGGGACTAGGTGTGCCTGTTGTGACTGTGAAGTCATTGCTCAAAGACCCTCTCAGTTAACTCAAGGGAATATGTATATACTCTCTCATGTATATACATGTGTCTATAAATAGTTTAGTATGTAACCATCTGTATCTATAGTAAGCTAAGTATTCCCACTGTTGTCTCCTGTTGTAATCATTACCAAATGGAACATTCTAACCTTCTCTCCTTGCTTCTCTGTATTCTCCTGCACTAACAGTGAGAATCCAGCTAATATCTGAATTTCATTTATTTGATAGTTCAATTCCAGAATACACACACATGATTTCAGAATTACATACGTGATTTCAGAGTTGTTAACCCATGGATGCTTGATTCTCCCAGTTTGGGACCATTTGAAGTAAGGTGCTAGAAATATTCGCATGTAGGTTTTAAAACATAAGTTTTCAAAAACATAGGGTGTGAAATTGCTGTGTTGGTTATGTATGAATGTATGTATGTATATTTAGCTTTGCAAGAAATTGCCAAACTATTTTTACAGAGTGGCTGTATCAGTTTTTGTTCCTACCAACTATGAATCTGAATCTTGTTGTTCTGATTCTGGACCTGAAATTGGTACTGTCATTATTTTTGATGTAACCATTCCAATAACTGTCATGTTGTCTGCATATCCCCACTGAGGTGATGTGGAGCATCACCTTATATCTTTGGTGGAGTGTTTGTTCAAATCTTTTGCATATTTTTCATTTGGTCATTTGTTTTCTTACTATTGAAGCTTTAAGAGCTGTTTTGTGATGTTGGACACAAAGCCTTGATTAGATACCTGTGTTCCAAATATTTTCTCCCTGTCTGGGCCTTATCCTTTCATTTTCTTAAAAATGTCTTTCACAGAGCAGAAGACTTTCTTTTTAATATATCCAATGCATGTTTTTCCCCATGGAATACGCTTTTTCTGTTGTATCTAAAAACTCATCATCAAATCCAGTGTCTGAGAGATTTTTCTCCTGTATTCTTTATTCTTGCATTTTTACATTTAGATCTCTGATTCATTTTTAGTTAATACTTGTGTAAGGTCTGTGTCTAGTTTCATTTCTTTTGCATGAGTGTTCAGTTGTTTGAGCACCATTTGTTGAAAGATTGTCTTTTCTCCTTTTATTCCCTTTGTGCCTTTGTCAAAAAATGTTTGGCTTTATTTTGGTAGATCTATTCCTGGTCCTTGTAATCTGTTCTGTTGATCTGTGTGTCTCTCTCAGCACTAACACACTGTCTTGGTTACTAGCAGCTTTATAGTAAGTCTCAAGACCAGGTGAGGTGAATTCTCATTTTTCTTCCACATTGTGTGGGCTGTTCTGTTTTTTTTAAACTTTTTTTAAAGATGTTATTTATTTGTCAGAGAGAGAGAACAAACAGGGGATGTCAGAGGCAGAGAGAGCAGAGGGAGAAGCAGGCTCCCCTCTGAGCAAGGAGCCTGACTTGGGATTTCATCCCAGGACTCTGGGATCGTGACCTGAGCTGAAGGCAAATGCGCAACCACCTGAGCCACCCAGGTGTCCAGTGTGTTGGCTATTCTAGATCTTTTGCGTTTCTGTGTAAACTTCAGAATCTTCTTGTCAATATCTGCAAGATAACTGGGAGGTTTTATTTGGATTTCATTGAATTTATAGATTAAGTTGGAAAGAATTGACGTTTTTGCCATATTGATTCTTGCTACCGATGAATACGAACTCTCTCTCCATTTATTTAGATCTTTGATTTCTTCCATCAGGTTTGTCTTCCTGTATATATGTATTGTGTCAGATTTTATACTTGAGTACCCCTTTCTAGGGGTGTATTGTAAATGGTATTTTTTTCATTTGAAAATATGGAATTCAATTCTTTATTCAGATATAGGAAAATAGTTGACTTTTTTATATTGATCTTGTATCCTATGATGTTTTGGTATTTCCTCATTACTTCCAATAGTTTTTTTTTCTTTTTATAAGTTACTTGAGATTTTCTACATAGACAATAATAATGACTTCAGATCGAGTTTTGTTTTTCCTTTTCAGTGATACACCCTCGTTGTCTCATGCCCTCTTTCCACCCACCTTCTCTCTAGCAATCACCAGTTTGTTCTCTATATTCGTGAGTCTCTTATTTTGTCTCTTTTATGCTTTGTTTTGTTTCTTAAATTTCACATATGATTGAAATCATAGGATATTTGTCTTTCTTTGACTTATTTCATTTAGTTTTATACCCTCTAGATTTATCCATGTTGTTGCAAATGTTACGAATTCATTCTTTTCTCTGGCCAATTACTATTCTATTAGAGATCTGTCTGTCTGTCTATCTATCTATCTATCTATATCTATATATATGTCACTTCTTTTTTATCCATTCATCTATTGACGGGCTCTTCCATATCTTGCTTACTGTAAATAGTGCTGCACTGTAAACGTATCTTTTCAAATGTTTTCCTTTTCTTTGAGCAAATACCCTGTAATGGAATTACTGGAACATATGACATATGAACATATGACATATGACAGTTCTATTTTTAATTTTTTTTTTAAAGATTTTATTTATTTATTTGACAGAGAGAAATTACAAGTACACTGAGAGGCAGGCAGAGAGAGAGAGAAGGAAGCAGGCTCCCTGCTGAGCAGAGAGCCCGATGCGGGACTCGATCCCAGGACCCTGAGATCATGACCTGAGCCGAAGGCAGCGGCTTAACCCACTGAGCGACCCAGGCGCCCCTATTTTTAATTTTTTGAGGTACCTCCCATTGTTTTCCATAATGGCTGCACCAGTTTTCATCCCCACCATCAGTATACAAGGTTCCTTTTTCTTCACATTATCACCAACTCTTGTTCTTTCTTGTTCTTTTTCTGCAGGCAGAGTCCCAGGCTGGCAGGAGGAGTGGGCGTGGTCGCTGGGGCAGCCCTCCAAAATGGGTCAGGTGACCTTTCAAACTCTGGGGAGGTGAAGGGTTCCTCACATCACAGCAGCACCTAGGCGGGTTTTTCTGGACCCTTCAGACAACCTGTGCAAGACGTGAGGATGAGTGAAATGCGCTGCCTGGAATGGTGGTTGTGTTGGCTTCTGGGGCTTCCGTTCTGAGGGGATATTCAGGCCCGTGGGATGGGGGCTAAGGGGCAGGTTATTTGGGGCCGATGTGCCTTGCTTCTGAGGCGAACCTGTGTTTGAGCAGGAGGGTGGGGGCTGCAGTTCGATCTGGCACCTGGGCCCACGTTGGTTACCACAGTGGTTGGGTTGAGGGGAGCACAGGGCCAGCCGGCTGGAGTCTGCGACACTTCAACTGCCTTCTGACGGCCTGCACCCAGAGCCCAGGGTACCTGGGGCAGAGCCAGAGTACCAGGGCCCAGGCAGATGCTCATAGGAAAGGACTGGAGCCAGGGAGGGAGGGAGGCAGGCAGGCCCAGGCAGCCACAGCAGCCAGCCAGGTCGCTGGGGTGCCCAAGCCTAGCTCTACGCTCTGTGCTTTATTGGAGGGTTGACGTTTATCAGGGCAAAATGCGCACAGTGTGAAGTCTGCCTTAGCCACGACCCTATAGTGGAAGGGTGTTGGAGAAGGGGAAGGTAGTTGTTGTTGTTGGATTTTTTGTTTTGTTTTGTTTTGGTTTTTGGTTTTTTTCTTTTCCTGTGTTGAGTTCTGGCAGCCAAATCTCTAAGCATGTATTAGGGGAAGGTCTTCCATCAGCCATGCTAAGACTTTGACAGATGGCAGGGCCCTGTGATTTTGGCCTTTTTGAGCCTGCACTCCTTGCTGGGAGGGAGGGGCCTGCTTTCCGTTATGGGTGACTCTGTGTCTCCCCATGTGTGGGTCCTGAGACCTCGACTGAATGCTCTCCTTATTTTTACAGGTGTGCTTCGAGGCTCAGGGAACGTGGCCTCCTGGGCAGCATCCAAAGCGTCTGGCCTCTGTCTCTTCAGTGCAGATGAAGTGCAGCACGTCCAGGAGTGTGACCGCTGCCATCTCCCTGGTGCACGTGCATCGCAGTGGTAAGTTGTCTTGGTTCTGAATCTCCCTCCTGGGTTGAGGTTCAGGCCTTGACCTGGGTGTCTTTCTTGCCGGCTTCATCTCTCTTCCGGAGGAAATGATAGCCTCTTCTTGTTGATTAACTTGGAGATGTACCCTTAACCAGAATGTCTAGAGTTGGCTGTGGGGGAAATTTACTTCTGGGCACATATGGAGAAGGCTCTGCAAGTCCCTGCCCCACACAAAACCTCTGAACTCCATGTTGCCCCTGGTAGCAGAGTCCCGAGTTATTGCAGCCTGACTTAGTAAGACACACGACTGACTTAATAAAAAATAAATTCTTTTATATCAAATAAAACTTAATAAATAAACATTCTCTCGACCATCGACGTTCTGCCCACACTTGCTTTATTGGGCCATTCATCTAGAGCCACGAATCCCGGGCATCTTTACAAATGGATGTCTGAGTGGACTTCGGCACACGTTCTCTCTCTCTCTCTCCTATTTCTTTTTGGTGGGGGTGTGGGAGTTGCAGAGGATGAGAGGGACCCTTCAGCAGGCTCCCCATGCCTTCCATAGCCTGACTCCGGGCTCAGTCCCATAACCCTGACATCATAACCTGAACCAAAGCCAAACATTGGTCCCTAAACTGAAGGAACCTCGCAGGCATTCCTGGACAGGCTTTGTCTTTATGGAAGGGAGTGTAAGAAACCCCTCCTGTTCTAAAATCTTCCGAATCGGGGAGTATTTCCATGTCGGTAGTGGTCGTACACCCTCTCAGGCCCAGAGATACGTAGCTGACTTGGTGGTGGAGAAAAGCCCTTGGCTCCCACGTTCTCATAGACGGGGAGGAAGCCCTCACTGCCTGATGCTGAACTGTCGAGGTTTTTGTGCCCTGGTCCACACAGGTCTTCCAAAGAACACCTTTGTATGAGATGAAATTAATTTGCCAGCCCCCAGGTGCTGCAGTTGGGTAAGCATCTGCCCTTGGCTGAGGTCAGGATCCCTGGATCCTGGGGGATCAAGCCCTGTATTGGGCACCCTTCTCCGTCTTCCTTGCTGCCCGACCCCGACTGTTCTTGCTCCCTGCTAGCTCTGTCACTCTCCGATAAGTGAAGGAAATAGAGATATTTCTAAGCGTGTAATTAATTTGTAAATCCTTTGCACTTTGTGAGGACAATATTAGTAGAATGAAGGACGTGAGAGGTAGATCACAAACCACATGTTTGTTGAATCTTGTGGCCATTCATCCTTGCGATCTACCTACATGGTTAGGTTCATGTTTTCGTGAACATCCATTGATCGCCTTGTGTTCTGAGATTCCGAGCTCACCCTCGACTTGATGTTCTCATGGATCCCGGGCAGCGTTACTTCCTGTGACCCCACTTGCTAGCAAGAGACAGTACCTGTGTCAGTTGTGAGAGGTCGTAAAGGAAACGTCCCCCATTCTTACTTGGTACAGTGTGCAGTGTTCTGAGACCCGCCTGTTCGGTGAGACTGGCCTTTATGCAAGTACTGCTGGATCGGAGCAGATGTGCTTGATTTCTGGCTATTGGTTACTGGAATAGCACATTCCGCATCCCTCAGAACGGGGCCCTGCTGTATGTGTTTGCAGTGTCTGAGTTTGTATCTCAGTGTCACCCCGAGGAATTCCTTGGGAGGTAGTTGCCCAGTGATTCTCTGATGGGAGTGTCCGGGGAAGAATTTCCCCTCGTTGCGTTGGGATCAGTGATTCCTCGGTGTGAGGGTGTCATTGCTGGCTAGGGAAGAAGGGATAGCTGAGCCCGTTCCTTTGCTCATCAGACCGGGAGGATTTTCCTGTGTGCGAATCCTCCCAGGTCCTTCCTGGGTTGGCTCCGTGAGGAATGGGATTCCCATATGGGATGTCCTCGGCATTCAGCCACAGTGATGATGCAGGGGTCCCAGGGGTGCCTGCACCTTCGCTCCCGTGTGAGGGATGAAGTACAGTCTGAGATGGTAGCGGGAGCCTCAGGCCTGAGCCCCACCTGAAGCTTCTCCCACCAGGATACCGCGCCAGTGGCTCTCCCTGTGTGAGTTCTCTGGTGTTGGGAAAGGGCCCACTTCTGGCTGAAGGCTCTGCCTCAGTGACGGGAGACCAGGGGTTTGTACTGTGTGATTTCTGTGGCGGTGAGCAAGGTGGGCGCTCTGGGTACAGGCGGGGCCCCAGTAATGACAGACACAGATTTCGCTGCTCTGAGTTGTCTGGTGTCCCCAAATGTGAGACCTGTATCGAACGGCTCTTCCACGTTGACCGCATTTGTCGGGGTTGCCGCCGGTGTGGATCCTCAGATGCTGGCTAAGGGTGTGGCTGGCCTAAATGCTTTCCCCTGAAGATGGCATTCAACCGGTTTCTATCTGTGGGAACGTGCCCATGGCCTCGAAGGGATGCCTGTTGCTGCAAGCTCTTGTGTGGCCATCCCAGCACATGGCTTCTAACCCGTGTGAGGTCCTGGACATGAAGAAGAGCAGAGCTCTCTGAAACAAGGGTCCCCCACCTTCTTTCCATCCCCGAGGTGCGTCTCCGGTGGTCTTACTGTGTACAGAGGTGAGCACTGCCCTGGGGTTGTTCCCTCTATGTGTGTCATGTCTCCGTTCCTCGGAAGGGTGAGTTCTCTCGTGTCTCCCGAGGTTAGTGCCCCGACTAAGGGCTCTCCCACACTGGGGAGATGGGTGTGCTGCAATCCAGGATGAACAAACTTTGATGTCCCTGGCACCAGGGACACATGGCTGAAGGCCTTTCCACATTATCAGCAAATACAAGGCTTGTCTTCCCAGGACACAGCACACCCGGAGTGAGGTGAGGCACGTGAGACCTCTCTGTGCTGTGCTCCAGCATTGCCCGGGTTCCTGTGCAGTGTGAACCCTGTGCTAATGGCCAGAGCACGAGGGGCTGTGGCAGGATCGCTCCCTCTCGTTCCTCCCTTCCTGACTCAACGAACGCGTTCCAGCCCCTCCCTTCAGGAAGGGTCGCTGCATCTACCCCTGCAAGCCACTTGTAGTCGCGTGCCTTGTTCCTTTCCGGAATTCAGATAGATCTTTCTACATGGTAGCCTCATATCATGTCAACTGCTGATTAAATTTTTGATGTTTCCGTTTCAAAGACTATATACCCGTGAGTCGTGCTGAAGCCAGTGACTTTTCCAGACACTCGGGCGGCGGCTTGACTCGAGGCCCATTTCAGCCGAGAAATGAAACTCTTCGGGTCTCTGGTGGGACAGCCCGTATGCTCAGGGTCTTGGATAACAGGGGATTGTGGGGAATGCTTAGCGTAGCTCGTGTCCAGCTGTGGTGTGGAAGGCCAGGGTTCATGACCCTGAAGCTCCCCGTTGACTTGCAGAGAAGCAGACCTTAGAGATGCCCCTGTGTGGCTCTCCCTTCATCCTTTATAATAGGGAACGAATTGCCCTGAGCTCCTGGGTCTTGTACACACAGAATGAGTCCCGGAACACTAGGTGAAAAAGTACTGAAGTACTGTGTGGGGACTAACAGAACAGAAGGAGAAAAGGAAAGAGGGGGAGGGAGGAAAGAATACAAAGAACGAAAAGATCATGTAGGGAAGGAAGGAAGGGAGGGAGGGAGGGTGGGCGGCTTGAAAAAGGAAGAAGAGAAACTGGTAGAGAGGCATTAGGGGAAAGAAGAATTTTGAAAGTTGTGAGACAAACATCTGAGAGTTAAGATTTGAGCTTGAGGACAAAGGAAAGGAATGGAGTCCTCTACTCAGGAGCAGAAACCGGTTGTAGCGTGTTGGTGATGAGAACCTATGGACCAGATAAACCTGCGAGACAAAGAAAGTGAGGATGGGAGGCTGGGGAGTTTCAGAAGGGCAACGTCAACCACGTCGAGGACCGAGAGAGGGGCCATGTGAGGGTTTGAGTGCAAGAATCACAGAAGGGTCCAGTCCTCGGAGGACACAGAATGTGCAGTGGGTGAGGTGGATGGAGTCGGAAGGGTTGACAGAAATGGGCCCGTGTTGCAGGGTTGTTTCCACAGGAGCCCTACAGGAGACAGGACTGATGTAGGAAAGAGGTTAGCATTCAAGGCCGATGGTCAAGAAAGAAGTCTTGAGACGGCTCTGCTGGCAGGAGGTGCTTTTTATTAAGGCACAGGGATACGACCCTTGGGTAGAAAGGGCTGCTTGCTGGGGTCGTGACAGGAGGCTGACTTTCTGGGATGGCATTGGAGGAGGTCAGGCAAAAGGGAGGTTTTGCAAGAACGTGGCAGGAGGACAGAGGACACCGAGGCTACAGTTGACTTTGCTCTTGTGAAGGGAAGGTGGTTTTTCCTGCTAGGAAGGCATGAATTGAAAGATGGTGTGGAGCTTCCTGGAGGAATGTTACCTTCCTCCTCTCACAGGTCCATCCCAGGGACTGCACGTTTGAAAAGAAACTCTGTCCTACGGACATTTTCTTCGGCCTCAGCCTCCCTCTGTGTCGTGGAGGGGAGGGAGATGTCAGGGCTTCAGGAAACGGAGATCCGGGCCTCTGGCAGGTCGCTAGGCTCTTGTTAAGCAGGCCTCTTCCTACAGTATCACGAGGACTTTTACAAACCGAGGGAGACTCCGGTCTTGCCGGGTTTTGATCTCCATCTGTGGAGAATCTGTTTTTTCCTTTCCTCAGCTTGAGGGCAGTCAGAGCGCCTGAGGGATGTTCCCCGTATCACAGGTTGGGGGGCGGTGTGGCGTGCCAGCTCCTGCTTGGCGCTCAGCTAGCCTTCCCCTCCCTCCTCGTGTGCCCCTGACCAGTGCGGAGCCTTGCGTGGTTAAGGTTGTTGAAGGAGGACGGTCTCATCTTCTGTAGCTTCTTCCTGCTGAATAGGGGCGTAGAGCTGTCCCTCCGCGTGGGTCGTTCCTGGTCAGGTGGCGGAGGCCCAGCTGGGGGAGGCCTCTGCTGTCTGAGTTGTAAAAGGAAGAGGCCGCTGAGTGCAGGGGAGAGCCTCTCCTCCCTAAACCTCTTGCTGCTGCCAAACACACAGGCTGAGCGGGGCCCGTTTTGTGGGGCTGCTGCCAGTGTTGAGCCCAGCATTGGTCACGGTCCTGTGCGTCGAAGCGACGCGGGCGGTTCTGGTGCGGCACCCTCGGGGAATCCAGCAGGGGTAGGGCTGCTGCCCCTCGAGTCGATCCCAGGGTGGTCAAGGGGCCCTGGCAGTGCCGTTTCGTCCTGCATGTGTCATGCTCTGCAGGGTTGTCGGGGACTGCAGGGGACAGCGGGAGGAGGAGCAGCCCCTGGAGCAGACAGGGGAGATGACGGGAAGGCTGCTGTCCTGCCCAGTCCCAGGTGGGCCCAGTCTCCCCACACAACGGACTGTTGTGGGCCCAGGTGGTTGCCTCGTGCGCCAAGTGTCCGTCATCGGCAGGGCCCGGGCGATGGGTGTGGTGGCCGACTCAGAGGGTCCTCTCGTCTCGTCCTCGGGGCTCCAGTGCCGTCCTCTGGTGGGCTGCCCAGAAGTCTTCTCTTTGGCCTACAGAGGTCAGGCGTAAGAGAGCCGTTCCTGCAGGCGTGTTATCCTGTACGTTCATGCCGAATCCTCCTCCGGGCCCAAATCGGAGCAAGTGGGGCCCCAGGGCCGTCGTGGCTCCCTTTGTTGGAGCACCCTGGGAGCCTCTGGTGCCTCGGGGTGGTGGGCACACTGTCCTGTGGCACAGCTGTGGAGACAACAGGTAGAGTGGTGTGAGATAGCGAGTGGCGTGTGGCCTGGGCCTTACCAGAGGCCTGTGGGGTTTTGCAGGACGTGTCTTCTGAGGTGTTGAGGTGGAGGTTTTCCTGCAGAACCCATGCGTGACCTGAAGAAAGGGGAATTTCCTGTGCGCCCCCTGGGGCTGAATGAAGGCTACACTGCCAGGGTCCCTCAGGCCCTTCCCTGAGCGTCCTCCTCCATGACGGCGGGGTCCTCCTCCTGCTGGGCTGTCCCTTCCCCAGCCTCTCTGAGAGCCCTGGACGTGCCCTTCTCTGTGGGGGGAGCCTTTGCCCACATGAGTGTTGCAGGTGGCGTGGCAGAGACGACGTGCTCCCGACCCCCATGGGAAGTGAGTTCGCACAGTCTACGAGCTGTGGGCAGGTGTTGGGTGAGGTGGGAGCAAGCAGGGTGGCCTTTCCCTGGTGGGTCTCCCCTGCCGACTGAGGGATCGAGGTGAGTCTCTAGAGTATGAAACTCACAAAGCAAAATGTGCCATGAGGGGACCCACTACCTCCCACGAGGCATCTTGGAGGCTTGGGGGACTGGAGGTGTTGGTTAGATTGTATGGGAGTGGCTAGCGGAAATGACTCAGCTGGAGACTGGCCCCGACTCCCTGCCCACAGGGATGCAGCGCTGGGAGGTGTGAGCTGTCCTGCTCCTGTGAGCCCGGGGGCCTGTCTTGTTTGCTCATTTCTCACGTGCCTGAAGTGGGAGATGAGGCCACCCCACCACTGTCTCTTCGCGACTAGTGTCATCCGGGAGCAAGCCCTCTGCTGGCTTTTGCAGGGTGGGAGGGCAAGGCTTGGTTCGTGCAGAGGGAGGGGCTCAATGGGGGGCGTGGAGCCCTTTGCCAGAAGGTCACCGTGCCTAGGCTGCCTGGGGTCCAGTCCCTCCAGGCAGCCAGGGCCCTCCCTCCAAGATCAGCAGCTCCTGGACGACAGCGCCCAACCACCACAGGGAGTTACAGGGATCAGGTGGAGGTTCCCCGTGGGATGATTTCAGGGCTTCCTAGTGCCGCAGGGACTGGGATCTTCCTCTCCTCTCCTCTTTGTGGTCAGAGGCTAGGGCAGCACCCCGGGTTTTGTGCGGTTTGCTGAGGTACCCACAACAGGGACGGGGCAACGAGAGAAAAGGTGTGTCCATGTTCACCGGCCCCTTTTCCTGCCCGACTCACCCTGTTCCTGAGTCCTCCTCTTCTTCTGCTTCCCTTGTCGTTTGCGCCAAGTCCACTGAAGGAAAGTTTCTTGAGAGCTGAGAGCAAGAGCAGAAGTGGGCATGAGCACAGACTCCCCGGCATCAGAGAACCAAGTGGGGACACCCAGGCCCAGCCTCCCTTCCCGAGGCCCCTCCAGCCAGGTGAGCCGTGCCCTGCCGATTCCTAGCCCTCCTCCCTGCTCTGCTGTCCGGAGCTGCTTCCCAGAGTCCGCGGTGAGGGGTCAGGGTGATGGTAGAAAAGGGGTGAGGAGGGCTTCCCAGGGATTTCATGCAGCAGTTTCCATGCAGAGCCCGAGTGCCTGCCAGAGACGAGGGCCTCCAGGGTTGGCGTCGTCAAAGCAGGGAAAGGGGAAGAGCTGGGCGGAGGCACTTAGGGACAGAGGAGAGAAGAAGCCCAAGAGATGGAGGTGGAAGTGAATTACAGGCGCAGGGTGGCTCCTTCCATTGGAATCGTCTTCTGTGGAATCCTTCTTCGGGTTAGGGAGCAGCGAGGGTGCTGGGGTTGGCCCTGAGAGAGAACAAAGGGGAGTTAGTGCAGCTGGCGACCCACTGCTCTGGGGATGCTGGGCTCTGCCCTCAGTGGGGTGCGTCCCTAGCTCCGAGTCCTCCCTGGCCTTGGTCGTTTGATCTCCGCAGGGTACGTGGGGGTCTCCAGTTGCCCACCTGCTCTTCCCACCTCCGATTCTCTCCAAGACCCGGAAGCCTGGCTGTGTGATCCTTTCCCCCCTGGAGGCTGTCACTGTCCCTAAGACTGCCTCTGTGGGACTTTGTCTTCCTCTGTCCTTGTTCCTGTCCTTCCCTGCTCTCCTTCGTCGTCCTCCTCCTCCTCCTCCATCTCCTCCCCTAGAGATGCTCCATGTCCTTCCCCCTGCCAAGCTCCACCAGTCCTATTGTTGTCCAGGAGGGGGCCACCAAGGAAAGAGAGGAGATACCCTGGGTCCCCCGGAATCAATCCCCCGATCTGTCTGTGCTGGGAGCAGCTGTCATGGGTCTGGGATTGCTGGGGAAGTGCCGGGAGAGATGGCCCACCACGTCCCCACAGCCCATGTCTGCCCAGGGACTGGGATGACCTTCCCAGGGACGTGTTTCAGGGAACGCAACGCCCTCTGTTTCCCTAAGTGTTACAGAGGTTGAATGGAGACAGGAGCATGGGAAATTGTGCAGGCGCCCTCAGCTGTTCAGGGCAGCCCTGGAAAACGTCCAGCGGTGTGGTTACTGAAACACGGGATTCCTGCCGGTGCTCCTGCTGAGGCTTGCCAGGAATGGACGGGATCGGGGTGTGTGTAGGGCCTTGGGCAGGCCTGAGGAATGTTTGCTGTTTGGGCATGCCTAGGGAGTGGGGAGCATGGCCAGGCCTGTGGGCCAGCGAGGTGGGTTTGTGAGAAGAACCATGACTCCCTGGCCCTGCTTCCAAGAGGCTCTGTGCTATGCTTCGACACCAGCTAGTGAGAGGTAGAGTGGACCCGGGGCAGCAAGTGTGTGAAACAGGTCCAGCAGCCCCTTCACACAGGCCCGGGGGACCGTGGCCCATGACAGTGGTTCTCCAGGGCAGCTGCATGGGGGCATCCCACCCTTGGGAACACGTCCACAGGTCAGACTCGGCTGGGGTGTGAAGGCTGGCAGAAGCTCCGATTTACGGGAGCCTGTGTAGTGAACCCAGGGGAAGTACGCTTTCCCTTCTGCAGCTCTGGGCGTCCCCTTGAAGTACAGCAGCGTGGAGAGAACCAGGATGGTTTGGTAATGGAGGTTATGAGGGAGAGAATTTAGACCTGTCTTACACCTCCTGGCTCAGACCAGAACGGAGTGTCGCGTAGTGTCTCTTGCCCAGGAGAGTGCGGTTGGGGCCGCCAAGTCCTGAGCATGACCAGGTCTGGGCCCGTGTCAAGAATGATGCAGAATCTCTTGTGCACCATTCCTGAGAGGCCATGAGCAAAGAGGCCAAGCTTTGACGTGTGGCAGTGGCCAAGGGAGGCACGAGCAGCTTTGATGGGAAAGATCCTTCAAGGAGCCGTGCAAGGAGTCGAGTGGTGATGACAAACCCAGCCTACCCTAAAGGCCCGTGGACACCTCGTCTGTTCTTTTCATCCCGAGACCGTGACATGAGCAAATCATGCTTGTGCCAGAGCATTCCTTTCCTTGTTGGTTTTTGACCCACCTTCTTCATTCTCCGGAGTGGCAGGGGCAACCCCATGTTCCCGGGAGCCCTGTCCCAGTGTTCCCCTCCTCGGTGCCATTCCCTACCTGAAGAGATTTCGTCCTCACTGAAGCAGTAGTCCTCGATGCTCTCTATCAGTAGATCTGCAAGAACTGAAAGAGGAGCAATGCCGTTAGGAGAGAAACCGCCTCACCCCTTCATCCCAGGTGTGTTGAGATGTCTCTGGGCCGTGCAGCATCTGCCTGACCCTTGTGCAGTGCTCTCAGAGGTTCACGGGGCTGGCGGAGCCGGAGCCCTTGGAGGAGACAGGGATTGGAGTTTCATGCCTTCTAATGAGACCAGGACGCTGCAGCAGCCACCTCAGTGTCAGTTCTGCATGCCCATGACCGCTGTCCCCTCCCAGCGCAACCATCAGAAACTCCAGTCGTTATGGGACTCTTGACGTGTGGCTAGTGGGAGTGAGCAACTGGACATTTTCGTTCCCTTGATGATTTCCGTGTACTGCGCTGAGATAATAAATGACTGTTTATGATGGATCCTAGACAGACTCTTTCCTGGATCACTCAGCACTAGACACCAACCAGGAGCGAGAGAGGAGGCCTGCTCTCCCGTGTATTGCTCGGGCATCAGTGGCTGGCCTGACAGGGATGTTGATCAAGGGAAGACGTTCCCGGGCTCACACACACCCACCAGGCGCTGCTGGAGGTCTTTGGACCCGAAGAGATGAAGGTGAAGCTCCAGTTCCTAGAATAAATGGGGAGCGGATTCCGTGCAGCACTGATCTAAAGCATACAATGTGATGCTCTCAGGACAGAGGAGCTGCTAGAATAGATAAGGGAACCATAAAGGAACACAGCGAACCACGACGTTTCTGAAGATGAAGAAGTCGGTGGTGGGTCTCTAGAAGCTGACCTTCCAATACCTTGGATGACTTCCCCGAGCCAACAGGAGGGTGCTGGCATACAAATAGGCAGGGGCACCTGGGAGCGGAAGAGAAATGCCCCCGGATATGCGCTCATTTTGGCATCACGATGCTTCCCAAGAGGACCGCCCAGGAAAAGCATCCTCTTCTGAAACAGTGAACAGAGTGAAAAGGCAGCCCACAGATTGGAGACACCCTTGGCAATCCTTATTTCAGAAAAGGTGTGTTCACTGACAAAAAGGAAGAACAACAAAGAAAACCAACCAAACAAAAGAAGACCGGGATTTCACCAAATGAAAGAATCGAGAAAAAGACTGGAATAGTCCCTGCTGCAAAGGGAACGAATGACTCGGCCAGTCAGACAGACATCGTACGAAAAGATGCTCAACGTAAGGCATCGTGAGGGCAATGCGAATCCAAAGGATGCTGAGCTGTGGCATTGTCAGTTAGGGTGGCGAGGACCCAAACCAGGAATTCAAACCCAGGACCCATGTTGGAAGGAGGCAGAAAATTAGAGACTTTGTATGCAATTCATGGAATGCAGACTGGTGCAACTACCCTGGAAAAGCCCGTTGAGTGTCCTCGGAGAGCAGCGAAAGGTACTCCCGTGGATTCCGCGCATGCGAGTGAGAAAAAGAGATGTTGGAAAATCAGATTCTGTTCCAAAACATGTTTCTCATGAGAGAAAGTCTTGTTGTCTGCCAAAGAACCCTGAAACCCTGATTTGGCTCTGTTTCCATTCCCAGGCACTGAACACCCTTTGAGTTGTCTCTTGGCCCAAACCTTCCGAATCTAACAAGGCCCTCTTGCATGGACAGACGGCCAGCGAAATGGGTGATGATTGTCCTGTCACCCCTGTTGAGGTTTGAGGTTCTCTTTGGCCACCTTGCGATGCACAGAGCACCCTTCGTTCCTGCATGGAGGGGGCCCAGGTGCCCCCAGTGATGCTCAGTCCCTGAAGACCACCTCATTCCCCCTTGGATAGGACACCTTTTGGACCCACCTCCAAGATCCCCAGCAAGGACCAGTGGTGGGTGTGGGATTTCCCTGGGAGAAGGCCAGTTGCATTCTTAGACACAGTATCTGCAGGGAAATGGTAGATCTCCATGGAGAAACACGGAGTGAATTGGCCCCATCTGTTCCCTGGCCACTACCCCTTTGTGCGGGTCATCCCCGTACGGGCTGTTGTACGCGGCTGCCCCGGAAGCCACCTGCAGAAGGGAGGAAGTGTGTCCCCGCACTCAGTGTTTCCGATGAGGTTGGGAAGACGCATCATGGGGCCTCTGATGCAGAGATGTGTGTGTGTGAGTGCAGTGTCAAGAGGGGGGTGCTGTGACCATTCTTGCCCAAGACCTAGCTTGGCGGGAGAGCACCATGGACACTGACTCAGTAACAGGGATTGGAAAAGACACACTTGTGTCTTTGGGGCACAGTCTAGCCCTTCCTAGTTAGTGACGGGATTTGTTTTCTGGGGGAATTGATGTGTGTTTGCAAGGAAAGAACACCTCTTTCAATTGTAGGTGTTGTAGAGTTTTCCCATGAATGGACGTTCCTGACGTGACAGTGATGGGAAACATCCCTGAGAACGCGGTCACCATTAATCGCCATTTTGAGGGGACCAGACACGTTCGAGAGCGCAGCATTCATCCACCTGACACACACACACCAACCCTGCGAATCACAGCACATGGATTCCCATGGAAACAGACCTTGTGCCCAGCACCCGATCCTACAGCACCTAAGAGCAGCACGGTAGCTTCCAGGGCCAGGGTCACGAGGCCTCGGGTCTCGGTCCGGAACATGACCCTTAGTCTCGTTGCAACAGGATCTGGATTCTGGGTAGCTCTCAAGATGGAGCCTGCAAGGAGGCCCCACCTTGCCCATTGTCCAGGTTGCTCCAAAGCAATGAGTGACTCTAGAGGACAGCATACTTACCATGCTCCCTTTCCAGCAGGGCCACCTGTGATTTCAGAAAAGAACACATGATGAACATCAAGTCCTGCCTCGTCCTGTGTGCACAGTTCTTTTGGTCTCCTGGTGATGGGCAGGGTCATGGGCAGTGATATGGAATCCACCTAGAGGTCGCATGCCCTGGGTCCATTAGGTGGCACGGCGGTGTTAGTAGCACCCGTGAAAAAGCTAAGGACCCTGTGGACTGTAACCGAGCCTGCTGTTTCCTTCAGGGTCTTTGAAATGGGGTGTCCCTGGCTAAGAGTCGCTCCCTCAAGAATCTCCCCACCAAGGACATTGTACGTGCTGAGGTGTTCGGATCTGATTGCGAGTATCAGAGAAACAAGGGAATCTGTACCTCACCTGAAGGAAGGCTAACTTACCACCTTGGTGAAAAATGGGACCTCTCCTTCTGTGCTGTCCACGTCAAGGTCATCAAACAGACTATCGAGGGGATCTAGGTGGATACACACAGAGAGTGTCGGGACCCCGATGGGACTCTTTGGGAATTGCTCGGGGAGCTTTGCTAGGCGTGCACGTGTGGACAAGTGTGTGGAAGTGGGGAGCTCATCAGTATGGACTGAGCTGCAGTGGGCCCTTCCTGGATGGAGGATGAAAGGTCCTGGAGAGGAGCAGGGATGTGAATAGAAACTCTGGCTCCTGTTGGAGCTACAGGGCCTAGGTTGGCTGTGAAATAGTCCATCTCCAAGGCACACCTACTGCCTGCCCCCAAACCTGCACCACCTAAGAGCAGCGCAGTAGTTTCTGGGGACAGGGCCATGAGGCCACGGATCTTTCCCCAGAAAATCCCTTTCTGTTACTCCGACCCTTCTTCTCAGTCCCGCCGGACCTGGAATCAAGGTGGTTCTCATGGTGGAGCCTGTGAGGAAGCCCCGACCTTTGCCCTTTTCCAGGTTGTTGCAAACAAGTGAGTGACTCTAGAGTACAGAATACTTACCGCCAACCTCTTCCAGCAGGGACACCTGTGATTTCAGAAAAGAAAAGAGTATGAACATCAAATCAGGCTTTGTCCTGTTTGCATGGCTCTTTTGTTCCCTGGGGGATGGGAGGAAGCCCGATGCGGAAGTGTGCTAGAGGCCCCTGAGCCACAAAGTGTGACGAGAGCAAAATGAGTCCTCCGCAGATGCGCCCAGTCTTCCTAGAGGTCCCACGTTCCAGGTCCCACTGGACAAAATAGGTGGTAAGGAGGAATAGCTGCTACCCATACCAAAGCTCCCTGCCCTCCAGATGGTAGGTGATCCTGCTGTGGTTGTCCCAGCCCCCCTGCAATGCCTTCGGGGTTAGGTAGCATTTGGTAACAGATTCTCTCTCAAACTTCTCCCTACCCTGTCAATGGTGCATGCTGATATTTTTTTTATGTGACCTTGATTTAAAAAGCCAGAAGAGTTTTGTGTCTCCCCCAAAGAAAGGCCAGCGTACCACTCTGGTGTAAAACGGGGCGTCTTCCTCATTCTTTCCTGTTGAACGCTCACCCGCCTGTCCATCCAGCCAAGCTAGGGAGAGATCCACAGAATGGTCAGTCCACTGGTGGGGCTCTGCAGGAAGAGCTCAGGGAGTTTCGCTTGGGGTGGGCGTGCCCGGGAGTGTATGGCGTGGGTATGGACTGAGCAAGCTGCTGCTGCATCGAGAGAGGTCAGGGCAAGGAGCAGGAATGGAGGGAGAAATATTGACTCTAAACTTGAGCTACAGGGAGTGGAATCAGGGTGACCTCATCAAGCAGAAAGGGTAAACACTAAGAGACACATTCCGTACTGACAGGCAAGTTCCTCCAACCAGCGCCTGTGTCATGGTCATGGTCAAGACCGTTTCTTGGCTGTTCCCACCTACCTCTCGCCTCTTCTAGGAGATTGTATTTCTGCAGAAGAACACTGTGTGGCAGGGTTGCATGCAATGCAAGCACAAGTACCCTATAGGTTTCTATTTGTCCCTGAGTCATGCAGGGTCAGGAAAACCAAAGACCCAGGATTTCTACGTACTGACATCTGACCATTCCAACAGAGTCCCCATCCGCAAAGTGCTGATTCTTCCCAGTCTTTCCTTTCCTGTGGCCTGTGGGTGTGTCCTTGGAGTCCGCGGGACCCAGTTTCCCAGGACCCAGCTCCCCCAGTCAGGATCCGGCAAGTTCACGAGAGAGCGGAGGCCAGGCGAGAGAAGGGCACTCTCTAACCTGGCCATGTAGCATATTGTCAGGAAGTCGGATTGGGCCCCAAGCTAATGATGAAGCTTTCCTGGCCATTGCCATTTTCTAGTGAGCCTTCCCTCTATGTGCATTCAAGATGGGAGCGTTTTTGTAAGGCTGGTGGTGATGTTTGGGTCGACTAAAGTAGCTTCTGATTCCTTTGTGTTTTGACCCTGTCTGAGAAACGTCCCGAGCTAGGACAGATGTGGGCCCCTTTTCTCCCCATCCCTGTCTGAGGAAAGGGAATCCTGAGCAACCCTCCAGGTGGAGCTGTGGTCAGTGAGGAATGTGGTGTCCTAGCGGGGTGTGTGCAGCGGGGATGAAGGAGGTTTGGCTTTGAAACTTTGACCCGTGCCCTCAAGTCCATTTAGTGGGAGATGTCTTCTGGTGAAACGCACGCAGTCCACACACCCACATGCCCGGTCCCGTCGCATCGACCCACGCGAAAGCGAGCCCCAACCCTCCGACGCACCAAGCACACTGCCCGAATGACCTACTGGTTTGCAGGGACTGTAGCACAGGGTCCTGGGTTTCTGCAGGACACTCCGTTTGTTCAGTCCGCCCCAGCCTCTGTTCCCGGGAGGAACTCAGAAGGGGGGACGCTCTCCAGACCAAAGGAGGAGAGAAAACCCTACCTTGTTGAGTTAGATCTGTCCCCCTAAGGGGAGTGATGGGGGTATAAGCATATGGGGTGTATCCAGTCGCCGCCTCCTGCAGTTGGAGAAAGGGAAACCCAGTGAGGATCCCCGCACCCTGTGCACACCGTGTGCACACATCTCTGTGCCCTTGGTGTGTGTCGTAAGCAAGCTAGATGGGATGCGGTCATTGAGTCTATTTTCCAGAGGAGGAGGAAATGACCTCCCGAAAATGACCCCCTTGTCCTTGGCTCCGGCATGTTATGTCAAAATTCCCTCATCCATTTTCGTCAGCAACTCATTCCAAAGCCATTTCCCATAGACAGAATGACCTGGTGGAAAATGCTCACGACCATCCACTGCCTAAGCAATGGTGGTGCCCGTCTCAATCTGCTGTCCGTTAATGGTATAAACTCACGGCAGGCTCTCAGCACCAAGGACATGGTCTCTCCCCTCTGGCATGTCCATGCTCAGACACTTTCATGGAAAGAGAAATCAAACACTGGCTGTCCCTCAGAAGCACAAAATGACTTTAGCGAGGTGACTGAGTGGCTCAGACATTGAAGCTTCTGCCTTCAGCTCAGGACCTGATCCTAGGGTCCTGGGATGGAGGCCCACATTGGGCACCCTGCTCGAAAGGGGAGCCCGCTTCTTCCTCTCCCTCTGCTACTCCCCCTGCTTGCGCTCTTGTGCACTCTCTGTCTATCTGTCTCTCTCTCCCCTTCTCTGTCTTTCTGTCTTTCAAATAAACAAAATCTTGAGGAACAATGAGTTTACCTGAGGGAGAGTCAGAGTTTCCTCCTCGGCCCTCAAAGTGGGTAGTAGCTCTTCCATCAGGTCATCGTGGAGAGCTAGGAGGATATAGAGGCACCATGAGGACACTGGTGAGGCTGCTCAGGAAGTAGGCGGGGAGTTTGGATGGATGAGGACAGGAGGGGAGTGCACGTGCGGGCGCGTAGGAGGTACGGGTTGCACTGCTGTCGGGCCTTGTCCTGGTGCAGAGGGGAAGGGACGGGGGAGGAGCAGGGAGGAAACGCGAAGAGGGTTTTTTTTTTTTTTTTTTTTTTTAAAGATTTTATTTATTTATTTGACAGAAATCACAAGTAGACGGAGAGGCAGGCAGAGATAGAGGGGGAAGCAGGCTCCTTGCTGAGCAGAGAGCCCGATGCGGGACTCAATTCCAGGACCCTGAGATCATCACCTGAGCCGAAGGCAGCGGCTTAACCCACTGAGCCACCCAGGCGCCCCGCGAAGAGGGTTCTTGTCTTTCTAGCTAAAGCGAGCCCGATCAAAGCCAAATAGCCAGTCCAGGACATGGGAAGCCTAACCTGGCTTCTGTGTGAAGACCGAGTCCCATAACCTCTCCTGACTGACGTGCCACTAAGGTGTCCCACGCTGCTGCTTTGGACATCAGCTCTGGGCCCAAGATCCCCACCTGCTGCGACTATATGCATCACGTCTGTGTAAGATCTTGCACAGCATAAAAAGCAGCCTTGCTTGCTGGGCTGCATTCAACCCTCAGGAAAGGAGCCTAGTAGTTTGCTTCACTCATCCTTTGTCTTCAGAAAATGCCATGTGCAACACTGGAGAGCACGGACATCGTAGCTTCCGTAAACAGCCGGCACCGTCGATGAGTGTGATAGATTCCTTCCACTGTTCTTGAACTGTCCCGTGTGTGTGTGTGTGTGTGTGTGTTTCCCCTGAAGACAGTGGCTGTCCGAACCCTCCCAGGTGTTCTGACCAGTGGGAAGTTGCTTACACAGAGGAGTGTTGGAGTGTGTGCTGATCGGCTGTAGGCCTGCTTTGCAGGAGATTTGCTCTGGGATTTTTGGGTCCAAAGTTTCCACCCAATTTTGACCTTGATTTCCTATTGGCCAGTGGTGTTTGAGTGTGTGCTTAGAGAATTTGAACCTTCCTGAGGCTTAGGGAAATCTTATCAAGTACAGTCAGTTCCCTCCGTGAAGCTTTTCTGCCATTGGTCGGTCGCGTGTACACACTGAGACCGGCTATGACCGATGTTGCCCTGTTCTGTCCTCCACGGGTCCACACGCTTTCCAGCCATGTGGGCTTGAGCACAAGGATGTGGCTTTTCTCTGTGCACTTGACTCCAGGGACCAGCCTGTAATCTTTAAGGTGGGCTTCTAAGCTTTCCCTGGCTTCTGTGTCCATGAAAGCCACTGTGTCATGTTGGGTCCTTTCGGGGACCATCATAGAATCTAGGTATTTGGCTGTGTGCACAGATCCTGATGGCCCTTTGCTAGCTAGCACCCATGGTACATCATGTCCCCCTGGCTGAGGGACTAATACAGGTGGGTAGGCCAGAGCAACTTTCAGATTGGAACCTGAGCTCCAATCTTGGCTTTCCAAGTAGGAGGTCAAGGGTTTGGACCCTTCATCTCCGCACCATGCCCATCCCAGGAAATCAGAGGGAAACAACCTCCAGGTACAGCTGTGGGGAGTAGGGGAAGGAGTATGTAAAGTGTGCCAGGGTGATGAGAGTGTTTTGGAAGGGGGACACTGTGATTGTGGTGGAAGTGTGAGAAAGATCTCCTGGGAAAGGCACACAATCATGTTCCCAAGCATAACACATGGGGACACATACACACACCTGCACACCCCCACGCACACCCCCACGCACACAGGGCCTTCATCCCACGTGCACGAGTACGAGTTCTTCCAGGCCCTGTTTGACGTGGTGACCGTGCCTCACCGGACAGTCTCGGTCAGTATCCCCCAACCCCCGTTCCTTGTTGCAACCCAGAATCAGGGGGCAGGCTTCTTTGTACTCTAGATTTCGTCCCAGAGCCCGATGGTCTTAAATACGTACAGCTGTCCTTGCTCCCAGCGTCTACCTGCGATTGGGGAAAAGGAAATACAGTGAGGATCCCAGCATCCTGTCTTGTTGGGCCAGCTCTTTGGTTTGGGGAGGACTTCAGGCAGTTAATTGGATGAGGTCCCGTGGTTGAGTCCATGTCCTCCCACCTGAGTTCAAGAGGACCATTTGAATGATGCTGGAGCATCATTCAATCTCCGAATCCATTCTGATCAATAGACAGAACGTTCTCTTTCAAGGAGAAACCTTTTCTGCTGAAGAAGGTGTTTGATCCCATGGAGTTTGTAACTGAGGCTGTCCTGTGTCCTCACCCTTTTTGGGTCCACTGTGTGTTAAGAGGTCAGACCCAGCATTCCTCCACGAGGGGAGACTGCTGCCCCCTTCCCCTGGGAGTTAAAGTGCCAGATGTTCATCAAACTCCACTGATGGAAGAAATCAAGGAAGCACCATTTGTGTCTCTGAGAAATTAGAGAGGCGAGCTTACCTCAGGGAGAGTTGGGGGACCTTCTTTTGTCCAGCTCCTAGGAAGGTCCTTGGACTGGCCCTCCACAGGGTCTAGGAGAACAGAGAGGAGCTGTCAGGACATTGGCTGCGCTACTCAGGAATGACTTGGGGAGTTAAGTCTGCTGGATGTGGATGCGGGGCCAGAGGGAATGCTCGTGAAGGGTGACCAAGCAAGGCCTGACTTGCCAGTGGGCCAACAGTGGTGGACAAAGTGGTGGACGCAGTGCACAGTGGTGTACGCAGAACACAGTGGTGTACACAGAAACACAGAGGAGGGGAGCAGGATGGAAAAGCGAAATGGAGCCTTGGCTTTCTAACGGAGGGGATGTCATCAGTGGGAACTCTCAGCGTCTGTCTGGGAAACACTCAAGGCACCCTGGGTTTCAGGGCACAGTCCCCTGAGCCCTCCTGCCCACTGTGAAGCCAAGCCAGCTTGCCACTTCTTCAGCTGGTCATGGGGCCTGTTCAGCTGTCTCCCCTGCACCTCTGCTGTGTGACCCTATCGCTCCTCTATCGTGCCTTGGAGTAGTGGGTTTTTCGGTGATGGAATCTAAGTACTGGGGATGGGTTATATTTGTTAGTGCGTGTCCGTTCAGTGACACTGGTGACATCCATGATGCTTTGTAGACTGCACTGCCATCTACGGGGAAAACGTTGCCATCCTATCTCATGGCACCTCTGTACCCATGACGACATGACCGGCCCTCCCCGTTTCCTCCCTCCACTGTCCCTTCCATTTTCTGGGTCTACGAATGTCCCTACTGGAGTGTCCTCAAAGCCTGGGATCGTGTAATGTACCTCTTTCCTTGTGTGCTTGCTTTCAAAATGCGTGTTAAGTTTCCAGGTTCCATCTGTTTCGTAAAATATTGGAAACCTTAGTTTCTTCTTACGCCTGAATTGCACTCTATGATGTGTATGGATGCCACTGAATGTGTTCTTTCCTCCCGTGATGGATTTGGGGGCAGTGCCTCTCTGGGGCTATTGGGAACCCAACTGTGTGAGACATTAGTGGGCAGATTTCTGTCTGTTTCCAGAATGAGAAGACATCACCGAATGCATTGGCCCCATTTGTAGAACGGTAACCACGTGGAATGTACTGGGTACTTGAGTTCCCCAAATGTGGTGAGGTCGTTCTGTTCCTTTGAAGATACGTAGCACACCCATGTAAGATGTGGCTAATGGGCGGAAGTGAAGGGGGGACATCATGAAACCTCCTGTCATATTCTGTTCCATTGTTCTGTTCAGCGTTCCTGGCAAAAAACATAGTCTCTTCCTTCCTACACATCTAAGAACCATGTTTCCTGAGGAGACCTATAGGGACCTGTGTGTTCCAGAAAGATCTAAGATCCATCCCTTCAGCTAGTAGACACTTTTTTCCTGTGCCCCTTGGATCCAGTTTGAATGAGGATCTCATCGTGACTTGTGGACTTAAAAGGGGACGGACGGACGGCATAGAGGGAAATGGCTACCAGTGAAATCAGAGGACAATGTGTCTCAGCAGTTTTAAAAGCTTCGGTTATGTCTGTGCTACTGAATGACAGAATGCGTCTCTAATCAACGTAATGAGTCAGTCCCCAAGGTACCTTCCTCGGGGTCCTCAATTGTGAAGATCTCATTGTGGAGGGAGAACCGGACTCTCTTCTTGCTGTGGCATTGTGGAGGGGGTGGCGTGGGTGGGGGCGTCTCCACATCCTCCAGGAGACACTCCCCACAGATTTCTGGGAGACACACAGAAATAGAGAACAGTGTCGGCACCTTGTTGTCAGGAGCCCATAGGGTTATTGGAAGTCCATTCCTTCAAGTCCATCCGTCTCCTGCCCCTACTCGCCAGCTGCCCAGCAGGCATTCCTCCCTCCAGGTGGGACTTAGGAACGGGTCACCATGTGCTGTGCTCTGAATTCCGCCCCCTCCCACACCCACAGGTTCCGTGGGCAACGGCTTGTATGGAGCAGAGACAGGACAGAAAAGCACGCAACAGAGCGCTGTGAGCACGCGTGATAGCCTCGGTCACATCCACTGAGCAGCCACACCTACCCGAGAGTGTTCCCCAGAACCCTCTGTGCTCTGTTTCCCTGCCCTCCGGCCTAGACGTTAGTGTGCCACCACGGTGTCCCAAGTGATTGAGTCCAGGGAGTGCCTGGGACCTAGGGGAGGACTGGATGCTTCCCAGCCGCTCGGCAGGTGTTGAGGAAGGGACCACCTAGGGACTCAGCTAGACAGCTGGCTGTGGGTGAAGCCACAGTGGAGGACAGTGGAGGGCCCTGAAATATAGGGTGCCGAAGGGACCGTCCAGAGTTGCCACCCTGATGAAGGATGGATCTGGGACAGGAAAGTCGTCGTTTCCCTGTGGCTGGAGATCCCTGAGCCCCTGACACCAACCCACGGCCCCTGCTAAAAGGTCCTGAAGCCCTGAACCAAGAGCTGCCCTCACAGTCTCAAATCCCTCTATGCCAGGGTTTCTGTAGGGGAGAGCGAGGGCCACGAGACCAGCCTCAGTCCTCACTCACCTCTGTGTTTGGTGCCCTGACATCAACTAAGTGGTGGTTTCTGCCCAGTGGGGCCCTAGTGAAGGACCAGGAACGGGTAGCTTGAGCCACGGTCCCTCACCTCTCTGCAAGGTCAGCCCAGTCGCCCAAGGCCGTCCTGAAGGCCAGTTGACGCCCAGGCTCCTGGGGTTCTGCTTGGCTCCCAAGCTGATTCAAACTCCCAACAGTCGCATAGGACCTGGCCAAGAACTCGCTTGCCTTGAGCTCGCCAGTCCCGAGGAGCAGTCGATGGTACAAACGGACATGTAGGTGGCCATGTGGGCTGGGAGGGGTTGGTTTCAGGAAGGAGACGGATGATGCTGAGTGGCCCGCTCTTGCCGTGCGGACTGCTCTGAGGAGGCTGGATGGAAGTGAGGCTACCCTAGCTGGCGTGAGTCCCTCCCTGCTCTCTCATTCTTCGCCAGCATCCCCTGTCTACTCTCAGGTCTCTTGATCCCCTCTGGAGACTGTAGGTTTAGCAGACAGTCTCCTGTCTCCCTCCCTAGGCCGGGCCTGGAGAACCCAGCCCAGCAGTACCTTTGAGAGCAGCAGACAGTCCTCTGTGCAGCTGCCGTGTGTTCTGTCCACCCACCCGGTGGCACAGCCCGTTCCCGTGCACTCCCAGGCATCAAGCAGACAGCCCGGGAAACCCTGCACCTCAACCCAAGAGACCACCCCGCTATCCTCCAGTGTCTCTCCTTCTAAGAACAGCTACATTTCGACCTCTGACCTTTCCTCTCCGATTTTGTCATGTCCATCGGGAAGGGGAGACCGGCAATTCGTTCCCCTCAAATGTGGTGCCTGGGTCGCACCAAGATTCTCTTGATGCAGGGACAGCAGTGTGGCGTGTGACCTGTGTGTTGTCCCTGTAGGACTGTGTCCGAAATGGGCATTCAGAAAGAGTACGGTTTTCTGCACATCGAAGCGCTTTAAGAAAGGCAGCTTCCCCACGAAATCCCAATGAAATCACCCAGACAAAGGAAAAAACACAGGCATCCAACCGGGAGGGGGAATCAGAGGGTGGAAAGGAAAAGCCAAAGAGAAGAAGCCAATCTCTGTGAAAGGGAGGCAGCCAGCTCCAGAGAAGAGAATTGAGAAAATCGATAGGCACATACCTATACAACAGCAGTTAAGGTTCCCCATCGTGGGGACTGTTAGTCCTGTTCACCCAACCGCCAGGGGCTCGGCTCACAGAGTGACAGTTGAAATGGAACGTTGGATGCGTGTCATCAGGTCACCGTGGCGATGGCTCATGACAGAACTCTGAGGGTGTCATGGAGGGAAGGTGTGGGGGAGGGGTCGATGGATGATGGGCAATTAAGGCACTTGTTGTGGTCAGCTCTGAGTGGTGGAGAGAAGTGATGAGTCCCTGAGTTGTGCTGCAGAATGCAATACTGCGCTGTACGTTAACTACCTGCATTTTTGGACATTAAAAAAAGGATACTCCTGAGGGCACCTAGGAGACTGAAATGTTCATTATCCTATCTGCTACTCTGGAAAACTCCTATTTATACGAGATTGTTTCACAAAGTCTCTCCAGGAGTTCTTGGGTGGCTTAGTGGGTTAAGTATTGGCCATCGGCTCAGGTCCTGCTCTTGGAGTCCGTGATCAATCCTAGCATCAGGCTCCCTGCTCATATGGCTCATATGTATAGACGAGAATGAGTTAGGAGTAGGTTAACTAAGTTTCTTAGGCATTAATGCTGCAATCAAGGTGTTGCTTGGGACTCCTTATCTAAGGCTTGGTTGGGTTCCCATCTGTACATATGTGGCAGAATTTATTTCTGGACAGCCGTAGGAGTCACAGTAGCTTGTTTCTTCTTTGAGGTCAGAAGAAGGGTCTCTGATATCTTACGTTCCTTAAAAGACTCACATGTGGGACGCCTGGGTGGCTCAGTTGGTTAAGTGTCTGCCTTTGGCTCAGGTCATAATCCCAGGGTCCTGAGATCAAGTCCCATGTTGGGCTCCTTGCCCCTCACCCTGCTCGTGTGCTCATGCGCTCTCTCTCTCTCTCTCTCTCACTCTCAAATAAATAAATAAAATATTTAAGATAAATTAATAAAAGACTCACATGATTAGGTCAGTCCCACCCAAGTAAATCTTCCTTTTAGACCAAAGTCAACTGATTAAAGGATCTCATTTATACTTGCAAAATCTGTTTTGCCGTAGAATATATCACAATCACAGGGACTTAAGTCTCTTCCATTTAAGAGGAGTTTATGTCACGTTGTTGGATCCATTGGAGGTCGTCATCTTAGATTCTGTTTATATAATTAGTGTGAGTTTATCCATTCTGTTTTCCAAGGTAGTTTTGGTTATTCTTGGCCATTCAAGTTTCTATGTAAGTCTGAGAGTAAAGTTATCAGTTTCCACAAAAATATCTGCTAAGATTTTAATTCTGATTGTCTTGAATCTATAGGCCAATTTGTGGAGAAATGAGTTATTTTTGTAATATTAAGTTGTCTAAGCCATGAATATAGTGTGTTCATTTACTTAGGTATTCTTTGTTTTTTGTTTTCTCAATAATACCTTATACATTTCTGGAAAATAGTCTTGTTTTTCCTAGTAACCAATTTTTAGTGTATGACATGAACATTGATTAGCTGTTTGTTTTGATAACCTGGGAATGATATGTCTCTGTTTCTTCTTGCTGTATTTTCCACAGTGGTCATTTTATAAATGGGTGGTATAAAACCTATGAACTGTATAAGACAGTCAGTTCAGTTATGGGAAGAAAATACTTGGGTATCTCCCTAGATTTATTGTAATCCATAAAGAGAAGAATGAAGAAATCTAGTATACAGTGAAATGGATATACACACTAATGTGCTGTAATTATGTAATACAATAAATACAGCTACATTGGCAATCGTTACAGTATATAAGCCTATCAGAGTTATACAATGTTACATGCCAAATATATTCATCTGAAAAAATAATAGTGACTTAGGAAAAATAACAATAATGGAATTTAATATATAAATTGACATTGTAAGTTTACTGTTTATAAAAAAGGGTTTCCTAAAAAAAAAAAAAAGAAAGAAAGAAAGAAAAAGGTTTTTTACATGGAACAGTAACCAAACATTTTGGACACCCCGTCCTACAGGAGTTATGTTCAGAATTATTAAACAGCATTTTCCCTGAAGACGACTGTAGCTCTTTATGTGAACATAGTCCCAGCAGTCCTTTCCTGTGTGTTCACCGACTCCTTTAACTACATTTTAAAAAGATTTTTATTCCTTTGACAGAGAGAGAGAACACATACACACAGGGGGAGAGCGAAAAGCAGACTCCCCACTGAGCAGGGAGCCTGACATGGGGCTCGATCCCAGGACCCTGAAATCATGACCGGAGCCAAAGGCAAACACTTAACCAACTGGTGCCCCTTAACTCCATATTTTAGAAGTGTGGATGGTTATGCTCTTGGCCCAGGCTCATGAATGATACTGTGTTATCAGTGAAACCTGCCCTAATAGCAGGAATAGAACTTTTCTCCCCTCTGTAATCTCACTCTACTTTGCACCTGTTTTACTGTAGTAGGATTTCATGCTACATGGTAGTTGGATGCATCATGCTTGTGTCTGTCAGATTATATGCTCCTTGAGAACAGTGATATGGTTTTATTGGTTTTCAGATTCTCAAGGTAAGAGAGTTCTTTATGGCATGTAGGCACATGATGGGATGCCGGTAATTTATCACACTGTTGAGGAATGTCTGCCATGCTTTCTCCTCCAACCAAGTACAAAGGTAGGCATGCCAGAACACATCTTCTGATTGTGAATAGTGAACTCCGTAACAGTTCTTCGACAGCTTTTCCATGTCTTCCCATTGTGATTACTTAAATTTGAATACAAATGTGCTTTTTCAGGGATCCTTATCATTTGCGGATGTGACTGTGGGCTTTACCCAGGAGGAGTGGCAGCATCTGGACCCTGCTCAGAGGACCCTGTACAGGGAGGTGATGCTAGAGAACTATAGCCACCTTGTCTCAGTGGGTAAGGATTGTTTCTCGTGTAGACTCCTAGTATGCACTTTCATTCTTGGTTTGACACCTGTAGAAGCTTTGTTGAGTTTAATGATATTTAAGTTTGAGATTTCAAGTATTAAGCAGAAGGATTGTTGAATCACTGTAAAGAATGAAGTGTTGTAATTGGCCCCTGAAGCTTCGTCTTCTGTCTTCTTCAAGGGCCCTGAAGCCCATGAGCCTCGCTGAATTCCCATGTCATTTCCCAATTACAGCGTGTTGCATCCCTAAACCAGAAGTGATCCTGAAGTTGGAGCAAGGAGAGCAGCCATGGATGCTAGAGGAAGAGTCCCCAAGTCAGAGCTACCCAGGTGAGTTAGTATGTATTAAACAGATGGACACTAGGTGACATGGTATGAATTGTTTTTATTCTCAGGTACTTGCTTATATGTTCGTTTTCACATTTAACAAATACTGAGTACCTGCTGTGCCTCACTCAAGTTTTAGGTGCTGAAACACATGATCAAACTGAATTTGTTCCTGACCTCATGGAGCTTACATTCTGATAGGGAAAGAAAAGAAATAAACACACATACACATACTATACACATAATATGTCATAATATACATAATACGTACACACATATACATACTATATACATAGTATGTCAACAAAATAGCAAGGAGGTTATAAATTGAAATAATGAAATGTAATACTTGAGAAAAGGAAGGCATTCATGAAGGCATTTGGATGATATCAACTTGAATGAAATGATTATAAAATGCACAGGTTTACATGGGAATAAGCATTTGGTTGTATCAGCAGAGGTGATATAGGGAAGACCCCAGGTTGGAGATACTTACTTGGAAATTATCAACTTATGGTAGTATTTAAAGTTCTTATAAAATTAGTATTTGAAGCTAAGGGATCAGGTAACCACCTCTCCTCAGAAGTAAGAAGGAACAAATTTGAGAGGTCTGAATGAAAGCTGTCCCCTGGGACACTAATGTTTAGAAGTCATGAAAATGAGAGGACTCAGTGAAGAAGCGAGAAGGAACAGTCTGGAGATAAGGTGGAAACAGAGAATGTGGTGTCCTGTAGCTGAGTTAAGATGGTTTTCATAGACAAAATGAACTTCTTGAAGAAAAATGTATAAAGTCAGCGTTTTCTGCCTTTGTCTGCAAATCATCCAGAAGCACTAAGGGAAGTGAGCAAGACAAGCTTCATTCTATGACACTAGTGGATATCTGAAATCCCAAATCAGTGCAAGTGTACCTGCAGCAGAGCTTATGATGGATCAAGGAACGTGTGTATGTTAGCAGGTGGGTAGAAAACAAAAGCATTTCTGATGCGCACAGGGTCTGGCAGTGCGCTTTTCATGAACAGAGCACATCCACACCTAAAACTTCCATGAACAACGGTGCCATGAACTAGATAGCTGAGCTCCCTTGGAGACCGTTTCGTTCTGCAAAGGAGACGTACTGAAGTGTAGAAGCACAAACCACACTTTTCAGTAGCCCTGTTTCCATGATGGTGCAAGAGAGACTGTACATGAGGGAAAACCACCTCATAGACACTAAATGTGCAGAAATAATCTTACATGCCATCTTAGCAGGTACTCCTCTGACATAGAATTTGATGCAAAAACTTACTTGACAACGGTTGATCGGGATTTGCAGACCTTCTACAAAAGTGAGGGAAGCAAGGGGGACGGTAAGGCTGGTTAGGAGGAGGGGAATGCTCAGGGGGGTGATTACCTCGTTGACTGTAGCTTTGTAATTAGCACATCTGATTGCTCAGACTAGCAGGATATGTTCCGAGTCTCAGTGTGAACCGCTGTGTGCCAGAGCAGCTGGTCAGAAAGGTGGAAGGGGAAAGGATGTTCTCTTTTGTCTTGTTCCTCTCTCTCAGATGAAACTGTTCTGTAGAGCTTTAACTACCTTTCTTTCCTGGATTGCATCAGACAGTTGGCCTAGGCAGATGCTGGGGAAGTCGGAGCCTCCATGGGCCCAGTTCGGCCTCTGGGCTTGTTTCTGTGAAAGGAGCCCAACACTTGTTTTTTCTCAATTTGGAGCTGCTGCAATGCCAGCCCCAGTGAGCTGGCTCTGTGATGAGCAAGAGAGCAAGCTGTTGTGGAGGCTACTCCAACGAGGAAGGAAGGCACATCCTGGTTGATCTGTAAACTGAGACCAACATGTGCTGAAACCTTGTTCATAATGAGTTACCCCTCTAGCCTAAGGGATGACTCTGTTCCGTCTCTCAAGTAAACCTTTTGCCGTGTGGTCTTCCTTGAATAGCTCTCATCCTTTTAGCCCAAGTAATGGAAAAGGAACCAGCACAAATGCATGCAAAACGATTATAAGAAAAAAGGGGTGAAAAGTATTGGGAAGAAAGCTAGTTGGTGATAGAATTGTCATCTGATCAAAGTAGTCATAAAGTAGGTAAATTATGTGACCAAATATTAAGTCATGAGTTTCCAAAGGGTGTACTAATTGAATTAATTATCTCTGTGATACAGGTATTTAAGAAGGATATTAATAAGGGAATAGCAAACACATGGCAAGGTGTCAAACTGAGAAAGGAGAACAGAAAATATAATTACAGTAAAGAAAGCAAATTGGAAGAACCCCAAGGATGAATACATACTGGCAAAAATCTGTTCAGGGCCCGCCCGGGTGGCTCAGTCATTAAGTGTCTGCCTTCGGCTCAGATCATGATACCAGGGTCCTGGGATGATCATCTCTAGCTTCTATTTTAATGCTCTTATTTGGAGCAAGTTCTTAGGTGAACTACCATCTTGCTAATTTTTTAAATTGAAATACTTCTTTTTATGAGGTGACTACAGATTCCAGTGCACTTTTAAGAAACGATATATGCAAGTCCTGGGAACAGTTCACCCAGTTTTCACTAATGGTAACATTTTGCAAAACTGTTGTATAAATATCATACCCAGAAAAAATATATATATCATATCCAGGATATTGACACTGATAAAATTTGGGGGCCTAAGAAAGATCTCTCCAGTTTTTCTTCTCTTCATTTGTTTGCATACATTTAGTATAGTACAACTTTGTCACTTGTGTAGGTTTTGCGTATCTGCCCTATAGTCAAAATACTCTATAGTTCCATTATCATAAGGACCTCTACTGTTGGCCCTTTTATAACCACAGCCTCTTCACTCCTGTGCGCTCTGCCACTGTCAGTTCAAATGTTACATAGATTTGTATGTATGTCACTTTGGGATTAGTTTCTTTCCCTTGACATAACACCTTGAATATTCATCTAAGTTATTGTATCAATGGTTCGTTCCTTTTAGTTGCCGATTACTGTTCCATTTTATTTATTTGTTTATTTATTACAGAGTTTATTTTTAAGAGTATTTAAGTTTATTTAAGTTTATTTTTAAGAGTATTAAAACAGGGAGATAATTTTAACCTTATTAGCTAAAGGATGTCTTGAGCAAATGTATTAATTCATGTACTTAGAACAAAAGTATTGAGGAAGAAACAAACTCTTCTCTTTTTTAAACAAAATTACTTGTTAGAGTAACATTTTTTAAATGAGATAAAATTCTTTCAATAAGCATAAGGAAATTTTGATCTAGGTATGCTATATACCTTTTTGGTACTAATGAAAATGAAGTAATGATAAAAATACTTTGTAAATGTGTGCATCTATGTTTTTTGAAAACTGAAGAAGCAGTCTGACATCTGGCTAGTTTTCGTGGGCTAGTTGTAGGAAATTTATGGAAAATAAGAATCAGCACACCAAAAAGTCTGATGCATTTTCGCATATCTAGTTTCTGTTCACTATGATTAGGATTATAGATAATACTGTAAAATACACTCACGTGCTGGTTATTAAGGCTATTTGGATTCTTTTTAATACTGAAAAGGTCACACAGATTGTGATTACTGTGTAGTGTCCAAGAACTAAGGTTTGCGATCTCTTACTCAAATACAGGAAAAAGTTAAGATAATCTAGTGATATGAGTGGTTTTGACATTTCTGTTTTTTTGGAATCATCTATTAATTATAGTCTTTAAAGACTAATACCAAATTTTAAGCTTTTGCAAAAATAAAGCTTAGAGGTTATGCCAGTGTTTATATTTTTCTTATAAAATGTGAAGATATTGGTTGAGAACTAAAGCTTATGTAATGGAAGTCTGGCTTTTAGTCATTTTAGTTTTACAAGATTATTTGGATATTTAAGTGGGAACACCATGTTTTATCTTGAGATATTAAGTTATATGAGATTTTGATAGTTTTAAGCTGTAATTTTCCTAAAACTTGATATATAGAAATTCATTATTATGGAACTTCATCAGGGAACTGATTTAATATGTATTCCTTAAATATTTGCTTTAAATATTTTTCAGGTCCTCTGCTTTCTTGCACAACTCAGTTCTTGTCTTTCTGCTGTGAAGTGATTTTTCCCACTTAAAATTTTGCTTTTTCAAGCTACAATATATAAGTTGTTTCTGTAACACAATTCCTTTTCACACCCTCCCTCCCCCACCCCAAGAACTGGTGTTGCCAGGTTGGATAGATGTCTTTAAAATTGCATATTGGGCTTAATAGGGTCTGATTAGTTTTAATCTACTTTATTTATTGATATTTTTACTGAGAAGTTTGTTATGCCAAATGATTAATATGATCAGGCATACTATTTCAGTGTAGATAGGATCTAACTTTGTGTTTAGGGCCCCTATTTTTTGTGTAAGAATCATCTTGCCAATTTAAAACTCATGTCTGATGAAAGTAGATTGTTTGACAAGCATCACTTTATAGAATTTGTTCGGGTCTGAGTGGTAGGTCATGAATAGAATGGTGCCCTTTTGGATAAACAGATAATATGTGTGTAAATTCTGTCTCTTATATTAAGTGAGGGAGCATGTATGTAGGTGAGATTTTTATCCAAATATTCAGTCTTTACCTGTTTTGTTTGCCTAATAGTATTTAAAGGGTGTGAGGTGTTATGAGCTCCTTTCCCTTGTTTTCATTTCTGTCCCTCCCATCTAACTGTTGGTATTTCTGTTTTTCTGTATGTTGACCTTTTTATGTTTTTAAACAGTTTTTTGGTTGACAGAGTTGTCTCCCTTTTTATCTTTCATGTTTCAGCTTAATAATTTTCGAAGTTTTTTTGTGTATTCTCCTTTGCATATGAAGATTCCACCGCTAATTGATTAGTAATTGTGCTTTTTTCCCCCAATTGTGATAATTGGATTTATACTAAAATGATACTTGCTTTAGGAACAAGCATTTATGGGTAGCTGACTAAAAGTAAAAGTACTGCCTTTTCAAACCAAGCAATGTAGACTTGCTCTCATAATTTTTAGTATATTTAAATCTGCATATTACTAAAATTTAAAATATGAATTTTGGCTAGTATTTTAGTGTATGTAATTTCAGATGTTTTTTTGATGATCCACTTATTCAAGTGATTATAAAGTTGATATAATGATAAAAATATCCTCAATGAGAATATAAATCATGTTTTTCAGTATTAGAACCAAGGCAGTTTTCATAAAATCAGTAATATGATTCTTATTAATGTAGTAATAAATGCCAATATCTGTGCCTTAATATTTTAAAGTAGACCTGTATTTCTAGTTTATATTAGTATAAACCCTTCCAGGATTAAAATACAGCAGTTAGGCAAAACTCTTTTTGCCACTTGGAAAAAAAAAAAAAAAAGCAAGTCATTTCTAGATGATGTCCTGGCTTAGATATAAAATAAAGAGATTTGGGTCTGTTATATTAAAGCCAAATATAAAATGAAGCAGCCTAGCACACACTTGTTTGGAGCTTTCTTCCATTAAAATGGTTCAAATTAGCAGTGGTTTTATTGAAAGGTAAATTTGATAGAAGTAAATTTAGAAGTTTTACAGTTTTAGCTTAATTAGAAGGAAAATGAAAACCCACTTGCTGGCGATACGTTTTGTATTGAGCTTTTTTCCTTCGTATTATGTATGTGTAGTAGTTTCGAACATTAGGAAATTTGTGCATGGCTGCATCTAAAAGATCAATAGAGTTGGAAAAGTTGGAATCTGTTGTGTTTTTTTTTTAAAGTAGTTTACTAGTATTGAGTAAATTTGCACTAAATATTATTAGGCCTTTGTTCTCAAACTATTGATACATCCCTTATCATCTTTTTTGTCTTACCTGTTGGAATGTCTTTCTTTTTGTGAAAGTTAGTGACCTTAAAGAGCAGCCCAAATCTAGTGTTTTAGATAGTTATCTCTGGTAAATTAAATGATAAAAAGCATGGCTTTTATAATGAAATGAACTACAGAAGTACTATAAACCTAACACTGAATATAAAGATTAGAGTGTAAAAGATACACTCTTATGTACTTTACAATAATGCTGGATTGATGTCATAATTTTAAGTTTTTTAATTTTTCATATACTTTATTATGATTTTGCTGTAGAAAATTAGGTTAGCGTTTGGCTTATAGTTCAGGTATATAATGCTGACAAGTATATCTAATGCATATTGGACTGATGATCTTTCTGAAAGTTGTTCTGTAAGTTATAACCATATTTTATTTGATTTGTCATTGGTAGTCAATCTTGGATGTTTGTTAGTGGGAGCAGAACCATGGCAGGGAGGGGGCGGGGTTTACATGTGTGTATTTTAACAGCAGCAGAGTTCTGAAACAGGAAATCTGCCTTATCGTATTCATCCAGAGAGCTAGGAAGGAGGTAATTGTTTCTTACGCTCGTTAAAACCAGTTAGTTGGGCAACTTAAATTTTAGAGATTCACAGATGTACGTTTGAACAGTTGTAGATACATTATTTCATAACAGCTCTGAAGAAAAATTGATTAAATTTGTTGAGAGGAATAATCCCTTAGCTAATACACATAAAAATTGTACTTTGGGTTTTAGAGCATTGCTAGCATTATCAGTGACTTGATTAGATATTTTTCTGTGGTCCTGGTTTGCTTACATTTAAATAAAGTTCAGAGGGCCTTGATTGTTCCTTTAAAAAGTATTTGTTTAAAACTGTAATATTCAATTTAAACAATAGAAGAAGTTGATTCTGTGTCAGGTATTTGTCACTGGAAATTATCATTCCCTCTTTGTTAATGTGTTTATGCTCACAATTACCTTCTTAGGTATTCACAGCTTAATTTTTATCTGTCAGTGGGTATTTGTCATTTTTAAAGCTATATAGGTAGCATTTCATTGGGCTAAATATCAGGCATTGCTTACTGTGCTGTGTTAGGATTATTTCCATTTTTTCCCTTTAAAAACAGTATATTGTGACTATCTTTGCATAGTTTACATTGTTTTCTTAGTGCACATTGTTAGAGTGGGGTTTCTGGAATAAAAGGTAAAACAGTTTCATAGTTCTTTGTTACAGATTGCAGATTTTGTGCCAAATGAACCAATTTATGGTATTGTTACTAAGTAGAAGAATTACTAGCAATTCTTGATGTTACCTTTGAAGAATGTGGTATTTTCCTTCAGAAAGTAAGATCTAAGCCTGGCTCAGTTGGTAGAGCATGGGACCCTTAAACTCCGGTTTGTGAGTTCAAGCCCTGTGCTGGGCATGGAGCCTGCTTAAAACAAACGAAACTACAACAGCAACAAAAAGAACTCCACATAGTGACATCTAAACTTCTTTTCAAAGCAAAAATGTGTATAAACTCTTCAGTCAAGGCAAGTTGGTATAATGTAACAATTTTAGAGGAAGTTGTGAGGTCCTAATTGTTTGGAGGACTAGAAAGCTCCAGTAGAGCTCATAAATTACTTGGCAGTCAGTTTTCCTTTTTGGTTTGCCATTGTGGGCAGCTAATTTAGAAGTGTTAAAAGGAACCTAAAATTTATGTTAAAGTGGATTTAAGTGAATATATTGGAATTCTTTTCTTTTATAATTTGTTTATAAAAACATCATATTGAGTTGCCTTGTAATGAGACATTGAAACTAAGATTAAATAACAGGATATTTCTAGTCCATGCAACCTCAAATCATAACAGCTTCTTATTACAATTCTAATAGCCCTTTACAGTTTATAGTTTTAAAGATATTTCCAGATACCGCATTTGATCCTTGAAACAACCAATAAAGAAATTACATCAGGTGTTAGGATCATCATTTTGCAGAAAAAAGAAACAAAAATATTTGAGGCCCAGAGACTTAGTAACTTACCTGCAGTCATAGGCTTTTAAGTTGCAAAGCTGAGAATGGAACTTTGGTCTTCTATTTATTAAATGACACTATGCACAATGAATCATGGAACACTACATCAAAAACTAATGGTTTACTGTATGGTGACTAACATAACATAATAAAAATAAATAAACAAACAAATGACATTATGCATGAAGTATTTTAATGCAGGCCTGGCACCTTGGGAATATTTAAACAAATGTTCCTGTGTCCTGTGCTGTTTCTGACCACTATGCTTTATTCTTAAAATTCCCAAATTTTTTTGGAGCAATATTTTTAATATTTTTGTAGTTTTCTGTATTTTTTTGAGAAATATTTTTAATATTTCTGTAGTTTAGGCTTTGGTGCTTACGCACCCTTTTCACTTTATAAAATCAGATTTTAGGCAGCATTAATTTGCTCTGTACAGGAATACTTATATGCTTTATATGTTAGGACAAATTGTTTTCAAATAATGCAATTAGCACTTTATCAACTGGAAAAATCAGCATCTCCTTTTTCTGCTTTCCTACCAATATGAATCTTCAATTTAGAAACCAGATACAAACATTTTACACATTTAATAGAGAAAAAGAATACCTAGTCAGAAATAAAAAATCTTGCATTAAATGAGACTCCCGTATAAGTCTATGAGTGGCAGTTGTTTAAAGCATAATTTGATTAGTGAAGATGCGAATATGGATATAACTGTGACATACATGGAAACTCTTTGTTAATTTTAAACTTGTTAAAATTTGTTGGAAAAAAAATGTAGACCTGATGTAGCTTATGAATCAGTGGCTGAATTTTTTTTCTCCTCACCTGATCCTTAAGCATCTGTTGGTTGATAGCCCTGACAGAAAGCAGGGGAAAAGCTCCAGAAATTCCTGGAAAATAGAATTAAATGGTGCAGTCTTGGTATTTACTAACTAGCTTTTGATTCTTCTTGTCTCCTCTTGTTAGTCTGACTTTATTCCTTCATTCCTGCTGCCGATTCAGCTCAATGTCAGTTCCTCTTGTGAGGTAGGCAACTTCAGGTTTGCTCTTACTGCTTTTTGATCACTACCTCTGTAATCTACATGTCACTTACTATTTGCCATCTGCGTTCCATGTATGTTACCGCTTCCAGTTAACTAGAATTTTTAAAATAACTTATATGTGATCTGTGGAAGTAATTTTTCTTAAAATAATTGTGGCAGAAAAAAGGTGTTACTGGTTTGAATACTAGTACTGCATACTGGTATTTTAGTTTATAACTTGTTTGGGGATAAGTATATCTATATATTATGTTGAGTAGTACTACAAAGAAACTTCAGAAGTGCTTTATTTTTAATAATTGTACTTAAAATAAGACTGTCTATATTCAGGGACACATAAAATAAGGTTTAAGGAGCTATTTTTGGTTGTTCTCTATTTGAAAATTCTAGTTAAAATTGTAGTGCAAATGACATTAATTTGGGTACAAGTAAAATTTTGAGACAAGGTCAATATGAAATCTCAGCTCACATGTTTTTTTCTAAAGGCATTTTGTTAATTTGGTGTAACTTAGAATATCCTTTTAGTGTTTTAAGTCAGGATTGGATGTTAAGAACAACCAGTAAAAATTGAGTTACCTCATATACTAGCTGCATCATTTTCTAGTGTGTCAGTTCTGTTATTGGTGAAATTGACTTCTGTGGACAGGCTTTAGAACTTAATTATCATTTATTATTTTCTTTCTTGCAGTCAGCATTCTATGTTTGAGAGGGGATTATTGCAGCACTTGAATCAAGAATCTCCAACATGATATATATGATTATCAAAACTCATCAATGAATCACTTAAGATCTTGTATTTTATTGTATGTATATTATACCTGAATTAAAACAAAACAAACTGAGCATGTTTGCTTAGAGGTGGGGTGAAAGGTCATGTACTGAACATCATATGTCTGTGTCTGCAGATCTGCCATAGCAATGGTAGCTGTCCCTCTGAGGGCCGACCGAAATTCCTTCTACCTCTCTGCTTACTTCATGTAGCCACTGATAACAAGGGGAAAGCAGTCTTTTGTTTTGTTCCCTTTGGGAAATTTGGGAATATTTTACATTTGTTCTGATGTTAAATACTTAAAAGGCAAATTGCTATAGTCAAGATTTCAAAGAGTTAAGGTTTCTATTAGACTTTGATGCTCTTTAGAAGGATTAGGTTATTCAGTAAAGAGTGTCATTGGAAAAAAAAAATACCCAAATCGTTACAGTAAGCCCTAATGGTATAGGTCTGTCCCATTTGTTTAACTGATAGACAGCTATCACTATGTTCTAGTTGTTTTCCATAGGTTAATGCATTTAATCCTTATCACAACCCTATGTGATAAGTACTTTTTTTTTTAATGAAGGTAGCACTTTCTTTTCTGTTTAATTTTTAATTCAAACTTTTATTTAAATTCCAGTTAGTTAGTATACAGTTAACTACATGCAGTTAATTTCTACACCTGGTTAATTTCTATACCTGAAATTAATATTATACTGTATGTTAACTAACTGGAATTTAAATAAAAGCTTGAATAAAAATTAAGCAGAGAAGAAAAGAAAATGTTACCTCCTACCAGTCCCATTTTACGCAGGAAACTGAAGATGGGTAACTTGCAAAAGATGACTTAGTAAGTGAAGCTAGAGTTCAAATCCAGGCAGCTTGGCTCTTGGAGCATATGTTCTTTTTTTTTTTTTTTTAAAGATTTTATTTATTTATTTGACAGAGATCACAAGTAGGCATAGAGGCAGGCAGAGAGAGAGAGAGGAGGAAGCAGGCTCCCTCAACAATTTCTTATTACAAGTTTTTTTTATATCTTTTGGAATACGTGTTTATGTATTCCTTTGACAAAAATAATTTTAAAATGCACTTTGGCAGCTCATAGGAGTTCATAGGAATTGAGGAAAAGAAAAGACTTCTAAAAACTAAAGACTGTATTCTCACAGCTGTCTTTAATGAATTCAGATTATTATATATTGATATTATTTGAAGTAAGGTATAGTGTGTCTTTGATTGTACTCTATTCCACATGTTGAGGGTATTACCTCTCTGCTCTTAAGTTTTTAGTCTACTTTCCAAGTTATCTGTAGTTAAATTTTCCCATTTCCCTTTGGAAAGTGCTGTTTTCTTGCTTTTTTCCGCTTTTCCATTGTATCAAATTTATAAGGCAGTGAGCCAATTGTGGGCATGAAATCCTTGGGAGGAGAGAGGAGGAAGTGGGAGGGGCAGCCATGGTGAATGTTTTCCTAAGTAATATTCAAGCTCTTTGAGAGAACTTACCCTCCCCCCTTTTTAAAAATGCTGTGATATTTTCTCTTAAATAGATTGTTTATCCTCCTGCCAGTCTCACTGTTGCGCAAAATGCTAGATAAGAAATTGTATAGTTCACATTATTAAAGGGAGTATAAAAAGTATTTTACCAGCCCTTAGTCAAAAAAAAAAAACCCAAAAAACAAAAAAACAAACAAAAGCCAAAAAAACAGAACAGCTATAGGATAATAAAAGAACGGAGTCAGAGTTCTGGGTTGCACATGACAGAAAGTAGCTCTAATTAAGCAGAAAAGAATTATTTGAAAAATATTAGATAGCTCATAGGTAGAGAATCAGGCTTAGAAATTTTGCAGAAGCAAAAGACCATGCCTTGCTTTGAGGGAAGCAAGGCATGGTCAATAGGTTACAATAAGGCAGTCTCTGCTTAGGACATGGCTGCTTGAAAACTTGCTATCCCAGGTAATGCTGCCTTGACTACATGTTGATGACTGTGCTTATAAGCTTTCAGCACTTCTGGAGCTTTCTTTCAGTGATCTGACTCCTTTGCCCCTTGCTGTCACAACCTAGGATTCAGTGTCCAGAGTAGGAGGACCTAATTGGTGTTAGACTTGCACCCATGATGAGGAAGATAAGGAAGGGAATATTTGCTTCTCACTTCTTGAAATTCTCTCCAAATTAGAATGATTGTGGATGCTGAACAGCCTAAAGAGTACTAATACCTCCTATAAATTTCTCTTATTTCACACGTCCTATCCTCAGACTCTCTTCCCAAAGATACCTACAGTTAAAACTTTCAGGTATTCTTTAAGAAACTGTTTTCTTCTTACATCCACTTTTTAAGAGAAATAGTTGAGAACATAGTGCCTACTCTTCTGCATCTTGCTTTTTTTTTTTTTTTTTTTTTTCCATTTACCATACTTAGGAATTTTCCATTTCGACATGGAGATGGAACTGATTTTGTTATTGGCTTTTATTCCATTTTATGATCATTCCATAATAAACAGTCCCTCCAATCCATATTAGGTTATTTCTTGTTTGTCACTATTGAAAACAGCACTCTAATAAACATTTTCACACACATACCTTGGTGTCCTTTAACAGGTATTTACTGAAGGTAGATCCTTAGCAGTGGAGCAGTGGAGTTTTTCTCTTCTCCACAGTGGAATTTATTCTCACCAACATGTATGACAGCATCTTTCCCCCTTCAGTCTTGGCAAACAATATTATCAAACTTAAACTTTTTGTAATTTGTTGGGTCATTTGACTTTTATTGCATTTCTTTAATTGTGAGATTAAGCGACTTTGTGATCTTTATTGGTCATATTTTTTTCCTTTTGGTTTGTACATGTATACTGACTGACCCTATCTTCAACATATTTAAAGTTTTTTTTTCTTAATGATTTTTATGAATGCTTCAAAAATTAAGGAAGTTAGTGGTATTCTTTCTTAAGACAATTTTATAATGCCCTGCCTTGCTGGTCTTTTGAATTTTATGACTGCGAGATTCAGGTGAAGCTGTTACAGAGAGCTTGATGGATTATCTCTCTTTCAAATTATTGATTGCTAACTGTATGCTTTACTAATATGTCTAATCATGGAATGTCAAAGATTTTGTTAACAGTTGTTTGTTCAAGAATATTCTTTAAGAAATAACCTTGCTTAAATAGCAAATTGAAACAATTTTAATCCAGAAAAATGTCATGCATCCACCACTCTTGAGTTATTGAATCAGAGCAAACCTTCTCTTGGACAGAGACAATAGAAGTGAAAGGGAATGTAGTGGCTCCTAAGCCTAGCTTTGCCTTTTCTTTTTCTTTTCTTTTCTTTTTTCTTTCTTTCTTTCTTTCTTTCTTTCTTTCTTTCTTTCTTTCTTTCTTTCTTTCTTTCTTTCGAGTTCTGCTTATCTCTGGCTCTAGTGTCATACAACTCCCTAACCTGTGCAGTTCTACCTTATTTAATGTTCTTTTTGGATCCAGACATTTTCCTCATTTCAAGCCTTTTCTTTTGTCTTTACTATTCTTATGTTCCTTTATATATGCTCTTTTGTATTCATCTAGGATTATTTCCCTTTTTTCCACTAGGGTTATTCTTCCCCCCCCCCCGGTTGTAACCTTTTAAATATGAACATTGTGAGTGAATTCTCTGCAACTGTATTGATTGGTTTTCTAAGATAATTCCTGTTCATTTGCCTTTTTTAAACTAATATCGCTATTGATTGTTTATATAGAATTTTAGTTTTTAAATTAGTCTCTCTGTAATCTTTCCTTTTGGATTTTGAGTTATGAATTCATAGCCTGTTATTTAAATGAAGCTTTTGAAATCTGTTTTACTGATCTGTATCATATCTAACTATGCCAGTATTTCCTTCCTTGTCTGACGTGAACTCTAAAATTATATAAACACTTTCTCCCTGTTTCCTGGCATTTCCACTGAAACTTGTTCCTCATTCTAGGTTAGAAATACGTCCAGAATTTTAGTTTTCTTCTTTATTGTATTAATCTACTAATAAAATTAATCAAACATACCAGGAATTTGTTAGAAAACTGCGTATGGTTGAAAATACTTTTTCATGGGCACCTGGGTGGCTCAGTGGGTTAGGCCTCTGCCTTCAGCTCAGATCATGATCTCAGGGTTTTGTGATCGAGTCCCGCATTGGGCTCTCTGGTCAGCGGGGAGCCTGCTTCCTCCTCTCTCTCTGTCTGCCTCTCTGCCTACTTGTGATCTCTGTCTGTCAAATAAATAAATAAAATATTAAAAAGAAAATAATACTTTGTCAATAGGTATTTTGACAGTTGTAAAGTCCCAGTAATTACTGTAACTTTCCTCTTTTAATTTTATGCTCTATTCCAAGAATGTACCCATTTCCACTACCTTCCTAAGCATATGTATTGTGGTCTGTTGTGTTTTTTCAATGATCTCTGTGTTTTAGACCTGTGCTGTCCAATATGTTAGCTATTGGCCACATGTAGCTATTTATGTTTAAATTAGTTAAGATAAATTTACTCATTAATGTTCATTTGCCTTAGTTTTCAATAGCTACATGTGGTTAGTGGCTTCTGTGGTGGACAGCATAGATACAGAACATTTTCATCACTGAGGAAAGTCATATAGGGCAGTGCTGCTGAGCAGGAAGCCTTGATGCAGGGCTCTCAGTTCCAGGACCCTGGGATCATGACCTGAGCCCAAGGCAGATGCTTAATGACTGAGCCACCCAGGCACCCTGGACAGTGCTTTTCTGAATGTCATTTTGCTTTTCATTTTAAAAAGTTCTCATTCCTGAAGGTGATATACTTGTTGTATTTCTATCTCTGGTATTAAGCAAAATACATTTGAGATATTTTGACGTGGGTTGCATTTTACATGTCGGTAGTTATAATCATCTTACTTTCAAAATCAACTTTATTGAGGTATAATTTATTTGCAGTAAAGTATATTCACTTTAAGTGTACAGTTCAGGGAGTTTTGACATGTATATACATCCATGTAAACATTGCCACACTCACTATTTAGACCATTTATAGTGCCATAAAAGTTTTCTTCATGTCTCCCTATAGTCAGTCCCCCCGCCTTGATTCTGGGAAGTTTCTAATTCTTCACTGTAGTTAAGTTTTGACTGTGTTAATATTTTATATAAATGCAGTTATAGAGTATGTACTTTTTTTGGTTGGGTTTCTTAGTCTTTGCATAATTACCTTGGTTGTTGCTTATATCAGTAATGACTTTTTTCTTTTTATTGCTGAATAGTATTCCACCATATGGTTATGATATAATTTATTTATCCACTCACCTGTGATTGGCATTTGGGTTATTGTAAATTTAGGTCTATTATGAACAAAGCTGCTGTGAGCATTCATGGCCAAGACTTTTGTGGACATATATTTTTATGTCTTTTGGTTAAATGTCCATGAAAAGAATTGCTGGGTCATATGATATAATTACTGAAAGAAAAAAGGTATATATATTTAGGTTAATGGAACAGAAGAGAGATTACAGGAAAACTCAGACATAGGTTGTTAGAAAAGATGATAGAGAATTCACTGGGGACAGGATACTCATATTAACAAATGGTGTTGGAACAACTGAATATCAGTATGAAGACAATTACTTCTGATAATACAAAAAAATCTCATATTACGTACAAATGGATATTGTAGATAGAAGTATAAAAGTAACATGTAAAAGTATAAAACGAATAGATAAAAACAGAGAAGAAAATCTTTGTGACCTTTGGTTTAGTCAGAGATTTCTTTTTTTTTTTTAAGATTTTATTTATTTATCAGAGAGAGGGGAGAGAGCGAGCACAGGCAGACAGAATGGCAGGCAGAGGCAGAGGGAGAAGCAGGCTCCCCGCCGAGCAAGGAGCCTGATGTGGGACTCGATCCCAGGACGCTGGGATCATGACCTGAGCCGAAGGCAGCTGCTTAACCAACTGAGCCACCTAGGCGTCCCGAGTCAGAGATTTCTTAGTACATAAGAAGTTAACTGGGTAAGAAAAATTCACAAGCTGGACTTGATCAGCATTAAAAACTTCTGTTGTTTGAAAGACACCATTAGTAAAATTAAAAAACAAAAACAAAAACAGCAAATTTGGAAGAAGTACTCACAATGCATATATCCAAAGGACTTAAACTCAATGCAATATAAAGATGATTTTAAAAAATTCGTAAGAGGACAACCCCATAAAGAAAAGACAAAAAAAATTTTTGAACAGAAACTTTACAAAAGAAAATACTTAAATGATAAGTAAATATATTAAAATATATTCAAAATAAATCATTGGAGAAATGGAAATTAAAAGATAACGAAGCCCTGTTTCAAATTTTACTGGGATAGCTAAAACTTCAAGGGGTAATAATGTGTTGGCAAGGATATATAGCAATTGGAACTCTAATCCATGTTGGTAAAAGTGCAAAATGTTACAACTTCTTTGGAGAAGTGCTTGGCAGCTTTTAGTTCATAGTAATAGCTTTCTGAATTTTTTCACTGATAGCTCACTTCCTTTGCTGTTTCTTTTTCCTCTAGTTCTATTCCTCTTTTGAGAGAATAGATTTTCTTTCCTACTGGGGATCCTTGTCTTTGATCAGACTTTAATATAAAACTCTTAGTTTTCCTTTTGTGTTTAACTTGAAGTAATAGAGGAGAAGGCAGTACAGTGCAGGCAAGTGTTAAGATTGCATTGTTAACAGGATACTTTACTTGTATTGGATGTATAACTGATCTTAAGTTTGACAACCTAAAAATGAGTAGGAGAAAAGAGTGTTTGGGGCTTGCCTGTGTTAATGGGATTAAGGCAGAGATGACTTACATATTAAAAAGAAAAACAACAACCCAATTTCATGTTTTAGTAGTAGCAATGGCAGCTGCAGGTCTATTAGAGTTCTAAGAGCAAATTTTAATTTTTAAAAAAGATTTTATTTATTTATTTATTTGAGAGAGAGAGAGAGAGAGAGATATCACAAGCAGGCAGAGCAGCAGTCAGAGAGAGGGGGAAGCAGGGTCCCCACTGAGCAGAGAGCCCGATGCAGGGCTCGATCCCAGGACCCTGAGATCATGACCTGGTCTGAAGGCAGAGGCTTAGCTTAACCTGCAGAGCCACCCAGGCACCGTATGAGCAAATTTTAATTTAACATGAATGCAGCAGAACTAAATAGGGTGCCAAATAATGAGTTAGCTACAGAAAAATGTAGCAAATAAGTAGTTAATTTTTTTTCTTTTCAGATATGAATTTTTCTTTTTTACCTATTTTTGGAGTAGTAGTCTTTTCTGAATGGGATATCTTTAAAAAGGATTTGCTTCTGGGTTTCTCCCAGACTTCTAGGAGCATTTGTTATTATGATTGTGGTTGTCAGTAATACCCTGTAAATACAGTAGTAGTTGTCACAGAGGAGGTACTCAATAAATATTTGTAAGATGAATTTTTATCAATTCTCCAAGCATTTAAAAGTGATCAAATGCTCTAATAATATAAACTTTATTAGCAGTGTATATTGACAAGCAGATATACCAGTTCACTTTCAAGAAAGAGAATGACTCAGGCTTTCCAATAAAGCTTGAATTTAATTGTCTAGAATAGATTTAGTCTACATGAAGCCCTTCCGGTGGATGGATTGATCAGTTAGCTGTTGAAACATGGAAAAAGCATGGTCAGGCTTTAGCCAATGAACCTCAGATATTTTTGGCAAGACAATTCCTGTTGTAAAGATGGAGACATCAAAATGTCTTTGTTAGAAGTTGCTTTAACTAGCTTCTTTTCTTTGATTCCACATTTATTCAGTAGCACTATACTTTCAATTTTTGGTCGGTCTCCTTATGGAAATATATTGAACTTGTCATAAAGATGTGGATAATTCCTGTGTCAGTTCGACTTTTCAAGGAAATTAATATATTGCTGTTATGGTCTTTATGATATTTATGTATCAGTCATATGACATGAGTTTGAATTTGTTTCTGAACCAAAGTACCATTCACTATACTGATAGGATTACATCTTACACGGAAGGTAGAGGATCAGACCCTGGACTGTCATAGTAACTTCACCAGAGTAGTAACAGAATTTCTGAGGCCTATAAAGAAAGTTTATCTTGCAACCCAGATTCCTCCCCCCTACCTTTATTGGAACAAGTTTATTAATTTGGTATAAGTGTGTAGAGCAGCTAGATTGAGTTTTGCATTTGTTTAATGTAATCTTGCATTCCTCACAATTGAACATTGTGTTTTATTTTGCCTGTAGAGTGCTCCAGTTTATAAAGCAAGTATATGTAAACCTACATAGACTATATTTCATAAAAAAATACTGTAAGATCAAATTTAAAGTTGCTTTATAATCACTGACTTTCTTAATTGGTGTATTTAGTCCATTTACATTTAGTATAATTATTGAAATGTTTTGTTTACCATTTTTCTGTTTGTGTTTAGTTGTTCAATACTCCTTTGTTCATTCATTCATTCTTATTCTCTTTCATTCCTCTTTTCCTGTACTCTTTGGGATTAATGGAATAATTGTAGGTATTCCATTTTAATTCTGTTGACTTTATAGCTATATATATATATATATATATATATATATATATATATATATATATATATAATTAATTTTAGAGGTTGTGCAATAAGGATTAGAAAACACACTTTTTAGTTTATTTTAGTCCTCTTAGAGTTGATATTGTGAGCATTAAATGTAAGAACCTTATAAAAGAAGAATTTATGTCTACCTATGTATTACATCCCAGAATACAGTGTTACTTTATTTGCTTTATACACTTGTGTTTCAGAGAAAGGGAAGGAAAAAATGTTCTTTTACATTTATTCCCATTATTCCCTTCAGCCTGAGGGGCAGGTCTGATGGCAACAAATTTTCTCTAGTTTTTTTTATCTTTTTTTAAAGATTTATTTATTTATTTGAGAGAGAGCATGGGGGGAGAGGCAAAGGGAGAAGGAGAGAGAATCTTCAGACAGACTCTGCATTGAGTGCAGAGCCCGAAGTGGGGCCTTATCTCAGGACCCTGAGATCATGACCTGAGCTGAAACCAAGAGTTGGATGCTTAACCCATTGAGCCACTCAAGTCCCATTGTCTTTCACCTGTCCTTCTGGGACTCCAGTAATACAGGTGATAAACTACTTTGTATTGTTATACAGGTCACTGACGAGCTGTTCATTTTTTCAATTTCTTGTTTCTGTTCTTCAGATTAGATAATTACTACTAATTTGCTGTCAGATTCATATTTTTGTGTTCCAGCTAATATTTTTGCATATCAACCTGCCTCTACAGCTTTAAAGCATTTACTTACTTTATCTGCAAGTGCAAATTCAGTGAGTTAGGAATTCAGAATAGGCATGGTGGAATGGCTTGTTTTAGCTCCAAAATATCTGGAGTCTGGGACTCCCTAACTAGAAATGAGTTGGCAAATTGTGGCCAAATCAGGTGTTTTCACTCACATGTCTGGTAAATACTGGCTGTTATCTGGATCTTCAGCCTGACTATTGGCCAGCACCCCTCTACTTGGCCTTTCCAAGTGGTCTCTCCACGTGGGTTAGTTCATGCTTCATCATATAGTGTTAACTTCGTGCCAAGAGTGAAAATCCAGAGTCCAAGGTGGAAGTGCTTGACATTTTTATTATCTAGTCTTAGGAATCACATAATACCACTTCTGCTATATTCTCTTGATTCAGGTTGTTACAAAGGTGTGCCCAAGTTTTAGGGGGAGGAACAATAGACTTTACCAGTTGATGGAAGAAGTGTTAAAGTTAGGTTGAAAGGAGAGCTATGTGAGATGGATGATGCAGTCCTTCTTGAAAAATGCAGTCTGCCACAGCTTTCTTCTGCAGTCTCCAGTCTTCTTTTAAGAGTAGACTTTTCTTTCCAGATACTGAACTTTTGAGGCCTAGAATTTCTGTCTTTTATAGTTTCTGTTTCTTTGTTGAGAGTTTTCATTCTTTCACTTATTGTAGTTATCTTCCTTTGTATTCATGTATGTATTAGCTGTTTGAAGTCCATATCTGCTAATTCCAACACCTGGTTCATCTTGGAATTAGTTTCTATTGACTGCTTTTTTCTCTTGGTCATGGGTCTTATTTTTCTGCTTTGCATGTCTAATAAATTTTAATTGTTTAATGTCGTGATTGATATGTTGTATGTTGTGAAAGGTAATGTTGTAGGGAATCTGGATTGTTACTTTCTTTAAGGGTGTTGAGTTTCATTTTGGCAGGCGTTTCTTCTGGTATGGTTAGGCTTGGTTTTCTTTGTTAAGGCAGGCTTCTTTCAGGTTTGTCCTTTGTCTTAGGGCATGTTCCTCAATTCTAAGATGTGGCCTTTCTGGGGGCTCAGCTGAATACCTCGTATGCTTCAATGAAGTCTCTCCATTCTGGCTGGGCCAGAACTCCTCCTCCTGGCTGTGCTATCTCTGGTGTCATCTCCATTATGCTTTCAGATCCTGCACATATGCAGCCCAACTCTTGGCCAAGGACCAAAGGTGAATTTCCACACAGACTTCTGAGGTTCTCCTATTCAATCCCTTTTCTCTGCCTTTTTGTTCTACAAACTTCAGCTGTCTTAGCACCCCCAAACTCAATCTCTGCCTTTTACCTCGGTGAGACCTTTGTTGCATTTGTTCTGTTTCCCCCCTGTGTCAGAAGAGAGCCTTCACACTGAAAGTGAGGTAGGCATGTTCCTTTTTTCTGAAGGATTGTAAGCCTGTGCTGCCTTTTGTTTAGTGCCCAAAATGGTTGCCCAGTTTTAGATTTGCTTCTAGTCAGAGGATAATTCCTGTACCAGATACTCTATAATGGTTGAAAGTATATACATGCTACTGTAAGAAAACTTGCAATAGATGACTCCTTTGTATTGAAAACCAATATAAAACGATTTTAAGAACAAACTTATTTAAGTCCTGAAATTTTTACAATAACCTTACTACTATAAAATAATTTATAATGTTCAAATTTTGCTTTTTATTGAATTTTACCCATAAATTTGTATTGATTTTTTTCCAGAAATAGCAAATGCAGTGAAAATTTTAATATTATTCTCTCTTCCCGACTGATGTTAGACATTGCTAATCATTAATGATATTCTTCCCCAGTCTCCAACCTGGATGTTGTTTTAATAGCCTTAATATTGCACACTGGTAAGCAAGCCACCAGCAGCTTGATGCTTATTTACCATTTTAGTGTTTATTTCCATTTTACTAGCCCAATCAGTATTATTTTGTGGGATATATAGTTTTTATGAAAGATTTCCCTAGTAAATTGTTTACTTCTCTAGAACTGAAGAACTGAAGTGATTTTTTTTAAAAAATCATGTTAAAAGGAATCATTCAGGCTATTTACTAAGTTCTCAGTACTTCCTGAGTGAAATGTAAGAAAATATAAGCTTGTGAAGCAGACATTCTTAGCACTTGTGTCTCTGATAAATAATACTTGAAATTTAAAAGAGAATAAAAAGCTGGTTTTGAATATAAGTTATAGACACCAGCTAAAATAACACAGGAAGTGTCTTGATGAAATTAAAGGTTGAGCTTTCTATGGCTGTGCCTCTAGGAGGGATTTAAAGGTCAGTGACCAGCATTTTGACAAATTGTGTTTTGTTAATCATTGTTTTTCACTGATATCAGATTTGCAATTTTATGGTAGTGTATGCTAATAATTTTTTTTTAAGATTTTAATTATTTTTATTGGAGAGAGAGAGAGAGACCACAAGTAGGCAGAGAGGCAGGCAGAGAGAGGGGGGGAAGCAGGCTTCCCACTGAGCAGAGAGCCTGATGCCCAGGACCCTGAGATCATGACCTGGGCTGAAGGCAGAGGCTTATTAACCCACTGAGCCACCCAGGTGCCCCTGCTAATAATTTTTTTAAAAATGTCCTCGAGACAGGCTTTGTATGAATGAAGATACCACTTTAAAAAGCCTCATGAGTCTTTTTTTTTTTTTCAAGATTTTATTTATTTATTTGACAGAGATCACAAGTAGGCAGAGAGGCAGGCAGAGAGAGAGAGAGAGGAGGAAGCAAGGTTCCCGCAGAGCAGAGAGCCCTATGTGGGGCTCAGTCCCAGAATTCTGGGATCATGACCCGAGCTCAAGGCAAAGGCTTTAACCCACTGAGCCACCCAGGCACCCAATCATGAATCTTTATAAACAGGAATTGCATGAATCTCATTAAAACCATATCTGGGGGCACATGGGTGGCTCAGTCAGTTAAGCATCTGCCTTTGACTTCTGGGATTGAGCCCTGCATTGGACTTCCTGCTCAGAGGAGAGCCCTCCTTTTCCCTCTCCTCCTCTTCTGCTTGTGCTGTCAAATAAATAAATAAAAATTTAAAATATCCCAAAAAACCCAAACTGTTTCTCAAGGAGGACTGTTGTCATGTTAAAAAAAAAACCCAGGTTTCCATTTTTTTTCTAATTCAAAAATAGTATATGAAAATATTTATTTCATGTAAACTAAAATATACTGTTCAAAAACAGTTGGATTTCTAAGCTCATCAGACTGACTTTCTGGAGATAAAATAATTAATATATAACTTCGTCAATTTATACTCTTTTTGAAAATACAGTGGGACACTTTTTTTTTTCCCATTGGAAAGTAGTATATGCTTATGTTTTAACAGTTGCGGAAGTGTTAAAAGTGAATAGTGAAAACCTCCATCTCTCCCTGAAAACTTGTGATAACTGCTATGACTGTTTTGGTATTTCAGCCCCACTTAAGTGTGTGCAGGGCAGCCACATGTGAATCATGTTCCTTGGATTTGGGCTATAAGATGAGTGTTTCCTTATTTATACAATATTGGTTTATATATTTGGATTCAAAACTTAACAGTCCCAGACCCAAAATGTACTAAAAGTGAATTTTTAGTCCCCGAAAATACCTTTTTCACTGCTCATTTTAGCTTTCTTGGAGAAAATTGTATTTTGCAGATCATTCTTGCTTACTCATTTTCTCTCAAAAACAAAAACAAACAAACAAAAAACCCTTGGAGGAAAAGATACGGCAGATAGCAATGTTTTCTGAATTTTATAGTCACTGTCCTTCAAATAATTTGTTTTTGTTTGGGTTATCCCAGTTATCCTTAGCATTTATCTAAATTTCTAAATTTCTGACCATATTAAAATGCAAACTGAGAAAAAGCTGTAGAAGTATAAAGCTTCTGGAAGAAAGCATAGAGAATATCTTTGTGAACTCTAGGGGTAGGGAAAGAGTTCTCAGAAAGGATACAAAGTTGTAAACAAAAGAAATATTTGATATATTGGATTTTTATCAGAATTTTATTTTCCTTTTTTAAGATTCTATGTATTTATTGTTTGAGAGAGAGACTGAAAGAAAAGTGGAATGGGGGTGCAGAAAGAAAAGCAGACCTTAGCAGGGAGCCCAACATGAGACTTGCTCCCAGGACCTGGAGATCATATCATGTCATGAGATGAAGGCAGAGACTTAGCCAACTGAGCCACCCAGGTGCCTTTTATCGGAATTTTAAATTGTTGATTATCAAAACACATTATTAAGGAAAGGAAAAGGCAAGTCCTAGATAAGGAGTAAATATTTATGTCAATACATATATGTGATAAAAGACTTTTACCCAGAATATATAAAACATCTATAAATCAATAATAAAAAGCCTGTTAATTCAATGGGGCGGGAGGGGGGTGGTGGTGGCTGGGGAATGAGCCAATGAGTTGAACAGACATTTTCAAAGAAGAAAGTATAAAAATAGCTAATAAATAAATGGAAATATGCTTAATATCATTAGTCATCAGGAAAAGGAAGTTGAAAAACCACAGTAAGGTACCACTTTGTACCTGTTGGGAAAGCTGTGATTAAAATTGACAGCACCAAATGTTGATGGGACTGTGGAGCAAATGGAACTCTTAAAATGCAGATAAGATTGTAAAATTGTATAACTGTTTTTGGAAAACTGTTTAGTAGTTTCTTATAAAGTTAAACATACACCTGCCCTATCTACCTTATGACCCAGCAACTCTACTTCTTAGTTATTACTTATTTACTCAAGGGAAATAAAAGTATGTGTCTCCAAAATTCTTGCACAAGAATATGTACTTATTCATAATAAACCCAAACTGTAAACATCCTAAATATCCATCAAAGGAGGATGTTTAGACAGATGATGGTGTAGTCATGCAGTGAAATCATTTTACGAATAAAAGGAATCAACTATTGATGCATGTAACATGGATAAATCTGTAAAACATTACATTAAATGAAAGAAGCCATTTACAAAAGACTGCATCTTATATGGTCATATTTATATGAAGTTCAAGAATAAGGACAAATCTGTGGTAATATTAGCTGCCTGGGAGCTTAGTGGGGTTTGACTGCAAATAGGCATAAGGAATTTTCTGGAATGGTGGAATATTCTGTATTTTGATTGAGTTGGTTGTACACCTATGATCTCTTTCACTGTATGTAAATTTTATCTCACTTTGAACTGAAAATCCAAAAGTACAAATTGAGAAATGTTTAGGAATTGGGAAGATAAAGAGGGTACGAGAGACAAGAATAGAAGGGTGTGTAGCACCACTTTTTTCTGTAGTATAATCATATTTTTGAGTAGAAGTCATCTTAGCAGAATCACTGCTTCCTTGGTTAGTTGAAGAAGTAGGCTAAACTGAAGAATCCTAAAAAGTGACCCATACCTTAAATATTTAAAGAAAAGTACACCTGAAACATTAGGATGAAATTGTTCTCTGTGGTTTATTAACAACCACCACCAGAACCACAAAGTAGTAATTTCCTTTGTTTCCCTTTGCCCCTTGGCAAGAGTTCTTAGTCTTTTTTTATGCCATGTACCTTTTTGGCAGTCTGGTGGAGCTTATGGACCCCTTCTTAGCCCTTCTTAGAGTGATTTTAAATTAGGATTACAAATATACCTGTTACATTAATATTAGTCATTTGTTCTTGTTTTTGTTTTGCAGAAGAAAAAAGGTTAGAGATAATTGCAACCAGAGACTAGAACAACAGTAGAGAAAATCAATGATCCTCTTTACTTTTCCTTCATTAATAGAATACCACTTGTTTGCTGTGTACATGTTTTCCCAGAATGCCGATGGTAATTCTAGCTTCCCTTGTGGCTAGATTTGATAATGTGATAACTTATGATCTGTTGTTCTTAAGTAGAAATGATGAGTTCTTAAAGGAGGGGCCTATCCTTCTTTCCCTTCTCCAGTCTGCTTATACAAATATGATGGTGCACCATCGTAGACCTTGCACTGCCCATCGTGCTGGCTGAGCATATGATGGAAGGGTCCTGGGTCCAGTCCTGTATGAAACAAATCTACCCAACCAGTTGTACACTACTGATCCGGGAATTTATGTGGGAGAGTAGTGTATTCAGTGTAATTAGTAGCATATTTGTTTATGAGCCCCTCCTCCCTCCACCTTCTTCTATTTCTCACAGCTAAACCTTATTCTCACTGATACAGTTACTCTAGTATTACTTTTGATGGCAGGGATAATAATTCATAAATAATTTTATCCCAGGGAAATAAGCACAATTTCAGGTACTTAATTCACGTTTTCTCAATACATTTAAATAAAAGATAATCTTGATAGGAGTGGGTATCAAGGAATGAAAACATGAAAGCATACCATTAAAAAAAAATAGTAGGGACCCAGAACCCTTAATGAAACATGGTCATGCAAGGAAAGAGCCCAGTCTGGAAACTGCTGAGTAGTTTATGGAATGAGGGCCTGACTCTGCAGAAATTAAGAGGAACCCATCTTGTCATACTAAGTCCAGTAGAGAAGGTTTTGCTGGTATAGGAGAAAGTCATTGTTATGTTCGTTTTGATTATAATAGTTCAGGAAATACTAAGAAACCAAATATGTGCTAGAATATTATAGATAACACATTATATAAAATTTATAGTCTAATAACCTAATTCTTAAGTGTTGATTATAAGTAGTATTTTGCCATTTGCAACTGTTTTAGTATGACATACAAATACAAATATATCATTTCAATTAGTGACAAAGTTATGAGTAATTATTATGTGGCATGATATTTCACATCCAAATGTATGAACTCTCTTTCCTCTCTACCCAACCACACACATTTTCAGCCCTCTTTGTAGTAGCTAAATTTGTAATTTTGGTTATATAAATTTTGGGTTTTATGTGATTATGACTAGATTAATGCAGTTTACAGTTAAGTACTATAACTGTTTTTTCCTGAGCATTTTATTTTCCCTGGAGGTAAAATTCTCTCTGTCTCTCTCAACTTCTTTAGTCTTTATGTTTTTAACTTCAGTTTATCCCTAAACTATATAAATCTCTTAACATGTTCAAGCCCATTGGACATTAAATCGATTTTATCTTCTTTAGGAGCCTTCTGATCTACCGTGAGTTGGGTCAGTTGTTCCCTAGGTTTGCCTTATACCTGTCTACTTCAGATGTTTCTTCACCATCATTCTGAGGATTCCCTTTTCCCCTTCTCTTGAGTTGGAGAATTGTCCTGGAATTGTCCTCTTTCTTGGTATCCCTCCTTGTTTTGGTGGAACACATCTTCTAGTAACTTCCTGAGAGAGAAAATGTGGACAGCAAAATTATTTGAGATTTCTCTTGTTTAAAAAATGCCTTTACTATATATTCACACTTGATTTAATGTCTCTTTTGGTATGGTATTCTAGGCTGGATATAGTCAGAAGGTTTTTTCCTGGAAGTTGTTTTCTAGCTGCTAGTGTTGCCATTAAAAAGGGTGGTGTAATTCTGATTCCAGATATTTTTATGAAACCTCTTTCCTCTTGGGCAGCTTATAGGATCCTACGTTCATCTTTTCAGTATTCAGAAATTTCACTGAGCTATATATGCTGTATTTGGGTCTATTTTCATCACTTTTGCTGAATACTCATTGTGTCCTTTGACTTAGGAAACTCCTGTCCTTCAGTTTGGGGTATTATTCTCGAATTATTATATTGGATTTCTTCTCCTTGTGTTTTCTGTTCTTTTCTCTAGAACTCATAAGTTGAAACTCCTCGACTTTAAATCTTCTCATTTGTTTTCCATTTGTTTTTATTTTTATTCTGTTTATCCTGCTGTTTCCTCAGCTTATACTTTTCTAAACTCTCTCGCCTATTATTTACCTCCTAACGGTAAACAAATGTGTATACATGAAGTACATACATGTGGTAAAAACACATGGCAAGTGCTTTTATTGGCTGTAATTGTTGCTCTTGTTTAGGTTTGTTTGTTTGTTTTTTGCTCTTGTTTAGTTTTGTAATTGTTTGGAGGGAGAGGTCTTTGGTTTTGATTCTTTGGCTTATTAGCTGTATGACTTTGGGCGAGTTTTATAATTTTTTTGACTCCTATTTTCCTTGTTTGTAAAATGTGAGTAAGTTCTATCTCTCAGATGTTTGTGAGCATCAACTGAGAATATATATATGAAAATACTTAATAAACTTTGTATGGAGTTAATAGTTACTACTTGCATCTTTCAGATATGGAAAGTTTCTTTGAAAGAAAATGATGGCTGAATTTTCATGTTATTTTTAAGATTACTTGATTACATATGTCTATTTTTCTCACATCTAAATGAGCTAGATGAACTTAAGCTAAGTGCTAATGCTGCCTTTTAAATAACTTACTTAATACTCAACCTCATAATGTTAGGCTGAAGAGAGATGAAAATATTTATTCTGTGAAAAGCTCTGGCTTTACTTCAGATTGTATAAATCTGTGTAATGTAATAATTATTTAAGAATGACGTGATTATTAATTTAAACCCAAGAAGGGAATATTTATTGGAATTTGTTTGTTTATTTTTCTTAAATGGTACTTGAGATTAGGAAAAATGGAATCTTTTAGGTTTTATCAATAGTATAAATGTAATTTCAAATGTTAGCTCATTTTTGTTAATGGTGGCTTTTTGTTTGTTTGTTTTGTTTTAAGGTTTTTGGATTCAAAGCATAAAAACCATTACAAGATATACAATCTGTAAGTATGTTTTTTATTTGTATGCTTACAAATATCTTCTAAAATAACTATTAAGTGAAAGTTATTTCCTTGTTAGAATCAGGTAGAGTTAATGATATATTTTAACAGAATTGTGTTCCTAAAACAATTAGTCCATGACGTTTGATTAAGAGCATTGTTAGGTCATTCAGAAAGCATAGTGATGAGGTCAAAACGATGTTGGCACACATTCACTTTACTTGATCTGGTTTAAATGACTTGGCATCTAGCCCATCTTTGAGCCAGTAGCCTTGTGGTGACTTGAATTGTAATTCACAGCAGAGCTTTTCTGTTAAAGCTTTAATAACCTCTTCCATGGAGGTGTGCTTCAGAGTTGGTGTGGTTCTGTTTATTCTGGTCTTTAGGTCATTCAATTGAAACAGCATTTCGGGTATTCTCCAACTGTATATAACATAAATAAGTTACCTAAAATTGTTGAGTTGGGTGGTTTCTGTTGTTTGGGGCAGGGATGTAAGGCTTGCCCGCTCGGTACAGCTGGTTTATCTTATCTTTAACCTTTTGTTTTTCTTTTTGACTTTGTCAGTAGGAATGTGAAAAGGAAAAAAGAACAAAAGAAAAATGGGAAGAAAATATTTTGTCATTTTTGCCCTTGAAGACTATTATTCCTTCCCAAAATACTGATCCATTTTCTACCTTTTAAAAAATGGTATATGAAATGTGTTATTTTTCTCCTTGGTTTTTATTTTTCCTCTGTGATGTCTGTAAATTATGCAGCAGAAAAAATTTTAATCTGTAGTTACATTTCCTGATTGTCACAGTTTCTGTAGAATTTATTTCTCAAATGTAAGAGCAAGATTCTTTTCTGCCTTTGGTGGGCATTTAAATCGTCACCAGAAAGGATGAGAGATTCTGTGTGCTTTGTTGGCTTATAGGATGTTGCTTTTCTATCTTTAATTTAGTGATCTATCTTTAATTGAGCAATAAGACCTCAGAAGACTTACGAGTAAAGTAGACACCATTATTGTTTCTTCTAGTGAGTTTTCATTAATTTCCTCAGATTCACAAAGAAGCAAACATTTATGCTGATTTTGCCACATATTAGACCTTGTAAAACTTGCTGGCGGTACAGAGGTGAATAAGATACCATTTCAGTCTTTGGTAGTTTTTATAGTCTAAAGTGATAAGTAGACATAGTATTGCAGAAGAGGTAACTTGTATACAACAGAGCTGTGTGGAGAACAGTGGAAATAGGACTTGTATCCTCTAGGCAAGTTTTCATAAAGAAGGGCATTTTTGAGCTGGGGTGAAGGAATCCGCTGAGACTCTCCTGGAGACCTCCAGGTGGGGCATATGGCATTGCGGGCAGAGGTTGGCATGGAAGAAGGCGGTTGGCATGGAAGAAGGTGGTTGGCATGGTGGGGTTTAGAGTATGGCAGATAATCCATTATGGTCAGATTCGGGGGTAGGGTATGGAGGGTGTGGGGTGACAGGTAACAAGGTGAAAGAAAGGTGCTGCAGAGACTTGGCGTGTAGGTGGGCCCCGGCTTACACATGATCTGTGCATAGATCTTCCTCTTGTCCTGATTAACCTCCTGTAACAACAAGCCTTGTTGCAGATGCCAGAATGCTTCAGTGGAGGAAAATAAAAACCACAAAGCTTTATACTTTTGAATAACTAGATTCAGAAGCTGAGTTAAAAAAAAAAAAAAAAGAAAAAAGAAAAGAAAGCACAGAACAAGAAGTGTCAAGCTGCAGTCTATTAAGTGAGTCAGTGCAGGATTAGACTCTTAAGATTAGGCATTTAGAGTCCCAGAAGGAAGGTAGAAAGATACCAAAAACAGATTCTGCCTTTTTCAAAATTTTATTCGAGTTTAACATTATATCCAAAGAAAAGGAAGGAAATTCTTTTCAATCCTGTATTCAGTGGCTTCCTACTTCCAGAATTTAGGACCTAGGCTTGCACTGTCAGTACTGTGGCTCACTTAACATTATTATGGCTATAGGTGGCATGGGGAGCTAGTCTGGGAACATGGCTGCCCTTTTACTTTTGTGTTTCTAAACACAGGATCCCAGAGTTAATGAACCGTCTCTTTGTTAATTGAGTGTAGCTTTTGGTATATATATTTCAGCTCCCCTTCCCCAGTTCATTTGATGGAGTCATAGACTTTCAGAACTGGAAAGTATCTGAAAGAGATCATTTAGTCCAACCTTCTCATTTTACACATGGGGAATCTGAGGCCTGGAGAAGTTAAGTGAGTTGAACAAGGTCACATGGGTACATATGGTAGCAGACCACCCACCGTTGACACCAGTCTTCCTTTCTGGTTTTGTTGTCATTTGTTTTAACCTCCCCAAATTTTACTTCAGAAGTTTCTAGAACTACCAGGTTGTAGCATGTTTTGATTTCTGATGTCACTTTTTATTCTCATTACCCCTATTTGTATTTCTGGCTCTGGGTAAGTGAGTCTGGCAAGCAGCAGCTGTTTCTCTTTTCTTTCTTTTATTTTTGGGATGTTAATTCTATGTGATGTATATCTTTGCAAATATATACACTGAAAGTCTTACAATATTGACACTAGACATACATGTATTTAATGGTATATTAAACTTTTTATGGCAATTGTGATGTGCGGATGAAGAACAGTACTTAATATGGACTTTTTAATAATTGACTGAATCTGTTTATGTCTCTATATTATCAAGCGTTCAATAAATTATCTTAAGAAAGGACAAAATTAGCTTCATATCATTAATCAAATTTGGGTATGATGATGCTTAGTGAATTTGTTTTGGGCAGGTGTGTGTATTTCATGTTTCTATGTTCCTCTGTATACCTGTAGGCTGGTGAGGGTAAGAGGAGAAGGGAGGATGATGGGGATAGAGGCATAACACACTTCTTGCCTTTGAGGACCTTAACTGTTCACTGGATACTTGTTTTTAAGAGGGTTACTCTATTTCATTGTGTATTCTATTTGACACACAACTCTCCATCATTTGGTGATGAACCTCTACCTGTTGTTAATTTTTATCTGTTAAGGTTTCTTTTTAAGATAGTGATGTTGAAGAGAGTTAGAGACCTGTATACTTCGCTAATGCTTTGGGAAGTCTCACTTATCTGGAAGCTTTTCCTGTTAGTCTTACTCTTCCTTCACTTTCTGTCAACCCCTTCATTAGAAACTCTTGCAATGCTTCTTCATCTCTCTTGTCTCATATAAGCCAATATAAGGTGAGGATTTTAAAAAAGGTATCTTTTACCCTGAATTTTAATTTTAAGGAAGTGTAAATGGTCAGATTTACCTACTACTTGTCTCAGTCAAATCCCATTTTCCATTTATGTATCTTCAGTTTTAGTTTGTTGAAGGACTTATCAACTAACATAGCACACAAACGTTATAAGGAATTGGGTATGTGCACATGCACGTGTGTGTGCACATATGCACGGTTATTGGAGAAGGTCTTAATTAAAGAAGAGAGTCATCATTCTTATTCTAGCAACCCCTCCTCCAGATCACTTCCATTACTACAGGCCCCGGTATATGTTCTCACATACTCTTCATCCACTTCATCGATACCTGTAGAGATTTTCATAACCTTTTCATGTTTTCATGGTCACTTTTTGTTGGTTCTATCTTTTATGCCAAATACTGCTCTAGTAGGAAGGCTGATTTTGAGTAGAATTTGTTTTTGCTTTTGTTTTTGAAGCTGTTCTCTATTTTGTATTGTAAGTGGAAAAAGTATGGAGCTGTATTGGGAAAAGTTTTGACTTTTGTCACCAGAGGACCTGGGCTTGAGTCCTGGCTCTTCTAAATCTTAGCTTTCTCATATATAAGATGGAGATTATATTTTCTATTATTATATTGGTGTGACTATGAATTAAAAAACATGGAAACTCCTTTGTAAGGTTGTGTACATGTGGTAAACATGTAGAAGCTCATTAGTTCCATTTTTCCACCATTTCTGCCTCTCAATAGTAATATTTGAGAATCAGTTTATGATGTAGTCTTAAGCAGTACTTGTCAAACCAAATGTGTGAGCTCCTGAAAAAGCAGGAGAATTTTAGAAGACTAAAGCTGTGTGTTGATTTTTCTGTTATGCTGCCATGAGACCAGCATCTTTGAGCTTTGTTTCCTAGCCTGTTCCTTGTCCCTCACCTTTTAAGTCCTATCTTTACATGAGTCTTTATAAAATATTCTGAACTATTTACCAGACCTCTTCTTTAATCTGTATTAAAGATAGTGTAAAATGTGACTATTTTCTTGGTCAGTCTTCCTCTTACCTGTCATGTTTTGCATAGGAGTGAGTATGAAATTATTTAGCAAGGGTACATAAATATGCATATGGCATTACTAAATGATTTTTTTGAGGAAAACTCAATATATTATAAGTGAAAAGGGGGGAAAGCTTTGTTTTAAGTAGTAGTATTAAAGTTGATTTATTTCAGGTCTGACCATTTAGAAAATAGTGGATTCTGATTTGCTTATAATTAGTTCAGCTTTCATGTGGATTAGGATTTAAAACCTTTTAAAGTAGAGGAACCATACAGATATCTTTAGGATTTCTTAAATGTGAAATACATGTCCACAATCACATATTGAAACTCTTAGGGCCAGTGTGTCTCTGCATTCAGAATTTTTCCCTTTGCAGAAAGATAACATGGAAGCATAAACTTACTAATATTACATAACACTCCTCTGGGGTCTAGGGCAAAATGGTCTTCCTACCATTTTCACTCTTTACTCTTAACTGTATTAGTTAAAGAGTGCACACTGTCATAAACTCAGATCGGATGCTGCCACAATTGAGCCTGTCATAAGTTTAACAGAAAATGTTAAGATATTTCAGACTTTGGGGATTTCAGAATTGGAGAGGAAGGGATTGTACAATGACCTTGACTTGTTTTAAAACGCTAAGTTTTTATTTTAAATAATTTTTAAAAATCTCATTTGGTTAGTAGCTGTAGTTACCATGATTTTGCTGACCACAAATTCAAGTGTGGGATCCCTTTCAGAGCCTTCTTCATGTTTGTTAACACACCTACTAACCATGAGTAAACCAGTGCATGATGACAAACATGTTACTACTATTAAAGAGACCAATTTTAGTATGCTCTAAGTAATATAGAGTTAACATTTTACTACTCTGTATTTATTTTACTTCTTATTCCTTCATTACTCTGAGACTTTAATTAAAACTCGTAACTGAGAGATTTTTGACAAAGATTACCTTTGTTAGAAAAGTCTGCCTTTTAACAATTTTTTAGTAAGTGTAGTTTTTGAGTAGATTAGTGTCATTCACTTTTTTTAAAAAAATTTTTCTTTGCCCTTATAATTTTACTATTTAAAAAATTTATCTTTTTAAATAGTACTTCAAGAAAACGTTGTATACTCAACTCTGGGGTAAAGACTGTACTGTGGCTCATTAGGTGTTTGTACATACTTGGTGAAGTCAAACATATACTCCCTTAGCATGCAGGAAGTTTCAGGGGACATGTGCAGCTGAGCGGCATCACAGGTTTTGTGAGCAAGTAATGGAAGCCCTAAGTGCATAACACCTAAGATCAGTTTTCTTAATGGTAAAATGGGGATAATGACACTACCTACTTCATAGAATTGTTAGGATTGAAAGAAGTAGTTAATACAAAACAACATGATGCCTGGTACAGTATAAAAGTTCAGGAAATGTGTGTTACTATACTTTTTTTTTTTTTTTTTGCCAGTGCAAAAGATAACTTTAGATCACATTTAAACTTTTCTTTTAGGTGTGCTGAAAGACATTATGATACCGCCAAATTTAACTGCAGAGGTAGGTATTAACTGCCACGTAATGTATTTCTGTTATATAACTTAAAACCAATAGACCAAATCTTCTTGTCATAGCAGTAGTGAATAAGCTCAATTATTAAGTGATGTAAATATTTACCTTAAAGATGGTCTTAGACAATTTGGAAAAATTTAATTTTACTTTTGTGTTTTAGGGAACAGTTACCATATAAACCTGCCAGTACTGGTAGGAATACTAAAATGCAGAGTTGACTGTAAGAATTAGGAAAAGTTTCTAGACAAACCTTAAAATAAAGAAAGGGTTATATCTACTGTTGGAGGCATTTGGTCTAATAGTAAAGGATTATAGGAAGAGCAAAGCAGACAACGGAGTAACTCCGTGGAGCCGTGGCCTAAAAGGGGCAAAAGCTTATGACAAATGTGGATAAGAGGAGCCTGACAAGTGGGAGCAGGAGCTGCTTTAAATGAGTTCTTCTCCATGTGTAGTGAATTTTTCTGAGGTCCCATAAAAACCTTCCCTCATTGTTTGTGGAACCCCTTGAGCCATGAGAGACCTGGAGAGTGAAGAAGCTTGGCAGATGCTACTATGATAGAAAGAGAGGGTGGAGTCCATGCGCTCCATGTTGTGTTTGCGGTGGATCCCTTCTGACAATCTAGATCGGATGTTCAAACAGCTGGTTTGAGAATTCAGAGGTGCTAGTGGTGAAAGCCAGTACAGATCCACTAAGAATTTTTCCTTTTTCGTGAATTTAAGCTACTGCTTACTAGGCAAAGCGTGTTTTAGTCAACGTTTACCTAGCTTTAAATAGACATTTAACAGTTTCCTGGCTGTTTTGTGTGCCAGTGGAGAGATGAAGATGGAATGCTGAGGCCCAGGTGAAAGCATCCCAGCGACTCTCTGTAATGGTCATTGTCGTCTCCCAGGACCACTCACCTGACACACTGAATCCGGTTCCATATTAGTGATGATGTGACTGAAGATAGAAGGCATACTTCTCACATATTTAGATGACACAGAGGACAATTATGTACATTAGATGTCAGTCAGGATTTGTAAGGGTTTTAGTAGAATGGAACTGCTGAGGCAGGGACCAGTAAGAAAAAATTTAATAGTGATATAGTTGAACTCCTGTTTCTGAGCAACTTAAAAAACACAACAACAAAACCCCTCTGACTATAAGCAAAGAGAAACTTTGGGTTTTTATAACTCATGTGAAAAGACCTGAAGCTTCATTAGATACACTTTACTACAACTGTATACGTTTTTGTAAGTAGTTTTTTTCAGCTTCTTTTGTAAATGTCTTTAAAATCACGTGTAGTATACAACACTAACATTTGCAAGACCATCTTTAAATAACACGCTTAGCATTTTTATTATATGAAATATAAAAATCAGTCCTTTACATTGTTGATTGATTGGTAATTTATATCTTCTCTGGAATATATGTTTTGTGGTGATGTAATATTATAAATATTATGACTCCTTTTGTCAGAAAACGCATTGAGAGCCCTGACAGGAAACCTGCCTACATGACATTTCATTTTGAGTTTGCCTCCCTCTCTGACATGTTGCCTTCTGCTACCTCTCCATTACAAAGTTTCCTCTTTCATAAAGTGGGGAAAATAATGCTCAGCCTCTGTCTAGTGGGTAGGTTTAAGAATTGAGACACTAGTTTCTATTCAAATATTGGTAAATTATCAGGCAGCAAATTATTTTTCTCTGGAGTTCACTTTTTCTTTTAAACATCTATTAAGCTTATATGCAACATTTCTAAAGTTAATCTACTTTAATAAACAATTCAGGAAAGACTTTTTTTTCCCTAATTCTGAGGTTATCCTTTTACCACAGTTGCACAGTATCCTTTTGAAGACCATAATCCACCACAGCTAGAACTTATCAAACCCTTTTGTGAAGATCTTGACCAATGGCTAAGTGAAGATGACAATCATGTTGCAGCAATTCACTGTAAAGCTGGAAAGGGACGAACCGGTGTAATGATTTGTGCATATTTATTACATCGGGGCAAATTTTTAAAGGCACAAGAGGCCCTAGATTTCTATGGGGAAGTAAGGACCAGAGACAAAAAGGTAAGTTATATTTGATGTTTTTTTCTTTCTTCTTCCTTGATCTGAGCATTTATTAGAAAACAGCTTTTTAAAAAGATGGTTGGTAACAGTTACAGTTGGTAACTGTTGTATAAGCAAATGACTGAATCTCTCAATTTTTCTCTTCATGCTGGCATTTTCATATCATGCTAGTAAATCTTATGCATTAACTGTATGGCATATTTGGTCTTATAAAATCCTGGCAGAGCATTTAAAGAAGCAGTACGTTGAAAAAAAGTAAGCTTGATATTTCTGAACCTTGCTTGAGAGTAAGATGTCTTTGGGTAATAACTTGGATGCCATTTCCTACTAAAGTATGGTCCTTTATAAGTACATGAAAATTATTCTTTGATATGAATATTCACGAATATAGTTATAATTAAGATTAGTCAAAGGTTCTTCTGTTATTCAGAAGGCTAATAAAGACGATGTTGGAAATCACTGACAAACTTAATCTATGTAATATGTTTGAGGGGAGAACATAAAGTCAGGAGAAGTTTCATAATAATTTCTAAGAGATTCATTTCTTTGGATGGTAAATGTGACAAAATATGTTTATGTTTTTTACAGAGAGATTTTGTACATTTCTCTGTCTCTGAGAAGGAAAAACCCAAACCGCTCCAGATAGAGGGAGAAACTCACCTAGATAAAGAACTCTCTTGATGGAGACATTACAACTTTATTAAGAAATTTATTCTAGTTTTAATAACATTTACAATCAGGAAGGTTCTCTTCCAGTTTAAGTTGCTTGCCTGCCTGCCTACCTGCCTGCCTTCCTTTAATTTTTAGTGTGGGCTTTGAGCTCGTGACCCTGAGATCAAGATCTGAACTGAGGTCAGGAGTCGGACGTTTAACTGACTGAGCCATCCAGGCACCCCTAAGCTGATTTCTTTTTAATTCAACTTCAAAACAGAAACATGATCACTTCTATTATTTTAGCTGGTGATTGCATTGATTCCTGCCTCCTTTTCTCCTTCCTCATTTCTTATTTTATTTATCTTTGTGATTTTTAAAAATTACTTCTAGAGATGCTAGAGTGTTGTGTATTGGTGATAGTTTATAAAACTGAATCTCATGTTAGTGCTTGATTTTAGTAAATATTCATTATAGTAGATTGCCTTACATTTCTTTAGAAGTTGTGTATGTCCTGAGATGATAGTAGTGGAGTGAATTCTTGAGTGGAAGGCCTGAGATGTTTACTTTGGTTCATTTTTTTCATCATCTAGAGGGAAATAGTTGCTGTTACTGATTAAAAATATAAAAGGTAAATTGTTCTACACTTAAGTGAGTAAGTCCAGGGCAGCACAGGGGAAAGAGACTGAATGGAAAGAAAACAATAGAGAAACAGGTAGAATCAAAGTACAGTAGCTAAAGTAGTGGTAGAAGTTTAGAGCAAGCAGGGTTGATGAGCAGTAGACACTGTATGTATTTGTGGGAAAGAAATCAAATCAAAAGAATTTCAAATAAAAGTAGAGGAGCTGTGTATTATGGAGCCAGAACACTAGATTTAAGCTCATGGCTCTTTTTTTTTTTTTTTTTAAGATTTTATTTATTTGACAGAGAACACAAGTAGGCAGAGAGGCAGGCAGAGATAGAGAGAGAGAGAAGCAGGCTCTGCACTGAGCAGAGAGCCCGATGCAGGGCTCAATCCCAGGAACCTGGGATCATGACCTGGGCCGAAGGCAGAGGCTTTAACCCGCTGAGCCACCCAGGCACCCAAAGCTCATGGCTCTTAAAGGATTTATGTGACATATGTTCTAGAAATATGATGAAAGCTATAGTCTCTCACTAAAAATGTACATGGTATACATGAACATAAAATTTTGCTTATAGTTTTTAATTACACAGATTTTTTAAATATGGAAAATAAAAGGAGTCTTTATAAGAATTATGTCCCCTTTTATTTTTTATTCATTTATTTTTAAGATTTTATTTATTTGACAGAGAGATCACAGTAGGCAGAGAGCAGGAAGCAGGCTTCCTCCTGAGCAGAGAGCCTAATGTGGAGCTCGATCCCAGGACCCTGAGATCATGACCTGAGCCGGAGGCAGAAGCTTAACTTACTGAGCCACCCAGGTGCCCCAGTGTCCCCTTTTTAAATGGAAAAAGCAGTGGCTCTTTGAGGTTAATGATGAAATCTCAATGGTTACAGATTAATCAGAATTAAACTTTGGTTTTGCCAATAGGAAGTTTTATGAAAGGGCTGCTAGTATTTATATCATAAATAATACATTAAAATTATGCCATTATCTTTGACTTGACAACTTCTTTGTCATCTTTTATATCCAATCAATTTTGACTATGTTTTTGGTGAAAACAAGTGCTTAAAATGCTATTTCATGAAAGAATGAAAGAGCAAATGAAATCTGTAGATTCTTTTGTCAGATGAAAGTAAGCTTGTATCAAAAAATTAAAAATTCTCTAAAATTCTCCAGAAAAATTCATGTTGCATCATTTTCTTTGCCTTGGTTAATGAGATCATTTTTGGCAAGATTCTGGCATAACGCTATGTTAGGAAGGGAAGGATTATGACTTCATATTTTTAGTTTTAAGGTTAAAGAATTAAATTGTGCAAACAAGTTTGTATTTTATCCAGTTGACTGCATTTAAAATCATGGTTGTAGAATTTTGCCTTCTGAAACTAGTGAACTTATGGGTAGAAAAGCATTTCATAATTGCTCCCATTTCTTGACAAAACCTCTTGAGAAGCCCTTGATTGAATGTCTTGGCTCTCCTGAATTTGGCAATTTTCATAGCAGTAGATTTTTCATGAAACGCCCTCTTGTACAGACTGTGGTTCGAGGCTTGGCACTGCTAGAGCAGGCTACTTCCCCATCAATGGCTAGAATTTCTCCCAGGATGGAGCTAGAATCTTGTACCCCATGCACAGTGAGGAACACAGCAGTGAGTGCCACAGTGATGTGCAGAGCGCTGTCTTTCCCCAAGCAACAAAGCCAGAACTTTTGCCAGGTGTTAAGGTGTACTGTCTGCCTAGAAAATATTGAGATTTCTTGAGGGGAAGGTTTTTTGGGGGCATTTTGAAAATGTTAATGTTCCCCCGAAATTTCCAAAGAGTACTCTAAAATAAGTATTATTCTTTGATTGTGTTACCATGTGTGTGTACTTGATGAAAACCGGTAGCTGGCTAACCCGAGAAGTCGTCATCATATACTGAAGGGAAGTGGTATTTCCAGTCCTCTCATGACTTGCTTCATAGTCTTAGGAAAAGAGGTCAGTTTTTCTGGGAGTGGACAGATTTGTTTGCTAGAGATAACTGCAACAGTCTTAACTTTTCTTTTGCAAGCTACAAACATGTTTGACCATTTCTAAAGTATTTGTCTTCACCACATTGAACTATACCTTTTTTGTTTGTTTGGCATTATAACCAGCAGACTTGTAGAGTGCTTTACTCGGGATTTTGAGTTAGAGGGTAATCAAAGGTTATTGTAGTAGTCTACCTTTTTCTGACCAAGCTGTGCTTTTACATGTGCTCTCTTTTCCCCTCTTCCGCACAAACCCACACACATACCTCCCCTGTGTGAGAGTTGGCTAAATGCTTATAATCATGAGAACCAGCCATGTAAGGAGCACTTGGGATAGTCTTTCACACCATACTCAGGGATACAAGTGAAACCCAAGGATGCTTAAACAGTTTAAGTTAGATCCAGGAGAAGTCTTCCTAATGAAAAAATGAAGACATATTTTAATTTATCATTGGGAAAATACTGTATTCCTTACCATCTGAAAATATTGTCAGTTCTCTTGCTCTGTAAAGGTGAAGAGAGACTTAGTAAACTGGCAAGGCCCAAGGGATAGTGTTGTGAAATAGGGGTCAGAGTGAAAAGATAGCAAGAGAAGTGTTTATAAAAATAAAATACAGTATACTGTAGAATGTGAACATCCCTCCATTATCAGCATAAATGCTTCAGGCACACAGCACTCTTCTCTTACGGGTTTGAATCTCCCCCAGGTGGAAGTTAACAGGCTAACAGAATGGAGTTCTGTTAAGGAAAATTGAGTTAAGGGTATCCTCAGTAAAATTGTTATGCTTAGCTAATACATTATATCGAGATTCAGAGTTAAGTAATTTGGCCAAAATTGATCACTTTTAGCATCTTGGAGTCAAAATAAATCATTGAGATCTGTCGTGCTTTAGTTCATGATTAATCAATATACCCAGACCATTTTTGGATGAATTAGTCACAGCTGTCATCTAAAGCAGTATCCTAAATGTGCTCCTACCTTTACTTCTGTATATATTTAAAAAGGCAAAAAGAAATTTAGGAGCAGATGCTGTTAATGAAGCTCTGTTCCATTTGCACGGTTTCATTTGCATTTTATGTTGAAACAGTGTTAGAAAGTTCGATTAAATAGATAAAGATTATGGGCATAAGATTATGAGCCTTTTTTGGCAGGAATTTTTCTTACTTTAAAAATGATAAAACGGAGGCCCAGAAAGGTGAAATGCTTTGATTAAGATGATTCTCGAACAGTTAATGATAGCATTTAGAGTAAAATTTGAGTACCCTGAACGTTGTTGAATCCTGGAACTGCAAAAGAATTTTGTGGCTGTTTAGAATTAATCTCTATGGGGACAAGCTGTCCCTAAATGGGCCTATTTTGACAAGGCTCCTCAGTTTATACCCTTTTTTACTGATGCCTAGGAATTTGGTGGCCCCTGACCTAAGTACAGATAAAGGCAGCTTGAAGTTGTTAGTCTTATAAATATAATGCTGAAGGTTTCCTTTAAATCTTTGAAATTTAATTGTCTAACAATTTTCAGACAGATCAGACGTTTAACTAATGGTTAGGGTGCTAGGGAAATAATCTGTTTTTAGCCTTTAATAAGTATAGTTTCATCATGAGAAATGAGCTAAGCTGAACATGGTAAAGCTGTTGTCATTCAACTGTGGAATTCTTCCAGGGAAGTAAGTATCTTATAGTAAATATAACTGATTATCCAGAGTAGTTTTATTCTTGAAACACCTGCTAAAAATTTATCTTCTTGCCAGTATTTCCTTTTAGGTTGAATGTATAGATTCGTATTTTTGTAACTGTGAACCATTATTACGGGAGATACATATATTTTGTCAGTTTTTCAGCTTATATAGCATTAATTTTACTAAAACTGTCTTTAATGTGACTTTGCCTGTATCCTTAATTTCAGTTGTAGGGAAACATTAAGAAGGAAGTTGTGTTCTGGTGACGTTTATATGGGAGGATATGGTTTCTTCTCTTCCCTCCTTCCTCCCCCCTCCCCCTTTTCTCCCCCCCCACCCCTCTTTGTTATGGAGAAAGAAGACCCAGTTGGCATGTTTTAGTGAAGAATTTGTGGACTTGGCAGGGACTCTCCTCAAACTAATCTGGTGCAGTGTTGTCATTCCCTCAGCTTCCCTCAGTGGACTTGGTGCAAATTAAATGGCAAAGCAGTGGGTGCCTGCTGACCCTACAGTGTGCGGTTGTGTTAGTGATGCCCAAATGGTGCTTGAGGCTTTGAGTGTTGCCGAGAATTCAAAGTGCAACTGATACCTCCTCTAAAGAAACGTATTTCCCAGAGCAGGATAACTGCTTGATGGAAACAAGAGTCCTTCTTTTATTCAATAATTGAGAAGAAACTTGTATTACACTTCCCTAAGAGTAATTCCTTTGCAGATTTGGTCCTTTTTCTTCATGAGTGAAACAGGCTCTCAGCAACTCCCTCTCCTGCCCCCCCAGGAGAGCTTGGTGCAGGTTAAATCCCAGGGCAAGTGCCTGTCTAGTCCTGTGCTTCACACTGTCTGCACTTAACACTTATGTATCGGAATGAGAATAAACTCACAGCATTTATTGTAAGCTATGAATAAGTTTTAAAGCATCCTACTAATACTGGTAAGTATGTATTTTGGAAAGAGTCCCCAAATTTCTGAATTCAGAAGCAAACTTTAGTTACATAACAAACCCATCCAGAATTTCTGCTACTCCTCTCTCTTTCTGTTGCTTTCCCCCTTCTAGAATGGTGGCAGGCAAAGTACACGTTAATCTTTATTTTCTTTGATTAATTTTTAGGAAAAAATATTTGAGCTTTTGATTTCTTTTTTTGTTTTGCTTTCAAAGCAATTATTAGAGACAAAATTCATATATATTATGATCTCTGTACATGAGTTCATTAGCTTATCTGTAATGAAGACTTAAACTTTCTAGAAATAATAAGTATTAACTTTATTCTAAGTGATCCCATGAAGAGGAAATTTTCTGGTTTCTCTGAGGAGTGAATTTTCATGTCCTGATTGTATAGTCAGCTTACTTTTTTCTAGCTACTAAATTTCTCCATATGATAACATAAAAAAATTTTCTAGTTTTCCCCTTCACTTAAACTCTAATTGTTCTCATTTTCAGTAAAAACAAAACAAAAAGAACTCCTAATACAATATTCTTATTTTTTTAACATATTAATTCTTTTGGGCTAAACTGTGTTCCTCTAATACATGGTATTTAAGCCTGTCATACAATCTATACATTCATAAAATTATAAGGTTTTTATACCTTGAAGGATTTTAGCAATGATTTAGTTAAGGCCTGTTCTAATATAAATGATCAAATAAATCTGTAAAGATCAGTCTCTCCTAGGTCATTTCATCTGTCTGTGTAATGTTATTCAAAACTGTCTCCTAACCTCAAATCTAGTATTTTTTCTACAGTACTGTGTTCTTCTGTCCAAATTATACTTCTGTATTATTTTGATCCCCAAAGTAGAAATAGAAACTTAAAAAAGAAAAAAAGAAGTAGCTATATTATAACATATTAGAATTCTCTCAATATCTACTCACAGAAGCCCAACTCAAAGAGTGTAAACCCAAGGAGACCTTTATATTGACTTACATAACCTTAAAAGCTCTGGCCTGGACTTAGATGCTTAATAGGTGTTGGTAATCTTTCTCTCAGCTCTCTCCTTTGCTCTGTATGTGCTTTCTTTTCAGGCATTCTCCTTGCAAATAATAGCAAGGTATGACTCCTGGCGACTCTGGTGTTACATCCTGGCTATTTTAGCAACTACAGGAGGAAGAGAGCTACAGTTTGAGTGAATATTCCTAGATTAGGTTCTGATTTACCTGGATTAGGGCATGTACCCATCCCTGAACTGAACATTCTGGCAAGAGGCTTGGGACATGTATCTGATGCTGAAGAATAGATCCCATCCCATCTCCATCGGACTGCAGGGGGACTGATAGCTTTCCCAAAGGGGAAGGGGTGCTGTGCAGAGAGACCTGTGCCCCTTGTCTGCTTCATACTATTCACAGAGATCTGTGATTCATGCAGCACTGATGTTGATAGGTTACTCAAAAGTAGTTCCATGGAGTTGGAGCTCTGTGATACTCTAAACTTTGTGGAGGCTCTTCATAGTTGGGAAAAATAGTGCTCAAACAGGTCACGACTTCTTTGTGTGCTCTTAGTGAAACCCAGGACATCGGAAGATGAAGTTCTAGGCTCAGAGTCACATTTAGGTTCAGGTCCAGGTTTTTTGAACAGGATAATCATGTGCCCCAGAACTGTTTTCTCACCCTTGAAATAGAGGTGATAGTGTTTGTCTTACAAAGTGTGGTGGTATTAGGGTCATATGTACAATGCCCAGCACTTAGCTTCATAACAAAACTCCTGCCACATGGCGTCATCACAATAGTAACCATTCCTAAAGAGTTATATTCCTTCCTTTGTTGAGTTACTTTCCTGTGACGACCTTGTGAGGATTCTGAAACATACTTTTTCAAGCTTCCAGAAAACACTGTTATTTTAAAACACGACATTATTTCTGAGTTGAAAAGTGCCAGTGGAAAGTTTACTGAAGTAGAAAATTACTTTTTTGACTGAGGAATCTAGATTGTGACTTCATCTTAGAGAAGATGATCTGAAGGTACTGATGCACAGAATATGAGCAAAACATTACGTAGCTTGTGTTGTGGTATCCAGGTGGAATTCTGGCCTGGAAGTACCATGATAATATCCTAGGTTTGAAAGATGTGTTTAATCTCTACTTCTAAGTTTCTGTTCTTTAAGAGATTAATTATATACAAGAGATGTAAAACAGCTCAGGTTAGAAAAATAAGCGGTTCATTAAAGATACATCAGGCAAATGTAAATTTCAAGAGCAGATGACAGGATATCATTATCAGAGGGCTTTACAACAGAATGTGTAAAACTAGATCAGGAATGTCATTTTATATTAACACAGGGTGCACTCCACAGTGAAGAGTTAGCAGGTATGAACTCTTACATGCCAAACATAACATCAAATACAGTAAGAAATGCTGAAAGAAATGAAGAAAAAACTGATGGCAAAACAGCAATAATAGGAATCTTTAATATACTTAAAGATCAAGAAAGTACAAAATAAGAAGATGTGTAGATGGATTGAATAGTATAATAAAAAATGGCCCATAAGATCTTTTTTCTTTTTTTGTCATCCACACAATAGTTAACCAAGATTGATAATTCATTAGGCCAACTACAAAGAAAATCTCATCTCCAGGTAGAAATATATAAACCCCATTCCTTGATTATAATTCAGTACAGTGAGAGATTTTCTTAAATGTATAATTTTGATTTTTTTCCCTGTTTTTAAAGATTTTATTTATTTGTGTGTGAGAGAGAGTGTGTGCAAGAGGGGGAGGAGCAGAAGGAATCTCAAGCAGACTCTGCACTGAGCCTGGAGCCCCACGCAGGGCTGGATCTCATGACCGTGAGATATGACCTGAGTCAAAACCAGAGTTGGGTGCTTTAACTGACTGACTGAGCCACATAGGCACCTCCAGCTAGAGATTTTTAAAAAACGTTTAATCAAGTAAAATCAACTATTTGGAAATTTAAAACTAGTTACTTAAATAATTCGGGGTCAATTATATTTGGGAAATACAAATATATTTTAGAGATTACTAAGATAATAACTAATAGAGAGGAATTAATAAAGATGAAAATATAAGTTGTGAATTAGCAAACAGTAAACCTTTTGAACTAATCATTTCAAACATTGTATGAAATTGCCAATAAAAGCAATACATCTCTTTTAAAGTTCTTTTTGAGGAAAAAGAAAGGGGAAACACAAATTATACGTTAAGTTTGAGAAAGGTGAAGAACTACACTGTGGAGGTAACTAAGAATTATTTAGGTCCCCGCTAATGAATTTGACTATTTCAATGGGAAATAAGCAATTTTCAGTGAACATCATTGCTTCAAGGTGAAATCCAAAATTTGAACAGACCATCCCAAAATGAAAATGTGTAGAAGCCCTCAACATGTACCTAATCTGAATTCTGTTTCAGGTGGTGCTATCAAACTGGAAATACTGAATAATTCTGTTACTTGAGTTGGTCTAGGTGTTAGAAGATAGTTAAAACTTCCCGGATGACTGCTTGCAGTTCAGTGTCCTTAATCTGGTAAAGATAGCATACTTTAAAAAGCAGCAAGTATAGCATGGGAGAAATTAAGTTCTTTGGTTTGACCAAAAATAAAAGCACATTCAGGGGAGTTGTGTGAGGTAAGAGCGGAAAAGAGGTTGGGCTGTATTTTTATGTTGTTAATGGATTTATATAATCTGTGATAAGTTTTCTTATTTGGATAGTCACTGGGAAACCATTTAGCATTTTAAATTGTTAGTGTGATTCATCTGACACTTTCATAAAGTTAATTAAAGAGTAGGTGTAAAAATAGAAGAATAGATCAATCAGAGGCTGGTATTCATTTGACTATTACAGAATTGCAGGAGGTGATTGAACTAGAATGGCCACAGAAAGCTAGAACTGGTATTTTGAGAGGTATGTCACAAAGTCTGGATTTTGACTCTGAATAGATGTGTAGAAGTCTACTAAGAGTATCCTAAAGGAACTGAACCACTGGTGTGCTTTCCGTGTTGTGTGGACAGTATGTCTGTGTGTGTGTCTGTCTGTCTGTCTGTGTGTACTGTGTGTAGATGCTGGGTAGTTGGCCTGGGCCTTTGCCTACAGTTCTGGGATTTCCTCATTCCTCTTTTATAGCCCTGTGTAGATCACTACTCCCTCTCAGATTGTTTCCTTGACTCTAGCAGGAAGAAGATGGCAGCATCAGCAATTGGCTGTAAACTCTGGAGCTGGAGTACTAGGGTGAAACTTAGTTCCATTACTTACAAGAGTTGGGACCTTACCTCGTCTATAAAATGGTGTTACTGATAATACCCACTTCATGAGTACTAAATTATACTTAATGAAAGTACTTAGAAAAATACAAAGAACATTGTAACAGTTCAATAAATAGTAGCAGTGGTGGTATTAGAAGAGGTTTTGAGCTTTGAGCACTGGGGAAAATAGTAAATATCATTAATAAAAATAACAGAGGTTGGTCCTGCAAAAATAGGAAAGCTTCAGTTTTTGGATATGTTGTGTTTAAAGTGCTTCTGAAATTTCCAGGTAGAAATGCCCAGCTAAGTATTAGAAGTTCTGGACTGGGAGTTGGGAATCAGTTATGGAGAGGCACAGGTTTTGGAGTTAATGTTAATTGAACTACTAAGACAGAGAGGATTGACAAAGAGGGGCTCGCTCAGATCAGATTTTCAAGGTAGGCTTACTCTTAGGGAAAGAGGTTAGGTAGTTTTCTCTTACCCAGTAAGGTTAGGAGAAAACTTTCAAGAGTGTGTTCTAGGATAGAGGCAGAGAATTTTCAAAATGGCAATGAAAAATGATATAGGATGGGACTGAGAAAATAGTAGGAAATGACCGTTAGTGACACTTAAGAACTACTGACCATTAAGAAATCAGCCTTATGAAAACAGTTTCCTATGGGGTAAGGGGCAGAGGCTTACCTTTGAGAGTTATATAGAGAAGAAGGGTGACAATTTGAGAAAGATAAAAGATTTGGGGAGAGTGTGCATTTTTAGCCCATGAATGGCTTTGAATAAAAGGACAAGGGTTACCCGAGCTGTTTATTAGGAGGAGACAGGTGAAACAAAGACAAATGCCAGAGAGGGAATAATTAATAGAGCACTTACCAAAATGGAACCTAGGGAAACATGCAGTCAGTTTTATAAAATATCAGAGAATATGAGAAAATTTTAAGATGGGACAAGGGAATTCTGAGAGTGCCACACTGGGTGACCCCAAGGTTCCCAGTAGAGTAGGAGCTACATTCATTGAGGATGATGTCTAGGACAGGATAGAAAGGTGGGTTGAACAGAGTGCTGAAATCATCACTCAGTTTAAGAAGTGTGTTTTAGAAGAATGACGTATAGAATGATAGAGATTCAGAGTCATAGGTGAGACTGAGTAAAGGCAGTAGATCTTGGGACGAACACGACACATCTTTGCAGGCACTCCTCTAGGTCTGTGAACATCAGGGAATCGAAGAAGCAATGGTGGTCTTTTGTGATGATGGCCAGGAATGTGGTGTAAAGGCAACCCTGAAGAATGCCAAGTTTAGCTGAGATTAGAATGTTTAAAAGTTACCTTTGGGAAAAAAAGGTCAAGAATACAAGTAATTTTCTTCACATTTAGAGTAGAAAAGAAGAATCGTTGGTGGTTGAGGGTGGATACTTTGGGGATATAGTTACAAACCAGTTAACTTAAATGTTCTTGGTTAATTTAAATGAAAATGGAAATATTAAAAACATATAGTTATTTTTTAATCTCTAAGAGCTTCGAAGTTCAGCCCTCTTTTCATATATGTAAAATAAATTTTTGAAGATCTTTAAAATGTTCATTTCTTAGATTTTAAAAGAATCTAAGAGATTTATCTTTATAGTCAAAATGCTATAGGTAAAACATGCACGTAAACCATTGTTTTCAGCGTATGCATTCAGGAACTAATATATTTGAGGTGTTATAAATTGCATTGTCAATTTACTATGGACGTTGTATTCATTTTATTTCAACATCTACATTACAATATGGTTCATTGTACCATTAATTAAATTTGAGTAAGTGTGCATTGTGGCCATGAGAGATGTGACTAGATAGAAGGATACACTAATGCCCATGGTTAGTACATATTTGAGCCTTACAACTCAATTATTTCTGCTAACCTGACTGCATTGAATTTGAGCATGCTGCTAGGTAGGAATTGCAAAGTTAAGTTACAGAAGCTGAATTATGCATAATTTGATAGTAACTTAATAGTAATTAAGTTAAATTGTGCCTTTCAGTGTTTTTCTTTGAATTGTCAGTAATTTTGTTTAGCTCATATTTAACACACAAATTATTCATCCATGTTTGACATCTAGTAGATTCATATGTTCTTCCTCTATCCTTTTGCCTTGCCCTTTGGTAAGAGTTATTAACTCACTATATAAAAAGCTGCATTATACATGTGCTGCTAATCACTTGCTACTTGAAAAAAATTAAATCTCTGAAAACATTTTAATTATTCATACAAACTTATACCAAGAAGTTAAAGAGGAAGAAATCATCTATCATTGCATTGAATCCCAACAAATAACTTGACAGCTTGGTCTTCTTCTACACTCCCATTGATTTGATTTTTTGAATTTAATTTTATTTAGTTTTTAGACTAAATCATAAATTCACATGGTTCTAAAAAGCTTCCTTCCTACCCAGCCATCGTCCATCTGCTATATTCTCCCCACCTTGCTTTGCAATTCTGTGTCTTATCTTGATAAATATGAATAAGTTGTTTACTGAAGTAACATTTAAGTAATGTAATACAATAAACCATTGTAAGTTTAAACACTTTTTATTAATAATGATTTTTAACATTAGTTTTTTATAGGAGCTTTTCACAGTAATAGTGTTTTACTACTGTTTCTTTAATACAGAAAACCAAAATTCTTGTTCTTCCAAAATTATACTTCAAATGTAGATAGGATTTCTAAAACTGCTAATTAGGATTTGTGTAACATTTGTAGGTTTAGCATGCTTTTGTGTAACTACACTTAGTATTTACTCCTCATGAGAATCCCGTGAAGATAGGGTAGGTATTAATTGTCTTCATTTTCCTGAGGAAACATCAGAATTGATATTTTGACCATTAGCTTTTAAATTCTAGTCTTTGCACTGCAGCCAGAATCTTAAGTCATTTGTCCTTCTTTGAAATGGCTTTTATCCATTTTTTTGACATTCTATATATTTTTTAATTGTAATGAAATCATGCTAATTTTTTTAAACAAACCTGAAAATACTAGAGTGAATACCTGTTTACCTGCCATTCTGTGTATCTGTCTTTAAATTCATATGAACGTACTTTATAGTTTATTTAGAGGGAAGAAAAGCATTTATGTCCCGAGTGTTTAACAGATGGGGAGATTCAGATGCCAGTAATAACCTGAAAATATTACAAATTCTTTCTTCTCTTGAATATACTTCTAAGTTTTCTGCAAGTCACTTGTAACTGTCAGACGTCTTCCTGTTACTATTTGCCTTCCGTTTCTAAGTTAAATGCCTGAATTTTCCTGAAGTTATATACATCCTAGGAAAGGAGACCTCAGCCCTCATTTATTCAGCAGCATTAATGAATTACATGGGTGTACACACTAGATTTTTTTCTTTAGATAACTTTTTTAAAAAATAGAACATGAATTATATATTATTAGCATTTGTAATACTTAAATTTTCTCAAACATTATGTATATCCATGGTTTCTTCTACAGAGAGATGCATGTGGCTCAAGGACATTTCCTAAGTCCCTTTGTTAGAGAATTCTTGCATACATTTATCCCAGCCACATATTCCTGTTCTTACTGGGGGTCTCAGGGCATCATTTTTTTCTGCTGTTATTTCTGTCTCTTAAAGGCACTATGCCTTCATGTGTTCTGCTGATTCTGATATGTTTTTGCCTAAAAAATAAGTAACCAAGCTTTTGAGGAGTTGTGTGTTCAATAAAAGTCCATAAATTTCCTACGTTTCGGGAGCACAGCTGTATTGCAGGTGCCTTTGACACGTATTTTGGAACTGCTGAGGCCTTATCTTACTGGGTTCATGGGTTGGAGCATTGTGGTGACCATTGAATAAATGAGGGGATTATGATAATTTTAAGGGAAAAGGTTATTCTGATATTTCCTTTGTACTGATGTTGCTCTGATTTACTCTTGTAGAACTAGATTTAAATATTAATCATTTAAGGTCAAATATCTAATGTATATATGGTCTTCAGTGGATACAACCCAGTTACAACCCAGTTATCGTAGCAATTTAGTAAAATAACTGTAATGGAATTTTTCTTTTGAATTTGGCTTTTCTTTTTCTTTTCTTTTTTTTTTTTTTTTTCCTGTCCACCAGGGAGTAACTATTCCCAGTCAGAGGCGCTATGTGTATTATTATAGCTACCTGTTAAAGAATCATCTGGATTATAGACCAGTGGCACTGTTGTTTCACAAGATGATGTTTGAAACTATTCCAATGTTCAGTGGCGGAACTTGCAGTAAGTGCTCTAAATTCTCATCCCTCCATGTACTGGAAAATTTTTCTGGACATATCTAGACGTTTACATAGAAATCTAGAAAGAAATTTACCACACTTAAAATGTACGTAGGAGTATATATTTCTGAAGTATCCAAACTAAGTAGCTCCGTTGTTCAGCTTATTGGGCTAAGGAGGCCAGCAGCCATGGGTTTTAATGTCTTAGAAGCCAAATTGTATTTATGAAAGAAACATTCTTTGCTGCATCTACCAAATGCAGCTTAAATGTAACCAGATGACTAAAAAACCTATCCCAGTAGAGATCCAGCATCCGAGTAGCAGTGGGATTCATTAGTTCCCTGTGTGGGGGCAGGGGCCAGTTCCTTCCTATCTTAGGAAGATTAGATATTGGTAGTAATGGTGACAGGGACAATAGAAAGGAAAGGAAAAAATTAAAAGACGTGGCGACCTGCTGAAATATGTTGAGTGAATAGGGTTGAGTCAGAGTGTGTGGAGCATTAGAGACAACCTGGGATTAAATCCAAGATCCAGTGACAGTTTTGTTAGTTCTCTCATTGCTAGATTGTATAACCTCAGGCACACTCTACTTGTCTTTATGTTTGCTTGTCAATAAAATGAAGACATTTCGAAATCTGAAAATTTCTAAGTATGTACTAAACAGAGTTCATGTCGGTGATATCTGCCTCCCATTGATTTCTCTTACCCTAGCCTCTGTGAGCCTCCCTCAGTGATCCTGATCCTGGTCTGCTTCTCTGCTAGTCTTGGCTGGAGTTCTTAGACTGAAAGGAGCCTTAATACTGAATAGCCAGACCCAAGCAGTTAGTCAAGAGAGAATGTGTGGGTGGAAGTATTATCCAGCCCAGTAAAAGATCAGACTGTTGCTGCTTTTTTTCTGTAACTGCCTTGGCAGTGATCAGTCATGTTTTCATGTTTAAGAAATATGTTTCATTTATTTAGAGAGCAGTTCTGTAGTTTGTAGATAAGCAACTACTACAGTATTTCTTTGAATACCTCTAATAATATTTCAGTGAGGTTTTGTAATTTGTTAGTGGTTTTAGTTTTTAGTTTTAAGTTTTGCTTCTTGAAAATACTTATGTAGTTAAAAAATTTCTATCTCTAAATTATCCTGTACTGAGGAAATTAATTTCTTGATAGTGTTTGTCTTTCTCAGGTATTACCACCTTCATATCTTTCCTGTGTTCTTAGAGCTGGACACCTTTATCATAGGCCACAGATTTATTAATAAAGTTTGATATAGGCTCACTGATTTGATTGCCTTAGCAAAGCACAATGGGAGCCCTAACTGATGGCTGTCGTCATCTCTGTACAGCAAAGGCCAAGCACCACAGCAGTGCTCCGTGGAGACAGGCGGTGGTTCCGCTGGTGGGGAGCGCAGCATGGTGTGTAAACCTGTGGAATCTCTGTGTTGTACACCTGAAACTAATGGCACATTGAGTGTCAACTCTGCGTCAACACAAATAATAGAGTCTGTGATTAAAAAAAAGTTCTAAATGCAAGGCATTAGACTGTCAGAGGTGACTGACACAGGAACGTAACACGTTCATAGAGGAGAAGGAAAAAGGAAGAAAACATTCTTGCTCTTCCTGTAGGATAAATATCAGGTGTAAGGGCCAAAAGGAGGGTTTAATTTTAGGGAGAGAATAAGAGAAAGAGAACATTCAGTTCAATAATCCACCTATCTAGTGTAATTTTTTTCATTGGCTTCTCTAGCAAAAACCTGACAGTTCTGCTCTGCCTGCAACGTTCTGATGGATTTTTGTTTTGTTCTTGTCTTTTTCCACTATTACATTTAAACTTTCAAATTACTGACTGCTGAAAACTTTTCATCTTTACTAATTTTCTCCATTTATGCCCTGTGGTTTCATACTATGTAATAAAGCTGTATTAAAAGTAAACATAATTGAATGGGAGGTTATACGTATAAATTATAAATGGTGTATTCAGAAAAATAAAAGTTTTAGGGGTTGTCATATGGTTTCACAGAGGAAGTCCAGCTCTTCCTTGAATGGTAGAGAAAGTGTACCTTTTATATTGGCATTAAAACTGAAGGAAGTACTGCAGGTGTGACTTGAAGTACAATAGCAGGACATGAGCTGGACCCAGAGGCATGGAGGGTGTCATGTGTGGCCCGCTGTCAGAGGAGCCTAAATGGGGATGTTAGACTGGATTTGATAGGTGCTGTTGCATCAGTGACAGGTCAAGAGGCTTAGGCTCTGTTTTAAGTCTGGCTGGGTAGGAAGTGGTGATTGCACGATGGGGAACCAGTGGTGGAAAGGAATCCAGTTACGGGACTTGTTGTGAGCCAGATGTGCTTTGCTAAGGCAGTCAAATCTCCTTTCCTTTTTATATTTAAACATTTTGTCAGTTTTGATTCTGGCCATATGAATAATTCCCAAAAGAGGGGAGAAGGGAAAACGAATCTCACTGAGACTTGGGAGACGTGAATGTTTTTTGTTTTTAAACATGTTTTGGTCAGGTTAAGGTCAGCTGTTTATATGAAGATCCTCAGTGGGTTCTTGAAAGTGGGTTTGAATCTTAGGTGAGAGCTAGATCTGGTATTTTGGGAGCATCAGGCAGCAGGCATAGTAATTAATTAGCCTTCTGTGTAAATATGGTATTGGGCTAGAGGTTGGGAAGGCTTAGGGAAACAGAGTGGGAGGAGTGTGAGACCTGGTGAGTTGGGAGTTTGGGTTCAGGGGAAAGGTTGGGACCCTTGAGGAAAACGAAGTAGTTTCTGCAAAGCTGTCAGGGGTCAGCAGCTGTTTTCTTACTGAATTATTGTCCTAATATTCCTAAATAAAGGAAAAGTTACTATACTCTTCACATCTGAAAGGGTTAAAACATTAGTAAAAGATGAGCAGTGTGATTTTCTGTCAGTAGGCATATGTCAAAACAGTTTAATCCTGATTTTTGTTGACCAGGTATTGACTTGTCATTTCTTTAGAACACAGTCAGTTGTATCAAAGAGAAAATACTTGACTTGTGTCTTAGAAGTCAGCAGAACTGCACTGATGTTGGACTTCTGATAAGTTAGCTCTTGAAGATCTAAGATGGGGAATTCGTATTGTAAATGAACTGATTTTCTGTAGTGATTTAAGGAAAACTTTTAAACTTAGGTTTTGGGGTAGATTCTAAGTGACGCTGATTTGTAATTAGTTTATGAATGGATTACACAGTTTCAGAATTCCTGAAGATGCACATTTTAGATGTAGTTTAATTGAAATCTGGCTTCTACTGTTAATACACTTTTTAAAGTCCTAAAAAGAGGTTTATCACATTCTGAACTAGTGGAGTCTTAAGATTACAAGGCATTTCATCCTGGCTGATTTTTATCATAGCTTTGGAATCATAGCTTTTTGTTTGCTTTTTCAAGCTAGAGTTTCTAGTGAAATTTTCAGAATCACATAATCTTGTAAAATGGCTTGCTGTACTTTGAACCTTTAGTCAAGGAAGTGAAAATTATGGACAGATTGTTGGTAATGTTTCCCTTTTTGGAGTGCCCTTTTTCTTGTGATAAATGGCTCACATTCATATTAGAAAAACCCAACAGGCTGTTATCAGACCTTCTGTTTATTATGTGAGTGCTGGTGCTGCTCTAGATATACACGGATAAGCCCATACGTGTTTACTGATGGGAACGTGCATCTAGCTTGGATACGCCTTTTGCCTTTTTCTCACTTGTTGGTCACATTGATAAACAACGTGATACTTCTTTCTGCATCTCTAACGATGATGCTTTTAGCGTTAAGGATTTTATGCCAGTTTTTATATATGTGCATATTTTATATATAAATATATATGAAATACACATGAAATTTTTCATGTACTTTTTGCTAGCTTATGATTTTATTTCTTGATGGTCTTGGCATATTTCCTTCAAGACCCACTTACTCGTAAGGTTAATCACTAAAACATATAATCTTTTCCTTTATTTTAAAACAGATAGGGACCAAAGCCAAAATACTTGTTAATGAAAGTGGAGTGTGTTTTGGAGGGAGGGGGATTTTGCTACAGTTCCCGCTGGAGTCTTGTATTTCTTTGCCGACATTTCCAATCTCTGTCTTCCTGTTTCTCATGATGATGGCTTTATATCTCAATTAAATGTGAGCTATAGGTAAAATAAATGAGAGTTAATATTTTTATAAATAGAGTCTTGTGTTTATGGAATTTATAACTTTGTTACAGATTGTATTCTCATGCGTCTTATGAACATGTAATGATTTGTGTTTTGTGGGTTTTATTACATGGTAGAGACATTAAAATACTGCAGCAAATATCTGTTTTTAAAGTTACTTTTCATGCAGTTCATAGATGTGCCAGAAGATTATTTTTGCATCTTAATTATAAATCGAATTTATATTAAATTTTTAACATTTTAATGTTAAAGTTTTGCTGTTATTGTAGTTCCAGAAGTCTACTGTTGGGATTTAGTATTTGTGAACTAGAACCAGTAAGTAGAACTTTATGCTGAAGGTTAAAATTAGGGAAACTTTTGTACTGGCTATATTTTCTGACCTTTTTTTTTTATTTTATTTTTTTAAAGATTTTATTTATGTATTTGACAGAGAGAAATCACAAGTAGATGGAGAGGCAGGCAGAGAGAGAGAGAGAGGGAAGCAGGCTCCCTGCGGAGCAGAGAGCCCGATGCGGGGCTCGATCCCAGGACCCTGAGATCATGACCTGAGCCGAAGGCAGCGGCTTAACCCACTGAGCCACCCAGGCGCCCTATTTTCTGACCTTTTTAAAAAAATATTGATGTGTTTTAGATCTGGGCTACAGATGCCGAATTACTATTCTGTGTGTATTGCTAATATTAACCATTAAAATGGTGTTTGACAGTTTGACATTTGAAGGCATTTCCTGTGGAATGATGCTAACATGTATTTAACCATGCAGATCCTCAGTTTGTGGTCTGCCAGCTAAAGGTGAAGATCTATTCCTCCAATTCAGGACCCACACGACGGGAAGACAAGTTCATGTACTTTGAGTTCCCTCAGCCTTTGCCTGTGTGTGGTGACATCAAAGTAGAGTTCTTCCACAAGCAGAACAAGATGCTAAAAAAGGTTTGCCCTTTACTTTTATTGGGAAGAATATCCAAAATCATACTTTGAAGAGTAACCTCAGATCTTTTGCTTAAAATATTTGGTTAGGCAGAAATCATTCTGTAAGGAGAGATTACGGGATAATATTTTGTGACTGACCATTCATTGAATTAATTATAATTGGTTTTCTGTTAGATCTACGCATGGTTTGCTTACTATAGCACTGATGAGCCATTATATTGGTAAAAAAAAAAAAAGAAATCTTACTAGAGGAAAAGTCCTTATGTCATTGTAATTTGAAATGAATTTTCTTTAAGTTGGGTTATGCAGAGAAATTTTATAAAAATATTAAAGATTGCATACCCCATTAAATCAGTTACCATCTTTTTAGACAGGATGATCAATTACCAAGAAAAAGTTAGCAAGGGGCCAGGGGCCATGGGTTTATAAAGAAAAAAATTCTCTATATGTATAAATAAGATCTGTTCCATGGTCTTGTGTAATGACACAAAACACTTTCCCCCCATTTTGGTTTATTTTTTGTGACACTATGTCATTTTATATTTGGCTTTCTCAAATTTATTGAATATTTCGAATTTTAGTTAGAGTGGTAAGTATACAAAAGAAGTAATAACGAGTGAAAAAGTGTGATATTAAGTATACAGATTCAGAAAGTTAGTGGGGTTTGCTTCTTACTGAGCCATAGTTAGGGAATTCAAGAGCTCATTCTTAAAACCGTCTTGGTTTAAGATGTGAAGTGTGAACATTTGAGATGAGTGTGCCTAAGGTGCAACATTTTGGGGTATAATGATAAAAGATTCTAGCTTTGTATGTTGTTACTGCCTCATTAAACATACCACATAGTGTATTGCCATTCTTTAGACATTCTTAGTAATAGAACTGATTTAGTTTTCCTGATATTTAGCTTAAAAAAAAAAAGGAAGTTTCATTTATTATTAAAACTTTAAACTCTACCTTGATTTATTTAAAGAAATACAATTTCCTATACCCAGAAGCCATATAGCTGGGAAATGACAAAATGTTAAACTGTTGTTTTTTTTTTTTTTTTTTTCACTAGAAACCCATTTCCTACCTATTCTGTATAAGTGAAAGTTAAATATATCTTGATAACTTTGGGAAATAATGTTTCTGTAGTCCAGGAAGCATTAGCAGGTGTTTAAAATTATCTTTTCCCTTCTGCTCATTGTAAGACTGGCACACACAAAATTTTATTTATTTATTTATTTTAATTATTTATTTAAAGTGGGCTTCACACCCAATATGGAGCTTGAACTCATGACCCTGAGATCAAGAGTCACAAGCTCTACCAAATGTGACAGCCAGGTGCCCGTAAAATTTTATATTTTACTTGTAAAAATAGGCACCTGCATCACTCTGTCCCTATACCTTTAGGAATGTGTAAGTACTTATTTTCAGTTGTCTGTATGTTACTTTAATACATACAAATTTGAAGATTAGATTAATATTTGTAGTAAATCTGGGATTACTTTACATATATTTATTTGCATTTTATGTGATTTTGCTTACCTATTATAAATGTTGCTGTGATTTAAACAAAAATAGATTTAATATAATCATTACCTATACAGAATCCACATTTTTTAAGATTTAAATATTACTAGCTTGTGTTTTTCTGACTCTAAGTTAAATATATGTACTGTTACTAACTTAGTGACTTTGCTAAAATAATTGAAATTAACAAAATTTTTTTTTAAAGATTTAACATATGAGGGACACCTGGGTGCCTCAGAGGGTTAAAGCCTCTGCCTTCGGCTCAGGTCATGATCTCAGGATCCTGGGATCAAGTCCCACATCAGGCTCTCTGCTCAGCAGGGTGCCTGCTCTTCCCCGCCCCCCCCACCCCTGCCTACTTCTCTGCCTACTTATGATCTCTGTCGAATAAATAAATAAAATATTTAAAACAAGGACTTACATATGACATTGCTAGGTACTGTTAAAAGATAAAAAGAATGTTAAATGAAATATACTTGAAGGTCTTACATCTTTGTGGGAAAATAGCAAAACTATTAGAATAATAGTTCTAATAGGTAAATTAGAATAAAAGATTTGATAGCAGTTCAAGGCACCAGATAAGATGTCATAAAGCTGCACATGGGCCATGTCAGCCAAATTCCAGTCATGAAGAGAGAGAGAACATTTTCTGTGTTGGTCATGAAAGGGCTGACGTGATGAACTTCTGATTGATGTTTTTTTGATTAACAGGACCTTGTATTATTTTTAAGAAGTAATTTTTTTAAAATAGGCATTTTATAACCTAAAAAAGTCAGAATGACTTGTCTTCCTTCCCTCATATTCTGAGGTTTTTCAGGCATACACATTGTAGTGTAAGAAACTGGAGCCACTTAGTGTTTTCATTGCTTCTGAAGTAGAAATGTGTCTGCCTTGCTTCTTTGGGAAGTTGTACGGACATTTCAAGAACTTTTGTTAAAGTAAATTTTCTAATGGATAACTTTTTTTTTAAGATTTTATGTATTTATTTGGGAGAGAAAGAAGGATTTGGGGCGGGAGTTGTAGAGGGAGAACCAGACCCCACTGAGCAGGGAGCCTAATGCGGGACTTGAGCCCAGGACCCTAGGATCATGACCTGAGCCGAAGGCAGACACTTAACTGACTGAACCACCCAGGTGACCCTGTAATGGATAGCTTGTTGAAATAGACCATAAAACCCATTTCTGATTATTTAATACACACATATATACAAACTCAAACATTTTTTAAGGCTAACATTAGACAAGAAAGGAAATACTTTACCTAAGCTTTTAAAACAAAAGTAAGTTATCTTAGAACCTGTGGAGTTACATTTCTGTCTAAAATTTGAAAAAAGAATAAACATACATGAATTAGAGCAACAGATAACCAGTAGCTTGCCAAATATTAGTCTGTACGTTTGTCTTTATTCAGACTACCAAATGACGTGTCACCTATTTTATTGACTTCTTGGGATGAGTATTAAATATAGGTGATATATTTTCTTTAAAAAAATTTAATGTCTTTTTTTTTTTTAAAGGACAAAATGTTTCACTTTTGGGTAAACACATTCTTCATACCAGGACCAGAGGAAACCTCAGAAAAAGTAGAAAATGGAAGTCTCTGTGATCAAGAAATTGATAGTATTTGCAGTATAGAACGTGCAGATAATGACAAGGAATATCTAGTACTCACTCTAACAAAAAATGATCTTGACAAAGCAAACAAAGACAAGGCCAACCGATACTTTTCTCCAAATTTTAAGGTAAGTTAAAAACATTTCGAGGAATTAGTGGGTTACTCTGTGTGTGTGTGTCTGTGTGTAGTATATAGCTGGTAAAGGACTTGTGTGACTGAGGTTTAAATCAAATTAAGTATTAATTAGAAGCAATATTTAGGTATCAGTAATGTGAGTTTCTAACATGGATGCACACAAAATTTTAAAAAGCTGCCTCCCCCACCACCCCGGCCCTTCTTCGTTGTTGTTTGGTGAAATCTGGGGCAGGGGTTGGGAAGGGGAATTCAGTTTATGGGACATGAAATAGGAATGAGGGAAGAAAGAAGTTAAAGGGAATTCAGTCATTTGGGAATGATTCGTATGGAATGTTCTTTATTTTTTTATTATTTTTTATTTTTTATAAACATGTATTTTTATCCCCAGGGGTACAGGTCTGAATCAGCACTCACCAAAGCACATACCCTCCCCAATGTCCATAACCCCACCTCCCCTTCTCCCAACCCCCCTGCCCCCAGCAACCCTCAGTTTGTTTTGTGAGATTAAGAGTCAACTTATGGTTTGTCTCCCTCCCAATCCCATCTTGTTTCATTGATTCTTTTCCTACCCACTTAAGCCCCCATGTTGCATCACCACTTCCTCATATGATATGAGGTTGTGATATGATGAGATATGATAGTTGTCTTTCTCTGCTTGACTTAGTTCGCTAAGCATGATACGCTCTAGTTCCATCCATGTTGTCGCAAATGGCACGATTTCATTTCCTTTGATGGCTGCATAGTATTTCGTATGGAATGTTCTTAACTGTTCCTACTTTTGTCCCCTTCCAGTTTATTCTCAACTCCTCAGAGTGATCTTGAAATAGATAGATTGTTATAATTGATATGTTGTTATCACTCGTGTTTATACTTTTTAAAGACCTTGTGGTTTTTTGATATGACCTACAAGGACCTACATAATTCAGCCCAGGCTTACCTCCCACATGAGCTCTAGCCACATTCTGCTCCTGCTCCAAGATTCACCCAATCTGGTCTCTCTTCAGTTCTTCCAAATGCTAAGCTCCTTCTGCCTCCAGTCTTTTCAGTTCTTTTTCTCTCCCTGAGGACCTCCCCACCTTCCATCTTTCCCCTGCTGTTCCCACATTTGGCTACCCTTCCGTGTGGTAGCCTTTGCTTTAGTCTTGTTGGTCTGAAAGGCCTCTTGTCAAGCTCTTGTGTTACTCCCTTTATAAAGCTCTACTTCCTCATATTGTGGAATTATTTGGGTCCTTACTTATATCTATATGTGATGTGTGTGCATATTTTTAGTCCTGTGTGTTGATAAGAATTTTCCAGGTTAAAAAATCTGATTTGTCAATATTTCCAAATGGTAGTTTGCACTTTTTTCCTTCCCCTTTCCTGTTTCTCCTTCTACCTGATTTTCCTCCTTCCTTTCACCATACCCTTCTTTCTCTTTCAAAAATATTTTCTTACTTATTTTGCCTCATTCCATTTTTATAATATGCAGCAAGCCTACCCATAGTTGATAAGTATAAGAATATTGTGAGCAATCCTAAAAATAAATGGGAGGCTACATATTTTAAGTGAAAATAAATCCAATATTAAGTGCCTTTAAATCTTAGACTTCTTTTAAGTGATTAGAAGGGTCTTTGAGAATTCACAGGTTTCCATCGACTATGTCTGCGTTTTCCTTAATTATTAGCTTTTATGGTGTGACTTCCTCTGGTTTTATTGTTTTAATATTAAATATTTTTTAATATTACAAGAATATATATTTGTGATTACAAATTAAAACTCTTTCAGTTATCAGTAAACAGATATAATGCTGTAAGTGTTTATGAACAAATGAGCAGAGGTGGCATAAAGCACGATCTTGGTGTGTTTTTTAGCCCAGTAGTTAAGAGAAGACCTCTCTAGCAGGTGACCTTTTATCAGAGGCCCACATGGAATGAGTGAGCAGTACAAACATGTGGGATGGGAGGGAAGGGCAGATACAACAGCCCTGAGACAGAATGATTCTCCCATGTTTGAGGAGCAGTAGACAAGCAGCCATTTTGACTAAAGCACATCGGTCTGACTGTGAAGACATTGGTGTGTTTCCAGCACAGGAAGGATGTCATCTGAATTGTCTTTAAAATGTAGACTGGAGAGGAGGCAAGGACAGAGCTGGGAGATGAAGTGAGAAGCTGCCACCGTGGTTTAATGTAGCTGAGAGTTGGTGGCTGCAGGGACTAGCGTGGTAGCAGTGGGCACACTGAGAAGCTGTCAGAGGAGGTAGAGATGGCATCGTGTGGGTGGACCCAAAAGGGTTTGCTGATGGAGCGGATGTTGGATGTAAGAGGAGGAGAAGTGAGGATGACTTTTAGGTAGTGGATCAGGGGTAGGTTGTAGATAGAGCAGATAGAGCAGATCCACTGCCTTCTGCGCCTCTGCTTCCTCTCCGGGGAGACGGAAATCCCTGCCTCGCTGAGTTGTTGGACGGCTCTCCAGCACTGCTGTGATGGCCCTTTGTCCACTGTCAGATCACTGTCTGATGTTCTTAACCTTCAGGGCTGACGGGATCCCAAACATCGCTGCTAGTCAGTGTTTTTATAATGTAGTACTTGTTTAGTGTTATTTGTGTCAGAAAATACACTGAGGCTCAGAGTGGTAGTAAGTGCAACATTCTTTTGGATCTCAGCTATTTGTACATTGAAGTTTATTGAAAAGACACTTTTTAAATGACCAACGAACTTCAGTCTCAGTGCTTTTTTTTTTCAGTAGAATTATTTAGTTAATGCTTACAGCTTATGCTTATTATGTTAGTACATCCCAGTGTATCTTTTCAGTGTATAACAAGAAAACATTGGAAATCTGAAGCAGACGGTCATTTAAAAGATAGCTGCCTTTTCAAGATCCTGTTTGTCATTGCATTTTTAAAAAACAAATCTGTTAAAATATGTATCTCTACTAAGTCATTTAAGATTAGTCAGATTTATGGATTTTCCACTTAAACTCTGTCTTTTTTCTCTAGGTGAAACTGTACTTCACGAAAACAGTAGAGGAGCCGTCGAATCCCGAGGCTAACAGTTCAACTTCTGTAACACCAGATGTTAGTGACAATGAACCTGATCATTATAGATATTCTGACACCACTGACTCTGATCCAGAGAATGAACCTTTTGATGAAGATCAGCATACACAAATTAGAAAAATCTGAATTTTTTTTTTTTAATCAAGAGGGATAAAACACCATGAAAACAAACTTGAATAAACTGAAATTGGTCCTTTTTTTTAATGGCAATAGGACATTGTGTCAGATTACCAGTTATAGGAACAATTCTCTTTTCCTGACCAATCTTGTTTTACCCTATACATCCACAGGGTTTTGACACTTGTTGTCCAGTTGAAAAAAGGTTGTGTAGCTGTGTCATGTATATACCTTTTTGTGTCAAAAGGACATTTAAAATTCAATTAGGATAAATAAAGATGGCACTTTCCCATTTTATTCCAGTTTTATAAAAAGTGGAGACAGACTGATGTGTATACGTAGGAATTTCTTATTTTGTGTTCTGTCACCAACTGAAGTGGCTCAAGAGTTGTGATAACACAGGTTCACATCCTACCCCTTTGCACTTGTGGCAACAGATAAGTTTGCAGTTGGCTAAGAGGAGTTTCTCCAGGGTTTTGCTACATTCTAATGCATGTATTCGGGTTAGGGGAATGGAGGGAGTGCTCAGAAAGGGATATCTGTTAGCTGGACTCTGGACCATATACCATCTCCAGCTACTTCACGCACCTTTCTTTAGCATGCTACAGTTATTAATCTGGATGTTTAAGGAACTGGCCGCTGTCACTGCTTGTTGTTTTGTGCATTTTAATTTTTTTTTTAAAGCATATTGGTGCTAGAAAAGGCAGCTAGAGAGAGTGACTCTGTATTGGGGTACAGGAATGAACCTTCCACAACTTGTTAAGAATCCACAAATGAAGGGATATAAAAATAATGTGGTCATAGATAAGAAACACGGCAACAATGACTTAGCCATATAAATGTGGAGGCTATCAACAAAGAATGGGCTTGAAACATTATAAAAATCGACAATGATCTATTAAAATACATTTTCTGAATTGTAACGACTGCTCCATCTCCTGTGTAATCAAGGCCAGTGTGAAAAGTCAGATGCTATTAGTCCCTACATCAGTCAACCACGTACACTTACTTTATTAGTTTTCAATCATATACCTGCTGTGGATGCTTCATGTGCTGCCTGCAAGCTTCTTTTTTCTCATTGAATATAAAATATTTTGTAATGCTGCACAGGAAATTTCAATTTGAGATTCTACAGTAAGCGTTTTTTTCTTTAAAGATTTATGATGCACTTATTCAATCCAATAGCTGTCAGCCGTTCCGCCCTTTTGACCTTACACATTCTATTACAATGAGTTTTGCAGTTTTGCACATTTTTTAAATGTCATTAACTGTTAGGGAATTTTACTTGAATACTGAATACATATAATGTTTATATTTAAAAGAACATTATTTGTGTTAAAAAGGAAATTAGAGTTGCAGTAAATTTTCAACACTGCACAAATAATAAGGCATTTACTTTTTCAGTAAAAATTGTCCCACATAACGCTTTTATCGACTTTTTATTGAAAGAATAGTTCTTGGTTTTTTTTTTTTTGTTGTTGTTTGTTTGTTTTTAAATGTGCAGTGTTGAATCATTTCTTCATAGTGCTAGACTTAGGACTAGGGCTTCAATTTCACTTCTTAAATATCATATATTTGATATGCCCAGACTGCATATGATTCTAAGCAGAGTACAACTACTATTGTAAAGCTAATGTGAAGATACTATTTAAAAAGAAGTTTTTTTGTCTTTCAAATTGTACCTTAACCTTGAAACATTTAAATATCCAGCCAATTTATTTCTTAATGGTGTAAAATCTCATTTTCAATAACTTATTGGTGCTGAAATTGTTCACTAGCTGTGGTCTGACCTAGTTAATTTAAAATACAGATTGCATAGGACCTACTAGATAGAGCAGCATTTATAGAGTTTGATGGTTAAATAGATGAGGCAGAACTTCATCTAAAATATTCTTAGTAAATAATGTTGACATGTTTTCCATACCTCATCAGTTTCATTCAACAAATAAAATTTTTACATTTTTAACAAAGCTCTTAGGATTTACACATTTGTATTTAATCATTGATATATAGAGAGAATTGACCGACTGCTCAAGTTAAATTGGTGAAGTTAGAAGACAGCTATTCCTAAGATCTCAGCATTGAAATTTATATGCCACCTTATCTTTTATAAAATCTGAAAATTGACTAAAATGAAAATCCACTCTTCATGTTTTGATGATAGTTATTAATACTGTTATTTGTTACAGTTTTGGGCGACAGTATATTAAAACATAACTTGTGTTGTTCCAATATGTAACATGGAGGGCCAGGTCATCAATAATGACATTATAATGGGCTTTTGCACTGTTATTATTTTTCCTTTGGAATGTGAAGGTCTGAATGAGGGTTTTGATTTTGAATATTTCAATGTTTTTGAGAAGCCTTGCTTACATTTTATGATGTAGTCATTGGAAATGGAAAAATGGCATTATATATATATATATATATATATATATATATATATATATATATAATACATACTACTCTCCTTTATTTCAGTTACCATCCCCATAGAATTTGACAAGAATTGTTATGACTGAAAGGTTTTTGAGTCCTAATTAAAACTTTATTTATGACAGTATTCATAATTAGCCTGAAATGCATTCTGTAGGTAATCTCTTTGAGTTTCTGGAATGTTTTCTTACTTAGACTTTTTGGATGTGCAGCCGCTTACATGTCTGAAGTTACTTGAAGGCATCATTTTTAAGAAAGCTTATACAGTTGGGCCCTGTGCCATCCCAAGTCCTCTGTAGCTCCTCGCAAACTTTTTTTTTTTTTATTGCCATAATTATTACAGTGCAGTTGGATACCTAGCATCCCCGTTCTTTGCTGTGGCACAGGTTATAAACTTAAGTAGAGTTTACCGGCAGCATCAAATGTTTCAGTTTAAAAAAAAAAAAAAGTAGGGTACAAGTTCCATGTTTAGTTCTAGAAAATGTGTGCAATATGTTCATAACGATGGCCGTGGTCGCCACAAAGTGACTCGTGTACCTTTACATACTGTTCATGTGTCATGCATGCAGACGGAACGGGTGGGGCTGTGCACGGAAGTGGGGGCTCTAACCGCAGTGTCTGGCAGAGCTGCCTTCCACCCTGTCAGCTCAGCAGTTCAGTCTGTTTTCCTAGAGCATATATATACTCAACATTTCAGTCTGTTAAACAGCCTTACTGCGATTCAGCCTCTTCAGATACTCTCGTGCTGTGCAGCCGTGGTTCTGTGTGTAAATGCTATGCACTGAGGATACACAAACATAATGACGTGTGCAGGATAACGCCTCATACCAATCAGATGTCCGTTTGTTACTGTGTTTGTTAACAACCCTTTATCTCTTAGTGTTATAAACTCCACTTAAAACTGATTAAAGTCTCATTCTTGTCACTGTGTTGGGTGTTTTATTAAATGAGAGTACTGGTCGTTTGAATTGTTTAAATCATTTGAATTGAGGTTTAAAATAAAAGGCAGCCAGATGTGGTTCTCTGTAACACCACCACCCACCCCTCCGCCCCGTGTTCTTCAAAGCCTGCGGTTATGAAAACATGGGCCTTTGTCAGCTTGAGGGTAGAGTGTCCCAACTACTCATGTTTAATAAGAGATGTGCCTTTTTTTAGGGCCGCAGCCAACACTTAGTAAGTTGTTTCAGGCACATGAAATAACATTCTAGTCCTGAAAAAGTTTAAGAGTCTTGAAAAATTGTCTTTTCCCCCCCACTTAGCCAGATGTCTGAAGGAAAATCTCCCCACATAGATTTGATACTTCGGATTTAAACATGGTGACTTTTCCATCCTTTGTATACTGCCATCAACATACAGGAAGCCTCATCTACTCATCATGACTTGTGCCATTTGAATATTGATAGTCCTGAGTAGTCTGAAAGACTCCGTGTGCTTGAATTAATCTTGTGATTTCTAATCTTAGTCAAAGTTTAAAGACTAAGGCGTATCTTCCTTTCGTCGGAGCACAGTAAGATCTAGTAGGTGACGGTGTAGCTTGTAGGGATGTTGGGAGAAGTAAAGCAGACCGTGTATGGAACAGTGAGACTTCATGTCCTTTCAGGTTTACATTTTGTTGTGTGGCTTTTAAAAAACAGTAAGTGTGAATAATGTATAATCATCTAAAAAAGTATGCAGTGTGTGGTTGTGTATGCACTTCCATTTGGTATTATGAGGGTTACCATCCTGGAGTTTTAAGTACTGGGTTTCATAAGAGGATCTTGGTAATGTCTGAGACGTAGGAACATTGTTCTTGCGTGTTGTCCACACTGTCTCTTGCATTCGTGGGATTCAGTGAATGCCACCACCATTTCTACTGAGAAGTAAAAACCACCCGTGTTTACCTGCAGGCTCCCAGAGGCAGATGAAACATCAAGCCCTTAAATCTCCGGAATTTGTTGCTGATGTCCAACTCCTTTTGTTTAATTCCTTCCAGATAACAAGCCACGCATCTTGATGACTGAAGTCTAGGTTTTGATGGGCCGTGCTGTTAACAAGCACAGAGAGAAAAGTTTCTGAATGGAGATGGATAGCATCAGTCCAAATGGGTATAAGGACAGTATTTTAAAACTTTTAAAGGTGGAATGTTAGAGACCGGTTTTTCTGTAAAATTGTAGAGCCATAGGAAACCTAACGACTAAGTTGCTTATCGGTTTTTTTGTTTCGTTTTTTGGTTTTGGTTTTGGAGCAAGTCTATTCTCTTGTAACCATGATCTTGCTCTTTTCTCCATCCTTCAAGGAGCTTCCTTCTTACAAGTGTATTAGAATGTTGCTATCCACTCTTGGCAAATTCCTATTGGCCAGTGACTTTAAAAATAGATAATGTGAAAACAGGAAAGGACGAATAATTTCATTGGTGGTAATACCCTTTGGTTCTTCAGTTAGCTCTTTTGAGAATCCTTTCCCATAACAACAATAATAAAATACTCATAATTCGACCATGTGGAGACATGGCCATTGTGGATACTTTCTGTGACTCTGCAATCATTTTTTTTTTCTGCATATTCATGTGTATTCTTTAAGAAGTGAAGTTTGTACTATGCATACTCATAGCCTTTAAGTTTAGTATATGCGACACGTATTTGTAAAGCGTTGAGTCACATCAGACAATGATCAGTGACTTTAGTGCTGTAGGTGCAGATCGTGTGCAGAGCCCTGTCCAAGACCCCGGATTCCTCATGATGTGTAGATCCTGTTAGCATCAGGGTGATAAGTGAGTAAGTAAGATAGTTAATGTTTATTTAGCATAGACAAGCTGAATATTGTAGATCTGTCTCCTCAAAAACCATTTTAAACGTGCATTTTGGGATTGCGTGTTAAGTGGTTAAACAGAACCTATGAGACACCATGCAATAGTTCATTTTACTATTGCCTTTCCACATCCTGTGAGGTTGGAGAAGGATGAGCTTTTCCGTTTTTATAGTTCCCAAACAGGTGTTCAATTTGGTCTGAATTGATTTGACACCTGCCCAAAAGGGAAAGCTACTGCTTATTTATCAGTCAATTGTTTTGAAATCTGTGCTTGTGTGACTTCCAACATCTCTAAGAGACAGTATTTCATGCGTGGTTCACCTTCAGCTCTGGAATTTACCATGTTTAATATAATGGTGGGCTTCTAACAAAACATGCAGCTCTTCTTTGGTAGTTATTTGAGGATTTTGGTGAAAAAAATTCGGCGGCAGGGCAACACATAACTTAGAAATTTATTGATTGACATTTAAAGAATATTTTTACATGAATGAGTGAAGTCGGCTGCCATCTTTGAGCATTACCAGGTTATAAAATAAAGCTGTGTAGTTTTAAACAAAGTGTTTAACAAGGGTTTATATATTTTTTTCATTCTTTTATTTAAATATAATTTATGTCTCTTGTTGCATGTGGTTTCTCATCTGTTCTTGAGTCAGAGGTTTTGTTTGGAATGGAACAAGGCTCTAGTGTTGCAGATTGTCAACTGTTCACCGCAGCGAAATTCTGAAAATGTTCCTGTGTGGCTTCCTATATTAGCCTGTAATTCACTGGCATCAGTTGACGTGCACCTTCGGGATTTTTCTCCCCACTCTATACAGCTGTCCACATGATATCTTATGTTGACAAATGCCTTTCAGTTTTTACTTTCATCTCTCACTAAACTGCCCTACTGGGAAGTTTTATAAATGTGCGTTGGGTGGGTGGGTGGATGCCTTAAATTTTGGAGTGCTGGAGTCCAACTTCAGGGTTTCAAATAGTTTGATTCAGGCAAATAGTTCTCCATGAAATCTCACAGTTCACTGTAATGAAAGTAATGTCAGCCTTGGATGACTTTGACATAGAGGAATGACTCTTGGATATTAATGAATTTGTTAGTAGCATCTTGATGTGTGCATTAATGAATTACTTTCAGGCCTGTGCATTTAACCAAAGTTGGGGCACTGGAAATGTCTATATCATGTTCCATTTGGCTACCGATGGACATAAAAACAGAAATGCTTTCCTATGGAGAGTATTTTTTTCTTTAAAAAGAAAGTTATTTTGAGTATTTGGTTTTGAATTTTTTTTATACAAGTACTTGAAAACCTTAGGCTGCTCGAATCTTTCCCAAGGAAGTTTCTACACAGTTCTACCTCAGAAAACCTGAAGATACAGATTTGAAACTCGTAGGAGTCCTGTGATAAGTCAGCTACCTGGAGACCAAAACACAGATCAGAAAGGCAGGAAGTTGAAGTGGGAAGAGAAGGAAAGGGAAGACAAGAGGGCTCGGGGAGCTCCCGCTATCCCTTAGTACTGGAGGGCAGCGAGGGAAACGCTGTGCCAGCCCCGCGGCGGCAGATGCTTGCCGGGCTTTACCTACCCTTCAGTTTATGCACAAAACCTGAAAGAGTATTCAAATTGCCCAGGCCTCACAACTAGATGGAGGGAATGGAACTGGAGCCCACTGGAACTATGCTTCTTGACCACACTACGACACTAGGCCCCCTCGTACACATAATCAAGTTTACAACACAAACAACGAATGCATAAACAATCAGTAATGGAATCCTGCCAATATCCTTTATCGCGGGCAGAAGAAAAGCCCATTTTATTACAAGCCTTGAGTCCTGCAAAATGAATGAAGAAGAGAAATGTCTAACAGGTGTTCGTACCATGAAAGAGAACTCCGCATCCTTGCAAGGTTCTTAATAGGTACGATGGTGAGGGGTTGACACATGTTTTTACGGCAAGACCCAGAACGAGAGCAAGATGGGCCAGTTTGGCCTTAAATTTGTTGAATAAACTTGTACCTTACTTGTGGTTGAACTTAGAGATGTGCTGTGGTTTAAAATAATTCGTTCTCCATTAAGCTGGTCGACCAGCGGCCTGTCAGGTGTATGCCGCGTGCTTAGCATGTCCACTTGGAATGATGGTGCTGTAGAGCTCAGAAAAGGTCGCTGACCTTTTAGAGCAGGGAACAGAGTTGAGCAGAAGGAAGAGAGAGTACAACAGCTTGTTGAGGGAACAAACTTAGCCGTTTTGGAAACTCTAAGAAGAGAAAGGCTAGAGCACAGTGAGTGGCGTGGAAAGCAGGGGAAGGTAAAATTTGGAGAAGTAGATGCGGGAACTTCTGATTCCAACCAAGGTGGAGTAGAACCACTCGAGGCCATTTCTGCTGTGGTTGTCAAAAACTGGACCAAATGCAAAGAAGCAAATACCTAAGAACTCTGAGAAGGAAACACAAGCAGACAGACCGGGAAGGAGGCTTAAGATTCGGAGAAGCACCCTATATGAGGATGATTTGCTTTTATTTTTTTCTTTCTTTTGTCTTACAGCTTTGTGGCAGGGGTCCATCCCACTTGAGGGCTGTGCAGCCATGGAGACACGGGCGGCTGAAACTCTAGGAGAAATCCACCTGTTAGCCAGAGGAAACCAGGAAAAGTGTCTCCTGTTGGCCAGAGAGTGTGGGTTAAGGGAAGGAGGAAAATCCCGAACGGGGAGAGCTGGGATGGGGGACCCTCTCATTGTGTATACGAACTTCTCCAAGTCCTGAGCTCAGTCCGGAGCGGGCGTGCTCAAGACAGACCTAAAGAACCATAGCACAGTCTACAAAAAAAAATAAAAATGAGATGGGAACCACCACTAACAGAAGGTGATAGAGAATTTGTGGTCTGAGCCTGACTGTGTTGGTTACTTGCTTAAACAAACAAACTGGTAAATAAAATGTTTTTCAGAAAAATGTACCCAAAGGATACAACCCAGTATCCAAAATTGCTTAAGAAGGAAGAACCAGGATAATGTAACCCATTTCCAAGGGAAAAGTCCATCAAGAGATGCCAGCCACGAGGTAACCCAGATGTTGGAATTATCAGACATAAAAGCAACTATTACAATTATGCTCCATGAGGTGAAGATAAACACACTTGAACAGAAAGATAGAAGTTCTCAGCAGAGAACCAAATTATAAAAAGAACCACATGGAAATTTTATGGCCAAAGATACAATATCCGAAATTAGAAATAAAAACCACTAGATGGACAATAGAAAAATGGAAATGACGGGAAAGAATCAGCACACTTGAAAGTAAATTAATAAGTGTCCAATTTTAATGATGACCCTAAGTTCTTTAAGGTGGATGAGGCTTTGAAAAGTAAACTGTATCGGACTGTAATTAGCTACAGGGATCCTTGATAAAATATTAACCTAAGTACATTCATGTGGCTCCTTGAGTTACATATGAAGAAGTTCCTGCTGTTTGTCAATTACGTTGAATAAGGAATTAGCATTATCATAGGTCCAACTGTGATGATCATGCAAATTTTCTGTGACAGTGTTTTTTTTCAGGCTTAATACGTAAAAACATGTCACATATGCATTGGGGAGGGTATGTGCTTTGGTGAGTGCTGTGAAGTGTGTAAACCTGGCGATTCACAGACCTGTACCCCTGGGGATAAAAATATATGTTTATAATAAATTAAAAAATTAAAAAAAACAAAAACAAAAAAAACATGTCACATATGTTCTGCAACTTACAATGTCTGAGCTCAAGCATGCGTTGACGAAGAATGTTCCCTAATTGGGTCCATTAAGTTGTGTACCTGCAGCAAAAGCAATTTCGAAACCTAAGAGAGTCATCACTAGATAATTGCCAAGCTCATCATCAGAGTCAGTGCCTGATAAATTGCTTTGCTCGCCTGCTCATGTTTACTCTTTGCTTTTTTAAAAAATTTTTAATTTATTTTTAATTTTTGAAAAGATTTTATTTATTTATTTGAGAGAGAGACAGTGAGCGAGAGCATGAGAGGGTAAAAGGTCAGAGGGAGAAGCAGAGTCCCCATGGATCTGGGAGCCCAATGTGGGGATTCGACCCCAGGACTCTAGGATCATGACCCAAGTTGAAGACAGTTGCTTAACCAACTGAGCCACCCAGGCCCCCTCATGTCAACTCTTTGAATCAGCATTTGTAATAGGGCCTTTTCCCAATTGTGGATGTGATTACAAAGATGTCACATGAAAATCGACCTGTCTCATAGGCCCAATACATGCTTTCCAATCTCATAACAGAAAAAAAAAAAATTGCAATGTTTAATGCTGCTAATACTTAGAAATCTGTTACACGACATCATTAAGGCGAGTCTGGAGGAAATGGGACTGGTATTATGTTTGGAAAAATAACTTCCTGATGAAGGAAGACAATTTCAAGGCTTTCGAATATCTCTCATCGTTACATTAGTGCCATATTATTTTTAAAAAGCAGTGTGAATTCTTGTAATAGTGATAATTCTGGATTTAAGAGTTTAACAAGTGCTACCATTTAATTCCTGTAAGATAGGAAGCACAGGGGCGCCTGGGTGGCTCAGTGGGTTAAACTCTGCCTTCAGCTCAGGTCATGATTCCAGGGTCCTAGGATCAAGTCCCACATCAGACTCTGCTCAGCAGGGAGCCTGCTTCCCCCTCTCTCTCTGCCTGCCTCTCTGCCTACTTGTGATCTCTGTCTGTCAAATAAATAAATAAAATCTTAAAATAAAAAAAGATAGGAAGCACAATTATATCCATCTTATGTGTGAGGAATCAAGGGAGGCTGACATTCGATAACTGGTCAGCACAGAAAAACTGGTAAGTAGTGGAACCAGGATTTGAGTTCCCCTCTATCTGGTTCCTGAGCCTAGACCACTAGCTACTGTGTTACATAGTTACTTCCTATAACAACCAAATGAGAATCTTTATTATTTTTTTTCTTTAAAGGGCACAGTTGAAATGAGTAGGACAGCTGGGTAAGCAGTGGTTTTCACATGTTTTGGTCTCAGGATTCTTTCAGACTTTTAAAATTTATTGAGGACCTTGAAAAGCTTTGCGTGTGTAGGTTATTTTTACCTACAGATATTTTACCCTATTGGAAATTAAATCTGAGACATTATTACCTGAGAAATATTTACTAATTAAAAATAACAACAAACTTATTACATGTTAACATAAATAATGTTTTTAGTGAAGATAATTATGCTTTCCAAAACAAAACTTTAGCAATTAAGGGTGGCTTTTAAAAAAATTCTATATCTATTAATACTTGGCTTAATAGAAAACAGCTGGATTTTTATATATGCTTCTGCATTTCATCAGTTGTGAGATGTTGTTTTGGTTGTAACACATGAAGAAAATAATGGCCTCTGTACCAGATACTTGGTTAGAAAGGGAGAAGTTTCTTAAGAGCCTTTTTAGATGATTGTAGGTATTCTTGATACTATCAAACTCAAGTTGTACTTTTTGAAAAGTTCACTGCAGTGTGGGATTGGGACCCCTCAGTGAACCTTTTGTACTGAACGTTTTGTTTGATTTGAACCTGTTAGTATATCTTGTTCTTCTTCTTCTTTTTTTTTTTTAAGATTTTATTTATTTTTTTGACAGAGACACAGAGTAAGCATGAGTGAGCACAAGCGAAGGGAGAGGTAGGCAGAGAGGGAAGGAGAAGCAGGCTCTCTGCAGAGCAGGGAGCCCAAGCAGGACTTTATGTGGGACTTGATCCCAGGACCCTGAGGTCATGACCTGAGCTGAAGGCAGATGCCTAACTGCCTGAGAGACCCAGGCACTCCTATCTTATTCTCTGAATGGTCTTTTACTCATGTATAATTCTGTAACATTATGAATGGATTATTTAGAAAATATTGGCTCACTGATTTGTGTAGTATTCCAAATATTGACACACTTCACTGTAAACATAAAAAAAAAAAAAATCACATTTGCTAACACCACCCTGAGCTCATTAGAAAAGTCTTTAAATACTGGGAAGCTGTCAAGTTCAAAGTGGCAGATATAAGTTTCTTAAAATACTAATGTTTACTTAAAAGCTTGAATTTTATCCCTGACGGCAAATACCGTTCGTCATTCTCCTTAAAGGGTCTCGATATCCCACTGGGGCCATCGGCCACGCTTTGAGGGTCACTGGTGAAGATCTTTGATTGGAGAGAAGTAAAGAGGAGAACATTCATCTAAAGGTCCTAACAAATTAATTTCCAGGGTGCTGAAGAAACATGAAAATGGTCTCAAAATCACTAGCCGTAATCTGTGATAAATTAGAAGTGGGAGAGAGTTCAGACATGCAGGAATGAGAAAAGATTGCCTTCACTCTCCCAGGGGATGTATTCTGGCCAACTCTGATTCCCAGAAAAAGACTATATGATATCCCATAGCAGGTAGCTTCAGAACCCTACAGAATAACTCATGGGAGGTCATCTTAAGTTTTGTTTTCCTGCACAATCACCTGACAAGTGCTTCACGTGGCATACGTATACCCTGCAGTATTTGAATAACTACGAAGAGATAGTTGAAGGATAATTTGTATGGCTACTGCTTGTACAAACTGAACCAAGTTCATTTGATTAGACACCGTTTATAGAGTACCCGCCATAAGCAAAATGCTGTGGTAGGGAAATGGCACACGGGAGGGGCACAGAGAAAAGAATTGGCCTTGAGAAAGGAAAATACCGAGGGTATTTTCCAGTATAAAATCTGTGAACGCCACCTAATGAGAGGAAGTAGCATGGCCTTACGGGAACATCATAGCATGAGGAGTTAGAATATTTGAAAATGTGCTCATCCTGGTTTCTGCCAACTCAGTGGACGCCCTTGGGCAAGTGATGTCAAGTCTTGACTGGTGTTCCGTGTCTATAACATGAGAGGTTAAGGTCCCTGGAAGGAATGGAGTTGTGGTCTCTCAGTTTACAGAGCATCACCAAGAGGGACTTTGGAGAAGACAATTTGCTGTCCTAGCTCTGTGCTGCCCTTTACTAAAGCCACTAGTCACATTGTGGCTATTGAGCACGTGAACTAGGACAAGTCCAAACTGAGATGTGCTCTAAGTGTAAGTGACACACCAGATTTTGAAGACTTAGTATGAAAAATAGAATGTAAAATATCTCATCGGTAGTTTTTTTTAATAGGAATTACTGGTTAAAAAGATAAGTTTTAGATACATGGGTTTATATGAAAATATTATTAATTTCATCTATATTTTAAAAAAATATATGGTTCCTAGAGAACTTAAAATTACAGATATGTCTTAGATTAGAAAGTGGACAGTGCTGTCCGAGCTAACAGTTTCCAACCAAAGAATAGTAACTTGAAGAAGAACCTAACTTTACTTTTAACAGTTCTTTCTGAGGTTTGCAGACAGAGCGTGGGTCCCAGTTTTGACCAGAGGGCCTCCCGGAAGACTCCGTCTGGTCTCTGTTGTGTTCTCAGTCTGCACTTTGAGGAATTCTAGGGCCCCACGAGCTCTCCTCCCATGATTTGTCCGCAGTAGGCGAGGGTCAGGCCCCAAAGGGACGGCTGCTATGGGACACAGGGGACTTTCTCTCCCCTTCTTAATTCAAGCAGCAGACTGTTCAGCGTGCACTGACTGAATGAAGTAATGAGCATACGAAATTTGTGTGCGTTTTTGCTTAAGGTTCAGGCTTTGGACCGGCTCAGGCCACCGGGCTGATTCTTGGTGTCACCGTTCACCAGCCCTGTGACCTGCCTCCCCCTCGCAGAGCCTCTGGCTCTTCAGTCTGAAGCAGGAGAGCTGCGTGGGCCACCATGTTTTGAAGAAGCTTCCGGGTCACCCTCGGTCCAGGCCTCCCGGCGATCTGAGTCCTCGCAGTGTGAGTAGGGGGAAGTGTGTGTCCGTCCTGACCCGCAGGAGTCTGCCACTGAGGGCTGGGCCATGAGCAGAGGGGCTTCTCCTCATCCAGAGCTCCCTGGCAAACCTGGCCTCCTCCTGTGTCCGGCTCTCTCCTGCTCCACAAACCTTCTCTGCCTGCGCTTTCTGTCCCTCCCACTTCCCCCGTTCTCCCTCAGCCCTACCCCGGCCTTTTCCTAAATAAATAAAGACTCTCAACTTCCTGCCCTTCTATCATCAACCCACACTCTCCCTCTTTCAATCTGCTTCCCTGTGATGCAAAAGGAAAAACTCTCTTCCTCTTGTGTAAGGCCAGCTTTTTTACTGTGCTCCTTGTCCTCCCTTTCTTGGGACCTAGGCCATGTCTTCTTGAATTATCTCTTTTTCATCTCATTTTTGACATTTTAATCTCCTTTGGGTCATTTCTTAGAGCCTATTAGATATCCTTTTCTTCCCCCTCTTTTTTTTTTTTTTTTTAGTAAAAGGAGAAAAAGAAAACCTTTATCTTGCATTCTACTTACATAGCACTCTCTTTATTTTGTATTAATTTTTTTATTTCTTTAAATCTATTTTTGTTGACGTAGAGTTGACACACTATGACGTTACTTTCAAATACACAACATAGTGATTTGACGTCTCTATACTGATGCTATGCTCACCACACGTGTCACTACCATCTGTCACCACAGAATGCTATTACAATATCAGTGGCTATATTCCCTACGCTCTGCCTCATATTCCCATGACTTACTCATTCCATGACTAGAAGCTGTGTCTCCCACCTCCCTTCACCCATTTTGCCCATTCCCCATCCCCCTTTTCTCTCTTTTTAAAAATCAAGTTAAAAAAGAAGAATCTACCCTTGTTTTGACTTCCTCATATCTCACTCACTCACATTTCTATTTCTAGTACTTACCATATTAATTGAGTTACAAAGGCACGTTCAAGAATCACCTGTAGAATAATACACCGATTTAGAACTACTCCGGACCTCACTCAATCATCAATCAAGTCAAAGGTAAGAATAGACAGATGTTCAGATATTTAGGGATTCCGAATTTTTATCACCTATGCAACCTTTCCTGGCAAGGTATGGGAGAACGTGTCCTGGGAAAATGCGGAAGTAAACCACGAAAGAGGAAGACATGGGATCTGGGCAAGGGGAGGGAGAACAGCAAAAGGAAGTCCTAAAAATAGAACGACAGAGCAGGCCTAGAGGAAAACCAGTCCAGACTGAAACAGAAATGTCGAGTCCTCAGGGAGGCCTCAGGTCTCCAGGAGGAGTGGAACCAGTGTTTTTGGAGTGCAGGCAAAAAGTTATCAGGAGGTAGGTGACACAGATGCTGGAGAATCTTGGAAAAAGCATGTAAGAGTATTAGAGGTACACTGAAATTCAAGCAAATGCAACACAAATCTCCTGGTAACTGCTGATCTACTCTGGGTCTCAATAGATGTGTACAGCGGACATTTCGTATTAACGAAACCATGTAATACGTTTTTGTGTGTGTGTGTGTGACTGGCTTCTTTCACTTAGTGTGACGTTTGCAAGTTTCATCCATGTGACATCTCACCCCTTTCTGTGGCTGAATACTATTCCATTGTTTGGATATACCACTTTTCGTTTGCATTAGAATCTTAAACTCTCTTGTTAACAATATGTTATTGAATGAACAGGGGACCAGGTGGTGTGATCTAGTATACATTACAACACAAGTCCTTGTTGTGTTGTGAATTTGAAAAGGTCTATTTTTAACACGTTTTCTGAGAATATTTAGATATGAATTAAGGACATGTAGGGGAATCAAGAAATCATGCCAGCTGCCACAGAAATTTTGGCAAAGATGGTAACTTATGTATACATTTCTGAAGCTCTTCTCAGAATTGGAAACGACCAAGAGACATTAAAGAAATAAAAACAAAATACCCCCAACTAATTTGTTTTGAAACCAGGGAATGATGCCAACCACATTTCAAAGAATTTCAAAATTCAAAGAATTTCTATTAAGTACAGAGCAGTGGGGCAGACGGAAGTGACAGAGAGAGAAGGAAATCCTAAAGCCCTACCAGCACCCCCTAAGTTAAAGTGATCAAAGTTGAGAATGAGGATGGGATATGTGGCTAAAATAAGAACATGACACATGGCTTACGGTAATGAAAAGCAAATTGGGGATTTTCTCTGATCCATCTTCTCAGTAACTCAGGGTTTCACATGGAGGCAGATAAGGACTTTCCCAAACAGAGTGGTATTAACGTCTACTTTCTTCTCTAGAGGATGGAGGGCTGTTTCATGTGAGCGGATGTATCAAGAGTGGTTACCAAGCCAACAGCAAACTGATGTGGAGAATTGCCTTCCTACAACAGAGAATGAAATATGGAAGTCAACCAACAAAGACAAATTAGCCCAGTGCAGTGGGACCCGGGGGCAGACTCTGGCCTCAGTTCTTTCCAGTCTTCTGTAGACTTCTTTTGGAATGGTTTTGAGAACACAAGTCAGCTCTCCAGCTGGATCTACTCATCTCTCTTTCTGTGCTTTTACCCATGGTGCCCTCATCCATTCACGTGATGTGGGACACCTTCCGTAACCCGAGGACTCCCAAATTGATATTTCTATCCAAGATTTCCCTTCAAAGTCCCAAGCTTGTCTATTTTTCAAATGGCATCACAATTGTGTCCCAAACCCGACTCCTGATTCTCACCCTTAAACCTGTTTCTCTGCTGAGAGCGTGGCATTATCCACTCCATTGCTTGAACCTAAAGCCTAGCAATTTCTTCCTCTTATTTAATGAAACCCTCTATGCCACATTTGATCCAGTTCACTTAATCCAAAATTCCAATTCCAAAAATACATCTTGAATCCTTTTGCCAATATCTGAACTACTGTGACTTCTCATTCGGATCACTGACTTTGCATCCTAACAGACTTGTTTTCCACCTTGTGCTTCCCAGGAGCAGCCACGGTAGGTCTAAAGTCTCAGTCAGACCATGCACTCCTTTCCTTGAACATCTTAGTAACTTCTTATAGCATCTCCAAGAACATCCAAGCCTGGGAGTGACCTGGTTTTGTCCATCTCTTTCACTTTAGATTCTGTAGAGTGATTAGGACAGAGAAGAGCAAGAGCGTTCCCAGCCTCAGGGCATTTGCACCTGCTGTGCTTCATACCTGCCTATTTCACACCTATCCTTTCTTTATCTGGATTGCTCATTTTCATCTTCCAAGTCTCATCTTAACTGTCACTTCCCAGGAGGTCTAGCGCATCACCCAGTGAAAGGCAGACTCCTCCCTTTTGGTATTCTCTCTTGAAGGACTCCCTTCTTTTTCTTTAATAGCTTGCCCCAGTTCATACTGGATATTTGGTTTCTTGCTTGTTTATAGTCTCATTCACAGCAGGGAATGGGACTGGAAGCCACTCCTAGGATTTTTTTTTTCCCCTTTCACCATTTTCCTTCTGGTGCCTGACATGTGGAGATCTTCTACTAATATATTTTTCAATTAAGTGAATGACTTAAAAAATAAGCAAACATCAATAGAACAAGACAGAAATGAGATAGATTAAAAAATTCTGCTGCAGAGAGAATTAGAGGATCGCCATAGCTTTTGAAACCAGGGGATGAAAGCATTTCAGGAAAGAGGGAAATCCCAGGGAGCATTCGCTTAATGCTCTCAGGGCACTGGGAGAAATCATGAATTCTTACAGAAGAGCTAAAAGATGTTATGGTAAGACAACAAAATGGGAGAGAAAGGGAAATGCAAGGGGATGGTAGGACCGTGGCAGAAACTGCAACAGCATTGGAAGCAACAAGGAGCAATGTCGCCGCTGCAGAGAATAAGGTCAGTTCAGTGAAAGGCGAGTGTAAGGCGCTCTGAGAACACAGAGGAAAAGGACAAGGAGAACAGAGAACTGGAAGGAACATCCCGGACCTGCAAAAAAGAAAGGTGCAACGTGGATCAATGGCGGTCCTGACAGGGAGAGAGGAAAGGGAGCAAGGCTGCTTCTGAACTCAAGAAAGGTCCAGATACACCCGTGCATGAATTCATGACAAAATTGACAGCACCTGGAAACAGCTCGGTGACTTTCTTGAATTCAGGCTTACGGAATTACTTACTTACACTTTGCCGAGCAGAGTCCTACCTGTGATGGGAACATGAGCTTTGGGTGGGCAGGGGTCTGTGCACAGTAGGTACTCAATACATATATGCCAGTTTTAACATAAAAAGTTATATACTCATGTAAAAATCAGCAATGGGAGGAAGGATTGCAGTCTTTTTGCTGACATACACAAGCTTCAGTAAAATTACTATAATAAAATTATATGCACTGGACAACAAAATATATACTACAAACTCTACTTGTAATCTGTGAACAGAAGAATCAAAACAACAGTGGAAAGAAACCTTAGCATAATTCCTTTGAGTTTTTACCTAATCAGAGAGACAAAAGTATCTGTGATTATAGATAAATTGAGTAATATAAATAATACTTAAAAATATGTAACAAATTTTATTCTTTATAAAAAAAAGTCTTCTTTTTTTAAAGTTCCTGGAACACTAAATGACAAATCTTTAGTTAAAAATATCTCATGTGCATAATATAATTTTATTTTTAAAATTCTGCATGCATGTATACAAATATATTTTTCTGGGTAAAAATAATGCAAGATGGAGACAGCAGTAGGAAAAGTATTTTCTCTGGGTGGTGGGATTTCTTTTTTGGGGGGCATTCCAGTTTTTAAAATTATTTTTATTTAAATTCTAGTTAGTTAACATACAGTGCAGTGCTGGTTTCAGGAGTAGAATTCAGTGGTTCATCACTTACCTACCGCACCCAGTGCTCATCACAACTCGTGTCCTCCCTCAGACCCATCTGGGGGGTGATATTTCTAATTATTAAACATTTTCCTTTTACTTATATGAAATTTCTATCCTTTCTACAGTGAAGTTGTATTACTTGGATAATTAAAAAAGCAAAGGGGGGAAGCTAGCCAGCTGATACTTACATGAAATATTATTAGTAAAGAGATGGTCCGTCCTAAGAGAGGGGAAGCCAGGAAGACAGAGGAGACGTGCGTACAGACAACAAAACCTTCGGTGGGGCTTGGGAAGCTTTACTAAAGTGTAAGAATTGAGAGAAATCCAAGCCAAAACGTTCTATATGGAAAAGGCTGCCAAGGGTGCTGGCGCCCATCGCAGGCAGAAGGTTTTCCCAAGCACAGCATCCCACGAGGTAAAGAACAGAAACAGAAATAATCTCAAAGGAATATGGATATTAAAATGAATATAACCTTGGAAGGACTATGTGATGCTGCTGCTGGTTTGGGGAAGTGAAGAAGACTTCCGTCCTCTGGGAGTGGTAAGAGACAGGGCGGCATAGTAAAAAGATGATTACTGAGGTTACTAGGTTACTAGGTTACCTCAGACTAGTAACCTGATTACTGAGACGTCTCTGATGCTCAGTTTTCTCATCTATAAAATAGGGATAAGGTTACTTACTTTGGATGCTTGGTATATTGAATTATCCAAAGAAAGTCTGTGAACACATGTGGATAAACATATCTGTATGCGTGTATGAGTACATATATATATATATACGTATGTACATAGTATCAGGCACAAGTGAACCTGGGGTTGGTTAGGAAAGAAATGGGGCTGGATCTTGAGGAATTAATTCAGTCTGTACATGTGGAGCACGAACCACAACAGGCAGAGGGGCACAGAGTACTTGTGTCTACCTTCACAGAACTGACACACGGCACCTTACAGGGAAGCCAAAATCTGGATCATGGATCCGCAGGCGGGAGGGAGACAGCTAACAAACCCCTCCCTCCTGCATTACGAGGGAGGCTGGGAAAAGCCAGAGGAGAAAAATAACAAACCGTCCACAGAGAATTATTCGATTTTATTCGATCAACAATGATCACAGCCTCATTTTTCTTCTCCCGATCGTCCAAGCCCATTACTGGGGAGGGCAATGCAGGCGCGGAGAATCGAGAAGGTGGGGCTGGGAAGCTGGTAAAGACCCCAAACGTTCCTGGGTTTATTTCTGCCTGCTTGTCTGGGACCAGTGTTTCACAAAAGGAGTGAGAAATGAGTAACCACATGCTGGGCAAGATGTTCCTGAGAATGTCAGGAAGCTTGTTTGTCAACCTTAATTGACAACCGATGTTTCAGGACAAAGCGTGATTCTCATAATTTAATGGGACAGCATTGCTACTTAATGCCAGAGGGGGCAAGAGCGACTATAGGGCCAAAGCCTGTAGAAAGGATGAATACGGACAAAATAATCCCCTTTTTGTTTTAGGAAAATGTAAAGTGGTGCCCCAGGGATTGTTGGCAAATATTATCATCTTTGAAAGCTACTACTTAACACAAATTCCGGGAAACCAGAGACTTCTGGGTAATGTGAATCACAAGGAAAGAATGCCCTATTCTATGGCTGCAACTTTTTAATGGAATACTGGTTGATTTTGAGTGAAGAAGGCCAGGGGTCAGGGTCCGTCTGGGAGAATTTCCTGCCTGTTTCTGTCAAGGCGTCTCCACAAGATGCTTCTTTCTTGGCCGTCTTGAAAAGTTTCCTGGGATCACCCGCATGTGGGAGCCACCCATACCTCTAGGGGCAAGGCTCCCCTTTTTCTCTACATGGCTTAACTGAGGGTAGAGCTCAATAGCTCTGTGTGGACCTCTGTGTGCTGCGATGGCTTCTGAAGATCTTTTCTGCGTCAGTTCCTAATGAAGAGTTCTGTGGTAGGAAAGGGCAGGGTGGGGACTGGGGCAGAAGGGTGCTTCCAAAGAGAGGGCCAGACTTGGAGGGCTCAACGTTTCTATTAGAGTCAAAGAATGATAAACAGCAATTTGGGGTTCGAGCATCGGTGGAGGGCAGGTGTGCAGGGGATGAAGCTGGGAAGAGTTTGGGACCTCCTAGCGCTTAGGGAGAGGAGCTGGCCCCAGCTAGGATGGAGAGAGTGCCCCTAGAAGTCCCCTCCTGGATCCGTACCGGTGCAAATATGGTGGAAGGGGGAGCCTGAGGAGAGGGAGGTCAGTTAGGAGAAGGAGGGAGTGAGGGGGAAGGGCAGGACTTGCCAGGGTGGAGCACACAGAGAGGAGGGGGACCCAGCGACATCAAGAACGTGGAATGGATAGGATTTGGTGATTTCAGTGCAAATGATGAAGGAAGATGAGGCAAGCCCCATTGGATGCCGGTGGTGCTCTTTACCCAACAGGAGCAGGGAACTTCTTATTTACTTCTCTGATATTTTCTCTGTACGCTGATGCTTATTTTTGGCTGCTAGTGGAATATGAAATGGAGAAAGCTAAGGATGGCTGACTGGTTGCTGCCCCATTGCTGACAGGAAGACAGTAGATAGAACAGCCACTGCTTTCCCTGTGAGCCATCTTTGTTTCTGGGGGAGAGACACGTATCCCAGCACGGAATCACGAGATCACCTGGAAGCAGTGGACTGGAGGTCAGTCCAGATGCCAAGGGGCTGAAGGGGGAGCCCACCTCTACCTCTGCCTGGGTGGACGTGGAAGTTGGGCATTTGTGAGGGCTTCCAAGAGGAAGCGACTCTTGAACTGAGGCTTGAGGGACACGTGGGCGTTCTGTGGGTGGAAAAGTGAGATGAGAAGTGGGTAAAGACATCGCATATGAGAGAACATGGCAAAGTTGGGCGATGGCAAATGGCGCAGTCTGGCCGAAGGCTCGTGTGAGCAGAGGGAAAGTGTGAAATGAAGCTAAGAAGGAAATCAGGGGCAGAGCCGGAAGGGCCTTGAGGCAATGACAGGAAGTTACAGTCTTTGCCTTGTAGCTGATGGGGAGAAGTTGAGGAGCTTTGAGGAGAATTACAGATGCCATTCTCTCGCCCACTCATGCACTCATCAGATGTCACCCAAGTTCCATGTTGGACCACTCTGGCAGCAGAGTGAAGGGGGGGGGGCAAAGAAAAGATGTTTAGCAGAGAACACCAGCTGTTTTCCCAAATGTACGTCTTCTGCCGGGATACATAGCTAGATGACAGTTCTCTTTATTTCTTGCTGCTAGGTGTGGCCATGTGTCCTTATGCCAGTCTATGCCATGTGTGCAGAAGGGAGTTGTGCTGCATCCTGGCGAGGGCCTTTGAGACCTCTCCTGTGCTAGGCTTTATGCTTTTCCTCCTACCTGCCAACTGAGTTGAGACCTTGGAAACCAAGTCTGGAAGATCCTGGTGCTGCCATGAACACAGGCCTCCCTACTCTCCGGAATCACACCCTGGACTGTTATGCGAGTCAGAAATAAACATTTATTATGTTGAGTCATTGTGTGTTTGGATCTATTCCCATAGCTTAGCTATCCTAAGTGTACACAGTTGGTATGAAGAAAATGGAGGTTTCAGCTAGGGCCATGATGGTTTTCAGATTTGAGGATGGTCCCACCACTTCTGGTTGTCTTTTCTGTGGTTTGGAAGGAAGCCCCAGGCTTAAGCAGGAGGGATCCTAAGATGGATCCAAGAGCTGGAAGCCATCTCCTGCCATCGCTCGTGGAAGTTACTAAGTGCTGTGTGTGCCACTGTTTCTTGTTAGCAAGAAGGCAGGAGAACGTGTTGCTGAAGTCATTTTGGTGGTGTCTAAGGCAATTCCTTCCAGGACTCCTTCCCCATTCACTTCGGCACGTTCAAAGAACTTTCTGGCTCTGCCTCGACTTGTCCCCGACCACTGAGCTCTTAGTGACTCTCCTCGTTCTTCCAGATGTTGACACGCATGGGCACCATATACATAACACAGTCAAGCCTTTCCCAGCTTACAAGTCAAGTCGCTCGTGCCACGCAGCCCCTCCTCTAGCTACAGCGTGCTCTTTTCTCCCTCATCTCCCGTGTGGGGAGCCAGAACTCTTCTCCAGCGAGTCCTCCAGAGCTGTTCCACACAAGCCTACCAGCTTAACTCTTTCTTTGCCAAACCCCATGGATATTACCCAGTCCTTATCCCTGGTGACCTTGGAAGGTCTCCCCTCAGCTTCCCTGACTGCAAACTCTAAACCTTAGTAGGAGTGTGACTCCAATAACTCAATAATAGAATACATAAATATTCATGTATATGTATGTACATTTACACAGGAATATACAAAACGGCCAAGGAAATGTTAACACTGCTTGTGAACTATTAATCACATATAATCACGTATTGATGGAGCCAAGGTCCCCCTCCCAGTCTTCGTATTTTTCCAATCTGTGTGGAGGGTCTTGGGTTCTCTTTTACTCTTCATAGAGTTTTTCTCTGGTGTATGTTTCTTTCTCCTAGTTTCTTGTGCTTGGTGGGTTTATCCCTGTTGTCCTAAAAATCTGGCAGTCATCTGCGTTTGGTCTATCACCTTGATCCAATTCCAATACCACTCCTGCTGTACTTAACGAAAAAAAAATTTATGTCTATTTTAGATCTTTCTGTCCTATTCCAGTCTCTTTTTTGGACTGATAATTTTTATTAATTGCTTTGGTTTTTTTTTAGGTCAATAGCGATATTAGATACAGACCACAATTTTAGCTCCTTCCCCAAAGCTCCCTCTCGCTTTTCTTTTCGTTGTCTTTTTTCATTGACTAGAAATTCCAGATTGCATTAGACATGGTAAAAGAGGACATATTTATCTTATTTTTGGTGTTAGTGGGACTCCTTTTTTTCAACATGTATATCATATTAGCTGCTGGCTGTACGTAGGCATTCTTTATCTTGTTTGGGTTCTATCTCTTTGTTCCCTCTCTTTCTAGGTAACTGAACAATTAAAAAAAAAAGTGTTGATGTCGTATTTTTATCCAATTCCTTTTGACCTTCATGCAGAAGTGAATTTCTCCCCATTTAACTTAAATAAATACATTTCCTAATGGAGAGAGGTCATCTGTTACCCTGGTCTTCTTGTTTTGTGTCCAACTGTCACCGCAGAGTAGGATGAAAACAAGACCCTGAGTGACAAGTGACAAGACATCCCCCCCCCCCATGAGGAGGGCAAGATGGATAGACTGCGGTCTGATTTTCTAGTTGTCGTTGTTGTGTTTTTTTCCCAGTCACAACAAGTTTTCATTACCCTCTGAGAGCAGAAGCCCGCCCCACAGAGAACAGGAGTCTGATCAGGCTGCTTCCAGGCCAGGACCTCAGGGCCCTGTTGCAGCCATGGAACAAGACAGAGCCACCTGGGGAACAGGATAGAAGCTATCTCTCTGGCTCTTCACCAACCACATAACCAGGTGTAGACATGGCATGTTTTCTCCTCATCAGCTCAACATGCCCGGAAGGGAGGCAGGGGCCGAGGTAACGAGGACCTTCTACTGTTGCTTCTCGCCTTCTCCCCCTTTTCTGAGTAGGGGCTTTGATTCTGCACTAGTTCATATCTGACAACTGCCCTTAATCCTAAACCTTAGGACTAAGCCTCAGGAGTTCCAACAGCGATGGGCAAATCCTTCTCTTATGAGCGGTAGTTGGCAAAGGTGGCCAATTATCTCAGGTGTTCACAATTATTTCCTGGACCTTTCCCACAGAGCAGATCCTAATGAGTTATATGGGAGGGAGACTCTCCTTTTTTTTAAAGAAAGAATTCAGCAGTCATGGAAGTTGAGCCATCTTTCCATGAGTGTGTGATCCTAAATCCTGTCTTAATATTTAACTGTAAAGTAAGGCAATAGCTTAAAACATTTTAAGGTCCTAGTGAGGAGCCCAGTAGGCTAGGTTATCAAACTGTGGAAGAGGCTTCCCAATGTGCTTGCTACCCCAAACAGACGTGGTGAGGGGAGAACTGGGAGCTCTTCCACCCTCACCCCCTCCAGCATCTTTCGCATTGGACCCTGGAGGGCTCCTGGTGGGCTCTAATCCCTGCCCTGCTAGAAGGAAAAACTTCTCCTTGTGAGTGGTCACACCTACCACGTGTCTGATTGCTACGAAGACCGCCCCCTCGCACTAACACAGAACAGGCCAGGTGGGAGCCTTGATTAGGCTGCTCAGGGACCGTGCACAGGGTTTTCAGGTAGATCACACTGCTCTTTAAGCAAGGTAGAATGGGGGCTGAGAGGTCCAGCCAGTCAGGAAATGGACATGAAGATCCCAGGTCAAGTGAGACCAAGAGAGGAGGGCAAGGGGATCAGGTGAGAAGCAAGAGAGGACTTAAAAAAGCCAAGGGCAGGTGAACATCATGAGGGAGGAAAGACTATGAGGGAACAGGACAGACAGCGGAGGACAAGAAGGAAGGAACAGGTGTGCTGAGTAATGTGGGTGAGTCTCAGGAAATAATGGCCTAGGTTCTAGAAGTTTCCAGGCTGTGGTTCTCGGGAGGCACCCAGGTGTGCTTTTCCTTCTTGTTCTTGGATTTCTGTGACAGTCCTATGGATTCTCAAATGACTGACCTGTGTATGTTAGCTTGTGTGTTCTCGCAACCAGAAGACCCAGCCCTAGACCCTGAGCACAAGAGAACCTCCTTTTGTAGGCAGTGGAACCGCGAAACTCTGCCTTTCCCCTCATCTGTTTTTCCTAATTCTCCCACCTCATGGGAATCCCACAGGGACAAAGCATGGCTGGGAATGTCTGGAGCTTGAGGATTTGAAGGTCACCAGCAGGACTGAGAGCTCGCTCTTCACACTCATGTCCACGAGGCTGGAGATCTTCTATCCCCGCAAGGAGGGCTCATTGAATGTTCTCAAGTTGCGAATGATTATCTACCAACAGTGCTGGGGAGCCAGTCTCCTTCCATCCTACTTGTACCCCCCAAACTGGCCAGGACAGTCCCTCGATTCTCAGTCCCATTCCTTGGAAACAAAAGAGCAAAAGAACAAAAGGTGAGAATTATTTCACTCAGCATAATCTCTTTGAGTCTTGTCCATGTTGCTACAAAAGTTGGGTATTCATCCTTGCTGATGGAGGCATAATACTCCACAGTGTATATGGACCACATTTTCCTTATCCATTCATCTGTTGAAGGGCTCAAAGAGATTATGCTGAGTGAAATAAGTCAAGCAGAGAGAGTCAATTATCACTTGAGAGATTGACAATTGACAAAGAGAGTCAATTTCACTTATTTGTGGAGCATAACAAATAGCATGGAGAACATGGGGAGATAGACAAGAGAAGGGAGTTGGGGTAAATTGGAAGGGGAGGTGAACACTGAGAGACTATGGACTCTGAAAAACAATCTGGGGGTTTTGAAGGGGCGGGGGGTGGGAGGTTGGGGTATCAAGTGGTGGGTATTATAGAGGGCACGGATTGCATGGAGCACTGGGTGTGGTGCAAAAATAATGAATACTGTTATGCTGAAAATAAATAAATTAATTTTTTAAAAAGGTGAGAATTAATTGTAGGGGGTGGGCATATCAGGAGAAGATTTCCAATTGTGGCTCCGAGGAGAAAAGAGGGCCTGAATGTGATTTGAGTCAGCATGGAGAACTTTCCGTATGCCCTAGGATTCCCACAGAGGCTCCCCCCGCACCCCGCTTGCTGACCTTAGGACCCATTTCACGGAGCAGCTCTTCTCAGATTGGGGCTCAAGGGTGGAGAGAAATTAGAGGGGTATGCCCAAGAAGAAAGGCATTCCCTGTGGAGAAAGCAGCACGGCAGAGGGTGCGGGGAGGGTCAGCATGCTATCTAGACGGAGAACTAAGGACAAGAAGGTAAACTGAGGCTCAATCCTGCCGTGCTCTGTGGGCGGGCAAAGTGGGCATCAGAGTTACAGGAATAGGAGAGGGATGTATCAGAGGCCCTGGGGAAGGGCTCGGCTTTGTCAGGACTGGAATGAAGATGATGGGGGAGGAGAGGCCCTTCTTGAATCACTTTAAAAATCTGCAGAGACTCGACTGACAGGTTTACCAACAGATGTAAACATACTCTGTCTCAGTTAGGGGTAGGCTCAGAAAGACACACCGAGATCATGGCTAAATTAGACCGAATGTTTCATGTCTGCACTGGGGGAATGGTCTATGTCACTAACATGTATGTCACTAAATCCTTGGATGTGCTTGTAATTTATATGAAAATGTTAAACAAAAACAAAAACAAAAAAAACCCAAACACCCCGCCTTCCAAAACCAAAAAACAACAAAAACAACCCGGTCTCCCTTTTTTTTTTTCCTAAGAGAGTTTAAGCTATCCTATGGTCTCTAGCCTTGGATTTTTAATTCACGGCAATGATTTTCAAATCAGTGAAACATTTCCTGCATATTATCAATTTCTGACTACAAATTAGAAAAATGCAAACCCTCTGTCTTAGCACCTGGCATCTCTGAGAAGACATTCTTTTCACAATGACATTTGAAGGCTTTCTGGAGGTGACCGATGGGACAGTCATTCTGAGTGAATTTAGAGATTTTAATTACTGTTGTATTTAATTGCAAGTGGGTGCTGTGGAAAAAAAAAAAAAAAGCTGTCAACAAAGGAAGTAATTATTCCAAAGCATTACATCTGCTGCCCGTTCTCTGTCAAAAATTTCTCACTAAAAAATGTGTTTCTTTAAACGTAACTCAAAGCAGCTGATGAAATGTAAGACCATGGAAAGTTTCAAATCCCAGAGCAAATGCTGGGGACTTGACTCAGTGGCAAAAGACCTCCCCACCGTCCCTCGAATCCCTTCCCAGGGCTTCCTACGTAAGTAAGTTCAGATGCCTGCCGTTTTGTTTCCAAAGCTCAGTATTTTCCACTTAAACACTTCCTTTTCATAATACTTCTGGTGTCTCTGGAGTGTTACTACTGTTTGATTTTTCCCTTTTAATAATGACTCTGACTGTGGTGCCTTTTTTTTTTTTTAAGAGAGTGGACAGAGCAACACTAAAGGTACAGACAACTGTCCAGACAGGAGGTAATCCCGCAAACCCTCCCAGGATGCCTGCGTCAACAGCCAAGGCCAGCATGTGGAAGGTAGCCTTTCCCAAGATCATTCCTCAACGTCCTCTAGCCTGCTGGGAACCGCAAAGACACACACCATCCATAAGGCCCGGGGACCTAATAGATGAGCAGAAGACGAGGTCAAAACCCAGAGTTAGACCGACCCTTTCTGGAAGACAAAGAGGCAGCCACCTTATCAGTGAATTTAATGAGCACCTATTTGTGTGTGTTAACTTTGCCAAATGCAGAAATCCCTGTCTCCGGGGTGTTTATGATATATTGACGAGACAAGGTGCATACAGACCAAAATGATTTAATTACCATCTCCCCAGGCAGAGGCTCCTAGATGATCTTCCTCGGTGGAATGTCTCTTGTTCTTCCCCATTGGAGAACATCATGATTTTCCTCTTTTCTCCCCCCACATTCAGGACCCTTTTCTACAGATGGAATTGTACATTTATCGGCTTACCTGTTTCTTGTCTGTCTTCCCGTGCAGAGCTGAGCTGTACGAACAATAAGGCGGGGGCTGTGTTCATTTTGCTGTTGCTCTATATCCAGAAGCTAACACGGTGCCTGCAACATAGTAAGTGCTCAATAAATGTTTCTTGAAGGAATGAACAAATGAATGAGTGAGTCAACAAAGGAAAGAGAAGCTTGGCTGGGAAAAGTCTCCTAGGCCAGGAGAACATGTCGCAGACCCAGCTAGAAAGGAAGCTGGTTGAAGCCCCTTTTGACAAGGATAAGCCACTTTCCTCCCCAGAAATGACTCCAAACGGCAGGTGGGTGGGTATCTCTATTCCTAGAGGGGCCTCCTAACTGAGGACCTCGTGGAAATAATAAAGGAATCCAACAAGGGTGACAGAGATGCCATTGAGAAAAGAACCACACATATTTTATTCTATATTAACACAATCATTATATAACCAGGGGTAGAATTTTGATGACAGCCACCATCCCTTCCTCCCTGAGGGGCTACACAGAGCTGTTGCCCAGTGTGGCTTGGGGAGCTGTTTCTGTTCTGGCTTGATCTAGATTTCTCTTCTCCCAGCCTCTGCTGACCTCCTTCTGAGTCTGACATAGGTCCTTAACCTATTCTGCCTGCTTGGGAATCCATTACTTCCTTGTTTCGGGGTCTTTATTACTATTTCCAGAATATTCTCAGTCTCTGAAAATGTGATTGCTCAAATTTCACTTTAAAGACAGTCTGTATCAGCTGATATTTATAGGAGTTTTACCTCCCTCTGCGCTAGGCTGCAGAAAGCCTCCTGCCGGGAGTTGAATGATGACTATCCCTTCTTCAGTTCTGTCTATAGTAACTCCCACAGGGCGCTCAGATATGTCACATGCACTTTTGTTTTGTTTTAGCTTAGCTTTAGGTCAGGCTAGTGTTTGGCTAGAAAATGAAAGATGGGTTTTCCGTCGCTTTTCTGCTAGGCTCCTAGCAAGCCACTTGTGGTTGTGCGTGTGTTACTCTTTGGGAACTTAAATCTAGGAGGACTTGGAGCTCTCAAAATAATTTGCTTTTAGCAAGTGAATTCTTTCTTTAACTTTTCTTGCAAAGACACAGTATGGACCATTAGGTCAATCCAATAAACTGTGAGGGTGTGGAACAATGGGGGAAAAAAGACACTGAATTGTGTGTCTGGGGGCCAGAGTCCAGCCTCGGTTTGGGCCCCAACAAACTGTGTGGCCTTGGACTGGTGCTCATTTTTAAACTGCTATCAGCTCAAGCAAAACCTGGGTCAGAGCAGCTTTTGAAACTGGCCATGATCCACTGTTTGCAAAAAAATTTTTTAATATCCATGCTTCAAATGGGAAAGAACTAGTAGAAAGCTTATAAGAATAGCACTGAAAACTGCTATCATCAGCAAGGAAAAGAAGTGAGGATGAGAAAAATATCCATTTTTTTTTTTTATTTCACAAAAGAATCCCGGCTTATCGTTTTCCCCCTTCTCAGCATACAGAGGCAGCCTTAAAACGTGAGTTAACCAAAGCAAACGATTCCGAGCTAATATTTTTTTTAAGATTTTATTTATTTATTTGACAGAGAGAGATCACAAGTAGGCAGAGAGGCAGGCAGAGAGAGAGAGAGGAGGAAGCAGACTCCCTGCCAAGCAGAGAACCCGATGCGGGACTCGATCCCAGGACCCTGAGATCATGACCTGAGCTGAAGGCAGCAGCTTAACCCACTGAGCCACCCAGGCGTCCCCGAGCTAATATTTTGTTGTCTTTAAAGTTATAGCGACATCAGATGATTTTATAGCCCACTGGGGCCAGAAGATTCGCTGGGAAGCAGAGTGTACCTACATGAGCAAGTTGTACTATATAAAGTGGCAAGTGATCTCAGACAATTACAGAAACCTTCCTGTCTCAGTTGGTACCCTGGAGACAGCCGATAATGCTGGCATACACTGCTAAAACTGTCAGCAATAAGACGTGAGGAAAACCCAAACCAGAACTTTTAACAAATTATGAGGTTGTGGAAAAGAGCAGAAACGTCTTGGTAATGACTTACATTAACAATACAGCTGCCTCCTCGAGCTCCCCGAGTCATAAAACACTAACAGCTAGGGGCTGAAAGGAAAACATGTGCACGTTACAAGGAAATGAAGATCAGAGAAACGGACTTTGCATGGGGGTGTGGTGGTTGCCAAGCTAAATGCAGAAGAGCCACGGTTCCGCTGATGCGAAAAGAGTCAACCACGACACAGGGAAGGTGGCCGAGTGGGCTTATCTCATGCACAGGCCTCAGTGACTAAAGGTGGTTCAGGTGGAAATCGCTGGGTTTAAACCACCAGCAGTAGTGATGGGGGCTATAGTTCGGTCTCCTCATCCGTCAACTATGGCCAATGGCTTCTGTAAAGAAAGCATTTGGGGGCACCTGGGTGGCTCCGTGAGTTAAGGCCTCTGCCTTTGGCTCAGGTCACGATCTCAGGGTCCTGGGATCAAGCCCCACTTTGGGCTCTCTGCTCCATGGGGAGCCTCCTTCCCCCTCTCTCTCTGCCTGCCTCTCTGCCTACTTGTGATCTCTGTCAAATAAATAAATAAAATCTTAAAAAAAAAAAAAAAGCACTTTGAAGAGTGCCTCGTGACTGAACACTCTGGAAATGTTCGCTGTTACTACTCTCATTTCTACTGCCACTGCTAGGAATGAGCCTCGTCAATCCAAACCAGACTCTTTTTTTCCCCCCAAAACATGGATAAAACCAGAAAGTAGTATCAGATACTGGCAAACGACTTCAAGAGTTGGTTAGGCACAAGTCTCTATGTTCCCACATTGTTGGTTTATTCGTTTTAGTACTGATTTATACGACAAATATTCATCGAGCCCTGTACTGGGGCAAGGCTCCATGGCCTAGGATTCTGACAATGAATAAGATATAGTCTCTGACCCCGAAGAGCTCACAACCTGGCTGGTGGAGAGCAGACAGAGCAGACATTCTGAGGAGTTACATTTCAGGTAAGGGAGGGTACAGCGGGAGGACAGAGAAGAAGGAAGCCGGAGGGAGGAAGCCTTGATCCAGACTGTCTGGGGTAGGGGAGGAGAGTGGGGATGGGCCATGGTCAGGCGGCATTCCCTAGAGGTGATGTCTGGACAAAAATGTGAGGTGTCACTGTTTCGGTTAGAATGGAGACCGCCAATCAGATTGAGGGTAACAGCCAGAACACCTTGAATTCCCTACCACCATTGACAAAGAACTCAAAGTGTGCTTTTGAAGTCAATGCCTACCTTTGTTCTTTCTTCCAATTAATAGAATGGAATCTTTATGGGCCATGATTTTATATTATCTCCTCTTGCAAAGGAAATGCTACTTTTATTTATTATTTATTATTTTTTGAGAGAGAGGGAGAGTGAGCTTGCAAGTGGGGCAGGTGGGGGAGGAGGGAACAGGGAGAGGAAGAGAGAGAGAATCTTAAGCGGGCTCAGCACAGAGCCTGACCTGGCTCTCGATCTCACGATCTCACCACCTTGAGCCAAAATCTAGAATTGGACGCTTAGGGCGCCTGGGTGGCTCAGTGGGTTAAAGCATCTGCCTTCGGCTCGGGTTATGATCCCAGGGTCCTGGGATCGAGCCCTGCATCGGGCTCTCTGCTCAGTAGGGAGCCTGCTTCCCCTCTCTCTGCCTCCTTCTCCGTCTACTTTTAAACTGTCTGTCAAATTAAAAAAAAAAAAAAAAGTCTTTAAAAGAGTTGGACGCTTAACTGACTGAGCACCCCATAGAGGAAACAGTACTTTTCACGCTAACAGCATACATTTATAAAGGGTAACTTGCCACCATCACACTATGTAAGGTCCGTCTCGATGCATGAAGTCCTGTGGGGCCTTGGGCTGACCAAGACTGACCCCTACTAAGGTTGTACAGACTCCAGGTCTTAGGGCAGAGCTACTCCGGGCCCCGGTGTGTGCAACTGCGTTTCTGTTACACCACAGCCGGGCAGGAGGTAGACGCGATGGCTGTGGCATCCTTTGTCAGAGGGAGAGGAAAGAGGTGGGGAAAAGGAACTCACTGTGAGCATATAGAAGGCCAATGAGGCTACAGATGAGGTCCTGTGAGAAATCCAAGACTGCCCTGCTCAGTATGCCATTGGGCGAGCGACATAAACCAGAGAAAGGTGCCAGTCCCTAACCTCAGAAGAAGTCCTGGACACCAAGACACAGAAACCAAGATTTTTTTTCTAATCCTGAAATTGACCACTGTTGATTTTAACATGCAGTAGGACAGAGAGACGTTTTCGAAAGCCCTGGAGAAACTGTCGGTGAAAGCGTTCACATAGGGAATGCGCTTCCTGTTGTTCAATGCAGCTGTCTTCTTGTGGAACCCCCTTTGAAAAATGAACAACAGACTTGAGGATCTTCAAAGAACAGAGTTCTGCTCCACCCTAGCTCTGCACATCTGAAAAACGGGAAAGAACATTTTCCGTCCTTTTTATTGAGTCGTGACCCTCAAAATGCATTTCCTTAATTCAAAGAGTCCCCTCTAACATTTGGTCGTTTAAACAATTGGTTTAAAATATGTGAATAACTAGGCTTCATTTGTTGGGAACCAAGACCACTTGGAGAAAAAATAGAGAAAGATGCAAAGAATGTCTGAGAATTGTGGGTATTTCATTCCTTTTAAAAACCACACTTCACTTGCTCAATGAAAAAGAAAAAAAAAAAAACCTTTTATTTTTAAAGCTTCTTTCAAGCTGAAACTGTCTATGTCCAAGCTGTAGACTAGAGCAAAATTTTACAGCTGAGTAACAAACCTCTTAAAACAGGGATTTATAATGGAAATGCTATCCGAGAGTTAATTACAGTGGGCTCCAGAAGGGTGTAATTTTTTTCATCAGTTCGGAGAGAATGCCAACCTGGTGTGTGTGACCATATTTACCCCAAACCTCAGACTCCATTAATTCATTCCACTGGGCTATACAGCAAAAGCCAGTGTCCAGGTCCCTCTTTTTTTTTTTTTTTTATCCACTTTATAGCCCTAGTTTGTCTAAAAGGTTTCAGAAAAAGAAAAGTTCTTTTAAGAGAGGCCAGTATCAATAACAGAGGTTTTAAATTAGGACAGCCGAAGACCAAGAACGAAGTCCTGCCTGTTCTTAAGGGAAGAAACACAAACACACTCTTACTAAAAACAAAGTTTAAAAACCTGAAACCTTAATTATCTTTAGACTTCTCTTTGGACTTTGACAGGGTAAGGTTTTCATTCCTAGGAGGTCTGTTTTCTGAAAGTGCACCTGCTGCCTCATTGATGACTAAAGGATTAGCCTGTGACCAAGGGGACTCGGTGACACCAGGACCAAAGAGCAGAATTACCAGGGGGGGATTTAAAAAAATAGATCTGCCTGAGTTCTAATGCTAGAGATTTAGATCCAACAGCCTGGGGGTGGCCAAGAGATTGAAAAGTTCCCTTGTGGATTTTAACAGGGGGCCAAGACTCAGAATCAGAGCTCTGTCCCTTCTACAAAAAGTGGGGACCATGGACCAGCAGTGCCCATATCATCTGGAAAGGCAGAATCTCAGGCCATGCCCTATTAGAACCGGTATTTTAGCAGGACAATTGGGGGATTTCCCCAGGGCATTAAAGTTTGGGAATCAGGGCCCTACACTACAGCTATTGCAAACAACCTGCTGATAGTCTCAGACTCAGTCTTAGAGGAGTTCCAGTATACCCACTGAAAATATGATCTGCCCGATGTTCCATGCAATAAATACAGATAGGGAGTATTCCTTCACCTGATCAGAGTTGGAGGAGAACAAAAGGATGGTACTGATGAGATGGGTGTCCCTAAAGCCTTCTGGGCTCTGGATCCAGGACACATGCAGAGTTGGAAAGTGGGATGACGGGAGGGGGAGGGAGACAGCGGTTGAAATGAGTGATGATTCATCCATGTTCATAATGGAGCAGCCATTAAATATTTTGAAAATCATCTCTGTTTTTCTGTTTTGGCACACCCCAGTGTGTTTCTTGTCATCACCTGAAGCATGCTAGGCTCTTTCCATCAAAGGTCCTAGCCCTAGGCTCTACTTCCCCCTGGACCCTCTTCTCCACATCTTTGCACGGCCAGCGACTTCTTGGCATAAATAACCCAGCTTGTCACTTGGGCAGCAAAACCCTCCTTGGCTACAAGCTAGCGTAGCCACCCAGAATTTTATAACATCATCTTCCTTTTAATTCCATCCTGTTTCTTGGTTTTCTTATTTGTTGGTTTATTCTCTCTCTCCCCTCTTTAAAATGCATTCTTCATGAGAATGGGGAACTTGTCTTAATTCAGTGCTCTGTCTGCATTCAGTCACTCATTCAACCAGTGCTGCTTGTTCACGGGCCATCTGTTATGTGCAGGGACAGTTCTAGATGCTGGGGATGGAGTACTTTTAAGAGTGCCCGCCCTAGAAGAACTGTTCAATAAATCTTGATTGTTAAACTAATCCATGCTCTTCAACAAACATTTTTAAAAGACCATTATAGGCTATTCAAAGTGCTCTGAGCTAGAGGATTACAAATGTAGATTCTAACTATAAGGAGTTCATATTCTAGTATGAACAATAAGGCAATAAGATAACCCGAGAAGCATTAAAGTAGCCTTCAGAACAAAAAGCTTTGGGAAGGACAGAGGTGAGTCAAGAATGCTACTTAGGAAAAAGTCGAGGGGAAGCAGTGTCTGGAGATCATTTTGAGAGATGACATTTCTAGAATACCCTTAAAGGGAAATCAGGTAGGACCAGGCAGAGAAATGATAGAACATTCCAGTTAGAGGACAAGGCTAAGCAAGAGATGTGAAAGAAGATGAAATGAGTGAAATGGTCAAGAGGCTCATGGGGCCAGAGGGAAAGTGGCATTCAGGTAGAAAGTGAAAGAAGTGATGCCGGAAAGTCAGGTGGAGGTACAACCCTGATAGGTGTACCACCAGCAGCATTTTAATCTGGTCTACCTTTCTGGCCAATAATTTCTCTGTATGCATTAGGGATTTTTAAATTGTTAATTCTCTTGGACTCAATATTCCCATTTTTAAGTTTTGTTTTGTTTTGTTTTTTAAAGAAGATAAGCATATATCTGGAGAGTGATTTATGTTTAAGATGTTTGTGGGTAAAGGGTTTATAAAGCTTTTCCCTATTTCCGCATGAGAATTTGACCTTCATTTACCTGGTAACCTGATGAAAGGGCGCATCAAGTATGTTGACAACTAGTCAACATGACTTATAGTAAACCTGACCGTGGGCTGTGCTGAGTGACATCTAGGCTATGGGAACTATAAATAACAGATAGGAACCATAGCTCTGAGCTTCTCTGAGCATGTGCTCTTATAACTGGACATGTCCTTTATAAGGACCCTGAAACTTGTCCCAGTGAAACTGTTGTCAGAGTTATGGTTCCCTGGGGAGGCATAAAGCTTCTAAACCAGGACAGTTCCTGTGCTTAACTCGATGTGCATTTCATCTCTTTGCACATGAACTTCTGTGGACCACTGCAAGGAGTACCCATTTTTGCCCTTCCAGCAAGTTCTGTTCCCTTTCTACACAACTTTGAGTAGAATGTGTCATGTGTGTTCTTTGTGATGCTGAATGTTGAGAACCAAGAAGAATTCTTGATGCTAAATGTATAAACCAGAGTTCTGTTTTTGTTTTTTTTTTTAAGATTTTATTTATTTATTTGACAGAGAGATCACAAGCAGGCAGGCAGGCAGGCAGAGAGAGAGAGAGAGAGGAGGAAGCAGTCTCCTTGCTAAGCAGAGAGCCCAAGGCGGGGCTCGATCCCAGGACCCTGGGATCATGACCTGAGCCGAAGGCAGAGGCTTTAACCCATTGAGCCACCCAGGCGCCCCAAACCAGAGCTTTATAAGTTCAAAATTTGGGGGTGCCTGGGTGGCTCAGTGGGTTAAGCCACTGTCTTCGGCTCAGGTCATGATCTCAGCATCCTGGGATCGAGTCCCACATCGGGCTCTCTGCTCAGCAGAGAGCCTGCTTTCCTCTCTCTCTCTCTCCCTCTCTCTGCCTGCCTCTCTGCCTACTTGTGATCTCTCTCAGTCAAATAAATAAATAAAATCTTAAAAAAGAAAAAAGATCAAAATTAGGGACAAGCTAAATGCCTAACAATAGAGGAATATACTCTACTCATAGAGTATAGTTCATTCAAATAAGCAAGAATAAACTATTGGCATTACTTCAAAATAAAAAGCTGCACAGCAAAGGAAATGATCAATGAAATGAAAAGGCAACCTACCGAATGGAAGAAGATATTTGCAAATCACCTATCGGATAAAGGGTTATTATCCAAAATATATAAAGAACTTATACAACTCAACACTCTCAAAAATAATCCAGTTAAAAAATGATAAAATACATAAACAGCCACTTCTCCAAACATCCAGATGGCCAAAAGACACATGAAAGGATGCTCAACATCACTGATCATCAGGGAAATGCAAATCAAAACTACCATGAGATAGCACCTCACCCCTGTCAGAACGGCTGAAACAAAAAACCCAAGACATGAGTGTTGGCGAGAATGTAGAGAAAGGGGAACCATTGTGCACTGTTGGTGGGAATGTAAACTGGGCACCCACTGTGGAAAACAGTATGGAGGCTCCTCAAAACGTTAAAAATAGGGATGCCTAGGCGGCTGAGTCAGTTAAGCATCTGCCTTTGACTCAGGTCATGATCTTGAGGTCCTGGGATGGAACCCCGAGTAGAGCTCACTGCTCAGCAGGGAGTCTGCTTCTCCCTCTCCCTCGGCCCCTGCCCCTGCTTATGCACACACATACTCTCTCTCTCTCAAATAAATAAAATATTTTTTAAAAAAGTTAAAAAAAAAAAAAAAACTACCTCATGATCCAGTAATTGCACTACTGGGTATTTACCTAAAAAATAAAAAATCACTAATTCAAAAGGGTATATGCACTCTTAAGTTTATTGCAACATTGTTTACAATAGCCAAATTTTGGAAATGATCCCCGTGTCCATCACTAGATGAAGACATAAAGAAGATGTGGTATATGGAATGGAATATTACTCAGTCATAAAAAAGAGCTAAATCTTGCCATTTGCAACAACATGGATGGATCCAGAGGGTATAATGCTAGGTGAAGTAAGTCGGTCAGAGAAAGACAAAGACCACATAATTTCATTTCTTTGTGGAATTTAAGAAACAAAACAAATGAGCAAAGTAAAAAGAGAGAGAGAGAGAGAGAGAGAGAAAGGTAAACCAAGAAATAGGCTCTTAACTACAGAGAACACACTGATGGTCACCAGAGGGGAGGTGGGTGGGGGATGGGGGAAATAGGATATGGGGATTAAGGAGTGCACTTGTGATGGGCCCCAGCTGACATATGGAAGCACTGAATCCTTATATTGTACCCTCGGAACTAACACTACACTGTACGTTAACTATACTAGACTTTAAAATAAAATTTGAAAAACAAATAGATCTACTTCATTCATAAAATGGAACATGAAGCAGCTCTAAAAGTTCATGTTTCTGAAGAATAGTATCAATGGGAAATAAATGGTCATAATATATACTAACTTAAAAAGTATAATATGAGAAGGAATATATGGTGTGAACACGTAACACATGTTTGTATGAAACAGGAAGGAGCTCCAACCAGAGTACAGGAAGAGAATAAGGCCACATATAAAGACATCTTCCATTTTGCCATCTTTTCCCTCCTCTCTTTTCCAAGGTGCAACTAATTTTCCCAACTCAGATATTGGTGATTCATGCCTTCTGGGCCATCACAGAGCTCAGTACCCTGGCCACAGTGTCCAACTTATGACCAAGGTCAACCGATCAGGGTTTCTTATGCCCCTCTCCATAGTCACTGCCTGGGCATGTGGGCTCAGGTGGTACTCAAAGGTACAAATACTGGGACAATAAACTGGAACTCTTGATTTGTTTTTGGATGAAGAGATGAGAAAACAGTTGTGGCTAGCACCCAGGTTCCTGCCATGAGGTGGGGAACAACAGTCACCTTCCATCCCGCGGGCTGCCCAGGGAGGGACGGTCAACTTGTGTAAGAGTTAGACAATCACAATATCACAGAAATCCAGAACAAGGAGAGGATGCGACACGTGTTTGTTAAATTTAGTTCAACAACAGTACTTTTCTTTTTCTTCTCTTCTTTGAAAAAGCCTGCTAGCACCAAGGTCTCTGAGGTCTGCTGGTATGATCTGGTCTTAGGACCCAGAAAAGAAATGCTGCTCTAAGGAAATAATGGATCAGGCCATGGACCATGACTTACTTCTTTGTGCTTTGTTTCATTTACTAGATATTTTTACAGCTAAAAATTACTCTTAATATATATGTTGAACATAGCTTTTACACAATATGCATAGACATATATGTATGGCTTACAAGATGGTAACATGCAAATGATTTCATGATTTTTCCTCTTTAGGCTTAATAATGTGCCATAAGCATCCTTCCGTGCCAGCACACAGGGCTCTATGACTCTGTCATAATCACTCTTTACTACCCTCCTGTGAACTGACGGGTACAGTCATACCTATCTTGGCCACGTGACCTCATTTCACCGCTAGGTGTCTCAGTGTTTGTCTAAGTGGGGTTAACTGACAGAGGATTTGCTGTAAATGAAAGTGAAATACTGTAAGTAAAACCCTTAGCACAGGGCTGAAACAGAATGGGCTCAGTAATTGGGAGTTCTATCACTATTTCTCCTATGGAATTCTTACTCCATTAATATTGTCATCAGTGGATAGCTGAGTTATTTCCGATTTCCGACTCAACAAACAAGACCGCAACACACAGTTTACCCTTGTGTGATTTTTAAAGACTAAACTCCGAAAAGCGAGACTGCTGGGCACAGTATATACCACACGCATACAAAGAGAAACGTGACAGCATACACACACGTATACACAGCATATACACAGCATATACACAGCATGACCCCAGGACTTCGGTACACAAAGACACTCTTATGAAGAAGAATATTTCAGGGGCTCAGAGGTTATCTCCTGGGAGCTGGCCAAGGGCTAGTCCTAAAGACACATTTCTTTGGCAAGTGTGGGGTCTGAACGACACAGGCCTGCTGAGTTAACCCTTTTCTGCCCCCGGGGAGATGCATGAGCCAAGACAGAGAGGTGGAAATGCACAACCCACACTTAGGGACAAGAGTGCAAACCAGTAGCATTAAAGGGAAGGAGAGGAGCGAGAGGTCAAGTGGAAAAGTAGCTTCGCCCAAACCATGAAGAGGAACCATGGAGAGGTTCAACGCACAGAAGCACGGGGATGAGGATGACGCACGTGGGAGTGGTTTTAAAGATAAGCTGGAGGGAAGATTCTGGAGCCTGGGGACCCTGCCAACACCCCGTGGGACAAGATGGCCTGAAGCAGTGGGAATGGAGAGGGCCTGTGCAGGAGACTGTGAAAAGCAGCCAACCTTCAAAGTCACTGAAAATGGGGACAAAGCTGAGGGGCTAGAATCCTAGAGCCCTCTAGGATCGTAAGCCCATGTGGTCAAAAGTAACAGCCTCCCGATACCAACAGACGTGCCAGGAGAGCCTGCGGATCCATTCACCAACTGTTTATCAAGGGCCTACCAAGTGCCGAATGAACCATCATCCAAGTTTGGTTCATGAGCCCCCCGCACTCCGTCCCCTGAGGAGCTTGTCGACAAAGCCTATTACACCCCCCAAGAGCTACCAAATTCAAGTCTCTAGTGCAGGGCTTGGAAATCGGCATTTTTTACAAGCTCCCCAGATATTCTCACCACTAAAGTTTGAGATTCTCTGTTCTCTCTGGTGCCCAGAAAGTCATTTACACTGGGAATACACTGGGAATTTAAATATATCTCAAGTTGTGAAAAGAGGGAGGAAAAAACTATAGAAACCAATAGATACAGGGTTTTTTTTGTGGTTTTTTTTTTTCTTCCTCCTTTTTTCCAATTCAGGATGGGAGTCTCCATGGTAGGCATGGAGGCTAAAACTACGACATTTTTCTGGGTGGCTACATGTGTGTGTGTGGGGGGGGGGGGGCTTTCTGTTAGGAAAGGATGGCTAAAATCTGCAGACGACGAGGATGTCCAAGTGCATGGCCCTGTGTGCGATCTGATGAGGCTGAAGCTCTTTTAACCAAGAATGACAAGGTCTTTGCCCAGCACAACCCAAGACTGCTACAAAAAATACATGACATATATTTTGGAAATGAGCACATTAAAAGATGCCTTTATATATGGAGAAAGCAGAGAATTTTATTTCAGTTTGGGCAGCCCTTTAGAACGTTCATGAACGTTTTTAAAAGCAAAGTTCCAGAGGAAGCAAACGTTGCTAGTGACAGCCCAGAGCTCAGGACATAAGCCGAATGAAATAAAAAATCCAAGGATTTTTTGTTTTTGGTTTTCTCTCCTAACCTCTTCACCTGGCTTTCACCTCCCCCTCCCGCATCCTTCTCCTTCCCTATAGGAGTCCTTTCCCCTCCTGGCCGACAGTGGAGAAGCAGCATGTTCCAGAATACGCAGCTCTCTTAATCTAATACAGCGTTGATGGTTTCTTTCATTAAGTTTCAGCATCCTTCTGAAAATCTGGCAAATACTATGATACATGCTATCTCCGTTAAATGTATTAAAAGAACATTCAATCAGGAAATTAGTTAACTATTCTCTAAATAAATTATATTTGAGATGCTACATATAAAATATGATAATTCAGAGAGTAAATCAAATTATACATAATATTTTAATGTTCTGTTGAAGAGAGTGAACAGGGCATAAGCTTTAGGGCCAGACAGAGATCAGTTTGATTTATGGCTCTAGATTCGGGGAAGTTATTTAGGTTTTCCGAATCCATTATTAGATTCTCATCCATTACCATTGTTTCCGAGCCGGGCATTATCGGCATTTGAGGCAGGATAATCTTTTGTCCCATGAGGTGGTCCTCAGCATTTCTCACCGTGGTCCTCCTCCTTTTTCTAGCTACTAGATCCCAGGAGCATTCTCAGCTCTCACCTTGAGATACCCGAATACCGTTACAAACCTGCAAACGCCCCCCCCCCCCCCGGAAGGTGATGATGCTCCCAGCTAAAAGCAGGTGCATTAAATGAATAATAATAATGCCTCTCCAAGTTGGAAAATTTTTCCTGGCACTTTGGGGTAAACAAAGAGGTAGCTTAATCCCAGCCCGGTCCATAGGGGCTGCTGTGCAGAGCAAGCTGCTTCATCTAAACATCCCACCGCTTACACTGCAGTAGGAGTAAGACCTGAGGGTTGTCCTAAGAATGCAATGAAGCATCACGCGCTAAGCACCCGGCAGCCAGGCTGGTGCAGTCGTCAGTCGCGTGGGTGCTGTCCAGATGGGAAAGCCAGATGCCGGAGACGAAGGACAGCGGAGGTGGCCAGGAAATCAGTTACCTTGTTTAAGACGTTTTGCAAAAACAGGGAAGTGGGAAGTAAAGAGTTATTAGACAGTGTCGAGTTGTCAGTTTCTCTCCCACGCCCCTCCCCTCCCTGAAAACACTGTGTGTACTTGACGCGCTCTCTTGAAGGCCTCGGGCTGGATGGTGGGGAAAATAAGGCTGAGTTTCAGGAGGATGTAAAGGGCCGCGAGGTGGCGTGAGAGGATGAGGATGCCAGCTGGGCACACAGGGACGAGAGCTCACCAGCATTCTATGCGGCTTTTCCAAACTCCAGGCTGCGCTTACGTGTTCGCGGACCATGCCCAATGTCCCCGAGATTTTCACCTGCTCTGCACTCTATTAACACCCGGCAACAAGAGAGACGGCCAGCACTCATCAGAGCTGCTTAAACGAGATGAAGCTCAAGAAAAAGGAAACTGGAACGGATAATGTGCTAGCTAAAGGAGAGGCTGGATCTACCGGGGAGAGAAGTTATCTCCTCCCTACAACCTTCTGCTCCCGTTAGACCTTGGCCTCAGAACGCTGATCTCCAACAGGGTTCAAGGACCAGTTTTATGTTTGTTTTTTTAAAGCACATTTTCGATGACTTTTTTTTTTTAACCCTCAGTTGCCCTATCTTTTTCCCTCTACCTTCTTTGAGTGGCACGAAAAAAACCTTTTGTATCTGATTCATTCCAGGATCCGTTCAGTTCCTAATCTCACTTTCCTTTGCCAAGAAGTATTTTCCAACACAATTATTGCCAAGTCATCCCTCACATAATCTGCTGAGGCCCTTCCCACGTTCTCTGGGATGATTCAGAAATCATAGGAGAAATGCAGTCCCTGGCTTCTAGGAGCTGGGACTTTGTCTCTTTTTGATCAACTGGTCAGTTTTGTTTGTTTGTTTGTTTGTTTGTTTGTTTTAACTAAATGAAAAGTAACCCATGATACCAGAAAAATGGTAACATGATTACAGGGGTTTCAAAAATTTTTAAATAAGGGAAAAATTAAGTTTGAAGAACTATGGGGCTGCCCTAATGCTGTGTAAGAAGAGAGTGCAAAGTTTAAGACAGCCTCGGAATAGGAGCGCCTGGGTGCCTCCCTTGGTCGAGATGCTGACTCTTGATTTCCACTCAGGTCATGATCTCAGGATCATGGGACCAAGCCCCACCTCAGGCTCCTCCCTCAGCATGAGGGCTGCTTGAGGTTCTCTCTCCCTCTACCTCACTCTCTCTCTCAAATAAGTAAATAAATAAATCTTAAAAAAAAAAAAAAGGACAGCTATGGACTACTAACTCTTCATAAAGGTCTTCCTAGGACAGTCCCAGTTGCAAGTAATGTACAAATGCAGGGTTTTATGAGATCAGAGGCTTATCCTACTCCTCTCCTGGAGGTTAACAATGCAGTCTCAGAGGAGCCCTGAAGACATGAATTTACCCGACTTACTCGATCAGTTTCTCCCAAACCTCTTGAGGATGGTATGCCCTTTTGTCCTAACCTTATTCCCTTATTCATATCCCACAGAACTGGTGTTCTGTAGGTCATTAAGATAAAGAACAAGAATTTTGTTTGTTTGTGCTTTGGTTATTGTGACTGCTTTTCTTTTTTTCTTTTTTTCTTTTTTTTACTTTCAATCAATTAGTAAATAAGATTTCCGCTAGATAGAAAAGCATATGTTTGAATGTCATGCCTATATGCCATTACTATGAAAGGTTCTAAGCACATACTCTGAGTACCTGATTTATCTTGTCATTGATGGGTGGCAGGCAGTTTGCAGGAAGGCCCCGGTCCACAGACGCGCCGAGGAATGACTCCATCATTCACTGGGCACTACCCTTAACCTTAGTGGAATGCATCGCGCTAGGAAGAGGACAATGGTGAATCTAAAACGAGCTTCCACGCCCACCAACATGAATCTGTGGCATATGGAAACACACTATTCCTTTCTCTTGAGGAATGCTGGTCAAAGCCACTTCCTAAATCAACAATGCAATAACATTTCAAAGCCAAAGTCTGGACAAAAATAGAAGCCATCTCCCTAAATTGCTAAGAACATTTCTGCAACACAAATCTCTTCTCCACAGATGTTAAGTACTTAGCAATAATAAAAAGATGGCCAAATTCTTTCCATCATTTTTTTTTAAACCTGCACAAATGGAGTTTAGAGGCAGAGAAGAGGGGCCAGATCTCCATTCCTTGTTTACCAGCAGACCAGCGTTCATCAAACATGCAAAGCGCAAAGCCCGGTAAAACAGCAAAGGCGAGTAGCAATGCTAGATGAATTCCAATTGAATTCAATCATTTTTGAACAGGGATATGTCTAAGTGCTTTCTGCTGTGTTCCTTCGCCACAAAAGGTAAGAATGCCACACTAGTGTGACTTTTTTTTTCCAAGCAATTAATTTGCTATAATATAAATGGAACTGAAGTTCTTAGAGTAGCCCCAGTGAGAATAATTCCAGCAAATTACATTTTTGCATCAATGTCATTAAATGATGGCTAACTATCTATTATTACAGCATGAAGAGGAGAATGACACGGTGTGACCTAAACTAACAACAAATCTGGACCTGTTCCACATCTAGATTTGCCCCTTAAACGGTAGCATTCAGGACTTGTTCACAGAAAAAACCGACTCACAGAGCAACAAAATAGGTGCTTATCACCTTGCAGAATTCCTAACCTGGAGGCCAGAAATGATGGGGCCGAAGAGAGCAGTGGGGATGATGGTGATGGTTATGAAGGAGAGGAAGATGCTAAACAGGACGGTGATGCTGATGGGGTGACAGTGATGATGGGGACTCAGAGGCAGCCATCAGTGGCATCTGACTCAGTCACCATCCATGCCTGGCACTGGACTAAAGGCTCTCTATACACCCCCCCCCCACACCCACTTAATTCCCACGACCTTCTGGTGAGATGGGCACTGCCCCTGTCTCTGCCTCACAGCTGGGGGATTTTAGGGTCACGGGGACACCTAATGCAGGTCTGTTGAATACCTAATGCAGTTCTGTTGAATACATGCATGGAATCAGAGGAGGTCACGCGGTACACCACCCGCCTCAGACTGATGTTTCCCTGGTTAGATTTTTACCTAGTTGCTTTGTAAAAACCTACAAATATTAAAACTCGAGAACTTGAAAATTATGCTGCCGTCTCTTACTCTTTCCCATTAGGGGAAGAGGAACCCAGATATCTTTTTTTTCTACCCTTTCAAAGGACCTATTTTCCATTCATTATCTTTTCATATCAGCCATTCTTCTCTGTATTTTCTTTTTGTTTCTCCTTTTTTAAAGGTATAATAGAAATAAATGGATACAACCTATGATGAAAAATTCACCAACCCATCTTAATAAAAACATTCCTTTTTTAAAAAAAACTTGTATGTTGCATTTAAAAAAACAGAGTCTTGCATTGTATCAGCTTTTTACATTCATCAAGTGTTCACCCATTATTTAAGCTCTTTTTCTTTTAAATTTATGACGAGTCAGTCTTAATCCAGCATATTCTTACATTACTGCATTTTTTGTACTCTACTTGCTTTGCCAGGACTTCATTTAATTTGTGTGGGCTTATTTTCCTATTAATAACATATTTTGAATTTTAATTCACCCTTTGAGAGCATTAGAAATGTCATTTCAGGGGTGCCTGGGTGGCTCAGTGGATTAAGCCGCTGCCTTTGGCTCAGGTCATGATCTCAGGGTCCTGGGATCGAGCCCCGCATTGGGCTCTCTGCTCAGCGGGGAGCCTGCTTCCCTCTCTCTCTCTGCCTGCCTCTCTGCCTACTTGTGATCTCTCTCTCTGTCAAATAAATAAAATCTTTAAAAAAAAAAAAAGAAATGTCATTTCATATGGGACCTTTAAATCTGGTAAGCATATTCTGAGTGCTATTTCCTGGGTCATCAATTAAGTACAAGTTCTTTGACATGGCTGTGGGCTGAATTTGATAGGTTCTTCAAAGTTGATGCCTAACCATGGGTAATAATCATTTAGGAGAAACCTTTTGTAACATTCATACTTCTCTAATATTATTATGAGACTTTAGTCAAATTCCTACCTCTGTAAGACTTAGGAGAAACCTTTAATCAAGTCCATGCTTTTTTAGGATTCTTATGAGACTGAAATCTATATTGTTCATTCCAGTACTTGTGTGTGTGTGTGTGTGTGTGTGTGTGTATGTATTACATATATTGCAAATAGAACTTATACTGGTTTAGTATAACATTATTTTAACAAAGAGATGGCTGGTCATATCCAGATATTGGTATGTTTTTAGTTGGTTTAAAATAACCAATTCATTTCCATGATTTGTTCTATTCCTCCTTTCAATTCTGTCAGCTTTTGCTACACGTATTCTGGCACTTTATTGTTAGGTGTGTGTATATATACTTATAATTTTGTATCTGCCTGGTCTACTGACCCTTTTGTCATTGTGAAATACTCCTCTTTCTCTCCAGCAATATTTTTTTGTTTTAAAGCCTATTTTGGGTGATATCATTATAATAACTATATCTTTCTTATGGCTACTGTTTGTATAATATATCTTTTTCCATCATTTATGTAAATAAATTTATATCTTTGAATCTAATTTGTGGTCTTAGTAGACAGCATATAGTTGGATCCTGCTTTTTAAATCTAGTCTGCCAAGATGTTTAAGCCATTCATATTTAATGTACATGGTTGGATTTATATTTTTCTCATTTTGCTATTTGTTTTTTATATATATCCTGTCTTTTTTTTGTTCTATTCCTCATTTATTTTTGGTTAAGTGTATTTTTAGTGTGGTATTCTAACTCTCTTGTTGATTTTTCTGTGATTTTACTCGAATTATTGTCTTTAAGGATGCTCTAGAGTTACAATATACATTCCGACGGCAGACTAACAGTCAATTAATTGCAGTAAAATATAGAAAACTGGATCCTTTATAGCTCCGTTTCCTAACCATTTTGTGCTATTATTGTTATAAATATTACCTATATATGAATGTGTACCTATATATGCAAATATAGTAATATAATATTATGATATTTAAATTACAGATTATGCCTTTTTAAGAAGTCATTAGAAGAAATGATAAAATATACTTACAGAGCCTTTTATATTAACCTACATATTTCGTATTTCTAGTGCATTCCATTTCTTTCTGTGAATTTGAGTTCTCTTCTGGTATCACTTCCTTTCAGCCCAAATGATTTCCTGTTGTATTCTCCAAAGGCAGGTCTACTACCGATGTGTTCTCCCAGTATTTTTATTTTCTTCTTTAAATCTGAGGATGATTTTATTTCTTCTTCATTTCTGAAGGTAAGTTTTGCAGATATATAATTCTTGGTATATATATTTTTATCTGTCAGCACTTTGAGTGTATCCTTCAGCTGTTTTTTGGACTCTATTCTTTCAGATGAGAAGCCAATCATTAAGTGCACCAGATCTTCAGGTAATGATCTGTTTCTCTCTTGCTGCTTTCCAGATTTTCTTTCTTTGGCTTTCCAGAGTTTGACCATGATGTGGCTAGGAGTGGGTAATTTTGTGTTTATATTTCATAGGATTTGTTAAGTTTCTTGGATCTGTAAAGGTAGTTTTCAAATTTGGGAAGTTTTGAACCATTATTTTTTTTTTAAGATTTTATTTATTTATTTCACAGACAGAGATCACAAGTAGGCAGAGAGGCAGGCAGAGAGAGAGAGAGAGAGAGAGAGAGAGAGAGGAGGAAGCAGACTCCCTGCTGAGCAGAGAGCCCGATGCGGGACTCGATCCCAGGATCCTGAGATCATGACCTGAGCCGAAGGCAGCGGCTTAACCCACTGAGCCACCCAGGCGCCCTTGAACCATTATTTTAACAAACTTTTTGCTCTGCTGTTTTCTCTCTTTCTTCTCCTTTTGGGACTCCCATTACATGTATGTTTGTATTTTTGCTGTTGCCCTATAAATCTGTAATGCACACTTACTTTTTCTTCAGTACCTTTTATGTGTGCTTCAGATTGGATAATTCTTATTTATCAGTCTCAAATTCTCAGATTCTTTCTCCTGCCATCCCAGATCTGCTCTTGAATCACTCTAAATTTTTCATTTCAGGTCCTGCATTTTTTTTCTTATTTATTTTAATTTATTTTCAGCGTAACAGTATTCATTGTTTTTGCACCACACCCAGCGCTCTATGCAATCTGTGCCCTCTCTAATACCCACCACCTGGTTCCCCCAACCTCCCACCGCCCCCCCTTCAAAATCCTTGGATTGGTTTTCAGAGTCCATAGTCTCTCATGGTTCACCTCTCCTTCCAATTTCCCCCAACTCCCTTCTCCTCTCTATCTCCCCTTGTCCTCCATGCTATTTGTTATGCTCCACAAATAAGTGAAATCATATGATAATTGACTCTCTCTGCTTGACTTATTTCACTCAGCATAATCTCTTCCAGTCCCATCCATGTTGCTACAAAAATTGGGTATTCATCGTTTCTGATGGAGGCATAATACTCCACAGTGATCAGGTCCTGCATTTTTAACTTCCCAATCTCCATATGATTCTTTTTAAAAAATAATTTCTATCCACTTACTGAGATTTATTATTTGTTGATTCAGAATGTCATAATTTCCTTTGATTCTTTAAAAATAATTTCATTTAGCTGCTTTGAAGTATTGGTCTACTAAATCCAACATTTGGGGAGACTCAGATAATTTCTATTGACCGCTTTCTTTTTTAGTCACACTTTCCAGTTGCCTTAACTTTTTTTGGTAAACTGAACATTTTAGATAACATATTGCAGCAACTCTGGATTCTGACTCCCCCCATCAACAGTGGTGGTTTTTGATTTGTATTGTTGTTTGTTTTGTTTGTTTGGCAAATTGACTGGGCTAACACAAATGAAATGTGTCTCCCCACGGAGTATAGCTAGTTATGTCCATGCTTGGTTTTCTTTTAATTCTTGTTTTCATTTTTAAACCTGGATTCCTAGAGGTCACCCTTGCAACTGCACAGTTCAGTGGTCAGCCAATGACTGGATTGAGGTTATTCCACTCAAACATCTTGAGCTAGTAAAGTCTCCATCCTCTGATGAATAGATCCAATGGTTTTCCAAGCATAAAGCTTTTCAGATTATCACATGCCTTTGGTTGATTCTACAACACTTAAGTTTTTCTTTCTTTTTCCAGCTTTATAATCACTTTTTTTGGGAGGAAGATTAACCAAGCTTCTTATTTGGTCACAGCTGGAAGTCCTTGAAATCAGGATCTTGACTTTTCATCTCTGCATTCTAAGGTTTAACTCATAGTAGGCTTGCAGAAACTGTTGGCAGAGAAGTTCACTTTTTAATTTTCTTTTTTAAAAGATAGATACATTTCCTAAATATCACGTGGACAATTATTTGTTACCTCTGATTTTTCAAGCTGATGGCTACTGATTCCTTGATGACATTTGCAGGTTTCCTGAAAGTCATATGATGCATGTCACAGAACTTGCTTATTGAATAAATTTATTGAATTTACTGAATAAATTTAGCCTTTTTTTAAAAATTTAGTCTTTCTTAGTACTCTCCCCCCTCCTTCCCAGTTTTATTGAGATGTAATTGACATATAATTGTGTACATATAGGTGTATAACATGATGATTCAATACCCACACATATTGCAAAATGATTATCTTGGTACTCTTGAACTATTTTTTCTCTTATTATAGTTGTGTTATTTATAGTTTTACCTCTCAAAGACCAAATACAATTTTTCTTGACAATTTCTGGGTTCCCATCTTTGTTTGTTTCTCTTTGTTCACAACAATTTCCCTCAGAGAATTGATAACCTCATGCTCCCTACTGTGTAAGCAGTTATACTCTAAATGAAGGAAAACTGCATGAACAGCTTACAAATTGGGGGCAATAACTGAGTGTCTTTTGCTGATTACCTATTTGCAAATGAACAACCAAGTAACTATAATGAAGATAATTAGAGATATTGCATCATAATATGTATTATTTTCTTTCTTTATTTTATGCAGAGTAATATAGGTTTGACTATCTCTTATTGAAGATACTCTTATAAATAACATCCAATTTATCAGACCTCACAATTCTTTTTTTTTTAAGATTTTATTTATTTATTTGACACAGAGAGAGAGGTCACAAGTAGGCAGAGCAGCAGGCAGAGATAGAGGGGGAAGCAGGCTCCCTGCTGAGCAGGGAGCCCAATGCAGGGCTCAATCCCGGGACCCTGAGATCATGACCTGAGCCAAAGGCAGAGGCTTAACCCACTGAGCCACCCAGGCACCCCCAGACCTCACAATTCTTAAAAGCCCTGTGTTGGTAATATATATATATATATTCTATAATTTATACCAAGTCTTTGACAAGATGAGAACCAAAAGGAAGTTTCCATAAGAATTATTCATTTGAAGTAGGAATAACACAGAAGTTTATGAGGGCTCTCAGTAATAGCTTGTTTTAATTGCAACAGCTACCAAACCAACTCTACCAGGTAATTTAACCAATGACCAATTCTAAATTTTTATTATGAAAAATCTTCTTCAAAAAGATAGGCTTCCCTCTTGAGAAATTCACTTCACATATGTTCTGAGTATTCACTGGTAAGGCACATTAACAAATTAAGGAGGTAGCCTTGGATAGCTAAAAGCACTTATTTGTACTTTCTTACTATTGCCAGTTGTCATTCATCTATGAAAATGCAGGACATGGAATGGGAACAAAAAGATAAGTGAAATCCCTAAACACAACATTCAATCTCTTTTTCCGTAAGGGCTTTTAATAGCAATGACAAAAGAATTTGAGTTCAGTCCCCTTTCTCCTCTCTACCCCATCTACCCCAAAAGACACTAATGAGAACTAGAAGTGCCAGAAGGTAGACAGAAAAACAGAAGAAGAGAAAGAACAAAGTGCCTGGAGAATACATAGAGCACCTAATGATTCCATGAATAATTTATTGTAAACACTACTTTTCTAAACTTTCCATCAATCACCTTTTCATTAGTGACTGAAGGTAGAGTCAAATAGCGCACCTTTAAAGTTATTATATCTTAATTTCTACAAGTTGTACTGCAACACAGAGAAGAAGGGGGGAAAAAAACCTTACAAGGCAAGTAAAGCATAGCAAAATTTCTAAATGATCGGTTGAAGCATATCTCTCTATGTATATAGACATTTAATTTCTCTCAGCAATTTTTGTGGTTTCAGGGTATATAAGTCACACACAGTCAGATTCATACCTGAGCATTTCTTAGTATTTGATGCCTGTTCTTGGGTCAAAAGACTCGATTCATTAAAGATGTCAATTTCCCCCAACTTGATATTCTAGATTCAAGAAAATCCCCATCAAAATCCCAGCAAATTTTGAAGCAATTGAAAAAACTGATTCTAAATTTCACCTGGAAATACAAAGAAACGAGAGTTAATGAAGCAACTTCAAAAGGAAGAACAAAACTGGAGGAATGACACTACCTGATTTCTAGATTTATGATAAAGCGACAGAAGTGAAGACAGTGTAGCATGGGTGTAAGACAATTAGGTTAATGGAAGAGAACAGAGGGTCCGGAAATCAACCCACACATACACAGGTGATTGTTTTTTTGACAAAGGTGCAAAGGCAAATCAGTGGAGAAAAAAACAGTCTCTTCATTAAGTTGTTCTGGAATAACAACTGTATGAATATCCATATGTATAATATGACCTTTTTCCATACTACATACTATATATAAGAATTAACTCAAAATGGGTCATAGGCATAAGGTGAAACCTAAGGTCCATAACATTTCTTTGCAGTGAAGTTTGAAGAAAATCTTTGTGATACCAAAGATATAATCACAAAAAAATTAATTCGCAAATTCTCCTCCTTCAAATTAAAAGCCTCTATTCTTCAATAGATACTGTTAAGGAAAAAAAAAAGCCAGAACTGAGACAAAATATTTGCAAAGCATATATTTAATGAAGAACTTGAATCTAGAATACTTAAATAAAAAATTCTCAAGACTCAAAAATTTAAAAAGCAACTGAATAAAAAATGTACAAAAAATGTATAAAAAAGATATTTAAATAGTGTTCTATATCATCTGTCACTAGACAATGACACATGAAAATTAAATTAAATGTAAATTAAAGTCACAATAATATACTTCTACACACTGACGAGGACGACTAAAATGAAAAGACTATACAATGTGTAGGCAAGACGGTGGAGGAACTGGAACTCTCGTACGCCACTGATGGGAATATAAAATGGCATAAACATTTGGAAAAGAATTAGACTATTTCTTAAAAAATTAAACCTATAATTCACCTATGATTCAGTCATTTCATTCCCAGGTATTTAAATAAGAGAACAGGAAATATAAAGACTTGCACAGGAATGGTAATGGCCATTTGTTATAGCCCAAACTGGAAACAATTCATTATCCATCAACAGATAAATGGATAAACCCACTGTGATATACCCATATACGAATACTAATGATTAATACAAAGAAATGAACTCTTGACACCTAATATAGCAAGGATAGCTTTCAAACTAATTAGACTGAGAGAAAGAAGTGAAAAAGGGGTACAGCCTGCATGATTCCATTTATATAAAATTCTAGGTAAGTCAAGAGTCTCTACAGAGACAGAAAGCAGATCAGTGGTAGCCTAGGGATGCAAGGGTGGAAGGAGTGATGGGGTGGACTGCAAAGAACCATGAAAAAATGTGGGGGATTGTGGATGCCCTTATTATTGTAAGTGGTTTTATGAGTGTACAATACATAAATCTTATCAGATTGTACAGTTATTTTTTCTAAAGATGTATTTGTTGAGAGAGAGAGAAAGCATGCGGGGATAGGGGGAGAGGGAGAGAACCTCAAGCAGACTCCCTACTGAGCATGGAGCCCAATGTGGGCCTCGATCCCAGGACCCTGAGATCATGACCTGAGCCACAATCAAGAGTCAGACGCTTAATCAACTGAGCCACCCAGGCACCCCATACTAAATACTTTAAATATATATTAAATACTATTAAATATATATATTGTATGTCAAATATACCTCAATAAATTTAAGGAAAAAAAAAACAGCGAAATGTTACCTGTTAAAAATGTCTAAGAGATGACTGTAAGGAAAAGGCCAATAAATGAATCAAAGAAAATAAAATATAAAGTATGAGAACATGGGTTGAACAAGGACATAAATGTGAGGAAACAGAGGTTGAAGGCTAAGAAAGCAAAAGTGCCAGAAGCCAAATTTTCCATGATTCTTGTCACAGCAATGAGGGTGCTACATTCTTATGTAAAAACAGAAAGCAAAGTAATTTGGCTTCAATTAAAATATTTGAGGGAGGAATTTGGGTCATAGTTGTGAATGGCAAAGCTGCCAATGTTTAAAATGAAACGTGTGCATCTGAATATTTCAAAGACTTAAGAAAGCATTATTCGTTAGTTTAGCCAGCATGGCCTCTTTTCAACCACCACGTGCTTCCTCTTCAGGACACTTGAGTGATTCAAGCGAGGACGGGGATCTATGAGACGACCCCCTCCACACAGTGGTCTTGCTTGGAAATCCAAGAATTCTGGGTCTTGGTCCCAATTCCATTCTGGACCTGAAGTCAGCTTGAGAGGCAAATGATTGGCCTTTTCAATATCTTCCTATTTAAAAAATGGGGTGGGGGGAAGAGGCGTGTGTTCTATATGGGGAGAGGCCAACTCGGGTTTTCTTTCCCTGGAGATAGTCCCTGCCCAGGTGAAGTTAGTAATTAAAAGGCATCTTTGCCTTTATCACTGCTGTCCTCATAACGTAAATGTTAAGTGTCCTCTTATGCTCACTGCTTCTAGGAAGACTGCTTTTGTCTGTTGGCAAAAGGAAAGGGAGAAAGCAATCCTCCCGCACACTGACTGATGACCTGTGCATTTCAACGGCACTTAATCACCATGGTACCCGGGTACTCAGACCCTGCGATACATTGAGAACAAGAACATCAAACCCACAGCTCTGCACGACGAGGCCGGTAGGAATTCTAGGACATGAGTCCTTTGAATCTGTTCCCTTTGTGTAAACAAGCCGAAGGCCAAAACGAATGTGGAGTGTATGGTTCCCAAGGTTTTTCAGATTGAAACTGAATAGCAAGACCTCGTCAATTCGAGCTCCCCATTTTCTCCAAGAACAGATAACCCCTTGCAGCGGGGGGCCACACCGGTGCATCAGGCCTGTCTCGGGAGACGCTCACGGCAGCAAAGTCAACCTCACGGCCATGTCTGTGGATGTGGAAGACTCGGTTCATCAGCCGAGATTTTGAAGACCATTCATTGGTATTCTCAAGCTGTTTCTCCCCGGGAGCAATTCAGAATATGGAATCAGAGTATTCACGCTGTCATTTCTTATGAGACAAGAAGGGAAATTCGAAAGTCTGGCCTTGATCAAACTACAAACTCTTTTCTGAAATACTGATTTTCCATATTGAGCAGCTAGATGGGCGGCAACGTGAGACAGCAGCCCATTGCTCAGCTAAAGGGACCCCCTGTCTTGGAAAATTGATTAGAATGACATTAAAAGTCTCTTAAAACTTTTTGGAAAATAAACCTTCTATATGGATTTTTGGCTGGATTTTACGGGGAGAAAACTATGTGGCAGAATGCTAATTTCAATTTGTTCACTTAGCCATCAAAAGGACCTGGTTTAAGCTGATTTGGGAGTAAGCTGCAGCAAAACATTTACCTTTTAGAAACTGAATTAGTGAAATTATTTTGCAATGCCTTGAGGTAATTCTCTAATATTTAATCTCCAAGTTTATTAAATATCAAGTAGTCGGAGATTATTTTAAAAGAAGCACACATAGTAAGCAGTTACTTTAATTATGGTTAAATTCCTTTCTCTGCCATTTTAAACCAAAATTTTTTCTTCACTCTTACCTATGAACTTTTTAACCTCATGAGTGGGAGCACCTACAATCTTTATGTAAAAGAACCGTGTGCACACAAGATGAATGTTAGGCACGACTCTGGCAATAAATTACTCAACAAGATCAGATGATATAGAACGTTGTCTGTTTTTTAAGGTCAAGAATCCTGATTATTCTCAGCAAATGTAAACACAGTTTTTGCAGGAGTAACGTGTTCTAGCTCTCTTAAAAGTAAATTTACAAACTGCAAGTCAGAGTCACAACCCATTTGAAAAATATGACATACTCATTTTTAAAACTGGATTTTTAAAAACGTTTTTATTTATTTATTTGACGGAGATCACAAGTAGGAAGAGAGGCAGGCAGAGAGAGAGGAAGGGAAGCAGGCTACCCACTGAGCAGAGAGCCCGATACGGGGCTCGATCCCAGGACCCTGGGATCATGACCTGAGCCGAAGGCAGAGACTTTAACCCACTGAGTCACCCAGGCGCCCCTAAACTGGATTTATTCTGATGAACCATTCAAATTCTCAGAATTCTAAGGTTGTACAATAAAGCATCAAAATATAAACCTCTTCTTAGCTAAAACTGGGATTTTATTCAAAATTTAAAATTTTGGGACGCCTGGGTGGCTCAGTTGGTTAAGCAGCTGCCTTCGGCTCAGGTCATGATCCCAGCGTCCTGGGATCGAGTCCCACATCGGGCTCCTTGCTCCTCAGGGAGCCTGCTTCTCCCTCTGACTCTGCCTTCCACTCTGTCTGCCTGTGCTCGCTCTCACTCTCTCTCTCTCTCACAAATAAATAAATAAAATCTTAAAAAAAAAATTTTAAATTTTGTTTTTCCTATAAGATTTCTTGAAAAGACTATAGCTATGCAATTCAGCCACAGCATACAAACTACGTAGGAGTTGTAACATAGTAAAGCCTAAAACAGGAGGAAAAAACAACCAAACCCCTGGGGCATTCCAAACCCTAGTAAATATTTTCCTGTGTTGTAGATCCCAAAATGGATTGAAACCGACTCTCCTCTATCAGCTTCCATTGTCTCTTGAGTATACATGAGCTAACCAACGAACTAACGTATAATTCCCAGACAGCCCATTTAGTACTCTGGCCCCTATTTCAAAACGGGATTTAATGTATCAAACTATCGTATTAAGCTGCCATTTATGAAGATTTCCTCCACCTCACTGAACAGTGCTGAGAGTTCTCCATCCACAGCCCTGTGTGTCTGCAGCATATGCAGAAGGAGAAGGAGCATTAATTATAATTACCGCTAATAGCGCTGCCGAACTTGAGGCGCTAGGGCTGATGTGACAGGAGGTGACGAAGGACCATGAAGGTAAAGGGCGGTCCAGTGTTTTCTGAAGTGAGACTGCCAATTCTCAGAGCTGGTAAATGGTGTGAGAGTAAAATAAAATAAAAATAAAGTAAAGTAAAACAAAACAAGTAACATAAAAGTTTGGTTAAAAAGTACCTCAGAAGTATGTTTGAGAAAAACTAGGATAAACAAAGTTAAATAACTGGCTTGACAGCAGAACTTTCCATATACGACTATGCATCACATGTGTCAAGAGGAAAAGAGATTGTGTGAGAACCTCCTAATATTACTTTGCCGAGAACTCCACAGCCCCCCTCCCACCACCCCTCAGCCTGCAGAACTTTTCTTAGGGTATCCTCGCGAAACAGGTGCCCGCTGCATTTCAGAAGGTAATGTTTGAAGTAACATTCAGTCCCCATAGAAACATCAGGAGAAGTCCAAGAGGTGGGGCTACACCCATAAAATACCTAGATGAAAACTGGACAGAATGTTATTAACACCCCCACTTTTTAAAAAAAATAATCTCCAAGACCAAAATTTGAACTCAAGATTCTGAGATCAAGAGATGCTTCGCTGACTGAACCAGTCAAGAACCTTTTAAAACTATGGAGCACAGAGGTGTTAGATCTATTCATTTAACCCTATTAACCCAATTTTTTTGGAAGAATGTTTCTTGAAATCATTCTTTTTTAAAAAGATTTTATTTATTTATTTATTTGAGAGAGATAATGTGAACGAAAGAAAGTATGAGAGGGTAGAGGGTACGAGCAAGAAGCAGACTCTCCACTGAGCAGGGAGACCAATAGGGAGCTCGATCCTGGGACTCCAGTATCATGACCTGAGCTCAAGGAAGTTTCTTAACCACCTGAGCCACCCAGGCACCCGAGATCATTCTTGACTCTGATATTTGTAATTTGCTATCAGAAGCAAAGGGCATAATAAAAAAAATAAACAGCTGGGACTCCATCAAACTAAAAGCCTCTGCACAGCAAAGGAAATGTCCAATCATCAACACATCAAAAAGACAACATACTGAAGTGGGAAAATATTTGCAAACTACCTCACTGATAAAGGTTGCATATCCAAAATATTAAAGAACTCATACAACTCAGTAACTCAAAAACAAATAGCAGTTACAAAATCAGCAGAGTTCAGAATATTTTCCCAAAGAAAACACAACAGAGAGCCAACAAATACAAGAAGAGATGTTTACCATTACTCTTCACCAGGGAAATGCAAATGAAAGGCCAAAGTGATGTCACCTAACCCTTGTCAGAATGGTTAATATCCAGAAGACCAGAAATATCAAGCACTGGCCAAACTGTGGAGGAAAGGGAACTGTGCTCTGTTGGTGGGACTGTAAATGTGTGTAGCCACTATGGATAATAGTATCAAGTTTTCTCAAAAAAAAAAAAAAAATCCACATGGGGCACCTGGCTGGCTCAGTTAGAATAGTGATTCTTCATCTCAGGTTCAAGAGGTTGAGCCCCACATTGGGGGTAGAAAATACCTTGAAAAAATTAGAAATAGAAAGACCATATCATGGGCATCTGGATAGCTCAGTTGATTAGGCAACTGCCTTCGGCTCAGGTCATGATCCCAGAGTCCCAGGATTGAGTCCTGCATTGGGCTCCCAGCTCCATGGGGAGTCTGCTTCTCCCTCTGACCTTCTCCTCTCTCATGCTCTCTCTCACTGTCTCTCTCTTAAATAAATAAATAAAATCTTAAAAAAAAATAAGAATGACCATATCATCCAACATTCTCCCTCTTACGTATTAGAAAGAAGCCAAGTCTTCTCTCCTAAATGAAGGTGTATAGTGTGATGTGCCCTGCTGTTTAATTCCAGCACTGAGAGTCTCTGCCCCTTTGAAGTAGATTGTAAAGGGCCCTGGCCACAGGTTAAGGTATAAATTCTCAGGTCAGCTTCTCTCCAGAGCTCTACTCAAACCTTCAGAATTTAGTCCTCAGTCCATTCCCCTTGTACCCACAGCTCTGTCTTTCCCCAGTCTCTCAAGGCCCAGCCTACCACCCCTGGGGATCTGACATAACTTGTGGTTTGGTTGACCGTGAGCCCAAAGCCATGACCTGAGCTTCCCCCTACAAACATACCTGGGTCACAGAAACTTATTAACTACTTAGCAGAAATCTCAGCAGGGTCTCACAACCAAAGGCCAACAACCTGAATACTTGCTGATCAGGGAGCATCCCCCAACCACCGCAGACCCACTGATTCAACGTGCCATCAGGTGTTCTGTGCAAATTCCTTCCACTCTTGTCCCACACTAGACTCTCACCAGCCGGTGAGAACAGGTTAAGTCACAGGCACATGATCACCAGCATCTTACTGGAGTAAGGCCTCTGCTACTCCTTCCCAGCTCAGCAGTATCTGGAAGTGAGAAAAAAAAAATGCCCTCCCTGCAAGTAGACGCAGTTATGGGGCTCCATGCCCCGGGTTGCTGAGCCCTGAGGTAGGAGTCAGCACTTAGCTCAGATTTGGAGCACTAGCCACCTGTTCCTCAACTCTGTATTGGATTTCTCTCAAATATAGACTTCTGTTTTGTCTGTCAGTAGGTATGTTTCTGTGTGAAGCATGGAGTGGTGTGACTACTTGTTCCTCCATGAAGTGTTGGAATGCCCTAACTCATAGATACAAATTCATTTCCCGCCCACTCTGCAGATCTGCCAGAGCACAGCTCCACCTCAGCCCAGTACCCTGTTACCCACGGAAAGCGTCAATGCTCTGTATTATTATCCAGGACTGATGTCTTTTTACAGATCTGAACTGAGGTTTAGCATGGTCAATTAACTTGTCTGACATCATGTGGGTAGTAAATAGTAGAACACAAATTCCAACCCAGATCTCCTCAAGATGCTCAGCACCTGAAAAATATTAGGCCATTCTCAGGCACCTCAAGGCCCTGTGTGTTTCCCTTTCTCTGGCTACCTGTGAGAAGTATAATGAGAGGTGTGGGCTGACTGTCCCAAATGTAGCCCTGGTCAGTGGCAAGGAAAGATCCTAAGTAACAAGACTGATGTCAGGGTGCAGAGCAGGTCTGCAGGGCCGTGATTCTCCACCTGGGGGACAGGCTGAGAGTGCCACTGCAGTGGTTTTCACCAGGCCTGTCATCAGGAGCTCCCCATGGGCTGCTGGCTCACATCTCCAGAGAAATGGTGGGTGAGCAGAGGAGGTCAGAAGAAAATGTAGAGTCATTGAGGAAACCTGGTGGAACTAAAGGCTATCCTGACATGGCCTGTAGTTGGAGGAAAAGGGTAGGGTGGCAAGAGGATGGTCTTGAAGAAGTCTTTTCAACTACTCTGCTCTCTGTGACAAATGCTTCCTAATATTTTTCAGGTGCCAGTATGTTGCAGGGTGGCCATGTCAACTAGTGTGTAGGTCCAAACAGCCATCTGTGTGACCCCTGTGCCTCCATTCAACCCCGTCTTGCAGGGTGAGTACTACCTGAAGAAACTTGGTCTTTCCTCTGTGATTTCTTCTAAGACCTTTAAAGTTGAGTCACTTGCCATAGGAGATGAGTGGCAGGTGGCAGTAAGGAGGAGAGGTGAAGACTGGCTTTGTGGTGCCTGAGTCCATCTGCTCTGGGATCACCTTCACTCCCCTCTGAATTCATCAGGACTTCTGTCCTTCTCCAGTGCACAGTACCAGTGATAGAATAGCTGCTAACCCATGGGAAATATGAACACACATGCAAGAATTACTATACACCTGTGATGTACGATGACCACATAAGAAATCCAACAGAATGAACATTAAATATTATTTGAAATAGAATTATTGGAGTAGACAGACTCCAGAAAATTAATAAACAAAATAAGTCTATCCTTCTGGATATAGGAAAATATCAGTAGCAATAAGACCCAAGAAAACTACAGGAAAGAACCATGTCAAAATATTGCATATGAAAAATAGAATGGTTGAATTAGATTGCACAGAGATAGGGTAAATAATAGGATAAAAACAGATCAAAGAGGTGTGCAGTTGGTACTGTCTGTGGACATAACAGAAGTATCGACTTTGGAGCTGGCAAACTTACGGTAGGACCATTTGTGCAATTTCTGTACCGAAGAACTAATTAGCGAGATATGGTTGGGGATACGGAGAAGTGGAAGCTGGTGCAGGATCCTGGCATAAGCAGCAGCAACAGAGCTTTTGTCATGTCTCCCATGCCCTTTTCACCCCCTTCCTCACTGTCCCAACCTCCCCCACCACTGCTAATCCTAATGGACAGTGGAAGGAAAATGAGAAGTAGAGATTAGCAGCTGACAGACACAACTGACTGAGGAAGCCCCACAAATGGGATTTTCATGGAAATAAAATGGGGCCACTCTAATCCCTTCCTCAGATCTTCCGTTGGGGCCCCCCACAGGCTGAACTCACCCAGCCAGAGAGCATAGATAACTGTCAGGCCTTTCTATCTACCACTTCCACACCACAGAAGGGGTGGGATGGGTGGATATGGTGTCTTTAGGGTCTTTTGGGGTTGTGAGTTTGAGAAACACATTAGGCACAGAGATTAAGCAAAAACAAACAAAGAAACAAATAAATAAATAAAACTTGTATAGAAGGGCAAACCTAAAAGCCAACTCTCAATTATGGAGAGCAAACAAAATTATAGAGAACAAGCAAACCATTATAGAATGGTACCAGAGGACAGGTGGGTCATGTGTTCAACAGATGATGGTTTAAAGATGGCATCTGTCTGATGACCACAGGGTGTTGTATTGAAGTGTTGAATCTACTGTACACCTGGAACTAATGGTACACTGTACTTTCAGTAACCAGAATTTAAATAAATACACACAAGACAAAACAAACAATTTAAAAAATCCCTTAAAAAAAAAAAAAGTCTACATAAAGGAATTGCAGAGGAAGAAAGAGAGGAGGAATGTAGAAGGCCAAAGGCTGAGAAAGCCTGCACTTGAAATAAAATCAGAGTATCTGATTCCCAAAGTTTTTTTTTTTTTTTGCTGCAAGGATATTCCTGGCCTTCAACAGACATCTGCAAAGGCCACAGGAAGGTAGCTGTATTAGTCAGAGTTCTCCCGAGAACCAATTGGGTGTCTAAAAGTAAATATATAGCATCTTTATCTATGTCTATATCTATTATATCTATAGAGAGGTAGGGAGAAAGAGAGAGAGAGAGAATGAGTTTTATTTTAAGGAATTGGCTCATGATTATAGAGAGTAGCAATCCAAAATCTGCAGGTTGGGCTGGCAGGCTCAGACCCTGGAAGAGCTAATATTGCAATTCAAGGCTATATTAATCGTGTTTTTCATTTTCTGTTTTTTTATGGTGATGATACATCTTTCTGGAGAAAAGGAGAAGGTAAGGAAGCCAGGAGAAGTTGTTCTATTCATAGAGATAATAATCACCTGGTTACATACCTTTTATATCCAAACCAACCAATCCCAAGGCCCTACCTCAACACTTCCTTTATCTCACTCTCACAAACTAAAACCAATAGTTACCTCATTCTAAATCACAGCAAAGGTAGGAGTCAGACAACTAAAGGCCACCCTATACATAAAGATGCTTGACATTATTCAAACTGGCCAGTCCTAGACTGTTTCCCCTGCTCTGTCTTGCTTTGTCCATGGAAACCCCTGTAAAGTCTCTGGGCTATGCTTTCACCTCACTCCCTCTTCTGTTTCTTGACCAGATTCCTGTGTGAAGTGGCACGCCCCCTCTTCTGGGGAAATGCAAATAACAAAAATACCTCAGTCCCATTTGCATCTTTGTGTCATCACACAGTCACCTCCATAAGTTAAAATCCCACAGGTATTTTAACACAAAGTACAAATGTCCTTAGGCTGGAGACCTAGGAAGAGAAAATATTGCAGTTCAAGTTTGGGGCGGTCTGTTGGGATTTTAACCATATTCCTCTGGGGCAGTTAGTCCTTTGACTGATGAGGTGAGGCCCACCCACATTATGGAAAGTCTTATGTTTTGCTCCAAGTCCATTGTTTCAAGTATTAATCACATCCAAAAAACACTCTCTCACAGAAATATCTGGGAATAACGCTGGACAAAATGTATGGACACAATGAGATCAACCAAGTCAATATACAAAATTAACCATCACAAGAAATTTATGGGGAATTCTGCACGTATTACTCTGGGACCCCAAGGAGCCTGACAAGATAAGACACACTGTTCTCCTCAAACTCAGGAGCCTGCAGGGAAGGAGTGGAAAGTTGACAGCAAAGGAACAGGCTGATGTGCCCTTGCAGTCTGACTAGCCAGGGATCTGTCAACCAACATCAAGCTATGAATGTGGTTTGAGGTGGTCTGTGACTGATAGGGCTCCAGCCTCATGGCAGACACAAATGCTGAGCTGCTCTAAAAGAGGATACAGTCATTCTTGGTATAAGGAAATTACTGTAGTTAGTTTTGCCAAGAATAAAAACCAGCATATGGTCAAAAAAAGAAAAAAAGAAAAAGAAAGGAAACAAAGCTCATGAAATAAGAAGCAGTAGATACAAGAGAAAGCAGAAATGGACAAAGATTTCAGACTTTGTAAATGCCAAACTTTTCATAGACCTCTAATCATTTCCTTATGTCTGTTAGTTTTTAAATATCTCCACTCAATGCAATTGCATTCACTTTCATTTACTGAATAACAAACGATCTCAAAACTACCAGCTAGGACTATCATTTCCATCATGGGTCTCTTGACCAACTGTCCAGTGAAAGTGATGAAGATGATTTTTTTAAAATGAGAGGGTCCACAAATGGCCCTATGTACATATAGCAAATGAAGAAAATGTATTCAAGGAAACCTACTTAGTAAGAACGGTAGGAGTCTGTGACATTTGAACCACAACCTTCTTCCTCCCTTCCCCAACCCAAGCTCAATATGAAACAAAGTCCACTCCAGATGGCTGCAGCCAAGGACACAGGGCTCTTTGTCTCCCAGTGGATGCTGTAACCCTTGGGAGAGGCACGATGACAGTCTTTCTCATCCTTGATCCTGGCTGCCTGTTGTCAAGGGGAAGGTCCTGGCAAGTGTGGCCAAGAGATAGGGTTCTTTCTACCACTGAGGCCCTACTCTGGAGGAGGCTCTCCCTTGGGTGGTGCAATGGAAATACTAGAACCCCACCTGTCTTTCCCCTCGCCTGAAATGCAATTATCTAATATTCAATTTGGAAAGCTAAGATGACCTGAATCTACCACCTCCTTTCCCCATATCATGGAGCAGCTACCTGCTGACTCAGGATGACAGGGAAGATTGCCTAAGAGCGTAAGCTTCTTTGTCCTGGGATCTTCCCCCGCTCTTTTTTTTTTTTTTTTTTAAACCTAGCAGAGAAGATTGTATTAACTAAATCAGTTGATCTACTTTACCTTTTAAAATAAAATAAGTGAAATGTAATTAATAACTCTAAAATCAAAGGACTTAAATAAAAAAAAAAAAAGCATCTTGGTTCTTTCCACAGTTTAGCAACCACGGCCATTGCTGCTATAAACATTGGGGTACAGATGGCCCTTCTTTTCACTACATATGTATCTTTGGGGTAAATACCCAGGAGTGCAATTGCAGGGTCATAAGGAAGTTCTATTTTTAATTTCTTAAGGAATCTCCACACTGTTCTCCAAAGAGGCTGCACCAACTTGCATTCCCACCAACAGTGGAAGAGGGTTCCCCTTTCTCCACATCCCCTCCAATCCATGTTGTTTCCTATCTTGCTAATTTTGGCCTTCAACAGATGAGCGGATAAGGAAGATGTGGTCCATATACACTATGTAGTTATGATGCCTCCATCAGAAAGGATGAATACTCAAATTTTGTAGCAACATGGATGGGACTGGAGGAGATTATGCTGAGTGAAATAAGCAGAGAGAGTCAATTATCATATGGTTTCGCTTATTTGTGGAGCATAACAAATAGCATGGAGGACATGGGTAAATAGAGAGGAGAAGAGAGTTGGGGGAAATTGGAAGGGGAGGTGAACCATGAGAGACTATGGACTCTGAAAAACAATCTGAGGGGTTTTAAGTGGGGGCGGGGGTGGGAGGCTGAGGGAACCAGGTGGTGGGTATTAGGGCATGGATTGCATGGAGTACTGGGTGTGGTACAAAAACAATGAATGCTGTTATGCTGAAAATAAATAAAAAATTTTTAAAAAAGCAAAGAAAATCCACAACTAGAATAAATTAAAAAAAAACTAAAAATTAATATGTATAAGAATAAATTACTTGGGGGGACAAGACGGCGGGGGAGTAGGAGGAGGCGCCTTTTCAGCCGGTACCCCAAAGTGAGCTGATTACCTACCAAAGAACTCCGATCACCCATGAAATCAGCCTGAGATCAGAATTATACATGTCTGGATCTCTACAGGGGCAGAAGACGCCAGTGGACAGGTAAAGCAGAATGGGAACGGTGGACTGATATCGGAAGATAAACAAAAGTGGGAGGGAGCCACCAGAGGCGACCGGTTGGAAAGTAATACCCCAATACGAGTGAGAGTGCCCTGCATCTGGGGACCAGCATTAACTTGGAGACTGGTTGAAAGCACTCCAAAAGAGCAAAGGATCACGGGGGGAAATTGTGGGAATTGGGGCGGCTAGGGACAGGGGCTTAAGTCCCCGGTCCCAGGACAGCCTCTCCAGCGCTGAGGCAGAGAGAGTGCGGCAGAGAAACCAGGTCTTGGTCCCTAAGCCGCCAGCGTGTCTTAGTCCGAGAATGCGTGGGTTCTAGCTCCTGTGAGGGGATGGGAGCCACGCGGTGGGTCGGCAGAACACGCGAGCCCTACCACAAAGCTTGAGATACGCGGGCACGTCCCTCATGCTCCCCTGAGAGAGTTATAAAGGCCCGGCTGGAGCTCTTTGACCCGTGCCATTGTTTCAAAGCCTAAGACTCGCGCCCCAAACTCTCCCCTGACAGAGGTGCGCAAAAGCCCAGCCTGGTGCTTGCGGACCAGCGCCCCATTCTCAGTGCCCGAGACGCGCACCGGACCCACCTCTGAAAGAGGTGCGCTCAAGCCGGGCACTCCCAGCCCCGGCCAGCGGCAAAATCTCAGTGTGCGATTGCTGCTTGGAACCTCTCTGGCGGTCGGGAGCTCCCAGACAGCCACCACTGCCTTGGCTTTGGGTACAAGCAAAAGATCCTGTGCCCCCAGGGTCTGCAACTTGGAACTTGCTCTGCCAGCGGCCAAGGGGGTACGTATTTAGGTTCTGCACCCAGACTGAGGCTTCTCTCTGAGAGGGAGATCAGGGTGCAGTTTGTTTTCCTCTAAAACTACAAAAACCATCAAAGGTGGTCAAGGTGAGAGAAAAAAAAATGTGAACAAACATAAAAACCGCCAGAGAACAAAAGCCTGAAAAAAAAAAACCAGTTTCCTCGGAGCCCACCCCCTTGAGGGGGGCGGGAGGACTTAACTCAGGAAACATCAAGAAAGAAAAAAAACCAGGAAAGAAAAAAAAAAAAGAGGAAAAAAAGAAAGGACTACAAGAGAACAACCACTACTTGATAGGAAAACTTGTATTGTTCACTCGTTCCCACTATTCTGTTTTTTTTTTTTTTTTTTTTACACATAGGTAATATTTTTAACCTATTTACTATCACCGCGAGCTGTACAGTACATCAAATTCCATAATACCTTTCTAACCTGAACTTTTTGATACATACACCTATGTTTTTCTTTTGCATTTTTATTTTTTGAATTCCTTTTTTAAAAATTTTAGTTTAGTTTAGTCTAGTTTATTCCTTTTTATTTTTATCCTCTAATATTCATATAGAGTTAAACTTCAAAGTAATCCCCTTTCCCCAATCAATACTAACCCTATAGGTAAACCAATTTTTAATCCCGTGGTATCTTAGGAAAGTTGAGTCCTTTAACAAAGATATCAAGATACATCCAGGAAGAATCAAAAGAACCTTCCTCGCACACACTGAGAATTTATAAGAACTCTCCCATCTTCTTCCACCAGTGTTTCTGTGTTTTTTGTGCTTGTCCTGAAAGCATATAAATTTTACACTTGTGGTTCTTTTTGACGAGGTTCTTTCTTTATTTGCATATATATATATTTTTTTCTCTTGTCATATACTTGTATCAGTCTTTTTATCTCTTTTTGTTTGTCTACTTCATAAATCTTAACTTGGGGCCCATCTGGGCTGAACCTTATTTTTCATCTTCCCTTTCTTTCCTGTCTCTCTCTGTATCTCTTTTTTTTATTCTTTTCTTTTTTTTTTTTCTTTTGGCTCTCGTTTGGGTGGGGAATCCTGATTGCTCAGAAGTGTTCCAGAGTGCACCTTGACTGCACCACAGTTGATACATCCAGCTACATCTGTTCAGTCATCTCCCACCAAAATGACTAGGATGAGGAATGCCCAACAGAAGAAAAATACAGAGGATGGACCTTCTGCAACAGAGCTAATGGCTATCAACATAGACAGTATGTTGGAAAGAGAATTCAGGCTAACAATTATCCAGGCAATAACTAGGTTGGAGAAAGCCATGGATGACCAAACAGAATTGATTAGGGGTGAACTGAAAGAGACCAGACAGGATGTTCACAATGTTAGGGCGGAGCTTAAAGCTACCAGGGAGGAGGTTCACAATGCTCTCAATGAGTTCCAATCTAATCTAAACTCTCTCAAAGCTAGGGTAACTGAGACAGAAGGTAGAATTAGTGATCTGGAAGACAAACAGAGAGAAAGGATCAGGAGGAAGCCTGGAACAAACAGCTTAGAAACCACGAAAACAGAATCATGGAAATAAATGATGCCATGAAGCATTCCAACGTCAAAATTATTGGAATTCCTGAAGGGGAGGAGAAAGAAAGAAGTCTAGAAGATATAGTGGAACAAGTCCTTCATGAAAATTTTCCCAATCTCACGAATGGACTCAGCGTTCATGTACTAGAGGCTGAACGGTCTCCACCCAAGATTATACATTCCAAAAAAACATCACGACACCTGATAGTCAAATTGAGGAATTATAATTGTAGGTATAATCTCTTGAAAGCAGACATGGCAAAGAGGCTCCTTACTTACAGAAGGAAACCCATCAGAATAACGTCAGACCTGTCCACAGAGACCTGGCAAGCCAGAAGAGGCTGGCAAGATATATTCAGGGCACTAAATGAGAAGAAGATGCAGCCAAGAATACTTTATCCAGCAAGACTGACATTCAAAATGGATGGAGAGATAAAGAGTTTCCAAGACCGGCAAGGCTTAAAAGACTATGCAACCACCAAGCCGACACTGCAGGAAATATTAAGGGGGGTTCTAAAAAAGAGGAAAAATCCCAAGAATAGCATTGAACATAAATATAGAGACAGTCTACAGAAAAAAAGACTTCAAAGGTAACTCGATGTCAATAAAAAGTATCTATCAATAATCACTCTCAATGTGAATGGCCTAAATGCACCAATAAAATGGCATAGGGTTGCAGATTGGATAAAACGACAGGTCCAATCCATATGTTGTCTACAAGAGACCCATTTTGAACCTAAAGATAAACGCAGACTGAAAGTTAAGGGGTGGAGAAGCATCTTTCATGCCAATGGGCCTCAAAAGAAGGCTGTGGTAGCGATTCTCATATCAGATAAATTAGACGTCAAACTAAAGACTGTAGTCAGAGATACAGAAGGACACTACATAATCCTTAAAGGGACTATCCACCAAGATGATCTAACAATTGTAAATATCTATGCTCCCAATATGGGAGCAGCCAATTACATAAGAAAACTGTTAATCAAGATAAAGAGTTATATTGATATGAATACACTAATCGTAGGAGATCTTAACACGCCTCTCTCAGAATTAAACAGATCATCGAAGCAGAAAAATCAATAAAGAAACAAGATCATTGAATGACACATTGGACCAGATGGACCTCATAGATATATACAGAACATTCCACCCTAAAACAACAGAATACTCATTCTTCTCAAGTGCACACGGAACATTCTCCAGAATAGACCACATACTGGGTCTCAGGACTCAACCGATACCAAAAGACTGAGATTATTCCCTGCATATTCTCAGATCACAATGCTTTGAAACTGGAGCTCAATCACAAGGAAAAGTTCAGAAGGAACTCAAACACCTGAAAGCTAAAGACCACCTTGCTTAAGAATGCTTGGAGCAACCAGGAGATCAAAGAAGAACTGAAACAATTCATGGAAACCAATGAGAATGAAGACACTTCTGTCCAAAACCTATGGGATACAGCAAAGGCGGTCCTAAGGGGGAAATACATAGTCATCCAAGCCTCCCTCAAAAAAATGGAAAAATCCAGAACAGAGCAGCTGTCTCTACACCTTAAGGAACTGGAGAATCAACAACAAATCAAACCAACTCCACACATAAGAAGGGAAATCATCAAGATTAGAGCTGAGATCAATGAGGTAGAAACCAGAGATGCAGTAGAACGTATCAATGAAACTAGAAGCTGGTTTTTTTGAAAGAATCAATAAGATCGATATACCATTGGCCACACTAATCCAAAAGAAAAGAGAGAAGGCCCAAATTCATAAAATTATGAACGAAAAGGGAGATATCATAACGAACCCCAAGGAAGTAGAAACAATCATCAGAAGTTATTAACAGTTATATGCCAATAAGCTTAGCAACCTAGATGAAATGGATGCATTCCTGGAAAAATTTAAACTACCAAAATTGAACCAGGAAGAAATTGACAAGCTGAATAGATCAATATCTAATAACGAGATTGAAGCAGTGATCAAAACCCTCCCAAAAAACAAGAGCCCAGGACCTGACGGATTCCCTGGGGAATTCTACCAAACCTTCACAGAAGAAATAACACCTATTCTCCTGAAGCTGTTTCAAAAAATTGAAGCAGAAGGAAAACTTACAGACTCTTTCTATGAAGCCAGCATTACCCTGATCCCCAAACCAGGCATAGACCCTACCAAAAAGGAGAATTTTAGGCCAATATCACTGATGAATATGGATGCTAAGATTCTCAACAAGATCCTAGCCAACAGGATCCAACAGCACATTAAAAAAATTATCCACCATGATCAGGTGGGATTCATCCCTGGGCTACAAGGATGGTTCAACATTCACAAATCAATCAATGTGATACAACAAATTAATATGAGAAGAGAGAAGAACCACATGGTCCTCTCAATTGATGCAGAAAAAGCATTTGACAAATCCAGCATCCGTTCCTGAATAAAACGCTTCAAAGCATAGGGATAGAGGGAACATTCCTGAACCTCATCAATGAATCTATGAAAGACCCACAGCAAATATCATCCTCAATGGGAAAAAGCTTGCAGCCTTCCCGTTGAAATCAGGAACAAGACAAGGATGCCCACTTTCACCACTCTTGTTCAACATAGTATTAGAAGTCCTAGCAACAGCAATCAGACAACAAAGAGAAATAAAAGGTATCCAAATTGGTAATGAAGAAGTCAAACTCTCTCTCTTCGCAGATGACATGATTCTTTATATGGAAAACCCAAAAGACTCCACCCCCAAACTACTAGAACTCATACAGCAATTCAGCAACGTGGCAGGATACAAAGTCAATGTGCAGAAATCAGTGGCTTTCTTATACACTAACAATGAAAATACAGAAAGGGAAATTAGAGAATCGATTCCATTTACTATAGTACCAAGAACCATAAGATACCTGGGAATAAACCTAACCAAAGAGGTAAAGGATCTGTACTCGAGGAACTACAGAACACTCATGAAAGAAATTGAAGAAGACACAAATAGATGGAAGACCATTCCATGCTCTTGGATCGGAAGAATAAACATTGTTAAAATGTCTAAACTGCCTAGAGCAATATATACTTTTAATGCCATTCCGATCAAAATTCCACCGGTATTCTTCAAAGAGCTGGAGCAAATAATCCAAAAATTTGTATGGAATCCGAAGAGACCCCGAATCACTAAGGAAATGTTGAAAAACAAAAATAAAGCTGGGGGCATCACGTTACTTGAGTTCAAGCTTTATTACAAAGCTGTGATCACCAAGACATCATGGTACTGGCATAAAAACAGACACATAGACCAGTGGAACAGAGTAGAGAGCCCAGGTATGGACCCTCAACTCTATGGTCAACTCTATGTCAATTAATCTTCGACAAAACAGGAAAAAATATACAGTGGAAAAAAGACAGTTTTTTCAATAAATGGTGCTGGGAAAACTGGACAGCTATATATAGAAGAATGAAACTTGAACATTCTCTTACACCGTACACAAAGATGAACTCAAAATGGATAAAAGACCTCAACGTGAGACAGGAATCCATCAGAATCCTAGAGGAGAACATAGGCAGTAATCTCTTTGATATCAGCCACAACAACTTCTTTCAAGATCTGTCTCCAAAGGCAAAGGAAACAAAAGCGAAAATAAACTTTTGGGACTTCATCAAAATCAAAAGCTTCTGCACAGCAAAGGAAACAGTAAAAACAAACAAACAAACAAACAAACAAAAAAACCACAAAGAGGCAACCCACGGAATGGGAGAAGATATTTGCAAATGACAGTACAGACAAAAGGTTGCTATCCAGGATCTATAATGAACTCCTCAAACTCAACACACACGAAACAGGCAAACATATCAAAAAATGGGCAGAAGATATGAACAGACACTTCTCCAATCAAGACATACAAATGGCTATCAGACACATGAAAAAATGTTCATCATCATTAGTCCTCAGGGAGATTCAAATTAAAACCACATTGAGATATCACCTTACACCAGTTAGAATGGTCAAAATTAACAAAACAGGAAAAAACATGTGTTGAAGAGGATGTGGAGATAGGGGAACCCTCTTCCACTCTTGGTGGGAATGCAAGTTGGTGCAGCCTCTTTGGAGAACAGTGTGGAGATTCCTCATGAAATTAAAAATAGAACTTCCCTATGACCCTGCAATGGCACTCCTGGGTATTTACCCCAAGGATACAGATGTCGTGAAAAGAAGGGCTATCTGTACCCCAATGTTTATAGCAGCAATGGCCATGGCCGCCAAACTATGGAAAGAACCAATATGCCCTTCAACGGACGAATGGATAAGGAAGATGTGGTCCATATACACATACTGATGGAGCATTATGCCTCCATCAGAAAGGATGAATACCCAACTTTTGTAGCAACATGGACGGGACTGGAAGAGATTATGCTGAGTGAAATAAGTCAAGCAGAGAGAATCAATTATCATATGGTTTCACTTATTTGTGGGGCATAACAAATATCATGGAGGACAAGGGGTGTTAGAGAGGAGATGGGAGTTGGGGTAAATTGGAAGGGGAGATGGATCATGAGAGACTATGGACTCTGAAAAACAATCTGAGGGGTTTGAATTGGCGAGGGTGTGGGAGGTTGGGGTACCAGGTGGTGGGTATTATAGAGGGCACGGATTGCATGGAGCACTGGGTGTGGTGAAAAAATAATGAATACTGTTTTTCTGAAAATAAATAAATTGAAAAAAATTAAAAATTATTTTTAAAAATTTACTATTTAAAAAATGCATTAGTCACCATTACAGGTTGTAAAAGTGGAATTCAATATGCTTGATAATTGATGATAATAACAAAGAGAAAGAATTAAGTATTAAAATACATGCCCTGGGGGCACCTGGGTGGCTCCATGCATTGTGTCTGCTTGCAGCTCAGGTCATGATCTTGAGGTCCTGGGACTGAGTCCCACATGGGGCTCTCTGCTCTGCGGGGAGCCTGCTTCTCCCTCTCTGTCTCTCTGTTGTTCTGTCTACTTGTGCTCTCTCTCTCTTTCTATAAAATAAATAACTTTTGTAAAAATTTTTTTAAAAAGTAAAAAAAAGAATAAATTACTTATTAAAAATAAGCCTAGAAGAAATTCTAGAATGAAATAATTTAAACACATGTACATATTTGACAATCACTTTAATGTTAAATGAATCTGAAAATAGATAACCATGTAAAAGAGTGGCTATAGATTTGGGGAAGATGAAGGCAGTTGTCCCTTCTAAGTTATATAGGCTGCTCACTACATTAAAGAACAGAACCAAAATGGCGAAGGACAGTTGCAGTAGAAGTAGCGAGAGAGCAGACCCCAATGAATGAGTGGTAGGGGGATACATCTAGAAAATCTCCAGAACCAAGCCGTCATGGATTTGAGCATATCAGAGCAACAATAGGAGAGAGAGAGAGATCTCTGTGAATCTAGAGGTCTGCTTAAGACGTACTGTTTTCTACAAATCCAAGAAAACAAGTTTAGCGACAGAAACATAGTGCTATGGACTCCCAGGCTGTAAGATGAAAGGGGAGTACCTTCAGAATAGCTCCACTGAAGAAAATGAAGGCATAAATTCCTGACAAACTTTATATACTTTCATGTGCTTTTTTCCCCAAAATGAAGAAAAAGGCATTAGGGAAATGAAACAGGATATTGAATGACACCATAAATTAGAGTTAGAAAAACTCAGTGAGAAAAGTACAGACCTCAGGGAAGAAGCAGCAGCATATCGAAACATTACTTCCTAAGTGAAATGGAAAGTAGTAAAAAAGGTAGCAGACAGTGCTGTATGAGAATGGGAAGGGAGAAGAGAAAACTGCTAAAAAAAAAAAAAAAAAAAACCTAAAAAAAGAGACTACAAGATTTGAGAGAAAATACCAAAATGTGAAGTTATGGACAGGAAATGAGTATCTGGAATGCCTCTGGGAAAACCAAAGCAAAGACACAAAAACATTAAAAGTCATAATACAGAATTTTTTGTAAACACAATAAATCCTTTCAAACTGTTTATTAACAGAGTACCCTGAGCTGGGCACACTCCTCGGTCTAAGGACAGAAATGGTCACACCGTTAATCAAAGACTCCCACTCACAGTGCCTTTTTGCCAGCCTGCTGTCTGTGACCAGGCCTGTCTCAGGCAGGACTGCCAGATCACAGGCGGACCAGGACTAGGACTGGACTCTGACAGGAACTGGAAACCCAGGGGCCCAGTTTCCCACAGGGGTTCCCTGGGATATTGGTTAGGATGGGTGCCCTGTCCTCTGACTTCTCTGCCTACCTGTCTGTCCCTAGGGCACTCTATTCCATCTTGAGCACATGGCTAGAACCATATCTTGGGGATCTTTTCCAGCCCCCAGAATTACCCAGCCTGAATATGCTGCTGGCATACCTGGGGCTCAATATGCCAGGCTCAGACCTGGAATGCTGTGTCCAGCTTCTGCTCTCACAGCTGCAACAGCTTGAGCCCACAGAGCCAGAGCCTGGGGGTGAGGAGGACTGGGGGTGGCTCATGGGAGCCTGAGAAGGAGACAGTGTGGGCTACAGGTTGGGCCAAGTGGAGTGAGTAGTCTAAGATCCCTGTCCCCATGGGCTTCAGTTGAGGAGACCTTCCAGGAATTGGGTCTTGAAAGCAGATCACACTGAGTGGTGGGAAAAGTTTCTTTTATTATAAGGCAAAAGGGAAGTGGGTCGTGCTGATGATACTTTCTCTTCTTGGAGCTACAGCACCAGCCCCAGAGCAAGGTCCTGATCCACCTCAGGAGCTGGTCCCAGAACCTTCTCTGGAACCTGCTGCATCTTTGGAGCCTGAGCTGGCCCACCCCATCCCATCTGCTGTGGCTTACCCATCAGGAAAAACAGTGACAGCACTTGCCTTGTTGGGACCAGTGCAGGTGGTAGTCAGGGCTCTAATTCACTCTCCTGAGATGGAAGAACCATCAACCCCTTTGCCTGACCTGGAGGTCCAGCAGTGTCGGAGGCAGGTCCCTGGCCATGGCGGCCTCCGCCATTAAAAAAGATGGCGCCTAGCTAGTTGCCAGGTTAGGATTGCCTCGTGAGACTAAGCGGAACGCCCAAAGAGGAAGCAAACAGCATTGGTTTGCTAGTGAAGTTGTTCGTTTAGGTGCACAGCCTGATTCGCTCCCTCCTGTACCCTGCTCGCTGATTGGTTATGTAAACGTATATAAGTGTGTAGACTTGCGGAAATAAAGAGAGAGAAGATACACCTGAACTGGAGCTTCTTGTTGTCCTTGCGGTCGAAGGCGATAACTGGTGCCGAAACCCGGGAACTAAATAAAGAAATCTTGCAAGGTAATCCGCAGGAAAGTGGGGAGTAAAGGTCCGCAGGTAAGCGGGGACATTAGCCACGTCCAAAAGTGGGAATTCCGCGGTAAAGCGGGGAGTAAAGGGCACGTTCAAAATTGGGAATTCCGCGGTAAAGCAGGGAGTAAAGGTCGACTGAAGTATATGCGTGTAAAAAGTTAATGTGCTAGTTAGTGTCTTTAACGTCTGCATCTGTTGTCTGTGTGTTCATAATGGGATCTGAAGTATCTAAAGTGCGGTTGGAAGGGTCTTTAAAAGACCTGCTGAAATCCAATGGAACTCCACTAAAAGCAAAAACTGCTCAGGCCTTTTTGAATATAGTGGAAAAGGTGGCTCCATGGTTCCTAGATGAAGGCTTGCTAAACATACCTCAATGGGATCACCTGTGATCCAGGGTTCGGTCCCTGTGAAACCTATTTATGCCTCGGGGCCATATCAACCTTTTAAGTTGCCCAGGTGCACCAATAACAGGGTATGGCCACCGGAGTGGTCTGGATGTCAGAGTACCTTGCGCTCAGTTTACATCAATGAAATGCATAGCTTTACATTCACTCCACACTTTCCTACTTATAAAAATAATACCTTTACAGGATACAATTATTCCTTTCAAAATCCTAAGCAAGGCAATCCCTCCTCTCCCTTTGATGCATGGCAGGTCTATAACTTGCTAGGAGCATGCACTGATATCTCAGCAGTGTCCATGTTAAATGGTGGCAAATTCCTCAAGTGTTCTTATAAACAAAATGACTCTAGTACCTTTGAGACAACAGTTAATGTGTCTTGTCCCAATAATATTACTTATCAGCCCACTCCCATATGCGTCTCGCCCCCGTTCCTTTTCCTCGTAACAAATGCTAGCGAGCTGAAAGATACGTTGAATTGCACTAAGAATTGCTATTTTTCCCAGTGCTGGAATGTCACGGCCTTCAAGCTGGCTGTGATTATGTGTATCCCTACCCATGTTCCTATCCCAGTTTCCATTCCAGTAGTGCTATCCAGAAAGAAGAGAGATTTTGGTATCACAGCCGCCATTGTGACAGCATTGGCTATATCTACAGCAGCTGCCATGGCAGCAGCAGTCCCGCTTGCTGCAACTATACCCACTGCGGAAGCTGTGAACACCCTTGCAGAAGGAACGGCGGCTGCCCTTCAAACACAGACTCAGATCAATGCACATCTGCAAGCAGGAATCCTGATAGTCAACCAGAGAGTGGATTTGGTTCAAGAACAAGTGGACATATTGGGGGCCCTATTGGGACTGGGATGTATAGCACCCTTCCCGGCAATTTGTGTAACTCCCATAGCCTATACTAATATGAGTGACTTACAGAATGTCTCCCGACAGCTCTCCCAATACTTGCCCGCAGAATTCCAAAACTACACTCAGCACCTGCTACTAGGAATAACAAGGATAAATAACACCAGAGTTGAGCTTGCAACCCTCCCAGAGATAATCAAAATACTGCAAGATGTGTTAACCTTTACAAAACAATGGGCTAGCGTAATTGGTCTGATGACAATCCTCGTAGTGGGCTTGATTCTACTAGTAAGGAAACTGCAAATTTGGAGGTGACAGCAACCTAGGCAACAGCAAGCCATGGTGCAGGCCTTGTTAGCCATGGAGGCTGGAACATCCCACCAAGTGTGGCTAAGTATGCTGGATCGGTAGTCAACGACGGGTAAGATTGGTGGGGGAAATATACCAACCTAAGACAGGACGCAGATCATTGATATCTGCCATCTGATGACGGGTAAGGATATTCCCCGCCACTGACAACCTAAGACAGGCACGATCCCTGCCATAATAGAAAAAAGGGACAGATGTCGGAGGCAGGCCCCTGGCCAGAGCGGCCTCCGGCATTAAAAAAGATGGCGCCTGGCTAGTTGCCAGGTTAGGATTGCCTCGTGAGACTAAGCGGAACGCCCAAAGAGGAAGTAAACAGCATTGGTTGCTAGCGAAGTTGTTCGTTTAGGTGCACAGTCTGATTTGCTCCCTCCTGTACCCTGCTCACTGATTGGTCATGTAAACGTTTATAAGTGTGTAGACTTGCGGAAATAAAGAGAGAGAAGATACACCTGAACTGGGGCTTCTTGTTGTCCTTGCGGGTCAAGGGCGATACAGCAGGGTCCTGCCCCTGCTCCTGGGGTTCCTGAAGAGCCCTCAGTGAAGCAACCAGCCTTAGAACCCGAGCATTAGCTGGTGAAGGCTGCAGCCCCCCAAAATGCCTTCCCCTCCCCTGTCATTGCCTTCTTTATAATATTTGTGTTTTGTATACAACTGTGTAATGCCTTAATAGTTTTTGTTCATTAAATAAGTAGAATTTGAGTTTACATAAAGTTTTACTCACATATTTTTCAATGGTATATCGAGGTCTCATTAGGTACATTCAGAGTTTGGCACAATCACTTACTTCTACAACATTTCTATCAGAGACACCTGTGCTACTAATCACTCACTGCTCATTCCCTCACCCCAGTCCCTGAAACCGCTCTTTACCTCGTCTTGGTTTTTCATGTGCCTGGAATCCTACAATATGGGCATCTGTGTCTGTCTGCAGATTATAAGAATGATTCACATTTTCTAATTCTTTTATACAAATTACATTTTATTACATAGGAATGTTCCTGAAAGAACAAAGATCACAGGAATCCCCCAAATGAACTATTTTCATTATCTGTGATAGGGTTCCCTTTTACAAGGATGCCTTGAAAAGCAGAAAGCACAAGAGAAATGTCTGGGGCCATGAGACAACTTTCAATTCTTTTATTTTCCTGGATAGTCTACATTTAGAGTATTCTAATGGGCATATTATAAAATATTAAAATTATATCTTAAATATTCTCATTTATTGCTAATAAGTTAGGTAATAAGGTAAATAGTTCTTTAGGTGTTATCCAGACTATGTTTACTTAGTAAATAATGATTTAAATATGAAAAAAGTCACATTCCTTCTACCAAGAAATAATTGCCCATAAGACACAGTGACACAGTGTCCTTCTTCCCTGACTTCCCCTTTAAGGGTAGTGTGTGTGTGTGTGTGTGTGTGTGTGTGTGTGTCAGAGTGGGTCAGGGAAGCTTCCAGGACTGAGCTCTTGTTCTACCATATGTCCCCACAGTGCACAGGCACTGTCACTGCTGTCCCCTTGGGCATTCTCAGTGACAGCATTCAGCAGACATATCATTGAATAACTAAGCCATTTCCAATTATTTGACTCTCATAATGTAACTGATAAGCATGTCTGTGCTATAAATCTCTGTTTCTTTAGGAATGATTCCTATAAACACGAATACTGAAACACACTTTAACCACATTTTGGGGGGACTGGCTGCTGGCTCCTCTATGCCCTCTTTATTAAGGAGAAGAATTGCTTTGGTAAGGAAGGATCCCGGGTTCTATAGATGAGAACTGAAACATGAGGAGGACAAGCCACCAGTGATGCCATCGGGGTATTGGTAGTGACCATAGAGCATGGAGAGCCTGCGCACAATGCCCCGCATATGTCCTCTCCCACAAGATTCCTTGCCTTGTGTCCTGGAACACACCTCACCCATGCCCTGTCTGGTGACACACTCCAGCCCCTCCAGCCCCCCGTGCTTTGTAACTGAGATTCTAACTAGAGCAACCACACCCTGCTCCAGGCCAGCAGAGGGGTTCAGGCCAGGCCACTCTTCTCAGCTTGATCCCTGTCCTTCCTGGCTGAACCCCATCCTCTCAGGGAGGAACCTCTAAGGACAGTGCATGTCAGTGGGTTACAGACAAGTGTTCATCCAGTAGTTTTAGTGGCAACAGCAAGAACCACTTGAACTTGTGTGAGCAAGAGAGGCCTTTACAAAACACATTGGCTGCTCATGGAAGCTGCAGGATGGACAGAGCCTCAACCAGGGGCTTTGGCACTGGACACAGCTCGTCAACACCCCTCAGGATCCTCTAGCTGTTACCTTCTGACCTTTCCAACCCCAAACTTGGCATCCCTCAAGTTAAGCCTGTCTGAGAGAGGGGGCTGTGCTTCCTGCTGGGACCCCCTTTTCTCCCACAAAGTCTGGTAAAGGGGAGTCCACTTGATCTGATGTTGTAATAGAGACCATTGTCAGTAATTCCTGTCTTCTCTGCCATAACATGGAGCTAACCAGGCACAGAAGGTACATCTTCAGAGAGAGGACATTTGGGGCTCTCTCTGCAGGAAGAGAGAGAAACACCAGTGAGTGGGACTCAGTGAGAAAGGAGAGCTCTGAGCACTAAGGGAAGGGCTGCCATGGGCTGGGCACTGCCATATTGGTCCATGGCACAGGCGTTGTGTTGGCTTGTAGGGAGTGGCCAGGCTTCATCCTACTAATAGGTCCAACAAAAACCAAAATGATGCCCATAAAATACTTTCAACTCCAACTACAAAAAGGCTCTGGGACCCAGGCATCCAAGGAAGCCCACGTACGAATACGTACGAATGATTACACGGTGCGGGAAAAGCGGGACAGTCGTGATGGAACTGAGAGAAGCTCATTTCCCTGCTTTGGGGAGAAAGAGCCCCATCACAAGGCACCCCAATATTTGTTCCAAAAATGGGTAACAGCTGTGGGGGCTCCTGCCTGCCAGTCTCCACAATGAGGATTGTCCATGTTCCGGACACAAGCTCTGGGTGACATCTGGTCCCAGGGCTGGCCTGGGTCTGATGGATGAGCCCCAGTGTTGTGGGATCCCATACTGGAGGGGATGAAGGCTTTCTGGAAGGACAACTGAGTCAGGGGAGCCTGGACTGGCAGGCTGAAGGGACACAGTAAGGCAGAAACCCAGAGCCCATGACAGCAATGTGCTCCCAGTGGGCTAATTTTAACAGGCAAAGCTAAGGATTACTCAGTATCTTTTGAGAGAATGAATCATGTCCGTCAATCCCCCTAACAATTCCATGAGGAAGGTAGAAATGCTGTCTCGATTTGATGAAGGAAACAAAGGTTTTAAGAAACTGCCCCTTTCCATGCTCCACATTGAGTCCCAGGCAGGATTTGAACCCAGGGCTTCCAGCATTATGGGCCTTACCTCACGAGAAAGTTGCATGCAGATGCTTCAGAGGAGACTTCTCAACTCTGAGGTTACATGAGCCTTTATACCCAGGGAGAAACCTCCTCCTACCCAGACAAAAGCTGGCTGGTACTGGAAGAGTCCTTAGTGCCAAGGCACAGCATCATCAGACAACAGATGCGGGACAAGCCCTAGTCAGAGGTGGCATCGCTGCCCCTTGGATTCAGTGAGGTCTCCAGGCCTGTGGAGCTTTCTGCACTCTGAGTTCCAGGAGTGAGTTGTGGATGGAACACAGAGTCCAATGGCAGAGAGAAAGCTGTTCTAGCCCCTGCTCAGCCTCTTTGTCGCTGGGTGACCCCAAGCAGGGCTCTGAAGCTACATACCTCTTCCCTAAATTAGAGAATGTAATGGGTACTGCTAAGTGGTATGTAGAAAGAAATGACTCCTATGGTTCCTGCCTGGTGCCTGGGAGCACGTGTGTAGCCCAGAGGGAAGGCATTCTTGTCAGTGACCAATGTACCCATGCACCTGTTCTTCCACTTGTTGATTCTGGTGTCGTTCTTAAGAAACAGATGCCAAAGCTAAGGTCAGGAATATTTCTTCTTAGGCGTTCTTCTCTGAGGTTTATAGCTTTAGCTCTTAAATTAAAATTGTGACCCATATGGGGTTCATTTTGTGTCTCCTCTGAGGGCAGGGTCCATGGACCTTCCTTCAGTCATTTATAATGTTATGTATTTGTATGTGTAAAAAGGGACTGGTCAATAGATCCACAAGAATTTGTAGAATAATATTTATTCTATCCTTGAAGAAATTCGCTGAGATTGTGAAAAGGAGGTTAACTTGTATCTTGTGTGGAGGTGGAGCAGTGTCCTTGTTAAGAGCACACTCCCCCCCCCCCTCTGGTGGCCACAAGAGACATTGCAGGAGTTCCCTGATGTGTCTGCAAAGCAAGCCACAGTCAATGTTGGGCATCTTCAAGGATTCAGAGACATCCAAACAGTTCTGTAAAATTCAGTGTCTTGAAGGGTGTCTTCTAGGAAATCTGTGAAAAAAGTGCACTATTTCGAGAAATATTTTCTGAGAAGCTTAAACAGGCCCTGAGTTCAGGATAGGAAGTAGGGAGAATGGTGGATGCTTCCCAAGAGGCACAGGGTGTACGGTGGGGTAGTGTGGAAGATAACTGGTCTACACCAAAGCTCTGTATATCCAGTTGAAAGGAAACAAGCCATATTTATGGATTCCTGTGCTTACATTAACCATAAAACATTTTAGAAAAATTGAAAACTATCACTCAGCATATCTGTATCCTCTTTTCCCAGTTAGATGACATCACCCTATATTCCCAGCTAATTTTTTACTTATTAGGAGAAGATGATGCCATATATTGAACCCTTAATGACTCTACAAAAATCCTTGCAGAACTAACAGATGGATTAAGTCCTAAACTTATTGACACAGATTTAATATACAAAAATGAGTTTCATCTCTATACACGAATAACGTGCTGTCAAGAACAGAAATTAAGAAAATAGTTTGTAATTGATAATCACTCAAAAAGAATAAGATACATAGGAATTATTTTCACCCAGAGGTGAAAGACCTGCATACTGAAAACTTAAATCATTAATGAAAGAATTTGAAAAAGCCAGAATTAAGTCTGAAGACACCCCATGCTAATGGATCCCTAGAATATATGTAATCCAAAGGTCCACAGTGTGTAAAGCAATCTAAATATTTGGTGAAAACCCCATCAAGATCTAATGGCATTTTCAGAAATAAAACCAATAATCCTACAAAGTGAATGATACCACAGAAGGCCCTGAATAGACAAAGCCATCTGGGGAAAGAACAAAACAGGAGGCATCATGCTTTCAGAGCAGAAAATCCAGCAAAAACCCCACACATATGTAGTCAATTAATTTAGAACAAAAGCTCCAAGAATATAAAATAGGGAAGCAATAGTCTCCACCAAAAGTGGCTTTGGAGGACATGGGGAGGTAGAGAGAAAGGGGTTGGGGTAAATTGGAAGGGAAGGTGAATCATGAGAGACTATGGACTCTGAAAAACAATCTGAGGGGTTTGAAGTGGCGGGGGGGTGGGAGGTCGGGGTACCAGGTGGTGGGTATTATAGAGGGCACAGATTGCATGGAGCACTGGGTGTGGCGATAAAATAATGATACTGTTATGCTGAAAATAAATAAATGAAAAAAAATAAAATAAAAAATAAAATAAAATAAAATCACACCAAAAAAGTGGCTTTGGAAACACTGGGCTACCTCAAGTAAAGCAATGCAACTGAATGTCTATCCCACCCGATCCACAACAACAAAGTCACAATGTGTCAAGGACTTCAACAAAACAGCTACACCCATGAAATACGTAGCTGAAAATTGGGCAGAATGTTATTAGCACCCCTGATTTTTTATAATAAATTTCATGAACAAAATTTGAACACCAGATTCTGAGATCAAGAGTCAGATGATGTGCTAACTAAGCCAGCCAAGAGTCTATTAAAACAATGGGGCACAGAGGAATCAACAGAGATCTATTCATTTATCCCCCTTAACACATTTTTTTAGAAGAATGTTTCTTGACTTCCCTCTTGACACTGATTTTTGGATTTGACATCAGAAGCAAAAGTTACAATGAAAAATAAAATGGGACTGCATCAAACTAAAAGCCTTCTGTACAGCAAAGGAAATCTCCAGTCATCAACACACTGAAAAAACAGCATACTGAAGAGAAGAAAATACTTGCAAACTACCTAATTGTTAAATGTCTCATATCCAAAATATTCATATCATCAGGGAAATGCAAATCAAAGCCCAAAATGATGTCACCTGTCACCTGTCAGAATGACTAGTATCCAGTAGACCGAACAAGAAGGTTTGCCAAGATCTAGAGGAAAGGGAACTGTGCTCTTTTGGTGGGACTGTAAACAGGCTCTGTTGTTAGGACTGTAAGAGGGTACAGCCACTATGGAAAACAGTATCAATTTTTCTAAAAAAAAAAAAAAAAATTCAAAATAGGGGCACCTGGCTGACACAGAAGAGTGAGAGACTCTCGATGTCATGGTCATGAGGTTGAGCCCCACGTTGGGGGTAGAGAGTACTTTAAAAATGGATATAGAACAACCATATCATCCAGCAGTTCCCTTACATATTAGAATGAATCCAAGTCTTCTCTCTTCTAAAATGAAGGTGTATATGGGTGCCTGGGTGGCTCAGTCATTAAGCGTCTGCCCTCAGCTCAAGTCATAATTATAGGGTCCTGGGATCGAGTCCAACATTGGGCTCCCTGCTCAGTGGAGAGTCTGCTTCTCCCTCTCCCACTCCCCCTGCTTGTGCTCTCTCTCTCTCTCTCGCTCGCTCGCTGTGTCTCTCTCTCTGTCAAATAAATAAATAAAATCTTTTAAAAAATAAAATAAAATGAAGGCATATAGTTTTATGTGCCCCGCTGTTTCATTCCAGCACTGAGAGTCTCTGTTCCTTTGAAGTAGACTGTGAAGGGCCCTGGCCGCCAAGGCTCAGGTAAACTTCCCTTCAGAGCTCTACTCAGATTCTGACAAGTTAGCTCTCAGTCTATTCCCCTTGTACCCACAGCTCTGCCTCCCCAGTTTTTCAAGACCCAGCCCACCATCCCCTGGGAACTTGACATAAGTTTGTGGTTTGACTCACCCAGGACTTGCTGAGTCAGCCCTGCCCCAAAGCTATGTCCTGAGCTGCCCCCTATAAACATGCCTGGGTTTCAGGAACTTACTAACTACTTAGCAGAATGCTCTCACACGCACAGGTTCCCAACCCGTATACTTGCTGATCAGGGAGCACGTCCTGGCCATTGCTGTGTCACTGTATCCAATGAGCCATAAGGTGTTCTGTGCAAATTCCTTCCACACTCGTCCCTCAAACAGCCAAGTCAGATGCACATGATCACCAAAATGCTTCTGGCTTTAAGTCTTCTGCTACTCATGCAGCTATTTCCTTCCTACCTCAGCAGTATCTGGAAGTGAGGACACTCTACCGAGTCTTCTGATCTTGAAACCTTAGACCCTTCATCTACCTCATGGTCTGATGTGCCTGGTGTCTTCCTTATGCTCTCAGGAATCTTTTTCTTCATAAGGTCCACTCCTTGGCTCTGAGTGCTGCATTAACCCATGGAGTCCACCAGGTAACCTTCATGATCCTAAGAGTCTCCCTGTTTATGGCTTGGGAACAATAATCTGGAGTTTATGGATTTCTAGGAGTTTCTGGAGTGAATAAGTGATATGTATCAGTCTAGCTGTCTCAGGTTTTGTTTTGTGGAGGGAAACATTGACACTGACAGGGTAAACAAAGTCCATTCAATTGCAAGATATTTCATACATATACATGATCAAAAAGGAAAATTCAAACCATAATTTGTCTCATTTTATATTTATTCAAAATGATGACCTAAGTTTGTTTCCTTCAAAAGGTCCACATAGGGGCGCCTGGGTGGCTCAGTGGGTTAAGCCTCTGCCTTTGGCTCAGGTTATGATCTCAGGGTTCTGGGATCGAGCCCCATATTGGGCTCTCTGCTCAGCGGGCAGCCTGCTTCCTCCTCCTCCTCTCTCTCTCTCTCTCTCTTTCTCTCTCTTTGGCTGCCTCTCTGCCTACTTGTGGCCTTTGTCTGTCAAATAAATAAGTAAAATCTTAAAAAAAAAAAAAAAAAAAGGTCCACATAAGCAAGCAAGAGCCTATTTTAAGTGGTCATTTTGGCAAAAAGCTAGGTGGTGTTTTTCCTCTCCCATCCCTGACCTTTTCTTCCTCCAACTTGCAACACATAGCCCATTCTTTGTTCCTCTTTGTAAGGAAGCCAGGTGCCCACCTTAATGCTCAATCCCTGAAGAATAGGGTCTTCTGATAATCACACAGAAACAATGGCTGGCCTAGTTGAAGAAGACAGATTACCCAAAAGTCAACTGCATTTCCACTTTTGGCAACATTATCTAAAGTGAAATGTTAGATCCCAATTGGGGAAATTTGGAGCGAATTTTCCTCAACTCCTTCCAGAGGTGAATGTGGGATGTGACTGCCCCAGGGCCTGACTGATACAGCAAGGAACACTGCTCCAGAACTCCAGACTATGAAGACTATGGGAGGATTAAATCTGAAACTGCCTGTAATCCAAAAAGAGTTTGTGAGTGAGGGAAGGAGAAACAGTGAAGCATCAGTGTGGGAAATACCCACTGGATGCTAAACGTACTTGAATGCTGAGCAAGGACTAGACCTGATGTCTTGCACCTGGCATGTGTCCCCACAGGAGGCTCTCTCAAGCAAGGACTAAAGCCATAGTTGATGCCAAACTCAGTAGAAATTTACAGTCCCTTCCAGGCAGTGGAGATGTGGAGAGAAAGTACTTGGGCTTTGGAACCAGGGCACCAAAACTTCAGTGCCCAGTTTATCATCTAGTAGTCCTCAAGTCTCTGTTCCTTCACACAGCATACAAAGACCATGATGGTGCCTTTTCTTTTCTCATGCTTGTTTAAATGCCATGAGGGAAATCTAAAGCCTGCTCAGAGGTGAGGTTTATTGCTAGGTGAAGTTATTACTGACTCATTAACAGAGATTCTGAAGTGTGGTTTTGTTCATTTACCACCCTGTGAACATGTTTTTCAGTGGTGATGACATTTCCCCCCAGGTTTATTGAGGTGCTACTTGGTGTACAATAAACTGAGGCCCAAGAATCACCAGGCTTCCCTCAAGAGAAGGCACAGTGTCCAAGTGGATGCTCATTGCTCACAATCCTTGTCTTGACTTCTGGGCGTTACCTGTAAGACTTGCCATTGGGGAAGTACAGTCAACATGAGTTAAAAATTTGCCATACTAGCATTTGTAGAAACTTTCACATGATGACCCCATGCCAATGCTTATGTGGTTCTTTAGATAAACAGAAAACAGAAGGAAAATAAATAGAAAAAGAGATAAATAGAAAGAGAATGAAAACTTCTCATCTCTGTCTATGAAGCCGGCATTAACCTGGCCCTCAAACTAGGCAAAGATCCCATGAAAAAGGAGAATTTCAGAACAATATCCCAATGAATATGGACACCAAGATTCTCAACAGGATCCTAGCTAATAGGATCCAACAGTACATTGAAAGGATTATCCACCATGACCAGGTGAGTTTGATCTCTGGGATGCAAGGGTGGTTCAATACTTGTAAATCAGTCAATATGACAGAACAAATCAATAAGAGAAGAGAACCACATGGTCCTCCCAATTGATGAAGAAAAAGAATTTGACAAAATACAGCATCTGTTCCTGATTAAAATGCTTCAAAGTATAGGGACAGAGGGAACATTCCTCAACTTCATCAAATCTATCTATGCAAAACCCACAGCAAATATCATCCTCAATGGGAAAAACCTGACAGCCTTCCCTTTGAGATCAGGAACACGACAAGGATGTTCACTCTCACCACTCCTGTTCAACATAGTACTAGAAGTCCTAGAAACAAGAGACAGTAAAAAGAAATAAAACGTACTCAATTTGGGAAAGAAGTCAAACTCTCTCTCTCTGCAGATGATGTGATACTTTATACCCCAAAGACTCCACCCCCAAACTACTGGAACTCATATAACAATTCAGTAATGTGGCAAGATACAAAATCAGTGCACAAAAATAACTTGCTTTCTTATTCACTAACCATGAAAATACAGAAAGAGAAATTAAAGAATTGATTCCATTTACTATAGCACCAAGAACCACAAAATACCTTGGAAAAAACCTAACCAAAGAGGTAAAGCATCTGTACTTGGGGAACTAAAGAATACTCATGAAAGAAATTGAAAAAGACACAAAAAGTTGGAAAAGTATTCCATGCTCATGGAACGGAAGAATAAACATTGTTAACATGTCTGTACTCCACAGAGCTTTCAATTCCATCCTGGTTCCATGGAACTTTCAATTCCATCCCGGTCAAAATTCCACCAGCATTGTTCAAAGTGCTGGAACAAGCAATCCCAAAATTTGTATGGAACCAGAAAAAATCCCAAATTGCTAAGGATATGTTCAAAAAGAAAAGCAAAACCAGGGGCATTATGTTGCTTGATTTCAAGCTTTACTACAAAGCTGTGATCACCAAGACAGCATGGTACTGGCACAAAAACAGACACATAGACCAGTGGAACAGATGAGAGAGCCCAGGTATGAATGCAAAACTCTATCATCAAATAGTCTTTGACAAAACAGGAAAAAATATTCAGTGGAAAAAAGACAGACTCTTCAATAAATGGTACTGGGAAAATTGGACAGCTGTATATATAGAAGAATAAAGCTTGACCATCCTCTTACACCATACACAAAGATAAACTCAAAATGAATAAAAGACCTCAACGTGAGGCAGGAATCTATCAAAATCCTAGAGGAAATGAAAGCAAGAATGAATTTTTGGGACTTCATCAAGATCAAAAGCTTCTGGACAGCAAAGGAAACAGTCAATAAAACAAAGATGTAACCCATGGAATGGGAGAAGATATTTGCAAATGACAGTACAGACAAAGGGCTGTTATCCAAGATCTATAAAGAACTCCTCAAACTCAACACTCAACACTCAAAAAAGCAGATAAACCTTTCTGATGGAGGCATAATACTCCATAGTGTATATAGATCACATCTTCCTTATCCATTCGTCCGTTGAAGGGCATTTACAGTTTGGCGACTGTGGCCATTGCTGCTATATACATTGGGGTACAGATGGCCCTTCTTTTCACGACATCTGTATCTTTGGGGCAAATACCCAGGAGTGCAATTGCAGGGTCATAGGGAAGTTCTATTTTTAATTTCTTGAGGAATCTCCACACTGTTCTCCAAAGAGGCTGCATGCACCTACTTGCATTCTCACCAACAGTGTAAGAGGGTTCCCGTTTCTCCACATCCTATCCAACACATGCTGTTTCCTGTTTTGTTAATTTTAGCCATTCTAACTGGTGTAAGGTGATATCTCAATGTGGTTTTAATTTGAATCTCCCTGAGGGCTAATGATGATGAACATTTCTTCAACGGACAAATGGATAAGGAAGATGTGGTCCATATACACTATGGAGTATTATGCCTCCATCACAAAGGACGAATACCCAACTTTTGTAGCAACATGGATGGGACTGGGAGAAATTATGCTGAGTGAAGTAAGTCAAGCAGAGAGAGTCAATTATCATATGGTTTCACTTATTTGTGGAGCATAACAAATATTATGGAGGATAAGGGGTGTTAGAGAGGAGAAGGGAGTTGGGGTAAATTGGAAGGGGAGGTGAATCATGAGAGACTACGGACTCTGAAAAACAATCTGAGGGGTTTGAAGTGGCAGGGGTGTGGGAGGTTGGGGTACCAGATGGTGGGAATTATAGAGGGCACGGATTGCATGGAGCACTGGGTGTGGTGAAAAAATAATGAATACTGTTTTTCTGAAAATAAATAAATTAAAAATATACACATAAAAATAAATAAATAAATTTGCATTCCCACCAAAAAAAAAAAAAAAGCAGATAATCTCGTCAAAAAATGAGTAGAGAGGAACAGACACTTCTCCAAAGAAGACATACAAATGGCTAACAGACACATGAAAAAATGTTCATCATCATTATCATCAGGGAGATTCAAATCAAAACCAGTTTGAGATACCACCTTACACCAGTTAGAATAGCCAAAATGAACAGCACAGGAAACAAGTGTTGGAGAAGTTATGGAGAAAGGGGAATCATTTTCCAAGGTCCTGTCCCTCGAGCTCTCCAATTGGGGAACCCTGAGTCACACCCCACAAGTCCACCTGCCACCCATGCCTTTCAGAGCTGTGGAAAAGCCTCAGAGTGAGAGAAACCTTTGTGACCCAACAGGGCCATATCCAAACTCTGGCGCTACGGTGGGTCAAAAGTTGGAGGCTGACGCCTGGCCACAACCCCTCCCTCAACTCTGCTCCAGGAAAGCTCCCCTGCACTGTGGCCCCCGGGTGGGCCCCGTCGTCTCCACACGTTTTCCAGATGGCCGAGACAGGCCCTAGGCAAGAAAGTGCTCTAGGCCACAGGGGACAGGGCAGTCCGAAGGGTTGCCCAACACCAACCATTTCTCACTAGTTTTCTGCAAAAATCTTTGTCAATTTGGGCAGAGAGCTCATGAGAATTGGCCAGAAAACCCCCAGCAAACTCCCTTCATGTGACGCATGTCTGCCGGGCCGGGGATCTTGAGTTGTCCTGGCTCGAACCCTGCCAGAAAGCCCTCTGTGAGTCAGGTGCAGGTGAAGCCAATGCCTCCTGCTCCTCAGCCTCCAGGGGTCCCCTCCCTGGCGCTGGCAGATGGGGCCTGCCATGCCCCAGGCCCAGGCCTGAACCCTCACCTGGTTTTTTAGTCTTCTTTTTCCAGGGTCCTGTCCCTCAAGCCCTCCAATTGGGTAACCCTCAGTCCCATGCCACGAGTCCACCTGCGACCAAGCTAGAAATGGTGACTTTCAGAGCTGCAGAAAACCCTCAGAGTGAGAGAAACCTTCATGCCCCCACTGAGGTTATCCCCAAACGACGGTGCCACAGCAGGCTGAAAAGTTGAAAGCTGACACCTGGCCAAAACCCCTCCAACAACCCTGCTCTGGGAAAGCTCCACTGTGCCTGGATCCCAGGTGGTCTGCATTGTCTCAGTGTATTTTCCCAATGGCTGAGACATGCACCGAGCAAGAAAGCTCTCTAGGCCACGGGGGACAGGGCGCCCAAATCAATTGGGCGGAAAGCTCGTGAGGATTGGGTGGCATTGGGCGGCCCTCTGGACCGCCCTGTCCCCCATTGATTTGGGTAGAAAGCTCATGAGAATTGGTTGGTGTTGGGCAGCAATTGGGACTGCACTGTCCCCTGAGGCCTAGAGCAATTTCTTGCTCGGTGCATGTTGCAGCCATCCAGAAAATGTGCCGAGATGACCCTGCCCACCCAAGGGCCCCTGCCCAGGGGAGCTTTCTAAGAGCAGAGTTAAGGGAGGGTTTGGGGCCAGGTATCAGCCTCCAACTTTTCCTCCCAGTTTGGTGTTGACTGTTGGGGATGGCCTCAGTGGGGGCATGAAGTTTTCTCTTGCTCTGAGGGTTTTTGTGCAGCTCTGAAAGGCAGCATTTCCTCTTGGTGGCAGGGCCCTGAGTCATACCCAATTGGAGGTCTCGAGGAACAGGACCCTGGAGAAGGAAGACTGATAAACCGGGTGAGGGTCAGGGCCCTGGCCTAGGGACATGGCAGACCCCATCTACCAGTACCACCAAAGGTACCTCAGGAGGCTGAGTAGCAGGAGGTGGTGGTCTTGCCTGTGCCTGACACACTGTGGGCTTACTGGCAGGGTTCGAGCCGGGACAACTCAGGATCCTGTGCAAGGCCCAGGGGGTGGCCCTGCAAACATGTGGCTCATGAAGTGAATTTGACACAGGTTTTTCAGCCAATTCTCGCGAGCTTTCTGCCCAAATTGATATCGGTATCGATTTGGGCAGAGAGCTCGTGAGAATTGACCGGCGTTGGGTGACTATTCAAACTGCACTGTCTCTCGTGGCCTAGAGTGCTTTCTCGCTCAGTGCATGTTGTGGCCATCTGGAAAACACGCCGAGAACACGCTGCCCACCCGAGGGCCCCTGCGCAGGGGAGCTTTCTGGGAGCACAGTTGAGGGACGGAGTATGGCCGGGTATCAGCCTCTGACTCTTCAGCCCAGTGTGGCACCAATGGTTGGGGATGGCCTCAGTGGGGACGTGAAAGTTTCTGAGGGTATTCCGCAGCTCTGAAAGGAACCATTTCCTTCTGGTTGACATGTGGACTCATGGGGTGTGACTCAGGGTTCCTCAACCGGAGGGCTCGATGGACAGGACCCTAGAAAAGGAAGGCTGAAAATCTAAGTGAGGGTGAGGGCCCAGGTCCCATCTGCCTGAGCCAGGGAGGGTACCCCAGGAGGCTGAGTAGCAGGAGGTGGTGGCCTCACCAGTTCCTGACTCACTGAGGGCTTTCTCACAGGGTTCAAGCTGCTGGAACTCGGGATCCCAGGCCAGGCCCAGAGGGCAGCACTGCAGACTTGTAGCACATGAAGCGTGTTTGCTGGGTGTTTGCCGGCCAATTCACAGGAGCTTTCTGCCCAAATCCTTATCTCTTCACAGATGACATGATGAGAAGTAAGGTGTTTAATGACCTGACTACACAGAAAAATGAGACTGCTAATCCACTGTGGAGGAAATGGAGGGCATGTCTGTAGTATAAGAGATTCCTTTGAACCAGCAAGCCCTGGTATGAAAGTCAGTGAAAAAGGACAGCTGCCCAATCCAGGCAGAACTACTGGTAGTCCACAAAACTCAGGAATGAAAGGTTGGATCACTCCACCAGATAAAGAATCATGACCAGCTGAGGTGCTTGTTCACAGTGAATGTAATGTAGAACGAGCAGCCAAAGTAGCAGGTAGAATACCAGCTATGACCATGTGACCAGTTACAGAAATAAGGACTCTAATTCTTTTTTTCATAAGACTTTGTTCATTTGTTTCTTTGTTCAGAGTGCAAGTGGTGGGTGGGACAAAGGCAGAGGGAGAGAGAATCTCCAGCGATTCCATGCTGAGCACAGAGCCCCATGTGGTGCTCAATCTCACGACACTGACATCATGACCTGGGCCAAAACCAAGAGTCGGAAGCTGAACCAACTCAGCCACCCGGGCATTCCAGGACTCTAATTCTTATGAGTATTTCTTCCTTATTTTGTTATGAGCATTTTTGTGTTGACGCATCTGTTTTCTTCCTTCTCTTGGTCCCTTATCAGAGAACGTACGATGCACGTTTGTGATGGTTAATTCTATGTGACAACTTATGTAGGTCAGAGGATCCAGATAGTTGATCAAATCCATGTCTGGATATAACTTCAGAGGTATTTTTTTATATGTGATTTTCACTTAAATTTTGAGAAAAGCAGATTATGCTCTATAACCTGTGTGGGCCTCATCTAATCAGTTGAAGGTCTTAAAAGAAAAGATTGAGGCCCCCAGGTGTGAAGGAGTTCTGCCTCCAGGCAGGGATCAGACTCAAACTGTCACATCAGCTTGGTCTGCCACCAATCTGCCCAATCTGCAGAGTTCAAACATGCCAGATTTCACAGTCAGTAAATTCTTTAAAATAAATCTCTCTCTTTCTCTGTCTCTTTCTCTTTTTCTCTCTCAGTAAACACACACACATTATACAACCCTACTACAGAAAGTACTTCACATTTGTAATTAAGAAAATGATGAATAAGGAATGGAAGATGGGCATCATATTTACTCAGAAATTATTGGCATGTGCCTTGGCTATTAATTATAAAAATTCTACCAGAAGTCTCTAGTAAATTCTCAACAAGCACCTTCAAAGAAAGTATAGAAAAGGACTAGGCTATCTACCGAAACCCAGAAAAAAAAACAAAAACAAAAACAAAAACCAAAATGAAAATCCAGTAACTACATAAAGTAGTAGGCAAAGTGATTGTAAGAATAAAATTAATCAAATAAGAAACATACACAAGTGCAACTAAGAAGGGACATATAGCCAGACATCAACAAAACATGAGCATGGGATTTGCTTCTCCTGGAGGCAATGGAGCCAGGATGCTGGGTTTCTCCAAACTCTGAGCAGGCCAGTCTGGGTTTGATCCTCTGGCAGAGAGCTACCCACTGAAGAACTAGGTGTGGTTTTCTTTCCTTCAGAGAATTGCTGACAGACCATCTGTCACACACTCAGCCTGAGCCTGAGCATAAAGAATAGCAATGTCAGCCACAATTGTGATTCTTAAGAATGACTCTCACCCCCAACCTAGTGCAGTATCCTCTCACGGAGAAGAGCCTGGTTAGGAAGCTCGGAAGCCAGGCGACTCACATTGGAATTAACACTGGGCCAGGGCGCATGGCTCTTGGGTCAGCTGTTCCCCAGACAGATTGGGAGATCTGACTAGCTCCTTGATCAGCGTTAAGAAGTGGGTCAGATTGAGCAGGGTGGAGATGCGTAGCAAAGAATTAAATGTGGACACCCATGGCTGGCTGATACTCAACCTGGATGGCTCAGTGTGTAAAGGGCCTGACTCTTGATTTCAGCTCAGGTCAGGATCTCAGGGTCAGCTGGGCTAACCAGCACTTAGCAGGGAGTTGGCTGGAGTCTTTTTTCTCTCTCTCTCTCTCTGCTCCTCCCCCCTGTTGTACTTTCTATCACTCTCTCCCAAATAAATATATAAATCTTTTTTTCTAAAAAAAAAAAAAAAAAGAATGATAAGAAAGGCTGCAGGGCTAAACAAAGTGAAAGGCCAGTGAGTCATCATGGCATCTCAGATTTCAAAATGATAATGAAGAAAGTGGAGAACAAACCATCCTCCAAAACATGCCAAACTCCGGGGGGGGGGGGGGGAATCTGTTGCCTTTAAAAAAATGCGCCCTTGGAAAATATTTCCAAGGACATCTTCTGTTACTCACTCATTGGGCTTCTTATGAATATTTATGGCACATGTATGTAATGAATGCTGTTACATAGAGCATGAACATGGAAACAGGCAGAAGCCATGAACCCGGCATCAGAGAATGCATTGCTAAGGCAATTTCTGGTGCTTCAGGATTTCTTGTCAATTTGGCTGTGACTGTAATGGTATCTGTGGGGTGCTGTATACTTATGGACACGGCTCAGGGGCCAAGCCGTGGACTACAGCTTATCTTCCCAGGTCTGTTTAGAGAGAGGGTCAGAGCTCAGTATTGTTAAGTAAATTGCACATTTTTATTAAAGCAATAATCTTTGAAGAGTTTAAGTACTATTTTCCATTTCAGATGTTATGTACCACCTGAAGGGACAGTCAGCACTTAACATCATGGGAAAACTGGGGGTGACCCATGGGTTTATGCTGTTGAATAAAGCTGCAAGAACCTCTAGGAGCTTCAGAAAAGCACACATTTGCTCAAAATAATTTTTTAAGTGAAACTGTATTAGGAACTAGTTTCAGTCCCTTTCTGGCTCACATTGGCCATTTTTAAAAAGGGGTAGAGGGAATGTAGCCACAGCACGGATTTATCCATTTCCACACCAGACCTGGGGAAACTCACATTCTGCATTCTGTGTTCTCCAGAGAAGGACGAGCACCACTGTGATCCACAAAGCGTGACCACACAGCATTCCCATACTTTCATGTAACCAGTGGCACAAGTGGAAACACAGGTGACCAGCCAGTCAGGCAAGTGACTGTAGCTGGGGTCGCTGGGGCCAGGGAGTTAGTCTGAGTCAAGTCAGCCTACAGAAGTGCTTTTATATATATATTTTATTATTGTTTATTTTTCATTTATTTATTTTCAGCATAACAGTATCATTATTTTTTCACCACACCCAGTGCTCCATACAATCCATGCCCTCTATAATACCCACCACCTTGTACCCCGACCAGTGCATTTTAAAGGAAACTTGCTGTAATGGGGTGTAAACATTGGCAGAGAGAGGAGCCCTGTAGACTTCCTGTTCCTGCCACCTGCAAATACCAATGACTATCTCACTGTCAAGGAAGAGCCATGCATCATCTGTTTTCTTGTAAATGGCAGAATCAGAATCTACAAGTGCCTTTGTGAAACAGAACAGGTCTTATCAACTTGACATTCAGCACAATCCAATGTCCTAGTATAGTCTGCTTCAGATTCACTTCAACTTTCTTGGTCTTTTGAGGATCCAAGAAGCTAATTAGTACCATTTCATAAAAATTTCCTAATGGGGGGTCAGGGCTCAGATGATTAAGTGTCTGCCTCTGTATGATCTTCAGATCCTGGGACCCAGCCCTGTGTTGGCATCCCAGCTCAGTGGGAAGTCTGCTTCTCCCTCACCCTCTGCCTGTCCCCTTGTTTGTACTCTCTGTGTCTCTCTGAGTGTGTGTCTGTCTCTCTCTCAATTGAATAAATAAAATCTTAAAACAAAAACAAAAACAAAAAACCCCTCCCAACATCATATCTGGGGAGAGACTGTCACTTCCTTGTCAATTAAAGATGACAATAACCCAAATTGTTGAAACTTTTGTGCATATCCCTCTCTGATCCTAGGATAATTTGGTAGGTTGTCTTCATCATGTTGATGGTTTCCTTTCCTGTGCACCATACTTTTCAGTGCTCTGAGAACATGCACGTAAGCCCATTTTTAAAATTAAATAGCTCCTCCTGGAATATTCTGGAGTGGATGACCACCACTCACACCTCACCAGCACATATGAGAGCACCTGTGATTCTGCTCCTTCCCCAGCATCATTTTTAGCTTAGCCAATCTGATGATTGAAACACATTATCCTATCCTCCAATGTGTGCTGTTCACTCTGTCGATGGAAGACTCAGGTAGGAGGCAAAGTAGTTGCAACTTCACTAATCCTAGAAAGCTAAAAGGCTAGAGAGGATATGAGGCAGGAACATCCTCTGTGTAGTGAAAGGGACCACAAAAATCCTTCAGGTCTCACTGAACTGGCTTTATTTACAAAAATATTTATATTGGAAGCTAAATTCCTTCTCTAGATACTAACATAAATATTAAGAAGGTTTCATTGTAACTCTGGGAGATATGCAGAACCATTTGGGAGTTCTTGTCTATTTCAGGGAATGTTCTATAATCTGGGGCTTGTGTCTCTCCGCCCAGCGTTTGGGCAGGAGGACCTCAACTGACCTTCCCGGATTTGAATAGATGACACTGAGGCACAGATCTGCTCAGTGCTACCACCTGGGCTGTTGAGTGAGCACTCCCAGGTAAAACATTTCTCAAACCTTGGCATTCATCACAGAAAAGGCAGGGTGGTCCTGTGTTCTAGAACACAGAATAAATAGATAGATAGAACACCCTGTGTTCTATCATTGGAGATTTTATTATGTATCAGGTGAAGCACAAGGGAGAGGAAAACAGGAGTGGAATCCATCTCTGTGAGCATCAGTGTCATGTAATAGTGCACTTCAGATGTCTGCCCAGCGTAAATACATGGAAACACTGCTTTTCTTACAAAAAGATACATATTACACATAAATATGTAGATCAGTGTTTATAACTAAACAACCAAAATGTTCCAAACATGAAAGCCCCATCTAAATTTCTCCAAAAGCTGCTATATATCTCAAATGTTTACTTTTCCCTATGTTTTATTTATGAAAAGCTCCTTTTTTTCCATCACTTGGCAAACTCAGGGCTTGTTAGCTTGAATGTCCCTGGCCTATATTCAAACACATTTTCCCTCCTCTTCTTTGCTTTAATAAAATCCATCCCCAAGTGTGAGGCCTGGTTCTGTTTTCTGTTGCGTCACGGTCACCTTGTTCCACGAGCCCTGGTGGTGGGCCAGCCAGACCCAGGCCCTGCTGCCTGGCACAGTCAGAATGCAGCCTGCTAACAGCCACAGCCCAATACCTTCATTTACTGCTGAAAATCTCCAGCCAGGAGGAATCAAATACCATCCACTGAGAATCAAAAGCCTGCATTTTCTTTTAGGTTTGGGAACCATCAGAAAGTGATCTTAGCTGGAATCAGCTTGTCATAAGAAGGGCAGTGGGGAGGTTTCAAAACTGAAAGTCTCACTGGGATCTTTAAGGTCTTGGCAGCAAAGACCCTTGCCGGGCACAAAGCATCTTACAATCAGTTTTTCTCCTCCCTTCCTATTGGGTATTTGATTTTTGTTATGTCTGATTTTATTTCCAAAGGGGTTGTTTACATTAGAGTGTACCTTAGTGTTTAAAAGCTACAAGCTGACATTTATGAATTATATAGAAGGTGTAAGGAATAAGGAAAAGAAGCCCATACACATCCCAACCATTTTAAGAAATGCGGTATCATCCACATCTTTGGAGTCGTCTGTACATCCCTCCCCCTGTCTGTCCATCAGTCCTGTTCACTATTCTCTGTGTTTACCTTATATTTTTACCAAAGTAAATGCATCGCTAAATCATATTTGATTTTGTATAGTTTCGAAACTAGAACAAATGCAACCATCCTGCACAATTTTTCTGCAAGTCGCTTTTATCTCTTCCTCAATAGCATGTCTAAGTAATGTACACTTACGATGTTTCACGGTAGTTCACTGTAACTTGAGCATGATACTGCAGAGCACATACCTTCCACTCAACAGGACTGGGTTGGTCCCTGTTTTTTATTACTACAAAATGGCAGGTTTTCTCTAGCTCTATCAGTAGGATAACTCTTTCAAAAGGCCTGCTCTCTTCAGCCTGGCCCAGGTCCTGGTGAAGCATTTTCAAAAGCGATGGCTCTAACTCACAGCCCTACCACAGTCAGAACCCATGGGCAGAGGCATGACATCATCACACAGGCAGCTTTCCGTGGTGTCAGTAGAACACTCCATACCGAAGACATTCTCAGAACTGAATCTACTTTCTAGACAGCACCGTGAATGTTGAGAAACTTGGGCTGCTGGGTAGCAGTTCGCTGCAAGCCTGGGAGAAATGTGAACTCATTTGGAAGTCCTTACCTACTTCCTCGGCTTTGTAAATTTTGAATAATCATTAATTTTCTAAGTCCCTCTAGCTGAAGTTCGTGAAGATTAATTGAAATAAAACATCTTAAGATGTTTTCAAAATGTACATGGCTAAAGAAGCACAAAAGAAGTTTGAGTTTCTTTTGTACTAGGGTGATGCAAGGAAAGAACATATTATGTGGGGAGACTGGAGCTGCACACAGAGGACAAACGTTCCTGGAATTAAACAAAATTCCAAGGACAACTCCAGATTTTTTTCTTTTCTTTTTTCTTTCTTTTCAGCGTAACAGTATTCATTGTTTTTGCACCACACCCAGTGCTCCATGCAATACGTGTCTTCCCCAATACCTACCGCCTGGTTCCCCCAACCCCCACCCCCTGCTCCTTCAAAACCCTCAGGTTGTTTTTCAGTGTCCATAGTCTCTCATGGTTCACCTCCCCATCCAATGTCCCTCAACTCATTTCTCCTCTCCATCTCTCCATGTCCTCCATGTTATTTGTTATGCTCCACAAATAAATGAAAGCACATAATTGACTCTCTCTGCTTGACTTATTTCACTCAGCATAATCTCTTCCAGTCCCGTCCATGTTGCTACAAAAGTTGGGTATTCATCCTTTCTGATGGAGGCATCATACTCCATAGTGTATATGGACCACATTTCCTTATTCATTTGTCCATTGAAGGGCATTTTGGTTCTTTCCATAGTTTGGCGACCGTGGCCATTGCTGCTATAAACATTGGGGTACAGATGGCCTTTCTTTTCACTCCATCTGTATCTTTGGGGTCAATACCCAGTGGTGCAATTGCAGGGTCAGAGGGAATTTCTATTTTTAATTTCTTGAACAATCTCCACACTGTTCTCCAAAGTGGCTGCATCAACTTGCATTCCCACCAACAGTGGAAGAGGGTTCCCCTTTCTCCACTTCCTCTACAACACACATTGTTTCCTGCCTTCCTAATTTTGGCCATTCTAACTGGTGTAAGGTGGTATCTCAACAGATTTTTAAAAGCTATGAAACTGATGGAACACAACTGGAGATCTCAAGGGGAACGGGTATCTCTGAGCTTCGCGCAGGATGAAAGGCAAATTGACAAAGGTCTGTCTAGCACGGTGAGCGGGTAGCAGTGTCAGGCCTGGGCGGGTGGAGGGATGACAGAACTACAGGGCTAGCGGTGGAGAGGGGAGGTGGTCCGGCTACTTGTGTCCCTTACCTGCCCTCAAGGGCCCTTTGTGACCAGACCACAGCTCTGTGATGTGGGCATGAGGCCTGTGTCTGCATGGACACACCCAGAGCTCAGTTGCCAGAGGGCAGCAGTGCGATCGGTCACTAACTGTCAGGGCTCAGTTACCTGAGGGCAGCAGTGCGATTGGACATTAGTACTTTCTAGAGGGAAGAGATGGAGAATTATCTCTTCCCTCAGGAATTCCTTACTGATGGTTGGCTGAGCCCCAGTCCCACTCTCTGGGCCGTTAATGCCATCTTTGCCTTTGTGTGTGGACTGGGGCTCTTCGTCTTTTTACTTTCCTACTTCCACCCTGATCCGTCCTCACCACAAGGCAAGAAACACAAGAAGAGCGGGAAGGTAAGGAACCCAAGGCCCAGACCCAACAGAGTGTAACTCGATCATCTTTTCTATTATTCTTTCCACTTTTCCAAGTCACTGGAAAGACCCCTGAAATGGGAAAGAATAGAATGGGTATTCTCAGGAGAGAGTAGACCACCCCATCCATCCAGGATAAGCCAGACCAGGCAAGGGTTAGAGGGACATGAGGTTTTCTCCCTGAAGATCTCGGGCCGGAGTCCAGGTGTGGTGGAGGGGTTCAGGGCAGTGTCCCAAACACAGTGACCGGTGGCCAAGAACTGGAGGTTAAGAGCTGCCTCTCTAGCGGAGGTCAGGCCCCTGAGCACTGGGTCATCTGCTGCTGGGGTGGGGGTCTCAGCCTCCCCGTGTTCTCTTATCTCAGTACCAAGTGGAGCCACGGAGAAGGAGCAACAGAAGCAAAAAATATCAGACCGCGAAAGGTGAGTGTCCGCCACTCACCCCTGCGTGCCCCAGTTACACTGTGTCCCCCGCTCTGAAGGCCCAGTCCCACTGTCTCCAGGACACCAGGGCCTGAGCCCATCCCTCAGGAAACAGAGCCCTGGGTGGGGGTTGGGGGCTCTGAGGAGGGAGAGTGAACCCGGAGGCTTCCCAGATTGTGCACCAGAGTGAAGCCCTGAGGGGCTGGAAACTGGTATTCCCTAACCAGGCGCCTCAGGGCCTGGACTGGGGGCGGGACCTCCCGCTCCCACTGTGGACAAGCTGTTCAACTCTGCTTAGATTCCTCTGGAGGCTACAGTAGTCCTTCCTCCCCCAGCAAGGTCATGAATGGGGAAGCACTTTGGAAAGACAAAGCGATCCCCATCATGAATCCTGTAGTCACCATGCGGGCATGTGGCCTTGGACAGTGCTATTTGGGGCTCCCGAGTTCAATCCCCCAAAGGTCTCCCCTAATAAGACATTGTACCCAGCCTCCCGTAAGATCCCTGGACCCTGTCTTCTGCTGTGACCCGGTCTCCTGTTTCCAGGTTTCAGAGAATTTCTGAAGAATCTAGAAGAGGTTCAGGACCTGTTCTCCTTTCTGGAAAGGTAAAGAATCTGCCCCTTCTCCCCTGGGTTGGCCTTCCTGAGTCTATGGTGTGACCCCTGGGCTGCAGGTAACAGCCTCTGGGGCTGTTTGTGGGGGCTGGGAGGAGCCATGGGGACAGACTGTGACCAAAGACTCAGGGTGAGGGACAGCAGGAGCATTGTGATGTGGGTGTGGGGCGTGGACGGCCGTGGGGACCGCTCCCGGACCCAACTGCTACAGCGGCAGCTCATGCCTCCTGTCTCCCACAGCCACCTGGAGAGGCTCTCTGACCAGGGGGGCTTTCACCAGTTCTTACATCAAGCAGCCCCTGGGCAGGTGCGCCGAGGGGTGCCAGCTGGAGCCCGTCAGCCATGCAGGGAGCCTCTGCAAGATGCTACTCCCGCTGTGGCCCCATCACCTGCCCTAACTCCACTGACGGGGTCTCCTCGGCCTCTGGCCTCCACCCTGCCAGCAGGACCAATGACCTCAATTTCCGTTGCTTCACACTCCTCACTGACTACTTCCTGGCTAGTAGAGCCTTTCCTCCCCCCGGATGGCTTTCCAAACCAGCCACTTGCTCTTCCTCCTTCCCCGTCATGTCTCCCTCCTTCAGAGGCCTGCACTGGGCCTCTGACAGCCTCCTTGGCCCCAGAGCGGCCAGACTCTCCTTTGACTCTCCCTCAGTGTGACTCAAGGGCACCCCTGCCGTGCCCCATCCCACAGAGCTCGGCTCCGCACACGCCTTGGTCAGCTGACAGGTCAGCTTCTCCTGTCCCAGCCATCTCGGGACTGGGCCGCTCACACTGCCCCATTTCGGCCCTGTCCTGGTGGCAGGCAGCTGCCAATGCCTGGAACCTGTCCACCTCAACATGCTTGGAGTCCCGTCAAGCGCCTCTGTCCCATGGCCCACCACAAGCCTTGTTCTGGGGAGACCCCACACCCAGACAGGAAGAGACTAGGATCCCCCCTTCCATCAACCCAGACGTCCAGAAGCTTCTGGAGATACTCACTGCCAAGAGAAAAGAACTGAGGTCTTGGAGGGAGAAGGACAAGAAAGAAAGGTCAAAATACCAGCTGACCTCTTTCGGGAGAATGTTCAAGTCCCCAGGTGACGGGCAGGACACCATGGGCCGCCCGTCCTTCTGGAGCATGAGGGGCAAAGCAAAACAGCTGCTTGGTCCTGAGAAGCCCCCACGTCCCAAGATTCCAAGGGACAATTTAGAGCAGAAATGCCTCCAGCTATTCTGGGGTCTCCCCTTTCTGCACAGCGAGTCCCTGGTGGCCACTGTCAGGGTGACTGATCCCCCATTAGAGTTCCCGTCTGTCATATTCAATGAGCTCTCTCATGCCTTGCCACTCCAGATTCAGGGCAACGTGGTTCCACGCCTCTCCCTGACCCATGACTTACATGACCCTTCAGCCAGGCCCCAACCCTTGACCCTGAGATTGTCCCAGTCCCTGCCCCTTCCTCCATCTCAGCCCCAACCCCTCCCTCTGACTCAGCCCCAGCCCCTCCCTCTGACTCAGCCCCTTCCCCAGCCCATCCCTCTGACTCAGCCCCAGCTCCTCCCTCTGACTCAACCCCAGCCCCTCCCTCTGGACTGGCCCCTGCCTCAGCCCCTCCCTCTGACTCAGCCCAAGCCCCTCCCTCTGACTCAGACCAAACCCCTCCCTCTGACTCAGCCCCAGCCCCTCCCTCTGACTCAGCCCCAGACCCTCCCTCTGACTCAGACCAAGCCCCTCCCTCTGACTCAGACCAAACCCCTCCCTCTGACTCAGCCCCAGCCCCTCCCTCTGACTCAGCCCCAGACCCTCCCTCTGACTCAGACCAAGCCCCTCCCTCTGACCCAACCAAAGCCCCTCCCTCTGACTCAACCCAAGCCCCTCCCTCTGACTCAGCCTCAGACCCTCCCTCTGACTCAGCCCCAGACCCTCCCTCTGACTCAGACCAAGCCCCTCCCTCTGACTCAGCCCCAGACCCTCCCTCTGACTCAGACCAAGCCCCTCCCTCTGACCCAACCCAAGCCCCTGCCTCTGGCTCAGCCCAAGACCCTCCCTCTGACCCAACCCAAGCCCCTCCCTCTGACTCAGCCCAAGCCCCTCCCTCTGACTCAGCCCAAGCCCCTCCCTCTGACTCAGCCCCTTCCCCAGCCCCTTCCTCTGACTCAGCCCCAGCTCTTCCCTCTGACTCAGCCCCTGCCCCAGCCCCTCCATCTGACTCAGCCCAAGCCCCTCCCTCTGACTCAGCCCCTTCCCCAGCCCATCCCTCTCACTCAGCCCCAGCTCCTCCCTCTGACTCAACCCCAGCCCCTCCCTCTAGACTGGCCCCTGCCCCAGCCCCTCCCTCTGACTCAGCCCAAGCCCCTCCCTCTGGACCAGCCGCTGCTCCAGCCCCTCCCTCTGACTCAGCCCAAGCCCCTCCCTCTGACCCAACCCAAGCCCCTCCCTCTGACTCAGCCCAAGCCCCTCCCTCTGACTCAGCCACTGCCCCAGCCCCTCCCTCTGACTCAGCCCCAGCCCCTTCCTCTGGATCAGTCCCATCTCAGGCCTCTAACTGAGCCCCAGACCCAGGCAGGCCTTGCACCCTCTGTCCCAGTTGGACTCTCGTCTCTGCCACCCGTGATGGGGAGGTGCCAGGTGTCTTGCCCTGTAGCCCAGAAGACACCGTCTTACACGCCAACTGCTTTTCAAAACCTGGAATATCACTTTCTGGAGAAGCAACTAGAAAGGGGCAAGGTACCCCCTGTGATGAAAAGATCTCCGCAAGTCTTTAGCCAAGGTCCTCCTGACCTTCCGCAGGGTGGCCAGGCCCCCGAATTGATCGACTCTGAGCTCTGGGAGCAACCGGATTGGCACCTTTGGAAGAGGCTCATGAAGCAAGTAAGGGGCCCGTCTTGCAGGATCCAGCTATCCCTGGAGATACAGCCTCACCAAGAGTTCCAGAAGGTGCCCCAGGCACACAGCTGGCACAGTCCCAAGGCCAAGTCTGGGTCTACAAATGGAAGCTGCCAGGCCACACAGAAGACTGGGTCCAGGTACCCAGGAAGGACCGTGCCAAGAAAAAGAATGGGCAAGGATTCAAGGTCCAGTGCAGGGAGGATCCAGAAAGATCTACACAGGGGCTCAGCGAGCTCTCCAGAGAAGGCTCCAGGAAGAAATCGTGAGGAGCCAGACACAGACATGAAGCCCTCCACAAGCAGCACAGACGAGAAGCTCCTAGAGAAGGACCTGAGAGCCCATTTAAGGAAGTTGGGGCAGTTCAGAGAGGGTCAGATGCCTTTGGATGTTCATCCTTCCAGGCTTGCTGCCCACCACTCCTCGGACCTTCCCAGAAAGCCAGCCCCTCACGGGAAACCTGGAAAGCCAGCGCTTTCCAAGTGCTGGGAGCCCTCCCACAATTTTTCCATCCTCAGTCCATATGCTCAGCGGATGCTAGAAGCACATATCAAAAGGCTCAGGGTGAAGCACCGTTGGGGCCTCCCCCTCAAGGTTCTCAAGACAATAAACCTCTTCAAGTTAAAGAAGGGCTTCCTCCTCTCCCAGTCCTTCCCTTCCCGCTCAGCCACCTGCATATCCAAGGCTGGCTTGGGCACCAAGTTCGTGGGAAATCCTTCTCAGCCCTATCAAGGAGAGGTGATGAAAGAGTCTTACCCCACTTGGGGGGGTCCCCTCGGTGTTCCCCAGCCTACGTGTGAGGAAATCCAGCAGGCTCTGGAAGGGACCTCACCTGGGGGTGGCCCTCTAGCTGGAGAGGGGCCCAGGTCACCTTCTCGGACCTTCACATACAGCTTTGTGGGCAGAATCTGGCACAGTGAGACTGTCCCTAGGACTCTTATGAACAGCAGCTTGGAGTCAAGTCCAAGTCCAGCAATGGCCACAAAGGAGCTAAGGAGGGTGAATTGGGGTCGGGCCTCACGGGACATGACCATGCTAGAACTCAACTTAGAGCACCAGAATCTGAGTGCCAAAGAGCCCGGGGAGGTGGGGGACTTCAAGGAGGCCCCTGCCTGGGGAGTCACCTTAGAACCCCGTCTGCTGGCCAACAACCAAGGCCTCCGTGGCAAGCTGAGAAGATCGGGGTCTGCAGAGAAAAGTGACAGTCCCTTGCAACGTACAAAGTTGGTCACCCGAGACCTCGAAGAGCTACGCCTTGAGGCACGGCGCAGGGGATCGGAGCCCCAGAAGTTGATGGAGTCAGAGAACCGGCTTCGTGATGCCACCCCCACCGTGTGCCTACAAGACTGTGAAACTGGGGTCCTCCTTCAAGACTGTGAGACGGAGAGTCTCCTTCAAGACTGTCAGTCCAACATGTTCCTTGCTGCTAACATCTTGGCTTCTCAGGGATCTCTGTCTAGCTTCCAGAGCAGGTCCAGTGAAGACACATCTACTTCTGAGGTGCTGCATGGCCAAAGATCCCGTGGCCAGAGCCCCCACAGGCAGCCAGGACCCCTGGGACTGGAGCACCAATGTAAGAGCCTGAGCAGGTCATGTGTCCCCCCCGTGGAGATAGAGAGCTCCACGAGGTCCCCCTCGAGAGAGCCCGCCAAGGAGTGGTCAGAAATGAAGCTCCTCCAGATCAGTGAGGTGAGACATCCAGTCCAGAGCAAGGAGTCAGGAGAGGCCTCGGGAAGCAAGGCCTGTGAGATCTTGCTGAAGAAAGAGGAGGCGCCTCCGGAAAACTACTTCAGGAGAAGGATGACGCACTTGCTCCAGTGGTTCTTTCCCAGTAAAGGCAGAGGACTGGAAGATTCCCTTCAAAAGGGCAAGTCTTCATCATCCCAGGGCCGGGGACAAGTCATGGGCAGGTCAGCCATGGACAGGGCTTCTGCCGAGGCTCAGGTGGTCGTGAGGGCTGTGGAGCAAATCCTAGAGGAGAAAATGTTGCCCAACCAGGGACTCAGGGTCCCGAAGGTTGACTGGTGCAAAAAGGATCTCCAGGCTTCAGCAGACCCCAATGTCTGCTATCACAGGGTTCTCTCCTACCAAGAGCAGAGGAGAGTCATGAGGGAGACAGCCAGTCCACAGGGCACCCCCAGGGGCCACAACTATGCCAACAAGACCGAGTGGATCGGGTGGCCCTTCCCCACCAGGGTGCCAGAGTGCCCGAGCAGACCCTGCCAGAACGGGTCCCTGGTAGGGGGCCCTTCAGGCCGCACCCTACAGGCCCACTGCCCCAGGCGCTGCCTCCTTAAAAAAGACAGTTCACCTGGCCAGCCACTGTGTGCTTCTCACGCCTTTCCTGGCAGAACAACTTTCCCCCAAGAAAAAACGCAGACAGTGGAGAGAAAAACTTTTTGTTCTCACATTAGTACATCATCTATGGGCTAATGGCGTCTTCATGCCACAGTTACTTTGCTTCCCCAAAATAAATGTGATTTGTTTTTGTTGTTGTTTTTTTTTTCCCCCTCAAGAGTGGTGCTGGCCTCTGTGTGTGCCCTGCTGCGGTGGGAGGGAAGGATCAGGGTCTGCTCTCCCCGAGGACCTGCTTTGGTTTCCAGAATGAATGGGGCCTTGGAGGATGGTTTATCTCGGGGTCCACCCCCGCCCCCTTCCTCCCTCTCCTTCAGTTTCCATGACAAGGTGAACACGAACCAGACCGGGACCTCTCCTGCTTTCCCTCCACCTGGAGCTTGTGTGGCTTTAGGGAGGGTTTGCGAGGCAGAAATCCCGCGGAGGCTTTAGGAAGACGGAATCCTAGGTCAGAGTGGGGCCCGCAGTTGGGAGACACAAGACTGGCCTTGAGGGCAGAGGTGAGAAATCCTCTCCCACTCCCGCAGTCTCCTGTGGGGAGTAGAGGAGGGCCACCCCCGGAGCCTTCTCACCCCAGGGAATCCTGTCTTAGCTCCCTCAGCCCCTCTTCTCACACTCAGATCCACAAAGGACAAACTCGAACTCGGTGCTGAGGGTGTGTGGGGCGTGCCACAGAGATCCCCAGGGTCCCACCTGCCCAGGCCCAGGGCACTGAAGGGGCCTGCCCACCAGCACCCCCTTCCCCTCTTGGGGGATTGAGGGAGTGTGGCTGTGGGCAGGGGCCCCTGTACTTAGGGTGGGACGCCAGGAAGGAGACCAAGTGACAGAGTGTGCCCATGCCTGATGTGACGACTGAAGATCCTTGGTGTCCCACTGCCACCTATGGGCCCCGAGGGGAGAAGTTAGAGGCCCCGGGGCTGTCCCCGCAGGGTCTGTGCCCCACTCCAGCTGCCAATCCCAGGGGTGAGGGGGTGGGGGTAGTGGGGTGGGGGTTGTGCAGAAGCCACCTGAGCTCCCACACAGACGGCCAGGTGCCCAGAGGCAGCAAAGCCTTCAGGCAGAGAAGTGAATTTCTGCACAATTTGATAAGCTTGTAGGACTGGGGTGCCCGGACGGACTTGTGGTCTGTGACCTTTACGTACACGTGTGGCCCAAGGATGGCTCCCAGGGGACTGGTGGGGACTCAGAGGCCAAGGGACTGGCCTGGCTCCTGGTCTTGGTTACCCCAGAGCCTGGAGGGGCAGGAGGCCCTCAGATGGGGCTTCTCCCATCCCCGGCTGGAAGGGATGTGTCCAGAAGGAGGGTGGAGTCTAGGAGGGCGCCCCCTGCATGTCCAGCGCCCAGCCCAACATTGTCCTCCAGGGTCCCCCACACATCGCTCTGATGGGAGACCCACACAGAGGCCCAACACAGAGACCTCTGACAGAGACCCACACAGAGACAGTGCACAGAGAGCTCTAACAGAGACCTCTGACAGACACCCACACAGAGACTCCACAGAGAACCCTCAGCACGACGCTACACAGAGATCTCTGCCAGAGACTCACAAGGGCAGGGGCTAAGTTTCTGCTTATCATGATACCATTACTTATGATCATGCACGTTGTAGACTGCAAGGCCTTCTCAGAAACACCCAGAGACCAAGCCCATCCCATACTAAGAGATATCTGGCAGCTGTTGCTGTTGGGCTGTGACAAACACCATGGCAGGGGCCATGAATGCCCTGGTGTGAACAGGGGAGTGGGGAGGGCACCCTGAGGGCAGGCATCCCGCACGCCGACTCCTATGATGGGGATCTCCCCCGGAAGCTTGTGTGCACACAACTACGGACCATGCCTCTCCCCGTGACAGAGGAGCTTTGCTACGCATCCTCGCAGTCCATTTCCGATGGTGTTTGGCCACTTATGTAATGGAAGACCATCAGTTTCCAAAATTTCATGAAATTTACATGAACTGAAAATTTTGTTTTCTAGACTCTATCTATTGGGAGGGGAGGGGCAGAGGGGGAGGAGTAGAGGAGGGAGGGAGAAGGACAAGCAAATTCCACACTGAGCGGTGAGCCTGGGCCCACCGGTTCTCAGGACCTGAGATCCTGACCTGAGTTCAAACCGAGACTTGGTGCCTTAACTGACTGAGCCAGCTGGTGCTCCTGAGATTCTTGAACTAACTTTTGAAGTACGCAAGAGAGGAGAAAATGCGTTACCAAAGTATTCACAAAATGGTAATGATGGTGATGTTCTGTGCTTGTGGAGGGTTTCCTCCTCATGAAGCCCCGACTCAGGACCTTGGCTTAGAGCACCTCGCTCACAACCCTAACCCCCTCCTCTAACCCCTCCCCTAACCTCTCTTCCAACCACTTGTCTAACCCCTCCTCTAGCCGCTCCCCTAACCACTCCCGCCTTCCCATGAATCAATCCATGTAACTGATGAAGAGCAGGAAAGTTTGTTGCTGTTGTCTGCTTTGTAAAGCAAGGTTGCTTGTTGCCACCTCTCTTCTGGATTATTTCACAGACATTAGACGAAGCTTTAGAAGAAAGTTCTCCCTCATCTAGGAGAGTGGGTCTTCCCACGTTTTATCACAAACCTTTCCTACAAACATCTCAGAAATGCCAATATAATACATAGTATTTTCTACAGATGAACAAAAGCAAAGATTTATCTCATTCATGTAAATGCTAAGAAAGCAAGACAGCGAATTAGTGATTGAAGCCTCACACCTGAGGCTTAAGCAGACGAGCAGAGACCTGCAATCGATCAGCTACAGAGAAGGACGAAACACGTAAGCGACCTCGACTTTGCAATCACGGGGAAAACTAGGATGTAGGATTTGAAAAGTCCTAGAAATGGTCACTGCCTTTCAAAACATCCCCCCTATTCTTCCCCACAGAGTCCAAGAGGCTGGCAAGGCCTCAAACTTTTGATTTACCATGAGTCATAAAAGCTTTTCAATCTGGAGAAGTCCCTTTCTGAAATGGAAACACCCTTTTGTGGCATTCTTTTAAGTCAGGTTCTTTCCTTCATTTCTTCATCCAAATGTATTGGTTGAACAGGGTAGACATGGAGCCTGGAAGAGGACCCCCCCATCAGTCTCTCTGCTGGCTTGAACCACACAGAGAGACAACTAAAGAAAAGGGCTCACCTGTGGTGAGATCTGTTTCTAGGACACTAAATGTGATTTTTTTCATAAGCAGGATCTCAAGAAATCCATGCGTTGACCCTGTGTGTTAAGGTTAATCAGGCTGTTTTTTATGGAAAGAAAGAAAAACAGAGGTTGCGGTCTGGAAAGTTTCTTGGCCAAGGGGTCATCCCCCGAGAGGCCTGCCCCTGAGACCGAGGGTGGGAGGTTTCTGGAACAATGTCCCCCACACTAGGGCATGTGCTGGGAGGAATCCACTTACTGACAGGAGGTTTTATCTACACATACTCCTTGGTTTTCCTACCAAATAGGACTGCTGAGTCATGGAATCACAAAGTAGGAATTCTCAGGGGAAACACCAAGAAACAAACATCAAGACTAGGGTGCTGAGTGACTGTCTGTCTTGGGTCAATCCTTCATCGGTCTCATGCCTTCAAACTACCCTTTGTCTCATGCCACAGCTACCCATGTCAGCATGTGGAGGGTTTGGACAGATGGGCTTAGAAGCCCTACAAACACTGACTAAAAGAAAGACCCCATGGCAAGATTTCACCAATGCCCAGGAGTTTAAAGGACAGCAGGGAGAGCCAAGATTCCACATCAGAAGAAGCCAGGGACATCTGGAGGAGAAAGGTACAGCTTAGCCCCTCACAGGCCTGCTTCGCATGGAAAGAAAGGCAGAAAATTCTGGCACTCCTTCCTGTGAGCACTGAATGACCATCCTTCCTTCATTCAAAACTTACCACCCCCCCCCCCCTAAAAAAAAAACCAAACGAACAAACAAACAAACGTAACATGTGAAAAGGCTGAGCCAGGGACAGTGGTTTCTACCCCAACTATTCCTGAGTTAGTATTATGGTCTTACAATACCTCACTTTTATTGTTTAACTGTCTCTGCTCTGAATACATTTCAGAGAAAATTCTGAAGTAAGCATTCAAGTGAAACCATAAAAATGTTCTGTACTATGATCAAGTGGGCATTTTAACGACTTATAATTTCGCTTCTAATGTAGGAAATGCTCCATACCTCCCAAACTAAGCTTGTTAGGGGTCAGACAGATTCATGAATGTGTGCAGTCTCTATTAGATTTCTGTCCTGGGTTGTTTTTCTTCTAAATGTTTATAGCTGCTTAAGCAGTGATTTAGAAAAAAATACTTTGACTACTTTTTTTCACTCTATGAACCCACCTCAAGTATTGTGGAAATATTAAAAGATATAATTCTCTCATTCCATTCTCATGCCTCAAAGCCTTTAGTTTGTGTTTTTGAGAACACTTGCACTGAACGTGATGTAAGTGTGCTTGGGTGTCCTGATACAAGGGTGGTGTTTTACATTCAATGCCTGTTTCTCGAAGGTTCACTTCAGCCCAGAGGAGCTGCTGACATGTTCTGTTGCTTCTGTGGGGGTTCTGCCTGTCTCATCCCTGGGCTTACTGCCCTGCTCTGTGCCACCAACAGTTTACCAAACTGCTGGGGGTCTGTGTTCTGGGATCCTGGCTTCTCAGCTGGACCCACTGGGAGAGACCTGGAGACCACATGATCTGCCCACAGAGTCCTACCATGGCCCAGGGTAGTAACAGGGAAGATCAAGGGCTGTGAGAATGCTTAGCACTGCTTCGCCTGGGCTCCCTGCCCCCTCTCGCCAGGGCAGCACCCCACCTCAGCCCCTGGCCACCCACTCCCAGGACGCAGTGGTGGCTGCTACAAACTAGGGTTGTAAAAGCCTTCTGCTCGCATGTGGCACACATGCCATCTTAGTGAAGCAGTGACAAACCAGGGAAGAAAACAGTATCTGTTAATTAGCTCTAATGCAGAGTTCGACTGTCCTGCAGTGTCCGTGCCTACATCTTTGACTCTTCGTGGACTTCCACTCTTTCCATGCAAAATCGAAGGGACAGTGATGCCCTGGCTAGCCCCCACCATGGAGGAGGGAAGGGGTGCTTGTGATTTATAGACTAAGAGGAAAGCACAGGAATCCCATGGGCAATGGTTTGTGGAACCAGGCCAGGTTGGAAGAAGTAAAAGGAGGAATGAAAACAGAAAGGTGCAGTGTCCTTTTCTTTCAGAGAGTAACAGATGAACAGCGTCTGAAAGGTGGCCAGGAGCTGGGGTCCAGGGCCCCTGAGCCTCAGCAGAACGCACAAATCTCAGTTCCACATCACCATTAATGAACTGAAATGTCTCCTCTCTGTCAGTTTCAGGTGATGAAAGACTGTTTATATATTTTGGAACTGTCCCAGGCAGTACCAGAGTCTTGGTTCTCTTACCTGAGAAGGAAATTAAGGTTGAAAATGAGAATACAAGGTGAAGACTGATCATAAATTGTTAGCATTTCCTCTCTCCCTGATGACTCAACATTGCCAGGCAGAGGCTGTGAGCCCCCTCCTGGGCCCTCCAGGGTGGTCAGGCTGGCTCCCGTCATAAGGTCCCCATCTTACCTTCCCCTGTCTGTGACCCAGGGACTCCAAACATAACAGTGAAATCCCCTCAAGTCTTTGTGGCCATCCCAACCTGAAATACAGGGACCTGCCCAGGGGTTCTCAGTGATTCAGGTCTGCACCTGCTGGATACAGTCACCTCCTGGACCCGCCTGCCATGCGGCCACCAGCAAGGAGTGCCGGTTGTGCCTCCTGCCCTAGCACCTGTGAGCATAACAAGTCCGGTCATTTCTTAGCTTTCCTGTGCGTGACTTCCACAACCACGTTGGAATGTTCCTTAAAGACCCCACAAGGGGGACTAACCTCGCCCACTCACAACAGAGTGGTATTGGCAGAAAACAGAATCTTCATCACAAATACATGTGGTCTGGGAAAGCTAAGCGACTTACTAAACCTACATCTAGAAGGTGTCCTGCATCCTAGATGCCTGATGAACTCAGAGAGCCCGTTTCGTGCACAGTGGATCACAACAGCTCAGTTCCTCTTCGCCCCAAATCCTTGCTTCCCTGCTCATGACTGACCCTGTTCTGACAGGATTTCTCACCTCTGCCCTCAAGGCCAGTCTTGTGTCTCCCAACTGCGGGCCCCACTCTGACCTAGGATTCCGTCTTCCTAAAGCCTCCGCGGGATTTCTGCCTCGCAAACCCTCCCTAAAGCCACACAAGCTCCAGGTGGAGGGAAAGCAGGAGAGGTCCCGGTCTGGTTCGTGTTCACCTTGTCATGGAAACTGAAGGAGAGGGAGGAAGGGGGCGGGGGTGGACCCCGAGATAAACCATCCTCCAAGGCCCCATTCATTCTGGAAACCAAAGCAGGTCCTCGGGGAGAGCAGACCCTGATCCTTCCCTCCCACCGCAGCAGGGCACACACAGAGGCCAGCACCACTCTTGAGGGGGAAAAAAAAAACAACAACAAAAACAAATCACATTTATTTTGGGGAAGCAAAGTAACTGTGGCATGAAGACGCCATTAGCCCATAGATGATGTACTAATGTGAGAACAAAAAGTTTTTCTCTCCACTGTCTGCGTTTTTTCTTGGGGGAAAGTTGTTCTGCCAGGAAAGGCGTGAGAAGCACACAGTGGCTGGCCAGGTGAACTGTCTTTTTTAAGGAGGCAGCGCCTGGGGCAGTGGGCCTGTAGGGTGCGGCCTGAAGGGCCCCCTACCAGGGACCCGTTCTGGCAGGGTCTGCTCGGGCACTCTGGCACCCTGGTGGGGAAGGGCCACCCGATCCACTCGGTCTTGTTGGCATAGTTGTGGCCCCTGGGGGTGCCCTGTGGACTGGCTGTCTCCCTCATGACTCTCCTCTGCTCTTGGTAGGAGAGAACCCTGTGATAGCAGACATTGGGGTCTGCTGAAGCCTGGAGATCCTTTTTGCACCAGTCAACCTTCGGGACCCTGAGTCCCTGGTTGGGCAACATTTTCTCCTCTAGGATTTGCTCCACAGCCCTCACGACCACCTGAGCCTCGGCAGAAGCCCTGTCCATGGCTGACCTGCCCATGACTTGTCCCCGGCCCTGGGATGATGAAGACTTGCCCTTTTGAAGGGAATCTTCCAGTCCTCTGCCTTTACTGGGAAAGAACCACTGGAGCAAGTGCGTCATCCTTCTCCTGAAGTAGTTTTCCGGAGGCGCCTCCTCTTTCTTCAGCAAGATCTCACAGGCCTTGCTTCCCGAGGCCTCTCCTGACTCCTTGCTCTGGACTGGATGTCTCACCTCACTGATCTGGAGGAGCTTCATTTCTGACCACTCCTTGGCGGGCTCTCTCGAGGGGGACCTCGTGGAGCTCTCTATCTCCACGGGGGGGACACATGACCTGCTCAGGCTCTTACATTGGTGCTCCAGTCCCAGGGGTCCTGGCTGCCTGTGGGGGCTCTGGCCACGGGATCTTTGGCCATGCAGCACCTCAGAAGTAGATGTGTCTTCACTGGACCTGCTCTGGAAGCTAGACAGAGATCCCTGAGAAGCCAAGATGTCAGCAGCAAGGAACATGTTGGACTGACAGTCTTGAAGGAGACTCTCCGTCTCACAGTCTTGAAGGAGGACCCCAGTTTCACAGTCTTGTAGGCACACGGTGGGGGTGGCATCACGAAGCCGGTTCTCTGACTCCATCAACTTCTGGGGCTCCGATCCCCTGCGCCGTGCCTCAAGGCGTAGCTCTTCGAGGTCTCGGGTGACCAACTTTGTACGTTGCAAGGGACTGTCACTTTTCTCTGCAGACCCCGATCTTCTCAGCTTGCCACGGAGGCCTTGGTTGTTGGCCAGCAGACGGGGTTCTAAGGTGACTCCCCAGGCAGGGGCCTCCTTGAAGTCCCCCACCTCCCCGGGCTCTTTGGCACTCAGATTCTGGTGCTCTAAGTTGAGTTCTAGCATGGTCATGTCCCGTGAGGCCCGACCCCAATTCACCCTCCTTAGCTCCTTTGTGGCCATTGCTGGACTTGGACTTGACTCCAAGCTGCTGTTCATAAGAGTCCTAGGGACAGTCTCACTGTGCCAGATTCTGCCCACAAAGCTGTATGTGAAGGTCCGAGAAGGTGACCTGGGCCCCTCTCCAGCTAGAGGGCCACCCCCAGGTGAGGTCCCTTCCAGAGCCTGCTGGATTTCCTCACACGTAGGCTGGGGAACACCGAGGGGACCCCCCCAAGTGGGGTAAGACTCTTTCATCACCTCTCCTTGATAGGGCTGAGAAGGATTTCCCACGAACTTGGTGCCCAAGCCAGCCTTGGATATGCAGGTGGCTGAGCGGGAAGGGAAGGACTGGGAGAGGAGGAAGCCCTTCTTTAACTTGAAGAGGTTTATTGTCTTGAGAACCTTGAGGGGGAGGCCCCAACGGTGCTTCACCCTGAGCCTTTTGATATGTGCTTCTAGCATCCGCTGAGCATATGGACTGAGGATGGAAAAATTGTGGGAGGGCTCCCAGCACTTGGAAAGCGCTGGCTTTCCAGGTTTCCCGTGAGGGGCTGGCTTTCTGGGAAGGTCCGAGGAGTGGTGGGCAGCAAGCCTGGAAGGATGAACATCCAAAGGCATCTGACCCTCTCTGAACTGCCCCAACTTCCTTAAATGGGCTCTCAGGTCCTTCTCTAGGAGCTTCTCGTCTGTGCTGCTTGTGGAGGGCTTCATGTCTGTGTCTGGCTCCTCACGATTTCTTCCTGGAGCCTTCTCTGGAGAGCTCGCTGAGCCCCTGTGTAGATCTTTCTGGATCCTCCCTGCACTGGACCTTGAATCCTTGCCCATTCTTTTTCTTGGCACGGTCCTTCCTGGGTACCTGGACCCAGTCTTCTGTGTGGCCTGGCAGCTTCCATTTGTAGACCCAGACTTGGCCTTGGGACTGTGCCAGCTGTGTGCCTGGGGCACCTTCTGGAACTCTTGGTGAGGCTGTATCTCCAGGGATAGCTGGATCCTGCAAGACGGGCCCCTTACTTGCTTCATGAGCCTCTTCCAAAGGTGCCAATCCGGTTGCTCCCAGAGCTCAGAGTCGATCAATTCGGGGGCCTGGCCACCCTGCGGAAGGTCAGGAGGACCTTGGCTAAAGACTTGCGGAGATCTTTTCATCACAGGGGGTACCTTGCCCCTTTCTAGTTGCTTCTCCAGAAAGTGATATTCCAGGTTTTGAAAAGCAGTTGGCGTGTAAGACGGTGTCTTCTGGGCTACAGGGCAAGACACCTGGCACCTCCCCATCACGGGTGGCAGAGACGAGAGTCCAACTGGGACAGAGGGTGCAAGGCCTGCCTGGGTCTGGGGCTCAGTTAGAGGCCTGAGATGGGACTGATCCAGAGGAAGGGGCTGGGGCTGAGTCAGAGGGAGGGGCTGGGGCAGTGGCTGAGTCAGAGGGAGGGGCTTGGGCTGAGTCAGAGGGAGGGGCTTGGGTTGGGTCAGAGGGAGGGGCTTGGGCTGAGTCAGAGGGAGGGGCTGGAGCAGCGGCTGGTCCAGAGGGAGGGGCTTGGGCTGAGTCAGAGGGAGGGGCTGGGGCAGGGGCCAGTCTAGAGGGAGGGGCTGGGGTTGAGTCAGAGGGAGGAGCTGGGGCTGAGTGAGAGGGATGGGCTGGGGAAGGGGCTGAGTCAGAGGGAGGGGCTTGGGCTGAGTCAGATGGAGGGGCTGGGGCAGGGGCTGAGTCAGAGGGAAGAGCTGGGGCTGAGTCAGAGGAAGGGGCTGGGGAAGGGGCTGAGTCAGAGGGAGGGGCTTGGGCTGAGTCAGAGGGAGGGGCTTGGGCTGAGTCAGAGGGAGGGGCTTGGGTTGGGTCAGAGGGAGGGTCTTGGGCTGAGCCAGAGGCAGGGGCTTGGGTTGGGTCAGAGGGAGGGGCTTGGGCTGAGTCAGAGGGAGGGGCTGAGGCAGGGGCCAGTCCAGAGGGAGGGGCTGGGGTTGAGTCAGAGGGAGGAGCTGGGGCTGAGTCAGAGGGATGGGCTGGGGAAGGGGCTGAGTCAGAGGGAGGGGCTGGGGCTGAGTCAGAGGGAGGGGTTGGGGCTGAGATGGAGGAAGGGGCAGGGACTGGGACAATCTCAGGGTCAAGGGTTGGGGCCTGGCTGAAGGGTCATGTAAGTCATGGGTCAGGGAGAGGCGTGGAACCACGTTGCCCTGAATCTGGAGTGGCAAGGCATGAGAGAGCTCATTGAATATGACAGACGGGAACTCTAATGGGGGATCAGTCACCCTGACAGTGGCCACCAGGGACTCGCTGTGCAGAAAGGGGAGACCCCAGAATAGCTGGAGGCATTTCTGCTCTAAATTGTCCCTTGGAATCTTGGGACGTGGGGGCTTCTCAGGACCAAGCAGCTGTTTTGCTTTGCCCCTCATGCTCCAGAAGGACGGGCGGCCCATGGTGTCCTGCCCGTCACCTGGGGACTTGAACATTCTCCCGAAAGAGGTCAGCTGGTATTTTGACCTTTCTTTCTTGTCCTTCTCCCTCCAAGACCTCAGTTCTTTTCTCTTGGCAGTGAGTATCTCCAGAAGCTTCTGGACGTCTGGGTTGATGGAAGGGGGGATCCTAGTCTCTTCCTGTCTGGGTGTGGGGTCTCCCCAGAACAAGGCTTGTGGTGGGCCATGGGACAGAGGCGCTTGACGGGACTCCAAGCATGTTGAGGTGGACAGGTTCCAGGCATTGGCAGCTGCCTGCCACCAGGACAGGGCCGAAATGGGGCAGTGTGAGCGGCCCAGTCCCGAGATGGCTGGGACAGGAGAAGCTGACCTGTCAGCTGACCAAGGCGTGTGCGGAGCCGAGCTCTGTGGGATGGGGCACGGCAGGGGTGCCCTTGAGTCACACTGAGGGAGAGTCAAAGGAGAGTCTGGCCGCTCTGGGGCCAAGGAGGCTGTCAGAGGCCCAGTGCAGGCCTCTGAAGGAGGGAGACATGACGGGGAAGGAGGAAGAGCAAGTGGCTGGTTTGGAAAGCCATCCGGGGGGAGGAAAGGCTCTACTAGCCAGGAAGTAGTCAGTGAGGAGTGTGAAGCAACGGAAATTGAGGTCATTGGTCCTGCTGGCAGGGTGGAGGCCAGAGGCCGAGGAGACCCCGTCAGTGGAGTTAGGGCAGGTGATGGGGCCACAGCGGGAGTAGCATCTTGCAGAGGCTCCCTGCATGGCTGACGGGCTCCAGCTGGCACCCCTCGGCGCACCTGCCCAGGGGCTGCTTGATGTAAGAACTGGTGAAAGCCCCCCTGGTCAGAGAGCCTCTCCAGGTGGCTGTGGGAGACAGGAGGCATGAGCTGCCGCTGTAGCAGTTGGGTCCGGGAGCGGTCCCCACGGCCGTCCACGCCCCACACCCACATCACAATGCTCCTGCTGTCCCTCACCCTGAGTCTTTGGTCACAGTCTGTCCCCATGGCTCCTCCCAGCCCCCACAAACAGCCCCAGAGGCTGTTACCTGCAGCCCAGGGGTCACACCATAGACTCAGGAAGGCCAACCCAGGGGAGAAGGGGCAGATTCTTTACCTTTCCAGAAAGGAGAACAGGTCCTGAACCTCTTCTAGATTCTTCAGAAATTCTCTGAAACCTGGAAACAGGAGACCGGGTCACAGCAGAAGACAGGGTCCAGGGATCTTACGGGAGGCTGGGTACAATGTCTTATTAGGGGAGACCTTTGGGGGATTGAACTCGGGAGCCCCAAATAGCACTGTCCAAGGCCACATGCCCGCATGGTGACTACAGGATTCATGATGGGGATCGCTTTGTCTTTCCAAAGTGCTTCCCCATTCATGACCTTGCTGGGGGAGGAAGGACTACTGTAGCCTCCAGAGGAATCTAAGCAGAGTTGAACAGCTTGTCCACAGTGGGAGCGGGAGGTCCCGCCCCCAGTCCAGGCCCTGAGGCGCCTGGTTAGGGAATACCAGTTTCCAGCCCCTCAGGGCTTCACTCTGGTGCACAATCTGGGAAGCCTCCGGGTTCACTCTCCCTCCTCAGAGCCCCCAACCCCCACCCAGGGCTCTGTTTCCTGAGGGATGGGCTCAGGCCCTGGTGTCCTGGAGACAGTGGGACTGGGCCTTCAGAGCGGGGGACACAGTGTAACTGGGGCACGCAGGGGTGAGTGGCGGACACTCACCTTTCGCGGTCTGATATTTTTTGCTTCTGTTGCTCCTTCTCCGTGGCTCCACTTGGTACTGAGATAAGAGAACACGGGGAGGCTGAGACCCCCACCCCAGCAGCAGATGACCCAGTGCTCAGGGGCCTGACCTCCGCTAGAGAGGCAGCTCTTAACCTCCAGTTCTTGGCCACCGGTCACTGTGTTTGGGACACTGCCCTGAACCCCTCCACCACACCTGGACTCCGGCCCGAGATCTTCAGGGAGAAAACCTCATGTCCCTCTAACCCTTGCCTGGTCTGGCTTATCCTGGATGGATGGGGTGGTCTACTCTCTCCTGAGAATACCCATTCTATTCTTTCCCATTTCAGGGGTCTTTCCAGTGACTTGGAAAAGTGGAAAGAATAATAGAAAAGATGATCGAGTTACACTCTGTTGGGTCTGGGCCTTGGGTTCCTTACCTTCCCGCTCTTCTTGTGTTTCTTGCCTTGTGGTGAGGACGGATCAGGGTGGAAGTAGGAAAGTAAAAAGACGAAGAGCCCCAGTCCACACACAAAGGCAAAGATGGCATTAACGGCCCAGAGAGTGGGACTGGGGCTCAGCCAACCATCAGTAAGGAATTCCTGAGGGAAGAGATAATTCTCCATCTCTTCCCTCTAGAAAGTACTAATGTCCAATCGCACTGCTGCCCTCAGGTAACTGAGCCCTGACAGTTAGTGACCGATCGCACTGCTGCCCTCTGGCAACTGAGCTCTGGGTGTGTCCATGCAGACACAGGCCTCATGCCCACATCACAGAGCTGTGGTCTGGTCACAAAGGGCCCTTGAGGGCAGGTAAGGGACACAAGTAGCCGGACCACCTCCCCTCTCCACCGCTAGCCCTGTAGTTCTGTCATCCCTCCACCCGCCCAGGCCTGACACTGCTACCCGCTCACCGTGCTAGACAGACCTTTGTCAATTTGCCTTTCATCCTGCGCGAAGCTCAGAGATACCCGTTCCCCTTGAGATCTCCAGTTGTGTTCCATCAGTTTCATAGCTTTTAAAAATCTGTTGAGATACCACCTTACACCAGTTAGAATGGCCAAAATTAGGAAGGCAGGAAACAATGTGTGTTGTAGAGGAAGTGGAGAAAGGGGAACCCTCTTCCACTGTTGGTGGGAATGCAAGTTGATGCAGCCACTTTGGAGAACAGTGTGGAGATTGTTCAAGAAATTAAAAATAGAAATTCCCTCTGACCCTGCAATTGCACCACTGGGTATTGACCCCAAAGATACAGATGGAGTGAAAAGAAAGGCCATCTGTACCCCAATGTTTATAGCAGCAATGGCCACGGTCGCCAAACTATGGAAAGAACCAAAATGCCCTTCAATGGACAAATGAATAAGGAAATGTGGTCCATATACACTATGGAGTATGATGCCTCCATCAGAAAGGATGAATACCCAACTTTTGTAGCAACATGGACGGGACTGGAAGAGATTATGCTGAGTGAAATAAGTCAAGCAGAGAGAGTCAATTATGTGCTTTCATTTATTTGTGGAGCATAACAAATAACATGGAGGACATGGAGAGATGGAGAGGAGAAATGAGTTGAGGGACATTGGATGGGGAGGTGAACCATGAGAGACTATGGACACTGAAAAACAACCTGAGGGTTTTGAAGGAGCAGGGGGTGGGGGTTGGGGGAACCAGGCGGTAGGTATTGGGGAAGACACGTATTGCATGGAGCACTGGGTGTGGTGCAAAAACAATGAATACTGTTACGCTGAAAAGAAAGAAAAAAGAAAAGAAAAAAATCTGGAGTTGTCCTTGGAATTTTGTTTAATTCCAGGAACGTTTGTCCTCTGTGTGCAGCTCCAGTCTCCCCACATAATATGTTCTTTCCTTGCATCACCCTAGTACAAAAGAAACTCAAACTTCTTTTGTGCTTCTTTAGCCATGTACATTTTGAAAACATCTTAAGATGTTTTATTTCAATTAATCTTCACGAACTTCAGCTAGAGGGACTTAGAAAATTAATGATTATTCAAAATTTACAAAGCCGAGGAAGTAGGTAAGGACTTCCAAATGAGTTCACATTTCTCCCAGGCTTGCAGCGAACTGCTACCCAGCAGCCCAAGTTTCTCAACATTCACGGTGCTGTCTAGAAAGTAGATTCAGTTCTGAGAATGTCTTCGGTATGGAGTGTTCTACTGACACCACGGAAAGCTGCCTGTGTGATGATGTCATGCCTCTGCCCATGGGTTCTGACTGTGGTAGGGCTGTGAGTTAGAGCCATCGCTTTTGAAAATGCTTCACCAGGACCTGGGCCAGGCTGAAGAGAGCAGGCCTTTTGAAAGAGTTATCCTACTGATAGAGCTAGAGAAAACCTGCCATTTTGTAGTAATAAAAAACAGGGACCAACCCAGTCCTGTTGAGTGGAAGGTATGTGCTCTGCAGTATCATGCTCAAGTTACAGTGAACTACCGTGAAACATCGTAAGTGTACATTACTTAGACATGCTATTGAGGAAGAGATAAAAGCGACTTGCAGAAAAATTGTGCAGGATGGTTGCATTTGTTCTAGTTTCGAAACTATACAAAATCAAATATGATTTAGCGATGCATTTACTTTGGTAAAAATATAAGGTAAACACAGAGAATAGTGAACAGGACTGATGGACAGACAGGGGGAGGGATGTACAGACGACTCCAAAGATGTGGATGATACCGCATTTCTTAAAATGGTTGGGATGTGTATGGGCTTCTTTTCCTTATTCCTTACACCTTCTATATAATTCATAAATGTCAGCTTGTAGCTTTTAAACACTAAGGTACACTCTAATGTAAACAACCCCTTTGGAAATAAAATCAGACATAACAAAAATCAAATACCCAATAGGAAGGGAGGAGAAAAACTGATTGTAAGATGCTTTGTGCCCGGCAAGGGTCTTTGCTGCCAAGACCTTAAAGATCCCAGTGAGACTTTCAGTTTTGAAACCTCCCCACTGCCCTTCTTATGACAAGCTGATTCCAGCTAAGATCACTTTCTGATGGTTCCCAAACCTAAAAGAAAATGCAGGCTTTTGATTCTCAGTGGATGGTATTTGATTCCTCCTGGCTGGAGATTTTCAGCAGTAAATGAAGGTATTGGGCTGTGGCTGTTAGCAGGCTGCATTCTGACTGTGCCAGGCAGCAGGGCCTGGGTCTGGCTGGCCCACCACCAGGGCTCGTGGAACAAGGTGACCGTGACGCAACAGAAAACAGAACCAGGCCTCACACTTGGGGATGGATTTTATTAAAGCAAAGAAGAGGAGGGAAAATGTGTTTGAATATAGGCCAGGGACATTCAAGCTAACAAGCCCTGAGTTTGCCAAGTGATGGAAAAAAAGGAGCTTTTCATAAATAAAACATAGGGAAAAGTAAACATTTGAGATATATAGCAGCTTTTGGAGAAATTTAGATGGGGCTTTCATGTTTGGAACATTTTGGTTGTTTAGTTATAAACACTGATCTACATATTTATGTGTAATATGTATCTTTTTGTAAGAAAAGCAGTGTTTCCATGTATTTACGCTGGGCAGACATCTGAAGTGCACTATTACATGACACTGATGCTCACAGAGATGGATTCCACTCCTGTTTTCCTCTCCCTTGTGCTTCACCTGATACATAATAAAATCTCCAATGATAGAACACAGGGTGTTCTATCTATCTATTTATTCTGTGTTCTAGAACACAGGACCACCCTGCCTTTTCTGTGATGAATGCCAAGGTTTGAGAAATGTTTTACCTGGGAGTGCTCACTCAACAGCCCAGGTGGTAGCACTGAGCAGATCTGTGCCTCAGTGTCATCTATTCAAATCCGGGAAGGTCAGTTGAGGTCCTCCTGCCCAAACGCTGGGCGGAGAGACACAAGCCCCAGATTATAGAACATTCCCTGAAATAGACAAGAACTCCCAAATGGTTCTGCATATCTCCCAGAGTTACAATGAAACCTTCTTAATATTTATGTTAGTATCTAGAGAAGGAATTTAGCTTCCAATATAAATATTTTTGTAAATAAAGCCAGTTCAGTGAGACCTGAAGGATTTTTGTGGTCCCTTTCACTACACAGAGGATGTTCCTGCCTCATATCCTCTCTAGCCTTTTAGCTTTCTAGGATTAGTGAAGTTGCAACTACTTTGCCTCCTACCTGAGTCTTCCATCGACAGAGTGAACAGCACACATTGGAGGATAGGATAATGTGTTTCAATCATCAGATTGGCTAAGCTAAAAATGATGCTGGGGAAGGAGCAGAATCACAGGTGCTCTCATATGTGCTGGTGAGGTGTGAGTGGTGGTCATCCACTCCAGAATATTCCAGGAGGAGCTATTTAATTTTAAAAATGGGCTTACGTGCATGTTCTCAGAGCACTGAAAAGTATGGTGCACAGGAAAGGAAACCATCAACATGATGAAGACAACCTACCAAATTATCCTAGGATCAGAGAGGGATATGCACAAAAGTTTCAACAATTTGGGTTATTGTCATCTTTAATTGACAAGGAAGTGACAGTCTCTCCCCAGATATGATGTTGGGAGGGGTTTTTTGTTTTTGTTTTTGTTTTAAGATTTTATTTATTCAATTGAGAGAGAGACAGACACACACTCAGAGAGACACAGAGAGTACAAACAAGGGGACAGGCAGAGGGTGAGGGAGAAGCAGACTTCCCACTGAGCTGGGATGCCAACACAGGGCTGGGTCCCAGGATCTGAAGATCATACAGAGGCAGACACTTAATCATCTGAGCCCTGACCCCCCATTAGGAAATTTTTATGAAATGGTACTAATTAGCTTCTTGGATCCTCAAAAGACCAAGAAAGTTGAAGTGAATCTGAAGCAGACTATACTAGGACATTGGATTGTGCTGAATGTCAAGTTGATAAGACCTGTTCTGTTTCACAAAGGCACTTGTAGATTCTGATTCTGCCATTTACAAGAAAACAGATGATGCATGGCTCTTCCTTGACAGTGAGATAGTCATTGGTATTTGCAGGTGGCAGGAACAGGAAGTCTACAGGGCTCCTCTCTCTGCCAATGTTTACACCCCATTACAGCAAGTTTCCTTTAAAATGCACTGGTCGGGGTACAAGGTGGTGGGTATTATAGAGGGCATGGATTGTATGGAGCACTGGGTGTGGTGAAAAAATAATGATACTGTTATGCTGAAAATAAATAAATGAAAAATAAACAATAATAAAATATATATATAAAAGCACTTCTGTAGGCTGACTTGACTCAGACTAACTCCCTGGCCCCAGCGACCCCAGCTACAGTCACTTGCCTGACTGGCTGGTCACCTGTGTTTCCACTTGTGCCACTGGTTACATGAAAGTATGGGAATGCTGTGTGGTCACGCTTTGTGGATCACAGTGGTGCTCGTCCTTCTCTGGAGAACACAGAATGCAGAATGTGAGTTTCCCCAGGTCTGGTGTGGAAATGGATAAATCCGTGCTGTGGCTACATTCCCTCTACCCCTTTTTAAAAATGGCCAATGTGAGCCAGAAAGGGACTGAAACTAGTTCCTAATACAGTTTCACTTAAAAAATTATTTTGAGCAAATGTGTGCTTTTCTGAAGCTCCTAGAGGTTCTTGCAGCTTTATTCAACAGCATAAACCCATGGGTCACCCCCAGTTTTCCCATGATGTTAAGTGCTGACTGTCCCTTCAGGTGGTACATAACATCTGAAATGGAAAATAGTACTTAAACTCTTCAAAGATTATTGCTTTAATAAAAATGTGCAATTTACTTAACAATACTGAGCTCTGACCCTCTCTCTAAACAGACCTGGGAAGATAAGCTGTAGTCCACGGCTTGGCCCCTGAGCCGTGTCCATAAGTATACAGCACCCCACAGATACCATTACAGTCACAGCCAAATTGACAAGAAATCCTGAAGCACCAGAAATTGCCTTAGCAATGCATTCTCTGATGCCGGGTTCATGGCTTCTGCCTGTTTCCATGTTCATGCTCTATGTAACAGCATTCATTACATACATGTGCCATAAATATTCATAAGAAGCCCAATGAGTGAGTAACAGAAGATGTCCTTGGAAATATTTTCCAAGGGCGCATTTTTTTAAAGGCAACAGATTCCCCCCCCCCCCCCCGGAGTTTGGCATGTTTTGGAGGATGGTTTGTTCTCCACTTTCTTCATTATCATTTTGAAATCTGAGATGCCATGATGACTCACTGGCCTTTCACTTTGTTTAGCCCTGCAGCCTTTCTTATCATTCTTTTTTTTTTTTTTTTTAGAAAAAAAGATTTATATATTTATTTGGGAGAGAGTGATAGAAAGTACAACAGGGGGGAGGAGCAGAGAGAGAGAGAGAGAAAAAAGACTCCAGCCAACTCCCTGCTAAGTGCTGGTTAGCCCAGCTGACCCTGAGATCCTGACCTGAGCTGAAATCAAGAGTCAGGCCCTTTACACACTGAGCCATCCAGGTTGAGTATCAGCCAGCCATGGGTGTCCACATTTAATTCTTTGCTACGCATCTCCACCCTGCTCAATCTGACCCACTTCTTAACGCTGATCAAGGAGCTAGTCAGATCTCCCAATCTGTCTGGGGAACAGCTGACCCAAGAGCCATGCGCCCTGGCCCAGTGTTAATTCCAATGTGAGTCGCCTGGCTTCCGAGCTTCCTAACCAGGCTCTTCTCCGTGAGAGGATACTGCACTAGGTTGGGGGTGAGAGTCATTCTTAAGAATCACAATTGTGGCTGACATTGCTATTCTTTATGCTCAGGCTCAGGCTGAGTGTGTGACAGATGGTCTGTCAGCAATTCTCTGAAGGAAAGAAAACCACACCTAGTTCTTCAGTGGGTAGCTCTCTGCCAGAGGATCAAACCCAGACTGGCCTGCTCAGAGTTTGGAGAAACCCAGCATCCTGGCTCCATTGCCTCCAGGAGAAGCAAATCCCATGCTCATGTTTTGTTGATGTCTGGCTATATGTCCCTTCTTAGTTGCACTTGTGTATGTTTCTTATTTGATTAATTTTATTCTTACAATCACTTTGCCTACTACTTTATGTAGTTACTGGATTTTCATTTTGGTTTTTGTTTTTGTTTTTGTTTTTTTTTCTGGGTTTCGGTAGATAGCCTAGTCCTTTTCTATACTTTCTTTGAAGGTGCTTGTTGAGAATTTACTAGAGACTTCTGGTAGAATTTTTATAATTAATAGCCAAGGCACATGCCAATAATTTCTGAGTAAATATGATGCCCATCTTCCATTCCTTATTCATCATTTTCTTAATTACAAATGTGAAGTACTTTCTGTAGTAGGGTTGTATAATGTGTGTGTGTTTACTGAGAGAGAAAAAGAGAAAGAGACAGAGAAAGAGAGAGATTTATTTTAAAGAATTTACTGACTGTGAAATCTGGCATGTTTGAACTCTGCAGATTGGGCAGATTGGTGGCAGACCAAGCTGATGTGACAGTTTGAGTCTGATCCCTGCCTGGAGGCAGAACTCCTTCACACCTGGGGGCCTCAATCTTTTCTTTTAAGACCTTCAACTGATTAGATGAGGCCCACACAGGTTATAGAGCATAATCTGCTTTTCTCAAAATTTAAGTGAAAATCACATATAAAAAAATACCTCTGAAGTTATATCCAGACATGGATTTGATCAACTATCTGGATCCTCTGACCTACATAAGTTGTCACATAGAATTAACCATCACAAACGTGCATCGTACGTTCTCTGATAAGGGACCAAGAGAAGGAAGAAAACAGATGCGTCAACACAAAAATGCTCATAACAAAATAAGGAAGAAATACTCATAAGAATTAGAGTCCTGGAATGCCCGGGTGGCTGAGTTGGTTCAGCTTCCGACTCTTGGTTTTGGCCCAGGTCATGATGTCAGTGTCGTGAGATTGAGCACCACATGGGGCTCTGTGCTCAGCATGGAATCGCTGGAGATTCTCTCTCCCTCTGCCTTTGTCCCACCCACCACTTGCACTCTGAACAAAGAAACAAATGAACAAAGTCTTATGAAAAAAAGAATTAGAGTCCTTATTTCTGTAACTGGTCACATGGTCATAGCTGGTATTCTACCTGCTACTTTGGCTGCTCGTTCTACATTACATTCACTGTGAACAAGCACCTCAGCTGGTCATGATTCTTTATCTGGTGGAGTGATCCAACCTTTCATTCCTGAGTTTTGTGGACTACCAGTAGTTCTGCCTGGATTGGGCAGCTGTCCTTTTTCACTGACTTTCATACCAGGGCTTGCTGGTTCAAAGGAATCTCTTATACTACAGACATGCCCTCCATTTCCTCCACAGTGGATTAGCAGTCTCATTTTTCTGTGTAGTCAGGTCATTAAACACCTTACTTCTCATCATGTCATCTGTGAAGAGATAAGGATTTGGGCAGAAAGCTCCTGTGAATTGGCCGGCAAACACCCAGCAAACACGCTTCATGTGCTACAAGTCTGCAGTGCTGCCCTCTGGGCCTGGCCTGGGATCCCGAGTTCCAGCAGCTTGAACCCTGTGAGAAAGCCCTCAGTGAGTCAGGAACTGGTGAGGCCACCACCTCCTGCTACTCAGCCTCCTGGGGTACCCTCCCTGGCTCAGGCAGATGGGACCTGGGCCCTCACCCTCACTTAGATTTTCAGCCTTCCTTTTCTAGGGTCCTGTCCATCGAGCCCTCCGGTTGAGGAACCCTGAGTCACACCCCATGAGTCCACATGTCAACCAGAAGGAAATGGTTCCTTTCAGAGCTGCGGAATACCCTCAGAAACTTTCACGTCCCCACTGAGGCCATCCCCAACCATTGGTGCCACACTGGGCTGAAGAGTCAGAGGCTGATACCCGGCCATACTCCGTCCCTCAACTGTGCTCCCAGAAAGCTCCCCTGCGCAGGGGCCCTCGGGTGGGCAGCGTGTTCTCGGCGTGTTTTCCAGATGGCCACAACATGCACTGAGCGAGAAAGCACTCTAGGCCACGAGAGACAGTGCAGTTTGAATAGTCACCCAACGCCGGTCAATTCTCACGAGCTCTCTGCCCAAATCGATACCGATATCAATTTGGGCAGAAAGCTCGCGAGAATTGGCTGAAAAACCTGTGTCAAATTCACTTCATGAGCCACATGTTTGCAGGGCCACCCCCTGGGCCTTGCACAGGATCCTGAGTTGTCCCGGCTCGAACCCTGCCAGTAAGCCCACAGTGTGTCAGGCACAGGCAAGACCACCACCTCCTGCTACTCAGCCTCCTGAGGTACCTTTGGTGGTACTGGTAGATGGGGTCTGCCATGTCCCTAGGCCAGGGCCCTGACCCTCACCCGGTTTATCAGTCTTCCTTCTCCAGGGTCCTGTTCCTCGAGACCTCCAATTGGGTATGACTCAGGGCCCTGCCACCAAGAGGAAATGCTGCCTTTCAGAGCTGCACAAAAACCCTCAGAGCAAGAGAAAACTTCATGCCCCCACTGAGGCCATCCCCAACAGTCAACACCAAACTGGGAGGAAAAGTTGGAGGCTGATACCTGGCCCCAAACCCTCCCTTAACTCTGCTCTTAGAAAGCTCCCCTGGGCAGGGGCCCTTGGGTGGGCAGGGTCATCTCGGCACATTTTCTGGATGGCTGCAACATGCACCGAGCAAGAAATTGCTCTAGGCCTCAGGGGACAGTGCAGTCCCAATTGCTGCCCAACACCAACCAATTCTCATGAGCTTTCTACCCAAATCAATGGGGGACAGGGCGGTCCAGAGGGCCGCCCAATGCCACCCAATCCTCACGAGCTTTCCGCCCAATTGATTTGGGCGCCCTGTCCCCCGTGGCCTAGAGAGCTTTCTTGCTCGGTGCATGTCTCAGCCATTGGGAAAATACACTGAGACAATGCAGACCACCTGGGATCCAGGCACAGTGGAGCTTTCCCAGAGCAGGGTTGTTGGAGGGGTTTTGGCCAGGTGTCAGCTTTCAACTTTTCAGCCTGCTGTGGCACCGTCGTTTGGGGATAACCTCAGTGGGGGCATGAAGGTTTCTCTCACTCTGAGGGTTTTCTGCAGCTCTGAAAGTCACCATTTCTAGCTTGGTCGCAGGTGGACTCGTGGCATGGGACTGAGGGTTACCCAATTGGAGGGCTTGAGGGACAGGACCCTGGAAAAAGAAGACTAAAAAACCAGGTGAGGGTTCAGGCCTGGGCCTGGGGCATGGCAGGCCCCATCTGCCAGCGCCAGGGAGGGGACCCCTGGAGGCTGAGGAGCAGGAGGCATTGGCTTCACCTGCACCTGACTCACAGAGGGCTTTCTGGCAGGGTTCGAGCCAGGACAACTCAAGATCCCCGGCCCGGCAGACATGCGTCACATGAAGGGAGTTTGCTGGGGGTTTTCTGGCCAATTCTCATGAGCTCTCTGCCCAAATTGACAAAGATTTTTGCAGAAAACTAGTGAGAAATGGTTGGTGTTGGGCAACCCTTCGGACTGCCCTGTCCCCTGTGGCCTAGAGCACTTTCTTGCCTAGGGCCTGTCTCGGCCATCTGGAAAACGTGTGGAGACGACGGGGCCCACCCGGGGGCCACAGTGCAGGGGAGCTTTCCTGGAGCAGAGTTGAGGGAGGGGTTGTGGCCAGGCGTCAGCCTCCAACTTTTGACCCACCGTAGCGCCAGAGTTTGGATATGGCCCTGTTGGGTCACAAAGGTTTCTCTCACTCTGAGGCTTTTCCACAGCTCTGAAAGGCATGGGTGGCAGGTGGACTTGTGGGGTGTGACTCAGGGTTCCCCAATTGGAGAGCTCGAGGGACAGGACCTTGGAAAATGATTCCCCTTTCTCCATAACTTCTCCAACACTTGTTTCCTGTGCTGTTCATTTTGGCTATTCTAACTGGTGTAAGGTGGTATCTCAAACTGGTTTTGATTTGAATCTCCCTGATGATAATGATGATGAACATTTTTTCATGTGTCTGTTAGCCATTTGTATGTCTTCTTTGGAGAAGTGTCTGTTCCTCTCTACTCATTTTTTGACGAGATTATCTGCTTTTTTTTTTTTTTTGGTGGGAATGCAAATTTATTTATTTATTTTTATGTGTATATTTTTAATTTATTTATTTTCAGAAAAACAGTATTCATTATTTTTTCACCACACCCAGTGCTCCATGCAATCCGTGCCCTCTATAATTCCCACCATCTGGTACCCCAACCTCCCACACCCCTGCCACTTCAAACCCCTCAGATTGTTTTTCAGAGTCCGTAGTCTCTCATGATTCACCTCCCCTTCCAATTTACCCCAACTCCCTTCTCCTCTCTAACACCCCTTATCCTCCATAATATTTGTTATGCTCCACAAATAAGTGAAACCATATGATAATTGACTCTCTCTGCTTGACTTACTTCACTCAGCATAATTTCTCCCAGTCCCATCCATGTTGCTACAAAAGTTGGGTATTCGTCCTTTGTGATGGAGGCATAATACTCCATAGTGTATATGGACCACATCTTCCTTATCCATTTGTCCGTTGAAGAAATGTTCATCATCATTAGCCCTCAGGGAGATTCAAATTAAAACCACATTGAGATATCACCTTACACCAGTTAGAATGGCTAAAATTAACAAAACAGGAAACAGCATGTGTTGGATAGGATGTGGAGAAACGGGAACCCTCTTACACTGTTGGTGAGAATGCAAGTAGGTGCATGCAGCCTCTTTGGAGAACAGTGTGGAGATTCCTCAAGAAATTAAAAATAGAACTTCCCTATGACCCTGCAATTGCACTCCTGGGTATTTGCCCCAAAGATACAGATGTCGTGAAAAGAAGGGCCATCTGTACCCCAATGTATATAGCAGCAATGGCCACAGTCGCCAAACTGTAAATGCCCTTCAACGGACGAATGGATAAGGAAGATGTGATCTATATACACTATGGAGTATTATGCCTCCATCAGAAAGGTTTATCTGCTTTTTTGAGTGTTGAGTGTTGAGTTTGAGGAGTTCTTTATAGATCTTGGATAACAGCCCTTTGTCTGTACTGTCATTTGCAAATATCTTCTCCCATTCCATGGGTTACATCTTTGTTTTATTGACTGTTTCCTTTGCTGTCCAGAAGCTTTTGATCTTGATGAAGTCCCAAAAATTCATTCTTGCTTTCATTTCCTCTAGGATTTTGATAGATTCCTGCCTCACGTTGAGGTCTTTTATTCATTTTGAGTTTATCTTTGTGTATGGTGTAAGAGGATGGTCAAGCTTTATTCTTCTATATATACAGCTGTCCAATTTTCCCAGTACCATTTATTGAAGAGTCTGTCTTTTTTCCACTGAATATTTTTTCCTGTTTTGTCAAAGACTATTTGATGATAGAGTTTTGCATTCATACCTGGGCTCTCTCATCTGTTCCACTGGTCTATGTGTCTGTTTTTGTGCCAGTACCATGCTGTCTTGGTGATCACAGCTTTGTAGTAAAGCTTGAAATCAAGCAACATAATGCCCCTGGTTTTGCTTTTCTTTTTGAACATATCCTTAGCAATTTGGGATTTTTTCTGGTTCCATACAAATTTTGGGATTGCTTGTTCCAGCACTTTGAACAATGCTGGTGGAATTTTGACCGGGATGGAATTGAAAGTTCCATGGAACCAGGATGGAATTGAAAGCTCTGTGGAGTACAGACATGTTAACAATGTTTATTCTTCCGTTCCATGAGCATGGAATACTTTTCCAACTTTTTGTGTCTTTTTCAATTTCTTTCATGAGTATTCTTTAGTTCCCCAAGTACAGATGCTTTACCTCTTTGGTTAGGTTTTTTCCAAGGTATTTTGTGGTTCTTGGTGCTATAGTAAATGGAATCAATTCTTTAATTTCTCTTTCTGTATTTTCATGGTTAGTGAATAAGAAAGCAAGTTATTTTTGTGCACTGATTTTGTATCTTGCCACATTACTGAATTGTTATATGAGTTCCAGTAGTTTGGGGGTGGAGTCTTTGGGGTATAAAGTATCACATCATCTGCAGAGAGAGAGAGTTTGACTTCTTTCCCAAATTGAGTACGTTTTATTTCTTTTTACTGTCTCTTGTTTCTAGGACTTCTAGTACTATGTTGAACAGGAGTGGTGAGAGTGAACATCCTTGTCGTGTTCCTGATCTCAAAGGGAAGGCTGTCAGGTTTTTCCCATTGAGGATGATATTTGCTGTGGGTTTTGCATAGATAGATTTGATGAAGTTGAGGAATGTTCCCTCTGTCCCTATACTTTGAAGCATTTTAATCAGGAACAGATGCTGTATTTTGTCAAATTCTTTTTCTTCATCAATTGGGAGGACCATGTGGTTCTCTTCTCTTATTGATTTGTTCTGTCATATTGACTGATTTACAAGTATTGAACCACCCTTGCATCCCAGAGATCAAACTCACCTGGTCATGGTGGATAATCCTTTCAATGTACTGTTGGATCCTATTAGCTAGGATCCTGTTGAGAATCTTGGTGTCCATATTCATTGGGATATTGTTCTGAAATTCTCCTTTTTCATGGGATCTTTGCCTAGTTTGAGGGCCAGGTTAATGCCGGCTTCATAGACAGAGATGAGAAGTTTTCATTCTCTTTCTATTTATCTCTTTTTCTATTTATTTTCCTTCTGTTTTCTGTTTATCTAAAGAACCACATAAGCATTGGCATGGGGTCATCATGTGAAAGTTTCTACAAATGCTAGTATGGCAAATTTTTAACTCATGTTGACTGTACTTCCCCAATGGCAAGTCTTACAGGTAACGCCCAGAAGTCAAGACAAGGATTGTGAGCAATGAGCATCCACTTGGACACTGTGCCTTCTCTTGAGGGAAGCCTGGTGATTCTTGGGCCTCAGTTTATTGTACACCAAGTAGCACCTCAATAAACCTGGGGGGAAATGTCATCACCACTGAAAAACATGTTCACAGGGTGGTAAATGAACAAAACCACACTTCAGAATCTCTGTTAATGAGTCAGTAATAACTTCACCTAGCAATAAACCTCACCTCTGAGCAGGCTTTAGATTTCCCTCATGGCATTTAAACAAGCATGAGAAAAGAAAAGGCACCATCATGGTCTTTGTATGCTGTGTGAAGGAACAGAGACTTGAGGACTACTAGATGATAAACTGGGCACTGAAGTTTTGGTGCCCTGGTTCCAAAGCCCAAGTACTTTCTCTCCACATCTCCACTGCCTGGAAGGGACTGTAAATTTCTACTGAGTTTGGCATCAACTATGGCTTTAGTCCTTGCTTGAGAGAGCCTCCTGTGGGGACACATGCCAGGTGCAAGACATCAGGTCTAGTCCTTGCTCAGCATTCAAGTACGTTTAGCATCCAGTGGGTATTTCCCACACTGATGCTTCACTGTTTCTCCTTCCCTCACTCACAAACTCTTTTTGGATTACAGGCAGTTTCAGATTTAATCCTCCCATAGTCTTCATAGTCTGGAGTTCTGGAGCAGTGTTCCTTGCTGTATCAGTCAGGCCCTGGGGCAGTCACATCCCACATTCACCTCTGGAAGGAGTTGAGGAAAATTCGCTCCAAATTTCCCCAATTGGGATCTAACATTTCACTTTAGATAATGTTGCCAAAAGTGGAAATGCAGTTGACTTTTGGGTAATCTGTCTTCTTCAACTAGGCCAGCCATTGTTTCTGTGTGATTATCAGAAGACCCTATTCTTCAGGGATTGAGCATTAAGGTGGGCACCTGGCTTCCTTACAAAGAGGAACAAAGAATGGGCTATGTGTTGCAAGTTGGAGGAAGAAAAGGTCAGGGATGGGAGAGGAAAAACACCACCTAGCTTTTTGCCAAAATGACCACTTAAAATAGGCTCTTGCTTGCTTATGTGGACCTTTTTTTTTTTTTTTTTTAAGATTTTACTTATTTATTTGACAGACAAAGGCCACAAGTAGGCAGAGAGGCAGCCAAAGAGAGAGAAAGAGAGAGAGAGAGAGAGAGGAGGAGGAGGAAGCAGGCTGCCCGCTGAGCAGAGAGCCCAATATGGGGCTCGATCCCAGAACCCTGAGATCATAACCTGAGCCAAAGGCAGAGGCTTAACCCACTGAGCCACCCAGGCGCCCCTATGTGGACCTTTTGAAGGAAACAAACTTAGGTCATCATTTTGAATAAATATAAAATGAGACAAATTATGGTTTGAATTTTCCTTTTTGATCATGTATATGTATGAAATATCTTGCAATTGAATGGACTTTGTTTACCCTGTCAGTGTCAATGTTTCCCTCCACAAAACAAAACCTGAGACAGCTAGACTGATACATATCACTTATTCACTCCAGAAACTCCTAGAAATCCATAAACTCCAGATTATTGTTCCCAAGCCATAAACAGGGAGACTCTTAGGATCATGAAGGTTACCTGGTGGACTCCATGGGTTAATGCAGCACTCAGAGCCAAGGAGTGGACCTTATGAAGAAAAAGATTCCTGAGAGCATAAGGAAGACACCAGGCACATCAGACCATGAGGTAGATGAAGGGTCTAAGGTTTCAAGATCAGAAGACTCGGTAGAGTGTCCTCACTTCCAGATACTGCTGAGGTAGGAAGGAAATAGCTGCATGAGTAGCAGAAGACTTAAAGCCAGAAGCATTTTGGTGATCATGTGCATCTGACTTGGCTGTTTGAGGGACGAGTGTGGAAGGAATTTGCACAGAACACCTTATGGCTCATTGGATACAGTGACACAGCAATGGCCAGGACGTGCTCCCTGATCAGCAAGTATACGGGTTGGGAACCTGTGCGTGTGAGAGCATTCTGCTAAGTAGTTAGTAAGTTCCTGAAACCCAGGCATGTTTATAGGGGGCAGCTCAGGACATAGCTTTGGGGCAGGGCTGACTCAGCAAGTCCTGGGTGAGTCAAACCACAAACTTATGTCAAGTTCCCAGGGGATGGTGGGCTGGGTCTTGAAAAACTGGGGAGGCAGAGCTGTGGGTACAAGGGGAATAGACTGAGAGCTAACTTGTCAGAATCTGAGTAGAGCTCTGAAGGGAAGTTTACCTGAGCCTTGGCGGCCAGGGCCCTTCACAGTCTACTTCAAAGGAACAGAGACTCTCAGTGCTGGAATGAAACAGCGGGGCACATAAAACTATATGCCTTCATTTTATTTTATTTTTTAAAAGATTTTATTTATTTATTTGACAGAGAGAGAGACACAGCGAGCGAGCGAGAGAGAGAGAGAGAGCACAAGCAGGGGGAGTGGGAGAGGGAGAAGCAGACTCTCCACTGAGCAGGGAGCCCAATGTTGGACTCGATCCCAGGACCCTATAATTATGACTTGAGCTGAGGGCAGACGCTTAATGACTGAGCCACCCAGGCACCCATATACACCTTCATTTTAGAAGAGAGAAGACTTGGATTCATTCTAATATGTAAGGGAACTGCTGGATGATATGGTTGTTCTATATCCATTTTTAAAGTACTCTCTACCCCCAACGTGGGGCTCAACCTCATGACCATGACATCGAGAGTCTCTCACTCTTCTGTGTCAGCCAGGTGCCCCTATTTTGAATTTTTTTTTTTTTTTTTAGAAAAATTGATACTGTTTTCCATAGTGGCTGTACCCTCTTACAGTCCTAACAACAGAGCCTGTTTACAGTCCCACCAAAAGAGCACAGTTCCCTTTCCTCTAGATCTTGGCAAACCTTCTTGTTCGGTCTACTGGATACTAGTCATTCTGACAGGTGACAGGTGACATCATTTTGGGCTTTGATTTGCATTTCCCTGATGATATGAATATTTTGGATATGAGACATTTAACAATTAGGTAGTTTGCAAGTATTTTCTTCTCTTCAGTATGCTGTTTTTTCAGTGTGTTGATGACTGGAGATTTCCTTTGCTGTACAGAAGGCTTTTAGTTTGATGCAGTCCCATTTTATTTTTCATTGTAACTTTTGCTTCTGATGTCAAATCCAAAAATCAGTGTCAAGAGGGAAGTCAAGAAACATTCTTCTAAAAAAATGTGTTAAGGGGGATAAATGAATAGATCTCTGTTGATTCCTCTGTGCCCCATTGTTTTAATAGACTCTTGGCTGGCTTAGTTAGCACATCATCTGACTCTTGATCTCAGAATCTGGTGTTCAAATTTTGTTCATGAAATTTATTATAAAAAATCAGGGGTGCTAATAACATTCTGCCCAATTTTCAGCTACGTATTTCATGGGTGTAGCTGTTTTGTTGAAGTCCTTGACACATTGTGACTTTGTTGTTGTGGATCGGGTGGGATAGACATTCAGTTGCATTGCTTTACTTGAGGTAGCCCAGTGTTTCCAAAGCCACTTTTTTGGTGTGATTTTATTTTATTTTATTTTTTATTTTATTTTTTTTCATTTATTTATTTTCAGCATAACAGTATCATTATTTTATCGCCACACCCAGTGCTCCATGCAATCTGTGCCCTCTATAATACCCACCACCTGGTACCCCGACCTCCCACCCCCCCGCCACTTCAAACCCCTCAGATTGTTTTTCAGAGTCCATAGTCTCTCATGATTCACCTCCCCTTCCAATTTACCCCAACCCCTTTCTCTCTACCTCCCCATGTCCTCCAAAGCCACTTTTGGTGGAGACTATTGCTTCCCTATTTTATATTCTTGGAGCTTTTGTTCTAAATTAATTGACTACATATGTGTGGGGTTTTTGCTGGATTTTCTGCTCTGAAAGCATGATGCCTCCTGTTTTGTTCTTTCCCCAGATGGCTTTGTCTATTCAGGGCCTTCTGTGGTATCATTCACTTTGTAGGATTATTGGTTTTATTTCTGAAAATGCCATTAGATCTTGATGGGGTTTTCACCAAATATTTAGATTGCTTTACACACTGTGGACCTTTGGATTACATATATTCTAGGGATCCATTAGCATGGGGTGTCTTCAGACTTAATTCTGGCTTTTTCAAATTCTTTCATTAATGATTTAAGTTTTCAGTATGCAGGTCTTTCACCTCTGGGTGAAAATAATTCCTATGTATCTTATTCTTTTTGAGTGATTATCAATTACAAACTATTTTCTTAATTTCTGTTCTTGACAGCACGTTATTCGTGTATAGAGATGAAACTCATTTTTGTATATTAAATCTGTGTCAATAAGTTTAGGACTTAATCCATCTGTTAGTTCTGCAAGGATTTTTGTAGAGTCATTAAGGGTTCAATATATGGCATCATCTTCTCCTAATAAGTAAAAAATTAGCTGGGAATATAGGGTGATGTCATCTAACTGGGAAAAGAGGATACAGATATGCTGAGTGATAGTTTTCAATTTTTCTAAAATGTTTTATGGTTAATGTAAGCACAGGAATCCATAAATATGGCTTGTTTCCTTTCAACTGGATATACAGAGCTTTGGTGTAGACCAGTTATCTTCCACACTACCCCACCGTACACCCTGTGCCTCTTGGGAAGCATCCACCATTCTCCCTACTTCCTATCCTGAACTCAGGGCCTGTTTAAGCTTCTCAGAAAATATTTCTCGAAATAGTGCACTTTTTTCACAGATTTCCTAGAAGACACCCTTCAAGACACTGAATTTTACAGAACTGTTTGGATGTCTCTGAATCCTTGAAGATGCCCAACATTGACTGTGGCTTGCTTTGCAGACACATCAGGGAACTCCTGCAATGTCTCTTGTGGCCACCAGAGGGGGGGGGGGAGTGTGCTCTTAACAAGGACACTGCTCCACCTCCACACAAGATACAAGTTAACCTCCTTTTCACAATCTCAGCGAATTTCTTCAAGGATAGAATAAATATTATTCTACAAATTCTTGTGGATCTATTGACCAGTCCCTTTTTACACATACAAATACATAACATTATAAATGACTGAAGGAAGGTCCATGGACCCTGCCCTCAGAGGAGACACAAAATGAACCCCATATGGGTCACAATTTTAATTTAAGAGCTAAAGCTATAAACCTCAGAGAAGAACGCCTAAGAAGAAATATTCCTGACCTTAGCTTTGGCATCTGTTTCTTAAGAACGACACCAGAATCAACAAGTGGAAGAACAGGTGCATGGGTACATTGGTCACTGACAAGAATGCCTTCCCTCTGGGCTACACACGTGCTCCCAGGCACCAGGCAGGAACCATAGGAGTCATTTCTTTCTACATACCACTTAGCAGTACCCATTACATTCTCTAATTTAGGGAAGAGGTATGTAGCTTCAGAGCCCTGCTTGGGGTCACCCAGCGACAAAGAGGCTGAGCAGGGGCTAGAACAGCTTTCTCTCTGCCATTGGACTCTGTGTTCCATCCACAACTCACTCCTGGAACTCAGAGTGCAGAAAGCTCCACAGGCCTGGAGACCTCACTGAATCCAAGGGGCAGCGATGCCACCTCTGACTAGGGCTTGTCCCGCATCTGTTGTCTGATGATGCTGTGCCTTGGCACTAAGGACTCTTCCAGTACCAGCCAGCTTTTGTCTGGGTAGGAGGAGGTTTCTCCCTGGGTATAAAGGCTCATGTAACCTCAGAGTTGAGAAGTCTCCTCTGAAGCATCTGCATGCAACTTTCTCGTGAGGTAAGGCCCATAATGCTGGAAGCCCTGGGTTCAAATCCTGCCTGGGACTCAATGTGGAGCATGGAAAGGGGCAGTTTCTTAAAACCTTTGTTTCCTTCATCAAATCGAGACAGCATTTCTACCTTCCTCATGGAATTGTTAGGGGGATTGACGGACATGATTCATTCTCTCAAAAGATACTGAGTAATCCTTAGCTTTGCCTGTTAAAATTAGCCCACTGGGAGCACATTGCTGTCATGGGCTCTGGGTTTCTGCCTTACTGTGTCCCTTCAGCCTGCCAGTCCAGGCTCCCCTGACTCAGTTGTCCTTCCAGAAAGCCTTCATCCCCTCCAGTATGGGATCCCACAACACTGGGGCTCATCCATCAGACCCAGGCCAGCCCTGGGACCAGATGTCACCCAGAGCTTGTGTCCGGAACATGGACAATCCTCATTGTGGAGACTGGCAGGCAGGAGCCCCCACAGCTGTTACCCATTTTTGGAACAAATATTGGGGTGCCTTGTGATGGGGCTCTTTCTCCCCAAAGCAGGGAAATGAGCTTCTCTCAGTTCCATCACGACTGTCCCGCTTTTCCCGCACCGTGTAATCATTCGTACGTATTCGTACGTGGGCTTCCTTGGATGCCTGGGTCCCAGAGCCTTTTTGTAGTTGGAGTTGAAAGTATTTTATGGGCATCATTTTGGTTTTTGTTGGACCTATTAGTAGGATGAAGCCTGGCCACTCCCTACAAGCCAACACAACGCCTGTGCCATGGACCAATATGGCAGTGCCCAGCCCATGGCAGCCCTTCCCTTAGTGCTCAGAGCTCTCCTTTCTCACTGAGTCCCACTCACTGGTGTTTCTCTCTCTTCCTGCAGAGAGAGCCCCAAATGTCCTCTCTCTGAAGATGTACCTTCTGTGCCTGGTTAGCTCCATGTTATGGCAGAGAAGACAGGAATTACTGACAATGGTCTCTATTACAACATCAGATCAAGTGGACTCCCCTTTACCAGACTTTGTGGGAGAAAAGGGGGTCCCAGCAGGAAGCACAGCCCCCTCTCTCAGACAGGCTCAACTTGAGGGATGCCAAGTTTGGGGTTGGAAGGGTCAGGGGGTCACAGCTAGAGGATCCTGAGGGGTGTTGACGAGCTGTGTCCAGTGCCAAATCCCCTAGTTAAGGCTCTGTCCATCCTGCAGCTTCCATGAGCAGCCAATGTGTTTTGTAAAGGCCTCTCTTGCTCACACAAGTTCAAGTGGTTCTTGCTGTTGCCACTAAAACTACTGGATGAACACTTGTCTGTAACCCACTGACATGCACTGTCCTTAGAGGTTCCTCCCTGAGAGGATGGGGTTCAGCCAGGAAGGACAGGGATCAAGCTGAGAAGAGTGGCCTGGCCTGAACCCCTCTGCTGGCCTGGAGCAGGGTGTGGTTGCTCTAGTTAGAATCTCAGTTACAAAGCACGGGGGGCTGGAGGGGCTGGAGTGTGTCACCAGACAGGGCATGGGTGAGGTGTGTTCCAGGACACAAGGCAAGGAATCTTGTGGGAGAGGACATATGCGGGGCATTGTGCGCAGGCTCTCCATGCTCTATGGTCACTACCAATACCCCGATGGCATCACTGGTGGCTTGTCCTCCTCATGTTTCAGTTCTCATCTATAGAACCCGGGATCCTTCCTTACCAAAGCAATTCTTCTCCTTAATAAAGAGGGCATAGAGGAGCCAGCAGCCAGTCCCCCCAAAATGTGGTTAAAGTGTGTTTCAGTATTCGTGTTTATAGGAATCATTCCTAAAGAAACAGAGATTTATAGCACAGACATGCTTATCAGTTACATTATGAGAGTCAAATAATTGGAAATGGCTTAGTTATTCAATGATATGTCTGCTGAATGCTGTCACTGAGAATGCCCAAGGGGACAGCAGTGACAGTGCCTGTGCACTGTGGGGACATATGGTAGAACAAGAGCTCAGTCCTGGAAGCTTCCCTGACCCACTCTGACACACACACACACACACACACACACACACACTACCCTTAAAGGGGAAGTCAGGGAAGAAGGACACTGTGTCACTGTGTCTTATGGGCAATTATTTCTTGGTAGAAGGAATGTGACTTTTTTCATATTTAAATCATTATTTACTAAGTAAACATAGTCTGGATAACACCTAAAGAACTATTTACCTTATTACCTAACTTATTAGCAATAAATGAGAATATTTAAGATATAATTTTAATATTTTATAATATGCCCATTAGAATACTCTAAATGTAGACTATCCAGGAAAATAAAAGAATTGAAAGTTGTCTCATGGCCCCAGACATTTCTCTTGTGCTTTCTGCTTTTCAAGGCATCCTTGTAAAAGGGAACCCTATCACAGATAATGAAAATAGTTCATTTGGGGGATTCCTGTGATCTTTGTTCTTTCAGGAACATTCCTATGTAATAAAATGTAATTTGTATAAAAGAATTAGAAAATGTGAATCATTCTTATAATCTGCAGACAGACACAGATGCCCATATTGTAGGATTCCAGGCACATGAAAAACCAAGACGAGGTAAAGAGCGGTTTCAGGGACTGGGGTGAGGGAATGAGCAGTGAGTGATTAGTAGCACAGGTGTCTCTGATAGAAATGTTGTAGAAGTAAGTGATTGTGCCAAACTCTGAATGTACCTAATGAGACCTCGATATACCATTGAAAAATATGTGAGTAAAACTTTATGTAAACTCAAATTCTACTTATTTAATGAACAAAAACTATTAAGGCATTACACAGTTGTATACAAAACACAAATATTATAAAGAAGGCAATGACAGGGGAGGGGAAGGCATTTTGGGGGGCTGCAGCCTTCACCAGCTAATGCTCGGGTTCTAAGGCTGGTTGCTTCACTGAGGGCTCTTCAGGAACCCCAGGAGCAGGGGCAGGACCCTGCTGTATCGCCCTTGACCCGCAAGGACAACAAGAAGCCCCAGTTCAGGTGTATCTTCTCTCTCTTTATTTCCGCAAGTCTACACACTTATAAACGTTTACATGACCAATCAGTGAGCAGGGTACAGGAGGGAGCAAATCAGACTGTGCACCTAAACGAACAACTTCGCTAGCAACCAATGCTGTTTACTTCCTCTTTGGGCGTTCCGCTTAGTCTCACGAGGCAATCCTAACCTGGCAACTAGCCAGGCGCCATCTTTTTTAATGCTGGAGGCCGCTCTGGCCAGGGGCCTGCCTCCGACATCTGTCCCTTTTTTCTATTATGGCAGGGATCGTGCCTGTCTTAGGTTGTCAGTGGCGGGGAATATCCTTACCCGTCATCAGATGGCAGATATCAATGATCTGCGTCCTGTCTTAGGTTGGTATATTTCCCCCACCAATCTTACCCGTCGTTGACTACCGATCCAGCATACTTAGCCACACTTGGTGGGATGTTCCAGCCTCCATGGCTAACAAGGCCTGCACCATGGCTTGCTGTTGCCTAGGTTGCTGTCACCTCCAAATTTGCAGTTTCCTTACTAGTAGAATCAAGCCCACTACGAGGATTGTCATCAGACCAATTACGCTAGCCCATTGTTTTGTAAAGGTTAACACATCTTGCAGTATTTTGATTATCTCTGGGAGGGTTGCAAGCTCAACTCTGGTGTTATTTATCCTTGTTATTCCTAGTAGCAGGTGCTGAGTGTAGTTTTGGAATTCTGCGGGCAAGTATTGGGAGAGCTGTCGGGAGACATTCTGTAAGTCACTCATATTAGTATAGGCTATGGGAGTTACACAAATTGCCGGGAAGGGTGCTATACATCCCAGTCCCAATAGGGCCCCCAATATGTCCACTTGTTCTTGAACCAAATCCACTCTCTGGTTGACTATCAGGATTCCTGCTTGCAGATGTGCATTGATCTGAGTCTGTGTTTGAAGGGCAGCCGCCGTTCCTTCTGCAAGGGTGTTCACAGCTTCCGCAGTGGGTATAGTTGCAGCAAGCGGGACTGCTGCTGCCATGGCAGCTGCTGTAGATATAGCCAATGCTGTCACAATGGCGGCTGTGATACCAAAATCTCTCTTCTTTCTGGATAGCACTACTGGAATGGAAACTGGGATAGGAACATGGGTAGGGATACACATAATCACAGCCAGCTTGAAGGCCGTGACATTCCAGCACTGGGAAAAATAGCAATTCTTAGTGCAATTCAACGTATCTTTCAGCTCGCTAGCATTTGTTACGAGGAAAAGGAACGGGGGCGAGACGCATATGGGAGTGGGCTGATAAGTAATATTATTGGGACAAGACACATTAACTGTTGTCTCAAAGGTACTAGAGTCATTTTGTTTATAAGAACACTTGAGGAATTTGCCACCATTTAACATGGACACTGCTGAGATATCAGTGCATGCTCCTAGCAAGTTATAGACCTGCCATGCATCAAAGGGAGAGGAGGGATTGCCTTGCTTAGGATTTTGAAAGGAATAATTGTATCCTGTAAAGGTATTATTTTTATAAGTAGGAAAGTGTGGAGTGAATGTAAAGCTATGCATTTCATTGATGTAAACTGAGCGCAAGGTACTCTGACATCCAGACCACTCCGGTGGCCATACCCTGTTATTGGTGCACCTGGGCAACTTAAAAGGTTGATATGGCCCCGAGGCATAAATAGGTTTCACAGGGACCGAACCCTGGATCACAGGTGATCCCATTGAGGTATGTTTAGCAAGCCTTCATCTAGGAACCATGGAGCCACCTTTTCCACTATATTCAAAAAGGCCTGAGCAGTTTTTGCTTTTAGTGGAGTTCCATTGGATTTCAGCAGGTCTTTTAAAGACCCTTCCAACCGCACTTTAGATACTTCAGATCCCATTATGAACACACAGACAACAGATGCAGACGTTAAAGACACTAACTAGCACATTAACTTTTTACACGCATATACTTCAGTCGACCTTTACTCCCTGCTTTACCGCGGAATTCCCAATTTTGAACGTGCCCTTTACTCCCCGCTTTACCGCGGAATTCCCACTTTTGGACGTGGCTAATGTCCCCGCTTACCTGCGGACCTTTACTCCCCACTTTCCTGCGGATTACCTTGCAAGATTTCTTTATTTAGTTCCCGGGTTTCGGCACCAGTTATCGCCTTCGACCGCAAGGACAACAAGAAGCTCCAGTTCAGGTGTATCTTCTCTCTCTTTATTTCCGCAAGTCTACACACTTATATACGTTTACATAACCAATCAGCGAGCAGGGTACAGGAGGGAGCGAATCAGGCTGTGCACCTAAACGAACAACTTCACTAGCAAACCAATGCTGTTTGCTTCCTCTTTGGGCGTTCCGCTTAGTCTCACGAGGCAATCCTAACCTGGCAACTAGCTAGGCGCCATCTTTTTTAATGGCGGAGGCCGCCATGGCCAGGGACCTGCCTCCGACACTGCTGGACCTCCAGGTCAGGCAAAGGGGTTGATGGTTCTTCCATCTCAGGAGAGTGAATTAGAGCCCTGACTACCACCTGCACTGGTCCCAACAAGGCAAGTGCTGTCACTGTTTTTCCTGATGGGTAAGCCACAGCAGATGGGATGGGGTGGGCCAGCTCAGGCTCCAAAGATGCAGCAGGTTCCAGAGAAGGTTCTGGGACCAGCTCCTGAGGTGGATCAGGACCTTGCTCTGGGGCTGGTGCTGTAGCTCCAAGAAGAGAAAGTATCATCAGCACGACCCACTTCCCTTTTGCCTTATAATAAAAGAAACTTTTCCCACCACTCAGTGTGATCTGCTTTCAAGACCCAATTCCTGGAAGGTCTCCTCAACTGAAGCCCATGGGGACAGGGATCTTAGACTACTCACTCCACTTGGCCCAACCTGTAGCCCACACTGTCTCCTTCTCAGGCTCCCATGAGCCACCCCCAGTCCTCCTCACCCCCAGGCTCTGGCTCTGTGGGCTCAAGCTGTTGCAGCTGTGAGAGCAGAAGCTGGACACAGCATTCCAGGTCTGAGCCTGGCATATTGAGCCCCAGGTATGCCAGCAGCATATTCAGGCTGGGTAATTCTGGGGGCTGGAAAAGATCCCCAAGATATGGTTCTAGCCATGTGCTCAAGATGGAATAGAGTGCCCTAGGGACAGACAGGTAGGCAGAGAAGTCAGAGGACAGGGCACCCATCCTAACCAATATCCCAGGGAACCCCTGTGGGAAACTGGGCCCCTGGGTTTCCAGTTCCTGTCAGAGTCCAGTCCTAGTCCTGGTCCGCCTGTGATCTGGCAGTCCTGCCTGAGACAGGCCTGGTCACAGACAGCAGGCTGGCAAAAAGGCACTGTGAGTGGGAGTCTTTGATTAACGGTGTGACCATTTCTGTCCTTAGACCGAGGAGTGTGCCCAGCTCAGGGTACTCTGTTAATAAACAGTTTGAAAGGATTTATTGTGTTTACAAAAAATTCTGTATTATGACTTTTAATGTTTTTGTGTCTTTGCTTTGGTTTTCCCAGAGGCATTCCAGATACTCATTTCCTGTCCATAACTTCACATTTTGGTATTTTCTCTCAAATCTTGTAGTCTCTTTTTTTAGGTTTTTTTTTTTTTTTTTTTTTAGCAGTTTTCTCTTCTCCCTTCCCATTCTCATACAGCACTGTCTGCTACCTTTTTTACTACTTTCCATTTCACTTAGGAAGTAATGTTTCGATATGCTGCTGCTTCTTCCCTGAGGTCTGTACTTTTCTCACTGAGTTTTTCTAACTCTAATTTATGGTGTCATTCAATATCCTGTTTCATTTCCCTAATGCCTTTTTCTTCATTTTGGGGAAAAAAGCACATGAAAGTATATAAAGTTTGTCAGGAATTTATGCCTTCATTTTCTTCAGTGGAGCTATTCTGAAGGTACTCCCCTTTCATCTTACAGCCTGGGAGTCCATAGCACTATGTTTCTGTCGCTAAACTTGTTTTCTTGGATTTGTAGAAAACAGTACGTCTTAAGCAGACCTCTAGATTCACAGAGATCTCTCTCTCTCTCCTATTGTTGCTCTGATATGCTCAAATCCATGACGGCTTGGTTCTGGAGATTTTCTAGATGTATCCCCCTACCACTCATTCATTGGGGTCTGCTCTCTCGCTACTTCTACTGCAACTGTCCTTCGCCATTTTGGTTCTGTTCTTTAATGTAGTGAGCAGCCTATATAACTTAGAAGGGACAACTGCCTTCATCTTCCCCAAATCTATAGCCACTCTTTTACATGGTTATCTATTTTCAGATTCATTTAACATTAAAGTGATTGTCAAATATGTACATGTGTTTAAATTATTTCATTCTAGAATTTCTTCTAGGCTTATTTTTAATAAGTAATTTATTCTTTTTTTTACTTTTTAAAAAAATTTTTACAAAAGTTATTTATTTTATAGAAAGAGAGAGAGAGCACAAGTAGACAGAACAACAGAGAGACAGAGAGGGAGAAGCAGGCTCCCCGCAGAGCAGAGAGCCCCATGTGGGACTCAGTCCCAGGACCTCAAGATCATGACCTGAGCTGCAAGCAGACACAATGCATGGAGCCACCCAGGTGCCCCCAGGGCATGTATTTTAATACTTAATTCTTTCTCTTTGTTATTATCATCAATTATCAAGCATATTGAATTCCACTTTTACAACCTGTAATGGTGACTAATGCATTTTTTAAATAGTAAATTTTTAAAAATAATTTTTAATTTTTTTCAATTTATTTATTTTCAGAAAAACAGTATTCATTATTTTTTCACCACACCCAGTGCTCCATGCAATCCGTGCCCTCTATAATACCCACCACCTGGTACCCCAACCTCCCACACCCTCGCCAATTCAAACCCCTCAGATTGTTTTTCAGAGTCCATAGTCTCTCATGATCCATCTCCCCTTCCAATTTACCCCAACTCCCATCTCCTCTCTAACACCCCTTGTCCTCCATGATATTTGTTATGCCCCACAAATAAGTGAAACCATATGATAATTGATTCTCTCTGCTTGACTTATTTCACTCAGCATAATCTCTTCCAGTCCCGTCCATGTTGCTACAAAAGTTGGGTATTCATCCTTTCTGATGGAGGCATAATGCTCCATCAGTATGTGTATATGGACCACATCTTCCTTATCCATTCGTCCGTTGAAGGGCATATTGGTTCTTTCCATAGTTTGGCGGCCATGGCCATTGCTGCTATAAACATTGGGGTACAGATAGCCCTTCTTTTCACGACATCTGTATCCTTGGGGTAAATACCCAGGAGTGCCATTGCAGGGTCATAGGGAAGTTCTATTTTTAATTTCATGAGGAATCTCCACACTGTTCTCCAAAGAGGCTGCACCAACTTGCATTCCCACCAAGAGTGGAAGAGGGTTCCCCTATCTCCACATCCTCTTCAACACATGTTTTTTCCTGTTTTGTTAATTTTGACCATTCTAACTGGTGTAAGGTGATATCTCAATGTGGTTTTAATTTGAATCTCCCTGAGGACTAATGATGATGAACATTTTTTCATGTGTCTGATAGCCATTTGTATGTCTTGATTGGAGAAGTGTCTGTTCATATCTTCTGCCCATTTTTTGATATGTTTGCCTGTTTCGTGTGTGTTGAGTTTGAGGAGTTCATTATAGATCCTGGATAGCAACCTTTTGTCTGTACTGTCATTTGCAAATATCTTCTCCCATTCCGTGGGTTGCCTCTTTGTGGTTTTTTTGTTTGTTTGTTTGTTTGTTTGTTTTTACTGTTTCCTTTGCTGTGCAGAAGCTTTTGATTTTGATGAAGTCCCAAAAGTTTATTTTCGCTTTTGTTTCCTTTGCCTTTGGAGACAGATCTTGAAAGAAGTTGTTGTGGCTGATATCAAAGAGATTACTGCCTATGTTCTCCTCTAGGATTCTGATGGATTCCTGTCTCACGTTGAGGTCTTTTATCCATTTTGAGTTCATCTTTGTGTACGGTGTAAGAGAATGTTCAAGTTTCATTCTTCTATATATAGCTGTCCAGTTTTCCCAGCACCATTTATTGAAAAAACTGTCTTTTTTCCACTGTATATTTTTTCCTGTTTTGTCGAAGATTAATTGACATAGAGTTGACCATAGAGTTGAGGGTCCATACCTGGGCTCTCTACTCTGTTCCACTGGTCTATGTGTCTGTTTTTATGCCAGTACCATGATGTCTTGGTGATCACAGCTTTGTAATAAAGCTTGAACTCAAGTAACGTGATGCCCCCAGCTTTATTTTTGTTTTTCAACATTTCCTTAGCGATTCGGGGTCTCTTCGGATTCCATACAAATTTTTGGATTATTTGATCCAGCTCTTTGAAGAATACCGGTGGAATTTTGATCGGAATGGCATTAAAAGTATATATTGCTCTAGGCAGTTTAGACATTTTAACAATGTTTATTCTTCCGATCCAAGAGCATGGAATGGTCTTCCATCTATTTGTGTCTTCTTCAATTTCTTTCATGAGTGTTCTGTAGTTCCTCGAGTACAGATCCTTTACCTCTTTGGTTAGGTTTATTCCCAGGTATCTTATGGTTCTTGGTACTATAGTAAATGGAATCGATTCTCTAATTTCCCTTTCTGTATTTTCATTGTTAGTGTATAAGAAAGCCACTGATTTCTGCACATTGACTTTGTATCCTGCCACGTTGCTGAATTGCTGTATGAGTTCTAGTAGTTTGGGGGTGGAGTCTTTTGGGTTTTCCATATAAAGAATCATGTCATCTGCGAAGAGAGAGAGTTTGACTTCTTCATTACCAATTTGGATACCTTTTATTTCTCTTTGTTGTCTGATTGCTGTTGCTAGGACTTCTAATACTATGTTGAACAAGAGTGGTGAAAGTGGGCATCCTTGTCTTGTTCCTGATTTCAACGGGAAGGCTGCAAGCTTTTTCCCATTGAGGATGATATTTGCTGTGGGTCTTTCATAGATTCATTGATGAGGTTCAGGAATGTTCCCTCTATCCCTATGCTTTGAAGCGTTTTATTCAGGAACGGATGCTGGATTTGTCAAATGCTTTTTCTGCATCAATTGAGAGGACCATGTGGTTCTTCTCTCTTCTCATATTAATTTGTTGTATCACATTGATTGATTTGTGAATGTTGAACCATCCTTGTAGCCCAGGGATGAATCCCACCTGATCATGGTGGATAATTTTTTTAATGTGCTGTTGGATCCTGTTGGCTAGGATCTTGTTGAGAATCTTAGCATCCATATTCATCAGTGATATTGGCCTAAAATTCTCCTTTTTGGTAGGGTCTATGCCTGGTTTGGGGATCAGGGTAATGCTGGCTTCATAGAAAGAGTCTGTAAGTTTTCCTTCTGCTTCAATTTTTTGAAACAGCTTCAGGAGAATAGGTGTTATTTCTTCTGTGAAGGTTTGGTAGAATTCCCCAGGGAATCCGTCAGGTCCTGGGCTCTTGTTTTTTGGGAGGGTTTTGATCACTGCTTCAATCTCGTTATTAGATATTGATCTATTCAGCTTGTCAATTTCTTCCTGGTTCAATTTTGGTAGTTTAAATTTTTCCAGGAATGCATCCATTTCATCTAGGTTGCTAAGCTTATTGGCATATAACTGTTAATAACTTCTGATGATTGTTTCTACTTCCTTGGGGTTCGTTATGATATCTCCCTTTTCGTTCATAATTTTATGAATTTGGGCCTTCTCTCTTTTCTTTTGGATTAGTGTGGCCAATGGTATATCGATCTTATTGATTCTTTCAAAAAAACCAGCTTCTAGTTTCATTGATACGTTCTACTGCATCTCTGGTTTCTACCTCATTGATCTCAGCTCTAATCTTGATGATTTCCCTTCTTATGTGTGGAGTTGGTTTGATTTGTTGTTGATTCTCCAGTTCCTTAAGGTGTAGAGACAGCTGCTCTGTTCTGGATTTTTCCATTTTTTTGAGGGAGGCTTGGATGACTATGTATTTCCCCCTTAGGACCGCCTTTGCTGTATCCCATAGGTTTTGGACAGAAGTGTCTTCATTCTCATTGGTTTCCATGAATTGTTTCAGTTCTTCTTTGATCTCCTGGTTGCTCCAAGCATTCTTAAGCAAGGTGGTCTTTAGCTTTCAGGTGTTTGAGTTCCTTCTGAACTTTTCCTTGTGATTGAGCTCCAGTTTCAAAGCATTGTGATCTGAGAATATGCAGGGAATAATCTCAGTCTTTTGGTATCGGTTGAGTCCTGAGACCCAGTATGTGGTCTATTCTGGAGAATGTTCCGTGTGCACTTGAGAAGAATGAGTATTCTGTTGTTTTAGGGTGGAATGTTCTGTATATATCTATGAGGTCCATCTGGTCCAATGTGTCATTCAATGATCTTGTTTCTTTATTGATTTTTCTGCTTCGATGATCTGTTTAATTCTGAGAGAGGCGTGTTAAGATCTCCTACGATTAGTGTATTCATATCAATATAACTCTTTATCTTGATTAACAGTTTTCTTATGTAATTGGCTGCTCCCATATTGGGAGCATAGATATTTACAATTGTTAGATCATCTTGGTGGATAGTCCCTTTAAGGATTATGTAGTGTCCTTCTGTATCTCTGACTACAGTCTTTAGTTTGACGTCTAATTTATCTGATATGAGAATCGCTACCACAGCCTTCTTTTGAGGCCCATTGGCATGAAAGATGCTTCTCCACCCCTTAACTTTCAGTCTGCGTTTATCTTTAGGTTCAAAATGGGTCTCTTGTAGACAACATATGGATTGGACCTGTCGTTTTATCCAATCTGCAACCCTATGCCATTTTATTGGTGCATTTAGGCCATTCACATTGAGAGTGATTATTGATAGATACTTTTTATTGACATCGAGTTACCTTTGAAGTCTTTTTTTCTGTAGACTGTCTCTATATTTATGTTCAATGCTATTCTTGGGATTTTTCCTCTTTTTTAGAACCCCCCTTAATATTTCCTGCAGTGTCGGCTTGGTGGTTGCATAGTCTTTTAAGCCTTGCCGGTCTTGGAAACTCTTTATCTCTCCATCCATTTTGAATGTCAGTCTTGCTGGATAAAGTATTCTTGGCTGCATCTTCTTCTCATTTAGTGCCCTGAATATATCTTGCCAGCCTCTTCTGGCTTGCCAGGTCTCTGTGGACAGGTCTGACGTTATTCTGATGGGTTTCCTTCTGTAAGTAAGGAGCCTCTTTGCCATGTCTGCTTTCAAGAGATTATACCTACAATTATAATTCCTCAATTTGACTATCAGGTGTCGTGATGTTTTTTTGGAATGTATAATCTTGGGTGGAGACCGTTCAGCCTCTAGTACATGAACGCTGAGTCCATTCGTGAGATTGGGAAAATTTTCATGAAGGACTTGTTCCACTATATCTTCTAGACTTCTTTCTTTCTCCTCCCCTTCAGGAATTCCAATAATTTTGACGTTGGAATGCTTCATGGCATCATTTATTTCCATGATTCTGTTTTCGTGGTTTCTAAGCTGTTTGTTCCAGGCTTCCTCCTGATCCTTTCTCTCTGTTTGTCTTCCAGATCACTAATTCTACCTTCTGTCTCAGTTACCCTAGCTTTGAGAGAGTTTAGATTAGATTGGAACTCATTGAGAGCATTGTGAACCTCCTCCCTGGTAGCTTTAAGCTCCGCCCTAACATTGTGAACATCCTGTCTGGTCTCTTTCAGTTCACCCCTAATCAATTCTGTTTGGTCATCCATGGCTTTCTCCAACCTAGTTATTGCCTGGATAATTGTTAGCCTGAATTCTCTTTCCAACATACTGTCTATGTTGATAGCCATTAGCTCTGTTGCAGAAGGTCCATCCTCTGTATTTTTCTTCTGTTGGGCATTCCTCATCCTAGTCATTTTGGTGGGAGATGACTGAACAGATGTAGCTGGATGTATCAACTGTGGTGCAGTCAAGGTGCACTCTGGAACACTTCTGAGCAATCAGGATTCCCCACCCAAACGAGAGCCAAAAGAAAAAAAAAAAGAAAAGAATAAAAAAAAGAGATACAGAGAGAGACAGGAAAGAAAGGGAAGATGAAAAATAAGGTTCAGCCCAGATGGGCCCCAAGTTAAGATTTATGAAGTAGACAAACAAAAAGAGATAAAAAGACTGATACAAGTATATGACAAGAGAAAAAAATATATATATATGCAAATAAAGAAAGAACCTCGTCAAAAAGAACCACAAGTGTAAAATTTATATGCTTTCAGGACAAGCACAAAAAACACAGAAACACTGGTGGAAGAAGATGGGAGAGTTCTTATAAATTCTCAGTGTGTGCGAGGAAGGTTCTTTTGATTCTTCCTGGATGTATCTTGATATCTTTGTTAAAGGACTCAACTTTCCTAAGATACCACGGGATTAAAAATTGGTTTACCTATAGGGTTAGTATTGATTGGGGAAAGGGGATTACTTTGAAGTTTAACTCTATATGAATATTAGAGGATAAAAATAAAAAGGAATAAACTAGACTAAACTAAACTAAAATTTTTAAAAAAGGAATTCAAAAAATAAAAATGCAAAAGAAAAACATAGGTGTATGTATCAAAAAGTTCAGGTTAGAAAGGTATTATGGAATTTGATGTACTGTACAGCTCGCGGTGATAGTAAATAGGTTAAAAATATTACCTATGTGTAAAAAAAAAAAAAAAAAAAAACAGAATAGTGGGAACGAGTGAACAATACAAGTTTTCCTATCAAGTAGTGGTTGTTCTCTTGTAGTCCTTTCTTTTTTTCCTCTTTTTTTTTTTTCTTTCCTGGTTTTTTTTCTTTCTTGATGTTTCCTGAGTTAAGTCCTCCCGCCCCCCTCAAGGGGGTGGGCTCCGAGGAAACTGGTTTTTTTTTTTCAGGCTTTTGTTCTCTGGCGGTTTTTATGTTTGTTCACATTTTTTTTTCTCTCACCTTGACCACCTTTGATGGTTTTTGTAGTTTTAGAGGAAAACAAACTGCACCCTGATCTCCCTCTCAGAGAGAAGCCTCAGTCTGGGTGCAGAACCTAAATACGTACCCCCTTGGCCGCTGGCAGAGCAAGTTCCAAGTTGCAGACCCTGGGGGCACAGGATCTTTTGCTTGTACCCAAAGCCAAGGCAGTGGTGGCTGTCTGGGAGCTCCCGACCGCCAGAGAGGTTCCAAGCAGCAATCGCACACTGAGATTTTGCCGCTGGCCGGGGCTGGGAGTGCCCGGCTTGAGCGCACCTCTTTCAGAGGTGGGTCCGGTGCGCGTCTCGGGCACTGAGAATGGGGCGCTGGTCCGCAAGCACCAGGCTGGGCTTTTGCGCACCTCTGTCAGGGGAGAGTTTGGGGCGCGAGTCTTAGGCTTTGAAACAATGGCACGGGTCAAAGAGCTCCAGCCGGGCCTTTATAACTCTCTCAGGGGAGCATGAGGGACGTGCCCGCGTATCTCAAGCTTTGTGGTAGGGCTCGCGTGTTCTGCCGACCCACCGCGTGGCTCCCATCCCCTCACAGGAGCTAGAACCCACGCATTCTCGGACTAAGACACGCTGGCGGCTTAGGGACCAAGACCTGGTTTCTCTGCCGCACTCTCTCTGCCTCAGCGCTGGAGAGGCTGTCCTGGGACCGGGGACTTAAGCCCCTGTCCCTAGCCGCCCCAATTCCCACAATTTCCCCCCGTGATCCTTTGCTCTTTTGGAGTGCTTTCAACCAGTCTCCAAGTTAATGCTGGTCCCCAGATGCAGGGCACTCTCACTCGTATTGGGGTATTACTTTCCAACCGGTCGCCTCTGGTGGCTCCCTCCCACTTTTGTTTATCTTCCGATATCAGTCCACCGTTCCCATTCTGCTTTACCTGTCCACTGGCGTCTTCTGCCCCTGTAGAGATCCAGACATGTATAATTCTGATCTCAGGCTGATTTCATGGGTGATCGGAGTTCTTTGGTAGGTAATCAGCTCACTTTGGGGTACCGGCTGAAAAGGCGCCTCCTCCTACTCCCCCGCCGTCTTGTCCCCCCAAGTAATTTATTCTTATACATATTAATTTTTAGTTTTTTTTTAATTTATTCTAGTTGTGGATTTTCTTTGCTTTTTTAAAAATTTTTTATTTATTTTCAGCATAACAGCATTCATTGTTTTTGTACCACACCCAGTACTCCATGCAATCCATGCCCTAATACCCACCACCTGGTTCCCTCAGCCTCCCACCCCCGCCCCCACTTAAAACCCCTCAGATTGTTTTTCAGAGTCCATAGTCTCTCATGGTTCACCTCCCCTTCCAATTTCCCCCAACTCTCTTCTCCTCTCTATTTACCCATGTCCTCCATGCTATTTGTTATGCTCCACAAATAAGCGAAACCATATGATAATTGACTCTCTCTGCTTATTTCACTCAGCATAATCTCCTCCAGTCCCATCCATGTTGCTACAAAATTTGAGTATTCATCCTTTCTGATGGAGGCATCATAACTACATAGTGTATATGGACCACATCTTCCTTATCCGCTCATCTGTTGAAGGCCAAAATTAGCAAGATAGGAAACAACATGGATTGGAGGGGATGTGGAGAAAGGGGAACCCTCTTCCACTGTTGGTGGGAATGCAAGTTGGTGCAGCCTCTTTGGAGAACAGTGTGGAGATTCCTTAAGAAATTAAAAATAGAACTTCCTTATGACCCTGCAATTGCACTCCTGGGTATTTACCCCAAAGATACATATGTAGTGAAAAGAAGGGCCATCTGTACCCCAATGTTTATAGCAGCAATGGCCGTGGTTGCTAAACTGTGGAAAGAACCAAGATGCTTTTTTTTTTTTTATTTAAGTCCTTTGATTTTAGAGTTATTAATTACATTTCACTTATTTTATTTTAAAAGGTAAAGTAGATCAACTGATTTAGTTAATACAATCTTCTCTGCTAGGTTTAAAAAAAAAAAAAAAAAAGAGCGGGGGAAGATCCCAGGACAAAGAAGCTTACGCTCTTAGGCAATCTTCCCTGTCATCCTGAGTCAGCAGGTAGCTGCTCCATGATATGGGGAAAGGAGGTGGTAGATTCAGGTCATCTTAGCTTTCCAAATTGAATATTAGATAATTGCATTTCAGGCGAGGGGAAAGACAGGTGGGGTTCTAGTATTTCCATTGCACCACCCAAGGGAGAGCCTCCTCCAGAGTAGGGCCTCAGTGGTAGAAAGAACCCTATCTCTTGGCCACACTTGCCAGGACCTTCCCCTTGACAACAGGCAGCCAGGATCAAGGATGAGAAAGACTGTCATCGTGCCTCTCCCAAGGGTTACAGCATCCACTGGGAGACAAAGAGCCCTGTGTCCTTGGCTGCAGCCATCTGGAGTGGACTTTGTTTCATATTGAGCTTGGGTTGGGGAAGGGAGGAAGAAGGTTGTGGTTCAAATGTCACAGACTCCTACCGTTCTTACTAAGTAGGTTTCCTTGAATACATTTTCTTCATTTGCTATATGTACATAGGGCCATTTGTGGACCCTCTCATTTTAAAAAAATCATCTTCATCACTTTCACTGGACAGTTGGTCAAGAGACCCATGATGGAAATGATAGTCCTAGCTGGTAGTTTTGAGATCGTTTGTTATTCAGTAAATGAAAGTGAATGCAATTGCATTGAGTGGAGATATTTAAAAACTAACAGACATAAGGAAATGATTAGAGGTCTATGAAAAGTTTGGCATTTACAAAGTCTGAAATCTTTGTCCATTTCTGCTTTCTCTTGTATCTACTGCTTCTTATTTCATGAGCTTTGTTTCCTTTCTTTTTCTTTTTTTCTTTTTTTGACCATATGCTGGTTTTTATTCTTGGCAAAACTAACTACAGTAATTTCCTTATACCAAGAATGACTGTATCCTCTTTTAGAGCAGCTCAGCATTTGTGTCTGCCATGAGGCTGGAGCCCTATCAGTCACAGACCACCTCAAACCACATTCATAGCTTGATGTTGGTTGACAGATCCCTGGCTAGTCAGACTGCAAGGGCACATCAGCCTGTTCCTTTGCTGTCAACTTTCCACTCCTTCCCTGCAGGCTCCTGAGTTTGAGGAGAACAGTGTGTCTTATCTTGTCAGGCTCCTTGGGGTCCCAGAGTAATACGTGCAGAATTCCCCATAAATTTCTTGTGATGGTTAATTTTGTATATTGACTTGGTTGATCTCATTGTGTCCATACATTTTGTCCAGCGTTATTCCCAGATATTTCTGTGAGAGAGTGTTTTTTGGATGTGATTAATACTTGAAACAATGGACTTGGAGCAAAACATAAGACTTTCCATAATGTGGGTGGGCCTCACCTCATCAGTCAAAGGACTAACTGCCCCAGAGGAATATGGTTAAAATCCCAACAGACCGCCCCAAACTTGAACTGCAATATTTTCTCTTCCTAGGTCTCCAGCCTAAGGACATTTGTACTTTGTGTTAAAATACCTGTGGGATTTTAACTTATGGAGGTGACTGTGTGATGACACAAAGATGCAAATGGGACTGAGGTATTTTTGTTATTTGCATTTCCCCAGAAGAGGGGGCGTGCCACTTCACACAGGAATCTGGTCAAGAAACAGAAGAGGGAGTGAGGTGAAAGCATAGCCCAGAGACTTTACAGGGGTTTCCATGGACAAAGCAAGACAGAGCAGGGGAAACAGTCTAGGACTGGCCAGTTTGAATAATGTCAAGCATCTTTATGTATAGGGTGGCCTTTAGTTGTCTGACTCCTACCTTTGCTGTGATTTAGAATGAGGTAACTATTGGTTTTAGTTTGTGAGAGTGAGATAAAGGAAGTGTTGAGGTAGGGCCTTGGGATTGGTTGGTTTGGATATAAAAGGTATGTAACCAGGTGATTATTATCTCTATGAATAGAACAACTTCTCCTGGCTTCCTTACCTTCTCCTTTTCTCCAGAAAGATGTATCATCACCATAAAAAAACAGAAAATGAAAAACACGATTAATATAGCCTTGAATTGCAATATTAGCTCTTCCAGGGTCTGAGCCTGCCAGCCCAACCTGCAGATTTTGGATTGCTACTCTCTATAATCATGAGCCAATTCCTTAAAATAAAACTCATTCTCTCTCTCTCTCTTTCTCCCTACCTCTCTATAGATATAATAGATATAGACATAGATAAAGATGCTATATATTTACTTTTAGACACCCAATTGGTTCTCGGGAGAACTCTGACTAATACAGCTACCTTCCTGTGGCCTTTGCAGATGTCTGTTGAAGGCCAGGAATATCCTTGCAGCAAAAAAAAAAAAAAACTTTGGGAATCAGATACTCTGATTTTATTTCAAGTGCAGGCTTTCTCAGCCTTTGGCCTTCTACATTCCTCCTCTCTTTCTTCCTCTGCAATTCCTTTATGTAGACTTTTTTTTTTTTTAAGGGATTTTTTAAATTGTTTGTTTTGTCTTGTGTGTATTTATTTAAATTCTGGTTACTGAAAGTACAGTGTACCATTAGTTCCAGGTGTACAGTAGATTCAACACTTCAATACAACACCCTGTGGTCATCAGACAGATGCCATCTTTAAACCATCATCTGTTGAACACATGACCCACCTGTCCTCTGGTACCATTCTATAATGGTTTGCTTGTTCTCTATAATTTTGTTTGCTCTCCATAATTGAGAGTTGGCTTTTAGGTTTGCCCTTCTATACAAGTTTTATTTATTTATTTGTTTCTTTGTTTGTTTTTGCTTAATCTCTGTGCCTAATGTGTTTCTCAAACTCACAACCCCAAAAGACCCTAAAGACACCATATCCACCCATCCCACCCCTTCTGTGGTGTGGAAGTGGTAGATAGAAAGGCCTGACAGTTATCTATGCTCTCTGGCTGGGTGAGTTCAGCCTGTGGGGGGCCCCAACGGAAGATCTGAGGAAGGGATTAGAGTGGCCCCATTTTATTTCCATGAAAATCCCATTTGTGGGGCTTCCTCAGTCAGTTGTGTCTGTCAGCTGCTAATCTCTACTTCTCATTTTCCTTCCACTGTCCATTAGGATTAGCAGTGGTGGGGGAGGTTGGGACAGTGAGGAAGGGGGTGAAAAGGGCATGGGAGACATGACAAAAGCTCTGTTGCTGCTGCTTATGCCAGGATCCTGCACCAGCTTCCACTTCTCCGTATCCCCAACCATATCTCGCTAATTAGTTCTTCGGTACAGAAATTGCACAAATGGTCCTACCGTAAGTTTGCCAGCTCCAAAGTCGATACTTCTGTTATGTCCACAGACAGTACCAACTGCACACCTCTTTGATCTGTTTTTATCCTATTATTTACCCTATCTCTGTGCAATCTAATTCAACCATTCTATTTTTCATATGCAATATTTTGACATGGTTCTTTCCTGTAGTTTTCTTGGGTCTTATTGCTACTGATATTTTCCTATATCCAGAAGGATAGACTTATTTTGTTTATTAATTTTCTGGAGTCTGTCTACTCCAATAATTCTATTTCAAATAATATTTAATGTTCATTCTGTTGGATTTCTTATGTGGTCATCGTACATCACAGGTGTATAGTAATTCTTGCATGTGTGTTCATATTTCCCATGGGTTAGCAGCTATTCTATCACTGGTACTGTGCACTGGAGAAGGACAGAAGTCCTGATGAATTCAGAGGGGAGTGAAGGTGATCCCAGAGCAGATGGACTCAGGCACCACAAAGCCAGTCTTCACCTCTCCTCCTTACTGCCACCTGCCACTCATCTCCTATGGCAAGTGACTCAACTTTAAAGGTCTTAGAAGAAATCACAGAGGAAAGACCAAGTTTCTTCAGGTAGTACTCACCCTGCAAGACGGGGTTGAATGGAGGCACAGGGGTCACACAGATGGCTGTTTGGACCTACACACTAGTTGACATGGCCACCCTGCAACATACTGGCACCTGAAAAATATTAGGAAGCATTTGTCACAGAGAGCAGAGTAGTTGAAAAGACTTCTTCAAGACCATCCTCTTGCCACCCTACCCTTTTCCTCCAACTACAGGCCATGTCAGGATAGCCTTTAGTTCCACCAGGTTTCCTCAATGACTCTACATTTTCTTCTGACCTCCTCTGCTCACCCACCATTTCTCTGGAGATGTGAGCCAGCAGCCCATGGGGAGCTCCTGATGACAGGCCTGGTGAAAACCACTGCAGTGGCACTCTCAGCCTGTCCCCCAGGTGGAGAATCACGGCCCTGCAGACCTGCTCTGCACCCTGACATCAGTCTTGTTACTTAGGATCTTTCCTTGCCACTGACCAGGGCTACATTTGGGACAGTCAGCCCACACCTCTCATTATACTTCTCACAGGTAGCCAGAGAAAGGGAAACACACAGGGCCTTGAGGTGCCTGAGAATGGCCTAATATTTTTCAGGTGCTGAGCATCTTGAGGAGATCTGGGTTGGAATTTGTGTTCTACTATTTACTACCCACATGATGTCAGACAAGTTAATTGACCATGCTAAACCTCAGTTCAGATCTGTAAAAAGACATCAGTCCTGGATAATAATACAGAGCATTGACGCTTTCCGTGGGTAACAGGGTACTGGGCTGAGGTGGAGCTGTGCTCTGGCAGATCTGCAGAGTGGGCGGGAAATGAATTTGTATCTATGAGTTAGGGCATTCCAACACTTCATGGAGGAACAAGTAGTCACACCACTCCATGCTTCACACAGAAACATACCTACTGACAGACAAAACAGAAGTCTATATTTGAGAGAAATCCAATACAGAGTTGAGGAACAGGTGGCTAGTGCTCCAAATCTGAGCTAAGTGCTGACTCCTACCTCAGGGCTCAGCAACCCGGGGCATGGAGCCCCATAACTGCGTCTACTTGCAGGGAGGGCATTTTTTTTTTCTCACTTCCAGATACTGCTGAGCTGGGAAGGAGTAGCAGAGGCCTTACTCCAGTAAGATGCTGGTGATCATGTGCCTGTGACTTAACCTGTTCTCACCGGCTGGTGAGAGTCTAGTGTGGGACAAGAGTGGAAGGAATTTGCACAGAACACCTGATGGCACGTTGAATCAGTGGGTCTGCGGTGGTTGGGGGATGCTCCCTGATCAGCAAGTATTCAGGTTGTTGGCCTTTGGTTGTGAGACCCTGCTGAGATTTCTGCTAAGTAGTTAATAAGTTTCTGTGACCCAGGTATGTTTGTAGGGGGAAGCTCAGGTCATGGCTTTGGGCTCACGGTCAACCAAACCACAAGTTATGTCAGATCCCCAGGGGTGGTAGGCTGGGCCTTGAGAGACTGGGGAAAGACAGAGCTGTGGGTACAAGGGGAATGGACTGAGGACTAAATTCTGAAGGTTTGAGTAGAGCTCTGGAGAGAAGCTGACCTGAGAATTTATACCTTAACCTGTGGCCAGGGCCCTTTACAATCTACTTCAAAGGGGCAGAGACTCTCAGTGCTGGAATTAAACAGCAGGGCACATCACACTATACACCTTCATTTAGGAGAGAAGACTTGGCTTCTTTCTAATACGTAAGAGGGAGAATGTTGGATGATATGGTCATTCTTATTTTTTTTTAAGATTTTATTTATTTATTTAAGAGAGAGACAGTGAGAGAGAGCATGAGAGAGGAGAAGGTCAGAGGGAGAAGCAGACTCCCCATGGAGCTGGGAGCCCAATGCAGGACTCAATCCTGGGACTCTGGGATCATGACCTGAGCCGAAGGCAGTTGCCTAATCAACTGAGCTATCCAGATGCCCATGATATGGTCTTTCTATTTCTAATTTTTTCAAGGTATTTTCTACCCCCAATGTGGGGCTCAACCTCTTGAACCTGAGATGAAGAATCACTATTCTAACTGAGCCAGCCAGGTGCCCCATGTGGATTTTTTTTTTTTTTTGAGAAAACTTGATACTATTATCCATAGTGGCTACACACATTTACAGTCCCACCAACAGAGCACAGTTCCCTTTCCTCCACAGTTTGGCCAGTGCTTGATATTTCTGGTCTTCTGGATATTAACCATTCTGACAAGGGTTAGGTGACATCACTTTGGCCTTTCATTTGCATTTCCCTGGTGAAGAGTAATGGTAAACATCTCTTCTTGTATTTGTTGGCTCTCTGTTGTGTTTTCTTTGGGAAAATATTCTGAACTCTGCTGATTTTGTAACTGCTATTTGTTTTTGAGTTACTGAGTTATATGAGTTCTTTAATATTTTGGATATGCAACCTTTATCAGTGAGGTAGTTTGCAAATATTTTCCCACTTCAGTATGTTGTCTTTTTGATGTGTTGATGATTGGACATTTCCTTTGCTGTGCAGAGGCTTTTAGTTTGATGGAGTCCCAGCTGTTTATTTTTTTTATTATGCCCTTTGCTTCTGATAGCAAATTACAAATATCAGAGTCAAGAATGATCTCGGGTGCCTGGGTGGCTCAGGTGGTTAAGAAACTTCCTTGAGCTCAGGTCATGATACTGGAGTCCCAGGATCGAGCTCCCTATTGGTCTCCCTGCTCAGTGGAGAGTCTGCTTCTTGCTCGTACCCTCTACCCTCTCATACTTTCTTTCGTTCACATTATCTCTCTCAAATAAATAAATAAATAAAATCTTTTTTAAAAAGAATGATTTCAAGAAACATTCTTCCAAAAAAATTGGGTTAATAGGGTTAAATGAATAGATCTAACACCTCTGTGCTCCATAGTTTTAAAAGGTTCTTGACTGGTTCAGTCAGCGAAGCATCTCTTGATCTCAGAATCTTGAGTTCAAATTTTGGTCTTGGAGATTATTTTTTTTAAAAAGTGGGGGTGTTAATAACATTCTGTCCAGTTTTCATCTAGGTATTTTATGGGTGTAGCCCCACCTCTTGGACTTCTCCTGATGTTTCTATGGGGACTGAATGTTACTTCAAACATTACCTTCTGAAATGCAGCGGGCACCTGTTTCGCGAGGATACCCTAAGAAAAGTTCTGCAGGCTGAGGGGTGGTGGGAGGGGGGCTGTGGAGTTCTCGGCAAAGTAATATTAGGAGGTTCTCACACAATCTCTTTTCCTCTTGACACATGTGATGCATAGTCGTATATGGAAAGTTCTGCTGTCAAGCCAGTTATTTAACTTTGTTTATCCTAGTTTTTCTCAAACATACTTCTGAGGTACTTTTTAACCAAACTTTTATGTTACTTGTTTTGTTTTACTTTACTTTATTTTTATTTTATTTTACTCTCACACCATTTACCAGCTCTGAGAATTGGCAGTCTCACTTCAGAAAACACTGGACCGCCCTTTACCTTCATGGTCCTTCGTCACCTCCTGTCACATCAGCCCTAGCGCCTCAAGTTCGGCAGCGCTATTAGCGGTAATTATAATTAATGCTCCTTCTCCTTCTGCATATGCTGCAGACACACAGGGCTGTGGATGGAGAACTCTCAGCACTGTTCAGTGAGGTGGAGGAAATCTTCATAAATGGCAGCTTAATACGATAGTTTGATACATTAAATCCCGTTTTGAAATAGGGGCCAGAGTACTAAATGGGCTGTCTGGGAATTATACGTTAGTTCGTTGGTTAGCTCATGTATACTCAAGAGACAATGGAAGCTGATAGAGGAGAGTCGGTTTCAATCCATTTTGGGATCTACAACACAGGAAAATATTTACTAGGGTTTGGAATGCCCCAGGGGTTTGGTTGTTTTTTCCTCCTGTTTTAGGCTTTACTATGTTACAACTCCTACGTAGTTTGTATGCTGTGGCTGAATTGCATAGCTATAGTCTTTTCAAGAAATCTTATAGGAAAAACAAAATTTAAAATTTTTTTTTAAGATTTTATTTATTTATTTGTGAGAGAGAGAGAGAGTGAGAGCGAGCACAGGCAGACAGAGTGGAAGGCAGAGTCAGAGGGAGAAGCAGGCTCCCTGAGGAGCAAGGAGCCCGATGTGGGACTCGATCCCAGGACGCTGGGATCATGACCTGAGCCGAAGGCAGCTGCTTAACCAACTGAGCCACCCAGGCGTCCCAAAATTTTAAATTTTGAATAAAATCCCAGTTTTAGCTAAGAAGAGGTTTATATTTTGATGCTTTATTGTACAACCTTAGAATTCTGAGAATTTGAATGGTTCATCAGAATAAATCCAGTTTAGGGGCGCCTGGGTGACTCAGTGGGTTAAAGTCTCTGCCTTCGGCTCAGGTCATGATCCCAGGGTCCTGGGATCGAGCCCCGTATCGGGCTCTCTGCTCAGTGGGTAGCCTGCTTCCCTTCCTCTCTCTCTGCCTGCCTCTCTTCCTACTTGTGATCTCCGTCAAATAAATAAATAAAAACGTTTTTAAAAATCCAGTTTTAAAAATGAGTATGTCATATTTTTCAAATGGGTTGTGACTCTGACTTGCAGTTTGTAAATTTACTTTTAAGAGAGCTAGAACACGTTACTCCTGCAAAAACTGTGTTTACATTTGCTGAGAATAATCAGGATTCTTGACCTTAAAAAACAGACAACGTTCTATATCATCTGATCTTGTTGAGTAATTTATTGCCAGAGTCGTGCCTAACATTCATCTTGTGTGCACACGGTTCTTTTACATAAAGATTGTAGGTGCTCCCACTCATGAGGTTAAAAAGTTCATAGGTAAGAGTGAAGAAAAAATTTTGGTTTAAAATGGCAGAGAAAGGGATTTAACCATAATTAAAGTAACTGCTTACTATGTGTGCTTCTTTTAAAATAATCTCCGACTACTTGATATTTAATAAACTTGGAGATTAAATATTAGAGAATTACCTCAAGGCATTGCAAAATAATTTCACTAATTCAGTTTCTAAAAGGTAAATGTTTTGCTGCAGCTTACTCCCAAATCAGCTTAAACCAGGTCCTTTTGATGGCTAAGTGAACAAATTGAAATTAGCATTCTGCCACATAGTTTTCTCCCCGTAAAATCCAGCCAAAAATCCATATAGAAGGTTTATTTTCCAAAAAGTTTTAAGAGACTTTTAATGTCATTCTAATCAATTTTCCAAGACAGGGGGTCCCTTTAGCTGAGCAATGGGCTGCTGTCTCACGTTGCCGCCCATCTAGCTGCTCAATATGGAAAATCAGTATTTCAGAAAAGAGTTTGTAGTTTGATCAAGGCCAGACTTTCGAATTTCCCTTCTTGTCTCATAAGAAATGACAGCGTGAATACTCTGATTCAATATTCTGAATTGCTCCTGAGTAGAAACAGCTTGAGAATACCAATGAATGGTCTTCAAAATCTCAGCTGATGAACCGAGTCTTCCACATCCACAGACATGGCCGCGAGGTTGACTTTGCTGCCGTGAGCGTCTCCCGAGACAGGCCTGATGCACCGGTGTGGCCCCCCGCTGCAAGGGGTTATCTGTTCTTGGAGAAAATGGGGAGCTCGAATTGACGAGGTCTTGCTATTCAGTTTCAATCTGAAAAACCTTGGGAACCATACACTCCACATTCGTTTTGGCCTTCGGCTTGTTTACACAAAGGGAACAGATTCAAAGGACTCATGTCCTAGAATTCCTACCGGCCTCGTCGTGCAGAGCTGTGGGTTTGATGTTCTTGTTCTCAATGTATCGCAGGGTCTGAGTACCCGGGTACCATGGTGATTAAGTGCCGTTGAAATGCACAGGTCATCAGTCAGTGTGCGGGAGGATTGCTTTCTCCCTTTCCTTTTGCCAACAGACAAAAGCAGTCTTCCTAGAAGCAGTGAGCATAAGAGGACACTTAACATTTACGTTATGAGGACAGCAGTGATAAAGGCAAAGATGCCTTTTAATTACTAACTTCACCTGGGCAGGGACTATCTCCAGGGAAAGAAAACCCGAGTTGGCCTCTCCCCATATAGAACACACGCCTCTTCCCCCCACCCCATTTTTTAAATAGGAAGATATTGAAAAGGCCAATCATTTGCCTCTCAAGCTGACTTCAGGTCCAGAATGGAATTGGGACCAAGACCCAGAATTCTTGGATTTCCAAGCAAGACCACTGTGTGGAGGGGGTCGTCTCATAGATCCCCGTCCTCGCTTGAATCACTCAAGTGTCCTGAAGAGGAAGCACGTGGTGGTTGAAAAGAGGCCATGCTGGCTAAACTAACGAATAATGCTTTCTTAAGTCTTTGAAATATTCAGATGCACACGTTTCATTTTAAACATTGGCAGCTTTGCCATTCACAACTATGACCCAAATTCCTCCCTCAAATATTTTAATTGAAGCCAAATTACTTTGCTTTCTGTTTTTACATAAGAATGTAGCACCCTCATTGCTGTGACAAGAATCATGGAAAATTTGGCTTCTGGCACTTTTGCTTTCTTAGCCTTCAACCTCTGTTTCCTCACATTTATGTCCTTGTTCAACCCATGTTCTCATACTTTATATTTTATTTTCTTTGATTCATTTATTGGCCTTTTCCTTACAGTCATCTCTTAGACATTTTTAACAGGTAACATTTCGCTGTTTTTTTTTTCCTTAAATTTATTGAGGTATATTTGACATACAATATATATATTTAATAGTATTTAATATATATTTAAAGTATTTAGTATGGGGTGCCTGGGTGGCTCAGTTGATTAAGCGTCTGACTCTTGATTGTGGCTCAGGTCATGATCTCAGGGTCCTGGGATCGAGGCCCACATTGGGCTCCATGCTCAGTAGGGAGTCTGCTTGAGGTTCTCTCCCTCTCCCCCTATCCCCGCATGCTTTCTCTCTCTCTCAACAAATACATCTTTAGAAAAAATAACTGTACAATCTGATAAGATTTATGTATTGTACACTCATAAAACCACTTACAATAATAAGGGCATCCACAATCCCCCACATTTTTTCATGGTTCTTTGCAGTCCACCCCATCACTCCTTCCACCCTTGCATCCCTAGGCTACCACTGATCTGCTTTCTGTCTCTGTAGAGACTCTTGACTTACCTAGAATTTTATATAAATGGAATCATGCAGGCTGTACCCCTTTTTCACTTCTTTCTCTCAGTCTAATTAGTTTGAAAGCTATCCTTGCTATATTAGGTGTCAAGAGTTCATTTCTTTGTATTAATCATTAGTATTCGTATATGGGTATATCACAGTGGGTTTATCCATTTATCTGTTGATGGATAATGAATTGTTTCCAGTTTGGGCTATAACAAATGGCCATTACCATTCCTGTGCAAGTCTTTATATTTCCTGTTCTCTTATTTAAATACCTGGGAATGAAATGACTGAATCATAGGTGAATTATAGGTTTAATTTTTTAAGAAATAGTCTAATTCTTTTCCAAATGTTTATGCCATTTTATATTCCCATCAGTGGCGTACGAGAGTTCCAGTTCCTCCACCGTCTTGCCTACACATTGTATAGTCTTTTCATTTTAGTCGTCCTCGTCAGTGTGTAGAAGTATATTATTGTGACTTTAATTTACATTTAATTTAATTTTCATGTGTCATTGTCTAGTGACAGATGATATAGAACACTATTTAAATATCTTTTTTATACATTTTTTGTACATTTTTTATTCAGTTGCTTTTTAAATTTTTGAGTCTTGAGAATTTTTTATTTAAGTATTCTAGATTCAAGTTCTTCATTAAATATATGCTTTGCAAATATTTTGTCTCAGTTCTGGCTTTTTTTTTTCCTTAACAGTATCTATTGAAGAATAGAGGCTTTTAATTTGAAGGAGGAGAATTTGCGAATTAATTTTTTTGTGATTATATCTTTGGTATCACAAAGATTTTCTTCAAACTTCACTGCAAAGAAATGTTATGGACCTTAGGTTTCACCTTATGCCTATGACCCATTTTGAGTTAATTCTTATATATAGTATGTAGTATGGAAAAAGGTCATATTATACATATGGATATTCATACAGTTGTTATTCCAGAACAACTTAATGAAGAGACTGTTTTTTTCTCCACTGATTTGCCTTTGCACCTTTGTCAAAAAAACAATCACCTGTGTATGTGTGGGTTGATTTCCGGACCCTCTGTTCTCTTCCATTAACCTAATTGTCTTACACCCATGCTACACTGTCTTCACTTCTGTCGCTTTATCATAAATCTAGAAATCAGGTAGTGTCATTCCTCCAGTTTTGTTCTTCCTTTTGAAGTTGCTTCATTAACTCTCGTTTCTTTGTATTTCCAGGTGAAATTTAGAATCAGTTTTTTCAATTGCTTCAAAATTTGCTGGGATTTTGATGGGGATTTTCTTGAATCTAGAATATCAAGTTGGGGGAAATTGACATCTTTAATGAATCGAGTCTTTTGACCCAAGAACAGGCATCAAATACTAAGAAATGCTCAGGTATGAATCTGACTGTGTGTGACTTATATACCCTGAAACCACAAAAATTGCTGAGAGAAATTAAATGTCTATATACATAGAGAGATATGCTTCAACCGATCATTTAGAAATTTTGCTATGCTTTACTTGCCTTGTAAGGTTTTTTTCCCCCCTTCTTCTCTGTGTTGCAGTACAACTTGTAGAAATTAAGATATAATAACTTTAAAGGTGCGCTATTTGACTCTACCTTCAGTCACTAATGAAAAGGTGATTGATGGAAAGTTTAGAAAAGTAGTGTTTACAATAAATTATTCATGGAATCATTAGGTGCTCTATGTATTCTCCAGGCACTTTGTTCTTTCTCTTCTTCTGTTTTTCTGTCTACCTTCTGGCACTTCTAGTTCTCATTAGTGTCTTTTGGGGTAGATGGGGTAGAGAGGAGAAAGGGGACTGAACTCAAATTCTTTTGTCATTGCTATTAAAAGCCCTTACGGAAAAAGAGATTGAATGTTGTGTTTAGGGATTTCACTTATCTTTTTGTTCCCATTCCATGTCCTGCATTTTCATAGATGAATGACAACTGGCAATAGTAAGAAAGTACAAATAAGTGCTTTTAGCTATCCAAGGCTACCTCCTTAATTTGTTAATGTGCCTTACCAGTGAATACTCAGAACATATGTGAAGTGAATTTCTCAAGAGGGAAGCCTATCTTTTTGAAGAAGATTTTTCATAATAAAAATTTAGAATTGGTCATTGGTTAAATTACCTGGTAGAGTTGGTTTGGTAGCTGTTGCAATTAAAACAAGCTATTACTGAGAGCCCTCATAAACTTCTGTGTTATTCCTACTTCAAATGAATAATTCTTATGGAAACTTCCTTTTGGTTCTCATCTTGTCAAAGACTTGGTATAAATTATAGAATATATATATATATATTACCAACACAGGGCTTTTAAGAATTGTGAGGTCTGGGGGTGCCTGGGTGGCTCAGTGGGTTAAGCCTCTGCCTTTGGCTCAGGTCATGATCTCAGGGTCCCGGGATTGAGCCCTGCATTGGGCTCCCTGCTCAGCAGGGAGCCTGCTTCCCCCTCTATCTCTGCCTGCTGCTCTGCCTACTTGTGACCTCTCTCTCTGTGTCAAATAAATAAATAAAATCTTAAAAAAAAAAGAATTGTGAGGTCTGATAAATTGGATGTTATTTATAAGAGTATCTTCAATAAGAGATAGTCAAACCTATATTACTCTGCATAAAATAAAGAAAGAAAATAATACATATTATGATGCAATATCTCTAATTATCTTCATTATAGTTACTTGGTTGTTCATTTGCAAATAGGTAATCAGCAAAAGACACTCAGTTATTGCCCCCAATTTGTAAGCTGTTCATGCAGTTTTCCTTCATTTAGAGTATAACTGCTTACACAGTAGGGAGCATGAGGTTATCAATTCTCTGAGGGAAATTGTTGTGAACAAAGAGAAACAAACAAAGATGGGAACCCAGAAATTGTCAAGAAAAATTGTATTTGGTCTTTGAGAGGTAAAACTATAAATAACACAACTATAATAAGAGAAAAAATAGTTCAAGAGTACCAAGATAATCATTTTGCAATATGTGTGGGTATTGAATCATCATGTTATACACCTATATGTACACAATTATATGTCAATTACATCTCAATAAAACTGGGAAGGAGGGGGGAGAGTACTAAGAAAGACTAAATTTTTAAAAAAAGGCTAAATTTATTCAGTAAATTCAATAAATTTATTCAATAAGCAAGTTCTGTGACATGCATCATATGACTTTCAGGAAACCTGCAAATGTCATCAAGGAATCAGTAGCCATCAGCTTGAAAAATCAGAGGTAACAAATAATTGTCCACGTGATATTTAGGAAATGTATCTATCTTTTAAAAAAGAAAATTAAAAAGTGAACTTCTCTGCCAACAGTTTCTGCAAGCCTACTATGAGTTAAACCTTAGAATGCAGAGATGAAAAGTCAAGATCCTGATTTCAAGGACTTCCAGCTGTGACCAAATAAGAAGCTTGGTTAATCTTCCTCCCAAAAAAAGTGATTATAAAGCTGGAAAAAGAAAGAAAAACTTAAGTGTTGTAGAATCAACCAAAGGCATGTGATAATCTGAAAAGCTTTATGCTTGGAAAACCATTGGATCTATTCATCAGAGGATGGAGACTTTACTAGCTCAAGATGTTTGAGTGGAATAACCTCAATCCAGTCATTGGCTGACCACTGAACTGTGCAGTTGCAAGGGTGACCTCTAGGAATCCAGGTTTAAAAATGAAAACAAGAATTAAAAGAAAACCAAGCATGGACATAACTAGCTATACTCCGTGGGGAGACACATTTCATTTGTGTTAGCCCAGTCAATTTGCCAAACAAACAAAACAAACAACAATACAAATCAAAAACCACCACTGTTGATGGGGGGAGTCAGAATCCAGAGTTGCTGCAATATGTTATCTAAAATGTTCAGTTTACCAAAAAAAGTTAAGGCAACTGGAAAGTGTGACTAAAAAAGAAAGCGGTCAATAGAAATTATCTGAGTCTCCCCAAATGTTGGATTTAGTAGACCAATACTTCAAAGCAGCTAAATGAAATTATTTTTAAAGAATCAAAGGAAATTATGACATTCTGAATCAACAAATAATAAATCTCAGTAAGTGGATAGAAATTATTTTTTAAAAAGAATCATATGGAGATTGGGAAGTTAAAAATGCAGGACCTGATCACTGTGGAGTATTATGCCTCCATCAGAAACGATGAATACCCAATTTTTGTAGCAACATGGATGGGACTGGAAGAGATTATGCTGAGTGAAATAAGTCAAGCAGAGAGAGTCAATTATCATATGATTTCACTTATTTGTGGAGCATAACAAATAGCATGGAGGACAAGGGGAGATAGAGAGGAGAAGGGAGTTGGGGGAAATTGGAAGGAGAGGTGAACCATGAGAGACTATGGACTCTGAAAACCAATCCAAGGATTTTGAAGGGGGGGCGGTGGGAGGTTGGGGGAACCAGGTGGTGGGTATTAGAGAGGGCACAGATTGCATAGAGCGCTGGGTGTGGTGCAAAAACAATGAATACTGTTACGCTGAAAATAAATTAAAATAAATAAGAAAAAAAATGCAGGACCTGAAATGAAAAATTTAGAGTGATTCAAGAGCAGATCTGGGATGGCAGGAGAAAGAATCTGAGAATTTGAGACTGATAAATAAGAATTATCCAATCTGAAGCACACATAAAAGGTACTGAAGAAAAAGTAAGTGTGCATTACAGATTTATAGGGCAACAGCAAAAATACAAACATACATGTAATGGGAGTCCCAAAAGGAGAAGAAAGAGAGAAAACAGCAGAGCAAAAAGTTTGTTAAAATAATGGTTCAAGGGCGCCTGGGTGGCTCAGTGGGTTAAGCCGCTGCCTTCGGCTCAGGTCATGATCTCAGGATCCTGGGATCGAGTCCCGCATCGGGCTCTCTGCTCAGCAGGGAGTCTGCTTCCTCCTCTCTCTCTCTCTCTCTCTCTCTCTCTGCCTGCCTCTCTGCCTACTTGTGATCTCTGTCTGTGAAATAAATAAATAAAATCTTAAAAAAAAAAATAATGGTTCAAAACTTCCCAAATTTGAAAACTACCTTTACAGATCCAAGAAACTTAACAAATCCTATGAAATATAAACACAAAATTACCCACTCCTAGCCACATCATGGTCAAACTCTGGAAAGCCAAAGAAAGAAAATCTGGAAAGCAGCAAGAGAGAAACAGATCATTACCTGAAGATCTGGTGCACTTAATGATTGGCTTCTCATCTGAAAGAACAGAGTCCAAAAAACAGCTGAAGGATACACTCAAAGTGCTGACAGATAAAAATATATATACCAAGAATTATATATCTGCAAAACTTACCTTCAGAAATGAAGAAGAAATAAAATCATCCTCAGATTTAAAGAAGAAAATAAAAATACTGGGAGAACACATCGGTAGTAGACCTGCCTTTGGAGAATACAACAGGAAATCATTTGGGCTGAAAGGAAGTGATACCAGAAGAGAACTCAAATTCACAGAAAGAAATGGAATGCACTAGAAATACGAAATATGTAGGTTAATATAAAAGGCTCTGTAAGTATATTTTATCATTTCTTCTAATGACTTCTTAAAAAGGCATAATCTGTAATTTAAATATCATAATATTATATTACTATATTTGCATATATAGGTACACATTCATATATAGGTAATATTTATAACAATAATAGCACAAAATGGTTAGGAAACGGAGCTATAAAGGATCCAGTTTTCTATATTTTACTGCAATTAATTGACTGTTAGTCTGCCGTCGGAATGTATATTGTAACTCTAGAGCATCCTTAAAGACAATAATTCGAGTAAAATCACAGAAAAATCAACAAGAGAGTTAGAATACCACACTAAAAATACACTTAACCAAAAATAAATGAGGAATAGAACAAAAAAAAGACAGGATATATATAAAAAACAAATAGCAAAATGAGAAAAATATAAATCCAACCATGTACATTAAATATGAATGGCTTAAACATCTTGGCAGACTAGATTTAAAAAGCAGGATCCAACTATATGCTGTCTACTAAGACCACAAATTAGATTCAAAGATATAAATTTATTTACATAAATGATGGAAAAAGATATATTATACAAACAGTAGCCATAAGAAAGATATAGTTATTATAATGATATCACCCAAAATAGGCTTTAAAACAAAAAAATATTGCTGGAGAGAAAGAGGAGTATTTCACAATGACAAAAGGGTCAGTAGACCAGGCAGATACAAAATTATAAGTATATATACACACACCTAACAATAAAGTGCCAGAATACGTGTAGCAAAAGCTGACAGAATTGAAAGGAGGAATAGAACAAATCATGGAAATGAATTGGTTATTTTAAACCAACTAAAAACATACCAATATCTGGATATGACCAGCCATCTCTTTGTTAAAATAATGTTATACTAAACCAGTATAAGTTCTATTTGCAATATATGTAATACATACACACACACACACACACACACACACACAAGTACTGGAATGAACAATATAGATTTCAGTCTCATAAGAATCCTAAAAAAGCATGGACTTGATTAAAGGTTTCTCCTAAGTCTTACAGAGGTAGGAATTTGACTAAAGTCTCATAATAATATTAGAGAAGTATGAATGTTACAAAAGGTTTCTCCTAAATGATTATTACCCATGGTTAGGCATCAACTTTGAAGAACCTATCAAATTCAGCCCACAGCCATGTCAAAGAACTTGTACTTAATTGATGACCCAGGAAATAGCACTCAGAATATGCTTACCAGATTTAAAGGTCCCATATGAAATGACATTTCTTTTTTTTTTTTAAAGATTTTATTTATTTGACAGAGAGAGAGATCACAAGTAGGCAGAGAGGCAGGCAGAGAGAGAGAGGGAAGCAGGCTCCCCGCTGAGCAGAGAGCCCAATGCGGGGCTCGATCCCAGGACCCTGAGATCATGACCTGAGCCAAAGGCAGCGGCTTAATCCACTGAGCCACCCAGGCACCCCTGAAATGACATTTCTAATGCTCTCAAAGGGTGAATTAAAATTCAAAATATGTTATTAATAGGAAAATAAGCCCACACAAATTAAATGAAGTCCTGGCAAAGCAAGTAGAGTACAAAAAATGCAGTAATGTAAGAATATGCTGGATTAAGACTGACTCGTCATAAATTTAAAAGAAAAAGAGCTTAAATAATGGGTGAACACTTGATGAATGTAAAAAGCTGATACAATGCAAGACTCTGTTTTTTTAAATGCAACATACAAGTTTTTTTTAAAAAAGGAATGTTTTTATTAAGATGGGTTGGTGAATTTTTCATCATAGGTTGTATCCATTTATTTCTATTATACCTTTAAAAAAGGAGAAACAAAAAGAAAATACAGAGAAGAATGGCTGATATGAAAAGATAATGAATGGAAAATAGGTCCTTTGAAAGGGTAGAAAAAAAAGATATCTGGGTTCCTCTTCCCCTAATGGGAAAGAGTAAGAGACGGCAGCATAATTTTCAAGTTCTCGAGTTTTAATATTTGTAGGTTTTTACAAAGCAACTAGGTAAAAATCTAACCAGGGAAACATCAGTCTGAGGCGGGTGGTGTACCGCGTGACCTCCTCTGATTCCATGCATGTATTCAACAGAACTGCATTAGGTATTCAACAGACCTGCATTAGGTGTCCCCGTGACCCTAAAATCCCCCAGCTGTGAGGCAGAGACAGGGGCAGTGCCCATCTCACCAGAAGGTCGTGGGAATTAAGTGGGTGTGTGGGGGGGTGTATAGAGAGCCTTTAGTCCAGTGCCAGGCATGGATGGTGACTGAGTCAGATGCCACTGATGGCTGCCTCTGAGTCCCCATCATCACTGTCACCCCATCAGCATCACCGTCCTGTTTAGCATCTTCCTCTCCTTCATAACCATCACCATCATCCCCACTGCTCTCTTCGGCCCCATCATTTCTGGCCTCCAGGTTAGGAATTCTGCAAGGTGATAAGCACCTATTTTGTTGCTCTGTGAGTCGGTTTTTTCTGTGAACAAGTCCTGAATGCTACCGTTTAAGGGGCAAATCTAGATGTGGAACAGGTCCAGATTTGTTGTTAGTTTAGGTCACACCGTGTCATTCTCCTCTTCATGCTGTAATAATAGATAGTTAGCCATCATTTAATGACATTGATGCAAAAATGTAATTTGCTGGAATTATTCTCACTGGGGCTACTCTAAGAACTTCAGTTCCATTTATATTATAGCAAATTAATTGCTTGGAAAAAAAAGTCACACTAGTGTGGCATTCTTACCTTTTGTGGCGAAGGAACACAGCAGAAAGCACTTAGACATATCCCTGTTCAAAAATGATTGAATTCAATTGGAATTCATCTAGCATTGCTACTCGCCTTTGCTGTTTTACCGGGCTTTGCGCTTTGCATGTTTGATGAACGCTGGTCTGCTGGTAAACAAGGAATGGAGATCTGGCCCCTCTTCTCTGCCTCTAAACTCCATTTGTGCAGGTTTAAAAAAAAATGATGGAAAGAATTTGGCCATCTTTTTATTATTGCTAAGTACTTAACATCTGTGGAGAAGAGATTTGTGTTGCAGAAATGTTCTTAGCAATTTAGGGAGATGGCTTCTATTTTTGTCCAGACTTTGGCTTTGAAATGTTATTGCATTGTTGATTTAGGAAGTGGCTTTGACCAGCATTCCTCAAGAGAAAGGAATAGTGTGTTTCCATATGCCACAGATTCATGTTGGTGGGCGTGGAAGCTCGTTTTAGATTCACCATTGTCCTCTTCCTAGCGCGATGCATTCCACTAAGGTTAAGGGTTGTGCCCAGTGAATGATGGAGTCATTCCTCGGCGCGTCTGTGGACCGGGGCCTTCCTGCAAACTGCCTGCCACCCATCAATGACAAGATAAATCAGGTACTCAGAGTATGTGCTTAGAACCTTTCATAGTAATGGCATATAGGCATGACATTCAAACATATGCTTTTCTATCTAGCGGAAATCTTATTTACTAATTGATTGAAAGTAAAAAAAAGAAAAAAAGAAAAAAAGAAAAGCAGTCACAATAACCAAAGCACAAACAAACAAAATTCTTGTTCTTTATCTTAATGACCTACAGAACACCAGTTCTGTGGGATATGAATAAGGGAATAAGGTTAGGACAAAAGGGCATACCATCCTCAAGAGGTTTGGGAGAAACTGATCGAGTAAGTCGGGTAAATTCATGTCTTCAGGGCTCCTCTGAGACTGCATTGTTAACCTCCAGGAGAGGAGTAGGATAAGCCTCTGATCTCATAAAACCCTGCATTTGTACATTACTTGCAACTGGGACTGTCCTAGGAAGACCTTTATGAAGAGTTAGTAGTCCATAGCTGTCCTTTTTTTTTTTTTTAAGATTTATTTATTTACTTATTTGAGAGAGAGAGTGAGGTAGAGGGAGAGAGAACCTCAAGCAGCCCTCATGCTGAGGGAGGAGCCTGAGGTGGGGCTTGGTCCCATGATCCTGAGATCATGACCTGAGTGGAAATCAAGAGTCAGCATCTCGACCAAGGGAGGCACCCAGGCGCTCCTATTCCGAGGCTGTCTTAAACTTTGCACTCTCTTCTTACACAGCATTAGGGCAGCCCCATAGTTCTTCAAACTTAATTTTTCCCTTATTTAAAAATTTTTGAAACCCCTGTAATCATGTTACCATTTTTCTGGTATCATGGGTTACTTTTCATTTAGTTAAAACAAACAAACAAACAAACAAACAAACAAAACTGACCAGTTGATCAAAAAGAGACAAAGTCCCAGCTCCTAGAAGCCAGGGACTGCATTTCTCCTATGATTTCTGAATCATCCCAGAGAACGTGGGAAGGGCCTCAGCAGATTATGTGAGGGATGACTTGGCAATAATTGTGTTGGAAAATACTTCTTGGCAAAGGAAAGTGAGATTAGGAACTGAACGGATCCTGGAATGAATCAGATACAAAAGGTTTTTTTCGTGCCACTCAAAGAAGGTAGAGGGAAAAAGATAGGGCAACTGAGGGTTAAAAAAAAAAAGTCATCGAAAATGTGCTTTAAAAAAACAAACATAAAACTGGTCCTTGAACCCTGTTGGAGATCAGCGTTCTGAGGCCAAGGTCTAACGGGAGCAGAAGGTTGTAGGGAGGAGATAACTTCTCTCCCCGGTAGATCCAGCCTCTCCTTTAGCTAGCACATTATCCGTTCCAGTTTCCTTTTTCTTGAGCTTCATCTCGTTTAAGCAGCTCTGATGAGTGCTGGCCGTCTCTCTTGTTGCCGGGTGTTAATAGAGTGCAGAGCAGGTGAAAATCTCGGGGACATTGGGCATGGTCCGCGAACACGTAAGCGCAGCCTGGAGTTTGGAAAAGCCGCATAGAATGCTGGTGAGCTCTCGTCCCTGTGTGCCCAGCTGGCATCCTCATCCTCTCACGCCACCTCGCGGCCCTTTACATCCTCCTGAAACTCAGCCTTATTTTCCCCACCATCCAGCCCGAGGCCTTCAAGAGAGCGCGTCAAGTACACACAGTGTTTTCAGGGAGGGGAGGGGCGTGGGAGAGAAACTGACAACTCGACACTGTCTAATAACTCTTTACTTCCCACTTCCCTGTTTTTGCAAAACGTCTTAAACAAGGTAACTGATTTCCTGGCCACCTCCGCTGTCCTTCGTCTCCGGCATCTGGCTTTCCCATCTGGACAGCACCCACGCGACTGACGACTGCACCAGCCTGGCTGCCGGGTGCTTAGCGCGTGATGCTTCATTGCATTCTTAGGACAACCCTCAGGTCTTACTCCTACTGCAGTGTAAGCGGTGGGATGTTTAGATGAAGCAGCTTGCTCTGCACAGCAGCCCCTATGGACCGGGCTGGGATTAAGCTACCTCTTTGTTTACCCCAAAGTGCCAGGAAAAATTTTCCAACTTGGAGAGGCATTATTATTATTCATTTAATGCACCTGCTTTTAGCTGGGAGCATCATCACCTTCCGGGGGGGGGGGGCGTTTGCAGGTTTGTAACGGTATTCGGGTATCTCAAGGTGAGAGCTGAGAATGCTCCTGGGATCTAGTAGCTAGAAAAAGGAGGAGGACCACGGTGAGAAATGCTGAGGACCACCTCATGGGACAAAAGATTATCCTGCCTCAAATGCCGATAATGCCCGGCTCGGAAACAATGGTAATGGATGAGAATCTAATAATGGATTCGGAAAACCTAAATAACTTCCCCGAATCTAGAGCCATAAATCAAACTGATCTCTGTCTGGCCCTAAAGCTTATGCCCTGTTCACTCTCTTCAACAGAACATTAAAATATTATGTATAATTTGATTTACTCTCTGAATTATCATATTTTATATGTAGCATCTCAAATATAATTTATTTAGAGAATAGTTAACTAATTTCCTGATTGAATGTTCTTTTAATACATTTAACGGAGATAGCATGTATCATAGTATTTGCCAGATTTTCAGAAGGATGCTGAAACTTAATGAAAGAAACCATCAACGCTGTATTAGATTAAGAGAGCTGCGTATTCTGGAACATGCTGCTTCTCCACTGTCGGCCAGGAGGGGAAAGGACTCCTATAGGGAAGGAGAAGGATGCGGGAGGGGGAGGCGAAAGCCAGGTGAAGAGGTTAGGAGAGAAAACCAAAAACAAAAAATCCTTGGATTTTTTATTTCATTCGGCTTATGTCCTGAGCTCTGGGCTGTCACTAGCAACGTTTGCTTCCTCTGGAACTTTGCTTTTAAAAACGTTCATGAACGTTCTAAAGGGCTGCCCAAACTTAAATAAAATTCTCTGCTTTCTCCATATATAAAGGCATCTTTTAATGTGCTCATTTCCAAAATATATGTCATGTATTTTTTGTAGCAGTCTTGGGTTGTGCTGGGCAAAGACCTTGTCATTCTTGGTTAAAAGAGCTTCGGCCTCATCAGATCGCACACAGGGCCATGCACTTGGACATCCTCGTCGTCTGCAGATTTTAGCCATCCTTTCCTAACAGAAAGCCCCCCCCCCCCACACACACATGTAGCCACCCAGAAAAATGTCGTAGTTTTAGCCTCCATGCCTACCATGGAGACTCCCATCCTGAATTGGAAAAAAGGAGGAAGAAAAAAAAAACCACAAAAAAAACCCTGTATCTATTGGTTTCTATAGTTTTTTCCTCCCTCTTTTCACAACTTGAGATATATTTAAATTCCCAGTGTATTCCCAGTGTAAATGACTTTCTGGGCACCAGAGAGAACAGAGAATCTCAAACTTTAGTGGTGAGAATATCTGGGGAGCTTGTAAAAAATGCCGATTTCCAAGCCCTGCACTAGAGACTTGAATTTGGTAGCTCTTGGGGGGTGTAATAGGCTTTGTCGACAAGCTCCTCAGGGGACGGAGGGGGGCTCATGAACCAAACTTGGATGATGGTTCATTCGGCACTTGGTAGGCCCTTGATAAACAGTTGGTGAATGGATCCGCAGGCTCTCCTGGCACGTCTGTTGGTATCGGGAGGCTGTTACTTTTGACCACATGGGCTTACGATCCTAGAGGGCTCTAGGATTCTAGCCCCTCAGCTTTGTCCCCGTTTTCAGTGACTTTGAAGGTTGGCTGCTTTTCACAGTCTCCTGCACAGGCCCTCTCCATTCCCACTGCTTCAGGCCATCTTGTCCCACGGGGTGTTGGCAGGGTCCCCAGGCTCCAGAATCTTCCCTCCAGCTTATCTTTAAAACCACTCCCACGTGCGTCATCCTCATCCCCGTGCTTCTGTGCGTTGAACCTCTCCATGGTTCCTCTTCATGGTTTGGGCGAAGCTACTTTTCCACTTGACCTCTCGCTCCTCTCCTTCCCTTTAATGCTACTGGTTTGCACTCTTGTCCCTAAGTGTGGGTTGTGCATTTCCACCTCTCTGTCTTGGCTCATGCATCTCCCCGGGGGCAGAAAAGGGTTAACTCAGCAGGCCTGTGTCGTTCAGACCCCACACTTGCCAAAGAAATGTGTCTTTAGGACTAGCCCTTGGCCAGCTCCCAGGAGATAACCTCTGAGCCCCTGAAATATTCTTCTTCATAAGAGTGTCTTTGTGTACCGAAGTCCTGGGGTCATGCTGTGTATATGCTGTGTATATGCTGTGTATACGTGTGTGTATGCTGTCACGTTTCTCTTTGTATGCGTGTGGTATATACTGTGCCCAGCAGTCTCGCTTTTCGGAGTTTAGTCTTTAAAAATCACACAAGGGTAAACTGTGTGTTGTGGTCTTGTTTGTTGAGTCGGAAATCGGAAATAACTCAGCTATCCACTGATGACAATATTAATGGAGTAAGAATTCCATAGGAGAAATAGTGATAGAACTCCCAATTACTGAGCCCATTCTGTTTCAGCCCTGTGCTAAGGGTTTTACTTACAGTATTTCACTTTCATTTACAGCAAATCCTCTGTCAGTTAACCCCACTTAGACAAACACTGAGACACCTAGCGGTGAAATGAGGTCACGTGGCCAAGATAGGTATGACTGTACCCGTCAGTTCACAGGAGGGTAGTAAAGAGTGATTATGACAGAGTCATAGAGCCCTGTGTGCTGGCACGGAAGGATGCTTATGGCACATTATTAAGCCTAAAGAGGAAAAATCATGAAATCATTTGCATGTTACCATCTTGTAAGCCATACATATATGTCTATGCATATTGTGTAAAAGCTATGTTCAACATATATATTAAGAGTAATTTTTAGCTGTAAAAATATCTAGTAAATGAAACAAAGCACAAAGAAGTAAGTCATGGTCCATGGCCTGATCCATTATTTCCTTAGAGCAGCATTTCTTTTCTGGGTCCTAAGACCAGATCATACCAGCAGACCTCAGAGACCTTGGTGCTAGCAGGCTTTTTCAAAGAAGAGAAGAAAAAGAAAAGTACTGTTGTTGAACTAAATTTAACAAACACGTGTCGCATCCTCTCCTTGTTCTGGATTTCTGTGATATTGTGATTGTCTAACTCTTACACAAGTTGACCGTCCCTCCCTGGGCAGCCCGCGGGATGGAAGGTGACTGTTGTTCCCCACCTCATGGCAGGAACCTGGGCGCTAGCCACAACTGTTTTCTCATCTCTTCATCCAAAAACAAATCAAGAGTTCCAGTTTATTGTCCCAGTATTTGTACCTTTGAGTACCACCTGAGCCCACATGCCCAGGCAGTGACTATGGAGAGGGGCATAAGAAACCCTGATCGGTTGACCTTGGTCATAAGTTGGACACTGTGGCCAGGGTACTGAGCTCTGTGGTGGCCCAGATGGCATGAATCACCAATATCTGAGTTGGGAAAATTAGTTGCACCTTGGAAAAGAGAGGAGGGAAAAGATGGCAAAATGGAAGATGTCTTTATATGTGGCCTTATTCTCTTCCTGTACTCTGGTTGGAGCTCCTTCCTGTTTCATACAAACATGTGTTATGTGTTCACACCATATATTCCTTCTCATATTATACTTTTTAAGTTAGTATATATTATGACCATTTATTTCCCATTGATACTATTCTTCAGAAACATGAACTTTTAGAGCTGCTTCATGTTCCATTTTATGAATGAAGTAGATCTATTTGTTTTTCAAATTTTATTTTAAAGTCTAGTATAGTTAACGTACAGTGTAGTGTTAGTTCCGAGGGTACAATATAAGGATTCAGTGCTTCCATATGTCAGCTGGGGCCCATCACAAGTGCACTCCTTAATCCCCATATCCTATTTCCCCCATCCCCCACCCACCTCCCCTCTGGTGACCATCAGTGTGTTCTCTGTAGTTAAGAGCCTATTTCTTGGTTTACCTTTCTCTCTCTCTCTCTCTCTCTCTCTCTCTCTCTCTTTTTACTTTGCTCATTTGTTTTGTTTCTTAAATTCCACAAAGAAATGAAATTATGTGGTCTTTGTCTTTCTCTGACCGACTTACTTCACCTAGCATTATACCCTCTGGATCCATCCATGTTGTTGCAAATGGCAAGATTTAGCTCTTTTTTATGACTGAGTAATATTCCATTCCATATACCACATCTTCTTTATGTCTTCATCTAGTGATGGACACGGGGATCATTTCCAAAATTTGGCTATTGTAAACAATGTTGCAATAAACTTAAGAGTGCATATACCCTTTTGAATTAGTGATTTTGTATTTTTTAGGTAAATACCCAGTAGTGCAATCACTGGATCATGAGGTAGTTTTTTTTTTTTTTTAACTTTTTTAAAAAATATTTTATTTATTTGAGAGAGAGAGAGTATGTGTGTGCATAAGCAGGGGCAGGGGCCGAGGGAGAGGGAGAAGCAGACTCCCTGCTGAGCAGTGAGCTCTACTCGGGGTTCCATCCCAGGACCTCAAGATCATGACCTGAGTCAAAGGCAGATGCTTAACTGACTCAGCCGCCTAGGCATCCCTATTTTTAACGTTTTGAGGAGCCTCCATACTGTTTTCCACAGTGGGTGCCCAGTTTACATTCCCACCAACAGTGCACAATGGTTCCCCTTTCTCTACATTCTCGCCAACACTCATGTCTTGGGTTTTTTGTTTCAGCCGTTCTGACAGGGGTGAGGTGCTATCTCATGGTAGTTTTGATTTGCATTTCCCTGATGATCAGTGATGTTGAGCATCCTTTCATGTGTCTTTTGGCCATCTGGATGTTTGGAGAAGTGGCTGTTTATGTATTTTATCATTTTTTAACTGGATTATTTTTGAGAGTGTTGAGTTGTATAAGTTCTTTATATATTTTGGATAATAACCCTTTATCCGATAGGTGATTTGCAAATATCTTCTTCCATTCGGTAGGTTGCCTTTTCATTTCATTGATCATTTCCTTTGCTGTGCAGCTTTTTATTTTGAAGTAATGCCAATAGTTTATTCTTGCTTATTTGAATGAACTATACTCTATGAGTAGAGTATATTCCTCTATTGTTAGGCATTTAGCTTGTCCCTAATTTTGATCTTTTTTCTTTTTTAAGATTTTATTTATTTATTTGACTGAGAGAGATCACAAGTAGGCAGAGAGGCAGGCAGAGAGAGGGAGAGAGAGAGAGAGAGAGAGAGGAAAGCAGGCTCTCTGCTGAGCAGAGAGCCCGATGTGGGACTCGATCCCAGGACGCTGAGATCATGACCTGAGCCGAAGACAGTGGCTTAACCCACTGAGCCACCCAGGCACCCCCAAATTTTGAACTTATAAAGCTCTGGTTTGGGGCGCCTGGGTGGCTCAATGGGTTAAAGCCTCTGCCTTCGGCTCAGGTCATGATCCCAGGGTCCTGGGATCGAGCCCCGCCTTGGGCTCTCTGCTTAGCAAGGAGACTGCTTCCTCCTCTCTCTCTCTCTCTCTGCCTGCCTGCCTGCCTGCTTGTGATCTCTCTGTCAAATAAATAAATAAAATCTTAAAAAAAAAAACAAAAACAGAACTCTGGTTTATACATTTAGCATCAAGAATTCTTCTTGGTTCTCAACATTCAGCATCACAAAGAACACACATGACACATTCTACTCAAAGTTGTGTAGAAAGGGAACAGAACTTGCTGGAAGGGCAAAAATGGGTACTCCTTGCAGTGGTCCACAGAAGTTCATGTGCAAAGAGATGAAATGCACATCGAGTTAAGCACAGGAACTGTCCTGGTTTAGAAGCTTTATGCCTCCCCAGGGAACCATAACTCTGACAACAGTTTCACTGGGACAAGTTTCAGGGTCCTTATAAAGGACATGTCCAGTTATAAGAGCACATGCTCAGAGAAGCTCAGAGCTATGGTTCCTATCTGTTATTTATAGTTCCCATAGCCTAGATGTCACTCAGCACAGCCCACGGTCAGGTTTACTATAAGTCATGTTGACTAGTTGTCAACATACTTGATGCGCCCTTTCATCAGGTTACCAGGTAAATGAAGGTCAAATTCTCATGCGGAAATAGGGAAAAGCTTTATAAACCCTTTACCCACAAACATCTTAAACATAAATCACTGTCCAGATATATGCTTATCTTCTTTAAAAAACAAAACAAAACAAAACTTAAAAATGGGAATATTGAGTCCAAGAGAATTAACAATTTAAAAATCCCTAATGCATACAGAGAAATTATTGGCCAGAAAGGTAGACCAGATTAAAATGCTGCTGGTGGTACACCTATCAGGGTTGTACCTCCACCTGACTTTCCGGCATCACTTCTTTCACTTTCTACCTGAATGCCACTTTCCCTCTGGCCCCATGAGCCTCTTGACCATTTCACTCATTTCATCTTCTTTCACATCTCTTGCTTAGCCTTGTCCTCTAACTGGAATGTTCTATCATTTCTCTGCCTGGTCCTACCTGATTTCCCTTTAAGGGTATTCTAGAAATGTCATCTCTCAAAATGATCTCCAGACACTGCTTCCCCTCGACTTTTTCCTAAGTAGCATTCTTGACTCACCTCTGTCCTTCCCAAAGCTTTTTGTTCTGAAGGCTACTTTAATGCTTCTCGGGTTATCTTATTGCCTTATTGTTCATACTAGAATATGAACTCCTTATAGTTAGAATCTACATTTGTAATCCTCTAGCTCAGAGCACTTTGAATAGCCTATAATGGTCTTTTAAAAATGTTTGTTGAAGAGCATGGATTAGTTTAACAATCAAGATTTATTGAACAGTTCTTCTAGGGCGGGCACTCTTAAAAGTACTCCATCCCCAGCATCTAGAACTGTCCCTGCACATAACAGATGGCCCGTGAACAAGCAGCACTGGTTGAATGAGTGACTGAATGCAGACAGAGCACTGAATTAAGACAAGTTCCCCATTCTCATGAAGAATGCATTTTAAAGAGGGGAGAGAGAGAATAAACCAACAAATAAGAAAACCAAGAAACAGGATGGAATTAAAAGGAAGATGATGTTATAAAATTCTGGGTGGCTACGCTAGCTTGTAGCCAAGGAGGGTTTTGCTGCCCAAGTGACAAGCTGGGTTATTTATGCCAAGAAGTCGCTGGCCGTGCAAAGATGTGGAGAAGAGGGTCCAGGGGGAAGTAGAGCCTAGGGCTAGGACCTTTGATGGAAAGAGCCTAGCATGCTTCAGGTGATGACAAGAAACACACTGGGGTGTGCCAAAACAGAAAAACAGAGATGATTTTCAAAATATTTAATGGCTGCTCCATTATGAACATGGATGAATCATCACTCATTTCAACCGCTGTCTCCCTCCCCCTCCCGTCATCCCACTTTCCAACTCTGCATGTGTCCTGGATCCAGAGCCCAGAAGGCTTTAGGGACACCCATCTCATCAGTACCATCCTTTTGTTCTCCTCCAACTCTGATCAGGTGAAGGAATACTCCCTATCTGTATTTATTGCATGGAACATCGGGCAGATCATATTTTCAGTGGGTATACTGGAACTCCTCTAAGACTGAGTCTGAGACTATCAGCAGGTTGTTTGCAATAGCTGTAGTGTAGGGCCCTGATTCCCAAACTTTAATGCCCTGGGGAAATCCCCCAATTGTCCTGCTAAAATACCGGTTCTAATAGGGCATGGCCTGAGATTCTGCCTTTCCAGATGATATGGGCACTGCTGGTCCATGGTCCCCACTTTTTGTAGAAGGGACAGAGCTCTGATTCTGAGTCTTGGCCCCCTGTTAAAATCCACAAGGGAACTTTTCAATCTCTTGGCCACCCCCAGGCTGTTGGATCTAAATCTCTAGCATTAGAACTCAGGCAGATCTATTTTTTTAAATCCCCCCTGGTAATTCTGCTCTTTGGTCCTGGTGTCACCGAGTCCCCTTGGTCACAGGCTAATCCTTTAGTCATCAATGAGGCAGCAGGTGCACTTTCAGAAAACAGACCTCCTAGGAATGAAAACCTTACCCTGTCAAAGTCCAAAGAGAAGTCTAAAGATAATTAAGGTTTCAGGTTTTTAAACTTTGTTTTTAGTAAGAGTGTGTTTGTGTTTCTTCCCTTAAGAACAGGCAGGACTTCGTTCTTGGTCTTCGGCTGTCCTAATTTAAAAGCTCTGTTATTGATACTGGCCTCTCTTAAAAGAACTTTTCTTTTTCTGAAACCTTTTAGACAAACTAGGGCTATAAAGTGGGGGGGGGGGGAGGAGGGACCTGGACACTGGCTTTTGCTGTATAGCCCAGTGGAATGAATTAATGGAGTCTGAGGTTTGGGGTAAATATGGTCACACACACCAGGTTGGCATTCTCTCCGAACTGATGAAAAAAATTACACCCTTCTGGAGCCCACTGTAATTAACTCTCGGATAGCATTTCCATTATAAATCCCTGTTTTAAGAGGTTTGTTACTCAGCTGTAAAATTTTGCTCTAGTCTACAGCTTGGACATAGACAGTTTCAGCTTGAAAGAAGCTTTAAAAATAAAAGGTTTTTTTTTTTTTTTCTTTTTCATTGAGCAAGTGAAGTGTGGTTTTTAAAAGGAATGAAATACCCACAATTCTCAGACATTCTTTGCATCTTTCTCTATTTTTTCTCCAGGTGGTCTTGATTCCCAACAAATGAAGCCTAGTTATTCACATATTTTAAACCAATTGTTTAAACGACCAAATGTTAGAGGGGACTCTTTGAATTAAGGAAATGCATTTTGAGGGTCACGACTCAATAAAAAGGACGGAAAATGTTCTTTCCCGTTTTTCAGATGTGCAGAGCTAGGGTGGAGCAGAACTCTGTTCTTTGAAGATCCTCAAGTCTGTTGTTCATTTTTCAAAGGGGGTTCCACAAGAAGACAGCTGCATTGAACAACAGGAAGCGCATTCCCTATGTGAACGCTTTCACCGACAGTTTCTCCAGGGCTTTCGAAAACGTCTCTCTGTCCTACTGCATGTTAAAATCAACAGTGGTCAATTTCAGGATTAGAAAAAAAATCTTGGTTTCTGTGTCTTGGTGTCCAGGACTTCTTCTGAGGTTAGGGACTGGCACCTTTCTCTGGTTTATGTCGCTCGCCCAATGGCATACTGAGCAGGGCAGTCTTGGATTTCTCACAGGACCTCATCTGTAGCCTCATTGGCCTTCTATATGCTCACAGTGAGTTCCTTTTCCCCACCTCTTTCCTCTCCCTCTGACAAAGGATGCCACAGCCATCGCGTCTACCTCCTGCCCGGCTGTGGTGTAACAGAAACGCAGTTGCACACACCGGGGCCCGGAGTAGCTCTGCCCTAAGACCTGGAGTCTGTACAACCTTAGTAGGGGTCAGTCTTGGTCAGCCCAAGGCCCCACAGGACTTCATGCATCCAGACGGACCTTACATAGTGTGATGGTGGCAAGTTACCCTTTATAAATGTATGCTGTTAGCGTGAAAAGTACTGTTTCCTCTATGGGGTGCTCAGTCAGTTAAGCGTCCAACTCTTTTAAAGACTTTTTTTTTTTTTAATTTGACAGACAGTTTAAAAGTAGACGGAGAAGGAGGCAGAGAGAGGGGAAGCAGGCTCCCTACTGAGCAGAGAGCCCGATGCAGGGCTCGATCCCAGGACCCTGGGATCATAACCCGAGCCGAAGGCAGATGCTTTAACCCACTGAGCCACCCAGGCGCCCTAAGCGTCCAATTCTTGATTTTGGCTCAAGGTGGTGAGATCGTGAGATCGAGAGCCAGGTCAGGCTCTGTGCTGAGCCCGCTTAAGATTCTCCCTCTCTCCCTCTCCCTGTTCCCTCCTCCCCCACCTGCCCCACTTGCAAGCTCACTCTCCCCCTCTCTCAAAAAATAATAAATAATAAATAAAAGTAGCATTTCCTTTGCAAGAGGAGATAATATAAAATCATGGCCCATAAAGATTCCATTCTATTAATTGGAAGAAAGAACAAAGGTAGGCATTGACTTCAAAAGCACACTTTGAGTTCTTTGTCAATGGTGGTAGGGAATTCAAGGTGTTCTGGCTGTTACCCTCAATCTGATTGGCGGTCTCCATTCTAACCGAAACAGTGACACCTCACATTTTTGTCCAGACATCACCTCTAGGGAATGCCGCCTGACCATGGCCCATCCCCACTCTCCTCCCCTACCCCAGACAGTCTGGATCAAGGCTTCCTCCCTCCGGCTTCCTTCTTCTCTGTCCTCCCGCTGTACCCTCCCTTACCTGAAATGTAACTCCTCAGAATGTCTGCTCTGTCTGCTCTCCACCAGCCAGGTTGTGAGCTCTTCGGGGTCAGAGACTATATCTTATTCATTGTCAGAATCCTAGGCCATGGAGCCTTGCCCCAGTACAGGGCTCGATGAATATTTGTTGTATAAATCAGTACTAAAACGAATAAACCAACAATGTGGGAACATAGAGACTTGTGCCTAACCAACTCTTGAAGTCGTTTGCCAGTATCCGATACTACTTTCTGGTTTTATCCATGTTTTGGGGGGAAAAAAGAGTCTGGTTTGGATTGACGAGGCTCATTCCTAGAAGTGGCAGTAGAAATAAGAGTAGTAACAGCGAACATTTCCAGAGTGTTCAGTCACGAGGCTCTCTTCAAAGTGCTTTTTTTTTTTTTTAAGATTTTATTTATTTATTTGACAGAGATCACAAGTAGGCAGAGAGGCAGGCAGAGAGAGAGGGGGAAGGAGGCTCCCCATGGAGCAGAGAGCCCAAAGTGGGGCTTGATCCCAGGACCCTGAGATCGTGACCTGAGCCAAAGGCAGAGGCCTTAACTCACGGAGCCACCCAGGTGCCCCCAAATGCTTTCTTTACAGAAGCCATTGGCCATAGTTGACGGATGAGGAGACCGAGCTATAGCCCCCATCACTACTGCTGGTGGTTTAAACCCAGCGATTTCCACCTGAACCACCTTTAGTCACTGAGGCCTGTGCATGAGATAAGCCCACTCGGCCGCCTTCCCTGTGTCGTGGTTGACTCTTTTCGCATCAGCGGAACCGTGGCTCTTCTGCATTTAGCTTGGCAACCACCACACCCCCATGCAAAGTCCGTTTCTCTGATCTTCATTTCCTTGTAACGTGCACATGTTTTCCTTTCAGCCCCTAGCTGTTAGTGTTTTATGACTCGGGGAGCTCGAGGAGGCAGCTGTATTGTTAATGTAAGTCATTACCAAGACGTTTCTGCTCTTTTCCACAACCTCATAATTTGTTAAAAGTTCTGGTTTGGGTTTTCCTCACGTCTTATTGCTGACAGTTTTAGCAGTGTATGCCAGCATTATTGGCTGTCTCCAGGGTACCAACTGAGACAGGAAGGTTTCTGTAATTGTCTGAGATCACTTGCCACTTTATATAGTACAACTTGCTCATGTAGGTACACTCTGCTTCCCAGCGAATCTTCTGGCCCCAGTTGGCTATAAAATCATCTGATGTCGCTATAACTTTAAAGACAACAAAATATTAGCTCGGGGACGCCTGGGTGGCTCAGTGGGTTAAGCTGCTGCCTTCAGCTCAGGTCATGATCTCAGGGTCCTGGGATCGAGTCCCGCATCGGGTTCTCTGCTTGGCAGGGAGTCTGCTTCCTCCTCTCTCTCTCTCTGCCTGCCTCTCTGCCTACTTGTGATCTCTCTCTGTCAAATAAATAAATAAAATCTTAAAAAAAATATTAGCTCGGAATCGTTTGCTTTGGTTAACTCACGTTTTAAGGCTGCCTCTGTATGCTGAGAAGGGGGAAAACGATAAGCCGGGATTCTTTTGTGAAATGAAAAAAAAAAAATGGATATTTTTCTCATCCTCACTTCTTTTCCTTGCTGATGATAGCAGTTTTCAGTGCTATTCTTATAAGCTTTCTACTAGTTCTTTCCCATTTGAAGCATGGATATTAAAAAATTTTTTTGCAAACAGTGGATCATGGCCAGTTTCAAAAGCTGCTCTGACCCAGGTTTTGCTTGAGCTGATAGCAGTTTAAAAATGAGCACCAGTCCAAGGCCACACAGTTTGTTGGGGCCCAAACCGAGGCTGGACTCTGGCCCCCAGACACACAATTCATTGTTTTTTTTACCCCATTGTTCCACACCCTCACAGTTTATTGGATTGACCTAATGGTCCATACTGTGTCTTTGCAAGAAAAGTTAAAGAAAGAATTCACTTGCTAAAAGCAAATTATTTTGAGAGCTCCAAGTCCTCCTAGATTTAAGTTCCCAAAGAGTAACACACGCACAACCACAAGTGGCTTGCTAGGAGCCTAGCAGAAAAGCGACGGAAAACCCATCTTTCATTTTCTAGCCAAACACTAGCCTGACCTAAAGCTAAGCTAAAACAAAACAAAAGTGCATGTGACATATCTGAGCGCCCTGTGGGAGTTACTATAGACAGAACTGAAGAAGGGATAGTCATCATTCAACTCCCGGCAGGAGGCTTTCTGCAGCCTAGCGCAGAGGGAGGTAAAACTCCTATAAATATCAGCTGATACAGACTGTCTTTAAAGTGAAATTTGAGCAATCACATTTTCAGAGACTGAGAATATTCTGCAAATAGTAATAAAGACCCCGAAACAAGGAAGTAATGGATTCCCAAGCAGGCAGAGTAGGTTAAGGACCTATGTCAGACTCAGAAGGAAGTCAGCAGAGGCTGGGAGAAGAGAAATCTAGATCAAGCCAGAACAGAAACAGCTCCCCAAGCCACACTGGGCAACAGCTCTGTGTAGCCCCTCAGGGAGGAAGGGATGGTGGCTGTCATCAAAATTCTACCCCTGGTTATATAATGATTGTGTTAATATAGAATAAAATATGTGTGGTTCTTTTCTCAATGGCATCTCTGTCACCCTTGTTGGATTCCTTTATTATTTCCACGAGGTCCTCAGTTAGGAGGCCCCTCTAGGAATAGAGATACCCACCCACCTGCCGTTTGGAGTCATTTCTGGGGAGGAAAGTGGCTTATCCTTGTCAAAAGGGGCTTCAACCAGTTTCCTTTCTAGCTGGGTCTGCGACATGTTCTCCTGGCCTAGGAGACTTTTCCCAGCCAAGCTTCTCTTTCCTTTGTTGACTCACTCATTCATTTGTTCATTCCTTCAAGAAACATTTATTGAGCACTTACTATGTTGCAGGCACCGTGTTAGCTTCTGGATATAGAGCAACAGCAAAATGAACACAGCCCCCGCCTTATTGTTCGTACAGCTCAGCTCTGCACGGGAAGACAGACAAGAAACAGGTAAGCCGATAAATGTACAATTCCATCTGTAGAAAAGGGTCCTGAATGTGGGGGGAGAAAAGAGGAAAATCATGATGTTCTCCAATGGGGAAGAACAAGAGACATTCCACCGAGGAAGATCATCTAGGAGCCTCTGCCTGGGGAGATGGTAATTAAATCATTTTGGTCTGTATGCACCTTGTCTCGTCAATATATCATAAACACCCCGGAGACAGGGATTTCTGCATTTGGCAAAGTTAACACACACAAATAGGTGCTCATTAAATTCACTGATAAGGTGGCTGCCTCTTTGTCTTCCAGAAAGGGTCGGTCTAACTCTGGGTTTTGACCTCGTCTTCTGCTCATCTATTAGGTCCCCGGGCCTTATGGATGGTGTGTGTCTTTGCGGTTCCCAGCAGGCTAGAGGACGTTGAGGAATGATCTTGGGAAAGGCTACCTTCCACATGCTGGCCTTGGCTGTTGACGCAGGCATCCTGGGAGGGTTTGCGGGATTACCTTCTGTCTGGACAGTTGTCTGTACCTTTAGTGTTGCTCTGTCCACTCTCTTAAAAAAAAAAAAAAGGCACCACAGTCAGAGTCATTATTAAAAGGGAAAAATCAAACAGTAGTAACACTCCAGAGACACCAGAAGTATTATGAAAAGGAAGTGTTTAAGTGGAAAATACTGAGCTTTGGAAACAAAACGGCAGGCATCTGAACTTACTTACGTAGGAAGCCCTGGGAAGGGATTCGAGGGACGGTGGGGAGGTCTTTTGCCACTGAGTCAAGTCCCCAGCATTTGCTCTGGGATTTGAAACTTTCCATGGTCTTACAATTCATCAGCTGCTTTGAGTTACGTTTAAAGAAACACATTTTTTAGTGAGAAATTTTTGACAGAGAACGGGCAGCAGATGTAATGCTTTGGAATAATTACTTCCTTTGTTGACAGCTTTTTTTTTTTTTCCACAGCACCCACTTGCAATTAAATACAACAGTAATTAAAATCTTTAAATTCACTCAGAATGACTGTCCCATCGGTCACCTCCAGAAAGCCTTCAAATGTCATTGTGAAAAGAATGTCTTCTCAGAGATGCCAGGTGCTAAGACAGAGGGTTTGCATTTTTCTAATTTGTAGTCAGAAATTGATAATATGCAGGAAATGTTTCACTGATTTGAAAATCATTGCCGTGAATTAAAAATCCAAGGCTAGAGACCATAGGATAGCTTAAACTCTCTTAGGAAAAAAAAAAAAAGGGAGGCCGGGTTGTTTTTGTTGTTTTTTGGTTTTGGAAGGCGGGGTGTTTGGGGTTTTTTTGTTTTTGTTTTTGTTTAACATTTTCATATAAATTACAAGCACATCCAAGGATTTAGTGACATACATGTTAGTGACATAGACCATTCCCCCAGTGCAGACATGAAACATTCGGTCTAATTTAGCCATGATCTCGGTGTGTCTTTCTGAGCCTACCCCTAACTGAGACAGAGTATGTTTACATCTGTTGGGGAAGGAGTCCTGGAAGGAATTGCCTTAGACACCACCAAAATGACTTCAGCAACACGTTCTCCTGCCTTCTTGCTAACAAGAAACAGTGGCACACACAGCACTTAGTAACTTCCACGAGCGATGGCAGGAGATGGCTTCCAGCTCTTGGATCCATCTTAGGATCCCTCCTGCTTAAGCCTGGGGCTTCCTTCCAAACCACAGAAAAGACAAACCAGAAGTGGTGGGACCATCCTCAAATCTGAAAACCATCATGGCCCTAGCTGAAACCTCCATTTTCTTCATACCAACTGTGTACACTTAGGATAGCTAAGCTATGGGAATAGATCCAAACACACAATGACTCAACATAATAAATGTTTATTTCTGACTCGCATAACAGTCCAGGGTGTGATTCTGGAGAGTAGGGAGGCCTGTGTTCATGGCAGCACCAGGATCTTCCAGACTTGGTTTCCAAGGTCTCAACTCAGTTGGCAGGTAGGAGGAAAAGCATAAAGCCTAGCACAGGAGAGGTCTCAAAGGCCCTCGCCAGGATGCAGCACAACTCCCTTCTGCACACATGGCATAGACTGGCATAAGGACACATGGCCACACCTAGCAGCAAGAAAGAAAGAGAACTGTCATCTAGCTATGTATCCCGGCAGAAGACGTACATTTGGGAAAACAGCTGGTGTTCTCTGCTAAACATCTTTTCTTTGCCCCCCCCCCCCTTCACTCTGCTGCCAGAGTGGTCCAACATGGAACTTGGGTGACATCTGATGAGTGCATGAGTGGGCGAGAGAATGGCATCTGTAATTCTCCTCAAAGCTCCCCAACGTCTCCCCATCAGCTACAAGGCAAAGACTGTAACTGCCTGTCATTGCCTCAAGGCCCTTCCGGCTCTGCCCCTGATTTCCTTCTTAGCTTCATTTCACACTTTCCCTCTGCTCACACGAGCCTTCGGCCAGACTGCGCCATTTGCCATCGCCCAACTTTGCCATGTTCTCTCATATGCGATGTCTTTACCCACTTCTCATCTCACTTTTCCACCCACAGAACGCCCACGTGTCCCTCAAGCCTCAGTTCAAGAGTCGCTTCCTCTTGGAAGCCCTCACAAATGCCCAACTTCCACGTCCACCCAGGCAGAGGTAGAGGTGGGCTCCCCCTTCAGCCCCTTGGCATCTGGACTGACCTCCAGTCCACTGCTGCCAGGTGATCTCGTGATTCCATGCTGGGATATGTGTCTCTCCCCCAGAAACAAAGCTGGCTCACAGGGAAAGCAGTGGCTGTTCCATCTACTGTCTTCCTGTCAGCAATGGGGCAGCAACCAGTCAGCCATCTTTAGCTTTCTCCATTTCAGATTCCACTAGCAGCCAAAAATAAGCATCAGCATACAGAGAAAATATCAGAGAAGTAAATAAGAAGTTCCCTGCTCCTGTTGGGTAAAGAGCACCAACAGGGCTTGCCTCATCTTCCTTCATCATTTGCACTGAAATCACCAAATCGTATCCGTTCCACGTTCTTGATGTCGCTGGGTCCCCCTCCTCTCTGTGTGCTCCACCCTGGCAAGTCCTGCCCTTCCCCTCACTCTCTCCTCCTAACTGACCTCCCTCTCCTCAGGCTACCCCTTCCACCATATTTGCACCGGTACGGATCCAGGAGGGGACTTCTAGGGGCACTCTCTCCATCCTAGCTGGGGCCAGCTCCTCTCCCTAAGTGCTAGGAGGTCCCAAACTCTTCCCAGCTTCATCCCCTGCACACCTGCCCTCCACCGATGCTCGAACCCCAAATTGCTGTTTATCATTCTTTGACTCTAATAGAAACGTTGAGCCCTCCAAGTCTGGCCCTCTCTTTGGAAGCACCCTTCTGCCCCAGTCCCCACCCTGCCCTTTCCTACCACAGAACTCTTCATTAGGAACTGACGCAGAAAAGATCTTCAGAAGCCATCGCAGCACACAGAGGTCCACACAGAGCTATTGAGCTCTACCCTCAGTTAAGCCATGTAGAGAAAAAGGGGAGCCCTGCCCCTAGAGGTATGGGTGGCTCCCACATGTGGGTCATCCCAGGAAACTTTTCAAGACGGCCAAGAAAGAAGCGTCTTGCGGAGGCGCCTTGACAGAAACAGGCAGGAAATTCTCCCAAACTGACCCTGACCCCTGGCCTTCTTCACTCAAAATCAACCAGTATTCCATTAAAAAGTTGCAGCCACAGAATAGGGCATTCTTTCCTTGTGATTCACATTACCCAGAAGTCTCTGGTTTCCCAGAATTTGTGTTAAGTAGTAGCTTTCAAAGATGATAATATTTGCCAACAATCCCTGGGGCACCACTTTACATTTTCCTAAAACAAAAAGGGGATTATTTTGTCCGTATTTCTCCTTTCTACAGGCTTTGGCCCCTATAGTCGCTCTTGCCCCCTCTGGCATTAAGTAGCAATGCTGTCCCATTAAATTATGAGAATCACGCTTTATCCTGAAACATCGGTTGTCAATTAAGGTTGACAAACAAGCTTCCTGACATTCTCAGGAACATCTTGCCCAGCATGTGGTTACTCATTTCTCACTCCTTTTGTGAAACACTGGTCCCGGACAAGCAGGCAGAAATAAACCCAGGAACGTTTGGGGTCTTTACCAGCTTCCCAGCCCCACCTTCTCGATTCTCCGCGCCTGCATTGCCCTCCCCAGTAATGGGCTTGGACGATCGGGAGAAGAAAAATGAGGCTGTGATCATTGTTGATCGAATAAAATCGAATAATTCTCTGTGGACGGTTTGTTATTTTTCTCCTCTGGCTTTTCCCAGCCTCCCTCGTAATGCAGGAGGGAGGGGTTTGTTAGCTGTCTCCCTCCCGCCTGCGGATCCATGATCCAGATTTTGGCTTCCCTGTAAGGTGCCGTGTGTCAGTTCTGTGAAGGTAGACACAAGTACTCTGTGCCCCTCTGCCTGTTGTGGTTCGTGCTCCACATGTACAGACTGAATTAATTCCTCAAGATCCAGCCCCATTTCTTTCCTAACCAACCCCAGGTTCACTTGTGCCTGATACTATGTACATACGTATATATATATATATATGTACTCATACATGCATACAGATATGTTTATCCACATGTGTTCACAGACTTTCTTTGGATAATTCAATATACCAAGCATCCAAAGTAAGTAACCTTATCCCTATTTTATAGATGAGAAAACTGAGCATCAGAGATGTCTCAGTAATCAGGTTACTAGTCTGAGGTAACCTAGTAACCTAGTAACCTAAGTAATCATCTTTTTACTATGCCGCCCTGTCTCTTACCACTCCCAGAGGACGGAAGTCTTCTTCACTTCCCCAAACCAGCAGCAGAATCACATAGTCCTTCCAAGGTTATATTCATTTTAATATCCATATTCCTTTGAGATTATTTCTGTTTCTGTTCTTTACCTCGTGGGATGCTGTGCTTGGGAAAACCTGCCTGCGATGGGCGCCAGCACCCTTGGCAGCCTTTTCCATATAGAACGTTTTGGCTTGGATTTCTCTCAATTCTTACACTTTAGTAAAGCTTCCCAAGCCCCACCGAAGGTTTTGTTGTCTGTACGCACGTCTCCTCTGTCTTCCTGGCTACCCCTCTCTTAGGACGGACCATCTCTTTACTAATATATTTCATGTGAGTATCAGCTGGCTAGCTTCCCCTCTTTGCTTTTTTAATTATCCAAGTAATACAACTTCACTGTAGAAAGGATAGAAATTTCATATAAGTAAAAGGAAAATGTTTAATAATTAGAAATATCACCCCCCAGATGGGTCTGAGGGAGGACACGAGTTGTGATGAGCACTGGGTGCGGTAGGTAAGTGATGAACCACTCAATTCTACTCCTGAAACCAGCACTGCACTGTATGTTAACTAACTAGAATTTAAATAAAAATAATTTTAAAAACTGGAATGCCCCCCAAAAAAGAAATCCCACCACCCAGAGAAAATACTTTTCCTACTGCTGTCTCCATCTTGCATTATTTTTACCCAGAAAAATATATTTGTATACATGCATGCAGAATTTTAAAAATAAAATTATATTATGCACATGAGATATTTTTAACTAAAGATTTGTCATTTAGTGTTCCAGGAACTTTAAAAAAAGAAGACTTTTTTTTTATAAAGAATAAAATTTGTTACATATTTTTAAGTATTATTTATATTACTCAATTTATCTATAATCACAGATACTTTTGTCTGTCTGATTAGGTAAAAACTCAAAGGAATTATGCTAAGGTTTCTTTCCACTGTTGTTTTGATTCTTCTGTTCGCAGATTACAAGTAGAGTTTGTAGTATATATTTTGTTGTCCAGTGCATATAATTTTATTATAGTAATTTTACTGAAGCTTGTGTATGTCAGCAAAAAGACTGCAATCCTTCCTCCCATTGTTGATTTTTACACGAGTATATAACTTTTTATGTTAAAACTGGCATATATGTATTGAGTACCTACTGTGCACAGACCCCTGCCCACCCAAAGCTCATGTTCCCATCACAAGTAGGACTCTGCTCGGCAAAGTGTAAGTAAGTAATTCCGTAAGCCTGAATTCAAGAAAGTCACCGAGCTGTTTCCAGGTGCTGTCAATTTTGTCATGAATTCATGCACGGGCGTATCTGGACCTTTCTTGAGTTCAGAAGCAGCCTTGCTCCCTTTCCTCTCTCCCTGTTAGGACCGCCATTGATCCACGTTGCACCTTTCTTTTTTGTCTACCCGTTGCAGGTCCGGGATGTTCCTTCCAGTTCTCTGTTCTCCTTGTCCTTTTCCTCTGTGTTCTCAGAGCGCCTTACACTCGCCTTTCACTGAACTGACCTTATTCTCTGCAGCGGCGACATTGCTCCTTGTTGCTTCCAATGCTGTTGCAGTTTCTGCCACGGTCCTACCATCCCCTTGCATTTCCCTTTCTCTCCCATTTTGTTGTCTTACCATAACATCTTTTAGCTCTTCTGTAAGAATTCATGATTTCTCCCAGTGCCCTGAGAGCATTAAGCGAATGCTCCCTGGGATTTCCCTCTTTCCTGAAATGCTTTCATCCCCTGGTTTCAAAAGCTATGGCGATCCTCTAATTCTCTCTGCGGCAGAATTTTTTAATCTATCTCATTTCTGTCTTGTTCTATTGATGTTTGCTTATTTTTTAAGTCATTCACTTAATTGAAAAATATATTAGTAGAAGATCTCCACATGTCAGGCACCAGAAGGAAAATGGTGAAAGGGAAAAAAAAATCCTAGGAGTGGCTTCCAGTCCCATTCCCTGCTGTGAATGAGACTATAAACAAGCAAGAAACCAAATATCCAGTATGAACTGGGGCAAGCTATCAAAGAAAAAGAAGGGTGTCCTTCAAGAGAGAATACCAAAGGGGGAGGAGTCTGCCTTTCACTGGGTGATGCGCTAGACCTCCTGGGAAGTGACAGTTAAGATGAGACTTGGAAGATGAAAATGAGCAATCCAGATAAAGAAAGGATAGGTGTGAAATAGGCAGGTATGAAGCACAGCAGGTGCAAATGCCCTGAGGCTGGGAACGCTCTTGCTCTTCTCTGTCCTAATCACTCTACAGAATCTAAAGTGAAAGAGATGGACAAAACCAGGTCACTCCCAGGCTTGGATGTCCTGGGAGATGCTATAAGAAGTTACTAAGATGTTCAAGGAAAGGAGTGCATGGTCTGACTGAGACTTTAGATCTACCGTGGCTGCTCCTGGGAAGCACAAGGTGGAAAACAAGTCTGTTAGGATGCAAAGTCAGTGATCCGAATGAGAAGTCACAGTAGTTCAGATATTGGCAAAAGGATTCAAGATGTATTTTTGGAATTGGAATTTTGGATTAAGTGAACTGGATCAAATGTGGCATAGAGGGTTTCATTAAATAAGAGGAAGAAATTGCTAGGCTTTAGGTTCAAGCAATGGAGTGGATAATGCCACGCTCTCAGCAGAGAAACAGGTTTAAGGGTGAGAATCAGGAGTCGGGTTTGGGACACAATTGTGATGCCATTTGAAAAATAGACAAGCTTGGGACTTTGAAGGGAAATCTTGGATAGAAATATCAATTTGGGAGTCCTCGGGTTACGGAAGGTGTCCCACATCACGTGAATGGATGAGGGCACCATGGGTAAAAGCACAGAAAGAGAGATGAGTAGATCCAGCTGGAGAGCTGACTTGTGTTCTCAAAACCATTCCAAAAGAAGTCTACAGAAGACTGGAAAGAACTGAGGCCAGAGTCTGCCCCCGGGTCCCACTGCACTGGGCTAATTTGTCTTTGTTGGTTGACTTCCATATTTCATTCTCTGTTGTAGGAAGGCAATTCTCCACATCAGTTTGCTGTTGGCTTGGTAACCACTCTTGATACATCCGCTCACATGAAACAGCCCTCCATCCTCTAGAGAAGAAAGTAGACGTTAATACCACTCTGTTTGGGAAAGTCCTTATCTGCCTCCATGTGAAACCCTGAGTTACTGAGAAGATGGATCAGAGAAAATCCCCAATTTGCTTTTCATTACCGTAAGCCATGTGTCATGTTCTTATTTTAGCCACATATCCCATCCTCATTCTCAACTTTGATCACTTTAACTTAGGGGGTGCTGATAGGGCTTTAGGATTTCCTTCTCTCTCTGTCACTTCCATCTGGTCCCACTGCTCTGTACTTAATAGAAATTCTTTGAATTTTGAAATTCTTTGAAATGTGGTTGGCATCATTCCCTGGTTTCAAAACAAATTAGTTGGGGGTATTTTGTTTTTATTTCTCTAATGTCTCTTGGCCGTTTCCAATTCTGAGAAGAGCTTCAGAAATGTATACATAAGTTACCATCTTTGCCAAAAGTTCTGTGGCAGCTGGCATGATTTCTTGATTCCCCTACATGTCCTTAATTCATATCTAAATATTCTCAGAAAACGTGTTAAAAATAGACCTTTTCAAATTCACAACACAACAAGGACTTGTGTTGTAATGTATACTAGATCACACCACCTGGTCCCCTGTTCATTCAATAACATATTGTTAACAAGAGAGTTTAAGATTCTAATGCAAACGAAAAGTGGTATATCCAAACAATGGAATAGTATTCAGCCACAGAAAGGGGTGAGATATCACATGGATGAAACTTGCAAACGTCACACTAAGTGAAAGAAGCCAGTCACACACACACACACACACACACACACACACACACACAAAACGTATTACATGGTTTCGTTAATATGAAATGTCCGCTGTACAAATCTATTGAGACCCAGAGTAGATAAGCAGTTACCAGGAGATTTGTGTTGCATTTGCTTGAATTTCAGTATACCTCTAATACTCTTACATGCTTTTTCCAAGATTCTCCAGCATCTGTGTCACCTACCTCCTGATAACTTTTTGCCTGCACTCCAAAAACACTGGTTCCACTCCTCCTGGAGACCTGAGGCCTCACTGAGGACTCGACGTTTCTGTTTCAGTCTGGACTGGTTTTCCTCTAGGCCTGCTCTGTCGTTCTATTTTTAGGACTTCCTTTTGCTGTTCTCCCTCCCCTTGCCCAGATCCCATGTCTTCCTCTTTCTTGGTTTACTTCCGCATTTTCCCAGGACACGTTCTCCCATACCTTGCCAGGAAAGGTTGCATAGGTGATAAAAATTCGGAATCCCTAAATATCTGAACATCTGTCTATTCTTACCTTTGACTTGATTGATGATTGCGTGAGGTCCGGAGTAGTTCTAAATCGGTGTATTATTCTACAGGTGATTCTTGAACGTGCCTTTGTAACTCAATTAATATGGTAAGTACTAGAAATAGAAATGTGAGTGAGTGAGATATGAGGAAGTCAAAACAAGGGTAGATTCTTCTTTTTTAACTTGATTTTTAAAAAGAGAGAAAAGGGGGATGGGGAATGGGCAAAATGGGTGAAGGGAGGTGGGAGACACAGCTTCTAGTCATGGAATGAGTAAGTCATGGGAATATGAGGCAGAGCATAGGGAATATAGCCACTGATATTGTAATAGCATTCTGTGGTGACAGATGGTAGTGACACGTGTGGTGAGCATAGCATCAGTATAGAGACGTCAAATCACTATGTTGTGTACTTGAAAGTAACGTCACAGTGTGTCAACTCTACGTCAACAAAAAATAGATTTAAAGAAATAAAAAAAAATACAAAATAAAGAGAGTGCTATGTAAGTAGAATGCAAGATAAAGGTTTTCTTTTTCTCCTTTTACTAAAAAAAAAAAAAAAAAAAAGAGCGGGAAGAATAGGATATCTAATAGGCTCTAAGAAATGACCCAAAGGAGATTAAAATGTCAAAAATGAGATGAAAAAGAGATAATTCAAGAAGACATGACCTAGGTCCCAAGAAAGGGAGGACAAGGAGCGCAGTAAAAAAGCTGGCCTTACACAAGAGGAAGAGGGTTTTTCCTTTTGCATCACAGGGAAGCAGATTGAAAGAGGGAGAGTGTGGGTTGTTGATAGAAGGGCAGGAAGTTGAGAGTCTTTATTTATTTAGGAAAAGGCCGGGGTAGGGCTGAGGGAGAACGGGGGAAGTGGGAGGGACAGAAAGCGCAGGCAGAGAAGGTTTGTGGAGCAGGAGAGAGCCGGACCCAGGAGGAGGCCGGGTTTGCCAGGGAGCTCTGGATGAGGAGAAGCCCCTCTGCTCATGGCCCAGCCCTCAGTGGCAGACTCCTGCGGGTCAGGGCGGACACACACTTCCCCCTACTCATACTGCGAGGACTCAGATCACCGGGAGGCCTGAACTGAGAGTGACCCGGAAGCTTCTTCAAAATATGGTGGCACACGCAGCTCTCCTGCTTCAGACTGAAGAGCCGGAGGCTCTGCGAGGGGGAGGCAGGTCACAGGGCTGGTGAACGGTGACACCAAGAATCAGCCCGGTGGCCTGAGCCGGTCCAAAGCCTGAACCTTAAGCAAAAACGCACACAAATTTCGTATGCTCATTACTTCATTCAGTCAGTGCACGCTGAACAGTCTGCTGCTTGAATTAAGAAGGGGAGAGAAAGTCCCCTGTGTCCCATAGCAGCCGTCCCTTTGGGGCCTGACCCTCGCCTACTGCGGACAAATCATGGGAGGAGAGCTCGTGGGGCTCTAGCATTCCTCAAAGTGCAGACTGAGAACACAACAGAGACCAAACGGAGTCTTCCGGGAGGCCCTCTGGTCAAAACTGGGACCCACGCTCTGTCTGCAAACCTCAGAAAGAACAGTTAAAAGTAAAGTTAGGTTCTTCTTCAAGTTACTATTCTTTGGTTGGAAACTGTTAGCTCGGACAGCACTGTCCAATTTCTAATCTAAGCCATATCTGTAATTTTAAGTTCTCTAGGAACCATATATTTTTTTAAAATATAGATGAAATTAATAATATTTTCATATAAACCCATGTATCTAAAACTTATCTTTTTAACCAGTAATTCCTATTAAAAAAAAACTACCGATGAGATATTTTACATTCTATTTTTCATACTAAGTCTTCAAAATCTGGTGTGTCACTTACACTTAGAGCACATCTCAGTTTGGACTTGTCCTAATTCAAGTGCTCAATAGCCACAATGTGACTAGTGGCTTTAGTAAAGGGCAGCACAGAGCTAGGACAGCAAACTGTCTTCTCCAAAGTCCCTCTTGGTGATGCTCTGTAAACTGAGAGACCACAACTCCATTCCTTCCAGGGACCTTAACCTCTCATGTTACAGACACGGAACACCGGTCAAGACTTGACATCACTTGCCCAAGGGCGTCCACTGAGTTGGCAGAAACCAGGATGAGCACATTTTCAAATATTCTAACTCCTCATGCTATGATGTTCCCGTAAGGCCATGCTACTTCCTCTCATTAGGTGGCGTTCACAGATTTTATACTGGATAATACCCTCGGTATTTTCCTTTCTCAAGGCCAATTCTTTTCTCTGTGCCCCTCCCGTCTGCTATTTCCCTACCATGGTATTTTGCATATGGCGGGTACTCTATAAACGGTGTCTAATCAAATGAGCTTGGTTCAGTTTGTACAAGCAGTAGCCATACAAATTATCCTTCAACTATCTCTTCGTAGTTATTCAAATACTGCAGGGTATACGTATGCCACGTGAAGCACTTGTCAGGTGATTGTGCAGGAAAACAAAACTTAAGATGACCTCCCATGAGTTATTCTGTAGGGTTCTGAAGCTACCTGCTATGGGATATCATATAGTCTTTTTCTGGGAATCAGAGTTGGCCAGAATACATCCCCTGGGAGAGTGAAGGCAATCTTTTCTCATTCCTGCATGTCTGAACTCTCTCCCACTTCTCCTAATTTATCACAGATTACGGCTAGTGATTTTGAGACCATTTTCATGTTTCTTCAGCACCCTGGAAATTAATTTGTTAGGACCTTTAGATGAATGTTCTCTTCTTTACTTCTCTCCAATCAAAGATCTTCACCAGTGACCCTCAAAGCGTGGCCGATGGCCCCAGTGGGATATTGAGACCCTTTAAGGAGAATGACGAACGGTATTTGCCGTCAGGGATAAAATTCAAGCTTTTAAGTAAACATTACTATTTTAAGAAACTTATATCTGCCACTTTGAACTTGACAGCTTCCCAGTATTTAAAGACTTTTCTAATGAGCTCAGGGTGGTGTTAGCAAATGTGTTTTTTTTTTTTTTTTATGTTTACAGTGAAGTGTGTCAATATTTGGAATACTACACAAATCAGTGAGCCAATATTTTCTAAATAATCCATTCATAATGTTACAGAATTATACATGAGTAAAAGACCATTCAGAGAATAAGATAGGAGTGCCTGGGTCGCTCAGGCAGTTAAGCATCTGCCTTCAGCTCAGGTCATGACCTCAGGGTCCTGGGATCAAGTCCCACATAAAGTCCTGCTTGGGCTCCCTGCTCTGCAGAGAGCCTGCTTCTTCTTCCCTCTCTGCCTGCCTCTCCCTTCGCTTGTGCTCACTCATGCTTACTCTGTGTCTCTGTCAAAAAAATAAATAAAATCTTAAAAAAAAAAAGAAGAAGAAGAACAAGATATACTAACAGGTTCAAATCAAACAAAAGGTTCAGTACAAAAGGTTCACTGAGGGGTCCCAATCCCACACTGCAGTGAACTTTTCAAAAAGTACAACTTGAGTTTGATAGTATCAAGAATACCTACAATCATCTAAAAAGGCTCTTAAGAAACTTCTCCCTTTCTAACCAAGTATCTGGTACAGAGGCCATATTTTCTTCATGTGCTACAACCAAAACAACATCTCACAACTGATGAAATGCAGAAGCATATATAAAAATCCAGCTGTTTTCTATTAAGCCAAGTATTAATAGATATAGAATTTTTTAAAAAGCCACCCTTAATTGCTAAAGTTTTGTTTTGGAAAGCATAATTATCTTCACTAAAAACATTATTTATGTTAACATGTAATAAGTTTGTTGTTATTTTTAATTAGTAAATATTTCTCAGGTAATAATGTCTCAGATTTAATTTCCAATAGGGTAAAATATCTGTAGGTAAAAATAACCTACACACGCAAAGCTTTTCAAGGTCCTCAATAAATTTTAGGAGTCTGAAAGAATCCTGAGACCAAAACACGTGAAAACCACTGCTTACCCGGCTGTCCTACTCATTTCAACTTGACAACTGTGCCCTTTAAAGAAAAAAAATAATAAAGATTCTCATTTGGTTGTTATAGGAAGTAACTATGTAACACAGTAGCTAGTGGTCTAGGCTCAGGAACCAGATAGAGGGGAACTCAAATCCTGGTTCCACTACTTACCAGTTTTTCTGTGCTGACCAGTTATCGAATGTCAGCCTCCCTTGATTCCTCACACATAAGATGGATATAATTGTGCTTCCTATCTTTTTTTATTTTAAGATTTTATTTATTTATTTGACAGACAGAGATCACAAGTAGGCAGAGAGGCAGGCAGAGAGAGAGGGGGAAGCAGGCTCCCTGCTGAGCAGAGTCTGATGTGGGACTTGATCCTAGGACCCTGGAATCATGACCTGAGCTGAAGGCAGAGTTTAACCCACTGAGCCACCCAGGGGCCCCTGTGCTTCCTATCTTACAGGAATTAAATGGTAGCACTTGTTAAACTCTTAAATCCAGAATTATCACTATTACAAGAATTCACACTGCTTTTTAAAAATAATATGGCACTGTGCTCGCTTCGGCAGCACATATACTAAAAATAATATGGCACTAATGTAATGATGAGAGATATTCTAAAGCCTTGAAATTGTCTTCCTTTATCAGGAAGTTATTTTTCCAAACATAATACCAGTCCCATTTCCTCCAGACTCACCTTAATGATGTCGTGTAACAGATTTCTAAGTATTAGCAGCATTAAACATTGTAATTTTTTTTTTTCTGTTATGAGATTGGAAAGCATGTATTGGGCTTATGAGACAGGTCGATTTTCATGTGACATCTCTGTAATCACATCCACAATTGGGAAAAGGCCCTATTACAAACGCTGATTCAAAGAGTTAACATGAGGGGGCCTGGGTGGCTCAGTTGGTTAAGCAACTGTCTTCAACTCGGGTCATGATCCTAGAGTCCTGGGGTCGAATCCCCACATTGGGCTCCCAGATCCATGGGGAGTCTGCTTCTCCCTCTGACCTTTTACCCTCTCATGCTCTCGCTCACTGTCTCTCTCTCAAATAAGTAAATAAAATATTTTCAAAAATTAAAAATAAATTAAAAATTTTTAAAAAAGCAAAGAGTAAACATGAGCAGGCGAGCAAAGCAATTTATCAGGCACTGACTCTGATGATGAGCTTGGCAATTATCTAGTGATGACTCTCTTAGGTTTCGAAATTGCTTTTGCTGCAGGTACACAACGTAATGGACCCAATTAGGGAACATTCTTCGTCAACGCATGCTTGAGCTCAGACATTGTAAGTTGCAGAACATATGTAACATGTTTTTTTGTTTTTTTTTTTTATTTTTTATTTATTATAAACATATATTTTTATCCCCAGGGGTACAGGTCTGTGAATCGCCAGGTTTACACACTTCACAGCACTCACCAAAGCACATACCCTCCCCAATGCATATGTGACATGTTTTTACGTATTAAGCCTGAAAAAAACACTGTCACAGAAAATTTGCATGATCATCACAGTTGGACCTATGATAATGCTAATTCCTTATTCAACGTAATTGACAAACAGCAGGAATTTCTTCATATGTAACTCAAGGAGCCACATGAATGTACTTAGGTTAATATTTTATCAAGGATCCCTGTAGCTAATTACAGTCCGATACAGTTTACTTTTCAAAGCCTCATCCACCTTAAAGAACTTAGGGTCATCATTAAAATTGGACACTTATTATTTTACTTTCAAGTGTGCTGATTCTTTCCCGTCATTTCCATTTTTCTATTGTCCATCTAGTGGTTTTTATTTCTAATTTCGGATATTGTATCTTTGGCCATAAAATTTCCATGTGGTTCTTTTTATAATTTGGTTCTCTGCTGAGAACTTCTATCTTTCTGTTCAAGTGTGTTTATCTTCACCTCATGGAGCATAATTGTAATAGTTGCTTTTATGTCTGATAATTCCAACATCTGGGTTACCTCGTGGCTGGCATCTCTTGATGGACTTTTCCCTTGGAAATGGGTTACATTATCCTGGTTCTTCCTTCTTAAGCAATTTTGGATACTGGGTTGTATCCTTTGGGTACATTTTTCTGAAAAACATTTTATTTACTGGTTTGTTTGTTTGTTTGTTTAAGCAAGTAACCAACACAGTCAGGCTCAGACCACAAATTCTCTATCACCTTCTGTTGGTGGTGGTTCCCATCTCATTTTCATTTTTTTGTAGACTTTGCTATGGTTCTTTAGGTCTGTCTTGAGCACGCCCGCTCCGGACTGAGCTCAGGACTTGGAGAAGTTCGTATACACAATGAGAGGGTCCCCCATCCCAGCTCTCCCCGTTCGGGATTTTCCTCCTTCCCTTAACCCACACTCTCTGGCCAACAGGAGACACTTTTCCTGGTTTCCTCTGGCTAACAGGTGGATTTCTCCTAGAGTTTCAGCTGCTCGTGTCTCCATGGCTGCACAGCCCTCAAGTGGGATGGACCCCTGCCACAAAGCTGTAAGACAAAAGAAAGAAAAAAATAAAAGCAAATCATCCTCATATAGGATGCTTCTCCGAATCTTAAGCCTCCTTCCCGGTCTGTCTGCTTGTGTTTCCTTCTCAGAGTTCTTAGGTATTTGCTTCTTTGCATTTGGTCCAGTTTTTGACAACCACAGCAGAAATGGCCTCGAGTGGTTCTACTCCACCTTGGTTGGAATCAGAAGTTCCCGCATCTACTTCTCCAAATTTTACATTCCCCTGCTTTCCACGCCACTCACTGTGCTCTAGCCTTTCTCTTCTTATAGTTTCCAAAAGGGCTAAGTTTGTTCCCGCAACAAGCTGTTGTACTCTCTCTTCCTTCTCCTCAACTCTGTTCGCTGCTATAAAAGGTCAGTGACCTTTTCTGAGCTCTACAGCACCATCATTCCAAGTGGACATGCTAAGCACGCGGCATACATCTGACAGGCCACTGGTTGACCAGCTTAATGGAGAACGAATTTCTTTAAACCACAGCGCATCTCTAAGTTCAACCACAAGTAAGGTACAAGTTTATTCAACAAATTTAAGGCCAAACTGGCCCATTTTGCTCTCGTTCTGGGTCTTGCTGTAAAAACATGTGTCAACCCCTCACCATCGTACCTATCAAGAACCTTGGTACGAACACCTGTTAGACATTTCTCTTCTTCATTCATTTTGCAGGACTCAAGGCTTGTAATAAAATGGGCTTTTCTTCTGCCCGCGATAAAGGATATTGGCAGGATTCCATTACTGATTGTTTATGCATTCGTTGTTTGTGTTGTAAACTTGATTATGTGTACGAGGGGGCCTAGTGTAGTGTGGTCAAGAAGCATAGTTCCAGTGGGCTCCAGTTCCGTTCCCTCCTTACTAGTTGTGAGGCCTGGGCAATTCGAATACTCTTTCAGGTTTTGTGCATAAACTGAGGTGAAACCACCCACCTTGAAGGGTAGGTAAAGCCTGGCAAGCATCTGCCGCCGCGGGGCTGGCACAGCGTTTCCCTCGCTGCCCTCCAGTACTAAGGGATAGCAGGAGCTCCCCGAGCCCTCTTGTCTTCCCTTTTCCTTCTCTTCCCACTTCAACTTCCTGCCTTTCTGATCTGTGTTTTGGTCTCCAGGTAGGTGACTTATCACAGGACTCCTATGAGTTTCAAATCTGTATCTTCAGGTTTTCTGAGGTAGAACTGTGTAGAAACTTCCTTGGGAAAGATTCGAGCAGCCCAAGGTTTTCAAGTACTTGTATAAAAAAAATTCAAAACCAAATACTCAAAATAACTTTCTTTTTAAAGAAAAAAAAATACTCTCCATAGGAAAGCATTTCTGTTTTTATGTCCATCGGTAGCCAAATGGAACATGATATAGACATTTCCAGTGCCCCAACTTTGGTTAAATGCACAGGCCTGAAAGTAATTCATTAATGCACACATCAAGATGCTACTAACAAATTCATTAATATCCAAGAGTCATTCCTCTATGTCAAAGTCATCCAAGGCTGACATTACTTTCATTACAGTGAACTGTGAGATTTCATGGAGAACTATTTGCCTGAATCAAACTATTTGAAACCCTGAAGTTGGACTCCAGCACTCCAAAATTTAAGGCATCCACCCACCCACCCAATGCACATTTATAAAACTTCCCAGTAGGGCAGTTTAGTGAGAGATGAAAGTAAAAACTGAAAGGCATTTGTCAACATAAGATATCATGTGGACAGCTGTATAGAGTGGGGAGAAAAATCCCGAAGGTGCACGTCAACTGATGCCAGTGAATTACAGGCTAATATAGGAAGCCACACAGGAACATTTTCAGAATTTCGCTGCGGTGAACAGTTGACAATCTGCAACACTAGAGCCTTGTTCCATTGCAAACAAAACCTCTGACTCTTTCAAGAACAGATGAGAAACCACATGCAACAAGAGACATAAATTATATTTAATTAAAAGAATGAAAAAAAAAATAAATCCTTGTTAAACACTTCGTTTAAAAATACACAGCTTTATTTTATAACTTGGTAATGCTCAAAGATGGCAGCCGACTTCACTCATTCATGTAAAAATATTCTTTAAATGTCAATCAATACATTTCTAAGTTATGTGTTGCCCTGCCGCCGAATTTTTTTCACCAAAATCCTCAAATAACTACCAAAGAAGAGCTGCATGTTTTGTTAGAAACCCCCCATTATATTAAACATGGTGAATTCCAGAGCTGAAGGTGAACCACGCATGAAATACTGTCTCGTTGAGATGCTGTAAGTCACACAAGCACAGATTTCAAAACAATTGACTGATAAATAAGCAGTAGCTTTCCCTTTTGGGCAGGTGTCAAATAAATTCAGACCAAATTGAACACCTGTTTGGGAACTATAAAAACTGAAAAGCTCATCCTTCTCCAACCTCGCAGGATGTGGAAAGGCAATAGTGAAATGAACTATTGCATGGTGTCTCATAGGTTCTGTTTAACCACTTAACACACAATCCCAAAATGCACGTTTAAAATGGTTTTTGAGGAGACTGATCTACAATATTCAGCTTGTCTATGCTAAATAAACGTTAACTATCTTACTTACTCACTTATCACCCTGATGCTAACAGGATCTACACATCATGAGGAATCCGGGGTCTTGGACAGGGCTCTGCACACGATCTGCACCTACAGCACTAAAGTCACTGATCATTGTCTGATGTGACTCAACGCTTTACAAATACGTGTCGCATATACTAAACTTAAAGGCTATGAGTATGCATAGTACAAACTTCACTTCTTAAAGAATACACATGAATATGCAGAAAAAAAATGATTGCAGAGTCACAGAAAGTATCCACAATGGCCATGTCTCCACATGGTCGAATTATGAGTATTTTATTATTGTTGTTATGGGAAAGGATTCTCAAAAGAGCTAACTGAAGAACCAAAGGGTATTACCACCAATGAAATTATTCGTCCTTTCCTGTTTTCACATTATCTATTTTTAAAGTCACTGGCCAATAGGAATTTGCCAAGAGTGGATAGCAACATTCTAATACACTTGTAAGAAGGAAGCTCCTTGAAGGATGGAGAAAAGAGCAAGATCATGGTTACAAGAGAATAGACTTGCTCCAAAACCAAAACCAAAAAACAAAACAAAAAACCGATAAGCAACTTAGTCATTAGGTTTCCTATGGCTCTACAATTTTACAGAAAAACCGGTCTCTAACATTCCACCTTTAAAAGTTTTAAAATACTGTCCTTATACCTGTTTGGACTGATGCTATCTATCTCCATTCAGAAACTTTTCTCTCTGTGCTCGTTAACAGCACGGCCCATCAAAACCTAGACTTCAGTCATCAAGATGCGTGGCTTGTTATCTGGCAGGAATTAAAGAACAAAAGGAGTTGGACATCAGCAACAAATTCCGGAGATTTAAGGGCTTGATGTTTCATCTGCCTCTGGGAGCCTGCAGATAAACACGGGTGGTTTTTACTTCTCAGTAGAAATGGTGGTGGCATTCACTGAATCCCACGAACGCAAGAGACAGTGTGGACAACACGCAAGAACAATGCTCCTACGTCTCAGACATTGCCAAGATCCTCTTATGAAACCCAGTACTTAAAACTCCAGGATGGTAACCCTCACAATACCAAATGGAAGTGCATACACAACCACACACATTGCATACTTTTTTAGATGATTATACATTATTCACACTTACTGTTTTTTAAAAGCCACACAACAAAATGTAAACCTGAAAGGACATGAAGTCTCACTGTTCCATACACGGTCTGCTTTACTTCTCCCAACATCCCTACAAGCTACACCGTCACCTACTAGATCTTACTGTGCTCCGACAAAAGAGGATACGCCTTAGTCTTTAAACTTTGACTAAGATTAGAAATCACAAGATTAATTCAAGCACACGGAGTCTTTCAGACTACTCAGGACTATCAATATTCAAATGGCACAAGTCATGATGAGTAGATGAGGCTTCCTGTATGTTGATGGCAGTATACAAAGGATGGAAAAGTCACCATGTTTAAATCCGAAGTATCAAATCTATGCGGGGAGATTTTCCTTCAGACATCTGGCTAAGTGGGGGGGAAAAGACAATTTTTCAAGACTCTTAAACTTTTTCAGGACTAGAATGTTATTTCATGTGCCTGAAACAACTTACTAAGTGTTGGCTGTGGCCCTAAAAAAAGGCACGTCTCTTATTAAACATGAGTAGTTGGGACACTCTACCCTCAAGCTGACAAAGGCCCATGTTTTCATAACCGCAGGCTTTGAAGAACACGGGGCGGAGGGGTGGGTGGTGGTGTTACAGAGAACCACATCTGGCTGCCTTTTATTTTAAACCTCAATTCAAATGATTTAAACAATTCAAACGACCAGTACTCTCATTTAATAAAACACCCACACAGTGACAAGAATGAGACTTTAATCAGTTTTAAGTGGAGTTTATAACACTAAGAGATAAAGGGTTGTTAACAAACACAGTAACAAACGGACATCTGATTGGTATGAGGCGTTATCCTGCACACGTCATTATGTGTTTGTGTATCCTCAGTGCATAGCATTTACACACAGAACCACGGCTGCATAGCACGAAAGTATCTGAAGAGGCTGAATCGCAGTAAGGCTGTTTAACAGACTGAAATGTTGAGTATATATATGCTCTAGGAAAACAGACTGAACTGCTGAGCCAGCAGGGTGGAAGGCAGCTCTGCCAGACACTGCGGTTAGAGCCCCCACTTCCGTGCACAGCCCCACCCGTTCCGTCTGCATGCATGACACATGAACAATATGTAAAGGTACACGAGTCACTTTGTGGCGATCACGGCCATCGTTATGAACATATTGCACACATTTTCTAGAACTAAACATGGAACTTGTACCCTACTTTTTATTTTTTAAAGCTGAAACATTTGATGCTGCCGGTAAACTCTACTTAAGTTTATAACCTGTGCCACAGCAAAGAACAGGGATGCTAGGTATCCAACTGCCCTGTAATAATTATGGCAAAAAAAAAAAAAAAAAAGTTTGCGAGGAGCTACAGAGGACTTGGGATGGCACAGGGCCCAACTGTATAAGCTTTCTTAAAAATGATGCCTTCAAGTAACTTCAGACATGTAAGCGGCTGCACATCCAAAAAGTCTAAGTAAGAAAACATTCCAGAAACTCAAAGAGATTACCTACAGAATGCATTTCAGGCTAATTATGAATACTGTCATAAATAAAGTTTTAATTAGGACTCAAAAACCTTACAGTCATAGCAATTCTTGTCAAATTCTATGGGGATGGTACCTGAAATAAAGGAGAGTAGTATGTATTATATATATATATATATAATATATAATGCCATTTTTCCATTTCCAATGACTACACCATAAAATGTAAGCAAGGCTTCTCAAAAACATTGAAACATTCAAAATCAAAACCCTCATTCAGACCTTCACATTCCAAAGGAAAAATAATAACAGTGCAAAAGCCCATTATAATGTCATTATTGATGACCTGGCCCTCCAGGTTACATATTGGAACAACACAAGTTATGTTTTAATATACTGTGCCCAAAACTGTAACAAATAACAGTATTAATAACTATCATCAAAACATGAAGAGTGGATTTTCATTTTAGTCAATTTTCAGCTTTTATGAAAGATAAGATGGCATATAAATTTCAATGCTGAGATCTTAGGAATAGCTGTCTTCTAACTTCACCAATTTAACTTGAGCAGTCAGTCAATTATCTCTATATATCAATGTTTAAATACAAATGTGTAAATCCTAAGAGCTTTGTTAAAAATGTAAAAATTTTTTTTTTTTTTTTATTTTTTATAAACATATATTTTTTATATACATATATTTTTATCCCCAGGTCTGTGAATCACCAGGTTTACACACTTCACAGCACTCACCAAATCACATACCCTCCCCAATGTCCATAATCCCACCCCCTTCTCCCCAACCCCCTCCCCCCGGCAACCCTCAGTTTGTTTTGTGAGATTAAGAGTCACTTATGGTTTGTCTCCCTCCCAATCCCATCTTGTTTCATTTATTCTTCTACCCACTTAAGCCTCCATGTTGCATCACCACTTCCTCATATCAGGGAGATCATATGATAGTTGTCTTTCTCTGCTTGACTTATTTCGCTAAGCATGATACGCTCTAGTTCCATCCATGTTGTTGCAAATGGCAAGATTTCATTTCTTTTGATGGCTGCATAGTATTCCATTGTGTATATATACCACATCTTCTTGATCCATTCATCTGTTGATGGACATCTAGGTTCTTTCCATAGTTTGGCTATTGTGGACATTGCTGCTATAAACATTCGGGTGCATGTGTCCCTTTGGATCACTACATTTGTATCTTTAGGGTAAATACCCAATAGTGCAATTGCTGGGTCATAGGGCAGTTCTATTTTCAACATTTTGAGGAACCTCCATGCTGTTTTCCAGAGTGGCTGCACCAGCTTGCATTCCCACCAACAGTGTAGGAGGGTTCCCCTTTCTCCGCATCCTCGCCAGCATCTGTCATTTCCTGACTTGTTGATTTTAGCCATTCTGACTGGTGTGAGGTGATATCTCATTGTGGTTTTGATTTGTATTTCCCTGATGCCAAGTGATATGGAGCACTTTTTCATGTGTCTGTTGGCCATCTGGATGTCTTCTTTGCAGAAATGTCTGTTCATGTCTTCTGCCCATTTCTTGATTGGATTATTTGTTCTTTGGGTGTTGAGTTTGCTAAGTTCTTTATAGATTCTGGACACTAGTCCTTTATCTGATATGTCGTTTGCAAATATCTTCTCCCATTCTGTCAGTTGTCTTTTGATTTTGTTAACTGTTTCCTTTGCTGTGCAAAAGCTTTTGATCTTGATGAAATCCCAGTAGTTCATTTTTTCCCTTGCTTCCCTTGCCTTTTGCGTTGTTCCTAGGAAGATGTTGCTGCGGCAGAGGTCGAAGAGGTTGCTGCCCGTGTTCTCCTCAAGGATTTTGATGGATTCCTTTCGTACATTGAGGTCCTTCATCCATTTTGAGTCTATTTTCGTGTGTGGTGTAAGGAAATGGTCCAATTTCATTTTTCTGCATGTGGCTGTCCAATTTTCCCAGCACCATTTATTGAAAAGGCTGTCTTTTTTCCATTGGACATTCTTTCCTGCTTTGTCGAAGATTAGTTGACCATAGAGTTGAGGGTCTATTTCTGGGCTCTCTATTCTGTTCCATTGATCTATGTGTCTGTTTTTGTGCCAGTACCATGCTGTCTTGATGATGACAGCTTTGTAATAGAGCTTGAAGTCCGGAATTGTGATGCCACCAACGTTGGCTTTCTTTTTCAATATCCCTTTGGCTATTCGAGGTCTTTTCTGGTTCCATATAAATTTTAGAATTATTTGTTCCATTTCTTTGAAAAAGATGGATGGTACTTTGATAGGAATTGCATTAAATGTGTAGATTGCTTTAGGTAGCATAGACATTTTCACAATATTTATTCTTCCAATCCAGGAGCATGGAACATTTTTCCATTTCTTTGTGTCTTCCTCAATTTCTTTCATGAGTACTTTATAGTTTTCTGAGTATAGATTCTGTGTCTCTTTGGTTAGGTTTATTCCTAGGTATCTTATGGTTTTGGATGCAATTGTAAATGGGATTGACTCCTTAATATCTCTTTCTTCTGTCTTGCTGTTGGTGTAGAGAAATGCAACTGATTTCTGTGCATTGATTTTATATCCTGACACTTTACTGAATTCCTGTATAAGTTCTAGCAGTTTTGGAGTGGAGTCTTTTGGGTTTTCCACATATAGTATCATATCATCTGCGAAGAGTGATAATTTGACTTCTTCTTTGCCGATTTGGATGCCTTTAATTTCCTTTTGTTGTCTGATTGCTGAGGCTAGGACCTCTAGTACGATGTTGAATAGCAGTGGTGATAATGGACATCCGTGCCGTGTTCCTGACCTTAGCGGAAAAGCTTTCAGTTTTTCTCCATTGAGAATGATATTTGCGGTGGGTTTTTCATAGATGGCTTTGATGATATTGAGGTATGTGCCCTCTATCCCTACACTTTGAAGAGTTTTGATCAGGAAGGGATGTTGTACTTTGTCAAATGCTTTTTCAGCATCTATTGAGAGTATCATATGGTTCTTGTTCTTACTTTTATTGATGTGTTGTATCACATTGACTGATTTGCGGATGTTGAACCAACCTTGCAGCCCTGGAATAAATCCCACTTGGTCGTGGTGAATAATCTTTTTAATGTACTGTTGAATCCGATTGGCTAGTATTTTGTTGAGTATTTTCGCATCTGTGTTCATCAAGGATATCGGTCTATAGCTCTCTTTTTTGGTGGGATCCTTGTCTGGTTTTGGGATCAAGGTGATGCTGGCCTCATAAAATGAGTTTGGAAGTTTTCCTTCCATTTCTATTTTTTGGAACAGTTTCAGGAGAATAGGAATTAGTTCTTCTTTAAATGTTTGGTAGAATTCCCCCGGGAAGCCGTCTGGCCCTGGGCTTTTGTTTGTTTGGAGATTTTTAATGACTGTTTCAATCTCCTTACTGGTTATGGGTCTGTTCAGGCTTTCTATTTCTTCATGGTTCAGTTGTGGTAGTTTATATGTTTCTAGGAATGCATCCATTTCTTCCAGATTGTCAAATTTATTGCCGTAGAGTTGCTCATAGTATGTTCTTATAATAGTTTGTATTTCCTTGGTGTTAGTTGTGATCTCTCCTCTTTCATTCATGATTTTATTTATTTGGGTCCTTTCTCTTTTCTTTTTGATAAGTCGGGCCAGGGGTTTATCAATTTTATTAATTCTTTCAAAGAACCAGCTCCTAGTTTCGTTGATTTGTTCTATTGTTTTTTTGGTTTCTATTTCATTGATTTCTGCTCTGATCTTTATGATTTCTCTTCTCCTGCTGGGCTTAGGGTTTCTTTCTTGTTCCTTCTCCAGCTCCTTTAGGTGTAGGGTTAGGTTGTGTACCTGAGACCTTTCTTGTTTCTTGAGAAAGGCTTGTACCGCTATATATTTTCCTCTCAGGACTGCCTTTGTTGTGTCCCACAGATTTTGAACCGTTGTATTTTCATTATCATTTGTTTCCATGATTTTTTTCAATTCTTCTTTAATTTCCCGGTTGACCCATTCATTCTTTAGAAGGATACTCTTTAGTCTCCATGTATTTGGGTTCTTTCCAAACTTCCTTTTGTGGTTGAGTTCTAGCTTTAGAGCATTGTGGTCTGAAAATATGCAGGGAATGATCCCAATCTTTTGATACCGGTTGAGTCCTGATTTAGGACCGAGGATGTGATCTATTCTGGAGAATGTACCATGTGCACTAGAGAAGAATGTGTATTCTGTTGCTTTGGGATGAAATATTCTGAATATATCTGTGATGTCCATCTGGTCCAGTGTGTCATTTAAGGCCTTTATTTCCTTGCTGATCTTTTGCTTGGATGACCTGTCCATTTCAGTGAGGGGAATATTAAAGTCCCCTACTATTATTGTATTGTTGTTTATGTGTTTCTTTGATTTTGTTATTAATTGGTTTATATAGTTGGCTGCTCCCACGTTGGGGGCATAGATATTTAAAATTGTTAAATCTTCTTGTTGGACAGACCCTTTGAGTATGATATAGTGTCCTTCCTCATCTCTTATTACAGTCTTTGGCTTAAAATCTAATTGATCTGATATAAGGATTGCCATTCCTGCTTTCTTCTGATGTCCATTAGCATGGTAAATTCTTTTCCACCCCCTCACTTTAAATCTGGAGGTGTCTTCGGGCTTAAAATGTGTTTCTTGGAGGCAACATATAGATGGGTTTTGTTTTTTTATCCATTCTGATACCCTGTGTCTTTTGACAGGGGCATTTAGCCCATTCACATTCAGGGTAACTATTGAGAGATATGAATTTAGTGCCATTGTATTGCCTGTAAGGTGACTGTTACTGTATATGGTCTCTGTTCCTTTCTGATCTACCACTTGTAGGCTCTCTCTTTGCTTAGAGGACCCCTTTCAATATTTCCTGTAGAGCTGGTTTGGTATTTGCAAATTCTTTCAGTTGTTGTTTGTCCTGGAAGCTTTTAATCTCTCCTTCTATTTTCAATGATAGCCTAGCTGGATATAGTATTCTTGGCTGCATGTTTTTCTCGTTTAGTGCTCTGAAAATATCATGCCAGCTCTTTCTGGCCTGCCAGGTCTCTGTGGATAAGTCAGCTGCCAATCTAATATTTTTACCATTGTATGTTACAGACTTCTTTTCCCGGGCTGCTTTCAGGATTTTCTCTTTGTCATTGAGACTTGTAAATTTTACTATTAGGTGACGGGGTGTGGGCCTATTCTTATTGATTTTGAGGGGCATTCTCTGAACCTCCTGAATTTTGATGCTTGTTCCCTTTGCCATATTGGGGAAATTCTCCCCAATAATTCTCTCCAGTATACCTTCTGCTCCCCTCTCACTTTCTTCTTCTTCTGGAATCCCAATTATTCTAATGTTGTTTCGTCTTATGGTGTCACTTATTTCTCGAATTCTCCCCTCATGGTCCAGTAGCTGTTTGTCCCTCTTTTGATCAGCTTCTTTATTCTCTGTCATTTGGTCTTCTATATCACTAATTCTTTCTTCTGCCTCATTTATCCTAGCAGTGAGAGCCTCCATTTTTGATTGCACCTCATTAATAGCTTTTTTGATTTCAACTTGGTTAGATTTTAGTTCTTTTATTTCTCCAGAAAGGGCTTTTATATCTCTCGAGAGGGTTTCTCTAATATCTTCCATGCCTTTTTCGAGCCCGGCTAGAACCTTGAGAATTGTCATTCTGAACTCTAGATCTGACATATTACCGATGTCTGTATTGATTAGGTCCCTAGCCTTCGGTACTGCCTCTTGTTCTTTTTTTTGTGGTGAATTTTTACGTCTTGTCATTTTGTCCAGATAAGAGTAAATGAAGGGGCAAGTAAAATACTAAAAGGGTGGCAACAACCCCAGGAAAATATGCTTTAGCCAAATTAGAAGAGATCCAAAATCGTGAGTGGGGAGAAAGGGGATAAAAAGAGGTTCAAAAAGGAAGAAAGAAAAAAGAAAAAAAAAAAAAAAAAAAAAGAAAAGAATTTTTTTTTTTAAAAAAGAAAACACCTAAGAAAAATGTAAAAATATATATATATATATTAGATAAACTAGTAAAAAATCGTTAAAAAAGAAAAAGGTAACAGTTAAAAAAAAAAAAAATTTTACCCGAAGGCGAGAAAAAAAAAAAAAAAAATGAAAAAGAAAAAATTAAATTAACTGCAAGACTAAAAAAAATCACAGGAAAAAAGCCATGAGTTCCGTGCTTGGCTTTCTCCTCCTCTGGAATTCTGCTGCTCTCCTTGGTATTGAAACCGCACTCCTTGGTAGGTGAGCTTGGTCTAGGCTGGATTTCTTGTTGATCTTCTGGGGGAGGGGCCTGTTGTAGTGATTTTCAAGTGTCTTTGCCCCAGGCGGAATTACACCGCCCTTACCCGGGGCCGGGGTGAGTAATCCGCTCGGGTTTGCTTTCAGGAGCTTTTGTTCCCTGAGCGCTTTCCGTAGAGTTCCAGAGGACGGGAATACAAATGGCGGCCTCCTGGTCTCCGGCCCGGAGGAGCCGAGAGCCCAGGGCCCCACTCCTCAGTGCGCCCTCAGAGAACAGCGCCCAGTTACTCCCGTCTGCCTGACCTCCGGCCGCGCTCCGAGCTCACCGAGCCTGCGACCGGTTCAAGGTAACACGGAGCTGCGAGCTTACTGTCGGCTCTGTCTCTGTAGCCGGCTTTCCCGTTCCAATACCCGCAAGCTCTGCGACACTCAGACACCCCCGATCCTTCTGTGACCCTGCGGGACCTGAGGCCACGCTGACCCCGCGTGGGCTTCGCCCCGGTTTAGCCTCTGGAGCGATGTCCCTCCGCGGAACAGACTTTTAAAAGTCCTGATTTTGTGCGCGGTTGCTCCGCCGCTTGCCGGGAGCCGGCCCCTCCCCCCGGGGTCTATCTTCCCGTCGCTTTGGATTCACTTCTCCGCCGGTCCTACCTTTCAGAAAGTGGTTGTTTTTCTGTTTCCAGAATTGCTGTTCTTCTTCTCTTCGATCTGCCGATGGATTTTCAGGTGTTTGCAATCTTTAGATAAGCTATCTAGCTGATCTCCGGCTAGCTGAAGCAGTCTCAGCTTGCTACTTCTCCGCCATCTTGACTCCTCTCTCCAAAAATGTAAAAATTTTATTTGTTGAATGAAACTGATGAGGTATGGAAAACATGTCAACATTATTTACTAAGAATATTTTAGATGAAGTTCTGCCTTATCTATTTAACCATCAAACTCTATAAATGCTGCTCTAGTAGGTCCTATGCAATCTGTATTTGTAAATTAACTAGATCAGACCACAGCTAGTGAACAATTTCAGCACCAATAAGTTATTGAAAATGAGATTTTACACCATTAAGAAATAAATTGGCTGGATATTTAAATGTTTCAAGGTTAAGGTACAATTTGAAAGACACCAAATTTCTGGGGAAAAAAACTTCTTTTTAAATAGTATCTTCACATTAGCTTTACAATAGTAGTTGTACTCTGCTTAGAATCATATGCAGTCTGGGCATATCAAATGTATGATATTTAAGAAGTGAAATTGAAGCCCTAGTCCTAAGTCTAGCACTATGAAGAAATGATTCAACACTGCACATTTAAAAACAAACAAACAACAACAACAAAAAAAAAACCAAGAACTATTCTTTCAATAAAAAGTCGATAAAAGCGTTATGTGGGACAATTTCTACTGAAAAAGTAAATGCCTTATTATTTGTGCAGTGTTGAAAATTTACTGCAACTCTAATTTCCTTTTTAACACAAATAATGTTCTTTTAAATATAAACATTATATGTATTCAGTATTCAAGTAAAATTCCCTAACAGTTAATGACATTTAAAAAATGTGCAAAACTGCAAAACTCATTGTAATAGAATGTGTAAGGTCAAAAGGGCGGAACGGCTGACAGCTATTGGATTGAATAAGTGCATCATAAATCTTTAAAGAAAAAAAACGCTTACTGTAGAATCTCAAATTGAAATTTCCTGTGCAGCATTACAAAATATTTTATATTCAATGAGAAAAAAGAAGCTTGCAGGCAGCACATGAAGCATCCATAGCAGGTATATGATTGAAAACTAATAAAGTAAGTGTACGTGGTTGACTGATGTAGGGACTAATAGCATCTGACTTTTCGCACTGGCTTTGATTACACAGGAGATGGAGCAGTCGTTACAATTCAGAAAATGTATTTTAATAGATCATTGTCGATTTTTATAATGTTTCAAGCCCATTCTTTGTTGATAGCCTCCACATTTATATGGTTAAGTCATTGTTGCTGTGTTTCTTATCTATGACCACATTATTTTTATATCCCTTCATTTGTGGATTCTTAACAAGTTGTGGAAGGTTCATTCCTGTACCCCAATACAGAGTCACTCTCTCTAGCTGCCTTTTCTAGCACCAATATGCTTTAAAAAAAAAATAAAATGCACAAAACAACAAGCAGTGACAGCGGCCAGTTCCTCAAACATCCAGATTAATAACTGTAGCATGCTAAAGAAAGGTGCGTGAAGTAGCTGGAGATGGTATATGGTCCAGAATCCAGCTAACAGATATCCCTTTCTGAGCACTCCCTCCATTCCCCTAACCCGAATACATGCATTAGAATGTAGCAAAACCCTGGAGAAACTCCTCTTAGCCAACTGCAAACTTATCTGTTGCCACAAGTGCAAAGGGGTAGGATGTGAACCTGTGTTATCACAAAACTCTTGAGCCACTTCAGTTGGTGACAGAACACAAAATGAGAAATTCCTACGTATACACATCAGTCTGTCTCCACTTTTTATACAACTGGAATAAAATGGGAAAGTGCCATCTTTATTTATCCTAATTGAATTTTAAATGTCCTTTTGACACAAAAAGGTATATACATGACACAGCTACACAACCTTTTTTCAACTGGACAACAAGTGTCAAAACCCTGTGGATGTATAGGGTAAAACAAGATTGGTCAGGAAAAGAGAATTGTTCCTATAACTGGTAATCTGACACAATGTCCTATTGCCATTAAAAAAAAGGACCAATTTCAGTTTATTCAAGTTTGTTTTCATGGTGTTTTATCCCTCTTGATTAAAAAAAAATTCAGACTTTTGTAATTTGTGTATGCTGATCTTCATCAAAAGGTTCATTCTCTGGATCAGAGTCAGTGGTGTCAGAATATCTATAATGATCAGGTTCATTGTCACTAACATCTGGTGTTACAGAAGTTGAACTGCTAGCCTCGGGACTTGACGGCTCCTCTACTGTTTTCGTGAAGTACAGTTTCACCTAGAGAAAAAAGACAGAGTTTAAGTGGAAAATCCATAAATCTGACTAATCTTAAATGACTTAGTAGAGATACATATTTTAACAGATTTGTTTTTTAAAAATGCAATGACAAACAGGATCTTGAAAAGGCAGCTATCTTTTAAATTACCGTCTGCTTCAGATTTCCAATGTTTTCTTGTTATACACTGAAAAGATACACTGGGATGTACTAACATAATAAGCATAAGCTGTAAGCATTAACTAAATAATTCCACTGAAAAAAAAAGCACTGAGACTGAAGTTTGTTGATCATTTAAAAAGTGTCTTTTCAATAAACTTCAATGTACAAATAGCTGAGATCCAAAAGAATGTTGCACTTACTACCACGCTGAGCCTCAGTGTATTTTCTGACACAAATAACACTAAACAAATACTACATTATAAAAACACTGACTAGCAGCGATGTTTGGGATCCCGTCAGCCCTGAAGGTTAAGAACATCAGACAGTGATCTGACAGTGGACAAAGGGCCATTACAGCAGTGCTGGAGAGCTGTCCAACAACTCAGCGAGGCAGGGATTTCCGTCTCCCCGGAGAGGAAGCAGAGGCCCAGAAGGCAGTGGATCTGCTCTATCTGCTCTATCTACAACCTACCCCTGACCCACTACCTAAAAGTCATCCTCACTTCTCCTCCTCTTACATCCAACATCCGCTCCATCGGCAAACCCTTTTGGGTCCACCCACACGATGCCATCTCTACCTCCTCTGACAGCTTCTCAGTGTGCCCACTGCTACCACGCTAGTCCCTGCAGCCACCACCTCTCAGCTACATTAAACCGCGGTGGCAGCTTCTCACTTCATCTCCCAGCTCTGTCCTTGCCTCCTCTCCAGTCTACATTTTAAAGACAAAATTCAGATGACATCCTTCCTGTGCTGGAAACACACCAATGTCTTCACAGTCAGACCGATGTGCTTTAGTCAAAATGGCTGCTTGTCTACTGCTCCTCAAACATGGGAGAATCATTCTGTCTCAGGGCTGTTGTATCTGCCCTTCCCTCCCATCCCACATGTTTGTACTGCTCACTCATTCCATGTGGGCCTCTGATAAAAGGTCACCTGCTAGAGAGGTCTTCTCTTAACTATTGGGCTAAAAAACACACCAAGATCGTGCTTTATGCCACCTCTGCTCATTTGTTCATCAACACTTACAGCATTATATCTGTTTACTGATAACTGAGTTTTAATTTGTAATCACAAATATATATTCTTGTAATATTAAAAAATATTTAATATTAAAACAATAAAACCAGAGGAAGTCACACCATAAAAGCTAATAATTAAGGAAAACGCAGATATAGTCGATGGAAACCTGTGAATTCTCAAAGACCCTTCTAATCACTTAAAAGAAGTCTAAGATTTAAAGGCACTTAATATTGGATTTATTTTCACTTAAAATATGTAGCCTCCCATTTATTTTTAGGATTGCTCACAATATTCTTATACTTATCAACTATGGGTAGGCTTGCTGCATATTATAAAAATGGAATGAGGCAAAATAAGTAAGAAATTTTTTTGAAAGAGAAAGAAGGGTATGGTGAAAGGAAGGAGGAAAATCAGGTAGAAGGAGAAACAGGAAAGGGGAAGGAAAAAAGGGCAAACTACCATTTGGAAATATTGACAAATCAGATTTTTTAACCTGGAAAATTCTTATCAACACACAGGACTAAAAATATGCACACACATCACATATAGATATAAGTAAGGACCCAAATAATTCCACAATATGAGGAAGTAGAGCTTTATAAAGGGAGTAACACAAGAGCTTGACAAGAGGCCTTTCAGACCAACAAGACTGAAGCAAAGGCTACCACACGGAAGGGTAGCCAAATGTGGGAACAGCAGGGGAAAGATGGAAGGTGGGGAGGTCCTCAGGGAGAGAAAAAGAACTGAAAAGACTGGAGGCAGAAGGAGCTTAGCATTTGGAAGAACTGAAGAGAGACCAGATTGGGTGAATCTTGGAGCAGGAGCAGAATGTGGCTAGAGCTCATGTGGGAGGTAAGCCTGGGCTGAATTATGAAGGTCCTTGTAGGTCATATCAAAAAACCACAAGGTCTTTAAAAAGTATAAACATGAGTGATAACACCATATCAATTATACCAATCTATCTATTTCAAGATCACTCTGAGGAGTTGAGAATAAACTGGAAGGGGACAAAAGTAGGAACAGTTAAGAACATTCCATACGAAATACTATGCAGCCATCAAAAGAAATGAAATCTTGCCATTTGCAACAACATGGATGGAACTAGAGCGTATCATGCTTAGCGAAATAAGTCAAGCAGAGAAAGACAACTATCATATCTCATCATATCACAACCTCATATCATATGAGGAAGTGGTGATGCAACATGGGGGCTTAAGTGGGTAGGAGAAGAATCAATGAAACAAGATGGGATTGGGAGGGAGACAAACCATAAGTGACTCTAAATCTCACAAAACAAACTGAGGGTTGCTGGGGGCAGGGGGGTTGGGAGAAGGGGGAGTGGGGTTATGGACATTGGGGAGGGTATGTGCTTTGGTGAGTGCTGATTCAGACCTGTACCCCTGGGGATAAAAATACATGTTTATAAAAAATAAAAAAAATAAAAAAATAAAGAACATTCCATACGAATCATTCCCAAATGACTGAATTCCCTTTAACTTCTTTCTTCCCTCATTCCTATTTCATGTCCCATAAACTGAATTCCCCTTCCCAACCCCTGCCCCAGATTTCACCAAACAACAACGAAGAAGGGCCAGGGTGGTGGGGGAGGCAGCTTTTTAAAATTTTGTGTGCATCCATGTTAGAAACTCACATTACTGATACCTAAATATTGCTTCTAATTAATACTTAATTTGATTTAAACCTCAGTCACACAAGTCCTTTACCAGCTATATACTACACACAGACACACACACACAGAGTAACCCACTAATTCCTCGAAATGTTTTTAACTTACCTTAAAATTTGGAGAAAAGTATCGGTTGGCCTCGTCTTTGTTTGCTTTGTCAAGATCATTTTTTTGTTAGAGTGAGTACTAGATATTCCTTGTCATTATCTGCACGTTCTATACTGCAAATACTATCAATTTCTTGATCACAGAGACTTCCATTTTCTACTTTTTCTGAGGTTTCCTCTGGTCCTGGTATGAAGAATGTGTTTACCCAAAAGTGAAACATTTTGTCCTTTAAAAAAAAAAAGACATTAAATTTTTTTAAAGAAAATATATCACCTATATTTAATACTCATCCCAAGAAGTCAATAAAATAGGTGACACGTCATTTGGTAGTCTGAATAAAGACAAACGTACAGACTAATATTTGGCAAGCTACTGGTTATCTGTTGCTCTAATTCATGTATGTTTATTCTTTTTCCAAATTTTAGACAAAAATGTAACTCCACAGGTTCTAAGATAACTTACTTTTGTTTTAAAAGCTTAGGTAAAGTATTTCCTTTCTTGTCTAATGTTAGCCTTAAAAAATGTTTGAGTTTGTATATATGTGTGTATTAAATAATCAGAAATGGGTTTTATGGTCTATTTCAACAAGCTATCCATTACAAGGTCACCTGGGTGGTTCAGTCAGTTAAGTGTCTGCCTTCGGCTCAGGTCATGATCCTAGGGTCCTGGGCTCAAGTCCCGCATCAGGCTCCCTGCTCAGTGGGGTCTGGTTCTCCCTCTACAACTCCCGCCCCAAATCCTTCTTTCTCTCCCAAATAAATACATAAAATCTTAAAAAAAAAAAAAGTTATCCATTAGAAAATTTACTTTAACAAAAGTTCTTGAAATGTCCGTACAACTTCCCAAAGAAGCAAGGCAGACACATTTCTACTTCAGAAGCAATGCAAACACTAAGTGGCTCCAGTTTCTTACACTACAATGTGTATGCCTGAAAAACCTCAGAATATGAGGGAAGGAAGACAAGTCATTCTGACTTTTTTAGGTTATAAAATGCCTATTTTTAAAAAATTACTTCTTAAAAATAATACAAGGTCCTGTTAATCAAAAAAACATATCAATCAGAAGTTCATCACGTCAGCCCTTTCATGACCAACACAGAAAATCTTCTCTCTCTCTCTTCATGACAGGAATTTGGCTGACATGGCCCATGTGACAGTTAATGATGTGCAGCTTTATGACATCTTATCTGGTGCCTTGAATTGCCATCAAATCTTTTATTCTAATTTACCTATTAGAACTATTATTCTAATAGTTTTGCTATTTTCCCACAAAGATGTAAGACCTTCAAGTATATTTCATTTAACATTCTTTTTATCTTTTAACAGTACCTAGCAATGTCATATGTAAGTCCTTGTTTTAAATATTTTATTTATTTATTCGACAGAGATCATAAGTAGGCAGAGAAGTAGGCAGGGGTGGGTGGGGGGGAAGAGCAGGCACCCTGCTGAGCAGAGAGCCTGATGTGGGACTTGATCCCAGGATCCTGAGATCATGACCTGAGCCGAAGGCAGAGGCTTTAACCCTCTGAGGCACCCAGGCGTCCCTCATATGTTAAGTCTTTAAAAAAATTTTTGTTAATTTCAATTATTTTAGCAAAGTCACTAAGTTAGTAACAGTACATATATTTAACTTAGAGTCAGAAAAACACAAGCTAGTAATATTTAAATCTTAAAAAATGTGGATTCTGTATAGGTAATGCTTATATTAAATCTATTTTTGTTTAAATCACAGCAACATTTATAATAGGTAAGCAAAATCACATAAAATGCAAATAAATATATGTAAAGTAATCCCAGATATACTACAAATATTAATCTAATCTTCCAATTTGTATGTATTAAAGTAACATACAGACAACTGAAAATAAGTACTTACACATTCCTAAAGGTATAGGGACAGAGTGATGCAGGTGCCTATTTTTAAAAGTAAAATATAAAATTTTAGGGGCACCTGGCTGTCACATTTGGTAGAGCTTGTGACTCTTGATCTCAGGGTCATGAGTTCAAGCCCCATATTGGGCGTGAAGCCCACTTTAAATAAATAATTAAAATAAATAAATAAATAAAATTTTGTGTGTGCCAGTCTTACAATGAGCAGAAGGGAAAAGATAATTTTAAACACCTGCTAATGCTTCCTGGACTACAGAAAAATTATTTCCCAAAGTTATCAAGATATATTTAACAGAATAGGTAGGAAATGGGTTTCTAGTAAAAAAAAAAAAAAAAAACAACAGTTTAACATTTTGTCATTTCCCAGCTATATGGCTTCTGGGTATAGGAAATTGTATTTCTTTAGATAAATCAAGGTAGTGCTTAAAGTTTTAATAATAAATGAAACTTTTTTTTTTTAAGCTAAATATCAGGAAAACTAAATCAGTTCTATTACTGAGAATGTCTAAAGAATGGCAATACACTATGTGGTATGTTTAATGAGGCAGTAACAACATACAAAGCTAGAATCTTTTTTCATTATACCCCAAAATGTTGCACCTTAGGCGCACTCATCTCAAATGTTCACACTTCACATCTTAAACCAAGACGGTTTTAAGAATGAGCTCTTGAATTCCCTAACTATGGCTCAGTAAGAAGCAAACCCCACTAACTTTCTGAATCTGTATACTTAATATCACACTTTTTCACTCGTTATTACTTCTTTTGTATACTTATCACTCTAACTAAAATTCGAAATATTCAATAAATTTGAGAAAGCCAAATATAAAATGACATAGTGTCACAAAAAATAAACCAAAATGGGGGGAAAGTGTTTTGTGTCATTACACAAGACCATGGAACAGATCTTATTTATACATATAGAGAATTTTTTTCTTTATAAACCCATGGCCCCTGGCCCCTTGCTAACTTTTTCTTGGTAATTGATCATCCTGTCTAAAAAGATGGTAACTGATTTAATGGGGTATGCAATCTTTAATATTTTTATAAAATTTCTCTGCATAACCCAACTTAAAGAAAATTCATTTCAAATTACAATGACATAAGGACTTTTCCTCTAGTAAGATTTTTTTTTTTTTTACCAATATAATGGCTCATCAGTGCTATAGTAAGCAAACCATGCATAGATCTAACAGAAAACTAATTATAATTAATTCAATGAATGGTCAGTCACAAAATATTATCCTGTAATCTCTCCTTACAGAATGATTTCTGCCTAACCAAATATTTTAAGCAAAAGATCTGAGGTTACTCTTCAAAGTATGATTTTGGATATTCTTCCCAATAAAAGTAAAGGGCAAACCTTTTTTAGCATCTTGTTCTGCTTGTGGAAGAACTCTACTTTGATGTCACCACACACAGGCAAAGGCTGAGGGAACTCAAAGTACATGAACTTGTCTTCCCGTCGTGTGGGTCCTGAATTGGAGGAATAGATCTTCACCTTTAGCTGGCAGACCACAAACTGAGGATCTGCATGGTTAAATACATGTTAGCATCATTCCACAGGAAATGCCTTCAAATGTCAAACTGTCAAACACCATTTTAATGGTTAATATTAGCAATACACACAGAATAGTAATTCGGCATCTGTAGCCCAGATCTAAAACACATCAATATTTTTTTAAAAAGGTCAGAAAATAGGGCGCCTGGGTGGCTCAGTGGGTTAAGCCGCTGCCTTCGGCTCAGGTCATGATCTCAGGGTCCTGGGATCGAGCCCCGCATCGGGCTCTCTGCTCCGCAGGGAGCCTGCTTCCCTCTCTCTCTCTCTCTCTGCCTGCCTCTCCATCTACTTGTGATTTCTCTCTGTCAAATACATAAATAAAATCTTTAAAAAAATAAAATAAAAAAAAAAGGTCAGAAAATATAGCCAGTACAAAAGTTTCCCTAATTTTAACCTTCAGCATAAAGTTCTACTTACTGGTTCTAGTTCACAAATACTAAATCCCAACAGTAGACTTCTGGAACTACAATAACAGCAAAACTTTAACATTAAAATGTTAAAAATCTAATATAAATTAGATTTATAATTAAGATGCAAAAATAATCTTCTGGCACATCTATGAACTGCATGAAAAGTAACTTTAAAAACAGATATTTGCTGCAGTATTTTAATGTCTCTACCATGTAATAAAACGCACAAAACACAAATCATTACATGTTCATAAGACGCATGAGAATACAATCTGTAACAAAGTTATAAATTCCATAAACACAAGACTCTATTTATAAAAATATTAACTATCATTTATTTTACCTATAGCTCACATTTAATTTCTTAAAGGGATATAAAGCCATCATCATGAGAAACAGGAAGACAAGAGATTGGAAATGTCGGCAAAGAAATACAAGACTCCAGCGGGAACTGTAGCAAAATCCCCCTCCCTCCAAAACACACTCCACTTTCATTAACAAGTATTTTGGCTTTGGTCCCTGTCTGTTTTAAAATAAAGGAAAGGATTATATGTTTTAGTGATTAACCTTACGAGTAAGTGGATTTTGAAGGAAATATGCCAAGACCATCAAGAAATAAAATCATAAGCTTGCAAAAAGTACATGAAAAATTTCATGTGTATTTAATATATATTTATATATGAAATATGCACATATATAAAAACTGGCATAAAATCCTTAACGCTAAAAGGCATCATCGTTAGAGATGCAGAAAGAAGTATCACGTTGTTTATCAATGTGACCAACAAGTGAGAAAAAGGCAAAAGGCGTATCCAAGCTAGATGCACGTTCCCATCAGTAAACACGTATGGGCTTATCCGTGCATATCTAGAGCAGCACCAGCACTCACATAATAAACAGAAGGTCTGATAACAGCCTGTTGGGTTTTTCTAATATGAATGTGAGCCATTTATCACAAGAAAAAGGGCACTCCAAAAAGGGGAAACATTACCAACAATCTGTCCATAATTTTCACTTCCTTGACTAAAGTTTCAAAGTACAGCAAGCCATTTTACAAGACTATGTGATTCTGAAAATTTCACTAGAAATTCTAGCTTGAAAAAGCAAACAAAAAGCTATGATTCCAAAGCTATGATAAAAACCAGCCAGGATGAAATGCCTTGTAATCTTATTAAGACTCCACTAGTTCAGAATGTGATAATCCTCTTTTTAGGACTTTAAAAAGTGTATTAACAGTAGAAGCCAGATTTCAATTAAACTACATCTAAAATGTGCATCTTCAGGAATTCTAGAACTGTGTAATCCATTAATAAACTAATTACAAATCAGCGTCACTTAGAATCTACCCCAAAACCTAAGTTTAAAAGTTTTCCTTAAATCACTACAGAAAATCAGTTCATTTACAATACAAATTCCCCATCTTAGATCTTCAAGAGCTAACTTATCAGAAGTCCAACATCAGTGCAGTTCTGCTGACTTCTAAGACACAAGTCAAGTATTTTCTCTTTGATACAACTGACTGTGTTCTAAAGAAATGACAAGTCAATACCTGGTCAACAAAAATCAGGATTAAACTGTTTTGACATATGCCTACTGACAGAAAATCACACTGCTCATCTTTTACTAATGTTTTAACCCTTTCAGATGTGAAGAGTATAGTAACTTTTCCTTTATTTAGGAATATTAGGACAATAATTCAGTAAGAAAACAGCTGCTGACCCCTGACAGCTTTGCAGAAACTACTTCGTTTTCCTCAAGGGTCCCAACCTTTCCCCTGAACCCAAACTCCCAACTCACCAGGTCTCACACTCCTCCCACTCTGTTTCCCTCAGCCTTCCCAACCTCTAGCCCAATACCATATTTACACAGAAGGCTAATTAATTACTATGCCTGCTGCCTGATGCTCCCAAAATACCAGATCTAGCTCTCACCTAAGATTCAAACCCACTTTCAAGAACCCACTGAGGATCTTCATATAAACAGCTCACCTTAACCTGACCAAAACATGTTTAAAAACAAAAAAAATTCATGTCTCCCAAGTCTCAGTGAGATTCGTTTTCCCTTCTCCCCTCTTTTGGGAATTATTCATATGGCCAGAATCAAAACTGACAAACTGTTTAAATATAAAAGGGAAAGGAGATTTGACTGCCTTAGCAAAGCACATCGGGCTCACAAGTTCCGTAACTGGATTCCTTTCCACCACTGGTTCCCCATCGTGCAATCACCACTTCCTATCCAGCCAGACTTAAAACAGAGCCTTAGCCTCTTGACATGTCACTGATGCAACAGCACCTATCAAATCCAGTCTAACATCCCCATTTAGGCTCCTCTGACAGCGGGCCACACATGCCACCCTCCATGCCTCTGGGTCCAGCTCATGTCCTGCTATTGTACTTCAAGTCACACCTGCAGTACTTCCTTCAGTTTTAATGCCAACATAAAAGGTACTCTTTCTCTACCATTCAAGGAAGAGCTGGACTTCCTCTGTGAAACCATATGACAACCCCTAAACCTTTTATTTTTCTGAATACACCATTTATAATTTATACGTATAACCTCCCATTCAATTACGTTTACTTTTAATACAGCTTTATTACATAGTATGAAACCACAGGGCATAAATGGAGAAAATTAGTAAAGATGAAAAGTTTTCAGCAGTCAGTAATTTGAAAGTTTAAATGTAATAGTGGAAAAAGACAAGAACAAAACAAAAATCCATCAGAACGTTGCAGGCAGAGCAGAACTGTCAGGTTTTTGCTAGAGAAGCCAATGAAAAAAATTACACTAGATAGGTGGATTATTGAACTGAATGTTCTCTTTCTCTTATTCTCTCCCTAAAATTAAACCCTCCTTTTGGCCCTTACACCTGATATTTATCCTACAGGAAGAGCAAGAATGTTTTCTTCCTTTTTTCCTTCTCCTCTATGAACGGGTTAAGTTTCTGTGTCAGTCACCTCTGACAGTCTAATGCCTTGCATTTAGAACTTTTTTTTATCACAGATTCTATTATTTGTGTTGACGCAGAGTTGACACTCAATGTGCCATTAGTTTCAGGTATACAACACAGAGATTCCACAGGTTTACACACCATGCTGCGCTCCCCACCAGCGGAGCCACCGCCTGTCTCCACGGAGCACTGCTGTGGTGCTTGGCCTTTGCTGTACAGAGATGACGACAGCCATCAGTTAGGGCTCCCACTGTGCTTTGCTAAGGCAATCAAGTCAGTGAGCCTATATCACACTCTATTAATAAATCTGTGGCCTATGATAAAGGTGTCCAGCTCTAAGAACACAGGAAAGATATGAAGGTGGTAATACCTGAGAAAGACAAACACTATCAAGAAATTAATTTCCTCAGTACAGGATAATTTAGAGATAGAAATTTTTTAACTACATAAGTATTTTCAAGAAGCAAAACTTAAAACTAAAAACTAAAACCACTAACAAATTACAAAACCTCACTGAAATATTATTAGAGGTATTCAAAGAAATACTGTAGTAGTTGCTTATCTACAAACTACAGAACTGCTCTCTAAATAAATGAAACATATTTCTTAAACATGAAAACATGACTGATCACTGCCAAGGCAGTTACAGAAAAAAAACAGCAACAGTCTGATCTTGACTAACTGCTTGGGTCTGGCTATTCAGTATTAAGGCTCCTTTCAGTCTAAGAACTCCAGCCAAGACTAGCAGAGAAGCAGACCAGGATCAGGATCACTGAGGGAGGCTCACAGAGGCTAGGGTAAGAGAAATCAATGGGAGGCAGACATCACCGACATGAACTCTGTTTAGTACATACTTAGAAATTTTCAGATTTCGAAATGTCTTCATTTTATTGACAAGCAAACATAAAGACAGGTAGAGTGTGCCTGAGGTTATACAATCTAGCAATGAGAGAGCTAACAAAACTGTCACTGGATCTTGGATTTAATCCCAGGTTGTCTCTAATGCTCCACACACTCTGACTCAACCCTATTCACTCAACATATTTCAGCAGGTCGCCACGTCTTATAATTTTTTCCTTTCCTTTCTATTGTCCCTGTCACCATTACTACCAATATCTAATCTTCCTAAGATAGGAAGGAACTGGTCCCTGCCCCCACACAGGGAACTAATGAATCCCACTGCTACTCGGATGCTGGATCTCTACTGGGATAGGTTTTTTAGTCATCTGGTCACAGTTTAAGCTGCATTTGGTAGATGCAGCAAAGAATGTTTCTTTCATAAATACAATTTGGCTTCTAAGACATTAAAACCCATGGCTGCTGGCCTCCTTAGCCCAATAAGCTGAACAACGGAGCTACTTAATTTGGATACTTCAGAAATATATACCCCTATGTACATTTTAAGTGTGGTAAATTTCTTTCTAGATTTCTATGTAAACCTCTAGGTATGTCCAGAAAAATGTTCCAGTACATGGAGGGATGAGAATTTAGAGCACTTACTGCAAGTTCCGCCACTGAACATTGGAATAGTTTCAAACATCATCTTGTGAAACAACAGTGCCACTGGTCTATAATCCAGATGATTCTTTAACAGGTAGCTATAATAATACACATAGCGCGTCTGACTGGCAATAGTTACTCCCTGGTGGACAGAAAAAAAAAAAAAAAAGAAAAGAAAAAGAAAAGCCAAATTCAAAAGAAAAATTCCATTACAGTTATTTTACTAAATTGTTACGATAACTGGGTTGTAACTGGGTTGTATCCACTGAAGACCATATATACATTAGATATTTGACCTTAAATGATTAATATTTAAATCTAGTTCAACAAGAGTAAATCAGAGCAACATCAGTACAAAGGAAATATCAGAATAACCTTTTCCCTTAAAATTATCATAATCCCCTCATTTATTCAATGGTCACCACAATGCTCCAACCCATGAACCCAGTAAGATAAGGCCTCAGCAGTTCCAAAATACATGTCAAAGGCACCTGCAATACAGCTGTGCTCCCGAGACGTAGGAAATTTATGGACTTTTATTGAACACACAACTCCTCAAAAGCTTGGTTACTTATTTTTTAGGCAAAAACATATCAGAATCAGCAGAACACATGAAGGCATAGTGCCTTTAAGAGACAGAAATAACAGCAGAAAAAAATGATGCCCTGAGACCCCCAGTAAGAACAGGAATATGTGGCTGGGATAAATGTATGCCAGAATTCTCTAACAGAGGGACTTAGGAAATGTCCTCGAGCCACATGCATCTCTCTGTAGAAGAAACCATGGATATACATAATGTTTGAGAAAATTTAAGTATTACAAATGCTAAATATATATAATTCATGTTCTATTTTTTTAAAAAGTTATCTAAAGAAAAAAATCTAGTGTGTACAGCCATGCAATTCATTAATGCTGCTGAATAAATGAGGGCTGAGGTCTCCTTTCCTAGGATGTATATTCAGGCATTTAACAGAAACGGAAGGCAAATAGTAACAGGAAGACGTCTGACAGTTACAAGTGACTTGCAGAAAACTTAGAAGTATATTCAAGAGAAGAAAGAATTTGTAATATTTTCAGGTTATTGCTGGCATCTGAATCTCCCCATCTGTTAAACACTCGGGACATAAATGCTTTTCTTCCCTCTAAATAAAGTATAAAGTACGTTCATATGAATTTAAAGACAGATACACAGAATGGCAGGTAAACAGGTATTCACTCTAGTATTCTCAGGTTTGTTTCAAAAAATTAGCATGATTTCATTACAATTAAAAAATATATAGAATGTCTGAGGGTTGCCGGGGGGAGGGGGTTGGGGAGAAGGGGGTGGGATTATGGACATTGGGGAGGGTATGTGATTTGGTGAGTGCTGTGAAGTGTGTAAACCTGGTGATTCACAGACCTGGGGATAAAAATATATGTATATAAAAAATATATGTTTATAAAAAATAAAAAATAAAAAAAAAAAAAAAAAAAAAATATATAGAATGTCAAAAAATGGATAAAAGCCATTTCAAAGAAGGACAAATGACTTAAGATTCTGGCTGCAGTGCAAAGACTAGAATTTAAAAGCTAATGGTCAAAATATCAATTCTGATGTTTCCTCAGGAAAATGAAGACAATTAATACCTACCCTATCTTCACGGGATTCTCATGAGGAGTAAATACTAAGTGTAGTTACACAAAAGCATGCTAAACCTACAAATGTTACACAAATCCCAATTAGCAGTTTTAGAAATCCTATCTACATTTGAAGTATAATTTTGGAAGAACTAGAATTTTGGTTTTCTGTATTAAAGAAACAGTAGTAAAATACTATTACTGTGAAAATCTCCTATAAAAAACTAATGTTAAAAATATAAAAAGTGTTTAAACTTACAATGGTTTATTGTATTACATTACTTAAATGTTACTTCAGTAAACAACTTATTCATATTTATCAAGATAAGACACAGAATTGCAAAGCAATGGCTGGACGATGGCTGGGTAGGAAGGAAGCTTTTTAGAACCATGTGAATTTATGATTTAGTCTAAAAACTAAATAAAATTAAATTCAAAAAATCAAATCAATGGGAGTGTAGAAGAAGACCAAGTTGTCAAGTTATTTGTTGGGATTCAATGCAATGATAGATGATTTCTTCCTCTTTAACTTCTTGGTATAAGTTTGTATGAATAATTAAAATGTTTTCAGAGATGTAATTTTTTTCAAGTAGCAAGTGATTAGCAGCACATGTATAATGCAGCTTTTTATATAGTGAGTTAATAACTCTTACCAAAGGGCAAGGCAAAAGGATAGAGGAAGAACATATGAATCTACTAGATGTCAAACATGGATGAATAATTTGTGTGTTAAATATGAGCTAAACAAAATTACTGACAATTCAAAGAAAAACACTGAAAGGCACAATTTAACTTAATCACTATTAAGTTACTATCAAATTATGCATAATTCAGCTTCTGTAACTTAACTTTGCAATTCCTACCTAGCAGCATGCTCAAATTCAATGCAGTCAGATTAGCAGAAATAATTGAGTTGTAAGGCTCAAATATGTACTAACCATGGGCATTAGTGTATCCTTCTATCTAGTCACATCTCTCATGGCCACAATGCACACTTACTCAAATTTAATTAATGGTACAATGAACCATATTGTAATGTAGATGTTGAAATAAAATGAATACAACGTCCATAGTAAATTGACAATGCAATTTATAACACCTCAAATATATTAGTTCCTGAATGCATACGCTGAAAACAATGGTTTACGCGCATGTTTTACCTATAGCATTTTGACTATAAAGATAAATCTCTTAGATTCTTTTAAAATCTAAGAAATGAACATTTTAAAGATCTTCAAAAATTTATTTTACATATATGAAAAGAGGGCTGAACTTCGAAGCTCTTAGAGATTAAAAAATAACTATGTGTTTTTAATATTTCCATTTTCATTTAAATTAACCAAGAACATTTAAGTTAACTGGTTTGTAACTATATCCCCAAAGTATCCACCCTCAACCACCAACGATTCTTCTTTTCTACTCTAAATGTGAAGAAAATTACTTGTATTCTTGACCTTTTTTTCCCAAAGGTAACTTTTAAACATTCTAATCTCAGCTAAACTTGGCATTCTTCAGGGTTGCCTTTACACCACATTTCTGGCCATCATCGCAAAAGACCATCATTGCTTCTTCGATTCCCTGATGTTCACAGACCTAGAGGAGTGCCTGCAAAGATGTGTCGTGTTCATCCCAAGATCTACTGCCTTTACTCAGTCTCAACTATGACTCTGAATCTCTATCATTCTATACGTCATTCTTCTAAAACACACTTCTTAAACTGAGTGATGATTTCAGCACTCTGTTCAACCCACCTTTCTATCCTGTCCTAGACATCATCCTCAATGAATGTAGCTCCTACTCTACTGGGAACCTTGGGGTCACCCAGTGTGGCACTCTCAGAATTCCCTTGTCCCATCTTAAAATTTTCTCATATTCTCTGATATTTTATAAAACTGACTGCATGTTTCCCTAGGTTCCATTTTGGTAAGTGCTCTATTAATTATTCCCTCTCTGGCATTTGTCTTTGTTTCACCTGTCTCCTCCTAATAAACAGCTCGGGTAACCCTTGTCCTTTTATTCAAAGCCATTCATGGGCTAAAAATGCACACTCTCCCCAAATCTTTTATCTTTCTCAAATTGTCACCCTTCTTCTCTATATAACTCTCAAAGGTAAGCCTCTGCCCCTTACCCCATAGGAAACTGTTTTCATAAGGCTGATTTCTTAATGGTCAGTAGTTCTTAAGTGTCACTAACGGTCATTTCCTACTATTTTCTCAGTCCCATCCTATATCATTTTTCATTGCCATTTTGAAAATTCTCTGCCTCTATCCTAGAACACACTCTTGAAAGTTTTCTCCTAACCTTACTGGGTAAGAGAAAACTACCTAACCTCTTTCCCTAAGAGTAAGCCTACCTTGAAAATCTGATCTGAGCGAGCCCCTCTTTGTCAATCCTCTCTGTCTTAGTAGTTCAATTAACATTAACTCCAAAACCTGTGCCTCTCCATAACTGATTCCCAACTCCCAGTCCAGAACTTCTAATACTTAGCTGGGCATTTCTACCTGGAAATTTCAGAAGCACTTTAAACACAACATATCCAAAAACTGAAGCTTTCCTATTTTTGCAGGACCAACCTCTGTTATTTTTATTAATGATATTTACTATTTTCCCCAGTGCTCAAAGCTCAAAACCTCTTCTAATACCACCACTGCTACTATTTATTGAACTGTTACAATGTTCTTTGTATTTTTCTAAGTACTTTCATTAAGTATAATTTAGTACTCATGAAGTGGGTATTATCAGTAACACCATTTTATAGACGAGGTAAGGTCCCAACTCTTGTAAGTAATGGAACTAAGTTTCACCCTAGTACTCCAGCTCCAGAGTTTACAGCCAATTGCTGATGCTGCCATCTTCTTCCTGCTAGAGTCAAGGAAACAATCTGAGAGGGAGTAGTGATCTACACAGGGCTATAAAAGAGGAATGAGGAAATCCCAGAACTGTAGGCAAAGGCCCAGGCCAACTACCCAGCATCTACACACAGTACACACAGACAGACAGACAGACACACACACAGATATACTGTCCACACAACACGGAAAGCACACCAGTGGTTCAGTTCCTTTAGGATACTCTTAGTAGACTTCTACACATCTATTCAGAGTCAAAATCCAGACTTTGTGACATACCTCTCAAAATACCAGTTCTAGCTTTCTGTGGCCATTCTAGTTCAATCACCTCCTGCAATTCTGTAATAGTCAAATGAATACCAGCCTCTGATTGATCTATTCTTCTATTTTTACACCTACTCTTTAATTAACTTTATGAAAGTGTCAGATGAATCACACTAACAATTTAAAATGCTAAATGGTTTCCCAGTGACTATCCAAATAAGAAAACTTATCACAGATTATATAAATCCATTAACAACATAAAAATACAGCCCAACCTCTTTTCCGCTCTTACCTCACACAACTCCCCTGAATGTGCTTTTATTTTTGGTCAAACCAAAGAACTTAATTTCTCCCATGCTATACTTGCTGCTTTTTAAAGTATGCTATCTTTACCAGATTAAGGACACTGAACTGCAAGCAGTCATCCGGGAAGTTTTAACTATCTTCTAACACCTAGACCAACTCAAGTAACAGAATTATTCAGTATTTCCAGTTTGATAGCACCACCTGAAACAGAATTCAGATTAGGTACATGTTGAGGGCTTCTACACATTTTCATTTTGGGATGGTCTGTTCAAATTTTGGATTTCACCTTGAAGCAATGATGTTCACTGAAAATTGCTTATTTCCCATTGAAATAGTCAAATTCATTAGCGGGGACCTAAATAATTCTTAGTTACCTCCACAGTGTAGTTCTTCACCTTTCTCAAACTTAACGTATAATTTGTGTTTCCCCTTTCTTTTTCCTCAAAAAGAACTTTAAAAGAGATGTATTGCTTTTATTGGCAATTTCATACAATGTTTGAAATGATTAGTTCAAAAGGTTTACTGTTTGCTAATTCACAACTTATATTTTCATCTTTATTAATTCCTCTCTATTAGTTATTATCTTAGTAATCTCTAAAATATATTTGTATTTCCCAAATATAATTGACCCCGAATTATTTAAGTAACTAGTTTTAAATTTCCAAATAGTTGATTTTACTTGATTAAACGTTTTTTAAAAATCTCTAGCTGGAGGTGCCTATGTGGCTCAGTCAGTCAGTTAAAGCACCCAACTCTGGTTTTGACTCAGGTCATATCTCACGGTCATGAGATCCAGCCCTGCGTGGAGCTCAGGGTCAGTGCAGAGTCTGCTTGAAATTCCTTCTGCTCCTCCCCCTCTTGCACACTCTCTCTCTCACACACAAATAAATAATCTTTAAAAACAGGGGAAAAAATCAAAATTATACATTTAAGAAAATCTCTCGCTGTACTGAATTATAATCAAGGAATGGGGTTCATATATTTCTACCTGGAGATGAGATTTTCTTTGTAGTTGGCCTAATGAATTATCAATCTTGGTTAACTATTATGTGGATGACAAAAAAAGAAAAAAGACAACTTATGGGCCATTTTTTATTATACTATTCAATCCATCTACACATCTTCTTATCTTGTACTTTCTTGATCTTCAAGTATATTAAAGATTCCTATTATTGTTGTTTTGCCATCAGTTTTTCCTTCATTTCTTTCAGCTTTCCTTACTGTATTTGATGTTATGTTTAGCATGTAAGAGTTCATACCTGCTAACTCTTCATTGTGGAGTGCACCCTGTGTTAATATAAAATGACATTCCTGATCTAGTTTTACATATTCTGTTGTAAATGCACTCTGCTAATGATATCCTGTCATCTGCTCTTGAAATTTACATTTGCCTGATGTATCTTTAATGAACCACTTATTTTTCTAACCTGAGCTGTTTTACGTAAGTCTCTTGTATATAATTAATCTCTTAAAGAACAGAAACTTAGAAGTAGAGATTAAACACATCTTTCAAATCTAGGATATTATCATGGTACTTCCAGGCCAGAATTCCACCTGGATACCACAACACAAGCTACGTAATGTTTTGCTCATATTCTGTGCATCAGTACCTTCAGATCATCTTCTCTAAGATGAAGTCACAATCTAGATTCCTCAGTCAAAAAAGTAATTTTCTACCTCAGTAAACTTTTCACTGGTACTTTTAAACTCAGAAATAATGTCGTGTTTTAAAATAACAGTGTTTTCTGGAAGCTTGAAAAAGTGTGTTTCAGAATGCTCACAAGGTCGTCACAGGAAAGTAACTCAACAAAGGAAGGAATATAACTCTTTAGGAATGGTTACTATTGTGATGACGCCATGTGGCAGGAGTTTTGTTATGAAGCTAAGTGCTGGGCATTGTACATATGACCCTAATACCACCACACTTTGTAAGACAAACACTATCACCTCTATTTCAAGGGTGAGAAAACAGTCCTGGGGCACATGATTATCCTGTTCAAAAAACCTGGACCTGAACCTAAATGTGACTCTGAGCCTAGAACTTCATCTTCCGATGTCCTGGGTTTCACTAAGAGCACACAAAGAAGTCGTGACCTGTTTGAGCACTATTTTTCCCAACTATGAAGAGCCTCCACAAAGTTTAGAGTATCACAGAGCTCCAACTCCATGGAACTACTTTTGAGTAACCTATCAACATCAGTGCTGCATGAATCACAGATCTCTGCGAATAGTATGAAGCAGACAAGGGGCACAGGTCTCTCTGCACAGCACCCCATCCCCTTTGGGAAAGCTATCACTCCCCCTGCAGTCCGATGGAGATGGGATGGGATCTATTCTTCAGCATCAGATACATGTCCCAAGCCTCTCGCCAGAATGTTCAGTTCAGGGATGGGTACATGCCCTAATCCAGGTAAATCAGAACCTAATCTAGGAATATTCACTCAAACTGTAGCTCTCTTCCTCCTGTAGTTGCTAAAGTAGCCAGGATGTAACACCAGAGTCGCCAGGAGTCATACCTTGCTATTATTTGCAAGGAGAATGCCTGAAAAGGAAGCACATACAGAGCAAAGGAGAGAGCTGAGAGAAAGATTACCAACACCTATTAAGCATCTAAGTCCAGGCCAGAGCTTTTAAGGTTATATAAGTCAATATAAAGGTCTCCTTGGGTTTACACTCTTTGAGTTCGGCTTCTGTGAGTAGATATTGAGAGAATTCTAGTATGTTATAATATAGCTACTTCTTTTTTTCTTTTTTAAGTTTCTATTTCTACTTTGGGGATCAAAATAATACAGAAGTATAATTTGGACAGAAGAACACAGTACTGTAGAAAGAATACTAGATTTGAGGTTAGGAGACAGTTTTGAATAACATTACACAGACAGATGAAATGACCTAGGAGAGACTGATCTTTACAGATTTATTTGATCATTTATATTAGAACAGGCCTTAACTAAATCATTGCTAAAATCCTTCAAGGTATAAAAACCTTATAATTTTATGAATGTATAGATTGTATGACAGGCTTAAATACGATGTATTAGAGGAACACAGTTTAGCCCAAAAGAATTAGTATGTTAAAAAAATAAGAATATTGTATTAGTTCTTTTTGTTTTGTTTTTACTGAAAATGAGAACAATTAGAGTTTAAGTGAAGGGGAAAACTAGAAAAATTTTTTATGTTATCATATGGAGAAATTTAGTAGCTAGAAAAAGTAAGCTGACTATACAATCAGGACATGAAAATTCACTCCTCAGAGAAAGCAGAAAATTTCCTCTTCATGGGATCACTTAGAATAAAGTTAATACTTATTATTTCTAGAAAGTTTAAGTCTTCATTATAGATAAGCTAATGAACTCATGTACAGAGATCATAATATATATGAATTTTCTCTCTAATAATTGCTTTGAAAGCAAAAAAAAAAAAAGAAATCAAAAGCTCAAATATTTTTTCCTAAAAGATTAATCAAAGAAAATAAAGATTAATGTGTACTTTGCCCGCCACCATTCTAGAAGGGGGAAAGCAACAGAAAGAGAGAGGAGTAGCAGAAATTCTGGATGGGTTTGTCATGTAACTAAAGTTAGCTTCTGAATTCAGAAATTTGGGGACTCTTTCCAAAATACATACTTACCAGTATTAGTAGGATGCTTTAACACTTATTCATAGCTTACAATAAATGCTGTGAGTTTATTCTCATTCTCATAAGTGTTAAGTGCAGACAGTGTGAAGCACAGGACTAGACAGGCACTTGCCCTGGGATTTAACCTGCACCAGGCTCTCCTGGGGGGGCAGGACAGGGAGCTGCTGAGAGCCTGTTTCACTCATGAAGAAAAAGGACCAAATCTCCAAAGGAATTACTCTTAGGGAAGTGTAACAAAGGTTTCTTCTCAATTATTGAATAAAAGAAGGACTCTTGTTTCCATCAAGCAGTTATCCTGCTCTGGGAAATACGTTTCTTTAGAGGAGGTATCAGTTGTACTTTGAATTCTCGGCAACACTCAAAGCCTCAAGCACCATTTGGGCATCACTAACACAACAGCACACTGTAGGGTCAGCAAGCACCCACCGCTTTGCCATTTAATTTGCACCAAGTCCATTGAGGGAAGCTGAGGGAATGACAACACTGCACCAGATTAGTTTGAGGAGAGTCCCTGCCAAGTCCACAAATTCTTCACTAAAACATGCCAACTGGGTCTTCTTTCTCCATAACAAAGAGGGGTGGGGGGGGGGGAGAAGGAGAAAGGGGGGGGGAGGAAGGAGAGAAGAGAAGAAACCATATCCTCCCATATAAACGTCACCAGAACACAACTTCCTTCTTAATGTTTCCCTACAACTGAAATTAAGGATACAGGCAAAGTCACATTAAAGACAGTTTTAGTAAAATTAATGCTATATAAGCTGAAAAACTGACAAAATATATGTATCTCCCGTAATAATGGTTCACAGTTACAAAAATACGAATCTATACATTCAACCTAAAAGGAAATACTGGCAAGAAGATAAATTTTTAGCAGGTGTTTCAAGAATAAAACTACTCTGGATAATCAATTATATTTACTATGAGATACTTACTTCCCTGGAAGAATTCCACAGTTGAATGACAACAGCTTTACTATGTTCAGCTTAGCTCATTTCTCATGATGAAACTATACTTATTAAAGGCTAAAAACAGATTATTTCCCTAGCACCCTAACCATTAGTTAAACGTCTGATGTGTGGGAAAATTGTTAGACAATTAAATTTCAAAGATTTAAAGGAAACCTTCAGCATTATATTTATAAGACTAACAACTTCAAGCTGCCTTTATCTGTACTTAGGTCAGGGGCCACCAAATTCCTAGGCATCAGTAAAAAAGGGTATAAACTGAGGAGCCTTGTCAAAATAGGCCCATTTGGGGACAGCTTGTCCCCATAGAGATTAATTCTGAACAGCCGCAAAATTCTTTTGCAGTTCCAGGATTCAACAACGTTCAGGGTACTCAAATTTTACTCTAAATGCTATCATTAACTGTTCGAATCATCTTAATCAAAGCACTTCACCTTTCTGGGCCTCCGTTTTATCATTTTTAAAGTAAGAAAAATTCCTGCCAAAAAAGGCTCAAAATCTTATGCCCATAATCTTTATCTATTTAATCGAACTTTCTAACACTGTTTCAACATAAAATGCAAATGAAACCGTGCAAATGGAACAGAGCTTCATTAACAGCATCTGCTCCTAAATTTCTTTTTGCCTTTTTAAATATATACAGAAGTAAAGGTAGGAGCATATTTAGGATACTGCTTTAGATGACAGCTGTGACTAATTCATCCAAAAATGGTCTGGTTATATTGATTAATCATGAACTAAGCACGACAGATCTCAATGATTTATTTTGACTCCAAGATGCTAAAAGTGATCAATTTTGGCCAAATTACTTAACTCTGAATCTCGATATAATGTATTAGCTAAGCATAACAATTTTACTGAGGATACCCTTAACAGTACACACAGAACTCCATTCTGTTAGCTTGTTAACTTCCACGTGGGGGAGATTCAAACCCGTAAGAGAAGAGTGCTGTGTGCCTGAAGCATTTCTGCTGATAATGGAGGGATCTTCACATTCTACAGTATACTGTATTTTATTTTTATAAACACTTCTCTTGCTATCTTTTCACTCTGACCCCTATTTCACAACACTATCCCTCGGGCCTTGCCAGTTTACTAAGTCTCTCTTCACCTTTACAGAGCAAGAGAACTGACAATATTTTCAGATTGTAAGGAATACAGTATTTTCCCAATGATAAATTAAAACATGTCTTCACTTTTTCATTATTAAGACTTCTCCTGGATCTAACTTAAACTGTTTAAGCATCCTTGGGTTTTACTTGTATCCCTGAGTATGGTGTGAGAGACTATCCCAAGTGCTCCTTACATGGCTGGTTCTCATGATTATAAGCATTTAGCCAACTCTCACACAGGGGAGGTATGTGTGTGGGTTTGTGCGGAAGAGGGGAAAAGAGAGCACATGTAAAAGCACAGCTTGGTCAGAAAAAGGTAGACTACTACAAGAACCTTTGATTACCCTCTAACTCAAAATCGCGAGTAAAGCACTCTACAAGTCTGCTGGTTGTAATGCCAAACAAACAAAAAAGGTGTAGTTCAATGTGGTGAAGACAAATACTTTAGAAATGGTCAAACGTGTTTGTAGCTTGCAAAAGAAAAGTTAAGACTGTTGCAGTTATCTCTAGCAAACAAATCTGTCCACTCCCAGAAAAACTGACCTCTTTTCCTAAGACTATGAAGCAAGTCATGAGAGGACTGGAAATACCACTTCCCTTCAGTATATGACGACTTCTCGGGTTAGCCAGCTACCGGTTTTCATCAAGTACACACACATGGTAACACAATCAAAGAATAATACTTATTTTAGAGTACTCTTTGGAAATTTCGGGGGAACATTAACATTTTCAAAATGCCCCCAAAAAACCTTCCCCTCAAGAAATCTCAGTATTTTCTAGGCAGACAGTACACCTTAACACCTGGCAAAACTTCTGGCTTTGTTGCTTGGGGAAAGACAGCGCTCTGCACATCACCATGGCACTCACTGCTGTGTTCCTCACTGTGCATGGGGTACAAGACTCTAGCTCCATCCTGGGAGAAATTCTAGCCATTGATGGGGAAGTAGCCTGCTCTAGCAGTGCCAAGCCTCGAATCACAGTCTGTAAAAGAGGGCGTTTCATGAAAAAGCTACTGCTATGAAAATTGCCAAATTCAGGAGAGCCAAGACATTCAATCAAGGGCTTCTCAAGAGGTTTTGTCAAGAAATGGGAGCAATTATGAAATGCTTTTCTACCCATAAGTTCACTAGTTTCAGAAGGCAAAATTCTACAGCCAGGATTTTAAATGCAGTCAACTGGATAAAATACAAACTCGTTTGCACAATTTAATTCTTTAACCTTAAAACTAAAAATGTGAAGTCATAATCTTTCCCTTCCTAACATAGCGTTATGCCAGAATCTTGCCAAAAATGATCTCATTAACCAAGGCAAAGAAAATGATGCAACATGAATTTTTCTGGAGAATTTTAGAGAATTTTTAATTTTTTGATACAAGCTTACTTTCATCTGACAAAAGAATCTACAGATTTCATTTGCTCTTTCATTCTTTCATGAGATAGCATTTTAAGCACTTGTTTTCACCAAAAACATAGTCAAAATTGATTGGATATAAAAGATGACAAAGAAGTTGTCAAGTCAAAGACAATGGCATAATTTTAATGTATTATTTATAATCTAAATACTAGCAGCCCTTTCAAAAAACTTCCTATTGGCAAAACCAAAGTTTAATTCTGATTAATCTGTAACCATTGAGATTTTGTCATTAACCTCAAAGAGCCACTGCTTTTTCCATTTAAAAAGGGGACACGGGGCGCCTGGGTGGCTCAGTGGGTTAAGCCTCTGCCTTCGGCTCGGGTCATGATCTCAGGGTCCTGAGATTGAGCCCCGCATTCGGGCTCTCTGCTTGGCGGGGGGCCTGCTTCCCTCTCTTTCTCTCCCTGCCTCTCTGCCTACTTGTGATCTCTGTGTGTCAAATAAATAAATAAAATCTTTAAAAAAAATAAAAACAAATAACAAAATAAAAAGGGGACAATGGGGCACCTGGGTGGCTCAGTAAGTTAAGCTTCTGCCTCCGGCTCAGGTCATGATCTCAGGGTCTTGGGATCGAGCTCCACATCAGGCTCTCTGCTCAGCAGGAAGCCTGCTTCCTGCTCTCTGCCTACTGTGATCTCTCTGTCAAATAAATAAAATCTTAAAAATAAATGAATAAAAAATAAAAGGGGACATAATTCTTATAAAGACTCCTTTTATTTTCCACATTTAAAAAAATCTGTGTAATTAAAAACTATAAGCAAAATTTTATGTTCATGTATACCATGTACATTTTTAGTGAGAGACTATAGCTTTCATCATGTTTCTAGAACATATGTCACATAAATCCTTTAAGAGCCATGAGCTTTGGGTGCCTGGGTGGCTCAGCGGGTTAAAACCTCTGCCTTTGGCCCAGGTCATGATCCCAGGTTCCTGGGATTGAGCCCCACATCGGGCTCTCTGCTCAGTGCAGAGCCTGCTTCTCTCTCTCTCTCTATCTCTGCCTGCCTCTCTGCTTACTTGTGTTCTCTGTCAAATAAATATAATCTTTAAAAAAAAAAAAAAAGAGCCATGAGCTTAAATCTAGTGTTCTGGCTCCATAATACACAGCTCCTCTACTTTTATTTGAAATTCTTTTGATTTGATTTCTTTCCCACAACTACATACAGTGTCTACTGCTCATCAACCCTGCTTGCTCTAAACTTCTACCACTACTTTAGCTACTGTACTTTGATTCTACCTGTTTCTCTATTGTTTTCTTTCCATTCAGTCTCTTTCCCCTGTGCTGCCCTGGACTTACTCACTTAAGTGTAGAACAATTTACCTTTTATATTTTTAATCAGTAACAGCAACTATTTCCCTCTAGATGATGAAAAAAATGAACCAAAGTAAACATCTCAGGCCTTCCACTCAAGAATTCACTCCACTACTATCATCTCAGGACATACACAACTTCTAAAGAAATGTAAGGCAATCTACTATAATGAATATTTACTAAAATCAAGCACTAACATGAGATTCAGTTTTATAAACTATCACCAATACACAACACTCTAGCATCTCTAGAAGTAATTTTTAAAAATCACAAAGATAAATAAGAAATGAGGAAGGAGAAAAGGAGGCAGGAATCAATGCAATCACCAGCTAAAATAATAGAAGTGATCATGTTTCTGTTTTGAAGTTGAATTAAAAAGAAATCAGCTTAGGGGCGCCTGGATGGCTCAGTCAGTTAAACGTCTGACTCCTGACCTCAGTTCAGATCTTGATCTCAGGGTCATGAGCTCAAAGCCCACACTAAAAATTAAAGGAAGGCAGGCAGGCAAGCAACTTAAACTGGAAGAGAACCTTCCTGATTGTAAATGTTATTAAAACTAGAATAAATTTCTTCATAAAGTTGTAATGTCTCCCTCAAGAGAGTTCTTTGTCTAGGTGAGTTTCTCCTTCTATCTGGAGCGGTTTGAGTTTTTCCTTCTCAGAGACAGAGAAATGTACAAAATCTCTCTGTAAGAAACATAAACATATTTTGTCACATTTACCATCCAAAGAAATGAATCTCTTAGAAATTATTATGAAACTTCTCCTGACTTTATGTTCTCCCCTCAAACATATTACACAGATTAAGTTTGTCAGTGATTTTCAACATCGTCTTTATTACCCTTCTGAATAACAGAAGAACCTTTGACTAATCTTAATTATAACTATATTCGTGAATATTCATATCAAAGAATAATTTTCATGTACTTATAAAGGATCATACTTTAGTAGGAAATGGCATCCAAGTTATTACCCAAAGACATCTTACTCTCAAGCAAGGTTCAGAAATATCAAGCTTACTTTTGTTCAACGTACTGCTTCTTTAAATGCTCTGCCAGGATTTTATAAGACCAAATATGCCATACAGTTAATGCATAAGATTTACTAGCATGATATGAAAATGCCAGCATGAACAGAAAAATTGAGAGATTCGGTCATTTGCTCATACTACAGTTATGGTAGTAACAGATTTAAATGTTTAGAATAAAGAAATAAGGGTTACCAACCATCTTTATAAAAAGCTATTTTCTAATAAATGCTCAGATCAAGGAAGAAGAAAGAAAAAAACATCAAAAATAACTTACCTTTTTGTCTCTGGTCCTTACTTCCCCATAGAAATCTAGGGCCTCTTGTGCCTTTAAAAATTTGCCCCGATGTAATAAATATGCACAAATCATTACACCGGTTCGTCCCTTTCCAGCTTTACAGTGAATTGCTGCAACATGATTGTCATCTTCACTTAGCCATTGGTCAAGATCTTCACAAAAGGGTTTGATAAGTTCTAGCTGTGGTGGATTATGGTCTTCAAAAGGATACTGTGCAACTGTGGTAAAAGGATAACCTCAGAATTAGGGAAAAAAAAAGTCTTTCCTGAATTGTTTATTAAAGTAGATTAACTTTAGAAATGTTGCATATAAGCTTAATAGATGTTTAAAAGAAAAAGTGAACTCCAGAGAAAAATAATTTGCTGCCTGATAATTTACCAATATTTGAATAGAAACTAGTGTCTCAATTCTTAAACCTACCCACTAGACAGAGGCTGAGCATTATTTTCCCCACTTTATGAAAGAGGAAACTTTGTAATGGAGAGGTAGCAGAAGGCAACATGTCAGAGAGGGAGGCAAACTCAAAATGAAATGTCATGTAGGCAGGTTTCCTGTCAGGGCTCTCAATGCGTTTTCTGACAAAAGGAGTCATAATATTTATAATATTACATCACCACAAAACATATATTCCAGAGAAGATATAAATTACCAATCAATCAACAATGTAAAGGACTGATTTTTATATTTCATATAATAAAAATGCTAAGCGTGTTATTTAAAGATGGTCTTGCAAATGTTAGTGTTGTATACTACACGTGATTTTAAAGACATTTACAAAAGAAGCTGAAAAAAACTACTTACAAAAACGTATACAGTTGTAGTAAAGTGTATCTAATGAAGCTTCAGGTCTTTTCACATGAGTTATAAAAACCCAAAGTTTCTCTTTGCTTATATTCAGAGGGGTTTTGTTGTTGTGTTTTTTAAGTTGCTCAGAAACAGGAGTTCAACTATATCACTATTAAATTTTTTCTTACTGGTCCCTGCCTCAGCAGTTCCATTCTACTAAAACCCTTACAAATCCTGACTGACATCTAATGTACATAATGGTCCTCTGTGTCATCTGAATATGTGAGAAGTATGCCTTCTATCTTCAGTCACATCATCACTAATATGGAAACGGATTCAGTGTGTCAGGTGAGTGGTCCTGGGAGACGACGATGACCATTACAGGAGTCGCTGGGATGCTTTCACCTGGGCCTCAGCATTCCATCTTCATCTCCCCACGGGCACACAAAACAGCCAGGAAACTGTTAAACGTCTATTTAAAGCTAGATAAACGTTGACTAAAACACGCTTTGCCTAGTAAACAGTAGCTTAAATTCACGAAAAAGGAAAAATTCTTAGTGGATCTGTACTGGCTCTCACCACTAGCACTTCTGAATTCTCAAACCAGCTGTTTGAACATCCGATCTAGACTGTCAGAAGGGATCCACCGCAAACACATCAACATGGAGCGCATGGACTCACCCTCTCTTTCTATCATGGTAGCATCTGCCAAGCTTCTTCACTCTCCAGGTCTCTCATGGCTCAAGGGGTTCCACAAACAATGAGGGAAGGTTTTTATGGGACCTCAGAAAAATTCACTACACATGGAGAAGAACTCATTTAAAGCAGCTCCTGCTCCCACTTGTCAGGCTCCTCTTATCCACATTTGTCATAGGCTTTTGCCCCTTTTAGGTCACGGCTCCACGGAGTTACTCCATTGTCTGCTTTGCTCTTCCAATAATCCTTTACTATTAGACCAAATGCCTCCAACAGTAGATATAACCCTTTCTTTATTTTATGGTCTAGAAACTTTTCCTAATTCTTACAGTCAACCCTGCATTTTAGTATTCCTACTAGTACTGGCAGGTTTATATGGTAACTGTTCCCTAAAACACAAAAGTAAAATTAAATTTTTCCAAATTGTCTAAGACCATCTTTAAGATAAATATTTACATCACTTAATAATTGAGCTTATTCACTACTGCTATGACAAGAAGATTTGGTCTATTGGTTTTAAGTTATATAACAGAAATACATTACGTGGCAGTTAATACCTACCTCTGAAGTTAAATTTGGCGGTATCATAATGTCTTTCAGCACACCTAAAAGAAAAGTTTAAATGTGATCTAAAGTTATCTTTTGCACTGGCAAAAAAAAAAGTATAGTAACACACATTTCCTGAACTTTTATACTGTACCAGGCATCATGTTGTTTTGTATTAAGTACTTCTTTCAATCCTAACAATTCTATGAAGTAGGTAGTGTCATTATCCCCATTTTACCATTAAGAAAACTGATCTTAGGTGTTATGCACTTAGGGCTTCCATTACTTGCTCACAAAACCTGTGATGCCACTCAGGCACACACCTCCCACCCAGCTGCACGTGTCCCCTGAAACTTCCTACATGCTGAGAGAGTATATGTTTGACTTCACCAAGTATGTACAAACACCTAATGAGCCATAGTACTGTCTTTACCCCAGAATTGAGTATACATCGTTCTCTTGAAGTACTATTTAAAAAGATAAATTTTTTAAATAGTAAAATTATAAGGGCAAAGAAAAAAATTTTTTTTAAAAAGTGAATGACACTAATCTACTCAAAAACTACACTTACTAAAAAATTGTTAAGGCAGACTTTTCTAACAAAGGTAATCTTTGTCAAAAATCTCTCAGTTACGAGTTTTAATTAAAGTCTCAGAGTAATGAAGGAATAAGAAGTAAAATAAATACAGAGTAGTAAAATGTTAACTCTATATTACTTAGAGCATACTAAAATTGGTCTCTTTAATAGTAGTAACATGTTTGTCATCATGCACTGGTTTACTCATGGTTAGTAGGTGTGTTAACAAACATGAAGAAGGCTCTGAAAGGGATCCCACACTTGAATTTGTGGTCAGCAAAATCATGGTAACTACAGCTACTAACCAAATGAGATTTTTAAAAATTATTTAAAATAAAAACTTAGCGTTTTAAAACAAGTCAAGGTCATTGTACAATCCCTTCCTCTCCAATTCTGAAATCCCCAAAGTCTGAAATATCTTAACATTTTCTGTTAAACTTATGACAGGCTCAATTGTGGCAGCATCCGATCTGAGTTTATGACAGTGTGCACTCTTTAACTAATACAGTTAAGAGTAAAGAGTGAAAATGGTAGGAAGACCATTTTGCCCTAGACCCCAGAGGAGTGTTATGTAATATTAGTAAGTTTATGCTTCCATGTTATCTTTCTGCAAAGGGAAAAATTCTGAATGCAGAGACACACTGGCCCTAAGAGTTTCAATATGTGATTGTGGACATGTATTTCACATTTAAGAAATCCTAAAGATATCTGTATGGTTCCTCTACTTTAAAAGGTTTTAAATCCTAATCCACATGAAAGCTGAACTAATTATAAACAAATCAGAATCCACTATTTTCTAAATGGTCAGACCTGAAATAAATCAACTTTCATACTATTACTTAAAATAAAGCTTTCCCCCCTTTTCACTTATAATATATTGAGTTTTGCTCAAAAAAATCATTTAGTAATGCCATATGCATATTTATGTACCCTTGCTAAATAATTTCATACTCACTCCTATGCAAAACATGACAGGTAAGAGGAAGACTGACCAAGAAAATAGTCACATTTTACACTATCTTTAGTACAGATTAAAGAAGAGGTCTGGTAAATAGTGCAGAATATTTTATAAAGACTCGTGTAAAGATAGGACTTAAAAGGTGAGGGACAAGGAGCAGGCTAGGAAGCAAAGCTCTAAGATGCTGGTCTCATGGCAGCATAACAGAAAAATCAACATTTTGAGTTTCACACAGCTTTAGTCTTCTAAAATTCTCCTGCTTTTTCAGGAGCTCACACATTTGGTTTGACAAGTACTGCTTAAGACTCCATCATAAACTGATTCTCAAATATTACTGTTAAGAGGCAGAAATGGTGGAAAAATGGAACTAATGAGCTTCTACATGTTTACCACATGTACACAACCTTACAAAGGAGTTTCCATTTTTTAAATTCATAGTCACACCAATATAATAATAGAAAATATAATCTCCATCTTATATATGAGAAAGCTAAGATTTAGAAGAGCCAGGACTCAAGCCCAGGTCCTCTGGTTACAAAAATAAAAACTTTTCCCAATACAGCTCCATACTTCTTCCACTTACAATACAAAAGAGAGAACAGCTTCAAAAACAAAAGCAATAACAAATTCTACTCAAAATCAGCCTTCCTACTAGAGCAGTATTTGGCATAAAAGATAGAACCAACAAAAAGCGACCATGAAAACATGAAAAGGTTATGAAAATCTCTACAGGTATCGATGAAGTGGATGAAGAGTATGTGAGAACATATACCGGGGCCTGTAGTAATGGAAGTGATCTGGAGGAGGGGTTGCTAGAATAAGAATGATGACTCTCTTCTTTAATTAAGACCTTCTCCAATAACCGTGCATACGTGCACACACACGTACATGTGCACATTCCCAATTCCTTATAACGTTTGTGTGGTATGTTAGTTGATAAGTCCTTCAACAAACCAAAACTGAAGATACATAAATGAAAAATGGGATTTGACTGAGACAAGTAGTAGGTAAATCTGACCATTTACACTTCCTTAAAATTAAAATTCAGTGTAAAAGATACCTTTTTTAAAATCCTCACCTTATATTGGCTTATATGAGACAAGAGAGATGAAGAAGCATTGCAAGAGTTTCTAATGAAGGGGTTGACAGAAAGTGAAGGAAGAGTAAGACTAACAGGAAAAGCTTCCAGATAAGTGAGACTTCCCAAAGCATTAGGGAAGTATACAGGTCTCTAACTCTCTTCAACATCACTATCTTAAAAAGAAACCTTAACAGATAAAAATTAACAACAGGTAGAGGTTCATCACCAAATGATGGAGAGTTGTGTGTCAAATAGAATACACAATGAAATAGAGTAACCCTCTTAAAAACAAGTATCCAGTGAACAGTTAAGGTCCTCAAAGGCAAGAAGTATATTATGCCTCTATCCCCATCATCCTCCCTTCTCCTCTTACCCTCACCAGCCTACAGGTATACAGAGGAACATAGAAACATGAAATACACACACCTGCCCAAAACAAATTCACTAAGCATCATCATACCCAAATTTAATTAATGATATGAAGCTAATTTTGTCCTTTCTTAAGATAATTTATTGAATGCTTCATAATATAGAGACATAAACAGATTCAGTCAATTATTAAAAAGTCCATATTAAGTACTGTTCTTCATCCGCACATCACAATTGCCATTAAAAAGTTTAATATACCATTAAATACATGTACGTCTAGTGTCAATATTTTAGGACCTTTCAGTGTATATATCTGCAAAGATATACATCACATAGAATTAACATCCCAAAAAAAAAAAAAAGAAAGAAAAGAGAAACAGCTGCTGCTTGCCAGACTCACTTACCCAGAGCCAGAAATACAAATAAGGGTAGAGAGAAGGTGAGAATAAAAAGTGACATCAGAAATCAAAACATGCTACAACCTGGTAGTTCTAGAAACTTCTGAAGTAAAATTTGGGGAGGTTAAAACAAATGACAACAAAACCAGAAAGGAAGACTGGCGTCAACGGTGGGTGGTTTGCTACCATATGTACCCATGTGACCTTGTTCAACTCACTTAACTTCTCTAGGCCTCAGATTCCCCATGTGTAAAATGAGAAGGTTGGACTAAATGATCTCTTTCAGATACTTTCCAGTTCTGAAAGTTTATGACTCCATCAAATGAACTGGGGAAGGGGAGTTGAAATATATATACCAAAAGCTACACTCAATTAACAAAGAGATGGTTCATTAACTCTGGGATCCTGTGTTTAGAAACACAAAAGTAAAAGGGCAGCCAAGTTCCCAGACTAGCTCACATGCCACCTATAGCCACAATAATGTTAAGTGAGCCACAGTACTGACAGTGCAAGCCTAGGTCCTAATTTCTGGAAGCAGGAAGCCACTGAATACAGGAATGAAAAGAATTTCCTTCCTTTTCTTTGGATATAATGTTAAACTCGAATAAAATTTTGAAAAAGGCAGAATCTGTCTTTGGTATCTTTCTACCTTCCTTCTGGGACTCTAAATGCCTAATCTTAAGAGTCTAAACCTGAACTGACTCACTTAATAGACTGCAGCTTGACACTTCTTGTTCTGTGCTTTCTTTTTTTTTCGTTTTTTTTTTTAAACTCAGCTTCTGAATCTAGTTATTCAAAAGGATAAAGCTTTGTGGTTTTTATTTTCCTCCACTGAAGCATTCTGGCATCTGCAACAAGGCTTGTTGTTACAGGAGGTTAATCAGGACAAGAGGAAGATCTATGCACAGATCATGTGTAAGCTGGGGCCCACCTACACGCCAAGTCTCTGCATCACCTTTCTTTCACCTTGTTACCTGTCACCCCACACCCTCCATACCCTACCCCCGAATCTGACCATAATGGATTATCTGCCATACTCTAAACCCCACCATGCCAACCACCTTCTTCCATGCCAACCTCTGCCCGTAATGCCATACGCCCCACCTGGAGGTCTCCAGGAGAGTCTCAGCGGATTCCTTCACCCCAGCTCAAAAATGCCCTTCTTTATGAAAACTTGCCTAGAGGGTACAAGTCCTATTTCCACTGTTCTCCACACAGCTCTGTTGTATACAAGTTACCTCTTCTGCAATACTATGTCTACTTATCACTTGAGACTATAAAAAACTACCAAAGACTGAAATGGTATCTTATTCACCTCTGTACCGTCAGCAAGTTTTACAAGGTCTAATATGTGGCAAAATCAGCATAAATGTTTGCTTCTTTGTGAATCTGAGGAAATTAATGAAAACTCACTAGAAGAAACAATAATGGTGTCTACTTTACTCGTAAGTCTTCTGAGGTCTTATTGCTCAATTAAAGATAGATCACTAAATTAAAGATAGAAAAGCAACATCCTATAAGCCAACAAAGCACACAGAATCTCTCATCCTTTCTGGTGACGATTTAAATGCCCACCAAAGGCAGAAAAGAATCTTGCTCTTACATTTGAGAAATAAATTTTACAGAAACTGTGACAATCAGGAAATGTAACTACAGATTAAAATTTTTTCTGTTGCATAATTTACAGACATCACAGAGGAAAAATAAAAACCAAGGAGAAAAATAACACATTTCATATAACATTTTTTAAAAGGTAGAAAATGGGTCAGTATTTTGGAAAGGAATAATAGTCTTCAAGGGCAAAAATGACAAAATATTTTCTTCCCATTTTTCTTTTGTTCTTTTTTCCTTTTCACATCCCTACTGACAAAGTCAAAAAGAAAAACAAAAGGTTAAAGATAAGATAAACCAGCTGTACCGAGCGGGCAAGCCTTACATCCCTGCCCCAAACAACAGAAACCACCCAACTCAACAATTTTAGGTAACTTATTTATGTTATATACAGTTGGAGAATACCCTAAAAGCTGTTTCAATTGAATGACCTAAAGACCAGAATAAACAGAACCACACCCACTCTGAAGCACACCTCCATGGAAGAGGTTATTAAAGCTTTAACAGAAAAGCTCTGCTGTGAATTACACTTCAAGTCACCACAAGGCTACTGGCTCAAAGATGGGCTAGATGCCAAGTCATTTAAACCAGATCAAGTAAAGTGAATGTGTGCCAACATTGTTTTGACCTCATCACTATGCTTTCTGAATGACCTAACAATGCTCTTAATCAAACGTCATGGACTAATTGTTTTAGGAATACAATTCTGTTAAAATATATCATTAACTCTACCTGATTCTAACAAGGAAATAACTTTCAATTAATAGTTATTTTAGAAGATATTTGCAAGCATACAAATAAAAAACATACTTACAGATTGTATATCTTGTAATGGTTTTTATGCTTTGAATCCAAAAACCTTAAAACAAAACAAACAAAAAGCCACCATTAACAAAAATGAGCTAACATTTGAAATTACATTTATACTATTGATAAAACCTAAAAGATTCCATTTTTCCTAATCTCAAGTACCATTTAAGAAAAATAAACAAATTCCAATAAATATTCCCTTAATGGGTTCAAATTAATAATCATGTCATTCTTAAATAATTATTACATTACACAGATTTATACAATCTGAAGTAAAGCCAGAGCTTTTCACAGAATAAATATTTTCATCTCTCTTCAGCCTAACATTATGAGGTTGAGTATTAAGTAAGTTATTTAAAAGGCAGCATTAGCACTTAGCTTAAGTTCATCTAGCTCATTTAGATGTGAGAAAAATAGACATGTGTAATCAAGTAATCTTAAAAATAACATGAAAATTCAGCCATCATTTTCTTTCAAAGAAACTTTCCATATCTGAAAGATGCAAGTGGTAACTATTAACTCCATACAAAGTTCATTAAGTATTTTCATATATATATTCTCAGTTGATGCTCACAAACATCTGAGATAGAACTTACTCACATTTTACAAACAAGGAAAATAGGAGTCAAAAAAATTATAAAACTCGCCCAAAGTCATACAGCTAATAAGCCAAAGAATCAACACCAAAGACCTCTCCTTCCAAACAATTACAAAACTAAACAAGAGCAAAAAACAAACAAACCTAAACAAGAGCAACAATTACAGCTAATAAAAGCACTTGCCATGTGTTTTTACCACATGTATGTACTTCATGTATATACATTTGTTTACCGTTAGGAGGTAGACAATAGGCGAGAGAGTTTAGAAAAGTATAAGCTGAGGAAACAGCAGGATAAACAGAATTTTAAAAAATGGAAAACAAATGAGAAGATTTAAAGTCGAGGAGTTTCAACTTATGAGTTCTAGAGAAAAGAACAGAAAACACAAGGAGAAGAAATCCAAGATAATAATTCAAGAATAATACCCCAAACTGAAGGACAGGAGTTTCCTAAGTCAAAGGATACAATGAGTATTCAGCAAAAGTGATGAAAATAGACCCAAATACAGCATATATAGCTCAGTGAAATTTCTGAATACTGAAAAGATGAACATAGGATCCTATAAGCTGCCCAAGAGGAAAGAGGTTTCATAAAAAGTATCTGGAATCAGAATTACACCACCCTTTTTAATGGCAACACTAGCAGCTAGAAAACAACTTCCAGGAAAAAACCTTCTGACTATTTCCAGCCTAGAATACCATACCAAAAGAGACATTAAATCAAGTGTGAATATATAGTAAAGGCATTTTTTAAACAAGTGAAATCTCAAATAATTTTGCTGTCCACATTTTCTCTCTCAGGAAGTTACTAGAAGATGTGTTCTACCAAAACAAGGTGGGAAACCAAGAAAGAGGACAATTCCAGGAACTGAAGAATCCAACTCATGAGAAGGGGAAAAGGGAATTCTCAGAATGATGGTGAAGAAACATCTGAAGTAGACAGGTAAAAGGCAAACCTAGGGAACAACTGACCCAACTCACGGTAGATCAGAAGGCTCCTAAAGAAGATAAAATCGATTTAATGCCCAATGGGCTTGAACATGTTAGGAGATTTATATAGTTTAGAGATAAACTGAAGTTAAAAACATAGAGACTAAAGAAGTTGAGAGAGACAGAGAGAGAGAGAGACAGAGAGAATTTTACCTCCAGGGAAAATAAAATGCTCAGAAAAAACAGTTATAGTACTTAATTGTAAACTGCATTTATCTAGTCATAATCACATAAAACCCAAAATTGATATAACCAAAATTACAAATTTAGCTACTACAAAGAGGGCTGAAGGGGCACCTGGGTGGCTCAGTGGGTTAAGCTGCTGCCTTCGCCTCAGGTCATGATCTCAGGGTCCTGGGATCGAGTCCCGCATCGGGCTCTCTGCTCAGCAGGGAGACGGCTTCCCTCTCTCTCTCTCTCTCTGCCTTCCTCTCCATCTACTTGTGATTTCTCTCTGTCAAATAAATAAAATAAAAATCATTAATAAAAAAAACAAAACAAAACAAAACAAAAAACACAAAGAGGGCTGAAAATGTGTGTGGTTGGGTAGAGAGGAAAGAGAGTTCATACATTTGGATGTGAAATATGCCACACAATCATTACTCATAATTTTGTCACTAATTGAAATGATATATTTGTATTCATATGTCATACTAAAACAGTTGCAAATGGTAAAATACTACTTATTATCAACACTTAAGAATTAGGTTATTAGACTATAAATTTTATATAATGTGTTAACTATAGTATTCTAGCACATATTTGGTTTCTTAGTATTTTCTGAACTATTATAATCAAAACAAACATAACAATGACTTTCTCCTATACCATCAAAACCTTCTCTAATGGACTTAGTATGACAAGATGGGTTCCTCTTAATTTCTGCAGAGTCAGGCCCTCATTCCATAAACCACTCAGCAGTTTCCAGACTAAGCTCTTTCCTTGCATGACCATGTTTCATTAAGGGTTTTGGGTCCCTACTATTTTTTTTTTAATGGTATGCTTTCATGTTTTCATTCCTTGATACCCACTCCTATCAAGATTATCTTTTATTTAAATGTATTGAGAAAACGTGAATTAAGTACCTGAAATTGTGCTTATTTCCCTGGGATAAAATTATTTATGAATTATTATCCCTGCCATCAAAAGTAATACTAGAGTAACTGTATCAGCGAGAATAAGGTTTAGCTGTGAGAAATAGAAGAAGGTGGAGGGAGGAGGGGCTCATAAACAAATATGCTACTAATTACACTGAATACACTACTCTCCCACATAAATTACAGGATTAGTAGTGTACAACTGGTTGGGTAGATTTGTTTCATACAGGACTGGACCCAGGACCCTTCCATCATATGCTCAGCCAGCACGATGGGCAGTGCAAGGTCTACGATGGTGCACCATCATATTTGTATAAGCAGACTGGAGAAGGGAAAGAAGGATAGGCCCCTCCTTTAAGAACTCATCATTTCTACTTAAGAACAACAGATCATAAGTTATCACATTATCAAATCTAGCCACAAGGGAAGCTGGAATTACCATCGGCATTCTGGGAAAACATGTACACAGCAAACAAGTGGTATTCTATTAATGAAGGAAAAGTATAGAGGATCATTAATTTTCTCTACTGTTGTTCTAGTCTCTGGTTGCAATTATCTCTAACCTTTTTTCTTCTGCAAAACAAAAACAAATGACTAATATTAATGTAACAGGTATATTTGTAATCCTAATTTAAAATCACTCTAAGAAGGGCTAAGAAGGGGTCCATAAGCTCCACCAGACTGCCAAAAAGGTACACGGCATAAAAAAAGACTAAGAACTCTTGCCAAGGGGCAAAGGGAAACAAAGGAAAATCACTACTTTTTGGTTCTGGTGGTGGTTGTTAATAAACCACAGAGAACAATTTCATCCTAATGTTTCAGGCGTACTTTTCTTTAAATATTTAAGGTATGGGTCACTTTTTAGGATTCTTCAGTTTAGCCTACTTCTTCAACTAACCAAGGAAGCAGTGATTCTGCTAAGATGACTTCTACTCAAAATATGATTATACTACAGAAAAAAGTGGTGCTACACACCCTTCTACTCTTGTCTCTCATACCCTCTTTATCTTCCCAATTCCTAAACATTTCTCAATTTGTACTTTTGGATTTTCAGTTCAAAGTGAGATAAAATTTACATACAGTGAAAGAGATCATAGGTGTACAACCAACTCAATCAAAATACAGAATATTCCACCATTCCAGAAAATTCCTTATGCCTATTTGCAGTCAAACCCCACTAAGCTCCCAGGCAGCTAATATTACCCAGATTTGTCCTTATTCCTGAACTTCATATAAATATGACCATATAAGATGCAGTCTTTTATGTAAATGGCTTCTTTCATTTAATCTACTGTTGTACAGATTTATCCATGTTACATGCATCAATAGTTGATTCCTTTTATTTGGAAAATGATTCCACTGCATGACTACACCATCATCTGTTTAAACATCCTCCTTTGATGGATATTTAGGATGTTTACAGTTTGGGTTTATTATGAATAAGTACATATTCTTGTGCAAGAATTTTGGAGACACATACTTTTATTTCCCTTGAGTAAATAAATAATAACTAAGAAGTAGAGTTGCTGGGTCATAAGGTAGATAGGGCAGGTGTATGTTTAACTTTAAAAGAAAGTACTAAACAGTTTTCCAAAACCAGTTATACAATTTTACAATCTTATCTGCATTTTAAGAGTTCCATTTGCTCCACAGTCCCATCAACATTTGGTGCTGTCAGTTTTAATCACAGCTTTCCCAACAGGTACAAAGTGGTACCTTACTGTAGTTTTTCAACTTCCTTTTCCTGATGACTAATGATATTAAGCATATTTTAATTTATTTATTAGCTATTTTTATACTTTCTTCTTTGAAAATGTCTGTTCAACTCATTGGCTCATTCCCCAGCCACCACCACCACCCCGCCCCATTGAATTAACTGGCTTTTTATTATTGATTTATAGATGTTTTATATATTCTGGGTAAAAGTCTTTTATCACATATATGTATTGACATAAATATTTACTCCTTATGTAGGACTTGCCTTTTCCTTTCCTTAATAATGTGTTTTGATAATCAACAATTTAAAATTCCGATAAAAGGCACCTGGGTGGCTCAGTTGGCTAAGTGTCTGCCTTCATCTCAGGACATGATTTCCAGGTTCTGGGAGCAAGTCCCATGTTGGGCTCCCTGCTCCACAAGAAGTCTGCTTCTCTCTCTGTACCCCCATTCCACTTTTCTTTCAGTCTCTCTCTCAAACAATAAATACATAGAATCTTAAAAAAGGAAAATAAAATTCTGATAAAAATCCAATATATCAAATATTTCTTTTGTTTACAACTTTGTATCCTTTCTGAGAACTCTTTCCCTACCCCTGGAGTTCACAAAGATATTCTCTATGCTTTCTTCCAGAAGCTTTATACTTCTACAGCTTTTTCTCAGTTTGCATTTTAATATGGTCAGAAATTTAGAAATTTAGATAAATGCTAAGGATAACTGGGATAACCCAAACAAAAACAAATTATTTGAAGGACAGTGACTATAAAATTCAGAAAACATAACTCATTGCTATCTGCCGTATCTTTTCCTCCAAGGGTTTTTTGTTTGTTTGTTTTTGTTTTTGAGAGAAAATGAGTAAGCAAGAATGATCTGCAAAATACAATTTTCTCCAAGAAAGCTAAAATTTAAATGTGAGCAGTGAAAAAGGTATTTTGGGGGACTAACAATTCACCTTTAGTTACATTTTGGGTCTGGGACTGTTAAGTGTTGAATCCAAATATACAAACCAATATCGTATAAATAAGGAAACACTCATCTTATAGCCCAAATCCAAGGAACATGATTCACATGTGGCTGCCCTGCACACACTTAAGTGGGGCTGAAATACCAAAACAGTCATAGCAGTTATCACAAGTTTTCAGGGAGAGATGGAGGTTTTCACTATTCACTTTCAACACTTCCGCAACTGTTAAAACATAAGCGTATACTACTTTCCAATGGAAAAAAAAAAGTGTCCTACTGTATTTTCCAAAAGAGTATAAATTGACGAAGTTATATATTAATTATTTTACCTCCAGAAAGTCAGTCTGATGAGCTTAGAAATCCAACTGTTTTTGAACAGTATATTTTAGTTTACATAAAATAAATATTTTCATATACTATTTTTGAATTAGAAAAAAATGGAAACCTGGGTTTTTTTTTTTTTTTTTTTTAACATGACAACAGTCCTCCTTGAGAAACAGTTTGGGTTTTTTGGGATATTTTAAATTTTTATTTATTTATTTGACAGCACAAGCAGAGGAGGAAAGGCCAAGTAGAGGGGTGCTGGCCAATAGCCAGGCTGAAGATCCAGATAACAGCCAGCATTTACCAGACATGTGAGTGAAAACACCTGTAGATGATTTGGCCACAATTTGCCAACTCATTTCTAGTCAGGGAGTCCCAGACTCCAGATATTTTGGAGCTAAAATAAGCCATTCCACCATGCCTATTCTGAATTCCTAACTCACTGAATTTGCACTTGCAGATAAAGTAGGTAAATGCTTTAGATAATAAATATGTGTAGAGGCAGCTTGATATGCATAAATATTAGCTGGAACACAAAAATATGAATCTGACAACAAATTAGTAGTAATTATCTAATCTGAAGAACAGAAACAAGAAATTGAAAAAATGAACAGCTCGTCAGTGACCTCTGTAACAATACAAAGTAGTTTATCACCTGTATTACTGGAGTCTCAGAAGGACAGGTGAAAGACAATGGGACTTGAGTGGCTCAATGGGTTAAGCATCCAACTCTTGGTTTCAGCTCAGGTCATGATCTCAGGGTCCTGAGATAAAGCCCCACTTCGGGCTCTGCACTCAATGCAGAGTCTGTCTGAAGATTCTCTCTACTTCTCCCTTTGCCTCTCCCCCCATGCTCTCTCTCAAATAAATAAATAAATCTTAAAAAAAAAAGATAAAAAAACTAGAGAAAATTTGTTGCCATCAGACCTGCCCCTCAGGCTGAAGGGAATAATGGGAATAAAGGTAAAAGAACATTTTTTCCTTCCCTTTCTCTGAAATACAAGTGTATAAAGCAAATAAAGTAACACTGTATTCTGGGATGTAATACATAGGTAGACATAAATTCTTCTTTTATAAGGTTCTTACATTTAATGCTCACAATATCAACTCTAAGAGGACTAGAATAAACTAAAAAGTGTGTTTTCTAATCCTTATTGCACAACCTCTAAAATGTGTGTGTGTGTGTATGTGTGTGTGTATATATATATATATATATATATATATATATATACACATACATATATAATCATATATATATATAATCTAGAAAGTCAGCAGAATTAAAATGGAATACCTAAAATTATTCCATTAATCCCAAAGAGTAGAGGAAAAGAGGAATGAAAGAGAATAAGAATGAATGAATGAACAAAGGAGTATTGAACAACTAAACACAAACAGAAAAATGGTAAACAAAACATTTCAATAATTATACTAAATGTAAATGGACTAAATACAATTAAGAAAGTCAGTGATTATAAAGCAATTTTAAATTTGATCTTATAGTATTTTTTTATGAAATATAGTCTATGTAGGTTTACATATACTTGCTATATAAACTGGAGCACTCTACAGGCAAAATAAAACACAATGTTCAATTGTGAGGAATGCAAGATTACATTAAACAAATGAAAAACTCAATCTAGCTGCTCTACACACTTATACCAAATTAATAAACTTGTTCCAATAAAGGTAGGGGGGAGGAATCTGGGTTACAAGATAAACTTTCTTTATAGGCCTCAGAAATTCTGTTACTACTCTGGTGAAGTTACTATGACAGTCCAGGGTCTGATCCTCTACCTTCTGTGTAAGATGTAATCCTATCAGTATAGTGAATGGTACTTTCGTTCAGAAACAAATTCAAACTCATGTCATATGACTGATACATAAATATCATAAAGACCATAACAGCAATATATTAATTTCCTTAAAAAGTCCAACTGACACAGGAATTATCCACATCTTTATGACAAGTTCAATATATTTCCATAAGGAGACCCACCAAAAATTGAAAGTATAGTGCTGTTGAATAAATGTGGAATCAAAGAAAAGAAGCTAGTTAAAGCAACTTCTAACAAATACATTTTGATGTCTCCATTTTTACAACAGGAATTGTCTTGCCAAAAATATCTGAGGTTCATTGGCTAAAGCCTGGCCATGCTTTTTCCATGTTTCAACAGCTAACTGATCAATCCACCCACCGGAAGGGCTTCATGTAGACTAAATCTATTCTAGACAATTAAATTCAAGCTTTATTGGAAAGCCTGAGTCATTCTCTTTCTTGAAAGTGAACTGGTATATCTGCTTGTCAATATATACTGCTACTAAAGTTTATATTATTAGAGCATTTGATCACTTTTAAATGCTTGGAGAATTGATAAAAATTCATCTTACAAATATTTATTGAGTACCTCTTCTGTGACAACTACTACTGTATTTACAGGGTAGCACTGACAACCACAATCATAATAACAAATGCTCCTAGAAGTCTGGGAGAAACCCAGAAGCAAATCCTTTTTAAAGATATCCCATTCAGAAAAGACTACTATTCCAAAAATAGGTAAAAAATAAAAATTCATATCTGAAAAGAAAAAAAATAACTACTTATTTGCTACATTTTTCTGTAGCTAACTCATTATTTGGCACCCTATTTAGTTCTGCTGCATTCATGTTAAATTAAAATTTGCTCATACGGTGCCTGGGTGGCTCCGCAGGTTAAGCTAAGCCTCTGCCTTCAGGCCCAGTCATGATCTCAGGGTCCTGGGATCGAGCCCTGCATCGGGCTCTCTGCTCAGCGGGGACCCTGCTTCCCCCTCTCTCTGACTGCTGCTCTGCCTGCTTGTGATCTCTCTCTCTCTCTCTCTCAAATAAATAAATAAAATCTTTTTTAAAAATTAAAATTTGCTCTTAGAACTCTAATATACCTGCAGCTGCCATTGCTACTACTAAAACATGAAATTGGGTTGTTGTTTTTCTTTTTAATATGTAAGTCATCTCTGCCTTAATCCCATTAACACAGGCAAGCCCCAAACACTCTTTTATCCTACTCATTTTTAGGTTGTCAAACTTAAGATCAGTTATACATCCAATACAAGTAAAGTATCCTGTTAAAAATGCAATCTTAACACTTGCCTGCACAGTACTGCCTTCTCCTCTATTACTTCAAGTTAAACACAAAAGCAAAACTAAGAGTTTTATATTAAAGTCTGATCAAAGACTAGGATCCCCAGTAGGAAAGAAAATCTATTCTCTCAAAAGAGGAATAGAACTAGAGGAAAAAGAAACAGCAGAGGAAGTGAGCTATCAGTGAAAAAATTCAGAAAGCTATTACTATGAACTAAAAGCTGCCAAGCACTTCTCCAAAGAAGTTGTAACATTTTGCACTTTTACCAACATGGATTAGAGTTCCAATTGCTATATATCCTTGCCAACGCATTATTACCCCTTGAAGTTTTAGCTATCCCAGTAAAATTTGAAACAGGGCCTCGTTATCTTTTAATTTCCATTTCTCCAATGATTTATTTTGAATATATTTTAATATATTTACTTATCATTTAAGTATTTTCTTTTGTAAAGTTTATGTTCAAAAGTTTTTTTTGTCTTTTCTTTATGGGGTTGTCCTCTTATGAATTTTTTAAAATCATCTTTATATTGCATTGAGTTTAAGTCCTTTGGATATATGCATTGTGAGTACTTCTTCCAAATTTGCTGTTTTTGTTTTTTAATTTTACTAATGGTGTCTTTCAAACAACAGAAGTTTTTAATGCTGATCAAGTCCAGCTTGTGAATTTTTCTTACCCGGTTAACTTCTTATGTACTAAGAAATCTCTGACTCGGGACGCCTAGGTGGCTCAGTTGGTTAAGCAGCTGCCTTCGGCTCAGGTCATGATCCCAGCGTCCTGGGATCGAGTCCCACATCAGGCTCCTTGCTCGGCGGGGAGCCTGCTTCTCCCTCTGCCTCTGCCTGCCATTCTGTCTGCCTGTGCTCGCTCTCTCCCCTCTCTCTGATAAATAAATAAAATCTTAAAAAAAAAAAAAAAGAAATCTCTGACTAAACCAAAGGTCACAAAGATTTTCTTCTCTGTTTTTATCTATTCGTTTTATACTTTTACATGTTACTTTTATACTTCTATCTACAATATCCATTTGTACGTAATATGAGATTTTTTTGTATTATCAGAAGTAATTGTCTTCATACTGATATTCAGTTGTTCCAACACCATTTGTTAATATGAGTATCCTGTCCCCAGTGAATTCTCTATCATCTTTTCTAACAACCTATGTCTGAGTTTTCCTGTAATCTCTCTTCTGTTCCATTAACCTAAATATATATACCTTTTTTCTTTCAGTAATTATATCATATGACCCAGCAATTCTTTTCATGGACATTTAACCAAAAGACATAAAAATATATGTCCACAAAAGTCTTGGCCATGAATGCTCACAGCAGCTTTGTTCATAATAGACCTAAATTTACAATAACCCAAATGCCCATCACAGGTGAGTGGATAAATAAATTATATCATAACCATACGGTGGAATACTATTCAGCAATAAAAAGAAAAAAGTCATTACTGAAATAAGCAACAACCAAAGTAATTATGCAAAGACTAAGAAACCCAACCAAAAAAAGTACATACTCTATAACTGCATTTATATAAAATATTAACACAGTCAAAACTTAACTACAGTGAAGAATTAGAAACTGCCCAGAATCAAGGCTGGGGGACTGACTATAGGGAGACATGAAGAAAACTTTTATGGCACTAAAAATGTTCTAAATCGTGACTGTGGCGATGTTTACATGGATGTATATACATGTCAAAACTCCCTGAACTGTACACTTAAAGTATATTCACTTAACTGTGAATATACTTTACTGCAAATAAATTATACCTCAATAAAGTTGAATTTGAAAGTAATCTGATTACAACTACCAACATGTAAAATGCAACCCACGTCAAAATATCTCAAATGTATTTTGCTTAATACCAGAGATAGAAATACAACAAGTATATCACCTTCAGGAATGAGAACTTTTTAGAATGAAAAGCAAAATGACATTCAGAAAAGCACTGTCCAGGGTGCCTGGGTGGCTCAGTCATTAAGCATCTGCCTTGGGCTCAGGTCATGATCCCAGGGTCCTGGAACTGAGAGCCCTGCATCAGGCTCCCTGCTCAGCAGGAAGCCTGCTTCTCCCTCTCCAACTCCCCCTGCTTGTGTTCCCTCTCTTGCTGTGTCTTTCAATAAATAAATAATTCTTTAAAAAAAAAAAAAGCACTGCCCTATAGGACGTTCCTCAGTGATGAAAATGTTCTGTATCAATGCTGTCCAGCACAGAAGCCACTAACCGCATGTAGCTATTGAAAACTAAGGCAAATGAACATTAATGAGTAAATTTATCTTAACTAATTTAAACATAAATAGCTACATGTGGCTAATAGCTAACATATTGGACAGCACAGGTCTAAAACACAGAGATCATTGAAAAAACACAACAGACCACAATACATATGCTTAGGAAGGTAGTGGAAATGGGAACATTCTTGGAATAGAGCATAAAATTAAAAGAGGAAAGTTACAGTAATTACTGGGACTTTACAACTGTCAAAATACCTATTGACAAAGTATTATTTTCTTTTTAATATTTTATTTATTTATTTGACAGACAGAGATCACAAATAGGCAGAGAGGCAGACAGAGAGAGAGAGAGGAGGAAGCAGGCTCCCCGCTGACCAGAGAGCCCAATGCGGGACTCGATCACAAAACCCTGAGATCATGATCTGAGCTGAAGGCAGAGGCCTAACCCACTGAGCCACCCAGGCGCCCATGAAAAAGTATTTTCAACCATACGCAGTTTTCTAACAAATTCCTGGTATGTTTGATTAATTTTATTAGTAGATTAATACAATAAAGAAGAAAACTAAAATTCTGGACGTATTTCTAACCTAGAATGAGGAACAAGTTTCAGTGGAAATGCCAGGAAACAGGGAGAAAGTGTTCATATAATTTTAGAGTTCACGTCAGACAAGGAAGGAAATACTGGCATAGTTAGATATGATACAGATCAGTAAAACGGATTTCAAAAGCTTCATTTAAATAACAGGCTATGAATTCATAACTCAAAATCCAAAAGGAAAGATTACAGAGAGACTAATTTAAAAACTAAAATTCTGTATAAACAATCACAAGCGATACTAGTTTAAAAAAGGCAAATGAACAGAAATTATCTTAGAAAACCAATCAATACAGTTGCAGAGAATTCACTCACAATGTTCAGATTTAAAAGGTTACAACCGGGGGTGGGGGAAGGGAAATAATCCTAGTGGAAAAAAGGGAAATAATCCTAGATGAATACAAAAGAGCATATATAAAGGAACATAAGAATAGTAAAGACAAAAGAAAAGGCTTGAAATGAGGAAAATGTCTGGATCCAAAAAGGACATTAAATAAGGTAGAACTGCACAGGTTAGAGAGTCGTATGACACTAGAGCCAGAGGATAAGCAGAACTCCAGAAAGAAAGAAAGAAAGAAAGAAAGAAAGAAAGAAAGAAAGAAAGAAAGAAAGAAAGAGAAAAGGCAAGGCTAGGCTTAGGAGCCACTAAATTCCCTTTCAATTCTATTGTCTCTGTCCAAGAGAAGGTTTGCTCTGATTCAGTAACTCAAGAGTGGTGGATGCATGACATTTTTCTGGATTAAAATTGTTTCAAGTTGCTATTTAAGCAAGGTTATTTCTTAAAGAATATTCTTGAACAAACAACCATTAACAAAATCTTTGACATTCCATGATTAGACATATTAGTAAAGCATACAGTTAGCAATCAATAATTTGAAACAGAGATAATCCATCAAGCTCTCTGTAACAGCTTCACCTGAATCTCACAGTCATAAAATTCAAAAGACCAGCAAGGCAGGGCATTATAAAATTGTCTTAAGAAAGAATACCACTAACTTCCTTAATTTTTGAAGCATTCATAAAAATCATTAAGAAAAAAAAACTTTAAATATGTTGAAGATAGGGTCAGTATACATGTACAAACCAAAAGGAAAAAAATATGACCAAAAAAGATCACAAAGTCGCTTAATCTCACAATTAAAGAAATGCAATAAAAGTCAAATGACCCAACAAATTACAAAAAGTTTAAGTTTGATAATATTGTTTGCCAAGACTGAAGGGGGAAAGATGCTGTCATACATGTTGGTGAGAATAAATTCCACTGTGGAGAAGAGAAAAACTCCACTGCTCCACTGCTAAGGATCTACCTTCAGTAAATACCTGTTAAAGGACACCAAGGTATGTGTGAGAAAATGTTTATTAGAGTGCTGTTTTCAATAGTGACAAACAAGAAATAACCTAATTTGGATTGGAGGGGACTGTTTATTATGGAATGATCATAAAATGGAATAAAAGCCAATAACAAAATCAGTTCCATCTCCATGTCAGTATGGAAAATTCCTAAGTATGGTAAATGGAGAAAAAAAAAAAAAAAGCAAGATGCAGAAGAGTAGGCACTATGTTCCCAACTATTTCTCTTAAAAAGTAGATGTAAGAAGAAAACAGTTTCTTAAAGAATACCTGAAAGTTTTAATTGTAGGTATCTTTGGGAAGAGAGTCTGAGGATAGGACGTGTGAAGTAAGAGAAATTTATAGGAGGTTTTAGTACTCTTTAGGCTGTTCAGCATCCACAACCATTCTAATTTGGAGAGAATTTCAAAAAGTGAGAAGCAAATATTCCCTTCCTTATCTTCCTCATCATGGGTGCAAGTCTAACACCAATTAGGTCCTCCTACTCTGGACACTGAATCCTAGGTGGTGATAGCAAGGGACAAAGGAGTCAGATCACTGAAAGAAAGCTCCAGAAGTGCTGAAAGCTTATAAGCACAGTCAACAACATGCAGTCAAGGCAGCAGTACCCGGGATAGCAAGTTTTCAAGCAGCCATGTCCTAAGCAGAGACTGCCTTATTGTAACCTCTTAACCATGCCTTGCTTCCCTCAAAGCAAGGCATGGTCTTTTGCTTCTGCAAAATTTCTAAGCCTGATTCTCTACCTATGAGCTATCTAATATTTTTCAAACAATTCTTTTCTGCTTAATTAGAGCTACTTTCTGTCATGTGCAACCCAGAACTCTGACTCTGTTCTTTTATTTATTATCCTATAGCTGTTCTTTTTTTGGCTTTTGTTTGTTTTTTTGTTTTTTGGGGTTTTTTTTTTTTTGACTAAGGGTTGGTAAAATACTTTTTGTATTCCCTTTAATAATGTGAACTATACAATTTCTTATCTAGCACTTTGCCCAACAGTGAGACTGGCAGGAGGATAAACAATCTATTTAAGAGAAAATATCACAGCATTTTTAAAAAGGGGGGAGGGTAAGTTCTCTCAAAGAACTTGAATATTACTTAGGAAAACATTCACCATGGCTGCCCCTCCCACTTCCTCCTCTCTCCTCCCAAGGATTTCATGCCCACAATTGGCTCACTGCCTTATAAATTTGATACAATGGAAAAGCGGAAAAAAGCAAGAAAACAGCACTTTCCAAAGGGAAATGGGAAAATTTAACTACAGATAACTTGGAAAGTAGACTAAAAACTTAAGAGCAGAGAGGTAATACCCTCAAAATGTGGAATAGAGTACAATCTAAGACACACTATACCTTACTTCAAATAATTTCAATATATAATAATCTGAATTCATTAAAGACAGCTGTGAGAATACAGTCTTTAGTTTTTAGAAGTCTTTTCTTTCCTCAATTCCTATAACTCCTATGAGCTGCCAAAGTGCATTTTAAAATTATTTTTGTCAAAGGAATACATAAACACGTATTCCAAAAGATATAAAAAAAACTTGTAATAAGAAATTAGTTGAGGGAAGATGGCAAAGTAGGAGTCACCAGGAATCCATCTCCCCACCTAAACAAGAATTGTACTGGCATAATCTGACTAGTGTAACTATTTTGGAATCCTGGAGTCTATTCAAAAGCTTGCAGCTTCTAGGGAAAGGCTTAGACAGTAAATCATAGTTAATTTCAGTCAATTTCAACTCTCACTATGGTAGCAGCTACCCACCCCAGTGCCCACCCCCTCACCTCGCAACAGGAAGCCATGCACATATGCCTAGCACAGCCTACACCAGCTTATGGGACCTTGTACTCCAAATATCAGAGATCTGTGTTCTGATCATTGGCTGCTGCTTCTGATTACACACCTGCACACACAGAAGCAGGCCACCACTGCTGAAATCCCCACTGATGGAAAAGGCTTCCAGAGGACTTAAAGATCCAGAGCCCATTTTTTCCCTTCATTTCCCCCCTTTTTCCTCATTTAGGAGCCAGGCATTAAAGACTTGACATCCATTCTTGTGTGAATGTAAGTTTGCAACTCTTGTGGGTAACTACCCAAAGGGATACAACTGCTTGATTTTATGGAGTATGTTTAGTTTTTTAAGAAACTACCAACTGTCTTCCAAGTGGCCATACCATTTTGCATGCTGTGGGTTTTTCATATATTGCCATATTGGATAGTACCAGAGTTTTTGTATGCTACATACTGGATGATTTCACCTATATGACAGTATAGAAAAGTCAGAAGTATGGAGACAGTAAAAAAAAATCAGCAGTTGCCAGCGGCTGGGCTGGGAGGAAAGGGACAAATAGGCAGACTGCAGACTACTGTTAGAGCAGTGAAACCACTAGGTATGTTTCTATGATGGCGGATACATGTCATTAAAATTTTTCCAAGCTCATACAACACACAACACCAAGAGTGAAGCCTAATGGAAATTATGGATTTTGTATGATAATGATGTCAGTACGGGTTCATCAATACAACAAATAAACCACTCTGGTAGAGGGCAAGGATAATGAAGGACACCATATATGTGTGAGGGCAGGGGGCATACAGGAAAGTTCTGTACCTTCAAATTGAATGTAGCTGTGAATGTAATTTAGCTCCAAAAACTAAAGTCGATTTAAAAAGAAAAACTCCACACCCTATAGCTACCATGACATGCGATGGTAAAAGACAAAAATTGTCCTCTAAGGTCAATAACAAAACAGGAAGTCTGTTTTGCTACTTCTATCCAAAAAGGCAACCATATTAAAAAGGAAGAAATAAAATTATCTCTGTTTGCAGATGACATGTTCTATATGTTTTTACATGTACCTTAAAGATTCCACACCAAAAAAAAAACAACAAAAAAACATCAGAATAAACAAACTAAGCAAAGCAGCAGCATACAAAATTAATGTGCAAAAATCAGCTGTACTTCTATACACTGACAATGAACAATCCAAAAAGGAAAATTCCATCCATGATAAACACCAAAAAAGAGAATCTAGGAAAGAACTTAATTAAGGAGGTGATATACAGAGAAAACTATAAAACACTGTTGAAAAAAAAAATTAAAGACCTAAAAAAATGGAAAGACACCCCAATCTGATACTGTTAATATTTCAATATCATCCAACAAAATCTACAGATTAATATCATTCAAAAATCCCCAAAACTTTTTTTTTTTTTGCAGAACTAGAAAATTCCATTAAAATTCATATGGACTCTCAAAAACCCTCCATGGCCAAAAGACTCTTGAATCAGAGGAACAAAGATGTAAGACTCACAATTACTAATTTCAAAATCTACCATAAAGATACAAAGTGTTGTACTGGCATGAAGACAGACATGTATGCCAACTGACTACAATAGAGAACCCAGAAATAAACTCTTGTATATACGGTCAAAAATTCTGACAATTGTGGAAAGACCATTCAATGGGGAAAGGATGGTCTTTTCAACAAATGGTGTTGGGAAAAGTGGATATCCACATGTAAAGCATTAAGTTAGACCCTTATCTTAAAACATAGTCAAAAATTACTTAAAATGGATTAATGATCTAAGCAAAAAAGACCAAACACTATAAAACTCTTAAAAGGAAATACAGAAAAGCTTCATAATACCAGTTTAGCAATGATTTCTTGGATGCGTCACCAAAGGCAGACAACAAAAAATAGTTAAATTGTACTGTACTGCATCAAACTTTTAACTTTTTGTTCATCAAGAACACTATCAACAAAGCAAGAGAATGGGAGAAAATATTTGCAAATCACATATCTGATAAGGGATTAATATCCAGAATATATAAAGAACTCCTAGAACTCAACAACAAAAACACAAACTGCTAAACATTTCTCCAAAAAGATAAACAAATGGGCAATAAGCCCATGAAAAGATGTTCAACATCACTAATCATTATGTAAGTGCAAATTAAAACCACACTGAGGTTACCACCTTACCACCTTACAACTGCCAAACGTCTAGAGTCCAAAAGACAAGAAACAAGTATTGGTTAAGAATGTGGAAAAAAGGGAGCCCTTATGTACTGTTAGTGGGAATGTGAATTGGTGCAGCAACTATGGAAAACAGTACAGAGGTTCCTCAGGAAATTAAAAGTGGAACTGCCTTATGATCCAGTAATTCCACTAATAAGTATATATAAGTATATATAACCAAAGAAAAGAGAAACTTTAATTCAAAATGATACATATACCCCTATGTTTACTGCAGCATTATTTACAATGTCCAAATTATGAAAGCAGCCCAAGTGTCCAATGACAGATGAATAAAGAGATGATTGATACACAATGGACTATACCTCAGCCATTAAAAAGGAATGAAATTTTGCATTTGCAACATGGATGGATATAGAGTATTACCTTAAGCAAGGTAAGTCAGTCACAGAAAGACAAATACCATATGATTTCACTTACATGTAGAATCTGAAAAAAATTTTTTTAAACACAAACAAAAAGGAAACAGACCCTTAAATACAAAAGGGAGCAGGTATGGCTATGGACAAAATGGAAAAATGGGTGACGGGGAGCAGGAGATACAGGTTAGTTATGGAATGAATAAGTCATGGTGATGAAAGGGAATATAAGTCAGAGTATTCTATGGTGACAAATGGCAGTTATACTTGTTAGATTTTTCCAATCACTACATTATAAACCTGAAACTAATATAACATATATATTGACTATACTTCAATTAAAAGAAAAAAGATCATGCGGCAAAAAGATCATACACAAAATCAGAGTCCCCAAAACTGAAAATCATTGGTCATTTTTCTGGTTCCTCTGGAACTTGAGCTATATTGTCTAGACTCAAATTTAAAAGAGGAACAGAAGAGGAAAGAGATGGAAGGTGATGAGAAATATAAGACTGAATCAACCAGATGCTTAAATAGGCCTTCCAAGAAGGGAGACCATAGACCTCAAATTTAGACTTTGTAAGTTGTTTCAAGATAATTACAGTCATTCTAAGTGTGTATGCTAGAAGTACTGATGTGTCCAGTGTGCACATTTTAAATACCTCTGTTTCTAAAACCTTCTTTTAGCATTTGTTCATTTTTTAAAACAGAGGACCAGGGTACATGAGAGTGGCCAAGTGGCTAACACGAATTTCCTAGAGAGCTGGTTCCCAGCAAACAAAGCAATCATCAGCTATCATACTCCAGAAGTAAAGAATGGGAAAAATCTTAGAAAGAGTCTAGCTAAAATAAGGGTGCTTTATGCCCCGTCCTTTTCCTCTTGCTTTTGGGGAAGGGGCTTTGCAGGAGAGGTCAGTTACCAAGGCTCATAGAGAGAAGGAATTTTCTCAGGTTTCTGCTTCTGTAGCTGACATGTGTGACTTCTTCAAGTTACAGATACCACTTCACACCCATTAGGATGGCTCTATTAAAAAAAAAAAAAAAGTGGGGCGCCTGAGTGGTTCAGTGGGTTAAAGCCTCTGCCTTCGGCTCAGGTTATGATCCCAGGGTCCTGGGATCGAGCCTCATGTCAGGCTCTCTGCTCCGCAGGGGACCTGCTTCCTCCTCTCTCTGCCTGCCTCTCTGCCTACTTGTGATCTCTGTCTGTCAAATAAATAAATAAAATCTTTAAAAAAAAGAATGAGGAAAAAAAAAGCTCAGAAAATACCAAGTGTTGACAAGGATGTAGTGAAACTGGAACATTTATTCTTGCTGCTGAGAATGAAAAATGATGGGGCTGCTGGGAGAAACAATATGGTAGTTCCTCAAAAAATTAAACACAGAATCACTATTTGACCCAGCCACTCCATTTCTGGGTATACAACCAAACGAACTGAAAGCAGCAAGATGCAGATACTGGTACACCCATGTTCATATCAGCATTATTTACAACAGTCAAAAGGCAGAAGCAACTCAAGTGTCCATCCATGGATGAATAAACAGAATGTGCTATATACATACAAGGGAAGAAAATATGGCCAATATAGGCCACAACATGAGTGCACCTTGAAGACATTATGCTAAACGAAGTCACATGCTATGCTAAGTCAGTCACAAAAAGGCAAAGATTGCATGACTCCACTTATATAAGGTGCCCAGAATAGTTACATACACAGACACAGAAAGTAGAACAGTGGTTGCCAAGAGCTCAGAGTAGAGAAAATGGGGGAGCTACTATTTAATGCATACAACATTTCAGTGTGGTAGGAGAAAAAAAAAGTTTTAGGCTGTACAATATGAATGTACCTAAGGCCACTGAAGTATACACTCAGAAATGGTTAAAATGGTAAAGTTTAGTCGCACCTGGGTGGCTCAGTTGGTCAAACATCTGACTCTTCAGCTCAAGTTCTGATCTCAGGGATGTTAGATGGAGCACCGCATTAGTCTCTGGGTTGGGCATGGAGCCTGCTTAAGACTCTTCCTCTCCCCTCTGCCCCCTCACTGACCCCTCTCTCAAAAAAAAAAAAAAGAAAAGAAAAGAAAAAGAAAAATTTAAAACAAAATTTTAAAGCCCCTTTCTTTATTTTGATGGTTTATTCTCTCATTTTGTTAGGGCACATGGTCTAGGAATTTCCTAAGAAATGCTGCATGGTGGATATATTTTTTTTCTTGTTCTTGAAGGTCTTTCTTTCCTCCCTTTGCACTTGACTAATGGTTTGGCTGGATACAGAACTCTAGGTTGAATGCAGAACTTGTAAAGCGCTAGTCCTCCATCTTCCATCTTTAAATTAGATTCTTAGATCATGAGAAGTTAGATGACATATATATTCCTAATCCCTCCTAAATGATCCCAAAAGCTTTTGAGACATTCTCATTATTTCTGATATTCTTAAAGAAATTTTGTAATAACTGCCTGGTATTGGCCTGTTTTCATTCGTTGTGCTTGGCACTTTATAGCTTTTTTTCAACCTGGAAACTCAAATCCTAAATAAATTTTCTGGAATATGCCTATATAGGCATATTCTGGTGTACATATGTATGTGGTAAAACATTTCATCCTCTGATAGATATGGCTACTGAGACAATCAGCTTTGGAATCTCACAGACTAGACTCGACCCTCAGCTCACTACTTACCCACTATGGCACTTGGGGAAATTAACTTCTTTTAAACCATATATGAAATGCGGACAGGTTAATTGTAAAGATTTTTAATAAAATGACACATGTAAACAGCTTATACAACAGAAATAATGAAAAATAAGTGTTACCTATTATTAAAATCCTAAAAGATTGATGCAGATACTATCAATCCTAGATTGATGCAGATACTATAAACACTGTCAAATCTATCAAGGATCTGCTATTTGTAAGGAAATAAAACTAACAAAAGAAGTGGGAGGCAGCCAATGGGTATAGGCTTTTCTTTTTGGGGTATTAAAAACGTTTGGGGACTTGAGAGAGGTGGTGGTTACAAAATACTGAAAAGGTACTAAATGTTAGTGAATTGTTCACTTTAAAATGATTGATCTTATGTTATATAATTTTTGCCACAATAAAGAGAAAAAAGGAAGCAGGAAGAAGAAAGGCAGTATAAAGGAGAAGTCAAAAGTTGTTGAAATGGAGAATGGAAACAATACTCTTTCCTCTAAATTAGTGTGACACTTTCCTCTATATGCTCTCTTTTTAATTCTTGGAACTGAACAGCCAATAATGATATTGTTGGGAAGACAAACAATTCCTTTTTTATCGGACATTAACACATAAATAAAAGGCTGATTGAGAGATTGACATATAATTAAGAGAAGATTATTTTAAATTTCTTTGGGAAGAATGTATAAAACAGGAAAGTTGGAGGATATATATATACAAATACACACACACACACACACGAACAAAAAAGCTGATAGTATAGAAGACAATGGATAAAGTCTTTTTTTTAATCACTATGTATCAGAATGCTCAGCTCTAAGCCTTCTCTTATGACAAATATGGGAATCTAACCGCATCTAAAATCTTTCCAATAAAAGGGGAAGTAAATTACTTCCTACTGATTTCAGACTAGGGGGAAATATTGTTAGATGCATCTTTTTTCATTTTCAACACTTCCCAAATTGTGCTCCAAGAAACACTGTTTTAGAAAGATGTTATTTTAACACAGTACAAAAGAAATGAGAGAAGGTAGGAATAAGAGGAAAAGAAGAAAAAACAATCTGGGAAGAGTTAGCTCTTCATCTTCCTTTGTTGAAATGTCCTTGTCCTGACCTGTCAATTCTGATTATTAAGCCTAACATTTGCAGTTAAGATAGTAAAAAATTCCAACTTGGTTCACTTCTCCCCCACTTTCTATTTTTTTACATTAATTCCTAACCCTAGGAGGTAACCTCAAAAGGAGAAGTTAAATATTTGTTACTTGAGTACCTTAAGTATAAAATTTCACATTGCCATAACAATCCATATCCCAAAACAGTTTAATACTGCATAATTTAAGCATAAAGGCATTTGCAATTTCAGTTTCTTTTACTCAGAGCAAAGATGTACAACACCAACAAAACCTGAACCTGGAACAATATTTCTTGTTTGGGGGAAAATCATAGAAAAAAAATGGATTTAGAGAAGTAAAAATTCAAATAGATAGGGCAAAGGAAAATCCAAATGGAAATATATTTATGAGAAAACTTGTAAGAAGATAAAAAGACACGCTTTTCATTATCACTTTATCATCTTTGAACCAAAAAGAAATCACTACTGCTTATTACTACTATTTCCCATATTGTGGGAACCAATCAAGGAAATGAATCATTTAGGTATTAGAGACAGCCAATCCCTTAGAGAAGTTAATCCTCTTCTTGGAAATTATTTTACTTCATAGGGGAAAAGCTACAACTACCTTCCTGGTGACTGTTCCTCCTTTTTCTCATAAAAGAAGTGGAGTGGAGTGAGCAAATGAAGCCAACGAAAGCCTCAATAGCCATATATATCCCCAGTCACAAAACTGGAGGGGAGCAGGAGGGCAAGACAAGCCAGGCATGCACGCCCTAGCTATTCTACTCAGCAGATCATTCTTCGTCATTTACAGGCTACCACACTTGCCAAAGGGTGACATTTGGCTAAAGCAACTACTGGCTAAATAACAAACCAACACATAAATCTTTTTAAGGAATAACAGATTTGAAAAAGACAAAAGCTAGATAAAATAGATACATTAAAGTGGATAGAATAAACTTCAACTTTGGTCATTATTTCACAAATTAAATTTGTGAATCTTAATTCAGTGGCTTAAAGGCAGGAGTTGCAAAGTTGGAAGATGAAAGATCAAAGCACTGGTAGCACAGTATTTTCTTGGTGAGAGTATCAGTCTAAGGTCTGAAAATGAAATGTGCTGATCCAGAAACCGAACTTTATCAGTAACTTAAAGATGATCAATCAGCTTCAGTGACTTATTCACAGAAGAGAGCAAAGGGAGCAAGCACCCCAGGTAAACCCACCACAAGGAGGCCCTTACAGTGACCCAAAAACCTGTCCTCTATCCATAGTATTCATACTCTTTTTCCACATGAGTACTAATCTGATCTGGTTAAGTAGTACTTGGTTGAATACAGAATTATATAGTAGTAATATAAAACAGATCAACCTGCAAGGTATTTCATCTAGGTCCTAAGGGGGCTTAATAAACACTCCTGCACTTCAGGAGATGCACTGCTCATTTTCCAGATTCTCCATCTCTCTCGATGCAAAATTTACACCCGTCATTCTGTTTTCCATCACCCACTGTGTTTTCTGTAGATGTGTATTATCACTGACTAAGCCATATCAGGCTATTGCTCTCGTGGATCTGATATTATGCATCCTTCCAACTGTGTCCTGCCCAACCATGAGAAGACACATTTATTTCCCTATTTTCAAATTCTTAAACAGTACTTCTGACAGCCCCATGTACCTCTAACTGTAATAAAACTACGAAAAAGTAGTCTGGTTTTTCTGTACTTTTTGTAGATACTGATACTGATTTTAAAATTCTGAACAATTTAAACACAACAACATCCAACTGGACACAACTCAATACTGCAAAATGTAAATATATGCATTGGTTCAAAGCAAATTGTTAAAAATTAACCACTTAACAAAACAACTTATGGCTAGCTCATAATAAGGACACAGACAATTCATATACTCAATTATATAAGGATTCTACATTTGCATAATGCTTTACAAAGTGCTCTCCCATTCAAGATAACATTAATTCTAATCAAATATTTAAATTGAAAGTCTCCAAGAAAGAGATTTCTCTAAGAAGATAAACAAAATAATCCAAAATTTTAAACTTTAAAAGGCATTAAATTTTCTGATGTTTACAGTTAATTTTTCATACATATATATTTTTGCTTTGAAATGAGAAAATATATTAAGACTACAACAGAAACAAATTCCTTCTCTCATAAAATAGATCACATACTCTTAGGTTATACATGTGTTAAAATTATTTAAATCAGTCTTGAGAAATACGGTTTCAAGCTGGATAATAATTACACTTAAAAAATCATGCAAGTTTATAAAAGAGACAAAGTCAGGCCTTGGTCTGCCCAGCAATTCCTGTCCAGATCCTCTGTACCAAATTACTTCTTCAAATGCTTAGTATACTTATGCTCCATTATAAACTGTTCTATGTAAAAAATACATGGTATCAGTTATCTCTACCTTAGAATGAATAAATTTAAGTGACTGAATACACTCAAGGATTAAATCTAATCCCCAATTGTGAAATAAAAGACAAAAACCATAGTGTAACTGAATCCAGGACTTAAATTGGTAAGAAGCCTTAAAAGGAATCCAGGAAATCCTATTACATACACCTAACCATGTCAAAGGTTAGTTCTTATCAAATGAGCTGTATCCCATTGAGATCCATTAAACAAACAAAAAGCAGTGATAGAGCACTAACATAATAAAAAGAGTTCACATCACAAAGCACATCATTTTCTAAGACTTAGAAATCTTCTCTAAATGAAAATATAGCATGAATACATCAATATTTGCAACAGAAAATTAAGAGTTCTTACCTTACTACATCATCAATATTGTTCCTGTATACGCCTTCAAGTCTTTCTGCGGGAAACCCCATAGCAATAATGTTGGGATAAATATGAGTACTTAAGTTAAGGAAACATCTGAAATATACAACAATGTAAACTACATGTACATGTTGTAAAACATTAGCTGATTATAAAAATCACTATACCTATGTTAGTAAAAGGATGTCAAATGTATTTATCTATAAACCATCAGGTGTAATTAAGAAACACAGGTACATAAAATTAATTCCCCCAAAAATTCTCAAAATAATTATATGACAAAATAATTTTCAAATCTCTTTACCTAGTACATTAAAAGTAAGTACATAAAAATTAAGGAAAAAAGTAACTTCCACATTTACACTATTTAGGCCCACATACATGAAAACAAAAACCACAGACTATAAATCAGAACTGAAGTTACCTTGGGACAAAAACCAAGTATCAAAATAAAAACAAAAAAAGCTACACAACTTCTCATTTTTCATTGTTACAAAAGGCACGACAGCATGGAGAAAAGTAGATACAATTAAGAATTAGGAAGCCAGCGGTGCCTGGGTGGTTCAGTGGGTTAAGCCGCTGCCTTCGGCTCAGGTCATGACCTCGGGGTCCTGGGATCGAGTCCCGCATCGGGCCCTCTGCTCAGCAGGGAGCCTGCTTCCCTCTCTCTGCCTGCCTCTCCGACTACTTGTGATTTCTCTCTGTCAAATAAATAAATAAAATCTTTAAAAAAAAAAGAATTAGGAAGCCAGATTTAAGACCTGGCTAATGCTGCCATCCCGTTGTATAACCTGGACATGACTTCATCTTTCCAGGCTTCAATTTCCTACTCCACAATATTAGGTTGAGCCAACCACAATGATCTCTTCCAAGCCCTTGGTATTTGTGACTTAGTAATACTGAACTAAGGTAGAAAGTTTTCCTCATTCACCATCAAGGTAATCAACATTTAGCATGCCATTCTATTTACTTATGTTACACACTGTAGTCAGCATAAAAACAAACTTCTGTGCTCCAGAAGAATTTGCATCAAACTAAAAAAACAAAACAAAACAAAAAATACCAACCAATCTACATTTCTATCCATTTGTCAATAGTGGCAGATCTCATTTCTTCCCGAGTACCATTATTCCTCTTCTAATCTCGTGACTTTTCTGAAATGGACCTTGCAAAACAGCCAAGCTGATCTGCCCTAAGCCTCCCTTCAACACCCTCCCTGAAGTTCTCCACCTACCTACTCCTGGACCCCATTTGATCTTCAAGTACAATCCAAAATTCACCAAATCCAGTGCCTTTTTGTAGATCTTTTTCCATCACTTTCGGCTGCTTTCACATTATTGAGTTAATTTTGGTATTATTTTCAATTGAAAATAATTATCAAGTTACTAAAAGCTTTTTAAAATTATTTTTTTAAAAGGTTTTATCCATAGTTTTACCACACACTGATTGGACAGACCTAAAAATATTTTAAGGGAAAAAAAAAAAAAAAACAGGGTTGCCTGGGTGGCTCAGTCGATTAAGCATCTGCCTTTGGTTCAGGTCATGATCCCAGCGTCCTGGGGTAGAGCTCTACATCAGGCTCTCTGCTCAACCAGGACTCTGTCCCTCTCCCTCTACCCTGCTCATGCTCTTTCACTATCTGTCTCCATCTCTCTCTCTCACAAAGAAATAAAATTTAAAAAATAAAATAAAAATAAAAACCTTTCATTAAAAGAAAAAAGACCGCACACAATAGCATATACAATATGCTACCTTTTGTACAAAAAATATTTTCTTTTTGGATAAAATGAGTAAGATTTACACACAATTTGCCTGAATCTGAACTTCTCAGCACACATGTGCTTTTGCACACACACAAAAGATAACTGAGAAACCAATAAACATGTTTGCTTCATAGAGAAGGGGTGGCAAAGGGGAAAAACATTCACTAAAACCAGCAACAAACAAATCCAATTAAATATCAAATTGGTAACCAGGAGATAGAGTTTATTTCACAGGAGTTATTTGGCTACTGCAAGTTTACTGTACTTCTTGGTAGGAAGCACTGTAAGAACAAAAAGAACTACAAAGAGGGGCTCCTGGGTGGCTCAGCTGGTTACACATCTATCTCAGGGTCCTGGAATCAAGCCCCACACAGGGCTCCTTGCTTAGCAGAGGAGTCTGCTTCTCTTCTCCCTGTGCTCATATTCTCTCTCATGCCCATTCTCTTTCAAATCAATAAAATCTTAAAAAAAAAAAAAGAACTACAAAGAAATTTTAAACTTCTTCTGCAAGTTTGTTTTTACTATTATCAGTATTGATATCCTCAAGCTTTCTTCTTTATATTGTACAAAAAAATGAAATTTTACTAATGATTTTAAGATTTATGATTATAGGTATAAAATCAAGAAATCAAGTAAAAAACCTTAATTAGAAATATCAATATATGGGCGCCTGGGTGGCTCAGTGGGTTAAGCCGCTGCCTTCGGCTCAGGTCATGATCTCAGGGTCCTGGGATCGAGTCCCACATCGGGCTCTCTGCTCAGCAGGGGCCTGATTCCCTCTCTCTCTCTCTGCCTGCCTCTCTATCTACTTGTGATTTCTCTCTGTCAAATAAATAAATAAAATCTTTTAAAAAAAAAAGAAATATCAATATGAACTCATGTTTATAAAAATCTATGTTCTCTAGGTCTTTTCACTGAAATGGCCTAAAAGCATATCAATCTTAGCAGCAAACAATCCCTAGATGGACCCAGACTGCATCTCTAATATTTAATATATTAAAACGCACTAAACTTGGAACTACAATGGATGCCAGGTCTGTGGCAGGAGGGTACAAGATGAGTCTGGGATATTTTTCTGTGCCAGGAGACAAGGAAGGTACTCAAGAGATAATGATCTCTATCTGACAGATATAGGAGCTAAAATGAAGGACATCCCAGGACCTAAAGCTCTAACAAACGGAGTATCAAAGAAACAATTTAAATGGTAGTAAATTAAAACACCCTAAATAAAATTAAAACCCTTGAGTCTATATAAAGACTCTCAAAAGAAAAAAAGAACAAACTATTTTTCATTTATCACCTTTTGAAGTGGCTGTTAGAACAGTTCTTTCTCTACTCTGAAAGTAGAAAAAGGGGGAGATTAAGTATTTATGCTACTTTTCCTGTAGGTGCTGTATTTCACGACAAGCAAATAGCATCATTTCATACAGTAAAGATCTACTTTACAGAAAAACATTGTGTTAATAAACACAAAAGAATAGAACTTTAAAAGTCATATTTTGCAAACCCTAATAAATTTCTGGATTTAGGCAAAGATCAACAACTGGTTCTAAACCAACAGGTTAGTGGATGATGAAGAACTGAACTTTGTTTCTTAAGAGAGCCAAAGCAACACCACCCAAAATACCTTCTGATGTAAGGAGACCAATGTAACTGAACAGCGGGCAGAAAAGACTGCCATCACCCAATTTCAGTGGTCAATCTGGGCATCACCAAGGAAGTTAAGCAGAGATCCTGTAACTTTCTGTGTGATACAATATGAAGGACACAGCATCACCTATGATATCCAAGGTATCTTCAACCTGAGACTCAACCAAGTATTTAGATATAAATTTTAATTTCCATTAAATATAAGAGATAGAAAAACAAGCTAAATGACAGGAGAATAAACTGGACAAATTCAAAAGGTCTGAAACATATGACCCAGTCTCTGCTCAAATGTCTTTTTAAAAGGCAAGGAGGGGAGGAATGGGTATCCCTTATTTTTAAAAGACTTAAGGGTTGGGGTGCCTGGGTGGCTCAGTCGTTAAGCTTCTGCCTTCTGCTCGGGTCATGGCCCCAGGGTCCTAGGATTGAGGCCAACATCAGGCTTCCTGCTCAGCAGGAAGCCTGCTTCTCCCTCTCCCACTCCACCTGCTGTGTTCCCTCTCTCACTGTGCCTTTCTCTGTCAAATAAATGAATAAAAATCTTCCAAAACATTTTTTTAAATAAAAAAAAAAGACTTAAGGATTCTAAGAGCCAAGTTCATAGGTACAATGCTGTTTTAGACGAACAAGCCATAAAGAACATTTTTGAGCCAACCAGAGAAATCTGAAAATGATCTGGGCATTATATGGGATAAAAAAAGGACTGAAATGGAAAAGCACACATTACTGACTAAAAAAAAGGTTTCAAAAGAGAATACACAGCATTATGCCATAATCGAATAAGAATGCATATATTCCCAGATAGACATATGTAGACAAAAAGATTACAAACTAAGGTACTAAAAGTAATCATCTCTAGGAGGTGGGAATATGTATTTTTCTCATTTTTGTTTTTTATTTTCTGTTGTTGATACAATGCCTGCACTATTTCTGCAACAGATTTTTAAAAATTGTTTGCTTTATAATTACCTCCAGCTCTATTTACCAAGTATCATGACAAAATATTGTTTTGTCCCACATGACTTAAATTCAACTCTGTATTTAGTTTTTAAAAAATGATGAATTTCTATCAATATACATATGTATATACACATACATACACACAAATATGTAATGAAAAAAGATTTAAGTAGCATTTACTATGTGGCAATTTTGTCACTTTAAGAATATATAAATTCACCCCCAATCTCAAAGTGTTCTTCTACTATGGAGACTCCAAAACTACTAGGATTATCACACATTACAAAAAATAGCTGTCATCTATTATTCTCACCTAAGAAAGTAGTTCCACCTAAAAACATAGCTCATTCAAAGAACTATGTTCAATTATCAAAATATTTTGGGTATTATGTCCGTTCATGAGAAAGAAAAAAAGAGAGAGAGAGACTGGAGGCTCAAATCAAGCCTACAGCAGTAGTAATTCCTGAAAGTGAATAATCTTTACTTTATCTTGGGAGCACCAACATATAGAAAATAACACTCAGAAGACAAATGAGGCAGCAGTAGGGACCCAAAGCAGTGGCAGCTTCCACCAATCCAGAATTCCTACATAAAAAATTATAAATAGATATAAGTAAAAAATTTAAGTTGAATTATTCTGAGCAATGCAACAGCAAAGTATTTCTAATTCAAAGTAATAGTAATTACTGCTCCTAATGAACTTTCCAACTGAATGCTAAATTTCAGTAAAGACACTGTATGATTTTCAGCCTTATAGAAAAGCACAATAATACAATGCCCCTTGAAATGCAGTCATTTTAACCAGGACTAAACTCCAATGTATCCTTGCACTATGAATACTAATAAAGGAGTTAAAGTTGAAAAGGACTTGGTTACCTTATTTAAACAAAACCATTTGTCTCTAATTATACATAAATAGGAATGTTATATACTCATTAAAGTAAACTCAGTTGGCCCCCTTTCATTCACTTAATTATTCAAACACACATTGAACATTCCGTGCAAGGGGCAATGAGAGCAGAGGCTAAGTAAGCAAAGACTACTGCACTGGAAAAGTCCCTACTCTGTCAGGAAAGACAAATAGACACACAGACATGCAGCGGTGCCACATGACTTATATTCTACTAAATATAAGACCGAAATACTTTAAGAGATAAATAGAGAGGGGCTAATTATAATTAAAGCTTTACAAAATAGGTGATATGTTAGAAAATCCTTAAGAAGTCAGTCAGACATCAGTAGACAGAAGAACAAACAAGCAATCAGAACACTTCAGGCAGGGAACAGAACAGGGATGCAGAAATACATACAACATTAGGAAGCAGCAAGCAGGCCAGTGTGGCTCACACACAGAGCTGTATGGAGAAGGCAGGACAGAAGACTGCATTTAGTTTGAAGGAAGCTGTGAGAGGGAGTTCAATTTAACCAGACATATAAGAAGTCAAAGGCCAGAATCGGCGTGGGGGTCTCTGACAGAGCAACAATCCAATGCTTCCTTTACATAGAATCTAAACATCCAGTCTTCTGAAGGTTTCATTTTTCACAGATCCTCACCTTTCTTATTCACAGTTTGAGATTTTACCCAAGACTTTAACCTACATCATAAGTTAGAAAGATGCAGAGAACATGTGCCACACTACAGGAAATACATTCCCATTTAATCCTAGCAACCCTACAAGGTATTATTTCCATTTCATGAATGACAAAATTGAGGGTCAAAAAGACTGGGTAATTTGCATTAAGTTCCACAGCCAGTAAGTACTGAGTTATGATTCAAACCAGTTAGGTACAAACCCAGCTTTTTATACCATGCTGCCTCATAAAAGATTAAGAGTTCCTTATATTTCCAAATCAGTAACAAAAATATAAAAGCTTCAAAGGAAGCAGGTTCAAATGAAAGTGAATTTGCTAATCAAATGTTAAAGCTGAAAAACTTTTAAAAGACAATACAGAATAACTGGAATTTCCAAAACTGAGTAATGAATTATAAGACACATATTTCCTATGACAAGAATTATACCAACGCATGTCCAATTTGACTTTTTTGCTTCCTAATGTTAAAATTTCTGACATACTTTTTTTGGACAATTTAAACCAAATAAAAATAACTGAGAAAACTATATATATATTTCTAATACGGAATAGTGTTAACTTGCAATTACCGGATATACTTTCAAATAACGAGAGTGTTTCATATGAAATTCTCATCTTATTACTTATAAATGCTGCGCATAAAGAATTATACTAACTAGATCACTGCAGGAAGCCAAATACTTTTGCCATCTAGTGATCTACTCGCAGGCAATGTGGCAACATGGTCAAGAACATATGCTCCGGGCACCTGGGTGGCTCAGTGGGTTAAGCCGCTGCCTTCGGCTCAGGTCATGATCTCAGGATCCTGGGATAGAGTCCCGCGTGGGCACTCTGCTCAGCAGGGAGCCTGCTTCCTCCTCTCTCTCTCTCTCTGCCTGCCTCTATGCCTACTTGTGATCTCTGTCAAATAAATAAATAAAATCTTTAAAAAAAAAAAAAAAAGAACAGATGCTCCAAGAGCCAAGCTGCCTGGATTTGAACTCTAGCTTCACTTACTAAGTCATCTTTTGCAAGTTACCCATCTTCAGTTCCCTGTGTAAAATGGGACTGGTAGGAGGTAACATTTTCTTTTCTTCTCTGCTTAATTTTTATTCAAGCTTTTATTTAAATTCCAGTTAGTTAACATACAGTATAATATTAATTTCAGGTATAGAAATTAACCAGGTGTAGAAATTAACTGCATGTAGTTAACTGTATACTAACTAACTGGAATTTAAATAAAAGTTTGAATTAAAAATTAAACAGAAAAGAAAGTGTTACCTTCATTAAAAAAAAAAAGTACTTATCACATAGGGTTGTGATAAGGATTAAATGCATTAACCTATGGAAAACAACTAGAACATAGTGATAGCTGTCTATCAGTTAAACAAATGGGACAGACCTATACCATTAGGGCTTACTGTAACGATTTGGATATATTTTTTTTCCAATGACACTCTTTACTGAATAACCTAATCCTTCTAAAGAGCATCAAAGTCTAATAGAAACCTTAACTCTTTGAAATCTTGACTATAGCAATTTGCCTTTTAAGTATTTAACTTCAGAACAAATGTAAAATATTCCCAAATTTCCCAAAGGGAACAAAACAAAAGACTGCTTTCCCCTTGTTATCAGTGGCTACATGAAGTAAGCAGAGAGGTAGAAGGAATTTCTGTTGGCCCTCAGAGGGACAGCTACCATTGCTATGGCAGATCTGCAGACACAGACATACGACGTTCAGTACATGACCTTTCACCCCACCTCTAAGCAAACAAGCTCAGTTTGTTTTGTTTTAATTCAGGTATAATTTACATACAATAAAATACAAGATCTTAAGTGATTCATTGATGAGTTTTGATAATCATATATATCATGTTGGAGAGTCTTGATTCAAGTGCTGCAACAATCCCATCTCAAACATAGAATGCTGACTGTAAGAAAGAAAATAATAAATGATAATTAAATTCTAAAGCCTGTCCATAGAAGTCAGTTTCACCAATAACAGAACTGACACACTAGAAAATGATGCAGCTAGTATATGAGCTAACTCAATTTTTTTTTTTTTAAGATTTTATTTATTCATTTGAGAGAGAGACAGTGAGAGAGAACATGAGTGAGGAGAAGGTCAGAGGGAGAAGCAGACTCCCCATGGAGCTGGGAGCCCGATGTGGGACTCGATCCCGGGACTCCCGGATCATGACCTGAGCCGAAGGCAGTCGTCCAACCAACTGAGCCACCCAGGCGCCCCAGCTAACTCAATTTTTACTGGTTGTTCTTAACATCCAATCCTGACTTAAAACACTAAAAGGATATTCTAAGTTACACCAAATTAACAAAATGCCTTTAGAAAAAAACATGTGAGCTGAGATTTCATATTGACCTTGTCTCAAAATTTTACTTGTACCCAAATTAATGTCATTTGCACTACAAATTTAACTAGAATTTTCAAATAGAGAATAACCAAAAATAGCTCCTTAAGCCTTATTTTATGTGTCCCTGAATATAGACAGTCTTATTTTAAGTACAATTATTAAAAATAAAGCACTTCTGAAGTTTCTTTGTAGTACTACTCAACATAATATATAGATATACTTATCCCCAAACAAGTTATAAACTAAAATACCAGTATACAGTACTAGTATTCAAACCAGTAACACCTTTTTTCTGCCACAATTATTTTAAGAAAAATTACTTCCACAGATCACATATAAGTTATTTTAAAAATTCTAGTTAACTGGAAGCGGTAACATACATGGAACGCAGATGGCAAATAGTAAGTGACATGTAGATTACAGAGGTAGTGATCAAAAAGCAGTAAGAGCAAACCTGAAGTTGCCTAGCTCACAAGAGGAACGGACGTTGAGCTGAATCGGCAGCAGGAATGAAGGAATAAAGTCAGACTAACAAGAGGAGACAAGAAGAATCGAAAGCTAGTTAGTAAATACCAAGACTGCACCATTTAATTCTATTTTCCAGGAATTTCTGGAGCTTTTCCCCTGCTTTCTGTCAGGGCTATCAACCAACAGATGCTTAAGGGTCAGGTGAGGGGAAAAAAATTCAGCCACTGATTCATAAGCTACATCAGGTCTACATTTTTTTTCCAACAAATTTTAACAAGTTTAAAATTAACAAAGAGTTTCCATGTATGTCACAGTTATATCCATATTAGCAACTTCACTAATCAAATTATGCTTTAAACAACTGCCACTCAGAGGAGTCAAGATGGCGGAGAAGTAGCAAGCTGAGACTGCTTCAGCTAGCCGGAGATCAGCTAGATAGCTTATCTAAAGATTGCAAACACCTGAAAATCCATCAGCAGATCGAAGAGAAGAAGAACAGCAATTCTGGAAACAGAAAAACAACCACTTTCTGAAAGGTAGGACGGGCGGAGAAGTGAATCCAAAGCGACGGGAAGATAGACCCCGGGGGGAGGGGCCGGCTCCCGGCAAGCGGCGGAGCAACCGTGCACAAAATCAGGACTTTTAAAAGTCTGTTCCGCTGAGGGACATCGCTCCAGAGGCTAAACCGGGGCGAAGCCCACGCGGGGTCAGCGTGGCCTGAGGTCCCGCAGGGTCACAGAAGGATCGGGGGTGCCTGAGTGTCGCAGAGCTTGCGGGTATTGGAACGGGAAAGCCGGCTACAGAGACAGAGCCGACAGTAAGCTCACAGCTCCGTGTTACCTTGAACCGGTCGCAGGCTCGGTGAGCTCGGAGCGCGGCCGGAGGTCAGGCAGACGGGAGTAACTGGGCGCGGTTCTCTGAGCGCGCACTGAGGAGTGCGGCCCTGGGCTCTCGGCTCCTCCAGGCTGGAGACCAGGAGGCCGCCATTTGTATTCCCGTCCTCTGGAACTCTACGGAAAGCGCTCAGGGAACAAAAGCTCCTGAAAGCAAACCCATCGGATTACTCACCCCGGCCCCAGGTAAGGGCGGTGCAATTCCGCCTGGGGCAAAGACACTTGAGAATCACTACAACAGGCCCCTCCCCCAGAAGATCAACAAGAAATCCAGCCAAGACCAAGTTCACCTACCAAGGAGTGCGGTTTCAATACCAAGGAGAGCAGCAGAATTCCAGAGGAGGAGAAAGCCAAGCACAGAACTCATGGCTTTTTTCCTGTGATTTTTTTTAGTCTTGCAGTTAATTTAATTTTTTCTTTTTCATTTTTTTTTTTCTCGCCTTCGGGTAAAATTTTTTTTTAACTGTTACCTTTTTCTTTTTTAACGATTTTATACTAGTTTATCTAATATATATATTTTTTCTTTTTTACATTTTTCTTAGGTGTATTCTTTTTTAAAAAATTCTTTTTTCTTTTCTTTTTTTTTTCTTTTCTTTTTTTTTTTTTTCTTTCTTCCTTTTTGAACCTCTTTTTATCCCCTTTCTCCCCACTCACGATTTTGGATCTCTTCTAATTTGGTTAAAGCATATTTTCCTGGGGTTGTTGCCACCCTTTTAGTATTTTACTTGCCCCTTCATTTACTCTTATCTGGACAAAATGACAAGACGTAAAAATTCAACACAAAAAAAAGAACAAGAGGCAGTACCGAAGGCTAGGGACCTAATCAATACAGACATCGGTAATATGTCAGATCTAGAGTTCAGAATGACAATTCTCAAGGTTCTAGCCGGGCTCGAAAAAGGCATGGAAGATATTAGAGAAACCCTCTCGAGAGATATAAAAGCCCTTTCTGGAAAAATAAAAGAACTAAAATCTAACCAAGGTGAAATCAAAAAAGCTATTAATGAGGTGCAATCAAAAATGGAGGCTCTCACTGCTAGGATAAATGAGGCAGAAGAAAGAATTAGTGATATAGAAGACCAAATGACAGAGAATAAAGAAGCTGAGCAAAAGAGGGACAAACAGCTACTGGACCACGAGGGGAGAATTCGAGAGATAAGTGACACCATAAGACGAAACAACATTAGAATAATTGGGATTCCAGAAGAAGAAGAAAGTGAGAGGGGAGCAGAAGGTATACTGGAGAGAATTATTGGGGAGAATTTCCCCAATATGGCAAAGGGAACGAGCATCAAAATTCAGGAGGTTCAGAGAACGCCCCTCAAAATCAATAAGAATAGGCCCACACCCCGTCACCTAATAGTAAAATTTACAAGTCTCAATGACAAAGAGAAAATCCTGAAAGCAGCCTGGGAAAAGAAGTCTGTAACATACAATGGTAAAAATATTAGATTGGCAGCTGACTTATCCACAGAGACCTGGCAGGCCAGAAAGAGCTGGCATGATATTTTCAGAGCACTAAACGAGAAAAACATGCAGCCAAGAATACTATATCCAGCTAGGCTATCATTGAGAATAGAAGGAGAGATTAAAAGTTCCAGGACAAACAACAACTGAAAGAATTTGCAAACACCAAACCAGCTCTACAGGAAATATTGAAAGGGGTCCTCTAAGCAAAGAGAGAGCCTACAAGTGGTAGATCAGAAAGGAACAGAGACCATATACAGTAACAGTCACCTTACAGGCAATACAATGGCACTAAATTCATATCTCTCAATAGTTACCCTGAATGTGAATGGGCTAAATGCCCCTGTCAAAAGACACAGGGTATCAGAATGGATAAAAAAACAAAACCCATCTATATGTTGCCTCCAAGAAACACATTTTAAGCCCGAAGACACCTCCAGATTTAAAGTGAGGGGGTGGAAAAGAATTTACCATGCTAATGGACATCAGAAGAAAGCAGGAGTGGCAATCCTTATATCAGATCAATTAGATTTTAAGCCAAAGACTATAATAAGAGATGAGGAAGGACACTATATCATACTCAAAGGTTCTGTCCAACAAGAAGATTTAACAATTTTAAGTATCTATGCCCCCAATGTGGGAGCAGCCAACTATATAAACCAATTAATAACAAAATCAAAGAAACACATCAACAATAATACAATAATAGTAGGGGACTTTAACACTTCCCTCACTGAAATGGACCGGTCAGCCAAGCAAAAAATCAGCAAGGAAATAAAGGCCTTAAACGACACACTGGACCAGATGACATCACAGATATATTCAGAACATTTCATCCCAAAGCAACAGAATACACATTCTTCTCTAGTGCACTTGGAACATTCTCCAGAATAGATCACATCCTCGGTCCTAAATCAGGACTCAACCGGTATCAAAAGATTGGGATCATTCCCTGCATATTTTCAGACCACAATGCTCTAAAGCTAGAACTCAACCACAAAAGGAAGTTTGGAAAGAACCCAAATACATGGAGACTAAACAGTATCCTTCTAAAGAATGAATGGGTCAACCAGGAAATTAAAGAAGAATTGAAAAAAATCATGGAAACAAATGATAATGAAAATACAACGGTTCAAAATCTGTGGGACACAACAAAGGCAGTCCTGAGAGGAAAATATATAGCGGTACAAGCATTTCTCAAGAAACAAGAAAGGTCTCAGGTACACAACCTAACCCTACACCTAAAGGAGCTGGAGAAAGAACAAGAAAGAAACCCTAAGCCCAGCAGGAGAAGAGAAATCATAAAGATCAGAGCAGAAATCAATGAAATAGAAACCAAAAAAACAATAGAAAAAAATCAACGAAACTAGGAGCTGGTTCTTTGAAAGAATTAATAAAATTAATAAACCCCTGGCCCGACTTATCAAAAAGAAAAGAGAAAGGACCCAAATAAATAAAATCATGAATGAAAGAGGAGAGATCACAACTAACACCAAAGAAATACAAACTATTATAAGAACATACTATGAGCAACTCTACGGCAATAAATTTGACAATCTGGAAGAAATGGATGCATTCCTAGAAACATATAAACTACCACAACTGAGCCAGGAAGAAATAGAAAGCCTGAACAGACCCATAACCAGTAAGGACATTGAAACAGTCATTAAAAATCTCCAAACAAACAAAAGCCCAGGGCCAGACGGCTCCCCGGGGGAATTCTACCAAACATTTAAAGAAGAACTAATTCCTATTCTCCTGAAACTGTTCCAAAAAATAGAAATGGAAGGAAAACTTCCAAACTCATTTTATGAGGCCAGCATCACCTTGATCCCAAAACCAGACAAGGATCCCACCAAAAAAGAGAGCTATAGACCGATATCCTTGATGAACACAGATGCGAAAATACTCAACAAAATACTAGCCAATAAGATTCAACAGTACATTAAAAGGATTATTCACCACGACCAAGTGGGATTTATTCCAGGGCTGCAAGGTTGGTTCAACATCCGCAAATCAGTCAATGTGATACAACACATCAATAAAAGAAAGAACAAGAACCATATGATACTCTCAATAGATGCTGAAAAAGCATTTGACAAAGTACAACATCCCTTCCTGATCAAAACTCTTCAAAGTGTAGGGATAGAGGGCACATACCTCAATATCATCAAAGCCATCTATGAAAAACCCACCGCAAATATCATTCTCAATGGAGAAAAACTGAAAGCTTTTCCGCTAAGGTCAGGAACACGGCAGGGATGTCCATTATCACCACTGCTATTCAACATCGTACTAGAGGTCCTAGCCTCAGCAATCAGACAACAAAAGGAAATTAAAGGCATCCAAATCGGCAAAGAAGAAGTCAAATTATCACTCTTCGCAGATGATATGATACTATATGTGGAAAACCCAAAAGACTCCACTCCAAAACTGCTAAAACTTATACAGGAATTCAGTAAAGTGTCAGGATATAAAATCAATGCACAGAAATCAGTTGCATTTCTCTACACCAACAGCAAGACAGAAGAAAGAGATATTAAGGAGTCAATCCCATTTACAATTGCATCCAAAACCATAAGTAAGATACCTAGGAATAAACCTAACCAAAGAGACACAGAATCTATACTCAGAAAACTATAAAGTACTCATGAAAGAAATTGAGGAAGACACAAAGAAATGGAAAAATGTTCCATGCTCCTGGATTGGAAGAATAAATATTGTGAAAATATCTATGCTACCTAAAGCAATCTACACATTTAATGCAATTCCTATCAAAGTACCATCCATCTTTTTCAAAGAAATGGAACAAATAATGCTAAAATTTATATGGAACCAGAAAAGACCTCGAATAGCCAAAGGGATATTGAAAAAGAAAGCCAACGTTGGTGGCATCACAATTCCGGACTTCAGGCTCTATTACAAAGCTGTCATCATCAAGACAGCATGGTACTGGCACAAAAACAGACACATAGATCAATGGAACAGAATAGAGAGCCCAGAAATAGACCCTCAAATCTATGGTCAACTAATCTTCGACAAAGCAGGAAAGAATGTCCAATGGAAAAAAGACAGCCTTTTCAATAAATGGTGCTGGGAAAATTGGACAGCCACATGCAGAAAAATGAAATTGGACCATTTCCTTACACCACACACAAAAATAGACTCAAAATGGATGAAGGACCTCAATGTACGAAAGGAATCCATCAAAATCCTTGAGGAGAACACGGGCAGCAACCTCTTCGACCTCTGCCGCAGCAACATCTTCCTAGGAACAACGCCAAAGGCAAGGGAAGCAAGGGAAAAAATGAACTACTGGGATTTCATCAAGATCAAAAGCTTTTGCACAGCAAAGGAAACAGTTAACAAAATCAAAAGACAACTGACAGAATGGGAGAAGATATTTGCAAACGACATATCAGATAAAGGACTAGTGTCCAGAATCTATAAAGAACTTAGCAAACTCAACACCCAAAGAACAAATAATCCAATCAAGAAATGGGCAGAGGACATGAACAGACATTTCTGCAAAGAAGACATCCAGATGGCGAACAGACACATGAAAAAGTGCTCCATATCACTCGGCATCAGGGAAATACAAATCAAAACCACAATGAGATATCACCTCACACCAGTCAGAATGGCTAAAATCAACAAGTCAGGAAATGACAGATGCTGGCGAGGATGCGGAGAAAGGGGAACCCTCCTACACTGTTGGTGGGAATGCAAGCTGGTGCAGCCACTCTGGAAAACAGCATGGAGGTTCCTCAAAATGTTGAAAATAGAACTGCCCTATGACCCAGCAATTGCACTATTGGGTATTTACCCTAAAGATACAAATGTAGTGATCCAAAGGGGCACATGCACCCGAATGTTTATAGCAGCAATGTCCACAATAGCCAAACTATGGAAAGAACCTAGATGTCCATCAACAGATGAATGGATCAAGAAGATGTGGTATATATACACAATGGAATACTATGCAGCCATCAAAAGAAATGAAATCTTGCCATTTGCAACAACATGGATGGAACTAGAGCGTATCATGCTTAGCAAAATAAGTCAAGCAGAGAAAGACAACTATCATATGATCTCCCTGATATGAGGAAGTGGTGATACAACATGGAGGCTTAAGTGGGTAGAAGAAGAATAAATGAAACAAGATGGGATTGGGAGGTAGACAAACCATAAGTGACTCTTAATCTCACAAAACAAACTGAGGGTTGCCGGGGGGAGGGGGTTTGGGAGAAGGGGGTGGGATTATGGACATTGGGGAGGGTATGTGATTTGGTGAGTGCTGTGAAATGTGTAAACCTGGTGATTCACAGACCTGTACCCCTGGGGATAAAAATATATGTTTATAAAAAATAAAAAATTTAAAAACCACAAAAAAAAACACAAAAAAAAACCTGCCACTCATAGACTTATACGGGAGTCTCATTTAATGCAAGATTTTTTATTTCTGACTAGGTATTCTTTTTCTCTATTAAATGTGTAAAATATTTGTATCTGGTTTCTAAATTGAAGATTAATATTGGTAGGAAAGCAGAAAAAGGAGATGCTGATTTTTCCAGTTGATAAAGTGCTAATTGCATTATTTGAGAACAATTTGTCCTAACATATAAAGCATATAAGTATTCCTGTACAGAGCAAATTAATGCTGCCTAAAATCTGATTTTATAAAGTGAAAAGGGTGCGTAAGCACCAAAGCCTAAACTACAGAAATATTAATAATATTTCTCAAAAAAATACAGAAAACTACAAAAATATTAAAAATATTGCTCCAAAAAAATTTGGGATTTTTAAGAATAAAGCATAGTGGTCAGAAACAGCACAGGACACAGGAACATTTGTTTAAATATTCCCAAGGTGCCAGGCCTGCATTAAAATACTTCATGCATAATGTCGTTTGTTTGTTTATTTTTATTATGTTATGTTAATCACCATACAGTAAACCATTAGTTTTTGATGTAGTGTTCCATGATTCATTGTGCATAGTGTCATTTAATAAATAGAAGACCAAAGTTCCATTCTCAGCTTTGCAACTGAAAAGCCTATGACTGCAGGTAAGTTACTAAGTCTCTGGGCCTCAAATATTTTTGTTTCTTTTTTCTGCAAAATGATGATCCTAACACCTGATGTAATTTCTTTATTGGTTGTTTCAAGGATCAAATGCAGTATCTGGAAATATCTTTAAAACTATAAACTGTAAAGGGCTATTAGAATTGTAATAAGAAGCTGTTATGATTTGAGGTTGCATGGACTAGAAATATCCTGTTATTTAATTTTAGTTTCAATGTCTCATTACAAGGCAACTCAATATGATGTTTTTATAAACAAATTATAAAAGAAAAAAGAATTCCAATATATTCACTTAAATCCACTTTAACATAAATTTTAGGTTCCTTTTAACACTTCTAAATTAGCTGCCCACAATGGCAAACCAGAAAGGAAAACTGACTGCCAAGTAATTTATGAGCTCTACTGGAGCTTTCTATTCCTCCAAACAATTAGGACTTCACAACTTCCTCTAAAATTGTTACATTATACCAACTTGCCTTGACTGAAGAGTTTATACACATTTTTGCTTTGAAAAGAAGTTTAGATGTCACTATGTGGAGTTCTTTTTGTTGCTGTTGTGGTTTCATTTGTTTTAAGCAGGCTCCATGCCCAGCACAGGGCTTGAACTCACAAACCGCAGTTTAAGGGTCCCATTCTCTACCAACTGAGCCAGGCTTAGATCTTACTTTCTGAAGGAAAATACCACATTCTTCAAAGGTAACATCAAGAATTGCTAGTAATTCTTCTACTTAGTAGCAATACCATAAATTGGTTCATTTGGCACAAAATCTGCAATCTGTAACAAAGAACTATGAAACTGTTTTACCTTTTATTCCAGAAACCCCACTCTAACAATGTGCACCAAGAAAACAATGTAAACTATGCAAAGATAGTCACAATATGCTGTTTTTTTTTTTTTTAAGATTTTATTTATTTTTCAGAGGGAGAGCGAGAGCGAGCACAGGCAGACAGAGTGGAAGGCAGAGTCAGAGGGAGAAGCAGACTCCCCGTGGAGCAAGGAGCCTGATGTGGGACTCGATCCCAGGACGCTGGAATCATGACCTGAGCCGAAGGCAGTTGCTCAACCAACTGAGCCACCCAGGCGTCCCACAATATGCTGTTTTTAAAGGGAAAAAATGGAAATAATCCTAAAACAGCACAGTAAGCAATGCCTGATATTTAGCCCAATGAAATGCTACCTATATAGCTTTAAAAATGACAGATAGCCACTGACAGATAAAAATTAAGCTGTTAATACCTAAGAATGTAATTATGAGCATAAACACATTAACAAAGAGGGAATGATAATTTCCAGCGACAAATACCTGACACAGAATCAACTTCTTCTATTGTTTAAATTGAATATTACAGTTTTAAACAAATACTTTTTAAAGGAACAATCAAGGCCCTCTGAACTTTATTTAAATGTAAGCAAACCAGAACCACAGAAAAATATCTAATCAAGTCACTGATAATGCTAGCAATGCTCTAAAACCCAAAATACAATTTTTGTGTGTATTAGCTAAGGGATTATTCCTCTCAACAAATTTAATCAATTTTTCTTCAGAGCTGTTATGAAATAATGTATCTACAACTGTTCATACCTACATCTGTGAATCTCTAAAATTTAAGTTGCCCAACTAACTGGTTTTAACAAGTGTAAGAAACAATTACCTCCTTCCTAGCTCTCTGGATGAATACGATAAGGCAGATTTCCTGTTTCAGAACTCTGCTGCTGTTAAAATACACACACGTAAACCCCGCCCCCTCCCTGCCATGGTTCTGCTCCCACTAACAAACATCCAAGATTGACTACCAATGAAAAATCAAATAAAATATGGCTGTAACTTACAGAACAACTTTTAGAAAGATCATCAGTCCAATATGCATTAGATATACTTCTCAGCATTATATACCTGAACTATAAGCCAAATGCTAACCTAATTTTCTACAGCAAAATCATAATAAAGTATATGAAAAATTAAAAAACTTAAAATTATGACATCAATCCAGCATTATTGTAAAGTACATAAGAGGGTATTTTACGCTCTAATCTTTATATTCAGTGTTAGGTTTATGGTACTTCTGTAGTTCATTTCATTATAAAAGCCATGCTTTTTATCATTTAATTTACCAGAGATAACTATCTAAAACACTAGGTTTGGGCTGCTCTTTAAGGTCACTAACTTTCACAGAAAGAAAGACATTCCAACAGGTAAGACAAAAAAGATGATAAGGGATGTATCAATAGTTTGAGAACAAAGGCCTAATAATATTTAGTGCAAATGTACTCATACTAGTAAACTACATTAAAAAAAAAAAGACAACAGATTCCAACATTTCCAACTCTATTGATCTTTTAGATGCAGCCGTGCACAAATTTCCTAATGTTCAAAACTACTACACATACATAATACGAAGGAAAAAAGCTCAATACAAACTGTATCGCCAGCAAGTGGGTTTGCATTTTCCTACTAATTAAGCTAAAACTGTAAAATTTCTAAATTTACTTCTATCAAATTTACCTTTCAATGAAACCACTGCTAATTTGAACCATTTTAATGGAAGAAAGCTCCAAACAAGTGTGTGCTAGGCTGCTTCATTTTATATTTGGCTTTAATATAACAGACCCAAATCTCTTTATTTTATATCTAAGCCAGGACATCATCTAGAAATGATTTGCTTTTTTTTTTTTTTCCCCAAGTGGCAAAAATAGTTTTGCCTAACTGCTGTATTTTAATCCTGGAAGGGTTTATACTAATATAAACTAGAAATACAGGTCTACTTTAAAATATTAAGGCACAGATATTGGCATTTATTACTACATTAATAAGAATCATATTACTGATTTTATGAAAACTGCCTTGGTTCTAATACTGAAAAACATGATTTATATTCTCACTGAGGATATTTTTATCATTATATCAACTTTATAATCACTTGAACAAGTGGATCATCAAAAAAAAACCTCTGAAATTACATATACTAAAATATTAGCCAAAATTCATATTTTAAATTTTAGTAATATGCAGATTTAAATATACTAAAAAATATGAGAGCAAGTCTACATTGCTTGGTTTGAAAAGGCAGTACTTTTAGTTTTAGTCAGCTACCCATAAATGCTTGTTCCTAAAGCAAGTATCATTTTAGTATAAATCCAATTATCACAATTGGGGGAAAAAAGCACAATTACTAATCAATTAATTGTGGAATCTTCATATGCAAAGGAGAACATACAGAAAAACTTTGAAAATTATTAAGCTGAAACATGAAAGATAAAAAGGGAGATAACTCTATCAACCAAAAAACTGTTGAAAAACATAAAAAGGTCAACATACAGAAAAACAGAAATACCAACAGTTAGATGGGAGGGACAGAAATGAAAACAAGGGAAAGGAGCTCATAACACCTCACACCCTTTAAATACTATTAGGCAAACAAAACAGGTAAAGACTGAATATTTGGATAAAAATCTCACCTACATACATGCTCCCTCACTTAATATAAGAGACAGAATTTACACACTATTATCTGTTTATCCAAAAGGGCAGCATTCTCTTCATGACCTACCACTCAGACCCAAACAAATTCTATAAAGTGATGCTTGTCAAACAATCTACTTTCATCAGACATGAGTTTTAAATTGGCAAGATGATTCTTACACAAAAAATAGAGGCCCTAAACACAAAGTTAGATCCTATCTACACTGAAATAGTATGCCTGATCATATTAATCATTTGGCATAACAAACTTCTCAGTAAAAATATCAATAAATAAAGTAGATTAAAACTAATCAGACCCTATTAAGCCCAATATGCAATTTTAAAGACATCTATCCAACCTGGCAACACCAGTTCTTGGGGTGGGGGAGGGAGGGTGTGAAAAGGAATTGTGTTACAGAAACAACTTATATATTGTAGCTTGAAAAAGCAAAATTTTAAATGGGAAAAATCACTTCACAGCAGAAAGACAAGAACTGAGTTGTGCAAGAAAGCAGAGGACCTGAAAAATATTTAAAGCAAATATTTAAGGAATACATATTAAATCAGTTCCCTGATGAAGTTCCATAATAATGAATTTCTATATATCAACTTTTAGGAAAATTACAGCTTAAAACTATCAAAATCTCATATAACTTAATATCTCAAGATAAAACATGGTGTTCCCACTTAAATATCCAAATAATCTTGTAAAACTAAAATGACTAAAAGCCAGACTTCCATTACATAAGCTTTAGTTCTCAACCAATATCTTCACATTTTATAAGAAAAATATAAACACTGGCATAACCTCTAAGCTTTATTTTTGCAAAAGCTTAAAATTTGATATTAGTCTTTAAAGACTATAATTAATAGATGATTCCAAAAAACAGAAATGTCAAAACCACTCATATCACTAGATTATCTTAACTTTTTCCTGTATTTGAGTAACAGATGGCAAACCTTAGTTCTTGGACACTACACAGTAATCACAATCTGTGTGACCTTTTCAGTATTAAAAAGAATCCAAATAGCCTTAATAACCAGCACGTGAGTGTATTTTACAGTATTATCTATAATCCTGATCATAGTGAACAGAAACTAGATATGCGAAAATGCATCAGACTTTTTGGTGTGCTGATTCTTATTTTCCATAAATTTCCTACAACTAGCCCACGAAAACTAGCCAGATGTCAGACTGCTTCTTCAGTTTTCAAAAAACATAGATGCACACATTTACAAAGTATTTTTACCATTACTTCATTTTCATTAGTACCAAAAAGGTATATAGCATACCTAGATCAAAATTTCCTTATGCTTATTGAAAGAATTTTATCTCATTTAAAAAATGTTACTCTAACAAGTAATTTTGTTTAAAAAAGAGAAGAGTTTGTTTCTTCCTCAATACTTTTGTTCTAAGTACATGAATTAATACATTTGCTCAAGACATCATTTAGCTAATAAGGTTAAAATTATCTCCCTGTTTTAATACTCTTAAAAATAAACAAATAAACTTAAATACTCTTAAAAATAAACTCTGTAATAAATAAATAAATAAAATGGAACACTAATCGGCAACTAAAAGGAATGAACCATTGATACAATAACTTAGATGAATATTCAAGGTGTTATGTCGAGGAAAAGAAACTAATCCCAAAGTGACATACATACAAATCTATGTAACATTTGAACTGACAGTGGCAGAGCGCACAGGAGTGAAGAGACTGTGGTTATAAAAGGGCCAACAGTAGAGGTCCTTATGATAATGGAACTATAGAGTATTTTGACTATGGGGCAGATACGCAAAACCTACACAAGTGACAAAGTTGTACTATACTAAATGTATGCAAACAAATGAAGAGAAGAAAAACTGGAGAGATCTTTCTTAGGCCCCCAAATTTTATCAGTGTCAATATCCTGGATATGATATATATATTTTTTCTGGATATGATATTTATACAACAGTTTTGCAAAATGTTACCATTAGTGAAAACTGGGTGAACTGTTCCCAGGACTTGCATATATCGTTTCTTAAAAGTGCACTGGAATCTGTAGTCACCTCATAAAAAGAAGTATTTCAATTTAAAAAATTAGCAAGATGGTAGTTCACCTAAGAACTTGCTCCAAATAAGAGCATTAAAATAGAAGCTAGAGATGATCATCCCAGGACCCTGGTATCATGATCTGAGCCGAAGGCAGACACTTAATGACTGAGCCACCCGGGCGGGCCCTGAACAGATTTTTGCCAGTATGTATTCATCCTTGGGGTTCTTCCAATTTGCTTTCTTTACTGTAATTATATTTTCTGTTCTCCTTTCTCAGTTTGACACCTTGCCATGTGTTTGCTATTCCCTTATTAATATCCTTCTTAAATACCTGTATCACAGAGATAATTAATTCAATTAGTACACCCTTTGGAAACTCATGATTTAATATTTGGTCACATAATTTACCTAGTTTATGACTACTTTGATCAGATGACAATTCTATCACCAACTAGCTTTCTTCCCAATACTTTTCACCCCTTTTTTCTTATAATCGTTTTGCATGCATTTGTGCTGGTTCCTTTTCCATTACTTGGGCTAAAAGGATGAGAGCTATTCAAGGAAGACCACACGGCAAAAGGTTTACTTGAGAGACGGAACAGAGTCATCCCTTAGGCTAGAGGGGTAATTCATTATGAACAAGTTTTCAGCACATGTTGGTCTCAGTTTACAGATCAACCAGGATGTGCCTTCCTTCCTCGTTGGAGTAGCCTCCACAACAGCTTGCTCTCTTGCTCATCACAGATCCAGCTCACTGGGGCTGGCATTGCAGCAGCTCCAAATTGAGGAAAACCAAGTGTTGGGCTCATTTCACAGAAATAAGCCCAGAGGCCGAACTGGGCCCATGGAGGCTCTGACTTCACCAGCATCTGCCTAGGCCAACTGTCTGATGCAATCCAGGAAAGAAAGGTAGTTAAAGCTCTACAGAACAGTTTCATCTGAGAGAGAGGAACAGGACAAAAGAGAACATCCTTTCCCCTTCCACCTTTCTGACCAGCTGCTCTGGCACACAGCGGTTCACACTGAGACTCGGAACATATCCTGCTAGTCTGAGCAATCAGATGTGCTAATTACAAATCTACAGTCAACGAGGTAATCACCCCCCTGAGCATTCCCCTCCTCCTAACCAGCCTTACCGTCCCCCATGCTTCCCTCACTTTTGTAGAAGGTCTGCAAATCCCGATCAACCGTTGTCAAGTAAGTTTTTGCATCAAATTCTATGTCAGAGGAGTACCCGCTAAGATGGCATGTAAGATTATTTCTGCACATTTAGTGTCTATGAGGTGGTTTTCCCTCATGTACAGTCTCTCTTGCACCATCATGGAAACAGAACTACTGAAAAGTGTGGTTTGTACTTCTACACTTCAGTACGTCTCCTTTGCAGAATGAAACTGTCTCCAAGGGAGCTCAGCTATCTAGTTCATGGCACCGTTGTTCATGGAAGTTTTAGGTGTGGATGTGCTCTGTTCATGAAAAGCGCACTGCCAGACCCCGTGTGCATCAGAAATGCTTTTGTTTTCTACCCACCTGCTAACACACACATGTTCCTTGATCCATCATCAGCTTTGCTGCAGGTACACTTGCACTGATTTGGGATTTCAGATATCCACTAGTGTCATAGAATGAAGTTTGTCTTGCTCACTTCCCTTAGTGCTTCTGGATGATTTGCAGACAAAGGCAGAAAGCGCTGACTTTATACATTTTTCTTCAAGAAGTTCATTTTGTCTATGAAAACCATCTTAACTCAGCTACAGGACACCACATTCTCTGTTTCCACCTTCTCTCCAGACTGTTCCTTCTCTCTTCTTCGCTGAGTCCTCTCATTTTCATGACTTCTAAACATTAGTGTCCCAGGGGACAGCTTTCATTCAGACCTCTCAAATTTGTTCATTCTTACTTCTGAGGAGAGGTGGTTACCTGATCCCTTAGCTTCAAATACTAATTTTATAAGAACTTTAAATACTACCATAAGTTGATAATTTCCAAGTAAGTATCTCCAACCTGGGGTCTTCCCTATATCACCTCTGCTCATACAACCAAATGCTTATTCCCATGTAAACCTGTGCATTTTATAATCATTTCATTCAAGTTGATATCATCCAAATGCCTTCCTGAATGCCTTCCTTTTCTCAAGTATTACATTTCATTATTTCAATTTATAACTTCCTTGCTATTTTGTTGACATACTATGTATATAGTATGTGTATGTGTGTACCTATTACGTATATTATGACATATTATGTGTATAGTATGTGTATGTGTGTTTATTTCTTTTCTTTCCCTATCAGAATGTAAGCTCCATGAGGTCAGGAACAAATTCAGTTTGATCATGTGTTTCAGCACCTAAAACTTGAGTGAGGCACAGCAGGTACTCAGTATTTGTTAAATGTGAAAACGAACATATAAGCAAGTACCTGAGAATAAAAACAATTCATACCATGTCACCTAGTGTCCATCTGTTTAATACATACTAACTCACCTGGGTAGCTCTGACTTGGGGACTCTTCCTCTAGCATCCATGGCTGCTCTCCTTGCTCCAACTTCAGGATCACTTCTGGTTTAGGGATGCAACATGCTGTAATTGGGAAATGACATGGGAATTCGGCGAGGCTCATGGGCTTCAGGGCCCTTGAAGAAGACAGAAGACGAAGCTTCAGGGGCCAGTTACAACACTTCATTCTTTACAGTGATTCAACAATCCTTCTGCTTAATACTTGAAATCTCAAACTTAAATATCATTAAACTCAACAAAGCTTCTACAGGTGTCAAACCAAGAATGAAAGTGCATACTACTGTGCATACCCACTGAGACAAGGTATCTATAGTTCTCTAGCATCACCTCCCTGTACAGGGTCCTCTGAGCAGGGTCCAGATGCTGCCACTCCTCCTGGGTAAAGCCCACAGTCACATCCGCAAATGATAAGGATCCCTGAAACAGCACATTTGTATTCAAATTTAAGTAATCACAATGGGAAGACATGGAAAAGCTGTCGAAGAACTGTTACGGAGTTCACTAATCACAATCAGAAGATGTGTTCTGGCGTGCCTACCTTTGTACTTGGTTGGAGGAGAAAGCATGGCAGACATTCCTCAACAGTGTGATAAATTACCGGCATCCCATCATGTGCCTACATGCCATAAAGAACTCTGCTACCTTGAGAATCTGAAAACCAATAAAACCATGTCACTGTTCTCAAGGAGCATATAATCTGACAGACACAAGCATGATGCACCCAACTACCATGTAGCATGAAATCATACTACAGTAAAACAGGTGCAAAGTAGAGTGAGATTACAGAGGGGAGAAAAGTTCTATTCCTGCTATTAGGGCAGGTTTCACTGATAACACAGTATCATTCATGAGCCTGGGCCAAGAGCATAACCATGCACACTTCTAAAATATGGAGTTAAGGGGCACCAGTTGGTTAAGTGTTTGCCTTTGGCTCCGGTCAGGATTTCAGGGTCCTTGGATTGAACCCCATGTCAGGCTCCCTGCTCAGTGGGGAGTCTGCTTTTCGCTCTCCCCCTGAATGTGTGTGTTCTCTCTCTCTGTCAAAGGAATAAAAATCTCTTTAAAATGTAGTTAAAGGAGTCAGTGAACACACAGGAAAGGACTGCTGGGACTATGTTCACATAAAGAGCTACAGTCGTCTTCAGGGAAAATGCTATTTAATAATTCTGAACATAACTCCTGTAGGATGGGGTGTCCAAAATGTTTGGTTACTGTTCCATGTAGAAAACCTTTTTTTTCTTTCTTTCTTTCTTTTTTTTTTTTTTTTAGGAAACCCTTTTTTATAAACAGTAAAATTACAATGTCAATTTATATATTAAATTCCATTATTGTTATTTTTCCTAAGTCACTTTTCTTTTTTCAGATGAATATATTTGGCATGTAACTTTGTATAACTCTGATAGGCTTATATACTGTAACGATTGCCAATGTAGCTGTATTTATCGTATTACATAATTACAGCACATTAGTGTGTATATCCATTTCACTGTATTCTAGATTTCTTCATTCTTCTCTTTATGGATTACAATAAATCTAGGGAGATACCCAAGTATTTTCTTCCCATAACTGAACTGACTGTCTTATACAGTTCATAGGTTTTATACCACCCATTTATAAAATGACCACTGTGGAAAATACAGCAAGAAGAAACAGAGACATATCATTCCCAGGTTATCAAAACAAACAGCTAATCAATGTTCATGTCATACACTAAAAATTGGTTACTAGGAAAAACAAGACTATTTTCCAGAAATATATAAGGTCTAATTGAGTAAACAAACAAACAAAAAACAAAAAATACCTAAGTAAATGAATGCACTATATTCATGTACTCATGGCTTAGAAAATTTAATATTACAAAAATATCTCATTTCTCCACAAATTGACCTATAAATTCAAGACAATCAGAATTAAAATCATAGCAGATATTTTTGTGGAAACTGATAACTTTACTCTCAGACTTACACAGAAACTTGAATGGCCAAGAATAACCATAACTACCTTGGAAAACAGAATGAATAAACTCACACCAATTATGGTAGGCAGAATCTAAGATGACGACCTCCAATGGATCCAACAACACGACATAAACTCCTCTTAAATGGAAGAGACTTAAGTCCCTGTGATTGTGATACAGTCTATGGCAAAACAGATTTTGCAAGTATAAATGAGATCCTTTAAGCAGTTGACTTTGGTCTAAAAGGAAGATTTACTTGGGTGGGCCTGACTAATCTTGTGAGTCTTTTCTTTATTTATCTTTAATATTTTATTTATTTATTTGTGAGCGAGAGAGAGAGAGCATGAGCACAGGAGCAGGGTGAGGGGAAGAGGGAGAAGCAGGCTCCCTGCCATGCAAGGACCCCAAAATGGGACTTGATCTCAGGACCCCGGGATTATGACCTGAGCCAAAGGCAGACACTTAACCAACTGAGCCACCCAGGCATCCCTCATGTGAGTCTTTTAAGGAACGTAAAATATCAGAGACCCTTCTTCTGACCTCAAAGAAGAAACAAGCTACTGTGAATCCTACGGCAGTCCAGAAATTAATTCTGCCACATATGTACAGATGGGAGCCCAACCAAGCCTTAGATAAGGAGTCCCACGCAACACCTTGATTGCAGCATTAATGCCTAAGAAACTTAGCTAACCTACTCCTAACTCTTTCTCGTCTATACATATGAGCCATATGAGCAGAGAGCCTGATAATAGGATTGATCCCAGACTCCAAGCTGAGCCGATGGCCAATACTTAACCCACTGAGCCACCCAAGAACTCCTGGAGAGACTTTGTGAGACAATCTCGTATAAATAAGGAGTTTTCCAGAGTAGCAGATAGGAAAATGAACATTTAAGTCTCCTAGGTGCCCTCAGGAGTCTCCTTTTTTTAATGTCCAAAACTGCAGGTAGTTAACGTACAGCGCAGTATTGCGTTCTGCAGTATGACTCAGGGACTCATCACTTCAATCCACCCCTCAGAGCTGATCACAAGTGCCTTAATTGCCGATCATCCATTGACCCCTCCCCACCCCCTTCCCTCCATGACCCCGCAGTGTGCAGGGATGCCTTCATCCTCAGAGTTCAGTCATGAGCCATCGCCACGGTGACCTGATGACACGCATCCAATGTTCCATTTCAACTGTCACTCTGTGAGCCGAGCCCCTGACGGTTGGGTGAACAGGACTAACAGTCTTCACGATGGGGAATCTTAACTGCTGTTGTACGGGTATGTGCCTATCGATTTTCTCAATTGTCTTCTCTGGAGCTGGCTGCCTCCCTTTTACAGAGACCGGCTTTTTCTCTTTGGCTTTTGCTCTCCACCACCCTCTGATTCCCCCTCCCGGTCCGATGCCTGTGTTTGTTTGTTTGTCTGGGTTATTTCATTGAGATTTCGTGGGGAAGCTGCCTTCCTTAAAGCGCTTCGACTTTCAGAAAACCGTACTCTTTCTGAATGCCCATTTCGGACACAGTCCTAAAGGGACAACACACAAGTCACACACCACACTGCTGTCCCTGCATCAGGAGAATCTTGGTGCGAAACAGGCACCACATTTGAGGGGAACGAATTACGGGTCTCCTCTTCCCAAGGGACATGACGAAATCGGAGAGGAGAGGGTCAGCAGTCAAAATGCAGCTGTTTTTAGAAGGAGAGACACTGGAGGATACTGGGGTGGTCTCATGGGTTGATGTGCAGGGTTTCACGGGCCGTCTGCTTGATGCCTGGGAGTGCACGGGAATGGGCTGTGCCACCGGGTGGATGGGGAGAACACACGGCAGCTGCACAGTGGACTGTCTGCTGCTCTCAAAGGTACTGTTGGGCTGGGTTCTCCAGGCCCGGCGTAGGGAGGGAGACAGGAGACTGTCTGCTAAACCTAAGTCTCCAGAGGGCATCAAGAGACCTGAGAGTAGACAGGGGATGCTGGCGAAGAATGGGAGAGCAGGGAGGGACTCACTCCAGCCTGGGTAGCCTCACTTCCATCCAGGCTCCTCAGAGCAGTCCGCATGGCAAGAGCGGGCCCCTCAGCATCATCCATCTCCTTCCTGAAACCAACCACTCCCAGCCCACATGGCCAGCTACATGGCCAACCCACATGGCCACCTCCATGTCTGTTCATACCATCAACTGCTCCTCGGTACTGGCAAGCTCAAGGCAAGTGAGTTCTCGGCGGTGTCCTATGCGACCATTGGGAGTATGAATCAGCTTGGGAGCCAAGCAGAACCCCAGGAGCCTGGGCTGCAAATGGCCTTCAGGACGGCCTTGGGCGACTGGGCTGACCTTGCAGAGAGGTGAGGGAACGTGGCTCATGTTACCCGTTCCTGGTCCTTCACTAGGGCCCCACTGGGCAGAAACCACCACCTAGTTGATGTCAGGGCCCCAAACACAGAGGTGAGTGAGGACTGAGGCTGGTCTCATGGCCCTCGCTCTCCCCTACAGAAACACTGGCACAGAGGGATTTGAGACTGTAAGGGCAGCTCCTGGTTCAGGGCTTCAGGACGTTTTCTCAGGGGCCGTGGGTTGGTGTCAGGGGCTGGGGGATCTCCGGCCACAGGGAAATGACAACATTCCTGTCCCAGATCCATCCTTCATCAGGGTGGCAACTCTGGACGGTCCCTTCAGCACCCTACATTTCAAGGCCCTCCACTGTCCTCCACTGTGGCTTCACCCATAGCCAGCCATCTAGCTGAGTCCCTAGGCAGTCCCTTCCTCAACACCTGCCGAGTGGCTGGGCAGCATCCCATACTCCCCTAGCTACCATCACGTGGGACACTGTGGCGGCACACAAACATCTAGGCCAGAGGGCAGGGAAACAGGGCACAGAGGGTAGGTGTGGCTGCTCAATGGATGTGACTGAGGCCATCATGCGTGCTCACGGCGATCTGTTGCGTTTCTGTCCTGTCTCTGCTCCATACAAGCCATTGCCCAGAGAACCTGTGGGTGGGGAGGGGGCAGAATTCAGACCACAGCACATGGTGACCCCTTCCTAAGTCCCACCTGGAGGGAGGAATGCCTGCTGGGCAGCTGGCGAGTAGGGGCAGGAGACGGATGGACTACAAGGAAAGGATGTCCAATTCCCCTATGGGCTTCTGACAACAAGGTGCCGACACCGCTCTCTATTTCTGTGCATCTCCCAGAAATCTGTGGGGAGTGTCTCCCTGAGGATGTGGAGTTGCCCCCACCCACGCCAACCCCTCCACGACGACGACACCACCGCCGCCGCAAGAAGAGAGTCCGGTTCTCCCTCCATGATGAAGTCTGTACCTTCGAGGACACCGAGGAAGGTAGGTACCTTGGGGATTGACTCATTATTTTGATTGGAGACGCATTCTTTCGTTCAGTAGCACAGACATAACCGAAGCTTTTAAAACTGCTGAGATATATTGCCCTCTGATTTCATTGGTAGCCATTTTCCTCTATGGCGTCCGTCAATCCCCTTTTAAGTCCACAAGTCACGATTAGATCCTCATTAAAACTGGATCCAAGGGGGCACAGGAAAATAGTGTCTACTAGCTGAAGGGATGGATCTTAGGTCTTTCTGGAACACACAGGTCCCTACAGGTCTCCCCAGGAAACAAGGTTCTGAGATGCGTAGGAAGGAAGAGACTATGTTTTCCCCAAGGAACGCTGAACAGAAAAATGGACCAGAATACGACAGGAGGTTTCACGATGGCCCCCCTCCACTTCCACCCATTAGCCACATCTTACATGGTGTGCTACGTATCTTCAGCCCATTAGCCACATCTTACATGGTGTGCTACGTATCTTCAAAGGAACAGAACGACCTCACCACATTTGGGGAACTCAAGTACCCAGTACATTCCACGTGGTTACCGTTCTACAAATGGGGCCAATGCATTCGGTGATGTCTTCTCATTCTGGAAACACAGAAATCTGCACACTAAAGTCTCACACAGCTGGGTTCCCAATAGCACCAGACAGGCACTGCCCCCAAATCCATCATGGGAGGAAAGAACACATTCAATGGCATCCATACACATTATGGAGTGCAATTCAGACGCAAGAAGAAACAAAGGTTTCCAATATTTTACGAAACAGATGGGCCCTGGAAACCTAACACGCATTTTGAAAGCAAGCACACAAGGAAAGAGGTACATTACACGATCCCAGGCTTTGAGGATACTCCATTAGGGACATTCGTAGACCCAGAAAGTGGAAGGGACAGTGGAGGGAGGAAACGGGGAGGGCCGGTCATGTCGTCACGGGTACAGAGGTGCCATGAGATAGGATGGCAACGTTTTCCCCGTAGATGGCAGTGCGGTCTACAAAGCATCACGGATGTCAGCAGTGTCACCGAACGGACACGTACTAACAAATACAACCATCCCCAGTACTTAGATTCCATCACCGAAAAACCCACTACTCCAAGGCACGATAGAGGAGTGATAGGGTCACACAGCAGAGGTGCAAGAGAGACAGCTGAACAGGCCCCATGACCAGCTGAAGAAGTGGCAAGCTGGCTTGGCTTCACAGTGGGCAGGAAGGCGCAGGGGACTGCACCCTGAAACCCAGGGTGCCTTGAGTGTTTCCCAGACAGGCGCTGAGAGTTCCCACTGATGACATCCCCACCGTTAGAAAGCCAAAGCCCCATTTCCCTTTTCCATCCTGCTCCCCTCCTCTGTGTTTCTGTGTACACCACTGCGCTTTGTGTACAGCACTGTGTACTGTGTCCACCACTGTGTCCACCACTGAGGGCCCACTGGCAAGTCAGGCCTTGCTTGGTCAACCTTCACATCCATTCCCTCCGGCCCTGCATCCACATACAGCAGACTTAACTCCCTGAGTCATTCCTGAGTAGCACAGCCAATGTCCTGACAACTCCTCTCTGTTCTCCTAGACCCTGTGGAGAACCAGTCCAAGGAACTTCCTAGGGGCTGGACAAAGGAAGGTCCCCCAACTCTCCCTGAGGTAAGCTCGCCTTTCTTTCTCAGAGACAGAAATGGTGCTTCCTTGATTTCTTCCATCAGTGGAGTTTGATGAACATCTGGCACTTTAACTCCCAGGGGAAGGGGCCGCAGTCTCCACTCGTGGAGGAATGCTGGGTCTGACCTCTTACGCACAGTGGACCCAAAAAGGGTGAGGACACAGGACAGCCTCAGTTACAAACTCCATGGGATCAAACACCTTCTTCAGCAGAAAAGGTTTCTCCTTGAAAGAGAACGTTCTGCCTGTTGATCAGAATGGACTTCGGAGATTGAATGATGCTCCAGCATCATTCAGCATCATTCAAACGATCCTCTTGAACTCGGGTGGGGGGACATGGACTCAACCACGGGACCTCATCCTATTAACTGCCTGAAGTCCTCCCCAAACCAAAGAACTGGCCCAACAGCAGACAGGATGCTGGGATCCTCACTGTTTTTCCTTTTCCCCAATCGCAGGTAGACGCTGGGAGCAAGGACAGCTGTACGTATTTAAGACCATCGGGCTCTGGGAGAAAATCTAGAGTACAAAGAAGCCTGCCCCCTGATTCTGGGTTCCAACAAGGAACGGGGGTTGGGGGATACGGACCGAGACTGTCCGGTGAGGCACGGTCACGTCGTCGAACAGGGCCTGGAAGAACTCGTACATAGGGAAGGGCTGATCTGTGTGCACGTGGGATGAAGGCCCTGTGTGCGTGGGGGTGTGCGTGGGGGTGTGTGTGTCCCCATGCGTTATGCTTATGAACATGATTGTGTGCCTTTCCCAGGAGATCTTTCTCACACTTCCATCACAATCACAGTGTCCCCCTTCCAAAACATTCTCATCACCCTGGCACACTTTACATACTCCTTCCCCTACTCCCCACAGCTGTACCTGGAGGATGTTTCCCTCTGATTTCCTGAGACGGGCATGGTGCGGAGATGAAGGGTCCAAACCCTTGACCTCCTACTTGGAAAGCCAAGATTGGAGCTCAGGTTCCAATGTGAAAGTTGCTCTGGCCTATGCACCTGTGTTAGTCCCTCAGCCAGGGGGTCATGATGTACCATAGGTGCTAGCTAGCAAAGGGCCACCAGCATCTGTGCACACAGCCAAATACCTAGATACTATGATGGTCCCCGACAGGACCCAACATGACACAGTGGTTTCCATGGACACAGAAGCCAGGGCAAGCTTAGAAGCCCACGTTCAAGATTACAGCCTGGTCCCTAGAGTCAAGTGCACAGAGAAAAGCCACATCCTCATGCTCAAGCACACATGGATGGAAAGCGTGTGGACCCGTGGAGGACAGAACAGGGCAACATCGGTCATAGCCGGTCTCAGTGTGTACACACGACCGACCAATGGCAGAAAAGCATCACGGAGGGAACTGACTGTACTTGATAAGATTTCCCTAAGCCTCAGGAAGGTTCAAATTCTCTAAGCACACACTCAAACACCACTGGCCAATAGGAAATCAAGGTGAAGCTTGGGTGGAAGCTTTGGACCCAACATCCCCGGAGCAAATCTCCTGCAAAGCAGGCCTACAGCCGATCAGCACACACTCCAACACTCCTCTGTGTAAGCAACTTCCCACTGGTCTGAACACCTGGGAGGGTTCGGACAGCCACTGTCTTCAGGGGAAACATGCAAACACAGCGCGCGTGCGCGCGCACACACACACACACACACACACACACACGGGACAGCTCAAGAACAATGGAAGGAATCTATCACACACATCGACGGTGCCGGCTGTTTACGGAAGCTAAGATGTCCGTGCTCTCCAGTGTTGCACATGGGATTTTCTGAAGACAAAGAAAGGATGAGTGAAGCAAACTACTAAGCTCCTTTCCTGAGGGTTGAATGCAGCCTGGCAAGTTGAGGCTGCTTTTTATGCCATGCCAAATCTTACAGAGACGTGATGCATATAGTCGCAGCAGGTGGGGATCTTGGGCCCAGAGCTGATGTCCAAAGCAGGAGCGTGGCACGTTAGTCAGGAGAGGTTATGGGACTCGGTCCTCACACAGAAGCCAGGTTAGGCTTCCCATGTACTGGACTGGCTATTTGGCTTTGATCGGGCTCGCTTTAGCTAGAAAGACAAGAACCCTCTTGGCGTTTCCTCCCTGCTCCTCTCCCGTCCCTTCCCCTCTGCACCAGGACAAGGCCCGGCAGCAGTGCAACCCGTACCTCCTACGCTCCCGCATGCACACACTCCCCTCCTGTCCTCATCCATCCAAACTCCCAGCCGACTTCCTGAGCAGTCTCACCAGTGTCCTCACAGTGCCTCTGTATCCTCCTAGCTCTCCACGATGACCTGATGGAAGAGCTACTACCCACTTTGAGGGCCGAGGAGGAAACTCTGACTCTCCCTCAGGTAAACTCATTGTTCCTCAAGATTTTGTTTATTTGAAAGACAGAAAGAGAAGGGGAGAGAGAGAGAGACAGGCAGACAAAGAGCGCATGAGAGCGCAAGAAGTGGGAGTAGCAGAGGGAGAGGAAGAAGCAGGCTCCCCTTTCGAGCAGGGTGCCAATGTGGGCCTCCATCCCAGGACCCTAGGATCAGGTCCTGCGCTGAAGGCAGAAGCTTCAATGTCTAAGCCGCTCGGTCACCTCGGTAAAGTCATTTTGTGCTTCTGAGGGACAACCGGTGTTTCATTTCTCTTTCCACGAATATTTGAGCATGGACATGCCAGAGGGGAGAGACAATGTCCTTGGTGCTGAGAGCCTGCCATGAGTTTTTACCATTAAGGGACAGTGGATTGAGATGGGCACTGAGAAAACATCACCACCATTGCATAGGCAATGGATGGTCGTGAGCATTTTCCACCAGGTCATTCTATCTATGGGAAATGGCTTTGGAATGAGTTGCTGAAGAAAATGGATGGGGGACTTTTGACATAACAAGCCGGAGCCTTTTCAGGAGGTCATTTCCTCCTCCTCTGGATCATAGACGAATGACAGCATCCCATCTAGCTTGCTTATGACACACACCAAGGGCACAGAGATGTGTGCACACGGTGTGCACGGGGTGCGGGGATCCTCACTGGGTTTCCCTTTCTCCAACTGCAGGAGGCGGCGACTGGATATATCCCGTATGCATATTCCCCCATCATTCCCTTTAGGGGGACAGATCTAACTCAACAAGGTAGGGCTTTCTCTCCTCCTTTGGTCTGGAGAGCTTCCCCCCTTCTGAGTTCCTCCCAGGAATGGAGGCTGGGGCGGACTGAACAAACAGAGTGTCCTGCAGAAAACCAGGACCCTGTGCTACAGTCCCTGCAAACCAGTAGGTCATTCGGGCGGTGTGCTTGGCGCTTCGGAGGGTTGGGGCTCGTTTTTGCGTGGGTCGATGTGACGGGATCGGGAATGTGGGTGTGTGGACTGCGTGCTTTTCGCCAGAAGACATCTCCCACTGAATGGACTTGAGGGCACGGGTCAAAGTTTCAAAGCCAAACCTCCTTCATCCCCACTGCACACACCCTGCTAGGGCACCACATTCCTCGCTGACCCCAGCTCCACCTGGAGGGTTGCTCAGGATTCCGTCTCCTCAGACAGGGATGGGGAGAAAGGAAGGGGCCCACATCTGTCCTAGCTCGGGACATTTCTCAGACAGGGTCAAAACACAAAGGAATCAGAAGCTACTTTAGTCGACCCAAACATCACCACCAGCCTTACAAAAATGCTCCGATCTTGAATGCACATAGAGGGAAGGTTCACTGGCAAATGGCAATGGCCAGGAAAGCTTCAACATTAGCTCGGGGCCCGATCCGACTTCCTGACAATCTGCTACATGGCCAGGTTAGAGAGTGCCCTTCTCTCGCCTGGCCTCCGCTCTCTCGTGAACTTGCCGGGTCCTGACTGGGGGAGCTGGGTCCTGGGAAACTGGGTCCCTCAGACTCCAAGGACACACCCACATGCCACAGGAAAGGAAGACGGGGAAGAATCAGCACTTTGTGGATGGGGACTCTGTTGGAATGGTCAGATGTCAGTACGTAGAAATCCTGGGTCTTTGGTTTTCCTGACCCTGCATGACTCAGGGACAAATAGAAACCTCTAGGGTACTTGTGCTTGCATTGAATGCAACCCTGCCACACAGTGTCCTTCTGCAGAAATACAATCTCCTAGAAGAGGCGAGAGGTAGGTGGGAGCAGCCAAGAAACGGTCTTGACCATGACCATGACACAGTCGCTGGTTGGAGGAACTTGCCTGTCAGTACGGAACGTGTCTCTTAGTGTTTACCCTTTTTACTTGAAGAGGTCACCCTGATTCCACTCCCTGTAGCTGGAGTTCAGAGTCAATATTTCTCCCTCCGTTCCTGCTCCTTGCCCTGACCTCTCTCGATGCAGCAGCAGCTTGCTCAGTCCATACCCACACCATACACTCCCGGTCACGCCCAACCCATGTGAAACTCCCTGAGCTCTTCCTGCCGAGCCCCACCAGTGGACTGACCATTCTGTGGATCTCTCTCTAGCTTGGCTGGATGGACAGGCGGGTGAACGTTCAACAGGAAAGAATGAGGAAGACGCCCCGTTTTACACCAGAGTGGTACGCTGGCCTTTCTTTGGGGGAGACACAAAACTCTTCTGGCTTTTTAAATCAAGGTCGCATAAAAAAAACCTCAGCATGCACCATTGACAGGGTAGGGAGAAGTTTGAGAGAGAATCTGTTACCAAATGCGACCTAACCCCGAAGGCATTGCAGGGGGGCTGGGACAACCACAGCAGGATCACCTACCATCTGGAGGGCAGGGAGCTTTGATACGGGTAGCAGTTATTCCTCCTTACCACATATTTTGTCCAGTGGGACCTGGAATGTGGGACCTCTAGGAAAACTGGGTGCATCTGCGGAGGACTCATTTTGCTCTCGTCACACTTTGGGGCTCACGGGCCTCTAGCACACTTCCGCATCGGGCTTCCTCCCATCCCCCAGGGAACAAAAGAGCCATGCAAACAGGACAAAGCCTGATTTGATGTTCATACTGTTTTCTTTTCTGAAATCACAGGTGTCCCTGCTGGAAGAGGACGGCAGTAAGTATTCTGTACTCACTCACTTGTCACTCACTTGTCACTCACTTGTTTGCAACAACCTGGAAAAGGCAAAGATCGGGGCTTCCTCATAAGCTCCGCAAAGAGAACCACCCTGATTCCAGGTCCGGCGGGACTGAGAAGAAGGGGCGGAGTAACAGAAAGGGATTTTCTGGGGAAAGACCCGTGGCTTCATGGCCCTGTCCCCAGAAACTACTGCGCTGCTCTTAGGTGGTGCAGGTTTGGGGGCAGGCAGTAGGTGTGCCTTGGAGATGAACTATTTCACAGCCACCCTAGGCCCTGTAGCTCCAACAGGAGCCAGAGATTCTATTCACATCCCTGCTCCTCTCCAGGACCTTTCATCCTCCATCCAGGAAGGGCCCACTGCAGTTCAGTCCATACTGATGAGCTCCCCACCTCCGCACACTTGTCCACACGTGCACGCCAAGCAAAGCTCCCCGAGCGATTCCCAAAGAGTCCCGTCGGGGTTCCAACACTCTCTGTGTCTTTCCACCTAGATCCCCTGGCTAGCCAGTACGATGACCTTGACGTGGACAGCACAGAGGGAGAGGTCCCATTGTTCACCAAGGTGGTAAGTTAGCCTTTCTTCAGGTGAGGTACAGCATCCCTTGTTTCTCTGATACTCGCAGTCAGATCCGAACACTTCAGCACGTACAATGTCCTTGGTGAAGAGATTCTTGAGGGAGCGACTCTTAGCCAGGGAGACCCCGTTCCAACGACCCTGCAGGAAACAGCAGGTTCGGTTACAGTCCACAGGGTCGTGAGCTTTTTCACGGGTGCTACTGACACCGCCGTGCCACCCAATGGACCCAGGGCATTTGACCTCTAGGTGGATTCCACATCACTGCCCATGACCCTGCCCATCACCAAGAGAACAAAAGAGCTGTGCACACAGGACGAGGCATGACTTGATGTTCACCATGTTTTCTTTTCTGAAATCGCAGGTGGCCCGGCTGGAAAAGAAGAGTGGTAAGTATGCTGTCCTCTAGAGTCACTCATTGCTTTGGAGCTACCTGGACAATGAATGGGCAAGGTGGGGCTTCCTTGCAGGCTCCATCTTGAGAGCCACCCAGAATCCAGATCCTGTTGCAATAAGACTAAGAGTTATGTTCTGGACCGAGACCCGAGGCCTTGTGACCCTAACCCCAGAAGCTACCATGCTGCTCTTAGGTGCTGTAGGATCGGGTGCTGGGCACGAGGTCTGTTTCCATGGGAATTCATGCGCTGTGATTCACAGGGTTGGTGTGTGTGTGTCAGGTGGGTAAATGCTGTGCTCTCAAACGTGTCTGGTCCCCTCAAAATGGCGATTAATGGTGTCCACATTCTCAGGGAGATTTCCCATCACTGTCACGTCATGAATGTCCATTCATGGGAAAACTCTTCAACACCTACAACTGAAAGAGGTGTTCTTTCCTTGCAAGTACACATCAATTCCCCCGGAAAACAAACCCCGTCGCTAACTAGGAAGGGCGAGACTGTGCCCCAAAGACACAAGTGTGTCCTTGTTACTGAGTCAGTGTCCATGGGGCTCTCCCGCCAAGGTAGGTCTCGGGCATGAATGGTCACAGCACCTCACTCTTGACACTGCACTCACACACACACACATCTCTGCATCAAGGCCCCACGATGCGTCTTCCCAACCTCATTGGAAGCACTGAGTGCTGCGACACACTTCCTCCCTTCTACAGGCGGCTTCCGGGGCAGCCGTGTGCAACAGCCCGTTCGGGGAGTACCCGCACAAAGGGGCAGTGGCCAGGGAACAGATGGGGCCAATTCTCTCCATTTCTCCATGGAGATCTACCATTTCCCTGCAGATACTGTGTCTGAGAATGCAACTGGCCTTCTCTCAGGGAAATCCCACACCCGCCACTGGTCTTTGCTGGGGCTCTTGGAGGTGGGCCCAAAAGGTGTCCTATCCCAGGGGGAATGAGGTCTTCTTCAGGGACTGAGCATCACTGGGGGCACCTGGGCCCCCTCCATGTAGGAACAAAGGGTGCTCTGTGCATCACAACGTGGCCAATGAGAACCTCAAACCTCAACAGGGGTGACAGGACAATCACCACCCATTTCGCTGGCCATCTGTCCATGCAAGAGGGCCTTGTTAGATTCGGAAGGTTTGGGCCAATAGACAACTCAAGGAAGTTCAGTGCCTGGGAATTGAAACAGAGCCAAATCAGGGTTTCAGGGTTCTCTGGAAGCCAACAAGACTTTCTCTCATGAGAAACATGTATTGGAACAGAATCTGATTTTCCAACATCTCTTTTCCTCACTCGCACGTGCGGGATCCACGGGAATACCTTTCGCTGCTCTCCGAGGACACTCAACGGGCTTTTCCAGGGTAGTTGCACCAGTCTGAATTCCACGAATTGCATACAAAGTCTCCAGTTTTCTGCCTCCTTCCAACGTGGGTCCTGGGTTTGAATTCCTGGTTTGGGTCCTCGCTACCCTAACGGACAATGCCACAGCTCAGCATCCTTTGGATTTGCATTGCCCTCACAATGCCTTACATTGAGCATCTTTTCGTAAAACGTCTGTCTGACTGACCGAGTTATTTGTTCCCTTTGCAGCACAGACTATTCCAGTCTTTTTCTCAATTCTTTCATTTGGTGAAATCCCGGTCTTCTTTTCTTTGGCTGGTTTTCTGTTGTTTTCCCTTTCTGTCAGTGAACACACCTTTTCTGAAATAAGGATTGCCAAGGGTGTCTCCAATCTGTAGGCTGCCTTTTCACTCTGTTTGCTGTTTCAGAAGAGGATGCTTTTTCTGGGCGGTCCTCTTGGGAAGCATCGTGATGCCAACATGAGCACATTTACTTGGGCATTTCTCTTCTGCTCCCAGGAGCCCCTGCCTATTTGTATGCCAGCACCCTCCTGTTGGCTCAGGGGAGTCATCCAAGGTATTGGAAGGTCAGCTTCTAGAGACCCACCACCGACTTCTTCATCTTCAGAAACGTTGTGGCTCGTTGTGTTCCTTTATGGTTCCCTTATCTATTCTAGCAGCTTCTCTGTCCCGAGAGCAGCACATTGTATGCTTTAGATCAGTGCTGCACGGAATCCGCTCCCCATTTATTCTAGGAACTGGGGCTTCACCTTCATCTCTTCGGGTCCAAAGACCTCCAGCAGCACCTGGTGGGTGTGTGTGAGCCTGGGAACGTCTGCCCTTGATCAACGTCCCTGTCAGGCCAGCCACTGATGCCCGAGCAATACGCGGGAGAGCAGGCCTTGTCTCTCGCTCCTGGTTGGTTTCTAGCGCTGAGCAATCTAGGAAAGAGTCTGTCTAGTATCCATTGTACACAGTCATTTATTATCTCAGCACAGTACACGGAAATCATCAAAGGAATGAAAACGTCCAGTAGTTCACTCCCACTAGCCACACGTCAAGAGTCCCATAACGACTGGAGTTTCCGATGTTTGTGCTGGGAGGGGACAGTGGTCATGGGCATGCAGAACTGACACTGAGGTGACTGCTGCAGCGTCCTGGTCTCATTAGAAGGCATGAAACTTCAATCCCCGTCTCCTCCAAGGGCTCCGGCTCCACCAGCCCCATGAACCTCTGAGAGCACTGCAGAAGGGTCAGGCAGATGCTGCATGGCCCAGAGACATCTCAACGCACCTGGGATGAAGGGGTGAGGCGGTTTCTCTCCTAATGGCATTGTTCCTCTTTCAGTTCTTACAGATCTACTGGTAGAGAGCATCGAGGACAACTCCCTCAGTGAGGGCGAAGTCTCTTCAGGTAGGGAATGGCACCAAGGAAAGGGACACTGGGACAGGGCTCAGCTTCCTGGTCTCATTAGAAGGCATGAAACTCCAATCCCCGTCTCCTCCAAGGGCTCCGGCTACACCAGCCCCGTGAACCTCTGACAGCACAGCAGAAGGGTCAGGCAGATACTGCACGGCCCAGAGACATCTCAACACACTTGGGATGAAGGGGTGAGGCGGCTTCTCTCCTAACGGCATTGCTCCTCTTACAGATCTACTGGTAGACAGCATTGAGGACTACTCCACCAGTGAGGACGAAGTCTCTTCAGGTAGGGAACGGCACCCAGGAGGGGAACACTGGGACAGGGCTCCGGGGAACATGGGGTTGCCCCTACAGCTCCGGAGAATGAAGAAGGTGGGTCAAAAACCACCAAGGAAAGGGATGCTCTGGCACAGGCATGATTTGCTCATGTCATGGTTTCGGGATGAAAAGAACAGACGAGGTGTCCACGGGCCTTTAGGGTAGGCTGGGTTTGTCATCACCACGGCTCCTTGAAGGATCTTTACCCTCAAAGCTGCTCGTGCCTCCCTTGGCCGCTGCCACATGTCAAAGCTTGGTCTCTTTTGCTCATGACCTCTCGGGAATGGTGCACAAGAGATTCTGCATCTCTCTTGGCATAGGCCCAGACCTGGTCATGCTCAGGACTTGGCGGCCCCAACCGCACTCTCCTATGCAAGAGAACCGTGACACTATGTTCTGGTCTGAGCCAGGAGGTAGAAGACAGGTCTAAATCCTCTCCCTCATAACCTCCACTACCAAACCTTCCCGGTTCTCTCCAAGCTGCTGTACCTTTCAAGGGGATGCCCAGAGCTGCAGAAGGAAAAGCATACTTCCCCTGGATTCACTACACAGGCTCCCATAAACCGCAGCTTCTGCCAGCCTTCATACCCCAGCCGAATCTGACCTGGGGACGTGTTCCCAAGGGCGGGACGCCCCCATGCAGCTCCCCTGGAGTACCCCTGTCGCGGCCCACGGTCCCCTGGGCCTGTGTGAATGGGCTGCTGGACCTACTTCACACACTTGCTGCCCCGGGTCCACTCTACCTCTCACCAGCTGGCATCGAGGCATAGCACAGAGCCTCTTGGGAGCAGGGCCAGGGAATCACAGTTCTTACAAACCCACCTCGCTGGCCCACAACGCTGGCCATGCTCCCCACTCCCTAGGCATGCCCACACGGCAAACGTTCCTCAGGCCTGCCCAGGGCCCTACACACACCCTGACCCCGTCCATATCTGGCAAGCCTCAGCAGAAGCACTGGCAGGAATCCTGTGTTTCAGTAACCACACCGCTGGAAGTTTTCCAGGGCTGCCCTGAACAGCTGAGTGCGCCTGAACAATTTCCCATGCTCCCGTCTCCATTCAACCTCTCTAACACTTAGGGAAACAGAGGGCGTTGCGTTCCCTGAAACACGTCCCTGGGAAGGTCATCCCAGTCCCTGGGCAGACATGGGCTGTGGGGACGTGGTGGGCCATCTCTCTCGGCACTTCCCCAGCAATCCCAGACCCATGACAGCTGCTCCCAGCACAGACGGATCGGGGGATTGATTCCGGGGGACCCAGGGTATCTCCTCTCTTTCCTTGGTGGCCCCCTCCTGGACAACAATAGGACTGGTGGAGCTTGGCAGGGGGAAGGACATGGAGCATCTCTAGGGGAGGAGGTGGAGGAGGAGGAGGAGGATGAAGGAGAGCAGGGAAGGACAAGTACAAGGACAGAGGAAGACAAAGTCCCGCAGGCAGTCTTAGGGACAGTAACAGCCTCCAGGGGGAAAAGGATCACACAGCCAGGCTTCCAAGTCTTAGAGAGAATCGGAGGTGGGCAGAGCAGGTGAGCAACCGGAGACCCCCCTGTACCCTGCGGAAATCAAGCGACCAAGGCCAGGGAGGACTCGGAGATAGGGACGCACCCCACTGAGGGCAGAGCCCAGCATCCCCAGAGCAGTGGGGCGTCAGCTGCACTAACTCCCCTTTGTCCTCTCTCATGGCCAACCCCAGCATCCTCGCTGCTCTCTGACCCAGAGAAGGATTCCACGGAGGACGACAATTCCGATGGAAGGAGCCACCCTGCGCCTGTAATGCACTTCCACCTCCATCTCTTGGGCTTCCTCTCTCCTCTGTCCATAAGCGCCTCCTCCCAGCTCTTCCCCTTTCCCTGCTTTGACAATGCCAACCCTGGAGGCCCTCGTCTCTGGCAGGCACACGGGCTTTGCATGGGAACTGCTACATGAAATCCCTGGGAAGCCCTCCTCACCCCTTTCCTACCATCACCCTGACTCCTTACCGCGGAATCTGGGAAGCAGCCCCGGACAACAGAGGAGGAGGGCTGGGAGGAGGGCTGGGAGTCGGCAGGGCACGGCTCACCCGGCTGGAGGGGCCTCAGGAAGGGAGGCTGGGTGTGGGTGTCCCCACTTGGTTCTCTTATGCCAGGGAGTCTGTGCTCATGCCCACTTCTCTTGCTCTCAGCTCTCAAGATGCTTTCCTTCGGTGGACTTGGCGCAAACAACAAGGGAAGCAGAAGAAGAGGAGGACTAGGGAACGGGGTGAGTCGGGCAGGAAAAGGGGCCGGTGAACATGGACACGTGTTCTCCCTCATTGCCCAGTCCTTGTTGTGGGCACCTCGGCAAACCGCACAAAACCCGGGATGTTGCCCTAACCTCTGACCACAAAGAGGAGAGGAGAGGAGAGGAGAGGAAAGTCCCAGTCCCTGCAAGAACTAGGAAGCCCTGAGAACATTCCACAGGGAACCTCCACCTGATCCGTCGGGCCCAGTCTCCAGCTGAGTCATGTCTGCCGGCCACTCCCGTACGATCTAACCAACACCTCCAGTCCCCCGATCCTCCAAGACGCATGGTGGGAGGTAGTGGGTCCCTTCGTGGCACCATTTCCCTTTGTGAGTTTCATACTCTAGAGACTCTCCTCAATCTGTCAGTCGGCAGGGAAGACCCACCAGGGAAAGGCCACACTGCCTGCTCGCCCAACAACTGCCCACAGCCCGTGCACTGTGCGAACTCACTTCCCGTGGGAGTCGGGAGCACGTCGTCTCTGCCATGCCACCTGCAACACTCATGTGGGCAAAGGCTCCCCCCACAGAGAAGGGCACGTCCAGGGCTCTCAGAGAGGCTGGGAAAGGGACAGCCCAGCAGGAGGAGGACCCCGCCGTCATGGAGGAGGACGCTCAGGGAAGGGGCCTGAGGGACCCTGGCAGTGTAGCCTTCATTCAGCCCCAGGGGGCCCACGGGAAATTCCCCTTTCTTCAGGTCACGCATGGGTCTTGCAGGGAAACCTCCACCTCAACACCTCAGAAGACACGTCCCGCAAAACCCCACAGGCCTCTGGTAAGGCCCAGGCCACATGCCATTCGCTATCTCACACCACTCTACCCGTTGTCTCCACAGCTGCACCACAGGACAGTGTGCCCACCACCCCAAGGCACCAGAGGCTCCTGGGGTGCTCCGACAAAGGAAGCGAGGCCGGCCCTGGAGCCTCACTTGCAGCTCCGATTTGGGCCCGGAGGAGGATTCGGCGTGAACACACAGGGAAACACGCCTGCAGGAACGACTCTCTTACGCCTGACCTCCGTAGGCCAAAGAGAAGACTTCTGGGCAGCCCACCAGAGGACGGCACTGGAGCCCCGAGGACGAGACGAGAGGACCCTCTGAGTCGGCCGCCACACCCAGAGTTGGCTGCCCGGGCCCTGCCGATGACGGATACTTGGAACACGAGGCAACCACCTGGGCCCACAACAGTCCGTTGTGTGGGGAGACTGGGCCCACCTGGGACTGGGCGGGACAGCAGCCTTCCCTTTGTCTCCCCTGTCTGCTGCAGGGGCTGCTCCTCCTCCCGCTGTCCCCTGCAGTCCCCGACAACTCTGCAGAGCATGACACATGCAGGACAAAGCAGCACTGCCAGGGCCCCTTGACCACCCTGGGATCGACTCGAGGGGCAGCAGCCCTACCCCTGCTGGATTCCCCGAGGGTGCTGCACCGGAACCGCCCGCGTCGCTTCGACGCACAGGACCGTGACCAATGCTGGGCTCAACACTGGCAGCAGCCCCACAAAACGGGCCCCGCTCAGCCTGTGTGTTTGGCAGCAGCAAGAGGTTTAGGGAGGAGAGGCTCTCCCCTGCACTCAGCGGCCTCTTCCTTTTACAACTCAGACAGCAGAGGCCTCCCCCAGCTGGGCCTCCGCCACCTGACCAGGAACGACCCACGCGGAGGGACAGCTCTACGCCCCTATTCAGCAGGAAGAAGCTACAGAAGATGAGACCGTCCTCCTTCAACAACCTTAACTATGCCAAGGCTCCGCACTGGTCAGGGGCACACGAGGAGGGAGGGGAAGGCTAGCTGAGCGCCAAGCAGGACCTGGCACGCCACACCGCCCCCCAACCTGTGATACAAGGGACATCCCTCAGGCGCTCTGACTGCCCTCAAGCTGAGGAAAGGAAAAAACAGATTCTCCACAGATGGAGATCAAAACCCGGCAAGACCGGAGTCTCCCTCGGTTTGTAAAAGTCCTCGTGATTCTGTAGGAAGAGGCCCGCTTAATGAGAGCCTAGCGACCTGCCAGAGGCCCGGATCTCCGTTTCCTGAAGCCCTGACATCTCCCTCCCCTCCACGACACTGAGGGAGGCTGAGGCCGAAGGAAATATCCGTAGGACATAGTTTCTTTTCAAACCTGCAGTCCCTTGAGAAGGACCTGTGAGAGGAGGAAGGTAACATTCCTCCAGGAAGCTCCGCACCATCTTTCAACTCATGCCTTCTAGCAGGAAAAACCACCTTCCCTTCACAAGAGCAAAGCCAACTATATCCTCGGTGTCCTCTGTCCTCCTGCCACATTCTTGCAAAACCAGCCTTTTGCCTGACCTCCTCCAATGCCATCCCAGAGAGTAAGCCTACTGTCACGACCCCAGCAAGCAGCCCTTTCTACCCAAGGGTCATATCCCTGTGGTTTAATAAAAATCACCTCCTGCCAGCAAAGCTGTCTCAAGACTTCTTTCTTGACCATCGGCCTTGAATGCTAACCTCTTTCCTACATCAGTCCTGTCTCCTGTAGGGCTCCTGTGGAAACAACCCTGCAACACGGGCCCATTTCTGTCAACCCTTCCGACTCCATCCACCTCACCCACTGCACATTCTGTGTCCTCCGAGGACTGGACCCTTCTGTGATTCTTGAACTCAAACCCTCACATGGCCCCTCTTTCGGTCCTCGGCGTGGTTGACGTTGCCCTTCTGAAACTCCACAGCCTCCCATCCTCACTTTCTTTGTCTCGCAGGTTTATCTGGTCCATAGGTTCTCATCACCAACACACTACAACCGGTTTCTGCTCCTGAGTAGAGGACTCCATTCCTTTCCTTTCTCATCAAGCTCAAATCTTAACTCTCAGATGTTTGTCTCACAACTTTCAAATTCTTCTTTCCCTAATGCCTCTCTACCAGTTTCTCTTCTTCCTTTTTCAAGCCGCCCGCCCGCCCTCCCTCCCTCCCTTCCTTCCCTGCACGATCTTTTTGTTCTTTGTATTCTTTCCTCCCTCCCCCTCTTTCCTTTTCTCCTTCTGTTCTGTTAGTCCCCACACAGCATTTCAGTACTTTTTCACCAAGTGTTCCGGGACTCACTCTTTGTGTACAAGACCCAGGAGCTCATGGCAATTCGTTCCCTATTATAAAGGATGAAGGGAGACCCACACGGGGGCATCTCAAAGGTCTGCTTCTCTGCAAGTCAACGGGAAGCTTCAGGGTCATGAACCCTGGCCTTCCACACTAGAGTTGGACACGGGCTATGCTAAGCATTCCCCACAATCCCCTGTCATCCAAGACCCTGAGCATACGGGCTGTCCCACCAGAGACCTGAAGAGTTTCATTTCTCGGCTGAAATGGGCCTCCAGTCAAGCCACCGCCCGAGTGTCTGGAAAAGTCACTGGCTTCAGCACGACTCACGGGTATATAGTCTTTGAAACGGAAACATCAAAAATTTAATCAGCAGTTGACGTGGTATGAGGCTACCATGTAGAAAGATCTATCTGAATTCCGGAAGGAACAAGGCACGCGACTACAAGTGGCTTGCAGGGGTAGACGCAGCGACCGTTCCTGAAGGGAGGGGCTGGAACGCGTTCCTTGAGTCAGGGAAAGGGAAAAACTTGAGGGAGCGATCCTGCCACAGCCCCTCGTGCTCTGGCCATTAGCACAGGGTTCACACTGCACAGGAACCCGGGCAATGCTGGAGCACAGCACGGAGATGTCTCTCGTGCCTCACCTCACTCCCGGTGTGCTGTGTCCTGGGAAGACAAGCCTTGTATTTGCTGACAATGTGGAAGAGCCTTCAGCCATGGGTCCCTGGTGCCAGGGACATCAGAGCTCGTTCATCCTGGATCGCAGCACACCCATCTCCCCAGTGTGGGAGAGCCTTTAGTCGGGGCTCTAACCTCGGGAGACACGAGAGAACTCACCCTTCCGAGGAACGGAGACGTGATACACATGGGGGGAACAACTCCACGGCAGTGCTCACCTCTGTACACAGTAAGACCACTGGAGACGCACCTCAGCGATGGAAAGAAGGTGGGGGACCCTTGTTTCAGAGAGCTCTGCTCTTCTTCATGTCCAGGAACTCACACGGGGTAGATGCCATGTGCTGGGATTGCTGCACAAGAGCTCACAGCAACATACATCTCTTCGAGGCCATGGGCACATTCCCACAGACAGAAACCAACTGAATTTCATCTTCAGGGAAAAGCATTTAGGCCAGCCACACCCTTAGCCAGCACCTGAGGATCCACAGCGGCGGCAACCCTGACAAATGCGGTCAACGTGGAAGAGCCGTTCGATACAGCTCTCACATTTGGAGACACCAGACAACTCAGAGCAGAGAAACCTGTGTCTGTCATCATTGGGGCCCCACCTGTACCCAGAGCGCCCACCTTGCTCAGCGCCACAGAAATCACACAGTACAAACCCTTGTCTCCCGTCACTGAGGCAGAGCCTTCAGTCAGAAGTGGGCCCTTTCCCAACACCAGAGAACTCACACAGGGAGAGCCACTAGCCCGGTATCCTGGTGGGAGAAGCTTCAGGTGGGGCTCAGGCCTGAGGCTCGGGCTACCATCTCAGAGTGTGCTTCATCCCTCACATGGGAGCGAAGGTGCAGGCACCCCTGGGACCCCCTGCATCATCGCTGTGGCTGAATGCCGAGGACATCCCATATGGGAATCCCATTCCTCACGGAGCCAACACAGGAAGGACCTGGAAGGATTCGCACACAAGAAAATCCTCCCGTTCTGATGAGCAAAGGAATGGGCTCAGCTATCCCTTCTTCCCTAGCCAGCAATGACACCCTCACACCGAGGAATCAGAACCAAGACAACTTACCACTGCGATGCACGTGCACCAGCGAGACGACAGCGGTCACACTCCTGGACGTGCTGCACTTCCATCTGCACTGAAGAGACAGAAGCCAGACGCTCTTGATGCTGCCCAGTAGGCCACGTCCCCTGAGCCTCAAAGCGCCACCTGTAAAAACAAGGAGAGCATTCAGTCGAGGTCTCAGGACCCGCACGTGGGGAGAGACAGAGTCACCCATGATGGAAGCAGGCCCCTCCGTCCCAGCAGGGAGTGCAGGCTCAAGGAGGCCAAAACCACAGGGCCCCGCCATCTGTCAAAGTCTTAGCATTGCTGCTGGAAGGCCTTCCCCTAAAGCATGCTTGGCCAATTGCCTGCCAGGAGTTCCATGAGGCTGAAAAGGACGTCTGGTCTTTCCTTGCTAAGACATGCCTCTCATGGGCCCTGGTACTCAACAAGGAAAAAAAAAAAAAAAAAACCCAACAACGACTGACTACCTTCCCCTTCCACAACACCCTTCCACTTCAGGGTCGTGACTATGGCAGAGTTCACACTGTGCGCATTTTGCCCTGATAAACGCCAACCCTCCAATAAAGCACAGAGCAGAGTGTCAGGCTTGAGCACCCCAGCGACCTGGCTGGCTGCTGTGGCTCCCTGGGCCTCCCTCCCTGGCTCTAGTCCTTTCCAATAAGCATCTGCCTGGGCCCTGGGACTCTGGCTGTCCCCAGGTGCCCCGGGCCCTGGGTACAGGCCGTGAAAGGCAGTTGAGGGGCTACAGACTCCAGCCGGCCGGCCCTGTGCTCCCCTCAACCCAACCACCGTGGTAACCAACGTGGGCCCAGGTGCCAGATCCAACTGCAGCCCCCGCCTTCCTGCTCAAACACAGGGTTCGCTTCCGAAGCAAGGCACATCGGCCCCAAATAACCTGCCCCTTTGCCCCCACCCCACCGGCCTGAACATCCCCTGGGGACAGAAACCCCAGAAGACAACACAACCTCCATTCCAGGCAGCACATTTCACTCATCCTCACGTCTTGCACAGGCTGTCTGATGGGTCCAGAAAAATCCGCCTACGGTATGGCCCACGTGCTGCTGTGATGTTAGGAACCCTTCACCTCCCCAGAGTTTGAAAGGTCACCTGACCCATTTTGGAGGGCTGTCCCAGCGACCACGCCCACTTCTCCTGCCAGCCTGGGACTCTGCCTGCAGAAAAAGAACAAGAAAGAACAAGAGTTGGTGATAATGTGAAGAAATAGGAACCTTGTATACTGATGGTGGGGATGAAAACTGGTGCAGCCATTATGGAAAACAATGTGGGGGTTCCTCAAAAATTTAAAAATAGAACTGTCATATGTTCCAGTAATTCCATTACTGGGTATTTACTCAAACAAAATGAAAACATTTGAAAAGATACGTTTATATTGCAGCACTATTTACAGTAGGCAAGATATGGAAGAGCCCGTCAATAGATGAGTGGATAAAATGACGTGGTGTATATATAGATATATAAAGAGAGAGAGAGATAGAGATTATATAGATAGCTAATAGACTAGTACTTGGCCAGAGAAAAGAATGAAATCTTAACATTTGCAACAACACGGATAAATCTAGAGGGTATAATACTAAATGAAATAGGTCAAAGAAAGACAAATATCCTAGGATTTCAATCATATGTGAAATTTAAGAAACAAAACAAAGCATAAAAGAGACCCCAAAAAAGAGACTCACAAATATAGAGAACAAACTGGTGATTACCAGAGGGAAGGTGCGTGGAAAGAGGGCATGAGACAATGAGGGTGTGTCATTTAAAAGGAAAAACAAAACTCTATCTGAAGTCAATATTATTGTCTATGTAGAAAATCTCAAGTATCTTATAAAAAAAATCTATTGGAAGTAATGAGGAAATACCAAAACATCATAGGATACAAGGTCAATGTAAAAATGTCAACTATTTTCCTATATCTGAATAAAGAATTGAATTCCCAATTTTCAAATGAAAAAAATACTCTTTACAATACACCCCTAAAAAGGGTACTCAAGTATAAAATCTAACACAATACATATACACAGGAAGACAAAACTGATGGAAGAAATCAAAGATCTAAATAAATGGAGAGAGAGTTCGTATTCATCAGTAGCAAGACTCAATATGGCTAAGAGGTCAATTCTTTCCAACTTAATCGATAAATTCAATGAAATCCAAATAAAACCTCACAGTTATTTTGCAGATAATGACAAGAAGATTCTGAAGTTTACACAGAAAGGCAAATATCTAGAAGAGCCAACACACTGGACACCTGGGTGGCTCAGGTCATGATCCCAGAGTCCTGGGATCAAGTCCCGAGTCAAGCTCCTTGCTCAGAGGGGAGCCTGCTTCTCCCTCTGCCCTCTCTGCCTGTGACATCCCCTGTTTGTTCTCTCTCTCTGACAAATAAATAACATCTTTAAAAAAAGTTTAAAAAAAATAGAATAGCCAACACAATGTGGAAGAAAAATGAGAATTCACCTCACCTGGTCTTGAGACTTACTATAAAGCTACTAGCCACCAAGACAGTGTGTTAGTGCTGAGGGAGACACACAGATCAACAGAACAGATTACAAGGACCAGGAATAGATCTACCAAAATAAAGTCAAACATTTTTTGACAAAGGCACAAAAGGAATAAAAGGAGAAAAGATAGTCTTTCAACAAATGGTGCTCGAACAACCGAACACTCATGCAAAAGAAATGAAACTAGATACAGACCTTACACAAGTATTAACTAAAAATGAATCAGAGATCTAAATGTAAAAATACAGGAGAAAAATCTCTAGGACACTGGTTTGGGGGATGGGTTTTTAGATTCAACAGCAAAAGCATATTCCACAGGGAAAAGCATGTGTTGGATATTATTTTTTTTTAAAGATTTTATTTATTTTATTTGACAGACAGAGATTACAAGCAGGCAGAGAGAGAGGAAGGGAAGCAGGCTCCCCGCTGAGCAGAGAGCCCTATGCGGGGCTTGATCCCAGGACCCTGGGATCATGACCTGAGCCAAAGGCAGAGGCTTTAACCCACTGAGCCACCCAGGCGCCCTCATGTGTTGGATATTATTAAAAATAAAGTCTTCTGCTCTGTGAAAGACATTTTTAAGAAAATGAAAGGATAAGGCACAGACAGGGAGAAAATATTTGGAACACAGGTATCTAATAAAGGCTTTGTGTCCAACATCACAAAAGAGCTCTTAATGATTCAATAATAAGAAAAGAAATTACCAAATGACAAATATGTAAAAGATTTGAACAAACTCTTCACCAAAGATATAAGGATAGCAAATAAATACACAAACAGATAGATGCTCCACATCACCTCAGTGGGAATATGCAGACAACATGACACAGGTATTGGAATGGTTACATCAAAAATAATGACAGTGCCAATTTCAGGTCCAGAATCAGAACAATAAGATTCTCATTCATAGTTGGTAGGAACAAAAACTGATACAGCAACTTTGTAGAAATAGTTTGGCAATTTCTTGCGAAGCTAAACATACATACATACATACATACATACATACATAACAAACACAGCAATTTCACATCCTATGTTTTTGAAAACTTGTGTTTTAAAACCTACATGTGAATATTTCTAGCACCTTAATTCAAATGGTCCCAAACTGGGAGAATCAAGCATCCATGGGTTAACCACTCTGAAATCATGTATGCAACTCTGAAATCATGTATGTGTATTCTAGAATTGAACTATCAAATAAATGAAATCCTGATGTTAGCTGGATTCTCACTGTTAGTGCAGGAGATTACAGACAAGCAAGGGGAGAAGGTTAGAAGGTTAGAATGTTCTGTCTGGTAATGCTTACAAGAGGAGACAACAGTGTGAATACTTAGCTTACTATACATACAGATGGTTACATATTAAAATATTTATAGACACCTGTATATACATGAGTGAGTATACACATATTCCCTGTTCAGTTAGCTGAGAGGGTCTTGGAGCAATGATTTAACAGTCACAACAGACACACCTAGTCCCCCAATCTTGGTTTCTCATACTATGCTCCAATGAAAAGAGCCAGAACTACTTAGGGGGAAAAATGGCTAATTCCAGGGCAGGAAAGACATAAGATGCACCTGGAAAATCTACTGCCACAGAGTAAGGTAGAAATATTCAAACAATAACCGGGTATGTCAATAGACACAGGAAGCGACAGAAGGTGCTTTTTAAAAAATGTATTTACTTGTTTTTGAGAAAGTAGAAAAGGAGAGAAAGCATAAGCAGCAGGGAGGAGCACAGGGAGAGAGAGAATTTCTATTTATTTATTTATTTATTTGACAGACAGAGATCACAAGTAGGAAGAGAGGCAGGCAGAGAGAGAGGGGGAAGCAGGCTCCCTGCTGAGCTGAGAGGCCGATGTGGGGCTCGATCCCACGACCCCGGGACCACGACCTGAGCTGAAGGCAGAGGTTTTCACCCACTGAGCCACCCAGGCACCCTGAGAGAGAGAATTTCAAGCAGTCCCCACACTCAGCAGAGAGCCCAACCTGGGGATGGATCGCAAGACCCTGAGATCATGACCTGAGCCGAAATCAAGAGTCAGACACTCAACCAACTCAGCCACCCAGGTGCCACTAGAAGATGCTTTTACTAACAAACCTGGAACAACTTGAGCAACAACAGGAACAAGGTATCATTGTACTAGAACCAAAATATAAAATAACTAGGCACGAATTCGTGCTGATATAAATGGATTAGTAAATAGGAGAGAACAGAAAAATCTCCTATGCAGAATTCCTGATAATTTATGTACATAATCATGTAGCTACTCCAACAGGAAGGAGGTATAGTGTAAGTGGTATAGTGTAATTGCCCACTTCCTTCCAAGGAGTACAGTATGAGGACAGAGAAAACAAAGTAATAAGTCATGTCCAGAGCACTAACCCTTGATATGATAAGACCAAAGGACATTTTATCTCTGTGGTCTTCCTCCAAGAAACCCATAACCTCAGTCTAATCATGAAAACAACAGCAGGGGGAGGAGTCAAGATGGCGGAGAAGTAGCAGCCTGAGACTACTTCAGCTAGCCAGAGATCAGCTAGATAGCTTATCTAAAGATTGCAAACACCTGAAAATCCATTGGAGATCGAAGAGAAGAAGAACAGCAATTCTGGAAACAGAAAAACAACCACTTTCTGAAAGGTAGGACGGGCGGAGAAGTGAATCCAAAGGGACGGGAAGATAGACCCCGGGAGGAGGGGCCGGCTCCCGGCAAGCGGCGGAGCAACCGTGCACAAAATCAGGACTTTTAAAAGTCTGTTCCGCTGAGGGACATCGCTCCAGAGGCTACCCGGGGCAAAGCCCACACGGGGTCAGCGTGGCCTCAGGTCCCGCAGGGTCACAGAAGGATCGGGGGTGTCTGAGTGTCGCAGAGCTTGCGGGTATTGGAACGGGAAAGCCGGCTACAGAGACAGAGCCGACAGTAAGCTCACAGCTCCGTGTTACCTTGAACCGGTCGCAGGCTCGGTGAGCTCGGAGCGCGGCCGGAGGTCAGGCAGACGGGAGTAACTGGGCGCGGTTCTCTGAGCGCGCACTGAGGAGTGCGGCCCTGGGCTCTCGGCTCCTCCGGGCCGGAGACCAGGAGGCCGCCATTTGTATTCCCGTCCTCGGGAACTCTACGGAAAACGCTCAGGGAACAAAAGCTCCTGAAAGCAAACCCATCGGATTACTCACCCCGGCCCCAGGTAAGGGCGGTGCAATTCCGCCTGGGGCAAAGACACTTGAGAATCACTACAACAGGCCCCTCCCCCAGAAGAGCAACAAGAAATCTAGCTGAGACCAAGTTCACCTACCAAGGACTGCGGTTTCAATACCAAGGAGAGCAGCAGAATTCTAGAGGAGGAGAAAGCAAAGCACAGAACTCATGGCTTTTTCCCTGTGATTTTTTTTTAGTCTTGCGGTTAATTTAATTTTTTTCTTTTTCATATTTTGTTTTTTTTCTCGCCTTCGGGTAAAATTTTTTTGTTAACTGTTACCTTTTTCTTTTTTAATGATTTTTTACTAGTTTATCTAATATATATATTTTTTCTTTTTTATATTTTTCTTAGGTGTTTTTTTTTAATTCTTTACTTTCTTTTTTTTTTTTTTTCTCTTTTCTCTTTTTTTTTTTTTTTTTTCCTTTCTTCCTTTTTGAACCTCTTTTTATCCCCTTTCTCCACCGTCACGATTTGGGATCTCTTCTAATTTGGTTAAAGCATACTTTCCTGGGGTTGTTGCCACCCTTTTAGTATTTTACTTGCCCCTTCATATACTCTTCTCAGGACAAAATGACAAGACGGAAAAATTCAACACAAAAAAACGAACAAGAGGCAGTACCGAAGGCTAAGGACCTAATCAATACAGACATTGGTAATATGTCAGACCTAGAGTTCAGAATGGCAATTCTCAAGGTTCTAGCCGGGCTCGAAAAAGGCATGGAAGATATTAGAGAAACCCTCTCGGGAGATATAAAAGCCCTTTCTGGAGAAATAAAAGAACTAAAATCTAACCAAGTTGAAATCAAAAAAGCTATTAATGAGGTGCAATCAAAAATGGAGGCTCTCACTGCTAGGATAAATGAGGCAGAAGAAAGAATTAGCGATATAGAAGACCAAATGACAGAGAATAAAGAAGCTGAGCAAAAGAGGGACAAACAGCTACTGGACCACGAGGGGAGAATTCGAGAGGTAAGTGACACCATAAGACGAAATAACATTAGAATAATTGGGATTCCAGAAGAAGAAGAAAGAGACAGGGGAGCAGAAGGTATACTGGAGAGAATTATTGGGGAGAATTTCCCCAATATGGCAAAGGGAAGGAGCATCAAAATTCAGGAGGTTCAGAGAATGCCCCTCAAAATCAATAAGAATAGGCCCACACCCCATCACCTAATAGTAAAATTTACAAGTCTCAATGACGAAGAGAAAATCCTGAAAGCAGCCCGGGAAAAGAAGTCTGTAACATACAATGGTAAAAATATTAGATTGGCAGCTGACTTATCCACAGAGACCTGGCAGGCCAGAAAGAGCTGGCATGATATTTTCAGAGCACTAAATGAGAAAAACATGCAGCCCAGAATACTATATCCAGCTAGGCTATCATTGAAAATAGAAGGAGAGATTAAAAGCTTCCAGGACAAACAACAACTGAAAGAATTTGCAAACACCAAACCAGCTCTACAGGAAATCTTGAAAGGGGCCCTCTAAGCAAAGAGAGAGCCTACAAGTGGTAGATCAGAAAGGAACAGAGACCATGTACAGTAACAGTCACCTTACAGGCAAAACAATGCCACTAAATTCATATCTCTAAATAGTTACCCTGAATGTTAATGGGCTAAATGCCCCTGTCAAAAGACACAGGGTATCAGAATGGATAAAAAAACAAAACCCATCTATATGTTGCCTCCAAGAAACACATTTTAAGCCCGAAGACACCTCCAGATTTAAAGTGAGGGGGTGGAAAAGAATTTACCATGCTAATGGACATCAGAAGAAAGCAGGAGTGGCAATCCTTATATCAGATCAATTAGATTTTAAGCCAAAGACTATAATAAGAGATGAGGAAGGACACTATATCATACTCAAAGGTTCTGTCCAACAAGAAGATTTAACAATTTTAAGTATCTATGCCCCCAACGTGGGATCAGCCAACTATATAAACCAATTAATAACAAAATCAAAGAAACACATCAACAATAATACAATAATATTAGGGGACTTTAACACTCCCCTCTCTGAAATGGACAGATCATCCAAGCAAAAGATCAGCAAGGAAATAAAGGCCTTAAACGACACACTGGACCAGATGGACATCACAGATATATTCAGAACATTTCATCCCAAAGCAACAGAATACACATTCTTCTCTAGTGCACATGGAACATTCTCCAGAATAGATCACATCCTTGGTCCTAAATCAGGACTCAACCGGTATCAAAAAATTGGGATCATTCCCTGCATATTTTCAGACCACAATGCTCTAAAGCTAGAACTCAACCACAAAAGGAAGTTTGAACAGAACCAAAATACATGGAGACTAAACAGCATCCTTCTAAAGAATGAATGGGTCAACCGGGAAATTAAAGAAGAATTGAAAAAAATCATGGAAACAAATGATAATGAAAATACAACGGTTCAAAATCTGTGGGACACAACAAAGGCAGTCCTGAGAGGAAAATATATAGCGGTACAAGCATTTCTCAAGAAACAAGAAAGGTCTCAGGTACACAATCTAACCCTACACCTAAAGGAGCTGGAGAAAGAACAAGAAAGAAACCCTAAGCCTAGCAGGAGAAGAGAAATCATAAAGATCAGAGCAGAAATCAATGAAATAGAAACCAAAAAAACAATAGAACAAATCAACGAAAGTAGGAGCTGGTTCTTTGAAAGAATTAATATAATTGATAAACCCCTGGCCCGAATTATCAAAAAGAAAAGAGAAAGGACACAAATAAATAAAATCATGAATGAAAGAGGAGAGATCACAAATAACACCAAAGAAATACAAACTATTATAAGAACATACTATGAGCAACTCTACGGCAATAAATTTGACAATCTGGAAGAAATGGATGCATTCCTAGAAACATATAAACTACCACAACTGAACCAGGAAGAAATAGAAAGCCTGAACAGACCCATAACCAGTAAGGAGATTGAAACAGTCATTAAAAATCTCCAAACAAACAAAAGCCCAGGGCCAGATGGCTTCCCGGGGGAATTCTACCAAACATTTAAAGAAGAACTAATTCCTATTCTCCTGAAACTGTTCCAAAAAATAGAAATGGAAGGAAAACTTCCAAACTCATTTTATGAGGCCAGCATCACCTTGATCCCAAAACCAGACAAGGATCCCACCAAAAAAGAGAGCTATAGACCGATATCCTTGATGAACACAGATGCGAAAATACTCAACAAAATACTAGCCAATAGGATTCAACAGTACATTAAAAAGATTATTCACCACGACCAAGTGGGATTTATTCCAGGGCTGCAAGGTTGGTTCAACATCCGCAAATCAGTCAAGGTGATACAACACATCAATAAAAGTAAGAACAAGAACCATATGATACTCTCAATAGATGCTGAAAAAGCATTTGACAAAGTACAGCATCCCTTCCTGATCAAAACTCTTCAAAGTGTAGGGATAGAGGGCACATACCTCAATATCATCAAAGCCATCTATGAAAAACCCACCGCAAATATCATTCTCAATGGAGAAAAACTGAAAGCTTTTCCGCTAAGGTCAGGAACACGGCACGGATGTCCATTATCACCACTGCTATTCAACATAGTACTAGAGGTCCTAGCCTCAGCAATAAGACAACAAAAGGAAATTAAAGGCATCCAAATCGGCAAAGAAGAAGTCAAATTATCACTCTTCGCAGATGATATGATACTATATGTGGAAAACCCAAAAGACTCCACTCCAAAACTGCTAGAACTTATACAGGAATTCAGTAAAGTGTCAGGATATAAAATCAATGCACAGAAATCAGTTGCATTTCTCTACACCAACAGCAAGACAGAAGAAAGGGAAATTAAGGAGTCAATCCCATTTACAATTGCACCCAAAACCATAAGATACCTAGGAATAAACCTAACCAAAGAGACACAGAATCTATACTCAGAAAACTATAAAGTACTCATGAAAGAAATTGAGGAAGACACAAAGAAATGGAAAAATGTTCCATGTTCCTGGATTGGAAGAATAAATATTGTGAAAATGTCTATGCTACCTAAAGCAATCTACACATTTAATACAATTCCTATCAAAGTACCATCCATCTTTTTCAAAGAAATGGAACAAATAATTCTAAAATTTATATGGAACCACAAAAGACCTCGAATAGCTAAAGGGATATTGAAAAAGAAAGCCAACGTTGGTGGCATCACAATCCCGGACTTCAAGCTCTATTACAAAGCTGTCATCATCAAGACAGCATGGTACTGGCACAAAAACAGACCCATAGATCAATGGAACAGAATAGAGAGCCCAGAAATAGACTCTCAACTCTATGGTCAACTAATCTTCGACAAAGCAGGAAAGAATGTCCAATGGAAAAAAGACAGCCTCTTCAATAAATGGTGCTGGGAAAATTGGACAGCCACATGCAGAAAAATGAAATTGGACCATTTCCTTACACCACACATGAAAATAGACTCAAAATGGATGAAGGACCTCAATGTGCGAAAGGAATCCATCAAAATCCTTGAGGAGAACACAGGCAGCAACCTCTTCGACCTCAGCCGCAGCAACATCTTCCTAGGAACAACGCAAAAGGCAAGGGAAGCAAGGGCAAAAATGAACTATTGGGATTTCATCAAGATCAAAAGCTTTGGCATAACAAAGGAAACAGTTAACAAAATCAAAAGACAACTGACAGAATGGGAGAAGATATTTGCAAACGACATATCAGATAAAGGACTAGTGTCCAGAATCTATAAAGAACTTAGCAAACTCAACACCCAAAGAATAAATAATCCAATCAAGAAATGGGCAGAGGACATGAACAGACATTTCTGCAAAGAAGACATCCAGATGGCCAACAGACACATGAAAAAGTGCTCCATATCACTCGGCATCAGGGAAATACAAATCAAAACCACAATGCGATATCACCTCACACCAGTCAGAATGGCTAAAATCAACAAGTCAGGAAATGACAGATGCTGGCGAGGATGCGGAGAAAGGGGAACCCTCCTACACTGTTGGTGGGAATGCAAGCTGGTGCAACCTCTCTGGAAAACAGCATGGAGGTTCCTCAAAATGTTGAAAATAGAACTGCCCTATGACCCAGCAACTGCACTATTGGGTATTTACCCTAAAGATACAAACGTAGTGATCCAAAGGGGCACGTGTACTCGAATGTTTATAGCAGCAATGTCCACAATAGCCAAACTCTGGAAAGAACCTAGATGTCCATCAACAGATGAATGGATCAAGAAGATGTGGTATATATACACAATGGAATACTATGCAGCCATCAAAAGAAATGAAATCTTGCCATTTGCGACAACATGGCAACTAGAGGGTATCATGCTTAGCGAAATAAGTCAGGCGGAGAAAGGCAACTATCATATGATCTCCCTTATATGAGGAACTGGTGTTGCAACATGGGGGCTTAAGTGGGTACGAGAAGAATAAATGAAAGAAGATGGGATTGGGAGGGAGACAAACCATAAGTGACTCTTAATCTCAAAAAACAAACTGAGGGTTGCTGGGGGGAGGGGGTTTGGGAGAATGGGTGGGATTATGGACATTGGGGAGGGTATGTGCTTTGGTGAGTGCTGTGAAGTGTGTAAACCTGGTGATTCACAGACCTGTACCCCTGGGGATAAAAATATATGTGTATAAAAAATAAAAAATTATATTAAAAAAAAAAAAAGAAAACAAAAACAGAACACCCACAGGAAAAATAAAAAAACAACATCAGACAATTCCCAGTTGACGGACATTCTACAAAACACCTAACTGTCCTCCTCAAAACTGCACAGGTTATCAAAAACCAGGGAAGTCTGAGAAATTGTCACAGCCAAGGGGAGCCTAAAGAAATGACTAAGTGAAAGGTGGCATTCTGAAACAGAATACCTGCATGGGAGAGAAAACACCAGGGTCAACTATCAAAAGACAAATCACATCCCATAAAATAAGAGTTTGCAATCCATAAAATGGACAAGCACTAGTATCCCTAATCTATAAAGAGCTAGACACTGAAGAAGAAGAAAAACAAAAAAAGCCACAAACCTAAGAGCAAAATGGGCAAAAGATATGAACAGAGGGTTCACAGAAACGTAAATACACCTTTCAGATACATGAAAAAATACTTAACCTCACTCATAGTTAAGAAGCTTGCAGAGATAAACTTCATAAAATACCACGTTTCTCTTTCCACTGCCAAAATTCCAGAAGTTGAACCACATGTTCTATGGGAGAAGCTGTGGACAAATAAGCATGGATGTGGTGTCGATGGGAGTGACACAAAATGATACCAAAATCCTGAATGATCGAGTTATCAATTCTATGCACCCGTTGATTGGCAGCACACTTCTAGGAATTTATCAGATAGAAAAAACCTATATGTACAAGGTCATTCACTAGAACATGGTTTGTAATAGCAAAAGGTTTGAAATAGTGCATAACTAATAATAACCAGTTAACGAACTATGGAACGTCCATGCTTGAATTACTGTGCAGTTATAACAAAGAAACAATCCATGTTTGTTTAGATACAGATGTCTTGGACGGGCTTTTAAGAAGTGACAAAAAATCAAAGAAAGAACAGAAAATCATGTATAGACTCCTTACTCAAAGTGTGGCTCCCTGAGCAGCAGAGTCAGCTTCACCTGGGAGCTTTTTAGAAATGCAAAACCCAGGGTCCCCACCAGATCTACTAAATCAGCATCTGCATTTTAACAGGATGCCAGTGGTATACAGCTGCATCTAAGTTCTGAAAGCCCTAAAGATGATGGATTCCCTTCTAAATAACAGTAGGGGGCATACAAGAGTATCTTTTACCTGAAAAAAGCAGCACTGCTAGGACAAACAAGACAGACAGACATATCTACAGCAAGAGGACCATAACTCCAGTTTTTCTGGTACTGTCCCAATATAGACAGCTGTACCATCATAACTTTATGGAACCTCTTTCATTCTCAGTGGAAGTGTCTCAGTTGAGATGAAAAATGTCACCCTTCCTAGAGGGAACATCACTTAACCTTTAACCATGTTATTACTAATTCAGAAGTATTTCATTAAAAAGAGAGAGAGAGAGAGAGAGAAGACCAGTCAGGAAAAAACACAGACTGAAGAAAAGCAGTGAGCCAAGGATGGTTGGGCAAAAAACCCAAGGAGAGGCAACATCTGGGACAAAAGGGAAAGACAACTTTGTGAGGAACAGTAAGGAGATGTATCAGAGTTAAGAAAGGAAAGCTAGCAGGCAAGTGTCAGAGACAACAGAGACTGAGGGTTATGCTGCAGGATGGTCAAGTAAGACTAAAGCCAGAAACTGGATTTGACTACAATTTGGTAGCCTTTTCCAGAGCTCAGGTGAATGTCGAAGAAGCAAGAATGCATTCATGAAGTTGAAATATGAATGAGAAATGCAGAAACCAAAGCCAGAACAGTCGGCTATTCAAGCTAGAGATGTGAACAAGCTGACACAAACCCTTAGGGAGAGTCATCTGGAGGACGTGTGGTCCCTCCATTCCACCAGATCTTCAAAGTCCTATTCCTGGATCAAGCAGGACCATGAGAGGGCTGTCCACTCAGACCTCATTGTTCGGTCCCCTGAAAAGCATCCATACACTTCTATTACAATGCTGTGTCTATCAGAAATGATTATAGGCAATTTCAGTGTTGTTATTAGAAAAATCAAAGGAAGTTTTACAACTTGCACAACTCTGTGAAATTAAGAGTCCTGCTTCTCATTCTACCAACTGTTCTTTGAATTTGCTTGATATACTTGATACACTTCCCTTCAAGTAATTCTTGCCTATTTCTATCTTTTCGGGGTTTTTTTTTAAGATTTTATTTATTCATTTGACAGACAGAAATCACAAGTAGGCAGAGAGGCAGGCACAGAGAGAGAGGGAAGCAGGCTCCCTTGCTGAGCAGAGAGCTCAATGTGGAGCTCGATCCCAGGACCCTGGGATCATGACCTGAGCCAAAGGCAGGGGCTTTCACCCACTGAGCCCCCAGGAGCCCTCTATTTTTTTGTTTTAAAAATATGATTCCTTTCAAATTTTAGAATACTCATTTTGAAACAAAGTGGAAATAAACAAACAAAAAGATCACCTGGGATGTGTTCATTTTCTGCTCTTAGTGGAGGAGGGACAGCTGAGGAAGAAGGAAGGAAGAAGGAAGTTAGAAGAGACTTGGCCTGCCTTGCAGTTCCTGGATTTACCTGCCTACACAGCTCCACATACAAGATACTTACGTGTCCATGTGTGGCTCAGATAGATGTTGAGCTTAGACATGATACTTTTCACTGAGTGAATGTAAACATTTGTTTCTTATTGATTTATTACCAATTTAGGTTCTGTGACAGAGAAAAATTAAAAACATGAGTAGATGAGTTTAACATTTACCAGTAACCTAAAGGAGGAAACACTATGGCTTTTTCAGAACTGATGTGGGAAAAATTAAAAATTAAAAATCTCAAGCCATGCTGTTCATCTGTTTTCCTGTGAACACTATTAATCCCCTGAGGTCAGAAAATCCAAGCAACCTCTGGAAAAAAGAGATGCAGTGTTTAAGGCAAGATAAAAAATAAATGTTTAATGTTTGTTTCTTACAACTTTCAAAAGGTCTTAATAAGAAACTATCTTTGCCTTTATTAACAGTTACAAAATGAGCCCTGGCCTGGGAATTCGCAGACCTGACTTTTAACCATGGTTCTGCCACCAACAAACTGCATGATCTTGGTCAGTCACCTTCTCAGACTCAAGTTTTTTTTTTTTTTTCATTTTTCAAATAAGGCCAAAGCAGATAACCTCGTGCCTGCACTACCATCCTGTACGTCTATAAGGCCAGGAGAGCAGGAACCTCTGCATCTTTCTAGACGCCATCAACAATGGCAAATGGGGAATGGAAAATGATGGGAGGAGTGGGTATTCAGGGAGGGGTGATGACAGAATTTCCTTCGCTATGGCTGGTGAGCCTTTCATCCCGACCATGCCCTCACAAACTCTCCAAAGGGGTGACATTTCCTGTGTAGCCTGCGTGCCCACCCTCTCAGCTCCAGCTCACCTCGCTCTTCTTAAATTTGTCCCAGACCTTCCACCGTCACACAGCCTTCGATGCTTTCAGGATACTGTCATGCTTATACGTAACAAATAACAAATGAATACATAATAAATAATAACTGGGGACCTAGGCAATGTTATAGTCAGGAAAGGGCCTTGGTGGCTAGCTAGTACAGCCTCTTCCCTCTTCCATTGCACAAATGAGTTAACTGAGCAATGAAGGCCCTAGAGAATTGTCAAAGCTCCAGCCGCACGTTATTACATACACAACAAATACAACAGCAGCTAACAAAATGTGAGTTTCAGAATAATCTTGTCGACTATTCATTCAGGGCTCAGGAAATGCTTCTTGAGACCCTTTGACTTGGAGGGCTCAACCAGAGTCAAATGCGCCATGCTTTTAACGTGCTTCCGAAGGAATGTTAGGTCCCATTTCGGTACGTCCTAGGTGTCTAGCATTGCCATCCCTGAGGCCCAAGTTTTCCCCGAGGAAATTCTGTCATGGGGCCCCAGTTCCTCTGGCGTGGTGTCTGGGTGCTCCCGAGTCAGAGCTCAGATGAGGGACAGCCTCTCCTCGCTACACCTCTTGCTTCTGCCAAACACACAGGCTGAGCGGGGCCCATTTTGTGGGGCCGCTGCCAGTGTTGAGCCCAGCATTGGTCATGGTCCTGTGCGTGGAAGAGACAGGGGCGGTTCCGGGGCAACACCCTCGGGTAATCCAGCAGGGGTAGGGTTGCTGCCCCTCGAGTCGATCCCAGGGTGCTTTCCAAGGACATGAGCCCTGAGTTGGCTGTCTCTGGAAAGGAGTGTTCTTTTGAAGAGGAAAAGTCGGTTTCAAGAACCCACCTTTGTGCATGTTCCCGTCTAACTCTGGTGGCCTTTCCAAATATGTCGCTTAACTAAGCTAGACAACTTGAGGTCACCCTCAGAAACATGGCCACATTAGCTCGTGGGTGGGCAGTCCCCTTGCTCCTTATTCTGCGGGCATAACACCGGGACCCCATGGGCTCAAGGTTCATTTAGCAACTGGACCATGCGATTGATTCCTCCATGATTGTGGAACTCAACGAGCACCTTGACCAGCTGGATGGGGCTGGGATGAGGAATTCTTTCCCTCAAAGCCAGAGAACACACACCACTCCACAGAGTTCTCTGGGGACTTATGGGGACAATGAAGGACCTCGCTCTCCACCTGGAGTGGAGGGTGCACTTGGGGTGCCCTTATCTCCCGGACAAGTTTTCTCCCATTCACCGGCGATTCCTACTAACGAGGATCTCCCAGCGGGACCTCCAGTCAAAAGGGTTTCTTGCAATGGTTTCTTCCCTCCCAGTCCCAGTGATCCAAGAAGCCACCCCTATTCAGGTACACTGGAAAACAAAGGCTTTAGCTAAGCATCCAATTGCCCTCATGGGAAAATTCATACAGGGATAACCCCTGACTGTAAGGACCTGGCATCAGCTCCAGAGTGTCCCAGAGAACAAAGGCCACCAAACCATGACAGCAGGCCCATGATATTACCAAGTACCACCTTACACTTCCAGATATGCCTGAACTAACACCCGAAACCAGCACAACTGGAAACCCAGTGATCCTTAGGCCTGGACCCGACTGCTCTACACCCATGGCTCCTAACTCTGGAAAGGTTCTGAAGTCCACCACACTGCAGAGGCCCCTACGAAAACGTGGAGGACAGGTGCTTTAGCAACGGCAACAGTTTCAGGGAAAGGCGGTAAGAAGAACCAGGAGTGCTGTCATCAGTCGAACTCAGACTGCTGAGGCCAAAGCCTGTCAGCAAACATGTCTGCCTCCAAAGCAGAGATCCTAGTGCCCACCTGTTGGTTCTCATTGGCAACAAATCATACAAGAATTTATCCAGAATCTGACAGGCCTTCCTCATCCTTGTCGCCCATGAAGCAATTGACAGAAAAGGCTCTTCTTCCCAAGCCAGAACCCGCCAACCCGATATGGGCCTGAAATGCTTGCACGTTCCTCCCAACCCAAGGAGCCCTTGAAAGCCTGACTGCGGTTTAAGGAGACTGGGGATTCGATAAGGGCCCCTAGCTGGACGCAATGGCCATGAAGCTCTAACCTGGGCCCATGGCTTCCCCAAGCTCCAGAGGCTGCCAGACATTTGGCCTGGGCCAAATGCATGGGCACATCATGAAAACCCTCACCGACCCAGCCCACCTTCCCCATTTTAAGCAATGGTGCACGGGTGCTCTGTTCCACTGACGTGGCCACCTGGCATCCATCGTTGCCCCTCTTTGGGAATGGAGGATGTCGTGGGGCATGGGGTAGTCCTTACTGAGTACACAGTCAAGGCCCACCGTGTCACCCCAAACAGGATTTCTCAGTGAAATACGGGAATGAACCCAACGCATAAAGCAGTTCTACAGAACACAAAGGCTTCAGAGGTGGTAACTGCTGCACAAGGTGGAGCCTGTGCCCATCGAAAGACACAATGCTGTGCATACATTCCCCATGATCTCAAAGAGAACTCTGGGTTTCTACCAGACACCACTGCTCAAATCCCCACTTCCAAGGATTCCTCTCCTTAAGGACTGGCTCAACTCCTGGCCTGGGGAAGGGGTCTCACCCACTATCAGAGGACTCTTCATGGGGATTCTCCTTCTCTTTCTTCTTCTAACCCCGTTGTGTTGTTTCCCACCCCATGCCCGGTCTCTGCAGGTGGTGCCAGGAACCCTTCACTGCAGTAACTTCCAGAGGACAAATGGTCCTTTCCGCTCAGGAAGATCCAGTCACAAGTTCTCCCCTGCACTCAGCGACCTCTTCCTTTTACGACTCTGACAGAAGAGGCCTCCCCCAGCTGGGCCTCTGCCACCTGACCAGCAATGACCCACACGGAGGGACAGCTCTATGCCCCTATTCAGCAGGAAGAAGCTACAGAAGATGAGACTGTCTTCCTTCAACAACCTTAACCACACAAAGCTCTGCACTGGTCAGGGGCACACGAGGAAGGAGGAGAAGGCTAGCTGAGCACCAAGCAGGCACTGGCACGCCACACTGCCCCCCAACCTGAGATACGGGGGACATCCCTCAGGCGCTCTGACTGCTCTCAAGCTGAGGAAAGGAAAAAACAGATTCTCCACAGATGGAGATCAAAACCCGGCAAGACCGGAGTCTCCCTCGGTTTTGAAAAGTCCTCCTGATTCTGCAGGAAGAGGCTCATTTAACGAGAGCCTAGCGACCTGACAGAGGCCCGGATCTGCCATTTCCTGAAGCCCTGACATCTCCCTCCCCTCCATGACACTGAGGGAGCCTGAGGCCGAAGGAAATGTCCGTAGGACAGCTTCTTTTCAAACCTCCAGTCCCTTGGGAAGGACCTGTGAGAGGAGGAAGGTAACATTCCTCCAGGAAGCTCCGCGCCATCTTTCAATTCATGCCTTCCTATCAGGAAAAAACACCTTCCCTTCACAAGAGCAAAGCCTCCCGTATCCTGGGTGTCCTCTGTCCTCCTGCCACGTTCTTGCAAAACCTCCCTTTTGCCTGACCTCCCCCAATGCTATCCCAGAGAGTCAGCCTCCCATCACGACCCTAGCAAGCAACCCTTTCTACCCAAGGGTCGTATCCCTGTGCTTTAATAAAATCACATCCTGCCAGCAAAGCCATCTCAAGTGCACCCTCGATGTATGTTCAAGAAAACCTTAACCTATCGACGTATGTATATCGCGCAAGGATGAATTGCCACAAGATTCAACACATGGTTTGTGATCTACCTCTCATGTGTCCTTAATTCTACTAATATTGTCCTTACAAAATGCAAAGGATTTACAAATTAATTACATGGTTAGAAATATTTCTATTTACTTCACATATCGGAGAATGACAGAGCTAGAGAGAGTGCAAAACAAAAACAGTCAGGGTCGCTCAGCAAGGAAGATGGAGAAGGGTGCTCAATACAGGGCTTGATATCCAGCATTCAGGTATCCTACCTCAGCCAAGGGCAGATGCTTACCCAACTGTGCCAACCGGGGGCTGGCAAATTAATTTCATCTTTTACAAAGAAGCTCTTCTGGAAGACCTGTTGGGATCAGGGCAGGAAAACCTCGACAGTTCAGCATCAGGCAGTGAGGGCTTCCTCCCTGACTATGAGAACATGGGAGCCCAGGGCTTTTCTCCACCACCAAGTACAGCTATATATCTCTGGGCCTGAGAGGGTGTATGACCACAGCAGATGTGGAAATACTCCCCGATTCGGTAGATTTTAGAACAGAAGGGGGTTCTAACGGTCCCTTCCATAAACACAAAGACTGTCCAGGAATGCCTCCGTGGTTCTTTCAGTTAAGGGACCAACTTTTGGCTTTGGCTCCAGTAATGACGTCAGGGTTATGGGATTGAGCCCGTGTCAGGCTATGGAAGGCATGTGGATCCTGTTGAAGTGTCTCTCTCATCCTCTGCAACTCCCACTCCGCCCACAAAAAGAAACATAGAGATAGAGAGAAAGAGAGAGAGAACACGTGTGCGGAAATCCACTCAGACATCCATTTGTAAAGATGCCCGGGATTCTTTGCTCTAGATGTATGGCACAATGAAGCAAGTGTGGGCAGATTGTTGATCGTCGAGAGAATGTCTATTCAAGGTCAGGTTGCAATAACTCAGGATTCTGCTATCAGAGGCAACCTGGAGCTCAGAAGTATTTTGTGGGGCAGGGACTTGCAGAACCTTCTCCACATGTGCAACTAAGTCATCTTCCACAAGCAGCCAACTCTAAACATTCTGGTTCAGGGTACCTCTCCAAGTTAATCGACAAGGGGTATTTTTCCCTCCAGAAGAAAGACAGAAGCTGGCAAAAAAGATACCCCAGTCAAGGCCTAAACCTCAACCCTGGCAGGAGGTTCAGAACCATGACAACTTACAACTGTGATATACATCCACCAGGGAGATGAAAGAGGTCACATTCCTGTATATTTTGCACTTGAATCTGCACTGAAGAGACAGAGGCCAGACGTGTTGGATGCTGCCAACGAGGTCCAGTCACCTTAGTTTCGAAGCACCACCTGTAAAAACAGGGAGAGCTTTTAGTTGAGGTCTCAGGAACCGCACTTGGGAAGACACAATGTCACACAAAACTGAAAGCATGCCCCTCCCTTCCAGCAGAGAGCACAAACTCAAAGAGGCCAAAACCACAGAATCCCGAAATTTAAAGATTTAGCATTGCTGCTGGCAGACCTTCAAATGATACATGCACGGTCAGCTGGCTACTGGGAGTTCCACGATATCTTTGCCAGACCCAAGCAGGAGGATGTGGGCCAGGAAATGGCCCAGAGGTCAATCACCATGTGCAACTAGTGACAGGAGTCTAAATAAAGTTTCTGCTGCTCCCATAAACCAAACAGAAGATCTGCATAAACCCTATTTCAACTGCATTTTGCATGACCGTCCTAGGGTTGCTTACTTCTCCTTGAATCTTCATTCACCTTTGACATGCATTCTCATTCCTCTACCCTGTAACTTCAATGACACGGAACTCCCATTGGAGATATGCATATACTCTACCTCCTCAATGTCTTTTCTACTCTATGTGAGTGACTCTGTTAGTCTTGCTTTCTTTCTTTCCTCAGAACTCTATTTGGCTGAAATGAGCCTCTGGTCTTCCTTTCTAAGACATGCCTCTCATGGACCCTGGAACTCAAAAAAAGAAATAAGAAACCAACAACTAATTACCACACAATATGAATGTAACCTATACCTTGGAGATTGAAGTTGCTTCACTCCTAACCAGAGACTATGCTACTGACCTAAAGGGCAAGCCCTCCAACAACCAGCTTCTAGAGGATTCTGGGATGATTTTGGGTATAGTTCTGATAGGATTTTCCCAATCTGAAAACACTGCCACCCTACAAAGAGGTTCCCAAACCTGATTATCAACTAAACAGATTCAGAGCTTCATGGGACCCATTGTGAGGCACATAAACGCCTGGCGGTGGTGGCAGCGGGTGCCAGTCCACATGGGTGATGGCTTTCAGTTTAACAGATTTGGGACGGTTTCTTAGATGCAAGGAGGCAGCCGCAAGCACACTTGGTTTCTTAGCATCTATTCTAAGCCTGGCAGGCATAGTGATGGACTGTTCCATACAGATTTTGGAACCCTGCTGTGCTGGAACTTCTCATGAGGAATCTCTAGAGTGAACTTTCAGTAGTGTGTCCAGGCCAAAGCGAAGCGCAATACTCCCATCAGACTTGACTGCAATACCTGTCAACTTGGGTGGATTCCTCTTCTTGAGGTCCCCCAAATATCCTGAGGTTCCTATACCTGCCACAGGTAACATTCCCTACTCATCTGGCAAGGCTCCTGAGCACTGTGTCATCGAGGTGTGAAGCCGCTATTGAAAAGGGGCTACACAAAGTCACCCTTAATTCCTGAAAATTGTCTGGTCATTATCTGAGTCTATACACATTACTGTCAAATTGGACATTTCACTCAATCCCTTGGTAAAATAACCAATGTTTCTAGCGGTGTCCTGTTACAGGAAAAAGGCGCTTGTGCTGAACTTGTGCTAATAATCCTAAGTACCTTGGAAGAAAGAATTCTCCCTGAGAATTTCTGAATGATGGAGGGTTCAGGAAGGGAGAGAAGTTAAATTTTCCCATTTGTTCACACAGAAATACTTCATCACATTTCTGTAGATCATGGATATTTTCAGATAAAGTTTCTCTAAATCTGGAAGAAGAAATACTCAAGAACCAGCAACATTTCAAACAAGAGTCACAAAGGTAGGCTCATGTTCCTCAACTCACTCAGTTCCCCTTTACTAATTCTTGATTGGCTTGAATGCAGCTTTTCCATGAGTTCTGCAAACCTGTACCCAGTTGAGTTTGAGAATTTTCACGATCAGACACTAACACCCCACAAGACACATCACCGTGTATAGTCACAGGCATTTAATGGAAAAGTAGGGATAAAAGGCCTGTGGACACACACTTAATGAGATATATTTTCACCTAACATAGAAGGCAAGACATCAAAATGGAAGCAGAGAGGCCACAAGACCTGCATCCTTGTTGCCAGGGCATGGCGTGTCCATGAGTTTCTGTATCTCCAAGCCAAATACGCTCATGTCTTCTGAGCTAAGGTTTCTGCTTCTAGAATTTTCTCCCAAGGAGAAAATCAGAGAGGTTGTAAAGGATTTGCAACAGCGTTTACGGAGGCTTCCTGGATAATGGCGAAGCCCTGCAGCTCACCGCCTTGCCCAAGGCCCACAAACCTGTTCAGTGCCCCCTTTGCATCCACCATGGTCAGGCAGGTCTAGCCCCTTCTCCCCCTGTTGCACAGCACACCCTCTCCTGGTGTCCACCAGGTCGCTCAGCCTCTGTGTTCCATGTCCTCAATGGATCTCTTTGGAAGAAGGTAACCCGCATAGTGGTGGAAAGAGCAAATATACTCCTTCCCACCCTTTCTCCCTCCTTGCACCCAACCAAGGTTTCTGCAGAGACATGCAGATGGGGTTCTTCTTTTGTGGCGCCTCCAAGAATCCCCTTGCACAAAACCTGAGCCTTAGCACATAGCAGGCTATTTTGGTCTCTACCCCACCGCCCACCTCAGCCACGGGGCAGCATTCCACCTGCCAGCCACCTCAGAAAGAACTAGTTAGCTGCTCTCTGTCCAACGCCCAGGTGCTGACCTAGACATTTGAAACTCCTTTCAAATGAGGAGGAGGAGGAGGAGACACACCCATGGCACCCAGGTGCCTGAGTGCACGCCACATCACACCATCTACTTCAGGGTTGTGGTGATGGCAGACTTCCCACTGTGTGCTTTTTGCCCTGAGACATGCCAACCCTCCAATGCAGCAGAGAGCACAGAGCCAGGCTTCAGCCCCCCAGTGACCTGGCTGGCTGCCGTGGCTGCATGAGCCTGCCTGCCTCCCTCCCTCCCTGGCTCCAGTCCTTTCCTATGGGCATCTTCCAGGGCCCTGGGACTCTGGCTCTGCTCCAGTGCCCCAAGCCCTGGGTGCAGGCTGTCAACAGGCAGTTGAGGAACCACAGACTCTGGCTGCAGGCCCTGTGCTCCCCTCAACCCAACCACCGTGGTAACCAACGTGGGCCCAGGTGCCAGATCAGACTGCAGCCCCCCGCCTTCCTGCTCAAACACAGGGGGCTCTTCGGAAGCAAGGCATGTCATCCCCAAATACCTGCTCCCTAACCCCCTTCCCACCAGCCGAATAACCCCTAGGGACAGATGTATAGAGAAGCCAACATAATCTACACTCCAGGCACTGCATTTCACTCAGCCTCTCATGGTACGCAGGTGGGTCAGAGAAGGATTCAGCATAACAGCACAAATAACACTTGAGTAGTGAGCAAATGTGTTTCTCCCAGGGCGGCAACATTTCCAGATAGGCCTGGTTGTTAGTCTACCTGTGCTCCAGTAAAAGCCCTGCTCTGACATTGATGTGCAAGCCACAGACCAAGAGTACCTCTGCAGGTAAATGGGCCCAAATGTATCCTGGATCCTTTCATTTTGTTGTTTTGATTTTGCTCCAAAGTCCAGGGAGATATCTCTGGGACATGGATGGGGCTCTCCGTTCAAGAGCACAGGTGGTAAATGAGCCATATGTTCCCCTCAACACCACTCCTGGGACAGGCCAAGTCAAGCTACCACTCGTGTGCTACCCTGTGGCCTCAGCAGGGCCAAAGCACAGCCTGCTCCCTGGATGTGGAGAGAACAGGGATGCAGTCTCTGAGCCACACATTCTGAAGCCAGAGCTCTAAGGGAATTATGCATGTGGGCTGGTGGTAGCACAGAAACTGGCAGGCACCACGCTGCCCTGAGAGCCACGCAGGATCCTGGCAGCCTCAGATTGGGGGTCCAGTGCCTGCTCTGCACTCCAGATTGCCCCTGCTCTGTCCTGACTCAGACCTAAGCTGGAACCCTTGTGGTCCCTCCAAGTTCAGGTGGGATAAAAAGGGCCTATAGTAGTTGGGGTGCCCCTGGGAAGGTAACCCCGAGGCAGATCCCGGGATGAGGCTGGATGGCATATCAGGGGCTCACTGAGATGGGAACCCACAGCAGATTGCTGTGGGAACAGCGAGCCCAGTGTCTGTGGAAGGTGTCCACATCACTGCCTCAACAGCTGTGTCCCTGGAAAATGACTGAATCTGTCTGTGCCCCATGTCTTCTGTAGAACTGGACCTCACAGCACTTTGTCCCCAGAATTTGGTTAAGGATAAACCAAGACAATGAACAATAAGCACCTCACCAGGGCTTGGAACAGAAGCGCCATCCAGGAAGACTTATCTCCCTAGGATTGCTTGGTAGGAAACCTGTTTTGGAACCCCTGGCTCAGCTGTTCATGTGGTCTTGAACATCAGAGAAAAAGCACCTGGCTTCAGGGAGCCTCCCTCCAACATGGTGACTCAGAGCCACCCTGATCCAGTTACACAACCTCCTCTCCAGGGACATTCCTGCCTATCTGGTAAATATCGGGCTATGTAGACACACTACCCTGCAAGCCCTGTCCCAGGAAGCCTTGGGCCCAGCTGTCTTCCCACATCACCAGGACAATGGACCTGGGCCTCTGGCCTTACCTCGCTTCTCAGTGGTGATGATGGTGGCCTCTAGGGGCTCCCCCAGGCCTGCCTCATCTTGATCATCAGCCTGAAGATGTACGCTGACTCTGGGTCCAGCTCGGTGGCCATGAATTGCCTCACCATAGCACCCATCTCCACTGTGGTGAACGTGCTGGAGTTGCTGTTGGCCAGGCAGTAGGCAATCTGATACCCTATGGGTGGGACAGGAGGGCCACGCATCAGTCTCATCACCCCGCTCGGACCCCAACTTTCTGCCACCACCACTCTGCCCTGTTTCCACCAGTCCTTCATCCTCTGCCAGCATCTGAGAGGAATGACACAGCCGCAGTGGCAGATGGAGCCTCTGAGTGCTGGGCCCCCATGACTCTCGTTCCCCTTCATCCATCCCACCACCAAGATATGGAAACAGTTTCATCTCTAGTGATTCAATTCTTAAATAAAACACCAGTACTCACCATATCAGCCATTTAAAACCTCCCAAAAAACCACGTTTCAGAACCAGATGTCTTTTATGGTAAATTCTACCATTCAGGGAAGGATTCATACCAGTCCTTTGCCCGCTTTTCCAAAAAACAGAAGAGAAAGCTTCTAAAGCCACTTGCTGAGGCCAACATTACCCTGATACAAAAATAAACGAGGACACCCCAAGAAAAGAATCTTATAGTCCAATATCCCTGATAACTATAGATGTAAAAATGTCCAACAAAATACTAAAAACCCATGTTCACCAATATGCTGAGATGATCATATACTATGATCAAGTGGGATCTTGCAGGAATGCAACGATGGTTTACAGGAGCACATCGATCAAAGTGATATAGGACATTAACAAAATAAAGAATAAAAATGATGTGATCATCTTGAGAAGCAGGGAAGCATTTGACAAACTTTAATATCTATTTGCAATCAAAATTCTCAACAGAGCACGTAGACCAGGAACATACCTCAACACCAAAAAGGCCATATATGGGCCACCTGGGTGGCTCAGTGAGTTAAAGCCTCTGCCTTAAGCTCGGTCATTATCCCAGGGTCCTGGGATCGAGCCCTGCATCGGGCTCTCTGCCCCTCTCTGCCTCTCTGCCTACTAGTGATCTCTCTCTCTCTCAAATAAATAAATAAAATCTTTTTTTTAAAAGACCTTATGCAACAACCACACAGATTACGTCACATCCCATACTGAAAAGTTTTAGCTGTTTCTATTTCCTCTAAGATCGCCGAAGTTAGGAACACTGTCACTTTTTCCTTGCCACTTTTACTGAACACAATATTAAAAATCGAAGGCAGAACAATTATGCAAGAAGATAATCAGAAGGCATCAAAACTGGAAATAAAAAAGTTAAATGGTCACTATTTGCAGATGATACAGAATATAAGGAAAACCTCAAAGAAGCCAATGAAAACTTGTTCAAACTATGACTAAATTCAGTAAAGGGACAGGATACAATATTACTACCCCAAAACCTACTGCATTTCTATACACTAATAATGAATCATCAGAAAATAAATTAGGAAGATCATCCCACCTTAAGTTGCATCAAAAAGAATAAAATACCCAGGAATACACTTCACCAAGAGGTAAAATCTTGTATAATTGAAAACTACAAGACAGTAAGGAAAGAAACTGAAGGCAACACACATAAACCGAAAGATATCACATATTCATGGGTGAAAAGAATTAATAGTGGTAAAATGTCCATACTTCCCTAAACCATCTACTTTGTAATTACTATCAAAATTCCAAGGACATTTTTCACAGAAAGAGAACAGAAGGATCTAAAAATTTGTATGATGCCACAAAAGACTCTGAATACCAGAGCAATCTATAGAAAGAAGAACCACACTAAAGGCATTGCGCTTGCACTTTTCAGACTAATGACAAAGCTTGAGAATCAAAACAATCTAACATTGTCATAAAAACAGACACACATCACCAGAAGACAGGAGAGAGCCCAGAAGTGAAACACATATCTATGGTCCGGGACCTTTATGACAAAGGAGCCAAGAATAAACAAGGGGGAAAAAACAGTCTCTGTCATCAATGGTGCTGGGAACACTGGAGAGCCACATGCAAAAGAACAAAACTGCACCATTTTCGTACACCATACACAAAATTTAACTCAAAATGTGTCAAATACTTGAATATAAGTCCTGGAACTATAAAACTTGTAGCAGAAAACACAGGATTTGGAAAGGCCCTTGACACAGGTCTTGGTAGTGGTGCTTTTAAGCTGATACCAAAGTAAAAACAAACAAAGAAGCAAAGTGTGGGCCTACATCAAACTATAAAATGTCCAAACAACAAAGGAAACCATCAACAAAATAAAACGGTAACCTAAGGTAAAACATTTGTAAATTATATATCCAGTAAGGGGTTAATGTTTAAAATATAAAGAACTCATGCAACTCAACAGCAAAACAAAACACACAAAAACACCAAAAACTCCACAAGTAATCTAATGTAACAGCAGCAGATCCAAATAGACATTTTCCTGAAGAAGAAATACAGATGGTCTACACGAACACAAAAAGATGCTCAATATCATTAATCATCAGGGAAATGCAAATCAAACCAGAATGAGGCACCACTTCACACCTGTCAGAAGGGCCATTACCAAAAACACAAGAAATAGCAAGTTTTGGTGAAGATGTGGAGTAGAGGAAAACTCTAGTGCACCATTACTAGGAGTATAAAAGGGTGCAGCCACTATGGAAAACAGTACAGAAGTTCCTCCAAAAAATGAGAAACAGAACAACCAAAGGAGCCAGCAATTTCTGTTCTGAGTATTTATCTGAAGGAAATGAAAACACTAACTCACAAAGGTATATTCACCCCTGTGTACACTGCAGGAAAATAACAACAGTGAAAATAAAGAAACAACCTAAATGCCATCAGTGGATGAATGAATAAAGAAACTGTGGTCCATAAACAGTGGAATTCTACTCAGCCATAAAAAAGGATGAAATCTTTCGATTTACAACATGGTGGCCCTTGAAGGCATGATGCTAAGTAATACAGGCCAGACAGAAAGACAAATACTAGAAATCACATGTAGAACCTTAAACAAAACAAAAACAAAAATATGAGCTCACAGACAGAACAGATGGAGGGTGGCAGAAGTTTGGGGTTGGAGGTGGGAGAAATGGGTGAAGGGGTCAAAAGGAAAAAGAAAACAAGCCCAAATATAGCATCTTTCTTTTTCAGTTAAGTAATCTGTACCCCCAACATGGCTTAAACTCATAACCCGGAGATCAAGAGTCAGACACTCCACCGACCCAGGCAGCCAGGGTCCTGGAATTGTAGCATCTTCCGATACTCAATGTATGGAGAAAGGGGAAACTAATTTAATCTACGGTATTTTGAGGGCTACGTATTTTTTGGTAAATGTAAAAAGTAAAGAACACATTCTTCATGGTCACACACTCAGGACTATATCTAGTTCTAACATTTATCATGACACTGAGCAAGTAACTTACCTTTTTAATTTAATTATTTATTTGAGAGTCAGGGAGGACATAAACAGGGGGAGACATAAGCAGGGGGAGGGACAGAGGGAGAAGATGACTCCCCACTGAGCAGGGAGCCTGACCTGGGGTTCGATCCCAGGAACCTGGGATTATGTCCTGAGCCAAAGGCAGAAGCTTCAATGACTGAACCACCCCAATGCCCCTACTTAACCTCTTTTCTGCCTGTTTGCCCACCTCAGAGTATATTATGAATATTTGCTTTTAGAATCGCTTCTATTTAAATTTAAAAATAGTTTTTAGAATTGAGTGAAATGGAGATCACTTAGAATAGTACCTATGAGAGTAAGCCCTCAAAAAATGTTGTAAAAAATCTTATTCTGGGGGTACCTGGGTGGCACAGTCAGTTAGGCAGCTGACTCTTGATTTTGGCTCAAATCAAGAACCCAAGCTCCTGGAAGAGAGCCCTGCACCAGGCTCCACACTCAGCGGGGATGCTGCTGGAGGATACCCTCTCTCCCTCTGACCCTCCCTTCTTTAGCATATGCTTGTGCACTCTGTGTCTCTACAATAAATACATATGTCTTTAAAAATCTTATCCTGAACATTTGGTGGTTGCGCAATCATTTTCATAATTGGGCAGTATCTCCTAGTTTATAAAGCACTTTTATACACATTCTCGTATTGGAGTCAGGATATGGTCATTGGAGAAGAATTTATTGTGTTTATTTACAGAGGAAAAAAAAAGAAAACCAGACTTAGAGCAGGGGTGTGCTTTGTTCATGGCTGCAGAACTAACAGATGATCTTCTTATTTTCAGCCCAATGGAGTAGAAGAAAAAATCCAAACACTGTAACAAGAGCCAATGAAGGGCACTACAACTGATAATGGAATTAACGCAGTAAAATTATCCAACATTTATAAATATTTACCGCCCCAGCATGGAGCAACTAAATATGTAGAGCATATATGAACAAACCTAAGAGAAGCAATCAGTACCAATACCATAGGGAACTTTAATACCTCACACTTCTCTCAATGATCCCCCATCCAGACAGAAGATCACAACGGAAACATCAGCCTCAGACAACCCCTTACTTGGATGGACTTGACAGATACACACAGAACCCTCCATCCAAAAGCAGCAAAAGGAATATACTCCTCTCAAGTGCCCCTAGAACGTTCTCCACCTTAGGTCATATGTAAGGCCACAAGACAAGTCAATAAATTCCAGAAGCCTAGAATTTTCCCAAATGAGGACTTAAATCAAATCAACCATCTTTTCCAACCACAGTGGTATAGAACTAGAAATCAATTACAAGAAGAAAACTGGAAATTCATAAACACAGAGACTAAACAACATGCTACTGAACAACCAATTGGGTTCATGGGCAAACCAAAATAGGAACACAGAAATACTTTGAGGTAAATGAAAAAATAATACAATGAAACAAAATTCACAGAATGCAGTAAAACAGGTTCTAAAATGGGGCACCCGATTAGTCGATTAGTCTAGTCGATTAGTCAGTGGAGCTCTGTGACTCCTGATCTTGTGGTTTTGAGTTTCAACCCCACACTGGGCATAGAGCTCACTTTATTTTTTTAAAGATGCCATTTATTTATTTGACACAGAGCTGGGGAGAGAGACAGACAGACAGACTGAGCAAAGTGGAAGGAGCAGCAGGCAGTAGAAGAGAGAGAAAGGGGCTCCCCGTGCTGACAAGGGACCTCATGCAGGGCTCAATTCCAGGACCCTAAATTCATGACTTGAGCCAAAGGCCAACACCTAACAGATCAAGCCACACAGGCAGCCCTTAGAGCCAACTTTAAAAAAAAAAAAAAAAGTTGTTCTAAGAAGGAAGTTTATAGTGATACAGGCCTAACTCAAGAAACAAGAAACATCTCAAATAAGCAACCTAACTTGATACCTCAAGGAAACAGAAAAGAACAAATAAAGTTCAAAGTTAGTAGAAGGAACACATCAGAACTTAAATAAATGAAATACAAACTAAAAAAACAAAAGAAAGATACATATTTAAAAAAAAACACCAACAAGAATAACAGATCAACAAAGAGCTGGTTCTTTGAAAAGAACAAAGCTGACAGAGTCTCAGCCAGATTCAAAGAAAGAGGACTCATCATCAGAAATGAGAGAGATGTTCCCTGAAACCATTGATATGCAAAGGCTCTTAAGAATGTACTATGAGCAATTACACCCCAACAAGCTGGATAATCCAAAAGAAAAGGATACATTTCCAGAAACATACAACCTACTAAGATTGAATTCTAAAGAAACAGACATCTGACTGTTCAGCTGTCTACTAATGACCAGTAGAGAGATTAAATAAGAAATCAAAAACTTCCAACAAGCAAAAGTCCAGGACCCCATGGTTTCACCTGTGAATTCTACGAATCATCCACAGAAAAAAATGAATACCAATCCTTCTCCAACTCTGCCAGAAAAACAAGAGGAAGAAACGCTCCCCACCTCATTTTATGAGGCCAGCACGGCCCTTATCGAGACCTCCCAAGTATCTGTGATGAACATAAACATAAAAATCCTCACCCAAATATCTGCAAACCAAATTCTACAATACAGGAAGAGGTATGATCCAGTAAGATGTATTTCAGGGATGCAATGGTGGTTCAACATCCACAAATCAAAAATGTGCCGCATTCACAAAACGAAGGATCAACATCATAGGACCATGTCAACAGATGCAGAAAAAGCATTTGATAGCGCCGCTACCAAATCACTGCCACCCCGACCTGTGCTTCTGCCGCCTGGCTGGTCCCCACACCCTGTACCACTGCCACCCCACTGTGCCATCCCCCACTGCCACCCTGCTGCACCCCACATACCCACCGCTGTCCCTTCCACCCACCCATTCATGACATGCTGCTGCCACCAGCGCTGCCACCCTCCACCCTGCTACTCCACAGCAGTGCCCTTTTTTCCACAACAGCTAACCCTCACCACAGCTGCTCTGCTGCCCTGCCGTTGCAACTGATGCCCAGCTGTGCCACCCCCAGTACCCTTACCACTCCCTTGTGCACCCCCCAGGACTCTGCCACCCTGCTGCGCCACCCTCCAGTGCTTCTACTGCCCTGGTGCCTGTGTTTCCAACAGCACCACCACTGCTACCGTGGTCACCCTGCTCCTGCCCATCTCCACTGCCCCACCCAGCCCCCATGCCATGCTGTGCCATTGCCATGTGGCTGCTGCGCCACTAGTCCCTCCCAACCACATCCAGGCCAATCCCTCCCCGCTTCACCTCCCTGCTTTGCCTCCCCATCTGCTGCCATCTCAAGTCACTGCCTTCCTCTAATCACTGCTGCCTCACTGCCCTCCCCCCGCCATTTCTTCACTGCATACTCTCCCCTTGCTGCCGCTGTGCAGAGCCCCTGCCCTGCCCACACAGCTATTAACCTGATGCTCTTGCCCTGCTGGTCCCACCAAACACCCCCGAACTTCTCCCGCTTGTCGGCCCCCCAGCCCTGCTCCAGTGCCTCCAGATTCCCTCCCCGTTGACCTGCTGCTGCCACCCCACGCATCCCAGCCTTCTCCCAATGCTGCTACTGCCTGGGTGCCCCTGCCTCGTGACCCTGCCCTCTGCAGCACACCCCTCATACTGTCCACCTTACCACCACTGCTGCAGCTAAGCTGCTGCCCTGTGCCCGAGGCCACTGCTGACCTTCACTGTCCAGCCCCATTGACAGGCACTAAGGCCCTACCCTGCCATTCGTGCCCTACCTGTGCAGTTGCTGTGCTGCTGCCTCCCAGATGGTTCTGTCCCCCCTTCTCTGCCACCAACCGCCTGCCACCCCACATGCACCTGTGCAGCCGTGCTGTCCCACCCCGCCCACCACCATGCTCATTCCTGTCCTGATGCCCCACTACATTGCTGATACCACCCCATCTGCTCTGTCCACACCCCCACTACCAATCCCCTGCCCCTCGCCATCACTGCCCCCTTACCACTACCCTGCTTCTGATCTGCTGCCACCCTGGGTCCCACTCTTACTCCATGTCCTGCTGCTCCCCTGTGTTCTGCAACTGCTGGTCTTCATAGCCCTGCCCTGTTGACTTGCATGACTGCTCCACCTACCATGCTGCCCCTCTGCTGTTCCTGCCCACCCCTCCCTGCAGCTACCACCTAGATGCTACCCCTGTCCCCCACTCCAGAGCCTTCCCGATTTCCTAGCCCTGTTGCCACACTGCTGCCGCCCCATGAGTCCTACTCCACCTTCCCCGCACTGGTACCACCAGGCTGCCCCCACCACGCTGCACCACCATCCACAGCGCCCCCACTTACAACCACCATTGCCTCTCCACTGCTACCCTGGGTCCACGCTGCTGCTGCTAACAGTGGTCCCGCCTGTAGACATGCACCAAGCCCAGCAAAGCCAGGCCCTTTGCTTTGTTGCCTGACCCACCACACCATGACGTTGAGACCCCACTCATACCCGGCTAGTCCTGCCCACCCCCAAGGACACTACTGCCTAGCTACTCCCCTCCCCCCACTCTGATGCCTCCTGGCTGCCAAGCGTGTGTCTCCCCAGCACATCTACCACCCCCCCCCCCGTGTGGCTACCAGCTTGCTGCCCCCAAAAATGTACCCCTGCCACCCTGCGGTGCCCCCCCACAGGCCCCCTCACTGCCGGGCAGCCTCTGTCCTGTGCCCCAGGCTCTGCTGCGCTTCGCTTCCCCACCTCCTTGGCATGCACTATGAGCAGGCCCAGCAAGCCAGCCAAGCTGTCTCTGTGCTGCTGCCTCAGGGCTGATCCCACCCTCCCTATACTGCCCTGCCACCTCTAATCTCCCCACCCCCTCCAGGTGCCACACTGCTGACCCCCTCAGATGGCACACAGCTCCCGACCCACGGCCGCTACCCCTCCCTGCCCCTCTACTGATTGGTTGCCCCCTCCCCCGACTCTGGTGACCCCAGCTCTCTCCCCCACTGATCCCGCCCCCATACGTGAGCGTTTTCACCTCTCTGACACCTCCTGGCACCCTTGCAGCCCTGTTACCCTGCCCACCACGCCAAACACTGGCCTCCCGATGATGCCAGGCTGGTCCCTCCCCTCCACCCACCACCACCGCCTAGCTGCTTCCCTCTCCCCTGTCTCCGTGGTCTCACAACTGCCAGCCACATTACTGTGCTACTAGCACCCTATCCACCACCTCCCCGTGCTTCCACCACAATGCAACCGCCCACATACACCCCTGTCCCCCTTACCTCAGCTGCTGCCGCTCCACTCCGGCCCTGTGCCCCAGACCTCTGCAGCGCTTCACCTCCCCGCCCCCTTGACGCGCACGATGGGACCGCCCATCACCCGCTCCTAACTGTTGCTTCCCCGCTGCCTGGGGCTGCTCGCACCCTCCCACCCCCTCACCCCCTCACCCCCTCTGCTGCCGCCTAGATTCCGACCATCCCCCACAGATGCCACGCAGCTCCCACCCCTCCCTGTGCCACTACTGTATGTTCCCTTCCCCGCCTCTGGTGAGCCCTGCTCCCTCCTCCGAGACCCTGGCCCCGAACCTCAGTATTGCCTCCCAGTTGCAAACTCCTCAGGCTCATGCAGCCCAGCCCACCATGCCCTGACGTTGTCCACCGGCTAACGCCCGGCTTGTCCCGCCCCCAACCCTCCAATACTGCCTGACGGCTTCCCCCTCCACCCTGCTCCGTTGCCTCCCCGCTGCCAGGCATTACCGCTACTTCCGCCCTGAATATCCACCCCCTTCCCAGCGCTTCCGCCATATTGCTACAGCCCACATACACCCTGCCACCCTGCTGTGCGCCTCACCCTGCCCCCCTTACCTTAGCTGCCGCCGATTGGATGCGGCCCTGTGCCCCAGGCCTCTGCGGCATTTCGTTGCCCTGCCCCCTTGGCGTGCACGATGGTCTGGCCCACCACACCGCTACTTCCGCCCTGAATATCCACCCCCCTCCCAGCGCTTCCGCCACATTGCTACAGCACACATGCACCCTGCCACCCTACCGTGCGCCTCACCCTGCCCCCCTTACCTTAGCTGCCGCCGATTGGATGCGGCCCTGTGCCCCAGGCCCTCTGCGGCATTTCGTTGCCCTGCCCCCTTGGCGTGCACGATGGTCTGGCCCACCACACCCGCCCCCGCGTTGCTGCGCTGCTGCCTCGTGCTCCTCCCATCCCCTCACCCCTGTGCTGCCTAGATTCTACCCATCCCCCAGAGGTGCCACATGGCTGTGTCGCTCGGGTGCCACGCAGCTCCCACCCCTCCCTGTACAACTACTGCCTGCCCCCTTCCCCGCCTCTGGTGACCCCTGCTCCCTCCTCCGTGATCCCGTCCCCCTACCTCAGTGTTCTCTCCGGCTGCAAACCCCTCAGGCTCATGCAGCCCAGCCCACCATGCCCTGACGTTGTTGACCGCTAACGCCCAGCTTGTCCTGCCCCCAACCTCCCACTACTGCCTGTCGGCTTCCCCCTCCCCCCTGCTCCTTTGCCTCCCCGCTGCCAGGCATGTTACCGCTAGTTCCGCTCTGGATATCCGCCCCCCTCCCCGCGCCTCCTCCACATTGCTACAACAACATGCATCCTGCCACCCTGCTGTGTCCCTCACCCTGCCCTCCTTCCCTCAGCTGCCGCCGATACGCTGCGGCCCTGTGCCTCAGGCCTCTGCGGCGTTTCACTGCCCTGCCCCCTTGGCGTGCAAGATGGTCCCGCCCACCACGCCACCACCCCCCGCCGTCCCCCCCCCCACCGTTGCTGCACTGCTGCCTACGGTTCCTCCCCACCCTCACCCCTCTGCTGCCTAGAATCTACCCATCCCCCAGAGGTGCTGCATGGCTTCCCCGCTCGGGTGCCACGCAGCTCCCACCCCTCCCTGTACAACTACTGCCTGCCCCCTTCCCCGCCTCTGGTGACCCCTGCTCCCTCCTCCGTGATCCCGTCCCCCTACCTCAGTTCTCTCCGGCTGAAAACCCCTCAGGCTCATGCAGCCCAGCCCACCATGCCCTGACGTTGTTGACCGCTAACGCCCGGCTTGTCCTGCCCCCAACCCCCCACTACTGCCTGACGGCTTCCCCCTCCCCCCTGCTCCTTTGCCTCCCCGCTGCCAGGCATGTTACCGCTACTTCCGCCCTGAATATCCAGCCCTCTCCCAGTGCTTCCTCCACATTGCTACAGCCCACATGCACCCTGCCACCCTGCTGTGCGCCTCACCCTGCCCCCCTTACCTTAGCTGCCGCCGATTGGATGCGGCCCTGTGCCCCAGGCCTCTGCAGCGATTCGCTGCCCTGCCCCCTTGGCGCGCAGGATGGTCCCGCCCACCACGCCGCCCCCCCCCCCCGCCGTTGCTGCGCTGCTGCCTCGTGCTCCTCCCATCCCTCACCCCTGTGCTGCCTAGATTCTACCCATCCCCCAGAGGTGCCACATGGCTGCCCCGCTCGGGTGCCACGCAGCTCCCACCCCTCCCTGTACAACTACTGCCTGCCCCCTTCCCCGCCTCTGGTGACCCCTGCTCCCTCCTCCGTGATCCCGTCCCCCTACCTCAGTTCTCTCCGGCTGAAAACCCCTCAGGCTCATGCAGCCCAGCCCACCATGCCCTGACGTTGTTGACCGCTAACGCCCAGCTTGTCCTGCCCCCAACCCCCCACTACTGCCTGACGGCTTCCCCCTCCCCCCTGCTCCGTTGCCGCCCCGCTGCCAGGCGTTACTGCTAGTTCCGCTCTGGATATCCGCCCCCCTCCGCGCCTCCTCCACATTGCTACAACAACATGCATCCTGCCACCCTGCTGTGTCCCTCACCCTGCCCTCATAACCTCAGCTGCCGCCGATACGCTGCGGCCCTGTGCCTCAGGCCTCTGCGGCGTTTCGCTGCCCTGCCCCCTTGGCGCGCAGGATGGTCCCGCCCACGACGCCGCCCCCCTCCCCCGCCGTTGCTGCACTGCTGCGTGGTGCTCCTCCCATCCCCTCACCCCTCTGCTGCCTAGATTCTACCCATCCCCAAGAGGTGCCGCATGGCTTCCCCACTCGGGTGCCACGCAGCTCCCACCCCCTCCCTGTACGACTACTGCCTGCCCCCTTCCACGCCTCTGGTGACCCCTGCTCCCTCCTCCGTGATCCCGTCCCCCTACCTCAGTTTTCTCTCCTGGCTGCAAACCCCTCCGGCTCATGCAGCCCAGACCACCACGCCCTGACGTTGACTGCCCGCTTGTCCCGCCCCCAACCCCCCACTACTGCCTAACGGCTTCCCCCTCCCCCCTGCTCCTTTGCCTCCCCGCTGCCAGGCATGTTACCGCTACTTCCGCTCTGGATATCCGCCCCCCTCCCCGCGCCTCCTCCACATTGCTACAACAACATGCATCCTGCCACCCTGCTGTGCGCCTCACCCTGCCCCCCTTACCTTAGCTGCCGCAGATCGGGTGCGGCCCTGTGTCCCAGGCCCCTGTGCCCCAGGCTGCCCTGCCCCCTTAGCACCCACGATGGTCCCGCCCACCACGCCCACCCCCCACTGTTGCTGCACTGCTGCCTGGGGCTCCTCCCATCCCCATGGAAGCAAACGAATGTTACAAATTAAGGCTACTTTTTGTTGTTCTGAACAATCAACAGATAAACATTTTCTATCACACCCCTCTTCATAATAGTGAATTCTATACAATTCTGTTATTAAAATGGCTAAAAGTATAAAATTATGTTTTAAATGTCATGTAAGTGGACTTCAGAGTGAGATATGAAAAAGTCAAAGAAATAACAATCCTTGAAAGAAAGTGATGAAAATGGAAGAATTATTATTTTCTACCAAAGGATTTTCTCTTAAGTAGAGGAAGAATTTTGATATATAAGGCATATGGAATGAGCCGTTGTAGTAAATTTTGTATTGTATGTATGTAAATTGACACAAAATAAATAGAAGTAACATACCATGAATAGATAAATTCTGTTCCAGGAACACAGGGCATTCCTGTTCCAAAAAATATATATAAATCTACTCTTATTCATCAATTGGTGAAATATGAAAATAACAATTATTTCAATAGATGAAGATAAAGCATTTGGTTAAAAGTGTTAGTAATTAGATACAATGGATAATGGCATATGCAAGCTACATATAGAAAAACTCAATAATTTCTTTTACATAAGTAAATGGTAGTTACAAAATGTAATCATTACATATAACCAACAAAAAATGCTTGACTTTATAAATATAAACATAAACCTGAAATATACTGCAAATATTAACCAGATAACATACTGTGAGATATTTTTATTTACTCCTTAAAATTTTTTCTATGTTTAAAATTTCTCTACAGTGAAACATCAAAACTACGTAGATTATGAAAAGGAACATAGAGACCAGACCTCATTCACAACAGCAACAAAAACTTGAAAAATATCCAAGAGTAGCTTTATTTTTTTAAAGATTTATTTTAGAAATAAAAAGTGTGTGTGTGTGTGTGAGAGAGAGAGAGACAGACAGAGAGATAGAGAGACAGAGAGAGAGAGAGAGAGAAAGGGGGGGATGGGCAGAGGCAGAGAATTTTCAAGCAGACTCCCTGCTGAGCACAGAGCCCAATTCTGGGCTGGATCCCAGGAATGAAAAGATCATGACCTGAGCTGAAACTCAACAACTGAGCCACCCAGATGCCCCTTCAAGAGTAGCTTTAAATGAGAAGAAATTAAAATTAGATCAATCTTAAATATGTAAGAATAAAAAGGAAGAGTAGGAGAAGGAAGAGAAAGAAGAAAGACAAGAGCAGAAGAAGAGTAGTCAACGAGTGGTATGAATTTTACTAAAGCTGGCATGGGACAAAACTAGAAGAAAGAAATAACTTCATTAGTAGTATCTTTGTGGTATGACCAAATGTAGTTTGTTTTTATTCTATATGCTTGAAAAAATATCTTCCTATTTTTTTATTTCATTTTTAACTTTAATATTTAACATTCAAAGAAATATTTTGGGACTTCAGGCAGGAATTTTCCTCAACCACACTGCATCCCCAAAGTTTTTCTATATGGTTGATCCCCCACCATATCTTAGGTCTTGGAGATGATCATTATTTTCTCTAACATGAACCAGTAATAATAGACAATCCTGCATCATGTTTGTTTCTTTTATTGTCCTTACCACAATGAGTCCTTATTAACTTAGTTATGTACATGTTAAATGTCTCTTGATCTCTCACTTATCACTAACTCCAAAAGGGCAGTCAGCTTTTGTTTTCTTCACCAATATATAATCAATCGCCTAGCCCATGACACATTAGGTAGGAACTCAATAAACACATTTGGATGAATAAACAATGTAAATGAGGAAAGTGAAATTGTAACAGAGTTTGGAAATTTAACTGACAAGCTATAAGTACAAAACAAAAACTGATTTGCTGTACAAATGGTTGCAAATTTGTCATGACAAAACTGGCCATCTGTGTCCAGATTTTGTTTTCTGTAAACAGATTCTGTAAGTCTGTAAGTGAGTGACTCTGTAAGTGAGTGACTCCTTATATTTTGCACCCTCGGGAACAAAAATGTCTCATTCTGATATCTCTGTTAATTTATCTATTATTTTTTTATATCCATAAACTTATCTTTGAAAGAGAAAAGAGGTCATCTCCAGGCTATTTCATCTTCCCAACTACCGGTTCCTGAACGCCTTTCCTTTCATACAAAGAGTATTATCTGTGTTTGGACTTTGTTCCTCTCCTTTAATATGATGTTGACTATTGTTGGTCTTCTTCTTTCAAGTAAATTTAGAATCAGTTTGCTGATATCCATAAATTAACTTGATGGTATTTTGACTGGGATTGTCTTGAATCTACAGACCAATTTGTGAAGAACCTGCATCTTGACCATATTGAATCTATTTATGCATGAATAAGGAGATTTTCTCCCATTCTTTTGCTCATCGTTACTTTTCATCAGCATCTTGAGTTGTTCTTATATAGATAAATGGTTATGTTTCCCTTTCTCCTGCTAGAGGCATGAGGAAATTTTTCTCCACTATTAACTATGAGGACCTGGTAGAAACCCTGGAGGTAAAACTCACAAATGTATAGAGGCCCCCTATGGCTGGGTCCCCTTGGAATTTGTTTTTATTTTGCGGGGCTTGTCCCCACTTAGAGTTCTTATGAGAGTCATATCCACACTAACCCTCCAAGCAATTCACTAATTACAGCTCAGGTTTCCCAAACCCAGGACTGGTTTCTGGGGAAGTTTCTGCTCTGGAAAGTTGTAATTCTCTGTGTCTGCCTGTCTGTCTCTCCAGTTTTAGAAGCAGTGATTGTCCATGAACTCACTCTCTGAAATATCTAAGGAGAATTGCTTATTTTTCAGTTTATTCAGCTTTTTAGTTGTTGGGATGGAGTGACAATTTCTAAGCTCCTTATTTCTCAGACCAAATCAGTTGTGCTTATTTTCTTTTAAGATTTATTTATTTATTTGAGAGAATGAGAGAGAGAAAGAGGTGGGGGGGCAGAAAGAGAGGGAGAGGAAGAAAAACTCCTAAGCATACACCCACTGAGTGTGGAGCCTGACACAAGGCTCCATCTCATGACCCTGAGATCATGACCTCAGCCAAAACCAAGACATCACCACCCAGGGACCCCAAATTTTGCTTATTTTTTAATCAACATCTTCAGGTCTTGAAAACCCTTATCTCTCTTTTCTAACTTGCCTTTCCAATGATTGCCAATTAAGTCACTCACTGAACAAAAGTTACAAAGTACCTGCTAAATTTAGTAAGACCTCTGCAAACTGAAGGGAATTATACAATAATCTGTAACCAAGATGTACCTACTTTTATGATTTTATAACCCAGAGGAATAAACCTCAGTGAATTTCTTCCATTTCTATTACCTGACTTTTCGATCTAGTTAATAAACCATTTGGCCTCAGGATTATACCTTTTCCATGTAGATTGTGATATCATATAAGAACATTTTTAAATGTTTAATGAAATTTATTTTCAGTAATAAATGAAGCAAACACAAAGTTAAATTTGTTGTGGTCCCTGAAAGTAATTTCAGTCATGAATTGCAAAAGTTTGTCAATAGTTACAAGTGGGAAATACATTAGCAATAGAAAGACAATGCACTGGGGAGAGATGATTAAAGAAAATTGGATTTAATACTGGTAAAATGTATTTTCTTTTAAACAGAAAGTCACTACTTCAAGTTACCTCTAAGTTTTAGGCAAAACAGTGTATGATTTTTTTTTTATTTATGTACTGCGATTTAGATAGAACAAAAAGTAATTTGAGAGTTTGCTATGGTAACAAATGTGAAATTGCCAAAGTAGTAGTATGACACACTCAGTTAAAAGCAGTCTCTATGTTTGCCAAGAGGATCTGCACTGCAACACACTTCAAGGATTTTAAATAAGTCTATCTAACCAAGTGGGAAGTACTGTAGCCTTTCCAGAAATACAATATTACCTTGTTTTACCTATTTTCCAAGTAAACACATTCCATAATTCTTTAGGAATATTGTAAATTTGTTCTAACAAAAACCTAGGTGGTAAAAAAATATTCATCATGTGATTTAAATAAATACTTCTCAAGGAAGCAAAAGCAAAACCGATTTTTGGGGACATCACCAAGATCAAAACCTTCTGTACAATAAAGGAAACAGTCAACAGAACAAAGAGGCAATCCACAGAATGGGAGAAGATATTAGCAAATGACAATATAGACAAAGCGCTGATATCCAGGATCTATAAGTACTCCTCAAACTCAACACACAAAAAACAGATAATCATGTCAAAAAATGGGCAGAAGACATGAACAGACATTTCTCCAATGAAGACATACAAATGGCTAACAGACACATGAAAAAATGTTCATCATCACTAGTGATCAGAGCTATTCAAATCAAAACCACATTGAGATACCACCTGACACCAGTTAGAAGGGTCAAAATGAACAAGACAGTAAACAACATGTGTTGGAGAGGATGTGGAGAAAGGGGAACCCTCTTACACTCTTGGTGGGAATGCAAGCTGGTGCTGACACTTTGGAAAACAGTGTGGAGATTCCTTAAGAAATTAAAAATAGAGCTTCCCTATGACCTTGCAATTGCACTAGTGGGTATTTACCCCAAAGATACAGATGCATGAAATGAAGGGCCATCCATACCCCAGTGTTCATAACAGCAATGGCCACAGTCACCAAACTGTGGAAAGAACCAAGATGCCCTTCAACGGACGAATGGATGAGGAAGATGTGGTCCATAGACACTGTGGAGTATTATGCCTCCCTCAGAAAGAATGAATAACCAACTTTTGTATCAACATGGACAGGACTGGAAGAGATTATGCTAAGTGAAATAAGCCAAGCAGAGAGAGTCAATCATCATATGGTTTCACTTATTTGTGGAGCATAACAAATAGCATGGAGGACAAGGGGAGAAGGAGAGGAGAAAGGAGTTGAGGGAAATTGGAAGGGGAGGTGAACCATGAGAGACTATGGACTCTGAAAAACAATCTGAGGGTTTTGAAGGGGTCAGAGGTGGGAGGTTGGGGGAACCAGGTGGTGGGTATTATAGAGGGCATGGATTGCATGGAGCACTGGGTGTGGTGCAAAAACAATGAATACTGTTATGCTGAAAATAAATTTTAAAAAATGATTTTATTCAGGACGCCTGGGTGGCTCAGTTGGTTAAGCGGCTGCCTTCGGCTCAGGTCATGATCCCAGCGTCCTGGGATCAAGTCCCACATCAGGCTCCTTGCTCAGCAGGGAGCCTGCTTCTCCCTCTGCCTCTGCCTGCCATTCTGTCTGCCTGTGCTCGCTCGCTCTCCCCACACCCTGATAAATAAATAAAATCTTTAAAAAATAATAATAAAAAAATAAAAAATAAATAAAATAAATAAAAAATGATTTTATTCAAACAACAAGACCCGTGGGCAGAAAGAGCTCTCGCACTTGGGTTATGGAGGTGGTTGATTATAGACTGTGATGTTGGGGAGGTAAGGAAAAGGGAAGTTTCAAAAGAACTTTCATATGCTGAAGAGGACTGTAAGATATCAGAGGCCCTGCCATTGTCAGGTTAAGGTGTTTTTCCTTTTAGTAAGACATTAACAGTAAAAGACTTGGGAGCTTCCTGGAGGAATGGCACATTCCTGCTGTCACACATTCTTATCAATGAGCTTTAGGTTTAGAAGAAATTTAACTTTATTTACATTTCCCTCTGCCTCAGCCTCCCTCAATTTTAGGGAGGGAAAGATAGTGTTAGGGCTTCAAGAACTGAGTTATGTGTCTTTGGAAGTTAAGCTATTGATAAGAATTCTTCCTTGTAGTGGTGCCTGGGTGGCTCAGTGGTTTACGCCTCTGCCTTCGGCTCAGGTCATGATCTCAGCGTCCTGGGATCGATCCCCACATTAGGCTCTCTGCTCAGCGGGGAGCCTGCTTCCCTCTCTCTCTGCCTGCCTCTCTGCCTACTTGTGATCTCTCTCTATCAAATAAATAAATAAAAATCTTTAAAAAAACAAAAGAAAAGAATTCTTCCTTGTAAATCATTAGGACATTTGTACACTGAGGGAGACGCAGGTCTGGTAGAATTGTGATCTCTACCAGTTAGCTATTTGTTTTTCCTTTAGGGTAGCAGGAATGCCTGAGGACTGTCACATATCCCAAGATGGGGGCTATTAAAGCTTGCCGGCTTCTGCATTGTCCTCAGACTGCCTTCTGTTGCCTCATCAGATGGGGTCCTCTGAAGGTGGGGTGGGTTCAGTTGGGCCCGCAAATTTCTCCTGCTCTGAATCCTTTCCATGAGTCCAAATGCCACAGTTTCTTTCTGGGTGCCAGGCAGAGTCCTCTGGTATTTTTCAGATATGGCTGCCAGGTCTCTGGGGACCAAAGCCTCATAGTCCAACCAAGGGTTAGGGCTAAGGCCTAGGGGCATAGCATATTCAATAAGCCAGAGCTGAGGTGAACTTCCTGGGGGCTGAGTTGAGGGCTTGGGTCAGGGAGAGTGGCCATTTCCTGGTTCGAGTGCAGAGGGCCACTGAACATGGAGGTGGTCTCAGGTTGGTCTCAGCAGTTCATTCAACTGCTCTGAATCTTTTCCAGATTTCCAAATGGCATGGTTTCTATGTGGGTGGCAGGCAGAGTCCTGTAGTATTGCTCAGGTATCCCCAAAGTGTACAGCTGACTTCCAGGCTTCTGGGGACAGAAGCCTCAATGTCCAACCGAAGGTTAAGGTTAGGACCTAGGGTCATGGCAGATATGATCAGCCAGAACTGAGGAAAACTCCTGAGGGCTGAGTTGAGGGCTTGGGTCTGGGTGAGGGGCAGACTTCTGGTTCTAGTGCACAGGGCCACTAAATATGGGGAGGTGGCCTCAGGTTGGCATGCAGATTTCTCCTGTTCTGAATCCTTTCCAAAGTTTCCTTGTGGGTAGCCAGTGGAGTTCTCTGGCTTTGCTCAGGTGTCCCCCGTCTGTAGGGCTTGGGATCTGTGCTTTGGGGTACAGAGGCCTCAAAGTCCAACCTCAGGTTAGGGTAAGGGCCTAGATGCATTGTAGGCCTGATCTGTGGGGGGTGAGGTGAAGCCTCAGAGGCTTCCCGGGGGTCAGGGGAGTGTCAGACTCCAAGTTTGTGTCCTGGGGCTGTGGTGATTGGGAGTGGCCTCATTTGGGCATACAGATTTCTCTTGCTCTGAATCCTTTCCAGAGTTTCAAGTGGCACAATTTCCTTCTGCGTGGCAGGCAAAGTTCTCTGGGTTTGCTCAGGTGTGCCCGGTCTTTGGGCTTGGGAGCCAGTCTTCTGGGACAGAAGACTCAAAACTAAACGAATTGTTAGGGTTAGGGCCTAGGGTCATGGCAGAGGTCAGGAGACCCTGAAGCATGCTTCCCTGGGGCCCAAGTTGAGGGCATGGTTAAGGGGAATGTCAGGCTCCCTGTTGTGTCCAGGGGCCCCTAAAGGTGGGGTGGATTCAAGTGGGAATGCAGATGTGTCCTGCTCTGTGTCCTTTCTGGAGTTCCAAATGGCAGGGATTCCTTCTGGTAACAGGCAGAGTCCTGTGGTATTTTTCAGATATCCCCAATGTGTAGAGCTTGGCTGCAAGACCGCTGGGGACATAAGCCTCAAAGTCCAACTGAGGGTTAGGGATAGGGCCTAGGGGCATAGCATACCAAATATACCAGAGCTGAGGCAAATTTCTTGGTAGCTGAGTTGAGGGCTTGGGTCAGAGTGAGGGTCAGGCTTCTGGTTCAAGTTCCAGGGGCTACTGTATATTGGGGTGGACTCAGGTTGGCATGCAGATTTCAACTTCTCTGAATTCTTTCTAGAGTTCAAAATGGCATGATTTCCTTGTCGGGGGTAGACAAAGTTCTCTGGCTTTGCTCTGATGTCGCCAGTCTGTAGGGCTTGGGAACCAGGCCTCAGGGGACAGAAGCCTCAAAGTCCAACCTCAGGTTAGGGTAAGGGCCTAGAGGCATGGCAGGTTCATTCAACAGGAGGTGAGGTGAGCTTCCTGGGGTGTGGAGTCGAGGGCCTGGGTCAGGGGAGTGTTAGAATCCAAGTTTGTGTCCGGGGGGCCATGGTCATTGGGAATGGTCTCATGTGGACATGCAGATTTCTCTTGTTCTGAATCCTTTCCGGAGTTCCAACTTGCTGGGTTTCCTTCTGTGTGGCAGGTGGAGTCCTCTTGGATTGCTCAGGTCTCTGCAGTCCCTAAAGCTTGGGAGCCAGGTCCCTGAGAACAGAAGACTCAAAGCTACAGCTATGGCATGGCAGAGATCTGCAGGTCTTGTTGCTTCTGGGGGCTGAGTTGAGGCCCTGGGTCAGGGGACAGTCAGGCTGCTGTTGTGAATGGGAGCCCCTGAGTGTGGGGTGAATTCCAGTGGGAATGCAGATTGGTCCTCCTCTGCAGCCTTTCTGGAGTTCCAAATGGCAGGGATTCCTTCTGGGAGGCTAGGGGAGTCCTCAGGTATTGCTCAGGTATCCCCAATGTGTAAGGCTTGGGTGCCAGGGCTCTGGTGACAAACACTCAAAGCCCAATTAAAGGTTATGTTTAGGGCCTAAGGGCATGAAATGCCTGATCTGCTGGCACCGAGTCCAGCTTCCTTTGGAGCTGAGTTGAGGGCATGGTCAGGCTGAGTGTCAGATTCTGTGGTTTGTAGCAGCAAGCCTCTGAAGGGGGGGTTGGTTCAGGTGGACATGCAGAGTTCTCCTGCTCTGAATCCTCTCGGGAGTTGCAAATGCCATGATTTCTTTGTGGGTGCCTGGTGGGGTCCTTGGTATTTTTCAGATATCCCTGATGTCTGATGGCCCAGTGTGTAGAGCTGGGCTGCAAGGCCTCTGGGGACAGAATTCTCAATGTCTCACCAAGGGTTTGGGTAGGACCGAAGGGCATGGCAAACCTGATCAGCCACAGCTGAGGCCAACTCCTTGCGGCTAAATTGAGGGCTTGGGTCAGGGTGTGTGTCATGCTCTTGGTTTGAGTTTCTTTTTGGGTGGCAGGTGGAGTTCTCTGGGTTTGCAGAGGTTGTCCCCAGTGTGTAGGGCTTGGGAGCCAGGCTTCTGGGGATGGAAGACTCAAAGCTAAAACCATCACTTGGTGTAGGACCTGGGGGCATAGCAGACCCAATCTGCAGTCTTTGACGTGAGCTTCCCAGGATGCTGAGTTGAGGGCCTGTGTCAGCATGAGTGTCAGACTCTGAGTTCATGTCCAACGGACCACAGAAATTGGGGGTTGCCCCTGTTGGCATGCAGATTTCTCCTACTCTGAAGCCTTTCCAGAGTTTGACATGGCAGTTTCCTTCTGGGTGACAGGCAGAGCCCTCTGGTATTGCTCAGCTGTCCCCAGTCTCTGGGGCTTTGGAGGCTGGCTCTTCGGGGGACAGACCTCTAAGGAACGCAACTTAGGGTTAGCATTCAGGTCTAGTGGCATGGCAGGCTTGGCCTGGCAGTGATGTGGCAAACTTCACAGGGGTCTCCTATGAGTGTGTGCTTTAAGGTTAATTTCAGGTTCTGGGTTTGTGTCCAAGGGTGCACTAAATTTGGTCATATCCTCTGATGGGCATGGAGATTTCTACTGACTGTATCCATTCTGGAGTTCCAAATGGTTGCCAGCTGTAGAAAACTGTGCCATCTCAAACTCCAGAAAGGACTCAGAATAGGAGAAATCTGCATGCCCATATGAGGCCATCCAAATTTCAGTGGCCAGCTGGACATAATCCCAGATTCTGAAACTCACCCTGACCCACCCTCTCAACTTAGCCCTCTGAAAACATCAAAACACCACTAGGAGATGCTGTCTGCCATGCCCCTAGGCCCTAACCATAACCATATTTGGCATCTGAGAAGCCCATCCCCGTGATGTGGAACAAAGAGAAGGAACTGGGGCATTGTCAGAGGACTCAGAAGGAAACAATGCCATTTGGATCTCCAGAAAGGATTAATGGCAGGAGAAATCTTCATGCCCACCTGACGCCGCCCCCACATTCAGTGTTCCTTAGTAGAAACCTGGAGTCTGAAACTCACCCTGGCCCTGATCTCATCTCAGTCCCCCCCAGGAAATTCTCCATTGTACCTTCAGCTTGGTCCTGCCATGCCCCAGGCCCTAACCCTAACCCCATATTGGGTTCTGAGGGGTCCAACTCCAAAAGCCTGGATCCAAAGACCCTTGAGCAACACCAGAGGACTCAGCCTGCCACCAAGAAAGAAACTGTGGTCTTTGGAACTATGGAAAGGATTCCAAGTAGGAGAAATGTGGAAATCCCCCTGAGGCCACCCCAACATTCAGCAGCCCCATGGACAACAATGCAGAGCCTGACACTCATTCTTAAGCAAGCCATCAAATCTTCCCTCTAGAAAGGTCAAATCAAAGCTGGCAGATTAGGCTAGCCATACCCCTAGTCCCTAACCCGTACCCTAGGTTGGGTTCTGAGGCCTCCATCCCCCAAGAGCCTGGATCCAAAGACCCAAGGATTGGAGACACTTGAGGAATACTAGTGGCCTCAGCCTGCCATCCACAAGGAAACCATTCCATCTGGAACTCTTGAAAGCATTCTGAATAATAGAAATCTGCATGCCCACATCTGGTCACCCTGACATTCAGGGGGCCCCTGGACACAAACCTGGAGCTTGACACCCAACCTGAGCTAGACCCTCAACTCAGCCTCCCATCAAGATGCAATGAGCACTAGCAGTCCACACCTGTCATGCCACTAGGTTATAATCCTGACTGGACTGTAGGTTTAGTTCTGAGGCTTCTGTCCCCAGAGGCCTGGGACATAAGCTGTCTAGACTGAGGAGACCAGAGCAATCCTAGAGGGCTCAGAATGCCCCCCAGCAAGAAACAGTGCCATTTGGAAGTACAGAAAGAATGAACAGCAGAATCTGTTCTGAATCTGCAGAACCCACCGTGAATCTGCACGCCCACCTGAGGCCACGCCCATATGAGTAGACCCCTGGACACCAACCCAGAGCCAGACACTGACCCTGACCCATGCCCTCATCTCAGCCACCTGGGAGGCTCTCCAAAGCACTTTCAGATCAGTCCTGCCATGCCCCTAGGCCTTAAGCCTCACCCCAGTTTGGATACAGAGAGGTCCATCCCCAAGGGCCTGGCTACAGAACCCAAGGGATTGGGAGTACCTGAGCAAGACCAGATGGCTGAGCCTGCCACCCGGAGGGAAACCGTGCCATTTGGAACTCTGGGAAGGATTCGGTGGAGGAGAAAATTGCATGCTCAACTCTAGCCACCGCACATTCAGCAGGCCACTGAACACAAACCGGAACCTGACACTCCCCCTGAACCATGCCCTCAAAACAGCCCCCCATAAACATGGACAGAGCATGCTGTCCCAGACCTGCTAGGCCCCTAGGCCCTTACCCTAACCCTGGGTTCTGTTCTGAGGTTTCTGTCCTGAGAGGCCCACATTCAGCAGTCCCCTGGACACAGACCTGGAACCTGACACTGACACTGACCCTGAACCATGCTCTCAAGTCAGGCCCCTGTAAGCCTTGCCACAGTGCTTTCAGATCAGTGCAGCCATGCCCAGAGCCACTAACCCTAAGCCTAGGTTCTCCCTCCTCTATTTTCTGCACATGCTATTGTCTCTTAGCCAGTAAAGAGATTACCTATAGGTATTTTAGAGCTCCATTCAGGGTTAAAAGATGACCTGTTTATAGAGGGTGTCATCTCTCTTTCACGATGCTGGTTTTTCCTCAGAGGTAAGTGAGTGCTGGTTATTAACAAACCTGACTTGAGAGTCACTGGTAACTTGAGATCCTAGTCTCCACACCACGGAGGGTGGGGTGGAGGCGCTCGAGCCTGAAGGCGGACCAGTCCCAGGCTACTGCCTGGCTCCAAGTGAGACATGAAGCCTTGGAGTTCTCTTTCCCCATCTTTATGTCATGGCGATGATAGGGGTGATTGGATGTGTCAAAGAATTTGGCATTTTTTAAAAGATTATTTATTTATTTATTTATTTGACAGAGAGAGATCACAGGTAGGTAGAGAGACTGGCAGAGAGAGAGAGAGAGAGAGAGTGAAGCAGGCTCCCTGCTGAGCAGAGAGCCCGATGTGAGACTCGATCCCAGGACCCTGAGATCATGACCTGAGCCGAAGGCAGCGGCTTAACCCACTGAGCCACCCAGGCGCCCCAGAATTTGGCATTTTTAATGTCTCTTCATACCTGAGAAGTAATCCGGCATATATTACAGGAATGTCAAATAAAAATGTACAACATATTAGACATTACTTTTTTAAAGAGAAACTGCTAGGCAAAAAAGATACTTTGTGCTGTCAAATATATAAAGAATTGATTTCTTTTAAGTCATCTTGTAGATACAAATGTAGGCTTCAGATGACCTCAGAGAATATTCTTTTCTAGTTCGCAACTGTTACTTAAACTAGCAACAGAAGGATCATCTATCTTTCCTCAAAGTTTTTGGTAACAACAACCCTTCAAATAAAAATCTCTGAATGCTGATAAAATGAATTATTAGTTTTGATCCTACCATGTTATTGATTGTGAATCTTTGAAGCACATAAAAGTGAAATGTGCTTTGGGTGCTTGGGTGAGTCAGTTGGTTACATATCTGATTTTTTTAAAAGATTTTATTTATTTATTTGACAGAGAGAGAGAGGGCACAGCAGGGGGAGCAGGAAAGGGAGAGGGAGAAGCAGACTCCCCCACCCTCATGCTGAGCAGGGAGCCTGATGTGGGGTTCAATCCCAGGACCCTGAAATCATGACCTGAGCTGAAGGCAGCCACTTGACTGACTGAGCCACCCAGGGGCCCTTAGTCTCACCAAGATTTTAAAAACATAGTATTTTCCTTTTTAGGAATTCCATTTTGTCTTGCCATAAAGAGGAAATTCTATTAAAACGGACAAAATACATGATACAGAGTTTCTAGACACCATGCCAAAGTGACACAGACTATAGCTCCTGAGAGAAGGAACACTAAGGAGTGGTTCCTACAATTGCCTAGCGTTCTGTCTAGGAACGATTTCCTGACTTCAGGGCAGGCACCTAGAACGTAGCATGGTGGCCCCACTATGATGGAGAAAAAAACACTGGCAAGTGGGGTGACTGAGGTGGCTGAATCCAGCCCTCCAGCCAGTGCTGGGCGTCCCCCTGCCTTACGCCACAGCCTTCTCTGGCCTGAGATCTGAGATAGGTTGCTTTCCCCCAACTAAAAACTAGAAAGTCTGTCTTGTTGTTTTTTGGTTTGGAAGATATGAATTTTAGGCAAGGAGAGCTGGGAAGGTGGCGCACAGGGTAAAGAAGTTTGGGAGTCCTATGCTATGGGAAGCCAAGTCCTTGTTGGCACCATGTGGTGGTTCTCAAGTGAATAGTTATCAGCAGGCCAAATGCCAAAAAGACATTTTATTTATTTATTTATTTTTAAGATTTTTATTTATTTATTTGACAGACAGAGATCACAAGTAGGCAGAGAGGCAGGCAGAGAGAGAGGAGGAAGCGGGCTTCCTGCTGAGCAGAGAGCCTGATGTAAGGCTGGATGCAGGGCTTGATCCCAGGACCCTGGGATCATGACCTGAGCCAAAGGCAGAGGTTTTAACCCATTGGGCCACCCAGTAGCCCCCCAAAAAGACATTTTAGAATGTGGGCCTTAAGAGGACATTTGGACATTTTTTTGGAAACTGTGACGCTGAGGAGATCCTGGCCAGGCTGAGGATACTGGATCTCATTGTGCTCCTAGCCCTTTGACCTTTCCCTGAAGCCCCTCAATAAAACGGTTTGATCCTGCCCCCTTCAGAATAGAACACTGGCGCCAATTGCACCCTGAGAGGTTCTGTGCTATACATTAAGAAGCACCATCTTACCCTCTGTTTCGGTGATCTTGGTCTGTCCATAATTCCCGATTTCTGGAACTATAGGATGTGAGGTCTTCATGGCAGCCACATCCAGTACCCAAGTGCCCTGATTTCTCCTCTCTCATCTGGTATGACTGTCTACACTTATAAAAGATGGGATCCCAGGGACGCCTGGGTGGCTCAGTTGGTTAAGCAGCTGCCTTCGGCTCAGGTCATGATCCCAGCGTCCTGGGATCGAGTCCCACATCGGGCTCCTTGCTCTGCAGGGAGCCTGCTTCTCCCTCTGCCTCTGCCTTCCACTCTGTCTGCCTGTGCTCGCTCTCACTCTCTCTCTCTCTGACAAATAAATAAATAAAATCTTTAAAAAAAAAAAAAAGATGGGATCCCAGAACGTTTTTAAAAAATATTTTATTGGGGCGCCTGGGTGGCTCAGTGGGTTAAAGCCTCTGCCTTCGGCTCAGATCATGATCTCAGGGTCCTGTGATTGAGCCCCGCATCTGGCTCTCTGCTCAGCAGGGGGCCTGCTTCCTCCTCTCTCTGTCTACTTGAGATCTCTGCCTATAAAATAAATAAATAAAATCTTTAAAAAATATATGTTATTTATTTATTTGAGAGAGAGAGAGAAAGAGAGTGAGCAGACTCCCAAGGGGTTAGAGGCAGAGGGAGAGGGAGCAGGCTCCCCACTGAACTGCAAGCCCCATAGTTGTGGGGCTTGATCCCAGGACCCTGGGGTCATGACCTTCATTGAAGGCAGACGCTTAAGGACTGACCTGGGCACCCCGTCTGGAAGTCTTTTCACCAAGGCAGAGTTCACTGCTGAGGACGAGCTGTGCTTCCTTTCACCTGGAGCAGAGGTGCTGGGATGCCTGGTCTTGAGAAGGATGAGACCGTTATCCCGGAGTGGTCCACGGAAGATGGGGCCACCATTAGTTCCAGCCCCATCTTTGACTAGCGTCTATACCAACCACAGAGTGGGGAGGAGGGAGGCAGAGGTCTGACAGCAGTAAGCTTGAAGAACAAACTTCTCCTGGGGGACCCACCAACCTGACATAATGACACTTTATGAGAAATATCAGGTTCCCCACTGAGTGCAGAGATCATGACCTGAGCTGAAATCAAGAGTTGGAGTTCTCTCTCTCTCTCTCTCTCTATCTATCTCTCTTTAAGATTTCACTTATTTATCTGACACAGAGAGACAGAGAGAGAGTGCAAGCAGGGGGAGCAGGGAGCATAGGGACAGGGAGAAGCAGGCTTCCCTCTGAGCAAGGAGCCTGTCATGAGTCTCAATCCCAGGGCCCAGGATCAGGACCTGAGCCGAAGGCAAGTGCTTAACTGACTGAGCCATCCAGGCACCCTGAGAGTTGGAGTCTTAACTGACTGCACCAACCAGGTGTCCCAAGGAGGCTTTATTTAGAGGTCATGGAATTGAGGACAAACCAGCAAAAGGACTGAGAGGAAAGAAAAACTAGGGTATAGGAGCAAGACCAGGGAAGTCATGTGAAGAAAGTATTTCAGGGAGAAGGTGTTCAGCAGTGCGAAATGCTGCTTTAGGTCAAATCAATGAGTCCTGAGAACTGGCGTTGGTTATAGCAATAAAGAAGTCAGTAGGGAGCTTACTCAAGAGAAGTTTTGGTGGGGCAGTGGGGGCAAACATTTAATTTAAGGAGGTTAATGAGAGAACAAGAGGAGCAAAACTGAACACAGCAAATATAGATAACTAGTTTAAGGAGGGTTCTGTAAAAAAGAAAGAAAAGGGGCACCTGGGTGGCTCAGTTGGTTAAGCGAGTGCCTTCGGCTTAGGTCATGATCCCAGCCTTCTGGGATCAAGTCCCATATCGGGCTCCTTGCTCAGCAGGGAGCCTGCTTCTCCCTCTGCCTCTGCCTGCCATTCTGTCTGCCTGTGCTCCCTCTCTCTCCCTCTCTCTCTCTGACAAATAAATAAAATCTTAAAAAAAAAAAAAAACAAGGCAGAAATAGGGCCAAGAAGTGTTTTTAAAAGGTGGGAGTTCTTTCAACATGTTTTTAATACTGATGAAATCCGTCAGCAGAGTGGGAAATCCATCATGCAGAACACAATGAGAGAATTGTTAGAGAAATGCCTTTTGGTTGGCAAAGGGAGCAGAGCTGAGTGTAAGGGTGGAGGCACAGGAGAAAAGGCAGATGCAGGTCAGTGGGTAGGTGAGGGAGTGGGAGACATGGCTATACTTTGGTTTCTATATGCTTTTTGGAAATGAAATACAATTTCTGGTTAATGTACTTCTTTTTTAAATACAAAGATAGCCATGGCAGAGGTACTGACCCTGGGATGAAAAGAGTATCTTTATAATCTGAAAAGTCTGCACATTGCTAATGAGGTCACCATGAACAGTAAGACAATGGTGTACTAATATTCCAAGACAGCCCAGTGGCTTTTCTCCTAAATAATTCTTTCTGACACTGTTATACGGACATTTTAAAGTGTTTTTCTTAAAGTTATTAAAATAACCCCACAATAATTAGTTCTTTTTATCTAAACATCAGCCAGTTGTTAGTTTAGATCTTTGAGTCAGAAAGTTTTTCTTGCTATCTCTTTTTTCTCAAAGTGTGTTACATTCCTGTGTCCTGGGCATTAGTATGTGTAGTCTAGTCTATTTCAAAAGTTGGTAATATATGGCTATTGATTGCTCCAGTCATTCAGTTTGCAATCTATAGCTACTTTCCAGTTCAAGCTATTAAAGTGGGAACATGGGATAACAGGCCATTTGCTGAGTTGCAGATACTGATGCTCATACTGCAAATGGGAAAGGATAATTCTAAAATGTTTAAACAATGTTAGGAAAAGGCTTTTTGTTTGATCATTGGATGAAAAAAAAAAGGTCCAAGTAGAGTGTTCTGTTTTTTTAAGTGGAATCACTGAAAGTCAGGATTGAAAAACTCTAAAAAATCACCTGGTCTCATCATTAATTTGATGCTTATGCTCCCTTATAATCCCCCAACCCCCCACCTGCTGAGTGGTGGTTTGTCTTTAGCTCCAGCAGCAGGGAAGTGACTACTTTATTCCTCTACATCATAGAAATTCATCAACAAAAACACATTAGTAGCTTTCTATTCAAAATTATTTTTTGGAGCAATCAAGAGATTTTCCATTTGTTACTCAAAAAACATAAATCAGAATTAGGCTTTTTTATGTAGATACAAAATGGGATGTGCAGCTGGCATACATATCTTGCAGAGTAGGGGGAGGTGCAGAGAATCCTCAGCTAATCCTGGTATGAAGTACTAGTCCTTTCATAGGTGAGTGTACACAAGGGTCTACGGAGTCTGAGCTGTAGGGTGCTATCCCAAAGGAAGGCTATCTTCATTTTCTTTCTTTCTTTTTTTAAAGATTTTACTTGTTTATTTGACGAGAGAGGGAGAGAGAGAGAGAGAGAGAGAGTGTGTGTGTGTGTGTGTGCACAACAGGGGGAGGGACAGGCAGTGGTAGAGGGAGAAGCAGACTCCCCACCAAGTAGAAACTAACCCCATGTGGGACTCCATCCTGGGACTCTGGGATCATACCTAAGCTGAAGGAAGATGCTTAACTGAATGAGCCACCCAGGAGCCCTATACTTTCAATTTCTTCCATAACCTTGACAGTGCTATAGACACTTCTCTTGTCTCTGCCTTAGTACAAGATATCCGTATTGCTACATTCAAAATCCCACCCTCCTGTGTCATAATTGTGGTCAGAAGATTGGACTGATGATCATTAACATTTAGTAAGATAACTGGACACCACTACACATCTTTTTTTTTTCTTGAAATCACATCATGTAGAGTGAAGAGAAACCTTATTTCAGATTAAATTTGATGTTTTGCTTTGTTTTATTCTACATGGTTAGAATTAATTCCAACTGATATAGATTTTTCCATTTATGACATGAACCTCGGGGTAGGAAAGTTGATGAAAAAATGATTTCACTGAGGAGAGAGACCCAAATCGAGCACAGGATTTTTGAGGCGGCGAAACTATTCCATCTAATAGGACAAGGGTGGATACTTTTTATTACACATTTGTCAAAACTCATCAGATGTATAACATACAAAAAACAAACCCTAATATCAACTATGGGCTTTGGGTGTTAATGATGTATCAATGTTGGTTCACTGATTATAACAAATACACCATTCTAGTGGGGGATGTTGATTATTCGGGAGGCCGTGCAGGTTGATGGGAGGGGTGTAGGGGAATTGTATTTTCCACTCCATTGTATTGTGACCCTAAAACTACTCTATTAAAAAATAATTCTGCAGGGGCGCCTGGGTGGCTCAGTGGGTTAAGCCTCTGCCTTTGGCTCAGGTCATGATCTCAGGGTCCTGGGATCAAGCCCTGCATCGGGCTCTCTGCTCAGCGGGGAGCCTGCTTCCTCTTCTCTCTCTGCCTGCCTCTCTGCCTGCTTGTGATCTCTCTCTGTCAAATAAATAAATAAAATCTTAAAAAAAATAATTCTGCAAACCTTTCAGATACAAACATAGGTTTTTGAAGAACTAGAACCTCTCATTTCCAAAGTGTTCTCTTGTCATTAAAAACCTTAGAGCCATTCTTGATAAATTAGTAAATTTCTATACATGGCAATTAAAATAGTACAATGAAGGCATTTGAAAAGAGGACTTCTTTGATAAATAATTTTGTACAGCGAAGAATCACACTAATTTAGTGGTATGATAAGCCTAGGGATGTCTGGGAAAAAACACCACAGACTAGGAGCATGAGATTGTAAGACATTTTAAAAACATAACCTGAAAATTGGGGAAAAGATTGTCTCAAGTAATTGTAAAGTTATCTTTAAAATAACTGAATATTTTCTCTGTGTTTTCTGACTGTTTTATAACCCAGTGGCAATTGCAGCCTTGTAAAAATTGGTATTATTTTCTAAGAAATTGTAATTGATTTCATTTTTTTAAAGATTTATTTGTTTATTGGGGTGGCAGAGGGAGAGGGAGAGAGAACCCCAAGCAGACTCCATGCTGAGCACAGAGTGTAATTGGAGGCTCCATTCCAGGACCCTCAGATCATGACCTGAGCTGAAATCAAGAGTCAGATGCTTAACTGAGCCACCCAGGTATCCCTGTTGATTTTATTATATAGCAATATAGTGAATCCTTGGGATCATGGAAGAAAGGAGAGACATAAATGACCCATTTCATTCTTGGGGGATTAGAAGAGTCCCAAGGATGTCATATAATGTGGTGGGTCATCCTGCTTCTGTGGGGGACTGTGGATAGTCACAAACAATGAGAATCCCACTGGGATTCCAACCCTAAGAGGAATCACGTAAAAGGCACTTATAGTGCCTTGAGGAGTATATGCTATGCTCCTCTTTTTTTTTGTTTTCAGAGAAGAGCATGAGGTTTTATGTAAGATTGTAAATGCAAGATGCACATCCTGCTCAAGTAGAAGGAGAAGATCCTTAAAGTCTGTATCTATGAGAGATCGTCAGGAGATCGTCAGAAATTCCTAAACAGGAGAAAGAAAATAACACAAAATGGAAGCCAGCAAGTATGTGATTCTGTTAAGGCCAAATGGAATCCAAATCTGAATCAAGATGTTGGCCAGTGAGAGAAGTTAAGGCACAGGAGGTAGAGAGCCTACACAATAGAAACCAGACTCTAGGGCTGGAGGGAATAGGGATGAGGAGCCGTAGGCAGCAGTCTTGGGGCAAGCGTGAATGTGAGTCTTGGAAAACAAGCAGCAACACCGAGCAAGGACGAGGCGACTGGCTGGACTCAATATACATATGAGACTGAACTTGGGGAAAAAACAACTGGATCTGGAAAAAAATGAAACTTCTTGAGATTCCAATGACTGCATGGGAACGCACTGACAGGAGGGAACTCAGTTGGGGCCAACAGAGAAACACCTCCAGCCATCACCGATGGCTATCAATGGCCTTCCCTGCCTTTGCCTCTCTGACCTCACTGTCTCCATGACCTTGGCCCTCTCTACTTCCTGTAACGTTCATCTTCACATTGTAAGAACATCTGCGGTGGTCGCCCTCACACACTGTGCCCTGGATCCTATGCAGAGTGGCCTGCAGTGAGAGCTGGACCAAAGTCAGATAGTCTCAATGTGCAAGTCAGTGCCATAGAACTTTGGGATTATGTGAAGTCTTTTGCATTATAGACATTAGGTGGGAGAGTGAAATTGGCAAAATAATGATTCTCATTTTCCCAGTTATTACATTTAATAGATTACCTCTGTGATCACATTATATATTAACTTCTAACATAATGCCATGTGTTTGTTACATAAAAGAAAGTTTTGTGCAAACTGCATATCTCCAGGTAAACTCTTTTAGAAATGGAAATAATTCTAATGGGCTCAAGTTTATCAGCTTTAATGCTGTTAAGTGAAAATACTTGAGCATGTCACAGCTGAGTAAATATTAAAGAAAAACAGTGAATGCTTTATATAGATAACTAAGAGCAAGCCACAGGCCAGCCAAGGTCTTTCATTTTAATTTCTTTTAATCCCTATCTCTTGTCAAAAGAACAGAAGAAGAGATGTCCTCAGTAAAATTCAAGAAATCCTATCACCAAGCCAAAATTCCCTTCATAACTAAGTTACAGGTGGAAATTGACTTTTTAAAAAATTGCCATTGGCAGGTTGTTAACACAGCAGTACTATCTGCAAATACACTTGTTTAAACACAACAGATTGCCTCTACTCAGCAGGCTCATTAATCACAGTTCAGCTTGCTATCAGGAGTGAAAATTACTGATGTTATTAAATTTCCACCCCATTACCTTGACTTTCATTTGGAACCACACATCAATGATTTCCTTCACTAGAAGTCACGAGTTCACCAAGCCAAAAAATCATCAAAAAAACACAATACACTTGATGGTATCTTGGAAACCTAAACACCCAGTGCAAAGTCTCTTAAGCATTATAGTAATCTGCTCGAGACCATTCTCACACCATTGCTTCAACAACCTTGGGTGTAGACATTTCAAATAGTGTTTGAGGAAAAAAACAAAATGCTTAAAGTAATGAATTTCCAACCAACCTCTGACAAGTCTGTTACTGTCCTCAGTCTTTTTGATAGTTCCCAAATACACCTCTGCTTAAGGACCTGGAATCCCTTGCCTTAATGAAAAGCCTTCAGCTTCTTCTTACTGCCTTCTCCAGGAATGTTCCTGTCCAATGACCCTATTTCTCAGTTGTCCACAGGAAACGTTCAGAGGTACCCAATCCAGGATTGGTTCTGAGACAGATACCTTCTAAGAGAAATTGAGATTGTAAGAAATAGTAATCAATAGACAAACGTTCATCAACTATTGTTCATGGGAACTGAGATAGCCACTAAAGAGAATACAGTACAAGAAGACAGAGTCTTCTGAAACTTTACCGTCCAGATGTCTATAATACATGTATATGCAGCAAAAGCTAACTCTTGATACGGAATAGCAGACTGTTCATGCTAAATGAGTATCACAGGTGGGAACAGCACAGGACTCTAGAAAACTCGCTCCAGATCACGGGATGAGATGGGCCATCCTCTCAGAGAAGGCAGAGGTGTGGGGTAGGAAGGAGGGGAAGGGAAACAAAGGGATAGAAAGGGATGGGGAATCATTTGTATTTGAGAGCTAAATGGAGAGATACTGCAACAAATATTAGTTTGGTTTTGTGCATGCCGACAGTGTGTCTATATTTCAAAAATGAGTAAGATTAACCTTAAGCACATTTTGACACTGTTCATTTAAAACCTAAACCACACGGGTCATCCTCGAGACACATAGGTTGATTCTGTTTGGCTACATTAAGAATCATGGGGAAAAGAGTCATGGCTAGCCCTAGTGGAATTACATCTACACTAAGATTGTCCCTCCAGGATAACCCCCTCCCATAATCTGACCCAACCAAATCAATGACAAATTCTCATTGTTTGTAATGAGGGCTTTGTACTGATTAGTTTCATAGCTGGCCCTGCCCTTTCTCAGATTAATAGATCTGGGAGGCCCATAAATTCTTCAATTTGCAAAATGATGTCACTTTTAAGATACCTTAGTTCCAGAAAATTAGGTCCATCCAATCCAGATGTGGCTGGCAAATTGTTGCTATTTCCAGTATCTGAATACAACCATGTCTTCCTGAAGGAAAGGGTCATGTCTGACCAGCATCTCTTCCATTTTCTTTCTTCCTTTAGGTTTGTTTACTTGGAACGAGCACATGCATGAGCAGTGGGAGGGGCAGAGGGAAAGGGAAAGAGAAAATCTCAAGGCTCCACATTCAGTGCAGAGCCAAGGCAGGGCTGAATCTCATGGCCCTCACATCATGATCTGAGTCGAAATCGAGAGTTGGAGCTCCATTGACTGAGCCACCCAGGTGTCTCCCCCACCGCTTCCCTTTCGACTAAGAATTGAAGGTAGTAGCACTCACTGTTGATTTGTGCAACATTTTGCTCATTCCCTGTAGACTTTCAGGGTTGTCAGTCAATGCGCTTGTTCCCTCCCTCCAAGCTAAATTCTAGAAGGAATTTGAATTTTGATAGGAAGGACAAAGGACTAAAAGCAATTGGCATTGATGGGTCCAATGGCAGTGCCCTGGGAAAGACTCTGTTTAGTGCCCCTGAATGCTGTCCTCACTAACTTGCCTTCCTGGAAGCATGAACAGTGAAATCTTCCTTGGTACTATAAGCACTTTTACATTTTTGTCATTTGCTACTTTTTCTTGAAAAGTTTAGCAGGAGCTGATTTTTCTTTCAACCATTGAGAATTAGTGTTGGCACTTTCTCTCCTCTGTCACAACTTCTAGCCACAGCGTTCAAAGTGGCAAAGTTCAAACTGAGTGTCACCGTGGAACTCTGCTGGAAGCAAGGATGACATCACCGGTACCTTGCACAATGCTGGTTTCACTGTTGTGGATTTTAGGGAAAGCAAAGGTACACAAAGAGGCAGGGGGAGAGGACAAATGGAGCAGTCTGTTCACAAAAGAACAACCCCCCCTCCTCACACTCGTACCAATTAACGGTAAGACAGATCTCAGTAGACGTCATTAGGTATGCATTTGGGTGCACCATATCTCGTGCAAAATACCAACACTTTCTAATTTCAGTTGCTTGTTACTTCCTGGGTTTGATAACCAGGAAGACAATAGCTATTGGACCCCCTGCACTGGAGTTCTGTGACCCCTTACCTCCTTCCAGCCACTGACCACTCAAACTGAACAAATCTAGAAGGACTCTAACTACAGACCATGGTTGCTGTCCTTGATTGCAAAAGCACTAGAGGACATGAGATGAAAGGTCCACTAGAGCACCTGAGATTTTGTAATAAGAAATTGTATAATCTAAACTTTTTTCCTTTTTTTTTTTTAAACCAGAACAAAAAATTCCCAGGATTTTTTTAAATAACATAATCCCACAATGTATGTGTTAGCAATAAAATCAAATGTGGTGCAGAGATGAGGAATCTTGAAAAAAAAAAAAAACTCCATTGGATTGGACAAGAGAAAAGCTTTAGCAGAATGGGGAGAGATCGTATTTATATAAGGGACAAAAGGAAACGGGAGGATAGAAAATAGAGGTTTGGCAAAGAAAAGAGGAAGCGTGAAAAAGTAGCTGGAAGAGTCCAACAAAAATTCCAAGCTGCTGAAGAGGAAGAGGACTGACGTGGCTCACCTGGTTGAATGCTCTGTTGTCCCTGGTTGAAATTCTTACCATCTTTTAAACCAGGACCCTGAATTTTCATTTTGCACAGGCCCCTCAAATAATGAAAGTGCTCAGAAAGGTGTAACACACTGTGTGTTGGCTGATCAATGTCCCCCAAACATGTGTATACCCCAATTCCCAAAATGTGCGTTTGTTACCCTATGTGGCAAAAAGGACTTTGCAGATGTGATTAAGAATTTTGGGGTCTGGTGCCCACCTACCTACCCAATAAACAAGCTCTGTCTCCTGAAAAATTGAAAAAAAATTTTTTTGAGGTGGGTAGATTATCCTGGATTATCTGAGTGGACCCTGTGTAATCACAGGGGTCTTTATGAGAGGGAGGCAGTAGAGTCAGGGTCAGCAAGACAAGGAATGTAACAATGGAAGCCTAGGGAGTGAAGATGTGACAGTGTGGTGTACAGTTATGAGCTGTTAGGAACGCAAGTGGCTTCTAGAAGCTGGGAAAGGCAAGGAAACATAGTGTCCCCTAAAACCTTTAGGAGATGCAGCCCTGCTGATCTAATTCGGACTTCTGATTTTCAGAACTCTAAGATAGTAAATGTCTTGTTTACACCACTAAATGTGTGGTCGTTACCGAAGCAATGGAAGTCTAATACACACCGCATACGTGTAAGCCGCCTTATTGCTAGTTCTCTAGAAATCAAGGCTATTAATAAAACGAATAGCAGCTGTTGTTGAACTTCTTTTGTTCTGGCGCCATCCTAAGCCCTTTATGTAAGGTCTAATGCAATCCTAAAACAGGGTTTGGGTCGGTTATTATTCACAGACGAACAGACTGAGGCTCGCAGAGGTTAAGGAACCTCCGTCTTTCTGAAGCCCCGTGAGAAACTGCGGTATTTCGGAGGCGGGGGCCGGAGCCAGGCCGCAGCCCTCCCAGGTCGTCCAAGCGCTCGTCCCCACCCCACACGTTATGATCAATTCCGGGGCTCAACCCTTCTTCCGCGCGCGGTCTGCTCCGCCGCAGGGAGTGGGAGCGGACCGAGGAAGGGCGGCGTCCACGCCTGCGGGCCGTGAAGTCGAAAAGGAGCCGGGGCCACCTCGCCGAGTGGCCGATGCTTGGCGGGGCCCCGCCGGGCGCCGGAGGCCGGGGCCGCCGCAGGAGACGCAGAGCGCGCCCCGGCTCGCAGTCGAAGGCCCCCCGGGGCGCGTCCCGAGTACCCCGGCTGTGCGGCGTCGGGGACCGGCCACCCAGGCCTGACCGCTGGACGGGACTCCAGGAGCCACCGCGGGGGAGAGGAGGCGGCGCGGCGCCCGGCCGCAGGAAGCGGAGCCCCGCCCGCAGCGCCTCTTGTTTTGGAGGCTCGCGTGGTTCGGCCCCATTGGCCGCCGTGGGGGAGACGGAGTTGCCGCCGCCGCCGCTGCTCCCGGGTTCCCTCCGCCGTCGGCCCCGCCCCCCAGCAGGAGGGGACCACAACTCCCACAAGGCCCTGCGCTCGGAGGGGGGCGTGGCCGGGGCGAAGGGGAAGACGGGGGCGGGGCAGTCTGGGAGATGAAGTGGGGGCGCCCGGCTCTCCGGCCTCACTCGCCGCTGCCGGGAGCCGGTGTACCCCGGCGCGGACCTCTGACCCTGGAGCCTCGCAGCCGCCGGGAGCCGTCCCCTTGGGTCGTCGCCCGGGCCGCCCGCCGTTCCCCGGCCCCGAGGGGCCCGGCCGGTCGCGCTGTGGGAAGAGGTCAGCATGAGCCAGGGGCCCCGGCGGGCCGGCGCCGGGCGGGGGGCGGCCGCAGTGCAGCTGCTGGTCACCCTGAGCTTCCTCCCTCGCGTCGTCGAGGCCCAGGTGAGCCGAGGGCCGGCGGGGGTGGGGGGACGCGGGGCCGGACGCGGGCGCTGGCGGCGAGCGGGCCGCCGCGGGGGTGCGGGCAGGGCCAGGCCGGACCCGCAGGGGCTTTGGGGACCGCGCGGGCGGGTGGCCGTGACCCGAACCGCCGCGTCCCGGGGCGCCTGCGAGATGCGCGCCGTGAGTGCGGGGAGGCGACTCTCGTGGAGGCGGCGGCAGGATGAGGGCGGCGGTGACGGTTCCCGGAGGCTTTTCCGCTTTTCCTTCTGGAGTGTGGGGCGGCGGGGCGTGTGCTGGAGCCCGGGCGGGAGTGGGGACGCCGTCCGCTGTGTGGGGAGGGACGCGCGGACGGGGAAGCCCGCCCCTCACCGGGGGCTCCCCCGCGTCCCTCAGGAGTGCCGCGGGCAGGGAGGGACGCCAGACCCCGAGACCTGGAGCTCTCGGGCTGGAGAGCCCCCTGCTGCGCCCCGGCTCTGCCGTCCCTCGTTCTCGCGGGAGTTTTCGCCGGCTGAGCCGGTCCGCGGGGTCCGGGGGTCCCGAGGGGAAAGCTCGCGGACACGGCCGGTCAGTGACGGGTGACGTGGGGAGAGTGGGCCGGCCGGAGGGGCGCCCTGTGACACCTGCAGGACAGAGTGCGCTGGAGGTCGAGGGTGTGGAAAGCCAGAGCCTTTGCCCCGAGAGCCCCGTTCGCTGCTTTCCTGCAGCAGCAGGTGTGGCTGTGCCCGGTTGCCCCTGCTGCGAGGCGGCGGAGCCGCTGGGAGGGCAGGTGTCTCGGTGGCTCGACGGCGAGCGGAGATGCGCATTTGAAGCGGTTGGTGCTCCCGGCTGAGGACGGCTGAAGCCGTGCGTGCAACCGTGTAAACATGCTTTTCGGACTTTGTTCACACACTGTCCTCCTGGCGTTATGGTGTGTGCACACAATCCCAGAAAGCACGAGCATTATATTTGTGTGGGTATTTTTTAAATGAATGATTTGGTAAAAATCTAAGGGGCAGACTTCCGGTTGCGTTATTGGTGAGCGTGCTAAAAATGCAGATTCTCTGGCTCCGTTGCCACCTGTTGCTGATTTAGTGGCTCTGGATGGGACCCAGCGATCAGCAATTTAAAACAGGCCTTGTTTGTAAGTAACTGCAACGCAGTTATCCTCTGAACTACCTTGTGAGCCCCGCTTAGAAAACACTGAACTAATGGAAATTGGAAATCTTCTAAAAAGTAAATTTTCCAAATTGTCTTTAGCAAAATTATCTTCTAGCGGTGATAGTTTTGGGGCATACATTTAGATATTTTTCTTAAAGGAGACTTTTCTCTTTTTTTTTCTTTCTATAGCCTATGTGAATTGTATACTTTGTCATCAATCTGGAAACTTCACTTCAGGTTTTTGTCATCTAGTAATTACATGTGTTACTGTTTTATAGTTGCACGTTTACTTTTATTATATCCAAATGAATACGTATCATTTTATCATGTCCAAATGAATACATATAGTTCAAAAATTAAGTATTTGTGCATATTCAAAGGAACGTTTTGTGAAACAGTCCTCAAAAGTGGATACATTTGGCTTTTGTTTCCAGTGGTATTTTCTAATACAGTATTGGAGCGTATTATAGATAGTATTTAATCTCCAATGTGTTTCAGTATATATTATCTCGTTTTATTGGATCTGTCTCCCAGAAGTGGGGCTAGTTTACTGGTAAAAGCAAATATTCATTTCCTCTGGAAGAATTTATTTTCAACCCAGGCCGTAAAAAATTCTTGAAGATACAGTGTCAAGGAGAATAAGCAGCTAATAGGCAAAATCACCAAACACTAGGCACCATGAATTAGGTATTAGAAATATAGACTATGGAAAAAGACCTGCAGTTTCTAGAGCTGAAATTAAAAACTCAATGGGTGGATTAGCTAGCTGATTATATCCAGCAGAAGAAAGGATTACTGAATCATGCTACCATGTTATGTCTTTTTCTACTTAATCCTCCAACACTTACCCTTTTCTTATCTTTGTATTTCACTAACAAAATTGGAGTAATCAGCGTAATCCTTACATGTTTACCTATTAGCTTTTGAATCCACACGTCATGACTTCCAATGGAATATCATAGATGAACTGTAAACTTTTTTTTTTTTTTTTTTTGAACTGTGAACTCTTATCAAAGGTCAATCCCTGCCTCGTCTGCATTAGGTCCCATTCCCTCTTTCAAGCACATGGCTCAACAACTCTTCCCTTTCTCTCCTGGATCATTAGTTTTTCCTTCTCTGACGGACTGTTACTGGCATTCTAAAACATGGTGTTAATTCTAGTTTACAGTTCCCTCTCAACCTGCCCAACTCTCCTGGCTCTGCTCCATTTTTCTGTTCTCTATAAAAAAAACTCATCAAAGGAATTATCCTTACTCCTTCCATGCTGGTTCTCTCTTCAACCCACTCCAGCTCCTCCGAAACTTCTCTTGGCAAGGTCTGTAGTGTCTTTCTTGTTAAAGCCAATAGTGAGTTTTTAAACCTTAGCTTTACCTATAGACAGCAGTTTTTCCCCACAGTTCATCACTTACTCTCCTTGAAATATTTGTAAGAAAGAGCAGTCACTGGATAAAGTATTTTTAAAACCTAGAAAGTTGTCAGTTGGTATTTCTACCCCCCCACTCTCCACAATTACTTAGAATTTGAAGTTTTACAAATAGTAAGCTAGAGAAATGGAATAAAATTCAATAGTTAGTGACAGGATCTTAGTAACTAGGATAGTAAAGCATCTGGAATTCTAGAGCCAAAATTGTTGTGAATGATCCTTTGCTCTTTAAAGATAATATACCTCTGACTCTTTGTGTTGTAGGGAGTTTGGGGACACATTTGCATTTCCAGAGGGAAAACATGAGAAAGAAACAACTGGGAATTTCTGGTTTCCATTTTCTGATCATTTGTGCATAGATTCCTCCAATGGATCATACAAATGATCTTTAACCACCTGGGTACCCCCCCCCTTTTTATAAAAATTTTAATCGAGGTAAGTGCAGGTTCCATGCAGTTGTAAGAAATAATATAAAGAAATGCCACCTACACTGTATCTAGTTTAACCCACTGGTACCATTTGGCAAACATACAGTGCGGTATTATCACCAGGACATTGACACTGATGCACCCGCTGATCTTACTCAGATCCCTCCTAGTCTCCCTTGCATCTGTACATTTTCTGTCCACTTTTATGTGTGCACCACCGTAGTCAAGATGCCGAATGATTTCATTACCACAAGGATCCTTCCTCTTGCCCTTTTAAAAATGATTTAATTTTTTTTAGAGAGGGATTGGAGAGGGGCAGAGGAGGGAGAGAAAGAATCTCAAGCAGACTGCCCACTGAGCATGTGCCCATTGCGAGTCTCAGTCTCATGACCCTGAGATTGTGACCTGAGCTGAAACCAAGAGTCAAAAGCTCAACTGACTGAGCCACTCAGGCACCTCTCTTCTTGCCCTTTTATAACCACTCTCCCTCCTTTCTACCCTTCTCCCTGACTCCAGTTCCTCTCCCTACTCCAGTCCTTAAGCCCTGGTAACCAACAAACTTTTCTCCATTTGAAAAATGATGTAGGGGTGCCTCGGTGGCTCAGTGGGTTAAGCCTCTGCCTTTGGTTCAGGTCATGATCTCAGGGTCCTGGTATCGGGGTCCTGGTAGCAGGGTCTTCCTCCTGCTCAGCGAGGAGCCTGCTTCCTCCTCTCTCTCTTTCTCTCTGCCTCTCTGCCTACTTGTTATCTCTGTCAAATAAATAAAATCTTAAAAAAAATGTTGTATAAATGAAATCACATAATAAGTAACATTTTGAGGTTGGCTTTTTTTCACTCAACCTGATTCCCTGAAGATTCATCTGATATGTGGATGTCTGTGAGTCCCATTTTTAAATTTAGCTGAAGAATGTTTTATGGAAATTTTGGATTCTGAACTCATTTTGTAAATATCATTTTCTGTTCTGTTAATGTATACTTTGAGTAGTAGATAAAGCATGTATTTTTAAGTGTGATTATTTGGGACTAAGTCTCATTTTTACTTTGGAAAAATTATTTTAACTATGCTAAGACTTAATTTTCTTATGTGTAAAATGCGGATAATAATACCTATTTCATAGAATATTAAAGAATAAATGAGATAACATGTAATGTTCTTAGCACTGTGCCTATCACATAAGTGTTCCATAAATGGCAGTAGAAAAATAAGATGGGGTTACTACAGCAGTATTATTATAGTCTGTGACTTTTAGGTTAGTCTTGGAAGAAATGCTTTAGCATTCCTACTACATTTGTATTTTATGTATGTTTGGGGAAGGGAGGAACATTCAATATATTTCTCTAGCCACTAATGCTTAGTTCTTCAGAATAGGTATATCTATTTAATCCTTCTGTTGTTCTTTACCTAATTGGCCATATAAAAAGTAAATGATTGTTTTAATGTTATGTATCTTTTTTTAAAGGACTTTATTTGAGAGAGGAAAGGAATGAATGGGCAAGTGGCAGAGGGAGAGGGAAAAACAGGCTCCCTATTGAGCAGGGCTCTTGATCCCAGGACCTTAGGATCTCTACTAGAACTGAAGGCAGAGGCTTAACCAACTTAAAACAACTTAATCGACTTAACCAACTGAGCCACCAAGGCACCCCTTTAATGTTACGTATCTTAACAAAGACTAGTTACCTCAAATGAATAAACTATCTTTTTATACAATAGTAAAGATTTGCTAAGGTTGAAATATCTATAATTTACATATTTTAAATTTTATATGTATATATTCCCCACCCCCAGGTAACCGGAGTCCTGGATGATTGCCTGTGCGACATCGATAGCATTGATAACTTTAACACCTTCAAAATCTTCCCCAAAATAAAAAAAAATTGCAAGAGTGAGACTACTTCCTTTATTACAAGGTAGAGTTATAATTTTTGATTCCTTTAGGAGCAAAATATTTACATAGCTCTCTACAGATGTGACTTTTATGACCCTTTTGAAAACCCATTTTGACTTCTCAGAACACTCTGTGTTTTTTTTTTTTTTTTTTTAAATCACTGGAATATATTAAGTATGTAGTAAAACCTGATTGTCTTTTTGAACACTGAGAACCTGAACCCTCTTCCTGTGTTTGGGAAATCCCTCATCTTTCAGTTTTGGGACAGAGACTACTTCCACAGAAGCTGAAAGTGCCACAGACTTACTTATCTGTCAGCTTTCACTGTAATTTAGGCTCCACCATCTAGACCCCTCCCAGGCTCTGTGTTGTGCTGCTGGGCCCTGTTCTGTGTTAGTGCTTTTCTCAGTGTAAGTACCACAGCAGCACATGGTTCCTGGGGAGCTCACTGGAAGGGCTGCTGAACCAGGCTGAGGGCACAAGCAGAACAGCCTTTGTAGTAATACTGAGGAACTGATTCTTAAATTGAGCACTCTGCTCTAGACCTTTACAGAATAACCATTGCTAGTTTAAAGGTAGCAACAATAAGCAATATTCAAAAGCAGTATTTTAAATCGAAGAACAGTATTTTAAAAGCTGCTGTTATGCTTTGTTTTGCTCTTGCTCTCAGTATTTGATTGGGTTTATAATTTCTTTGATACTCATTTTTAGTTTATTTTAAAAATTGAGCATGATTTTCTTTTTTATCCTGATTCTATATAGCTATCTTAGTCTTTAAATATTTCTGAGGATAAAAAAAGAAATTAGAGCAGGAACTAATAGCCATTATTTTTATGTCACCACCAAAATTTTGGCACCATTAGTCATTGCCCTTTTTTTTTGAAGGTGACAAAAAATTTTATTATGTCGTGTGCCTAGCAAGAAATGCAATAGCCATTTCCCTTGTTTTTGCAACACTCTATATCAAATTTCTGGAAGAAATTCCTCCCTAGTTTCTGGAAAAACACTTACACAGGTTTCTAATTGACCAAAAGAGGGAAAGACACTTTGGTTAACAATCCTATTTACATAAATATAAGGGGGAGTGATTGTTTCTCAACAGAATGTTAGGGTTTACAGGAGGAGGAAAAATGGAAGTTGGATAGGCAAACATAACAGTGTTCTAAGAAAACATTCTAATCAGTGTGATGAAATTATTCCATATGTACTGGAAATATCCACTTACTTCCCAAGGGAGGGTAATGCAGTGATCTAGTTAATGCATTTGTCTCCAAGTCAAGGATATTCTGATGATGATTATTCCTTTCTCTAGTTCTACCAACCTACAAATTAAACAAAAAGGACATTTAACCACCGTCAGTATACTTTTCATACACTAGTGGCAGAAAAAGAAAGCAAAGAGAATAGGATAATTTTAAACATGTGCAAACATACTTATGATTGAGCAAGGATATCTAGGTGGAAGCCAGTCTACCCCTGTCAACTGCTCATTTGGCTGCTGAGTTGGTATTTACAGTTTCTTATACTATCTATCCCATTTCTTTATTCACCAAATATTTATTGAATAACAACTTAGCAGTAGGTGTTCTTTTTTTTTTTTTTTTTTAAAGATCTTATTTATTTATTTGAGAGAGAGACAGTGAGAGAGAACGTGAGAGGCGAGAAGGTAGAGGGAGAAGCAGACTCCCCATGGAGCTGGGAGCCTGATGTGGGACTCGATCCCGGGACTCTAGGACCATGACCTGAGCCGAAGGCAGTTATTCAACCAACTGAACCACCCAGGCGCCCAATAGGCACTCTTTTTTAAAGAGTTTTCCTATTATTATTATTATTATTTTTAAAGATTTTGTTTGCATGTCAGAGATAAAGAGAGCACAAGCAGGGGAAGTGGCAGGCAGAGGGAGAAGCAGGTTCCCTGCTGAGCAGGGAGCCTGACACAGAGCTTGATCCCAGGACCCTGGGATCATGACCTAAGCTGAAGGCAGATGCTCAGCTGACTGAGCCACCCAGGCAGGTAGGTGCTATTCTAAGTGCTGTGGATACAATAGTGAATAACACAAAGACTCTGACTTCATGAAGCTTTATCCAGATTAGGAAGGCAAACAATAAACAGTGAAATTTAATGTCATATGCTTACTAAGGTTAATGCTATGGAGAAGAATAAAGTAGGAGACAGAATAAATTAATGGGGTGGGAGAAGTTAGGTAGCTTTACTTTTAAAGAAGATGATCAGGAAAGGAAGGTATCCATGCTGTGGCATTTGAGTAAAGACCTACATAACGTGAAAGCCATGACAAGATGTGGAGAGAGAACATTCCAGGGAAGGAGAGTAGAGCTACAGGTATAAACATCTTGAGTGCAGGCATAAAGGTTGAGCGTGTTTGAGGAATAAGTTCAGCCTGGCTGGAGCAAGGTGAGTGAGATATGGAGAGTTGGAAAGTAAGAGCCAGATGAGAAAATCTTATGTAAGGATGTTGAATTTTAGTGTAAGTGTAATGAGCTTTTGGGGAGATTTGTACAAAACAGACTCTCAGGGTGTGCAATAGGAAATAGAGAAACCATATAGGTTTTTGCATGAGATCAGATGGAAAGTGGAGTTGGAATAGGGCAGTAGAGTTGGAAGAGGTGAAAAGTAAGCAAACGAAGATCGTACATAAGAGGTAACACCAACAGACTTACCTGATGGGGTGAATGTATGCTGTGAGAGTAGAAGTGAAATCGAAGATGATGTGGAGTTTTGAGCATATTACAGAAAAATATATCCTGACCAAGTTAATCTTATTCTAAGAATGCAGGAACAAGGCTTTTAGGTCCTCAATACAGTTCAACACACATCCCTGATTTTTAAAAAATTTAATAGGAATGATGGATACTTCCTTAACATGATCATTTTAATCCTAACATTAGCATTGCCACCATCTTGCTTGTTGGGAAATAGTTGAGGAATTCTCACTTAGGTGAGGGACACAGGGTACCCACTGTTCTTTACTGCTGGAGATATTAATTAGCATACCAAACAAGAGAGAGCAACTAGAGGCATAAACATTTTTGAAGAATAAGTAAAACTATCTCCATTTATAAATGACAAAATAATACTAGAAAACTTAAATAATGAACAAAAATGATAAAAAATGCATTAAGATAGCAGGCTATAAACTTAATATACAAAATCCCATATCTTCCTAAATGTAAACAATAAGATATAACAAACAAAATCCCCAGTTACACTGAGCAGTCAAGAAGGTCACTGTCCGCCAACCCCATTATTTTCCATGAAGAAACTCTGGATGTTCTTTGTAGCACTTACTACAATTTGTAATTAAACAGGCATTTATAATTTCTATTCCCTCCAGTAGACTCCAGGTGGGTGAAGTACTTTTTTATATATCTTCTTTGCCCTAGACCCTACACAGTGCAGACAGTGGGTGCTCAGTGCACACTGAAGCGAGTGGGCGCTCTGGAGAACCCTAACGGGTAAGGTGCTGACAGACATCAGAGTAAAATGCTGCCCAGGGTCTGCAGGTGAGCAGTGTACTTGGACTTTATTTCTTTTTTGAAGTGTCAGAGGACTAATAACAGTTATTTTTTTTTAATTAATATTACAACTGGGTGTCTGAAAAACTGCAGTTTCAAATTTTGAACCCTATAGATGCCACAGGGTAGGACTTTTTCTTCTTCCCACCACCACATCAGTGGTGTGCAGCACAGGGACACCTAGAGAGTGTTGAAGAACTGTGCCATATGTGTGCTAACGTTTATCCAATCTTTCTCTCAAGGTCAATCTGAAGCGACCATGTCCTTTCTGGGCAGAAGATGGCCATTGTTCAATAAAAGACTGCCATGTGGAGCCCTGTCCAGAGGTAAAATAAATTAAAAAAATAATAATAAGGAAAACATTGCTTCCTCTTGGGCTCTTAGATAAGCATGAATTTATATTTTAGGCCACTATTAATGGATTTAGACTTGTCCTCAAATTCATATGCTGTCACCTCTCTCTTTTTAACCACATTCTTGAAGGTTTATTTTATACTTGTCACCAAAATGGGTTTGAAGAAGCTCTTGTACCCAGTAGTATTGATTGGTTGTGGAAGTATAGTATGGTTCTAAGCCAGGTGGAAGCCTGGGCAGCCTGTTCTAGGACTGGATCTACAATTGGCTAACTCTTATTTCATGCTTTGTTGAATATGCTTTTTATTTCATAAGAAAAGTGATGTTAGTGGACCTTAACTTTTACATTTAGAGTGGGAATTAGAGTGCTTTGTAAAGCAGAGGAATTTCAGGCTTGGTATGAGGTCTTCACTTGGTGGCTTTGTTACATTTAAAAAAAAAGCATCTATACTTATATTTTAGACTTTTGTTTTAGACATATACCATAGTTAATTCTTCTTAAACAATAGTTCATTATAAGCTGTGTTTTCATTTCACTTTTTACTTTTCTTACCTAACCAATTAATCTAGTTTGTTATCCTTAAAAATGGGGAAAAAACCTTAACCAATGTCCTTTTCATACCTACAGAAAAATTGGGAGAATAATACCAACAGTCCTCATTTATTTTTATTCAGATTCTCTGAATTTTTATCACGTTTGCTTTATTACTCTTTGTATATATTATTTTCTGAACTATTTGGGTGTAAATTACCAACAAGGGGATACAATACTGCTAATTACTTGTGTTTCCTTAAAAACAAGATTATTCTCTTATGTAACTACAATGTAACTAACAAAATCAGGAAATTAACATTTTTATAATACAAATCTCTAATCTATAGACCTTAGTCATATATTGCTGAATGACTTACTAATGTGCTATATAGCTAAAAAAAAAAAAAAGTGTTTTATAGTGTACATTCACTTCATGTGTACAAAATGGTGCTTCAGTAGTTCCATATACTATTCAGTGCTGATCAAGATAAGTGCACTCTCAATTCACTTCCCCAGTTTCAGCCATTGCCCCCTCCTTATATCCTCTCTGGTATCCATCTCTTTGTTCCCTATAGAGTTAAGAGTTTCTTGTTTTGGTTTGTCTCTTTTTTGTTCTTGTGTTTGTTTTGCTTCTTAAATTCCACGGGTGAGTGAAATAGTGTGGTAATTCTTATTCTCTAACTGGCTTGTTTTCCTAAGCATTATACTCTCTAAATCCATCCATGTTTTGCAAATGGCAGGACTTCATTCTTTTTTATGGCTGAGTAATATTCCATTGTATGTGTATACACCACATCTTCTTTATCTGTTCATCTATTGATCGACACTTGGGCTGTTTCCATGGGTTGTCTATTGTAAATAATGTTACTATAAACATAGGAGTGTAGGGTGCCTAGGTGGCTCAGTGGGTTAAGCCTCTGCCTACAGCTCAGGTCATGATCTCAGGGTCCTGAGATTGAGTCCTGCATCAGGCTCTCTGCTTGGCGGGGAGCCTGCTTCCTCCTCTCTCTCTCTCTGCCTGCCTCTCTGCCTACTTGTGATCTCTCTCTGTCAAATAAATAAGATCTTTAGAAAAAAAAATAGGAGTGAGGAGTGTATATATCCCTTTGAATTAGTGTTTTTGTATTCTTTGGGTAAATACCTAGTAGTATAATTGCTGGATCATAGGGTAGTTCTGTTTTTAATTTTTCAAGGAACCCGTATGTTATCTTCCACAGTTACTGCACCAGTTTGCATTCCCACCAACAGTAAATGAGTGTTACTTTTTCTCTACATCTTCACCAGCACTTGTTTCTTGAGTTTTTGAGTTTAGTCATTCTAACAGATGTTAGGTGATAGTTCAGTTTGTTTTTGATTTGCATTTCCCTGATGATGCATGATGTTGAGCATCTTTTCATGTATCTGTTGGTCATCTAGATATTGTCTTTGGAGAAATGTCTGTTCATATATTCTGCCCATTTTTTAATTGGATTATTTAGGATATTTTTTGGTGTTGAGCTGTATTAAATTCTTTTTTTTTTTTAAGATTTTATTTATTTATTTGACAGGCAGAGATCCCAAGTAGGCAGAGAGGCAGGCAGAGAGAGAGGAGGAAGCAGGCTCCCTACGAGCAGAGAGCCCAATGCGGGGCTCGATCCCACGATCCTGGGATCATGACCTGAGCTGAAAGCAGAGGCTTTAACGCACTGAGCTACCCAGGCACCCTGAGCTATATAAATTCTTTATATAATTTGGGTAATAATCCTTAGTTGGATATGTCATTGCAAATATCTTCTACCAGTTAGTTAGGTTGTCTTTTAGTTTTATTGGTGGTTTCCTTTGCTGGGCAGAAGTTTTTTATTTTAGTGTAATCACAAGTGCTTATTTTGCTTTTGTTTTACTTGCCTCAGGAGACATACCTAGAAAGATCTTGTTATGGTCAACATCAGAGAAATTACTGCCTGTGCTCTGTTCTAGGAATTTTATGGTGTCAGGTCTCACATTTAGGTCCCTAATCCATTTTGAGTTTTTGTGTGCAGTGTAAGAAGTCCCATTTCATTCTTCTGTATGCAGCCATGCAGTTACCCTTTGTTGAAGAGACTTATTCCCATTAAATATTCTTGCCTCCTTTGTCAAAGATTGACAGTAGCATCATGGGTTTATTTCTGTGTTTTGTATGCTGTTCTGTTGACCTAAGTGTCTATTTTTGTGCCAGTACCATACCTTTTTGATTACTACAGATAATATAATTTGAAATCTGCAATAGTGTTCCCTCCGGTTTTGATTTTCTTTTTCAAGATTGCTTTGGCTCTTCAGAGTCTTTTGTGGTTCCATACAAAGTTTAGGATGTCTTTTTTCTAGTTCTATGAAGAATGCTGTTGGTATTTTGATAGGGATTGCATTAAATGTGTAGCTTGCTTTGGGTAGTACAGAAATTTTTACAATATTTGTTCTCGTAATCCATGAGCATGGACTGTCTTTCCATTTCTTTGTGTCATCTTCAGCTTCTTTCATCAATATTTTAAGTTTTCACAATCAGGTCTTTTCACCTCTTTGCTAAATTTATTCATAGCTGGTTTATTATTTTGGGGACTGTTGTAAATGGGATTGTTTTCTTAATCTCTCTTTCCATTGCTTCCTTATTACTGCATCGAAATGCAGAAGATTTTTGTACATTGATTTTATGTCCTGAAACTTTACTGGATTCATTTTTAGATGTAGCAGTTTTTTGGTGGAGTCTTTAGGGTTTTCTACACAAAATATCATGTCCTTCGCAAATAGTGAAATTTTGATTTCTTCCTTAACCAGTTTGGTTGCCTTTTATTCCTTTTTGTTGTCTGATGACTGTGGCTAGGACATCCAGTACTAAGCTGAATAAAATGGTTAGAGTAGATATCCGTGTCCTTTTTCTGACCTCACGGTAAATGCTCTCTTTTCCCCCCATTGAGTATAATGGATTTTCTCTATAAGGCCTTTATTATAGTTGAGGTATGTTTCCTCCAAACCTACTTTGTTGAGGGTTATTGTTGCTGTATTTTATTGGATGCTTTTTCTCTTTCTGTTGAAATCTGAAGCTTCTTTTCCTTTCTCTTACTGATATGATGTATCACACTGATTGATTTATAAATATTGAACCACCCTTGCAACCTGGGAGTAAAGGTTGATCAGGGTGAATGATTTTTTTTTAAAGGATTGTTGGACTTGGTTTGCTAGTATTTTGTAGAGGATTTTTGCATCTATGTTCATCAGAGTTATTGGCCTGTAGTTTTGTTTTTAATTAAAAAAATCTTAATTTGGAGGGGAGGAGTCAAGATGGCAGAGAAGTAGCAAGCTGAGACTGCTTCAGCTAGCCAGAGATCAGCTAGATAGCTTATCTAAAGATTGCAAACACCTGAAAATCCATCGGCAGATCGAAGAGAAGAAGAACAGCAATTCTGGAAACAGAAAAACAACCACTTTCTGAAAGGTAGGACGGGCGGAGAAGTGAATCCAAAGCTACGGGAAGATAGACCCCGGGGGGAGGGGCCGGCTCCCGGCAAGCAGCGGAGCAACCGTGCACAAAATCAGGACTTTTAAAAGTCTGTTCCGCTGAGGGACATCGCTCCAGAGGCTAAACCGGGGCGAAGCCCACGTGGGGTCAGCGTGGCCTCAGGTCCCGCAGGGTCACAGAAGGATCGGGGGTGTCTGAGTGTCGCAGAGCTTGCGGGTATTGGAACGGGAAAGCCGGCTACAGAGACAGAGCCGACAGTAAGCTCACAGCTCCGTGTTACCTTGAACCGGTCGCAGGCTCGGTGTGCCCGGAGCGCGGCCGGAGGTCAGGCAGACGGGAGTAACTGGGCGCGGTTCTCTGAGCGCGCACTGAGGAGTGCGGCCCTGGGCTCTCGGCTCCTCCGGGCCGGAGACCAGGAGGCCGCCATTTGTATTCCTGTCCTCGGGAACTCTACGGAAAGCGCTCAGGGAACAAAAGCTCCTGAAAGCAAACCCATCGGATTACTCACCCCGGCCCCAGGTAAGGGCGGTGCAATTCCGCCTGGGGCAAAGACACTTGAGAATCACTACAACAGGCCCCTCCCCCAGAAGAGCAACAAGAAATCCAGCCGAGACCAAGTTCACCTACCAAGGATTGCGGTTTCAATACCAAGGAGAGCAGCAGAATTCCAGAGGAGGAGAAAGCCAAGCACGGAACTCATGGCTTTTTTCCTGTGATTTTTTTTTAGTCTTGCAGTTAATTTAATTTTTTCTTTTTCATTTTTTTTTTTTCTCGCCTTCGGGTAAAATTTTTTTTGAACTGTTACCTTTTTCTTTTTTAACGATTTTTTACTAGTTTATCTAATATATATATTTTTTCTTTTTTACATTTTTCTTAGGTGTTTTCTTTTTTAAAAAATTCTTTTCTTTTTTTTTTTCTTTTCTTTTTGTTTTTTTTTTTTTTCTTTCTTCCTTTTTGAACCTCTTTTTATCCCCTTTCTCCCCACTCACGATTTTGGATCTCTTCTAATTTGGTTAAAGCATATTTTCCTGGGGTTGTTGCCACCCTTTTAGTATTTTACTTGCCCCTTCATTTACTCTTATCTGGACAAAATGACAAGACGTAAAAATTCAACACAAAAAAAAAGAACAAGAGGCAGTACCAAAGGCTAGGGACCTAATCAATACAGACATCAGTAATATGTCAGATCTAGAGTTCAGAATGACAATTCTCAAGGTTCTAGCCGGGCTCGAAAAAGGCATGGAAGATATTAGAGAAACCCTCTCAAGAGATATAAAAGCCCTTTCTGGAGAAATAAAAGAACTAAAATCTAACCAAGGTGAAATCAAAAAAGCTATTAATGAGGTGCAATCAAAAATGGAGGCTCTAACTGCTAGGATAAATGAGGCAGAAGAAAGAATTAGCGATATAGAAGACCAAATGACAGAGAATAAAGAAGCTGAGCAAAAGAGGGACAAACAGCTACTGGACCACGAGGGGAGAATTCGAGAGATAAGTGACACCATAAGATAAAACAACATTAGAATAATTGGGATTCCAGAAGAAGAAGAAAGAGACAGGGGAGCAGAAGGTATACTGGAGACAATTATTGGGGAGAATTTCCCCAATATGGCAAAGGGAAGGAGCATCAAAATTCAGGAGGTTCAGAGAACGCCCCTCAAAATCAATAAGAATAGGCCCACACCCCGTCACCTAATAGTAAAATTTACAAGTCTCAATGACAAAGAGAAAATCCTGAAAGCAGCCCGGGAAAAGAAGTCTGTAACATACAAGGTAAAAATATTAGATTGGCAGCTGACTTATCCACAGAGACCTGGCAGGCCAGAAAGAGCTGGCATGATATTTTCAGAGCACTAAACGAGGAAAACATGCAGCCAAGAATACTATATCCAGCTAGGCTATCATTGAAAATAGAAGGAGAGATTAAAAGCTTCCAGGACAAACAACAACTGAAAGAATTTGCAAATACCAAACCAGCTCAACAGGAAATATTGAAAGGGGTCCTCGAAGCAAAGAGAGAGCCTACAAGTGGTAGATCAGAAAGGAACAGAGACCATATACAGTAACAGTCAGCTTACAGGCAATACAATGGCACTAAATTCATATCTCTCAATAGTTACCCTGAATGTGAATGGGCTAAATGCCCCTGTCAAAAGACACAGGGTATCAGAATGGATAAAAAAACAAAACCCATCTATATGTTGCCTCCAAGAAACACATTTTAAGCCCGAAGACACCTCCAGATTTAAAGTGAGGGGGTGGAAAAGAATTTACCATGCTAATGAACATCAGAAGAAAGCAGGAGTGGCAATCCTTATATCAGATCAATTAGATTTTAAGCCAAAGACTATAATAAGAGATGAGGAAGGACACTATATCATACTCAAAGGTTCTGTCCAACAAGAAGATTTAACAATTTTAAATATCTATGCCCCCAATGTGGGAGCAGCCAACTATATAAACCAATTAATAACAAAATCAAAGAAACACATCAACAATAATACAATAATAGTAGGGGACTTTAACACTCCCCTCACTGAAATGGACAGGTCATCCAAGCAAAAGATCAGCAAGGAAATAAAGGCCTTAAACGACACACTGGACCAGATGGACATCACAGATATATTCAGAATATTTCATCCCAAAGCAACAGAATACACATTCTTCTCTAGTGCACATGGAACATTCTCCAGAATAGATCACATCCTCGGTCCTAAATCAGGACTCAACCGGTATCAAAAGATTGGGATCATTCCCTGCATATTTTCAGACCACAATGCTCTAAAGCTAGAACTCAACCACAAAAGGAAGTTTGGAAAGAACCCAAATACATGGAGACTAAACAGTATCCTTCTAAAGAATGAATGGGTCAACCGGGAAATTAAAGAAGAATTGAAAAAAATCATGGAAACAAATGATAATGAAAATACAACGGTTCAAAATCTGTGGGACACAACAAAGGCAGTCCTGAGAGGAAAATATATAGCGGTACAAGCCTTTCTCAAAAAACAAGAAAGGTCTCAGGTACACAACCTAACCCTACACCTAAAGGAGCTGGAGAAAGAACAAGAAGGAAACCCTAAGCCCAGCAGAAGAAGAGAAATCATAAAGATCAGAGCAGAAATCAATGAAATAGAAACCAAAAAAAACAATAGAACAAATCAACGAAACTAGGAGCTCGTTCTTTGAAAGAATTAATAAAATTGATCAACCCCTGGCCCGACTTATCAAAAAGAAAAGAGAAAGGACCCAAATAAATAAAATCATGAATGAAAGAGGAGAGATCACAACTAACACCAAAGAAATAAAAACTATTATAAGAACATACTATGAGCAACTCTACGGCAATAAATTTGACAATCTGGAAGAAATGGATGCATTCCTAGAAACATATAAACTACCACAACTGAACCAGGAAGAAATAGAAAGCCTGAACAGACCCATAACCAGTAAGGAGATTGAAACAGTCATTAAAAATCTCCAAACAAACAAAAGCCCAGGGCCAGATGGCTTCCCGGGGGAATTCTACCAAACATTTAAAGAAGAACTAATTCCTATTCTCCTGAAACTGTTCCAAAAAATAGAAATGGAAGGAAAACTTCCAAACTCATTTTATGAGGCCAGCATCACCTTGATCCCAAAACCAGACAAGGATCCCACCAAAAAAGAGAGCTATAGACCGATATCCTTGATGAACACAGATGCGAAAATACTCAACAAAATACTAGCCAATAGGATTCAACAGTACATTAAAAAGATTATTCACCACGACCAAGTGGGATTTATTCCAGGGCTGCAAGGTTGGTTCAACATCCGCAAATCAGTCAATGTGATACAACACATCAATAAAAGAAAGAACAAGAACCATATGATACTCTCAATAGATGCTGAAAAAGCATTTGACAAAGTACAACATCCCTTCCTGATCAAAACTCTTCAAAGTGTAGGGATAGAGGGCACATACCTCAATATCACCAAAGCCATCTATGAAAAACCCACCGCAAATATCATTCTCAATGGAGAAAAACTGAAAGCTTTTCCGCTAAGGTCAGGAACACGGCAGGGATGTCCATTATCACCACTGCTATTCAACATCGTACTAGAGGTCCTAGCCTCAGCAATCAGACAATAAAAGGAAATTAAAGGCATCCAAATCGGCAAAGAAGAAGTCAAATTATCACTCTTCGCAGATGATATGATACTATATGTGGAAAACCCAAAAGACTCCACTCCAAAACTGCTAGAACTTATACAGGAATTCAGTAAAGTGTCAGGATATAAAATCAATGCACAGAAATCAGTTGCATTTCTCTACACCAACAGCAAGACAGAAGAAAGAGATATTAAGGAGTCAATCCCATTTACAATTGCATCCAAAACCATAAGATACCTAGGAATAAACCTAACCAAAGAGACACAGAATCTATACTCAGAAAACTATAAAGTACTCATGAAAGAAATTGAGGAAGACACAAAGAAATGGAAAAATGTTCCATGCTCCTGGATTGGAAGAATAAATATTGTGAAAATGTCTATGCTACCTAAAGCAATCTACACATTTAATGCAATTCCTATCAAAGTACCATCCATCTTTTTCAAAGAAATGGAACAAATAATGCTAAAATTTATATGGAACCAGAAAAGACCTCGAATAGCCAAAGGGATATTGAAAAAGAAAGCCAACGTTGGTGGCATCACAATTCCGGACTTCAGGCTCTATTACAAAGCTGTCATCATCAAGACAGCATGGTACTGGCACAAAAACAGACACATAGATCAATGGAACAGAATAGAGAGCCCAGAAATAGACCCTCAACTCTATGGTCAACTAATCTTCGACAAAGCAGGAAAGAATGTCCAATGGAAAAAAGACAGCCTTTTCAATAAATGGTGCTGGGAAAATTGGACAGCCACATGCAGAAAAATGAAATTGGACCATTTCCTTACACCACACACAAAAATAGACTCAAAATGGATGAAGGACCTCAATGTACGAAAGGAATCCATCAAAATCCTTGAGTAGAACACGGGCAGCAACCTCTTCGACCTCTGCCGCAGCAACATCTTCCTAGGAACAACGCAAAAGGCAAGGGAAGCAAGGGAAAAAATGAACTACTGGGATTTCATCAAGATCAAAAGCTTTTGCACAGCAAAGGAAACAGTTAACAAAATCAAAAGACAACTGACAGAATGGGAGAAGATATTTGCAAACGACATATCAGATAAAGGACTAGTGTCCAGAATCTATAAAGAACTTAGCAAACTCAACACCCAAAGAATAAATAATCCAATCAAGAAATGGGCAGAGGACATGAACAGACATTTCTGCAAAGAAGACATCCAGATGGCCAACAGACACATGAAAAAGTGCTCCATATCACTCGGCATCAGGGAAGTACAAATCAAAACCACAATGCGATATCACCTCACACCAGTCAGAATGGCTAAAATCAACAAGTCAGGAAATGACAGATGCTGGCGAGGATGCGGAGAAAGGGGAACCCTCCTACACTGTTGGTGGGAATGCAAGCTGGTGCAGCCACTCTGGAAAACAGCATGGAGGTTCCTCAAAATGTTGAAAATAGAACTGCCCTATGACCCAGCAATTGCACTATTGGGTATTTACTCTAAAGATACAAATGTAGTGATCCAAAGGGGCACATGCACCCGAATGTTTATAGCAGCAATGTCCACAATAGCCAAACTATGGAAAGAACCTAGATGTCCATCAACAGATGAATGGATCAAGAAGATGTGGTATATATACACAATGGAATACTATGCAGCCATCAAAAGAAATGAAATCTTGCCATTTGCAACAACATGGATGGAACTAGAGCGTATCATGCTTAGCGAAATAAGTCAAGCAGAGAAAGACAACTATTATATGATCTCCCTGATATGAGGAAGTGGTGATGCAACATGGAGGCTTAAGTGGGTAGAAGAAGAATAAATGAAACAAGATGGGATAGGGAGGGAGACAAACCATAAGTGACTCTTAATCTCACAAAACAAACTGAGGGTTGCCGGGGGGAGGGGTTTTGGGAGAAGGGGGTGGGATTATGGACATTGGGGAGGGTATGTGCTTTGGTGAGTGCTGTGAAGTGTGTAAACCTGGTGATTCACAGACCTGTACCCCTGGGGATAAAAATATATGTTTATAAAAAATAAAAAATTAAGATTAAAAAAAATCTTAATTTTTTGTAGTTTTTTTAAAGATTTTATGTATTTATTTGATATTTGACAGAGATCATAAGTAGGGAGTGGGGTGGTGTTGGTTGCAGGGAAGCTGGCTCCCTGCTGAGCAGAGAGTGGAAGGCAGGGCTCAATCCCAGGACCAGGGGATCATGACCTGAGCTGAAGGCAGAGGTTTAACCCCCTGAGCCACCCAGGTGCCCCTGTAGTTCTGTTTTTTAATGGGGTCTTCACCTGGCTTCAGTGTCAGGATGATACTGGCCTCAGAAAATGAATTTGGAAATTTTCCTTCCTCTTCATTTTTTTGAAATATTTTGAGAAGAATAGGTATTAACTTTTCTTGGAATGTTTGATAGATTTTGCCTATGAAGCCATTGGTCCTGGAGTTTTGTTTGTTGGGAATTTTTTTTTTTTAAGATTTTGTTTATTTATTTGACAGAAAGAGATCACAAGTAGGCAGAGGCAGGCAGAGAGAGAGAGGGAAGCAGGCTCCCCGTTGAGATGAGAGCCCCATGCTGGGCTTGATCCCAGGACCCTGGGATCATGACCTGAGCTGAAGGCAGAGGCTTTAACCCACTGAGCCACCTAGGCGCCCCATGTTGGGAATTTTTTGATTACTGATTCAATTTCATTGCTGATTATCAGTCTGTTTAAATGTTCTTTCTTCCTGTTGCTGTTTTGATAGATCATATGTTTCTAGGAATTTGTCCATTTCCTCTAGTTTGTCCAGGTTTGGAGTATGTAATTTTTCATAATACTCTCTTGTAGTTACTTGTATTTCTGTGGTGTCCATTGTTACTCTCTCTCATTTGCAATTTTGTTTGGGTCCTCTCTCATATACCCCCCCTTTTTTTTAAATGAGCCTGGCTAGAGGTTTATCAGTTTTATTTATCTTCTAGGAACTAGCTCCTGATTTCAGATTTCTTCTATTTTGTTTTTAAAAAATTTTCTGTATCATTTATTTGTGCTCTAATCTTTATTATTTCCTTCCTTCTGTTGGTTTTGGGTTTTGTTATTCCTTTTGTAGCTCCTTTATATGTAAATTTAGGTTGTTTGAGATATTTCCTACTTCTGAGGTAGGCTGGTATGATCCTAAACTTCCCTCTTAGAACTGCTTTTGCTCCATCCGCAAGAGTTTGGACCATTGCGTTTTCATTTTCATTTGTTTCCATGTAATTTTTATTTCTTTGAGGTCTTGGATGACTCATTCATTGTTTAGTAGCATGTTATTTAACCTTGATGAATTTGCGCTCTTTTCAGATTTTTTCCTGTGGTTGACTTCCATTTTCATAGTGGTGTGGTCAGAAAAGATGCATGGTATGACTTCCATCTTCTTGAATTTGTTCAGGCTTATTTTATGGGCTAATCTGTGATCTGTTCTGGAAAATGTTCTGTGTGCACTTGTGGAGAATATGTATCTGCTGTTTTAGGATGGAATGCTCTGAAAATATATTTTAAATCCATTTGATCTGGTGAATGGAGCCATTGTTTCCTTGTTGATTTTCTGTTTGGACAATCTGTCCATTGATGTAAGAGGGGTGTTATAGTCTCCTATTATTATTGCATTCCTATCGATTAGGTTTTTTTTTTTTTTAAATGTTGTTAACTGTGTGTTTGGGTGCTCCCATGTTGGGTGCATAAATATTTATAATTGTGTATCTTCTTGTTGGAGTCTCCCCTTCATCATCATATAGTGTTCTTTATCTCCTGTTACAGTCTTTGTTTTAAAGTCTGTTTTGTTTGATTTAAGTATTACTACTCCAGCTTTCTTTTGACATCCATTTGGATGACGAATCTTTCTTCATCCTCTTACTTTCAGTTGGCAGTTGTTTTTACATCAGAGATGAGTCTCTTGTAAGCAGCCTTATAGATGGCTCTTGTTTTTTTATCCACTCTGTGTAATTCAAAGACAGCCCATATCTTTGGATTGAAGTGTCTAGTCCATTTACATTCAAAGTAGTTATTGGTAGATATAAATTTATTACCAAGTTGTTACTTGCTTTGTGATTGTTTTGTAGTTATTCTCTGATCTCTCTCTTGCTCTTTTTGTGGTGTTTTGGCTTTCCTTAGTGATATACTTGGATTCCTTTCTCTTTATCCATTGCATATCTATTGCTGGCTTTTTTTTCTTTATTTCTTTCAGTGTAACAGAATTCATTGTTTATGCACCACACCCAGTGCTCCATGCAATATGTACCCTCTATAATGCCCACCACCTGACTCTCCCGACCTCCCACCCCTTCAAAACCCTCTGATTGTTTTTCATAGTCCATAGTCTCTCATGGTTCATCTCCCCTTCCAATTTCCCTCAAGTCCTGTCTCCTCTCCATCTCCCCATGTCCTCCATATTATTTGTTATTGCTGGTTTTTGATTTGTGGTTACCATTAGGTTTGTATATAACATCGTTTGCATATAGCAGTCTGTGCTAAGTTGATGGTCATTTAAGTTTAAACCCATTCTTTATTCCTTTCTGCTTAACATTTTGGACATATGGTGTCATATTTTATATCCTTTGTGAATCTCTTGACTGATATTTACAGATATACTTATTTTTACTGCTTTTATGTGTCCTACTTTTCCTACTCTTACTTACAGTTTTTTCTTTACATTCAAAGAATCCCCTTTAATGTATGGTTGGGGTAGTAGTCATAAACTCCGTTAGTTTTTGTTTGTCTGGGAAACCCATTATCTTTCCTTCTATTCTAAATGATAGGCTTGCTGGATAGAGTATCCTTGGCTGCAGATTTTTCTTTTCAGCACTTGAAATCTATCATGCCACTCTCTTCTAGCCTACAAATCTTCTGGTAAAAAAATCAGCTGATAGCTCTATGGGGTTTCCCCTTGTATATAACGGTTTTCTTTTCTCGTGCTGCTTTAAATTTTTTTTTTCTTTATCACTACTTTTTGCCATTTTAACTACTATGTGTCTTGGTGTGGATCACCTTGGGTTGATTTTGTTGGGGGATCTCTGCCTCCTGGATCTCAGTATCTGTTTCCTTCCCCAGATTCAGGAAGTTTTAGCTATTATTTCTTCAAATTAAATTTCTGTTCTCTTCTTTTTCTACTTCTTCCAGGATCCCTGTAATTTGAATGTTATTACACTTAATGGAGTCACTGAGTTCCCTAAGTCTATTCTCATTTTGTATAACTTTTTTTTCTCTCACATGCTCGGCTTGATTACTTTCCTTTACTCTGTCTTCCAGGTTGTTGATTCATTTGCCTGTTTCCTCTAACCTACTATTTATTCCATTTAGTGTATTTTTATTTTCATTTATTGTGTTCTTCATCTCTGATGTGTTCCCTTTTATTTCTGTGTTAAGGGTCTCACTGATGTTCTTCATTCTTTTTTTTTTAATTTTTTTTTATTTATTTATTTGACAGACAGAGATTACAAGTAGGTAGAGAGGGAGTCAGAGAGAGGAGGAAGCAGGCTCCCCACTGAGCAGAGAGCCTGATGCGGGGCTCGATCCCAGGACCCTGGGATCATGACCTGAGCCGAAGGCAGAGGCTTTAACCCACTGAGCCACCCAGGCGCCCCATGTTCTCCATTCTTTTCTCAATCCCAGTGAGTATGTTTATGATCATTACTTAAAATTTTCTATCAGCCATACTACTTATATCCATTTCACTTTGATCTGTTGCTGTGGTTTTGTCCTGTTCTTTCATTTGGGACATATTCCTTATCTCATTTTGTCTGATTCTCTGTGTCTGTTTCTGTGTGTTAGCAAAATCAGCTCTGCGTCCTCCTCTTGAAGTTCACAATCTTATGAACAAGATGTCCTGTAGTGCCCTGTGGTAGAGTTGTCCCCTATTCTCCCAGACCTGGCACATCAGGGACTGTCTCCTGTGTGTGTTGCATATGCTCTGCTCTTGTGTCCTGGCCAGCTTTTCCTTTAGTCCAGTTGTCTAAGAGGCTCTCTTAGCTTGTTGTGAGCTGTGTTTGGTCCCCCGCTGGAGTGCTGCACATTTTAACAAGGTGTGTGCTGGTCTGTTTGTGAGAGATCTGTTGCCTGCCCTGATGGATGGAGGGCTGTGTGGGTGGGGTACCAGTTACAACAGGCTGTGTCTTGAGCTTCTGCAAGGTCCACAGCTGCCCACACTGAGGCCCTACAAAACGTGTGGGTCAGAATAAGCTGCACTGATGATGTTTACACTGGTCTTCCATGGGAAGGGATCCAAAACCAGAACTGACACAAATGTGTCGAAAAGGGGACCTTACTAGGTGTGGGTGGGTGGAGCTCAGTGTAGCAAATTTAGCTGGAAAGCCTTGCATAGTGCTGGTTCCCACAGGTGCCTATGTGTTTATGCTGTGAGTGGGGATGTGGAGGTGAGGGAAATGGTGCCTGCCTCCTTTGTTCCTGGAGGGGTCTCCCTGTGATCCCTGCCTTTCAAGACATGCTCTGAGATTAGTAAGTCTCCCTCCCATATGCCCTAGTTGTTTTTCAAATTGCTGCTTCTATGTTGTAGCTACCTGGGCTGTTTGTCCTATCCCCACCCCCACCCCCCTGTCTGTTTTAAGGGCAGGAACTCTGCTTCCTAATGCCTTTCAGCTCTCCCAGAGTGGAGGTGCTGATTTTTAAAAATCCAAGCTTCAACTCCCACTGGTTGTAGGAACTCCTGAAATTTGGAGCCTCTGGCTTTCAAAACCAAAAGTTATGGGGATTGGTCTTCCCCATGTATGTGGGATAGTCTGTTTCTCACCCTTCCCTGTACCTCCAGTTCTTGACTGCAGACGGCCAAAGCCTGTTTCGTTCCCCACTACATCTCTACCCTTCCTACGCAATTTGATGTGACCTCTTCTCTGCCTTTAGTTGCAGAGTTTGTTCTGCCAGTCTTTGGGTTGTTTTCTAGATTATTTGTGAGAAGTTTTTGTTTTCTAGTTGTATCCATAGGATAAGGTGAGCCTAGGGTCCTCCTACCCCATCATCTTCCCAGCCTCAATACCAGCTGGTTTACTTAATTCTTGCTTTAGTTATTAGTTTTACATTTTTCATTACTTCTAATAATTCTCTTCTGTGATTGTTATGTGTCATTCGTAACAATCATCTGTGATGCCTACCCCAGTATGTCTAAAAGGTTTATTGTTAAGATTTGTATAAGTCAAGTTATTGTATTTAGCATCAAACCTTTAGAAAAGCTGCTAAAGGTTTTGATTTTAGCATATTATACTATACTAGTCAGAGGACACACTGTAGCCAGCAGTTACTTTTGGTTAGTATTCCTTCTACATTTTAAATTCAGGTTCGTGGCTATTAGATTTGACTTAAGTTTTATAGTCTTCTCTCTTCTGCCTTCTGTTTGTTAGATGTACTAGAAAATGCTAAAATAATAAAATGCTAGCAACAAGTAATGTTTTAATCTATTAATCTTTTTATTGATTAGGGAAATATCTCTAATCATTATTTATATTCTTCCACCTGGCAGGAAGATATTTATTCTGAATATTTGGTTAAATTTACCTAAGCTAAAATTTACCATGACACATGAAAATATTTTAGTAGGTATTTTGCTATACCATAGATTCCGATGCTGGAAATCAGTCCCCTAGATTGATTAGAGGATCAACCTGTGATTTTCTGCTTTCAGATACGATATTTTGTTTAAAATTGTGTCTGATGAACCAGTTATAATGATTTCTAGGTTTGTTTATTAAAGCCTGAAACTAATTACTGGCTTTGTAGAAAAGAAAGCTGGAGACATAGGGATTTTCTATTAGTAAACCCTGATTACCTAGATTGGTAAACCAAGGTGAATCCTGTGCACCAAGGAACTGATTCTGTCAGTATTAATCCCAAACTACCTTCACTTTAGATGTCAGCTTAGAGCAGAAATTAAGAGCAGAAATTAAGTTCTTTGAAAAATTTTAAAGCATCTTTTTCTGTGGTAGGAAAGTTTACGGAATAGTGATTTTTGTCAGTTTTTTTTTAACCTAAAAATTATGTGAACTATTCCATACTGCATTACACTTTAAATTATAGCTGATTTGGGGGTGCCTGGTTGGCTCAGTGGGTTAAGCCTCTGCCTTCGGATCAGGTCATGAATTTAGGGTCTGGGGATGGAGCCCCACATCGGGCTTTCTGCTCAGCGGGGAGCTTTCTTCTCCCTCTCTCTCTCTCTGCCTGCCTCTCTCCTTGTGATCTCTCTCTCTCTTTGGCAAATAAATAAATAAAATCTTTAAAAAGATTTTAGCTGATTTTGACACTGTTATTTTGTATATGTCGATCAGTTTGCTAAATTATGATTTACAAGTCCATAAATTGTTTTTTTATTAGATAGTATGAAAACAGTTTGAATGAATGTTCATTTTTTTCATCATAGAATAAAATAGTCTCTGTATTTGAGCAGTGGCATTACTAATTTGTGAAGAAATCTCAAGAAAAAATGAAGATAACTTCCTAAATTTTTCTTATTCTTTTAAGAGCAAAATTCCAGTCGGAATTAAAGCTGGGAGTTCTAATAAGGTGAGTCACTTTTCTTCCTTGAATATTTTTTGCTTTACATTGTGAAACTTACCAATTCCTGCTTGATAGAAGAGAACTGTTCTGGAATTAGTTGGCAGTGGGAACATTTTGCTCCATAGTCTCACCTTTCTAATTCTTGCCACAGGCAGAGAACTTGAATATTTTACAGTTAAATTATATAGATTCTTTTGAGATACATCAATTCTGTCTTCTGTAGAAGAACTATAGTAGCATAATATAACTATAGTATCAGATGCCCTGTGCAACAGGTGTTTTATCATGCATGTATTTTTAGTCTTGAGTTCCAACTAGTCAACCTGTCATCTTCAGGATTATATTGTATAGGGTACACAGTTATCAAGGTATTTGAGGCATAGTACTTTTAAATGGCATTAAAATTTTTTTTTATTTTAAAAATATTTTTTCAGTTATTTTTTATTCTTCATTATGCTTTTGGAAATTTTGTCTCTGTTGATATATGTAGCTTTGTTAATTTTAATAGTTGTGTAGTACTCCATTGTATGAGTATCTCATTGGTTAGCTCTTCCTCTGCTAATGGGCATTTCAATTGTTTGGAGTTTTTTGCTGTTATGAACAGTGTTGTATCAGCATTTTCATCCTTTGTCTCATTGTGTACACATGTAAGAGTAGACAGGTAGATCTTTAGGTAGATATTTAGAAGTAAGGTTGCTGGGCCATTGATTATGCCTATCTTAGCATGATGAGATAGTACCAAATACTTTCTAAAGTGGTTGTACTTTATTATTATTATTTTTTTTTTAGTGTTGCTCTGGATATGGTTTAAGTTGTAAGACTGTTGGTTCAAGGGTTTATTCATTTTTATAGCTCTAGATAAATATTGTCAAATTACTTTCCCAAGAGGGTTTTCTTATTTTACATGATCACCAGCATACCAGTGGTAATTGTTTTTAATGTCTTCTTTCGTTGGTGGGAATTTGTGACTCATTTTGATTTCCATTTCTTACATATGTAAGAGGTTTTGATAATAGGATGTATCTGTGTCATCACTGACAGATTGCCAGTGGAACTTGAAATAGAGAGAAAGCTAATAGTTATTACTAAACTTACTATGTACTTCCTTTTAGTACTTAAAAGTGGCAAACGATACCAAAGAATTAGAAGACTGTGAGCAAGCTAATAAACTGGGAGCAATTAACAGCACGCTAAGGCAAGTTTAAAAAATATTCTCTTATTTAGTATATTTATATCAGAAATATTCTGTTTTTCTTGTGATTTTGATGAAACAGTAAAGTTTCAAGTCATTCTCTTTTTTTTTTCAAGTCATTCTTATGAAGTTATTGTTCATCCTAAATTTCATGATTGCTTTGCTTCCTCCTCTTAGTGGATTTCAAAAACATATCAATTTTTTAAATTTAATTTTTTAAATTTAAATTTCAAAAATATATCATCAATAGTGACTTTATCAAAATGTAAAAATACAGAAGATTGTTCTGCTAACAGGACTTATGGATCCATTCTTCCTGGTTATTATAGGAAAAGGAACTTGAACTTCTAAGTCTTTTGTAAATAGTAATTCAGTCTGTGTGTTACATTCTGAACAGTTAAAGTTTTGATTACCATGACTAGTAAGTTTCATAGATTTTTTTTCCCTATTGACTTTTCCTTATTTTCTCTAAGTAAAACCTGCTTGTGAAGGCCAACATAATTTGTGAGTGGTCTCAGATTATGCACTATGAAATGACTGAACATATCTATAATTGAGAGTAGGGAATGGATTATTACTAATCTTTTTAATTTCCTATTTGCTTAGGTTGGCATTTGTGTACTATAATTGTTAGACTTAATAAAGTTATCAGTCATTATTTATTGAAAAATCTTAATATAGAAAACTAGAGAAGATAATATAACATAATAAGATAATAAAATAAATTCATTTTATTTATTTATTTATTTAGTGACTAGATATTAACTTTTTCTACTATGTTTTTAAAAAGAGAGAAATGTAGATAAATTTGAAATCCCCTATGCCCTATTTCCCAATTCTGTTCTCTTCCCTTCTTAGAGGTAACTACTATCATGAATCCATCTATGGTTTTGTTTTTATTATATATATAAAATGATGGTTATTTTACATATGATTTTATTTTTCCTTATATAAAATAATACTGAATTTAACATCCAAATTTATTTTTACACTGTACATATTGCGTTCTAGATATATGTTAAAACATGGGAGATTTGTCTCATTATTTCAGTTGATGAATGGTTTTTATCAGATGACTATTACGTATTTTACTTATCTGTTCCTCTACTGATAGACATTTGAATTATTCACATTTCTTACTTCTACAAATTATGTGACCTTGAGTGCCTTGTAAATTTTTTTGGCATACAGTAGGAAATTTGGCATGCACTAGTGAGATTGCTAAACCTTATGATGACCCCGTGTACCTGTTCTTGATATTGCCTGAGGGCTTTCCGTAGTGTTTGTATGGCTGTGAACTGGCATTGGTCTCCGCATCCTTGCCAAAAATTAATAATGCTTGCAGATGAAATAGCATCTCATTTTTGTTTAATTTGTATTTTGTTGATTACTAGTAAGTTTGAGCATTTTTAATCTGTTTATTGCATATTAGTGTTTCTTAATGAATGCCTACAATATATGTCAAGCACTGTTCTAGAGTAGTATTAAGCATATAGTGGTGGACATGACAAATTCTTTTTCTCATGAAGCTTAATCCTCTTTGGAGATCTGCAGTAAAAAAGTAAAATACATAAGAAGTAAGTAAAGTGGTGATGAGTGCCTGGGAGAAAGATAAAGCAGAGAAGGATGACAGAGGGCTAGGGGTGTTGTGGATGGGGATGGGGAAGTGGCACTGTTTTAGATTGGGTGGTGAGAGAAAGGCACAGCAATAATGGGACATTTGAACAAAGTGCCCATAAAGGCACAAGTCATAAGTCATAATATGGCTGCCTGAGAGAGAAGTATTCTAGGCATGTATAATTGTTAGTAAAAAGGACCTGTGACAGGAGTGTGCCTAGATGATTTGAAGCCTCCCAAGAAGGCCAGTGTGGCTGGAGTACAGTGGTCAAGGGCAAAATAGTAGAAGACTGAGTCAGAAGATGTTAGGGATGGGGGCAGGGGTCGGGTGGGGTGGGGTGGAGGGCTTGAAGACAGCTACGAATGCTGCTTTTAAACTGAGTGGAATGAAAAGTCGCTGGAGGACTGGAGTGAATGCTTTGAGGCAGCCGGGTGCTATGTTATGTGGTTATTGTACTAATCCAGGTAAGACAGAATTGTGATAGCTGTAGAAATGATGAGAAGTGGTCAGATTCTGGACAGATTTTGAAGAGCGAGCTGACAGGATTTGCTGAAGGATTTGATGTGGGGTATGGAAAAAGATAGGAGCTATAAATGACTACAGGATTGGGAAGTAGAGGCCTCTGCTCCAGCAGCGGCCTAGAGAGCAACAGCGAGCACATCGCTCAGCTTTCCCACTTGTTGCCACCTTCTGTGGAGCCTCCACCTCCTCTGCTACGCCCCCGGCTTCCTCCTTTCCAGGCTGCGGTTAACCCATACGCCCACTGGGCTGCACAGTGGCAACCCCAGCATCATGATGAGTGATGATAAACCAGGTGATCACCTAGACTTATTCTGTATACCTCAATAATTATGCTGAGGATTTGGAAAAGGTGTTTATTCCTCATGGAATTATGGACAGGACCGAGCAGCTTAGTCAAGATGTGATGAAGACATCTGTCTTCATCGTAGACCGTCACATCGTAGACCTCTGTCTGCTCGAGGGAGGCTATAAATTCTTTGCTGACCTGCAGGGTGGTATCAAAGCACTGAACAGAAATTGTGATGGATCCATTCCTATTACTGTAGATTTCATCAGACTGAAGAGCTATTGTAATGACCAGTCAACAGGGCACATCAAAGTAAATGATGGAGATGATCTCTCAACTTTTTTTTTTTTAAGATTTTATTTATTTATTTGTTAGAGAAAGGAAGAGAGAGAGAGAAAAAAAACAAGCAAGTAGAGTGGCTGGCAGAGGCAGAGAGAGAAACAGGCTCCTGGCTGAGCAAGGAACCCAACACAGGACTCGATCCCAGGATCCTGGGATCATGACCTGAGCCAAAGACAGTGGTTAACTGACTGAGCCACCCAGGCGTCCTGATCTCTCAACTTTGACTGGAAAGAATGTCTTGATTATTGAGGATAAACTGACACTGGCAAAACAATGCAAACCTTGCTTTCATTGGTCAAGGAGCATAATCCAAAGATCATCGAGGTCGGAAGCTTGCTGGTGAAAAGGACCCCTTGATGTTTTAGTTATAAATCAGACTTTGTTAGATTTGAAATCCAGACAAGTTTATTGTAGGATATGCCCTTGACTATAATGACTTCTTCAGGGATTTGAATCATGTTTGTGTCATTAGTGAAACTGGAAAAGGAAAGTACAAAGCCTAAGATGAGAGTTCATGTTGAGTTTGGAAGCATCTGGAGTCCCATTGAAGTTATCAGTAGAATGTTCTAGGTCTGTGGCCATCTGCTTAGTAGAGCTTTATTGCATGTATCCTCTCAGAATTTTATCCACTTTGTAATTTAGAAAGATCCGTTGCTGCATTCCTGAAGTCTTTATTCACAGTATGAGCCTATAGACTGTTCCTCTTTGTGTGGAGTATTGTTTGACTTGTGAATGAATAATAATCTCTTAAAACACACCACTGTTGAATGAAAATATTGAAATTGTATCTGTAAGAAACATTTAAAGAGAAGATATATTAGTTTTTTAATTGGTATTTTTATTTTATATATTCAAGAAAGAACAGAAGTGATTGAATATTGTTAACTCTATACCACTGTGTGTTTAGAAGAGTAAGGAGCAGTGAGTTTTTGTATCAGAGACAGCATCTACAGTATTGTTCTGTTGGGTAAACCATATGTCTTGGAATTATTTTACTGTCTTAGTAGAATTAACTGTTTTCTCGGGTTTAGTCAGATGATTTCCAGGGAATCTGTGTCAACAGTTCATTTTAAATACAAATCAATAAATTCCAAAAAACGTTAAAAGAAAAAAGATTTGGAACTAGAAAACTAGGAGTTGACGTTGACTGAACTGGGGATCCTTGCAGGAGGAACAAGGTTGATGGAAAATTATAGTTCAGTCTTGGACTTGCTACATTTGAACTGCCTATGAGACATCAGTTGGAGATGTCGAGCAGGTAGTTAGATCCACAAGTCTCAATTTCAGGGGGGAGATAAAATGTGGGAGTCATGTGTGAATATATGGCATTTTAAAACCATATGACATTATCCAGGAAAGAATATAACTAGAGAAGTTATCCAGGGATTGGGACTTAAGTCACTATAGAATTTTAAGGTAAAGTGCCTTTTAATATTCTTTGCTGTTGTTTCTCCATGGTGAAACAACATGGGGTTGGCATGGGGTGTGGAGGTGGGATAGTATGTACTTTTAAAATATTATAATTTGGGGGCGCCTGAGTGGCTCAGTGGGTTAAGCCTCTGCCTTCACCTCAGGTCATGATCTCAGGTCCTGGGATCGAGCCCTGCTTTGGGCTCTCTGCTCAGCTGCTGCCCCCTTTCTCTCTGCCAGCCTCTCTGCCTACTTGTGATCTCTCTCTCTCTGTCAAATGAATTAAAAAATCTATATTATTTGTAGGCATTCCTCATGCAATCTGATCACAATTCTTTGGCCATATGCATTATTAGGGCTTGTCTTTTAATTTTGCTTATAGATATTTTGTTGAACAGAGTTATTTTTAAATTTTTAAATCCAAGTATAACAGAAATGCAATAAAGTATATAAATGTTAAGCATAAAGGTGAGTTTAATTTTACAAAGTGAACCCAGCTCTGCAACAACCATCCAAAACAATGTACTTGCTGCCCTGAAGATTGCTGTGTGTACTTTTCTGGTCATTACCACTGTCCAAAGTTAACCATGATTTTGAATTACAGTAGCAGAAGTTATTTTTGCCTATTTTTATAAAATAATATGGAATGTATTATTTGTGTCTGACTTATTTTATTACGTATCATGTTGTGAGAGTCACCCATGTTCTTGGACTTAGTAGTAGCATTTAATTCTTTTTTCATTGGTTTCCATAGTTAAAACTGCACCAAAATGTTCCCATCCTATCATTGATAGTTGGAATTTTCCACTTCACAGCTATTCCAAAAAATATAGTGGCGGACATTTGGTGTTTACATTTGGTATGCATCTATGTAGAATATACCTAGAGGTGAAATTAAGTAATACTGCCGAGACGTTTTCCAAAATGACTTCTAAAATACATTGCTACTGGTAGTGTATGAGAGTTCCTCATTCCACAAATTCTCCAGCAGTTGGTACTATAACTTTTAAACAGCCTTACTGAAATATAATTGACATGCAGTATACTGTACCTATTTAAATATGCCTCTTGGTGTTTTGACAGGTGTGTACACATGAAAGTCAGTTTAATCAAGATAGTTATTTTGTGGGCGCCTGGGTGGCTCAGTGGGTTAAGCCGCTGCCTTCGGCTCAGGTCATGATTTCAGAGTCCTGGGATCGAGTCCCACATCGGGCTCCCTGCTCAGCAGAGAGCCTGCTTCCCTCTCTCTCTCTTTGCCTGCCTCTCCATCTACTTGTGATTTCTCTCTGTCAAATAAATAAATAAAATCTTTAAAAAAAAAAAAAAAGATAGTTATTTTGTTTACCACCCTGAGAAGTTTTCTCCTGCTCTTTGGAAATCGCTCTGGTCCTTTTCTTCCTGCCCCTGCATTGCCCACTTCGAAGGCCACTGGTTTTAACCCAGCGCCATCTTGATAGGAAGTCCCTGGTAAAGACTAGGAAGTTGTGACGTAAGTAGCTTGGCATCCATCTTCAAACTGACTTTTAGAAAAGCTGTACTACTTCCCTTCAACCCACTTATAAGCCAGACTGAGCCAGCTCTGTTAGCATTAGATTAGCCTTCGCCATCTTTTCTGCTGCTGTGGCTTTCAGGCAGGGTTTGGGATGAAACGATCAGCAAAGCATCACCACATAAGAATCCTCAAGGATAAAAGTTCCTCTAAATTGTATTGTTAATAAGAAAATAGGAATTTATGTCACAATTGCTTTGTTCTTGACTATTTTCAAAGATAAGACTTCTCTAATTAAGTAACATAACTATAGTTACCATCTCAGCCGTAACTAGAACTTGCCTTCTTGCTTTATCACATCCTGTATTCCAGCTGAGTCAACTATGATACAAGTATTTCCATTAACTTGTATTATTAAGTTAATTGAATATTCCCATAGGAGGAAAAAAAATCCCACTGTGAATTAAATTGGCAATGTTTATTTTATTTTTTTTAAAAGATTTTATTTATTTATTATTTTATTTATTTATTTATTTATTTATTTATTTTATTTATTTATTTGTGTCCAGGGATCACAAGTAGGCAGAGAGGCAGGCAGAGAGAGAGGAGGAAGCAGGCTCCCTGCTGAGGGCTCGATCCCTGGATGCCTAGATCATGACCTGAGCCGAAGGCAGAAGCTTTAACCCACTGAGCCACCCAGGCACCCCGGCAACGTTTATTGATAGTGGATTTTGTGCAGCCAGCCTTATGTGTACTTCTAGTGGTTATGTCATGTAGCGGTTTCTCAAATACAAAATAAATTCTTGGCTATGATAGTAACATATTTAGGAACTACGTGATTTGTACTTGGTACACAAATAACTTTATTACTTTGTTTTTTTCCTGTTGTATTGTAAATAAAGAAGAAGGATGATAGCTCTCTTATAGATGTTGCTGTTACGTATTTAAGACAGAGATGGTCTGAATATAGGTTAAAGTGAATATAGGTCAGAATTTATTTGAATGACTGTAATTGTTCCAAGATCTCCAAGTAGAGATCTTGATCTTATATTTTATTAAATGTGAGGTAGTATGGAAAGTGAATGATATGCCATGGTTAAAGTGACATTGGTGCTACCAGTGAATACCATGTAGGAAGGGAGCTTCTAGAAATGCAGTTTTTGGTATTTTTGTCTTATAAATACAGAAGCAGTTTAAGTTAAAGGAATTATGAATGTAAATTTATTTCCTACTTTAGAAAAAAATGATTGCTATTTCTAAGTCAGTCGAAAAGGCTAGGTTGACTTTTGTATTTAACTACATCTCCTATATTTCTGTAAAATAATTTTCTAATGGAAATTATTATTAAAATAGGGCTCATAGTTTTAGTATAGTTAAATAGAAATACTTCATGGAAGTTAATATGTATATTTTTCAGGTAACTTGTTTATCATTCCTTCAGGTAACCACTAATTGAATTTATGAAACTATCTAAATTAAAGACATGATCTCAGATTATCTGGTTTTAATTATATAAGATACAGCATAACATTTTCCATTCCCAATTTAAATCATTTTTCTGTTTTATTCCCTCTTTCTCCTTAATCAAAGCAAAGAAGCATTCATTGACTGGGCGAGATATGATGATTCACAGGATCATTTTTGTGAACTTGATGGTAATAAACTATTGTAATGAAGTTATTTTAACCTTAGTCCTTTTATAAGAAATGGAAATCAGTGGAAATATAATCAGTTATACCTTGAATACACTGGGTATTGCTGAGTGGATCTTATTATTCATAATAGCATTTATTGAGAGCTTATGTTCTAGCCATGTGCTGAGTGCCTTAAGTACATTATTGCTAATCTTTATAGTTACCTTGATAACTGTGTATTATCTCATGTCCTGGGAAACTGAGTCTCAAGAAGAGTAGCTTGCCCAGGATCACACAGTAACAAGAGGCTGAGACAGGATTCAATCCCAGATTTGACTGGATCCCATACCTATATTTTTCCCATCATGACACATCATCTCCTATGGACCTTTATTTCAAGCCACTCAGTTTAGGTCTATGAACATATAAACATGTTCACATTGGAATTTTCTGGAGGTCCCAACAAACATAAAGACACCTTGCAATATTGGGGAGGACTCTAATTTGACTTCCCCACAAGCCTTTTCCCAAGAGTCCCCTGGAATAGTATGAAGAGAGGGCGCTGTTCAGCAGTAACTACCATGACTCTTACTTCAGAAGGTAATTGAAGTGACTCAAAAATTTTGATCTAAGGAGAATATTCCCAAGAACTGTGCCAAGTAAACTTAAATCATTCACTTGGCCTCTCTTCACTTTTTACCTTGATGTCATAGTTGGTGGAGAAGAATTTGGGGTTCAGGAATGCATGGCTGGAGGCAGCAGGAGTTCCTCAGAACTTGGAAAGCACTCAAGTAGTCATAGAGCTTCCTAGAGGGTTTTAGGGGATCCATCTGTAGAATTGTGCTCATCCTCCAGTCTGCCCTGCAGCAAGTTAGAGTGAGCTGCTACAATAGCACAGCAGATTGAGAGGTTGCCAGGAGGTGCAATGTTAACACCATGGCTTATAAGGTTTGAGCAAGGACATTTTTTATTTTTCAAAGATTTTATCGATGTATGTATGTATCTATCTATCTATCCAATGTGAGCAGCCAGGAGGGGCAAAGGGAGAGGGAAAGCGAGAACTCAAGCAGTCTCTGGGCTGAGCAAGAAGCCTGACTCAGGGCTTGATTTAACCACCCAAAGATCATGACCTGAGCCTCAATCAAGAGTCACACATTCGGGCACCTGGGTACCTCAGTGGGTTAAAGCCTCTGCCTTTGCCTCAGGTCATGATCCTGGGGTTCTGGGATCGAGCCACGTATCGGGCTCTCTGCTCAATGGGGAGCCTACTTCCACTCTCTCTGCCTGCCTTTCTGCCTACTTGTGATTTCTGTCTGTCAAATAAATAAAGTCTTAAAAAAGATTTTTTGTTTTTTTTTAAGAGTCACACACTCAACCAACTGAGCTACATAGGCAACCCCAGCAAGGATTATTTTTAGATTTTTTTTTTAGTTGACAGAGAGGGCACAGCAGGGGGAGCAGCAGAGGGAGAAAGAGAAGCAGACCTCCACCCCCCTCCTGCACCCAGGTGAGCAGGGAGCCTGTCACAGGACAGACCCTGGGATCATGACCTAAGCTGAAGGTAGATGCCTAACCAACTGAGGCACCCAGGCACTGCACCTGCCGCCAGTAAGAATATTTTTAAGAGATCTGAAAAAAAATTTCTTTGGGTATCTGGATAGAATAATGGGAAATTAATAAAATACTCCTGTTAGGATATTTAGAATTGACAAATGTTTCATCAAAGCAAGCTGTTGTACCTAGGTTAAGGATTGACATCACTGCTTACTCTTTAATTTGTTCTACAGTTGTCATTCTAATTATGCTTAGTGTTCAACACTCACAGTCACTTCTTGCCAGCTTATCATTTTACCTATTTTTTGACTAAAATAAAACATTTTTAGTGCTTAATTAACATATTTTTAAATTAAAAATCATTTCTGTGAATATTTCTTATAGTAAATAATGTCAGTATATATTTCTTTTATAGGTATTTAACAAAAAATGCTACTCCATTCCAGAGATCCCTTGGTAAAAGCAATGATGTATCAGTCACCTCTCATCAATATAGTGTTAACTAATTTTTTAACATTGGCTGTTTATATTATAAAAATGGAAGAGATGTCCTATAAGATTTTAGGATTTCATAATTTAAAAATTAGTAATTTTTATATTATGTGTAGTCCTGAAACATATAAGCCATTTTACTGGTTGGATCACCACTACTTCTCTGGGTGGTAATGTTTGTGTATGTCCCAATGATTTATATATACCATTTTTTAAAACACTTCAGAGTAGCTTTAGAGTCATCGTCTAGTTATTTCAGTTATGTAAAACCTTTTGATTAAAACAATCTGAAGAATATTCACCCCAGTTTATTGGTATATATTCTCTACATCCCTGTTCTCTGTTTTGTTTTTGTTCTATTTGAAGAGAAGATGACCCTTATAGATTAAATAGTAGATTTTTAAATAATTTAGCAGTTTAAGGTAAGCTCCTTTCCCTACTCCTGTTTTGTTGTTGTTGTCACTGTTGTCTCTATGCATGGCCTCTTCTCCTTTGGGTTTCTGCTCAAATGTCACCTCATCAGAGAAACCGGCTGTCACCTGCCTGTAGAAACCAGCAACCACTCTCAGTGTGAGTGTTGACACTGCTGCCCACTCTGCGTACCAAGAATGACCAGCGAGTGCAGGGCAGGTTATTTAGTTAATCTGTTCATTGTCCATCTGCTCCAACTAGATTGTCAGCTGCTTGAGGCTTTGTCTTTCAGGTTCACTGCTTTATCCCTAGTGCCTAGAACAGTGCCTGGACATGGTACTTGCTTAATAAATGTTTGCTGAATGAAGTTGTTGGTTCATAAATAACCTATATAGTATGACAGATTTTTACTTTTATATTTTCCCTTAAAATTAGGGATGCCTGGGTGGCTCAGCCAGTTAAGCTGCTGCCTTCTGCTCAGGTCATGATCTCGGGGTCCTGGGATCGAGCTCCACACCAGGCTCCCTGCTCAGTAGAGAACCTGCTTCTCCCTCTCCCTCTGCCTGCTGCTCTGCCTACTTCTACTCTATCTCTGTGTCAAATAAATAAAAACCTTTAAAAATTCAAAAAAAGGTGTTCACTAATAATTTGTTTAAAGATTTTTTTTTTTTTTAATTTGACAGATAGAGATCACAAGTAGGCAGAGGGGCAGGCAGAGGGAGAGGGGGAAGCAGGCTTCCCACCAAGCAGAGAGCCCAATGCAGGGCCCGATCCCAGAACTGTGAGATCATGACCTGAGCCAAAGGCAGAGGCTTTAACCCACTGAGCCACTCTGGCACCCCATTCATTAATAAATTTAAAGTATTGTCTAAAACAGTAGTTTCCAAATCTGGCTGTGTGTCAGAATTATTTGGGTGCTTTATGAAGTATAGGTTCTTCTCACCTGAATATTTTATAATGCATTTTAATAATGCATTACTAGCAGTCAAAGTTAGAGTTGGTGATGGAGGGTGGGAGGCTCAATCCTGAGTCTACAGCAGTATATTTTATCCATAAACAAAAAGACTGCACGCTAAGTTGACCTGTGCTATGTTGAAGAGATATTTGGGTTAGGAGGTGTGGAGGACTGGCTCGCATCCTCGAACATGCTGTGTAGCCTCCTAACACTAATATGCAATTAAGTGACCATGAAAAGAAAGTTCATTTGGGGAAAAAAGGTATACTTGAAAAGGAAGAAAAAGCACTAGTTGAAATTGATGAATTCCCAGAATTAAGTATTTTGATTCCGTGGACATTCTTCGAATGCTTTGGGAATGGTTAGCATGGTCAGATGGAACAGTTTAGGAAGAGCTTTACAAAGGGAGCAAGAAGAGAAAGCTTTGGGGAGGAGGAAGACATATTAGGGGTCCAAAGAGCATTTTCCAAATGAATGCTACCGCTGTGCAAATAGAAAGAAGTTGTAGTTTCTGAATAGGCTAATTAAAATCATGTCACAGGTGGCCCCAGGGGAAGCATGGGGATACCAGCACTGGTGTGTTTTTGGGGGGAACTCAACCTGTGGATGCTCCCTCACCCCTACTTCCTCATCTAGATGCCATGAAGTTCTTGTCAGTGTAGGTCAGGGCTTGAGAAACATTTTCTTCTGTAAATGGACAGATAGTAAAAATTTTAGACTTTGTGGACTGTACGGTTTCTCTTGCAACTACTCAGCTGTGCCATAATTGTGTGAAAGCAGTGAATGAATGTGGCTTATGTTCCCATAAAACTTTCTTTACAAAAAGTATACAGACCGCATTTGGACTATGGATCATAGTTTGCTAATCCCTTTTATAAATTAACAAGACCTGCCTTTCATGATTTGAAAAAGTATTAAAAATTTTAAGAACCACTTAAACCAGCAATGCACTTTTGATTCAAGTAAGGGAATACACATTAAGGACATTGAGAATATAAGTTTTAAGTTAAACATTGATATGCTGGATTTTACTCTTGTGATTTTCACTTCCTTAAGGTATAATGATTTAAAATGTAGTTTAATATCTTAATCTTTTTTTCCTTAGTGGTTGTTTAGTTGCTTTTGTTGGGTTGATATTAGCCTGAGGTGTACATTCATAGTTGAGCCCACATTTGTGTAAACTTACATGCACACACACATTCTTAATACATGTGTATACACATATCTCAATGAATATATATGCTGCTGGTAGATTTAGTATTTGTAAGTAGTTAGATCAATTTTGCAAATGAGCTTAATCAAGACCACCTCAGAGAAATGAAAAATCTATAACAGAAGCTAGTGAATTGTAAAACTTCCGTTTGAACTTTAAAAGCCACACTCCATAATTTGAATCTTTCTTTTTTTTTTTAAGGAAGATTTTTTTAAAAAATTACTGTTTTTAACTCTTGAACCAGTCCATGTCCTTGGACAGTTTCTGTAAATCCATCTGTAAATTACCTTTTTTCTGTGCCTTAACTTATACAGTGGAATATCTATATAATGTTAGGGCAGAAATAGAGCCAGTATTCTTCAGTTCATGTTTCTATTGTCTGTAAGTTAGATCTAACTCATTTCTTTGTGTTCTTCCTACTTTCTACAGAAGTACCAAGTAGTTCTTGGATGGTATGGATCAGGATGCCATTTTCCTCTTAGAGTTATGGATAATCTCAGTTATGGTCACTGAATGCTCAATAAGTATTGTTGGTTAAAAGGAAAATACACTATTAGTAATGAAAAAAAGAGGGACCATATTTTAATGGCCATATTTGGCCCTGTTTTAAGTCCGGTGTCTGCATACTATTGATTTAATCTCATGACATGAAAAGGTAGGATGCATACAAATAAAGGAGTACCTCTGTGTCAACATAGATAGTTCGTTCATTTCCATGTATTATGATATTATGATCATCAATGTGTGAAGCATGATTATTACACATTTTCTAAAGGTATGAAAGCATGTATTTCCCTTTTCTATCCAGAATGTGAGCCATGATAATTAAGACCATTTTCTTTATCTTTTGTATCCTTCAGAGGATAGTCCAAATAGTGAAGAACTAGTAAAAACTCATTTGGATTTCAACACAGAAAATAGTTATTTAGGGGCACCCATGGTGCTTAGTCGTTGAAGTGTCCGACTCTTGGTTCTGGCTCAGGTTGTGATCTCAGGGTCATGGCATGAGACCCCGCATGGGGCTCTGCACTCCACACTGAGTCTACTTCAGATTCTTGCTCCCTCTCCCCTGCCTTTGCCTCTCCCTGCTTGTGCGCTTGCTCACTCACTCTCAAATAAATAAATAAAATCCTTAAAAAAATAAAAAATAAAATGGTTAATTTATATGTCTTAACAATTTCCTGAAGTTGTGTCTGCTGTATATTGGCTTGAGAGGGCAAAAGTACTCTGTATGAACAGTGATAGAAACAAACCATAATGTGTATTTGTTTAAACTAGAGCATTGTGTAATTCTAAGATCAAATTTGAATCCTGAAGTTATTGAGCCATTTATTTCCTAAGTCCAGAGTAGAGAATAGCAGGAAAATCTCTCTTTTTAGTATACTATATGCTAAAAAAATGTTTCTGAGCCTGTGTGTAGTTAAGTGTATGCATAGGGAAGAAATCAAATCAAGTAGTAGAACAGGTTATGATTCTGTTAGGTCTTTTTGATCCCAGTTGGTTAAAACGTAGGAATGATGAATGCCTCTCAGAAGGGGAGGGGTGTTCTGTTCCTTAAGAGAGCACTGAGTATCGAAAGGAAAGGGAGGAGTTGTTTTTTCCTCTCAGGAGTGTAAGTTATTCCGGGTCAAGTACAGTCGTGAGTGTGCTAACCACTCTTTCACTTAAATTGGACATTACTTGAAAAGCATAGCCTTTTTCTGACCTTTTAGTAGTTATGTTTGCATTACAGTGTTACATTTCAGATAACTGGTGACCTATGGGTGGTTTTGATGAATTGTTCCTTGTTCAGTTGAGCAATCTCCAGCTGCTCAGTATGTAGACCTGTTGCTGAACCCAGAGCGTTACACCGGCTATAAAGGGTCCTCTGTGTGGAGAGTGTGGAACAGCATCTACGATGAAAACTGTTTCAAGTAACTGGAGGGGGTAGGGGAAGGAGGAGGAATGGCAAAAGGGAGGGTAGAGGAAGGGGAGTAGGATTCTGTTGGGAAGAAAATTAGGTAAAACCATTTTATGTTTGAGTTTTACACTTGCTTTTTCAGGCCTCGATCTGTTTATTATCCTTTAAATCCTCTGGCATCTAGCCAAGGTGGGTTTTTCATGCATTTCCATGCTTTTAGAGATTATTTTCAAAATTTCTTTGTACCTAAACTTAATCTGAGTAAGTTTTCAGCTATTTTATATTTTCTTTAATTTGACCAAAAGTAAAAGTTTAGTTCATAGTTCAGTATCAAGTTTTCTGCATGTTTTATGTAATTGCTGGCATTTATTGAGTGCCTGGTATGTGTCAGGCCCTAAATAAAAGAGGAGTTTCATGGTAAATAAATCAAAATATATGAGTAATCCATATAACAGAGGCTTCCCAGGGAACTCTTAAAAATCTGGATGCCCAGGCCCTACCCCAGACTAGTTAAATCAGAATCTGTAGGATTAGACCCAAGTGGTGGTGGTGGTTTTTCGTGGTTTTTTGTTTGTTTGTATTTTTAACCATCCAGATGATTCCAATACGCAGGCACCTTTGAGAACCAGTGGCTCCCAACGTGCTTCTCAGACTTAAGTGTGCATATAAATTACCGCAGAGCCTTTTTGAGATACAGGTTCTGATTCTGTGGGTCTTGAGGGAGGCACAGGATTCTAAGAGCTCCCAGGCGATGCCCAGCGTGCTGACTGGTCCACACACCATGTCTGAGTGCTGAGGGTGCAGAGTTGTTCAGATACTCGTGATGCCTGCTGCAGAATGCTTTCCAGCAAGGTCCCTGCTTGCCCCACTGGGCTGTTGAGCAGATGCAGTATGGCCGGCGCAGAACCAAACTTGACATTTCACTGAATTGGCTTAAATTTAAGAACTGAAGCAGTGCAAAATATTTTTGTCATTAAACAGAATTTTATTGTTTTGATAGCTCTGGCCTCACACACTGTATGATTATTGCATTGTAGCACATGTATGCTTTTTACTTTTTAAAACATAAATCTTAAGAAAAATTTTACTAGAAATTAGCCTTAGAAAAAAATAGAAATTATATATGTGGCTGGTATTATATTTCTGTAGGACAGCATTTTTGGAGGTTAATCAAACTTACTGGGCACATATTCCGTCTGTTGTCAGCAAGGAGCCAAACCCTGGGAGCAGCCCTATCATTGACTTGCCATTCTCTTGTTTTCTTTAGACCAGGACTGATTTAAGAACTTGAATTCCCTGGTCTAGTTGTATCTTTAAGACATTTCTGAGACCCAAAGAGACACAGAAAGGTTAACCGAAGGGACTGCCTTCAGATGCTGTCTTATAATGCAGCAAATGTTCTTCCGCAAATCATTCTGATACTGCTGGAAAAGGGAATTGGATCATGAAAAAGGTGTGCATGGATTCTTCTCCTTTGCCAGTTTTACCCTTATAACTTATAAAAATGGAAACCACACATACACACACACACACACACACACACACACTTATAAAAATGAAAACAACAGAAAAGTTATATAAAGTAAAAAGAGAAAGCTCCCCTTGCCCTGCCCCCACACCTGTGTTCCATAGTATAGAATTTGGTAGGTATTCTTTGGGTCTTTTTTATGATCACTTGTGGTTTTTCGTTTGTTCGTTTTTATTCATTTTTTTATTTTTAGGATTGGAGTTAAAATATTTTTTAAAATAGAGGTATAATTAACATACAACATCACATTAGTTTTGGGTGTTCTGTATAATGTTTAGATATTTGTGTATATTGCAGAATGATCACAGTAAGTCTTTTTAACCTCTGTGCCCATAATTACAGAATTTTTACTTTTGTGATGAGAATATATAACTTTCAAATACAGTGTTATTAACTGTAGTTGACAAGCTGAATGTGACAGTTCCAGGACTTAGAAACTGGTACCTTTTGACACCCTTTACGTGTCTTGCCCACTTCCCCCCACCACCTGCCTCTGGCAACCACCCATCTGTTCTTTGGATCTATGAGCTTGGGGTTTGGTTTTGTTTTTAGATTCCACGTGCAAGAGAACACAGTATCTGTCCTTCTCCAGCTGACTTAGCTCCACATGAGGTCCTCAGAGTCCGTCCATGTGCTTGCGAGTGGCAGAATTCCTTCTTTTTTTGTGGCTGAATAATATGATCACTTCCTTTTAAAGCAGAGCATATAGTTAATTTAACAAAACCATCCCATGCTAAGAAATCCCTCACATCCATGTTGTGACAAATTAAAGACGTGAGACCACTGGAAAGATGAGAGGAAGGAGAGCAGCACTTAGGAAAAGACAGAGGCAGAGAGAGGGTGAGGAAACCCGTCCTAAGAAAGAAGGGAGACGGAGACCGGGTGAGGGGAGGACGGGGGTCCTGGTTGCAGGTGAGAGGTCCATGCAGCAATCAGGGCACTCAGGCTGATGCTGTCTGTGAGCGGTTCCCGCCGGGGCTGCAGGTGTTGGGTCCTGGCTCTTCAGCCTCTCAGCCTGGCCTCGAGTTCCTGCTGAGCTAAATGGTGAGGCTCTCTGGCCACCTCTCCCACAGCTTTTGAAAGATGGGACCTTTCTTTCCAGAAAGGAAACCTGGGCTCAGAATCCCACATCCCACATCCAAAGCCGGTAAAGGCAGAGCTGCTGTGGCTCCCCGCAGCCCAGCCTCTGGCTCCTTCCTGCTGTGTGGGCAGCTCCGTGGCACCCCAGTGAGGGTTTCACTGACCCCAGTTAGGGAAATACTTTTCTTAAGGTGCGTGTAGGTGGAGGAACAGAAATTTGGAAGAGAAGAGAGTTGTGTGTACAATGATGAAAGAAGTGCCTGTGTCCATTTGTTAATTACTGAATCTAGTGATCTTTACGAGTAGTTTTTGATTTTTCTCTGGTATTATTTACTGTATAAGACATATGAAGATCTTGTGCTTTGGGTCTGTATTCTTATTAAGTCTCATTTGCAAGGAGACTACACCCTGACCACAGTCTGTAGTATAACTAATAGTTCAACACACAGTAAGTTTTAATCTCATTTTAAAGTAAATAGAATTGGAATCTGAACTGTGGAGGACAGTTTCTAAAATCCTGTTCGTTGTTTTCTTTTTCAGGAGAAGATGATGGTGAGTTAAAATTCTTACATTTGGGTATGCCTCAAGTGTAGAGAATGATCAAAATTTGATTTTTCCTCTATTTAATTCAAAAGAAAAGGTTTATCCTATTTGTTCAGAAATAACTACCAACAAATGGTGACAAAACGATTTTATAATGTAAATTTACCTTATGTTTAAAAAAACTATGAATTCCCTTTTGCTGAAGTGTGTCATATAGAAACCAGGATTACATTCCAACTTCCCAGTTCTCTGGCTATTATAATCTATTAAAATATGTTCTGAAGAAATGGAGAGAAGTTAAGATAGTTTTACCAGATAATTTTTCTTGTGACTTTATTTTCTTCCTGACTTTGTAATTTATAATCTGTTGTTACAATACTTAATCTGGTGAATAGTAATTTATCAACAGTTGGTTTTTCAAGGATACCAGATGAATGTTTGCCCCCAAACATCAAAATAAGTATTTCAACTGGATGTTTACTTATCTGTGTTCAGGGACACAGCGATGGGCATTGTGCAGGATAGAAATATGTGTAAAACGTTATGCCTTCACTCCAGGAGCTGACAGTATGTAGCAGGAGTGATAAGCACTGTGCATGGTGACAGGAAATGCTGCACATACAGACTACATAAGCCGTAGGTGGTAGAGCTCTTCAGAGGCAGGACAGAGCCTGTCTCACTGGAGGGATCTGGAAATCTTATTACAGGAAGTGATATCTGAGATGAATTTTGAGTAATGGGACAGATATAGTCTGGTAGAATTGGATCCTGTGTGCCATGCGGAGAAAATGGCATGGCCCAAGGAGTTGGAAAGAGAAGAATCAAGCATATTTGAGGAAACCCTGTTAGAGTAGGGAGAACTTTATGTAGGGGTAGTTTAAGTTAGCAGGATGGGAGGCCAGATTATTGAGGACTTGGGGGCTCAACTTTTCCTGATAGCATTTGGGGTTTCTCGAGTAAACAAGTCAGATCATGATCAATGGCCCTTAGGAAGAGTTTGTTGAGTGAATTAGTATGTGGTGAAACATTTGTGTAGTTTTGCAAAGTGTAAAGAGTCTCGGGAAACAAAGCAATTCCTCACCATCTAATTTATCCCCTAGAATCCTTGCTCAGTCATCTATGTGTTGAGTTTTTTACGCTTTGCTTTTCTTAAAACAGAATTAGGTAACTTACAAAGTGCATGAATCATTTTGATCTGTATTGACTGCCATTTTTGTTGCTCTCAGAATAGTACTGATCTAGAAATAGATGTTTTAGCATTAATACATAGGTAAGTCAGATCCCTCATATTCTAGTCATCGACTTTTCTGAAAAATTATCTTGAAAATTAAGGGATTTTAAAAATATTCCTTGAAATTTAGTAGTCTTAGATAATTGAGGAAATACACATAGCTTTACTACTCAGGGAAAAAATGGAATAATTACTAATTTGATTTTTGTATTATAATTCAATTTGTTTTTTCTAGAATTTTTAAGGAGAGGAGTTCTATGGTTGTTATCAAAAGCAAATTTAAGATTTTTAACCTTCCATACTTAAGGATATTTAATCCTTCTAATGAATAAGATTTATATAATATTTTGACTGAAATGTTTCTTAGAATTTTTGTTCAGTTAAATGTCATTTATAAGAAAATTGTCCAAAATTACTCAGAATTCTTCAGGGCTTTATTTCCTAGAACCATATCCCTATTTTTCTACTTCACATGAAGCAGTGGCCACTTCTGGAGATACTCCTTAGTCTGTTATAGGAAATATTTTATATACTTAATTTATCCTAATTTATAAATGACTATTTAAAATATTTTAACCCAAATCTGTGTGGGGGGGGGGTTAGTTTTTTGTTTGTTTGTTTTTAAAGGAGAATCATTCTACACATGGCTGGAAGGTAAACTTATATGTCTGCATTTTAAATTTATTGGATTCTTGTTAAAAATGTATGGATTAATATATTTTTGTAAGTTCAGGATTCATTACCTAGACAACTAATTGTAACAGAGCTTGAAAGAGAATCATATATTTTAAGTTACAGTATTTTAGGATACAGTGGCTTAAAAATTTTGAGACTGTTGCTCAGCCAAGAATAATCAGCATTAGGGAAATACACAGGACAGATACTGTCCTCAGGTTTTTGTAACTGGCTTCTCAGTGTTGTTTTGATTCTGTATGAAAATTAATTCTGTATATACCACTCATCCACACTGCTTTCTAATAACCATTATGCAAACCTACTTTGTAAACAGAGGCCTTCTTTTTAGAAGGAAGATATATATAAGTTATATATGTAATATATATATATAACTTATATATATCTTATTTATGCATTTATATATAATTTATGTATTTTATATAATTATTTATATAATTTATATATACATATATATATGAAATTGAGGGAAGTAAATTAGGTTTCAGCAGATTTTAAACAATGTTTACACATGTTAATATAGCCTAAACTTGTCTAATTAAAGGATAAAGCAATATAGATCCCAGTAGATACTTTGAATTCTTATGTTTTCTAGTGTTGAAAATACGAATGCTATTAATGGAAAGCTGAAACTTTCTAGGATTTTAATAGCTTTGTTAAAAAACTGGATTTGTGATGCTTTTTAAAAATTTACCAAATTGCCATTCATTTATGAAAACAAAAGTTAAAAAATATTAATGAAAGATAAGCAAGTTGAATGGAGATCATAACCTTATAGGAACTCTACAGAGTAAAACTAAGTACTTAATTCTATTTTATGTTTGCTAATTGGTGATGACAACTTGTGCACATAATTTCTCTTTGTTTTTAATGAAGTGTCTACATATATTGGCCATTTTTAAGGTGAATGTTTTTTTTTTAAGATTTTATTTATTTATTTGACAGAGAACACAAGTAGACAGAGGCAGGCAGATAGAGAGGAAGGGAAGCAGGCCCCCTGCTGAGCAGAGAGCCCGATGCGGGACTCGATCCCAGGACCCCGAGATCATAACCTGAGCCGAAGGCAGCAGCTCAACCCACTGAGCCACCCAGGTGCCCCTAGGTGAATGTTTTTTATATGCCACTAATACTAGGAGTGATATTGATAAATGGCCCATGGGGAAGATGATTTTTAACTTTGTTTCATTAGCTGTCTTGTAAAGACACAAATTGTGAAAAGTAGTATTTAGGTTAAAAGAGGTGGTGAGAGATTCTGAATATTGATAGTGGAAGATGGAAGTGTAATGTATGGGCAATAATGAATTCTAGGGTATTCTGTATTAACCTCTTTTGTGCTATCCTACTGATGGGAACCCCTGAATATTGATATATGGTTTCAGAGAATACTCCTATTTTTATAGGCAACTGACTCAACTTTTCTGAGATTGTTTCCTCATCTGGGCCATGAAACTGACAATTGCCAACCATCTTACTTACACAGTGTCCAAATGTCATATAATCTTATTACAGTAAATCTAGCCCTTTTGTGAGAGAAAAAATTATAGTCAATGTCTTATAAATCACTTGATGAAGGTAAATTTGAATGAAATTAAATCCAAAAGAAAGAGACCCATTCTCTAAATTGGATAGTTAAGCTTGCTCTGTATTGTTAGAAATAGAAGCTGATATAAAGAACTTCTGAAACTCAACACCTGAAAAGCAAAGAAGTCAGAAAATGGGCAGAAGACATCAAAAGACACTTCTCCAAAGAAGACATACAGGTGGCTAACAGACACGTGAAAAAATATTCAATATCATTAGCCATCAGGGAAATTCAAATCAAAACCATACTAAGATACCACCATGCACCAGATAGAATGGCAAAAATTAACAAGGTAGGAAAAAACAGATGTTGGAGAGGATGTGGAGAAAGGGGAACCCTCTTCCACTGTTGGTGGGAATGCAAGTTGGTGCAGCCACTTTGGCAAATAGTATGGAGGTTCCTCAAAAAGTTAAAAATAGAGCCACCCTTTGACCCAACAATTGCACTACTGGGTGTTTACACCAAAGACACCGATGTAGTGCAAAGAAGGGGCACATGGACCCCAATGTTAATACAACAGTGTCCATAATAGCCAAAACTGTAGAAGGAGCCGAGAGGCCCTTCGACAGATGAATGGATAAAGATGATATGGTTCATATAAACAAAGGAATATTACTCAGCCATCAGAAAGGATGAGCATTTGCATCAATATGGATGGAACTGGAGGGGATTATACCAAGTAAAACAAGTCAGACAGAGAAAGACAATTTTATGTGGTTTCACACATCTGTAGAACATAAGGAATAGCACGGAGGACATTAGGGGAAGGGAGGGAAAACTGAAGGGGGCAGGAATCAGAGGAGGAGATGAGAGATTATGGACTCTGGGAAATGATCTGAGGGTTTCAGAGGGGGAGGGTAGAGATTTGGGTGCCCTCCTGATGGGTGATAGGAGGGTGTGTGTTGTGACGAGCACTGAGTGTTACGCAAACAATGGATCATGGAACACTACATCAGAAACCAGTGATGTATTATATGGTGACTAACAAACATAATAACAAAATAATATTAGTCAGGAAAAGAAAGAAATAGAAGCTGGTAAATTTTTACTTTGTAAATCAGTCCTTGCAGATGTTACTTAACACTCATCCAGGAATTTCAACCAGTAAATAATGTACATTGACAGTTATATCTGAGCAGAATTGTATCAGATGGAGTGCAGGAGTATGATGGAAAATTATTTTACATAGCCTTACCGTGTTGCATACTCCATTATTTAACACTTCTGCCAGGACTTCTGAGGTTGGAACTGCATCATGCAGGGAAAAGCTGTCCAGCATTTTCCTGCCAACTGTATTGTGGGTCTTATTTGTACACTCAATTGGCACATGTGTTATTTTTACCATTTTGCTTGAAGTTACCGAATTTTCAGTTTACCGAAGTATCTTTCTACTCCTCACTCTCACTTATCCATCCCCATTTTGAGTACAGAGCTTTGAGGGCTTTACCAAGGAGAATGGCCTCCTGGTTTACGCTCTTATTCTAAGCATATGAATCTTCACAAGCTTTACTTTGTCTGTTTTTCCTTCTCTGGTCATCTTAGGTGTAAGCACTACTTAGAAAGGTAGGTTAGAAGGAAGAGAAAGTGAACTTCAGATTTGATCATTTTGATGTTTGATAACAGATTTGACTGAAAGTTTTACTAGAAGAAAAGTCAGTAATGTTTTATCTAACTTGTTCATGATGGTTGTATCCCTTGCTACCCTGAACATTCAAAATTGCCCATATACTTCTATTTTATTTTAAAGATTTTATTTATTTATTTGGCAGAGAGAGATCACAAGTAGGCAGAGAGGCTGGCAAAGAGAAAGGAGGAAGCAGGCTCCCTGTTGAGCAGAGCCTGATGTGCGGCTTCATCCCAGGACCTTGGGACCATGACCTGAGCCAAAGGCAGAGGCTTTAACCCACTGAGCCACCCAGGCACCCCTTCCCATATACTTTTAGAAGAAGCTGCAAAAAAGAACTTAATTTTTACTTTTTGGTCCCCATTTGTAAAGATGGGAATATTCTAGCAAGAATTCTGAATTAGAGAATGAAATCTCAAAAGAATTATTTTTTCCTGTGAGAAAATACTTGCTTTAGAGACATATAGGGTAGAACATAGAGTAAATTGAAGATCTAAAAGATCTTGGGAAAAAATGCAAAGTAAACCACATATATACTCTTACATTTCAAAAATCCCTCAGCTTATAAATGAGGCTATTTCTTAGTTCCTTCCCACTATTGAAACCCATTTTCCTCAGGAGTAGTTTAAAAAATGACATAAGCCAAAAAATGCTTTTGGTTGGTAAGGGAAGGAAAGAGCCAATTGCTTTGAATTTAGTGGATTCTTAAAACTTAGGTCTTTGCATTTTTCTTTATTTAAAAAATTATCTATAAAGAACTGTTTCTAGAGTTTTTTTTCTCTTTTATTATGGTAAAATATATATAATGTTAAATTTATGATCTTAACCATCTTAAATTTAGTGGTGTTAAGTATATTTACAATGCATATTAATCTTATAATAAAAAATCTTTTAAAATTGAGGCAGAGGTAGGATAGGAGAGTGGAATTATCTTGACCTCCATTTGAGCAGAAGGCTTAAGAAATCTACATAAAAGAATTTTCCATCATATTCCATCACTCCATCTGATATGGTTCTGTTCACATGGTAGATAGTCAGCATATATTGTTTATTAGTTAAAGTTCCTAGATGACTCTTCTCCAGGTTTGAGCTCCTTGCAAGTTACATAGACCTGGAGAATTCTAGGGCAGAGGATTAGTAAGACACAGTAAAGAATCTGGAGGAAGAGGAGAAATGGAATGCAGTCTCTTCTTCCACCACGATCCAGTAGATTCACGGAAAGAACATCTCTAGGGAAGGGAATGGGAGAAACAGCCATTGTTAAGCCAAAGCAGTGACTTTGAATTACATTTGCTTTAGTTTAGCCAAACCCATGAAAAATCTGTGTTCTTGCCTTCTAGGTAGTGTGGGAGCTTGCCAGGTACATCCATAATGCTTTGACCTCCAGAGCCCCACATTTTCTGCCTTATTCTGCATTAATTAATCATAGTCATAACTCCATTCTAAAGTCAGAATCTTATTTTATCTTCTAGGGAGAGCATCTTGATCAAATAATTTTATATTATTCCTTGATTAATTTTAATGTACTTGAACCTTAACTTTAAAAATAAGTGTGTGTACTGAATCTTCTTGATTCAGTATTTCTGTTATCTAAATGGATGTGATTTCTTTTTCAATATTTTTCGTAATAGGTTTGTGCCTGGAGAAGAGAGTCTTCTATAAAATTATATCTGGACTTCATGCTAGTATCAATTTACATCTGTGTGCAAATTATCTTTTGGAATGTAATCACGTTTTTATCTACAAACCTTGCCTTCCATTAGTGTAAAAATTCTTGGAGGGGTTATATATATTCTCTAGAGAAAAAAATCCTATTTATTAAAGCTGTATTTTGTATTTCATTTCCTCTTTAGAAACCTGGGGTAAACCTAGCTGGGGACCTAATATTAAGGAATTTATTTATTTTATTATTTTATTTTTTTATTTTTTGTCACACATCTGCCTTTATTGGGAGCAGTGGATGGGACACTTTCAGCAACAGTAAAAAAATTAATTTACAAAAGCAGGAATGCAGTGAAGCCGCCTGGCTGGAACCCTTGGGAGCTCATACATAGATGCCAACCCAGAGCAGCAGGAAGAGGACTCCAAAACCCATGAAGAGCGAGGCCACCAAGGAGATGAGGAGCTCTTTGTAGATATCCCGAGTGTATTTGGTGGAGGTAACCTCATAAACGAAGAACCAGGCCGTAAAGAACATGCCAATGGCCAACAGCACCACGGTCAGATGAGGGAAGACAGCAGGGTTCACTGGGCTGGTGTATCTGCTCATGGCCTCGAGCTCCATCTTGCCAGGCACGGGGTCATCCGCCGCTCCGCCACCGGAATAATATTAAGGAATTTAAACGCTGCTTTGACCCTGTGGAAACTAAGGGAGAAGGTCCAAGAAGGCTTAAGAATCTATACTTCTTATACTTAATTGAGCTTCGCGCTTTATCAAAGGTGGCCCTGTATTTTGAACGCTCAATTGTAGATCTTTACACTGGAAATGTAGAAGAAGATGCTGACACAAAAATGCTTCTACTGAATATCTTCCAAGATACAAAGTAAGAATTGGGTATCCGTGATCTGAAATTCTGCACTCCGAATAGGAATGAGGTAATGCTTGAAATAAAACCGAAACTGACTCTGGAAAGTTAGGAAGAGGGAAAATTAGATCTGAGAAGGATCATGGTCAGTAGACCAGGAGAACAGCCTAGTCACACTTCAGAGTCGGCTCTATTTTCAAACAGAACTTTGAGTTTTATGTAGTATCAAAGTTTAATGCTATTTTATTTTATTTTGAAGATTTATTTATCTTAGAACAAGTGAGGGGAAGGGATGTCAGCAGATGAGAGGGAAAGAGAAAGAAAGAGAATCTTAAGCAGACTCTAGGCAGATTGCAGAGCCTGACTTGGGACTCAATCCCACAACCCTTAGATCATGACCTGAGCCAAAACCAAGAACAGGATTCTTAACTGACTGTGCCATCCAGGTGCCCCAAAGCTTAATGTGATTTTAATGGGGTTTTTTAAAACCAATTTTTAAAAATTTAACTTTTTCTTTCATGTTCCAAGATTCATTGTTTATGCACCACACCCAGTGCTCCATGCAATACATGCCCTCCATAATACCCACCATCAGGATCACCCAACCACCACCACCCTCCTCTCCAAAACCCTCAGTTGCTGTTTAAATTCAGATGGTGCTATCCACATGAAAGTAGATACCTAAGAGAACATTAGCTTTACCTTATAGAATATATCTCTTCTTGAAAAATGCTCTCTATAGAATTTCAGTTCACTGGTTGTTAAAATGAGCATGAACCAAAGTGTCTGAGAGGTTTGAAATGGCAGGGGGGTGGGAGGTTGGGGTACCAAGGGCTGGGTATTATAGAGGGCACGGATTGCATGGAGCACTGGGTGTGGTGGAAAAAATAATGAATACTGTTTTTCTGAAAATAAATCAATTAAAATAAATAAATAAATAGATAAATAGATAAATAAATAAAAGAAGTGTTTAGAGATGCCTGGGTGGCTCAGTTGGTTAGGCATGGTCCCAATGCTGGGTCCTTGGGTCCTGGGGATTGAGTCTGGCGTCGGGCTCCCTTCTTGGCAGGAGAGTCTGCTTCTCCCTCTCCCTCTGCCCCTCCCCCATTCTGGTGTACTTGCTCTCTTTCTCTCTCAAATAAATAAAACCTTTTTTTAAAAGTTTTCAAATTATGCATTAAAACTTAAAACATCTTTTTAACAGAGTGTTGCACATTTTTCACATAAATTGCTCTTAAGTTCAATTTTTGATGATTTTTATCATGTAATTTCTTTAAAACATTACAGTCTTATAAATTACAAAGCCATCTTATGTTGCTTTACTCTTTTTTTGAGTCGTTTACATGTGAACTGTGTGCCACCTTCCTGTGTTATTAAACTTTACCCACAAGTAAATTACAAATTGTAAATATTTGTGGGGATAGAAAATTATGCCAGAGCTCTACTATATAGTACGTGAATTTTTCATCTGTAACTTCTAGTGTTGTCATTTCATCACGCCCTTTCCCATGCACTTTGACGAGAAATCCATGTTTGCAGGTGACAAAAAGGGGCCCAAGTCATTAAAGGTAAAATGTTCTTGATTGGAGGACGGGGTTGGGGAGGGGAGAGCAGTTGACTGGCTGTGTTTTAATCCCTTACATCCAAACACTTCTTGCCCAGCCCTGCACCTCGTTGAAGTTGGTCTGACTGGGTTTTATTATAAATGGCACAGAAAGCTCCTTCTCCAGACTTTGCAATTCCTTTTGCCTTTCTAAGAAAGTTTGGCCGCCTCTTAGTGAAGCTTCTGTTGTTAACTGACCAGTGAATATGGCAACTTTGTAAAGGTTTTTTTAAAGGGTATTATTTTGAGAGAAAGTTTTCTTACTTTAAAATCACAGTGCATATTGTTTTGATTTTAAAAACCATGACTGTTCACCACTTTGAAGGCAATAAACAGTGTATTTTCCTAAAGTTTATTTTATGGAATATTTTATGGGATGTTCAAGTTTCTGGAACTATTATGCTTTTGTCTTTATAGACTCTAACATAAAAGGCAAAAATTACCTGTTACCCTGCGATATCAAAGGAGAATGTATTTTAGGAACATTTTCAAACTTCATGTTGGGAGCTCTTTGTTTTCATTTGCTTACAGCATATCAGGGAATACATTATAGCCTTAAAATGTTCATAAAAGTATTTGAAATCGAATGGCAAATAGTCTTCTGTTTGCAGCTCCAAGGTCTTATATATGTAGTTCTGAAATCCAGAAAACTCCAAAACTTGAAACATTTTTCTTATGTTTGGTGCCAAGTTAATTTGTTGGCAAAACCTGACCTGTACTGACAAAAGGCTATTTATAGTGCTTTTTTAAAAAAAATTCTGCTTTCTTTGATTATTGTGTTTTGCTACAGAACCATTAATGTATATGATTGCTAGGTCTTGCTACACACTCTGGTGGGGTGTTTCATAAGTAATGCATGTACTATATTTCTAAAATTTGGAATTCTCAAACACATCTGGCCATGAGATATTTTAGATGCTCACTGATAAATGAGAACTGAGTGATCCTCCATTGGTAAGAGTCTCGTGGTGCTTCTTTGAAGTGAAGTAACTTAGTCACAACTGTATTTTGGTTTTGAAAAGTGGTTTTGTTTTATGATTATTTAGGGTATATTGCTATTGAGGTATTGACTATAACATTAATTTATTTTTGTAATGTTTCCTATTTTTTAAGTATTTATATAAGTAACTCTGGTTCTCTTTGTGGAGGAGGAAGATAGGAGTGAGAAAGGAACTAACTGTCATCTATGAATTGCTGGAAATTGTGTTTTCTATTTTTCAAAGGTATATAAAGGAGGACTTAAGTCCTTTTTTTTCCATTTCCTCCCAAAAACATGAATTACATGAGAATGAGGAGCAAAGGACTTCTGTGTTCTGTATATTGTCTTTTAGCCAGGGTCCTGTTTCTTTGGAACCTTTCATAAGAAAGCAGCTGGGCAGGGCTTTTGGTGGCCAGAGTTTTGGGCTGCTTTCCTCTAGCTTTTTGGAATGAAATGTTTACCTTGGTACAATAAGGTGAAATTTATTTTCTATGTTTATTACATGGAAAAGATGAGGAAACTCTTAGCTACTGTTAGCTTCAGATGAGACTGGCCTTAGAGTCCTAGAAACCATGCCCAGTTGTTCACAAGCAGAATAGTACCCCCCCCCCCAACCGGAAGCAAGGATCCAGTCAGCAAACATCCCTGGAGAGGCCTACTGGCAAATGCAGGAGACAGAACACACCCATCATAAAGCCCTGGGATCACCGGTGCTGATGCAGCCCCCGTTGCAAACAGTGTGTGGTCCTAAGGAAAAAGATGAAAACTGATCATTGGTCTAAGACTGACTTTCCAATTTGGACTCACATGAGCAATACATGAAAAATAAGTCAAGGGGGGTGAGAGGTTGGGGAAACCAGGTGGTGGGTATTAGAGAGGGCACGGATTGCATGGAGCACTGGGTGTGGTGCAAAAACAATGAATACTGTTACACTGAAAAGAAATAAAAAATTAAAAAAAGAAAGGAAAAATAAGTCAAACATAGTACAGATATGTTTACCACTGGCTGTATGCAGATATCAAATTGGAGCAGCAGTAAAGTTCCTTAAAAGTAAAAACCATGAATCACTTACTTTTGTTTTTCCCATCATGCCTTTGTTGGTGCTTTGCACAGAGTAGCATCTCAATAAAAAGTTTGTTCAATCAGCATGTGGAATAAATGTTATGAATTTCCGTGGCTAGTTGTTTTAGTGCCATGTTATGCCATGCAAATCCAATCATTTTTCTTCTTGACTGTTGAAAAACACAAGACATTCATTAGTCTTCAGAGCTTTTATTTCTTGTAAATCATACAACTGCAGTTTAATTTATAAAGCTCTAATGAGAATAAAAATATTTTCTGCATGTTAGAATTACATTTCAAGAATATCTCCCATATAATGGACTGTGTTGGATGCGACAAATGCAGATTATAGGGAAAATTGCAGGTTTGTGTTTTGTTTTCGGTTTTAAAACTATTATTAACCTTAAATATTCCTGCTGGGAACTTGCAAGTTTTTATTATAATACCCTCACTGTTCGTTGAAAAAGAAGATCTGAAGTATGGCATTTCTGCTTTATTGATGTAAAAGCTGATTATATTAAATCTGTATTGTATGTGTAAGAATGTTTTCCCTATTCTGTGCTAATGATTCTGGCTTTATAGTATCTATTTCTATTGGTACAGTCTTGAGATTCATTGCTGAAGTTGTTGGTTATAAATAGAATATTAGTATTTTGTAGACCCATATAAAAATAAAATATAAAAAGGCTTAATTATCAGGCTTCCATCACTGAATTTAATTTAGTGATCAAAAGAAGACCATCTAGTCACAAAGAAAGTTGTGCCAAGAAGGCCCCTTTCTATATGTATTCAGTGTAAAAAGGATTGTTTGATATTTTGTCTTACTTTCTCACAAAGATGATAAGTCAGAAAAATCAGGAGACAGAATTATTTTAATTATTTTAATACATCTTCTCTAGCTCTAATAATTGGTAAATTTTTAAGTGTAGTTATCACTAATAATTTCTAAGTTTTGAATTGCTAGGAGCTGTCAAGAATGCTTTCAAGGTTACATATTAAATATTGTAATTCTAATGTGATATTTTCTAGGGTAAGAAAAGGCATTTTAGTAATTTATGTCCAACAAATGTTGAACTCTTCAGGTTCCTTAACAGTTAAGATAAATTTATCATGCATAAGTATGAGGAGGTGGAAACTGTATTACGCAGTTTAACATTTTGGTGAGAAGTTCAGTTCACGCGAATTTCATGACTCTCATCACAGCGGCTGCGTATTCCTTTCAGCCTTTATAGTAATTATTAGGTTAATTGTTATGTCTATCTATTTTCTTTAGACTCAGCGTTTAGGAACTGCCCTGAAGATACTATTCTCTGAAAAAGAAATCCAAAAGCTTCCAGAAAACAGCCCATCTAAAGCTTCCAACTCACTCAACAGGAAATAGTTGCTATTTTAAATGCTTTTGGAAGGTAAGAATAGTTTTCACAGTGAGGACTTGCTGGGTTTTGCTGGTTTCAGCAAACTTCAAAGATCATCTTCTCTGCTAAAGTAGTTTTTTTGTTTTTTGTTTTTTTTTGTTTTTTTTTTGCTTTATTTGGTCGACAAAGAGAGTTATCTACTGTATCCGCACTCACAAGCCAGGGTCTCAGCAGGTCACGGGAAAAATTTAGTGTGAGATAGGCAGTGTTTCTGATAACCTTCTCAATTTTGTGGGGAATATAACTTCATATTCAGCTGGCTATAGCTTGGTCAAGTGTAATAACGGTTCAGGAAAGGAAAACTTAGTTGAGATTGTGATGAAAGAAATGAAAGAAGAGGAGATGAAACCTCATTGCTTTTTTTTTTTTTTTTTTGAAGATTTTATCTATTTGAGAGACAGAGCAGATGCACACAGGAGCAGGGGGTAGGGGCAGATGAGGAGGGAGAGAGAGAATCTCAAGCAGATTCCATCCAGCCCATCTCAGGGCTCGATTGCATGACCCTGAGATCATCATGACCTGAGCTGAAACCAGGGCTTGGAAGCTTAACACACTGAGCCACCCAGTGTGCACACACTGCTCTTTATTTTTTAAGCTGAGGAGGCATTTTCCCTCTGTTCATTCTTAACCCCATTTTCCCCTGCATAGACCTATAGTTTACTTTTGGTTTATGCCACACATGGTTTCAAACAATATGAATTTGCCTGCAGAGATATATATGGTACCAACTAACTGAGGAATATAGAACAGAAGGAAAAGAATCCGAGAAAAATAAGAGAAAACTGTGCTGCCCTGGGAAATAAAAAGTCAAGGAAGAATTATTTTTGTTTTTCTTTTTTTTTAAAGGCTGGGGAGCCAAGAGATTCTTTCTTTCTTTCCTCTTTTTTTTTTGTTGTTGTTAAAGATTTTATTTATTTATATGACAGGCAGAGATCACAAGTAGGCAGAGAGGCAGGCAGAGAGAGAGGAGGAAAGAAGCTCCCTGCTGAGCAGAGAGCCCGTTGTGGGGCTCCATCCCAGGACCCTAAGACCATGACCTGAGCTGAATGCAGAGGCTTTAACCCACTGAGCCACCCAGGCGCCCCATTTCTTATGTTTTCTTAACAAGCATTTGTGAGCTAAAAGGGGCAGTGAAGTGAAAAATAAATTGTTCCTTCGCCATTGTGTATTTCTCCTGTGGTTGCCATGTATTTACAACTGGCTGTGTGGGTTGGGATTTCAAACATCAGCTAGACGTAGGGTGTCCATCAGTAATTAGTACTTCGTGAAGAATTTCATTCATTCACTCATGAGGCCTGTAAATAAAATAAAATAGGAGGAATTGAATTAAATTTAGAGTATTTAAATGAAATTTAAGTGAAAAATATTTTCAACAATTTACACATTTTAAATTCAAGTAAGATTAAATTGAGAGTTTGACTTCTTCATTACCAATTTGGATACCTTTTATTTCTCTTTGATGTCTGATTGCTGTTGCTAGGACTTCTAATACTATGTTGAACAAGAGTGGTGAAAGTGGGCATCCTGTCTTGTTCCTGATCTCAACAAGAAGGCTGCAAGCTTTTTCCCATTGAGGATGATATTTGCTGTGGGTCTTTCATGGATAGATTTGATGAGGTTCAGGAATGTTCCCTCTATCCCTAGACTTTGAAGCGTTTTAATCAGGAACAGATGCTGGATTTTGTAAAATGCTTTTTCTGCATCAATTGAGAGGACCAGTGGTTCTTCTCTCTTCTCATATTAATTGGTTGTATCACACTGATTGATTTGCGAATGTTGAACCATCCTTGTAGCCCAGGGATGAATCCCACCTGATCATGGTAGATAATATTTTTAATGTGCTCTTGGATCCTGTTGGCTAGGATCTTGTTGAGAATCTTAGCATCCATATTCATCAGTGATATTGGTCTAAAATTCTCCTTTTTGGTAGGGTCTTTGCCTGGTTTGGGGATCAGGGTAATGCTGGCTTCAGAGAAAGTCTGGAAGTTTTCCTTCTGCTTCAATTTTTTGAAACAGCTTCAGGAGAATAGGTGTTATTTCTTCTTTGAAAGTTTGGTAGAATTCCCCAGGGAATCCGTCAGATGCTGGCCTCTTGTTTTTTGGAAGGTTTTTGATCACTGCTTCAATCTCGTTACTAGATATCAGTCTGTTCAGGTTGTCGATTTCTTCCTGGTTCAATTTTGGTAGTTTATAGTTTTCCAGGAATGCATCCATTTCATCTAGGTTGCTAAGCTTATTGGCATATAACTGTTGATAATAACTTCTGATGATTGTTTCTACTTCCTTGGTGTTCATTGTGATCTCTCCCTTTTCATTCATAATTTTATGAATTTGGGCTTTCTCTCTTCTTTTGGATTAGTGTGGCCAATGGTTTATCGATCTTATTGATTCTTTCAAAAAACCAGCTTCTAGTTTCATTGATATGTTCTACTGTATCTCTGGTTTCTACCCCATTGATCTCAGCTCTAATCTTGATGATTTCCCTTCTTATGTGTGGAGTTGGTTTGATTTGTTGTTGATTCTCCAGTTATTTAAGGTGTAGAGACAGCTGGTGTATTCTGGATTTTTCAATTTTTTTGAGGGAGGCTTGGATGGCTATGTATTTCCCCCTTAGGACCGCCTTTGCTGTATCCCATAGGTTTTAGACAGAAGTGTCTTCATTCTCATTGGTTTCCATGAATTGTTTCAGTTCTTCTTTGATCTCCTGGTTGCTCCAAGCATTCTTAACCAAGGTGTTCTTTAGCTTCCAGGTGTTTGAGTTCCTTCTGAACTTTTCCTTGTGACTGAGCTCCAGTTTCAAAGCATTGTGATCTGAGAATATGCAGGGAATAATCTCAGTTAGATTGGCAATGAAGATGTCAAACTTTCTCTTTTCACAAATGACACGATTCTTTATATGGAAAACCCAAAAGACTCCACCCCCAAACAACTAGAACTCATACAGCAATTCAGCAACATGGCAGGGTACAAAGTCAATGTGCAGAAATCAGTGGCTTTCTTATCCACTAACAATGAAAATACAGAAAGGGAAATTAGAGAATCGATTCCATTTACTATAGCACCAAGAACCATAAGATACCTGGGAATAAACCTAACCAAAGAGGTAAAGGATCTGTACTTGAGGAACTACAGAACACTCATGTAAGAAATTGAAGAAGACACAGAAAGATGGAAGACCGTTCCATGCTCTTGGATCAGAAGAATGAACATTGTTAAAATGTCTATACTGCCCAGAGCAATATATACTTTTAATGCCATTCTGATAAAATTCCACCGGTATTCTTCAAAGAGCTGGAGCAAATAATCCTAAAATTTGTATGGAATCAGAAGAGACCCCAAATCGCCAAGGAAATGTTAAAAAACAAAAATAAACCTGGGGGCATCACAGTACCTGATTGCAAGCTTTATTACAAAGCTGTGATCACCAAGACAGCATGGTACTGGCATAAAAACAGACACATAGACCAGAGTAGAGATCCCAGATATGGACCCTCAACTCTATGGTCAATTAATCTTGGGCAAAACAGGAAAAAATATATAGTGGAAAAAAGACAGTCTTCAATAAGTGGTGCTGGGAAAACTGGACAGCTATATGTAGAAGAATGAAACTCGACCATTCTCTTACACTGTACACAAAGATAAACTCAAAATGGATAAAAGACCTCAATGTGAGACAGGAATCCATCAGAATCCTAGAGGAGAACATAGGCAGTAATCTCTTCGGTATCAGCCACAGCAACTTCTTTCAAGATATGTCTCCAAAGGCAAAGGAAACTAAAGTGAAAATAAACTTTTGGGACTTCATCAAAATCAAAAGCTTCTGCACAGCAAAGAAAACAGTCAAAAAAACAAAGAGGCAACCCATGGAATGGGAGAAGATATTTGCAAATGGCAGTAGAGACAAAAGGTTGATATCCAGGATCTATAATGAACTGCTCAAACCCAACACACATGAAACAGGCAAACATATCAAAAAATGGGAAGAAGATATGAACAGACACTTCTCCAATGAAGACATACAAATGGCTATCAGACACATGAAAAAATGTTCATCATCATTAGCCCTCAGGGAGATTCAAATTAAAACCACATTGAGATATCACCCTATACCAGTTAGAATGGCCAAAATTAACAAAACAGGGAAAAACATGTGTTGGAGAGGATGTGGAGAAAGGGGAACCCTCTTACACTATTGGTGGAAATGCAAGTTGGTGCAGCCTCTTTGGGCAACTAGTCTAAGGACCCAGCCTGAGGTGAGACACGCCCCCTTCCTCTCACCAGGGGGAAGTGACCCCCTGCCCCACCGCTGGGAGTTGAGGGCTCCGGGCCACGGCGGGGCATCCTGTACGCACAGATGCTCTCCAATCCTTGGTTCCACAGAAAAAAATAACAATTGAGAAAGATACATTTTGGGAATGTTTTCATGTTAAAAATTAATGAATGCAAAACTCCATTAATATTTGGCTAATTCCTTGCCGCCACCACCTTTGATTTCCCTAAGACGATTTCTGAGAATCACAGCAGTTAGAGGTGTACTTGAAACTGTCGACAGTGTTCAGTTACAGATGCGCTTGTACTCCAAACCCAAGTTCTTGAACTCGAGAGCGAGCAGAGCACCACCTGGCCTGCCAGGGGCCCTTCTCTGCATGCACAACCCATCTTGTAGTCAACCACCAAGGATCTGGTTCTGCAGAAAGTCCTTCCCGCGAGACTGGCCAGGAGAGGGCACTGGGCGAGGAAGAGAACAAGGAAGGAAGCTGATCTGCCCTCCCCTCTGCACTGTGGCCTCCAGAGAATGATTGGAAGCCCAGGGAAAGCTGAGCCCCTGCCCAGCGTGGTGGCCCTCGGTGACTTGGTGACACATAGACCCTAACTTCCATGGGGACCAGGGCATTTCATTCATCCTGTGTCTGGCACTCGGGGGAAAGAGGGTGGTAGCTCAGGAAATGTTTATTAAAATCTAAGCTTAACCGGTCTCTGAAAATATCTGAATATTATCTCTGAAATACAGCTGAGTGGTAAAAGACAGATTATGAAGGCCCTGACCATCTCAAGCATCCAAGTTGCTCTGTGCTGTCTGTAGGGGCCACGGCAGGGCCTGAGAGTTCCCAATCAACAACCTGGGCACCAGGACATCAGAGAAGCTGTGACTCTCTGGACACAGGCATACGCAGGAAAAAAATGCCCCTAAGTGCCTATACATGACATGCAAGAAAGCAAAACAAAACCACCTATTTTCCTTGAAACTATGGGAAGGACCTTGACAAATTCCTAATAAGCACAGGATTACAGAAAGAAATTTGACAATGCTTATTGTAAGTTAACACATATCAAAAGTTATTACTAGCCTGTTTCATGCTGTCTTTAATTTATTGAACCTAAAAATAAGTGGATTCCTGAATCCAGTCCCTCTAGCTCTGTTTTTTCCACAAAGGTTAGTTTCCAAACCAAAAATTACTTTCGTGCTGTGTCAAGTAAGACTGCCTGACTCAAGTTTATGAAGATTTACTCCTTTATTTTCTTCTACAAGGCACAGAGTTTAGCAGAGTCTGCTTCTCGCCCTCTGCCCCTCCCTGCATGCTTTTTCTCTCTCAGATAAATAAATTAATTAAAGAAAAAAAAAAGGAGCTGTAGAGTTTAGTTCTTACGTTTAGGCCTAGGATCTACTTTGAGTTAATTCTGGTGTACGATGTAAGGAACCAACTTTCCTCCTTTGCACATGGATATCCAGTCTCCCAGCACCATTTATTAAAAAGCCATTCTTTCCTCATTAAGTTGTTCTGGCTCTCTTGCCGAAAATGAACTGATCTTAGATATAAGGATTTATTTCCGGACTTTCATGCATCTGTGTGTCTAGCCTTCGGCCAGTCCTATACTATCATGATCACTGTAGCTCTGTGGGAAGTTCTGAAGTCAGAAGCATGAGTCTCCCAACAGTGTTCTTTTCCAAGACCACTTCAGTGCGGTCCTCTGCATGTCCGCATGCATTTTAGGATTCGCTTGCTTGTCAGCGTCCACAAACACCCTGGTGGCTTTCGAAGCAGAGCTTAACAGACCCTCCCTCACTCCTGTTATCTACAGAAGTCCACAGACCCCGAGGACAGCATCATATTCCGAATTCCCGGTGAGATAAAAATGCTTTATGCCTGGCTTGATGAAAATACCCATGGCAGGAATGAGAAAGCAGAGGTCTATGAATGCCCAAACTGGAAGGAAATCAGGACCCAGTTCCTGTTACTCTTGTGATCTTGCAATCCACAAATTAAAAGTAAAAGCATAAAAACTGCTTTATGGGAAAAAAAAGAAGTATAAAGGGCTCTGAATTCACAGTGGAAGAGATTGCAGTTGTAGTAAAATTTTATAAAGTAGAAAATCCAAATAATTTCTAGCAATGAGATATTTTTAGCAAAATCATCTGAATCATCCCTATCACCAAAAGGGTTGTGCCAGAGCATAGGCCGTGCAAACGGACAGATAGAAGTCTGAGTCCCAGCTGTGCCACCTCCTAGCCGAAGACCCTGGACACACTGTGCAGTGTTTTCTCATTGATAAAACACTAGATTGCAGCTCTACCTCAGCAGGTACTGTGAGGTCTATGTGCCCCGGTGATCTCCTGGACCAAGCACAGCACCTCAGTCCAGGTGCTTAGTGCCTCATGGCCACAGTGGCATCTAAGTCAAGGCTCCAGGCTCCAGCTGTCCCTTCTGGGCCCTAAGCAGATAACGTTTGCCAGCATTTCCAGCAAGCAGATATTTCAAAGGAAATCAAATGAGACAAGCTTTCTAAATGCCACTATGACAATAGAACTTGTGTCTGTATATGCGCGTGCATGTTTTCACACATCTGTGCATGCTTGTGGTAGGAAACCATCGGGTTTAATGAGTTGCCCTAAGTCAGAAATTAAGTCCGTCTTTGAGATTTCAAATGCATTACAATATTTTCATTGAGCCAAGTTTTTAATAGTGCTATCTGCTGAGAAACAGATGATCATTTGCAAACTCAAAGGTGTTTATTAATTTTTCTGCTTGCTTTCCTCTCCCTTGTAAGTAATGATATTAATAAGTAGTCACATTTGTGAATATTCACTCATGCCCTCTATTTATTCACATGGAAGCCCTTTCTCAATTAAAAGCAAATGATCTACCATCTCTGTTTGTCTTACACTGGGGTCCAGACTGCTTGCCAGGATTCCAGGGCCTTCAGTCTTGGACTTGGCAGGTCTGGTGAAGGTGAAGAGTGAGGAATGAAGGTGGACACAGTGGGAGGGAAGAATGTTTACACAACTGCCCTGGAGACTCCCTCTCTCCCAGGGGCAGAATCCCCATCGAAATCTGGGGAACTTAATCTGAAATATCTGCATGTGCTGGGAGGAGTGTGTTCTCGTGAATGGATGTTGGTGCTTCTCAAGCAAAGGTTTCCCAAATCTGGCCACTGCAGAGTGTGAAGCTTGCCTGTTGACTCACACCTACTCAACTGTATTAACAGGTCCTGACACCCCAATTACAAAAACGCACAGTGGGTTTCTCCATGAAAGACTGTATCTAACACTGCTTCAGGTCCTCTGAGCCTCACCTGTTTCTTGGCCCAGCCACAGAAGACTCCAACTTCTTTTCACAGGTACAATTCAGTAATGTTTGAGACTGGCCTTATTAAATGCCACTTGATCCCAATACAGCAATAAGCACTACCAACAAACAAACCTATGAAAGCAATGGGATTATCCCTCCATTTCCTCACATATAATACTTTTCATACCATTTCCCCTCTTTTTTAATTGAAAGGATCATAACAGAGCCTCACAAAACCTGCTTCTGGAAACACCAAAGGAAGTGGAAAGATCCTTATCCCACTTGGGAGCCCCAGTGGAAACCCTCAAAAGGAAGAAGGAGCTCAGTGTGGTTCTTCCCTAGTAGGAAATGACCCCCCAGTCCTTCCTATCCTTCCATCCCTCCTGCTGCCAACCCCACCCCATGCCAGAGAACTAAGAGCCTTCCTAGCCCTGCCTACACATCCAAGTGTAAATGAAGATGGTGTCATTTACTAGCTTACACAAATTCCCTAGACAATGGCATGAAATCATGAAAGCAGGTTGCTCAAGATTACAGGCCTATACAGAAAAAGGGGAAATAAACATTCAAGGTGAACTTGACAACTTAAATAAAACTGAATTTTATAAATAGAACAGTGAGAACAAGGAAAATAACCTCGTCAGACATAAGACAGAAAACACTGACAAGGATAAATGTCATTAGTGATGCACTGTTATTACTTAAAAGCTAATATGACTCCGGTGATTTCACCTTCTAACAACTGTCTTGGTCCCTGTCCTCTTTCCCTCTTGGGATAGTTTGTAAAAATGCCACAAATTCTTCTTTAGCTGAAGCCACACCTTTGGATGACACACACCCACAAATGATTTGGGGAAGGCAGTCCTTTGAAATATGACCCAGTTATGGCTGGAGAATCTCAGGCAGTCTCTACTCTAAGGGATACAAGGAAACTCCTGGAGCAGATCTGGACCCAACCCATCATGGAGCCCACCCCAAGCAACCAGCAGCCAGAGACAGAACCACCCCAACCAATGGAGACTGGTGAGGAAGAAAAACAGACACTTGTTGCCATAAGGCCTATGTAAGTCATGGGGTTTGGGAGGAGCTGTTTTTCAACATTACTGTGGAAATGTTGATGGGGAAGAAGAAACTCACACCAAGGAGCTTCACCAGCCATGAAGGTCAGCAAGCCCATAAAGAGATAACCCCAAGGATAACACAGTAATGAAAAGCAGAAAAAAAAAAATGTATCTGAATAACAGATGCTGCCCACTGATACAAACTTTCTGTCAACAATAATCCATGCTAATCAGGGTGCAGGAAAGACTCCTTTTCCTGACACTGGCCAGTAGATTTTAGAACTTCCTTTGTGTGCATTATACTATGCCAAGGGCAGATGAACAACCTGGAGTTTCATACCTGGTAAGGAGGTAAAATCCACATAGGGAAGCCCTTTTGACTCAGCAAGTAATCAGATCATAAGACAGCAGGTATGCTGATTGTGCTTCAATGCTAAATCAACACTTTTATTATCATCATTATTATGAAAGAGAAATATACATTTGAAAAATGCACCTATTTACAGACCTAAAAATGTCCCTTATACAGATTATATACAAATACAAAATCCTAATGCGGATGAAATACTAACTACCTAGCAGATGAAAGGTTCAGCTCAGTCCATCAGTGCTGTGAAAGGGGATGTGGTCAAGGACATGGTGGGAGAAGGCTGGTGGAAAAGGGTAATCAGGTGTCGGGACTAGTCATCCCCTAAAGTCAGCTTGCATGGAAGGATACCTGGCGTGACATACCACCTAATATGCCACCATGTAAAATTATTTCTAGTTAAGTTCTGGAAAGCATTAAGAACTCGAAGAGAAAAGTCCAGAAGAGTCTGGAACAGAAAAGAGTCCAGACTTTTCAAAAAGTCTGCAAGCACACTTTTTCTGATGCCATGGAGACTTCAAATTTCAGAAAAACTCTCTCAAGTGCCATGTTTTCCATCCACATCCACTTTTAGGTATTAACATCACTGGACATATTTGACACGGAATTATTCCTGGAGTCATCCAGAAGTTAAGCAATAATGGACTGAAGATAACCCTTACCGCACCCCATGGCAACATAAGGAGATGTTCTCCTTTCTCCTGCCTGAAACCCAGCCCCTATTCCTCACTTCCCCACAAGATGCTTGACACCAGAATCAATAAATAGACAACCATTAGACTAGGCACACAGCAGGGATGTCCGCTCTGGTCTTTCACTGGTTTCCATCCATGTTCCTAGAAATCCAAGCTTCCCACATGACCAGCGTTTCTGACTGTCACTTCCATATGGCTCTGGGCATCACTTAATCTCACCCCAGCTTCCTAACCACAACCTGTCCATGCCCGAGATCCAATAAAGCTCACCAAATTCCCTCTCCTGCACCAAATATCTTCTGGCTCCACCTAAAACATGGAGTCCCTTGAGGGGACTGCTTCCCTGTAGACTGCCAGAGAAGTCTTTCATTATTCCCACATACTGCCAGACCTAAGATGAGGTCGGCATCCTCCCTGCTCCACATTACAATATCCAGACCATGGCAGTGCTTCCCCTCATGCACACCAACGCTTCTCTGCTAGTCACACAGTCTGCGTGCCAACTAGCCCACCCACCCAAGCAGCACACAGTCTTTCGCTCATCCCGGCATACTCACAGAAGATTTCAGGGCCTGACTCACTCTTTCTCTTGTAACGATTTCAGCATTTGCAAAGGTCATACCTGACTTCCACACTGCAAGGAGGCTGTCCTCCACCCCCTGTCCCACCATGCAGGTATGCCCAAACCACACCCTAGACCCAGGCACTTTTTTTCATCTCCTCACGTCTGGGGGTCCTGTCACCTCCTATTTTTTTCAACCCATTTTTTTAATCAGCCCTTGCACATTACCCCTAATTCCCTTCCTTTCCTCTTTCTATATTCACTCAAGAGAACCCCAGTCTCAGTTTTGGTCTTGAATCAATTCAAGTTGAATTGATTCAAGACCACACAGGCCATGTGCTAGACATAAAAAGGCATTTAAAAATCTGTTTTAGGAGGAGTCAAAATGGCAGAGAAGTAGCAGGCTGAGACTACTTCAGCTAGTAGGAGATCAGCTAGCTTATCTAAAGATTGCAAACACGTACAAAACCAATGGAATATCGAAGAGCAGAAGAACAGCAATTCCAGAAACAGAAAATCAACTACTTTCTAAAAGGTAGGACTAGTGGAGAAGTGAATCCAAAGCCATGGGAAGATAGACCCTGGAGGGAGGGGCCGGATCCCGGCAAGCGGCGGAGCAACAAAGCACAAAATCAGGACTTTTAAAAGTCTGTTCTGCTGAGGGACATCGCTCCAGAGGCTAAACCGGGGTGAAGCCCATGCGGGGTCAGCGTGGCCTCAGGCCCTACAGGGTCAAAGAAGGATGGGGGGGTGTCTGAGTGTCACATAGCTTACAGGTATTAGAACGGGGAAGCCAGCTACAGAGACAGAGCCAAGAGTGAGCTCACCGCTCAGGATTACCTTGAACTGGTCACAGGCTCGGTGAGCTTGGAGCGCGACCTGGAGTCAGGCAGACAGAGTTATTGGGTGCTGTTCTCTGAGGGCGCACTGAGGAGTGGGGCCCCGGGCTCTCGGCTTCTCAGGGCAGAGACCAGGAGGCCGCCATTTTCATTCCCGTCCTCCAGAACTCTACGGAAAGCATTCAGGGAAAAAAAGTTCCTGAAAGAAAACGTGAGGGGATTACTCAACCCGGCCCCTGGTAAGGGCGGTGCAATTCCGCCTGGGGCAAAACACTTGAGAGTCACTACAACAGGCCCCTCCCCCAGAAGATCAACAAGAAATCCAGCCAAGACCAAGTTCACATACCAAGGAGTGCAGTTTCAATACCAAGGAGAGCAGCAGAATTCCAGAGGAGGAGAAAGCAAAGCACGGAACTCATGGCTTTCTCCCCATGATTCTTTAGTCTTGCAGTTAATTTTTTTTTTCTTTTTCAATTTTTTTTTCTCTTCTACTAAAATGTTTTTAAATTTTACCCTATTCTTTTTTAACGTTTTTAAACTAGTTTATCATATATATATATATATATATATATATATCATATATATATATATATCATATATATATATATATATATGATATATATATATATATATATATCTTTTTTCTTTATTCATTTTATTTTTATAATTGTTTTCTTTCTTTCTTTCTTTCTTTTCTTTTTTTTTTTCTTTCTGAACCTCTTTTTATCCCCTATCTCCCCCTTCACGATTTGGGATCTCTTCTGATTTGGTTAAAGCATATTTTCCTTGGGTTGTTGCCACCCTTTTAGTATTTTACTTGCTCTTTCATACATTCTTATCTGGACAAAAGGACAAGGCAGAAAAATTCACCACAAAAAGAAAAAAAAAGAAGAACAAGAGGCAGTACCGAAGGCTAGGGACCTAATCAATACAGATATTGGTAATATGTCAGATCTAGTGTTCAGAATGACGATTCTCAAGGTTCTAGCCAGGCTCAAAAAAGGCACAGAAGATATTAGAGAAACCCTGTCGGGAGATATAAAAGCCCTATTTGGAGAAATAAAAGAACTAAAATCTAACCAAGTTGAAATGAAAAAGCTATTAATGAGGTGCAATAAAAAATGGAGGCTCTCACTGCTAGGATAAATGAGGCAGAAGAACGAATTAGCTATATAGAAGACCAAATGACAGAGAATAAAGAAGCTGAGCAAAAGAGGGACAAACAGCTACAGGACCATGAGAGGAGAATTCGAGAGATAAGTGACACCATAAGATGAAACAACATTAGAATAATTGGGATTCCAGAAGAAGAAGAAAGAGACAGGGGAGCAGAAGGTATACTGGAGACAATTATTGTAGAGAATTTCCCCAATATGGCAAAGGGAACAAGCATCAAAACCCAGGAGGTGCAGAAAACACCCCTCAGAATCAATAAGAATAGGTCCACACTCCATCACCTAATAGTAAAATTTACAAGTCTCAGTGACAAAGAGAAAATCCTGAAAGGAGCCCGGGAAAGAAGTCTGTAACATACAATGGTAAAAATAATAGATTGGCAGCAGACTTCTCCACAGAGACCTGGCAGACGAGAAAGACCTGGCATGATATTTTCAGAGCACTAAACAAGAAAAACATGCAGCCAAGAATACTATATCCAGCTAGGATATCATTGAAAATAGAAGAGAGATTAAAAGCTTCCAGGACAAACAAAAACTGAAAGAATTTGCAAACACCAAACCATCTCTACAGGAAATATTGAAAGGTGTCCTCTAAGCAAAGAGAGTGCCTACAAGTGGTAGATCAGTAAGGAACAGAGACAATATACAGTAACAGTCACCTTACAGGCAATACAATGGCACTAAATTCATATCTCTCAATAGTTACCCTGAATGTGAATGGGCTAAATGCCCCAATCAAAAGACAGAGGGTATCAGAATGGATAAAAAAAACCAAAACCCATCTGTATGTTGCCTACAAGAAACTCATTTTAAACCCGAAGACACCTCCAGATTTAAAGTGAGGGCGTGGAAAAGAATTTACCATGCTAATGAACATCAGAAGAAAGCAGGAGTGGCAATCCTTACATCAGAGCCATTAGATTTTAAGCCAAAGACTATAATAAGAGATGAGGAAGGACACTATATCATACTCAAAGGATCTGTCCAACAAGAAGATCTTACAATTTTAAATATCTATGTCCCCAACGTGGGAGCAGCCAACTATATAAACCAATTAATAACAAAATCAAAGAAACACATCAACAATAATACAATAATAGTGGGGGACTTTAACACTCCCCTCACTGAAATGGACAGATCATCCAAGCAAAAGATCAACAAGCAAATAAAGGCCTTAAATGACACCCTGGACCAGATGGACATCACATGTATATTCAGAACATCATATCCCAAAGCAACAGAACACATTCTTCTCTAGTGCACAGGGAACATTCTTCAGAATAGATCACATCCTCGGTCCTAAATCAGGTCTCAACTGGTATCAAAAGATTGGGATCATTCCCTGCATAGTTTCAGACCACAATGCTCTGAAGCTAGAACTCAACCACAAGAGGAAATTTGGAAAGAACCCAAATACATGGAGACTAAACAGCATCCTTCTAAATAATGAATGGGTCAGATGAGATCGGACGCGTTCAGGGTGGTATGGTCGTAGACACATCAAGCTATCACCTCACACCAGTTAGAATGGCCAAAATTAACAAAACAGGAAACAACATGTGTTGGAGAGGATGTGGAGAAAGGGGAACGAACCCTCTTCCACTGTTGGTGGGAATGCAAGTTGGTGCAGCCTCTTTGCAGAACAGTGTGGAGATTCCTCAAGAAATTAAAAATAGAACTTACCTATGACCCTGCCATTGCACTCCTGGGTATTTACCCCAAAGATACAGATGTCGTGAAAAGAAGAGCCATCTGTACCCCAATGTTTATAGGAGCAATGGCCACAGTCGCCAACCTATGGAAAGAACCAAGATGCCCTTCAACGGATGAATGGATAAGGAAGATGTGGTCCATATACACTCTGGAGTATTATGCCTCCATCAGAAAGGACGAATACCCAACTTTTGTAGCAGCATGGACGGGACTGGAAGAGATTATGCTAAGTGAAATCAGTCAAGCAGAGAGAGTAAATTATCATATGGTTTCACTTATTTTTGGAGCATAACAAATAGCATAGAGGACAAGGGGTGTTAGGAGAAGGGAGTTGGGGAAAATTGGAAGGGGAGGTGAATCATGAGAAACTATGGACTCTGAAATACAATCTGAGGGGTTTGAAGTGGGGGGTGGGTGGGAGGATGGGGTACCAGGTGGTGGGTATTATAGAAAGCACGGATTGCATGGAGCACTGGGTGTGTTGAAAAACTAATGAATACTGTTTTTCTGAAATTAACAAATCAATTTAATTTAAAAAAAGAATGAATGGGTCAACCAGGAAATTAAAGAAGAATGTAAAAAAATTTATGGAAAGAAATGATAATGAAAACACAATGGTTCAAAATCTGTGGGACACAACAAAGGCAGTCCCGAGAGGAAAATATATAGCAGTACAAGCCTTTCTCAAGAAACAAGAAAGGGGGCGCCTGGGTGGCTCAGTGGGTTAAGCCTCTGCCTTCAGCTCAGGTCATGATCTCAGGGTCCTGGGATCGAGGCCCGCATCGGGTTCTCTGCTCAGCAGGGAGCCTGCTTCCCTCTCTCTCCCTCTTTCTGCTTGCCTCTCTGCCTCCTTGTGATCTCTGCCTGTCAAATAAATAAATAAATAAAATCTTTAAAAAAAAAAAAAAAACAAGAAAGGTCTCAGGTACACAACCTAACCCTACACATAAAGGAGCTGGAGAAAGAACTAGAAAGAATCCCTAAACCCAGCAGGAGAAGAGAAATCGTAAAGATCAGAGCACAAATCAATGAGATAGAAACCAAAAAACCAACAGAACAAATCAATGAAACTAGGAGCTAGTACTTTGAAAGAATTAATAAGATTGATAAGCCCCTGGCAGACCTATCAAAAAGAAAAGAGAAAGGATCCAAATAAATAAAATCATGAATGAGGGGCGCCTGGGTGGCTCAGTGGGTTAAAGCCTCTGCCTTCGGCTCAGGTCATGATCCCAGTATCCTGGAATCGAGCCCCGCATCGGGCTCTCTGCTCTGCAGAGAGCCTGCTTCCTACTCTCTCTGCCTGCCTCCCTGCCTGCTTGTGATTTCTCTCTCTGTCAAATAAATAAAGTCTTTAAAAAAATAAAATAAATAAAATAAAATCATGAATTAAAGAGGAGAGATCACAACTAACACCAAAGAAATACAAACAATTATAAGAATATATTATGAGGAACTCTACGCCAACAACTTTGACAATCTGGAAGAAATGGATGCATTCCTAGAAACATATAAACTACCACAACTGAACCAGAAAGAAATAGAAAACCTGAACAGACCCATAACCAGTAAGGAGATTGAAATGGTCATCAAAAATCTCCAAACAAACGAAAGCCCAGGGCCAGACGGCTTCCAGGGGGAATTCTACCAAACATTTAAAGAAGAACTAATTCATATTCTCCTGAAACTGTTCCAAAAATTAGAAATGTAAGGAAAACTTCCAAACTCATTTTATGAGGCCAGCATCACCTTGATCCCAAAACCAGACAAGGATCCCATCATAAAAGAGAGCTATAGACCAATATCCTTGATGAACACAGATGCAAAAATTCTCACCAAAATACTAGCCAATAGAATTCAACAGTACATTAAAACGATTATTCACCATGACCAAGTGGAATTCATTCCAGGGTTGCAAGGTTGGTTCAACATCCCCAAATCAATGTGATACAACACATCAATAGAAGAAAGAACAAGAACCATATGATACTCTCAATAGCTGCTGAAAAAGCATTTGACAAAGTACGGCATCCCTTCCTGATCAAAACTCTTCAAAGTGTAGGGATAGAGGACACATACCTCAATATTCTCAAAGCCATTTATGAACAACCCACCACAAATATTCTCAATGGAGAAAAACAGAAAGCTTTTCCGCTAAGGTCAGGAACATGGCAGAGATGTCCATTATCACCACTGCTCTTCAACATAGTACTTGAAGTCCTAGCCTCAGCAATCAGACAACAAAAGGAAATTAAAAGCATCCAAATCAGAAAAGAAGAAGTCAAATTATCACTCTTCACAGATGATATGATACTGTATGTGGAAAACCCAAAAGACTCACTCCAAAACTGCGAGAACTTGTACAGGAATTCAGTAAAGTGTCAGGATATAACCAAAGAGGCAAAGAATCTATACTCAGAAAACTATAAAGTACTCATGAAAGAAATTGAGGAAGACACAAAGAAATGGAAAAGTGTTCCATGCTCCTGGATTGGAAGAATTAATATTGCAAAAATGTCTATGCTACCTAAAGCAATCTACACATTTAATGCAATTCCTATCAAAGTGCCATCCATCTTTTCCAAAGAAATAGAACAAATAATCCTTAAATTTATATGGAACCAGAAAAGACCTCAAATAGCCAAAAGAATATTGAAAAAGAAAGCAAAAGTTGGTGGCATCACAATTCCGGACTTCAAGCTCTATTACAAAGCTGTCATCAACAAGACAGCATGGTACTGGCACAAAAACAAACACATAGATCAATGGAAGAGAATAGAAATCCCAGAAATAGAGCCTCAAATCTATGGTCAACTAATCTTCGACAAAGCAGGAAAGAATGTCCAATGGAAAAAAGACAGCCTCTTCAATAAATGGTGATGGGAAAATAGGACAGCCACATGCAGAAAAATGAAACTGGACCATTTCCTTACACCACACACGAAAATAGACTCAAAATGGATGAAGGACCTCAATGTGAGAAAGGAATCCATCAAAATCCTTGAGGAGAACACAGGCAGCAACCTCTTCGACCTCAGCCGCAGCAAAATCTTCCTAGGAACAACGCCAAAGGCAAGGGAAGCAAGGGCAAAAATGAACTATTAGGATTTTATCAAGATCAAAAGCTTTTGTACAGCAAAGGAAACATTTAACAAAAACAAAAGACAACTGACAGAATGGGAGAAAATATTTGCAAATGACATATCAGATAAAGGACTAGTGTCCAGAATCTATAAAGAACTTAGCAAACTCAACACCCAAAGAACAAATAATCCAATCAAGAAATGGGCAGAGGACATGAACAGACATTTCTGCAAAGAAGACATCCAGATGGCAAACAGACACATGAAAAAGTGCTCCATATCACTCAGCATCAGGGAAATACAAATCAAAACCACAATGAGATACCACCTCACACCAGTCAGAATGGCTAAAATCAACAAGTCAGGAAATGACAGATGCTGGCGAGGATGCGGAGAAAGGGGAACCCTCCTACACTGTTGGTGGGAATGCAAGCTGGTGCAGCCACTCTGGAAAACAGCATGGAGGTTCCTCAAAATGTTGAAAATAGAACTGCCCTATGACCCAGCAATTGCACTATTGGGTATTTACCCTAAAGATACAAACATAGTGATCCAAAGGGGCACGTGCACAATATAAAGTACAAATGGGGCCCTAATTTAGCAGGTTCCTGAAATGAAGCCAAGCATTGGCTTCTATTGGCAATCATCTATATAGATAAATTAATATTACCCTGACCAATCAATATTTTCCTGCACTCATTCATTTATAGCAGCTGGAAGATCCATCTCCATTTTTTGTCAACATCAGGGATATTTTTTTGAGGGAGAGAGAGAGAGAGAGCCAAAGAGAGGAGGGGAGTGGGAGCAGAAGCAGAGGGAGAGGGTGAGAGAGAAAATTTTGCAGGTTCCATACCCAGCATGGAGCCTGACACAGGGCTCAATCTCACAACCCTGAAATCATGACCTAAGCCAAAATCAAGACTCAGATGCTTCACTGACTGAGCCACCCAGACATGGCAGGGGTACTACCTAATATATCTGCTTCTTGCCTCTTATTGATATTTGGGGTAACATAGCAAGCCCACCTCCATACTGTTACAAGCCTGGGCTGCTGTGTGGGCCCCGTTACAAGGCCCACAGCAGTCTAGCTTTCCTGTCCCATGGGTTACAGCCAGCCTGTCTTCTCATCACTGCTCACTGCCACAGTAAGGACAGACACAGACCATGTGTGCCCAACTTCTGCAAAACCTGATCCTGCTATGGATTCCATGGCTACTCACTTCTCTTCTCCAGCACCACATTTTTCCCTTACCTCTTCCCTTTTCTGTCTCCAGTCACTGCTCAGCATTAGCGCCAAGAATCAGACTTTTATAAAGCAAATCGAAAGAAAAGAAAGGTGTTCTTTACAAAGAAAGATCCTGAAGGTCAACTCAGGTCACTCCACTGCTCATACACCCCCTGGTGCTTCCCATCTCACCCTTCAAAAAAAATAAAATAAAATAAACCCAAGTCCTCAGTGAGACCTATCAGCCCCACCTGGTCCTACCCTTTCCTCGTCCACTCCCATCTCCTCCAACTCTATTGACTTCCCTTAGATTATCAAGCGTATTGATGACTCAGAGTCTTTATATTTACAGTTCCCTCTGTTTGGAACACTACTCCCATAAATAATCCAAAACTGTTCCCTGCTCAATCCAGTTCTTGACACTAAACCCCTCTTCAGAGAGGCCTTCCCTGACCCTGCTATCTAGATCAGCATACACACTCCCCAATCAAGCTTCATTTTCCTATAATCATTACCTGAAACTATACATCTATTTGTTATTTGTTTATTGTCCATCTGCCCTAATAGACTGAAAATCCCATGAAACTGGAGCTTCATTTGGCCCACAGCAAGCCTTCAGTGTCTACTTGCAGAATGACTTCAAAAAAGTGTATACTATCTAACTTAGAGCTCAAAGAGTGGGAAATCCATTTATTAAAAGGGAAACCATTACTTCCCTCCAATTAGATAAATCCCCCACTTTAACTCCCACAGTTTTAAGTAAAACATAAAATGTCATGTAAGGTTTTCTCAGTGACCTAGGATTATCAACACAAAAGTCAATGCTCTCTTGATACACATGGGCATGAGCAGAGATATGAGCAGTACTGTTTTATGTGAGAATGTATCAGAATGCCTTTCCAGAACTACTTTCTCAGGAATATATGAGCCAGAATGAGATTAAGTCTCTAGGATCAGGGCAAATAATATGCAGGCCAGCTAATCAGAGTATACCATCTCCTATAGGAACAGGTCCATGACCCAAGGAAAGCCAATCAGTGTGGTCTCAAGACCTGGAGCCCAGAGGGGCCACACTCTTCTCAAGAGTCACTAGTTTTCAGGGACCATCTCTCCCGCACCTGACAGAGATTGCCTGACAATGAGGCGGAAGCACAGAAAAGAAACAAACACAGAGCCAAGAGTGGAAATGAATAATTTTCACCTACAGGGAGGTCAACAAAGAGAGTGGACGTGAGAATGGGTGGGTGTCTTGGACTCCACTTACATCCCTGTCAACAGTCATACATACTTAAAGCCAAATGTACCCATGGAATAGTCCTGTGTATCATTAAATCCCCTCCTTTTGAAGTCAGACTTTCTGCCACTTACAACCAAGAGTCTTGACTCATACAAATATGCTCAACATATACAGCTGACCCTTGAACAATGCAGGGACTAGGGGTGACTATTCCCTCCATTTAACTTTTGACTCCCCAAAATCTTAACTCATAACAGCCTGTTGACCAGAAGCCTCACTGATAACATAAACAATTAACACATATTTTGTATACATGTAATATGCACATGGTATGCTGTGCATATTACAATAAAGTAAGGTAGAGAAAAGAAAATGTTATTAAGAAAATCATAAGGAAGATAAAATACATTTACATTTCTGTAGTGTTATTTTAAAAAAATCACATAAATTGGACCCATGCAGTTGAAACCCATTGTTCAAGGGTCAACTGTACTATCACTTGGGTGGAACGCAATAATTTTAAAAAGAAAAAAAAAATCCCCAACACACAGACAAGTAGTTGCCAGGGCTGTAAGGAGGAAAGAACAGAGACTACTTCCTGGGTAAAGGTTTTTCTGTTGGAGTGATGAAAATGTTCTGGAACTAGATAGAGGTGTGATGATTACACAGTACTATAAATGTAGAACATTTACAGCCAGTGAATTATTCACTTTAAAATTATTAATTTTATATTATGTGAAATTTACCTCAATGAACAAAATTTTTATTGTGAAAACAATGCTGCAATGCATTTTTAATCACCTTTAAGTGTACCTGTCATCATTTCTTAGAAAAGGAAATTAAGCTAAATGATATGTACAGTTTTAGCATATTAGCACATACTAACAAATTACTTTCCAGAGAGATCATACTAAATTAGAATTCTACCAAAGGTATATTGGAAAGAAAACACAGATAACCAAGAGGAATCATTAAGGGAAAAAATACACACCAGGCACCTTGGTGGTTCAGTGGGTTAAGCCTCTGCTTAGGTCATTACCTCAGGGCCCAGATCAAGCTCTGCATCTGGCTTTCTGCTCAGCAGGGAGACTGCTTCCCCCCTCTCTCAGCTTGCCTCTCTGCCTACTTGTGATCTCTCTTTCTCTCTCTCTCTGTCAAATAAATAAAAAGTCTTAAGGGGCACCTGGGTGGTTCAGTGGGTTAAAGCCTCTGCCTTCAGCTCAAGTCATGATCCCAGAGTCCTGAGATCTAGCCCCACATCTGGCTCTCTGCTCAGCAGGGAGCCTGCTTCCCTTCCTCTCTCTCTCTCTGCCTGCCTCTCTGCGTACTTGTGATCTCTGTCTGTCAAATAAATAAATCTTAAAAAAAAAAAGTCTTAACACACACACACACCAGCAACTTTGCTAAAATAATAGGTAAATACATTCTTATTTGTAAGTTTATATATCCTAGAAAACTGAAGTGACATTTAAAACACTGTTTCTTATCATTTCTTCATTTGTGACATATATATGTATAATTTAAACATTTGTTCTAATTTTTCCTGTTAATATATAGGGCTCTTTATGTACTGAGGATATACTATATCCTGTCCTATAAATTTCAAATATTTTTCCAGGTCATTCTTTACTTTTCACTTCAGTTAAAATGATATGTCTGCTTGTGCACATATTTATTTTAGGCACAGAAAGAGAGGATCAGAACCATTCTCTCCGAAATAAACAGCTGCAATATGACACAAACACACACTCACAAGATATTATTTTACCTCTAACCCAAAGTTCAGCATAAGCTCTACTACAACAAGCCTAAATAAGCCAAACACATCCTTCTCTTATCAGACATAAAATCCATGGAAAATGGAGGTTTACACTGATTGTCCAAGAAATATGACCGTATAGAAATAAAACATTAATCCCTTTCAGAAGTTGTAAAGAAGCAACATATGTCACTGTTCCCCTCTCTTCCATGCTGTCTTAAAAATACTACAAAAGATCTCATTAAAAGAATTTTTCCCAGTTAGAACCAGTCCTTTTGGAGGGACAGTGACTCCGTTTCAGTTGCTGTATATTTAAAATTTTACAATAGCGTCTCTGCAATTTGGTTTCCATGAAAGAAGCCTCACCCAAGCCTATCCTTCCCAACAGCCCTCTGGTCCGGCTGCCCCTCTCCTCTGACCTCTTTGCCCAACCTCTTCTCCCTTTTGTCCACACTTTGTCCTCTCTTACAGCTCTTCTCCTTGGGGTTAGAGGGGTGGGTGTGATAATGACTGCATGTACACAAGGGAGAAGGTCCGGGGACTCTTTCAGGAGACCTTAATTCTCAGTCTCAAATCACTACTTTAACAATGGGAACACTGGCTTGTGAAAACAATCATTGGGGCAGGAAGGCTTTTAGAAATTTTTCAAAATATCAGGTAGCTGTTACTCTCCCAGAGACTTACACACGCCTATTTGGAAATCACGTTTTGGGGTTTGCTTTTTAAATAGTTGTTAATTATAGACTTGGATTGTAAGCTCTGGCAACCCCAACACTGAGTATAGCACCTGGAACATATTCTGTCTGAATAAAAAATACCTGCTAAATGAACAACAGGACCATGGAGCCAGCCGCCTCGATTCAAACCCTGCCTCTGTCACTTACCAGCTATGTCATCCTGGACAAGATTCTTAACCTCTCTGGATCTCATCCATAAAATGAGAATATTACCTACCTTATTTGGAGGATTACCTGAATTAATTCACGTAAAAGTATTTCTGGCAGTGTTGGACACATGGAAAGTGCTGATTAAATGCTAATTATTACGATTACAAATAAAGAAGTATGTTACCAAAACGAATCAGATGAACAAGAAGCTCGTCAAGTTCTCAGTGTATTTATCATCTAGGAGGAAACATCCAGCAGATACAAAGCCAAAGGCCATAAATGCCAAACACAAAGTTCAAAATGCCATGGGAATTCTGAGGAAATATCATCTCAGGGCAGGGGGATAAAGAAAGTTGATGTGGAAAATGTAGTGCCCTCATGCTGTCTCCTGAAAGGGTTTTAGATGGTAGGATGGACACCTCTGGGGAAAGGGATGGTGTGTCAGTTTGGGCTCCCTGAGAAGGAGACACCAAGACAGCATTACATGTGTAGGAGATTTATTGGGGGAACTGGCTGTGAAGGGGGAAAGGGAGAGACCTGAGATGGCATGGGGAGGTTGAACCACAATGTGGGTCTGACCCCCTGTGAAGGAGACAGGGAAGGAAGGAGGGCTGGAAGAAAGGATCTCAGACTCCCAACTCAGTCCAAAGAGGCTCTTGACCAACCCATTGGGAGTCGTCAAGCCAGAGTCACCCTTCAGAGGCATCTGGATCTTGCATGAGTGGACCACAGTAGTATCCCCCACTTGCTCAGTAACTGCAAGTGGCCAAAGAGAAGCTCAGCTTTGGCTAAGAAGTGGTGGTGAATCCAGAGGGAAGCAGCTGGAGACATCAGTCAGTCATGATCCCCAAAGCAGAGGCCTAAGTGATACATTCTCATGGTCCCACAGTGGGGCACAGGCAGTGTCACTAGTAACTATTTGTCCTTGAAACCTTGGTTGACGTTCAGTGAATATGTGCCATCACTTAAAATCAAACGCAAGACAATATCATAGGGCTCCTTATCTTTTTAGGCTAAAGCACAGTTGCAATACTAAAATGAAATATTTACTGTTAAAATACCTTTCAAATGTGGGTTCAGTTTCTGAAATAATACAAAAGACATAAAAATGGTAATGAAATCTCTCTTTTATAAAAATCACAGTTAAAAACTTGAAATGGACATTCAGAACTACGTCAGAAACAAAGTTTGACTAAGAATCTGAAAGGTAAGTCCTTTCCGAACTGGTAGCTTCAGGCAGCATATTGATCCAATGAGAATATAAGAAAACACTGCAAAAGGGCAAGGTGCCACATGAATATGTATAATCCCAAGACATCTTATGTGAGGTGAAGTGACATTCAAGGCAAAAATGGAGAAAATCAAAATTACCCTTAGCCACTAGAGCCACACCCAGCAGGACAGATGGTCCCACAGAGGAGAGGCATGAAGGAAAGGAGACCATTGAGAACACAGCACTTCCCTGGGCCCACCCACTGCACTCGGGGACATATAGTCACTGAGTGGAAGGCCAAACAATATATGTACTCCCTAACTGTCCTTGTTTTACATATATATACATTTCCTGGCTTCTGGCCAATTACTGAATACATAAGTTAAATGCATTTATGAGAGTGTTCCCCCAAAGAACAACAATAATCAGTTACAGGACTTACTGATTACAGTAATTCCTTTGTTTTAAGGCATGGGAGAGGGAACAAGACACCCTTAGTCCCTATTACTACACGGGCAAGAAAACTGGCTCAGTAGCCAGGTCTACCTCTTACCTTCACAGAGAAAACAGAAGCCAGGGCAAGAGAGCTCCCTCCACATCTAGGACCCCATTCTTAGTTGCTCCAAGTGGCCTTAGAGGAAGTGATGTCCCACTTGTCAAGCCTGATCTGCTCGACACCTTTCATCCCACTGAAGGCCTCACCTTTGTCCATCATTTGTATTCCCCTTCTCTGCACTGCATCTTCAATTTTGCTCTTTCATTAGTTCCTTCTTCTACATATATATATATAAGATCAATTGGCTCAGCTCTTAGAAAGAGCACACCCACACATACCCACCCACCCGCCCACCCTTGACCTGGTATTTCCTCCCTCTCTTTCTGGCATATGAATCTGTATTCTTTCCATTTCAAGACCCAGAGCTATGACTCAAGCTAGCTGAAGCAAAAACAGGGTGTTACTGGCACCTGCAACTGAGAAACTCAGAGTTGGAGATGGCACAGACACAGCCAGACGTCTCCGCACACAAGGGGTCTGCTGCACTCCTCTCACCCTCCATCTCTCTGCCCTCCTTCCCTCTCATTATGGATTCCATTTGAGGTAGGTTCCCTCCACGCTGGGGAAAGATGAACGCTGGCAGCCCATGCTACACCCTCAGGGTTTGCAATCCAAAAGGGCAGCCCATGCTATACCCTCAGGGTTTGCAATCCAAAAGGTGGGAGCTCACACTCCCGGGCACTCATGCTTCAAATCTCAGAAAGTCTGAGAATCTTGGGCCAATCATCAAGGGGGCAAAACCGGATCTGGCCCCTGCCCTCTACTCAGGTCTTCCTGGCTCCCAAGAACTACCATACCACAGGATAAAAGCCAAAGGGCACTTAACTCCATGGTGGCCACACCATTGCCTTCACACTAGTTCCTCTCAATCTAATTCCCTCATCCCCAATCTGTCCCCCAGGAAAACACCATATTCGTCACTCCAAATACACCTCAGACCACATCTCCCTCAGGAAGCACTGGCAACCTCTCCAAGGGGCATAGGTTCTGGGATTCTGCCCTATGAATATCTGAATACACAGCCCTCCCGAGCAGATAGACAGACAGATAGACACACACACACACACACACACACTCTCTCTCTCTCTCTCTCTCTCTCTCTCACACACACACACACTCACTCATACACTCATGAGAAAATGTGTATGGAACTGAAATTTCTTTTAAATCTGAAGAGAGCATAATTGTCTACTACTTTTATATATTACAGTACAATAACGTATTCCTCCTTTAAAAAAACTTAAAAGTTGATATCCAGGATCTATAATGAACTCCTCAAACTCAACACACACAAAACAGACAATCATATCAAAAAAAATGGGCAGAAGATATGGACAGACACTTCTGCAATAAAGACATACAAATGGCTATCAGACACACGAGAAAATGTTCATCATCACTAGCCATCATGGAGATTCAAATTAAAACTACATTGAGATACCATCTTACACCAGTTAGAATGGCCAAAATTAGCAAGACAGGAAACAACATGTGTTGGAGAGGATGTGGAGAAAGGGGAACCCTCTTCCACTGTTGGTGGGAATGCAAGTTGGTGCAGCCTCTTTGCAGAACAGTGTGGAGATTCCTCAAGAAATTAAAAATAGAACTTCCTTATGACCCTGCAATTGCACTCCTGGGTATTTACCCCAAAGATACAGATGTCGTGAAAAGAAGGGCCATCTGTACCCCAATGTTTATAGCAGCAATGGCCATGGTCGCCAAACTGTGGAAAGAACCAAGATGCCCTTCAACGGACGAATGGATCAGGAAAATGTGGTCCATATACACTATGGAGTATTATGCCTCCATCAGAAAGGATGAATACCCAACTTTTGTAGCCACATGGCTGGCACTGGAAGAGATTATGCTAAGTGAAATCAGTCAAGCAGAGAGAGTCCATTATCATATGGTTTCACTTATTTGTGGAGCATAACAAATAGCATGGAGGACATGGGGAGTTAGAGAGGAGAAGGGAGTTGGGGGAAATTGGAAGGGGAGGTGAACCATGAGAGACTATGGACTCTGAAAAACAATCTGAGGGTTTTGAAGGGGCGGGGGGTGGGAGGTCGGGGTACCAGGTGTTGGGTATTATAGAGGGCCCAGATTGCATGGAGCAGTGGGTGTGGTGCAAAAATAATGAATACTGTTATGCTGATAATAAAAAATAAATTAAAAAAACTTAAAATTTAAATGGAATCAATTTGCCATTTTGAAAGACAATTTTTAAAAAATGAACAACTATCTATAGTTTTATCTGTAGAAAGGTCAGTATTCTAAACAGCTAGTAAAATGATCCATGCCCATTACAAGTAAAACACCAACAAAATCAAAATACAAGGTAAAAAAAGTTTACATCAAAATATTCTGGACCTATCAGTTAACTCTCTTCTCAGAATAAAAGGAGGAAGTCAGCCTTTTTAAGTTGTCCCAAACAAAACATCTGAGTTCCATTGGACTTTTATCCTTGGTTCATACTTCTCTCATCAGAAGTCCAGACATTCCCGAGCCCTAGAGGCAGGGAGTAGTGTATTTCTGATACACACATCTGTGTCCAAAGTTCATCTCAAGTTCCTGAGGCTACAAATATAAAATGTTGGTAACTGATGAAAAATTAGGAAAGTGAGCATTATGGCGACGTGACTTTACTTCAAACAAGGTTAAATGAGAGAGACAAAGCAAAGACATCCTGAAGAGCCTGAAATTACACCTCGGGCTTTGCTCTGGTTGTAGAATGTCCTTTGGCACTAACATCCATGCGAATATTTTACCACCGGCTCAGCCTGCCCAAGGCCCAGAGAGGCCAATAAACAGGAAAACACAAAGGGAGTCTTTTTATCTTCTGCCATCCTGAAATCAAATAGAGCCTCCCTAGAAGTCTCTAGTCTCCCTAGAGATATTAAGTCTCCCTAGAAGAATCTAGTAAAACAGACTAGGAAGAGAACAGCACAAGTCCAAGCAATATTTTTGGGAGACATGCAAAAACACTAGGGCTTTTGTTTCTATGTTAATATCCAGTGTGGTGGGTAAATATATTTTCTGATACATAAATATGCTTTTGGGTCAGATAACTAGCAGAGGTACAACACGGCCTTTAGAATCAGGAATCCCAGCTCTGCCGCTAACTGACTGGGTGCTGACAGACAAGCAGTTAAGCTCACTGAGCCTCAGTTTCTGTACCCTCTCAGTGGAGGGTAGGAACACTGCCTACATCAGAGGTTGTGGGAAGATGTGATGGAACCAGGATGAAAATAGACAACAATACCATAGCTTTCTACCCTACTATTATGTTCCAGACCCTCCTGTCCCACAATCTCCCAGACATCTCCACTTGGATCTTGCCCTTTTCTCAAAATCAATGCCCTAACACCAAATTCGTCTTTCCCTATCATTAGCCAGGATCCCCCCCTTAACTCCTCTGACCCTCCTCCCGGCACTCCCATTCTCTAAGATGCCTCCCTCCAATGACCAAATTACACCAATGTGTCTATTGCTAGTCAGACTACAGTGCACATGGTAGTCTCAATCCTTGCTGCTAGTAGGCTCACTGGGAGCAACATTTAGGAAATGAGACTGAGTCTCAGTCAACTGAGAACTGAACTGAAACTCAGTCAACTGAGTCATAAACATGTTCAAATTCAGCAATTTGACATCAGTGGAATCTTTCCTAAGGAAATGACACAAATTAGAGACAAAGCTGCTTCCCAAGATGCTTAAAGCAGTATTATTCAGATCAGAGAAAAAAAGAAAGAGAGAGCGAAAGGAAGGAAACAATTCAGCCATCCAGGAAATGGTAAGCTAACTTACAGCACACAGTTTCAACAAATGTTTGTAGTTAATAAAAATGAGAGGAAAATGCAAATAATAAAATAACTTTAAAAGGCAACACTTAAAATTGTAAGCGAGGGGCTCCTGGGTGGTTCAGCGGGTCAAAGCCTCTGCCTTCAGTTCAGGTCATGATCACAGGGTCCTGAGATCGAGCCCCAGGGTCCTCTCTGCTGAGCAGAGAGCCCAATGTGGGCTGAACAGAGAGCCTGCCTCCCCCTCTCTCTCTCTGCCTGCCTCTCTGCCTATTTGTGATCTCTCTCTGTCAAATAAATAAATAATTTTTTAAAAGATTTTATTTATTTATTTGACAGAGAGAGATCACGAGTCGGCAGAGAGGCAGGCAGAGAGAGGAAGGGACGCAAGCTCCCCACCGAGCAGAGAGCCCTATATGGGGCTCGATCCCAGGACCTGAGATCAGGACCTGAGCTGAAGGCAGAGGCCCAACCTACTGAGCCACCCAGGCACCCCAATAAATAAAATCTTTTAAAAAAAAATTGTAAGCAAACTTGTCCATATCTAAAGTAACAAATGCTTAAAAGGAAATAGACCCAAATGGTCCATTTTACTCCATCAATATATAGAGAGCATTTGTGAGAGACTCACTCCTCTCCACTCTGGTTCCAAATATTGGGACCAAGCCCCAATGTCACTCGATTTGCCTTGACTGAGGCCTCTTCTCCCAGATCTCTTCTGCTTCAGACTGATCACTCCTCACCTGGCTTCAAAACACTTGTTTCATTACTTAATTGAGACAATCACTAGTTCCCACTGCCTTGGCCCTTTGAAATCCCACTCCTCTTCTCCATTCACGGAGTATCTTCTTTCAGACCCTTGTCATTTGTCTCTTCTTTCTCTGCCAGCAGGGTCACCCCTACCATCACCCCTAACACCCAATCCAATTTTCTGGCCCTGCTGACAGCCAGGCAGCTCTCAATTCTTATCATTTGACTTGCTAAGCATTCTTCAAGAGGGCCCTCCCACCTGCAAAGTAAAATAGGAGCTTCCAACTCAGACGAACAACACCTTTTATGATCTGACCCCCAAACTGCCTCAGCTTCTGCCAGTCAGGCTGTCACTCCTCTCCCCCTAGCAAGATCCCCCAGTCCAACTCACTGTCCTGTCCCTACCCCTGGCCTACATACCACTCTAGTCACATATCTGACACTGTGAACACCCTCAGGGCAAGAATTCTACCACTCCTTCTCATGACCAGTGTTACCCTGGGACTCCCTTACTGGACAGGAGGAAGGAGCAGGCAGGTGTACTTCACCTTTCTACATCATTGCCATGTGTATTTCCACTACCAGCTTCCATCTCCCCTTGCTTGGAACTGCCTTCCTGCTGCGCTTCCCAAATGCTAACTTTGCTCTGTCCCGTATGCAGCCACTAGCCACATACAGCTACTGAGCCCTTAAAATGCAGCTAGTGTAAATTGAGACATGCAAGAAGTGTCCAACACACACTGGATTTCAAAGACTTGATATGAAAAACAGAACACAAAAAAATAATAATGTTTTATATTGGTTACCTGTTGATATAATTCAAACTAGAGCTGTGGGATTCAATAAAATGCATTATTAAAATTAATGTCACCTCTTTCTTTTTACTTTCTGAAATGTTCTGAAATGTGGCTACTAAAAATTTTGAAGTTACACATGTGGATCAGTAGTCTAGACACCCTTCAAGGGACCAGCATGAGGAAAACCTTCCTCAAAAGGCCCTTCTGTTTGTGCCACTCTTCATGATCTTTTCTGAACCTTTGTAATCCTAAAATGGAGTCCAACATAGAAGCCAACATAGAAGCCACTATCTAATTACATGCCATACTATATGCTTCCTGGTACATCATTCTTCTTGCTACATCAATACCATTTATAGATGGGTATTTGTAGTAGGGACTCAACCTTTAATTAAACATGGCATCTTTGCTGGAATAAGATAGCAATGCACAGAATTTTTTTGGTTTCTCTTTTGTTTTGTTGACTCATTTACTCTCCCACTGATGATTTCAACAATGCATGGAGAACTGGAAGTCAGGGGATATAATGGCTCTTTGGTCTACCTGTAACTAACACAATGCATATAGGCCATGTGCACATAGATCCACGGCTTGGCCCCTTGCTAGGTCTATCTGGTCCTCAGTCTCCACCCTTGTAAAATAAGATTAATGGTATCAGGCCAATCTACAATACACAGTCAGATTAAAGTAGCTAAATAAGTTCTAACTGGAATGAGAACTACTCTACTTTCCACAGTTCGTTGGGTGTCTCGCAGTTGTGTTGTCTTTAACACAGACTACTTTTTAGAAAGAGAGAACAAATTTACAGCAACTATCCAAATACCAGGGGTGGTGTGGGAAAGTACCTATCAAAATACTTTTCCTAGTCTGTTCATGATGGAGGGCCAGTAATAGGAGAGGAAACTATTACATGCCTGCTGCAAGCTGTAGTCATTTATGCCTTATACTCACAACAAATTTTACAAAGTAGACATGACCATACCCATCTGACAGAGTAAAGAAACTGAGGTTCAAAGACAGGCTAAGTAACCAGCCAAATTGATGTTGCCAACGACTGGAAATCCAGGTCAGTGGTATCATCTTTGTAAAACAGAACATCTTTATTATTGCTTGAAGACAAAATATGTGAAAATCAAGAGTATTAAAAGAAATATGCAAATAAAAATACAACAATAATGTCTATTCATTTCCTTCAGTAGTTTTCTTGCTCTTGGCTAACTCTTGTCTTTCAGGTCAAGAGGCCATTTTTTTTTCCCCTAAGTTGACTTTTTCCTTAAGTAGCAAACAAATAGGGTATATGATGTGCTAGGTACTAGTCCATGAATGTACTGTATTTCTTTAACATCTTTAAACCACAGTTGTTGGCCAGAGTTTATGTGAGACATTATCACTAGAAGTCTTCAGACATATTTGCAAAAATGTAGTCCCTATGAGTAAGACTGCAGCCAGAAAGGACACTGGGTCATTCCACAAACAAATGCATCCACAAAAAACAGCCTCATATCAAGGAACCTGCCTGTGTTACAAACTGAGGTCATCATGAGCTCAATGAAGTGAAAAAAGAAAGTTCCTCAAAATAAAATACTGCACCTTAAAGTGAAACCACAATTACACAGTCTCGAAAATGAACTACTTTCTCAGACTGGTAACAAGGTACTGTGCATCTCTAAGAAGCCAAACTCATCTAGGTTTAATTGATTTGGCCTTTACAAAATGGAGCCAACATAATCCTGCAGACTTGGACAGAACAAAAGTTCAAATTCTCTACTACAGAAACAGTCCCAGAGTATCAAATCTGTTCCTTTATCAAGTGTCCCTGCAGTCATATTTATCAGTCACTAGAACTCTGCACAGTGCAACCTGTGTGAGCATGAGATTTTACTACAGGGAGGAGACAGGTCAGTTTACCAAGGACACCACACTTCACTTTCTCAACTCTTGAAAACTAATCTCTCGCAACAGTAAGTAATTAATTTGCATTCATTCCAAACTGAACGAGATAGTGTAAACCTCAAGGAATCTGAGATTGTAAATAACCTCACTGGGAACCGTGTGTGTGTGTCCTCTGAGGTACTTCACAGGGTATAAAAAGAAATAATTAGCAACTTTCAATCTCATGAACAAGATCTTTATTTAAAATTCTCACATATAAAATGAATTATTTTATGTCTTATTTCCTCAAGTGTGTTTTTCCCCTCATTTTAAGAATAAAAAAGACATCCAGAGGAAACAAGGTGTCCTTTTCTCAGCCTCCAGAAACCCTAGGGACAGCACAGGTAGCACAAGTGTTTGGTCTTAAACAAAAGTTAAGACTAAGTAGGGAAGAAAATGGAAAACAGAACACAGCCTAGCAAAGCAGCCAGAGATCACATGCAGCAGGTGACAGGAAGCCTTGCGGACACTTCACAGCCACCAGGATGAGCTTCATCCCAGGTCCCTGCAGGCCCCCTGGGCTCCATAGAACCTCCACCCAGCAGTCCACAAAAGCGAAAGGCGGCCAAGAACTCTCACTGTCATCCTGGCAAGAAAGAAGCAGCAGCCTCCTTGAACCCAGAAAAGCCACCCCTCCCTCCACAAACAGGAGGAGCCCCCTGCACACCAACCACACAAGGAAGCCCAAGCGGCCAGACCCAAAATAAAAATAAGAGGAGCGTGGGAAGATAGATGGCAGCTCAATTAAATTTATCCTGGGAGCACTGGGAGGCTCGGTCTCTCTGAAGACTCCAACTCAAAAGTAAAACTAAAATTTAAGGGGAGGGAGCCCACAGAAGAGAGGACAGTTCAGTTAAGTCTGGGCTGGGAACACTTGGAGACTCTACTTCGGGTGTCAGAGTCAGAAATAAAAATTAAAAAACGAGAGGGGGAGGTGTCAGTTTATTTTGTGTGTGAGTGTGTGTGCGTGTGTGTCTGTGTAGCACCTGGAATGCAGGATTTGCCAGGGAGAGGAAAGTGGCGGCTCCGCCGGCCTTGAGGTGACCAGGCTCAAATCCGGCGTGAGTTTACGTTCTGGGCGACAGGGCAGAGTCCGAGGCCAGACTGCCCGCAGTCGGGAACAATGCTGGGCCCTGGAAAGGAGGGTCTTACTCCACCCCCACGCCCCCCCTCATGCCGTGGGCATCCCAGCCCCCACCCTCCCCCGGCCCACATCAGGGTAGGAACGCCCGAACCCGGGGTCCCAGAGCGGGCCTCACCCAGCAGCGCCTACAGGTGCTTCAGGCGCGTCAGTCCGTCCTTCTCGGGGTCCAGCACCTTCTGGGTGGACTTCTTCGCAACCCCGTGGCTCCTTCCAGGGAACGTCCCGCCGCCGCTGGAAACCGCCCGCTGGCAGGGCAGGGGTGCCTGCGCCTTGCGAATAACCGCATAGGATCCGGGTCCCTGTTGCGCGGACCCCTCGCCAACCGCTGGCGGCCACGCCCATTGCCTGCGCCGCAGCCGCCGCAGCCGCCTCAGCAGAGGCTCTGGGGAGGAGGGGCGGGGCGGGTACTGCGAAATCCAGGGGCAAAAAGGCAGTGTCCACGCGGAATCCTCGCTGCACTGCCAGAGATGCGAGCCAGCCCTGCGGATGCGAGCGCAGCCCACTTGGACATGCCAACGGAGGCGCTAGTTCGCGGGCCGGCTCTGAGCTCCTTCTTCCTCCTCCCCAGGCAGTGGGTGTCAAGGCCTCTCGGGAAATGTAGTTCCTTAGGGGGCGAGGTGCGGGGACTTAACCTTCCCAGAGTCCCCAAGTTGCTGGACAGCACCCGCCTGCCCCCTCCAGGAAGAGGCCCAGAGTTCCCAACCCTTCACTCCTTGCTCTGGGCCACCAGCCCATTTTCCTCTAGTGCAACGTGAACCACAAGAACATGTCAGTAAGAAAAAGTCAAGGCTTTAAAATGCAAACTATTGGGGCGCCTGGGTGGCTCAGTGGGTAAGCCGCTGCCTTCGGCTCAGGTCATGATCTCAGGGTCCTGGGATCGAGTCCCGCATCCGGCTCTCTGCTCAGCAGGGAGCCTGCTTCGCTCTCTCTCTCTCTGCCTGCCTCTCCATCTACTTGTGATTTCCCTCTGTCAAATAAATGCATAAAATCTTTAAAATGCAAACTACTTTTCCTTTTGACTTCTAGGATTCACACAAAGGAGGGAGTCCGGGTCCCTTTGACCAAACTAAAATCAGAGCTCCAGCTTCACACGAACATCAGTGGCTTTGGCAGCAGGAAGAGCATCCCTAGACTCTGCGTGAGGAGTCCAACCGGTACACTTGGTTCCTGGGATCCAGCTTCACTGGGGTATGAAGTAGCCTTGCCTAGAGGGCTCCTCAGGCTCTTGTCTCTTGCTTTGTAGGAAGTGCACCCATCTTCCCTGTGGTGTGCAAGGTCCCACAGCAATCCAGTAGCAGAACCAGAAATAGAACCTGAGGGACCTGACTCTCAGGCTGGTATGCTTTTGCAGATTAGGTGCCTGAAACCTGGAACAAAACTTTGAAAAGGAAAATGGCATGGAGATTTCTTACAAGAGATCTGTAGGATTATTTACTGGCCTCTCGATCCTCTGACGCTCCAAATGTGGACATTTGAGCGAGTACTTAATTAAGCTGGCTCCTTAAAATCATGGGCTTTCCATACACTTGGAGCACCATTTTTCTCATTCAAGGGAACCTGTACCTTGGGGACAAACCCAAGAGATATGAAATAGCTTTGTATTCTCATAATTAGCATAATATTTGACCTCCAGACGCACTTGTTAAAAGTTTATTACAGAAAATGGAATAAGAGCTAGTTCTATAGAAAAATAGAAAACCTCTAACAATGAGAAGAAATGTGTTTGCATGCCTGGATGATAGAAATGTCCATATCCGAATCCAAGGAACATGGGATTGCAACTATTTCTTAGAAAAAGGAAATCATGTTCGATGATCTGGGTGGTCCATAAATCTAATGACTGTCTTCTATTTATATAAGACAGAAGAGTAAAAGACACAGAGAAGGCCATGTGAAAATGGAGGCAGAGATTGGAGTCATGTAGCCATAAGCCAAGTGATCCTGGAGCCACCAGAAGCTAGAAGAAACAAGAAAGGATTCTGTCAGGGGGTTGTCCAGAGGGAGCACCAACACCTTGATTTTAGACTTCTGAACTTAAGAAATCAGAAAATAAATGTCTGTTATTTTAAGCCACCTTGTTTGTGGTACTTTGTTGTAGCAGCCCTGGAAAATGAATACCACCAGATGCTGGAGACAACCCAGTGTGACTGTCTAGCAAGATCAGAATGACCAATATTGATTATAAGACCTTGAATAAATAACATTCAAGAATCCATAATGATACTCAAAAGAATGCTTTGTGATGTCCTAGGTGGGTGTTTCCAGTAGAAAACATACGTGTACTTTTGACGATTTGGAGCAGGGTTGGGTTTTTGTTTGTTTGCTTTTGTTTTTGTTTTTAGCTTATTTATTTGAAAGAGAGAGTGAGAGAAGGGGAAGGGGTGTAAAGGGAGAGGGATGGGGCAGAGGGAGAAGAATAATCAGTCTCCCTGCTGAGCAGGGAGCCCCATCTTGTCTCTAGGCTGATTATCATCCAAGGACCCTGGGATCAGGACTTGAGCTGAAGGCACGTGCTTAATGGACTAAGTCACCCAGGTCTCCCTGGGTGGGTATTTTTTTTTTTTAAAGAAGAGAATGTGATAGCCCCAGATGGCTAAGACCCTTTCTCAGTAACAAATGGGGAACCTGATCTGAACTGGCTATGTGTTTCATGATTCTAACCAGGGAAGAGTGCAGGGATTTAGAGCTTTATAATTCCCCCCCCCCCCATACGTCACATACCAGAAAGGATCATGTTTTCCTGATGACAGAAAATTGAATTCACATCTTCAGGAAGACAGAGCCCAAGAAACCAGGTCTGAGTGAGGGAAATGAGAGACCAAAAGGTCCCAAAGAATGAGAGAAACACTTATCAATTCTTGATGTTGTCTGCAGGAGAATTTCAGATTTTTGTTCTGTTTTGTTTTTGTATCCAATTTACATATATTCAAACCAACACATATTTAATGAACAAGTCATACCATTAAACTGTGATGACCATAGTTTTCTAATTCCCATTCTTTTCTATTTTGCAGAAAATTGTTGTTTCAAGGGCCATGTGGAAACTGCAACTCCTGCCGTTATTGATGTTAAATATTTATCAAACAATTCTACCATTCCTCATTGTTGGGCTTATACCCAGCACAGGGTCAGGGTCAGCAATCAATCACTATTTGTGGAATAAACAAAATCATTCATTTCTTCATTAATATCTCCATGAGCATTATTAAGGAATGTTGTTTAGTACAATGTTTTCAATTTAACTAATGTGTTATGAATCCAAATGTTAAAACTCTACCCTTCTTCCCTCAGAAATCTTTCTAAAATATAAAGAGACCTCCCTGTCTTCTTAAAGAGCTTATTCGCTGTTTATGAAACCACAATCTGCCCCACACATCCACTGTGATTCCCTTCAACTCCTCTTACAGGGGTGTTGCTACCAGACACAAAGGAGAAATGCCTGGTAGATCTTCCCCATCTAATTTTAACCATTTCTTGACCCCAAATTCAGTCTCTGCTATCAGAGATCATTTGTTTACCTTTTGAACATCCATATTGGAATGTTTCTATATGTTTAGAACTGCCAGTTCTAAGTTTCCAGATAATCTAAAGGTTAAGGTATTTTACTTTCTAGTTGTCACTCATCAGAGTTTTTCAGTTTGGAAGGATTTGGGGTTTCTTCAGGTTGACTAAATTATCTTGTGCCTGCACATCAGTCCTAGTTGTCATGATTATTCTATTAATTTTAATATGTGTGAAAATTTAACTTTTTTGATGCAAATTTTTTTTATCAGATAAGCTCATTGTGCCTGTCCTCAGAAGTAAGATCTTTTTGTATGCTAGATGCACTGTGGATCTTCATTTGGATATTGCCACAGAGAGCCAGCCCCAGTGAACTTCTGTGACATAGACTATTTTTATTGATCTTTGCATTCTTATTTTCTTAAAAAGGAAAGCATTGATCTAATAAATTAATTTTTTATATAAACTCTTACCCTAAAATTTTAAATTCATTCAATGTGTATCCTGTGCCCCTGAGAATCCGCATCTATCTAAAATTCCTAAGAAAAGAAGGATGCCCCTCCCTAAGAATGAAATGCCAGCTCAACACCTAAGAAACAAGAAACCCAATGTCCTTGTTTTCCAGATGCTATATTACTGTAGACACCAAAAACATGTTTTTCTCCTCCAGAAAGATTTCCAAATAGTCTTTTCTTTCCAAGTATCTGTTAAATGAGGAGATTTAATACTTTGAACTTGATTATAAATCATTTTATATGAGAATTTCACTTCAGGACAGACTTGGAAAAGTTTTCAAAAATATGCTAGCCATTTTGATATGTCTGATGGACACTTGATAACAAAGAAATGCTTTAAGGGGAAAAAACTTAATCACTTTTCTAAATTTACTCAAGCAAATATCTTTGCAGCTGTGCATTTCAATCACAATGTCATCTGCTTTGGATATATTTTCTTTTCTTTTCTTTTCTTTTTAACATCAGAACAGTATTAACATTTCAGTAGTAAATCCTGGTAACACATCAACATTACAAAAATGTGAGGCCATAACCTTTTGTGAATTCAAAAAATTGTCTTTGAATGATAACGTCGGAAAAATAAAGAATCATGGAAACTCTCTAGATAGTAAATCCAACTTGCGTAGCAGGACGATGTACAAAGGCTGGAGAGAGATAAAGTTTCATAGGTGAGAAGCCTGTGAAAATGTGCTCATGACCTCACCTCTTTCCCCATTACACAAAATGCCACTATTAGGTTTAATATTAGGTAAGATGTACTCCATAATTTAGAACGAGGTGCTAGATTTTCTGAAAATGAGTGGAGGAGGAGGAGGAGTCAAGATGGCGGAGGAGTAGCAGGCTGAGATGACATTAGGTAGCAGGAGATGAGCTAGTTTATCAAACCATTCCAAACACCTACAAATCCAACAGGAGATCAAAGAGAAGAAGATCAGCAATTCTAGGAGTGGAAAATCAACCACTTTCTAGAAGACAGGACCTGTGGAGAAATGAATCCAAAGCCACAGGAAGATAGACTGCAGGGGGAGGGGCCAGCTCCCTGCAAGCAGCTGAGCAATGGAGCACAAAATCAGAACTTTTTAAAGTCGGCTCCACTGAGGGACATCGCTCCAGAGGCTAAGTCGGGGTGAAGGCCATGCTGGGACAGCGTGTTCTCAGGTCCTGTGGGATCACAGAAGGATCGGGGGTGTCTGAGTGTCACAGAGCTTGCAGGTGTTAGAGCGGTGAAGTCAGCTACAGAGACAGAGCCAAGGAGTGAGCTCTTAACTCCGGGTTACCTTAAACTGTGATCCATGGGACAGTCAAGCCACTGCTCTTTGCGTGGATCACACAAGATTTGGAGGACCCCCCCTGGAAGAGCCAAGGAGTGAGCTCTCAACTCCGGGTTACCTTAAACTGTGATCCATGGGACAGTCAAGCCACTGCTCTTTGCGGGGATCACACAAGATTTGGAGGACCCCCCCTGGAAGAGCCAAGGAGTGAGCTCTCAACTCCGGGTTACCTTAAACTGTGATCCATGGGACAGTCAAGCCACTGCTCTTTGCGTGGATCACACAAGATCCGGAGGACCCCCCCCGTGGAAGAGCACAGGGATCTGCTGGGTTTGGAGACTCCAGACAGGGCTGTGTGCCAGAGACAGAGAAGCTTGGCCGCAGGCTGGGTGATCTCGGAGCATGGCCAAAGGCCAGGGAGACAGGAGTGATTGAGCGCTTTCCTCCAAGGGTGCACTGAGGAGTGGGGCCCCAAGCTCTCTGCTGCTCTGGGCCAGAGAATGGGAGACAGCCATTTTCCTTCCCGTCCTCCAGAACTCTATGGAAAGCATTCAGGGAACAAAGTCTCCTGAAAGTGAACCCGAGTAGATTACTTAACCCAGCTCCTGGTAAGGGTGGTGAAATTCTGCATTGGGCAAAGACACTTGAGAATCACTACAGTAGGTCCCTCCCCCAGAGGATCAGCAATAAATCCAGCCAAGACCAAGTTCACTTACCAAGGAGAACAGTGGAATTCCAGAGGAGGAGAAAGCAAAGCATGGAATTCAGGCCTTTCTCCCCATGATTCTTTAGTCTTAAAAAGTTAATTTAATTTTTTTTAATTTTATTTTTTCTTATGCTAATTTTTTAAAATTTTTAATCTTTCCCTTTTACCATTTTTAACTAGTTTAACAATACCTCTCATAAAAATATTTTTGAACCTTCCTTAATATAGTCATATTTTATCCTTTATTGTATGTAACTTGATTTTATTTATACACATAAGGTTTTCTCTTCTAAAAATAATCTGGGATACAACTTCTTCTAATAGATCAAAATATACCATAAATCAGGCACAGGGCTTTGCTCTAGTCTCCAGCCTGAGTAAATTCTCTCCACTTTTTATTCCTTTATACTTCCAATCAACTTATCTTATCCACTCCTATTTTAGAATTTTTTAAAAAATTTCATCTTTATTGTCATATTCCATCCCTTCATCGTGTTTACCCTTATTTTGTGTATTGTGTGTGTGTGTGTGTGTGTGTGTGTGTATTTTTTTATTCTATAAAATTTTGGAAGGTAGTTTCTTCTAAGAGACCAAAAGACTCCCAAATTAAGTGGGTGACTCTGTGACTCTGTTCTCTTCACCAGTCTAATTATATTTTCCTTTTTTATATTTTTCCTTTTTTTTTTCCCTGAACTTTTTATCCTCTCTCTTACCCCCAAAATTTGGGGCCTCTTCTGATTTGGTTAAAGCATATTTTCCTGGGGTCTTTGGCACATTTTTAATATATTCATCTGGATAAAATGACAAGGCAGAAAAACTCACCACAAAAAAAAAAAAACAAATAAACAAAACACAAACAAACAAGAGGCAGTACCAAAGGCTAGGGACCTAATCAATACAGACATTGGTAATATGTCAGATCTAGAGATTGGAATGACGATTCTCAAGGTTCTAGATAATAGAGAAACCCTGTCTGGAGAAATCAAAGCCCTTTCTGGAGAGATAAAAGAACTAAAATCTAACCAAGCTGAAATTGAAAAAGCTATTAATGAGGTGCAATAAAAAATGGAGGCTCTTACTGCTTGGAAAAATGATGCAAAGAGAGAATTAGTGACATAAAAGACCAAATGACAGAGAATAAAGAAGCTGAGCAAAAGAGAGAGAAACAACTACTGGACCATGAGGGGAGAATTCAAGAGATAAGTGATACCATAAGATGAAACATTAGAATAATTCAGATTCCAGAAGAAGATGAAAGAGAAAGAGGAGCAGAAGGTATACCAGAGAGAATTATTGTAGAGAATTTCCCCAATATGGCAAAGGGAACAAGCATCAAAATAAAAATCCGAGAGGCACAGAGAACCCTTCTCAAAATTAATAACAATAGGTCCACACCCCATCATCTAATAGTAAAATTTTCAAGCCTTAGTGACAAAGAGAAAATCCTGAAGGCAGCCCGGGACAAGAACTTCGTAACTTATAATGTTAAAAATATTAGATTGGCAGTGGACTTATCCACAGAGACCTGGCAGGCCAGAAAGAACCAGCATGATATATTCAGAGCATTAAATGAGAAAAACTTGCAGCCAAGAATGCTATATCCAGCTAGGCTATCATTGAAAATAGGAGGAGAGAAAAAAAGCTTCCAGGACAAACAAAAACTGAAAGAATTTGTAAACACCAAACCAGCTCTACAGGAAATATTGAAAGGGGTCCTCTAAGCAAAGAGAAACCCTAAAGTTAGTAGATCAGAAAGGAACAGAGACAATATACCGTAATAGTCACCTTACAGGCAATACAATGACACTAAATTCATATTTCTCAATAGTTACCCTGAATGTAAATGGGCTAAATGCCCCCAATCAAAAGACAAAGGGTATCAGAATGGATAAAAAAACAAAAGCCATCAATATGCTGTCTACAAGAAAGTCATTTTAGGCCCAAAGTCACCTCTGGATTTAAGGTGAGGGGGTGGAAAACAATTTACCATGCTTGTGGACATCAAAGGAAAGCTGGGGTGTCAATCCTTATATCAGATCCATTCGATTTTGAGCCAAAGAGTATAATAAGAGATGAGGAAGGACACTATATCATATTCAAAAAGTCTGTTCAACAAGAAGATCTAACAATTTTAGAATTTTTTTTATTTGACAGAGAAATCACAAGTAGGCAGAGAGGCAGGCAGAGAGATGGGGGGGAAGCAGGCTCCCTGATGAAGAGAGTGCCTGGTGTGGGGCTGGATCCCAGGACTCTGAGATCATGACCTGAGCCAAAGGCAGACGCTTAACCCACTGAGCCACCCAGGTTCCCCGAATATCTAACAATTTAAAAAATCTGTGCCCCTAACATGGGAGCAGCCAACTATATAAACCAATTAATAACAAAATCAAAGAAACACATCAACAATAATACAATAATAGAAGGGGACTTTAACACTCCCCTCACTGAAATGGGTAGATCATCCAAGCAAAAGATCAACAAGGAAATAAAGGCCTTAAATGACAAACTGGAACAGATGGACATCACAGATGTATTCAGAACATTACACCCCAAAGCAACAGAATACACATTCTTCTCCAGTGCACATGGAATATTCTCCAGAATAGATCACATCCTGGGTCATAAATCAGGTTTCAACCAGTATCAAAAGAGTGGGATCATTTCCTGCATATTTTCAGAACACAATGGTTTGAGCTAGAACTCAGTCTCAAGAGGAAATTTGGAAAGACCCCAAATACATGGAGATGAAAGAGCATCCTTTAAAGAATGAATGAGTTAACCAGAAAATTAAAGAAGAATTGAAAAAAATCCATGGAAACCAATGATAATGAAAACACAACACTTAGAAATCTGTGGGGCACAGCAAAGGCAGTCCTAAGAGGAAAATATACAGCAGTACAAGCCTTTCCCAAGAAACAAGAAAGATCTCAAATACACAACCTACACATACACCTAAAGAAGCTGGAAAAGAACAACAAAGAAAGCCTAAACCCAACAGGAGAAGAGAAATAATAAATATCAGAGCATAAGTCAATGAAATAGAAACAAACCAACAAACAAACAAACAAAAATAGAACAAAACAATAAAACTAGGTTCCTTGAAACAATAAAACAATAAAACTTTGGTTCCTTGTAAGAATTACTAAGATTGGGGCACTGGGTGTCTCGGTGGGTTAAAGCCTTTGCCTTCAGCTCAGGTCATGATCCCAGGGTCCTGGGATTGAACCCCCCATTGGGCATTCTGATCAGCAGGGAGCCTGTTTTCCCTTCCTCTGTCTCTGCCTGCCTCTCTGGCTACTTGTGATCTCTGTCTGTCAAATAAATAAATAAAAGCTTTAAAAAAATTAATAAGATTGATAAACTCCTGGCCAGACTTACCAAAAAGAAAAGAGAAAGAGCTCAAATAAATTAAATCATGAATGAAAGAGGAGAGATCACAACCAACACCAAAGAAATACAAACAATTATAAGAACATATTATGAGCAAATATATGCCAGCAAATTTGACAATCCGGAAGAAATCGATGCATTCCTAGAGATGTATAAACTACCACAGTTGAACCAGGAAGAAATAGAAAACCTGAGCAGACCCATAACCAGTAAGGAGATTGAAGCAGTCATCAAAAATCTCCCAACAAACAAGAGCCCAGGGCTAGACGTCTTCCCAGCGGAATTCTACCAAACATTTAAAGAAGAATTAATTCCTATTCTCCTGAAACTGCTCCAAAAAATAGAAATGGAATGAAAATTTCCAAACTCATTTTATGAGGCCAGCATCACCTTGATCCCAAAACCAGACAAAGATCTCATCAAAAAAGAGAATTACAAACCAATATCCTTGATGAACACAGATGCAAAAATTCTCACCAAAATACTAGCCAATAGTATCCAACAGTATTTTAAAAGGATTATTCACCATGTCAACTGGCTGGTTGCAACAGGGCTGCAAGGTTGGTTAGATATCCGCAAATCAATTAATGTGATACAGTACATTAATAAAAGAATGAACAAGAACCATATGTTAACCTCAATATCATCAAAGCCGTCTATGAAAAATCCACCGTGAATATCATTCTCAATGGAGAAAAACTGAAAGCTTTTTCACTAAGGTCAGGAACACAGCAGGGATATCCATTATCATCACTGCTATTCAACATAGTACTAGCAGTCCAAGCTTTAGCAATCAGGCAACAAAAAGAAACTAAAGGCATCCAAATCCAAAGAATAAGTTGATTATCACTCTTCACAGATGATATGATGTGATATGATACTATTTGTGGAAAACCCAAAAGGCTCCACTCCAAATCTGCTAGAACTTGTACAAGAATTCAGTTAAGTGTCAGGATATAAAATCAATGCACAGAAATCAGTTGCATGTCTCTACACCAACAACAGGACAGAAGAAAGAAAAATTAAGGAGTCAATCTCATTTACAGTTGCACCCCAAACCATAAGATAACTAGGAATAAACCTAACCAAAGAGGCAAGGACTCTATACTCAGAAAACTATAAAGTACTCATGATAGAAATTGAGACAAATAAATGGAAAAATGTCCCATGCTCATGGATTGGAAAAACAAATATTGTGAAAATGCTATGCTACCTAAACCGATCTACACGTATAATGCAATCCCTATCAAAATCCCATCCATTTTGTTCCAAGAAATGGAACAAATAGTCCTAAAATTTATATGGAACCATAAAAGACCTCGAATAGCCAGAGGAATATTGAAAAAGAAAACCAAAGTTGGTGGCATCACAATTCCAGACTTCAAGCTCTATTACAAAGCTGTCATCATCAAGACAGTATGATACTGGCATGAAAACAGACACATAGATCAATGGAACAGAATAGAAAGCCCAGAAATAGACCCTCAACTCTATGGTCAACTAATCTTCAACAAAGCAGGAAAGAATGTCCAATGGATAAAAGACAGTCTCTTCAGCAACTTCTGTTGGGAAAATTGGACAGCCCCATGCAGAAAAATGAAACTGGATCATTTCCTCACACCACACGAAAAAAGACTCAAAATGGATGTAGGACCTTAATGTGAGAAAGGAATCCATCAAAATCTATGAGGAGAATACAGGAAGCAACCTCTTCGACCTCAGCCACAGCAACTTTTTCCTAGGAATATTGACAAAGGCAAAGGAAGCAAGGGCAAAATGAACTATTAGGACTTCATCAAGATCAAAAGCCTTTGCACAGCAAAAGAAACAGTTGACAAAACCAAAAGACAACTGAAAGAGTGGGAGAAGATATTTGCAGATATCTTCTACAAATTTGAAGATATCAGACAAAGGGCTAGTATCCAAAATCTATAAAGGGCTCAGCAAGCCAAAATCTATAAAGGGCTCAGCAAACTCAAGACCCAAAGAACAAATAATCCAATCAATAAATGAGCAGAGGACATGAACAGACATTTCTGCAAAGAAGACATCCAGATGGGTAACAGACACATGAAAAAGTGTTCCACATCACTCGGCATCAGGGAAATACAAATCAAAACCACAATGAGATACAACCTCACACCAGTCAGAATGACTAAAATTAACAAGTCAGGAAATGACAGATGTTGGTGAGGATGCAGAGAAATGGGAACCCTCCTACACTGTTGGTGGGAATGCAAGTTGGTGCAACCACTCTGGAAAACAGCATGGATTTTCCTCAAAAAATTGAAAATAGAGCTACCCTATGCCCCAGCAATGGCACTATTGGGTATTTATCCTAAATATACAAACGTAGTGATCGGAAGGGGCACGTCACCCAAAAGTTTGTAGCAGTAATGTCCACAATAGCCAAACTATGGAAAGAACCTACATGTCCTTCAACAGATGACTAGAGAAGGAAGATGTGGTATATATATATACAATAGAATACTGTGTAGCCATCAAAAAATGCAATCTTGCCTTTTGTGATTACACGGATGGAACTAGAGAGTATTATGCTTAGTGAAATAAGTCAGTCAGAGAAAGACAATTATGATATGATCTCCCTGATATGAGGAAGTTGAGAGGCAACGTGGGGAGTTTGGGGGGTAGGAAAAGAATAAATGAAAGAAGATGGGATTGGGAGGGAGACAAACCATAAGAGACCCTTAATCTCCCACTGAGCCACCCAGGTGCCCCAAGAGACCCTTAATCTCACAAAACAAACTGAGGGTTGCTTGGCGGTGGGGGGTGGGGTGGGGATAAGGTGGTTGGGTTATGGACATTGGCGAAGGTATGTGATATGGTGAGTGCTGTGAAGTGTGTACACCTGGCGATTCACAGACCTGTACCCCTGGGGCTAAAAATACATTATATGTTAATAAAAAAAATAAATTATAAAAAATAAATATAGATTATATGATGTCCCACAAAAACTATTCATTTAAATGGAGAAGTCCATCACACAGTTTTGCTTCTATATCTTGTAATTTTCTAGAAAAATGAATCTCAAAATAATTCTTAGAGAACACTAATTCTTACTAATCATGACACAAGAATGCAAATTCTTTTACTTATCTACATGTAAATGTATGTCCTAAATGGAGACTCTGTATTTCAGACAAAATTCTCAGTTTTAAGCAACAGAAATTGACTGGCTACTTAGGTAAAGATGACTCATGCAGAGAATTCCAGATTCCCAAAATCAGTGGAAGGTTGGAGATGCAGTCCTGGAAAACAATGAGAAAATTAGATCTAAGGTAGCACTGGGAGGCCTAGAAAAGTCATAGAGCAGAACACATGGGTCAGCATACAAAGACTTCCATGACAATGAAAGAACTTCCACCGTCCTACACATCTTCAAGTTCAAAGTCTCAAGAACATCCAGTTGGCTAAGTCTTAGATGGCTACCTAGCTCGTGTGTCCACCCACCTGGCAGCTCTGGGTCAGAAAATCTGAGGTGTTAATTCTCTTTGTACGTAGGACCTCCTCCACCAAGACACCTATACAGGATAAGAAATACCCCACCCCTAAAATAATGGAGTGTATTATTGGAGAAAGGAAAGTTGGATGCTGAGTAGCTAAAATAACAACAATAAGGAGTAAACAATAACAAAGAAAATAACAAGGTGAATTATCATTTAGGATTCATGTGACATAAATTAACATATGTCCTGGAATATGAAAATGAACCACCCATTGGGTTAATCTATAATTAAGATCTTGTATTTTATTAAGATGATTTGAAGACATAGTTTACTGCTTTCAGTTAATCTTTAAGGAAGACTTAGAGCTGATAGTTTTTTGTTTTTTCCCATATGTTAACTGGGAAACCCCTGATTATCACTTAGACATAGGATATGTGTCAATTAGGCAATTATTAAAATCATCTTAGTGAATAACTGGAAAGAACTGAATCCTATTGTTTTTTCTGTTTAACCAAAATTGAATAATTCAAACACCACAGAGAACATTACTAAGTACTTCCCTTTATATTACCCTTCTTTCTATGTCTTCATGTTCCTTCTTTTCTCTAAATTTCTTTCTCTAAATTGATGTCCCCTCCATGAGACACACATTTTCAAATCATTCTGAGTAATGTTTTTGATCCAATCAGTAGACTTCACTGAGTCCCTACTCTGTGCTAGTTTACGCCCACAACTGAAGTTACAAACAGAATGAGGACACAGTCTTGATCCTCAGAAAAGTCACAGTCTAGCTGAGAATTCAGACATAGGCCTGAGCTCAGAGAGCTCACAGTCTAGTGCAGGAGATGGATACCTAAGTAGATAATAATAATTAACAATAGCAATACAGGCAGGACATTATGGGAGATACCAGGAAGGACTGGGCAGTAGAGATGAGGGGAGGATCAGAGAAGGCTCACTGGAGGAGGTGACATCTGAACTGGGGAAAATGTCTCAACACACCACAGGCAGAGTAAGGAAGAAAACGCAATGGACTGTGTGAAGATCACCAGAAGCAGTCTGGTTTTGTGTGGCTTCCCCTCAGGTTTGTGCTTGTGGCTGTACTGTAATGTAAGGGTTGCAGAAATATATGATGTTCTTGTAACCTTATAAAAACAGGGCCAACTGATAGTAAAATGTGATGAGGCCAAAGCTGGAAGAGACTCTATAGAAGCAGGACAGAATGAGGGCAAAAGCAGAGGGTCTGAATCCCAGTCCTTTCCCCTTACTAGCTATGTAATCTTAAGTGGGTGACTCAATTCTCCAAGCCTCTGTTTTCTTCATTTATAAAATGGAGAGAAACTCACATTAGGCTATTCATTCTAAGGAGTAAATGAGTAGAGAAAGGATCGAACACAATGCTTGGTACAAAAATGTTGTTCACTGACTACTATTTTGTTTTTCTCTTCTCCTCCACTTCCAGAAAATACAAACAAGGCAACTTCTTCTTGCTAAGATTGTGCACACTTGATTTCTCCATGTGTCACCTAGGAGGGGTTGACACAGCTGAGTTTCTCATGGTTTTACCTCATTGAATCTGAACACCATCAGAATAGGTCAAAGCAATATCCAAGAACCGTTTATCTCACACATTGGTGACATGTACTCTTCAGTAATAGGGGGCGTATTCATGGATGCTGCCATCACATCAGGTTAGATATTGCTCCGTTCTGAATTGTCAGTGATACTGGATTAGGAATGTTGGCTAAGGGAAAAGACATAACATGTGACTCAGCAGTTTGTTCTGGGCATATTTTGCTTCCTCTGCTTTCTGTGAGACCAAAACCATGAAGAGTTTATGGGTCCTTTTCAAAAGTTAAAGTCACAATTCAGATGATTATAAATCAAATTAATAATTCCACTATAACAGTCAAAAAACACCAAAATAACACCCCACAGTGTAAAAGGTTTGGCTTAAATAACCTATCCAAAAGATACCAATTGAGGTTTTTCTCCAGCACTTACATGTTCATTTTTTTTTTTATAAACATATATTTTTATCCCCAGGGGTACAGGTCTGTGAATCACCAGGTTTACACACTTCACAGCACTCACCAAAGCACATACCCTCCCCAATGTCCATAACCCCACCCCCTTCTCCCTAACCCCCTCCCCCCAGCAACCCTCAGTTTGTTTTGTGAGATTAAGAGTCACTTATGGTTTGTCTCCCTCCCTATCCCATCTTGTTTCATTGATTCTTCTCCTACCCACTTAAGCCCCCATGTTGCATCACCATTTCCTCATATCAGGGAGATCGTATGATAGTTGTCTTTCTCTGCTTGACTTATTTCGTTAAGCATGATACGCTCTAGTTCCATCCATGTTGTCGCAAATGGCAAGATTTCATTTCTTTTGATGGCTGCATAGTATTCCATTGTGTATATATACCACATCTTCTTGATCCATTCATCTGTTGATGGACATCTAGGTTCTTTCCATAGTTTGGCTATTGTAGACATTGCTGCTATAAACATTAGGGTGCATGTGCCCCTTTGGATCACTACATTTGTATCTTTAGGGTAAATACCCAATAGTGCAATTGCTGGGTCATAGGGCAGTTCTATTTTCAACATTTTGAGGAACCTCCATGCTGTTTTCCAGAGAGGTTGCACCAGCTTGCATTCCCACCAACAGTGTAGGAGGGTTCCCCTTTCTCCGCATCCTCGCCAGCATCTGTCATTTCCTGACTTGTTGATTTTAGCCATTCTGACTGGTGTGAGGTGATATCTCATTGTGGTTTTGATTTGTATTTCCCTGATGCCGAGTGATATGGAGCACTTTTTCATGTGTCTGTTGGCCTTCTGGATGTCTTCTTTGCAGAAATGTCTGTTCATGTCCTCTGCCCATTTCTTGATTGGATTATTTATTCTTTGGGTGTTGAGTTTGCTAAGTTCTTTATAGATTCTGGACACTAGTCCTTTATCTGATATGTCGTTTGCAAATATCTTCTCCCATTCTGTCAGTTGTCTTTTGATTTTGTTAACTGTTTCCTTTGCTGTGCAAAAGCTTTTGATCTTGATGAAATCCCAATAGTTCATTTTTTCCTTTGCTTCCCTTGCCTTTTGCGTTGTTCCTAGGAAGATGTTGCTGCGGCAGAGGTCGAAGAGGTTGCTGCCCGTGTTCTCCTCAAGGATTTTGATGGATTCCTTTCGCACATTGAGGTCCTTCATCCATTTTGAGTCTATTTTTGTGTGTGGTGTAAGGAAATGGTCCAATTTCATTTTTCTGCATGTGGCTGTCCAATTTTCCCAGCACCATTTATTGAAGAGGCTGTCTTTTTTCCATTGGACATTCTTTCTTGCTTTGTCGAAGATTAGTTGACCATAGAGTTGAGGGTCTATTTCTGGGCTCTCTATTCTGTTCCATTGATCTATGTGTCTGTTTTTGTGCCAGTACCATGCTGTCTTGATGATGACAGCTTTGTAATAGAGCTTGAAATCCGGAATTGTGATGCCACCAACGTTGGCTTTCTTTTTCAATATCCCTTTGGCTATTCGAGGTCTTTTCTGGTTCCATATAAATTTTAGCATTATTTGTTCCATTTCTTTGAAAAAGATGGATGGTACTTTGATAGGAATTGCATTAAATGTGTAGATTGCTTTAGGTAGCATAGACATTTTCACAATATTTATTCTTCCAATCCAGGAGCATGGAACATTTTTCCATTTCTTTGTGTCTTCCTCAATTTCTTTCATGAGTACTTTATAGTTTTCTGAGTATAGATTCTGTGTCTCTTTGGTTAGGTTTATTCCTAGGTATCTTATGGTTTTGGATGCAATTGTAAATGGGATTGACTCCTTAATTTCTCTTTCTTCTGTCTTGCTGTTGGTGTAGAGAAATGCAACTGATTTTTGTGCATTGATTTTATATCCTGACACTTTACTGAATTCCTGTATAAGTTCTAGCAGTTTTGGAGTGGAGTCTTTTGGGTTTTCCACATATAGTATCATATCATCTGCGAAGAGTGATAGTTTGACTTCTTCCTTGCCGATTTGGATGCCTTTAATTTCCTTTTGTTGTCTGATTGCTGAGGCTAGGACCTCTAGTACAATGTTGAATAGCAGTGGTGATAATGGACATCCCTGCCGTGTTCCTGACCTTAGCGGAAAAGCTTTCAGTTTTTCTCCATTGAGAATGATATTTGCGGTGGGTTTTTCATAGATGGCTTTGATGATATTGAGGTATGTGCCCTCTATCCCTACACTTTGAAGAGTTTTGATCAGGAAGGGATGCTGTACTTTGTCAAATGTTGCCTCCAAGAAACTCATTTTAAGCCCGAAGACACCTCCAGATTTAAAGTGAGGGGGTGGAAAAGAATTTACCATGCTAATGGACATCAGAAGAAAGCAGGAGTGGCAATCCTTATATCAGATCAATTAGATTTTAAGCCAAAGACTATAATAAGAGATGAGGAAGGACACTATATCATACTCAAAGGGTCTGTCCAACAAGAAGATTTAACAATTTTAAATATCTATGCCCCCAACGTGGGAGCAGCCAACTATATAAACCAATTAATAACAAAATCAAAGAAACACATCAACAATAATACAATAATAGTAGGGGACTTTAACACTCCCCTCACTGAAATGGACAGGTCATCCAAGCAAAAGATCAGCAAGGAAATAAAGGTCTTAAACGACACACTGGACCAGATGGACATCACGGATATATTCAGAATATTTCATCCCAAAGCAACAGAATACACATTCTTCTCTAGTGCACATAGAACATTCTCCAGAATAGATCACATCCTCGGTCCTAAATCAGGACTCAACCGGTATCAAAAGATTGGGATCACTCCCTGCATATTTTCAGACCACAATGCTCTAAAGCTAGAACTCAACCACAAAAGGAAGTTTGGAAAGAACCCAAATACATGGAGACTAAATAGTATCCTTCTAAAGAATGAATGGGTCAACCGGGAAATTAAAGAAGAATTGAAAAAAATCATGGAAACAAATGATAATGAAAATACAACGGTTCAAAATCTGTGGGACACAACAAAGGCAGTCCTGAGAGGAAAATATATAGCGGTACAAGCCTTTCTCAAGAAACAAGAAAGGTCTCAGGTACACAGCCTAACCCTACACCTAAAGGAGCTGGAGAAAGAACAAGAAGGAAACCCTAAGCCCAGCAGGAGAAGAGAAATCATAAAGATCAGAGCGGAAATCAATGAAATAGAAACCAAAAAAACAATAGAACAAATCAACGAAACTAGGAGCTGGTTCTTTGAAAGAATTAATATAATTGATAAACCCCTGGCCCGACTTATCAAAAAGACAAGAGAAAGGACCCAAATAAATAAAATCATGAATGAAAGAGGAGAGATCACAAATAACACCAAAGAAATACAAACTATTATAAGAACATACTATGAGCAACTCTACGGCAATAAATTTGACAATCTGGAAGAAATGGATGCATTCCTAGAAACATATAAACTACCACAACTGAACCAGGAAGAAATAGAAAGCCTGAACAGACCCATAACCAGTAAGGAGATTGAAACAGTCATTAAAAATCTCCAAACAAACAAAAGCCCAGGGCCAGACGGCTTCCCGGGGGAATTCTACCAAACATTTAAAGAAGAACTAATTCCTATTCTCCTGAAACTGTTCCAAAAAATAGAAATGGAAGGAAAACTTCCAAACTCATTTTATGAGGCCAGCATCACCTTGATCCCAAAACCAGACAAGGATCCCACCAAAAAAGAGAGCTATAGACCGATATCCTTGATGAACACAGATGCGAAAATACTCAACAAAATACTAGCCAATAGGATTCAACAGTACATTAAAAAGATCATTCACCATGACCAAGTGGGATTTATTCCAGGGCTGCAAGGTTGGTTCAACATCCGCAAATCAGTCAATGCGATACAACACATCAATAAAAGAAAGAACAAGAACCATATGATACTCTCAATAGATGCTGAAAAAGCATTTGACAAAGTACATGTTCATTTTTTAAATCAAATAATAAGCCTTTTGTCTGAGCCTCTTCACAATTCAAGGTTCTTCTCATTCATTCGTTGATTCAAAAAGCATTAACTGATTTTTTTTTTTTTTCTGGGCACTTTTTCTAGTCACTGAAAGGGTAGAAATTAAAAAAAAAAAATAAAGGACAAAATCCTTGTTCCTGAGTTGCTGTCTGGTTGGGTAAACTATCTGAAGATGACACCTTACAAAATATTGTTTAAGATGTTTTTATTTTTAACTTTCAGAAAGTATTTTAAAAAACCCCTCCTTTCCTTTGCATTTGTATAATTCTGCTCCATTCCATCTCAGCCCTGGTTGTGAGTTTGCCTACTGTAGTTGCAGGCTATATAATTCCACTGGATTGTCAAGGGTTATCAGCAAGGAAATCCTGGAGTCTTAGAACGTCTTGAGAGTGACAGATGTATTCCCTCAGTATAAAATGGAAAAATAAGAATCAAAGTCGGTTAGTAAGTGGTTGTCACCAGGACTGGAGATGGAAAGAACAACCTGAATATGACATGCTAGTGCTGGCGGCATTAGGGTGGCTGGACAATGCCATCTCATCCCAGTACCATTTTGCAAAGCAATTTTGTGCTCCTTCTCCCATCAGTCTTCAAGACAGCCTATAAATCTGGGTTTCTTATCCCCATTTCACCTAGACTAAGAGAAGTTGTGTGGCTTCCCAAGGTTATCCAGCTCGCAAGAAGCAGGTCAAAAGGACAAATCAGAGGGACTGAGATCAGCAGAGCTCAGGAATTAAGTAAATAACTGTGTTGGCCTTTTGGCAGTTGCAGATCAAGATAGACCAGCTCAAAAAGAATGGGATAGACTCATGAAGGAGAATGTAAAGACTTCCCTGGGAACTGAAACCTACCAAGACTTTAGACTTTGACTTTCAAACTAGAGGTTACTTTAAAGTTCATCCAGACAAACTTTAGAATCTGGTCACTTCTCCAAATCTCTGAAGTTAATGAATAGTCCAACTAGGTAAGAACTTCCAGTGTCTTGACTCCTAGGCCAATGCTCAACATCACCTCATTATTTGCTGGCTAGAAAGGTTAGTGGAAGTTCAACTTTTAGTAAAAACTTGAAGGAGCCTGGACTTATCTTTGACAGTGATTCTTCTGAATGAACTATACTCCCAGTGTTCATACACCCCTGCATTTTCCCTTTCCCTTTGAATCAAAGCTGATTCTGTGATCTTCTTTAACCCATTGAACATAGATGAAGTGACAGGGTACCAGTTTCCATGCTAAGCCTTAAAAGGACCTGGCAGCTTTTTTTTTTTTTTTTTTTTTTTTTTTATTCACACATGAAGAAGACAGTCACCGTGGAAGAAGTTTGACTGCCCCCCTGAGAGATATCTAATATAGACATATGGAGAGACCACACAGAGAGGAACTGAGGCCCCTGGCTAACAGCCTTAGCTGAGCTTCGAGCCAACAGTTAACACCACCTTCCCAGCCATGAGAGTGGGGCCATCTTGCAAGTGCATCCTGGAGTCCAGATCAAAACTATCAGCCATGTAGATCAGAGTTGAACTGTCTCAGCCAAGCCTTACCAAAATTACAGGATTGTGAACAGATAAACAAGAAGGTAATTGGAGTAAGCCACCAAGTTTGGAGATGATTTGTTACATACCAGGAAGTAGCTACAACAGTGAAGGTATGTGCTGGTGGCTCCAAGAATCTGGACCCACCAAATTTGGAAGACTTATCTCCTTAGTTGGACAGAGCCACACACTGCATCCACTGGCTTATCTCTACGTCATTCTGAACTCTAGATCTGACATATTACCAATGTCTGTATTGATTAGGTCCCTAGCCTTCGGTACTACCTCTTGTTCTTTTTTTTTGTGGTGAATTTTTCCACCTTGTCATTTTGTCTAGATAAGAGTATATGAAGGAGGAACGCAGGGGCTCAGTTGGTTGGACAACTTCCTTCGGCTCAGGTCATGATCCCGGAGTCCCGGGATCGAGTCCCTCATCGGGCTCCTAGCTCCACGGGGAGTCTGCTTCTCCCTCTGACCTTCTCCTCGCTCATGCTCTCTCACTGTCTCTCTTGCCAATAAATAAATAAAAATCTTTTTTAAAAAAGCGTATATGAAGGAGAAAGTAAAATACTAAAAGGGTGGCAACAAACCCAGGAAAATATGCTTTAACCAAATCAGAAGAGATCCCAAATCATGAGGGAGGAGAAAGTGGGTAAAAATAGATTCAGAAAGAAAAGAAAAGAAACAATTAAAAAAAAGAATAAAGAAAAAATATATACATATATTACATAAACTAGTTTTAAAAACGTTAAAAAAGAAAAGGGTAAAAGTTAAAAAAATTTAGCAGAAGGGAAAAAATTGAAAAAGAATAAAAAATTAAATTAACTGCAAGACTAAAGAATCATGGGGTGAAATCCAAGAGTTTCGTGCTTTGCTTTCTCCTCTTCTGGAATTCCGCTGCTCTCCTTGGTATTGAAACTGCACTCCTTGGTAGGTGAACTTGGACGTGGCTGGATTTCTTGTTGATCTTCTGGGGAGGGGACCTGTTGTAGTGATTTGCAAGTGTCTTTGCCCCAGGTGGAATTGCACCACCCTTACCAGAAGCCGGACTGAGTAATCCGCTTGGGTTTGCTTTTGGGAGCTTTTGTTCCCTGAGCGCTTTCCGTACAGTTCCAGAGGTCGGGAATGAAAATGGCAGCCTCTTGGTCTCCTGCCTGGAGGATCTGAGAGCCCGGGGCCCCACTCCTCAGTGCACCCTCAGAGAACAGCGCCCAATTACTCCCGTTTCCCTGGCCTCCAGCTGCACTCCGAGCTCACCCAGCCTGCGACTGGTTCAAGGTAACCCTGAGCTGAGAGCTCACTCCTCGGCTCTGTCTCTGTAGCTGGCTTCCCTGTTCAAATACCTGCGAGCTCTGCGACACTCAGACTCCCCCATCCTTCCGTGACCCTGCGGGACCTGAGGCCATGCTGACCCCACGTGGGCTTCACCCCGGTTTAGCCACTGGAGCGATGTCCCTCAGCGGAACAGACTTTTAAAAGTCCTGATTTTGTGCTCTGTTGCTCCGCTGCTTGCCAGGAGCCGGCCCCTCCCCCCATGGTCATTCTTCCCCTCGCTTTGGATTCGCTTCTCTGCCAGTCCTACCTTTCAGAAAGTGGTGGATTTTCTGTTTCTAGAATTGCTGTTCTTCTTCTCTTCGATCTCTCATTGAATTTGTAGGTGTTTACAATCTTTAGATAAACTATCTAGCTTATCTCCTGCTAGCTGAAGTAGTCTCAGCCTGCTACTTCTCCGCCATCTTGACTCCTCCCCAATCTCTTATATATTTTTAATAACAGTCCTCTATCAGACATGTCTTTTGCAAATTTTTTTTCTTCCAGTGTGTGGCTTATCTTTTTATCTTCTTGACAATGTCTTTTGTGAAGCAGAAGCCTTCAGTTTTAATGAAGCCCAGCTTATTGATATTTTCTTTCATGGAGCGTGCCTTTGGTGTATATCTAAAAAAAAAAAAAAAAATCTTTGTCATATCCAGGGTCATTTAGGTTTTCTCCAATGTTGTCGTCTGTATTATAATAGGATTTATATTTAGGTCTATGATCCATTTTGAGTTAATTTTGAAGGGTGTAAGGGCTCCGTCTAGATTATTATTATTTTTTTAATTCTATTTATTTATTTGACAGAGAGGGATCACAAGTAGGCGGAGGCAAGCAGAGAGAGAGGGGGAAGCAGGCTCCCTGCCGAGCAGAGAGCCTGATGCTTGATCCCAGGACCTTGAGATCATGACCTGAGCACAAGGCAGAGGCTTAACCCACCGAGCCACCAAGGTGCCCCTAGATTTTTTTTTTTTTTAATATATGTGGTTATCCAGTTGTTGCAGCACCATTTGTTGAAAAGAATATTTTTGCTTCTTTGTCAAAGATCAGTTGGCTATATGACTATATTTATGTAGGTATATTTATGGGCTGTTTATTCTGTCTCATTGATCTACTTGTCTATTTTTTTGCCAATCATACTGTCTTGATTGCTGTAGCTTTGTAGTAAGTCTTGAAGTTGATTTTTATCAGTAAGACTTTGCTCTTCTTCAGTATTGTGTTGGTTTTTCTGAGTCTTTGACATCTCTACATGAAATATAGAATCAGTTTGTTGATATCCACAAAATAACTTTTTGGAACTTTTATTGGGATTTTGTTGAGTCTATAGATCAAGGTGAGAATAACTGACATTGTGACAATATTGAGTCTTCCTATCCATAAGCATGGAATATCTCTTCATTTATTTAGCTGTTCTGACATATTACCTTTGGGTTTTATAATTTTCCTCATATAGATGTTATAAATATTTTGTTAGATTTATAACTAAGCATTTCATTTTATGGGGTGCTAATGTAAATGGTATTGTGTTTTTAACTTCAAATTCCATTTTTTCATTGCTAGTATACAGGAGAGTGATTCACTTTTGTATATTAACCTTGTATACTGGAACTTTGCAATAATTGCTTATTATTTCCAGGAATTTTTTGACAGTTTTGTTCCCTACATAAATGATCATGTCAATTACAAACAAAGACAGTTTTATTTCATCCTTCCCAATCAGTATAATTTTTATTTCCTATTATTGTCTTACTGCATTACCTAAGACCTCCAATATGGTATTGAGAAGGGACACTCTTGTCTTGTTCCTAATCTAGCAGGACAACTTATAGTTTCTCACCATTAAGTGTAATGTTAATTATGGGGGATTTTTTTGTATATGTTCTTTATCCAGAATGTGTATTCTGTTGTGTTTGAATGAGATAGTTGATAAATGTTGACTAGGTCCACTTGACTAATGGTGTTCAACTATGTCCTTACTGGTTTTCCACTGGCTCTGCCCATTTCTTTTTTTTTTTTTTCTGATTTTATTTATATTTATTTATTTGAGAGAAAGAATGAGAATGGAGAAGTCAGAGGGAGAAGCAGACTCCCTACTGAGCAGGGAGCCCCATATGGGACTCGATCCCTGGACTCTATCCTGGGACTCCAGGATCATGCCCTGAGCCGAAGGCAGTTACTTAACCAACTGAACCATCCAGGCACCCAGATCCTCCGATTTCTGAAGAGGGTGTTGAATTCTTCAGCTGTAATAATGAATTCATCTATTTCTCCCTGTAGTTCTAGTAGTTTTTGCCTCAGTCATTTTGACATCTGTTATTAGACACATATATTTTAAGAGCCTGCTTTCTTTCTATTAGTGTTAACATGGTATATATATATATATATCTCGCCATCCCTTTACTTTTAATTTCTATAAGTGTCTTTATATTCAAAATAAGTTTCTTTTTTAAAGATTTTATTTATTTGAAAGAGAGATGAATGGGGGGAGGGGCTGTGAGAGAAGGAAATGCAGACCACCCACTGAGCAGGGAGCCTGATGCAGGTCTCAATTCCATTACCCCAAGATCATGACCTGAACTGAAGGCAGATACTTAACCGACTGAGCTACCTAGGAACCCCTAAAATAAGTTTCTTATAGATAAAATATAGTTAGATCTTGTATTTTGATCCACTCTAATAATCTCTTTTAGTTGGTATATTTAGACAATTAACATTTAAAGTGATTATTGATATTTTTGGATTGATACCTACCATAGTTGTTACTATTTTCCATTTAGTACCTTTGTTCTTTGTTCCTGTTTTTATCTTCCTCTCCCTTTTGTAGTTTTAAAAAAATATTTTATTTATTTATTTGTCAGAGAGAGATCACAAGCGGGGGAGCAGCAGCAAGCAGAGCAGGCAGAGGGAGAAGCAGGTTCCCTGCTCAGCAAGGAGCCTGATGTGGGTCTTGATCCCAGGACCCTGGGATCATGACCTGAGCCAAAGGCAGATGCTTAACCAACTGAGCCACCCAGGTGCCCCACCTTTTTTAGTGTTATTCTTTTATTTTTTATTTTTACCTTTTGTAGTTTCAATTGAGCATTTTATGGGATTCCATTTTATTTTCTTTTGTAGCATATCAGTTATATTACTTTAAAAAAAAACTTTTTTAGTGGCTGTCCTAGACTTGTGCAATATAATAATACAAGCCATTTTCAAATAGTGCAAGTAGTGCAAGTACCTTATAATAACATAAGTAATCCTAATTCTGCCCATATATCCCTTGTATCATTGCTCATTTCACTTCTACAATAAGCATACTATACATATATATGTATATAAACACACATAATTAAGTACATTGTTGCTATTATTATTTTGAACAAATTATTATTAGATCAACTAAAAGTAAGAAAAATAAAAGCTTTTATTTTACCTTGATGTATTGCTTCCCTGATGGTCTTCCTTTCTTTATGGAGGTCTGAGTTTTTGACCTCTATTTTTTCCTTCTAAAGAACTTCTTTTAACATTTCTTGTAAGGCAGGTCCACTGGCAATTAATTCCCTCAATTTTTGTTAAATTGAGAAAATATTTACTTTTCTTTCACTTTCAGAGGTTAAGTTTTCAGAGTGCAGAATTCTAGGTTGGCATTTTTTTCCCCTCTCAACACTAAATATTTCACTTCACTGTCTTCTCGTTTGCCTGGTTCTTGAGCAGAAGTTGGATGTAATTCTTACCTTTATTCCTCTATAGTAAGGTGTTTTTATTCTCTGGCTTATTGTTCCTTTATCATTGCTTTTCTGAAGTTTGAATATATTATGCTTTAGTATAGTTTTGTTTGTCTTGCTTGGTTTTGGTTTTTGTCATTGATCCTGCTTGGTGTTCTCTGAGAGTCCTGGATCTGTGGTTTGGTCTCTGATACTAATTTAGGAAAATTTTCAATCATTATCACTTCAAATATTTCTTTTGTTTCTTTCCCTCTTCTTCTGATATTCCCATTACATGTATGTTAAAACTTTTGTAGCTACATCTCACTTCCAGAATATTTTGTTCTAGTTTCTTTTTTCTATCTTCTTTACCTTTTTTCTTCCATTTTGGAATTTTCTACTGTCTTATCCTGAAGCTCTGAATTTTTCTCCTCATCCATATCCCATATGCTGATGAGCCCATCATAGGCATTCTTTATTTCTGCTACAGTGATTTTTTTTCCCCTAGCATTTAAAAAATTTTTCTTTTGAGAATTTACTTCTTCCTACTTAAGTTGTCAATCCACTCTTGCCTGATGTCTACTGTATCCATTAGAGCCCATACCATATTGATCAGAGTTTTCAGTTCTCTGGTTGATAATTCCAACAACCTTGCCATTGCTGTTTCTTCAAATTGTGTTGCCTTTTTAGTATGCCTTGTAACTTTTTCTTGATAGCCAGACATGATGTACCAGGTAAAAGGAACTGTGGCACGTAGGCCTCTCATACGCCAGCCTTTAGTAATGTGATGGTGAGTGTTGGGGTGAGGAAGCATTCTGTAGTCCTATTATTTGGTTTCAGTCTTCTGGTGAGTCTGTGTCTCTGGACTGTGAACCTCACAAATGCTTCTCAGTCCACTTTTGCCCCAAGATGAGACAAAATTGCTAGAGTAGGTTGGACTTGGGTCTTTCTTTTCCTCCATGTGGAAGGTGAGAGCCAGCTGAGGTTGGACATTCCCTTCCTCTGGGTTGGTTAGGCTGTGATAAAACACCAGTAGTTTAGACTCTGGTAGAATAGTTCCTCTGAGAGGGAAGTGTTTTTAATAACAGAATGCTCTGAGTATTTCAAAATGATTCCAATTCACTTCTTGCTACTGATAGTCACTGTGAGAACCTGGTCAAACTCATGAGGTAAAATTCCTAAAAATGTGTGGTTCCCCATCCCCCCACCCCCTGGAGTTTTTATTTCTCAGAAATCCACACTGAGCCTTCAGCAATTGAACAATTACAGCCCAGGTTTTCCTGCCTTCCTACGAATTCTAGTGAAGGTTTCTGTGTGTGGCTTTCTGTTCTGGTAGATTGTAATCTTCTATACGGGCCTGTTGATTTCTCCAATGTTTGAAGGCAGTGCTTTGCCCTGTGACCCCACTTCCCTGATGGATCTAAGGAGGGCTGTTGACTTTCCGGTTTGTTGAGCTTTTTACTTGTTGTCAGGGAGGAGTGGGGATGACTTTTAGCCTCCATGCTGGCCACTATAAAGCTTTAAGTATTTGAAAGCAAAATAATGATTTTATTGTTGTATCAGTATACTTTTGTGATCATCATTAAGGTATCATAATTCAGCCACTCTATTATTGAACACGAAGGTGCATCTACTCTTCCTTTATTTCTTAGTTATACTTCAGCTGAAATGATTATCTTCATGCACTTGAAATTATTCTTCTTTGGATTATTTTCTTTTTATATCCAAGGTCACATCTATAAACCCCTAATCCCAAAATCGATTAAGAAAATGACTATAATATTCATGACTGATTGGATCTTTTGGTTGGGAAAGGAGGTTGGGGGAGGAGACACATGAGGATTAGTAGTCCTCTTTCAACACTTCCAAGTCTTTGCACTGATTGAAGTGGAAAATGTCTGAGTATCATAAGGAGTTGCCTGTTGAAACAAGTTAAGTGACACCCCATTCTCTCAACTGAATAGTAAGGAGTCCTTGGGGCTCCTGGGCAGCTCAGTCAGTTAAGCCGCTGCCTTCGGATCAGGCCATGATCCCAGGGTCCTGGGATTGAGCTGCAAGTCAGACTCTCTGCTCAGCGGTGAGCCTGTTTCTCTCTCTCCTTCTGCTCGTCTCTCTGCCTCGTTGTGTTCTGTCAAATAAATAAATAAAAACTTAAAAAAAAAAAGAAGAAGAAGAGGAAGAAGTAAGGAGTCCTGAAACTGAGAAAGTTTGTATGGAAATGCTGGTGATATGCATTTCTAAAATGCGAGTTCTTAATAATCACAATAGGAAGGTCAATTAAATTCTGTTAATCTATGAGAAATTATATTCTACAATGTGCAACTTAAGCTTCCCCTTCTGTTTCAACTGAATTAAATTTTTCTCCATGCTAATTGTGTCAACTGTAACTTAGTGATAGAAAAGTACACGTTTCAGACACATAAATGTTACCAAAACTCTCAAAAGGCAGCTTTTGCCTTATATTATCCTGTTATGTATAATGTTTTGTCTATCATAGAAATAAAGTTGGCTTTTCAATAAAAAAAAAAAAAAGTACACGTTTCTTCCCCTGAAACTGCTGGAACAGATGTTGGTTTGAGATGGCTCATGCACAGGTCCTCTGTACTTGTGTTTGCCTTTGGTGCCCTCTACCTTCCCTCTCAGTGCACTTCCTTGTTCCTCTTCATTATTTCCTCTCTTCCTAATGCTCCCCAGTTCCCCAAAGAAAAACTGATTGGATAAAAAATAATTGACAATAGCATGAAACTATTTGCCTTTTAAAAGAGATCAAAACAGTGTGACACAAAGGAATGGTTGGTATATAATCTCAGATAGGAAAAGTCTCATATCTATTTCAAATATGCTAACCACCAGTTAATTGTGTAAAATGGATAAAAAAAAATCAATTATTACGTTCATATTTATGTCATAGTCTGTGCATGTCCCTTGTTGGGTATTGGATATTTTTGTATTTCTATATTTTATATTTGTGTTTATTGAGTTTTTCAGGATGCAGCTAAGTTACTTGAAAAGAGTTTGATCCTTTTGGGTCTTGCTTTTAAGATTTGTTGGGTGGAAATGGGGCAGCGCTCCATCAGCCCAGGGATAATTATTCTCCTAATTCTTCTCTATTACTGAGGCAAGACTCTTGTGTGAATTCTGCCAAATTCCTATGAAATAGAAGGTTTTTCTAGTCCTGTTGGTAGGACTAAGCACTATTCATGGCTCTGAGTGAGCACCACTCATTGTCCCCTCTAACTGTCTGACATCGTCCCTCTAATCATCCTTTCTCCAACTCTGGGTCATTTCCAACATGAATGCCTCCATCAGTAAATGTTATGCTGAGTAGTCAAGAGGGACATTCCATGGATCTCTGAGGAACCTTCTGTGAAGTCTCTATAGCATTTTGTCCTGTGACTTCTAGCTTCATCTCTTCACATTAGGGTGTCATAGGGATTTGTCTGCATTTCCATTCTCTGCACCGCAACTGGGAAATTCCCTTAAGACAGTAATCTGGGACAATTATAAGAATCATCTTGCTTATATCCTGGCTCTTAGAAATCATTGACATTTTTTTTTCTGTTGTGTAGTGCCTTAAAAACTCTTGTTTCATATATTTTACTTGGGGTTTTTGTTCTTATTTCAGGTAAAAGGGTAAATCTGCTTCCTGTTACTCTACCTTGGTCATAAGGCAAAGTTGACATACATCCATTTTTTTAAAAATCGTACATGTAGTTATAGAGAACATAGATTGGCTTGTGTCTACCCCTCATATCACTGTACAACTTGTTTTTTTCATTTATAAAATTTTTAGCTTATTTTTGCTAACTTCTGTAAAATACTATCTTGCATGATTATATTATATATTTATTCATCCTCCTATTGGTTACCATTTACGTTGTTTCTAATACTTGCTGTTACAAACAATGCTGCAGACAACATTCTTATGCGCTCCTCCTTGTATCACATGTAATGGATATCTTAGGTCAATTTTAGCAAATTTAGCAATTTTAGGCCAATGTTCTCCAATGTGACCATTATCACTTTACATTCCCACACTGTAAGAAGACCTGTTTCTTTGCAATTTTGCCCATATTTGATATTGGCAAGCTTTTAACGTTTTGCCAGTCTGCTAGCTCACTAATACTTTAATTTGTATTTCTCTTACTTTTTAAAAGATTTTATTTATTTATTTATCTATCTATTTATTTATTTATTTATTTTTAAAGATTTTATTTATTTATTTGACAGAGATCACAAGTAGGCAGAGAGGCAGGCAGAGAGAGAGGAAGGGAACCAGGCTCCCCGCTGAGCAGAGAGCCCGATGTGGGGCTCAATTCCAGGACCCTGGGAACATGACCTGAGCCAAAGGCAGAGGTTTTAACCCACTGAGCCACTCAGGCGCCCCAGTATTTCTCTTATTTTTACAAGGTTGAGCACCTTATCATATTTTTATTGGTCAATTTGGTTTCTCCTAGGAATTTTCTACTTAGTTTTTAATCTAACCTTATATTATTTTTTAACATACTTTAATTTGTTTAAATGAATGCTGAAAACTTTTGATCCTCAACTTTTATTTTATATACATAAATATATATTATATACTATTCTATTTTATAATTAGAAATATAAATATTTTAGGGGAACATGGGTGGCTCAGTGGGTTAAGCCTCTGCCTTTGGCTCAGGTCATGATCTCAGGTTCCTGGGATTCAGCCCCGCATTGGGCTCTCTGCTCAGCAGGGAGGCTGCTCCCTCCGCTCTCTCTCTGCTTGCCTGTCTGCCTGCTTGCGAACTCTCTCTCTCTCTCTGTGTCAAATAAATAAATAAAATCTTTTAAAAAATTTTTAGAAAAGAAATATATTTTATATTTAAATTTTATTTTATATTTTACTTAGTTATAAAATAGAATATTACATAGTTAATTTCTCTAAGTTTGCCCTTATTGTATAAATTTTTTTTAATGTTTTGTTTTTGTTTTTGTTTTCTTTTTCATTAACATGTAACGTATTATTTGTTTCAGGGATACAGGTCTGTGAATCCTTAGTCTTATATGATTCACATCACTCACCACAGCACATACCCTACCCAGTATCCATAACCCAGCCACCCTGTCTCTCCCCTCCCAGCTCCCCAGAAACCCCTCAGTTAATGGATGAAAGACCTCAGTGTGAGACAGGAATCCATTAAAATCCTTGAAGAGAAAACAGGCAGCAACCTCTTCAACCCCAGCCATAGAAACTTTTTCCTAGAAACATCCCCATTTTATAATTTTTAATTGTTTTCTGATGCAGAATTTGAATTTATATTCAGTTGGACTTTATGTCTGCTTATTTTTTGGCCTTAAGAAAGCCTTTCTGGGGCACCAGGGTGGTTCAGTCAGTTAAGCAACTGACTCTTGGTTTTGTCTCAGGTTCAAGAGATCCAGCCCCACGTTGGGCTCAACACTTAGTACAGAGTCTGATTAAGACTCTCTCTCCCTCTCCCCACCCACCCTTTTTTCTCTCTCTCTCAAATAAATAAATAAATAAATAAATAAATAAATATTTTTTTAAAAAAAGAAAGCTGTACCTGCTCCTGAGGTTATTAAGACATTCTCTCCTTCTTAGTAATTTTAGTCTTTCTTATTAATTTTAAGATTAAATGCTTTACAGTTAGATATTTAATCTGTTTGAAACTTACTTTTGTGTATAAGGTGAGGTAGGGATATAAATTGCATTGTTCATCTCAATCCAAATATTCCAATGCTATTTTTGGACTATCCATCTTCTCACCACTTAAAAAAAAAAAAAGATTTATTTATTTGAGAGAGAGAGAGAGCGTGCACCTGCATGCATGTGAGTGGGACAAGGAGCAGAAAGAGAGAAACCCAGGCAGAATCCTTGCTGAGCACAGAGCCTGAGGTGGGGCTTACCACACAGATCCATGAGGTCATGACCTGAGGAGAAACCAAGAGTTGGTCCCTTAACCAGCTGAACCACCCAGGTGCCCCTCACCATTTAAATATCTGTCATACAGCAAATTCCCAAAAGATACAAGAGTCTGTGCTTGAAATTTTTTCTGCTCCCATTAATCTTTTTTTTTCTACACCAACTGTTTTAATTACTGTTGCTTTATAATATCTTGCTATCTTGTAGGGCAAATCCCCCCTTTTTGTTATTCTTCCTCAAAATTCTGTTATTCACCCTCTCATATACATTTGCAAACAGTTTCATGTTCTAAGAAAATCTTATTAGCTTGATTGTGTTTTATTAACTCGATAGATTCATTAGGGAATCATGAGTGTCTTTATAATATTGAAGCCTCTTTTTTTTTTTTTTAAAGATTTTTATTTATTTGTTTGAGAGAGAGAGAGCATGAGCTGGGGGTTGGGGGTAAGAGGGAGAAGCAGACTGAGCCAGGTGCCTGCTCCCGGGCTAGATCCCAGGGCACTGGGATCATGACCTGAGCCAAAGGCAGATGCCTAATATACTGAGCCACTCTGGGGCCCCAGTATTGATGCTTCTAGCCTATTAACCTGGTATAGCTTTCTCTTTAGTCAGATTTCCTTTTAATGGCTTTCAGGAAAGCTCTGTAGTTCATGCAATTTTTTTTTTTAAGATTTACTTATTATTTTAAAGGCAGAGGCAGAGGGAGAAAGAGTCCAAGCAGACTCCGTGCTGAGCACAGAGCCCTTTGTGGGGGTCAATCTCATGACCCCAAGATCACGACTGGTGCCAAAAACTAAGAGTCAGGCGCTTACCAACTGCACCACCCAGGCAATTCAGTTGTTGCAATTTTTAAACAATGTTATTGAATTTATCTCCAGTAAATTTATAGCTTTATTTGCTACTATTTAATTTTTTAAATAAATCTTATTTATTTAATGCAGAGAGAAATCACAAATAGGCAGAGAAAGAGGGAGAGGGAGAAGCAGGCTCCCCGCTGAGCAGAGAGCCTGATGCAGGGCTCAATCCCAGGACCCTGAGACCATGACCCTGAGACCATGACCTGAGCCGAAGACAGAGGCCTAACCCACTGAGCCACCCAGGAGCCCCTTTATTTGCTACTGTAAATGGGATTGTTTCCCCTCCCCCCTTGGTTATTGTTGGTCTATAAGAAAGCTGTTGGGGCTCCATTTGTTGAGCATTCTCTCTCCTCCAAAATGAGCTCACTTATGTTCTAATAGTTTCTCAGTTGACTCACTTGGATCTAAGCCTACCTTATTGTCTAAGCTCAGAATAAATTCTAAACGACAAGTTGTTAAAATAACTTATTTAATGATGGATGACCTTGTAGATATCCAAGTCAGCAACCTGAGCCTGTGTTCCACATTCTGGGGGTACACAACACAGGAAACTAAACTGTGGGGTGCTTACCATACAAGCTTTAGCTTGTCACTGATAACACCGGGTTTTCTTCTCTATTCTCTTCTAACAGCAGAAACAACAAAATCTCCTCTGGCTGACTTTAGATAGCTGGGGTTCAGGTTTTAATATAGCAAGTCCAGGGGCACCTGGGTGGCTCAGTGGGTCTCTGCCTTCGACTCAGGTCATGATCCCAGGGTTCTGGGATCAATCCCTGCATCGGAGCCTCTCTACTCAGTGGGGAACCTGCTTCTCCCTCTCTCTCTGCCTGCTTCTCTGCGTACTTGTGATCTCTGTCTGTCAAATAAATAAATAAAATCTTTAATATATATATATATATATATATATATATATATATATATATATATATACACACACACACACATATATAAAGTCCATCCCTCTGAACAGATTTTTCTCTCAAAGTCCGGGGCAAGAAATCAATTGTTACATATGTATTCACTAAAAAAGCAGCTGGAAGATGCTGAGCACTGTGGCCCATGAGATCAAGGCACCAGCACACACGTGTAAGGGTGCGCTCCCAAGGCTGGAGGAAAATTCTAGAATAAAGTGCTCATTAGAGAGCCATACCTTTTCTCCTGTTTCCTTACCTCTCTGCACTGCCCTCTTGTATCCACAGCATTGGAAATGCTTTTAGCAACACACCACACTGAATCACCACAAATTATGTGATTCTCTTGATGGAAAACCAAACACTCTGTAAAAACTGTGGTTTTCTAGTTCATGCTTCTGGATGGAAAATAATTCAAAATAAGCTGATAGGAGTAGCCAAGAGAGATTTAATCTTCTGTTTGGAAAAGGGCTTCTATATAAGTGAGTAGAGGAACCTTTAAGAATTATTCATGTTTAGGGGCACCTGGGGGGCTCTTCGGGTTAAGTCTCTGCCTTTAGCTCAGGTCATGACCTCAGGGTCCTGGGATCAAGCCCCACATCATGTTCTCTGCTCAGCGGGGAACCTGCTTCCCCCTCCCACTTTCTGCCTGTCCCTGCCTACTTGTGATCTCTGTAAAATAAATAAATAAAGATTTTTTTAAAAATAATTATTCATGCTTACATATATGCACCAGAATGTTATGTCCCTTGTCAAATAGGCTTCAAATCAACAAAAATGATAATATTTTACTTAATAAGTTTTTTTAATTCCCCTGTTAACATTTTGGAATACATCATTTTAATGCACATCTGCAAATTTGTAATCACTTCTTGTGAGACAAGGAATGCTTAAAAAGGCAACCAGGGGCACCGGGGTGGCTCAGTGGGTTAAGCCTCTGCCTTTGGCTCAGGTCATGATCTCAGGGTCCTGGGATCGAGCCCTGCATCAGTCTCTCTGCTCAGCTGGGAGCCTGCTTCTCTCTCTCTCTTTCTGCCTGCCTCTCTGCCTGCTTGTGATCTCTCTCTCTGTCATATAAATAAATACAATCTTAAAAAAAAAAAGGCAACCAAAAAACATTTACAGTTTTGGACAGGAGTTTCCCTCACGTTTGGATAAGGATGCAAATTCAACTTCATAATAAATTACAGTGCATCATAAAGATTAAACACACTCAGGGATTGTGTTCTCTCCTCCCTCCACCCTATCCTACACACAGCTGCCCAACTAATCCTCCAAAAACACCAATTCTCATGTGCTGCTTTTCAAAACTAGCTTCCTGGATTCCTGTTGCCTGAAAAAAATAGTCTCAAATGCTTTTGTCTGGCATTCAGGGCTCTCTAGGATGGGCACCCTGGCCAACACATCACTCTGCTCATTTGTTCCACCACACACAAGTGGATCTCGGGCTAGTTATTCAGAGACCCACCTCCTCACCGACCCAGCAAAGGTCTCGTGCATCTACTAAACTCACAGCTCACTCAGTGATGTTCTCAAAGGCCATTAGTGGGTGACATGCCAACTGCTAGAGTCAGGAGCCAGGGTGAAGTTGCCGCCGCCTAACTGCATGGACTGAAAGTGGGAACGTTGATTCTCCAGGAGAAAACTGGGGCATTGTTATGAGAAGGCAGATGGCAAAACCACCCAGGTCCCCTATGACTGCTTTAACATACTCTGGACAAAATTTAAGGAGACAAGTGAACGTATTAACTCCCACTTAGGCTGTAGAAGGCAAATGCAACGGAGGGAAGGCATTGTCTTGTTCTGGAACAAACCACTTAGCTCCAGCTACTTTTATAAATAGATCAGACCCTGTCCAGGAGCCCACTTAGCTGGGTTCATTTGTATACAATGTCCATACCCTCAGGAATATTAACATTTTATCTCAGATTGCATTAATTTAAATAAAACTTAACAAAAATGGTGTGAAATGAACAAAAACACCACATTCTGTGATGGATCAAATGAAATACATTTTCAGTTGCTGTTTTCCCCATTTAAAGATAAAATTTCTGATAACTGTCATTATTTGTGAAAAGGCACAAGACCAACAGTTTGTGTGTATGTGTGTTTTGGTTTTTGGTTTTTGGTTTTTTTCTTCCCCTTAAGGCCATGGCCATATTGTCACTAATAAAGATCTCAAATTTGCCTGGAAGCTTTCGTGGCAAATTGTCAGTCTGAGGGTAGTCACCACCCAGCCAAATGGCTTTATACATCATCAGTGCCTTTCTTCCACACACACTCTCTTCCTGGTTTAAACATTAGTTACCCTGGTTCTACACTGACACAGTATTTGCATCTCTCTCCTGTCCATAACTCCTGAAAGTTGGGGACCTCTCACTTTGGTTTCCCCAGAGCATGACATTTTATTTGGTGCTTGGGGGGCAATGGGCAGTTCAAGAAGTATGTTAATACTATCACTCAATGTATTGATCCATGCTATGCACCAACAGTGTAGTAAATATCGTTCATTCCTTGTAACAAAGGCAGTAGGAACTTCTCCCAAGGGACGGAATTCCAAGGACAGAATGAAGGCAGGAAGGGAGCTGGTATATTTGTACCTACTTTGTGAGAGACACCGGTTTAGGTATTTTTATGTATACATTATACCACTGAACTGTCACAATCCTGCAAATTCTTACATGCTTGGTTTTATATGTAGCAAGTTTAGTAAGCCACCCAAATTCACAGTGACAGGCCCGTGAGTCAAATCCAGCATGCTTGACTCCATGATTGTCAAGTCCACTAGCCCCATATATCATGAGTCTGAGATTCATGAGTGCGTAGGTGCTATCAGGAAATGTCAAAAATGCCCATTTCAGGGACACATGGATGGCTCAGTTGGTTAATTGTCTACCTCCAGCTCAGGTCATAATCCCAGCATCCTGGGATTGAGTCCCCCATCAGGCTTCGTGCTTACCAGGAGCCTGCTTCCCACTCTGCCTGCCTCTCCCTCTGCTTGTGCGATCTCTCTGACAGATGAATAAATAAAGTCTTTTGTAAAAATCTTGTTTAAAAGGCCCATTTTAAAGAATGTTTAAAAACATTGTTTGTTTGGACAGCAATAGAAGTGAAAGCAGAATGACATAATGTAACGACAGATAGTTTATATGGGAGCCCTTTGGGTACTCTGGTGGATGAATGTTTTTAAATTAGTTTTTCGTGGACATGGGGAGTTAGAGAGGAGAAGGGAGGTGGGGGAAATTGGAATGGGAGGTAAACCATGAGAGACTATGGACTCTGAAAAACAATCTGAGGGTTTTGAAGGGGTGGGGGGTTGGGAGGTTGGGGTACCAGGTGGTGGGCATTATAGAGGGCACTGCTTGCATGGAGCACTGGGTGTGGTGCAAAAAGAATGAATACTGTTATGCTGAAAATAAATAAAAAATAAATTTAAAAAAATTAGTTTTTTGTTAACTGCAAAAAAAGAAAAGCACTCCCATTTATAGCGTACACTTTATGGTTCACAAAGCACATGGCAACAATAAAAATCATGATGGGTTACCGTTACAATTCATAGAAAAGGAGGTACAGGGAAATTGAATGAAAGGGAATAACAAAGTAGGTTCATAAGTCAATCTTCCTTGTAAAAAAATTAACCTGAAAGTGAGATTCTGCCACCTCTCTCCTGTTTGATATGATAAAGAATGACCACGATACATGAATTATAGTTCGGGGTTTTGAAAAGCATAATAGCTTTATACCAACACTTGAGCTTTTATTTATTTATTTATTTATTTATTTGCTAATAAGATAGCTCGATTTGATATATCAGTCCCTGACAACCAACCTCAGAAATAATTCCATCTTCATGAGAAGTCAGAAAGAACCACAAACCAAACCTCAAAATAGATTCAAAGAGAAAATACTCTTTAAAAAATTTCCCTTCCTGGGGCACCCCAGTGCCTCAGTGAGTTAAAGCCTCTGCGTTCGGCTCAGGTCATGATCCAGGGTCCTGGGATTGAGCCCCATGTCCGGCTCTCTGCTCAGCGGGGAGCCTGCTTCCACCTCTCTCTCTGCCTGCTCTCTGCCTACTTGTGATCTCTGTCTGTCAAATAAATAAATAAAATCTTTAAAAAAAAATTCCCTTCCTATCAGAAGCAGACCAAAGAGAAGTGTATCCTCCCACTAACAAATTCCCCAGAAAGCTTCATCTAAAAGGTTGTACTTTCTTCAGACACCCAGCAGGACCTTCTTCTCTGGGCCTGGTATTTCTTCAATGGCCTATTCCAGAGAATAAGACACTAAACTACTGAGCGCCATAGGCCTCAGAACCACGAAAGAGATGATGAGGGGCACAAAGCACGCCTCTGGTCACCAAGAGGGTATGTAGCCGTTTGCTGCTTTTCTGCATTTTTCAAAGCTGAGTTTTTAGCTGGAGGCCGCTCCTTTATGATAAATTGCTGGTGCCCTATAGTAAAAGCTATTATATGATCTTTTACAAACCATTTCCTATCTTTGCATTCTCATGTGCCAAGACAGACACGGATTATTTAAAACCCTGAAGAGAGTGCTATTGCATTTAAATTGTCTGTAACCTTCGTGTAATAGATTTATGATTGATGATAGATTTAGTTAAAATATAACTATTTTAAATATTTATTCTCGGTAAACGATTTCAACCTATGCTCACTTAAGTAACTTGGTGCATAATCCCTTTTCAATTAAACCGTAGTGCAAGGACCAATGCCTCCTTTCCGAGAGAACCCCAAGCTATTTTTCTAGAATGGAAATATATTTATCATATGCGTATATATCAGGCGTCCTCTTTTCACTCCCTTTGTGGAGCACCTACCCTGGAGGTCATGTAATAACCAATGACCAAAAAACAAACAAACAAAAAACCCAAACATCCCGGTGGAAGTTATTCACGCGTGCCATCATGCAATGGCGGACCCTGCCTGGAGACGAGGAGACTGCTCAAACAGATCTCGGGCAGGCATCTCAGCCCAGGCCTGTGCTGGGGAAGCTGGTTCCGGCTTCCCACGCAATCAGGAAGCCAGCGAAGTGACCCGAGAGTGCAGCCGGGGTTTAGGGCTGACGATCTTTTCGCAGCCAGGCCGCACGCGGACACCCGCTCGGGGAGCCAGGCTAGGAGGCCACCCAGCGCCCGCGCTGGCCATGCTCGCAGCCCCCCGGGGCTTCGCCCTGAGTCCCCGCCGGGGTCCGCGCCTCAGGAGGGAGGGGGGCGGGGTTGGCGCGGAGAAGGGGCTTTGCAAATTGCCTAAGCTGGAAGTGGGCTCGCGGAGGACGCGGCAGAGAGTCTGGGAGGAGGTGGAGGGGAGGTGGAGGGGCTGGCGCAGGAGGGGCGCGCAGCGCCGCGGTGCTGTGCTGCGGCCCAGTCCGGACTGCAGGACCGGCAGGACTCGCTGCCTGTGCGCTCCCGCTCTCCAGCCCAGCCCCCGAGGCCGCGCCGGCCCGCTCCAGCGACCGGCTGCCCCTCCCCGCCCCATGGCTTCTCCGGACCACCTTTTGCGCGCAGGTTAAGTGACACCGCACCGCGCCCTCACATGGAGCGGGAAGGGCGGGTTGCGAGCTCGCGGGGGTGTCGGGGCCCAGCCTCCCGCGACCCCCAGGGCACCGCGACCACCCCGGACACCGCGCCACACCCGGGTCCGCACGGGGTCGGGCCTGGGACCGGGGCCGCGCGGTGCCCCCCCCATGGTTTGGCACCCCCACGCGCGCGTGTCGAGGACCCCCTTCCCTCGTCCCGCACCTGTCCCCGCCGCTTTTGTTCTGGACTTGGGATCCCAGGTGGAAACTAGTCCCTCAGACCTCCCTGGCAGCAAGGAGCACAGGGAGGGATTCTCGGTTTTTCCGCCCTGGCTCTTCCTCTCTCCCCACTCACATGCTTTCTCGCGTCCCTTTCCTCTCCTCATTTTCACTTTTATTAAATGGTTTTGTTCCGCATGTTGACCCGCAGAGCTATTTCATGAACGAATATACACGAAACCGAGTCGGAGCCCACCTGTGAGAGCCCACCTGTAGAGGCCTTTCATTAGAATGGTCTCTGGTTCTAGCCTCAGTTCAGAATACTGCGTCCAGATGTTTCTTTCATCTCTGACTTGAATTTGAAATCCTCCGCAGACTGAGGACAGAGTCCAGATGTTTCTTTCATCTCTGACTTGAATTTGAAATCCTCCTCAGACTTCAGCTTCCAGGATTTCTCCCGTCCTTGCTCTCCCACTGTCTTGGTGGGGATCCGCCATGAGTGTTGAACACAGGAATGAATGAATGATATATACCCCAGATCGCAGGGGCTTTTTCTTGTTTTGCTGAGGTTGGAAAGGCTTGGGAGAGACCCCTTGTACGCAGATACAGAGCTGCATGCAATTGCTTAGATAAACGTGTTCCCCACTTAATTGCTTGGGCATTGAACATTTCGCCCTTAACCTGTGGCTTGAGCAGTTAGGAGGAGACAATCTGGAGGTGAATCAGAAGATGGCTGAATTCACATGGTGGTGGGCTGGGTTTGGGAGATTTTCCTGGAGATTCAAAAGAAAGATCTCAATTCTTCCAATGGGGAGTGGTAAACATTTTATCAACGGGAGAGGGGAATTAATTGTCTGGTTAACCTTTCCCTCCCCCTCAAAACCCATTATTTGAAAAAACAAAAAGGGAAGTGAAGGGAGAAATCCTCCCACTCCCATCCCCACTCACCCCCATAGCCACCTCCTCTTCCAAGAACCTAACAGACAAGGTGCCAAGAAGTGTTAGGTACCAGCAGTGGTCTCAGATCTTATTCAAGGATCATGGTGAAAGGCATTCAAAGAGATTGTGGGGGCACAGGGATCCAATTAAGGGCGACAAGCTTAAGGTTTGCCTGGTCTCCTAAAAATTAATGGCACTAGAGAAGATGAGCTTTGGGAACTATAGCTTAATGGATACAACGTGTAAAAAGCTTCAGTGAGTCATGGTGGGAAGAGGCCATGAGGGCAGCAAATACAGTCTTAGATGATGTTATTAATAGCACTACAGGCTCTAGATTTCCTGTGGTGGTGTTCTTGGCAAGAACAGCCCGGCCAAAGTGGATACTCACAGCCTGGAACAGAGGGTCTTGGGTATCCCAGCACGTGAGGTATGATGAGAGGGTAAAATGATAGGAGGTGTCCTTTGGAAGGACTGTCCCCTTGACTTTAAAAGGGAGAACCCAAATCTGTAGGTGAAATCATCTTTTTGGCTACAAAGAGGGCCGAAGGCCTCCTAAGGTCAAGGTCTCCTCGTCACTTGCAAAGATGTCGAAGAACATATTCAGACATTTCAAAGATGTCCTCATGTCCATCCGTTCCCACTCTGGAATTCTATCAATAAGGTGAGAGTTACTCTAGTTGAAAAAAAGATCTAAAATAACTTCCCTTTCTCATGTAATTTCTGTAACCTCCAGGACACACCCACCTACCCCTTCCAGCGCTGTAATGAAGCCACAGCTGGTGCCAATTTGTGGAACTCCTTAAAGGCTATTTTCCCTTATAGACCCCTGGGCCAAGTTCCCATGCTCCCTCACCTGATTTCCTGCACTCACCTCCCACCTGGTGTGTTCACACCTGCACGTGCCTTTTACCAACCCCTTTGCCAAAAGGCAGCCAGAGTGACCTTTCAAAGACCTATCAGTTCCTGGCATTTGTCTCCATAGAAATCTGCACTGATCTTCTAACAAATTCTCAGTCCTCCAAAGGCATCCATAATCCTCCCATCCGTCTCTTCCTACCCCTCCAACTGACTGATGCCTGTTCTGCCCCATCTCTCTGCCCTTCAACCACGCTGCCTCCCTCTTCCTTTGGAGACCCCTCATGGCGCCTGCCTCCAAGCACAGGTGATTCCCATTGATGGGAAGACCCTCTTCCTCTCCCCCGTCTCCCCACTCCAGTTACTCCCACTTATTCGTGAGCTCACAAGCCCCATGGTACACACTCTCCATGCAGCCTGCTCTCTCTTTTCTAGCACTGGCCTCCGTTTCTAGCTGTGGTTGTGTCACGGATGTTCCTCCCCAGCCAGCCTCCAAGCTCTCCGTCCGTTTAGCTCCAACACCTCACACAGTGCCTGGCACATAGTAAGCCCTGGCTAGCTTCTAAGAGCCTCACTGAGGGACTGAAAACGTTTTAAAAAATGTCACCACATAGGCTTCAAACTGTAGGCAGAAAAAGCTTTGCCTGGATTGATATTTTAGAGACGTATTCGCCAAGTTAGATGTGTTCACTGACTTTACCTTGTAAAATTAAAAAAAAAAAAAAAAAAAAAAAAAGGACCTCTGGATCGCTTCCCATCTAACGAAGGCACATGTATACTATTAGACCACGTTATGAGCTTAATGGAAGGAGACAAGATTTTTTCCGCTAAGAAAATGTATAAGACTGTCGAGGTCACGTGGGAAGAAATAGTCCGTTTGTTGGAGCATTGCTATCTTACTCTATCACAGCCACTAATAAAAATCTGACATGGGGGTGAGTCAGAATTGTCTGTCGGAGATGAGTTAGATCTGGCTCATGTTCCTACAGACATGAAATCCAGGAACGAAGAAAGAGGCTTTGAAAGCCTGGGTGGAGGAGGCGGTGTGGTTCACTGCGATGAGCTAAGTGCCCAGGGCCACCGGCAGACATGCGGGCCTGTGTCCTTCCTTTGTTCTGGGGTCCCTCTTGCACCATGTGGTGAGGCTGGCGGCTGGGAGCAGCTCAGGACAGGACCCGGTGGCATCTTACCTCTCCCACCCTCCTGTGGGCTCCAGTGGGCTCCAGTGGGTCCCAGGTGACAGCCTGCCTTCCTTGCAAAGCCCAGTAGCACTAGGAGCAGAAACTGGGACCAAAGAGTGAGCACCCTGTTTGACAAGCCGGACCAGCCACCTCTTCTTCAGATGCAGGGGGAGCCCTGGCATGCTGACTCCTCCCTTCTCCCTTTCCCCTTTCCTCTCTTCCTCCCTCTTCCCTTCCCCTCTCTCCTTCCCTGGTGGTGCCCTTTCCCAATGTCCACTTCATCCCTTTTCCTTTCTTACATGCCTGTCTTCTAGATTTTCTTCTCTTTCCTCCCAATTACTTCCCTTCGTCTGAATCTCCTCTTTGGTCCCTTTGTCCCCGCTCTCTGCTCCTCCTCCCCTTCCCTGGCCCCTGTTCAGCTCCATCCCGACTGCAGGCAGAGCTGGACTAACACGATCACTCGCTAGCTCAGCCACCCTCCAGAGAAGTCACTCTTCGGTGGCCACCTTCCTGACCCCCTGGTCCTTTCTCCACTTGTTCAGCTATTGCTCTGAAGTCTGAGGAGGACAGAGTGGGGCTGCCACAGTATCAGGCCAGAGGAGAAACCAAACCATGCGTCCACACTGTCCCCCGGCACTGCTGCTCTGAGAGCTTTCAGAGTCCTCAACAGGGTTAGGATTTAGGGGCTTCTTCAGAACCGGGAATGAAAACAGCCATAGGTCAAAAGAAAAGCTATGGCCCCCACACAAGAATAATAATCACAAATGAAAACTAAGTTAACTCTGAAGTCCCAAATTCGAAGAATTGCCTTGAATCTGTCACTAGAAAGCACCCAAGGCCTCACTCTCTGGGTTCTGGGTGCCCTGGGAATGGCAGGAGGCTCTGACCCCCTTCCCTCTTCATTCTCTCCCAAAGAACGTCCTCTGAGGTGGTCTTCAAACTTCCTCTGAGAAACTGTCTCTGGGAACTGTAGGCCCTCGGCTGCTGGGACGAATGAGGGTGATGTCAGGACCTGATGGGCAGCTTTACCAGGAGATTGTGGCTTCTGGATGCAGTCCTCAGGTCCCATGGTCTGGGTGAGATCTGGGTCTTTGAGTGGAGGAGGACAGATGAGATTTCAGATTTTGAGTTGATTCTGGAATGATTAGTGCTTTGGGGGGCATTGGGTGAAGATATTTTGCACATGGGAAGGACACGACTTTGGGGGGCCAGAGAGTGGACTGTTAAGAGCTGACCTGCATTTCCCCCAGAAACCTTGCTGCTGTCCTTATCTCTGGTACCACAGAACGTGACCTTATTTGGAACTAGAGTCCTTACAGATGCAATCACATTACAATGAGGTCGTTAGTGTGGGCCCTAATCTCCTGTAACCGACCTCTTTATGTAAAGGGAAAATCTGGACAGAGAGATGCCCCTACTGTCAGTGGTGGGCAGTGCATAGAACCCTGACAGTAGTGGAAAACAGATACAGGCTGAGCACTAGGTAAATGGGAGCTCTAGCGGAATGTCAGATGAAGATTCTGTGGACCTCGGCTTCCCATGTCATAGTGACGTTAGCCTGAAGATGCTCTTTTGGCCCTGAGAACCCTGCTTTTTTACCATTCACTGACTTTTAAAGCTGGAAGGTCACGTGGAGGCTTTCTGTTTACCCCTGAATATTACAGATTAGGAATCAAGAATGATAGGTAGATAACTATCAAATGGTATTTTAAAATAGGTAACTTCAAAACAATGAAAATCCTTGAACAGAAATATCCCAAGGAGAAAACCATCAGCCAATAAACACATGAACAGATTCCTTAAATCCTCAGTGATTTGTTGAAATGTTGAAGTTGAAGTCTAGTACCTTGCTACTCGTGTTTTCTTGTTCCCATCAATTCCTTCTTCCCTTTGGAACTGCCTTCCTTTGGATGACCTTAGTCATTGGGAGGCTGCTCTCTGCCTTCTAGGATCCGCCATCCCAGGGGCAGTGAGATGTTAGTAGGTAATACTGATTCTTTCTCAAATTGTTCTCCCACTTGGTTAGGGAATCTGTTGAGAAAGCTTTCTTGGAGGGACCATTTCATCCTGCTCCTAACTCGTGATTCTTACCGGGTCGCTACTGAAGATTCTGACTTAGCCACAAGAACTCTTCCCTCTGGCTGGTTTTAACTCCAATGACCTCTAGCCTTGGAGGAGTCTTGGCAACCATCTGGATCAGTTGCCTTGACACTGTGTTAGAATCTGTGGCATTTTCTTAGAGACACACTGCTTCCTGTTGATCATCGACTCAAGAGGACTTCAGGGTGTATTTCCAAGAGCTTGTTTTCTACTTGACTTCCTTCTTTTTGGAACCCATGGCCTTTTCCTCACTCCAGCCTTCCTGAATTCCAATCTCTCTTTCCTCACACCCAGGAGATTCCCCTCTTTTCCTTGGAATCTGCTCCCTATCCCCACCATCCAGAGCTCCTCCAGGTGAAAATCCGAGTGTGTCCTGGGGCTCAGTGTTTTTGTTTGTGTCTTTGCTGCTTTTCCTTTTCACGGGGTTCACAAATATGTGGTCATTTTTCAATATTTTAAAAACTTAGATAGATAGAGAGAGAGTAGAGATATTTTTTTGCTTTTCCAATTCCCATGGGCTTCCGGTGGGTTTCTTTTCCTCTAACCAGGTTTCTATTATTTTTCTAAGGTTGCTTTTACAAGATACCACAAGCCTGAAACAGCAGAAGTGGACAGTGCCACAATTCTAAAGGCTATAATATTGGTAGGCCACACTCTTTTTGTGGGTATTAAGGAAGGATCTGTTCCAAGCCCCTCTCCCAGCTTGAAGTTTTGCCCTGGCTTTGGACTTCTTCACATGGCCTTCTCCCTCAGGGCGTAACTGTGTGTCCCCAGTTTCCCATCTTTGAAGGACACAAGTCCTCCTGAATGAGGGGCCCAGTCTGTTCAAATATGACCTTATCCTTGCTAGTTACAACTCCAGGGACCCTATTTCCAAATGACATCACTCTACCAGGTGCTGGTGTTTAGGACTGGGATATTTCATATGCATACACACACACACACACACACACACACACACACACATACACACACTTTCTTTCTTTATATGTATGCATATGTGTATGCATATAAAATATGCATACACACACTTTATTTATTTATTTTCTTGCCTAATAAAACATTTTTTTCAGCATCTTAGTCTCCCTTCCTTTCATTACAAGGTTATTCCCATGATTTTTGTGCCTCCTGAACAATTCGACCACCTCTACCTCTTCAGTCTCCATGAAAGTTATTATTACCTAAAGTCGCCTGCATTTTTTTAAAAACAGTTGGCATCTCTTTGGAGTTTACAGTTTTTTTGGTATTGAGTATCTGTTTATAGGCTGATGGAGGTGACTTTCATCCTAGTATTTCCTTCTGAATTTGTTTGTTTTTTTTTTTTTTTGAAAGTCAACGCCTCTGTCTTTTAAAAGAAGGTCCTATAAAAGCTAAATGGTTCTTATTTGTAAGTCTACATTCCTTTGTCTCATTTTGTGTGTACTTTAAGTGACCAGAGATTTGGGGGCTGACATCATGGATCAGCATTTAGAAGGAAAAAAAAATAAATTAAATTTAAAATAATTTAAATTAAATACATCTAATTTTAATTTAAAATTTAAATTAAAAATTAAAATCAAAAACTAAAATTAAATACATTTAAAGAAAAAATATATTTTTAACAAGATATCTAAAAAGGGATGAAGCAAACACAATGCAAGGCAAGGGACAAAATTGAAGGGCTCAATCCTTTCATGAAATGTCAATGGTTCTATTACTCTAATGAAAAGATTAAATTGGTTAGATTGCATCAATGCCCACATACACACATAATGATGTGCAGCTTTGATGAGATACAGAATCCGCTCACCAAGGCAGAAAGAAATGTCAGTAGTATTGAACACCTGAAATGGAAGATCTCTTCTACCCACCAAGAAGGGGATGTCCTAGCGAGTCTAAGAAGGGATGGAGGAATATTGAAGGTATAACAACTAGAAAAAATGAGTGAAATTTGTATAGAAAGATATTCTAAGAGAAGGTACAAAGTATTAGAATCAGGAAGTGAATGAATCAAAGTAATCGGATATAAGTTAAAAATTCAGAAAAATTCACTGGAATTCTGTGACATATGAACCAAGGTTGAAAATCCTATTGATGAGAGCACCACAACGAGGACTTCATCTCTCCTAAGACTTGATGCAGTCTCTACCCAGCAAGTCTCCACCCAGAAAACCATCCAAGATAACTCAGGGGATTTATGATCTAAATCAATGGGATGTCCACTAGGTTCATATGTTACCTATGTTGATAGAGCAGGTTCATAGATTGGATGGTCGGTATTGTAAAGTTTCAATTGACCCCACCTTGATGGAGAGATTTAATGCAATCCCAGTTTCCTATCTAGCAAGTGCCTGTGTACGTGGAGAAGCCAATTCTTCTATTTCCATGGAAATGAAAAGGACTCGTCATTCCCCCAGCAAATCTGAGGAAAGAAGCGAGAGCAAGAGTGAGGGAGAAAGAGAGTGAGAGGATTTCTTACAAAAGGACTCTTGAAAGTACCAGAGAAAACAGACAAACCAACAAGGGCAGACTTTGACCAAGCGATGCTCAACGGCGTGAATATCCACATGGAATCTTAGAGACTAAAATGCTATTCCAGACTGATGTGGCCTAAATACGAAAGAGGACATCAGAAGTTCTCTGGAAGATACAAAAGGAAAACATTTTTAGGATGTGGGGGAGGTGGCAGAGATGAGTGGAACAGGACACCAAAAACGGGAAGCACAAGAAAGGTTGGGAAGTTGGACTCTACTCATTCCCAGTTTAAGAACCAAAGATCTTGCCCACCAAATGACAAGACAAAATGATGAAAGGCTCTATCGAGATCCCAGCTAAGGAACTGGATACAAATTGAGATAGGATAACTAGGAATCCAGAAAGCAAGGTAGGTCACTTTCAAACAATGAAAATCCTTGAACAGCAATATCCAAGGAGAAAGCCATCAGCCAATAAACACATGAAAAGATTCCTCAGGGATCCCAAAAGAGCCAAGGAAAACAAAATGTGTTAGTGTTAGCACAGAGAAGGCAGACCCAAAGAAGTGTTGCTAAATCCAAGGGACTGAATAGTGAAAAACTGATTGAATCACAGAGTGGGGCACTTGGGTGGCTTTATTGTGAAGCATCTGCTCTCTGCTGGAGTCCTGATGGCAGGGTCTTGGGATCAAGCCCTGCCTGGGGCTCTCTGCTCGGCAGGAAGCCTGCTTCTCCCTCTCCCATTTCAACTGCTTGTACTCCCTCTCCAATTGGGCTCCCTCTCTTACTGTCTCTGTCTTTCTGTCAAAACTGTCAATCAGTCAACCAAATCCTTCAATTCAAGAAGTAAAAATCAAATTTTGATGCATGGGGTCCTAATGAACGACAAGAATATGGTGGGTTGTTTGATGATTTTTTTTTTAAGTTTTTCATTATAACTTTGACAAGCAGAGAGGAGAAGGAGGGAGAAGATGGGCAAAGAGAGAGATGGGAAAACAGGCTCCCTGCTAAGGAAAGAGCCAGATGCAGGGCAGGGTCCACAGGCTGATGCCTTGCAAGTGCAGTCTGAAGCCCTGAAGCAGCTCCAGCAGTCCCATGGGGATATCCCTGCAGGTCTTGCCTGCCCTCCAGCACCAGGGGCACCTGGGTGCCACCCTTTCCTCCTCCCTGGACCAATCTGCGGCCCCGCCCACCCAAGCCTGCACATTCAGAGGGTGAGGGAGTCAAAAGGAAGTCAAAAGGAAGGCACAGTGGGCTTGGGTGCAGAAGGCCTTGCCTCTCCCTGACATGCTGCTGTGGAGAGCAGCGGTCTGACCTTGAACAAGTCCAAGGGTGTGACGTTGGATGAGGCCTGCAGTGTCACCTTGGATGACTCACCTAAGTGTTTGCTGCTTCAGGCTCCTTCCCCTGTAACCTGCAGTCCAGGGGACCTAGGAAAGATGTTCTGGTGAGGCTGGGAGTGGGAACCCTATCTGCTCTGCTCTGACCCCCTTACTCTGACCCCACTCTGGATCACACCTGAGCATGTGTCCTGTCAGGCGAACAGGAAGAGCCAAGCCAACGACAGCACCTTTCTGGCTGCCCAAAGTTTCTCGCTTTGTCTGAAATCTCTGATAATAGATGGAAGTTCTGATGGGAAGGGGACAATGAATTCCGGCTTCTCATTTTCTGAGTCATGGCCACAAAGCCAAAGGGCAATTGGGAAAAGAAACAGGTTCGTGACCAGCCAGGGAGGCACCTTCAGGACTTTGAATCATATTTGCTGGAGCCTCTGATGGGGATCAGACCCTGGAGGAAGTTCTTCCAGGTGCATCATTGCCAAGTTCGCTCACCGACCCAGACCCAGGTAGTGCCTGACGTGCTCTGCCTGACCCTGCTCATCCTCGTGGTTCAAACTCAGTCACCTTTGTTTTCAAGGCCCAGATGGCTGTGAACCGAAGAGATCATTTGGAAGAGGGCTCACCCTGGTTATTTGATACTGGTCTGGAAGGAGGAAGTTGTGCTAAAGGATTTCTGAGAGCTCTTGGAGCTGAACGGTATAATATTATTAAGTCTGAAGTCAAATCATTTGGAAGCATTAAAATGTTTATTTTTACAGGTCCCAGGAAACAGCAGGCAGGGCTCTACTGTCCCAGGAGGTCCCTTCCTCCCAAAGCCACCTCACCTCTCCTTGACTGGGGACTCCAAGCAAGGCATAGGCCACCCCAAATTAGCTGACAACTAACCAACAAGGATCTCACTGATGGTAGCAAGAATGATGCTGAGTGAAATAAGTCAAGCAGAGAGAGTCAATTATCATATGGTTTCACTTATTTGTGGAGCATAACAAATAGCATGGAGGACATGGGGAGATGGAGAGGAGAAGGGAGTTGGGGGAAATTGGAAGGGGAGGTGAACCATGAGAGACTATGGACACTGAAAAACAATCTGAGGGTTTTGAAGGGGCGAGGGGTGGGAGGTCGGGGTACCAGGTGGTGGGTATTAGAGAGGGCACGGATTGCAAGGAGCACTGGGTGTGGTGCAAAAATAATAAATACCATTATGCTGAAAATAAATTTAAAAAAAATTTAAAAAACAATAAATAAATATACAAGAGGTACCTATTAGAAATCAGGTATTGTGGTTACTATGATGGGCAAAAAATAGACGTAGCTATTACTGCCTGTTGGTGAGTCAGATATTAAAAAAAAAAAAAAGAATGATGTTTAATTTATACGCACATCTTCTGGACAGTTCTCAAAAGGCATGAGAAAGGCCCAGGGTAAACTCACACAGTGGACCTTGGAGACGGCACCCAGCCTCGCTCTTGGAGAACACAGGTGAGAGCCAACAAGGCGGGCTGTGCAGTCAGTTGTTTCTCTAGGGCTCCTCTCCCTAATCTGTAACATTCAGGGGTAAACAGAAAGCCTCCATGTGACCTTCCAGCTTTAAAAGTCAGTGAATGGTAAAAAAGCAGGGTTCTCAGGGCCAAAAGAGCATCTTCAGGCTAACGTCACTATGACATGGGAAGCCGAGGTCCACAGAATCTTCATCTGACATTCCGCTAGAGCTCCCATTTACCTAGTGCTCAGCCTGTATCTGTTTTCCACTACTGTCAGGGTTCTATGCACTGCCCACCACTGACAGTAGGGGCATCTCTCTGTCCAGATTTTCCCTTTACATAAAGAGGTCGGTTACAGGAGATTAGGGCCCACACTAACGACCTCATTGTAATGTGATTGCATCTGTAAGGACTCTAGTTCCAAATAAGGTCACGTTCTGTGGTACCAGAGATAAGGACAGCAGCAAGGTTTCTGGGGGAAATGCAGGTCAGCTCTTAACAGTCCACTCTCTGGCCCCCCAAAGTCGTGTCCTTCCCATGTGCAAAATATCTTCACCCAATGCCCCCCAAAGCACTAATCATTCCAGAATCAACTCAAAATCTGAAATCTCATCTGTCCTCCTCCACTCAAAGACCCAGATCTCACCCAGACCATGGGACCTGAGGACTGCATCCAGAAGCCACAATCTCCTGGTAAAGCTGCCCATCAGGTCCTGACATCACCCTCATTCGTCCCAGCAGCCGAGGGCCTACAGTTCCCAGAGACAGTTTCTCAGAGGAAGTTTGAAGACCACCTCAGAGGACGTTCTTTGGGAGAGAATGAAGAGGGAAGGGGGTCAGAGCCTCCTGCCATTCCCAGGGCACCCAGAACCCAGAGAGTGAGGCCTTGGGTGCTTTCTAGTGACAGATTCAAGGCAATTCTTCGAATTTGGGACTTCAGAGTTAACTTAGTTTTCATTTGTGATTATTATTCTTGTGTGGGGGCCATAGCTTTTCTTTTGACCTATGGCTGTTTTCATTCCCGGTTCTGAAGAAGCCCCTAAATCCTAACCCTGTTGAGGACTCTGAAAGCTCTCAGAGCAGCAGTGCCGGGGGACAGTGTGGACGCATGGTTTGGTTTCTCCTCTGGCCTGATACTGTGGCAGCCCCACTCTGTCCTCCTCAGACTTCAGAGCAATAGCTGAACAAGTGGAGAAAGGACCAGGGGGTCAGGAAGGTGGCCACCGAAGAGTGACTTCTCTGGAGGGTGGCTGAGCTAGTGAGTGATCGTGTTAGTCCAGCTCTGCCTGCAGTCGGGATGGAGCTGAACAGGGGCCAGGGAAGGGGAGGAGGAGCAGAGAGCGGGGACAAAGGGACCAAAGAGGAGATTCAGACGAAGGGAAGTAATTGGGAGGAAAGAGAAGAAAATCTAGAAGACAGGCATGTAAGAAAGGAAAAGGGATGAAGTGGACATTGGGAAAGGGCACCACCAGGGAAGGAGAGAGGGGAAGGGAAGAGGGAGGAAGAGAGGAAAGGGGAAAGGGAGAAGGGAGGAGTCAGCATGCCAGGGCTCCCCCTGCATCTGAAGAAGAGGTGGCTGGTCCGGCTTGTCAAACAGGGTGCTCACTCTTTGGTCCCAGTTTCTGCTCCTAGTGCTACTGGGCTTTGCAAGGAAGGCAGGCTGTCACCTGGGACCCACTGGAGCCCACTGGAGCCCACAGGAGGGTGGGAGAGGTAAGATGCCACCGGGTCCTGTCCTGAGCTGCTCCCAGCCGCCAGCCTCACCACATGGTGCAAGAGGGACCCCAGAACAAAGGAAGGACACAGGCCCGCATGTCTGCCGGTGGCCCTGGGCACTTAGCTCATCGCAGTGAACCACACCGCCTCCTCCACCCAGGCTTTCAAAGCCTCTTTCTTCGTTCCTGGATTTCATGTCTGTAGGAACATGAGCCAGATCTAACTCATCTCCGACAGACAATTCTGACTCACCCCCATGTCAGATTTTTATTAGTGGCTGTGATAGAGTAAGATAGCAATGCTCCAACAAACGGACTATTTCTTCCCACGTGACCTCGACAGTCTTATACATTTTCTTAGCGGAAAAAATCTTGTCTCCTTCCATTAAGCTCATAACGTGGTCTAATAGTATACATGTGCCTTCGTTAGATGGGAAGCGATCCAGAGGTCCTTTTTTTTTTTTTTTTTTTTTTTTTAATTTTACAAGGTAAAGTCAGTGAACACATCTAACTTGGCGAATACGTCTCTAAAATATCAATCCAGGCAAAGCTTTTTCTGCCTACAGTTTGAAGCCTATGTGGTGACATTTTTTAAAACGTTTTCAGTCCCTCAGTGAGGCTCTTAGAAGCTAGCCAGGGCTTACTATGTGCCAGGCACTGTGTGAGGTGTTGGAGCTAAACGGACGGAGAGCTTGGAGGCTGGCTGGGGAGGAACATCCGTGACACAACCACAGCTAGAAACGGAGGCCAGTGCTAGAAAAGAGAGAGCAGGCTGCATGGAGAGTGTGTACCATGGGGCTTGTGAGCTCACGAATAAGTGGGAGTAACTGGAGTGGGGAGACGGGGGAGAGGAAGAGGGTCTTCCCATCAATGGGAATCACCTGTGCTTGGAGGCAGGCGCCATGAGGGGTCTCCAAAGGAAGAGGGAGGCAGCGTGGTTGAAGGGCAGAGAGATGGGGCAGAACAGGCATCAGTCAGTTGGAGGGGTAGGAAGAGACGGATGGGAGGATTATGGATGCCTTTGGAGGACTGAGAATTTGTTAGAAGATCAGTGCAGATTTCTATGGAGACAAATGCCAGGAACTGATAGGTCTTTGAAAGGTCACTCTGGCTGCCTTTTGGCAAAGGGGTTGGTAAAAGGCACGTGCAGGTGTGAACACACCAGGTGGGAGGTGAGTGCAGGAAATCAGGTGAGGGAGCATGGGAACTTGGCCCAGGGGTCTATAAGGGAAAATAGCCTTTAAGGAGTTCCACAAATTGGCACCAGCTGTGGCTTCATTACAGCGCTGGAAGGGGTAGGTGGGTGTGTCCTGGAGGTTACAGAAATTACATGAGAAAGGGAAGTTATTTTAGATCTTTTTTTCAACTAGAGTAACTCTCACCTTATTGATAGAATTCCAGAGTGGGAACGGATGGACATGAGGACATCTTTGAAATGTCTGAATATGTTCTTCGACATCTTTGCAAGTGACGAGGAGACCTTGACCTTAGGAGGCCTTCGGCCCTCTTTGTAGCCAAAAAGATGATTTCACCTACAGATTTGGGTTCTCCCTTTTAAAGTCAAGGGGACAGTCCTTCCAAAGGACACCTCCTATCATTTTACCCTCTCATCATACCTCACGTGCTGGGATACCCAAGACCCTCTGTTCCAGGCTGTGAGTATCCACTTTGGCCGGGCTGTTCTTGCCAAGAACACCACCACAGGAAATCTAGAGCCTGTAGTGCTATTAATAACATCATCTAAGACTGTATTTGCTGCCCTCATGGCCTCTTCCCACCATGACTCACTGAAGCTTTTTACACGTTGTATCCATTAAGCTATAGTTCCCAAAGCTCATCTTCTCTAGTGCCATTAATTTTTAGGAGACCAGGCAAACCTTAAGCTTGTCGCCCTTAATTGGATCCCTGTGCCCCCACAATCTCTTTGAATGCCTTTCACCATGATCCTTGAATAAGATCTGAGACCACTGCTGGTACCTAACACTTCTTGGCACCTTGTCTGTTAGGTTCTTGGAAGAGGAGGTGGCTATGGGGGTGAGTGGGGATGGGAGTGGGAGGATTTCTCCCTTCACTTCCCTTTTTGTTTTTTCAAATAATGGGTTTTGAGGGGGAGGGAAAGGTTAACCAGACAATTAATTCCCCTCTCCCGTTGATAAAATGTTTACCACTCCCCATTGGAAGAATTGAGATCTTTCTTTTGAATCTCCAGGAAAATCTCCCAAACCCAGCCCACCACCATGTGAATTCAGCCATCTTCTGATTCACCTCCAGATTGTCTCCTCCTAACTGCTCAAGCCACAGGTTAAGGGCGAAATGTTCAATGCCCAAGCAATTAAGTGGGGAACACGTTTATCTAAGCAATTGCATGCAGCTCTGTATCTGCGTACAAGGGGTCTCTCCCAAGCCTTTCCAACCTCAGCAAAACAAGAAAAAGCCCCTGCGATCTGGGGTATATATCATTCATTCATTCCTGTGTTCAACACTCATGGCGGATCCCCACCAAGACAGTGGGAGAGCAAGGACGGGAGAAATCCTGGAAGCTGAAGTCTGAGGAGGATTTCAAATTCAAGTCAGAGATGAAAGAAACATCTGGACTCTGTCCTCAGTCTGCGGAGGATTTCAAATTCAAGTCAGAGATGAAAGAAACATCTGGACGCAGTATTCTGAACTGAGGCTAGAACCAGAGACCATTCTAATGAAAGGCCTCTACAGGTGGGCTCTCACAGGTGGGCTCCGACTCGGTTTCGTGTATATTCGTTCATGAAATAGCTCTGCGGGTCAACATGCGGAACAAAACCATTTAATAAAAGTGAAAATGAGGAGAGGAAAGGGACGCGAGAAAGCATGTGAGTGGGGAGAGAGGAAGAGCCAGGGCGGAAAAACCGAGAATCCCTCCCTGTGCTCCTTGCTGCCAGGGAGGTCTGAGGGACTAGTTTCCACCTGGGATCCCAAGTCCAGAACAAAAGCGGCGGGGACAGGTGCGGGACGAGGGAAGGGGGTCCTCGACACGCGCGCGTGGGGGTGCCAAACCATGGGGGGGGCACCGCGCGGCCCCGGTCCCAGGCCCGACCCCGTGCGGACCCGGGTGTGGCGCGGTGTCCGGGGTGGTCGCGGTGCCCTGGGGGTCGCGGGAGGCTGGGCCCCGACACCCCCGCGAGCTCGCAACCCGCCCTTCCCGCTCCATGTGAGGGCGCGGTGCGGTGTCACTTAACCTGCGCGCAAAAGGTGGTCCGGAGAAGCCATGGGGCGGGGAGGGGCAGCCGGTCGCTGGAGCGGGCCGGCGCGGCCTCGGGGGCTGGGCTGGAGAGCGGGAGCGCACAGGCAGCGAGTCCTGCCGGTCCTGCAGTCCGGACTGGGCCGCAGCACAGCACCGCGGCGCTGCGCGCCCCTCCTGCGCCAGCCCCTCCACCTCCCCTCCACCTCCTCCCAGACTCTCTGCCGCGTCCTCCGCGAGCCCACTTCCAGCTTAGGCAATTTGCAAAGCCCCTTCTCCGCGCCAACCCCGCCCCCCTCCCTCCTGAGGCGCGGACCCCGGCGGGGACTCAGGGCGAAGCCCCGGGGGGCTGCGAGCATGGCCAGCGCGGGCGCTGGGTGGCCTCCTAGCCTGGCTCCCCGAGCGGGTGTCCGCGTGCGGCCTGGCTGCGAAAAGATCGTCAGCCCTAAACCCCGGCTGCACTCTCGGGTCACTTCGCTGGCTTCCTGATTGCGTGGGAAGCCGGAACCAGCTTCCCCAGCACAGGCCTGGGCTGAGATGCCTGCCCGAGATCTGTTTGAGCAGTCTCCTCGTCTCCAGGCAGGGTCCGCCATTGCATGATGGCACGCGTGAATAACTTCCACCGGGATGTTTGGGTTTTTTGTTTGTTTGTTTTTTGGTCATTGGTTATTACATGACCTCCAGGGTAGGTGCTCCACAAAGGGAGTGAAAAGAGGACGCCTGATATATACGCATATGATAAATATATTTCCATTCTAGAAAAATAGCTTGGGGTTCTCTCGGAAAGGAGGCATTGGTCCTTGCACTACGGTTTAATTGAAAAGGGATTATGCACCAAGTTACTTAAGTGAGCATAGGTTGAAATCGTTTACCGAGAATAAATATTTAAAATAGTTATATTTTAACTAAATCTATCATCAATCATAAATCTATTACACGAAGGTTACAGACAATTTAAATGCAATAGCACTCTCTTCAGGGTTTTAAATAATCCGTGTCTGTCTTGGCACATGAGAATGCAAAGATAGGAAATGGTTTGTAAAAGATCATATAATAGCTTTTACTATAGGGCACCAGCAATTTATCATAAAGGAGCGGCCTCCAGCTAAAAACTCAGCTTTGAAAAATGCAGAAAAGCAGCAAACGGCTACATACCCTCTTGGTGACCAGAGGCGTGCTTTGTGCCCCTCATCATCTCTTTCGTGGTTCTGAGGCCTATGGCGCTCAGTAGTTTAGTGTCTTATTCTCTGGAATAGGCCATTGAAGAAATACCAGGCCCAGAGAAGAAGGTCCTGCTGGGTGTCTGAAGAAAGTACAACCTTTTAGATGAAGCTTTCTGGGGAATTTGTTAGTGGGAGGATACACTTCTCTTTGGTCTGCTTCTGATAGGAAGGGAATTTTTTTTTAAAGATTTTATTTATTTATTTGACAGACAGAGATCACAAGTAGGCAGAGAGCAGGCAGAGAGAGAGGTGGAAGCAGGCTCCCCGCTGAGCAGAGAGCCGGACATGGGGCTCAATCCCAGGACCCTGGATCATGACCTGAGCCGAACGCAGAGGCTTTAACTCACTGAGGCACTGGGGTGCCCCAGGAAGGGAAATTTTTTAAAGAGTATTTTCTCTTTGAATCTATTTTGAGGTTTGGTTTGTGGTTCTTTCTGACTTCTCATGAAGATGGAATTATTTCTGAGGTTGGTTGTCAGGGACTGATATATCAAATCGAGCTATCTTATTAGCAAATAAATAAATAAATAAATAAATAAAAGCTCAAGTGTTGGTATAAAGCTATTATGCTTTTCAAAACCCCGAACTATAATTCATGTATCGTGGTCATTCTTTATCATATCAAACAGGAGAGAGGTGGCAGAATCTCACTTTCAGGTTAATTTTTTTACAAGGAAGATTGACTTATGAACCTACTTTGTTATTCCCTTTCATTCAATTTCCCTGTACCTCCTTTTCTATGAATTGTAACGGTAACCCATCATGATTTTTATTGTTGCCATGTGCTTTGTGAACCATAAAGTGTACGCTATAAATGGGAGTGCTTTTCTTTTTTTGCAGTTAACAAAAAACTAATTTTTTTAAATTTATTTTTTATTTATTTTCAGCATAACAGTATTCATTCTTTTTGCACCACACCCAGTGCTCCATGCAAGCAGTGCCCTCTATAATGCCCACCACCTGGTACCCCAACCTCCCAACCCCCCACCCCTTCAAAACCCTCAGATTGTTTTTCAGAGTCCATAGTCTCTCATGGTTTACCTCCCATTCCAATTTCCCCCACCTCCCTTCTCCTCTCTAACTCCCCATGTCCACGAAAAACTAATTTAAAAACATTCATCCACCAGAGTACCCAAAGGGCTCCCATATAAACTATCTGTCGTTACATTATGTCATTCTGCTTTCACTTCTATTGCTGTCCAAACAAACAATGTTTTTAAACATTCTTTAAAATGGGCCTTTTAAACAAGATTTTTACAAAAGACTTTATTTATTCATCTGTCAGAGAGATCGCACAAGCAGAGGGAGAGGCAGGCAGAGTGGGAAGCAGGCTCCTGGTAAGCACGAAGCCTGATGGGGGACTCAATCCCAGGATGCTGGGATTATGACCTGAGCTGGAGGTAGACAATTAACCAACTGAGCCATCCATGTGTCCCTGAAATGGGCATTTTTGACATTTCCTGATAGCACCTACGCACTCATGAATCTCAGACTCATGATATATGGGGCTAGTGGACTTGACAATCATGGAGTCAAGCATGCTGGATTTGACTCACGGGCCTGTCACTGTGAATTTGGGTGGCTTACTAAACTTGCTACATATAAAACCAAGCATGTAAGAATTTGCAGGATTGTGACAGTTCAGTGGTATAATGTATACATAAAAATACCTAAACCGGTGTCTCTCACAAAGTAGGTACAAATATACCAGCTCCCTTCCTGCCTTCATTCTGTCCTTGGAATTCCGTCCCTTGGGAGAAGTTCCTACTGCCTTTGTTACAAGGAATGAACGATATTTACTACACTGTTGGTGCATAGCATGGATCAATACATTGAGTGATAGTATTAACATACTTCTTGAACTGCCCATTGCCCCCCAAGCACCAAATAAAATGTCATGCTCTGGGGAAACCAAAGTGAGAGGTCCCCAACTTTCAGGAGTTATGGACAGGAGAGAGATGCAAATACTGTGTCAGTGTAGAACCAGGGTAACTAATGTTTAAACCAGGAAGAGAGTGTGTGTGGAAGAAAGGCACTGATGATGTATAAAGCCATTTGGCTGGGTGGTGACTACCCTCAGACTGACAATTTGCCACGAAAGCTTCCAGGCAAATTTGAGATCTTTATTAGTGACAATATGGCCATGGCCTTAAGGGGAAGAAAAAAACCAAAAACCAAAAACCAAAACACACATACACACAAACTGTTGGTCTTGTGCCTTTTCACAAATAATGACAGTTATCAGAAATTTTATCTTTAAATGGGGAAAACAGCAACTGAAAATGTATTTCATTTGATCCATCACAGAATGTGGTGTTTTTGTTCATTTCACACCATTTTTGTTAAGTTTTATTTAAATTAATGCAATCTGAGATAAAATGTTAATATTCCTGAGGGTATGGACATTGTATACAAATGAACCCAGCTAAGTGGGCTCCTGGACAGGGTCTGATCTATTTATAAAAGTAGCTGGAGCTAAGTGGTTTGTTCCAGAACAAGACAATGCCTTCCCTCCGTTGCATTTGCCTTCTACAGCCTAAGTGGGAGTTAATACGTTCACTTGTCTCCTTAAATTTTGTCCAGAGTATGTTAAAGCAGTCATAGGGGACCTGGGTGGTTTTGCCATCTGCCTTCTCATAACAATGCCCCAGTTTTCTCCTGGAGAATCAACGTTCCCACTTTCAGTCCATGCAGTTAGGCGGCGGCAACTTCACCCTGGCTCCTGACTCTAGCAGTTGGCATGTCACCCACTAATGGCCTTTGAGAACATCACTGAGTGAGCTGTGAGTTTAGTAGATGCACGAGACCTTTGCTGGGTCGGTGAGGAGGTGGGTCTCTGAATAACTAGCCCGAGATCCACTTGTGTGTGGTGGAACAAATGAGCAGAGTGATGTGTTGGCCAGGGTGCCCATCCTAGAGAGCCCTGAATGCCAGACAAAAGCATTTGAGACTATTTTTTTCAGGCAACAGGAATCCAGGAAGCTAGTTTTGAAAAGCAGCACATGAGAATTGGTGTTTTTGGAGGATTAGTTGGGCAGCTGTGTGTAGGATAGGGTGGAGGGAGGAGAGAACACAATCCCTGAGTGTGTTTAATCTTTATGATGCACTGTAATTTATTATGAAGTTGAATTTGCATCCTTATCCAAACGTGAGGGAAACTCCTGTCCAAAACTGTAAATGTTTTTTGGTTGCCTTTTTTTTTTTAAGATTGTATTTATTTATATGACAGAGAGAGAGATCACAAGCAGGCAGAGAGGCAGGCAGAAAGAGAGAGAGAGAAGCAGGCTCCCAGCTGAGCAGAGAGACTGATGCAGGGCTCGATCCCAGGACCCTGAGATCATGACCTGAGCCAAAGGCAGAGGCTTAACCCACTGAGCCACCCCGGTGCCCCTGGTTGCCTTTTTAAGCATTCCTTGTCTCACAAGAAGTGATTACAAATTTGCAGATGTGCATTAAAATGATGTATTCCAAAATGTTAACAGGGGAATTAAAAAAACTTATTAAGTAAAATATTATCATTTTTGTTGATTTGAAGCCTATTTGACAAGGGACATAACATTCTGGTGCATATATGTAAGCATGAATAATTATTTTTAAAAAAATCTTTATTTATTTATTTTACAGAGATCACAAGTAGGCAGGGACAGGCAGAAAGTGGGAGGGGGAAGCAGGTTCCCCGCTGAGCAGAGAACATGATGTGGGGCTTGATCCCAGGACCCTGAGGTCATGACCTGAGCTAAAGGCAGAGACTTAACCCGAAGAGCCCCCCAGGTGCCCCTAAACATGAATAATTCTTAAAGGTTCCTCTACTCACTTATATAGAAGCCCTTTTCCAAACAGAAGATTAAATCTCTCTTGGCTACTCCTATCAGCTTATTTTGAATTATTTTCCATCCAGAAGCATGAACTAGAAAACCACAGTTTTTACAGAGTGTTTGGTTTTCCATCAAGAGAATCACATAATTTGTGGTGATTCAGTGTGGTGTGTTGCTAAAAGCATTTCCAATGCTGTGGATACAAGAGGGCAGTGCAGAGAGGTAAGGAAACAGGAGAAAAGGTATGGCTCTCTAATGAGCACTTTATTCTAGAATTTTCCTCCAGCCTTGGGAGCGCACCCTTACACGTGTGTGCTGGTGCCTTGATCTCATGGGCCACAGTGCTCAGCATCTTCCAGCTGCTTTTTTAGTGAATACATATGTAACAATTGATTTCTTGCCCCGGACTTTGAGAGAAAAATCTGTTCAGAGGGATGGACTTTATATATGTGTGTGTGTGTGTATATATATATATATATATATATATATATATATATATATATATTAAAGATTTTATTTATTTATTTGACAGACAGAGATCACAAGTACGCAGAGAAGCAGGCAGAGAGAGAGGGAGAAGCAGGTTCCCCACTGAGTAGAGAGGCTCCGATGCAGGGATTGATCCCAGAACCCTGGGATCATGACCTGAGTCGAAGGCAGAGACCCACTGAGCCACCCAGGTGCCCCTGGACTTGCTATATTAAAACCTGAACCCCAGCTATCTAAAGTCAGCCAGAGGAGATTTTGTTGTTTCTGCTGTTAGAAGAGAATAGAGAAGAAAACCCGGTGTTATCAGTGACAAGCTAAAGCTTGTATGGTAAGCACCCCACAGTTTAGTTTCCTGTGTTGTGTACCCCCAGAATGTGGAACACAGGCTCAGGTTGCTGACTTGGATATCTACAAGGTCATCCATCATTAAATAAGTTATTTTAACAACTTGTCGTTTAGAATTTATTCTGAGCTTAGACAATAAGGTAGGCTTAGATCCAAGTGAGTCAACTGAGAAACTATTAGAACATAAGTGAGCTCATTTTGGAGGAGAGAGAATGCTCAACAAATGGAGCCCCAACAGCTTTCTTATAGACCAACAATAACCAAGGGGGGAGGGGAAACAATCCCATTTACAGTAGCAAATAAAGGGGCTCCTGGGTGGCTCAGTGGGTTAGGCCTCTGTCTTCGGCTCAGGTCATGGTCTCAGGGTCATGGTCTCAGGGTCCTGGGATTGAGCCCTGCATCAGGCTCTCTGCTCAGCGGGGAGCCTGCTTCTCCCTCTCCCTCTTTCTCTGCCTATTTGTGATTTCTCTCTGCATTAAATAAATAAGATTTATTTAAAAAATTAAATAGTAGCAAATAAAGCTATAAATTTACTGGAGATAAATTCAATAACATTGTTTAAAAATTGCAACAACTGAATTGCCTGGGTGGTGCAGTTGGTAAGCGCCTGACTCTTAGTTTTTGGCACCAGTCGTGATCTTGGGGTCATGAGATTGACCCCCACAAAGGGCTCTGTGCTCAGCACGGAGTCTGCTTGGACTCTTTCTCCCTCTGCCTCTGCCTTTAAAATAATAAGTAAATCTTAAAAAAAAAAATTGCATGAACTACAGAGCTTTCCTGAAAGCCATTAAAAGGAAATCTGACTAAAGAGAAAGCTATACCAGGTTAATAGGCTAGAAGCATCAATACTGGGGCCCCAGAGTGGCTCAGTATATTAGGCATCTGCCTTTGGCTCAGGTCATGATCCCAGTGCCCTGGGATCTAGCCCGGGAGCAGGCACCTGGCTCAGTCTGCTTCTCCCTCTTACCCCCAACCCCCAGCTCATGCTCTCTCTCTCTCAAACAAATAAATAAAAATCTTTAAAAAAAAAAAAAAGAGGCTTCAATATTATAAAGACACTCATGATTCCCTAATGAATCTATCGAGTTAATAAAACACAATCAAGCTAATAAGATTTTCTTAGAACATGAAACTGTTTGCAAATGTATATGAGAGGGTGAATAACAGAATTTTGAGGAAGAATAACAAAAAGGGGGGATTTGCCCTACAAGATAGCAAGATATTATAAAGCAACAGTAATTAAAACAGTTGGTGTAGAAAAAAAAAGATTAATGGGAGCAGAAAAAATTTCAAGCACAGACTCTTGTATCTTTTGGGAATTTGCTGTATGACAGATATTTAAATGGTGAGGGGCACCTGGGTGGTTCAGCTGGTTAAGGGACCAACTCTTGGTTTCTCCTCAGGTCATGACCTCATGGATCTGTGTGGTAAGCCCCACCTCAGGCTCTGTGCTCAGCAAGGATTCTGCCTGGGTTTCTCTCTTTCTGCTCCTTGTCCCACTCACATGCATGCAGGTGCACGCTCTCTCTCTCTCTCAAATAAATAAATCTTTTTTTTTTTTTAAGTGGTGAGAAGATGGATAGTCCAAAAATAGCATTGGAATATTTGGATTGAGATGAACAATGCAATTTATATCCCTACCTCACCTTATACACAAAAGTAAGTTTCAAACAGATTAAATATCTAACTGTAAAGCATTTAATCTTAAAATTAATAAGAAAGACTAAAATTACTAAGAAGGAGAGAATGTCTTAATAACCTCAGGAGCAGGTACAGCTTTCTTTTTTTAAAAAAATATTTATTTATTTATTTATTTATTTATTTATTTGAGAGAGAGAGAAAAAAGGGTGGGTGGGGAGAGGGAGAGAGAGTCTTAATCAGACTCTGTACTAAGTGTTGAGCCCAACGTGGGGCTGGATCTCTTGAACCTGAGACAAAACCAAGAGTCAGTTGCTTAACTGACTGAACCACCCTGGTGCCCCAGAAAGGCTTTCTTAAGGCCAAAAAATAAGCAGACATAAAGTCCAACTGAATATAAATTCAAATTCTGCATCAGAAAACAATTAAAAATTATAAAATGGGGATGTTTCTAGGAAAAAGTTTCTATGGCTGGGGTTGAAGAGGTTGCTGCCTGTTTTCTCTTCAAGGATTTTAATGGATTCCTGTCTCACACTGAGGTCTTTCATCCATTAACTGAGGGGTTTCTGGGGAGCTGGGAGGGGAGAGACAGGGTGGCTGGGTTATGGATACTGGGTAGGGTATGTGCTGTGGTGAGTGATGTGAATCATATAAGACTAAGGATTCACAGACCTGTATCCCTGAAACAAATAATACGTTACATGTTAATGAAAAAGAAAACAAAAACAAAAACAAAACATTAAAAAAAATTTATACAATAAGGGCAAACTTAGAGAAATTAACTATGTAATATTCTATTTTATAACTAAGTAAAATATAAAATAAAATTTAAATATAAAATATATTTCTTTTCTAAAAATTTTTTAAAAGATTTTATTTATTTATTTGACACAGAGAGAGAGAGAGAGTTCGCAAGCAGGCAGACAGGCAAGCAGAGAGAGAGCGGAGGGAGCAGCCTCCCTGCTGAGCAGAGAGCCCAATGCGGGGCTGAATCCCAGGAACCTGAGATCATGACCTGAGCCAAAGGCAGAGGCTTAACCCACTGAGCCACCCATGTTCCCCTAAAATATTTATATTTCTAATTATAAAATAGAATAGTATATAATATATATTTATGTATATAAAATAAAAGTTGAGGATCAAAAGTTTTCAGCATTCATTTAAACAAATTAAAGTATGTTAAAAAATAATATAAGGTTAGATTAAAAACTAAGTAGAAAATTCCTAGGAGAAACCAAATTGACCAATAAAAATATGATAAGGTGCTCAACCTTGTAAAAATAAGAGAAATACTGGGGCGCCTGAGTGGCTCAGTGGGTTAAAACCTCTGCCTTTGGCTCAGGTCATGTTCCCAGGGTCCTGGAATTGAGCCCCACATCGGGCTCTCTGCTCAGCGGGGAGCCTGGTTCCCTTCCTCTCTCTCTGCCTGCCTCTCTGCCTACTTGTGATCTCTGTCAAATAAATAAATAAAATCTTTAAAAATAAATAAATAAATAAATAGATAGATAAATAAATAAATAAAATCTTTTAAAAAGTAAGAGAAATACAAATTAAAGTATTAGTGAGCTAGCAGACTGGCAAAACGTTAAAAGCTTGCCAATATCAAATATGGGCAAAATTGCAAAGAAACAGGTCTTCTTACAGTGTGGGAATGTAAAGTGATAATGGTCACATTGGAGAACATTGGCCTAAAATTGCTAAATTTGCTAAAATTGACCTAAGATATCCATTACATGTGATACAAGGAGGAGCGCATAAGAATGTTGTCTGCAGCATTGTTTGTAACAGCAAGTATTAGAAACAACGTAAATGGTAACCAATAGGAGGATGAATAAATATATAATATAATCATGCAAGATAGTATTTTACAGAAGTTAGCAAAAATAAGCTAAAAATTTTATAAATGAAAAAAACAAGTTGTACAGTGATATGAGGGGTAGACACAAGCCAATCTATGTTCTCTATAACTACATGTACGATTTTTAAAAAAATGGATGTATGTCAACTTTGCCTTATGACCAAGGTAGAGTAACAGGAAGCAGATTTACCCTTTTACCTGAAATAAGAACAAAAACCCCAAGTAAAATATATGAAACAAGAGTTTTTAAGGCACTACACAACAGAAAAAAAAATGTCAATGATTTCTAAGAGCCAGGATATAAGCAAGATGATTCTTATAATTGTCCCAGATTACTGTCTTAAGGGAATTTCCCAGTTGCGGTGCAGAGAATGGGAATGCAGACAAATCCCTATGACACCCTAATGTGAAGAGATGAAGCTAGAAGTCACAGGACAAAATGCTATAGAGACTTCACAGAAGGTTCCTCAGAGATCCATGGAATGTCCCTCTTGACTACTCAGCATAACATTTACTGATGGAGGCATTCATGTTGGAAATGACCCAGAGTTGGAGAAAGGATGATTAGAGGGACGATGTCAGACAGTTAGAGGGGACAATGAGTGGTGCTCACTCAGAGCCATGAATAGTGCTTAGTCCTACCAACAGGACTAGAAAAACCTTCTATTTCATAGGAATTTGGCAGAATTCACACAAGAGTCTTGCCTCAGTAATAGAGAAGAATTAGGAGAATAATTATCCCTGGGCTGATGGAGCGCTGCCCCATTTCCACCCAACAAATCTTAAAAGCAAGACCCAAAAGGATCAAACTCTTTTCAAGTAACTTAGCTGCATCCTGAAAAACTCAATAAACACAAATATAAAATATAGAAATACAAAAATATCCAATACCCAACAAGGGACATGCACAGACTATGACATAAATATGAACGTAATAATTGATTTTTTTTTATCCATTTTACACAATTAACTGGTGGTTAGCATATTTGAAATAGATATGAGACTTTTCCTATCTGAGATTATATACCAACCATTCCTTTGTGTCACACTGTTTTGATCTCTTTTAAAAGGCAAATAGTTTCATGCTATTGTCAATTATTTTTTATCCAATCAGTTTTTCTTTGGGGAACTGGGGAGCATTAGGAAGAGAGGAAATAATGAAGAGGAACAAGGAAGTGCACTGAGAGGGAAGGTAGAGGGCACCAAAGGCAAACACAAGTACAGAGGACCTGTGCATGAGCCATCTCAAACCAACATCTGTTCCAGCAGTTTCAGGGGAAGAAACGTGTACTTTTTTTTTTTTTTATTGAAAAGCCAACTTTATTTCTATGATAGACAAAACATTATACATAACAGGATAATATAAGGCAAAAGCTGCCTTTTGAGAGTTTTGGTAACATTTATGTGTCTGAAACGTGTACTTTTCTATCACTAAGTTACAGTTGACACAATTAGCATGGAGAAAAATTTAATTCAGTTGAAACAGAAGGGGAAGCTTAAGTTGCACATTGTAGAATATAATTTCTCATAGATTAACAGAATTTAATTGACCTTCCTATTGTGATTATTAAGAACTCGCATTTTAGAAATGCATATCACCAGCATTTCCATACAAACTTTCTCAGTTTCAGGACTCCTTACTTCTTCCTCTTCTTCTTCTTTTTTTTTTTAAGTTTTTATTTATTTATTTGACAGAACACAACGAGGCAGAGAGACGAGCAGAAGGAGAGAGAGAAACAGGCTCACCGCTGAGCAGAGAGTCTGACTTGCAGCTCAATCCCAGGACCCTGGGATCATGGCCTGATCCGAAGGCAGCGGCTTAACTGACTGAGCTGCCCAGGAGCCCCAAGGACTCCTTACTATTCAGTTGAGAGAATGGGGTGTCACTTAACTTGTTTCAACAGGCAACTCCTTATGATACTCAGACATTTTCCACTTCAATCAGTGCAAAGACTTGGAAGTGTTGAAAGAGGACTACTAATCCTCATGTGTCTCCTCCCCCAACCTCCTTTCCCAACCAAAAGATCCAATCAGTCATGAATATTATAGTCATTTTCTTAATCGATTTTGGGATTAGGGGTTTATAGATGTGACCTTGGATATAAAAAGAAAATAATCCAAAGAAGAATAATTTCAAGTGCATGAAGATAATCATTTCAGCTGAAGTATAACTAAGAAATAAAGGAAGAGTAGATGCACCTTCGTGTTCAATAATAGAGTGGCTGAATTATGATACCTTAATGATGATCACAAAAGTATACTGATACAACAATAAAATCATTATTTTGCTTTCAAATACTTAAAGCTTTATAGTGGCCAGCATGGAGGCTAAAAGTCATCCCCACTCCTCCCTGACAACAAGTAAAAAGCTCAACAAACCGGAAAGTCAACAGCCCTCCTTAGATCCATCAGGGAAGTGGGGTCACAGGGCAAAGCACTGCCTTCAAACATTGGAGAAATCAACAGGCCCGTATAGAAGATTACAATCTACCAGAACAGAAAGCCACACACAGAAACCTTCACTAGAATTCGTAGGAAGGCAGGAAAACCTGGGCTGTAATTGTTCAATTGCTGAAGGCTCAGTGTGGATTTCTGAGAAATAAAAACTCCAGGGGGTGGGGGGATGGGGAACCACACATTTTTAGGAATTTTACCTCATGAGTTTGACCAGGTTCTCACAGTGACTATCAGTAGCAAGAAGTGAATTGGAATCATTTTGAAATACTCAGAGCATTCTGTTATTAAAAACACTTCCCTCTCAGAGGAACTATTCTACCAGAGTCTAAACTACTGGTGTTTTATCACAGCCTAACCAACCCAGAGGAAGGGAATGTCCAACCTCAGCTGGCTCTCACCTTCCACATGGAGGAAAAGAAAGACCCAAGTCCAACCTACTCTAGCAATTTTGTCTCATCTTGGGGCAAAAGTGGACTGAGAAGCATTTGTGAGGTTCACAGTCCAGAGACACAGACTCACCAGAAGACTGAAACCAAATAATAGGACTACAGAATGCTTCCTCACCCCAACACTCACCATCACATTACTAAAGGCTGGCGTATGAGAGGCCTACGTGCCACAGTTCCTTTTACCTGGTACATCATGTCTGGCTATCAAGAAAAAGTTACAAGGCATACTAAAAAGGCAACACAATTTGAAGAAACAGCAATGGCAAGGTTGTTGGAATTATCAACCAGAGAACTGAAAACTCTGATCAATATGGTATGGGCTCTAATGGATACAGTAGACATCAGGCAAGAGTGGATTGACAACTTAAGTAGGAAGAAGTAAATTCTCAAAAGAAAAATTTTTTAAATGCTAGGGGAAAAAAAATCACTGTAGCAGAAATAAAGAATGCCTATGATGGGCTCATCAGCATATGGGATATGGATGAGGAGAAAAATTCAGAGCTTCAGGATAAGACAGTAGAAAATTCCAAAATGGAAGAAAAAAGGTAAAGAAGATAGAAAAAAGAAACTAGAACAAAATATTCTGGAAGTGAGATGTAGCTACAAAAGTTTTAACATACATGTAATGGGAATATCAGAAGAAGAGGGAAAGAAACAAAAGAAATATTTGAAGTGATAATGATTGAAAATTTTCCTAAATTAGTATCAGAGACCAAACCACAGATCCAGGACTCTCAGAGAACACCAAGCAGGATCAATGACAAAAACCAAAACCAAGCAAGACAAACAAAACTATACTAAAGCATAATATATTCAAACTTCAGAAAAGCAATGATAAAGGAACAATAAGCCAGAGAATAAAAACACCTTACTATAGAGGAATAAAGGTAAGAATTACATCCAACTTCTGCTCAAGAACCAGGCAAACGAGAAGACAGTGAAGTGAAATATTTAGTGTTGAGAGGGGAAAAAAATGCCAACCTAGAATTCTGCACTCTGAAAACTTAACCTCTGAAAGTGAAAGAAAAGTAAATATTTTCTCAATTTAACAAAAATTGAGGGAATTAATTGCCAGTGGACCTGCCTTACAAGAAATGTTAAAAGAAGTTCTTTAGAAGGAAAAAATAGAGGTCAAAAACTCAGACCTCCATAAAGAAAGGAAGACCATCAGGGAAGCAATACATCAAGGTAAAATAAAAGCTTTTATTTTTCTTACTTTTAGTTGATCTAATAATAATTTGTTCAAAATAATAATAGCAACAATGTACTTAATTATGTGTGTTTATATACATATATATGTATAGTATGCTTATTGTAGAAGTGAAATGAGCAATGATACAAGGGATATATGGGCAGAATTAGGATTACTTATGTTATTATAAGGTACTTGCACTACTTGCACTATTTGAAAATGGCTTGTATTATTATATTGCACAAGTCTAGGACAGCCACTAAAAAAGTTTTTTTTTAAAGTAATATAACTGATATGCTACAAAAGAAAATAAAATGGAATCCCATAAAATGCTCAATTGAAACTACAAAAGGTAAAAATAAAAAATAAAAGAATAACACTAAAAAAGGTGGGGCACCTGGGTGGCTCAGTTGGTTAAGCATCTGCCTTTGGCTCAGGTCATGATCCCAGGGTCCTGGGATCAAGACCCACATCAGGCTCCTTGCTGAGCAGGGAACCTGCTTCTCCCTCTGCCTGCTCTGCTTGCTGCTGCTCCCCCGCTTGTGATCTCTCTCTGACAAATAAATAAATAAAATATTTTTTTAAAACTACAAAAGGGAGAGGAAGATAAAAACAGGAACAAAGAACAAAGGTACTAAATGGAAAATAGTAACAACTATGGTAGGTATCAATCCAAAAATATCAATAATCACTTTAAATGTTAATTGTCTAAATATACCAACTAAAAGAGATTATTAGAGTGGATCAAAATACAAGATCTAACTATATTTTATCTATAAGAAACTTATTTTAGGGGTTCCTAGGTAGCTCAGTCGGTTAAGTATCTGCCTTCAGTTCAGGTCATGATCTTGGGGTAATGGAATTGAGACCTGCATCAGGCTCCCTGCTCAGTGGGTGGTCTGCATTTCCTTCTCTCACAGCCCCTCCCCCCATTCATCTCTCTTTCAAATAAATAAAATCTTTAAAAAAGAAACTTATTTTGAATATAAAGACACTTATAGAAATTAAAAGTAAAGGGATGGCGAGATATATATATATATATACCATGTTAACACTAATAGAAAGAAAGCAGGCTCTTAAAATATATGTGTCTAATAACAGATGTCAAAATGACTGAGGCAAAAACTACTAGAACTACAGGGAGAAATAGATGAATTCATTATTACAGCTGAAGAATTCAACACCCTCTTCAGAAATCGGAGGATCTGGGTGCCTGGATGGTTCAGTTGGTTAAGTAACTGCCTTCGGCTCAGGGCATGATCCTGGAGTCCCAGGATAGAGTCCAGGGATCGAGTCCCATATGGGGCTCCCTGCTCAGTAGGGAGTCTGCTTCTCCCTCTGACTTCTCCATTCTCATTCTTTCTCTCAAATAAATAAATATAAATAAAATCAGAAAAAAAAAAAAAAGAAATGGGCAGAGCCAGTGGAAAACCAGTAAGGACATAGTTGAACACCATTAGTCAAGTGGACCTAGTCAACATTTATCAACTATCTCATTCAAACACAACAGAATACACATTCTGGATAAAGAACATATACAAAAAAATCCCCCATAATTAACATTACACTTAATGGTGAGAAACTATAAGTTGTCCTGCTAGATTAGGAACAAGACAAGAGTGTCCCTTCTCAATACCATATTGGAGGTCTTAGGTAATGCAGTAAGACAATAATAGGAAATAAAAATTATACTGATTGGGAAGGATGAAATAAAACTGTCTTTGTTTGTAATTGACATGATCATTTATGTAGGGAACAAAACTGTCAAAAAATTCCTGGAAATAATAAGCAATTATTGCAAAGTTCCAGTATACAAGGTTAATATACAAAAGTGAATCACTCTCCTGTATACTAGCAATGAAAAAATGGAATTTGAAGTTAAAAACACAATACCATTTACATTAGCACCCCATAAAATGAAATGCTTAGTTATAAATCTAACAAAATATTTATAACATCTATATGAGGAAAATTATAAAACCCAAAGGTAATATGTCAGAACAGCTAAATAAATGAAGAGATATTCCATGCTTATGGATAGGAAGACTCAATATTGTCACAATGTCAGTTATTCTCACCTTGATCTATAGACTCAACAAAATCCCAATAAAAGTTCCAAAAAGTTATTTTGTGGATATCAACAAACTGATTCTATATTTCATGTAGAGATGTCAAAGACTCAGAAAAACCAACACAATACTGAAGAAGAGCAAAGTCTTACTGATAAAAATCAACTTCAAGACTTACTACAAAGCTACAGCAATCAAGACAGTATGATTGGCAAAAAAATAGACAAGTAGATCAATGAGACAGAATAAACAGCCCATAAATATACCTACATAAATATAGTCATATAGCCAACTGATCTTTGACAAAGAAGCAAAAATATTCTTTTCAACAAATGGTGCTGCAACAACTGGATAACCACATATATTAAAAAAAAAAAAAATCTAGGGGCACCTTGGTGGCTCGGTGGGTTAAGCCTCTGCCTTGTGCTCAGGTCATGATCTCAAGGTCCTGGGATCAAGCATCAGGCTCTCTGCTCGGCAGGGAGCCTGCTTCCCCCTCTCTCTCTGCTTGCCTCCGCCTACTTGTGATCCCTCTCTGTCAAATAAATAAATAGAATTAAAAAAATAATAATAATCTAGACGGAGCCCTTACACCCTTCAAAATTAACTCAAAATGGATCATAGACCTAAATATAAATCCTATTATAATACAGACGACAACATTGGAGAAAACCTAAATGACCCTGGATATGACAAAGATTTTTTTTTTTTTTTTTAGATATACACCAAAGGCACGCTCCATGAAAGAAAATATCAATAAGCTGGGCTTCATTAAAACTGAAGGCTTCTGCTTCACAAAAGACATTGTCAAGAAGATAAAAAGATAAGCCACACACTGGAAGAAAAAAAATTTGCAAAAGACATGTCTGATAGAGGACTGTTATTAAAAATATATAAGAGATTGGGGAGGAGTCAAGATGGCGGAGAAGTAGCAGGCTGAGACTACTTCAGCTAGCAGGAGATAAGCTAGATAGTTTATCTAAAGATTGTAAACACCTACAAATTCAATGAGAGATCGAAGAGAAGAAGAACAGCAATTCTAGAAACAGAAAATCCACCACTTTCTGAAAGGTAGGACTGGCAGAGAAGCGAATCCAAAGCGAGGGGAAGAATGACCATGGGGGGAGGGGCCGGCTCCTGGCAAGCAGCGGAGCAACAGAGCACAAAATCAGGACTTTTAAAAGTCTGTTCCGCTGAGGGACATCGCTCCAGTGGCTAAACCGGGGTGAAGCCCACGTGGGGTCAGCATGGCCTCAGGTCCCGCAGGGTCACGGAAGGATGGGGGAGTCTGAGTGTCGCAGAGCTCGCAGGTATTTGAACAGGGAAGCCAGCTACAGAGACAGAGCCGAGGAGTGAGCTCTCAGCTCAGGGTTACCTTGAACCAGTCGCAGGCTGGGTGAGCTCGGAGTGCAGCTGGAGGCCAGGGAAACGGGAGTAATTGGGCGCTGTTCTCTGAGGGTGCACTGAGGAGTGGGGCCCCGGGCTCTCAGATCCTCCAGGCAGGAGACCAAGAGGCTGCCATTTTCATTCCCGACCTCTGGAACTGTACGGAAAGCGCTCAGGGAACAAAAGCTCCCAAAAGCAAACCCAAGCGGATTACTCAGTCCGGCTTCTGGTAAGGGTGGTGCAATTCCACCTGGGGCAAAGACACTTGCAAATCACTACAACAGGTCCCCTCCCCAGAAGATCAACAAGAAATCCAGCCACGTCCAAGTTCACCTACCAAGGAGTGCAGTTTCAATACCAAGGAGAGCAGCGGAATTCCAGAAGAGGAGAAAGCAAAGCACGAAACTCTTGGATTTCACCCCATGATTCTTTAGTCTTGCAGTTAATTTAATTTTTTATTCTTTTTCAATTTTTTCCCTTCTGCTAAATTTTTTTAACTTTTACCCTTTTCTTTTTTAACGTTTTTAAAACTAGTTTATGTAATATATGTATATATTTTTTCTTTATTCTTTTTTTTAATTGTTTCTTTTCTTTTCTTTCTGAATCTATTTTTACCCACTTTCTCCTCCCTCATGATTTGGGATCTCTTCTGATTTGGTTAAAGCATATTTTCCTGGGTTTGTTGCCACCCTTTTAGTATTTTACTTTCTCCTTCATATACGCTTTTTTAAAAAAGATTTTTATTTATTTATTGGCAAGAGAGACAGTGAGAGAGCATGAGCGAGGAGAAGGTCAGAGGGAGAAGCAGACTCCCCGTGGAGCTAGGAGCCCGATGAGGGACTCGATCCCGGGACTCCGGGATCATGACCTGAGCCGAAGGAAGTTGTCCAACCAACTGAGCCCCTGCGTTCCTCCTTCATATACTCTTATCTAGACAAAATGACAAGGTGGAAAAATTCACCACAAAAAAAAAGAACAAGAGGTAGTACCGAAGGCTAGGGACCTAATCAATACAGACATTGGTAATATGTCAGATCTAGAGTTCAGAATGACGTAGAGATAAGCCAGTGGATGCAGTGTGTGGCTCTGTCCAACTAAGGAGATAAGTCTTCCAAATTTGGTGGGTCCAGATTCTTGGAGCCACCAGCACATACCTTCACTGTTGTAGCTACTTCCTGGTATGTAACAAATCATCTCCAAACTTGGTGGCTTACTCCAATTACCTTCTTGTTTATCTGTTCACAATCCTGTAATTTTGGTAAGGCTTGGCTGAGACAGTTCAACTCTGATCTACATGGCTGATAGTTTTGATCTGGACTCCAGGATGCACTTGCAAGATGGCCCCACTCTCATGGCTGGGAAGGTGGTGTTAACTGTTGGCTCGAAGCTCAGCTAAGGCTGTTAGCCAGGGGCCTCAGTTCCTCTCTGTGTGGTCTCTCCATATGTCTATATTAGATATCTCTCAGGGGGGCAGTCAAACTTCTTCCACGGTGACTGTCTTCTTCATGTGTGAATAAAAAAAAAAAAAAAAAAAAAAAAAAAGCTGCCAGGTCCTTTTAAGGCTTAGCATGGAAACTGGTACCCTGTCACTTCATCTATGTTCAATGGGTTAAAGAAGATCACAGAATCAGCTTTGATTCAAAGGGAAAGGGAAAATGCAGGGGTGTATGAACACTGGGAGTATAGTTCATTCAGAAGAATCACTGTCAAAGATAAGTCCAGGCTCCTTCAAGTTTTTACTAAAAGTTGAACTTCCACTAACCTTTCTAGCCAGCAAATAATGAGGTGATGTTGAGCATTGGCCTAGGAGTCAAGACACTGGAAGTTCTTACCTAGTTGGACTATTCATTAACTTCAGAGATTTGGAGAAGTGACCAGATTCTAAAGTTTGTCTGGATGAACTTTAAAGTAACCTCTAGTTTGAAAGTCAAAGTCTAAAGTCTTGGTAGGTTTCAGTTCCCAGGGAAGTCTTTACATTCTCCTTCATGAGTCTATCCCATTCTTTTTGAGCTGGTCTATCTTGATCTGCAACTGCCAAAAGGCCAACACAGTTATTTACTTAATTCCTGAGCTCTGCTGATCTCAGTCCCTCTGATTTGTCCTTTTGACCTGCTTCTTGCGAGCTGGATAACCTTGGGAAGCCACACAACTTCTCTTAGTCTAGGTGAAATGGGGATAAGAAACCCAGATTTATAGGCTGTCTTGAAGACTGATGGGAGAAGGAGCACAAAATTGCTTTGCAAAATGGTACTGGGATGAGATGGCATTGTCCAGCCACCCTAATGCCGCCAGCACTAGCATGTCATATTCAGGTTGTTCTTTCCATCTCCAGTCCTGGTGACAACCACTTACTAACCGACTTTGATTCTTATTTTTCCATTTTATACTGAGGGAATACATCTGTCACTCTCAAGACGTTCTAAGACTCCAGGATTTCCTTGCTGATAACCCTTGACAATCCAGTGGAATTATATAGCCTGCAACTACAGTAGGCAAACTCACAACCAGGGCTGAGATGGAATGGAGCAGAATTATACAAATGCAAAGGAAAGGAGGGGTTTTTTAAAATACTTTCTGAAAGTTAAAAATAAAAACATCTTAAACAATATTTTGTAAGGTGTCATCTTCAGATAGTTTACCCAACCAGACAGCAACTCAGGAACAAGGATTTTGTCCTTTATTTTTTTTTTTTAATTTCTACCCTTTCAGTGACTAGAAAAAGTGCCCAGAAAAAAAAAAAAAATCAGTTAATGCTTTTTGAATCAACGAATGAATGAGAAGAACCTTGAATTGTGAAGAGGCTCAGACAAAAGGCTTATTATTTGATTTAAAAAATGAACATGTACTTTGTCAAATGCTTTTTCAGCATCTATTGAGAGTATCATATGGTTCTTGTTCTTTCTTTTATTGATGTGTTGTATCGCATTGACTGATTTGCGGATGTTGAACCAACCTTGCAGCCCTGGAATAAATCCCACTTGGTCATGGTGAATGATCTTTTTAATGTACTGTTGAATCCTATTGGCTAGTATTTTGTTGAGTATTTTCGCATCTGTGTTCATCAAGGATATCGGTCTATAGCTCTCTTTTTTGGTGGGATCCTTGTCTGGTTTTGGGATCAAGGTGATGCTGGCCTCATAAAATGAGTTTGGAAGTTTTCCTTCCATTTCTATTTTTTGGAACAGTTTCAGGAGAATAGGAATTAGTTCTTCTTTAAATGTTTGGTAGAATTCCCCCGGGAAGCCGTCTGGCCCTGGGCTTTTGTTTGTTTGGAGATTTTTAATGACTGTTTCAATCTCCTTACTGGTTATGGGTCTGTTCAGGCTTTCTATTTCTTCCTGGTTCAGTTGTGGTAGTTTATATGTTTCTAGGAATGCATCCATTTCTTCCAGATTGTCAAATTTATTGCCGTAGAGTTGCTCATAGTATGTTCTTATAATAGTTTGTATTTCTTTGGTGTTATTTGTGATCTCTCCTCTTTCATTCATGATTTTATTTATTTGGGTCCTTTCTCTTGTCTTTTTGATAAGTCGGGCCAGGGGTTTATCAATTATATTAATTCTTTCAAAGAACCAGCTCCTAGTTTCGTTGATTTGTTCTATTGTTTTTTTGGTTTCTATTTCATTGATTTCCGCTCTGATCTTTATGATTTCTCTTCTCCTGCTGGGCTTAGGGTTTCCTTCTTGTTCTTTCTCCAGCTCCTTTAGGTGTAGGGTTAGGCTGTGTACCTGAGACCTTTCTTGTTTCTTGAGAAAGGCTTGTACCGCTATATATTTTCCTCTCAGGACTGCCTTTGTTGTGTCCCACAGATTTTGAACCGTTGTATTTTCATTATCATTTGTTTCCATGATTTTTTTCAATTCTTCTTTAATTTCCCGGTTGACCCATTCATTCTTTAGAAGGATACTATTTAGTCTCCATGTATTTGGGTTCTTTCCAAACTTCCTTTTGTGGTTGAGTTCTAGCTTTAGAGCATTGTGGTCTGAAAATATGCAGGGAGTGATCCCAATCTTTTGATACCGGTTGAGTCCTGATTTAGGACCGAGGATGTGATCTATTCTGGAGAATGTTCTATGTGCACTAGAGAAGAATGTGTATTCTGTTGCTTTGGGATGAAATATTCTGAATATATCCGTGATGTCCATCTGGTCCAGTGTGTCGTTTAAGACCTTTATTTCCTTGCTGATCTTTTGCTTGGATGACCTGTCCATTTCAGTGAGGGGAGTGTTAAAGTCCCCTACTATTATTGTATTATTGTTGATGTGTTTCTTTGATTTTGTTATTAATTGGTTTATATAGTTGGCTGCTCCCACGTTGGGGGCATAGATATTTAAAATTGTTAAATCTTCTTGTTGGACAGACCCTTTGAGTATGATATAGTGTCCTTCCTCATCTCTTATTATAGTCTTTGGCTTAAAATCTAATTGATCTGATATAAGGATTGCCACTCCTGCTTTCTTCTGATGTCCATTAGCATGGTAAATTCTTTTCCACCCCCTCACTTTAAATCTGGAGGTGTCTTCGGGCTTAAAATGAGTTTCTTGGAGGCAACATTTGACAAAGTACAGCATCCCTTCCTGATCAAAACTCTTCAAAGTGTAGGGATAGAGGGCACATACCTCAATATCATCAAAGCCATCTATGAAAAACCCACCGCAAATATCATTCTCAATGGAGAAAAACTGAAAGCTTTTCCGCTAAGGTCAGGAACACGGCAGGGATGTCCATTATCACCACTGCTATTCAACATTGTACTAGAGGTCCTAGCCTCAGCAATCAGACAACAAAAGGAAATTAAAGGCATCCAAATCGGCAAGGAAGAAGTCAAACTATCACTCTTCGCAGATGATATGATACTATATGTGGAAAACCCAAAAGACTCCACTCCAAAACTGCTAGAACTTATACAGGAATTCAGTAAAGTGTCAGGATATAAAATCAATGCACAAAAATCAGTTGCATTTCTCTACACCAACAGCAAGACAGAAGAAAGAGAAATTAAGGAGTCAATCCCATTTACAATTGCATCCAAAACCATAAGATACCTAGGAATAAACCTAACCAAAGAGACACAGAATCTATACTCAGAAAACTATAAAGTACTCATGAAAGAAATTGAGGAAGACACAAAGAAATGGAAAAATGTTCCATGCTCCTGGATTGGAAGAATAAATATTGTGAAAATGTCTATGCTACCTAAAGCAATCTACACATTTAATGCAATTCCTATCAAAGTACCATCCATCTTTTTCAAAGAAATGGAACAAATAATGCTAAAATTTATATGGAACCAGAAAAGACCTCGAATAGCCAAAGGGATATTGAAAAAGAAAGCCAACGTTGGTGGCATCACAATTCCGGATTTCAAGCTCTATTACAAAGCTGTCATCATCAAGACAGCATGGTACTGGCACAAAAACAGACACATAGATCAATGGAACAGAATAGAGAGCCCAGAAATAGACCCTCAACTCTATGGTCAACTAATCTTCGACAAAGCAAGAAAGAATGTCCAATGGAAAAAAGACAGCCTCTTCAATAAATGGTGCTGGGAAAATTGGACAGCCACATGCAGAAAAATGAAATTGGACCATTTCCTTACACCACACACAAAAATAGACTCAAAATGGATGAAGGACCTCAATGTGCGAAAGGAATCCATCAAAATCCTTGAGGAGAACACGGGCAGCAACCTCTTCGACCTCTGCCGCAGCAACATCTTCCTAGGAACAACGCAAAAGGCAAGGGAAGCAAAGGAAAAAATGAACTATTGGGATTTCATCAAGATCAAAAGCTTTTGCACAGCAAAGGAAACAGTTAACAAAATCAAAAGACAACTGACAGAATGGGAGAAGATATTTGCAAACGACATATCAGATAAAGGACTAGTGTCCAGAATCTATAAAGAACTTAGCAAACTCAACACCCAAAGAATAAATAATCCAATCAAGAAATGGGCAGAGGACATGAACAGACATTTCTGCAAAGAAGACATCCAGAAGGCCAACAGACACATGAAAAAGTGCTCCATATCACTCGGCATCAGGGAAATACAAATCAAAACCACAATGAGATATCACCTCACACCAGTCAGAATGGCTAAAATCAACAAGTCAGGAAATGACAGATGCTGGCGAGGATGCGGAGAAAGGGGAACCCTCCTACACTGTTGGTGGGAATGCAAGCTGGTGCAACCTCTCTGGAAAACAGCATGGAGGTTCCTCAAAATGTTGAAAATAGAACTGCCCTATGACCCAGCAATTGCACTATTGGGTATTTACCCTAAAGATACAAATGTAGTGATCCAAAGGGGCACATGCACCCTAATGTTTATAGCAGCAATGTCTACAATAGCCAAACTATGGAAAGAACCTAGATGTCCATCAACAGATGAATGGATCAAGAAGATGTGGTATATATACACAATGGAATACTATGCAGCCATCAAAAGAAATGAAATCTTGCCATTTGCGACAACATGGATGGAACTAGAGCGTATCATGCTTAACGAAATAAGTCAAGCAGAGAAAGACAACTATCATACGATCTCCCTGATATGAGGAAATGGTGATGCAACATGGGGGCTTAAGTGGGTAGGAGAAGAATCAATGAAACAAGATGGGATAGGGAGGGAGACAAACCATAAGTGACTCTTAATCTCACAAAACAAACTGAGGGTTGCTGGGGGGAGGGGGTTAGGGAGAAGGGGGTGGGGTTATGGACATTGGGGAGGGTATGTGCTTTGGTGAGTGCTGTGAAGTGTGTAAACCTGGTGATTCACAGACCTGTACCCCTGGGGATAAAAATATATGTTTATAAAAAAAAAAATGAACATGTAAGTGCTGGAGAAAAACCTCAATTGGTATCTTTTGGATAGGTTATTTAAGCCAAACCTTTTACACTGTGGGGTGTTATTTTGGTGTTTTTTGACTGTTATAGTGGAATTATTAATTTGATTTATAATCATCTGAATTGTGACTTTAACTTTTGAAAAGGACCCATAAACTCTTCATGGTTTTGGTCTCACAGAAAGCAGAGGAAGCAAAATATGCCCAGAACAAACTGCTGAGTCACATGTTATGTCTTTTCCCTTAGCCAACATTCCTAATCCAGTATCACTGACAATTCAGAACGGAGCAATATCTAACCTGATGTGATGGCAGCATCCATGAATACGCCCCCTATTACTGAAGAGTACATGTCACCAATGTGTGAGATAAACGGTTCTTGGATATTGCTTTGACCTATTCTGATGGTGTTCAGATTCAATGAGGTAAAACCATGAGAAACTCAGCTGTGTCAACCCCTCCTAGGTGACACATGGAGAAATCAAGTGTGCACAATCTTAGCAAGAAGAAGTTGCCTTGTTTGTATTTTCTGGAAGTGGAGGAGAAGAGAAAAACAAAATAGTAGTCAGTGAACAACATTTTTGTACCAAGCATTGTGTTCGATCCTTTCTCTACTCATTTACTCCTTAGAATGAATAGCCTAATGTGAGTTTCTCTCCATTTTATAAATGAAGAAAACAGAGGCTTGGAGAATTGAGTCACCCACTTAAGATTACATAGCTAGTAAGGGGAAAGGACTGGGATTCAGACCCTCTGCTTTTGCCCTCATTCTGTCCTGCTTCTATAGAGTCTCTTCCAGCTTTGGCCTCATCACATTTTACTATCAGTTGGCCCTGTTTTTATAAGGTTACAAGAACATCATATATTTCTGCAACCCTTACATTACAGTACAGCCACAAGCACAAACCTGAGGGGAAGCCACACAAAACCAGACTGCTTCTGGTGATCTTCACACAGTCCATTGCGTTTTCTTCCTTACTCTGCCTGTGGTGTGTTGAGACATTTTCCCCAGTTCAGATGTCACCTCCTCCAGTGAGCCTTCTCTGATCCTCCCCTCATCTCTACTGCCCAGTCCTTCCTGGTATCTCCCATAATGTCCTGCCTGTATTGCTATTGTTAATTATTATTATCTACTTAGGTATCCATCTCCTGCACTAGACTGTGAGCTCTCTGAGCTCAGGCCTATGTCTGAATTCTCAGCTAGACTGTGACTTTTCTGAGGATCAAGACTGTGTCCTCATTCTGTTTGTAACTTCAGTTGTGGGCGTAAACTAGCACAGAGTAGGGACTCAGTGAAGTCTACTGATTGGATCAAAAACATTACTCAGAATGATTTGAAAATGTGTGTCTCATGGAGGGGACATCAATTTAGAGAAAGAAATTTAGAGAAAAGAAGGAACATGAAGACATAGAAAGAAGGGTAATATAAAGGGAAGTACTTAGTAATGTTCTCTGTGGTGTTTGAATTATTCAATTTTGGTTAAACAGAAAAAACAATAGGATTCAGTTCTTTCCAGTTATTCACTAAGATGATTTTAATAATTGCCTAATTGACACATATCCTATGTCTAAGTGATAATCAGGGGTTTCCCAGTTAACATATGGGAAAAAACAAAAAACTATCAGCTCTAAGTCTTCCTTAAAGATTAACTGAAAGCAGTAAACTATGTCTTCAAATCATCTTAATAAAATACAAGATCTTAATTATAGATTAACCCAATGGGTGGTTCATTTTCATATTCCAGGACATATGTTAATTTATGTCACATGAATCCTAAATGATAATTCACCTTGTTATTTTCTTTGTTATTGTTTACTCCTTATTGTTGTTATTTTAGCTACTCAGCATCCAACTTTCCTTTCTCCAATAATACACTCCATTATTTTAGGGGTGGGGTATTTCTTATCCTGTATAGGTGTCTTGGTGGAGGAGGTCCTACGTACAAAGAGAATTAACACCTCAGATTTTCTGACCCAGAGCTGCCAGGTGGGTGGACACACGAGCTAGGTAGCCATCTAAGACTTAGCCAACTGGATGTTCTTGAGACTTTGAACTTGAAGATGTGTAGGACGGTGGAAGTTCTTTCATTGTCATGGAAGTCTTTGTATGCTGACCCATGTGTTCTGCTCTATGACTTTTCTAGGCCTCCCAGTGCTACCTTAGATCTAATTTTCTCATTGTTTTCCAGGACTGCATCTCCAACCTTCCACTGATTTTGGGAATCTGGAATTCTCTGCATGAGTCATCTTTACCTAAGTAGCCAGTCAATTTCTGTTGCTTAAAACTGAGAATTTTGTCTGAAATACAGAGTCTCCATTTAGGACATACATTTACATGTAGATAAGTAAAAGAATTTGCATTCTTGTGTCATGATTAGTAAGAATTAGTGTTCTCTAAGAATTATTTTGAGATTCATTTTTCTAGAAAATTACAAGATATAGAAGCAAAACTGTGTGATGGACTTCTCCATTTAAATGAATAGTTTTTGTGGGACATCATATAATCTATATTTATTTTTTATAATTTATTTTTTTTATTAACATATAATGTATTTTTAGCCCCAGGGGTACAGGTCTGTGAATCGCCAGGTGTACACACTTCACAGCACTCACCATATCACATACCTTCGCCAATGTCCATAACCCAACCACCTTATCCCCACCCCACCCCCCACCGCCAAGCAACCCTCAGTTTGTTTTGTGAGATTAAGGGTCTCTTGGGGCACCTGGGTGGCTCAGTGGGAGATTAAGGGTCTCTTATGGTTTGTCTCCCTCCCAATCCCATCTTCTTTCATTTATTCTTTTCCTACCCCCCAAACTCCCCACGTTGCCTCTCAACTTCCTCATATCAGGGAGATCATATCATAATTGTCTTTCTCTGACTGACTTATTTCACTAAGCATAATACTCTCTAGTTCCATCCGTGTAATCACAAAAGGCAAGATTGCATTTTTTGATGGCTACACAGTATTCTATTGTATATATATATACCACATCTTCCTTCTCTAGTCATCTGTTGAAGGACATGTAGGTTCTTTCCATAGTTTGGCTATTGTGGACATTACTGCTACAAACTTTTGGGTGACGTGCCCCTTCCGATCACTACGTTTGTATATTTAGGATAAATACCCAATAGTGCCATTGCTGGGGCATAGGGTAGCTCTATTTTCAATTTTTTGAGGAAAATCCATGCTGTTTTCCAGAGTGGTTGCACCAACTTGCATTCCCACCAACAGTGTAGGAGGGTTCCCATTTCTCTGCATCCTCACCAACATCTGTCATTTCCTGACTTGTTAATTTTAGTCATTCTGACTGGTGTGAGGTTGTATCTCATTGTGGTTTTGATTTGTATTTCCCTGATGCCGAGTGATGTGGAACACTTTTTCATGTGTCTGTTACCCATCTGGATGTCTTCTTTGCAGAAATGTCTGTTCATGTCCTCTGCTCATTTATTGATTGGATTATTTGTTCTTTGGGTCTTGAGTTTGCTGAGCCCTTTATAGATTTTGGCTTGCTGAGCCCTTTATAGATTTTGGATACTAGCCCTTTGTCTGATATCTTCAAATTTGTAGAAGATATCTGCAAATATCTTCTCCCACTCTTTCAGTTGTCTTTTGGTTTTGTCAACTGTTTCTTTTGCTGTGCAAAGGCTTTTGATCTTGATGAAGTCCTAATAGTTCATTTTGCCCTTGCTTCCTTTGCCTTTGTCAATATTCCTAGGAAAAAGTTGCTGTGGCTGAGGTCGAAGAGGTTGCTTCCTGTATTCTCCTCATAGATTTTGATGGATTCCTTTCTCACATTAAGGTCCTACATCCATTTTGAGTCTTTTTTCGTGTGGTGTGAGGAAATGATCCAGTTTCATTTTTCTGCATGGGGCTGTCCAATTTTCCCAACAGAAGTTGCTGAAGAGACTGTCTTTTATCCATTGGACATTCTTTCCTGCTTTGTTGAAGATTAGTTGACCATAGAGTTGAGGGTCTATTTCTGGGCTTTCTATTCTGTTCCATTGATCTATGTGTCTGTTTTCATGCCAGTATCATACTGTCTTGATGATGACAGCTTTGTAATAGAGCTTGAAGTCTGGAATTGTGATGCCACCAACTTTGGTTTTCTTTTTCAATATTCCTCTGGCTATTCGAGGTCTTTTATGGTTCCATATAAATTTTAGGACTATTTGTTCCATTTCTTGGAACAAAATGGATGGGATTTTGATAGGGATTGCATTATACGTGTAGATCGGTTTAGGTAGCATAGCATTTTCACAATATTTGTTTTTCCAATCCATGAGCATGGGACATTTTTCCATTTATTTGTCTCAATTTCTATCATGAGTACTTTATAGTTTTCTGAGTATAGAGTCCTTGCCTCTTTGGTTAGGTTTATTCCTAGTTATCTTATGGTTTGGGGTGCAACTGTAAATGAGATTGACTCCTTAATTTTTCTTTCTTCTGTCCTGTTGTTGGTGTAGAGACATGCAACTGATTTCTGTGCATTGATTTTATATCCTGACACTTAACTGAATTCTTGTACAAGTTCTAGCAGATTTGGAGTGGAGCCTTTTGGGTTTTCCACAAATAGTATCATATCACATCATATCATCTGTGAAGAGTGATAATCAACTTATTCTTTGGATTTGGATGCCTTTAGTTTCTTTTTGTTGCCTGATTGCTAAAGCTTGGACTGCTAGTACTATGTTGAATAGCAGTGATGATAATGGATATCCCTGCTGTGTTCCTGACCTTAGTGAAAAAGCTTTCAGTTTTTCTCCATTGAGAATGATATTCACGGTGGATTTTTCATAGACGGCTTTGATGATATTGAGGTTAACATATGGTTCTTGTTCATTCTTTTATTAATGTACTGTATCACATTAATTGATTTGCGGATATCTAACCAACCTTGCAGCCCTGTTGCAACCAGCCAGTTGACATGGTGAATAATCCTTTTAAAATACTGTTGGATACTATTGGCTAGTATTTTGGTGAGAATTTTTGCATCTGTGTTCATCAAGGATATTGGTTTGTAATTCTCTTTTTTGATGAGATCTTTGTCTGGTTTTGGGATCAAGGTGATGCTGGCCTCATAAAATGAGTTTGGAAATTTTCATTCCATTTCTATTTTTTGGAGCAGTTTCAGGAGAATAGGAATTAATTCTTCTTTAAATGTTTGGTAGAATTCCGCTGGGAAGACGTCTAGCCCTGGGCTCTTGTTTGTTGGGAGATTTTTGATGACTGCTTCAATCTCCTTACTGGTTATGGGTCTGCTCAGGTTTTCTATTTCTTCCTGGTTCAACTGTGGTAGTTTATACATCTCTAGGAATGCATCGATTTCTTCCGGATTGTCAAATTTGCTGGCATATATTTGCTCATAATATGTTCTTATAATTGTTTGTATTTCTTTGGTGTTGGTTGTGATCTCTCCTCTTTCATTCATGATTTAATTTATTTGAGCTCTTTCTCTTTTCTTTTTGGTAAGTCTGGCCAGGAGTTTATCAATCTTATTAATTTTTTTAAAGCTTTTATTTATTTATTTGACAGACAGAGATCACAAGTAGCCAGAGAGGCAGGCAGAGACAGAGGAAGGGAAAACAGGCTCCCTGCTGATCAGAATGCCCAATGGGGGGTTCAATCCCAGGACCCTGGGATCATGACCTGAGCTGAAGGCAAAGGCTTTAACCCACCGAGACACCCAGTGCCCCAATCTTAGTAATTCTTACAAGGAACCAAAGTTTTATTGTTTTATTGTTTCAAGGAACCTAGTTTTATTGTTTTGTTCTATTTTTGTTTGTTTGTTTGTTGGTTTGTTTCTATTTCATTGACTTATGCTCTGATATTTATTATTTCTCTTCTCCTGTTGGGTTTAGGCTTTCTTTGTTGTTCTTTTCCAGCTTCTTTAGGTGTATGTGTAGGTTGTGTATTTGAGATCTTTCTTGTTTCTTGGGAAAGGCTTGTACTGCTGTATATTTTCCTCTTAGGACTGCCTTTGCTGTGCCCCACAGATTTCTAAGTGTTGTGTTTTCATTATCATTGGTTTCCATGGATTTTTTTCAATTCTTCTTTAATTTTCTGGTTAACTCATTCATTCTTTAAAGGATGCTCTTTCATCTCCATGTATTTGGGGTCTTTCCAAATTTCCTCTTGAGACTGAGTTCTAGCTCAAACCATTGTGTTCTGAAAATATGCAGGAAATGATCCCACTCTTTTGATACTGGTTGAAACCTGATTTATGACCCAGGATGTGATCTATTCTGGAGAATATTCCATGTGCACTGGAGAAGAATGTGTATTCTGTTGCTTTGGGGTGTAATGTTCTGAATACATCTGTGATGTCCATCTGTTCCAGTTTGTCATTTAAGGCCTTTATTTCCTTGTTGATCTTTTGCTTGGATGATCTACCCATTTCAGTGAGGGGAGTGTTAAAGTCCCCTTCTATTATTGTATTATTGTTGATGTGTTTCTTTGATTTTGTTATTAATTGGTTTATATAGTTGGCTGCTCCCATGTTAGGGGCACAGATTTTTTAAATTGTTAGATATTCGGGGAACCTGGGTGGCTCAGTGGGTTAAGCGTCTGCCTTTGGCTCAGGTCATGATCTCAGAGTCCTGGGATCCAGCCCCACACCAGGCACTCTCTTCATCAGGGAGCCTGCTTCCCCCCCATCTCTCTGCCTGCCTCTCTGCCTACTTGTGATTTCTCTGTCAAATAAAAAAAATTCTAAAATTGTTAGATCTTCTTGTTGAACAGACTTTTTGAATATGATATAGTGTCCTTCCTCATCTCTTATTATACTCTTTGGCTCAAAATCGAATGGATCTGATATAAGGATTGACACCCCAGCTTTCCTTTGATGTCCACAAGCATGGTAAATTGTTTTCCACCCCCTCACCTTAAATCCAGAGGTGACTTTGGGCCTAAAATGACTTTCTTGTAGACAGCATATTGATGGCTTTTGTTTTTTTATCCATTCTGATACCCTTTGTCTTTTGATTGGGGGCATTTAGCCCATTTACATTCAGGGTAACTATTGAGAAATATGAATTTAGTGTCATTGTATTGCCTGTAAGGTGACTATTACGGTATATTGTCTCTGTTCCTTTCTGATCTACTAACTTTAGGGTTTCTCTTTGCTTAGAGGACCCCTTTCAATATTTCCTGTAGAGCTGGTTTGGTGTTTACAAATTCTTTCAGTTTTTGTTTGTCCTGGAAGCTTTTTTTCTCTCCTCCTATTTTCAATGATAGCCTAGCTGGATATAGCATTCTTGGCTGCAAGTTTTTCTCATTTAATGCTCTGAATATATCATGCTGGTTCTTTCTGGCCTGCCAGGTCTCTGTGGATAAGTCCACTGCCAATCTAATATTTTTAACATTATAAGTTACGAAGTTCTTGTCCCGGGCTGCCTTCAGGATTTTCTCTTTGTCACTAAGGCTTGAAAATTTTACTATTAGATGATGGGGTGTGGACCTATTGTTATTAATTTTGAGAAGGGTTCTCTGTGCCTCTCGGATTTTTATTTTGATGCTTGTTCCCTTTGCCATATTGGGGAAATTCTCTACAATAATTCTCTCTGGTATACCTTCTGCTCCTCTTTCTCTTTCATCTTCTTCTGGAATCTGAATTATTCTAATGTTTCATCTTATGGTATCACTTATCTCTTGAATTCTCCCCTCATGGTCCAGTAGTTGTTTCTCTCTCTTTTGCTCAGCTTCTTTATTCTCTGTCATTTGGTCTTTTATGTCACTAATTCTCTCTTTGCATCATTTTTCCAAGCAGTAAGAGCCTCCATTTTTTATTGCACCTCATTAATAGCTTTTTCAATTTCAGCTTGGTTAGATTTTAGTTCTTTTATCTCTCCAGAAAGGGCTTTGATTTCTCCAGACAGGGTTTCTCTATTATCTAGAACCTTGAGAATCGTCATTCCAATCTCTAGATCTGACATATTACCAATGTCTGTATTGATTAGGTCCCTAGCCTTTGGTACTGCCTCTTGTTTGTTTGTGTTTTGTTTATTTGTTTTTTTTTTTTTGTGGTGAGTTTTTCTGCCTTGTCATTTTATCCAGATGAATATATTAAAAATGTGCCAAAGACCCCAGGAAAATATGCTTTAACCAAATCAGAAGAGGCCCCAAATTTTGGGGGTAAGAGAGAGGATAAAAAGTTCAGGGAAAAAAAAAAAGGAAAAATATAAAAAAGGAAAATATAATTAGACTGGTGAAGAGAACAGAGTCACAGAGTCACCCACTTAATTTGGGAGTCTTTTGGTCTCTTAGAAGAAACTACCTTCCAAAATTTTATAGAATAAAAAAATACACACACACACACACACACACACACACACAATACACAAAATAAGGGTAAACACGATGAAGGGATGGAATATGACAATAAAGATGAAATTTTTTAAAAAATTCTAAAATAGGAGTGGATAAGATAAGTTGATTGGAAGTATAAAGGAATAAAAAGTGGAGAGAATTTACTCAGGCTGGAGACTAGAGCAAAGCCCTGTGCCTGATTTATGGTATATTTTGATCTATTAGAAGAAGTTGTATCCCAGATTATTTTTAGAAGAGAAAACCTTATGTGTATAAATAAAATCAAGTTACATACAATAAAGGATAAAATATGACTATATTAAGGAAGGTTCAAAAATATTTTTATGAGAGGTATTGTTAAACTAGTTAAAAATGGTAAAAGGGAAAGATTAAAAATTTAAAAAAATTAGCATAAGAAAAAATAAAATTAAAAAAAATTAAATTAACTTTTTAAGACTAAAGAATCATGGGGAGAAAGGCCTGAATTCCATGCTTTGCTTTCTCCTCCTCTGGAATTCCACTGTTCTCCTTGGTAAGTGAACTTGGTCTTGGCTGGATTTATTGCTGATCCTCTGGGGGAGGGACCTACTGTAGTGATTCTCAAGTGTCTTTGCCCAATGCAGAATTTCACCACCCTTACCAGGAGCTGGGTTAAGTAATCTACTCGGGTTCACTTTCAGGAGACTTTGTTCCCTGAATGCTTTCCATAGAGTTCTGGAGGACGGGAAGGAAAATGGCTGTCTCCCATTCTCTGGCCCAGAGCAGCAGAGAGCTTGGGGCCCCACTCCTCAGTGCACCCTTGGAGGAAAGCGCTCAATCACTCCTGTCTCCCTGGCCTTTGGCCATGCTCCGAGATCACCCAGCCTGCGGCCAAGCTTCTCTGTCTCTGGCACACAGCCCTGTCTGGAGTCTCCAAACCCAGCAGATCCCTGTGCTCTTCCACGGGGGGGGTCCTCCGGATCTTGTGTGATCCACGCAAAGAGCAGTGGCTTGACTGTCCCATGGATCACAGTTTAAGGTAACCCGGAGTTGAGAGCTCACTCCTTGGCTCTTCCAGGGGGGGTCCTCCAAATCTTGTGTGATCCCCGCAAAGAGCAGTGGCTTGACTGTCCCATGGATCACAGTTTAAGGTAACCCGGAGTTGAGAGCTCACTCCTTGGCTCTTCCAGGGGGGGTCCTCCAAATCTTGTGTGATCCACGCAAAGAGCAGTGGCTTGACTGTCCCATGGATCACAGTTTAAGGTAACCCGGAGTTAAGAGCTCACTCCTTGGCTCTGTCTCTGTAGCTGACTTCACCGCTCTAACACCTGCAAGCTCTGTGACACTCAGACACCCCCGATCCTTCTGTGATCCCACAGGACCTGAGAACACGCTGTCCCAGCATGGCCTTCACCCCGACTTAGCCTCTGGAGCGATGTCCCTCAGTGGAGCCGACTTTAAAAAGTTCTGATTTTGTGCTCCATTGCTCAGCTGCTTGCAGGGAGCTGGCCCCTCCCCCTGCAGTCTATCTTCCTGTGGCTTTGGATTCATTTCTCCACAGGTCCTGTCTTCTAGAAAGTGGTTGATTTTCCACTCCTAGAATTGCTGATCTTCTTCTCTTTGATCTCCTGTTGGATTTGTAGGTGTTTGGAATGGTTTGATAAACTAGCTCATCTCCTGCTACCTAATGTCATCTCAGCCTGCTACTCCTCCGCCATCTTGACTCCTCCTCCTCCTCCACTCATTTTCAGAAAATCTAGCACCTCGTTCTAAATTATGGAGTACATCTTACCTAATATTAAACCTAATAGTGGCATTTTGTGTAATGGGGAAAGAGGTGAGGTCATGAGCACATTTTCACAGGCTTCTCACCTATGAAACTTTATCTCTCTCCAGCCTTTGTACATCGTCCTGCTACGCAAGTTGGATTTACTATCTAGAGAGTTTCCATGATTCTTTATTTTTCCGACGTTATCATTCAAAGACAATTTTTTGAATTCACAAAAGGTTATGGCCTCACATTTTTGTAATGTTGATGTGTTACCAGGATTTACTACTGAAATGTTAATACTGTTCTGATGTTAAAAAGAAAAGAAAAGAAAAGAAAATATATCCAAAGCAGATGACATTGTGATTGAAATGCACAGCTGCAAAGATATTTGCTTGAGTAAATTTAGAAAAGTGATTAAGTTTTTTCCCCTTAAAGCATTTCTTTGTTATCAAGTGTCCATCAGACATATCAAAATGGCTAGCATATTTTTGAAAACTTTTCCAAGTCTGTCCTGAAGTGAAATTCTCATATAAAATGATTTATAATCAAGTTCAAAGTATTAAATCTCCTCATTTAACAGATACTTGGAAAGAAAAGACTATTTGGAAATCTTTCTGGAGGAGAAAAACATGTTTTTGGTGTCTACAGTAATATAGCATCTGGAAAACAAGGACATTGGGTTTCTTGTTTCTTAGGTGTTGAGCTGGCATTTCATTCTTAGGGAGGGGCATCCTTCTTTTCTTAGGAATTTTAGATAGATGCGGATTCTCAGGGGCACAGGATACACATTGAATGAATTTAAAATTTTAGGGTAAGAGTTTATATAAAAAATTAATTTATTAGATCAATGCTTTCCTTTTTAAGAAAATAAGAATGCAAAGATCAATAAAAATAGTCTATGTCACAGAAGTTCACTGGGGCTGGCTCTCTGTGGCAATATCCAAATGAAGATCCACAGTGCATCTAGCATACAAAAAGATCTTACTTCTGAGGACAGGCACAATGAGCTTATCTGATAAAAAAAATTTGCATCAAAAAAGTTAAATTTTCACACATATTAAAATTAATAGAATAATCATGACAACTAGGACTGATGTGCAGGCACAAGATAATTTAGTCAACCTGAAGAAACCCCAAATCCTTCCAAACTGAAAAACTCTGATGAGTGACAACTAGAAAGTAAAATACCTTAACCTTTAGATTATCTGGAAACTTAGAACTGGCAGTTCTAAACATATAGAAACATTCCAATATGGATGTTCAAAAGGTAAACAAATGATCTCTGATAGCAGAGACTGAATTTGGGGTCAAGAAATGGTTAAAATTAGATGGGGAAGATCTACCAGGCATTTCTCCTTTGTGTCTGGTAGCAACACCCCTGTAAGAGGAGTTGAAGGGAATCACAGTGGATGTGTGGGGCAGATTGTGGTTTCATAAACAGCGAATAAGCTCTTTAAGAAGACAGGGAGGTCTCTTTATATTTTAGAAAGATTTCTGAGGGAAGAAGGGTAGAGTTTTAACATTTGGATTCATAACACATTAGTTAAATTGAAAACATTGTACTAAACAACATTCCTTAATAATGCTCATGGAGATATTAATGAAGAAATGAATGATTTTGTTTATTCCACAAATAGTGATTGATTGCTGACCCTGACCCTGTGCTGGGTATAAGCCCAACAATGAGGAATGGTAGAATTGTTTGATAAATATTTAACATCAATAACGGCAGGAGTTGCAGTTTCCACATGGCCCTTGAAACAACAATTTTCTGCAAAATAGAAAAGAATGGGAATTAGAAAACTATGGTCATCACAGTTTAATGGTATGACTTGTTCATTAAATATGTGTTGGTTTGAATATATGTAAATTGGATACAAAAACAAAACAGAACAAAAATCTGAAATTCTCCTGCAGACAACATCAAGAATTGATAAGTGTTTCTCTCATTCTTTGGGACCTTTTGGTCTCTCATTTCCCTCACTCAGACCTGGTTTCTTGGGCTCTGTCTTCCTGAAGATGTGAATTCAATTTTCTGTCATCAGGAAAACATGATCCTTTCTGGTATGTGACGTATGGGGGGGGGGGGAATTATAAAGCTCTAAATCCCTGCACTCTTCCCTGGTTAGAATCATGAAACACATAGCCAGTTCAGATCAGGTTCCCCATTTGTTACTGAGAAAGGGTCTTAGCCATCTGGGGCTATCACATTCTCTTCTTTAAAAAAAAAAAATACCCACCCAGGGAGACCTGGGTGACTTAGTCCATTAAGCACGTGCCTTCAGCTCAAGTCCTGATCCCAGGGTCCTTGGATGATAATCAGCCTAGAGACAAGATGGGGCTCCCTGCTCAGCAGGGAGACTGATTATTCTTCTCCCTCTGCCCCATCCCTCTCCCTTTACACCCCTTCCCCTTCTCTCACTCTCTCTTTCAAATAAATAAGCTAAAAACAAAAACAAAAGCAAACAAACAAAAACCCAACCCTGCTCCAAATCGTCAAAAGTACACGTATGTTTTCTACTGGAAACACCCACCTAGGACATCACAAAGCATTCTTTTGAGTATCATTATGGATTCTTGAATGTTATTTATTCAAGGTCTTATAATCAATATTGGTCATTCTGATCTTGCTAGACAGTCACACTGGGTTGTCTCCAGCATCTGGTGGTATTCATTTTCCAGGGCTGCTACAACAAAGTACCACAAACAAGGTGGCTTAAAATAACAGACATTTATTTTCTGATTTCTTAAGTTCAGAAGTCTAAAATCAAGGTGTTGGTGCTCCCTCTGGACAACCCCCTGACAGAATCCTTTCTTGTTTCTTCTAGCTTCTGGTGGCTCCAGGATCACTTGGCTTATGGCTACATGACTCCAATCTCTGCCTCCATTTTCACATGGCCTTCTCTGTGTCTTTTACTCTTCTGTCTTATATAAATAGAAGACAGTCATTAGATTTATGGACCACCCAGATCATCGAACATGATTTCCTTTTTCTAAGAAATAGTTGCAATCCCATGTTCCTTGGATTCGGATATGGACATTTCTATCATCCAGGCATGCAAACACATTTCTTCTCATTGTTAGAGGTTTTCTATTTTTCTATAGAACTAGCTCTTATTCCATTTTCTGTAATAAACTTTTAACAAGTGCGTCTGGAGGTCAAATATTATGCTAATTATGAGAATACAAAGCTATTTCATATCTCTTGGGTTTGTCCCCAAGGTACAGGTTCCCTTGAATGAGAAAAATGGTGCTCCAAGTGTATGGAAAGCCCATGATTTTAAGGAGCCAGCTTAATTAAGTACTCGCTCAAATGTCCACATTTGGAGCGTCAGAGGATCGAGAGGCCAGTAAATAATCCTACAGATCTCTTGTAAGAAATCTCCATGCCATTTTCCTTTTCAAAGTTTTGTTCCAGGTTTCAGGCACCTAATCTGCAAAAGCATACCAGCCTGAGAGTCAGGTCCCTCAGGTTCTATTTCTGGTTCTGCTACTGGATTGCTGTGGGACCTTGCACACCACAGGGAAGATGGGTGCACTTCCTACAAAGCAAGAGACAAGAGCCTGAGGAGCCCTCTAGGCAAGGCTACTTCATACCCCAGTGAAGCTGGATCCCAGGAACCAAGTGTACCGGTTGGACTCCTCACGCAGAGTCTAGGGATGCTCTTCCTGCTGCCAAAGCCACTGATGTTCGTGTGAAGCTGGAGCTCTGATTTTAGTTTGGTCAAAGGGACCCGGACTCCCTCCTTTGTGTGAATCCTAGAAGTCAAAAGGAAAAGTAGTTTGCATTTTAAAGATTTTATGCATTTATTTGACAGAGGGAAATCACAAGTAGATGGAGAGGCAGGCAGAGAGAGAGAGAGCGAAGCAGGCTCCCTGCTGAGCAGAGAGCCGGATGCGGGACTCGATCCCAGGACCCTGAGATCATGACCTGAGCCGAAGGCAGCGGCTTACCCACTGAGCCACCCAGGCGCCCCAATAGTTTGCATTTTAAAGCCTTGACTTTTTCTTACTGACATGTTCTTGTGGTTCACGTTGCACTAGAGGAAAATGGGCTGGTGGCCCAGAGCAAGGAGTGAAGGGTTGGGAACTCTGGGCCTCTTCCTGGAGGGGGCAGGCGGGTGCTGTCCAGCAACTTGGGGACTCTGGGAAGGTTAAGTCCCCGCACCTCGCCCCCTAAGGAACTACATTTCCCGAGAGGCCTTGACACCCACTGCCTGGGGAGGAGGAAGAAGGAGCTCAGAGCCGGCCCGCGAACTAGCGCCTCCGTTGGCATGTCCAAGTGGGCTGCGCTCGCATCCGCAGGGCTGGCTCGCATCTCTGGCAGTGCAGCGAGGATTCCGCGTGGACACTGCCTTTTTGCCCCTGGATTTCGCAGTACCCGCCCCGCCCCTCCTCCCCAGAGCCTCTGCTGAGGCGGCTGCGGCGGCTGCGGCGCAGGCAATGGGCGTGGCCGCCAGCGGTTGGCGAGGGGTCCGCGCAACAGGGACCCGGATCCTATGCGGTTATTCGCAAGGCGCAGGCACCCCTGCCCTGCCAGCGGGCGGTTTCCAGCGGCGGCGGGACGTTCCCTGGAAGGAGCCACGGGGTTGCGAAGAAGTCCACCCAGAAGGTGCTGGACCCCGAGAAGGACGGACTGACGCGCCTGAAGCACCTGTAGGCGCTGCTGGGTGAGGCCCGCTCTGGGACCCCGGGTTCGGGCGTTCCTACCCTGATGTGGGCCGGGGGAGGGTGGGGGCTGGGATGCCCACGGCATGAGGGGGGGCGTGGGGGTGGAGTAAGACCCTCCTTTCCAGGGCCCAGCATTGTTCCCGACTGCGGGCAGTCTGGCCTCGGACTCTGCCCTGTCGCCCAGAACGTAAACTCACGCCGGATTTGAGCCTGGTCACCTCAAGGCCGGCGGAGCCGCCACTTTCCTCTCCCTGGCAAATCCTGCATTCCAGGTGCTACACAGACACACACGCACACACACTCACACACAAAATAAACTGACACCTCCCCCTCTCGTTTTTTAATTTTTATTTCTGACTCTGACACCCGAAGTAGAGTCTCCAAGTGTTCCCAGCCCAGACTTAACTGAACTGTCCTCTCTTCTGTGGGCTCCCTCCCCTTAAATTTTAGTTTTACTTTTGAGTTGGAGTCTTCAGAGAGACCGAGCCTCCCAGTGCTCCCAGGATAAATTTAATTGAGCTGCCATCTATCTTCCCACGCTCCTCTTATTTTTATTTTGGGTCTGGCCGCTTGGGCTTCCTTGTGTGGTTGGTGTGCAGGGGGCTCCTCCTGTTTGTGGAGGGAGGGGTGGCTTTTCTGGGTTCAAGGAGGCTGCTGCTTCTTTCTTGCCAGGATGACAGTGAGAGTTCTTGGCCGCCTTTCGCTTTTGTGGACTGCTGGGTGGAGGTTCTATGGAGCCCAGGGGGCCTGCAGGGACCTGGGATGAAGCTCATCCTGGTGGCTGTGAAGTGTCCGCAAGGCTTCCTGTCACCTGCTGCATGTGATCTCTGGCTGCTTTGCTAGGCTGTGTTCTGTTTTCCATTTTCTTCCCTACTTAGTCTTAACTTTTGTTTAAGACCAAACACTTGTGCTACCTGTGCTGTCCCTAGGGTTTCTGGAGGCTGAGAAAAGGACACCTTGTTTCCTCTGGATGTCTTTTTTATTCTTAAAATGAGGGGAAAAACACACTTGAGGAAATAAGACATAAAATAATTCATTTTATATGTGAGAATTTTAAATAAAGATCTTGTTCATGAGATTGAAAGTTGCTAATTATTTCTTTTTATACCCTGTGAAGTACCTCAGAGGACACACACACACGGTTCCCAGTGAGGTTATTTACAATCTCAGATTCCTTGAGGTTTACACTATCTCGTTCAGTTTGGAATGAATGCAAATTAATTACTTACTGTTGCGAGAGATTAGTTTTCAAGAGTTGAGAAAGTGAAGTGTGGTGTCCTTGGTAAACTGACCTGTCTCCTCCCTGTAGTAAAATCTCATGCTCACACAGGTTGCACTGTGCAGAGTTCTAGTGACTGATAAATATGACTGCAGGGACACTTGATAAAGGAACAGATTTGATACTCTGGGACTGTTTCTGTAGTAGAGAATTTGAACTTTTGTTCTGTCCAAGTCTGCAGGATTATGTTGGCTCCATTTTGTAAAGGCCAAATCAATTAAACCTAGATGAGTTTGGCTTCTTAGAGATGCACAGTACCTTGTTACCAGTCTGAGAAAGTAGTTCATTTTCGAGACTGTGTAATTGTGGTTTCACTTTAAGGTGCAGTATTTTATTTTGAGGAACTTTCTTTTTTCACTTCATTGAGCTCATGATGACCTCAGTTTGTAACACAGGCAGGTTCCTTGATATGAGGCTGTTTTTTGTGGATGCATTTGTTTGTGGAATGACCCAGTGTCCTTTCTGGCTGCAGTCTTACTCATAGGGACTACATTTTTGCAAATATGTCTGAAGACTTCTAGTGATAATGTCTCACATAAACTCTGGCCAACAACTGTGGTTTAAAGATGTTAAAGAAATACAGTACATTCATGGACTAGTACCTAGCACATCATATACCCTATTTGTTTGCTACTTAAGGAAAAAGTCAACTTAGGGGAAAAAAAAATGGCCTCTTGACCTGAAAGACAAGAGTTAGCCAAGAGCAAGAAAACTACTGAAGGAAATGAATAGACATTATTGTTGTATTTTTATTTGCATATTTCTTTTAATACTCTTGATTTTCACATATTTTGTCTTCAAGCAATAATAAAGATGTTCTGTTTTACAAAGATGATACCACTGACCTGGATTTCCAGTCGTTGGCAACATCAATTTGGCTGGTTACTTAGCCTGTCTTTGAACCTCAGTTTCTTTACTCTGTCAGATGGGTATGGTCATGTCTACTTTGTAAAATTTGTTGTGAGTATAAGGCATAAATGACTACAGCTTGCAGCAGGCATGTAATAGTTTCCTCTCCTATTACTGGCCCTCCATCATGAACAGACTAGGAAAAGTATTTTGATAGGTACTTTCCCACACCACCCCTGGTATTTGGATAGTTGCTGTAAATTTGTTCTCTCTTTCTAAAAAGTAGTCTGTGTTAAAGACAACACAACTGCGAGACACCCAACGAACTGTGGAAAGTAGAGTAGTTCTCATTCCAGTTAGAACTTATTTAGCTACTTTAATCTGACTGTGTATTGTAGATTGGCCTGATACCATTAATCTTATTTTACAAGGGTGGAGACTGAGGACCAGATAGACCTAGCAAGGGGCCAAGCCGTGGATCTATGTGCACATGGCCTATATGCATTGTGTTAGTTACAGGTAGACCAAAGAGCCATTATATCCCCTGACTTCCAGTTCTCCATGCATTGTTGAAATCATCAGTGGGAGAGTAAATGAGTCAACAAAACAAAAGAGAAACCAAAAAAATTCTGTGCATTGCTATCTTATTCCAGCAAAGATGCCATGTTTAATTAAAGGTTGAGTCCCTACTACAAATACCCATCTATAAATGGTATTGATGTAGCAAGAAGAATGATGTACCAGGAAGCATATAGTATGGCATGTAATTAGATAGTGGCTTCTATGTTGGCTTCTATGTTGGACTCCATTTTAGGATTACAAAGGTTCAGAAAAGATCATGAAGAGTGGCACAAACAGAAGGGCCTTTTGAGGAAGGTTTTCCTCATGCTGGTCCCTTGAAGGGTGTCTAGACTACTGATCCACATGTGTAACTTCAAAATTTTTAGTAGCCACATTTCAGAACATTTCAGAAAGTAAAAAGAAAGAGGTGACATTAATTTTAATAATGCATTTTATTGAATCCCACAGCTCTAGTTTGAATTATATCAACAGGTAACCAATATAAAACATTATTATTTTTTTGTGTTCTGTTTTTCATATCAAGTCTTTGAAATCCAGTGTGTGTTGGACACTTCTTGCATGTCTCAATTTACACTAGCTGCATTTTAAGGGCTCAGTAGCTGTATGTGGCTAGTGGCTGCATACGGGACAGAGCAAAGTTAGCATTTGGGAAGCGCAGCAGGAAGGCAGTTCCAAGCAAGGGGAGATGGAAGCTGGTAGTGGAAATACACATGGCAATGATGTAGAAAGGTGAAGTACACCTGCCTGCTCCTTCCTCCTGTCCAGTAAGGGAGTCCCAGGGTAACACTGGTCATGAGAAGGAGTGGTAGAATTCTTGCCCTGAGGGTGTTCACAGTGTCAGATATGTGACTAGAGTGGTATGTAGGCCAGGGGTAGGGACAGGACAGTGAGTTGGACTGGGGGATCTTGCTAGGGGGAGAGGAGTGACAGCCTGACTGGCAGAAGCTGAGGCAGTTTGGGGGTCAGATCATAAAAGGTGTTGTTCGTCTGAGTTGGAAGCTCCTATTTTACTTTGCAGGTGGGAGGGCCCTCTTGAAGAATGCTTAGCAAGTCAAATGATAAGAATTGAGAGCTGCCTGGCTGTCAGCAGGGCCAGAAAATTGGATTGGGTGTTAGGGGTGATGGTAGGGGTGACCCTGCTGGCAGAGAAAGAAGAGACAAATGACAAGGGTCTGAAAGAAGATACTCCGTGAATGGAGAAGAGGAGTGGGATTTCAAAGGGCCAAGGCAGTGGGAACTAGTGATTGTCTCAATTAAGTAATGAAACAAGTGTTTTGAAGCCAGGTGAGGAGTGATCAGTCTGAAGCAGAAGAGATCTAGGAGAAGAGGCCTCAGTCAAGGCAAATCGAGTGACATTGGGGCTTGGTCCCAATATTTGGAACCAGAGTGGAGAGGAGTGAGTCTCTCACAAATGCTCTCTATATATTGATGGAGTAAAATGGACCATTTGGGTCTATTTCCTTTTAAGCATTTGTTACTTTAGATATGGACAAGTTTGCTTACAATTTTTTTTTAAAAGATTTTATTTATTGGGGTGCCTGGGTGGCTCAGTAGGTTGGGCCTCTGCCTTCAGCTCAGGTCCTGATCTCAGGTCCTGGGATCGAGCCCCATATAGGGCTCTCTGCTCGGTGGGGAGCTTGCGTCCCTTCCTCTCTCTGCCTGCCTCTCTGCCGACTCGTGATCTCTCTCTGTCAAATAAATAAATAAAATCTTTTAAAAAATTATTTATTTATTTGACAGAGAGAGATCACAAATAGGCAGAGAGGCAGGCAGAGAGAGAGAGGGGGAGGCAGGCTCTCTGTTCAGCCCACATTGGGCTCTCTGCTCAGCAGAGAGGACCCTGGGGCTCGATCTCAGGACCCTGTGATCATGACCTGAACTGAAGGCAGAGGCTTTGACCCGCTGAACCACCCAGGAGCCCCTCGCTTACAATTTTAAGTGTTGCCTTTTAAAGTTATTTTATTATTTGCATTTTCCTCTCATTTTTATTAACTACAAACATTTGTTGAAACTGTGTGCTGTAAGTTAGCTTACCATTTCCTGGATGGCTGAATTGTTTCCTTCCTTTCGCTCTCTCTTTCTTTTTTTCTCTGATCTGAATAATACTGCTTTAAGCATCTTGGGAAGCAGCTTTGTCTCTAATTTGTGTCATTTCCTTAGGAAAGATTCCACTGATGTCAAATTGCTGAATTTGAACATGTTTATGACTCAGTTGACTGAGTTTCAGTTCAGTTCTCAGTTGACTGAGACTCAGTCTCATTTCCTAAATGTTGCTCCCAGTGAGCCTACTAGCAGCAAGGATTGAGACTACCATGTGCACTGTAGTCTGACTAGCAATAGACACATTGGTGTAATTTGGTCATTGGAGGGAGGCATCTTAGAGAATGGGAGTGCCGGGAGGAGGGTCAGAGGAGTTAAGGGGGGGATCCTGGCTAATGATAGGGAAAGACGAATTTGGTGTTAGGGCATTGATTTTGAGAAAAGGGCAAGATCCAAGTGGAGATGTCTGGGAGATTGTGGGACAGGAGGGTCTGGAACATAATAGTAGGGTAGAAAGCTATGGTATTGTTGTCTATTTTCATCCTGGTTCCATCACATCTTCCCACAACCTCTGATGTAGGCAGTGTTCCTACCCTCCACTGAGAGGGTACAGAAACTGAGGCTCAGTGAGCTTAACTGCTTGTCTGTCAGCACCCAGTCAGTTAGCGGCAGAGCTGGGATTCCTGATTCTAAAGGCCGTGTTGTACCTCTGCTAGTTATCTGACCCAAAAGCATATTTATGTATCAGAAAATATATTTACCCACCACACTGGATATTAACATAGAAACAAAAGCCCTAGTGTTTTTGCATGTCTCCCAAAAATATTGCTTGGACTTGTGCTGTTCTCTTCCTAGTCTGTTTTACTAGATTCTTCTAGGGAGACTTAATATCTCTAGGGAGACTAGAGACTTCTAGGGAGGCTCTATTTGATTTCAGGATGGCAGAAGATAAAAAGACTCCCTTTGTGTTTTCCTGTTTATTGGCCTCTCTGGGCCTTGGGCAGGCTGAGCCGGTGGTAAAATATTCGCATGGATGTTAGTGCCAAAGGACATTCTACAACCAGAGCAAAGCCCGAGGTGTAATTTCAGGCTCTTCAGGATGTCTTTGCTTTGTCTCTCTCATTTAACCTTGTTTGAAGTAAAGTCACGTCGCCATAATGCTCACTTTCCTAATTTTTCATCAGTTACCAACATTTTATATTTGTAGCCTCAGGAACTTGAGATGAACTTTGGACACAGATGTGTGTATCAGAAATACACTACTCCCTGCCTCTAGGGCTCGGGAATGTCTGGACTTCTGATGAGAGAAGTATGAACCAAGGATAAAAGTCCAATGGAACTCAGATGTTTTGTTTGGGACAACTTAAAAAGGCTGACTTCCTCCTTTTATTCTGAGAAGAGAGTTAACTGATAGGTCCAGAATATTTTGATGTAAACTTTTTTTACCTTGTATTTTGATTTTGTTGGTGTTTTACTTGTAATGGGCATGGATCATTTTACTAGCTGTTTAGAATACTGACCTTTCTACAGATAAAACTATAGATAGTTGTTCATTTTTTAAAAATTGTCTTTCAAAATGGCAAATTGATTCCATTTAAATTTTAAGTTTTTTTAATTTATTTTTTATTATCAGCATAACAGTATTCATTATTTTTGCACCACACCCACTGCTCCATGCAATCTGGGCCCTCTATAATACCCAACACCTGGTACCCCGACCTCCCACCCCCCGCCCCTTCAAAACCCTCAGATTGTTTTTCAGAGTCCATAGTCTCTCATGGTTCACCTCCCCTTCCAATTTCCCCCAACTCCCTTCTCCTCTCTAACTCCCCATGTCCTCCATGCTATTTGTTATGCTCCACAAATAAGTGAAACCATATGATAATGGACTCTCTCTGCTTGACTGATTTCACTTAGCATAATCTCTTCCAGTGCCAGCCATGTGGCTACAAAAGTTGGGTATTCATCCTTTCTGATGGAGGCATAATACTCCATAGTGTATATGGACCACATTTTCCTGATCCATTCGTCCGTTGAAGGGCATCTTGGTTCTTTCCACAGTTTGGCGACCATGGCCATTGCTGCTATAAACATTGGGGTACAGATGGCCCTTCTTTTCACGACATCTGTATCTTTGGGGTAAATACCCAGGAGTGCAATTGCAGGGTCATAAGGAAGTTCTATTTTTAATTTCTTGAGGAATCTCCACACTGTTCTGCAAAGAGGCTGCACCAACTTGCATTCCCACCAACAGTGGAAGAGGGTTCCCCTTTCTCCACATCCTCTCCAACACATGTTGTTTCCTGTCTTGCTAATTTTGGCCATTCTAACTGGTGTAAGATGGTATCTCAATGTAGTTTTAATTTGAATCTCCATGATGGCTAGTGATGATGAACATTTTCTCGTGTGTCTGATAGCCATTTGTATGTCTTTATTGCAGAAGTGTCTGTCCATATCTTCTGCCCATTTTTTTTGATATGATTGTCTGTTTTGTGTGTGTTGAGTTTGAGGAGTTCATTATAGATCCTGGATATCAACTTTTAAGTTTTTTTAAAGGAGGAATACGTTATTGTACTGTAATATATAAAAGTAGTAGACAATTATGCTCTCTTCAGATTTAAAAGAAATTTCAGTTCCATACACATTTTCTCATGAGTGTATGAGTGAGTGTGTGTGTGTGTGAGAGAGAGAGAGAGAGAGAGAGAGAGTGTGTGTGTGTGTGTGTGTGTGTCTATCTGTCTGTCTATCTGCTCGGGAGGGCTGTGTATTCAGATATTCATAGGGCAGAATCCCAGAACCTATGCCCCTTGGAGAGGTTGCCAGTGCTTCCTGAGGGAGATGTGGTCTGAGGTGTATTTGGAGTGACGAATATGGTGTTTTCCTGGGGGACAGATTGGGGATGAGGGAATTAGATTGAGAGGAACTAGTGTGAAGGCAATGGTGTGGCCACCATGGAGTTAAGTGCCCTTTGGCTTTTATCCTGTGGTATGGTAGTTCTTGGGAGCCAGGAAGACCTGAGTAGAGGGCAGGGGCCAGATCCGGTTTTGCCCCCTTGATGATTGGCCCAAGATTCTCAGACTTTCTGAGATTTGAAGCATGAGTGCCCGGGAGTGTGAGCTCCCACCTTTTGGATTGCAAACCCTGAGGGTATAGCATGGGCTGCCCTTTTGGATTGCAAACCCTGAGGGTGTAGCATGGGCTGCCAGCGTTCATCTTTCCCCAGCGTGGAGGGAACCTACCTCAAATGGAATCCATAATGAGAGGGAAGGAGGGCAGAGAGATGGAGGGTGAGAGGAGTGCAGCAGACCCCTTGTGTGCGGAGACGTCTGGCTGTGTCTGTGCCATCTCCAACTCTGAGTTTCTCAGTTGCAGGTGCCAGTAACACCCTGTTTTTGCTTCAGCTAGCTTGAGTCATAGCTCTGGGTCTTGAAATGGAAAGAATACAGATTCATATGCCAGAAAGAGAGGGAGGAAATACCAGGTCAAGGGTGGGCGGGTGGGTGGGTATGTGTGGGTGTGCTCTTTCTAAGAGCTGAGCCAATTGATCTTATATATATATATGTAGAAGAAGGAACTAATGAAAGAGCAAAATTGAAGATGCAGTGCAGAGAAGGGGAATACAAATGATGGACAAAGGTGAGGCCTTCAGTGGGATGAAAGGTGTCGAGCAGATCAGGCTTGACAAGTGGGACATCACTTCCTCTAAGGCCACTTGGAGCAACTAAGAATGGGGTCCTAGATGTGGAGGGAGCTCTCTTGCCCTGGCTTCTGTTTTCTCTGTGAAGGTAAGAGGTAGACCTGGCTACTGAGCCAGTTTTCTTGCCCGTGTAGTAATAGGGACTAAGGGTGTCTTGTTCCCTCTCCCATGCCTTAAAACAAAGGAATTACTGTAATCAGTAAGTCCTGTAACTGATTATTGTTGTTCTTTGGGGGAACACTCTCATAAATGCATTTAACTTATGTATTCAGTAATTGGCCAGAAGCCAGGAAATGTATATATATGTAAAACAAGGACAGTTAGGGAGTACATATATTGTTTGGCCTTCCACTCAGTGACTATATGTCCCCGAGTGCAGTGGGTGGGCCCAGGGAAGTGCTGTGTTCTCAATGGTCTCCTTTCCTTCATGCCTCTCCTCTGTGGGACCATCTGTCCTGCTGGGTGTGGCTCTAGTGGCTAAGGGTAATTTTGATTTTCTCCATTTTTGCCTTGAATGTCACTTCACCTCACATAAGATGTCTTGGGATTATACATATTCATGTGGCACCTTGCCCTTTTGCAGTGTTTTCTTATATTCTCATTGGATCAATATGCTGCCTGAAGCTACCAGTTCGGAAAGGACTTACCTTTCAGATTCTTAGTCAAACTTTGTTTCTGACGTAGTTCTGAATGTCCATTTCAAGTTTTTAACTGTGATTTTTATAAAAGAGAGATTTCATTACCATTTTTATGTCTTTTGTATTATTTCAGAAACTGAACCCACATTTGAAAGGTATTTTAACAGTAAATATTTCATTTTAGTATTGCAACTGTGCTTTAGCCTAAAAAGATAAGGAGCCCTATGATATTGTCTTGCGTTTGATTTTAAGTGATGGCACATATTCACTGAACGTCAACCAAGGTTTCAAGGACAAATAGTTACTAGTGACACTGCCTGTGCCCCACTGTGGGACCATGAGAATGTATCACTTAGGCCTCTGCTTTGGGGATCATGACTGACTGATGTCTCCAGCTGCTTCCCTCTGGATTCACCACCACTTCTTAGCCAAAGCTGAGCTTCTCTTTGGCCACTTGCAGTTACTGAGCAAGTGGGGGATACTACTGTGGTCCACTCATGCAAGATCCAGATGCCTCTGAAGGGTGACTCTGGCTTGACGACTCCCAATGGGTTGGTCAAGAGCCTCTTTGGACTGAGTTGGGAGTCTGAGATCCTTTCTTCCAGCCCTCCTTCCTTCCCTGTCTCCTTCACAGGGGGTCAGACCCACATTGTGGTTCAACCTCCCCATGCCATCTCAGGTCTCTCCCTTTCCCCCTTCACAGCCAGTTCCCCCAATAAATCTCCTACACATGTAATGCTGTCTTGGTGTCTCCTTCTCAGGGAGCCCAAACTGACACACCATCCCTTTCCCCAGAGGTGTCCATCCTACCATCTAAAACCCTTTCAGGAGACAGCATGAGGGCACTACATTTTCCACATCAACTTTCTTTATCCCCCTGCCCTGAGATGATATTTCCTCAGAATTCCCATGGCATTTTGAACTTTGTGTTTGGCATTTATGGCCTTTGGCTTTGTATCTGCTGGATGTTTCCTCCTAGATGATAAATACACTGAGAACTTGACGAGCTTCTTGTTCATCTGATTCGTTTTGGTAACATACTTCTTTATTTGTAATCGTAATAATTAGCATTTAATCAGCACTTTCCATGTGTCCAACACTGCCAGAAATACTTTTACGTGAATTAATTCAGGTAATCCTCCAAATAAGGTAGGTAATATTCTCATTTTATGGATGAGATCCAGAGAGGTTAAGAATCTTGTCCAGGATGACATAGCTGGTAAGTGACAGAGGCAGGGTTTGAATCGAGGCGGCTGGCTCCATGGTCCTGTTGTTCATTTAGCAGGTATTTTTTATTCAGACAGAATATGTTCCAGGTGCTATACTCAGTGTTGGGGTTGCCAGAGCTTACAATCCAAGTCTATAATTAACAACTATTTAAAAAGCAAACCCCAAAACGTGATTTCCAAATAGGCGTGTATAAGTCTCTGGGAGAGTAACAGCTACCTGATATTTTGAAAAATTTCTAAAAGCCTTCCTGCCCCAATGATTGTTTTCACAAGCCAGTGTTCCCATTGTTAAAGTAGTGATTTGAGACTGAGAATTAAGGTCTCCTGAAAGAGTCCCCGGACCTTCTCCCTTGTGTACATGCAGTCATTATCACACCCACCCCTCTAACCCCAAGGAGAAGAGCTGTAAGAGAGGACAAAGTGTGGACAAAAGGGAGAAGAGGTTGGGCAAAGAGGTCAGAGGAGAGGGGCAGCCGGACCAGAGGGCTGTTGGGAAGGATAGGCTTGGGTGAGGCTTCTTTCATGGAAACCAAATTGCAGAGACGCTATTGTAAAATTTTAAATATACAGCAACTGAAACGGAGTCACTGTCCCTCCAAAAGGACTGGTTCTAACTGGGAAAAATTCTTTTAATGAGATCTTTTGTAGTATTTTTAAGACAGCATGGAAGAGAGGGGAACAGTGACATATGTTGCTTCTTTACAACTTCTGAAAGGGATTAATGTTTTATTTCTATACGGTCATATTTCTTGGACAATCAGTGTAAACCTCCATTTTCCATGGATTTTATGTCTGATAAGAGAAGGATGTGTTTGGCTTATTTAGGCTTGTTGTAGTAGAGCTTATGCTGAACTTTGGGTTAGAGGTAAAATAATATCTTGTGAGTGTGTGTTTGTGTCATATTGCAGCTGTTTATTTCGGAGAGAATGGTTCTGATCCTCTCTTTCTGTGCCTAAAATAAATATGTGCACATGCAGATATATCATTTTAACTGAAGTGAAAAGTAAAGAATGACCTGGAAAAATATTTGAAATTTATAGGACAGGATATAGTATATCCTCAGTACATAAAGAGCCCTATATATTAACAGGAAAAATTAGAACAAATGTTTAAATTATACATATATATGTCACAAATGAAGAAATGATAAGAAACAGTGTTTTAAATGTCACTTCAGTTTTCTAGGATATATAAACTTACAAATAAGAATGTATTTACCTATTATTTTAGCAAAGTTGCTGGTGTGTGTGTGTGTTAAGACTTTTTTTTTTAAGATTTATTTATTTGACAGACAGAGATCACAAGTACGCAGAGAGGCAGGCAGAGAGAGAGAGAGGAAGGGAAGCAGGCTCCCTGCTGAGCAGAGAGCCAGATGTGGGGCTAGATCTCAGGACTCTGGGATCATGACTTGAGCTGAAGGCAGAGGCTTTAACCCACTGAACCACCCAGGTGCCCCTTAAGACTTTTTATTTATTTGACAGAGAGAGAGAGAAAGAGAGATCACAAGTAGGCAGAGAGGCAAGCTGAGAGAGGGGGGAAGCAGTCTCCCTGCTGAGCAGAAAGCCAGATGCAGAGCTTGATCTGGGCCCTGAGGTAATGACCTAAGCAGAGGCTTAACCCACTGAACCACCAAGGTGCCTGGTGTGTATTTTTTCCCTTAATGATTCCTCTTGGTTATCTGTGTTTTCTTTCCAATATACCTTTGGTAGAATTCTAATTTAGTATGATCTCTCTGGAAAGTAATTTGTTAGTATGTGCTAATATGCTAAAACTGTACATATCATTTAGCTTAATTTCCTTTTCTAAGAAATGATGACAGGTACACTTAAAGGTGATTAAAAATGCATTGCAGCATTGTTTTCACAATAAAAATTTTGTTCATTGAGGTAAATTTCACATAATATAAAATTAATAATTTTAAAGTGAATAATTCACTGGCTGTAAATGTTCTACATTTATAGTACTGTGTAATCATCACACCTCTATCTAGTTCCAGAACATTTTCATCACTCCAACAGAAAAACCTTTACCCAGGAAGTAGTCTCTGTTCTTTCCTCCCTCCAGCCCTGGCAACTACTTGTCTGTGTGTTGGGGGATTTTTTTTTTCTTTTTAAAATTATTGCGTTCCACCCAAGTGATAGTACAGTTGACCCTTGAACAATGGGTTTCAACTGCATGGGTCCAATTTATGTGATTTTTTTAAAATAACACTACAGAAATGTAAATGTATTTTATCTTCCTTATGATTTTCTTAATAACATTTTCTTTTCTCTACCTTACTTTATTGTAATATGCACAGCATACCATGTGCATATTACATGTATACAAAATATGTGTTAATTGTTTATGTTATCAGTGAGGCTTCTGGTCAACAGGCTGTTATGAGTTAAGATTTTGGGGAGTCAAAAGTTAAATGGAGGGAATAGTCACCCCTAGTCCCTGCATTGTTCAAGGGTCAGCTGTATATGTTGAGCATATTTGTATGAGTCAAGACTCTTGGTTGTAAGTGGCAGAAAGTCTGACTTCAAAAGGAGGGGATTTAATGATACACAGGACTATTCCATGGGTACATTTGGCTTTAAGTATGTATGACTGTTGACAGGGATGTAAGTGGAGTCCAAGACACCCACCCATTCTCACGTCCACTCTCTTTGTTGACCTCCCTGTAGGTGAAAATTATTCATTTCCACTCTTGGCTCTGTGTTTGTTTCTTTTCTGTGCTTCCGCCTCATTGTCAGGCAATCTCTGTCAGGTGCGGGAGAGATGGTCCCTGAAAACTAGTGACTCTTGAGAAGAGTGTGGCCCCTCTGGGCTCCAGGTCTTGAGACCACACTGATTGGCTTTCCTTGGGTCATGGACCTGTTCCTATAGGAGATGGTATACTCTGATTAGCTGGCCTGCATATTATTTGCCCTGATCCTAGAGACTTAATCTCATTCTGGCTCATATATTCCTGAGAAAGTAGTTCTGGAAAGGCATTCTGATACATTCTCACATAAAACAGTACTGCTCATATCTCTGCTCATGCCCATGTGTATCAAGAGAGCATTGACTTTTGTGTTGATAATCCTAGGTCACTGAGAAAACCTTACATGACATTTTATGTTTTACTTAAAACTGTGGGAGTTAAAGTGGGGGATTTATCTAATTGGAGGGAAGTAATGGTTTCCCTTTTAATAAATGGATTTCCCACTCTTTGAGCTCTAAGTTAGATAGTATACACTTTTTTGAAGTCATTCTGCAAGTAGACACTGAAGGCTTGCTGTGGGCCAAATGAAGCTCCAGTTTCATGGGATTTTCAGTCTATTAGGGCAGATGGACAATAAACAAATAACAAATAGATGTATAGTTTCAGGTAATGATTATAGGAAAATGAAGCTTGATTGGGGAGTGTGTATGCTGATCTAGATAGCAGGGTCAGGGAAGGCCTCTCTGAAGAGGGGTTTAGTGTCAAGAACTGGATTGAGCAGGGAACAGTTTTGGATTATTTATGGGAGTAGTGTTCCAAACAGAGGGAACTGTAAATATAAAGACTCTGAGTCATCAATACGCTTGATAATCTAAGGGAAGTCAATAGAGTTGGAGGAGATGGGAGTGGACGAGGAAAGGGTAGGACCAGGTGGGGCTGATAGGTCTCACTGAGGACTTGGGTTTATTTTATTTTATTTTTTTTGAAGGGTGAGATGGGAAGCACCAGGGGGTGTATAAGCAGTGGAGTGACCTGAGTTGACCTTCAGGATCTTTCTTTGTAAAGAACACCTTTCTTTTCTTTTGATTTGCTTTATAAAAAGTCTGATTCTTGGCGCTAATGCTGAGCAGTGACTGGAGACAGAAAAGGGAAGAGGTAAGGGAAAAATGTGGTGCTGGAGAAGAGAAGTGAGTAGCCATGGAATCCATAGCAGGATCAGGTTTTGCAGAAGTTGGGCACACATGGTCTGTGTCTGTCCTTACTGTGGCAGTGAGCAGTGATGAGAAGACAGGCTGGCTGTAACCCATGGGACAGGAAAGCTAGACTGCCGTGGGCCTTGTAACGGGGCCCACACAGCAGCCCAGGCTTGTAACAGTATGGAGGTGGGCTTGCTATGTTACCCCAAATATCAATAAGAGGCAAGAAGCAGATATATTAGGTAGTACCCCTGCCATGTCTGGGTGGCTCAGTCAGTGAAGCATCTGAGTCTTGATTTTGGCTTAGGTCATGATTTCAGGGTTGTGAGATTGAGCCCTGTGTCAGGCTCCATGCTGGGTATGGAACCTGCAAAATTTTCTCTCTCACCCTCTCCCTCTGCTTCTGCTCCCACTCCCCTCCTCTCTTTGGCTCTCTCTCTCTCTCTCCCTCCCTCAAAAAAATATCCCTGATGTTGACAAAAAATGGAGATGGATCTTCCAGCTGCTATAAAAGAATGAGTGCAGGAAAATATTGATTGGTCAGGGTAATATTAATTTATCCATATAGATGATTGCCAATAGAAGCCAATGCTTGGCTTCATTTCAGGAACCTGCTAAATTAGGGCCCCATTTGTACTTTATATTGTGCACGTGCCCCTTTGGATCACTACGTTTGTATCTTTAGGGTAAATACCCAATAGTATGAGCCGAAGGAAGTTGTCCAACCAACTGAGCCCCTGCATCCCTCCTTCATATACTCTTATCTGGACACAATGACAAGGTGGAAAAATTCACCACAAAAAAAAAAAAAAGAACAAGAGGTAGTACCGAAGGCTAGGGACCTAATCAATACAGACATTGGTAATATGTTAGATCTAGCATTCAGAATGACGATTTTCAAGGTTCTAGCTCTGAAAAGGCATGGAAGATATTAGGGAACCCATCTTGGGAGATATAAAAGCCCTTTCTGGAGAAATAAAAGAACTAAAATCTAACCAATTTGAAATAAAAAAAGCTATTAATGAGGTGCAATAAAAAATGGAGGCTCTCACTGCTAGGAAAAATGAGGCTGAAGAAAGAATTAGCAATATAGAGGACAAAATGACAGAGAATAAAGAAGCTGAGCAGAAGAGGGACAAACAGCGACAGGACCATGAGAGGAGAATTCGAGAGATAAGTGACACCATAAGATGAAACAACATTAGAATAATTGGGATTCCAGAAGAAGAAAAAGAGAGAGGTGAGCAGAAGTTATATGGGAGATACTTATTGGAGAGAATTTCCCCAATATGGCAAATGGAACAAGCATCAAAATCCAGGAGGTGCAGACAACCCCCCTCAAAATCAATAAGAATAGGCCCACACTTCATCACCTAAGAGTAAAATTTACAAGTCTTAGTGACAAAGAAAAAATCCTGAAAGCAGCCCGGGAAAAGAAGTCTGAAACATACAATGGTAAAAATATTAGATTGGCAGCAGATTTACCGTCAGAGACCTGGCAGGCCAAAAGGAGCTGGCATGATACATTCAGAGCACTAAACTAGTAAAATATGCAGCCAAGAATGCTATATCCAGCTAGGCTATCATTGAAAATAGAAGGAGTGATTAAAAGCTTCCAGGACAAACAAACCTGAATGAATTTGCAAACACCAAACCAGCTCTACAGGAAATATTGAAAGGGGTCCCCTAAGCAAAGAGAGAGCCTAAAAGTAGTAGCTCAGAAAGGAACAGAGACAATATACAGGAACAATCACCTTACAGGCAATACAATAGCACTAAATTCTTATCTCTGAATAGTTACCGTGAATGTTAATGGGCTAAATGCCCAAGTCAAAAGACACATGGTATCAGAATGGATAAAAAAAAAAACCCAAACCTCATCTATATGTTGCCTACAGGAAACTCATTTTAAACCCGAAGACACCTCCAGATTTAAAGTGAGGGTGTGGAAAAGAATTTACCATGCTAATGGACATCAGAAGAAAGCAGGAGTGGCAATCCTTATATCAGATCAATTAGATTTTAAGCCAAAGACTATAAAAAGAGATGAGGAAGGACACCATATCATACTCAAAGGGTCTGCCCAACAAGAAGGTCTAACAATTTTAAATATCTATGCCCCTAACATGGGAGCCGCCAACTATATAAACCAATTAATAACAAAATCAAAGAAACACATCAACAATAATACAATAACAGTAGGGGACTTTAACACTTCCCTCACCGAAATGGACAGATCATCCAAGCAAAAGATCAACAAGGAAATAAAGGCCTTAAGTGACACACTGGACCAGATGGCCATCACAGATATATTCAGAACATTGCATCCCAAAGCAACAATACACATTCTTCTCTAGTACACATGGAACATTGTCCAGAATAGATCACATCCACGGTCCTAAATCAGGCCTCAACTGGTATCTAAAGATTGGGATCATTCCCTGCATATTTTCAGAGCAAATTGCTCTGAAGCTAGAACTCAACCACAAGAGGAAATTTGGAAAGAACCCATATACATGGAGACTAAACAGCATCTTTATAAAGAATGAATTGGTCAACCAGGAAATTAAAGAAGAATTGAAAAAAATCCATGGAAACAAATGATAATGAAAACACAGTGGTTCAAAATCTGTGGGACATAACAAAGCCTTTCTCAAGAAATAAGAAAGGTCTCAGGTACACAACCTAACCCTACACCAAAAGGAGCTGGAGAAAAAACAAGAAATAAATTCTAAGCCCAGCAGGATAAGAAAAATCATAAAGATCAGAGCAGAAATCAATGAAATAAAAACAAAAACAAACAAACAAAAAACGCAATAGAACAAATCAACAAAACTAGGAGCTGGTTCTTTGAAAGAATTAATAAGATTGATAAACCCCTGGCCAAACTTCTCAAAAAGAAAAGAGAAAGGACCCAAATAAATAAAATCATAAATGAAAGAGGAGAGATCACAACTAACACCAAAGAAATACAGACAATTATAAGAACATATTATGAGCAACTCTACACCAACAAATTTGACAATCTGGAAGAAATGGATGCATTCATAGAGACATATGAACTACCACAGCTGAACCAGGAAGAACTAGAAAGCCTGAACAGACCCATAACCAGTAAGGAGATTGAAACAGTCATTAAAAATCTCCAAACAGGGCGCCTGGGTGGCTCAGTGGGTTGAGCCGCTGCCTTCGGCTTGGGTCATGATCTCAGAGTCCTGGGATCAAGTCCCACATCGGGCTCTCTGCTCAGTGGAGAGCCTGCTTCCCTCTCTCTCTGCCTGCCTCTCCATCTACTTGTGATTTCTCTCTGTCAAATAAATAAATAAAATCTTAAAAAAAAAATCTCAAAACAAACAAAAGCCCAGGGCCAGATGGCTTCCCGGGGGAATTCAACCAAACATTTAAAGAACTAATTCCTATTCTCCTAAAACTGTTCCCAAAAAATAGAAATGGAAGGAAAACTTCCAAACTCATTTTATGAGGACAGTATCACCTTGATCCCAAAACCAGACAAGGATCCCATCAAAAAAGAGAACTACAGACCAACATCCTTGATGGACACAGATGCAAAAATTCTCACCAAAATACTAGCCAATAGGATTCAACAGTACATTAAAAGGATTATTTGCCACGACCAAGTGGGATTTATTGCAGGGCTGCAAGGTTGGTACAACATCTGCAAATCAATGTCATACAACACATTAATAAAAGAAAGAACAAGAACCATATGATACTCTTAATAGATGCTGGAAAAGCATTTGAAAACGTACAGCATCCCTTCCAGCTCAAAACTCTTCAAAGTGCAGGAATAGAAGGCACATATCATCAATATATCCTCAATATCATCAAAATCATCAAAGCCATTTATGAAAAATCCACTGCAAATATCATTCTCAATGGAAAAAAAAACTGAAAGCTTTTCTGCTAAGGTCAGGAACACGGCAGGGATGTCCGTTATCACCTCTGCTATTCAACATAGTACTAGAAGTCCTAGCCTCAGCAATCAGACAACAAAAGGAAATTAAAGGCATCCAAATCGGCAAAGAAGAAGTCAAACTATCGCTCTTTGCAGATGATATGATACTATATGTGGAAAACCCAAAAGACTCCACTCCAAAACTGCTAGAACTTATACAGGAATTCAGTAAAGTATCAGGTTATAAAATCAATTCACAGAAATCAGTTGCATTTCTCTACACCAGCAACAAGAAAGAAGAAAGAGAAATTAAGGAATCAATCCCATTTACAGTTGCACCCAAAACTATAAGATACCTAGGAATAAACCTAACCAAAAAGGCTAAGAATCTATACTCAGAAAACTATAACATACTCCTGAAGAAATTGAGCAAGACACAATTAATGGAAAAATGTTCCATGCTTCTGGATATGAAGAATAAATATTGTGAAAATGTCTATGCTACATAAAACAATCTACACATTTAATGCAATTCCTATCAAAATAACATCCATTTTCTTTAAAGAAATGGAACAAATAATCCTAAAATTTATATGGAACCAAAAAAGACATCGAATAGCCAAAGGAATATTGAAAAAGAAAGCCAAAGCTGGTGGCATCACAATTCCGGACTTCAAGCTCTATTACAAAGCTGTCATCATCAAGACAGCATAGTACTGGCACAAAACCAGACACTTAGATCAATGGATCTGAATAGAGAGCCCAGAAATAGACCCTCAACTCTATGGTCAACTAATCTTCGACAAAGCAGGAATGAATGTCCAATGGAAAAAAGACAGCCTCTGCAATAAATGGTGTTGGGAAAATTGGACAGCCACATGCAGAAAAATGAAATTGGACCATTTCCTTACAAGACACACAAAAATAGACTCAAAATGGATGAAGGACCTCAATGTGAGAAAGGAATCCATCAAAGTCCTTGAGGAGAACACAGGCAGCAACCTCTTCGACCTCAACCACAGCAACGTCTTCCTAGGAACATCACCAAAGGCAAGGGAAGCAAGAGCAAAAATGAACTATTGGGATTTCATCAAGATCAAAAGCTTTGCACAGCAAAGGAAACAGTTAACAAAACCAAAAGACAACTGAGAGAATGGGAGATTTTCAAATGACATATCAGATAAAGGGCTAGTGTCTAAAATTTATAAAGAATTTAGCGGGGCGCCTGGGTGGCTCAGTGGGTTAAAGCCTCTGCATTCAGCTCAGGTCATGATCTCAGGGTCCTGGGATCAAGCCCCACATCGGGCTCTCTGCTCAGCGGTGAGCCTGCTTCCCCTTCTTCTCTCTCTGCCTGCCTCTCTGCCTACTTGTGACCTCTGTCAAATAAATAAAATCTTTAAAAAAAAAAAAAGAAAGAATTTAGCAAACTCAACACCCAAAGAACAAATAATCCAATCAAGAAATGGGCAGAAGACATGAACAGACATTTCTGTAAAGAAGACATCCAGATCGCCAACCGACACATGAGAAAGTGCTCCACATCACTCGGCATCAGGGAAATACAAATCAAAACCACAATGAGATATCACCTCACACCAGTCAGAATGGCTAAAATTAACAAGTCAGGAAATGACAGATGCTGGCCAGGATGTGGAGTAAGGGGAACTCCCCTACACTGTTGGTGGGAATGCAAGCTGGTGCAACCACTCTGGAAAACAGTATGGAGGTTCCTCAAAATGTTGAAAATAGAACTGCCCTATGACCCAAGAATTGCACCACTGGGTATTTACCCTAAAGATACAAACGTTGTGATCCGAAGGAGCACGTGCACCCGAATGTTTATAGCAACAATGTCTATAATAGCCAAACTATGGAAAGAACCTAGATGTCCATGAACAGATGAATGGATAAAGAAGATAGGGTATATATACAGAATGGAATACTGTGTAGCCATCAAATAAATGAAATCTTGCCATTTGCGATGACTTGGATGGAAGTAGAGGGTATCATGCTTAGTGAAATAAGTCAAGTGGAGAAAGACAACTATCATATGATCTCCCTGATATGAGGAAGTAGAGATGCAACATGGAGGTTAAGGGGGTAGAAGAATAAATGAAACAAGATGGGTTTGGGAGGGAGACAAACCATAGGTGACTCTTAATATCACAAAACAAACTGAGGGTTTCCGAGGGGAGGAGGGTTGGGAGAAGGGGGGTGGATTTATGGACTTTGGGAAGGGTATGTGCTATGGTGAGTGCTGTTAAGTGTGTAAACCTGGTGATTCACAGACCTGTACCCCTGGGGATAAAAATATATTTTTATAAAAAATAATAATAATTAAATATATATATGTGTGTATATATATATATATTTAATTATTTATAAATATAAATAATAATTTATAAATAATAATAATTAAATATATATATGTGTGTATATATATATATATATTTAGTATATATATTTAGTATCATATATATGTGCACATATATATATTTAATTATTATTATTTTTATAAAATATTTATTAATATATTTTTATAAAAAATAATAATAATTAAATATATATATGTGTATATATATATATTTAGTATCATATATATATAATAATATATATATAATCATATATATAATAATAATTAAATATATATGTGTATATATATATATTTAGTATCATATATATATATATATACACACATATATATATTTAATTATTATTATTTTTTATAAAAATATATTTTTATCCCCAGGGGTACAGGTCTGTGAATATATATATATATATATATATATATATATATATATATGATACTAAAACTCAAACATAAGAAAATGAACGACCTGATTGAAAAATTGGGAAGGACTGGAACAGACACCTCACTGAAGAAGATATAGAGATGGCAATAATGATATGAAAAGATGCTGTGATGATCCACAGCATGTATAATTGAGGAATTATAAATTAAAAGAACAATGAGGGGCGCCTGGGTGGCTCAGTGGGTTAAGCCGCTGCCTTCAGCCCAGGTCATGATCTCAGGGTCCTGGGATCGAGTTCCACGTTGGGCTCTCTTCTCAGAAGGAACCTGCTTCCATTTCTCTCTCTCTCTGCCTGCCTCTCCGTCTTCTTGTGATCTCTCTCTGTGAAATAAATAAGTAAAATGTTTTTAATAAATAAATAAATAAATAAAACAATGATATTTCACTACACATCTATTAGAATGGCTAAAAAACAAAATATTGACAACATAAAATGATTTTGACTATGAGGAACAAGAGAAACTCTCATTCATTCTGGTGAGAACACCAAAATGGTGTGACCACTTTGGAAGACAGTTGGGCAGTTTCTTACAAAACTAAACATATACTTACCATATGATCCAGCAATCGTGCTCCTTGGTACTCACCCAAAAGAGCTGAAAACTTTGTGTACACAAAAACCTGCATATAAACCTGTGTTTATAACAGCTTAACCCAGAGTAAGGAGTTGGAAGTAACCAAGATGTCCTTCAGGAGGAGAATGGATAGATGAACTGTGGTCCATTGAGACAATGGGATATGATTCAGCGATAAAGAGAAATGGCTATCAAGCAATGAAAAGACATGGAACAAACTTAAAATTCATCATAATAAGTGAAAGAAGTCAATTTGAAAAAGCTTCATGTTGCAAGGCTCCAACTACATGACCTTCTAGAAAAGGCAGAACTATGCAAATGGTATAACGGTCAGTGGTTCATAGCAGTTAGAAGAGGAGGAGGATGAATAGGCAGAGCACAGAGGATTTTTAGGCCAGTGAAAATGTCCTGTATGATATGTATGATATTTTAGATATATATCGCTACACAGTTGTCAAAATGCATAAGGTACTATACCAAGAGTGAACTCTATGAGAAAAGTTTTTTTTAAAGATTTTATTTATTTATTTGACAGGCATCAAAGCAAGCAGACAGGCAGGCAGGGAAAGCAGGGTTTGTGGGAAATCAGGCTCCCTACCAAGCAGAGAGTCTGGTCTGGGGCTCGATCCCAGGACCGTGAGATTATGACCTGAGCCGAAGGCAGAAGCCTTAACCCACTGAGCCACCCTGGTGCCCCACCAAGAGTGAACTCTAATGTAAACTGTGGACTTTGGGGTGATAATGATGTGTCAGTGTAGGGTCAGTGAGGGTGACAAATTATCACCGTGGTACAGGATGTTGATAATGGGGAAGGCTGTGTGTATGTGGGGAAAGGGAATTTTACTTTGATCCCCAAACTACTAGAAAAAATGCAGTCTGTTAAAAAAAAACCTTTATTATGCAATACAATACAAAACAAGAATGCACATCAAGAGGGAAATAATGTTTAAAGGGAACGAAGAACTTCAGTAATGTGTACCTAAGGATTTTGATTGCATATTTGTAGGAAGTTCACATTGTCATTAGCAATTGTTTATCTGTGAAGTAGAAGTAACATAAATAGTGATGAAAACTCAAAAACGCAACATTAAAAAATGCCATCTATGGGCTCTTAAAAAATGGAACAAAATTTGCTTGGCTTTTTAAGCATTGTGGGGAATGAAGGGACAGGATTTAAATTCAGCTTTATGATTTTTAAAATATTGGATAATATGTTTCTACAAAGAAGGCTCCTCTGAGTAACATAGAAATGAACATGGTAGCAGAAAGTGGAAAAAAGCCTACATCTCTTGTGAGCTCACGTTCTCTGAAGCCCTGTCACTTAGTGGAGACAGTAACTATTCGATGAATAGCAAATGGTAGTCTTTCAGATTCCCGAGATTTTCACTAAGGATCGTGAATGGATTTTTAAAAAAATATGTAAAGAATGTCTACAGTGCAAGTACCTGCAAATAACTGACATTTTGGAGAGAATATTTTAATTAGCAGAGAAGGTCAAAATGACAAAGTTCCAGGATCAGAGTAAACATATGGGATTAAAAAATAAAAAAATTAAAAAAGATTTTTTTAAAAGGACTATTTTTTTTAAAGGACTTTAAACAAAAGTCCTTTTTAAGAGACAGTTGGCTGTTTAAACCAAAAGTACAACTCACTGAGAGAATCACCACATTATTTATTTGGGTAGAAAGGACCTGGGGGCCCATTCTGCAGAGGAAAAAATAGAATCACTAACAGGCCTCATGCCTTGCACAGCCAGTGGCTAGAATCCCTGCCTCATGAGACCCTGTGCTAGAACACCGCTAGAACTATCTAGAACTATGTTAGTCTTTCTTGGGAGCCAACAAGTGTTTGACCAGTTAAGAGCACAGTAACAATAAGTCACGTTAAGTTATAATGATTATCAATATCTTTAAAAGCCTTGTAAAGTTCCTTTTTGAGTAACCCTCACCCCACCCTTAGAGAAATTTATCTGTGGTTCACCTCTGTGAAATACCTCATTGTTGTTCCAGATTTACCATACCCCCCCCCCAAAAAAAAAAGCTTTTTATTAACAAAGTGTTCAGAAGAGGGTGCCACTGAAAACAATGAGAGTTCTCACTACCGGGACAATTTTGTTGCAGAAACAGCTGAAAGCAATCAGGTCAGACAGAGCCAAGGGCTGGAGGGATTTTTAAAATTACAAAAACCAAACCAAAACAAAAATCAAAACCAATGGCCAAGATTTCAAGTTTGCTACTAAATGTATGACATTTTCCTAAGACATGCAAGTGACTTGATCAATATATTTATATATTTATATTTGAAGAAGAAGGAACTATTTGATGCAGCAAATCCACGTTGATTTAAAATTACCAGGTATGGGGGCTCCTGGATGGCTCAGTGGTTTAGGCCTCTGCCTTCGGCTCAGGTCATGATTTCAGGGTCCTGGGATGGAGCCCCACATCGGGCTCTCTGCTCATCAGGGAGCCTGCTTCCCCCCTCTCTCTCTGCCTGCCTTTCTACCTACTTGTGATCTGTCTGTCAAATGGGTAAATAAGATCTTTAAAAAAATTACTAGGTGTGAAATACATTGAAGGTATGGGAAGGAAAATGATTTCACCTGATCTGACTAGGAAGTGGTTGAAGCCTGAATTAAAGTGATATAAAAAGAGTAAATACCTGGGAAATATATGGGGAAAAAATCCCTAGAAAAACAGCAATAATAACTGGCTGCTATTTATTGATCCAGATCCTGCGGTAGGCAAAGAAGAGCTGGTTTTAGCCAGAGGATGATCTCCATTTGTCTTCATGATCCGGCATTTCCTGCAAGCCAGCCATGGGGCTCTGCACTAGAGCTGCAAATGCTGGGGGGCCCTCACTGTCCCTTTTCTTTTCTCAGGGGGACAACGGGCATGTCCATGGTGCAGTGTGACAGGCTTTCCCACAGGGAGATAAAAGACTGCCAAGGGTAGGTTGGAGCTGGGAAAAGCCACTTAGGAACAGATTTTCAGGGGAGGTGATACACAAGGGCAAAGCAGAAGAATGAGGATGAGTGTGTCAAGTTTCAAAGTGCCAGGAGGCAGCACAGTGCATTTGGGAAACTACAGCCAGTTCATGACAACCGACAACTGATCTGGCAGCATCACCTGCGGATGGAGGCTGAGCTCCAGGGTTAACATTGGGGGTGAGATGGTTTGTATACTATGCTGTGGAGGTGAGGTACTACACTGTGGGGGCACAGGGAGCTACTGGAGGATTTAAAATATCAGAATCGTAACCATAACAGAGTATTTCATTGCATCCTAGCTTTCATTAAGGGTAAGATGCACTATAGTTTATGTTCGACTAAGAAAGAGAAATGCTGTCAGTTTAACTAGGATATGTCATCAAGTGCAAGGTGAGTGCCACCTCAAGAGATATTAAAATTGGGGGGGGGGAGGACAAATCTTAGAACAAGTAAATTTTGGTACTAGAATAATTAAGAAAGGTCGAACACTTGGATCAACAAAAAAAGTGATTATTGCTTACCATGTGCCCCAAACTATATTAAGTCTTAGAACAAGAGACGTTCTCATCTTGATGCCCCGCAGCTGTTAGACCCAAGGTACAGAGGGCAGTAGCCAACTACCAGCAGGCCCCAAGTGCCATGTGCAGACTCTAAGAGCAACTGCCTTTGAGAGAAGAAACAGTTGAGAGTGGGCTTTCTGAGGTAGAGAATTACTACCTGGGAAAGTAGGAAAATTGACACAGAATCGAAATTGATGCCACTACATGACAGAGTTGGTGAAACTTCCCTTCTCAGAGATCTTGAGCCTTCTCAGAAATGTATTTTTCATTTTGGACAGAACATTCAGGATAAATATGACCTGTTCGAGTTCCTGGTTCTCTCATCAGGACTGTTTCTTAGGCTTCACTGGCACAAGAAAAGGGTTTTGATAGTCCAGAGTAAATCCTGACAAAAGCAAAGCACGGTATCTATAACAAACTAAACACTCAGAAGAGAACAACAGATAAAAAGCCAGGCCGACCTGACCCTGCAGGATAGGTAAGGTTGGTCTGGCATTAGGGGTAGAGGGGAAGTGCCCATCTCCTGCTAGAAGAGCTAGAGAAGACCCCTTCCGGAGAAACCACCAGGAGAGGAGAGCAGTAGGTGCTGATGATGAAGTCCCAGAACCTAAGTCAGGTTCGGTGGGATGAGTTTTGGAGCCGACGGCTAAGAAAGAATTCTTAAGACGTCTCTGGTGCAAAAAGGTTGTTTATTAAAGGTTGTTTGTTAAAGCACGGGGACAAGGACCCATGGGCAGGCGGAGATGCAGCTGCACCCGGTTGTGAGGGATGTCAGGTTATGTACCCTGCGGTTGGGGGAAGGTGAGGGGAAGGAAGGTTTCAATGGCGTTTTCATATGCTAAAGAGGGCCTAAAGGTGCCAGGATTTCCCAGGCCTACCTGAGGTCTTGCTGTTGGGGCTTGATCAATGTTGTCTTTAGACCAGCCATTAAGATTAAGATAGTTGGGAGACTTTTTGGTGGGATGTCACAATCCTGCTATCGTCTTTGTTAGTGAAATTTAGGACATTTTTAAGCCAAGGGAGACTCCTGTCTAGCAGGATTGTGAGCTCTGCAAGTTAACTATTTGCTTATTGTTCATGGCAGTCAGGGCTGCCTGAGGGATGCTACACATAGGACTGAGGGGGAGCGGATGGAGAGGGGGGTGAGGGGGTGCAAGGCACCAGCTTTTGCTTTGTCTTCAGCCAGCCTCATGCTCCCTCATCACTGAGAGGCATTAAGGACTTTGCTTGAAGGACCTGGGCCTGAAGCTGGCACCAGGGAGTTGCAAGGGAGTTGAGCAACCTTTAGCTCTTGAGAACTGGGCTGGAGGGAAAATTCCTTGAAGGAGAATATCCAAAAATTGTGTAGGGGCTACAAGAAAAGCAGCTGGGACAGTGGTGAAACTGGCATCTTACCGTAAGAAGTTCCCTGTTTGAAGCTTGACAGACCAATGAGGAACCATGGCCAGGCATTCCACCTCCAGAATGACCTTGTTATTGTCCCCCATCAAAGGCAGTGAATCTTCTTTGGGAATGAGGAACCATGATGGATTTTTGGTATCACCTGAGTAGCTGTTAGACTCATTAGCTCACACTCAGTGGGAGACAGCTTTTTTTTTTTTTTCCCCCTTAACTATATGTGAAGGACAGGATTCTAAAAAGAAAATAACATCTTAGTATATTTAATTTTAAAACCATATGGGCCATCAATTTTTAAGGGAAAGAGCTGATGAAGTTATAGAACCTAGGTGAGGTTCAGTGGGCTGAGGTCCGGAGCCGATGACCAAGAAAGAATTCTTGAGACATATTTGCTGCAAAATCGTGGTTTATTAAAGCACAGAGACAGGACCTGTGGGCAGGAAGAGCAGATAACCCGGGTTGACAGAGATGGCAGGTTAAGTACTCTGTGGTTGGGGGAAGGGGAGGGAAAGGGAGGTTTCAACGGAGTTTTCATATGCTAAAGAGGAGTTGTCTTTTACCAAGCCATTAACATCAAGATAGTTGGGAGATGCCTGTCTTGCAGGATTGTGATCTCTGCAAGTTAACTCTTTGTTTCTCCTTTATGGCAGTCGGGTGCCTGAGGAATGTTACACATATTACCGAGGGGAGTGGGTGGAGAGGAGGTGCAAGGTGCCAGCTTTTCCTGTGTCCTCAGTCAGCCTCCTGCTCCCTCATCAAGTTCCAAACCTGAGAGGGGACTCGTGGGAGTGAGGGAGTGCGAGAGAACCAGAGGGCGGGAAGGGCGGCGGGCCTAGGGGAAGGCGCCCAGCCTGCTCCTGCTCTTGTTTTGGAGACTCACGTGGTCCTGCCTAATTGGCCGCCATAGAGCCTGAGTTCCCAGGGAGGCAGAGGCGTCCTTCGCAGCTGTGGTTCCCGGGTTCTTCCAGCTGCCAGCCCCACCTTCCCACAGGAGGCTGGAGGCCCTGGGGGGACCACAACTCCCACGAGGCCCCACACTCCAACAGAGCCTGGCTGATAAAGGGGCGGGGTCTGCATGGAGGGGTAGGACCATGATGCAGGGGCCTTGGGGCTCAGCGTCCCCATGTGGCTTTCTGGAGCTCAGGAGCTTTCTCATCGCTGGATTGGCATCTGGCAGCTGGACTCATTGGAGTCCTGGGGCGTCGCCTCGGACCGGTTCTCGACGGGTAGAGTGTAATGAAGTGTTAGCTTAGGAGGCGCAGTGCTAGGGACTGGGTAGCGCTGAAGCTGCTGGTTGTCCTGGGCTTCCTGAGGAGGCTGTCTGAAAAAGTCACAGGTGCTGGTAGGGGAATCCTGGGGGAAAACTGGGGCCCAAACCAGCACTTTGAGACTCTGAGCCAGAAGCCAACAATAACTGGGAAAAAGTCCACCGGCGCTGAGGTGCTTTACTTTTTGCTGAGAAGATAAGCAGGAAAGATGACAAACCAATGGGATGTCTGTAGACCTCTACTGGAACTTTTACGTCTGTCTTCTATAATTCCTTACCTGTCACTCGGAGCTTTTGTCTTTTTCTTCCTTGGGTTGCCTTCTTAGAGAATTCCTTAGCTTGATATTCCATCTCTCTGGTTTGGTTTTAAGCAGTGCTCATTCTGCTATTCAACCCATCTCTTTGAAAGGTTTCTTTTTACTGCTGTTGCTATTTGTATTTCCAAGATATCGGTTAATTATTTTTAATAACTGCCTGCTCTCATTTCATGATAAGATATTCTGGCTTATCCATATGATTAATTTAATTACATTGATGTTAATGCCTAACACTTTCCCCCCCTTAGGTGCATATTCTCTCTTGAAAGAAAGGATAAAACATATTAAAGCTGTTCTTTTTTTCCTTGGTTTGATTTTTCTGAAACGTTTGTGATTGTTGGTGTATGTCTCACTCATTTTTATGTACCTTGAGAGTCACTGCTTTGTACTCTTTTTGCAGGAGGGAGGGGCATGAAGAGGATGAACTGCAGGGTATTTTTTTTTCTTTTTAATGAAAATGGGTAGAATCAGGGTTTGTAACCTACTGGTCACCTGGGTACCCCACCCCATTCCTCCAGAGCCTCGTAATCATCGGGATTTTGCTTGTTTCTTTTACCCAAGCTCCCATACTCTCCAAGCTGGAAGCAAACATCCCATTTTCTACTTCCTGGAAGGCTATACTTTGGTGAAGCTTCGGTTCTAGTCTCTCAGCCAGTTCCCCTTTCATTTTCTTTCTTTTTCGTTTTCTTTCTTTCTTTCATTTTTATTCTGGGCTCCTCCCTCCAGGTTTGCACTGCCTTTCCTTATGTACAAATGGGGATAGTAGGAAAGGGTGACTGAGGAGCCCTTCCAATTTTTAAAAAATATTTTATTTATTTATTTGACAGAGAGAGCACAAGTAGGCAGAGCTTCAGGCAAAGGGAGAGGTACAAGCAGGCTCTCTGCTGAGCAGAGAGACTGAAGATGGACTCGATCCCAGAATCCTGGGATCATGACCTGAGCCGAAGGCAGCCACTCAACCGACTGAACAACCCAGTCACCCCGAAATATTTTTTAGAATCTTCTTTTCAGTACTTCAAGGGGAACCAAACATCTTCACCAGGACTCTCAAAGATGAATGGAAAACCAGTAATAATTTGCTACAAAAATGACAAACATCTGTTTTTTGTACTGCATCTAAACAAGTAAATTTTAAAAATTAACATTATGGTAAACATAAGAATTTGCTGGAGGTAATCCTTTGAAAGCTGATGCTTGTATACTTTTATATCTTGGTCAAGCAAGGCACTATAGAATCATGGTGATGATCCATATTCTATAAAAAAAAAAACAAACCTCTCAGTTCTATTAAGAACATGAAACAAGTGGTGCCTAAGTGGCTCAGTTGTTAAGCATCTGTCTTAGGCTCAGTTATGATCCCATGGTCCTGGGATTGAGACCCACATCGGGCTCCCTGTTTGGTGGGAAGCCTGCTTCTCCTTCACCCACTCTTTCTGCTTCTGTTCCCTCTCTTGCAGTGTCTCTCTGTCAAATATATAAATAAAATCTTTTTTAAAAAAGGACATGAAAGAAATTCTCCAGGGAGAGGGAAGAGAATAAAGTTCAAAATTAGAATAATTTCAAATTTAAATTTGTACATCAAAAGCTCTTTTTAGGGCGCCTGGGTGGCTCAGTTGGTTAAGCAACTGCCTTCGGCTCAGGTCACGGTCCTGGAGCCCCGGGATCAAGTCCCACATCAGGCTCCCAGCTCCATGGGGAGTCTGCTTCTCCCTCTGACCTTCTCGCCTCCCATGCTCTCTCTCACTGTCTTAACCCACTGAGCCACCCAGGCGCCCCCAAAGCCATGATTATTAAGAACACAGAATAGGGTCCTACGTAGCATACATGATGTGACCAATAGGCATTAATGGTCACTCAAGGGTTCTGGTACATTGTTATCCTCCAGTAGATTATAGAGGTAAAAAACATCTGAAAGAAGGATGAATACTCAACTTTTGTAGCAACATGGGCAGGACTGGAAGAGATTATACTGAGTGAAATTAGTCAAGCAGAGAGAGTCAATGATCATAGGGTTTCACTTATTTGTGGAGCATAACAAATAGCATGGATGACAAGGGGGGATGGAGAGGAGAAGGGAGTTGAGGGAAATTTGAAGGGGAGGTGAAACATGAGACTATGGACTCTGAAAAACAATCTGAGGATTTAGAAGAGGTGGGGGGGAGGTACGGGGAACGAGGTGGTGGGTATTGGGGAGGGCATGTATTGCATGGAGCACTGGGTGTGGTGCAAAAACAATGGATACTGTTATGCTGAAAAGAAATTAAAAAATTAAAAAAAATCTGAAAGGTTCCCAGGAAGCAGTGGGTTTTGTTTTGTTTTTTAGAAAGAAGAGGAGGATGGGTCACTAGACTTTAAGAGGTCATGAATAAAGCAGGATAGGTAGGAACTAAATCATAAACTTTTGTTGTTAGCTTGGCAGGAGTTGAGGTATAAGGTCCTAGGTCTGCATGGAGGTGGGTAGGTCACAGGGAGATAGTGAGGTTAGTACTCCGAAGGGGAGCTGGCATGTGGGCTTGGGTATCAAAGAAATCACCAATGTAATTAAGTGGGATAGCCATGTTTGTAGTGTGTGTGTGTGTGTGTGTGTGTGTGTGTGTTAATTATTCATGGCTGGGGATACTGAGTTAGATGGTTATTGATCCCCTATCCAATTCCAACATTCCTAGTATTTATGACTTCTCTGGCTCAAATATTAGCAATGGCTATGGAGAGAAGGGTTAGACCCAAAAGCATGGAGCACAGTGTATAGAAAGTTTCTCCCAAGCTTTAAAGAAGGCTTTATCAGTATATTTTTGTCTACTCAGGCTGCTATACCAAACACAGGCTGGGGGGCTTAAATGACAGAAATGTATTTTCTCACAGATCTGGAGGCCAGAAGTTCTAGATCAAGGTGCCAGCAAGGTTGGTCTCCAGTGAGCCTTTTCTTGTTGGTCTATAGATCACTATCTTTTCAACTGTGCCCTCAGATGACCTCTTCTCTGTGGACCCCCAGAAGTGGGGTAGGGGGAGTGCTTTCATGTGTTTCCCCCTTATGAGGACACCATTCCTAGAAGATTAGGACTCCCGTGACCTCACCAAGCCTTCAGTACCTCCTTCTAGGTAGGCCCTATCTCCAGATGCAGTCACACTGGAGATTAGGAATTCTACATATGACTTTTGTGGGGACACAATTCAGTCCATAACAATCAGTACAGGAGAAAAACCATGGAGAGAATTCTAGAGGAGTCACACGGTGATGTTATTTATAAGGTAAGTGGGTATAAAAGAGCACCTCTGAAGTCCAATAGGGCATTAGAGCTAGAGGCCGACAGGAAAGTCCCGTACGTGCCACAGTTTTGAGTTTGATGCAAGCACAACGCTGAAGGGAAGATATTTGGGAGGCCTTGGCCAACCACTACTTCCAGCCAGGGGTGATTCTGGAGGGAATATCTCTCAGAGTGCTGCCTAGAATCAAGACTTTGGGGTTGAAAAAGTGCTACTCCCAAAGCTGGAGAAGGATGGTGCTGTAAGTTACTTGAAGAGTACTGTTCTGGGAGATCTGCGGTGTCCTCTTTGTTCTGCTGCTGACCAGATGTGAAAATGCAGATTAACTCCCTAACCATCTCAGTTCTTCCACCATGTGCTGCTGTCATGTGTCCCAAGCTCCAGAGTTAGTTTTATCCATAACCAGAAGCCGGTCTTTTAGTTCCCAATCTCTTAATCAGGCCACTCGTCACAATATATAGCAGACACGTGACAGCCACAGGGGAGAAGTAAGGGTTCTCTTCCCCTCAGAGAGAGTGTAAAGGCTCTAGGAGAGGGCATACCAGTAGGCCAAAGGCAGTCAGTGCCAGGGAGTGGAGCCACAGGGAAGAGTGTGCTGATGACAGCCTTGTGGGGGGAGGGCAGAAAGAGCCACCACCGTGACACTTGAGTTATAGATCGAGCTTGGGGACAGAGAAGGGATCAGGGCACTGTAGAGCAGCAGCTGGCAAAGTGATTCTGTTGCGCTTAAGCTCATAGTGCCTTAGCGAATTAGAATGGGAAATACCTTGCTATTGTCTGTGACTCTGTGATTGTGTGAGTATGAGTGACAGAGTGGGGACAAAGAGAGAGGGAGAGAGAATACATTAAATTTTAAAGAAGGACAATAAGGGACACCTGGGTGGCTTACTCAGTTAAGCATCTACCTTTGGTTCAGGTCATGATCCCAGGGTCCTGGGATTGGATCCCATACCAGGCTCTAGTGGGGGGCCTGCCTTCCCTCTGCCTGCTGCTCCCCTCGCTTGTGATCTCTCTCTTCCTCTGTAACAAATAATAGTAAAAAATAAACAAGGGCGATAAGTTATGTTTACTTTTGTTTCTGATGTCAGACATAGGTTCAGAGGATTAAAGAGGGAGATCCAAGGAGCTAGCCTCTTAAGAGGAGTGAATACCTAGTCACTGGTAAGACCCCTGGTCCTGCAATACAATATGGCTCCTGTGATCTGGGTCCTGTTAAATGCCTCTCGCCATCCTTAACCGGATAGTTTGATTCTTCATTGTGTTCAGTGTGGGGAACTGAGAGAAGCTATGACACTTGGCCCTTTGTGGGGGAATTTTAGTAGTATAAATAGCAAAGTTATCAGTTCTGGAGCACTTCCATGACTCTGCTGCAGGCACTGTGCTGTGACCTGGGTTTAGAGCAGTGAGATAAACATAGAAATAAATGTGGGATCTGTTTCCAAGAAGCTGAAACCCACTATTCTCCTTGTCCCTTTCCCATTCTGTCTTCTTCAGCCTTGTGCAATCCCACCAAGCAGGAAGCTTGCTTCTCCCCCTCCCTCTGCTGCTCCCCCTGCTTGTGCTCTCATTCTCTCTCTCTCTCTGTGTCAAGTAAATAAATAAAATGTTTAAAAAAATTTTAAAAAAGGCAAAACATAACCATTTTTGTAGAGTGATTTTCTGAATGCAGTTATGGGCAGTGCTGGGTACTGAAGAAGACGCTCTGCTGACCAGAGGAGTGAGGAAATTACAGAACAAATTCCACAGGTCATTGAATGTATCACTTTCATCACCCCACCCATAGCACTCATTAATCTCTAGCCTAGCCAATCTGTTGGTTATAAAAATGAGTTTTCTCCTAACTGACAGGCAGTTCTCATTTTAGCAATGTAAATCATTCTGATATTTATCACTAATGTGATCTAATCCTGTCTAGTAAAGAAAGCTTGAGAGTTCTATAGCTCTGTAAACATTTAAGAAAAACAATGGACTCAACTCTAGTTACTTTTTAACTAACTTGACTTGCCGAGGGAAGGTGAAAGTAAATACCAGAAATCTTACCACTAAGCACACGTTGCAAGTTATACCTGCCAAGGTGTGGTTCAAAATATAAATAACCAGTCTCCTTAGAAGCCTTTTACCTTCTTATATCTGTTATGTTGGGTAAATGAGTAGTTACTAGAACACAGCTGGCTCAGTGATCACAATTCAGCTTACCCTCAGAAGTATAAATAAATTACATGTTTAGCCCAGTAACTGGACACTGATATAGAATTATTCACTGGCTGATTCCTAGATCAGAAACCACAAAAATTTTTTTCTTTTTTATGGAAGTATGGCTGTTACAATAGTCTCACCTGTAGCACATAGTGATTGACTTAACTACTCTATACGTTACAGCTCTAGATGTAACATTTTAATAAAACAACAATATCCTTGATGGTATCATGGAAATGTAAGTGCCTTGTGCACTTTTCTTAATGTGTATAATTACCTAAACATCATAGTAAGTGAATCAAGGCCATTGTCAAGCTTCCGTCAAGGAGAGTCCTTAACTAGAGGGATTTCCCATTGCTCTCATAACCTCTGAGTTACAGGTTCCATTAGTTGGCCATACACATTTGGAGCCTTGTGGACTTTCTGACAGCTGAGCAGCATATCTATGTTTGAAGCATTGTGATCCCTGTTCTTACTGCAAGAGTGACAGTTGTCACTTTTCCTGTGACCCCTGTCTTTAGGAAAGTGTCTGACTCAGAAAGTTGAATCAGTACCCCGCAAAGGGATTTTCAGGAGAACCACCTCAAAGATGATCACCTGAGATACTGTCAAGAAAAAAAAAAAACCTGAAATTCTAAGCAACATCCATAAAAAGCCTTTTCATGTTGATAAGGAAAGATTTTTCCCTAAATACCAGGTAGGCTCCATGAAAGTGAGATCTTTACCTGTTTTGTTCACCGTGTCACCAGTCCCTAGAAGAGCGCCTAAGACATCACTCAAGATTAGGTTGCTTTGAATGAATCAAATGAATGAATGAACTGTGGCCTTTGATAGTGAGGTAGTTTATGGTCCTTAGGCAAGAGATGGGATTTGTGTTGGGATTTCAAGAATGGGAGGGGCCAAAGAGAAAATTGAGAAGCTAAATGTGAAAGTATGCAATTTACTGACTGGAGTAGGTCTGAATACATTTCAAACATAATTAAACTATGGCTGTGGGTCTATATGCATTTTCATAATTTTCCCTTGAAAATCTGAGGCATACAGATGTCATCTCCAGTGAATTATCCTTGTCCATATACAGAATCACCAAAAAAAAAAAAAAAAAAAAAAAGGCATTCTGACTGTCCTCAGTCCATCCAATCCAGGATTATAACACTTTCTTCCCCATGTTCTTTCTGACATCATGGACTTTCAGGTTGACCTCTCCCATCTTGGGTCCCACTCTCATTAGCTGTAGAAGTCATGCAATGTTTGTGATGTGAGGGTGGCAATACTCTCTGACCTTTGGTTACAATATGTCTTTGAAAGCCAGTGTTTATTCTGATTTTAGAGCATTTCTCCATTTGAACTGGCCACCTTTTAAGTGGTCATTAGCCACATGTGGCTGCTAGCCATCGGACTTGGACAGCAGAGGTGTGGAAAGTCCGCACATTCTTCCACTCAAAGGATATTGTGAGTTATGCTACATCTTTTTTTTTTTAAGTGTATTTTTTAGGTATTTAAATTCAATTAGCCATTAGATAGTACATCATTGGTTTCATAGAATTTAGTAACTCATCAGTTGTGGATAACGCCTGGTGCTCATCAAATCACGTGTCCTCCTCAATGCCTATCACCCAGTTACTCCATGTCTCCCACTCCCCTCCCCCCCAGTAACCCTCAGTTTGTTTCCTATAGTTAAAGGTGCCTCATGGTTTGTCTCCCTTTCTGATGACTCCCATTCAGTTTTCCCTCCCTTCCCTCTGATCCTCTCTACTACATCTTAATCTCAACAGTAATGTCAAGCAGTGGTAGTAATTCAGTCATGGAGTCATGCATATTCTAAATCTGATGAGGTGGATTCCTATACTGCCTTTGTCTCTGCTAGAGCGCTTACATTTGTTATTATTATTGCTGCTGTGTTCATGTTTCTCGTTCACTGAATGTCTGATAAAAGAATTAGTAAAATGTGTGACTGCAGAAAATACAATGGTCATGGATGATGATTTTCTTCTTGACCAGACTTGAGTCAAGTTCCTCTGAGTCCTCTTTCTGTCCAGCCTTGACCTCAGGCTCTGCCCACTTAGCCCAGTTTTAGCAAGAAACCTGCTTAGTCAATTTTTCAGCAATCTCCTATTCTACTCTTGATATCTGATCAAATTCCTTATCTCTCACCTGTGGTATCTTACCACTCTTTTTTTTTTTTTAAAAGATTTATTTATTTTGAAAGAGAGAGAGCATGAGCAGGGGGAGTAGCAGAGGGAGAGAGAGAACCAGACTCCCCACTGAGAAGCAAGCCCAATGCCAGTCTTGATCCTGGGATCAGATCATGACCTAAGCCAAAGCCAGAGAGTTAACCAACTGAGCCACCCAGGTGCTTCAGTATCTACAATGCTTAATATCTGATCAAATCCCTTATTCCCAGGGCACCTGGTTGGTGCAGTTGGTTGAACGTTTGACTCTTGATTTCTTCTCTGGTCATGATCTCACGGTCCTGAGATTAAGCCTCACCTCAGGCTCTATGCTCAGTGAAGAGTCTGATTAAAATTCTCCTTCCCTCTCCCTCTACCCCTACCCCTGATCCCTCTCTCTAAAATGTATTAATAAGTCTTTTAAAAAATTCCTTATCCCCTGCTCTCAATAGTTTATGACCCTAGCCTTCCATCAACAATATTACTGTCCAGATGGTTTAGTCAGAATCCCTTCATCCTTACCCTTGATGTTCCATCTTAATTTTACATTCAGTGACCCCCACCATGCTCTTTAGCTATAAATCTCCATTTGTCTGAGCTGAGCTAGATCTCTCTCCCATACTATAAAATAAAATCCCATCATAGTAGCATCCCTTGAATAAAATCTTCCTTACTGTCTTTAATTGGTATCACAAATTTTTTTTTCTTTAACGGTCAGGAGGGTGCTAATGGAGTACCATGACAAAAGGCCTAACTTCCTATCATGGACATTATTTTGGGTTTACCTGACAAATACTCTTTTCCTCTTCTAAGAAAAATTTCCAGTTCTTAGTATAACTGCCAACTGGCCCAGGGGTGGACAAGTGAGTCAGATGAGACCAAAATGAAAATTCTGTTGAGACACTCGACCTTGAGGATTCAAGCCAGGGACGAAAAAGTGTTGGTACTCCATTATTCTGATGGTCCATTAATTCTTGCTTTTTTGTTTCCTGTGTCTATCACACACAGTCCCTGCCTTTTTGAAGATAATGATCACTAATCTGAATACACAGTTCGCCGAATCCCTTTGCAGTGGCCCATGTGGGCCAAGGTAGTAGAGCATAATAGATCTCTGTAAGTTTTTTAAAAATGCCTTTGTCCCTGTTGCCCATGGCCATTAAAAACAAAAGGTCAGGGGTTGGGGGATATTGGAAAATGTGAAGTTATAGCTACTCACTGATTTTGTGATTAGTAGAGAGAAAGCAACACCTACGTACAGGGCCAGTGGGTGAGTGGAGGAAACATCCTTAGTTCTAGGAGGAATGGGGGAAGGAGAAATATTAATAATATTTGTCTTTGGAACTGCCCCTGAAGACTTCCCACAGGAAACTGACCTAATGTGACTCTCCTAAACTTTGGCAAGCCCCTTAAATTTAACTGACTTCTAGATCTGATACCCCCTGCTAGATAGCTCTGATCATGATTTGATTGTTACTTATTTTATTTTTAAATTATTTTAAAATAAATTTTTAATTTAAATACAATTAATTAACATATAATACTAGTTTCAGACATACAGGTTAGTGATTCATCAGTTTTTTATAACACCCAGTGCTCATTGTATCACATGCCCTCCTTAATGTCCATCACCTAGTTACCCTATCCACCCATCCCCCTCCCCTCCAAGAGCCCTCAGTTTGCTTCCTATGATTAAGAGTCTCTTCTGAGGGGCACCTGGGTGGTTCAGTGGGTTAAAGCCTCTGCCTTCAGCTCAGGTCATGATCTCAGGGTCCTGGGATCAAGCCCCACATCGGGCTCTCTGCTCAGTGGGGAGCCTGCTTCCTCCTCTTCTCTCTCTTCCTGCCTCTCTGCCTACATGTGATCTCTGTTTGTCAAATAAGTAAATAAAAATCTTTTTTAAAAAGTCTCTTCTGGTTTGTCTCCCTCTTTGATTTCATCTTGTTTTATTTTTTTTCCTTTCTTCCCCTATGATTCTGTTTTGTTTCTTAAACTCCACATATGAGTTAGATCATATGATAATTGTCTTTCTCTGACTGACTTACTTCCCTTGGCATAATACCCTCTACTTCCATCCAAGTCATTGCAAATAAATTGCCATTTATTTTAACTCAACAGAGAAGGCCACTAGAAACAGGTGATGGCCCCAGCTCCTGTCCCTCCATGCATAACATCTGTCAACACCTATGGACATCTTTTCTTCCCCATTCCTATGAATGTTGCTCAGTTGTTACATGGTGTGGACAAATGCTGCTGGCTGGTGGCGTGGACATACTGGACAAGCTTGGCCTTCAGTAAAACAAAGACTGCATTTAGTTACTCAAACTGAAACGGGAATGCTTGGAGTCCCATTGGAGGTACTCAACCTGTGCCCCTTCCCTCTTTGGAACAAGAGCCTAAACCTGAGAGATGAGGGGCTTATCCTAGGTTATTGCAAGGTTACACAGAGCTGAAACTAGACACAGGTGTACATGCTTATTGGTTAAGGCTGGCTGTGAAGTCAAACTGCCTCAAATCTTGATTCTCTTCGCCACTTCTTATTCTTTGACCCTGTTTTTCATAGTTTAGGATGTAGGGTATCCTGACTTTTTGATGTTTTAGTTCTTGTCAGACATTTACCATAATGCTTAGCACATGGATGGTGTGTGCACACACATACACACGCTTGACACTAGAAAAAATTTCCCCTGATATTAAATTTATCAGTGCATTCTCCATCCACCGCCATTTGGCTGCTTTGTCACAAACTGATTAAAGCAGAACTGTCAAGTGAGGAACTTCAAAGCCAAAGCATTAAGTGCTGTAAGAAACCAGCACTTGGGAGGTTTTGTCTCAGCATCTGTGATTAGAAGGCAGGAAAAAGAGACTTTGGGGACACAGCTCACCCCTTCATGAAGCAGCCATTCAGAACTTTCTCAGAAGGGCTAATGCCTAATCTTCCAAAGATCAGCAAGAACAAACTTATGGCCTATTAAAACCAGATTTTTAAAAGATTTTTATTTATTTATTTGAGAGAGAGAGAGAGAGTGATAGAGAGAGCATGAGAGGGGAGAAGGTCAGAGGGAGAAGTGGACTCTCCATGAAGCTGGGAGCCCGATGAGGGACTCAATCCTGGGACTCCAGGATCAAAATCAGATTTATTGACTCAATACAGTCAGGGAGGACATTCCTCAGGAGTCATAGAATGATGGTTGCCATGAGGGAGGAGGGAAGCATCTTTTACAAAGTCTGGGCTCTCACAGAAGGAGTCTGAAGCAGGTATATGGAAAGCAGAGGTCAGTTCAGGATTAGAAGCTCTTTCTGAGGGGAAATGAGTAGAAGCAGGGATTAACCAGGACTTGGGCTCTGCCTTATTCAATTAAGGCTGCTGCAACAAATGATCACAGACTGGTTGGCTGAAACAGCAAAACATTTACTATTCCTTGCAGTTCTAGAGGCTGAGAAGACCAAAAGCAAGGTCCTAGGAGATCTAATATCTAGCAAGAGCCTGCTTCATTATCTATAGATGCCCATATTCTTGTTGTAGCCTTGCATGGCTGACATCTGGCAGAACAAGCTCTCAGGTCTTTTCTTAGGAGTGCTTTTATCTCATTCACAAGGGTTCCAATCTCATGACCTCATCACCTCTCAAAGCCCACACCTCCTGATGGCACTCCTTGAGGGTTAGGGCTTCAACATCTGAATTGGGGCAAGACACAAACATTCAGTCCATTAACAAGTGTTGCCATGAGGACAGTGTAGCTTAGCAACTGTATTCCCAGGAATCCATGGGACTAGCAAAGCAGAATCAGTGGGGGGGGGGGGTCACTGCTAGGAAAGCAGGAGTTCCCCAAGAGAGAGTCCTCATAGCATTTTACAGAGACAACATGACCCTTGAGAAACAATAGTTTCCATGACTCATACAGCAGCCTTTATATATGCCTGTTCTCCATGCTGGATTCACAGCAAGCCTGCTTCTTTCTTTTCCAGTTCAAATGGAATTCCACTCTCTGAATGCTGATGAATTTTTGCTCTTTTGCAGTTAGTAGGTTGTCCCTCAGGATTCTGCATGTATGGATTTGCAATCGTGGAAACTGCCAAAGGTCCAGGGTCCTGGGTGGCAGAACCTGGCCTCTGCCACTATTGCCCAAGGTAGGGACTCTGGTCCCTTGATCGTCCTGTGCTGCTGTCAAAGGTTTGTGTGCATCATGCTGTTTTTTTTTTTTTTTTAATGTAATTGCTTATACATGTGTTTGATCATGCTCAAGTGGCCTTTCTGTGGAAACAGTGGCCAGGCTACACCTAGAAGTCATTGAAGAAAGTTCTAAGAACTCTTGGTTGGTATGAGGCTAGAGAGAGAGAGAAAGAGAGAAAAGAAATCTGTCTTTCTGCATTTTACAAGTCCCTGGGCAAAATGCAAGGGCTGTGCACTCCCCACACGGAGATTCCAGGCAGGGAGGCCCTCCTGAGCCTCATCTGCCTGGGATCCTCCTCCAGGAGCAATCCCTAGTTTGAGATCAGGGTTAGGGAATAAATAGCAGCAAAGCAGGGTCCAGAAGGAAGGACTGCCACAGTCCACGGGGCACCAGAGGGCCAGGCTGGTACCTGCTCACTTTTGGAGTACAAATGGGCTCAGCTCAGCAGGTGCAGGGGTGCCATTGGCCCCTCTGATGGGGTTGCAGTGCCCCAAGCTCAGGAAGAAAAAAGGCTGGCTCAGGTGACTTATTTTTCACTGGGAAGGAGCTGATGGCAGTGGAAATAAACGAGTAGGGAATGATGTTGTAAAGTTGTATGGTTTGTCCTTTATATCTCAGCTTTCTCTCCTATCTTCCCTTGCTCTGTAGTGTGTTCTCAAAGAAGTTTTTGACATGATATTCCTGTTCCCTGATTTACTCCTGAGCTGTGTCTTTTCTGCTGTTCAGCCCCATCTGGTGAATTCTTTTACTATAAAAAGTATCTTGCCTTTGCAAGGTCTTGTCTCGCCCTCCCCTTGGGGAGACTTGAGGAATCCCAGAGAACTCAGCTTGCCACCCAGAAGGAAACCAGGCTATTTGGAACACTGGAAAGGATTCAGAGTAGGGGAAATCTGCTTGGACATCTGAGACTACCCCTACATTCAGGGGTCCCCTGGACACAAACCCAGACTTTGATATTGATCCTGAACCATGCTCTCAACTCATACACCTGTGATCCTCACCACAGTGCTTTCAGATCAGTGCAGCCATGCCCATAAGCACAAACTCTAAGCCTAGATTCTATCCTGAGAGGTCTGTCCCAAACAACCTGGCTCCAAAGACCCAGAGATTGGGGACAGTGAGGAACACCATAGGACTCACCCAGCCACCCCCCAAAAACATGCCATTTGGAACTCCAGAAAGGATTCAGAGGAACTGAAATCTGCATTCCCACCTCTGGACACCCCCATATTCAGAAGGACCCTGGATGCAAACCTGGAGCTTGACACTCACCCTGAACCAATCCCTCGACTCCACCCCTTCCCCCCTGTGCCCCCCAAAAGAGGGATAGAGTGCTGGCAGATTAGGCCTGCCATGTGGTGGGCCCTAACCATAACCTTTGGCTTGGATCTCAGGGTTCTGACCCCAGAGGCCTTGCAGTAGAAGCCCTACAATTTGGGGACACTGGGGCAATACCAGAAGACTCAGCCTGCCACCCAGAAGGAAACCATGCCATGTAGAACTCCGGAAAGGATGAACAGCAGAAAAAATCTGCATGTGCACCTGAGGCCATGCCCATAGTGAGTGGACCTTCGTCCAAAAAATCCAGAGCCAGACATTCACCCTGACCCACACCCTCAGCTCAGCAGTCCAGGAAGCTCTCCACAGAGCCTTCAGATGGGTCCTCCCATGCCCCTAGACCCCAACCCTAAGCCACGGTTGGGTTCTGATAGGTCCATTCCCAGGAGCCTGTCCTCAGAGCACAAGGGATAGGGGGCACCTGAGCAATCCCAGAGGACTCAACCTGCCACCCAGAAGGAAACTGTGCCATTGGGAACTCTGGAAAGGATTCAGAGGAGCAGAAATCTGCATGCCCAGCTGAGGACACATCCACACTGAGCTGACTCCTGGACACAAAGCCAGAGCCAGACACTCACCCTCGCCTACACTGTCAACTCAGCCACCCAGACAGCTGTCAATGGGGTCTTCAGGTCAGTCCTGCCATGTCCCTAGTTCCTAATGCTAACCCTTGGATGGCTTCTGTAATGATCTCCTCATTTCAGGTTATGTGGTGGTTCTGCAGGACATTGTCCTGGTGTGGGGTCAAAAACACTGAAGCATCCCATGTGAAATGGCAAACATGGTAAAGAAATGATGGCTGGGCTGCAGCAACATGTTCCTAGGAACATCACCATAGGCAAGGGAAGCAAGGGCAAAATGAACTTTTGGGATTTCATCAAGATCAAAAGCTTTTGCACAGCAAAGGAAACAGTTAACAAAACCAAAAGACAACTGACAGAATGGGAGAAGATATTTGCAAATGAATTATCAGATAAAGGGCTAGTGTCCACAATCTATAAAGAACTTAGAAAACTCAACACCCAAAGAACAAATAATCCAATCAAGAAATGGGCAGAAGACATGAATAGACATTTCTGCAAAGAAGACATCCAGACGGCCAACAGACACATGAAAAAGTGCTTCATATTACTCAGCATCAGGGAAATACAAATCAAAACCACAATGAGATACCACCTCACACCAGTCAGAATGGCTAAAATTAATAAATCAGGAAATGACAGATCCTGGTGAGGATGTGGAGAAAGGGGAACTCTCCTACACTGTTGGTGGGAATGCAAGCTGGTGCAGCCACTCTGGAAAACAGCATGGAGGTTCCTCAAAATGTTGAAAATAGAACTGCCCAATGACCCAGCAATTGCACTAGTGGGTATTTACCCTAAATTTAAAAACGTAGTGATCCGAAGGGGCACGTGCACCCGAATGTTTATAGCAACAATGTCTACAATAGCCAAACTATGGAAAGAACCTATGTGTCCATCAACAGATGAATGGATCGAGAAGATGTGGTATATATACACAATGGAATACTATGCAGCCATCAAGAGGAATGAAATCTTGCCATTTGCGATGACATGGATGGAACTAGAGGGTATCATGCTTAGCAAAATAAGTCAATAAAAGAAAGACAACTATCATATGATCTCCCTGATATGAGGAAGTGGAGATGCAACGTGGGGGGTTAAGAGTGTAGGAGAAGAATAAATGAAACAAGATGGGATTGGAAGGGAGACAAACCATAAGTGACTCAATCTCACAAAACAAACTCAGGGTTGCTGGGGGGAGGGTGATTGAGAGAGGGAGTGGGGTTATGGACATTGGGGAGGGTATGTGCTATGGTGAATGCTGTGAAGAGTGTAAACCTGGAGATTCACAGACCTGTACCCCTGGGGATAAAAATTATATTATATGTTTATTAAAAAAAAAAAAAGAAATGACAGCTGGGGAATCTGAGTGTGAAGACAGCACATATTTGTGCTGCTATAACAAGCTGACTGCACTTTGAAATCACTGCAGAGGAAATAACTCTTCCAAACATCCATGTTAGCACGATGGCACAGAAGTAGAGAGGACATCAGACTTTGGGATGGAGGCCAAGCCCTCCCAGATCCAGGTCACCCAACGTGGAGAGGCCACATGTTAGCAAGAGACTCATGGGAGGATTAAATCACGGGCCCCCATGTCTTGGGTGCAGTAGAAGCAGTGGATTTGGAATTCCAGTTTTCCACAACGTTCCACCACAAGCTGGTTAGAACTGTGCAAAGGCAGGAAGGGATGCCCCAGTAAAGTGGACAAGGGACGCTAGAAGGCTGGAAAGGGGTGCCTGGTGCCCAGTACCCATTACAGACCCCACGTTGCAATCCCTCACAGGAGAGACTCACCAATTCCAGGCCCCACAGCGGAAGCTGGAGGTTCATCTCCTGACTTTTTGTAGGAGCTTGCAGCTCAGCTGGTGAGAATTCTCCATCACCCCGAACCCTGCCTTTCTCCAGGGGACTTTCCTTCTAAGCACCCCTCCCAACTTCTTCCTCCTCCATGAAATAATGTTCCTCTCCTTTGTTTCTCGCACTTGCCTGTGATGGGACCATAGCTTGCTCAACCCAGACTGCCATTCTCTGGTCTTCCCAAATAAACCTATGCTGCTGGTCAAATAACTGGCAGTTTGAGTTTAAGGCAAATCCAACTAATAAATTCAAGAAACTTGCAAGGAACAAAATCAATATGTACAAATCAGTGGCATTTCTATGTGCTCAGAAGGAACCATCAGAAAGAGACTACGGAGAACAATCTCATTTACACCTGCATCCAAGAGAGCAAGATACCCAGGAGGCCCCTGAACCAAGGAGGTGACAGGCATGTCCTATGACACCCCTGCAACAATGACGACAGACAGGGAGGGCTGCACACGGAGATGGGGAGGCACTGTGCTCAGGGAAGAACCCACACTGGGAAAATACCTACTCTCCCCAAAACCGCCTACAGTCCTCACTCTGGCTCCCGAACTTCCAGACTCGGCGCCATCCTGGAGTGGGTGTGGACACGGGAAGGACCCCGCAGGGCTGAGGTGGGGGGAGCACAAGCCCCGAAGCAGGCGGACGCTCCCTGACTGCAGACCATCTGAGGAGCCCCAGGAACCAAATCCAAGAGCACACAAACACAGACGGAGGGGGGAGCATCGGAGCCCAGAAAGGGGGGACCCCACAGCCCTGCGTACAGCACAGCAGGAAGCCATGTCATCGCACACAAAAGGACGGAAGCCCCAGCATCTACACAGGGAGCCCTTCCTCTGTGGGGTCCTGAGACCACGTACCCCCTTGACAGTCCACTCCAGCGGCTTCTCCTCACCTCCTCCAGCATCTGGTCCTTAGGAGGTTGGACTGCAGTCAGTGTGGGCGCGTCCTCTACAACGGTCCGGTCAGTGTGGATGCAGAGCCACACCCTCCTCAGCATGTCCTGTCAGGGTGGGATCCGCCCCACATTCTCCAGAAGTCTCCACAGTGGGTCCTGAAGAGGCGGGGCTCCGGTCCCAGGTGCGGCTGTGCAGCCTGGGCTCAGGGCCAGAGCTGGGGTCTGGCGCCCTCTTCAGGCGATGGAAGGCAGTGCAGGACTGTGGGAGCTCACCCTTCAGTGGAAGGTCTTGCTCCTTCCCCGGGTCCAGCTGAAGCCATTTCATTCCGGAAATTCAAGCAGCATTGGAGCCCAATATCTCCCAACTTCTCCCAAAATAGCTAAGGAACAACTAATTGGAAACAATGTGGAATTACAACAGTCCTTGACCCAAACAGTGGCACTGAATATGGCCCTGATGCAGACCCACACTCTGACCTCAACTTGGCCTCAAGCCTGGACCTGACCCCAATCCAAGACCCTAACCCTAGCCCCCAATGCGAACAATGTTCACAAGAACCAAAAGGTAGAAACTGAAAATATCCATCAATGGCAAATGCATAAGCAAAGTGTGGTGAAGGGTTTGAATTTGGGTTCAGGTTCAGGTTTTAGTCAGATTTCTAGATCAGGCTTTGGGTTTAGTGTCAGGGTGAGGATTTAGAGTGAAGGGCAAGGGAACAGAGTTGGAGTTTAGGGATTGAAGTTTGTAATTTAGGTTTTGAGACTCAGGATTCAGACACAGATAAAGTTCAAGGTCAATTTTGGGGTTTGGCTTCAAGCTGAGATTTGGGTTTGGAGTTCAAGACTTGGAGGTCTGGTTTAGGGTTTGGGTTCATGGTTCAGGGCTTGGATCCAGGGCTCAGGTCCAGGTTTTGGGTTCCACTTCAGGTTTGGGATTCAGGGTTCTAGTTTGGGCTTTAAGGTCAGCTTAGGTTTCAGTGTTGTTAGGGGTTAAGGTTAGGTTTAGGGATGACACATTTTCTTCAGTTGTCATCATGGACACAAAATTTCTATCTGAAGTTTCTAAGTCAGAAATGTATTTCATCTGGGAGCACCTGGGTGGCTCAGTGTGTTAAGCCTCTGCCTTGGGCTCAGGTCATGATCTCAGGGTCCTGGGATTGAGCCCTTTATCGGGCTCTCTGCTCAGTGGGAAGCCTGCTTCTCTCCCCACCCCCCGCCTGCCTCTCTGCCTATTTGTGATCTCTGTCTGTTAAATAAATAAATAGAATCTTAAAAAAAAAATAAAAGAAATGTATTTCATCTGGGTGTCAGGAGCTGGTTTGGAATTTAGGATCCCAGTAACTCCCTACCAACAGCATTCTGATCCTAGTCTCCCAGTCACCCAGAAGTGGCTCTTGTCTTGGCTCTCTGCCCTTGACAGAGAAGGGCAAGTTGGTGCCAAAGTTGGGATTTCACAATGTAGAGGTGTGAAACCAAATATTGTGGAACTATCATGGAAAATGAGACAGGAGACAAATAACTGGTTGACTCCTGATTCTTCCACAAAAACAAAGACCAAGTTTCCAATAGAATCTGATAATGTTCCCTAGGAAGGCCTATGGTTCTCATTACCAGTACCAAAAGAGGACCCCTCCCCTGGTTTAAACTAAGAATCACAGCAGGATATTTCCTACTTAGTGTCAAAAATAAAATTTTATTTTTTGGCTGTTTCAGTGTACAATTTGTGGAAGCACTGACAACCTTTTCATGCTCAAATCCTCATCAACACAATGCAGGCAACGTTGTAATGCATTGCTCCTTGGAATACCAAGTACAAGAAGGGCTATTAGAAGTACTAAAAAGATTCCAAATATGAAATTCAGAAAAAGCATCATTTATGGGCACCTAATGTGGATCCCTAACCATAAGATCTAACATATCATCCTATAGATTTCACTTAAAAAATCATCAATAACAGTAGCCTACTGACCACTGTAACCACCCTACCATTGACTTCTAGGCCTGTAATACACACTCCAAACGCTGGTGACACAATTCTCAGCAGAATGGGACTTACCCAGTCTGGGTGGACCAACTCTTATAGTGAAGCCAAAAAATCCCGCTCCTTGGAAATCCCAGCCATTAGGACACAGTCACAGAAACCTACCCAGAGCTCAATAAAGGACAGACATCTCATGGGGCAGATGCTGCAGATCACCCCCATTCCCATGAAGTAGCTCTACAGCGGACTCCAGGTCTGTCCCCTTCCCGGGATCACACGTGGCACCACTCCTTCCTCAGAACAAAACCATGAACTGTCCTCATCAGGCCTGTGTGCAGGCTTACAGAAAGCCAGACACTTTCTTGAGAGCATTCAGCCTCTCATGCCTATCCCAGCAGATGGAGGGTTCTGTATTCTCAACTTCATTCCAACTACAGAAGACTTGGAACAAGTCTTGCCACACTCTTGCCATATTCTCCATCTGCAAAATGATGGATAGTAAAACACCATGGATTCCCTGCACCTTCTCGAACCTAGGTAAGTTAGAGCTACAGCTTGGCCAGAGCTATTATCCCCAATCCCCTAAACACACACACTTCCCTTGTGCACTCTGGGCCAGTTTCCATCCACTTTGCTCCTCAGCCATTGTCTCTGCAGAGAAGTACAGCAGTACTGAGGTGCTGGGACTGAGGTGCTAGGTGCTAAGCCAGCACCTTGGGCCCACTTACTATCAGAAATTAATATTCATTTTATTAACAGATGCATCCCATAAGATCTTGCTACCACAGCCATTAGAAAAGTCATTACAACAGAGGTCCTAACAACATGTGCCAACCTCCATGGCTCTACTCCCTGGCTCCAGGGATTGGTTCATTCATGGGCATGTGACCTGGTCCCAGCCAATGAGGTGGGAGGAACCTTGGGTCTTAGCCTGCAGGGCCAAGGATGGGGTGAACTGCCCAGGCCAGGGGGGTTTTCCATCATGACTACAGAAGTGACCTCAGCCAGGCATGTGCCAGTGCCACAGAGAGCCCAGGAAGCCAGATGCTCTATAATATTGCTGAGGGCTTGAATCAGACTTGTCCTGAAGCACACACATGCTACATCCTCTGCTAACTCAGGAGAACCCTAAATGTGCTCATGGTCTTGGCCTGAACAAGATGACCATCTGTGTGGTATATAACCTGCAAGATATACCCACCAGGCAATGGGGACTGACTCAGCCAAACAATACCTACATGGAGTTCAACCACAGACAAACGTCTTGTGGCAAACTTGAAGCCTACAGAGAATGGCAGGAGAATTCCTGAGGCCTTCATTGTTGGCCAATCTCACTATCATCTTTTTTTCCTTTCAAGTGGAGGGGCCAGGGTCAGGCAGGATATGTCCCAGTGTATTCCCACTCTGCCACTGGAAAAGAAGAGCCCTCTCCCCATCACCCATCATATTGCAGATCTGGAGTGTGGGAAACTATCACCCATGGGCCAAATGGGACCTCTCCCTGTATTCTTTCAATCAAGTGTGGCTGGAACATGAGTTATGGATGGTCTGTGGCTGCTTTCAAGCCACAGTGCAAGAGTGGAGTCATTGTCAGAGACACCACATGGAAAGCAAACCTGACAGAAAATCTTTACAGAAGGCCTTATGGAAAAGTCTGTGTCACTCCCTGGTCTCAAAGGTCCTAGGATCATGTCACTTCTTTGAATAGAGCATAGCGCCTTCTGGGTAAAATGTAATTTATTCACCCCCAGAGGCAAGGGCTTCCATCCTTTTAGCCAGAACTCCATCTCCATCCTCCTCTATTTAAACCTTAAATGGCACATCTATATGTCTGCTGCCCAACAGGAATTCACTGTAGTTTACATGATAGCGATGCTCAGAAACAGGTGTAAGTGTGAACTTGTGAGGGTGAGCGTGTGCTTCCCCTTTGTTAGCCATAGTGTGCAAGGAGGATATAATACAGTAGCGTGCTTTCCATCCCACAGGAATGGCACGCAATGTGGTCGCATTGTGACCTCAGAAGGAAGCCACCTTCATAGAACAAACTGCATCTGGGAGGACTCCCAAGTCCCTTGTCCTAGACACTATGTTCCACTGAGGCTGGGGGCACAAAGAGGGACAAAAACTACTCTGCCCATCAGCGTTTTGAATGACGCCTGCTCTTCCAGGACAAAAGATCCTGAAACCATTCATCCACCTGTCATCCAGCCAGACGTCTGTGAGAGAGATCTACCTCAAGCAGAAAGGACAGACCGAGAGACAATAAATGGACAGTCTTGTGTGACAAGTGCCATGACAGGGACACTCAGGAGGATTGGGGGTGTTCAGGGTTGGCCAGACCAGGTTCCCAGTATGACAGGGAATGCTCCAGGAGGGTGATCACAGCTGTGTCACTACAGGGAATGCTTGGGAGGACTGGGGGTTACGGAGTTGGCCAGACTAGGGGCAGGGGCCTGGGAGTGCTCCAGGAGGATGAACGCAGCCTGTCACCATAGGGAATGCCTGGAGGACTGGGGGTGTGCAGGGTTGGTCAGAACGGGGGGCAGAGGGACCAGGAGTGCTCCAGGAGGATGTCGCAGTTGTGCCCTTGTGTGGCTACACATGTCAGTGTGACTGGTCATTGGCCAGACCGGAAATGACAGGGCGGGTAAGGGGCTATGTCCCTAAACTGTCTTCTACGAGGAAAAATTTTAGTAACGAGATTTCTTTCAGTATAATTTCATGTCACATGCGCCCGTGAGTCCCTAAAGCTGACTGTGTAGAATATGAAGTACGTAGTTTGCCATTGCTTTCAAACCTGAGGTGCTGGGGGCAGAGCACACTGGATATTTCATACTCTGCTTTCAGAGTATGATGACTTTTCCTGCCTTCATCTCTGATCCAAGCACAGAGAGCAAAGGCAATTCAGATCTACACTTCAAAATGTCAACAGAAATCTGAAAACCCAAGTTCTCCCAGGATCTAAAGGCTTAGGACCAGGGTGACAGAAAGGGGAGGCAGAGAGCAAGGAACCAAAAGAACACATCATGTGCATGTTAGTTGGCCCACTTCTCCACCTGTCAGAAGCAAGTCATGCCTGACAGGAGGGAGTCCCACCTGCACCCGTGTGTTTGCTGCCCTTGAGCAGAGCAGAGGATGGGCTGAGCTGGGTGTGGGTGTCAGGAGAGGCCAGATGGCCACAGATGCTACATGCCAAGTACCTGTAGGACCAGCTCCTGATCCTCAGCTAAGATGAAACAATCAGTATGTTTAGTTATCTATGTCCTGGGACAGGGAATGTGCTCAGTGCTTTGGTGACTATATCCTCTCCCATTTTATTTTTTTAAAAACACCTTAGGCAGGTTAAGATTGACATACAAAAAACTGTTTGTAGTTAATGTATGCAACTTGACCCTAACCCTAACCCTAATTTCTAGTTAAGATATACTCAATTTAGAATATTGATCAAAAATTAGAGGATGGTTTTTAGAAGCTAAGGAATCCAGTGACCAACCTTCTGTCTTATTCTCTCTTGAATCTGTTAAGTTGGAACACGTTCAGCCACATGCTTTCTGGAGAGTGGCCACATGGGAGCAACAGTGAGTAAACACTGACGCAAACCCCACTATAAAGCCAATTCTTCCTTCACCCTGTCAAAACTTGTTCATTCAATGTTTACAGGTTATTGTATACATTATGAAAAGTGTGACTTTGTTAAATTTTTAAAAAGCCAAACTAATTCTTTCAACCTGTTAAGAATAGAAGATGTTTTCTAAAATCTGGGAGTTGGCAAACAGATGAAGGCCCAGGGGTCTGGGAAAAGGCTATTACTGTTGAATCTATTCAGGTCTACTAAGGAAATGAGGATGACTTCTATTCCATTTCTTTGCAGGAAGAATTTGTGTCAACTCACAGCACTGAATCCATACAAAGTAGTGTAGCTCAGAGGAAAACAAAAAAACAATCAACAGCCTCCAGGAGCAGAGAAAGAGCCACACCCAGGGACAGAGAAGACAGACCACAGAGGCTCTGCTCAAGCCAATTTATATTTCTGTAGATCTTCTGGAGCTAGAATGCCCCCAGCAACCCTGGGGGTCATGGGTCAGGCAGAGAGCACACCCTGATACTGCACTGTTGGAACCCATGACAAGCCTCCTGGTCCCTTCCTTCATGAGACACCCCCTACTCCCGACTACTCCAGCCTGCTTCTTGGAACTCCCATTCCCCTTTATGACACCATTGTTCACTTTTCCCATCACTGCCACCATATAGAGTACATACTATTTTGTCATTTAAATGTTTTTCATCATGTTGGCTGTGAAACTATACTTTGCATCATCTACCCAGGTGTAGATTACCTGCTGCTTTGCATGACATAACTGTGGACTCCAAGTGCCCTCATGGCATCATGGGGGCTAGTGTCCTTGGCAAGGTCCTCACTAAGCTGGCTCAGCTGTCGCAGTGAAGGCCTGACCTGGGCACTACTAATTTTGTGCAAGTAAGGTAGCACAGCCAAAGCCTTGGTTTGGGTTCAGAATTGCTCATGGCCCCTTGGCCACATAAGATGGCATGGGGGCACACCCTGAAGACCCTTGCTAATCCAGTGTTGCTCTGGGGAATTTCTATGGAACAGCCATTGTGTCCAATAGAAGAACTCAATAGGAGTGGGAAGGATTGGAGTCAGAACTTCTGAGATAGAATCCATCTTGGGGGTTGCCCAGAACTTCCTAGGCATTCATTCCATAGTCTTGAATGAATCCATTAATCTAAAAACATTCCCTCATTTTAGAAATAATGAGCCTAAAGCTCTGATGAAGTGACTTTCCCAGGTCATATTGGAAATCAGCGAAAGAGCCAGAATGATCTGGGAGATGGCCTCTAGCAGGATCCCCCAGAGTGGCTTTTGCTAGAGCCGCAATCACCCATTTATCTTTCCTGGACTCCCCAACTCTCATGGGACTCTTCATGGGACATATCCTGGTCATGTCAGTGCCACAGAAACCTCTGACACTGGCTATAACGAGACTGTGGTGTCAGTGGAGTCCCAAGCCATGGGCCATTTCAGAGTTTGTCTGCAAAAGATACGGTTGGTGGGAAACCCACATGACAGAGGGCAGAAGAAGATGGAAGCAGCTAGGGAAAGGGGGGGTGCCCACGTCGCATCTGGCCCCAGATGACATGGTGGTGTCCAGAAGAACAAGCCCCCCAAACGCCCCCCAGCGCCTTCCCAGAACTCACCCTATGGTTTGAAGCTGATCTTCCTACATGGGTCAGAAGTGCTCAGCTAGCTCAGGGAAGCACGACACAGGACACAAGAAAGCCACAGCCTTGACAGATGTGTTTTCATGGAACAATAGTTTTCTCCAAATATATTCTGATGATTAAAAAATTCAATGATAAAACATGGATATTTTTGATTAAAAAGAAAGCCAAATTTGTTGAATTAATAAATATTTATGGACTATCTACTTAAAGCAAATGTATAGCTCCAGTTCCACCTGGGAGCTTGCAAAGTACAAGGGATAAAATCAATGGATCAATGGTAGGAAGGAATGCAGGCTGAGGGCTAAGAGAGCCATCCTATTCAGAGAGGCCCATTAAGGAAGCCCACTGAGAAGATGCTTTTCAGCCAAGACCAGAAAGACAGGGCCAGTGAGTCCATCTGGGAGAAGAGTGACAGAGCAACTTGATTTTTCATTATTTTGACCCTAAAACACAAATGTCAAGAAATATTGTCTTAAGTGTTGATTTGGAACATTTGGTTCTTCTCTGTAACAATTTGGGTTACATGCTAACCTTACTCACTATAAAATGCTCTAAGAAAATGTCTTATTTAAGCATGGACATCTTGTATTAAAAGGCAAATAAAGGGGTGCCTGGGTGGCTCAGTGGGTTAAGGCCTCTGCCTTCAGCTCAGGTCATGATCCCAGGGTCCTGGGATCGAGCCCCACATCAGGCCCTCTGCTCGGTGGGGAGCCTGCTTCCCTTCCTCTCTCTCTCTCTGCCTGCCTCTCTACCTACTTGTGATCTCTGTCAAATAAATAAATAAAATCTTTTTTTAAACCAGACTCTATTTTATTTATATATTTATTTATTTTTTAGATTTTTTATTTTTTATAAACATATATTTTTATCCCCAGGGGTACAGGTCTGTGAATTGCCAGGTTTACACACTTCACAGCACTCACCAAAGCACATACCCTCCTTAATGTCCATAACCCCACCCCCCTTCTCCCAATCCCCCTCCCCCCAGCAACCCTCAGTTTGTTTTGTGAGATTAAGAGTCACTTATGGTTAGTCTCCCTCCCAATCCCATGTTGTTTCATTGATCCTTCTCCTACCCACTTAAGCCGCCATGTTACATCACCACTTCCTCATATCAGGGAGATCATATGATAGTTGTCTTTCTCTGCTTGACTTATTTCTCTAAGCATGATACCCTCTAGTTCCATCCATGTTGTGGCAAATGGCAAGATTTCATTTCTTTTGATGGCTGCATAGAATTCCATTGGGTATATATACCACATCTTCTTTATCCATTCATCTGTTGATGACATCTAGGTTCTTTCCATAGTTTGGTTATTGTGGACATTGCTGCTATAAACATTCAGGTGCACGTGCCCCTTCGGATCACTACGTTTGTATCTTTAGGGTAAATACCCAGTAGTGCAATTGCTGGGTCATAGGGCAGTTCTATTTTCAACATTTTGAGGAACCTCCATGCTGTTTTCCAGAGTGGCTGCACCAGCTTGCATTCCCACCAACAGTGTAGGAGGGTTCCCCTTTCTCCGCATCCTCACCAGCATCTGTCATTTCCAGACTTGTTGATTTTAGCCATTCTGACTGGTGTGAGGTGATATCTCATTGTGGTTTTGATTTGAATTTCCCCAATGCCGAGTGATATGGAGCACTTTTTCATGTGTCTGTTGGCCATATGGATGTCTTCTTTGCAGAAATGTCTGTTCATGTCCTCTGCCCATTTCTTGATTGGATTATTTGTTCTTTGGGTGTTGAGTTTGCTAAGTTCTTTATAGATTTTGGACACTAACCCTTTATCTGATATGTCGTTTGCAAACATCTTCTCCCATTCTGTCAGTTGTCTTTTGACTTTGTTAACTGTTTCCTTTGCTGTGCAAAAGCTTTGATCTTGATGAAATCCCAATAGTTCATTTTTGCCCTTGCTTCCCTTGCCTTTGGCGATGTTCCTAGGAAGATGTTGCTGCAGCTGAGGACGAAGAGGTTGCTGCCTGTGTTCTCCTGAAGGATTTGGATGGATTCCTTTCGCACATTGAGGTCCTTCATCCATTTTGAGTCTATTTTCGTGTGTGGTGTACGGAAATGGTCCAATTTCATTTTTCTGCATGTGCCTGTCCAATTTCCCCAGCACCATTTATTAAAGAGGCTGTCTTTTTTCCATTGGACATTCATTCCTGCTTTGTGGAAGATTAGTTGACCATAGAGTTGAGGGTCTATTTCTGGGCTCTCTATTCTGTTCCATTGATATATGTGTCTGTTTTTGTGCCAGTACCATGCTGTCTTGATGATGAAAGCTTTGTAATAAAGCTAGAAGTCCGGAATTGTGATGCCACCAACTTTGGCTTTTTTTTTTTTTTTTCAATATCCCTTTGGTAATTCGAGGTCTTTTCTGGTTCCATATACATTTTAGAATTATTTTTTCCATTTCTTTGAAAAAGATGGATGGCACTTTGATAGGAATTGCATTAAATGTGTAGATTGCTTTAGGTAGCATAGACATTTTCACAATATTTATTCTTCCAAATGTTCCAATGGAACATTTTTCCATTTCTTTGTGTCTTCCTCAATTTCTTTCATGAGTACTTTATAGTTTTCTGAGTATAGATTCTGTGCCTCTTTGGTTAGGTTTATTCCTAGGTATCTTATGGTTTGGGGTGCAATTGTAAATGGGATTGACTCCTTAATTTCTCTTTCTTCTGTCTTGTGGCTGGTGTAGAGAAATGCAACTGATTTCTGTGCATTGATTTTATATCCTGACACTTTACTGAATTCCTGTATAAGTTTTAGCAGTTTTGGAGTGGAGTCTTTTGGGTTTTCCACATATAGTATCATATCATCTGCGAAGAGTGATAATTTGACTTCTTCTTTGCCGATTTGGATGCCTTTAATTTCCTTTTGTAGTCTGATTTCTGAGACTAGGACCTCTAGTACTATGTTGAATAGCAGTGGTGATAATGGACATCCGTGCCGTGTTCCTGACCTAAGAGGAAAAGCTTTCAGTTTTTCTCCATTGAGAATGATATTTGTGGTGGTTTTTTCATAAATGGCTTTGATGATATTGATTTATGTGCCCTCTATCCCTACACTTTGAAGAGTTTTGATCAGGAAGGGATGTTGTACTTTGTCAAATGCTTTTTCAGCATCTATGGAGAGTATCATATGGTTCTTGTTCTTTCTTTTATTGATGTGTTGTATCAAATTGACTGATTTGCGGATGTTGAACCAACCTTGCAGCTCTGGAATAAATCCCACTTGGTCGTGGTGAATAATCCTTTTAATGTACTGTTTAATCCTATTGGCTAGTATTTTGGTGAGAATTTTTGCATCTGTCTTCATCAAGGATATTGGCCTATAGCACTCTTTTTTTATGGGATCCTTGTCTAGTTTTGGGATCAAGGTGATGCTGGCCTCATAAAATGATTTTGGAAGTTTTCCTTACATTTCTATTTTTTGGAACAGTTTCAGGAGAATAGGAATTAGTTCTTCTTTAAATGTTTGTAGAATTCCCCCGGGAAGCCGTCTGGCCCTGGGGTTTTGTTTGTTTGGAGATTTTTAATGACTGTTTCAATCTCCTTACTGGTTATGGGTCTGTTCAGGCTTTCTATTTCCTCCTGGTTCAGTTGTGGTAGTTTATATGTTTGTAGGAATGCATCGATTTCTTCCAGATTGTCAAATTTGTTGGCATAGAGTTGCTCATAGTATGTTCTTCTAATAGTTTGTATTTCTTTGGTGTTAGTTGTGATCTCTCCTCTTTCATTCATGATTTTATTTATTTGGGCCCTTTTTCTTTGCTTTTTGATAAGTCTGGCCAGGGGTTTATCAATTTTATTAATTTTTTCAAAGAACCAGCTCCTAGTTTCGTTGATTTGCTCTATTGTTTTTTTTTTTTTTTTTTTTTTGGTTTCTATTTCAATGATTTCTGCTCTGATCTTTATGATTTCTCTTCTCCTGTTGGGCTTAGGGTTTCTTTCTTTTTCTTTCTCCAGCTCCTTTAGGTGGAGGGTTAGGTTGTATACCTTAGACTTTTCTTATTTCTTGAGAAAGGCTTGTACCGCTATATATTTTCCTCTCAGGACTGCCTTTGTTGTGTCCCACATATTTTGAACCATTGTATTTTCATTATCATTTGTTTCCATGATTTTTTTAATTCTTCTTTAATTTCCCAGTTGACCCATTCATTCTTTAGAAGGATGCTGTTTAGTCTCCATGTATTTGGGTTCTTTCCAAACTTCCTCTTGTGGTTGAGTTCTAGGTTCAGAGCATTGTGGTCTGAGAATATGCAGGGAATGATCCCAATCTTTTGAAACCGTCTGAGTCCTGCTTTAGGACCGAGGATGTGATCTATTCTGGGGAATGTTCCATGTGCACTAGAGAAGAATGTGTATTCTGTTGCTTTGGGATGAAATGTTCTGAATATATCTGTGATGTCCATCTGGTCCAGTGTGTTGTTTAAGACCTTTATTTCCTTGCTGATCTTTTGCTTGGATGATCTGTCCATTTCAGTGAGGGGAGTGTTAAAGTCCCCTACTATTATTGTATTATTGTTAATGTGTTTCTTTGATTTTGTTATTAATTGGTTTATATAATTGGCTGCTCCCATGTTGGGGGCATAGATATTTAAAATTGTTAGATCTTCCTGTTCGACAGACCCTTTGAGTATGATATAGTGATATAGTGTCCTTCCTCATCTCTTATTATAGCCTTTGGCTTAAAATCTAATTGATCTGATATAAGGATTGCCACTCCTGCTTTCTTCTGATGTCCGTTAGCATGGTAAATTCTTTTCCACCCCCTCACTTTAAGTCTGGAGGTGTCTTCGGGCTTAAAATGAGTTTCTTGGAGGCCACTTATAAATGGTTTTTTTTTTTTTTATCCATTCTTATACCCTGTGTCTTTTGATTGGGGCATTTAGCCCATTAACATTCAGGGTAACTATTGAGAGATATGAATTTAGTGCCATTGTATTGCCTGTAAGGTGACTGTTACTGTATATAGTCTCTGTTCCTTTCTGATCTACCACGTGTAGGCTCTCTCTTTGCTTAGAGGACCCTTTCAATATTTCCTGTAGAGCTGGTTTCATGTTTGCAAATTCTTTCAGGTTTTGTTTGTCCTGGAAGCTTTTAATCTCTCCTTCTATTTTCAATGATAGCCTAGCTGGATATAGTATTCTTGGCTGCATGTTTTTCTCGTTTAGTGCTCTGAAAATATCATGCCAGCTCTTTCTGGCCTGCCAGGTCTCTGTGGATAAGTCAGCTACCAATCTAATAATTTTACCATTGTATGTTTCAGACCTCTTTTCCCGGGCTGCTTTCAGGATTTTCTCTTTGTCACTGAGACTTGTAAATTTTACTATTAGGTGATGGGGTTTGGGCCTATTCTTATTGATCTTGAGGGGCATTCTCCGAACCTCCTGAATTTTGATGCTCATTCCCTTTGCCATATTGGGGAAATTGTCCCCAATAATTGTCTCCAGTATACCTTCTGCTCCCCTGTCTCTTTCTTCTTCTTCTGGAATCCCAATTATTCTAATGTTGTTTTATCTTATGGTGTCACTTATCTCTCGAATTCTCCCCTCATGGTCCAGTAGCTGTTTGTCCCTCTTTTGCTCAGCTTCTTTATTCTCTGACATTTGGTCTTCTATATTGCTAATTCTTTCTTCTGCCTCATTTATCCTAGCAGTGAGAGCCTCCATTTTTGATTGCACCTCATTAATAGCTTTTTTGATTTCAACTTGGTTAGATTTTAGTTCTTTTATTTCTCCAGAAAGGGCTTTTATATCTCCCGAGAGGGTTTCTCTAATATCTTCCATGCCTTTTTCGAGCCTGGCTAGAACCTTGAGAATTGTCATTCTGAACTCTAGATCTGACATATTACCAATGTCTGTATTGGTTAGGTCCCTAGCCTTCGGTACTGCCTCTTGTTCTTTTTTTTTGTAGTGAATTTTTCCGTCTTGTCATTTTGTCCAGATAAGAGTATATGAAGGAGCAAGTAAAATACTAAAAGGTGGCAAAAACCCCAGGAAAATATGCTTTAACCAAATCAGAAGAGATCCCAAATCGTGAGGGTGGAGAAAGGGGATAAAAAGAGGTTCAAAAAGAAAGAAAGAAAAAAAAATAAAAATAAATAAAAGAAAAGAATTAAAAAAGAAAAATAATAAAGAATAATATAAAAAATAAAAAATATATATATTAGTTAAACTAGTTACAAAACATTAAAAAAGTAAAGTGTAAAAGTTAAAAAAATTGTTAGCAGAAGAAGAGAAAAAAAAATGAAAAAAAAATATTCAATTAACTGCAAGACTAAAAAAATCACAGGGAGAAAGCCATGAGTTCCGTGCTTTGCCTTCTCATCCTCTCGAATTCTGCTGCTCTACTTAGTATTGAAGCTGCACTCCTTGGTGGGTGAACTTGGTCTCGGCTGGAGTTCTTGTTGATCTTCTGGGGGAGGGGCCTGTTGTAGTGATTCTCAAGTGTCTTTGCCCCAGGCGGAATTGCACCACCCTTAACAGGGGCCGGGGTGAGTAATCCGCTCGGGTTTGTTTTCAGGAGCTTTTGTTCCCTGAGCGCTTTCCGTAAGTTCTGGAGGACAGGAATACAAATGGAGGCCTCCTGGTCTCCAGCCAGGAGGAGCCAAGAGCCCGAGCCCCACTACTCAGTGGGCCCTCAGAGAACAGCGCCCACTTACTCCTGTCTGCCTGACCTCCAGCCGCGCTCCGAGCTCACTGAGCCTGCGACCAGTTCAAGGTAACCCCGAGCTGTGAGCTTACTGTCAGCTCTGTCTCTGTAGCCAGTTTTCCCGTTCCAATACCCGCAAGCTCTGCGACACTCAGACACCCCCGATCCTTCTGTGACCCCGCGTGGGCTTCACCCCGGTTTAGCCTCTGGAGCGATTTCCCTCAGCAGAACAGACTTTTAAAAGTCCTGATTTTGTGCTCCGTTGTTCCACCGCTTGCCGGGAGCCGGCACCTCCCCCTGGGGTCTGTCTCCCCGTCGCTTTGGATTCACTTCTCCGCCGGTCCTACCTTTCAGAAAGTGGTTGTTTTTCTGTTTCCAGAATTTCTGTTCTTCTTCTCTTCGATCTGCCGATGGATTTGCAGGTGTTTGCAATCTTTAGATAAGCTATCTAGCTGATCTCCTGCTAGCTGATGTAGTCTCAGCCTGCTACTTCTCTGCCATCTTGACTCCTCCCCAACAAATAAAATCTTAAAAAAAAGGCAAATTAACCCTAGCACAACTCTAAACCTACTGCTACCCAAACCCCTGACCCTAACCCTACCCCAAACCCCTAACCTTAACCTGTGTCCCTAACCTGTGACCCTAAACCATGACTGTAAACTTGACTCCAACCCTGACCCTAGGTTGGGCTCAGAGGGGTCTGTTCCCAGAGATCTGATGCCAAAGCCCCAGGTGTCGCTCTCGGCCCGCAAGAATGACCCGCAGACGAGGTGAGTGGCAAGCTTCTTTTATTACTAATGCTAATGGCGGCCGCCCCGCACCAAGCACTTACAGCAGTATTTATCCACGAAGTTCACCCGTTCTCGCCCCCCTATTTGGCCAATCATAACGCCGTGCACGCAATGTCCTTGTGGACCCTTATGTAACCATACAGGACTCTATTGTTCTCTAGCAGTGATCATGCGTTTATCTCTTGGCTCCTGGTGCTGTGTGCGTCAGCCACGAGCGCACCCACATCCTCCTAAACCAATCATTCTCAGTTCCTCAATCTTCAGGCACTCCCGTCTACGTGACTCCTTGCATCTGCTGGATGGCTCTCCACAGCTCCCCCTTTTTTTTATTGTTTATATGGCAGGGATCGTGCCTGTCTTAGGTTGCCAATCCTCAGCACACATGCTTACCCGTCATCGGGTACTCCCCCTAGCCGAGGAGCCCCTGTCTTAGGTTGCTATGGTGAGGGATCAGTCTTACCCGTCTTTGGCTACCGACTCAGCATATTAAGCCATATTTGGGGGGGGAGGTGCTAGCCTCCAGAGCCATCATAGCTTGAACCAAAACTTGTTGCTGCCGTTGCTGCCGTCGCGCAACTCTACAGATGCATCTTAGTAGGAGCACTTGAGCCAGAATCATCAACATAATCAGGGCTCCTATGCCTGCCCAGTTTTTGAGGAATGAGACTGATTGTTATAACATACTAACCAAATCGCCGACGGAGCCAAGAGATACTTGGATACTTGGGTGGCGTTCAAGGTGACATTCTGAGCCCACCGCGGTTGATTAGCTGATGGTTACGTATGATGGCTCTTAACTTATAAACTTCTGCGAGTATAATTTTAACCGCACAAGGCAAGAGGCACATGAAAAGAACAATTACCACTAGCACTCCTATAATTGTTCCTACAACATACCATGCGTGCGTCAGGGAAGGGAAGTGAGAAAACAAGGACAATGTCCGCGTGGGTTTTGTATACACCTAACAGTCCATTAATCTGATTTTGTGTTGCAAGGGCTTCAGCTACCCTCCCGGTGACATTGTTGAGTGTTGCTGCAGTCAAAGTCTCGTTTATGTCGAAGCAGCACCGGCAGGTTGTCGGGGTTCACCTGTACTGGCATCGGGATATACGCCGGTATCTTGGCTATTACTGCCGAGTCTCCCACCGTGGCATTCCAACATTCTGATAGCAGACAATTCTGGGACTCACAAGAGAGACTAGATGACTTGTTAATAGTAGAAGCATTAAAAACTATGAAGAGAAAGGAAGCTCTAACACAGACGGGCATTGGTGAGTAACTTATGTGCTTAAGTAACATTTGTTTCAAATCGAGAGCTTACGTGATCTTAAAACCGCTCTGGCCAGGTTGGCCCAATCCTCAGGAGTGAGGTAAAGTGTTCCCAGCGACTCCACAAGGGAGACAATGAAAGCTGCCTGGGGTCCATAGGCGCTGACTGCCTCCTTAAGCTGCTTTACCAATTTGAAATCTAGTGGCTGGTGGTACCTCTGCTGATTCTGATCTTCTAACACTGGAAAAAAGCCTTTTCCCGGGCCAAGGACCTCTCCAATTTTCCGCGGTACAGCCCGAACAATAGCACGTCTTGGCGTAGCTGGGCCTATAAGGTGGGGGCCACTCATGGGGTGGCGCCATGGGGTTAGAATGCGGAAGCGGTGTAACTTCCGTTTTTAATTTCGACTGCGCCACAACTGCGGCTTCCGCCCCTGTCTTCAGCTGCGCCATTACTTCTCTCTGCACTCTTAATTCTCCTAATGCCTTTTGCAATTCCGCTTTCTTTTCCTCAGGTTGCTGCCTCATGGTCTCCAAATCTGTCTGGAGACCGGGAGATTCCCTTTTCTTGTTACTTGCCTCTATCTTTCCTAGCTCCTGTAACTCACGTTCGGACATCCCTTCTGAGCTTTCGCTTTCGGATTCAGAATCTCGGGAGGAGCCCTTACGGGACTCTTCCTTCATTTGCTCAAGGACTTTGCCCCTTGTCATACAGCTCGCTGCAAGGGCCCTTGGGGGGATTGCAAACATACCTTCACCAAGGACCACACAGCTAGAGTCCCCGGGGATGTAGAGGGGCAGCGTTTTAAGTCCTCACCCAGGTTTTCCCATTGTGGCACATTTAGGAGCCCTTCTTCTATAAACCAGGGGGCAATCTCTTCTACTTCTTTCAAAAAGGCCCTCGCTGTTTTTGCCTTTAAGGGGGTACCGTTCGTCTTGAGGACATCTTTTAAGGAGTCCTCCAAGCAAGCAAGATCGTTCCCCATTCAGATCAACTAAAAATCAAATTACAGGACACCCAAAATAACTTACAGATTGATGTTTCTGAACTTCAAACACTACAATCTGAACATGATACTCTCCTAGAACGGCATAACAAGATGCATCAGAAAACCATGCAAGAATTAGAACTGGTTAGAAAGAATGCCCAGCAAATCACACTGATGAATATGGAAATAGCTGATTATGAGCGTTTGATGAAAGAACTGAATCAAAAGTTAGCTAATAAAAACAGCAAAATTGTTCCCCATTCCGAGGAAACTTTCCTTATTGTCCCCGTAGAACTTCATTAGCCACTTAACGTCTCATCGTCTACGGAGAGCTTCCCATCGTCCCTGAAGAACTTTATAAACAACCTTACCTCCGATCGTCTTCAGGGAACTTCCCTGTCAATAGACAGAAATAGGTGCACCCTTTACCTGATCGTTGCTCTTACCTCAATCCTCGTTCTGCGTCTGGAGATAGGGATCCCGGGTTTCGGCACCAGATGTCGCTCTCGGCCCGCAAGAACGACCCGCAGACGAGGTGAGTGGCAAGCTTCTTTTATTACTAATGCTAATGGCGGCCGCCCCGCACCAAGCACTTACAGCAGTATTTATCCACGAAGTTCACCCGTTCTCGCCCCCCTATTTGGCCAATCATAACGCCGTGCACGCAATGTCCTTGTGGACCCTTATGTAACCATACAGGACTCTATTGTTCTCTAGCGGTGATCATGCGTTTATCTCTTGGCTCCTGGTGCTGTGTGCGTCAGCCACGAGCGCACCCACATCCTCCTAAACCAATCATTCTCAGTTCCTCAATCTTCAGGCACTCCTGTCTACGTGACTCCTTGCATCTGCTGGATGGCTCTCCACACCCAGGGACTAGGGACACCTGAGAAAATCCAGAGGATTCCACCTGCCACTCAGAAGGAAACCATGCCATTTGGAACTCTGGAAATGATTCAGAGCAGGAGAAATCTGCATGCCCACATAAGGAAACCCCCACATTCAGTGCCGGCTGGACTCAAACCTGGAGCCTGACACTCACCCTGACCATGCCCTGAACTCAGCCCTTCAGTAGTCTTGCCACACAGCTGGCAAACTAAACCTGCCATGATCCTAGGCCCCAACCCTAACCCTAGATTCGCTTTTTAAAGGATTATGCCCAGAGGTCTGGCTACAGATCCCCAGGAAATGGGGACACCTAAGCGAAGCAGAGGGCTCATCCTACAACAAAGTCAGAAATCATGCCTTTTGAACTGCAGAAAGGATTTAGGGAAGAAATCTGAATGAAATCTTGAACGAATTCCTGCTTATTTATAGTTCCATACCATACTGAATGCAAAGCCTGAGCCTGATATTCTCCTTAACTCTAGCCCTCAATTCAGACATCTGGGAAGGTCTCCACATCTAAGCAGATCACACCTTCCATGCTCCTGGGACCACCCCTATCCTAGATTAAGAAATAGGTATAAACATGAACACAACTTTCTACCGAAAGGACATACAAGAGATCAAGAGACCCATGAAAAAGTGCTCCACATCACTTAGCATCAGGGAAATACAAATCAAAACCACAATGATATACCACCTTACAACAGATGACATGGCTAAAATTATCAAGTCAGGGAAAAACAAATGTTGGCGAGGACATGGTGAAAGGGGAACCCTCTTACACTGCTGGTGGAAAAGCAAGCTCGTACAACCACTCTGTCAAATGTTATCAAGTTTCTTCAAGAACTTAAACATAGAGCTACCCTATGACCCCAAAATTGCACTACTAGGTCTTTACCCCAAAGACACAGATTGAATGAAAAGTAGTGGCACCTGCTCCCCAATGTTCATTGCAGCATTATCCTCTCTAGCCAAAGTATGGAAAGAGCACAGATGTTCATGGACAGATGAATGGATAAAGAAGATGTGGTTCATATCTACAACAGAATACTATTCAGTCAAGAGAGGATGAAGACTTATCATCACATCCATCTGGATGGAATTGGAGGATGTTATGCTGAGCAAAATAAGTCTATCAGAGAAAGACAGTTGGTTCATGGGTTCACTCCTATGTGAAATAGAAGAAAAACCACAGATGATCAGAGGGGAAGGGAGGAAAAGCTGAATGGGAAGTCATCAGAAAGGGAGAAAAACCATGAGAGATTCTTCAGTACAGAAACAAACTGTTGGGTTTGTTACAGTAACAAACTGAGGGTTCCTGGAGGGGAGGTAGCTAGGGGATGTGGTAACTAGGTGATGGACCTTAAGGAGGGCAGGGGATGCAATGAGCACTGGGTGTTACACAGACCTGATCTATTATTGAACACTATATCTGAAACTAATGATGCACTCTAAGTTGGCTCATTGAATTTAAATTAAACAAAAAGAACTCAAGCAAACACTCCTAAAAATCTATACGGAATCAGCAAAGATTCTGAACAGCCAACACAATACTGAGAAAGTAAAACAAAGCTGGAGGAGTCACAATTCCAGATTTCAAGTTCTACTACAAAGCTGTAGTCATCCTAACAGGATGGTCCTGGCACAAAAATACACACAGCAACCAAGGGAACAGGACAGAAACTCAGATATAAACTGGCAGTTGTGTGCCCAATTAATCTTCCCCAAAGCAGGCAAGAATATCAAAAAGGAAAAAAGACAGTCTTTACAACAAATGGTTTTGTAAAACTGGACAGCCACGCACAAAAGAATGCAATTACTCTGCTTCCTTACACCATACAGACAAATGAATGCAAAACAGTTTCAAGACCCCAGTGAAAGACCTGGAACCATAAAAACCCTACAAGAGGGCTCAGACAGTAACTTCTTGACATGGACCAAGTAGCATTTTTCTAGACTGTCTCCTGAGGTAAAGGAAAGAAAAGCAAAAATAAACTACTGAGACTATATATATATATAAAAGTTTCCACACAGGAGAACTAGGAAGACCCTACTGAAAGGGAGAAGATATTTGCAAATATCCTATGCAATAGAGGGATAGTGTCCAAAATATATAGAATGGATACAACTCAACACCTGGTCTGAAGACATGAACAGATATTTTTCCAAAGAAGAAATAGAGATGGCCAATGATCCCATGAAAAGCTGTTTCACCATCACCCAAGCTCAGGAAAATGCAAACCAGAAGTATAATGAGATATTGCCACATACTGTCAGAATGCCTCCCATCAACAGCACAAGGAACAGCAGGTTCTGGGAGGGTGTGGTAAAAGGGGACCCTCATGCACAGTTGGTGGAACAACAACCTGCTGCATCCGCTCTGGAAAACAGTATGGAGGGTCCTCAAGGCGTTAAACATAGAGTTGCCCTGGATCCAGCAACAACTCTACTGGGTATTTACCTAAAGCACATGAAAACAAGAACACAAAAGGATACATGCACCCCTTTGTTTCTTGCAGCATTATTTACAAGATCAAAATACAACCCAAGTGTCTGTTGATAAAGTGATAAATGAAATGAGATGTGTATGCACACACACACACACACACACACGTGAATATTACTCAGGCAAAAAAGTAATAAAATCTTGCCATTTGCAGCCACATGGCTGGAACTAGAGAAGGTTATCCTAAGTGAAATCAGTCAGTCAGATAAAGACAATACCATATGATGTGACTCTTGTGTAGAATTGAAGAAACAAACATGCATACATAAAGGAGAAAAAAGAGACAAACCAAAATACAGATTCTTTTTTTTAATTTCTTTTCAGCATAACAGTATTTATTGTTTTTGCACCACACCCAGTGCTCCATGCAATATGTGCCCTCCTTAATACCCACCACCTAGTTCCCCCAACCTTCCTCCCCCTGCCCCTTCAAAACCCTCAGATTGTCTTTCAGAGCCCATAGTCTCTCATGGTTCACCTCCTCTTCCAATTTCCCTCAACTCCCTTCTCCTCTCCATCTCCCCATGTCCTCCATGCTTTTTGTTATGCTCCACAAATAAGTGAAACCATATGATAATTGACTCTCTCTGCTTGACCTATTTCACTCAGCATAATCTCTTCCAGTCCCGTCCGTGTTGCTACAAAAGTTGGGTATCCATCCTTTCTGATGGAGGCATAATACTCCATAGAGAATATGAACCACATCTTCCTTATCCATTCGTCTGTTAAAGGGCATCTTGTTTCTATCCACAGTTTGGCAACCGTGGCCTTTGCTGCTATAAACTTTGGGGTACAGATGGCCCTTCTTTTCACTACATCTGTATCTCTGGAATAAATACCCACTAGTGCACTTGCAGGGTCATAGGGAAGCTCTATTTTTAATTTCTTAAGGAATCTCCACACTGTTCTCCAAAGTGGTTTCACCAACTTGCATTCCCACCAACAGTGTAAGAGGGTTCCCCTTTCTCCACATCCTCTCCAACACACGTTGTTTCCTGTCTTGCTAATTTTGGCCATTCTAACTGATGTAAGGTGGTATCTCAATGCGGTTTTAATTTGAATCTCCCTAATGGCTAGTGATGATGAACATTTTTTTCATGTGTCTGATAGCCATTTTTATATCTTCATTGGAGAAGTGTCTATTCATATCTTCTGCCCATTTTTTGATATGATTATATGTTTTGTGTGTGTTGAGTTTGAGAAGTTCTTTATAGATCCTGGATATCAAACTTTTGTCTGCACTGTCATTTGCAAATATCTTCTCCCATTCCGTGGGTTGCCTCTTTGTTTTGTTGACTGTTTCCTTTACTGTGCAGAAGCTTTTGATCTAGATGAAGTCCCCAAAGTTCATTTTTGCTTTTGTTTCCTTTGCCTTTGGAGACATATCTTGAAGGAAGTTACTGTGGCTGATATCAAAGAGGTTACTGTCTATGTTCTCCTCTAGGATTTTGATGGATTCCTCTCTAGAATTGAGGTCTTTTATCCATTTTGAGTTTATCTTTGTGTATGGTGTAAGAGAATGTTCGAGTTTCATTCTTCTACATATAGCTGTCCAATTTTCCCAGCATCATTTATTGAAGAGACTGTGTTTTTTCCACTGAATATTTTTTTCCTGCCTTGTCGAAGATTATTTTAGCATGGAGTTGTGGGTCCATATCTGGGCTCTCTCTCTGTTCCACTGGTCTGTGTGTCTGTTTTGATGCCAGTACCATGCTGTCTTGGTGATCACAGCTTTGTAGTAAAGCTTGAAATCAGGTAACGTGATGCCAACAGTTTTATTTTTGTTTTTTCAACATTTCAACATTTCCTAGCAATTCGGGGTCTCTTCTGATTCCATACAAACTTTGGGATTATTTTCTCCAGCTCTTTGAAAAATGGCGGTGGAATTTTGATCAGAATGGCATTAAAAGTATAGAGTGCTCTAGGCAGTATAGACATTTTAACAATGTTTATTCTTCTGTTCCAAGAGAATGGAATAGTCTTCCATCTTTTTGTGTCTTCTTCAATTTATTTCAGGAGTATTCTGTAATTCCTCAAGTACAGATTCTTTACCTCTTTGGTTAGGTTTATTCCCAGGTATCTTATGGTTCTTGGTGCTATAGTAAATGGAATCGATTCTCTAGTTTCCCTTTCTGTATTTTCACTATTAGTGTATAAGAAAGCCACCGATTTCTGTACATTGACTTTGTATCCTGCCACATTACTGAATTGCTGTATGAGTTCTAGTAGTTTGGGAGTGGAGTCTTTTGGGTTTCTCATATAAGGAATCATGTCATCTGCAAAGAGAGAGAGTTTGACTTCTTCATTGCCAATTTGGATACCTTTTATTTCTCTTTGTTGTTCTCTTTGTTTATTGCTGTTTCTAGGATTTCTAATACTATATTGAACAAGAGTGGTGAGAGTGGGCATCCTTGTCATGTTCCTGATCTCAACAGGAAGGCTGCGAGCTTTTTCCCATTGAGGATGATATTTGCTGTGGATCTTTCATAGATAGATTTGATGAAGTTCAGGAATGTTCCCTCTATCCCTATACTTTGAAGTGTTTTAATCAGGAATGGATGCTGGATTTTGTCAAATGCTTTTTCTGCATCAATTGAGAGGACCATGTGGTTCTTCTTTCGTCTTTTATTGATTTGTTCTATCACATTGATTGATTTGCGAATGTTGAACCATCCTTGTAACCCAGGGATGAATTGCACCTGGTCATGGTGGATAGTCTTTTTAATGAGCTGTTGGATCTTATTTGCTAGGATATTGTTGAGAATCTTAGCATCCATATTCACCAGTGATATTGGTCTGAAATTCTCCTTTTTGGTGGGGTCTTTGCCTCGTTTGAGGATCAGGGTAATGCTGGCTTCATAAAAAGAGTCTGGAAATTTTCCTTCTGCTTCCATTTTTTGAAACAGCTTCAGGAGAATAGGTGTTATTTCTTCTTTGAAAGTGTGGTAGAATTCCCTAGGGAATCCATTAGGTCCTGGGCTCTTGTTTTTTTTGGTTTTTTTTTTTTTTTTTTTTTGGGAGGTTTTTGATCACTGCTTCAATCTTGTCACTAGATATCGGCCTATTCAGGTTGTCAATTTCTTCTTGGTTCAATTTTGGGAGTTTATAGTTTTCCAGAAATGCATCCATATCATCTAGGTTGCTTAACATATTGGCACATAACTGTTGATAATAACTTCTGATGATTGTTTCTACTTCCTCAATTAGTTGTGATCTCTCCCTTTTCATTCATAATTTTATGAATTTGGGCTTTCTCTCTTTTCTTTTGGATTGCTGTGGCCAATGGTTTATCCATTTTATTGATTCTTTAAAAAAACCAGCTTCTAGTTTTATTGATATGTTCTACTGTATCTCTAGTTTCTACCTCATTGATATCTGCTCTAATCTTGATCATTTCCATTCTTATGTGTGGAGTTGGTTTGATTTGTTGTTGATTCTCCACTTATTTAAGGTGTAGAGACAGCTGGTGTATTCTGGATTTTTCAATTTTTTTGAGGGAGGCTTGGATGGCTATGTATTTCCCCCTTAGGACTGCCTTTGCTGTATCCCATAGGTTTGGGACTGAAGTGTCTTCATTCTCATTGGTTTCCATGAATTGTTTCAGTTCTTCTTTGATCTCCTGGTTGATCCAAGCATTCTTAAGCAAGGTGGTCTTTAGCTTCCAGGTATTTGAGTTCCTTCTGAACTTTTCCTTGTGATTGAGCTCCAGTTTCAAAGCATTGTGATCTGAGAATATGCAGGGAAAAATATCAGTCTTTTGGTATCTGTTGAGTCCTGATTTGTGACCCAGCATGTGGTCTATTCTGGAGAAGGTTTCATGTGCACTTTAGAAGAATGAGTATTCTGTTGTTTTAGGGTGGAATGTTCTCTATATATCTATGAGGTCCATCTGGTCCAATGTGTCATTCAATGCTCTTGTTCTTTATTGATTTTCTGCTTGGATGACCTGTCTATTACTGAGAGAGGCATGTTAAGATCTCTTACTATTAATGTATTCACATCAATATGACTCTTTATCTTGATTAATAGTTTTCTTATGTAATTGGCTGCTCCCATATTGGGGCATAGATATTTACAATTGTTAGATCATCTTGGTAGGTAGTCCCTTTAAGAATTATGTAGTGTCCTTCTGTATCTCTGACTACAGTCTTTAGTTTAAAATCTAATTTATCTGATATGAGAATCACTACCCCGGCCTTCTTTTGAGGCCCATTGGCATGAAAGATGCTTCTCCATCCCTTCACTTTCAGTCTGGGTGTATCCTTAGGTTCAAAATGGGTCTCTTGTAGACAACATATGGATGGATCCTGTCATTTTACCCAATCTGCAACCTTGTGTCATTTTATGGGCGCATTTAGGCCATTCACATTGAGAGTGATTATTGATAGATATGTTTTTATTGGCATTGTGTTACCTTTGAACTCTTTCTTTCTGTAGATTGTCTTTATATTTCTGTTCAATAATATTCTTAGGATTCTTCCTATTTTATAGAACCCCCCCCTTAATATTTCCTGCAGTGTCAGCTTGGTGGTCTCATACGCTTTTAAGCCTTGCCGGTCTTGAAAACTCTTTATCTCTTTATCCTTTTTGAGTGTCAGTCTTGCTGGATAAAGTATTCTTGGCTGCATGTTCTTCTTATTTAGTGCCCTGAATATATCTTGCCAGCCCTTTCTGGCTTTCCAGGTTTCTGTGGACAGGTATGATGTTATTCCGATGGGCTTTCCTCTGTTCATAAGGAGCTTCTTTGTCCTAGCTGCCTTCAAGAGGGCCTGCCTACAATTATAATTCTTCATTCTTACTATTAGGTGTCTGGAGGACTTTCAAGAATCTATAATCTTGGGGGGGGACCATTCTGCCTCTAGTATATGAACGCTGGTTCCATTTGTGAGATTGGGAAAATTTTCATGGAGAAATTGTTCCACTATTTCTTCTAGACTTCTTTCTTTCTCCTCCCTTTCAGGTATTCCAATAATTCTGACGTTGGAACGTTTCATTGCATCATTTATTTCCCTGATTCTGTTTTCGTGGCTTCTCAGCTGTTTGTTCCAGGCTTCTTCCTGATCCTTTTTCTCTGTTTGTCCTCCAGATCACTAATTCTATCTTCTGTCTCAGTTACCCTAGCTTTTAGAGAATTTAGATTAGATTGGAACTCATTGACAGCATTGTGAACATCATTCCTGTTGGCTTTCGGTTCTGCCCTAATCAATTCCGTTTGGTTATCCATGGCTTTTTCCAACCTAGCTATTGCCTGGATAATTGTTAGCCTGAATTTCCTTTCAGGCATATTGTCTATGCCGATAGCCATTAGTTCTGTTGCAAAAGGCCCATCCTCTGAGTTTTTCTTCTGTTGGGCATTCCTCCTCATCATCATTTTGGTGAGAGATGGCTGAATGGATGTAGCTGGATATATCAACAGTGGTGCAGTCAAGGTGCACCCTGGAATGCTTCTGAGCAATCAGGAGTCCCCACCCAAATGATAGGAAAAAGAAAAGAGAGAGAGAGGAGAAAAAAAAGGCAAGATAAAAGGAAGGCTTAGCCCAAATGGGCCCCAAGGGGTAAGATTTATGAAGTATACAAAAGCAGAAAAACAAAAAGACTGATAAAAGTATATGACAGGAGAAAAAATATATATATAAAAGCAAAAAAAAAAAAAAAGAAAGAAAGAAACTCATCAAAAAGAACCCCAAGTATAAGATTTGTATACTATCAGGACAAACAAAAATACACAGAAACACTGGGGGAAGAAAAAGATGGGAGACGGGTTATAAATTCTCAGTGTGGGCAAGGAAGTTTATTTTGATTCTTCTTGGATGTATCTTGATATCTTTGTTAAAGGACTCAGCTTTCCTAAGATAAAGGGGGATTAAAAATTGGTTTACCTATAGGGGTAGCATTGATTGGGGAAAGGGGATTACCTTGAAGTTTAACTCTATATGAATATTTAAAAATAAAAATAAAAAAATAAACTAAACTAAAATTTAAAAAGTTAAAAAATAGGAAAGCAAAAGAAAAACACGGATATATGTATCAAAAACTTCAGGTTAAAATGTTATTATGGAATTTGATGTACTAGATATCTCACTGTGATGGTAAATTGGTTAAAAAATTATCTATATAAAATTTAAAAAAAAATGAACCAGAATAGTGGGAATGAATTAAAAATAAAAGTTGTATCTATGAAGTAGTGGTGGTTGTTCTCTTGTTGTAATTTTTTTTCCTTTTTTTTTTTTTCCTGGTTGGTTTTCTGGGAAGGGGCCTGCCACATGGGTTTTCAGGCAGTGTTCCCTGAATTAAGTCCTCCCGCCCCCCTCAAGGTGGTGGGCTCTGAGGAAACCAGTTTTTCAGGCTTTTGTTCTCTGGAGGTTTTTATGCTTTTTCATTTGTTTTCTCTCACCTGACAGCTTTTGATGGCTTTTGGAGGTTTAGAGGAAGGGAGACTGCACCCCGACCTCCCTCTCAGAGAGAAACCTCAGTCTGTTCCCCCGTGGGTGCTACAAAGCACATAAGTTCCCCCTCAGCCACTGGCAGAGCACGTTCCCAGTCGTGGTCCCTGGGGACACAGGAACTCCTGCTTGTATCCAAAACCAGGACAGTGGTGGCTGTCTGGGCAGCTCCGGACCACCTGAGAGTTTCCAAGCAGTGATCACACACTGAGATTTTCCCACTGGCCTGGGCTGGGAGTGCCTGGTCTTTCCTGGTCTGAGAGTGCTGGGCTGGCGCCTTCGCGCACCTCTCTCAGGGGAGGGTGTTGGGTGCATGTGTCTCAGGCTCTGATAGCATAGCACAGTGCTCATGTGGAGAGTGCAAAAAGGCTGTGCTTCTGCCAGCTGGCAAGGCTCCCAGCCCCTCATGGGAGCTGGACCCCACACGTTCTCAGGCGCACTGGCGGCTCAGGGACCAAGACCTGGTTTCTCCGCTGCACTCTCTCTGGCTCAGCACCAGGGGTGGCTGTCCAGGGTCCGGGGACTTAAGCCCCTGTCCCTAACCACCCTGATTCCCACAATTTCCCCCCATGATCCTTTGCTCATTTTGAGTGCTTTCAACCAGAGTCCAAGTTAATGCTGGCCCCCAGGTGCAGGGCACTCTCGTATTGGGGTATTACTTTCCAATGGGTCGCCTCTGGTGGCTCTCTCCCCCTTTTGTTTATCTTCTGATGTCAGTCCAATGTTCCCACTCCACTTTACCTGCCCACTGGTATCTTCTGCCCCCATAGAGATCCAGACATGTGTAATTCTGATCTCAGGATGATTTCATGGGTAATAGGAGTTCTTTGGTAGGTAATCAGCTCACTTTAGGGTACAGGTTGAAATGGAGCCTCCTCCTACTTCCCCGCCATCTTGTCTCCCCCCAAAATACAGATTCTTAACAACAGAGAACAAACCGATGATCACAAAAGGGTAGGTGGCTGGAGGGATGAGTGAAACAGATGAAGGGGACTGAGAGCACACTTTTCTGGATGAGCAGAGTGATACAGAGAATTACTGACTCATGCTATTGCACACCTGAAACTCATATAGCACTGTATGTCAACTCAATTGGAATTAAAATAAACAATAAAAAGATTTTTCTTTCGGGGTGCCCAAGTGGCTCAGTGCATTGGGCCTCTGCCTTTGGCTCAGGTCATGATCTCAGGGTCCTGGTATCAAGCCCCACATCAGGCTCTCTGGTCAGCAGGGAGCCTGATTCCCCCCTCTGTCTCTCTGCCTACTTGTGATCTCTGTCTGTCAAATAAATGAATAAAGTATTTAAAACAAAAACAAAATAAAACAACAACAACAACAACAAAAAACAAAGAGAGAGCCTAAAAGTAACAGACCAGAAAGGAACACAGACAATATACAGTAAGAGTCACCTTACAGGCAATACAATGGCACTAAATTAATATCTTTCAATGGTTACCCTGAATATAAATAGGCTAAATGCCACAATCAAAAGACACAGGGTATCAGAATGAATAAAAAAAAAAAACACAACAAGACACATCAATACGTTATCCACAGGAAAGTCATTTTAGACCTAAAGACACTTCCAGATTTAAAGTAGTGGGGAGGGGGGTTGAAAAAATTTACCATGCTAATGGACATCAAAATAAAGCTGGGGGTGACAACCCTTCTATCAGATAAATTAGACTTTAACCCAAAGACTATAATAAGAGATGATGAAGAACACTATATCATATTTAACGGTTCTATCCAGCAAGAAGATCTAACAATTGTAAATATCTATGAGCCTAAAATGGGAGAAGCCAATTATATAAACCAATTAATAACAAAATCAAGGAAACACATTGACAATAATACAATAATAGTAGGAGATTTTATCATCCCCCTCACTGAAATAGATCATCTAAGCAAAAGATCAACAAGGAAATAAAGGATTTTTTTAAAGATTTTATTTATTTATTTGACAGACAGAAATCACAAGTAGGCAGAGAGACAGGCAGAGAGACAGAGGGGGAACTAGGCTCCCTGCTGAGCAGAGATCTGGATGTGGGGCTTGATCCCAGGACCCTGAGATCATGATCTGAGCTAAAGGCAGAGGCTTTAACACACTAAACCACCCAGGCGCCCCAAATAAGGGTTTTAAATGACACACTGGACCAGATGGACATCACAGATATATTTTGAACATTCCATTCCAAAACAACAGAATACACATTCTTCTCTAGTGCACAGGATACACTTTCCAGAATAGATCATATCCTGGGTCACAAATCAGGTCTCAACTGGTACCAAAAGATTAGGATCATTCCCTGCATATTTTCAGACCACAATGCTTTGAAACTAGAACTCAACCACAGAGGAAAGTTGGAAAGTACTCAAATACATGGAGACTAAAGAGCATCCTACTAAAGAATGAATGGGTCAACCATGAAATTAAAGAAGAATTTAAAAATTCATGGAAACACCTTACACCAGTTAGAATGGCCAAAATTAGCAAGACAGGAAACAACATGTGTTGGAGAGGATGTGGATAAAGGGGAACCCTCTTACACTGTTGGTGGGAATGCAAGTTGGTGCAGCCTCTTTGGAGAACAGTGTGGAGATTCCTCAAGAAATTAAAAATAGAACTTCACTATGACCCTGCCATTGCACTCCTGGGTATTTACCCCAAAGATACAGATGTAGTGAAAAGAAGGGCCATCTGTACCCCAATGTTTATAGCAGCAATGGCCACGGTCGCCAAACTGTGGAAAGAACCAGGATGCCCCCCTTCAACAGATGAATGGATAAGGAAGATGTGTTCCATATACACTATGGAGTATTATGCCTCCATCAGAAAGGACGAATACCCAACTTTTGTAGCATCATGGACGGGACTGGAAGAGATTATGCTGAGTGAAATAAGTCAAGCAGAGAGAGTCAATTATCATATGGTTTCACTTATTTGTGGAGCATAACAAAAAGCATGGAGGACATGGGGAGTTAGAGAGAAGGGGTTGAGGTAAATTGGAAGGGGAGGTGAATCAAGAGAGACTATGAACTCTGAAAAACAATCTGAGGGGTTTGAAGTGGTGGGGGGGTGGGAGGTCGGGGTACTAGGTGGTGGGTATTATAGAGGGCACGGATTGCATGGAGCACTGGGTGTGGTGAAAAAATAATGATACTGTTATGCTGAAAATAAATAGATGAAAAAAATCATGGAAACAAATGATAAAGAAAACACAGCTGTTCAAAATCTTTGGGACACAGCAAAGGCAGTCCTAAGAGGAAAGTATATACAAGGCTTTCTCAAGAACCAAGAAAGATCTCAGGTACACAACCTAACCCTACACCTAAAGGAGCTGGAGAAAGAACAGCAAAGAAAGCCTAAACTCAGCAGGAGAAGAGAAAGATTGAGCAGAAATCAATGAAATAGAAACCAAACGAACAGTAGAACAGATCAACAAAACTAGGAGCTGGTTCTTTGAAAGAATTAATAAGAATTAATAAGATTGATAAACTCCTGGCCAGACTTATCAAAAAGAAAAGAGATGGGAACAAGCCTTAAAGCAAGAGATCCATTCATTCCCCCACAGAGGCCAGCCCCATCCCTGGGCGCCCCAGCCACCTGAAAAGTTGGTGGTGGACTCCCAGCCAGAACTCCTGCCTCAACTCTGCTCCAGGAACGCTCCCCTGCGCCGGGGTCCCCATTGTGCTGCATCAATTCAGTGCATTTTCTGGGTGGCTGCCACCCTCCCTGAGCAAGAAAGGGCCTTTGGCCACAGCGAACTGGGTGGTCCCCAGGGCTGCCCAATGCCAGCCAATTCTCATGAGCGTTCAGCCCAAATCAATCCTGATCCTGAGTCCTGAGTCCTTCGCCACAATTTCCTCTACCACCCTGGTTAAATGGTGTCTTTCAGAGCTGTATACAAGCCTTGATACATTTCTGCCCCCACTGAGGCCAGGCCCATCCTTGGGCACCCTAGCCACCTGAAAAGTCAGAGACAGACGCTCAGTCACCACTCCTCCCTCAACTCTGCTCTGGGAAAGCTTCATCATTGACCTCCCTTGCCCATCCTCAGTGCTCTGTCATCTGTTCTCAATACTGTTGCCAGGATGGCCCAGTGAAATGGGGTCCCATAGGTTCTGGCCCTGCAATGGCTTTCTGCCACCCTAATGTCACCTCCCTGAGGTCATGTCTTAAGCCATATTCTATGGCCACAGGGCCTTGTTGCTGCTCCTGGACATACTTGATATGTTCCTGCCCCAAGGGCTTTCCATTTGCTGTCCCTTCCTTTTAGAAGGTTTTTGATATGAGATCACACACCTTCTTTTTAACTTGACTCAAACATCACCATCCTAGCAAAGTCCCACCTGGACCCTATAGGAATAGCAAGCACCACTGTCACCTCCCCTTCAGCACCCCAGCCCTGTCTCCTGCTTTATATTTCCAGAGCAGTTATCACAGTCACCAGCCAATCTCAGCAAGGGGGAAATGGAGGCCTACTCAGATTGTTTCACCACAGACTCCCTCTGATTTCCTAGTCCAGAGCCCTGGTGGAAAAGTTGACCAGAGCTCTTGCACAGCCAGGATGCCCAGGACAATGGGTCGCCTTATAGCACCCTGAATACCATTATGAAAATGAGCCATAAGAGGAATCCATTTGTACATGAAACCTGAAAACAGACACCTCCCTCCATTCCAGGTGAGCACACACACTTCCTTTCCTTTCCTGATGTACTCATCTGAGAAAGCTGAGCAGAGAGCATCCCAGGGTCCAAATCTTCTTCTGACCAAGGTCCTGGGAAACAGACATCTCTCCTCCCTGCACCAGCCACCTGTGATTGACATCTGGCATCCTTCTGTGTTGGGGCAGAATGGTGTACCTGTCCCTTTTTCCTGGGATGTCATCACAAACCAGGCATTGCTGCACAGTTTTCAGGAAGGAACATGAAGCAGCAGCAGCAGCAGCAGCAATAGACCTCCTTGGTTCAGTCTCAGTCTGGCATATGGGGTCCCATGTGGAATGAGAGCTTCAGTGAGACCGGTGTCATGTGGCCTTGAAACCTAATGGCAGGAGCTGAGATTTCAGTTCCAAATGAAAAGTGGTCTCTTCCACACAACACAGGAAAGTGGAGGATTTCTCAGGGGTGTGTCTCTGGAAGAAGTGCTTCTGCTGGCTGAATTCATAGACACCAGGCAGAGGACACCTGTGGTGCCTTATCTGAGGAAGCAAGGGGCACACTGGACAAGAATCCAGAAGGATGCCTATGGGCTGCTTCCCACAAAGCCCACAGGCAACAAATACAACAGGAAACAAATTTCCAATCCAACAGGAAACAAATTTCCTATCCCATCTGCAGCAGGAGGGCTGGCTGGGGAGCAAAGCCCTGTCCCTGGAGCAAGCTGGCTTGTGCATCAAGAACGATGGCCCACTGCCACAGCCTCACAGTCTCCCAGATATGATCTGACTCCACTGCCAGGCTCACACCTGCTGACACAGTGACTCCTAAGACCCAGAGACTGCTTTCCACCCCTGCTCGATGCTTCTCACAGAGAAGCCAACTCCAGTCTCAGAAACATGTTCATCATTAGCTCTGAAATTTCCTGGGTTTGTCTACACTGGCCCACCCAGGTGTTCCTTCCAGATAATTCCTCTCATCCCCTAGGGTTTCAAGCCACATTAAAGCTGCTCTTCAAAAGGCGGGAACTGGTCCAATGAGGCAGACCAGCCGGGTGACTCTGTGTGCGGGAAACTCAGACCACATCCTCCCTGAACAACAATGCTTCCAACTCCAGGTTTCAAACACCTCACTCACTTGGCATGGAAAACCATGTCAGCATGAACACTGCTCTTTCAAATCTCTTGTCTTCCATTCCTTCAAATCAGAAACCAAGCTTCAGTCATCACTCCATTTTCCCTTCAAAGAAGTAAAGAAAAGGATAGAATAAAGCACTCCGTGTGCACAGCACACTTCTATCCAAATAGAATTCCTTGTTCTTTCTCATAAGGGCAATCCTACATTACCCATACTAATGAGAGGCACCACAAGTTCAATATATATATATATATATATATATATATATATATATATATATATTTGACCTTGTGTTTTTCCTTTTGATATTTGGATCTCGAAGTCAATGTCTATATTACTTTCTTAAAATAACAAGAATAATAATGACATGGATCTGGATCTGGATCTCCTTAACCAGACAACATGGCTTTGATTCAGATAAGGATGAAGACGCAACCTCTTGCCAGGAAGCAAGGCCCACACCCTCAGGGATCCTGACATGCCTCATGGGTGATGGATTCCTTGCTCCATGGAGTTGTCTGAGTGCAAAGGATGCAGGTGCCCTCTAGGATTCATTCTGTTTTCTTCATAAATTCCCCAATTAAAGTCACAAGGGACTCACAGGGTCAGGTTTCAGAGCCCAGGATGTGCCACCAAGTAAGCAGCCACACACACACACACACACACACACACACACACACACACACACACACACTGTCTCTCAGTTCCCACCAGGGAAGGCTAACAGAGGCTTTCGTTCCATTGGGAGCACAATGAGCCACTCCCCGTGCTCCTAACAACCTACACTCCTCCTCCATTTCTCCCCCTCATAAAGGGCACTGTACCCCATTACAGCTCTGAGGCTGTGCTTTACTTTAAAAAACAATTCTTTTTAAAAAGATTTTTATTTATTTATTTGGCAGAGAAAGACACATCAATGGAGGGAACACAAGCAGGGGAAGTGAGAGAGGGAGAAGTAGGATTCCTGCTGAGCAGGGAGCCCAATGCATGGCTTGATCCCAGGACCCTGGGACCATGACCTGAGGTGAAGGCAGAGGCTGAATGACTGAGCCACCCAGGTGCCCCTCAAACATAATTTCTAGTATCAGAAAGTGATTCACAGGAGAGAAAAACATAAACCCTCACAAAGGATTCTTTGACTATTGCAGAAGGCTGTTTTCCCATTGTTTAATGAAATCAGGAAAGAAAAACACATAGACTGTCCTTCCATTAACAGGTCTGATTCACTTCAGTGATTGAAAGAAGAACAAGAAGATAAAAAGGAACATATGTTCTGAAGACCCATCATTCCAACAATCAAACTTTTGAAACTTCACACTCACTCAAAGAACGAAGCCCAAACCAATGTCTCAGCTTGGCAACGTGGAGAAGCCTGAACTGGAATGACAGGGACAGACTAGGAGATTGTGTGTGTTGGCTGAGGCTGGTGGCACAAAAGGCGCTCTGCCTACTCTCCACTGGGCCTCACCTGTCCTCAGCCAGGAACCTCCTCACAGCCCTGACCTGTCACAACTGTCACATGTGAGACACACAGCCACCACTGGAGCCAACCTGGCCATATCCTCCTGCAGAATGCACTCTGGTCTCCTCGAGGACCCCTGAATTCTACGCAGACCTGGAACTCCCCTGTCTGCCACAAGGCTATAGGATCCCCCCTCCTTCTTCCAAAATTACACTGGCCCAAGTATTTCATAAGAAAGGGAAAATACTCCTTCCTGAATGCTTAACACCTCTTTTCTTCTTCTGCCATATTTATGTCCACTCACCTTTGTACCTAGGCAAACTGGAAGGAACATATCAATGGAACACAGATATGCTCTGGTATCTGAATCTTTCATTGCAGCTTTCTGCAACCGGAAACTAGTGTATCCTACCGCAGTGTGTTTGAAAATAATCATCTACATAATAAGACAGTGAAAATCACTCCATTTTTACCTCACTCCTCATGAAGCAGAACGTGGTCTTCTTTTCTTCATTGACTTCAATTCCAATTTATTTCCATGCAGTGTTAATTCCTTGCTTCAAGGGTAGGATTTTGTGATTCCCCACCTGCATAGAACACCCAGAGCTCATCACAAGTGTTCTCCCTAATAGCCATCGCCCATTTAACCCTTTCCTCCACATCCCTGCCCTCAACAACCTTTGGTTTGTGCTCTAAGGTTGAGTCTGTTTCCTTATTTGCCTATCGTTCTCCCCTCAATATGTTCATCTGTTTTCTTTTTGAAATTCCATAGGAGTCAAGTCAAGGATATTTGTCTTTTCTTACTGATTTTGCTTAGCTAAATCCACTCTAGATCCATCCACTTCCTTTCAGATGGTAAGGTTTCATTCATTCTGAAGCTGGGTCCTATTCCATTGTGTTGATAGATCAAAAGATAGATAGATTTATATCTAACTATAATCTCTATATCTATCTATCTATCTATCTATCTATCTATATGTATTGTAAAGACCTATTTAGCCAGAGCGACTCCATCTTGATTAAAAGCCATTTTGTTGTTTGTGCAGTGAAACTTAAACTGACTCTGCTGCCCCCACCCCCAGAGAAACTTACTTAAAGACAAGTCTGGGAAACCAGCAGAATATGGTCAGCTAGTTCCTGATAACAGAGCCCAGAATACAAGGATGAGTCAGGCCAGGTGGAGACATCAAATCAGTAAAACACACATACTTTTTCCCTAACCACCAAAGAATGTAAACCCCACCATTAGGGCACCAATCTTGAGCACCAATTCTGACCAGAGTAATAGGTTAGTTCAAACAGCTACTATAGGGTAAATTGTAATTCAATTGGCCACCTGCATGTGACCTGACCTGACATGACTACAATCTCATTGGCCACCTATGTGTGGCCAGACTTTTGCTCTATAAAAGGTAGTCTGTAAGATGGGGAAGGGTCACCCTCTTCGGAGGTGGCCCTGACCGGTCAGTGAATCAATTCTTGAGCCTGTAAGCTGGGGGTAGTTGCTCTCTTCAGAGACGGCCCTGGCTGGTCAGTCTGACTTCTAATGCTTAACATAAAATAGAACTTTGCATAACTTTCACCATGTCTCAGTATTGTTCCCCTGGCCAGTCAGTCTAACTTCTAATACTTATCATAAAATAAAGCTCTACATAACTTTCACTTTGTCTCTGTCTCGTTTCATTTAATAATGGACCTAACATGGGGGAACCTGGGTGGCTTAGTGGGTTAAGCCTCTGACTTCGGTTCAGGTCATGATCTCAGGGTTCTTGGATCAAGCCCCACATCAGGCTGTCTGCTCAGTGGGGAGCCTGCTTCCTCTCTCTCTGTTTGCCTGCCTACTTGATCTCTCTCTCTCTCTCTCTGTCAAATAAATACATAAAATCTTTAAAAAAAAATGGACCTAACATGTATGTGTGTGTGTGTGTGTGTATCCCACATCTTCTTTTTCCATTCATCGGTGAATGGACATTGGGACTACCTCTATAGTTTCACTATTGTTGATAATGTTTCTATAAACATCATGGTGCTTGTACCCCATTGAATGTGCATTTTTGTGCATTTTGGGGAAATACATAGGAGTGCAGTGGCTGGATCCTAGGGTTCTTCAGTTTTTAGCTTTTGGAGGAACCACCATACTCTTTTTCAGAGTGGCTGCAACAGCCCGCATGCCCACCGACAGTACAGGAGGGTTCCACTTTAAACAGAACATTCCCTGATACCCATTTCCTAAGGAGTAAATGGAAAACCTGTGGGATAACATGACTCACCCAGGATCAGGCAAGCAGCTACAGAATCTCACCCCAGGGTTCCTGACGCCAAGCCCCATGAAGCCACCAGAATGCCTCTACCCAGGAGAATTCCCAAAGACTCTCCTTATAACTTCATCACCAATGAAACTGCAGAGAAAATATGGCATGTCCAACTATCTAGATGGTCCACTGAGTGAAACTGGAAAGTCAAGTTTCCCTTCTCAGTCATCCAAGGTTCCTTGTAATCCTTTTGAAATTTCCCTCTGCCCTCATTGAAACTCTGGATGAAAAGACAAATCCATTTGGATACATCATCTTGGACAAAGGAGAAGCCATCATCCATGTCTCTATCTGACCACAAACAGCCACCTAACTCTAGATGCTGGCCATTCTACCACAGCCTAGGCCCAACAGAATAAACACTATTAGATGAAGGAAAAATTCTATGTTCAAAACACACACTGAGCCCATCTCATCTTCCCCTTTTAATCCAAGGATTGCCTAGGAAAGAGCTTTTCTAAATACCTTCAAAAGCCAGAAATTAACAGATTAAATGGGATCCCCTGCCATGAGCACCCTGCAGGGAAACTCAGGAACTCTGGCACCCACTCTACATTACTGACAGCTGCTTCAGTGTGACTTTGTGGCTCCACTGGAAACAAGAGAAAAGCCCAGGATGTTTGGGGTGAAAGAGAAGTTTTACCTCTCATCCTGGCATGGATGTGACCTTGCACCCAATGGGCCTGCTATAGTCTTTGAACACTGATGTCCTGGGACAAGCTGCATAACAGACTCAGATGCTGATTTCCAAACTTCAGGTCTCGTGGAGCCAGCGTGAAGAAGGGTTGTCAGGTGGGGATAAGCAGGCACATCCCACCTGAAGCCTGCACACCTGCTCCAAGTCCTGGGAGAAGGAGAGATACAGGCTTGTTTCTTTAGTGGTCATTCACTTCAAAAGTCGGCCAATGCCCTTGTCCTTTTTGGAGAAGCAGATAGACTCTTCCAAACAAACACTCAACTCCTCGGTTCAAAAGACACCATGTGTCACGTTTGGTTCCCCCTGGCTCCAGAGCCCCCACTGGGAGACACCTGCTGCACCATCCTGACAGCCTATTACCACCAAACCTGGGGACACAGGGCACAATGATGAGTGGGGGCTTGGCTCCAGGGGTTGTTACCTCTACTCTTGAGCCTGGGAAAACAGAGACTATACAGCTTACCATACCATCCTGTAGAAAGAAGCTTCAGTGCCTCACCTTTCGGAGTCTGTCACCCAGCACCTCACCACTGCCCTCAGTGCTGACAGGCTTCACTGACTCCTCTTCCAGCACTTTTCCCATGGCAGCTTGCCGCTTCCTCCAGTGGTGGCAAGCAGCATTGCTATGTCTTCTAGTGCCTCTAGCACCACAGCTCACCATTCCTTCCAGTGGTGTGATCTTGCACTGCTAGGCCTTCCAGTGTCTGGCAATGCAGCTCACAACACCTCCACTGGTCTCAAGCCACACTGGCACATCTTCCACCATCCCTCAGACTGCAACTCAGCACTACCTCCAGTGGAGGTAATCCACACTGCTTCAACTTCCCAGGCCTTGCACTGTGCCTGCCCACTGCATCCATTGTCAGGAAGTTCCAGCAGCACATCTTCCAGTGTCTTGCCCACTGCAGCTTATCACACCCTCCCTTGGTGGCAAACTGAAGTGCCCTGTCTTTCAGCATCTGTTGCACTGGAGCTCAGCACTGCCTCAAGTGGTGGGAAGATGAATAATGAGAGTTGTTTGGTGGCATGGCAGTGAAGAATTCTGTCACTGGAAGCAATGCTTAGCTGTATTGTGAGAGCAGCTGGGAGATGTGCCAGTCAACTTGCAACCACTTCGAGCAGTTGTGAGCTGCATTGTGAGACCCTAGAAGAAATGGGAAAGTCATTTCCCACCACTGTAGGCAGTGGTCAGCTAGAGTGTGAGTGATGCCAGAAGGTTTTGCAGTGTTCATTAATGCCATGAGAGGTGGTGATGATCTGCAGTGTGAGACAGTTAATGGTGTGGCTTTGCAAAATGTGGCCACTAGAGGCAGTGTGGAGGTGCAGCGTGAAACCTTGGTAGAAGTGCAGTGACAGTCCCATCACTGGAGGGGATGGTCAGTTGCAGTGTGAGGGATGCCTGATGGCTTTGCAGTGCTGCTTACAGCCACTAGTGGCAGTGCAAGGCCATGGATGGCATGGCTATGCACCTTGTCTCCACTGGAGGCAATGCTGAGCTGCAGTTCAAGGCACTAAAAGGAGTGCCAGTGAAGTGTCCCACCACTGAAGCTAGTGGTCAGTTGCCGTTTGGGGCATACCAGAAGGTTTTGCCATGCTCTTTACTGTCATTAGAGGCAGTGGTGAGAAAGAGTGGGAGACCATAGGTAGCATGGCTTTGCAACTTGTTGCTACTGGAGGCAAAACCCTGCAAGAGTGGCCACTCAGGTTCCTACCACTCGAGGCAGTGGTGAACTGCAGTGAGAATTCCTGGAAGAAGTTGCCATGTCAGTTCCTGCCACTGGAGACAACAGTGAACTGCAATTCAAGATGCTGCAAGGAGTGGCAATCTAGTTACCTAGCACTGGAAGCAGTGGTGGGCTGCACAGTGAGATGCTGGAAAAGGAAGTTGTGCTGATTTTTGCTACTGGAGGCAGAGGTCAGCTGCCTGTTGCTAGGGATGCCAGGATGCTTTGCATTATCATTTATGGCCAAAGATGCAGTGTTGATATGCAGTGCGAGTCTGTGCCTGGCATTGCTGTACACATTGTCTCCACTGGAGGCAGTGGCTAAGCTGCAGGGTGAGATGCTGCAAGGAGTGGCAGTGCAGTTTCCTGCAATTAGAGGCAGTGGTGAGCTCCAGTGGGAGACACTGGAAGAAGTGGTAGTGTTGGTTCCTGCTACTGGAGGCAGAGGTCAGCTGTAGTGGGAGGGACACCTGAAGATTTTGCAGTGCTTCTTATGGCCACTAGAGTCAATGTTGACATGCAGTGTGTCGCCTTGAGGCATTGTTGAGCTACAGTGTGAGACCCTAAAAGAGTGGCAATGCAGTTTCCTATCATTGGAAGCAGTAGTGAGCTGCAGTTTAAGGTGCTGCAAGGCCTGGTAGTGAAGTTTTTTTTTTTTTTTTTTACCACTGATGGCAGTGGTGGGCTGCAGGGCAAGACCCTAGGAGAGGCAGTGTCCATTCCCACCACTGGAGACAGTGGTCAGCAGCAGTGTGAGGGATGTCTGAAGGCTTTGCAGTGCTGCATACAGTCACTAGAGGCAGTGTTGAGATGCAGTTTGAGACCATGAATGGCTCGGCTGAGCAGCTTGTTGCTACTGGAGACAAGGTTGAGCTGCACTTTGAGGCATTGGAAGGAGTGGCAGTCTAGTTACCTAGCACTGGAAGCAGTGGTGAGCTTCAGGAAGAAGAAGAAGAAACTATGTCTTTTTTTCCTGGAAGAAGAAACTATGTCTTTCTTTCCACTGGAGGCAGTGGTCAGCTGCAGTGTGAGGGATGCCAGAATGCTTTGCAGTGCTGATTACTGCCACTGGAGGCAGTAGACAGTTGCAGTGCCAGCCACTGGAAGGAGTGGCAGTGTTGGTTCCTGCCACTGGAAGTATGAGATCTTAGTCCAAATCTCATGAGAACTCAGGCAGTTCTCGTGAGATTTTTACCCAAATATCATGAGAACTCCTTCCAAATACCATGAGATGAGGACTTATTCCAAATTTCGAGAGATCTCAGTACAAATCCTGAAAGATTTCAGTACAAATCTCATGCGATCTCCATCTGAATCAGGAGTCAAATGTATACATAAGGTCTTATATTTAAGAACAAAATGTGTTAACTTAAATAAGATAAACACTTGAAGATAAGGAGTTAAAAAGAACAGAGCTAACCAAAGCATATAAATGGTAGGCCCTGATATAATTTGAATAAACAATTTTAAAGGATAAAACGAAACAAAAATATCAAAGAGTGTTTGCCAATAAAATTGAGTAAGAGTGTGTTTTATAAGACTAGGAAAAGTAGAAAAAGAACAAACAATATTAATAACACACAGAGATAAAATTTTATGATCAGTACAGATTCAAAACTAGTAACAGGATAATGTAGAAAATTATATGCCAAGAAATTGAAAAGTACATACAAATGGACATTTTTTTGATGAACATGTTTTAAAATAAAAAATATGATTTGGGATTCTATTCCCCACATTATGACAGAATTTATGTGTTCAGAAACATTCTCCAAATGGAGAACACATTAAAAATTTGGATAAAATAAAATTAACTCCTAAATTTATGTGTAAACTAGCAGTAAATTAATTGAAATTCTGACATTATAATGAATGAGTATAGGAATATTAATAAGCTTTGAAGTCACTTTCACCACTTAGAGAATTTGCACATGTCTGGTGTACTAGACTTTGAAGTTTATGGGGTGAATATTTGAGGAAGACAGAGACAAAGCCTGGTGGTTCTCCAAAATGGTGAGCTATTCAATGTGAGATTCTTCATAAATTCAATACCTCTCTTAAAGAAAATAGCTTTAGAAGTTAAGAAATGGAAAACTATTTTATCCTACATAGTACAAACATAGATATTCCAGCCTAATTTTTCTCAACAGCATTCCAAACCACAAACCTACAATTACATGTATATATCAGTATAATTCACACAACATGCATGGTTCCAAACAACAAACCCCAAATCTGCTCACCAGATTGGCAAAAATGAATGAAGCTTCATTGCACAATAATTTAATTTAAAAGCAAAACTGAAAGAATTGTCATAGATAAAATAATAAGGAATCTGTTTTAACAGTCAATTTCTACAAAACATACCACAAAACAAAACTTTGTGATGAAAATTACAAGATGAAAATAAGAATAGAATCAGAGCAGATATTACATTATTGAAACTGTAGATAATAGGAATACCATATAGAAAAAAAATCTTTAATATGTCTAAATAAATATGTTAAAGCCAGACTCATAGTCTGAATAATCTTATTAACATAAAAATAACTCTATTATTGAAAAAAATGTAACATATTAGGGGTGCCTGCATGGCTCATTTGGTTGAGTGACTTTTGGTTTTGGCTTGGGTCATGATTTCAGTCATGGGATTGAGCCCAAAGTCAGGCTCCTAGCACAGTGGGGAGTCTGCTGGAGAGTCTCTCTCCATCTCCCTCTGCCCTCTTTCCCTCTCTCTGCTCATGCTCTCTCTCTCTCAAAGAAATAAATAAATAAATCTTTATAAAAAATGTGACATTTAAAAGATTATATTCCTCAGGTTGTGGAAGTGCAGAGACCTAAGATAAGAGAAGGTGAGATCTCTGAGATATATGCAAGTAGTAAACATGGACTTCTTCCCAATGGCTCTGTTGAACCAATGCAAGCACAGATGTGGGGAGTCTAAAATGTTACCTCCATATGAAAAAGGAAACAAATGTGAACAATAATTAAATTTACTGCACAGAAGGAGACAGAATGGAACATATATATCTTCAAGTTGGTGTTAAATAGGAAGAAAACCAATTTCCGTTAAGAATTCATAACCAGGAGTACCTGAGTGGCTCAGGTGGTTAAGGATCTGACTCTTGGTTTCTGCTTCAGTTGTAATCTGAGGGTCATGAGATTGACCCCCATGTTGGGTTCCACGCTCAGAGTGCAGTCTGCTTAAGGTTCTCTCTCCCTCTGGTCGTTTTCTATCTCCCTCTCCTTCTATCTCTGTCATAAATAAATAAATAAATAAATAAATAAATAAAAAGAAAAGGAATTCATGCAGAAGAGTGATGTCACCAGGATGGTGACATAGGTAATTTCTGACTTCACTTCCTCTCAAAAGAATGACTCACAACTATTCATGAACGAGATGCCACTGACAGAATTCTAGAACATAGGAGTGAGGCTGAAGCATCCCCTGAACCACAGAGAACAAGACAGACTTTTAGAGGGGTAAGGGAAAGAGATACATACTGATTGTATTGCCCCTCCCCCAGGCTGGCATGGCACCAAGCACAGGGATTTCTTCTGAGCCTACATCTCCAGTGGGAAAAGAGAGCCCAGGGGTGGAATCCGGCCCCTCCAGTGTTGCAGGCACTTTGTGAGGGCCTCTTTTCTGGTCTGGTTTCACAGGAATGGCAGGGGAATCTTCAGGTCAAAACTGGGACTCTGTGACAGAGAAGGGAGAGGGGCTTCCAACAACTTGCACTCAGGTATTGGCAGACTGAGTTTATGCCTGCAGAGCCTAAATAGTAGTTCCAATCAGTAGCTTTGCTGCCCTGCAGAACCAGTCAGTAGTGCAGTGTGACCAGGGGTGCAGGTCTGCCTGATTCAGGTCCTTGAATGAGCAGTTTGCTGGTCTGGAACCTAGTCTGCCCATGCCCAGGTAGGGGACCTGAGTCATAGAGCCATCTGGTCTGGGGCATGGCTCCCAGTCCCTGGTAAATATGAGAGCTGAAAGCTGTTGAAATACCTGAAAGCTGTGTAACTCAGCCAGTCTGGAGCCAAGAGGTGGAAGGGCAGAGTTGATCACCCTCAGAGCAAACTCTATGGCCCTTTTTGACCAGGGAAAGTGGGGCACAGTTCAGCTTGAGCTAAGACCACAAGCAAAGAACCTTAACAGCCTTGGAGTTGCTTCTCTTGCTGCACATGTGCAGAAAAACTAATCTGTAGACCAACTCATTGCTGAATATAGCCTTCAGCTTGCCTGCCTAGGGAACCTAACCAGAGTATATATGAGAAGCTGTATAGCCCAGCCATCAGCCCTGCTTACAGTGACACTTAACAGAGAGCACAGCCTGTGGCTTTCTCTTTCAGCAGAGCAAAACTCGTGGCCTCATCTGACCAGGTAACTCAGGGCACACTCCTGCCTGATTCAGGTCCCTAAACAACAAGTAGTGTAGGTCCTGTTTTATCCTGCTACCTTGCCAGACCCAGGAAGTTAAGTTATAGCTCCACCTATTGCTAAATACAGTACCCAGTCCTGATCTACAAATGCAGACAACTTTGGAGGCCATCCTATAGCCATAGGTGGGCAGGCAAGCAAGCCAGCAGTCCAATCCAGCTATTATAAGTCAATGGCACAATCACACCCAAACTGAGCTTGCCCCAAAATAGACCTTAATAGCAGGCCCCACCTGTTCAAGAATATTACCAGCAGACATGTCCAAACACCCAAACTGAGCTGCAAAAGTAAAGGACTATCTCTGCAGAAGCAAACCTGTAAATTCTGGAAGAGGAGCCCACTTTCTCAAATGCCCAGATGCCAACATAAGGAATCAAGGATCACAAAAAAAAAACAGGGAAACAGGACACCACCAATGGAACTAATAAAGCTCTAATAACTGACCCCACAGAAATAGAGATCTATGATATGTCAGACAAAAAGTTCAGAGTAAGTTTAGTGAACTACAAGAACACAGAGAGACAACTAAATGAAATGAAGGAAATAATACATGAACAAAACAAAAAGTTCAACAAAGAAATAGAAACCATTAAAAAATCCCAGAAATTCTAAAGTTGAAAAATACAATAACTGAGCTGAAGAATTCAACAGAGAGCTTCAAAAGCAGACTGAAACCATGTCCTGGAAGAGAAGACATTTGAAAGTATCCAGACAGGGAAAAAGAATGAAAAGAATGAAAAAGAGTGAAGAAAGCCTATGGGATTTATAAGACACGATAAAAACAAACAAAACAAAACAAAACCCCAACAATATCTGCATTATGGAAACTCTAGAAAGATAAGAGAAGGATAACAGGATAGAAAATATATTTAAAGCAATTGAACTTCCCAAGTCTTGGGAGAGAAACAGACATCAAAATCCATGAGGCCCAAATAGGCTGAACCTGAATATGGCTACCCAGAAACACATTAGAACTAGATTTTCAAAAGCCAAATATAAGGAATTTTGAAGGAAAAGGAAAAAGGAGAGAAAATACATTTAAGGAAATCCCCAGGATATGATAGATGAATATTTCCAACAGAAACTTTTCAAACTAGGAGAGAAAGGGATGACATATTCAAAATGTGGAAACAAAAAACCTGTCAGTCAAGAACTCTACACTCAGTGAAGTAGTCCTTCAGAAATGAAAAGGGATAAAAACTTTCTCAAACAAACCAAAGTGAGGGAATTCAACACTGTGAGACCTGTCTTACAAGAAATGCTAAGGGAGTTCTTTGAGTGGAAGAAAATGATGTTAATTAACTTCTTAAAAACATCAGGAGATAGTGTAGAACTCCTTGGTAATGGTAAACATGTAGTCAAAGTTAAAATCTACAACATGAAAATGATGTTGTATAATTCACTTATAACTCCAGTTTAAAACTTAGAAAAAAATAGCAAAAAAAAGCCATAACAACAATAATCTGTTATTAGCTATACAACATAAGAGATACATAAATTGTAGCATCAATAATCTAAAATTTGAGGGGAAAGAGAAGTAGAAGTGTAAAGCTTAGGGATTCTATTAAAATTTAGTCATTATTAGTTTATTATTTTATTTTATTTTATTGAAACTTTATTTAGTTTTTAATGTTAAGCAGCAATTGTCCATTTTATTAATTTTAATATATTTAACAAATGTTTTCAGAGTGTCATAACACACTATTCCAGACACCATTTATCTACTGAATTAGGAGTAGATGACCCATGTTTCAGTGACATTTCAGTCTGATAAATCCTGAATAATAAATCATTTATTCGTATGTGTAAGCTTAAATATTTCTTCTCATAAAAGAATGGCAATATCATCTGGTTGGATGGGCCTAATGAGCTAATATATGTGAAGGGGTAATGTTGTGCCACCCTCAAGAGAAGTAAGTTGTAACTGACAGGTTGTTGAGTGAGTACTACTTCTCTGGCTTCCCTACTCCAAGAACAAGTATTCTGATGTAATCAATATATCTGATATTCACTCCTTAACTTGAAACATTTTGAAGAGAACAAAGGACATGAAAATAAATGCTTCCCAGAATGAGAAGTTGTTATTAGTTTAAAATAGGGTGCATAATTTCAGGATACCTTATGTAAGACTCAGGGTAAGCACAAAATAATTACCTGTAGTAATTATACACACACACACACACACACACCATGATAAAGATGTCAAGTGCAGTGATACCTAAAGACATCAAAACAAAACAAAACAAAACAGAACACAAAAAGATAGTAGGTTAAGAAACAAAGAACAATGGATCTACAAAACAACCAGAAAATAAATTAATAAAATAGCAATAATAAGTCCTTACCTATTAATTATCTTAAATATAAACAAATAATTCTCCATTCAAATACATAGAACAGCTGACGTTTAAAAGAAAGATCTAACGACATGCCGCCTAAAAGAGACTCATTTTAGTTTTAAAGGCACACACAGGGGGGTGCCTGGGTGGCTCAGTAAGTTAAAACTCTGCCTTCGGCTCAGGTCATGGTCTCAGGGTCCTGGGATCGAGCGCGACATCAGGCTCTCTGCTCAGCGGGGAGCCTGCTTTCTGCCTACTTATGCTCTCTCTCTCTCTCTCTAAAAAAAGAAAAAATAAATAAAAACACACACGGACTGAGAGTGAAGGGATGGAAAAAAATGTATTTCTAGCAAATGGCAACAACCAAAAAAAATAAGAAAGAAAAGAAAAAAAGAAAGTATAGGTAGCTCTACTTATATAAGACAAAATAGACTTTAAAATAAAATAATAAAGAGGTACAGAAGGCTACTATATAATGATAAAAGGATCACACATCAAGAAGATGTGACAATTGTAAATATTTATGTACCCCAAATTGGAGCATCTAAATATATAAAGCCGGGGGGAGGGGGTTGGGGAGAAGGGGGTGGGATTATGGACATTGGGGAGGGTATGTGATTTGGTGAGTGCTGTGAAGTGTGTAAACCTGGTGATTCACAGACCTGGGGATAAAAATATATGTATATAAAAAATATATGTTTATAAAAAATAAAAAATAAATATATAAAGCAAACCATAACAGAACTAAAAAGGAAAAATAAACAGCAATACAATAATAGTTGGGGACTTTAATACTCCACTCAACAATGGATACATCATCCAGACAGAATCAATAAAGAAACAGCAGATTTGAACAACACTGTAGAATAAACAGACCCAACAGATGTACAAAATACTCTGAGAACAGTACAATACACATTCTTCTCAAGTACATATGAAACATTTCCTAGGATAGACCTTAGGTTCGATCATGAAACAAGTTTTAACAAATCCAAGAAAATTAAGATCTAGCAATTAACCTTTGTGACCACAGTGGCATTACACTAGAAGTCCATTACAAGAGGAAAACTAAAATTCACAAGTGCATGGAAATGGAAGAGTTTTCTGAATGACCAATGAATCGGAGAACCAAGAGAGTTAGTTCTTTGAAAAGATTACCAAAATTGATAAACCTTTATCTAAAATAACCTAGGGAAAAAAAAGAGGAATCAAATCAATAAAATTGTAAATGAGAAACTGACATGCAATAGATATCACAGAAATACAAAGGGTCTATAAGATTCTGCTAGGAAGAACTGTACATCAACACAGTGGAAAATCTAGGAATAGAAAAATTCTTAGAAACATACAACCTACCAAGATGAATCAGGAAGCAATAGAAAATCTGACTGAACAATTGATAGAAAGGAGATTGAATTGGTAATCAATAATCTCTCCAAAAAGAAAAACTCAGGACCAAATGGCCTCACTGGTGAATTTTACCACATATTTAAACAAGATTTAATATTAATCTTTCTCATATTCTCAAAAAAATAATTAAGGGTAGGGAAAACTCTCACACTCATTTTCTGAGACAAGAATTACTTTGATAACAAAGCCAGAAAAGGATATCACCAGAAAACAAACCATACATCAACATCCCTCATGAATACAGATACAAAAGTCCTGCCTGAAATATTAGCAAACCAAATTCAGCAGCATGTGAAAGGATCATTCACCATGACCAAGTGGTATTTAAACCTGGAATGCAAGGATGATTCAACACACACAAATCGATCAATATCCTATACCACATGAATAGAAAGAAAGGAAAAAAATCACAAGATATTTCCAACACAAAAAATATTTATTTGACAAAATTAAACAGTCATTCATGATAAAAACTCTCAATAATTTGGGTATAGAGGGCATATACCTTGACATAATGAAGGCCATATTTGACAAGCCCATAGTTAAGAGTACACCTGACACCAAAATTTTAAGGCTTTTCCTCTAAGATTAGGAACAAGACAAGGGTTCCCATGCACACCACTCCTATTAAACATAGTACTAGAAGACATAGCCAGAGCAATCAGAAAAGAAAAAGAAAGAAAATATAGCCAATTATGGAAAGGAAGAGTAAAATTCTATTTGCAGATGACATGATTTTATGTACAGAAAATCCTGAAGACTCTACCAAAATATTACTAAATATAATGAATAAATTCAGTAAAGTTGTAGGATACAGAACATAAAAAATTAGTAACATTTCTATACACTAACAACAAATTATCTGAAAAAGAAATTTTTAAAAAGATCTCCTTTATAATAGCATCCAAACCAATGAAATACTCAGGAATAAGTTTAGTTAAGGAGGTGAAATTTCTCTACCCTTCAAACTATAAGATGTTGGTGAAAAAAAAAAAAGAGAGAGAGAGGATACAAATAAAGGGAAAGTTATTCTGTGTTCATAGATTGGAGGAATTAATATTGTTAAAACATCAGTACTACCAAAATCCATCTATGGGTTCAACATAATCACTATCAAGACTCCAATAGCATTTCTTACAGAAGTAAAAAAACAAAAAAACAAATCTTAAAATATATATGGAACCATGAACTGACCCTGAATAAACAGCAATCCTGAGAAAAGAGTGGGAGGCATTATACTTTCTGATTTCAAGCTATATTACAAAGCTTTATCAATCAAAAGAATATGATATTGGCATCAAAACAGACAACAAAATGAAAAGAAAACCTATGGAATGGGAAAAATGGGCATATTATATATCTGATAAGGGATTAATATCCAAAATATATAAAGAGCTCATACAATGCACAGTAAAAAATACCAAGTAATCAAACTAAAAAATTGGCAAAGGACCTGAATAGACATTTTCCCCCCAAATTATCAATGAATCACCAACAGGTACGTGAAAAGTTGAAAAGTTGCTGGGCATCACTAGTTATTAGGGAAATGCAAGTCAGAACTGTAATGAGATTCACTTGACACCTACGGGAGTGCCATCACCCATTGACAAGAACAATAAGACTGCTTATAAGGAGGCTGTTAATGACAGTGTCATGTTGGCATTACCACATCCCCACTGGACTTCTGATGTTTGCAACATCTGCCAAAATCAGAAGAGCTGAAGTGTAGTACCAGCCTCCTCCTTACCCTGTTAACAAGACTTGCTTTTCCCAAATCATATTTAAGCCAAACTTTTATTTTTTTTATTTTTTAACCTCTTTTTAAAAAAAAATTTAATTTTTTTTATTTTTTATAAACAAATAATATATTTTTATCCCCAGGTGTACAGGTCTGTGAATCGCCCGGTTCACACACTTCACAGCATGCACCAAAGCACATACCCTCCCCAAACCCCACCCCCCTTCTCTCAACCCCCCTCCCCCCAGCAACCCTCAGTGTGTTTTGTGAGATTAAGTCACTTATGGTTTGTCTCCCTCCCAATCCCATCTTGTTTCATTTATTCTTCTCCTACCCACTTAAGCCCCCATGTTGCACCACCACTTCCTCATATCAGGGAGATCATATAATAAGCCAAACTTTTAATCTAAGAGTTTGGTGGTGAACAATTTTAATTATGCAGGAGATGTCCTGTGTTTGCCTATGTTGCTTCAGCTCGTTCCTCCTGATGAACCCAGTCCCTGGGAGCCATGTGGAAAAGGGACAGATGTTTGATACAGCCCAGCATTTTAGACAGAGGAGTGTGTTTTATCTCAGTCATCTGCCTGAGCAGCCTGTGGACAGCAGGAGCCAATGGCAGCCAAAGGTACTTCTCTTGACCAGTTCTCTTAGGTTACATGTGAAGCGCAGATCCACCAGGGCCTAGCACCCTCTTGGTGGCAGAGTCTGAAAGGGAATCAAGCCCTCCTGCCTGGGGACCAGAGCTCTAACGGCAATACCCAGGGTGCCCCTACCCCCCAAACAACTCTCCAAAGCCCATTACCCTGGCATTTCAGAAAAGATGCCTGCCTTCGTTTGGGCTTACTGAGAAGCCCCTGTGTGGTTGTAGAATAACTGGGTATGTGTGTAAGGGCTCCAGACAGTCCCAAGTGCTCTGAATTTGGATCTCACCAGCCTGTTTACATCACCAGACCTCACATCCCTCAGGAGCAGCTGCGTTGGATACACTGCCTGAGGGCCCCATTGCCCCCTCTCGGTGTTACTCAGAGCGGGATGCTTAGCTGCAGAGCCTGGAGCTGATGGTTCTCAGGTCTGGGCCGAAGGGGTGTCCTGTAATTTCAGATGCTCTTGTTGCTAAAGCCCACAAACCCTTCTTTGACTCCTGTGGGAACTCAGCAAACAACTTACCTCGGGTTTTAGAATTAAGATTATCCCAAACTGTCAGAAATTATGTTTTGATTTCATTTTGCCCAGAACACTCCATCATCTACGTGCTCTGCTTTTAGGGAAACAAACTGGCGATGTGAAACAGGTTGTCCGGAAGAGGGAGCCCAAACCTCAAAAGATGCAAAAAGATCACTGAACAGTGTAACAGTGTAGGGAGCGCGGAAGCCCAGAGTGAAGCCTCCCACCGGCCCTTCTGTGCGGGTACTAAGTGCTGGAAGACAGGGTCGTTGCCTGGAGGAGGCTGAAGGGCCTCCTGGCCTAGGAAAGAGAGCGGCCCGTTCTGGAAAGAGAGATCTGACCTCCAAACAAGCCGGAATGCAGGCGAATCTATTAGAGAGGGCACGGATTGCATGGAGCACTGGGTGCGGTGCAAAAACAATGAATACTGTTACACTGAAAAGAAATGAAAAATTAAAAAAAAATAAATAAAAGCAATACAAATGCAATTTTATACAACTTACGCTTAAGTGGGTTTTTCTTGTAGGTGGGGTATGTTCACTGACAGGTAATAGCTTACTGAGTATCTTCTAATATTCTGATTTTGTGTTGTTGTGTTATTATTTTTGTTCCAGGATCCCAAGCGAGGAGTTTATATCTGGGCCCACATAAACAGGCAGGCACATAAAGCACCATTTAAAAGATAAATTATGATGACTAAATTGTCCAAAAAAGAAGAATTCATTTTTGGAGAAAATAATCTCATAATCTAATTTTTAGTTTTGATATATCCCTTCTTTGTATTACCAAATTACAGCACGTTATCTTTCTTATAAAATCAATTTGTTCATTTTCTACTATTTGTGACTAGAAAATTACACTTGTACAAAACTCAAACAGAAATAATGTGAAAGCCTGACGATTCACAGAGCTGTACCGCTAGGGCAAATAATGCATTATATGTTAATAAAAATAATTAATAAAAAGAAATAATAATAAATGATAGATAATACATAATCAGTAAATGCACGTTCATTTTCAGCACCCCCCCCCCATGGCAATGAACTGTATGTCACATTTATCTTGCTTTCCAAACACATATGTACACACTGTATCGGACTACTTGCAGCCTACTTTTGGTACTTAACACCACATGCCTGTTTTATGGATTAACATAATTCAGCTATTTTACCGATGCATACAAGATATTCTGTGGTCTGGGTATATCATATTTATTTAATCAATTCCCACTTTACAGACATGAGGTCAGCTGCTCTAGGAAGCAGGCATGTGTGTAATGAACAGAGCTTTCTCTACATTCTCTGGGGGCTGAATTTTGCCTGGGGTGTGTGCAGGGTTTTGAGAGGATGCAGTGAATGAAGAAGGCAATCAGCAGTGGAGAGATCTAGGGAGATTGAGCAGGGGTTATCCTGGAGACTGTTGTGGGAAGGGAAGAAGGAGGTGGGAGGATTTCGAAAAATCACAGAAAATATGTTGCTCCCCAGCAAAGTTGTGTTCGGCCACCGACAAGGTGGAAATTCTACTTGGGAGGTGTGGCCACTATGAAACTGGGATGCCATCTACATCTGTGTAGCTCCTTTTTGGAAAGTTTCAATGATTCTGCAAAATGGGACATAATACTTGGGGTTCTCCTTACCTTATAAAAGCAAACTTGAGAACCTTATTTTTATAGATTTTGCCTTATTTTACAGGTTTTTTTAAAAAAATTTTGTTTTAATTAGCCCATTTCAGACCAGAGATAGCTAGCTAGAAGGCACTGTAATTAAGAGAATATTCTCCACAGTAAGACTTACAAATATTTACTTAGAGTTGTTTTATTCTAGACACTAACTGGTGTTCTCTAATCTCTAGGTAAAGACCAAGGCCACCTCATCAGCCTACTAACTTCATTTTACCCACACACCCAGTTTGTACGTATGTCCTGACCATAAAGTCCTGCCTGATCCCAGAGTCCCTGCTCTGTGACCATCATGTCCATGTTTAAAGTTACAGGGAGAGATCATTTAAAATATCTTCCAGTATTTGAAAATAATCCAATTATACTTGAACATTCTTCTGTTGATTTGTTTTTCAGTTGTTCTGAAATCCCAGAGAGGGAGGATGTCGGCATGCTCCCATTTCACAGTGGACGGCAGCCCATGGCACAGAGCAGATGAGTCAGAGAAACTGACACTGTGCCTGGCCAACAGTAGAGGTGCGAGGCTATGCCATGTGCCCTCACGTGCATTGGGCTCTGAACATCACACAGATGGTTGTGCGCACTGCTACTGTCTGAACAAGCCATCCCCAAGTCACTGGAGTAAACTCTTCAACACAACCAAAGTGTGTTTTTTGCCTATATGTCAGACTGTAACCAGTTAGATGACCAAGTGACCTGATCTTCCTGGAACCTATTTTCCAAGGGGCCACTCATGGAATCTGTTTCTTTATGTGAAGAAAAAAATTTTATATATCTAAGTTTTCCTCGCTCCTCGTTGCTATCTCACACTCTCAACTAACTTGTTCTGAGTGAAAATCCAGTAAGCGCAATAGCTGCCTGCTCCTGAGCCCTTCATGTCTGCCCCGAATGTCGACAAAGTGTCCTGCGATGTGTGACATCTACTCTACAGAGACCTCTCTTTTCATAATGTTTATGTTCCAAAGAATGGCTTCCACCTAGAAGGCTGACAGAGGATGGTACTGGACCTGTCGCTTTTAGGGAATCCAATAGAGTCTAAAGCTCCATGGAAGTTTAGGGACTGGTTCCTGGGGGGACCAGCCAACCTGTTTTGTATTTGGAGCTGGAAGACACCAGGAGTGGAGACATGGCATGATTCCAGAGGACCGGAAGTTTGGAGTAGCCATCCTCAACAGCCTCATGGGAGCCATGCTCTAACAGCAGCACTGAGCAGGAGTTACCTTGTGTCACCAGGCGCGACATTGTGTGCTAAAGGTAGTTGGCTGTGTCTATTTTGTGCATCAGGCACAACCTTAGTTTTGGTAAAATATGACAGTGAGTGATCATTACCCATGTTATCTGGTTCTATAAAGTCATCTGTCCTGTCACCGGAGCGAACAAAAATGCACCGATTAGGGGCTCACAAAGACAGTCTTAGGACAGCCTTTTCTTTTGTCTGGTGTGTCTTCTTCAGGCTGTACAACGAGTGTATTTGTTGGGTGTCGATGGCCACTGTTCTTCAATGGGGAGAGTGGTGACAAGAAATATCATCAACACAACACGGGCCCAGACCTGGGGTTCTGTCACAGAAGATCCCATTGGTCATTTGACAATAGTTCTGAGAGTTAATTTTTAATTTTTTCTTATTATTTTTATTACGTTAGTATTTAAAAATATTTCTGAAATCACAGGAGGACAGCTGTTATCGGACATACTGTCACTGGTTGATCTGCTTGTCCGATGCTTGCAAGTCATCTCAGAGGGTGATTGCCTGCCCCTCCAGATTTAATCACTGCGTGGTTTCAGATTTGACTGTGCTTGAGGGTGTGTGGCGGCATGTGTGCTGCCTGATAGCAATGAGTGGTGCTCACTGTGGCTACTGTGCTCTTGAGCCCAGCTGATTTAGGGCAGAGCCAGGGCAGCTGGGGGGCAGTCAGGAGGAAGGGATCCAACGTGGCATATGCGTGGTTTTCTGGTCAATAGTTGCAGAGAATCACAGGAATTATTTTTCTCTGGTGTCTCTGTCTGAAAGCGAATTTTGCAATTTTGCTTTTGTTATTATATTTGTTTTCATTTTTATGTCTATTATTTAAATTGAAGTATAATTAACATGTAGTTTATATCCATTTCAAGTGTACAATATGATTCAATAATTCTATACATTTCTTAGTGCCCATCAGGGTAAGTGTGCCTTTTTTATTTTTAAAGATTATTTATTTATTTATTTGGCAGACAGAGATCACAAGTAGGCAGAGAGAGGGGGGAAGCAGGCTCCCTGCTGAGCAGAGAGCCAGATGCAGACCCACTGAACCACCCAGGTGCCCGAGGATAAGTGTGCTCTTAATTCCCTTTATATTACTCATTCCCCATGAATTTCCTCTCTGACAACCACCAGTTTGTTTTTCTGTATTTGAGTCTTTTTGTTTGTTTGTTTCATTTTTTCTTTATTCATTTATTTTATTTCTTAAATAATGAATGAATGAAATCATATGTATTTTTGTCTTTCTCTAACTGACTTATTTCCCTTAGCATTATACCTCTATATCTATCCATGTTGTTGCAAATGGCAAGATTCCATTCTTCTTTATGGCTGAGTAATATTGATTTTATATATATCTATACATCTAGATACATATCTCACATCTTTTTCACTTGGGTTACTTTCTCATCTAAGCAAAGATACTGAGCCCTAACTCTTCTTTGGGTCTTAATTTCCTTATGAAATATTCTGTGCCATGCAAAACTTTTTATTAAATAAATTTGCATGCTCTTCTCTTAATCTGTCCTTGATAGTTTAATTTTTAGACCTACCTGGAGACCCTAAGAGGGTTGGCAGAAACTTTCTTCCTATATATCAGCTACTGTTCTATTATTATTAATTATATTATCAGCTGAGAATGTACTTTTTGTGATTTAAATTTTATTACTTCAGACTTGTTATGATTTGTAGTCCAGAATGTGGTCTTTCATGTGCATTTGAGATAACTTGGGTTCTATTCTTAGAGGGAATGTTCTGTGAGCATCCATTGCTCAAGCTGGTTCTAAGTGCTGTTCAGTTCACCCATAACATATTTGATTTTCTGACTTTTTTTTTCTATCAATTAGTGAGTGAGGAATACTTAAATCTCTACCTAAAACTATGTTTTTACACCTTTTCTTGAGATTTATGAGTTTTGCTTATGTGTTTTTAATGGATAAAAATTAAATCATAAAATGTAAAGTGATTTTAAAGCAAAAAATTCAGAGGAATATAGTCCATTCACAGTGTTGTACAACTAATATCTCTGTCTAGTTCAAAAATATTTCTATCACTCAAAAAAGCAATCTCATACCTATTTAGCATTCTCCTATCTCCCTGCTCCTCAGCGCTTAAAGACCATAATTATGTTTTCTGTGTCTGTCTTTACTTATTCTGGATATTTTGCATAAATGGAAGTACACAAAATGTAACTTTTGTGACTCATTTCTTTCACTTAGCTTGATTTCAGTGTTCATTGACATTGCAGAATGGATCAGCACTTGATTACTGATCAATCTCTGCTTGTTACATATTTATTCTGATTTTCTATTTCTTCTTTAGTCAGTCTTGGTAGTGTGTGTTTCTAGCAATTTTTCTATTTCATCTAAGTTATCCAGTGTGTTAGTGTACAGTTGTTCACATTATTCTCTTATAATCATATTTTATTTTTGTAAGTTCAGATGTAATGACCCCATTTTAATTTCCTATTTCAGTTACTTGATGTTTATCTCTTTTTCTTAGTCTAGCTAAAAGGTTTGTCAATTTTGTTGATCCTTTCAAAAGTCAAGTTCTGGTTTCATTAGTCCTTTCTGTTTTCCATCCTGTATTTCATTAATTCCTGCTTATGGTGACTATTTGCATGAAGTATATTTTCCATACTTTCACTTTCAATATATTTGTATCTTTTAATATCAAGTGAATCTATTGTAAGAAGTGCATATTTAATAATTAAAAAATACACTGAGCCAATCCTTAAATTTGATTAATGAATTTAATCTATTTATATTTATATTAATAAAGGACTTAACTCCTGTCATTTTGTTATTTACTTTCTCTATGTCTTTTTCCTTTTCTATACCTCATTTTCTATGATGGCTGTTTTTGGGGGATTTAATTGATTTTTCTTTTTGTAGTGTATCATATTGATTTCCTTTTCATTTCAACTTCTATACATTTTTAGGTAATTTTTAGTGGTTACCACTGGAATTACAATTAACACTATAGACATGAAATGCTCTAATTTGAATTGATGCCAGTTTAGTTTCAACAGATTAAAAAATCTCTGATCCTGTGCTGTCTTCTCCTTTATGTTGTTGTTGTCTAAAATTACATTTTTATACATTGTACACTGATTTAGATATATTTATAATCATTGTTTTATGCATTTGTCTTTTAAATATGTAGGAATTAAAATGAACAATTATAAACTGAAATTGTAAACTAAAAATACAATACTGCTAACTTTTATATTGGCCTACATATTTACCATTACCAGAGCTATTTGTATGGCCTTGACTTACCATTCAGTGTCTTCTCACTTCAGCTTGAAATTGATGGTTGTTGTTCTTATTCACACCAAGAAAAATGCCTTGAATGACCTTGTTTTTGTCTCTGTGCTTGACTGTGGGTCCTTCCTGTGTTATACTTCCTGGAGAGGTGGTCTTTTTGCATCTCTTGCTGCTTTAGTCCTCAGTCCTTGGCAGTAGTCCCAGTCTTCACAAATATTCTTTGTCCTTCCACATGGGTAGAGTATCTTTTACTTTCCCCACTTTGTTCCTTCGTTTCCAGTGTGTACCTACTAACATCTGAGACTTATGATTTTGAGGCCTTTCCTCTGGATTATATGGAGCTCTGCATTATATGTCTCAGAGAAGACTAAGTGAGTCCTGTTTCTACTTCAGGCATTTGTCTTTTCCAGTTTTTGAGTTGTTTGCTTGCCATGAAAATACCATTTCTGATGTGGTCAAGAAAGTCACTGATATGGAGTTTGTTCAGGTTTCGTCTTTTAAGAATGGAACAATAGCTTTCTAACTCTATGTCTCTGAGGTGAATGTTCTTTTCTTTTCTTTCTTTCTTTCTTTCTTTTTTTTTTGTCTTTTTTTCTCTTTTATTTATTTTCAGCATAGCAGTATTCATTATTTTTGCACCACACCCAGTGCTCCATGCAATCCATGCCCTCTCTAATACCTACCACCTGGTTCCCCCAACCTCCCACCCCCTGCCCCTTCAAAACCCTCAGATTGTTTTTCAGAGTCCATAGTCTCTCATGGTTCACCTCTCCTTCCAATTTCCCTCAACTCCCTTCTCCTCTCTAACTCCCCATGTCCTTCATGCTATTTGTTATGCTCCACAAATAAGTGAAACCATATGATAATTGACTCTCTCTGCTTGGCTTATTTCACTCAGCATAATCTCTCCCAGTCCCGTCCATGTTGCTACAAAAGTTGGTTATTCATCCTTTCTGATGGAGGCATAATACTCCATAGTGTATATGGACCATATCTTCCTTATCCATTCGTCCATTGAAGGGCATCTTGGTTCTTTCCACAGTTTGGCGACCATGGCCATGGCTGCTATGAACATTGGGTTACAGATGGTGAATGTTCTTTTCATTCTCTTGTTTGATTTTCACCATGTGTGGTAGCTAATCCTCATGTTTTGTGCTTCAGTTGAGATGGTTCTATTTTTTGAAGATAGATATATATTTCTGCTTCTTATTCCCTTTCTAAAAATTGTAGTATAGTTGAGACACAACAGTACATTAGTGTCAAATGCACAACATAGAGATTCAACATATAATGTTATGTTATGCTTACACTGTATTATGCTTATTGCAAGTGTAGCTACCACTTGTCACCATATGACGCTATTACAATATCATTGATTATATTACTGATGCTTTACTTTTCATTCTCATGATGTATTCATTCCATAACTGGAAACCTTCACCCATTTTGCTCATCCTCCTACCCCCTTCCATGTGGCAATCATCGGTTTGTTCTCTGTATTTATAGGATTGATTCTGCTTTCATTCATTTGTTAATTTTTTTGGGATCCCACATATAGTGAACTCATATTTGTCTTCCTATTTGTCTGCTATTTGTTTTTATCTATCTGACTTATTTCATCTAGTATATATCTAGATGTATATATGTCCTAGTATATATCTAGTATATCTAGTATATATAGTATATATCTAGTATATATGTCCTATTCTCTCTTATATGGAATGCATTTGTGGGAGAAGAGGCAGTATCATCTTACTCTATCACTTTATGTATTTATTTATTTAAAATTTCCTCCTTTTTATTCATCAGAGAAAAAAGTTACCACAAATGAAACTAAGCCTGTCTCAATAACATTAGCATGTACAAACATATACCCAACAATGCTGCTAACTTATTATGGCAAATTCAGTAATCAAAAGATCCAGGAAAAAGAGAAAACTCAAACATTTTCTTTGTTATCATTTCCTTAATGATAGCTCAAGAACCTATGATTTCTCTCGTAAAACTCGAAGAGCACATCAGGTAGGTCCAGGAAATATTTTAGCCCAAGGAAGTTTTTTTTTTTTTTTTTTTTTTTTTTTTTTTTAAGATTTTATTTATTTATCGGGGGTGGGGACAGCGAGCACAGGCAGACAGAATGGCAGACAGAATGGCAGGCAGAGGCAGAGGGAGAAGCAGGCTCCCCGCTGAGCAAGGAGCCCGATGTGGGACTCGATCCCAGGACGCCGGGATCATGACCTGAGCCGAAGGCATCTGCTTAACCAACTGAGCCACCCAGGCGTCCCCAAGGAAGCTTTTAATGTAGAATATTATTACTTTAGATATTAGAAGATATTCAGATATATTATTAATCTGAAAATTCATTATTTGCAACAAGCCTCTATGCCTTACAGAATTATTTTTTATAAACAACTATTACTTAGATTAAAATTTTTACATTTGAAAATGCAGACTTTTTATTCTTTCTTTTTTTCTTTCTTTAAATTTCTTTTAAGTGTTCCAGAATTCATTGTTTATGCACCACGCCCAGTGCTCCATGCAATATGTGCACTTCGTAATACCCACCACCCCTCCAAAGTCCTCAGATTGTTTTTCAGAGTCCACAGTCTCTCGTGGTTCATCTCCCCCTCCAATTTCCCCCAAACTCCTTTCTCTCTCCATCTCCCCATGTCCTCTGTGTTATTCCTTATGCTCCACATATTTGTGGAGTGAAACCATATGGTAATTGACTCTCTCTGCTTGACTTATTTCCCTCAGCATAATCTCCTCCATTCCTGTCGATGTTGATACAAAAGTTGGGTATTCATCATTTCTGATGGAGGCATAATACTCCATTGTATATATGGACCACATCTTCCTTATCCATTTGTCTGTTGAAGGGCATCTTTGTTCTTTCTACTGTTTGGTGACTGTGACCAATGCTGCTATGAACATTGGGGTACAGATGGCCCTTCTGTTCACTACATCTGCATCTTTGGGGTAAATACCCAATAGTGCAATTGCAGGGTTATAGGGTAGCTCTAGTTTTAATTTTTTGAGGAACATCCACACTGTTTTCCAAAGTGGCTGCACCAACTTGCATTCCCACCAACAGTGTAAGAGGGTTCCCCTTTCTCCACATCCTCTTCAACACATGTTGTTAACTGTCTTGTTAATTCTGGCCAATCTAACTGTGTAAGGTGATCTCTTGATGTGGTTTTGACTTGAATGTCTCTGATGGCCAGTGATGATGAACATTTTTTCATTTATCTGATAGCCATTTGTATGTCTTCATTGGAGAAGTGTCTCTTCATGTCTTCTGTCCATTTTTTGACACGATTATCTATTTTGTGTGTGTTGAGTTTGAGGAGTTCATTATGGATCCTTGATATCAGCCCTTTGTCTGTAGTATCATTTGCAAATATCTTCTTCCATTCTATGGGGTGCCTCTTTGTTTTGTTGAGTCTTTCCTTTGCTGTGGAGAATATTTTGATCTTGATGAAGTCCCAAAAATTCATTTTCACTTTTGTTTCCTTTGCCTTTGGAGACATATCTGGAAAGAGTTTCTGTGGCCAATGTTGAGGAGGTTACTCCCTATGTTCTCCTCTAGGAATCCGATGGATTCCTGCCTCATGTTGGGTCTTTTGTCCATTTCGAGTTTATCCTTGTGTGTGGTGTAAGAGAATGGTCGAGTTTCATTCTTCTACACATAGCTGTCTATTTTTCTCAGCACCATTTATTGAAGAGACTGTCTTTTTTCCACTGTATCTTTTTTCCTGCTTTGTCAAAGATTATTTGACTATAGAGTTGAGGGTCCATATCTGAGCTCTCTACTCTGTTCCACTGGTCTATGTGCCTGATTTAAAAAATAAAAATTAAAAAAAAATACAGACTATTGAGAATTTTTTTCTATTACTCCACCACTTTAAAACCAGATTTTAGCATTGTTTTGATGCAAATTTACTTAATCCATTGTGTAGGAACATTAATATATTCTTATTATTAGAAAAGAGCCTGGTAACAAGACTTAATTTGCTGCCAGAATAAGTTACTACAAATCCTTTGTTTTCTGTTATTAAATAAATTATTAAAAAAATAAGTCTTACCTCTGACAAAAGCTTTTACTTTTTACATTCACTCAGAAAATTTGGAAGAAAGTTATTCGAAGATAATATGGTGGCTTAAGAGGAAAGAAGAAAGGATGAACAATTTACTATTAAACATTAAAGTTTTGGGTAAAGTGGGGAGTTCCTAATAATTATTTTAAAAAAGATTTTTATTTATTTGTGAAAGAGAAAATGAATGAGAGAGAGAGAGAAAGAGAGAGAAAGCACAAGCAGGGAGCCCAATGTGGGGCTCTATCCCAGGACACTGATCATAACCTGAGCCGAAGGCAGATGCTTAACTGACTGAGTGACCCAGGTGTCCCTCACTAGTAAATTTTTTTTTAATTTTTTATTTTTTATAAACATATATTTTTATCCCCAGGGGTACAGGTCTGTGAATCACCAGGTTTACACACTTCACAGCACTCACCAAAGCACATACCCTCCCCAATGTCCATAATCCCACCCCCTTCTCCCAAAACCCCTCCCCCCAGCAAACCTCAGTTTCTTTTGTGAGATTAAGAGTCACTTATGGTTTGTCTCCCTCCCAATTCCATCTTGTTTCATTTATTCTTCTCCTACCCACTTAAGCTCCCATGTTGCATCACCACTTCCTCATATCAGGGAGATCATATGATAGTTGTCTTTCTCTGCTTGACTTATTTCGCTAAGCATGATACGCTCTAGTTCCATCCATGTTGTTGCAAATGGCAAGATTTCATTTCTTTTGATGGCTGCATAGTATTCCATTGTGTAAATATACCAAATCTTCTTCATCCATTCATCTCTTGATGGACATCTAGGTTCTTTCCATAGTTTGGCTACTGTGGACATTGCTGCTATAAACATTCGGGTGCATGTGCCCCTTTGGATCACTACGTTTGTATCTTTAGGGTAAATACCCAGTAGTGCAATTACTGGGTCATTGGGCAGTTCTATTTTCAACATTTTGAGGAACCTCCATGCTGTTTTCCAGAGTGGCTGCACCAGCTTGCATTCCCACCAACATTGTAGGAGGGTTCCCCTTTCTCCGCATCCTCACCAGCATCTGTCATTTCCTGACTTGTTGATTTTAGCCATTCTGACTGGTGTGAGGTGATATCTCATTGTGGTTTTGATTTGAATTTCCCCGATGCCGAGTGATATGGAGCACTTTTTCATGTGTCTGTTGGCCATCTGGATGTCTTCTTTGCAGAAATGTCTGTTCATGTCCTCTGCCCATTTATTGATTGGATTATTTGTTCTTTGGGTGTTGAGTTTGCTAAGTTCTTTATAGATTCTGGACACTAGTCCTTTATCTGATATGTCATTTGCAAATATCTTCTCCCATTCTGTCAGTTGTCTTTTGATTTTGTTAACTGTTTCCTTTGCTGTGCAAAAGCTTTTGATCTTGATGAAATCCCAATAGTTCATTTTTGCCCTTGCTTCCCTTGCCTTTTGCGTTGTTCCAAGGAAGATGTTGCTGCGGCTGAGGTCAAAGAGGTTGCGGCCTGTGTTCTCCTCAAGGATTTTGATGGATTCCTTTCGCACATTGAGGTCCTTCATCCATTTTGAGTCTATTTTCGTGTGTGGTGTAAGGAAATGGTCCAATTTCATTTTTCTGCATGTGGCTGTCCAATTTTCCCAGCACCATTTATTGAAGAGGCTGTCTTTTTTCCATTGGACATTCTTTCCTGCTTTGTCGAAGATTAGTTGACTGTAGAGTTGAGGGTCTATTTCTGGGCTCTCTATTCTGTTCCATTGATCTATGTGTCTGTTTTTGTGCCAGTACCATGCTGTCTTGATGATGACAGCTTTGTAATAGAGCTTGAAGTCTGGAATTGTGATGCCGCCAATGTTGGCTTTCTTTTTCAATATCCCTTTGGCTATTCGAGGTCTTTTCTGGTTCCATATAAATTTTAGAATTATTTGTTCCATTTCTTTGAAAAAGATGGATGGTACTTTGATAGGAATTGCATTAATGTGTAGATTGCTTTATGTAGCATACACATTTTCACAATATTTATTCTTCCAATCCAGGAGCATGGAACATTTTTCCATTTCTTTGTGTCTTCCTCAATTTCTTTTATGAGTATTTTATAGTTTTCTGAGTATAGATTCTGTGCCTCTTTGGTTAGGTTTATTCCTAGGTATCTTATGGTTCTGGGTGCAATTGTAAATGGGATTGACTCCTTAATTTCTCTTTCTTCTGTCTTGCTGTTGGTGTAGAGAAATGCAACTGATTTCTGTGCATTGATTTTATATCCTGACACTTTACTGAATTCCTGTATAAGTTCTAGCAGTTTTGGAGTGGAGTCTTTTGGGTTTTCCACATATAGTATCATATCATCTGCGAAGAGTGATAATTTGACTTCTTTGCCTATTTGGATGCCTTTAATTTCCTTTTGTTGTCTGATTGCTGAGGCTAGGACCTCTAGTACTATGTTGAATAGCAGTGGTGATAATGGACATCCCTGCTGTGTTCCTGATCTTAGAGGAAAAGCTTTCAGTTTTTCTCCATTGAGAATGATATTTGCGGTGGGTTTTTTATAAATGGCTTTGATGATATTGAGGTATGTGTCCTCTATCCCTACACTTTGAAGAGTTTTGATCAGGAAGGGATGCTGTACTTTGTGAAATGCTTTTACAGCATCTATGGAGAGTATCATATGGAGAGTATCATATGGTTCTTGTTCTTTCTTTTATTGATGTGTTGTATCACATTGACTGATGTGGATGTTGAACCAACCTTGCAGCCCTGGAATAAATCCCACTTGGTCGTGGTGAATAATCCTTTTAATGTACTGTTGAATCCTATTGGCTAGTATTTTGGTGAGAATTTTTGCATCTGTGTTCATCAAGGATATTAGTCTATAGCTCCCTTTTTTTATGGGATCCTTGTCTAGTTTTGGGATCAAGGTGATGCTGGCCTCATAAAATGATTTTGGAAGTTTTCCTTCCATTTCTACTTTTTGGAACAGTTTCAGGATAATAGGAATTAGTTCTTTAAATGTTTGTAGAATTCCCCTGGGAAGCCGTCTGGCCCTGGGCTTTTGTTTGTTTGGAGATTTTTAATGACTGTTTCAATCTCCTTAGTGGTTATGGGTCTGTTCAGGCTTTCTACTTCTTCCTGGTTCAGTTGTGGTAGTTTATATGTTTCTAGGAATGCATCCATTTCTTCCAGATTGTCAAATTTGTTGGCGTAGAGTTGCTCATAGTATGTTCTTCTAATAGTTTGTATTTCTTTGGTGTTAGTTGTGATCTCTCCTCTTTAATTCATGATTTTATTTATTTGGGTCCTTTCTCTTTTCTTTTTGATAAGTCTGTCCAGGGGTTTATCAATTTTATTAATTCTTTCAAAGAACCAGCACCTAGTTTCGTTGATTTGCTCTATTGTCTTTTTGGTTTCTATTTCATTGATTTCTGCTCTGATCATTATGATTTCTCTTCTCCTGCTTGGCTTAGGGTTTCTTTCTTGTTCTTTCTCCAGCTCCTTTAGGTGGAGGGTTAGGTTGTGTACCTGAGACCTTTCTTGTTTCTTGAGAAAGGCTTGTACCGCTATATATTTTCCTCTCAGGACTGCCTTTGTTGTGTCCCACAGATTTTGAACCATTGCATTTTCATTGTCATTTGTTTCCATGATTTTTTTCAATTCTTCTTTAATTTCCCGGTTGACCCATTCATTCTTTAGAAGGATGCTGTTTAGTCTCCATGTATTTGGGTTCTTTTCAAACTTCCTTTTGTGGTTGAGTTTTAGCTTTAGAGCACTGTGGTCTGAAAATATGCAGGGAATGATCCCAATCTTCTGATACTGCTTGAGTCCTGATTTAGGACCGAAGATGTGATCTATTCTGGAGAATGTTCCTGTGCACTAGAGAAGAATGTGTATTCTGTTGCTTTGGGATGAAATGTTCTGAATATATCTGTGATGTCCATCTGGTCCAGTGTGTCGTTTAAGGCTTTTATTTCCTTGCTGATTTGCTTGGATGATCTGTCCATTTCAGTAAGGGGAGTGTTAAAGTCCCCTACTATTATTGTATTATTGTTGATGTGTTTCTTTGATTTTGTTATTAATTGGTTTATATAATTGGCTGCTCCCACGTTGGGGGCATAGATATTTAAAATTGTTAAATCTTCTTGTTGGACAGACCCTTTGAGTATGATATAGTGTCCTTCCTCCTCTCTTATTATAGTCTTTGGCTTAAAATATAATTGATGTGATATAAGGATTGCCACTCCTGCTTTCTTCTGATGTCCATTAGCATGGTAAATCCTTTTCCACCCCCTCACTTTAAATCTGGAGGTGTCTTCGGGCTTAAAAAGAGTTTCTTGGAGGCAACATATAGATGGGTTTTGTTTTTTTATCCATTCTGATCCCCTGTGTCTTTTGACAGGGGCATTTAGCCCATTAACATTCAGGGTAACTATTGAGAGATATGAATTTAGTGCCATTGTATTGCCTGTAAGGTGACTGTTACTGTATTTGGTCTCTGTTCCTTTCTGATCTACCACGTGTAGGCTCTCTCTTTGCTTAGAGGACCCTTTCGATATTTCCTGTATAGCTGGTTTGGTGTTTGCAAATTCTTTCAGTTTTTGTTTGTCCTGGAAGCTTTTAATCTGTCCTTCTATTTTCAATGATAGCCTAGCTGGATATAGTATTCTTGGCTGCATGGTTTTCTCATTTAGTGTTCTGAAAATACCATGCCAGCTCTTTCTGGCCTGCCAGGTCTCTGGATAAGTCAGCTGCCAATCTAATATTTTTACCATTGTATGTTACAGACTTCTTTTCCTGGGCTGTTTTCAGGATTTTCTCTTTGTCACTGAGACTTGTTAATTTTACTATTACGTGACAGGTTGTGGGCCTATTCTTATTGATTTTGAGGGGTGTTCTCTGAACCTCCTGAATTTTGATGCTCGTTCCCTTTGCCATATTGGGGAAATTCTCCCCAATAATTCTCTCCAGTATACCTTCTGCTCCCCTCTCTCTTTCTTCTTCTTCTGGAATCCCAATTATTCTAATGTTGTTTTGTCTTTTGGTGTCACTTATCTCTTGAATTCTCCCCTCATGGTCCAGTAGCTGTTTGTCCCTCTTTTGCTCAGCTTCTTTATTCTCTGCCATTTGGTCTTCTATATCACTAATTCTTTCTTTGCTTCATTTATCCTAGCAGTGAGAGCCTCCATTTTTGATTACACCTCATTAATAGATTTTTTTTTTTATTTCAACTTGGTTAGATTTTAGTTCTTTTATTTCTCCAGAAAGTGCATTTATATCTCCCGAGAGGGTTTTTCTAATATCTTCCATGCCTTTTTTGAGCCTGGCTAGAACCTTGAGAATTGTCATTCTGAACTCTAGATCTGACATATTACCAATGTCTGTATTGATTAGGTCCCTAGCCTTCAGTTACTGCCTCTTGTTCTTTTTTTTGTGGTAAATTTTCCATCTTGTCATTTTGTCCAGATAAGAGTATATGAAGGAGCAAGTAAAATACTAAAAGTGTGGCAACAACCCCAGGAAAATATGCTTTAACCAAATCAGAGAGATCCTAAATGGTGAGCGGGGAGAAAGGGGATAAAAAGAGGTTCAAAAAGGAAGAAAAAAAAATAAAAGAAAAGAATTAAAAGAAAAGAAAATTAATAAAGAAAAATATATAAAATATATATATATATTAGATAAACTAGTTAAAAAACGTTAAAAAAGAAAAGGCTAAAAGTTACAAAAAAACTTTACCAGAAGACAAGAAAAAAAAATGAAAAAGAAAAAAATTAAATTAACTGCAAGACTAAAAAAATCACAGGGAAAAAGCCATGAGTTCCGTGCTTTGCTTTCTCTTCCTCTGGAATTTTGCTGCTCTCCTTGGTATTGAAACCGCAATCCTTGGTAGGTGAACTTGGTCTCGGCTGGATTTCCTGTTGATCTTCTGGGGGAGGGGCCTGTTGTAGTGATTCTCAAGTGTCTTTGCCCCAGGCTGTATTGCACCGCCCTTACCAGGGGCCGGGGTGAGTAATCCGCTCGGGTTTGCTTTCAGGAGCTTTTGTTCCCTGAGCGCTTTCCATAGAGTTCCGGAGGACGGGAATACAAATGGCGGCCTCCTGGTCTCCGGCCCGGAGGAGCCGAGAGCCCAGGGCCCCACTCCTCAGTGCGCCCTCAGAGAACAGCGCCCAGTTACTCCCGTCTGCCTGACCTCGGGCCGCACTCCGAGCTCACCGAGCCTGCGACCGGTTCAAGGTAACACCGAGCTTCGAGCTTACTGTCAGCTCTGTCTCTGTAGCCGGCTTTCCCATTCCAATACCCGCAAGCTCTGCAACACTCAGACACCCCCGATCCTTCTGTGACCCTGCGGGACCTGAGGCCACGCTGACCCCGCGTGGGCTTCGCCCCGGTTTAGCCTCTGGAGCGATGTCCCTCAGCAGAACAGACTTTTAAAAGTCCTGATTTTGTGCGCCGTTGCTCCGCTGCTTGCTGGGAGCCGGCCCCTCCCCCTGGTGTCTATCTTCCCGTTGCACTTCTCCGCCAGTCCTACCTTTCAGAAAGTGGTTGTTTTTCTGTTTCCAGAATTGCTGTTCTTCTCTTCGATCTGCTGATGGATTTTCAGGTGTTTGCAATCTTTAGATAAGCTATCTAGCTGGTCTCCGGCTAGCTGAAGTAGTCTCAGCCTGCTACTCTCCACCATCTTGACTCCCTTCCCCCTCACTAGTAAATTTAAAAAATAATTTATGATTGAATGTCTTCCAGGAATTGTCCAAGAACTTATCTGATTGTATTATGACCTGTTTGATAACAAAGCCTTCAAATTTGTCATATTTACGCTTATGCATTCATAACAAATATCTTAGGGAACACTTTCTTTGGTTGTTGCTTAAGATTTTATTTACTTATTTGACAGAGAGAGAGAGAAAGAGAGAGAGGGAACACAAGGAGGGAAGAGGGAGGGGGAAGCAGGCTTCCTGCTGAGCAGGGAGCTCCACGCAGGGCTCCATCCATGGACTCTTTGATCATGACCTGAAGGCAGATGCATAATGACTGAGCCACCCAGGTGCTCCAACACTTTTGTTTTTTATGACTTATATTTTTCTTTTTCTTTTCTTTTATTTTTTTTAAAGATTTTATTTATTTTACAGAGATCACAAACAGGCAGAGAGGCAGGCAGAGAGAGAGCAGAGAGAGAGGAGGAAGCAGGCTCCCTGCTGAGCAGAGAGCCCAATGCGGGGCTTGATCCCAGGACCCTGAGGTCATGACCTGAGCCAAAGACAGCAGCTTACCCCACTGAGCCACCCAGGCGCCCCATGACTTATATTTTTCTTAACACATAGGTCTAATATGATTAAAATATTTCCAAATTACTTGGATGTAATTTTGTGTTAAAATATTGGTAGATATTAGAGAAAGCAAAATAGAATGGAACTATGGTAAACATCTGGTATATACCTCTGTGCTGGAAGGTAAATATAAACTAAAAATCCCATATTTAAAAACTTAAGAATTTAAATCCATAGGATCCATATTCATTGCCAGCTTCTAAGTACTAGCACATCTGTTGGATGATTCATGCAGTAAACATAGTTTATCAAGAGAATTCTGAAATTACACAGAAGGTAGCTTCATCACCCCAAAAGAGTAAATTTTCAGGAAGGAGAATCTTTATGGACTTTTCTTAAGCACCACAAAAGAAAATCAGGTCATAAAACTTATCTCTCCCAATGCACAGAGAGTTCATAATGCTCTGAATCCCATTAAGTAATGTGAAATTCACTGTTTTTCTTGTCTATGATGCAAACATTTAGTGTTTTTGTGAAGTGTACATATGATATTAAATTTTACACATATAGGTTGCTTGCTATGTGTCTAAATGTCATTTACAAAATAGGTCTCCTTGTAGTTATGTTTATTACAGAAAACTCTGAAAAATAAAGGTCAGGCAATGAATTAATGAATAAGATCCCTTATATTTTTGCATTATATAGCATTTGTTATATATCACTATAATATATATTATCTTTCTATTTTATTAAATAACTTGGGCAAGGTCATTCATATTTTTAAGAATGTCAATAAACACACACTTTAGTACTCTTTGAGAGAAATTTCAGTATCAGTTAAACCTTCCAGTTGCATAGTACTTTCTTTGTTAGGAACATACCTAAGGAAACAACCATAGAGAGATCCAAATTTTAAGCATTATTTATAAGAGTGAAATATGGTAAGTGGCCCCAAGTGTCCAACAGTTATAGGCTGATTTATGGCATGTTTGACAGGCAGTCAAGGTCTGATCCCTCAGGGGCAGAGCAGGGCACAGGGCAGGGGGAGTGTGGAGAAGATAGTTAAGAAACACCACAAAACTTTTCAGCATTTAATCTCAGAAAGCCAGCACAGATTAAAGGAGAAAGGAAAGTGTAGGTGAATACCATGGACTTCAAAGAAGATGATTTTGAGAGGTAGGGATGGAGCCAGAGCTATGAGAGGGAAGAGGGTTCTCTCTGGAGAGAGGTGTGTGGGTGAGGTTAAAAAAACACACACACTATTGATACTGAAGAATGTGTTTGGCTCCTCATGGAAGATGATAGGAGCAGCATGCCAGGATATAATAAGCTATTTTTCTCTATAAAGGGTATTACATGGGGCCCAGTTAATGGGCACTGGTTCTGCTTGCTGAGGAAATTGACTTGTCATGGCTTCTGCAGTCCCCAGAGTGATGGTCCAGGTTGTGGATGTTGTCACCATAATCAATCAGCAGAGGTGGGGAGGCTCTGCACTGTGGTGCCAGCTGTGTAAGAGAGATCACTTCACTGAGTACAAGCAGGGCTGGATCCAGAGCCATGGGAGCTCTGAGCTCTTGCGGCTGCAGTAACCACTGGGTGCTCTTACTGGAAAATTGGAGAGTGAGAAAAAAGAGATAAATCCTTCTTTTCCCGCCTGCAGCCCCGTACTGTCCCAAGAACTGGTGGTATGACTAGCATCTCTGAAATGACCCTCTATGATTGAGCACTGGCTGCACTTGCTGCCGCGGGTTGGTGTGATGATCAGTGCTCCCTTCCCTACATGATCTCTCTCCTTCCCTGCTTTCCCTCTCTTCTGCTTCCTTGAGATTTCAATCCCTAATACCATGTCAGTATGTCAGCTGATCCTCAGGGAACCAGAGATTTATGGTTTGTAAAGACAAGTCTTCAGAACAGAGAACAGAATAAAAATAAAAAGCAAAGCACATAAATCACATGATGGGCTTATGAGGCACTTGAATATTTAACTGAACAGAAATAAAGGAGAATGAGATAGTGGGGAATAAAGCTCCATGTACTAGATTGTTGAGAAGGAAAGTACTCAAAGTAATTAGAGGGAAAAGAATTGAAGTAGAAACAATTCTAGGTTAGATGTCAAGATTAATTTTCTGTTACTAAGGTTGCTCTTAAAGAATCAGTGAGCCAGTCAACAATCACTTACTGAACTCCTGCAGACTTAGGAAGCATGTTGGGCAGGATGGACTCTCCTTCGGATAGTTCTAAATTGGGGGAAAAAAAACCCTCAAAGAAACACGAGAAAAGGTAATCCTTAAAAAAAGAAAACAAGCACAGAGTTTCACAGACCTCTTTCTAGATTCTCATTCTATGACTGTACAGTTTAGAAACACACACACACACACACACACACACACACCAAAAACAACAACCAAGAGCCTCTTCCAGCCTTCGGACAGAACAAAAGAGAAGATGCCTAAAGTCTCTTGAGAATAACAGATCTCATGATCAAGGCAGGAGACACACTGATTAGGGAAATGAGACTTGGAAAGGAGAAAAGGAAGAATCACAGGTGGCAGATGTACAAAGAGAAAAATAGAATGGCCTACATTCAGGACAAATGATCAGAGAAAAGAGAGAAATAAGACATCTATAAAGACCAAAAATCAAATTCATAATGAGCAAATTAAGAGAGGAAATGTCATAAAACACAATGACAATCATTTACTCCCTGCAAAGTACCAGTTCTGAACTATATGGGGAAGATATTAAAGTATTCATGTGACTATAGATCATGGAGTTGTGCTTCTGAAGATTTGGTCTTAGTTACCACCAAGGAACTAAGACTACACCTACAGCCTTCTGTTGCTCTCAAGGTAGAAAATTTTTTATTACCTGAGTGCTCTCAGGTCCTTAAAGTGTCTGTGGAAAAAGCTTTATGCTTAGTATTGGAACACCCAGCAAAGAAAATTGGATTCCTTCCATAAAACTACAAAGATAGTCAAACTGTTTTCTAAGACTCTTTAACTTTTTTATTTTTATTTTTAAAAGATTATTTATTTATTTATTTATTTGACAGAGAGAGAGAAATCACAAGTAGGCAGAAGTAGGCAGAGAGGCAGGCAAAGAGAGAGAGAGGGAAGCAGGTTCCCTGCTGAGCAGAGAATCTGACATGGGGCTCGAGCCCAGGACCCTGGGATCATGACCTGAGACGAAGGCAGAGGCTTATATCACTGAGCCACTGGGGCACCCCTCTAAGACTCTTTTAAATAAGAAATTCAACCATTCTCTCTTTCTAAATAACTTGATGTGTTTATAAATAGAAGGGTTTATTATAGAGTTCATTATAGAGCTACAATTCTTGGTCTTTCCAGGTTATGAATCTTTTTGAGATCAGATGAAAGTCACAGAATGTAGCACATAAAAGTGAACTTCACTTATCCGCACACAATCACCTACAATTGCACACAAAATTCACCAGGTTTTCCAATCTCTTGAATCTGATCTACAAGCTTGTGTTGGAATCCCTAAAAAGGACCACATGTCTTGGGAGGCAGAACTCAGAGCAAAAAAAATTACTGATGTTTGTGTGTCTGCCTGATTTTCTCTTATGCTCTTAAGATTATACTCTCTGTTTCCAATGGAAACATTGGAACATATGCAACAATACTTGAGATTTATGTCAACACTTAGAAGAGACTGCAAGAATAATACCTGAAACTATTTCATGAGGCAACCATCTGTGTAATAAAGGCAGTAACAACAACACCCAGTGAGACCTGCAGAGCCTAAACATAAGGACTCATGGAGGTGCCAATTGGGGCACCTCAAACCGAAAGCTTCCATGGAAAAACGGAGTGAAGCTGCAGCACTGAAGCATGGGATGAGCCTTACAGAGACTGTGGACAGAAATCACAGATGGATGGGCTGCCTGGGTGACACCTTCAGTTGAGAGTCTGACTCTGGTTTTAGCTCAGGCCATGTTGGCATACTTAATGGTGTCCCAAGTTTCTCTGAGGTGCTGTTCATTTTTCTGCATTCAATTTCTGATCTATTTCTCAGATTATAGAATCTCTATTATCTATCTATCTATCTATCTATCCTCAAGATTTCTGATTATTTCATCTACCAGTTCAAATCTACTGCTGAGCCCAACCAATGAATTTATAATTTTATTTATGGTACTTTCAACACCAGAATTTTCATTTTTTTTCTAAATAATTTTTGCCTCTGGATTGGCATTCTCTATCCTCCTCCTCCTCCTTCCCCTCCCCCCCTCCTCCTCCTCCCCCTCCCCCTCCCCCTCCTCCTCCTCCCCCTCCCCCTCCCCCTCCCCCTCCCCCTCCTCCTTCTCCTCCTCCTCCTCCTCCTTCTTATTCTTATTCTTATTCTTCTTCTTATTCTTCTTTATACTCTGTCAGTCTCCTAAGGGTTTGTCAAACTTGTTAGTGTTTTCTAAGAACCAATTTTTGGTTTCATTGATTATTTTTCTTATTATTTTATTTCTCTATTTTACTTATGTCTGCTCTAAACTTCATTATTTATTTCCATCTGCTAGAATTTTACAAAAATTAACATATAATGTATTATTGGTTTCAGAGTACAGGTCTGTGATTCATCAGTCTTATGTAATTCACAGCACTCACCATAGCACATACCCTCCCCAATGTCCATCCCCCAGCCACCCATTACTCCCACCCCCCCTTCACTCCAGGAACCCTTAGTTTGTTTCCTGAGACCAAGAGTCTCTTAAGGTTTGTCTCCCTCTCTGGTTTCATTTTGTTTCATTTTTCCCTACCTTCCCCTATGATTCTCTGTCTTATTTCTCAAATTCCTCAAATCAGTGAGAGCATATGATAATTGTTCCTCTCTCATTGACTTATTTTGCTTAGCATAATACCCTCTAGTTCCATCCACATCATTGCAAATAGTAATATTTCATTTTTGATGGCTGTATAATATCTGTGTGTGTATCTATCTATCTATATCTATATCATCTATATCTATATCTATCTATCTCTCTATATATAACATGTTCTTTACCCATTCATCTGTTGATGGACATCTAGGCTCTTTCCATAGTTTGGCTATTGTGGACATTGCTGCTATAAACTCGGGTGAATTTGCCCCTTTGGATCACTACATTTATATCTTTAGAGTAATATGAAGTAGTGCAATTTCTGGGTCATAAGGTAGCTCTATTTTCAATTTTTTTGAGGAAATTCCATACTGTTTTCCAGAATGGCTGCACCACCTTGCATTCCCACCAATCGTGTAGGAGGGTTTCCCTTTCTCTGTGTCCTTGCCGACACCTGACATTTCCTGACTTGTTAATTTTAGCAAGTGTGTGGTGTGGTTCCCTAAAGCTGAGTGATATTGAGCACTTTTTCATGTTTCTGTTGGCAATCTGGATGTCTTCTTTGCTGAAATGTCTGTTCATGTCTTCTTCCCATTTCTTAATTGGATTACTTGTTCTGTAAGTGTTGAGTTTGTTAAGTTCTCTATAGATTTTGGATACAAGCAACATCTTCCTAGGAACAACGCAAAAGGCAAGGGAAGCAAGGGAAAAAATGAACTACTGGGATTTCATCAAGATCAAAAGCTTTTGCACAGCAAAGGAAACAGTTAACAAAATCAAAAGACAACTGACAGAATGGGAGAAGATATTTGCAAACGACATATCAGATAAAGGACTAGTGTCCAGAATCTATAAAGAACTTAGCAAACTCAACACCCAAAGAACAAATAATCCAATCAATAAATGGGCAGAGGACATGAACAGACATTTCTGCAAAGAAGACATCCAGATGGCCAACAGACACATGAAAAAGTGCTCCATATCACTCGGCATCGGGGAAATTCAAATCAAAACCACAATGAGATATCACCTCACACCAGTCAGAATGGCTAAAATCAACAAGTCAGGAAATGACAGATGCTGGCGAGTATGTGGAGAAAGGGGAACCCTCCTACACTGTTGGTGGGAATGCAAGCTGGTGCAGCCACTCTGGAAAACAGCATGGAGGTTCCTCAAAATGTTGAAAATAGAACTGCCCTATGACCCAGCAATTGCACTATTGGGTATTTACCCTAAAGATACAAATGTAGTGATCCAAAGGGGCACATGCACCCGAATGTTTATAGCAGCAATGTCCACAATAGCCAAACTATGGAAAGAACCTAGATGTCCATCAACAGATGAATGGATCAAGAAGATGTGGTATATATACACAATGGAATACTATGCAGCCATCAAAAGAAATGAAATCTTGCCATTCGCAACAACATGGATGGAACTAGAGCGTATCATGCTTAGCGAAATAAGTCAAGCAGAGAAAGACAACTATCATATGATCTCCCTGATATGAGGAAGTGGTGATGCAACATGGAGGCTTAAGTGGGTAGAAGAAGAATAAATGAAACAAGATGGGATTGGGAGGGAGACAAACCATAAGTGACTCTTAATCTCACAAAACAAACTGAGGGTTGCCGGGGGGAGGGGGTTTGGGAGAAGGGGGTGGGATTATGGACATTGGGGAGGGTATGTGATTTGGTGAGTGCTGTGAAGTGTGTAAACCTGGTGATTCACAGACCTGTACCCCTGGGGATAAAAATATATGTTTATAAAAAATAAAAAATTAAAAAAAAAAAGATTTTGGATACAAGCCCTTTATCCAATACGCCATTTGCAAATATCTTCTCCCATTCTGTCAGTTATCTTTTGATTTTGTTTACTGTTTACTTTGCTGTGCAAAAGCTTTTGATCCTGATGAAGTCCCAATAGTTCATTTGTGCCCTTGCTTCCCTTGCATTTGGCTATGTTTCTAGGAAGAAGTTGCTGTGGCTGAGGTCAGAGAGGTTGCTGTCTGTGTTCTCCTCAAGGATTTTGATGGATTCCTTCTCACATTGAGGTATTTCATACATTTTGAGTCTATTTTTGTGGGTAGTATAAGGAAATGGTCCAGTTTCATTCTTCTGCATGTGGCTGTCCAATTTTCCCAATATCATTTGTTGAAGACACTGTCTTTTTTCCATTGGAGATTCTTTCCTGATTTGTCAAAGATTAGTTGACCTTAGAGTTGAAGGTCCATTCCTGGGCTCTCTATTCTGTTGCATTGATCGGTGTGTCTGTTTTTGTGCCAGTACCATACTGTCTTGAGGATTACAGCTTTGCAATAGAGCTTGAAGTGCAGAATTGTGATGCCACTAGCTTTGCTTTTCTTTTTCAATATTCCTCTGGCTACTTGGGGTCTTTTCTGGTTTCCTATAAATTCTAGGATTATTTGTTCCCATTTCTTTGAAAAAGGTTGATGGTATTTTGGTAGGAACTGCATTAAATGTGTAGATTTCTCTAGGTACCATAGACTTTTTCACAATATTTGTTCTTCCAATGCATGAGCATGGAACGTTTTCTATTTCTTTGCCTCATCCTCAATTGCTTTCATGAGTATTTTGTACTTTTCTGGGTACAGATTCTTTGCCTCTTTGGTAAGATTTATTCCTATGTATTCTTATGGTTTTGGGTGTAATTGTAAATGAGATAAACTCCTTAATTTCTCTTTCTTCTGTCTTGTTGTTTAGAAATGCAACCCAGGAATAAATACCACTTGGTTGTGGTGAATAATCCTTTTAATGTACTGTTGGAACCTACTGGCTAGTATTTTGGTGAGAATTTCTGCATCCATGTCCATTAGGGATATTGGTCTGTAATTCTCTTTTTTGATGGGGTCTTTGTCTGGTTTTAGGATCAAGGTAATTCTGGCCTCATAAAATGAGTTTGGACGTTCTCCTTCCATTTCTTTCTTTATTTCTTTTTTTTTTTTTTTTTTGGAACAGTTTCAGGAGAATAGACATTAATTCTCCTTTACATGTTTGGTAGAATTCCCCTGGGAAGCCGTCTGGCCCGTCTCCCATCTCTTGTTTGTTGGGAGATATTTGATTACTGCTTCAATCTACTTATTGGTTATAGGTCTGTTCATGTTTTCTATTTCTTCCTGGATCAGTCTGGGTAGTTTATATGCTCTAAATGTATCCATTTCTTCCAGATGTCTAATTTGCTGACATGTAGTTGCTCATACTATGTTCTTATAATTGTTTGTATTTCTTTGGTATTGGTTGCGATCTCTCCTCTTTCCTTCATGACTTTATTAATTTGGGTCCTTTCTCTCTTCTTTTTGATAGGTCTGGCCAGGGGTTTACCAGTCTTATTAATTATTCCAAAGAACCAGCTCCTAGTTTCATTGATTTCTTCTACTATTCTTTTGGTTTCTATTTCATTGGTTTCTGCTCTGATCTTAATTATGTCTCTTTTCCTGCTGGATTTAGGCTTTCTTTGCTGTTCTTTCTCCAGCTCTTTCAGGTGTAGGGTTAGGTTGTATATTTGAGACCTTTTCCTATTTCTTGAGAAAGCCTTGTATTGCTATATACTTTCCTCTTAGGACCACCTTTGTTGTGTCCCACAGATTTTGAACAGTTGTGTTTCCATTTTCATTTGTTTCCACAATTTTTAAAAATATTTCTTTATTTTTTTAACGATTTTATTTATTTATTTGACAGAGAGAGATAGAGCACAGGTAGGCAGAGAAGCAGGGGGTGGGGTGGGAAGCAGTCTCCCTGCCAAGCAGAGAGCCTGATATGGGACTTGATCCCAGGACCCTGGTATCATGACCTAAGCCAAAGCAGAGGCATAACACACTGAGCCACCCAGGTGCCCCTAATACTTTTTTAATTTACTGGTTGACCCATTCATTCTTTAGTAGGATGCTCTTTAGCCTCCATGTATTTGAGTTCTTTCTAATTTCCCTCTTGTGATTGAGTTCAAGTTTCAAAGCTGTGGTCTGAAATTATGCAGGGAATGATCCCAATGTTTTGGTACTGGTTAAGACCTAATTTGTGACCCAGGATGTAATCTATTCTGGAGAATGTTCCATGTGCACTAGAGGAGAATGTGCATTCTATTGCTTTGGGATGGAGTGTTCTGAATATATCTGTGATGTCCATATGATCCAGTGTGTCATTTAAAGCCTTTATTTCCTTGTTGATCTTTTGTGTAGATGATCTGTCCATTGCAGTGTGGGGGATTTTAACATCCCCTACTAGTATTGTATTATTGTGAATGTTTCTTTGATTATTTGATGATCTGTGAATGTATTTATTTGTTGTTAATTGGCTTATATAATTGGCTGATCCCATGTTGGGGACATAGATATTTAGAATTGTTAGAATTTCTTCTTGGACAGACCCTTTAAGCATGATATAGTGTCCTTCCTCATCTCTTATAGTCTTTGGTTTAAAATCTAATTTTTCTGACATGAAAGATCGCCACCCCAACTTTCTTTTGATGTCCACTGGCATGGAAAATGGTTTTTGACCTCTTCACTTTAAATCTGGAAGTGTCTTTGGGTAAAAAATGAGTTTCTTGCAGACAGCATATTGATGGATCTTGTTTTTTATCCATTCTGATACCCTGTGTCTTTTGATTAGGCATTTAGCCATTTACATTCAGGGTAACTATTGAACGATGTGAATTTAGTGCCATTGCCTGTAAAGTGAGTGTTACTGTGTATGGTCTCTGTTCCTTTCTGGTCTATGTTTCTTTTAGGCTCTCTTTTTGTTTGGAGGATCCCTTTGAATATTTCCTGTAGGACTGGTTTGATGTTTGCAAATTCTTTTAGTTTTTATTTGTCCTGGAAGCTCTTTCTCTCTTTTCCTGTTTTCAATGAAATCCTAACTGAGTATAGTATTCTTGGCTGCATATTTTTCTCATGTAGTGCTCTGAATATATCATGCCAGTCTTTATGGGCCTGCCAGTTCTCTGTGAATAGGTCTGCTGCCAATCTAATATTTCTACCATTTTGGTTACAGACCTCATGTACTTAGCTGCTTTCAAGATTTTTTTTTTTTGTCTTTGAGACTTGTAAGTTTTTCTATTAGATGAGAGGGTATTGATCTATTTTTATTGATTTTGAGGGGGGTTCTCTGTGCCTCTTGTATTTTGTTGCCTGATTCCTTCCCTCAAATAGGGAAGTTCTCCACTATAATTTGCTACAATATGCCTTCTGCCCCCCTCTCTCTTTTTTCTTCTTCTGGGGTCCCAATTGTACTTTTATTTCATCTTATGGCATCATTTATCTCTTGAATTCTCCCCTCATGATCCAGTAGTTGTTTGTCTCTCTTTTTCTCAGTTTCTTTATTTTCTATCATTTGTTCTTCTATATCACTAATTCTTTCTTCTGCCTCATTTATCCTAGCAGTAAAAGCCTCCATATTTTATGGTACCTCATTAATAGCTTTTTAAATTTCAACTTGTCTTGATTAAAGTTTTTTAATTTCTCCATAAAGGGATTCTCTAGTATCTTCTATGTTTTTTTCAAGCCTAGCTAGTATATTTATAGTCGTCATTGTGAACTCTAGCTCCAACATCTTACTAATGTCTGTATCAATTAGGTCCCTGGCAGTTGGTATTGTCTCTTGTTCTTTTTTTTTTTTTTAAGGTGAGTTTTTCTGTTTTGTTATTTGTCCAGAGAAGCATAGATGAATGAGAAAATGAAATTCTAAAAGGGTAAAAACAATCCAGGAAAAATATAAACTAAATGAATCAGAAGAGACCTGCAACTGTTGGAAAATTGGGCGGGGGGGAATATGATCAGGGTGGTGAATAGAACAAAGCCACACACTAGATTTTGGGTGTATTTTGGTCTGTTAGATGTAACTGCCTTCCAAAATTTTAAAGAAAGAAAAACATACACACACACACACACACAAAGGGTAAATACAATGAAGGGATGGAATATGACTGTAAATGTAAAATTTAAAAAGATTATAAAAAATGAATTGATAAGAAGTTGGTTGAAAAAATAAAGAAAAAAATTTTAAAAAGGGAGAGAAATTGATCATGCATAGTACTAGAACAAAGTGATACACTAGAGTTAGGATATATAAGGACATATATATGTTAAGAAACCTTATCCCCCAAAAAAGAAAAACCTATATATAATTTATTTATTTTTAATATTTTTAATATTTTTAAAATTTATTAAATATATTTATTAAAATATTTTATATTTTTAATATTTATTTTTATTATATATAGATACAAAATATATATAATATATTTTTTATATATATACACACAAAATGAGGTTAAATACAATGAAGGGATAGAATATGACTGCAAAAACGAAAAATAATAAAGATTTTTTTAAATGGTATTATTGATAAGATTTGGTTAAAATAAGAAAGAGGAAAAATTTTTTAAAAGAAAAAGAAAAAATAAGAAAATTAAAAAAAAATAACTTTGAAAGACTAAAGAATCATGGGGAAAAAGTCATGAATTCTATGTGTTATCTTCCCTTTGGTCTGAATTTCTGCAGTTCTCATTTTGGTCGGAGAACTTGGTCTTGGCTGGATGTTCTTGCTGATCCTCTGGGGTAGGGAACTGTTGCTGTGACTCTCAAATGTCTTTGCCTAAGGTGGAATTGCACCACTCTTGCCAGGGGCTGGGCTAAGTAATCTGCTCCGGTTCACTCTCAGGAGCTTTTGTTTCCTGAGTGCTTTCTGTACCACTTTGGAGGACAGGAATGAAAATGGTGGCCACCTAGTCTCTGGCTGGAGGAGCTGAGAGCTTGGGGACCCACTCCTCAGTGCACTGTAAGATAAAAGCCATCAATCCCCCCCATCTCCCTGGTCTCTGGCCGCACTCTGAGCTCACCCAGCCTGTGACCAAGTGCTTCTTTCTCTGGTGCATGGCCTTGTTTGGAGTCTCCAAACCCAGCAGATTCCTTTGCACCACACCTCCACTGCTCATCCCAGAGAAAGAAGGAAGAGGTTTTTCTGGATCTGCCACTTGTGGGGTTCCTTCTCAAAGAGCAGTTGCCCAACTGTGCCAGGATCATGGTTTTCTGGCAACCTCAGCTGAGAGCCCAATGCTTGGCTCCATCTCTGCTGCCATCTTCCCTGCTCCAAACCTGGGAGCTCTGCTACACTCAGATATCCCTGGTCTTCTGTGACCCCCATGGGTCCTGAGACCACACTGCCCTCACGAGAATTCCACCCCCTGCTTAGTCATTGGAGTGATGTCCCTCAGCAGAGCAGACTTCTAAAATTTCTGATTTCATACTCCACTGCTCCACCGCTTGCTGGTAGCCAGCTGACAGAGACTCCCTCCCCACTCCATGGTCTCTCCTCTCATATATAGCCTTAGAGTCCCTTCTTGGCACGTCCTACCTTCCAGTGAGTGGTCACTTTTCTGTTCCTAGAGTTGCTGCTCTTCTTCTCTTCAATCTCCTATTGACTTTCTAGGTGTTCAGAATGATTTGATAACTATCTAGCTGAGTTCTTGGGAGCAAAACAAATTTGGGTCCCCTACTCCTCCACCATCTTGCTCCTCCCCCTCCACCTGCTAGCTCTGAGTTTAGCTTGCTTTCCTGTATCTAATTCCTTATGTTGTGAAGTTGTGTTATTGATTGGAGACCTTATTTATTTTTTAAAACAGACATTTACACCTATTGATTTCCTTCTGAGCACTTCCTCTGTCACAGCTCTTAACTTTTGGTAAGTTGTGTTTTCATTTTCATTGATCTATAAATGTTTTCTAATTATCCTTGTGATTGCTTCTCTAGGAGTGTGTTCCTGAATTTCCACATATTGATAGCTTTTCTTGTTTTCCTTCTGTTATGTATTTCAACCTTCATCCTGTTGTGGTTGGAGGAGATACTTTGTATGATAACTGCCTTTTAAAATCTATTGAGACTTGTTTTATGGTTTAATGTGTGATCTGTCCCATGGAATGTCCCATGTACACTTAAAAGGGAACCTCTCTTCTGCTGCTGTTGGGTAGACTATTCTGTATATCTTTTTTTAATCTAGTTGATTTATTGTACTGCTTATGTACTTTAATTTCTTAATTTTTCTTATGTCTGACTGATCAATCCATTATTGAAACCATTATTGTAAAACTTCTGATATTCCTCCGTTTCATGTTATTATTAATTATTATTATTTTTTGCTTCATTTTTGAGTTTTTCATATCTGAGGTTTTTTTATCAGGTGCATAAATATTTATAACTTTTATTTTCCTTGAACTATTCTACCTTTTATAAGTGTATAATTTACTCCTTTGCCTCTTTTAAATTTTTAAGAATGGAAATCCATTTTCTTTGAAATTAGTAGGTCCACTGAACCTCTATTTTGGTCACTATTTGTGTGGACTATATTTTTCCATCCTTTTACTTTCAATCTATTTTTGTCTTAGAAATAATGTGAGTCTCTGGTAGACAGCATATGGTTGGATCATATGTTTTTATCCGTTCTGCCAGTTTCTTATTTTTTGATTGAAGAGTGTAATCTATTTACACTTAATCACTCATAAGGAGGGAATTATCTCTGCCATTTTCTGACAAACAAATGTTTCCCACATGCTTGTAGTCTTTTTATTCCTCATTTTTCTCCATTACTGCCTTCATTTTAGTTAATTGTGTGTGTGTGTGTGTCTGTGTGTGTGTGGTGAAATACTTTGATTCTCTTCTCAATTCTTTATATGTATGCTGTATACATAATTTCTTGGTAGTTACTATGATTGTTACATTTAACATGCTAAAAGTTTTAATAATATAATTTGAATTGATGCCAACTTCCTTCCATAGCATAGAAAACTCCTCCCCTATACAGCTACACCCTCATTTTCTGTTACTATTGTCATAGATTACATCTTTATACATTGTGTGCTGCATAATATAAATCAGTGATTATTTTATGTACATTTGTCTTTTTTATGCTGAAGAAAATAGAAAGTTGGCCTATATTATAATCCAACATTATAATAATAATCACTTTTCCAATGCTCATGTCTTACCTTTACCCTTTTTTTTTAATATGGCTCCCTGTTACTATTTTCCTTTCTTTTCAACTTAAGGGGCTATTTTTAGCATGTATTGCAGGGAAGGTGTAGTAGTAATGAACTCCCTTAGTGTTTTAAAATCTGAGAATGCCATTTCTTCATAATTTTTGAAAGACAATTTTGCTGGATATAAAGTTTTCTGTTGACAGTTTTGTTTGTCTTTGTATTTTCTTCCTTTAAGCATATTGGGTAGAGCAAACCACCTAATTCTGGTCTCCAAGATTTTCTTTCTTTTTTTTTTTTTTTTTTACACTAGTGCTCATTTATTTATTAATTTAATTTAATTTAATTTCAGTGTAACAGAATTTATTGTTTATACACCACACCCAGTGCTCCATGCAATACATGCCCTCCTTAATACCCACCACCTGGTTCCCCCAACCTCCCACCCCCCACCCCTTCAAAACTCTCAGGTTGTTTTTCAGAGTCCATAGTCTCTCATGGCTCATCTCCCCTTCCAATTTACCCCAACTCTCTTCTCTCTGTCTCCCCATGTCCTCCGTGTTATTTCTTATGCTCCACAAATGAGAAATTGACTGATAATCTTGTTGGGGATCTCCTGTGTGTGATGAGTCACCTCTTCCTTGTTGCTTTTAAGATCATTTCTTTGGCTTTATCTTTCAACATTTTGTTTACAATGTGTAGTTGGACGAGTATCTTTATTTTACTCAACTTAGAGTTTGTTGAACTTCTTGAATGTGTAGACTAATTTATTATAATTTCAATCCTTTAAATTTTGGAAGTCTTTTGACATTATTTCTTCAAATTAGTTTCTGTTTCTTCCCTTTAAAATTTATTTATTTATTTATTTATTTATTTATTTGAGTGATAAAACAGAGAGAAAGAGAGAAAGAGTGCAAGCATGGGGGGAAGGCAGAGGAAGAGAGAGAAGCAAACTCTCTGCTGAGCAGGGAGCCCAGCAAGGGGCTTGATCCCAGGACCTCAAGAACATGACCCAAGCTGAAGGCAGCACTTAACGAACTGAGCCACCCAGGCACCACTCTGCTCCTTTCTATCCCTCTTCTCCTGATGGCATTCCCACAATGCCTATGTTGGTCCACTTAATAGTGTTTTAGAGGTCCCTTAGACCCTGTTCAATTTTTTTTCATTCTTTTTTTTTCTTTCTGTTCTGCAGACTTGATAATTTCAATTATTTAAGCCTACCAACTCTTTCTTCCGCGTGCACAAATCTATTTTTGAATCCTTTTGATGTATTTTTCATTTCAGTTATTATACTTTTCAACTTTAGACATTTTTTGGTTCTTTTTTTTTTTTTTTGAAGATTTTATTTGACAGAGAAAGAGATCAAAAGGAGGCAGAGAGGCAGGAAGAGAAAGAAGAGGAAGCAGGCTCTCCATGGAGCAGACAGCCCAATGTGGGGCTCAATCCCAGGACCCTGGGATCATGACCTGAGCTGAAGGCAGAGGCTTTAACACACTGAGCGACCCAGGTGCCCCTTTTTTGGTTCTTTTTAAAAATAAATTTATCTTTTTTTTCCCACATATTATTTTCCTCTTTGTCTATGTCTTCATTTATCTTTTTGAGCATCTTTAAGGAAGCTATCCTAAAGTCTTTGTTCAATAAGCCTGACACCTGGGCTTCCTCGGGTTCATTTTGCTTCTCTGAATAAGCTATAATTTCCTATTTGTTTGTATGCCTTGGTATTTTTTTAATTGAAAATTGAAATTTTGAATCTTATCATGTGGAAACTGGAAATAAGATTCCCCCCTTTAACCAAGGTTTGGTGCTTTTTTATGTTATAAGGTACCTCTGTGCTGAGGTGTTTTTTCTGAGCTGCATCTTTCTTTGGTTTAGTGTGTGGCCTTCTAAATTCCCCCTTATAATTGTTTTAGTATCAAAAACAACAGATGTGACTCTTTCAAATCTCCCGAAGTCACTTCAGCTGTAGAAATTGGAGTATTGGGGGCCAGCCTCCCTGTCCCCATCTCATCAATCAGAGCAATAACTCCTAATGAGAATCTAAGTCCCTACTATTTCGATGACAAGGTTATCATTGGCAACCCTGGTCCCATAAGCTTCTTCAGAAACATGGGTCATATTCTTTACAACTGCCTGATATGGGGCTGGGTAGCTGCCATTACCTTCATGCCTTAAATAAATCAAGTTAACCAAAATTTCCCAAGCAAACTATCCCCTGGACATTTCAAGTTAACAAAGAAACTACAGAGTTGCAAAGTGTTTTCTTCAGATGGTTTCTGCTAGTACAATTGTTGTCCATTTGAGAGATGGATGCTTGGGGCTTCCAGCACCAATGTCTTCACTCCCATGAGGATTGATCTTAACATGGAAGCGTAATTACTTGTTTAACCTTACTGGTTTCCATGGATTGGGTATTCTAATTTTCTAATTGGATATTTCTAATTTTTAAATTTTTCATTAAACTTAAAGTGTCTATGACCTGTTCTATTGACTAGCTGGAAAATATGACTAGACATTTTGATTAATCAGAAAACTACATTGTGCTCATACCCTAGTCAATCAAGCATCCATATGTCACTCTAGTAGCACATTTCAGGGTAACTGAAATAACTTTTCTTTGCTATTACTGATTATTAAAGAGTGTGAAATAATTATAAAAATATAAAGGCCCTTAAGGAGGGCGATTTACCTGTTCTTGGCATTCATATTTAGGAGTAGAAAAAGTGCCTTCTGGAAACAATTAGCTCAAGGGACTTCATATTTTTGGAGAGTATCATCATGGCAAAAGAAAAAAAAGGTAATTATAGATAGGTTTCAGTGTGAAAAAATTATGAATTTACTTTTTATAGCTCTGGGTTTGGTGATATAATTGTACCTAAGGGCATGACTTAACAAAGAGGGATTGAGAAAAGAAATGCCATTGACTTCTGAAGCTGTACACTTTGTTGTATATAGTTTTATAATGAAGACCCTAGACATTTATGAAACTTCTGAAAGAAGCTTCCTGAATGTATATGTGTGTTTTTAAAATTTATCCTAGATTAGGATTATAAGACTTGATGGGGCCTAGAAACATTAAAAGGAGATATGAGGATATATGCCAAATAGATGAGGACTGACTGAATGCCTAATTATGTAGTAGTCCATTTATTAGCAATATAGGTCTCCAGGAATCTAAGCATCTGGAAACCTATCGCCTGAGAGCAAGCAATCCTGAATTTGAAATTGAAATCTCTCAGAATGGAAGGTAGTTATCCTCAAGAAATTTAAGATCTTATCACTAAACTTGAAAAGCTAGATTATAGCACAGCCCAGCTACTTATCAACTGCCTTATTTCTCTCCTTCCCAGGCCTTGGTAAACTCACCCATGGAATTGGGAGTTAGACTAGATATCCCTAAAGTCCATCCTAAATGCCCCTCCTCAGGTCTCACACATTTCAGTCATTGAGTGAAATGTCCTGCTTCCACAGGTGTTTCTTATATAGTCTCCTTCTACAGCTATGGCCAAGCTAGCTCCCTGGAGAGGGCTCCAGGCAGAGTAGAAGAGTCTGTATTCATTACACATGCCTCTTTGAACACCAGTGCTAGTCTTCTTGACCTCTCCAACTAATTTTTCTAGCAAGTTAGATCTCACTTCCATATGTCACTGCACCTCCTCCAGGTCTCATATTTTCAGCAAATCTTAGTCCCATTAAGTTCTGAGACCATGTCTCAGAATCCTCATCTTCTGTTCTTGTTCCTCTAGAGCTACAGCTGTTCATGAATGTTCCTATTATAATGTGTCCATCCTCTTTAAATAGTCTGATTATTGATCCATATGATGGGACTTGCTGTGTTCCTCCAATAGTTAGACATGTTTTTCATCCTTAATATTTCTATGATTTTTTAAATCAAAGCACATATTTCATCTAGTGTTTTCTCCTTTAGTTCTTTTAAAATATTGATGCTGTCACTTATAATTAATAATTACTTGGGAGGGATGAAAAATTTGATAAATCCCTCTGATATTTTCACTACATTTCTAATAATGTGCTAAAAGGTAAATTATGTAAAGTACAACTATCTTCCCATAGTCAGTCCTAAGGGAGGGACTTTTATTTTGGAGTTATACCGGAATTTTAATTTCTTAATGAACTCAAGTAAATGGTTCTCTCCTGTGGTGCATAAGTTCACAGTTATGTAATTATTATTTTAGTTATGGTTCCAGGAAACTGCTATTTGATGCTGATTCCCCACTTCGGTTCAGCCGTTAACGGGTCAGGAGCTCTCTGGTTCCAGAAGTTCCATCAGCTCTTGATAACCAGACTCTCATTTTTTTAGTATTGTGATTGCTGCCATGTTTATCATGTGCTCAGCCTCTGCTGCAGAATGGCATGTGTGCGAATTTTTATGTATTTCTAACTTTGAGTTTTGCTTAACATACCAGCATGTTTAGATTTTTTTTAAAAGAAGACATATTAATATCTATTCCCTGTTATCTTCTTTCCTCTCTCCCTTGCTTTTCCCACTTCAATGTGCAAACATTATTTTATTGGAGACATTTAACAATTTCTTATATATTTATTATAATTTCTTGTTTTTTAGTGTGAAATTGGATTGAAGAAGTTTTCACTGTAGTTTAGAAACAAAAATCAGAAACAAAACTTTTACACTGGTAAGAAAACTTGCTTATGAGAGGGCTCATAACATTAATAGGGTTCAAGAAAAGGAATGGTTAAGTCCCAATTTTATGTATGTGCTGACATAATGAATTGTATTGGGAGTCTTGATACAAGAACTTCCACAATTAGGTCAATACAAATGTACTATGCCACTGTCTCTGTATGAGCCATCCTTTCATTCCCACTAGCTTCTTCCTGGTGTTCCTTGCAAGAGATAAACCCTTATAAATGGCACACAGCTCTAGACCCTGACTTAACCACACTTGCTCTTCAGATAATGCTTGAGAAATAGCCAAAACAACATATTAATGGTACACTATAATCTCTAGTTGAGTTTTTGAAATCACAAAAACATCTGGCTTTTTTTTAAAAGATTTTATTTTTTTATTTAACAGGCAGAGATCACAAGTAGTTGGAGAGGCAGGCAGAGAGAGAGAGGGGGGAGGAAGCAGGCTCCCCGCTGAGCAGAGAGCCCGATGTGGGGCTCGATCCCAGGACCCTGGGACCACAACCCGAGCCGAAGGCAGAGGCTTTAACCCCCTGAGCCACCCAGGTGCCCCACATCTGGCTTTTTGAAGTCAAGATACTTCACCTGATTTTCTGCTCATTTATTCTATCATTTATTAAGTGAAGGGTATTAAATTCCCCTACTGTGGTATTTATGTGTTTTTTTTTTCCATATTGATTAGCTTTCACCTCATATATTTGAAGATTTTTTCTAGGAGCATGTACATTTAGGATTGCTATATATTCTTGGAGAATGGATGACTTTGTTTTTATGAGAATGATCAAATATATATATATATATATATATATATATATATATAAATAATAGGTATAACCTACTTTATCCACTCATTTGTTGGGAAAGCTTGGGTTGTTTCCATATCCTGGCTGTTGTGAACAAGGCTGCCATGAACAGAACAGTATCTCTGTAGTATACTAGCTTTTCTAAAGAGTATTTTTTATTTTCTTCAAATAGACACCCCACAGTGCAATTCCTGGATCATATGGCTGTTTATTTTTCAGTTTTTGAGGAACCCCCACACCATATCTCATAGTGTCTGCACCAGTTTACATTCCCACCAACAATGCAGCAGGTTTTCCTTTCTCCACATCCTCACCAGCATGTTATTTCTTGTATTTTTGATACTAGTCATTCTGAGAGGTGAGGGGACACCTCATTATAGTTTTGGTTTTTCTTCCTTGATGAGCGATGTTGAGCATCTTATCAAGCATCTCTTGCCTCCTGTATTTCTTAGGAAAGATATCTATTTAGGTCCTCTGCTCATTTTAAATCAGATTTTGGGGGTGCCTGGGTGGCTCAGTGGGTTAAGCCGCTGCCTTCGGCTCAGGTCATGATCTCAGGGTCCTGGGATCGAGTCCCTTGTCGGGTTCTCTGCTCAGCAGGAAGCCTGCTTCCTCCTCTTTCTCTCTGCCTGTCTCTCTGCCTACTTGTGATCTCTCTCTGCCAAATAAATAAATACAATCTTTAAAAAAATCAGATTTTAGTTGTTGTTGTTCTTGTTCTTATTGAGTTGTATAAATGTTTAAAAAATTTATTTTTTATACTAATTCCTTATCAGATATATGATTTGCAGCTATCTTCTTCCATATCATGAGGCTGTTTTTCTTTTTGTTGATGTTTTCCTTTGCTGCACAGAAATGTTTCAGTTTAATGTGGTCACTTTTGTTTATTTTGCCCTTGCCTTTGGAGTCAGCTCCAAAAAAAAACTACACGAAGAGGGGGCGCCTAGGTGGCTCAGTGGGTTAGGCCGCTGCCTTTGGCTCGGGTCATGATCTCAGGGTGCTGGGATCGAGTCCCGCATCGGGCTCTCTGCTCAGCGGGGAGCCTGCTTCCCTCTGTCTCTCTCTGCCTGCCTCTCCATCTACTTGTGATTTCTCTCTGTTAAATAAATAAATAAATAAATAAAATCTTTAAAAAAAGAAAAACTACACGAAGAGGATACTACTGTCTATGTTTTATTCTAAGAGTTTTATGGTTTTAGACTTTACATTCAAGTTTTTTTAAAATACATTTTGAGTTGATTTTTGTATATGGTGTAAGATAGTGATCAGGTTTCTTTCCTTTGTATGTAGCTGTCCAGTTTTACAAACATTTAATAAATGGACTGTTCTTTCCCCATTGTATGTCCTTGCCTCCTTTGTCATAAATCGATCATGTATGTATGGGTTTATTTCTGGGGTATCTGTTCTGTTCTGTTCATATCTGGGTCTGTTTTTATGTCCGTACAACACTATTGTGATTATTATAGCTTTGTTGTATAATTTGAAATCATGGAGTGGGATACCTGCAGCTTTGTCCCTCTTTTTTCAGTATTGCTTTGGTTACTTGGAGTGTTTCATAGCTCCATACAAATTATTTAATCTAGTTCTGTTTAAAAAAAAAACAGCATTGTAATTTTGATAGGAATTGCCTTGCATCTGCAGATTTTTTTGAGTAGTATGGGCATTTTTACAATATTAATTCTCTCAACTCATGAGAATGGAATATCTTGCCATTTTTTTTAAAAGATTTTATTTATTTATTTGACAGAGAGAGATCACAAGTAGGCAGAGAGGCAGGCAGAGAGAGAGAGAGAGGAGGAAGCAGGCTCCCTGCTGAGCAGAGAGCCCGATGTGGGACTCGATCCCAGTACCCTGAGATCATGACCTGAGCCGAAGGCAGCGGCTTAACCCACTGAGCCACCCAGGCGCCCGAATATCTTGCCATTTATATGTGTCATCTCTAGTTTCTTTCATCGGTGTCTTACAGTTTTCAGTATGCATGTATTTAACCTCCTTAATTAAATTCATTCCTAGGTATTTTACTCTTTTTGATATACTTATAAATCCTTGGTCCTGGACGTTTGGTTTTTGGAAAGTATTGATTACCAATTCAATCTCCTTGCCAGTAATCAAACTGTTCAGAATTTCTATTTCTTATGATTCAGACTGTATGTTTCTAGGAATGTATCCATTGCTTCTAGGCTGTCCAGTTTCTTGGCTTCCCTTTTCTTAGTAGTCTCTTATTATCTTTTGTATTTTTCTTGACATTAGTTATGACTTCTTGCTTGTTATTTGTATTTTATCTATTTGAACCCTCTCTTTTTCTTGGCTAGTCTACCTAAAGGTTTGTCAATTTTCTTTATCTTTACAAAGAACCAACTCTAAGTTTTATTGATTTTTTTTTGTATTGCCTTTATAGTCTGTATTTTATTTGTTTCTGCTTTGATCTTTATTATTTCCCCTCTTCTAACTTTGATCCTTGTTTGCTCTTTGTTTTTCTTTTTCTCTAGTTCCTTTAGCTGTAAAATTAAATTGCTTGTTTGAGATTTTTCTTTATTTTTGAGGTAGGCTTGGGTTGTTACAAAATTCCCTCTTATAACTGCTTTTCCTGCATCTCATAGATTTTGATATGTCTCATTTCGATTTTTCCTAAAGTTTTTTAAAGATTTTATTTATTTATTTATTTGAGAAATAGAATGCGTGTGAGTGCACAAGTGGGGAAGGGGCATAGGGAGAGTGAGAAGGAGGGACCCTGATGTGGGGCTTGATCTCAGGACCCCAATATCATGACTTGAGCCAGAGGCAGATGCTTAACTGACTGAGGCACCAGGTGCCCTTGATAGGTCTCATTTCTATTTTCATTTGTCTTTAGGTATTTCTTCATTTCTCTTTTGACTTCTTTAATTGCCAATTGGTTGTCCAATAGCACGTTTAATTTCCACATATTAATAATTTTTCCAGTTTTCTTCCTGTAATTGAGTTCTAATTTCATACTGCTGTTGTTGGAAATGATGCTTGATACGATTTCAGTCTTCTTCAATATACTGAGACTTGTTTTGTGGCCTAGCATGTGATACATCTTGAAGAATGTCCCATATGCTCTTGAGAAGAGTATATGTTCTGCTACTTTCGGATGGAAAGTCCTGTACATGTCTTTTAAGTCCATGTGGTCTAACGTGTTGTTTAAGACTGATATTTCCCTATGTATTTCCTAATTGGATGATCCATCCATTGATGTAAGGGGGAGTTCAAGTTGTCTACTTGTATTGTAGTATATTATATTTTCTTGTGTCAATTTTTCCCTTCAGGTCTGTTAATATTTGCTGTCTGTCTTGTAGCGCTCTCATATTTTGTGCATAAGTATTTATAAATGTTGCATCTTCTTGCTGGATTGACCACTTTATTATTATGTAATGCCCCTATTTGTCTATTGTTACAGCCTTTATTTTAAAGTCTGTTTTGTCTGAGTCTAACTACAACAGCTTCTCTTGGTTTTCACTTACATGAAATTTCTTTTCATGGGAGTATGTGCCCTCATTTTGAAGTGGGTCTCTTGTAGGCAGCACATAGATGAGGCATCGGACCTTGGCATGGCTGCAGCACAGGGGGATAGGGTGATTTCCTGGATGGCTCTGGTGTAGCTGGCATAAAGAGTAGAGCTGGGGTTCTCCTGATTGGCTGCAGTGTGCTGTGTTATGTGTGTGGCAAGGTGTGCCCAGTGGCACTAGTAGGTCAGAGTGCCAATATGGTACCTGCCAAAACCAGCATTAATAGGTAGAGTGGGACTACAACAGTAGTGCCCACCAGCACTTTCATTTCTGGAAAGAGTCACAACAGGCCTCTGTCTTGCTGGAAGTCACTTTAAGATTAGTAGTTTCCACATATGGTCTAGGTTTTTTCAAAATGCTGCTTTTATGCTCAGTCCCAGGCTGAGTGAATCTCTGTGTGAGTCCTTTAAGAATGGATAGTCTATTCCCTAGAGTTCTGTGGTCATCCTGGACATACTCCCTATTGGTTTTGAAAGCCAAGTGTCTTTCTTATGTATGCATGTTCAGTTAACCGCTGTATAGTACACCATTAGTTTTTGATGTAGTGTTCAATGATTCATTAGTTACGAATAACACCCAGCACTTCATGGAACACTACATCAATAATTTATGCAGTACTGTATGGTAACTAACATAACATAATAAAAAAGTTAAAAAAATCAGGCAAAAGAAAACCCCAAAACACCCAGTGCTCATCACAACACATGGCCTTTTTAGTACCTATCGCTCTGAAAGCCAAGTGTTTTGGAGGCTTATTTCTCTGGTGCAGGGCCCAGGGATTGGGGTGCCTGATATAGAAGACAAGTTCCTTGCCCCTCAGGAAAAGTTCGATATCTTTGAGGTCCTTCTGATTGTGTGTTGCCCTGCCTAGAGTGGTGGTGTTTTTGGGGAAAGCATGTCTCTGCTGCTCCTACCTATCTCAGTGTAGCTCTTTTATAATTTGTGGTGGAGGCACTGTTCATCTAGTTTTTGTTAGTGTCCGTTATCAAAGGAACGAGACTGAGACAAGGTGAAAGTTATTTAAAGCTTTATTTTGTGCCAAGTATTAGAAGTCAGACTGATTGGCCAGGGGAACGAGACTGAAACAAAGTTAAAGTTATGCAAAGCTTTATTCTATGCCGACTACTATTTTTTTTTATTTCTTTTCAGCATAACAGAAGTCATTGTTTTTGCACCACACCCAGTGCTCTGTGCAATGCATGGCCTCCATAATACCCACGACCTGGCTCCTCCAACCTTTCACTCCCTACACCTTCAAAACCCTCAGATTGTTTTTCAGAGTCCATAGTCTCTCATGGTTCATCTCCCCCTCCAATTTCCCACAACTCCCTTCTCCTCTCCATCTCCCCATGCCCTCCATATTATTTGTTATGCTCCGCAAATAAGTGAAACCATATAATAATTGACTCTCTCTGCTTGACTTATTTCACTTAGCATAATCTCTTCCAGTCCCATCCATGTTGCTACAAAAGTTAGGTATTCATCCTTTCTGATGGAGGCACAATACCCCATAGTGTATATGGACCACATCTTCCTTATTCATTCATCCGTTGAAGGGCATCTTGGTTCTTTCCACAGTTTGGTGACCATGGCCATTGCTGCTATAAACATTGGGGTACAGATGGCCCTTTTTTTCCACTACATCTGTATCTATGGGGTAAATACCCAGGAGTGCAATTGCAGGTTTATAGGGAAGCTCTATTTTTAATTTCTTGAGGAATCTCCACACTGTTCTCCAAAGTGGCTGCACCAACTCGCATTCCCACCAACAGTGTAAGAGGGTTCCCCCTTAGCTGACTACATTTTACTGGTTTCTGGACTTGCTTTAAGTAAGTTTCTCTGGGGGGCATGGTCAATTTAAGTTTACTGCATAAACAACAAAGTGGCTATTTAACTGAGATGGAGTCACTCTGGATAAATAGGTCCTTACAGTTTTCAGGATTCTTTCAGAGGAGGGAATTATTGCATATGCAGCCATAGGTTTGTTGTGTTTATGAAAGGAGGTGAGTTCATGATCTTTCTATACCAGTTCTAAAAATAATTTTTTAAATAAAATGAAACAAAAGGGGGGCAAAGATTGCAAAATGGGGAAGTGGGGACCATTGTCTTTTAAAAAAAGAGGGTGATTAGAGAAGTTTTTACTATCATGGTGCCTTTTTAGCAGAGGAGCTGGAAGTGAGGGCAGGGCCATGTAAATATCTGGGAGAAGCACGTGAGGACAGAGCCAAAGCAAATAAGGTGAAAAGCTGTGACGTTTAAAGAAGAGCTCAGAGACAAACTAGACAACACAGAGAAGGTACAGATCAAGGAAGGGGGATTGCTGGGAAGAGTGGAGAGCCTGGTTAGCCATAGTAAACACTTTAGACTTGACTGCATGAATCGGGAAGTTCTTCTGGTGCTTTGAACAGAGGGGTGGCACTGTATGCCTTGTTTTAGAAGTCTCACTCCTTCCGGTTTTTAAGAATAAACTGTAGAAGCATAAGGTATAAGCAGTAGAGTTCATCTAAAAGTTAGGAAATGAAAAAACCCCAGGAAAAAGTGATAAGTTTTGGGTAAGAGCAGGAGAGGGAGTTAGACATTGCTAGACACCAGTTAAAATTTTGAAATAGGGCCAGTGGGATTGGTTGATATGAGAGATGTGGGATGTGAGTTGGAAATTAAGGATGACACCAAAAATTTTTGCCTAAGCTACTAGGGGAATGGAGTTGCCATTAGCTGGAAGAAGAAAGATTGGAGGTGGGAAAAGATTCAAAGAGCAAGGATAGGAGATAAGGAAAGATCAGATGACTTCTAGACACTTGGTGTGAGCCAACACATATGGAGTTAGACAAATGAGAAGGAGTTCAGGGGTATAGGTCCAGGCTGGAAGTACAAACCTGTGAGTAACCAGCATACCAATGGGATCTAAAGTCTTGAGACAATATTAACTCCAATGAGTTAGAGAAAAGCAGAATGAGAAAATAGGGATAAAATAACAAAAAAGACATAGATACAGAGGCTCCTGAGGTAGAAGAGTTATCAGAGAATAGAGTGCCTAGAAGACAAATGAAGACATCATTCCAATGAGGAGGTTTTGGTTTCCATCAATGTCAATTGTTGCTCTAGTGTTTGTTAAGATAAAGATTTTCAATTAAACTTTGGATGTAGAAAGTGGTCAGTGATTTCTTTTTTTTTTAATTTTAAATTTTAAATTTTTATTATTTTTAAGATTGTATTTATTTTTTGACAGACAGAGATCACAAGTAGGCAGAGAGGCAGGAAGAGAGAGAGGAGGAAGCAGGCTCCCCGATGAGCAGAGAGCCTGATGTGGGGCTCCATCCCAGCACCCTGGGATCATGACCTGACCTGAAGGCTGAGGCTTTAACCCACTGAGCCCCAATTTTTCTAAATTTTTTAATTTTTAAAAAGATTTTATTTATTCATTTGACAGACAGAGATCACAGAGAACCAGGCAGAGAGAGAGAGGAGGAAGCAGGCTCCCTGCTGAGCAGAGAGTCCGATGTGGGGCTTGATCCCAGGACCCTGGGATCATGACCTTAGCCAAAGGCAAAGGCTTTAACCCACTGAGCCACCCAGGCACCCCAGTTTTTAAAAGATTTTATTTATTTATTTGACAGAGAGAGATCACAGAGAAGCAGGCAGAGAGAGAGGAGGAATGATTTCTAAGGCAGGTATTTTGGTAGTGGGCTAGTCTGCTTGAGTGAGTTCTAGATAGAATTGGAAGAGAATGGCCAACAGGTACATGCAGATACAAACAAACTTGCAACAGTCCTCTAGATGCATATAGATAGCTAACAGGTACAAAAAAAAAAAATGCATACCAGCAGTAACCATTAGGAAAATGCAAATCAAAATGACAGTGGGATATCTCCTCACACCTGTTAGAATGGCTACCATCAAAAACAGAAGAGATAATAATTGTTGGTGAGGATGTGGAGAAAAGGGAATACTCATGCATTGTTGGTAGGACTATAAATTAGTGAAGCCAGTACGGAGAACAGTATGGATGTAAGCCATGGTTGTAATAATTTTATTATTATTATTTTAGAGAGGAAGGGGAGGGAAAAGGGAGAGGGAGTGAGAGAATCTTAAATAGGTTAAATCCTACAGCCCTAAGATCCTGACCTGTGCCAAAATCAAGAGTTGGACGCTTAACTGACTGAGCCACCCAGGTGCCCCATTGTAGGAATAACTCTAAACACAGTTCTTCAAGATTCAGGTCTTCTTATTATTCAATCAAACACTAATCTAGGTGCCACTGTGAAGAAATTTTTGCAAATGTAATTAAAACTCTGAGTCACTTGACCTTAAGACATAGAGGTTATCCAGGTGGGCCAGACCCAATCAGGTGAGCTCTTTACACAGGCTTTGTCTGGTAAAAAGAAGAAAAGGTCAGAGAGATTTCAGGCACAGGGAGATTTGACATATCATTGTTGGCTTGAAGATAGAGGAAGACGCAACAGAAAAAGTGGAGGTGACCTTACAATCCTGAGTGAGGGCCCAAGATGACAGCAGGGCCATGTGAGATCAAGTTGTGTTTCAGATTCACCAATATACCCACAAAGTTGTGATGATCTCATAGCAATGGATATGATTAATGAGGTCTTCTCCTCAAACATGCTAGGTTAATTTTGAACGTGATTCAATTTCACAATTATTTATTGCTTAATGTACCTCTATAAATTGTTATTTGTTTAGAAATGGCAATCTCTTAAAGCATTTTTTATAAAGGCAATAAAAATCTTCACTTTCAGTTTTACTTTTTTTTTCTTCGCTCACTATGGTCTCCGACAATTTTTTTCTGAAAGAGGAAAGCCAGTCTTTTAAAAAATAATACTGGAGAAAATGGACATCCATAGGCTCAAAAAAAATCTCAACCCAAACTTCAGACCCTTAATACTAATTAACTCAAAATATATCAGAAACTTAGCTATAAAACATAACATTATAAAATGATCAAAGAAAATCCTAGGAGAAAACCTCTTAGAGGTAGGGACACACAAAGAACTCTTAGTTCTTTTTTGTGAACACTTTTTAATGAAAATTTACCTTTAATAGTATATCCACTCATACCTTTAGTTATTCTGAGTAAAAAGGAAAAGCATTCATTTTGCCCTTCCAAGTTTATAGACAAATCACACAGATTGATCCTTCATTATAAATGCACAGGTGGTCAATAGTAGAGCTATCCAATGTTTTCCCAAGAAAAAAACCTCTCTTTATGCTCATGAAAGTTTTGGAGAACCAGAGGATTTGGAATGAGCTGGGGATGCTGGCAGTGGTTGGTGTAGAGCAGGGAGGCAATTCTCCAAACTCAAGTTCAAGTTGACCTGAAAGAAACCCCTGGAGAAAGAAAAAAGTTACTTGGGCATCATATCTGCTTATCAACCTTAGTGTGCCATATTATGTAGAATAATGAAAACAGCATTTTCCAGCAAAAACTGGAATACGTAATACAAATTTAAGGATGCTAAAATGCACACATGTATATACACCATGTAACATATATGGATATACATGTGTGTGTATACATCTGTGCATTTTTTCTTCTAGCTTTATTGAGGTATGATGGGCAAATAACGATTGTATGGATTAAGGTTGTACAATGTGATGTTTTCACTTACCTATATATTGTGAAATGATTTCACAATCATCTCACAAGTGAAACTAGGAAATCATACCACAGTTAAGCTAATTAAAATATCTATCACCTTATGTCTTTGCCCTTTTCTTGTGGAGAGAACACTTGAGATCTACTCTCCTAGAAAATTTCTATGTATAATACATTATTATTAACTATAATCACCACTTTATGCATTAAATATCTAAAATTTATTCATCTAATAACTGAAAGTTGGTGCTTCTGTATATTTGTAATTTAAATTGTTAGGCAGTAAGCATGCAGGCATATTTTCCTCTCTCTTGCACACCTTTCAAATAATGTCTTTAAACACTTTCAATAATTCAAAAATAATTTTCAAAGAGGGAAAATGCATGCAGTGTGATTGTTCACTACCCTTTTTTATATGAATTTATTAATAAACCAATGGTTCTCTGGACTTTTCAGCACATTAAATGTTAAAGTAAACAAGAGATAATTGTTTCTTGTTTTTAGAATAGTAGACTTACAATATATGTGGTTGTTGCAAGTTGCATATTTAAATTATCTTAAATATATTCTTTGGTAATAGCTTTTTAAATGATTTTTTTTGTCATCATAAAGTAATACCTTAAGGTAAAATGCTTTTTAAACTGTATTCTGTAAACACTTAAGTTTTGTGATTAATTTCAAAAGCGACAAGGATATTTGTATTTGACATATAAAATAAAAGACTTAGATTCAATAATTTGGAGTTTTCTTTGCATCATTAAATTTCAATTGTTAATGCTGTTTTATCTTACAGATTCTTATCAAAACATATTGGCTACTTGGAAACCTTTTAAAATATGTGATTACACTGTTGTGATTCAGTCTTCAGGGAGATTGGAAAGCTCTACCACATGTGTCCATGAATAAGCCAACTTTTACTGATCCGTTTCAACAGGCCCCAGAATAATTACAGGCAATGTGGTCAGACATTCCTCCCTGGGCCTGCAAGGAGCTTTCAATGCACTTGTGAGAAGCCTGCCATGATAGGCAGTGGCTGTCACAGGAGGGAGTGCAGGGGGTCTGGAGAATGCAGCACATGGGACCTGACTCAGCTGGGGGAGGATGGAAGTGCTGTGGAGTGAGTGGTGTTTGGAGGAAGGACTGAAGAATGGGGGGTGTTCTCCTTTGGGAGGGATAATCAGCTGGTTGCCCTGAGATCATTCCAAAGTCCACATCCTCTAGCCAGAGACCACCAGGAACACTCCTATGAACGAGTTTTATCCAGAACAAGCTGGGCTTATTATTCATTGCAACGAGGGAGAACATATACCATGGGGAACCAGGAGGTGTCTGGGGAGGAGGTGTTAGAAAAAAATCTGCTGTTGGATTGGGTTTTGGTTGGGTGATTTGAGGGAAGGACGAAAAGTGGGGGGTCACTTTAGATTGGATTTAGATTGAATGCTGAATCTAATCACATTTAATTGGATGCTGAAGGCAGAGGCAATTCTATGATATCAATAAATCTTATCTATAGGAGGGAAGATTATAGTCAGAAGAAACCATTACTGGTAATGAGGTAGATGTCACTCATATTAATGAAGAGAATGGGGTGCCTGGTATTTTGGGGGGTATTTTGGGGGTGATCTTTGTTTCTATACTTAAAAACAATTATGAGTTACCTTCATTTTGTCCCCCTTTATCATGATCTCAGAGTAACTTTGTCTGGCATTGGTGTTCTGTGATTTATGTCCAAGAGGAGAGTAACACAGCCCTGGTGTGAATCAGGGCCATTTCTGGACATTAGCAGGGCTGGATACCCCCACCACTGTCCCATCAGTAAAGGGAACATGGGTAAGCTTTTACCTTCTATTGGGAGATATAATTCTTGAATTCTAGAAATCAGTGAAATGTACAAGTCTTCTAGCAAAATCTGTTCAATGTATGGGGAGAAAGAGATTAATGGGTAAGTGCATTGCTGGCTTGAGTGTATTCTCTAAGATTGCCTTAACTCTTCCACTCCCAAATTTTATATTTATTTTGACATAATAAAAATTCATAAATGTTAAAACCACCAAGATGATTTCAGTTCTTGCACTCTCTCTTAAGCACTGTCTCAGCCTGGGCCCTCTGATTCCCTTTGCTTAAGATTTCAACCTCTGACTTTTCACCATCCCACTGTTATTCCCTAGAAAACTAGTGGACTGGTATCAGAGTGGAATGTTATAAAACAAAGAGGACATTCACAAAACACTTATTATATAACAACATTTATTATAAAAATGTATAAGATGTATACAAATGTATAAATTATCATAAAAATAAATGACATTTATATAATAGAAAGGCATTTATTATATAAAGTCTGCTTGTAATTTGAATACAAAGGGTTTTTAAAAAATATTTTATTTATTTATTTGACAGAGAGAAATCACAAGTAGGCGGAGAGGCAGGCAGAGAGAGAGGGGGAAGCAGGCTCCCCACTGAGCAGAGAGTCCAATGCTGGGCTCGATCCCAGAATCCTGAGATCATTACCTGAGCTGAAGGCAGAGGCTTAACCCACTGAGCCACTCAGGCATTCCTGCAAAGGGTTTTAATAAGAACTTGTTCACTGATAAATTATCCATATGCTGAGTACAGGCAAAAATGTCACCCCAATAAAAAGAACACAGACATGATAGCCCTTGAGAGTGGCAGAATTAAGTTAAAAGTAGGGTACTTCTCCTGAGATGGCAGAGGTCATTTTTTTTTTCACATCTATAATTTATAGTATTTTTCACCATCCCTTTGTTTGTCGATACATCCATCATATATCATATCTTATCATGTCATGCCATGAAATGTTTCGTTTGGTGCCGGTCTCTCAGGGAGTTGCACGACATTCATACTTCCTGTGAGTCTGTCCCCTGATGTCTGGCTTCACCTTGACAAGTATATCAGACTCTCCCAGTGTGGTGAGGATCAGGGAATCTGTGAAATAATGACGTCCTTTCTGTAGAAGACAAGCAGGTAATGTAGACAGCGCGTCGTGGATGAACCAGTTAGACTCTCAGTTCAGTTCGTTTTCTACATCTAGTGATACATTCAGGTGATTGATTCTGACATCGAAGTTGAAATACTTCTCTTTCTCCACTTGTGCTTCTCACATCATCCTCTATGGTGAGAGCTGACCAGCGCAGATGCTGCCTTCACCAGAACTGGGTCATTCGCTGACCTCGCTGCATCCTTGCTTGTAGCCCTTACCTTGGGGTGTTTCCCAGGCTGTCTGTGCTTAAGTGCACTCACAGCAGCTGCTTGGCCTGTTAGCTAGAGGTCTGTCTTAATAAGCCAGCTTGTGAGCACCATCAGTGGTTGTGTGCCCGAGGAATAGCCAATCTGTTTAATTTGGTCCAATGTATTTAGCCCCCTTGCTTCCTAGTCAAGTCACTGTGTCCATATACTTGACTACAGGAATCCATTCTTTTCTGTCCGCAGAACTATTCACATGATCCAAAGGAAATAACATCTCCCAGTGGATTTTCCATTTTTTTACGTTGGAAAATAGCTTCAAAATTTTACCTTGAATGCAATAGGATACTCACAAAAATGTAATGGAAATGCAAACCATTGCATTCTTAACGATTCTCCTGAGTATGGTGTGTGTGATCTCTGCTAAATGTTGTCCGGGGTTCCCATGGCTTCTGCACCTTCCCCACACCTCCCGTAGGTCTGATGGTCCAGGAAAGGCATGAGGTTCCTTCACTGCACTCTAACTGAATCTCACCTCCCTTTCTTTTCCCTCAACACAACCCTCACCACAGGCTTGGGGTTTTATTTGTGCACAGCTCTGCTGTGTTTGCAGGTGAGTTGGGACAGAATGGTTCACTCACCTCTGTGTCACCCATGCCCTGCCTATGCGGGGATGATCAAGGTTGCCAAATTTGGTGAAACAGCTCTTCTGGAGTTACACGGTCCTCATTCTTTCTGGACCCCCACGCCCTGCCTATGAGGGGATGATCAAGGTTGCCAAGTTTGGTGAAACAGCCCTTTTGGAGTTCCATGGTCCTCATTCTTTCTGGACCAGCCATATAGATGGTTTGGCTGATGGAGCCCAGAACCAATGGTTGTTTTGGATTCTGGATCAGCTTCTTAGAAAAGACCAGGAATCTTGTTCATGTCCGTGGTCTCTACATTTCTACCATAAAAATCTTTCAGCATATGTAGCCTCTTATGTGTATGTGTTTATGTATTTGTAAGTTAACTACATGCATCATAAGTCTATAATTTATATCCAATGCAAAGCTTATATAAATATAAGGATTTTTAAAAAAATGAGATGAAAAAATTTCCAATTGGAAGTTCTAATGTGTTCCTTTGCACCACTGTGTACTGTCCTGTCCAGTCACCTGGTGAGCCCCACCACAAAAAGGTCTCTGTTCGGGCCCATTATCAAAGGAATGAGACTGAGACAAAGTGAAAGTCATGCAAACTTTATTCTATGCCAAGCACTAGAAGTCAGACTGACCTGCCAGGTCCACCTCCAAAAAGAGTGACCCCATCCCGATCTCACAAGCTGGTTTTATAGGGCATAACCACGGACCTCAAGGTATGTGGCTTCTATTGTTAAGGTGTTTACTCCCAGAATCGATACCTGGAACCGATACCAGGAACTAATGGGGTGTTTATTCCTGGAATGAAGTCCGTGGATGTAAGCAACAATATGGATACCTAGGCAATATGGAGTTGCTCTAGCTAAGTAGGCCCTAACAGTGAAACAGATTTTAACATTAAATAGGCCCTTACTGTCTCACTCTTAATGGACTTCCCAAGCCTCTCAGATGAGCAAAGCCGGGATGGTATCTCCAGGAACTGGACTTTGTGTACTTTTGCCTCCAATCCTCAAAATCTGTGAGGACTACTTGGAATTGCAGGCGGATTCAAGATGCAGACAAAGGTACACTTCTCACGAAGGAGTCCACCCAGAGGGAAAAGTGGAACACACTCCATTGTACTTATTTTCATGAAAGTTAATAGATTTAAATTCCCATTTGTCATTCTTTTCTTTTAGAGAAATATTACAAACTGTCATTGGGATGCCTGGGTGGGTCATTCGTTAAGTGTCTGCCTTCAGCTCTGGCTCAATCCCATGACCAAGCCCCACATTGGGCTCCCTGCTGGGTGGGAAGCCTGCTTCTCCCTCTCCAGCTCCCCTGCTTGTGTTCCCTCTCTATCCTCCCTGACTATCTCTCACTGTCAAATAAAATATTTAAAAAACAAACAAATGAAAAACCAGACTGTGATCCAGAGAGGTTTCTATTCTCTAAAATTTTCATTATCTAAATGGCAAGATGACTTTTCCTTCCTTTTTTTCTCTCTGAAATAAGTGATATGTACCATTATCTGGTGGTGGTGGAAATAATTTCCTGTAGGGATATCATCTGTCTGACTTAGGAAAGGGATCCTTTTACACTGCTCAAGTCGTGTAGCAGAGGAAGCACTGGATGAGAGTCAGGTGTGGAAACTGAGTACCTGTGTGGCTTGGGGAGACTCTGTGCCATGGGATCCCCATTTGTTAACTAGGTGGCTGGGATAAAGCAGAGACCAACACCACTGTGTGTGTGTGTGTGTGTGTGTGTGTGTGTGTGTGTTGGTAATGGTTGTCTCCCCTCTTCTCTTCTTCCTTTCTTTACCTACTTTTTCATCTGAAGTCCACAGTAAGTTTCTGACTGACAACGAGGGAGGATTCTGTGGGGAGGTGGTGATGGAGGGCAGTGTCTTCGCTGTGTAAATTGAGGGAAGATAGGACATGCAGCAGGCTTTGGTCAAGTTCTATTTCCTACTTATATTATGGGCACATTTTGTAAATGGTGTCCTGGTTATGGCCAAGAGACCTTAAACGTACCTGTCTGTCTTCATTTGCTCTCTGCAAATCCTTCCAGCCAACAGCCTGCAGCAGGCCTCCCAGTTTTAATGGCCTATGAATTGTGTACTTATTTGTGAGGCAAAAGTGTCTCAGCTTCCTACCTGAGATCTCCCACCTTTTCTTCTACTGAGAAAGGTTCAAGGTAATGGAATCACTTCCCAGAAAACGTTTGTGTTGGTTCCTCGTTTTCCCTTATTCCAAGTGGGGTAAGAATGGCTACTGACACTAACAAGACATATGTCCTATTTATCGCTTCTATAAAAATAGTCTGTCCCACAAATCTTTAAAAAAAATACTAATGCATCTGATCCACAGAACCAACTAACACACACACTCATAAAATTGCTGAGAGCAAAGAGCTGTGTCATCTCATTTATTGTTATCAGGATGAGACTAGGCAGTGATGTTTTCCTTCAAAAGACAGTAAAACTTCAAAAATTCCCATTTATTTTGTTAGAAGTTACATTATTTTATACCTCTTACAAGAATTTAATTTTATTCTGACTAAAAGCATGGTTTAGAAGTAGCTTAAACTTAAAAAAGAAAGTATCTTTTTTTTATGATTGTGGGATATTGTGGATGCAGGCATCTATAGGGAAATGATGTGTTGTCTCGGTTATTAAATACTACTGATTGGACATTATAGGCTATCCAGGGCCATTTTCCATAGTTCCTGTGATTCAGTAACATGAGAAAGTATCATCAAGGGAGCAAATTTCAAAATGTTAATAACATTAATAACTGTGGGTCCATAAAATATTTTACTGCCTATGTTTTTTCTTAATTAAAAAGCATATATATACCCACAGAACTGACACCAGCTCTTCCTCTCTTCTGAGAGAAAAGATTGTGGCATCATCACCTCAACAGGTAACCTGAGAGATTTAGGCATACACTTGAGATCTGTTAAATAGATCTTATCAAGTCAGGGCAACAGGACTCTTAAGACCAGTGAGAAATACGGAGTCTCAACTAAGTGCCCAGCTTGGAAAATATTAGGTAGATAGTGAGCTCTTTGTTATTATAATGAAATGCTGATTAAATGTATACTTTTAAAATTTAACAGATGTTAAAATGCCAATTTCCAACTAATTTAATTGAGGTAATATATATTTCAAGCAGCAACTAAACGGAATATTTTCTAAGATTTCAAAATTATTTAAGCACTGTGCCCTTTTTTAGCTGATAATATAAAGCAGAGCCTGACTTCCTGAGTCATAGAAACTGAACATGCCTTAAGATTCTGTAAAATATGAAACTTTCTGAATACTCCAGAAGTTTAAGCTACCATAGCTGATCATTAGCTTGTGATTTTTTTCATGTTCTGAACATATGCATGATATCATCTAAGGATACTATCATATTTTAAAAGGAACAAAAAGAAAAAGATAAAATTATTTTATGTTGTTAACAGTAAATATAAACAAACCAAAGGTAATAGAAATATTGCCGAACTGAGGGGAGAAGTAGCAGTCTGAGACTACTTCAGCTAGCAGGAGATCAGCTAGATAGCTTATCTAAAGATTGCAAACACCTGCAAATCCATCAGCAGATCGAAGAGAAGAAGAACAGCAATTCTGGAAACAGAAAAACAACCACTTTCTGAAAGGTAGGACAGGTGGAGAAGTGAATCCAAAGTGAATGGAAGATAGACCTCAGGGGTAGGGGCCGGCTCCCGGCAAGCGGCGGAGCAACGGCCCACAAAATCAGGACTTATAAAAGTCTGTTCCACTGAGGGACATCGCTCCAGAGGCTAAACCGGGCCGAAGACTACGCAAGGTCAGCGTGGCCTCAGGTCCAGCAGGGTCACAAAAGGATCGGGGGTGTCTGAGTGTCGCAGAGCTTGCAGGTATTATAACGGGAAAACCGGCTACAGAGACAGAGCCGACAGTAAGCTCACAGCTCAGGGTAACCTTGAACCAGCCACAGGCTCGGTGAGCTCGGAGTGAAGCCGGAGGTCAGGCAGATGGGAGTAATTGGGCACTGTTCTCTGAGGGCGCACTGAGGAGTGGGGCCCCGGGCTCTCGGCTCCTCCGGGGCGGAAACCAGGAGGGCGCCATTTGTATTCCCGTCCTCCGGAACTCTATGGAAAGCGCTCAGGGAACAAAAGCTCCTGAAAGCAAACCCGAGAGGATTACTCAGCCCGGCCCCTGGTAAGGGCGGTGCAATGCCGCCTGAGGCGAAGACACTTGAGAATCACTACACCAGAGCCCTCCCCCAGAAGATCAACAAGAAATCCAGCCAAGACCAAGTTCACCTACCAAGGAATGTGGTTTCAATACCAAGGAGAGCAGCAGAATTCCAGAGGAGGAGAAAGCAAAGCACGGAGCTCATGGCTTTCTCCCTGTGACTTTTTTTAGTCTTTCAGTTAATTTAATTTTTTTCTTTTTCATTTTTTTTTCTTGCCTTCTGGTAATGTTTTTTTTTTTTAACTTTTACCCTTTTCTTTTTTTAACGTTTTTTAACTAGTTTATCTAATATATATATTTTTCTTTTTTATATTTTTCTTTATTCATTTTCTATTTTTTAAATTCTTTTCTGTTCTTTTATTTTTCTTCCTTTCTGAACCTCTTTTTATCCCCTTTCTCCCCCCTCACCATTTAGGATTTCTTCTGATTTGGCTAAAGCATATTTTCCTGGGGTTGTTGCCACCCTTTTAGTAATTTACTTGCTCCTTCATATACTCTTATCTGGACAAAATGACAAGACGGAAAAATTCACCACAAAAAAAAGAACAAGAGGCAGTAACTGAAGGCTAGGGACCTAATCAATACAGACATTCATAATATGTCAGATCTAGAGTTCAGAATGACAATTCTCAAGGTTCTAGCCGGGCTCGAAAAAGGCATGGAAGATATTAGAGAAACCCTCTCGGGAGATATAAAAGCCCTTTCTGGAGAAATAAAAGAACTAAAATCTAACCAAGTAAAATTTTAAAAAAGCTATTAATGAGGTGCAATCAAAAATGGAGGCTCTCACTGCTAGGATAAATGAAGCAGAAGAATGAATTAGTGATATAGAAGACCAAATGACAGAGAATAAAGAAGCTGAGCAAAAGAGGGACAAACAGCTACTGGACCACGAGGGGAGAATTTGAGAGATAAGTGACACCATAAGACAAAACATTAGAATAATTGGGATTCCAGAAGAAGAAGAAAGAGAGAGGGGAGCAGAAGGTATACTGGAGAGAATTATTGGGGAGAATTTCCCCAATATGGCAAAGGGAAGGAGCATCAAAATTCAGGAGGTTCAGAGAACGCCCCTCAAGATCAATAAGAATAGGCCCACACCCCGTCACCTAATAGTAAAATTAACAAGTCTCAGTGACAAAGAGAAAATCCTGAAAGCAGCCTGGGAAAAGAAGTCTGTAACATACAATGGTAAAAATATTAGATTGACAGCTGACCTATCCACAGAGACCTGGGAGGCCAGAAAGAGCTGGCATGATATTTTCAGAGCACTAAACGAGAAAAACATGCAGCCAAGAATACTATATCCAGCTAGGCTATCATTGAAAATAGAAGGAGTAATTAAAAGCTTCCAGGACAAACAAAAACTGAAAGAATTTGCAAACACTAAACCAGCTCTAAAGGAAATATTGAAAGGGTCCTCTAAGCAAAGAGAGAGCCTACAAGTGGTAGATCAGAAAGGAACAGAGACTATATACAGTAACAGTCACCTTACAGGCAATACAATGGCACTAAATTCATATCTCTCAATAGTTACCCTGAATGTTAATGGGCTAAATGCCCCTGTCAAAAGACACAGGGTATCAGAATGGATTAAAAAAAAAAATCTATATTTTGCCTCCAAGAAACTAATTTTAAGCCCGAAGACACCTCCAGATTTAAAGTGAGGGGGTGGAAAAGAATTTACCATGCAAATGGACATCAGAAGAAAGCAGGAGTGGCAATCCTTATATCAGATCAATTAGATTTTAAGCCAAAGACTATAATAAGAGATGAGGAAGGACATTATATCACTATATCATACTCAAAGGATCTGTCCAACAAGAAGATCTAACAATTTTAAATATCTATGCCCCCAACATGGGAGCATCCAACTATATAAACCAATTAATAACAAAATCAAAGTAACACATAAACAATAATACAGTAATAGTAGGGGACGTTAACACTCCCCTCACTGAAATGGACAGATCATCCAAGCAAAAGATCAGCAAGGAAATAAAGGCCTTAAACGACACACTGCACCAGATGGACATCACAGATATATTCAGAACATTTCATCCCAAAGCAACAGAATACACATTCTTCTCTAGTGCACATGGAACATTCTCCAGAATAGATTACAACCTCGGTCCTAAATCAGGACTCAACCGGTATCAAAACTTTGGGATCATTCCCTGCATATTTTCAGACCACAATGCTCTAAAGCTAGAACTCAACCACAAAAGGAAATTTGGAAAGAACCCAAATACATGGAGATTAAACAGCATCCTTCTAAAGAATGAATGGGTCAACTGGGAAATTAAAGAAGAATTGAAAAAAGTCATGGAAACAAATGATAATGAAAATACAACGGTTCAAAAATCTGTGCAACACAACAAAGGCAGTCCTGAGAGGAAAATATATAGCGGTACAAGCCTTTCTCAAGAAACAAGAAAGGGCTCAGGTACACAACCTAATCCTATACCTAAAGGAGCTGGAGAAAGAACAAGAAAGAAACCCTAAGCCCAGCAGGAGAAAAGAAATCATAAAGATCAGAGCAGAAATCAATGAAATAGAAACGAAAAAAACAATAGAATAAATCAACGAAACTAGGAGCTCGTTCTTTGAAAGAATTAATAAAATTGATAAACCCCTGGCTAGACTTATCAAAAAGAAAAGAGAAAGGACCCAAATAAATAAAATCATGAATTAAAGAGGAGAGATCACAACTAACACCAAAGAAATACAAACTATTAGAAGAACATACTATGAGCAACTCTACACCAACAAATTTGACAATCTGGAAGAAATCGATGCATTCCTAGAAACACATAAACTACCACAACTGAACCAGGAAGAAATAGAAAGCCTGAACAAACCCATAACCAGTAAGGAGATTGAAATGGTCATTAAAAATCTCCAAACAAACAAAAGCCCAGGGCCAGACGGCTTCCCGGGGGAATTCCACCAAACATTTAAAGAAGAACTAATTCCTATTCTCCTGAAACTGTTCAAAAAATTAGCAATGGAAGGAAAACTTCCAAACTCATTTTATGAGGCCAGCATCACCTTGATCCCAAAACGAGACAAGGATCCTATCAAAAAAGAGAGCTATAGACCAATATCCTTGATGAACACAGATGCGAAAATACTCAACAAAATACTAGCCAATAGGATTCAACAGTACATTAAAAGGATTATTCACCACGACCAAGTGGGATTTATTCCAGGGCTGCAAGGTTGGTTCAACATCCGCAAATCAGTCAATGTGATACAACACATCAATAAAAGAAAGAACAGGAACCATATGATACTCTCCATAGATGCTGAAAAAGCATTTGACAAAGTACAGCATCCCTTCCTGATCAAAACTCTTCAAAGTGTAGGGATAGAGGGCACATAAATCAATATCATCAAAGCCATTTATGAAAAACCCACCGCAAATATCATTCTCAATGGAGAAAAACTGAAAGCTTTTCCTCTAAGGTCAGGAACATGGCAGGGATGTCCATTATCACCACTGCTATTCAACATAGTACTAGAGGTCCTAGCCTCAGCAATCAGACAACAAAAGGAAATTAAAGGCATCCAAATCGGCAAAGAAGAAGTCAAATTATCACTCTTCGCAAATAATATGATACTGTATGTGGAAAACCCAAAAGACTGCACTCCAAAACTGCTAAAACTTGTACAGCAATTCAGTAAAGTGTCAGGATATAAAATCAATGCACAGAAATCAGTTGCATTTCTCTACACCAACAGCAAGACAGACGAAAGAGAAATTAAGGAGTCAATCCCATTTACAATGGCACCCCAAACTATAAAATACCTAGGAATAAACCTAACCAAGGAGGCACAGAATCTATACTCAGAAAACTATAAAGTACTCATGAAAGAAATTGAGGAAGACACAAAGAAATGGAAAAATGGTCCATGCTCCTGGATTGGAAGAATAAATATTGTGAAAATGTCTATGCTACCTAAAGCAATCTACACATTTAATGCAATTCCTATCAAAGTACCATCCATCTTTTTCAAAGAAATGGAACAAATAATTCTAAAATTTATATGGAACCAGAAAAGAGCTCAAATAGCCAAATGGATATTGAAAAAGATAGCCAAAGTTGGTGGCATCACAATTCCGTAATTCAAGCTCTTTTACAAAGCTGTCAACATCAAGACAGCATGGTACTGTCACAAAAACAGGCACATAGATCAATGGAACAGAATAGAGAGCCCAGAAATAGACCCTCAACTCTATGGTCAACTAATCTTCGACAAAGCAGGAAAGAATGTCCAATGGAAAAAAGACAGCCTTTTTAATAAATGGTGTTGGAAAATTGGACAGTCGCATACAGAAAAATGAAATTGGACCATTTCCGTACACCACACACGAAAATAGACTCAAAATGGATGAAGGACCTCAATGTGCGAAAGGAATCCATCAAAATCCTTGAGGAGAACACAGGCAGCAACCTCTTCGACCTCAGCCGCAGCAACATCTTCCTAGGAACAACGCCAAAGGCAAGGGAAGCAAGGGCAAAAATGAACTACTGGGATTTCATCAAGATCAAAAGCTTTTGCACAGCAAAGGAAACAGTTAACAAAATCAAAAGACAACTGACAGAATGGGAGAAGATATTTGCAAATGACATATCAGATAACGGGCTAGTGTCCAAAATCTATAAAGAACTTAGAAAACTCAACACCCAAAGAACAAATAATCCAATCAAGAAATGGGCAGAGGACATGAACAGACATTTCTGCAAAGAAGACATCCAGATGGCCAACAGACACATGAAAAAGTGCTCCATATCACTCGGCATCAGGGAAATACAAATCAAAACCACAATGAGATATCACCTCACACCAGTCAGAATGGCTAAAATCAACACGTCAGGAAATGATAGATGCTGGCGAGTATGTGGAGAAAGGGGAACCCTCCTACACTGTTGGTGGGAATGCAAGCTGGTGCAGCCACTCTGGAAAACAGCATGGAGGTTCCTCAAAATGTTGAAAATAGAACTGCCCAATGACCCAGCAATTGCACTACTGGGTATGTACCCTTAAGATACAACGTAGTGATCCAAAGGGGCACGTACACCCGAATGTTTATAGCAGCAATGTCCACAATAGCCAAACTATGGAAAGAACCTAGATGTCCATCAACAGATGAATGGATCAAGAACAAGTGGTATATATACACAATGGAATACTATGCAGCCATCAAAATAAATGAAATCTTGCCATTTGCGACAACATGGATAGAACTAGAGCGTATCATGCTTAGCGAAATAAGTCAAGCAGAGAAAGACAACTATCATATGATCTCCCTGATATGAGGAAGTGGTTATGCAACATGGGGGCTTAAGTGGGTAGGAGAAGAATCAATGAAACAAGATGGGATTGGGAGAGAGACAAACCATAAGTGACTCTTAATCTCACAAAACAAACTGAGGGTTGCTGGGGGGAGGGGGGTTGGGAGAGGGGGTGGGTTTATGGACATTGGGGAGGGTATGTGCTTTGGTGAATGCTGTGAAGTGTTTAAACCTGGTGATTCACAGACCCTACCCCTAGGGATAAAAATGTATGTTTTTAAAAAATAAAAAAATTAATAAAAAAGATATATTGCCGAACTGTTTCATTTCTAAAACAGCTTCATGTGTTTGACACTGTGAGTTCTTTGATTTAAAAATAAAGCAAGCCTCACAAACCTACCACAAGCTGCTCTGGGCCAAAGAGCATGCTGTCTGTATTTTGAGTCAATGACCTCTCTGCTGGTTCACGCCATCCCACATTCCAATGGCTGTAGGCCTCCCTACAGCATTTCCAATGTGAATAAGTCACTTTGCATGGAGGGACTTGTCCCTAACAAAATAAAGAACATGACCCCTGAGGCCATTTCACTAAACCGTAGCTAAAACTGGACAAATAAGATTTCTTCCCTCAGTAGACGACGGCAAAGTTTTGTTTTCAGTTTCTGATTCTTTAAACTGTGCGTGGGAGCTCAAGCTAATGAAAATTTGTGAAGGAAAGGATTTTTCAGGTTTACATGGGGAATCTAAGTCTTTGTCAGAAGTAATTAAAAAATACACAAGCCTTTACAGCACAACTTCACTGCCAGTTTGTTAAGTGGCTTCAGATCCAAGCGGGGCCTGACACTGGGTGGCTACTTGGGCTCCTAAGGATGGAGGTGAGGCCTCTGTTCAAGGTATGTCTTTGGTGTCTGCAGGGCACTGGGAGGCCTCTGTGTGGGCTCTTCAGAGCTGTGTGTGGGTATTCAGATCGGTTTCTGAGGTGTGCCTGAGAGAAATCTGTGTGGATCTCTGTCACAGGTCTCTGTGAAGTCTCTTGGTATTGTTCACTGTGAGAGTTTCTGCATAAGGTCTGTGTGGGAGGGCCTTGAAGATCATCCCTGGACATGGTGTTCATGAGGGCTCTTGATGTTGGCCCCTGTCAGAGGTCTCTGTGTAGGATCTATGAGGGCTTTGTGTGGGTCTCTGTGGGAGGTCTCAGTGTGGGTCTCTGTATGAGTCTCTGTGGGAGGCCTTGGTGGGTCTCTGTCAGAGGTCTCTGCACAAGGTCTCTTGGCATGGAGCTTTCCCTTTCTGGCCTTCTTGTACCATCTGGCAGGAGAAGGGCAAGGGGATTTGCTCCTTCCTGTTTCTGGCTGTTCCACCAGCCTCCTGTTCACGGCACTTCTACTAACAGGAGTGTGGAGTGCACGTCCGACTTGTGGGACTCTCTACCATGTGAGTTATGTGTGAGGGGCCCTAGAGGATGATTTTGGGCTGGGACCGGGGCACACGGGCGGTGGGGGAGCCTCCTGGACTGCACCCTCATTCTGGACACCTCCTTCCAGCCGGTGGTGGGACAAGCCCCATCTTGTCCTCCTGCCCTTCTGGGCTCTGAGGTAACCATGACCAGGAGCCAGGCCAGTCCCTTGGCCTCCGAGTCCCCACCAGTCCCCTGGGGGCCATCCTTGGGCCACACGTGTACATAAAGGTCACAGATCACAAGTCTTACAGCTTACAAGCTTGTAAGTCCTACAAGCTTATCAAATTGTGCAGAACTTAACTTCTCTGCCTGAAGGCCTGGCTGTCTCTGGGAACCTGGCTTTCCATGTGGGAGCTCAGGTGGCTTCTGTACAACCCCTGCCCCACCCTCTTCACAACCCCACCCCTGGACTTGGCAGCTGGAGTAGGGTGGAAATCCTGTGGGGACAGTCCCGGGGCCTCTAACTTCTCACCTCTGGGCCTGTAGGTGGCAGTGGGACACAAAGGGTCCTCAGTCCTCACACCAGGCATGGGCTTACCCTGACACTTGGCTTCCTTCCTGGCCTCCCACCCTAAGTACAGGGTCCCCCTGCCTACAGCCACACCCCACCCATCTCCCAGAAGGGGAAGGGGGTGCTGGTGAGAAGGCCCCTTCAGTGCCCTGGGGCTGGGCAGGCTGGTGCCTGGGGGTCTCTGTGGCATCCCACACGCCCTCAGTGCTGGGAGAGAGCTCATCCCTTGCTGCTCCAAGTGTAAGAGGGGCTGCATGGAGCTAAGATGAGATTATCTGGGGGTGAGAAGGCTCCTGGGATGGCCGTCCTCTACTCCCCACAGGATACGTGGATTCTCACAGGATTTCTCACCTCTGCCCTCAAGGCCAGCCTTGCATCTCCCAACTGCAGGCCCCACTCTGATCTAGGACTCTGTCTTCCTGGAGCCTGAGTGGGATTTATGCCTCAGAAGACCCTCCCTACAACCACACAAATTTCAGGTGGAAGGAAAGCAGGAGAGGATGGGCAGAGCAAGGTCCCACTCTGGGTCTTGTTCACCTTGTCGTGGAAATGGAAGGTGTGTGAGGAAGGGGACAGGGTGGACCTCAAGGTCCCTGGCCCTCCAAGGCCCCATCATTCTGGAAACCAAAGCAGGCTTTTGTGGAGAGAAAACTCTGATCCCCTCCACCCAAGCAGGACACACACAAAGTCCAGCACCACTCATGAGAGAAAAAACACCAAACATATATTTTCGGGAGACAAAATTGTGGCATGGGGAAGTCATTAGCACACAGAGGATGTGCTAATATGAGAAAAAATGGACTTTCTTTGCATATACTCGATTTTTTCTTGAGGGAAATATTTCTGACCAGAAAAGATGTGTGAAGCATTCTCTGCCTGATAGGTTGAGGCATATTTTCGAAAACTGCATGTAGGATAATGGTGAACTCGACCTGAGACACCTGCCACCATCGGCTGGTGCTGGCTGGGTCTGCCTGGGGGCCCCAGGTTCCTGGGGAGGCTTTTCCATTCACCATTCCTGTCTCTGGTCAGCTGGCTCTTGCTAGGGCAGCTATGGCCCTTGGAGGTACCTTGCTGATTGGAGGCTATTCCTCCCATCATTCTCTTCTGGTCTGTAGAGGCGAAAGCCCTGTGAGGGCAAGAATGCCTATGTACTGGGGCCTGCAATTCCTTGTGCTGATACATCTCTGAGGCCCGAATTCCTTGGTGGAGTCGCAATTTTTCCACCAGGATTTGTCTCACGGCTGTCACTACCGTCTGAGTTTCGGCAGCCCTGTTGTCCATAACTGATCTGCTTCTGACTGGTACCCAGCTCCGGGCAGAAGCCGATGCAGGCTTGCCTTCTTGAAGGGGGCCTTCCAGTCCTTTGCTCTTTTTATTGGGATTAAGGCACTGCAGAAAGTTCTTCATCCTTTGTCTAAAGTGGCTTTCCAGAAAAACATGTCCCTTTTCCTGTGGCATGAGCCGGAGGTATTTGCTTCCAAGGCTCTCTCCTGATCCTCTGACCTGGGGAGGGTGGCCTATCTTGCTAGCTTGGGAAGCCCTGATTGCCAAAGGTTCTGCACACCTGTCTTCATTCTCTTCTGGTTTGGGTCTCTTCTCGTCCTTTCCCTCATCAGTGGTCTCATTGTTGCTCTGGCTGTCACTTGGTTCCTCAACCTTTGGTCCACAGGGCTCTTGCTGCCCCTCACTGCTTGATCCACTTGACCTAAGGTTATGTGACACCGGGGAAGATGGTGTCTCTCCACTGGCACGTTCCATTTGGGAACAGGAGGGTGACTCTTGAGTGGTCAAGCTGTCTGCAGCAAGGACAACATTAGTGTGAGAGTCTGGTGGGAGCACATTGGTGCCCCTGTCTTCAACAAGCACACAAGTGGCAAAGTCTGGAAGGAGGAGGTCACTGGGAGAATCTTGAGGAAGCTCACTAGTGGTAGAGCCTTCAGGCTCTTGGAGCTCAACCATACTAACCTTTGTTTCAAGGCTTACCTCCTCTGGATCTTCAGCAACCAACACTGTAGATGGTGAGGGGCTTTTCCTAGCACCTGGATATCCTGATATCAGATCCACATAAATGGCTGGTTTGTTGGCCAGCCCACTGGGTCTTAAGACAACTTTCCAGGCAGGGGCCTTCTTGGCCTCCATAGCCTCTGTGGCCCCTTCAGACCTTGGAGATTGGGACCTGAGCTTCATCTTCAGTGTTGCTACCATGTCTGGTGAGGCCTGACCCCCACTCTCTTTTAGCTCATTCCTGGCCATTGCTAAACTTGGACTTGGTTCCAGGTTGTCTTTCTTGGCCCCCATACCAGTCTTGCTGTGCAGGGTTCTGTTTGGGAGGCTGAGAATGGAGGCCCAAGAAGGTGAACTTCCCGCCTGTCTTGATAAAGACATCTTTGAGGACTGATGGCCATCACCAGGTAAAGTCCTTCCCAGGGCCTGCTGGATTTGCTCACGTATGGGTGAGGGAACAGGCAGGGGACTCCCTGAAGTGGGATCAGACTTTTCAGTTATACCCTTCTCTTCTGGATGGGGCTGAGGTGGTTTCCCCAAGAACTTGTAAAATTTGGCTTTTGAGGGGGCCCCAGGTACAAAGGTGGCTGAGCATGGAAAGGGGGACTGGGGAAAAGGCAAATGTTGAGCTTCAAGTAGTTTGAGATCTATGGGCTCAACAGTTTGGAGAGGTAGGTCCCACTTATGCCTCACTCGAAAACTTATGATGTGTGTTTCCAGCTTCTGCTGAGTGTTAGGACAAAGGAAGGGCAGCTCATGGGAGGTGTTTACGCAGAGCTCCTGATCCTTTAAGGGTGCTAGATTTCTGATAGCCATGTGGGGTTGGGACTTGGGAAAAGCATGGCTGGCCACAAACCAGGATCGACGCACAGTCACAGGGATCAGACCTATACTGATCTGTCCTAATTTCTTGTGTAAATGAACCTTTAAAGTTTTTTCTAGATGTTTCTTGTCTGGGCCCCTGGCTAAGTATTTTCCTGGATCACCCTCCAAGGCCCCTATTAAGGGTCTTCCAAACTCCTTCTCAGAGTTGGTTCCCAGAACCTTCGCTGGGAATCTAGCTGAGATCCTGGAGAGACCTGTTGGTGTCCTCTTCAGACACTGCCATAGACCCTTACCAAAGTTCTTCTCTAGTTTGAATCTTGCTTTATACTTCCTGTGGTATCTGGACCTGGTCCTCCATGTAGCTTGGCTGCTTTTACCTTTAAACACAAAGGGCCTTGAGAGCCCCTGCTCTCTCTGTGCCTGACTCATTCCCGGGGATTCATCCTGAGGCCAGCTCAGTTCCAGAGACAGCTGAACCTTGTGGGGCAAGCTGCTTTGCTGTTTATCCCTGCTGAGCTTCCTCTGAAGCTGTGGCTTCTGGATATTAAAGATGACAAAGTCCCCTTGATAGGTAGAACCTGATCTGTGGGCCCGGGAGGCCTGGTGGTTCTCTAGAAGCTTGGGAGGGACTTGGCTAAAGAATTTTGGAGATCTTTTCTCTATAGTGGGTAAAGTCTTCCCCCTTCCTTGTTGCTTTGGCAACGAGGGCCACTCCAGATGTTGCATTTTAGTTGGGGTGAAGGATTGTGTCTTTTCCTGGGGTGTAGCAAAAGATACCCTACTGGTCCTCCTCTGGGATGGGAGAGAAGATGGTCTTATTGGGACAGAGGGTGCAAGGGGGACTTGGGGCTGGGGCAAGGTTAGTGTTGAGGGTTGAGTTTGGATCCCACGGTGGAACAATGGTGGGGCATGGGAAAACTGTGAAGATACTTGATCCTGGTTTAGAAGTGGCAAGCAATTAGAGGTCCCATTGAATAAAACAGAGGGAGACTGTAGTGGAGAAGAGTGAGTAGAAAACAAGGCAGTGGTCACCAGGGACTCACTGTGCAGAGAGGGGAGACCCCAGAAGAGCTGGCTGCGTTTCCATTGCAAGTGGTCTTCCAAGACCTTGGGAGATGAGAACGGCTGAGGTTGGGCCAGTGGCTTTGATTTGTTTTTCATGTTCCAGAAGGATGGCTGGGTGGTGGTGGTCTGCTCAGTACCCAGAAGCTTCCACAGAGTCCCCCAGAAGCTCACGTGGTCATCTGGGCACCCCTGTTTGAAAACTGACCCAACCTTTTCTTTCTCCTTCCAACTCTTCAGTTCTACCCTTTTGCTGATTACTAGTTCAAGGAGCTTCTGGACATCCGGATTGACAAACGGAGGGTTATGAGTCTCTATCTGCCTGTTAGTAAGGCCACGCCAGAATGAGGCATCTGGTGGGTGGCAGGACACGTGTTCTTGCTGGCACTTGTGCTGTAATGTGCCAGGCAAGAACAAGGACTTGGTACTTTCCCACCACCAGGAAAAGGAAAAAATGGGGTAGCTGGCATGGCCAAGGCCTGAGATGGCTGGAATGAGAGAGGCCCAGTTGGAATGACTTGGAAGAAAGTTCTTTCTCACTGTGTCTGGTAGGATTTTTTTAAAGTTAGTTTGCTCTTCTTGAGGTCTCACTGGGAGGGTGGAGGCCAGAGGCCGAGGGGGCCCTGTCAGTGGAGCACGAGCAGGTGATGAGGCCACGGCAGGAGGAGCGCCTTCCACAGGCTCCCTGCATGGCTGATGGGCTCCAGCTGGTGCCCCTTGGCACACCTGACCAGGGGCTGCTTGATGTAAGGACTGGTGAAAGCCCCCCTGGTCAGAGACCCTTGTCAGGTGGCTGTGGGAGACAAGAGGTGTGAGCTGTCCCTGCAGCAGCCTGGGGCCGGGAGAGGACCCCATGGCCCTCCACGCCCCACACCCACATCACAATGCTCCTGCTGTCCCTCAGCCCGGGGCTTTGGTCACAATCTGTCCCATGGCTCCTCCCAGCACCCCCAAGCAGCCACAGAGGCCAGTTCCCTGCAGCCCTGGGGGTCACACCACAGACTCGGGGAGGCCCACCCAGGGGATAAGGGGGGCAGATTCATTACCTTTGCAGAAGGGAGACTAAACTGCGGAACTCTTCCAGCTCATGTAGGCAATTTCTGCAAGCTGGAAACAGGAGACTGGGTCAAGGGGAAGGTGGGGGCCCAGGTGTCTTACAGGAGACTGGGTATAATGTCCCTTTAGGGGAAACCTTTGGGGGATTGGACTTGGAAGCCCCAAACAGCACTGTCAAAGATCACATGCCCACACGGTGATTACAGGGTTCATTTTGGGGATCGCTTTGTCTTTTCCAAAGTGTTTTCTCACTCATGACCTTGCTGGGGGAGGAAGGACTGCATAGCTTTACAGAGGAATCTGAGCTGAGTTGAACAGCTTGTCCACATTGGAAGCAGGAGGTCCTGCCCCTAGTCTAGGCCCTGGGGCCCCTGCTGGGCGACACCCGTTTCCAGCCCCTCAGGGCTTTGTTCTGGTGCAGAATCTGGGAAGCCTCTGGGTGGGTTGTGATCTCCCTCCCAGGAGCCCCCAACCCGCCTCCCAGGGCTCTGTTTCCTGAGGGATGGGCTCAGGCCCTGGTGTCTTGGGAGAGGGTGGGGCCGGGCTTCAGAGCAGGGGGCACAGTGTAACTGGGGCACGCAGGGGTGAGTGGTGGACACTCACCTTTCAGAGTCTGGCTTCTCTGGCTTCTGTTGCTTCTCCTCCGTGGCTCTGCTTGGTACTGAGATAAGAGAACATTGGGAGGCTGGGACCCCCAGCCCAGCAGCAGGTGCTCACTGCTCATGAGTAGTGTGACTTCCTACAATTAACTAAGGGGGTGGGCGGACTGTGATTTTCTTTAGTTTTACTCATTTCCTTTTCAAAATGGATACAAATATTTCCAGTTTTCCTCTTTGAAGAATGTACAGAAGGATATCCTATGTGAGAAGTTTGCCACTGTTCCTCTGCTCAAGAAACACACATAATACCAGACCTGGTGGCGCAACTGGACTTTTTCACATAGTACCCCACTTTCCAAGGCCAGAGCCCCACTCTAGCTGCTGCTTGGGACCTCCTGGGCTCAGTACTGCCCTCAATCAACCCTGAAGGGGGAACATTCACCTGAAATACCTGTCCTTGGACCGTGGCTGGTGACACAGTGCTCAGGGGCCTGACCTCCGCTAGAGAGGCAGCTTTTAGCCTCTGGTCCTTGGCCACCGGTCACTGTGTTTGGGACACTGCCCTGGACCCCTCCACCACACCTGGATTCTGGCCTGAGATCTTCAGGGAGAAATCCTCGTGTCCCTCTAACCCCTGCTGAGTCTGGCTTGTCCTGGATGGATGGTGGTCTGCTCTCTCCTGAGAATACCCATTCTATTCTTTCCCATTTCAGGAGTCTCTCCAGTGACTCAGAAAAGTGGAAAGAATGATAGCAAAGAAGATAGAATCACACTCTGCTGGGTCTGGGCCGAGGGTTCCTTACCTTCCTGCTCTTTCTGTGTTTCTTGCCTGGTGGTGAGGATGGATCAGGCTGGAAATAAGAAACTAAATATACAAAGAGCCCTATCCCACATACAAGGGCAAAGATGACATTAACTGCCCAGATAATGGGACTGGAGCTCAGCCAACCATTAAAAAGGAATTGCTGAGGGAAGAGATAATTTTCCATCTCTTCCCTCATCAGACATTAATGTCTGATCGCACTGCTGCCTCAGACAACTGAGCTCTGAGACTTAGCGTCCAACCACACTGCTGTCCTCAGACAACTGAGCCCTGGGTGTGGAGGTGCAGATACAAGCCCCAGGCCCACATCACACAGCTAGTGTCTGGTCACAAAGGGCTCCTGAGGGAGGGGGAGGGAGCCCCACCCTGTGGCTCTATCCCTTCGCCCTCCCAGGCCTCCAAGTCCCTCCCCTCAGCAGACACCAATCTCTTCTCTGTATCTATGAATCTGAGTTTCTTTTTTTTCCCCAATTCTACATACACGTGAAACTATATGGTATTTATCTTTCTCTTATTTTATTTAACAAGGTATTCTCAAGGTTCTCCATGTTACCACGACCATCACCATTTCATTATTTTTTATGGCTGAATAGTATTGATGTGTGTGATATCTTTATCCATTCACCTCAGTATACATGATTCATTTAAGACTGATGTTTTTCTTATTGACTTTCTGTGTGGATGACTCTTCCATTGATGTAAACTGTTGAAGTTCTATACTGTGGGGAACCACATGTTTAATGTTTTTGATGTCACAACCTTTTTAAAATATAAATCTCTTAACTAATTATTGTAGTTTTAGTTAAACATATAATTTTTGTCTTCACTCTAGCTTTTTTTTTTTTTTCCATTGTCTGGTTTGTCAGGGACCAAGAAAGTCCCCACCATCATTGGGCTCTGGATGGGAATTGCTGGGCCTGTGGTTGTCTTTGCCTTGTTTTTTTGTTGTCTGTTGTGTTGTTTGTTGTATTTGGAGAAATGGGACAAGCGGAGAGTAAGGGACCTGTGACACCCCTAGGTCTTGTTCTCGAACATTTCAAGGATTTTCAAGGTAAAGCCACCCAGTCGGTGACAAGGTTTCCCCGGGAACACTAAAAACACTCTGCCAGTTAGAGTGGCCCACAGGGTGGCTGCCGGAAGGAACGTTTGCCTAGGTTCAGATCTATTCTACCCTGAGTGAGGTGTTCAATCTACATCGAGACCAAATACCGTACATTGTGACCTGGTGATATCTGATAGAAGAGCCACCGTCATGGCTCAAGTCCCACCTTCCCCTGCTAATGAAACCATCTCTCTCCCTCTAAGGCAGGTCAAAGACCAAAACCAGAACAGACAGATAAGGGGGAACCATGGAAGAAGACCGTGCTCCCCCATCAGATGTGGAGGATGTGGAATTCCCCGTCCCCATCTGTCCCCTAAACTTGACTCTCAGTCCTGAGATGCCCTTACCAGTCCACCTCATATGCGGTTGGGGTCCACCTATGGGACCACCAAGCAGAGAGACCGCCCTGATCTTTCCCCTTTCCTCTATCCCCCTCTGCCTCCCTTTACCTCACCAGTGCTGTTGGCGCCAATGCTGCCTCTCCGTGAGTTTGCTCTACCATATGGGAGAGGGCACCCCCACCTAACCTATATCCCTTTCTCCTCTTCTAACATCTATAACTGGAAGGCCCAACACAAATCCTTTTATGTCCTCCCTCAGGATATTAATTAGTCTCTTGGAGACTGTCTTTCTTATCCACCAACCTACCTGGGTGGATATTCAACAGCTCCTTATGCCTCTCTTTAACGCAGAAGAGAGGGATCGCATCATGCGAGAAACCCATAAGGTGAAAAGTGAGATACTCGGCAGGGACCTCGATCCCTGCCGAATGGAGGACTACTACCTGAGGGAACCCCCCAACTGGGATCCAAACTCCAATGCAGGCAAGGAGAGCTTACATTTCTACCACCAGGCTCTACTGGCAGGCCTCCGTGAAGCTGCAAGGAGACCCATAAATTTATCTAAAACTGGTACAGTGGCTCAAGGTAAGAATGAGTCTCCAGGAGCTTTCCTAGAAAGGCTTATTGAAGCCTATAAAATGTATAGTCAGATTGACCCTAGGGCACCTGAAAATCAGAGGGCAATGAATCTTGCATTTGCCAGTCAGTCAGACCCAAGATATAAGGAGGAAACTTCAGAAAGTTGAAGGATTTGAAGGGAAGAATCTGACTGAGTTAGTGGGAATAGCAGAAAAGGTGTTTAACAACAGGGATGCACACGAGGATGAAAAGCAGACAAAAAAACTGGTTAAGGTTTTGGCATTACATGAGGAGGGGAGGAGACAGGTAGGGGATGGTAAATGGAAGGAAAAGCCTAAGCACAGAGAAGGCAGGCGGGGAGAGTTAGATTCAGATCAGTGTGCTTACTGTAAGGAAAAAGGACATTGGGCCAAGGAGTGCCCTCAAAAGAAGACAGCAATGCTTGCCACCAGAGACGGAAGGGGCCATGGTTCGAACCCCCTCTCCAAACCTCAGGTAAAAATTGAAGTGCAGGGGAAATCAATTGATTTTTTGGTGGACACGGGAGCCCAATTTTCATCATTACTTAAACCTATGGGGAAACTATCTGGAGAGGAAATCTAGGTACAAGGAGCAAATGGCACAGAGAGGCATAAATGGACAACAGAAAGGACTTTAAATTTGGCCTCAGGAGTAGTTTAACATTGATTTTTTCCCCTTCCTAATGCCCCATATAACTTGATGGGAAGAGATCTCCTCCACAAGTTATGAGCTGGCATTCAGTTCTTGGAAGGAGACATGACTGTAACCTTGAGACAACCCACTGTACAGGTGCTTATGGAAGCAGTAGATTAATACCTCCTTTATGAGCCAGTCTCAAAACCAGAGAAGACAAACGGGGGGAGCCTTCTCCAAACCCTACAGGTCAAGTTTCCCTAGGTCTTGGCAGAAGGGAACCCGCCTGGCTTGGCCAGGGGACAACACCCAGTGGTGGTGCAATTAAAGGCGATGGCTATGGCTGTTCGCGTTTGGCAGTCCCCCCTCCCCCGGGGAGCAAAGGAAGGGATCAGAAAACACATTAACTGTCTCAGAGGAGATGGGATCCTATTTCCTTGCAAATCTCCATGAAGCACACCTTTGTTGCCCATCAAAAAAGCTGAGACTGGGGAGTACCGACTTGTGAGAAGTTAACAAACGGGTTGTAGATATCCACCCAATGGTGCCTAACCCCTATACCCTACTCTCCCTCCTGGGCCCCGAAAGAACTGTGTATACCATCCTAGATCTCAAGGATGCATTTTTCTGCATATATTTAGCAAGGGAATCTCAGCCCCTTTTTGCTTTTGAGTGGTCTGACCCACAAGAAGGTTTCCAAGTTCAGCTCACCTGGACAAGACTTCCCCAAGGATTCAAGAATTCACCCACCATTTTTGACAAGGCCCTACATAAGGATTTGTGTGAGTACAGAACCTCCAACCTGGGAGTCACTCGGTTACAGTATGTTGATAACTTGGCTAGTAGCCGCTGAGGACTATGAGTCATGTTTGTGGGGGACGAGAGCTCTCTTACAGACTCTGCAGGAAAAAGCATATCGGGTGTCAGCAAAGAAAGCACAGCTCTGTCAGAGCCATTCCACTTATCTAGGCTTTGATCTCCATGAGGGTGTGCGTTCACTGTCTGAGTCCAGGAAACAGGTGATCACCCGATACCCGTGCCACACCATGTCTCGACAAGTGAGGGAGTTTCTTGGGACGGTGGGTTACTGTAGGCTCTGCTACCATGGTTAGCAGAGATTGCCTGACCTCTCTACAAACTGACAAAAGGGGGGCTTGCTATGATAAGAGTGGACAGCTGAGGCCGAAGGAGCATTTCAGGAATTACAAACAGTTTTACTGAGTGCCCCAGCACTGGTCATCCCAGATGTTACCAAGCCCTTCCACTTGTATGTGGATGAAAAAGCAGGGGTGGCCAAAGGAGTTTTGACTCAGACTCTGGGGCCTTGGCAAAGGCCAGTAGCCTATCTTATCAAGAAACTAGATCCAGTAGCAGCTGGGTTCCCCCTTGCCTCCACATAATTGCTGCCACGGCCCTCCTGGTCAAGGGTGCAAGTAAATTGACTTTGGGTCAAAAGGCTATCAAGGGCCTTCTCTGGGCTCCACCAGACCAATGGATGATGAACACCTGAGTGACGGGGTATCAGGCCCTCCTCCTTAATGAACCAAGAATGGCCTTCCAGTCCCCAGCGGTGCTAAATCCAGCCACGCTGCTGCCAGAGGAGCTGGCTGATCACCCACACGACTGTGGGGAGGTCCTAACCCAAGTCACAGGAATAAGGCCGGATCTCAGAGACATTCCCCTCCCAGATGCCGAGATGACTCTGTTCACAGATGGGAGTAGCTACATGGTCAATAGAAAGAGGTATGCAGGGGCTTTGGTGGTTTCTTTTGAGCAGGAACTCTGGACAGCAGCCCTGCCACACAGAACATCGGTGCAAAAAATGGAGCTGACTGCATTCACCAAAGCACTGCAGATAGCCTAAGGTAAAACCGCCAACATCTGTATGGACAGCAGGTATGCTTTTGCTACTTTCCATATACATGTGGCTATTTATAAAGAAAGGGGCCTATTAACAGCAGAAGGAAAAGGAATTAAAAACAGAGGAGAAATATTGGCTCTCCTCTAGGCTATTTGGGACCCAAAAAAGGTGGCCATTATGCATTACCCAGGTCACCAAAAGGGGACTGATCTGATTTCAAAAGGAAACCAATTAGCAGATTAAACTGCAAAGCAAGCAGCCTGAGAAACATAAGAACTGGTTACACTCCTGGCTCCAGCCCTACCAGAAAAACCAAACTATTTAGAAGAAGATTTAAAGTATTTACAAAAATGGGTTAAATTGGACTATGAAGGGAACTGGGCTAAGACTAAAGCAGGAAAAATAATTCTTCTTCGAAGACTAGATAAGAAGTTAGTAGACCAGATACATCAGGGTACTCACTTGGGGATATGCAAACTCAAGGAACTTATAGACAAGCAGTTCCAGGTTTCTAAATTAGGGTGTATGGTTCAGGATGTAGTTGATAGATGTGCTCAATGCCAGACAGTTTATGTGGGAAGAACTAAAATGGGAAGAGGGAAAAGAGAAAGAGGTAAGGAACCCGGAATTTATTGGGAAATAGATTTTACAGAAATGAAACCTGGAAAATATGGGCACAAGTATATGTTAGTTTTTGTAGATACCTTTTCAGGCTGGGTAGAGGCTTTTTCTGTCAAACATGAGATGGTAAGAGTGATAGCCAAAAAGCTACTAGAAGAAATAATTCCTAGGTTTGGGCTGCCTCTTGCAATCGGGTCAGACAATGGCCCTGCATTTGTGAGTTCAGTCTCACAGGGATTGGCCAAGGCCATTGGCACTAATTGGAAACTACATTGTGGCTATTGGCCCCAGAGTTCCGGGCAAGTAGAGAGAATGAACTGGACTCTTAAAGAGACCTTGACAAAACTAATTCTGGAGTCTGGTGGACTCCAGAAGATCGGTTGATCTCCTTCCTTTCACCCTCCTCAAGGCAAGATGTACACCCTATTTAAACAAGGTGACCCCACTTGAAACAATGTTCAGGAGACCGCCCCCCCCCGCTCTGTCCTTGGCTACAAGAGGTTGCCCTAGCAAAAATGACTGATAATTCTGTACTCCAGTCACTGCAGGCATTACAGTCTATTTTTTAAAAAGCCCACGCAGGGATCCGGACTGCCCACACTGGGTCAGAGACAGAGGTGGAACCACATCCTTACCAACCCAAGGACTTGGTTTGGATATGTCGCTATCAAGTGGGAAACTTAGAGCCTCGCTGGAAGGGACCATTTACTGTCATCCTGACCACCCCCATGTCAGTAAAAGTAGAAGGCATTAGGGCCTGGGTTCACGCGGATCATGTCAAATGAGATGAGGACGAGGACGCCCCCCAGAGATGGAAGCCGCAGCCCACGGACCCTGCTGACCATGGACTAAAGCTAAGACTAAAAAACTTGTGAGTTTATTGTTGCTCCTATTGTTACCTGTCTATGTAAAGTATAGGCAGGAAATTAGATGAATGGAATTAGGAAAAATGCAAAAGGTCATACAAAGCGGTGAATGGCTAACTCATCAGCCGACTGTGCACTACTGTTGCTTTTGGCCCCTACATTGTAAATGCTCTAATGTCATTTGTACAAAAGAAAATTAGAGCGATAAAATGTTAGTCTTACGGGACGCCTGGGTGGCTCAGTTGGTTAAGCAGCTGCCTTCAGCCCAGGTCATGATCCCAGCGTCCTGGGATCGAGTCCCACATCGGGCTCCTTGCTTGGCAGGGAGCCTGCTTCTCCCTCTACCTCTACCTGTCACTCTGTCTGCCTGTGCTCGCTCTCGCTCCTCTCTCTCTGACAAATAAATAAATAAAATCTTAAAAAAAAAAAAGTTAGTCTTACAAGCTCAATATAAGCCCTTACAACAGGAGAACATAGAACTGGCTAAAAAGTCAAGGATTTGACTAATTTCCAAGGAAAAGGGGGGAATGTGAGGGCCTGTATGAGGGCCTCGTTAGCCAGAGGAACTTACTTGCAAACCCCGGATATAGGGGTGGGCCAGACCAGATGGAGACATCCAATCAGTGGAGTGTTCATATATTTACTGTGGTCAGTTGAAATTCAACTGGTCACCCGTATTGCTGACCGAGCACGACTGTGCAGCTTTCCCTGTGTGTTGCAATCTCATTGGCCACCTGTGTGTGGGCTGGGCTCCACCGCCTCTTTAAAGGTTGGTTTGTGAGGCTGGATGGGTGGGAGTAGTAGTAGACGTTGGGGGTAGTCCTTGGGGTAGTCGTTGGCCTCGTCAGGGTCGTTGTCTGGGGAGCATCGTTGTCCGGAGAATGGCCTTGTCTGGGGAGTGGCTTCGTTAGGGTCGTCGTCATCGCCTCTTTGTAAAACATGGCCCCTACCAGTCGGTTTGGTTTTCGATGCTTGGCGCGAAATAAAGCTTTGCTTGACTTTCACTTTGCATCAGCCTCGCTCCTTTGATCACGGACACTAACAATTTCTTTGGAAGAGGGATGAAAGAGAGAGAAACCGAAGCAGACCGAGCAGGGAGCCCAAGGTGGGGCTCGATCCCACAACCCTGAGATCATGACCTGAGCAGAAACCAAAAGTTGGACTCTTAAACAATTGTGCCACTGAGGTGCCTCCCTCAGTACTCTGAACACATCACACTGCTCTCTTCTGGCCTGTGAAACGTGTGCTGAATAATCTGCTGGTAGCCTACTGGGTACACTTCCCTGCACATAATAAACAGGTGTTCTGCTGCTGCTTTTTATCATTAATTTTTGACATTCAAATTATAATGTGGCTTGGTGTTGGGGTCTTTGAGGTGGTCTTCTTAGAGTCCTATGACCCCTCCAGCAGCCCTGAGGAAGAGAGGCGTCCAGGGCCATATCCCCATGGACTTGCTCTAGGTTTTGTATCCCACTCTGAAAAGGTTTCTGTTTGGGTGTCCTCCACTTTCTTAAATTTTCAGTAACATTTACACACTCTGATCAGTTTCACATTGACATCCTCGACGTAGGACTCTGTAAGCGACAGACACTGACACTGGCCCCAGGTCCTCCTTTATTTCTTTCTTGACTGTTATTCTTCCCTGGGACATCTTCTGCTCCTTCTTTTCCACTTTGACCCCTGTGTTCATGGTCAGTGTCTTTTGAACTATTCCCTTGAGCTTGTACTAGTCCAATCCTGTGGTGGTGTAATGTCATCTTCTGTTCATTATTGTGTTGTTTGTCTGAATAAAGGAAGAGAGAGAGAAGGAGGGGAGGATGGAAGGAGAGAAGAGGGGGGAAAGGAATGCATGAGTCCTTGGGAATATGGACTATGTAGGCACAGAATGGCTAACACCATGGGGACCTACCAGTCATCCCCGTGGCACTCTGGTCCTGTGTCAAGTCAGGCATGAAAATAAAATTGGGAGTAAAACATGTAATTGGCCATTTTAAGACATTGCGTTTATCTGGGGCACCTGGGGGGCTTAGTCAGTAAAGCAACCGACTCTTGATCTCAGTCAGCTCAGGTCTCCATCTCAGGGTCATGAGTTCAGGTTTCATGTTGGGCTCCACACTGGGCATGGAGCCTAGTTAAAAAAAATTAAAATATTGTCTTCATTTTAAAAATGTACTGACTGTTACAGCAGAAATTTATAGGTTTTGTTTAGCAACCTCAAAACATCCTTGATATTTATATATTTCTATAAATATAAATATATATGTAATATAATTACATATGTAATATAAATATGATAAAAATTTAAATGTCCATAATTAATACAAATAACCAACTCTAAAATATTTTTATTTGAATAAAAACTCCAAAATAGTGCATTAAATTATCCCTTAGCATCACACTTAACTTTTACAAGAAGGCTCGTGAAAAATGTGTTTGTACCTAATTCAATTAATTAAATTATTGGGGTACTTGAGATGAAGTTCCACTTATTATGAATCAAAGTGGGAACCAGTAGTTTTGTCCATTGCAAGAATGCAGAACCTACATTCCAAAATGGAAAATGTGATATGATGCTTCTTTGAAAATTCAAAGTGTTTTTCCAATTTATATGATTTTATTTTATAATTATTGGTTTTATTAAATGGGGCTATATTTTGATGACTATCACCAGCATGAGCATGAAGGTGAGGGAACCTCTCCTACAGATGGGCTGTCCCCCATCCGTGCTTGGAGAGGTAGCCCCTGCAAACTCACTGAGCTAAGTCTTCTCTGTCCCACAATACAATGTTTTGGTTTAATTTTTAAAAATGTCTATTGTTTTGGGGCACCAGGGAAGCTGAGTGGGTTAAGCCTCTGACTTCAGCTCACTTCATGATCCCAGGGTTCTGGGATCAAGCCCCACATCGGGCTCTCTGCTCAGTGGGGAGCCTGCTTCCTCCTCTCTCTCTGCCTGCCTCGCTGTCTGCTTGTGATCTCTGTCTGTCAAATAAATACACTCTTTGAAAAAAATATATTGTCTATAAAAATGGTGTATGAGTGACTCATGTTTAAAAATGTCATGTTATGTTTAGTGATGTGTCCTTTTATTTTCAGATATTCAGAATGACTCATGAACGTTTGTAAGTGAACAACATTCTGTAGAATTGATTCTCTTTGACGAGGCCTGAAACTGAGTTTCCAGTCCACACATTCCCATTGTAAGTCATCCTTGTGACAGAATGCACTCTTACTTATCACATGGACTTCACATTTATCATGAGGGGGCCTCTTGATCAACAGTATAGCCCATTGTTTGAACCATGTTGGCTGTTTTTGGGTGCCTATCGGTAAATTCCATGTGACACATGCCATATGATGGGTAAGGTCTTACCCTCTTTCTTTCCAGACACTTCCCCAGAGAATACCTCCCCCATGCTCCACTTCCTCCTTCCTGACTGTGAGCTTCCTTGTCTCTAGTTTCCTAAGCAGACCACAGTAAGATGAGGCTATTCCTGCTGAAATGTGTTCTTTTCATGATAGCTGGAGTGAGAAGGTGAGGGGAGCACTGTCAGCTCTGGGAAGGCCAAGCCATGTCTGTCCTCTTGTGTTTCATCCCAGCACCTCGTGGGTGTTACACCCTTGTTAAATGAAAAGAAAGTGTACTTGTGGGAACAAATGGAAATTAAGTCAGGGCAGTGTGGGTGTAGGGAAGGAAGGTAATATGGGCGGAATGGCCTTTTAATGACAAAACTGTATTTTCCAAAGCCAAATCACTGCCAAGGAAGGGTCTGAAGCTACAGAAGATGGTCCGTATAAAACCAGTCTTCTGTGATATTCCACAGGAGCCATAATATTTACCTATTTTTTGACTTCATAAATATAGATTCATAAAAGACCACAAACAAAGTGTATTGAATTATGCAACAGGCAGATCAAAAAAAAAAATTAAATTCGTGATTTCCTATCTAAAATAGGGTTTTAATATTTAAATTAAAGGAGGATTGCCACATGTCTTGCAGTGAGCTGGTTCTTATCACTGCCACCTGTAAGCAGTCAGGAATCTGGCTCAGAAAGGATCACTGGCTAATGTTGCTGAGTGCAGGATGACAGGCTCTGTAAAGGGCCAGACAAGATAGCACACATTTTAGGTCTGTGGGCACCTGTGTTCTCTGCTACAATTCTTCATTTTTTTTTTAAAATGGACCTTTAAAAATTAGCTCATGGGGCCATACAGGCTGCAGAGTGATGTGGGTCATTTCAGATGAAGAGAAAGAAGTCTCACATTCCAGACTTCTGAAAGAAATCCCTCATTTTTATCTGTGCTGTTTTAACTCCTCTCCACTGAGCTTACGTTTGTTACCATTTAAGATTTTAATGAAACCACCAGGACTACTACAAGATATGTTGTTTGAAGTGATTTTGTTTTACTCCATTGATGAAATCTCTAGATTATAACTCAGTCCCCTTCTAGGCTTAGAGAACCTGTCAAAACACATGTTAAATGTGCCTTGTAAGATAGAATATGATGATTAGCTTGTGGTTGATTGTTCTAGGTACAAGTGTTAGGGATCTCACTGGAGAGGAAATGAAAACATTACAACAAAAGATTTTCAGCCCATTCTTTTGTGTATCTATAAATCCAGTAAATTTTTCACTACTCCATTTTGCCTGAGGGGAATGTTCCAAGAAATATAATCTAGGTTCTGTAGAGCAGTGGTTCTCATATGCAGTTATCAGACCAGCGGCATCGACATCATCAACATCACTAGGGGACACGTTAGAAAAGCAGACTCTCAGGTCCCACCCCAGGCCAGCAGAGTCGCAGTACTGAGATGGGGCCAGATCTGTGCTCACCCAAAACACGAGGACAATTCATTCAAATTTGACAAAGGGATATATTTAACTATGCAATGGAGAGTAATTGCTTGTTTCCATGATTTTTAGACACACTGCTGTGTTTACATATTTTCTACCATGTATGGGAACCGGAATCAAACTCCTGAATTTTCAAAAGGTGGCTGCATGAAATAAAGGATTCTTTAGAGTTGTGAATGTAAGGGGTTTACTGTAAACATTTTAGTTTGTCAGAGTGAAATGTAGATCCTGGTGTACATTGGCCCCAGGCTTTTGTGAAGTTAAATAAACCCAATGTCGTATCATCGTCTCAGAAGACACCAGCTTCCTGTTTCTTTGTCTTCCTTCTGCACCTTCATTTTTTGCACACACACATTTGAAAAAACTCTTTTTCAAATATTTGAGTGCAGCGTACACACAATGTTACATTAGCATCAGGTGTACAACATGGTGATTTAACGATTTTACAGGTTGTCCGATGTTCACCACCAGCGTGCGTGGCTGCCGCACATCCCCATGCAACTCGATCAGAATATCGTTGACTAATTTCCTGGCCATACCTTTCACACCATGACTTAGTCACTCACTCCATGACTGGAAGCCCAAACTTGCCGCTCCACATCACCCACTTTACCCATCCCCCACCCCACCCCTTTTATAGCCACCAGTTTGTTCTCTGCATTTATAGGTCTGGTTCTGCTTTCTGTTTGTTTATTCATTTCTTTTGTTTTTAGATTCCACGTATAAGTAAAATCATACGGTTTTTTACTTTTTAAGGACAGTAACATCTTGTCTTTTTACTTGTGCAATATGAGAAATACAAGAGATTCTTCTGGGTAGTATGAATCCCTTTGTATGTCTCCTGTTCTGTCTTTGATTGCTTTGACCAGTGTTCTTTTTACATTAATGACAAAATATAACTTTTTCAATAAAGAGAATGCAAGTTACATTGATAGTGGGAAAAATAAGGCTATCAGAGAGCTGAGGGACAATGGCAACTTCGTGGCCATGATATGCCACTGTGGGGAGTGACTTCAACTGTTTTACCAATCTTTGTTGTCTACAGGATGAGAAGTGGCCAGTATAAAGGCAGAAGCAATTGGACTTAGTCAGTAGAAGTATTTCTAGTTTATATATGTTAGGGAAAATGTCAGAAAAGGCAAAGAGTAGAGGTTAGGGATCTCAACTATGGGTATTGGGGTGGATGGGCAGCACCGTTTTTTCCCCTCTGCACTAAACAGACTGGAGATATATTATGTTTCCGTGTGTTTGTGTCAATTTGCTCAATTCAGTGCATGAGTAAAGATGTATTATACTTAGATTATTTTCTAATTTCTCCCGCTATAGGATCCGAGATGGTTAACTTTGATGGGAAAAGCTTCTTGCTATACACGTTTAATCAGAAATCCATGAGTCCAGCAAAAGATGTTATTTCTTTGAAATTTAAAACCAGGCAGACTGACGGGATTCTACTCCACAGAGAAGGACAAAACGGCATACATGTCACCCTGCAGTTAGTTAGAGGAAAGCTCATCTTATTGCTTAATTCAGGTAAAAAGTTCCCAGTGGGTGTTTTCAAAAATATACCTCTTTAGATGGAAGTATCTTTTTATGCTTAGTTTTTCACAGTTAAGTAGCTAATTTATCCTGAAACCAGAACACTTTCAAGAAAGAAAGAAGACCCTAGAAATAATTACTCTGGAGCAAGAGGCATGAAACAGAATGGTCTGGGAAAATGGAAGCGTGGTTGCTCCACAGTTGAGGTGTACTATAGAGAACACCCATGTATCCTGAATGTACTTTACTGTAAGAAGTTTTATAGCTTGATTAGTATGTAAGACCATTTGTGCATGTTCAGTAAACAACCTGATAGTATTGTAAAGACAAGGGGTGGATCCCTGAAACTGTGAGTTGGTGCTCTCTGTAAGGTTCTCAGGAGCCATGAGGCCATGTGCTTCATGAGGTTCTTGGAAGAAGATACTTCCAAGAAAACCAAAAATGCAATAATTAACAATAATAAACACAAGAAAGGTAGAAGAAATCATTCCTGAGTGAGAGAAGGTTGTATATGAGGCTGAGGTAAAGGCAGTTGACCAGTTATCTGGATAGAAGTGTGCAAGGAAAGTGACTGGGGGACATGTTGACCTCCCACAGGGCAGCCATGGCATTGAGTTGGCCTCGCACATGGCAACCATGGTACTGAGTTGGCCTCCCACACAGCAGCCATGGTACCGGGTTGGATGGATGGTTCATTTGCTTCGCCTGTCCTTGTAGGCCATGCTAACCTGCCCTCCTCTGATGCCCATGCGACCCTCACCCTGGGCAGCCTGCTGGATGATGAGCACTGGCATTCTGTCCTTATCGAGCTCAGAAACACCCATGTCCACTTCACCGTGGACAGGCACAGTCAGCATTTCCAGGCTGAGGGCAAGTGCGACTACTTGGATCTTGATTATAAGGTATGAACATTTCTTTTCAAGTATTACAGATTTTGTTATTTAAACGCAACATAGGGACGCCTGGGTGGCTCAGTGGGTTAAGCCGCTGCCTTCGGCTCAGGTCTGATCTCAGGGTCCTGGGATCGAGCCCCGCATCGGGCTCTCTGCTCAGCAGGGAGCCTGCTTCCCTCTCTCTCTCTCTCTGCCTGCCTCTCCATCTACTTGTGATTTCTCTCTGTTAAATAAATAAATAAAAATCTTTAAAAAAAAAAAATAAATAAACGCAACATAACCTTTTAAGAAAATATCTCTACACAGAAATTCCCATTGCTAGTAATTTGGAATTCTGGTGAAACGTTTCTCACGGGTGATGTCAGCCCAGAGAGAGACCCACGTGCATTGTTGAGATGTTTTATCACTCATAGGTGTGAGTTCTCCCCTGGGGGGAAGTAGTTGTTGAATTCGGAAAGTGTGTGGATGAAGAGCTATCAGTATGACAGGTGGCACAGTAAAATACATGTGTCCAGACGGCTTTCCATGTTATCTCTGGTGTTGGCTGTGACCTATTCCTTAGGAGATCTCTGTGTTTTAGGGAAATTGTAAACAGAATTAGCAATCCAGGGTGCTTGGAGAAGTAAGCACCTTACATTCCAACCTGCTTTTTCAAGGAACAAGAGAGCCATGGTCAGGCAAATCAAAATACTGTTTCTAGGGACATTTAAAGGCTTAACGCATCCCTGGCATGTTGCCCGCACGTATCTAACTGGCACTGGAGAACACCTTTTGTTCTGCAAGTTCTGCTCAGCACATTTATCAGAGCAAAGGGGATTATTTCAACATTCATTTAGTGTAAGTGGCCTCAGCCAAGGAGGCCAGCTGCAGAGCCTGGTCCTGAATGAGATTATCGATGCCTTCATTAGTCTAACCCATCAGCAGTGTCCTGGCAAAGACTTGGAGCCTGAAGCTGGGTTCTAGAAAGGTTGTAAAGTAGAATGTTATCATGGTTAGCCGCCTTGTCACCCAGATCAAGAGTGACTATGGAAATGAACAAACAACATTCCCCATCAGCTGAAGTGACATAGCCCTTTGAGTAGCAAATTTTGAGAAGGGGTATTTAACTTACTTATCTAAATTTAATAAAGAAAGAATTGGTACATCTATGTCTAAAAATTCACCTGAAATTAACATGTTAATGTTAAAATAATGCCAGATAGATTGGAGGCAATTATCCTATAACTGCTGAGAATACGTGTTTTAGGCAATCAGAAAATCATTAAACAATATTACTTATGTCCTTTTTTTCTTTCTAAGATCAGCTTTGGGGGGATTCCTGGACACGGAAAATCAGTGGCATTCCCACAAAAAGACTTTCATGGTTGCTTTGAAAATCTCTACTATAATGGAGTGGATCTCATTGATTTGTCCAAGAAACACACACTGCAGATCCTCGTCATGGTAAGAGAGTTACACACGAGGTCAACAGAGCAGGGAACTGCAGCTTGTCTGATGGACCCAGTCTAGAATGTGCCTCTTCTGAAGGCAGGGAAAGTGCCAATCACGTACACCTTTTAGTTTGTATTTGACTTAATTCACTAAATATTAACTTGATTTTTAAATTTAACTTTTTAAAATTTTAGTTCTAGTCACTCACATACAGTGTAGTATGAGCTTCCGGTGTGCAGTTCAGGGATTCAGCAATTCCCTGCGCCACCTGAGCTCCTCACAAGTGCCCTCCTCTATCCCCATCACAGGCTTCTTAATTTTTACAGGTGTGTGGAAACAGATGCACACTTTCACAAATGTGTCATGGTGCATCTGAATAAAGACTTTTTGGGGAAGGGTCTCTGTTGGGATTGATTTCCTCTTGCTCCTTTCTCCTGTTACTGAACTCCTAGCTCAGTGCCTGTCACTCGCTCAAAAGGCCAGTACTCGAGAGATGAATTTGGATTGGAAAGGAATTTGAGCTTAATTTAATTTGAGGCCAAGAACTTGGGGAGAAGGTGGACTCTTGTGCAGAAGCCAACTGCTGGGTTTCTACCCAGGCCAGCGATTTGCAGAGGGGTTAGGAGTGGGTCAGTGAAGGGTGGGAGTGGTCTGCTGCATCTCTCCATCCCGGGCAGACTCCGTGGTTGTGCCGGCCACAAACCCCATCTTCGTGCTCAGGGTCTATGCCTCGGGGGTCTGATGCCTGTTTGCTGATGTTCATGGGCACCCCATTGTTCTGCAAAGGGAGGCCAAGGCCCACAGATACACAAAGGGAGGTTAGTAAAATCAGTCCTGTGACCTAAGAAAGAAAAAGATTTGCCAGAAAACTTGCTTGACTCTTCAGAAGGTGGATGTGGCATCGAACAGGCGACTGGGCACATTTGGGACCTTCTCACCCCAAGGCCAGGGGTCTGTCTTCTGTGGATCTGGGGACTTAGGTCAGCGAGTAAGGAGCATGTTATCTCAAAGCAGGTGGACCCCTCAGACGGGTTGGACTGTTGTCAGGCTTCCGTCCCTTCACGCGGCTGCAGGCCGTTCCCTGGACTAGAGTGTTACTGAGCTAGCATCTGTCCTTCCACATTTGGTTCCTTAGAACCGAATCCTCTACAATCAGTGCACCCATCTTTGTGAATATTGATGCCTCCATATCGAGCGTCGTTTATAGAAATGGGATTGTTTTATGTGTCCTTTTCTCCATCTCCATTTTCCAACTCAGTGAAAACTGTGGGAATGCTTTTTTTTTAAGGTTTGTTTATTTTAGAGAGAGAGCATGAGGGAGAGAATGAGAGAACACCTCTCAAGCAGACCCCCTACTGAGCTCGGAGCCCTACATGGGACTCAATCCCAGGACCCTGAGACCATGACCTGAGCTGAAATCAAGAGTTGGTCACTCAGCTGACTGAGCCACCCAGGTGCCCCAATTTATAAGAGAGTTTTAAGGTTGATAGATCTCCCTATGTCATTCATGATTCAAATGTTTTCTCAGATTAACCAATTTTCTATGAAATATAAGATCATGTTATATTATATTATATATATTATATAATTATATAATATTATATAATTATATATAATATTATATAATTATATATAATATATCATATCTTTTATATTAAATGTTATGGGCCATGTTGAGTATATAAATGCCTTTATTGGTACATAGCCAATGTCTCGGTGTATTTTTTGAATAGCTTTGTAGTATTTGTTCCTGCTTTGAAATACTTCTGAAACCCTAAACTCTAGATACAGTCTCAAGGATTTTCCTGTAAAAAGTTTTAATGTAGTTTCATTTACTTATTTACTTTAAAATTGAAAAAAAAAAAAAAAGTCTTCTGTCTGGGCTTTACTCTGTGCAGATCAGTAGTTATTTTAGGTCTCGCGGGTTCCCATTCGTGCCTGAGCTGTTTAGTGATCAGACCCAACCTCCGCACACAGGATTGAATCTTACCACCCACCATGTACTGGCTGTACCTGTGGTCTCGGATCTTTCAGTGGGTCAGTCACTGGGCTCCACTGCTGTGTCTACTCCATACCAATGCTGTACTGACTTGATTACAGTGCTTTTAAGGTATATATTTTTGAGAGGAAGGGCAATGTTTGGGCACATATTCCTCTGGAATTTATGAAAATTTATCTAAAATTTTTTAAAAGAATTTATTTACTTGAGAGAGAGAGAGAGCACACATGGGGGGGGGGGAGATAGAGGAAGAGGGAGAAGCAGACTCCCTACTGAGTCCTTGATCCCAGGACCCTGAGATCATGACCTGAGGTGAAGGCAGAGGCTTAACACACTGAGCTCCCCAGGTGCCCCACTTAATTGGAGTTTTTTTAAGAACTTAAGTTCCTTCCTCCCAAACACTATGATTAAAGGTAAGTTTGCTCCTGGAGCAGTAGATATAATGTAAAGCTCAAAGGTGTGTTTTTTAGTAAAATAGAATGAAATAAAAACAACAGGCAGCTGGCAGGTCAGAGGTCAGGCTGGGGAGAGTGTGCTGATTGTCACAGCCCATGGGAGCCTCTAAGAGGCAGGCAGCCTGCTCAGGCCAGCCATACCCCTGCCTCAGACGGGCCGAAGCTCATGGCCTGCCTGAGCCAGATGTTTGAGTCCCCTGAGTAATGGGCGTGTAAGCATTTACACAGCCAAGCGGAGTGCAGGAAGGTTCCTGGAGCTGCTATCTGTGGTGCTGGGCTTCATGCCGCATGTAAAAAGCCAGTGCCTTGAGGTATAAGAAATCTGTCTCCTCTGTTGTGGCCTGTACCCAGCGCAAGGCCTGGGAAAGACATGTCTCAAGTTTCCTTTGCCAATGCCCAGAAATAGAGGAGACAGAACTGCCCTGAAAGCCTCAGAAAGAGGTTTGTCCAGCCAGGGTAGTGTCACAGTTTGAGGGACCTGTCAGGTAAATCTGGATTGCAGCTGGATGGGGAAGCCTAGTTCTTAAGTCCTCAATTGCTGGAAGGTTGATAGGAAACTGCACCTCTTGGAAAGCTCGCTGCTCATGAAAGCATCCCTTCTGCCCCTTCCTAAAACTTTTTCCACTGTATTTACAGGGAAATGTGTCCTTCTCATGCTCACACCCACAAATTGTGCCCGTGACTTTTCTGAGCTCCAGGAGTTACATGGCTCTGCCAGGCACCATTGGAGAGGACAAGGTGTCAGTCGCTTTCCAATTCCGAACGTGGAACAGGGCAGGGCTGCTGCTGACCACACGGGCCAGTGGCTCTCGTCCTCGTTCTTAATGATGGAAAACTCGGGCTGAGTCTCTCCCAGCCGGAACACCCGGCGAGGGACATCACAGCAGGTAATAGGTATTTGCTGTGACTGCACGGTCCTTCTGTCACCTCTGCACTGAATGAACGACTGAATCAGTAAGATACTCATAATCCTTCTAGAGGGAATTAGAGTTCACTTACCTTTGAACTAGATTCCTCCAGGCTGTTGGTATGTGAGTCAGTGTAAGCCGAAGTTAGCTGCAGATCACATATACCTCTCAAAAAGTTTAAAAAATAACCTTGCTATCAACTGATGATGTGGAGTTGGCAGTCCACTTGAAACACTGGAGAACAGTATCCTAAGTCAGAGTCCTGCGAAAAGAGGTTCCTTATACCATATTTTGAGCCTATACACACACCAGTCATATTTGAAGTTACGATTTTTCCTGGATTTTCTGTTCCTTTGGGAATCCCTGTTTTGGATAAGGCTTCTTATAACTGTGGGTGAATGTTCTGCTCGGCTTCCAAGAAGGACCCATGTTTCTAAACTCCCTTCTGGGGTTGTGTTATCCTCAGAGTCTGGGGACTCTTTTGCATTAGAGTGCTGGTTAAAATGTAAAGCTAGGTAGGTGTCATTCCACGAGTGTTGACTACAGAAGGAGCACTTTGCCTGACCCAGATTACCAAGTCAGGATGGAAAGCCAGGAATAAAACGTAGCTCTTTGTTTCTCTTTATAAATAAAAGAAAAAATCTGACCAATGGTGTAGGGAGTTTCCTTGTGGACCTCAGCAGATGGGCACAACCAAGTCAGATTTTGGAAATTGCTTCACTCTTGGTTTGTGTAGATTTACAAGCTGCGTGTCTTATTAATGAAGAGATGGTGCTTTGCTGTTGCTTCACGTGAGTACACACCGTTCTCCCTTCCAACATACTTGGAGTAGTTATTTAACTTTTTTTGAAGGCTGGCACTGAAATATTATAGAAATATTTTATTGAATTGATTTTTTAAGCTTTCACTGGGTAACGCATTAATTTTTGGAAGCAAACCAGAGGTGCATTTTTCTTGCTGCTTTTTAAAGAAGCATCTGAGGGGTGGGGCACCTGGGTGGCTCAGTGGGTTGAAGCCTCTGCCTTTGGCTCGGGTCGTGGTCCCAGGGTCCTGGGATCGAGCCCCACATAGGGCTTTCTGCTCAGCAGGGAGTACGCTTCCCCCTCTCTCTGCCTGCCTCTCTGTCTACTTGTGATCTCTGTCAAATAAATAAACAAAATCTTTAAAAAAACAAATAAAGAGAAGCATTTGAGGTTTTTTTTCTTTTTTTCTTTTTTTTTTTTAACCTTTGAAATACAGGCCTGCCTCTGAGATACTCAGGTCTGGTTCCAGACCACCCCAGTACAACAAATATTGCAATAAAGCAAACAAAATGGATTTTTTTTTGCTTCCCCATGCATATAAAAGTTACATCTGCAGTATACCATGGTCTAAATGTGCAGGAGTTTAATGTCTGGAAAAACAATATACGTGCCTTAATTTTAAAAAATACGCTATTGCTAAGAAATGGTGTCACATGAGCCTTCAGCGAGTTGTAATCACAGATCACAGATCAGCATCACAAATGTCACAGTGATAAAAAAAAAGTTTGAAGGATCGTGACACAGAGACAGAGAATGAGCAGATGCTGTTCGAAAAATGTCCCCGAGAGACGCGGTCTGGGCAGCGGGCCACAAGCCTTCAGCTGGAGAAAGGCGCGGTGTCTGCAAAGCACAGAAAGTGAGCAAGAGGAAGCAGATGGCAACTGGTTTTCACTCCAAACCTTGGATGAAGTGCGAAAGCACCTACCAAACCAAGAACCAAAGTTTAAAGGCTGAGTGAGTCGTAATCATGCCAAATGCCAGGAAAGGACACCCAGTTACCATTTATCATGCTTCCAGGTTTTGGGTCGTTTTTCCAAATAGTTACCTCACTGTGTTTGTGAAGGGATCTAGAAAGGTCCAGAGTGTACAATCTAGTGTCTGTGTGCTTGTGGAACTGGGCCAGCGGAGCGTGGTGGGAACAGAAGGTCAGTGAGGGGAAGGGGAACATGTGTTCCCTTTCTGTAGGAAAAGATAAAGTCCATCCTTTCCCAAAGGGACTTGACTGCCCAGGGCAGTGTTCTCTGTGATCAGGTTGGACTTGACACAAGCTGGTGGGAGGGATGTGTGAGAAGACTCACCTCCCAGGTCCATTTCCAGACCCTCCTTTGTGCTGCTAGGCCTGATGAGCTCAAAAAGTGCCACCCATGTTCTCCCCAAGCCTCGGGTCCTCCTTGTTGGAGTGACACTAGTGTGACCAATGGTAGAAACAATGATGTTGAGCTACAGACCATGAGCCCAATGCCTGCTAGTCAGCTGTCACTCCAAAACCTTTAGTTCTCATTATTCCAGAACTAGTCCCGAGACCATCCCTGGCCCCCCAGACTGAAGCCTTTGTGGAGTTGGGGGGTGGGTGGGAGAATAAGCATCGTGTTCCCAGTAGCACAAATAAAAATGCCCCTGTCCCTCCCTTCTCTATCCATCCTTTGACTGTAGTGCTGTCGGGGAGACAGGCCATCCTTCTGTCAGAAGTGGTAGAAGACACACAAAAGAAACACAAAGGGTGAGAATTATAATGGGGAGAAACAGAATGATCATAAAAGCAGGCATTTCACTTTTAAATGAGAATATCAAATTTTATTAAAAACAGTCTTTTATTATAGAGGTAAATAGCATCTATTACCCATTCAAGAAGATATTCTGGAGTGTTTTCTGCAAGTTCTCCCAGGAAAAAAAAACTCTATGTCCTAAATAGATGGGTAAATGGAGGGGGCAGGGAGAGGACAGGAGGGAATTTTAACATCAGATTTTATTTATTTATTTGGCAGACAGAGATCACAAGTAGGCAGAGAGGCAGGCTGGGGGTGGGGGGAAGCAGGCTCACCACTGAACAGAGAGCCCGATGTGGGGCTCAATCCCAGGACCCTGGGATCATGACCTGAGCCAAAGGCAGAGGCTTAACCCACTGAGCCACTCAGGTGCCCCATTAACATCAGATTTTAAGTGGATGTGGTTCTTTCCTGACAGATAGTTAGGTAAACTTTAAAATAAATACTGAATGACAAGAGTGGAAGGGACACTCCCAGATTCTTGTTTGTGGATTCCTTCAGCTCCAGGGCTGGTGGATTTCCTTTAGGACCAGTGTCATAATGTAGGTCTTGAGTATCTAACCGCAATCTTCTGGATTCTGTGTCAGCTTTCTCATCATTGCTCATGAACCTATCCTATGTGGGGTCTTTGCAACAGTTCTGGATTCACAAATGTGACACAGAAAGTTAGAGATGGGTGTACATGGCAAAGAGCTAAAGTCCCTGAAAGGGAGTGCTGGGAAGTACCATCGCTCCTATTTCACAGTCTGAGAGGAGCGGAGGCATCGTGATTTTTACAGTAGGGTCTATGACCTTCTGGGTCAGGCCAGAAACATATTTCCCATGCACGTGGGTCTTGAATCCATGTCAACATCACTGATGAGAAATGAAGCCAAGACAAAAAAAGATGTATTTTCATTTTTAATTGCAGTATCATTGACATATTAACAAGCATTGGAGGGACATGGATTTACGGGGTTGATTGGGTTCCTTGGGCCAAACTCTGATACTAAATTAAATATGCCTGGTTAACTTTCCACCAGAAATATGGCCGTATTTTCTTTGGGGCTGATCCCCCATGAGCTAGAAAATAACTTCTGACCCTTGCAGGTTGACTTCCAAACTTAGAGGGCTCTAAGCAGTCAGCACCTTTCTCATTTGCAAGAGGTATAGGCTAATCTATCAGGACAGTTCCCCAAGACAATCAAATTAGAGTCAGGCAGGATCATGTGCAAGCTTGGGCAAGACATCAAAGACATCAAAAGAGTCTCACTTTGTTGTTTTTCAATGAGCTGAAGCATTTGTTTATGACCTTTTTCCCTGTTGGGCAAGACAATTTCTAAATATTCCAATTGTTCACTGTGCTCCTTCAGAGCAGCAGGTGTCTCTGGGGCCATGGCCTCCCTGTGGAGGGGAGGAGTCCCTTGCTTTTGAACGAATGACTAAATTTGGCCAGTGGAATATGGGCATGAAGGCAAACACAATTCCCTCATCCAAAGTTAATGTTAACATTTAAAAATATTACCTACTGGTTTTTGTCCATTTTTAGACAGTAATTGAGTATGCACACACACACACACACACACACACACACACACACACTTTAATGTGATGCTTTCTAAACGTTACATTCTGTTCAATGAATTTTCATGTTGTAGTAATACTTAAGTTGCTGATACATTTTTTCTAAAGAGTTACATCAATATATATGATATATTTTTCCAAATAGTCTACCAAGATTATATATAATAATAATATGTTATAGTAGGGATGAGGTTTTGTTTTTATAACAACAATTTCGGAAAATATTACCCTTCTCAACATCCTAAAATACTAACGAACTAGAAGACGGGGAAGTACGCCCTGTGCCAGGGGACTAGGATATTTGATCATTTCAAGCTCGTTCAGGATCCTGTTGTGTTAGTCTGTTAAAACCGTAGCACTGGGAGAAACTAAGATTGTGCTGTCCAAGGCAGAATGTTTAGACTGTCCACTCTTGATTCTTCCTCCCCCTCTCAATTCAGCTTTCTTTCTTTTCTCTTTTTTTCTCCCTGTACTTTTCTGATTTATCTGAGCAATGAGAAAGTGAAACACAGCCATTGCCGCATGCACATATGTCTTAATACTCTTAACTGATCACAGTAATTTTTGCTAGAATATAATTTGTGTTAGAATGTGACTGAGCAATCTATGACTGCGGGAGGTCAGAGGCAAGGGCCCTCTGGAACCACATATTTACTCAATGAGCCTCACTCCACAGGTAATCCCTTCCTCCTAGAGAAACATGACCAGGATACCACATGATCTCTTTGCCTGTTAAGAAACCCCCAAGCCGATGTCCATTATCACCACTGCTATTCAACATCATACTAGAGGTCCTAGCCTCAGCAATCAGACAACAAAAGGAAATTAAAGGCATCCAAATCGGCAAAGAAGAAGTCAAATTATCACTCTTCGCAGATGATATGATACTATATGTGGAAAACCCAAAAGACTCCACTCCAAAACTGCTAGAACTTATACAGGAATTCAGTAAAGTGTCAGGATATAAAATCAATGCACAGAAATCAGTTGCATTTCTCTACACCAACAGCAAGACAGAAGAAAGAGATATTAAGGAGTCAATCCCATTTACAATTGCATCCAAAACCATAAGATACCTAGGAATAAACCTAACCAAAGAGACACAGAATCTATACTCAGAAAACTATAAAGTACTCATGAAAGAAATTGAGGAAGACACAAAGAAATGGAAAAATGTTCCATGCTCCTGGATTGGAAGAATAAATATTGTGAAAATGTGTATGCTACATAAAGCAATCTACACATTTAATGCAATTCCTATCAAAGTACCATCCATCTTTTTCAAAGAAATGGAACAAATAATGCTAAAATTTATATGGAACCAGAAAAGACCTCGAATAGCCAAAGGGATATTGAAAAAGAAAGCCAACGTTGGTGGCATCACAATTCCGGACTTCAGGCTCTATTACAAAGCTGTCATCATCAAGACAGCATGGTACTGGCACAAAAACAGACACATAGATCAATGGAACAGAATAGAGAGCCCAGAAATAGACCCTCAAATCTATGGTCAACTAATCTTCGACAAAGCAGGAAAGAATGTCCAATGGAAAAAAGACAGCCTCTTCAATAAATGGTGCTGGGAAAATTGGACAGCCACATGCAGAAAAATGAAATTGGACCATTCCCTTACACCACACACAAAAATAGACTCAAAATGGATGAAGGACCTCAATGTACGAAAGGAATCCATCAAAATCCTTGAGGAGAACACGGGCAGCAACCTCTTCGACCTCTGCCGCAGCAACATCTTCCTAGGAACAACGCCAAAGGCAAGGGAAGCAAGGGCAAAAATGAACTATTGGGATTTCATCAAGATCAAAAGCTTTTGCACAGCAAAGGAAACAGTTAACAAAATCAAAAGACAACTGACAGAATGGGAGAAGATATTTGCAAACGACATATCAGATAAAGGACTAGTGTCCAGAATCTATAAAGAACTTAGGAAACTCAACACCCAAAGAACAAATAATCCAATCAAGAAATGGGCAGAGGACATGAACAGACATTTCTGCAAAGAAGACATCCAGATGGCGAACAGACACATGAAAAAGTGCTCCATATCACTCGGCATCAGGGAAATACAAATCAAAACCACAATGAGATATCACCTCACACCAGTCAGAATGGCTAAAATAAACAAGTCAGGAAATGACAGATGCTGGCGAGGATGCGGAGAAAGGGGAACCCTCCTACACTGTTGGTGGGAATGCAAGCTGGTGCAGCCACTCTGGAAAACAGCATGGAGGTTCCTCAAAATGTTGAAAATAGAACTGCCCTATGACCCAGCAATTGCACTATTGGGTATTTACCCTAAAGATACAAATGTAGTGATCCAAAGGGGCACATGCACCCGAATGTTTATAGCAGCAATGTCCACAATAGCCAAACTATGGAAAGAACCTAGATGTCCATCAACAGATGAATGGATCAAGAAGATGTGGTATATATACACAATGGAATACTATGCAGCCATCAAAAGAAATGAAATCTTGCCATTTGCAACAACATGGATGGAACTAGAGCGTATCATGCTTAGCGAAATAAGTCAAGCAGAGAAAGACAACTATCATATGATCTCCCTGATATGAGGAAGTGGTGATGCAACATGGAGGCTTAAGTGGGTAGAAGAAGAATAAATGAAACAAGATGGGATTAGGAGGGAGACAAACCATAAGTGACTCTTAATCTCACAAAACAAACTGAGGGTTGCCGGGGGGAGGGGGTTTGGGAGAAGGGGGTGGGATTATGGACATTGGGGAGGGTATGTGCTTTGGTGAGTGCTGTGAAGTGTGTAAACCTGGTGATTCACAGACCTGTACCCCTGGGGATAAAAATATATGTTTATAAAAAATAAAAAATTAAAATAGAAAAAAAAAAAAAAGAAAAGAAACCCCCAAGCCACATATGTCCCAAGCCTCTCCTTTTCTCTCTGAGAGGCCCAGATGCCCTCTGTGGTCAGTCTCCATTGCCCAGCCAGCTAAATAACCTGGGGGGTTTCGGGTGAATTCAAACGTCAGGTGAAGTTTTGTAGGGTGTCTAAGATTGTGATTGTATTGTTTGTTTTCAAGCATGGCTCTGCATAGCTGCATCTATAGGGTTTTTTAGGAATTTCTTACCCAATTTTGTTTACTTCCACGTGCCAGATTAAGTGATGGGCAGTGGCATTCAGTGTCCTTCTCGTTGAAAGAAAATCACCTGAGCGTGATGGTGGATGGTGAGGCAGCCTCTGTGTCTCACTCCCTGCGTGGGCAGATTGATTCAGGGGACACCTATTATTTGGGCGGTAAGTGAAAGGAACCGGCGGTGCTGGCAACCAAACCATCCTTGTCTTTCCAGCTCCTGCCTTCTGAGACAACTGGCAATTTTAAATGAAGGTTAATAGTGAAGAGTGAGATTTCTCTTTCAGTTTAGTCAATGAAAATGTTGAGCAAAGACAGTAAATTCTTCTTAAGGATTTATTTACTTATTTTAGAGAGAGAGCATGAGTGGTAGTGACAGAGGGAGAGGGAGAGAGAATCCCAAGCAGATTCTCCATTGAATGTGGAGCCCGACATGGGGCTCGATCTCATCACCCTAAGATCATGACCTGAGCCAAAACCAAGAATAGGGTGCTTAGTCTACTGTGCCACCCAGGCGCCCCAGACAAAGATGGTAAATTATGGCCTAAAATGCAAGTCTATGGGGGGCCTTGTTTTAATGTGCATTTGCTAAGATTGGTTTTGAATTTAGCACTTGTTTTCACTTCAGTCACCTAGAAAGCTTCCAGAATGCTAGAGCCTGTCTCCATCCCTAGAGATCTGCTTTCTCTGGCTCTGACACCCAGGGAAACTCCAGGTGACTCTGTGCAGGCCACTCTTAGGGTCCTCACTCTCTGTCCTACCTTTTGTGCTTCACTGTAGAGTATTTTCGGAAGGCCAGATAACCCTTAGAACCTTTCCTTCAGGTGTTTTTATGCAACAGTTTCCTTGTTGCACGTGGGCGGTCTTTTTGTCAGCCGCTCTCCTCCCTGAGGGGCCCAGGTCCTCTGGTGTGGCCCGGGAGCCACCCATGGCAGCACCACTTTCAAGCTTGTCACAGATGCAGATATAACTCTCCTGACTTCCTGAGCCACAATCTGTATTTCCCCAAGATTCCCAGCTGCTCTGTTGCCCTAAACGTTCAGGAAGGGTCCTGTTACCCACTGTCTAGGCACAAGGACCCCGTTACCTACACCAAAGCAAGAGAGGAACTTAATGGCTACTGACACTCACTCACTACCTCGTGGTGAACTTTACCAAGACAACACCAGGCCATCACCCCAACTGCAGGAGACGGCGGGTTTGCTTGTTTGGTAGAACTTTGACCGAGTCTGTCCAGAATCCATGCAGCCAGGGAGGGGGAGCTCCTGAGGGTAACAAATGTCCATTCTGAGGTATCCGTGTGAAAAGTCTGAGCCACCAGCACTTAGGCCTGTCAGTTGTGAGTCCTCCTTCTAATCGTGGCTGGAAGCCATCCTTGCTCTTACTCCCGTTTTGCATTTTATGGTTGTTTCTTTCCAAAATAAGTTTGAGGCCATGGTGAAGATAACTTGATAACCCAAGAAGAAAGTATAAAATCCTCTGTAAGAATAGACAGTAAGCCCACAAACCGTGCATCAGGGTGTTCAATCTTTCAAGCCCCCTATAACCAGCACCGCTGTGAGCATTGAGAAGCAGCAGGAGCATTAGAACGTTGGTTTGCTCTCTATCACCTGCCAAATATGGTACACCTCTCACCCAGACAGGTTTTTAAACCTTTATGCTTATGATGGATTTTAGAGCTCTGCAGAGGAACCACTTCCTTCAAAACTAAATAAAGAATTTATCTGGGAGCTGTAACTTAAAACGTAAAAGATTTTGAAGCACTAAAAGGGACAGGAAGAAAAATCCTTGCTGTATTGTTTAATGGTGCAAAATGGAATGCTTGTTATTTTGTATTAAAAAGTTAAAAAAAAAAAAACTTTCTAAAACCACAGAGTCTTCTCTCATATTTGAGCATCGGGCATGTTCCAAATGTGCAATGCAGAGCTGCATGAGAACAGGTACTTTCCATAAATACTTACACGTTGATTTGATATAAAGTCACTATGTAATTCATGTATGAAATTTAAAATACTACTCATGTTTCCTGAAAGAGTGTTTGTTGGCTAACCCCCTAATGTACACAATTAAACACTACAATGCTTTTAGTGTCTCCCTCACTCCTCTAAATTTGTAATCTCCCAGTTAAGTATTGCCCAGTCCCCCTTTTTACTAATCTTTGTATTGCCTTTTTATGTTTTTTTTAAATTTTTTTATTTTTTATAAACATATATTTTTATCCCCAGGGGTACAGGTCTGTGAATCACCAGGTTTACACACTTAACAGCACTCACCAAAGCACATACACTACCCAGTGTCCATAAACCCACTCCCCTTCTCCCAACCGCCCTCCCCCCCAGCAACCCTCAGTTTGTTTTGTGAGATTAAGGGTCACTTATGGTTTGTCTCCCTCCTAATCCCATCTTGTTTCATTGATTCTTCTCCTACCCACTTAAGCCCCCATGTTGCATCACCACTTCCTCATATCAGGGAGATCATATGATAGTTGCCTTTCTCTGCTTGACTTATTTCGCTAAGCATGATACACTCTAGTTCCATCCATGTTGTCGCAAATGGCAAGGTGTCATTTCCTTTGAAGGCTGCATAGTATTCCATTGTGTATATATACCACATCTTCTTGATCCATTCATCTGTTGATGGACATCTAGGTTCTTTCCATAGTTTGGCTATTGTGGACATTGCTGCTATAAACATTCGGGTGCATGTGCCCCTTTGGATCACTACGTTTGTATCTTTAGGGTAAATACCCAATAGTGCAATTGCTGGGTCATAGGGCAGTTCTATTTTCAACATTTTGAGGAACCTCCATGCTGTTTTCCAGAGTGGCTGCACCAGCTTGCATTCCCACCAACAGTGTAGGAGGGTTCCCCTTTCTCTGCATCCTCGCCAGCATCTGTCATTTTCTGACTTGTTTATTTTAGCCATTCTGACTGGTGTGAGGTGATATCTCATTGTGGTTTTGATTTGTATTTCCCTGATGCCGAGTGATATGGAGCACTTTTTCATGTGTCTGTTCGCCATCTGGATGTCTTCTTTGCAGAAATGTCTGTTCATGTCCTCTGCCCATTTCTTGATTGGATTATTTGTTCTTTGGGTGTTGAGTTTCCTAAGTTCTTTATAGATTCTGGACACTAGTCCTTTATCTGATATGTCGTTTGCAAATATCTTCTCCCATTCTGTCAGTTGTCTTTTGATTTTGTTAACTGTTTCCTTTGCTGTGCAAAAGCTTTTGATCTTGATGAAATCCCAATAGTTCATTTTTGCCCTTGCTTCCCTTGCCTTTGGCGTTGTTCCTAGGAAGATGTTGCTGCGGCTGAGGTCGAAGAGGTTGCTGCCTGTGTTCTCCTCAAGGATTTTGATGGATTCCTTTCGTACATTGAGGTCCTTCAATTTTGAGTCTATTTTTGTGTGTGGTGTAAGGAAATGGTCCAATTTCATTTTTATGCATGTGGCTGTCCAGTTTTACCAACACCATTTATTGAAGAGGCTGTCTTTTTTCCATTGGACATTCTTTCCTGCTTTGTCGAAGATTAGTTGACTGTAGAGTTGAGGGTCTATTTCTGGGCTCTCTATTCTGTTCCATTGATTTATGTGTCTGTTTTTGTGCCAGTACCATGCTGTCTTGATGATGACAGCTTTGTAATAGAGCTTTAAGTCCGGAATTGTGATGCCACCAACGTTGGCTTTCTTTTTCAATATTCCTTTGGCTATTCGAGGTCTTTTCTGGTTCCATATAAATGTTAGAATTGTTTGTTCCATTTCTTTGAAAAAGATGGATGGTACTTTGATAGGAATTGCATTAAATGTGTAGATTGCTTTAGGTAGCATAGACATTTTCACAATATTTATTCTTCCAATCCAGGAGCATGGACCATTTTTCCATTTCTTTGTGTCTTCCTCAATTTCTTTCATGAGTACTTTATAGTTCTCTGAGTATAGATTCTGTGCCTCCTTGGTTAGGTTTATTCCTAGGTATCTTATGGTTTTGAGTGCAATTATAAATGGGATTGACTCCTTAATTTCTCTTTCTTCTGTCTTGCTGTTGGTGTAGAGAAATGCAACTGATTTCTGTGCATTGATTTTATATCCTGACACTTTACTGAATTCCTGTATAAGTTCTAGCAGTTTTGGAGTGGAGTCTTTTGGGTTTTCCACATATAGTATCATATCATCTGCGAAGAGTGATAATTTGACTTCTTCTTTGCCGATTTGGATGCCTTTAATTTCCTTTTGTTGTCTGATTGCTGAGGCTAGGACCTCTAGTACTATGTTGAATAGCAGTGGTGATAATGGACATCCCTGCCGTGTTCCTGACCTTAGCGGAAAAGCTTTCAGTTTTTCTCCATTGAGAATGATATTTGCGGTGGGTTTTTCATAGATGGCTTTGATGATATTGAGGTATGTGCCCTCTATCACTACAGTTTGAAGAGTTTTGATCAGGAAGGGATGCTGTACTTTGTCAAATGCTTTTTCAGCATCTATTGAGAGTATCATATGGTTCTTGTTCTTTCTTTTATTGATGTGTTGTATCACATTGACTGATTTGCGGATGTTGAACCAACCTTGCAGCCCTGGAATAAATCCCACTTGTCATGGTGAATAATCTTTTTAATGTATTGTTGAATCCTATTAGCTAGTATTTTGTTGAGTATTTTCGCATCTGAGTTCATCAAGGATATTGGTCTATAGCTCTCTTTTTTGATGGGATCCTTCTCTGGTTTGGGGATCAAGGTGATGCTGGACTCATAAAATGAGATTGGAAGTTTTCCTTCCATTTCTATTTTTTGGAACAGTTTCAGGAGAATAGGAATTAGTTCTTCTTTAAATGTTTGTTAGAATTCCCCCGGGAAGCCGTCTGGCCTAGGGCTTTGTTTGTTTGGAGATTTTTAATGACTGTTTCAATCTCCTTACTGGTTATGGGTCTGTTCAGGCTTTCTACTTCTTCCTGGTTCAGTTGTGGTAGTTTATATGTTTCTAGGATTGCATCCATTTCTTCCAGATTGTCTAATTTATTGGCGTAGAGTTGCTCATAGTATGTTCTTATAATAGTTTGTATTTCTTTGGTGTTAGTTGTGATCTCTCCTCTTTAATTCATGATTTTATTTATTTGGGTCCTTTCTCTTTTCTTTTTGATGAGTCTGGCCAGGGGTTTATCAATTTTATTAATTCTTTCAAAGAACCAGCTCCTAGTTTCGTTCATTTGCTCTATTGTCTTTTTGGTTTCTATTTCATTGATTTCTCCTCTGATCTTTATGATTTCTTTTCTCCTGCTGGGCTTAGGGTTTCTTTCCTGTTCTTTCTCCAGCTCCTTTAGGTGTAGGGTTAGGTTGTGTACCTGAGACCTTTCTTGTTTCTTGAGGAAGGTTGTACAGCTATATATTTTCCTCTCAGGACTGCCTTTGTTGTGTCCCACAGACTTTGAACCGTTGTATTTTCATCATTTGTTTCCATGATTTTTTTCAATTCTTCTTTAATTTCCCGGTTGACCCATTCATTCTTTAGAAGGATGCTGTTTAGTCTCCATGTATTTGGGTTCTTTCCAAACTTCCTTTTGTGGTTGAGTTCTAGCTTTAGAGCATTGTGGTCTGAAAATATGCAGGGAATGATCCCAATCTTTTGACACTGGTTGAGTCCTGATTTAGGACCGAGGATGTGATCTATTCTGGAGAATGTTCCATGTGCACTAGAGAAGAATGTGTATTCTGTTTCTTTGGGATGAAATGTTCTGAATATATCTGTGATGTCCATCTGGTCCAGTATGTCGTTTAAAGCCTTTATTTCCTTGCTGATCTTTTGCTTGGATGATCTGTCCATTTCAGTGAGGGGAGTGTTAAAGTCCCCTACTATTATTGTTTTGTTGTTGTTGTGTTTCTTTGATTTTGTTATTAATTCATTTATATAGTTGGCTGCTCCCACGTTGAGGGCATAGATATTTAAAATTGTTAGATCTTCTTGTTGGAAAGACCCTTTGAGTATGATATAGTGTCCTTCCTCATCTCTTATTATAGTCTTTGGCTTAAAATCTAATTGATCTGATATAAGGATTGCCACTCCTGCTTTCTTCTGATGTCCATTAGCATGGTAAATCCTTTTCCACCCCCTCACTTTAAATCTGGAGGTGTCTTCAGGCTTAAAAAGAGTTTCTTGGAGGCAACATATAGATGGGATTTGTTTTTTTATCCATTCTGATACGCTGTGTCTTTTGATTGGGGCATTTAGCCCATTAACATTCAGGGAAACTATTGAGAGATATGAATTTAGTCCCATTGTATTCCCTTAAGGTGACTGTTACTGTATATGGTCTCTGTTCCTTACTGATCTACCACTTGTAGGCTGTCACTTTGCTTAGAAGACCCTTTCAATATTTCCTGTAGAGCTGGTTTGGTGTTTGCAAATTCTTTCAGTTTTTGTTTTTCCTGGAAGCTTTTAATCACTCCTTCTATTTTCAATGATAGCCTAGCTGGATATAGTATTCTTGGCTGCATGTTTTTCTCGTTTAGTGCTCTGAAAATATCATGCCAGCTCTTTCTGGCCTGCCAGTTCTCTGTGGATAAGTTAGCTGCCAATCTAATATTTTTACCATTGTATGTTACAGACTTCTTTTCCCAGGCTGCTTTCAGGATTTTCTCTTTGTCACTGAGACTTGTAAATTTTACTATTAGGTGATGGGATGTGGGCTTATTCTTATTGATTTTGAGGGGCGTTCTCTGAACCTCCTGAATTTTGATGCTTGTTCCCTTTGCCATATTGGGGAAATTCTCCCCAATAATTCTCTCCAGTATACCTTCTGCTCCCCTCTCTCTTTCTTCTTCTTCTGGAATCCCAATTATTCTAATGTTGTCTTGTCTTATGGTATCACTTATCTCTCGAATTCTCCCCTACTGGTCCCGTAACTGTTTGTCCCTCTTTTGCTCAGCTTCTTTATTCTCTGTCATTTAGTCTTCTATATCACTAATTCTTTCTTCTGCCTCATTTATCCTAGCAGTGAGAGCCTCCATTTTTGATTGCACCTCATTAATAGCTTTTTTGATTTCAACTTGGTTAGATTTTATTTCTTCTATTTCTCCAGAAAGGGCTTTTATATCTCCCGAGAGGTTTTCTCTAATATCTTCCATTCCTTTTTCGAGACCGGCTAGAACCTTGAGAACTGTCATTTTGAACTCTAGATCTGACATATTACCAATGTTTGTATTGATTAGGTCCCGAGCCTTCAGTACTGCCTCTTGTTCTTTCTTTTGTGGTGAATTTTTCCGCCTTGTCATACTCAGATAAGAGTATATGAAGGAGCATACTAAATACTAAAAGGGTGCAACAACCCCAGGACAATATGCTTTAACCAAATCAGAAGAGGTCCCAAATCGTGAGGGGGGAGAAAGGGGATAAAAAGAGGTTCAAAAAGAAAGAAAGAAAAGAAAAGAAAAGAATTAATAAAAATAAAACGAATAAAGAAAAATATAAAAAGGAAATATATATATATATATATATATATATATATATATATATAATATTAGATAAACTAGTTTAAAAACGTTAAGAAAGAAAAGGGTAAAAGTTAAAAAAAATTTTAGCAGAAGAAGAGAAAAAAATGAAAAAGAAAAAAAAATTAACTGAAGACTAAAAAAATCACAGGGAATAAAAAAAAGAAAAGAAAATCACAGGGAGAAAGCCATGAGTTCCTTGCTTTGCTTTCTCCTCCTCTGGAATTCTGCTGCTCTCCTTGGTATTGAAACCACACTCCTTGGTAGGCGAACTTGGTCTTGGCTGGATTTCTTGTTGATCTTCTGGGGGAGGGGCCTGGTGTAGTGATTCTCAAGTGTCTTTGCCCCAGGTGGAATTGCACCACCCTTACCATGGGCCGGGGTGAGAAATCTGCTCGGGTTTGCTTTCAGGAGCTTTTGTTCCCTGAGCACTTTCCGTAGACTTCCGGAGGAGGGGAATACAAATGGCGGCCTCCTGGTCTCCGGCCCAGAGGAGCTGGGAGCCCAGGCCCCACTTCTCAGTGTGCCCTCAGAGAACAGTGCCCAGTAACTCCCGCCTGCCTGACCTCCGGCCCCGCTCCGAGCTCACCGAGCCTGCGACCAGTTCAAGGTATCCCTGAGCTGTGATCTTCCTGTCAGCTCTGTCTCTGTAGCTTTCCTGTTCCAATACCCGCAAGTTCTGTGACACTCCGACACCCCCGATTTTTCTGTGCCCCTGCGGGACCTGAGGCCATGCTCACCCTGCGTGGGGTCACCCTGGTTTAGCCTCTGGAGCGATGTCCCTCCGCGTAACAGACTTTTAAATGTCCTGATTTTGTGCGCTGTTGCTCTGCCACTTGCCAGGAGCCGGCCTCTCCCCCCGGGGTCTATCTTCCCGTCGCTTTGGATTCACTTCTCCGCCGGTCCTACCTTTCAGAAAGTGGTTTTCTGTTTCCAGAATTGCTGTTCTTCTTCTCTTCGATCTGCCGATGGATTTTCAGGTGTTTGCAATCTTTAGATAAGCTATCTAGTTGATCTCCTGCTAGCTGATGTAGTCTCAGCCTGCTCCTTCTCCGCCATCTTGACTCTTTTCTGTACTGCCCTCTTTAATCATGTCCTTTCTTGCTAAACTTACCCATCAACATTTCTTTAGTGAAGCTTTGTTGGTCTTTCATACTTTTGGATTTTATTTTTTCTATGCATGCCTTTTTTTTAAATTAATTAATTTATTTTCAGAAAACCAGTATTCATTATTTTTTCACCACACCTAGTGCTCCATGAAATCCATGCCCTGTATAATACCCACTACCTGATGCATGTCTTTATCTCACCTTCATTCTTGAACTGTAAAGCAATAAGTCTACAATTCCTGGCTGGCAATTATTCCCTCTCACAAACTTAAGAGTTCACGTTCCTGATTTTATTGTTTGTCATTCATCTCTCAGACCACTTTTACCAGCTTCTCTCTATTCTGGGGTTCAAGAGTTCCAACATAAAGTATAGTTGCGGGTGGTAATATTTTTGTATTACTAGGGATTTGAAGGTCTTCCTGAATTGAAAGATTGGTGACTCTTCAATTCTGGGCAATTTTTATAGATGGCCTCTATAGATCACCTTTCCATAGAAACACATCTTTAGTGTTTCTTCTTTCCACATCTCCTCCTTCCAGAACTCCTATCTGACACAGAGACCTTTTGTTCTCCTGACCTTTGGCCTGGTTTTCATATTTCTTGCCTTCTTGTATCCCTATAGAATATGCTGGTTCTTTATTCCATGACTGTCTTCTAATTTGCTAAGTCTCTCTCCACCTGTGTCTAATTTGCCATGTTAGCAGCCACTGAATTCTTTACACCAACGAAAAAGAATTTCATTTCAACACTGTTCTTCTTCAATTCTGCTCAATCATTTTAATCATCCTTATTCTCGCCATTCTCTCCATCTTTTATTTCCTTACACCTATACAACAAATTGTACATTCTAAATTGATCTCAGTATCTACATTTATTTTTATCTGTGCAATTTCTCATTTCTTCTGATTCTCCCTCATGATGCTTTGTTTCTTCTAGCTATTTTGTTCTTATTTTTATTGTAGGCATGTGTTTCCTGGACATGGATCCATGAGCCTAGATGATTGCAGCAGCAAAACACATTCAATAGGAAGACAAGACATCAGGATACAGAAATGGAAACAGGTGTGTGTGTGTGTGTGTGTGTGTGTGTGTGTGTGTGTGTGAGAGAGAGAGAGAGAGTGCCCTGGTGAGAATGTCAGTGCAGTGAAGTATCTGTAGTTCAAGGTCAGTTAAAGGAGGAGATGAAAGTAGTGAGTGAAGAGAAGGGACCTTTCAAGGAGTGTGTGTGTGATATAAGAAAATACTGGAAGTTCTACCAGGGAAAGTAAGATCATCTTTAGAAAGATTACTCTGGCAGTAAAATAAACCAGATTAGGAGGAGGTAAATTGACAAAAGGGAAACCATGGAGACAACTATCACACATCAGTTCTAGTGACATGGAGGGTTTGAACAAGTGAGTGGTGGAATAATTAAAGAAAAGGGAATAGGAACAAATTGAAAAGAGAGCATTAACCCTAATCTTTCAGAATCAAGCCAGAATGCTCCCTCTCTAGGGGTCCACATCGGTGTCTTCATACCCTCTTTAACTGAGACTGCATCCTAAAGTACATACAGATATGTCTGGCTTGGAGACTAACACTCATTTAACAATCACAAAGGTCGAACCATCTGTATTGATGGCCAGATACTATGTATCCTAGAAGACTTCTGAAAAAAATAGACAAATAAAAAGTAGCATCTGTTGGATTATACAATCCAACACCAAATAAATAGATAAATAATGTGATTAAAAATGGGCAGAAGATGCCTTCAGCCCAGGTCATGATCCCAGGGTCCTGAGATCGAGCCCCACATTGGACTCTCTGCTCTATGCAGAGCCTGCTTCTCTCTCTCTCTCTCTCTCTCTCTGACTGCCTCTCTACCTACTTGTGTTCTCTGTCAAATAAATAAATAAATAAATAAATAAATAAAAATCTTTTAAAAAAATGGGCAGAAGATTTGAATAAACATTTTTCCAAAGAAGACATCCAGATGGCCAACAGACACATGAAAAGATGCTCAAGGTCACTCAGCATCAGGGAAACACAAATCAAAACCAGTGAAATATCACCTCACACCTGTCAGAATATTTAAACTCAAAAAGACAAGAAATAGCAAGTGTTCATGAGGATGTAGACAAAAAGGAACCCTCATGCATTGTTGGTGGGAATGTAAATTCATGAATCCACTATGGAAACAGTACTAAGTTCCTCCACAAAAAAAAAAAATTAAAAATAGAGGTGTCTGGGTGGCTCAGTTGGTTAAACATCTGACTCATGGTTTTAGGTCAGGTTTTGATCTCCTGGGTTATGAGATGGAGTCCCACCTCAGGCTCCATGCTCACCAGGGAATCTGCTTGGAGATCCTCTCCCTCTGCCTTTCTCCCTATTTGGGTTCTCCTTCTTTCTATCTCTAAAATAAATAAATAGGTCTTTTTAAAGAATTAAATGCCATATGATCCAGTAATCCTATTACTAGATATTTACTTAAAGAAAATCAAAACACTAAAAGAAAAGACACACGTACTTTGCAAGTTTATTCCAACATTATTTACAAAAGCCAAAACACGGAAACAACCTTCCTGTCTATCAATAGATGAATGAATAAAGAAGAGGTGATACACCTATATATCGTATCACCTCTTCTTTATCCATTATGGTTATAAAAACCATAAAAACGAATGAGATCATGCCATTTGCAACAGCATGGATGAACCTAGAAGACATTATGCTAAGTGAAATAAGCCAGACAGAAAAGACAAATGCCATATTATTTCATTTTCTAGGTGGAATATAAAAAAAACAAAATGAACAAAGGCAGAAAGAAACCCAGGAATACAAAGAACAAATTGGTGGTGGCAAGAGGGGATGGCAAAAACGGGAGCAGGGCAGGGGGAGATAGAGGCTTCCAGTTCCAAAATGGGTAAGTCATGGCATGAAGGGTACAGCCTGGGAGTAGTCAGTGGCATGGAAGTTGGGTTGTCTGGTGACAGATGGTCGTCCCCCTCCCTGTAAGCACAGCATGAAGGAGAGAGCTAGCCAGTCACTATCCAGTCACTATGCTGTGCATGGGTACCAACCACACTTCAATTAACCCTCCCCCACCTCTCTGAAAGTATGGTCAGTGCCTTGAGGATGCTTGTTGAGTTTTAGTTCTGTGCTACTTGAAAGGATGCTGCTGGAGTCAGCACCATGGAAACAGTGCCCCCACTTCATCATTCTGAAAACAGGGTCAAAGCAATCTTCATTTGAAAGTAGAGATATTCTCTAGGCACCATAAAGCCCTCAAGTTCCTGAGTCATAAATATTTTCTATAATAGTAGCAGGGTTTTTTGGCTGGTAAGATCCCCCAGCCCAGACCAGGGGAGTCAAGCCTGAGACCCCACAGGAGATTGCTCTGGGTGTGCTGGGTTCCTAGCCACAAGTCCACGGCTGCCAAGCCAGAGACAGCTGTGTCTTAAATGAACACAGCCACACTAAGGTGCAGGGGCCATCTGTCGGCCTCCCTGTCTTCTGCCGTGTTGTACAGTCAGCCTTTCCCACTGGGCTGACATATGGCTTCAAGCATCTAGTGGGTGAACCAGGCTTCTGGGGCCCTCCAGTGACACACTGCTCCCAAGCACCTCTATTTCACACCCCGAATATGGAGCCCAGCTCAGGCTTGATATAGGATTTCCCTAGAAAACAGACATCTCATCCAAGGGCCCCTGCCCAGAGGCCTCCTCGTTCCTACACATTGATCTTGGGTAGTGTCCCTGACACCTGGCCTTTTCAGTGTCTCCTTAGGGTACCAGCAGCTTTTAGAGCATGCACCATACACCTGGCCTCAGGCCAGAAATTATGTCATGCATTTTTCAACCAAAAGGAAAGGAAACATTCAAAATCTTTGAGTGGGATCTTTCCATGGACAAATGATGAGCTCAGAGATGCTCGTGTAAAAATTAACTTTTTACTAGGCTACCTGAAGAATGATTATAAAACACCCATGAGGATGGTGCAGGGCTTCTGTATACTTTCAAAATAGAATATTTTCAATATATTAATTTCTTCTTTTCTTGGTAAATACTTAGCACCATCAGCCAAGCTGTAGGGACAAATAAATGTGATTCTGTTTTCAGGAATTTTAAAATCTAATGAAGGAGGCATACATGTAAGTGACCATCTGCTATATGAAGCAGATAAGAGCCTGAAAGCCAATGCTTTCATCATAGATGCTAAACAAATTTCCTAAATGGATGGTGCATTTCGCTTCCTTGTCAGGATGATACAGGCAAAGCACCGGGTCAGGGACTGAATCCCAATCCCTCCTGGTTCCGCCCTGGGTGGGTCAGAAGGCCACCCCCTCCCTGTCACAGTCCCCTGGTAGGAACGGCTGCACAGCCTAGCAGAGACAATACATAGAGTCAGATCTGGGGATTTGGCTAGAAGTTTTGGGAAAGTGAATCATTGGCCTGTTTATATACTCAACAGCCCACTGTCTCTCAGAACTACCCCGTCCCCTCAAGAAGTCCCTGCTTTCCTGGAGCTTGGAACAAGGGACAAGTAAGTAAGCACACACCGCTCTGAAGTGATGAGGGCTGGAGTCCAGCCAGGGGGGAGCGTTGTTGTCCCTAGTGGTGTGGCTGGGCAGCCTGACCTTGGTGGCGGGTCTGCCAGACAGAGCACCGCCAGAGCACCGGGCCCCCCGCGGGATGAGGAGGAGAGACCGAGCCTCTGAGCACAGCCTCATCCTCTGGCCCCAGGCCTGACTGAAATGAAGCGATGGGTGTCCACAGTTCTCTCCTGGGGTAAGTCCATGTGATGGGGTTTTCTGCCACTTGAAACTGAAAGATGCTTGCCAGGGCCCTGGTCCTGACAGCTGCATTTCTCACTGGTCTACACAGAAAGTCCAGGGCCAGCATAAGCCCACATGTCAGCCCAGGCGGTCATTTGGCCTCACTGTCTGGGCAGACACGGGGAGAGGATGAGGCTCACGGAGGCTCTGCGCATGACTGCTGGGAAGCGCTCCATGCCCACCCGCACCCTCGAGTTGGCTGCACTCGTACTGACACACACATGCATGGACACACACACGCACGGATGTGCACACGTGCGGACACACACATGCACCGACATGCACACAAGCACGCACCAACACACGCACATGCAGCGACACACACAAACGCGCTGACATGCACACGTACGGACATGCACACATACCGACATGCACACAAGCACTGACACATGCAAACGTGTCAACACACACATGCACTGACACGCACACAAGTGGACACACAGAGACATGCACACGTGTGGACACGCACATGCACCGACACATGCACACACATGGACACACACACCGACGTGCACATGCACTGACACGCACACACCGACACATGCACACATGCCGACACACACATGGGTGGTCACACACACACCGACACAGGCGCATGCTCAGACGTGCACACCCTCAGACACGCACACATATGGACATGAACACACGCTGATGGGCACACCCGCGGGCATGCACACGTGCCGACACGCACACGCAGGACACGCTGCCCCTGCTGGGCCGGGCAGCACTCCCACGCCAGGCACTTAGCTTCCCAGGTTGAGCTCTCTGGTTGTCCTGGGGACTTGCAGACGTTAAAATAAGAACTAACTGGAGCCGTCAGTCCTGCAAGCAAGGCCTGATTTAATGTCCCCAGGGAGCAGGTCACGCCCATGGTCATCTGAGCTGGCAACTTAACTGTGGGCTCACAAGCCCCAGAGAAAATGCCCGGGGCATCTGAGCAGCCCAAGCCAGGGTACAAGGGGAGGACACTGACCGAGCAGGGGAGTGCTGGGTCTCAGCCCTTCGGGAGGTCACCGAACACCCAACCCCACATGAGGGCCGCCAGCCCTGGCCCCCCAGTGGCCCTGTGAATGCATGGCCTGGAAATTCCTTCTCCCTGGCAACAACCACTAAATCGGGGACAGAACCCCAAACCATAGATTCTGCAAAAGCCACATCTCAGCCCTACTCGGGAAACCAAAAACTTAAAGCTTGTCATAGTCCCTGAAAATAACAAGTGCCAAATTTATTCTCCAGTTCAGGAAGCAGACTTCTCCACATTTCTCTGCATGAGTAACCCAATACCTATACCAAACATCCCCCACAACTGTCTAACCCACAGTACTCAATAGTAGTAAAAGACCCCACCATTTCTTGTTCTACAGCAGTGGGACAGGGCAATAAACCGATATAGTTACCACTTGTATCTGAAAATAAATCAGTGTAACATGTACGGTCTTAGTGTCTAAGCTCTGATCAAACGGGAAATGATCAAGTTGGCCATGCTGCCTTATCCGGAAGAATTAGACAATCGTGTGGGCCTATGGAACAATGCTCAAAGGGACAGTACAAAGGTCATGCTGTCGACCTCTCTTTCCACAGTATTTACAAGTTGTATATAATTTTTCTCAACACTTGATAAAAGACATCTTTAAAGCATGTCATCCTATGCCATAGAATTTAAACAAGGAATAACAAGTATGTCAGTTTGGATGGTTTAATGCCTCTCAGAAATAGGCTAACATAAATAATTCAGTCTTTAAAAGTTACTCAACACAAACCAGCCTGTGCTGAAGGCAGCAGCACGACAGTGGCCATGGGAGGCCGGGGAAGTGGGATCCTGCAGAAGTCACTCTGAAGCATTTCGTATGTTGAAGCCAAGCCTTCAAGGCTCTAGAAAGTTAGTGGGGAGAGGCCCTTGGCTCTGCTACTTTCAAATTGTTGGAACTATTGTATAATTTTTTAGTCAAAGACTAATTTTGATTTAAGGGGGAAAATTCAACTTGAAATTTGCTCAGTTCATTGAAAGGTTTCTGTTAGTGAATAGGTCCTTTATGAAGTATTTTTGAATTATTCGGGTTTTTTTTTTCCCAAAATAAACTTGAAAAGGCAGATTTTCATGACCTCCAGGCCTCTGCCCAAAACCTCCTTCCAGGGCTCAGAGGGTCCCTGATGACGTATCTTCAGGCTGTTCTGTCTGTTCTGCATAGGGGGTCTCCCAGAATTGGAACAGCTGGCTCTGCTCTTGCCCACCACTCTGTGTTGAGGATCACCACGGACTGTGTGAGTTTTTGGTTTGTTTTCTCCGTGTTCCCAAAAGCATCCTCACCACCTCAGTATTTCTGGGAAGTGCATTCAAACGCTATAAATACGGGTCTGTTTACTGGTTTGTCATGGGCTCTTTCCAGACTGTTTGAACTCTGCTGCGCTACAGCACACACCCATATATTCCCTGCTCATTTTGCCCAACACACTTCACTGCTTCAGGAGCAGACCCCCCATTCACCACGCCAGGGGCACCCCTCTGACAGGCTCCCTTCCTGGCCCAGCTGATGAATGCAGAAGACTGGGCTCCCTCCAGACAAACACAGAGCAGGCTACTGAGGCAAAGAGAAGCCAGAACCAGTGAAAACCCTGGAAGGTGTTTAGCCCACACTGGTCAAGATGAAATGCCTTGACAGACCATATGGAGCCTCTTACCCTCACAGCCTGCCCAGAGATCGTGTAACAAAGAATGTATCGTGTAACAAAGTAACAAAGAATGTCAACGACACTTAGCAAGTAATTACAAGAATCTATGTCAGCTAAAAGAACAAGGCTCCTGAAAAACAAAACCCTCGAGAAGAGATACATGACAAATACATTTACTTAAATGAAAGCTCATTGGGCGCCCACATGGTGCAGTCAGTAGAGCGACCGACTCTTGATTTTGGCTCAGGTCATGATATCAGAGCTGGGGGATTGAGCCTCACGTGGGACTCTGTGTTGAGTGGGGGGGTCTGCATGGGATTCTTTGCTTCTCCTTCTGCCCCTCCCACATGTGTGCCTGCTCACTCTCTCTAAAAAATAAATACATGCTTGTGATTTTATACCTCTTAGTAATTATAGAATTATGTCCAGTTACCAGGTTCTGTAGCCATATATTTTATTCCAGATTACAAAGGCTCATCATGTCACCAGGTTAGGGTGATTTAAAGACCACAAGGGCCTCAATATTATACCAAACCAGACACATTATTTATATTTTAAAGGGATAATACTGTGTGATCATTTCTATTACAGGATTATATTCATGTACCTGCATCAAGGAAAACACAGTACGGCTTCCGCACATAAAGAAGCCAAGACTTCGATGAAGGAAGGGTTCAACTCTGGTACAAATCTTCCAGCTGAGGTGGCAACACTATGAGGCCCATGGAGACCATGGTTTGGTTTCCCATGGCTGCCATTAAAATGGGCTTGGTCCACACCCCCAGTCGTGGACAGACATCTCTCCTATGTATGTAGGAATTTACTGTGGAAGAGGACAGGTGTCAGTATATGAAAACAAATTCAGACGATCACTCCTAGAACAGAAGTGTGGACCCCACCTGTAGTGGACCAGAAATATATCTTTCTTTCTTGCAACAAGAAGGGCACTTTGGAAAGGAAGGATTCAGAGGAAGCTTCTAGAGAAAATTACAAGCACTGAGCTTTAACAAAGTGAAAACAAGTCAGTCATACTCACTAAACAGAATCCTGGATCTGTAAAAATGTCATCACATGTGTCAAATAATCCCATCAACGACTGAAGTTTCTCACATATGCTTGGGTCCTTTTCTGGTGGAGATGGAAAGGGGGCAGCAGCTGTCAGCCCTAGCTTATACTTTACTTACATGGGGAAAATAATTCAGCTGTGAATTACCTTCCCATTGTGTTGTTCCCAAGTGGGGAGGGCGTACACATGACCCTTCAGAGCAAAGCACAATCTGAGAAACTGGTTAACAACAACCCAAATATTGACATTTTCATACTCAGATTATATCTCTTCTCCCTCCCAAAGGGTCTTGGAATTCATAAAGGAATCGTGGGCTCACCAGCATAATTCTAAAGCAAAGAGCTATCACCTTCTTCCATTTGTGGCTCTTGGAATGAAGTAAAGGAGCCAACAACAGCCTACATAGCAACTTCCAGAAAGCAGGTCTCTAACTTGGAATCTATATCCTAACTTCCTTCTTGAGTTATTTAAGAGGATGGATCCGTATTAGAAGACTCGCCTTGACTCAGGACAGAGGGTTCTAGAAGGCAGACCATGGAGATGTTCACGTTTTTAAAAACTCAGGTCCTAAGCCCTGTTTTGCAAAATGCAGCTTGTTTTATCTTCAAAAAGACAGAGAATAAAGAGCAACAAAACAAGCCCACAGTCATGGCTATTAGAAATATTTTCCCTCCCATGTATCACCTTCCTGATATAAAATTTCTCACTCATTAATAATGTTTGTACCGCACATGTGTAATCTCTGAGATGTCAAATCTTTCAAACAAGTCCTGTTCCTTGAGAGGATCTGTTAGGCTGGAACCTTGCCAAGGCTCACCCCTGGCTGGCTGCTTTACTACTGACAACTTGCTCTAAAGAGAGTAACTCTGTCTTTGGGTCTACATGGGCAAAGACCTTTGTCTGTTTTTACTCATATACAACTCTCATTAATTTCTAGCTAGTGCTTAAGAGTATTTCATGTTTGTTCATTTTAAAGTTCTATCTGAAAGGATTATTTGAGTTTTGAAAACACTAAAACGGGGCGGGGAGTGAGGCAAGGAGGAGAGCCAACAGAAGACTTCAGCAACATTCATTTCAAGATTTCTTGTTTGTACCTTAAACCCCAGGCTGCCGGCAAACTGCTCCAGAATTTCTCAAATGTTGGGGCAGAACAAGAAAGACCCCTCTACCTTGACTTCGTAATAATGGATTGCAAATATGTGCTGACGTATTTTGCTTGTACACACATTACAACACACACGCTCCAAATATGCAGGAGTTAAAGAAACACTGATTTGGTCAAACTAGCAAATCTAGACATGAGATTCATTGACCATTTATTTCTACTTTTACAGATGATGTGGCCAGATGAAATTACTGAGAAATTATCAAAGGCCATCTGCATGGCCTCTATGAATCTTTAAATCTGCAAAGTCATTTAAACATATACTCAATGCATGAAGGTGTCATCTCTGTGGTGATCTAATCAAGGACTTTAACCTGAGTGTCTAAGACATCCTTCCATTGTAAATGTACATGTGCTCTTGAATTTACTGAACTTTTCATAAGAGTACTAAATAAACCTAAACACACAGGCTGAAGAGCACAGACTAGCATCAGCACTTGGACAGTCAGCCCGAGACCCAGAGGGGCTGAGCCTGGACACCCAGCTCGTCTCTGACCCAAGTGTCTGCATGGATATTCAGACACAGAACATCCCAGAGCACAAGATTCTGAAGAAGGATGTTCAGTGTGAAAGAGCCTGATACCTCTTTACTCAGGGAGTAAAACACTAAGTGAAAATAAATACCACAACAACCTATCTTGCCAATACGCTGTAATCAGCACCACGGAGATGAGAAAGTCAACACAGCACTCTGCTCTCCCTCACAGGAAGGATTTTTGAAGCATCTTTTCCTTTAAGTAGGAGTAACCTCCAGTGACTTTTTAATGGTACCTCAGAGTAGGACGTGAATCATCCTACAATTTACTGATATCAATGAATCGTTAGTAGTGGTCGTTTTTAATTTCTTAGCAAAATGACAAGAGCTCTATTGCAGGATCTGAGGATCTGATTTTACCTAAATTCCCCCATTTTAATTAATTCAGAGCAGTTGTCATACCAAGCTAAATTAAAATTGTGTCTGAAACACAGGGCAGTATTTGCTGAAAAGAGATTAAGGCTCATTTTGAGGAGTGACTCATACCCAATATGACATTAAATGAGCTAATACTAGCTGATGATACCACAAAAACATCACGGCCCTCCAGCATCCACGGATGAAGGAGTGGGACAGTGACTTCAGGTGCAAAGCCTTTTCACTTTAGCCAACTTCCCGGTGAGGGCAGAGTCTGGCCGCCTTGCAAGGGCTGAATCCGGACACCCCCAACAAGGTCAGTTTCTGAACGAGCCTGCTAGCGCTTTCTTGAAACGCGCACCAGCTTGACCTACACCTGATCTTTTTGTTTGTTTGTTTTTGTTTTTGTTTTTGTTTTTTCTTTTCTTTTCTTTTTCTTGAAAGGAATAGGGGCCAGGAGAGAAGACAAGAGGGACTTTCTTAAAACCCTTTAAGGGAAGAAAAGCCTCGGATGGCGATTTCAGTTTGAGCAACAATATTCCAACTTTTCCTGACGTTCAGAGTGAAATCCCTGGAGGGCCCAGCCTCTGGACGTGCAGCGGCGTCTTTGGACGGGATCACCCCCAGCTCTCCCGGGGCCGCAGGCTCTGGCCTCGACGAGCTCTGCACCCATCACCCAGCGGAGCCGACCTGACGCGAGCGCGGAAGGCAGGCTGCACTCCCCGGGAGCGCGAGGGGTCTGGTCTCCCCGAGCTGCGGGGCCAGTCCGGGGCGGGATGCGGGCTCCAGGGCGCGGACTCCGCAGGGCGCGCACTGCAGACGCGCTAATGCAGGACCCGCCGCGCGCGGACCTGGCTCCCGCAGCCCGCACCTCCAGCGCCCGAGAGACACGGCCCCGCCGGCCTGGCCCCCCTCGGGCGCCAGCCCCCTGCCTGTTCTCGAGCGCGCCTGGGCTCCGCCAGGACTTGGGCTGTCCCCAAAAGACTCCGCTCCCGGCAGGAACACCGCAAATACCCAGTTAGCTGTGCTTGCGACTTGGCGGGAGGGAAAAGCCCGGCGAGCCCCGCTGCGGGCGCTGGGACGCGGCGCGCTGCCTCGGGACGCTTCTTCCCCGCACCCCGCAGCGGTGCCTCTGCAAACCCCCGCGCTCAGGAGCACGAATCCCAAGAGCCGGGCAAGTTCCCGGAGGACAGGCGTACTCACGAGCTTCCCCCGCCGCCGCCGGGCTCCAGGGCCGCGCCGCCCAGAACAAGAGCATCCCGAGGAAGGCCGCCGTGCCCGGCCCCATGGCCCCGCGCCCTGCTCCCGAGGCGTCCGGCGGCTCAGCGCAGGCCCGCAAGCTCCTGGCCCGGGTGGCACGGCCTGCTTGGTGCGCTCCGCCGGCCAGCGCGCTCCGCCGGCCCGCGCACTCTGCGGGACTGCAGCCCCACCTGCCGCCACACCCACCCCGGCGCGACCCGCGCCCACGCTGCGGCCCCACACGGCCCCGGGCGCCCCTGGCGGCGGCGGGCGGAAGTGCGCGCGGTCCCAGGCCTGCCTGAGCCCCCGCTGCGCTAGGGACCCTGGGGCCTCCGCCTCCAGCCAGGTTCGCTCATGCGAGGGGCTCTCCGCGACCGCCCCGCCCGGCCCGCCGCAGTCCAAGGAGCGTCCACCCCGGCTCCAGGGAAGGGTCTCCTGCGGCTTGGGGGTGGGTGCGCGGGTGTGCCTGTGCACGCGTGTGGGTGTCCCTAGTGGGAAAGGTGAAGCTGGGAGAGAAACAGCTAATCATGTTGGAAGAGGACGTTTACGTGTATGGAAAACTGTTGTAAAGAAGACTTCTTGTCTTCTGAACTCATTTAATGATTCAAGCAAAAACACCTCGCTATCTCTGGCGGGGATCTGTGGCCACTTCTAGCTCAATAAGTTCCGGATATATATATATATATATATATATATATATATATATATATATATATATATATATATATATATTTTAAACCCTTCCCCCACTTGAGCTATGGGCCAGCATTTTACTATGGACAGCCCTGCTTGGAGATTTGAGGGCTAAGACCGACAGACAGATAAAACCACAAACTCCACCTTGACAGAGGGAATGTTGTTCCAAATGCCATGCCTAGCTGAACTTATACCGAGTAGGTGCACTGAATAGATTTAATTGAAGAATGAAAGCTTTTGAAACAACTCCTGTCTACTGTATGTGAGTTGCTTTCCACTCAGATTCTCTCATAACAGTTCCCCAAAGAGCATATTTTTTTAATGATGGCGTATTAAAGGAAAAGCATATCAAAGGGGGCGGGGGCTTCACAGCATAAAGATAAAAAACCAGAAGCCCATGGAGGGAGAAGCGTTTCAAGACCTGTGACCTGGAACTCAGTTGGCAAGTTAATGGCCTGTCTCCTCCCTGAAAGGGCCCCTAGCAGGTGTAAATCCCAGAGTTTCGAGCATGACGTCACAAATCAATACGGTCCTAAAACATCCGACTTGTGACAAATGTGCTGAGATGGGGAAACAGGCTCCAGGCATCCTTGTGCCGCCCAGAGTATGAAAGGAACTTTAACCTTTAGCAGACCCCCACTTGCCTGAGAGCACAGCAAGCAGAAAAGGTGTTTTTTATGGTTATTTTGCCTGGGAGGTGGGGAGGACAAAACCAGAAATGGAAAATTTAAATAACTTTGCCAATAGTATTAACAGCTGGAAGGACTGAGAATTGGACCAAAAACAGAGATTCTGATCTCGACTTTAGGCTTCCTCCACCCTCACTTGGACCCCGGGAATCAGGAACACTCTGCCCTCTCCCGACCCCAGCAAAAGGTGGTGACAACAAAACCTGTTCAGAAGGTGTGTTTAGAACCTTGCAAAAAAGCCACAGGCATTGCAATGACCTTCATCAGACACTTCCCCCCGGGCCTGCCAGGAGTCCTGGGACTGGGACATTTTATTTCTAACTTTGTAAAGCAAATACAAATTAACGATTTACATCAAGAGTCTGATACATTTTTTAAACAACCGATAAACCAAGCATGGTAACTGTTTGTATTCTTAGCCTAAATAAATGCTCACAACGTTCCTCTGAAGTAAATACTAAGCCCTGTTGACAGTTAGGCTGGACCTCAGAGAGGGTTAGGAGTGTGTCCAGAGTCACACAGCAAGCCAGGATTGGAAGCCAGGTTCACAGCTCTGAGAACACCTTCTCACAGAGACAATGTCTCAGCAATGGAGAAGTTGTCACCCTGTGAAAACTATACTCATTTGGAACACTGAAATTAAAAAAACAAACAAACCTGTACTCAGTGGTTCACAGGAAACCCATTTAAAATGCCTTGGTAAGCACCTCAGTAATTGATACTAATAAAGCCAGAAAGGAGAGTGGTGGTAAATCACTTGAGCAGGGATTAGGATGGGTTTTTACAAGTCAGATGAGACCCAGCAACAGGAGGGAGTGAGACCCCTGGGTGGCCTTCCCCCTGCAAAGCACAGCATTGAGATGTTAACAAAAATTCAACTGAGTAAATTTTAAAGTCTATTTGACTTTATTAATTGATTCAGGAATCCAGCAACATCCCATCTAGCAAACCAGAGGGGAATTCCAAAGGGCTCTAGAATGGGAAAGGTTTTTTAAGGACGAGGGAGTCATAAACAGAAAAAGAAAAAAAAAAAAAAGAAGAAGGATTATTTGGGGTAGGATCACCTTCCTTAAGGGAAAAGGGGTCTTATTAGGTGGGTTACTTCATCTTGCTTTGGGGGTTGAAGAGAACCCATGTGACAGATTACCTTTATACATTTTTGATGTTGACCAGAGAAGCCTGGATTGATCAGTTAAGACTATATTTCTAGGGGAGGTTGAAACTTTGATTAGGTTAGGTATTAAGCCCTGGTTTGGTGGCTTGGTCTAGCATAAATCTCTCCATTTGTGGCTTGTGGTTTTCTTTTTAAAAGGATGCTGGACCAGGGTACCTGGGTAGCTCAGTTGGTTAAGTGTCTGCATTGGTCTCAGGTCATGATCCCAGAATCTTAAGGTCGGGGCCCAAGTGGGGATCCCTGCTCAGCAGAGAGTCTGGCTCTCCCTCTCCCTCTGCCACACCCTCTGATTGTGCTCTCTCTCTCTCTGTCAAATAAATAAATAAGATCTTTAAAAAAAAAAATAAAAGAATGCCAGACTGGACATCAGCACTGGGGTCATGGCATGACCTCCCAGAACAAGGGCAGCCAGGGTGTGCACTGCCCAGAGCAGAGCCCTGCGAGCCTGTGACCCGTGCAGTGTATCCATTCCTCCCTCTCTGGCTGTGTCCTCCAAGAGGAGACTGAGTGGCTTGTTTTTCAGTTGTTTGGTTTGTGTCATGGGAACCACAGCCTGACCTAGAACCATGAGGGAATCTCGGGTTTAAAGGCCCCACAGAAGTCTGGAGACCGCAGTGCAGACCAGCTGCAGAGACACCTTGGGAGCCGGCAACAGCCTTGGGCCCTTGCCAGCTTCTCAACACCTGGGAGACTCAGCCTCCTTGTCTGTTCCATAAGGTCCTCTCCATGGAGGGCACTGGATCAGGCGCGCATGTCACTGGGAGCTCTGGGCTGGGAGAAGAGGGCATGCCAGCCCAGGGACCACCAACAACTGGGAGCTAACACATTCCATTCCCTGACCCTTCTCCATAGCTCTTTGCTATTTTAAGTAGGAAAGATGAAAAAAAATGTGGAGATGGAATCTGGCACATTGCTAGAGCTGATGATTCAGACCCCCAGACTGTGCGTGCACACGGCCATCAGAGTTTGTACCAAACTCAAAAGAGAACTTAATCTCAGCATGAGTCACAACAGAAGGTAAGAAATGACTGCTCACGTTTGGAGTGGTGTAGACGCTCGTGTATGTCACTGCACACAGGCTGTCTATGGAAATACTCCAAGGGAAACCAAGCCCCTAGCATTTCCTGCCAATGTCCTCTGTCCTCCCTGAACACCTGGGTCCCCTCTGTCCTTGAGCGGAGGAATGACCAATTTGCCCACCACAGTGAAGATTCTTCTGAAGCCTGTCCACAGACTGAAACATGATGCCATTAATTCCTCTCTCCATTCAGCAATTTCTTCCCTATAAATTCTTATTTCTGCATGTTTTATTTAAGACTAGAAATACATTTAACTTTACCCCCATAGTGAGAACAGATTTGTCATTAAATCCTCTGAAAGTTAGAATACTGTGAATAAAATATAATAGTATTTCTATTAGGAGTGATTTCTCCCATAAGCCCCTGAGCAACAAATCCTGAAGAACAATTATCGAGAAACAGATTCCAGCGAGAATAAATGTCCCACATTTGATATAGGGCATACTGCACAGTATCTTTCCAGGTTCTCTCTGATGAGCTGTGTTCCATGTAATTAGTCCTTGGAAAGCCAGGGTTTTAACAGCCAAAGGGTTGTGCATCTGATTACATAAATCTCAGCTACAAGAGAAGTCAACCTTATACTTCTTACAAATTCAGTCTGCTTCAACCTGGTAGGACCTTTTGTGACGACCACTGGTGTCTAAGACAACCTAAAATAATCCTCCACCAAGAACTTGGGGTATAAAAACAATACTGTGTGATATTCCCCAGAGTGTGTGAGGAGGCATTCCACATGATTACTCCCAGATCATCACACACAGTTTCCCTGATGTTCTGGCTTGGATGGAATCAGAGAAGCTTAAAATTAAGATGGCCCCCAGAGTCAGGTAGCGAGCACTCCCCCAGTTCAGGCACTACCTTCCCCAACACCAATCTTTCAAGTGCCAATGGATGGCAAAGGCCAAAGCACACCCTTGGGGAAAGAAGGCAGATGCTAGGATTTCCTCCAGTCACAACCCACTGGCAGATACATTCACGGAGTCAATGACATGAGTTTCCACAAACAGTTCTCTTCTTCTTTTTTAAAAAAATTACAGAGATCTATTTGTACATTTGCAACCAAATTTCTAATTTTAAGGAAGGCATGAAAGCTACATCTGATTTTTTTTCCTTACTTCCTTGGGGCCAGGAGGAAGGAGGCAGCTTGGAATGTATCTAAAATGTTGTTGGGTTTTTTTTCCACTTAAGATTAACAACAACATCTGAGCTTGGCATAAGATATTTTAGAGTCCTCCTACTGGAAGGGGCACAATTTTGAAATATAATTTTATATATTCAAACTCTAAATTATATATCTTTCAATATGGAAAGTGAAAATAAATAAATAAATAAATAAATCCATTTGTGTTGAGAGATTCATTGCTAAATGAGCTTTTAGGGCAAAATCAGATGCCAGTTAATATACTGAAGTTTGAGGAGAGTTTGTATAGAATTCAAAAGGGAATTTAACATTTTTATGAGTTTAGCTATTGAAATTGTTAGGCTTAATCATGAAAAGTTAAGAAACTCCTTTTTTCAGAAGCACATACTTAATCTCTAAATCATGGTCACCACAAACAAGTTAAGAAAATGTAAAAAAAAAAAAAAAAAAAAAAAAAGGCGCCTGGGTGGCTCAGTCCATTGAGTGACTGCTTTCAGCTCAGGTCAGGATTGAGTCCCACATGGGGCTTCCTGCTCAGCAGGATGTCTGCTTCTCCTCTGACATTCCCCCTCTCATGGTCCCTCACTGTCTTTCTCTCCCTCCCAAATAAACAAATTAAATATTTTTTAATGTAAAAAAAATTGAAGAAAGAAGAGAAAAGAAAATGTGGGCAGTGTGAAGTCTTGATTTTATTACAGGGTAAGACAAGTAATAATGACATCTTGAGCATCCAATTCCAGGTATAAAACACACTTTCTAAATTTAGTTGAGAATAAAATTGGCTCTGGTCTCAGTGGGACGTCTACCAGAAGGCCCTGATAGTGCCTCTATACCATGTTTTGTATCCTGCCATCAGGAATCATAAAGTTTGCTCTTCAGAAAGTCAGGAAGCATGAACATTGCTGCATTTTTTTCCTTTTTAGGTTGATACTTGGATAAGAAATTGTTTTGGTTCTATCCTTTGTTGTTGTTGTTGTTAAAAGGTTTAATGTGCTTTAAGGAAATGATGCTCATAAATGCAATTTATATTGTTGTAATCACTGGTGATGAAATGTTACCCTTTTTGATAAATTTGTATTTGAAACTTATTTTGACAATAAAGCATTCTCCAAACTGTGTCAAATTTAAGAATACTGAGACTCACCATAATAATAATAATAATAATAATAATAGAAGGACAGGGAATAATAAACATTGGTGAAGAAGTAAACTAGGAGTCCTTGCCCATCCCTGGTGGGAATGTAACCTGGCACAGCTGCTTTGGGACACAGTATGTAGGTTCTTCCAGTGATTAAATATGGAGTGACTATAACAGTGTGACTACCAGCTACACATGTGAGAGATAAGAAAACGTGCCCCCACACGAACTTGAACAAAAATGTTTGTAGCAGTATTACTCACAAGAGCCAAAAGGTGAAGACAACCCAGATGCCCATCAACACATGAGTGGATAAACAAAATGTGGTCTATGCAGACAATTAAATACTATCTCATATTTAATAGCAAGGAGCTTCTGATGTATGCTCCAACATGTGAAAACCCTGAAGGCATCATGCTGAGTTAAACAAGCCGGTCCCAAGAAACCAAACAGGATATGATCCCACTTCTCTAAGAGACAAGTGAAGAGACAGAAAGTAGATTAGTGATCACCAGAGGCTGTGGGGAGGGAACATAGAGATACAGTGGTTCATGCATACAGAGTTTCAGCTGGGGAAGATGAGAAAGTTCTGGAAGGTATGGTGGTGAGGGCTGCACAGCATCGTGAATGAAATGCCCCTGAATTACATGCCTAAAAATGATTACAATGGTGAACTTCATGTTATGCATATTGTATCCCAGAAAAAAAAGTAAGAAAGAAAATATAGCTTCATCGATACAAAAGTTGTAGCTTTAGTAGACTTACAGAACTTGATTTGGATGAATTTCAGTCATTAAAATGTTGAGTGGGGAAGAAATACTACTGAAGTGTTTGGAGGAACCCTGAAAACATGCTAAGTGAAGGTCGGCTCCAAGGACCACGTGTAATATAAGCCCATTGATAAGAGTTTCTCAGAAAAGACAAGTCTATAGAGACAGAAACTAGACTATCTCTTGCTTAGGGCTGGGCGGGGGGAGAGGGAGTAGAAGAACAAGAGGATAACAGTTAAGGGGATTGCAGACAGAAATGTGACTGACAAAACATCCATAAGCTGCTCATCAGTTCGTTACTCCTAGTAATGCTGTTGAACAGCCTCAGACCTCAGCAGGAGACACTGCCAGGCTGAGCTTCCCAGGCTCAAGGCCACGGTGGGCTCAAGCAGGTGCTCCTGTCTCACCTCACCGGTGTTGGCGATGCCGGATGTTGGCCGATCTAGAATGGCCCCAACTGGGATGCTTCAACAAGGCCAGCACCTCTTACAATGGGATGTGGAAGCAAGAGGAGATGCAGGAGAAGTTGCAAGTCTGCCCCAAGCCCTTCCTCCAGCACCTTGGCGAGCACTCCATTGACCAAAGCAAATCTCACAGCCAAAGGCAGATTCAAGAGCCAGGATGGCAGATCCAGGTTCACCTTCATATTCTCCCCATTTCTACGTACAATTGTATCCGGAACTTTGAGATGTCTTGCTTTCTTTCCATCTCATTTAATTTAAATATTAGTCGCATTTAACATTTTTATAATTCAGCTTGAACAATAGCCGCATAATTCAGGTAGATGGAAAAGCAAATCGAATTTGCAACAGAGAGCTCTGAAATGCCCCTGGACAATGTTGTAGGTGCCGTGAGCCTAGACTGTGTCTGGTACCTTCTCCTTAAGTCATCTGTGTAGCAGATGTCCTGGCTGCAAGTGTGTTCACAGCAAGCATTTTTGCTGCACAACCAGCAGGGAAGCAATTTTGCCATAAAAAATTTAAAGGACTAAAAAAAATGGTCGGATAACAGTTTGGTTTGACAGTTTGGTTTCATGTCACCATTGACATGCTGCTCTCATCGTCACAGCATGTAAATCTTAACCCCCACAGTGGCCCATGCATGGAGTGGCGCGAATCCGAACCGACATTGCCCGTAGAGCTTTGGAATGTCTGTTGATGGACACATTGGCAATAAGCCAAGAGCAAACAACAGTGTGGAAGGCTTTCACACATGCCACAGAACTCAGTTACAAATATGTGTCCTGGTCTTTGGAAACTGATACTCCTCTTAATGAAGGACAGAATTTTAGTGGGAAAAAAAATGTGATACCCAATGAGGAGACAACTTGACAGTCAAAAAAAAAAGAGGAAAAAAAAGTATGACCAAAGACGTTAAAGGCAAGTGTTTAGGTACAATCCAGAAAATCAAGTAAGTTATATGCAGTGTTGCCATGAATCTACACACATTTTAAGTGTATTCAAGTATTTTGCACTTCACATCAAAGTATTTTGAATTTTGCTATGGATTTTTCATGTTTCGTGTTGTCCTTTTCAATGAATGTGTCTCTTTCATTTTTTGTGATTTTATCTTTTATGGAAAAATTGCCTTATGGCCAATTAGGAACATGGCAGAAGTGTTTGCTGCGAAAAGGCTCATGGCCAAGATGTTTCCGGTGAAACTACGGAGAGCCTAGCTTGATGACTTGCCTTTTAATTATAGGAAATTTTAGCTTTTGCAAAGATAACTACTTTTGTTAAAGTGCTTTTCTAAATATTCTTCTCTTATCACTGAAATGCATGCCTGTATGCACAAAGAATAATTGGAATATAAAAATGTTAATAATGACCTATAGCCTGCACACACACACACACACACACACACACATACCCTGCTCTTGCCTGTGGATGAAAAGTACCAGGTCACTGATGAAACAGATGATAACTCTTTCTTTATGCACACTTATAAGACTGGGTTCATTTTATTTGTGTTGTAATTATCCTGTGACATTACTCTGCATCTCGTTCTGGGTTTGCACATCTTATTTCCAGAGAGTGGCTTCATATTTGGAGAATGAAATCCTTTTCTGGCCTGTCAGTTTAAAACGACTGAATTGTAATTGAATCTCACATGGTCTGTCTTTAACACACTCTTTTTTGTTGTTACATCATGGTGGACTGTTACAACATGATGGACTATATCAGTCACATGAATTATGTAACAAATGGCCACCTGTATAGCACTGGGCACACTTTCTATCCACAGGCAATATCAGAAGAAATGATTGTATCAGCTGTGGCTGATTTAGAAAAGTGTGATTTAAAAGTGGTGCCTTGAAGTAGGGCTTAAGAAATTGTTCCTGCCAGAAAATACAGCAGGCTCTGCTTCTTACTTCCCTCCCCCTTCCACGTGTTTCAATTACCAGGAAGGTTAATGGTGCCGAACAACAGAGGTATGAAGGCATCTTTCATTACCTTCAGCGTCAGAAGCCCCCCGAGCCTCTTTGCCTTCCCTCAGTGTTTATGGGGAAAGACAGAGTGTTCTCTCACACGCCAGAGAACATGAGAACTAACTTCTCACAGCCAAGCAGAACTTTGCCAACATTTTCTGGAAAACAATTCTATCCCTTTCAGAGCCAGCCTGGAATGTAATTTGAGCTCGAGTACAAAGCAAAACGTCCTTTAAGATGAGCTATGAAGGGGCGCCTGGGTGGCTCAGTGGATTAAGCTGCTGCCTTCTGCTCAGGTCATGATCTCAGGGTCCTGGGATCGAGCCCCGCATTGGGCTTTCTGCTCGGCAGGGAGCCTGCTTCCCCCTCTGTCTCTGCTTGCCTCTCTGCCTACTTGTGATCTCTCTCTCTGTCAAATAAAATAAATAAAATTAAAAAAAAAAAAGATTTTCTCTCTAAAAAAAAAAAAAAATGAGCTATGAAATCCCTTAATCTTGTGAAATCAGCAAACTGCCTTCTACATTCTCCCACACATGGTCTCCAACAATGCCTTAGTTACTAATCAACCAGAGTAGGCAAGTAGGGTGTCTCTGAAATTTTTATACTGAATTAACAAAAATAATTGGGATGTTAAAGACGAGAGGGCCGTGATGGGCAGAATCTGCCAAGGCGTCTGCAGCATCCCGTGATGCTGTCACCACTGATGTGTAAAGCATCTTATTGCTGTCCTTTGTGACCTCTCCTCCAGAAATACTGCCCTCCACGCAGCCTCCACTGGGATTAACCTTACGTAGAAATAATCAGTACCTGTGAGCAGGGCAGGTTTTCAGGGAATGGAAATGAACTTCTGAACCCTGGAATTTCTCTTGTTTCAGCACAGACTTGCTAATACTTAGCATAAGATAAAAACCTTGTTTCCTTTTCCTCATTATCGTTTTGAACACATAACAAAGGCAACTCACATAACAAAGGCAATTCACTGAAAGGTAGGCAGTGTTGCCTTAAAATCTCCCTCCTCAGATCCTTAGCTTTGGTCTGGGGAAGGACATCAAGCCCCAAGGAAGGGTGATGCGTGCAAAGAAAAGATCACTGGAGTAGGGTTGCCAGGGAAAATGCAGCACACCTACGTAAATCTGAGTTGCAGAGAATCACATAGTTTGGGGGACATAGGTGTGCTAGACATAAATCTGCTAACTCTACATCAGGTGTGCTGAGGAGATGATCTTTAAAAAAGGGGCGCCTGGGTGGCTCAGTGGGTTAAGCTGCTGCCTTCAGCTCGGGTCATGATCTCAGGGTCCTGGGATCGAGTCCCACATCGGGCTCTCTGCTCAGCAGGGAGCCTGCTTCCTCCTCTCTCTCTCTGCCTGCCTCTCTGCCTACTTGTGGTCTCTCCCTGTCAAATAAATAAATAAAATCTTTAAAAAAAAAAAAAAAAAAAAAAAAAAAAGAGGTCATGGAGAGCATCAGAGATTAACACGATACTTCACAGTTCTGTCTAGGGCCAAGGTCAGTGAACTCTGGCCCGAGGGCCAAATCTGGTTTGCCTCTGTCTTAATAATGTTTTCCTGAGGAATTCCTGAGGGGCTCAGATGGTTGAGCACCTGCCTTTGGCTCCAGTCATGACCCCAGGGTCCTAAGATTGAGCCCCACAATGGGTTCTCTGCTCAGTGGGGGGCCTGCTTGAGATTCTCTCCCTCTCCTTCTTCTGCTCCTCCCCCCGCTTGCACACACACTCTCTCTAAATAAATAAGTAATAAAATCTTTTAAAAAATGATGTTTGGCGGCACCTGGGTGGCTCAGTTGTTAAGCACCTGCCTTCAGCTCAGGTCATGATCCTGGGGTCCTGGGATCCATATGCACACTGGGCTCTCTGTTTGTTGGGAAGCCTGCTTCTCCCTCTCCTGATACCCCTGCTTTTATTCCCTTTCTCACTGTCTCTCTCTCTGTCTGCCAAATAAATAAATAAAATCTTATAAAAAATAAAAAAACAAACAAACTTAAAGTAAAATTAAAAATTAAAAAATGATATTTTACTGGAGACGCACTCACACGCAGTCACTGGGTATAGTCTAGGGCTGTTCTCATCCCACAATGCCAGAATTCAGTAGTTACAACAGATACAATATGTCCTCCAGGGCCTAAAATATATACCATCTGACCCTTTACAGAAAAGGTTAACCAAACTTTTTTCTCAGAAAAAAATCCCTAAATGACAACTGCCATCCTAAATACTTACCATTCTCATCTCTGATGAAATGTTCCTTTCGATAGGCATGCTTATGACTTCGAAGCTGAAAATCTGTTAGGTTATTAAATACATAATACTGTTTTACTCATTGGAATTAATCATAAGAAAATCAGGTTACTTCAAGAAAAACAGCTTTGAGAAATTTTTATACATGTCAACAATTGTGTTTCAGAACTCCAGATGGCCTCATCGCAAACTTATTTCTCAGCACAGTGAAGCAGAGAATATTATTATGGAAGATTCAGGGAAATCCAATCCACCCACCAACTAGGTCTTCCAATCTTCAGAAGAATATTTCCTACCCAATGTGGTTCAAAGTGGCTTGAAGAGATTGTTGAATTCCCACGTGGATAACTATGGTTCTGAAGAATGAAGGAATTACAGAATTAATCTCCAAACAGTGAGAAGAAAAGCTGGGCTCACAAAGTCTATAACATGCCAGTGAGTAGCTGAAAGGAAGCTACTCCTTCCTTGGGATTTTTGGAAAGTTGGATTTTTTTTTAATTTAATTTATTTTTCAGTGTTCCAGAATTCACTGTTTATGCACCACACCTAGTGCTCCATGCAATAGGTTCCCTCCTTAGTACCCACCACCAGGAAAGTCAGATTTTATTCCTCAGAACCAACACATGGTTGAAGACACTTGGTGGGTGAATAATGTGAGGAGGGTCTGGGGACCAAAGTCACCCCCTAGCGTGGGTACACATGGCAGACAGAAACAAGACAAAGGGCTCATAGCAGCCCAGGTTTGAGAACCTAGATTGCAGATAAAGAGTGTAGAGAAGAAAATTCCATTTCTATTCGACCTGTAAGAGGTGTGCATTTAATTTTCAGATTGTGACGTGTCCAGAGCAGGAACAAGTCTAGACTGTCATGCGTGACTGTGCAGCAGCTGCCAGGGCTCCCCAACACAGCAACTACAAGGTGACAGTGAAGGGGAGAGCCCAGACCACTGCCAGTGCCATGGCCACAGACTGAAGAACACACATGAGGGGTTTCCTGAGGTGTATGGTAAATAACCCCTCGGGCAACTCCTCCAGGCCATGACCTAGATTGTATACAAGAAGCAAGAAGAAATAAAGAAAGCTGCCGGTCAGCACTGGGCAGAGAGGGCCAGATCAGTTCCAGCAGACGTGAGGTTCCTGAGTGGGGCTCTGTGGACAAAGATGGTACGTAGTCCAACAAGCCTTGACATGGTGCCTTGTTGCTCTGGGCCTCACCAGAGTGCTGCAAACCTCAGTTGGCACACGCCCAATGTGAAAATAAAATCACCTGTCTTTTATAAAAATTCTTCATGGAAAATGGCCAGGGCCAGTAAGATAATGATAATTCCATAAATGCATGTTATTAGTAATAGAAATAACCATAAGAGTCTCCTAAGAACATATTTAATAACCTAATACATTTTGGGTCACCCACGTCTACCCCAAGTATTTAATCTATCCTACCATAGCTTCTATTCTGTAGTGTCCCTTGCTTAGGGACGGCAGGATAAAATGTTAGGGGTTTGGGTCCTACAGTCCTATAGTTTCTAGTTGTTACAGATGGATGTTCCTCAAGAGTATTTTTGTATGAATAAACAATTAAAAGTGAAAAACATTCCTATGAAATGCAGATTAACCACTAAAGTGTGAGGAATTCTAATTTAAAAATGAAAGAGAAGTGAGACTTTGACCAAGGTACTTTTCAGAAGCCACTATAAGACCTTTTCACAATGGGAAATTCTAAGTTGTGATACAAACATTCCCTGGAAATAACAACTGGCAAAAAGAACTGCAACTAAACATGACATCTCCCAACCAAACACATTCCTTAATAATTACATCAGCATGGAATAGGGAAATTATCAGATGGGACTAGAATTTGTCAGTTGGTAATTTCTCAGTGAAGCACACCTGAGTTAATCAAACCTCCAGCATCAAGCAAGAAGACCATCTTGACAGACTCTTAGCCATAGTCAGATGCAGGGATGTGGGAGTATATTTGTAGGGTTTGGAGTGTGAACTCAAATAGTTTAAGTTGGATTTTTCAAGATGGGAATCTGGCTGGGTTTGGGAAAATCTTATGACATAAGAGTAATGGTTTGGAGGCTCATTATGAGGCATAAAGACAATTTAGTAGAAAAGGGATGGAATTTTCAAGAACTAGTACTGGAGCAATTTGATCCTTATGTCAACTTTTTAAAAATAAACTTCCATTTATATTTCATACTTTATACAAAAACTAGCTCAAAATGGATCATAGACCTAAATTTAAAAGTTAAACAATACAACTCCTGGAAGAAAATATAGGAGAAAAATTTTATGACCTTGAATTAAGAAAAAAAAAATATATATATATATTTAATATTGTGTTATGTTAGTCACCGTACAGTGCGCCATTAGTTTTTGATGTCGTGTTCCATGATTCCTTGTTTGCATAGAACACCCAGATGCTCCACGCAATCTGTGCCCTCCTTAATACCCACTGCCAGGCCAACCCATCCCCCACCCCTGCCCCTCCAAAACACTCATTTTGTTTCCCGGAGTCTATAGTCGCTCATGGTTCATTTCCCCCTTCAACCTCTCCCCCTTTATTTTCCCCTTCCTTCTCCTAATGCCCTCCATGCTATTCCTTATGCTCCACAAATCAGTGAAACCCTATGATAATTGACTCTCTCTGCTTGACTTACTTCACTCAACATAATCTCCTCCAGTCCCATCCATGTTGATGTTTAATTTGTTTTTTCATCCTTTCTGATAGCTGAGTAATATTCCATTGTGTATATGGATCACATTTTCTTTATCCATTCATCTGCTGAAGGTTATCTTGGCTCTTTCCACATTTTAGCTATTGTAGACATTTCTGCCATGAACATTGGGGTGCATATGGCTCTGCCTTTCACCACATCTCTACCTTTGGGATAAATATCCAGTAGTGCAATTGCTGGGTCATAAAGCAGCTCTATTTTAATTTTTTAAGGAACCTCCTTTAAAAAGTCACTGATTTCCAAAGTTGTACCAACTTGCATTTCCACCAACAGTGTAAGAGGGTTCCCCTTTCTCCACAACTTGTCCGACATTTGTTGTTCCTTGGTTTTAGGCAAATATTTCTTACATATGACACCAAAATCACTATATATAAGAAAAGTCAATAAATTATATTTTACCAAGATGAAAAAGTCTGTTCTTTGAAAAAAGCGGTCAGTTAGGAAAATAAGAACAGAAATCATGAACCAGTCAAAGATACTCGCAAGTAACAGATTTGATTTTTTAAAAACTCGATACATAAATAACTCTTCAAACTCAATAATAAAATCTGAACAGACCAATTTCTGGTAAGAAGACTACAATAGTATACAAAAGCCTCCCAACAACAACAACAACAAAGTCCAGGACCAGACAGTTTCATTGGTGAATTATACTGAACATTCAAAGAAGAATAATACCAATCCTCAATCTCTTCAAAAAACAGAAATGAAGGGAACACTTCTCAATTCATTTTACAAAAAATAAAGTCCCCTGATACCAAAACCAGACAAGGATGTGTAAAAAAAAAAAAAAGAAGTCAATATCCCTGATGAATATGGACAGAAAAATTCTCAAAAAAAATTAACAAAGCAAATGGAACAACACATGAAAGGGATCATACATCATGACAAGCTGATCATATTCCAGGTGCAAGACAGCACAGTACCTGCAAACCAATCCATGCACTTCATCACATTATCAAAGTGATGGGCAGACAATCACACGGCCTCCCAGTAGATGTAGCAGAAACATGTGACAGTGCAACATCCATTCGTGATCAGTGTCTCAGCAAAATGGACCTGGAAGGAGCGTAGCTTGACAAAGACAGGATGAACCTTAAGGACACCATGCCGTCACAGTAAATGCAACAGAGAGATGCAAAAAAACGAATGATCTCATTTACATGGAGTCTGAAAGCAACAGACACCAAAACAGGAGCTCGTGCATCTGGAGAACAGATTGGGGCCGCCAGAATGAGGGACTGTGGGGAAGGAGCGGGCAAAGAGGGGTCAAGACCCACAAATTTCCAGGTGTAAAATAACTTAAGTCCCGGGCACGTGATGTACAGCACGTAGATTATGCTCGATAATGCTGTGTCATAGATTTGGAAGTTGCTGAGAAAGCAACTCATGAGGGGCGCCTGGGTGACTCATGAGAGTCAGTGGGCGCCTGACTCAGCATCACGGCTCAGGTCCTGATCTCACAGGCTGTGGCATCCAGCCCCGGTGGAGCGGCTGTGTGGGCTCCTCACTCAGCAGGGAGTCTGCTTGAGATTCTCTCTTTCCCTTCCCCTCTGCCCCTCCGCCCACTGGAAAGTAAATAAGTAACTCTCAAAGAAAAAGGAAAAAAAAGTAAGTAAATTTTTAAAGTTCTCCTCCCAGGAAAAAGAAAACTGTGTGCACTCTGTTTGGTGTAGGTTTAAACTAGATTTAGTACGATGACCACTCTACAATAAGTACAAATATTGAATCATTCTTGTATACATCTGAAGCTAATATAAGGTCAAAGTGTATCAATTATGCCTCAATAAAAAAGCATAATTGGGGTGCCTGGGTGGTTCAGTGGATTAAGCCACTGCCTTTGGCTCAGTTCATGATCTCAGGGTCCTGGGATCGAGCCCCGGATTTGCCTCAGCATCCCTGCTGAGCAAAGAGCCTGCTTCCCTCTCTCTCTCTGCCTGACTCTCTGCCTACTTGTGATCTCTCTCTCTGTCAAATAAATAAATAAAATCTTTAAAAAAAAAAAAAGTAATAGGGGCAGTGGGTGGCTCAGTGGGTTAAAGCCTCTGCCTTCGGCTCAGGTCATGATATCCGGGTCCTGGGATCGAGCCTCCCATTGGATTCTCTGCTCAGCAGGAAGCCTGCTTCCTCCTCTCTCTCTCTGCCTGCCTCTCTGCCTACTTGTGATTTCTGTCTGTCAAATAAATAAATAAAAATCTTAAAAAAAAAAGTAATAATTGAACAACCAAACTTTTCAAAAAAAGGGGACAACTTTGAAGAGAAGCTTCCCCCAAGATGGATAGAGTGCTGACTAACGCAGGAAAAGATGCTCAGAGTCACAGATGTTGGGGAGATGTAAAGAACATTCACAATGGAATTACTTTATAGACACGCGTACCAGCTACAACTAAACAGGCAGATGACGGGGCGCCCAGGGCTCAGTTGCTGAAGGGTCTGCCTTCTGCTCAGGTCATGATAGGATCAGCCAACCCTGGGTTCCTGTTCAGTGGGGACCCTGCTCCTCCCTCCGTCACTCCCCTTGCTCATGCTCTTGCTTTCTCTCTCTCAGATGATAGCAAATGTTTGTGTTTTTTTTATAACTAGCCCAACCTGGGAACAACACAAACATCTGTCAATAGATGAAGTATTCCTCAGCACATAAATTGGGGTGTATGTACAGTGGAACGCACAACAGTAAAAATACATGTGTAGACAAGCACAAGGAGAGGAGGAGTCACAACATCCTCACCCACGGTAGAAGAAACCAGGTGAAACATAACAAGTATTTGTGACTCCATGTCAAATTCTCCATGCAACACAAACCAAACTACAGCATAGAAAGTAGATCAGTCCTGGTCCACTGATGAGCATGGCAAGGACAGGGAGCAGAAATGTTTATAAAGGAGCAAGAAATATCTTTGGGGAGATAGTTATATATTCATTTTCTAGATTGTGAAAATGATGCTTATACATATACACATATATAAAAAAATTGTCAAATCACACACTTCAAAACATGTGGCTTAGTTCATTTCAATTATACCTTACTGAAGTTGCTTAGAAAGAAATACTTTCTTAGCAAAAAAAAAAAAAAAGAGAGAGAGAGAGAATGTAAAATATTAGCCAATGAGCATTATGATTTTTACTGTTGGAATTCCCAAAGGCACATGGTCAGATGGTACTTCTTCAGTGAGGTGTTCGAAGGTGTCCTCTGTGCTGCGGGAAAACAAAACAAAACAAAACAACTTCCTAAGAAACATTTCAAGGCACCAGGTCACACACCCCACTTATTCTTTCTGTGCTATGCTGTTCTACCGCCACACACACACCGATAGCATAAAAGGAGAGAGAAGACCTGGAGTCCAACAGTGGCATAGAGAAGGAGCAGCCTGTCCCATGGCTCCTGAGCAACCCAGCCCAGGGTGCTAATGGAAAAGCGGCTGTAGAGTCTGTCTTACAGTTAGAAAAACAAACCACCACACTAAGCACAAATTTTATAGAATTCTAGCACTAAAATGAAAACAAGAAGCTCATTGGGATTATATCTTGAGAATGACAACATCTGGGAACCTATCCTCTTTGCGGACACATGGTGGAATTAAAGAACATAATGTGACTTCACTAATAAACACTCAGAAAGGATTCCTGACAATGGGAGCAGAACTGATCCTTCCTGTCATAGGACAGAAAACAGATCCTTCCCTCCCCATGTATTGGAATGAGCTTAAATATTAGGGAAGGGGATCAGGATATGCCACCCCCCAAAATATACCTCGTTAACATCAAGACTGTTCTGAGCTAAAAGCAGTTGAAAATCAACAGAGGCAACAAGAATCTTCCTTTCCCTTTTCTGCCTAAAATCAGAGCTTTACCTTCTATTTAGAAAGTATATCTGCTTCTGTACCAGGCAGAAGAGAGGGTCTGCGCTGAGATACGTCCATAAACAGACCTTACCAAGACAACTCTTACCCACCATATATTTCTCTCATCCATTTCGTAGGCACTTTCCTACCACGTGTCATCCCTCAAAGCCCAAACCCTTTCCTTTGTTAAAAATGGATATAAGCCCCTGTGTCTAACTGGTTCTTTGAGTTTCACTCCTTTTTTGTGGACTCTAATACATAATAAAAGATTAATAAAAATTGTACATCTTATCTCCCATTAAATTGTATCTTGTTAGTTTAATTTGCAACCCTCTGGGACAGAGTCTAAGAGGGTGGAGAAAAAGGTTTTCTTCTGTAACATCGGCAATAAAGGAGAAAATGTGTTTTAGTGGTGAGATAAGAATAACTTTGGAGTTGGTCAAATCATCACACTGGTCACAGGGGTATTCTCTCCTGAGCACCGTCCCTTGATATCTTTGTCTTGTCTCTGTCTTTTATGGAGCTGCAGTGTCCAGGAACGTCATCTGCTTTGTGCAACTGAGTCCTATATACAGATATTATTTAAGAAACTATTTCCATACTTCCCTTTAAACATGTTCAAAGTAAAGCCATTAAATTCATGTTTTAAGCATGATGGTTGCTCAGCACACATGGCAGACCCTTGAGAAAGCACAACGTGCCTATGGATTTTGGGTATGGTGTTAACATGGGCCTCAGGATTATCAGAAGACAGAAAGTGCTGAACTGCCTTGTATCAGCAAAAGTTTCACTCTCTCCAATGATGCAGCTCCCTGGAGCATGTGACATTTCATCAATACCATGTTTTCTGAGAGCAGTTTCTGCCCTCACTCAGAGTCACACCCTACTCAGTCTGGCGCTTTTTTTTTTTTTTGTAATCATGTGAAAAGTTTCAAGATTCACTGTTACTGTGGGGCAGCTGGAGAATACATCTAACTGTTACTGTGGGGCAGCTGGAGAATACATCTGGGTATCCCCTCCCCAGGAACACTTAGTCTCCATACACTTGCGGGTCAGATGCGCAAGAGAAAACCCCTTGTAAATTGGCATTAAGAAAAACTATCCAAACACCTGGGGAGAAGCTAAAAGATTTCAGCTGGCTGTTTCACGGGGTCAAGCTAAAACTTGATTACCAGGTCTGCTTGAGGGTTATCTGACTCTGCAGGCATGCACTTTTGCTTCTTTGTCTTGCTGTTTAATATTGCCAGTGCTGTGATAGAACTCTGGAAGCCTTGGTTCTCACTTGCAGAGAAATGGTTCTTGTCTGGCAGCAATCCAAAGGAACTTTGTCCAGTGGGTACAAATTCCTTTCTGAGAGAAAAAAAAAATAACCCCCAAGGTTCAGGATTTTAGCTAGTTTTAACTGCAGAAAATTAGGTGTGTTTTTTTTTTTACCTAAAATTAATGATTTTACAGAAGAATTCTTTCCTCCAGCTCCTGTAAAGGCTCCCATTCCAACCTGCTCTCTCCAGCCAGCATTACCATCATGCCAGTTCTTATTAATGAGCTAATTAAATCTATGACATATACTCATTTTATATTTGCATGAGAGTCATGGGTTTAATTTTTGAAAATTGTACTTTAACAAAGAGCCAGTGTAAATCATACTGCATGGGCCAGTCAATAAACTATGGTGCATGAAGGGAGGGTCACCTGCACAAATGCACAAACAGGATCACTGGTCACTTTCAAGCAGGAGCTCGGCAACCTCTTCCCTGCTTTTATCTGGGTTCCTAAGAGCCAGGATTTTACAATACTTAGCATATTTGTTATGCTTCTCTGTTAAAAACTCTTAGACCCATATTTGTATGTCATTGTAATTTCGAACTCCTGTTTCTCCTAGGGTAGTTAAGGCCCAGCACTCTGTGTTCAGGTCTGATTATGGGCTCTCGTGTGAAGCTGAGATGTGAGCTAGAAAATTAGAGCGTAAATCTCCATCTTTCCTGAATGTTGGAACACCATCCCTCAGCACCACCTCCCTGCCCTGGCTCTTCCCACTGTTTTCCTGAAAGAGAACCATCTTTCCTTCCCTCTGGTCCTGGGAAGGTTGCTTGGACACCTCTGCTTCTTCTCTCCCCTCCCCATAGCTGTCCTCCTCCAAGTCTCAGCATCTTCTTTAAAGGGGCTCTTTCCCTAGCAAGCAAGTTCATAGAAACTGCACTGACTGGTGGATACCGTCAAAAACCATGAGAGACTATGGACTCTGAAAAACAATCTGACAGGTTTGAAGTGGCGGGGGGGGGGGGAGGTTGGGGTACCAGGTGGTGGGTATTATAGAGGGCACGGAGTGCATGGAGCACTGGGTGCAGTGAAAAAATAATGAATACTGTTATGCTGAAAATAAATAAAATAAAAAATATATATATAAAAAGAATGAACCAAATACCTGAAATTGAGATATTTGCAACTCTGAGTGAGGGAAAGCTGGGAGGAGATTGATTTCATAAGCGTATTCACCAATTTTTTACTTCTAAACAATATTGTGTCCCCCCAGCACCTAGCTCCTGTAGACCTGGAAAAATGAATTTTAAACGAACAAAGATTCAGTGTTATTCAAGTCAAAAGACGTATTCTACTTAGTATTTTGAACCAGAACAAGTGTTGAACTTGAGCCAAAGATGACTAAGGCATCCCACCGATCCTCAAGAAGGCCACAGAGCAACGGAGTTGGCAGACGTCTACCAGAACATAGAAGATAGTGTTCATTAACATTGTAGAGGTACAAACCAGCTGATATAAGGACATAACTAGGGAAAAACACATGATTTAAAGGATCTAGAAAGGTTTTCAAGGGGTGTGAAATTTTAACTGGACTCTCAGCATTCAATTAAAATTAGGGAAGTCAAAATCGAAGTGGGGAGAAAGGGTAGCCAAATGGGGAAGCAGCGTGTCAAAGAACAAAGAGCCTGATTCTTTTCCATGCCCCCAAAAGCATAAGCTCCAGTGACAGTCATTACTTAGGTATGATGACTCAAAAGACTTATTTTTACTAAAGAAAAAAAAAATTAGGGGAGTCTAAAGCTCTATTTAAATGATATTCCCTCAAAATAGGTATGACTTTGTGATTTTAATTCAAAGGAGCATTTCCAAAGGTGCACCAGTTTAAAGATACACAGGAAAAAAAAAAAAAACAACAGTGATTTCCCTGATTTCAAGGCAACCTTGGATCCCCTCCCAGCCTCTTCCCAGGCCATGCCTGCTGTCACCTGGGCAAGCATCATCCTGGAACACCCAGGAGCCACCAGGACCTGAGGCAGGAGGCACAGCTCTGTGTTCCTGAGGAGGCACTGAGGGAAGCAGGCAGGAGCGCCTGTCACTTCTCACACACACCGGGATGATTTGGCATTGTCTTTAATCTGATCATATTGCTTCCAAAATCACTCATCATTCATAAATAATGAAAATCCAAAAGGACATGGAGAACCTAGAGGACTGAGAACCAAAAGAAGCAGCTCAAGGTCCGAGTTTGACAAGTGATTCAGTAACCTGGGGTGTTTCCCAGGTGAAATGAGGCCATCCAGGCAAGTGACACAGGCAGGGGCACATCTGGGTCTGGAGCTCTAGGGAGAGGCTTCAGGAATAAACCCTGGCACCTCAGAGAACACAGGCTTAAAGGACGCCAACCTCTCAAACTCAGGTGAAAGGTTATGGGATTGTAGAGGGCCCCCAAGAAAGGGGTATCAACAGAGGACAAAAGCTTCCTCCACATGAGATCTCACTATTTACAGAAAGGCAAGGAATACCACAGAGAAGGACAGCTGGGGAAGGCAGTCGGGAGCACACAAGACTCTTGAAGACACTGAGACCAAATATTCAAATGGCCCATGGCCAGACCATAGACAAAAAGCACTGACTCCAAACCTCCGTGACCTGTCAAGGAAGCCAGCCCCTTCTCTCTACCTGGCCCAGTAAGGCCGCCCACTGTAAGGCAGACTCATAACTCTATTAATAATGCAGGAAGCCCAACAATAACTTCTGTAATGGTGAAGCCAAAACAGCTAAGAGTTGACTGGTAACTGGCAGCTTTCCTGACTCTTGGTCCCATGTCCAAACAGAGAAAGCCAGAGAAAGCCAGCCATGCTCCCCAACCCCCAACCCCCGGATGTGCACCTGCTTGTTAGCTGCCCCCAGCGGCTGCTGCTCGGGGTTACACTGAACCTTCCTTTTGCTCCACCAGAAAGTTCCCCCATATGCCCATCTGCCTTTGAGTCTCTGCTAGACCCAAGCGATGGGGGCTGACTCCCTCGCTGGCACAAGCTCTGGATAATGAGCTTGTCCTCATTTAACTGGTGTTCATTTGCTTTCACGCACGATAGATGAACATTTTCAGAAGGCCGGAGTGTTTAGCTGGGTGCGTCCCCATGCACTGGCTGAGTTAAATGAGGCGGGAATGTGTCCCTTGTGCCTGGCAATATAGAGGCCATGGGCAGCCGTGACTTTGCAGGAGCATCAGGACACCAGCCAGATCTGAGTAAAGTGAAGAACTAGGAAGGGCTGGAGCAAACATGGGTGATGATTTTGTAAACACTCTCCCGAGGAAAAGAAAGGGAATTCAGAAAGTAGAGGCTTGGAAATGGGTGGTTTTACAACAGATGTTTTAGAAGATTCCAGAACATGACTATATTGTGTTGGGGATAAGCTGGTTTAGAGAGGACTTCTGGTGATGCCAGACAGAGCAAAAGTGATTGAAGACAGGAGGTCATGATGCGGTGAGGGAGCAAGTGACCCAGAGCAGGAGCGGGAAGGTGGAGGGGAACTTTTATCCTTCAAAGTGTTGGCAGACGAAATGGGCTGTTGCCAGTAAGAGGAGGACCTGTTGAGAGAGAATCTGCCAAGTGCTTCTATTTTCTTAATGAATTAGGAGGTAAAGCCACCAGGAGCAGGAGGCTTGTTGGTGGGGAGCTGTCACAGACACGGAGCAAGGAGCCTGCTGGAAACTGTGCTGAGATCCCAGCATGGTGGAATGTGGCTGGTGAGGTACCAAACACTTTGGGAGAGTCTGGTGAGCTCAGTGCCTAGATTCGCTTTTCCTGTTTTGTTTACAGGAAGGTCTGCATTGGTGCTAGGTGGGGCTCGGTCCAGCAGGGAAGCAAATATGGGGAGGCAGAAAGGATCTAAACTGTGGGGGGCACATGCCAGAAAGGGAGCCTAGTGTCTGTCGATGGTGGAGACTCTCCTGAACAAGGAGGAAGGAACTATGGGAAACCAGTCCCAAAATGCAGGGTCTGGCTTCCCAGTGACACAGACATCCTTGAGGCGGGGGCACTGGAGCAGTTGAGCTGGAAGGGTAGAAAATGTAGCTGACATTTGGAATATTGAATGAGGGGATGTTGGAAATGGTGCCCCGTGCACTGGGGATCCCAACTCCGAGGTGGTGACATGCAGGAAGCTGGTAGAGGTGAGCAAAGCCAAGGACAAGTAAGAGGGACAGATATGCATGGGAGTAGTCAGAGTATCACAGGCTGGGGCACAGGTGTTGGCTTTGACTTCCAAAGCTCAGGGTATAGGAAATGTTATAGCATTTTATGGGTTTTTTTTCCCCCCTATAAACGCACTTGGGTGAGATTCCAGGCTTCAGTGTGGGAGAGGATGAAACCCCCATCCTTCTTGTCTAATCCATCCCTTTCAGCTCCAGAGCCACACTAGAGTTCCCCCCACCCCCGTGCTGAGATCCAGGGAGCCCCATCCCTGTGCCTCTCTGCAGGTGCACACACCACATTCCTTCTGAGACCTTGTCACCTCCTTGGCCACCGCTGTCCCCTTCCCTGATGGCTCCTCTCTCCCCTCACCCTCAGACACACCAGAGTTGCTCCTGAAGACAGCGGGCCTGGGGCATCTCCTGTGTGGAGGCCAGTGCGGGGGCCCCAGGTTACGTCTGACAGAACCGGGCTACCAGAATAAAACAAGAGAGGAGGGGAAATGTGGGCAGCAGAAGCACGACTTAATGTTTCCATAAATTATTCTGGGAAAATTCCAAAATTTTTCTTGGTGTTTGTGATTATCTCTGCCATACTCTAAGTATAGTTAAGTGTATTCCAAAATGTAAATTGACATCTGTTGAAATAAGCAAATAAAGGCATTTTAAGTCTCATTATGACTTTTCAGATGCCTGTACAAAAAGTCTGAGCACACAATGGCTCCATAATCAAATACTATTATTTATTTTATTTATTCATTACTTTCAGTTCAAAAGTCATTAGAGAGTAATTTTCTTTCCTACTAACATATTAACAGAAGTAAACAAAAAGGAAACGTGATTTACTTGAAGCTTGTGTTCACTTTAGGATGCGGAGGTAATTACATTGCATGCATTCAGTCACTGATGTTCCCCACCAAGGGGTACCAGGTGGCAGCAGTGTAATTACAAGAACAAAAGCTATTCTCATGGTGGTGTTTATACTGGACCAAATAACAATCTATCAAATCTAGAAACTGAAAGGCAATTTACTTCTCAGAAGGCATCTGCCTCCCCCGTCCCCATCTTTGTGGATTCCTGGGGTTAATTCTTTCTTCTCTGTCCTTTAGAAGGAATTGGACAAGAGTTGTAAATAAAAAGCATGCCCTCAGTACTCCGCTGTGGCTTGGCCTTCTGTAAAGCTGTCCAGGTGCTGTTCAATCTTCACGGTGCCCCTGTCCTCTAGGGGTGTTTGGGGGATCCTGACAGCCGCCAGGGGCTCCCAGAGAACCTGCTGGGTGTCACAGTATCAGGATCATGACAGGTAAATGGATTGTAACCAGGAGGTGTTAAGCTGTGCCCAGTATTCTCTAAAATAAAAGTAGTCATCGGAAAATGCATACATATAGTGCAACACTGGGAAGGGCTTTGCAGGGGAAAGGATGGGCACCTGCAGGGCCCCGGGGACAGGGAGGAGTCCTGCAGAGACTGCCTGAGCCCTCCCGACTCAGGTCCAGTTCTGGGGTGCTGCTCACAATCGCAGAGGGCCCCTCAGACACTGAACTTCCTTTTTATTAAAAGAATCTTAAGCACTGAATTCTGGAACACTGAAAAGAAATTTAAAAAATTAATAAAAATTTTAAAAAAAAGAATCTTAAGCACCAAGAACAATTTAGATTTTCCCTGGTTTAATTAGGTACTTGGTGTCCTCCTCGAATCCCAGGGATCATTGGTTCATGCATTGGCCTGACTTTAATTTAGTTCTATTTATGTGGATGGGTTTGTTAACAAAGGGTATTTTAGTGAGTATTAAAATAGTCATACAAAAATAATATAAATAACACACTTCTGAAGCTAACCAGAACCCAAAAAGTAAAATCATTGCCAATGTACTTTTCCCTCATAATATCCCCCTTTTGCCGATATGAGCACCAGCTTGGGAAGCCTTCCTTGCTTTCCCCGGAAAGTCTCGTATGTGAGTATGAACCTTTTTCCATCCTCTCATGTGTGTGTGTGTGTGTGTGTGTGTGTGTATGTGTGTCTGTGTGTCTATGTAGTGTCATCGTTTCTGACAACCAAACCAAACTGTGGGTAGAACTGCGTCCCGTCTCTGCAGATTGCTGGAAACAGCTAGCGCTGGGGGGTCGTGCTGGGCAGTTCTGTCAGTAAAACATCCGAGTCTTGATTCGGGCTCAGGTCATGACCTCAGGGTCCTGAAATCAAGCCCTGCGACAAGTTTCATGCTCAATGGGGAGTCCGCCTGAGATGCCCTCTCCCTCTCCTTCCCCCTCCACCCCTCCCCCCAGTCATGCAAATGCACCCCCACTCACTCTCTCAAATAAGTAAGTAAAGGAGACGTTTTAAAAACATGCCTATTTTACACGGTTCTTATGAAGTTAAAGTCAAGAAAGCCAATGTAAATTCTCCATCTTTGTAGGTGTCCTGTGTTAAACCTTATTTTGCACGGCCTCTCCTTTGCTCAGAGATATGCCCCTTGGTTGAAGCTGAGAGGATTTAGGAATCCAGAACTCTGGAAGGATTCTCTGTTAAGTATGCTTTCTTCCAAGACAAGGGAAAGTTAGCAGCAAGTGTGTGCCCTTGTGCTTGGGAGCCTCGTAGCCTGTAAAGCTAGGTGAACTGCAAAAGTATTTTTTTTTTAATTGACGTGCTTTGGATGGTCCCAGATAAGATAAGCCCAGGACAAAAGCCACTGCCAACCCCACAGCAGCGTCCCAGGACACCTCCCTCCCTCCCCACGTCCCCGCAACACTGCTTCCTGCTTCCTCCCACCCACACTTGGGGGTGATGAAGGTGACACCCACCATTTCTGAAGTTTGCATACATATGCATCTGTTCCATTATTTCACACTCATAACACACACAAAGCAACACAAAACACAAGAGCTTACATGAATGAAAAAGCTGTTCCTGTGTCGAAACAGACTTTTCAAAACCAAAGAAGGATAATGGTAAAAAAGAACCGTTTTAATTCAAGTTCCTCATGAGGAAATCTTGCATTCCTGGGCTTGAGGCTGAGCCCCACCAGATGGAGCTGTCTGTCAGCGTTAGCAAGAGACATTAGAGGAGACGCCCTCAAGCTTGTTTAATGCATCATGTGAGTATCGACGACCAGAATATGGACTTTTTTCATTATTTTCAAACTATTCTTCCTTCTGAAGCCAAACTCATGGATCACACTTTCAGTATCTATGGTATTACAGTCAGTTAATTAAAGATTTATTAATACATGTAAGTTACTTTATTGGTTAAGACCCAGGGAGGAGTCTGTGGTCACCAAAGATTCATCCCAAGGGAAGCCCTTGCTCATATTTGAAAATACAAATGGGCCAGGCCCCGGGGCTCAGTCAGTTCAGCATCAGACTCTTGGTGTCAGCTCGGGTTCATGATCTCAGGGTCGTGGGATGGAGCCTGATGCCTGGCTCCCCGCTCAGTGCAAGTCTGCTTCTCCCTCTGCCTCTGCCTCTCCTCCAGCCCCTCTGTCAAATGAATAAAATCTTTTTGAAAAATATGAATGGGTCATGCCTCTGTAAGTGCTACATTGGGAATCATTATTATTGAAATTAATAAAAGTTAACATGGGATCAGTAGACCGCCAATGAGACTAAAAAATATTATCAAACTACATAGTTTTAATGAAACAAGCAAAATGCTGCATCTGCCTTATGTGAAAACAAATCAAAGAACAGCTTTTTATATCACATTCAAAAATTAATTCTAAATACCAGTTTGTTATTTATTTCTATAATTATTATATATTTGTGGGGTTTTAAAAATATTTTATTTATTTATTTGACAGACAGAGATCACAGGTAGGCAGAGAGGCAGGCAGAGAGAGAGGAAGGGAAGTAGGCTCCCCGCTGAGCAGAGAGCCTGATGCAGGGCTCAATCCCAGGACCCCGGGATCATGACCTGAGCGGAAGGCAGAGGCTTTAACCCACTGAGCCACCCAGGTGCCCCTAATTATTATATGTTTGTAATTTTTTTTTTATTTTTCAAAAATATGGTGGTGCTCCAGAGTTCCAAGAATTAAATGGTATTTGTAAATTTTGGGTACTAGCCCTTTATCAGATACATGTTTTTGCAAATATTTTTTTCCCAGACCATGGTTTGACTTGCCATTCTATCAACAGTATCTTTCTGCTAGAGCAGAAATACTTCATTTTGATAAAGTTCCACTGATTATATTTATTTCCATGATGCATTTTAAGTTAATATATGTGAAAGGTATGAAGTCTTTATATAGATTTTTTTTTGCATACATATGCATCTGTTCCAGCACCAAAACTCACATGAAGAGAAAGAGACAATCTGAAAAGGCCTAGGTCTACTGAAGAACTTGAATCAGTCATTAATAATCTGCCAAACAGAAAACACTAGGGCCAGATGGGTTCATTGGTGAATTCTACCAAACATTTTAGGGGATAAAATTATGCTTATTCAGTAAAATCTCTTCAAAAAAAAAATAGAACCAAAATGAATACCTATAAATGTATTCTACGAGGTTGACATTATCCTAAAATCAAAAAAGGTATAAAATATTATTTAAAAAGGAAACATTCAGACAAATATCTTTCATGGGTATAGAAACCAACATCTTCAAAAAAATATTAGCAAATCAAATCCAATAACATATGAAAAGAACCAAGACCAAGAGGTATTTATTCCAGGTATGCAAGACTGGTTTGATGTTAGCAATTTGATTAGTGAAATTTGCCATTTCAACAGACTAAAAGGAAAAACTGACTGATCATATCAGTAGATGTGGAAAGAGTATTTGACAATGACATAAAAAATATGTAGACTGGAAAAGAAGAAATAAACTATCTTTTTTTTTCCTAGATGACGTGATCATCTATGCAGAGCATCTGAGAAAATCAACAAAAAATTCTGGTAACAAAAAACAATTATGGCAAGATTGCAGGGTATATTTTCATATATGAAAGTTGATTGCTTTCTAATATACCAGCAATATACACTTGGGTTTTAAATTAAAAACACATCATTTACATTAGCACCAAAAGAATGAAATACTTAGGTATAAACCTAACAAAATAGACATAAGATTGACACAATCAAAAGGACATTTTAATAAATGGAGAGATATTTCGTCTCCCTTTTATAGGAAGATGAAAAGGTGTTAAGATGTCACTTCTCCCTAACTTGGTCTATTGATCCAATGAATCTAGATCAAAACCCCAACAAGTTATTTTCTGGATATTGACAAATGTATTCCAAAGTTCATAAAAAACGGGAAGAGCCAGCACAATATTGAAGGAGAAGAGCAAAGTTGGAGGACTGCCACCACCCAACATCCACATGCACTCTAAAATTACAGTAATCAAGACTGTGTTATTGGCAAAAGAATGAATGATGAGATCAATGGAGCTGAACAGAGAGCCCAGAAACAGGCCCACACATATATAGTCAACTGATCTTTAGTAGAGGAGCAGAGGCAAGGCTGTCTCTCACAAAAATTAACTTGAAAAGGACCACAGACCTAAATGTAAAACACAAAGGTATTTAACAGAGAAGAAAAATCTAGGTCATCCAGGGCTGGGCAATGATTTTTAGACACAACACAAAAACCACACTTCTTGAAGGGAAAAATTGATAATTTGGATTTCACTAAATTAAACACTGCTAGAAAACCACAGACCAGTGAATCTGCAAAATGATATGGCTGCTTTGGAAGACAGGCTGCCAAACTCTTATAAGATTAAACTTACTCTAGTCATATGATCAGCAATCATACTCCTTCGCATCTACCCTCAATAGATGAATGGGTAAGCCAAGGCAATATACAGACAACAGTGTTGTCTCAATTAAAAAAAAAAAAAAAAAAGAGCTACCAAGCAAAATAGAACATAGAGCATAGAGGAACCCTAGAAGTATATTGGTAAGTGTAAGAAGCCTGTCTGAAAAGGCTACATGCTATATTTTCCCAACCATATGGCATCGTGGAAAAAGCAAAACTATAAAGATGGTAAAAAGATCAGTGGCTGCCAGGAGCTGAGGACAAGGGAAGGAATGATGAATAGGGGGATTGGAGGAAATTTTAGGGCAGCGACACTCTGTAGGAGACTATGATGGTGGATACATGACATCATGCATTTGTCAAGGCCCCTAGAATGTACAACACAAAGAGTGAGCCCTAATGTAATTTTTAATTAACAACAATGTTTCAATATTGGCCCATCAACTGTAACAAATGTACCACTCATCCAACATGTTAAAAATAGGAAAAAGGGGATGGAGGTGTTGCGAGGGTGAGGGGAGTGTATGGGAACTCTGTACATTGTGCTCAGTGTTTCTAGAAACCCCAAAATGCTCAAAAATAAAGTTCTTAAATTGAAATAGTACTGGCAGAGACAGTTAGAGATTTATATGAAAGTGTTGACTCATAAACATTTCTGAGATTTGAACAAAGTTCATTAGTAGTGACTTAGTCTCAGGGGCTTGAGGAGATGTGGGGTCATCTCCCAAGGGCACGGGATTCCTTTTTGAGGTGATGAAAAAGTCCTGAAATTAACTGTGGGGATGATTGCCTTCTCTGTGAATATACTAGAAACTACTGAATTGAGCACTTCAAGCAGGTGCACATGTGAATCATATATCAATAAAGCTGGTAAAATAAAAATTTGTATTATAAAGTTAAACCAGTAGCATTTAATAGTTTGTCTCTCACCAGAGTCCATGGTCCAAGGTCTTAACATCTGAATTCTTATCAGAAAGCCAATATTGTTTAAAAGTATAAAACTCTGGAGTGAACATCAATGTTTTACTGATTTCAGTGAAGGTTAGGAGAATCACAGGGGCAAGAGACCCTTAAAACCTTTTCCTTCTAGACCATGGATGGTTTCAATACAATTTTTAAGTGTCACTGTTAATGCCAAGGAAACTGTATACAATTTGGGCTGAAGTTTTGAGCATTTATTTTAGAATAAAAATAATTACAGTAATCCCCCTTCCTCCCCAACACACACAGGCAGAAGGACACATCCTCCTTATGGAGCTACCAGCTCAGCTGAATGCCACTCCAAAGAAGGGAATACAAAAGAGCATGGTACAAACAGCCAGTGCTGCCATTAGTAGTGACTCTGTCCTCAGAAGTACTGGGAAGAATGAAAGAAGAGATGGACGTCCAGATTACAGGGATTCACAAAATAAGCTTTGTGTTATGTGGAGGGCTTGCCAAGAAAAAAAATGAGACATCAGAAAGAAGAAACATAAGAGCCACAGAGAGAGGTAGAATGTTTGGAAAGTGAATTCTTCCAATTATTGTATCTGGCTGTTTAATTCTGTGGCATGATTCTGGCAATTTGCACTGTATTGGGGACAATGCATTCTGACATGAGTGAAATTGAATTAGTGTGATTCTTTTATATGGAAGTTATCTTATAAAAGAGTTTAAGATCTAAAGCTGATAATATGATTACTTGCTGATGATTTTTGAATATCACATGGGAACCTAGCTTCTAATAATGATGTTTAGACAGCAGGTGTTTCGAGGTGATCTCTACCCTTTTATAGTCTCCTGTTAATCTCCATATCAAGTGAAAAACACATTTCCGTGTACTCTTCAGCTGTATAGGACGCACACACACACACACACACACACACACACACACACACACATTGGGATTAAACCTTAGGTCCTGGGGGACTTGGTGTAAACTTGAAGAGCCACACATAGATGGTTTGGGAGCATCAATCAATTACCTGTTTGAATTTAAGAGACTAAGATAACCACTGGCAGTAATGTCATCAGAGAGGACATCCCTGCTGGACACGTCTCCCATGTAAATTTCACAGGTGTGACTTCACCCAAACGTTTTGAGGAAGACATTCAACCACCTGACCACAAAGCCTCTGGTACCATAAACTAGTCACATTCATCAAATGTATTACCCTACAAACATTTTTACAGACCACTAAATTTCAAAGGCACATTTTAAAAAGCTTTCTTATTACATATGCATGTTGATCAATATTTACTTTCTGGAAGGGATGCAGGAAGTTCTGCATGTAGGTGCAGACTTTATTTTTTTTTAAGATTTTTTATTTATTTGACAGGGAGATCACAAGTATACAGAGAGGCAGAGAGAGAGAGACAGAGAGAGAGAGAGAGGAGGAAGCAGGCTCCCTGTCCAGCAGAGAGCCCAATGTGGTACTCAATCCCAGGATGCTGAGATCATGACCTGAGCTGAAGGCAGAGGCTTAAACCACTGAGCCACCCAGGCGCCCCAGACTTTGTTTTTTCCTTGGACACATTGGGAAGGCACTGTAGGCTAAAATTGATAGTGCTCATGGACTATCCACACCAGGCAAAATGCAGAGTTTCATGTGTTTTTATATCTTATAATCTATAAAAATTGAAATGGGGTAACTGGAATATAAACTCAAAAATATTAACCAAATTAGGTTTGTAACACACTGAACATTATCTATTAGCATATATGTGAAGAAGCCTGACTCGCATAAGAAGTATTTCCAGGGAAAAGACTCATACATAATGTTTTAGAGAATAGAATAAAATCATTTTCATAATACATGTGTGTATTAACCAAAATCCATTTCTAAACCTTTATTCATCAGACTCACTACTCCTCTTCCAAAAAGATATGCCTGTGTACAGTCAATAAGGCTCAACTCTTGAAACATGTATGTTATCTCTATAGAAGAAATGAAGGCACATTATTATCCATAGTCATTGATTTAAATTCATGCTTCATCCCATAAAGCAGACTGCATCATATTACATAATATTCCATAAATATGAAATACAAAAAATTGGAAACTTGTTTCTCTAGATGATACAACTGGCTATGAGGAATTACTTGAATTATTACAAATATTTCAAAAAGAAAGGTTATTTATAAAGCCTTTTTCATCCAAATTCCAGATCTTATAATATGGATAATCTTCATTTAACATGTTTCCTGCTTTTCTTTGAGAAAAAAATAGATAAGAAATTCCTCAAAGGAAAAACAAGGAAACAAAACTAAACTAAAACAACACACAAGTTAATCCAGTGTATGTTAGTCCTTGTTTTACTAGATCTTACTTAATTGAAAATCAACTTGATATCTGCTGTAATATGTACTGCTTAACTAAGTAGAAGAAATTAGACAAGTCATGTTTCAAGTAGGGTTGTGCCCAGCCATTCTGGTAATTCTATTTAAAGATGCATTAAGGCAATAGCTGAGATTCCTGAATAGAATTAAATTCAAGGAGTTCTGGCTAACAAGAAGGTCACTTCTAACAGCTCGTGTCCAGTCCTATAACGCCAATTCAAAATACTGCATGATAGAGATCTTTGGATCGAATTTTGCATCAACTTTTGCAAGCATAATACTGCAACTTTTAGGCCCCACAAAATATAAAGGAAGCAAATAAACCTCTATTCAACTGGGATTTTTTAAAAAATTTTAGTCACAACACTGAAAAGAAATTTAAAAAAATAAACTAAAATTTCTAAAAAATGTCAAAATCTTGAATTTTAGGAAGATTTTGAAATCTTTTGATGCTTTGATAAATAAATACACTGATACAAAATCTGAAAAAAAATTTCATCACAAAAATAATATAGGCACATAGTTTAAAAAGTCAAATTAATGCTGAAATGGCTACTCTGACCATCAACTCTTCACAGCAGGTGTGCAACCTTGGACAAGTTATTTAACCACTCCATTGGCTCCCCATCTGTAAAATGGGGTAATAATGCATCCAACTCAAAGGGAGGCTGAGAGGATTCATGCAGTGAAGGACTCAGGATATCTGGCCACAGCAAGTGCCTCCTGTGACCCGCCATTGCTGTCAATGTTCCCATCCTCAGCAGTGACCCTGTCATTTCCTCTAATTGGCCCCCATCTCACTCAGAACAAGCTTTGAGTTTCTTCTCTCACTGCCAGAAAGAGTGTAAAGACTCATCTTTGTCCCAAATCCTCACCTGACTCAAGTCATGGGCATTCCAGAGTCATACTCAATAGCGAATTTTTGTGCCAGAGCCTCCTCCAGTGATGAAGGACAGATGGCAAAAATCAGATCCCACAGAGGCACCTGTGAGAGCAGGATCCCAGGACCCCACCCACACAGCCTTTGATGGGAAGGATTTTTGTTCCAGGGAGAGGTTGGCGTTCCCTGGAGATAGAGTTTCAGGCTCAGAAAGTTCTGAAAATAAATTATTTAATGGCATTACAGATTTCCCAACTGAGGATGGGGAAGGCATGTATGAAAATGCCCTTGGGACATGACTGAAATTCTCCGAAGCCCTTTGATGTCCTTCAGGTTCTTGAGGTGTTTATCAAAACCCCAGAGCAACAGAACCCCTCTTCGTTCCATCATTGTGTGACTCAACTTCTGTTTTAACTTACAGCTCTTGAGGGACATATGCCGTGATTTCCTCAGTCATGAAACTGTGAGATCGGTCCCAAATCACAACCCCAGTAAACCCCAGACTATAGATGCTGCACTTCCTTGTGGCAGGAAGGGTTCTTAGCTGTGAACAACATAATATGACAATTTTTCTTCATAAAAGGAGGATTTAGTAAAGGATACAGTGAGCTCACAGAACCAGCAGGGAGCTGAAGGGCTTTGCTTGGGAGATGAGTAGAGACTAAACACATAGGGTACAGGGACATAGGGCCATAGTAGCCTCTTGGAGAGAGCCTGCCACCCCCTTTATCTCTGCCCAGTTAGTGTCAACCCGGAGCTATTTTTAACTTTTTGAGGCGTGTCCCCCGCCGCGAAGTGCACAGCCAAAGGAATTGGCCTTAGGGTCTCATAAAGATGTCTGCAATCCCGCACTATTCACCACTGGGAGGACATGGAAACAGCACAAAGGACCCCCAGTGGAAGAGATGGATGGAGATGTGGGGTGTGTATATCACCGGATGCCATTCTGCCTTCACAAGAAGGAAGTTCTGCCATTTGCGACAACCCAGGGGAGCGTGAGGGACAGCCTGCTAAGTAAGCCACAGCCAGGGGGGATAAAATGGCACAATCTCGAGTGTGTGAGGAATCTTGAACAGCTGGACTAATAGAAGCAGAGGGTGGGATGGTGGAGGCCGGAGGCTCGGGGAGGGAAGACGAAGACGATTTAGTCAAAGGCACAAAGTTCAGGGCTGCTGGTTGACTTAAGTCTAGAGATCTGCTGTACTGCGTCTTGCCTATGATTAAATACAGTGCATTCAAAAACTTGCTAAGGGCTCAATCTTATGTCAGTGTTCTCTTTATCCTAATTCTATTTTTTATTTTTTAATTATGTTCAGTTAGCCAACATAGAGTACATCATTACTTTTTGATGCAGTGTTCAATGATTCATTAGTCATGTGTAACACCCAGTGCTCTCATCACAAAATGAGAATAAAAAGTAAAGATGGTGAGAGGGAAAAAAAAATTTTTTAAAGTCCCCCAGGACAGAGCGTGAGCCACCCCTCCACCCCCCCACACACACATACACCTGGAAGGGGACTGAAGTGAAGTTCATAGTGGCAGGCAGCATGTTGATTCTCAATAGGAGATCACATCTGGGGAATTTCCTCCAAGCCAGGAGGAAGGTTGGGGCTGCACAGTCAAAAAATTAGCAAGCATGCCTTTCCCCAAATTCACACACATTCTTATATACACTTAGAATTCCAGAAATTATAAGTGTTCATGATTAACATGGTACAGTTATCTTTAAAACAGTAAAGACTGCAACACCTCTGTGTCCTGCCCCAGTCCTGGCATCACTGGGCACCATCCAGTTCTCTCCTCCAAGATGGTTGCAGGCACATCTCCATCCTCTGAAACCCTTAGAGTAATGGTGAGTTTAACCATCCCCAAGGAAGTGCTTACATAAGTGGCTTCACAAAGCAAGGGGAGGGCCAGGGAAGTTAGTTCTGGAGCAAGGAAGTAAATATGAGTCAGCATGTTCTTCTGCAACAGTCCTGGCATTATGATGTGATGCCCTTCAGCTGCTCCCTGCCCCATGCTCACTTCGCTCCCAGGTAACACTTCACTCATCCCCTTCTTTACCCAGTGACCCAAACCAGACCTCCATTTCTGGGGACCTTCATGGTCCAGCCAGTGTGGTATTAATGCTGCCTCATTAATTTGATAAGATATAGAATGTAAGGAGACTAAGACCTAGGAACCACTGATAGCTGGAATGAGTGCCTTCTGCCCATCCCATGACCCATTTCCCCTCAACTTGCCCAGGGATTTGCAGAGACTGGGATACCAGAATGCAGTCTCAGCCTCCATGCAGTGGGGTCACTGTTGTGCATGCTGATGGAAGCAGACCTCCAGTGGGTCTGACAATGTCCAAATCCAGGGTCCTCAACTCAGTTGAAGAAAGTATTCATGAAGCAGGAGATCACATGGTTCATAAGTGAAAGCAACAGCGGTTGCTAGTTCAAGTTGCAACCAGGTCCTATAAAATAGTATGCCAAGGGATCAGCCACAACACAGCCCAGGACACTGATAATCCAGCTTTGCTGCCCCAGACATGCCCCCTCCCCCATCCAGACAGCAAGGCTACTATCCCCACACTCTCCAGTAACCACTGGAGAAGTCTACTGTCATCACGACAAAATGCCACTGCTCCTTTATCTTTGCCCCGCATGTTCATAATTGCGTCTTGGGTTGGGGTATTGCATCTGCTGAGTCCAAGGCTTGTGCCTCCTTAGCTGACCATCAGAAGCACCAGCAAGGTAGGATCTGTCCCCTCATCCATTACCAGCATGAAGTCATGACTCCAGAATGTAACAGTCGGTCGTGCAGTTAGCAAGTTCATTCCTGATTCCCAAACAGTTCACAGAAGCAAGCAGGGAACTCTCAGTGCTTCCAGCCATGTGCTCTCAATTTTCTTCTTAGTACTGATGAGACAGACTCCAGGGGGCTCATGTGGTTCGTTCCCCACAGAACTGGAATTAAGATCACACCCTGAGAACATGTGAACGCCACACAAGCTGGTTATTCGGGTCATGTTGCAAAAGCAGAATCATTACAGCGTTTTCTTCTATGACAGTTGGCAGAGAAAAAGCACATGGAAACAGCCCCCTGCATCTCCCCCCTGAGCTCATGAAAAATGCTTGGACAACCAGACAACTGCACGTAGGTATTTTAGGGAAAGTACTCAAAATAGGGAAGAATAATCCTCTCCCATATTAGGTCAAGCAGAGTTTTCTTCCTAAGCTACTTTTTAAGTCATTTTGATTCCCCTAAGCAGTAGTGGGACAGAATCATAGCGTATGTGAGCCGAATGGGCTCTGGGCTCAGCCGGTCATGGTACAGTTGGAGGGCCCAGCCTTGGAGGTCGGCTGCCCAGTGGGCTCATCCCAGACCTGGTTTCCAGGCACTGTCTCAGGCTCACACTGATCCAACGCCCACAACTTGCCCAGCCCTAATCACATTAGAGATTACAGAGAAATAACAGTCCCCTATCCTGCCTTGTTACAGAAGGTATTATCATGACTTTATTAGTGGGGATGCATTAAAACAGCATTTTAAAAAAAATATTTTATTTTTTTTATTTGAGAGAGAAAGGGAGCATGAGTGGGGAGAGGGAGAAGTAGGCTTCTCACCGAGCAGGGAGCCCAATGTGGGACCGATCCCAGGACCCCAAGATCATGACTGGATCCAAAGTCAGGTGTTTTAACTGACTGAGCCCCCAGGTATCCCTAAAAGGGAACTTTTAAAGTAAATATTCCCAAATGTAAATATGAACACGTGAATGTTTTTCATCTTGAGCACTCAGTAATAATATGTCTGAGGACTGAAGGGGTACAATCAAAGTAGGAAAAAAAAAACTACCCTCTCCTTTCTCCATAAAAATGTGTCTCAGAATAACTGGGCTTACAAAAGCTTGGAATACAAAGGCTGGTGATGAAAAATATGTGATTGAGATCGCTCCAATTAGAGACTTCTAAAATATTTTTCATTCTTCTGACTAAAGTATTTTAAGCTGCAGAGAATCTTGTTAGCTGTAATGGGACTCATTGAAGGCTGATTCTTGGGAGAGAGACAGACTCAGCCTACCATCAGGCATGTGTAGGGGACACACTGTCCACAGCCCCAAATCTGGCAGAGAGCACACAGGCGTGAAGCCAGTGTGTGAGGACACAGGGGGATGTAGGGGAAGGAACAGAGGGTGGCTCTCAGGGAAGATCATGGATCAGGGACTGAGTAGTCTTGGACTTGACACAGTCCCTGGTCCTGGGCAAATTTGGAAATGTCACCAAATCTCTTCAGAATCTCTCAGAAAATATCTCACCATGCAGGCTCAATTCTCCACCAGGTCTGCAACTCTGAGTCCAGCACTGAATACATTTACCTCAATTTACTCTGTAAACGTTTTATATTCTTCATTAAATCTCAGGAGCATTGGACTTGTCAGTTATCTTGACACCAGAGCTCTGCAAAGTTGCCTAAATTAATGAAAAATTCCCTATAGCATGATATCATCTATCTTTAGAGACTGCTTTTCTGTCCTAACATTACTCTTCAATTACTAGATTTATGTGCACATGGTTAACCTGTCTCAAAAGTGAGCTAATATTATTCAGCAGAGTAATATTTCTAATGCAGTGTGTCAAAAGTTACATTAAATTCTTCCTGAAATATAATCTCCTTACAAAAATCATGCTTCTCTTATTATGTTACCAATGATAAAATGACTTCCTTAAAGTTGAAATGTCTTGAACAAGTGAGCATTCTCAAAACAAAACAGCACTTCTATACAGACATTTTTCCTATTTTAGCACATTACTTTTTACAATGTTTGGTTTTGAAATAATTAGAGATCACCAGAAAGTTGCAAAAGTAGAGCAAAGAGGTTCAATGTAATCTTCATTCAGTTTTCCCAACTGGTTACATCTTACTAACAACAGAACCAGGAGACTGACATTGGTACAACACATGGATGATGCATGTAGCCTTCACCAAAATCTGGATACACACTTGATCCATCACCACAAAGATCTTCCCCCTGCCTCCCTTTCCCAGTCACACACACCTCCTTCCTAAGCCCACCCCATCTACCAGCCCTACAAACTGGCAATCACTTACCCATCTCCTTTTTTTTTTTTTTCATTTTTTTTTTCATTTCAAGAATGCTATATAAACAAACTCATACACTATGTGCCCTTCAAAAGCCACCTCTAAGATGAGCTTTTTAAATTCAGCATCGTGTCTTTGAGATCTGTCAGAGTACCTGCACACAGCAACTGTCTATGCATTTGACTGTGGAATAGTGGTCCACAGTATCGACATGCTATGCTTTGCTTAACCATTTTCTTATTCTAAAAAGTTTCTAAAAAATTTAGTTGATTCCAGGGCACCTGGGTGGCTCAATGGGTTAAATCTTCTGCCTTTGGCTCAGGTCATGATCCCAAGGTCCTGGGACCGAGCCCCACATCAGGCTCTCTGCTCAGCCAGGAGCCTCCTTCCTCCTCTCTCTCTCTCTCTCTCTCTCTCTCTCTCTGCCTGCCTCTCTGCCTACTTGTGATATCTATCTGTCAAATAAATAAATAAAATCTTTTTAAAAAATTGGTTGATTTGTTTACAGCTACTACAAATGAAGCTGCCATAAACCATGATGTGCCAATGGGTGCAGGGATTTAAGCTGTAATTTCACTTGGACAGATGCCTAGGCTTGCCATCCCTGGCACAAAACCCTCTTGGATGCTGTGTACAATTCTTTTGCTATATTGTCAAATTTTACTTGCTAAGGTTTTGTTAAGGATTTGTACATCTATGTTTATGAGCACTATGGATCTACAGTTTTCCTTGTTTGTACAGTCGGGGTTTTTTTTTAATTGTATTTAAATTTCATTTAGTTAACATGCAGTGTTATATTAGTTTCAGGTGTACAGTGCAGTGATTCAACATTCCCATACAGAAACTGGTGCTCATCACAAGTGCACACCTTCATCCCCACCCCTGCTTCCCCCCCACACCCCAACCTCTCCCCTCCAGTGACCATCGGTGTGTTCCCCAGAGTGAAGAGTCTGGTTCTCACATCAAGGTAATACGAGCTTTATAAGATGAATTGGGAAATATTTATTCCCTCTTCAACTTTCTGGAAGGGATTTTGTATTGGTGCTAATTCTTCTATAAATATTGGTGGAATTATCCAGTGAAAACATCTGGACCAAGAGATTTTGGTTTCCAAAGTTTTTTCAATTATGGATTAAATAGCTTTAATAGATTTCGGGCTATTTGAATGATGTGTCCTATATTGGATGATTGTGTGAATTTCTCGTTTAAGTTGGGGGTTTATTGAGAATTGGTCTATTTCCCCTAAATTATCAAATGTATGTGGGTGGAATCATTCACAGAATTTTCTTACTACCATTGTTATGTCCTCAGGGTCTGTAGTGATGCCCCAAATTCCAGATATGGATAATTTGAGAGTTCTCTCTCTGTCTTTTCACCAGTTACTAGAAGTTTATCAATTTTACTGATCTTTTCAAAGAATCAGTTTATTTCCTTTGCTTTTCTCTAGTTTTCTTTTTTCTATCTTATTCATTTCTGCTTTTATAATTCTCTTCCTTCTGCTTGCTTTGGTTTTATTTCATGACTATTCCTGTGGTTATTCTCCAACTTCTGGAAGGTATATTTGGAATAAACATAACTTAGCATCTAGCAGAATCCTTACCTTTTTCCCCTGACCTGGGGAGTGACTCTAAGGCTGCAGGAGAGGCCAAGTGAGAGCCATTAGAACTACTGCATCTACCTAGGAAAGTAGAAAAGCAAGAGAACCACTACATTCCTGGAGGGACTGGGGGGGGGGGGGGTCTGTGCACCCATCAAGTACATTCTATGTGGCTTGGAGAATGGCAGTGGATTATTGTGTCCTTAACCAGACAGTGATTCCATAAGGCAGGTGCCATGGCAGCTGTGGCTTCATTGCTTGAGTGATTTCCCTCATCCTCTGGTACCCAGCAGGCAGCCATTGATCCATCCGATGTCTCTATCCACATACCTGTCCATCAGGCCCACACAAGGAAAGCTTTCTCAACTGGCAAGGCCAATGATGCATCTTCACTGTCCTACCTTGGGGCTTATCAACTCTCCAACCTCATTTAGTTCTCAGGGGTCTTGATGGCCTCTACCTTCCACAAGACATCTCACTAGCCCATTATGCTGATGACATTACGTTTACTGAACCTAGTGAGAAACAAGTAGTAACTTACTACTCCAGATTCACGTGAGACCTTTGTGTGTCAGAAGTGGGAAATAAATGGGACAAAATGCAGAGGGCTTTTACCTAGGTGAGATTTCTAGAGGTCCTGTGGTGTGGGGCATGATGAGAGATCCCTTCTCAGATGAAGGCAAGTTGTAATTATATCTGACTCCTCCCACAACCATGAAAGAGATGTGATACCTGGTGGCCTTCTTTGGATTTTGGAGGGTACATGTTCCTCATTTGAGTATGTGACTCATGACTTGTTGCTGAACCACACAAAAAGCTGCTAGTTTAGAGTGAGACCCAGAACAAGGGAAGGGTCTGCAGGAGGTCCAAGCTGCTGTCTGAGCTGGTCAGCTGCTCGGGCCTGTGATGCTCCATTTGGGCCATATGATGCTTGAAGATCCAGGGGCAGAGAGGGTTGCTGTTCAGAGCCTTTTGAAGGCCCTTCTAGGTGCATCAAAGAACAGGCTTTGAGGATTTTGGAACAAGGCCCTTCTATCATCCACCAGATAACTACTCTTCTTCCGAGAAACAGCTCTTTGCCAGCTTCTGGGCCAAGATACTAAACACTTGACCATGACCACTAAGTTACCAGGTGACCTCAGCTGTCCACCATGAACTGAGTGCTACCTTACTCATGAAGCCACAAAGTGGGGCTTGCTCAACAGCACCCCATCATCCAAGGGGAGTATATATATATATTTATATTTATATCATCAGTACAGAGCAGATCCTGGAGGCACACATAAGTAACATGGAAACGTGACCCAAATACCCATGGTCCCCACTCCTGCTACGCTGCTTTCTCTCGCCATGTGCACATAGAGCCTCTCGAGGAGTTCCCTATGATTCATTGACAAAGGTAGGGAAGATGCAGTCCTGATTTACAGATGGTTCTGCTTACTCTACAGACCCAACAGTAGGCTGCCACAGCACAAGAAACCCTCTCTGGGACATCCTGTGGGACTGTGGTGAAGAGAATCCTCCCCGTGGACAGAACTTCAGGCAGTTCACCTGGTTGAAAGATAAATTCCTAGAAGGATAAATAGACAGACCTGTGGTTTTATACTGGATTGTGGTCTGTGGCCAATGGTTTGGCTGGATGGTGGGGGACCTAAAAGGTGCAGGATTGGAAAATCAGTTGTAAGGAAATATGGGGAAGAGGAATACAGACAGGCTTCTCTGAATGGGTCAGAAATGTGAAGGTATTTGTGTTGATGTCAATTCTCAGCAGAGAATAACCTCCACAAATGAGGATTTTGATACTTAGGTACATAAGATGATCCGTTCCGTGGATACGAGTCAGCCGGTCTCCCCAGCCGCCCTCATCATTGCCCAAGGAACTTAACAACAGAGGGCCCATGGTGGCATGATGGAAGTTATGCCTGTGCTCAGCAATGCGAACTTCCATTCACCAAGGCCAACCTGGCCATGCTCACCAGGGAGTGCTCAATCTTCCAGCAGCAGAGTCCAGCCTGTCTCCAATATGGCCCATTCCCCCAGGTGATAAGCCAGCTGGTCGGTAGCAGATTGATAACACAGGATAGCTTCCATATGGAGGGGCAGCATTGTGTGCTTACTGAAATAGACACTTGCTCAGGATACAGACTTGTCTTCCCACATGAACACTTCTGCCAAAACTGTTATCTCTGGACTTACAGAATGCCTTATCCATTGGCATGGTATTCCACACAGCACTGCTCCTGATCAATAAACCCATATCACAGCACACCAAGAGTGGCAATGGGCCCACAGTGGTAGAAGTCATGATCTTCCCATGTTCCCCACCATCCTGAAGCAGTTGGCTTAGTAGAACAATGAAGTTTGAAAACTCAGTTACTGTGCTGCCTGGGCAGCTATAACTTGCAGGCAAAACTCGTCCTGGGCCAGGGTTCTCCAGGGGCACCATATGTGACCTGAGTCAGTATCTGATACATGGTGCTGCTTCCTCCACAGCCAAGGCTCATAGGTGTAGGAATCAAGGGGTCAAAATGGAAGTAGGACCATCATGACCCCCATGAGAATTTAGTGTTCCCATAACCTTATGCCCTTCCGGCCTTAGCTCCAAAGAGATGAATGCTTCCACCGGGAGACAAAACAATTCCATTTAAACATGAGTTAACACCACCATTTGGCACTGTGGGCTCCTCGTGTCTCTGAATCAACAGTCAGGGAGGTCAGTTTTATTGGCTCTGACCACCAAGGGGACTATTTGCACCAGGAACTACAGTTCCACAGTGAAGATGAGGAGGTGTGTGTATCTGGAATACAGGGGGTCCCCTAAGGCAGCACTTGCAAAGCCTAATGCTTTGGGATTGGGTTCAATAGAAAACTTACAACAACCCAATCCAGGCAGGACTGCCAGTGACCCAGACCATTCAGGAATGAAGCCGTGGGTCACCCCACCAGATGAAGAACCACAACTGACTGAGGTGCCTACTCAAGGTGAAGGGAATACAGAACGGGTAGGGGAAGAAGGCACCAATACCAACTAAAATCATGTGACCAGGTACAGAAATGAGGACTACAAGTGTCTGGGGTATTTATTCTTTTTGTTGTTGTTGTTATGAATGTGTGTGGGGATGGTGGGGTTACTCTCTTATTATCACTTAACATTAAGATGTACTGATTTTATGTCCTAGTACACAAGCATTATTAATTTTACATTAAGTTATATTACTCAAGGACCTTACCTCCTCTTCTGAGGATGGTGTTGGCACATTTTCTGTTGAGTGTCAGATTGTTATATCATGTTAGAGTCAGGTAGAAATATGACCTTCTTATTGTCCTTATTGGAGGTTAAGTATGGTTTAAAGAGATTCATGTGTCATGTTGACCCGGGGTTTGTTATTTGTGATGGCTAATTTTATGTGCCCATCTGATTGGCCACACAGTGCCCAGATTAAACATTATTTCTGGATGTATCTGTGAGTGTGTTCCAGATGAAATTAGTATTAAAATTGATGGACTCAGGAAAATAGATTGCTTTCCCCAGTGTGGGTGGGCCTCACCTAATCTGTCGAGGGCATGAATAGAATAAGCGGCAGAGGAAGGAAGAATTTGCCCTGGCTTTTCACCATTGAGCCGGGACACCTCATCTCCTGATACTTGGACTAGATTCTATATAACTGGTTTCCTGGTCCCCAAGTCCTGGGTGTGGGGCTGAGTCACCCCAGATTTCTTGGGTTTTTAGTTTGTAGGCAGAAGATTGTGGGACTCCTCAGCCTCCACTGTGGTGTGAGTCAATTCCCTGTTACACACATGCACATGTGCACACACACACACACCCCTGTGGTGTGAGTCAGTTCCCCGTTACATGCATGCACGTGCACACACACACAGACACACACACCATGCAAGTTCTTCTTCTTTGGAGAACCCTGACTAATATGACATGTAACCACCAAGATAATCATACAGAATAGTTTCTGCTCCAAAATCCCCTGTGTTCTACCCGCTCATCCCCCTCTCCTCCCAAATCTCAGACAGCCACTGATCTTTTTACTGTATCTCTAGTGTTGTCCTCCAAAGTGTCACAGAGTTGGAATCACACAGCATGTAGCCCTTTTATATTGTCTCCTTTCACTTGGGAATATGCGTTTAAGGTTCTTTCATGTTTTTTCATGGCTGGACAGGTCATTGCTTTTTATCACTAAATAATATTCCATTATAGGAGTATTAGCATGGTTCCTTTGCCCACCCACTTAGGAAGGACATGGTGGTTGCTTCCAATTTGTGGGAAATTATGAATAAAATTTCTACACGCATGCATATGTAGGCATTTGTGTGTATATAGGTTTTGGATCACTAGAGTATATACCATGAAGTTTGATCAACAGATTCCATGTTAAGTGTCTATTTAATTTTTTTTTTTAGAAACTACCAAACTGTTTTCTGAAGTGGCTATACCATTTTGTGTTCCCTCCAGCAGTAACTAGAATTCCTAGGGTTCCCTATCTTCACCAAGATTTGATGTCATCACCGTTCTGCATTTGGGGCATCTTAACAGGTGCATTTTGGTATTTTATTGTTGTTTGAAGTTATAATTCCCTAACCAAGTATGACATTGAGCATCTTTGCATATACTTACCTGACACCAGAAGGAAGAAGGATCACTAAATTAGATCAAATTTTCTAAATGGAAATAATATAACAATGCTGGTTCCTGGAGGAGAAGGTCCTGAAGTATGAATGGGTTTCCTTGACTTAACTGTTTTGTGTTATAATGACAACAAGATAGAAATTTTTTTTTAACCTTTTAATGTTTGGATTCTGTAAAGCTAAGTTCCCGTTAAAGGGGAAAGTTTTGAAGATGCATTGTAAATGCCCATTTTTGTGGGCATTATTGGCATAATCATTATGGCATTATCTTCATTATTGGTGTGTCTACTAAGCTTTTTTCCCCATTTTTAAATCAGGTTGTTCAATTTTTTTTTAATGTTGATCCTTAAGAGTTCCTTGTATATTTTTATAGGAGTCTTTTATAAGACATGTGATTTACAAATATCTTCTCTTTCTTTTTGGTCTGTCTTCTCGTTCTCTTGGTATTCATTTCTTTTCTAAGTCTCTAAAATTTTTATTTGTGAGTTTCTTTGGGATAATATCCCTTGCTTTTTTTTAAATTTTATTTTATTTCTTTTTTTTAATTTATTTTTTATTTTAAGCATAACAGTATTCATTATTTTTGCACCACACCCAGTGCACCATGAAATCCATGCCCTCTATAATACCCACCACCTGGTACCCCAACCTCCCACCCCTGCCCCTTCAAAACCCTCAGATTGTTTTTCAGAGTCCATAGTCTCTCATGGTTCACCTCCCATTCCAATTTCTCCCAACTCCCTTCTCCTCTCTAACTCCCCATGCCCTCCATGCTACTTGTTATGCTCCACAAATAAATGAAACCATATGATAATTGACTCTCTCTGCTTGACTTATTTCACTCTGCATAATGTCTTCCAGTCCCGTCCATGTTGTTACAAAAGTTGGGTATTTGTACTTTCTCATGGAGGCATAATACTCCATAGTGTATATGGACCACATTTTCCTTATCCATTCGTCCATTGAAGGGCATCTTGGTTCTTTCCACAGTTTGGCGACCGTGGCCATTGCTGCTATAAACATTGGGGTACAGATGGCCCTTTTTTTCACTACATCTGTACCTTTGGGGAAAACACCCAGGAGTGCAATTGCAGGGTCATAGGGAAGCTCTATTTTTAATTTTTTGAGGACTCTCCACACTGTTCTCCAAAGAGGCTGCACCAACTTGCATTCCCACCAACAGTCTAAGAGGGCTCCCCTTTCTCCACATCCTCTCCAACACATGTTGTTTCCTGTCTTGCTAATTTTAGCCATTCTAACTGGTGTAAGGTGATATCTCAATGTAGTTTTAATTTGAATCTCCCTGATGGCTAGTGATGATGAACATTTTTTCATGTGTCTGATAGCCATTTATATGTCTTCATTGGAGAAGTGTCTGTCCATATCTTCTGCCCAATTTTTGATATGATTGTCTGTTTTGTGTGTGTTGAGTTTGAGGAGTTCATTATAGATCCTGGATATCAACCTTTTGTCTGTACTGTCATTTGCAAATATCTTCTCCCATTCCGTCGGTTGCCTCTTTGTTTTCTTGACCATTTCCTTTGCTCTGCAGAAGCTTTTGATTTTGATGAAGTCCCAAAAGTTCATCTTCGCTTTTGTTTCCTTTGCCTATAGAGACATATCTTGAAAGAAGTTGCTGTGACTGATATCAAAGAGATTACTGCCCATGTCTCCTCCAGGATTCTGATGGATTCCTGTCTCATGTTGAGGTCTTTTATCCATTTTGAGTTTCATTCTTCTACATATAGTTGCCCAGTTTTCCCAGCACCATTTATTGAAGAGACTGTCTTTTTTACACTGTATATTTTTTCCTGTTTTGTTGAAGATTATTTGCCCAAGGAGTTGAGGGTCCATATCTGGGCTCTCTACTCTGTTCCACTGCTCTATGTGTCTGCTTTTATGCCAGTACCATGCTGTCTTGGTGATCACAGCTTTGTAGTAAAGCTTGAAATCAGGTAACGTGATGCCCCCCGTTTTATTTTTGTTTTTCAACATTTCCTTAGCGATTTGGGGTCTCTTGTGATTCCATACAAATTTTAGGATTATTTGCTCTAGCTCTTTGAAGAATACTGGTGGAATTTTGATCGGAATGGCATTAAAAATATAGATTGCTCTAGGCAGTATAGACATTTTAACAATGTTTATTCTTCTGATCCAAGAGCATGGAATGGTCTTCCATCTTTTTGTGTCTTCTTCAATTTCTTTCATGAGTGTTCTGTAGTTCCTCAAGTACAGATCCTTTCTGTAAACATAACCTGGTTATGTTTATTCCCAGGTATCTTATGATTCTTGGTGCTATAGTAAATGGAATCAACTCTCTAATTTCCCTTTCCATATTTTCATTGTTAGTGTGTAAGAAAGCCACTGATTTCTGCACATTGACTTTGTATCCTGCCACGTTGCTAAATTGCTGTATGAGTTCTAGTAGTTTGGAGGTAGAGTCTTTGGGTTTTCCATATAAAGAATCACGTCATCTGTGAAGAGAGAGAGTTTGACTTCTTCATTGCCAATTTGGATACCTTTTATTTCTCTTTGTTGTCTGATTGCGTTGTTAGGACTTCTAATACTATGTGCCTTTCTGTTTTGTTTCACTTTCTTGACCTCTGATATTTTTTCTCAAATGACGAAACCTTCATCCCAGGCACGGAGATATCATTTCACCAGTCTGCCCGCATTGGCTTCCTCTTAGCTTTTTAGTCCAAGATGTTCCTGGTTACAAGTTATTCAGTTATTAGTATCTTCTGATGATGTGTGAAGAAAGCAAAATTGCTTTTTAAAAAAATCTTATTTATTTATTTGAGATAGAAGGATAGAGAGCAAGTGGGGGAGGGACAGAGGGAGAGGGAGAGGCAGAATCTCAAGCAGACGCCACACTGAGCACAGAGCCCAACTTGGGGCTCAATCTCACCACCCTGAAATCATGACCTGAGCTGAAACCAGAGTCAGACACTTAATCCACGGAGCCTCCCAGGCCCCAAAGCAGGATTGTTTTCTTTTGTAGCAAAAGAAACAAATGATTTTATGTGAGTGATGACTCCTTAATTTATCTGGCTTGTTACATTTGTATTCTAAATTTACAGGGAATGCATATTCAGGGCATGGCATATAGCAGCTTAGAAAGTTTAATATTTGATTAATGAGTTAGAATCATATGGGTGGATTAAATGAAAAACAGATCACAAGTCACACACACACACACACACACACACACACACACACACTGAAGTAAAAAGAAAACAATACATGGCGCATAAGTCAGAAGTCAATTTTGGGTGAACCTGTCCCCTTTCGAATTCATTTATTGTTTGATTTGTCCACAGATATGTCAATATTGATCACTCTTAGAGTAAGCACTCCAAGGACCACTGACCAGGGGCTGTTCAGAACCCTATTTGGTGGAGAAAGTGGTTAGTAGACACTTGTAGATGGATTTGAAAGATGACAGACATTCTCTTTATAAAGTGCTGGACAACTAAAAATCATATTATTTGAGGGGGAGATAGCAGGTTGTTAACAGCAAAATATGAGATGCTCACCTCTCTGACCATCTCTATTAGTGTGAGAGCAAGAATGGTATGACCAAAAATAGTTTATGTGCTTCATGTATCATAGACATCAGTTGGTAAACCACTGATTAACTGAACAGCAAGCCTGATAAATAACAGAAATTGGGATCAATAATACCAATATCTTGCTGTCTATTGGAATAGGCATATTATTATTTCTTATGCTTTGAGGTATAAAAAAATTAGGAGTCTTTGTACTTACTGCAAGAAAGATCATAAAACCTTGAGCATAGGGGAACATGACATCTTTCGTGCTCATCACTTGAACCGGCAGCAGGTGCGAGGCCACCTGCGCAACAAGGAATGGTCCTGGCTGGAACCAGGGAGCCAGCCTCAGGGCATGAGGGAAACGAGTCGAGTCTCCACCGCAGCATGCGCACAGAAGACAGGCTGTGTTCCCACGGGCTGTGCTTCCTTACCTTCTGTGCTCTCGTGTGACACCAGCATCCCCGCCGTCCACTATTTTTGGACCAGAACCACCTGCAGGCCTGGCCCCTGTGAGGGGTGGCTGATGTGTCTGTCCCCACCAACAAGTGAGACATACTCAGGTCAGGACACGAATACTGACTCGGGAAAACCTACCAGGTGGGATCTGGAGTCTGAGGATGGGGTTCAAGTTTCAGTACTGTGGTGGCCAGTGCTGGTACCTTGACCACGGTGGAGTCCGCTGAATGGGACTGGGAGCTAGAAGACCTGGGGTTCCTCTCTCAGGCCCACCCCACATCACTGGGTATCAGCCGGCTTACACTTGGTCATGGTGGGCTGAGCCCAGGCAGCCTCGCTCCTTCCCTCCTGCCTTCTTTGCAGCACAGACGCTCACAGATACCCACCCAGCCAACAGTGGTGGTGGGGGTAACCCTCTCTGGCCAACAGAATGGGAAAGAACCACTACATGGTTCTTGGAGCATGGGAGACCCAGAGACCAGCAGAGGGGGCTTCTCCAGGCTTTCAGTGCTGGGAGCAGAGGAGAGACAGGCAATGGATAGCAAGGGGACTCAGAGTGTCCTAAATGGTGAGCAGCAGGGAGAAACATAGAGGAGAGGGAAGAGAGTGCCCAGGAGAAGACTGCTGTCTCCATCCAAGGAAGCCCCCTCAATAAGGGGATGCTCGAGCTGAGGTCCTGGGTGGTGAGGGAGGCAGCCGCTCACACATCTGGGAAGCCTACTTCTGGCAAAGGGAGACCAGGTGCAAAGGCCCAAAGGCAGGGCATGTCAGCTATGTGTGAGTAGCAGCAGCTGGCTGAAGAGTGAGACTGGGGAAGATGGTGGGAGATGAGACCTGAGTGGAGCTAGGTCATGATGCACCTTGCAGGCCACTGGGCAACTCTTGCCTTTACTTCGAGTGGATGGGGCACCATGGGAGGGTTTGAGCCAAGGAACCATGAGAACATGGGGCACATGTATTAGGCCTTTGTCCCTGTGTCCTGGCACAGAGCTCAGAAGACCCTTGGAATTGTCAGAGTAATGAGAGTAGCTTCTGCTTTCCAGTGACATGGCTGGTGGCCCCAGGATGGGGGCTGACAGCCAGGAGACCACCCATGTGGCTAGAGGGCTGGAATTTTCTGCCCCCCTTCCTGACTTCCTGGGAGTCAATCACCCATGACCAGAGAATTAATCAACTGTGCCTATGTAATGAAACCTCCCTGAAAATTTCAAAAAGACCTTCTGGGTTGGTAAAGGCATAGAGGTGATGGAGGTTGGTGCCCCCCAAGAGAGTTTGGCAATGCCCTGTCCCTCTCCACATGGCTCGCCCTGTGCCTCTCATCCACCTGGCTGTCCTGGAGTTGGAGCCTTTACAATAAACCTAAAGTAGTGAGCAGAGCCCTTTCCTGAGTTCTGAGAGCCATTCTAGCAAATTCTCAAACCTTAGGAGCATGTCCTAGAATGCCCAGGTTAAAGCTGGTCCAGCAGAAGTGCGAGTGGCCCAGGACTTGTGCCTGGTTTCTGAAGTGGGGGGTAGTCTTGTGGGACCAGGAGGTCTGTCCCAGCTTTGGGTTAGCTCACATCAGAATGGATCTGAATTGTTCCACACCCAGCTGGTGTCAGAGCCTGGGCCCCTGGTGTACAAAACACCCATGACCTTTGGTGTCCAAGGCGTTGTTAGTGAAAAGAGCTTGGGGAAGATGTTCTAACAGCTAGGAAGGGATTGCCTGGGGTGGTAGCATTGCATCCTGGAAGCCTGTCCCAGTGGCCTGGTCATCTGATTGGGATGGGGGAGGGGAGGACGGCAGTCCGCCATCTACTGGGACACCTGGTCTCCGAACACCACTCAGTCCATGCTTTATTTCAGACTATGTTGAGCATCTTGTGCTCCTCCAGGTCTTACGAGCCCTCCCATCCAGACGGCGATGAGGCATACATGCTGAGAGTGCTAAGGGGTCCTCGTGAAGAATGAGGACAGGCAGGGAGAGGAGATCCAGCCACCAGGGGGACAGGCCAGACAAGGCAGCTGATCCTGGAACACAGAATGTGCTCTTGCTTGAGATTATCAGGAAGAAATTCGGTATTACAGAACAATTTCAGTGAGCCTGTCGCTGTGTTGTCTGTATGGCCAAGAGCCAAGAGACATTTGGCTTCATTGTTTAGGTAATAGGGAGCGAGGGGAGGCTTTCAGATTGAAAGGAGACATAACAGAACTATGGCTCACACATCTCCTGGCGCAGTGTGGGTAAGGACCAAGGTGCCATGGGAGGTGGGTAAGAGACAAAAGGCAGGACCACCAGAGGATAGAGGGCAAAAGCAGCCTGAGGATTAAACCCGGGGAACCGGGAGGCTGGGCCAGCAGCCTCATCCAGCAGTGCTGGAGGAGGAAGAAATGTCATTTGGGTCACAGATTCCAGGGAGTGGATGCCACATCCAGGACGTGGAACCAGACTGTGTGTCTAGTTTAGGCAGGAAATAGTCTTTCAATGTTCAAAATAAACATCCAGTCTCCTGGGGAGAAATGTGCTAGCATTTCCACTTTATATTTAATCTGCAGTATCTCGGCTCACTAGAACTTTCCAAAGACTTCTCATGCTTTCATTAAATTACACCAGAATAAATGAGTTGAAAACTTGGATCATTTTCTAGTTCAAGGTCCTATATGCAATCATCCTCTGTTGTCTTACATTATTGCTTTTTTACCTATGTCACTTCAACATTGCATATCATCTCATTACCCTGCATCTATGCTTGCCTCAAAAAAACCTACCCAGAGATAACTTGTGGGACAGCTTGTGACAACCTGAGGAGTCGAGGAACTTTATTATTATTATTATTTTTTAATGGCAGGTGTTCCAGAATGGAGGAGCATGACAGAGTCCAAATGATTCGATAACCTCGAGGTCTGAATTTTCTGTCTCTACACTCTGAGCACTTTTCTTCCCTTCACAAAAGAGAATTCAACCTTCACATTTTGCTATGGCTCCCACTACACTGAACAGGGAGTGGTTTTGCCACCTCTCCCCTCTCTGTCTCTCTTTCTCTCTCTCTCTCCCCCTTTCTCTCTTTCCCTCGGGCTTTCCAGGACTATTTGGTCTTTCCCTCAGGGGTCAGAAAGCAAGTAGGGTCAAATCACATTTCCCTATATCTTCCTTCCATCAAAGACCACTGGTGACCAGGAAGGCCAGTTGGGAAAGTGGGGTGCATGGGGATACATAAACTCCTTTACTGGCTTCATTTTGTGAGTTAATAAAGGTTACCAATGTCCAGGGTTGTAAACTCAGCTTCTGTCCTAGTCCTGAAACAGTGAATGCCGTCCAGAAGTCCTTCAGCAGGGGAGTGAGTTCACAAACTGTGCTACATCCATACAATGGAACATGACCCATTAACAGAAGGAACACCTGACCCAGGCAAAAATGTGGATGACTCAGCAATGCATTTCACTGTGAAGAAGCCCAGCCTGAAACGCTCTCCAGTCTCTGAGTCCATCTGAAACATCCTGGAAAGGGGAAGCAGAAGGGATGGAGCACAGAATCCATTACCATCAGGGATTGCCGGCACCTGGAGGGTTCCAAGACAGAAGCAAAGCACGATGAGAGTTTTGTAACAAAGGAAATGGCTTTGCTGGTGGGTCTGTGACTGTGCACCTTGGTCAAAACCCATGGAGTGCATACCATAACGGGTGCCGTTAACTAAAGCTCACTCTTCACGGATACCTGTTAATGGGGGAATCAGCCAGGAGGTGTATTAAACCACCAGCTTTAGTCAAGGACCTTAGCACTGTCCTAAATGAATAACATAATTGCTCCAGCTCCTTGGGAGAATGAGGTCCCTACCCTCCATTCAGGAGAATTCCATCCCTCCACAAATTCCACTTGTGCAAGGAAAGCACCTCAGCACAAAGCCAACACTAAGCTGCCCACTCATAAAATTGGGGAAGACCCCCTAGAATCATTCCATTCACCTCCTGCTTCCAGTTTTGCACCTTTGTCTCGTCCCTAAGTGAAGTCTCTTCCAGAGAAAAATCGGGAAATTTCTCTACAGCGGGATATGTAGTTTTCACCCTCGGAATCAGCACATGTCTGTGTAATGAGAGAACAGAAATGGGGCCAGCCTGGGCAGGAGATTCCGTCTCTGCTTTTGGGAAGCAACCCTTCCTAAAGCTCAGGACAACAAGAGATGAGCGAGGCGTTTCTCTGACGGAATCACTCGTGAAATGTCGGGGTTCTGTTCGAGCCTTCATCTTTCACCTCCATACCAGCCCACCCCCGAGGAAAACCACAGGGGCCCCCAGTGTCTGTGGGAGTCAATCTGAAAATCACTGACTGAGGCAAGAGGGGATGACGTGGTCGGTTCAGGTAGGCGGGAAGCAAACCAAAGCTCTTCTTCACCCCCACTCACCTTACATGACCACAAGTGTACCCCACTGAGGGTCTCATGCTGAAATGGGGCCCAGCATGAGGCAGGGTACAATGGCTGCATCCCAAAGCGAATAGTGGGACGATCCCCGGGGCCCACTTGGAGCAACATTAAGACGCTGACTCTCGTCACCAAGGCAGGTGTCCGAGAACCACGCCCAAAGCAGGGCGAGGAGGCCTCCCAGTGTCCTAGCAGAAGGGAGCCCATTCAGGGGTCACCCTGCATCCCTATCTCTGGGGTCAGAATGAGGTCACGGCCTACAGGTTAGAAGACTGTCTGCTCTTGCAACACGGGTCATCAGTGCCGGCCAGAGGACGGTTTCCCATCACAGGACCATCTGGAGCAGCAACTGATCTTGACCTCCAGATACCCCCTAAGTAAAACAGGGATGCCAAAGGCCCACAGAGAGGTCTCAGTGTGTCTCTGATGCCAGCCCCCTAGAAACCTTGTTTTTATATTCCTTCCCTCCCACGGCTTTTTGTTTCTCTTTTGCCTTAGAGGTGGAGCCTTGGAAGTCAGGGAACTGGAACAATCATCCTGAGGTCCCACGAGCCTGTTTCCTCTGCACATGGGAACAAGCACACCTCCACCTCAGGGCTGTGCGAGGGTTCAATTAGACACCGTATTTCCCACTGGCCCCTTACTCGGAGGAGGGAATAGGAAGACACGGGGGTTCTGCGAGCCTTCGGGGCCATTGAAATCTCTCCCATCTGTGCCTGTGTCAGAAGGACAGTGCCGTGGTCAAGGCTAGGACTCAGGACCACAGTTCAGTCTTAACCTGCCTGACTCACCCACCCATACACATCTCTGTCTCTTCATCTGTCAAATGCGGGGCCTGATCCAAATGACTCTTACAGTCCTTCTGATAGTCGAATTCTGCCTTCACCGGCTCTGCTTTTCTTTCAATTTCCCCACAAGCTTGGGGGAATTTTGCTACCTAACCTCCTTTCATGAAAATCTAGAGCCCTGAGAAACCATAGGGAATGCCCCAACCCTAATATTTTCTTTGAAGATGATGCAAAGGGATACACATAAACATAGTCTCGGGCAGGACTGGTGGTCAGGCATCCTAAGTGATGAGCCCCCACCCCCAAGGACAGTGTAACCTGAGGGGAGCAAGTAATTTCTGAGACTCAGTTATACCCACCTGGAAAATGGGGGAGTAATCCCTGCAGTTTATCTTATGGCAACAAATGAGATAGGTGTTAGGGAAGCATTTTGTAAAATAGAAAGGCTTGGGGCACCTGGGTTGCTCCGTTGGTTAAGCATCTGCATTCAGCTCAGGTCATGATTCTGGGGTCCCGTGATCGAGCCCCATGTCTGGCTCCCAGTTTAGCAGGGAAGGCTGCTTTTCCCTCTCCCCCCTGTTCGTGTTGTCACTCTCTCTCAAATAAACAAATAAAGTCTTTTAAAAAAGAGATCTAGAAAGGCTCTACACATTTTATACCTAATAACACACACATGTGTGGCACACACACAGGGCAACATGACTCCAGCGGTCTCTAGACTTGAAGAGTAGAAACAGAACAGGAGCGTGTCTGGGAAGGGAGGGGGTCAGGTCTTTGGGAAGAAGCTGCCAGTCTGTCTTTCCTTCAGGACAACAGCTAAATTCCAGAGCTGCATCGGACAGGCCCTCCATGTCTTAGTAAAACTAAACTGACAAGCATGACCTCCCCTTGGCGGTTTACCTTATTGAACCTGTCTGGTAGGTGAGACATTTATAAAGGCGGATGAACTGCCTGCCACGAGGGCCCCACCGCTGAGCTCTCAGCGAGTGAATTCCTTCCCCAGATGCAGTAAGGCTTCGCTTCCATACCGAATTTGATCACGTCCTCCTTGCTGAAGGGCCCTGACTAAAGGAAAGCCGGGCTTCTGACATGGGAATACTTGATCCATTGGGCTTAGGAGATCTAAATGTGAACCCCAGTCCTGGGCAGCACAGTTCCCATCCTATAACTCCAGACAGGCCATTCCGAACTCAGCTCCCCCCGCTCTGGGAACTGGATTAAAACGGTCTCTGGGAAGGATGGGGATGGGGAGGGAGAGTCCTGAAAATATCACGGGAGTCGGTCTATTCCAATGCTTTCCATTTTCTCTACTGGAGACCCAGTATGTGAAACTTTCGGGAAAAATCTCAGAGCCCGTGTAAGCAGCTCGGCGAATGTATTAGCTACCCATTGCTGTGTAACAAATGACCCTAAAACTTAGCAGCTTCAAACAACAAACTCTTATTATGCCACAGTTTCTGTGGGTCAGGAATCTGGGCTCAGCTCAGCTGGGTTCCCAGACACCCACATAGTGGATTCATCTCCAGCCTCAACTCAGGGAGTCGGGGTTAGGAACTGCTTCTAACACCCTCTGCTAGGATCGCACTGCTACTAGATGGAGAGGCTTGGGTCCTGTTAGCCTGAAGCCAGTTCCTTGTCCCGTGGTCCTCTCCAGAGCAAAGCTCCCCACTTAGCAATCGGCTTCCCTTAAAGCAGGGGGACTGTGATGGCTAACTCGATGTGTCATGGTGGCCATACTGTGGCTCCCAGACATTTGGTCTAATGCTCATCTGGATGTTTCTGGGAGGGTGCTTACTGGGTGAGATTAACATTTATATGGGTGGATTTTGAGTCAAGCAAATTATACTCTGTGGTGCAAGTGGACCTCATCCCATTATGGGAAGGGCTTAACAGAGCAAAGACCAACCCACCCAGAGAAAGAAGAATTCTGAGAGCAGGTGGGATTTAGAACCGCAGCTCTTCCCCAAGGCTCTAGCCTGTGGGCCTCGTCCATCAGATTTTGCACTCACGGAGCCTCTGCAATTGCATGGGCTAATTCCCTAAATTCCTTAAAATCTACCCATCATCGCTCAACCTATCATCAATCCATTCATCCTGTTGGCTGTTCCTCTAACAAACCCCGATTAATACGAAGAGCATGAGAGAGCAAGCAAGATGGAAATCCCAGTTTTTTGGTCGCCTAATCTTGAAAGTGAAACCCCATCCCTTTCTTGCCTAATTTTTTTAAAAAAGATTTATTTCTTTAGCTGAGAGACAGAGAGCGAGCACGCATGAACAGGGGTACGGGGAGAAGGAGAGAGAATCTCAGTCTCCCCACTAAGCACAGAGCTAGATGTGGGGCTCCATCTCACAACCTTGAGATCACGACCTGAGTTGAAACCAAAAGTCGGACACTCAAATGACTACATCATCCAGGGACCACTTCTCATTTTTTAAAAATTGTGATAAAATACACATAACTTAAGATTGACCACTTAAACGCTTTTTCAATCTCAGGGGGTATTAAGTACATTTACAATGTTGTGTAACCATCACCACCAGGCACTTCCAGAACCTCTTCATCTTCCCCAGCTGAAACTCCCAGTTCATTAAATCATAATCCACATCTCTCCATACTCCCCCGACACACACACCCGACTCCTGGCAACCGCCTTTCTACTTTCAGTCTCTATGAATTTGACGACTTTAGCTAGCCTGTATGAGTGGAATACAGTACTTGTTCATTTGTGACGGGGCTAATCTCACTGAGCCTGATGTCCTCAAGGTTCATCCCTGTTGAAGCAGGTGTCCAAATTGCCTTCTTTTTAAAGACTGGATAATATTCCATTGCATGGAGAGACCACATTATGCCAGGGGACAAATTAACATTCTTGTGAAACTAGCCAGCTGCATGATTTGGGAGCAAGTGATTTAATCTCCTTAAGCCTCATTTTCTCATCTGTTAAAGAGAGGGAGGGAAGAAGAAAGGGGGAAAGAAAAATAAAAAACCTCTTATTGTGATTCTATCATGCAGTCAAGGTCAAGATTTATCGCCTAGAGCAGGGGTTAGCAATACCACCCATGAGCCAAACGGCCCACTACATGATTTTATAAACAAAGTTTTATTGAGACATAGCTACCCTCAATCAGTTACATTCTGTCAATGGCAGTTTCCCTGTGACTGTGGCAGAGTTGAAGAGTTGCAACAGAGACCACATGGTCTGCAAAACTTAAAATGTTAACTATTTGGGTCTTTACCAGAAAAGTATCAGAATCCCTGGGGAGCTTAATAATAATGCAAAGGCCCGCTGGGGCGCCTGCGTGGCTCAGTGGGTTAAGCGTCTGCCTTCGGCTCAGATCATGATCCCAGAGTCCTGGGATCGAGTCCTGCACTGGGCTCCCCGCTCAGCAGGGCATCCGCTCCTCCATCTTCCTCTGCCCCTCCCCCAGCTCTTGCTCTCTCGCGCTCACCCTCTTTCTCAAATAGGTAAATAAGATCTTTTTAAAAATGCAAAGAACTGGTCCCTTTCTTCCATGAGCCTGGGCCTCCGAGTCTTTATTAGAGCTCTGAGTGAGTCTGCTACATCCCGGAGGAGAGTCCCTAGCCTTCCTGATGAGGAAGACCATGAGAAGGGGCACCCAGGACTCAGTATCAGCAGACACTGGGCTCAAGATCTGATGGCTGACCTCTTGTCTCTCTCTCCCTCCCTCTTTCTCTGCCAGCCTTTTGCCCCTACCTCCCACTCCCAGAACTACAGATTCCAACAGGCTTCTCTCCCCAAATGGAGATGTCACAAGAATCACTTCAGTTCCCCATGAAACCGGGCCATGATGCTGTCCCACACAGGTCCCTGAATCCCAGAATCTCCATATTCAAAGGCAGCCTTGCTGGCTGCACTTGGATCCTGGGGTGCAACGTGGTCAGTGCACAGGAGCTGGTTATGTTCTTGGGCAGGATCTGGAATGCCCACACCTTTGTTCCTACCACCACCTCTTCTTAGTGTCTTGCTCATGGGAATGGCTCTGACTGATGGCCAGTGCCAATGCTGTTGCTCTGGTACAGAGGCCCCCAGCCATGATGGTGCATCATCAGAACCCCTTCAAAGAACTGTCCAATAACCTGCTGCTTGGACCACACGCTCCCGGGGATTCTCGTCTAGTAGGTCTAGGGTGACCGCCAGGCAGCTCGTTATTATAACACGGTCGCCTGGCCTGGGAATCATTGTTCTAGACTCTAGAACCTAGAGCAGTGATTTCCAAACATTACCATGCATCAGAGTCCCCGGGAGGGCTTGTTAAAACCCAGAGTGCTGGGCCCCACACTCGAGTTTCTGGGAGTTCTGGGGTGGGACCCATGAATTTGCCTTTCTAGCAAGTTCCCAGGTGTTGCTGAGGCTGCTGAGGACAAGACATGAGAACCACTCTTTTAGTACACCATGAGGTCAGACCGTGAAAGGGCCTTGAACAGAGGAGTGCGGGCTTGGTTCAGGGTATTTGAGTCCTGTGGGGAGATCACTGGCAAGTCAGTCTCTCCAGATCTCTGCGGTGCCATGTGCAGGTACCAAGTCCATCAGGCATGGGGGGGGGGGTGTGTGCAGGCAACGAGGTAACCTCTGCTGATCTCCAGATAATTCCCACTGGAGGGCACCAGGGGAAGATCAAGGATGATGAGCAAGGGACGGGTAAAACAAAGCCCAGGAAAACAAAGCATTTCAGAATTGAAATGACTCCAAGCTTCCTTAAAACCCACCACCAGTGGGAACATGAAAGTATAATTATTACATAACCCACAAATATAATTAGGTGCTTCCCTTCTGTCTCCAACCACTTCTCCCAGGCCTTGGGTAAGGCAGAAGGAGGACGGAGTCCTGAGAATCTTCAGATCACGACATAAAACCCTACCGTCCCCTGCTCTTATAAACTTCCTCAAAAAATAGTACTTGGATCTGGCTGGAGCCAAACCCTAGAGCTCCTTGTCCATCAATTAGTATTTACTGGGCCTTCACAATGAGCTAAGCAGGCATATAAAAGACAACAGTTCCTTGCAGACTGTTATTAAGCCAGAGAAGAGCCAGTACGTCGCCTTCCTTTTCACAAGGTGTTGGCAGCTGGGTGGTTGTGTCTGGGTCAAAATGAATGTTCAACCACTCAGCCTACAAAAATATATTGAGCCCTTGCTACGGCGCGGACACTGTTCTAGGCCCTGGAGGTGTGGCGGCGAGCAAGACAGACAGAATCTCCTGCCCCAGGTGGAGGGGACAGGAGAGGGGCTCTGAGGAGTGTGGGGACAGAGGCTGGTGGCGGGTAGAGCCACACATGAGGAACCCAATTCCTGCCGTTGGGCCCGTCAGTTGGCCATAACCCTGTTCATTGAACAAACCAAGGCACCTGGGTGGGTCAGATGGTTGGGCGTCTGCCTTCACCTCAAGTCGTAATCCTGGGATGGAGCCCCGAGTCAGGATCCCTGCTCAAGCGGGAGCCTGCTTGTCCTTCTTCCTCTGCCCAACACCCCCCACCCGCCAACCCAGCTCTTGTTCTCTTGGTTCATTCGATATGCTCCTTTCCAAAACCCACTACCAGAACTTAGATGTGTGCGGTTTCAAGGCCACTGGGGGCAGCAGTGTGAGTTTAGAGATGCGTGAAATGCATCCTCCCACCAACTGAATAGGACACTCGTTGGCTCTCCAAATTTCTGGCCCAAGTGAAAGATTCACTCCATAGCCATTTGGAACCCAAAACTCTCTGGAGCATTTCCCCCTGCTCCTTAGAACCTTCGGGTCGGTTTGGAGGCTGCCTTGACCCTTACTGGAGGTTGCGGCTGCCCCAGGTCCATGATGGCTGGCTGAGGCCTCCCAAAGCCACCAGCTGTTTCCCAGTGTGGGCAGTGCCCCTCCTGGCAGGTGACTGGGCACCAGAGAGCCCATCTCTGAGCCTGGCTGGTAGCCACAGCAGGAGAGCTCCCAGCCGGGCTCCCATGAAGGGAAGCTTCACTGAGGCGGGTACCATTTGCTTTGTCCAATGTGGCAATCCCGGGCACCTAGGGGTTTGCCTGGAGCGTAATGGGTGAATGAAAGAATGAATGAGGGAAGAAACAAACAGAAGCACTTTTTGGACCCTTGTAGTTCCATGAGGCCGGTTCCTGGGACCCTCTCTGCCCTTATGTTTGTCATATTGACCTCATGGAGGACGTTTGTTGTGTCCACGGAGCATGGAGATGAGACATGAGACCAAGGTTGTATTTTGAGACCCACAGAATGGGAGAAACAGCCACTGGGAGACTAGACACTTGTCCCACGAGGGATGAATGGAGGCAAATGGCTTGTGAGCTGAAGAAAAAGCAAAGAGCCTCCTTCATACACTTCTCTCCTGCAACCCCACTCCTCCACACCAGGTAAAGGGGGGGGGGGCATTGAGGTGAATTTTGAAAGAGGAACATTTGAACTTATTATATTCAGAGGCAATCAAACAGGGATTGAGCCCCATATTTGGAGGTGAGGAAGAAGAAACAAGCATACAAGAAGATCCATATTGTTGCCAGTGAAAGGAGAGGGCGTTATGGATACATCATATGTTGGAGTAAACCCACTAGCACAGGCAGAGCAGGTACATAGGACGTCTGGTATAGGTTCTGTAGGGAAGCAAGAGTCAGAGAACCAAAGAAGTCCACAAGAAAAGCCCCACAGGAATAAGCATTCACCATCTGCTCGTTCTCACTGTAAGGAACAGTTTTGTTTTCTTATACCTTGAGATTCTTGCACTTAGAGTTTTCTCTCCCTGCAATGACAAGACTTATCTTTCTAGAAAACTCCTATTCAGCCTTCAAACTTAGTTTTCATTTCATCTCTCACTCCCAAAATGAGTGAGCTTCTCCTGGGGAATTGCCCTCACACCTTGAGCTTCTACCATTGCCGTATATGAGATTTAACACTATGGTTGAACTTGCTACCCATCTGGATAGGTAGATGGATACTTTGCTCAACCATGAGTTCCTGGGGGCCAGGATCCTATCCTCATCTTTTGTCTCTCCAGTATCTGTCATGAAGTCATCCTCAATGCATGTTTCTTGGATTCAAAGAAATAAATTAATAAAAGAAGAGCAAACAACGATTACAGGCCTTGTCCAATTGGAACATCCAGTGGGGACGTATCTGTGTGGGGAAACCAGAGCTGTTGTAGAGAGTTGAAACTCTTCCCTGAGTCAGACCTTCCAGGTTGTGGGCAGCAGGGATGACTACAAGTCAACGGCAGGTGAGAGCTACCCCATCATTCCAGAGGCTCTCTTGGGGAGCAGGGAGGCTCACAGGCGATTGGAGACTTGTTTATATCAAATAAGCACTTGCTGGAGTGTTCAAAAATCAGCAGGCTCCAACTTGAACTTTCCAGAGAAGTCATGGCCATATACCCTCCTTTTGGTGTAAGAGTGTGGGCCACTAGGCTAGGATTTGGTCTGCCCCTTGAGGAGAGACCCATCAGACCCCCCAGGGCACCAATGTCAGCTGGACCTTTGGAACTTTGTGAAGACAAGCTGTCCCTCATCCCACTGCCGGGTATCCCTGGGCTGCTCCCTGAGCAGACTGGTGAGTGAAATGAAATAACAGTGGTATTTACTGCTGTTAATTAACAGCAAGGTGTTCATGAGTAATGTTGTGGTATTAAGGGCGTGGTGCCTCTTTTTCATGACTGACTCCCTCCTTTGCTGGGTTATAAACTCCAGAAGAGATGTTCCCTCCTGGCTGAAACTTGGCAGCTGGCCTGAGGTTCTTCCCTGTGGCTGGTGCTGGACCTGCTCACTCATTAGCCTGTTGGGATCTGCCTCCATTTCCCCAGCAGCTACTGCGGGGGCCATGAGCTTCTAGAAGACTCACCATTGGAAGTCACTCATGCTATGACACTGGTGTAGGAAGCTCCCAAAGCAAAGAACTCAATAAGGACACAGGCATGTTGTAGACATGTCCAAGTCCATCTGAAGTCAGCCCAACAGCCATGAGGAGGGGAGTCCGTGCGTGCACAAGGTGGTCTTTGTAGAACAGGAGGTGCCAAAGTGTTAAATCCAGAACAAATCTGCCATTCTCATGAGCCGAGACTCAACATTTCTAGCAAAAGTCCTCCGAGGGTTGCACAGATGAGAGGAGATATTAGGGAATGAGCTGGGGGTGGTGCGTCTTTTATTTGGATTACATTTATAAGTTGTAACATGCTTTGGCTTCTGATTCCCTGGGAAATTTTCACATCCCACTGTATTTTGTGCTTCATGTCTTTTTACAAACATTATTTCATCTGAATGTTCTTCCCTCCAAAAACCCTCTGCGGTGGGCAAAAGGAGGGATTCTTACTCTGGTTTCACAGATAAAGGAATCGAGTTTTGGAAAAGCCAAATGACTTTCCCAGATGCCTATGACAGGGTCCAGATTCAATCTCAAACCTCCTGACGCTCAGCCCAGTGCTCAGACTTTCCACCCTAGTCTGTCCTAGAAAACTAAGAGTCACCACCAGTCCCACTTCCTGCAAAGCTGACTGGCAAATGGGCTGATGGGAATGGATTATGAATTTCCCTCTGGGAAAGAAGTGTTGCTCAATGAGCTGCGATTCTCTTTTGCTTAAACGTAAGAGAAAGTTGGTTCAGCTTGCCTTGGATTTCCAATGGTTAGGGACCCAGAATGAAAGGCCCTTCTGAAGTCCATTGGCCAGAATATGGGACCAGAGAAAGAGAACCAAGGACAGATGCTCTGGAGACCATTGCCAGATCCCTACACCCCAGCCAGAGAAGAGCTACACAAATGTAGTCTTCTTAGCCCCCAAGTCCTTAAAAAGTGGTAGCACAATAAAAGAAACCAACAAATTAGTAACCCATTACCTACAAATTTTAATTAGTAATGAAAACTAGACCCAACATGAACTCCTCTCTAGAAATTCTTGCTGTTCCAACCACCTGGCAGGGACATTCACTCCGATCTGGGAATGTTTTCAAGAGGCTGGCAACAACCAGCTCAACCTGTCCCATCCTCTAAGATAAAGGCAAGAAACTCTTGGATGAGCCACTGAAGCTAATGACTCCGGCAGAGCTCAGAGATCCATGGAAAAGCAACAGGGCGTTGGTCACTGTTATCTCTGATTTCTTAGCAAATCTTGGCTGAACCATATAGGAACAAACAAACAAAACCAATAACAACACCTCGTGTTCATACTTGGAGATCTCAAGGCTAGTCTTGATTATCCACCTGAACCAAGTTCAACTAACACAGAGTGTACCAAGAGGTAGTTACGTTGAGTTTTGAGATCAACAACATATGCTTTATTTTGCAATGGCTTCTCTACCTGCTTCGAGTTGCTTTGGCTTCCATTTATGTTACTGCCCATCATTCAATAGTTTTAGCCGTGCAAGGAAACAAGGAGATGATGAGTGGGGGATACGAACTGAATATGAAGGATGGAACATGGAGATCGAACACAAGAGGAATCTGCAGGTCTATAGCTCTTGGCTTTCTTCCGGGGGGTGGGGCGGTGGTACTTTCTGAGCCAGGGGGGAAGGAGCATCCTAGAATTAGCATGAATGTATCCCTGGATTCAGGGAACTGTCCCAGCTGCCTTTTATCTTCTGTCTCTCCACAACTGCTGCTACCCTGAGGTGATCTACAGCAGTGACAGTTGGCGCTCTCCCTAACCCCTATCAGTTGGAGCAAGCCACAGGTAAGGGGAAGCAGACATCCCTCCCTGCGCTGGGACCCTCTGCCTTTCTGATCTTCCCTGATCCATCTGCTTGAACATCTACTTTTTTTCACTGAAGGCTCAGGAAGCTCTCAAAGAACCATACTGGGGCCTTCGTCTTCCTTATTTCCGTGTACCATACCAAGATGAAGAGGTATTACAGAACTCAGGAAAGTAGAGGTCCCATGTGGAGATTCCTCTTCTCCTGACCTGTCCCTTTCCTCATGTTCCTTATCCTCCCATTAAATCCTCCAGAATGCACCCTATACTCTTTCCTCAAGAAATCTACTCATCCCCTCACTTCCTACTTAGATTTAGCACATGTTAGCATTCTACTAGATGTTGATGACGATCTCAACTACATGTGCTTGGTAACTCAAGGAAATTAGTCCCAAGAGCTGGGTAGAAGGTGGGAGCTCAAGTTTACATTACACTTTCTTCCACAGGAAGTGGCCACTGATATACTCACAAGTTACCCAAGAAAGCCCTCCTCCTCCTCAAAGCCAGCATCAATGCATTTTTCTCAAAGATGCCCCATTCGGTCTTACATGAGGAAAACACATCCCTCCTAATAGCATGGCTTAGATTTTTTCCTTTTGAAAATAATAATCCTGTAATTATTATATTAAAAGAGACTTATTTCTATAATGAGTGTATATTAGAAGTGGCCAGTACACATCAAGGCTGGGTGGTGACAGCTGCAGACAGGTAGTCCTGGTCACCACATTTTTCCTCAGTTTACCTCAATGCAAAATGATCATTGAGAGTGGTTCTATGGGGTCTTATTTCAAACAAAGCTTGCCTTGAGCTCCTTCTCATGATGAAATGAGAAGTCAAGGGAATCCCCAAAAGAGTTATGGAAACTTCCCTGCCTTGTGTGATATATGTCCTATAATGGCAAAATAACAGCAAGCAAGAGGTGAGGGTCTTAACAGGGGAGGGAAGCTACTCACATAACTTGATGGAAAAATTGGCCTTTTCTGTGGAAGAAGGCTCTTCTCAACTAAGCATGTGGATGTGGAAGGGATGTGCATTTAAAAAATAAGGGGGGTCGCTCATTCAGATAAATCCTGTGATCAGCAGATAACAGATCATTCTCACATCTGTAAAAAGAAAGGAATAGATTATACGACACAGCACAGATGAATCAAAATCAATTAGTCTTTTTTAATCAAACACAAGAGGATGAAAGACCTCAATGTGAGACAGAAGCCCCTCAAAACCCTTGAGAACACAGGCAGCAATCTCTTCAACCTCAGCTGCAACAACTTCTTCCTAGAAACATCGTCAAAAACAAGGGAAGCAAGGGCAAAAATGAACTATTGGGACTTCATCAAGATCAAAAGCTTTTTGCACAGCAAAGGAAACAGTCAACAAAACCAAAGACAACCAACAGAATGCGAGAAGATATTTGTAAATGACATATCAGATAAAGGGTTAGTATCCAAAATCTATAAAAAACTTATCAAACTCAATACCCAAAGAACAAATAATCCAACCAAGAAATGGGAAGAAGACATGAACAGACATTTTCTACAAAGAAGGCATCTAGATGGCCAACAGACACATGAAAAAGTGCTCCACATCACTCGGCATTAGGGAAATACAAATCAAAACCACAATGAGATACCACCTCACACCAGTCAGAATGGCTAAAATTTACAAGTCAGGAAACCACAGATGTTGGCAAGGATGCAAAGGGGACCCCTTCTACACTGCTGGTGGGAATGCAAGCTGGGGCAGCCACTCTGGAAAACAGCATGGAGGTTCCTCAACAAGTTGAAAATAGAGCTACCCTACAACCCAGCAATCTCACTACTGGGTATTTACCCTAAAGATACAGATGTAGTGATCCGAAGGGGCATGTGCACCTGAATGTTTATAGCAACAATGTCCACAATAGCCAAACTATGGAAAGAGCCTAGATGTCCATCAACAGATGAATGGAGAAAGAAGATGTGGTATATATATACAACGGAATACTAAGCAGCCATCAACCCCCCCCCCCCAAAATCTTGCCATTTTCAACAATGTGGATGGAACTAGAGGGTATTATACGAAGTGAAGTTAGTCAATCAGAGAAAGACAATTATATAATCCCTCTGATATGAAGAATTTGAGAGTCAGGGCAGCGGGTCATGCAGAGCAGGGAGGAGAAAAAATGAAACAAGATGAGACTGGGGAGGAAGACAAACCATGAGAGACTCTTAATCTCAGGAAACAAACTAAGGGTTGGTGGGGAGCTGGGGGCGAGAAGGGTGGTTGAGTGATGAACATTGGGGAGGGTATGTGCTATGGTGAATGCTGTGAATTGTGTAAGATTGATGACTCACAGACCTGTACCCCTGGGGCAAATAATGCATTATATGTTTTTAAAAAAAACACTAACACAGAACAAAATATAACCAATTGGAATTTGATACTCCCCCTTTGAAGACCCCATCCACAAAAGCAAAGCTTACAAGAAAAGTAACTATCCCATGCAGTTGTGCAATGTATATCTTATCTCAGAGCCCGTCACATCTCAAAACTTTTAATGTTACAGACTTTGTGAGGATATTTTAATGTCTAGGTTTTGAGTGATTAAATAGATGATAAAGGTAAGTGACTTCTCATAGTCTCCTATCTAACAGAGGTCATGTCCAGGATTGTAAACCTGTCACTGAGACTTGAGTTCTTCCTCTCTTCCCAGGACGTAAGGTTCTGTTTAGCTCATGCCATCTCGATCATTCCTTTTTCAAGGAAAATAAGGTCCTTCCTAAACCATACAAAGGGAAATAACAATCTGGAACTGCCTTGGCCTCTTACCCTTATGACACCCTTTTGGCTGTTGATAAGCATTTGTCAGAATGAAGGAAAGAGGGGTGTCCATCACCCCCTCTTTGCTCTGTGGTGTGGGTATGTCAGCGTTTGCTATACCAGGGGACAAGACTGGACAGGTTGCTTGGGTATCAGATTTCAGACTCTTCACTTTTTCACTTTTCTTCTTAGCATGTAGGCTTGAGAACTGACAGCAAGACAGGAAAGGGTAAAGTGGTAGAGGGGACATAGAAAATTAGAAGTTGAAAGATACCTCAAAGAGCCTAAGAATCAGAAATGTGAAGGTCAAAACCTCAAGGGGTCAGATTCAGCTAAGAGAACAGTGTGGTGTCATGGCAACGTCAGTAGTTAACCAGGGCACCTCTGAAGCCTTAAGAAGGACGGAGTGGATGAGGGATCCAGATAAAACCACATCTGAGAAGAGTAAGAGAAAAGTAAGTCCTAGCAAAAGGGGGAGAGTCAGTACTGGCTGTTGAAGAGTATGCGCGCTCTCTTTTTTTTTTTTTAAGATTTTATTTATTGATTTGACAGAGAGAGAAATCACAAGTAGGCAGAGAGGTAGGCAGAGAGAGAGAGGAGGAAGCAGGCTCCCCACTGAGCAGAGCGCCTAATGCGGGACTCGATCCCAGAACCCTGAGATCATGACCTGAGCCGAAGGCAGAGGCTTTAACCCACTGAGCCACCCAGGCACCCCGAAGAGTATGCATTCTGTTTTTGATGAAGAAGAGCATTTACTGAACTAATGATCTGTATAATTAAGGTCCAGTGGCTAAAAATAAATGAAAATTTAAAATGGTCTTGAGCTCTGGAGCAGGAGAATATAAGGGAAAGGTACCAGGAAAGATGCCTCATCAAGAGGGAGGCTGATTGAAAGCAAGACCAAGTGATTCAGGACTACATTAGAAGAGGGAACTCTGACTCCATTTGTTATTGGATAAAAGGCTGAGATGACCTCTGATGGCCCTCTGATGGCCCTAAACACTAGCTGCTGTGTTTAGGAGACAGCCTCTTGTAGGCAAGCACTGGACCCTATGGTAAGACGATGTTCAAAAATGAATTACTGAGTTCAAATTCCTCAGTACACCGATGAAGGCGCAAAATTTGAAGTCAGAGACTTGGGTTTAGTTTCTGAATCTGTCTTTCACACCCTGTGTGATCTTAGGCAAGTTACTCAAACTCTCTGAGCTCCACTTCTCCACTGTGTATGACATAAGTGATAACTCTCAACACATAATATTTTGTCAACTTCATGCTTATAGACTATGAGTGAAAGTATCCAGTGTCAGAAAATACTTTGTAGATGTTGATATTCTTTAGCTCAGAATATGAGACTCAAAAAGTGAAATCATGTCCAAACGACTAGTTAATAAAATAGTCAAGAACATAACTTGGGTCTCTCCATTAATGCTTCTTGCTATTTGAGAGCAATTCGGGGTGTCTATAAATGTTATAATATGATGAGTTCATTGAGATTTTCCCTTTTGCCTTCTGGATTGAGCCGTGAACAAACCCCAGCCCAACTGCCAGACAGTTGTTGTCTTCCCATCGATCCTGAGAGTGGAGAAGAAGAACGCTTCCCCCCAGAGACCAATGTGGCAGCTTCCCAGTGGCTGTGGGAGTTCTCCATTCATCTGGACAGTGAGGAGGAAGCAATAGGCAGCATGGGGAAGGCATGCCAGCATGCTCACAGAAAACCTGTCAAGGTCAGAACAGAAATCTTCAGGGGCACAGAGAGCCACTGGGGGGCCAGGAGGTTGGTACCATCTTAGGAGAGAAAGTGGGACCTGTCACAGGCACAGACTCTCTCCTCCTGCAGCTCCTCACGAGACTGCCTTGAGTCGCCCAGAACGCCAGCTAAGCCATAAATCCACCCACTGGGTGAGCCCCAGAAACCTGTCCAACCCTGCTGGGAAACAACACATCCGGCCCTTGATGGCACCCTCATGATTGTTTGGCTGAGAAGTGGTATTTTTAAATAAAGAGAGAGGGAAAAAAAAAAAAACGCCCTATTATTTCACAGTGGTAATTGACAACAAGTTACTCCTGAGTAATTTTATGTTGCTCAGGGTGTGCCAGGGGTTTGATTTCACTCTTTACAGGAGCTTCAAACTTGCAGTACCAACACTATTTTGAATGGACTGAAACATGCTTCAGAAATCTATATGGACATAGTTGAGCCTTTAGTTGAAATATCCTGATCCTGCAGCCCACTGAAAACTTCTGTCATTGCTTTTTTTTTCAAATTCCACTTTGGGAAAGAGAAAACATCTGAAATTTGAGATCCAGAAAGATCCCAATGAAGAAAAAAAATTATATATATATATAATATATATATATAATATATATATATTATATATATATAATTTTTATATATATATAATTTTTATATATATATAATATATATATTATATATATATATGAGGAGTGAAATATTCTTTAAAAATGGGTGGGGAGTGGGGCGCCTGGGTAGCTCAGTGGGTTGAGCCTCTGCCTTTGGCTCAGGTCGTGATCTCAGGTTCCTGGGATGGAGCCCCACATCGGGTTCTCTGCTCAGCAGGGAGCCTGCTTCCCCCTCTCTCTCTGCCTGCCTCTCTACCTACTTGTGGTCTCTGTGTGTCAAATAAATAAATAATTTTAAAAAAATGGGTGGAGAGTGATTCCTGCAATCAAACATAATTGGGTAACTCTGCCTGTATGATATTGGTTCTAGCAAATCACAATACATGTTACTGTGATAAAGGCTCTGAGAAGTCCTGCAGGAAGAGAGACTTGCTCATCGCTGTTCTGAACACAGAATCCCCCAGAGGAAGTAGAACACAGACTTTCCCTACAAGAACTTACATATACAAACACATTCCACCACTTGATAATGTCATAGTGCTATTTGATCCCACAGAGGGAGAATTTTGAGGAACAGATTTTTGAGAAACCCTGTGTTAAGAGAGAATTATGGTAGGGGTTCAAGAATAAACCATATCCTGCTTGACTTTGGCCTTTGTACTCCAATACCTTGATTATTCATTCAAGAAACATTTATTGAAAATTCAGTATGGATAACGGGCACGGGAGATGCAAAGATGAGAATTAGATACAAAGAAACAAGTAACAGAGCACTGTTGAAAGAGAATGTGATAGATAGATTGCAAAGATCTAGTTCCACCTCTTTTCTAACTAGAAGAAGAAAATGAGACTCAGAGAAATTACACGATTCGTGTCTGGATGTGAAACACTAAGGCACCTCTTCTACTCTGAAGCCCCTTCCCTTAGAACATCAACATGACTAGAATAAACATTTAACCTAGAGGAGGAAAAAAGGTTCTAGATTCCAGTGCCATGAGTTTAAGGCATCTGCAAATGCCCTCAAAGTGGGGGTCTCCAACGGCATCCGTTTAAGGGAAAGGGAAGAAATTCAGATGGCGCCTTTCTGGGAAATACATCAAAAGGAAATTTGATAAGCTAGATGTCCTGCCTTGAGATGATGTTGGACACTCAAACCTGGTCACTGCATTGAGCGGGAACAGGCCTGCAGTAACCACATTCAAGGTCACTCACTGGGTTCCTTCTGGGATTCAGTGGCCGTTACAGTGCCCCAGAGTTTATGAGAGACGCTGTTCTCATAATGTCATGCTGAGTGCTCAGTGGGCCCACTGCGCGTTCACAGTAAGAGCTCTCCATGAGTTTGGTTTTGTTTTCTCCTCTGTGTTTGAGGATGGGTCTTCCGTATAGAGTGTGATTTTTTCTTCCTTCCAGACCTCATAGAGTTCATTCATTCTTTTTTTTTTAAATTTTTAATTTTTTATAAACATATATTTTTATCCCCAGGGGTACAGGTCTGTGAATCACCAGGTTTACACACTTCACAGCACTCACCAAAGCACATACCCTCCCCAATGTCCATAATCCCACCCCCTTCTCCCAAACCCCCTCCCCCCAGCAACCCTCAGTTTGTTTTGTGAGATTAAGAGTCACTTATGGTTTGTCTCCCTCCCAATCCCATCTTGTTTCATTGATTCTTCTCCTACCCACTTAAGCCCCCATGTTGCATCACCACTTCCTCATATCAGAGAGATCATATGATAGTTGTCTTTCTCTGCTTGACTTATTTCACTAAGCATGATATGCTCTAGTTCCATCCATGTTGTCGCAAATGGCAAGATTTCATTTCTTTTGATGGCTGCATAGTATTCCATTGTGTATATATACCACATCTTCTTGATCCATTCATCTGTTGATGGACATCTAGGTTCTTTCCATAGTTTGGCTATTGTGGACATTGCTACTATAAACATTCGGGTGCATGTGCCCGTTTGGATCACTACGTTTGTATCTTTAGGGTAAATACCCAATAGTGCAATTGCTGGGTCATAGGGCAGTTCTATTTTCAACATTTTGAGGAACCTCCATGCTGTTTTCCAGGGTGGCTGCACCAGCTTGCATTCCCACCAACAGTGTAGGAGGGTTCCCCTTTCTCCGCATCCTCGCCAGCATCTGTCATTTCCTGACTTATTTATTTTAGCCATTCTGACTGGTATGAGGTGATATCTCATTGTGGTTTTGATTTGTATTTCCCTGATGCCGAGTGATATGGAGCACTTTTTCATGTGTCTGTTGGCCATCTGGATGTCTTCTTTGCAGAAATGTCTGTTCATGTCCTCTGCCCATTTCTTGATTGGATTATTTGTTCTTTGGGTGTTGAGTTTCCTAACTTCTTTATAGATTCTGGACACTAGTCCTTTATCTGATATGTTGATTGCAAATATCTTCTCCCATTCTGTCAGTTGTCTTTTGATTTTGTTAACTATTTCCTTTGCTGTGCAAAAGCTTTTGATCTTGATGAAATCCCAATAGTTCATTTTTGCCCTTGCTTCCCTTGCCTTTGGCGTTGTTCCTAGGAAGATGTTGCTGCGGCTGAGGTCGAAGAGGTTGCTGCCTGTGTTCTCCTCAAGGATTTTGATGGATTCCTTTCGCACATTGTGGTCATTCATCCATTTTGAGTCTATTTTTGTGTGTGGTGTAAGGAAATTGTCCAATTTCATTTTTCTGCATGAGGCTGTCCAATTTTCCCAGCACCATTTATTGAAGAGGCTCTCTTTTTTCCATTGGACATTCTTTCCTGCTTTGTCGAAGATTAGTTGAATGTAGAGTTGAGGGTCTATTTCTGGGCTCTCTATTCTGTTCCATTGATCTATGTGTCTGTTTTTGTGCCAGTACAATACTGTCTTGATGATGACAGCTTTGTAACAGAGTTTGAAGTCCAGAATTGTGATGCTACCAACGTTGGCTTTCTTTTTCAATATCCCTTTGGATATTCGAGGTCTTTTCTGGTACCATATAAATTTTAGAATTATTTCTTCCATTTCTTTGAAAAAGATGGATGGTACTTTAATAGGAATTGCATTAAATGTGTAGATTGCTTTAGGTAGCATAGACATTTTCACAATATTTATTCTTCCAATCCAGGAGCATGGAACATTTTTCCATTTGTTTATGTCTTCCTCAATTTCTTTCATGAGTACTTTATAGTTTTCTGATTATAGATTCTGTGCTTCTTTGGTTAGGTTTATTCCTAGGTATCTTATGGTTTTGGGTGCAATTGTAAATGGGATTGACTCCTTAATTTCTCTTTCTTCTGTCTTGCTGTTGGTGTAGAGAAATGCAACTGATTTCTGTGCATTGATTTTATATCCTGACACTTTACTGAATTCCTGTACAAGTTCTAGCAGTTTTGGAGTGGAGTCCTTTGGGTTTTCCACATATAGTATCATGTCATCTGCAGAGAGTGATAATTTGACTTCTTCTTTGCTGATTTGGATGCCTTTAATTTCCTTTTGTTGTCTGATTGTTGAGGCTAGGGCTTCTAGTACTATGTTGAATAGCAGTGGTGATAATAGACATCCCTGCCGTGTTCCTGACCTTAGCGGAAAAGCTTTCAGTTTTACTCTATTGAGAATGATATTTGTGGTGGGTTTTTCATAGATGGCTTTGATGATATTGAGGTATGTGCCCTCTATCCCTACACTTTGAAGAGTTTTGATCAGGAAGGGATGCTATACTTTGTCAAATGCTTTTTCAGCATCTATGGAGAGTATCATATGGTTCTTGTTCTTTCTTTTATTGATGTGTTGTATCACATTGACTGATTTGCGGATGTTGAACCAACCTTGCAGCCCTGGAATAAATCCCACTTGGTCGTGGTGAATAATCCTTTTAATGTACTGTTGAATCCTATTGGCTAGTATTTTGTTGAGTATTTTCGCATCTGTGTTCATCAAGGATATTGGTCTATAGCTCTCTTTTTTGATGGTATCCTTGTCTGGTTTTGGGATCAAGGTGATGCAGGCCTCATAAAATGAGTTTGGAAGTTTTCCTTCCATTTCTACTTTTTGGAACAGTTTCAGGAGAATAGGAATTAGTTCTTTAAATGTTTGTAGAATTCCCCTGGGAAGCCGTCTGGCCCTGGGCTTTTGTTTGTTTGGAGATTTTTAATGACTGTTTCAATCTCCTTACTGGTTATGGGTCTGTTCAGGCTTTGTACTTCTTCCTCGTTCAGTTGTGGTAGTTTATATGTTTCTAGGAATGCATCCATTTCTTCCAGATTGTCAAATTTGTTGGCGTAGAGTTGCTCTTAGTATGTTCTTATAATAGTTTTTATTTCTTTGGTGTTAGTTGTGATCTCTCCTCTTTCATTCATGATTTTATTTATTTGGGTCCTTTCTCTTTTCTTTATGATAAGTCGGGCCAGGGGTTTATCAATTTTATTAATTCTTTCAAAGAACCAGCTCCTAGTTTCGTTGATTTCCTCTATTGTCTTTTGGGTTTCTATTTCATTGATTTCTGCTCTGATCATTATGATTTCTCTTCTCCTGCTTGGCTTAGGGTTTCTTTCTTGTTCTTTCTCCAGTTCCTTTAGGTGTAGGGTTAGGTTGTGTACCTGAGACCTTTCTTGTTTCTTGAGAAAGGCTTGTACCGCTATATATTTTCCTCTCAGGATTGCCTTTGTTGTGTCCCACAGATTTTGAACCATTGTATTTTCATTATCATTTTTTTCCATGATTTTTTTCAATTCTTCTTTAATTTCCCGGTTGACCCATTCATTCTTTAGAAGGATGCTGTTTAGTCTCCATGTATTTGGGTTCTTTCCAAACTTCCTTTTGTGGTTGAGTTCTAGCTTTAGAGCACTGTGGTCTGAAAATATGCAGGGGATGATCCCAATCTTTTGATACCGGTTGAGTCCTGATTTAGGACCAAGGATGTGATCTACTCTGGAGAATGTTCCATGTGCACTAGAGAAGAATGTGTATTCTGTTGCTTTGGGATGAAATGTTCTGAATATATCTGTGATGTCCATCTGGTCCAGCGTGTCGTTTAAGGCCTTTATTTCCTTGCTGATCTTTTGCTTGGATGATCTGTCCATTTCAGTGAGGGGAGTAATAAAGTCCCCTACTATTATTGTATTATTGTTGATGTGTTTCTTTGATTTTGTTATTAATTGGTTTATATAGTTGGCTGCTCCCACGTTGGGGGCATAGATATTTAAAATTGTTAAATCTTCTTGTTGGACAGACCCTTTGAGTATGATATAGTGTCCTTCCTCATCTCTTATTATAGTCTTTGGCTTAAAATCTAATTGATCTGATATAAGGATTGCCACTCCTGCTTTCTTCTGATGTCCATTTGCATGGTAAATTCTCTTCCACCCCCTCACTTTAAATCTGGAGGTGTCTTCGGGCTTAAAATGAGTTTCTTGGAGGCAACATATAGATGGGTTTTGTTTTTTTATCCATTCTGATACCCTGTGTCTTTTGACAGGGGCGTTTAGCCCATTCACATTCAGGGTAACTATTGAGAGATATGAATTTAGTGCCATTGTATTGCCTTTAAGGTGACTGTTACTGTATATAGTCTCTGTTCCTTTCTGATCTACCACTTGTAGGCTCTCTCTTTGCTTAGAGGACCCCTTTCAATATTTCCTGTAGAGCTGGTTTGGTGTTTGCAAATTCTTTCAGTTTTTGTTTGTCCTGGAAGCTTTTAATCTCTCCTTCTATTTTCAATGATAGCCTAGCTGGATATAGTATTCTTGGCTGCATGTTTTTCTCATTTAGTGCTCTGAAAATATCATGCCAGCTCTTTCTGGCCTGCCAGGTCTCTGTGGATAAGTTAGCTGCCAATCTAATATTTTTACCATTGTATGTTGCAGACTTCTTTTCCCTGGCTGCTTTCCGGATTTTCTCTTTGTCACTGAGACTTGTAAATTTTATTATTAGGTGACGGGGTGTGGGCCTATTCTTATTGATTTTGAGGGGCGTTCTCCGAACCTCCTGAATTTTGATGCTCGTTCCCTTTGCCATATTGGGGAAATTCTCCCCAATAATTCTCTCCAGTATACCTTCTGCTCCCCTCTCTCTTTCTTCTTCTTCTGGAATCCCAATTATTCTAATGTTGTTTCGTCTTATGGTGTCACTTATCTCTCGAATTCTCCCCTCGTGGTCCAGTAGCTGTTTGTCCCTCTTTTGCTCAGCTTCTTTATTCTCTGTCATTTGGTCTTCTATATCACTAATTCTTTCTTCTGCCTCATTTATACTAGCAGTGAGAGCCTCCATTTTTTATTGCACTTCATTAATAGCTTTTTTTTATTTCAACTTGGTTAGATTTTAGTTCTTTTATTTCTCCAGAAAGGGCTTTTATATCTCTCGAGAGGGTTTCTCTAATATCTTCCATGCCTTTTTCAAGCCCGGCTAGAACCTTGAGAATTGTCATTCTGAACTGTAGATCTGACATATTGCCAATGTCTGTATTGATTAGGTCCCTAGCCTTCAGTACTGCCTCTTGTTCTTTTTTTTGTGTTGAATTTTTCCGTCTTGTCATTTTGTCCAGATAAGAGTATATGAAAGAGCAAGTAAAATGCTAAAAGGGTGGCAACAACCCCAGAAAAATATGCTTTAACCAAATTAGAAGGGATCCCAAATCGTGAGGTGGTAGAAAGGGGATAAAAAGAGGTTCAAAAAGGAAGAAAGAAAAAAAAAGAAAAGATTTTAAAAAAGAAAACAAATAAGAAAAATATAAAAAAGAAAAAATATATATATTGGATAAACTAGTTAAAAAATTTTAAAAAAGAAAAAGCTAAAAGTTAAAAAAAAATTTACCAGAAGGCGAGAAAAAAAAAACAAAAAATGAAAAAGAAAAAAATCAAATTAACGGCAAGACTAAAAAAATCACAGGGAAAAAGCCATGAGTTCCGTGCTTTTCTTTCTCCTCCTCTGGAATTCTGCTGCTCTCCTTGGTACTGAAACCGCACTCCTTGGTAGGTGAACTTGGTCTCGGCTGGATTTCTTGTTGATCTTCTGGGGGAGGGGCCTGTTGTAGTGATTCTCAAGTGTCTTTGCCCCAGGCGGAATTGCACCGCCCTTACCATGGGCCGGGGTGAGTAATCCGCTCGGGTTTGCTTTCAGGAGCTTTTGTTCCCTGAGCGCTTTCCGTAGAATTCTGGAGGACTGGAATAAAAATGGCGGCCTCCTGGTCTCCAGCCCGGAGGAGCCAAGAGCCCAGGGCCCCACTCCTCAGTGCACCCTTCCGAGAACAGCGCCCAGTTACTCCCGTCTGCCTGACCTCCGGCCACACTCTGCTCCGAGCTTACCGAGCCTGCGACCGGTTCAAGGTAACACCGAGCTGTGAGCTTACTGTCGGCTCTGTCTCTGTAGCCAGCTTTCCCGTTCCAATACCTGCAAGCTCTGCTACACTCAGACACCCCCGATCCTTCTGTGACCCTGCGGGACCTGACGCCACGCTGACCCCGCGTGGGCTTCGCCCTAGTTTAGCCTCTGGAGCAATGTCCCTCAGTGGAACAGACTTTTAAAAGTCCTGATTTTGTGCGCTGTTGCTCCGCCGCTTGTCGGGAGCCGGCCCCTTCCCCCGGGGTCTATCTTCCCCTGGGGTCTATCTTCCCGTCGCTTTGGATTCACTTCTCCGCCGGTCCTACCTTTCAGAAAGTGGTTGTTTTTCTGTTTCCAGAATTGCTGTTCTTCTTCTCTTTGATCTGCGGATGGATTTTCAGGTGTTTGCAATCTTTAGATAAGCCATCTAGCTGATCTCCGGCTAGCTGAAGTAGTCTCAGCCTGCTACTTCTCCGCCATCTTGACTCCGCCCCCCAGTGGATTTTTTTTTTAACTGCTTATTCTCCACCTGAAGTTATTATACTTAATTCATATCATACACATCTGAGGATGGCTGTGTCACCCTGCCTCACGGTGATGTTGTCCGTGCCTCGGTTAAAATCCACGCTGCGAACAGGCGGTCACAGCAGCAGCAGCAGCCCAGAGTCCGAGTTCATTCATTCTTAGAGCTTTGATTATGACCTGTGTGCAGGGGGCTCCCACGTTAGTGGGTCAAGGTGTCCCCCTCCTCTCAAACTTGCTTTTGTGTATTTTCATAAGTCTCTACACCTTCTCCTGGGACTCTTCCCTCAAAGCCTGCTCTCCTCCAAGTTTCCCTCTTTCCATCCAGATGTTTCCCATGTTTCCACATCCCCTCATTTCCATTCTCCAAGGCACTTAGCTTTGAAGGCACAGAGCTTTTGGTTTCTCCTCTCTACTTCACACAGGCAATAAGAAATGAGCCCTTTCTTCCTTGAAATGTCTCCTGTAACTATCTTTTCCTTCCCTTCTCTTTGCTACCCACACAGAAGAGGTCTTGCCCACTGTGGTGGGACCATAGTCTCTAGTAACCAGCCACCGTTCACTCCCTGCCCTGGTCCTCTCATGCTCCCTAGCATTCTCATCCCAGCCAGCAGCTCTAGTTCACTGACATTAAAGCAAAACCACCCTGAAACAAGCACGCTTGGGATGCTATATATTTTTAAAATGTATATATTTATTTTTGAGTGGGGGATGGAGAGAGTCAGCACAGGGAGGGGCAGAAGGAAAGAAAAAGAGAAATTCCCCAGCCGACTCCACACTGAGCGGGGAGCCCAGCACGGGGCTGGGTCCCAGGACCCTGCAATCATGACCTGAGCTGAAATCAAGAATTGGATGCTTAATCAACTGAGCCCCCCAGGGCCTCCAGGATGCCAGATATTTCTAAGTTCCCCAGGTAATCTTCATGTTCTGCCAAAGGAAAAAATCCTTTGCACCCAGTGGTCGTTCCAAGCATGGTGGTCTCTGTGGTCACAGTATCTCCTGGGACACATTCTCAGTCTCATCATCAGCCACAAGTAGCCCCCACCTGTTTCCTGTTTACCACATGCCAGACATCTGCTCAGCACTCGATGCCAATGCTTTTGCGTGGCTACCATGAGCCTCTTTTCACAGGCAAGAGATCTTCTGCTGTCCACATCTAAAATCCTTATCAGCAAACGACTTCCCATCTCTCCCATCAGCTGGCAGGACACATCACATCTGAGCCCTTTAAAATCTTAATTTGCACATACCTTGTTTCCTTTACTTATTTGAACATCCATGGAAATAATCAAGTCATTGGAGGAAAAGAGTGAGCCGTGAAAGAAAGGCATGTCTCTGTCAGACACAACTGGAGGTAGCAGGTGGAAAAAGCTCGGAAAGGTGTCTGGAACAGAAGCGAAACTGCTTATTTTGGACCTGGGCGCTGCCCATCCATGCGCTGGAACACGCTGTTAACATCAACCTCAAGGCCAACCACGTGGTTTGGCCTCCTTTTGTATTTTGAACAGAAGTGTTAGAGACCATCCCATACCCTCCCAGAGGAGAGCTCTCAGACCCCTCCCCAGCTCACTCCTCTAATGGCTACTACCACTCTGTGGGCCCTACAGAGCCCTGTGTCTGCACTTGTCTCCATCTCAGAAGGGCAAAATCAGCGGAGGGGCGGTGGGATTACTGCAAAAGAAGTAAAGATAATCCCAGGCAAGGACTTTTTATCCAGGAAAAGTCTCCATCTAGCCGTCATCAGGGCTCTGCACAATCTCCTCTTAATAACTCCAGGGCCGGAATGTTGCAGAGATTAAACCTGGTGAGGAATTCAATGCTTTGTCGCCCTGATGTGGAGTGCTCTAAACTAGAGAAGGAGGGGCAGGTAGAGGGCAGAGGAGGGAGAAGAAGAGAAGAGGAAAGCAGGACAAAAGACAGCATATTCTGCAATCTTTCTGCTAAGAGCCTTTGTTCCATCAGGACATTGTTTGGTGATCTAGACAAGGCATAATAACGTACTGTATCTGCTCGGTTTATTACGTGTATGTGTCATGGGTGTACATGCATATTATGGACTCTAAAATAAATAGACTATGTGCCAGAGACAGAGGATTGAAGGCAAATACTTCTGACTCAGTGAGAGTTTGCTTTCTCTCGGGCAAGTCGGCCTTCGGGCACTCTGACTGTGTCCGTCATCTCCAGCCAAGCAGTGATTTTGAGAAGAGGCCAGTTCATAAAGTAGAAATAATTAAAACATAAGAAAATAAAACATAACTATGTTAATTCTTGCTTTCAAGAACCTTGAGAAAGAACAAGCCAAAAGATTCTCCTTGTCATCTAGTGTCAAGTATATTTCCTGAGAGTGCATTTAGGGAGGGGTGGGGTGAGAAACTGACCAGTGTATTACTGAAGAGAAACATTGTTGCATATTCACTTCCTATTTGCCCAACGTGCTAGGGCAAACTGGCTACTGTGGCTGTTTTCTGAAACATGTTCTACTTAATGAAATACTCATAGGGAGGGTCTTCCACAGTAGAATTTAAAACAAAACAAAAAGCTACAGAGTTAAACACGAGTTCAAATCTTGCCTCTGCCCCCTGGGAGCTGTGTGATCTAGTGTGCCTCCCTTAAACTAATTTGTAAGATGGAATAATGATTCCTACCTTGGAAGTTTTGTCCTGTACGCATTCAACACAGAAAACTTTATTGTCTGTCATTTACAAGTACATAACTCAGTAGTGGTTTTAAATTCTTCTAAAATTTAAGTTCTTAGCCTCTAGGTTCTTCCTATCTACTGCAGAATAGATGGGATCATAGCTATGCCAAGGGAACAAATGACGGAAGGAGACTGCCTCTGGAAGGTCATCTTAACTCCCTGCAGGGTCCATGAAAGAAAGACAATCAGTTATAACCAATCAAGCTCCCACAGAGCCTTGGAGAATAGGTTATTTCTCAATAATAGAATTCTTTTAAAAGAAGGAAGTTTGTCTTTCCCTAAGGGAAATGGGGAGATTCATCCAAAGCATGTTCAGGACCATTTGTTGCCTCTGGGTGAGCTCCGTGTTGCAGGAAGCATCTTAGAGCCCTCAACTCCAGCACGGCCACATCTGTGCTCTCTCACTGACCGCCTGAGCTAGTGCCAGTCGCCGTACACTGGACCCTTAGCCAGCCACTCACTCACTCACTTAGCAGCTGTCTGTTAGTTTGTTTGTTTTAAGAATACTACAGGGAGTTATGATATGTACAAGGAAGGGACAGGAGGACACGTCTGCCCCAGGACTGTGCCTTGAAAGCAATAATGGACAATTTCGATAAGTCTCAAAATCTTATCCCATACGTTCCTTTTTGCCACAGTTTCAGACATCCATGGAAACCATCAGAGACAGAAGAAGATGGGGATAGTGAAATGCACATTTTTATTAAGTAACACTGGAGGTGCTAAGAGGATAAAAAAAAAAAAAAGCAAGGGATCAAAAACAAAGGAAACTTCCTGTTTAAAATAGGCATTGCCTTCAAGAATATTTCACCGCATTGAGAAAACTGGGCATGTGTGTACAAAGAGGTAGTACCTTAAGATAACAATTCCAGAAAAGTCAAAGCTCTATTCTTTCAACTTTCCTGAGGGTAACAAATAAATAAAGTTATAAGCAGGCTATGTTCACTTTCACCTGAGTATCTTAAATGGTATTTGTATTATCAGAAAGAGCTGAAGGCAGGGATGGGTGTCCTGATCTGAAACGGATAGGAAATTCTCTGCCAAACAAAAAGGATTTGGGTTGAGCCTTTTGAGAAAATATGGCAAATCTCATGATTATCGATGAGACAAGTTGCCTTCATTTCTCATCTGAGTAGGTGGCGCCCAACCCGGTGTTAGGTATTTAATCAGAACTGGCCCAGGGGATTCTCATGTAATAACCATCATGAGTTTTGTCATCCTATTTTACAGAGGTAAAGACTAAGGCTGAGACACTGAGTGAGTTCAAGGTCTCACAGCAAGGGGAAGTGGTAAAACTAGGATTTGAACCCTGTTCTGTGTGACTCCAGGGTCAGTGCTCATCCTCCTCAGTCAGAGCGTTTCCCTGACCAGTAGGACTTAGATAAACAGGAGAGTGTGTCGGGAAGGGGAGACCATTATGCTATACAACTCGGTTACCAAAGTGTCATGTTTTGTGAGGAAAGGAAAAGGTTGGCTCTAGCAAGGATTATTGGTTGTTCCCAACAGACTTTCCCACCTTCTTGGTTGTTCCCAACAGACTTTCCCACCTTCTTGCACTGGTAATAGAGCCCTGAGTCTTAGCCAGGTATGCACAGTGCCTCGCTATAATAAAGCATCCATTTCCTAGCCTCCTTTGTGCTCAGGTGTGGCCATGTGACTAAATTCTGACCCATAAGATTTAAGTGGAAGCTCTTTCTACAACTTCCAGAAAGTGTCCTTATACAGAAGGACTGTGTCCTTCTTCAGCCTTTCCTGCTTCTTTCTGGGTGGGCTGTGGATTTGACAGTGGGACCTGAAATGGCTAATCTGTATCCAGGGCAACCTTGGAAATGGAGATCATACAAAGCAGAGCAACAAGATGGAAGAGATCTGGGTCTCTGGGCACTTGGTGAAGATCACATATCATTCTTGTCCTGGGATTTGAAATGAGAGAGAAATCAGTGTCTGTGTAGTTTGTCATACTTATTTTAGGCTACAGTGTTACTGCCAATTGCACTTAATCCTAATTAGAACATAGTCTAAATTGATGTGAGCTGGGTGTCTGTAGGTGATTAGTGGGAGAGCAGGACAGGGGGAAAAAATGGAGATCATGGAGAACTTCTCGAATCAAGGTAAGGCACCTGTTAGTGATTTTGTAGGGTTTCTTGGGAGACAAGTATAGTAAAAGTGGCATTTCCCAAGACAGAAACACTCTGGCTGCATTTTGTATATATATTTTGTCTTTTGTAGAGTGTCCTAGTCTGGAGAACTAAGGAAAGATCATGCCCATGAGCCAGGTGTGAAGTAGTCAGGGCCTCATTGAGGGGAAAGGACTGAGTCAGGACCCGAAGCTGTTGGGTGGATATTTGGGTCGGGATACAGAGTAGTCCACGATGACTGAGATATCTCTGTGACAGGCCAAAACAGAGAAGTCAGCAAGTGAATGAGAAATCAAAGAGGGACAGAGACCTGTGTGTTGGCATTAGGAAGCTGGAGATGACAGCAACAGGTCTAGCAGAAGACAGCTGTTCTGTCCATGCTTGTAGCTCAATAGAGGACAGCTCGAAAAATAGAAGTTTGGACAATGGTAAGCATAAAGGATATAGTTGAAACTGTAACATTAGATGAGTTTGTCAAAGAATGTGCTAGAAGAATCAGACCAAAATCACAAGTACGAGAGGGAAAAAGAGGCACCAGAGGGAAAAAGAAGTGATGAGGAGAGAGAGGAGGAGGAGGTAAATCAGTATGATACGTTGTCTTCAAGCCCAAGGAGAGAGCTTCCATCAGTGGTGGAATGCGCCAGAAATGAAGACTAAAAGAGAAAAGGTCATTGAGTTTGACAGTGAAGAAATAGGTCATTGTTGACCTTGGAGAGAGTGTCACCAGTGGGCAGAGAATGAAAGTCTATTTAAGGGGATTAAAGAATAATTACGTAATTGGTGAAGGAAGATATATTTGAGAAATGTGTGCATGCACTGAAAAAAGAAAAAAGGAGCTAGCAAGCTAGTCCAAGAGGACAGTGGTGTCCGTGTCTTGCTTGGGATGGGGGGCCCTACATGGATTACTTAGCAGTGAGATACATGGGGAGGATCCACCCCTCTAGCCTTGGTACCTTCATGAATCGAATGAAACATTTACCACGTGGGGTCGTGGCAAAGATAAATGAATGTGTGAAAACACATAGCCCGGGGCCGGTCGGGGAATGGTTACCCACCAAACATCTACTGAGTCCTCAAGGCCTTCAGATGAACTCTCCCATTTCATGGTTCACTCTTAGGCCTCACTGATTGCCCCTCAGAGGAACGTCCCTGTGCTCTTGGAGACCACAGGCGGGCTCACGGTCAACCCAGACCAACCCTTTAAGGCAACAGTCCGATTGCACCTGTGCCCTGAATCCCATGTGGCTGCAGATTTTCCAGCAGCTTTGGAGGCCCCGTGGCAGGAGAGAGAACCCTCTGAAGTGGAGACCAGAACAGTTCCTTCAGCTCTCCAGCGCCCGGAGGGTAGACAAGGGCCCTCCCATGCAGTGGCCAGGCCACGTGCGAAGCCCAAACAGACTTTATTCCCCTTAATTCATCTTAGAAAGTGGGCACAATAATCTTCATTTCACATGTGAGAAACCAGAGGCTCAGAAGAGTTTCCCAAGCTGTGCAGAGCTCAGGGGAGGTGGAAGAGGGTCTGGAGCTCAGTTGGGGCCTACAACTCGTGAGTTGTGTTGTCACTCCAGAGCACACTTTCTGGTGAGGTGTGGGTGGAGACCTGGAACTTTCCTTGTGCTCCCCCTACCTCTTGAGGGCCTGCCCAGGAGGAGGGCAGCCCTGACCCCGCAGTGAGAGGGTGACTGTCATAGGATGACGGCAGTGACACTCACGTAACTATGTTCGAGGGCAGCCAGAATGAAGAATGAGCCTGTCCCCAAACAGGGAGGGGCCAGCGGAGGTCAAAGGCCCAAGTAACAGAGCCTGAGCCCAGCCCTGTCACCTCATTTCTCTGGAGGCAGAACTGGACAAGACCCACAGACCACAGCTTGAACTTCCACACAGACTGGCAAATCATGATACATTCTATGCCACCAGAAGCCTCTACGTCATGGCCACTGAGACAGCTTCGGCCTCTCCAGCCCCGCAGTCCCTGTGGCGGCAGCTGGGCCCCCAAGGGACCCCACCCACCTTAGACACCTCAGACCAGCTGCTCTCCAAAGCAGGCCTGAGATTTACCTCTCGATGAAGTAAGTGAAAAGATGAAAGACCAAGGTGATCATTTCAGTCAGGCTTATGCATAATTATGCATTCATCAGTCAGAACCTTAATTACCCAGAGATAAAGGTGTCATTAGCGTTGGGGGAAAACTGGCTCCAGAAAAATGCATTTCTTTTGTCTCCCAGCCAGGGACAACTAACTGTTAGCCTCCGAAGGGCTTAGGAGGGAGACTCCAACCTAAACCATACTCTGGGGGGAGGGGGTTTGGGAGAAGGGGGTGGGATTATGGACATTGGGGAGGGTATGTGCTTTGGTGAGTGCTGTGAAGTGTGTAAACCTGGTGATTCACAGACCTGTACCCCTGGGGATAAAAATATATGTTTATAAAAAATTAAAAATTAAAAAAAAAAAAGGCCCTCGGCCGTAAAAAAAAAAAAAAAAAAAAAAAAAAAAAAAAAAAAAAAAAAAAAAGATGCCACTGAGTTAGGGCAGCATTTGTGGGCAACGTGGGCCAGTTAGGGGACCTGGAAACATTTCCCGGGTGAGGACATGCTTCCCTGTACTGTGGAGAATGGAGAAGCACTGGCCCAGGTCCCTGGAGGCGTGCAGAATGCGGCGGAGGGTAACTCTGGAGACTTCCTTAAAGTTTGACCTTGCCCCCCGCACCTCCCCACAACCGCTGCCGCATGAAATGCAGATCTCACATTCCACCCAAGATCTATGGGATCAGAAATCGAATTCTCCCATTATGCCCTCGGGGGCTTTCTACGCACATCCAAGGGTCAGACACGGTGGTTTAGAGATCCTCATACTCAGGACAATGTCCCTGTTGCTCATTATTAAAAACAAGGAGGCATTTTTTTTCCTTCTATTTATCTGTGTGTTAAAGAGGAACTTGGAAGCAGAAAAGTGCGTGTGTGTGTGTGTGTGTGTGTGTGTGTGTGTGTGTAGTGTGTGTAGGGAGTATTTTTCTTTTCTTTCTCTTTTTTTTTTAACATCTGGCAGGAGAAATAGATTTTTCTCTTCCAGGGCTGCTTTAAAAGGAAAATATAATTGAATGGGGGCAAAGTAGGGGTGGAAGTGAAGACCGTAAAACACACCCAATGTCAAATTGAAATGATTAATAAGGCTCCAAGGCAAGGCATCCCCAGGTGTGCTGTGAGATGCGACAGACAGGTCAGGGCAAAAGCTAGCGAATCCATTTCAGTGCCTCTCTTGCCTAAGGGCTGGGACAGGCAGCAACAGAGAGAAAACCATTTCACAATGAGAAGAGGAAACGGGCAAGAAAGAAACCTCAGAAGAAGGGGGACAGGGTGAGAAGGAATCATGTGGGGAGAGAAATTGCTTGGGTGGCGAGGTTATAGGTGTGGTGGGACGTTCCGGAGGCCTCTAGACGGTGCCCACAAGATCAGATTAACAGACCGTAAATGTCAGGCATCCAACCCAGAGTTTTGAATAATTAGCCATAGCTCTGAGGTCTGAAGACAGATTTAGCTTTTCGTGCTAATGCAGCCACTTAGAAATGTCCGTTTGGATGCAATGCAGATTTTCTAACTGGGCCTCAACTTCTTCATCTGTAAAATGGGATGATTCTCTCGCTCTCACCAAGTTGGGAAGATTAAATGAGCTATTGCCTATTAAACCTTAACACAATGCCTGGTCCACACTACATTCTCAAAATCAGTGCTGTTGCCATTTCGTATTTCTCCAGAAAGCATTCCCAGCATGATTAAATCCCCAGAAAACATCTTCTCTTGGCCCTGCCCTTAATCTCCGTTCTAAAGGAGGGGTGGGACGTGATTGCACTGCCTCTTAGTGCTCCCAGAGTATGATCTCTTACCCCATTCATTCGATCTTTCAGCAACATTGAGAGCTTACTGCCTATCAAGCATACTAACCAATGAAACAGGACCACTGGCATCAGAGCATCAGTGGAAAAGAGCACCGTGGAGATGTCCAAAACCAGAAGAGCGTTTTGCCTCCTCTCAACCATGTGCACCTGCATTTTCTATGACCCAGCTCTGAAGATGGGCAGGAAAGGGTTTGAGCCAACCCCTGGGCCCCCTGGGAGTGAGTATATGCTCCGAGGAATGACTCCAGTCCGAGCTGAACAGCTCTGCAATCCCTGTGCCTCATGGAACATTCCCTCCAGGCCACGGGACACTGGCCAGGGAAGCCAGGCTCAGCTGCTCTTCAAGTGGCTTCTTAGCCCTGCCACGTCGTCTTCATCCCAGACCAGACCGTCTGCTATGCACACTCACGTCTTTTGACCCTAACTAACGTGATGGAATGAGAAAGCAGGCAGATCTGCACAATTCCCCTTTCTGGGGATAGCGGGTGTGGAGGAGGCCTTGAGAGCAATGTTCTGTGGCTGGTGAGTGGCCGGTGTCCTTGTCAGGGGCTGCCAACACAGGAAGGGACCCCATGGGAGTGCCGAGGTACCGTCCTCAATCACCAAACTCTGAGCTCAGGCAAACCAGGATCTGAACACCTCTTCTGAGGTGGGAGTCCTTGGCCTTAGTGGATTGCTCTCCTTAGGCCTCAGTTTCCTTGCCTGTAAAATGGGGATCATATTAGTAACCTCTCTATAGTCAGGGTTCTGGCAGGAACAGATGACACACTCAGATTAGGAAATTTAACAGAGTTTAATGAAGGAACTACTTACAAAGGAACGAGCGGAGAGTAGGGAAATATGGGGGCCGGTGTACTACCCCAGGGCTAGAAAGAGCAGGGTCACCATTACCCAGGACTGAAGGACAAGAGGGCAGAAGAAGAGAGAGACACGCCCTAGCAGTAGCTGTGAATGCAAATGGAGAGAGGCAACCAGGCAGGGTAACTCTGAAAGGTAGGGATTGGCTCACCTTTGTCTTCTGCCCTCCTTGACTGAACCCAACTGGAAGCCAAAGGTAAGGCAACCTACTGATACCGTTCCTACAGCTTAGTCTACTGGGGCACAAAACAGGGCAGATCTGAGGAGCAAACTGAAAATACCCAAATCTCATGGGGTCATGATAGAGATTAAATGAGATCACACAGTTGAACATGGGATAAATATTATCTCCAACAATGACCCTTTTCTTTCACCAGTGAGGAAACGGAGACTTTTCAAACTTTCCTTGTGTTACCTGGAATTGGAACAATGGCTGGTTATTGGTCTTTGAATGCCACCTCCCAGGTATCGGGACAATGACAAGGGGGCTTAGCAGGTGAATGGAACTACTAGAAGAAAGATTTCAGGCCGTCAGTGAAATTGGGCACATGCCCACTCTTTGTAGCCTCTGTAGTAGGTCCAGTGGGAGGAATTAACAGGAAATCTCACCACCTAAAATATTTATGGGATAAAGAGGGGATTTGGGCTAGACACAAGAGTCTACAAGAATACAAAACCAAATAATGTGCAAATTATAGGTCTGTCTTGACATAATCTAAGCTGACTTGGAGCTAAGTAGTGTCCATCAGAACCTACACTTCCATGTACCCGTGAGCTCAACAGTGGTAGACTTGGGTAACATCACCAGCATTGTCCCCAGAGCAATCTGAAACTTGGCCAGTGGGTGGCTGTTGGCGTGGACTGTGCCACCTGTCCCATTCAGGGGCATCATGCAGAGTCTGACTATGAGGAGACCTGCCTGCTCAGGGAGGAAGAGCTTGTTGGGTCAGCCCGCTAGACTCTCAAGGCCTCTGGGGTTTGCCTTGCTTCCACCTTGGAGCTCAATCTAATGATGCTTGCATCTTGCACCTAAGTCTTGTTTTGGAGATGATCACCTAGAAAGGGCCATGGCCACCAGGACTCCTGCCGGATCATACAAACATCTATTACCCCTTCCGAAAACAAGAAATCACCCCACTCCTGTCCAACTAGCTCCCCCACCAAGACCCTACTAAATACCAGTGTTGTCTCAGGACCTGACAAGTCGTTTAATTAATCCCTTGTCATGAGAAACCTTTCTTCTGGACCCAGAGTGATGTGTATGGAAACTTGCTTTATATTATTTACTTTGACTTTCTTGGGGGCAACTACAGGCCATTTGTCAGATACCCTGTTTTTGCCATTGGCTCCCTCTGCTCTTGGCTTCCACCACTGCTGGTGGTCTACCACGGCTCTGCACCTGGCAATAAACCACAACCCACTTTAGCCCCAGAAGAGTAAACATCAACGTATTGCAAAAATCTTGGCCTCATACGCAAACCCCTATAGCACTTACTCATACCTGAACTGTTTCATCCAGAGCTCATCTAATGGGCAAACACAGGAGTTGAAACAACTCCTCATTATGATCAACCTCAGGGAGCACCAGAACCAGTAACCTCCAGGGATGGTCGCCAGTTTGGACCCGCGGGGAGTGGGGTAGGGGTTGCTCAACCTGCAGACAGCCACCGGCTTGTTCAACAAGAGCGCAAGCAACTCTCCCCATGGGTGCATCCAAGCCAAGCTTATCCCAATGGCAACTTGGGTTTTCAATGCACTGCTAACAACTGCAGTTTGAGAATAAGACCACTATGGTTTGGTCTCAGTGCATATTCGAGCGTGCACGTGCATTCTGAACCAGATGTCTGGTTTTAAGATATCCTGCGAGTCACACCTCTAATCATAACCATTTCTACAGACCCGAGTTTAAGATGCACTTGCCCAGTTATTTTTCTAGAGGAACAATGGGAATATCACTTGGTATTCTTCCATCGGCTTTTGACGTTTGAGGACGCGGGGCTCTGACCCATATCCAAAACCATGGGAGGCCGTATGCAGAGTGGGTAATCCCAGGTCGCTGGTGGGAAGACAAACATTAAGAGCCAGATCTTGAAATTTCCTATAGTTTTCCTGGCCTCTGGTTGCACAGTTGTGAAATGGGGCCAGGAACGCTCATTTTCAATGAAATCGGCCATGTGACCTCACCGATAGCCATGCAGAAGGAGTAGGGGGTTGGGCACAGGCTGGACTGACCGGTGGATGGGATGACAAGGAGAGCCAGAGTGATTCTGGTCGCTGCATGGCCATCAAACGAGATTCAGCGGAACATCTCTTAACTAGTGAGATGCTGACTCAGTTGATGAAATACAGAAAAAGTTAATAGGAAAAAATGAATCCCATTAAGGGTTGCCTCCTCCTGCACATTGGCTATGAGGCTAACTGTATCACAGGCTTCTAATAAATAGGAACTAATAATCAAATTTAAAAGCAAGGAAATCATTGTTCCCCTTGCCTGGCTGCTGGCCCAGCTCCTGCTCGGAGGGTGATGAGCTGCTTTTTTTTTATTTTATCAGGGAGTGGATCTCCCCTTTGCCCAGAGAAATGGTTAGGAACCCAGTCCAGCTGGAAGACTTTCCTCAGCCGCATTTGCTTGGACCATGGCCTCCCTTTTCCAGCACAACCCTCACACCACACCCCAGGGGACCTCACCCTTGGCTTTTTTTTTTTAATAAGCAACTTGATTTGTTCCAGTTTCCTTAAGGATCAAAGTATAAAGAGTCCACTTTTGGCTTCCAAATCTCCATTGCCAAGAGTTGAGTTATATTAAAATCAGTCAGAGCCCAGGAAAGACCAAAGGAGAGATGCCACTAGCTCTTGAAACGGGAAGGGTCCTGGGAGCTCCATGCGGGCTCAGATCTAGAGCTGGAAGCCATCCACAGCCCAAAATGGATTTATTCCGTCTCTGTCCAGTATCCCTGCAAGCTTTTTCTGGCTAGTTGCTGTCATTTCTTCCTGTTGAAGTTGTTGGCTAAATAATCTAAATATTAAAATGGGGCTTAAGGGATGCCTGGGTGGCTTAGTGGGTTAAGTGTCTGCCTTCGGCTCAGGTCACGATCCCAGGGTCCTGGGATGGAGCCCCACGTCAGGCTCTCTGCTCAGCGGAGAGCCTGCTTCTCTCTCTCCCTCTGCCTCCTGCTCCCCCTTCTTGTGCTCTCTCTCTCTCTGTCAAATAAATAAAAATCTTATAAAAAATTAAAAATAAAATGGGGTTTCTTATCAGAGATGGCAAAAAAAAAAAGTCAGGTTTTTCAGAAGAGTGGATTATACATTGACACAGAAAATACGTTAAAGGTGATTCTAGAAACTTAGTTTCTCAGGAGTCTCCATGTCATAGAAGCTTCTAAAATACAGACAGACAAACAAACAAACAAACAAACAAAAAATTAAAGAATTTTTGACCAGGGCATTTAATTTATAAAGAAGAAATGTGGGACACCGAGTGGCTCAGTCAGTTAAGCATCTGCCTTTGGCTCAGTTCATGATCCCAGGGTCCTGGGATTGAACCTTGCTCAGCCGGGAGCCTGCTTCTTCCCTTACCTGCTGCTCCCACTGCTGTGCATATGCTCTCTCTCTGACAAATAAATAAGTAAAATTAAAAAAAAAAAAAGGAAGAAGAAGAAGAAGAAGAAATGTGACCTAAGCAACTGTAGAGACAGGTAGAAAAAAATGTCCACACGTCCCAAAAGTGCTAAGAAGGCATCAAAAGGAGAGATAATGTAGGTGCCAAAGATCTTTTTGCTTACTCTGAATTTTACCCAGGCCAAGCTCACTTGTTTTTTGTTTGTTTGTTTGTTTATCCAAAGCTTTGGGACACTCCATTCCCATCCAACCTAAGGCAGAAAGATCTGGGTAATGGCTATAAAGACACAATCACTTTACAAAGGAATCACCAAAGATTTCCTCTGGTGGTTTCCTTCAATATACGTAAAATTCACTCACTTCAAATTTTCCATATCCACGCGATGTCCAAGCTCCTATCCATTGCAAATGGAAGGCACACATCTGTAGAAGTTGTAAATTTTCAGATGTGTTGTCTTTGGGGAAAAAAGAAATTCTTTATCCCATTTGATAAGACAGTTAGAATTACCCTTCACGGGGCACCTGGGAGGCTCAGTGGGTTAAGCCTCTGCCTTCAGCTCAGGGTCCTGGGATCGAGTCCCGCATCAGGCTCTATGCTCGGTGGGGAACCTGCTTCCCCCCGCCCTCTCTCTGCCTACTGCTCTGCCCACTTGTGATCTCCATCTGTCAAATAAGTAAATAAAATCTTTAAAAAGAAAAAAAGGATTACCCTTCACAAACTTAAAATTAGTAACAGGGGAGATTGGGAGAAAGCAGAGAACTAGCTTCTCCAAATTCTATCTGTTGCCACTGTGGATCTCCTCCCCAAAGCCCACGTCCGTAGGATTCAGGAACCCTGGCAAAGGAGAACTTACGTGTTTCCTTAAAGGCTGCCCAGACATCTCTAGAAGATGAGCTCCAGAAACCCTGTCTGAGTATTTACTGAGCCCATCTTTTTATACACACAGGTAAGCTTAATGTTTTAAGCCTACAACCTCCAGGTCAAGCTCAGAAAAAACAATAAATAAAATAGCCAGGGAAGTCCAAGAGACTCGTGGTTTTCAATATAAGCTTTTGGAAGTTTCTAGTGTTGACCTCCAGAGGGGATAAGGAGTATCAGCTTATCTTCTGTGTTTTCTCTGGGCACCTCTGGAGGAAGCTCATTTTGGCGTTCCGGGATCCTCCTAGCATGTGATCATGGGACATTAGATAGACAGTGGCTCAAATTGTAGCTAAGCAGACAAAAGACAACACGGGTGGCACTGAACAGGATCTCTACTGGGGGAATCTGGGACCAGAAGATGGTATCTGAATGGAGAATGGAGACATCTGAATTAAAGTCACGCCACCATCCCCCTTCCAGTACACACACACACACACACACACACACACACACATACATACAAACACACACAAATACAGACACAAACAGAACCACAGGTGCACACACATGCAGTTCCACACAAGGGCACAGATCCACACATACACACAGGCGTCCGTGTGGCCCTCTCCTCCTCTCGTATTCTCATCAGTCCTGCTCACCGTGACTCATCAGTCGTTCCCTCCACTCACCAATAACACTCAAGGACCCCCGAATGCCTTGGGCTGACCAGCTGAACCTCCACTAACAATGCCAGAGCCAAGTATACCCAACGGTAAGAAATGTCTAAAAAGAAGTCAATTAATCCAACTCCGCTGTTCTTTACCTTAGGCTACTGTTAAGAGAGGAAAGGAAAAAAAAAAAAAAAAGGAAAGGAAGCTATCCCATAATATCCATCCTCAGGCTTCCCAGCCGGTTTGCCTAAACGTTACCATGGTGATGTGTATAGAAGTCAGTCTTCACCGTGAACCGCAATCGCTGACTTGACAGAGAACACCCATTTGGGCTCCAAAGTCAGGTAATAGCTGGGGAGCAGGAAGGCACGCTTCTGCTCAGGTTGAGACTTGAGAGATCTACCCTGTTACAGGAAGTCGCCAGTTACTTTTGTTTCATTTTTCTCTGTGTGTCCCTCTTCCTCTTTTCCTCCCTTCCTCACCTTACAGAGAGAGAGGATGGGGGGGGGGGGGGACCAAAAGGCCCAGGACGAGCCTGAGGGGAGAGCGGGGCTGGCCCCACTAGGCCTGGCCTTCAGTCTTTGCCCAGAGCAGAAGGCAGAGGGAGGCTGGCCCTGGCGTCCTCGTCCTCCCCAGCTGACTGAGCACAAACACAGAGCCGCAGAGTGGCAAGGCACCCCAGGGAGAGATGCGAATCCGTGGGATGGACAGCGACTCGCTCACGGTCACCCAGCAAAGACAGATTTGATCTCCTGACTCCCACCCAGGGCCTTCCAACATGCGTGGCAAGGTCAGCCCCCAGGATGGTCTAGGACATCGAACTACTTCTCATAGTCAGTGCTGTGTCTGTCCCACACACGGAGGAGGGCAGCAGATGTTTGATGAATGAATGAATGAACGGATCATTGGACGCCTGAGAAATCAGAGAACAGGCAGCTCTCTCTTCGCAGGGTGTCTGGATTCCAACGTTTTAACTCACATGACAAAATCACCAGTTGGAAAGACCCTGTATCCCGAGTTCATAATCCGCCCAGCGTCTGTCCTTGCCTGGGATCCCAGATGTGGCCACCTTTGCTAAGAAGTAGAACTCCCAGGGTTCTCCTTAATGAGTCCCCCTGCCACACACCCCCGCCCATCGCAGGAATATCAATGATCGATGGACCAAACTGTAGTTCTGGTGTGCGTTTTGGGGACAGTGAGAAGGAAAGCGGCTCACATATGACGGGAATAGACTGAGAATGTAATCCTCATGCATCCTTTCATGTGAGGTCCCATTTGGGACCAGGGTTACTCATTTATGAATGAATAAAGTGCCACCTTGGCTCAGCAGTGCCTTTCGTGGGTCCAGATTACAGCCAGGCTAATCAGGATTTAAAGGGGACTGAACCAACGGTGGTGTCCTTACCTTAAATGAAGCCAATTAAATTAGCCAGTTGCATGTCCTGTTAGCCCCTCCCCACGGCACCCCAACGACGCTGCTCCTCTCTAAAAGAAGAGCAGTTGGAGAAACACGTAGCTTCTGCAGAGAGAAAAGCGGCATGTAGAAACAAACATACGAAATCACTTTCTTGGATAAACTCGCTGCTTCCTGGGCTTTTGTACCCAAGCCCCGCTGGCTGGCAGCTTGGTTTGTTTCCTTAGTGGGAACCATGATGCATCTGGCTGGCTCTTGGCTTCCAGTCCTACTTGTAATTTGAAGCGAGGGTAGATGGCTGGGGTCAGACAGCAAGGAGCCTGCAGGCTTAGGGGGGAGCCTCCTTGCTTGATGAGACACCGCAGGGTGCCAAGGTAGGAAGTCCTAAGACTGCGGTGTTCAGCATCCTAAGCTGAATCCTTCGAGAAGTCTAGGAGGTGGCAGAATTGACCTCAGGCTTTAGGAGTTGCCTGGGGATGAGGACAGAGCACACCTAAATACCCCAGGGCTTGATCTCCCCAGGGCACAGGAGATGTCTTACTTAGGAACGAAGGAGAAGACAGATGTTGCTGCTGCTTGCTGAGAATCACCGGGGAAAGAGTCAGCCCAGCGCTTGGCACCTTGTCGACGCTCTATAAATGTGAGTTGATTTAAACCAGGAGAACCTCTGTCTGCCCCCTGTCTGGCATTCACCCCTGCCATACCAAAGAGCAAATAAACTGTGGTCATGGGTGAGTCGAAAAATAATTTTGGATCGACTTGGAGATCTACCATAGAGAGCTTTTTTTTTTCTTTTTTTTTTAAGGCTGATTCATCCATTTGACTTCGTTCACTGTTTTAACCAGGGTGATGAAGAAAAGGGTCTGTGTATGAGGCCCCATGTGGAGAGTAATGAGAGGCGGCCAGAAGCGGCCAGGTGGGCGTCTCTGGCTGAGAAAACCACAGGAAGCAGGCTCATTCCCGTCCGATGGAGGAGACTTGGTGCTGGTCAGAAGGCAGAGGATGTGGGGTGGGGCAGCGTGTGTTCCGGGATGACTCAGCTGGCACCAGAGCCCAGAGTGGGTTCCAAGTACCCAGAGTCCCCAGGGGCCGGGCTTGGAAATGGCCATGTGGAAGGCAAGGTGAGACCCATTTAACTCTCACCTCCCCTGGGAGCAGCTGGATGTCTCAAACTCGCCTCTTCCTATCCCTGTTCAGTGAGGCCAACTTCAGGAGTGCAAACCCATCCTCACACCAGCCCGGAGAAAAGTGTACAGTGATGAGTATGCGTTCACCAGCAAAGTTAAGTGCATGTGTTCCGGAGTTAATCACTGATGTTGGGTTTTTTTTTTTTTTTTTTTTCTCTGCTGGCCAGAAGGATCAGAGACTGTTCTGTCTGCCATATTGCCAAGGCGAGCCTCAGGTCTGTGAGCCGTGGTGAGCAGTACAACCTTGGGCATGTGGCTTGCCTGCAGATGCAACCCTCATGACGCCGTACCTGTGACCCAGGAGCGGTTCCAGGGGCTAGGGACACACACATAGGTAGCCACCTTTCCTGGAAGAGTTATTGGGGGAAAATGAATACCTCTGCCAAGTATTTCAAGACCACGTGGTCAGGGCTAAGCCGCACTAGGTCACACATGTGAACATGGGTGCACACACATGTGTGCATTGCACACTGGGAGCAGAGAGTGAGATACTAAGTCATTACCATTACTGAGGGCGTTCTGCCTGTTTTATGCCTGCAACAATATAGGTAGCTAATACCATCCCCATTTTACAGATGAGGAAACTTTACGGCTCACGGGGCCAAAGTAAGATCCCGGTATGACATAGCGAGGATAGGGCGGAGTCAGAATTCAAACTCCAATCCCTGTCTGTCTGAACTCCTAATCCCTGCACCATGCATGACCTTGAGGATTTATGGTCTGGTGAGGGACAATGGGCAAAACAAGGTAAGAAAGAATGACATCAAATGGGGCAAACATACGTAGTAGACAGGTAGATCAGTAGTCTCATCCCAGCTTCATTTCCCGAGTTCCCAATTCAGATTCCCAGGGCCTTACTGAAAGTTGCTACATGGGAACACAGGAAGCCTGGAGCCACCTCAACGTTGGCAAATCCCAAGTCTTCATTCTCCCCACCCGGCACCCAGACACCTGGTCTACCCTTCTATATTCCTTATCTCAGCCAGTCTTGTAATTGCTCAAATGAGTGTCTTTGTGACCCTTCCTCTCACCCCGCACACCCCAAATCCTGCTGAGTCTCCTACCTGCCTCTCTCAGGATTCTTCGGCCTCTCTCTCCCTGCTGGCCCTGCCTCGTCAAGGCTGCCATCAGGCCTCCTTACTTGAATCTCACCTTCATGCTAGAGTCAGCGACTCTCCAACAAACCCCTCTAATCGTGTCACTCTCCTGGACTAAAATGCCTCGCTGATGTCCCCAAGCTCTCAGAAGAAATTAAACCTCTCCAACGTCAGTCCCTGCATGCCTAGAGCCCCATTCTAATCTACATTCTTGCCCTGTCTTCTACTCACTAACGTCTGGTCCATGGTTTCCCCATCCCCTAAACACATCCGTTTTTTTTTTTTTTCCAGTTCAACAAACAGTACTAAGTACCCTTCATTTGCCAAGCCCCGTGTTGGGCACAGGGATGTAGGGCAAGGTTTCTCATTTGTGACACGATTGATGTTTTGCACAGATAATTTTTTGTCACGGGGGCCTGTCCTATGCTTTATAGGATACATAGCAGCATGCCTGGCTTCTACCCATGAGATGCCAGTAGCGACTCCCCCCAAAGTTGTGACAACCAAGGATGTCCCCAGACATCGCCAAGTGCCCCTCAGAGGGACACAATCATCCACGGTTGGGAGTCACCCCTCTAGAAGAACGAACACTTCCCAGTCTCTGAGAGCCTGGCCGTGGTTTGTGAGAAGTGCTGGACTCCTGACTGTGCAATGCAAAACGGGGGATGCTGAGGACACGAGCTTTTCCGGGGGGCACCCTGAGTTAGCGTCCTGACTCCTCTGCTTCCTTCTGTGGGACTTTGGACAGTTTCATGAGTTTTCTGAGCCTTCAATTCCTCATGTGTAAAATACAAATTCTAATTTCTACTCCAGGCCGTACAGTGTGCCCTTGTAAATGAATATCTGTAGGTTCCCGACAGGTGGAGACCCTCAAGATAGGATCTTTTCCTAAACCCTGTCATACACTTTCCACGTCCCCAGATCCTGGCCCTGAAGGAGCTTCCGTGCCTTTGCCACATGCTGTTGCTTCTACTCAGAATCCTAGCCCCCCTCCCTTCTCACCCTTGGACAAATACCTTAAAACTCAGCTCCAGGGTCGCTCCGACAAACGGGTACAGCACCACAGAGACAGAACTAGGTGCTGTTTTCTTTGCGCTCTCCATGGGCTTTGCTTCTACCTCTTGTAGCCTATTATTCCCATTGCGGACTTGTTCTTTCTCAAGGGCAGGGGCCAGCCAACATTTTTTTTTTTTTTTTTTTTTTTTTAAAGATTTTATTTATTTATTTGACAGAGAGAAATCACAAGTAGTCGGAGAGGCAGGCAGAGAGAGAGAGACGGAAGCAGGCTCCCTGCTGAGCAGAGAGCCCGATGCGGGACTCGATCCCAGGACCCTGAGATCATGACCTGGGCCGAAGGCAGCAGCTTAACCCACTGAGCCACCCAGGCGCCCCCAGCCAACATTTTTTCTTAAGAGCCAAAAGCAAATATCTTATGTTTGGGGGCCACAGGGACTGGGTTCCAATTATTCGATTCAGCCACTGTAGACGAAAACATCCATCAACAGTAGTAAACAAATGGGGGCGGCTGTGTGTCAATAAAGTTTTATTTATAAAACAAGATGGTTGCTGGATTTAGCCAGGTCTAGGACCTTGTCTCTGAACAGTGAGCTCCATGAGGTCAAGGCCCGTGTCTTCATTGGTTTTTGTATCTGTAGCACCTCCCACAGCTCCTGGTGCATAGCAGACACTTTAAATGATTAAAGATCAATGGGTCCACCATCATCATCACACTAATATATAAAATCTTTTTTGATATTGTGTGCATTAAGGAGCTGACCAGAACAATACAAATTACCTCCAAAGCTAATTCAGTGATTACAGAGCCAACATACATTGAAAGAAGAGTGGAAAACCCCTCTTCTCTTGAGCAGTGAGCCAGGGTTTAGGTAGGTGTAAGATTGCCAGAGAAAGTACAGGATATCATGCCAATTTTGAAATTCAGAGAAATAACAATGAGGTTTTTGGCATAAGTATGTCCCAAGAAATTTGGGGGATATACTTACTCTAAAAAAATCATCGATTGTATATCAGAAATTTAAATTTTCTCTTTCTTTGTTTTTGTTAAATCTGGCCACCTGATTTGAGCACAGACTGTTGATAATCTCTTCTGTTTCCCTCCCTCAACCTTCTTGCAGAAAAGATGAGAGCCTGTCTGACTTGCTGGGCCACCTTCCCACCCTCCAGGAAGAGGCCTCCTGTAAACCTCATGGCAGCAGCAAGAAGTTCTGTTGGAACTGGAAATTTAATTAACAAAAGGCTAACATGTAATTTCAAGGAAGAGGGGGGAAAGCGTTATCACGAAGTTAATAAGAGAACTATTTTAATTATGGTATTTAACAAGTTATGACCATGCCACTATGTTCTCTGGGGAAGGATTTACATAGTTCAAGTATCTTGGGGGCAGGGAAGGGATATGATGAGGAATGGAGTTGGAAACATTGCTATCCTGTGCCACTCTGGCAAATCTTTGAGTCCTTGGGCCCAGTGTTGAAAAGCCACAAACGTCAGCTTGAAGGAGCTCCCACTGGCCAAATCTGGGATACTTTGAACAACAAAATCAATGAAACAATGGCTTATGACTAATGAAAATAAGAATGCACGAGTCCACACTGATAGAAATAAATTTATCTTTTGATGAGAAACAAAGTTATTTGCATTGTCTCAAAATGCCTCCCCAGGCAGGAAAAATATTTATTAACTACATAGGGAAAAGTGGTGATTTTCTGATCGTGGGATCTGGTACACCCACCTTCTTTAAGTGCTCGGCGCTGTGTTTCACGGGTCAGGACGTAAGGAGAAGAACACAGCATCGTTTCTATGATTTGTCTGCCAAATACATGCACATCTAAAGGTCATCATGAAGAATCATCACACAAACTAAAACTAAGAGACACTCTAAGAATTCCTGGCCTGTATTCTCTAAAGTTACCAATGACACAGGGGCACCTGGTGGGTCAGTTAAGCATCTGACTCTTGACTTTGGCTCAGGTCATGATCTCAAGGGTCATGAGATCGAGTCACGTGTCAGATTCTGTACCTCGTGTAGAGTCTGTTGAAGATTCTCTCCCTCTACTCCGTCCCCCCATCTCTCTCTCTCTTTTTCTCTCAAAATAAATAAATAAAGCTTTTTTTTTTAAAAAAAGTGTCAATGTCACAAAAGTCAAGGAAAGACTAGGAAAGTGATGGTTCAACATTGTCCGATGAGATGCCTCCATTACGACAACTAGACCCATTACTGAAACAAGGGATGAAGGGCCTTGGGTGCTAACGTCGGGATCAGGATGGCCATATGCTAGCTTACGTAGGAGGCACTTAGGTAAATATACATGTGTAAGAAGCTATGCGGCTCATAGAAATTCCACACTAAGATTTTCACGGTGATGGGGCATCATGTTAGCAATTGACTGGAAAGGGCTTCCTAAGACAAAGTTCTTTGTACAGTGTTGGCGATTTTTCTCTAAGCTTGAGATTGTTTCAAAATTAAAACCTAACAATTTAAAAAAAAAAAAAAGGCCTGGTAGGGTGACAAGACACAGATATCAAAAGGTAGTAGTGAGGAAGCTGTTGGATTTGGGATTCTGTCAAGACAAAGAGGTTGAGGGGTGCCTGGGTGGCTCAGTGGGTTGAGCCACTGCCTTCGGCTCAGGTCATGATCTCAGGGTCCTGGGATCGAGCCCTGCATTGGGCTCTCTGCTCGGCCGGGAGCCTGCTTCCCCCTCTCTCTCTGCCTGCCTCTCTGCCTACTTGTGATCTCTCTCTCTGTCAAAAAAAAAAAGACAAAGAGGTTGACAAGGAAGGGAACCGGAACTTGAGCTGGGAGCTACGGGCTCGTCTGAGCAACTTCAAGTCAAGGAGGCACAGAGGAGATGCACCAAATTCTCAAGAGGGTCCTGCTCATCTTCTCCTCCCCAAAGAGCTTGTGATGATCTGTAATCAGTGAGGGTGAGCCATATGTCCTGGTGCTGGTTCCCTGAGGGTGATCTTCGACCCCAAGACACCGTGCCTACTATAGCTTGACTTAACCCGCAGAGTCCTGGGGAAGGCTTGGCTCTTCTGCTCCCCTACAGCCCGCTTCCCAGAAAGCTGGCTGTGGCTGTGGTGGTGCGGCTGTGCGTCTGTCCCTCCTGGGCCCTCTCCCCGCTTCTCTGTGTGGAGCCCGGTGGCCTGAGGTTCACGGGGACAATGACAGAGGTGCTGGAAACACAGCCCCTGCTTGTCCAATGTTAACAAACCTTCTAGCAGCTGTTCCTCAGATACGTTCCAGACCTCATGTCATCTCCTTATCCTTACAAATTTGAGTCACCACAGAGGAGATAACAGGGGGACGCAGGGGTCACTAGGATGGGGTGGCTCTTCCCAGGCAGCTGGCCGAGTGTCAGGGTAGCGTGTTTGAGGAAAAGAAGTCAGATTGCTTCGTCAGCACGAAACACAGATGCTCGCCCACCGTAGTCACAGACACTCTTAAATATCTGCCCCAAACGCTTAGTCCAAATCACCGTCTTCCCTGACAACAGGTTAATAAGGCTCCAGGGCGCTCCAATACCCCTTTCCACCTCTGTTCAGGTTCAAAAGCCTACAGATCCCATCAGAAAAGGGCAGGAACAATGCCCTCCTAGACCAGCTCAGGTGTCTTTCCTCCTAGAATTACCCAGGAAAGGGAAGAATGCAAACTATGCTTTTCTCTCAACGGCTGGCCTGCCATGACGCCTGGCCGCGGGCGGGTCAGAGGGATGGCCCCGATCACATAACATGGCCTTGGCACCCAGCTCCATGTGGCACCCTGACAAACCAAACACGAAACTGCCAGGCTCGCTCTCTCCCACCCGCGCTGCCGGGAATCCAGCTCTGGATGAAACGAGAGTTTGTTTAAACGTAGGTAGGGGAGATCAGCCTGAGGGTCTCGGCAAACTTTATAGTCTAACCTTGAGAACGAGGTGCCCACCATTGTTCTCATCACGTGTGGCTCCCTTAAGGAGCACGGTGGTGTTCACTCAGCTGAAGCACAGAAATGAACAACGGCCAGCTCAAGCTTCTATGTAGAGATTGGGTCAATTAAGGCGTTTCTGGCCATGATTTAAAAAAAAAAAATTGCCTGATAAAAGTAACTTTGAAAAACAAATATGTTTAATTACGTCATAGAGTAAGAGGTCTGAAGGTAGGTGGTCCCAGGGTGAGTTAATTTGGCAGCTCAAATATGTCAGGGCTCTGGGTCACAGTCCTTGAAATGTTTCCTCTCTTTTCCTCATGGTCACAAAATGGCCGCTACAGCTCCGAACATCAAATCCTGCATTAAGCACCTGTCATCTCCTGGGCATTGTACATGGAGGAGCCAAAGAGAGGAGATCCCTGACTTCTCATGTCTTCCAGTCTATCATTAGTTCATAGAATGTCCTGGAACATGCCCAACTACAGTGATGCTGACGTCTTTCCATCCAGATTGCATAAAACAGCTTTGCGCAATTTAGTCTGTACTCCTGTATGGTAGTCTGAAAGCTTGACATACCCAGAATTCCTTTCCTCCAGGATTCCAGCTTTCCCAACTCTCTGAAGCAGGTTGTTAAATAATTAAAAGATATTCTAAATTCAACGCACCCAACACAGTGCCTGAGACATGGTGAACACCCACAAAAAGTAAGTTCCCATGTTCTTCTGATGGTTCAGGCTTCTGAACGGCATGGGCGTGTCTCCTCATCCCTTTTATGAAAGAGGTTCCTCTTGTTGTCTTCTTCTTCTTTTTTTTTTTTTTTAAAATTTCCCTTCTTCTTGTCTTCTTAACTAAACTACTGCCTCGTGACAGGAGGGTTGGTGATTTATAAGGAAGCTTCTAGCCTTGGTTTCAATTCTCCCACATGTGCAGCAGAGCTAATTAGTGTTCTCAGAGCATGGTTTGTCCTGGGCCCCCATCATGAAATCAGTCCCAGTTAATTTTTTTTAAAGATTTTATTTATTTATTTGACAGAGAAAGAGATCACAAGTAGACAGAGAGGCAGGCAGAGAGAGGGGGGGGGAAGCAGGCTCCCCGCTGAGTAGAGAGTCCGATGTGGGACTTGATCCCAGGACCCTGAGATCACAACCTGAGCAAAAGGTATTGTTAGGGAACCGATACATGTACGTAAATAGCAACAGAGTTGGACAGAGAAGCAAGCAGTAATGATCTGATACCTCGTGTTGCTGAGCAGGAAAAGCATTTCCTCCTGACTTTCACACCGCACTGCCAAGTGGGAAATTTCCCCTCCACATCCCTGTATCAACTCTCCATGCCAAATCTCCGGAGGGCGTGCATCAAGGAGGCCCGTGGGGACCAGCTCTGCTGCAGTCAGTCAAACGTGAGAGAGGAAGCCAGGCAGGGAGAGGAAGGAAGATGAAGTGACAGACTGAGCTCAACCTCTCGGTGCTGTCATTTGGGGCCAAGTCACCGACAGTCTTGTGGAAATTTCCACTTCTCCGGATGCTGGAAATAACTAGCTTTGTCCCTTAACTGTTCAAACAAGCAGAGGTCCACGGGCTCCGAGGGCTGCAACCAAGCAGAAGGGGCCCGCCCCGGCCCTCATCTGTTCTGCTCCGGAGACCATGTTGACCAAGAATTCCCACGGCCGAGTCTTTCTCACGAACATGAGACGCGTCTCGGAGTTCTCCGAGCCCTGCAGTGTCACGCCGGCTGCCCCGTGGCCTCTTCCCATGACAGTCCCTGCGGTGAGTGAGATCCGGGCGGGGGAGGGGAGCATGACAGCTTTCTGGTTCCTGGACCCCAGTTTCAATGCTTGTCACTGTCTTTGCCACTTTTCCAGCTGTGTCTTGGACTTGCCACCATCCCCAAAGAGTCCCGCCTCTGACATTTAAAACCAGAGCTCCCTGACACAGTGTCCATCTTTCCAGCTCTTTCTCCTGCTCAGTCTCTCACCTCATCACGCTCTCCAGACTCTGGACGCCTCCCTTTTCTCTCACACTGTCACCTTTCCCCTCCTGTACATTTCTTCCCAGGTAAGCCCATCAGCCAAGGCCATGCTCCCGCCAACAACTGCAAGAGTGAAGGTGTCTTTCTGCTTCCAACCCCAGTCGTGCACCAGGACAACCACAGATCCGCTCTGCCTCCACGTCCCGGCCTTGCTCACAGACCCCCACGCGGGCAGGACCACAGCGGGCCAAGAGCCATCCCCGGTAGCTTCCTAAGTGCTCAGCCATCCTCTTACAACTTTCTGGTCAAACCCATGCCCCCTTTTCCTCACAGCAATGCCAGGATCGAAGCCCCTTCTGCCAACTTTCCTCACAGAGGGCACCTTGCCTATTTCACCGAAAACAAAATGGAAAGGAAAAAGGAGGCAAGTGCACATGAACTTCCTCCCTTGGTGCCCAGCCCTCCCTCCTTCCTGCATCCCTAGCACGAGTCCTTCCCCAAACACCCACATATCGTGCCTACTTCTCCGATCACCTCCCTGCATTTTCTCCTTCTGTCTCTCCACTGACATCTACCTGATGATCTTTTGACAAATTCAAGCGTTTTCTATCCTGAAGGGTCTGTTAACTTTGCAGGCCCTCTAAATCTGGTTCACTGTCTACTTACCGTCTACCGCTCCGTTGACCCGCTGCCAGTCTCCCCGCATGCACACTACCAGGTTTTCTGCAGGGGAGTCTACATTTAGGGCAGCTACTTTCTCACTGTCAGTGTCCCTCAGCTCATTGGATGGGTCCCCTCCTTCTCTGCACTGAAACAGTTCGCTCCAAGGTCCCACGTGGGCTCCTGACCCCCAGACACAAGGGTGATTTTTGGTGGTCGTGGCTGCCCTTTCTGCTATGCCTTCCGTGTTACCCACACATCCTTCTTTGGATGTGCTCCCGCCTGCTTTGGGGACACTGGCCACTACCTCTGAACAAGTTCCCTTCTACGCCTAACACACCTCCTTGGCTCTATGGGAGAGTTCGCTTTTTCTCCCCATCTCGCCAACGTGGCTGTTTCCCAAGACTTGGTTCTCTTGCCACTACCTCCTGTCCCCTCATCTACTCACCTACAGAGCCAGTAACCACCACCCACATGCTAACGACTTCTAAATGACTGTCCCCGCCCACATGGATCCCCTGGGCTCCATAGCCCCAGAGCCGGCAGCATGCCGGACATCTACACCGAGACCTCCCTGGAGCACCTCAGAGACCCACCTCCTTTACCGGCTGGCTCCCCTCACCCCCTCTCTAGCTCCCTCCGTGAATAGAACCACTCACCACTGTTTGTCCAAGTAAGAATGCTGAACGCTCCTGACCACTCACATGTAATTGGAAATTAAATCTAGTTGATCCCCCAAATCTCTCCACCACTCCCTCCTTGGCACCCCCATCGGCATGCCATTTCTATAGCTTCCTTTGCCCGGAATTTGGAAGATGACCCTACCTGGTCTTCCTGCCACCGGCCTAACTGCCTATACTCTATCCTCTCGTCCCTTTGGCCTCAAACACCTCTCATCCCCTCTCATCCCCACGCAGGTCAAGGTCTTTCCTGGCTTCTTACTGACCACTGGATGAAGGTATTTTTTTCATGGTATTGGACTTCCGGTGAAGTTGGCCTCTGCTCTGGCCTGCCTTCATCTCACCTTGCCCCCACCTTGGTGTGATACTCCAGGCATCCATAACTGCTTGCCCCACCCAGCCCCTGTAATTGCTTCCCATCCCCCACCCCCGGCTCTGAGCACCCTGGTGCCTTGACATCTGGGCTTCTCATCTTTCTGAAACAGCTCATCTCTAACCCGCTCTCCCTCTGACCTCTTGCCTGTCTTGGGCAGGGAGGGGGTTTCCGCTCTGGGAACTCATCTCTTGAGAAGCGTCTCCTGACCACACCAGAAGATTCTGGTGCTCTGTCTCGTGGCACTGGGGTTGTTTCTCTGCCCCTTTCTTTCCTCCAAGGGAAGAGTCCTGTTCTTTGACCTTCATGCTCCAAGAGCTGAGACACAAGCAGAGTGAGTGCGCATAAAACTGCGTGGAGTGAATGCGTGAATAAATGACCTATAAGAAGGAACACGGCTCCCGGTCTTTTGTCTCAGAGAGGTACAACGGAGAGCAAACGTGCCACCAGAAGGAAAGAAAAGAGGACCTCAGCAATAAATGCAGCCAGGTCCAGATAGGAAGGTCTTTATCTGTAGAATATTAGTTTGCAAGTCGGATCATACAACTAGGGGTTCTGTAAGAAGGCCCTCGATGATGTGTGAGTGTCTATTATTTGAAGGATGGGACAGCTGAGATCAAATCATCCCCTAGATTCGTGGAGTGTCTACTGGGTGCCAAGCCTCCCTGAGCCTCTGACTCCATTTCCCCAGAAATAAAAGCCTTGCCTCTGAGCATCTGGCCACTGGTCCATGGCTCCTGGAGCAGACTGGTCTACACCCCAGAGAACAGAAAATCCCCCCTACATGCTGGGCTGCTGCTCTCACAGACCCTTCCTACCCTGACGTCAAACTCCCTGAAACTGATCCTTCCTCCTGATCATGGCAGGAATCGGCGGCTGCCCCAGACCAGCAGAGATGGGAGATGGGACCAGGGTGACTTAGCAAGAAGCCGAGGCTGGGCTGGGAGAACAAGAGCATCTGTGGGGGAACCGGCCAGGAAAGGGCGCACCCCGACTCCAGTCTGGTTTTCCAGTGTCTAAAATATTTTGCTTTTTTCAGACCTCTGGACAGGCAAGGCAGAGCCACGTCGAAGGAGGTAATGCAACAGAAATGGCTTCAAGGAAAAAAAAAAAAAGAATTACATCATGTCACCACTATTCTCGAGCAAGGAATCCCAGAATGTTTTAGCCCATTTCATATAATGGGGGGGGGGGGCGCCCACAGAGAGGCAATACTGGACAACTTCACAGGGAGGAGCCCCTATTGTCATCTACCTCCCAGATTTTCACCCCTTTCTGGCCCCCACCTCACCCCTCAGACGCACCAAAGGATCTTGGAGTTCAAGTACACATAAACCAAGCCTCTCCCTTCCCTCTCCAGATCTTTGTCAAACCGCTGCCCGAGAACAGCCAAAGACAAGTGTCACCTTCTGGTGACTCCTCTTTCGAATCACCAAACCTGAAACTAGACTTTTCTATAGCTCGCCGAACTCAACGGTACGTGCTTACATGTCGTGCCATCTAGAGAGGGTCCCCCGACCCCCGGACACCAAACCGATCATTCCAGGGGAAGAAAATGTATCTGGCTGTTTCCTGCTACCTCGGGCCAGGGTCACCACCATTTGTGGGCAAGTGGGCCAACTTCCAGGGGTGAATTTTATTATGACCTCTAAAGACGTTCGTTAACAAAACGGAATCCTGGAAGCCAACCTAAGGAATATTTATATCGGACCCTTTGTTAGGCACTTGTCATGAACTGGGTCATTTAATAGCGACCAGAGACTTTTTGTCTCGTGCTGTAAGGAAACTTAGAGAAAAACGACACCTGCCCACCCCCATCTTGGACACCTGCAACCAGCCCCCAAGCAGGCAATGCTGAAGGGAAGCACGTACCTTCTAGACCTCTCCTTGTGACTGCCTTGGGTGCTCTCTGCTTTATTGCAAACCAGGCGCTCTCTCAAACACTACAGAGCTTGAAACTCTTCCAGAGTGTCCTACCTCTGGCCCTCTGAGCGTGACCTCTTGGACTTTGACCTCTGACTCTTAATAGGCTTTGGATTTGCTTTTGCCTTGAAATCCTTCCACTCCGCTCCAGGCCCCTCAAAACCAGCAGAAGGGGCCACAGCGAAGGGCTCCTGGGAAGAATTCCCGCTCCCTGAAGTCAGTCCTACTCACACATGGAGGGTGCCGAGTGGGGAAGGAGGGCCAGAGAGCGAACTTGGAGATGGATGGACACACGTCCCAATGTCAAGCCATGCCACCGCGTGCCCTGTTTCTGCTGCGTCAAGCCCGAGTTTGGTCGTTCTTCAAAACCAACCCTTCCAAGAGTAGGATAATGCCCTGGCCAGCAAGGCGATCCCTCCTACTCAGTTCCTGGAAGCATTAGCTCATCAGAACTTTCTTGCTTGCTGCTGCACAGAAGGAGCTAAGGGGGAGGCATGCCAGAGGCTCTCAGCTGCCTTGTCAGTTTGAACAGACCTCCCTCCTTCTGCTGAGATGGTAGGTCTTCAGGAAAAGGAGTCCCAGCTGACGAGGCTGCCTTATTATTCCCCTGAGCTTGCCTTCAGGTCCCTGGCCTTTCCCTCCGCTCCCCCTTGGCCTCTCCCCCTTCCCCACTCTCCCCTTTCCCGTCCATTAGCTCTTGTCCTGCCCAGCAGACAAGGGGTTAAACATTCAGTAGAGGCACAGGTGCTAACAGGGAAAGTGTGGGCTGGAATCTAGAATGATCTGTCACCGTTCCAAGAGCTTCTTTGGGTGAGGAGTGATCCCAGATTTCACTAACAGTCTCCAGGTGAAAATTCCATAAATCTAGAAACTGTGAAACTCAATGGAAATTTAATTAAATGAGTTAGTATATGTGGAAGGTCAGGGACAATGCCTGGCACCTAGTGAGCTGTGTAAACACTTTGAAATGAGTAAGAGTTTGGGGAAGTATATATTTCAACATCGCAGCTGTCTGTATGTTCCAGAACCCTTGCAAATGGTTATTTGGCTGGGTGTCTGTGCACTCTAAGTCACTGCTCTGTCTGTCACCAGTCCTAAGGTGTTTAACTCCTGTTTCTTTCCTTCTTTCTCTCCCGTCCCCCTACGAACCTGTGAGTCGGTGCACATGGCTAACGATCCCCGTCTCCTGTTCTCACCCATTTGCCTTCCTCTTGGATCCAGTAAAAAGTCTGGATTTCCCTGAACCTTGGGTCGGTGCAGCTTATGTGGTGTCTTTCCCATCGCCTTGGCTGCAAACACATTGGTTTTATAATAATAACCATTTCATTGCTTTAGAATCAAGCTGTAATTAGAGAAAAGCACTGGAAAGCCCATCTAAAGTAAGCTCTCCTCTCCCAAGCACACCGGCAAGCGTTCTGGTTGGGTTTCGACAAAGGGCGGCCCTGGAAATCTCATGGAGAAGAGGTTGGAGGCGTGGAGGGAGGTGAGAATCTGGGGGCTCTGACCTCTGCACTGGCCGTGAGTAGGCTCAGGGTGGCCGTGCACCTGCCCGTGAAAAGTGGAAGTAGCCTCCAAGGCACTGAGAATCACCTTTAGTGTCCTTCAGAGTCATGGCTCAAGGGGGAGAGGGGAGAGAAGCAAGAAGGCTCTCTTCTTCCTAATTCACGCTTCATGGGGAAAGGAAGCAGGTGTCTAAGAAAGCGGGAAGCTTCCTTCACCCAGATGTGCACGGGGCCGCGCTTGCTGCCGACCTCCCAGCTTTGCTAATCGGACCAGGCTTGTGCCGGGTCCTGGCTGTGCGGGGCGCCAGCTGACTCTGCCCAGGGCCCTCCTGTCCTGTCCCCCAGGAGAAGGGAGTGACAGACGCTGTGCTCCTGAGACATGATGAAGATATGAGTCAGAAGAAGTGGGAGGGAAATCTGCTCCAGGTTTCAAGGGCGGAGGTTAGAGGGTGCCCCCAGCTGGATGGGGCTGACGGTAAAGGAAGGAGATCCCTACGGAAAAAAATATCAATGTCCCCAGCTTCCTTCTTTCTAACCTACGCTGATATTTCAGAAATAGGCCCGATAAAGAATAGTCAGGTCCGAGAGCCGAAGAGCCATCTCTGGACATGTCCTGAGTGCTCACTCCACGTTTCACGCTGTTCTCGGTCCAGGCTGATGAACGGACCGGGGCAGGTTGGATGGGAACGAGGAGGTCAGGGTGCTGACCTGGTTTTTATGTCGTCACGCCGTATCATGTCTGACTTCAAGCCGTTCTCAGCTACCACCGCTTTCGCAGATAAGCAAACTAAAACTCAGAGAGAGCAAGGAAGTTACCTACGACACACAGCAACTCCGTTGGCTGGCAAGACTTCACCTCTTTTGGCCCCTAGGACGATACAGTGTGCAGGGACACTGAAGACCTGGGGCATGAACCCCGCATCTCTGTCTCTGGCAGGGGGCGGGGGGACACTGACCTCCTCACAGCTCCCCATCACATTGTCACCTGTCACCTGTCAGAATGGCCACATCGCTGACATGACTCACCTATCTCAGTGTCTCCGTCCGGGTTACAGTCCAGGGTCTGAGATGAACAACTTCCCAGTCCTGCAAAAATCAAAGGAAACCAAGTGAGCAAACATGTATCTATGATGGGAAGGTTTTCAATCAAACACAGTGAAGCTTGAGACTCTAAAGCCTCATTATTATTATAAAGGAAGGGGACCCACGGCTGATAGAAACACTGTATCGTCTGCCTCCCTGTCTTTCAAAACAACAACAGGAGAAGTAATCTGTGGTCCGTCCAGATGACTATAATATTCAGCACTAAAAAGAAAGGAGCTAGCAAGTCGCAAAAAGACACAGAGAAAGCTCAAAGGCGTGTCACATGGCGGAAGAAGCCAGCTCAAACAGGACATATGTGCTCTGATCCCAATTCCATGACATGGCAAGAAAGAGAAAAGCTATGGAGAAAGTAAAAGGACGAGGGTTTGCCGAGGGTTAAGGGAAGGGAGGGGTGAGGGTGTGGAACACCGTGGGTTTGGTGGGCAGTGAAACGATTCTGCATGAGACTCTCATAGCGAGTACATGTCCCTGTACCTTCGTCAAAACCTGTAGAATGTGCAAGACTAAGAGCGAACGCTCACGTAGGCTGTGCTCGCTGGGGGATACTGGCATGCCCACGAGGCTCACTGGTTGTAACAAACGTCCTTCTCTGGTCAGTGGGGGCGGGGGAGACGTTGAGAGTCAGGGAAGCCGTGCATGGGGGGTGGGGGGTATATGAGGAATCTTTGTTCTTTCTTCTCAGTTTTGCTGTGAACCTAAAACTGCTCTAAAATAAAAAAGTCTCAAAAAAAAAAATTCCTATGGCAGTAGGAATCCATTTCAATCCAACCAACATTGACTTGACTTGCTAGTTTCAGCAAAATAACCTTGTTTTCTCCCTGACATTTGCCAGTTTCACTTTACAGTTTTCTGTCTCCTGTTTTATTTTGTGGAAATACAAAGAAAAGTAGCAAGTGGCCCCTGATCCTAGGAGAAATGTTCTCGGAACGGCGGTGCACACATTTCAACCCACCCGGGTGGGGGTGCGAACATTCTTATTAAAAATGCACATCCTTGGGATGCCTGGGTGGCTCAGTTGGTTAAGCAGCTGTCTTCGGCTCAGGTCATGATCCCAGCGTCCTGGGATCGAGTCCCACATCGGGCTCCTTGCTCAGCAGGGAGCCTGCTTCTCCCTCTGCCTGCCATTCTGTCTGCCTGTGCTCGCTCTCTCCCCCTCTCTCTCTCTCATAATAAAATAAAATCTTTAAAAAAATTTAAAAAAATGCACATCCTTGGGGCACCTGGGTGGCTTAGTCGTTAAGCATCTGGCTTCTGCTCAGGTCATGATCCCAGGGTTCTGGGATCAAGTCCCATATCCGGCTCCCTGCTCAGCAGGAAAGTTGCTTCTCCCTCTTTCACTCCCCCTGCTTGTGTTCCCTCTCTCACTATCTGAGGTCTGTGTCAAATAAATAAACAAAATCTTCAAAAAAAAAAAGTGCATATCCTTGGGCTCTCCCCCAATCCACAAATTCGGGTCCTCTAAAGACGGGGCCGGGTGATCTGCATTTCCACGACTTCCCCACGTGACCATGTGTGCTCAGGTTTGGTAAAAACCACCTCCTCAGGACCAGGAGCCCGAAGAGCCTCTGGGAGGAAGCATGCCAGCAGGACTGTGCCCCCGACCTTCATAACCTGAGGTTGGTGGGAACCAACACACAAAGGACCACAGACATCCGGGGAAGAGCCAATGGCCTGGGACCAGTGGGACCCTTTCCGAATGATCGTCACATCTGAAAATCTACCATAGCTGTATCTTGTCCCTCCTAGACTCATTCACAGTGGTCTCCCCAGCGCGGGGCTGAGCAGGCGACGTCGGCTGGACCCAGAGATGACACAGCAGCAAAGATCTCTCAAAACCTCGCCGCAGGGATTTATTCTCCGCTCGTGGGCATGTGCAGCTTTCCCTGTGGACCCCACGTGGAGCACCTCAGGCTAGGCAGCCGAGCGATCCAACTCCGAGCTTGGACAGGTCTCCTTGGCCTCTGTGGAGACCATGACCCCAGGGAGCTTCTTAACCTTCTGGAAACCGGGAACATTCTGTGTCTAGAAGTCTCAGCTCTAGGGAGCCCCACTTGCTCAGGGCGGTGTCACCAGCCCGGCTCAGTTTCCAGGATACAAAAATGAAGCAGCTAAACACCGAGTTCTCAAAAGGGAACCAGGCAGGGAGTGAAAAGGAGCCCGAGGCCTCCCAAGCTTTGCAACCCCAGCTCCCACCCCAGCATTCACCTCTCCACAGTTCAGAGGGCCCTGGGTGCCATCAGCACCCCCGACCCCTCCGCCCCCATGGATGCATTTTCTTTGACTTTTATCTCTTCTTTGAAATCCAGAATGATCCTGAAATTGTGGGAACCCTGATGTGCACACGCTGGGGCTTCAGTTTGCTGCAGTAACGTATTTTCAGAGACTGGTTGGCTTCCGCCAAGTGTATCAACTTATTGTTCTGGAAGCTGGGGGCTTGAAATCAGGGGGTCGGCAGGGTCGGCTCCTTCCAAGGGCCCTGAGGGAAGGATCCATCCAGGCCTCGCTCCTTGGCTTGTAGACGGCCCTCTATTCCCTGTGGCTCTTCATGTCCTCTTTTCTCCGTGTATCCCTGTGGCCAGATGTCCTTTTTATAAGGGCAGCAGTCGTACTGAGTTAGGGCCCCTGCTCTCATGATCTCACCTTGACTTGATCACCTCTGTAAACACGCCATCTCCAAATATGGTCACCTTCCAGCGGACTGGCATTAGGGCTCCAAAGTGTGAATTTTGAGGGGGACGGAGGACACGGTGTAGTTAACCCACCATATTAAGCAGTTGCCTTCCTTTGGGACAGAAGCAAAACAAAGAGAAGCTTAAGGAGAAAAGCTGCTGATCAGAAAAGGCCCTGAAAGAAGGGATCCGTAGCCCCCAGAGCGGTGGGGAGAAGGACATACACTCAGTCTCAGTGCCCAGTGGTCCTTACCTGTCTTCGCTTTGCCAATACATTTGCGACTACTTCCCTCTGCACCTGCCCCTCCACACCTGCCCCTCCACAGGGTGACACGGGCACACTGCTGCTCCACGGCTGAAGGAAGGGGACAGAATGGGGAGATATGCCCTTTCTCCAAGTCCTCAGTCACCCTAACAACCTGCTCCCACACTGAACACCCCCCGGAGCCCAATGTGCGACATCGCCTTTGCTTCTGGGTTGCCCTAAAAATGCCTTCCAGTTGTGACCAGGGGGCGGAGACTGTCATCTTTCATACATTTTTCAGTTCTTTTGGCAACAGGCTAACCCGAAGTCCAATACCAGTTCTGTCACTTACCACCTGTTTGGCCTGGAGCAAATTATTTAACCTCTCTGTGCCTGGGTGTCTTTGTCTTCCAGGAGAGATGATGGTGAGCCTCTGTGTTATTGGAATGATTCAGTAAGAGAGTATATATAAAATGAATGTGTATGTGTGTGTTTGTGTGTGTGTGTGTGTGTAAGGCTGGGATGCCCTGCTGTTCTAAGACGCACAGTTCCTGCTCCTCTCCGTGTGTGTGATGGATGCCTGGGGCTCCCAGCACCTGCCCTGCACAGATGAAGGTACTAGGAAATGTTCCCCTCCAAGTGCTGACCCTGGGTGAGCCCCAGGCTTCTTGTCCCTATGCCTAGAAGCCAGGGACCGTCCACACCTCTGCACCCCAAACTTTTCCTTGAAGCCCCCAATTTTTTAAAGATTCTATTTATTAGGGAGAGAGAAAAGTTTGAACACAAGCAGTGGGGAGGGGCAGAGGAACAAGGAGAGGGAGAAGCAGACTCCCCCACTGAGCTCGGAGTCCGATGTGGGGCCTGGGATCGTGATCTGAGCTGAAGCCAGCCGTTTAACTGACGGAGCCAGCCATGTAGCCCAAGTCCCAAATATTGTTCTGAATATACCAATTCCTTGGATCACTTTAAGGGAAAACCCTCTAATAAAGACTGGGAAGTTACAGCTGGTGGGGTGAATTATGTCTCAGAACTTGAGGACCTCCCCGCATTCCCCCCTCCCATCATCACCCTGAGAGTTCTGGGGGTCCCGATTCCTGGGGCGCCAGATAACCTCTCCGTGTATGCAGCGAAACCAAGCCAGATCCTCTGTCCCTGCTCCGTGCTTGCTTTTGAAATCCGGCCCCCAGGTGAAAGAGTTAACAGAGCTTCATTGCAGGAGGATTTCTCCATGATCTGGACACACGTCCCAGGGATCAGGGCTGTGGGAGGTAGTGCAACTTGTGGCAGTTTTGTGGCAGTTTTGCTCAGGCCCTTGGCCGGCAGCCCACTGAGCTCCCAAACCCGATCGTTCAAGTCGATTTCAGATTTAATTAAGAACAACCGAGCTGAAGCTGAGGCCTCCGCGAAGCCATCACCCCGCAGCTCGGAGAAGGTCAGGGAGATAAGAATCTTATCATGAAACAGAAAGCTGGAAAAGGCTCCCATCACCTCACCTGTGAAAACAAGCCCCAGTAACCAGTAGGGTGCAGAGGCCTGGAGTCCGGGCTCAGAAGGAGTCAGAGCCATGCCTGTGGGGGGCGAGGGGCAAGGGGAGGTATGAAAAGTGCTCTCCAGAGTGGCCTCGAAAGGATCATCTTCCTCCTGTCCCCAAAGGCAGCAGAAGGGCCCCACAGGCCTCTCCACCTCCCTCCGGCCCTCTGGGGCCCGAAGACCAGGCACCATCTCTCACCTCCTGCCGGTGTGACTTAGGAACTGATGTCTGGAAAGGGCTTCCAGGACGAAAGCACAGAGAATAAAATGGGAAGAGAGAAGGAAGGAGACACAGACCAGGTGGTCCCTCACTTCTGGATGTAGAGGCCACAACAGGGGGAATGCTTGGGGAAGGATCAGTGCCTCAGCCAATCAGCCAGAATGCTGGGTAATTTCCAAGTGTGGATCATGGGCTCCCACCTCAGAATAGCCCTCAGTTCTGGGAGGCTCCTGATCAATCCCGATTCCTAGGCTCCATCCAGACTCCAGAGAAGACCATCAAAAGGGGCCAGGAAATGTAAATTTTAAAACATCCTTCTGATGAGGCTGACCACACGTGTTTGGAGGAGAGGGCGGCCTAGAACCAGGATTGGCAAACTCTACCCTGGCGGCTGAAGGTGGCCCACTGTCTGTTTTGATAAATAAAGTTTTACTGAGACCCAGCCACGCCCATTGTTGATATGTTGTTTATGCCTATTTCTGCAATACAGCGGCAGGATTGAGTGACCATGACCCTCAAGAACCTGCCCCTTTCAGGGAAATGTTGACCAGCTTCGGGTCTGGAATAGTGACAACCTTAGCAATATGGTAGAATCACCTGGAAATCTGCAAAACTAACTGAAGTGACCCGCCCCTGATCAGTTAAGTCAGAATGGGGGTAGCGGAAGCCTCAGGCAGGGTTAGATTTTTAGATTTTTAGGTTGCTAAGGTCTACAAAGTGGGGAGAAACCCTGTGGACTTAGAGAGTGGGCAATGATTCAGTTAGTGCTCCCTCCTCCCATGGCAAATGGTATCGACAAATACTTAAGGAGGATCTTCTAGGAGGAATAAGACCCCTGTTCTAAGAGGGGACTCCGTCATACCTGTGTTCTACGGTTTATAAGACTTGTTTTGCAGTAAGTGAAACTCAGCAGTTTTCTTTCTTGGACACCAAGGCCTGCTCTGTCCTTGAGGAGACATCCTTGAGTTCCTTCCAGTGGCTGCCCAGCGCCAGCTGGCCCATGGACTGGTAGCCTCAGAGGCAGTTGGAGGAGCAATCCAGGCTCTGGATCCTGCCCAGGAACTATGACTCCAACTTGCTGCAGCCTGGGAAGAGTCTCCAGGTGGTTGCAGAAGCTTCCAGACTCGGGAACCCCTAGAAGAGGTCTCTTTGAGGCATAGCCGGAAAAAATTTCATGTCGGCTAGGTTGAAGGTGTTCTTCTATAGCCAATGACTTCAGAGTCATTTTTCCTGTTAATGATAAGAATTAGGAAGGGAGCTGACCTGAGTCCATTTCTTGGCTCCCGGTAGGAAGTCAGACCAGAAGGCCATGATCGCTTTTAACGGTGGCCTGCGTGTGTGTACGTATGTGCCTGTGTGTGCGTGCGTGAACATGAGACTGTGCGAGTTGTTGAGCCTGTGTGAGCCTGAGGGTGAACCCACGTCATTGTGGGTGAGTGTGTATGAAACATCCCTACATGAGAGAGGGTTCTATCCCATGAGGGAGAGCTTGGGTTCTGCAGGTGGGCAGCGGGGCGGGGCTGGACCGGGACGGGGGGAGGGAGATGCCAAAGTCCCTCGTGCTCAGGGTCCCCTGCCTCTGCTGGGTCGTGGTCCCACTGCCAGCCTGCGGGTCCCTTCCACCATGCCCCTGCCCTGTGCTGTCACTTCTCAAAGGCTGTTTCCTCATCCCAAATCTCAGGATCATAACAAATCCTTGCTGATAGAGTTTGGAGAGGAAAGATGAAGAAAACATTGAGATAATGCTCTTAGGCGCACAATTGAGGAGGCCAGCAACTGCTCATTTGTCCTTTTCATGAAACCTTTAGGGAGAACCTGCTCTGGGCAGGTTCTGTTCCAGGTCCTGGAAATAAAGCACGGCACATGGGGCACCTGGGTGGGTTAAAGCCTCTGCCTTCAGCTCAGGTCATGATTCCAGGGTCCTGGGATCGAGCCCCGCATCGGGCTCTTTGCTTGGTGGGGAGCCTGCTTCCCCCTCTCTTCCCCCTCTCTGCCTGTCTCTCTGCCTACTTGTGATCTCTGTCTGTCAAATAAATAAATAAAATCTTTAAAAAAAATAAAGCATCGCACAAAATAAAATGAACTCCTTGCCCTCACAGAATGTGTGTTCTAATGGGGATAGAAGGGGACAGGATCACACACAGACAACCAACTAACGGTACTGTGCCTTCCAATGGCTCTAAAACCTGTAGAGAAGAGTGAGCAGGACTGGGCATCATGTGAACACGGGCACGGACATTGGTCATCGTTCCAGAAAGGATGCAGCAGACATATCACTGCTTCCCCAACGTGGATGTCTCATCGGCTTGGCTCCAACATTCCAAAACTTCCTGGGACTCCAATATAGTTATTTGTGGTTAAAAATCGAGCATTCTATCGAGAAAGCTATGAGAAACAAAACAAACATACGCACAAAAATAAAGTAGAAATGCAAAAACAAACCAAAAAACCCCCCACACTTTTGCTGGAGGTTTGTTTGCACTGGCTTCTCTGCCAAGAGGGAATATTTACCCACACAACAAGGGGGTGGGGCCTTCCAGAACGCAGCTGAAACTGGGCCCCATTGCCAAGGCTGACAGTTTCAGGGACAGCAGGGACCCCGAGCCTACCCTTCCAGAACCCAAACCCTCATTTACAGCGTGTAATTCTAGACACACCGAAGACAGAGAAACCAAGATTGGTTTCTTTGGCCAACCCCACTCCCAGGGGGCGTTTTGTAATGGAGGAAGAAGATTTTGAAATAACTCTCTTCTGGCCAGTGAGAAATAAATCTCAGTTTCTGGTCAGAGGCTGAGACTAACTGGCTCTGGGAGTCACTCAGGAGAGAAATCCACCATCCTTCCCCTGCTGAGTCCCATCTGCATGCCGAGCCACCAGGGAAAGGACCGTTTCCACACCCAAAGCAAGCCGGCTTTTGAAAGGGCCCTCCAGGAATCCAGAACTCAGATGCTTGATGCTGGCCGTGATTTCCCAGCCATCATCCATGTTGGCTTGTATACGCTACGGCCCGCGTGCAAGTTTCGTTCCCAGAGTTCAACCCCACACATCCCCTGCCGCACCTCCTACCTCCAGCACACGCTCACTCCCAGGGGCAGCTGGGAGCCCATTAGACAGTGCCAGTAAAAGTCCTTTTTTATAAAAACTGCTGGATACAGGGGCACCTGGGTGGCTCAGTCTGTGAAGTGTCTGCCTTCCGCTCAGGTCATGATTTTGGGGTTCTGGGATGGGGCCCCACATGGGGCTCCCCGCTCAGTGGGGGAGTCCGCTTCTCCCTGTCCTTCTGCCTCTCCCCATCCCCACTCATACTCTCTTGTGCTCTGTCTCAAATAAATAAGTAAAATTAAAAAAAAAAAAAAACTTCTGGAAACAGATACTAAGTGAACTGTTGTTCTTACTCTCCGTTCAGATCATCAGGACTCTCTGCCCCGAGTCCGCACAGATACACCCCGCACAGGGCACCTAGCGTGTTGAGAACACTCAGAGGGCTGTTTGCCTATACTGCCAGTTTCAGGGAAAGAGTGGCGAAGAGATTCTGCCACATGGGCTGCACGCTAAAGACATTCTGGATTCCTCTGTCCATGGCCACCACACCTTTCCTCCGAGCTCAAGGGCCAAAAAGAGACAGACCATGGAGAGAAGTTATTCCCACTTGGATTTTAACATTGAAGCAAAGAAGAACCCCTTAACATACATTTACTGAGCACTCACTGTCCCCAGACGCAAAAAATGTAAAACAAAGATGTCATGTTCCCTTCTGTCCTTCTAGGAGTGCAGAGTCTGTAAAGATAACAGATGAACAAATGTATTTTAAAATGACAATGACATCCATCCTCCTTTCTCTGACCATTAAGACCTTATGTGATCTGGTCCCTACCTACTTTTCAGAACATATGCCACCCAACCTTTGCCTCATTCACTCCACTCTAGCTGGTGTTCTGGCCAGTTCTTGAACATGTTAAGAATGTTCCTGCCTTGGGGACTTGGCATTTTCTATTCCCTCTGTCTGGAATATTCTTGCTGCAAACATGCCAATGGCTTGCACCCACACTTCAGTCTCTGCCCTCCTGTGTCCCTCTGAGCAGGCTCCCCTGACATTCTACTTGCGACAGCCCTGTGGTTTCTCCATCTGTCCTCTTACCCTGCTTTATTTTTTTCTCAGTGTATCACTGTCTGGCATGAATGGTACAAATGAATTTATCATCTGTCTCCCTCAGTGCAAGTAAGCCTTGTAAGTGCACCAACTTTGCTTTTGTGTTCCCTGCTATATGCCTCATGCCTAACACACAACAGATATTTATTAAGTGAATAAATAAATGCTGTAATAAAATCAGAGTGCAACACAATCTGTCCAACCCAGTCCCAGGCTAGGAGAAGATTATCTCACTTTCAGTGTCTCCCTTTCCTGGAAAGTCTCCCCAGCCACAGTCCTAAGGATTAAATCGTATTTCCCTGATGACATTGATTGTAAAAGCTGGAGATGCACTTCTCCGAAAAAAGAACTCTGCACCAATGTACAGTGAAATCTCAGAAAACTGTTCCAAATCATAAAAATACAACATGGTGTTTTTCTAAAATATTAGCTGCAGAGTTGCAGAAGACTCAGATGGGAATGCCCAGCAATAAGGCAAAACAAAGTCAGCACGGGGCCATGGAAGTGGGAGAAGGAACCAGAGTATCTTCTATCAATCCTTCCGCCCCTTTATTCCCCAAAGCAGTTGCTAAGATAGATTATAAGGACTCCAGCCATCTGGAGGCACAGTCTACAAAGTAAATTCTAAAACTTACTGAGAAAAGCTGGGAAATACAAAACAAAGTCAATGAGAGCATATTTCTCTACTGACACCAAAGTTTCAACGCTTAGAGAAAGCATCGCCACCAGCCTGTGGCACGCGGCACGCAGACTGAGCCCTCCCCAGCGGTCTACTGCAGAGGCACAAGCCTCCTTTTTGGCTTGCCCCACGCTGGGTTCAAGACACATTGACACGGTGGCTGGCTTTTAGAAATTTGTTATAAAGATGATGTGACCAACTCAATCTTATCAGAGAAGAAAGAGCGATGATTCAAAATGCAGCAGGAAGTGAGGAAATCAAGGAGACTCACCATGGAGAAGTTTAGAAAAAAAAAAAAGAAGCATATTTATTGAATCTGATGGAAAAGGGATGCTGTGAAGTCAAGTGGGACGCATGCAAGTGAGACCCATGAGTCCCCCGGCTTGCTCTGAACCCAGTCCACACCAGCCACTGCCATGGGGACCCTTCTGTGGGCAATGGAACTTGTGTCAGAGGAAGAGTCATGGGAGCTAACATCTCACCGCCGCTCCCACTCTGCCTCCAGGGCTATAGGACACCGGTCAGAGAGCACAAAAAACCCACAGCAGCCTTAATAATAATAACCTGCAGCTCCAAGAGCTTCCTGGGTCAGCAGGACACTAAGCCTCTCACATTCATGATCTCAGTTAATCTGTCAACACTTTAAGAAACCAAAATTGGACTCCCCCCGCCTTCCAGACCCTGCACCGCCCTGGGCTTCAAACCTAGGCCTGACCGACCGACCCTTTGGACAAAGAGGCCCTCTGCCCACCTGCTCCCTGTCTACACAATGGTCTTCACCCTTTCTACCCTGCACCCCTCACAGGGTCACTGTGAGGGAAAACGACATGTCCTGTCGAAAGTGCCTCATGGAGTGCCTGGGTAGCTCCATCAGTGAAGTGTCTGCCTTCAGCTCAGGTCATGATCCCGGGGTCTTGGGATCGAGCCCTGCATTGGGATCCCAGCTCGGCGGGAAGTCTGTTTCTCCCTCTGCCCCTCCCCTGCTCTCTCTCAAATAAATACATAAATCCTTTAAAAAGGAAGAAAGTGCTGCATAAATGGGAGAGGGTGGTCTAGTTGTCCCTTCTTCAGATCTGCACAGCAGGCCTCTTCCGGGCCAGTCCTCGTGGTGACCAGAGAGACAGAGGTGAAGTCCTCTGGGGCATGCGGCCAGCGGACGATGCAGAGAGAAGCAAGGTGAGTGTTACTAAGGGCTGGGGGGTGGGTGGAAGCAGAACGGGCCAGGGCAAGTGACAGTGAGCTGGGGAGATGTAATTTTGCACAAAGTCAATGAGGAGGGCTTCCCTGGGGAGAGAACCTTCGAGCACATGACGCCCATCCCTGGAAGATCACTTGGGGCCCCAGAACAGTACAGGCCAATGGATAAAGCCCGGTGAGGGGAAGCAGGGGCATGAGATCGGGTGGGCACCCAGGGTCGAGAGGGTCTTGGGACTGTCCTCTTGAGAGGCAGGAAGTGGCAGGGGTGCAGCAACCCCGGGGAACCTTGGAAGGAATTGCTCTGGCTGGTCACAGAAGAAGGCTCTTGCTCTCTCGGGGGCCAGTAGCTCCTGAGCTCCATGAGCCGTGCAGAAACAGCCCAGGCTGACTGCACCAGCGCTCTGTCCTGGCCTTCGACTCCTCTCTTTAGCCCCCTTTGCAATCCGCACGTTAGCTGCTGAGTACAGGGACTAGGGAACAAGAAGTTTGCCCAGGTGCCTCCCACCAGCTTCCCCCACCCCCTGCTTATTTGCATGAGATAACAGCAGTGGGTAATTCATTGCAACCCAACAACAGAAACCAGAGGATGGAGAGCAAGGGCATCCCAAAGCAGGAAATGATAAAGGTGAGAGGTAATGCGTGAAAGCCTAAAGGGGGCTGGGCTTCACCAGGGTGCAGACTAGACTTAACCAAATGTGATTCTCCACGTTCCTGCGAGCAACACCCAATGCAAAACTATTTGCATGCAGCCGCTGTGTATGGCATCGGCTAATGCCGCAAGGGGACACCTAATTTAAAGGCACGGAATAATGGCCGTATCGGCTTCCCGCCACATGCATGAGCTCCCAGACGTGAGGTTCAGGCATGGCAGTAAGTGGGTCCGCACAGTTCTGGTTTCTCTCCTCAAGGTCAGTCTTCTGGAAGGGGTTCTCTTTTCCAGAATAATAGCCAGCACCGTTGCTTTACTCAGGGGCTGCCCTTGGCTGCAGAGGAACCAGATTCTAGACTTCTTTCAATGCTGGACCCTCCATGCGTGGTACCAAGAGGAATTGCATGGGGGTAAGGAAAGCAGTGATTTCTCATAGAGGGGTCCTGTTCACCCTCGAAAGGAACCAACCCCGCGGACAGCTGGATAACAGATCTCCAGCCTCTATGGTCATGACACATTATATTTCTGCTGTTTCAGCCACTGGATCTGGGGTTTGTTATGACAGCCCAGGGAACAGGTGTACTCACCAACAGCTCACACTCCACATCAGGTCTCTAACGCTCATTAGGTTTCCCTGGGGGCCTTCCCTGACGCCCTGCAGAGGACACTCACGGAACAGAAGCTGTGGACAGCTCCCGTATGGTGCTGAAAGGTGTTGGGCTCTCGGCTCCTGGTTCTCCAGTGAGGGCTGGGAACATGCCCCCATCACTGCTCACTTTGTCCTAGGCACTGTGTAAGGACTAGTTCATTTCATCCTGGTGTTATTGTTTCCTCCACTTTACAGGTGAGGAAACAAGGACGTTCGTTGGTACGTGGTATTCATGACAGATGGCAGGGGAATCTGGAGCATCTTGGCCAAAGAAGAGTCCTCCTGAGAAGAGCTCTGCTTGTAGTTGGTGGGTGAGGGAGCTCTTGGAGCTGTGATCTCCTGACCCAAGGAAACATATCCCAGAGGAGGAGGAGGTAGGCAGTCAGGCCAAAGTTCAAGCCTGGCTCTGCCCTCCCCCTGCTCCACCCCAAACAGTCATTTGACCTTGGGCACATGGATTCCAGAGCTTTTTCCACAAGGAGGGTATTAGCCAGAAAGTCCATGTGTCATAGGACATTCAGCATCCCTAGAAACCAGCCACCTACACATTGCAAACAACATCTTCCCAAATGGTCCCCCAAATCCTTCTATGCATTCCAAATATCCCTTAGGGGACAGTGTCCTACCTAGTGGAGAGCCACCCGATCACCTTTTACTGCTAGAATGAGAAAGAGACTATCCTTTTGTCCAGGTCATGAGAGCCTAGGGATTCTCCATCTCCAGAGAGCGAGCTTTTGCAAGCTCAGCACCATTGACGCTGTGGACAGGATGGACATCTCTCATGGGGATCCGTCCTGTGTGCTGTGTGTTTGACTACATCTGGGGCTTCTACCCATCACATGCCAGAAGCACCCCTCCCCCAAGCTGTGACCATGAAAAATGCCTCTAGACGTCCTCACATGTCCCCTGGAGGGCAAATCCCTCCCAGTTGAGAACCACTGATACAGAACACTCAGTACGAGGTTTGCAGTAGCGCTAGAAGGATTATAACTATTATGGTGAAGACACCCAGCTTTCCTCCGATTCTGTTCAGTGACAGCAACGAATCGATTCAATCAGCCGATGAGACTGGCCCACGAACCCCTGGCAGACCTGCCTTAGATGAACAACCTGCAGGCTTCCTCATCAATTCTGAAGACGGAGTGTATTTATTGCCATTTTAAAGAGCCCTTAGCAGAAGCCCCCAGTCTCCCCTCTGACCTCTCCCTCTCCATCAGCTGTCCGATGCTCCCTGGCCCCTCCCCCACTTGCCATGCCATCTCCAGTCTCTCCACCACCGCCTGAGGCGAAGTGCCCTGTCTCCTTCTTCCACACACCCTAGCAGGTTCTCGAGAAAGACCCTGGTCTTCTCCTCATCCTCCTTCAACCCTTCCATCTCCTCCTGTCAAGACCACATTCCCCAGACACCACACTGATTTTCCTGACTCTCAAACTCCCCTCTCTCATCTTTCACTTTCCCACATGGGCAGCCTTACTTCCCGCATCCCCCAAGGTGTGTCACCTGTCCCGTTGCCTTGGTGTCATGCGTGCTTGCTATGTCATCCCGAGTAGTACATGCCTTTCTCCCCACTCCTTTCCCGTTCCTCCCATCCTAGCTCAAACTCCGCTTTCCCCAAAGCCTTGTCCATTTCTCCAAACCCCAATGACATTTCCCTTCATCACACTCTATGACAGCTTTGGTCATTCCATACCATTGTTTAAATCCAGCATTGCCCCCCTCTTTTTTTTTTAATTCTGAAATGATTAGATGAACAAAAATATTATTTCTATGGTATGAAGCTCAGTCAACCCCCCCACCCACGCCACCCCACTGAAGACACCTGGCTTGTTCTGTCCTTCAGATTTTTACTTAAATGTCATCTTCTTAGCACCACCTTCTCTGACCATCATATTTAAAGTTGCAACTCCCTCCCAGGACTCCCAGGCAGCCCATCCCCCACCTGCTGGGACATGGCAGCTAAAGGGATTGATGAGCTTTTGCTAAATGAGCTGCTGCTTTCACGGAGCTTATGTGAGCGGACAGAATTCCTTAGACATCAACTACATTCCTGTCACTCCCTTACTTTGTTCACAGCTCAATATCAGATCTGTTCTCAGTATTTTATGATGACTCCCCCTCAGAGCCCGCGACCTTGACTTTAATCTCAAAGGCAAGAGTCTCCTCTGGGTCTTTTTCATGGAACTTTTTATTCTAAAATTTTTTGATTCACAGAAAAGCTGTGGGGTTGGTGTGGCAAGTTCCCAGACACCCTACCCCGTTTCCCCTATCATGAACACCTTCCATTACTGTGGTTTATTGAACCAATATTGATGCATTATTATTAAATGAAACTCATACATTTTTCAGATGCTCTTAGTCCTTCCTGATGTCCTTTTTCTGTGCCAATTTCTCAGCCAGGATACATCACACATAGTCACCATGTCTCCTCACATGCTTCTTGATGTTACATTTTCAAGCTTCCCTGTTTTTCTTGACCCTGGTCGTTTTGAGGAGCACCCCTCAGATATTTTATAGAATCTCCCTCCAGTTTTATTTGTCAGATGTTTTTCTCCTGTAAGAAGGTAGTTACAAGTTTGGGAAAGAAGACCACGGAGGTGAAGTGCCAGCCTCATCATCTCATCTCAAGGCTACATGCTCTTGACATGTTTTATTGCTATTGATTTTTACCTTGACCTCCTGGCTGAGGTAGCATTCATCAGACTTCTCCATTGAAAAGATCCGTCTTTCCCCTCCTTTCCTGGCTATGCTCTTTGGAGGGAAGTCACTAGGTCCTATATCCTTGATGGTAGAGTATCTACATAAATACTTTGAAATTCTCCTGCACAGAGAAGGGCCTCCCCTGATTATTTGTTTACTCAGTCATTTACTTACATCACTATGGGCTCATGGGTATTTATTTTCTACTTTGGTTTGTAGTGAAAAGGAGGGCCATCTGTACCCCAATGTTTATAGCAGCAATGGCCACGGTCGCCAAAGTGTGGAAAGAACCAAGATGCCCTTCAACAGATGAATGGATAAGGAAGATGTGGTTCATATACACTATGGAGTATTATGCCTCCATCAGAAAAGGATGAATACCCAACTTTTGTAGCAACATGGACAGGACTGGAAGAGATTACGCTAAGTGAAATAAGTCAAGCAGAGAGAGTCAATTATCATATAATCCAATACCACATTATTTTCTTGTTCAAACTGTTTCAGCTTTGACCACCAAGAGCTCCTTCATTTTGGTTCCCGTGCTCCTTTGCCATACTCCCAGCCTTGTATGCATGGGTGTTTTGGTTTTGGTTTGGTTTGGTTTGGTTTGGTTGTAGTTTAGGCATTCCCTTGCTTTTTGGCACTAAATGTTCTCCAGGCTCATTTTGGATATTTCCTGTCTCGGCCCTGGGATCAGCCATCTATCTAAGGACCCTGGTTCTTCTTACTGGAGAATAGGACCAGAAACAAAAGGTGTTTGGTGTGCGCATGGGCAGTGTGGCGATGTGAATTCTACACCCTCCAACAAACAGCACAAGGAGACATATGCATATACTGATCCTTGTTTGTACACACACACATTTATAAATGTTTCTGTACGTAACCATCTGTGTCCATATCAAGCTAAACACAAGTTCACGAGTTCAGACTGATACTTCCAACGCTTATCCATCACCACACAGACCACTCTAGCCTCCTCCCACTACTTATCAGAAGCACCCACTCCAACAGTGAGAAGCTGGGTTCCTACCATCCATGGTCCATCTACTTTCCTGTTCAGTTCCAGTAACCATGTAGAGCAGTAGGAGAACGATTAAGTCCCTATGGGGAACAACTTTAGGAACCAGAGTAGCGTTACGTGTGTTCCCTTTGCTTTTAGTCTTACAGAGGCATTTCCGAAGTCACATAGGTCCACACCTTTCGCTCCTTAACCATTCTGTGAGAAGGTTGTGTATATTTCCAACACAGTTAGTTTCTTCTATCACATTTTGCAATCCATTCTAGAATCCTCCAACCTCCCAAATATTTTTTATTTAATATTAATTTATTTATTTCAAAGAGATAGAGAGAGAGAATGAGCACAGTTGGCAGAGGGACAGAGGGAGGGAACCTCAAGCAGATTCCCCACTGAGCACAGAGGCAAACACAAGGCTTGATCTCCTGACCCATGATATCATGAACTGAGCCAAAATCACAAGTCAGATGCTTAACCAACTGAGCCACCCAACAGCCCCCCAGATAATTTTTTTCAACTGTGTACATTAAGGTTTGTTTTCTGGGCTGTAAAGTTCTATGGTTTTGACAAATGCCTAGAGCCATGTGTACACCATTACCGAATCTAACAAACGTTCCATTGCCCTAAAAATTCCCCTGTGCTTTGCCTATTCAACTGTCCACCTGAACCTCTGGCAATCACTGAGGTTTTGTTTTGTTTTGTTTTTCTTCTGTTTTTGCTATCTGTATTTTTACCTTTTCCAGAATATCATAGAAATGGAATTGTGAAGCACGTAGCCTTTTCGGACTGGTTCCTTTTATTTAGCAATATGCATGTAAGATCCACCGTGCCTAATAGTTCATTCCTTTTTGCCACTGATCAAGGTGGGTACCTACCCAGGCTTCTTGACCCATTTCACCTACGGGAGTACATCATAGCTGCTCCCAGTTTTTGGTGATTGTGAATAAAGCTATTATAAACATTTGTGTGCAGGGCCCAAGTTTTCAAATCAGCCAGGTAAATATCCAGGAGCACGCATGGTCAAACTATGTTTAGCTCTGTAAGACCTTCTCTGTTTATTTGGGAGTTCTATTCATTTAGTCTGGTTGGTTGTTTTTAGGAAGGCTCAGTGCTGAGACATCCACAGACAAACGTTTGATAAATAATATTTTATGTATCAAGGATCTAATAGTGCTGGTTCTAGACTCCGTTCCTGGGAGAGCAGGTTTGACTGAGACTGAAGGAAAGGACGTCCCCAGGGTATAACCCCCTTCATCACCAGAAACAAGGAGTCAGGATGCCTAACATCAAATCTGCCCATGGGGTCATACACTGTGTGTCTTTCTGCACCTCAACTCAGCTGTGCCTTGTGGTTTCTGAGATAACACATGTGAAAGGAATATTAATCACTATTAACTGCCAAATTCTCAGTTAATGTTAAATTGTGTGGCCCAACTGAAAACCTTATTGTCTCCATTTGATTATTTACTGTATCCTCACTCCCTAGGTAGCTGTTTTCCCAAATCCAAGCACTCTTGCTGCCACACCCCAGAGTGAGGAGAAGCCCATTTTTTCCGGGGGAGGGGGAGGAGTAGTGTTAAAGAGCCTGAGCTCATTTACAAAATATCAGATCTTTCCAGCAGGATCTGGCTCCTCTCCCATGCTCTGGAGGATAAAAGATCCTGTCCTCCTCCTTTTCCAGTGTGTCATGGGACGGAGGAGACCTGGGATGTGTCTGGATTGTCCTGCCCAGATTTATCCCAGAGCTGTGGGTGGGGGACTTGAGCATGCATTCAGATCCCCTAGATGTTAAAACTCAGACTGCTAGGACCCATCCCCACAGTGGCTTATGCAGTAAGTCTGGGTTCAGGAGAACTTTCTAGGTGATTTTTTTTCTAGGTGAAGTTTCCAGGTGATGAGATGCTGTTGGTCCAGGACATGTCCTTTTTTTTTTTTTTTTAAAGATTTTATTTATTTATTTGACAGACAGAGATCACAAGTAGGCAGAGAGGCAGGCAGAGAGAGTAGGAAGCAGGCTCCCTGCTGAGCAGAGAGCCCGATGCGGGGCTGGATCCCAGGACCCTGAGATCATGACCTGAGCCGAAGGCAGAGGCTTTAACCCACTGAGCCACCCAGGTGCCCTGGTCTTGGATATATCTTGAAGAACCACTTCCCCCCAGAGGATTATCTTTCATGTAATCAATGTGCCCAAACCATCACTAGGACTTGCCTTCACTGCTCAGAGGGAAGACAGAGTTGGGTGGAAGAACTGGGGAAAGCTGGGCTGAGTGCAGGGCAGGAGGGCCAAGGAGTCTGGCACATTGATGCGGGGCACACGAGTCCCCCTGCTGCTCTGGAGATGGCTTCCTACTGTGGTAATATCAGCTTTGGGAGCAGAAATGGACTATGGTGGCCAAAATGCCTTTGTCGTAAAAAGGAAGGAAGTGAACTCCGTGGGTGGAAACGACTCACACAGCCAACCAGGGCAGAGCTGTAGTGACCTCCATTTTCTGGCTCTTTCTAGTAGAGCTACTTGTCCTTGCTCGAGGCAGCACAGGTGATTTCTGTGCTCAGAGGTGAGGAGGCCAGAAGCAAGCCCGTTCCTGAGAGTATGGATGCTTGAATTGTCATCGCAACAGGAAGTGAACAAAACACAGCTGCTCCCTCCATCCACCCCTTCCACAGACACACAAGCACACAGGGGTTCACGAGGGTCAGCACTCCAAAGAGACAGGGTGGGGGATGGGCAAGAGGGAAGATGAGGCATCATTGCTTCTCAGAGCAGTAACTCGTGTTGGACCACACAGGATAAAGAACTCCAAGCTTCTAGAAGACAAGACTACCAAACTTCCCAGTTGAAAAACCAAAGATACTTTCAGCCCCTCCCTCCAAAGAAGAGAACCCTGGCCTTCCTGTTCTTGTGACCTTGGACGTCACTCACCGGAGCAATTCACCGTACTTGTGGAAGACGAGTAACTTCCCGTCACCGTGTCTGGAACCCGGATCTCAGAGCACCTCTAAAAGGAGAGGTGAGGGACGGGCAAAGGAAGGGAACTGGGGTGAGGGGAACTGGGTGGGACTTTGGCTGCTTTTCCTTAGACTTAAATTATTAGATGATTTCTTTGAATTTCTAACAAGCAGGTTGAAGTTTAAATTACAAGATCTCTAACAGAATCAGAATCCAAATGGCCCAGGAGTCCACAGACAACAATTGCCACGGCCGGATGGGTTTCAGGTTTGTTCTTTGCGAAGACAAAGCTCCCATTGAGTGGTGGGGAGGAGGAGAGCCCTGGGGAGGGTATTCGTTACCCTGATCCCCATCCCCATGGCCAGGGGAGGCCGAAGAAGGAAGAAAGCCCAACTGGTCCATGGGCTCCTGAGGACGACCATTCGCAACGAGGCACATACCTGCTCTTTGGGACCTCTCCGGACCAGAAGACCTATCCGGGCACAGAAGACAAAGATAAGAAAAGAAAGAACCAAGCCCAGTGATGCAAGCTCATGAAATTGACAAAAATAAAAAAGCACAAGCTTCCGAGAAGTGACTGGGTTCTTGGTAGCAAAAAACCCTGCCGTGATTTATGTGAGAGAGGAGAGATCCCGCTGAGGTCTTCTGGGAGGTTTGGTTCACACGTCCCTCATTTTGTTGATGCACGATGTGCAAAACCCTTCAGCCAGAACTCTGCATTTAATCCCTTCTCTCAGAGGCTGTGCAGTCACATGGCCATGGAACCTGGGTTTGGGGTGAGGATTTCAGTCCCGCTTGGGATAATTAATAATAAATTACGCCCAAGTCCCCTGTGTCTCCTGGGGCTTTTGTGAGCATTCAAATGCAAACATATGTAATTGTCAGCAGCAGAGAATCTGCAACTACTGGTCATCTGTTCCCTCATACCTTGAGAGAAGAGGCTCGGAACAACATGGTGACTTCCATTAGTCTTTGACCACTCTTGGGATCATCCGCCACTGAAGGACCTTCAGCCGATTGCTTTCTTGCTCAAGTTTCAACATTTCCAGTTTCTTCTCCAAAACAGCTGGTCCCAATCTACAAAATAACCCCTTTGCACACTTGAAGACCATTATTAAGATTCCCCTTGGCCATAAACATATGAAGAAGTGTTTAACAGATGAAAAAAAAATGTTTAACCTCACTGGTAATCAAAGAAATCCAAATCAAAACAACAAAATGCAATCTTTGCCTATCAATTTGGTAACTTTTTTTAATGATAGTACTCCATGCTGGTGAGAGTAGGGTAAGGCGGCAATTTCATACATTGCTGGTGGGAACATAAATTGGTACAGTCTTTCTGGAAAGCAATTTGGCAATATGTTATCAAGACCCTGAAAATTGTCCTTACCCTTTTACCCAGTAATTTCACTTCTGGGAATCTATCTCAAGGAAATAAAGAATCGGACACAGATTTCTGCTCTGTGGGATTTGTTCTAGTACATGGTATTTTGATTTGGGAATAAGTAAAACCACCCAGAAGTTCAGGGATGCCGTGACACATATTAATAAGTTATTAAAAGTCATGTTAAGGAGGAATATTCAAGGACATACAGAGCGGTCGCTATAAAATGGACAACACAACCACACACAACAGGATACAAAACGAAACACAGCAGGATTTTAATTATATAATGACATATTCATACTTTTCTATGTGCATAAGGAAAGGCTAGACTCAAACAGCAAAATATTAACTTCTTATTAGAGGGTGATAGAATTATGGGTGCCTTTTTATTTTCTTCTTCATAGTTTTATAACTAAAAAAACCACTGTTTAAGAGCTCACGTGGCCTTCTACGTTGCTAGGTATGGTCCCCAGCATGGTCCCTGCCCTCCCACAGCACATTCTAGGACCTAAACAAAGGGCAATCAAGGGTTGCAGAGATTTTCTAGAAAGGGCCTGATAGCAAATACACCAAACTCTACAGATCGTACAGTGTCTGCTGCACCTACTCGACTCCGCTGTTGCTGGGAGAAGCATCCATGAACGATGCGTCAACAAGCGGACACGGCTGCGTTCTAATAAATCTTTATTTACAAAACGAGGCCGCAAGTTCCTTTTAGCCCACCACCTTCGTTTGCTGACCCCTGGTCTAGATGATTTGAATTTCTCCCAGCCCCTAAATAAATAAATAAATAAATAAATATCGTTTCAAGCAAATACACTTGTAGAGACTTCTAGAAGGATCAGAGGAGGCAAAGTTCTTCCCCATTCTCCTGATGAGTCAATCCATCTGAAAACTTTATTCAGAAGCAGCCAGCCAAGGGCACTCTTCACAGGCTAGAATGATTCACCCCTGCAAGGTGTTCCCTCTTTCCCCGTCCTCCGCACCCCCTTCCACGTGGGCTACTCTGCACCACCCACTTCAGACGTTCCTGCAGACCGTGGCGGGGGGGGGGGGGGGGGGTATGAAGAAAGCCAGAAGTCAAAGTGATGACAGCCGAGGGGCTGCAGACTTGGCACGGTGGAGAGCTGGTTTGAGATTTCCACTCTCTGCCATCCACGCAGCTGCAGAGGTGCCCGGAGTCCTCTGTCTGTTGTCATGTTCTCTTCCGGTCATTGTATTGGAACGTTGACCACACATTAGCTGGGTCCCAAGCAATGTTCAAAGGGGTGCAAAGAGATGTGGTCTATTTTTGGCGGGAGGGGGTTGCTCGGTTTTGCAGACAGACAAACCGAGCCCGAGGTGAGAGCACACAATGCACTTGTAGGAACACTTGTGTATGACACAAAGCTTTTCAATGTCCCTTCTCGGGACTGGAATCCTTCCCACTCACCTTGGCATAGACACAGGTCATTGTGGTCCAAGCGGTCTTTCACCCCACTCCCCACCTCTCTGTCCCCGCCCCGCCTCCTGGTGTGTGTTTGCAGTGGGGACACCGGACCTCAACCGTCGTGGACGCCGGACACTTGTCCAGGAAGCAGGAATGGCATCTGGGAGCAGCGCGTCCATCAGACCCAGGGACTGGACAGGAGGTTATAAAATCAAAGTGACATTCCGGGGCTCTTGATGACCTTGTCACTAATCAAATGTCACCAAATGAAATGTCAAGTTGCAAACCACCAAGTGAGAATGGCCCAAGTGGAAAGAAAAAAACAGTCATCGGGAGTTTCTCCCAAAGTCCCCTTCTGGCTCTTGGGTTTGATTCCCCTGACTCGGCTTGGCCTGACTGCCGTATTTTCTCCTAATTCTAAATCCAGGCGGTGAGGCCGGGAGACAGGCACTGGCGTTGGCCAGCTTTCCATCAAGAACCCACTATCCTGGCAATTACACGGTGCTATGGAAGAGAGAACAAGGAGATTTTGCATTTAAAAAAAAAAAAAAAGTAGAAACCCCAGGAGCTTATTTTGCTCATAAAATGCCTGTCACACCCTCACTAAGACAGAAAATATTCACACCAAACCCTCACACTCTGCATTAGGCTGACCGCCGAGGACTTATTTTCCTGTTCAAAACTGTCGTGCAGGTCCCGCTCTGATTTGCCGGGGATGGAGGCGTTTGATACTGTTTCGTCAGAACAAGGGCATGTTGAAGGCCCATTGTGAGTTGCACTGTTGCACACTAGGCCCTCTTTTTTTTTTTTTTTATTAAATCTTATTCAACAAACAAATATTGGGAGTAGTAGGGTGTATTGAAAGCCCATGGGATTAGAAGTAATCCATGCAGCCTGCTTTTTACACATTTTTCGCCACAGAAGACAGTTCCCAGGTTGAAACACAGTTCCATTACTTCCCAGCTGTGTGAATTACTTAATCTCCCCAGCCTTATCTTTCCTCTATTTGAAGAATTAAAAAATAATAATAATAAAATAAAATAAAAAGGAACAGTGTGGGGGTCGGAAGCTAATAATATTCCTCAGGCCCAGTTGCAAAGACAGAGCGAGAGTCCGCATGTGAACGCCCAAGGTAGGACAGAATGTTTTATTCCCTCTTCCTTTCTTTAAGCAAGGAATGGTGCTAATAACTTGGAGAGAGGCAGGAGGTTGGCACCTGGCCCTGCCACCCCCCACCAAAGTGTTGGATCTTTAGGGAGCAAGATTTATGGGTACAGGTCATTTGAAATGTGGGACATGCCAGGAAGGGCTGTATAATGTGCTGTTGGAACAGAGAAGAGGGAGAGGGTCATTCTAGCCAGCAGTGTCCGTGAAGGCTTCTGGAGGTGGAGAAGGGGGGTGCATAACATTTCAGTCATGCCTTGAGAGACAGGGGTGGAGACCCATGACAGACTTCTGGGCCGGGGACCTGTCAGAGCATGGGCTATAGACAGAAAGGGACAAAACATTTCAGGCAATGATGAGGCATTCAGGAGGGCTGCTCGGTCAGGGGCACGAGAGCCCAGGAAGAAGGCTGGACTAACATCGCCAAGCAGGCCATATCACGAGGGACCCATGAGCACTGTGCTGAGACCACGTGTCTGTGTGGGGGCCGGGAGATTTCAAACCCAGGAAATGGCATCATCAGAATGCCACGCTGATGGTGTGACCCTGTATTTCTGTCTGCCCAGGACAGTCTGGCCATGAAATTATTTCATAGATCTCCCTTTCCCTCACAAAGTACGTTTGGACACCAAATCAGGGAGCCACCCGAATTTTTCGCCTTGCTGTCAATGGGAGAAAGACACCGGGACAGAAAGGGGCTAGCCCCGGACAGATTCCTCTGAAGGCCACTTCGAGTATCCAAGTAAGAAGAGAGAGTCTCCAAAGGCAGAGAGCCAAAGGGAACAGAACGAAAATGGCAGAGCAAAGGCCGCCTCTGAAGGTAGGTCAACAAGACCTGTGCATTGGGAGCGGAGAGAAGGAGGGAGCTCGGGTGCTGGCAGGTTTTTTTCAGCCTTAGGGGAGTTGAGTTATGGGGAGAGCCATGCAGTCTGCGGAGAAGAATGTGCAAGAAGCTGGAAGTACAAATCCAGAGCACGGGAGAGGTCTGAGCCCGAGACGCGGATCTGGCTGACTCGTGGGTAAAATGGTGGAAGAGGGCGTGGGGGGATGGGGGGGACCACCCAGGAAGAGGACAAACAAGATGACACTCGGGGCTCCGGGAGAAGCACAATCATGGATGCCCGGGGAGAAGAGAGCTTGGGGAATGGCTGTTTGCCTCCACAGAGCCCAACTCTCCCGAAGGACTGAGCAGGCCAGAGGAGGGCCCTTGGGAAGACTTCGAAAGCTCCAGTTTGCCAGAGCCGTGGGGGCTGAGGGAGCGTGGGAGGCCGGGAAGTGGTGTCGACAAGCTTAGAGGACTCCTTGGGTCGATCTGCTAGAGAAAGGAGGGAAAGAAATGGGACCATGGTGTGAGGGAGCCGCGGAGAGAAGGCAGGCACTGGGGGGAGTTAAATGGAACCAGAGCGCGTTTGGGCACCAAGAGGAGAGGGCAGGTCTCATTAGGATTTCCTGCTCCAGCGGAGGAGCCACAGCCGAGACACAGGACTCCCCCACGACATCGAGAAGGCTGGGAGGAAGTACGGCTGTGACACGAGGTGGGGGCTGTTAGGTTGAGGGAGTGAATGGGGGTGATGGTATGGCGGTGGTCACCGCAGAGGTGGCCCTCACTTGTCACAACTCGCGACATTTAAGAGCGACCGTTGTTGACACGCAAGTTCCGCGCATTCATTGAAACCTCACCACCACCCATTTTACAGGTGGGGAAAATGAGGCCGAGGGAGGCGAAGCCAACAGGCCGCGAGCAGCTGTGGAAGTGGCAGAGCCCCGACCGAGACCCGGATCCTCGCTGACGACACAGCCGGACGCGCGGGCCGCCCGCCGGCCGTCCGTGTAGACCGGCGGCTTCATCCTCTCCGTCGAGCCGGAGGTGAAGTCATCCGCCGTGAATGATGGGGGTGGATTCGGAGGCCTCCCAGGAGGAAGGAGGAGAGTTGAAACAGCTGCTGTGAAGAATGCAGCGGGGATGGGCCCGGGGAGAGAGAGGGCACGGGCTGCTTCCCAGAGGTGCTGATAGCTTCCAGGAGATTCTGTCTTGGTCTTATCGCCCTCACTCCCAGCCCCATTTCCTACCCAGAACTTGCCCCACGAGCTTCTCATTTCTTTTGTTGTCCTCTCTGCGCTCATCCTTCCCTCCAGGGAGATAAGGGTCACGTGGGCCAAGAAGAACCAGGTCAAAGATCCTTCCCGCCATGGGGTGGCTTGTTGGTGGTGAGCAGCAGGGAATGGGGCCGGGGAGGCCATCCTGAGCTCCGAAAGGTTTAAGGGAAGCGGTGCATTCAGCTGGCGGAAATGATTGCGGATGGAGTGGCTGGGAGCCTCAGTCCAGCTGCCCCGCCCCGCCCGCAGAGGAAGAGAGTGGAGTCAAAAGTAATCAGCCAGGTAAGCTGGTTGTCACCTCCTTCTACCCCAGCAACAGGCCCGTCCGTCCCTGGAGGCCTCTTTCCGGCGGAAGGGGTACCATGTTGTTAGCAGTCAATGAAGAAGCCTCCTGGGAGCCCAGAGCTTAAACTTTTTCCTCTGAGGCACTGGTTTGACCACTTGGAGACCAGTAACAGGCCGAAGCTGGCCCTCCCTCTTTGGGAGAACTCCACTGAACTATTAACTAAAGGTGTTGGCCCCAGGGACAGGCCTGACGACACAGGATTATTGCTTGCTGGACGTGACCCACCAGCTCAAACACAACTATTAAGCCATTGGTGGAATTAATAAAATCCATACGGGCAGAAGAAGAAGCTGGGCTCAATTCAAATTTCCATAAAAGCGGCTAACAGGACCGGGGAATTGGCACTGGATTCTAGAAGCGTGCTGCCTTCCTGCCTCCCCAACGTCATTTTCAACACACTGGGACTCGGGATAGAGAAATCTGTGGGCTGGAAGATTCCAGAAGCTTTTATTAGAATCTTCTCAGGGCTATCGTTTCCACGGGGCTAGAAACTCCCTTGTAGGCGGGTCATCATTGTGGAGTCTTTGAAAACAGAGAAAAAGCACAGGGAAAATGACCCGCAGCTCCCGTGCAGGCTAAAAGGGAGTTCTTGGAGGGGATACAAGCAAGTGGTGTTCCAGTTTATATTCAAATGCTGCTAGTTGGGGGATGGGGCTAGGAAGAGGGGCAATGGGGCTCTTCATGGAGAACCGAGCTGAAGGTTCTTGTCTTCAGAGTGCATGGGCAGATGATGGAGAAGTGGTGATCCCTGTGTGCGCCCACATGCACCCCAAGCTGGGGGAGAAGGGCCTACCATCATGCAGCCCAAGGTAAAATAAAGCCGGTGCTTCCCTGCAGCCCCTGGTTAAACTGGGTTCCCCTCCCGCAGGCAGGAGAGTCTCCTGAAACCCGGACCACGTCCCTAGCGCTCCTGCTGATTACCATCTTTCTCCTAAGTCACCCTGAAAAGCAGCTCAGGGGCAACAAACCCCTCCCTTTCGCACCCGTTCGGACATTTCTCTAATTAATGCAGGAGAAAATTAATTACAGAGGGATTTTCAAGACCTCGGCATCTAATGGCCAGCCCAGCCCCCTCCCCCACCCCAACCTCATTGGCCCCCATTGGCTGTGCCGGGCTCCCTCCTCCCCAGCCCGCGCACAATACAGAAGACTAATTAGGCCGGGAAGGAGTTTCTTGGCAAAGGGGGCTGAGTGCTAGGTCAGTACCTTGAACAACCCAGAAGAAAAACAAAACAGCATAGAAAGAAAGAAAGAAAGAAAGAAAGAAAGAAAGAAAGAAAGAAAGAAAGAAAGAAAGAAAGAAAGAACCCTGCTAATCCCAAGCGCATTTCCGCCAAATATTCTCCTTTTCAAGTGTTTTCTTCCTGGTAAACAAAATGCTGTCGCTGGCTGGGCAAATTTTAGGACACGGTTGCTTAGTAATATTGGGGAAAACACCATGTCCTCACCTCAGCCCCATTTGTTTCTCTTCTGTCTTGCCTTCACTTAGAGGCCCTGACATTCCCACATCACGAGGGTTTGCCGGTTTTGTAAAGAAGAGCGGGCTTTTCTTTTCTTCTTTCTCTTTTCCCCTTCCTTCCTTCCTTCCTTCTTTCCTTCCTTCCTTCCTCTCTCCCTCTCTCTTTCTTTCTCTCATTCATTCACTGTTGTCTAACTGCTCCCCAAAGCCAAGCTAGGAACACAATTCAGGTCCTGTAGACCAGCGCCATCCAGTAGAACAGTCCAATATGGCAGCCGCTAGCCACTCATGGCTCATGGCTTGGAGTGCCAGGGCTCCTGTCAAAACCCCTGAGGGTTGAGCTGGCAGAGACACCGACAGGGTGGTCATAGAGTCTGGTGGCTCTGAGACGGTAATGAGGGGCCAGGGAGGGTTTAGCGTAAGGATCACACCGGCTTCCCCTGGAATGTGGTCCCATCTTCTCTCTGTGTGTCTTGGTGTGTCACTTAACTCTTCTGTACTCTTGTAGACAGTCACGCAAGCACACCTCAGGGTCGTGTCCCAGGTCCTGATAATGGACGCCAAGTCCCCACACATATGTGAGGCCCCCAGTGAGCCCTTCCACCAGAGCATAGCGAGGACAGCTGGCATGACCATGCTGCAGTCCGGCTCTCCTTGGCTTGCTTTTCTGCTCCCAGAATTCTGTGCTGTTTCCCAGCTCCGCGCTTTCCCCTCTGCTGGGAATGTCCTGCCTCCTTGCTCCTCGGACTGGGCCTCATGGCTTCCTATTTAATCCAAGAATTCCTAAAGGCTCTCAGCTCGAGAACTGGGAAGCTGTTTCTTTTCCTCTCTAGTGCCCCTTACTCTCTCTAACCATCCCCCAATGTATGCACACGCACATTCACACATGCACACACCCACCCCAGAGCTGGGCTGGAGAACTTTCTGCAACCTCGTCTCTGTGAACATCTGCTTCTCTGTGTTGGTCTCTGAACGATCTTTCTTTTTCTTTTTCTTTCTTTCTTTTTTTTTTTAAGGTTTTACTTATTTATTTATCTGAGAGAGAGAGAGCATGAGAGGGGAGAAGATCAGAAGGAGAAGCAGACTCCCTGTGGAGCTAGGAGCCCAATGTAGGACTCCATCCCGGGACTCCAGGATCATGACCTGAGCCAAAGGCAGTTGCTTAACCAACTGAGCCACCCAGGTGCCCCACTGTACTATCTTTTTATCAACCTACCATCCCTGTTACAGAGTGAACTCCGAGGATACAATCCGTGTTTAACCTCGTTCAGCTTTTCAGTGGTGTCCCCAACAACCAGGATGGCATCCAGCACCCAGGGACTTCTCCCTTAACATTTGTCATCTGTGAGACAGCAGTTCTGCATCACGGTTTACCCCTGCCTCAGGGGTCAGCAAATTATAGCCCACAGGCCCCATCCAGTCTGCCATCTGCTTTCCTATGGCCCTCAAGCGAAGAAGGTTTTTGTTTGGGTTCTGTTTTGTTTTGTTTTTTAAATGTTTGGAGGATTAGATTTTAAGTGGTTATGTAAACACCTACATAATGGGACTGACTTTGCCTCTTGACTTGCAAGGCCTAAAATAGTCCCTTTTTGGCCCTTTAAAAAAAAGTTTGCCAACCTCTTGTCTAGATCCCAAGAAGAGCCGCTGATGGGGCTCAGGGTAGACGGCAGTCAGAGAGGGGGACAAAGGGTGCTTGGGGAAGGATGCTGAGAGAGGAACCCAAAGCTCACATCTGGGCCACTTCCAACGGAGCTGACCCCGGGGAGCAGGGCGGATGGCACGAGTTAGTCCCAGAGACGCAGCTGGCGGCACTTACCGCACAGGGCATGTCTTGTCTTTCTCAAGCCACCGACCTCACCCCACGACAAACCCCTCAGGGTGTGGGGGTTGGGGGAACACATGACCTGGACTTCTGAGAAGGTTCTGACATGCCTGCCCTCAACCACGGCAAATGCAAGAGGGGCTTCCTGGCGTCTGGGAGGTGGCTTGGCTACGTGAAGGAGCCGTTTCTATTTAAAGTCAAGCCCCAAAACACGTCTTTAATAGCAATGGAAAGGTCTTTCAGAGCAGCATGCACAGAGGCGTGGAAGCTGTCACCCTGCAGACAGGAAGCCGTCTGCTCTTCCCTGTCCTGCAAGACAGAAGCGGAGGCTTCCAAGAGCCAAAGCAAAGATCGCCCAGGCCCGGATGCCACCGTATCAAGGTGAACAACAGGAGAGTCAAGGTCACCCCATCTCCGTCCCACGTCCCTTCCGACCTTCCATACACTGTCAGTGTCTTCCAGTACCCCGCTCGGAAATAATTGGCCAAACGTCACGGGCGTCCGGGAGGACGTGGAGGCTCACTCATTCCCCGGCTTGGCTCCCTCGTCCCAACAGGGAGGGGCCGAGCGCACCCGACATGCTAAATATTTCCCGGCTGGAGAGTCGGCTTTGCTTCTGCTGCTGCTTGGCACCAGAGAGACAGGAAGCTATTAGATATATTATCTTCCCTTTCAATAAGTTTAGGGGAACTTTTCTATTGCAGTTCACACAAACATCCAGCTAATGGTCATTTATTCATGCCGGCTCATTAAGTCACCAGGGAAGAATGCGCCGCCTGGTTCGACGACGCTCCGGCTTCTCTACTCGCTGCCCTAGACAAGGCAGAGAGGAAAGGCTGGAAGGGCGCTAACCAGGACTGGGAGCTCTGCCGGAAGGCCATGAGGGTCCAGCATAAAGTGATTCCCACTTCCCAGGGTTGCCTCTGGTTTTACAGCGTCATTGAAATGGGAGTGAGTAAGAAGACGGTGGTTTCCATGAAGAGTTTCCGGCCAGATGATGCTGCATTATAAGGGAGATCTAAGAGAGCTCTTGGCAGGACGTAGTGAGAATGTGGTTATGAAAAATGTGATACGGATCCACGGACTAGAGTTCAGATCATGGAGAGGAATCTACAGCTGGGAAAGGAGATTGCTGCAGACCATCGTGGCTAACTATGATCGATCCGTTATGAGGCTCTGGACACTCATATGAGTGCATTGACTCATCTCATACAAGGCTCAAACGACTCAAGGAGGTAGGCATTATGAGAACATTGGCCCAGAAAGCCAAATATTTCACCTAAGCTCACGCCAAGGATGAGTGGCCAGGCTGGGATATGGATCTGGCCTGCGCTAGCCAACGGGACTTTCTGCAAGGGTTAATGTGTCCCATATCATTGCTTTCCAATATGGAATCCACTAGCTCCATGTGGCTCCTGGGCCCTTGAGGGTAGTGTGACTGAGGACCTGAAGCCTTCATTTTACTTAATTTTAATATATTTAAATTGAGATAGTCACATGTGGCTAGTGGCTACCATATTGGACTCCCCGTTCTAAGCAGTCTGGCTCCAGAATCCACACTCTTCAAGGTTAGACTGTCTTGCCTCATAAATCGATTGAGAGCATTTGTAATGATTTATTAGGATATTTTTCAATATTTTCAAGGATAACAACATAGAAGAAATAGGGCTAAATGGAAATGCAAGAGAAAAGTTTGCTTAAGTTAAAAAAGTAGACATCTGTTCAGATCCGGTGTTTGGCAAAACACCCATAGAGGGAGTAAGATGAAACACTGTCGAGAGAGGCGGTGGCTTCCTCTTGCTTAAGCAGTAAATTGTATCAAGCTCCTGTAAAGTGACCTTATTAAGTCCCTGCTCTCTCTAGAGCCATATGGTCTGGGTGGGGAACCAAGTCAAATCCATCCAACAAAGCAAGGATACACGAAGAGGTTGGGTAGGACCAAGGGGAATTTGTATGTTGCCTTTCAACTGCCCCAGGGAAAGCTAAGATTAAATGACCCCCTAAAGAATATGATCCATGGAGACAGGGAATCGGTGGATAATTGAAACACACACACACACACACACACACACACACGCACGCACACGTAACCTCAATGGGATTCTTCACTCTTGTCCTGGTTTCCAGGAATTCAAACCAAGGCATTGGCACTCAGTTCTTGGAGATACCCACAAACACCAAGGGTGTGGGGGGATCCTTATCTAGTCCTTTTTTTTTTTTTTTTTTTTTTTTGCAAAAAATGGCTTGTTCTCTGAGCAAAGGCTGTAGGAGGGGAGAGCTATCTAGTGTATACACCTAGGGAGGGGTAAGGAGGGGATGGCCTTTCCTTCAAAGATAACACAACAGCCCCAGACCGCCGGTGATTCTCTCTCCAAAACCTTCCTAATGAGCTGTCTCAGGGGGTGGGGGGTGGGAGGGAGTATTTTCAACCATATTTCGGCCACTGCTTGTTTTTTTTTAGAATTCTGTCTCCATTTTTCAATTTCACAAACGCTGTTTGCAATGACCTTTCCCTCTCCACCATCTTTGACAGTTTCCCATGCGTGAAACATATTTTTGTTCATAATTTTTTTTTTTTTTTGTCTACAACCTCCCCTCACAACCGTCCAGCCTGGGTCTCCCTCGCTGTACCCTTCACCCCCATGTCAGACATATAATGAATTACCATTCCTTCAGACAACGAGGTTGAAAACTTGTGGTCTCCAAGGCAACGGGGTGTCCTGGAGTAGGGTGCCGGGGAGGGGGGCTTGCCCGGCCAGGAAAGGACTGGAAGTAGAGGGGGGTGGGGAGGCAGAAGCAGAGATGATATCATTCCTGAAGCCTGAGAGCAGCCAATCGGCTCATGAGGATATGATGTCATCTCCCCCATCTCACCCCCTTTTGGCCTAGGTAGCCCCACGGAGAATTCTAGATAAGTATTGAGCTCAAGTTGTATGGCTCTGAGAGAAAGAGGGCGGGCGATGGCAAAGGGGGGAGAGAGAGAGATCCACCGGCTCTCTGGATGGCCCTAGCAGACACTCCAGTCTTCACTTAGAGGCAGCCCCATAAAAATGTCATCAGCTTGGGCTCTCCCTGCATTACAACACAATGATTTCTTTGGGGAGAAGAAAAAACCCTGAGATATATTTTGCAGCCACACCCCCACCTCCCTTGGAAGAGAAAAACCAACCAACAGCAAGTGGTGAATGAACGTCGACAGATCAGCCCCCAGCAGCCCAGCCTGAGAACTTTCTGAACGGAAAGATGCACACGTTCGCACCCAACTGGCCGAGCACATTTATGCTGCTTCTTGGCAGCCACGGGGATGGGGAGATGCTCTAAGTGCTCCAAGGTTGGGAGCCTGCTTTGAGGTGAAGCTGGCGGTGCGGGCCACTTAAGGTGTTGGGGGAGGGGCGTCTGTCCCCAAAACAATGACAGTATCTAGGGCTCCGTGCCAGGCTCCTAGGAGAAGCAAACAAGCCATGGCTTTAGGGAGGGGTGCTGGCTCGTTAGAGCACCTACTGATGTGTTACTCCTACGCAGAGGGGAGGGTGAGTGTGCATGGCTCTATTCTGCCAGATTTTTCTCTTGGGACTGGGAAGCAGTGTTATTTCACAAAAATGTTCCCAGGAGTCCAGGCCATGGAACAGTGTGTCCAAAAGCTTGGACCAGGGCGGCCCCCTCCCTGCTCCTGGACATTGCAAAATGTATAGCTTCCCCCAGAGCAGTCTTTTGAAGTCTCTCCGGAGTGGTATCATGCGGACCCACCTATGTCACCTTTGAGGAAACAAAGAAGCCAATATCCATGCCCACTCCCCATTTTGCATTCCATGATCTATCAACCAACTGCCAGAGAAGGAAGGGGCGAGCCAAGGACCAACAGGTGGCACCAGTAGGTCTGGAGCTGGACCTACAGCTCTGTCTCCTGCCCACTCTTCGTTCTTGGAGACCAGCCCATGACACAGTGATCGTCCCAGAAGATAAAAAAGCCTTCACTTTCGACATCACCTGTCTCCCATTTTCTACATAAGTCATTACGGTGTTGGACCCAGATGATGACCTCCAGCCTGTCCCTATGAGGTGTAAGCGAGACACGCTCTGCAGACCTCTCCAGCTCCCCCTTGATCAGCAGGCCGGATGCACACGGGATGAACCAGAAAGCAGAGCCAGGCTCCCCAGGAACCCACCTCCAGGAAGGGAGACTAAAAAGAGGTCATGAAAATAGGTGCAAATTGTACACACGAGCGTTATGAATCAGGGCTGGAGACGCACAAGGGAGGAGGTGAACATCCATATTTTAGCAGATACTTACTGATTTCCTACTCTGTGGCAGGTGTTGAAATAGAAATATGGCTAAGTCTGAGTTTCACCTCATGGCAAGTCTATCAAGTACAAGACACTGAGGCTGTGCTTCCCCCTTTGAAAGCCCCAGGAGGACTGGGACTCGGTTGCATTAATGGTGTATACCCCATGTGCGGCTTGGTATACAGCAGACACTCAATAAATTCTTGCCCCATGGCCAAAGAGAAGTGATGCCTAGAATGATGGTTCTATCTTTGGAGGACATCAGCAAGGAGGTGATACCCAAACAGGGCATTGCACGACAAATAAAAATTTGCCAGATGGAAGGAGGGGGGATATTCTAAGTGGAGGGAATCCCATTTGCAAAGATATAGAGCATAAGGATAGGACAGGATGGGTTATGCTAAGATAAAGAGTAACATTCAAGCCTCTGTGGCTAAAAATAACATAGTTTCAAAATGGTGTTTTCAGGCTGCCTCCCCACATTTATCCTCTGGCCCTCAGAGTTGAGTTAGCAGTAATTCCATGATCTATCAAACAACCGCCTAGCAACAGCATTTATGGACTCATCAATATAGGAATATTTAATGGTTTGTAATTTTTATGGACTAAATGCTTGTGTCCCCCTGGGTCCAAAATTCCTATGTTGAAATCCTAACCCCCAGTGTGATGGTGTTAGGAGGTGCAGCCTTCAGGAGGGAATTAGGTCATGAGGGTGGAGGCCCCATGAATAGGATTTATGTCTTTATAAAAGACACCCCAGAGAGCCTTCCATTTCTTTCCACGCATGAGGACACCACAAGGGGATGGCTATCTCTGAACCCGGAAGTGGGTTCTCACCAGACACTGAATCCACTGGTGTCTGGACCTTGGCCTTCCCAGCGTCAGAACTGTGAGAAAGCAATGTTTGTTGTGCAAGATCCCCAGACTCTAGTATTTCTGCTGTAGCAGCCGGAGCGAAGACAATAATTCTACCCCGAGCTCAATCATGGTGGCCTTCAAATTCGTGCCAGACTTGGCGAAGGGGAGCACTCATTCAAGCTGATTTCTACAACAAGCCCCTGTCCTTTTTAAAATGTATATCGTGTTTTAAATTGGTACCAAAATTACCTTCTTCACTTGGATGTTCCAGTGGGATCATGAGGCAGCTGAAGTGTTCGGGGAGGCAGGAGAGTTTCGGGGAAGAAACACTTGGCTTTACAACATTCTGGAGAGAGGAATCGGCTTTGTGGAGGGACTGATGAGCTCCTCTTAACAAAAACCATTAACAAGAACGTAAGAAACATGGTCAAACAAATGACTACAGAAAGGCTCATGTATCAAGAGTGAAAAGGTTTAGAGGCACAGGGCAGAGGTGGGAAGGAACAATTTCGTCACACCATTATAGCTCAAAATGTCATATTCTTGTGATTTGTGTGAGGTTCTGTGAGTTTTTAGCAGCCCGGACACAAGAGTCTCTATTACCGGGGCTCCTGGGTGGCTCAGTGGGTTAAGCCTCTGCCTTCGGCTCAGGTCGTGATCCTGGGATTGAGCTCCACATCAGGCTCTCTGCTCGGCAGGGAGCCTGCTTCCTCTCTGCCTGCTGCTCTGCCTACTTGTGATCTCATTCTCTCAATGTCAAATAAATAAATAAAATCTTTAAAAAAAAAAAAAGAGTCTCTATTACCACCCTCATTTTTGGCTGTCATCTCCTACATGATCTCCTAATAAAAACATTTAAGGGGCACTGGGGTGGCTCAGTCAGTCAACAAACAAACAAAGAGATAAAAATCTTAAAAACAAAAACAAAAACAAAAAAACCCACAACATTTGGGTAAGGTTTCCCTACTCCCATTTTACCAAGGATAGCACCGAGGTCCCAAAGCATCAGGAGGAGATGGATGAAGGAGGAGGGATACCCCGTTCTGTGCATGGTCACGGTGGTGGCCATCAATATGCATAAGCAGTTGTATCGCTCCCTACTTAAAGGGTTTGCCTCGTGTCCAGTGTACTCTGCATCCAAGATCTCTTTCTATGTGGGGTCTTGTAGTAACCCCACTTTGTTCTTTAACTGTTAGTTTTAATTAGAGTATGTTTCTTTGCCCTGCTATTTTTATTGAAAGATTATTATGTAGTCAAATTTGTCAGTCATAAATATACATTCCACACCACATTACTATGAAAAATTATTTCCTCTAGTTTATTATGTCATCTGTAAAGTATTTGTAGGGTTTATAAAATTTTTATTTTGAAATGAATTTTACTTTTTATTTAGTTTGGCAGAAAAGTTGCAAAGAGCACAGAGTTCCCATAGAGTCTTCACCCAGTTTCCCCATAATGTTACCTAACATAATCATTGTACATTTACCAATTCTAAGAAATTAATATTGACATATTATTATAATCCAAGCTGAAGACTTGACTGGAATTTAACTGCTTTTTCCCCTGGTGTCCCATGATTCCACACGGTATGTAGTCGCTGTCTTCTCCAAAGAGAGAGCAGCTCAATCTGTCCTTGCTGGTCCCGATGTTTTGAAGAGTCCAGGTCAAGTTTTTCATAAAGTGTCCTGGGGTTTGGGTGTGTCCAGGGTTCTCCCATGATCAGATGGCATTTCTGGGAAGATCTGGGAGGCATAGATTTTTAGAAGGATGCCCCACAGGGGTGATGAGCCTGAGTCCTTCCATTAGCTTGGTCACATGACTTATTTCTGGTGACATGAACCTTCAACAATTGGGCGCTCACCTGTTTCTCCACTAGAGTTAATATTTTTCCCTTTATGTTCACTATTTATTAGAAATGAGTCATTAATTCTAGCCCACACTCAGCAGAAGGGAAATCAAGCTTCACCTCCTGGAAAGAGGAATATCAAATAATTTGTGGATATATGTTAAAACCAACATAGTAATTAATCAATATTTGGCATTTGTTCATGGATATTGCCAGCAGCAATATCGCTGTGATGTGCTAATGGTGATTTTCTATTCCCTTCATTTGGTCTGCATTCATTAATTGGAATTTTTCTGTAAGGGTGATTTTCTCCTTCTTCCATGTTTATTTATTAATTCAGCTGTTGCATAGAGAGTTGGACTCCAAATAGATTAAATATCAAAAGGAGAAAGAAGAGAATATAAAACTAACCAAGGGATAGGAAAAACATCAGAAACACAACAAAACATTCAAGACAATAAACACCCACAGAGTGTTAAGAGAGACTGCAACATGCAAGGTACCACATATATAAAACAGACTTTATTTTGGAGACATATCTAAAATATAATAAATCAAAGTCTACCATATCCTAAAATTCGTTTTTTTAAAAGGTTTTATTTATCTGACAGAGAGAGAGAGAGCTTGAGCACAAGCAGGGGAGGGTCAGAAGAAGTGGGAGAAGCAGGCTTCCCGCTGACCAGGGACCCCCCAATGCGGGGCTTGATCCCAGGACTCTGGGATTGTGACCTGAGCTGAAGGCAGGTGCTCCATTGACTGAGCCCCCCAGGCATCCTATATCCAAAAATTCTTACAAATGAGCTACAAGGATGACAGCAACAACAAAGCTAAGGGGTCCCAATCTTAAAAAAATCCACAAAAGACACAAAATCCACAAAAGATGGGCATTTCCAGAGAAGAATACTAAAAATCCATTTGGTGAAAAGATATTCTATCCACAAGTAAGCTAGAAAATGTATGTTGAAATAATGAGATACACTTCACATCCATCAAAGTGACTAATAACGGAGTCATAATAACACGTGTCAGCCTAGGTGGAGGAAACAGCCTTTTGAGCCCTTCTGTGGGAGTGTAAATCACAGAACATTCTAGAAAGGAGTCCAGGGAGCATTCAATGACAAAAAGTGTGTGTCCTGTGACCAGTTATCTCATTCCTGAGCTTCTCTCTAGAGATACTCTTAAATTCGTCCATAGGGAGACAAAGAAACAGGCTCGGTGTGTTGTGGCAGGGAATTAGAAAGAACGTACTCTCTATTGTTGGTGAACTGATGAGACAGAAGCAGTCAGTACTTGCTACAGAACCTGTGGCAGGGGAAAAGCCCTAAGTGGGAAGAAGAACCAACAACAACATAAGTAGCCCCAGAGTGCACAGAGAAAGGAGAAAGCAGAGAATGAGATTTTGGGAGCAGAACTGGAAAAGGAAAAGCACATGCTTAGGCCCCCACGTTGTACCCAGCTGCAGAGTCTTTAGGGACACACACAAACATACTAAGAGGAGTGTTTTGTGCAGAAGGGAACAGAAACATGAGGATAAGGGTGGGGAACACTGTGAGGACGGTGTTTGCGGATCCCTGGTTCTATTAACCTCTGTGCAGAGGAAGGTGACTAATTTACTCCAAGTAATGGAATTTTTTTTAATTAGGAAGCAATAATTTGGACATGTCCTACGGCCCAGAAGAGACTGGTGCATAAGTGGAATGAGGTAAAAATACGAGCTCCCGTTCAGGATACAGATAAACAAAAATGTGGTCTATCCACACAACAGACTACTATTTGGCTGTAAAAAAAAAAAAAAAAAAAAAAAGTAAAATAAGTGCTCCGGTGTGGATGGCTCTCAAACATGTGATCAGCACAAGAAGGCAGACACAAAGGGTCACATATTATTTCATTCTATTTATAAGAAATAGTTAAAACTGTGAATCCACAGAGACATGAAGCAGGTCCATGCTTTCCAGGGGAGATGGGGGTGAGGGAAAAGGGAGTAACTGCCTAAGGGTTTGGGATCTCCTTTGGGGGCAACAAAATTATTTTGGCTCCACACAAAGATAACTGTTGCACAAGATTGTGGCTAAACTAAATCCCAGTAAATTGTAGACTTTAAAATAGTAAGTTCTATGTTATCTGAACTCTACTTCAATGGAAGTGTGATCTCCATGGTTACCATGGAGAAGAGCAGATGAATTCTCTCTGAAGGGACACAGTCTTGTCATAAATCCCAGTTTACTAAATAATTTGTCTCAATCCCAAAAACTGAGGGAAGCACACCTCTCAGACCAATCATTTGGAGCAGAAGCAGAGTATATCTCAAGTCTTTATAATCCATAGTTTGGCCAGGAACCAAATAATGTATTTTAATAATGCCTTAGACATGCATTACTACATTAATAATTAACAATGTTTAATATTTCTTTGTGGTATAGGTATATGTGGTTATTATGCATTATATATATGTATATTTGCATTAAACATATATTATACATATAATCATTAAATTATAATATCATATATTTATGTAATCATATATTACCCATGTGAGTGTATATAAGCTTACATGATGTAGATAATTATATGCATTATACATCCTGTATCAAGTGTATTCTAGTTCTGTGTTTGTGGGGTGTGTGTGTGTGTAGAGAGAGAGATGTGCACACACTTGTGCATGTTAGGGAATGTTGCCAGAAGTGAAGTTCGGTATCTTATCCTCAAGACTTTCTAAGGTTTCATTAAGGGTCTTTCTCCTTAGCACAGGAATTTTAATGGATAGCCATTAAAATGTATTAAGAAGGGCACTGGGATGGCTCATTGGTTAAGTATCTGCCTTCTGTTCAGGTCATGATCCTGGAGTCCTGGGATCCAGCCATGAGTTGGGCTCCCTGCTCAGTGGGGAGTTTGCTTCTCCTTCTGACCCCCCCCCTTTCATGCTATCTCTCTCTCATACACACAAATAAATAAATAAAATCTTTTAAAAATGTATTAAGACAAGAATAGATAACTTTGATAAACATTTTGAAAAGACTATTCTCACTCCATGTGGAGAATAGATAGCATTAGTCTAACGTGGGTGTAGATGGGTCAGGGAGGGGTCTCCTGAGGGTTCATGGAGAATGGGCAATTTGGATCTGGCCGATATCCAGGGAGAAAGACTTTTATGGCTTGATTTGAACCACCCTCAGGATAAGACCAGAATGACTGGTATCAGGAAACAAAGATGTCAGGGATTCTGCTGGGCTTCCGGCTGGCTTCACAATCAGACAGGAATGCCAGGAGTGAGACCCTGGCTGTGTTTCGAACGGGATGGGATTGAGGTGTGTCTGATGGCTCCTGGCAGGGCTGCCACGTAATCCATGCTCCCAAACAGAGGCCGCTTATGGGAGAGGTGTTCCCCTCCTAGGGGATAAGCAAAGCCAGAGGCGTGGAGCAGATGGTTTATTGGATTTAAAGTGAAACCAGCATCCATTTCTGGTTACCGATTTAGGGGGATTGGTATTTAGGGGAATTCAAAGGGGAATTTAAAGCCTGACACCAATATTTGAGTTAAAGGGCAATTAGTATTAACATTTCATCCAAACTCAAAGCTGTATTTGAACATAACCCAACCTACTCAAGGCATTTGGCATATGCTAATTAGCGATGTACTAATCTCACTGAGTACTGATCTCACTAGCAAACAGCCAGACTCCTCTGAACCCAGCTGAATCCACAGATCACCTCCTATGTTAAGTCCCATTAAAAAGTAACATGACAGAAAGCCAACTTTCCTCCAAAAGTTCGAGCCTGAAGGAGGCAATCCCAAATGCCTTGGGGCTGGATGTTGAGGATAGAAGGAACAGAAAGGCAGATCAGACACATTTGCCAAGATGGACCCACTAAGCAGAGAGTCTGCATCTAATGTGGCGGCTTTGGGTCAGTTTGTCCAATCGGTTGCTTGGCAGAAACATAACCCAAAAGGTGGCTTTTGCTCAGTAAAGCTAAAGCATCAGGCCAGCCTTCGTGTACTACAAAGGTGGAGATTCAAAGCTCAGGAGATTTGGTAGGCAGTTTGGGCTGGTGGACAAAGCAGCATGGTTGGGGACCATAATCACAGCAGGCTTATTTATTTCTCACAGTCACTGGGTCTGGAGGCCTGAGGTCAGGACACCAGCGTGGTCAGCTTCTGGCGAGAGCCCAGGTTGCAGACTGCCAGTTTTCTCCCAAGGTTTCTGGAATGTTTTTCCAAAGGGCCTTAATCCCATCCATGATGGTTGCCCCCTCCTGATTTAATCATCTCACCAAGGACCTCCTACCAAGACCATCACACCAGGGGACTGGAATTATGGCATAGGGATTTTGGCAGAGAGAAAGACTTCATCTGTTGCTGCAGGCTGGGGAAGTGAGAGTGTAGTTGTCATGAAGACATTCTGACCCACCCTGGGAAGGACCTGGGAAGGACCAGACCCCAGATCTTCCACCAGGACTGTGAGAAATCACCAGTGAGTGGAGGCTGCACCTTTGAGGGTTTGTTCTTCACCATGAGCCAGACCCTCCAGCGGGAATTGTGGCTATAACAGGGAAACTGGCATGCATTAGAATTGGTTGGATCAGGGGTGGCATGGTCCAGGGGTAGCACCCCACAACCAAAGCCACATGGACCTGCAGCCATCGTGGACAGCAGAGCCAACACAGTAATTGGCACTTTATCCCTGCATTCTAGAAAGGAAAGAATGGTATGTCCAATACTCGACCTGTGTGAGCAATGTCAGTCGAGTGAACAGACCTTAACTTGAGGCCTGGAAACAGAGAGCTATGGCTCCTCAGTCTTGAGCCAGTTTGCAGACCCAAAACACCTTGAGTGGATGGAAGGCCAAGAGGGGTGACTCTGCTACAATTCCAAAAATTTTTACTATTAATGCTTTACCCAGACTTCCCCAAAGGAACCTCTGGCCCTCTGCAGGGTTACTGTGCATTGCAAAAAAGAAAATAATCAGGCTTTTCAGAGACTATGAACACAGGCTCCAAATTGACAGAATTTCAGGAGACCTGAAACGTCCCTGTTGTCCACCACTCATAGTAGGAGCTTATGGAAATCAGACAGTCGAAGGCTGATCTCATATTTGACCCAGTGGATCCCTAAGTTTATCCTGTGGTTATTTTGCAGGTCTGGACTGCATAGTTGGGAAGACCTTCCCGGCAGCCAGCAGCATCCCTGTGTTGATTCTATGGCCTATTAATAAGTGCTATTATGGTGAGAAAGCCAAGTGGAAGCCACTAGAACTGTCTCTAGTGGAAAACTGTAAGTTATGGCACATTTCTAGAGGGACTGCAGAGATGAACACCACCACCAAGGACTTGAGGGGTGCAGAGTGGTGACGGCCAACCCCTCCCCATCTGGCTTGCCTATTAAGTCTGTGCAGAAAACAGATGGATCCTGAATAATGACTATGGGTTCTCATAAATTTACCCAGATGGTGACTGCGCTCCTGCACCAGATGTAGCCTCATTGCTTGGATAAATTAACACATCTCCCACAATCGAGTCTACAGCTATCAACCTAAAAAACGCTCTCTCTTCCAACCTGTTGGTAAAAACCACCGGAAGCAGTTTCCTTTCAGCTGGCCAGGCCAAAAATACCTTGTCCTGTCCTATTGGGGTGTATCAACTCTCCAGCCCTGTGCCATGGTTTAGTTCACAGTGATCTTGACTGTTTTTCCCTTCCACACAAGAGACCATGCTTAAACGAGCCCATGGCATTGATGAATGGACCTCATGAACAAGAAGCTGCAACCACTGTAGAGTTATTGGGAAGATGTTAGTACAACAGAGGATGGGAAGTACATCAGACAAATTCAGAGGCCTTGACCTCGGTGAAATTTCTAGGGTCCCACCCTGTGGAGCACAATGAGATGTCCCTTCTAATTTGTCACTTGTTGTATCTGACCTCTCCAACAGCCACAAATGAGGCATGATGCCCACGACCTCCTTGATTTTTGGAGACAAAACAGTCCTCATTTAGATGTTGGACTCCAGTTCACTTATTGAGTGACCCAAAAAACTGCTGATTTTGAGTGAAACCCAGAATGACAGAAGGCTCTGCAGCAGGTCCAGGCTGCTGTGCAAGCTGCTCGGCCACTCGGTCCGAGTGCAGATAGGATTGCTATTTGAAGCTTTGGCCGATTCTCATAGGTGACCTGCAGTGCAGGACCTTAAAGTTTGGGGACCAAGCCCCACCATCCTCTTTGGATAATTGTTTCTTTTGAGAAACAGCTCAAGACCCATTAGAGGGCCTTAGGAGAATTACTTAATCTTGGGCTACTGACTTAACAGGTGACCTGAACATGACACACGGTGACATTCAACCATCAGGTGGGTGTCATCTGACCCACCACGCCACAAAGTAAAACATTTCAAGCAGCGTTCCATTGTGCAGCAGGACTGCTATACACATGGCTGGGCCCAGGCAGTCCTGGGCATGTAATTTACACAAATAAGCTGTCCAAGGGTGCGTGGTTCCCCACTCCTGACCCGCTGCCTTCCTTCCCATTATGTGCCTATGGCCTCCTCATGGGGAGTTACCTGTGGTCAGGTGGCATAAGAAGATAAAAATCGTACCTGGTTCAGAGATGCTCCTGGCAGGTACTCAGGCACCACCTGGAAGTGGATGGTCGCCTCCCTGCAGCCCCTGTCCAGGACTTCCATGAAGGAAAATACTCCCAGGGCACAGAACGTCAAGCAGCATGCCTAGGAATTCCCTTTCCTGAAAGGGAAAGCATCAAGACAGGGAATTCTATACCAGTTCAGGGGCTGCTGTCCACGTTTTGGCTGGATGGTCAAGGACTTGAGCACAATTGGAAAAATTGGTGGCAAGGGAAACTGGGGAAAGTTCTATGAATGGAATTCTCTGGATGGTTAAAAATTGTGGAGACATTTATGTCCATGAGAATGCTCAGCACAGGAGCCATTAAATCAGCGAGTACATAGGATGACTTGTTCTGTGGACCCCAGCCACCACTGCCATTGCTCAAAGGGTTCATGAGGAAAGGGCTGTGGTGGGAGAGAGTATATGTATGGGCTCAGCAACACATCTTCCCACTTAGTACTGCTGATCACCTGATCTGCCAGCAGCAGAGTCTGACATGGCACCAACTCTGTATTTTTAAAAGGACATGGATGGCCATGTGTCGCTCCAGGGGAAAAGAAACAGGAGAGAGTGAAGTCTGAAATCCATGTCCTCAGGAGTAGAGGAGGCAACTAAGGTGATCAAGGGGAGGGATGAAACCTGTGTGTCTTATGGGAAATAAACAAACGTTACTCAGAGACTCCGGTCCAGAACAGAGAGAGCCGGGGCTCACAAAGAGTGGGGTTTACCTCTTTAATGCTCCCATGAGTCCCTTTCTGCAGGTCGGGGCAGCTACTGGGGAGGACACTGGCTACAGACTCCTCTAATGCAGGAAAAGGTATATGGGGATACAGGAGGAGAGAAGGAGCATGGCTTGAGGCAACTTTAGCCAAAGGTCATGTGACAACCAAATTTTATAGACCAGGTACCAGAAGCCCGGGGAACAAATGAACCACACAGCTGATGGGTGCCTGGACTTCTCTGACATCCCCCAAACCCATGACAGGGCTCTGTGTCTGTGAGAGCCAGTGTGCCCAAGCATCACCAACCTCATCCCAAGAGCCTTGATTTCCAGACGCAACTTTGTCTTCTCTCAAATGGGTGGCTTTTAGGAAGCATTTTTGTTGCCATTCCATAAATGTCTCTGCTGACAAACGGCGTCATTCCTCGTTCTGTGTGACAGCTCCATGCTTTTAAGTTTGCGAGCTCTGGCAAATCCCGTAATCCCAGAAGTCTCATCCGTTCACACTAACTGAAACTCCTCTATAAGATTTACCATTTTCTGGGGGGTTTCCCATGAAATACCCTGTTCCCTGGACTTGAGGCACTTGTCTCCATTCTGAACTCTTTGTTCACACTGAAAAGTAGATTTCCTGTTTTCAGCTGTGGAGGCCATCTCCAAAAGAACTCTTTTTCCAAACTGATTTTCTCCAGAAGATAGTAATCCCTCCAACAACCCATGTGAGTGGCCAGAACAGGACATGAGCACAGTGGAGATTCGGGTCTTCTCATACAAGGAAGAAAATGTGCCTAAAAGCGGAAGTACACTTTATCATAAAATCCTGCATCCTTAATCCTCCTTAACAGTGTAAAGTATACATAGAAAAAAGTTAGAAGTAATTTTCATAGAAATGAAAAACCACAAAAAAATAACTGAGATAAGGGCTTTCTTTGTCTTACATTTGAAGGGAAGGATCTGTATAGAATGCAACAGTAGAAAATGAGAGAATAACGGACAATGACTTGAAGAGTGAATTCCTGAAAATCATGGAAACATTCTTACAGGATGTGCTTCTTACTGTCTCCTTGACATTTATGCATTTTTCTTTACCCGAGGGTGATTAGTCATTTGCACTTACCTGTCCACCCGGGAGGAGGAACTTAAGGTACGCTCTTTAAGGTAGGATGGGCAGGACCAGTGCCCATGTGGTCTACTTCTAGTTGTTTCTGAGCCTTTCTGGAAGGAGAATTCCTTAGATGCTTAATTAAGGAAGGTTCAAATGAAAAAAGCAGGTCTTCACGCCCCCCATCTGGGTCCTGAGGCAGGAAGACCCTCAGCCTCACCCCAGATCTCGGAGTGGGTTACCAGGTAGACAGCCACAGCTCTGCAATATGGCTCCTGGTATCTGGAAAGAGGGGATGGGACCATTTGGAAGCTCCCCAAATACATTTTAATAAGGACAAATCCAAATTCTCAAGATGGCATCATTTGGGCCTTGATCTATAATTTTTTGGTTTTTTTTTTTTTTTTCTTTAATCACTCGCCAATGATTTAAGATCTCAGGTAGGGTGAGCTCAACTTGTCACCGTTATAATGTGCAGCACGAGGACACCCCCCCCCCCGCTTTCTGGCATCTCTTATTATGGTGTCTTTACCTGGATGTGTGGGGATATTTAGCTGCTATGTATCCCTCTCCCCATGCTGTAATGTGTCAGCTTCTGATAGGTGTCCAGATCTGAATCTAGACAAGGGTTATCATAAGTGAAAAGGGGAGGAGGGATGGCCAGATATCAGAGTCAGAGAGACGCTATCAGAAAACACTTGACACAGATTTCTCAATGTAGTTTTATTTTGAATTTCCCTGATGGCTAGTGATGATAAACATATTTTCACGTGTCTGATAGCCATCTGTATGTCTTCATTGGAGAAGATTTCTCTTAATGAGTAAATGAACATGGGAGGAAATGAGTGCTTTCCAAGCCACTCACTTATTACCCAAACTCGCTTGGCCAGAACATACTTCTCTTAAAAACACAGGAATTTAAAAGGAATAAAACCATAGGTAAAGATTCCCAGAAGAAAGAAATTAAGTATAATTTTCTAGTATGATCTTCAGCAAACACTCTACAGTTCTGCTCAAAGATGAGCAAAATCATGACAGAACCATCAACAGATCTGTGCCTTTGTTTGAATATGGTAATGAAGAGAAAGGAATGTGTCCTCACCGCCAAGGGTCCTTACAAGCCGATGCTTCGAACATCTAGTGATGAGTCCCTCCAGTTTCACATCTCTGTTAGGAGGGATTATACTTAACCTCTATCAGAGCCAAGAGACGGGCAGATGATTCCACAGCAAAATGCTAAAATCACAAAAGAGGAGCCAGGATAGTGCAAGGAGAAACTGTCTTCCTCAAGCACCTTCCAGAACAATTTTCACTGGTCAAAACAACCCTCCCTTCCATTAACCATTTAAATGCTCTGTCCATGTAAATCACACACACCAGATTTTTATTTTTATTTTTATTTTTTTTTTAGAGAGGACAAACGGGCAAAGTGTAAGGTAGAGGCAGAGAGAGAAGCAGGCTCCCCCCTGAGCGAGGACCCCAATGCAGGACTCAATCCCAGGACCCTGGCATCATGACCTGAGCTGAGGGCAGCAGTTTAACTGACTGAGCCACCCAGGTGTCCCACACACCAGATTTTAAAGATTAAAATTTTTTAATCTTTAAAAGTTTTGACCACAAAGAAAAGGTAAAATATCTCCTTTACATTCAACACACGTCATTGACATATTTGGGTATATGGGATTAAATAAAACATATTGTTAAAATTAATTTCACCCATTTCCTTTTTTTTTTTTTTTTTGATTCAACTACTAGGAAGTCCTTAAACTATGTAAGTGCCCACCTCTGAGGCCAGTGCTTGTGCTCTTCTTGCATAGTTCTGGTCTAAACAGAGCTTGAGTTCCCTCTAAGCTCTGTAGCCTGGTTCCACCACCCAGTCATAATAGGAACGGCCTGGGTCTGCTCCAGTCGGCCATGACAACAAAGCAACACCAACTGGGAGGTTTCAGTAGAAGCCAGAAGTCTAAAATCCAGGTGAGACAGATTTGATTCCTTCCAGGGGCCATGACGGAAGGATCTGTTCCAGTCTTGTCTCTGGCCTGTAGATGGCTGTCTTTTCTCTGTGTGTCTTTATGTGTCTTCCCTCCTTGGGTCTGTGTCCAAATCTCATCCTCTCTAAGGACACCAGTCCTACTGGATTACAGCCCAGCTCAATGCCCTCAAAACAACTGGTTCCCTGTGTCAAGACCCTCTCTCTCTAAATTAGGCCACCCTCTGAGTTACAGGGAGTTAGGACTCCAGCACATGAATTTGATGGCAGGCACATGATGCAGCCTGAAACAGGACGTGAGTCTGGAGAAATCCCCCCCGGATGAACAGGGCAATTTGTCAAATCAAAGGAAACCATCTCTGCATGGAGGGCTCTCTTGTTTCCTTTTCCATTTGGTGGCAAGTTCTGACCATGCTACTGGCCCATTCCATGCTGTTTTGTTTTACAGTGAGAAACATCCACTCAGAGCAATTTAATTCTAATCCGGACAGATTATTCTAATGGTGTGGAAGCTTCTGGAAGAGCTCCAGATCAGATTCAGTCCCTCCTTTTCTGGGGGACAGGGAGGAGTCTGCAGCAACACCAACTGAACAATATGGGGAGTTCTTACCTCTCGGACAGAAGGAAGGAAAATTCACCATCACGTCACATCTGTGGGGCTCAGAGCCCTTCCCGTGTTACCTAGAAAGATCATCCTTTTTATGAACTTGATAATTTAAATAAACAAACAAAAGTGTCTTGGGTTGCGGTACAAACCACAGGTGATGCAAGGACCAGATCAGGGGGTGGGGCATGGCTGGGCCAGGATGGCCCCTCTCCCTTCACAGTGCACTCAGCTGGCCAAGCCCCCTGGTTTTTTGAAGGTAAAACTTCACCATTCTCTTTTCCACATTGGTCTTCTCTTTGACCTAATTCAGTGAAGATTTTGCCCAGATAGGTTTCCAAAAATTAGTGAAAAAAGAAAAAAGAATAAAATTTAAAGCCCAGATAGAAACTTCATCTTTTGAAATTCAGCACCAGATCCAAATTTACAACCTACATCCATCAGATGATTTATGCGTGGACAGTGAGCCATAAGATTGTTATTCTCATAAGGGAAAGGTAGCATCATTTTAAGGGAAGTTAAATAAATGAATGTGGGCTGCTCTGAAAGATAAAGGAGAGGCCTCCTCATATGGTAGCTCCCCAGAGGCTTTCTGCTCTCTTCCTGAACCCTGTGGGGTTTGGAATCTCAGAGCTAACGATGGAAAATATAATAAACCAGGAATACAGAGTTGACGTCAGATACAAAGTCCTTAGAAGATCTGACATTTCGTGTCCACAGAGACAAGGGAAGACAGTTCTCAGACCACTTTCCTCATTCGGAACAGCCCTACAACATTATCTGAGGCATAAAAAAATGGAAATGGAAGAAAGGCAGCTTTTGCATGCAAAGTGTTAAGAGCCATACAGGCAAAGTGCAACAATACAGACTGAAACAGGAAACCGTTTATTAATGGGTGAAGTTTTAAGGAAAAGTGAAACAGAGGATAATTAATTAATCCAGATGACATGAGCAGACTTACAGTGGATTTCTTTGGAGAGGATTATGAGTACCTACAGGTCATCATTGATGCTAAGAACTTATTAAATGGCCCATAAAGCAAAGACTGAAGACTCTGACACTGTCATATACTTAATTTACTCTTTTGCCTAGTTGTCTCATTTCTTTGTGTTGCAAAGAATTTCCAGGAGAAATAATGGCATCATAGTAATGTTTGTTTTTCCTGCAATTGATATATGCTTACCCTAAAAATGTCCCCGAATTTTCCAAGAATAGATACATTAGTGAACACAGTCAAGGCCCTCTTGTATGTGGATGATGGGTACAATTCAGACATGCTATAGCAAGAGAGGCATCTTGGCTTGTGTAATCCAAATGTTCAAGATGAGGCTTCAGGTACAGCTGTATCCAGTACACCCACAATCGTTTGGATCAGGTCTGACTATCTCCACCCTTGCCTTCTTCGGATTAGCATCATTTTCTTCTGTTTTCTGCAGTGACTCCTCTCTGGCTTTCTTCATGTGTTGATATCTCTTAGTTACCTGCTCATGTTTGTGGAGTGGAACCATGACTGCTGGAGAGCTGGTGTCTATCGCCTGAGCCCAGATGAAAACCCTCTTCTCTGGATATGGATGTGATTTGGATAAGAGGAGGCTAGCTCTGGGTGATATATGGAGGGTGCAGGCTTTCCTCCAGAGTGTGGGCATCTCTGATTCAGGTACTTTCCTGCTCTAACCCGCATTACCCTCCTGTGGCATTGCCCATCTCTCTCCCACACTCAAAGGCAAAGGGGCATGGATTCTTCATTTCCCCATCTTCCACTCACCCTATTGGACTTCTGGGCCCCTCATGCCACCAAACAGCCCTCCTGATGACGCCCCCCATCTTGTCATTGTCTTTTCCAGTAGATCTCAGGAACCACTGTACCAACTCTCAGCACCAGGGGACAATTGTGACAGCTCACATCTTAAAGCTCTCTCTGTGCCACAAACCCTCCTGGTTTACTTCTTGCCTCCCAGAATGTCACAACTCCCTCCAACTCCTGAGCATGGGCTTCCTACCACACTCAGGACTGGGCATTCTCCTTTCCTTGTTCTCTGTCCACACCCTTGCCTGCTCCCCTCATCTATGTACGGAAGACACGATACACACAGGCACTCCTGTGCTGATGAATGAATGAATGAATGAGCTGCCAGGTTGGACTGAGCACTCCAGAACTCTAAATAACTCCTTCCAAGTGTGGGGGGCATTGACATCTGCAGGACCACTCAGAACACCCCCACTAGGAGATCCCCAGGGCATGACTCTTCCCCGCATGAGTTGAAATGGCCCCAGACACGTGTCAAAGCAATGATGCTAGTGGTCCCCACAGTTCATTCCCTGTTCAGAGAAGGAGCACCTGAGAACCTGATGCTAGTTGACAACTTCAATATATGATAAGTAAAACAATGACATTGAATTCCCACAGGTGTATCACAGACGACAATGCTTTCTTTAAAAATAAACACACCAAAAAATGTGTTTGATTTTCTGCAGTTGTCTTAAAACAGAAGTAACGAGTAAATGGTGACAAGTCAAATCCATTCAGAGCAAAGGCTTTTCGAATTCTGTATCACAGCAAAGCAATATAAACACATCAGAACCTTCAAAAGCCATTCTGACATGCAATGTTATATTTTCTGACAGTCTACATTATCAATTTTGTTAGCAGCCATTATCTAAACATAAAAAAAGAAATTTAAACTATGTGGATACTTTTCTAGTTGCTAAGAAAAAGAGAAATATATGTGGAAAGATCAAAGGTTCTTTCATGACAAAAGAGGTCATTGTCTTCCCCCTTGTAAATACTACAGTAAGAACTATGTATTTATGTGTCTAGGTGTATGCATGTGTGCTCTTTTAGATAGTGATGCATTTTCCTTTTATATACTATACATGGAATTTGAAACTGAAAATATGTGAAAGAAAAATGAATAACCCTCAAAAAAGAGGAAAATGAAGAATAACATTACCAGGATAATTTATCTTCACAATTTTTGTCCTGAATATTTTTATCGTATCCAGTGCTTTTGAAACCTTAATATGGTTATATATTCAAAAATGTCCACTTCCACAGAACTTTTCCATTTGATTTTTTGTATTAAGCAGTAAAAGTCTCTGGGTGCCTGGCTGGCTGAGTCAGATGAGTGTGCGACTCTTGATCTTAGGGCTATGAGTTCAAGCTCCACATTGTGTGTAGAGTTTACTTAAAAAAAAAAAAAAAAAAAAAAAAAAAATCTTTTAAAATAATGAAGTCTCTGCAGAAGGGCAGTGTGTTCTGCGCTGTACAACATCTCCACCTAGTGGCCATGTGGCTTCATTACATAGCAGCCCAAAATGAACTTCACCACCTTAAAGAGAAGAGGTTATTTTTTAAAAAATCATTCACAACCTTCATTGCTTGGGTGGCTCAGTAGCTTAAGTGTCTGACTTGATCTCGGCTCAGGTCTTGATCCCAGAGTTAGGAGTTTGAGCTCTGTGGAGCCTACTTAAAAAAAAAAATGTTATAAATTGTAACAACCATTAAAGCAAACATGTAATTCATAAGCAAAGACTCAGAACCAGGATATTTACATGTGTAGCACACATCAAATACATTTTAACATTTTGTGATGTAAGAATCTTTACATTCCTGAACAGGCTAAAATGTTCCTTTTCCTAAGGTTAAATTCTGACAGGTTTTTAAAAGAGTATTAACTAGATTACACAGAAAAGTATGAAATAGCTCTTAACCACTAACATATAACAAAGCAAAAAGGAAAAGAAATGTAAACTGATTTATCTGTGCAAAGTAATTTCACCCATTAATTTACGATCTTCTACCATTTGGGTGTCTCACCTGCCATGAAGCATGGCAGATGCTGTGCACATCTCTGGCCGTTCCAAATGTGACTTTGCTGAACACACAGTGAATTGCTGCCTGCTCAGGCTGCCCTGTTTCATATTCCTGTGGTGTGGCTGTGTCCCGCCAATTTCAAGAGAGCCGAAGCAGCCACCGCCGCTATTCCTTCAAGTATAGGAAATAAAAACACATTTGGGTGACAGTCAAGAAAACATAGCTAAAAGGAGATCTTAAAAAACTAAAATATTAGGTCCAACATGATGTTATTAGACCTACAATCCTCACTGCCTCCTGTGTCTTCACAGGCAGGGGCTGCCAGCATTCTTCATATGGCTTAGCATTTCAAAAAGCCTGTTTACAAGTACCACCTGCTCCAAGGGAGACCAACTCTCAGAGGCAGTGCACCAGGTTCCCCTCAAGTCCACACTGGCTGCAGAAATGATTTCTGGTTTAGGAATCTCAGAGTCCAGCCACAGGGCCAACCAGGCAAACACACGTTAGATAGTTCATGAAGGTAGTCTTGTCTGTCTTTTTCTTTTTTTAAAAGATTTCATTTACTTAATTGATAGAGAGCTAGAGCAATGACCACCTGGGGGGAGGGAGGCAAAGGGAGGAGAGGCTGGTTCCCTACTGGGTGGAACTCAATCCCGGGACTCCAAGAACATAACTGGAGCCAAAGGCAGGTCTTCGTGGACTGAGCCACCCAGGGGCCCAAGAAAGTGATCTCCTGAGCACGAGCGGAGCTGGAAAGAGAGCAAGGGAGACTCTGTGCCCAGACAACACAGGGAGGTCAAGCACAGAATCCTCTCCAGCACAGAGACGGGGAAGCCAATGCATCAGTAGAGCACAGGGCATGCCAGCGGTCACTTCTACAGAGAAAAGAAAGCCTGGTTCGGGGAGCGCCAGTGTGTCCGGCGTGAGCACTGGGAGTCAGAAGGGGCAGCAACGGGTGCTGAAAAGCCTGCAGCTAGTGCCGCTGTGGGCAATGATCCTCAGCGGGGAAGGAAGGGTGAGTTGGATTTCTGGGGATAGGAGTGCCGCGGAGAGGTCAGGATGGAGACTAACTCTCAGAAGAGGGTTCCTGGGGCAGGAAGCTGGCCCGAGGTTGAGGGCTCCATGGGGCCCGAAAGAGGGTAGGTCAGGTCATGTCTGACATCCTGGATCCCGGCGAGAACGCTGACTTCGGCCGTGGTTTATTTAAACATAACTACACAAAACCAACAAGGCAGTTCACCCATTTCTCTGGTTCCTCCGCCCCTGCCTTGAGGCCCACCCACACCCCACCCGTTCCCTGCCCCAGAGCGGCTCTCGGCTGCTGCGGTGGTGCTGGAGGTCCGGCCAAGCTCGGCGCGCGCGGAAGTCCACTCGGACGGCATCTGCGTCTGTCCCTGGCGGACTGCGGTCACTCGGCGTCATGGCGGCGGCCCCGTCCATGCGGTCACTCCGTCTTCCGCACGGTCGGCTGATACGTCGGTGTCTCCGTGCGGGTGCATGTGTCACATCTCCTCCCATAAGCGCCTGCGGGCGCACACCAAGCTGTCCTGTCCGGGCAGTCCTAAGCAACGACGACAATGGCGCCGTCCACTAGGAGCACAGGGCAGGACCGGACGCGGCCGCTTCTTCACCTCCTGCGGACCCCCAGCGGCGCTCCCTGCCATCCAGCGGCCCGCAGGGCAGCCCTGACCCGCACTCCGACTGCACGTCCGCGATGGGGCACGGCGGCCGGCGTTCTGTCGCGCCCGCAGGCCCGCGTGGCTCCCCGGTGTCCGCTCGCATGTCCACACGGTGTCCCCGGGGGTTCCGGCAGCGGCCGCACCGCGGTGTCCAACGGAGGGACAGATCAGGCCCTAGAGCCGTCCTCCCAGACCCGCGCCAGGTCTGCGCTCCCAGGACACACAGCGCCAGAGCCCGCCAACAGCCGGGCAAGAAGAAAGCGTCTTCTCCACACCGACGCCCGCACGTGTCCACGGCTGGACCCCGCAGGCAGCGCCCTCCGCCAGGCTCCCAACCAGCGGCTGCCCCAGCCACGCCGTCCACAGACGCGCCCCCACCTCCCACTCCTCCTTGGCTGCCAGCAGTCGCCCACGGCCCCTGCGTTCCCCTGAGGTGTCCCCGCTCCCCTGCAGCCCGGCTTCTAGGCCCCGCAGGAGAAGGCACCTGCTCACACCGCACCGCGCTACACCCACCTAGCAAGCTCCCGACGCCCCGCCCTCACCGCCTGAGACAGCTTACGGGGTGGGGCTGCGCCTGCGCCTGCGCACAGGACTCCACGAAGTCTTTCCCAGAGTGCTGTGCGCTGAGCTCCCGTGAGGCTCTGCGCGGCCTCGCTCCGCGCGGCGGCACAGGCGACACGTGAGAGGTACAGTGTCTGTTGCTGCGGTTCCCGACGAGCGTGGGGGGCAGTGGGCCTGGTCCTGCCCCGCGTGGGGCCCTGGCCCAGCCTGCCTTCCGGGAGCCTCTCCACTGGCCCATGGGGCCGACAACCGTCGTCGTCGGGACCGTGAGGAGCGGTAAGCTACGGGCTGCGGGTATGGGCTGTGGGGTCGAGGTGCTGGACGGGCTGCGGGGGTGGAGCACGTGCAGACAGCCTGCTCGGTGGCCAGGGCCGCGGGACTCGTCCCCTGTAAGCGCGGACGTCCTGGGCGGCCTTGGACTGCGCGAGTGCCGGACCTCCCGGTGTCTGCCCCCGAGTCGGTGCCTGGTTCCTTCCGCGTGTCGGGCCCTCCTGCCGTTTCCCCTCCCTGGCGTCCCGGTAACCCCGACATGTGCCTCCTGATGCTCCAGCGCCTTGAGACCCAGTCCCCCCACCGTGAGCGCCTGGCCGCGGCCTCCTGGCCGCTGCCCTTGCGGGCTCCCTGGGTCTCAGACTCAGCCCCTTGCCGGCGTTCCGGACTCACGGAGCTACGGCCTCCCCGGCTGTCAAGGCTAAAACCTGGGCTCATCTTCCCCCCCCAAATCCAGATGGTGGTTTCGTAGTTGGTCTTCTTAAAGCCTTCCTTACCTCATGTGCGCCCCATGCTCCCCCGTCTGGCTCTGACACCACCGCGCAGTCTCTTCACACTGTGTTGTTGGTGACAGTCCTCCGTGAGCGCGCCCCACGCTTTCTGTCCCGCACGGCGAGCTCCAGACCCTGCTGCAGGGCACGTGGGACCCTGGGCTGGTTCCTCACAAACACGGCCCATGTGGTTTCCGCCACACAGACACAGTTTGCAGAACGAGTCATGGTGCCTCACGCACCAGCCTCAGTGTTTCACTCGCCACACGATTCACATCTTGGGCCAGATTCTTTTTCGTTGCAGGGCCCGGACTGGTGCTCTGCAGGGCGTTCGGCAGCCTGCGTGTGCTCTGCCCACTGATGCCAGTACCGCACCTACCCCACCTAGTTTTCACAACAACAAAAAACCCCACAATCCGTGGGATTTTAGCAAATCCGGAGACCTGAAAAATGTTCTCCAGGTGAGAACAACTGGTATTCGCATTTGCAAATGCTGTTCGTTTTGCTTGTGTATAATCCGTACTTGATAGGTAATCCCAATTTGAGACTTGATAGGTAATCCCAATTGGAGATTATTCAATGAAGGAATGAGAGCAATAAAAATAAAACAACTTCACAAACTTGAGTCATTTTGCAAACAACAACTCTCATTTCTTCAAAAATAATGTTTTATCAGGCAGAATGAATCATTAAAAATCATTAAAAATGAAGACTGCCAAAAATGATAAATATGTGGGTAAATATTACATTGTTTTACTTTTTAAAAATAAGTTCTTGGGGGCGCCTGGGTCGCTCAGTGGGTTAAGCTGCTGCCTTCGGCTTGGGTCATGATCTCGGGGTCCTGGGATCCAGTCCCGCATCGGGCTCTCTGCTCAGCGGGGAGCCTGCTTCCCTCTCTCTCTCTGCCTGCCTCTCCGTCTACTTGTGATTTCTCTCTGTCAAATAAATGAATAAAATCTTTAAAAAAAAAAATAAGTTCTTGGTAGTTTACTGTTTAAGCAGAAATAATACACAAGTGTGATAGTGTAATAAAAATAGGACACCAGTACCATGCTGTCTTGGTGATCACAGCTTTGTAGTAAAGCTTGAAATCAGGCAATGGGATGCCCCCAGTTTTGTTTTTTCCTTTTCAACATTTCCTTAGCAATTCGGGGTCTCTTCTGGTTCCATACAAATTTTAGGATTGCTTGCTCCAGCTCTTTAAAAAATGCCGTTGGAATTTTGATCCAGATGACATTGAAATATAGATGGCTCTGGGCATTATAGACATCTTAATAATGTTTATTCTGATCCGTGAGCATGGAATTGTCTTCCATCTTTTTGTGTCTTCTTTGATTTCTCTCATCTCTAGTTCCTTGAGTACAGATCCTTTACCTCTTTGGTTAGGTTGATTCCCAGGTATCTTATGGTTCTGGGTGCTATAGCAAATGGAATCAATTCTCTAATTTCCCTTTCTGTATTTTCATTGTTAGTGTATGAGAAAGCAGCTGACTTCTGTACATTCACTTTGTATCCGGCCACATTGCTGAATTGCTGAATTAGTTCTAGGAGTTTGGGGATGGAGTCTTTTGGGTTTTTCATATAAAGTATCATGTCATCTTTAAAGAGAGAGTTTAACTTCTTTGCCAATTTGAATACCTTTTACTTCTTTTTCTTTTACTCTCTCAGCTCAGCACACTACTCTCTCATCTCACACACTACTCATGTCTCGCTCACTACTCTCTCATGTTTCGCTGTCTCATCTCGCACACTACTCTCTCATGTCTCGCTCATTACTCTCATGTCTCGCTCACTCTTCTCTTATCTCTTGCTCACTACTCTCATGTCTCACACACTACTCTCTCATGTCTCACTCACTACTCTCATGTCTCACACACTACTCTCTCATGTCTCACACACTACTCATATCTCGCACACTACTCTCTCATCTCGCACACTACTCTCTCATGTTTCACTTACTATTCTCTTATCTCACACTCACTACTCTCATGTCTCACACTCTACTCTCTCGTGTCTGACACTACTCTCTCATGTCTCACTCACTACTCTCTCATGTCTCACACACTACTCTCTCGTGTCTCGCTCACTACTTTCTCATATCTCGCTCACTACTTTCTCATATCTCGCTCACTACTCTCATGTCTGACATACTACTCTCTCATGTCTTGCACACTACTCTCATATCTCGCTCACTACTCACTCATGTCTGACACACTACTCTCTCATGGCTCGCTCACTACTCATATCTCGCACACTACTCTCTCATCTCACACACTACTCTCTCATGTCTCACACATTACTCTCTCATGTCTCGCTCACTAATCTCATCTCTCGCTCACTACTCTCTTTCACTCCACTCATTCATCTCATGACTATTTCACATAGGCTCTGGAGTCAGGGTCTCTGGCTTGTTTCTTTGTCTATCCTTTGTACCTACTTCACTAAAAGTAGGATTTTTTTAATTCCTTGAAAGAGCATAAAAATAAAAATTAAAATATCCTTTTTGTGTTAAGCAGGAAAAGTGAACAATGGAAAAATTAAATTCTTACAGAAAAGTTTCTGCAGCAGCACAGTCATTTAAAGGAAACATCATTGAGCTGAGTGAGTCTCAGGGAGGCAGAAGGCAGGGAAGCTCAGGGAATCTCTAGCAGAGTCTCCTGGAGATTCTTCCCAGCCCCTTGCAACTCAGGCAGCTGAACATCAGAGGATGTTGTACCAACACTTGGTCTCAGATGGAGGGCCCACTTTCTACAACTTGCAGATACTGTAAATATACAGAATGCGCAAGTGTGGTGTGTACTTATGTATTCTGTATATGTACAGTATCTCTGCAAGTTGCAGAAATTGTGCCTGCCTGCAGTTAGAACAATTTTCCACCTTTGATGCAGAGCACATTTTATAAATTTGTATAGACAAAGGCAACAATGAAATAAATAATAGTATTTTGTAGAAGAGGATGACAGGTTTTCACTGTTTTTAAAAAAAAATGTTAACATAGCTGGTCTTAAAACTCTGAGATGATGAGAATTTCTGATTAGCAATCCTCAAACTTTCCAGCCAGTACTGTTGGGGCATCAGTTGAGAAGCTGGAGGTCCTCTAAATACGTTCAGATTTCTCACACTGAGAGGACTGCTGGTATGTCCCAGGGGTCTGCTTGCTTGTTCTGTAAAGGGGCAGATAACAAATGTTTTCAGTGTTGTAGACCATACAGTCTCTGTTATAGCGCCTCCCTTGTGTGAAAGCAGCCACAGGCATTGTGTAAGTGGAAGAGTTTGGCTGTATTCTAATAAAACTTTATTTACAAAAACATGCACCAGTTGCATTTGCCTTTGGGCTACAGGTTGCGTGATCCCTGGTTTAGTGCATTTTGTATTTGTCTAAGGCATGAGGTAGGGATCTGTGCTTATGGATTTTTCCAGATTGCTGCTAGTTGCTATGGTATCATTTACTGAGCAGTGTTATGCAGGGAACAGGATTAACAAGGATGAAAAACAGACACCTGCTTGGCAGTCTGAAGGAGACCAGTGTTTTTCAACTTTTTGTGATGAGGTCTTATGGGTGACTTGTGTTAATAATGGGTTGTCTTACACAGGGGAAAAGTAGTCTTTCCCCTTATTGTTTGTTCATCTCCAGATTAAGTTTTAAACTTCTACTTCTGCCTTATTTCAGAATTTGTGTCAGATATAATCAATCTGGGATTTCCTTTACTTTTGAGAATTTGGAGGGCTTTTTAAAAGCACTTATCCCACATGACCTTAAAAGATGAACATGGTAAGCCCTCCTTTCTAAGCCTCTAACCTTACATTCTCAAGTTATGAAGTACATTCAGAAAGAGGAGGAAATAATACAAGAGGCATAAAAATTAGAAATGAAGATAAATTATCATTGTATGTTCTTGGAGAACCATAGAAAATCTCCTGGGAAATAATTTTGAAAAAATAACCAGCAATATACCTTCTTATGAAAATAATTTCCAAAATTAATTAATTTCTCTTTGTATCTATAAGTAATTAGTTAAATGATGAAGGAGCCATGGACTTCATTTATAATAGAATCACAAACAATAAAATTGACAAGAAATGCTCAAAAGTACTTAAAACACCGTTAAGGAGCATCAAAGAAAAGTGGGATTAATCCTTGTCCTTGGGTATCAGGACTTGATAGTGTAATGATGTATGATGTATGCTCATCCTTAACTAACCCTGAAATAAAATAAAATGAAGACTCTCTTTTTTCTCCCTCCCTCTCTCTCTCTCTTTCTTCCATTAGTTCAATTTTATTTATTTGACAGAAAGAGAGAGAGAGTCAGCGAGAGAGAAAACACAGGCAGGGGGAGTGGGAGAGGGAGAAGCAGGCTTCCCGCCGAGCAGGGAGCCTGATGTGGGCCTTGATCCCAGGACCCTGGGATCATGACCTGAGCTGAAGGGAGACGCTTAACCACTGAGCCACCCAGACCCCCCTAATATGAAGTCTTTCTAACTTTCATTTTAAAATGTTTGCATGAAGAAGTAGCCACAGCAATTGATAAAAAGAATATTATTAAAGGGAATTATTCCTATTAAGTTAGTAAAATGCCTTACGAAGCTTACACGTAGGTGTTTGAAACTACTTAATATTAATATTGTTTATATTAGCATATTAATGCAAGATTAGTGAAGAAACATAATAGGGTTCATTAAGAAATATATTTACAAAATTAGCAAAAAATAAATGTGGCATTTCAAATTAGTGATGAAAAATTGATTATTCAATAAATGATACTGGGACAACCTGGAAAAAAATTAATAAAGTTGGGTCCCTATTTTATATCTCAAATCGATACAATTTAAAATAAGTCAGTCACAGAGAAAGGACTAGATGCAATTAGAAAATGTTTTGTTTGGCTTATTGGAAAGAGCATGCTAAGGAAAATGGGAAAACCAAATGCTACAAAAAATAAAAAAGATTGATAAATCGGATTAATTTAAAAATTATGTGGGGAAAAAAATTGCTGTGAGAAAACACCAAACATAAATTGAGGAAAATTTAAATATATATGACAAAGAAAGTTTCCTTCATTTATAAAGCATTCTTGTAAATAAATGGGTAAGATTTTAAAAATGGGTAAAGATAGGGATGCCTGGGTGGCTCAGTTGTTTAAGCATCTTCCTTCAGCTCAGGTCATGACCCCAGAGTCCTGGGATCAAGTCCCACACTGGGTTCCTTTCTCAGCAGGGAGCCTGCCTCTCCCTTTGCCTGCTCTTCCTATTCTGCCTACTGCTCTCTGTTCTTTGGCACGCTCTCTCTCTCTCTGACAAATAAATAAATATTCTTGAAAAAATTTGGGTAAAGATAGAAATAGGCTGTAAACAAAATGAAAGAGAGAGTTTTATAAATGCATGAAAAGTTAGTTGTTCACTCTCACAAACCCTTGGAGGACAATTTCCATAAAATTAAGTAAAGGGGTTCCCAAACACCTGCTTTGTAGCTCTGAAGATGACAGGCCAGAAGGGGCAGGACCTTAAGTCCCTTGGTACACTGTCTACACCGAGTAGAAACTCCACTCCTAGGAATGAATCCCACAGGGACACGTGAGCTGCACAGAATACTCCTGTGAGGACAGTGCTCACGTCCTCATAGTCACGGTCTAGTGCTCTGCCGCTGGCGAGTGCAGAGATAAAGCATGCTACAGTGCAGTATTGCATAGAATGCCTTCCTTTGAAAAGAGAGAGGTGAATCTATTTATTGATAACGAGCACACTGTGCTCCCATCCGAAGTCCCTGAGATGAACATGCACATATACATGCATGTGTGCACACGCTATAATTCTGGAAGGACACACAACAAATTAGTAATAGCATTTCTCACTCTGTGGAAGGGGCTGGGGGCTAAAAATACACAATAATTGTTATTTTTAAACTACATGTATATATTGCTGTTCGGTTAAATACTGGTTTGAAAGGATTTAAAAAACAAAATACAAAACGGTTAATTTTTATTGTGGTAAAAAGCACATAATGTTAAATTTACTATTTTAATGGGCTTTATGTGTTTAAGTATAATTACTGAAGATAATTATATTAAGTTAATATATTAAGTATATTCATGTTGTTGAGCAACACATCTCTAGAAGTTTTTCATCTTATAAAATGGAAGGAGGTCTGAACACACTGAACACCAAGTTCCCCTTCCTCCTCTCCCCAGCACTCAGAAACCGCATTTCAGTAACTGTGTCTAGGACTTTGACTGCCTCAGGTGCTTTGTGTAAGTGGAATCCTATAGCATGAGTTTAGCTGTGGCTGGCTTGCTTCACTCAGCATAAGGTCTTTGAGGTGCATCCATGTTGTAACATGGGACAGGACCTCTTTCCTTGTAATGGCTGCATAATATTCCATTGTCCTGATACACTATCTTTTCTTTATCTGTTGCAATGATCTGAATGTTTGTGTCCCACCTGAAGTCACTGCTCTAACCCAAACCCCCAATGGTGATGATGGTATTAGCAGGTGGACTTCTGGGAGGTGCTTAGGTCATGGGAGCAGAATCCTCTAGAAACAGACAGTGCCTTATACAAGAGGCTCAGGCACATGCCTACCCTCTTCTGCCCTGTGAGGATGCCGTGAATGTGTGTGGCCCAGAAAAGGGTCCTTGCTGGTCATGTTGGTACACCAGCCCCATACTTCCAGCCTCTAGAACTGTGAGCGGTAATTTTCTGTCATTTAGAAGGCACCCAGTCTACATTGTTTTGTTCTACCCACCTGAATGGATTGAGATATCCCTTCATCCATGAATGGCCCCTTAAGTAGCTTCTACCTCTTGGCTAATATGAATAATACTGCATTGAACATGGATGTGCACCTGTTTTTTGGAGATCCTGCTTTGAAGTTTTTTGGCCGTATCCCTGGAAGTGTAATTGCTGGATATGTTTATTCTATTTTACGTTTTTGAGAAAGCTCCAAACTCTTTTCCTCAAGGGCTGCACCATTTTGCATTCCCACCAACAGCACACAGGGGTTCTAATTTCTCATCTACATAGTGTGTTTCTATGGTTCTCTTACCCTTGAGCTTTGTAAGGACAGGTAATCCCCGGTGGACCCTGAGCAGCCCCACACGTCCTTGCTGGGTATGCCAGGAGCGCAAGACCTTGGAGGCCATTATCAGGGTGTATCAGAATAACAACCCTGAGAGCTGAGGGGCTGCCTCCCCAGTCCAGGTTTGCTTCTGCTCACTCTACATGGATCCCCCCAAGCTCTGTGCTCTTGTCCTCTAAAGCAGTAGGACCCTTTGCATCTCTGTGGTTCTCAAGAAGGCATGATGAGCTGACCCCATATTCATGAAGCCACGTCTTCTCTGTTGGGTGAATGGCTCCCAAAACAATGTCATTCCTGTTTTTATTCCTGGATGATTGTGACTTCCATGATGCCAATATTTCCCTGATGGCATTTGGAAACTTCCAGTTACTGACTTCTCTCTTTCATGGTGCTCTGTGCTGGCCTTTCTCCCTGGATTACACCCTTGACATAAATTGTGTTGATTCTAAGATCTACAGGCTAATGGCTACAAGTCATATCATTCCTGCTGTTTTTATTACACATAAAAAATAAAAATATGTTTGCTAATTATTTGAGATAGTCATCTGAAATGAGGATTTAGGCTTGAGTGTCCTTCATGTAAATAGAATCTTAAGCCATCTGTTACTATATTTCTAATACAGGCTTTTTAATGATACAGATAGGAATAAATACTATTCCAATTTAAGGAAAACTTCTTTAGGTGACTTTCATCTTGCACATAAAAGGGCAAGCTTCCTCTAGAATTATAGTACAGAGGCCTGTGTGTATGGAGATGAGTGTGTCTCTGTCCCATTCCTGTCTGCCAGCTGAGCTCCACACTGGAGACACGAGATCTCCTGCCAGCCATAGTCCCTGTGATGCTGTGCTGTGCTCAGAACTCTTTTTACTTTCTTATTCGCATAATCTTTTTCCGTATGCCCTTGAGGATAAATCAGTTAAAACTATCAAAAGAGTCCAGTTTTGAAAAAGAATCCAAGGTCAGACTCCTTTTCCAGGAGGAGAAAGGCAGGCAGCAGATGCCACCAAACTTTGCCTCGTGTCACATCTGTGACCAAGAGAGAAGTTTAAAATCCTCCCCATTTTATGTGCATTAGGCAAAGGCACTTTATTTGGATTTGATCCCATCTTCTATTGTGTATTTTTTAATGGTTTTAATCATTCAAACCCAAGTGGCTTATCTTCCTTTCGGAGTTTTGATCACTGACCAATTCAGTAGCCGCCTTTTTTAAAAGAAGAGAAAATTTTCAGGACCACAGAAAGAGATCCCCTCCACACCCACCACCCACTCCCAGAGCGGGACGCATTTTGCAGTAAGAGCTTTATTACTGGAAGTTCCCACTGAAGGAAGATTCAGACCAGGCAAAAGCTCCTATTTCCTGGGAGGAAATTTGAAGGTTAGCAGAAAAATGTCTCAAATGGAAGGCAAAGTTACTGTGGTAGTACTTCTTTCTGTATGCCCCCAAATAATAACAAGTAAAATGCTCAGTGCATTCATCACCTTGTTGAAGATTTTCTACCCTTAAATTCAATAAATTCATTAATTGATTATTAAGGAGGCACACAGTGAGCTTCTGGCTCTCTTGGAAAACCTGCCTCTCAGACACTCCTGGGCACCTTGAGGTGGGAAGGAATTAAGTCTATCCCTATAAGATATTCCTAGGTACTGTTACTAAGTACCTCAGGCTTAACACAACAGAAATTTATTCTTGCATGAGTCTGGAGGCTAGAAATACAAACTCAAATCTGTTGTCAGGGACATACTCCACCCAGAGGGTCTAGGGGAGAACCTTCCATGTCCTTCTTTTTTTTTTTTTAATTTATTTTTTTATTTATTTTCAGCATAACAGTATTCATTATTTTTGCACCACACCCAGTACTTCCATGTCCTTCTAATAGTTTGATGTTGGTGATTCTTGGGGCCCCTGGCTTGTCGATGGATCACTGGGATGTCTGTGTCTGTCATCAGAAGGCATCTTCCATGTATCTTCTTGTTGTCTCCCCTCTACTCGCATCTGTCTTATAAACCGCCCACCCAGTCGGACTGGATTAGGGCCCATCCCAGTGACCTTAACTTGACTGTTGCAAAGACCAGATAACAAACAGGGTCACATTCACAGGTCCCAGAGCTGGGATTCCAACACATCCCAACAGTGACAATGGCCAGGAAGGACAAAGGCCGCTATAGTCAAATGATAGTTATGCCCTTCCAGTCCGTGAACAGGAGAAGAATTAGGCACAAACAAGTCAGCTGCAAGAGAAAGGGAGCAGAGGACAACAGTCGAAAAGACTGCTGCACCAAGCAACTCCTCAGTCTCGCTTTTATTAGATAGAAACAATAACCAACAGAGGAGTCTATGAAGGTCAAACATTAGTCACACATCTTGTGGACAAACAAGAAGGAGGGTAAAGTTTATAGTTAAACAAGCCCATTCAAAGGACACATCTAACTAACAACAGGTGCTTTTGGGAGGAGAAAGGAGAGACAATGGAAAAAGAAGGCAGGCAGCCGGTCAGCCCTGAGCAGGCTGGGCATTCCTAGCTGCTTGGCTTCCAGGAAGCTGGTGGCGTTCTGCTCTGAGCTAGCTGGGCATCCCCAGCTGCTCAGCTTCAAGGTCATGTATCGTCCTTTCCCCCAAAGACCTGTTGCCAGTATATGTTTTTCTTAAGGCTGTATCTAAATGTGCTTGATAACTACTAAAATCATTCTCTTGCAGTAATACATTGTTCTGAGGGGCAGTTGCAGAGATAGACTTTCTCATTTTGTCTGTTGTGAGCATTTTTTATAAGGGAGGAAGAGCAATAATCTGGAATTCATAGGGAATTTAAGAAAAAATGCTTTTGAAGAATGTGGGAAGATGAGCAAAGAGCACCACAAGTGCAACGTGCAGTGGGACTCAGAGAGGAAAGCGGGTGTGTGAGCCAAGATGATGCCCGGGGCCTGCCACCCAACATTTAGTGAGCATTTACTATGAGCCAGGCGTGATTTCAAGCATTCCAGGTGCTTTATGTCATTTGGTCTTGTTCAGCAGGTGTCTTCACGTTGCAGAATGAGAAACTGAAGCTCCGAGTTGCACAATGGTCAGTTTCAGTGCTACCCTGGAATAGTGTTAGATAAGATCAACATAGTTGTTTATTTTCCTTTTCGCTCTTGTTCTTGTTACCTGATTTGAGATCCATTCCCGGCACATGCAGAAGAAAGCCTTACAGAACAGGGGGAGGAGGCACGAGAGGAAGGCCATGCCCTGGGGGAGGTAGAGGCAGATCTGGGTCCCCCAAGGCTTGGGTTCTGCAAGTGAAGGTGCACCCAAGGACAGTGGTCAGGAGATGTCTGGGCACTTGCTGACATTGGGATCCTCTGTGGCATTCCAGAATGATGTGTTTTGGCTGCTGTCCCAACTTCTCCTGGGCTCGGTTCCTAGAGCTCTGCCATCTTATTCAGAGTTCCCCCACAGTGCCTCTGCTGATGGTTTCTCTCTGGTGGGAGTGAAATGCAGAGCAGCCAAGGCGGTTTCTTCCAGGTTTGCGTGCCAGCAAAGAGAGCTGCTCAGCATTGGGAAAATGCATCGCCTGCCTCATCCTGGGCTGGGGACTTGCTCAGCATCTCAGGGCATCTTGGTTCAGGTAAATACAAGGCAGTGAAGACGGCCATCCTAAACTTGCATCTGGCCTGGACACGGTATCTCTGAGTTCACTTCCCTCTCTGCCTTTCATATCCTTTCTCTCTGAAGCCACTGTCTTAGGAGATCCTCCTATCCAGCCCTTATACCTCTTGTTCTCTGGATCACTCCAAACCTGGAGCCTGATCCTGAAGAACCACTGTAGGCCAGGAATGAATCAGAAGGATAGGGGACACAGGGGAGAGGCAGATGGAAGTTCCCGGCTCCATCACCCCATGCAGAGCCTCAGACGCCTGCCACTTGACTGCCAGTCTCCCCGCAGCTCCTTGGGCAGGGGGCTGGAGAGCACTCCAGAGCCAGGTCTCTCCATTCAGTTCCGTGTCATTTTCAACTCTCATTTTAAGTTTCTCCTTCACACTTTGCTGCTGAATGTGCTTCGGTTTTGCTTTCTGCTTCTTACTCCTGATTTTAGCATTGTGAATCCCAAGTTATACTTTTTTTTTTATTAGACATTTTATGTTTGCCAAAGACAGATTTTGTTACCTCGATCCTACTTAGCCTATTGGGCAGCCTCTGGAGATGACCCTTTCCTGCTTTGCAGTCCCCAAGAAGCCCAGTGGGGACAGGCTCACAACCTTCTGGGAGAGGCTGCTACCTGTTCTTGGATGGGGGGGGGGGGGGGAGTTTCAGTGAGACCTGACTGCTCAGCTGTACGTCTTGCTCCCATGCAAATCATAAGGGGGTGAGAGGGGAAGCCTCTGCTTTTATCCTAATGGAGTCATGGATTGTTAACTTCTGTGTTTCACTGCTCTGTTTGGATTAATGAGTCAGAGTTCATTACCCTGAAGATAAAAGTTGGTGGTAGCTACATCTAGGATAAGAGACTGGGCATTCTGAGCACCTGGGGGGTTCAGATGGTGAAGCTTCTGCCTTCAGCTCAATAATGATCCTGGGGTCCTGGGATCGAGCCCTGCCTCGGGCTCCCTACTCAGCTTGGCAGCTGCTTCTCACTCTCTCCTGTCCCGGCTCATGTGCTCTCTCTCAGTGGGGGCTGGAGAGCATTCCAGAGCCAGGTCTCTCCATTCAGCAGTTCCGTGTCATTTTCAACTCTCATTTTAAGTTTCTCCATGCATTCTCTCTCTCTCAAATAAATTGGCAGGTGAGTCCCATGTCACTGCCATGATGTTGGGGGTGGGCATGGTGGCTGATGCACAAGGTGACCAGGAGATCTGCACTGGGGGGGTGGGGTTGGGTGGGGTTCCCCATCACCCCAGGAAGTGTATGTGCAGGAATTGGGTTTCTCACTGCATCACAAATCAGGCTGGGTCTCATTCACGTTAATGAAGCGCACTTTTTGTTTAAATATTTCTTATTGTGGTAAAACAGACATAACATAGAAATTAACTTTGTAACTATTTTTAAGTAGATGGGTCAATGGCATTAGCATTTTCACATTGTGGTCTCTCCAGAATCCTTGCCATATTGCCAAACTGAACCTCACTGCCCTCTAGAAATGAATTCCCCATCCCTCCCTTTCTCCAGACCCTGGCAACCACCATTCCACTTTCTGTCTCCATGAATTTGACTCATCCGGGCACCTCACCTAAGTGACGTCATACAATTTTGGTCCTTCCGTGATGGGCGGATCTAATGTAGCATAATGTTCTCTAGGTCGATCAGTCCTGGGGCGTGTGTTGAATTCTGATGAATGTTTTACAGTATATATATGCCAGTTCTGCTCATCTCCTCTCCTGGGGGATCCGTGGACTTTTCCACCTTTTGGCTGTAGTGAATAAAATTTCTGTGAATTTGGGTGAACAAATATCTTCGAGACCTTGCTTTCAGTTCTTTTGGGTGTATTCCAACAAGTGCAATTCCTGGATTCTGTGGCAATTCTATTTTTAAGTTTTTGAGGAAATGTCTGCTTTGCTGTGTTACATTCCCACCAGTGCACTGTGGCTCCAACTCATGCTCATCAACACATCTTATTTCCCATTTAAAAAAAAAAAACAACAAACAGCGAGGGCGCCTGGGTGGCTCAGTGGGTTGGGCCGCTGCCTTCGGCTCAGGTCATGGTCTCGGGGTCCTGGGATCGAGTCCCACATCGGGCTCTCTGCTCAGCAGGGGGCCTGCTTCCCTTCCTCTCTCTCTGCCTGCCTCTCTGCCTGCTTGTGATCTCTGTCAAATAAATAAATAAAATCTTAAAAAAAAAAAAAACAGCGAAAGGGTGGGAAGTGGTGTTTCACTGTAGTTTTGATTTGCATTTCCCTGATGACTTCTGATGTTGAGCATCTTTTCATGTCTTCATTGGGCATCTGTATGTTTTCTTTGGATAAATGTCTATTGAAGTACTTTGTGCATTTTAAAATCAAGGTGTTTGATTTTTTCGTTGCTGGGATGTACAATGTTCTTTATATACTACGGATATGAACCCCTAATCAGATAGAGAATTTTCAGGTATCTTCTGTCATTCATGGGTTGCCATTTTACTCTGCTGATGGCATTCTTTGAAGCACAAAAGTTTTAAATGTTGATGTATTTGAATTTATCTATTTTATCTTATGTTGTCTGTGCTTTTAGTGTCCTATCCAAGAAATCATCATCAAATTTAATGTGATAAAGCTTTTGTCCTGTTTTTCTTTGCTAAGAGTTTTTATAGCCCTAGGTCTTATGCTGAGAACTTTGATTCATTTTGAGTTAATTTTTGTATGCGGTATAAGGTGAAGGTCCATTTTTATTCCTTTGCATACTGTTATCCAATTCTCCTAGCCTCATTTGTTGGAAAACCATCCTCTCCCTGTTGAGTAATCCTGGCACCCATGTTGAAAATTATTTGTAGATCCCTTTGCAAAACATTAACATCTTAAAAATATCAAGGTTTCCAAAACATGAACATGGTATAGCCTTCCAGTTATAAGTGTATTCTTTCATTTCTTTCAGCAGCATTTCATAGTTTCAAGTGTACAACTCTGCTACCTCTTGGTTAAGATTATTCCAATGTATTTTATTCTTTTTGCTGTTGTTACACATGAAATTGTTTTCTTAGTTTCCTTTTTAAATTATTCATTGCTGGGGTATTGAATTGCAACAGATTTCTGTATGTTGATTTTGGTCAGCTATCATTGATTAATTCTAAAAGTGTTGTTGTTTTCCTGGAATCTTCAGGGTTTTCTACGTATAAGATCATGCCATCTGCAAACAGAGATATTTTTACTTATTTCTTTCCAATTTGGATTCCCTTTCATGCCTAATGGTTCTGGCTTGTACTTCCAGTATTATGCTTAGTAGAAATGACAAAATCTGGCATCCCTGAATTGTTCCTGATCTTAGTGGAAAAGCTTGTAACCTTTCCCTGTGGGGTATGATACTCACTGTGTGTTTTTCATATAGCTCTTATTATGTTGACATAGTTTCTTCTATTCATAGTCTGCTGAGTGCTTTTAGCATGAAAACGTGCTGAATGTTGTCAAGTGCTTTTTCTGCATCAGTTGAGATGATCATGTGACTTACCCTTCCTTTTGTAATGTGACCTATGACACTGAATGGTTCTTGTGTATTGACTCATTCTTGCATTCCAGGAATTAATCGCACTTGGTAATGGTGCATAATCCTTTTCATATGCTACCAAATTCAGTTTGCTAGTATTTTGTTGACAATTCTTGCACTGATTTTAATCAGGGATGTTGGTCAGTAGTTTTATTTTCTTGTAGTATCTCTGGATTATGGAGTAATGCTGGCCTCATTGAATGAGTCAGGGAGTTCTCCTCTTCATATTTCTGGAAATGTTTAAGAGCATTGGTGTTGGCTCTTCTTTAAATATTTGGTAGAAATCACCAGTGAAGCCATCAAGTCAGGTATTTTTCTTTGTAAGGAGACCTGATGACTGATTCAGTAGCCTTACTTGTTATGGATCTGTTCATATTTTCTATTTCTTTTTGGGTTAGTCTTGGCAAAATTTCATATTTCTAGGAATTAATCCATTTCATCTCAGTTATTCAATTTGTTACTATACAGTGTTCACAGTATTCTCTTATAACCCTTCCCTGTCTATAAAATCTGTTGTAATGACCAACTTTCATTGTTGCCTTTAGCTGTTTGATTATTCTCTGTTTTTTTAATTAGTCAGTGTCGCTAAGGGCTTGTCAGTTTTTGATTTTTGAAGACTCAACTCTTGATTTTGTGGATTTTCTCTGTTTCTATTTTCTATTTTGCTTATCTTGTTTTGTTTATCTTATTTTATTCTCTATTTTGCTAATTTTTATTATTTTTTTCCCTTCTGCTAGCTTTTGATTTCATTTGTTCTTTTTTTCCTAGTTCCTTACGGTGTAAAGTTAGGTTGCTGACTTTGAGATATTTCTTCTTTTTCAATGTAAGCATTGATAGTTATAAATTTCCCTGTTAGCACTTCTTTTGCTACACCCCATAAATTTTGCTAGGTTGTGTTTTCATTCCCATTTGTCTCAATAAATTTTCACATTTCCTTTGTGATTTATTCCTTGACTTATTTGTTGTTTAAGGTAATGTTCAATTTCCACATATTTGTAGATTTTCCAGTTTTCCTTCTGAAACCTTTCTGGTTTCATTTCATTTTGATCAGAAAAGATATTTTTCACGATCCCCACCTTTCTGAATTTTTTAAGACTTGTTTTATGGGCTAACATCTGGTCTATACTGGAAAATGTTCCATGTCTTTTCGAGAAAAGATGTGTATTCCACTCTTGTTGGATGAAGTATTTTGTAAATCTCTGTTGTGACCAATTGGCTTATAGTCTTGTTGAGGTCCCCTAATTTTTACTGATCTTCTGTCTGATTATTCTGTTTGTTATTGAAAATGTGGTATTGAAGTCTCCTTCTTTTATTCTAGATCAATCTATTTCTCCTTTCAGTTTTGTCAGTTTGATATGTAGGTGCTCTGATGTTGGTTGCACATTTACTTATAATTCTTACATCCTCTTGGTGAATTGACCTCTTATCATTGTATAATGTTCTTCTTCATTGCTTGAAACACTTCTTGCCTTAGTCTGTTTTATCTGATATTAGTATACCCAACCCTGGTCTTTTGGTTACTAATTGCATGGAATATCTTGTTCTACCCTTTTTACTTCCCAATCTATTTAGATGTAAGGACACATCTAAAATGAGAATGTTATAGAGAGAATAAAGTTGGATCCTGGGTTTTTTTGTTTTAGTTTTTTGGTATAATTCCGCCAATACAGGCCTTTTGATTGGGGAACTTAATTCACTTACATTTAAAGTGGTTACAGGTAGAATGGCCTACTATTGGCATTTTGTTATTTGTTGTCTTTAAGTCTTAAAAGTCTTGTTCCTCCTTTATTGTATTCTTTTGAATTTAATTTTTTACTCATTTTGATTTAACTTTCATTTTCTTTTCTGTAAATTCTATGAATATTTTCTTTGTGATTTCTATGGGGATTACATATAATATCTTAAAGTTATAATAACCTGTTTTTACCTGATATTTAACTTTATTGCATACAAAAACCCTTCTTTTAGCTCTTCTACCTACATATTATTTATTTGTTTATTTATTCACACACACTTTACCTTATTTACATATTATATCTTTATATATTTTGTACTTAGTAACATAGATTTATAAGTATTATATATACTTAAATATATACTTATGGCTATTTGTTGCTGATCTTGTAGAAGAATAAAAAGTGGAGTTATAATGGATGTCAGTAATTTCTCAATAAGAGTGGAAAGGAGTAACAATCCAAAAGTATAATAATACTTGGCTAGTTTTTGTATTTGTCCATGTACTTGTCTCTCCTGGAGAGACAAGTTACTCTGTCTATTAATTTTCTGATATTTTCATATGGTTTTGAGTTGCCATCTAGCATCCGTAATTCCAACTTGATAGACTTTCTTTAGCATTTCTTCTATGGCAGGTCTAGTGGTTATGGACATTCTCAGTTTCTGTTGTTGATCTGGGAATGTCTTTCTTTATCACTCATTTTTGCAGGACATTTGCCTAATGTTGAATTCTCCCTGACCTGTCTTTTTGCCTGAGGAACCCACTGATAGTTTTACAGAGGCTGCCCTGTATATGATGAGCCACTCTTCTTTTGGTGTGGGTCTGTTTGTGTTTATCCTACTTGGCATTTGTTAAGCTTGTATTGCTGTATCCTCGACTTTCCTCAGACTTGTGAAATGCATGGCCATTACTTCTCCGCCTTTTTCTCGGTCATTTCTCCCCTGCATGTCCCATAATTTCTATATTGGTCAGCTTGATGTTCTCACATCATAAGTCTCTCAGGCTTTGTTCACTGTCCTTTTTTTCTCCTTTTACTCTTCGGTCTCAATAGTTTCAAGGGACCTGTATTCAAATTTGCTGAGCCTTTCTTTCTGTTTGCCTCTGCTATTTAACCCCTCAAATGATTTTTTTTCAATTCAGTTTTGTATTTTTCATCTCCAAAATTTCCATTTGTTTCTTTTATTTTTTTTAAGGATTTTACTTATTTATTTGACAGACCAAGATCACAGGTAGGCAGAAAGGCAGGCAGAAATGGGGAGGAGGGTAGCAGGCTCCCTGCTGAGCAAAAAGCTGGATGCATGGCTCCATCTCAGGACCCTGGGATCATGACCCAAGCTGAAGGTAGAGGCTTTAACCCACTGAGCCACCTAGGTACCCCTCCATTTGATTGTTTCTAATAATTCTAAATTCTTTGTAAATATTCTCATTTTGCTCATATATTTTCTTGATTTCCTTTATTTCTTTTGTCCACTTTTCCTTTAGCCTTTAGAGCACATTTAAAGCAATTGTTTTAAAGCCATTCTCTAGTAAGTCCAAAGCCAATGTTTCTTTTGGGATGTTTTCTGGAGATGTATTTTGTTCCTTTGAATGAGGCATATTTTACTTCTTCTTTGTATAGCTTGTGATCTCTTATTGAAAACTGGATATTTTAAAAAACAGCCCCCTCTCCCAGGCTTTGCATACTGGCTTCATGCAGGGGAGACCCTTGCTTATCAGCCTGGCATGCACTTTTTCTCATACCTGTGTTATCCCTACATCTGTGCACATGCTCTCTTCCCAGGTCTCCCATTGATATGGCTGCTTTTAATGTCTTCCTCTGTAAGGCTCACACCCTTGCTCATTTTAGGGATGTTAGCTGTTCTATTGTATTTCTCAATCTATAATCACTTGCCCCAGATGTCTGTGTCTGTAATGACCTTTAGGATGGTTTTCACAAGTTGTACCTGCTGCTTCCAGTGTTTTCCCCCCTTCTGAACCATGAGCCACTTTTGGTTGTCTGAACTCTGTGTTGGGTGTCCCAAGACCAGTCCCTCAGGTATCCCCTAGACAGGTTAGAAATCAAAGGGTCCCCGATTAGTCCACTTTGCTCTCTCTGGTTTGCAAAGGGGCCTAGCTTATGGTGACTACTGTACTCAAGGTGTTCTGCCCAGCACGGTCATGGAATTTCCTGCCCTGCCACATGTGGCTCCTTTTTGATCAAGCACTCACTTGGTTGCTGTGACTCTGTGGCCATTCCCATCGTTCCCAAAGGTTATTTTGGTCAGTGTCTAGTTGTTTTTGGTGTTACTGTGGAGGGAACAGGCCTGGAGTTTTCTTGTGTGTCATCTTACTGACATCACTCTCCTGAATTTTTAAGTAAGTTTTTTAAAGTATCCAGTCTATTTCAAAATGTGCTGGTGCATACATGTTCGTGTTCTGTTATTTACATCTCCCAGTTTCCATATTTTTAAAATGAAAACACAGTGTGCGTGGGTTCCCGTCACTGCTGGAAGAAGAAGTCTTTACCCTGTCAGACTGATATGTGTGATGCCTAAGAGGACCTTTAAAACGATTGACCGTGTGTGAGTGGAGAGGCTCCTCCTTGCACATATATGTGCCTCCTGCACTGAGGGCTGGTATCCGTCTCTCCAGTTGCTGCTGGAAACACCATGTGTCTGGACACTCATAGCATGAAAGGGCACTGCCAAGGCTCCCGGGAACCAGGGATCATCACACTGGTGCTCAGGCCGTGATAGTTACTGTAATAACACACTGGCAACCAGAGCAGCCTTCCCTCCTCAGGGGAGGTTTATGGACAGTGTGTGACACTGACGGAGAGCAGGAACCCCACCTGGGACACAGCACTCAGGCTCCTTCCATGTCCCTGCTGACCCCCAGCCATGTCCTGTGTACTTCTATCACTGGCTCTGCAAAGCCCCTCTGCCCTTCCCTCCAGCCCATTTTCAGGCACCCATACTTCCCATTTCCTATGAGATGTTTTCTGAGGGCCAGCTGGATGTGACCGTCACCCAGGGTGGGGGGAAAACAGTGCCATCTTGAGGACTCACTAAATTACTTTTGTGGAGCACATCCTCACAGCCCAGGGACCCCAACAAGTGCAGCAGCGAGGCCACTGGCAAAGAAGGGACAGGTCCACAGGCCCCCTCTCAGGGCCCTCTCCAGGGCACCTCCTCCAGAGGAAGGAAGGACAGTCTTCTCTCTGACTTCAGGCTGTGGAGGGTCAAGGACTCGGGATCCACGTGAGTCTCTCAGGGTGCAGGCCCACCCCCTGGGATCCCTGGGTGAGCTGCATCCACATGAGAAGATGGGGACCCTGCTTCACGTGGCCCCCACCCATGCCCAGCTAGTCACTGGAGCTCTGCCAGATGTTGACTTCACAGCAGCTAGTTGGAAAAGAAGGGAAACTCAACAATGACAAAAGCCAGGCTGGACACCAGGAGGCACACCACCTTGCAACTTTCCAAAAACTGGTCTCACTCCATTTCACTCAGTCCTGATCACTAATTAGCTCCATTTCAGATACAGTCTGTAAAGATAGATTCCCAGCCCAGGTTCACAGCAGCCCCATTCCCCTCCCTCAACCAGGCCCTGCTGGGTCATCCCACTGGAGCAGGTGCTGGTCTGCACCCTGAAGCCTCCCTGGGTTCTCCTTGTCTGGGGACTGCGTCGCCCTTCTGGCTCGGACACTCAGTACCCCTCACAGTGCGACATCCTGACCCGGTTTGCAGGTTCGTCCCCTGGCCAGCCCATGTCCTAAACATCCTCCCGTGTCCTGGGGGCAGCCTGCCAGCCCCCTGTGTCCTCCTTCCAGCTCGGTTTCTTCCCTGCAGATGTGCCCTGCCCATGTCATCCCTGCTCTGGTGGCCTCGGTCTAAACTCTGTGCTGTGGAAACCCTGCATACACTGCCTCCTCCTCCAGGGAGTACTCCCTGACTTCGGACCAATGCACCTACTGTATTTCGCTGTGGACCCCAGGCTCTGGGGCTCCCAATCTGTTGTGCTGGCTCCTGGCCCACAGCCCTGAGAGTCTGGCCCCGGCCTCTTGCACTTGGTGTCCGGTATGTTTTCTCACCCATCAGTCATTGGAATCTTGTAAGGAACGTATTTATTGCATTTTCAGGTATCCTAAAGTTTCGAAGGTATCGAAGTTTCTTGGTGTTTTAAGAGACTGTGGCAGAAGTATGACTTCTTCTGTCTCAATCATTTGCAAGGTCCTCCTTTTAGTGTATTTTACACAATCGGAATTGACTAGTCACAAGCCCCGGCTGATGGTCATGAGAACAGGGTCAGTCATGAGCAGGGAAGCAAAGAATTGGGGCAGAGAGGAAATGAGCTGTTGTGATCCACTGTGCAGGAAACGGGCTCTCTGAGTTCATCAGGCATCTAGGCTGCAGGACACCTTCTAGAATTCTGGTTTAGTGAGTCGCTTAGCTTTCCCAGACCACATGTATTTGTAATGAAGATTCTGTTTTCTGCCAATACCACTGTGTTGTGAGTGGTGGAGGTTAGTCCTTCTTGTGGGGTGTTTAATGTTTAAGGTGTTTGTGTTTAATGTTTAAGGAACATTCCATCATGGTTGTGGAAGTCACGCACAGGAAAGCTAAGAAATGACTGGACTTGTTACTCAGGTGCTAGGGCAGGAGGCACAACAGGCACTCCTTGCTGGTGGCCACATGGCATGCGGGCCCAGGAGGTGACTGTATCCAGCAAGTGCAGACCTGGACCACTGAGAACCCCTGGGAAGCTCCCTGTATTTCAGGTTGGGATGGCCACAAAGACTTGAGGGGATTTCACTGTTACATTTGGAGTCCCTGGGTTACAGACCGGGGAAGGTGAGATGGGGACCTTGTGACAGAAGCCAGCCTGACCATCCTGGTGGGCCCAGGAGGGGGCTCACAGCCTCTGCCTGGCGATGTTGAGTCATCAGGGAGAGAGGAAATGCTAACAATTTATGATCAGTCTTCACCCTGTATTCTCATTTTCAACCTTACTTTCCTTCTCAGGTAAGAGAACCAAGACTCTGGTACTGCCCTGGACAGTTCCAAAATATATAAACAGTCTTTCATCACCTGAATCTGACAGAGAGGATACATTTCAGTTCATTAATGGTGATGTGGGACTGAGATTTGTGCATTCTGCTGAGGCTCAGGGGTCTGTGGTGTCCACAGGGCCCTGGATCCCAGCTCCTGACCACCTTTCAGACTCTGTGCATCTGTTACTCTCCGAAAGAAAAGGACACTGCATCTTTCTGTTTTTGTTCCTTCCTTTACTTCTTCCTACCTGGCCTGGTTCCACAAATCATTGCCCATGGGATTCCTGTGCTTTCCTCTTAGTCTATAAATCACAAGCACCCCTTCCCTCCTCCATGGTGGGGGCTAGCCAGGGCATCACTGTCCCTTCGATTTTGCATGGAAAGAGTGGAAGTCCATGAAAAGTCAAAGATGTAGGCATGGACACTGCAGGACAGTTGAACTCTGCATTAGAGCTAATTAACAGATACTGTTTTCTTCCCTGGTTCGCCACTGCCTCACTAAGATGACATGTATGTCACATGTGGGCAGAAGGCTCTTACAACCCTAGTTTGTAGCAGCCACCACTGTGTCCTGGGAGTGGGTGGCCCAGAGCTGAGGTGGGGTGCTGCCCTGGCAAGAGGGTGGGGGCATGGAACCCAGGGAAGCAGTGCTGAGCATTCTCTCGGCCATTGATCTTCCCTGTTACTACTCTGTGGGCAGATCATGTGGTCTCCAGGTCTCTCCAAGTAGGTCCAGCTGAGAAGCCAGAATCCCAGAACACAGACCCCCAGGAGTCCGGTAAACTGTTGGCGACACAGAGCAGGGCAAGTAAGCCCAGTGATGGGACAGGCAGAGCCCCCACAGAAGCATCTGTGGTATTATGGTCATTCACCAATGCCCAGGAGTTTAAAGGACAGCAGAGAGAGCCAAGATTCCACATCAGAAGAAGCCAGGGACATCTGGAGGAGAAAGGTACAGCTACAAACTAGGGGGTTGTAAGTTTTGAATGAAGGAAGGACGGTCTTTCAATGCTCATGGGAAGGAGTGCCAGAATTTTCTGCCTTTCTTTCCATGCAAAGCAGGCCTGATGAAGAATCTTGAAGGCTTAAGTGAGCCTTCAAGAAACAGGCATTGAATGGAAAACACCACCCTTGTATCAGGACACCCAAGCACACTTACATCACTTTCAGTGCACAGCGTTCTCAAAAACACAAACTAAAAGTCTTTGAGACATGAGAATGGAATGAGAGAATTATATCTTTTAATATTTCCACAATATTTGAAGTGGGTTTGTAGAGTGAAAAAAGGTAGTGAAATTAGAAGTAAAACAACCCAGGACAGAAATCTGATAGAGACTGCACACATTCATGAATCTGTCTGACCCCTAACAAGCTTAGCTTGGGAGGTATGGAGCGTTTCCTACATTAGAATCATAATTATAATTCTTTAAATTGCCCACTTGATCACAGTACAGAACATTTTTATGGCTTCACTTGAATGCTCACTTAAGAATTTTCTCTGAAATGTATTCAGAGCAGAGACAGTTAAACATAAAAGTGAGGTGTTGCAAGACCATAATACTGACTCAGGAATAGTTGGGGTAGAAACCACTGCCACTGGCTCAGCCTTTCTGCATGTTACATTTCTTTGTTTGTTCATTTGTTTTTTGGGGAGTTGTAAGTTTTGAATGAAGGAAGGATGGTCTTTCAATGCTCACGGGAAGGAGTGCCAGAATTTTCTGCCTTTCTTTCCATGCAAAGCAGGCCTGTGAGGGACTAAGCTGTATCTTTCTCCTCCAGATGTCCCTGGCTTCTTCTGATGTGGAATCTTGGCTCTCTCTGCTGTCCTTTAAACTCCTGGGCATTGGTCAACTCTTGTCATGGGTTCTGTCTTTTAGTCAGAGTTTGTAGGGCTTTTAAGCCCATCTGTCCGAACCCTCCACATGCTGACATGGGTAGTTGTGGCATGAGACAAAGGGTAGTTTGAAGGCATGAGACAGATGAAGGATTGACCTAAGACATACAGTCACTCAGCACCCTAGTCTCAATGTCTCTTTTTTGGCGTTTCCCCTGAGAATTCCTACTTAGTGTTTCCATGACTCAGCAGTCCTATTTGGTAGGAAAAGCAAGGAGCATGTGTAGATAAAACCTCCTGTCAGTAAGTCCATTCCTCCCAGCAAGTGCCCTAGTATGGGGGACATTGTTCCAGAAACCTTCCACCCTTGGTCTCAGGGGCAGGCCTCTCCGTGATGACACCTTGGCCAAGAAACTTTCCAGACCTCAACCTGTTTTTCTTTCTTTCCATAAAAAACAGCCTGATTAACCTTAACACACAGTGTCATGGCATGAATTTCTTGAGATCCTGCTTAAAAGGAAAAAAAAATCACATTTAGTGTCCTGGAAACAGTCAGATCTCAACACAGGTGGGCCCTTTTCTTTAGTTCTCTGTGTGCTTCAAGCCCCACATCATAGTTTACCCCATGATTGCAAAGTCGACGTTGCTTACGTGTATCATCCTTCTCTGTAGCTGATCACTGCTGTCTTGCTTTCTTAGCATTTACATGAATGAGATAAATCTTTTATTCATGTGTAGAAAATATTATGTATTATATTGGCATTTCTGAAATGTTTGTAGGAAATTTCTGAAATGTTTGTAGGAAAGTTTTGTGATAAAACGTGGGAAGATCCACTCTTAGATGAGGGAGAACTTTCTTCTAAAGCTTTGTCTAATGTCTGTGAAATAATCCAGAAGAGAGGTGACAAGAAGCAATCTTGTTTTACAAAGCAGACAACAGCAAGAAACTTTCCTGCTCTTCATCAGTCACATGGATTGATTCCTTTGAAGGTGGGAGTGGTTAGGGGCGTGGCTAAAGGAGGGGTTAGAGAAGTCGTTGGAGGAGGGGTTGGGGAGGGGTTAGGGGAAGTGGTTAGAGGAGCAGTTAGGGGGGAGGGTTAAAGAAGGGAGTTAGGGTTGTGAGCGAGGTGCTCTAAGCCAAGGTCCTGACTCAGGGCTTCATGAGGAGGAAACCCTCCACAAGCACAGAACATCACCATCATTACTATTTTGTGAATACTTTGGAATGTATTTTCTCCTCTCTTGCGTACTTCAAAAGTTAGTTCAAAAATCTCGGGAGCACCCAGCTGGCTCAGTCAAGTAAGGCACCAACTCTCGGTTTCAACTCAGGTCCTGATCTCAGTTCCTGAGAACTGGTGGTCCCAGGCTCACTGCTCAGTGAGGAATCTGCTTGTCCTTCTCCCTCCCTCTTTTGCTCCTTCCCCATGCCCCTTCCCCCCAATAGATAGAGTCTAGAAAACAAAATTTTCAGTTAATGTAAATTTCACAAAATTTTGGAAACCGATGGTCTTTCATTACATAAGTGGCCAAACACCATCCGAAATGGACTGCGAGGATGTATAGCAAAACTCTGTCACGGGGGGAGGTGTGGTCCGTAGTGGTGTGCACACAAGCTTCCAGGGGAGATTCCCATCATAGGAGTCAGTTTGCTGGATGCCTGCCCTCAGGACGCCCTCCCCACTCCCCTGTTCACACCGGGGCTTTCATGGCCCCTGCCATGGTGTTTGTCACAGCCCAACAGCAATAGCTGCCAGGTATCTCTTAGTATGGGATGGGCTTGGTCTCTGGGTGTTTCTGAGAAGGCCTTGCTGTCTACAACGTGGATGATCATAAGTAATGGTATCATGATAAGCAGAAATTTAGCCCCTGCCCCTGTGAGTCTCTGGCAGAGATCTCGTGTAGGGTCGTGCTGAGGTGTCTCTGTGGAGTCTCTGTGTGGGTATCTGTCAGAGGTCTCTGTTAGAGTTCTCTGTGCACTGTCTCTGTGTTGGATCTCTGTATGGGTCTCCATCAGAGCGGTGTGTGGGGGACCCTGGACGACAGTGTTGGGTAGGGAGCAGACACGCGGGGGGTGCGGGGCTCTCCTAGACTCCACCTTCCTTCTGGACACATCCCTTCCATCTGAGGGCCTCCTGCCCCTCCGGGCTCTAGGGTAACCAAGACCAGGAGCCAGGCTACTCCCTTGGCCTGAGTACCCACCAGTCCCCTGGGAGCCATCCTTGGGTCACACGTGTACATAAAGGTCACAGACCACAAGTCTGTCTGGAGCCCCCAGTCCTACAAGCTTATCAAATTATGCAGAAATTAACTTCTCTGCCTGAAGGCCTTGCTGCCTCTGGGCACCTGGCAGTCTGTGTGGTAGCTCAGGTGGCTTCTGTACAACCCCCACACCACTCCCTCAACCCCCCCCACCCCGGAATTGGCAGCTGCAGTGGGGCGCAGACCCTGCAGGGACAGCCGCAGGACCTCTAACTTCTCCCCTCTGGGCCCATAGGTGGCAGTGGGACACCAAGGGTCTTCAGTCCTCATATCAGGCATGGGCACACTCTGTCACTTGACCTCATTCCTGGCATCCCACCCTAAGTATATGGACCCCTGCCCACAGCCACACTCCCTCAATCCCCCAAGAGGGGAAGGGGGTGCTGGTGGGCAGGCCCCTTCAGTGGCCTGGGTCTGGGAATACGGGTCCCTGGGGATTTCTGTGGCAGGCCCCACACACCCTCAACACTGGTTCAAGTTTGTGCCTTGCGGCTCTGTGTGAGAAGAAGGGCTGAGGGAGCTAAGATGGGATTCCCTGGGGTGAGAAGGCTCCTGGGGTGGCCCTCCTCTACTCGCTGCAGGAGACTGCGGGGGGGGTGGGGCAGGATTTCTCACCTCTGCCCTCAAGGCCAGCCTTGTGTCTCCCAACTGCAGGCCCAACTCTGACCTAGGATTCCATCTTCCTAAAGCCTACGCAGGATTTCTGCCTTGGCAAACCCTCCCTAAAGCCACACAAGCTCCAGGTGGAGGGAAAGCAGGATGGGCAGAGCAAGGTCCCTGTCTGGGTCTTGTTCACCTTGTCATGGAAACTGAAGGAGAGGGAGGAAGGGAGCAGGGTGGACCCCCGAGATAAACCGTCCTCCAAGGCCCCATTCATTCTGGAAGCCAAAACAGGTCCTCAGGGAGAGCAGACCCTGATCCTTCCCTCCCAACGCAGCAGGGCACACACAGAGGCCAGCGCCACTCATGAGGGAAAAAAAAATAAAATTATTTTGGGGAAGCTAAGTAACTGTGGTATGAAGAAGCCATTAGCCCATAGATGATGTACTAACATGAGGAAAAAAAAGTTTTTATCTGCACCGTTTGTGTTTTTTCTTGGAGGAAAGTTGTCCTGCTGGGAAAGGCATGAGAAGCATACACTGGTTGGCCAGGTGAACTGTCTTTTTTAAGGAGGCAGCGCCTGGGTCAATGGGCCTGCAGGGTGGGGCCTGAAGGGCCCGGCACCAGGGACCTCATTCTGGCAGGGTCTGCTCGGGCACTCTGGCACCCTGGTGGGGAAGGGCCACCAGGTATAGTTGTGGCCCCTGGGGGTGCCCTGTGGACTTGCTGTCTCCCTCATGACTCTCCTCTGCTCTTGGTAGGAGAGAACCCTGTGATAGCAGACATTGGGGTCTGCTGAAGCCTGGAGATCCTTTTTGCACCAGCCGACCTCCAGGACCCTGAGTCCCTGGTAAGGCAACATTTTCTCCTCTACGATATGCCCAACAGCCCTCACGACCACCTGAGCCTCCGCAGAAGCACTGTCCATGGCTGACCTGCCCATGACTTGTCCCTGGCCCTGGGATGATGAAGCCTTGCCCTTTTGAAGGGAATCTTTCCCTCTGCCTCTACTGGGAAAGAACCACTGGAGCAAGTGCATTATCCTTCTCCTGAATAGTTTTCCGGAGGCGCCTTCTCCTTCTTCAGCAAGCTCTCACAGGCCTTGCTTCCCGAGGCCTCTCCTGACTCCTTGCTCTGGACTGGACGTCTCACTTCAGTGATCTGGAGGAGCTTCATTTCTGAAAACTCTTTGGCAGGCTCTCTCGAGGGGGACCTCCAGGAGCTCGCTCTCCTCTCACAGGGGACACATGACCTGCTCAGGCTCTTACACTGGTGCTGCAGTCCCAGGGGTCCTAGCTGCCTGTGGGGGCTCTGGTCACGGGATCTTTTGCCATGCAGCACCTCGGAAGTAAATGTGTCTTCACTGGACCTGCTCTGGAAGCTAGACAGAGATCCCTGAGAAGCCAAAATGTCAGCAGCGAGGAACATGTTGGACTGACTCTTGAAGGAGACTCTCCATCGCACAGTCTTGAAGGAGGACCCCGGCTTCACGAGGCCGGTTCTCTGACTCCAACTTCTGGGACTCCAATCCCCTGCACCGTACCTCAAGGTGTAGCTCTTCGAGGTCTCAGGTGACCAACTTTGTACATTGCAAGGGACTGTCACTTTTCCCTGAAGACCCTGAACTTCTCAGCTTGCCACGGAGGCCTTGGTTGTTGGCCAGCACACAGGATTCTAAGGTGACTCCCCAGGCAGGGGCCTCCTTGAACTCCCCCACCTCCCCAGGATCGTTGGCACTCAAATTCTGGGGCTTTAAGTTGAGCTCTAGCATGGTCATGTCCCGTGAGGCCAGACCCCCATTCACCCTCCTTAGCTCCTTTGTGGCCATTGCTGGACTTGGACTTGACTCCAAGTTGCTGTTCATAAGTGTTTTAGAGGCAGTCTCATTGTGCCAGATTCTTCCCACAAAGCTGTATGTGAAGGTCCGAGAAGGTGGCCTGGGCCCCTGTACAGCTAGAGGGCCACCCCCAGGTGAGGTCCCTTCCAGAGCCTGCTGGATTTCCTCACACGTAGGCTGGGGAGCACCAAGGGGACCCCCCCCAGGTGGGGTAAGACTCTTTCATCACCTCTCCTTGATAGGGCTGAGAAGGATTTCCCACGAACTTGGTGCCTAAGCCAGCCTTGGATATGCAGGTGGCTGAGCGGGAAGGGAAGGACTGGAAGAGGAGGAAGCCCTTCTTCAACTTGAAGAGGTTTATAGTGTTGAGAACCTTGAGGGGGAGGCCCCAACGGTGCTACACCCTGAGCCTTTTGATATGTGCTTCTAGCATCCGCTGAGCATATGGACTGAGGATGGAGAAGTCGTGGGAGGGCTCCCAGCACTTGGAAAGCGCTGGCTTTCCAGGTTTCCCATGAGGGCTTGGCTTTCCGGGAAGGTCCGAGGCGTGGTGGGCAGCAAGCCTGGAAGGATGAACATCCAAAGGCATCTGACCCTCTCTGAACTGCCCCAACTTTCTGAAATGGGCTCTCAGGTCTTTCTCTACGTGCTTCTCATCTGTACTGCTTGTGGAGGGCTTCATGTCTGTGTCTGACTCCTCAAGATTTCTTCCTGGAGCCTTCTCTGGAGAGCTCTCTGAGCCCTTGTGTAGATCTTTCCGGATCCTCCCTGCACTGGACCTTGAATCCATGCCCAGTCTTTTTCCTGGCACGGTCCTTCCTGGGTACCTGGACCCAGTCTTCTGTGTGGCCTGGCAGCTTCCACTCGTAGACTCAGACTCAGCCTTGGGACTGTGCCAGCTGTGTGCCTGGGGAACCTTCTGGAACTCTTGGTGAGGCTGTATCTCTAGGGATAGCTGGATCCTGCAGGGTGGGCCCCTTCCTTGCTTCATGAGCCTCTTCCAAAGGTGTCAATCCGGTTGCTCCCAGAGCTCAGAGTCGATCAATTCTCCAGGAAGGACAGAGACTGACCCATGGCCCTCGGGGGCCTGGCCACCCTGCAGAAGGTCAGGAGGACCTTGGGTAAAGACTTGCTGAGATCTTTTCATCATAGGGGGTACCTTGCCCCTTTCTAGTTGCCTCTCCAGAAAGTGACATTCCAGGTTTTGAAAAGTAGTTGGCATGTAAGACAGTGTCTTCTGGGCTACAGGGCAAGACACCTCATACCTCCCCATCTCGGGTGGCAGAGAGGAGCTTCCAACTGGGACAGAGGGTATAGGGCCTGCCTGCATCTGGGGCTCAGTTAGGGGTGGGAGCTGGACTGATCCAGAGGGAGGGGCTTGGGATGAGTCAGAGGGAGGGGTTGGGGCTGAGATGGAAGAAGGGGCAGGGTATGGGACAATCTCAGGGTCAAGGGTTGGGGCTGGGCCAAAGGGTCATTTAAGTCGTGGGTCAGGGAGAGGCGTGGAGCCATGTTGCCCTGAATCTGGAGTGGCAAGGCATGAGAGAGCTCATTGAATATGACAGACGGGAACTCCAGTGGGGGATCAGTCACCCTGACAGTGGCCACCAGGGACTCGCTGTGCAGAAAGGGGAGACCCCAGAAGAGCTAGAGGCATTTCTTCTCTAAATTGTCCCTTGGAATCTTGGGACATGGGGGCTTCTCAGGACCAAGCAGCTGTTTTGCTTTGCCCCTCATGATCCAGAAGGACAGGTGGCCCATGGTGTCCTGCCCATCACCTGGGGACTTGAACATTCTCCCGGAAGAGGTCAACTGGTATTTTGACCTTTCTTTCTTGTCCTTCTCCCTCCAAGACCTCAGTTCTTTTCTCTTGGCAATGAGTATTTCCAGAAGCTTCTGGACATCCAGGTTGATGGAAGAGGGGGATCCTAGTCTCTTCCTGTCTGTGTGTGGAGTCTCCCCAGAACAAGGCTACTGGTGGGCCATGGGACAGAGGCGCTTGACAGGACTCCAAGCGTGTTGAAGTGGACAGGTTCCAGGCATTGTCAGCTGCCTGCCACCAGGACAGGGCCAAAATGGGGCAGTGTGAGCGGCCCAGGCCCGAGATGGCTGGGACAGGAGAAGTTGACCTGTCAGCTGACCAAGGCATGTGTAGAGCCGAGCTCTGTGGGATGAGGCACGGCAGGGGTGCCCTTGAGTCACACTGAGGAAGAGTCAAAGGAGAGTCTGGCCAATCTGGGGCCAAGGAGGCTATCAGAGGCCCAGGGGAGGTCTCTGAAAGAGAGAGACATGGTGGGGAAGGGGGAAGAGCAAGTGGCTGGTGTGGAAAGCCATCCCGGGGGAGGAAAGGCTCTCCTAGCCAGGAAGTAGTCAGGAAGGAGTGTGAAGCAATGGAAATTGAGGAGGTCATTGGTCCTGCTAACAGGGTAGAGGCCAGAGGCCGAGGGGACACCATCACTGGAGTTAGGGCAGGTGATGGGGCCAGAGCGGGAGAGGCATCTTGCAGAGGCTCCCTGCATGGCTGATGGGCTCCAGCTGGCACCCCTTGGCGCACCTACCCAGGGGCTGCTTGTCGTAAGAACTGGTGAAAGCCCCTCTGGTCAGAGAGCCTCTCCAGGTGGCTGTGGGAGACAGGAGGCATGAGCTGCCAATGTAGCAGTTGGGCCCAGGAGCGGACCCCACAGCCCTACACGCACACCCCCACATCACAATGTTCCTGCTTTCCCTCAGCCCGGGGCTTTGGTCACAATCAGTCCCCACGGGTCCTCCCAGTCCCCGCAAACAGCCCCAGAAGCTGTTCCCTGCAGCCTGGGGATCACACTGTAGACTCAGAAGAAGAGGGCATATTCTTTACCTTTCCAGAAGGGAGAACAGGTCCTGAACCTCTTCCAGATTGTTCAGAAATTCTCTGAAACCTGGAAACAGGAGATTGGGTCACTGCAGAAGACAGGGTCCAGGGATCTTATGGTAGGCTGGGTACAATGTCCCATTAGGGGAGACCTTTGGGGGATTGGACTCGGGAGCCCCAAACAGCACTGTCCAAGGCCGCATGCCCGCATGGTGACTACAGGATTCATGATGGGGATCGCTTTGTCTTTTCCAAAGTGCTTCCTCATCCATGACCTTGCTGGGGGAGGAAGGACTACTGTAGCCTCCAGAGGAATCTAAGCAGAGTTGAACAGCTTGTCCACAGTGGGAGTGGTAGGTCCTGACCCCAGTCCCGGCCCTGGGGCGCCTGGTGAGGGATACCGGTTCCAGCCCCTCAGGGCTTCGTTCTGGTGCAGAATCTGGGAAGCCTCCGGGTTCACTCTCCCAGCTCAGGCCCTAGTGTCCTGGAGACAGTGGGACTGGGCCTTCAGAGCGGGGGGCACAGTGTAACTGGGGCACGCAGTGGTAAATGGCGGACACTCACCTTTCACGGTCTGATTTTTCTTGCTTGTGTTGCTTCTTCTTTGTGGCTCCACTTGGTACTGAGATAGGAGAACACAGGGAGGCTGGGGCCCCCACCCCAGCAGCAGATGACCCAGCGCTCAGGGGCCTGACTTCCACTAGAGAGGCAGCTCTTAACCTCCGGTCCTTGGCCACCCGTCACTGTGTTTGGGATGCTGCCCTAGACCCCACCACCACCACACCTGGACTCCGGCCCGAGATCTTCAGGGAGAAATCCTCATGTCCCTCTAACCCTTGCCTGGTCTGGCTTGTCTTGGATGGATGGTGGTCTGCTCTCTCCTGAGAATACCCATTCTATTCTTTCTCATTTCGCGAGTCTCTCCAGTGACTCGGAAAAGTGGAAAGAATAATAGAAAAGAAGATAGAATCACACTCTACTGGGTCTGGGCCGAGGGTTTCTTACCTTCCGCTCTTCCTTTGTTTCTTGCCTCGTGGTGAGGATGGATCAGGCTGGAAATAGGAGTTTAAGAAAACAAAAAGCCCTAGTCCACACACAAAGGCAAAGGTGGCATTAACTGCCCAGAGAGTGGGACTGGGGCTCAGCCAACCATCAGTAAGGAATTCCTGAGGGAAGAGATAATTCTCCATCTCTTCCCTCTAAAAAGTATTAATGTCCAATCGCACGGCTGCCCTCAGGTAACTGAGCCCTGAGAGTTAGGGACCGATTGCACGGCTGCCCTCTGGCAACTGATCCCTGGGTGTGTCCATGCAGACACAAGCCCCATGCCCACATCACAGAGCTGTGGTCTGGTCACAAAGGGCCCTTGAGGACAGGTAAGGAGGGACACAAGTAGCCAGACCACATCCCCTCTCCACCGCTAGCCCTGTAGCTCTGTCATCCCTCCGCCCTCCCAGGCCTGACACTGCTACCTGCTCACCGTGCTAGAGACTGACCTTTGTCAATTTGCCTTTTGTCCTGCGTGAAGCTCAGAGAATACCTGTTCCCCTTGAGATCTCTAGGGAAAAAAATAAAGAAAGTAGATAAATCTGGACCTTCCTTGGGATTTTGGTTAATTCCAAGAACTTTTGTCTCCTCTGTGCATCTCCAGTCTCCCCACATAATATGTTCTTTGCTTGCATCACCCTAGTACAAAAAAACCTCAAATTTCTTTTGTGCCTCTTTAGCCATGTCCATTTTGAAAACAACTTAAGATGTTTTATTTCAATTATTCTTCACTAACTTCAGCTAGAGGGACTATAAAATTAATGATTATTCAAAATTTACAAAGATTGAGGAAGTAGGTAAGGACTTCCAAATGAGTTCACATTTCTCCCAGGCTTGCAGTGAACTGCTACCCAGCAGCCCAAGTTTCTCACCATTCAAGGTGTTGTCTAGAAAGTAGCTTCAGTTCTGAGAATGTCTTGGGTATGGAGTGTTTTGCTGACACCACGGAAAGTTGCCTGTGTGGTGATGTCATGCCCCTGCCCATGGGTTCTGACTGTGGTAGGGCTGTGAGTTAGAGCCATCGCTTTTGAAAATGCTTCACCAGGACCTGGGCCAGACTGAAGAGAGCAGGCCTTTTGAAAGAGTGATTCTGCTGATAGAGCTAGAGAAAACCTACCATTTTGTAGTAATAAAGAATGGGGACCAACCCAGTCCTGTCGAGTGGAAGGTATGTGCTCTGCAGTATCATGCTCAAGTTACAGTGAACTACAGTGAAACATTGTAAGTTTACATTACTTAGACATGCTACTGAGGAAGAGATAAAAGCGACTAGCAGAAAAATTGTGAAGAATGGTTGCATTTGTTCTAGTTTCGAAACTATACAAAATAAAATATGATTTAGCGATGCTTTTACTTTGGTAAAAATATAAAGTAAAAACAGAGAATAGAGAACAGGACTAATAGACCGGAGAAGAGAAGTACAGACGACTCCAAAGATGTGGATGATACTGCATTTCTTAGAATGGTTGGGATGTGTACGGGTTTCTTTTCCTTATTCCTTACATCTTCTATATAATTTATAAATGTCACCTTGTAGCTTTTAAACACTAAGATACACTATAATGTAAACAACCCCTTTGGAAATAAAATCAGACATAGCAAAAATGAAATGGCCAATAGGAAGGGAGGAGAAAAACTGATTGTAAGATGTTTTGTCCCCTGCAGGGGTCTTTGTTGCCAAGACCTTAAAGATCCCAGTGTGACTTTTAGTTTTGAAACCTCCCCACTGCCCTGTTTATGACAAGCTGAATCCAACTAAGATCACTTTCTGATGGTTCCCAAACCTAAAAGAATAAAATGCAGGCTTTTGATTCTTAGTGGATGGTACTTGCTTTCTCCTGGCTGGAGATTTTTAGCAGTAAATGAAGGTATTGGGCTGTGGCTGTTAGCAGGCTGCATTCTGACTGTGCCAGGCAGCAGGGCCTGGTTCTGGCTGGCCCACCACCAGGGCTCGTGGAACAAGGTGACCGTGACGCAACAGAAAACAGATCAGACCAGGCCTCACATTTGGGGATGGATTTTATTAAATCAAAGAAAAGGAGGTGAAAATGTATTTGAATTTAAGCCAGGGATTTTCAGACTAACAAGCCCTGAGCTTGCCAAGTGATGGAGAAAAAGGAGCTTTTCATAAATAAAACTTGGAGAAAAGTAAACATTTGAGATATATAGCAGCTTTTGGAGAAATTTAGATGGGGCTTTCATGTTTGGAGCATTTTGCTTGTTCACGTTATAAACACTGATCTCCAAATTTAGGTATAATGTGTATCTTTTTGTAAGAAAAGCACAATGTTTCCAGGTATTTACGCTGGGCAGACATCTGAAGTGCACTATTACATGCCTCGTAATGGCACGGATGCTCACAGAGATGGATTCCACTCCTGTTTTCTTCTTCCGTGTGCTTCATCTGGTACATAATAAAATCTCCAATGATAGAATACAGGGTGTACCACCCTGCCTTTTCTAAGATGAATGCCAAGGTTTGAGAAATGTTTTACCTGGGAGTGCTCACTCAACAGCCCAGGTTGTAGCACTGAGCACACCTGTGCCTCTGTGTCATCTATTCAAATCTGGGAAGGTCAGTTGAGGTCCTGCCCAAACTCTGGGCCGGAGAGACACAAGCCCCAGATTCTAAAACATTCCCTGAAATAGACAAGAACTCCCAAATGGTTCTGCATTTCTCCCGGGCTTACAATGGAACCTTCTTAATATTCATGTTAGTATCTAGAGAAGGAGTTTAGCTTCCAGTATAAATATTTTTTTGTAAATCCAGTTTGGTGAGACCTGGAGGATTTTTGTGGTCCCTTTCACTACATAGAGGATGCTTCTGCTTCATATCCTCTCTTGCCTTTTAGCTTTCTAGGATTAGTGAAGTTGCAACTACTTTGCCTCCTACCTGAGTCTTCCATCGACAGAGCAACTGCACACATTGGAGGATGTGATAATGTGTTTCAATTCATCAGATTGGCTAAGCTAAAAAATGCTGGGGAAGGAGCAGGATCACAGGTGCTTTCATATGTCCTGGTGAGGCGTGAGTCGTGGTCATCCACTCCAGAATATTCCAGGAGGAGCTATTGAATTTTAAAAATGGGCTTACGTGCATGTTCTCAGAGCACTGAAAAATATGGCACACAGAAAAGGAAACCATCAACATGATGAAGACAACCTACCAAATTTTCCCAGGATCAGAGCAGGATATGCAGAAAAGTTTCAACAATTTGGGTTATTGTCATCTTTAATTGACAAGGAAATGACAGTCCCTCCCTAGATATGATGTTGGGAGATTTTTTTTTTAAAGATTTTATTCAATTGAGAGAGTACAAACAGGGCAGACAGGCAGAGGGGGAGGGAGAAGCAGACTTCCCACTGAGCTGGAATGCCTACATAGGGCTGTGTCCCAGGATCTAAAGATCAGATAGAGGCAGACACTTAACCATCTGGCCCTGAACCCCCATTAGGAAATTTTTATGAAATGGCACTAATTAGCTCCTTGGATCCTCAGATGTCCAAGCAAGTTGAAGTGAATCTGAAGCACGCTGTATTAGGACATTGGATCGTGCTGAATGTCAAGTTGATAAGACCTGGTCTATTACATCAAGGCATTTGTAGATTCTGATTTTGCCACTTAAAAGAAAGCAAATGATGCATGGCTCCTCCTTGACAGTGAGATAGTCAGAGGTATTTGTAGGGGGCAGGAGCAGGAAGTTGCCAGGACTCCTCTCTCTGCCAATGTTTACACACCATTAGAGTAAGTTTCCTTTAAAATGCACTTCCGTGGTCCGACTTGACTCGGACTAACTCCCTGGCCCCAGCGACCCCAGCTACAGTCACTTGCCCAACTGGCTGGTCACATGTGTTTCCACCTGCGCCATTGGTTACATGAAATTATGGGAATGCTGTGTGGTCACGCTTTGTGGATCACAGTGGTGCTCGTCCTTCTCTGGAGAACACAGAACGCAGAGTGTGGGTTTCCCCAGGCCTGGTGTGGAAATGGATAAATCCGTGCCGTGGCTACATTCCCTCTACCCCTGAAGGGGTGGGGGGGTGGGAGGTGGCGGTACCAGGTGGTGGGTATTATAGAGGACACGGATTGCATGGAGCACTGGTGCAGTGCAAAAATAATGAATACTGTTATGCTGGAAATAAAAAATAAATTAAAAAGAAAAAAGAAAGGGACTGAAACTAGTTCCTAATATAGTCTCACTTAAAAAATTATTTTGAGCAAATGTGTGCTTTTCTGAAGCTCCTAGAGGTTCTTGCAGCTTTATTCAACAGCATAAACCCATGTGTAACCCCCAGTTTTTCCATGATGCTAAGTGCTGACTGTCCCTTCAGGTGGTACATAACATCCGAAATGAAAAATAGTACTTAAACTCTTCAAAGATTATTGCTTTAATAAAAATGTGCAATTTACTTAACAGTACTGAGCTCTAGCCCTCTCTCTAAACAGACCTGGGAAGATAAGCCATAGCCCACAGCTTGGCCCCTGAGCCATAACCATAAGTATACAGCACCCCACAGATACCATTACAGTCATAGCCAAATTGACAAGAAATCCTGAAGCACCAGAAATTGCCTTAGCAATGCCTTCTCTGATGCCAGGTTCATGGCTTCTGCCTGTTTTCATGTTCATGCTCTATGTAACAGCATTCATTCCATACCTGTGCCAAAAACATTAATAAGAAGCCCAATGAGTGAGTAACGGAAGATGTCCTTGGAAATATTTTCCAAGGGCACATTTTTTTTTTTAGATTTTTTAATTTATTTATTTGACAGACAGAGATCACAAGTAGGCAGAGAAGCAGGCAGAGAGAGAGGAGGAAGCAGACTCCCTGCCGAGCAGAGAGCCCGACGCGGGGCTCGATCCCAGGACCCCGGGACCACGACCTGAGCCGAAGGCAGAGGCCTTAACCCACTGAGCCACCCAGGCGCCCCCAAGGGCACATTTTTTTAAAGGCAACAGATTTTTTTCCCCCCGGAGTTTGGCATGTTTTGGAGGATGAGTTGTTCTCCACTTTCTTCATTATCATTTTGAAATCTGAGATGTCATGATGACTCACTGCCTCTCACTTTGTTGAGCCCTGCAGCCTTTCTTATCCTTCTTTAAAAAAAAAAAAAAGATTTATATATTTATTGGGGAGAGAGTGATAGAAAGTACAACAAGGAGGAGGAGCAGAAAGAGAGAGAGAGAGAGAGAAAATCTCCAGCCGACTCCCTGCTAAGTGCTGGTTAGCCCAGCTGACACTGAGATCCTGATGTGAGCTGAAATCAGGAGTCAGGCCCTTAACCCACTGAGCCATCCAGGTTGAGTATCAGTCATCCAGGTTTAGTATCAGCCAGCCACGGGTGTCCACGTTTATTTCTTTGTTACACATCTCCACCCTGCTCAATCTGACACACTTCTTACGCTGATCAGGGAGCTAGTCAGATCTCCCAATCCATCCTGGGAATAGCTGACCCCAGAGCCATGTGCCTGGCCCAGTGTTAATTCCAATGTGAGTCGCCTGGCTTCCAAGCTTCCTAACCAGGCTCTTCTCCGTGAGGATACTGCACTAGGTTGGGGGGTGAGAGTCATTCTTAAGAATCACAATTGTGGCTGACACTGCTATTCTTCATGCTAAGGCTCAGGCTGGGTGGGTGACAGATGGTCTGTCAGCAATTCTTTGAAGGAAAGAAAACCATGCCTGGGTTCTTCAGTGGGTAGCTCTCTGCCAGAGGATCAAACCCAGACTGGCCTGCTCAGAGTTTGGGGAAACCCAGCATCCTGGCTCCATTGCCTCCAGGAGAAGCAAATCCCATGCTCATGTTTTGCTGATGTCTGGCTATATGTCCCTTCTTAGTTGCAGTTGTGTATGTTTCTTATTTGATTAATTTTATTCTTACGATCACTTTGCCTACTACTTTATGCAGTTACTGGATTTTCATTTTGGTTTTTTTTTTTTTTTTCTGGGTTTTGGTATATAGCCTAGTCCTTTTCTATACTTTCTTTGATGGTGCTTGTTGAGAATTTACTAGAAACTTCTGTTAGAATTTTTATAATTAATAGCCAAGGCACATGCCAGTAATTCCCAAGTAAATATGATGCCCATCTTCCATTCCTTATTCATCATTTTCTTAATTACAAATGTGAAGTACTTTCTGTAGTAGGGTTCTAGAATGTGTATATGTGTTTACTGAGAGAGAAAAAGAGAAAGAGACAGAGAGATTTAAAGAATTTGCTGACTGTGAAAGCTGGCATGTTTGAACTCTGCTGATTGGCGGCAGACCAAGCTGATGTGGCAGTTTGAGTCTGATCCCTTCCTGGAGGCAGAACTCCTTCATACTTGGGGACCTCAATCTTTTCTTTTAAGACCTTCAACTGAAGCAAGAAAACAGATGGATCAACACAAAAATACTCATAACAAAATAAGGAAGAAATACTCATAAGAATTAGAGTCCTGGAATGCCGGGGTGGTTGAGTTTGTTAAGCCTCCAACTCTTGGTTTTGGCCCAGGTCATGATGTCAGTGTCGTGAGATTGAGCATGTGAGATTGTCAGTGTCGTGAGATTGAGCACATGGGACTCTGTGCTCAGCATGGAATAGCTGGAGATTCTCTTTCCCTCTGCCTCTGTCCCGCCCACCACTTGCACTCTGAACAAAGGAACAAATGAACAAAATCTTATGAAAAAAATAATTAGAGTCCTTATTTCTGTAACTGGTCACATGGTCATAGCTGGTATTCTACCTGCTACTTTGGCTACTTGTTCTACATTACATTCACTGTGAACAAGCACCTCAGCTGGTCATGATTCTTTATCTGGTGGAGTGACCCAACCCTTCATTCCTGACTTTTGTAGACTACCAGTAGTTCTGCCTCAATTGGGCAGCTGTCATTTATCACTGACTTTCATACCAGGGCTTGCTGGTTCAAAGGAATCTCTTATACTACAGACATGCCTTCCATTTCCTCCATGGTGGATTAGCAGTCTCATTTTTCTGCGTAGTCAGGATCATTAAACACCTTACCTCTCATCATGTCATCTGTGAAGAGATAAGGATTTGGGCAGAAAGCTCCTGTGAATTGGCCAGAAAACATCCAGCAAACACGCTTCATGTGCTACAAGTCTGCAGTGCTGCCCCCTGGGCGTGGCCTGGGATCCCGAGTTCCACCAGCTTGAACCCTGTGAGAAAGCCCTCAGTGAGTCAGGAGCTGGTGAGGCCACCACCTCCTGCTACTCAGCCTCCTGGGGTACCCTCCCTGGAGCAGGCAGATGGGACCTGGGCCCTCACCCTCACTTAGATTTTCAGCCTTCCTTTTCCAGGTTCCTGTCCATCGAGCCCTCCAATTGAGGAACCCTGAGTCACACCCCATGGGTCCACATGTCAACCAGGAGGAAATGGTTCCTTTCAGAGCTGTGGAATACCCTCAGAAACTTTCATGTCCCCACTGAGGCCATCCCCAACCATTGGTGCCACACTGGGCTGAAGAGTCGGAGGCTGACGCCCGGCCATACTCCGTCCCTCAACTGTGCTCCCGGAAAGCTCCCCTGCGCAGGAGCCCTTGGGTGGGCAGCATGTTCTCGGCATGTTTTCCAGATGGCTGCGACATGCACTGAGCGAGAAAGCACTCTAGGCCATGAGAGACAGTGCGGTTTGAATAGTCACCCAACACCTGCCAATTCTCACAAGCTCTCTGCCTAAATCGATATCGATATCGATTTGGGCAGAAAGCTCATGAGAATTGGCTGGAAAACCTGTGGCAAATTCACTTCATGTGCCACATGTCTGCAGGGCTACCCCCTTAGGTGGGTGGCCCCTTAGATTTTCAGCATGTCAAGGATCCTGGGCCTTGCACAGGATCCTGAGTTGTCCCGGCTCGAACCCTGCCAGTAAGCCCACAGTGTGTCCACCGCCTCCTGCTACTCAGCCTCCTGAGGTACTCTTGGTGGCACCAGTAGATGGGACCTGCCATGCCCCTAGGCCAGGGCCCTGACACTCACGTTGTTTATCAGTCTTCCTTCTCCAGGGTCCTGTTCCCAATGAATCCACCTGCCACGAAAAGGAAATGCTGCCTTTCAGAGCTGTGCAAAAACCCTCAGAGCAAGAGAAAACTTCATGCCCCCACTGTCAACTTCATCCCCAACAGTCAACACCAAACTGGAAGGAAAAGTTGGAGCCTTATGCCTGGCCCCAAACCCTCCCTTAACTCTGCTCTTAGAAAGCTCCCCTGGGCAGGGGCCTTTGGGTGGGCAGGGTCATCTCAGTGCATTTTCTGGATGGCTGCGACAGGCACTGAGCAAGAAATCGCTCTAGGCCACAGGGGACATTGCAGTCCCAATTGCTGCCCAACGCCGGCCAATTCTCATGAGCTTTCTACCCAAATCAATGGGGGACAGGGCGGCCCTTGGGACCGCCCTGTCCCCCGTGGCCTAGAGTGCTTTCTCGCTCGGTGCATGTCTCGGCCATTGGGAAAATGCACTGAGACAACGTGGCCCACCTGGGAGCCCTGGCACAGTGTCCCAGAGCAGAGTTGTTGGAGGGGTTTTGGCCGGGTGTCAGCCTCCAACTTTTCAGCTTGCTATGGCACCGTAGTTTGGGGATGGCCTCAGTGGGGGCACGAAGGTTTCTCTCACACTGAGGGTTTTCTGAGCTCTGAAAGGCACCATTTCTGGCTCGGTGACAGGTGGACTCGTGGCGTGGGACTCAGGGTTCCCCAGTTGGAGGGCTTGAGGGACAGGACCCTGGAAAAGGAAGACTGAAAAACCAGGTGAGGATTCAGGCCCGGGACTAGGGGCATCTGCCAGCACCAGGGAGGGGACCCCTGGAGGCTGAGGAGCAGGAGGCATTGGCCTCGCCTGCACCTGACTCACAGAGGGCTTTTTGGCAGGGTTCGAACTGGGACAACTCGGGATCCCAGGCCAGGCAGACATGCGTTGCATGAACCAAGTTTGCTGGGGGGGTTTCTGGCCAATTCTCATGAGCTTTCTGCCCAAATTGATAAATATTTGGGCAGAAAACTCATGAGAATTGGTCGGTATTGGGCAGCCCTTTGGACTGCCCTGTCCCCTGTGGCTTAGAGCGCTTTCTTGCCTAGGGCATGTCTCTGCCATCTGGAAAACGTGTGGAGACGATGGGGCCCACCCGGGGGTCCCAGCGCAGGGGAGCTTTCCTGGAGCAGAGTTGAGGGAGGGGTTGTGGCCAGGCGTGGTGCCAGAGCTTGGATATGGCCCTGTTGGGTCACAAAGGTTTCTCTCACTCTGAGGCTTTTCCACAGTTCTGAAAGGCATCGTTTCTGCCTGGGTGGCAGGTGGACTTGTGGGGTGTGACTCAGGGATCCCCAATTGGAGAGCTTAAGGGACAGGAACCTGGAAAATGATCCCCCTTTCTCCATATCTTCTCCAACACTTGTTGTTTCCTGTGCTGTTAATTTTGGCCATTCTAACTGGTGTAAGGTGGTATCTCAAAGTGGTTTTGATTTGAATCTCCCTGATTATATGATGATGACCATTTTTTCATGTGTCTGTTAGCCATTTGTATGTCTTCTTTGGAGAATGTCTGTTCCTGTCTACTCATTTTTTGACGAGATTATCTGCTTTTTTTGCCTGTTGAGTGTTGAGTTTGAGGAGTTCTTTATAGATCTTGGATAACAGCCCTTTGTCTGTACTGTCATTTGCAAATATCTTCTCCCATTCTGTGGGTTACTTCTTTGTTTTATTGACTGTTTCCTTTGCTGTGCAGAAGTTTTTGATCTTGATGAAGTCCCAAAAGTTCATTTTTGCTTTCGTTTCCTTTGCATTTTGAGATATGTCTTGAAAGAAGTTGCTGTGGATGATGTCCAATGAAGAGCTTACTGCCTATGTTCTCCTCTAGGATTTTGATAGATTCCTGCCTCACATTGAAGTCTCTTATTCATTTTGAGTTTATCTTTGTGTATGGTGTAAGAGGATGGTCAAGCTTCATTCTTGTATATATAGCTGTGCATTTTTCCCAGTACCATTTATTGAAGAGACTGTCTTTTTTCCACTGGATATTTTTTCCTGTTTCGTCAAAGATTATTTGACGATAGAGTTTTGCATCCATATCTGGGCTCTCTCCTGTTTTCCACTGGTCTATATGTCTGTTTTTGTGCCAGTACCATGCTGTCTTGGTGATCACAGCTTTGTAATAAAGCTTGAAATAAGGCAACGTAATGCCACTTGTTTTGTTTTTCTTTTTGAACATTTCCTTAGCAATTTGGGATCTTTTCTGGTTCCATACAAATTTTGGGATTGCTTGTTCCAGCACTTTGAAAAATGCTGGTGGAATTTTAACTGGGATGGAATTGAAAGTTCCATGGAACCAGGATGGAATTGAAAGCTCTGTGCAGTACAGACATTTTAACAATGTTTATTCTTCCGTTCCATGAGCATAGAATACTTTTCCAACTTTTTGTGTCTTTTTCATTTTCTTTCATGAGTATTCTTTAGTTCCTCAAGTACAGATGCTTTACCTCTTTGGTTAGGTTAATTCCAAGGTATTTTGTGGCTCTTGGTGCTATAGTAAAGGGAATCAATTCTCTAATTTCACTTTCTGTATTTTCATGGTTAGTGAATAAGAAAGCAAGTTATTTCTGTGCATTGATTTTGTATCTTGCCACATTATTGAATTGTTATATGAGTTCTGGTAGTTTGGGGGTGGAGTCTTTTGGGTATAAAGTATCACAACATCTGCAGAGAGAGAGAGTTTGACTTCTTTCCCAAATTGAGTACGTTTTATTTCTTTTTGCTGTCTCTTGTTTCTAGTACTATGTTGAACAGGAGTGGTGAGAGTGAACATCCTTGTCGTGTTCCTGATCTCAAAGGGAAGGCTGTCAGGTTTTTCCCATTGAGGATGATATTTGCTGTGGGTTTTGCATAGCTAGATTTGATGAAGTTGAGGAATGTTCCCTCTGTCCCTATACTTTGAAGCATTTTAATCAGGAACAGATGCTGTATTTTGTCAAATTCTTTTTCTTCATCAATTGAGAGGACCATGTGGTTCTCTTCTCTTATTGATTTGTTCTGTCACATTGATTGATTTGTGGATATTGAACCACCCTTGCATCCCAGAGATCAAACTTACCTGGTCATGGCGGATAATCCTTTTAATATACTGTTGGATCCTATTAGCTAGGATCTTGTTGAGAATCTTGGTGTCCATACTCATTGGGATATTGGTCTGAAATTCTTCTTTTTCATGGGATCTTTGCTTAGTTTGAGGACCAGGTTAATTCTGGCTTCATAGACAGAGATGAGAAGTTTTCATTCTCTATTTGTCTCTTTTTCTATTTATTTTCTTTCTGTTTTCTGTTTATCTAAAGAACCACTTAAGCATTGGCATGGGATCATCATGTGAAAGGTCCTACAAATGCTGGTATGGCAAGTTTTTAACTCATGTTGACTGTACTTCCCCAATGGCCAGTCTTACAGGTAATGCCCAGAAGTCAAGAAAAAGATTGTGAGCAATGAGCATCCACTTGGACCCTGTGCCTTCTCTTGAGGAAAGCCTGGTGATGCTTGGGTCTCAGTTTATTGTATACCAAGTAGCACCTCAATAAACCTGGGGATAAATGTCATCACCACTGGAAAACATGTTCACAGGGTGGTAAATGAACAAAAACCACACTTCAGAATCTCTTTTAATGAGTCAGTAATAACTTCATCTAACAGTAAACCTCACCTCTGAGCAGGCTTTAGATTTCCCTCATGGCATTTGATCAAGCATGAGAAAAGAAAAGGCACCATCATGGTCTTTGTGTGCTGTGTGAGGGAACAGACCTGAGGACTACTATATGATATGAGAAACTGGGCACTGAAGTTTTGGTTCCTTGTTTCCAAAGCCCAAGCACTTTCTCTCACATCTTCACTGCCTGGAAGAGACTATAAATTTCTACTGAGTTTGGCATCAACTATGGCTTTAGTCCTTGCTTGAGAGAGCCTCCTGTGGGGACACATGCCAGGTGCAAGACATCAGACCCAGTCCTTGCTCAGCATTCAAATACTTTGGGCATCCAGTGGGTATTTTCCACACTGATGCTTCACTGTTTCTCCTTCCCTCACTCACAAACTCTTTTTTGATTACAGGCAGTTTCAGAGTTAATCCTCCCATAGTCTTCATAGTCTGGAGTTCTGGAGCAGTGTTCCTTGCTGTAGCAGTCAGGCCCTGGGGCAGTCACATCCCACATTCACCTCTGGAAGGAGTTGAGGAAAATTCGCTCCAAATTTCCCCAATTGGGATCTAACATTTCACCTCAGATAATGTTGCCAAAAGTGGAAATGCAGTTCCCCTGTGGGTAATCTGTCTTCTTTAACTGGGCCAGCCATTGTTTCTGTGTGATTATCAGAAGACCCTATTCTTCAGGGATTGAGCATTAAGGTGGGCACCTGGCTTCCTTCCAAAGAGGAAGAAAGAATAGGTTATGTGTTGCAAGTTGGAGGAAGAAAAGGTAAGTGATGGGAGAGGAAAAACACCACCTAGATTTCTGCCAAAATGACCACTTAAAATAGGCTCTTGCTTGCTTATGTGGACCTTTTGAAGAAAACAAACTTAGGTCATCATTTTGAATAAATATAAAGTGAGACAAATTATGATTTAAATTTTCCTTTTTGATCATGTATATGTATGAAATATCTTACATTTGAATGGACTTTGTTTGCCCTGTCAGCGTCAATGTTTCCCTCCACAAAACAAAATCTGAGACAGCTAGACTGATATATATCACTTATTCACTCCAGAAACTCCTAGAAATCCATAAACTCCAGATTATTGTTCCCAAGCTATCAACAGGGAGACTCTAAGGATCATGAGGGTTACCTGGTGGACTCCATGGGTTAATGCAGCACTCAGAGCCAAGGACTGGACCTTATGAAGAAAAAGATTCCTGAGAGCAGAAGGAAGACACCAGGCACATCAGACCATGAGATAGATGAAGGGTCTAAGGTTTCAAGATCAGAAGACTCAGTAGAGTTTCCTCACTTCCAGATACTGTTGAGGTAAGAAGGAAATAGCTGCACGAGTAGCAGAAGACTTAAAGCCAGAAACATTTTGGTGATCATGTGCATCTGACTTGGCTGCTTGAGGGACAAGTGTGGAAGGAATTCGCACAGATCACCTTATGGCTCATTGGATACAGTGACACAGCAATAGCCAGGACATGCTCCCTGATCAGCAAGTATACAGGTTGGGAACCTGTGCTTGTGAGAGCATTCTGCTAAGTAGTTAGTAAGTTCCTGTGACCCAGGCATGTTTATAGGGGGCAGCTCAGGACATAGCTTTGGGGCCGTGCTGACTCATCAAGTCCTGGGTCATTCAAACCACAAACCATCCCAGAGGATGGTGGGCTGGGTCTTGAAAGACTGGGGAGGCAGAGCTGTGGGTACAAGGGGAATAGACTGAGAGCTAACTTGTCAGAATCTGAGTAGAGCTCTGGAGGAAAGTTTACCTGAGCCTTGGTGGCCAGGGCCCTTCACAGTCTACTTCAAAGGAACAGAGACTCTCAGTGCTGGAATGAAACAGCAGAACACATAAAACTATATGCTTTCATTTTGTTTTATTTTTTAAAAGATTTTATTTATATATTTGACAGAGAGAGAGAGACATCGAGCGAGAGAGAGAGAGCACAAGCAGGGGGAGTGGGAGAGGGAGAAGCAGACTCTCCACTGAGCAGGGAGCCCAATGTTGGACTCGATCCTGGGACCCTATGATTATGATTTGAACTGAGGGCAGACGTTTAACGACTGAGCCACACACGCACCCATATACACCTTCATTTTAGAAGAGAGAAGAGAGACTGAGCCACACACGCACCCATATACACCTTCATTTTAGAAGAGAGACTTGGATTCATTCTAATATGTAAGGGAATTGCTGGATGATATGGTTGTTCTATAACCATTTTTAAAGTACTCTCTACCCCCAACGTGGGGCTCAACCTCATGACCCTGACATCAAGTGTCTCACTCTTCTGACTGTGTCAGCCAGGTGCCCCTATTTTGAATTTTTTTTTTTTTTTTAGAAAAATTGATAATGTTTTCCATAGTGGCTGCACCCACTTACAGTCCTACCAGCAGAGCCTGTTTACAGTCCCACCAAAAGAGCATAGTTCCCTTTCCTCTAGATCTTGGCAAACCTTCTTGTTCGGTCTACTGGATACTAGTCATTCTGACAGGTGACAGTTGACATCATTTTGGGCTTTGATTTGCATTTCCCTGATGATATGAGTTCTTCAGTATTTTGGATATGAGACATTTAACAATTAGGTAGTTTGCAAATATTTTCTTCTCTTCAGTATGTTGTCTTTTCAGTGTGTTGATGACTGGAGATTTCCTTTGCTGTACAGAGGCTTTTAGTTTGATGCAGTCCCATTTTATTTTTCATTGTAGCTTTTGCTTCTGATGTCAAATCCAAAAATCAGTGTCAAGAGGGAAGTCAAGAAACATTCTTCTAAAAAAATGTGTTAAGGGGGATAAATAAATGGATCTCTGCTGATGCCTCTGTGCCCCATTGTTTTAATAGATTCTTGGCTGGCTTAGTTAGCACAGCATCTGACTCTTGATCTCAGAATCTGGAGTTCAAATTTTGTTCATGGAATTTATTATAAAAAATCAGGGGTGCTAATAACATTCTGCCCAATTTTCAGCTACGTATTTCATGGCTGTAGCTGTTTTGTGGAAGTCCTTGACACATTGTGACTTTGTTGTTGTGGATCGGGTGGGATAGACATTCAGTTGCATTGCTTTACTTCAGGCTGCCCAGTGTTTCCAAAGCCACTTTTGGTGGAGACTGTTGCTTCCTTATTTTATATTCTTGGAGATTTTGTTCTAAATTAATTGACTACATATGTGTGGGTTTTTTGCTGGATTTTCTGCTCTGAAAGCATGATGCCTCCAGTTTTGTACTTTCCCCAGATGGCTTTGTCTATTCAGGGCCTTCTGTAGTATCATTCACTTTGTAGGATTATTGGTTTTATTTCTGAAAATGGCATTAGATCTTGATGGGGTTTTCACCAAATATTTAGATTACTTTACACAGTGTGGACCTTTGGATTACATATATTCTAGGGATCCATTAGAATGGGGTGTCTTCAGACTTAATTCTGGCTTTTTCAAATTCTTTCATTAATGATTTAAGTTTTCAGTATGCAGGTCTTTCACCTCTGGATGAAAATAATTCCTATGTATCTTATTCTATTTGAGTGATTATCAATTACAAACTATTATCTTAATTTCTGTTCTTGACAGCACATTATCCGTGTATAGAGATGAAACTCATTTTTGTATATTAAATCTGTGTCAATAAGTTTAGGACTTGGGACGCCTGGGTGGCTCAGTTGGTTGGACAACTGCCTTTAGCTCAGGTCATGATCCCAGAGTCCCGGGATCGAGTCCCGCATTGGGCTCCCAGCTCCATCTGGAGTCTGCTTCTCCCTCTCACCTTCTCCTCACTCATGCTCTCTCTCACTGTCTCTCTCTCTCAAAATAAATAAAATCTTTAAAAAAATCTTAAAAAAATAAGTTTAGGACTTAATCCATCTGTTAGTTCTGCAAGGATTTTTGTAAAGTCATTAAGGGTTCAATATATGACATCATCTTCTCCTAATAAGTAAAAAATAAGCTGGGAATATAAGTTGATGTCATCTAACTGGGAAAAGAGGATACAGATATGCTGAGTGATAGTTTTTAATTTTTCTAAATGATTTATGGTTAATGTAAGCACAGGAATCCATAAATATGGCTTTTTTTCTTTCAACTGGATATACAGAGCTTCAGTGTAGACCAGTTATCTTCCCCACTACCCCACCGTACACCCTGTGCCTCTTGGGAAGCATCCACCATTCTCCCTACTTTCTATCCTGAACTCAGGGCCTGACTAGGCTTCTCAGAAAATGTTTCTCGAAATAGTGCACTTTTTTCATAGATTTCCTAGAAGACACCCTCCAAAACATTGAATTTTACAAAAATGTTTGGATCTCTCTGAATCCTTGAAGATGCCCAACATTGACTGTGGCTTGCTTTGCAGACACATCAGGGAACTCCTGCAATGTCTCCTGTGGCCACCAGAGGGGGGAGTGTGCTCTTAACGAGGACACTGCTCCACCTCCACACAAGATACAAATTAACCTCCTTTTCACAATCTCAGCGAATTTCTTTAAAGATAGAATAAATATTATTCTACAAATTCTTGCGGATCTATTGACCAGTCCCTTCTTACACATACAAATACATAAAATTATAAATGACTGAAGGAAGGACCCTGCCCTCAGAGGAGACACAAAATGAACCCCATATGGGTCACAATTTTAATTTAAGAGCTAAAGCTATAAACCTCAGAGAAGAATGCCTAAGAAGAAATATTCCTGACCTTATCTTTGGCATCTGTTTCTTAAGGACGACACCAGAATCAACAAGTGGAAGGACAGGTGCATGGGTAAATTGGTCACTGACAAGAATGCCTTCCCTCTGGGCTCCACACGTGCTCCCAGGCACCAGGCAAGAACTGTAGGAGTCATTTCTTTCTACATCCCACTTAGCAGTACCCATTACATTCTCCAATCTAGGGAAGAGGTATGTAGCTTCAGAGCCCTGCTTGGGGTCACCCAGCGACAAAGAGGCTGAGTGGGGGCTAGAACTGCTGTCTCTCTGCCATTGGACTCTGTGTTCCATCCACAACTCACTCCTGGAACTCAGAGTGCAGAAAGATCCACAGGCCTGGAGACCTCACTGAATCCAAGGGGCAGCGGTGCCACCTCTGACTGGGGCTTGTCCCGCATCTGTTGTCTGATGATGCTCTGCCTTGGCACTAAGGATTCTCACAGTACCAGCCAGCTTTTGTCTGGGTTGGAGGAGGTTTCTCCCTGGGTACAAAGGCTCATGTAACCTCAGAGTTGAGAAGTCTCTTCTGAAGCATCTGGATGCAACTTTCTCGTGAGGTCAGGCCCATAATGCTGGAAGCCCTGGGTTCAAATCCTGCCTGGGACTCAATGTGGAGCATGGAAAGGGGCAGTTCCTTAAAACCTTCATTTCCTTCTTCATCAAATAGAGACAGTATTTCTACCTTCCTCATGGAAATGTTAGGGGGATTGACTGACATGATTCATTCTCTCAAAAGATACTGAGTAATCCTTAGCTTTGCCTGTTAAAATTAGCCCACTGGGAGCACATTGCTGTCATGGGCTCTGGGCTTCTGCCTTACTGTGTCCCTTCAGCCTGCCAATCCAGGCTCCCCTGACTCAGTTGTCCTTCCAGAAAGCCTTCATCCCCTCCAGTATGGGATCTCACAACACTGGGGCTCATCCATCAGACCCAGGCCAGCCCTGGGACCAGATGTCACCCAGAGCTTGTGTCAGGAACATGGAAAATCCTCATTGTGGAGACTGGCAGGCAGGAGCCCCCTCAGCTGTCACCTGTTTTTGGAACAAATATTGGGGTGCCTTATGATGGGGCTCTTTCTCCCCAAAGCAGGGAAATGAGCTGCCCTCAATTCCATCACGACTGTCCCGCTTTTCCCCCACCGTGTAATCATTGGTACATAGCGTCTTGGGCCTCCTTGGCTGCCTGGGTCCTGCGTCCCAGAGCCTTTTTGTAGTTGGAGTTGAAAGAATTTTATGAGCATCATTTTGGTTTTTGTTGGACCTATTAGTAGGATGAAGCCTGGCCACTCCTTACAAGCCAACACAAAGCCTGTGCCATGGACCAATATGGCAGTGCCCAGCCCATGGCAGCCCTTCCCTTAGTGCTCAGAGTTCTCCTTTCTCACTGAGTCCCACTCACTGGTGTTTCTCTCTTCCCGCAGAGAGAGCCCCAAATGTCCTCTCTCTGAATATGTACCTTCTGTGCCTGGTTAGTTCTGTGTTATGGCAGAGAAGACAGGAATTACTGACGATGACCTCTATTACAGCATCAGATCAAGTGGACTCTCCTTTACCTGACTTTGTGGGAGAAAAGGGGTCTCAGCAGGAAGCACAGCCCCCTCTCTCAGACAGGCTTAACTTGAGGGATGCCAAGTTTGGGGTTGGAAAGGTCAGAAGGTAACAGCTAGAGGATCCTGAGGGGTGTTGACGAGCTGTGTCCAGTGCCAAAGCCCCTGGTTGAGGCTCTGTCCATCCTGCAGCTTCCATGAGCAGCCAATGTGTTTTGTAAAGGCCTCTCTTGCTCACACAAGTTCAAGTGGTTCTTGCTGTTGCCACTAAAACTACTGGATGAACACTTGTCTGTAACCCACTGACATGCACTGTCCTTAGAGGTTCCTCCCTGAGAGGATGGGGTTCAGCCAGGAAGGACAGGGATCAAGCTGAGAAGAGTGGCCTGGCCTGAACCCCTCTGCTGGCCTGGAGCAGGGTGTGGTTGCTCTAGTTAGAATCTCAGTTACAAAGCACGGGGGGCTGGAGGGGCTGGAGTGTGTCACCAGACAGGGCATGGGTGAGGTGTGTTCCAGGACACAAGGCAAGGAATCTTGTGGGAGAGGACATATGCGGGGCATTGTGCGCAGGCTCTCCATGCTCTATGGTCACTACCAATACCCCGATGGCATCACTGGTGGCTTGTCCTCCTCATGTTTCAGTTCTCATCTATAGAACCCGGGATCCTTCCTTACCAAAGCAATTCTTCTCCTTAATAAAGAGGGCATAGAGGAGCCAGCAGCCAGTCCCCCCAAAATGTGGTTAAAGTGTGTTTCAGTATTTGTGTTTATAGGAATCATTCCTAAAGAAACAGAGATTTATAGCACAGACATGCTTATCACTTACATTATGAGAGTCAAATAATTGGAAATGACTTGGTTATTCAATGATAGGGTCTGCTGAGTGCTGTCACTGAGAATGCCCAAGGGGACAGCAGTGACAGTGCCTGTCCACTGTGGGGACATAGGGTAGAACAAGAGCTCAGTCCTGGAAGCTTCCCTGACCCACTGTGACACACACACACACACACACACACACACACTACACTTACAGGGAAAGGCAGGAAAGAAGGACACTGTGTCTTATGGGCAATTATTTCTTGGTAGAAGGAACGTGCCTTTTTTCATATTTAAATCATTATTTACTAAATAAACATAGTCTGGATAAAACCTAAAGAACCATTTACCTTATTACCTAACTTATTAGCAATAAATGAGAATATTTAAGATATAATTTTAATATTTTATAATATGCCCATTAGAATACTTTAAATGTAGACTATCCAGGAAAATGAAAGAATTGAAAGGTGTCTCATGGACCCAGACATTTCTCTTGTGCTTTCTGCTTTTCAAAGCATCCTTGTAAAAGGGAACCCTATCACAGATAATGAAAATAGTTCATTTGGGGGCTTCCTGTGATCTTTGTTCTTTCAGGAACATTCCTATGTAATAAAATGTTATTTGTATAAAAGAATTAGAAAATGTGAATCACTCTTATGATCTGCAGACAGACACAGATGCCTATATTACAGGCACATGAAAAACCAAGACGAGGTAAAGTACCAGAGACAGAGAGAAGAGCAGTGGTTTCAGGGACTGGGGTGACTGAATGAGCAGTGAGTGATTAGTAGCACAGGTGTCTCTGATAGAAATGTTGTAGAAGTAAGTGGTTGTGCCAAACTCTGAAAGTATCTAATGAGACCTCGATATACCATTGAAAAATATGTGAGTAAAACTTTATGTAAACTCAAATTCTACTTATTTAATGAACAAAATCTATTACAGCATTACACAGTTGTATACAAAACACAAATATTATAAAGAAGGCAATGACAGGGGAGGGGAAGGCATTGTTTGGGGCCACAGCGCGCACCAGCTAATGCTCAGGGTCTAAGGCTGGTTGCTTCACTGAGGCAGGTGGTGGTTTATGCTCTTTAGGAACCCCAGGAGCAGGGGCAGGACCCTGCTGGACCTCCAGTTCAGGCAAAGGGGTTGATGGCTCTTCCATCTCAGGAGAGTGAATTAGAGCCCTGACTACCACCTGCGCTGGTCCCAACAGGGCAAGTGCTGTCTCTGCTTTTCCTGATGGGTGAGCCACAGCAGCTAGGATGGTGAGGGCCAGCTCAGGCTCCGAAGACGCAGCAGGTGGCAGAGCAGGTTCTGAGACGACCTCCTGAGGTGGAGCTGGGGCTCTGGGGCTGGTGCTGTAGCTCCAAGAAGAGAAAGTATCAGCATGACCGACTTCCCTTTTGTCTTATAATAAAAGAAACTTTTCCCACCACTCAATGTGGTCTGTGTTCAAGACCCAATTTCTGGAAGGTCTCCCCAACTGAAGCCCATGGGGACAGGGATCTGAGACTACTCACTCCACTCGGCCCAACCTGTAGCCCACACTGTCTCCTTCTCAGGCTCACATGAGCCACCCCCAGACCTCCTCACCCCGAGGCTCTGGCTCTGTGGGCTCAAGCTGCTGCAGCTGTGAGAGCACAAGGTGGACACGGCACTCCAGGTCTGAGCCTGGCATATTAAGCCCCAGGTATGCTAGCAGCATATTCAGGCTGTGTAATTCTGGAGGCTGGAAAAGATCCCCAAGATATTGTTCTAGCCATGTGCTCAAGATGGAATAGAGTGCCCTAGGGACAGACAGGTAGGCAGAGAAGTCAGAGGACAGGGCACCCATCCTAACCAATATCCCAGGGAACCCCTGTGGGAAACTGGGCCCCTGGGTTTCCAGCTCCTGTCAGAGTCCAGTCCTAGTCCTGGTCCACCTGTGATCTGGCAGTCCTGCCTGAGACAGGCCTGGTCACAGACAGCAGGCTGGCAAAAAGGCACTGTGAGTGGGAGTCCTTGATTAACGGTGTGACCATTTCTGTCCTTAGACCGAGGAGTGTGTCCAGCTCCCCTGATGTCTCCTTGCCCACTTGCCACTTGAATTCAACTGCCGGTGCCGAGGAGGGGTGGTGTCTGGCCTCCTAATTACCCTCACTGCACACGCCACTGCTCTGTGAAGATCCAAACAAGGAGGGAACTAAGGGACTTTGTCTCTAGCCAGGCCTTCCCAGGACCCTCCCAATGCCTCAAACGTTACCTCCTGTACGCATGTGCTGCCTTATTCACTAGGTGCCATGAGCGGGTCTCCTTCCACTGACACTAATATCCCACAGAGTGTGGGATGTCTGCTCCCTTAGCTCTCACTGGGTCTCCTGAAAATCATCTGAGAACCCAGTGTCCAGGTTCCAACAGAATGCTTTGTGATGGTTCCTAAATCCTCAGTTCAGGGTCCCAGAATTGGGGTAGAGAGAGGGCCAGGAGAGGGCAGGGATGAATGACCCTCGGGGTTCAAGATGTCCTCCATTCCCCTATGCTCTCCCACAGTGCCCACATACCAACCACATCTCCCCAGGACAACTTCCCATTTTCCAGAAGAACCTCTCAGACCTTTACCCTAAAGCACGAATAACAGATGTGTGGTTGAAGGTCCAGCAGCCCCTCTAATTTACAGTGCCTTGCTTGCCCGGTGGAGAGGGAAGGCCCTCCTTTATTAGTTAAAGCTCACTCACATGTTCCGCTTCTCCGGAGCTCTGCCAACCTCATCATAGCTGGAGAAAATGCACCCATATCTAGAGGAGGCCAGGGGACACAACATGAAATGTCCTGTGGATGCTACATCTCATCATCTGACCCCCTACCACTCTGTAGCCCTGGGGTGCTGCCTGTTCTCTGTAGGGATCCCATTCAGCTCCTAGATAAATGCTTCTACTGAGTGGAGCTTCCTGAATGCTTGATGAATGAAGTGGCCCCAACCAGCCATCACAGATATGTGAGTGGGCCTGGCCCTTTACTCACACCCACGATCCCCAGATGGAGTCTCAGATCTCCCTTTAAATGGCAAGACAGCCCAGCACAAGACCATAGTGATAGTGAAGGATGAGGCAGAGGCTTCATCGTGAGTAGCAGGATAATGCTGAAATTTCCTGACCACAGGCCCTCTAGGAGACTTTTCCACAGGAGCAGACACCCAGGTGTACTTTCCCTACAAGACCCCACTGAGTCCCTATAATAACTCTGCCCCAAGTAGAAGCAAATTGAGGCTTTGTGAAGTTTGGGGACATGCCAAAGTCCAATTGGCCCAATCACACTTGGCAGTTAGGGGCAGGGTGCTCATCTTGCAAATAAGAGGTCCAGCACATCTTGGCAAAGGCTCAGTATGTACCACATGTAGACATACTTAAGATCTCTTCTTAGGAAGGCAGGCACCAGGTGTTTTACTTCTGTCTCCAGCATATTGGTCCATAGCATGGAGGTCTCATTTCCCTTCCTGTTTGATCCATTTTTACCATGAAGTGAATCAGAGGAGACATGAGTCAGTCAGTGCTATAGCCACCAGGAGAGCTGGGGATTGGAGGGCAGACTGAACCCCCAGATCTCAGTGACTGTGGCAAGAGGTGGGACAAGAGGGCCCACAGTCCTAAAAAGAATAAGGTGACTCAGTGTTTCATTGGGTTAAATGTAAGGCTCTTGGTTTTGGTCCAAGAGGTCTCCATGTCCTGAGACTGAGCTCCTCATAGGGCTGTGTACATGGGGCAGTGTCTGCTTGAGGATTCTCTCTCTCCCTCTGCTTCTCCCCACTCTCCCCCTGCCTCTCTCTCAAATCCATCAATCGACCAATCAATTAGTAAACCTTTAAGGAAAAAGAAAAAAATGTTCTTGGCATCTATTAAAGGAACTGAAGGAAATGATGTCTGAACTTAATAGTATCTCAGGTCACTTTGTGAGCTGAGTATTGATAGCACCTCTCTGCATGAATAGCATGGGTCCTATGATTTCTGATAAAATATCCCATTCTTGAGACAAGAACACAGAGATGTTTTAGGTGAGAGAGCTTAGAATATTAGGGCATGGAGGATGTAGAATGCAGTACTGTGTGTTGGTGACAGAAGGGGATCACATCAAAGTCCTGCATCAGTAAAGGGCTCAATGGCTGTGATAAATGACTGGCCTTCAAGAATAGGGTGCAGTGCAGTGAGGTCCCTCTTCCTGAACCTGGAGGGGGGTCAAAGATGTGTTCCATCAAAATAAAAGGGCAGAGCAAGAGACATAGTACCATGGGCCAGAGGTCCCTTTGGATAAAAGTCTCCCAACTCACCATGATCATTTGAAAGATTTGCAGAATTTGGGGAAGGACTGTTGGGCCAATGGGGACACCTGGGAGCACGATTTAGGAAAATTCATAGCACAGTGCAAAAGGAGTCTAGATAAATGGGATGGGACATGGTTGAAAGTCTCTTTAATAAGTCTCTATTCCTATAAATATGTGGACAGTGACTCTGCTTCTATCCAAGGCATGGGCAGGACCATGAGGGCAAGTTTGGGGAAGAGATGGGATGCATATTCATGGGAGTACAGGGCTCGAGGAGCTCAGGCTGGCTTCTAGGAAGTGGGGCCTTTTGTGCTGCATCAGTGCCCTGGGGGTCAGTTCTCCCTAGCACCTGCACTCAGGTGCACTCACCCTGAGCCAGCACTGGATTCTGTTGGCAGTGTGGGGCACCTTCTTGTCCTTCAAGGAGGTAGAGCAGGGGATCTCATCATTCAGCTTCTGCCTCATCTCCTTTGTAGACCTCTACAGAGGCAGTGCCTGGCAGCCAGGCAGGAGGCCTCAGAGCCCTGTCCAGATGGCTTTGTTGGTCTTCAGATCTCGGGAACTCTATTCCAGACACACCACACCCCAGTACGCACACACCTCCACCAAGGAGAGAGAAACGTGGCACAGCTTCAGGGCCTTGGATGTGCTCTGGCACAGGTAACAGTCACCTCAGGAATCCTCTTTCCACCCTGCCCACCATGACATTGGTGTGAACAAGAAGGGATCACCAGGGCATCCACTGTGCTCAACCTCCCCCAGGCCATGGGCGGGAAACCACACATAGCCCTCTTTCCCTAAAACTTAAGAAGAAGTAATGGGGCTGCCCTTGGATGGTTCAGAGAGGTGGGCATCGCCTAGTCTGCTCAGTATTAAGTGCCTTATAGCCCCTCCTGCCAAATTCCCTGAGGCATTGGGGTTGAGGTTTGAGCCAAAGCCCCCAGCATGTAAGATGCCATTCCCCTGGGGTTTCTGGGAGCCAGAGCCCCGGGAAGTAGGCAAGAAGCAAGAGAACATCTTTCCATATCAGATGTCTCCAGCCAAGTAACTCTGATACTGGATTACACTAGAATGTGGTTGCCTGGTTGCAGGGGTACCAAGTTCTGTTGGGGTCTCTGGTCAAGGAAGTGACATCTGCCTGGGATCCCCTACTGGAGTCCACTCTTTGTTTGGCACCTACAGAAACGGTGCTCTGGTCTGCCATCTCCTCATACCCTTTCTGCATGCAAGGCCACATCTGTAAACAGCGACAACATCACATCCCTCTCCACAGGCCCCCAGGGAAGAGCTGGGTGCAGCCAGGGCCTCAGCTTGGAAACGCACCTGGTTTCAGGCACAACTCTCTATTCGTACCTGTTTTTGACTCTAGATAAGCCAATTTGCCTAACTGTAATAGTCTTCTCTGTAAAATACAGATGATTCTAGCAAGCCCTTCTACCAGATATCCACAGGCATAGGTTGGATAATATCTATGATGTTAGATGAGTAGTGTCTTATGTAGGAAATATCTCCAACCAAACTTCCTTCCTCTTACCAACTTCTTTGAATCTGCTTCTAGTCAGATCCCACCCCACAGTCCTGACTGGTTTGTGTGTTTTTGTGTGCACATGCACACTCGCTCCTGTGTGCATGCAAGTGTTCATCAGTGCTCACATTCTGGAGTCCCAGAGATGACAGCCTCACCTACAGAGGGGTGGACAATAGCTTCCCAAGACCTTAGGCTTCTAATTTTCATTGCAAACACTAAAGAAGGGACTGGAGCCCTGGCCCTTTATGGTCAGAATCCACCCTTGCCCCTAGAAACTGCCTGTCCTGTGAGGCAAGCCATTACCTCCTTTCCAAATAGTGTGATGTTGATAGGGATCCATTCAGTGAGTTGCCATGACCTGGGGTCCTCCTCATACAAGAACATGGAGAGATGTTTCCTATGTAGGACATCAATGATCACACTCAGCCCAATACCATTTCCATGTCTACAGCCACTTCCTTTTTGACAAACTTTTCCAGAGCCCCCAGTGAATAACTAAGTATATCCAGGACTCCACCTTTGAGGAAACTCAAAGAGCTGGGTTCATGCCTAGTAATCCTTCCTACCAGCCTGATTCTGGGCAAGGCATAGATTCTGCAGGAATCATCACCTTCTCCCTGCAGGGGCTCTACTGGTTCCCCAACTCCTCTGTATACATCCTTTTGTAACCCCCTCCCCTGAGTGTGGTCTGAATTTCGTGATTCACTTCCATTCCACAGAACATGGCTACATGACCCAAAGGCCCTGCTGAGATTTATTTTTAAAAGCCCAGTGCCTAGCCCCATGTTGACTCTGACACATGTTCTCTCTCAGATCCTCACACTGGAGTACAAGCACTTGGGTTGAACCATGACACAGACATATGCATGTGGCCAACACTGTGGGTCAACAACAGAGAGAACTCAGGTCTTTGAGATGGGCTGGATCTGGCCAGTCCCCCTAAGTGAGTCAAGTTCTCAGTGAAGCAGGTCCTCTCTTGGTGTTGTCAAAAGCCCCAATCACCTGAGCACTGCTGGTTACTGACCCCCTGAGACCGAAAGACAGTGTTTGTGGGTTCAGCCACTGAGTGTGGGGAAATATGGTCACACAGCACTGGGAGAAGTGCACTGATACTGTGAAACTGCCCTGGGCTGTGGCCCTCCTACCCTCCATCTCTACTCTCTTCCTCAGCTTCCACCCTGGCCTCCTTTCTAACCTCCACTCTGGGAACATCAAATTCTGCCTCCAATCCTCTGCTGCATGGTGCCCTCTGCAAGGCTAAATACACTCAGATTCGTGCAGGGCTGTCTCCTTCCTTTCCTGCCACAGGAATTCTCAATGTCATCTCAGCATAGCCTTGTCACACCCCTCACCTGGTGGGGCTCAGGACTTAATTGTAGTCCCTTGCTCTTTTCCTATGGAACAATTGCTCTTTTCATTCACATTTTTGTTTCTTGTTTCTCCATCTTCTCCTCTACACCCTGAGCTCGTAGAAGGAGAACCTGGTTGGCTGAAAAGCACGGGCACCATCTGAATGGGCAGTGCCCAGTGGTTGAATGAACGGGAGACAGGATCCATCCCGACACCGACCAGCTCCATTGTTTGAGCTTCATTCATTTTGGCCATGTGTAAATCCTTCTGTTTTCTTTTCTTTTGTTTTTTAAGTTAACTATGCCTGATGTGGGGCTCAAACTCCTAACCCTGAGATCAAGTATCCTACTGACTGAGGAAGCCAGGTGCCTCTTTGATCATTTTTAAAGGTTTTAGGCTGATAACTATTGAAGTTTACTTGGTGATTTCAACATGTTGTAGGTATATTACATTATGCTAAATTATCAAGTAACTCCCCCAATTTGGTAGCATGCCACAGATTTCCCCCCATGACAGTGATGAGGGGCCTTTTAGATTAGGAGACTGAAATCCTTTATGTGGTCTTTCAGGAATGCAGAGTCCCTCCACCATGGGCATTCTCACTTCCCTGGGTTGTCATGCACCTCTGATGCCATCAGCACAAGGGGAAAGATAATAAAGCAGGAGGGTGTTTCCAGCCAGGTCTTGAAGGCCTAAATGTACACTTTTATGCTCAATCCTTTATTTATTTTTTTAGGATTTTATTTCTTTATTAGAGGGAAAAGAGCACAAGCAGGATGGGGATGAGCAGAAGGAGGGGAACCAGAGAGATGCTGAGGTGTGGAGAACAGGGTGTTTCTGATATAGACCTTTGGAGGGAACAGCTTAGGCCCCACAGAGCAAGCCTCCATCGACTGGTATTCCAGGAGTAGTGAGTACTCTCAGATCCCTGTGCCCATGTCCTGCCATCAGAGGAGACCTTGCAGGGATTGCTTCATGGACTCAGGGAACACTGAATGGTGGGAAAAGTTTCCTTTATTTAGGAGGGACATGAAAAGTCAGTCATGGTGATGATACTTTTCTCTTCTTGGACCTACAGCAGCAGCCCCAGAAGAAGATCCTGAACCACCTCAGAGCTCCCTCTGGCTCCCTCTGTGGTACCTGTGGCAGCTTCAGAGCTTGAGTGGCGTGGGTAGGAATAAGTTGTGCAGATGATACGGCTGTGGATACAGCAGAGGGGAGGCACCTATCTGGAGATGCCTACTGCAACAAAGTGTGTGATTGAAACACTTAGGAGTCTACTACTGTGGGGGACACTCCTGGCTTAAAAGTGTTCCAGTGGTGAAGCTGGGTGGAATCCCAGGTGTGACAGTATGATTTCAGGATCCTAGGGGTCACAAGAAGAACAGGTGAGGTCCGAATGCTTCAGAGCTTCCAGACATCAGTTGGGGAAAAACGGCTGAAAATCACAAAGCTAGATCCTGGCTTTCTGCTGTGTAGCCCTATACTCTGAATCACAGCATGGTAGGGAGTTCACTTTCCTGAGAGGGGCCCAGCAAAAAACAGAACCATGGCAAGACCTCCAGCACACTGCAGGTATGGTGTGGGTCTGTGCCACAAGAATCCATAGAAATAGGTGTTGGGTCTGACTGGGTGGTTCAGATTTTTTTTTCCTTCTGTGAGGGCTCACTGAAGGACTGGGGTGCAAATTTTCATTTTCTGGGTAGAAAGCCAGGTGCAGTGATACTCATCTCACCCATTGACACTGCAAGCCCTCAGGGAGTAAAACAGCGTCGTATACTGGAATCCAGAGCTGCTTACATGGAGGCCTGTTTTTGCTGCTGAGGAGAGCTGCTTCTGCGCTAGTTGAAGTACACTTGAGGATCGGGGCAAGGGATCCCTTCCCTAGAAGACCATCACAAAAAGCTCACTCCTCTTAAGTTTACTGATAATAGAGGGCTGCAAAGCTTCAGAGCTTAGGGAAAACACTAAGTAGCACTCTTTGTATTTTTATTTTGTAGTCTTTATTTATTTTTTTCAGGTTTTTCTTATTTTTCATCTCTTTTTAAATAATTTTTATTAGAGAGAGTGTGGGGGGAGGTGTTGGGAAGACGCAGCGAATCTTCAAACGGACGCCCTGCTGAGCATAGAGTCCAACTCTGGGCAGGATCCCAGAACCCAAAAGTAAAAGACCCGAGATGAAACTCAACAACTGAGGCACCCAGTTGTTCTACCCTCCAAGAATAGTTTTAAATGAGAAGAAATTAAAATTAAATCAATCATAAGTATGTAAGAATTAAAGGGAAGAATAGGAGAAGGAAAAGAAACAAGAACGACACGATCAGAGGAAGAGTAGTCAAGAAGTATTATGAATTTTACTAAAGTGTGGCATGAGACAAAAGTAGAAAGAAAAAAATTACTTTGTTAGTAGTATCTTTGTGGTATGGCCAAATGTGTTTTGTTTTTATTCTAAACACTTGAAAAAATATCTTTCTATTTTTTTTAATTTTTTATTTTTTATAAACATATATTTTTATCCCCAGGGGTACAGGTCTGTGAATCACCAGGTTTACACACTTCACAGCACTCACCAAAGCACATACCCTCCCCAATGTCCATAATCCCACCCCCTTCTCCCAAACCCCCTCCCCCCAGCAACCCTCAGTTTGTTTTGTGAGATTAAGAGTCACTTATGGTTTGACTCCCTCCCAATCCCATCTCGGTTCATTGATTCTTCTCCTACCCACTTAAGCCCCCATGTTGCATCACCACTTCCTCATATCAGGGAGATCATATGATAGTTGTCTTTCTCTGCTTGACTTATTTCGCTAAGCATGATACGCTCTAGTTCCATCCATGTTGTCGCAAATGGCAAGATTTCATTTCTTTTGATGGCTGCATAGTATTCCATTATGTATATATACCACATCTTCTTGATTTCTATTTTTAAAGCATGCATGAATTATTTCAATTTTATCTTTGTCTTTTAATTTTATCTTCTGAAAGAAAAGATGTTATATAATTTACTTTCTCAAATGTCTTAGGACTTCTGGCAGGAATTCTCAACCACACTGCATCACCAAGGGTCTTGGAGGTGATCCTTGACTGTGTTCTCAAACATGAACCAATAAGAGTAAGCATTCCTGCATCGTGTTTCTTTTATTGTCCTTACCACAATAAGTACTTAACTAATTTAGTTATATACATATTAAATGTCTTTTTCTCTCTCACTTGTCAACTCCAAAAGGGCAGTCACCTTTTCTGTTTTATTCACCAATATATAATCAATTGCCTAGCACGATGACACATTAGGTAGGAACTCAATAAATACCTTGGAATAAATAAATATGTAAACCAAGAAAATGAAGTTGTATCAGAGTTTGGAAGTACAACTGAAAATCTATAAATACAAAATAAAATTTGATTTATTGGAGCAAATGGTTGCAAATCTGTCATCACAAAATGGGCCATTAGTGTCCAGATTTTTTTCTTTTTACTACTCTTTCATTACTATTTTTCACTAAGATTTCTCAATTATTCTGAGAAAAGAATAATTGTTTTTGACATATTGTAAGCACAGGAACCAACACTAAGGTGAGGCAATTGATGCACCCAGAGCACGCGATGTCAGGAGACATTCACACCTAGGTTTGTACCAGCCTCACCCCTGAACTTTCATGACCCTGCAAGTGAGTGGCCCCTTCAATTTTGTACCCTAGGGGCCTCACTTGTCTCATTCTGGTATCTCTGTTAATTTATATATTATTTATTCTTTCTATAAACTTATCCTTGAAAGAGAAACTAGTGCACCTCCAGGATATTTCAGCTAGCCAACAATAGGGTCATGAATGTCCTTCTTTTCATACACAGATTTCTTTCCATCTCTTGACTGCCTGCCAAACCCACATAACAAAACTTCCAGGTTGGTGACCACTATCTATTTCCTTTCCTCCAATCCCATACTGCTAATTGTGACCAAGCTTACTGGCTGCACTAAACATTTTGTTATCCAGCCTTAGCTGGTGTGTAATGAGACTTGTTACTCTTTTCTTCTTCATCACTTTGTGCAGGCCAGAGATTACAAATGAGGTGTTGGGTGTCAGTGCATAAACACCTTTCTTTGCCTTCAACATACTTAATGTTAACTACTTCCCAACATTTAAAATTATCAATTTTATAGGAAAATCCAGATGTACAAAATCTCAAAAATGGAAAAACACATTTTAGAAGACTTTCCTTTATTTTAGAGAAGGAGGGAGAGGATGTGCGTGTGCATGAGTTAGAGGAGGGGCAGTGACAGAGGGAGAGGAACAGAAATCTAAACAGACCCCATGCTGAGCAGGCAGCCCCACATAAGTCTTGATCTCACAACCCTGAGATCATGACCTGAGCCAAAACCAAGAGTTGAATGCTTAATCAACTGAGCCACGCAGGTGCCCCATAAAACACATTTTTTTTTCTTTTTGTAAAGAAAATCTGACAAGTGTCTTTTAACACATTGCTCCAGTCAGCTGGAGCTTTCTTAACATTCAACTGAAATAAATGCCTTTCTTAGAAGCTGCCAATGGGCTTACCACAGATAAAATGTTTCTTCTCAGTTTTTAGTTATTTCAGATATCTGCATTTTCCAATGATACCTAGCCCTCATATATGAAAACTCTATTGACAGTGGGATGGGGAGATCCCCCCTTTCTAGCAAATGTAAGTTACTGCTCAACTCACTCCAGAAAACACAAGATCCCAAACATTTCCACGTTGTGTTTATAGACACAAACTCGTTAGGCTAAGAAATGTCCCTTTTGACATTCCAATCACCCATAGCACTGGTATTGTTCTTTTTATTTTATTTTTAATTTTTTTAGAAAAAATACTGTAGTATCAAAAACATACTATGTTATGTGAGTTTCAGGTGTACAATAGAGTGACTTGATAATTCTGTACAATAGAGTGACTTGATAATTCTGTACATTAGTTGATGCTTACTTACCATGATAAACATAGTTATCATCTGTCACCACACTGCATTGTTACAGTATTATTGAACATATTCCCTATGCTGTACTTTATATTTCTGTAACTTATTTATTTTGTAACTGAAAAAAGTTTACCTTTATCTGTTTTTCCCATTCTCCTACGCATTTTCTCTTTGGCAATCACCAGTTTGTTCTCTGTATTTAAGAGGTTGGTTTTTGTTTGTTTTTCAGATTCCACATATAACTGAAATCATATGGTACTATGATTTTTATAGTACTGTCACTCCTCTTAAACTTCACATGTCTTGTCTTTTAAAATCTGTACCACAGGGGGATGGAGAAAGTACCAAACTTGTATCCCATGTAATGTGTGCGTGCGTGTGTGTGTGTGTGTGTGTGTGTGTGTGTAGTGTAGTGTACAGGATAGAGAGGTGGATTCTGTGAATAAGCAAGTGTGAAAGTTGGGAGCTTTGGAGTTAAAAGCTGAAATTCCAGAAGTGGATCCCTGGTTCATACCCATCAGAGACCACATGAGCATCACCTTTAAAGGTTCATACTTCTATTGACAGTCTCGTCTAGTCAATGTAGACTTTTCTAACATATACCTTGGAACTCTTCTAGCCTTTCCCCATCCCACTTCCACAAATTCACTTCCATATTTGCAGGTATTTGTTACAGCAGTTCCCTACTTTCCAATGCCAAAATGTCCATTAGGTTGCTATGATTGTGTTAACAGAATGCCAGCCACCAGACTGGGTGGCTTAAACAAAAGAAATTTATTTTTTCAGAATTCTGGAAGATGGAAGTTCTAAAATTAAGGTATCAGAAGGTTTGGTTTCTCCTGAAGCTTCTCTTCCTGGCTTGGAGACCGGACGTTCTTGCTGTGTCCTCACATGGTCTTTCCCTATGCAGGTCCATCCTTGGTGTTTCTTCCCATTCTTATAAGGACATCTGACTTATTGATTAGGATTGGATTCGTATTTAATTATAATTTAATTTAAGCTACTTAATTATGATTTAATTTAACCTAATTGCTTCTTTAAAGGATTTTTTTAAAGATTTTATTTATATATTTGACAAAGAAAGGTCACATTTAGGAAGAAAAACAGGAAGAGAGAGAGGGAAAGCAGGCTACTTGCTGAGCAGAGAGCCAGATGCAGGACTCAATCCCAGGACCCCAAGAAAAAAAAGTGTATGTGTGTGTGTGTGTGTGTGTGTGTGTGTGTGTGTGTGCAGATATAGATAAAGATACAGATATATCTAGATAAATATATTGATACATAGATATAGACAGATATAGATGTAGATATCGATATCACATCTTCTTTATCAATTCATCTGTTGGTAGACATCTAGGTTCTTTCCATAGTTTGGCTATTGTGGACTTCGCTGCTATAAGCATTCGGGTGCACATGCCCCTCCAGATCACTACATTTCTATCATTAGGGTAAATATCCGGTAGTGGGATTGCTGGATCATAGGGTAGCTCTACTTTCAACTTTTTGAGGAAACTCCATACTGTTTTCCAGAGTGGCTGCACTAGCTTGATTTCCCACCAATAGTTTAGGAGGATTCCCCTTTCTCTACATCCTCACTAACACCTATTATTTCCTGACTGGTTGATTTTAGCCATTCTGACTGGTGTGAGGAGGTATCTCATTGTGGTATTGATTTGGATTTCCCTGGTCCTGAGTGATGTTGAGAACTTTTTCATGTGTCTGTTTTCATGTGTCTGGCCATTTGGAGGTCTTCTTTGCAGAAATGTCTGTTCATGTCCTCTGCCCATTTCTTGAACGGAATATCTGTTCTTTGGGTGTTGAGTTTAATAAGTTCTTTATAGATTTTGGAAACTAGCCCTTTATCTGATATGTAATTTGCAAATATCTTTTCCCATTTTGTTGGTTGTCTTTTGGCTTTGTTGACTGCTTCCTTTGCTGTGCAAAAGCTTTGGATCTTGATGAACTCCCAATAGTTCATTTTTGCCCTTGCTTCCCTTGCCTTTGACGATGTTTCTAGGAAGAAGTAGTTGTGGTTGAGGACAAACAGGTTGCTGCCTGTGTTCTCCTCAAGGATTTTGAGGGATTTTTGTCTCACATTGAGGTCTTTCATCCATTTTGAGTCTATTTTTGTGTGTGGTGTAAGGAAATGGTCCAGTTTCATTCTTCTGCATGTGGATGTCCAGTTTTCCCAGCACCATTTACTGAAGAGACTCTCTTTTTTCTATTGGACATTCATTCCTGCTTTGTCAAAGATTAGTTGACCATAGACTTGAGAGTCCATTACTGGGCTCTCTACTCTCTTGCATTGATCTGTGTGTGTGTTTTTGTGCCCGTACCATACTATCTTGATGATTATAGCTTTGTAATAAAGCTTGAGGTCTGGAATTGTGATGCCGTCATCTTTGGTTTTCTTTTTCAACATTTCTCTGGCTATTTGGGGTCTTTTCTTGTTCCATATAAATTTTAGGATTATTAGTTCCATTTCTTTGAAAAAAGTTGATGGTACTTTCATAGGGATTCCATTAAATGTGTAGATTGCTCTATGTAACATAGACATTTTCACAATATTTGTTCTTCCAAGCCATGAACATGAAACATTTTTCCATTTCTTTGTGTCTTCCCCAATTTCTTTCATGAGTACTATATAAATGCAGAGTACTCAGTATTTCTGGGTACAGATACTTTGTCTCTTTGGTTCAATTTATTCCGAAGTATTTTATGGTTTTTGGCTGCAATTGTAAGTGGGACTGACTCCTTAATTTCTCTTTCTTCCATCTTGTTGGTGTATAGAAATGAAACTGATTTCTGTGAATTGCTTTTATATCCTGACATTTTACTGAATACCTGTATGAGTTCTAGCAGTTTTAGAGTGAAGTCTTCTGGGTTTTCCACATAAATTATCATGCCATCTGCAAAGAATGAGAGACTTCTTCTTTGCTGATTTGGATGCCTTTATTTCTTTTTGTTGGCTGATTGGTGAGCTAGAACTTCCACGACATGATAAAGTAGAGGAAATGGACATGTGAAACAGGTGTGCAGAAGAAGCAGAGAAGACAAGTTAAGTTTCACATATACTTTGCTGCTTTCCTATTTTTTTTTTTACCTTTTAAAAATTTTTTTAACTTTTTTAATAAACATATGCTGTATTATTAACCCCAGGGGTACAGGTCTGTGAATCACCAGGTTTACACACTTCACAGCACACACCACAGCACATACCCTCCCCAATGTCCATAACCCAGCCACCCTCTCTCTACCCCTGTCCCCCCAGCAACCCCCAGTTTGTTTTGTGAGATTAAGAGTCACTTATGGTTTGTCTCCCTCCTGATCTCATCTTCTTTCATTTTTTCTTTTCCTACCCCCTAAACTCCCCATGTTGCATCTCCACTTCCTCATATCAGGGAGATCATTTGATAGTTGTCATTCTCCGATTGACTTATTTTGCTAAGCATAATACCCTCTAGTTCCATCCACATTGTCCCAAATGGCAAGATTTCATTTCTTTTGATGGCTGCATAGTATTCCGTTGTATATATACACCACATCTTCTTTATCCATTCATCTGTTGATGGACACCTAGGTTCTTTCCATAGTTTGGCTATTGTGGTCACTGCTGCTATAAACATTCAAGTGCACGTGCCCCTTTGGATCACTACGTTTGAATCTTTAGGGTAAATATCCAGTAGTGCAATTGCTGGGTGGCAGGGTAGCTCTATTTTCAACTTTTTGAGGAACCTCCATGCTGTTTTCTAAAGTGGTTGCACGAGGTCTGCTTTCCTATGTTTTTAATACCACTGCATAAGAATTTTTGATCTTTTAATTGAAAAGCACAGGCAAGGTTTAGTGGTTGTGCTAGAAATAAAAATCTTTATTAGAGAAAAAGGAAGCCCTCCAGGAAGCTGCCCACTTTTGAGGTGCATATCTCATGACAGGACTGACTTGAGTGGAGGAGTGGGGGGAAAGAAAGGGTCATCTTCCACTCCTGTTCCATGAGACCTGAGACAACCAGCTCCTCCTTCGGCCTCCCTCTGTTCCTCGTGGAACAGAGTTCCACATCTGTGGAACTCAGACTGTTCATCTCTGAAAACCTAGAGTCTTCCGCTTCCCTTTGCATTATTTCCCAGTCCAGAGTACCTGATCCTGAAAGCTGACCTGCCTGTCACCCAGGTGAAATGATTCTGTGTGCTGACAGATCACCCCTTCAGCACAGAGCAGCAAAGAGGCCCTAGTACCTTATGCATCTGACCCTTGGGCATTGTAGGGCTCAAGGTCATCTTCCAGGGCCTTACAGGTACCCACACACCCACCCTGCTGAGCCCCTCTTCCATCCATCACTGTGACACCTGTGGATTCCTGCTAGTTCTGTAGATTCAATCACTGCTCAATAGAGCAGCCAGCCTGGGCCTTGGAGGGGCTGGAGATTACCCATTTCCAGGGGCTTCCATCAGCCATGAGGCCAAGAAGAGAGCTGCCTCTTGGCTCCCCCATGAACACTCCTCTCTCCCAAGTCAGCTCATGTAGTGCCAGTTATTTCCTTCCTGAATTGTGTGGACTTGGAATGCATTTTGTTGAATAACCATTACACTTAATGTTGGAAGTTTACGATTTTTAAAATGTAAAATCAATTAATTAACATAAGATGTCTATATTAAGCAATATTAAATTCCAGCTGTTTTAAAAATATGTTTACATAAAATAAAAGCATTCTGATCCAAGAAAGCTCTTAGATTATTATGAAACAATTACCCTAGGGACTGCCACTGAGGTCATTCTTCCTCTCACAGAAACTTAGTGATCATAGATTGCCTGTTAACCACCTGTCCTTATATTCTTTCAAGGCATTTCTTATCCTATGTTTGGTCATCCCTCTTCAAGGGGTCATGGGAGAAATATAGCCTGAGTTCTTGCATAATGACTTGAATGCCAAGACTTTTATTCTGTATAAATCAGTTTTTCTAGCTATAAAATCCATGGTTCACAGTGTCTTCCCTTCAGTGTCTTTCAATACATTACTCCATTTTCTTGTGGTACAAAATACGGCATTCAGAAATGTGGATTACATTCTCATTTCCTTTCCTTTATATGTCATCTGCTCCTTTTTCCCTAGATGCCCAAGGATTTCCTTTTTTCTTTACATTTTAATTAAATTTTGCATTTCAATTTTAATTCCATTTTTCTCTCAATGATTTTACTAACCCTTCCATTTGTCATTCTGAGTCAGTGCTCAGGGTACTCTGTTAATAAACAGTTTGAAAGGATTTATTGTGTTTACAAAAAATTCTGTATTATGACTGTTAACGTTTTTGTGTCTTTGCTTTAGTTTTCCCAGAGGCATTCCAGATATTCATTTCCTGTCCATAACTTCACATTTTGATATTTTCTCTCAAATCTTGTAGTCTCTTTTTTTAGTTTCTTTTTTAGCATTTTTCTCTTCTCACTTCCCATTCTCATACAACACTGTCTGCTGCCTTTTTTACTACTTTCCATTTCACTTAGGAAGTAATGTTTCGATACGCTGCTGCTTCTTCCCTGAGATCTGTACTTTCCTCACTGAGTTTTTCTAACTCTAATTTATGGTGTCATTCAATATCCTGTTTCATTTCCCTAATGCCTTTTTCTTCATTTTGGGAAAAAAAAAAGCACATGAAAGTAGATGAAGTTTGTCAGGAATGTATGCCTTCATTTTCTTCAGTGGAGCTATTCTGAAGGTACTCCCCTTTCCTCTTAAAGCCCTCTGCCTGGGAGTCCATAGCACTATTTTTCTGTCGCTAAACTTGTTTTCTTGGATTTGTAGAAAGCAGTACGTCTTAAGCAGACCTCTAGCCTCACAGAGCTCTCTCTCTCCTATTGTTGCTCTAAAATGCTCAAACCCATGACAGCTCGGTTCTGGAGATTTTCTAGATGTATCCCCCTATCCCTCATTCATTGGGGTTTGCTCTCTCACTACTTCTACTGCAACTGTCCTTCACCATTTTGGTTCTGTTCTTTAATGTAGTGAGCAGCCTATATAACTTAGAAGGGACAACTGCCTTCATCTTCCCAATCTATAGCCACTCTTTTACATGGTTATCTATTTTCAGATTCATTTAACATTAAAGCGATTGTCAAATATGTACATGTGTTTAAATTATTTCATTATAGAATTTCTTCTAGGCTTATTTTTAATAAGTAACTTATTCTTATACATACTAATTTTTAGTTTTTTTGATTTATTCTAGTTGTGGATTTTCTTTGCTTTTTTTTTAAATTTATTTTTTATTTATTTTCAGCATAGCAGTATTCATTGTTTTTGTACCACACCCAGTACTGAATGCAATCCATGCCCCAATACCCCCACCTGGTTCCCCCAGCCTCCCACTGCCCCCCACTTAAAACCCCTCAGATTGTTTTTCAGAGTCCATAGTCTCTCATGGTTCACCTCCCCTTCCAATTTCCCCCAACTCCCTTCTCCTCTCTATTCCCCCATGTCCTCCATGCTATTTGTTATGCTCCTCAAATAAGGGAAACCATATGATAATTGACTCTCTCTGCTTGACTTATTTCACTCAGCATAATCTCCTCTAGTCCCATCCATGTTGCTACAAAAGTTGGGTATTCATCCTGTCTGATGGAGGCATCATAACTACATAGTGTATATGGACCACATCCGATGAAGGCCAAAATTAGCAAGACAGGAAACAACATGGGTTGGAGGGGATGTGGAGAAAGGGGAACCCTCTTCCACTGTTGGTGGGAATGCAAGTTGGTGCAGCCTCTTTGGAGAACAGTGTGGAGATTCCTCAAGAAATTAAAAATAGAACTTCCTTATGACCCTGTAATTGCACTCCTGGGTATTTACCCCAAAGATACAGATGTAGTGAAAAGAAAGGCCATCTGTACCCCAATGTTTATAGCAGCAATGGCCGTGGTTGCCAAACTGTGGAAAGAACCAAGATGCTTTTTCTTTTTTTATATTTAAGTCTTTTGATTTTAGAGTTATCAATTACATTTCATTTATTTTATTTTAAAAGGTAGAGTAGATCAACTAATTTAGTTAATACAATCTTCTCTGCTAGGCTTAAAAAAAAAAAAAAGAGCGGGGGAAGATCCCAGGACAAAGAAGAAGCTTACGCTCTTAGGCAATCTTCCCTGTCATCCTGAGTCAGCAGGTAGATGCTCCATGATATGGGGAAAGGAGGTGGTAGATTCAGGTCATCTTAGCTTTCTAAATTGAGTATTAGATAATTGCATTTCAGGCCAGGGGAAAGACAGGTGGGGTTCTAGTATTTCCATTGCACCACCCAAGGGAGAGCCTCCTCCAGAGTAGGGCCTCAGTGGTAGAAAGCCTCAGTGGTAGAAAGAACCCTATCTCTTGGCCACACTTGCCAGGACCTTCCCCTTGACAACAGGCAGCCAGGGTCAAGGATGAGAAAGACTGTCATCCTGCCTCTCCCAAGAGGATGCTGTAACCCTTGAACTGGGAGACAAAGAGCCCTGTGTCCTTGGCTGCAGCCATCTGGAGTGGACTTTGTTTCATATTGAGCTGGGGATGGGGAATGTAGGAAGAAGGTTGTGATTCAAGTGTCACAGACTCCTACCGTTCTTACTAAGTAGGTTTTCTTGAATACATTTTCTTCATTTGCTATATGTACATAGGGCCATTTGTGGGCCCTCCCTCTTATTTAAAAAAAAATCATCTTCACCACTTTCACTGGACGACAGTTGGTCAAGAGACCCATGATGGAAATGATAGTCCTAGCTGTTAGTTTTGAGATCGTTTGTTATTCAGTAAATGAAAGTGAATGTAATTGCAATGAGTAGAGATATTTAAAAACTAACAGACATAAGGAAATGATTAGAGGTCTATGAAAAGTTTGGCATTTACAAAGTCTGAAATCTTTGTCCATTTCTGCTTTCTCTTGTATCTACTGCTTCTTATTTCATGAGCTTTGCTTCCTTTCTTTTTGACCATATGCTGGTTTTTATTCTTGGCAAAACTAACTACAGTAATTTCCTTATACCAAGAATGACTGTACCCTCTTTTAGAGCAGCTCAGCATTTGTGTCTGCCATGAGGCTGGAGCCCTATCAGTCACAGACCACCTCAAACCACATTCATAGCTTGATGCTGGTTGACAGATCCCTAGCTAGTCAGACTGCAAGGGCACATCGGCCTATTCCTTTGCTGTCAACTTTCCACTCCTTCCATGCAGGCTCCTGAGTTTGAGGAGAACAGTGTGTTTTATCTTGTCAGGCTCCTTGGGGTCCCAGAGAAATACGTGCAGAATTCCCCATAAATTTCTTGTGATGGTTAATATTGTATATTGACTTGGTTGATATCATTGTGTCCATATATTTTGTCCAGCATTATTCCCAGATATTTCTGTGAGAGAGTGTTTTTTGGATGTGATTAATACTTGAAACAATGGACTTGGAGTAAAACATAGGACTTTCCATAATGTGGGTGGGCCTCGCCTCATCAGTCAAAGGACTAACTGCCCCTGAGGAATACGGTTATTATCCCAGCAGACCGCTCCAAACTTGAACTGCAATATTTTCTCTTCCTAGGTCTCCAGCCTAAGGACATTTGGACTTTGTGTTAAAACTCCTGTGGGATTTTAACTTATGGAGGTGACTGTGTGATGACACAAAGATGCAAATGGGATTAAGGTATTTTTGTTATTTGCATTTCCCCAGAAGAGGGGGCGTGCCACTTCACACAGGAATCTGGTCAGGAAACAGAAGTGGGAGTGAGGTGAAAGCATAGCCCAGAGACTTTCCAGGGGTTTCCATGGACAAAGCAAGGCAGAGCAGGGGAAACAGTCTAGGACTGGCCAGTTTGAATAATGTCAAGCATCTTTATGTATAGGGTGGCCTTTAGTTGTCTGACTCCTACCTTTGCTGTGATTTAGAATGAGATAACTATTGGTTTTAGTTTGTGAGAGTGAGATAAAGGAAGTGTTAAGGTAGGGCCTTGGGATTGGTTGGTTTGGATATAAAAGGTATGTAACCAGGTGATTATTATCTCCATGAATAGAACAACTTCTCCTGGCTTCCTTACCTTCTCCTTTTCTCCAGAAAGATGTCTCATCACCATAAAAAACAGAAAACGAAAAACATGATTAATATAGCCTTGAATTGCAATATTAGCTCTTCCAGGGTCTGAGCCTGCCAGCCCAACCTGCAGATTTTGGATTGCTACTCTCTATAATCATGAGCCAATTCCTTAAAATAAAACTCATTCTTTTTCTCTCTCTCTCTCTCTCTCTCTTTCTCCCTACCTCCCTATAGATATATAGATATAGACATAGATACAGATGCTATATATTTACTTTTAGACACCAAATTGGTTCTCTGGATAACTCTGACTAATACAGCTACCTTCCTGTGGCCTTTGCAGATGTCTATTGAGGCCAGGAATATCCTTGCAGCAAAAACAACTTTGGGAATCAAATACTCTGATTTTATTTCAAGTGCAGGCTTTCTCAGCATTTGGCCTTCTACATTCCTCCTCTCTTTCTTCCTCTGCAATTCCTTTATATAGACTTTTTTTTAAGGGTTTTTTAAAAATTGTTGTTTGTTTGTTTGTTTTGTCTTGTGTGTATTTATTTAAATTCTGGTTACTGAAAGTACAGTGTACTATTAGTTCCAGGTGTACAGTAGATTCAACACTTCAATACAACACCCTGTGGTCATCAAACTGATGCCATCTTTAAACCGTCATCTATTGAACTCATGACCCACCTGTCCTCTGGTACCATTGTATAATGGTTTGCTTGTTCTCTGTAATTTTGTTTGCTCTCTATAATTGAGAGTTGGCTTTTAGGTTTGCCCTTCTATGCAAGTTTTTTTTTTAATGTTTTAATTTTTTATTTTTTATAAACATATATTTTTATCCCCAGGGGTACAGGTCTGTGAATCACCAGGTTTACACACTTCACAGCACTCACCAAAGCACATACCCTCCCCTATGTCCATAATCCCACCCCCTTCTCCCAAACCCCCTCCCCCCAGCAACCCTGTTTTATTTATTTATTTATTTATTTGTTTGTTTTTGCTTAATCTCTATGCTTAATGTGTTTCTCAAACTCACAACCCCAAGATAAAAAGTTGTATACTCCACTAACTGAGCCAGCCAGGTGCCCCATGGAGATTATTTTAATGAATTCTCTTAATTTCTTTTCTTTTTTAAGTATCAGAGTGGAATCTAGTAATTTCTACCCACCCACCCATAGCAGATACCTCCTGTCTGTCTCTAAAGACACAGTCTCCACCCATCCCACCCCTTCTGTGCTGTGGAAGTGGTAGATAGAAAGGCCTGACAGTTATCTATGCTCTCTGGCTGTGAGTTCAGCCAGTGGGGAGCCCCAACGGAAGATCTGAGGAAGGGGTTAGAGTGGCCCCATTTTATTTCCATGAAAACCCTATTTGTGGGGCTTCCTCAGTCAGTTGTGTCTGTCAGCTGCTAATCTCTACTTCTCATTTTCCTTCCACTGTCCATTAGGATTAGCAGTGGTGGGGGAGGTTGGGACAGTGAGGAAGGGGGTGAAAAGGGCATGGGAGGCATGAAAAAAGCTCTGTTGCTGCTCTTTATGCCAGGCTCCTGCACCAGCTTCCACTTCTTTGTATCCCCAACCATATCTCGCTAATTAGTTCTTCGGTACAGAAATTGCACAAATGGTCCTACCATAAGTTTGCCAGCTCCAAAGTCGATACTTCTGTTATGTCCACAGAAAGTACCAATTGCACACCTCTTTGATCTGTTTTTATCCTATTATTTACCCTATCTGTGTGCAATCTAATTCAACCATTCTATTTTTCATATGCAATATTTTGACTTGGTTCTTTCCTGTAGTTTAATTGGGTCTTATTGCTACTGATATTTTCCTATATCCAGAAGGATACATTTATTTTGTTTATTAATTTTCTGGAGTCTGTCTACTCCAATAATTCTATTTCAAATGATATTTAACATTCATTCTGTTGGATTTCTTATGTGGTCATCGTACATCCCAGGTGTATAGTAATTCTTGCATGTGTGCTCATATTCCCCATGGGTTAGCAGCTATTCTGTCACTGGTACTGTGCACTGGAGAAGGACAGAAGTCCTGATGAGTTTAGAGGGGAGTGAAGGTGATCCCAGAGCAGATGGACTCAGGCACCACAAAGCCAGTCTTCACCTCTCCTCCTTACTGCCACCTGCCACACATCTGCTATGGCAAGTGACTCAACTTTAAATGTCTTAGAAGAAATTACAGAGGAAAGACCAAGTCTCTTCAGGTAGTACTCGCCCTGCAAGAGGGGGTTGAATGGAGGCACAGGGGTCACACAGATGGCTGTTTGGACCTACACGCTAGTTGACATGGCCACCCTGCAACATACTGGCACCTGAAAAATATTAGGAAGCATTTGTCACAGAGAGCAGAGTAGTTGAAAAGACTTCTTCAAGCCCATCCTCTTGCTGCCCTTCCCTCTTCCCCCAACTACAGGCCACTTCAGGATTGCCTTTAGTTCCACCAGGTTTACTCAATGACTCTACATTTTCTTCTGACCTCCTCTTCTCACCCACCATTTCTCTGGGGATGTGAGCCAGAAGCCCAGGGGGAGCTCCTGATGGCAGGCCTGGTGAAAACCACTGCAGTGGCACTCTCAGCCTGTCCCCCAGGTGGAGACTCACAGGACCTGCAGACCTGCTCTGCACCCTGACATCAGTCTTGTTACTTAGGATCTTTCCTTGCTACTGACCAGGGCTACATTTGGGACAGTCACCCCACACCTCTCATTATACTTCTCACAGGTAGCCAGAGAAAGGGAAACACACAGGGCCTTGAGGTGCCTGAGAATGGCCTGCATTAGAGGGAAGACCTCTAAGCATCTTGAGGAGATCTGGGTTGGAATTTGTGTTCTACTATTTACTACCCACATGATGTCAGACAAGTTAATTGACCACACTAAGCCTCAGGTTCAGATCTGAAAAAGACATCAGTCCTGGATAATAATACGGAGCATTGACGCTTGCCGTGGGTAATAGGGTACTGGGCTGAGGTGGAGCTGTGCTCTGGCAGATCTGCAGAGTGGGCGGGAAATGAATTTGAATCTATGAGTTAGGGCATTCCAACACTTCATGGAGGAACAAATAGTCACACCACTCCATGCTTCACACAGAAACATACCTATTGACAGACAAAACAGAAGTCTCTATTTGAGAGAAATCCAATACAGAGTTGAGGAATGTGGCTGTTCCAGGGGCAGCAGGTGGCTAGTGCTCCAAATCTGAGCTAAGTGCTGACTCCTACCTCAGGGCTCAGCAACCAGAGGCATGGAGCCCCATAACTGCGTCTACTTGCAGGGAGGGAATTTTTTTTTTTTTTGGCTCACTTCCAGATACTGCTGAGCTGGGAAGGAGTAGCAGAGGCCTTACTCCAGTAAGATGCTGATGATCATGTGCCTGTGACTTAACCTGTTCTCACTGGCTGGTAAGAGTCTAGTGTGGGACAAGAGTGGAAGGAATTTGCACAGAACACCTGATGACACATTGAATCAGTGGGTCTGCAGTGGTCGGGGAATGCTCCCTGATCAGCAAGTATTCAGGTTGTTGGCCTTTGGTTGTGAGACCCTGCTGAGCTTTCTGCTAAGTAGTTAATAAGTTTATGTGACCCAGGTATGTTTGTAGGGGGCAGCTCAGGTCATGACTTTGGGCTCAGGGTCAACCAAACCACAAGTTATGTCAGATTCCCAGGGGTGGTAGGCTGGGCCTTGAGAGACTAGGAAAAGACAGAGCTGTGGGGACAAGGGGAATGGACTGAGGACTAAATTATGAAGGTTTGAGTAGAGCTCTGGAGAGAAGCTGACCTGAGAACTTATACCTTAACCTGTGGCCAGGGCCCTTCACAATCTACTTCAAAGGAGCAGAGACTCTCAGTGCTGGAATTAAACAGAAGGGCACATCAAACTATACACCTTCATTTAGGAGAGAAGACTTGGCTTCCTTCTAATACATAAGAGGGGGAATGTTGGATGATATGGTCATTCTTTTTTTTTAAAGATTTTATTTATTTATTTATTTATTTATTTATTTATTTATTTAAGAGAGAGACAGTGAGAAAGAGCATTCGAGAGGAGAAAGTCAGAGGGAGAAGCACACTCCCCATGGAGCTGGGAGCCCAATGCGGGACTCGATCCTGAGACTCTGGGATCATGACCTGAGCTGAAGGCAGTTGCCTAATCAACTGAGCCATCCAGATGCCCATGATATGGTCTTTCTATTTCTAATTTTTTCAAAGTATTTTCTACCCCCAATGTGGGGCTCAACCTCTTGAACCTGAGATGAAGAATCACTATTCTAACTGAGCCAGCCAGGTGCCCCATGTGGTTTTTTTGTTTGTTTGTTTGAGAAAACTTGATACTATTCTCCATAGTGGCTGCATACATTTATAGTCCCACCAACAGAGCACAGTTCCCTTTCCTCCACAGTTTGGCCAATGCTTGCTATTTCTGGTCTTCTGGATATTAACCATTCTGACAAGTGTTAGGTGACATCACTTTGGCCTTTCATTTGCATTTCCCTGGTGACGAGTAATGGTAAACATATCTTCTTGTATTTGTTGGCTCTCTGCTGTGTTTTCTTTGGAAAAATATTCTGAACTCTGCTGATTTTGTAACTGCTATTTGTTTTTGAGTTACTGGGTTGTATGAGTTCTTTAATATTTTGGATATGAAACCTTTGTCAGTTAGGTAGTTTGCAAGTATTTTCCCTTTTCAGTATGTTTTCTTTTTGATGTGTTGATGATTGGACATTTCCTTTGCTGTGCAGAGGCTTTTAGTTTGATGTAGTCCCAGCTGTTTATTTTTTTATTATGCCCTTTGCTTCTGATAGCAAATTACAAATATCAGAGTCAAGAATGATCTCGGGTGCCTGGGTGGCTCAGGTGGTTAAGAAACTTCCTTGAGCTCATCATGATACTGGAGTCCCAGGATCGAGTTCCCTATTGGGCTCCCTGTTCAGTAGGGAATCTGCTTCTAGCTCTTACCCTCTACCCTCTCATACTTTCTTTCTTTCGCATTATCTCTCTCAAATAAATAAATGCAATCTTTTAAAAAAAAAAAAAAAGAATGATTTCAAGAAACTTTCTTCCAAAAAAATTGGGTTAATAGGGTTAAATGAATAGATCTAACACCTCTGTGCTCCATAGTTTTAAAAGGTTCTTGACTGGTTCAGTCAGCAAAGCATCTATCTCTTGATCTCAGAATCTTGAGTTCAAATTTTGGTCTTGGAGATTTTTTTTTTTTTTAAAGTGGGGGTGTTAATAACATTCTGTCTGGTTTTCATCTAGGTATTTTATGGGTGTCGCTGTTTTGTTGAAGTCTTTGTCGCATGTTGACTCGGTTGTTGTGAATAGGGTTGGATAGACATTCAGTTGCATTGCTTTACTTGAGGTTGCCCAGTGTTTCCAAAGCCACTTATTGTGGAGACAGCTGCTTCCCTATTTTATATTCTTGGAGCTGTTGTTGGAAATGAATTGACTACATATGTGTCAGTTTCTTCCTGGGATTTGTACTATGTTCCATTCATCTGTGTGTCTGTCTGTATATCAATACTATACCATTTTGATTTCTACAGCTTTGTAATACACATTGAATTCAGAGAGCATGACACCTCCAGTTTTGTTCTTTCTCCAGATGGCTCTGGCTATTCAAGGCCTTCCATGGTATTATTCACTTTGTATGATTGCTATTCTTATTTCTGGAAATGCCATTAAATGCTGATGGGGGTTGAACTGAATGTTTAGATTGCTTTTTGCAGTGTGTACTTTTGAATTACATATATTCTTGAGATCCATTAGTACGGGGTGTCTAAAGACTTCATTCTATATTCAAATTCTTTTTAGGTACGTAACGTCAAAACAAATAAAATCCTTGCACAGAAATATCCCAAGGAGAAAACCATCAGCCAAGAAACACATGAAAAGGTTCCTAAAATCCTCAGTGATCCAAAAAGAGCAAAGGAAAACACAATATGTTAGTGTGAACCCAGAGGAGGCAGACCCCAAAGAGTGTTGCTTCATCCAACGGATTGAATCGTGAAAAACGAATTTAGTCATGGAGTGGGGCACCTGGGTGGCTGCTTTCTGCTGGGGTACTGATGCCAGGGTCTTGGGATCAAGCCCTGCCTGGGGCTCTCTGCTCAACAGGAAGCCTGCTTCTCCCTCTCCCACTTCCACTGCTTGGACTCCCTCTCCACCTGGGCTCCCTCTGTCACTGTCTCTGTCTGTCAAATGCGTCCATCAATCAAGCAATTTCTTCCATTCAAGAAGTAAAAATCAAATGTTGACGCATGGGGTCCTCATGAACGACAAGAATATGGAGGGTTGTTTGATGATTTTTTTTTAAGGTTTTCTTTCTTCCTTTGACAGACAGAGAGTAGAAGGAAAGAGAGAGACAGGCAGAGAGAGAGAGGAGCAAACAGGCTCCCTGCTAAGGAAAGAACCAGATGCAGGGCAGGGTCCGCAGGCTGGTGCCTAGCCAAGTGCAGCATGAAGCCCTGCAGCAGCTCCAACAGTCCCATGGGGATTTCCTTGCAGGTGTTGCCTGCCCCTCCCCCGCCGGGGGCGCCTGGGCCTCGCCCTTGCCTCCTCCCAGGACGGATTGTGGCCCCGCCCCCCCCACACCCACAAGCGCGGTGAGAGAGCGCTGGAGGTGCTCCTGGAGGTTTGTGCCAGGCTCCCGGGGCTCAGCTGCTCCCTGTGGCGGTGGCGGCCACGGCTGAGAGAGCCCAGGCCTGGGAGGGTGGGCAGCATCCCGGGCACCTCCCACTGGCCCCGGGCTGGTCGCTTTTCTCCCCACCCCTCCCACTCTCAACCATTGTTCATTTCTGTGAAGTGTTTTCCTAGTGTGTTTTGGGGCAAGAGCACTCTTGAGTGGGGGAGGGGGCAAGGGCAGGACCCAAAGAGAGACCTAGTGGACTCTGCCCTGAGCCCAGAGCTAGCCTCAGGGCTCAATCTCAAGAGCCTGAGATCACCACCTGAGCCAGAACCAAGAGTTGGGCACTTGACTGAGGGTGCTGACCAGGTGCTCCGCAGCTGTTGTTGACCAGTATCTGGAGACAGGCGCCTGCGTGGCTCTGTTAATTCAGCCACTGCCTTGGGTTCAGGTCATGACCCCGGACTGGCAGGATCTCGTCCCTCCTCAGGCTCCCAGCTCCTTGGGGAGTTGGATTCTCCCACTGACCTTCTCCTCTCTCATACTCTCTCTCCACTCATTCTCTCTCAAGGAAAGAAAGACAAGCTTTCCACTAATTAGTCTTGAGCCTTCTTTGATGGGATTGAATGTGGTTGATCTCCATGAGTTTTCTCATCGCATGCAGAACCTTGAGGATAGCCGTGTCTTTCTAAAAGGATCCTTTGTTGTTCTGAAATGTCTTCTTTCTCTGTTCATTGATCGGGTGTCTTTCCATTGTCCCTTCTCAAGACCTGGGAAAAGCAGCCTTTGAGGATTCATTTGGGTACGGTCTAGCCCTTTTCATCCTTTTTCTTTCCACAAAATCTATACTAGCCTCTGCATCCTTCTATGTAGAGTGTATTTTTCACTGACCTATTGAGGTCTTTTCTTTCAATAGGATTTCAGTCGTTCACTCTGAAGGTCATTGTTGAAATGTTAAAGTTGACGTCTACAACCTCGCTAAGCATATTTTCTTTTTCCCATCTATTCCTTCTTCCCTTTCCCTTTGGAACTGCCTTCCTTTCGATGACCTGAGTCCTTTGGAGGCTACTCTCTGCCTTCTTTTACTGGCGGTCACACAGGCAGTGAGAGATTATGAGGTAATTCTGACCCTTTTTACAATTGTTCTCCTCCTTGTTTAGGGTATCTGTAGAGTCAGCTTTCTTGGAGGGATCATTTCATCCCGCTCTGAACGCATGCTCCTTCACGTGTCTCTACTGAATATTCTGACTTAGCCAGAAGAACTCTTCCTTCCAATGACCTCTAGCCTTGTAGGAGTCTTGGCAACCATCTGGTTCCATTGCCTTGACTCTCTGTTAGAACCTGGAGCATTTTCTTAGACACACACTGCTTCCTCTGGAGCGAGGACTCAAAAGGACTCCAGTGTGTATTTCCAAGAGATTGTTTTCTACTTGACTTGCTTCTCTCTGGAACCCATGGCCTTTCCATCACTCCAGCCTTCCTGAATTCCAATCTCTCTTTCCTCACAGCAGGGAGATTCCCATCATTTCCCCCACACCACTCCCCGCGTCCATGGGTGTTGTCCTCACCCCAGTCCCCCTTTCCCTGCCTCTGGCCCCTGAGCCCCCTCCAACACTGCCCCGCACTGCCCGCAGCCCCCCAAGGCCGTCTGAGGTGCGGGTGGGCCTTGTGGCGTGGAGGCAGAAAGGCTGGGTTGTGGCCGGCCGCCTGCGCAGTAGGTGGCCAGGGGCCCGCGATGCTGGGGCTGGGGTGGCCAGGGGTCAGGGGGTCAGGGGCGTGAGGGGACCGGGCTCAGGGGCTGAGGCGTTCAGTGACTGTAGGGAGGCCATCACGTTGGCCAGGGCGCAGAGCGGTGGCGGTCAAGGGAGAGGGAGGGAGGCCGAAGGGGGAGAGAAAAGAGGAAGGCCAAAGACAAGCGTTTGGGGGCGAAAAAAAAAGCCTACAGCACCCGGTATTCCCAGGCAGTCTCCCATCCAAGTACTAACCAGGACCGACCCTGCTTAACTTCCGAGATCAGACAGGATCGGGTGTGTTCAGGGTGGTATGGCCATAGCCGCCTACCGTGGCAGCTGGCCGCCCCAAAAGCCTGCTGTGCGCTTCCCGGGCCCCCGCGCGCGCCATGGCTCCCCATGGCTCCCCACTCCGCCTGCCCTGGGCCTGGCTCCTGCCTCCCAGCCCGCCCACCAAAGGGCCCAGAGGCCTGTGGCACCGGGGCCTTGCCAAAGTCCGTCCGGGCACTCTCCCAAACCGGGACTCCCCAGCCCCGCCACCGCGTGCCTCCCCAGGTGGCAACCGGGTGTGTCGTCGGGGCGCGCACTCGGTGTGCTCAGCGCCACCCAGCGCCCGCCCAGCTGGCCACCTGGCCTTCCCTCCTCTCCTCTCCTCTGCTCTCCTCTCCTCTGCTCTCTTCTGCTCCACTCTCCTCTGCTCTCCTCTGTTCTCTTCTCCTCTCCTTGTTCTGCTCTGCTCTGCTCGGCTCTCTCCTCCTCTCTAACCCGCCTGGCTTCCAGCCCACCGAGGACAGGGACGTTGTCACATCCCAGTCCAGAAGCTGCAGCCCCGCCCTTTAAACCCAAGGCAGTCTCCCTGGCTCTGAGCTAGTTTAGGAGAGAGGTGGGCCCTAGTGACAAAAGACGCTACTGGAGAGGAGTGCTCTACAGAACCGCATCCTGCACCAGGCACTTTGCCTAGCCCTCCAGCCAGCCTGGGAGGCGGTAGCTCGTGGAGGGATGCGTCCTTGACTGGATTCCTCCTCATGGGTTCACACAGGGCACCTCCCAGATGCTATCACGCAGGCATCGCACCGGCTGTCCCTCTTCATGAGCTACTTTCGTGGAAACGGCTTTGCTGACAGGAAGGCGTCTTAGCGTTTCTTGCAGAGGGCTCTTGGCATCGGCTTCTTAACCTAAGCTTGGAAGCCAGGGAGGGGGCTTGGTCTTAAGGCCCAGGGGCGACACTGGAGTGAAGATTGGGGACCTTGAAGCAGCCTCTGTCCGCAAGACACAGGTGTTGCCAAAGTGTGTGGGACAGCTCGGGGAACGTGTTTGGTGCTTCCTGGTGAGCGCGAAACACGTCTGTGGCGAAGGGGCCTTTTGGCTCTGACAGCAGCAGCGAGAGATGGTGCAGCCACACACATGGGCTCGCGCGGGAACACCCGTGTAGGGCACAGTGCGTATGGGGCAAGAGGAAATTGGAAAGCACCTCACCTAGGATGCCGAGGTGTGTGCAGAAGGTTTGTTCAATGAACGCCTGGTTGCCCCAGGAGGGGCAGCATGCTGCCATGCACTCCACTCTTAGGAACAACAGGGCAGGGAAAGCCACCATTCGTCTAGCATCGTTCTGGTAGCCAGAGCCCATGCCCGGTGCCGAAGAGGCCCAGGGCCCAAACCGCCGTGAGAGCCGGTCACCCCGAAACAGCATCCTCCCAGGCAGAAGACAGCAGTGCTCTCCACAGGGTGTGTGGAAGCTTGAGGAACATGCCAGGCCCTTCCCTGGGAGCGAGAAACAAGTCTGCTGAGAGAGCAGCCTTCCCCTCCAGCAACACTGTCGAGGAAAGGTGTGTCCGCAAACACGTTCTTGCCAGAGAACACAGGTGCCTTCGGAAGCATGTGTGAGGCGACTGGGCACAGTGCAGCCATCTCACCTAGGAGGCCGGTGCTTGCGGCCTGCGCGCACCGCGAGAACCATGTTCCAGGGAGACAGACGTGATTTTCAAACGTACTTGAAGAAGCCTCAGCCAAAGGGCCCTATGGACGAGCGCTCAGACGCCTTCCTGTCAGGAAAGCTGTTGGCGCCCCTATGGCTCGTCAAGAGGGAACCCCTGGCAAGTGTGGTGGGACAGCATTGGCAAGGTGCTACGCCCAGACCTGGTTAATTATATAATAAGGAGTCTGAAGAGTTCCCAAAATGACATGGAATTTGGTAATAGAAAGATGACCTATGAAGAATAAGAAGACACATGTTCCAAGCAGAGTAAAAATTCTAAAAAATCTATACAAAACCAAAAAACCACTTAAATATCCCTCAAACATACAGCTTTCAAGATAGCCACTATGAAATTCTGTTCTGCTCTGATTCCCTTAGGTGATGCCTGCTTTGAAGGTCTTACTGGCTTGTTAAATTGCAATGAAGGCAAATGGTTTCCCCTTTTCACATTGACAGATGACCAATAGCCCCATACCACTATGTTAACAAGCACTACCAACCTCTGTGCTGCTCTACTGCTCCAAACCCCTCTGGGTACCACATTGTGTTGGGGGCAGAGATGAGTCCAGCGAGAAAGTTATCACACCCAAATCATGATGTTGCCAGGATCATCTGGCTGTACTCTGGCAAACACTACATTAAGCTGCTGATAGCAACGTAAAGTTCAGCATGGTTGAAGGATCTATATTCTGATTGTCCTCTGGCTCTATGAAAATAGCTCATATGATACTTTGTACATGAGTCTCTTTTTCATATGTAAATATCAGGAGAGAGAGAATCCAATAAATAAACCTTAAAATATTTGAATTACTTGGACTGTAAAGCTAGACAAGTTTACACTTTGAAGCAGCATGAATTTATATTTTGATACTATTTGTTTTAACAGATAATATTGATATTGGGTTTTAATATCAATATTATAGCACAGAGGAGTGCAGTGTCATATATGAGCACATAATTGTCTACTTAAAGAAGTATGCATTTGCATTTACTAATACCTTGTATGCCATATGCTTGATTTTTTAAAAGAAAAACTCTAAATAGCAGAGGCTCTTATTTTTCTCAATAATTCTTGAAAATAATACTTCTAGGCTGATAAATTTGATGAACACAAAACAGTACAGCAGGAAACTTACACACAGTCTAACGCTTGTGTTTCTAAAAGACACTGTTCAATTTATGGCATGTTCAATATGAGCGCCAGGATACACAGAGCCTCCTAAAACAGTCTCTGAGATTTAAAGCCCATACTATTTCTTATGGACTTGGTTTGCCTGCTATTTATAATTTCCATTTATTGCTTCCTTAATAGCCTGGGCACGACCTTATATTTTATAACCTTTTCCTTTTCCTCTTTAGGGCTTTAAATGATTTGCACATATCATCTTTAATTGACACCTCAGTTTGACATCAGCAAAATAGAGAGGATGGATAGCACAATTCACAAAACATTATCCTTGCAACTACATTTCTTTTTTTTTAAATTTTATTTATTTGACAGAGAGAGATCACAAGTAAGCAGAGAGGCAGGCAGAGAGAGAGAGAGAGAGGAGGAAGCAGGCTCCCTACTGAGCAGAGAGCCTGATGCGGGACTCGATCCCAAGACCCTGAGATCATGACTTGAGTCAAAGGCAGTAGCTTCACCTACTGAGCCACCCAGGCGCCCCTGCAACTACATTTCTAATATTTTGAAAAACAAATGAGCAGAACACACTTGCTTTTAAGCTTTTCTTGACAATCTTTTCTAGAAGGCTTATCCTAGTACTCAAATTCCAGTATTCAAATCTTGTGCACCAAAACAATAAACAAAGACTTTTCACTTCAACCCCGAATTCAGCAAATTTGGGGAATAGGAATACTTTTCTTCAAGTAAGTTGAGAGTACAGTTTTGAGACTAAGAGGTGAGAGTAGAGTTGAGGAAGTATAACCCATCTTTACTTGGAATTAATGAGATGGAAGGCAGATATTATCATCATATACTTCTAGAGCTCCTAGGAAACTTAGAGACCACAAGACCAGTCCTCTCAATACTGGTCTGAATCTGAAGCCTGATAGCTTTCTTGGTATCAGAGAGTTTCTAATAGTAGTTGGGACCACTCAGGCATTCCAACTGCAGGTATTATGTGTTTTCTACTACATCAAGCTCTTTTCTTACAGAACCTGATCTAATATAATCAAAGCAGATGTAAAAAAAAAAAATGTATCAACAAACATAAAGATCAATGGGGGGAAATGACACAAAGTGAGAGAGGAATACTGAATGATTAAGATGTTTTATTTTATGAAAATGAGGAAGATGAGGCAGTTTCAGTGATGAGCAGTAACAGATATTAAAGACAACTTATATCACTTAGGTCTCTCATCCTTTATTTTCTTTTCTTCTGAAATTAAATCCCCTCGATCAATCCTATAAATATCATTCCATTATATAATTATTATGTAGTCATCCAAATCATACTTGAATCCATTTGGTGATGGAGAATATACTGTTTCAGAGGCATGCATTTCATCTGACTTAACCCAAACCAATTTCCTTTCAAGTTCTTTCCTTGAAGAAAAAATATTTCTAGATTAGAGAGTGAAGTGATGATAACCATTTGATGTTTAGATTTATTCACTCTTTCTATAACAGAAAAAAATGTATCTGAATCTAATATAAACACAAAGAATTTGCTATCTTTTAGGATGAAACGTGCAAAGCCAAAAAGTGAATTAAAATGATATTTTTCAACTTTTCCTCTGTTAAGTATGGCAATTGTATTAGGTACTTTATCAGTTTCCATGATAGCCTTGAGATATATGATTATATGTGTATATATATATATATAATCAAATGATTTAAGAAGTTAATAGCATCAATAGACATTTGGGGCTATAGCTAAGGTTCTTTCCTTGCATTACAATGTCACAAACCTTTAATATCTTTGAACCAAATAATAACTTCTTCAATCTAAAAAAAATTCAAGAGTCTTATTTACCGTCTAGTAAAGCAGTCATTTAGCATGAACTGTTCAATGGTAAAATAAGATATTCTATAGAAAGTACAGATGGATGGATGATAAGTACTAGCGTAAATGAAAAACATCTCAAGGCAAAAATGCAAAAGCCATACATAATAGAAAAAGATGTTTATGGAACACAATCAATGACCTTGTCTTGAATTCTGTGTCTGAAAGAGAAATGTTCTTAGTAGAGACTTCAACTAGAGACCATATTTTGTCTACCATCACTGCTAAACTTTCCATGGATGAGGAGTCATTTAAATTTGAGTAAATCAGATTTCACCCTTTAGTTAATTCTGATCAATACAGTATCATAAATGCAAAGGCTTCAAGTTCTAAGAATACTCTTTGACTATCATTTTTTAATTTTAACTTATCCCAAGTTTATTACTTTCTGTGTCTCAAGATGACCACACGCATGTAGATCAGAGATGCCCTTTCCATGTATATGTATGGACATATGTATATGCTATCATACATAACACGTATCATTAATTTACTATACTGTGTAATGTACTACAATGGTTCTTGCTTTAAGGAATAGCAAAGTAACCCAGCATACCTCAAAAGAAGAAATTGAAAGAAAGAAAGCTAAACAGCAATCCCCACCTTGAAAAATAAAAAGATTAAGCAATGGACTGTGTATTTGGAAAAACAAAGGCAATTTAGGAGTATTTTTTATGCCTCAAAATTACAGATAGAGCAAAAACACTCACGATTAACTCCTTTAGCATACTGGAGCCAATTCAGCTCATGGGAGACAATCATTAAATTCTCAGAAATTTGGGGAGCAGGTTATTAAATATAGCCATTATTTAAAAAGTAAATTGAAGCTCACAGTTGAATAATGTATCAAATACAAAAGTGATAGAAACTAAAAATTCATAATTTCCTAATTACTTTGCTACATTTTACTACTATCAATGTACTTGGTGTGGTCTGATTTGATTATTTTACCAGCTCCAGGGAAACACTATACAATCATGTGACACTGAACATCTCTTTCTGACACCTCTTTCACTGCTTTTATTTGGTGCCTTAAAAGCGACCATGATGGGGGGCGCCTGGGTGGCTCAGTGGGTTAAGCCGCTGCCTTCGGCTCGGGTCATGGTCCCAGGGTCCTGGGATCGAGTCCCGTATCTGGCTCTCTGCTCAGCAGGGAGCCTGCTTCCCTCTCTCTCTCTCTGCCTGCCTCTCTGTCTACTTGTGATCTCTGTCTGTCAAATAAATAAATAAAATCTTAAAAAAAAAAAAAAGCGACCATGATGGGGATTATTACAGCACAGAAATCAATCTAAGCTGCAAATCAATCTAAGGTGTTTTATCCCCCTCCATCCCAAAGGCAGCTGCTGCTAAACATTTAAAAGCACACCAGTGATATTCTGAACAGGGATGAATGTAGCTTAGTGGTTCACAACACAGCCTCTGAATCTGATCTTGTCCATTGATATCTCTGTGCTCTTGCACAATTTTCTTAAATAAGTAGTGGCCTAGTCTCTTTATCTGTAAAATGGTTTATAAATCTTTTGAAGCACTTAACACTGTGTCTGGATTGGAACTTTAAGAGACCAGTAAATGCGAACTGTAATCACTATCAACCACAAGATGGAGCAATGATCTACAGAATGGGCCAGCGGGTTTAGTCTTATGTTCAAGAGAACTAGTAAAATAGACAAATTAGTTTTTTTTCATAATTTACTTAGTTCTTTATATAGAATTGTATGCCTTAGGATCCAGAGTGTAGGGAGAAATCAATTGCATTCTCTGAAAAACTACAAAGAAGAGGGTTTTTATACTTGTATAAAAACATATATGCTATCCTAATATTTATTTTTTTTATTTATAGGGATAATCAGGAAGTGATTAGTTCAAGCAGTGGAACATAAGATGGTAACGTTTAAGGCTTGAGAAAATAACATAAGTTAAAAAAAAAAAAACAATAAGGTGGAATAAGTTTTAAATTTGTAGATGGACATCTTCCAAGATGTAAATTTATTACAACTTGAGGCTAGAATGATCATATCATGAACTTTCTCTGATTACACTCTTCTCTTTTTTACCAAGAGATTCAATTTCTGTATTTTAACTTCAGAGTTCTTCTGACTGCCATATGTGAAATACACATTCTTGAGTGTTCTGAATTCCATTTGTTACAAAAAGGCAAAAAAAGAAAAATTGAGCAACAGGATATATATGCTGCAGGCCCTCCACTCTGGACATAAGATAGGACCCTTGAAATCCCTGTAACATGGATTTGTGATGATGCCAGTGAGGTCACCCAGTTCTCTTTGCCTGAAAGCCTCCTACGCAGTCACCCCAGCTTCCCAGTTCTATAGTTTTTGCTTGACAGGGTGAATCCTACTTCTGAATTCAAAGTGGGGAAGTGGGTTAGTAAGTGTAAAGTATAAATTCCTCAGTGTAAGGTTAGAGCTAGAGGGGTTTTCTGCAAGTGATTGTAGGAGGCACTGTCTGTAAGGAGATAAAATCAGTCCAGAAGTTCAAGTCATAAATGGGGAAGGCACCAATGCACATCAAATTTGAAAAAATGAAGCATGGCTTTAAAAGGAGAAAATAGTGGAAGAATTTGTGGATAAGACATGAGAGACTAGAAGACTTGCAGAGTATAGGAGTTTTGATGGTTGAGAAACTTGTCCATAAACTTAAAGTTTATCTGCTTCCCAACAGTGGTGGGAGGATGGACAGTACTGCTTAAATGATCTGGACCAAATGTTCTTATTCTCTTTCCTTCTTTTAAGGTCTGTTTCTAAGCAATAAAACTTGGGAGAATTTTTTGATGTATTTCCATGATACTGACTTTCCCACCTGGTGTCTGGAAAATAAGAGTTATCCATTAGATGAGTACTAAGTAAATTTTCACTAAAGTGTAAATGATTCATAACCAAATCCATAGGAATTTATAAAACCAAAAAGAGTGAGAGGTGTTGGAGAAGGTTTAAAGGTCTAAAACCTCATGAAGCTCCCTACTACTGTGGTGGAATCTCAGGTATTCAGAAGCAGGTGGCCAGCATACATTTAGAAATGAAAGATCATGAATTCACCTGTTTAGCCAAGAGATGAATGATAAGTCGCTGCACCCTAACTTCATCAAGCCAATATCATTGCTCTCCAGAAAATAACACAATAATGACTATGTCAAACATAGAGATTCTGAGGATACCTGTGTGGCCCCGGTGGTTAAGTGTCTGACTCTTGATTTCAGCTCAGGTCTTGATCTCAGGATGCTGAGTTCAAGCCCCTGCATTGGAGCAGAAAGGAAGGAAGGAAGGAAGAAAGGGAGAATGGGAGACAGGAGGGAGTTAGGGAGGGAGGGGGGTGAAAGAGAAAGAAAGAGAAAGAGAGAAAGAAAAAGGAAGGAAAGGAGGGAGGGAGAGGAACAGAAAGAAAGGACATAGGAATTCTGGACCTATTTGACTGTTGTCATCTCTAGATTGGTATTATAATCTCTATTTAAAAAGATAAATAATGAAATTTTTTAAAAAGATAAGTGATGAAATAATGAGCAGCATTCAAATTTATAGGTATATGCCTTTATGCTCCTTCCACTACACCACGTTACTCATATACTATCAAGAAATAGAAAGGAAAAAGTATATGGAGTATTTTTGCCATAAGCCATAGAGTTTGTTAACATTCCGAGAGTGATCTATATTGAATACCATTAATGTGTACCTGGATCCCAGTAATGTGATTTCAAAGACTTAACTCAGAAGAAAAAAAAAGCACATTTAAAATTCATGCCAAAAAGTGACAGATCGGTGAATAAAGACTCAGCTAAATGGAAAGGACATGTGAGGACAATATATCTAAGGCTCTGTGATATGATGAGAGAAACTCACTTGAGTTTATTTTGGCCACGAATGATCAATGTAGTTGCTTTTTTTTTTAAAGATTTTATTTATTTGGGCGCCTGGGTGGCTCAGTGGGTAAAGCCCCTGCCTTCGGCTCAGGTCATGATCTCAGAGTCCTGGGATCGAGTCCCGCATCGGGCTCTCTGCTCAGCGGAGAGCCTGCTTCCCCCCCTCTCTCTCTCTGCCTGCCTCTCCATCTACTTGTGATCTCTCTCTGTCAAATAAATAAATAAAATCTTTAAAAAGATTTTATTTATTTATTTGACAGACAGAGATCACAGAGATCACAAGTAGGCATAGAGGCAGGCAGAGCGAGACGTGGAGGCAGACTCCCCGCTGAGCAGAGAGTCCGATACAGGGCTCGATTCCAGGACCCTGGGATCGTGACCTGAGCTGAAGGCAGAGGCTTAACCTACTGAGCCAACCAGGCGCCCCTCAATGTAGTTTTAACAATACATTTCAGCTGGGCAAATTTAAAACTATTTCTCAGACATCTAAGTGTTCATGCATGTACATATTTGTCTATGGACACATATGTGCATAATTGGTACCTATTTATCTATCCACATGGTATGTAAAGATATATGTTTTTACGCCTGATGTGTTGTTAATGAATATTGCCTGAATTAACATTCTGACTCTTAGAACAGTAGTTCTTAAATATTTTTTTTTGTGGATTTTAAGTTTTGAGATACATGTAATTTAGCCAAAGTACACTTTTAAAAGCTGGTATTACTTAGTAAGTGGATTATAATTGATCAAGGAAAAACATATTTGCTTCCTAAAGTATTCCCAAGGTTGATTAAGAGGCATTTCACAAATTATAAAAACAATTTGCTACTGGCTGACAAGACAGAAACTTCCCCACACCAATGAAATCCAATAATAGACCCACGTGAAACAGGACATATGGTTATCAAATTGTTCTAACACACCAGTTAGAATGAAATGGAAGCATTTAGAGTATCCTACAAAATGGCCACTTCTAATTCTAGTCGCCCTGTAGAAACTCAGCACTGGAAGTTACCCATTGTGCTTAATCTCCAGTGAGTATTTCCATAACTTAGAAAACTAAGCACTTGGTTTAATTATGTAAGCTCTTGGGGTGCCTGGGTGGCTCAGTGGGTTAAAGCCTCTGTCTCCAGCTCAGGTCTTGATCCCAGGGTCTTGAGATGGAGCCCTGCATCACATGGCATCAGGCTCTCTGCTTGGCAGGGAGCCTGCCTCCCCACCTCTCTCTGCCTGCCTCTCTGCCTACTTGTGATTTCTGTCAAATAAATAAATAATATCTTAAAAAAAAAAAAAAAAACCTCTCAAGAGACAAATAGAGTACTCTTCAGTATGAAAGTTCTTAATTTCAGAACTCTTGGATTTTTCAAATTGTTTTCATACCCCTCTCAACTGAGTCTTAGAATAGTTTCATGAGGATGGCAGGCAGAGATCATGATCAGTATTCTGAAGAGGAAAACAAAAATCAAGGCACACATCTGTGGAGATACTTGAAAATACAACGTTTAGAATTTGCTTTATGTGTTAGTGGATCTATTTTTTTCCCTAACAAATTGTGCAAAAGTGCTTTTCTCAAAATCTTTGGCACTTATATTTGTCAAAATAATAATTGAAGCAATAAAAACAACCATCAAGCACAGAAAATAAGTTTTCACTAAACTTCAAATTAATATAAAATGATATTAGTTCATAAATGTGTCCTTTAGGGACAAAAATTAAATATATTGTCACACTTAGAAAAAAATAAACGAATGTTAAAGACACATGATTTCTCAGTTAATGTATTTAAGTTCTTTACAGAAAGCATGATATTAGGATATTCTTTTTTTTTAAAGATTTTATTTATTTATTTGGCAGACAGAGATCACAAGCAGGCAGAGAGAGAGAGGAGGAAGCAAGCTCCCCGCTGAGCAGAGAGCTCCATGTGGGGCTCGATACCAGGACCCTGGGATCATGACCTGAGCCGAAGGCAGAGGTTTTAACCCACTGAGCCACCCAGGTGCCCCAGGATATTCTTTTACCCTAAACTGGTAAATATCCACAAATATTAATTCATTCTAAAAGTAATGACAAGACATAGATTGCTGCACATTCACTAGACTCCATAACCATTGCTTTCTGCCCATCCAATAATTGGTTATTCTTTGTTTTTAATTGATTATCCAGAAGGAGACAATGGATTACTTCTTTTTTTAAAAAATGCATATTTAAATTCAGTATAGTTAACATGCACCATATTTTTATTTTCTGGGTAGAATTTAGTGATTCATCTGTCTTAAATAACATCCAGTGCTCATTCCATCAAGTGCCCTCCTTAATGCCAATCACCCAGTTACCCCATGCCCCCACATATTTCCCCTCCAGAAACTCTCAGTTTGTTCTCTACAGTTAAGAGTCTCTTATGATTTGCCTCCTTCTCTGTTTTCATCTGATTTTATTGTTCCTTCCTTTTCCCTGAGTTCATCTCTTTTTTACCCTTAAATACCACATGAGTGAACTCATATGGTATTTGCCTTTCTCTGTCTTACTTACTTAGCTTAGCATAATACCATCTAGTTCCATCAACATCATTGCAAATGACAGGATTTTATTCTTTTTGATGGCCGAGTAATATTCTGTGATGTGTGTGTACATGTATATGCCACATCTTCTTTATTAATTCATCTGTTGATGGACATCTGGGCTCTTTCTGTAGTTCAGCTATTGTGGGTGTTGCTGCTATAAATTTTGGGATGCATGTGACCCTTTGTATCCCTATGCTTGTTTCCTTTGGATAAATACTTAGTAGCGCAATTGCTGGGTTATAGGGTAGCTCTATTTTTAACCTTTTGAAGAACCTCTATCTTGTTTTCCAGGGTGGTTGCACCAGTTTACATTCCCACCAACTGTGTAAGAGGGTTCCTCTTACACTCTGCATCCTTGCCAACACCTATTGTTTCTGGAGTTGTTAATTTTAGTCATTCCGACTGGTATGAGGTGGTACCTCATTGTGGTTTTGATTTGTATTTCCCTGATGCCAAGTGATATTGAGCAGGTTTTCATGTGTCTGTTGGCCATTTGGATGTCTTTGCAGAAATGTCTGTTCATGTCTTCTGCCCATTTCTTGACTGGATTTTTTGGTTCTGGGGTGTTGAGTTTGATAAGTTCTTTATAGACTTTGTGTTACTTCTTTATACATGTTTAGTTAATATGAGCCTTTGTTTTTTGCTCCAACTTGGGATTCTGAAGAGGTGGGAGAATGTTATACTCCTGTCAGTTTCAACTTCAGATCTATCCCTGATAACATGCAATTACTAGAGGTCTTAACTAAATTAAATATATGGGTGAATTTGATTAAAATTGATGTTGATATCTTCCTTGTTTTGAAATCACAGATACAGAAATCTTGGTATCATATACAATAAAAAGGGCTTTCACAATAGTAATAAACCAACTAACTAAAAAGTAACATTTGAGTGAGTGACAAGGTGCAATAAAACTTAGCTTAAGTAATACACTATGAAGCTGGAAGAACTGCTTTATCCCTTGTAAGGTTCTCTAAAGGAAATATATACCCTTACTACCAATGCCTCCTCATCTATACATGTATTTCAGTAACTAGTCAACAGAATAAGATCTTTTAAAAAAAATTGACAAAATGGTGGGCCCTGTGTATAGCAGAAAAGTATAGGAGACAAACACAAAAAGATTAGTTTAATTATAGTAGACAAAAAGAGGAAACTGCATGCTTAAACAGCAAATCCTATCTGGGGCGCCTGGGTGGCTCAGTGGGTTAAAGCTTCTGATTCTGGCTCAGGTTATGATCCTGGGATCAAGCCCTGCATTAGGCTCTCTGCTCAGTAGGGAGCCTGCTTCCCCCACCCCCCTGTCTGTTTCTCTGCCTACTTATAATCTCTCTCTCTCTTTGTCAAATATATAAATAAAATCTTTTAAACAACAAACCCATTTAATACAAATTGAGATATGCGCTTAAATATTCATGTATTTGTGATGGGTATTTATATCTTCTATGTGTTGTACATTCTGCCTAGTTGGTGCTGGGATATTAAAATATATTAGTTATGGTCCTGGAGTTGAGATCCTCAGATGCTGGCCAGGACCCAGGTAAAAACAATAACAACACCAAACCATAATAAAATGAGGAGACACATATGAGGTGGCCACAGGAAAATGGATGCAAGGAACAGTTGGGAGTAGTTACTTCTTATAATTAACCACATCAGAGGCTGGCATTTATAAAATTGAAACTTAAGTAGGACTTGATTAGATGAGCAATAGAAGATCATAGTCAATGATCTTGTCATTAGTATTTGCATGTTTGGAAAGAGCTAATTATTAGGAAAGAAAGAATGATAGGGAAGTCCATAGCTATGGATTGAGAATTAGAAAAACTAGGTAAAGAAGAGACATCATGTCAAAATCAGAAGTAACAGAGCTAGGATGTTGCAACCCAATGTCATAGTTTACTGAAGTAATTCTTCAATCCTGCACTGCAGTTACGTCCATCAATTATACATACCCTCTTATCACAGAATTCCTCTTCTTTGTAATTTTTTTCAAAACTTTAATTCCGGTACAGTTAACTTATAGTGTTCTATTCCTTTCTGTTGTATGACATGGTGATTCAACATTCTATATGTTACTCAGTGTTCCATCGTGATGAGTATAAGTATGCTCTTTCATCCCCATCACCTCTTTTAGCCATCTCCCCACCAACCTGCCCTCTGCTAACTACTCTCCTTTATATTCTCTGCTCTCTGTAGTTAAGAGAACTGCTCTTCTAAACACAAAACAAAAAGTGTCCATATGTCCATGTATATATTAGTGCTGCTCATGGAATAGATATGGAATAGATAAATATGTAGTGTTATAGTCACTCAACAGAATACAATGATTCTTTTTTTTAAAAATTACATTATTGCTTCTGTAATGAGTTACACAGTGAGGATTCAAACCCAGACAGTCTTGCTCCCGTCCTGTGTTTTAGCCTTCACTACATTAAGTGTCTGAAAGCATGCTGAATTCATATCCTGATTCTGAAGAACATTAAACAAAAATCTTTCCTATCTGTCTTCTTCCAACCTCTGTCCATCACTTTCACTAGGACAGCCAGATTGAAAGAGTAATCTCAACTCTGGAAGACTACATCCCATACTTTACTCTGTCTTTCACAGAATTATGACGTACTTAATTCTGGTGTTATATGCATGGATGAGTGTATTTATTAACTACCCTCCCCCACCAGAACCTACTAATCTCTCTCTTTATCTCTCTTTTAAAGATTTTATTTATTTGACAGAGAGATCACAAGTAGGCAGAGAGGCAGGAAAGAGAGAAAGGAGGAAACAGGCTGTGTGCTGAGCAGGGAGCCCAATGCAGAACTTGATCCTAGGACCCTGAGATCATGACCTGAGCCAAAGGTACATGCTTAACCCACTGAGTCACCCAGGTACTCAGAACCTACTGCTCTTTAGAGAAGCATCAAATCTAACTATATTCTCATACAAACACAGTAGCTGGAATGTAAGAAAAGCTGCATATAATAGAATCTTATCCCATCTAAATGTCTGTTCTTTAATTTATCTAAGTGGACCCCATCTATTTTAGCAATCAGTGAAGTAGAAAAGTAAGGGATGGATATTCCTGGTTGATTTTAGCCAATCCCTGGACTTGCCTCCGTTTCGCTGTACCTGCTGTTTGTTCTCACTCCCAAACAACCTTGGCCCTGTTTCAAATCTTTTATCTGCTGTTCAACCTCAAGTAAACCATCTGGTTCTATAGCCTTATGATTGCTATGGTCCTTTTACATCTCATAATCGCTTCTGATATTATGGAGGAAACTGCAGAAATCACACTGTCTTCTGCACATTTATATTCTGACATTTCAAAGTAGTTCACAAATAACTTGAACTATTGGATAAAAATTTAACAAGAATATGAGTCATGAGATTCTGCATGTCAAGTGTGCTATCTCAGACAAAAAACTTTCAGAGGGCGTGAGGGAGTTCTTTAACAGCCTCAAGACTCGAACTTCTCTGTGTCTTATTCAGTGGGTTCTGGTGATCTAGAAGGGTTGGTGCAGTCTCTTAGGCATTTATGGAATCTTCAGACTTGAAAGGTCATAACATTTAAAGAAAGTGATGAGTTAATATGATCAGGAGTCATAGATGCTTTTCCCAAGACTTTTACACACCAGAGTCTTCTGGCTGGCATTACCTGCAAAAAAGATACACTTAGAGCCCTAAGCCTGAATAGTATTTAATAGCATCTTTCAGTGCTTCTCTTTCTTTTTTCTTTTCTTTCCTTTACTTTTCCTTCCTCCCCTTTTCCCTCCCTTCCTTCCTTCCTCCCTTCCTTCCTTCTTTGAAAGCATTTTTCAACTAACATCTTCCATGAGTAGAAGTTTTCTCTTTTTCTTTTATTTAAATACAGTTTAGTTTACATATAGTGTATTATTAGTTTCAAGGGTAGCAGTGCTGCTCTTCTTGATGATGGACTATGATGGAATGTTTTTCTTTACTTGTAGGCCTGGCCCTGGATGACCTTTACATTGGCAGTCCCAAGTCACATAAGCTCTAATATCAAGCCTCTCAATTCGCATTTTGATGTTCTTTGTAAGAGATTTAATTTTATCTTTGTGCTTCTCTACTGTTTTATTGAGGGGAGGATATCTAATCTTGCATATGCTTTTCATATGTTAACACAAAAGATGTATTTTATAATCAAAACCCACCCAGGGAGACAAGATGGATCAGTCTCTCTGCAACCACTTACTGTTGCTGCCCAATTCCCATCACCACCCATCACAGATATCTGCATAACTTTGGGGGCTGCCTATACTCAGTGATTTGCTTTATGGGTTTACTATTCAGACTCGGCAATAGAAATAGTCAATAGAAATATTGACTTCGAATGGAATACATGGACACTTCGATCTAGGACACCTATACTTTGGCACAGACTGTTTTATTGAGAAGTATTTAGGTAATTAAGAATCCTATAGGCAAGGGACATCTGTGACAGGGAGCACCCACATGACAAAATTTCATAGATCCTACCACCGCACTGAAAGCCATCACATTGTCATATCAAGGGTCATGAGTGTAAGTTTTCCTGGTATCAAAGCGGTATAGGAAAGACTGGATGAATTCACTTTGGATTTCCTGTACTAATAATCTCATTTGGTATCAATACAATGGTGAATTCCTTGCTAGGGATGCCATAACAAAGTGCTACAAGTTGCATGTCTTAAACAAAAGAAACATACTGTTTCAGAGTTTAAGCTGGTAGTCTAAAATGAAGTTGTTGGCAGGATTGATTCCTTCTGAGGGTTATGGAATAAGAGGCTGTTCTAGGCCTCTCCTCTTGGCTTGTCAGTTGCTGTCTTCTCCCTATGTCTCTTCATATCATCTTCCCTCTACGTGTCTCTGTCTCTCTGTCTAAATGTCCCATTTTTATCAGGATAACCGTTCTTTTGGATTAGGGGCCACCCAAATGGCCTCGGTTTAAATAAATAAAACCTTTAAAAAAAAGAATCACTGCTCAATATACTGATTGTAACATCTCATATGCGTACAAATATGTACATAATGACATAAATATGTACATTTATGTATATATATAAATATAACTATTTTCTCATTGATGGAAGCATAAGAGTCAAAGTTGTTCTTCTGTTTACCCTTCTTGTGCCATAAATGTGTGATTATTATTTTTTTTAGATTTTTATTTATTTTTTTATTTTGACAGAGAGAGATCACAAGTAGGCAGAGAGGCAGGCAGAGAGAGAGAGAAAGGAGGAAGCAGGCTCCCTGCCAAGCAGAGAGCCCGATGCAGGACTCAATCCCAGGACCCTGAGATCATGACCTGAGCAGAAGGCAGTGGCTTAACCCACTGAGCCACCCAGGCACCCAATGTGTGATTATTTTTACCCCACCTGATCTGAACAATGATTTGAGATAACCTATACAATGAAATCAGTCCAACAGTGTAAAGGTAATCCAAAAGCTTGTAATAAAGGAAAAGGTCAGTAAAATAATATAAATTCAATAGTATGTTTACTATGTAAAATATGGTAACACATTACATTACATTATATTAAAGAAAGAATCTAATCCAAATATTCAAGGATGATTTATCATTTGAGTATCAGGCAATGTGTCACTGTGCTAAAAATATATATATATATGTATCTTGGTAGATGTCATAACATTTTAAAAAATATTTTATTTGAGAGAGAGAAAGAAAGCACAAGTGAGGAGAGGAGCAGAGGAGGAGGAGAAGCAGACTCCTTGAGCAGGCAGCCCTACATGGGGCTCCATCCCAAGACTCCCAAATCATGACCTGAGCCAAAGGCAGATAGATACTTAACCTACCAAGGCACCCATAGGCCCCATAACAACATTTTATAAAGTTCAGTATTTTCAATGATTGCAAAATTTTAAAACACTAGGCATAAAAGGGAACTTTTTTTTAGCACAACAAAACCTGCATATTTAAAGACATCACATATGCAATGAACTAATTTTAAGACATCCCATCCCTTGCCAGTTGCTCTTTTGTTGAACATATTTCTCTGACTTTTCAGGAATTCCACATTTGGAGCTCTCTAGTTTACTTTCCAACCTTGGAACTCAGAACTTGTTAATACCATTCAACTACTAATATTTCCTGTTTTGGCCCTGTCTGTCACCTTTGGAGGCTAGAAGATATATACTTCCTAAGGAGATAATTGGCCATTCAAAAAAACCTCCAATTTGCTAATAGGCCAACTAGAAATTTATGAAAACCTGTACAATTTTAATTGATATGAACCATTCCTTCTTTTTTTTTAAGATTTTATTTATTTATCAGAGAGAGAGAGGGAGAGAGCACAGGCAGACAGAATGGCAGGCAGAGGCAGAGGGAGAAGCAGGCTCCCTGCTGAGCAAGGAGCCTGATGTGGGACTCGATCCCAGGACACTAGGATCATGACCTGAGCCGAAGGCAGCTGCTTAACCAACTGAGCCACCCAGGCGTCCCCCATTCCTTCTTTATAAACTATTTTCCTGGTTTATTTCTCAATTTGTGTATGCATTTTATATTCTTGTTTTTGTAAGAATATGAGTATATAGTATACATGTATGTGCACATATTATGTAAACAGAGAAATGTCAAAAATTTATGATTCTCAAATTATGTTTATGAGTACATTGGTTTTGGTTTTATTTTTAGAACATTATTAGAAATATTAAGAATACAGATTCTATTAGGCTATTTCTGACCTAGAGTGTTGATCTCTGATCAATAGATCAGACAGATCTCTATAAAATAATTTGGGGAAAGGAAGATACAAATGGAAGAAAAAAAAACAGAATTTGGAGTCCTTGAGATTACAAATAATAATGTCAGTTCTTAATATATTTCTTATTTAGGGGATTTAAGCACACCCTAGCCTTCTGGTCCTTTGACAGAGCCTAAGTGACCTAAGAGGAGCAAAATACTCAATTCCATTCCATTGGAGCCATATTGTCCCACCTAATAGTGTAAGTTTTTGACCCTCCATAAGATTGAACAAGTACAGACAGACATTTACTGTGCTTTTGTTTATTTGCTCATTCATCTAAAAAATCTTTATTGTACATCTGATGTGTGCTAGGTACTGTATTCAATGAGGATATAGCAGCAAAGAAATACAGTTCCTGCCCTCCTAAACTTGATATTCTAGTGTAGAAGAGAGATGGCAAGTAAGTAAACAACAAAGGCACTACGTAATTTTATGTGTTAAAATTTTCCATGAGGAAAATCAATTAGGTTAAAAACAGTAATGCATGAAATGAGTTATCATAAAATTTTTGCCTTTGTAAGTGAACTGTGTTCATAATATTTGATATGCCTACTATGGAAATGGAGGTACATAAAAGCAAAATTCCATGTGGACAGTACAAATATAAAGCAATTAAGAAAAAATAAAACCCTGAAATGAATAAGTTACTGAGTTATATTGGGTTAACTCTGTGATTTTGCTGTTTAGATATATTGTGATATAGTGTTGAAGTGAAATTACTGTGTTTGCATTGGAAGCAAGTTCTATAGTGCTTTCAAAGGCCAGGTCCTCAGACCCCATGATAGACAGCAACATTGAAATATAAGAAGAGATCATGCTTAAGTAGAGCACATTGGCAAAGTGACAAAAATCGAAGTTCTCCTATTCCTCAGCATACACAGAGGCAAAATTTTAATGAGTCACACGTATGAAATTACCAGTAAGAACTTGCCAATGATGAGATTCATTAAAAAGTTTTGTTTTTGTTCTAGAGATTTAGAAAGGTCTGCAGATAATAAACAGGATGTCTGCTGTTTGACTGTATTGATTAAAATTTATTAATTAGTATCTTTTCAAGGTGTAAAGGGAAAAAATGAATGAAACAAAACAATTAAAAAACCACAATGAACACATTATTGGATAACCAATTTATTTCAGGTACCAGGTAAAGCACTTTTGTATATATTATCTCAATGCAAAGAGGAGAAAAAAAGAAAATAATGACCTACGTGGCAGTGGATTTTAGTGACTCTAAACCTTCCTTCCATTTATCATTAATAAGGGGTTAAATGAAGGCAAACTCTGGATATTTGTAAGCAATGTTGATTTCTGTAAGTGTATCCTACTGGGAGAATGGAGCCATAGGGTCTAATTCTTAGTCCCAAGGATTGTGGTTGCTTTGAAGTTCTCACAAACTTTTTCTTTTGACTGAATCATCTATTTTACTGCATAAAAACTGATTTTTATCTTGAAAAACCTGAGGCTAAAAAAAAAGGATGGCTGTCAGTATCAATTGAAAGGGTGGGGAACAGAAACATTCAGTGAATCTTTGCTGTTCATTGGGACATATCTTTATAAGCATATAACCCCCCTAAGACAGACCATGGAGATTAGATCAGATCTGGCTATGATGTGCTGAATTTTGGTGCAGAAATGAAGGGTAAAATATTTGTCCCCATGGGGACAGATCCATGACTGCATTTTTCAAAATGTCAAGGTTACATTTGAAAAGTAGTTGCAATTTTCTCCCATTTCCTAAAGATAATTCTCCGCTTGTACTTCACACATAAAAATCCATGACTTAATGAAAATTTTCTTCACAGTATTAGGATAATAATTCCAACCTAACATGGCTTAGAGTAGAGTGTATTTTTTCCTTAATCTCCAGATTCCAGCGAATAAAAACATAGTATTGTTGGTGATTTAGTAATATTTTGTCTTTTCAACCACTTCAGTTTTGTAGGAGGTCAGTTTGTTTCAGAAACTTTGTCAAATAAGCTATCTCTTTTTGGAAGTATTAATCTATAAAAGAAGAAAACATATTCCTATTTGTTCGAGATAATTCTATATAAAACAGTCTACCTCAGATAAATTGAATCTTACTGGATAAAAAATGTACCTTTGTGTATATTTGGTATGCTTTACCAAGTCCTGATTTTATATGCAATAGCAGTATAGCTAAACATTGCAGTATACTTTGACAACTAGTAAACCATCAAAGTTTATTGTGGTATAAATGTTAAAAATGCTAGTAGCTATTTGGAGGTAGATATTAGATAGTGATGTTTAATGAGATGGAATAAATGGCAAATGCAAAATAAAATTCTCAAATAATTTTAAGGAAAATTAATTTCAATTTATTAGAAATCTTAATATAAGAATTATTTTTAAAAGTCCATGTAAGAAAATTTTGGAGGATGGTCAGTTGTAGAAAATCAATAACTAGAAGCATTAATTAAAAATTCTGTCACCATGCTGGGAAGTGAGAGGACATATGGACAAGATTTTAAAAGATTTAAGTCATTTTGCAGATGTCAACAGGTAATTTGCCTTTATATTGGACAATTATTTTTAGTCCATAAGCCACTGATACAGAAAAATGGTACCAAAATTATGGCCTTTCTGCAGAAATTAAACAGTGTATCTTTGTAAGAAATACTCAAACATGAAACATCATTTGGATTCAACTAAATATTATAAATATTATAATTTGTATATGTTAAAAAGAGACATTTTCACATGGATCATCTTTTTTTTTTTCAAGATTTCATTTGTTTATTTGAGAGGGAAAGAGAGGGAGAGAGTGTGGGCACACAAGTGGGGTGGAGCAGGGGTAGGGGCAGAGGGAGAAGGACAAGTCAACTCCCCACTGAGCAGGGATCCAAATTCTGGGCTTGGTCCCAGGACCCTGAAATCCCACCTGAGCTGAATGCAGCCACTTTAACAGAGTGAGCCACCTAGGCACCTCTTCATGTGGATTGTCTTAGGTCATCTTCACAAGGACCTTGTGGAGCAATTATTTCAATTTTTAAAATAATCAGATTAGATTTAGAGAGTTAGAGAGTCTAAGGAACTTGTTCAGAATCTCAGCTACTTGATGGTCAATGTGAACCTTAACTGAGCTCTTCTACACCCAAATATAGTGCTTTCCCCACTACCTACACCAACTGAAGTAATTAATAGCCTCATTTGGACATCTCAATAAATATCTTATCTCTTCGGTAAATATCTACAAGATTTCTACTATTTCTGACATGTCTGCGTTACATCGTGGAGATTGAAGAGTTACCTTGACTGACCTCAAGTAAATTTTGTTCTTCTGTATGTTGTTTAATATGTTGTTTTTCTCTGGCTGCTTTCAAAACTTTCAAATGAAGCATACATTTGACTGTATGTGTGTAGATGTTATTTTCCTTGAATTTACTATGCTTATGTTCTAATGAGCTTGAATTTGTACATTTATGTTTTTCACCAAATTTGAGAAACAAGCCACATTTCTTCATCCATTTATTCTGTCCCTTTATTTTGTTTTTCCTCTCCTGGTACAATCACCGCATATATGTTAGGCAATCTTCAATTGTTGTGCTTTTTCTGAGTCTATTCATTTTTTGCATTTAATTCTCTCTTATCTAATTTATTATTTATCTGTCTTAAAGTTCATTTACTTTATCTTCAATATGTTGTTAATCCTGTCAGGTGAAATTTTTATTTCAGATTGTATTTTCCACTTTTTAATTTCTTTTTTATTCTTATAGCTTCTATTCCTTTGAGATTTGTCTTTTTATTCATCATCAATGTATTTCCATATCCATGAAGATAATTATAGTAGCTTGTTTAAAATCTGTTCTGATGCCAACATCTTGATCCATCTCTACTTTTGTCTTTGCTGATTACTTTTTTCTTTGAATGTGGCATTTTTCCATTTCATTGGAATTTGTGTAATTTGGATTTGTGTTCTGGGTATGAAATATACATTGTAGAGATTCTGGATTAGGTTATATACTTTCAAAGAATGTTGTTGTTGTTGTTTTTGAGTGTGCAGTTTGACAGAACTCAAACTACATTTTTTTCCCATGTGGTGCATGGCAAGTTCGCCAAATATTTAGGCATAATGTGATGTTTCTATCTTATCTCTCTTTTTAGAAATCCTCCCCTCACTCTACTCTGCCCCCTCTTAATTTTTCAGCTGTGTAGTTGTCCCAGACTCTGCTCTTCTTGGTTCATCAGTCTATTAAAAAAGTTTTATCACATCCATATTGTAGTTGCACAACATTGCACTAATGTTGGTGCTGTCTGTCCTCAGGCTCTGAGTGGTGAAACTAGGAAGCTTACCTAGGATTTTTCTCTTCTAGCAAGTGTTGACTTACCTGTAACATATGTCTGCTTTGCTCAGTCTTCAGTGACCTTAGATAATTGCTTTTCTTTACACATTACACTGCAGTTTATGGAATCATATAACATCTGGTGTTTGTACCTGGCTTCTTTTACTTAGCATAATGCTTTAAAATTAATTTGCAATGTTGTATATATAAGAGATTATTCCCTTATGTTCATACTCTTTTACTATTGAGTAGTATTTTGTTGTGTGAATATGCCACAATGTGTTAATCCATTAACTATTTAATGAACACTTTGGTTGTTTTTAGTTTGGGCTATTCTGAATAAAGTTCTTTAAAAATTCAAATAGAAGATGTTGGGTGGAAATACAGTTTTATTTTTTTGGAAATACTTGGTCATGTATAGGTGTTACATGTAACTTAAAGTATAATTTTTTTTTCAAAAGAAATGTCATTATTTTATATTCCCATCAATAACGTTTGAAATTTCCTGTAGATCCACATTTTCACTTGGTATTATCAGTCTTTAAAACAGTAATCATTATAGGGGTGCCTGGGTGGCTATATCCTCAGAACCTATTCATCTTTTACCTGGAAGTTTGTACCCTTTGACCAACATCTCTCCATATTCCTCAGCACCTAATTCTTTGCAACCACCATTCTACTCTCTAAGTAGAAAGCCTTTTTCAGATTCCAAATATAAGAGAGAACACATTATATTTTTATTTTCTGACTAATTTCACTTGGCATGATGCCCTCAGCTTCCACCCATGTTGTTACAAAAGTAGAGGGACTGACACTGACAGAGTCACCACGATCTGGAGCAATGCTGATCAATGTTTCTGGGGGAAGACAATATAGCACTGCCTCTTGAAGTTTCCTGGCATCAAAGCAATACATGTTGCTTCTGCTCTTATTTTATTGGCCAAAACAAATCACATGGCCCGACCTATCTTCAAAGCACATCCTTACCATGAATCTGGAAGGTTATTGGTTATTAGTCTTCATGTCAACCATCACTCATTAAAAATACCATCAGAATCCTTGAGGAGAACACGGGCAGCAACCTCTTCGACCTCTGCCGCAGCAACATCTTCCTAGGAACAACGCAAAAGGCAAGGGAAGCAAGGGAAAAAATGAACTACTGGGATTTCATCAAGATCAAAAGCTTTTGCACAGCAAAGGAAACAGTTAACAAAATCAAAAGACAACTGACAGAATGGGAGAAGATATTTGCAAACGACATATCAGATAAAGGACTAGTGTCCAGAATCTATAGAACTTAGCAAACTCAACACCCAAAGAACAAATAATCCAATCAAGAAATGGGCAGAAGACATGAACAGACATTTCTGCAAAGAAGACATCCAGATGGCCAACAGACACATGAAAAAGTGCTCCATATCACTCGGCATCAGGGAAATACAAATCAAAACCACAATGAGATATCACCTCACACCAGTCAGAATGGCTAAAATCAACAAGTCAGGAAATGACAGATGCTGGCGAGGATGCGGAGAAAGGGGAACCCTCCTACACTGTTGGTGGGAATGCAAGCTGGTGCAGCCACTCTGGAAAACAGCATGGAGGTTCCTCAAAATGTTGAAAATAGAACTGCCCTATGACCCAGCAATTGCACTATTGGGTATTTACCCTAAAGATACAAATGTAGTGATCCAAAGGGACACATGCACCCGAATGTTTATAGCAGCAATGTCCACAATAGCCAAACTATGGAAAGAACCTAGATGTCCATCAACAGTTGAATGGATCAAGAAGATGTGGTATATATACACAATGGAATACTATGCAGCCATCAAAAGAAATGAAATCTTGCCATTTGCAACAACATGGATGGAACTAGAGCGTATCATGCTTAGCGAAATAAGTCAAGCAGAGAAAGACAACTATCATATGATCTCCCTGATATGAGGAAGTGGTGATGCAACATGGAGGCTTAAGTGGGTAGAAGAATAAATGAAACAAGATGGGATTGGGAGGGAGACAAACCATAAGTGACTCTTAATCTCACAAAACAAACTGAGGGTTGCCGGGGGGAGGGGGTTTGGGAGAAGGGGGTGGGATTATGGACATTGGGGAGGGTATGTGCTTTGGTGAGTGCTGTGAAGTGTGTAAACCTGGTGATTCACAGACCTGTACCCCTGGGGATAAAAATATATGTTTATAAAAAATAAAAATTAAAAAAAAATAACATTAGATAAGGATTCTAATTCAAAATGTGTAGCCTGCATAATCATTTTAGTCTTGTGGTTTTAAAGTCAAATGTCAAAGATTATGCCTAATATTGGAATATTTAAGAGAACTTGATGTCCATCATGTCTATAAATTTAATTTATTATGTATAGAAGAGTTAAATATATGAACGATTTTAAATATGTTTGTAAATTGGACAATTAATTATCCAAATGGATATAGATGCAATTAAAATATTTAAAGAAATCTAAACTAACTTTTAAAAATTTTAAAAAGATTTTATATATTTATTTGAGAGGGAAAGAGACGGTGTGTGTGCATGCATGTTCCTGAGAGCAAGGGGGAGGGGTAGAGGCAAAGGGAGAGGTACAGGCAGACATGCCGGGTGAAGTGCCCACCTTGGGGCTTTCTCACAGCCCTGAGATCACCACCTGAGCCAAAACCAGAGTCAGATGCTTAACTGACTGAGCCACTCAGGTGCCCTAAGCTAACTTTTTAATGTGTTTATAAAGTAATCTCAGCCTCCTTAGAAGTGATTGTTAATATTTTTTGAGTTATAAATGGAGTAATAAATTTTGCTTGTTGAAGTTAAAAATATAAGAATGAATTAGGTTTATGAATTTATTACTCAAATAAATAAATATTAATTTTTAAAACCAAAGTAAACTTGAACAAATGCTATCCTTTTTGGGTATCAAATTCTCACATTTAATACTAGTCAATGCTATTATAATCTCAAGGTCTCCTTTATTTTCCTTTCTGAGCACAAAAGCCAGTGAAATGAATACTATTAGAGATTTAGTATGAAGGACATACTGAAAATATATATTATAACAGAGGAAGACCTGAAGATACAGTTGGCTAAGTTTCTAACAGAATGATTATCTTTTCTTTTTAGCTTACATTTAAAAAAAGACTAAATTTTAGAAGGAAAAAATACCATGTTTTCGAGACTCTTTAACATTTCTTTTTTACAAGAATAACCAGTACAGGTTAAGTTGACGGGATTTAGTGTAAGTAAAGTACTTACTGGAATTGGATGAGGGTACAAAGAGAAGAAAAATATTATATTTGATGAAACCCACTGTGCACACTTCCTTTAAGTATGGGCCTATGCAGTAAGATACTCAAGAGAATAAGAGCAATTAAGATATTCAAAAACATATGAGACAATTTATGTAATATGTGTATATTTATAAATATGCTTATTTATAAGTATAAAGTATATATATATATAAATATACTTATTTATAAATAAATATAAACATATTTATTTATGGCTTCATCTGTACCACAAGAGAAATTGTAATGACTCTGCAAAGACCACAAATCTTTTGCATATAAGTCAAAATGTCTATTCCATTTGGCTTAGGAATATGTGTAAAGCTTCCATATGGGAAAAAGATTTTCTGATACCCAAATAAAGAATCAGGCATCAAAGAACCTACTGAAAAGTTTGGCAAATATTGACAATTGTCACAAAACTTTGAATTCCAATTTGAAAGTCTACATATTCTATTTTGCAATATTCTCTATCATTTTATATTAGAGCTGTTCAGAACTTTCTTCCAAAGCCATGGGATTTAATATATGATTATACCGTATAAACAATGCATACATGTATATGGATGTATATATTAGCATTCATTTCAGTTTGCTACCAGTTTACATATCCTACTAGATACCCCAGTGACTGGTTATTGCTCTCACAGTGAAACTAAAGATATGCCAACTCTCTTGAAGCAAAGTCCAAAACTTTAGAATAATGCTTATATATTTGATTTATATAGTTTATTTCTCCCAGAGTGTTCATTTTAAATTAACTCCACATTGAAATAAGTGATCATGCTAATAGCTGACAGGGCTAGGTTAGGCTGACTTTGTCTTCATGTCATTGACAGTAACAAGAAAAAAAAAGAAAGTCATAGATCCCTTTTGTAAAATACATTTTTTTCTTTAAAAGTATTTATTTAAGTTTTTTTCAATTTTTCTGTTTTAATTTTTATTTTCAGCATAACAGTATTACTTGTTTTTACACCTCACCCAGTGCTCCATGCAATCTGTGCCCTCTCTAATACTCACCACCTGGTTCCCCAAACCTCCCACCCCTCACCCCTACAAATCCCTCAGATTGATTTTCAGAGTCCTTAGTCTCTCAAGTTTCACGTCCCCTTCCAATGAATTTAATTTAAATTTTAAATTTAATTTGTTTTTTCAATTTTAAATTTAATTAAATATATTTAATTTAAATTAATTTCAATTAAATTTTTTTAAGTCCTTGTTTTTAAAGAGTAGAAAATTTACTTTTTCAAAAAGGATCAAATTCAGAAGGAAAGAGTAGGACGAAAGTCACCTTCATCAGCCTATAAACATATACTCAAACCAAAAACACTGTAAACTGCAAAAAGATGCGAACTGTTTTTAAAAATAAATGGCAGACGACTTTAGGTAAGAATAACTTTCATGGAAATTGAGGAGGTAGAGGTGTTCGAATTGTTCAGGAGGTACCAAAAGCATGCGAATCATATTCTATTGAAAGGAAGGAAGACTGAGATTCTGAACAAAAATGTTTTATTAGGAAAAAAAATCAAAAAGTATATGTATATATAAATATAAATATAAATGCAAATATAAATACATATAGACATACACACATACGTGTGTGTGTGTGTGTTTGTGTGTGTATGCATATATACTATCCCAGTCCTAAACCCCAGCACCTGGGTTTGTGACCTTATTTGGAAATAGGGTCCCTGGAGATGTAACTAGCGTGGATGAGATCATATTTGAATAGCCTGGGCCCCTAATTCAGGAGGACTTGTGTCCTTCTAAGGGAGACTGTGGATACACAGATATGCACTGAGGGAGAGGGCCATGTGAAGAAGTCCAAAGTCCAAATACATCAAGCTGGAAAAGGGGCCTGGAACAGATCCTCCCATAATACCTCCAAAAGGAGCATGGTCTATAAGCACTGTAGCCTCTAGAACTGTGATACTGTCCACTTGTGTTGTTTCAGCCTCTAGGCTTGTGGTATCTTGTAATAGCACCCCTAGAAAACTAATACAACCCTGTTAGAGGAAAAGTAACCAATCAGAAGCCCACGAGGAATTGGAAAAGAGAAAAAAAATCTATCTATCTATATAGATATGTCTATATCTATATCTATATAAATAACTCTTTATAACATTGAAAACGAATGGACATTTGAAAACCGTGTGAAAAGGAAAGCAAGCAAGCAAACAAACAAAAACTGAGCCCCAGGATTCACTCGAATTTTCACCTGGAATAGTTCTGGATGGTGCACATAGGGAGGAGATTCCAAGGAAAAGATGGAAGTCTCCCTGATGTGAGGAAAGAGAGATTGGGATTCAGGAAGGCTGGAGTGATGAAAAGGCCATGGGTTCAAGAGAGAAATAAGTCAAGTAGAAATCAAACTCTTGGAAATACACACTGGTGTCCTCTTCCGTCCTTGCTCCATAGGAAGCAGTGTGTGTCTAAGAAAATACTTCAGGTACTAACAAAGAGTCAAGTCAATGGAACCAGATGGTTGCCAAAACTCCCACAAGGCTAGAGGTCATTGGAGTAACAACCAGCCAGAGGGAAGAGTTCCTCTGGCTAAGTCAGAATATTCTGTAGAGACCCGGTAAGGAGCCTGAGTTAGTTAGTTATAAAAAGGGTCAGAATTACCTACTAATCTCTCACTGCCCATGTGACAGCCAATAAAAGAATGCAGACAGTAGCCTCCAAAGGACTCAGGTTATAAAAAGGAAGGCAGTTCAAAAGGGAAAGGGAAGAAGGAATAGACAGGAAAAAGAAAATATGCCTAGCGAGGTAGTAGACTTCAAATTTAATATAGCAATGACCTTCAGAGTGAACGACTCAAATTCTGTCCACTTTGTTATTTCAGCCTCTAGTCTTGTGGTATCTTATAATAGCACCCCTAGAAAACTAATACAAACTCTGTGAGAGGAAAAGTAACCAATCAGAAGCCCATGGGGAATTGAAAAGAAAAAATATCAATCTATATAGATATAGATATGTCTATATCTACCTATATATATATCTATATATCTAACTCTTTAAAACATTGAAAATGAACGCACATTTGTGAACCCTGTGAAAAGAAAAACAATCAAAAAAATAAAAAAATAAACTGAGCCCCAGGATTCACTCAGCTTTTCACCTGGAGGAATTCTGGATGGTGAGGGGAGGGAGGAGATTCCAAGGAAAAGATGGGAGTCTCCCTGGTTTGAGGAAAGAGAGACTGGAATTCAGGAAGGCTGGAGTAATGAAAAGGCCATGGGTTCCAGAGAGACAGAATTCAAGTAGAAAACAAGCTCTTGAAAATACACACTGGAGTCCTCTTTAGTCCTTGGTCCATAGGAAGCAGTGTGTGTCTTAAAAAATGCTCCAGGTTCTGACAAAGAGTCAAGGCAACGGAACCAGATGGTTGCCAAGACTCCTACAAGGCTAGAGGTCATTGGAGTTCCAACCAGCCAGAGGGAAGTGTTCTTCTGGCTAAGTCACAATATTCAGTAGAGACCCGGTAAGGAGCACGAGTTAGGAGTGTGATGAAATGATCCATCCGAGAAAGCTGACTCTAGAGCTTCCCTAAAGAAGGGGAGAACAATTGTAAAAAGGGTCAGAAATACCTACTAATCTCTGTCTGCCCCTGTGACAGCCAGTCAAAGAAGGCAGAGATTAGCCTCCAAAGGACTCAGGTCATCGAAAGGAAGGCAGTTCTAAAGGGAAAGGGAAGAAGGAATAGACAGGAAAAAGAAAATACACCTAGCGAGGTAGTAGACTTCAAATTCAACATTTCAACAATGACCTTCAGAGTGAAAGACTCAAATTCTATTGAAAGAAAAGACCTCAATAGGTCAGTGAAAAATAAACTCTACTTAGAAGGATGCAGAGGCTACTATAGATTTTGTGGAAAGAAAAAGGATGAAAAGGACTAGAGCTTACCCAAACGAATCCTAGGTCTTGAGAAGAGACAATAAAAAGACACCTGATAAATGAACAGAGAAAGAAGACATTTCAGAACACAAAAGGACCCTTTTAGAAAGACATGGCTATCCTCAAGTTGTCTGCATCCGATGAGAAAACTCATTGAGATCAACCATATTGAAGCCCATAAAACAAGGCTAAAGACATTTTTTTGGAAAGCTTTTCTTTCTTTCTTTGTGAGAGAATGAGTGAGAGAGAGCATGAGAGAAGAGAAGGTCAGTGGGAGAAGCCAACTCCCCAAGGAGCTGGGAGCCCGAGGCGGGAGGAGATCCTGCAAGACCGGGGTCATGACCTGAGCCCAAGGCAGTTGCTGAACTAAAAGAGCCACGCAGGCACCCCTCTCCAGAAATTGGTCCACAACAGCTGAGGGGCACCTGGGTGGCACCCTCAGTGAAGTGCCCAACTCTTGGTTCTGGCTCAGGTGGTGATCTCAGGTTCTTGAGATTGAGCCCTGAGGAAAGCTCTGGGCTCAGGGCTGAGTCCACTGGTTCTCTCTTTTGGTCCTGCCCTTCCCCCATCACACTCAATTGTGCTCTTGCCCTAAAACCAACATGGAGGCTTAAGTGGGTAGAAGAATAAATGAAACAAGATGGGATTGGGAGGGAGACAAACCATAAGTGACTCTTAATCTCACAAAACAAACTGAGGGTTGCCGGGGGGAGGGGGTTGGGGAGAAGGGGGTGGGATTATGGACATTGGGGAGGGTATGTGATTTGGTGAGTGCTGTGAAGTGTGTAAACCTGGTGATTCACAGACCTGGGGATAAAAATATATGTATATAAAAAATATATGTTTATAAAAAATAAAAAAAAAAAAAAAAAAAAAAAAAAACCAAGTATGAAAACCCTTCACAGAAGGGAACAATGGTTGAGAGTGGGAGGGGTGGGGAGAGAAGTGACAGGCCCCAGGGCGAGCGGGAGGTGCCCGAGGTGCTGCCCGCCCTCCCAGGTCCGGGCTCCCTCCGCGGATGCCGCCTTTGCCCCCGCCGCCCTGGGTGCTACCATGGCAGGGAGCAGCAGGGAGCAGCTGAGCCCAGGGAGCCTTGGGGCAAGCCTCCTTGAACGCCTCCAGCGCCCTCTGAGCGCGCTCCTGAGATCCGCTTGGGACTGCTGGAGCTGCTGCAGGGCTTCACGGTGGACTTGTCGAGGCAGCAGCCTGCACACCATGCCCTGCATCTGGCTCTTTCCTTAGCAGGAAGCCCGTTTACACCTCTCTCTCTGCCTGTCTCTCTCCCTCCTTCTCCTCTCTGTCAAAGGAAGAAAGAAAATCTTAAAAAAATCATCAAACAACCCTCCATATTCTTGTCGTTCTTTAGGGCCCCATGCATCAACATTTGATTTTTACTTCTTGAACTGAAGGAATTGTTTGATTGATTGATGAACTGGACAGAAAGACAGAGACAGTGAGAGAGGGAGCCCAATTTGAGGAGTAGAAGCCATGGAAGTGGGAGAGGGAGAAGCAGGCTTCCTGCTGAGCACAGAGCCCCAGGAAGGTCTGGAGCCCAAGACCCTGGCATCAGGATCCCAGCAGAAAGCAGCCACCCAGGTGCCCCACTCCATGATTAAATCCGTTTTTCATGATTCAATCCATTGGATTAAGCAACACTCTTTGGGGTCTCCCTCCTTGGGTTAACACTAACACATTGTGTTTTCCTTTGTTGTTCTGTGATCACTGAGGATTTCAGGAATCTTTTCATGTTTCTTGGCCGATGGTTTTCTCCTTGGGATATTTCTGCTCTAGGATTTTCATTGTTTTGAAGTTACCTATCTATCCTTCTTGTTTCCTAGGTTCTCCTATCTAGAGTTGTATACAGTTCCTTATCTGGTATCTCCATAGAGCCTTTCATACTTTTAGTCTTGTCATTTGTTGGGCAAGATTTTTTGTTTGGAACCTTGGAATGAGTAGAGTCCAACTTCCCAACTGCTGCTGCCCCTCAGAACAATTTGTTACTTAAACTGTAACCCCTGGAGGATTTTACTAGTTACCAAGCACATTTACATATGACCTCTAGAAATACATACACTGGCAACAGGTCTTTGGGGAAAAGGAGGATATATGACTGTGAAGCTGGGTATCTGGGGATGCCCAGCTCGCTCAGGGCGGAACGCCACCCCCTTCACAGAAGCTGCGCTGGCTGGAAGCCCGGCCGGCCCAGGGCGGAATGCCGCCTGCTTCAGGAAAGCGGAGCACCCGGGAACGCCAGGTCAACTCAGGGTGGAATGAAAACCGCCTGCCTCCCTTATCCGTTATCCAGCCTTTCTCTTCCCAGAAGTGCCCGTTGTTAGTTAGAAGAGTTCTTTCAATGTGCTTGTTTAACTATAAACTTTATCCTCCTTCTTGCTTCTCAGCAAGACGGGATTAACATTTGACCTTCCTCAATCCTTCTATTGGCTATTGTTTTCTATCCAATAAAAGTGAGACTGTGGAGTGTTCCTGGCAGCTGTCCTTGTGGACTGTCGTCCCCTGCTCCCCGTCTTTTGCAGATGACTGGTTCGTGCCTAATTCTTCTCTCGTCGCCGACTGGAAGCGGCACCCAAGCTTCCTTGGGCTTCCTGTTTTTGGTATTCTGTTCCACTCATCTCTGCCACCTCCCCCAGTTCCTCAAAATGGTTTTCTATTCTATCTTCCAGAAAACTTCTGATGTCCTCTTTAGTATGTAGGCTCCATCAGTAGGGAATAGCGTTAAAACCTCTTATGTTCCATGTGGATATTCACGTCGTTGAGCACCGCTTGGTCAAAGTCTGCCCTTTTCTGTTGGTCTGTTTTCTCTGGTCATTTCAAGACTCCTTTTGTAAGAAATCCTATCCCATCAGATGCTCCTCTCACTCTCTTTCTCCCTTACTCTTGCTCTCACTGCTTTCTTCAGATTTGCCGGGGAATGACGAGTCCTTTTCATTCCTATGAAAACAGAAGAACTGGCTGATCCACGGACACCATTTTTAGTGATATACAAGTGTATATATAATAACTGATATGGAGATGTACATGTGCACCTACATATATATTCTTTATAAAGTATGGAGGTTGGATTAAGTCTAATGTCTCTCATACAGCTTGATAACCTGTCACTCTTTGATCAATAACTTCCATTTTCCCACAGGTCAGAGAAACGGGAAAAAATGCACATATGAACATATGTAGCACGTTAAAAAATGATCACAAATCCTATGACTCCCTATTCCCTTTGATTCACATGGGCTCTGTGACTGTGTTAAACAGTGGAAGAGAGTGGAAGAAACTTGTGTCAGTTTCAGGCCCAAGTCCAAAAGGAACCCCTCTCTTGGAACATTTGCTATTGGAGCTCTGAGTGGACAGGAAAGAAGTCCAACAACCTTGTTACAAAGACAGCACGGAAGTGGAGGGCCAGCTGAGCCTCATCTCCCAACTGTACCCATCAAAGTAACAGGCATGTGCATAAAGTCATCCTGAATCCTCTAGACCAAGCAGCCACCTGCTGAAGGCCACCACCCACTGACCTCAGTTAATGCCGTATTAAGCATAAAAATTGCCCCATGAGATCCTGCCCTAATTTCTGACCCCCAAAACATATGTAATATGACAAAAGGGTTGTTTTAAGCCCCCAAATTTTGAAGTCATTACATAACTAATTGGGCAACATGGCAAATCGTATCCAAAATAATGTAAATCAAAGAATATGTTTAAAGGCACCAAGCTATCTTTTTTTTAATAAGATTTTTTATTTATTTCTTTGTCAGAGACAGAGCGAGTGAGAGCGAGCACAGGCAGACAGAGTGGAAGGCAGAGTCAGAGGGAGAAGCAGGCTCCCCACGGAGCAAGGAGCCTGATGTGGGACTCGGTCCCAGGACACTGGGATCATGACCTGAGCCGAAGGCAGCTGCTTAACCAACTGAGCCACCCAGGCGTCCCAAGGCACTAAGTTATCTTAAAAAGTTCTCTGAACACACAGAAAAACAGAAAGAGACCCATAACTACAGAGAACAAATTGATCGTTTCCAAAGAGGAAGCAGTGGGTGGACAGGCAAAATGCGTGAAGTACAGTGGGAGATAACAGGCTTCCAGTTACAAAATTAATAAGTTACAGGATGAAAGGCACAGCATGGGGAATATGGTTGGTGGTACAGTACGGCGAGCGCAGCATAACATACACACTTGTCAAATCTTATGTTTTATATCTGAAACTAATGCAACATTGTGGGTCAGCTATACTTCAATTAAAAAATCAAAGGACGCCTGGGTGGCTCAGTTGGTTGGGCAGCTGCCTTCGGCTCAGGTCATGATCCCAGCATCCTGGGATCGAGTCCCACATCAGACTCCTTGCTCGGCAGGGAGCCTGCTTCTCCCTCTGCCTCTGCCTGCCATTCTGTCTGCCTGTGCTTGCTCTCTCCCCCCCCCTCTCTCTCTGATAAATAAATACAATCTTTAAAAAAAATCAAAGGAAGTTTAAAAAAATTAAAAGTGGGCTCTGTTATCCAAATAGGACATACGAGATGGATTTCCCATCATACCATAAATTGAAAACGACTTCTCTTGATAGAGAGTCTTAGCCCTACTCCCTCCACAAAAAAAGAAAAAAAAAACTTTCCAAAAACTTCTTGGTATTTTGACAATTATAACTGTAGTGAGTGATGAGAGTGAAAACAAACTGATAATCCAAGTTTCCTCATTTCTTATCCCTTTTATGAAGATGAACAGTAAAATCATATGTAAGAATTAACAACAGAGAGAGGTCCATTTTCCACTCACTATAACCAAGCTGGAATTCTCAACTATTATTTTGTATTAGTTGATTCTGGTGGCAAATGCCAATATGGTTTCACTTTTTGGGCACATGAGAAAGATTTGGTCGGTGAAACAGACATACCACGTTGGCCCAGGCCTGCACTGCCAGGGTTCAGGAAATTGCAAGATACAACCTGACACTTAAAACTTCCCATCAACAACTACCACTGCCCCCCAACATCTTGTTTCTTCCCAAAGACAGCTCATACTGAGACCTGTCCACTGTCAGGGTCAAGCTAAAGGGGGATGCCCACAAACTAGGTGGGAAATGAGAGGATGCAACTGCAGCTCTGTGGGGATGCCTAGGGCCACTGAATGCCCCGTCCTGATTCTCCAGCACAGATGGGGGCAGCCTGCACCACGTGGGTAGAGCTCTAGGACACAGAAAGTACTGGAGTGGCAGTCAACAAACAAATGTGTTTGTGTAATATATAAACCCCCATAGAGTTGTCAATTTGTGGGATTCACTTTTTCTAACTGTTCACCCCATGACATACAACTTCAGGAAACCCAGAGCCCATGGATTATTGTTGAAGGGCACATTCGGACTCAATCAAAGTGTAACTAAGCGTAATCATACACATAAATACAAATATCATTGAAAAAATCAATACCACCTCAAACTTTCTTTTTCATTCCCAAATGAGCTTTTATGAGTTTTAATATCAATTAATGTGCTTATAGAACTGGTAAAAAACAGTCACTGATGAAATTTTAAAATTACCACTCTGCTTTCCCTAATTTCTGTTGATGTACTTTTATCTCACACAAAAATGAATTACTAAGGAATAAATCATACTTCACTGAACACATTTCAGCTGAAATGATGCACCAAGATGTACAGCTTTGGTCAGGCTTATGCTGTTGTTGTCAACGTAGTATATGGGGTGTAAGAGCTACTGTCTTTTCCTTCTCCCATGAATATTAGTCCTAACAGATTCTTCACATGGAAAGAAAACTTAGTCTAGAAGATACACTAATTCCTCTCCTCCCTGGTGAAAAATACTGTTCGAGGTATTAGTTTTAGATAGAGAAGCAAGTTCACTTTGGAAAAAAGCACGCACACAAAAAACCCTCAAACATGACCTTTAATACAGTGATAAGGGTGAAAGTGTAAACTTCATTTGGAAACAGCACTCAAAATACTGTTTTGAAGGGCCTTTACAACAGCGGTATACTCTTTGAAAAGATTTTTCAGATCAACGGATTGAATCATATTTAATTTACCTAGGGACAATTAGGTAAAATTTAAAATTCCAAACAAAAACTTTTAGGAGACAAATAAAATTATATGTGCTTTTATTCCCGCAACTATCTCCAAAATCTAATATTCAATGGTTTAAATTGCTGCATTTCTCATTTGCAATGCAGATGAAGAGAGGAACACAGCAGACACATGTGAGATGAGGTGTGAGGCATAAAAGGGAGTACAGGAGGCAACTGATCAGCTGAATAGCGACTGCCCCAAGGATGACCATACCCTGAGCCCAAGAAGCTCTGAGTACTTTACCTTACCTGGCAAATGAGATTTAGCAAGCATGATTAAATTAAGGTGTGAGGGGGGAGAGATTATCCCGGATCACCTCGGTGGTCCCAATGTAATCATGAGGATCCATAAGGAGACAGGAGGATCAGAATCAGAAGGCAATGTGAAGTTGGAAACAGAGGGATAAAAGGTGGTGCAATGAAGGGCCACAAGCCAGGGAATGCAGGCAGCTTTAGAAGCAGGACAAGGCAAGAAAGTGGATTCTCCTCTAGAGCCTCCAGAAGGAACACAGGCTGTTAACACCCTTTTGAACTTCTGACCTCCAGAACTGCAAGATAATCAATTTGTGTTGTTTCAAGCCACTGAGAATTTGTCATTTGCTACAGTGGCACTAAAAAACTACTAGAAGAACTCACTGTGAGACATATTGAGTCTGTACAATGGCAGGGACCATTTCTAGGTAGGACTATCTTCAGGGTGTGGTAGTACTGGGCCTGGAGAGTTGACTGCCAGCATCCTTCCCCCCTCCCCCTCCCTGAACCCCAGTGCACTGTGTGCCTCCTCCACTGCAGCCCAGGTGACTCACAGGAAGCTGGCCCCATCCACACTACAGGGAAGGGTTCTGTCATGGAAGCCAGTCATATTCCTCCTGGGCCATTCACACAGCCAGCTGCACAACAACCAGTGCCTTGTTACTGTTCTACGAGAGACAGTAACCTAGGTTGTCCCACGCACACAAACGGGAAGGGCTTTACAGAAATATCTGGGTTGTCTCTGAATGTGAACAAGGAAAGCAGTGCCCCCACTGCGGGCAGCCATCACACAGTCATCAGGGGGTGGAAGACAAACTGGCCAGAGGGAAAGGGCAGAGTAGGAAAAATGGAGAGAATCATGGAGACAGTGTGAATAAAACACATTCTCTGCAAGCCCTGCCATGAGCTGCTTCTTCATGAGATTGAAGGTTTTTGTTTTGTTTTGTTTTGTTTTGTTTTGTTTTTTAATCTTTCAGACAGTTTGAGTTAGGATGAGACAACCATCCAAACTGATTCATGAGGTCAGACTTTACGGAAGCTAAGAAAGCCAGATAATAAAAGTAGATGACTCACATGTGTGAAAAGTTTCCTTTCCAACTAAGGGTGGGGGGAAAACTAGAACCTTGAATTTGTGGTTATTCCGCTATTCTTGCTATTTTTCATCACTCAAATGTATTTTTCAAGAATGAGGAACTTATTCTCAATAAATACAGTGATGGTTCCCTGAAAATTTGTAACCAAGTAGGGAACAGTCAGAGTCTCTAAACAGATTGTTTGGAATTGACTCAACAATCACATAAGATAGACTGTAAAATTTATCAAAGAGTGGGACTGTGTTTCTTATATATGATTTCATGCAAATTTTTGACTACCTGATGATTTTTAGTTTTTGTCTACAGGGTGAGTGAATAAAGGTGTCTCAACATGGTCCAGAACTAATGGTGTTCCCTGGCTCAATATGAAATCCAGGGTCATTTCTGTTTCCTTTTCCATGAACTTCTCCTTCCTCTCATTTGGTCTGTTTTTCAATCGGACTGTTTGTCTTCTTCTCAATTTGTAGGCACTTCAGAGACATGAACTCTTTGAACAGCTGATGTTACAGATGCTTTTCACAGCCTGTTGCCCACATGCAGCTTTACTCTATTTTTTGATATACAAATCTTTTTTAATTTTTTAAAATAAAGTGGCATGTCATTTCTTCTATGGTCTATGGGTCTTATCTCTACCTAAGGTAGTCTACCACTTCCCAAATATTTACATGCCCCTAGATTGTCTCCAAATTCTTTATCATTTTGTTTGTAGAGTTAGAGCTTAAACCAATTTACAATGTTAATCAATCTGACATCTGCTTACATATGTGATCGGAAGCAAGAGTTCTAAGAAAGAGAGTTCTTTCAGCTCTGAGGGATAGAGCTTAAAGTCAATATTCAATGATACTCTGTCTCATTTTCTAGAAGGAACTGGTGGTTTCTGTTTGGAACTCTGACAATTTTTTCTTAGTCCCTGAAAGTCAAATAGGTTTATGTCTGTTTTGGTTTGAGTCTGTTCAACTAATTCTCCCTGGGACTTGAAGGCTTTATGAACTGAAGGCATGACTGTTTTTCAGCTCAAGTAAATGCTGCATTAGTTCAGTTATAACTTCTGTTATTTTCTCCTTTTGTCCTCAGGATACTTGCAAGGTAGATTTGGACCTGACCTCAGATCTTACTTATTCGTTTCTCATTTCCATCTCTTTGAAATTTTCCTCAGTGTTCAGGGATATTCCTTTGGAAAATCAATTTTGTGGGGCACCTGGGTGGCTCAGTGGGTTAAGCCACTGCCTTCAGCTCAGGTCATGATCTCAGGGTCCTAGGATGGAGTCCTGCATTGGGCTCACTGCTCGGTGGGGAGCCTGCTTCCTCCTCTCTCTCTCTCTCTGCTTGCCTTTCTGCCTACTTGGGATCTCTCTCTGTCAAATAAATAAAATCTTTAAAAAAATCAATTTTGTTCTCAGCAGTGATCATTACTGTTTACAGTGTTCCTATTACATGTTACAACTAGTAAATTTAAGTTTCAATCTTTCTTGTATTTTTATGTTTTAAAAGATTTATAAAATTTATTTGACACAGAGAGACAGAGAGAAAGTGAGCACATACAGGGGGAGTGGCAGAGGGAAAGGGGGAGGGAGAAGCAGACTCCCCACTGAGCAGGGACTTCCCGCCCCCCAACACAGGGTTTGATCTCTGGCAGACATTTAACCAACTGAGCCACCCACGCACCCCAAAGCTCCCTTTCAAAATCAAAAAGTATTTTGCTGCTCTTTACTGTAACTGTATCCCCCTCAGACTTCTTGACAATAAGTTTCTCTAGCTCTGTAGTCAGTTCTTAATCAATGAGGACACGTGCTCTGGACCTCAGTTTGGTGTTCCTCCACCAAGATGCTACCTGCCACTCAGGTGTGTGAACTCTTCCAGCTCAGGCCTAGTCACACTTTTGGGAACTCCGGGGCATCAGCGAACCTGCTCTAAGGGGACCATGCTTTGTGCATAAAAGCAGGCCCCTGCCATGAAGCAGCTGCTCTCAAACCTCCCCAAGTTGTCCTTGTGTACACGCACAAAGTCTCTAAGCAACTCAACCTGCTAGGAAAGCCCATTTCTCTATGACCAAGGACCACAAGAGAGGGAAGGTATACCATGGGCCCCACACAGAAAGAGGTCTTCTCTGAAAGCCTTCAAAAGAGACGGCCTTTTCTTCCAGGCATTCCATCATGGCACCTCTAAATTCTGAGATGCTCTTCCACTGATCCCCCTGAGATGCCAAAAGGCACTTGGCAGTCGAATAGGTCCTTCCCACAGCCCACCTACATGATTCTTCAGGGCCTGCCTGGTGCTGGGGATGGGTGAAGGCAACACAGGCGCCTGGTCTTATGCTCTGATGTCACTGGTTCTTGAGAAAAGGAAGGAAAATGAGAGGGTCCAGGAGACTGCACACAACACCATGTTCTCAGAACATCTCCTTGGCCCCCAAGATCACCTTGTCATGGCAATGTCAGCAGAGCATGGCAAGTGCTACCTCAGAAGTCCCTCTGGCACCTCAGCAACAGAGAGAGAGCCCACCCATAAACACAATCCCTAGAACCAGCATCCTTTAGGAACCAAAAACCCTATGAGTCAATTACTTTGGTATGTGTTAGTGTATTTTTACCTATGTAAAATATAAGAAAAAGAGGAATGACATACCTGTATGATTTGGGGCAGTACAGCAACTCGATTTTGAGTGTTTTGGATTATAGCTAGATACTTTTTTTCCAAAAAGAAATTTATAATCCATTTAATAAAAACAATGTGAACTGCCATGTATGGAATTTTTATACTATAAATGTTTTCATTGTCTTGAGTTGTAGTAATGTACATACACTGGGGCTGGTCTCAAATGGGGGATGTCTGGAAGAAAACAGAATACATGATTAGGGGAGTGAGTGTAACCCACCACCCTAAACAGTTCAATTTCTCACAAACATATACCTCAGCTATATATTTGATGGGATGAATATCAACTAAAACTTTAAAATTAAAGTACCAGAAATTATTAGGTATGACATTTTTTGGTAGACTTGTTTCTGATTCTGCCTTGTGACCTGACAAAGGTGGGATGGTGGCTCCTGTTACTGCTTGCTTATTACAGCTATGGCATACAGTGGTGAAAGTACTAAGTACTAAGCCACTAAACATTTTGAGAAAGGATAAGCAATTCTAATAGTAAGGATATTTTTCACATACATTATAACTAATTTAATATTTTAGGACTGAAACAAATCTAGAAGAATGTACAGACATTCTTCATCATTTCAGGTACTTTAACATCCAATACTACCCTAATCAAATCCATGGGACTTTAGTTTTATAGCCTTTTCCTTGTAGATGAATCTGAAGAATAGAATCAGTATAAACTACTTTATGTCTGAAAGAATTCATCTTTGAGTATCAGACTTGACCAGCTCCACAGAATTAATAACAAGTCCCTTTCTTGGTGCAGCCACATTGGGAAACAGTGTGGAAATTCCTCAAAAAAATTAAAATGGAGCTGCCCTATGACCCTGCAACTGCACTCAGTATATACCAAGAAGATAGAGATGTAGTGAAAAGAAGGGCCATCTGTACACCAATGTTCATAGCAGCAATGGCCAAAGTCACTAAAGTGTGGAAAGAACCAAGATGCCCTTCAATGGATGAATGGATAGAGATGTGGTCCATATACAATATGGATCATTATGCCTCCATCAGAAAGAATGAATACCCAACTTTTATATCAACATGGACTGGACTGGAAGAGATTATGCTGAGTGAAATAAGTCAAGCAGAGTCAATTTTCATATGGTTTCTTACTTCTGGAGCATAAGGAATAACACAGAGGACATTGGGAGATGGAGGGGAGAAGTGAGTTGAGGGAAATTGGTGGGGGAGACAAACCATGAGAGACTGTGGACTCTGAGAAGCAAACTGAGGGCTTTAGAAGGGAGGTAGGTAGAGGGTTGGGTGAGCCTGGTGATGGGTATTATGGAGGGCACGTATTGCATGAAGCACTGGGTGTGGTGCATAAACAATGAATTCTGGAACACTGAAAAGAAATAGAATAAAAAAAAGAAGTCCCTTTCTCCTTCTTTAAATTTCATAATCAATACAAAAAAATTATATGGTATTGGACTTGACCTACTACTTGCTGTATGCCCAGCTCTCTTACTGACTTTCTTTTTTTTTTTAATTTTCAGCATAACAGTATTCATTGTTTTTGTACCACACCCAGCGCTCCATGCAATCCATGCCCTCTATAATACCCACCACCTGGTACCCCAACCTCCCACCTTTTATATACCTGGAGGCACTTGCATGAGGCAGACAAGTTCTCAACAAAGAACTTTAATTTCAATATAGTAAAGCATACTGTTTTCCACAGTGAATCTAGACTATAGACTATTTATCAAATCAGAAACAAGTTCTGAAAAAAATACCCATATACAGATAGCTAACAAATACACAGCCCGGTACCTCTAAAGGTTAGTACTTCTACATCTTTCAAAATGCATCAAGTTTCTGCTGTTTTCCCCTGATCCAAGCATGCACATTTGTGTGTATGTAAGTAAACACCCAAAGACAACTGAATTAGTAGTCCACATTCACCACATGGATTAATGCCTGTTGTGATCTTTTTCCCTCCCAAATTGTTTCTGATTATTCACTTTAACTAATTTTTCCTGCTTTCCAATAATAGGGAGAAGAAAATTTGCTTCCCCACCCCATCACCAATCAAAGGTATACTTCTGTCCTGTGAGCCTTCATTTTTCATAGGGGAAAACAAACAAACAAACAAACAAAAACCCCAAAAACCCTGAGTAGTGAAACTAGAAATTCCCTCATGTTTCCTTCCTTTCTGGACCTTACTGCCCTTAGGTTGCACAGTTGCCCAAATATTCACTCCCCCATAAGAAGCTGTAAGTAGCACCTAGTGGATGAAAGATCCAGGATATAAGGAAGGGCTACTCTGGGCAGTTGCATGGCCTGGGATGGTCTGCCTCACCACTGGGCAAGGTCTGGGGTCTGGGGTCACCATACCTCAACACCTTTAAGAGAAGACTTCAACAAGAATGTTTATTTCAACATCTTTGCATGAGAAAATAAACACTGCCTTCAATAAACACTTTCAATTAAAAATTAAAATTTTAAAACATAATTTTAAATATAATTATACCAAGAAGAATCATGACACATGTTGAATTATTTTAGGAGCCACAGTCTTCCTGAGGTACAAATAAATAGTTTGTACAAATAGGTAAAATCATTTATTAGGAAACTTTAAACCTCTTACAATAAAGTTACCATTAAGTATAAGAATAAAGTGAATATTTTGCTTAAAAATAAAGGTCACTTTGAAAGAGAATGGCAGCTTCCCTGTGGACATCCTCTATACCAAGCCCAATCAGTACTTACCAAGTACAAGTTTGTAGATTTTGCTAACATGGTAAATGATGGAAATAAATGAGGAAGACAATATTTTCAAAACAATGTAAAAAGAACTTTAAAACAAGTATCTTGATTCCCCTTATTCTTCCACTCTAATTTGTAGCCTTTGGATAATATGTGGGAAAGAACACATGTACATTTAAATTTTAACTTAAATGTCTACTGAAATAAAATGCTATCTTATTAAAATTCCTATCCGAAATTAAAAAAAAAAAAGTCATGGTGACAAATAATGTTGACAATCATGTAATGTAATCCTATCTTAAAACTCAAATGATGCTAAGAATGAATATTTCAAAACTAAATGGTTCACTTTGTTAAAAATATTCTTACTGAGTATTTAAAAAAAAATCACCCAATGGTATCATGTTTTTAAACTCATTCTACTCATCATGCCTGTATTTTATCCCACCAGTTCTCTCTAATGACTTAGCATTCTTTCTTGTCTGCTCTCCTCTCTCATTTCCTTTCACCAGCACCAAAAACACAAAGACTCCAAAGTCCTGAGAGCAGACTGGAGTATCCCTTTGTCTTCTAGAAGCTGTGCATTTTGACCCTACTGGTCCATTCCACCTGCCCAATAGGAAAGATTGCCCAATAGGACAGTGCAGTCAGGAAGGGAGGCAAGGACAGAATCTTGAGGGATAGCAGAGAGAAATAATCCCCTTAAGAAAACTGGCAAGAATTCCTATCTCACATTGAGGTCTTTCATCCATTTTGAGTTTAATATTTTGTTCTAATAACACAACTCTGGGTGGGCTCCCAGATGGCTCCCCAGTGAGGACACATCACCAGGAAGACCACACCATGATTAGAATTTAGAATCTTTGGCACCCCCACCCCAACCCCTACATTCCCCCAGAGAGGGGAGGGGGCTGAAAGCAGAGCACATCTATGTAAGGAAGCCTCCATAAAAATCCTCATAGCAGGGGTTTCAGGGAACTTCCAGGTAAGTAAACATATCCAGGTACCAGGAGGGAGATGAAACCCAGCTCCACAGGAATAGACATTCCTGTGCTTGGGACCCTCCCAGACTGTGCCCTTTGTGTCTCTGCATCTGACTGTTCATCTGTATCCTTTATCATACCTTTCATAAATTGTAAATGAAAACAAATGTTTCCCAGAGTTCTGTGAGCCACTCAGTTGAACCGGAGGAGGAGTTGAAGGAACCTCTGATTTGTAGTCAAGTTGTAGAGAAGTTGTGGGTAACATGGACCCTCCTACTTGTGACTGGCACCTAAATGTGATGGAACAGACTGATGGGACTGAGCCCTTAACCTGTGGGATCAAGGCAGACAATGTCAAAGCTGAGTGAAACTACAGGACACCCAGCTGGTGTTGCAGAGTTGCCTGGTGAGGGAAAAATCCACAGCCTCAGCCACAGTGTTAGAAGTGAAGTGCTCTGTGTGAATATGGTAATATGAAAGCAGATGGGAGAACTGAAATGTTTCCTTGACATACACTCTCACACAAAATATTATGTATGCCAGGTCTTTGCTGATGTGATATAGCACATATTCAAGTTCTAGTGAAATATCATAAAGAGTCAACTCAAAAAACAAACAAACATACAAAATATGGATGAGCTGGGAGAAAATAAGCAATGTTTCCTCTTTCCCATCAAGAGGAAGACCATTCCTGAATTATCCAAGATTTTGCTTTTACCTGAATACCATACAGTTCAATAGTACTTGAAGGAAAAAGCATGTTTGGTCCTCAGTGATCCTTTCCCCTTATATGGCCGGCAAGAGTGGAGTGATTCTTGTGGATATATCTTTGCTCCAGAGTGGGGAAAAAAAGGAGTTCTTTCACCAACGTTCAAAGGGTTTTTAAAAAATGGCCTTCATTAAAATACATCTGCCCCTCCTTTGGAACCTGCTCACACTACACTCCAGGCCAGCGAGCATCAAAGGGTTGGAAATATGGTACAAAGTCCCATGAAGCCACCTCTCCCTCTAAACTATTCTTCTCTCTGCCAAATTCTGCTTTGGTCAGCCTAAGGATCAAATACCTGTCTTTGGGCAATAAAGTGATGTGCATTAATCAATCAATGGCCCTAACTGGCAAGTTCCTTAAAAACTCATGGGACACAGATGGTTGCCATGACTTTCCCAGGAAGCAGCTACTGTCTTTCCATGAATGCAGCATGAAAATACACAGCTGGGTGAGCAGATGAATGTCCACTCGTGAAACAATCATGCTGAGGACAATAAACAGTAGTTTTGGATGGCAGATTTAAATTTCACTCACAGCCAAGAAAACACTCCAGATACATGATGTGTCTCCACTTCCTGCTGTTTCCAACATCTGAGTCCTCCCTTCCATTCCTGTTTCCACCATTTCACTAAATGTTGCCTGTCCTCATTGCATATAAAAAAGGCTCTGATTCTTTCTAATGTCTGTAAGACATTACTGTGAACAAGAGCAGGGGATAATTCCTCCTCCAAACCCATTTATGAAATAAAGTGTTCTATTCAGGATCATGACAAGCTGAGGAATCCCTCAAGAGAATTTCCAGAGTCATTTCAACCTGTAAAGCTGGCTAAAATGTTCCTCACCATCTGCCACACCAGGGCTAGGACTGATGAGTGTCTCCACCATGCAGGTCCCTCTGGATGACATGATCGCTGGGAAACCAGGCATGAGGCAAGCAAAAATCAGCACCTGCTCTTCTGCAAAGTTTGTCTGAAGTGCTTGAAGCCACCGAAGAAACAGATTGACTCCTTCAGATCTTACCTAAAAACAAAATTAAAGGTGACAAAATTAAACACATGTTTATGCAGAGATGCACTGCAATGCAGATTCAGTTCTGAGAAAGAAAAACTAGAAGTTAAAGGTACTGTTAAATTCCTGCACCAAGTTCTTAGTGACAGGTAAGCAGGCGTGCTGCAAGAAGCCCAAGGGTGAAGAGTTGGGGTCTGGAGCCACAGTGCCTGGTTCCAATGCAGGCTCTGCTTTTTGCTTTTTGCTAGCTTAGCTGTGGCCAGTGGAGAACCACCAAACTTCTCCTTTGCATCAGTCTCTACCTCTGAAAAATAAGGATGATAAAAGAATTTACCACAAAGTCCTGGCACAGGGATAAGTGACTTACAACAATGCCTGTATCATCAACTGTCAGTTAATCACAAAAATAATGCAAAGACAATCGTCCTCCAAATTTACAGTGTGTTTTGAATAGGGTTTTTTCTATAATATGCATATGTATCATGGAAAGTTCTTCAAAAATCTCAGAGATAAATATGACCTTAAAGACCTGGCTCAGTTACTTGACCTTGAAGCCCATTCATCGGGCATTTCTACACCAGCCCTCCTTTTTGCCTGTGCAGGTATTTACCTCAAGGGCTGCTGCCAAAGCATCACTTCCACAAAGAACCATTCAGAAATTTCTAGAACTCATATCATTGCTGGACTTCTGGCATAAGTCCATTGTTCCTGGTGGATGCTACCAGTAGTAGGAAATGGAACATGCTCAATGAGGGCAGGGGGTTGTGTCTGACTTGCCCACTGCCATATCTCCAGCACCTAGAAAGGTGCCTGAAACACATATCTGGCATCCAGTAAATGTATGCAATAAATGAGTGAACTAGACAAGAATAGATATGCACTGGTAGACGTGGCCTGTGGAGTACAGCTTCAAAAGCAGGAGAATATTGAGACTCCTACATGGTAGGTTGAATGGCACTGAGTTAAAAAAAATGGGTCCTACAATCAGACCAAAGGTTAAACCTCGAACGCCGTGCGATCTCGGACAAGTCACCTACAAGAACAAAGACCCCTGTCTTCTATTGATAACAGCTGGGAAGAGAGAATCCATTTCAGAAGGAAAGGGGACACAGGACGGCTGTGTACACTTACATTGTGGTCAAGATGGCAGTGTAAATTCACTTCATGGGGTCCCACACCATCAACCCCCACTACCATTTGAAATACTTGGCAATGATAGATGAAATATGTATATATATATTTTTTTTTTCAGTGTAACAGTATTCGTTGTTTTTGCACCACACCCAGTGCTCCATGCAATCCGTGCCCTCTCTAATACCTACCACCTGGTTCCCCCAACCTCCCACCCCCAACCCTTCAAAACCCTCAGATTATTTTTCAGAGTCCATAGTCTATCATGGTTCACCTCCCCTTCCAGTTTCCCTCAACTCCCTTCTCTCCATCTCCCCTTGTCCACCATGCTATTTGCTATGCTCCACAAATAAGTGAAACCATATGATAATTGGCTCTCTCTGCTTGACTTATTTCACTCAGCATAATCTCTTCCTGGAAGATATTATATATATATATATATTTTTAAAGATTTATTTACTTACTTATTTATTTGACAGAGAGAGATCACAAGGAGGCAGAGAGAGAGAGAGAGAGAGAGAGAGGAGGAAGAGGGCTCCCTGCCAATGCAGGACTCAATCCCAGGACCCTGAGATCATAACCTGAGCTGAAGAGACAGGCTTAACCCACCCACTTAGCAACCCAGGTGCCCCTAGATTAAACACATATATTTTTTAAAGATTTTATTTATTTATTTGGCAGAGAGGCAGGCAGAGAGAGAGGAAGGGAAGCAGGCTCCCTGCTGAGCAGAGAGCCTGATGTGGGGCTCAATCCCAGGACCCTGGGATCATGACCCAAGCCGAAGGCAGATGCTTTAACCCACTGAGCCACCAGGTACCCCTAGATTAAATATATTTTTAAGAGAAGAGAAAAGTTAGCAAGTGAACCTCGGTAAAAAACAAAACAAAACAAACAAAACCCAAAACTGACAAACATCTCCATGAAGCAGCAACCGCAGAAATTCTCAGTGATGCACGGATGTGTAGTGACAGGAAAAGATGTCTGGAGGCGGACTTCAAGGAGGACAAGTTGATCCCACTGGAGATAAATGCAGACAGAAAGGCCTGCTCGCTTGCTGCCTGAAGCCACAACTTCAACTGGGCTGGCGGACTTGATTGCACACCACTTGCTTCACCAGAACACTGTGAGGTTTCCAGTAGCTCATTACATCTAAACACTACTGCCTCCTTTAACAAGGTTTCCCTTCCGGATTGCCCCTGACTTACAGGGATAGGCAGTAGGTGTTCCTACACATGCTCCTTCCAAACTCTCTCCTCTCTCTGTTTTCTTCTGATCCACTTTTTATTTATGGGCTAGCTTTACAGGATATCCCTTCTGTGATTAAACAGGTCTTAATAATTCTACCTTTTGTAAAGGAAGCCTTCCCCAATTATTTATATGTTGATAAATATTTACCTCTGAATCTCCATAAATCATCACTTTATATGGCACCAACATGTAGAAAATAAGAATGAAGTTACCCAATTTTCAGAATGAACCATACAAATTACAACCTACCATCTAAAGCCAGAGACAGAAAGAGAACATCTGCATAAACAAAAGTAATGCAGGTTCCTTATTCATTCATATTTATTGTGCAAAGTGGAAGTTTTAGGAGGATTAGAATAATGCATACTTGTTCTATTATATAGGCAACTAATCTTCTGTAGATGGTAATGTATCCATAACTCCATCTCCAATCTAGAATTTCTGAACACAAGAAGGAGAGGGTATTAAAATCTCCTCTGTGGGAGATAGAGCATTACAGTGTCTGGCTCTGGCCTTCCTGCTGCAGGATGAGACTTGCAATTAGTGATGGCAAATGGAATTCACAAAACATTTCTGGGCTTTAAAGGACATCGGAAAACTAACAAAGGACTTAGAAAATGGTAGGAAAAAAAGCAGGAAGAAGAGAGGTGGCAGAAACAAGTGAGCCATGGGGCACCTGGGTGGCTCAGTGGGTTAAGCCGCTGCCTTCGGCTCAGGTCATGATCTCAGGGTCCTGGGATCGAGTCCCGCATCGGGCTCTCTGCTTGGCAGGGAGCCTGCTTCCCTCTCTCTCTCTCTGCCTGCCTCTCTGTCTACTTGTGATTTCTCTCTGTCAAATAAATAAATAAAAAATCTTAAAAAAAAAAAAAAGAAAGAAACAAGTGAGCCAAAACCTGATCTGTAAGCAACAAGCTCAAGAGAAACAAATCAGGGTGCCAGAGAACAAATGCCATTTTCACTGCAGGATCTCTACAGGCCTGTGCCCTCCAGACCCTGTTCCCACCACATGGTAAGTTGGGGGAACTGAACCTGAGCTTTCCTTAATAAACCAGGACCCTCAAATGGAACCAAAGTGTGAACATGGAACTGAAGGAAGTTAAACAGGGACCAAAAATCACTGAGACGTAAAACACAACAGAAAACACACAAGAATGGTGGGGCAGTAGATGAGCCCCAAATGAAGGACTTCACACACTGCACACAAGAAGTGAAGACATTCCCCAGAATGCAACACAAGCAGGCAGGAGAAGAGGATGAACACCAGCTTGAGAGACATGGACAACAGATGGGAGGTTTAAATAAGAATCCCGGGAAGTACAGCAGAAGGACAGAGTCAACATTTCAGAAGACAACAGCTGAGCATATTACAGAAATGATAAATCCAGAAATACAGGAAATGCACAGATATCAAACAAGACAAGAAATCTTCAATTAGACATTTTGTGGTAAAGCTATAGAACACCAAAAACTAAGAAAAAGGTTTTAAGGAAAGCCAGAGAGAAAAGGCATTTAAAGGAATGAACAGGGTTTAAAGCTGCTACAGTGGTAAGGAGATGCTAATAAAATGGTACCTGTAAAGCGTGACAGGAGTATTTTTACTGCCACTACTGCTAATACTGTGTCTAATGCACATAACAACTGAAGACTGTGAAGGTTAAGCTGGAGCAGAAAAAATTAAACAAATTATGACCCTCAAAAGAAGGATCATGCCAATGAATTTCACAACTCTGGTGATCACTTTCAAAGCATCTCCTCTTTTTATCATAGCATTTGTATGAGATATTACAGCACACATGACAGAATATTTTAAAACAATAGTCCATTTTGCTCAAACTCCATGTTGAAAGCAAACGACTCTGTCAAACATTTTGAAGAAGGTAAAAGTGGTGGAACCATGTTTTGTCAAGAAAGCCCAGGGAGAAAAGCAGGTAGTAAAACCAAGTAGCAGTACGGAGGAAGGGCAGCCTCAGGAAGAAAATGAACACCGTTTTCTTCTGCTTTGTTCTCTTTTTTGTCTTTTTGTTGTTGGTATCTTTTTTTTTTTTTTTTTTTTGGTCTTTCCCAGAAATCACTTCATATATATACATTTATCTGTTCAACTTCAGTGAAAGTTGGGAGGAAAAGGTGCCAGAACTTTTGAATGGTTGTCTTCAGCTGAGTGCTTATTTTCTTCCTTCAGTTTCTCTGGGGTTTCCCACTATTCTTCAATAAACATGTGTTGCTTTCTGGCAGGATAAAGCCAAATGCATTTTTAAAAGATGTAATGGCAGGTCATCCATCCATCCAGATCAGGAGAGAGCCCATACCAGGGCAGGCAGAGAGGGTAGTAGACTCCCCTCTGTGAGTTCCTGCCCTCTTGGTCTTTCCTCAGCCCTTGCTCTCTGCTCTGTCTCTCCAGTCACACCCCAAACCCAGAGCAACAAAAGGACTGTTCAAAACTTAAACCCTGTGAGAAGGGCCACGCAGAGGCAAGGAGAGCCCTGTAAGACTCTGAGCCATGTGGTCTGTATCTGAGACTGCACATCTCCTCGAGCCACGTTCCATTCCCTCCATGCCTAATGTTGGCCTCGCGTTCTACAGAAGCAGTCAGGGCATCCATACACTCTTCTCTGTGTGCTTTTCTGTATACCTGATCCCATCTCAACCCACAACACCCAGCGCCATGTACCATCTGTCATCTCCCTTCAGTCAACCTGCAAATAGGTAAACACAGCCTGGAAAACCCACCCTTATCCAAGCTATGTCTGGAGTTATGATCGTCTGTCTTTACCATCAAACTTTCTAAAAGGCTATTCTTGTGTGTGGCCTCCATGGTCTCACGCCCAGTCACTCTATCTCTCTGTCTGGCTTAGGACTCCACTACTCACCTCCCATTTTCTTTCAGTACTCAGTGACAACCTCCTCGATCTACCCCCACCCCCTAATCAAGCTGCTTTGCAACTTTTCACATCTTCGAACATTGCTGACATTTCATTCCTTGAAATCTCTCTTCTCTAGACATCTGTGCAAAAATGCCTTCCTGGCATCAAAGCCACGTCCCTCCCCTTCCATCCACTACTCCTTTATTCTTCCTCTTTATCTGCCCAAGAAAAGAAGGAATTACCCTAAATCCTTAACTGTCACTCTCTCTACAAGGAATATATCTCTTGGCAACAGCATGACTGCATCTCTCTTCCCCCAAGCACCCATCCCTACATTTTGACTGTCCAACCAGAACCTACACCTGCGGGTCCCACAGACACCTCAACTCAGATTGCCTAAAGCTGCACTCCTCCTCTTACCTCCTGGACCTGGCTCCCTTCCTGAGTTGCCACGACTGTTGTGGCAGTTGACACATCAGACTCAACATTCTGAAAGCACACAGGCACCCCTAAGCCTACTGCAGCATTTTTTTTTCCATAGCCGAGATATGGAAGCAGCCCAAGTGTCCAACAACAGAAGACAAAGTGGTACATACACACAATGGTATATTACTCAGCCATCAAAAAGGACGAGATCCTGATATTTACAACAGTATGGATGTACGTAGAGGGTATTGTGCTAAGCAAAACAAGTCAGAGAGAGAAAATCAAATACTGTATCTCCAGGAATGAATCCTTGAAAAATGCCCTACATATTCAAGTTTTAATGTAGGACCATAATCAACAGTTTTAGCATATATGACCACGATATAAAATAAAATCTTTAAAGAAAAAAGGAAATAATAGGACAACAGTAGCTAGGGTAAAAAGACTTAACAATTGTCTTGCTCATCATCACCAGCACCACACCAGTTACACGTCTGACTCCCAGGCCAGAATAGCAGGTGTGAGGACAGGTCCAGGCAGAGAAAGTGTTACTTGTCACATTTTTTGAAAAATGATAAACAGAAGGGATGCCTGGGTGACTAGGCTGGTTGAGCGGCCAACTCTTGATCTCAGCTCAGGTCTTGATCTCACGGTGGTGAGTTTGAGTTCCACACTGGGCTCTGCACTGAGTGTGGAGCCTGCTTAAAACTAAACTAAACTAAAGTAAAATAAAATAAAATAAAATAAGACCTCTGTCAAAAGTATGTGAATTCACAACTTACATGTAAGTCAAATTCTACTTGTTCTAAGACAGCATGAAAACCAAGATGTCATTATCAAGACAGGAAGCAAGATAAATTGTGTATTCCATGTGCTGTGAGATGACCCCAACTGCATCCAAGTCAGCCATGGCCCTCCACACATCTGCAAGAGAGGGTATATTATCCCCATTAGCACAGAGGGAACCAAGGCTCAGAGAGGTTAAAAAAAAGAGTCCAAGATCATAGCATCATTTAGCAGCACAGCCAGAATGTATAGGAATTACCTCAAAACAGGGAACACTAGTGGAAGAATACCTTAGTGTGGAGCTATGAAAACCCAGGTAGAACGCTGCCTCAGAAAGGCAGATAATCAATAAAGGAAAAATAAAGAGGCACCCAGGTGGCTCAGTCGGTTAAGCATCTGCATTGGGCTCAGCTCATAATCCTGGGATCTTGGGTCCTGGGATCTTGCCCTATGTCAGGCTTCCTGCTCAGCAGGGAGTCTGCTTTTCCCTCTGCCTCTGCTCCCCATTCATTCTCATAAACAAATCAATAAAATCTTACCCCCCAAAAAAGGAAAAATAAAGATTATAAGCTTATAATAAAGATATGAATGATGAGTCAAAGCTTTCAGTGACACACACACACACCTGCCTACAGTTCTCTGGCTAAAACATGGGTGGAATTGATGGGGTTAGAAGAACAGGAGGCACATAGGCCCGGACAGCACAGCCCCAGCAGATGGAGAAATCTGGTGTAGGTTTAGCTACCTTTCATTGTCCTTTAAAATGTCAAAACTAAAGAAATCTGGTAGGGTTATTGAAGTCTGATCCTGGGGGATGCCTGGTTGGCTCAGTCTGTTAGGCAGCAGCCTAACATGACTCAGGTCATGATCACAGGGTCCTGGGATCAAGTCCGGCATCAGACTCCTTACCCAACCAGGAGCCTGCCTCTCCCTCTGCCTTGTGCTCTCTCACTGACAAATAAATAATCTTTAAAAAGAAAGAAGAAAGAAAAAAAGAAAAGAAAAATAAAATCTGATCCACAGTATAGAACAACACAAAGGATGGTACTTTCTTGGGCTGATTTCTGTTTGTTTGATTTTAAGTAGGCTCCACAGCCAGCATGGACACTAGTGCAGGGTTTGATCTCAGGACCCTAAGACCATGAACTGAGCCAAAGGCAGACAATCAATTAAACCACCCAGGCACCCCACTTTCTTGGGTTCTAATGGGACTTTTCCTAGGTTCTAATCCTAGCTGTACTGGCTGCCAGGGGGAATGAAGTCCAGCACCACAAGTAAAGCATCCCAAGGCAGCAGTCCTCTGCAGGAGATTTGCTGGTGGCTGCCATCATCAAAGAGTCAGTGGGTGAAGGTGTTGAAGCACAGTGGGAACAATGATAGCCACTGCCTTTTGGGTGTCACTGAATCATCCTATTCATCTTCAGGAAGCCTGGCCCTTCTCCAGTCAATGCAGCAAAAGCAAACTTGTTAGAAGAACAGTGGAGGGGGTCATCTCCCTCCCTCCCAGAAACTGAAGCAACCAGCCAAACAGTGTAGCACTGGAGTAAAAATAAAAATATGAAGGAATGTGGGGGCACCTGGGTAGCTCAGTCTGTTAAACATCTGCCTTTGGGTCAGGTCCTGATCTCAGAGACCTGGGATCTGAGACCCACATCAGGCTCCCTGCTCAGTGAGGAATCTCCCTTTCCTTCTCCCTCTGCCCCTGTTCCTAGCTCATTCTCTCTCTCTCTCTCAAATAAATAAAATCTTTAAAATAAGAAATTTAAAAGTGAAGGAATGAATCAAAATGGAGAATTCAGAAACATAACTACAGATATAAAAACTACATATAAAAACCTGAAATATGACCTGGTGAGAGATGAAGAATTATTAAATCATGATACTGTATGAACTGATTGCCAATTTTTTCTTAGAACATAGAGCACACTGTACTACACCAAAACAAAAACACAAAATTAGGATTGAATACAAAAACAAAATTATCAGTGTTATTCCATCAAGTGTTTCTCTAACCTACTGATCAAAACCTCAGTTTATCCTCCAAAAGAATCTGGGCACCACCTCAGCACACACGAACACATTTTCAGGCCACAGTTCACACTGCTCCAGTCCCCACTCTAAGTTCTGAGCCATGGGCTCCTCCAGGCAAAGCCACCACCAACTATGTCAGGGCCCCTGCCCTAGAAATCCTCAAACCCAACCACTTCACTACAGAGAGACTCAGGGAGATTCAAATGGGCAGAAACGTGGGACTTTGACTTTTTTTTTTTTTTATTAAAAGGAAAATACAGCAAGAAACATTTCTAGCACAAAGTGAAGAGCTAATCTCTCACAATGTCAAGAGTATTAGAATTATCTGGGACGCCTGGGTGGCTCAGTTGGTTAAGCAGCTGCCTTCGGCTCAGGTCATAATCCCAGCGTCCTGGGATCGAGTCCCACATCGGGCTCCTTGCTCCACGGGGAGTCTGCTTCTCCCTCTGACTCTGCCTTCCACTCTGTCTGCCTGCGCTCGCTCTCCCTCTGAAAAATAAATAAATAAAATCTTAAAAAAAAATACAAATGTCTACCAGGAAAAGTAAAATTAAAAAGATGAGGAAGAAGACAGAAAGACAATCAAATCCTTCCGTTGTTTTTAGTTGTGGTATATTCAAGCTTATTTGGTCAGATATCCTACCACCAAATGCTAATTTCTCCCCACTATAAACTTGCTCTGACATATTATTAGTAAGAATTTTTCTTTTACACCTGGATTTCTACATTTCTTGGTTTTATGTGTATTTATAAACATGGAAGACCTGACCCAACTCAATGATCTATCTATTCACCCTAAGAATTCTCAGCTATACTTCACATTACCTTCTTGCTCAGTACATACAATGTAACAATGATGACCCTGTTTAAAAACCTCTTCAAAGCCCATTGTCTCCAAGCACCATTAAAGGAAACGTATTGCAGTTATAATGCTTGGCTGGAGGGGGAATGTGTCCTCAACTACATACATATTGGGTATTCAAGTGATCACTTCACTAGTCCATAATAAATGTCCTCTTTGTAGAAATGCCAGACTATTAATTTGTCAAAAATCATTCACGTTCAAGCAAGTCTTTTCAACTCAGCTGGCTTACATTCCCATTTTGGACTTGCTCAGAACTTCGCTCTTTAGGAAAATGACACTGTCTCATAATAAGTCTTCACAAACATCTCCACCATTTCAAGTCCTACTTATACATCAATTTAAAAAAATTAATTGCATTCTATACATATCATTCTATGTTGTGTGGTGCAAAAATAATGAATACTGGTATGCTGAAAATAAAAAATAAATTAAAAAGAAAAACAAAAAACAATCTGAGGGTTTTGAAGAGGCCCAGGGTGGGAGGTTGGGGAAACTTGGTGGTGGGTATTAGAGAGGGCATGGATTGCATGGAGCACTGGGTGCGGTGCAAAAACAATGAATACTGATACACTGAAAAGAAATAAAAAATTAAAATAAATATATAAATAAAAATGTAAAAAGGTGAAAAAAAATGTTGGCTAATACTCCCTTGAAACATAAACATACCTTATTAACTGCTGAAATTTGAAATACTCAGTAATCTTTTTTCTTTTTCCAACTACAATCTATGGTGTGTGGCAAGTATTTATATATGATTTCCTCTGAATACACCTGAGTGATTATGAAAGTAATGGTCCTTAACAAATGGTGTGCTTTTTCAAAATAAAATTCAAGTTTTGTACAAATCTGTAATTTTGAACAAGAACCTACAGGTTTATAACCCAACAGGTCCATTTAGAAATTAATTCCTTATAGTATTTCATGAATATAAAGGCTCTCTCATTCATCAAGAGGCACAGTTAATGAATTAAGTAATGATCGAATAGCCACTATATGTTATATAACAAAGTAAGATATGCTGCTCTCTTTGAAGAAATTATAATCCAGAGAATAGCTTCTTCATTCAACATCCACAACACTACCAGGAATCAGATTCTATAGTAGATAACGTAAATTAAAGGAACAAAGGAACATTTTAAAAGCTGTGGAAAGCTGAGCTTAAATTTGAAAATGTGCCTAAAACCAATGATGATATTAACAACAAGAAAAGTTAACAGGAAAACTAACCATTACCATCAGCTAAGCACTGTTCCAGGTACTTTTCATGTATTAACTTACAAAAATCCCCAAGTATGTTAGGAATGAAATGTAGAGTTATATGGCAGGAAAGCGCATCTGTGGGTAATCCTAAAAAGAAGGATTAGCACCTGTACTGTGCCATACAGAGGAAACGTAGCCATATTTAAGGGTAACTGGGGCACCTGGGTGGCTTGAGTGGTTACGTGTCTGATTCCTGGATTTCAGCTCAGATTGTGATCTCAGGGTTCTGAGATCAAGCCCTGTGTAGGGCTCCATGCTTAGCACATAGGTTTTTTTTTTTTTTTTTTGGTTTGTTTGTTTGTTTTTTAAAGATTTTATGTATTTATTTGACAGAGAAAGAGAGAGGGAACACAAGCAGAGGAAGAGGGTGAGGGAGAAGGAGGCTCCCTGCTGAGCAGGAAGCCCAACTCAGGGCTCAATCCCAAGACACTGGGTCATGACCTGAGCTGAAGGCAGACGCCCAATGACTGAGTCACCCAGGCAACCCTCAGCAGAATCTGCTTGAGATACTTTCTTTCCCTCTTCTGCTGGTCCTCCCCCAACTCATGTGTGCTTGCTCTAAAAAAAATAAATAAAATATTTTTTTTCAAAGGGTAAAAAAGATTAAGGGTCACTAAATGAGAAAAACATAAATTTGCTATATTATATATTGGGCAAAAGACAACTCAAGATATTAACATGATAAATTAGATGCTTTGGCGGGCAAAGTCTAACTGCATTTAGGAATCAGAACAAAGAGGAAAACAGTATGCCCCAGTGTTCTGGGTGGTATCAGCGCAAACTGAGAATATAAAAAGAATTTTTTTTAAGTTTACAAAAATATAACAATAGTGATCTAACATTAATAAGAAAGGAAGACAGAAAAGTAAAATGACACAAGGACACAGTTACAAGAGAAGATTAACAGGAGGTAACAAATGAAGTGGGGAAAATTTATGATTTGTAAATGCTGACTGTGATATTACTTCTTCCCACACTGAAGGGATCAGGATATCCTGTATCTTCTGTATACACACAGGTATAACACTGAATGTAGGGTGGGCAAAAGATGCTAAAAATATAAATATGCAGATAGCAGAATATCTTAGCTATAGGAAGGTATTATTTTATTTCAAATATCCAATTTGAGAATTTGTACTTTAACAGGTAAATGTAGTCTGTTGCTATTTATGGTAATTCCTGAAATATATCAAGTCATCTCTCACATTTTACTTGGTACTTTATATCTGTCACAATCTTACTACCAATTCTATTGTACTTTTCTTCCTCCTTTTTGAAATAATTTATCTTTTCCATTTTTTCTCCCTTACAACTTTAGAAGTTATACACATCTGTTTCTCAGCTTTAAGGGGCTATCCATCACATCATACCATGAATATTTAACTTAAAATCTAGACTAATTCAATATCTTAGATCTCCCTTTCTGAAGAATAGAAGCATCAAACTCAATTTGATCACCTCTCACCTCATTTATATACAGTTAGTGCTTTGTGTATGTTTTTTAGCCCTACATATTAGTATCATAATTGCTTTACACACCCATTTGTTCAGATTCACCTCTGTGTTTTGTCATGACTTACCACTTGCCACTCCTCTCAAGCATTCTTTTGGGTTTCATATTCTATTCCTGTAGTATGTCCATTAGAATTTTACAATGAAACTACACAATTAAAGGTACAGCTGCTATAATTTATTTCATTACCAATGCAAATTTAATGATACTCTGATACGAACTCTCCTGTTGACTAAACCTCAGTTAGTGTCCTCTGAGCCCTGTTCTCAACTAGGCCTTGACTAGGTCTTCCAGGTCTATCCGGGCTGAGCTCAGTTTCCACAAGAACCCTTTGAAGTCAGTCTAGTGACAGTCCCTTCACCCTTGATATCTGATCAAGTTCCTTAAACCCTGTCCCTGATGCGATAGTGCCTGATCTGCATTTGGCAAGAATCCCCCTACTGTTGGTGTTTCTCTTAGTAATCTTCTATCCAGTGATTCCCCCCACTCTGCCTGTTGGCTGTAAGTCCCTAGCTGTCTTAGCAGTATGTGGAGTTGAGCTCGGTTTTACTGAAACTTCTCACCCCCTATTCCAACAGTTACTGAATAAAATCTGTATCTATCACTGTTAACTGGTGGCTGGCTTTATTTCTCATTGAAGCAGCATGAGCCCAGCTGATGGTGGAAGAGAAACAGGAGTAAATAAATAAACCCTTTGTGACACAGGCTTGGATGGGCAGCCAAAAGCTGAAAATGGAGCACAGACACTGAGGAAATTCTGACATGACAGGACCAAGAACTAGGGAACAGTATCAAATACAGCCACATATAAGGAACTGGAGTGCCAGGAAAAAATTAAGAATGAAATACATCAAACCACTTATTTAGGAAACCGAGAAGGCAACAAGAAAAATAACCAGGAAACCCAACCCCCACACACACACTAAAAAAAAAACCAAAGGTAAGTCTGGAAACAACAGAGTTGAACAGCTAAAAACCAAAGATGAAAAGAAAATCTTGATGGCAACAAGAGACAACAGAATATTAAATACGGAAAAACAGAGATTTAAAAATCAGAGAAGATAGTATGTAACCCAGAAGACAGTGAAGTGAATCAAGTATGAGCAGAAAAGTGTCGATCCAGATTTCCGTACTGACAGAAAACATCCTGCACAAGGAAGGCCTGTAGGCAGAAAGAGCTGCTTGCTGCCTTGTGGGGTTTGAAGTAAAATATCACACAGAACAGGAGGAGGAACAGAAGCATATTATTGCAAGCCTCTTATAAAATAACATGATGTCATTTGAAATCAGTCTGTGACAGTCTGAAGATATCGTATTCCACAGGGCATCCACTTAAGTGGTGAAAATATTCCCATTAAAAAATGAGAGATTTTCACATTAGTTAAAAAAGACCAACCATAGGAAACCCACTCTAAATATAAATAGATTAAAAGTAAGAAGATGGAAAAAGATACACTATACAGACATTACAAGAAAGCTGAAGGGACTATTTATGTTTTTTTTCATTTTTTTACCTCCAGGGCTTCTGACTATAAACCGGGGGTTCCCATGACTAGCCATCTCACCTCAGACTAGTAATTCACTAGAACACCTCAAAAACCCCCAAAACTATTTACTTATATATTGCTAATTGGTTTTATTTTATTTTTAAAGATTTTATTTATTTTTCTGAGAGCAAGACAAAGTGAGAGAGGGAAACAAGCAGTGGGATTGGGAGAGAGAGAAGCAGGCTTCCCTCCCAGCAGAGAGCCTGATGCAGAGCTAGACCATGACTTGGGCCAAAGGTAGATGCTTAACAACTGAGCCACCCGGGAGCCCCCTATATGATCAATTTATTATAAAGGTTTCAAATCTGGAGCAGCCAAAGAGAACAGATATATAGGCAAGTGTTGGGGATGTGTGTGGTATGTGGAACTCCCACACCCTCTCTGGGGCACACCACTTGAAGCTTCCTGAACTCTGTTGTTCAGAGGCTCCTAGAGAGGTTTCATTACCTAGGCTTGAGTGATTAAGTCACTGGCCACTGGTGATTGTCACCCCCTCAACACACCTGAATTGATCTAGCGGCCCCCAGCCACCAGTTACTTCAGTATACAAAAGACACTCTTTTCATGCCAGAGATTCCAAGGGTTTTAGGAGCTATGTGCCAGTAACCATGTGGAAAGAGCCAAAAACGTTTTTTTTCCCCCTTTAGTTATATCATAGTCTCTCTCACAGTAAAAACTGCAATGGGCCCCCATTTTTTTTAAGGACATTCAAATTTTGCAGCATGGCCTAGAACTTCAAGATCAAGTTTATGCTGGTGTCTCCAATTTTATTTCATGCCATTGCTCACTGTGCTTGTCGTGACAGAAACACACTAGCCATCTTGCTATCGACTGAATGAGTCCAGGGTACTCCTGACCAGGACGTTCCTGCCTCTCTCAGCAATGCTCTCCTCACAGATCTTTGCTGTCAAGATTTTTCATATAATTTAGGTCCTTTCCAGATACAATCTTGAAGAGAATACCCCTGGCCACTTGGCTGAAACAGTCTACTTATCCCCAATACCCTCTATCACTATCATCTCATCTTCTGGTCTTTAAAACCCTTCACAGCATTTAGCATGACTTGAAATTATAGGATTAATTTATTTGCATCCTTTCTTCCTCTGTGGTCCTTATCTCTACACCTTCCTCCTGAATGTAAGCCCAGCAAAGGGAGAGTCCTTGACTTTCTTGTTCATTGATGTATATCCTGAGCTTTTAGAAGAACATTAGTTAAATGCTGGTTAAAAGTAAAAATTTCCCAGGGGTGCCTGGGTGGCTCAGTGGGTTAAAGCCTCTGCTTTCAGCTCAGGTTATAATCCCAGGGTCCTGGGATTGAAACCAGTCCCAGGGTCCTGGGATCGAACCCGCATTGAGCTCTCTGCTCAGCAGGGAGCCTGCTTCCTCCTCTCTCTCTGCCTGCCTCTCTGCCTACTTGTGATCTCTGTCAAATAAATAAAATAAACAAAACCTTTAAAAAAAAAAAGTATAAACTTCCCAGATGCCTATTTTAGGAAGGCCCTGTGTATGTGTATCTTGCCTCTTCTGATGCTCACAAATATTGTGACAAAGGTCTTATTATCCAAATTTACAATGAGGAAACAAAGGCTCATAGAGATTAAGTGATTCGTCTAAGCCAGTAAGTGGCTTAGCTAGGATTTGTGGGCTAGCAGTAGTAATATTAAAGTAGGCTTCAGAACAAAAAGGTTCTACCAGAAATAGAGACATCATCATAAAGGGGTCAAAGGCTCAAGAGGACATAAAGATCCTAGTATTTATAAACTTACTAATTCTTAAAATTGCTAACGCAAAAACCAGTAGAACTGAAAGAAGTAAACAAAAAATTATAGCTACAGAGTTCAACACTGCTTCTCACTGTGTCACTGACAAAGCTCTTAGGAATTTTATCCCCAAACCCATATTTCCGTTAGCCCTGTGATTTTCAGTACACTATTTTATATGGAGCAGTGATTCTTTTTTAGGAAAACACACATCACGTTATAAAAGAACTCACCGTATTTGTATACCTTCTCTCCTCTCCATTTGTTTTTAGCCTCCTCTTATTTATATAGATACATACCCTTTCTGTGTTGCCTAGATTTGCAACTCGTACAATCTGTCACCTAGGTCCCACATCTGTTTTAACATCAGTTCTTTGTGGGGGGTTGTTAGCGTGGCACGGTCCGCTGACTGTCTGACTCTTGGATTCAGCTCTGGTCATGATCTCGGGGTTGGGGGTAGAGTCCCTCATCGGTATCCATGATCAACACAGAGTCTGCTTGTTTCTCTCTCTGTCTCCCTACCATGTTCACTCTCTTTCTCAAACAAGTAAAACTTTGGAAAATAAAATAAAATAAAATAAAATTAGTTCTTCAGTTAAAGTCAGAGTCTACTACCAGCCTTTTTTACCATGCTTCTTTATGTCACTCCCGGGTTACCTGATACTCATTCTCTAACAGAGGATTCTAGGAACAAAGATCCTAGAGTTCTTTTCCCTTCAGAAAAGACTTGCTGTCTTTGTTGAAGAGTATCTTCTTAACTGGGTGTAATACTCTCAATGTGACACCTTGAGGATTTTGTAGAAACTGCTCTTGCTGACTCTGAGCTACAGATTTTACTATGGAAAAGTCTGAGGCTATTTGGACTTTCTCTTATATTGGCCGGTTGTCAAAATAACTGTTTTTGAAATCTAGTCCCTTGATCAGAATATATCCTAATGTTGCTAAGGACTGGCTCTTTTACACAGATTCAATCACAAATCTCTTCCCCCACAAAATGTATTCTCAAAATATTATAAACATTTGTTCTATTTCTTTTCCTTTCTATTTTGGGTAATGAATTCTATCTATGGTATGTATGTGAACTCTCTTTTTAATGTAATCTTCTAATTTTATTTCATTTTCTTCTTGCTTACATCTATCCTTTCTTTCTGAACAAATTTTTTAAAAAAATATTTTATTTCTTCATTTTAGAGAGAGAGAGACACAGTGAGAGAGGGAACATAAGCAGGGGGAGTGGGAGAGGGAGAAGCAGGCCTTCCGCCAAGCAGGGAGCCCAATGCAGCCCTCTATCCCAGGACCCTGGTATCATGACTTGAGCTGAAGGCGGATGCATATTGACTGAGCTACCCAGGCGGGCCCTGAACAGATTTTTGACAGTATGTATTCATCCTTGGGATTCTTCCAGTTTGCTTTCTTTTTTTCTTTTTCTTTTTTTTTTAAGATTTTATTCATTTATTTGACAGACAGAGATCACAAGTAGGCAGAGAGGCAGGCAGAGAGAGAGAGTAGGAAGCAGGCTCCCTGCTGAGCAGAGAGCCCGATGCGGGGCTTTATCCCAGGACGCTAAGATCATGACCTGAGGCAAAGGCAGAGGCTTTAACCCACTGAGCCACCCAGGTGCCCCCGATTTCTTTCTTTACTGTAATTTTATTTCTGTTCTCTTTTCTCAGTTTGACACCCTGCCATGTGTTTGCTATTCCCTTATTAATATCTTTCTTAAATACTTGTATCACAGAGATAATTAATTCAATTAGTTCACCCTTTGGAAACTCATGATTTAATATTTGGTCACAAAACTTACCTACTTTATGACCACTTTGATCAGATGACAATTCCATCACCAACTAGCTTTCTTCCCAATACTTTTCACCCCTTTTTCCTTATAATCATTTTGCATGCATTTGTGCTGGTTCCTTTTCCATTACTTGGGCTAAAAGGATGTGAGCTTTTCAAGGAAGACCACACTGCAAAAGGTGTACTTGGGAGATGGAACAGAGTCATCCCTTAGGCTAGAGGGGTAATTCATTATGAACAAGTGTTCTGCACATGTGTTGGTCTCGGTTTACAGATCAAAGAGGATGTGCCTTCCTTCCTCATTGAAGTAGCCTCCAGAACAGCTTGCTCTCTTGGTCATCACAGAGCTAGCTCACTGGGGCTGGCATTGCTGCAGCTCCAAATTGAGGAACACCGAGTGTTGCACTCATTTCACAGAAACAAGCCCAGAGGCCCAACTGGGCCCAAGAATGAAAGTGCATACTAGGAGTCTACACTGGAAACAATTCTTACCCACTGAGACAAGGTGGCTATAGTTCTCCAGCATCACCTCCCTGTTACAGGGTCCTCTGAGCAGGGTCCAGGTGCTGCCACTCCTCCTGGGTAAAGCCCACAGTCATATCCACAAATGATAAGGATGCCTGAAACAGCACATTTGTGTTCAAATGTAAGTAATCACAATGGGAAGACATGGAAAAGCTGTCAAAGAACTGTTACGGAATTCACTATTCACAATTAGAAAATGTGTTCTGGCATGCCTACCTTTGTACTTGGTTGAAGGAGAAAGCATGACAGACATTCCTCACCAGTGTGATAAGTTACCGGCATCCCATCATGTGCCTACATGCCATAAAGAACTCTCCTACCTTGAGAATCTGAAAACCAATAAAACCATGACACTGTTCTCAAGGAGCATATAATCTGACAGACACAAGCATGAAGCATCCAACCACCATGTAGCATAAAACCCTACTACAGTAAAACAGGTGCAAAGTAGAGTGAGATTACAGAGGGGAGAAAAGTTCTATTCCTGCTATTAGGATGGGTTTCACTGATAACATAGTATCATTCATGAACCTGGCCCAAGAGCACAACCATGTACACTTCTAAAATATGGAGTTAAGGGGCATCAGTTGGATTAATGTTTGCCTTTGGCTCCGGTCATGATTTCAGGATCCTGGGATCAAGCCCAATGTCAGGCACCCTGTTCAGTTGGGAGTCTGCTTCTCACTCTCCCCCTGTGTGTGTGTGTTCTCTCTCTCTGTCAAAGGAATAAAAATCTTTTTAAAAAATGTAGTTAAAGGAGTCAGTGAACACACAGGAAAGGACTGCTGGGACTATGTTCACATAAAGAGCTACAGTCATCTTCAGGGAAAATGCTATTTAATAATTCTGAACATAACTCCTGTAGGACGGGGTGTCCAAAATGTTTGGTTACTGTTCCATGTAGAAAACCTTTTTCTTTCTTCTTTCTTTTTTATTTTTAGGAAACACTTTTTTATAAATAGTAAACTTACAATGTCAATATATATATTTATTAAATTCCATTATTGTTATTTTTCCTAAGTCACTTTTATTTTTTCGAATGAATATATTTGGCATGTAACATTGTATAACTCTGATAGGCTTATATACTGTAATGATGCCAATGTAGCTGTATTTATCACATCACATAATTACAGTACATTAATGTGTATATCCATTTCACTGCATACTGGATTTCTTCATTCTTTTTTTTATGGATTACAATAAATATAGGGAGATACTCAAATATTTTCTTCCCATGACTGAATTGACTGTCTTATACAGTTAATAGGTTTTATACCACCCATTTATGAAATGACCACTGCGAAAAATATAGCATGAAGAAACAGAGACATATCATTCCCAGGTTATCAAAACAGTTAATCAATGTTCATGTCAAACACTAAAAATTGGTTAATAGGAAAAACAAGACTATTTTCCAGAAATGTATAAGGTATTATTGAGAAAAAAAAAAAAAAACAAACAAAGAATATCTAAGTAAATGAATACACTATATTCATGGCTTGGACAATTTAATATTACAAAAATATCTTATTTCTCCACAAATTGGCCTATAAATTGAAGACAATCAGAATTAAAATCTTAGCAGATAATCTTTTTGTGGAAACTGATTAAGCTTACTCTCAGACTTACATAGAAACTTGAATGGCCAAGAATAACCAAAGTTACCTTGGAAACAGGATGGATAAACTCACACTAATTATGGTAGGCAGAATCTAAGATGACGACCTCCAATGGATCCAACAACGTGACATAAACTCCTCTTGAATGGAAGAGACTTAAGTCCCTGTGATTGTGATACATTCTATGGCAAAACAGATTTTGCAAGTATAAATGAGATCCTTTAATCAGTATACTTCGGCCTAAAGGGAAGATTTACTTGGGTGGGCCTGACCTAATCATGTGAGTCTTTTATTTATTTATCTTTAATACTTTATTTATTTATTTGAGAGAGAGAGTGAGAGCGCATGAGCACACAAGCTCACATGAGGGGCAGAGGGAGAAGCAGGCTCCCTGCTGTGCAAGGGACTTGATCTCAGGACCCCGGGATTACGGGACATGGGACTTGATCTCAGGACCCCGGGATTAGAACTGAGCCGAAGGCAGACCCTTAACCAACTGAGCCACTCAGGCATCCCTCATGTGAGTCTTTTAAAGAACGTAAAATACCAGAGACCCTTCCTCTGACCTCAAAGAGGAAACAAGCTACTGTGAATCCTACGGCTGTCCAGAAAGAAATTCTACCACATATGTACAGATGGGAACCCAACCAAGCCTTAGATAAGGAGTCCCAAGCAACACCTTGATTGCAGCATTAATGCCTAAGAAACTTAGCTAACCTACTCCTAACTCATTCTCGTCTATACATCAGGACAACTGCAAATGGACTGGTCAAGCTTTAATGTAAAAAAAATTATAATAATAAAAAGTAAGAGCTATGTAAGTACTAGAAGAAAACATGGGTGAGTTCCCCCATAACTTAAGAAAGAATAAAACTTTCCTAACCATGACTAAAAATTCAGATGCAGAGCTCACATAGTTCAGTCACTAGAGCATCAGACTTATAAAAATCCAGATGCAATAAAATAAAATACTGACAGACCTGACCACGTAAAATTATAAACAACCAACCAATTGAGTCCTCTACAAAATAAAAGAAAAACGAAAATCGAAGGAAAAATGACAATCCAGAATTAAGTGTCTGCAACTTACATGACAAAGAAAGGGTTAGGGTCCCTATATAAAGAATTTCTAAAAAAAAAAAAAAAAAAAAACAACAATAACCCTCTAAATATGGGCACGAACTGTGAAGAGAAAACTCATAGGAAGAGAAATGCAAATGGTGCTAAACTTAGAAGATCAAGCTTACCCTTTAAAAAGAAAAATATAAATAAAAAGTATACTGAACTATTTCCCTCCTATTGGACTGGCAGAAATCCAAAAGAATAACCACACATACTTAATTTGTTATATGCATAAAAGCATCCTCATATCCTGTTCAAAATACAAAAAAGATTAACCACCATTAAGTGAAATATGGCAATAGTTAGCTAAATTATACATGAATTTACCATTTAACCCAGAAATCCCACTTCTGGGGACCAAACACAAGGGCACACTGATCAATGAAAGAAGAGGTTATATCACTATTTATATTTGCAAAAGACTAAAAACACCCCCGATATTGATTACTAATGAACTCGTTGAATATGTTATGTTATACTCACACCATGAAGTGCTAAGCAACTGGAAAAGGAACTGAGGAATATCTCTTTGTGGCACTACGGAGTGAATTCCATAGTACATTATTAAGTGACAAAGCAAAGTTTAAGTTAGGGGCACCTTAGTGCCTCAAATGCTTAAGCGTCGGCCTTCAGGTCCTGGGATCCAGCCAGAGTCAGCATCTGGCTGCCAGCACACCTGCTTCTCCCTCTCCCTGTGCCTCCCCAACCGCTCAGGCTCTCTCTCTGTATTCTCTGTCTCAAATGAATAAATAAAATCTTAAAAAACAAAAACAGCAAAAAAAAAAAAAAAAAAAACCCACAAAAAAACAATAAAAAAAAGAACTGGGTGCCTAGATGGCTCAGTCATTAAGTGTCTGCCTTCAGCTTGGGTCGTGGTCCTGGGATCATACAAGCATCCCTCCCCGCTCTGCAGGAAACCTGCTTCTCCCTCCTGCACTCTCCCTACTTGTGTTCCCTCTCTCACTGTCTGTCAAATAAATAGACTCTTTAAAAAAAGAAAACCCACAAAGTTTAAGTTAAAATCAAGTACAATATGACAAAGATCTACATATGGGCCTTCTTATATTAAAAATAACAAAATGAGAATCACTATATTGCATATCTAAAATTAATATGAAATTGTATGTTGATTTCACTGGAATTAAAATGAAAACTTAGGGGTGCCAGGTGGTTCAGTGGGTTGAGCCTCGGCCTTCAGCTCAGGTCATGATCTCGGGGTCACGAGATGGAGCCCCACATCAGGCTCTCTACTCAGCAGGGGGCCTGCTGAACTGAAACAAACAAAACAAAACGAAACAAAAAAAACCACCAAAAAAACAAAACAAAACTGTGGAAAAAAGATTCACAAATCTGACCACATCAACATGTAAAAACTTTCATATTACCGATGATACCACAAAGTGAAAAAATAAGGCAAACTCTGGAGAACATATTTACAATGAATAGAACAAAGATTACTATACAACACTCATAAAGGATATTTATCAATCAGTAAGAAATACAGAACAAAATTAACGGAAAAGTATGTAAAACTATACAAAACAGGTAAATCAACATTTCACAGAAGAAAAGTGAAAGGCCCAATCTTATCCAAAATCAGAGAAATACAAATTAAAGCAATAAGGTTTTCATAATTCATCAGACTGGCCATAATTTTGAAATAACGGTATCAACTGTGAACAAGGAGACAAAGAAAGCTGTCCTGTCACCTAACAACTGGTGGGAGTCGTATGGTCACTTAGACCAATTTGGCAGCATAAATTGACACTGGAAATGCTTAGTCCCTCTGACCCAACAATATGTATCATGTGTGTACACTACAGAATACTTGAAATGCTTGCTCTTCTACAGGGACAGAAAATGTAAAAGATGGTCACTGCACAATAATTCATAATAATGATAAACAGAAATGACATAAGAAACAGATAACTAAATGTAAGCTGTCATAACAGAATATTAAAAGGAATGAAGTAACCAATTTGGATAGATCTTAAACACAGTATTAAATTCTAAACACAGGGCCACCCGCGTGGCTCAGTTGGTTAAGCATCCAGCACTCGATTTCAGCTCAGGTCGCGATTTCAGGGTCGTCAGATCGAGCCCCATGTCGGGGTCAGCAAGAGATCTGCTAGAAATTCTTCTTTTCCCTGCCCCCCCTGCTTGTGTTTGCTCTCTCTCGCTCTTTCTCAAATAAATAAATAAATCTTAAAAAAAAAAAAAAAAGGCAGCCAAAACAATCCTGACAAGTTTGTCAAGAAAATTTGTTCAGTAGAACAAACTGGAGAACTTATTTCAACCTTCTATAAAGCTACAGTATCAAACAGAAGGAACCAGCATGATAATATCTACATAAGGATATTATCATATCCACAAATGAACAGAAGTGGGAGTCCAGAAACAAACCCATACACCTATGGTCAACTGATGCTCAACAAGGGTGAGCATTAAGCATTCAATGGGAGAAAAAAAGAGTCTCTTCAACAAATGGTATTGGAACTGAATATCCACATGCAAATGAATGAAAATGGACCCCTTCCTCATATCATATATAAAAATTAACTCAAAATAGATCAAAGACCTAAATGTGAGAGCTAGAAACAATAACACTCTTAGGAAAATACAGGAGTGAATCTTCATGATCTTAGAATGACAACAGATTCTTAGATAGGACCTCAAAGGCAAACACAACAAAGGAAAAGAGATAAAAAAGACTTTACCAAATTAAAACCTTTTGTGAATCAAAGGATATACTTTCAAGAGAATGAAGAGACAACTCACAGAACAGGAAGAAATATTTGAAAATCACATATGTGATAAAAATCTATTCCCCAAAATACTCTTCAATAAATCCAATTAAAAACAGGCCAAGGATTTGAATGGACATGCCTGCGAAGCAGATATACAAATATCCAACAAGCACACAAAAAGGTACTCATTAGACATTAAGGAAAAGCAAATCAAAACCACAATGACATGCTACTTCATATCCACTATGATGGCTATAATAAGACAACAAGTGCTGTCAATAAAGAGAGGAAACGAACTCTCATGCATTGCTGGTGGAAATATAAAATTGTGCACATGGTGAAAAACAGGCGGTCCTGCGGTAATTTAAAACTACAACTAATGCATGATCCAGCATTTTCACTTCTCAGTAAATACCCAGAAGAACCAAAGACATGTATTGTACCAAAATTTGCACATGAATGTTCAGAGCTCATTATTCACAACAGCAGTAAAGCAGAAACAAGCCAGATGTCCCTTAACCAGTAAGTGGATGAACAGAACTCGGATCCATCTACACAGTGGAATATTCTTCAATGATAAAAAGAAATGAAGGCTTGGTAAAAAGGTACACTTAGCTATAAAACGAAGGTCTGAGGATCTCATGTATAACACGGTGACTGACTACAGCTGATATCACAATTAAAATCTGTTGACTGCAGAGCTTAAATACTCTCACCCAAAAAAAAAAAAAAACAAAAAACAAAACAAAAAAAAAAACAAAAAAAAAAACGAAAACCAAACCCCAAAACAAAGAAAGAAAGAAATATGTGAGGTGATGGATGTGTTAGATTAGATGGGAGGAATCCTCTCACAATGTATATGAATATCAAAATCATCACAATGTTCACTACATACCTTATAGTTTTGTCAAATATACCTTAATAAAGCTAGAAAAGAAAAACAATGAAGTCTGTAACATGCTCCAATATGATGAAGTTTAAAAACATTACACTAGGTGAAGGAAACACACTAATAAAATATACATTTTGTATGACTATACTCCTACAAAAGATCCAGAAGATCCAAGTCCATACTGACAGAATATAGATTAGTGGTTGCCAGGGTCTGACAATTTTGGTTATTTTAAGGACGTGCGGTCAATTTATTCTATAAAAATTCGAGGCTTTGTAAAGGGAAAACAAAAACAAACCAAGACCAGGGGAAAGAAAGCTCTCTACATGGGCTTTAGTAATACCTTCTCCTAAAAAACCTCATTAACTGGGTTCTGCTTGGTAATCTGTCTTTTGCTCCCACTGAAGAATAATTATAGGCATTTAGTTTGTGGTTTGCCACAAGAAGGTTGTTCATCATTTATATAAAGAGAAACAGAAGTTTTTTATTCAGCTCTTGATGCCAGAAAGTTTTTAGGCTCCGGAAGGAATAGGGATGCTCTATGCATGTTTTTTGGGGGTGGGGGTGGGGCGTGTGGAGGGAGTGTGTGGGGAGTCATGGTTAAAAGTCCGAAATATTTGCAAGTTTGATAACTATATAACTTTATATGATGTGTGTTTGTGCGCTCACGCCAACTTTGCCCTATTGATCTGCTGATCCGATGCTACTGGTCTACAGACCTCAAGATCACCTGCAACCTTGTTCAAAATGAAAATTCTCGGGCCCCATTCTATGGTTTAAAACACTTCCCAGTTTTGATCTGATGCACACTGAAGTCTGAGAACCACTGTGTCAGGCTGGTTCCCCCAGTTCATTTTATCTATTTCTACTTTTCTACTTTAAACACGAGTCATTATCCTCATAAGTTCCATTATAAAACAAAGCAGAAAATGACTTCAATAACTCACACAAAAAGTGGTTTCCCTTGGAAAAATGCAGAAATCTCTGAAGGCAGAGCTGGGATAGAGAAAGAGGAATGAAGTCATTAAAGGTACAGACTGCCTTGCAGTTCCCAGACCGGCCTGCTTAAAAAGTTGCAAACATCACCTGGGTGAAATGCCCCTCTGTGGGAGAATATCCTTTTCACCTCGCAGAAGGGGCAGGAAAGGACATATGATAAATCACCCACACGACTACATATGACTGTGATTTGGCCATGAAGAGCTTGAGTTCTATTCAAGCTTGAGCTTGAATAGAACTATTGTCTAGGACATTTTTAAACAATGTCTGTACCCCTCTGTTCTGTTTCAAAGAAATTTTAAAAATGAGAAAAATTAGTTAAGCAAATTATAATATGCTAAATGAAGGAACACGAAACCTTCAGCAAAGGTTGTACAACAAAAGTTGTTACATCTGTATTTCCTTGTTTACTCAAGTTAGAGAAGGTAACCAAAGCTAAGAAAAAAAGGATGGAGGCACTTTCAAGTGAGTGTACCTTTTGTTTTTCTAAAGCATTGTAGTTTCTCAAATGGCTATCTTTTTTTAAACCAGTGGTGATGTGGTCAGTACAGGACTGGGGTAGGAAAACTCAACGTTTCCTCTGGATTCTGCCCCAACACAAAGACAGGGAAATTCACTTACATTCTCAGCACCAATTTCTTCTCAACCTTCAAGAAGAAAAATAGGTAACTCTCCTTGTACTGCTGTCTTGTAAAGAACTCAACAGCACATCTTTAAATGCCAGATTCATTGTGTGAGCAGAGCTCAGAATCTGGGAAGAGGGAGCACAAAACAAAGAGTAGGGGTTGAACTGGGATTGGTGAGACAAAACTGACTCACATCTAGTTTTAAGGCCCTTTCCCGCAAATCCCTGGAATGCCTCCAGCGCAGTTCTATTTCCCAGGTCATCTAACCATCCTTCACTCCTTCCATCCCAGCTGCCCTGGTCCAGGCTTCTCTCCATTAGGCAGCCTGGGAGCTTCTGAATAGGGCAATATTCTCAAATCTCACTTGTTCTGAACACGCCTGTGAAAACCTAGGATCTGCTCCTCTCTGGGAACTACACTCTGCTGAAAACTCACTCAAGAGGTGCCTGGGTGGTTTGGTTGGTTAAGCAAATGACTCCATCTCAGCTCAGGTATTGATCTCAGGGTCATGAGCTCAGCCCTGCAGTGAGCCTACTTAAAAAAAAAAAAAAAAAAAAAAAAAAAGAAAGAAAGAAAGAAAAAAAGAAAAGAGAAAGAAAAGAAAAAAGAAAGAACGTCAAATAGTTGTAGGGTTCTCTCCAACTAACATATACTTAGAGACTCCTCCTTCTTACTTCACAAGATGTGCTTTTCTAATGTAGATGAGAAAGACACCTGAGGGGCAAATTCATTTTAACTGGAATTGTCACCCAGGCTCACAGTGCCAATGTATTTGTTATTCCATAGACTCTCAGGTCAGACCTTCCATAAATTTAAATCAAGGCTGCTAAGAACTGTTACAAACCTAACTTGGATACAATTATACCATCTCTATTAGAGGCTTTGAAGACATCTAGAAATCCCATACACAGAGCTACTACAGGGTTAAGATTCAATCGTTCAGATCATTTCTTCACACGCCTAATTATTTCTGCTAAGTGCCCTGCAGGATGACATGCTGGCTTTTATAACCAAGAGGGAAGCTGCAAAGACCATGACATTTGGAGAAACACCTAAAATTGTCTTCTGGGGCTGCTGGGTGGCTCAGAGGGTTATGCATCTGCTTCTGCTCAAGTCCTAATCACAGAGGCCTGGAATCCAGCCCCTGCATCCGGCTCCCCACTGGGTGGAGAGCCTCCTTCTCCTTCTGCTCCTCCCTCAGCTTGGGCTCTCTGGCTGTATCACTCTATCAAATAAAATCTTGAATGAATGCATGAATGAATTTTTTTAAAAAACGTCTTCTAGTGGAGCGTATGGCTGGCTCAGTTGGCTAAGAAGTGCCTTCAGCTCAGATCATGATCTTGGGGTCCTGGGATTGAGTCCTCTGGTTGTGGGGGGGGGGGGGACGGGGGACGGGGGGGGGGGTTTCCCTGCTCAGCAGGGAGTCTGATTCTCCTTCTTCCTGTCCCTCACCCTGATCATGCCCCCTTTCTCCTCCTCTCTCAAATAAAATCTTTAAAAAATAAAATAGTAAAATTGCCTTCTAGTTTATCTGCTAGTGTTGTGACATAGGGTATATAACATTCCTCTCCACCTCAGTTTTATAATGTTATGGCAGAGAGAGCTCTATCTATCTAAGTGAGAGGTTGAAAGCATAATGCAACGAGTGATAAGAATAATTGTATTAACAACAGCAGCTAATATTAACTGCGAGGCACTGAGCCATGTTATTTAATCCTCTGAACAACCCCACCACACAGGTGTTATTAATATCCTCAGTATTACAGACGTGAAGTGTCACGCAGGTTTGCCGTTCTCAGATGATACTTTGATAGTTCAGCCCAGCACGAATCAAAGCCATCTGTGTGCTCAATTCCCGCGGCTCTACGACCGAGCGCACCCACCGCGCCTGTGCACCGGTCACTCCCCACCACCCTCCCCCTGCCTCCCTCCTCACCCCACTCCACGCCCCCCGCTGCCGCGCAAACCACGCGGGCAGATCAGCGCGGAGTCTGCAACTTCCGGCGGGCACCCAATCCCCACCTCCCTGCCTTCCAAGCCGACCTTTCCCGTAGTAAAGAGTCTCCCGTCTCGTGATCCCTCCATCCGACCGAGGCCTCCTCGTACCCAGCTCTCCGGAAGAACAGCCAAGGGTCCCGCCGGGGTCCGCAGGCCTCTTCCCTACAGCCGGGCACCGTCGCCCACAACAGCGTCTTGGCGCCACCCAGAGACCCCCTCGGATCTCCCCATCCTTCTCGCCTCGCCACCATCCCGCTCCGGCTGCACCAGCTCCGAGAACGGCAAGCAGACCGCCAGAAGCCTGGAGGTCCCGGATCGTCTCCCACAGAAAGCCGGAACATTGGGAAGCACCTGCTAGGTATTGTGCATGCGCAGAAAGAGCCGCAGGCTACTAACTCCCATAACCGCGGGCTGCGGGCTCACAAACTTCCGGACTTCATTCCCGTAACTGTGCTTGCCCGGGACTGGAGAATTTCGGAAACGTTCTCTCTTCAGCAATTCGGAGACAGTGGCAGGGGGGTTGTTGCTTCTGTATGCAGCACCGGTTTTTTTCAGTGCCTCAAAGAAATAGTCTCACAGACACTTTGCTTTCTGAACGCCAAGCGACCAAAGGAGGCAAAAATGTAAAATCTAGGTAGAAAGGCTCGCTTACATACTAGAAATACAAAATACCACTGTGGATTCGAGAAACAAGAACTCTCGTTCATCGGGACACCTGGGTGGCTCAATTGGTCAAACACCTGCCTTTGGCTCAGGTAGGGATCTCAGAGTCCTGGGATCGAACCGCATGTCAGGCTCCCTGGTTAGCAGGGAGTCTGCTTCTCCCTCTGCCTCCCCACTACTCGGGCTGATGTACACGTTCTCGCTCTCAAATAATCTAAACAAACAAACAAACCCTTCTTATTCATTACTGGTGTGAATGCAAAATAATACAAACATTTTGGAAAACTGTTTTACAATTTCTTATAAATGTAAACATGTACTTAACACGCAACCTAGTGATCCTACTCCTATGTATTTACCTAAGTAAATCGAAAACTAAGTCAACACAAAAGCCTTAACACAAATTGTTTTTTTGTTTTCTTTTTTTTAAAGATTTATTTACTTATTTGAGAGAGAGTGAGTGAGCGAGCGCAAACAGGGCTCCGGGCAAACAGAAGTCCGAGCAAAATTAGAGGGAGGAGCAGGCTCCACGTAGGACTCCATTCCAGGACACTGGGATCATGACCTGAGCCGAAAGTAAACACTTAACTGACTGAGCCACCCTGGCGCCCAACACAAACGTTTAGTACCTATTAATAATCACCAGAACAGGTAAAAACTCAAATATCCTTTAATAGGTGAATAAACTGTGGGACATCTATAAGTGGAATACTATTCAGTAATTTTATTTTATTTTTATATATTTTTAAAGATTTTATTTATTTATTTGACAGAGAGAGATCACAGCAGGCAGAGAGAGAGGAAGGGAAGCTGGCCCCCTGCTGAGCAGAAAGCCCAATGTGGGACTGGATCCCAGGCCCTGAGATCATGACCTGAGCTGAAGGCAGCTGCTTAACCCACTGAGCCACCCAGGCGCCCCACTATTCAGTAATTTTAAAAAAGGAATGAATTAATGTCTCACACTACCATAGGAAAAATATTTTTTTAAAATTTTTATTTATATTTACTTTTAAAGATTTTATTTATTTATTTGACAGAGATCACAAGTAAGCAGAGAGGGAGGCAGGCAGAGAGAGGGAGGAGGAAGCAGGCTCCCCGTGGAGCAGAAAGCCCAATGTGGGGCTTGATCCCAGGACACTGGGATCATGACCAAGCCAAATGCAGAGGCTTTAAAAAATGGGGGGAAATGAGCTGACCTAAATAATTCCGTAGAACTACATTTTGACTGGATACATTAAGACTGAAAACAAAAAGAACTGTACATAAACACTCTGGCTGGTAAATTCTCACAGGGGTTAGCAATTCTGAAACTACTTTCCATGTACACAAGGTCAAAAAGAATACACATGTCATAGATAATGATAACCAGGTATTTCAGTGTATGGATGAAGTTAAAAATAAGGAAGGGGTGGGTGGATGGGAAAGATATCAATGTTAGCTCATTCATTTTCAAATATGTAGTCATGTGTATGTAACACATCTGTATACAGATTTATATGTATACAGATCAATACAGAAATATGGATACTGTGAGGCAGATGATTAGCATGGACTGGTACACATACATCTATTTCTTAGATATGTAGGCAGACAGCATCTAAAAAGTTTCACCCAGTACCAATCAGCATACCTAGAGCTCAGATCTTGGTTTCTCCAATAGAAGGAACTAGGGCTCCTTGGAAAGATGTCTGATTCCAGGGCTTAGACACAGAAAATACAAGGAGCCTGGAGCATCTTGTGTGTCAAAAGTAAGGAAGTCCTTTAGAAACTATGATAAGGATTTGTTAAAAGGACCTAAAAGCTAACCTATGATAGCTCTCAATGCCCAAGCTGGGACAATTTGAGAAACATAATAATAGCATGGGTGAAATGAAAAGAGTGGAGAGAAAGGAGGTGATCTGAGAAAAGGACCAAGAACATGAATGTATCTTTTTTTTTTTTTTTAACACAAATGAGTCTTCAATGAATTTTGCTAAGTGAAAAAAGCCAAACTCAGGAGATACATATTATAAAATGCAGTTGACATTGTAAAACATAAAACAGATCAAAGGGTTGGGTGAAAAAGGCAGGGTTGAGTAATGACCACAGGGAATGAATTAGATTATCCATGAGCCCATACTGACATAAACAAATGATGAAATAAATGAGGAAAATGAAAATCTTTCCTTTACAGAAGATCCCAAGAAACATATAAGTAAAACAGAAAAATCTCCTTTTAGAACACCACAGTAAAAGCGTTTGCAGGCAAGACCCAACAATGAAAGTGAAAATTAGTGGCCAAAACTATAAATATAAACAGGATACTTGGGTAGCCTCAGAGAGTTTCTCCTCAAATTTACTAATACACCTGGTGGTTTTAAAATATGACCATAAATTCGAAAAGGAGCTAAGCGAATTTCCTCTGTTCCTGGGTGTGCACTGGCCTTAGCCAATCCACTCTTAAGTGTAGACTAGATATGGAAAAATCCTAAATATATAGTGCAGAAACCCCGCTGATACCACCTTAACCAAGTACTAAAGGTTAGTATGACGAATCACGTTGATATCACGTGTCACCTGATACACAGGTAGGGCACATCCTTCCAAGGGTATTCTTCCTAAAAATATATACCTCAGTCCAATAAGGAGAAAACATTAGACAAACGTCAATTCAGAGGCACTTTTCACAATACCTGACCACTATTCTTCAATCATGTGAATGCCATGAAAGACAAGGAAAGACCAAAAAACTTACAGGTTGGAGCAGACATGATGATTAAATGTATCGTGGTATCTGGACAGAATCCTGGATCAGTAAAAGGGCATTCGTGGAAAAACTGACGGAATCTGAACAAACTCTGTAATTTCGTTAATACAATTGCGCCCGAGTTGCTTCCTCAGTTTTGATAACAGTACCATGGCTCTGTAAAATGTTAACATTGGGGGAAGTTGCGTGAAGTGTATATGGGAGGTTGCAGGAGATGAGAACGTGCTTTCTTCAAGTTTGGTATACGGACAGTTTTTTACACATGAACGGTTTTTAGTATTAATAACGAATTGCTAGCTTGCTGCTTTTCTCATTCGAGAATAACCATGCTGGTCACAGATAGCGGGTACAGAGATGAAATCCAAACACAGCATCCCTTCTCTTGGCTTGCGTCTAAAATTTGGTCGAAGGACCAGGACAAAAGCCTGGCTCCAGGCAGCATGAGTGAGTACCTCAGACAGCAGTCTCTCAGCTCAGCTGACTGGGCAGAAACTCTCCAGCTGGTTTCTCAAGAAAAGCGCCAGGGGTACACCGGGGAAGAGAATCTTGAGAGAGGTACTGAATAATTTATGCACCAGATACACATGGTAAACGCCTCTAATCTTCACTAAACCCCTGCTAGCTCGGTAGGATGAGTTACTTTTTAAGACTTAGAGGGGTGAGATAGCCCTCTTAAGGGTAGACGCACTTTCCCAGCACTAGCAGCCAGGAGCAGAGTTCTAGCTCCCCGCCGCCACCTCTCAGCGCCGCTCCCTCCCACTGCGCAAGTGCGTCCCTGCCTTCTCCTCCTCGCTCCTCCGTTCTTGGCCTCCAGCTGCTCCTCGCCGCCCTGCGCCGCTCCCTCCCTCTGCAGAGGTGCGTCCCCGCCTTCTCCTCCCGGCTAGTCCTACACTCGCCTCTAGCTCCTCGCCGCTGCCTCCCTCTGCGCATGTGCATCCCCGCCTTCTCCTCCCCGCTCCACCGTTACCGGCCACCAGCTCTTCGCCACCGCCGCACCGCTCCCTCCCTCTGCACAGGTGCGTCCCCGCCTTCTCCTCCCCGCTCGTCCGTTCCCCGCCTCCAGCTCCTGGACGCCCCGCGCCGCCGCTCCCTCCCTCTGCAGAGGTGCGTCCCCGCCTTCTCCTCCCTGCTGGTCCTTCACCCGCCTCCAGCTCCTCGCCGCTGCCTCCCTCTAGGCAAGTGCGTCCCCGCCTTCTCCTCCCCGCTAGACCTTTCCCGGCCTCCCGCTCCTCGCCGCCGCCCCGCGGTTCCCTCCCTCTGCGCATGTGCATCCCCGCCTTCTCCCCGCTCCACCGTTACGGCCTCCAGCTCCTCGCCGCCGCAGCACCGCTCCCTCCCTCTGCGCATGTGCATTCCCGCCTTCTCCTCCCCGCTCCACCGTTACCGGCCTCCAGCTCCTAGCCGCCGCCGCGCCGCTCCCTCCCTCTGCGTCTGTGCATCCCCACCGTCTCCTGGCTTGTTCTTCCCCGGCCTCCAGCCCCTCGTGAGAAACCTTCCCTGGCTTCCGGGTTCACGAGGTGAGGGAGTTATGGGTGAGTCCCGGGGGATGGGGGCGAGTGCCTAACGGGCCCTGTGCGGAACGGAGGTCCGGCGGGGGCGGGGGTGCCGGGTTGTGGGTCAGAGGCCCCAGGCGTTTGATCAGCCTGCAGAGTTGAAGGAAAGCGAGCGGGGGCGTCTCTACGTGAGGGACCAGGATCCGGAGTGGGAACGTTGGCTCTCGGGTTCCCAAGGCCCGCAGGTGTCTGGCTGCAGCGCTAAGCTGGCTGCGCCGTCCTGCAGCCACGGGTGGGGAGTTTGCATGCGTGACGTGTGCGCCGGACCCACGGGGAGGGGGTGGGGCTGCGGGTAGGGGTGAGTGCGCTTTTGCGACCTGCGTGCACGCTTGGCGTTGTGACACGTGTGTGTGCGCGCGCGCGCGCCTCTTAAGTGCGCCGGGCTTCCTAGGAGGGGCGCGGTTGTAGGAGAACCAGGCAGGGTGTCTGATGTGAATGAGTTGCTCTGGCCGAATAGTCGACGTGATTATTCTGAGCACTTTGGTTTCATCTCTAAGTCATATTTATCCTAGAGGCCACCTCTGTTGAGGTGCAATTGCAAACAGATGCTTTAGCTAAGCATAGAACAGCCCTAATAAAAGGAGCCTCAAAGCTTACTATGGAACAGCCCTCCTATAAAAGAGCCTCAAAGCTCACTATGGGACAGTCCTTGACTGTAATGATGTCACATAAGGTCCAGATTTGTCTTAGAAGCCAAAGGCCACCAATGGATGATGGAGGCCAACTTATTAAATACTGGGCTACACTAACAGATATGCCAGAAATAATACTTAAAACTTGTCAAACTTTAAACCTAGTTACCTGTATGCCTGAACTTGACCACTGTACTTCTTTCTCTATAGAGCAAAAAAGGTTATTGATCTTGCTTACTCTATTTGTCCAGATTTAAGATGCCCCTGTTAAAAATACGAATGACAGTTGGTTTTCTGATGACAATAGTTTTCATAGAAAAAAGTAAGATAAGCTAGGTATGCCATAGTGCTCACTAGCACTTTGCAGTTGCCAAAACCTAAGAAGTAACATTTATACTGACTCCAAATATGCTTTCCTGGTACTACATGCCCATGGAGCTATTTGGAAGGAAAGGGGATTGCTATCAAGCCATTACTCCCCAATCAAATATGGTCCCAAGTTACAAAACCCTCCTTACCGCTATACTGAAGATGGCATATATCAAATCTGGGATACATATCTGTGGCTTACACCCACGATTGGAAGGCTCAGTCAAAAGGCAGTTTTATGCTGGCAACAAAGAAATCATATGAGTGATACTTGGGCAAAGAACGCACGATATCTGGGATGGCTATCACTAGAAATGTGTTCCCAAATAATAGTACTTCAGGCTACTGACTGGTTTGCTACCTACTGGGCCAGGCGACCTGGCATCAGATGGCCAGCTCCAAATGGAACCCACTGGATATGTGGAACTAACCTGTGGGCCTGGCTTCCTCCAGGGTGGATAGGTCGCTGTACTTTAGGATTTGCCTGGATTCATGGGCACATTACTAAAACCATCACCACTCCAGCTAATCTCCCCAACTTGAAACAAAGATGGACGCGATCTGTTTTTAAATGGTATGATAACTTAGCATCCATTTTTGTTCCATCTGCGGGACTAGAGGATGTCATGTGGCATGTAGAAGCCATTAATAAATATACTACAAAGGCACTCAATGATTCACTAAATAGCATCTCCCTGCTTAATATCGAAGTGTCACAGATACTCAAGGCAGTCCTACAAAATAGGATGGCCTTAGATGTCCTGACAGCAGCTCAGGTGGCACAGGGTGCAATTATCAAGACAGAATGTTGTGTGTACATCCCAGACTATCACAAAAATGTCACAGGACTAATAAAAGATATGAATACCCAAATTAAGGCCCTACTAATAAAAGATATGAATACCCAAATTAAGGCCCTACAAGATCCTTCTCTCTCTCTCAGTGAATGGTTAAGTTCCTGGTTTGAAGGAGGACTATGGCCAAATCTCCTTTTCGGGCTTCTCATTCTTATCACCTTATTAACCTTAATATGTTGCTTTGTTCCATGTTTCTCTACTTGGTGCCGAGACTCCTTTGCTACAATGACTTCACCATGACAGATGATCCTTGTTGCGCAAGAGAACGCCTCTTCACTGTTAGCGCTGGATTCAGCTGCCTCCACCTTTCGTAACTCCCTTAGATGTTCCTACCCTGATCAATATTGACCAGAGCAGGTAGGGACAGCTCTACGCCCCTATTCAGCATGAAGAAGTTACAGAAAATGAGACCTTCCACCTTCAACCACCTTAAAGATTTAAGGGTCAAAATTGTTCAGGGGGGAATGATGAGGGAGCAGGAGGCTGGCTGAGGACAAAGCAAAAGCTGGCGCCTTGCATCCCCCCTCCACCCGCTGCCCTCCATATGTGTAGCATTCCTCAGGCACCCCTGACTGCCATAAAACGATAAATAGTTAACTTGCTGAGATCACAATCCTGCAAGACAGGAGTCTCCCTTGGTTTGCAAATGTCCTTGAGATTACAACAAAGAAGTTACCTTATCAATAGCCCAATTTCCAAAGACACAGAACTCAGTTCCTCAAGCCCTAATGTCACCCTCCCCTCCATAAAAAACCGAAGGAGGCGGAGGTAGAAGGAAAAGTAAATGAAGTTAAATTTCTTCTAAACCTAAATCTCATTAACAAGGATGCTTGATAGCAGGAATGTAACATTCCACCAGGAGACTCTCAATTGTCTTTACTTGATAGTAACCAAGCCTTCAATATCCTGATAGTATTCTTTCTAGCTTCCGTAAACAGCCAGCACCGTGGATGAGTGTGATAGATTCCTTCCACTATTTTTGAGCTGTCCCGTGTGTGTGTGTGTGTGTGTGTGTGCGCGCGCGCGCGCACGCGCGTTTGTGCGTGTTTCCCCTGAAGACAGTGGCTGTCCGAACCCTCCCAGGTGTTCTGACCAGTGGGAAGTTGCTTACACAGAGGAGTCTTGGAGTGTGTGCTGATAGGCTGTAGGCCTGCTTTGCAGGAGATTTGCTCTGGGGGTGTTGGGTCCAAAGCTTCCACCCAAGCTTCACCTTGATTTCCTATTGGCCAGTGGTGTTTGAGTGTGTGCTTAGAGAATTTGAACCTTCCTGAGGCTTAGGGAAATCACTAAGTACAGTCAGTTCCCTCCATGATGCTTTTCTGCCTTTGGCCGGTCGTGTGTACACACTGAGACCGGCTATGACCGATGTTGCCCTGTTCTGTCCTCCACGGGTCCACACGCTTTCCAGCCATGTGGGCTTGAGCACGAGGATGTGGCTTTTCTCTGTGCACTTGACTCCAGGGACCAGCCTGTAATCTTTAACGTGGGCTTCTAAGCTTGCCCTGGCTTCTTTGTCCATGGAAGCCACTGTGTCATGTTGGGTCCTGTCGGGGACCATCATAGAATCTAGGTATTTAGCTGTGTGCACAGATGCTGATGGCCCTTTGCTAGCTAGCACCCATGGTACATCATGACCCCCTGGCTGAGGGACTGACACAGGTGCGTAGGCCAGAGCAACTTTCATATTGGAACCTGAGCTCCAATCTTGGCTTTCCAAGTAGGAGGTCAAGGGTTTGGACCCTTCATCTCCGCACCATGCCCATCCCAGGAAATCAGAGGAAAGGTCCTCCAGGTACAGCTGTGGGGAGTAGGGGAAGGAGTATGTAAAGTGTGCCAGGGTGATGAAAGTGTTTTGGAAAGGGGACACTGTGATTGTGATGGAAGTGTGAGAAATATCTCCTGGGAAAGGCACACAGTCGTGTTCACAAGCATAACGCATGGGGACACACACACACACACACACAACCATGCACACACCCACGCACACATGGCCTTCATCCCACGTGCACACAGATCACCCCTTCCCTATGTATGAGTTCTTCCAGGCCCTGTTCGACGTGGTGACCGTGCCTCACCGGACAGTCTCGGTCAGTATCCCCCAACCCCCATTCCTTGTTGGAACCCAGAATCAGGGGGCAGGCTTCTTTGTACTCTAGATTTCCTCCCAGTCTTAAATATATACAGCTGTCCTTGCTCCCAGCGTCTACCTGCGATTGGGGAAAAGGAAACACAGTGAGGATCCCAGCATCCTGTCCTCTGTTGGGCCAGCTCTTTGGTTTGGGGATGACTTCAGGCAGTAAATTGGATGAGGTCCCATGGTTGAGTCCATGTCCTCCCACCTGAGTTCAAGAGGACCATTTGAATGATGCTGGAGCATCATTCAATCTCCGAAGTCCATTCTGATCAACAGAACGTTCTCTTTCAAGGAGAAACCTTTTCTGCTGAAGAAGGTGTTTGATCCCGTGGAGTTTGTAACTGAGGCTGTCCTGTGTCCTCACCCTTTTTGGGTCCACTGTGTGTAAGAGGTCAGACCCAGCATTCCTCCACGAGGGGAGACTGCTGCCCCCTTCCCCTGGGAGGTAAAGTGCCAGATGTTCATCAAACTCCACTGATGGAAGAAATCAAGGAAGCACCATTTGTGTCTCTGAGAAATGAGAGAGGTGAGCTTACCTCAGGGAGAGTTGGGGGACCTTCCTTTGTCCAGCTCCTAGGAAGGTCCTTGGACTGGTTCTCCACAGGGTCTAGGAGAACAGAGAGGAGCTGTCAGGACATTGGCTGCGCTACTCAGGAATGACTTGGGGAGTTAAGTCTGTTGGATGTAGATGCGGGGCCAGAGGGAATGGACGTGAAGGGTGACCAAGCAAGGCCTGACTTGCCAGTGGGCCAACAGTGGTGGACACAGTGGTGGACGCAGTACACAGTGGTGTACACAGAACGCAGTGGTATACACAGAAACACAGAGGAGGGGAGCAGGATGGAAAAGGGAAATGGGGCCTTGGCTTTCTAACGGAGGGGATGTTATCAGTGGGAACTCTCAGCGTATGTCTGGGAAACACTCACGGCACCCTGGGTTTCAGGGCGCAGTCCCCTGAGCCCTCCTGCCCACTGTGCAGCCAAGCCAGCTTGCCACTTCTTCAGCTGGTCATGGGGCCTGTTCAGCTGTCTCCCCTGCACCTCTGCTATGTGACCCTATGGCTCCTCTATCGTGCCTTGGAGTAGTGGGTTTTTCGGTGATGGAATCTAAGAACTGGGGACGGGTTGTATTTGTTAGTATGTGTCCGTTCAGTGACACTGCTGACATCCATGATACTTTGTAGACCGCACTGCCATCTATGGGGAAAATGTTGCCATCCTATCTCATGGCACCTCTGTACCCGTGACGACATGACCGGCCCTCCCCGTTTCCTCCCTCCACAGTCCCTTCCACTTTCTGGGTCTACGAATGTGCCTACTGGAGTGTGCTCAAAGCCTGGGATCGTGTAATGTACCTCTTTCCTTGTGTGCTTGCTTTCAAAATGCATGTAGAGTTTCCAGGTTCTATCTATTTCGTAAAATATTGGAAAACTTAGGTTCTTCTTACGCCTAAATTGCACTCTATGATATGTATGGATGCCACTGAATGTGTTCTTTCCTCCCGCGATGGATTTGGGGGCAGTGACTCTCTGGGGCTATTGGGAACCCAGCTGTTTGAGACATTAGTGCGCAGATAACTGTCTGTTTCCAGAATGAGAAGACGTCACCAAATGCATTGGCCGCATTTGTAGAACGGTAACCACGTGAAATGTACTAGGTACTTGAGTTGCCAAATGTGGTGAGGTCGTTTTGTTCCTTTGAGGATACGTAGCACACCCATGTAAGATGTGGCTAATGGGCGAATGTGAAGGGGGGACATAGTGGAACCTCCTGTCCTATTCTGTTCCATTTATCTGTTAAGCGTTCTTGGCAGAAAACATAGTCTCTTCCTTCCTACCCATCTCAGAACCATGTTTCCTGGAGAGAACTGGAGGGACCCGTGAGTTCCAGAAAGACCTAAGATCCATCCCTTCAGCTAGTAGACACTTTTTTCCTGTGCCCCTTGGTTCCAGTTTGAATGAGGATCTCATCGTGACTTGTGGACTTAAAAGGGGATGGACAGACGGCATAGAGGGAAATGGCTACCAGTGAAATCAGAAGACAATGTGTCTCAGCAGTTTAAAAGCTTTGATTATGTCTGTGCTAGTGAACGACAGAATGCATCTCCAATCACCGTAATGAGTCAATCCCCAAGGTACCTTCCTCGGTGTCCTCAATGGTGTAGACCTCATTGTGGAGGGAGAACCGGACTCTCTTCTTGCGGTGGCGTCGTCGTGGTCGTGGAGCGGGCGGCGTGGGTGCGGGAGTCTCCACATCCTCGAGGAGACACTCCCCACAGATTTCTGGGAGACGCACAGAAATAGAGAACAGTGTCGGCACCTTGTCGTCAGGAGCCCATAGGGGGTTTGGAAGTCCATTCCCTCTAGTTCATCCGTCTCCTGCCCCTACTCGCCAGGTGCCCAGCAGGCATTCCTCCCTCCAGGTGGGACGTAGGAAGGAGTCACCATGTGCTGTGCTCTGAATTCCGCCCCCTCCCACACCCACAGGTTCCGTGGGCAACGTCTTGTATGGAGCAGAGACAGGACAGAAACGCAAAAGAGCGCCGTGAGCACGCGTGATAGCCTCGGTCACATCCCTTGAGCAGCCACACCTACCTGAGAGTGTTCCCCAGAACCCTCTTGGCTCTGTTTCCCTGCCCTCCGGCCTGGACGTTAGTGTGCCACCACGGTGTCCCAAGTGATTGAGTCCAAGGAGTGCCTGGGACCTAGGGGAGGACTGGATGCTTGCCAGCTGCTCGGCAGGTGTTGAGGAAGGGAACGCCTAGGAACTCAGCTAGACATCTTGCTGTGGGTGAAGCCAAAGTGCAGGACCGTGGAGGGCCCTAAACTATAGGGTGCCGAAGCGACCGTCCATTGTTCCACCATGATGAAGGATGGATCTGGGACAGGAAAGGCATCGTTTCCCTGTGGCCGGAGATCCCCCAGCCCCTACCCCAACCCATGGCCCCTGAGAAAAGGTCCTGAAGCCCTAAACCAAGAGCTGCCCTCACAGTCTCCAATCCCTCTGTGCCACTGTGTCTGTAGGGGAGAGCGAGGGCCATGAGACCAGCCTCAGTCCTCACTCACCTCTGTGTTTGGGGCCCTGGTATCAACTAGGTGGTGATTTCTGCCCAGTGGGGCCCTAGTGAAGGATCAGGAACGGGTAGCATGAGCCACGTTCCCTCACCTCTCTGCAAGGTCAGCACAAGGACCCATTGTTCTCTGATTTCACTGGTAGCCATTTCCCAAGGCCGTCCTGAAGGCCAGTTGTAGGCCAGACTCCTGGGGTTCTGCTTGACTCCCAAGCTGATTCAAACTCCCAAAATTTATCTGTTCAGCGTTCCTGGCGGAAAACATAGTCTCTTCCTTCCTAACATCTCAGAACCATGTTTCCTGGGGAGACCTGGAGGGACCCGTGTGTTCCAGAAAGACCTAAGGTCCATCCCTTCAGCTAGTAGACACTTTTTTCCTGTGCCCCTTGGTTCCAGTTTGAATGAGGATCTCATCGTGACTTGTGGACTTAAAAGGGGTCGGACGGACGGCATAGAGGGAAATGGCTACCAGTGAAATCAGAAGACAATGTGTCTCAGCAGTTTTAAAAGCTTCAATTTTGTCTGTGCTAGTGAACGACAGAATGCATCTCCAATCACCGTAATGAGTCAATCCCCAAGGTACCTTCCTCGGTGTCCTCAATGGTGTAGACCTCATTGTGGAGGGAGAACCAGACTCTCTTCTTGCGGTGGCGTCGTCGTGGTCGTGGAGCGGGCGGCGTGGGTGGGGGAGTCTCCACATCCTCGAGGAGACACTCCCCACAGATTTCTGGGAGACGCACAGAAATAGAGAACAGTGTCGGCACCTTGTCGTCAGGAGCCCATAGGGGGATTGGAAGTCCATTCCTTCTAGACGATCCGTCTCCTGCCCCTACTCGCCAGCTTCCCTATAGGCATTCCTCCCACCAGGTGGGACGTAGGAAGGAGTCACCATGTGCTGTGCTCTGAATTCCGTCCCCTCCCACACCCACAGGTTCCGTGGGCAACGGCTTGTATGGAGCAGAGACAGGACAAAAACGCAAAAGAGCGCCGTGAGCATGCGTGATAGCCTCGGTCACATCCATTGAGCAGCCACACCTACCTGAGAGTGTCCCCCAGAACCCTCTGTGCCCTGTTTCCCTGCCCTCCGGCCTAGACGTTAGTGTGCCACCACGGTATCCAAAGTGATTGAGTCCAAGGAGTGCCTGGGACCTAGGGGAGGACTGGATGCTTCCCAGCTGCTCGGCAGGTGTTGAGGAAGGAAACGCTTAGGAACTCAGCTAGACATCTTGCTGTGGGTGAAGCCAAAGTGCAGGACAGTGGAGGGCCCTAAACTATAGGGTGCCGAAGGGACCGTCCAGAGTTGCCACCATGATGAAGGATGGATCTGGGACAGGAAAGGCATCGTTTCCCTGTGCCTGGAGATCCCCCAGCCCCTGACCCCAACCCATGTCCCCTGAGAAAAGGTCCTGAAGCCCTGAACCAAGAGCTGCCCTCACATTCTCCAATCCCTGCGTACCACTGTGTCTGTAGCGAAGAGCGAGGGCCACGAGACCAGCCTCAGTCCTCACTCACCTCTGTGTTTGGGGCCCTGGTATCAACTAGGTGGTGGTTTCTGTCCAGTGGGGCCCTAGTGAAGGACCAGGAACGGGTAGCATGAGCCACGTTCCCCCACCTCCCTGCAAGGTCAGCACAAGGACCCATTGTCCTCTTATTTCACTGGTAGCCATTTCCCAAGGCCGTCCTGAAGGCCAGTTGTAGCCCAGGCTTCTGGGGTTCTGCTTGGCTCCCAAACTGATTCAAACTCCCAACATTTTTCTGTTCAGCGTTCCTGGCGGAAAACATAGTCTCTTCCTTCCTAACATCTCAGAACCATGTTTCCTGGGGACACCTGGAGGGACCCGTGTGTTCCAGAAAGACCTAAGATCCATCCCTTCAGCTAGTAGACACTTTTTTCCTGTGCCCCTTGGTTCCAGTTTGAATGAGGATCTCATCGTGACTTGTGGACTTAAAAGGGGACCGACGGACGACATAAAGGGAAATGGCTACCAGTGAAATCAGAGGACAATGTGTCTCAGCATTTTTAAAAGCTTCGATTATGTCTGTGCTAGTGAACGACAGAATGCATCTCCAATCACTGTAATGAGTCAATCCCCAAGGTACCTTCCTCGGGGTCCTTGATGGTGTATACCTCATCGTGGAAAGAGATCCGGACTCTCTTCTTGGGTTCTCGTGGATCAGGCGGCGTGGGTGGGGGAGTCTCCACATCCTCGAGGAGACACTCCCCACAGATTTCTGGGAGACGCACAGAAATAGAGAGCAGTGTCGGTACCTTGTCGTCAGGAGCCCATGGGGGATTGGAAGTCCTTTCCTTCCAGTCCATCCGTCTACTGCCCCCTACTCGCCTGCTGCCCAGCAGGCATTCCTCCCTCCAGGTGGGACTTAGGAAGAGGTCACCATATGCTGTGCTCTGAATTCTGGCCCTCCCACACCCAGAGGTTCCGTGGGCTACAGCTTATATGGAGCAGAGACAGTACAGACACGCAACAGAGTGCCCTGAGCACGCGTGATGGCCTCAGTCAAATCCACTGAGCAGCCACACCTGTCCTCTGTGCCCTGTTTCCCTGTCCTCCGGCCCTCCAGACGTTAGTGTGCCGCCACAGTGTTCCAAGTGGTTGAGTCCAAGGAGGGCCTGGTACCTAGGGGAGGACTGGATGCTTCTCAGCCGCTGGGCAGGTGATGAGGAACGGACCGCCTAGGGGCTCAGCTAGATGGCTAGCTGTGGGTGAAGCCACAGTGCAGGACAGTGGAGGGCCCTGAAATGTAAGGTGCAGAAGGGACCGTCCAGAGTTGCCACCCTGATGAAGGATGGATCTGGGACAGGAACGTCGTCGTTTCCCTGTGGCCGGAGATCCCCCAGCCCCTGACACCAAACCACAGCCCCTGAGAAAAAGTCCTGAAGCCCTGAACCAAGAGCTGCTCTCACAGTCTCCAATCCCTCTGTGCCACTGTGTCTGTAGGGGAGAGCGAGGGCCACGAGACCAGCCTCAGTCCTCACTCACGTCTGTGTTTGGGGCCCTGACTTCAACTAGGTGGTGGTTTCTGCCCAGTGGGGCCCTAGTGAAGGACCAGGAACGGGTAGCATGAGCCACGTACCCTCACCTCTCTGCAAGGTCAGCACAAGGACCCATTGTCCTCTGATTTCACTGGTAGCCATTTCCCAAGGCCGTCCTGAAGGCCAGTTGTAGCCCAGGCTCCTGGGGTTCTGCTTGGCTCCCAAGTTGACTCAAACTCCCAACATTTTTCTGTTCAGCGTTCCTGGCGGAAAACATAGTCTCTTCCTTCCTAACATCTCAGAACCATGTTTCCTGGGGAGACCTGGAGGGACCCGTGTGTTCCAGAAAGACCTAAGATCCATCCCTTCAGCTAGTAGACACTATTTTCCTGTGCCCCTTGGTTCCAGTTTGAATGAGGATCTCATCGTGACTTGTGGACTTAAAAGGGGACGGACGGACGGCATAGAGGGAAATGGCTACCAGTGAAATCAGAAGACAATGTGTCTCAGCAGTTTTAAAAGCTTTGATTATGTCTGTGCTAGTGAACGACAGAATGCATCTCCAATCACCGTAATGAGTCAATCCCCAAGGTACCTTCCTCGGTGTCCTCAATGGTGTAGACCTCATTGTGGAGGGAGAACCAGACTCTCTTCTTGCGGTGGCGTCGTCGTGGTCATGGAGCGGGCGGCGTGGGTGGGGGAGTCTCCACATCCTCGAGGAGACACTCCCCACAGATTTCTGGGAGACGCACAGAAGTAGAGAACAGTGTCGGCACCTTGTCGTCAGGAGCCCCTAGGGGGTTTGGAAGGCCATTCCCTCTAGTTCATCCGTCTCCTGCCCCTACTCGCCAGCTGCCCAGCAGGCATTCCTCCCTCCAGGTGGGACGTAGGAAGGAGTCACCATGAGCTGTGCTCTGAATTCCGCCCCCTCCCACAACCACAGGTTCCGTGGGCAACGGCTTGTATGGAGCAGAGACAGGACAGAAACGCAAAAGAGCGCCGTGAGCACGCGTGATAGCCTCGGTCCCATCCCTTGAGCAGCCACACCTACCTGAGAGTGTTCCCCAGAACCCTCTGGGCCCTGTTTCCCTGCCCTCCGGCCTGGACGTTAGTGTGCCACCACGGTGTCCCAAGTGATTGAGTCCAAGGAGTGCCTGGGACCTAGGGGAGGACTGGATGCTTCCCAGCTGCTCGGCAGGTGTTGAGGAAGGGAACGCCTAGGAACTCAGCTAGACATCTTGCTGTGGGTGAAGCCAGAGTGCAGGACAGTGGAGGGCCCTAAACTATAGGGTGCCGAAGGGACCGTCCAGAGTTGCCACCATGATGAAGGATGGATCTGGGACAGGAAAGGCATCGTTTCCCTGTGCCTGGAGATCCCCCAGCCCCTGACCCCAACCCATGGCCCCTGAGAAAAGGTCCTGAAGCCCTGAACCAAGAGATGCCCTCACAGTCTCCAATCCCTCTGTGCCACTGTGTCTGTAGGGGAGAGCGAGGGCCACGAGACCAGCCTCAGTCCTCACTCACCTCTGTGTTTGGGGCCCTGACATCAACTAGGTGGTGGTTTCTGCTCAGTGGGGCCCTAGTGAAGGACCAGGAACGGGTAGCATGAGCCACGTTCCCCCACCTCCTTGCAAGGTCAGCACAAGGACCCATTGTCCTCTGATTTCACTGGTAGCCATTTCCCAAGGCCGTCCTGAAGGCCAGTTGTAGCCCAGGCTCCTGGGGTTCTGCTTGGCTCCCAAACTGATTCAAACTCCCAACATTTTTCTGTTCAGCGTTCCTGGCGGAAAACATAGTCTCTTCCTTCCTAACATCTCAGAACCATGTTTCGTGGGGACACCTGGAGGGACCCGTGTGTTCCAGAAAAACCTAAGATCCATCCCTTCAGCTAGTAGACACTTTTTTCCTGTGCCCCTTGGTTCCAGTTTGAATGAGGATCTCATCGTGACTTGTGGACTTAAAAGGGGACCGACGGACGACATAAAGGGAAATGGCTACCAGTGAAATCAGAGGACAATGTGTCTCAGCATTTTTAAAAGCTTCGGTTATGTCTGTACTACTGAAGGAAAGAATGCATCTCCAATCACTGTAATGAGTCAATCCCCAAGGTACCTTCCTCGGGGTCCTTGATGGTGTATACCTCATCGTGGAAAGAGATCCGGACTCTCTTCTTGGGTCCTCGTGGATCGGGCGGCGTGGGTGGGGGAGTCTCCACATCCTCGAGGAGACACTCCCCACAGATTTCTGGGAGACGCATAGAAATGGAGAGCAGTGTCGGTACCTTGTCGTCAGGAGCCCATGGGGGATTGGAAGTCCTTTCCTTCTAGTCCATCCGTATCCTGCCCCCTACTCGCCTGCTGCCCAGCAGGCATTCCTCCCTCCAGGTGGGACTTAGGAAGAGGTCACCATATGCTGTGCTCTGAATTCTGGCCCTCCCACACCCTGAGGTTCCGTGGGCTACAGCTTATATGGAGCAGAGACAGTACAGACACGCAACAGAGTGCCCTGAGCACGCGTGATGGCCTCAGTCAAATCCACTGAGCAGCCACACCTATCCTCTGTGCCCTGTTTCCCTGTCCTCCGGCCCTCCAGACGTTAGTGTGCCGCCACAGTGTTCCAAGTGGTTGAGTCCAAGGAGGGCCTGGTACCTAGGGGAGGACTGGATGCTTCTCAGCCGCTGGGCAGGTGATGAGGAACGGACCGCCTAGGGGCTCAGCTAGATGGCTAGCTGTGGGTGAAGCCACAGTGCAGGACAGTGGAGGGCCCTGAAATGTATGGTGCAGAAGGGACCGTCCAGAGTTGCCACCCTGATGAAGGATGGATCTGGGACAGGAACGTCGTCGTTTCCCTGTGGCCGGAGATCCCCCAGCCCCTGACACCAACCCACAGCCCCTGAGAAAAAGTCCTGAAGCCCTGAACCAAGAGCTGCCCTCACAGTCTCCAATCCCTCTGTGCCACTGTGTCTGTAGGGGAGAGCGAGGGCCACGAGACCAGCCTCAGTCCTCACTCACGTCTGTGTTTGGGGCCCTGACATCAACTAGGTGGTGGTTTCTGTCCAGTGGGGCCCTAGTGAAGGACCAGGAACGGGTGCATGAGCCACGTTCCCTCACCTTTCTGCAAGGTCAGCACAAGGACCCATTGTCCTCTGATTTCACTGGTAGCCATTTCCCAAGGCCGTCCTGAAGGCCAGTTGTAGCCCAGGCTCCTGGGGTTCTGCTTGGCTCCCAAGCTGATTCAAACTCCCAACATTTTTCTGTTCAGCGTTCCTGGCGGAAAACATAGTCTCTTCCTTCCTAACATCTCAGAACCATGTTTCCTGGGGAGACCTGGAGGGACCCGTGTGTTCCAGAATGACCTAAGATCCATTCCTTCAGCTAGTAGACACTTTTTTCCTGTGCCCCTTGGTTCCAGTTTGAATGAGGATCTCATCGTGACTTGTGGACTTAAAAGGGGACGGACGGACGGCATAGAGGGAAATGGCTACCAGTGAAATCAGAAGACAATGTGTCTCAGCAGTTTTAAAAGCTTCGATTCTGTCTGTGCTAGTGAACGACAGAATGCATCTCCAATCACCGTAATGAGTCAATCCCCAAGGTACCTTCCTCGGTGTCCTCAATGGTGTAGACCTCATTGTGGAGGGAGAACCGGACTCTCTTCTTGCGGTGGCGTCGTCGTGGTCGTGGAGCGGGCGGCGTGGGTGGGGGAGTCTCCACATCCTCGAGGAGACACTCCCCACAGATTTCTGGGAGACGCACAGAAGTAGAGAACAGTGTCGGCACCTTGTCGTCAGGAGCCCCTAGGGGGTTTGGAAGGCCATTCCCTCTAGTTCATCCGTCTCCTGCCCCTACTCGCCAGCTGCCCAGCAGGCATTCCTCCCTCCAGGTGGGACGTAGGAAGGAGTCACCATGAGCTGTGCTCTGAATTCCGCCCCCTCCCACAACCACAGGTTCCGTGGGCAACGGCTTGTATGGAGCAGAGACAGGACAGAAACGCAAAAGAGCGCCGTGAGCACGCGTGATAGCCTCGGTCCCATCCCTTGAGCAGCCACACCTACCTGAGAGTGTTCCCCAGAACCCTCTGGGCCCTGTTTCCCTGCCCTCCGGCCTGGACGTTAGTGTGCCACCACGGTGTCCCAAGTGATTGAGTCCAAGGAGTGCCTGGGACCTAGGGGAGGACTGGATGCTTCCCAGCTGCTCGGCAGGTGTTGAGGAAGGGAACGCCTAGGAACTCAGCTAGACATCTTGCTGTGGGTGAAGCCACAGTGCAGGACAGTGGAGGGCCCTAAACTATAGGGTGCCGAAGGGACCGTCCAGAGTTGCCACCATGATGAAGGATGGATCTGGGACAGGAAAGGCATCGTTTCCCTGTGCCTGGAGATCCCCCAGCCCCTGACCCCAACCCATGGCCCCTGAGAAAAGGTCCTGAAGCCCTGAACCAAGAGATGCCCTCACAGTCTCCAATCCCTCTGTGCCACTGTGTCTGTAGGGGAGAGCGAGGGCCACGAGACCAGCCTCAGTCCTCACTCACCTCTGTGTTTGGGGCCCTGACATCAACTAGGTGGTGGTTTCTGCTCAGTGGGGCCCTAGTGAAGGACCAGGAACGGGTAGCATGAGCCACGTTCCCCCACCTCCCTGCAAGGTCAGCACAAGGACCCATTGTCCTCTGATTTCACTGGTAGCCATTTCCCAAGGCCGTCCTGAAGGCCAGTTGTAGCCCAGGCTCCTGGGGTTCTGCTTGGCTCCCAAACTGATTCAAACTCCCAACATTTTTCTGTTCAGCGTTCCTGGCGGAAAACATAGTCTCTTCCTTCCTAACATCTCAGAACCATGTTTCCTGGGGACACCTGGAGGGACCCGTGTGTTCCAGAAAAACCTAAGATCCATCCCTTCAGCTAGTAGACACTTTTTTCCTGTGCCCCTTGGTTCCAGTTTGAATGAGGATCTCATCGTGACTTGTGGACTTAAAAGGGGACCGACGGACGACATAAAGGGAAATGGCTACCAGTGAAATCAGAGGACAATGTGTCTCAGCATTTTTAAAAGCTTCGGTTATGTCTGTACTACTGAAGGAAAGAATGCATCTCCAATCACTGTAATGAGTCAATCCCCAAGGTACCTTCCTCGGGGTCCTTGATGGTGTATACCTCATCGTGGAAAGAGATCCGGACTCTCTTCTTGGGTCCTCGTGGATCGGGCGGCGTGGGTGGGGGAGTCTCCACATCCTCGAGGAGACACTCCCCACAGATTTCTGGGAGACGCACAGAAATAGAGAGCAGTGTCGGTACCTTGTCGTCAGGAGCCCATGGGGGATTGGAAGTCCTTTCCTTCTAACCATCCGTATCCTGCCCCCTACTCGCCTGCTGCCCAGCAGGCATTCCTCCCTCCAGGTGGGACTTAGGAAGAGGTCACCATATGCTGTGCTCTGAATTCTGGCCCTCCCACACCCTGAGGTTCCGTGGGCTACAGCTTATATGGAGCAGAGACAGTACAGACACGCAACAGAGTGCCCTGAGCACGCGTGATGGCCTCAGTCAAATCCACTGAGCAGCCACACCTATCCTCTGTGCCCTGTTTCCCTGTCCTCCGGCCCTCCAGACGTTAGTGTGCCGCCACAGTGTTCCAAGTGGTTGAGTCCAAGGAGGGCCTGGTACCTAGGGGAGGACTGGATGCTTCTCAGCCGCTGGGCAGGTGATGAGGAACGGACCGCCTAGGGGCTCAGCTAGATGGCTAGCTGTGGGTGAAGCCACAGTGCAGGACAGTGGAGGGCCCTGAAATGTATGGTGCAGAAGGGACCGTCCAGAGTTGCCACCCTGATGAAGGATGGATCTGGGACAGGAACGTCGTCGTTTCCCTGTGGCCGGAGATCCCCCAGCCCCTGACACCAACCCACAGCCCCTGAGAAAAAGTCCTGAAGCCCTGAACCAAGAGCTGCCCTCACAGTCTCCAATCCCTCTGTGCCACTGTGTCTGTAGGGGAGAGCGAGGGCCACGAGACCAGCCTCAGTCCTCACTCACGTCTGTGTTTGGGGCCCTGACATCAACTAGGTGGTGGTTTCTGTCCAGTGGGGCCCTAGTGAAGGACCAGGAACGGGTAGCATGAGCCACGTTCCCTCACCTTTCTGCAAGGTCAGCACAAGGACCCATTGTCCTCTGATTTCACTGGTAGCCATTTCCCAAAGCCGTCCTGAAGGCCAGTTGTAGCCCAGGCTCCTGGGGTTCTGCTTGGCTCCCAAGCTGATTCAAACTCCCAACATTTTTCTGTTCAGCGTTCCTGGCGGAAAACATAGTCTCTTCCTTCCTAACATCTCAGAACCATGTTTCCTGGGGAGACCTGGAGGGACCCGTGTGTTCCAGAATGACCTAAGATCCATTCCTTCAGCTAGTAGACACTTTTTTCCTGTGCCCCTTGGTTCCAGTTTGAATGAGGATCTCATCGTGACTTGTGGACTTAAAAGGGGACGGACGGACGGCATAGAGGGAAATGGCTACCAGTGAAATCAGAAGACAATGTGTCTCAGCAGTTTTAAAAGCTTCGATTCTGTCTGTGCTAGTGTACGACAGAATGCATCTCCAATCACCGTAATGAGTCAATCCCCAAGGTACCTTCCTCGGTGTCCTCAATGGTGTAGACCTCATTGTGGAGGGAGAACCGGACTCTCTTCTTGCGGTGGCGTCGTCGTGGTCGTGGAGCGGGCGGCGTGGGTGGGGGAGTCTCCACATCCTCGAGGAGACACTCCCCACAGATTTCTGGGAGACGCACAGAAGTAGAGAACAGTGTCGGCACCTTGTCGTCAGGAGCCCATAGGGGGTTTGGAAGTCCATTCCCTCTAGTTCATCCGTCTCCTGCCCCTACTCGCCAGGTGCCCAGCAGGCATTCCTCCCTCCAGGTGGGACGTAGGAAGGAGTCACCATGTGCTTTGCTCTGAATTCCGCCCCCTCCCACACCCACAGGTTCCGTGGGCAACGACTTGTATGGAGCAGAGACAGGACAGAAACGCAAAAGAGCGCCGTGAGCACGCGTGATAGCCTCGGTCCCATCCCTTGAGCAGCCACACCTACCTGAGAGTGTTCCCCAGAACCCTCTGGGCCCTGTTTCCCTGCCCTCCGGCCTGGACGTTAGTGTGCCACCACAATGTCCCAAGTGATTGAGTCCAAGGAGTGCCTGGGACCTAGGGGAGGACTGGATGCTTGCCAGCTGCTCGGCAGGTGTTGAGGAAGGGAACGCCTAGGAACTCAGCTAGACATCTTGCTGTGGGTGAAGCCACAGTGCAGGACAGTGGAGGGCCCTAAACTATAGGGTGCCGAAGGGACCGTCCAGAGTTGCCACCATGATGAAGGATGAATCTGGGACAGGAAAGGCATCGTTTCCCTGTGCCTGGAGATCCCCCAGCCCCTGACCCCAACCCATGGCCCCTGAGAAAATGTCCTGAAGCCCTGAACCAAGAGCTGCCCTCACAGTCTCCAATCCCTGTGTACCACTGTGTCTGTAGCGGAGAGCGAGGGCCACGAGACCAGCTTTAGTCCTCACTCACCTCTGTGTTTGGGGCCCTGACATCAACTAGGTTGTGGTTTCTGCTCAGTAGGCCCATAGTGAAGGACCTGGAACGGGTTGCATGAGCCACGTACCCTCACCTCTCTGCAAGGTCAGCACAAGGACCCATTGTCCTCTTATTTCACTGGTAGTCATTTCCCAAGGCCGTCCTGAAGACCAGTTTTAGCCCAGGCTTCTGGGGTTCTGCTGGCTCTCAAGCTGATTCAAACTCCCAACATTTTTCTGTTCAGCGTTCCTGGCGGAAAACATAGTCTCTTCCTTCCTAACATCTCAGAACCATGTTTCGTGGGGACACCTGGAGGGACCCGTGTGTTCCAGAAAAACCTAAGATCCATCCCTTCAGCTAGTAGACACTTTTTTCCTGTGCCCCTTGGTTCCAGTTTGAATGAGGATCTCATCGTGACTTGTGGACTTAAAAGGGGACCGACGGACGACATAAAGGGAAATGGCTACCAGTGAAATCAGAGGACAATGTGTCTCAGCATTTTTAAAAGCTTCGGTTATGTCTGTACTACTGAAGGAAAGAATGCATCTCCAATCACTGTAATGAGTCAATCCCCAAGGTACCTTCCTCGGGGTCCTTGATGGTGTATACCTCATCGTGGAAGGAGATCCGGACTCACTTCTTGGGTCCTCGTGGATCGGGCGGCGTGGGTGGCGGAGTCTCCACATCCTCGAGGAGACACTCCCCACAGATTTCTGGGAGACGCACAGAAATAGAGAGCAGTGTCAGTACCTTGTCGTCAGGAGCCCATGGAGGATTGGAAGTCCTTTCCTTCCAGTCCATCCGTCTCCTGCCCCCTACTCGCCTGCTGCCCAGCAGGCATTCCTCCCTCCAGGTGGGACTTAGGAAGAGGTCACCGTGTGCTGTGCTCTGAATTCTGGCCCTCCCACACCCAGAGGTTCCGTGGGCTACAGCTTATATGGAGCAGAGACAGTACAGACACACAACAGAGTGCCCTGAGCACGCGTGATGGCCTCAGTCAAATCCACTGAGCAGCCACACCTACCCTCTGTGCCCTGTTTCCCTGTCCTCCGGCCCTCCAGACGTTAGTGTGCCGCCACAGTGTTCCAAGTGGTTGAGTCCAAGGAGGGCCTGGTACCTAGGGGAGGACTGGATGCTTCTCATCCGCTGGGCAGGTGATGAGGAACGGACCGCCTAGGGACTCAGCTAGATGGCTAGCTGTGGGTGAAGCCACAGTGCAGGACAGTGGAGGGCCCTGAAATGTAGGGTGCAGAAGGGACCGTCCAGAGTTGCCACCATGATGAAGGATGGATCTGGGACAGGAACGTCATCGTTTCCCTGTGGCCGGAGATCCCCCAGCTCCTGACACCAACCCACAGCCCCTGAGAAAAAGTCCTGAAGCCCTGAACCAAGAGCTGCCCTCACAGTCTCCAATCCCTCTGTGCCACTGTGTCTGTAGGGGAGAGCGAGGGCCACGAGACCAGCCTCAGTCCTCACTCACGTCTGTGTTTTGGGGCCCTGACATCAACTAGGTGGTGGTTTCTGCCCAGTGGGCCCATAGTGAAGGACCAGGAACGGGTAGCATGAGCCACGTACCCTCATCTCTCTGCAAGGTCAGCACAAGGACCCATTGTCCTCTGATTTCACTGGTAGCCATTTCCCAAGGCCGTCCTGAAGGCCAGTTGTAGCCTAGGCTCCTGGGGTTCTGCTTGGCTCCCAAGCTGATTCAAACTCCCAACATTTTTCTGTTCAGCGTTCCTGGCGGAAAACATAGTCTCTTCCTTCCTAACATCTCAGAACCATGTTTCCTGGGGAGACCTGGAGGGACCCGTGTGTTCCAGAATGACCTAAGATCCATCCCTTCAGCTAGTAGACACTTTTTTCCTGTGCCCCTTAGTTCCAGTTTGAATGAGGATCTCATCGTGACTTGTGGACTTAAAAGGGGACGGACGGACGGCATAGAGGGAAATGGCTACCAGTGAAATTAGAAGACAATGTGTCTCAGCAGTTTTAAAAGCTTCGATTATGTCTGTGCTAGTGAACGACAGAATGCATCTCCAATCACTGTAATGAGTCAATCCCCAAGGTACCTTCCTCGGTGTCCTCAATTGTGTAGACCTCATTGTGGAGGGAGAACCAGACTCTCTTCTTGCGGTGGCATCGTCGTGGTCGTGGATCGGGCGGCGTGTGTGGGGGAGTCTCCACATCCTCGAGGAGACACTCCCCACAGATTTCTGGGAGAAGCACAAAAATAGAAAACAGTGTCGGCACCTTCTCGTCAGGACCTCATAGGGGGATTGGAAGTCCATTCCTTCTAGTCCATCCGTCTCCTGCCCCTACTCGCCAGCTGCCCAGCAGGCATTCCTCCCTCCATGGGACTTAGGAAAGAGTCACCATGTGCTGTGCTCTGAATTCAGACCCCTCCCACACCCACAGGTTTCGTGGACAACGGCTTGTATGGAGCAGAGACAGGACAGAAACGCAACAGAGCGCCGTGAGCACGTGTGATAGCCTCGGTCACATCCATTGAGCAGCCACACCTACCCGAGAGTGTTCCCCAGAACCCTCTGTGCCCTGTATCCCTGCCCTCCGGTCTAGACGTTAGTGTGCCACCACAATGTCCCAAGTGATTGAGTCCAAGGAGTGCCTGGGACCTAGGGGAGGACTGGATGCTTCCCAGCTGCTCGGCAGGTGTTGAGGAAGGGACTGCCTAGGAACTCAGCTAGACAGCTGGCTGTGTGTGAAGCCACAGTGGAGGAGAGTGGAGGGCCCTGAAATATAAGGTGCCGAAGGCACCGTCCAGAGTTGCCACCCTGATGAAGGATGCATCTTGGACAGGAAAGGTGTCGTTTCTCTGTGGCCAGAGATCCCCCAGCCCCTGACACCAACCCATGGCCCCTGAGATAAGGTCCTGAAGCCCTGAACCAAGAGCTGCCCTCACAGTCTCCAATCCCTCTGTGCCACTGTGTCTGTAGGGGAGAGCGAGGGCCATGAGAGCAGCCTCAGGCCTGACTCACCTCTGTGTTTGGAACCCTGACATCAACTAGGTGGTGGTTTCTGCCCAGGGGGCCCTAGTGAATGACCAGGAAGGGGTAGCATGAGCCACGTTCCCTCACCTCTCTGCAAGGTCAGCACAAGGACCCATTGTCCTCTGATTTCACTGGTAGCCATTTCCCAAGGCCGTCCTGAAGGCCAGTTGTAGCCCAGGCTCCTGGGTTTCTGCTTGGCTCCCAAGCTGATTCAAACTCCCAACATTTTTCTGTTCAGCGTTCCTGGCAGAAAACATAGTCTCTTCCTTCCTACCCATCACAGAACCATGTTTCCTGCAGAGACCTGGAGGGACCCGATGTTCCAGAAAGAACTAAGATCCATCCTTTCAGCTACTAGACACGTTTTTCCTGTGCCCCTTACTTCCAGTTTGAATGAGAATCTCATAGTGACGTCTGAATTTAAAAGGGGACGGATGGACGTCATAAAGGGAAATGGCTACCAGTGAAATCAGAGGACAATGTGTCTCAGCCTTTTTAAAAGCTTCGGTTATCTGTATACTGAAGGAAAGAATGTGTCTCCAATCAACCTAATGAGTCAATCCCCAATGTACCTTCCTCGGGGTCCTTGATGGTGTATACCTCATCGTGGAAAGAGATCCGGACTCTCTTCTTGGGTCTTCGTGGATCGGGCGGCGTGGGTGGGGGAGTCTCCACATCCTCGAGGAGACACTCCCCACAGATTTCTGGGAGACGCACAGAAATAGAGAGCAGTGTCGGTACCTTGTCGTCAGGAGCCCATGGGGGATTGGAAGTCCTTTCCTTCTAGTCCATTCGTCTCCTGCCCCTACTCGCCTGCGGCCCAGCAGGCATTCCTCCCTCCAGGTGGGACTTAGCAAGAGGTCACCATGTGCTGTGCTCTGAATTCCGGCCCTCCCACACCCAGAGGTTCCCTGAGCAACAGCTTATATGGAGCAGAGACAGGACAGACAAGCAACAGAGTGCCCTGAGCATGCGTGATGGCCTCGGTCACATCCATTGAGCAGCCACACCTACCCTCTGTGCCCTGTTTCCCTGCCCTCCGGCCCTCCGGACCTTAGTGTGCCACCACAGTGTTCCAAGTGGTTGAGTCCAAGGAGGGCCTGGTACCTAGGTGAGGACTCGATGCTTCCCAGCCGCTCGGCAGGTGTTGAGGAATGTACTGCCTAGGGACTCAGGTAGACGGCTAGCTGTGGGTGAAGCCACAGTGCAGGACAGTGGAGGGCCCTGAAATGTAGGGTGCAGAAGGGACCGTCCAGAGTTCCCACCCTGATGAAGGATGGATCTGGGACAGGAACGTCATCGTTTCCCTGTGGCCGGAGATCCCCAGCCCTGACACCAACCCACAGCCCTTTGGAAAAGGTCCTGAAGCCCTGAACCAAGAGCTTCCCTCACAGTCTCCAATCCCTCTGTGCCACTGTGTCTGTAGGGGAGAGCGAGGGCCACGAGACCAGCCTCAGTCCTCACTCACGTCTGTGTTTGGGGCCCTGACATCAACTAGGTGATGGTTTCTGCCCAGTGGGGCCCTAGTGAAGGACCAGGAACGGGTAGCATGAGCCACGTTCCCTCACCTCTCTGCAAGGTCAGCACAAGGACCCATTGTCCTCTTATTTCACTGGTAGCCATTTCCCAAGGCCGTCCTGAAGGCCAGTTGCAGCCCAGGCTCCTGGGGTTCTGCTTGGCTCCGAAGCTGATTCAAACTCCCAACATTTTTCTGTTCAGCGTTCCTGGCGGAAAACATAGTCTCTTCCTTCTTACCCATCTCAGAACCATGTTTCCTGGGGAGACCTGGAGGGACCTGTGTGTTCCAGAAAGCCCTAAGATCCATTCCTTCAGCTACTAGACACTTTTTTCCTGTGCCCCTTGGTTCAGTTTGAATGAGGATCCATCGTGACTTGTGGACTTAAAAGGGGACCGACGGACGACATAAAGGGAAATGGCTACCAGTGAATTCAGAGGACAATGTGTCTCAGCATTTTTAAAAGCTTCGGTTATGTCTGTGCTAGTGAACGACAGAATGCGTCTCCAATCACCGTAATGAGTCAATCCCCAAGGTACCTTCCTCGGTGTCCTCAATGGTGTAGACCTCATTGTGGAGGGAGAACCGGACTCTCTTCTTGCGGTGGCGTCGTCGTGGTCGTGGAGCGGGCGGCGTGGGTGGGGGAGTCTCCACATCCTCGAGGAGACACTCCCCACAGATTTCTGGGAGACGCACAGAAATAAAAAACAGTGTCGGCACCTTCTCGTCAGGACCTCATAGGGGGATTGGAAGTCCATTCCTTCTAGTCCATCCATCTCCTGCCCCTACTCGCCAGCTGCCCAGCAGGCATTCCTCCCTCCATGGGACTTAGGAAAGAGTCACCATGTGCTGTGCTCTGAATTCCGCCCCCTCCCACACCCACAGGTTCCGTGGTCAACGGCTTGTATGGAGCAGAGATCGGACAGAAACGCAACAGTGCGCCGTGAGCACGCGTGATAGCCTCGGTCACATCCATTGAGCAGCCACACCTACCCGAGAGTGTTCCCCAGAACCCTCTGTGCCCTGTATCCCTGCCCTCCGGTCTAGACGTTAGTGTGTCACCACGGTGTCCCAAGTGATTGAGTCCAAAGAGTGCCTGGGACCTAGGGGAGGACTGGATGCTTCCCAGATGCTCGGTAGGTGTTGAGGAAGGGACAGCCTAGGGAAAGCTAGACAGCTGTCTGTTTGTGAAGCCACAGTGGATGAGAGTGGAGGGCCCTGAAATATAGGGTGCCGAAGGCACCGTCCAGCTTGCCACTGTGATGAGGGATGGATCTGGGAGAGGAAAGGCGTCATTTCCCTGTGGCCGGAGATCCCTTAGCTCCTCACACCATCCCACAGCCCCTCCTAAAATTCCTGAAGCCCTGATCCAAGAGCTTCCCTCACAGTCTCCAATCCCTCTGTGCCACTGTGTCTGTAGGGGAGAGCTAGGGCCACGAGATCAGCCTCAGTCCTCACTCACCTCTGTGTTTGGGGCCCTGACATCAACTAGGTGGTGGTTTCTGCCCAGTGGGGCCCTAGTGAAGTACCAGGAATGCGTAGCATGAGCCACGTTCCCTCACTTCTCTGCAAGGTCAGCAGAAGGATACATTGTCCTCTGATTTCACTGGTAGCCTTTTCCCAAGGCCGTCCTGAAGGCCAGTTGCAGCCCAGGCTCCTGGGGTTCCGCTTGGCTCCCAAGCTGTTTCAAACTCCCCACAGTCGCATAGGACCTGGCCGAGAACTCGCTTGCCTTGAGCTCGCCAGTCCCGAGGAGCAGTCGATGGTACAAACGGACATGTCGGTGGCCATATGGGCTGGGAGTGGTTGGTTTCATGAATGTGACGGATAATGCTGAGTTTTCCGCTTTTGCCGTGCAGACTGCTCTGAGGAGGCTGGATGGAAGTGAGGCTACCCTTGCTGGCGTGAGTCCCTCCCTGTTCTCTCATTCTTCGCAAGCATCCCCTGTCTACTCTCAGGTCTCTTGATCCCCTCTGGGGACTGTAGGTTTAGCGGACAGTCTCCTGTCTCCCTCCCTAGGCCGGGCTTGGAGAACCCAGCCCAGCAGTACCTTTGAGAGCAGCAGACAGTCCACTGTGCAGCTGCCGTGTGTTCTGTCCACCCACCCGGTGGCACAGCCCGTTCCCATGCACTCCCAGGCATCAAGCAGACGGCCCGGGAAACCCTGCACATCAACCCATGAGACCACCCCGCTATCCTCCAGTGTCTCTCCTTCTAAGAACAGCTGCATTTCAACCTCTGAGCTTTCCTCTCCGATTTTGTCATGTCCATCGGGAAGAGGAGACCAGCAATTCGTTCCCCTCAAATGTGGTGCCTGGGTCGCACCAAGATTCTCCTGATGCAGGGACAGCAGTGTGGCGTGTGACCTGTGTGTTGTCCCTGTAGGACTGTGTCCGAAATGGGCATTCAGAAAGAGTATGGTTTTCTGAACGTCAGAGCGCTTTAAGGAAGGCAGCTTCCCCACGAAATCCCAATGAAATCACCCAGACAAACGAACAAACACAGGCATCCAACCAGGAGGGGGAATCAGAGGGTGGAGAGGAAAAGCCAAAGAGAAGAAGCTGATCTCTGTGAAAGGGAGGCAGCCAGCTCCAGAGAAGAGAATTGAGAAAATCGATAGGCACATACCTGTACAACAGCAGTTAAGATTCTATATCGTGGGGACCTTTAGTCCTGTTCACCCAACCACCAGGGGCTTGGCTCACAGAGTGACAGTTGAAATGGAACGTTCGATGCATGTCATCAGGTCACCGTGGCGATGGCTCATGACAGAACTCTGAGGGTGAAGGCATCCCTGCACACTGCGGGGTCATGGAGGGAAGGGGTTGGGGGAGGGGTCGATGGATGATGGGCAATTAAGGCACTCGTTGTGGTCAGCTCTGAGTGGTGCAGAGAAGTGATGAGTCCCTGAGTTGTGCTGCAGAATGCAATACTGCGCTGTATGTTAACTACTTGCATTTTTGGACATTAAAAAAAGAGACTCCTGAGGGCACCTAGGAGACTGAAATGTTCATTATCCTATCTGCTACTCTGGAAAACTCCTATTTTTATGAGATTGTTTCACAAAGTCTCTCCAAGAGTTCTTGGGTGGCTCAGTGACTTAAGTGTTGGCCATCGGCTCAGGTCCTGCTCTTGGAGTCCGGGATCAATCTTATCATCAGGCTCCCTGCTCAGGGGGAGTGCTGCTCCCTCTGCCCCTCCCCCATGTCCTGCCTGCTCTGTCGATAAAGGACCCTGCAATTACACTACTGGGTATTTACCCCAGAGATACAGATGGAGTGAAGAGAAGGCCCATCTCTACCCCAGTGTTTATAGCAGCAGTGGCCACGGTTGCCAAACTGTGGAAAGAACCAGGATGCCCCCCCTTCAACAGACGAATGGATAAGGAAGATGTGGTCCATATACGCTATGGAGTAGGATGCCTCCATCACAAAGGATGAATACCCAACTTCTGTAGCAACATGGACGGTCCTGGAAGAGATTATGCTGAGTGAAATAAGTCAAGCAGAGAGAGTCAATTACCATAGGGTTTCACTTCTTTGTGGAGCATAACAAGTAACATGGAGGACATGGGGAGATGGAGAGGAGAAGGGAGTTGAGAGACATTGGAAGGGGAGGTGAACCATGAGAGACTATGGACTCTGAAAAACAACCTGAGGGTTTTGAAGGGGTGGGGGGTGGGAGGTTGCGGGAGCCAGGTGGTGGGTATTAAGGAGGGCACGTATTGCATGAAGCATCAGGTGTGGTGCAAAAACAATGAATACTGTTTCGCCGAAAAGATAGAAAATAGCTAAGTAATTTAAAAAGTAGTAAAATATGTAAAGGGCTTCCTGCAGAGCTCCCCTCCCTAGGAAGGCCCTGTGTGCCTTCCAGGAGCCCCTTGGAGCCAAGGGTTCCTAGTATTGTCTGTGGAGCGGACTGCCTGAGCCATGAGCTAAGGATGCAAACATATGTCTGTCATTTTTCAGTGAGCTGCATTAATGTGGATTGCAAGGTGCCCTTTCTGCAGGGGACAGAGAGATACCTTTGAAAACCCTGAATTCTCTGTGCGCATCCGATTTCATAGGCCCTTAGTGCACGGACCTCCCTCTTGCCTGCCCCCCATCCTCCATTTCTGGTCTGCAGGGAGGGTCACACTTTGTGAACAGTGGGTCATCTCCAGCACCGGATGGCACCTCCGGGGCCTGCATACATGGCACGCACATGTGGTGTCCCTGCATGGACACAGAGGATGAGGCAGCTGACAGCTGGGTAGGACCCTGCTGCCGAGGTCAGTCTGTGCACTCTGGAGTGTTTGGACCCAAAACCTCTCTGCTGGTTTCACCCCTTGTGCGTGCACTCCTGGGAGCTTGGCATGCAGGGGGCCACATCCATCTTAAGTCCCTGCGGGCCTGGCCACTGCCATCTGGTCTCTTGGGAAGTGACCGTCAGGAAATCCTTGGCAACAACCCAGGGGATAGTAGGCATTTACAGGCAGCAAATATAATGTGATTTCTTTACAACAGTTTCTACCTGGGGCACCTGGGTTTCTCAGTCGCTTAAGAAGTTGCCTTCGCCTCAGGTCCAGGCCCTGGGATCCAGCCCCAGTCAAGCTCCCTGCTCAGGGAAGGGGCACCTGCTTCTCCCTTGCCTCGGCCTGTTGCTCGGCCTACTTGGGAGCGTTTTCTCTCTCTCTGCCAAAGAAGTGAGTAACATCGTTACAATATAAATCAAGTTAATAGAAATGATACGTAAATAAAGATATTTTATGAGTTCTGCAATGTCATACGATGGGAGGGGGAATAAAACCAAACTACTAACAGCATGTATTTACACACGACAATACAGTCGTCATGCTGCTTCAGGTAACACAATTCTACCCTTTGGCCCAATTGATATCTAAATAGATCATTTTTCTGGCACAGTTTTGGAAACCTCTCTTAATGGTGTTCTGAAAATGCGTGCTTTTAAGAAGTTAAGTTTTGAATAATACCCAGTCACCTCTGTCCTTCTGGCAAATGTCGGATAACAATTAATTGGAGTTAACAACTTGGCGAGGGTTTCCTTGGTGGTGGTGGTGTGAAGACAAGTCTAGCTATTTCAAGTATCTTAGAGACAACAATGGAGAAAATTGGATGGATTTCTGGCATTCTGTCAAAATAGATTTTTTTTTTTAAGATTTTACTTACTTATTTGACAGAAATCACAAGCAGAGGCAGGCAGAGAGAGAGAGGAGGAAGCAGGCTCCCTGCTGAGCAGAGAGCCTAACATGGGGCTTGATCCCCAGACCCTGGGATCATGACCTGAGCCAAAGGCAGAGGCTTTAACCCCCTGAGCCACCCAGATGCCCCTTGATTCTTTTTTTTTTTTTTAAGATTTTATTTATCCATTTGAGAGAGAGAAAGTGCAGCAGACAGAGGGAGAAGCAGGCCACCTGCGGACCAAGGAAACCGATGCAGGATTCGATATCAAGACTTTGGAATCGTGATCCAAGTCCATGAACCACCCAGGCATCTCTGATTTGGTTCTTCTTACGTCTTGTATGATCCTGTTACCATCCTCCTACTTTACTTTCTCAACACTGTGTGTGTGTGTGTGTAAGCTCCTTCAATGTCCTTATCTACTAATGATGCCATCAGTTTCACATCCAGACTCATTTCTATTGATTCTCTCTTCATTAGAGATCACACATTTCTGTTTGTTTGCATGTCTCAGGACTTTTAGATTTGATGCCAGACATTGTAAATTTTATTCTATGGGTTACTGTTACTTTGTATCCCTCTAAAATGTATTATCTTTGTTCTGGGATGCATTTAAGTTGGAAACACTTCAAGCTCTTTGATACTTCTGTTTAACGTTTTTAGGAGACTCCCAGAAAGTCTCTGGTCTAAAGTTACTCTGGACTTACTCCTGCAGTGGTGCCTTCGGAGTGCTTTGCCAGATGTCCCACGTGTCAGGAGACCTTTCCACTCCAGATGGGTGAAATACAAATTCTCTCCAGCCTGTGTATTCTGAAGATTGCTTTGATACTCCTTTCTTGGGGTCCATCTCCCAACCTCGGGTCGTTTCCTTCTGCCCACGCAGTGGGCAGTCACACCCAACAGAACTCCAGAACTCTCCCTCTCTTTGCAGCTCCTCAAATCCTAGTTCAGCCATCACGTCCCAAATGAGAGTCTGTGGATTTCTTTTCTCCCCAAGAGAAGTGTTTATAACTTCATCTCCAGTTTTTCAGCTTTTCACTTTACCTAGCATTATGGCATGTATCTGTTTTATTTTGTATTATTCCTTGAGGCTTACAAGTTACCTCTCAATAAATTGCAAGCCCCTTGAGAGCAGAATCCATGACACACCCTTTTCAAAGTCCCCACTGCACATCACAAAATGTGTAGTGTGCACACGGTTCATCATAAAGGTCAATGGAATGAATGAATAAAGGCATTTGTCATATGTCCTCATTAATTAATGTGGGAGAATTTGGGCCTCTAACATTGCAGGAAAATGAAATACATTTTCCAATAGTTGCCTTTGCTCAACTTTCTCCCCCTCAGTCTTTCTGCATAATTTCACCAGTGACAGGAAGGAGGGCATAATAAGCACATTCATTAAATTTGTAGAGGATTCCAAATCCAAAGGGAATCGTAATCTCAAAATATAAGATTAGGGTTAATTCTGTCCTTGGCAAGTAGGATGAGCAATCACAAAGTAAGTAAAATTAAATGAAACTACAAGGTATTAAATTTTAGAAAGAAATTAAGCCACCTGCCATGATAGAGATGGTTGGAACCACGTAAGATTGTAGAAGCTATAGTGAATCACAAGCTGAAAATGTGTCAAAAATGAAATTTCCTGTTGTTATAAGATGCTTTGTAAAAGTGGCAAAGATAATTATCCTTTTACAGTCATAATTGTACAACCCTTATAAAATCCTGTGGCAGTTTTTGAGGTCTGTTTTTGATAGCATTAGCAAATAAAGGGTTTTAAGATGAAAGCTATTAAATTGTTGCAAATGGAACCCATGAAGAGAACTTATTCCCTTTTTCCCTTTTGCTCTTTTATTTTTCTGCAAGAACAAGGTGCATGTACAGAAAATTAGCTTCCTGTAACAAAGAAAACATTCAAACAAAAAGGAAAAACCACTGCCTATAACTGAAACCAAAGCACTAGCATTAGCGTTGGGAGACAGTAAGTGAGAAACATGACACACTATTATGAACATTGACTAGCATTTAAGTGGGGGCTGCACTGACCTCTTCCAGGCATGCAAAAGAGTGTCTATCATTCAAATAGCTTTTTTAACTTTTCAGTATATCATAAATATAATATCTAAACCTCACAGTGAATTTGTGAAATATTATTTCCATTGTACATATGACAAAATTGAGTAGTTTTTTTAAAAACTTTTTATAAGGATTTATTTAGTTATCTGAAAGAGAGAGTGTTGGGGGTAGGGCAGAGGGAAAGAATCTCAAGAAGACTCCTTACTGAGTGTAGAGTCCAATGCGGGGCTCGATCTCACAACCCTGAGATCATGACCTGAGCTGAAATCAAGAATCAGATGCTCAACTGACTGAGCCACCCAAGCCTCCCTAAAATTGAGTGATTTTGAAGACATGAACCCCATTTTAAGTCAGGTGGCTAAGCAGCATAGTCTAGACAGAAATAGTAACCTGTACAATACTGTGTCAAATGAACAGTAATCCCAAATAAATATGGTATAATATTTTGAAAGCACCAATGTGCTATGAAATGGAAGATGGTAAATATTATTTTCTGTGGCCTGGAGATTGGACCCTCCTGAAAAAGTACTCTTAGGAATTCCCATGAATTCCTTCAGTATTCAGGGGAAAAGAAAATGTATTAGTTATTTTCCAGATTGTGACACTAAGAAACCCAAAACGTTTGTCTTTCATGAGCTTTCTTCTTGGGGGTAAGTTGAGCATTAATATTATAAGCTTACAGTGCTGCCAACTCCTTCCCTATTGTGCATGGGTCAGTGATTTCAGTGACTGTGCCACCTCCAATCACTTATTTATTGTTAGGTTGTTTTATATTCCTCTTTAGAAATGATAAGTTGGAGTACGCAGGTGGCTCAGTCCGTTAAGCATCTGACTTGATTTCAGCTCAGGTCACAATTCAGGTCGTGAGATCACGTCCCACAGTCGGCTCCACGCTCAGCACAGAGTCTGCTTTGAGATTCTCTCTCTCCCTCGCCCTTTGCTCCTCCCCACACCACATGTGCTCATGCTCTCTCAAATAATAAATCAATAAATCTTGAAAAACAAACAAACAAAAACCAAAACAAACAAAAAGAATGTTAAGTTAATGACAGGGTCCCTTGAATTTCATGTTGAAGATTTGGACCCAAAAAAGGATAATGAAATTGATGTGGACTTGGAAGAATTATGCTTTGTAAGCAGACTGTCCGTGAGAACAGAAGGGAAAGAGGAGGGAATTAGCACAGAGGCTGTTTGGTAGATGGACCGTGAGTGAGTGTCCACCCAAGGTGGATGCTTTCTCTGGGAGTCCCCGGAGCAGATCAGCTGCTCCAAGGTGTGGATCGGACATGAGACTTGGGTCTGGACAGATGGGGCAGTGGAATATGTTCTGGATCCGAGGGCTTTCATGCAGCTGCTGTGGGAACCCCACTTCTCAGAGTCCTTTCCTGTCCTTTCTGTGTGTGCCTGCAGTTTTTCTTCACCAAAGAGAATTTTGCTGGCTTGGAAGTGTCTGACGACAGCATAATAGGTTGATAAATTAGGCTTCGTTAACTCAATAGAATATTTTTGGCAAAGAGAGGCTGTTCTGTAGCCACTTCTCATATTTATCTCCTGGCTTGACAAATCCCGAACAGGTAAAGAAAGACATATTCCACATAGTTACTATTCAAAAGTCTTGTCCCGTGAGCCTAAAATTGCCTTTTGTAGGATAACAAGTGCGATCATGTGAAGGAATTTGGTCATTCAGTTGACTGACCACCACTGGTGTGAAATTATATGACCCTAGAAAGCCTTTTCTGTCATTTTACCATGCTCTGCAGCTTGGGAAATTCTGGGGTTGGCGGGGGGGAATTCCTAGGTCTGTCTGGAAACATAAACTTATAACAGTCTGGAAATGAAAGAGACCCGGAGATCATTTTATTCCCTCATTCTACAGATGAGGGTACTGTATCACACACAGGGTGCCTCACTCGGAATGTTCTGGAGGGTACTAGTGTCGCCACTGTTCTGTCCTGGCTTCTCTGGAGAGATGTTGGTCTTTCACAGTGGAAGCCAGCAAACCTCTTTATAGGTCTCTCTCTATTCACGAAGCCTGGGAATCCATCTCTGTCCTCCTCATTGCTCTCCATTGCCTCCCAGGAAACCCAAAGGTCCCTTTGCCACTGGCCCCTGGGCCTCACTGGCTGTTTGTTTAAGTCAGCATCCCTATGGCAATAGGTCCTGTTCAGAGTCAGGTGCGGTTAATGCTTTATTATTTTCTAGTTATGATGTTTGTGATGCTAATTGTTTATAGCAACAGACAGTAGAAGCCTATGCAGACTTTATTTTGACAATCTGGAATTTGACAGGAATAAACGGAAGACACATTTTGAGGATAAAAGACCAGCAGTTTAATCTTGGTGTCACGGGTGTCAAGGTGGTCATAAAAATTGAAGGTTTCTTACCAAAAGTGGCTTTGTGGGGAAGAGCCCAGCTTCTGACTTTCACCCACTTTATTTGGTATAAGGCCATATGAAACGTGGTAGAATGACCCTCAAGCAGGGAGTATATCCATGCATTTATATGGTCAAATTGGAAGGGGTCGAATCAAACTAGTGATGCAATAAACTGAATAAAGTGAGTATTTTCTTAACAAAAAGCGATGCCAGAAATGGGAGAGAGGAAGTAAGAAGAAAAGGCTTGTATAAATAACTGGAATTCTGAGAGCTTATCACCAAATAGTCATGTTGTCCTACAGAGAAAATAAAATGCAGAGAAAAGAAGAGGGAAAAAAGTACATGTGTCACAGCACACGGTCTCACCAAGGGTTACTGAAACCCACGATGAATAACCAAGGTCAATGTAGACTACCAATGCTGCATCATAAGTCAATGTAGACTACCAATACTGCAAAGAGAGGAGTTTCAAACATTACCCTCTTCAACTTTAGGCTACAGTAAACGCTTAATGTTATTTGTGGTTTTGCTTGACATTTGTTGAGCAGGAATACTATTAATTCCTATTATTTATTGATTATCATGGGCTAGGTGATTTATGCATTACGTTTGCCATGACCACACAAGATGTGTATTTTTTTTGCAGGAGAGCATGTGATTTGTAATTGATGGAATCAGATGGATCTATCCGGTTCCCAGGCTAACGCCCTTTTCAGGACACCAGAGCTTCCTTAGGTGTGTTCCGTAGTGTTTACAAACACTAATGTGTGTGAATCACTGGGGGTGTTTCTGACAGGCTCCGTGCTGATGTCCGTGCTGGTGACCATGGGGACCACACTTAGCACACTCACCACAAGTAGCAAAGTTCTAGAGTGCAGTATTTCCAGAGTATTTCTATAGATATGATTAAAACAAAAAACATACTCTTAGCAAAACAGGGAAGACGGGGCTAAGCAGGACTGAACTGATCTTCTTACAGGTCTTCTTGGAGTCTTGAACTTGCTCATGTACATTGGGAACTGAGAGGAAAAGAGCATATATCCCATCTTTCAAATCTGTTTGGCTGCAGAAATTTTTTTCTCATAAAGCATACCTCAGGATCAGCCTTCACTTTCAAAGTATTGCTTTCCATCAGGTTGTTTCAAGGGAATGCCTTTTCTGGAAAATACTGAAACAAAGACTTGGCAGCAGTCAGAAGGGGGTAAAATTATATGACCGTTACGATGCCTCGTGGTTACTGGAGTTGGGAAAGGATGGAGGGGCATGAGGAGGAGACAAGGATGAATAAAGTGGGACTTGTGCCTTCAAGGAGAGCTCAGCCTGGTGAAAATACATGTAGAAAATCCACTGCAGGGCAGGATGAAATGAATTCTAAATGTAGGTTTAAAAATAAAAAAACAGGGGCGACTGGGTGGCTTAGTGGGTTAAAGCCTCTGCCTTCGGCTCAGGTCATGATCTCAGGGTCCTGGGATCGAGCCCCGCATCGGGATCTCTGCCCAGCAAGAAGCCTGCTTCCTCCTCATTCTCTCTGCCTGCCTCTCTTCCTGCTTGTGATCTCTGTCTGTCAAATAAATAAATAAAATCTGAAAAAATAAATAAAATAAAAATAAAAAAAAAACATGCAGCGAGAAATAGAGAAGGTAACTGTTTGTTCTAAGCTTTTGTTAGTAGTATTGAATTCTTGTTTTTTTCCTGTATCTGATGCTTCCTTTAGTGAAATCCTTAGATCTTGTGGAAATTGCTTGTTTAGGGTCAGAACATTTTCCAGATTGAGCATTTTCCTGCATTAGAACTCTGGCCTTTCCCGACTTCTCCATGGGGGCCAGGCCAGAACATCAGTGATTTTTTTTTTCTCCCAAGAACGTGTCCTGCATGATTTTACACATCAGTGTTCTGAATTTCTTCTTCAATTCAGCTATTTTATGGGGGGGGGGGGGGGCGGGGAGTGGTGAGGACTTGGATCATTCCAGAGGGGGAGATCTGGGGCAGTCGGTAGCAAAGGGCACTCTGCATTACCACCTGCATGTGGCACCCTTGGGTGGCCATTAGAAAGGGCTTTGTTGGGGCACCTGGGTGGCTCAGTGGGTTAAAGCCTCTGCCTTCGGGTCCTTGGGATCGAGCCCCGCATCGGGCTCTCTGCTCGGTGGAGAGCCTGCTTCCTCCTCTCTCTCTGCCTGCCTCTCTGCCTGCTTGTGATCTCTGACAAATAAATAAATAAAATCTTTTAAAAAGGGTGGGGGGGCTTTGTTTGTCCTAGCCCCAATTCCCTTGGATCTGATCTCAGAAGTCTCAAATAAATGCATCTATGTCGCTCTTTTGTCAGCCAGAGCTAAGAACTCTGGTTCTTCCAGACAGAGACAGCCACAGGATCTTTGCTTTCAAATGGAAAGTCTGGTTGTATGATTGCTGACCTATTCAGTATGTAGAAGAGTTGTATAAACCCCATGTTCCAAGAGGAATCATGAAATTTTGCTGTCAGCTTTGCTGCTGTAGCTCTTCTCTTTCTAGATCACTCTGTCATTCCATCACTTTTTCCTCCTCAGGGTCTAGAATCATTTGTTTTCAGTTTACCTATTCTTTTGGACATTTAGCTTTCTTTTGATCCGATTCTGTCTCTTATGGCACCTCCTTTTCTCTTAAAAATTGCCATGATAAACAGCAAACAAACCACAAATGTGGTATCTATCGCCTCATTTTTTTAAAGATTTTATTCATTTATTTGACAGAGAGACACAGCGAGAGAGGGAACACAAGCAGGGGGAGTGGTAGAGGGAGAAGCAGGCTCCCCACCGAGCAGGGAGCCCAAGGCAGGACTCGATCCCAGGTTCCTGGGATCATGACCTGAGCCAAAGACAGATGCTAAATGACTGAGCCACCTAGGCATCCCAGTATCAACTCATTTTTAAAGTGTTTTTTGATTAAAAAAAAATTAAAAAAAATAATAAAGTGGTTTTTGGATTTTAGAGCATTCTGGTTTAATAGTTGATGATGAAGTTCTTGAACCTAAGTCAGGTTCGGTGGGGTGAGGAGGTTCGGAGCCGACGACTAAAGAAAGAATTCTTAAGACGTCGTTGGTGCAAAATGGTGGTTTATTAAAGCACGGGGACAGGACCCGTGGGCAGGAAGAGCTGCTGCCCCGGGTTGTAAGGGTGGGCATGTTATATACCCTGCAGTTGGGGGGAGGTGGTGAAGGGATGGGAGGCTTCAACAGAGTTCTCACATGTTAGGGAGGGCCTACAAGGTGCCGGGGTGGAGTCCTTGCCCTTATGGCTTGATCGGTGTCGTCTTTAGGTCAGGCATTAACGTCAAGATAGTTGGGAGATTCTTGGTGGGGTATTATGATCCGGCTATCATTTACATTCCCTTCTACCTCAGTCTCCTCCAGTTTATGGTGGGAGGGGGACATTAGGGCTTCAGGAACCGAGAGTTATTTGCCTCTGGAAATTTGTGTTATTGATACGGTAACCTCCCTGTTTAGGTCTCTAGGACATCTGTAGAGCAAGGGAGATTCCTGTTCTGCAGGATTGCGATCCCTGCAGGTTAACTATTTATCGTTTTATGGCGATCAGGGGTGCCTGAGGAATGCTACACATATGGAGGGGAGCAGGTGAAGAGGGGGTGCAAGGCGCCAGCTTTTACTTTGTCCTCAGCCAGCCTCCTGCTCCCTCATCAATAGTCACAAAAGCTCTGTATTAAAACATGTTGAACATGCTTGGAGGGTACAGCTGACCCCCATGGCATTTTCGGATTTAGTAATTTTTATTTTGGCCACATGTGGTTCCTCTCAGATTCAATGAAAGTTCGTGGCACCTAGATCCGAATGGTTCCAAAGGCCATGGGTGAACCTAGACAGTACCAGTGTCTCTCTGTATCCATATGACTTTGTAGTCCTCTGGTGATCTGAGTGTAATCAGTAATGCCTATGGCATAGAAAATTTAATTCTTTGTGAAAAATGGCCATCAAGTGAAAGAAATAATTTTAACAAAATACGAAAATATGTTTAACTTGTGGTATGAGGATATACACAGGAAACACGTGATTTCCTATGAAAATGTGATGCAGAAAAAGGCACCTGAATAAACATCTCAGTAATCTCAATTTGAGGGACTCAGGGATGTTAGCCTCAGGAGTGTGTTACCCACCTTTCCGTGCATGAGGGAAAGCATTGTAATGAAGATGGCTGCCTAGGGGACCTGAGGGAAGGCTCACAATGCGCAGGAAGGTGGAAAGACAGAAGGCTTTAGATGGCCACACAAGGAACTGTTGGGATAAATAGCTGACTTTGGTAATACAAAGAATTAGAAATCTTAGTTCATGATCTTGCTTGTCACAAAATGAAAGTGCATGTGTGAGTTTCACATGGCTGTGTCATAAAAGTGATGTTCAGGGAAATATGTTGCCTTAACTTCACATTTCTCTTGTTGTTTATTCTTCTTCTGGGGGGTGAGTTACGCACCTTGTGATTTCAGGAGCATTTTAAACCCAGAAGCACTTACAACACCCCTTCGACCTTGACTTTATCCAGTGTGGCCTTCTTGGTATTTCTTGCTTCAGTTCTAACACTTCTGCCCATTCTCACCTTCGGGCTTTCCTCATCTCTGGCCTGGATGATAAGAACAGCCTCCTAATTGATCCATTTGTCCTAAGATTCCTTACTCAGACTCCCCTACACACTGCTACCAGGATTCTTTCCCAAAAACAAAACAAACCTTAACGATAATCTGTTCATACAGCAAATCAACTTCTAGAAGATTCTCCTCACACATAAGGGTATGGATGTATGTATCCAAACATTTGTTCCCATTTTATTTGTGACAAAACAATTGGGTGACTTAAGTGTCTATCATATGGAAAAAATGACATTTTTTCTAATGCCTACCTACTATACCAGAAATCAGCGAACTTTTTCTGTAAAGAGCTAAATAGTCATATTTTAGGGGTTTGATGCTATATGATCTCTGCCATGATTACTTGACTCTGCTCTTACATCAGGAAAGCAGCCAAAATGATGGGCACCTTTGGGTAGCTCAGTTGGCTAAGCCTCTGACTCTTGGTTTCAACTCAGGTCATGATCTTGGGACGGTGGGATCTAGCCCCACATCGGGGTCTGTGATTGGCATGGAGTCTGCTTAGGATTCTCTCTCTCACTCTGCCACTCCCTTGTGTGGACTCATGCATTCTCTCTCTCTCTCTCTCTCTCTCTCTCTCTTTCTCTAAAGCAAATAAATAAATCAAATCTTAATGAAAAAAACAAAAAAGTGGCCAAAAAGATGATCCATAAAATAATGAGCATGACTGTGTTCCAATAAAACTTTATTTGCAAAAAAAAATAAAATTAAATTAAAAAATAAAAAAATAAACACTTTATTTGCAAAAACAGAGACATGCTGATTTGGCCCCTGGGCCTGAAGGCTGCCAATCCCTGGCATAGATTACAGTATGTATATTAAGTATAATAAGATAGGGGCACCTGGGTGGCCCAGTTGGTTAAGCAACTTCCTTTGGCTCATGTCATGATCCTGGAGTCCTGGGATTGAGTCCCACATCAGGCTCACAGCTCCATGGGGAGTCTGCTTCTCCCTCTGACCTTCTCCCCTTCTCCCTCTGACCTTCTCCCATCTCATGCTCTCTCTCACACTCTCTCTGTCTCTCTCAAATAAATAAATAAAATCTTTAAAAAGAAATTGATGAGATAAATCTGCATGTGCTGGCAGGGAAGGATATCAACAATATACTCTTGGGCAAAATAGTATGCTACTAATATATCCTATGTTTGTCATTTTATCTTTCTTGGTGTTTCTATCTTTGTTAAAAAGATAAATGTCCATATTTATCTTTGTATATTTATCTATATACCTATATCCATATCTCTCTATATTTATATATAGAGAGATATATACACATATACAAACAGATACAGGGAGACAGAGACAGATGCAAGCAAAGGAATAAATAGATAAAATAGATGGTACAGTATGCACAAAAAAGAAAAAGTCCAGAAGAATATACACCAAATAGTACTAGGAGCTCTTCTGAGAGAGGATAGGTAGGAAAGCAAGGAAATCCTCCATTTTCATATACTTGTGTATTGTTTAAACATCCACTTGGCTATGTATTATATTTACATTACAGAAAAATACTGAAATGATGAGTTATCTGAAATCTGAGCCTATCTCTCCACTAGTAAAAGACCTGTTGTTTTGCATTGTCTATAAGATAAACTGTAAGCAATTTACCATGATCTGCCCTGGCACCTGCTCTCAAATCATCCTGCCTGCTCTGCAAGCCCCCTGACTCCCCACAGCACACTGGGCCGTTTTTTTGTGACTCCCTCTCTGCACACATGATGCTTCCTTTTCTCTCTAGTCGGCTCCTTCTTAGCTTGGGGAGATTTTTACACTGAAATTTTAAAATGTTCGGTGAAGTCTACAACATAGACTCGTATGGAAAAATGTTTTAAATATCCCCATATTATTCATATTGTTCATATTATTCATTAATGATCTGTAGGAGAAGGGTGCACATGTGGGTATGCTTTCTTGTTTGTGGACTTGGGTGTTTTCAGCATCATCTAAGTAGCCAACACAAACATTGTAAGTCAAATAGCCCAGTCTGAGATGTTGATTTATAGCTATATTCACAGTTAATGTATTCAGCTATAGTAATAGAATACCCTGTTAATGGGCTAGATAATGAGTGCTTACTTGTCTCAAATATGAAGTCTATAGGAAAGCAGGTGTGGATTTTTAATGACCAGCTCAACGCTGGCATCAGGGGCAAATGTCCTTTTTCATCTTTAAACTTTTTAAAAAATATTTATCTATTTGACAGAGACACAGCGAGAGGGGAACACAAGCAGGGGGAGTAGGAGAGGGAGAAGCAGGCTTCCCACTGAGCAGAGAGCCCGATGGAGAGCACATTCCCAGGACGCTGGGATCATGACCTGAGCCAAAGGCAGACACTTAACGACTGAGCTACCCAGGCGCCCCTCATCTTTACATGTACTATTTCTTAGCACATTGGCTTCCATCCCATTCTTGTTGCTTCATCGTTGTGGGCTTGCTCAGCACCACCGAGAATCACGTCCATATTTGAGGCAGAAATGAAAGAATAGGAGCAAAAGTCCTCTGTTCTTGGTCTTCAAATTCTGAAAGAGAAGTCTTGACTAGCACTCTTTCCCTTACTTTTTTTTCCATCTTTTTTTTTTTAATAAACATATAATGTATTTTTATCCCCAGGGCTACAGGTCTGTGAGTCGCCAGGTTTACACACTTCACAGCACTCACCATAGCACATACCCTCCCCAATGTCCATAACCCCACCCCCCTTCTCCCAACCCCCCTTCCCCCAACAACCCTCAGTTTGTTTTGTGAGATTAAGAGTCACTTATGGTTTGTCTCCCTCCCGATCCCATCTCGTTTCATTTATTCTTCTCCTACCCCCCCAGCCCCCCACGTTGCATCTCTACTTCCTCATATCAGGGAGATCATATGATAGTTGTCTTTCTCCAAATGACTTATTTCACTAAGCATGATACCCTCTAGTTCCATCCACGTCATCACAAATGGCAAGATTTCATTTCTTTTGATGGCTGCATAGTATTCCATTGTATACATATATGCCACATCTTCTTTTTTTTTTAAGATTTTTATTTATTTATTTGACAGACAGATCACAAGTAGGCAGAGAGGCAGGCAGAGAGAGAGAGGAGGAAGCAGGCTCCCCACTGAGCATCGAGTCCGATGCGGGGCTCGATTCCAGGAAGTTGGGATCATGATGAAGGCAGAGGCTTTAACCCACTGAGCCACCCAGGTGCCCCACCACATCTTCTTTATTTATTCATCTGTGATGGACATCTAAGTTCTTTCCATAGTTTGGCTATTGTAGACATTGCTGCTATAAACATTTGGGTGCACATACCCCTTCGGATCACTACGTTTGTATCTTTAGGGTATATGCCCAGAAGTGCAATTGCTGGGTCATAGGGTAGTTCTATTTTCAACTTGTTGAGGAACCTCCATGCTGTTTTCCAGAGTGGTTGCACTAGCTTGCATTCCCACCAACAGTGTAGGAGGGTTCCCCTTTCTCCGGATCCTCACCAGCATCTGTCATTTCCTGACTTGTTAATTTTAGCCGATTTAGAAATGGGAATTATCTGATCCCTGCCTTGTCAGATATTCCTACTGATAAAAAGGATCAGGAAGGCTTTCCATTCACTCAGGCATTTCCTGATAGCTGCTCGGGGGTGGAGAGAGGGAGGGATTTGGGGGAAGGGGAAATGTATTCCTTAAACCTGAGTGTGCAATAGTTCTGGAATCCTTCCTGTCATTGGAGAGAGAATCAAGCTTCATGGGGCCAGAAAAAAGGGGGAGGGGCAACTGAAAGTAAAAGCCAAAAACCTCACCTGTATTCTTCATATGAATTCTGTCCTTTTGGAGCTTTACTGAATTGAAACTTGGCAATAATTACTATTTGGTATTTCTTCCTTATCTGACAGCCTCCTTTGTGTGTTCCAATTTGGGAGCATCCCTAGGTGAGTTTAAAAAAGAATTTAGATCAGTTTTGCAAATTGCTAAAATATCAAACAGTAAATTTATCTTTGACATCCACATTAATAATCCAGTAACACTTTTATATTTATTATTCAAGAAGGAGTTTCAAGCTTGAAATTTTTCCTACATACTTCTCCAAGCATATTTGAACCTCAGCCTTGCACAATTAAATATCAGTCTCTGAGAAGTACTTATTTGGAAAACTCCAGGTACCATTTTACTGTGTAAGACAGTCAGCTTTCTAGAAGATGAAGGACGATCTATGAAACCAATTAAGATTTCTACCTAGATGGGAGGGATTTTTGCAACTTTCAAACCTTATGCAAAAGGATTCTGCTATGAAAAAAAGGCTTAAAAACACATATTATCTTTCATAATATGAACGAAGAAGTGTCCCAAATCTTCTTAAACAGAAAATTCAATTCGATTTTAGCTCGTATCTAGAACTTCGCAGATGTCTGCACAGAGTCCCCGCTGCAATCCTTCCTTCCCCTTACCACTACCACCACCACCACCACCCCGCCCCCCGCCGCCTGTGTAACCATGGCAATACCTGGAGCACGTTTGCTCAAGATTTCTGTGTTCTGGTTCCAGGTGGAAGAAAGCATGGGGTGTTGTAATGTGCTGTTGTAAACGACAAATCGTGGACTAGATCATGTTATGGGACGAATTAACGTGCAGCATATTGCAACACTCGGAGTGTTATCCACGGAAAATGGAGCGGAGAACTGGATTATCCCAGAGCAGAATTTGAGGAGAAGCGGCCTGAGGTTTAATGCTGCTGATGTTAGTGAGCGCAGAAGGGGGTGGGGAGTTTTTTGTTCAGTAGAGGTGAGTGTGTAAGAAGGGAAATTTGTAGGAAAGATTGAGCTAGGGAGGGTGCCTGTTGTAGCTTCTCAACCCTAAGAGGCTTTTTTAACTTGCAGAGGTATTTGTAGACCTCACGTCCTAGCATACATGTTGTATGCATGTTGTAGTTCCAGAAGTCTGATCAGTTTTACACAAAACTGTGTGTGCTTGTTTAATTTGTGCGCTTGTTTATTTGTTTGCCCATTCATTTTGTTTGCATTGTCTTCTCTGTTGAAAAAGGCACTAGGTGATGATTGGCCTCTGTGGAGATTACTCCTCTTCCCTCTATAATAGCATAGTAGAGTGGCTGAAAGCAGAGACCATGGAGCCAGACTGCCTGGGTTTAGGCCTCAGTATTCTTGTCTGTAAAATGGGGATAAAAATAATTTCTACCTTATAAAGTTGTTACAAAAGAGTACATGAATTAGTGATTTTAAAGTCCTTAAAACAGTACCTAAAACAAAATATCCTGGGGCTTTCTGAGTGGCTCAGTCAGTTAAGTATCCAACTTTTAATCTCAGCGCAGGTCTTGATCTCAGGGTCATGAAATCAAGCCCTGTCATCACTGAGCATGGAGGCTGCTTAAGATTCTCCCTTTCTGGGGGTGCCTGGGTGGCTCAGTGCATTGAGCCTCTGTCTTCAGCTCGGGTCATGATCTCAGAGTCCTGGGATTGAGCCCCACATTGGTCTTTCTGCTCAGCGGGGGACCCGCTTCCCTCTCTCTCTCCCTGCCTCTCTGCCTGCTTGTGACCTGTTTCCCTGTCAGGTAAATAAATAAAATCTTAAAACAAAAAAAAATATTCTCCCTCTCCCTCTGCCCTTCCCACCTCTCCCCCACCACCGTTCACTTGTGCTCTATCTCTTAAAAAAAATTTGTCTTAAGTAAAATTATTGCCTGTTATTAAGGAGATAATAATATAAAGGATTGCTCAGTATACGCTTATCTCTGTTAACATTGCTACTCAGAACTAGATGAACATCTGCCAAGCCTAAGTGGGACCTTCAATTGTTCTGCTAAAGCTGCATTTCCTCATTCTTCAGAATCCCTTAAATTTCAAGTAATCTGTATTACACACTTTCCCATTAATAGGTTACCATGTGAATAAGTCGAATGCAGTCTTCAAGCTGAAACAAGGAAAAGAAACTGTGGATATTGGAAGTGGAATTTCCATACCGGAATTACCCGGGTGAGTGAGGACCTGTGGTGCCTGTTGCTAATGAGGTGGTTGGTGCCTTTTGCATTATGAAATATTTTTAGGCATCTTTTAAAATGCCCTATAGTGGGGTGCCTGGGTGGCGGTTAAAGCCTCTGCCTTCAGCTCATGTCATGATCCCAGGGTCCTGGAATCGAGCCCTGCATGGGGCTCTCTGCTCAGAGGTGAGCCTGCTTCCTCCTCTCTCCCAAGGATTCTTGGATCTGCATATGCAAGTACCATAAATCACACCTCCAGTTTTCGTTTTTTCCACATAAATTCCTCCTTTGCCACACTTTTAAAAATAGACTTCTCTTTCCTATATATGAAATCGAATTGCTGCCCAACCCCATCTTAGATTTTTATCTTTCTTCTAGAATTCCCAGTTACTGGAATTCTAGAACACTGTGATCTCAAATCTGATGATAAATTTTCTCCAAATGTCCTTCCCTCCCTTTGCTAACAATGAGATGCCTCAGTTATTTTCAACACCGGTTTTATTAACTTCCTTTTTTCTCTTTAAACTCTGAAATATCAAATTATAAACCTTTATGCCTTTCCTCAACTACATTATTTCAGAGCTGATGCCTCCTTTTACATGTGGTTTGTCTTTCACACAAAGTATTAATTATTATCCCTTCTAAAATCTACCACACCTTACTCAGGAGTATTGTAACACGAAGATTTAAAAAGCTAAAAACAAGCCAAAAGACTACTAAGATGATCTCACTCTGCTTCTGTAAATGCTTTTTTTATACTCCTGACTTGTGTACTTAGCTGTTGCCAGGACCAGGAACAATGTCTGGTTTCTAGTAGTTGTTCACTAGGTATCTGTTGAGAGACTGAATGTGAATTTTAGTAAGAGGCAGGCACTGTCTTCTCTGTGCCCTTCACAGTAACTCCTGCAAGGGTTCCCCCTTTCCTAAGACCAGAGACACACAGGATCTTGGTTCCTGAGTGTCCCAGTTAGCCTTGTCCAGGTTCTCATCAAGCAGCATCTTCTGTCTTCCCCACAAATGCTACGAAATTCCAGTCCCAAGCCTCTGCTCATAATCTTTCGGTTTCTGTCAAGCATTTAAAGATGAATAAATATGAAGGTCAGTAAGGGTTCCAGAATGATGTTGAGTAATTCTTTAGAGATCATGTAGTAAATTGAAACAGAGAGGTGGAAACTAAACTATGAAAACAGGAGACCAAGCCTGAGAGCGAGAGCTCTAAGTGTGAAACTGTTCCTCCACACAAGGGGAAACCGGTGTGCCCAGAAAATCCCGTTGGCGTTGGCATCCGGATTGTTGTGTGCGGGTACAGACGGAAGCAAGCAGAAGTTTACAGTCTGCTAAAATAACAAAGCAAATTAATTTTGAGCAACAAAGACCTGTTAGCTTTCCATCCAGTTTCATCTTTCCCCTGATATTCCAGTAGACATAGCTGTCTACAAATTTTTCTTTTCATCCGACTTCCTCTTTCTTGTCTGTCATGGGCTTACAGCATTCTGAGTCCCAAAGTCGTCTTCAGCAGCACTCTAAAGATCCTTTCTTCTCTGCTCCCTATTCTCCCCAACCCCTTAACTTTTTCCTCCCAAGTTTTTAGAGTCATATTTTTTGTAAAGTGCTAGAAGTACTTAGGTTTATAACTACGTTTCTTCCTGGGTCTGGTACCATAGTTTTTAATGTTTATGTGTTTTTTCTAAACCAGTGGGTTAGAAGAAATTTGCATTTGAGTTAGTTTATTTGGGGAGATTGGCCTGAAGTCTAAGAATTAACGCTACAACCATACTAATAACATTGAGATTTATATAGTACTAAATTTTGGATTTCCTTATAGAAGATCTCTGGAAAATTCATGACAGAGGAGCAAAATGCCAGGAAATCCGAGCTGAAAATTCAAGGCAAGTCCAAGATTTTGATTTTAAGATTAGAAGCCTTGGAATAAGAACGCGAGTACTGGAAGTGGGACCACACTAGTTCACACTAAATGTGAGAAAACTAACACTGGAGTGCATTCCGAAGCATATAGCCCAAATGGGAAAGTTCTCTTCCATAATGGAGATCTTATGTAGGACCAAGATATTCCAGCTTTGAAGTTGCCTTTTAATTCTTCTGAGGTACACAGTAAGGGAGGCATTGTAGATAGGTCTCAGGCATTTGAGAGACTCTGTGCATACAATGCAAGGGAAGGTTCCTTCTACCAAATGGTAAACCACACTGGGTGTCAGAGAACATTCATAGTGGAGCAACTGTGAATCTACTCTATAGATTCTGTATCTATAGACATAAAAGTCTCTAGAAATTGGTTCTCAGCAAGTGTGCCTTAGACATTACTGAATTTGGAAATTTCTCCCCAGGAATAGAGAACTCACAAAACACCAGCAAACTCAAGCCAGAGAGAAAATCCATAAATGCAACGAATGTGGAAAGTCCTTCTGCCAGAAGTCTATCCTCGTAATACATCAGCATATTCATTCAAAGGACAAAAGGACAAACCAGGGAATGCGGGGAATCTGGCTCTAGAAATGGAGACCCCACAGTACAACAGAAAACTCCAGAGAGGAAACCTATGAATGTAAAGAGTGTAAAAAAACTTTCTATCACCTGTCATCTCTTAGTAGACATTTGAGGACTCATGCAGGGGAGAAACCCTACGAATGTAATCAGTGTGAGAAATCCTTCTGCCAGAAGCCACACCTTGTAGAACATCAGAAAACACACACAGGAGAGAAACCCTTGGAGTAATGAATGTGGGAAGTTCTTCTATGTTAAGGCATACCTGATGGTACATCAGAAAACACACACAGGGGAGAAACCGTATGAAGGTAAGGAATGTAGGAAATCCTTTTCCCAGAAATCACACCTCACAGTACATCAGAGAACACATACGGGGGAGAAACCTTACAAATGTAAGGAATGTGGGAAATTCTTTTCTAGAAATTCACACCTCAAAACTCATCAGAGAACTCACACAGGAGAGAAACCCTATGGATGTAAGGAATGTGGGAAATGCTTCTACCAGAAGTCAGCCCTCTCAGTACATCAGTGAACTCACACAGGGGAGAAACCCTTTGAATGTAATAAATGTGGAAAAACCTGTTACTATAAATCAGACCTCACGAAACATCAGAGAAAACACACAGGGGAGAAGCCCTATGAATGTCATGAATGTGGTAAATCTTTCTCCGTGAATTCAGTCCTCAGATTACATCAAAGGATGCACACAGGAGAGAAACCCTATGAATGTAAGGAATGTGGGAAATCCTTCTCTCAGAAGTCACATTTTATCATACATGAGAGAAAACACACAGGGGAGAAACCCTATGAGTGTCAGGAGTGTAGGAAAACTTTTATTCAGAAATCGAAACTTACCACACATCAGAAGACACACACAGAAGGAAACAGCTGAAAAATACTATGTATTGGGAACTTCTTTTGGAATTCATCCTTTAGAATAATTGGATAATTCACACAAGACAAAAAACTTAGGAATATCATCTATCTCAGAAAATTTTGGTCACAGTCTGCCTTGACAGAAAACAAAAGACACAGAAATTCTTTAAATCTATAAGGGAGAGATTTTGACAACATGTCAGACTTAACTAAGTACCAGACAACTGACAAATTATAAAATCTGAGGGAGACCATTCGTTCAGAAGTCCTAGTAGATTGCACAACACAGAAATCACATGAGAGAAATCCTATAAAAACAAATGAGTATCAGGAAGTTTTCTGACAAGGCAGCCATCGGTAGATGCCAAAGCTCACCTGAGACGCTCCTATCAGTCCCCTTCCTGAGCATTCCAAAATCGCTGATGCCAGGTGCACTTGGAGCACTCAGAGGTGTAACTTCATAGACCGCCTGTATCGAGAAATGCTGCTTCCGTGAACTGCAGATCCACGATGCCAGGCTAGAACCTTTGCAAGCATTCCAGATATGTGCAAGTTTCTTGACAAAAATTCAAGGAGAATCTGTACTGAGTGGGGTTAACAGATACGCCAGAAGTCATGTTGCAGCAATTAGATTCTGAGGGGTTTTCTTTGCTTTTTGAGTTTTCTTTGTTGTTGTTTTTTTTTTAAGAAACCTACCAATGTCCAGACATTTTAAGCTTTTTTTTTTTTTAAAGATTTTATTTATTTAACAGACAGAGATCACAAGTAGGCGGAGAGGCAGACAGAGAGGAGGAAGCAGGTTGCCCACTGAGCAGAGAGCCCCATGTATGGCTCGATCCCAGGACCCTGGGACCATGACCTGAACTGAAGGCAGAGGCTTTAACCCACTGAGCCACCCAGGCGTCCCCATTTTAAGCTTTTTAAAAAGGACAAACACATTGAAAAAACCAGGTGACATCCTTGCACACATGTGAAGAATCCTTTAGTATGTAGAACTAATGTGAGTCAGCGCACTGCAAGACAGGCTGTGGATGTTTATGTGCACGTGGATCCATCCGTATTTGTACATAAGGAAATATGTAGCTTTGGTTCAGTAGTTTTCACGAATGTGAACATACTTCACATTATGTCCGGGCAGTGACTCCTGCTGTTGCTCTAATGTGTATTTTAAGTGTAATGTTCTTTTAAAATTGTAACGTTTCTTTTTCTCCTTTTTTTGTATTTTTTAATGAATATAGACGTTACTGAACCAATTGTTAAGAAAGGTCAGTGAATTTTACATTAGGGGCACATTTATTCATAAGAAAAGACAAATTATTTTTAAAAACAGCTAAAAACAATGCTATGTAAAGTAGTAGTATCTATCTTACTGTTGATATTTTAGCGGGGTGCAGAGCTATCTGCATTAGAATTTTGTATGTTTTAAGAATGTTCTTCACTGCCTTTTTCTTCAGAGTAGAAGCAACATTGTAGTGGTTAAGAGTGGGAACTCCAAACTCTTTTGGCCACAGCTCAAATTCCAGCATGGGGCATGCCACTTAACCTCTCTGTGCCTGTTTCCTTTTCTATAAAAGAGAAGTGATAATGATGGGATTGCTTTGAGGTATAAATGAGTTAATATTTTTAGAGCACTTAGAATAGTGTCTGAGACACAAGAAAAGCACATGTTAGATATTATTATCATTATAATTTGTATATCTTCAATAATGCTGGAGAAAAAAAAAGTTTGCTACCAGCATTCACCACTTACTTTATTGCTGTAGTGCCTTGGTTTGGCTTGGTTGTGCCTTTTCCCACAAGTGACTCAGATATTCAGATGGGACCCAAAGCCTGTTTCTGTAGCCTACAAGCCAAGAGTGATTTTGCATTTCTAAGTGGGTGGAAGCAAATAAAGAATATTTTGTGACATGTGAAATTATATTCAAATTTCAGTGTCCATAAATAAAGTTTTAGAACACTATTAGAACACTAATAAATATCATTTGTCTCTCTTTTTTTTTAAAGATTGTATTTATTTATTTGACCGAGAGAGATCACAAGTAGGCACAGAGGCAGGCAGAGAGAGAGAGAGGCAGGCAGAGAGAGAGAAAGGGGAGGAAGCATGCTCCCTGCTGAGCAGAGAGCCTGATGCAGGACTCGATCCCAGGACCCTGAGATCACGACCGGAGCCGAAAGCAGTGACTTAACCCACTGAGCCACCCAGGTGCCCCCTCATTTGTCTCTTTTGCCTGAGGCTGCCTTCAACACTACAAGAGAAGTGTTGAGTAGTTCTGACAGAGACCATATGGCTCACAGAGCCTACCCAGCTACTGTCTGGCACTTTACAAAATTAAGTTTTTCTATTACTTAGAGCTGAAAACACCACAATCAATGTATATGATGTACTTTTCTGTATGTTATGTTTCAGAAATGATGCAGACAGCAATTTGTGGCTGGGTGGTTTTGTGCAGTGTATTTATTTTGTATGTTGTATTTATATTTTAAACGCCTAAGCATTTGAATTTTTTCAAATAAGTGTGTTTTATTTGTTGAACTCTTATAAAATTGAAACATTTTCTGATGGAATGTAGCAGTACATGTATAAAATAAACATTGTCTAAATTAAATCAAATTGTTAATTGGTCCGTACTTAAAAAACACTCCCTTATTTTCTTCCAAGTCAACGGCCAGTGTTCCCTATATCATTTTATAATTTTCTCACTATCCCATGAGCATCTTGGTCATACTTAACTAGCATAATCTAGTAACAAAAACCTTATAGTACCCAACTCCACCAGCTCCATTACTGGTAACATACATTACGAGTATTACTAGAGTACTAGCAGAATTATTTTATTGCCTAAACTTCCTGATTGCTAAATGCCACTCCGATCTGAATCCTGCCACTTTTCTGCCCTTTCCAAATGAGGACTTTCTTGAAGCTCAACTTATAAACATGGCTTGATTTGTCTGCTGTTGACCACTAATGAACACCTGCTTGTGATACTCAGTAATTGCTTTGTCGTCTATGTAACTTCTGAATACTCAAAGAGAGTAGAGTAAATACTGTTACCAATACTCTACCCAATACTGACATGAGCATGCCATCTTGCTTATAGCTATGCCTTTGGAGAAGTTCTTTATTTCAACCTGATGTGAGAGCAAATATGTTTCCTAATTTCCCCTGGCTTTTCAATCAAAAATGAAGAAGTATTGCTTTTTGCCCTGAAACAAATAATACATTATATGTTAATTAAAAAATCACTGCTTTTTGAGGAAAATCTAATAACTCTGTCAAACCTGTCATTAAGAATAAAGTCTTTATTGACCTGTACCCCTGGGGCAAATAATACATTATGTTAATAAAAATAATTAAAAAAAATAAAATCTGTACTAATGAAAAGACTTTAAAGATACTCTGATGAGAATAAAATATTCCTGGCCTTCAAAATCTAGAAGGGTAGAGAGAGACTGCCTGCCTCTTGGCCACAGTTTTAATCCATGAATTAGTAAACACAAGAGTCAATGGATCAGGGACAATGGATCACCAGATCAACTGATGGGTTTTTCATCAGCACACGTGCTTACGAGGGCCAGCCAGCCCAAAAGCTCCACAATTCTGAAGGGCAATCGGCAGTAGCATTCACTATGACTATGTTCTGTACAGTCAGAAAGTCAGCTACATCCTCACTTCAGTGACCAAACTTTTACAACTGAAAGCCAGCCAGTCAGTCCTTCAACATTCCTTTTTTTGAAAGCCCACCAATCCCTGAATCCATCTCCCAAGTCTTCTATCACTTCTTACATTCCTGTGCTGATTTAGAAGTATAGCCCATCTTCGGTTAGTATGGTGGTCAAAGAAAGACAATATCAGACAATATCAATTCCTTCTCTTATTCCATTCTAAAAAGCTATATTGCTTTCTTTCTTTCTTTCTTTCTTTTTTTCCTCATCCCCTTCTATCTTCGCTGGCCTCGTGACTTGCTTTGACTCAGTAGCATATGGCAGAAGTCCCAGACCTTTAGGAAGTATGGCAGTTTCCACTTTCCTTCTCGAAGCTAATCATCATGCAGAAAGTTAAACTAATCTGAAATTACAAAGCTGGGAGGAAACTCAAGCCATGAGGAGAAAGCCCCATTTAATTCCAGACACGTGAGCAAAGTTTCCTTAGATCTTCTGGCCTAACCCATCACTGGCTGAATTTAGCTGGCCAAACAAGACTTTTTAGCTAATGCCAAAGGGAAGCAGAGAATCCACTCACTCTGCCTACAAGAAACAATCATTTTAAGCCAGGAAGTTTTGGGTGTTTTTGTTACGCAGTAATAGATAGCTGAAACAGAAAGAGAGCCATAAATCGAGCTTGTTGTAGATACTGGCTAATCTCTTCTATCTCAAAAAGCTATGCAGCATGTGAAGCCCTGAGAAGTTTTGCCACATTAATAACACTACAATGACCACTGTTTAATCTGATGTCTAAAAAGGATTTACCCACATACAACAATCTACCCCCATGACAGAGAAGTAATCCCAGCTCAACTACAACTGTATGCTGGAAATTAAAAAGACTAAACTCCAATGACAGGGAAATTGTTCAGATAGTTTTTTACCGTAAGGGTTTTATTTAAGAAATTCAACAGGTGACCAGATCTTGCTTTATCTCTGAAGTTCAGACATGGCTTGGGACCCTCCCTCATGGCGCATTATAGCTCTGGGCCAAAGGGGTATTTTGGGTTGTCTGGTTGATACAGGTCAGAGCCAAGTACTGGGCTGCCCTGAGAGAGTTAAGAGGAGGAGGTTGGGGCTGGGACTAGTTGGTTTGCATTTGAAAGATGTACCCCAGGACCAGCCCTGGGCCATCTCTAAGAGAGGCAGACTGTCCCTGGCCAGCAAGCTTTTTAAAGTTGCCCAACATAAAATACAGAAAAATCATGACAATACATGATATTTTCAGGTAAGAGACTATTCCTCATGATAATGATAATGTGATCTATACTTCTAAAATCCTTATAAACTCTCATGAAATTGTTACTAAATGACCTGAGGAACAACTTGAATTTTCCCCTCATAAACTGGGATTATCAAATATCTAATGTCATGTAAAATGTATGCCTGAAAGGTAAGAACTGCATTTCCAAAAGTGAAATCACCAGAAATACGTCTACATGTTCTCTAACGAGTTTATGTTAAAAAAGGTACCAATCAATGTCAGTCTTAAAATCATATTGAAAATGATCATCTCCTGTATTTATACACTTAATAATAAATGCTACAAGAATAAAACCACCGATACAAATTACCAAAATATTTGATCTATTTATTTCTACCTTTGGAACAAATGGACAAAACAGCTTACGTTGTAAAGGCCCCGCAGGCTAATACATCCATTCATTGGAGTAATACCTAGAAATAACACTTACGTTGACCACTGCACAGAAAGAATCTTTATCCATGTCTGATCCCCAGATGCTTAACTGTTGCCACGCCACCAGTATGGTCAGCCAACAATAAATGGTGATTCTGCACTGAAGAGACTAAAGGCTTCAATGGTCAAAAACATTTTGACCAAATGAGGGAAACTGAGAAATTCTAATGAGGAAAATAATACAGATCTAACTAATGTGGAGAAGCTAAGAGAAGAACACTGACATTATAAGAGACAGCCTCTGAGTAATACTTAACCGTTTAACTCTCAATTTTTTTCAGAGAATCCATAAAAATTAATATATTCTTGGATGTCGTGGGTAGGCTACTTAAAGGGAGACTTCCAAGACTGGCTTCTGTTAGCTGCCAAAATACTAAGTTTACCTACAAAAACAGAATAGTTAAGATTCACTGTTCTCATTGTAGCCATGATTTCCCATTTATCCTCATAAATGAATCCTGCATTTTAGCATTGCTCTATTGTATGAGTAAATTTGTGTAAAGGATATCTCTTAATTAGCGTTTTGATGGAATATGGACTCCCTAATTACAGATAACCGTTCAGAGGCTCCAACAGCATGAGCAACATCTCACACTATCTCATCTCATCATTCCCTTGGCTTGAAATTGTCTTTCCCCTCAAACTCTTGTCATACCCTGGGGGGAGTCCTTGCAAGACTGTGACCATCCCATCTCACATGTCTGTGACAAGACTGGCCTCAACTTTCCCCATGGTGCCTGCCAATCCATTTCATCCCAGAATCCCCCTTAAGGGAGCTTTAATATTGACCAAATCTTCCCCTGAAGAGACTGAGAGCAGAGGTGGTGGGTGATTCCAGTATCTCAGACCATCCCCCTACCTCTTCTTACGGCAAAATGTTCATACCATAAAACTAAAGAACTGCCATTTCTGGAAACCTCCAGGACATGTGCCCTCAATGTCACGAGTCCAATTCCCAGAGAAGTACTAGGGCCAGGAGAGGTGCAAGGTTTTGTGCTACAGATAACCTTTTCAAGGTACTGGAAGCCTGGTCATTTTAAAAATAAAATACTTTATAAAACAGAAAAGAATGGAGAATAATAAAAGAATAATACCTACCCCCCTGTTAATAAATAAAAGGTTACAAAGTATCTCTAAGAAACTTACTCTCAGTAAGTAAGTAAGAAAACTTACTCTAAATAAGTTTCTCTAAGTAAGTTTTTTCTTTCTTTCTTTCTTTCTTTCTTTTAAACTTCAGTTCTCTTTAAGCAATGCAGTATTCTCCAGGAGCAATAAGAACTCAAATGTGGTCATACCTTCAACAATGCTTAAACACTTATTATGTACCAGGCACTATTCTTGGCATGGGGTTTATAGCAGTGAACAAAGAAAACTCCATGTGTTCACCGAGGTTTACTTCTAGCTGGGGAAGGCAGGGTAGGTAGTAAGATACTTGTTATGAAAACCTAAGAAAGAAAGCTGGAGAACTGATGGGGGTGTGGGTTGTCAAGGAAGTCCTCAAAGGACATTACACATGAGAAAACACTGAGGATATAATCAGATGAGCCATGTCACTATATACAGTAAAAGCATTTAAGGCAGAAAGACAAAAAATATTTGTAGTATATACAAATACAATTGAAGTATATCCTAAACAAATCGCTGAAAAGATACCCTCACTATTTATAATGCACTATTTTATTTCTATTTTAGCTTGCATATGAACCTATGAACACATCCACTGAAAGAACAGCCTACTAACAGATGTCATCCTACAATTTTAAAACCAAAGCTCCAGGAGTTAACAAAGAGGAATGGGATTGCAGGATCACAGGGCTGGTCCTCTGAAAAGTGACCATGCTAACTCTGTAGGGCCCAGAGGCCACTAAAGTGGGAGGGAGCATACCAGTTAGGGGAGCACAGGTACAACAAATGAGCTTAGCAGCGACTGTCCTCTGTAGGCCAAGGCTAATGGTAGGAGACACTGCTATGATCTGCTCGCAGGCCAAAGATGACGGAATTCTGACACCACAGATGGCGAGTAGCAACACTGACCATCAAAAGTAGAGCAAGTAGGGGGCCCCACCCCAAGAACACATCTAATACTAATTCATTCCCAAGGACCCCAACTCCTACCACCAACCTACTGGGAGGCTGGGTTTCAACAAATGAATTCTGGCGGGATACATTCAGTCCACAACAACTGGAAACGAAAAATGACCTCATCTGGATTTATAATGCACATGTAACAACTATAATGAAAGGAACATGCCAGGCAGGAGGGAAATGGACTTTTATGGCTACAAGGTTTTTGACATTTTATGTGAAATGGTACCTGGTTACCTCCAACTAGAAGGTGAAAAGTTGAAGATGTATACTGAAGTAGTTGCCCTAGCAGCGGCTACACATATAAGGCAAAGAGATATTGCTAAAATGCCAACAGATCAATTAAAGTGGGATTCAAAAAATATTCAAATTCAACAGAAAAAGGGCAAGAGATCAGTCAACAGAAAAAGAGGGATCAAACATAAATAATGGAAGTACAGAACTAAATCCATCAACCACTACATTAAATATGAAGGAAGGAAACGAGGAGAGGGATGGGAGTTTTCGAGAAGGCCAAGTATGGTCTTGAAAGGCTCTGGCCTCCTTGCAGGCATCTGCACGGTCTCCAGCAAGTGGCAGGGTACGCTCTCCATTAAACAGAAACCGCTGCTTCTGGCAGCCTGGAGAGTTAAACAGAACCTCTGGGCTCAAGAGTCTTGGGTAAACAGCTGCAAATTTCCCCATTCGAGATCCCAATTTTCCACTCGTTCTTTAGGAGATGCCTGAATTTCACACAAGAAGTCTGTAATGCCTGCCCCGCTGCAGTCTCCTGCTATCCTGAAGTTAAACCTTGGGCAGGGCTTAACAGGACACAAACTCACTTCTCAGGACAGAAGAGTCTTCTGAATGCTTTTATGGAGGTCTACTATCCTTGACTGTGTGCCCGGAGTTGACAGCTAACTTGAAGTATCTTCGAGGCTTCTACGGCAGAAAGTCAGGAACTCCGCCACTCATAAACCTGTCATTGCCCAATCCTGTTCCACGTGCCACCACAACTACACAGGACAAATGTACCCGTCCTCACCCTCCTCCGTGCAGGACGACGAGGGCTAGCCTCAGACTATCAGCGAGGTGCCCTTCAGCAAAATGTGACTACTAAGCGATGGAGCTTTAAATTCCAAGTCAAGTTCTCATTGAAGGGACCACTGCGGGCACCACTAGAACTACACTGGGTTTGCACCAAAGCAGAGACAGAATTAGGCGCAGATAGTTTATTTTGGAGGTCACCTCGGGAAACGGAGAGGGGAGGGACAGAGTTGAACAGTTAAGGAGGGACAGTAATAAAGTGCTACTGGAGAGGACAATGGCTGATGCGACTGTGGAATGTGAATGAAACTAAAGGACACACCTCAGTACAGATTCTGTTCAGGGATGACCGGGGCAAAGTTAACATTCAGTGTATTTTTTGGGGGGGAGGAACCATTTTCTTACTGTTTGCTCACAGTCCACTAGTACTGATGCTTTATCACTCCATGAAATATGGAAAATTACTACCCATGTTCTTTACAGGTCCTACTTCAAAATATAATTTTCCTTAGTATTTTCTCTCTATATATACTGAGTACCATGTCAGGTGGTATTATAGTTTTGCTTCCAGTATGAAATAATTTAAGAAACCTATGAAAATAGTTTTATACTTACCAATATTTTTACCCATTCCCTTCTTTTTCTTCTGAATTTCCAGACTCCTTTTGTTATCATTTTCTTGAGAAAAAAAAAAAAAAAAAAAAAAAAAAACCTCCTTTAGCCACTGTTTGAAGATAGGTCACCAAGCAACAAACTGTATTCCTTTATCTGAGAAAATATTTTACTTTTATTTCCAAAAGCTATTTTTAATACAGATACACAGTAGACAATTATTTAATGGTTTAGACAATTTTATGCCATATACTTCTGGCCTCCAAGGTTTCAGATGAGAAATCTCTTGCCATTTGTTTCGGTGCTCCCTAAAAGTTAATAATTTTTCTTGCACTTCTTTCAAGGTTTTTTTCTGTTATTAGTTTTTAGGCTGATTATAATGTGTCTCTGCATGGACTTGTTTTAATTTATCCTCTGGTGGTTTACCTTTCTTCTTCAATCTGTGTATTTATGTTTTCTGCCAAATTTGAAAGATTTTCAAATACATGCATATTTTTATTGTGCTTTGTTTTACTGCACTTCACAGATAATGCATTCGTTACAGATTAAAATTTTGTGGTGATGCTGGGTTCCAGCCAATCTGTTGGCACCATTTTTCCCAAAGCATCTGTTCACTTCGTGTCTCTTTGTCACCCTTTGGTAAGTCTCACAACATTTCAAGCTTTTTCACTGTTATTATTTTTGTTATGGCAATGTAATCAGTCATCCTGATGTTAGCATTTTAATTATTTGGGGGCACCATAACTGTGCCCAGCCAAGACGATCACCTTAATCATAAATGTGTGCAATGACTGTTCTACCAAACAGCCATTCCCCCATCTCTCTCTCTCCAAGAGCCTCTCTATTCCTTGAGACACAACAATGCTGGAATTAGGCCAGTTTGTACCCTACAATGTACTCTAGGTATTAAACAAAAAGTCAACATGTCTCTTAAATTAAATCGAAAGCTAGAAATGATTCATTGAGTGAAAAGGGCACATCAGAGGCCAAAACAGGCCAAAAGTTAGGCCTCCTCTGACACTCAGCCAAGTCATGAATGTAAAAGAAAAGTTCTGGAATGAAATTAGAAGTACTACCTCAGTGGACACACAGATGTTAAGCAAGCAAAACAGCCCTATTGCTGATACAGAGAAAGTCTGTGTGATCTGGATAGAAGGTCAAACCAGCCACATTCCCTTAAGCCAAAGACTACTCCAGAGCAAGGTCCTACCTCTCTTCAATTTTGTGTAGGTTGAGAAAGGTCAGTGAGCTGCAAAAAAAAAAGTTAGAAGCTTAGAGAGGTTGGTTCATGACACTTAAGAAAAGGAGCCATCTCCGAAGTATCAAAGTGCCAGGTGAGGCGGCAGGTGCTGATGGAGAAGCAGCAGCAAGCTCTCCAGGAGATGGAGCCGAGATCATTCAAGAAGGCGGTACACTGACCAACAGATTTTCAAGTAGACAAAGCAGCCTTCTACAAGAAGGTGATGCCATCTAGGACTTTCATAGCTGGAGAGAAGTCAATGCCTGGCTTCAAAGCTTTTAAAGACGGGCTGACTCTCAGCAGGGGCTAATGCAGCTGATGACTTTAAATTGAAACCAATATTCTTCTATGATTCCAAAAATTTTGGGGTCCTTAATAAATCTGCTCAATCTACTCTGCCTGTATCCTATCAATGGGACAATGAAGTCTGCATAACAGCACATCTGTTGACATCACAGTATACGGAATATTTTAAGTCCATTAATTATTGACATGTATCACCCAGATAAAAAGATTCCTGCTCATTCGTCCAGTCACCCAAGAGCTCTGATGAAGACGGACAATGAGACTAATCTTGTTTTAATGTCCGCTAACACAACATCCATTCTGCAGCCCAAGGATCAAGGAATAATGTTGATTTTCAAGTCTAACTCTTTAAGAAATACATTTTGGGGGTGTCTGGGTGGCTCAGTCGGTTAAGCACCCAACTCTTGATTCTGACTCAGATCGTGATCTCATGGGTCATGAGATCAAGCTCCCCATCAGCTCTCAGCTGGGAATGAGCTTGCTGAAGATTCTCTTTCTCCCCCTCCCGCTGTGCCTTCCCCTGCTTGCGCTCCCTCTCTGTCTCTCAAAAAAGAAAAAAAAAAAAAGAAATACATTTTAAAAGGCTATAACTGGGCACCTGGGTGGCTCAGTGGGTTAAAGCCTCTGCCTTCAGCTCGGGTCATGATCCCAGGGTCCTGGGATCAAGCCCCACATCGGGCTCTCTGCTCATCAGGGAACCTGCTTCCTCCTCGTCTCTCTGCCTGCCTCTCTACCTACTTGTGATCTCTATCTGTCAAATAAATGAATAAAATCTTCAAAATAAATAAATAAATAAATAAATGGCTATAACTGCCCTAAGTGATTTCCCTGACAGACCTGGGAAAAATAATTGAAAGCCTTCTGAAAAGGATTCCCTATTCCAGATTCCCATGTGGTTCACGCGAAGAGGTCAATGTATCCACAGTAACAGGGGTTTGGAAGAAACGGATTCCAAGCCTCAGGGAGGACTCTGAGGGGTTCAAGACCGCAGGGAAGGAAGTAAATGCAGCTGTGGTGGGAACAGCACAAAAACCAGAATTCGAAGTAGAGCCTGAGGATGTGACTGAACTGCTATAATCTCATGATAAAACCTGAACAGACAAGAAGTTGCTTCTTATGGATGAAAGGGAATCTACTTCTGAAGATGCTGTGGAGATGGCTGAAATGTCAAGAACAGACCTAGACTATCACAGAATGTGGCTGATTAAGCAGCAGTGAGTTTGAAAGGACAGACTCCAGTTTTTAAAGAAGTTCTGTGGGTAAAATGCTATCAAGCAGCACCACATGCTACTATTTGTGAAAGGAAGCATCAGCTGATACAGCAAAGTGTGCCTTGTTGCCGTTAGAGTCAGCCACAGCCACCCAGCCTTCGGCAACCACCACCCCGACCAGTCCGCAGCCAACAACACTGAGGACCCACAACCAGCAAAAAGAGTATGAGTCCCTGAGAACTGAAGGACAGTGGGTAGCATATTTTGGGAATGAAATATTTTAAAATCAAGGTGTGTACTATTTTTTTTAGATATAATTCTACTGAGCACTTTAGTAGACTATGGTATGATATAAACGTAACTTTGATGAATACTGGGAAACAAAAAATGCATTTGACTTGCTTAACGGTGACATTCACTTTATTGTCATGATCTGGAACTGAACCTGCCATATCTCTGAGGTATGCGTGTGTCCGACAAAGAACTATAATCCACAATGTACAAAGGACCTCAAAACTCATCAGCAAAACCACAACCCAGTTAGAAAATGGGCAAAAGTCAAGAAGAAGTATTTCAACAAAGAACAACACAAGACAGCAAATAAACAAATGAAAACATCTGAAACACCATTAGGGAATGCAAGCAGGACACCTGGGCGGCTCAGTGGGTTAAGCCATCTGCCTTCGGCTCAGGTCATGATCCCAGGTTTCTGGGATGGAGTCCTGCCTTGGGCTTTCTGTTCAGCGTGGAGCCTGCCACTCCCCCTAATGTGCTCTCTGACAATAAAAATCTTTAAAAAATAATAAAAAAAAGATAAAATGACAACAAACTATCACTACATACTTATCAGAGGTTTTTCAAGATTTTATTTATTTGACACAGACAGGGAGAGAGAGAAAGAATGAGCATGTGCACACACACAAGAAGCAGGTAGAAAGGCAAAGGGAGAGGGAGAAGCAGGCTCCCCAGTGAACGAGGAACCCGATGCAGGGGCTCAATTCCAGGACCCCAGGATCATGACCTGAGCTGAAGAGAGACCCTCAACAAGCTAAGCCACCCCTATCAGAACTGTTAAAACAAAAAATAGTCCTAATACAAATTATGGTGAAGATGCAGAGAAACTAGATGATTTTTATTATTTATATTTATTTTGGGGAAGGAATTTATATTTATTATTGGGAAGACAAAACAGTGCATTCATAGCAGCTTATTTGTAATAGCCCCAAACTGCAAAACCCCAGATCTATCAACAAATGATTAAACAAACTGTAATAAATAAATAAATAAATAAAATGGAAAACTACTGGGCTACTAAAAGGAATGAACCATCAATACAATAACTTAGATGAATATTCAAGGTGTTATGTCTAGGGAAAGAAACTAATCCCAAAGTGACATACATACAAATCTATGTAACATTTGAACTGACAGTGGCAGAGTGCACAGGAGTGAAGAGGCTGTGGTTATAAAAGGGCCAACAGTAGAGGTCCTTATGATAATGGAACTATAGAGTATTTTGACTATAGGGGCAGATACACAAAAACCACACAAGTGACAAAGTTGTACTGTACTAAATGTATACAAACAAATGAAGAGAAGAAAAACTGGAGAGATCTTTCTTAGGCCCCAAAATTTTATCAATGTCAATATCCTGGATATGATATATTTTTTCTGGATATGATATTTATACAACAGTTTTGCAAAATGTTACCATTAGTGAAAACTGGGTGAACTGTTCCCAGGACTTGCATATATCGTTTCTTAAAAGTGCACTGGAATCTGTAGTCATCTCATAAAAAGAAGTATTTCAATTTAAAAAAATAGCAAGATGGTAGTTCACCTAAGAAGTTGCTCCAAATAAAAGCATTAAAATAGAAGCTAGCGATTATCAGAAAGGATAAGAAAGCAAGAGTCAACACTATCCTATAAAAAAAAATTCACTTTAAATTAAAAAAGAAATATATGGGGCGCCTGGGTGGCTCAGTGGGTTAAGCCGCTGCCTTCGGCTCAGGTCATGATCTCAGGGTCCTGGGATCGAGTCCCGCATCGAGCTCTCTGCTCAGCGAGGAGCGTGCTTCCCTCTCTCTCTCTCTCTCTCTCTTCCTGCCTCTCCATCTAATTGTGATTTCCCACTATGAGTATTCTCTTGTTTACATTGTAAGATGACTTGGGGTAAAAATTTGCCATTCTTTACATTCATAGGGGTCACGTCCTTTGTGAATTTTCTGTGGTATTTAGAGGTATGGATCACAAGAGAAAGATTTCTCTCACTGCTGTATTTATAAATTTTCTTCCCCTGTGTGTAACCTTGTATGTCCTGTGATAACTGATTTCTTGGTTTTCTCACTCTCAATACAGGGTTTCTCTGTGTCTTCTCTGATTTACTTTGAGGCTCGAGTTGCAACTGAAGGTTTTCCCACAATGATTACATTCACAGGGTTTCTCTCTTGTATGTGTTCTCTGATGCTTAGTGAGATCTGACTTATGATAGAAGGACTTCCCAAATGCACTACACTTACAAGGTTTCTCCCCTGTGTGTATTCTCTGATGTACTGTGAGAACTGATTTCTCAGAAAATGACTTCCCACACTGATTACATCCATCGGGCTTCTCACCTGTGTGAGTTCTCTGATGTGATCTGAGGACTGAGCTGCAAGTGAAGGCTTTCCCACACTGAGTACAGTGGTATGATTTCTCCCCTCTGTGTGATCATTTATGTATTGTAAAGTCTGACTTATGGCAAAAGGTCTTCCCACATTTTTTACACACATAAGGTTTCTCTCCTGTGTGAGTTCTCTGGTGTACTGTCAGGTATGAATTCCTAGAGAAGAACGTCCCACGTTCTTTACATTCATAGGGCTTCTCCCCTGTGTGAGTTCTCAGATGTACTCTGAGGTAGGAGTTTCTAGAAAAGAATTTCCCACACTGATTACACTCATAGGGTTTCTCGCCTGTGTGTTTTCTGATGTACTGTGAGGACTGAGTTACTTACGAAGGTTTTTCCATATTGATTACATTCATATGGCTTCTTCCCTGTGTGAATTCTCTGGTGTACTGTGAGATATAACTTATGGTAGAAGCTTCTTCTACATTCCTTACATTCATAGGGTTTTTCTCCTGTGTGAGTTCTCTGATGAATTATGAGGTGTGAATTTCTAGAGAAGCATTTCCCACACTCCTTACATTCATAAGGTTTCTCTCCTGTGTGGCCTCGCTGATGTATAGTGAGGAGAGATTTGCGAGAGAAGCATTTCCCACATTCCTTACATTCATAGGGTTTCTCTCTTGTATGTGTTTTCTGATGTTTGGTGAGTTTTGACTCTTTGCAGAATGTTTTTCCACATTCATTACATTCATAGACTTTGTCTCCTAAGTATGTTCTCTGAGTTATATTAAGAACTGACTTCTCCCAAAAGGGTTCTCCCAAGTTGTTATATTCAAATATTCTCTCTCCTGTGCCAAGAAAGCCTGATCTCCCATTGAAATTATCCACTCTTCCAATATACTCATAACCTTTCACCTCTAAATGAACTCTTGTGTTCCAAGAGAGATGATTTCTCAAAAGTTGTAGCATATTCTTGAAACTCATAAAGATTTTCTGTTCTTTGTGCCATCCTACTGACCATGAGGGTTGAATTACTACAGAATGTTTTATCAGATTCATTATGTTCACAAGGACTCTGTCCTATGTAAGCTTGGTTATATGGGATGACAACTGCCGTCTCATGGAAAGCTTTCCCACATTCCTTGTATTCCTTATTGCTTTGAACAAAGCATTGCTCTATATTTTTAGTTCTCTGATACGGGATTAAATCTTCATTATGACTGAGGTATTTTCCATTTTGAATGAATTCACAAGGTTTCTTTCCCATTTGAGTTTGTTCTTGGTTAATCTGCAGGAACAAGTGTTCCTTATTGTAGTGAGGCCAACAGCCTTCTTACTTAAATGGGTTGTCTTATTAATAATTAATTCTGAAATACATTTCAAATTCATACCACAGGAGTCACACCTACACGGTATTTTTTTTTAAAGATTTTATTTATTGGGACGCCTGGGTGGCTCAGTTGGTTAAGCAGCTGCCTTCGGCTCAGGTCATGATCCCAGCGTCCTGGGATCGAGTCCCACATTGGGCTCCTTGCTCCGCAGGGAGCCTGCTTCTCCCTCTGACTCTGCCTTCCACTCTGTCTGCCTGTGCTCGCTCCCGCTCACTCTCTCTCTGACAAATAAATAAATAAAATTTAAAAAAAAATAAATAAAGATTTTATTTATTTATTTGACAGACAGAGATGACAAGTAGGCAGAGAGAGAGAGGAGGAAGCAGGCTCCCTGCCGAGCAGAGAGCCTGATGTGGGGCTCGATCTCAGGACCCTGAGTTCATGACCTGAGCCGAAGGCAGAGGCTTTAACCCACTGAGCCACTCAGGCGCCCCAACATGGTATTTTTAAGGAAGGAACTGTGTCTATGCTGAAATTAAAAATCTTTCCTAATACATTACCTCTGTGCACAGTCAGTGTTTTGTTGTTGATAAATGGAGCTTGCCAGAAACATCTGTCCTGGGTTTCTTGAGTCTCTTCTGCTTGGCTATCAACTTTGCAGACTTCTAAAGATGACAAAGACCAACAAACCATAAGCCATGAAACGTATCTTAATTATGATGAAATTACACTTAAAACAAATGCCCTTCTACGTCACTGACTTAGTTTTGTGAAATAAGAGTGATCCAAACAGTCATATTGCCCCATCCATTTGGATTAGAAAAACAAAACCTGAAAGGGTAGAAAAGGGGATTAAAAACTTAGAACACACACATCTACATTTGGCAATTAACAATTAAGTCTTTACTTCAAGACTTAATATGTACATTACAGATAAATATAAAGCATGGTGAAGAAAAGACTTTAAAAAAAAAAAAGGCTCATCTAGGCAGGGGAAATGCAGAGACCAGAGAGGCCATGACACTTAGTAGATAAGAGTGCCCTAAAGAAATAGAGGAACGATTTGGTATCGTTTAGAAGGATCAGACTTTACATAATTTTCCTCTCAAACTTACATTAGTGCACCTAAATTCTCTCTAAATTTTACATGTTTCCAGTTTCATTCTCCCCCTTTAAAACTACTTCTGTTTTGTTATATATACATTATCTTAGTATACTGTTAATACCACATTAAATTTCTGGAAGCACTGATTTCTTTGTGCCTATGAAGTGAGTTCTGTAATATAGTTTCTAATTTACCTTCTATTCATGTTACTTATAAAAAATACAAATGTCGGGGCGCCTGGGTGGCTCAGTGGTTTAAAGCCTCTGCCTTTGCTCAGGTCATGATCCCAGGGTCCTCGGATCGAGCCCTGTATCGGGCTCTCTGCTCAGCAGGGAGCCTGCCTTCCTCCTCTCTCTCTGCCTGCCTCCCTGCCTACTTGTGATCTCTGCCTGTCAAATAAATAAATACAATCTTTAAAAAAAGAAAAGAGAGAGACAGAAAGAAAAATACAAATGTCTACCAGGAAAAGTAAAATTAAAAAGATGAGGAAGAAGACAGAAAGACAATCAAATCCTTCCATTGTTTTTAGTTGTGGTATATTCAAGCTTATTTGAATAAATAAAAATGCTAATATCTCCCCACTATAAACTTGCTCTGACATATTATTAGTAATAATTTTTCTTTTACACCCAGATTTCTACATTTCTTGGTTTTATGTGTATGTATAACCATGGAAGACCTGACCCCAAACACTCAATGATCGATCTATTCACCCTAGGAATTCTCAGCTATACTTCACATTACCTTCTTGCTCAGTACATACAATGTAACAATGATGACACTGTTTAAAAACCTCTTCAAATCCCATTGTCTCCAAGCACCATTAAAGGAAACATATTGCAATTATAATGCTAGGGTGGAGGGGGAACTTGTCCTCAACTACATACATATTGGGTATTCAAGTGATCGCTTCACTAGTCCATAATAAATATCTTCTTTGCAGAAATGCCAGACTATTAATTTGTCAAAAATCATTCAATTTCAAGCAAGACTTTTCAACTCAGCTGGCTTACATTCCCATTTTGGACTTGCTCAGAACTTCGCTCTTTAGGAAAATGACATTGTCTCATAATAAGTCTTCACAAACATCTCCACCATTTCAAGTCCTACTTATGCATCAATTTTAAAAACTAATCACATTCTATACATCTCATTCTATAAGAATGTTGGCTAATACTCCTTTGAAACATAAACATACCCTGTTAACTGCCAAAATTTGAAATACTCAGTAATCTTTTTTCTTTTTCCAACTACAATCTATGGTGTGTGGCAAGTATTTATATCTGATTTCCTCTGAATACACCTGAGTGATTATGAAAGTAATGGTCCTTAACAAGTGGGGTGCTTTTTCAAAATAAAGTTCAAGTTTTCTACAAATCTGTAATTTTGAACAAGAACCTACAGGTTTATAACCCAACATGTCCATTTAGAAATTAATTCCTTATAGTATTTTCTGAATATAAAGGCTCTCTCACTCATCAAGAGGCACAGTTAGTGAATTAAGTAATGATCCGATAGCCACTATATGTTATATAACAAAGTAAGATATGCTCTCTTTGAAGAAATTAGAACTCAGAGAATAGCTTCTTCATTCAACATGCATACACTACCAGGAATCAGATTCTATAGTAGATAACGTAAATTAAAGGAATGAAGAAACATTTTAAAAGCTGTGGAAAGCTGAGCTTAAATTTTAAAATGTGCTTAAAACCAATGATAATGATATTAACAACAAGAAAAGTTAACAGGAAAACTAACCATTACCATGAACCAAGCACTGTTCCATGTACTTTTCATGTATTAACTCACAAAAATCCCCAAGTACGTTAGGAATGAAATGTAGACTTATATGGCAGGAAAGCACATCTGTGAGTAATCCTAAAAAGAAGGATTAGCACCAGTTCTGTGCCATAAAGAGGAAACGCAGCCATATTTAAAGGTAACTGGGGCACAAGGGTGGCTCCAGTGGTTATATGTCTGACTCCTGGATTTCAGCTCAGATTGTGATCTCAGGGTTGTGAGATCGAGCCCTGTGTAGGGCTCCACGCTTAGCACAGAGTTTTTGTCTTGTTTTGTTTTGTTTTTAAGATTTTATGTATTTATTTGACAGAGAAAGAGAGAGGGAACACAAGCAGGGGAAGAGGGAGAGGGAAAATGAGGCTCCCTGCTCAGCAAGACAATCCCAAGACACTGGGTCATGATCTGAGCTGACGGCAGACGCCCAATGACTGAGTCACCCAGGCAACCCTCAGCACAGTCTGCTTGAGATACTTTCTTTCCCTCTTCTGCTGATCCTCCCCCAACTCATGTGTGCTTGCTCTAAATAAATAACATCTTTTTTTTTCAATGGGTAAAAAAGATTAAGGGTCATTAAATGAGAAAAACATAAATTTGCTGTATTCTGTATTGGGCAAAATACAACTCAAGATATTAACATGATAAATTAGATGCTTCGGTGGGCAAAGTCTAACAGCATTTAAGAATCAGAACAAAGAGGAAAACAGTCTGCCCAAGTGTTCTGGGTGGTATCAGCACAAACTAAGAATATAAAAAGAAATTTTTTTAAGTGTACAAAAATATAACAATAGTGATCTAACATTAATAAGAAAGGAGGAACAGAAAAATAAAATGACACAAGGACACAGTTACAAGAGAACATTCACAGGAGGTAACAAATGAAGTGGGGAAAATTTATGATTTGTAAATGCTGACTGTGATATTACTTCTTCCCACACTGAAGGGATCAGGATATCCTGTAACTTCTGTGTACACACAGGTATAACACTGAATGTCAAGTGGGCAAAAGATGCTAAAAATATATTGGGGTGCCTGGGTGGCTCAGTGGGTTAAGCCGCTGCCTTCAGCTCAGGTCATGATCTCAGGGTCCTGGGATCGAGTCCCGCATCAGGCTCTCTGCTCGGCAGGGAGCCTGCTTCTCTCTCTCTCTCTCTCTCTCTCTCTCTCTGCCAGCCTCTCTACCTACCTGTGATCTCTCTGTGTTAAATAAATAAAATAAAATCTTTTTAAAAAATTTAAAAATATAAATATGCAGTTAGCAGAATAAATGAAAACCTCTTATTTTAGCTATAGGAAGTTATTATTTTATTTCAAAGATCCAATTCGACAATTTGTACTTTAACAGGTAAATGTAGTCTGTTGCTATTTATGGTGATTCCTGAAATATATCGTCATCTCTCACATTTTACCTGGTACTTTATATCTGTCACAATTTTACTACGAATTCTATTGTACTTTTCTTCCTCCTTTTTGAAATAATTTCTTATCTTTTCCATTTTTTCTTCCTTACAACTTTGGAAGTTATACACATCTGTTTCTCAGCTTTAAGGGGCTATCCATCACATCATACCATGAATATTTAACTTAAAATCTAGACTAATTCAATATCTTAGATCTCCTTTTCTGAAGAATAGAAGCTTCAAACTCAATTTGATCACCTCTCACCTCATTTATATACAGTTAGTGCTTTGTGTATGTTTTTTAGCCTTACATATTAGTATCATAATTGCTTTACACACCCATTTGTTCAGATTCACCTCTGTGTTTTGTCATGACTTACCACTTGCCACTCCTCTCAAGCATTCTTTTGGGTTTTATTTTCTTTTCCTGTAGTATGTCCATTAGAATTTTACAATGAAACTACACAATTAAAGGTACAGCTGCTATAATTTATTTCATTACCAATGCAAATTTAATGATACTCTGATACGAACTCTCCTGTTGACTAAACCTCAGTTAGTGTCCTCTGAGCCCTGTTCTCAACTAGGCCTTGACTAGGTCTTCCAGGTCTATCCGGGCTGAGCTCAGTTTCCACAAGAACCCTTTGAAGTCAGTCTAGTGACAGTCCCTTTACCCTTGATATCTGATCAAGTTCCTTAAACCCTGTCCCTGATGCGATAGTGCCCGATCTGCATTTGGCAAGAATCCCCCTACTGTTGGTGTTTCTCTTAGTAATCTTCTATCCAGTGATTCCCCCCACTCTGCCTGTTGGCTGTAAGTCCCTAGCTGTCTTAGCAGTATGTGGAGTTGAGCTCGGTTTTACTGAAACTTCTCACCCCCTATTCCAACAGTTACTGAATAAAATCTGTATCTATCACTGTTAACTGGTGGCTGGCTTTATTTCTCATTGAAGCAGCATGAGCCCAGCTGATGGTGGAAGAGAAACAGGAGTAAAGAAATAAACCCTTGGGCGCCTGGGTGGCTCAGTGGGTTAAGCTGCTGCCTTTGGCTCAGGTCATGATCTCAGGGTCCTGGGATCGAGTCCCACATCGGGATCTCTGCTCAGCAGGGAGCCTGCTTCCCTCTCTCTCTGCCTGCCTCTCCATCTACTTGTGATTTCTCTCTGTCAAATAAATAAATAAAATCTTTAAAAAAAAAAAAAAAAAAAGAAATAAACCCTTTGTGACACAGGCTTGGATGGGCAGCCAAAAGCTGAAAACGGAGCACATACACTGAGGAAATTCTGACATGACAGATCCAAGAACTAGGGAACAGTATCAAATACAGCCACATATAAGGAACTGGAGTGCCAGGAAAAAATTAAGAATGAAATACATCAAACCACTTATTTAGGAAACCGAGAAGGCAACAAGAAAAATAACCAGGAAACCCAACCCCCACACACACTAAAAAAAAAACAAAGGTAAGTCTGGAAACAACAGAGTTGAACAGCTAAAAACCAAAGATGAAAAGAAAATCTTGATAGCAATAAGAGAAAACAGAATATTAAATACGGAAAAACAGAGATTTAAAAATCAGAGAAGGTAGTATGTAACCCAGAAGACAGTGAAGTGAATCAAGTATGAACAGAAAAGTGTCGATCCAGATTTCCGTACTGACAGAAAACATCCTGCACAAGGAAGGCCTTGTAGGCAGAAAGAGCTGCTTGCTACCTTGTGGGGTTTGAAGTAAAATATCACACAGAACGGGAGAAGGAACAGAAGCATATTATTGCAAGCCTCTTATAAAATAGCATGATGTCATTTGAAATCAGTCTATGACAGTCTGAAGATATCGTATTCCACAGGGCATCCACTTAAGTGGTGAAAATATTCCCATTAAAAAATGAGAGATTTTCACATTAGTTAAAAAAAGACCAACCATAGGAAACCCACTCTAAATATAAATAGATTAAAAGTAAGAAGATGGAAAAAGATACACCACACAGACATTACAAGAAAGCTGAAGGGACTAGTTATGTTTTTTTTTCTTTTTTTTACCTCCAGGGCTTCTGACTATAAACCGTGGGTTCCCATGACTAGCCATCTCACCTCAGACTAGTAATTCACGAGAACACCTCAAAAACCCCCAAACTATTTACTTATATATTGCTAATTGGTTTTATTTTATTTTTAAAGATTTTATTTATTTTTCTGAAAGCAAGACAAAGTGAGAGAGGGAAACAAGCAGTGGGATTGGGAGAGAGAGAAGCAGGCTTCCCTCCCAGCAGAGAGCCTGATGCAGAGCTAGACCATGACTTGGGCCAAAGGCAGACGCTTAACAACTGAGCCACCCGGGAGCCCCCTATATGACCAATTTATTATAAAGGTTTCAAATCTGGATCAGCCAAAGAGAACAGCTTTATAGGCAAGGGTTAGGGACGTGTGTGGTATGTGGAACTCCCACACCCTCTCTGGGGCACACCACTCGAAGCTTCCTGAACTCTGTTGTTCAGAGGCTCCTAGAGAGGTTTCATTACCTAGGCTTGAGTGATTAAGTCACTGGCCACTGGTGATGGCCACCCCCCCCAACACACCTGAAGTGATCTAGCGGCCCCCAGCCACCAGTTACTTCAGTATACAAAAGACACTCTTTTCATGCCAGAGATTCCAAGGGTTTTAGGAGCTATGTGCCAGTAACCATGGGGAAAGAGCCAAAAACTTTTTTTTTCCCCCTTTGGTTATATTATAGTCTCTCTCACAGTAAAAACTGCAATGGACCCCCATTTTTTTTTTAAGGACATTCAAATTTTGCAGCATGGCCTAGAACTTCAAGATCAAGTTTATGCTGCTGTCTCCAGCTTTATTTCATGCCATTGCTCACTGTGCTTGTCGTGAGAGAAACACACTAGCCATCTTGTGATTGACTGAATGAGTCCAGGGTACTCCTGACCAGGACGTTCCTGCCTCTCTCAGCAATGCTCTCCTCACAGATCTTTGCTGTCAAGATTTTTCATATAATTTAGGTCCTTTCCAGATACAATCTTGAAGAGAATACCCCTGGCCACTTGGCTGAAACAGTCTACTTATCCCCAATACCCTCTATCACTATCATCTCATCTTCTGGTCTTTAAAACCCTTCACAGCATTTAGCATGACTTGAAATTATAGGATTAATTTATTTGCATCCTTTCTTCCTCTGTGGTCCTTATCTCTACACCTTCCTCCTGAATGTAAGCCCAGCAAAGGGAGAGTCCTTGACTTTCTTGTTCATTGATGTATATCCTGAGCTTTTAGAAGAACATTAGTTAAATGCTGGTTAAAAGTAAAAATTTCCCAGGGGTGCCTGGGTGGCTCAGTGGGTTAAAGCCTCTGCTTTCAGCTCAGGTTATAATCCCAGGGTCCTGGGATTGAAACCAGTCCCAGGGTCCTGGGATCGAACCCGCATTGAGCTCTCTGCTCAGCAGGGAGCCTGCTTCCTCCTCTCTCTCTGCCTGCCTCTCTGCCTACTTGTGATCTCTGTCAAATAAATAAAATAAACAAAACCTTTTAAAAAAAAAGTATAAACTTCCCAGATGCCTATTTTAGGAAGGCCCTGTGTATGTGTATCTTGCCTCTTCTGATGCTCACAAATATTGTGACAAAGGTCTTATTATCCAAATTTACAATGAGGAAACAAAGGCTCATAGAGATTAAGTGATTCGTCTAAGCCAGTAAGTGGCTTAGCTAGGATTTGTGGGCTAGCAGTAGTAATATTAAAGTAGGCTTCAGAAAAAAAGGTTCTACCAGAAATAGAGACATCATCATAAAGGGGTCAAAGGCTCAAGAGGACATAAAGATCCTAGTATTTATAAACTTACTAATTCTTAAAATTGCTAACGCAAAAACCAGTAGAACTGAAAGAAGTAAACAAAAAATTATAGCTACAGAGTTCAACACTGCTTCTCACTGTGTCACTGACAAAGCTCTTAGGAATTTTATCCCCAAACCCATATTTCCGTTAGCCCTGTGATTTTCAGTACACTATTTTATATGGAGCAGTGATTCTTTTTTAGGAAAACACACATCACGTTATAAAAGAACTCACCGTATTTGTATACCTTCTCTCCTCTCCATTTGTTTTTAGCCTCCTCTTATTTATATAGATACATACCCTTTCTGTGTTGCCTAGATTTGCAACTCGTACAATCTGTCTCCTAGGTTCCACATCTGTTTTAACGTCAGTTCTTTGTGGGGGGTTGTCAGGGTGGCACAGTTGGCTGACTGTCTGACTCTTGGATTCAGCTCTGGTCATGATCTCGGGGTTGGGGGTAGAGTCCCTCATCGGGATCCATGATCAACACAGAGTCTGCTTGTTTCTCTCTCTGTCTCCCTACCATGTTCACTCTCTCTCTTTCTCAAACAAGTAAGATTTTGGAAAATAAAATAAAATAAAATAAAATTAGTTCTTCAGTTAAAGTCAGAGTCTACTACCAGCCTTTTTTACCATGCTTCTTTATGTCACTCCCGGGTTACCTGATACTCATTCTCTAACAGAGGATTCTAGGAACAAAGATCCTAGAGTTCTTTTCCCTTCAGAAAAGACTTGCTGTCTTTGTTGAAGAGTATCTTCTTAACTGGGTGTAATACTCTCAATGTGACACCTTGAGGATTTTGTAGAAACTGCTCTTGCTGACTCTGAGCTACAGATTTTACTATGGAAAAGTCTGAGGCTATTTGGACTTTCTCTTATATTGGCTGGTTGTCAAAATAACTGTTTTTGAAATCTAGTCCCTTGATCAGAATATATCCTAATGTTGCTAAGGACTGGCTCTTTTACACAGATTCAATCACAAATCTCTTCCCCCACAAAATGTATTCTCAAAATATTTTAAACATTTGTTCTATTTCTTTTCCTTTCTATTTTGGGTAATGAATTCTATCTATGGTATGTATGTGAACTCTCTTTTTAATGTAATCTTCTAATTTTATTTCATTTTCTTCTTGCTTACATCTATCCTTTCTTTCTGAACAATTTTTTTTTAAAGATTTTATTCATTTGAGAGAGAGAGACACAGTGAGAGAGGGAACATAAGCAGGGGGAGTGCAAGAGGGAGAAGCAGGCCTCCCACCAAGCAGGGAGCCCAATGCAGGGCTCAATCCCAGGAACCTGGTATCATGACTTGAGCCGAAGGCAGATGCTTATTGACTGAGCTACCCGGGCGGGCCCTGAACACATTTTTGACAGTATGTATTCATCCTTGGGATTCTTCCAGTTTGCTTTCTTTTTTTCTTTTTCTTTTTTTTTAAAAGATTTTATTCATTTATTTGACAGACAGAGATCACAAGTAGGCAGAGAGGCAGGCAGAGAAAGAGAGTAGGAAGCAGGCTCCCTGCTGAGCAGAGAGCCCGATGCGGGGCTCTATCCCAGGATGCTGAGATCATGACCTGAGCCGAAGGCAGAGGCTTTAACCTACTGAGCCACCCAGGTGCCCCCGATTTGCTTTCTTTACTGTAATTTTATTTTCTGTTCTCTTTTCTCAGTTTGACACCCTGCCATGTGTTTGCTATTCCCTTATTAATATCTTTCTTAAATACTTGTATCACAGAGATAATTAATTCAATTAGTTCACCCTTTGGAAACTCACGATTTAATATTTGGTCACATAATTTACCTACTTTATGACCACTTTGATCAGATGACAATTCTATCACCAACTAGCTTTCTTCCCAATACTTTTCACCCCTTTTTTCTTATACTCGTTTTGCATGCATTTGTGCTGGTTCCTTTTCCATTACTTGGGCTAAAAGGATGTGAGCTTTTCAAGGAAGACCACACTGCAAAAGATTTACTTGGGAGACGGAACAGAGTCATCCCTTAGGCTAGAGGGGTAATGCATTATGAACAAGTGTTCTGCACATGTGTTGGTCTCAGTTTACAGATCAACCAGGATGTGCCTTCCTTCTTCAGTGGAGTAGCCTCTACAACAGCTTGCTCTCTTGGTCATCACAGAGCCAGCTCACTGGGGCTGGCATTGCTGCAGCTCCAAATTGAGGAAAACCGAATGTTGCGCTCATTTCACAGGAACAAGCCCAGAGGCCGAACTGGGCCCAAGAATGAAAGTGCATACTAGGAGTCTACACGGGAAACAATTCTTACCCACTGAGACAAGGTGGCTATAGTTCTCCAGCATCACCTCCCTGTTACAGGGTCCTCTGAGCAGGGTCCAGGTGCTGCCACTCCTCCTGGGTAAAGCCCACAGTCACATCCGCAAATGATAAGGATGCCTGAAACAGCACATTTGTGTTCAAATGTAAGTAATCACAATGGGAAGACATGGAAAAGCTGTCGAAGAACTGTTACGGAGTTCACTATTCACAATTAGAAAATGTGTTCTGGCGTGCCTACCTTTGTACTTGGTTGGAGGAGAAAGCATGACAGACATTCCTCACCAGTGTGATAAGTTACCGGCATCCCATCATGTGCCTACATGCCATAAAGAACTCTGCTACCTTGAGAATCTGAAAACCAATAAAACCATGACACTGTTCTCAAGGAGCATATAATCTGACAGACACAAGCATGAAGCATCCAACTACCATGTAGCATAAAACCCTACTACAGTAAAACAGGTGCAAAGTAGAGTGAGATTACAGAGGGGAGAAAAGTTCTATTCCTGCTATTAGGGTGGGTTTCACTGATAACATAACATGAACCTGGGCCAAGAGCATAACCATGTACACTTCTAAAATATGGAGTTAAGGGGCACCAGTTGGATTAATGTTTGCCTTTGGCTCCGGTCATGATTTCAGGATCCTGGGATCAAGCCCCATGTCAGGCACCCTGCTCGGTGGGGTGTCTGCTTCTCGCTCTCTCCCTGTGTGTGTGTTCTCTCTCTCTGTCAAAGGAATAAAAATCTTTTTAAAAAATGTAGTTAAAGGAGTCAGTGAACACACAGGAAAGGACTGCTGGGACCATGTTCACATAAAGAGCTACAGTCGTCTTCAGGGAAAATGCTATTTAATAATTCTGAACATAACTCCTGTAGGACGGCGTGTCCAAAATGTGGGTGTCCACATTTTTTTTTTTAGGAAACCCTTTTTTATAAACAGTAAACTTACAACGTCAATTTATATATTAAATTCCATTATTGTTATTTTTCCTAAGTCACTTTTATTTTTTCAAATGAATATATTTGGCATGTAACATTGTATAACTCTGATAGGCTTATATACTGTAATGATGCCAATGCAGCTGTATTTATCACATTACATAATTACAGTACATTAATGTGTATATCCATTTCACTGCATACTGGATTTCTTCATTCTTCTTTTTATGGATTACAATAAATATAGGGAGATACTCAAATATTTTCTTCCCATAACTGATTTGACTGTCTTATACAGTTCATAGGTTTTATACCACCCATTTATGAAATGACCACTGTGGAAAATATAGCATGAAGAAACAGAGACATATCATTCCCAGGTTATCAAAACAAACAGTTAATCCATGTTCATGTCATACACTAAAAATTGGTTAATAGGAAAAACAAGACTATTTTTCCAGAAATGTATAAGGTATTATTGAGAAAAAAAAAAAAAAAAAAACAAAGAATACCTAACAAATGAATACCTTACATTCATGGCTTGGACAATTTAATATTACAAAAATATCTTATTTCTCCACAAATTGGCCTATAAATTGAAGACAATCAGAATTAAAATCTTAGCAGATAATTTTTTTGTGGAAACTGATTAAGCTTACTCTCAGACTTACATAGAAACTTGAATGGCCAAGAATAACCAAAGCTACCTTGGAAACAGGATGGATAAACTCACACTAATTATGGTAGGCAGAATCTAAGATGACGACCTCCAATGGATCCAACAACGTGACATAAACTCCTCTTAAATGGAAGAGACTTAAGTCCCTGTGATTGTGATACATTCTACGGCAAAACAGATTTTGCAAGTATAAATGAGATCCTATAATCATTAGACTTTGGCCTAAAGGGAAGATTTACTTGGGTGGGCCTGACCTAATCATGTGAGTCTTTTATTTATTTATTTTTAATATTTTATTTATTTATTTGAGAGAGAGAGTGAGAGCGCATGAGCACACAAGCTCATGTGAGGGGCAGAGGGGGAAGCAGGCTCCCTGCCGTGCAAGGAGCCCAACATGGGACTTGATCTCAGGACCCTGGGATTATGACCTGAGCCGAAGTCAGACCCTTAACCAACTGAGCCACCCAGGCATCCCTCATGTGAGTCTTTTAAAGAACGTAAAATACCAGAGACCCTTCTTCTGACCTCAAAGAAGAAACAAGCTACTGTGACTCCTACGGCTGTCCAGAAAGAAATTCTGCCACATATGTACAGATGGGAACCCAACCAAGCCTTAGATAAGGAGTCCCAAGCAACACCTTGATTGCAGCATTAATGCCTAAGAAACTTAGCTAACCTACTCCTAACTCATTCTCGTCTATACATCAGGACAACTGCAAATGGACTGGTCAAGCTTTAATGTAAAAAAATAATAATAATAAAAAGTAAGAGCTATGTAAGTACTAGAAGAAAACATGGGTGAGTTCCCCCATAACTTAAGAAAGAATAAAACTTTCCTAACCATGACTAAAAATTCAGATGCAGAGCTCACATAGTTCAGTCACTAGAGCATCAGACTTGTAAAAATCCAGATGCAATAAAATCAAATACTGACAGACCTGACCACATAAAATTATGAACAACCAACCAATTGAGTCCTCTACAAAATAAAAGAAAAACCAAAATCAAAAGAAAAATGACAACCCAGAATTAAGTGTCTGCAACTTACATGACAAAGAAAGGGTTAGGGTCCCTATATAAAGAATTTCTAAAAAGAAAAAAAAAAACAATAACCCTCTAAATATGGGCAAGAACTGTGAAGAGAAAACTCACAGGAAGAGAAATGCAAATGGTACTAAACTTAGAAGATCAAGCTTACCCTTTAAAAAGAAAAATATAAATAAAAAGTATACTGAACTATTTCCCTCCTATTGGACTGGCAGAAATCCAAAAGAATAACCACACATACTTGTTATATGCATAAAAGCATCCTCATATCCTGTTCAAAATACAAAAAAGATTAACCACCATTAAGTGAAATATGGCAATAGTTAGCTAAATTATACATGAATTTACCATTTAACCCAGAAATCCCACTTCTGGGGACCAACCACAAGGGCACACTGATCAAAGAAGAGGTTATATCACTATTTATATTTGCAAAAGACTAAAAACACCCCCGATATTGATTACTAATGGACTCGTTGAATGTGTTATGTTATACTCACACCATGAAGTGCTAAGCAACTGGAAAAGGAACTGAGGAATATCTCTTTGTGGCACTACGGAGTGAATTCCATAGTACATTATTAAGTGACAAAGCAAAGTTTAAGTTAGGGGCACCTTAGTGCCTCAAATGCTTAAGCGTCAGCCTTCAGGTCCTGGGATCCAGCCAGAGTCAGCATCTGGCTGCCAGCACACCTGCTTCTCCCTCTCCCTGTGCCTCCCCAATGGCTCAGGCTCTCTCCCTGTATTCTCTGTCTCAAATGAATAAATAAAATCTTAAAAAATAAAAAGAGCAAAAAAAAAAAAAAAAACCCCACAAAAAACAACAAAAAAGAACTGAGTGCCTAGATGGCTCAGTCATTAAGTGTCTGCCTTCAGCTTGGGTCGTGGTCCTGGGATCATACAAGCATCCCTCCCCGCTCTGCAGGAAACCTGCTTCTCCCTCCTGCACTCTCCCTACTTGTGTTCCCTCTCTCACTGTCTGTCAGATAAATAGACTCTTTAAAAAAAGAAAACCCACAAAGTTTAAGTTAAAATCAAGTACAATATGACAAAGATCTACATATGGGCCTTCTTATATTAAAAATAACAAAATGAGAATCACTATATTGCATATCTAAAATTAATATGAAATTGTATGTTGATTTCACTGGAATTAAAATAAAAACTTAGGGGTGCCAGGTGGTTCAGTGGGTTGAGCCTCGGCCTTCAGCTCAGGTCATGATCTCGGGGTCATGAGATGGAGCCCCATATCAGGCTCTCTACTCAGCAGGGGGCCTGCTGAACTGAAACAAACAAAACAAAACGAAACAAAAAAACCACCAAAAAACAAAACAAAACCGTGGAAAAAAGATTCACAAATCTGACCACATCAACATGTAAAACTTTCATATTACCAATAATACCACAAAGTAAAAAAATAAGACAAACTCTGGAGAATATATTTACAATGAATAGAACAAAGATTACTATACAACACTCATAAAGGATATTTATCAATCAGTAAGAAATACAGAAAAAAATTAACAGAAAAGTATGTAAAACTATACAAAACAGGTAAATCAACATTTCACAGAAGAAAAGTGAAAGGCCCAATCTTATCCAAAATCAGAGAAATACAAATCAAAACAATAAGGTTTTCATCATTCATCAGACTGGCCATAATTTTGAAATAACGGTATCAACTGTGAACAAGGAGACAAAGAAAGCTGTCCTGTCACCTAACAGCTGGTGGGAGTCGTATGGTCACTTAGACCAATTTGGCAGCATAAATTGACACTGGAAGTGCTTAGCCTCTCTGACCCAACAATATGTATCATGTGTGTACACTACAGAATACTTGAAATGCTTGCTCTTCTACAGGGAGAGAAAAAGTAAAAGATGGTCACTGCACAATAATTCATAATAATGATAAACAGAAATGACATAAGAAACAGACAACTAAAATGTATGCTGTCATAGCAGAATATTAAAAGGAATGAAGTAACCAATTTGGATAGATCTTAAACACAATATTAAATTCTAAACATAGGGCCACCTGCGTGGCTCAGTTGGTTAAGCATCCAGCACTCGATTTCAGCTCATGTCGCGATTTCAGGGTCGTCAGATCGAGCCCCATGTCGGGGTCAGCAAGAGATCTGCTAGAAATTCTTCTTTTCCCTACCCCTCCTGCTTGTGTGTGCTCTCTCTCGCTCTCACTCTTTCTCAAATAAATAAATAAATCTTTAAAAAAAAAAAAAGGCAGCCAAAATAATCCTGACAAGTTTGTCAAGAAAATTTGTTCGGTAGAAAATACTGAAGAACTTACATGCTTGCTATAAGGGGCACCTGTGTGGCTCAGTGGTTTAGGCCTCTGCCTTCAGCTCAGGTCATGATCCCAGGGTCCTGGGATCGAGCCCCACATCGGGCTCTCTGCTCGGCGGGGAGCCTGCTTCCTCCTCTCTCTATGCCTGCCTCTCTGCCTACTTGTGATCTCTCTCCCTCTGTCAAATAAATAAATAAAATCTTTAAAAAAAAACTTGCTATAAAGCTACAGTATCAAACACAAGGAAAATCATGATAATATCCACATAAGGATATTATCATATCCACAAATGAACAGAAGTTGGAGTCCAGAAACAAATCCATACACCTATGGTCAACTGACGCTCAACAAGGGTGCCAAGATCATTCAATGGGAGAAAAAAAGAGTCTCTTCAACAAATGGTACTGGAACTGAATATCCACATGCAAATGAATGAAAATGGACCCCTTCCTCATATCATATACAAAAATTAACTCAAAATAGATCAAAGACCTAAATGTGAGATCTAGAAACAATAACACTCTTAGGAAAATACAGGAGTGAATTTTCATGATCTTAGAATGACAACAGATTCTTAGATAGGACCTCAAAGGCAAACACAACAAAGGAAAAGAGATAAAAAAGACTTTACCAAATTAAAACCTTTTGTGAATCAAAGGATATACTTTCAAGAGAATGAAGAGACAACTCACAGAACAGGAAGAAATATTTGAAAATCACATATGTGATAAAAATCTATTCCCCAAAATACTCTTCAATAAATCCAATTAAAAACAGGCCAAGGATTTGAATGGACATGCCTGCGAAGCAGATATACAAATATCCAACAAGCACACAAAAAGGTACTCATTAGACATTAAGGAAAAGCAAATCAAAACCACAATGACATGCTACTTCATATCCACTATGATGGCTATAATAAGACAACAAGTGCTGTCAATAAAGAGAGGAAACGAACTCTCATGCATTGCTGGTGGAAATATAAAATTGTGCACATGGTGAAAAACAGGCGGTCCTGCGGTAATTTAAAACTACAACTAATGCATGATCCAGCATTTTCACTTCTCAGTAAATACCCAGAAGAACCAAAGACATGTATTGTACCAAAATTTGCACATGAATGTTCAGAGCTCATTATTCACAACAGCAGTAAAGCAGAAACAAGCCAGATGTCCCTTAACCAGTAAGTGGATGAACAGAACTCGGATCCATCTACACAGTGGAATATTCTTCAATGATAAAAAGAAATGAAGGCTTGGTAAAAAGGTACACTTAGCTATAAAACGAAGGTCTGAGGATCTCATGTATAGCACGGTGACTGACTACAGCTGATATCACAATTAAAATCTGTTGACTGCAGAGCTTAAATACTCTCACCAAAAAAAAAGAAAAAAAGAAAAAAAAGAAAACCAAACCCCAAAACAAAGAAAGAAAGAAATATGTGAGGTGATGGATGTGTTAGATTAGATGGGAGGAATCCTCTCACAATGTATATGAATATCAAAATCATCACAATGTTCACTACATACCTTATAGTTTTGTCAAATATACCTTAATAAAGCCAGAAAAGAAAAACAATGAAGTCTGTAATATGCTCCAATATGATGAAGTTTAAAAACATTACACTAGGTGAAGGAAACACACTAATAAAATATACATTTTGTATGACTATACTCCTACAAAAGATCCAGAAGATCCAAGTCCATACTGACAGAATGTAGATTAGTGGTTGCCAGGGTCTGACAATTTTGGAGTTATTTTAAGGACGTGCAGTCAATTTATTCTATAAAAATTCGAGGCTTTGTAAAGGGAAAACAAAAACAAACCAAGACCAAGGGAAAGCTCTCTACATGGGCTTTAGTAATATCTTCTCCCAAAAACCCTCATTAACTGGGTTCTGCTTGGTAATCTGTCTTTTGCTCCCACTGAAGAATAATTATAGGCATTTAGTTTGTGGTTTGCCACAAGAAGGTTGTTCATCATTTATATAAAGAGAAACAGAAGTTTTTTATTCAGCTCTTGATGCCAGAAAGTCTTTAGGCTCTGGAAGGAATAGGGATGCTCTATGCATGTTTTTTGGGGGTGGGGGTGGGGGGTGGGGAGGGCGTGTGGGTGGAGTCATGGTTAAAAGTCCGAAATATTTGCAAGTTTGATAACTATCTAACTTTATATGATGTGTGTGTGTGTGCGCGCACGCCAACTTTGCCCTATTGATCTGCTGATCCGATGCTACTGGTCTACAGACCTCAAGATCACCTGCAACCTTGTTCAAAACGAAAATTCTCGGGCCCCATTCTATGGTTTAAAAACACTATTGTCTAGGACATTTTTAAACAATGTCTGTACCCCTCTGTTCTGTTTCAAAGAAATTTTAAAAATGAGAAAAATTTGTTAAGCAAATTATAATATGCTAAATGAAGGAACAGGAAACCTTCAGCAAAGGTTGTACAACAAAAGTTGTTACATCTGTATTTCCTTGTTTACTCAAGTTAGAGAAGGCAACCAAAGCTAAGAAAAAAAAGATGGAGGCACTTTCAAGTGAGTGTACCTTTTGTTTTTCTAAAGCATTGCAGTTTCTCAAATGGCTATCTTTTTTAAACCAGTGGCGATGTGGTCAGTACAGGACTGGGGTAGGAAAACTCAACGTTTCCTCTGGGTTCTGCCCCAACACAAAGACAGGGAAATTCACTTACATTCTCAGCACCAATTTCTTCTCAACCTTCAAGAAGAAAAATAGGTAACTCTCCTTGTACTTCTGTCTTGTAAAGAACTCAACAGCACATCTTTAAATGCCAGATTCATTGTGTGAGCAGAGCTCAGAATCTGGGAAGAGGGAGCACAAAACAAAGAGTAGGGGTTGAACTGGGATTGGTGAGACAAAACAGACTCACATCTAGTTTTAAGGCCCTTTCCCGCAAATCCCTGGAATGCCTCCAGCGCAGTTCTATTTCCCAGGTCATCTAACCATCCTTCACTCCTTCCATCCCAGCTGCCCTGGTCCAGGCTTCTCTCCATTAGGCAGCCTTGGAGCTTCTGAATAGGGCAATATTCTCAAATCTCACTTGTTCTGAACACGCCTGTGAAAACCTAGGATCTGCTCCTCTCTGGGAACTACTCTCTTCTCAAAAGTCACTCCAGAGGTGCCTGGGTGGTTTGTTTGGCTAAGCAAACGACTCGATCTCAGCTCAGGTCTTGATCTCAGGGTCATAAGCTCAGCCCTGCAGTGAGCCTACTTAAAAAAAAAAAAAAAAGAAAGAAATAAAGAAAGAAAAGAAAAAAGAAAGAAAGAAAAGAAAAGAGAAAGAAAAAGAAAAAAGAAAGAACCTCAAATAGTTGTAGGGTTCTCTCCAACTAACATATACTTAGAGACTCCTCCTTCTTACTTCACAAGATGTGCTTTTCTAACATAGATGAGAAAGACACCTGAGGGGCAAATTCATTTTACCTGGAATTGTCACCCAGGCCCACAGTGCCAATGTATTTGTTATTCCATAGACTCTCAGGTCAGACCTTCCATAAATTCAAATCAAGATTGCTGAAAACTGTTACAAACCTAACTTGGATACAATTATAAATCCCATAAACAGAGCTACTACACGGTTAAGATTCAATCGTTCAGATTGTTTATCTGCTAGTGTTGTGACATAGGGTACATAATAATAGCATGGGTGAAATGAAAAGAGTGGAGAGAAAGGAGCTGATCTGAGAAAAGGACCAACAACATGAATGAGTCTTTTTTTTTTAATGATTTTTATTTATTTATTTATTTGACAGATAGATCACAAGTAGGCAGAGAAGCAGGCAGAGAGAGAGAGGAGGAAGCAGGCTCCCCACTGAGCAGAGAGCCCAATGTGTGGCTTGATCCCAGGACCCTGGGATCATGACCTGAGCCCAAGGCAGAGGCTTTAACCCACTGAGCCACCCAGGCGCCCCAAGTCTTTTTTTTTTTTTTTTTTTAAACACAAATGAGTCTTAAATGAATTTTGCTAAGTGAAATAAGCCAAACTCAGGAGATACATATTATATAATGCCATTGACATTCGGAAAAGGGTAAAATTGTAAAACATAAAACAGATCAAAGGGTTGGGTGAAAAAGGCAGGGTTGAGTAATGACCACAGGGAATGAATTAGATTATCCATGAGCCCGTACTGACATAAACAAATGATGAAATAAATGAGGAAAATGAAAATCTTTCCTTTACAGAAGATCCCAAGAAACATATAAACAAAACAGAAAAATCTCCTTTTAGAACACCACAGTAAAAGCGTTTGCAGGCAAGACCCAACAATGAAAGTGAAAATTAGTGGCCAAAACTATAAATATAAACAGGATACTTGGGTAGCCTCAGAGAGTTTCTCCTCAAATTTACTAATACACCTGGTGGTTTTAAAATATGACCATAAATTCGAAAAGGAGCTAAGCGAATTTCCTCTGTTCCTGGGTGTGCACTGGCCTTAGCCAATCCACTCTTAAGTGTAGACTAGATATGGAAAAATCCTAAATATATAGTGCAGAAACCCCGCTGATACCACCTTAACCAAGTACTAAAGGTTAGTATGACGAATCACGTTGATATCACGTGTCACCTGATACACAGGTAGGGCACATCCTTCCAAGGGTATTCTTCCTAAAAATATATACCTCAGTCCAATAAGGAGAAAACATTAGACAAACGTCAATTCAGAGGCACTTTTCACAATACCTGACCACTATTCTTCAATCATGTGAATGCCATGAAAGACAAGGAAAGACCAAAAAACTTACAGGTTGGAGCAGACATGATGATTAAATGTATCGTGGTATCTGGACAGAATCCTGGATCAGTAAAAGGGCATTCGTGGAAAAACTGACGGAATCTGAACAAACTCTGTAATTTCGTTAATACAATTGCGCCCGAGTTGCTTCCTCAGTTTTGATAACAGTACCATGGCTCTGTAAAATGTTAACATTGGGGGAAGTTGCGTGAAGTGTATATGGGAGGTTGCAGGAGATAACGTGCTTTCTTCAAGTTTGGTATACGGACAGTTTTTTACACATGAACGGCTTTTAGTATTAATACCGAATTGCTAGCTTGCTGCTTTTCTCATTCGAGAATAACCATGCTGGTCACAGATAGCGGGTACAGAGATGAAATCCAAACACAGCATCCCTTCTCTTGGCTTGCGTCTAAAATTTGGTCGAAGGACCAGGACAAAGGCCTGGCTCCAGGCAGCAGGAGTGAGTACCTCAGACAGCAATCTCTCAGCTCAGCCGACTGGGCAGAAACTCTCCAGCTGGTTTCTCAAGAAAAGCGCCAGGGGTACACCGGGGAAGAGAATCTTGAGAGAGGTACTGAATAATTTATGCACCAGATATACATGGTAAACGCCTCTAATCTTCATTAAACCCCTGCTAGCTTGGTAGGATGAGTTACTTTTCAAGACTTAGGGGTGAGATAGCCCTCTTAAGGTAGTGGCACTTTCCCAGCACTAGCTGCCAGGAGCTGAGTTCCAGCTCTTCGCTGCCGCCTCACCAAGCCGCTCCCTCCCTCTGCGCATGTGCATCCCCGCCTTCTCCTCCCTGCTCGTCCTTCCCTGGCCTCCAGCCCCTCGTGGGAAACCTTCCCTGGCTTCCGGGTCCACGCGGCGAGGGAGCTGAGGGTGAGCCCCGGGTGATGGGGGCAAGGGCCGAGCGGGACCTGTGCGGCCAGGGGGGTCTGGCGAGGGCAGGGGTGCCCGGTTGTGGGTCGGAGCCCCGCGGGCACGGGAGGGACCCCAGGCGTCTGTGCCGCCTGCAGAGTTGAAGGGACGGCAAGCGGGGGCGTCTCTGCCTGAGGGACTAGGGTCCGGAATGGGAACGTGGGCTCTCGGGTTGGCAAGGCCTGCAGGTGTCCAGCTGCAGTGGTAAGCTGCCTGCGCCGTTGTGCGGCCCCGATGGGGAGTGCGCATGCGTGACGAGTGCGCTGGGCCCACTGGGAGGGGGTGGGGTTGTGGGTGGGGGTGAGTGTGCTTGTGCGACCTGCGTGCACGCTTGGCGTTGTGACGTGTGTGTGTGCGCGTGTCTTAAGTGCGCCGGGCTTTCTAGGAGGGGCGCGGTTGTAGGAGAACCAGGCAGGGTGTCTGATGTGAATGAGTTGCTCTGGCCGAATAGTCCCCGTGATTATTCTGAGCACTCACATTTTGTTAGCTGCTCTTGTATTTGTTGTGTATGTAATAACGTGAGGCTGGAGCTTTGACAATTCTCTAGGGCTTTCATTGCTTGGTTAACTCATTTGTGCAATGGAGGAGGGGAGAGGCTGTACTAGCTAGCCACCAAGGCCCTTTCCCCGCTCTAACATTCCCCAGGCCCCCAGTTATTATTTATTATGTATTCATTTGTTATTTGTTATGTAAAAGCATGACAGTATCCTGAAGCCATCGAAGGCTGTGTGACGGTGGAAGGTCTGGGACAAATTTAAGAAGAGCGAGGTGAGCTGGAGCTGAGAGGGTGGGCACGCAGGCTACACAGGAAATGTCACCCCTTTGGAGAGTTTGTGAGGGCATGGTCGGGATGAAAGGCTCACCAGCCATAGTGAAGGAAATTCTGTCATCACCCCTCCCTGAATACCTGCTCCTTCCCTCATTTTCCATTCCCCATTTGCCACTGTTGATGGCATCTAGAAAGATGCAGAGGTTCCTGCTCTCCTGGCCTTATAGACGTACAGGATGGTAGTGCAGGCACGAGGTTATCTGTTTTGGCCTTATTTGAGAAATGAAAAAAAAAACTTGAGCCTGAGAAGGTGACTGACCAAGATCATGCAGTTTGTTGGTGGCAGAACCATGGTTAAAAGTCAGGTCTGCAAATTCCCAGGCCATGGCTCATTTTGTCACTGTTAATTACGTCAAAGATAGTTTCTCATTAAAAGACCTTTTGAAAGTTGTAAGAAACAAACATTAAACATTTATTTTTTATCTTGCCTTAAATACCCCGATCTCTTTTTTCCAGAGGTTTCTTAGATTTTCTGACCTCAGGGGATTAATAGTGTTCACAGGAAAACGGATGAACAGCGTGGCTTGAGATTTTTAATTTTTAATTTTTCCCACATCAGTTCTGAAAAAGCCATAGTGTTTCCTCCTTTAGGTTACTGTTAAATGTTAAACTCATCTTCTCATGTTTTTAATTTTTCTGTGTCACAGAACCTAAATTGGTAATAAATCAATAAGAAACAAATGTTTACATTCACTCAGTGAAAAGTATCATGTCTAAGCTCAACATATATCGGAGCCACACATGGACACGTAAGTATCTTGTATGTGGAGCTGTGTAGGCAGGTAAATCCAGGAACTGCAAGGCAGGCCAAGTCTCTTCTAACTTCCTTCTTCCTTCCTTCTTCCTCAGCTCTCTCTCCTCCACTAAGAGCAGAAAATGAACAGATCCCAGGTGAGCTTTTTGTGTGTTTATTTCCACTTTGTTTGAAAATGAGTTTTCTAAAATTTGAAAGGCTTCATATTTTTAAAACAAAAAAAAAAAAAAAAAGAGGGGCTCCTGGGTGGGTCAGTGGGTGGCTCATGACCCTGCCTTTGGCTCAGGTCATGATCCCAGGGTCCTGGGATCGAGCCCCACATCGGGCTCTCTGCTCAGCAGGGAGCCTGCTTCCCTCTCTCTCTGTGCCTGCCTCTCTGCCTACTTGTGATCTCTGACTGTCAAATGAATAAATGAAATTTTAAACATAAAACCGACAAGATAGAAATAGGCAAGAATTACTTGAAGGGAAGTATATCAAGTATATCAAGCAAATTCAAAGAACAGTTGGTAGAATGAGAAGCAGGACTCCTAATTTCACAGAGTTGTGCAAGTTGTAAAATTTCCTTTGATTTTTCTAATAACAACACTGAAATTGCCTATAATCATTTCTGATAGACACAGCATTGTGCTAGAAGTGTTCGGATGCTTTTCAGGGGACCGAACTATGAGGTCTGAGTGGACAGCTCTCTCATGGTCCTGCTTGATCCAGGAATAGGACTTCGAAGATCTGGTGGAATGGAGGGACCACGCGTCCTCCAGATAACTCTCCCTAAGTGTTTGTGTCTGCTTGTTCACATCTCTAGCTTGAATAGCTAGCTGTTCTGGCTTTGGTTTCTGCATTTCTCATTCATAATTCAACTTCATGAATGCATTCTTGCTTCTTTGACATTCACCTGAGTCAGCTCAGGAAAAGGCTACCAAATTGTAGTCAAATCCAGTTTTTGGCTTTGTCTTACTTGACCATCCTGCAGCATAATCCTCAGTCTCTGTTGTCTCTGACACCTGCCTGCTAACTTTCCTTTCTTAACTCTGATACATCCCCTTACTCTTCCTCACAAAGTTGTCTTTCCCTTTAGCCCCAGACGTTGCCTCTCCTTGGGTTTGTTGCTCAACCATCCTTGGCTCACTGCTTTTTTTCAGTCTGTGTTTTTTTCTGACTGGTCTTCTCTCTCTCTCTTTTTTTAATAAAATACTTTTGAATTAGTAATAACATGGTTAAAGGTTAAGTGATGTTCCCTCTAGGAAGGGTGACATTTTTCATCTCAACTGAGACACTTCCACTGAGAATGAAAGAGGTTCCATAAAGTTAGGATGGGACATCTGGCTATATTGGGACAGTCCCAGACAAACTGGAGTTATGGTCTTCCTGCTATAGATCTCTGTCTTGTTTGTCCTAGCAGTGCTGCTTTTTTCAGTTAAAAAATACTCTTGTATGCCCCCTACTTTTATTTAGAAGGGAATCCATCATCTTTAGGGCTTTCCGAACTTAGATGCAGCTGTACACCACTGGCATCCTGTTAATATGCAGATGTTCAGTTAGTGGATCTGGTGAGGGTCCTGGGTTTTGCATTTCTAAAAAGCTCCCAGGTGAAGCTGACTCTGCTGCTCAGGGAGCCACACTTTGAGTAACGAGTCTATACGTGATTTTCTGTTCTTCCTTTGCTTTTTTGTCACTTCTTAAAAGCCTGTCCCAGACATCTGTATCTAACAGATTGTTTAGATTGTTTCTTTGTTGTAACTGCACAGTAATTCAAGCATGGATGTTCCATAGTTCATTAACTGGTTATTGTTAGTTATGCACTATTTCAAACCTTTTGCTATTACAAACCATGTTCTAATGAATGACCTTGTACATATAGGTTTTTTCTATCCGATAAATTCCTAGAAGTGCACTGCCAGGTCAACGGGTGCATAGAATTGATAACTCGATCATTCGAGATTGTGGTATCATTTTGTATCACTCCCATCAACACCGCATCCATGCTTCTTTGTCCACAGCTTCTCCCATAGATCATGTGGTTCAACTTCTGGAATTTTGGCAGTGGAAAGATAAACATGGTATTTTATGATGTTTATATCTGCAAGTTTCTTAACTATGAGTGAGGTTAAGTATTTTTTCATGTATCTGAAAGATGTATTTATGTTTCTGTGAACCCTCTGTTCATATATTTTGCCCATTTTCCTCTTAGGTTTGTGGCTTTTTTTGTTTTTCTTCTTCTTCAGTTTCTAGCTCTTTATATATTAGGGATACTAGTGCTTGTCCATTTTATGGGTTGCAAACTCTTATTTTATAGGATGTGATTTGTCTTTCGATAGTTGACCCTGGTGTTTTCTCCCCGTGCAGGTATTCTGTTTCAGAATGCCACATTTCACTTAGTCGTTTCTTTAGGCTCCCCTTGGCTGTGACAATTTCTCAGACTTCCCTTGTTTTTGATAACCTGGGCAGTTTTGAGGAGTACAGTTAGGTGTTTTGTAGAATGTCCCTCAATTGGGAATTGTCTGCTGTTGTTTTCATGATTAGACTGAGGTTATGGGTTTCTTGGAGGAAGACCACAGAGATAAAATGTGATTTGGTCTTATCATATCAAGGGTTAGTGTTCTGGACATGACTTATTACTTTGTTTTCTCTGTCCTCATACTGGACTCCTTGGAAGGAAGTGGGCAATTACACTTACCACTTACACTATACCTCCTTCCTGTTGGAGTATCTACATAATTATGCACATAAATTATCAGGAATTCTGCATAGGAGATTTTTCTGTTCTCTCCTATTTACTAATCCATTTATATCAGCATGAATTCATGGCTAGTTATTTTATATTTTGGTTATAGTACAATGATACCTTGTTCCTTTTGTTGCTCAAGTTGTTCCAGGTTGGTTAGTAAAAGCATCTTTTAGGGGTGCCTGGGTGGCTGAGTGTCCAACTCTTGATTTCGGCTCAGGTTATGATCTCAGGGTCCTGGGATCCAGCCCCACGTTGGGCTCTTTGCTGAGTGTGGGGCCTGCTTGAAATTTTCTCTCTCGGGGTGCCTGGGTGGCTCAGTGGGTTAAAACCTCTGCCTTCGGCTCAGGTCGTGATCCCAGGGTCCTGGGATTGAGCCCCACATTGGCCTCTCTGCTCAGCAGGGAACCTGCTTCCCCCTCTCTCTCTGCCTGCCTCTCTGCCTACTTGTGATCTCTGTCTGTCAAATAAATAAATAAGCAAGTAAGTAAATAAATAAATAGAAATTCTCTCTCTCTCTCCCTGTGCTCTTTCCTGCTGCTTATGCTTTCTCTCCTTTTCCTACTTTCTCAAAAACCAATAAATTTTTTAAAAAGCACCTTCTGTTGGTTCCTGTGTCTATTGACATACCCTGTTATTGTTTGAATATTTCTTCCTTGCTCTGTGGCAGTAGATTTTCCAGGTTCATCTTCTGTCTTTCCTGCCCTAGAATTAGCCATTTTTCCCCCTAATTAGTTCTGGTTCTTTTCATTGGAGCATAGTATGAGAAACCAAGATTGGGGGACTAGGTGTGTCTGTTGTGACTGTGAAGTCATTGCTCAAAGACCCTCTCAGCTAACTGACAGGGAATCTGTATATACTCACTCATGTATATACACGTGTCTATAAATAGTTAAGTATGTAACCATCTGTATCTATAGTAAGCTAAGTATTCACACTGCTGTTGTCTCCTGTTGTAATCATTACCAGATGGAACATTCTAACCTTCTCTCCTTGCTTGTCTGTAATCTCCTGCACTAACAGTGAGAATCCAGCTAATATCTGAATTTCATTTATTTGATAGTTCAATTCCAGAATACGCATAAATGATTTCAGAGTTATATACATGATTTCAGAGTTGTTAACCCATGGATGCTTGATTCTCCCAGTTTGAGACCATTTGTATTAAGATGCTAGAAGTATTCCCATGTAGGTTTTAAAACATAAGTTTTCAAAAACATAGGGTGTGAAATTGCCGTGTTGGTTATGTATGTATGTATGTATGTTTAGCTTCACAAGAAATTGCCAAACTATATTTACAAAGTTGCTGTATCAGTTTTTGTTCCTACCAACTATGAATCAGAATCTTGTTGTTCTGATTCTGGACCTGAAATTGGTACTGTCATTATTTTTGATGTAACCATTCCAATAACTGTCATGTTGTCTGCATATCCCCACTGAGGTGATGTTGAGCATCTATCTGTTCATGTATTTATTTGCTATCCTTTTATCTTTGGTTAAATGTTTGTTCAAATCTTTTCTTTTTTTAAGTTTTATTTATTTATTTGACAGAAATCACAAGGAGGTATAGAGGCAGGCAGAGAGAGAGAGAGGAGGAAGCAGGCTCCCTGCTGAGCAGAGAGTCTGATGCGGGGCTCAATCCCAGGACCCTGGGATGGTGACCTGAGCCGAAGGCAGAGGCTTTAACCCACTGAGCCACCCAGTTGTCCCTTGTTCAAATCTTTTGCATATTTTTCATTTGGTCATTTGTTTGCTTATTATTGAAGCTTTAAGACTTCTTTTGTGATGTTGGACACAAAGCCTTTATTAGATATCTGTGTTCCAAATATTTCCTCCCTGTCTGTGCCTTATCCTTTCATTTTCTTAAAAATGTCTTTCCCAGAGCAGAAGACTTTATTCTTAATAATATCCAACGCATGTCTTTTCCCATGGAGTATGCTTTTTCTGTTGTATCTAAAAACTCATCACCAAATCCAGTGTCATAGAGATTTTTCTCCTGTATTCTTTTTTTTTTTTTAAAGATTTTATTTATTTATTTGACAGAGAGAGATCACAAGCAGGCAGAGAGGCAGGCAGAGAGGCAGTCAGAGAGAGAGAGAAGGAAGCAGACTCCCTGCTGAGCAGAGAGCCTGATGCGGGGCTCTATCCCAGGACCCTGGGATCATGACCCGAGCCGAAGGCAGTGGCTTAACCCACTGAGCCACCCAGGCACCCCTCTCCTGTATTCTTTATTCTTGCATTTTTACATTTAGATCTCTGATTCATTTTTAGTTAATACTTGTGTGAGGTCAGTGTCTAGTTTCATTTCTTTTGCTTGAGTGTTCAGTTGTTCGAGCACCATTTGTTGAAAGACTATCTTTTCTCCTTTTATTCCCTTTGTGCCTTTGTCAAAAAAATGTTTGACTTTATTTTGGTAGATCTATTCCTGGTCCTTCTAATCTGTTCTGTTGATCTGTGTGTCTCTCTCAGCACTAACACACTGTCTTGGTTACTAGTAGCTTTATAGTAATTCTCAAGACCAGGTGATGTGAATTCTCATTTTTCTTCCACATTGTGTTGGCTGTTCTATTTTTTTTAAACTTTTTTAAAAGATGTTATTTATTTGTCAGAGAGAGAGCACAAACAGGGGATGTCAGAGGCAGAGAGAGCAGAGGGAGAAGCAGGCTCCCCTCTGAGCAAGGAGCCTGACTCGGGACTTCTTCCCAGGACTCTGGGATCATGACCTGAGCTGAAGGCAAATGCTCAACCACCCGAGCCACCCAGGTGTCCAGTGTGTTGGCTCTTCTAGATCTTTTGCCTTTCTATGTAAACTTCAGAATCTTCTTGTCAATATCTGCAGAATAACTGGGATGTTTTATTTGGATTTCATTGAATTTATAGATTAAGTTGGAAAGAATTGATGTCTTAGCCATATTGAGTCTTGCTACTGATGAAGACGAACTCTCTCTCCATTTATTTAGATCTTTGATTTCTTCCATCAGTTTTGTCTTCCTGTATATATGTATTGTGTTAGATTTTATACTTGAGTACCCCTTTCTAGGGGTGTGTTGTAAATGGTATTTTTTTCATTTGAAAATATGGAATTCAATTCTTTATTCAGATATAGGAAAATAGTTGACTTTTTTATATTGACCTTGTATCCTATGATGTTTTGGTATTTCCTCATTACTTCCAATAGATTTTTTTTTTCTTTTCATAAGTTACTTGAGATTTTTACATAGACAATAATAATGACTTCAGATCGAGTTTTGTTTTTCCTTTTCAGTGATACACCCTTGTTGTCTCATGCCCTCTTTCCACCCACCTTCCCTCTAGTAATCACCAGTTTGTTCTGTATATTTGTGAGTCTCTTTTTTTGTCTCTTTTATGCTTTGTTTTGTTTCTTAAATTTCACATGATTGAAATCATAGGATATTTGTCTTTCTTTCACTTATTTCATTTAGTATTATATCCTCTAGATTTATCCACGTTGTTGCAAATGTTAAGATTTCATTCTTTTCTCTGGACAAGTACTATTCTATTAGAGATATAGAGATATAGATTTACTATAAATCTATATATCTATAGAAATAAATCTATATCTCTATATCTATAGATATATATAGATAGATAAATCTGTTTAGATATATATAGATATATAAATCTATATATCTATATATAGATATAGATATATATTCCATGTCTTTTTTATCCATTCATCTATTGACGGGCTCTTCCGTATCTTGCCTGCTGTAAATAGTGCTGCAATATAAACGTATCTTTTCAAATGTTTTCATTTTCTTTGGGTAAATACCCAGTAATGGAATTACTGGAACATATGACAGTTCTATTTTTAATTTTTTGAGGAACCTCCACATTGTTTTCCATAATGGCCGAAACAGTTTTCATCCCCACCATCAGTACACAAGGTTCCTTTTTCTTCACATTATCACCAACTCTTGTTCTTTCTTTTTTTAATTCTAACCATTCTGACAGGTGTGAGGTGATACCTCATTGTGGTTTTGATTTGAGTTTCCCTGATGTTAGTGATGTTGAGCAACTCTTCATGGGTTTCTTGGTCATCTGTATGTCTTATTTGGAAAAATCTTTATTCAGGTCCTTTGCCCAGTTTTTAATCAGCTTATTTGGGTTGTTGTTTTTTGTTTTTGTTTTTTGGTGTTGAGTTGCATAAATTTTATATTTTGGATATCAAATCCTTAACTTATATATCATTTGGGAATATTTTCTTCCTTTAGTAGGTTGTCTTTTTGGTTTTCGATGGTTACCTTTGCTGTGTAGAAGCTTCTTGTTTTGGTTTAGTCCCTATAGTTTGATTTTTTGTTTCCCTTGTCTTTGGAGACATATCTAGAAATACGTTGCTATGGCTGATGTAAAGGTAGTTACTACCTGTGTTCTTTTCTAGGATTTTTATGGTTTCAGGTCTCAGATTTAGGTCTTTAATCCATTTTGAGTTTATTTTTTGCATATGGTGTAAGAAAGTGGTCCAGTTTCATTCTTTTCCATGTAACTGTCCAGTTTTCCAGATGCCATTTGTTGAAGAGACTGTCTATTTCCCGTTGGATATTCTTGCCTCCTTTGTTGAAGATTAGCTGACCAAATTATGGGTTTGTTTCTGGTCTCTCTGTTCTGTTCTATTTGACTAGCTAGAGCAATCTTAAGAAAGAAGAATAATGCTCAATTTGTTTCACAAATTGATCACAATCCCAGATTTCAAGATACACTACAAAGCTATAGGAATCAAACTGTATGGTACTGGCACAAAAATAGACACAAAGACCAATGAAACAGGATAAAAAGCCAGTCACGTATGTTTTATTTCTGGTTTTGGGTTGGTTTGGTTTGGATTGGTTTTGGTCATACTGCAGTAGCTTGGACTTCTCATACAGAGTTGAATAGGAGTAATAAGATAAGACATCCTTGTCCTACCCCTGCCCTTAGGGGAAATGTGTCCAGTGTCTTAACATTAAATATGATGTTAGCTGTAAGTTTTTTGTAGATGGTCTTTATCAAGCTGAGAAAGTTCACCCTATTTCTAGTTTGTTGAGAACTTTGATCATGAATGGCTAGTAGATTTTGTCAGATGCTTTTTCTTTATCAATTGATTTGATCATGTAATTTTTCTTCTTTAGCTAATTGATGTTCTGGATTGTATTGATTTATTCTTTTTATTTTTTTTTAAACATTGACCCAGCCTTCCATTCCTGGAGTAAATTCCACTTAGTTACTGTTTATAATTCATTTTATATGTTGTCAGATTTGATTTGCCAATACTTGAGGATTTTTGTGTCTATGCTAATGGGTTATATTGGTCTTTAGTTTCTCATGTCTTTACCTAGTTTTGGTATCAGGGTAATAATGTTGTCCTTATAATACAAGTTTGTAAGTGTTATTTACTAGAGGAGATTGTGGAGAGTTGGTATTTTTTCCTTTAATGTTTAGTAGAATTCACCAGTGACACCATTTGAGCTTGGTACTTTCTATTTTGGGAGTGATTTGATTAGTAATTCAGTTTTTTTTTTTTAACAGATATAGATCTGTTCCAGGTATCTCTTTCTCCTTGTATGAATTATTAGCTGTATCTTTTGAGGAATTTGTCCATTTCATCTAAGTTAATTTTTCAGGAATAGAATTATTCATAGTATTCTTTTATTATTAATATCCTTAGGATCAGTGGTATTGACCTTTCATTTCTGAGATTCACAATTTGTTTTTTTTTTTTTCCCTTGGGTAGGTTTTCTGGAATTTTATTAATTTATTGATCTTTTCAAAGAAGCAGCTATTGGTTTCACTGATTTTTTAAAAGATTTTATTTATTTATTTCACCGAGAGAGACACAGCAAGAGAGGGAATACAAGTAGTGGGAGTGGGAGAAGGGAGCCTGATGCGGATTCAATCCCAGGACGCTGGGATCATGACCTGAGCCGAAGGCAGAGGCTCAACCCACTGAGCCACCCGGGCATCTTGGTTTCATTTATTTTTTTCCCCCATGTTTTCAATTTCATTGATATATTCTAGTATTTCCTTTATATTTGCTTGCTTTTGGCTTTTTTTTGCTTTTTTTCTGTAGTGTTCTAAGATGGAATAGGTTAATGATTTAAAAAGTTTTTCTTTTCTAATATATATACACTTGCTATGGATTTCCCTTTATGTACTGCTTTCAATTCATCCCACAAATTTTGATAAATGGTATTTTTATTTTGAACTACAGGTTATTTATAAGTGTGTTGTTTGATTTTCAAGTGTTTGAGGGATTTTCCAGCTATATCTTGTTTATTGATTTCTATTTAATTCCATTGTAGTCAGAGAATGTATTTTGTATGATAGCTGTTGTTTTAAATTTGTTAAGGTGTGTTTTGTGGCCAAGACTATGGTTTATCATGGTGAATGTTACATATAAGCTAGAATAGTATGATAAAATGTGTGTTTTATTGCTTTGGATGGCGTATTTTATAACAGTCAATTAGAGCATGTTAATGGATAGTGTGCTTCAGGACATCTGTATACTTACTGATTTTCTTCCTTCTTGATCTCTCAGTATCGACAGAGGGATGTTGAAGTCTCCCAACTATGATTATAAATTCATGTATTTCTTCTTTAAGTTCTCTTAGTTTGGGGGTATGTATTTTGGTACTCTTTAGTTAGATGCGTACATATTTTGATACTTTTGTTAGATTTATATGTTTTCTCAAACAGGATTTTGAACCCATTTAATGAGTTATTTTTTAAAAAAATTATTTGAGGGGCTCCTGGGTGGCTCAGTGGTTAAAGCCTCTGCCTTCAGCTCAGGTCGTGATCCCAGGGTCCTGGGATCGAGCCCCACATTGGGCTCTCTGCTCTGCAGGAAGCCTGCTTCCTCCTCTCTCTCTCTCTCTCTCTGCCTGCCTCTCTGCCTACTTGTGATCTCTGTCTGTCAAATAAATAAATAAAATCTTTAAAATTTATTTATTTGACAGAGAGAGTACACAAGTAGGTAGAGCAGCAAGCAGAGGGAAAGGGAGAAGCAGACTCCCCACTGACAGGGAGCTCCATGTGGCACTCCATCCCAGGACCCTGGGATCATAACCTAAGCTGAAGGCAGACTCTTAACTGACTGAGCCACCTAGGCATCCTCATTTAATGAGTTCTGAATTTCAGCGTTGTATTTCTCAGCTCTAGAATCCCCATTTTATCTATGTACTTACATGTATATGTATGTGTCTGTATACACATTTATCAGAGATCCCCAAGACCATCCCCAGGCTCAGTAACTTATTAGGGTGACTCAGCAGATGGTTCTTCTTATGGCTATGACTTATTAAAGTGCAAGGATATAAAGCAGAATCAACAAAGGGAAAAGGTACATGGAGCATAGTTGAGAGGAAGCCAGGAGCAAACCTGAATCTTCTTCCAAATATAGCGATGAGATTAACAACAAATGTGAAATGTCTGCCAGGGAAGCTCACTAGACACTCAATGCTCAGGGTTTTTGTTAGGAGATGATCACCTTGGTACTCTCTGCTTGAAACAGAAACTTCTGGACTTAGAAGGAATGCATGTGTGAGGCATAACCCATATTGTTTACACAAATAGTTTAGGCACAATGAACCATTCTTATTAGGGAATTGAAGTTCCCAGAAGCCAGCCAAGGGACACCCTCATAGCAACAGACCTTTGAAAGGATGGCAGTCTCAGGCCTGCTCTAGTAATTCTTTTCTAACCAGTATACATACCATACATCCATTGAACTTCTCCCACTTACTTTGTTCATATATTCCTCTGTTTTATTGAATATATTAATCATAATCCATTTTGAAGTTCTTGTTTATTATTTCCAGTATTTGGGTCCCCTTTTGGTCTGCTTTGTCTGTTTTATTGTCCTTTTTTTTTTTTCTATCATAAAAATGACAATATTAAAGATCTAACTTTCTTGGCCTGGTTTCGTTTCCAGGCTACTGTGTGAATGCTGCTAGCTCCTTCAGTGTATAATTTAATAAATGTTAATGTATATATCTCATCAGATCATAATCACTTTGAGAACAGGAACAGTGTTTGTTTTCATCAGTAGTATTTGCAGCGGGGGGGCAGTTCTAGGGGTTTAGTGGAAACTCAGTTTGTATGAGATATTTCTTTTATCCTACATAGTAAATAACACAAAAGAAGGCATCCTATGTGTCAATTTTTAGCAAACTTTTAAAGAGGTTAGCTTTTTTAAATTTCTTCCATGTCATATAGTTCTGATGGCTTCATGCAGAAAAGGCATATACTATTACAGGAACAAGTGTCATTCAAAGATGTATGTGTGGACTTCACTCAGGAAGAGTGGTATCTGCTGGATCCTGCTCAGAAGATACTATACAGAGATGTGATTCTAGAAAATTACAGCCATTTTGTCTCAGTTGGTAAGATTTTTTTTTCCTTTGGTAAGATTTTTTTTTCCTTGTGACTATCGGTAGCATGCATTTCTGGTTGTTGAAACATATGTACTGCTTCTAGAATTTTGTTTGACACTTGAGATTCAGGGCGCTGAGATGAACAGTCTCTTTGGCCTCCATAAAGAATGCTGTGTCCGTAACCTCCTCAGGGCTTGCTTCATTTGGGCATCTCCCTTGGGCAGCTCCTGAGGCTGTACCTTTCTTCCCCATCATTTTATCAGAGTCCCTGAAGCCAGGCTATTTAGCCACCATCTTGTATTTTTTTTTCTTCACAGGATATTGCATTACTAAGCCAGAAGTGGTCTTCAAGATAGAGCAAGGAGAAGAGCCCTGGATATTAGAGGCAGGATTCCCAAGCCACTGCCACCAAGGTGAGTTAGTGAGTTCGCAGGTAGATGGAAGACAAGGGAATGAGATCTTAGGCTATCAGTTTAGGGTTTATCACTTGTACAATATTCTTCAGAAATTTCTTTTTTAAATTTTAGACCTTTGGAAGTGACAAAGGACAGTTGGCCCACATCCCTCCATTACCTTAATCACATTCCTCCACATGTCACTTTCCCTCATAAATGCTTTCCTTTGTTCTTTGATATTTTAGAGTGATTTACTAATACCTGTAAAGCAAACTCAGTTGGCTTTATCTTCAGTAATTTTTCTAGGTTAGTTTATTTTTGAGAATTGTTAACTTTCCCTCTATTCTCTTTGGACACCTTTTGTTTTCGTGCTGTACTTGAGATACTACTCAATACGTGTTGGGCACTCACTGGGATCCAGTTGTGTTTTTAGGTAATTAAAAGATTAACATCCCTTTTATCGTGGAGTATGTATTCTAGTAAGGGACAAGAAGCATGTTTGTGTGTGTGATGTGTATGCATGTGAATGTGTTCATACAGTATTTGTGGTGGTAAACACCATGGAGAGAGTTAAAGCAGTGGAGAGGGGGTGGAGAATGGCGACGTGTGCTAATGGGTAAGGAAGTCAGAGAAAACCTGTTTCATGAAGTCCGCAGGAGGGTTGAGACCCTAGTACAGTGAAACTGGGAGCTGTTACAGGCAGGTGCCAAACTTCTCAGCTGTGTTCTTAGAATGTTTGAAGAATGGCGAGGGGGCATCGCGGCTGGAGATGAGTATGTGTTGGGGAGAGTGTTAGGAGGTGATGTCATAAGAAGTAGCATGGATCATGGATTTTATTTTGAGTGATATGAGAAAGACTTGTATTTTTTTTTTTTTTTTTTTTTTTTTTTAGTAAATGTAAATCAGATTAAATCATCAGATCTGACTTAGCAGTTTATGCGGTAAATACAGTCTGGTGGTTAGGTGGTGCTTCAGCACAAGTGAGGAAGGAATACCGTTGAGACTATTACATATGCCAGAGGAGAGAGGATAATGACTTAGGTGATGTTGGAAGTCCTGAGGAGTGGAAGGTTTGTACATATATCTTGAGGATGAAGCCAACAAGATTTGCTGTTGGATTGATAGTGTGGAAGAGAGACAGGAGTCCAACATGACTCAACTGATCAGTCTCAAGCAACTGGATAAAAACTGGGTGCCATTTATTGGGAGGAAATTAGATTATAGGGGAGTTAAGACATACCCAAACATGGACACAAGACACTGGGAGAGAACTGCTAGAACCCAGTCTCTGTGTTGAATAAGATGTTGGTTCTGTGTGAATGTGGTACACGTGGCAGAGGCCAGAGCTGGAAGTGCCCTGTGAGAGGCGTCAGCCGTGGGTGGTGGTAAAGGCCTGAGGCTGGGTGAGAACTTCAAGATCAGAGGTTGGTGGGCTTTTATGTAAAGACAGCAGGACATGTTTTGGGTTTGGTGAGTCACATGTGGCCTGGCTGGCTGCTGCTGTTGCTGCTCCCCTGCCCCCCTTCCTGGTTCTCCTTTTCCTTCTTCTTCCTCCTCACTCCTCCCTACTTCCTCTTCTTCCGTTTCCCTCTAAAAATGTAAAAAAAAAAAACATTCGCGGTTTAAGGACCCTTGCTCAATAGTTATTGTTTGCAGGCTCCTTTTCTAGAGAGTGGTTTTGCACATGAGAGCAGTGGTTCTGGAACAATTCCACTTCTGCAGGGTGTGAAAATCCATAAAATCTCATCATGAGAGGAGCTTAAGGAGGAACAGTCCGAGCCAGGGGGAAAACTTGAGAGCCTGGTTTCCTGGGAATCCGATAAGGAACATGCTACTGTCCTATTACTACCTTAAATGGCAGCTCCGGGGTCAGCGCATTAAACCCATTATCCCCTATTACTAGTGTCCTCATATTCCTGGGGTTGTTTGCCTTTCAAAACCAGCCCCTGCGTCCCTTTGTTTTCTGATTTTTCACTGATCTCACTCAGAAGCAGAACTCTGTGTTTTCTCATTCCTGGCTGGATCTAATCCCTAAATGATTTTTATTTTCTTACCTGAAGCATCTGCTTTATCTTTCACTAGCCTGGCAAAGTTGCTACTTATTAAGAAATGAAATTAAAATTAAAGTCTCCTTTCATTGACTATTAAAATGTGGTCTTCCTATTCTTCCTGTCTCTTTCTAGCTGCTCTCTAGAATTTGCACTAAACACCATACTGTCTTAGATCCTAAATTTCACATATAAATACTTTCTCTTCTACTACAACTTTCATTCATGTTTACTTTGCTTTTCAGATACTTAATATTGTATGTGTAAAGTGTTTAAACATTACATGGTACATAGTAATGGCTTATTTCACCTATTTTAAGTTAGAGCTCACTTTGTTTTCCCTGTAACTTAAATAACCCATATTTTGTGACCCTAACCCACTAGTGGCTACATCTTCAAAACTGAGAACTAATCATATCACTCCTGCTTAAGGTTTCTTTCTTTAATGAGATTTTGTTTTCCCACAAAGAAGGCCCTTCCTTTTCCCAATTCTGATAATTTACTAATTTCTTTTTTGATGAATTGTGCAACTAAGTTTGGAAGAGATCATTTTTTCTCACCCATTCATAAAGCATTCTGAAGTACTTTTCCAAAATCTGCATTCCCATTTTGTCCTTGTGTATTACCGCTCATCATGTACAGGTTGGAAATAATTCATACGCACATTGCGTTTATGAATCATTTATGTTGTGTCTCTTTCGTGAGGTCAGAGGAAGCAGGATTTTAGTAACATCTGCCAAAGCTAGACCGTGGTCTTGACAAAGGGTATAGCATTGAGCAAGGAACTTAATCTTATATTATGGTGAATTTTACAGGCAGTAAACTTCTTTTAAAGATAGTGAGTGAAGGCTGAAAGTGGGAGGGATGTTGCAGTGATGTTGGCAGTCATTCTTTTATTATTATTTTTTTAAGATTATTTATTTATTTATTTATTTGACAGAGAGAGATGACAAGCAGGCAGGCAGAGAGGCAGGCAGAGAGAGAGGAGGAAGCAGGCTCCCTGCTGAGCAGAGAGCCCATGCAGGGCTCGATCCCAGGACCCTTGGATCATGACCTGAGCCAAAGGCAGCGGCTTAACCCACTGAGCCACCCAGGCGCCCCCTTTTATTATTATTTTTGTGGTTTGTTGTCAGCGAAAGAAAGCAGCATTTCCTGAAAGATATCCAGGTTCCAGAAAGAACAAGGGCTGGAGTGCAACTTGTATTGTGTCTCAGGGAGTGGCCCAGCTGTAGGATTCACCTACTGTGAATCCAGTTGGTGGAAAGTTTGTTTTATTTTGATTTGTTTTGGGGGGGTAATAATTATTACTCTCTGGCCCTTGGAGCAGTGGACTCTGGACTACCATAGAAGTTTTTTCACAAGTGATTAACATTATTGCATTGTGTGGCAACACAGCCAAGAATTTGTATGATAAAGTTTACCAAAGGTCTTAGAATCATATAGAGAAACATGATCCTTACAGGTCTCACAAGTAGGTAAAAGATACAGATGAGGCTAGAGAGAAAAGCAGAAAACCTTGATATAAAAGATAAACTTAAGTATAAAAGCAGACTTAAAGATCAACATTGTCTCAGGCATGAAATGGTTCTGGGGGAAGTAAGCCAGCAGATTGAAGTAAATCAGCATATGACGTGATGGTGAGATTTATAAGCAGCTGTGAGAAAACAAAGTGAACCTTGTCCTTTGGCAGAGATAGCCTGCCCCACATCTATTTTTGTATTTCCTTTTTGATATTTGTGCTGTTGTGAATCACAGCTAGATAGAGAGTCTGGGGTAAAGCAGTGATCCTTAAAAAATGAGGAAGTAGGTGCTTTGAGAAATTTTTGTTAATGCTGATATATCAAATGAAGGGGGAAAAGGGACTGGCAACATGCATACTAGTGAGAATCTACCATAGTAGTCAAGATGTGAGAGGATAAGGATGGGAACTGTGAGCTATCTCTAAATTCTTCCTCTACTGTGTTTCTCAGTCTATTGGTAGTTTATTTTTTATTGGAAAAAAACCCTTGTTGAACTTTCCAACTGAGTTTCCTGCTTCCTAAGCGGATACCTCTCAGAAAATACCCAATCCTTGCTTACTACGTCTTGATTTTATTTCACTTTCTCTAGCCCTCTTTTTACAGCTTTTTAAAAAAATAATTATTTCTTATATAATAAGTTAAAAGAAAAACTATATGCTGGGCTATAGAACTTCATGGTTGAACCCAAGAATGTTTGGTGTTGCTCAGAGTAGAAGCATGTGCTCCAGCAGGAATCCTACCCCAGGAATCTGTACATGAGGGGATTAGGATGGAACTGTCTCTCTCCTCCAAACATAGTTCATCTTCTGAAAGCCATTCCACCAGTCTCTACCATCATTTTATTCAGTGTTCAATGTCTCTGTCTGGCTCACCCCATTCTCTGAGTCCCTGAATCAGCTACTCCCAGCAACCTGTGCTTTGAATTTTCACCCTTTTTTGTCCAGTTTTGAAAGTTTTATATTTAAAATGTTAAGTGCCCTTGCCAGTTTCCATTCCCTGTTTCCACAGCAGCTTGTATTTACTTTCCACGGAGACTAGCAGGATAAAGGAAATGCATGCTTGGATTTAGTTCATGCCAGGAAACTGAGCCTAAAACAAAGGAATCGACTATATGAAAGGGTGTTTGTGGGAGTTCAGTCCCATTAGAAGTGTACTACGATTCATAAGATGTGGTTATTTTTCTCATTTCTAGAAGACTGGAAAGTTGATGACCTGATAGAGAGCAGCCAGGACAATGAAGATGATCATTTTTGGCAACTGGCTTTCACTACCAACAAAACATTAAATATAGATAGTTGTGATAGAGTAAGAAAAGCTTTCAATCTGGGCACAGATTCTATTCCTTCAAGAAATTTTCCATATAAGATATGTGACTCATGTGAAATGAGTTTGAAAAATATTTCAGGCTTAATTATTAGTAGAAAGAGCTATTCTGGAAAGAAGCCTGATGAGCTTAATGTATATGAGAAATTGCTCCTTGATATTAAGCATGAGAAAACTCCTCCTGGAGGGAAGTCTTACAGATATAATCAAAAAAGGAATGTGCTCAATCATAGCCACAATCTCAGTCAGCCAATTTTTGATGAGCCTTCTGAGTATAATGAAAATGGACAAGCCTTCCATGAAGAAGCAGCCTTTTTCACAAACAAGAAAATACAGATAGGAGAGACACTCTGTAAATATAATGCATGTGGAAGAACCTTCATCCACAGTTTAGAGCTCAGTTTATCTCAGAGAACTCATTTGGAGATGGAGCCATATGAATGCAGTATTTGTGGGAAGTCCTTCTATACAGATTTAACACTGGGACATCAGAGAACTCTTACAGGACAGGCTCCTTATGAATACAATGAATATGGGCAAACCTTCTATGATAACTCAACTTTCATTATCCATCAGGGAGCCTATGCAAGAAAGATCCCCCATGAATATAAAGTAGGTCCTAAAACCTGGGAAAAGTCAACCCTCTTTAAACATCAAATAGTACACATGGGCAAAAAACCTTATGAGCACAATGAAAATGGAAATAACTTCAACAAGAAATCACATCTCACCCAACTTCGAAGAGGTCATTCAGGAGAAAAAACCTTTGAATGTGGTGAATGTGGGAAGACATTCTGGGAGAAGTCAAACCTCACTCAACATCAAAGAACACACACAGGAGAGAAGCCCTATGAATGTACCGAGTGTGGGAAATCCTTTTGTCAGAAACCACACCTTACCAACCATCAGCGAACACATACAGGAGAAAAACCCTATGAATGTAAGCAATGTGGAAAAACATTCTGTGTGAAGTCAAACCTCACAGAACATCAGAGAACACACACAGGGGAGAAACCATATGAATGTAATACATGTGGGAAATCCTTCTGCCACAGGTCAGCCCTAACTGTCCATCAGAGAACACACACAGGAGAGAAACCCTTCATGTGTAGTGAATGTGGGAAGTCCTTCTGTGTGAAATCAAACCTCATTGTACATCAAAGAACTCACACAGGGGAGAAACCCTATAAATGTAATGAGTGTGGGAAAACCTTCTGTGAAAAATCAGCTCTCACTAAACATCAGAGAACTCACACAGGGGAGAAGCCCTATGAGTGTGATGGATGTGGGAAAACCTTCAGTCAGAGGTCAGTACTCACAAAACATCAGAGAATTCACACAAGGGTGAAAGCTCTTTCAACATCCTGATGTCCAGAAGCCTTCACCTGCTCTTTCAAGTTATTATACCATTTTAAAAAAATGAGATGAAGCCCAAAGAATGCCTCACATTACTAGAAAGCAATGTCTTATCATACTTCAAATAATACTAGCATAAAACCATACTGAAATTTTGAATATGTGAAAGCTCTGAAGAAAAACTGAAACTTTTAATCAGAAAATTTATATTGAGAGGAAATTTCTTCACTTAAGAAATGTGGTAGAACTCTGTCTAGAATTTATGTTGTGTCATGTTCCAAATGTGATACCAAATTTTATTGTAAATATAGTGGATGGTATTCATTCATACCCATATTCAAGTGGAATTTGAAGTTTAAAAAAGGTTGAATCACAGAAACATTAAACAATTATGAAGAGTCCCTGATGTTTGCAGACCTGATGTGGGTATAGTAATATAGCAGAAATTAGATGTATGCTTGATTTGCATATTGGAGTCCAACATACTTATGAAGAGAAAATATCTTTTAATTAAAGAACTATTATAGTCTATATTAGTATCTTCCACACTAAATACCACCAGTGTCTTTATAAGTTGCCATAATTATATATGTATATATAATGTATATGTAAATATATTTATACACGCATACTCAACACGTATGTAGTGGTGTGTTAAGAGTAAGCTCACACTGGCTTGAAACTGCCAATGGTTAAATTTTCAGGAATTTTGTGAGCCAGTACTTAAACAGTCATTATTTAAAAATTAAATTATATTAAAAACAAAGGTAATAAATTATCAGCACTCATCAATTCCTAATTTTGTTACATTTTGTAACATTTTGTTCTTTGTTCTTTAGGTCACTTTTATTACTGAGTCATATGGTAAAAATACCATCTAATGTGCTACTGCCCATCTCTTCCCACCTCTGCACTCAGTGCCGTCCTGTGGGTAGCTTGCTGTAGTGGGAGTGTTTACACCCTGGAAATTGGCAAACTGTACAAACTGGGGTTCTTATTTTCTCAGAGAACCTGTTGTCAAATATTTACCAGCACACCACTGTGTATATATGAAAATACATCTGAACAATTTGAAGTACAGACCATGTACACCCTCTCTCATATCCTGACATAAATAAATGGCTATGGCCATTATTGTTGAACTGCCTCTTCAGTAAAGAACCCCAAATTTGTTTTTGTGAGGTTTTTAAACTACCTCTGCATCAGTCTTAATTGTAAATACTACCTAAGTCTCTTTATAGTTTGGCCAGTATATGTTATTTTACGACATCACCAACCATCCATCTGACGTTGCCGGCAAATAAGAGTTAGTATACGGCCATCGTTACTGATCTACTACTATATTACTTCCCAAAGAAGCCAAATAATATTTTTCTGAGGTTTTTCAGTTGCCTCTGGGTCAGTCTATGATGTTGTAAGTACTGTTAGTAACAGTGGGATTTACATGAATTTTGCAAAGGTTAACATCATTTATGAACAGGAACACTCAGTTCACTCCACAAGTAAAAATATGTACTCGAATGCCACTTTCCTACTCTTGGTGTTTCATTACTGTATCTATTTAGGCATGATCTCTTGTATGTGACCCAGGAACTATGTATTTGTATTTAAAATAATAGGGTGCCATGCTCTGTCCCTGCCTCCTTTGTCCTGTTTTCCCACACCTCCTTGGAACACACTGATCAGTTCCAAGAGACACTGCCCACCCACCAGCCTTCTGCTTATTTGCTGGGCTGTTTTGTTTCTCTTTCCATTCTTACCCCACATGATTTAGGAGTAAATCCAGATTAACCTGAGTTAATCATGGAGATGCTGTTCTAATGATTTTGTTGAGATGTTTGGAAAATATTCTGTGGTACTTCTGGGAGAGATCTCTGTGATAAACTATTGTGACATGAGAAGACAAAAGAAGAGATTGTCTCTCTTACACTGGACTTTTTCATGTTTGCATATCATACCAAATTATAGCTTGTGGCCCTGAAGGGCAATAGTCTGAAGATACCACCAGACAAAATGGAAAAAGCCTGGCTCAGAGGGGACCTGTCGTTGAGCTGCACAACTCCATCCGGACCTGTACTCGGCTAGGACTTTCTATTACCATGGTAATAATGATTGCTTATTTATCCTTAGGGCTGTCTGTTATTTCAGCTGAAGGCATTCCAGCTGGTACAGACAAGTACTTCATTCTAAATGTTCATGTTCTATATAGTGATTTCGGGGAAGAATGATTTCTTTTGACAAGTTAACATAAGAATAGCTATTTGTATCAGCCCCACTTCTAATGAAAAACAGAAATCTACCCCAACCAAGAGGATTGTGATGGTAGATGTATTACAGTGGTGTGGGTCAGAAACAAGGGATCCTGAAGCACCTAGAGACTAGCATCACCCAGAAACTGTGAGCATTCTAGGTCGTAAAGGGGCAAAGATGGAAACTAGTGTCACCAGAGCCCAATAAGAGCTGCTCTCATGGAGGAGAGACCACCTCCTGGAAGATATTGTCCCTACAAGAATCGTGGCACCGAATTGCTTGTGCCTCCCTTTAGAGAACGCCACCAGATGCGATCTGCAGGTTAGCCCAGGTGGGCGCAGAGAAAGTGGAGAGGAGGACTGGGTGGAGCCAATGGATAATAAGCAGCACAGTGTTTTTTTTTTTAATTTTTGTAAATTCCTATGTAAAGTCCCAGTATTAGAAATAAACATTCTACTAGTTGGAAGTAAAGTATTTCTACTTCATTGTGCTTTTGTGTCGTAAGTAAATTCCTTTTGGAACTGAGCACTGTGCCAGGTATGTCTTTGTTGACATGCGTGAAGCAGACATTATGTTAAGTGACATTATTCAGATATCCCTCTGGTGTTTCCTGTTACACGTGTTGTGAGATAAGTGGGTCTGTATTTTTCCAAATAAATAGCCAGTTGTCCCTGCATCGTTTGATTAATTTACCCTTTTCCTTGTCCACCTGATAGGGCATTTTTAGCAGGTACTTAAATATTATGAGTAGTGGCTGTTGCTTTTCATCTGCTCGAGGCAACTTTTCTACATTCTTCCTGTAAGATATAGCCCATCCTTGTGAACATAAGAGTTGACATTTATCCCAGATGATACCATCTCTTCCTGGACCTGCATTTGTATTGATGGCTATTTGTTACAAAATAGGCCAATGAGAACTTACCCTAGAATATTTTTCACAAGTCACCATGACCAGATAGTTTGTGTCCTTGTTGCTGTGAGAAGTCCTATCAAGAAAATATGTCTGCAAGGGAGAAGATGATAGGGATAAGTGCTGTAAAGTAAAACGAAAATAGGAAAAGTTGTCAGAAGTTTGCTTCTACATAGCATGGAGATGGAACGACCTTACTGGGAAGGCTACAGTGGAGGGAGTGAGCCATTTGGTTATCTGGAGAGTGTGCATGAACGCACGTGCGCACGCGTGTGTAATACATGTATATATATAACCAACAATTTTACATACCTATGATTTTGTTTCCTGAAACAACACCCTAATTACCTGTAAAATACTTTGATATTTTATTTTGTATTGTACCACATTATGTTCAAAGAAATGCTTGTTACCATTTACTAAACTGATTGCACAGCCCATGAATGGGTCATCTCCCAGAACTTAAACAACAGTGCTCAAGTGCAAAATCAGAAAAGGAATGGCTGGGTCATAGGTATAGTTTTCTGAAATGACTAAGTGATGTACATTCCCAGTGCCTAGATAGTGTTTCCTGGTAATCCCCTAGAACCTGTCTTTTCCACATTTTCTGTGTGTAACGTGTCCTCGCCTAGCCTGGTGTGCCCTGTCACTTCACATCCCGCCTGTGCTTGGCAAGGAAAGGTAGAGCCATAGCCTCTGGAAAGGTTCAACCCATGGGTATCCTGGATGCCCTCAACCAACCTACTTGTTGTCCCCAGTAGGGAACTGCAGTTGTAGCTGCCCTTGCCCTACCACTTTGACCTCCGTGTTTCTGTCGGTGGCTTAGCCTGTTCTGATTCCTGTTATTTCCATGGAACCTTCATGGGCCACCGAGTGATGGGACACTACGTAATCTCCATCTCCTTCCTCTTTCCCACCCGCCCCTCCTTTCAGACTCTGCACATCCCCAGGCTTCTCTTTCAGACAACGAGGAACTGATATCTGCTCTTAGACATCACTTTTCAAGAGCAAGGTCCAGTCAGATACTTAGCGAGTTGGAAAAGTGATGCTTCCTATCTTGCTTGCTCCACCGTATCTGGAATTCATAGTTTGGGATGGTTGGTCTCCCTGATTCCTTTTCCTTATATACAAAGTGGGAATAGTTATCCCCCTCTGAAAGAGCAGGCCTTAGTTTTAGCTTTCTTGCTGTGACACACAGACCAAGAATTCTTGTCTACCATCCTCCTCCGCACCCCCACCAAAGAAGTTCATTCACATCCTGAGAGGACAGCAGGCAGGGGAGTAGTGAAGTCCTGCTCTGTGGGGTGTCCAACCACATTCTTTAAATTAGAAAAGGAACTTGGAGAAGCATGGCAACTGTGACTAACGCCCAGGAGCTAGTGGGACTTCCTTAGCCTTCCTAGGATTGGGTGCTCCTGTGCTGTTGGTCCATACCAGCTGTGAAGGTTGGGGGAAGAGGGCATAAATATTCTTCAGAATGTAACAGGAATTGTCTTCTCCCCTGTCTCTCAGTTGCCTCTCCTAAAATAACTGTTGGTTTTTACTTCAGCATGTATCCTAGGCCTTTTTCCATGCATTTTAATCCATATTTCCATATTTGTTCACCTACAGAAAAGTTTTAATAGACCGGATGCTTAAGGGCATTTGACTTTAGCAAATAAGAAATACTGTCAGAATATTAAAATTCTGGGGCGCCTGGGTGGCTCAGTGGGTTGAGGCCCCTGCCTTCGGCTCAGGTCATGATCCCAGGGTCCTAGGATTGAGCCCCACATCGGGCTCTCTGCTCTGCAGGGAGCCTGCTTCCTCCTCTCTCTCTCTCTGCCTGCCTCTCTGCCTACTTGTGATCTCTGTCTCTCAAATAAATAAATAAAATCCTAAAAAAAAGAATATTAAAATTCTATATTGCAATCAAAAGTATCCATGCCATTTCCAAATAATATGTTGTTGCCTGGAATTAGACAACTTTAAAGCCATTGTGCCCAGTGCTTTGCAAGCTGTATTTGTCATTGCTACTAAAGAGAAATAAACCATGTAATTTTTAATAGCCTATGGATGAACAACTATTATTGTTAATGCTTCTTGGAGTTTTCTCTTTCCAGATGATTTAGTGATTTGTGTAGATACTCTACCTTACTATAGTTTGAAACATTGAAAAATTCGTATAAAATGTGTCCCAAAGTTTTAAAACTGCTAATATTAGTGGTTGTGATGAAAAACACACCTGAACCTTAGTAACTTTAGAGGAGTAGATACTGTTGAAGGTTGTAAAAAGCTTTTACCTATGAAACAGCATGCTGTTAATTTGGTAGGTAAGGATGAGAAAATAATAATGTAGAAAATATAAATAAAACGACTTTAATATTATACAGGAGTCATAGACTTATATTCTCTGAAATGTGTTTTTCAATTTTACTTCTATGGGAAAATTAATGAAATAATAATACTGCTCCCTGTTGTTCTCCGTAGGTGGGTTATAGCTTTGTCTCTGGCATTTGGTTTGGCTTCTTCTGTTTCCGTGTTCTTTTTGGATATACACACCTGTGCACACAGTATTAGGGTAACTATATACTGTAAACTCCCACTTTTCGCTTCACAATATGTGATTAACATTTTTTCTGTTAATCTGTGTTGGTTTTTCTGCCCTTATGTGCTCATTTTTTAATGGCTGCCTAGGATTCTCTCTTATGGATCAAAACCATTTTATCTATAACCTATTGATACTCAGGTGACTTCCAGTATTTTTATTATTACAAATTAACATTGTGGAGGAGTGCCTTTGAGCATATACCTTTCTGCACTCCTTCAAGTTTTCTTCTTTGGATTTCTTTCTAAAACTGTAATTTCTGGATTAAAAAGTAAGTTCATTTTCGCTTCTTATGAAATTGACTCCAGAAAGGCTATGTGAATTTCAGATCCATCCAAAGTTTGGAAATGTAAGTTTTCCAAACATATTTCCATAATGAGTCCTATTCTTTTACAGGCTTTTCCAACCTTATCTAATAGTCCTTGAATTGGTTTTCTAGAGATGTTGAGCAGTTCTACACTATTGACTGCTCATCTTCAGTTTCTTGCTTAGTGTTAGCTCATGTCCTCAGCTTCGTTTTATTTTTATTTATAATTTATTGACTTTGTAAGTGTCTAGTTTGATTGTTTAACATCAGGCTGGGTTTGTAAAAAGATAAGCTGCAGATGGTCTTGGGCTCTTGGACACCAGGGCACAGGGTTCCTCTGGAGCAGAGCGCAAAGGCCTCATCCAGATCTCTTAGCAACATGGGCAGGCCCCCCAGGGAGAGCAAGAGAGGAAGAATGACTTGGCCCTTTGCTGTGCCTGCCGCCGCCCACTTCCCGAGAGGCTGGTTGCAGGTGTCAGAGCTCTGGTGTATGCAGTGGTAGGACTGCAGTGCCTTTGGTTCCTTGGCCTCATTTTATTTGAGGTGCTCATTTTATAATAGTTGGTCATAGAAATACACAATATTTTCTTGATTTATGTGTTCTTGGTAATAAGAATCTATATATAGTTTATCTCTGTTTATAGCAACAATGAGAACTAAACAATGTTTTTTTTTTTTTTTACTTTATAATGTATTATTCCACATTAATATGATTCCCTTTCTCATTATTTTGAAGCACCCTCATATTTGTCTATGGAAGGGTTCTTTTTGAAGTCAAGATTTCATAAATTCAGACTTTTAAATAAGCTTTGTCTGCTGTTGGTGTCCTGTCATCTCAGCATTAAAATTTTGAAACTCGTGATTTTTGAACTTTGATAGTTCAAATTTTATATTTCAGTTAGGAATACTTACACACAGTTATGTATTTTTTGCATTATAGGAAGTAAACATCTATCCTTACTAACCATCTAGACACACCATCAGTTACCCTTGGAGGCCCATTTCTTTCTACCTTTTGCAGATTGTACCATTATCATACACTAAATTCTTACATGATATTAGGACTTTACATGTTTTCTTTTTCACAACTCAGAACTAAAATATTTAGATTATTATAGCTATTAAAGACACTTTGGTTCAGCTTCAGTCTGCCTTTCACAAAATGTTTGCCTCTTATTATTCTACATAAATTTTACATTTTTTTTCCTAGCAACAGAACAAAAAAAATGTGAAAAAACAAAAGTCTGTGGAGGTTTTATTTGGAATATTGTGTCATAATATACTTCATCTTTTTATTTAGGAAAATGATTTGTTCCTCTTTATTACTTGAAGCTTTTAAATTATTATTCACCGAAGTACAAAAGTTTCCTTCATACAGACTATACATTTCTTGTTTATGTCTAGGTTTTTTTTTTCTCTGAACACATAAAACCTCCGGACTATATTATCATCGTGAACATATGGGAGAAATTTTAGAGATTGTTAAATATATTTACCAATAAAGATTTTCATTAAGTACTATTCAGTAAAGAGATAGTCACAAAACATCATGCTCTTTATAAAAATGCCAGAGTTTGCACTTAAAGTTAATTCCAAGAGGAGGTAGCCTTCTTTTGGATTATATTTTTAGAGTTTTTCCATTTTTAATGTTTATATAATTTTCCCAAGCAAACGTATTTTGCAGCCCAAGAGAAATCTTGATGATCATGGATATGACATTTTTAAATTGTTAGCCTGTTTTTAGCTTTTCTTAAATGTTTTACCTATGTTCATAAACGATGTATCTGTGATATATACATTTGTTTGTGGTAGTTTTATGTCAGTACAGACACAGGCTATGATTAAAGCCCACTTTTAAACCCTGTCCTTAGGGATTGTAGAAACAACACCTCCAGGGAGAAGAGATTGTTTTGGGCAGCTCAGAAGGAGGGACCATTGAGGCTAATGGGCACTGAATCTAGAACTGTAAAGAATGGGACCTCTGATGACACCAGGAAGGTAAGGCACAGCTCTTTGCTCTGTACATGTGCGGTTCCATGTTGTCTCCAGCCTCCTAAGCTGAGAGGCTCTGGCCTTTATCATTTGGACACCTGGTTCTGGACAGAGAACTAGAAAGTTTGTGTTCTTTTGGCTTCTATGGAATTTGGTAGTCAGAAAGAAAGAAAAAGAGTTGTAATTGGATTGCAGTGGGCCATGTTCACAATCTCCAAATGCTTCTCAATTAGGCATATGAGTATGTGTAGTTTTGAGCCTGCCCAGGACTTACCCTCAGAGAAAGGCTGTTGAGGATAGGCTGTGCCATGCATCTGCTGTTTCAAGGTGGAGGGAAAGGTGCATGGGAGAGGATGAGGACTGGCACCCAGCAGGAGATGAGCTGTGATTGCCTCTGTCACTTTCTTTGAGGAGAGCTCCCTGGTATGGGCCTCCATCTCAGAAGGTCTCTTCTTCAGCTGCATCTGCCAGGGAGTGAGGCCCGTGACTGTGACTGAGGAGAGCTGTTAAAGGCTGTCCAATAGGAGCTGGGGCTGCAGGGTCTTGACGGTAAGACACTGTCAAGGAGCGTGGACTTCGGTCAGTCTGGTCTGCATACAGGTCCAGACTCTACCACTCAGCACATTTGTGGGTCTACCCAGGTGACTTAACCACCGAAATCCTCGGTTTCTCCCTCACTAAAAAGTGAATGACAGCGCTAACTACTTTATGGGGTGGTTGTAAGATTTAAAAATAAAATACGTAAGCTCATTTATCAATCAATAGATGTGAATCAGACAGTTTTTCAGTTGATTAGGAGTTATTTGAAAATGAAACACAAAATTCTGTTGGAGAGTGATGTGACCAAGATGGTGAAGTAGGGGAGCCCACCTACCCCAGGTGAGATCCACAGTTAGGCACCTTATTCATGAATAAAAATAGCTCTAGCAAAGCTCATGTGTCCACTTACCAAAATTCAGCAACAGTGGGGGAAAAAAACAAAAACCAAAAAACCCTGAGAATAACTTTTCAAAAAGAGGAGGACAGCTTCATTTTGCCCCCTGATCCCACCTGCCCTGGCTGGTGCTGCTCAGTGCCCATAGGGAACTCCCAGCCAGAAAGGGTTCTCTCTGGAAAAGGAAGAGCCAGGTGAGCACCCAGCTTTCTGAGCCTTCCAGGTCCCTAGGCAAAGGACTTCCTTCGGTTTTGCTCCACCCAGACACTGGCAAAGCTAAAGTATGTACGGATGGCTAGGAACAAGGACGAGCAGGAACTACCAGAGTCCGCACAAGGCGGTACGACCATAGTTCCCAGGGACCTGCCCTGCAGAGGCCCCAGGCAGCTCTGGTCACAGAAGAAACCAGTGGGCACTCGGTACAGTTGTGATGTGGAAACGTCTTGCACACTTGTCCTACTTTGTCCACATACATCTGCGCGTCTGCGTGTCTGCCCAGGCGGTAGGAGACCCAGGCGAAGTTGCCCCAGGTGACCAGACTTCGGGTGTCTGCTTGCTCCCGGTGCTCGCGCCCAATCAGCTCCTCCGCCCGCCGCAGGCTCTCCAGCGCCGCCTCGTGGTGACCACGCAGGTGTTTTATGTAGGCCAAGAAGTTGTACATCGTAGCTTTGCACTCAGCGTTTACCGATTCCATCTGGTGACACACTCTATCTTCTAGATCGCCTAAGACACCATCTTCCTTAGGTAAGTTCCACGTGAAATGGCATTTCAGCTGTGCAAGGTTTTTCTCCAGAGCATCCTTATTGACCTCACTGTGGAGAAAATAAACACGGTCACTGGGACACGCACCTGCGAGGCACGGCACCTGGGACGCGGTGACAGCTTGTGTCAGCTCGCCAGGCTGTGAGGTGCCCGAGCTCTCATTAAACGATAGGTCTGGGTGTGTGTGACGGTGTCCCCAGGAGAGATGAGCCGCTGACTGGGTGGGCAGGGAAAGCAGACCGCCCTCCCCCGGTGTGGACCGGCCTCCTGCGTCTGCTGAGGGCCCCAGTCGAACCCAGAGGCAGAGGAAGTGTGAATTCTGTCTGTCTGTCTGTCTGTCTGTCTGTGTGAGCTGGACACTGGCCTTCTCCTCTCCCTGGACTGGAGCTTATATTGTCGGCATTCCTGGTTCTCAGGTGTTCAGACTCGGACCGGAGCCTCTGGCTTTATCCCTCCAGGTCTCAGGCCTTTGGACTCTGACTGGAATCATGCTCCTGCTCTCTCCCGGGTCTGTAGCTTGTGGCCCGTGGACCGTGATTATGAGCCTCAGCTTCCATATCGTGCGAGGCAGTTCTTCAGTGTTTTAATATCTAGTGAATTTTAAAGTTGTTTAATAGACTGTAAAGTCTAATATTTAAATATAGAGGCTTGGATGCCTGGATGGCTCAGTCCAGCATCTGCCTTTGCCTCAGGTAATGATCCTGGGGTCTTGGAATCAAGTCCCACATCAGGCTCCTTTCTCAGTGGAGAGCCTGCTTCTTCCTCTGCTTGAAGCTTCCCCTGCTTGTGCCCGCCCCCGACAAATAAATAATATCTTAAAAAATATAGAAGCTTATAACTATATTATTGTTTTGATATCATAATTGTATTTTATTATGTGTAGAGTCCCTACTTGGGAACATAACCTTCATTACATTATTCCCAATAGGAGAAAATGACTTGCTGCAAAACAATATATGTGCTGCAAAATGTGACAGATGCTGCTTCTTTGGTTTTTTTTTTAGATTTTATTTATTTATTTGACAGACAGAGATTACAGTCAGGCAGAGAGGCAGGCAGAGAGAGAGGAGGAAGCAGGCTCCCTGCCGTGCAGAGAACCTGATGCGGGGCTTGATCCCAGGATCCTGGGATCATGACCTGAGCTGAAGGCAGAGGCTTTAACCCACTGAGCCACCCAGCTGCCCCACAGATGCTTCTTCTGACAGGTTAGGACTTCAGTCCTGAATTCCAGAAATACTTGAGTAAAGACCATTCCCTTTCCTGTTCTTCCCTCTTGAATGAATAAATAAAATTAGTAAAATAAACCAAAACAGCAGAGACTTAAGTAAATCAAACATTTAAAAACTTTAATTCATGAAATACATTGCAGTATGGATGTATGTTTGAATATGCATAGAAAACATACCTGGAGGGATTCCTATTAAACTGTTAACAGGTTGCCATGAGGGTGTGGAATTGGATTAGGGTGAGGAGAAGTGCTCTTATTTTTAAATCCATATGCTTCTGTTTAAAATTTTACAATGAGAATTCATCACTTTTGTAATATAACCATAGAAATTTAAAAATAGAAGTAGTAACAATAAATAAAAAGTATACATACATAATAGCATCAAGGCAGTGGCAGTGTGGAGAATCAAGTCACATGGTACACTTTTATACTAATACTGTGGTGATAAATATAATTGTAGATGATGATCAAAGAAACAACGGCAGAGAAGCCACTTTCAGTAAGATCTCAATTTAAAAAGCCCCCCAGGTATAAGCTCTCTTAAGCAGTAGACCCTCCAAGGTGGATATTCAAACCAAAAGCAGGGCTTAACTGTTCCTGGAAGATCTACAGGAAAACTTGTTCGTCTGAAACCTTCAGGCAAAAGAAAAAGCTACACAGAAGTAATTTTGGGATACTATAGGAGTTAACTAAAGGCCAGAAATTAGGGGTACAAGAACCACCCAGCCCAGACCCAAAACCAAATCACTGAAGCCTTGGTAATCTATGGATGTAGAATGGGGACATCTACTTTACTCATTTTTTAAAATCATTTTTTGCAATTTCTCAATCTGCTTTCTGTCTTAATTTTAACCTAAAAATTCTGCAATTTTAGTTAGAGTAAAATGAATTCCATTTAGGTTAGGTTTATTCTTCTAGTTAAAAGACCAGAAAATCTTGAGACTAATGATTTTCCATTGTTCATTTTTTTCCAAAACTGCTTCTAGTTATGCAGTGAACATTTTGAGGAGATAACATCTCTGATTTCTCATGGGGCCCTAAAGTCCTATATTTAAAGAAATCCATTTCCCCCTGTTTTAGTTTTTTTCTCCTTTTATTGAAGTCATCATAGATGGCAGATTCTTTACTGTTACAAACTTTTTCTTTCAACAAAAGGGAATCTTTAAGTGACTATCAGGCTAATGCTTAAATATCCTTATCAGAGTCGGAACCCATAGGATCCATCTTTTGCAAGCTACATAGTTAAGAGCTTTACTAATATAATTTTGCATTCCTGAAAGAGGGTTCTTGACCTAGGGATCAAAGGCTTATGCAAAATTATGCTTACTGCCCAAGTGAGCAATATGGGAAATTTGACAAAATATAATCAGAAAATTATTATTATTTAAAGATTTTCTTTATTTATGGGGGTGGAGAGAATGGGCAGAAGGAGAGGGAGAGGGACAAGCAGACTCTGTCTGAGCTGAACTCAGAGCCAGACATGGATTCAGTCCTGTAACCCTGAGATCCTGACCTGAGCCGAAATCAAGAGCCAAACACTTAATTGACTGACCCACCCAAGTGCCCCTAATCAGAAAATTACTATAAATAACAGAGATAAAGGGGATATAGTCCTAATGGCCATACCATTTTTGAAAGACACAACATCTGGTATATTTTTGTTTCCAAATGGATTACAGTATTTTAATTTAAAAAAATCCAAAGGTTCATCCCATTTGGGATGATGCCTGGTCTACAGTAAACATTCAGCAAAAATTGCCTCCATAATTAACAATGAAAATATATGAGCCCAAAGTGGGAAGAAATGCTTAAAAGCAATTTCCTAGAGCATGTACTTAAGTAGAAAGTCGAACCTCACAGAGAGCAGCAAGGGACTCTGCATTTTCTGGATCTAGCCTCTGGGCCTACTCATAGTACTCAACAGCTTGCCTTGGGGCTCCCTCAAGCTTGTAAACAAACCCCAGTGCACGTAAACTCTGCACATCTGAAGCATCATGACCAAGTCTCTCTACAGCCAGGTTCTTCAGAACATTTATCAGTTTGGGATGGAGGGATGACTGGTCGCTGATTTTTTTTTTTAAGATTTTATTTATTTATTTGACAGAGAGAAATCACAAGTAGATGGAGAGGCAGGCAGAGAGAGAGAGAGAGAGAGAGGGAAGCAGGCTCCCTGCTGAGCAGAGAGCCCGATGCGGGACTTGATCCCAGGAACCTGAGATCATGACCTGAGCCGAAGGCAGCGGCTTAACCCACTGAGCCACCCAGGTGCCCCTGATTTTTTTTTTTTAAGATTTTATTTATTTATTTATTTATTTGACAGACAGAGATCACAAGTAGGCAGAGAGGCAGGCAGAGAGAGAGGAAGGGAAGCAGGCCTCCGGCTAAGCAGAGAGCCCGATGTGGGGCTCGATCGCAGGACCCTGGGATCATGACCCAAGCCGAAGGCAGAAGCTTTAACCCACTGAGCCACCCAGGAGCCTCCTAGTCGCTGATCTTCAAGTCCTCTAAATAATGGCACATGGCAGTACTTTCTGATTTATAGTGAAATTCCTGAAAGCGGCCATATTAATAGTGGATCTGATGTTTGTGATCATTGGTTCTGTTCTGATGAAGGGGTTTCTGGAATACCTCTTCAGCTTTGCTACACTGGCCTGCCTCGACATACATGCTGGCCAGGTCCCTGTAGACAAATGGGAACTTGGAGTCTCGTTGCACAGCTACTTCGAAATGAGATATAGCCGTTGTAATAAGCCTGTCCATTCTCAGTTTATCCTCCCCTGTAGGTCTGTTGTCTGTAGCCTTCTTGATTTCAGTCATTTGCACCCTATAGCAAAGTCCCATCTGGAGATGGAGGAACAAAGACATTGGTGTCACCTTCAAGGCCTTTTTCAAAACTTCAAGAGTTTTGTCCCAGGAATTTTTTCTCCTGTAGAATTTGGCTGTGTAACGAAGGACATGAGGTTGGGAAAATACCTGGTCCAGAATTTCTTCAATATACTTTTCCCCTTCATCTTCTGCTTGTACATCTTGAAGCTTCAGTGACAACCTTCCTCAGTGGGCCCAGAGAAAAGCTCTTTATACACCCGTGTCGGTCAGTATCGTCCAGCCGGTACGCTGTGATGGCATAGCCGATGTTAAATTCTGGATTGTCAGGTTCTGCTTCCAGAGCCTTCTCAAAAGCCGCTTTTGCCCTGTGGTAATACTTTCCTCCAAATTTCAAGAGTGCCCACCCTTTCTCACAGTTAGTCTCAGGCATTTCCAACTTGTAGTCATAAGGACTGGATAGTTTCCTACAGACAGTCCCTAGCTTGTCTAAATGCTTCCAAGCTTCCTTAAGCTGATCCATGTGATAATACACCCAGGCATAGTTTCCCCAAGTGACCAGACGTCGCACTTCTCTGTCCGAGTGCTCTCGCTGCATTATGTCTTCTGCTTGTTCCAAGCATTCTAGGGCATCTTCATTTTGGCCTTTTAGGTGTTTCACGTAGGCCAGTAGGTTATAAAGAAGAAGTCTGGATTCTCTGGTGACGAATTCAAGCTGCTGCTCAATTGTATCATCTACATCAAACAGAATGTCTTAAGTAAATTCCACGTAAAGTAACATTCCAAGTCCAACAGAATGGCCTTCAAGGGACCCTTGGGAATTTCACTGTTGAAGATAAAATCCTTTTTAAAGTTTTGAAGAAACAAGTCCATTTTTAAACCTTAAACAATTGTTCTCTGCTCAGCAACCAAACTGATTTTCGATTGGAATTTACAGTTGAAGCAGTAGGCCCCTCTAACTTTATATTAGCTTCCTCTGTGTACACCTATATCCTAGAAGTATTTCATTAAATTCTCATTATTTATTACAAAGCCAGTTCCAGAAAGATGGCAGGGTATCAGTTTCCTTTTGGCAGTCACTAACTGCCAAATACCACCTATTTTTATGGAAAGAAATTTAAATGTTTTGTTTAATAGCCTTGAAAATTAAGAATCATAGATCTATAAACAAACATAAAAGTCAATAACAAACATAAAAGTTTCATTTCTGTATTTTGAGTAGGAAGGAAAAGAAGAACAGTGAAAAATAAGAAAAAGAACACACTGACGGAGATACGGAAGCTGCACCAATATATCATTTTTGCTGAGGGAGGAAGGAAACCTCACAGAGAGAAAAGGCACAGAAACAGGAACAGGTTTACCAAGAGATGGGGAAAGCAGAAGTTGGAGGTAGATAAAAAGGAGAGTAACAGATTTCAAAGAAGATAAGGAAAAGGCAAAAGGAGGCTGAGTAATAAGCTCAGTAGGGGTTTTTTTTTAAGATTTTATTTATTCATCTGAGAGAGAGAGATAGAGTACAAGCAGGGCCAGAGGGAGAGGGAGAAGCAGATCCCCGCTGAGCCAGGAGTCGATGGTCCCAGGAACCTGAGATGATAACTGAGGCCAAACGCAGACGCTTAACCATCTGAGCCACCCAGGCACACCAGCTCTGTAGGCTTTGCTATAAGTGCCGTGTCCTTCTGTCCTCTGGGGTTGTGGTCAGGAGTAAAGGCTAAGACCTATTACAAACTTATCAGTGCCCTTAATATTCACTTCACATATATTTGCCGAGCTCCCTTTGTGCGAGACCCAGTATAATTTCTGCAGAGCCTACTGGAAACCAGATCTCTGAAGCTAGGAAGATGAAGGGGAAAGGAAGCGAAAGGAAATATTTATTACGGATGGCCTTCTATGTGCAAGGTCTTCTAAATAACACTGGGGATGGAATCGTGAATGAGACAAAGCCCTGCTTGTACAGAGCTTATACATACATAGTCACTGACAACTCAGCATTTCAACCAAGGTCCATGGAAGTGACCCAGAAAGTGTACATAGTCCAGGGCTATGGACATCAATGGCTTTGATTTGGTGAGGATCCCTTCTCTTGAATTTTGTTTCTGGAACATCCTCTCCCTCTACTCTCAGTGCATATGATTTGAGATGGACTGTCTACCATTCACTCCAGTCTGGGAAGGTACCAGGTTTCCCTGCCATTCCCTGGTCCCAGTGATTTACTCAGAGATAATTCCATTAAAATATCATTTTGCTGAAATGGGACTTTCTAGAACTATGTCTCTTCCTTCTAAAACTTTTAAGCTGGTAGAATATCAGTTTGGATTTGCTGGTGGGCATCTTCCCAAACTTGAGGACAGCCTGCCTAAGAAGGAATCTGACAGAGTGGAAAGTGGAGCTTCGACAGGCAGAAGGTCAGGATGCCCAAGATAGTGACCTAACAGCCTTGCCTGGATCACCCTGTCTACTCCTGAACTTCGCTTCACCTGAAGAAATAACTCGCTCTTTCTTTGTTTAAGCTAGTTTGAATTAAGTGTCTATTATCTGCAATGGACAAAGCCCAGATTAATACTCCTCCTTTTACTTGTTTGTTTTGTTGATGGTGGTGGCGAGGCAGACCTTCTCAATCTCCCACTGGTCACAATTAAGAAATATATAGGAAAAAAATCCCTTAAGGCTTCTTTCAAACAGAGAAGTGCCCTGCTTATATAATGAACAGGATATACTGTGTGTGAGAATGTGCATGCATGTTTCCCTTTCCACTGCACACAGAGCCCCCACACTGACACGTATTCATGTGAGTGCTTATGGGAACTGTAGTACTGCTTCCATCAAACATTTATCGACCATGTCATGTCATCCACGCCAGGCAATGTTCTAGTTGAAGTGGATAAAGTAGTGAGCAATTAAGTTCGAAAAATGCCCTTTCTTGATGGTAATTTCATTCTGGGAGAGGAGGAAACAAAAGGAATTGAAAGAAAAGAAATATGGAAACAAATCAATATGGAAACAAATGGACAGTGTAATAGTGAGGAGTGTTAAAAAGAAAAGTGAGGAGTGTTAAAAAGAAAAAAAAAATCAGAGTAATGGTATAACATGGTGGGAGCGAGGAGGTACTAGATTTAAGATTCAGTCCTAAAGCCTGAGGGCAGGATGGTCTAAGCCACTTTTCTCAGCCAGGGTGCTTTAGCCCGCTTGAAGACATCTGCTGATGCCTGGAGACAGCTGTGGTCATCACACTGGAGGAACGTTACTGACCCCCACTGGGTCAAGGCCAGGGATGCTACTAAATAATTTATTCACACACAGGGAGGCCCCAACCGCCACGAGTTATCGAGCCCAAAATATCAGTCATACTGAGGTTGAGAAACCCTGGTTTGGGCTGAGGGACCAGCGGGTGCAGGGGCCCTGAGGTGGGAACAGCCGCTGTGTGTTCAGGGGACCGAAGGAAGGCAAGTGCATGGCATGCACAGTGAAGGGGAAGAGTGGAAGATGAGGCACGGTGGCAGCGGGGACAGAGGTGCAGGGCTTGCAGTCCGTGATAAGGGATATTAATTTTACTCTCACTATAATGGAAAACCACTAGAGAAACGAGAATGTTTGATACGGTCTTTAAAAAACTCCCTTTGGTTGCTCTGTGGAGTATGGACCATAGGGGGGTGGTTGCTCTGTGGAGAATGGACCATGGGGGGCTCAAGAAAGGAAGTTGGCAATCTGACAGAGAAGTAGGTATTCAACAAATACTTATCCAGAGCATTTATTCAGGGCACTGTTCTTTTCTTTTTTTAAGATTTTATTTATTTATTTGACAGAGATCACAAATAGGCAGAGCGGCAGTTAGAGAGAGGGGGAAGCCAGCTCCCCGCTGAACAGGGAGCCCGACATAGGGCTCGATCCCAGGACCCTGATATCATGACCTGAGCTGAAGGCAGAGGCTTAACCCACTGAGCCACTCAAGCACCCCATTTGGGCACTGTTCTAAGTTGAGATACAGCGGTGAACAGAACAGGGAAAAAAGGCCGGACTTCATATATCTTACATTCTAATGAGGGGCCAGGGGTGGGGAGGGTGTGCCATAAGAAGACCCCCAAATAATTGAAAATATAGAGTATGTGAGATGGGTAAGAAGTAATAAGGGAGAAAAATAAAGCAGGAAAGGAGAAATGGGAGGCTGGCAGGGGATCAGATAGGTCATTAAAATTTAAATAGCATGGCCAGAGCAATCTTCCTGAAAAGCGTGAGAGCAGCTATTGAGGGGGATCTGAGGGGAGAGCAAGCCAGCCAGTGCTGGGGCTGCAGTGAGGGGTTAGTGAGGTCTGGGTGGTTGTGTGTGAGACAGAGCTGACAGGTCTTTCTAACGGGTTGGGTGGGGGATAAAACAGAAGGAGAAGAGGGAATCCAGGGTAACTCTTAACACTTTGACTTTAGAAACTGAGTGGGTAACTGGAGAGGGCTATTTGGAAATGGTAATTCTGACATGTCAGTTAGACCTTGAAGGGAAGAGGTCATGTATGAACTTGGATATTAATTAAGAAAATAATAGGGATGAAGAGAGGGGAGTTAGAATTATGGATATAAAATGGGGAGTCGCCGGCGTGCACATCAACTTTAAAACTGTGAGTTCTAGAATGAAATAACCCTGGGAGTGAGCACCTAGGCAGAGAAGAAGGTCAAAACGAAACCGTACTACACTCCAGGTCAAGCAGAGTAAGAGCAGGAAAAGAGGCCAAGCAGGAGCAATGGAAAGCACTGGTATCTTGAGAAAAGCCAATATTGTTAAAATGTCCACACTTCCCAAAACAATCTTCAGATTTAATGCATTCACTACCCAAATACCAACAGTTCTCACAGAACTAGAACAAATAATAATAACATTTGTATGGAACCAAAAAAGACCCTGAGTAGCCAAAGCAATAACCTTGGCTATCCACAAAACCAGATCTCAAGGTTTACTACAAAGCCATAGTCATAAAACAGTCTGGCACTGGCACAAAGCAGACCCAGAGATCAGTGGAGCAGGCTAGAGAGCTCAGAAATAAACCCATGCTTACGTGGTCAATTAATCTTCAATGAAAGAGGCAAGAATATACAAATGGAGAAAGACAGTCTCTTCAACAAATGGTGCTGGGGAAGCTGGACAGCTACTTGGAAAAGAATGAAACCGGATCACTTTCTTATACTATACACAAAAACTCAAAATAGGGGTGCCTGGGTGGCTCAGTCGTTGAATGACTGACTCTTGGTTTTGGCTCAGGTTATGACCTCAGGGTCGTGGGATCCAGCCCCATGTCTGGCTCTGCACCCAGCAGGGAGTCTGCTGGAGAGTCTCTCTCCCTCTGCACCTCTCCTCTCTCACACACTTGGGTGCGCTCTCTCTTTCTAAAGAAATAAATCAAAATAAATTTAAAATATATAAAATAATAAAATAATAATATAAATAAATAAATAGAATTAAATAAATAAAAATTAAAAGTTTTAATCATGAAATTTTTAATGACTTAAGGATATGCCAGTGGGAATACTCCAGTATCAAAATAAATAAAAAAATAAATAAAATATTAAAAATAAAAATAAAATCTCTTTAAAAATTTAAAAAATAAACTCAAAATGGATTAAAAACCTAAATGTAACACCTGAAGCCATGAAACACGTAGAAGGAAATATAGAAATTACTGCCTATATTTTCTATATTTGCCTATATTTTCATCAGCCATAGAAACATTTTTCTAGACATGTCCCCTCAGGCAAGGGAAACAAAAGCAAAATACACCAAAATAAAAAATTTTGCACAGCAAAAGAGACCATCAACAAAATGACAAGGCAGTCTACTGAATGGGAAGAGATATTTGCAAATGATATATCTGATAAGGGGTTAATATCCAAAATATATAAAGAACTTATAGAGCTCAATACCAAAAAACCCAAATAATCTGATTAAAAATGAGCAGAGGACCTAATAAAGACATTTTTCCAAAGAGGGCATACAGTTGATCAGGAGACACATGAAAAAATGCTTAATAACACTAATCAGGGAAATGAGAAGAGCAGAGTTTCCTGACAAAATTTAAAATAGAATTAACATATGATCCACTACAGGGTATTTACCCAGAAAATATAAGAACACTTACTTGTTTTTAAAGATTTTATTTATTTATTTGACAGAGAGCACAAGCAAGGGGAGCGGTAGGCAGAGGGAGAAGGAGAGCAGGATCTCTGCTGAGCAGAGAGCCTGATGTGGGGCTTGATCCCAGAACCCTGGGATCATGACCTGAGCCAAAGGCAGACACTTGTCTAAGCCACCCAGGTGCCCCACAACACTAATTTAAAGGGATAGACACATCCCTATGTTTATCACAACATCATTTACAATAGCCAAATTATGGAAGCAGCCCAGGAATGCATCGATAGATGAATGGATCAGGAAGATGTCAAGATACACAATGGAGTATTACTCAGCCATAAAAAAGAATGCAGTCTTGCCATTTGCAGCAACATGGATGGAGCTAGAGACTATAATGCTAAGTAAAATACGTTTGAGAAACAAAAATACCATATTATTTCACTCATAGGAGAAATTCAAGAAACAAAACAAATGAATAAAGAAAAAGAGACAAACAAAACCCCCAGACTCTTAAATACAGAGAACAAACTGGTGGTTGCCAGAGGGGAGGTGGATGAGGGACTGGGTGGAGTAGATTAACAAAGAAGAAGAAGAAGAAAAATCCATGATGTCAGGAAAGCCTAAGGAAGAAATATTTATTTCAGGAAAGACAGATGGATATCAATATGTACAATGACTTTAAGAGGTCGAGTGATCGAGGACAGAGAAGAGATTGCCGCTTGTGCTGGAGCAAAGCTGTGGGGGACCTTGATGAGTGTTTTACTAGAAAGGCAGGGATGAAAACATTCTGGCTGGAGGGACAATGGGAGGTGAAAATGTGGATATGGGGAAATCAGGCCACTCTTTTCAAGGAACTTTACTATTTTTTTTTGCAATTTATTATTATTATTTTTATTAACATATAATGTGTTATTTGCCCCAGTGGTACAGGTCAGTGAATCATCAGGCTTACACACTTCACAGCATTCACCATATCACATACCCTTTCAATGTCCATAATGCAACCACCTTCTCCACCCTCCCTCTCCCTGGCAACCTACAGTTTGTTTTGTGAGATTAAGAGTCTCCTATGGTTTGTCTCCCTCCCGATCCTATCTTGTTTCATTTTTTCCTTCCCTACTTTCCTTCCCTTCCCAAACTCCCACCCTGCCTCTCAAATTCCTCATATCAGGGAGATCATATGATAATTGACTTATTTCGCTCAGCGTAATACCCTCTAGTTCCATCCACATCATTGCAAATGGCAAGATTTCATTTCTTTTGATGGCTGCATAGTATTCCACTGTGTGTGTGTGTGTGTGTGTGTGTGTGTGTGTGTGTACACACACCACATCTTATTTATCCATTTGTCTGTTGATGGACATCTAGGTTCTTTCCATAGTTTGGCTATTGTGGACATTGCTGCTATAAACATTAAGGTGCATGTGCTCCTTTGGATCACTACATTTGTATCTTTGGGGTAAATACCCAGTAATACGATTGCTGGGTCATAGCTCTATTTTCAACTTTTTGAGGAACCTCCATCCTGTTTTTAGAGCGGGTGCACCAGTTGCATTTCCACCAACAGTGTAGGAGGGTTTCAAGGAATTTTACTATTAAGGGAATAGACAGAGCTCCATCTGGAAGGAGGCCAGGGGAACTGTCAAAAAAAGTTTTAATCATTAAATTTTTAATGACTTAATGATATGCCAGTGGGAATGATCCGATATCAAAGGAAGAAGTGATGTCTATGGGAGAGAGGTGAGGATAACAGCAAGGAAGGTGGAACTTGAAGCAGAAGTGAAGCTATACATTGCAAATATTCAAATCTTTTAATTCCAGCCTCAAATTCCGAACCGTGATTGCCATGCCCTCCATCTCTGGCCCATGTCTATTTCTCTAGCCTCATTTTGTACAATCTGCACTCATTCATTGTGCTCCAGTCATACTGGCCTTAAAAAAAAAAAAAAAAAAAAAAAAAAAAGTTTTTTTCCTCTACCAAATCTATCTACCTCAGGGCATTTGCACCTGCTTTTCACACCCTTACTCTGTGTATCCTTCCTATGAGAATTCTAGGGATTACTTACTCTTGTAATTCTGGTCTTGGCTCAAATATCAGCTCTTCAAAGAGGGGTACCCCTGGCCTCTCTAGCTAATGCTTCACCCCCACCTTGCCAGTCATCCTAAAATCTAGTATATCTCATTTTCTTGTCCTGCATAAGCACTCATCAATCTTTGCTGGAAGCTGGAAAGGAGAAGAGTACTTTGAATAACATGTGAGACTGAGGTTTTAAACTGGTTGGGACTGAGTCTTTAGGACAGAGAAAAGGCTGTCTTAATAGCAAAAAGTGACAAGAGTTAGAGAACTGGATTAGTTGCACAACTAGTAGTAGTAACTGGACAAATAAAACCACTTCATACTTATAATCTAATCTATTACTCCATGAATTGCCTTCCGACTTCTATAAAAACTAAATTTCAACCTTAATGACAGTATTAATCTTTAGTACACATTTAAGTTAATTTGTAAATTATTAATGTCAATTTATAATTTTCATATTTTCATTCTCTATGTGTATATACATATGCACTTATCTACAAGTGCCACCTTTTAGTGACTGTAGGTTCTAGGCCAGTCTTGCCAACAGAAACTTCCTGCCATGATGGAAATGTTATCTGTGCTGTCCAATACAAAGGATACTAGCCACAAGTGAACACTTATAGCTAGAAATTTGGGTACGATGGCTGAGGAACTGAATTTTAAATTTTATTTACTTTTAATTAATTTTTTAAAAGATTTTATTTATTTATTTGACAGAGAGAGATCACAAGTAGACAGAGTGGCAGGCAGAGGGAGAGAGAGGGAAGCAGGCTCCCTGCTGAGCAGAGAGCCTGATGCAGGACTCGATTCTAGGACCCTGAGATCATGACCTGAGCCAAAGGCAGTGGCTTAACCCACTGAGCCACCCAGGTGCCCATACTTTTAATTAATTTAAGTAACCACATATGACTTGTGGCTCCTGTATGAGACAGGACACTGGAGACACTGGGCCTGTCCGGCTTCATAGAATAAAAGGTCTCCAGCATAACAGGTTAGAGCTCTCCTTTAACTTAAAATTGTTTGCTATTTTATTCAAGGTGAAGAGCTAAATTAAATGGCAAATCAAGATTAGATTTTTTTAAAAAAAACTTTGTACATATGACCTGGGTTCACTGCAGAGTTGGTTCAATAATGTAAATGCTGCACCATTTATAATATTCTATCCAGAATTAAGCAGATGAGTACTCTAAAAGCAAAACAAAACAAAAGGAACCCAAATAAAACCAGAAGCTGCCTTTCCTTGCTAGTTTAAATGCTTGCCACGCAGTGTGCCAAGCACTTCCAAATGACATTTAATTTTTATAACATTTTATTATTTTCACAGTTGTATGGATGAGGACTGGGGGACAGAGTTTAAATTGCACATCCAAGTTTACTCAGCTATAAAGTGGCCGAGCACAGATTCAGACCTCGTTCTGCCTGACTCGGTGTTTAAAGCTAATGTCTTTCTTTCTTTCCTTTTTTTTTTTTTTTTTTTAAGCTAATGTCTTCCAACCATACTACCTCTTTAACATAAAAATTGGAAGTTGGTTTTTGAGTAGCTTATTTTAAAATATAGGATATATGTAACATATTGAAAATTCATTTTGCCTGGGGAGGACCTAAAAAGACAATTGGAAGGGATTTTAGAGCAGCCGAAAGAACAACTAAGAGGTCTGTGTGGCTGCCCAAGGGGGAAGGACAAGCCAGGTTCTATCCCTTTCTGGGACTGTCTCCATTCTGGAACTCTGGAGAGAGATCCAGCATCCCTAGGGTTGTCTTAAGGATGAAAATTCTGTTTCTGGTATTGCAGTTCCTGTGTGGCTGCCCAGGGGGGAAGGACAAGCCAGGTACTTAAAGGTCTCAGGTTAAGAAAGTAATGGTTTCAAATACGAGCCCTCAGTGCCAAGTCCCAACATTCTACATTGTTGCGCTTACTTGAGATGCAGCCACTTCTCACCAGGACTTGCTGTACGTGCTTCAGATAAGAAGTGGCAGAGGTGTTTATTTCTTTAAGCATTATTGGGCTTTCTCAAACAATTAAAGAGCTAGGTGAATATGTATTAAAAGTGATCTGGGGGCGCCTGAGTGGCTCAGTCCGTTAAGTGTCTGTTTTCGGCTCAGGTCATGGTCCCAGGGTCCTGGGATTGAGCCCCTCATTGGGCTCCCTACTCAGGGGGGAGCCTGCTTCTCCTTCTCCCTCTGCTTGCCACTCCCCTGCTGTACATTCTCTCTGTCAAATAAATAAAATATTTATTAAAAAGTGATCTGAAGGAAGGGCAATGATCTTAATTATCAAAGATATAATTATCATTAAAGGAAATGAATTAAAATACTTTACTCCTACAGTCCAATAGAGACTTGCTCATATACCCTGATGACCTTCCAACATACTTCTTCAACTTCTGATCTCTCCCCTGAATTCCAGACTCCAGGAACTTCTCATTCACATCTTCAATTAGAAGTTCAGTCGGCATCTGAAATAAACATATCCAGTACGGACACCCGGACTCCTTGATCCTTTTCCTCCTGTCTTCCCCATCTTGATTGGAAAATAGCCTAGGAGTCATCTTTGATCCCTCCATTCCTCTCATCTTAACCCCCTCATCCAATCCAGTACAAAGTGTTAATTCTACCATATCTCAAATCCATTCACTTTTCTGCATTTCCACTGCTGTTTTTCTAGTCTGAACCACAATCACCTTTCCTTGGGGCTGGGGCAAAAATCTGGTCTCCCTGCTTCCTGTCTTAATTCCCCATACACTCCTAGTAAACTTTTGAACCTGTAAGCCAGACCATGTCAGTCTCCTGCTTACAATCTCCCAATGGCTACCCAACACCCTTAGATACTAGTCTAGCCCTTGCCACGTCCCACAAGTCCCTAAAGGACCCGGCCTTTCCTACCCATCAAACCGTTTTCCTCCTACTCTCCTCATTCATGGTATTTGACATATACTGACTTTTCTTCCTCTCTAAAACACATCAAGTTTATGGACTTTTATACCTGTTGTTTTTACTCTACTTGGGATGCTCTGCTTCTAAATGTTTGCACAACTAGCTCTTTCCTGTAACTCAGCATAAGCACACCCTACCCAAGAGGCTGCTGGGGCAGAACTATCTAAAATGGCCCACTCTATTCTAGATCACTCTCTTAGCCCATTACACTATTTTATTTTCCCTTAAGCCCTTACCACTTTCTGAATTATGCTGATTATTTACTCATATACCTTGTTTATTCCTCCCATTTAAATATAAGCCCCATGAGTATAGAGACCTTACCGTGATTTTCTTTTTTTTCACCTCTGTGTCCACAGCATCTACTATTCTAGGCAAATAGTGGAAGCTCAGTAAATAAATATTTGTTGAATGAATGAAAATGTGGATATATACTGGCAGCTTCTGGCACGTCTAGCCCTGGGGTTAGGCTTAGCATAAAAAGCACCTGGATTCTAGATGAGGAATTCCTGCTAATTCTTCCCTTCCTGCCGATGGCTCCAAATTTTTTCCCACTTCAGTCTTCCCTTTTCCACTTGGCTTTATATCTTTGGCATGCTCTCTGTCTGGCCCTATGTTTGGATTCTGAAAATAGGTTTTGGATTGTCTTCTATGGTCCTGACTGGGAAACCTGGTATGATTGTCCCTTGGTGGTTAGTGGTTTCTTTCTCTGGTGCAGGCGCACCAGAATCATGGCAAGACAACCCCTTAACAGCCTACCCAGCCCCCTGCCCATCCACACAGTACAGTGACCTTCTGCTTCTGTTCTGAAGGTCTACCCCAGCCCAGCCCAAGGAGGTAGAGAAGGGCTGTCCCAGGGAATATTAATGTGGCCGTGAGGTCTCAAAGGGACATTCAGTTGGCCACTGAAGTGCTTTGCCCAGACTCTGGAATTTTACACAACTGGATGCCATGGTAAGTTTTAAACTTTGTCCACTTAATTTTTAAAGTTTGTCTCTTGGAAGCTGGCACAGAGAGGCTCTTGTGTCTGAAAGAGGCAACATTCATCTTTAGGCAATTTTGATTTTTGACCAGGAAGCTGCAGTCATTCATTGTTCTTGGGGGACAGTCCACAGTGGGGTCCACTGGCTTCCAGGCCACCCTGCTTACACATACAGTGCACCCCTTTGTCCTCCTCCTTCCTGATACCTCCTTCCCTTCCTACAGATGTTAGAGGTGGGGCACTTATTAATTTCATTTTTTACTTCACATAATAGAATCAACATTTGCAAATATTAACGTGCTAAGCAGTCGATTAACTCCACAGCCCTAAAATCTGGATGCCATTCGTTTTTACGAATAAGAAACGGATTCGCAGAGTTTAAGAAATGTTGCTTTGGGCTATCCAACCAGTAGGTGTTCAGAGTTAGGACTCGGAACAAGAATTTAGCCTCTAATCGCTCAGCTCTTTAACGCGGACGGTTCACTAATCAGGTGCAGGGTAGGGCCCTAGCTCCTGGGCATACAAACCGGGTGAGAAAAGCAGCCCTACACTTTAAGCTCGTAAAGGAGACAAAATCGAGGCGGATCAGCAAGAATCTGTAGCTCCCAGCAGGGGATGAGCTGAGACCCCGAAGTCAGAAAGGCACCAGGCAGTAGAGGCAGGTCCACGTGACAAGTCCGCAGCGACAGTCCCGGGAGGAAGCGGGAGGCCAGCGCCGGCAGAGCCCGGGTTCGCGGGGGCGCCCCAACCCGACGCCTTCTGCGGGGCGCCCAGGGCTCAGCCTCTGGAAGGGGCACCGTGCAGCGCGGGCCACGGAGTCCGAGGCCTACGCGGAGTTTGGGAGCAGCCGCGGAGAAAATCCTCACTTCATGGTGGTGGCGCGCCGTCCTGGGAGGCGGCCGTCTGCTCGGGCTTTCTGCTCAGGATGGGGAGCCCGGGCTGCTGAGCGAGGGGTACTAGTGGGGCGCGGGCGGGGGCCCCCCAACGAAGGGTTGGGGGGCGGGGCCGGGAGTGAGCTTCCGCAGGTGTCTGCTGCGTGAGTCTGTGTTCCCGGCCTTGGCCTTTATAAAAGCCGCACCCGCGCAGGAAAATGAAACCCTGGAGTCACCCTGCTCCCCGGGTTGGGCGGAGGCCAGATCCAGGAAACAAGGTTCTGCAAGATCCTGGGGAAGAGGTTTGAGGAGCTGGGGGTGGTTCGGAGTTGGGAATTGCGGCGGGGCCTCTGGACCTTGGTCTGGGGTCTCACCTGCCTCGCCGAGTCTGCGTGCACTCCAGTAACTTTTTTTTTTTTTTTTTTTTAATAAAATGACAGGAGAGGGGCGCCTGGGTGGCTCAGTCGGTGGAGCATCTGCCTTTGGCTCAGGCTCCTTGGATGGAGCCCCACCCTGGGCACCCTGCTCAGCGGGGAGTCTGGTTCTCCCTCTGCCCCTCCCCCTCGCTCCGCGCGGGCGCGCTCTCAAATAAATAAATAAATAAATAAATAAAATCTTTAAAAAGCACACAACAGGAGATTGTTTCCTGTTATTTTGTTGTGAGGGTGGCCGTGATGCTCTGTGTCTCTGCATCCTAAGGGGAGAGACGTCCCTGCTTCCTGTCTTGATTCAACAGACAACAGAGGTGCGCGGCTGAGCAGCTGTGCCATTATTCCCATTGGGTAAAGTTAAGAGAAACTTTGGAATCAAAATGAATATATATTTAAAAAATTTGGTAACTGTTGCCGAATGGCTTTCCCGAGAGATTCCCACACCCCTATCCAGAGTTGTGACAGTGCTTGTCTTATGTGCCCTTGAAAACTGTGCTTGCTTAGTAGACTTCTAACAAAGATAGGGGTGGTATTGGGAATCTAAACAGAAAGTGCCAAATATCCATACACAAAATTTTTGTCCCTTTGGACTTCAATCATTTGTTCATTGACTCAACAAATTATATTGAACTTCTAAGAGCCAGACATTGTGCCAGACAAGGTCAATAAAGCAAAGAAAACAGACAAGGGACCTACCTTCATGGAGTTAATTTCTGGAGGGAGTAGTTAATGCACAAAAAAGCAGCGTGTGTCAGATGGTACTACAGAGAGGGTTACAGTGCAGGGTATTTCCATTATAAATATGTGCGGGAGGTGAGGTTCCACTGAGTGACGTTTGAGTAAAGAGCTGAAGCAGGTGCAGGAGTGAGCACTGTGGTTATGGGGCCAGAGAAGGAGGTTCAGGCAGGGAAAGTTTAAAGTGCTGTGGTTTTGGGGCAGGGAAGAAAGTTCAAACCCTGGGAGGTGGGAGCATACTTGCCATCCATGGATGGTGTGGTCGGAGTAGCAAGAGCAGGGGAAAAGTCATAAGAAATGAGGTCAGAGAGGTACTGGCATGGGCCTGTTTCACTGAATCAGGAAGCCATGTTTTATTTATTTATTTATTTATTTATTTATTTAATTTTTGTAAAGATTTTAGTGAGTGAGAAAGAGAGAGCAGGAATGGGGGAGAGAGAGGAAGAAGACTGCACACTTAACAGGGAGCCTGACACAGGGCTCTATCTTGGGATCCCAGGATCCTGGGATCATGACCTGAGCAGATGTTTAACCAACTTAAGCAACTCAAGCAGATGCTTGAGCCACCCAGGTGACCCAGGAAGCCACATTTTAGAAAAGGTACTGAACAGCTTGTTGTGGGCGAAAAATAAACCCATATTTTCCTGTTTACCAAGGATGTAGAAAAATTTAATAGCACTCCTGTGCTTAAAAATTTTTTCAGTGCATTGATTGTTTTCTGGCTCATTCCTACTTCTTTCCCTTCTTTTCTTTTAACAGTATCTGAGCCGAGAGATTGTCTTTGCTTATTACAATTTAGATGGAGAGCAACTAAGTAATCAGAGGTAAACATGAACAGAAAAAAAAAATCCTGCTTTTCTAGTTATATTGTTTAGGAATTCAAATTCAGAAACACAAAAGCCATCTGTAAAAATTTCAAAGGAAGGTACATTTTCAGGATACAGAAAAAACGTGCCTGGCTGTTCCGCGCATGTTGAACATATCAAAATTACTAGATGGAATTTGAATATAGATCTTTTTTCACAGACTGTTGGATTGGGTGTGTTCTTGGGAAAATCAGTAGTGCCCTGTCTTTGAATTCATTCTGATCAACATGTAAAACACAATAGCTAGTGATAAAGGGAAATAGAAAGTGAAGCATGGCAGTTGATCTAAAATCTCCTTGGGAAATGAAACTTAAGTAGTAACTCTTCTAAGAAATAGGTGGTAGGAGAGGGTTTCTCAATGTTGGAGCTACTGCCACTTGGGCTGGGTAATTCTGTGTTGTGGGAAGCTGCCCAGCATCGTGAGCTACGGAAGCAACATCCTTCCACGTGCCCACCAGATGCTAGTAGCACCCTGCAGGTGCAACAGTCAAAATCGTAAGTTGCCAAAAGCAACAGCCCCGCCCCGCCCCCAAGGCAGCTTTCTCTTCTCCCCTCACACCTCCCTCCTTGAGAATCAATCCCATAAATAACACCCTCATGTGTTTGTTTGACTTCATTTGAATTTATCCTCGCAACACAGCCTGAGAGAGAGAGAGAGAGAGCTGGATTTCAGGTAGGAGAGGAAGAGCTCACCACAGATGAAGAGCCGCTGGAGATGGAGTTCAAGAAGAGGCCTGGGTGAAGGCGTGGAGAATGTCAGAGAAGGCCTGTTGGGACTCTGGAGTGGAGGTGGCTATTAGCACATTTGGTGTGGCTGAGGATAAGCCACAGAGGTGTGGATGCAGAGTGAGGGTGGGACATTCAAGCTGGGGCAGGCTACGGGGTGGGGGTCCCCATTCCCAATGCAGTTCCCTCACGAGCAGCAGCAGGAGAATGGAGACATCGGTGGCTGGGAGGGTCCCCAAGGAACTGAAGCTTGCTGTGGTGTGTAGACAGCAGTAGCAAAGATCTGGCCTAGGGCACCTTCACAGTAGTGAATGGCAGGAGCTGTGGCTTGGTGTGATTTAGGGGATGTGAAAGATACTCCCTAGGCACTTGGAGAAATTTTGGAAACTCTAAATGAGCACAGCAGCTGAGGTTCTGCCAGTCATTTCCGTGGGAGTAGCCAGCTCCTAGAAGTCAGCTGTCAATTTAGAGACTTCTTGGTAATGCCTGAAGATGGTCATGTGTAATTTGGGCAATAGTGTTTTCAATACCAAAAAGCATCTGTTTTTCTGGATTTGCTGCTTCTTGTTTTTCTCCACAAGCATCCAGGCTCTTCCACGTGTTAGAGCTACGGAGCCCTGAGGGTTCAGAGACCTCCTCCAGAGTAAGGAGGGAGGGGTTAGAGAGATAGTATTCGGTTAAAAGACACTCTAATAACTGTGGTCTCTGCAGACTGTCAAGCACACTTCACATAAACACATCACATAATCCAAACACTTATTTTGCATGAATGAGCTCTGTTTTCGGGCAGCAAACAATGGATAGCAATACCTGGGAAGGGTTGCCTAGTCGAGAATCAGCCAATTATCCAACAGTTCTTTACACTGAGTATTTCTCAGTCTGGGAGAGTTGGCAGTGGTCAAACTCATTTTTAGCACCACCTGGCTCCTACCCCAAATATATAGGCACTACAAGATGCCATTTTTTCGCTCTTCTAAATCTCTGGTTTTAGTTACAAGTGAGTGGAGAAGATTGCACCTCTGTAACTCTGATGCCTGCCCTTCGATGATAAAAATTCTGTCCCTTCAATTCCTATAGAATTCTGGTAGAAATCCAAAGGCCTGTGCAGTCCGTTTGTGAATTCCTTGAGGACTTGTATTCCTGTGGATCAGGGTCCCCAGCAAGAAATGCAGGCAGCCTCTCATAGTTGGAAAAGGTACAAGAGGACTTGTCCCTGAGAACCTCAGGAGGCAGCGTGGCCATGCCAACACTTTTGAATTCAGTCCAACAAAACCCATTTCAAATTTCTGACCTCCAGGACTGTAAGACAATACATTTCTGTCATTTTAAGCCATCAAGTTTTATTTACTTGTTACAGCCGCAGTGTGAAATTAATATATACTCCCCCCAAAATAAATACAAGAATGAAAAAAATCACGTGGTTTCCTTACTTTTTTCTTCTTAAAAATACTGCTCGGTGTGCAACCGCTTTCATTAAATGTCGTACTCAAAGGTGATTGTTACTGATGGTCTCTCAAATCATTTAGTATCCTTTTCCAATTTCTTGATCAAGACCAGAAAATGACTGAATAAATAGTGCTTCAAAAAGCATAAAACAGGGGCGCCTGGGTGGCTCAGGGGTTAAGCCGCTGCCTTCGGCTCAGGTCATGATCTCATGGTCCTGGGATCAGGCTCTCTGCTCAGCAGGGAGCCTGCTTCCCTCTCTCTCTCTCTCTCTCTCTCTCTCTGCCTGCCTCTCAGTCTACTTGTGATTTCTCTCTGTCAAATAAATAAATAAAATCTTTAAAAAAAAAAAAAAAAGCATAAAACAAGAGAAGCTGCTTGGAACAATTTGGCAATAAATTAACTTCATGGAGAAAATTGACCTTGACTTGACTGTGCACTTGTTTTACTGTTTCTCTGTCTGGATTGTGAACTCCAGGAGGTTTGGGAAAATGTCTGCTTTCTTCACTGAAGGACAGCAGCATATGCCATCCTAAAATAGGCCCCGTCGTCGGCATATGGATTATTGTTTCTATTTTTAAAGATTTTCTTTATTTATTTGAGAGAGTGAGAGAGGGAATGCGCACGCACATGAGCAGGAGGAGAGGCAGAGGGAGAGGGGGAAGCAGGCTCCCCGCTGAGCAGGGAGCCTGATGTGGGTCCAATCCCAGGACCTAAGGCCATGACCTTAAGCAAGGCAAATGCTTAAGGGACTAAGCCACTGAGGCACTTGGTATGTGGATTATTTTCAACTGAAGGCAACTGAGAAGAAGCAGATGTAAGGAACACTTTCTGCCATCCCCTATCTGCCTAAAAGCAGTACATGCCTTTGTGAAGGTGTCCTCTTACCCTCTCGACCCCTCCACCTGGAGAGAGAAGTTGATTGCCTGAGACAACTCTAGGCCTTTATCAGCGCAGAGTCACTACTGGAGAAATCTACACAACAGACCTTATTAACTAACTCTTATTTTCCATTAATTTCCCCCATATATTTACCTTTCTATAGTTTGCCACACTAGAAACTCAAGGTTCTTTTCCTTTTCCTTATCCCTTCTCTAAATGTAATGTTCATTTCTTAGAATGCTCTGGAAGTCCAGGTTTTTGTTTTGTTTTGTTTTTAAGATTTTATTTATTTAACAGAGAGAGAGATCACAAGCAGGCAGAGAGGTGGGAGCGTGGGTCGGGGGAAGCAGGCTCCCTGCTGAGAAGAGAGCCCGATGCAGGGCTGGATCCCAGGACCCTGGGATCATAACCAGAGCCAAAGGCAGAGGCTGAACCCACTGAGCCACCCAGGTGCCCCGGAAGTCCAGGTTTAAACCACCCTTTGAGTTACTCATTGCTGGGTGCTCCCATGTATACGTGAGATGCATGTGTTGATAAATCTGTTTTTCTCTTGTTCATCTGTCCTTACAAGTCTCACTGTGGGGTCCTGGCCAGTGAACCTAAGATAGGTAGAGTAAAAAGATTTTTTTCCTTCCCCACATCACCATATTTGGTATCTAACACTGACAATGATTTGTTGATAAAAATGAATGAATTAAACATTTTATTTTACATAAATCCACTGCTATATTTGCTACAAATCTACTCAAAAAATTGCTTTTCTGCTAGATAACATTAACAGAGAAATGGTTCCTCTCACTCTCACATACAGAAATGTGTGTATATCTGTTTCACTCCTCACTACTGACTACTAACAATATTTTATAAGGTTTGAGTATAAATGTTAAAAACTTCTATCACTATAGCAGATGACTTAATTACTTAATATGTTTCTGAAAGTAGCAAGCAGAAAAAAATGACTACAGTTTAGAGTTTAAGTTTAGAGTTACCTAAAAGTCAAACAGAATGTGAACGAGGTTCACATTTCCATGGCTAGGGGTTCTGTCTCAGAGTTCCCAAAGTCAGCCGCCAGCCGCAGGGCGCGCTCATAGTACTCCAGGGCCTTATTTATCTCTCCTTTGACTTTATAGACGAACCCGAGAATGCTCAAGCTTTCTACATCTGATGCATTTCTACGAAGTTTCCTTAAAGCCAATTTCTCCAAAGAATTGATACTTTTATCCCTCGACAGTGATGCCTTCTCTATTTTTATTGCTTTCAGATAATGGATAATTGCATTGATCTCACATTTCTTTTGAAATTCCTGAAACTGACCATAGTGGAAATGGATCTCTTGCAGTTTTTCTTCTTCGAGTGATTTCAAGCAGAGCACTTTTTGGTACGTGTCTTCCGCTCTCCCGTAGTCGCCGACTTCTATGTACATGCCCGCCAGGTGTATGTAAGCAACTTCAAACGTGGGCTTTTGTTCCAGAGCAAACTGAAAATGAGATATGGCTAATCTTGCCATTCTGTCAACATTTTCTCTGTCCTGTCCCCTGGGCTGCCAGTTGGCAGCTCTCTTGATTGCGATCACCTGTGCCCTGTAGCAAAGCCCTACCTGGTGATGCAGGAAGGCAGAGGACGGGGTGGCCCGCAGAGCCATTTTTAAGAGCCGGAGAGCTTTATCCAGACAGCCTTTTCTTCGGTAAAACTTGGCCGCATACCGGAAGACATAGGTCTGCGAGGACGTGTTGCCTAGTGCTTCTTCTATGTACTTTTCTCCTTCGGCTTCTTGGCCTACATCCTGGAGCTTCAGGGCAAGGAGAGCCTTAACATACGCATCTTCTGGGTTTAGCCTGATGGCCTCTCTCAGGGGCTGCAGACAAAACGCCTCGCTAACCTGTGTTGCTTTGTTAAAGCTGTCTAGGCGGTAGGTGGAGATCGCATACCCAGTGCTGAATTCAGGGTTTTCTGGGTCCACTGCCAGAGCCTTCTCAAAGCAGGCCTTGGCCCGTTCATAATTCTTCTTCCCTCCGCATTTCAGCAAGGCCCACCCCTCCTCGCAGTCCATCTGGGGACACTGCACTCTGTAGCGGGAGGAAGCCCCGAGCTTCTTGCAGACGTTCTCCACCTTGTCCAGGTAAGCCTGGGCTTCCTGCGGCCTGCCCATGCGGTGATGCAGCCAGGCGTAGTTGCCCCACGTGACCAGGCTTCTCACCTCTGACTGGGCAGCCTGTTCCTGCCGGATCAAGGCTTCAGCTTCCCGCAGGCTCCCCAGGGCTTCCTGGTTCTGGCCCTTGAGGTGTTTCACGTAGGCCAGCAGGTTGTGGATCCCCGCATTGTATCTGGTGTCCAGGAAATCAATCTCATCCAAGATCCTGTTTTCTAAATCGGGCAGCTCGGTGGCTTCCACTAGCAACTCCCACGTGAAGTGACATCTCAGCTGAACCAGGCTCTCTTCAAGGAGATTCCCTTCGGATTTGTCACTGAAAACATAGAGGACAATTATTTGCGACTTTAGGAGCGCTCAGTGTAATGGAAACGAAGCCATCACTTTGACTGGTCAAATACCACCCCCACTGTTCTTTCCTTCCCAATATCTGTTATTCACTTCAGGACTTTAGTCTGTAGATTTTGCAACAAATGAAGACCACCTAGGAGGGATGATATTTGTCCAACCAACTCTTTCTCTGCACTTATTACTTGGAAATAATTATAGATTGGCTGATATTTTCAAAGAGAGTACAGAGGTCCGGGCGTGCCTTTCCCCCAGTTTCTTCCGGAGATTGCACCTTACTGAATGATCGTACCAGAGCAAAGATGACTGACAGTGAGACAGTATCTGTCAGTTCTTCATCATTTCACCGCGTGAGTAAATCCATGGAACCACGACCTCAGTCAAGATGCAGAATACTTTATCATCACAAATGCTGCCCTTATACTATTCAGAATCACACCTGTTCCCCTCTCTTCTCCTCACCAAACATCCCTAGCCTCTGGTCAATTGTTTTCTTCTTTATGATTTGGTCACTTCAAGAATGTCATATCATGGAATGATACAGTAGGTGACATTTTGAGAATGCCTTTTTTTTTTCATTCATCATAATGCCCTGACATCCATCCATTGTTCAGCTTATCTATGGTTCATTCCTTTTTATTGGGGAATGATATCCCGCGGCATGAGCATGCCACAGTTGGTTTACCTATGCATCTATTCTAGGATGTTTCCTAGGAAACATCCTAGAATTTTCGGTTTGGGACCTATTACAGATCAAGGTGCTGTGAAGAGCTGTGCACAGACTTTTGTGTGGACATTCATTTTCATCTCCATGGGATAGATGCCCAGGAGTGGCATATAGGTTATATGGTTAGTATGTGCTTATGTTTTTAACTGCCCAACTATTTCCCACAGTGACCATATCATTTTCCATTCTGACTAGAATGTATGAAGGATCCAGTTCTCTGCATTCTTAACAGCATTTGGAATTTTCATTTAAAAATGTTTTCTTCTTAGCTCTCTTAATAGGATATCTCATTGTGGGCTTAATTTCCCTTCCCTAAGGGCTAATGCTGTTGAAAATCTCTTCCTGAGCTCCTTCATCACCCACAAATCCTCCTTGGCAAAATATCTCTTCATATCTTCTGCCTGTTTTCTATTTGGATTGTTTGTTTTTTCATTGTCAGGTTTCAAGAATTCTTTATAGATTCTAGATATGAGTCCTTTGTGAGGTGTGTGATTTTCAAATATTTTCTCTCGGGGTGTAGCTTGTCTTTTTATCCTTTAATAAGGTCTTTTGAAGAGCAATAGTTTTTACTTTTTTTCCTTAAGATTTTATTTTTTCGACAGAGATACAGTGAGACAGGGAACACAAGCAGTGGGGGAGAGGGAGAAGAAGGCTTTCCACTGAGTAGGGAGCCCAATGCAGGGTTCGATCCCAGGACCCCAGGATCATGACCTGAGCTAAAGGCAGATACTTAACGACTGATCCACCCAGGCACCCAAGTTTTTACTTTTGATGAATTATAGTTTATTGATTTTTTTTTTTTTTTTGGTCTCTCATGGATCATGCTCTTGGTATCATGTCCAGGAGTTCTATAGCAAGCACTGGGTCCTGAAGATTCTCTCCTATGATTTCTTATTCTTTTAATTAATTAATTCTAAAAATATATTATTTATTTATTTGTCAGAGAGGGGAGAGCACAAGCGGGGGGGGGGGGTGGCAGAGAAGAGGGAGAAGCAGACTCCCAGCTGAGCAAGGAGCCCTATAAAGGACTGAATCCTAGGGCCCTGGGATCATGACTGGAGCTGAAGGCAGATGCTTACCAATGGAGCCACTTAGGCGTCCCTTAAATTTATTAATTTTTTTTTATTTTAAAGATTTTTATTTATTTCGTAGCAAGAGAGAATGAGCAAGCATGAGTTGGGGGAGTGGCAGAGGTAGTGGGAGCAGCCAACTCCCCACTGAGCAGGGAGCCCAACAGGAGGTTCCATCCCAACACCCTGAGATCATGACCAGAGCCGAAGATAGACATGTAACTGACTGAGCCACCCAGGTGCCCTGCCTGTGATTTCTTCTACACATTTTATAGGTTCACTTTTTACATTGTATCTATGATTCATTTTGAGTTAACTTTTGCATAATGTATGAAGATTAATTTGATGACTCATTTTCTGCCTATGGGTATCTGGTTGTTCCAATCACAATTTGTTGAAAAGACTTCTTTCTTCATTAAATTGCTTTTATACCTTTGTGAGAAGTCAGTTGGCAAAAATTATGTGGGATTATTTCTGGGTTCCTTATTCTGTTTCCCTGAGCTATGTTTTTATCCCTACACCAATACCATATAATTTCACTTACTGTAGTCTTAAAATTGTGTAGGGTGATTCCTCTCACTTTATTCTTCTTAAAAACTATTATTCTAGTTCCTTTGCCTTTCCATATAAATTTTAGATTTATATTGTCTATATTTATAAAATACCTTGCTAGAGATTTTTTAATATTTCTTTTTAAAAAGACTTTATTTATTTGGTGGGGAGAGAGAGAAATTGTGTGTGTGTGTGTGTGTGTGTGTGTGCAACAGAACATCTGTGGGGGCAGAGGGAGAGGGACAAGCAGATTCCCCGCTGAGCAGGGAGCCTGACTGCAGCTTGATCCCAGGACCCCAGGATCATGACCTGAGCTGAAGGCAGACACTTAACTGACTGAGATACCCAGGCAACCCATTGTTGGAATTTTGATAGGAATTTTATATCAATTAAGGGAGAATTGACAGTTTTGGTATGTTGAGTCTTCTAATCCATCTATATGCTGTATTTCTGTTTATTTAGACCTTCTTTGATTCCTTTCATAAGTATTTTGTAGTTTTAGGCATTCAAATCCTATATATTTTATGTTATATTTATAATTAAGTATTTATTTTAAGCAACCTAAAATTCTGTTCTATTTTAACTTCAATTTCCACATGTTCATTGCTGGTATACCTAAATACAATTGGGTTTTGTACATCAGTCTTACATTCTGCTACCCTGATGGGCTCAGTCATTAGTTCTAGGAGTTGTTTTATAGATGGGATTTTCTAGGTAGACCATAATGGCATCTGTAAACAGTGACAGTTTTATTTTTCCTTTCTGAGCTATATGCCTTTTACTTCCTCTTTTTTGCTTATTGGAGAAGAACTTCCTTTACGTATCCCTTTAGGGTAAATCTTATGGTGACATCCTTTAGTTTTCCTTCATCTGAGAATGTTTTTTGTTTTTAAAGATTTTATTTTTAAGTAATCTCTGCACCTGACAGAGATTTGTGGGATTCGAACTCACAGCCCTGAGATCAAGAGTTGCACATTCCACTGACTAAGGCAACCAGGTGCCCCTCATCAGAGAATGTCTTGATTTCATCTTCATTCTAGAAGGATATTTTTGTTGGATATAGGAGTTTGGGCTGGAAGTTTCTTTCCTTCAGCACTGGAAAAATGGTGTGCCTCTTTTTTCTAGACTCCATGGTTTCTAATGAGAAATTAGCTGGCATGAGAATTATGGATTTCCGCCCCCGCAAAGGTAAGGTATCATTTCTGTCCATTATTTTGTCTTTAGTTTTCAAAATTTTCACTGCATTATGTCTTGGATGTCTTTGGGTTCATCCTTTTTGGTGTTTGCACAGCTACTTAAAGTTAGTATGAGATTGAATAATTTCTATCATTCTATCTTCAAGTTCATGAGTTCTTTCCCTGTGTTCTCTGTTTGGTCGGTAGGTAAGGCAATTTCTTTTGTTAGGTGAGGGAAAGGACACGTCCTCTTACTCTTTCTCTGTAGGATACACATGGACTTCCCGGATAGAGAGGTCCAACCAAGGTTTCAAACAGTAGAGTTGGATTGGAGAATGTGGGGATGCATTGATCTGACTCGCAATACAGAACTGATCCTGCTGGTGTTTGGACAAGACAGCCAAGAGCATCTTGCACAGGCAAGCCCTGCCCAACAGCCTTCAGCATCAGGGAAAGAGAATTGAGAAGAAGATGCTCAACAAGTTCAAGTCCGAAACAGTGGCCTTTTACTTGGTAAAAATGTGGGCCCATCCGTGTTAGCTCCCTTGACATCTGGTATCTCCACCTTGCTCCTGACACTTCAAAAGTGTGGTAGAATTCACCAGTGAAGCCATCTGGTCCTGAATTTTTCTTTGTTGGCAGAGTTTTTACATTTTATGGAGGCACATACCTATTGTCACCTGATCATCATCTCGTGTTTTGGGTACTGAGTCAGAGTGGGGAGACGTGTCTTCCTGTTTTCCCTCTCCACCCTCCTGTCACGTTGTCTCAGCAGAGGTATGGGAGGAGGACCTCCACCCAAGGCCTCAGAGAAAGAGACTACGGAATGAGGGGTCCTAGCTTAGGAACTGCAAACACGTGAAGAGATGATGAGCCAGAGAGGTCCTGCGAGCGTTTTGGACTGCAGCTCCCTTCAGAGACTGCACTTCACTGGCTGTGCAATGTCTGGGGTGAGGGAGGCAGCCGTCTCTCACGAGGCCTGTCAGGGGAAGCCTTTGTCCAGCAGGACACATATGGAGATTTAACTAGGAGTTGGAAGACTCATAAAAAAAGACTAACACCGGGGCTCCTGGGTGGCTCAGTGGGTTAAAGCCTCTGCCTTCCGCTCAGGTCATGATCCCAGGGTCCTGGAATCGAGCCCCGAATCAGGCTCTCTGCTCAGCAGGGAGTCTGCTTCCTTCTCTCTCTCTCTCTCTCTGCCTGCCTCTCTGCCTACTTGTGATCTCTGTCTGTCAAATAAATAAATAAATAAAATCTTAAAAAAAAAAAAAAGACTAACACCAATTCTTCTAAAATTCTCCCAAAAAAGTGAAAGAGGAAAAACACTGCACTTTCAAATTCATAAATTCTATGAAGCCAATATGACAGAGATATCAAGGTCAAATAAGACAAAAACACAAAACTAAACTACAGACCAATTTTCTTTGTGAATATTAATGCCAAACCCTCAACAAAATACTAGCATACAGAACTTAACAAGATATGAAAAGGATTATACACCATGACCAAGTAGGATTTATTCCTGGAATTCAAGAATAATTCAATGTAGGAAAATCACTCATTTTAATATGCCACATTAACAAAATGAAGGAAAAAAACCCATATGGTCATCTAATTGATGTAGAAAAGGCATTTAACAGAATCACAACACCCTTTAATGATAAAAACACTCAACAAACTAGAATAGAAGGAAATTTCCTCAACATAAAAAGGAAATTCCATAGCTAACATCACCCTCAATGGTGAGAGACTGAAAGCTTCTCTGTTAAGATTAGGAACAAGGCAAGGGTGCTCACTTTTGCCACTTCTCTTCAACGTAGTTCTGGAAGTCCTTGCCAGAGCAGTCAATCAAGAGAAGAAATAAAATACATTCTAAGTTGGAAAAGAAGAAGTAAAATGATCTCTGTTTACAAATAACATGATTTTGTACATAGAACGTCCTAATGATTTCACACAAAGCCTGTTAGAACTAAGAAATGATTTCGGCAGAAATGCAGCATGCAAGATCAACATGTAAAAATCAGTTGTGTTTCTGTGAGTTAACAATAAACAAGCCAGGAAGCAAAATAAGAAAACAATTTTTTTTATAATAGCATCAAAAAGAATTAAATACTTAGGCATAAAGTCAACCAAAGAGGTGGAAGTTTTGTACACTGGAAACTACAGAACACTGCTGAAAGAAGGTAAGGAAGACACAAATAAAGTAAGAAGCATCCTGTGTCCATGGCCGGGAAGCTTTAATACTGTTCAGATGTCAATACCACCCAAAGCAATCCACAGACTCAGTGCAATCCACGTCAAAATCCTAATGGTGTTTTGTGTTGGTTTTTTTGTTGTTGTTTTTGGTTTTTTGTCTTTGTTTTTTGCAGAAATGGAAAAATCCATCTGAAAATTCTGATGGAATCTCAAGGGATCACAAAGAACCAAAATGATCTTGAAAAAGAACAAAGTTGGAGGTCTCATACAAAACTTACAACAAAGCTACAATAATCAAAACGGGGGTATGGGCATAAAGAACGACATATTGATCAGTGAAACAAGATAGAGAGCCCAGAAATAAACACTCGGGTATAAGGTTGCATTTGTCTTCTAGGGCTACCATAATGAAGTACCACGGACTGACTGGCTTAAACAACAGATATTTATTTTCTTATAGTTCTGGAGGCTGGGAGGCCCCAATCAAGGTGCCTACTGATTTGTTTCCTGATAAGGGCTCTTACTGGTGTCCACATGACTTTTCCTCTGTGGTGCATGGATTGAGAGAGAGTGAGTGCACTTCCTCTTCTTCCATAAGGGTGGGCCCTTATGACCTCAGTTTACCCTTAGTACTTCCTCACAGGCCCCATCTCTAAATACAGTCACAGTAGGCGTGAGACCACCTATATGATGGTCACCCGTATGACAACCACCCTTCAACATATGACCAGAGGGACACAATTCATTCCATAACAATGGCCAAATGGTTTTTAATACATGTGCCAGGACCATTTAATGGAGAAAGATGTTTTAACGAATGGTTGCAGGGGGCACTTGGGCGGGTCAGTCAGTTAAGCATCTACCTTCGGCTGAAGTCATGATCTCAGGGTCCTAGGTCCATCCGGCTCCCTGCTCAGCAGGAAGTCTTCTTCTTCCCCTCCTTTCCCTGCCCCTCCCCTGACTTGTGCTTGTTTGCTCTCTCAAATAAATAAAATCTTAAAAAAAATAACAACCCCCCCCCAAAAAAAAACAAATAGTGCCAGGAAACCTGGATAGCCACATTCAAAAGAATGAAGTTGGACCCTTATACTAGATACTAAAACAAAACAAAACATTAAGCTCAAAATGGACCAAACTACAAAAATCTTAGAAGAAAATAGGAAAAAAACCTCATGACGTTGGATTTGGCTGTCTTGGTTAGGACAGCAAAAGCAGAGGCAACACAAGGAAACAGAGATAAATTGGATTTCATAAAAATTAGAAATGTTTGTATATCAAAGGGAACTACTGACAGAATGAAAAGACAACCCACAAAATGGGAGAGATTATGTGCAAATCATATATCTGATAAGAGATTAATATCCAGACTACATAAACAACTCTTGTAACTCAACGACAAAAAAAACAAACAACAGGGGTGCCTGAGGTGCCTAGTTGGTTAAGCATCTGACTCCTGATTTTGGCTCAGGTCATGATCTCAGGGTACTGGGATTGAATCCCCCATTGGACTCCCCGCTCTTTGGGGAGTCTGCTTGAGATTCTCTCTCTTCCTCTCTTTCTACCCCTCCCCCTATTCATGCTTTTTCTCTCTCTCTCAAATAAATCTCTAACAAGAATAAACAACAACTGACTAAAAAATGGGCAAAGGAATGAAGATTTCTCCAAAGAAGATAAACAGGTTGCCTTAAACACATGAAAGAAATGCAAATCAAAAGTAAAATGAGGGGGCGCCTGGGTGGCTCAGTGGGTTAAGCCTTTGCCGCTCAGGTCATGATCTCAGGGTCCTAGGATGGAGCCCCGCATCAGGCTCTCTGATCAGCAGGGAGCCTGCTTCTTCCTCTCTCTCTGCCTGCTTCTCTGCCTACTTGTGATCTCTAGCCATCAAATAAATAAATAAAATCTTTTTAAAAAATAAATCTTTTTTTAAAAAAAAAAGTAAAATGAGATACCACTTCACATCCATTAGGATGACTACTATCAGCAAAAGAGAAAAAAGTGAGTGTTGATGAGGATGTGGAAAAATTAGAACTGTTGTGCATTAATTCTGGGAATATAAAATGGGGCAGTTGCTGTGGAAAATGGTGATGATTCTTCAAAAAATTAGATTTGTCATATGAGTCAGCAGTGCCACTTTGGGGTATACCCAAAACAAGTGAAAACAGAGACTTGAACAGGTATTGGCATGCTTACATTCATAGCAGCATTGTTCACAACAGTCAAAACGTGGGAGCAACCTAAATGCCATCAAGAAATGAATGGAGTCTATATACAGTGGAATATTGTTCAGCCTGAACATGGAAAAGGTCATTCTCACACCTGCTACAACATGGGTGAACCTTGAAGACATTATGCTGAGTGAAATAAGGCAGCCTCAGAAAGCCACTTCTTGCATGCGTCCATTGATATGACATATCCACAGTAGACAAATCCAAAGAGTGAAAGCAGATTAATGGTTGCAAGAGCCTGGAGTGAAGGATGAGTGGAAATCGACTCCTTAAGTGGTGTGGAGTTTCTCCTCAGAGCCATGAAAATATTCTTGAAGGCGATACTGGTGATGGTTGGACAATGTCGTGAAGGTACTAAATGCCACAAAATCATACACTTGAAAATAAGTGAAAGTGGCTAATTTTACCATACATATATATTATCACAATAAAAAAATCATGCTACTCACCCAAGAGAAATTCTACAAGTGATATATACATATTTTTCTCTAGTACGTGTTGAAATAAACACAAAAGCACTAAAACATAAAAACTGATAAGTATGCAGTCTGAAATGATCTCATGCACCTCCCCCACTGGTACACTTAAAGAAATACTGGTTTAGGGGCACCTGCATGGCTCAGTTAGTTAAGCATCTGCATCTTCAGCTCAGGTCATGATCTCAGGGTCCTGGGATGGAGCTCCGGGCTGGGCTCTGCACTCAGCATGGAGTCTGCTTGAGATTCTCTCTTTGCCTCTGCCCCTCCCCCACTTCTCTAAAATAAATAAACAAATCTAAAAAAAAAAAAAAAGAAACATTGGTTTAAAGGTTAAATAAGGTATCACTGACTAGAAATTCTGGTTCCTGTCTCAGCTCTATCATTTGTTATCTGTGTGATCTTTAATGTTTCTAAGTCTGAGATTCATTATTGCAAAATCAGTATGATCTGAGTACCTGCCTCATGGCTGTCTTTTGAGGATTAAATATAATAGTTTGCATAATACTTTCAGAAGCCAGGCTGGTACTTAATAAGCATCAAGGAAGCGATAGCTACTTCTATATTATCATCATTATTATTATTTCCTTTATCAGTGATAACCCCCTCTATCTGTCTATGGACCAGGGAGGAGGGTTGATCATAGGCTTGTAATTATGCACTTTGTGGAACTTCCGTCACTTCAAATTTTGTCCACCGGAGCACTGAGGGGAAATTTGCAAGTCGATATTATTTAAAATTCTTTAGTCTGTTAATATTAAAGATGATTTAAATCAAGATTCAGTTTGGACAACATAGCAATTCCCACATGAGGGCCTTTAGCTACGGGAGATGTGGATGTTCCCAAGCATGCAACTCTGGTCAAGCCCCGTGGCCCGGAGGATATCAGGGCTCTGAGGAGCACTGGCTTCCCTAGGGGAGACGTAATCTGCTCATCTTAAATCCAGTCAGATTGAGAAGACCTGCTATGGGAACCCAGAAGTACAGTGAGAAAGGTCTTTTTCTCTAGGCTGTGAGCTTCTGCGACCCCATGCCCATAGCATTTTCCTCAAGAATCTGAGAGAACCCAGGACTGTGGCTCATAGAGCTGTGTGGGTCCCACTCTTCCCCCACAGTGATGAGCCAGCAGAAAGCACTGTCTTTTTCCAGACCAAATGTCCCTTCCTTCCCTCGGTCAGATGGTACTGAGTTTAGGGAAAAGAATTTCGGAGATTGGGGGTCATTTTCTCCCTTCCTAAGAAACTCTTTTCCTGCATCCCTCTGCTTCTTTGGGCTTTATTATGAGGTAAGCTTGATGCTAACACAAAGGAACAAAGGAAAAAAGAATTTGCCTGAATTAGCGAACACTCAGTCCACAAGCAGATGCTCAGATAGAAGACCAGGGAAACTTAACATTACTGAAACAAAGTCTTTTGAGATGGTTTTGATGAAATTTTTTCTAAAACTTTAGACTGAAAGGTGGGGAAGCAGAGAAATCCTTACCTCATGGCTGTGATGAATCAGACAACGGTTCTGCAGTGTTCTGCTGAGCTGATGGGCTCTTCTGAGATTCCCGCGAGTCTTGAGGATGTTCTGCACTCAGTCCCAACACAGGGTTCTATCAGATAGACAGTTAATGGTGTCAACTGTGGGCGTGTTGTTACCAAATTAAACTGGAAACCAAGATAAGAACCGAAAGTGGAAACTGAAACTAGTTAGCAGAGTTCCTGCTTGGGGAAAATGAAACAAGGATTGCTTTCTTTGTTCTGTTTGAAAAACCGGATTGAGAAGAGGCTGGTGAAAGCAGTTTCACTGATAACCCCAATTCCTCTTTCAGGCTCCACATGGCCTTGTGGGGAGTGGGCAGGGGGTGATGCCAGGCATGTAGAGTCCACGGAGCCCAGAGCCAGGGATGCCTGTGCACATCAGCTTCTGCAAACTTGCCAAGTTCTCATGCCCCAGATCTGTGCCTCTGGTGGCTCATCTGGAAAGAAAGTGCCCCTTTCATAGTATAAAATTCTGTGTATATATCTCCAAACTGGAGTCTCACCCCAGACTTGCTGCACTTATCCAAGAGGTTTTGTTTCACTAATTCTACTCTGCGTTTGTCTTGCATACCCTTCCAAAGAATGGCCAGGGGCAGTCATGGCCTGTGTCCTTGTTCATTGGAACAGGGAGAATGTCTGTGCTAGCATCTTGAGACTTCAAACAGAACACACTAGACCTTAATGCTCTCCAGGTTGGTGGTCTAAAGTGTTCTTTTTCTCAGACCTGACTCTCAGAGCTGGCAGGAGCCCCGTCCAGTTCTGTCAAGTTCTCTAGGTGCCTGTGGCTCTGATTAATTGGCTTATACAATAAAAGATGCTAGGACACCTGGTGGTGCAGTTGGGTAAGCATACAGCTCTTGGTTTGGGCTCAGGTTGTGATCTCAGAGTGGTGAGATCGAGCCCCACGTCCGGCTCCATGGGCATCGAATCTCAAGTCGGCTTGAGATTCTCTTTCCTTCCTCTGCCCCTCCTGCTCCTGCTCTCTCATTCTCTAAAACAAACAAATGAATAAATCTTTTTAAAAAGAATTTTAAGGGGAGCCTTGGTGGCTCAGTAAGTTAAGCCTCTGCCTTCGGTTCAGGTCATGATCTCAGGGTCCTGGAATTGAGCCCTGCATGGGGGGGGCCGGTGTCTCTGCTCAGCAGGGAGCCTTCCCCCCCCCCGCCGCCCGCTGCCTGCCTCTCTGCCTACTTGTGATCTCTGTTTGTCAAATAAATAAAAATAAAATCTTTAAAAAAAGAATATCGAGTGCTTATATAGATTTAGTATTCGTAACAACTCTCAAAAATATAATAGCAATTAATCCAAATAATTCTCAAGTTCATGTGCCCTAAGGTTCATCTTTTTTTTTTTTTAAGATTTTATTTATTTGAGAGAGAGAGAGCACAGAATGGGGGAACCCAGGCCAAAGTCAGACACTTAAACGGCTGAGCCGCCCAGGTCTCCCTATGGTAAATCTTTAATGAATAAAAACTAACTGAATTTAATTAAAAGAGGCATGTTTTCAGAGTTACCAGCATTAGATGTAATACAGATAAACAACAACTTCTACCTGGGTTTACTAATCATACAAGGTCATATTACCTCTGTTACACAATTTGTCAGCAAGAAAGATATGTTGGAGATAACAGCTGTTTAATGTCTTGTGAAATGTTCATGACTCATCTAAACATAATTATTAAGAACAAGTGAATTAAATAGATGTAAGATAAAGTTTATAAATTAATCTCCCAACAATAGTAATGTCTTCAGAAATAGTGTCCCCAAGTCTTTTTTGGTAACTTAAAACCTTAGAGTTTTGCTAAGTTAAATTAGGTGATGTAATCTTTAAATATTTAAGTCATTTCTTTTTTTTTTTTTTAAAGATTTTGTTTATTGATTTGACAGACAGAGATCACAGTAGGCAGAGAGGCAGGCAGAGAGAGAAGGGGGGGGAGGAGGTTCCCTGCTGAGCAGAGAGCCCATAAGTCATTTCTTAATAGGATAATACATTAAGACATTGAGCATAAATGTATTTGCTTTTGGCTTTTTAATTTTTGCTTTATATATAATCTCTCTATGTAAGTTTATTTTCTTTTGGTTTTTAATTTTTACAGAGAGATTGTGTGTGTAGACTTTATATATATTTAGGCCTATTAATAAATAGGGGGTTTTTTTGTTTTTATTTGGCAGACAGAGATCACAAGCAGGCAGAGAGGCAGGCAGAGGGAAGGAGGAAGCAGGATCTCCGCTGAGCAGAGAGCCCAATGCGGGGCTCGATCCCCAGGAACCTGGGATCATGAACTAAGCCCAAGGCAGAGGCTTTAACCCCCTGAGCCACAGGCGTCCCAATAAATAGGTTTTATGAGGAGGACTATACTTCTAGAAGTTATGAAATGTGTTTATAAATTTTCCAGGCCAGAATTATTCTTTCTTAGTTTTCACTAGGAAATAAGAATTCTAAGAGTTAAAAATTCTAATTAATATATGTAAAAATAAAACTACCAAGAACGACATTTTCTTAGATTATAGGTCTGTTCTTTTTTTTTTTTTTTTTAAGACTTTGTTTATTTGAGAGAGAGAGAGGATGCATACACACGTGAGTGGTGGGAGGGGGAGAGGAAGAAGGAGAAACTCTAGCAGATTCCATGCTGAGCACAAGCAACCAGTGTGGGGCTTGATCTCAGACCCTGAGATCATGACCTGAGCTGAAATAAAAAATTGGACACTTAACCAACTGAGCCACCCAAGCGCCCCCTGTAGGTCTGTTCTTAGTAAGAAAGGTTTCTTTATCCCTAATATAATCTGCCTGGGAAGCAGTGATTCTGGGTTTCATCTTTATTACCTCATTGATTACTTAGAAAAACTTAAGTCTTCTCTCCTCAAAAAGAGGTAAGGCTTTTGTAACTATATCTCCTCCTCCTCCTCCTCCTCCTTCCTCCTTTTCTTCTCCCCACACCCCCTCCTCCTCCCCTGCTCCTTCTTCTTCTTCAAGATTGTCCGTGAAATCCTTTTGTCACTTTGGTTGAATTAGTAAGTATCGTCTCATAATTTTCTGTGATCCTATTTAGCCATGTGTCCAAAGCTTCTGATATTCCCTATAAACCTCCCCAAATCAAATTCTAAATGAAGTCTTTTTGGCCTGGAAGAAACTTTGGGATTTAAAAATATATATATATTTTATTTATTTGACAGACAGAGATCCCAAGTAGGCAGAGAGGCAGGCAGAGAGAGAGGAGGAAGCAGGCTCCCGCTGTGCAGAGAGCCCAATGCAGGGCTCAATCCCAGGACCCTGGGATCATGACCTGAGCTGAAGACAGAGGCTTTAACCCACTGAGCCACCCAGGTGCCCCTGGGATTTTTTTTTTTTAAGATTTTATTTATTTATTTGACAGAGAGATCACAAGTCGGCGGAGAGTCAGGCAGAGAGAGAGAGAGAGAGAGAGAAGCAGGCTCCCGCTGAGCAAAGAGCCCTATGCGGGGCTCGATCCCAGGACACTGAGATCATGACCTGAGCCGAAGGCAGCGGCTTAATCCACTGAGCCACCCAGGCGCCCTGCCCCTGGGATTTTTTAAAAAGACTTTATTTATTTATTTATTTATTTGATAGAGAGAGAGAGCACAAGTAGGTAGAACAGCTGGCAGAGGGAGAGCGAGAAGCAGGCTCTCTGCTCAGCAGGGAGCCCCGTGCAGGGCTCGATTCCAGGACCCTGGGTTCACGGCGGCTGCCAAAGGTAGCAGCTTAGCCAACTGAGCCACCCAGGCTCCCCTTGGGATGTTTTTTCGAAGAGGGTCCCTGGAGCATGACAATGATCTATTAAATCAATTACTCTTATCTGATATGTTAAATTACATGGGAAGCATTGTCAAAAAGTAGTCCTCGGCACCTGAGTGGCTCTGGTTAAGCATCTGATTCTTGATCTCAGCTCAGGTCTTGATCTTAGGGTCAGGAGTTCAAGCCCAGTGTGGAGCCTACTTTGAAAAAAGAAAATAGTAGTGCTAAGCCTTCTTTATGTTATATTTGCATGGAGTATGTTAACGTAATGTTCCAAAAAAATTATATGAAATTCCTAACATTCTTTTTTTTTTTTAAAGATTTTGTTTATTTATTTGACAGTCAGAGATCACAAGCCTGATGCAGGCTCAATCCCAGGACCCTGAGGTCATGACCTGAGCCGAAGGCAGAAGCTTTAACCCACTGAGCCACCCAGGTGCCCCAATTCCTAACATTCTGACAGCAGCTAACTGAGAGACTATTCTTGTAGCAGGACATTCGATGTAGCTTGCCTTGCTTCCTTTGATCCACAGCTTATAAAAAGGGATATGCTTCAATTTTACAAAAGCTTAATCAAATCCATAGAGGATAATCCTACTTTGGTAGAATAGCCTTTCCACATTGCTCCCTTTGGAGATGAAGACATTGAACATCATAGCCTCCAATCTGGAGATGTGGTTTATTGGAGAAGACATCTCCGCAAAGACTTCATCTAGCGGCACAAAATTAGAAGGCACTGACTCATGGATTCATGTTTCTCATTCTAAAAAGGCTCCAACATCCAACTGGATGATCAAATCAATTGAAAACCTCAAGCTGGGGTGCCTGGGTGGCTCAGTGGGTTAAAGCCTCTGCCTTGGGCTCAGGTCATGATCTCAGGGTCCTGGGATCGAGCCCCGCATCGGGCTCTCTGCTCAGCAGGGAGCTTGCTTCCCCTTCTCTCTGTCTGCCTCTTTGCCTGCTTGTGATCCCTCTCTGTCAAATAAATAAACAAATTTTAAAAAAAGAAAACCTCAAGCTGACCACATCCTAGAAAAAGAAGCAGATGACATCTGAATATACTCTCCTAAGAGTCAGGACCAAACCAGTACAATAACTCTTTCATAACTGACACACTTTAATGGGAGTTCCTACTCTCACCAAGATCTTGAGATTATTGTTTCTTTGTATAGGAATTTTTATGATTTTTGCTGTTTTACACTCAGTAGGACTTCTTCACTGGTGGTAATTAAATCTTAAAGGTATCTATATGCCTATTGTTTTTCCCTCCCTATCTTTACGTATATCCAACCTTTCTCCCATGGCTGCCCATCCCTAAACTTGCAAGCCCAATGAAGCTTGTGGGCCACTCCCCCAAACTGACCCTTGGCTTGAGCTCAGCTCCCTTCATTGCCTGTTAATGACTCTAGACTGGTTTGATGTATGCACCCAAGGGCTATATTTTTGTTTGTAGATATGAGCATCAGTTTTGGGTTTATGAATGTCTGATAATTAGAAGGCCTTGGTGGCATGTGTTTTTCCTGGTTTTTTGTTTGTTTTGTGTGTGTGTGTGTGTGTTTGGCATTTAACATCCTCTTTAACTTTCTCAAAATGGTTACAACCACTAATTCTGAATCTCACTCAAGAAAGAAAAGGGCTCTATCAATAATAGATGGTTACCCTGATGAGGAACTTTTTGAATATGAAGACAACAGCTGTGGTCATAGCCAAGGCTGTGACCTTCCTTCCAGATATTCTGGAGATCAGTTTAACCTATACCTCGGGATCATAAATTCATGGCTTGCTGTAGACAGGGCTGACTTAGAAGTTCTGAGAGGAGAAGGGAGTTGGGGGAAATTGGAAGGGGAGGTGAACCATGAGAGACAATGGACACTGAAAAACAATCTGAGGGTTTTGAAGGGGTGTGGGGGGGTGGGAGGTTGGGGGAACCAGGTGGTGGGTTTTATAGAGGGCACAGATTGCATGGAGCACTGGGTGTGGTGCAAAAACAACAAATACTGTTACACTGAAAAACATCACATTTTAAAACAAACAAACAAACAAAAAAAGTTCTGATGAAAAACATCACAAGAGCTGTTAACCAAAGAGCTCACTCCACTGCCTGAATCATTAAGACCCAGTGAAAATCTTTAGATTCCCTAGCCCAAGTGATCCTTGATGATAGAATAGCATTGGACTATTTATCTATAGCTCAGGTAAGGGTCTGTGCCATTGCTAACACTTCATGTACGAGGATAAACACTTCTTCACAGGTAGAAGCAGAACCCTTAAATTCCTCAGATGAGTTAAATCCTTAAAGAGACATCCACATTTTACATCACAATGGTGTGATTTTAGTTTATTTTAAGCTGACTTCCTATTGGACTCAGGATTACAATTTTTTGTGCTATTAATCATAGTTTTAATTTGTGCCTTATTTAGCATCTTCAAACTATTTGTGTCATGCATTTTATTCCTTTTTGCTGTTTCTTCCCAAAATATTCTGATGGTAACTCAGAGACCAGAAATGTTTGGCCAAGCCTTCCCTCCTGAACATCTTTCCTCAGCTGACCGGCTGATACATCTGGCTAAGGACAAAGCCCAAGATCCACTTCCCTGAGTCTCCCTGTTGCTCAAATGTGGCCACTGTCCTTAGGACAACAACTCCTGCATACACCTCTTTTTCTCGTCTGTGGGCCATGCCATACCAGAAATGAGCCTTCCTATGATGGATAAATACCTCTCTTCTCCCATCAGCTTGGAATTTGTTAAGAGGAAGGGCACCTGGGTGGCTCAGTCTATTAAGCATTTGCTTTTGGCTCAGGTCATGATCCTGGGGTCCTCAGATTGAGCCCTGCATCAAGCTCCCTGCTTAGCTGGGAGTTTGCTTATCCCTCTGCCTTTTCCCCTGACTCAGGCTCATTCACTCTCTTTTTCTCTCATAAACAAATAAAACCTTAAGAATTTTTTTTTTTTTGTTAAGAGGACACAGACTTGCTTCCCTGGAAAGCTAAATCTGGGGATGTCGGACCTGTACCATAGCCATTTGGGTAGCAGTGTCAGCCATGTTTTTTCATGTGGCCTGAAAATAATAAAAACAGAAGAAGCTTATTGAGAGAGAAGAACAGGAAGTGGTTGAGATGATAGAATAGAGAACTGAGGTAAGAGATGGAAGATTCTGATGCCTTTCGTCCACAGCTTCACCATTCAGAGTCAAGGGATAGGGACTGTGTGCAGTATCTTGTGGGGTCTCCATGTGAGTACAGAGTTAAATGAAACAGTCCACAGTGGCTGTGGACCTGGCACTGTACTGAGGGATGTTCCGAGTGGTGTGAAAACGCAGTAACTGCCAGATCTGCCTCACACCCTACAGGAGAGCTTCAGCCCACTGTTGCCCGTCATGGAGATTGGTGACTGGATTCTAGATGGCTGCGTGTGGAAGGAAGGATTAAAGGAGGCAGCCCCATTGTCACTTAGCATCCTAACTATAGAAGGAATCAACTGTAATATATAAAACCCCACTTTTACTGAAATGGTAAGGATTCTGGTGGTTACTTTTGGTTTTAATCTGACAGAAATAAACAAGCCACCGAGTTCAGGAATGAAGGAAATGAGCCAAATATCAAGAGCACTTGGGCAGGAATTAAGATCAAAGTGCTGTGGTTTGACGTAAGAGTGCCCAGCTCACCGCCCATCTAAGCTTCCTCAGAGGCATCCTGAACTAGCCAAAAAGTTCTGCATAAATAAATACTTCTCAATACCTGAGATGGGTTTATCCACGTGTTCAGACAAATGCTCAGGCCATAAGCAAATGCCAAAAGGAATTAGAAAAGCTCTCCTGTTTTGGGAAACAAGTGTCTTTGGAATTCTTGCAAAGAAAAGCAACTGGGTTTTTTAATTTTCATATGCACCGGATAGCATGCAGAGAAGCACACAGAATGTCTGTCATTATTGTGAGTTTGGTAGCTGTCCCAGTTCTAAGAGGCTTTGGCTCAGAATGAACAGATTTTCAGACTCTTGCCCATGAGTGACATTAGAGAGAGCGGAGAGGAAACAGCCAACAAAGGACACACGCATACACGCCCGTGTGTGTGTGTGTGTGTGTGTGTGTGTTTACAGCTGAGAAAGAAAACAAGAGCTGGAGAAAACAAAACTTTCAGAAAACGAAATTTTATCACTAGGTGGAGAGTCCATTACCAGGAGTCTTGGACTAGCTCCCTGAGTCCTGAGTGACTGACCAGTTGGGATGAGTCATTTCACCTCCATGAGCCTCAGGCTCCTCTGCTGGTAAACAGGGATTTGGAATAGATGATTGGATCTCAGCCCTCCCTGCACGCTAGAAGCATCTACGGAGTTTTAAGAAGAATGCTAACCAGGGGGGGGTGCCTGGGTGGCTCAGTGGGTTAAAGCCCCTGCCTTTGCCTCAGGTCATGACCCAAGGGTCCTGGGATCGAGCCATGCATCGGGCTCTCTGCTCCATGTAGAGCCTCCTTCTCTCTCTCTCTCTCTATGCCTGCCCCTCTGCCCGCTTGTGATCTCTGCCAAATAAATAAATAAAATCTTAAAAAAAAAAAAAAAAAGAATGCTAACTAGGGTGCCTGGATGGCTCAGTGGCTTAAGTGTCTGTCTTCAGCTCAGGTCATGATCCCAGGGTCCTAGGATCGAGTCCTGCATTGGGCTCTCTGATCAATGGGGAACCTGTTTCTCCCTCTGCCCCTCCCCCTCCTTGTGCACTCACTCTCTCTCTCTCTCGCTCACTCTTGCAAAAATAAATTTAAAAATCTTTGGCGGGGGGGGTAAGGAATAATGCTAACTAGGCCCTGTTCCAGGCTAGTTGAGTACATGTCTGGGAATGGGCCCCCACCCCAGTGTCTGTGTTAAATAGAAATCCAGGGGTGATTTTGATGAATATTTGGGCAGGAAGCAGGGCCTAGATGACCCCTGCAATCTACTGTATAACTGGGATTCTCTGAGGGACCTGGGACTCCATCCCAGACCTGCCTCCTGTTCTGTGTGGCAGATTCAGTGTCTTCATCACTCTGCCTTATTTCCCCACCTGCACAGTGGACAATTAACTCCACAGTCTTCCTGGTCCACAGGACGGCATGGAAGAAGAATGGAATTTTGAGTGTCTGGACCACTGCATGAAAAGCATGTTCTTGGCTTTTGGGATTATTCCCACGTACTTGCAATCACATATGTGGAGAAGAACTCAAAGACACAGAAATCCTTTGCTGTGAATGGTTTGATGGATTTCACATCTTTGGCTCTTCATGTGTCCTTTCAGTCCACCTTGACCCCCAGTCTGGCCTATTCCAACATTTTCAAGTACTAACTGAATTGTTATCATTGCCTTTTTGACATTTCAGGCTTATTTTGAAATTGTTACAGGCTCACAGGAAGTTGTAGGAAGAGACTTGTATGCCTTTTCCTCCACTTCCCTCACCCCGCCACAATGGCTAATTCCAAATGATTATAGTACAGGGTCAAAACCGGGGAAGTGACATTGGCACTTATAAAATCGTTATATATATATGTATATGTATATAAAATGATTTTATTTATTTATTTATTTATTTATTTATTTTATTTATTTGGCACAGAGAGAGATCACAAGTAGGCAGAGAGGAAGGCAGAGAGAGAGGGGGAAGCAGCCTCCCTGCTGAGCAGAGAGCCCAATTTGGGCCTCAATCCTAGGATCCTGAGATCATGACCCGAACCAAAGGCAGAGGCTTAACCCACTGAGCCACCCAGGTGCCCCCAACATTGTGTGTATATTTTAAAGATAAAATAGGTCATGATTTCATCTTACAAATTCAAATTTTTAAGATTTTTACTTAATCTAATTATGAATTTTTTCTCCTGATCTGGAATGTCTAAGTGATGCTGATGTTCATACAATCTATTCCACAATGCACTACAACAGCCTCAGAGTAAGGAAATCAACAAAACAACCTTCAAAACCATGGCTGGGTAAAGTTTAAGATTTTGTTCTTTTTTTTTTTGCTTTTCTTTTTGTCCATAAGATAGATCCTTCTAAAAATTGTGTCCAATTGCCGAGTACTGAAAACTCACTGGGGGTTGGGGGGATGTGATACTGACCTTTAGTGTGTTGGTTCCAACACCGTGGTGCCCTCAGAAAGTTCTTCGTGGTGGGGAGAACTGTAAGAAGAGTCTGGGGAAACACATCACCTCCCTGAATGCCGCCAAGCTGGGGCAGACACCTAGGAAGTTTGTGTGTCCCCCACCGTCACGTGGAGTTGGCCTGGCAGAAGCAAGACCCCAGCACTGCAGTGGCTGGGAGAACTGGTGCCCAGTGACAAACAGGGCCTTCCCCGGGGGATCACCCCTGGCCGTCCTGGGGTGCTTGGAAGATAGGCCTGTCTCTGGGAATTCAGATGAGCAGAAAGGGGCCCACACCCTTGCCAAAGGACATAATCGCCTGCACTGGGGAGAAGCTGCATGAGAGGGAATCTGGCGTCACTGAGTAGGACACTTTTGAGCAAACCAAGGCCACCATAGCTAATGCCAAGAACTGGAGCAAGGTTGTCCAGGCCTATGAGCCCATGTGGGCTACGGGTACTGGCCAGACTGCCACAGGAAGTACACGGAACGCTCCAGGGCTGGCTTACGTCTCACGTGGCCAATGCCATGGCTCGGAGTGTCGCATTTATCTGTGGAGGTCCCGGGACAGGAGCAAGCTACAAGGAGCTGGCAAGCCAGCCGGCTGTGGGCGGCTTCCTCAAGCCCAAACGGGGGGACAGCATCCATGACAAACTGCACCCCATCTGCTTCCCCACTCTTCCTGCTCGGCCAGAGACAGCGTAGCTCAGAGACCCTCTTACTGTGCACCCCACTGCCCCCCAAAACTGCACATGCTTCTGGATGGTTCACCTGCCCCCTCTCGTGGCCTAATCCAAACCGTACCCCCCTTCTTTATCTTTACCCCTTGTCCTGTAATAGTTGGGACCGGCCTCTCCTTTCTCCGCGTGCTGTCATGGTTAGCATGACACAGGGGACCAAGGTGGTTTCTCCTTGGTTGAAAGGGGAGAGGTGGGTCCCCTCAGTCCTCAATCAGAGCAGGAGAGAGAAGCCATCCTCTTCTCCCATCTGGCGCCATGAGGCCGAGGGCTGAGAGCCAGGGGTGCGGCTCTGTCCTGGGGTGCCGACGCCTGTGTGTGGTGTGTATCTGCGAAGTTCCACGCGTGGGGAAGAGAAACACCCGGCGTTTCAAACAAATCACTTGGGTTCTTTTCTCTCCATGCACTTTTATCCTCTAGCCTGTGTATGCTTCGGTTCCCGTGCCTCATTTTGGTGTCCCTTTTAGAGAGGGCCTTTTTAAACCTTTCTATCCTAATGGTTTTGTTTTGAGCATCAGCAGACAGAGAAAAGCTGAGAGAACTTTACAGCAAACACCAATACGCTCAGCACCTAGATTCTATGGTAATATTTGACTGTATTTGCTCGATTCCATATGTTTTCACCCATCAGGTCTTTGTCTATTAGTTTATCTTTCTTTTTGTTGTGTGGGAAAGCAGTCAGTACCATTAGCTGATAAAACACGTCAGTGTGCATACCGTGATGACTTCAGTCCCATCTTGTTTACAAGAAAAAGAAAGTATTTCTGCTCTAGTAGTTTTTGGCAGGTTAAATATAATAAAACAAAGTTGAAAAGGATAATAATGACGTGTTGTCTGTTCCGTGGATGTCCCCTAAGTGACCACCCCCAACACCAGTCAGTTCCCGCTCTCAGGAAAAAAACCAACCTTACAGTTCCGTGGCCTGTAGAATATTTAAAAAAGATTCTCGGTAGTGTTTGTATTCCCAAGGCTTCTCCCACGTCTGACCTTCTACTGCTCTAGAGGTTGCTTCTGTGTTTTTCAACTTCCACCCAAATAGAGGATATGCGTCTTTTTAAGAAAATCTCATCCATAAAATGCACTCAAAGACTTTGTTAGCTTATCAACAGGTTTATTTTACTGAATGTTTTGGGAGAGAATGTTCTGGTTAAGAAACAGGAGATTATATCCTGCCCCACACAGCAGTTAAAACCTTCATGTATTTGTCACGTTTAGCTGGTGACTCGGAAATAGGCTTTTCCCTAATTTGTTTTTCCTGCAGTACACTTTAGTTTTTCGTAGATGTGAGGTCATGTCCAGCTGCATGTCTGGAGCACAGAGATCCTCTGTGACTGCCGGTGGCTGGACAATCGTATACAGCAGGGTTTGAGTTTCTTCTGAGGTTAGAGACTTGGCCTCCTGAGCACGGGGTCTTGGCTGCAGGAGGGCCCTGGGAAAAGGGCCCTATGGGCCGGAACATGGCAGTGACCCCCCTGCAGTCCCTTCTCCTTTTTTCTTTTTCATCTTTGCTCTTTCGCTTTGCCTTCAGATCTGGTAGGTCAGCACCCCTGGCCACAATGAAAAAGAAATCCTTTCTGTTTTTGTTTTCTGTTTTCTATGCTTTTTAACTTCTGAGTGGATGGTCGAATATCTTCCAGATACAGAATGCATACATGCACCAATATGCAGGAGTGTGCCTGTGTGAGCTCTGGAGTCAGCGTGTGTGGAGAGAGATGCGTGAGGCATGTGCACAGGAGCAGCCTCTGCCCTTGGTTCAGGATCACAGTCTCCGGGAATTCACGCCTTGAGTGTGTGAACCAAGCCACGGGAGGGTCTTTGGACAGATGCATGGGTGTCCTGTGTGTGCGTGTCTGCAGATACACGGGAGTGCGCACGCAGGTACACCGACATGTGACCGGTGTGCAGGCCGAGGAGGGACTGAAATCTTCCCTGTTTAAGACTCCTCTGTGCAGGAGACCAGGCAGACTGAGGATGGAAGCCGCCCGTTCCAAATGCAAAGCCAGAAGGAAAAGGGCTCTTGTTGGTCTAGCAGGTCACAGGTGCCCCAAGCAGCATTCATCAGCCTTGGCCAATGAGTACAGGGGTGGGTTACAGAAGAACGGATGCTCCTTTCAAAGGCACATGGATGGAAGGGGAAAGAAGGGGGAGAGGGGGTTAGGGAGGAAGAAAGAGGGGAGTCAGCAGGCAGCTGAGTCTGTGTTCTATCAACTGTTCTGTATTTCAGGATGTTCTAGGTTTCTGAAAGAGGCGATCGGCAAAAACGTTTGTTCTATTTCCTATGAACACATTAAACGGGTAACGGTGACCTCCAGTTCAACTGGCAGCGTTGAGGTCGGCGGCCAGCCTGAGAGCCTTCTCGTAACACTGCAGGGCTTCACTCACTTCCCCTTTCAATTTGTGGATGAATCCAAGGATGCTCAAACTTTCCACCACACGGACATCCTGACGAACACATCTCTTTGCCAGCTTCTCTAATGCAGTGAGAATCTTTTCGCTGGTGTAGGAAGCTGTTTTGATTTTGAGACCTTTTAAATAATGGGTGATTGCGTTATCTATAGATCTCTTGTGAAACTCTTGGAAATGGCCGTAGTGGTAATGAATCACTTGCTGTAGTTGATCATTGGTGTTCGCCCTGCACAGCACTTTCTGAAAAGCGTCCTCCGCCTCTGCGTATAGGCCTATTTCTGCATACAGATCAGCCAGGTCGATGTAAGCCAACTCAAATGTGGGCTTTATCGCCAAAGCCTTTTGAATTTCACCTATAGCCAAGTGAACCAACCTGCGGACATTTTCTCTGTCCTGTCCTCTGGGCTGCCAGTTGGCAGCTCTCTTGATTGCGATCACCTGTGCTCTGTAGCAAAGCCCTACCTGGTGATGCAGGAAGGCAGAGGACGGGGTGGCCCGCAGAGCCATTTTTAGGAGCCAAAGAGCTTTATCCAGACAGCCTTTTCTTCGGTAAAACTTGGCTGCGTACCGCGAGACGTAGGTCTGTGAGGATGTGTTGCCAAGTGCTTCTTCTATGTACTTTTCTCCTTCGGCTTCTTGGCCTACGTCCTGGAGCTTCAGGGCAAGGAGAGCCTTAACATACGCATCTTCTGGGTTTAGCCTGATGGCCTTTCTTAGGGCCTGCAGACAAAACGCCTCGCTAACCTGTGTTGCTTTGTTAAAGCTGTCTAGGCGGTAGGTGGAGATCGCATACCCAGTGCTGAATTCAGGGTTCTCTGGGTCCACTGCCAGAGCCTTCTCAAAGCAGGCCTTGGCCCGTTCATAGTTCTTCCCTCCGCATTTCAGCAAGGCCCACCCCTCCTCGCAGTCCATCTGGGGACACTGCACTCTGTAGCGGGAGGAAGCCCCGAGCTTCTTGCAGACGTCCTCCACCTTGTCCAGGTAAGCCTGGGCTTCCTGCGGCCTGCCCATGCGGTGATGCAGCCAGGCGTAGTTGCCCCACGTGACCAGGCTTCTCACCTCTGACTGGGCAGCCTGTTCCTGCCGGATCAAGGCTTCAGCTTCCCGCAGGCTCCCCAGGGCTTCCTGGTTCTGGCCCTTGAGGTGTTTCACGTAGGCCAGCAGGTTGTGGATCCCCGCGTTGTATCTGGTGTCCAGGAAATCAATCTCATCCAAGATCCTGTTTTCTAAATCGGGCAGCTCGGTGGCTTCCACTAGCAACTCCCACGTGAAGTGACATCTCAGCTGAACCAGGCTCTCTTCAAGGAGATTCCCTTCGGATTTGTCACTGAAAACATAGAGGACAATTATTTGCAACTTTAGGAGCGCTCAGTGTAATGGAAACGAAGCCATCACTTTGACTGGTCAAATACCACCCCCACTGTTCTTTCCTTCCCAGTATCTGTTGCCTCTCTGGCTTCTGTATTCATTGACATGAAAACCTGAGGAAATGCTAATTCCTTCATGGTGCCAGCAGGTAGGGTATGTGTTCTCTAGAAGCAACTTGAAAGAGGTTAACTCTGCTAATATCAACATCATTTTAGCCCCACCCTCAACACTACAAAACCCTTCTGTCCCTCTGCCCCCTCTCAACATTGCGATACATCCCTAAGGCTATCTGAAGAGAAGTGGAGACAGCGCCCCCTTGTGTTGGGCCATTTTTGGACCCTGCTGGAGGGCCTTCATATTTTTGTCTGCATTCAGACATGTTTGTGGAGTGGCCTGGTCGTGGTGATCTGTCCTGGCGTCAGGGTTCCCAGTCTAGTGTTGAGGTCATGCGAAGGTGCTGTGGAAGGACTCGGGTTCCTGCTGTGGGTCGCTGTCCAGCAGCACCAGGGCCTGGCTGATGGTGTGGGGTGGCTCCCAGAGGTGGGGGCTCTCTCTTCTTTCTCTTTAAGGAACTTCTACATTGTGGCTTCAGCACACAGAGGGGTGTCCTGACATTTCTTAAGTTGAAGGTTATATAGACAAGAAGGATTACCCAGAAAAAGAATATCGAACAGGAAATGTGTCTATTTCATGCATTCCAGTATAAAGGGTTTTTTTTGTTGTTGGTTTTTTTTTTGTTTGTTTGTTTGTTTGTTTTTTAGGAAAAGTGTATGCTTCAGAAGGAACATAGTATAAGATCTCTCTCTGGATGAGTTTAAGACATCTTTCTATCTCTCATCCAGGGAGGGACTTGGGCAATTTGCAGTAGACCACATCTGCCCATTCCTAGTTCCTGGAACAATGTAGGCCCTCTTAACATCTTATAAGCACAGGAAATGGTTTCGATCTATGTGTTTCTTCCAAACTCAGCACATCTCAAGACTGCCCATATATAGAGAATCCCAGTCCCACTCCCTAAGTATGCTCTGATGATAGAAGTAGCAGTAAAGCTCTTTTAGCAAAATGGGAGCATGGAAATGGAGAATGGGAGTACCCAGGGGGCAGAAGGAAGGGAACCAGAGCCAAGAAGGCCCACAGTGGAAGCAGATGTTCACTTAAAGGGAAGAGTGGCTTTCAGCCAAACAATGCTTTATGTGGAGGGGGATATCTGAGTTTGCTCAGGTATGATCTCAGGACCCCATGTCATGTCCGGCTCCGTGCTCAGCAAGGAGTCTGCTTGTCCCTCTGCCCCCACCCCAGGCTTGTGCATGCTCTCTCTCAAATAAACAAACCCTTAAGAAAAATAAAGAGAGAGGAAAAATCCATTGACATATATAATTCAAACTATTATTTCTCTTGTTCACCTGGCTCTGATCGGTTGGATTCATGGGCCCAGCCACTGAAAGTGGGTTCGAAGGAGAAAGACATTTGCTCGCCTGCACTATATAAGCTCACTTCCAGCCACCCCTTTGAGTGACATATCCCTGAGCTCCCCCAGGTGTACTGGCGGATGTCCCAGTTAATAAACAGCTGTTTTTCTCTTGCCAGTCTTTCTCTTGTCAGCCTAATTGGTAGGATGATAGGCCAGGAGTGTAGGGGAAAAAGATTTCCTCTCCTCCCTTACACTGTCATAAAACTCAATTCCAACACCATGCTGAGCACGAGAGTCTTTTTAGCATATTGGCAAACCTGAGGGGGGTCGTGGTCGTGGGTCCCCTCACTCCATGCTTGAAGGACCCTCACTCACCAGAACATGGTGAGACTACTGTTTGGGAAAAGGAAGGACGAAGGGGTAGGTACCCGTGGTACCTGGTGGCTGTGCAGTCATTGGAGGCAGACACCAAGGGGAGGGGCTGCAGGAAAGAGCTGACACATCAGGCCTAGACTATGATCCTTAGAAAGGCCCTCCTGCGAGGTTTGCCCTTGGGTGGCATCTGGCAACTTGGATTTTTGGAATGTTCCCACCATTCCCTAACTGGTTAGTTTGGCTTACCATGCCCAAATTGTTCATGCGCAAAATGTGGTTAATGCTGACACCTACTTTCCACCTGGGAGCTGGAATTTTGATATGTGCTAATAAGCAGAGGGTGCTCGTGTGATGGGTCCCCAGTAAAACCCTTAGGCACTGAGGCTCCAACTAGCTTGAGAGGTGTGGTCACATTCAATGCTGGAGGGATTAAGCACATCCTATAGGATTCTACTGGGACAGAACTCTGGGGAATTTATGCCTGAGTTTCTCTTGCCTTCACTGCCATGTTCTCTTTCCCTGTGCTGAGTTTGTTTTTGTTGTAATAAGTCTAATGCACGAGCAGGATTGTATGTTGAGTCCTGTGAGTCCTTCTACTGAATCACCAGACCCAGAGGTGTGTCTTGGGGACTCCTGATGCCAACTTCCTAGTATTCTCATTGGAAAACACAATGTAGCAGCCTATTAGAGAATGGTAATTCCATCCAGCGGAGCAAAGGACAGGGAAGACAGGCCAAGAATTGCTGAGTATGAGTCTCTCTCCACCTTTCCCAATTTCCTATGAGAATGAACCAAAAATGAACCACAGAGGAAAATCCTAGAGGCCAAGGCTAGTATTTCCTGAGAGCTGAAGAGATCTTTGGAGTCCAGGCCTGACTTTGACAAAATGGGGCTCCCCATGTCAGCTGCTGGTGTTCTAGAGGGGCTGTTCCAGCCCAGCACGGACATAATTCTAAATTTCTCTGCATGTAGCTTGAGGAGCATTACCACTGTCGGGTCCTGTGAATTGGCCGGATCAGGATGAATTTAAAAACCCGAGACTAGATTGCAAAACACGGTGAGAAGGAGGAGGAAGATGGAGAGCCAGAACACTCAGGAATCACACACGGGAGTCAATGTAAGGATGGGGAGTTTGGATTAAGCAGAGAACATGACAGGCAAAGAGTGTAGTAGAAATCTACAAATCGGGGCTCTGAGCTTCCCTTGTAGCAGAGCCTGAAACCTCTCAGCTTGTGCCAGCAGAATCAGGACATAGCATCTCAGAATGCACAGAAATACACGGGAGCAGAGTGCTTTGGTTTCATACAGTTACAGGTTCAAGTGCCAGTCAGACCTCTCCCTAGCTGTGCGGCCTCGGGCAAGTTAGCCAACCTTTCTGAGCCTCCTACCTTCCACACCAGATTTAGATGCTAGCAACGGGCTGAGCACAGATCCTGGAAAGTAGTTCAGAGGCCAGCACGTCAACCCGCACTTGTTTCATTGTTACTATTTTATAGCTTAGGACACTTACTATTTTCTCTTCCCAGCACCCTCCTCTAGGATTCAGGGAAGTCGTTGTGGAAGATGTGATCCCTGAGCTGATGATAATGGCAGTGTCATAGTTCTCAGTGGAGACAACGTGTTCCTATATTCTTAAAATTTTTTTTGAGAGCCTTGTTCATTCCAGGCACTATGGGGCTGGGGACCGGCATACAGTTGTGAGCAGAGGACTTAGAGTCTCTGCCTCCCCGGAGCTGGTAAGCTTGAGGGGAGGAGCCCATGGTTTCCCCTGGGGAGACTGACACGCCCCACCCCTGCGCTCCTCCAATTGTCTCTTTCGTGGACAGCCCAGGAATCTGCTGGGACATGCTGTGTGGTCACCAGTCGAGCCTGCCCCACAGCCTCGGTGGCAAAATGGTTTGGGTCTCGGAGCTCAAAATCCCCACTGGGTTCCTAGCTGGGTGAGGTTGGGTATGGCCCCAGGTAGTAAGGAAGAGAGGGTATCAGTGGAAACCAACAGTTTATGTTACTCCCTCTGGGTCTCCAGGGGTAGAGTTGTGCGGGGTCAGGCTCACACACCAGAAAGAGTGGACTGGGGGTGTTCCCTCAGACAATGGAGAGGCATCTTTTCAATAAAGTTGTCCAGCAGCAAAATACATCACAGTTTACATGTGTAGGTCGGGACCAGTCAATAGAAATTCCGGGAGCCTCAACACTGTCTAGAAGGTGGATGGGACTCAGAGCATAGAAGGACAGCCTGGGTGGAAACCCCTGCTGGGGAAACCACGTTGAGGATGTGTGTTTGCATATGGCAGGCCACTCCACACCACACTGCCCCCCAGTGGTAGCGGTAGCCAGTCCCCACCTTGTCCCTGACCCCATGCTTTTCCACACTCTCAATGTTGGTTTCCATGGCAATAGTCTGTATTTGGGCCCAGCCACTCCTCTGGAACTGGACACAAGAGGCAGTGCTACTCCAGGCCAAGGCTGGCCAGGAGTCAACAGTTCAGTGCTGGGCACCCAGCTGCACCCCCAGCTTTGCGGGAACCAGCAGACAATTCAGGGCTGGGGGGGGGGGCACCTCACTGAAGTCTGCTGCTCTTATAGCCAATGTAGCTTATGAAACGCCTTCCCAGAATTCCCCTTCTGCATGAGGAAAGAGTCAAGTTTCTGACCCTCCACTCACAAAGAAGATGGGAATGCCAGGCCCTCTGTCTTGTCTGGGTACTGGCATAGCCAACAGTCTTCCTCTGCACACAGGTAATCAGATGAGACCACAAGGAAAGCGTACGAATGCGGGCCTTGGAGTGGGTGAGAAGAGCCGGATGGTTGCTGCATGGAAGATGACACTATGGGCTTCCCAGCTGGGATGTGACTATTTGAATATTTTCATTCACTCAGGAGGGTGAAGATCTTTGGCCTCCTCCAGCCTCGTACTAGTGCCTCTTACACACAGTCAGGGAGGCCACTGCCCACGTATTTCTGGGTGAAGAACCACCCTGTTCAGTAGCAGCAGCTGCTGACTGGGCCCTGGGCTCAGCACCTGGCCTGGAACAGGCTCAAGGGCAGGCCAGCTCCTCCTCAGACCTACCCCGGGCATGCTGAAAATAGTACAGTACGACTGTATCATTTATCCACTGTTCCTAGGTACTGTCCTGAAGAGAAACTTGGGAAAGGAGTATCACCCTTAGTCACACATGCAAACCACACACTTACTTCAATCCTGAGTTGAAATTAAAAAAAAAAAAATTTATTATAACATCACTATCAAGAACACATATTTACTGGAGTATTGCGATCGAGAATGTATATAAACACAGGGCTAAAGCCAAGAGGAAGACAAGGAATATTCTAGGGTTAGTCCAAAGGTGGTCTTTCAGGGGCTCCGGAAGGCGAGATGGCAGTGGGCCAGAGGCCAGGAGAGCCATTGGCAGGCAGCAGCCCGCGGTGAGCCTCGGTGAGGAGGTCAGAGCAGGGAGAGCTGATGAGCAGAGCACGAACTGAGAAACAGCCAGCCCCATGCAGGCCCGAAGCCCTGTGTCCATAGGTCATTTCACTGTTAGGCCCACAGGCTAGAGGAGTGTGTGTGGCTGAGATGGAAATGGGAAGCAGATACGAGGAAGCAACCCTACAAATATACCCTAAAGCCATCCCGGGGCGTCCCGGGTTCCCTGTCTGTGCTCCTGGCCCTCCGCTGCGTTTCAGCTCAGGCTTTCAGGAGCTCTGGGAGTGGGGTTGTGCCAGAGGCCTCACCGCCTTCTTCAAGCTCAGCCAGCGGCAGGAAAAAGCTGCTTATACCTGTGGGGCTGCTCCTTAACAGGTAGCCCAGCTCCTTCTCATAACATTCGGCTGCCTGCAGCAGCTCTCCATTCAGCTTGTGGATTAATCCTTGGAGATACCAAGAATTCGGTGCATTTTTCAGAGGCTGATTTCCAGCCAAGTTCTGTGGTGAGTATTTTGTCTTTCCTTCCTCCGATGATTTTGCACTTGTGGGCAAACCCTCAAAATCATGTTGGGTAGCAGTGTCTTCAGACTTCGCATGATTCCCCTGAAAGTTGTGATAGTGCTGGGGGGGTTGTTGCCTCCAGGTGCCGGGGAGCTCCTTACTGCAGGCTAGCTGATGGTAGTCTTCTGTTTCCAGGAGCTCATCAGAATATGCATACAGCGGATCTACTCCCTTCTCAATAGCTTTAATCACATAGTCAATAGCACACTTCTTTAGTTCTCCAATCTTCTCTCCATTCCTACTAGCTTCGGATTCTCCTGTATTCTGAATTTGTTTGACCTTTGCCCTATAGCAGCACGCAATCTGGTGACAGAGGTAACCATTGTTTGGAATGGATTTCGATGCCTTTAGAAACAGTTCGATAGCTTTGTCTAGATCACCTTTTTTTTGATAAAACGTGGCTGCACTGCGAAGGACATCTGCTTGGCAAGGCATGTCCTCCAGGGTCAGGGCCTCCAGGACCAACCGCTCGCCCTCAGCTTCTTCATTCATCTTCTGCAACTTCAAAGCTAAGAGCACCTTGATGTACTGATTGTTGGGATTCAGCTCCAGGGCCTGCTTCAGAGCGTCCACGGAGCACGGCTTCTGTGGTTTATTATCCAGACAGTACGTGGCGATGGCCAGCCCTGAAGAGAATTCCGGGTTGTTGGGCTTCTCCTCCAGAGCTTTCTCAAAACACACCTTGGCCCTCTCGCTGTGCTGTGCTCCACACTTCAGCCATGTCCACCCTTCTTCGCAGTCAAGCTCAGGACACTCCACACTATATGGGTTTGAAAACTTCTCGCAGACTCGTCTCACCTTGTCCACATACATCTGCGCGTCTGCGTGTCTGCCCAGGCGGTAGGAGACCCAGGCGAAGTTGCCCCAGGTGACCAGACTTCGGGTGTCTGCTTGCTCCCGGTGCTCGCGCCCAATCAGCTCCTCCGCCCGCCGCAGGCTCTCCAGCGCCGCCTCGTGGTGACCACGCAGGTGTTTTATGTAGGCCAAGAAGTTGTACATCGTAGCTTTGCACTCAGCGTTTACCGATTCCATCTGGTGACACACTCTATCTTCTAGATCGCCTAAGACACCATCTTCCTTAGGTAAGTTCCACGTGAAATGGCATTTCAGCTGTGCAAGGTTTTTCTCCAGAGCATCCTTATTGACCTCACTGTGGAGAAAATAAACACGGTCACTGGGACACGCACCTGCGAGGCACGGCACCTGGGACGCGGTGACAGCTTGTGTCAGCTTGCCAGGCTGTGAGGTGCCCGAGCTCTCATTAAACGATAGGTCTGGGTGTGTGTGACGGTGTCCCCAGGAGAGATGAGCCGCTGACTGGGTGGGCAGGGAAAGCAGACCGCCCTCCCCCGTGTGGACGGGCCTCCTGCGTCTGCTGAGGGCCCCAGTTGAACCCAGAGGCAGAGGAAGTGTGAATTCTGTCTGTCTGTCTGTCTGTCTGTGTGAGCTGGACACTGGCCTTCTCCTCTCCCTGGACTGGAGCTTATATCGTCGGCATTCCTGGTTCTCAGGTGTTCAGACTCGGACCGGAGCCTCTGGCTTTATCCCTCCAGGTCTCAGGCCTTTGGACTCTGACTGGAATCATGCTCCTGCTCTCTCCCGGGTCTGTAGCTTGTGGCCCGTGGACCGTAGTTATGAGCCTCAGCTTCCATATCATGTGAGTCAATTTCTGATCATAAATCTGTCTCTTTTCCATTTTGTGTGTGTGTATATATATTATACATTATATAGTATATATACATTTTATATATAGTATACAATGTATATGTACTATATACACACATACATATTTTTTAAAGCAGCAGTAGGTGAGGATCTTTATCTTAAGCTTGATTTTACTGGAGAGTAGGAAAAAAAGTAGGTAAAAATAAGTATGCTTAGAAGTTATTGTAGAATGCTAAAAAAGAGGGTTAAAATTCTCAGTGAGGGAAACAAAAAACTATGTCCAATTGTATAAAGGCTCCTCCCTTGCAAGAAATGGGAATAAAGCCGTGAAGATGCAGTTTGGTTCTGCTGTTGACAAATATACAAGGTGACAGAAAAACCAGTTGAGGTCAAATGCTGTGAGTTCACTATTTGTACCTGCCTACTTTCAATCTGATCAAAGTTGACGGCTCCGGGGCAAGGCTGAGCTGGTGGCAGGACAGCCAAGTGTTCTCCATCCCGGAGTCCATCCTGTCTTAACCTTCAAGTAGAACCTGAACTAAAAGCCCTTAGTGAAGCCTGAGCTCTGGAGTGGGCTGACTGAATTTCCTCTATTATGGTGCTCAGAGTTGTCTACTTCTCGGTGAGCGAACACAGGGAAGAACCTGAAACAACTCCCTTTAGCAAATGCCTGCTACATGCCCGCAGCCTTGGTGGGTGGGGCCTGGCATCACCCAGCAACTTCTATGTATGTATATGTATCTCCTACCAGTTCTGTTTCTCTGGTGAGCCCTGTGTACTCCACACCCTACATTTTTCTAGACAGAAGAGGAGGTACCCTCCCTCTTGCTTCCTGGCTTCATCTCCTCTAGCTGTGGTCTATACAAGAATCCATGGAGCAGGTGCCTCCACCCTGTGGGCAGACATGGATGAGAGGACAGGAGCTGGGATCTCTTGTTCTGCTCCACTAGAAGTCAGGCTGAGTCCTCGCATTCTGGGCAATGTTGATTCAGCCATCCTATGACCCTTTACAGGGCTATGCCTTTGCATCACTTGGTTAGTTTAAAAGGATGCTAAGAGCAATCAAGGTTAGATATCCTGGCCCTCTTTGGCCTACGATCTCCCACACTGGTTTGAAGGAGCCACGTAAAGAATTGAAAGCCCAGGGGTGTTTGCTACCATGCTGTGCGACCAAATCTTTCCCTTCAGCTGCTCCAACTTCTCCCTGTATCACACACACAGATCCCCCGGAGGCTCGGGGTCAGTCTCACTGAGACAAAATCCCTGACACAGGCCAGATCCCCAGACAGAATCAATGTATTTTGAGAAACAAACAAAACTGTTTGTTTGGAAGATACCAAGGGAGATCATTTGCCTTATTCAGTTCAATAAGTTATGGAGTTCTCAAAGCGTGTTCTCATGTCGATATTTGCCTGGGGGCTTAGGTGGGTGTTTTACTGAGTTTGTGTTCCTTCTTTCTACCAGTAGATTCCATGAGCTCAGAAAGAACTTCCAGAAATCATGAAACCCAGTTATTGTCCATAGTTTCAGATTCCACGGAGTAGCACAGTATCAGAAAAAGGTTATGAGCCAAATAGAGTTGCCAACTCACTGGGGGGAAAACGTAACCCCAAAGACACCAACCACCTATGCTTACCAATACTGTATTAAAACAAAGAGGAAGAAAAGAAGCATTTTTATCTTTACTGAAGAAGGAAGAAAGATAAAATCAGAATCAAGGGAAGTCCTTTAGTCAAAATACAATTTTACTCAGTGAGGAGCTGCTGACTTTATTTGCAGTTTCCCATGTGGACCAGCACCAGCCCACACGCATGGCTGCGAGTGCTCTGTTCTAGCTGCTTCTGTCTCTCCAGTAAGTCCTAGCTGAGCCATTGCTGACCCGATGTGGTTGCAGCCAAAATGCTTTATAGTGAGAGACGCAGAGGTGAGGGAATCGAGCCAAGCCCAGGGAAGAGAGGGAGGCTGCTGTTTCTCTAGACAGCCTTTCAGGTGTGGGCCTCTGTTCTTGGCAATCTTTTCCATTCCTTGGGTCCCTGGCTAGAGCCCCGCAATGCCAATGTCTTTTTGTCTCCATTCTAGGGTTTTCCAATCTGGCTTCATCTGGTGATTCTAGCTGCCCTGTGTGAAGGACTACAGATCATAACTCAGGGTAGCAATTATTAGAAAATAAATATTAAGGGCAAGTTACAAAGATGCTCACTGAGCACATATATTTATAACTGTTATGCGATCAAGGAATTGATAAAGTGATAAAGGTATTTCCGTGTTTGGACATTGGTTACCTGTGCTGATTGCCCAGTTAGGACATTTAGAGAGAGGAAGGCAGGCAGCAATTTCAGATCAGTACAATGTATCCATAGATATAGGTGCCCGGAAATAATAGGTTGAACATTCTAAGGATTGGTAGAGAGTGTTCATCCAACTTCTCAGTGAGCCTAGAGAAGGGCAGGAGACTTTGGAGGTCTTTGCCGCAACAAAACCAGGAGCCACTTTGCCAGTTGGATCACACTCTTTCCTTCTTTCTTTCTTTCCTTTTTTTTCCCCCCTGTGGAGGTGATATAGGCTGACATATCAGTAAACCAGAGAGAGCTTATCAGATTACCTTCTTAAAAAAAGAGTTTATTTATTAATTTGAGAAAGGAGATAGAGTGAGCACCAACAGGGGGAGTGGCAGAGGCAGTGGAAGACGCAGGCTCCCCGCTGAGCAGAGAGCCCAATGCGGGGCTTGATCCCAGGACCCTGAGATCATGACCTGAGCTGAAGGCAGATGCTTAACCATCTACAGACTACATTTTTAAGCACTTATTGATAAAGATTCTCTCTCCAAGATGAAACATATTCCAACTCTGTCATATATAAGCTCTGGGAGATGTCATGAAGTGTAGGACAGGCAGAAAAACTCACTCTACATTCCTGACCCCAGCAGAGGACTGAGAGGATAGAACGTGTTGGGTTATCCCATCACACCACTCCTTCACAGTGCTTGAGCTGGCCATGCTAGGACATTTATGGTAACAAAGGGCAGTTTATTCAGGAAGATAGCCAACTACGTAAGTGGCTTCATAATTATAAGGTCTATTGAAAACTGGAACTAAGGTCTGTTGGTTTTTCATAAACCTTCCTCTGTAGGTTTCCAAGTTGATTAGATATTTGATACCTGATATCCCCCTGAAGTAAAATTTGGAGCAAAGTATATGGGACTGGGAGTCCTGGTATCTTGACAAGAAGAAACATAAAACTTAGAGCTGGCATCCAGGAGATCTGCCTTAAAACACTAATGCCTTGGTAGGTAAATTGCTTCCAAATGTAGTATAATGATTAAAATACAAAGGTTTTAGAAAATAACTATAACTACCATAATTTGTTAATGTAAAGACAAGGTAAAAAAGATATAAACTGGGGCACCTGGGTGGCTCAGTGGGTTAAGCCGCTGCCTTCGGCTCAGGTCATGATCTCGGGGTCTTGGGATCGAGTCCCGCATCGGGCTCTCTGCTCAGCGGGGAGCCCGCTTCCCTCTCTCTCTCTCTGCCTGCCTCTCCATCTACTTGTGATTTCTCTCTGTCAAATAAATAAATAAAATCTTAAAAAAAAAAAGATATAAACTGTGACATCGGAAAGATAAAATGTGGGGGGAGGGCGGAGTAGAAAGGACTCCTTCAAACTTAAGTTACATCCTTAAAATAATCTGTTGAAAATATAAGATGTTTTATTTAAGCCTCATGGTTACATCAAAGAAAAAACCTGTAGTAAATACACCATGAGGTAGAGAGAAAAGGACACAAGGCTACCACTACTACAGGGAAGCATTAAATCATAGAGGGAGAGAGCACGGGACTAAAAAGGGAGCAAAGGGATTATAAAACAGGCAGAAGACCATGAACAAAGTGGCCATAGGAAGCCTATAGCCGTCCAAAACTGCTTCACATACAAACGAACTAAATTCTCCAATAGAAAGACATAGAAGGGCTGAATGGATGTAAGAACACGTGCTGCCTCCAGCTTCAAGGACACACATGGACTGAAGTGGGCGGACGCACAAATGCTCCAGGCAAGCCGACAAGAACAGGGGTGGCTCTACTCACACCAGACTAAAGAGACTTCGAGTCAAAGAGGGAAACAAAGTCACGATGTAATGACAAAACAGTCGATCGGAGAATGGGATGGAATAGTTAAATGTTTATGCACCCAACACATGAGCCCTGAACTATGTGAAGCAAATACTGGTAGACCTGAAGGGGACAGACAGCAGTACGGCAGCAGGGAGGGACTTCTGTGCCCTTTGTCAACAGTGGAGAGATCGTCCAGAAAGAAAATGAAGGAGGAGACATCGGACTTAAACAACACTTTAGATCAGACGAACTCAGATGTTTACAGAACATTCTGGCCAACAGCAGCCAAATACACCGTCCTCTGAAGTGCACATGGGACATTCTCTAGGATAGATCATATGTTAGTCCACAAAGCAAATCTTAAAACTTAAGAAGACTGAAGTCATATCAGGCATCTTATCTTTTTTTTTCCTAAGATTTATTTATTTATTTTAGAGAAAGAGAGAGCATGTATGGGGAAGGGCAGAGGGACAGGGAGAGAGAGAATCTCGAGCAGACTTCCCACTGAGCACAGAGCCCAATGCAGGGCTCGATCCCACAACCCTGAGATCATGAGCTGAGCCAAAACCAAGGGTCAGATGCTCAAACGACTGAGCCACTCATACGCCCCTACTTATTGCTTTTTTAAAAACCAATACCCAGGGGCACTTGGGTTACTCAGTGGGTTAAGCCTCTGCTTTCGGCTCAGGTCATGATCTCAGGGTCCTGGGATCGAGCCCTACATCCGGCTCTCTGCTCTGCAGGGAGCCTGCTTCCCCCTCCATCCTCTGCCTGCCTCTGCCTACTTGTGATTTGTCTCTCTCTGCAAATAAATAAAATCTTAAAAACAAAACAAAACAAAAACCAATACCCATTTGTCAGCCTTTCTCACTTAGCAGTTTAGCTCATATGTGTTTTAGAAAGTGGCTCTAAATGTTCCTTATATGTTTATGTGTGCAATTTGTGAAATTACTGAGCAATAATTAAATCTGGATATTTAAAGGGGAAAACAAAGCAATTGGGTAGGATGACTGCTGCAGAAACTTGATAAAGAAAACGTCTAAGTTCACGTGAAACAAGGGTAGTTGAATGCCCTCCCTCCCGCCCTTCATATACTAGAAACTGTGGGGAGGGGGCAGGCCCTGTGGCCCAGGAAGAGACTCCTCACAGCCTCCAGCTGCAGCCGTGAGGTTTTGCGGAGGAAAGCAGGTGAAACCGGCAGTACTAGTCCTTAGGAAATCCCCAGATTTAACCCACTGACACCCCTTGCTTCTCTTTCCCATCTTCCTGCATGGTGACCATCTTTGGCGGGACCCACAGACCCCAGTGTAGACGCCACTTCTCTTTCCAAGGCCTAGTCAAAGCCATCACTAGAGTAGAACCTTGAAATGTTCAGAAAGAGACTCTTAACCTCATAATGATAAGAGCAGGAGTTTCCAGGGCATTTCTGAGGCAGCTTGTCACTTGGGAGGCTCTGGTTATAGTCTCGCTGACCGCGGGCAGGGACAGGCAGGTCTCATGCCCAATTAGTTGGTCAGAACAGGTACCACTTGGGGAGCCCATCACTTTGCAAAGTGAGCCAAGGAACTCTCCAGAGCCGTTCTGCTCCCCCTCTGATGTGCACAGGGACCACATCACCCGAGGACCTTGTGCAAATGCAGATCTGAAATCGGCAGGGGTGGGGTGCTGCCTTTCTAACAACCTCCAGGGATGTCAGACTCAGACCACACTGTGAGCAGGAGTAGTGAGGCTCCAGGAAGATTTCCCTTTTTGGCAGAGATTTCCAATCACCAGGTTCTTACCTGCAAACACCCCTTCAGTGGGCAAGCCATGCTTTGTATCAACGTCCTTCCTGGGCCACCCACTCCCCACCCACTCTGGGTGTCTTGCACTTGCACATAAGTATGGTGCAAGGAGCATTTCTTGTGTAGGTGAAATACCCATGGTCCTCTTTAAATACTTTCCCCCCCCCTCAGCTCGGCTGGGATACCCGCCATCTGCTGCAGTTGGAGATACTGCACACTTTCTCCCTGCTCCTCGTCCGCAGGGGATGATGGCAGGTCAGGAAGAGGGTGCCTCAGGTAGACTCAGAACTGTTCTAGGTTCTTTGGCTAGTCTAGTAATTAAATTGACCTAAGATAGATGAACAGGGAGAAAAACTTCAATTTCATATGTGCAGGAGCCCCATAAAGTATAAAACCTAAAGGCAGGCCGCTGGGGCTCACGGCCACCTTCAGCTGAGGAGTGGACGGGGGCCTGGGATTTCAAGGCAGTGGGGAAGAATTCCCAGGAAGATGAGCACACAGCGTTGGTGACCAGCCTTTGCCCTGCTGTGCAGGCCAGTCTTTCAGATAAAAAGTTATCTCTGGGCACAGCTCCTCTGGGGGGCGGGCCTATCTGTCAGGCGGTTAAGGGAGAGGCCAGAGTTTTTCTGGAGCCTGCTGGGTCTTGATTGCCTTTGGCTCGAAGTAACCTCCAGTCCAAAGGGGCGCATTTTGGGCCGGCATTTCTCCCTCCCCTTCGACATATTTACTCAGTTCTTAAAGAGTAGATTTCCAGGGAAGGGCAACCTCGTTATGAGCCAGAGCTGTGTCATGCTCAGACTTGGGCCTCAGCACCTTTGCACAGAAGGAAGCACACTTTAGAAATAACCACAACCACCAAGACAAACCTCACGGACTCAGTCTTTTCATACAAGAGACAAAACAGGGGTCAGGACCTCCTATAACAGATGCAGGGAGGCCCCAGCCCTTTTGACAGACAGGATTTTGCCCAAAAGATCTCCCTCAGGGCTCTCGCAACAACTCCTCCCCCTGCCCACCTGCCCGGTCCAGCTCCCCTGGGAGCACTTTCCCCAGTGTCTTTAAATCAGAACCGGCCACAGACATAAGAATGCTGGAACTGTTAAGGTAGATTTATGACGGAATGGGATCAATGTGAATTTAATCCATAAGCAAACACCGAATCGGCATCATTCAGGGAAGCTGCTCGCAGGAACAAGATTTGTGAGAAATTCCCAACTTCCTCTCAGAAAAGTTGGGCAGATTTACCTCATGATGGCTATTTCTCTCAGTTCTGAAAAGCTGGGGTCTGGGCTGATTTTATTTTCTGCCCGTGGATGGTGGATCGGAAGCAAATGCTGAAGAGGCTACCTCCCTACCCCCGCATCTCCACCCCTGGGGTAGCTAGCCTTGAGGTCTGTGCTTTTGTCAAATGGGAAAGGACAATGAGCCTGATGTCATACTATCAAGGAGGTCCTCTCCAAGGAGAAGCTGAAATTGAATGTGTCAGAGCTGAGGTCACCCTCTGCTGGGAGCAGGGTTCCACACAAACTGTTTGGGGGGTTGGAAAAGGGCATTCTAGAAACAGGCCCTAGTCCCAGAGCACCTGTTGCAATCTGGGGGTGGGCTTGGGCTCAGGGATCTGCATCTGTACAAGCCTCCTGGGAATTCTGTACCTGCAGAAGCCCTTCCCTGTTCCCCATTTTGAGAAGCACTGTTCCAGAGGGATTTTGGAAAGCAGTTTCCCATGTACTTGTCAGAGAGAATGTATCAACCAATGAGTCAGGCAATCTAGAACAGAGGGAAATGACCGCAAGACACCCAGATTTCTATTCTCTCTCTGATCTGCTCTGGAATATTTCTTAAAATCATGTTACTAAGCCTCATTTCCTTACATTCAAATTATTCCTGAATGAATTTCCTTTTTCCTTCCATCCAAATTATAGGAAACCATGCCCTGGGGAGGTCCACCTTTCCTTCTCCTAAGGTGTGGCTCCGTGTGGCTTTGAGAGCTGAGTCCTTCTGGCCCTGCCCCTTCTCTCCAACAGGAGCATAATTAATAGCCTGAAGACATTCCACCCTTCCGGCCAGACGGTCAGCACTAATGACACCTACTCTCTTGGACAAGTAATTCACCCTCTGAGCCTCATTTTGCTCATCTCGAAAATGGGGCTAATAAAAAAAATCACAGTTCTTCCTTCCTCGGGGTACTGGGAACATGATATGAACAAGAAAAGGACTTAACAGAGTAGCACTACCGACTGCTGACCGCCACGATCGCCGGCATATGAGTGTCCTAGTTCTAAGTGAATTTTTCATGGGGCAGAGGAGGGCGCCCATCAGCCAGCCCCCAGGAACTAGGGGTTCCCCCCCTCCCAGCTGCTTTGGCAATTTTAAGCCCTGCTGGTGAGGAGCAGCCCCACCCGGCCCTGTCCATACAGCCTCTGGGAACTGGGTAGCTTGATGTGAGCATCAGTCCAGCAGAGTCCACAGAGCCCCCGGCTCCCCAGGCTTCCTCCAGTCAGGGGCTCTGGACACACCCAAGCACAGGCCTCTGTAAAGCCTCTTGGGCAAACTGGATAACAAGGCACTGGCCAGGGTCATGTTTTCTGATCAGCCCCACTCATAGAGACAGAAAAGCATAACCAAAGGCACTCGGCAGTGACTGTCCTTAATGCAGCCTATCCCCAAGTACAAGCATGCAGAGCCTTTTGGGGGTGGGGTGTTGCTCTTTCTTTCCTCACTCCCTGAGTGGTCACTGGGATCCTCCCTCCCCATGAGTATTTGATGGGAACAGCTTCTTCTCTCAGCTCTATCTGATGACAGAATTTAAGCATGTCTACATGCATTTAAAAAAAAAAAGTTTGGGATGCCTGGGTGGCTCAGTTGGTTGGACGACTGCCTTTGGCTCAGGTCATGATCCCGGAATCGCAGGATCGAATCCCACATCGGGCTCCCAGCTCCATGGGGAGTCTGCTTCTCCCTCTGACCTTCTCCTCGCTCATGCTCTCTCTCACTGTCTCTCTCTCTCAAATAAATAAAAATAAATAAAATCTTTAAAAAAAAAAGTTTGCTAAGACTATACTTTACATTCAATAAAATTTGAAGTGTATAGTTTGATGAATTTGGACCAATGTATACACCCAAGCAGTCACCACACTTGCTCCTTAGAGACTCAGTCCCATCCCCAAAGTTTCCCCAGTGTGCCCTCCTGACCAGGGCCACCACCCTGGGAAGCCACTGACCTGCTTTCCATCACTAGAGATGACATCAGTACTAAAAAAGCGATTAGGTCATTATATTTTGAAGGGAGATTGCTTGCTGCTCCCCAGCTCTCACCACAGAAATGAAAACAAACCCTAAGCTTCTTGTTTTGTTTTTATATAAGATTTCTGGAAAAATGCCCATCTGTAAGAATTGTTTCTTCCACTTCCCACTTTAGACTGATCATACGTTTCAGGACAAAAGGAGTTGAGTTTGCACTACCAATTCCAGCTATACTAATATCTGCTGAAAAGAAATGCTTCCTTTTAAATGGCAAGAAGGTTTTAACCTCTTAGTCCTTTCAAAGTAAACAATCATCTGCTAAAAACATTGGGGTAGAGATGGCCCTTCTTTCACTACATCTGTATCTTTGGGGTAAATACCCAGTAGTGCAATTGCAGGGTCATAGGGAATGTTTTAGCAGCAATGGCCATGGTTGCCAAACTGTGGAAAGAACCAAAATGCCCTTCAACAGACGAATGGATAAGGAAGATTTGGTACATATCTTCTGATATGATATGATATCTGAAAGATATCTTCTGATATCCTTCTGATGGAGGCATAATACTCCATACACTACGGAGTATTATGCCTCCATCAGAAAGGATGAATACCCAACTTTTGTATCAACATGGACGGGACTGGAAGAGATTATGCTGAGTGAAATAAGTCAAGCAGAGAGAGTCAAGTATCATATGGTTTCACTTATTTGTGGAGCATAACAAATAGTATGGTGGACATGGGGAGTTAGATAGGAGAAGGGAGTTGGGGGAAATTGGAAGGGGAGGTGAACCATGAGAGACTATGGACTCTGAAAAACAATCTGAGGGTTTTGAAGGGGCGGGGGTGGGAGGTTGGGGAAGCCAGGTGGTGGGTATTATAGAGGGCACGGATTGCATGGAGCACTGGGTGTGGTGCAAAAACAATGAATACTGTTATGCTGAAAATAAATAAAAAATAAAAAAATAAAAAATAAAAGTAAACAATCATCAAAAGCTCATAATGAGTAGTTCCCTCGAGGTCACACTTTGACTCTGTAGACTGTGCTACAGTGGGTCTAACAGTCCTGCCAAACCTTTCTGCTGGTCTGGGCTCCCAGCTAGCTAGGGGAGCATTTCGAGAAGTTCCGAGAGCCTGAGTATGTCCACCAGAAAAAAACACAGAAAGAGAAAGTGCATGTTTCATCTGTGAGCAGCCCGACCACACAGACCCTGCCTGCACCGAGAAGCTTGGTTTACAAGCTGGATGCAAGATCAAGGGTGCTGACGCGTTCCTGTCACTGACCTCTTGTCTGCAACCTGCTCCTCTTCCATTCTGAAAAGCAGAGCTCCCAGCTGATTCGTTCTTCCGAAAATTTCAGCGTCTGCCTGAAGTCAATGCTGAAGGAGCTATATAAGGGCTTTGGGGGTGGTGAGGGGTGGTGGCGGTAGTGAGGGGTGGTGGGGGTGGGAGGGACCTCAGCTGATGTTTTCTCCCGGCTTCTGAGCGATGACCTCAGTGACAGGGAGGGGAAATGGAAAGTGAAACTGACTGAGTGCAAGAGGAGGAAAAGAAAACTTAATGTGGAAATCTGGGCTGATTCAGTCAAAGCATGTCGTTTCGAAACATGACCCTGAAACTTACAGTTGGAGAGAATGTGAAAGCACTCCCAGGAATCTGAGCGTAAATCTAGGGCAAGTCCCAGGAAACGGCTTTTTTCTTGCAGGTGAACACTTTGTTTTATTTACCTTGTTTGAAAACAAACAAACAAAACATTAAATACAATAAAATCATACAGGTACAAGACACAAGAAAAATGTTTTTTAAATAACTTGTTTTTCTATTGAAAATGAAAAGAAAAATTTAGTGAAAAACCTAGAATGAGGAATCACAAAATATAAATCTTATGGTGTTTGTGTGTCACCTTGACTATCCGTAGCATTGAATCCCTAGTATTGAATCATATGCCAACCAAGGTATTACTTTCAAGGCATTTTGTAAACATGACATATTCAATTGACTTTTCTCTCAAAATCAAAACTTTTTTTTTTTTTTTTTCCTAGAGAGAGAGATTGAGCACTGGGCTCCACACCCAGTGCAGAGCCTCACGTGGGGCTCGATCTCACGGCCCCGAGATCATAACCTGAGCCGAAGTCAGGAGTCGACCACTCAGCCGACTGAGCCACCCAGGGACCCCCAAAACTTTTTTTTAGTGTAGTTGACACACAATATTCGTTAGTTTCAGATGTACAACTCTGATTTGACAAATGCACACATTCCGCTATGCTTACAAGTGTGGCTTCCATGTGTCCCATTAACTTGCATGACTGAGTCACTGACTGTATTCCTTATGCTCTGCTTTTTATTCGCATGACTTAGGCATTCTGTATGTGGAGGCTGTGTCTCCCTCTCCCCGCCACCTGTTTGGCCCAACCTCCTACCTCCTTCCTTTCTGACAATCTCATCAATTGTTCTCTGTGTTGATAGTCCCGATTCTACTTCTCATTGGTTCATTTTTTAAAGTTTCCACTTATGAGTGAAATCATATGGTATTTGTCTAAGTCTGATGATTTCACTTCACATAATACCTTCTAGGTCCATCCATGTTGTCTCGGGTGGCACGATCTCATCCTTTTTCGTGGCTATGTGATATTCTTCTGTGTGTGTGTGCGTGTGTGTGCGGGTACACATCTTCCTTATCCATTCCTCTAATGATGGAAACTCAGGTTGCTTCCATATCTTGGCTATTGTAAATAATGATGCAGTGAACGGGGATGCATTTGTCTTTTTGAATCAGTGTTTTCATTTTCTTTGGGTAAATATCCAGTAGTGGAATTATTAGATCACATACTATCTTACTTTTAATTTTTTGAGGAAATGTCATACTGTTTTCCACAGTGATTGTACCAGTTTACATTCCCACCAGTGGTGCACAAGGGTTCCTTTGTTTCTACATCCTTACCAACACTTGTAATTTCTTGTCATTTTGATTTTAGCCATTCTAACCGGTATTAGGTGATTTCCCATTGTGGTTTTGATTTGCATTTCCCTGACTAGTGGTGTTGAGCATCTTTTCATGTATCTGTCAGCCATCTGTATGTCTTCTTTGGGAAAATGCCTGTTCAGGTCTTCTGACCATTTTTTAATTGGATTGTGTGGTGTTTCAGTATTGAGTTGTGTAAGTTCTTTATATATTTTGGATATGAACCCATTATTAGATATAGCATTTGCAAATATCTTCTCTCATTCAGTAGGTCATCTTTCTGTTTTGTTGATGGTTTCCTTTGCTATGTTAAAAACTCTTAATTTTGATGTAGTCCCAAGAGTTTATTTTTGCTTTTGTCTCCCTTGTATTAGGAGACATATCAAGGAGATGTTGCTGTGGCTGATGTCAGATAAACTACTGCCTTTGCTCTGTTCTAGGGTTTTTATGTTTTCAGATCTCACCTTTAGATCTTTAATCCAATTTCAGTTCATTTTTGTATATAGTAGGTGGTCCAGCTTCACTTTTTTGTAAGTAGCCATCCAGTTTTCCCAGCACCATTTGTTGAAGAAACTGTCTTTTCCCCATTGTATAATATTCTTGCTTCCTTTGTTATGATTAATTGACCATATAATTGTGGATTTATTTCTGAGGTCTCATTTCTCTTCCATTGGCCTATGTGTCTATTTTTGTGACAGTACCACACTCTTTGGATTACTATAGATTTATAGTAGATCTTGAAATCTGGTATTGTGGTACCTCCAACTTTGTTCTTTCTCAGGATTGTTTTGGGTCTTTGGAGTCTCTTGTGGTTCCCAACAAATTTTAGTAATATTTATTTTAGTTTTGCAAAAGCTGCCGTTTGGTGGGGGGATGCACCTGTGTGGTTCAGTTAGTTAAATGTCTGCCTTCGGCTCTGGTGATCATCCCAGGGGCCTGGGATAGAGCCCAGTGTCAGGCTCCCTGTTTAGTGAGGAGTCTGCTTCTGCGTCTGCCCCTCCCCTGCTCATGTTCTCTCTCCCTCCCTCCCTCCTTCTTTCTCAAATAAATAAATAAAATATATTTTTAAAAGATTTTACTTATTCCTTTAACAGATAGGGATCACAAGTAGGCAGAGAGGCAGGCAGAGAGAGAGAAGTAAGCAGGCTCCCTGCTGAGCAGAGAGCCCAATGCGAGGCTCAATCCGAGAACCCTGAGATCATGACCTGAGCCGAAGGCAGAGGCTTTAACCCACTGAGCCACCCAGGCGCCCCAATAAATAAAATCTTAAAAAAAAAATAAAGAAAGAAAAAATGCTGTTGATATTTTGATAGGGCTTGCATTGAATTTGTAGATTGCTTTGGATAATGTGGACATTTTAACCATGTCAATTTTTCCGATACAGGAACATGTAATGTCTTTCCATTTGTTGGTGTCATCTTCAATTTCTTTCATCAGTGTTTTATAGTTTTCAGAGTACTGGTCTTTCATATCTTTGGTTAAGTTTATTCCTAGGTATTTTATTCTTTTTGATGCAATTTTAGATTTTTTTTTAATTTCCCTTTCTGCTACTTTGTTATTTGGGTGTGGAAGCTCCATCCATTTCTGTATTAATTTCATATCCTGCCACTTTACTGAATTTGTGGATTACTTCTAGTAGTTTTTCTGCAGAGTCTTTAGAATTTTCTATGTATTGTATCATGTCATTTGCAAACAATGACAGTTTAACTTCTTCTTAATAACGTGGATGCCTCATTTCTTTTACTTGTCTGATTGCTGTGCCTAGGACTTCCAGTATTATGTTAAGTAAAAGAGGTGGGAGTAGACATCCTTGTCTTGTTCCTGACCTTGGAGGGAAAGCTCTCAGTTTTTCACCATTAAGTATGATGTAAGCAAACTATGGATTTTTCATATATGGCCTTTACTATGTTAAGCTATATTCCTTCCAAACACACTCTGTTGAGAGTTTTTATCATGAATGGATGTTGAATCTTGCAAATGCTTTTTCTGCATCTGTTGAGATGGTCAGATATTTCTATTCTTCATTTTGTTGATATGGTGTGTGGTGTTAATTGACTTCTGAGTATGAGCCATCCTTGCCTCTCTGGAAAAACTTCCACTGGCTCATGGAAAGTGATCTTTTTAAGGTATTGTTGTAGGCTCTTTGCTAATATTTTGATGAGGATTCTCGCTGCTATGTTCATAAGGCATATTAGCCTACAGTGTTCTTTTTTTTGTGGTGTCTTTCTCTGGCTTTGGTGTCAGGATAATGCTGGCCTCATAGAATATATTTGGAAGCATTACTTCCTCTTCTATTTTTTTGGAATAGTTTGAGGAGAGTAAGTATTAATTCTTCATTAAATATCTGGTAAATTTCCTTCTGAATCCATCCTGTCCTGGACTTTTACTTATTGGCAGTTTTCTGATTACCAATTCAACTTTGTTACTTATAATTGATCTGTTTAGATTTTCTATTCTTGGTTCAGTTTTGGAAGATTGTATGTTTCTAGGAATTTATCCATTTCTAATAGGTTGTCCAGTTTGTTAGCATATAATTTTTCATAGTGTTCTCTTATAATCTTTTGTACTTCTGTGATGTGAGTCATGATGTCCCTCTCATTTTTTATTTTATTTATTTGGGTACTTTCTCTTTTTGATAGGTCTGGCTGAGGGTTTGTCAATTTTGTTTATGTTCTTGAAAAACCAGCTCTTAATTTTATCGATTTTCTCTATTGTCATTTTAGTCTTTGTGTCATTTATTTCCACTCTGATTTTTATTATTTCCTTTCTTCTACTTACTTTGGGTTTTGTTCTTATTTTTCTAGTTCCTTTAGGTGTAAGGTTATATTCTTAATTTGAGTTTTTTCTTGTTTCTTGAGGGAGGCCTATATCTCTACATACTTCCCTCTTGAACTGCTTTTACTATCCCCCAAAGATTATGGACGACTGTGTTTTCATTATCATTTGTCTCCATGTATTTCTTTTATTTCTTCTTTGATTTCTTCATTGACTCATTTGTTGTTTGGTGTCATATTGTTTAATCTCCACGTGTTTGTGGTTTTCCCAGCTTTTTTCTTGTGATTGATTTCTAGTCTCATACCATTGTGGTTGGAAAAAGTGTATGGTATGATTTCAGTCCTCTTAAATTGATCAAGTCTTGTTTAATGCCTTACATATGATTTATTCTGGAGAATGTTCCATGTACACTTGAAAAGAATGTGTCTTCTGTTTTTGGATGGAATATTCTGTATGTATATACCTGTTATGTCCATGTGACATAATATGTCTATCATCCAAAGACATTGTTTCCTTATTGATTTTCTGTCTGGACAATTTATCCTTTGATGTGAGTGGAGTGTTAAAGTCCCCTGATGTTATTATATCACCAGTTCTCTCTTTATGTCCATTCATATTTGCTTTATGTATTTAGGTGCTCCAGTGGGTGTGTATATATTTACAATTGTTATATCCTTTTGTTGACTTGATCCTTTTATCATTAGGTAATGCCCTTCTTTTTCTTGTTAGGGTCTTTTTTTGTTTGCTTTTGCAGTCATTATTTTATTTTTTAAAAGATTTTATTTATTTATTTGACAGATAGAGATCATAAGTAGGCAGAGAGGCAGGCAGAGAGAGAGGAGGAAGCAAGCTCCCTGCTGAGCAGAGAACCTGATGTGGGGCTCGATCCCAGGACCCTGAGATCATGACCTGAGCCAAAGGCAGAGACTTTAACCCACTGAGCCACCCAGGCACCCCTACAGTCTTTATTTTAAAGTTTGTTTTATCTGATATAAGTATTGCTACTTTGCCTTTTTTTTTCCCTCCTCCTTCTTCCATTTGCATGGTGAATGTTTTTCCATCCCTTCCCTTTCAGTCTGTGTATGTTTTTAGGTCTGAGGTGAGTCTCTTTTTTTTTTTTTTTTATATATTTTAAATTTTTTATTTTTTATAAACATATATTTTTATCCCCAGGGGTACAGGTCTGTGAATCACCAGGTTTACACACTTCACAGCACTCACCAAATCTCTTATAGGTGATATAGGTGAGTCTTATTTTTTTATCCACTCTACCTCCTATGTCTTTGGACAGCATTTAGGCCATTTATATTTAAGTAGTTTCTACACCTAACATAGGGCTTAACCTCATGATCCTAAGGTTAAGAGTCACCCACTGTACTGACTTAGCTAACAAGGTGCCCCTAGGCCATTTACATTTAAGTAATTATTGATAGGTCTGTACTTGCTGCCATTTTAAAATTTGTCTTCTGGGTGTTTTTATAAGTTTTCTTTGTTCCTTCTTCTCTTGCTCTTTCTTTGTGGATGATGAGTTTCTATAGTGTAATGTTTGGCTGTATTTTTCTTTTTTGTTTGTGTATCTATCATAAGTTTTGTGTTTGTGCTGCAATAAAGTTCACATATAACATCCTAAGTAAATAGCTGTCTATATTAATTTGATGTTCATTTAAGTTCAAATACATTCTGGGGAAAAAAAGAAGAAAAAAGCCTTTTTATCTTTTTCTTCATCACTTTTTCTTCCCTTTTCTATGTTTTATGTATACATCGTCATATTTTACATCTTTTTTTTTTAAGATTTTATTTATTTATTTAACAGAGATCACAAGTAGTCAGAGAGGCAGGCAGAGAGAGAGAGGAGGAAGCAGGCTCCCTGCTGAGCAGAAAGCCCAATGTGGGGCTCAATCCCAGGACCCTGAGATCATGGCCTGAGCTGAAAGCAGAGGATTTAACCCACTGAGCCACCCATGTGCCCCATATTTTACATCTTTTAATCATAATTTTCTTATGTCTAATCACAGTCATTTCCTTTCCACTTAAAGAAGTCTCTTTAACATTTCCTATTGGGCTGGTTTCCTGCTGATAAACTCCTTTATCATTTTGTCCAGGGAAACTCTTTATCTCACTTTCAAATCTGAATGATAACCTTGCCAGGTAGAGTATTCTTGGTTGTAGGTGTTTCCCTTCAGCACTTTGAATATATCATGCCACTCCCTTCTGACCTGCAAAACTGCTGCTGAAATATCAGCTTATCGCCTTATAGGTTATCCCCTGTAGGTAACTTTTTGTTTCTCTCCAGCTGCTTTTAAGATTCTCTTCTTATCTTTATCCTTTGACATTTTAGGTATTATGGACCTTCTTGGGTTCATCTTGTTTGGAAATCTCTGTGCTTCCTGGACTTGGCTATCTGTTTCCTTCTCTAGGTTAGGAAAGTTTTCTGCTATTATTTCTTCCAAGTGGGTCTTCACACCTCTCTCTCTTATTTCTTCTGGGATCACCATATTGTGAATATTTGTTTACTTGATATTGTCTGAGAGATCTCTTCATTTTTCCTCATTTTTTAAAATTATTTTTTTGTTTTGCCATGCAGCCTGTGTGCTCTCCATTACCCTGTGTTCTAGATGGCAGATACCTTGTCCTGCATACTCTCATCTATGGCTGATGCTCTGTGGTGTGTTTTATATTTCAGTTCTTGTATTCTTCAGCTCTGACTAGTTCTTTTTAAGATTTTCTATCTTTCTATTGAAGGTCTCACTGAGGTCTTCCATTCTTTTCTCCAACCCAGTGAGCATCTTCACAATAATTACTCTAAATTCTTTATCAGGTGGGATACCTACCTGGCTCAGTCAGTAGACCCTCAATTTCAGGGTCATGAGTTCAAGCCCTATGTTAGAGCTATTGAAAAAAATGTATAAAAAATTCTTTATCAAGCATGTTTCTTATCCCTGTTTTACCTAGTTCTTAACCTGAGTTTTTTCTTCTTGTTGTTGTTGTTCTTTTTTTTTTTTTTCTTTTTTGGAGCATATTCCTCAGTCTCCCCATTTTGCTTGACCTTATGTCTGTGGATTAGGAGGAATGGCTACTTCTCCTAAACTTGAAGGCATAGTCTTGTCAATAATGTCCCCTTTGTAGATTGTGTGCTTGGTGGCTTTTGCTGGCTGGCTGGAGCTGTGGCTGTATATGCTAGTCATTGTCTTAAAACAACGGCTTTTTAGAAATGTCAGTCAGAGAAAGGCAGATACGATATGATTTCACTCATGTGTGGGATTTAAGATAAACATAGGGGAAGAAAAATAAAAATAAAATAAGATAAAACAGAAAGAGAGGCAAACCACAAGAGACTCTTAACTATGGAGGACAAACTGAGGGTTGCTGGAGGGGAGGAAGATGGGAGTGCACTAAAAGGGTGATGGGTATTAAGGAGAGCATGTGCTGGGATGAGTACTGGGTGTTGTTATGTAAGTAATGAATCACTAAATTCCACTCCTGAAACCAATACTACCCTGTATATTAATGAATTTCACACTGAATTTAAATAAAATCTTGGAAGAAAAAAAATAGTGGTTTTTCTACAGAAAGAAAATAATGATAATGATAAGAATAAGAATAAGAGTAGAAGAAGAAAAGAAGAATTGAAAAAAGAAAAAAGCAGAAAAGGGAAAAGAAGAACAATAAATGAGAACAAAACCAAACCAAAAAGAACACAAATTAAAATAAGACAAGACAAATTTTTAAAAAATGAAAAAGTAAGATAAAATACAAATTAAGAAAAATTTTAATTAAAAACAAAACAAAAAAATATGCCATGGCTTATTTTCTGTCTCCCAGCAATACAGAGGTTGGTAAGGTTACAAGCTCTCTGTGGAAACTGGACCCACCACTTACAGCATCGAGACCCTGTTCCACTCTGGGCTTTTAAGATGGAGGAGGAGAGAGCAACCCCACAGTTCTTTGGCTTTTATAAACTCTGGCATTTTTTCTGTGTCTCAGTGAGACCAGAGCTGGGGTGGGCTTGTGGACCCTGGGCTTGTTGAGGTTAGGAACTCCCTGTGACAGCTGGACCTGCCTGTGATGGTGTCCAGACTCTGCCTTAAGGTGGAGTGAGAGGGTAAACCGTAAACTGTATAACAGTCGCCCCTCTACCCCAGAGTGTTCTCCCACCTCCTCTGCTCCTGGGCCATCTCGCCTTGTCTCTTCCATATGTTAGCTTCTCTTTTAAACCATAGCCTTTTTCTGTGCCCCAGGACAGAGGGATGTGTTCTCTGTCCCTCAGTCCCTCTTTCCCCGTGGCCGCTGACAGCATGGGGGTGGGGGTCCGGGGTTCCCTTCCTTCCAATGTCTCTTGCTCTTCTCTTGTCATTCTCTCTGCCTTTGGTTGTTCAGTAGCTCTTCAGTCAGCCCTCAGTACTTCAGGGGAACTTGTTCTATTGGTAGGTGTAATTTGATATATATTCTGGGGGAGAAAGTGAGTTCAGGGTCTTCCTGCTTTGCGTCTTGGGCCTGACTCCCAAGAGCTCCCAGGAACTGCATTTTTAATACAGTCTGCAAGAGATTCTGATACAGGGGTTTCTGGGACCACGTGATGTGAAAGACTATCCAGAAATATTTGGTAAAAAGTAGTCTCTTGCAATAAATTTTCTTGTGGGAGACAATTTGCAACACGAGACCTGGATTAATTTTGCCTGTTCAGTTTACTACCTGTGGGATGATGCAGGAGTCAAATCACTGAGTCTGAATTTCCTTTCTTTGCCTCACACCAAATATGGAATGCCAGGCCCTGGAGTGCAGTTTAGATCTGTGGGGTCTAAGGCGATCCTTTAGTTTTCCCAGCTGTAAAATGGGAATAGTAACCCATGTAATATTGTTTAATGGCTATCTCAGAAATTCATGTGTTTATGCTTCAGTCTCTGAAGGAGTGATATTATCCTGAGAGGTTTTTTTTTTTTTTTAATTTTTATAAAACTTCTACCCATGATGTATATGATCATAAAAACCTAGGGAGTATAGTTCTCATAGTTGATTTGGTGAAAGAATGGTCAAGTAGATAGATAGGAGAAAGGCTCCCTCCATTCTTGAAACTATAGAAAGCAGAGACTCTTGGGAAACAAAACTGACGGATGATTTTCCCAACAACAGGAGTATCATGAGGTATTGTGAGTCCAGAGATGATATCTAGTGAGAGAAACCTGCAACTTGGATAATTCTGTAATTCTGATTGGTTCTCTTCACAATTTGTTATCCCGTTGTCATAAAGGGACATACATTTATAAATGGTATAAATTCTTGTGGTACTATAGACGGTATCAATACTACCCTTAGACTGAGGGAAGAGGGGCCCCTGACTTTGTCCTTATGCTTTACAAAGTCCCACATTTCATAGATACCCACAAAAAATGTAAATTTTTAAAAGAAGACATGGCATCTCTGCTGCTCAGAATCTGGTTCTTAATCCCGGCAGAGCAGGAGTTGCACAACCTCGACATCCAGCCCAGGGGAAATTCATCTCTGTGTCTCACCTTCTTCGCTCAGAGAGGAAAGAAGTTGTATTGTGCAAGTTTCTGTGTTGGGAGGGTGCTGATGTGAGAGACACACACCGGGTTTGGAGTGGAGGGAGGAGCTGCGCAACAGAAGTGGTTAGATTAGAGAAAAGGCAAATTTACCCATCTGCTCAAAGCTTTCCTCTTAGCCCAAATGAAGAATTATTTTCCAGTGCATTAGTACTGGCTGCCTCTCTCCTGGCTTCTCTTCTTATTCTAATTCCTGGCTCAAGAAGTACTCATGAATCCATATAGTATTCACAACAGTTGCATATGGTGGTCAAATAACATTCTGCAAATTAAGAAATGCACAGTTCTTTTTAAAAAATATTTTATTTATTTATTTGAGAGTGAGAGAGAGAGAGAGAATGAGAGGAGAGATGTCAGCGGGAGAAGCAGACTCCCCGCTGAGCAGGGAGCCCGATGTGGGACTCGATCCCAGGACTCCAGGATCATGACCTGAGCCGAAGGCAGTCGCTTAACCAACCAAGCTACCCAGGCGCCCCTGCACAGTCCTCTTAAATCTGTAAGCATGTAGATTTAGATTTCTACACTAAGCCAAACTTCCTTTTGCATTTGGACTCTTTTTTGGAGCCAACTTGCCCATGAATGGTTGTTCGGTACCAGTGTTTAAAGATAAAATGATATAGGACTAGATTTTCATACCCATATATACCCAGACAATAGGGTTCGGGAGTTGTCCAAGCTGTCTTTTGAATATAAAGGCAGTAACAGCATTTTAAATGCTAGTAATAAGAAGGGTGCGATACAATGAAAACAAACCTAGAGGTTAAAAATAGAAGGCAACAGAAGAGCTGGCTTTCTTTATGTTCATTTGGAACAAGAGTCCATTCATCAGTTGAATCTGCTTTTTGGCTATTATGATTTTTTAATAGTTACATTGAAATATAATCTATATGCTGTGCAGTTCACCCACTTAAAGGGTCCAATTCAGTAGCTTTCAGCGTTTCACAGAGCTGTGCAACCATCACCACAGTAAGTTTTAGAAGATTCCCATCACTCCCAAAACACAATTCCACATCACTTTCCTGACACCTGTGATCCTGCCACTGACCCCAGCCCCAGGCGACCCCTGCCTCCCCAGACAGACCTCAGTCTAGACTGTCCATACAACCTGAGTTCAAATAGACTGAGGACTGTCTGGGGAGGAAGCAGAAGTGAGGGAGAGAAGATACCCAGCCCTATGGAGGCTTTGGTCCCCCCACCTTTGAATGGACACATTAGTGTCTCTGCAGGACCAAACTGCACAAGATCTAAAATGATTCCAAGGGTGGAAAGACATTGCAAAAACGGACCACACTGTTAACAGATGTGAGGGATCTGGCTGCTTTATCTAAACCTAGAGACAAACCCAAGACATCACCACAGGGAGGATGACTAAGGGAATATCATAATGCAAACTACTCCCAAGAGGTCAGTTGGGAAGTAGCCTCCTAACCAAAGCCTGTGACCACCCCCCCCCCCCATCTAGTCCCTGTCCCAGAACTCCCTGAGCAATTCATGTGTGATACCCAGCAGGTATCCTCCCCAAACCCGGTGCAGACCCATGGCCAGCAGCTCAGTCCACACCTATGCTGCTGTAAAGTTGCCCCATATCATGAATACCCACTTGGTGGAGGGGTTTCTGCTCCCTTCCCTGCATCATTCCACCAGCACCATATGTTGATTCCTTATTCCTCAGTGAAAGATACTGAATGGAGGAAGCTTCCAGAGTCCAAACACCTCTCAGAGTTTTCCTCTGCTGGCCGCATGTCTCCATTCAGCTCCTGAAGAAATGCCAAGAGGTGCAAAGCCACGGAATCAGTTCCGTTTTTAGAAAGCCTGGTACAGGCAATTTTCTGCAGCTTATTTTTCATCTTTTCTTTCTCCTTTGATTCCTGGTTGATTTTCATGCCCTGTATGAAATGGTGGATGGCCTTGTCTTCGCACTTCAGCTGGTACAGCTGGAAGTTGCCATAGCGCAGGTGGAGCACTTGCCTGGCTCCTGGAGAAAGCTCTTTGCTGAATTCTTTCTGGAAGTAATGCTCCGCGGCATCATACTTGCCTGCCTGCGCGTAGAGGCAGGCCAGATAGGAGCAGACACAGGGGAACTCTGCATTGGCCTCATCCACTCTCTTTAAATGATACACAGCTTGTTCTATGGTTTCCTGTAACTTTGCCCTTTGGACGCTCATCTCATTCCTTCCTGGGTCCTGGAGCATCTCGAGGACTTTGGTCCTGTAGAGGCAGCCGATTCGCCAGTGCAGGATGGTGCTGTCCGGAGAACCTTCCAGGGCCTGCCTTAGCAGCTCTGCAGCTTGGTCCAGGGCCTCTTTCCTCCGATACAGCTTTGCTGCTTGGCAGAGCACATCTGTCGTCCCCGGGGCTCCCTTCAGCGCCTCCTCCACGAGCCTGTCTGCTTCCTCTTCCTCCTTCATCTTCTGAAGCTTCAGAGCCAAGAGGACTTTCGCGTACTGGTTGTCAGGATTCAGCCGGATGGCCCGCCGCAGAGGGTCCACGGGATTCTGAGGCTGCGGCCAGGTGTCCAGACGGTAGCTGGCGATGGCCAGACCCGAGGCAAAATCCGGGTTCTTGGGCTCCTTTTCCAGAGCCTTCTTAAAGCACACCTTGGCCCTCTCGTTGTGCCTCCCTCCACACTGCAGCCGGGCCCATCCCTCCTCGAAGTCCAGCTCGGGGCTTTCCATTCTGTAGGGGCTGCGAGCCTGCGCGCAGACTCGTCTCACCTTGTCTACATACATCTGCGCGTCTGCGTGTCTGCCCAGGTGGTAGGAGACCCAGGCGAAGTTGCCCCAGGTGACCAGACTCCGGAGGTCCGCTTGCTCCGGGTGCTCCTGCCGGATCAGCTCCTCCGCCCGCCGCAGGCTCTCCAGCGCCGCCTCGCCGCGGCCTCTGCGGTGCTCAATGTAGGCCTGGATGTTGAACACCGTCGCTCTGAACTCGTTGTTCTGAAACTCCGTGTCATTACACACCTCGTCTTCGAACTCATCCAGCGACTCTCCTGCCTCCACCAAGTTCCAGTTGAAATGGCATTTCAGCTGCGGTAAGCAGCTCTCCAGGGCGGTCATGGTGCTCTCGCTGGAGGGCAAAACAGAAAGATGCAGGCTGTCAGACAGGGCGTGGGTTCTCCCGGGGAGCAGAGCAAGTGCAGTAAGTGCAATTCTCTTCCTACTCCTTCTCCTCCTCGACGGTGTTCACTCCAACCAGAAAAGAACAGTATTTCCTTTTCATTTCTTTCTATATTTTGGCATCTGTGTTAAGTGCACAGGGATGCAGGGGTTGGGTGATGGGGGGGGGGGGCAGAAGGATTAGAGAGAGTGTTGGGGTGGGATTCAGAGGCCCCGGAGCTAGGTTTCCCCGAACAGGGCGGTTTGTGAGGGTCGGGCTGGCCCTCTGCTGTCTGCCGTGAGGGCCTGTGCAGGCGCAGCACATCTGGGGGGACAGATTATATTATATTTTGTTCCAAAATAAAAGCTTAAAACATTGCTAACATATATGATGATAATAAATTTAAGCGATAGAATAATATAAAAGCAGAGGATGTAAGTAAGCTCCAGAGGAGGATTGACTTTGTGTCGCTTTGGTTTAAAGATTCTATGAGAAAGAGACACAGAGACAGCATGGGCAGGGGAGGGGCAGAGGGAGAGAGAGGGAGAAGCAGACTCCCTGCTGAATGCAGAACCCAAGGACTTGGGGCTGGGGCTCCATCCCAGGACCTGGAGATCATGACCTGAGCCACAGTCAGATGCTGAACTGACTGAGCCACCCCTGACTTGACACAGTTTTTAAGAAGAAAGCCTATTTGATTGCTTTATGTTCCTGTTCTTCATCTTACCCAGCATTTGCTTTCCTGGTTTGAAAATTTTAGCTTTAGAATTGTCTATTCTGTTCCTGTCTTGAAAGCTTGATTTTAATCTCATTATCCCTCTGAAATTCAACCACATTTGTCTCCTGTATTTTCAGTTTCTTAGTTCCCCTTAATCTGTCCTTTTCATATATCCTTAACTGACTTTCTGTGGTTATCCAAACTTTTTTTTTTTAATCCAATTGGTTTTGTCTTGTCTTTTTATTAATTTGGCATTCTCTGTTCTCCTTTTATCTGAACTTTTCCATTTTGATATTTTAAATCATATTTCAACAATTCTAAATGCTTACTTATATCCACTGCTTTTATATTATTCTACTGCTTAAGTTTATTATCATCATATATGTTAGCAAGGTTTAAACTTTTATTTTGGAACAAAATATAATCTTTTTTTTTCTCCTCTCCACCCCACTGCTATTTCTTAGACCAGTGATTTCTGTTTTTAACATTTCTCATTGTGCTGGTGTATTAAAACTTCTGCATTTTGTTGCTATAATTATCTTTTGAAATTTTATTTTTCCTCTCCTGTGGTTTGCTTTCATGCAAGGTGTTGGAATTGAAGCTATAGGAGGAGGCTCACACTAGCTTCTTTTCTTATGGGAAATGCTCTTTTTCCCTTAAGGTACTCTTCTGGGAAGATTTCCCATTCCCTTCAACGTTGGTTCTTAAAAATCAAATCAAATCAAATAACAAATAAGGAAAACTCACCACACAGAAACCTTATTTTGAATAACTTTAGAGATGAGAAGGTTAAAAATCATTAACTGCCCCAAATAATTTCTCTGCATTGCCTACATATTGGAGTCCCTGAAGTGTTGTTTTTCTCACTTCAAAACATTTTTTCATGGTGTATATTAATTAGCCCTTTTATCAGGAGCTGATATTCTAACTATTATGGATTCTGACATAGAAAAGCAGTAGATATGTGGAAAGTTATGTAATGTGGCAAAGACCGTGTTTGAAATGCTTGTCCAAATGGAAGATTATATTCCCCCACTTTCTTCCTACCCCTTAGCCTTCACTTTTTAGCCCCCCCCCCCCATTTGATGATTAGATCAGAGCTGGGCACCTAAACTCAAGTGGAAGCTGAGTACGGGGGAAGGGGGTGGGGAGTCAGATGTCTGGACTTAGGAGGAGCACCGTGTGTGCTGGAGGGCTCCCAGGGGCCATGGTCTGCAGTGTGGCCAGCAGAGAGTGTGACCCAGATGCACACGGAGCAGACGCAGAGTCTGGGTCCCTGACGCTCTCCATTGTCCTGTTCTGGCCTGCCTGGTGTTGCTCTAGTCCTGTGTGTGGGTCCCGTGAGCCATTCCAGGAACCTTAAATCATTTCCTGTTCATTTCTGTTACTTGAATTGGATGGAGACTTAACTCCAAGTAGAATAAACAGAAGAGAGGAAAGAAAACCAGTAGGAGTTTTTGCCAGGGGAAGGACCCTCTGTCTATTCAAAGTCCCAGACAGGTCTCAGTGAGGAGCCTGGTTGTCAGAGCCTCTTTTTTAAAAATTAATTAATTAATTAATTTTTTAAATAAACATATAATGTATTTTTATCCCCAGGGGTACAGGTCTGTGAATCACCATGTTTTACAAACTTCACAGCACTCACCATTTGTCTGAGCCTCTTGATGCAATATGGGTGGTGGTATGGGTGGTGGCTGTGTGTGTGTGTGTGTGTGCACGCATGCACGCACCCAGGAGTGTGCCTGGCGTGATATCTGGCATTGTAATGACAGCAGCCTCCCCTTGACAAGTTTGTGTCCAAATGGATCTATTTTCCTTCTCAGTAAGGTTGCATAAGCTTAGCAATAAGCTTTTTATCAACTTTCTCATTTAATGTTTTATAAAAATTTATTGATTTATTTGAGAGAGTGTGCAAGTGGGGGGAGTGGTAGAGGGTGAGGGAGAGAGTGAATCTCAAGCAGACTCCATGTAGAGTGTGGAACCCAATGTGGGTCTCGATCTCATAACCCTGAGATCATGACCTGAGCCAAAATCAGGAGTTGGACACTTAACTGACTGAGCTGCCTAGGCTCCCTGCAACATCCTCATTTTATAAAAGAAGCAGAGAGAATGAATCCAGTTGAAATTATCTCCAGCATATAAAGCACATAAACAGTTGTGTATTTGTAGGATAGAGGCATTTACTAGACACTCTTAGGTAGAATCCCTCTGAGCAGCCGTTCGAAAGCATCCAATTTCACTGTGTGATTACGAGTTTTTGTTTCCACCAGTAATTCAGAAGCTGGTTCCAGACACTTGCTTCCTGGACTCAGACTTCTGAGACCTATACACCTGATGACTCTAGAAGTTCCAAATATTTACACACAGCAATGTGTTACCCTGCTTCTTGTCCGCAGAAAAGCCACAGTGACACCATTCCCCAGGCTCAGAGCTAATGCTGCCGCCAGTGTCTAAGGGTATTACTGGCATCACTGAGGAGCCTGTTAGAAATGCACATCCTTGGACTTCAATTAAGAATTACCAAATCAGAATCTGAAATGGGGGGGGGGGGTTGTCTTTAGCAAGCCTTCCAGGTAGATCTTATGCATGCTCAGATTTGAGAATGACTGTCTTAGAGCACAGGGCCAATGCCTGGTGACAGTGCCTATAGCTAAGGGATCAAAGAAAATTAGAAAAGAGTTGGGTGGATCTGTGTTATTAAGGGAGAGATTCTAAGACTAAAGTTCCAAGGAATAGGAACAAGGTTTCTAAATATTCTGAGTCACCCTAGAAATAGATATCTGGAAATATATCAGATCTTTTTCTTATCAGGCAGACATGGAGAATAGCAGAAAATGTATCACTTCAAGAAGAGATATCAGGAAGCTTATAGAAGGAGGGCAATGTGTCCTCTAGGAAGTGAGAGCTAGGGCTAGTGTCCCCACTTGTTGGAGCTCCCAGGACTGAGGCTGAGGCGTCTAGCCTGGCCACACCCTCACACTGGAGAAAACAAAATTTCCCTTCCTACCCCGCCTCCTCCCGGGGCAATCTTCTGTTTCTGGGGTGTAAGAGCATTTTAGAGGTGGGGGCTGTTTTCTCCAAGCACCCCACCTCCAATTCATACTTCATAGAGAAGGACTCTAGCCAATCAGTAGCATTTTGGAGTAAAATATATTTCTGTTAAAAGAATGGATTAAATATATTTCTGTTGAAAAAAGGGATACATTTTACCAGCCCTGATGCAAATGTGAGATGAAAGAACGTATTTATTTATTTTTTATGAACTTTAAAAAAAATAAATTAATTTATTTATTTTCAGAAAAACAGTATTCATTATTTTTTCACCACACCCAGTGGAAAGAACATATTTAAAGTAAAATCCACCTTAGCATGAGCTGGGGTTGCTTCCTGGAGTACATTTTAACCCTATCTGCTAAAAACAGAGCCTTTGTTAAATAAGAATCTTAGTAAAAGCCCCTTGCTTCATCCTTTCAAATAAGAAACAAAAGGGACAGTCTACAGGAGCCACCCCCTGCCCCGGATCCAATTTTAAATGAAGCACCCGCCGGTAAACATCTCTCCCTCTGCCATTCCTCCTCTCTCCCTCCTCTGGACACGAGAGATGCCCTAAGGAAGCTGGACAGTGTGGGGCAGAACATCACAGAAATAAACAAGCCGGCAATGGGAAGACAAAGCCACGACCTACAGAGCAGTCACGGCAAGGCTACAAACAGACACTAAATAAAGCAAAACAAGTCAGGAACTTGTGTTTTCAGAGTAGGGCCGTGTGGGATTTGCATTCCACAGCAAGACTGATTGGACATTTTCAATACGATCAGGGCAGAATATTTACCTCATGTTTGCGGAGCGCTTCTCAGCGGTTCTGGAAGGCTGTCGCTCAGGCTGCTGTGCTCTTCAGAGATCTTCCTGCTCTGCCTCCCAGAGATGCTAGGGAGATCTATATATGGGGCATTTCTTGGTTCCTTTGCTGTGTTTTCCTGCGGTTTGCTTTAGGAAAGAGAAACTGAAACTGCAAAGTACAATCAGCAGGGCTCTAAGAAGAAATGAATCTTGAGTAAGAGCCCTGCCTGTAGCACCCCCAACCCCCACCCTGCGGTGAGTCAGAACTTCCTCTTTGTGACCATAGTGACAGACTAGATCAGCTGACATGAAGGGAGCCCAGCTTGGAGAGGGACACAGGTACCAAGCACCAAGTACCCGGCCTCTTCACCACAATGTTAACCCATCCTCGTTCTGCTGCCCTTGTCACCAGCGTGGTCTGCAGACCCCAGGGAGGGATGCTCTTTTTTTTAAAGATTTTATTTATTTATTTATTTGACAGAGAAAGAGAGAGGGAGGGAACATAAGCAGGGGGAGTGGGAGAGGGAGAAGTGGGCCTCCCACTGAGCCGGGAGCCCCGTGTGGGACTCAATCCCAGGACCCTGGGACCATGACCCAAGGCGAAGGCTGACGCTTAACAACTGAGCCACCGAGGCGCCCCAGCCAAACAGCTCCCCACACCTGTACACATCCTGGGCCTCCCCGAGCGCCGCAACATTTAAAGTCCCGTGGCTCACGCTGGTGTCCCGCACTCCCACATCACAATTTGCAACCACGGGGGTTTGCTGTGATGGAGGAAATGTACTTTCTTTGCTTTTTCCTTATTCATACCCCTGATCTCAGAGGGATGACAGTGTGTGTGGACCCAAGAGGAAAAGAGATAACAGCACTAGGAATCTTTGGTGTCTGGAAATTACACAGAGCACGAGTGAAGCCTGTTCTCCAGGACCACTGAGTACAGCTGAGGCACGTTAGTTCAGTCTTGGAGAGAGCCTTCTGGATGTCTGTTTGTGTCTGTGAGCAGCAGGGTGGAAGGAGGAGCTATGCTTCTTGACAGTTCTCTACCTTTTGAGTGGGACACAGAGTCGAGCCTATCCCTGTTGGAAACGCTTACTTTTGGGTGTCATTCAGGAGTTACAAGTCCTAGTATATATTTATAGAAATGGATGTTAGGGGCGCCTAGGTGGCGTGGTCCGTTAAGCATCTGCATTCAGTTTGGGTCATGACCTCAGGGTCCTGGGATGGAGCCCTGTATTGGGCTCCCCATTCAGTGGGGGAATCTGCTTGTCACTCTACCCCTTCCCTTGCTCATGCTCTCTCTCTGTCTCTCTCTCTCTCAAATAAAAAAAATAAATAAAGTCTTTAAAAAAATGTATGTTAGTTGTACAAGAAATGCTGCAGAAGGAAACTAGGAACACAGTAGGATTTTTTGGTGTCGTATGTTTTGAATTTGCATTCAAGAAAACAACTGGATAGAAATGTTTAAGTCTCATTATAAAGGTACCAGGTGGGGAGAAGCACAGGGAAAGCACGTGCTAGCTGTGTTCTGAAATGCCTGGAGGGACTGTGGTACTCTTCAGAAATCCGTATGGCCAGTGCCTGTGTGGACTGCATTCACAGGAGGAATGTCCCAGCTGCTCTGGCAGCTGGTTAGTGTTAGAAGATGCAGTGGGAATGCAGAATAGAAACTGGAAAGGAAAACCAGCTCTTTTCCTCTTTTCCGGTAATATGTCAATGATGAGAAAAGTGAAACTGACTCTGCGAGTGTTCTGATTACTCAGGCTGTTACAACTATGTATGTGTCTACTTTGTGGTTATCATCAACTACAAAGTGGTAGAAGGCACTAGGCCCATGCTGCCATCAGCCCCAAGAAATTTCAGGTCCACCTGGGGACCTGCCACAAATGCAAATTGTCAGGTTCCATCCTCCATCAAATGCATCACAAATTCTAGGAGTGGGGCCAAGGAATCTCTGTGTTAGGAAACTTCTCAAATAATCCTAATACATGCTATCAAGTCTGAGAACCACATAATATTTTGACTGTAAGTAAAAATTTTAATTCCATAAAACAAAACCCTATAGGTTTTTCTTGAGATTTACGGGGAGAAAATGGTCCTCTCTTTTGTTCTCTGTCTCTGTAGAGAATGTCTGACGTAAGCTTTGTCTACCTAGAAGGGTTGGTGGCTAGTTCACTACTATTCACACTGGCTAGAGGACTCTTCATACCCTAAACATCCATAATGTGCCCTTCTTGCTAAACACAGAACATACTCAGGACTTTCCCAACAGAGTCCACCCAGAATCAAGGCAACCATCTTTCCCAGCGATGCTCAGGGAACTCTCAGAGATCCCCGGTTCCCTTCTATGGACAGGGTGTGACTTCCTATGGTTTGGTGAGAAAAAAACCTAAAAGACTAGATAAGATTAGATAACTCCTACAGGACCGGATGGGGCACGAGAATCAAAGGAAACATCCCAACTGAAGAAAGGAAACATGGAGGAAGTTCAAAGATCACAAGTCAGTAGAAATGACCAGTCTCTGCTGGATAGGCATTTGGGAGACCAAGATTCTGCTCTCTGATGAGAACCTTGCCATCATTCTCCATATCCCTGGCCCCATCCCCTGGGAGGCTTTTTGTGACATTAATTCTTGTGTTCCCACATCTCTGCCATGAGCTGGGGTTTGTGTTCACCTTCTGGGCCCCAGAGACTCCTGTGCTCACACAGAACCTTTTTTTTTTTAAAGATTTTATTTATTTATTTGACAGAGAGAGAGAGGTCACAAGTAGGCAGAGAGGCAGGCAGAGAGAGAGGGGGAAGCAGGCTCCCCGCTGAGCAGAGAGCCCGATGCTGGGCTCGATCCCAGGATACTGGGATCATGACCCAAGCCGAAGGCAGAGGCTCAACCCACTGAGCCACCCAGGCGCCCCAGAACCTTTGGTGATAATAGCCTTCGATGGAAAGGTTATTCAATGGAGCAATGCCTTCGAAGAATGCCTCAAATATTTGTCAGTGTCTGATTCTGAGAATAAAGAGTTTTAAAAGTTGATGATCATGGAAGCATTGGTGAGTAAAAGAGAGATGAAAAAGGTCACATAAAGACACAAGGGACAGCAGAGGAAATGTGTGGAAGTGCATGTGTATGGACTTCTGGTTCTCTTTGAATTAGCAAGAGGAGCTTTTCCACCTCTCTCTCTGACTGTTGACCAGCTCTCTGGAAGAAAGCCATGGCTACTTCAGTTTCCGACCAGACTTTGCCCATTCCTTGGGGCTCCACTTGCACTCGGTAAAGGGCTACAGGCAGGGAGCCCCATAACATGCAAGGCCAAGAAATACTGGCTAAGATCACCCTTCAATGTCAGGGCAGGGGAGTATCATTGTGAACTTTGTGGAGTTTATGATCTGAGGGCAAGGTTAAACTTTCATCCATCTAATGACCGGGGGTGGTGGGGGAGGCCCGCAACCTGGAAGCACACAGGATGATGAAGCTCTTCCCTCTTCATTGGGAAATGAGACAAATACAGGGCATGTGCCGTCAGCAGAACTTAAAGAGTTGTGCTCTTCATCTTGGTGCATTCTCATTCATCAAATTCCTTGATGCCTTTGGGAGCTCAAGAGAAGTTTGTTGCACAAAAAGCAAATTCCTGAACATGGATGGTGGGACAGGTGAAGAGAGGTCAGAGCAAAGGTCTAGGACATGGTTACACTTTCAAGGATCAGTTGCGGTGGACACCATTATGGACTGGCGAAGAGAGTAGAGGACACACTGTATATGTTAGGGGTGGGGTGAATGGATGAGTAGTGGCATGTAAGTTGAAGGCATGAAGAAAGACCTGCAATCAAAAAAAAAAAAAAAAAAGAAAGAAAGAAAGACCTACAATCTAGAGACTTGTTGATTAGGTGCAGAGATCTTCAAATGTTTATTAGTGTGGGTTGGACCCAGCAAGAACCAGTTGCAGAATGGACACCAGTGGGGTGGGCACAGCACTCTTGTGTCACCATCTTTTGTTTTGAATTTGTCTTGTTGCATACTTTATTTGACAATGTGATATATGCTCTGGGTATCAAATTCAAAATTAAAAATTCTATACAGTTGAAATATATAAGTCTTCCTTCCATATAGACTCCCAGACAACCCATTTCTTCTCTGGAGACTACCCTAGAGGAGCTACGTCCTTTTCACAAATATTCTGCAAATAATGTGATAGGCTTTTTTTCCTCCTCCTACCCTTCCTTCCTTCCTTTGAACAATGTTAGCATGTCATATACACTCTTCTGCACTTAAAAAAATTTTTAAAATATATCTCAGAGATAGTGTTCTATATTTTTATAGTTAGAATGGCCTTTTTTTTTTACATTAGCTGCATGCTGTTCTCAGCATGAAATATGAAAATTGAGTTAATGAGTCCCCTAGTGATGGACATTTGAGTTGTTGTCAGTCCTTTGTTACTATAAGCAAAACTTCATGAGTATCTTTATACATGTCTTTGCATGCATATGCAAATACAAGATAGATTAATGAGTGGAACTGCTGGGACAAAGATTCATGAATGTTTACCTGCCATCAACAAATGCCCTCCATCTACAGGATTTATAATCTCAACGGCGATGTGTGATGGAGCCTATTCACCCACATCCTTATTTAGTACCTTTTTCCAAAAGGTGTTTCTTTGGTTGACCTGAGATGACCTCTCTTAATAGTGTTGGTTTGCTTTCTCTTAATAAGAGTGACATTGAGAATCATTTCCCCTTTTTAAGCCATTTTGATTTCCTGACCTCTGCCCATTTGTCCAGAGGAACTGTTTCAGCATTAAGGAAGTTAATCCGTTATCTGGTAACATACTGAAACAGTATTTTTAAGTCTGTCATTGATCTTTTGACTTTCCAGAGGGCCCTCTTCTATGAAACGTGTTTCATAGTGTGATTGAATTCCCTAATACTTTTGCCCTTTTGTGTTTTGTTTCATACTTACAGCTTCCAGACTGTGTGACCTGAAAAACCCTCTCAAGAATTCCTCTAGAAATGTGATTTCTGTTTCTGAAACATTTAAATCTTTGGTTTGTATGGAATTCATTTGTGAGTGTCAGGAGCAAGGAAGGAGGACCAGGCCCCAGTGCTGCTGTCTTCCCTTGTTCCCATCAGTGGTGTTGAGTACCCGCTGTGTCCTAGGCCGAGGGCAAGGCGTGGGGTGAGAGCTGGGTGGTACAGAGTCCCACGGTCCCAAAGCAAGAGCTTGCCCTCAGAGGAGATTTTGCTCAAAATATCTGTAGGACAGAGGAAAAATGATTCTGCATTTCCAGGTCTGGCTGAGAGAATTTTGGGAAACCTAGAAAAAGAGACAACAACATGAGCAGCCCAGCTACCTGGCCCAGCTCCTGCCAGTTGTGGCTTCTCAGTCTCTCTGTGTCCCTGTTTCCCTCCCCTTCGTGACCACCTTGCCAGGCCTCCTACACCTCTCTCTTGCTCTCTTTCTGGCTCTTCTCTATATGAAACCCTCGGGACTGGTTACAGGCTCTCTCTAGGGCCTTCTGCTTCTCTGGGTGGTGGGTCTCACCTGCTTCCGTGGTCTTTTCCTCACTGCCCTTCTCAGCCCTCAGGGCAGGGGGGACAACCCTGCTGGCCTCTGATGGCACACTGTCCCATGGGTGCCCCTTTCTATTCAACTCACGAATGAATCTGGAGAGTTGCCAACCCATGGCATCAGAGGCATTTTTAGAGAGTCGTTTGTGGGCAATTTTTCTTATGTTGACAATCAGCTTTTCCTTTTCGGTCACTGTCCCATTGATGTTCAAACCCTGCAGGTAGTGGTGGATGGCAGTGTCGTCCCACAGTCGCTGGTACTGCTGGAAGTTTCCATAGCGCAGGTGGAGCACTTGTCTCTCGGCAGGAGGCAGATCCTTACTGAATTCTTTCTGGAAGTAATACTCTGCCTTATCATACTGGCCAGTGATGGCATAGAGGCAGGCAAGGTCAGAGCAGGCACGGGGAAGGTTAACATTCAACTCGACAACCCTCTTAAAGTGATTCAGTGCGTGTCTCGTCATCTCCCGCAGCTCTGCTTCCTTCTCCTTTGTGGTGTACCCCCGTGACCTCTGTATCTGCCTGATTTTGGCTCTGTAGCAGCATCCGATCTGCAGATGTTGAAAGACATTGTTTGGTACTGATTCTAAAGCCTTTTTAAGTAATTCAATAGCCGTGTCTAGAGTACCTTTATTTCGGTAATACTTGGCTGCACTGCAGAGTACATCCGTGGGGCATGGCGTTTTCTTCAAGGCCTCTTCGACTAGCTTATCTCCTTCAGCTTGTTTCTGGGTCTTCTGGAGAGTCAAAGCCAGGAGAACGTGAACATACCGGTTGTCAGGATTCAGCTGGATGGCCTGCCTCAGAAGGCGAACGGTGTTCTCTGTTGGTGCTTTGTCACCCAGACGGTAGAGTGTGATGGCCAGTCCCAGGGAGAATTCTGGATTGGTGGGTTTCTTTTGAAAAGCCTTCTCAAAACACACCTTTGCCCTTTCATAATACTTTTCTCCCCATTTTAAAAGGGCCCATCCTTTTTCACAGTCAGTCTCAGGACATTCAATTCTGTAGGAGCTCGCAAACTTCTTGCAAAGATGTCCTACCTTGTCAATGTAAGCCTGTGCTTCTGGAAGCCTGCCCATGTGATAATAGACCCAGGCATAGTTTCCCCAGGTGACCAGACTTCGGATTTTGCCTTGGCGGGCCTGTGTGTGCAGGATAAACTCTTCTGCTTGCTGTAAATATTCCAGAGCTGACTTGTTCTGGCCTCGGAGGTGTTTAACATAGGCAAACAGATTGTACATGATTGCTTTGAATTCTTTGTTTAGAAACTGTACCTGGTCACGCACTCTGTTCTCCAAGTCATCTAAGGAACTTTCTTCATCATATAAATTCCAGGTAAAATGGCATTTCAGTTGTAGTAAGCTATTCTCCAGGGAATGTTTGGTGATTTCACTGGGGAAGAAGAGCAGACATTTGGGGATGTGAATGAGCGGATGGACAAAGCAACAGGTTTAGGGTGTGGCTACTTGACCACTTCTGAGAAGGCCCAAACAATGCTGGCACTCTGATCCAGAATTGTGAGAAACGAATTTCTGTTGTTTATAAGCTACCCAGTCTGTGGTATCTTGTGATAGACCCCCAAAGGGATGGAAACGATGGGATAGCCCAGAAAGAAAGGGGGAGTGGAGGAAATTTATTACCCAGCGACACCCCAAGTCCACTGGTCTTAGAGAAGGACGGGCACAGGCATTCTGGAGCTCCAGCTGCAACGGAAGGAAATTTCTCTGTAGAAATTGTTGGACAATGGTGTGGTAGGTGAGTAATAATATTTAGTGAGGTTGGTTTTTTGTTTCCTTTCTCGAGCATGGACACCAGGGTGTGAGCCTGGGCTTCTGATCCACCACAATATTCAGGGAAACTAAGAAGAAATGCTGGGCTTAGGACACCAAGAAATGAGAGGGGAATCATTTGGGGCTGGATGTGAACAGATATCCCTCAGGGGTCCTTTCGTAGGGATGGAATGTGCACAGAGTGTTAATTTACTCAGGTTGACCCACGACAGGCTTTTGGCCCTTCTGACGTGGAGCCAACAAGTGTGGCCCCACCTGTGTTACCATCTCTTCCTTTGCTGAGCTGGCTCTTTGGGCAGATTCACGAACTAGAACAGCTCCAATGCCCTCCACCCTCTACCTGGGTGGATGCTCCCTGATGCTGCGGTTCACCACCCTTTCGATTTGCTCAGTGATCACAAAGACAGTAGTCTGGTTCCTTACAGAGACAAAGGGACATCTGGAGCACAAAGACACAGGACACAAAGAGCCCACATGCAAATGCTATTCACAAAAATCAAAGGGCAAACTAGAAAACAGAAATTTAAAAATTATAAGCATGGCAATACCTAATACCTAATTTAATTAATTAATACCTAATTAAATACCTAAAGGGCTCTTTTAGTATTTGTATTTCAGAAGATACTTAGACGAGCAGGTAGTTCAAAATTCACCAACACACATATTAAAAAAAAAGTCACTGATCAAAGAAATGCAAATTAAATCAATAACATTTCAGTGCCATTAAAACTTTGGTTACAGAAAAAGATTTTGAAAAAATCACAGCTGGGCACTTTTACTTGTACATGAAGGTTTGGAACATATTTTGACATAGAACTTGCAGGGAACTGTGGCAAAACATACAAGGAGCTCTTGACATAAAAATTTGTATGTTAAGAATGTATAGAAAACCAGACATTCAGTCAGAGGTTGTGACGGCCTATAGATGTGTCCACTTGGCTAGATTATCGTGCATGGTTATCCGCTCAAACATGAACCTAAATGTTGCTGTGAAGGTATCTTGGAGACGTGATAAAGTCCACAAGCATTTAATTTTAAATAAGAAAGATTATTTTACATAACTAGGGTGGGCCTGGCTGAACTAGTCAAAAGGCTCGGGAGATAGTGCTGAGGCTTCCTGATGCAGAAATTCGGCCAGTGATGGCAGCCCTCATCATCACCTAGGCCGATTCCTTACATCATGTCTCTTCCTGTATATCTCCTGCTGTCTGCTTCTGTGCTGCACCCTGATTGCCACACAAGTCTGTGAATGAGGGATGTTCATCACAGGATGAGTTACAACTGCTTAAAACTGTAGGTGATGGTGGAAAAACATATTTGAAGGTATCATGAGACTCCCCATGGAATACATGAGACTGTTGTAGCTCCCTCCTCAGATCCTACTAGGATGACATGGTTTATGAAGGCTTCTAACCTTGAAGGAAAGGGAACACAAAGACAGCAAGATCTTGGAAACCCTGGCACAACTAGGCGAGTGGGGATTGCTTTTATCAAACACGGGAACATGGGAGAGCTAATTCTGCCAGCAGGGGGGACCCACCCAAGAAACAACCCATTGATAATGCAGAATTCCCAAAGGCTCAGGAGTTAGCAGAACCGATGTGCTGCATAAGTGTGTGTGTGTGTGTGTGTGTGTGAGAGAGAGAGAGAGAGAGAGAGAGAGAGAACACGAACTGGGGTCCCTGGGTTCTCCCGCAATAGAAAATGACCAGAAGCCAAACTGGAAGCTCCAGGCAGGTCTTACTGGGGGCTTATGCTCGAGCACAAGGCGAACACCACACAGGAAAGGGTCCTTCATGCTGGCTCCCGGAACAAACGTCAGGGAAAGATTTTAAAGAGACTGAGGAAAGAAGTGACCTCTAAGGACTGGGGGGCTGGTGTGGGGGTTACAGGGGGTAGGGATGGAGCAGAGACCGGAAGTTCCGTGCGCAGGCGCAATAGACAGACCCTGCCTCGTGGGTCCCCTCGGCTCATTAAATCTACATGGTGGGGCGCGATTTTTATGTTACAACGTGGGACACAGCTTGTCAAAGGGTCAGCGCTGGGGTCCACCTCGGAGCAGACTGGTTTGGTTCTGTCTTCGCCAGTCTTCGTGGTGGAGGCCCGTTTGGAAAGCTCCTTCCTCCTGAGTTCCCGCAAGGTGTGTTACTCCGCGGCATGGCTTCGCTGTCGGGGAGCCCCGGGGTTCCGGTCAGGATGGAGGGGACCCCCAGTCCAGTCCCCGCTCTGTCTCAGCAGGAAGACTGATAAAAAGTCAGCTTAAGAAGAAGCTGTCCCAGGGCGCCTGGGTGGCTCAGTGGGTTACAGCCTCTGCTTTCCGCTCGGGTCATGATCTCAGGGTCTTGGGATCGAGCCCCACATCGGGCTCTCTGCTCGGTGGGGAGCCTGCTTCCTCTCTCTCTGCCTGCCTCTCTGCCTACTTGTGATCTCTCTGTCAGATAAATAAATAAAATCTTTAAAATTTAAAGAAAAAAAAAAAAAAGCTGTCCCTACAGACTGGCTCCAGTCCGTGCACAGAAGGCTGAAGGAGGGCCCTGTGCAGAGGGTGAGACGGTCGGTCCTGGGCCGCGGTTACAGGCACCGCCAACCAGAGAATTAAATGAAGTTTGCGTGTGGAATGTTGAGACCACGTCTTCCCGAGTTAGTTGTAAAAATGCCGCCGCCAGGCTTACTTCTTCCGGGCAAGGGACGAGTCGCCTGTTGCGGAGGAAGCGGAGGACGTCCAGGTCACCGACATCAGGAGTTCCTTGTCCCGTAGCGTGGTGGGGTCCCCATGTAAGGACGCCCCTTGCAGGAGCTCCAGGCTCCCGAAGGGCTCTTGAGCGTTTCTCTCACAGTCATGAACGGGCATCAGGGAATCCCCAGACATTTTAGGAAAGCCTCCCACCTGCAGGACAGTGGCGCGAACAGGCAGGTGGTAAAAGTGTCCCGAAGGGAGCAGAAGACTTAAAACAACAAGAACAGAACAAATAAAGGGTCATTGATAAATAGAGATACGGGAGAAGACGCTGCATCCATGGAATAAAAGAAAATGCTTGGAAAAACTCCCAAACATTTAAAGAACATGGAAGAAGTCTTGGAAATTAAAACAATTAAATTGGGTGGAAAAACTCAAAAGCTTATGATTGAAAGGACAAATGGTAAGAAAAAAAAATTAAAGGGACAGACTTGGAGGACCAACATCTGAAATAATATGAATTCTAGAGGGAACAGGGAAAGGAAAGGGAGAAAGAACATTCTAGAAGAATGCGGCAGAGTTTCCCCTGAATGGAAGGCTGTAAGTTTCCGCGTGGTAAAAAGAAACTTTAGGGACGCCTGGGTGGCTCAGTTGGTTGGACGACTGCCTTCGGCTCGGGTCATGATCCTGGAGTCCCGGGATCGAGTCCCGCATCGGGCTCCCAGCTCCATGGGGAGTCTGCTTCTCTCTCTGACCTTCTCCTCGTTCATGCTCTCTCTCACTGTCTCTCTCTCAAGTAAATAAATAAAAAAAAAAATCTTTAAAAAAAAAAAAAAAAAAAAAAAAAAGAAACTTTAGCCCCTTTCGTCAGACATCTTAATGAGGCTACAGGGGGAGCAGTTGCTCTCCGAGCTTTGCGATGCCACCCGAGGATGAGAAGAAGAAAGATCCTGGGAAGCTGGCCAAGAAAGACAAAGATCCGGGGCACAGACCTGGGGGTGAGGCCAGAAACAAGTGGTGCAAAGGCAAAGCTCGGAACAAGCTCAATAACCCAGTGTCATTTGACAAAGCGACCTATGACAAGTCTGTGCGGAAGTTCTCATGATAAACTTAGACCTCCAGTAGCTGTCTCTGAGAGACTCAGGATTCCTCCGCCAGGACAGCCCTTCGGGAGCTCCTTGGTCAAAGACTGAGATTAAACTGGTCTCAAAGTCAGAGCTCAAGTCGTTTACACCAGAAACACCGAAAGTGGAGGTGTCCCAGGCGCTGGTGAAGATGCTTGAACATGTCCTACCAAATGTACATTTTGAGGAATAAAACTTTATTTAAAAAAAAAAAAAAACAAAACAAAAAACCTCTTACCAAGTATGTGATGATAAGCTTTTAGAACACTACTGAGCAAATTCTATAGTTCCCCGGGGGAAAACAATGTATATAACACAACAAGAATCCAAATGCTGTTGAACATCTGAACAACGATGAGAAAAGCGAGAAGACAATGGAGAAATGCCTTCCAAAAACTGTGGAAAGAGAATTTTAAATTTAGAATTCTTAACATAACCACATAATCATTTAAAATGCAAGTAAAGAGTGAAGACCCTTTCATACACTAAAATAAAAAATTTATGTTACAGACACTTGCTCAGGAAGCTGAGAGGAGATGCCCCCTCAAAATTAAGAGTAAGCCCAGGTAGTAAATAAAGAAGTAAGATTTAAAAAACAGATGAGCTGCAAGAGAGGCTCTTACATAAGATGCAGGGGAGAAGGAAATGCTCCATACTTCCCCCACCAACCTGGAGAACAGCCAGTGTAGACAGGAGTAGCTCAAAGGTCCTGTGAGTGATCACCACCGAAACACGACAATGGCAGCCTGCCTCAGGTTTGAAAATACGGAAAGGAGCTTTGTTCAACTAAACTAGAGGCTTGGGGCTGAGATGGTGTTAAGTGCTTAGAAACAGAAGAAAAAGAAACAAAATAAAAGAAAAGAAAACCACTTTTGTTTGTTGTTTCCTTTAGCTTCAGAAAAAAATGAAACAAAATACAAAAAAGAAAGCTCATGGTAGATAGAACAAAACAAGCCTCAGCTGTGAATAGGGTTTATGCGATTGTAATAATCCAAATTCTGAATATTGATCCAGCCAAAGTCACAAAATGATATTGGGAGGGGAGGATGTAGGGGAGAAGGTGTGTAAGTGTGAGTGTGTGTGTGTATTGGGGAAGGGGTGTTGTGGTGGAAACAGATAATGGCTAAAATTTAAAAATCAAGAACTTCCAATACAAGCATATTATTTAAGTATATGGTTATAAATAGCACAATAGTCACTGAAAGAATTACTGGTTACCTCTGGGGAATGGGAAATATGGTTGGGGGTGATGGCTGCTGTTTCGCCGACTTTGTAGATGATGTTGACTATTTAAGTGTTGTGAATGCATAAGTTTGATTATAAAGTAAGGAATCCGGAAAGAAGGAGGGAAGGAGGGAGGAATCGAAGAGGGGAAAGAGAGAGGGAAGAAAGAACAAAGGGAAAGAAGGAAGGAAGAAATAATGATACATCCATATTTTGCAGCATTATTGAAGCCCTCGAAAATCACTGAAAGATTTTACTGATGACACTCACAATATGATGTTAAGTGAAAATATAAGATGAAACTGTATGGAATCTATATATGGAATCTATACTTTCAACTTTGAAAAGATTTCTCCCCAAATCTATTTACTCAAGTGTGTGTGTGTGTGTGTATATATACACATACATATATATATGTGTACACACACACACATATATATGTATGTATGTGTATATATATATATCTCCAATGTTGAAATAGTTTATTTCTGGTTGGTTATATAAGAGACGACGGCATTTTCCCCCTTAGCTGGGATTTTTCCAAAGTTCTTTAGTGTGCTCATAGTATCTTTATCTTGAAAAAAGACCTTCATGAGCCTAGTTGGTTTTTGTTTGTTTGGGTTTTAAAGGTCATTGAAGATTAAAAACAAAACAGAAAAGGAAAGTGTGGGTACTGGGAATGATGGAGCCCCAATTTCTCTGAAGGCTCTGGGGAACCTCAGGGATGTGAATTCTGGTTTAGTGCCTGACTGCAGTTCTTTGGAAAAGAATAGTTCAATCCAGCCCATCCTTTAGTCAGGCATCCAATGCTGAGCTTATAAAGAGTACGCTTCCCTTAAAAATTCTGATTAAATAGCCCCAAGCTCCTGACTTTTCCTTTCAAATGGAAAACAGGAAGACAAAAGCTTGTAAGAATATTTCTGCCAGGTTGGCATCCTGAGCTGATGAAAATTTGCCTGAAATGGAATGAAGTAAACTTGCCCCTCCCCCTTCCCCAATGCCTCCAGTGCCTTTTCTTCCCTCCTCCAGCCTCTGGCCACGTCCTGGCTAGGATTTCTTTTAAAAGCTTCTACTGGGGAGAAAGCCTGTGTGTGTCTGAAAAGTGCTGCAAAATTTAAAATACCTGCAATGATTATTATCTAGATGTAAGGTATATTAAATATTTAAGCCGGCGCTGAAATCTAGCACTTATAGAAAATTTTGTCTTGACATTTTTCAAAGACACCAGACACAATTTCAAGAGATCAATGCAAGATAAAACCTTTTACCTCATGGTGGGAGGCTTTGGGCTGCCCAGCTGTCCTGCAGTGTTCTGGAAGGGCTGATTTGCTGCTCCGAAATCTGCCTGAGCTGGAAGCTGCCTTGTCCCCCTGGGCAGCCTAGTAGTCTTTAAGCCCACGTGATTGATTAACTAAACCTTTCTTGCCATTTCCAAAGATCAGGCGTTCTGGAGAGAAGGAGCAGAGTATTTTCTGCACCTCACTGAACTCTCCTGCACCACCTACTGGGCACCAAGGAACCAGATCTCTTGCACAACTTCTGAGCACCATGATAACATCCGTAGCTGTTACAGACCATAGCACGCCCTTAATGAATTCACTGCCCTAACCCCTTTAAAAATCTCTGGGCCAGGCAGACACCTTGGAGTTGACCTTTGGACAAGAGTCCACCTACCACCTTCTCCCCAGGTGGCTAGCCAAGAGTGTAAAGCTCATATTCCTTTCCATTAAAAATTCCCACCTTAAGTACTGGCTTTTGGAGCAAGGGGCAGCCTGAGGAAGAGAAGCACAGCGTTGCTAACGAGGGTTACCTCTCTGTGCTTGCACATCTGAATGGAATGTATCCTGGCAAGTGCAACTGGCTTTCAGCCATGCTGGTTTCCTGTTGGGGGAAAAGGAGACATGACCAAGGAGAGCTTTGATCTTTCCAACTGGAAATTCAACTGGGACAAAATGTTTTTGAGAAAGCATATGTGAAGATGTTCAAGATGGAGGAAAATTTCCTGGAGGGAGGACGCGACCTGTAGCAGTCAGAGAACTAGAAATCGCACTGACCACTGCGCCCATGTGTCTTCAGGAAGCCATGGCCACGGTCAGACCACTGACTAATACTGACGGTGAAGCTCTGCTCAGCACTTTGTAGGACTCATCTGATTTACTCCGTTTGACCCCCACGTGAGAGATGGCCATTTAGCAGATGAATAAGAGAACACTCAGCCTGCTTATGGGTCATGCCCAGGGAGGCTAGTCCAGATCTGTCTGACTCAAGGACCTCACTTGTTTAATTGTGGGGCCTATGAGCAAGGAGTCTCTTGATCTAAAGATCTCAACTACATGATTCTTGAACTAAAGATCTCAACTACATGGTTCATTTATACACTGCTGACAGGAGCAGAAGTTGGTTCAGCCATTATGGAAAACAGTATGAAGCTTCCTCAAAAAATTGAAAATTGGGGGCACCTGGGTGGGTCCGTTATCTCTCTATCTGATTATTTATCTACCCATCTGTCATCTTTCTCTCTGTCAGTCTGTCTGAGAATCTTTTGCTCAGACTCGAGAAATTCTTTCAATAGGTTACTGGCCATCTTTATCTGGGATAATCCTGAGGTAAGAGTTAGGAAACTTCAGCCTTGTGAGCCAAATCCATTCCTCTGCTTATTTATGTATAGTCCTCAAGTTAAGAATGCTTAAAAAAAATTTTTTTTTTACAATTTTAGGGTTGTAAACACACACATACATATGCACACACAGAAAAATATGACAGAGACCATTTGTGGCCCTCAAGGGCTAGAATGAGAATTATCTACGATCTGGCCCTCTGCGGAAAAAAAAAATTGCTGACCCCGATTATAAGTGAACTCAGTAAGTCTAAAATGGAATTTATCTTTCTCCCCAAACTCCTCTTCTTCTAGTCCCTATATTCATGAAAGACCCCATAATTTGCCCAATTATGCTGCCTCATGGATGAGTAAAGATCCAGGGGAATGTTTTATATTTACTGCATGCCATGTCCAGATTTGCTTAGAGGAAAGTTGCTACCATTAGGACACGCTTTTCTCCGTGGGCTAACTTCTTCCGTCTTCTCCAGCCTCTTCAGTGAGCCCCGGGGCAGCTGGTTGGCCTGGTGCATAGGACATGGCCTGTCTTCAGAGTTTACTTCTTGTGGCTGGAAGCTGCTATGTTGCAGATGTACCAACTATTTTTTTGTAGGAGTTCACTCCTTTCTTAATTCTCTCTGGAAGTAGCCTCTTGCTTTTCCACACTTCACTGTCTCCATGTACCTATGAGCCAGGTGTCAGTAGGCAGCAGATATTCTCATTGGACTCAGCAGCTGCCTTTAAAGAATTTGGACCACTATTGGAAACAACATGGAGTTTCCTTAAGAATTTGAAACTACCACGTGATCTGGCAATTCCACTTCCCAGTATATATCTGAAGGAAAGGAAGCCACTCTGTTGAAGAGCATTACTTACAACAGCCAAGACGTGGAAGTAACCTAAGTGTCCGTAGATGGATGAATAAGAAAAAAAAAATGTCGTGTATGTATAGTGGAATATTATTCAGTCATGAAAACAGAAATGTTGCCATTATGCTAAGTGAACTAAGAGAAAGACACATACTGTACGACTTCACTTATATGTGAAATATTAAAAAAAAAAAAAAACAACCAAACTCATAGAATAAGGGATCAAATTTGTGGTTGCCAGAGAGACAGGAGTCTTGGGGAGTTGGGTGGTCATATGTGCAAGCTGCCGGTTATCAGATAAATGAGTACTGGGGATGTAATATACCACATGACCACAGATAACAATGCAGTGTGGTACATGTGAAAGTTGCCAAGAGAGTAGGTGCTCATCACAAGGAAAAAAAATGTTTTGTAACAAAAGTTTTTGTGAGGTGATGAATGTTAATGTGATAACAATTTCACAATATGTAGGAATGTCAAGTCGGTAGGCTATATACCTTAAACAGGGTTGTCAATTATATCTCAATAAAAAAGGAAGGAAAAAATAACAGTAAAATACCTTATTGGAAAAAAAAAATTGATAGCACACATTAGAGCCTGTACAGTTTATTCATTCCTATAGGCTTTTGCGTTTTGAACTTGTTTGGCTTTTTCCCTAGAGTAGTTTTAGGTCTGGAAAACCAGGTAGGCTGTTTTTGGTAAAAATTCATAAACCTTCTATAAGTAATTCAGAGCTTTTTCCAGATTTTCTGTTCTGTGTCAAGCTTTGCCTGCACTAGAAAGTATGGAGTTTGCATCAAGACCTCTATTAATGACCTCTGTACTCTTTCTTCATGCTTCTTCTGAAGTTTCAAGGCCAAAATAATTTAAGGTATTATTGGTTAAGATTCAGCTCCAAGACATTTCTCAGGAAATGGAGGGATTTCTCTGTTGGTCGTCTCTCTCGTTCTTTGTGGTTTGGCTAGAATTTCTGGTCTCCAACCCAGGGTCATGGCAGGACTTTGGTTTTTGCCATCTGGAAATGGCATCTGAAAATCTGCATCTGGAAATCTGAAATCCTTCTTGAAGATGCGAGCCTCCTTCACTGTCATTTTGCCCTGGGTTCCACCACCTGCCACTCAGAAAGTTAATCCCCAGATGTTTTCCAGAACTGTCCCCCAACCTCATGGCTGCCTAGGGCCTCCCCATACCCTACATCCATCCTCTTCTATGGAATAGGCTCTTTCGACTATTCACCGATGAGCAGACTCTCACCAAACTAAGCAGAAGGGAGGAAGGTGGAATATGTCATAGAAGGGAGAAGGTGGGACAGCCAGGTTTCTGTTCATCCCTAAAATCTGGAGTCTCAGATGAACACATCATACCAAACAGACTCTCATGACCTGCGAGGTTTGAACAATTCTCATCTTCCCTCCTTTTATTTAACTGCTCTACTTCTGGTAATGCAGCCAAAATGTCAGGACATTTTTCTGGGACCTATCATCTTCATACCAGCTGATCCTTCACACATGCCATGTTCTTAAGTGTATTTGCATATGAGCCGCAGTAAAGCAATTGTCGATAAAAATCTTTTCCATTCTGTTTCCATTATATATTCTTTAAGAATATATTTTATTGGGGCGCCTGGGTGGCTCAGTGGGTTAAAGCCTCTGCCTTCAGCTCAGGTCATGATCCCAGAGTCCTGGGATCGAGCCCCGCATCGGGCTCTCTGCTCAGCAGGGAGCCTGCTTCCTCCTCTCTCTCTCTGCCTGCCTCTCTGCCTACTTGTAATCTCTGCCTGTCAAATAAATAAATAAAATCTTTTAAAAAATTTTTAAATTAAATTAAAAAAAATAATATATTTTATTTATTATACTTCTATTTAGGGCATATTTATATATTCTTTTAAATGATATTATATATGAAATTTAAAATTAATATTTTATATTATGCAATATAATACATATGTGTAAATACACTACTATTATAGCAATATTTAAATATAACATAAATATAATACAATAAAACTATATCAATATATTGTTAGTATTTATATTATCATAATATATTTTCTGCATAGTAGTAAAAGTGATATATTCTATCACATGTCATATTCTACATCTATATAATTTGTGTGTCTGTAACTGTAATATATATTCTATGTGCTTCTAGTATTACTTTTTTTAAACCTATCTTAAGACTTTATATTTTTCAATTATATTTTGTGAGATGTCTTTCTTTTTCAGAGCATCAAGACCTATTTGGAGCCTGTCTATACTTTTATTTTTGGAGCTAATATTCCAATCTAACATAATGCATTTGTCTAGTTCTCTAGCCCTGAAGTAAAATAGGGCAACACTCTAGCTGTGTGTCTTTGGGAAAGTTACTCAACCTTTCTTTGCCTCTGATTCTTCAAGTATTCATTTGTATAAGGCTTAAATGAAATAAACCCCAAAAAACCCCAAGGATGGTGCCTGGCAAATTGTCAGCCGCTGATAAATGGGAATTGCATTTTATTAATGCATGGCTATTCATTGGGCACCCTCCACACCTCCCTGACACACCCAAGCAGAGAGAAATTGATTCCTTCAGTATTGTCTGTGGACCTCCTGGACACAGTGATCAATCCCAGCTATTCTTGTTTTGGACTTTAGTTTTGGAGTCAGCCCAGCGTGAAAATTTGCTTTTCAGAAATTTTATATAAGGAGGGCATGAGTCTTGTCCCCTCTTCTTTCTCTTCCCGCCTGGATAGGACATTGTTGGAAGTGAGAAAATACAATCACCCTCACTCTGGAAAGAATCACTCTTTGTCCTGCTGTCATCGTCTTGCTGGTCTCCCTGAGACTCTTGGCCTAGAACCAAGAGATTCACACAAAGACTTATTCCAACCGAGGAGAGGGGAATTGAAGGAAAGAGGCAGGGTTGGATGACATATCCTCAAACCATCAGTGTGCTATGTCCTGTCCCCACATGGATGCAGCGCTCTGTGTGTTGGAGTGACCTTTGTAATTCAGAGACTGGGACTCTTAAAAACAAAACAAAACCATAAGGGGGAGCCCTGTTCCCATAAGGAGAGTGGGAAGCGACTGTTGCATAAGAACAATGGTACAACAGGCGGAGGGAACTTTACCGGGATGAGGATGGCACCCCTGGGGCCTGCTCAGTCCCAGCGCCAAACCCGATCTCGTGATCGCGGGCAGCAGAGCGCATTCTAAATGATTTCTGCCATTTACAAATGATCACCAGTAACTGATCAACAATTGTTCCCTCTGTAGGGTCTGTACTTTTCTCAAAAGCTGAGGGAAAATTCAGGAAAACTGAACTTGGAATACATATTTTTTCTGTCCATCTGTCCATCTGTCCATTTCTCTTCATTCATTAACTCAGTATTTATTGAGTTTCAACCATGTGTAAATACCTTTAATACTTGAATGTAATACAAATAAAAGCAAAGATAGCTAACATTAATTGATCCTTAGCCATGGGCTAGGAGTTATTTTAGTTCTTCTGCATATACCATTGTGTTTTTTCTCTGAAACAGCTTTATCATATATATTGTGATTATCCCCTTTGTAGAGATCAGGAAACAGGCTAAAAGAGATTAAATACTTTGCATAAGACCTCTTACTCCCAAGCAAGCTAGCAGCCAGAGCTTAGCTTCAGTCCTGTGGTCTGGCTCCAGAACCAGAACAGGGGGAGAGGAGGTGAGTGAGGACCTATGGAATAAAATTTAAGGAGGCACTTGATCTCTACACATTGCACCTGCACTTGTATGACCTTAAGTGTGAGTGTCTCCTTAAATGATGTGCTCTAGCAGCCCCACTCCTCTTACCCTACCTTGTCTGAGCCCCATCCAGCATCTCTATTCTCAAAAACTGCCCTTTGCAGATTAACATTCTCTACACAGTTACACTCTGGTGTAACTAGTGACTCATCATTTGCATGCAACACCCAGTGCTCATCCATCACATGCCCTCCTTAATGCCCGTCACCGGGTTACACCATCCCCACCCACCTCCCCTGCAGCAACCCTCAGTTTGTTTCCTAGAGTGAGCAGTCTCTTATGATTTGTCTCCATCTCTGTTTTCATCTTATTTTATTTTTCATTCCCTTCCCCTATGTTCACCTGGGGAAACACACAATAGGATATTTGTCCTTCTCTGACTGACTTATTTTGCTTAGCATAATACCCTCTCTTTGCATTTGTCTTTTTAACAGAGAGAAAGGAGAATACCAGTGTACTTTTAAAAATCCATTCATTTCGGGGCACCTAGGGGCCTCAGTGGGTTAGGCATCTGCCTTCAGCTCACATCATGATCTCAGGGTCCTGGGATGGAGTCCTGCATTGGGCTCCCAGTTCAGTGGGGAATCTGCTTCTCCCTCTCCCTCTGCCTGTTCCTCCCCATCACTTGTGCACTCTCTCTCTCTCTCAAATAAATAAAAATAAAGTCTAAAAAAAAGAAATCCGTTCATCTCAACCTTAGTCCTTCCTGACCACACATAAAATTCCTTCCCAAAGATTTCCCTTCACAGACCTTCTACGACTTTCTTTTGCATTCAGATTTTGTCCCCAGCTGTTTCTTTCCAGACAGTCAGTCTCATTTAGGACAAAATTACTTTCTTTTACCTTCAGCAAAAACGTATTCCCATTCCTTACACCTGTTGTACAAGTACAGAGTTGCTTCCCTTATTCTTATCAGTCTTAAGTACATTTAGCAGAATTTTAGCTCTTAGAAACCCTAGTCTCCAGTGAAAACTAAGTAGTAACCAATTCTGAGTTGTCATGTGGGAATTCTTTAGATTGCAAATTTATGAATCATCTAAAGCACAAAGCGTGTTTTCCCACAGACCAAAATACCTTAGTTTCTTTGCACTAAGTCAGAAGTGCAAATGGACTTTTTCTCTCTTTCAGTGCCCAAGGACCTGTCCTTGGAATGCCTTTTAATCCACTGGAGACAATTCAGAATACAAAGTTTAGGAAAGGATTGAGGTCCTGTAACACTGCGTGGCCTCAGTAGAATCTATCAGTTAGATCTCCTCTGCAGGAAACATGGGCAAATAGACAAAGGTACCTGAGATCCAGGCCTTCAGGGCTCTAAACCAGGAACTGGACCTAAGAGCTTCCTCTTAATAGGATCCAGGCTGCTGGAGGAAAAACAAGCCATCCCTAAGGGGACTCTGACTCACGGAGTGAGTCAGCTCAGTACTGCTTTCTGCTGGCTCCCACTCAAGGTCTCCTGGCCAGAAGCTCCTAGACCAGAGATGTTGAGGCGCTCACATGAGACCAACAAGGAGGAAAGCTCCCACAGGAGTCTTAAGATTGGCAACTGTGCTGGTGACTTAGGCGGCTGTCCTGTGTCCAACAGATGACTTTGTGTAAGGACACAAGTAAAGAGAGGGCATCAAGTTTCTGGGTCTTATTACCATTCCAGCCAGGGTACTAACTTCCAGGCAAGTATATACATGATGTAATATATAATATAATATAATATATTTATATATATGAAGCAAAGGAAAAAGGGAAAAACTTAAATTTCCTTACTGCCTACTGCCCACTGACAAGTCCTTGAAACAGAATGACTTTCCTCTAGGAACTCAGCTACCTTGACGATGTTGACACTTTGCTAAGGGCCATAACGTCCCAAGATGAAACCGAAAGCATCCCTCAAGCAGTAAAAATTGTCCAGACTAAGAGCTCCAGTCGCCCGGAGCACCCTAACCGGTGTGAGCTTAAACCCAGACTCATGCCTGCACAGATGGACGGTGGAGTGAGCGGTTGTCTCTACCTCCCTATTAACGCTAAAATCTCCACCCAAGGAGGGGCACAAGCTTATTTACATAACATGCAATGTATGTATTTTTGTTTTTTTAATTTATGGGTTTCAGTATTTTCTCAATTTTCAGTATATTCTTTTTCAAATAAGAAACACAAAAGAAAAATATGGGTTTTGTTTTTGTGTTTGTCTTCCCAGAGCACTCACTTCTGAAGAGGATGTAGAAAGGCCTCTGGGGAGGATGCAGGTAGACCCATCACTGAGAACTGACTTCTGAGAGTTGGTCACTAAGCCTAGCTAGACCCCTAGTAGGGAAGCCTGAAAGCTCCCTCCAGCCCTCTAGGGTCTGTTAAAATTGCCTTTCTAGAAAAAGCTCTTGACGTAGGTTTTGGCAATGACTTTTTGGGTTTGAGATCCAAAGCATGGGCAAAGAGCCAAAATCAGCAAGTGGGAGTACGTCAAGCTAAGATGCTCCTGCATGGCGAAGGGAACAATAAGAGGCAGCCTATGGCAAGGGTCAAAATATTTGCAAGCCATATATCCAAAATATATAAAGAACTCATTCAGCTTAATAGCAAAATAATTTTTTATTAAAAATTTTTTAAAAATTTTATTAAAAATTTAAAAAAAAATTGGGTAGGGGACATGAATAGACATTTTTCCAAAAAAAGATGTACAGGCAGTCAGCAAGGACATGGAAAGGTGTTCAGCATCACTCATCATCAGGGAAATACGAATCAAAACCACAACAAGAGGTCACCTCGCAGCTGCTAAAATTGCTCTTGTAGAAAAGTGAGAACAGATGCTGGTGGGGATGTGGAGGAAAAAGGGAATGCTGGTGCGCTGTTGGTGAGAATATAAGCTGGTGCAACCACTATGGAAACACTATGGGGGCGCCTCAAAACATTACGGGGAACTGCTTGGGGCGCCTGGCTGTCTCAGTTGGTAGAGCATGTAACTCATGATCTCAGGGTCCTGAGTTTGAGCTCCACCTTGGCAGTAGAGATTACTCAAAAATGAATGAGTGAATGAATGAATGAATGCATGAATAAAAGAACTGCCACGCTGAGGCGGAGAGAGACTCCGGGCTCCAGCCCCTTTCCATCCCAGGCTCCCCTTTGCTCCTGCGAAGGCCAAGAAAAGGAGCAATAGCCATCCCCTTTGACTAAAATAACAAGTCATTTCTCCTGCTGAGACAGAAGAAAAAGACCAGATGCCCGTCCTGTTTGAATAAGAAAAGAAAGAGAAACAGCCCCCAGAGATGATTTAGCACTCTCGGGAGACAGATTATACTGCCATGTGAAAGGGCCATTTGGCCTTGAGAGACTAGGAAACTGCCCTGGCCTTGAGAGACCGAGAGAAAACACCCGCTACCATCCCCCATTGCCTGTAACCATAAAAACTCACTCCTAACCCTGTCAGGTGCTCAGTCTTTGGGAAGGACCCCACTGAGCCCGCTAGCGTTAATAAAGCTGTGTTCTCCCATCACTCTGTGTGCCGTCTGGGTTTCCTCGGTCACCTCGGATTTTCCGCAACATTGTGACCCAGCGGTCCCACTTCCGAGTATATATCTGAAGGAGATAAAGCTATGTTCCAAAGAGGTACCTGCATCCCCATGTTCATTGCAACATTATTCAAGATAGCCAAGGCACGGAGAAAACCTGCTGGATGAGTGGATAAATAAGAGTGATATTCCTTAGCCACAAGGAAGAAGGAATTTCTGTAACTTGTGACAACATGGATGGACTTTGAAGGCTTTGGGCTAAGTGAAGGAAGTCAGAGAAAGACAAATACTGCCCAACCTCTCTTTTATGTGAAGTCTATAAACATCCAACGTGGAGCCAGAGAGCGGGGAGCTAAGGGGCGTGGGAAATGGGGAGATGTGGTCCAAGAGCACAGACTTTGAGTTGTAGGATTAAAGAAGTGCCAGGGTGTGTGACTATAGTTAATCCTGGGTTGTATCCCTGAAGGTCACTTTGAGAGTAGAGCTTTAATGATCTCACCAGAACAACAATAAAATGGTGATTACATAAGGGGAGGGATCTGCTAATTAAACTTATTGTAGCAACCGTTTCCCAAATATGTACCTGTATCAAGTCATCTGGCTGCATCCAAAGCTACACAATGTTCTGTGCCAAGTATGTCTCAGGAAAGCTGGAAAGAAAGTAAATTGTCCCGGCAGAGGTCACCTGATCTCCTCCTTCAAAAGCCAGCGAAGGACCACTCAGCTTCTCTTGCCAGCCCCTGCGCACAGGAGAGGGGGAGGCTGCGGTGTTCTGGGGGTGCGAGCTGCACCAGGAGCAGATAGGAGGAGGTACAGGCTGGTGAAGGGCCCACATCCTGCCCCCCATCTCAGGGAACCCAGGCTTTTCTGAAGCAGTTTACTCACACTTTTCTAGGTCCCTTGCCAGCATGTGGGACTGGTCCACAGGCAGTTCCTTTACACAAGGGGTAGGGCCCACCGAGGAAGGACCTCTGTTAACTTGCATCTGTGGGGTCGTCCTGGGGTTCCAGAAGCGGGGCCTGGTGAGCAAGGCCAGAGCCCTTCTCAAAGGGCTACCCAGAGCAGCGTTTCTGTGGAGGGACAGTGTGGGATGGGGCTGCCAGACTGGTCCCAGCCTACCTGTTTGCAAAGACCCAGTTTGTTTGTATGGACAGGGGACCCACACAAATGTTTGCCTAGGGCCCGCGCAGCCCAGGGATGGCCCTGCCTCAAAGGCAGGTATGTTTATGATCACCATTTTATAGGTGAGAAAACGGAGGCTTCAGGAAGCCAAGAAATCCTCACCCATATCCCCCAGGAGAGTTGAAACTTGCATATTGCCTTTGACGTGGCTAAGCACAAGCTCTTAGCCATTCTGTGACCCTGTCCTCTTCCTTTTCTGATTTCGGCGTATGCTCGCCCTCTGCAAATGCTCCTACCAGTGGAGGCAGGGTGGGGGAGCCCTGTGATTTCCCCCGCTCTGCCTGGCACATTAGGTAGCTGAGAAACTGCAGTCCTTGACTGAAAGACTGGAACATTCCCCCACAATTAAAGTCAACCCGGTGAGATTCCTGATCACCAAGATTCCTAGCTGCCCCAGGAAGGGAGCCACTCCTGGGTCAGTAGAGGCCTAAGAGGCTAAAATGTTCCCAGCTACAAAAAACCTCCCAACTCCTAGGTCTGAGCTGGCTGAGAGAGAACGAAGGGGACAGGAGGGCCGAGTGACCCCAGGGTTATGCTAGAAATCCAAGAAAAAAGGATACCCTTTATGAGGTCCAATCCTGGAGATGTGTTTTGTAATTCAAGTATATTAGCCACATTTTATGTTAATTATTTTTATTGATTAAAATTCACTAAATTTTACCAAGTCTTGGAAGGAAGGAAGGAAGGAAGGAAGGAAGGAAGGAAGGAAGGAAAAAGGAAGGGAAGCTTCCTTCTTTCCTTCCTTCCCGAAACATTTATTGAATGCATGTGAGGAACCACTCCAGGCGCTGAAGGTACAAAAACCAAAATCTCTATATGAAGCGGATATTCTAATGGGAGCAAATACGTAAAATGTTTTGAATACTAATATTACTAAGGAAAAGTTACAAAGCAATGTGTGTATCTTATTTGGACTTTTAGTCAAATGTGTTGACTGTAACAAGACATCTTTGAGACAACAGGGGACTTTGGATGTAGACTGGTGTGTGATAGATTTATCAGAGCAGTGCAGCGGAAGCCTGCTGGGCCTATGATACTGTTGGTTTATTACGGCCAATCATGGCGTGGTTGTCTCTCTTTCTAAAATGTAATTACTTCAAGATGCAGACTGAAATATTTATAGAGATTGCAAAAATGTTGATTTTTGATGTTGGATAAAATTCCTGTGGAAGGGCCTTTCTACTTTTACTTGTGTATTTGAGAACTTCTGTTATACAGTTTTGGATAGGAGTGGCAGATAAGACATGCAAAGGATGTGGTAAGATCCAATACGTAGACTGAGGGACTAACCATGTGGTGTTTTAGCAAAGGCTTGAATGGGATGTGGAAGAAGCTCTATGAATGTTCTCTGAATGTTCCAGAAATAGGAGCTTGTGGAGAGCTATGAGGTGGGAACGTTTTATCCCAAAGAGACCGGGCAAAACTATAAGAAATGAAAATAGGACAACCAGCTTCCCATCAGCTTTATAGATATTAGTAATGTACTTTATTGTGTGCTATGCAACAGAATAATATCACGTAGTTGCACAAGCCAAATAGGTTGTGGCATCATTTTGAGACCAATCCTTCTTTAAAGAAAAAGGAGTTGAAATTTTGAGTGTAGACATTGTTGGGTCAGTGTGCTCCAGGAGTGCAGGAGGAACAATAGAAATGACCGGTGGCTCCGGAGTGGAGGAAGAGCAATGGAAATGACCACCACGGGGTCTCACCGCCAGAACCCCCGCAGGGTCTCGCCTCCTCCGTCTTCTAGCCTACCCCCCCACCCCTGCCTTAACCCTTGACTCTCCCGCCAAAAGGATGTATGCCCAGGTGACGTCTCCATCAGCTCCCTCCCAGCGCGACTTCCCCCACTCTGCTTTCCAGAGTCGTGGAACCTCACCCCGAGGGTGCCCATCTCCTCCCGGCACAACTTTCTTGGCTCCCCTTCTCCTGAGCCCTGAAACTTCACCAGAAAGTGCCTTTAATAAACCTTGCCTTGCACCCACTTCGCCTGGTGTTGTGTTTATCTCGCCTATAAAACCTTACAGACATTACAGCTCTTCAAAAGTCAAAAGTTATGGCCGATTTTCAAACTTAGAAAAGGCCACCGAAGTATCCTCCTATAGGTTTTAACTTCTAATAAGGCAAACATTATTTGCTATAAACGAAAAGCTCTTTGGGGTCCTTTGTTTATAAAAGACTAAGGTATTTTTGAGACCAAAAAAAAAAAAAAAATCAGAAAATCATTGTGGATTATCCCCCAGCCTTGATAGATCCCTTTCTTCCTAGGATCTCACACTGAGCTATTGTTTTGGAATTCTAAGAACCAAAGAAATTTCCAGGTTGGCCCTAGGCCATTGACCCTTATAGCTCAGGAAACTTTTCAATGACCTGAGGGACTGTGCCAAAATTAACTGTTTCCCCCCTGGTTTTAGTCTGTTGGTTATTAATTTCCTTTTTCTTTCCCTCATTTTTTTCTTTATCTTTTTCATTCTAAAATTCTCTTTCTTTTTTCCTTCCTCCTATTCATGTCTCTCTAGTTTGTTAGTATTTATTTATTCTTGTCTGGCACTGTGTTTTGATTCTGTCATAAATTTCATGAGGTGAACTTTGAACTGATTGGGACGAAACTTCTCAGCAGCTTTTCCCAAATGTAAGCTAACCTTAGGACACCTTGAGCTCCAAGCACAGTAGCATATCCAACATGCTTTGGGGCCTCTGGCTGTCTCTGCTGAGGAGGGACTCAGATCCACAAAGTTCTCCTCAAGACCACTGGCAAGGGTGGCTCAGCCATGGTGAAGTTGGTCCAGCACATCCTGACCCGCAAGGTGTCAGCCATGAAGATCACTGATGACACTCAACACCTCCAGCCTCTGGAGGAATCATGGAGGTGTGGATCAACCCAACAGACTGAAATATTTCAAGTGGCAGAGCCTGAGAAAATTCTCGGTCTTGCTGGAAAGGGTGCTGGTGGAAAGGAGATGGTTGAGCTCCCTAGTGGCTGCCAGTGGGGAAGAGAAGAGGCCGAAGGCTGATGCCATCAGGTACTGTCTGTTATGCCAGCTGTCACCAGCGCGGTATTGTCCATAGAGACTTAAAGTCAGGAAACCCACTCTTGGATGTTGGCATGAGAATCAAGATGGCATCCTGGGACTTCAGTGGCCAAGTGACCTTTTACAACACGCCACATACCGTCTGTGGTAGCCCCTCTCCTGCTGCCCCCAGAACTCGTCCATGGTCAAAAGTACAACCTGGTGGGCGTATGGAGTCTGGATGTCATCCTGTAGGCAGCTGACGGATTCCTGCCTTCTGAAGGATGGAAGCTCGGGGAGCTCGGAGAGCGGGGACTGAGTAGAACCCATCATGCTGCCTCCTGGTCAGCGGTATGTGAACATCTGCTTGAGAAATTCCTCATCCTTAAGTCCAGCAAGAGAGGACTTCTGGGGTAAACTGTGAAGGCTCTGCAGATTCTTGTGGGTCCCAAACATGAGGAACTAGCGCTCTGTGTGGAGCTGCTGACTACGAGGACTGAATTTCGGCAAACTGAATTTCGGGGTGCCCGTGGCTTACACACGGAAGGAGGGACCCAGGACTCCCTGACGGGCCAGAAACCCAAGGAAGCGATGGCTACATAGATATGCTCCTGGCTTGTAAGAGATCCGAGCTGGAGGGTGACCCCACCACCTTGAAGCCTGAGCCTTCACCCACACCGCCCCCGCCAATACAGCAAGGGTCTCTGCCACTCTCAGACCTGTCCTTACAGCGACGGCCACTCGGAGCATACTCAGAGGAGCCACACAGCCGGAGGTGGCTCGGGGGACAGCACAAGCAGGCTGCCAGGCCCTACCTAGCCTGCCTGCGGGGGAAAAAAAGACACCTCCACCCGTACCTCCTGTCCCCTGCCGCCAACAGGGACCTCTCCAGCAGCTCAAATCAGAGCAGGAATTCCTCACTACATGAGAGCGCCGGCCTTGGCCAGGCCTCGGTGCAGAATGGCAAAGGCAGCCTAACCACGCCTGTGTGGCCCCATGGCTTCTGCTTCAGCCACAGTCTGCCAGTGCTCCTGCCCCAGTGCCTCTGGGCCGCACCCCATGGAGAGTACCTGTGAAGAGCCACCACCCAGGAAGACCCCAGTGTGTCCCTGCGCCTCCCGTCAACCGACAGTGTCAGCAGGGGTGCTGGAGGCCGGCAGGTGTCCACAGGAAATCCTGGCAGCCCAGATAGGGGCTAGACCCAGAGATTTTGCCCTAAAGCGAGACCCTCGCCTCTTTCCACGGCAAGGTCCACTGCTGGCAGGAGACTACTGGGAGCTTCTGCAGGAAGTTCAAGTTCAAATCTACAGGAAGAAATCTTTGTCCAAGTTTTCCCAGGAAAAAACTCCAATGAACCTGAAAAAGCAAAGAAAGAGGAAAAAACACTTGAGAAACACACGTTGTGTGTGACACAGAGTTTCCCATGGCCAAGACACACTGACAACACTTTAGGTAGAGGGCAAAGGTTCCAAGCACTCTGGGGCCCAGGATGCTGATGTGGAAGACAGGCTGGTGACCCAGGCAGACACTTGCCGGTGAGACGACTGCAGGACCCGGGCTGCCCTCCAGGACAGTCTCCCAACCCCGGGGAAATGCAAACACAGATCCTGTACCTCCTTGGCCCTCAGAGCTCTGTCTGCCAAACTGCCACTGCTGGGAGCCAGAGGAGAGGCTGCGTCCAGGTGCAGGCCACACTGCCCCCCTGGGCCAAACCGTAGCCAGGTGGGGCCTTTCCCTGGAGCGCTGACCCCCCTGCCGGCCCTTCTCGTCCTTTCGCCTGCCTTGTGGGGAGGGCAGAAGGCTCTGTGAGATAAACAAATGCAATTCCAGTGAGGACCAAAGGAGGCTGATGGCTTAGAGCTTGAGGAAGGGAGTGGGCCACCATCCCTTAATTTGGGGGGAGATTCCAGGAAGGCAGGGCAGCTGGAAAACTTCCTGGTGAAAAGGAAAGACTGTGATGTGCCCCAGGCACTTTGGACACCATCCAATCTGATGAGTCAAAGGGCCTAAGTGCAGAGCGGCTGGTCTGCAGCCCAAATCCTTCTCTTGTTCTGGCCCACTCAAAACTGGCCGCCTTTAGGGTCATTCAGAAAATGAGTCCAAGAAGCACACACACACATGGGTCCATGGAGATCCATTAGGCTCGGTGCATTGTTCTCAGTGGCCAGAGGGAACAAGTGCAATAGCTTGGAATGCAATAGCATTGGAAACCACATGTCCACATGTCTTGGACATTGGACTCCTAGAAATGTCATTGAGGTGGCAGACCTCTGACATTTCAAGGGGTATACAATATGCACGGGTCTTAGCCAGGTATCCAGATTGGTTGCAACTCCTGTCTGCCACATCCAAATTGGCCTAGTGCCGCCACCATCCCACTGGGCCAGCATGATGTCTGGTCAAATGGAGAAATGACCAGTTCTTGGCAGGCGCTGTAGTGACAGAGGACTGGAGAATTACTGATCCCTGAGCTTGGGAAGGGGAAGGGGATTTCTGGTCCTGCCAGCTGGAAGCAGATGGCTTTTGTCCATGGTCATGAACACAGAGAATACAGCACTGACCGGCTACCCACGCCAGAGAATGTGCTGATTTGCTCTAAAAATTAAAAAATGTCCGCGACAGCAGCTAACTTGGAGTGGCTGTCTCATTAAGCTGAAAATACATCAGTGTCTCCCAAATCCACCTGCCCTTTGTATAAACACAATTGAGCAATTCTTTAAAAAAGAAGAAATCAGGGTTAAGATTGAGCAATAAATGATCAGAATTCAAACCCGTCCATCTGGTTCCATCGTTAGGCCACCTTCCGGCAGCCTGAGACCTCAGGGGCTCGTAGTCACCTCAGCTTGCTACCTGTAAGTCTAGACCTGCAGCAGATTCATGAGTGGGAAGAGTTAGTCTCGCTTTTTGTCAAAAAATAAAGCAAAACAATTCACCCCCTCCCAAATCTTAAATGGATCGCGAGGTAGTTACCCAAAATAAGATCCGGTCCTTCCGCAATCATCGCACGGTTTCTGATGGAAGTCCACGTGGTAACTGGCTGTCATAGTAGCCGTTTGGCAACAATTCATTAGCCTCAACGGCTGTGCTGGGCGCGAGCCCCAGAGCCCTGACACCGGCTCGCGCTTGGCTCGGGAGCCCCGGCAGCAGCGTCTGGCGGGGCTGCGCATGGCGTGCAAACGCCCGCAGGTATTCTGTACAACAAAAACTGCATTCTCCAGCTGCCCACCGAGGGTAATAAGACCTCAGACTCTGTGGCTAAACTGCAAACGGCCATTGCAGAACGTGAAGGGCTGGGAGGGCAAAGTGCACGGTTCCATCCTGCAAGGGCAGGCCGGGGGTCCCCGTGAAAGCCACCGCACGCATGCGGGTATGGACACAGACGGGGCCCGAATTCGGACAGTGACACATACCATTCCAGGTCCCGTTCCTGGGTGTTCCTCTGTGGATACCAGCAGATCCCCCTAAAGCAAGCTTGCTTCAGCAGGGACTGTGCTCTCCTTCAGGAAGGGGCAGAGGCTTCCCAGGTGGAGAGGGCCGCGCCGGGGCGCGCGGACATCCTCCGCGCCCACTGTGGAGTGCAGCAGAAATTGCTCCAACTCTGACAACCTGAGTGTTGATCGGTTTAAAAGGATCCCCACTGCACACCATTGCCACTGAGGTGGACACCGCTCAGAAGAAAACACAAGGATGGGATAGGCTGATAACGCCAGCATAGGAGATATAAAAAAAAAATCAAGGTATGCTTGGGAAAGTTGGGACTCAGGACAAAAGATGCTGAACTTTCCACCACCCTCCACCCCTCCTGGCACCAGATGGGGATCTTAGGCTCTGGAGAGACAGAGACTATGAGAGACACTGCAGGAAATGCTGAATACAGAATGAAGGGACCAGGAGAAGAGCTTGGGAACAGAGTCCAGACCTGGAATGAGGCCACTGAGGAAGGGGTCACCAGAGATCCAGTCCCCCCTGCCTATTTTTTTTTTTTTAAATAGAGAGAGAGAGCACGTGCAAGAGCGGTGGAGATGGGGGCAGAGGGAGAGGGAGAGAGAGACTACCAAGCAGGCTCCATGCCTAGCCAGGAGCCAGATACGGGGCTCAGTCCCACGACCCTGAGATCATGACCTAAGCAGAAATCAAGAGTCAGATGCTCAACTGACTGAGCCATGCAGGTGCCCCTGAGAGACCCAGTCTCAGTTAACACCTCATTGCCTGCATGGTGGCGTGCCTGGGTTTTTGTTTTGGAAAGTTCAGTCCCATGGTGTGTGCTAATGAGAGCTAACAACTGCACCTCTGCCCACAGAAGATAGCGAGGGCTTGCAAGTTCTTAGCGCAGCTGCATGAAAAAAAAAAAAAAAAAAAAAAAAAAAAACCTCCCTTTTCCACCATCTCATTTGATTCTAGATTGGAGAAGCCAACAGCAGAAATTGAACGTAGGTGGTAGGAAAAGCCAGGGAAGGGGAAATAACAGAGCACACCCCCCTTCCGGAGGCTGAGCTCCATCTCAAAGTCTGAGGTGAAGGAGGGAGAAACTGAGGTTGGAAATGGACTGGTCATGGCAGGGATCATCAGCCCAAGGGGCTTTTGAGGGACAGGGAGGTGATTTCAAAAACAGCTCCAAGTAATAGTACAGTAATAAAACAGTAATGTTCTTCCTCCGTGTGCCCTAACAAGCTCAGCCCGTCGAACGTCAACCATCAATACGCAGATTTGAACAAGGAACAGTAAGAACAGATTAGAGAAGGTGAGGGGCAAGAAGAGTGTAGGCCTCTTCTCCTCCACACTGCAGGGTGGCCGAACTTGCACTCAGCCCCAGGTTCTCCTGCAACACCAACTGATGTGTGCTCTAGTATTGGAGAGCCTCCTTTCTCCCTGCTCTCACAGAAGCTGACAAGTCTGAAGGGCTTTGACTTTCTGAAAGTGTTGAGCTCTGACTCTTGCAGGAAGGGGATGGGTTAAGGGAATGGATGGAGGGTTAAGGAGAGATTCTAGAACATTGCCTACACAAATAAGGAGGAGGCCGGCAAATAGAAAGGCACAGGACACCTTTTAAAGCTAATGTTGCATCTGCTAGTTGTAGCTATAGCTGCTTCCTGACAGCCTGTAGATCTGTGCTCTCTAGAAATCTGTAAGTAAATTCTGCAAGATTTGCAAAGACCAATCTTATTGTATAGTTGTGAGATTGGCCCTGGAGTCGAGAACTGGCTGGAACTTAGAGTTGGCACTGCCTTCCAAGCTCCCAGGGTTTGCTGTGTAACAAGGATCCTGTGGGCCTCTGGCCCACTGTGGGCTTTCCTGGTCTCAGCCTGCCCCTTTCACTTGCCTCCTGAAGGTCCCTAGGATTTGGCCTAGTCCTTCCTTCCGTTCTCTAGAACATGCCTTCTCTGTATTGAAATGAATGGGACAGGCTAAATGTAAAACGTTCACTCTTTCTCTAACATCTCCTCCAAGTTTGTGTGTGTGTGTTTGTTTTTTAACCACAAATCACTTTCAAGTGATAATATATTATAGAGTTCCAACAGAAATTTGTGGACTATAATGTGAGGGGGGGTACAGAAGATCCCTTAGATAAATGGGTTAAAGACATAAGCACAATTTCGTTGCTTTAAGCTACTGTGTAAGTGTGTAATAGAATGACCACCAGCTCCTCAGTAATAACCAATATTCAAATAAAACAGTGAAAACATTTGCAGGTCAGTAAAAGTCTAAGTCCCCACAAGGGTTTACGAGGCCACGCACGATGGCCCCGCATCCTTGCCCTCCTGCGTCACCCCATCAGCCCCCTCGGAGGCACACACCAGGGGCAGGCAGGCTTCTCCGCTCCTGCTGTGTTTCCACCTGGGCCGCCCCGACCCTGGCTCCAAGATCTACATTTCCCTTAGGGCTCGACTCTGTTGTCCCCTTCAAGACTCGACTCTATTGTCTCCTTCTCTGGGATAAAGGGTGAGAGGGAGACCTGCAGGCAGCTGAACCAATAAAAAGGAGTGGGAAATGGAAACAGAAGCCTCAAGCTTTCAATTACCCAGACTCATAAAAGTGCTAACTGCCAGACTATACCCTGACGTGTGTCATAGCTCAAGATTTTTGTTTTGTTTTTGTTTTTTAGCTATTTATTTATTTCAGAGAGAGAGAGAAAGAGACAGTGGGGTGAGGGGCAGAGGGAAAGAGAGAGAGAGAATCCTCAGCAGACTCCCCATTCAGCAGGGAGCTTGACACGGGGCTCGATCCCACAACCCTGAGAGCATGACCCGAGCCAACATCAAGAGTCGGGTGCTCAACCGATTGTGTCACTGAGGTGCCCCGCAGCTCACATCGTTCCCACACCAGCTTGCTTTGACTCACACACCTTTCTTAACAGCCTTATTGGGATGTAATTCACATACCTAAAATTTGCCCTGTTCAAGGTTAGGTGGTTTTGATATAGTCACTAAATGGGTTGGGGTTCAACAACCACATGATCTGATTTGTTGTGTTCCAGAGCATTTTCATCATCCCCCAAAGACTCCCTGTACCCATTAGCACTCACTGCCCATTTCCCCTCTTTCCTTGGTGCCAGCCAGCTACGAACCTACTTTCTCTTTCCACAGATGGAGTTGGACGATGTGTACCATTATTCTGTGGTTCCTTCCACTTGGCGTGTTTTCAAGGCTTGTCCACACTGGAGCCAGTGTCCGCGCTGCCTTGCCTTCCTTTTTCACCAAATACCCGTCTCTGGTACAGAGACACCAAATTTTTGTCCAACAATTCTTTATTATCTTTATCTTGCAAACACTGCACAGTATGTTCCCCTGAGGCCAAAGAGCATCCCACAGACTTTTCAGGAAGCAACTTTGTTATTTCCTGACGCAATTTTACGTGTTTCTTTCACAGTTACTAAGGGCTGTGTGACTCTGGCCAGAGGCTATATGGTAAACTTGTATGTTCACTAAGTTTACTTTCAGATAATACACTAAAGAAATAAATCCTTTTTTTAAAAAAAAAAGAATTCATTTATTTATTTGACAGAAAGAGAGGGCGCATGAGCAGGGGGAATGGCAGGCAGAGGGAGGGGGAGAGGCAGTCTCCCTGCTGAGCAAGGTGCCCAATGCAGGGTTCGATCATGACCTCAGCCAAAGGTAGACGCTTCACCAACCAAGCCTCGCTGGTGCCCCAGAAATAAATCCTTTTAAAATCTCAGATATAGGGGCGCCTGGGTGGCTCAGTGGGTTAAGCCACTACCTTCGGCTCAGGTCATGATCTCAGGGTCCTGGGATCTAGCCCCACATCCGGCTCTCTGCTCAGCGGGGAGCCTGCTTCCCTCTCTCTTTCTCTGCCTGCCTCTCTGCCTACTTGTGATCTCTGCCTGTCAAATAAATAGATAAATAAATAAATAAATAAATAAGTAAATAAAATATTTTTAAAAATAAATAAATAAATAAAAAATCTCAGATATATGTCCAAGAAATCAGATGACCTAATTAGTCACAATAAATCAGAACTAACACACAAATACACACACACTCATACACATTTACACAGTCCTAAAAAATATCAGCGTATAAATGTTATACATAGAATATTTCATCATGGGAAAAAGAAATAATTAAGTATGCAGGAATTTGGTCTATAGAGATCTACAGTAAATGTTACCCAAGTTTTCCTTTTAGTGAGATTATTGTAGATTTTTGTTTGTTAGCTGAGCAGAGAGCCTGATGCGGGGATCACCCAGGACCTTGGGATCATGACCTGAGCCGAAGGCAGAGGCCTTAACCCACTGAGCCATGCAGGCGTCCTCCTAGTATTGATTTCGACCAGTGTTTCAACAATTGGTTGAACAATTGGTTGACCAATTTATTTGGAATCCGTGTACCTGGGGTGAGATGAGGGGCATGGGAAATGGAGAAGGAGGTTTCATTGAGAACGTATTGCTTGAACCAAATCTTAGAAGATGACTAGATGCTCCCCAAGCTGGCAGGTTGTGGGGAGAGGGTATGGGATGGGCAAAGACATCTCATAGACCAGCACAGTGCCCTAACTCCTGAAGACTGTTTCCAAAGGGAAGGGATGATGGGCTGACGGGGAGACAGATCCTGGGCTAAACTGTTTCCCTCCCAATCTTGGCCTCCTCCAAAACAGAGTCTGGTTGGAGTCTTCGGAGGGGCAAGTTTTGCAATCATCCCTTGACCCTAGCACACTGTGAAATTGGAAACCAGACAACAAAGGATGACTTCAGGCCAGCTCTGGTCCACATGGATGGATCCTGTTTAGGCTTATTTGGCTGAGTTTCTTCTCCACCGAAGGCAGGAGAAGGTGGGCGAGCTCCTTTGATTTTTAATTGGCAACCAATAATTCAAATAAAACATTCTGAGGGCTCAGCCATGTTGGCAGATGAAACATACCTGCAGGCATTTGGATCTGACCTCTGGATTAGGCATCGTGCCCAGGTGCTCAGTCATGTGGGAGGACACTGAAGCCTCGGACTTCATTTCAGTGTCCCCACCCAGGGCTTGGACTTTTGTAGGAGTCTATACATGTCGTTAATGGGAGTCGAAGGCAATTGTGTGCTGGAAAGTAATGGGCCCTTATCTAATGATCTCTAGAAGTTCTTCTGGGGCAGGCCACCATCTGCTTTTTGTGATGGAACTAACTGGAAAGCTCAAATTAGAAAAGGAAGAGGCAGCACTTCCTCCCCTTCTCAGGTCAAAGTCTGGAGTGTCCTGGATTCCTAAACTCCATTGATCCTCTGGGACAATTCCTTCCCCTCATCCCCAACCAAACCGATTTCACCTGGTAGTAATAACTTCAGGCCAATAAGCATTTTATCAGAGCTTCAGATGGAAACAGAACAAAACAAGACACGTTTAAATTGCCTCCTTTGGGGGGCTAGGTCAGTAGAATTTACTGCGCACATACAGACGGAATTTCTGGAAACCTTGAGCTTGGAAGTATAAGTAGAGAGGCTGAGGCCCTAAGCCCCAGATGGGACAGGACCTCCTTTGCAGGAGACCCAAAAGGGTAGAACCAGTTTTCTTGGGGAACTTCTGCTTGGCCATAAAGGGTGAGACAACATTCTGTTTTCATGGCTGAAGATGCAGCCTCTCTTTTTCTACACCTAATGCTACTGAGCCTCCTGCCCACAGGCCAGGAGAGCTGGGCCTTCCTGCTTTAAGGCTCCTGTTCCCCAACTCCTTCTCCTGCCTGACAGGAGAGGAAAAATAACCTTGCTGAGTGGTTCATGATTCAGTAAGGTAGTGTATGGAAACTAGGCAGTGAATGGCAGGTATTAGCACTTTTAAAGGATTTATCAAGAGGGAAGCCTGAGTGGCTAAGTCAGTTAAGTGTCTGCCTTCAGGTCTGGTCATGATCCCAGTGTCCTGGGATCGAGTCCTACATGGGGCTCCCTGCTCAGCAGGGAGGCTGCTTCTCCCTCTCCCTCTGCCTGCCACTCTCCCTGGTTGTGTTTGCTCTGACACATAAGAAAATGAGGGGTGGTCAACTCCGTACCCTAATATTTGGAGGTCCCACCGAGATTTAAGACCCTCCTCAGAGAGACAGACAACTCCCCTATACCGAATTTTAACTAAAGGAAGGAGGATTGGCCACCTCCATCTGGAGAACTTAAAAGTTCTCACCTGGAGGGACTTAAGGTCCCTATCTGGATCTGGTAGAGAATTCTCATCTGGGGGGCGAAAGGGTTATGAGCCTGGAGCTCCAATCTGGAAGTCGTGGGAGATGTCCTGTTATGCCCCAATAATGGGTCTGTGATTAAAGGAGCGAGACTGATACAAAGCGAAGGTCAAGCAAAGCTTTAGTTCGCACCAAGCATTAAGAATCTAACCAAATGTTCGAGACTGTTTTAATGACTCCAGTGTGATTTACCCCAAACCAGTATTTCTCTACTAAGGTTATGCAGAGCCCCCCTCTTCTTTTATCAGTAACAGTAGGTTAGGCCTCCCTTACCACCTGACATTGAACACATCTATCAACCATATCTTGAGCCATACGCCCTAATTTGAAACCTATAACTGCTTGCCCATAAGCTCTTTAAATTTGCGTGTCCCCAAATGAGTGCCCTGATGTATTTGGCTTACTAATTTTCTTCTAGTCTTAGACTATAAAGGAGACTGGACTAATTTAGTCCACTCTACCACAGTGAGTCCTCCCTTAGTCAGTTCATAGAGGTCACGCCATCTCCACCAACCGCGGTATCCACAGCCTGAAGTAGCCCAATGTCCCAAGAAACTCCCTCATGGAGACCAAAGCCTAAGTAAGTGGTGTGGCTCTTACAAAGCTGTGTTTTCATTGCTGACACCCAATACCTTTTTCCTGCAGAGTCTTTAAGAGAGCTCTTGTCCCCCGCAAGCATGACCCATAGTCCTCAGCGGCTATTTCTACTATTCCCACTAACTCAAGTCAGATTCTTCCTTTCAAATTCCTCAATTTTCTGAAGTTTCTCCCTTATATCTGGGGCTGACTGACTGGCAAAGGCAAGATCGCCTACACGAGTTATCGTCCAACTTCTCTGAAGTTTACCTTAAGTTATCTAGCTTAGGTAAACAAACATTTAATAACAATCTAATCTAGAATTTAACACCCATAAAGCCATGTTATTAAAACTTAATTTTTCTCTCAAAAATAACCCTCATTTCCAGAGATAACCAAATCAGGACTAACTTGTTTGAATAACAAGTCCAGTTTCAACAAACTTGGCTTAATTGTTTACATAAGCTCAGCAAGAACAGTAAGTAAATAGATCTTTTAGAATCTGCTTTACTGGAACTTTTTATAAGAAATCTCTAGGTTGAGGGCGCCTGGGTGGCTCAGTGGTTAAGCCGCTGCCTTCGGCTCAGGGTCCTGGGATCGAGTCCCGCATTGGGCTCTCTGCTCAGCAGGGAGCCTGCTTCCTCCTCTCTCTCTCTCTCTGCCTGCCTCTCTGCCTACTTGTGATTTCTCTCTGTCAAATAAATAAATAAAATCTTAAAAAAAAAAAAAAAGAAATCTCTAGGTTGAACTTTTAGTAGCCTCTCCAGGCCAGAAGCCAAGCCACGTACTTGCCATCAGACATGCCTGCAATACCTGTCGACTTGGGCAAACTCCTGAGGTGCCCAAGGTATCTTGAGGCCCCTGCTCCTACCAGGGAGTGACATTCGTTACTCACCTGGTGAGGCTGCTGGGAACTCTGTAAGCAAGGTTATCAGGCCAAGAGTTCCAAAGGGTTTTATGGCTCCAGGTTTTACAAAGTCAACCTTAGTTCCTTCAAGCTGGTCATATCTGAGTCTTTTCAAATATGACATTCCAGTCAAAGCCTTGGTAAAATAACCAGTGTCCAATGCTGTCCTGTTACAAGGAGAATAGATTCTTACTGAACTTATACAAATGACTGATTGCCAAGGAAGAACTTATTGAGCCCTTTTGGTTTCAGAGGCTACCATAGAAAAGCTGAATGCCTTGATTCATTTACAAATGAACACCATTACATCTCTATAAGTTACAGGTAACTTAAGAAAAAGTTTCCCTAATCTAGAGGAGCAAACATTACAGAGCCAGTAATGTTTAAAACATGAAGAGACACAACATTACAACCCTTCAGTTCATCTAGTCCCATGTTATTAATTCTGGCTTAGTCTGAATGTAGCCCTTACTTCTGTAAATCTTTACCCATTTCAGTTCCAAGATTTTAACATATCAAATCTTCCCATATGAATTTTCTTTAAGGCGGAATTCATCTTATAAGAGAACTAAAGCAATTACAAATGGAAAAAAAAAAAAACTCAGAACAGATATAGTTAAATATCAAGTGATGACCCTTATCAAGACATTAAAATTTTAGGAAATGTATAGAACCTCTAAAATAATTACAGCATTTACCCAAATGCAACCCAAGGTTTATCAGTAACTTAGCTTATCAAGGAAGCCTTATGAGCCAAAGAGATCTCATTTACAACTCTGGGCAGGCAAAGAAAACCATTTACATTTCAATTAACCGAAGAAAACTTTGCCCTTTTAAACAGAGAGAAAACCAGCTTTTCTATACCAGTGTCTTTCCTTTTTTTATTTTTAAGTGTGCATCATTGAGAGAGGAGTTTTCTGGGTTTCCCTCCCATCATAAATGATGTCACAGACAAAGGGAGGGTCATCTTTCAGATGCTGTCCCGCTCGCGTCCCTCGTGGGAACTTAGGAGCGTCTTAGGTAAGGTCTGTCCATATAAACCCCAGACCAGGCTACTCCGTGGAGTAGATGACCGTTATGCCATATGACGCCCTGTGCAGCCCACTCAGACACATTCACACAGTCAGGCACTCTTCAGATTCAAACAGGTTGGACACCTCCCTCCACCAGGTCTCCCGTTCCATTCTGTAGGAATGGATCTAGCTAATACAGTGGCCCCAGGCCCGTTTTTCTTTCTTAGTCAAACAGGATCAGGCATCTGGTATTTTTCTCTCCTTTTTTACCTATTTCCTACTTTTCTACAGTTGTTTCGCTTATTTCCATCAATCTTAATTACACTTAGCAGAATTTTGTACTCTTAGAAATAACTTAACCTCTACTGAAGATTAAATATAAACCAATTGTGACTTGTTACAACAGAATTCTTTAGATGGCAAATTTATCAATTAGTTAAGAACAAAACATGTTTACCAACAGATTTCAAAACCACAAACCTAGTTCCAGCAACCAGCGCTCTAGCATTTTATCCCATTTGGTTGAAGTTTCAGGTTAACGACGACTTTGAAAGCTACTTTAACAATTACCCATTGAAACTCTGAGACAGACAAATAACCATCAGTTTAGTTATCTCTTTGCTAACAGATTTCAACACAGATTTTAACACAGTTTTGACCTTAAGTAAAAACTCTGAAGTTTCACATTTACTACTGTTAACTCAAAAGACATGTTTATCCTAATTAACCCAACAAGCTTAACTTAGTTCAAATACTGATTTACGTTCCACCTGGGCCCACTCCACTTCGAATGTTTACCTGAGACCCAGGTGGGAAGATCCGGAGGGGGGGGGTTAGGTCCAGGGGCACTCTTCTTGTTTCTCAACAGTGAAGAACAGAACAAAGCGCCACCAGAAGGCAGAGAAAGGGTTCCCAGTTCTGGGGATCATCAGCTCCAAGAGAGGGGCACACACCATGCTTTCCCACCAGCAAGGGAGAGGGGCTAGGCAGTCTCCCTCAGGCCCGAGAGGGCAAGGAATGTCCCCGAAACAAAGTTGTTTCAGCAGCTGCTTGGGAATATTCCTTAAAGTCTCTGCCTCAAGTTAGACTAACCCCAGTTGGCTCCAGTTATAGCCATTTGAAAGTCAGAGTTCCCTTACTCCGTTTGCCCCATTCCTTCAAACACAACAAACAGCACAGCAGACAACAAAAAGTCAAGACAAAGACAACCGCACGCCCAGCAGATCTTACCCAGAACCTGCCACTGGTGTGGACTTTTTGATCTTCTGGCCGTCCAGGGGGGCTCGAACCCCCTGGCCACCTAGGGAAACTCGAACCTCTGGTGACCACCTGGGGGACTCGAACCCCCTGACCGCCTAGGGGGACTCGAACCCCCTGGTGATCTACCAGTGGAGGGAAGGGGCATCCCCCCATCCTCTCCAGACCTGGGGAGCATGGCCACGTCCTGCTTCACCCAGTGGGCTATACCCAGCCCTCCACCCAGACAGACCAACCGATATCATAGAGTACCTGGAAATCAGCGGATCCCACAGAGTAAAATCTGTGAGATCTTACCTCAAGGCTTTTCCCAGAAATTCTGATGCTGGCTCAGTTCTCGTCGTTTAATCCCGGACAGAGCCCCCATATGTTATGCCCCAATAATGGGTCTGTGATTAAAGGAGCGAGACTGATACAAAGCGAAGGTCAAGCAAAACTTTATTTCACGCCAAGCATTAAGAATCTAACCGAATATTCGGGGCCGCACCTCTTACAAGAGAGGGTGACCCCTCTCTGTTTCACAGAGTAGCTTTTAAGGGCAAAGGCCATGCAGTCGGGCCTGGACACGCACAGGTGGCCAATGAGATTGTAACACACACTGGAAACTCCACAGTGATGCTAGGTGACCAATTGAGTTACAATTTACCCTAGTAGACATTTGAACCAGCCTATTACACCTTGATTGGGATTGGCGCCAAAAGGGCTCCCAAAGGGTGGGGCCCATACTCCTTGATAACCACGGAGACAGTATGCATGTCTCCCACTGATCCAACGTCTCCACCTGGCCTGACCCACCTTTGTATCTGGGCTTTGTTACCTGTAAATCCCCTGGGGGAAGGGGAGCAGGGACAGTTTCTAAATAGGTCCTTACAGGGACATCTCTTACTTTCGCTCAGAGGACGAGGTCCTCATTGTGAAGAGAGCCCGCTGCGGGTTTGGCCGAATTCTCCCTTAGCTTCCTTCCAGTTTTGTCTTCATGGCTGCGCCGGATCATTTGTCCTTGTGAGTGTGTTCTAGTTCATTGTTATAAGTGTATTTGTCTTGTTGTGGACTGAGGACGTGATGGGACAGACGCAGATGTCTGTCTCTGATGATTGACCACTTCTTAGACGTTAGGGAAAGAGCTCATAACCTTAGCACGGACTTACGAAAGGGAAAGTTTTGGACTTTACGCATGTCTGAATGGCCATCTTTTAATGTTGGATGGCCCCAGGAGGGCTGCTGGGTTTGTAGTTGTCTTTGTCCTGTCTCTTTGTAGTCTGTTGTGGTGTTTGTTATGTTTGCAGGAATGGGGCAAACAGAGAATAGAGAGACTCTTTCATCTCTCTTTTCCTCCTAAATAGATGTGGGGCTTCTCCCCCACTCATTTCGTGTGTTTAAGGCTATAACTGGGGCCAACTGGAGGTAGTCTAACTCAAGACAGAGACTTAAGGAATGTTCCCAAGCAGCTGCCAAAACAACTTTGTTTTGGGGACATTCCTTGCCTTCTCGGGCCCCATGGAGACTGCCTAGCCCCTTCCCCCTTGCTGGTGGGAAAGCATAGCATCTGCTCCTCTGTTGGAGTTGATGAGCTCTAAAACTGGGAATCCTTTCTCTCACTCCTAGCAGCACTTTGTTCTTCTGTCTCCCCCTTTTTGTTTCTGCACCAACATGCCTGGGGCCTGCATAACTGGCCTCTAGACCATCCTTGGTGCTTCCTGCACCACAGCTCCTTCTCTCTTCGCTGTCAAGGAGCAAGAAGAGCACCCGCTGGACCTAACACCCCCCACTCCAGATCCTCTCACCTGTGTCTCAGGTAAACATTCAAAAGTTTACTGAAGGTCAAATAAGCTTGTGTTATTTGTTAAAATCTGTGTTAAAATCTGTTAGCAAAGAGACGACTAAACTGATGGTTAATTGTCTCAAAGTTTTCATGGGTAATTGCTGAAGTAGCTTTCAAAGTCTTTGGTGACCTGAAACTTTAAAGCTTTGCTTGGATGACAAATAAAATTAAGTTTGTTGGACATCTAGGTCTTTTCCAGATAGGATAAAGTGCTAAAGCATTGAGTATTGAACATAGGTTTGCGCTTTTGACTTCTTACTGCAAAGAAACTAAGAGTATTTAAATCTGTTGGTAAACATGTTTTACACTTAACTAATTCTGTTTAACAGTTCACAATTGGTTAATACTTAGTCTTCACTAAAGATTAAGGTGTTTCTAAGAGTACAAAATGCTAAGTGTAACTAAGACTGATGGAAATAAAGAAAGCAACTCTGTGGAAAAGCAGATGATGTGTAAGAAAGATTTAAGGGATGGAAATGCATTTTATTAAAGATAAAAGGTAATTTTGTCCTAAATGAGATGGTTGTTTGAAGGAAATGACTGGGGACAAAACCTGAATGCAAAAGAAAGTTGTAGAAGGTTTGTGAAGGGAAATCTTTGGAATGGAATTTAGGATGGTCAGGACAGACTAAGATTAAAATGAATGGGTTTTAACCAAATGGGATAAAATGCTAGAGTTCTGGTTGCTGGAACTAGGTTTGTGCTTTTGAAATCTGTTGGTAAACATATTTTGTGCTTAGCTGATTGATAAATTTGCCATCTAAAGAATTGTTTTAACTGTTCACAATTGGTTAATACTTAGCCATCACTAGAGGTTAAGGTATTTCTAAGAGTACAAAATTCTGTTAGGTGTAATTAAGACTGATGGAAATGAGAAAAGCAACTCTGTATGTAAAAAGTAGGAGATATGTAAAAAGAGAGAAAAACAGCCCCGAGGCCACTGTTGGAACCAGACCCATTAGTAAAGAACGGAAGGGGAGACTGATTGCCTCCCATTATCCAGGGATACCCAAAGGGGAGGGTATCCAAACTGTTTGAATCTGAAGAGTGCCTGACTGTGTGAATGTGTCTGTGTGGCTCCACTGCTTTGGCTACGGAGTCTGAGTGGGCTGCACCGTGAGTCTTGTGGGGCGTCATATGGCATAACGGTCATCTACTCCATGGAGTAGCCTGGTCCGGGGTTTATATGGACAGACCTTAGCTAAAACGCTCCTAAGTTCCCGGGAGGGACCCGAGCAGGACAGCATCTGCGACATCATGCATGATGGGAGGGAAACCCAGAAAACTCATGTCTTAAGACTGCATGCTTAAAAAAGGAAAGAAAGACACTGGTATAGAAAAGCTGGTTTTCTCTCTGTTTAAAAGGGCAAAGTTTTCTTAGGTTAATTGTTCTGTTTAAATGGTTTTCTCCTTGCCTGCCCAGAAAATTCAGTTCCTATTTTTTGTTTTATCAGGTGTTTAACATCCCTAATTATATTTAGGCATGTGTTTTAAAACTTTCTAAGGTTTTAGCAATTGTTGACAAGATTTAAACCAATGTTATACCTTGGGTTAGATTTGGATAAATACTGTAGCCACTCTAGAGGTTCAATACATTTACTAAAATTCAATGTTTTGACAAATACAGGTCTTTGATATGTTAAAATCCTGGGAACTGAAAGGGGTAAAAATTTACAGAAGTAAGGGCTACATTCAGACTAAACCAGAATTAGTAACATGGGACTAGATGAACTGAAAGGTTGTAATGCTATGTCTCTTAATGTTTTAAACATTACTGGTCCTGTAATGTTTGCTCCTGCAGACTAGGGAAACTTTTTCCCAAGTTATCTGTAATTTATAGCTATGTAAATGTGCTCATTTGTAAATGAATCAAGGCATTCAACTTTTCTCTTTATCTGAACCCTCTGAAACCAAAAAGGTCTCAATAAGTATTCTTTCTTCCATGGCAATCAGTCATTTGCACAAGTTCAATAAGAATCTGTTCTCCTTGTAACAGGACAGTATTGGAAACTGGTTATTTTACCAAGGCTTTGACTGGAACGTCATATTTGAAAAGATTCAGATATGACCGGACAGCTTAAAGAAAAGAAGGTTGACTTCATGAAACCTGGAGCCCTAAAGCCCTTTGGAACTGTTGGCCTGATACCTTGCTTACAGAGTTCCCAGCAGCCTCTCCAGGTGAGTAAAGAATGTCACTCCTTGGTGCAGAGCCTCAGGAAGAGGGATTCGCCTAAGTCGACAGGTATTGCAGGCATGTCTGATGGCAAGTACGTGGCTTGGCTTCTGGCCTGGAGAGGCTGCTAAAAGTTCAACCTAGAGATTTCTTTTTTTTTTTTTTTAAAGATTTTATTTATTTATTTGAGAGAGAGAGACAGTGAGAGAGAGCATGAGCGAGGAGAGGTCAGAGGGAGAAGCAGACTCCCCATGGAGCTGGGAGCCTGATGTGGGATTTGATCCTGCGATTTCGGGATCATGACCTGAGCCGAAGGCAGTCGTCCAACCAACTGAGCCACCCAGGCATCCCCGACCTAGAGATTTCTTATAAAAAGTTCCAGTAAAGCAGATTCTAAAAGATCTATATGATTACTTACTGTTCTTGCTGAGCTTATGTAAACAATTAGGCCAAGTTTGTTAAAACTGGACTTGTTATTCAAATGAGTTAGTCCTAATTTGGCTATCTCTGGAAGTGGTTATTTTTGAGAGAAGAATTATGTTTTAATAACCCACCTTTGTGGGTGCTAAATCCTAAAGTTGATTGTTTTCAAATGGTTGTTTACCTAAACTAGACAGCCTAAGGTAAACTTCAGGGACGTTACACAGTAACTCGTATAAACGATCTTGCTTTTGCCAGTCAGCCCCAGATATAAGGAGGAAACTTCAGAAAATTGAAAGATTTGAAAGGAAGCATCTGACTGAATTAGTGGGAATAGTAGAAATAGCCGCTGAGGACTATGGGTCATGCTTGTGGGGAGACAAGAGCTCTCTTACAGACTCTGCAGGGAAAAGAGTATCCGATGTCAGCAATGAAAACACAGCTCTGAGGGAGCCATGCCACTTATTTAGGTTTTGATCTCCATGAGGGAGTTTCTTGGGACGGTGGGCTACTGCAGGCTGTGGATACCGCAGTTCGTGGAGATGGCATGACCTCTATACGAACTGGCTAAGGGAGGACTCACTATGGTAGAGTGGATGGCTAAGGCAAAAGGAGCATTTCGGGAATTACAAACAGCCTTACTGAGTGCCCCAGCACTGGCCATCCCAGATGTTACCAAGCCCATCCACTTGTATGTGGATGGGAAGACAGGGGTAACTGAAGGAGTTTTGACTCAGACTCTGGGGCCTCAGCAAAGGCCAATAGCTTATCTTTGCAAGAAGCCAGATGCAGCAGTGGCTGGGTTCCCCCTTACCTTCGCATAATTGCTGCCACAGCCCTCCTGGTCAAAGATGCAAATTAGACTATTGGGGGATTGGGCTAAGACTAGAACAGGAAAGTTAATTCTTCCTCGAAGACTAGGAAGAAAATTAGTAAGCCAAATACATCAGGGCACTCATTTGGGGATACACAAGCTTAAAGAGCTTATGGGCAAGCAGGTCCAGGTCTCTAAATTAGGGTGTATGGCTCATGATATGGTTGATAGATGTACTCAATGTCAGGTGATAAAGGCAGAAAGAACTAAAATGGAAAGAGGGAAAAGAGATAGAGGTTTGGGTTACCTGTGGCGGTCAGGTCAGACAATGACTCTGCCTTTGTGAGTTCAGTCTCACAGGTATTGGTCAAAGCTATAGGCACTAATTGGAAACTACATTGTGCCTACCTGCCCCGGAGCTCTGGGCAAATAAAAAGAATGAAACAGACTCTCAAAGAGACCTTGGCAGAGTTAATTTTGGAGACTGGCGGTGGATGGGTAGATTTCCTTCCCTTCACCGTCCTCAGGGCATGATGTACACCCTACTTAAATAAGGTGAATGTTCTGGAGACCCCCACCACTTTGCCCTCGACTACAAGAGGTTGGTGTAGCAGAAATGACTGATCAGTCTGTACTCCAGTCCCTGCGGGCATTCAGTCTGTCTTAAAAAAGCCGATGGCAGGGATCCGGACTGCCCATACTGGGACGGAGACGGAGGTGGAGCCACATCCTTACCAACCCGGAGATTTGATTTGGATACCAAGTGGGAATCCTGGAGTCCCGCTGGAAGGGACTGTTTACTGTCATCCTGACCACCCCCATGGCAATAAAAGTAGAAGGTGTCAGGACCTGGATTCACGCGGGTCATGTCAAATGAGCCGAGGATGAGAACGCCCCCCAGAGGTGGATGCCACTGCTGATGGACCCTGCTGATCCTGGACTGAAACTAAGACTCAAAAAACAGTTAAGTTCATTAAATTCATTGTTCCCCTGTTGTTAAGATATAGGCGGGAAGTATAAGCAAGTGCGAAATAACAAAGGGGGGGGGCTTAACATACTGTTTCTGGGTAAATCACACTGGAGTCATTAAAACAGCCTAGCAGCCATTAAAACAGGGTACAGAACTGGCTGAAGAGTCTAAGATTTGACTAATGCCCAAAGAAAAGGGGGGAATGTAAGGACCTATTTTACTGTCCCTGCCCCCCCCCCCAGGGGACTTAAAAACAAGTCCCAGAAACCAGCTCCAGGTGTTAAGGCCACGAAAAACAAGGCTGTACCCACCTGGAGTCTAGCCCTGACAAAAGTACAGCCATCTTGGCAAAGCAAAAGCTGGCACCTTGCACTGTAAGAGTGGGTTAGTATAAGAATGGCCATCTTGAAGCCTGGGAAGCCATTTTACTGAGCGTCCCTAACCAGCCCACAGGGCACACATAACTTGAGATAAGAGAAAGTAGCTAAAACCTGAAAAACCAATTTTATCCTATACCACCAGGGAGGTTAGGTGATGGTGCCATAGGGACCAAATGTTAAAGAAAATAGTTAACTTGCAGAGACCACAATCCTGCAAGACAGGAGTCTCCCTTGGATTGCAAATGGTCTGGTGATTTACAACAAAAAGGGCTATCTCTTCAATGGCCCAGTTTCCAGAGACAAAGGGCTCAGTTCCTCAAGGCCTAAAGTCGCACCATAAAACGGAAGGAGACTGAGGCAGAAGGAAATGTAAATAAAGTTAAATTTCCTCTAAACTTAAATCTCCCTTAACCACCAGATGTCTCCAGTGTGGCAAAAAGTTAAACAAAGTTAAACTGTCAAAGTGGGGTACGTGATATGTATGTAGCCTTGAAAATGCTACATAAACCCTTGGCTTTGAGTGTCTGGGGTCCTTGTTGAAACCCGCTGCGCCCAGCTAGCTGGAAATAAACCTCGCTGTGTGACTTGCATTATCGAGAGTGCTCTCTGTCTAATTGAGGGGTGGTTGACTCCGTACCCTAACAACACATGTGCCATCACCAATTTCTTCTTATTACGAAGAAGCTGCTATGGTCACTTGTGCACAAATACTCTTCATTTCTCTTGGGTAAGCACTCAGAAGTACAGTAGTTGGGTCAGACGGGAAGCCTGTGTAGAGCCTTCTAAGAAGGTGTCAAACGGCTTCTAAAGTTGTACCATTTTTCATTCCCACCAGCAACGTGAGAGATTTTACTACTTCTCCCCATCATCAACACTTATTAATTTTAGCCACTGCTGGGTAGAATAGTGGTTTCTCATTGTGGGTTTAGTTAGCATTTCCCCAATGACTAATGATGGTGAACTTATTTTCATTCGCCATCTACTTCCTTTTGCCCTTTTTTGACTGGGTTTTGAGTCTTGTTATTAAATTGTAAGGTGTATACTTATCACTTTCATGAGATCTAAACAAACAGCCCATTGAGGTATATAATTCACATTCCAAACGATTCATTCATTTGCTGCGTGCAATTAAATGTGTTTCATTTTATCCACAGAGTTGTGCAATGAATACCACAATTAATTTGTAACCCTTCCATCAGGGCGAAAAGTAACCCACAACCTTTAGTGGTCAACTTACATTGTCCCAACCCCACCTCACTCCCATCCACAGGAAACCACTAATCTACTTTCGGTCTGTATAGATTTGCATATTCTGGACGTTTCATGTCTGTGGAATTATTTCCCTTTATTTTTTTGTGACTGGCTTTTATCACTTAGCTTGTGTTTAAGGCTTGTTCATATTGTAGCACGCATCAGTCCTTCATTTGTCTTTAATTATGCAATAATATTCACAATACAGACATACTGCATTTTATTTATTCAATTCATCAGCTCACATTGAGCTGTCTCTGCTTTTCAGGTCTTACAAATAATAACCCTGTGAACATTTGTGTACGAGTTGTTTTATGTGAATGTGAATTTTCATTTCTCTCAGGTGTATACACAGCAGGGGAGGTGCTGGGCCATATGGCAACTGTATGTTTCACCTTTTGAAGAACGGCAGACTGTCATCTAAAGCAGCTGTATCATCTCACGTCCCCCTAACCCCCACCCCCACCCCCTGGCCCCTGGGTTCCCTTCATGTCCCAACATTCTCATCCACATGTGCTAATATCCACCTTTTTAAATTATCATCACCCTTGGGGATATGAAATGGAATCTCATTACGGTTATAAAGTGCCTTTTGAAGGACGAATTTTTTTATTATTATTATTTTGACGAAGTCCAGTTTGTTAATCATTTTTCCTCTCATGGGCTGCACTTTTTATGTTCTGTTTAAGAAATCCTTTTGGCAAATCCATTATTTGCTCTTATTTCCACCCCCCCCACCCCCAAGAAAGTCCTATAGTTTTAGCTTTCAGATGCATGTCTATCTATGGTCCATTTTGAGTTAATTTTTGCATAAGGTTGAAGTTTACCATTTTGCATTTAACTAGCCAATCGCTCCAGCTCTGTTTGTTAAAAAGATTATTCTTTCCCCAAGGCATTGTCTTATGAAAATCAACTGGCAGTCTATTTTCAAAGACTACTTTGAAGTAGTCTTACTCAGGGATAATTTTGCTTCATGCTAAGGCAATAATATCCTTGTAAGTCTTCTACCTTGTGCCTTTTCTCTAACAAGGTTTTTCCATTCTGGCCCGTGCCACCTGAACTATTCCCAATCCTGTGTAAACTTGGGAGATTTTCCCATTTGCTCCTTTCAGGTGTTTTTTCTCCTGGTCTAGTATAGTTTCATCATATGCGAACTCCAGTTACTTCTCCATGCCAGACTTGAGGGGAACCCTCGGCAGACCCCGAGAGCTCTTTCTCTCTGCAACTCTTAACACCTCACTCCTCTGCCCTGCAAACTTGATTGCCTTAGCCTTCATGAATTCTCATCTGAGTCCACGCAGAGAAACTGCCAGATTTTTTTAAAAAAGATTTTATTTATTCATTTGAGAAAGAGAATGCCTGAGCAGAGGGAAGGGACAGAGGAAGACACAAACTCCCAGCCGAGCTGGGAGCCTGGTGTGGGGCTGGATCCCAGGCCCCGGGGCTTTTGACCTGAGCTGAAGGCAGATGTCCAACTGACTGAGCCACCTAGGTGTCCCAAAACTGCTGATTTTTTTTTTTAACCTACGTTCCCCTCTCCCTGAACTGCAGCCTTGAAATTCTCTCCAGACTGTTATCTGGGGCAACTGCACGGCTCACTTTATTTAGTTTCCTCTGTGTGTGTTCTTTGTTTCTTATGTTTCTTTCCAGGAGACTTTACCCAGTCTTGGGGCTTTGAGCTCTATCTCTGTCTCCAGGCTGGGATTTGACTTTGAACACTAGCTGTGTATGTGCCAGCGCTGATCTTTGCCATTTTGTCTCTAGATCCATTCCCTACCCATCCTCTGCTCTGTGTCATTGAGGGTGTAGGGGTCTGGGCCCTGTCGCTTGCATTTCTTAGGCTCCTCTGTTAGCCAGAGTCAGGTTGTAATTGACCCAGAGGAGGTACTGGTGGGACACGGGAGGGCAGGAGGCAGGAAAGGCCACAACATGTCTAATCCTCCTTTCTTGAAGCGTCTCTGGAAGAGGCTGCTCAACACAACACAACCACCTCTGGTGTCTGGTGACCCTCTCTTCCCCTAACACCACCTCTGCCCTTCCTACTGTTGCTGGTCTCTTTGGGGTTTGCCTACATCCTATTTGGCTTCCCAACAATTCTGCCACCTGTGCAACCATTCCCTGTTTGGAATACAGTGGGTTCTGTCTGCTGACAGGGCCTTAGCTAGACAGCTCCCTAACGAGTATCTCAAAATAAACACATCTAAAACCAACTCCTGATTCCCCTCCCAAGCTGCTCTTCTTGATGCTTTCTTCATTTGAATTCGAGTATTTGTCTTCACCTCCACTACTCTCACTGCCCCATTCTAAGCCATCATTAACTCTCGCTTGGACTATTGCAGTAGACTTGCAACTTGTCTCCCTGCTTCCCTAGTTGATCCTAGCAGACAGAATGATCTTTCTAAACTGTAAACCAGAGAATGTTGTCTTTCTGTTGAAAACCTCTCACCGGCTTCTTGGTCAGAAGAAAAAGCAAAGTCTGTACAATTGCCCCTCCAAAGCACCCAAGTACCTCCAGGATTTCATGTTCTAGTACTCTCCACCATCACATTCTGTTCTAGTGACACCAACCTCACTGGTCTTCCTAAAACCTACCAGGACATTACTGCTTTGGGGCCTTTGCACATGCTACTTTCTCACCCCAGAATGGTCTTTCTCCAGTATCCACGTGGTTCTCAATCAGCTTCCTGTTTGTGTTCATCAGAGTCCTTTTCTGATTACCTCACTCATAACACAACACCCTCCTTCATTGTCCCTTTACTGTTTCATCGTACTTCACAGCACTTTCTACGACTTTATGTTATATATTTGTTCATGGTGTGCCTGTTCTCACTGGAATGTAAGCAGAACAGGGACATTGGTTGGCTGCTATAGCCCCAGTCTCTTAATACTGGGTATTTTAGAAATAAAAATAAAATGTATATCAAGATCGCTTTGCATCAGGCACAACGCTAAGCGCTTTATACGAACACAGAATTTCTTTTCACTTACAGAGCCCAGAGCTCTATGCCAGGTGCAGAGGATGCGGATCATGCGGGACCTCGAGCAGGTGCCCCTGGGGATCAGCTCTGCAGGGAGAGGGAGCCTCAGCCCCGCCGGGGCCCGCCCACGGCGCATGCTCCGTGGAGGCGCTGGGTAGGGCGGGGTCTCGGCGACACTTCCCGGTGGCCCGCAGTGCCGATTGGCGGCGGCGCGCGTAGCCTGAGCCGGGAGGGGCACCTGCCCCCGCGTCCGACGGTCCCCGCCCCTGCAGGTGTCCAGCTCAAATAGCGGGCACTGCGGCTCTGCACAGTGGCCCGGGAGGACCGGTGCGGGTGAGTGTCGCCGGACTGAGCCGCTGGGTGCGGGTGCAACAGCTCGGCCCTCCGCGCCCCCCCCCCAGCCCCCCACGCCCGAGCCTCTGCGTCCGGGCGGGACCCCCTGCGCTCGGCTGCGCTCGGTTCCTGACGGAACCCGCCTGGAGCACCTGCGGGCGCCTCTCCTGCGGGCCGCGTGGTCCAGGTTTCGCGGGGCTCCCCGAAGTTGCCCTTCCTTCTGTGAGAGCTCTCTGATTTCCTGGACGGGAGCGGTCGCCGATCCGCGAAGCCGCCCAGAGCCCTTGGATCGCGGTGACCTCCGAGATTCCTAATTCCCAGCCACCTTCTTCCCCTGGTTAAGCTCCCCCTTACCAGTTGGCTTCCCGTGCTCGACCTGGGTGAGCTCAGCTTCGCGGAACAAGGCTTTAACGGTATTGCACCGGTATGCCACGGGAGTTAACATAGGTCGGAAGTGCTGCCGGGTGTCTGGAGCGTAGGAGAGTTTCCTGGGAGCCCCAATTATTGTTGGTGGTGTTGACACTCATTACTAGGAAGCAAAATGGGAGACTGCTTTGGGGCTTTGCTTTTCTTCAACCACCCAACTTTTGGACCGACTCCTGTCTCATTTTTCAAAATCTGTCCCGTGCATCTCCTAGGTGAGGGCTCCTCTAGAGATCCTTAAGGATGCAAAGCTGAGTCAGACTCCTGCTCTGCCCTCAGGCTGGGGCGAAAGGAGAGCCAGCGCAGCACCTTCTTGCATTGTTACACTGTAGGGAGAACTGAGCTAGAAGTGGCTAAGAGAGCCCAGAAAACCAGACTCCAGCCCGGAACGGGGCTTTTTCTCCGTGTACACTTCTCAGTCATCATCCTTCCGAGAATCACTTGACTAGTTGGTTGGAAGGAAACATGAACAGGGTGACATATGTGGGTAAGGATCTTCTGCTACTAGTCTCTTGGAGCTTCTCTGCAGACAGCTGGTCCAGGTGCTGTGGGATCCGTACCCAGTGGGAAGCATCTGCTGCCGGAAGATTCTTTGTTTTAAATTTGGGCACCACCTTTCTTTTTCCCTTGTCAATCCACTCCCTAGTAAAAAAGGACTCTGGGGTGGTTGAATTATGATAAAAGGCAGGCTGGGAGTATACAGCCCTCCCCAACCACCACGGAGAGATAAAAGCTTGTGAGCAAAGGCCAGGGGAGCTCGCTTTGACAGTGCAGGTCAAGGTTACATTCCTTTCTGCCGACATGTTCAGGGTTCCTCATGGCTTTGGAGAAGCCCAAAGGACTTGCACTGGCAGAATTCACTATGGTAATCTCCTGAGAACCTATCTCTTAAGATTTGTGGAATACTCAGTTAGGCACAAGTCTGAAAAGCAGCCGTATTGTATTGACATACAAGAACAAGACTTATATTAAATGAAAACTTGTATAAATTTTGATGTCATCGATACTTTCCATATAGTGAACCTGTCCATCACTCTCAAAAGATTCTTTGTGCATATCCTCTTGTAATCCTTTCCTCTTGCCCTTTTTCTTAGGCAGCCGGGGATCTGCTTACTGTCCATAGAGATTAGGTTGCATTTTCCAGAGTATTATATAAATGGAATCCTATATTTTATTCTTTTGTTGGGGGGTCTGGCTTTCATTCACTGTAATTATTTTAATATTCATCCATGTTATTGTGTGTTCATTCCTTTTTATTTCTGAGATATATATAGATATGTATATATCTATACATATTTGCCCACTTGGGGTATTCAGGTTTTTCCAGTTTTTGTTTATTACACACAAACCTGTTATAAACATTTTTATACAAGTCTTTGTATGGGTATACATGCATGTATCTTTTTTTAAGTGATTATATTTTTCAAGAATGCAGGATGCCTGTGCTGTAGCTCCAGTCTTGCCTCTAACCATCCAGATTCCTTGGGAGACTCACTTTGCTTTGCCTTTAACATTCAGCCCCAAGGTCTGTGCTGTGCTGTGATTTTGCACATCACTTGTGGAAGCTAGATCATCTTTGTTGGTGGTTGGAGGGTCTCAGAAGGGGAAATGGGTGGTCTTCTATCTTGTTTTTCTTTCAGTCTCTCTTTCATTTCACTCTTTTCCTTGGATGACATATTTATTTGTTTTATTTATTTAAAAAAATTTATTATTACTTTTTTAACTGAAATACAGTTGACACATGTTATGATAGTTTCAAGTGTGCAACATAGTGGTTCAACATCTTTGTGTATTATCTTGTGTTCCCCACAAGTGTAGCTACCCTCTGTTCCAACACCATTGACTCTATTCCCTATGCTGTGCCTTTCATCCCTGTGACTTACTCATTTCACAACTGGAAGCCTGTACCTCCCACTCCCCTTCACCCATTTTGCCCTTTCCCCTACTTACTTCCCTCTGGCAGCCATCAGTTGTCTGTATTTATGGGTTTGTTTCTGCTTTTTGTTTATGTATTAATTTTTAATTTTTTATTATTTTTTATTTTTAAAAAATATTTTATTTATTTATTTGACAGAGAGAGAGATCACAAGTAGGCAGAGAGGCAGGCAGAGAGAGAGGGGAAAGCAGGATCCTTGCTGAGCAGACAGCCTGATGCGCGGCTCAATCCCAGGACCCTGAGATCATGACCTGAGCAGAAGGCAGAGGCTTCACCCACTGAGCCACCCAGGCGCCCCTGTTTATTCATTTTTTAGATCGCACATACATATGGAATCATATGGCATTTGTCTTCTCAGTCTAGCTTACTTCACTTAGTCTAATATTTAGGTGACAAATATGAATCCTGATGTGTAATTCTGGACAAGAACAGAAATAGACAGTGGGAGGCAAGAACTAATACTCAGCTTAAAAATGAGAACTTAAAAGTGTTTAAATCGCAGTGAGAGGGGAAAAGGTGGGTGGCTCACAGGATCTGGAATTTTGTGGATCTTCCTCTTTTCTTCAGGCTATTGTCTTCTAAGTCCTCTTCTCCATTTTTTCTCCAGAACAGTTTGGTGAACCTCATGGTGAGAGGGTGAGTGGGTATGCTGGGCTCCAGAGGTCACATGAAAACTGGTGGTGGCAAGTGGGGGCATTTCCTAGTAAAAGAATAACTTTTTTGTTTGTTTGTTTCTGATGTGGCTGGAGTCCTCTGTTTCCTATTTGCCCATGACCTGAGGTTTACTTGCCCTAAACCTGGTTCAGAACTTTTTATGGGAGCATTCATATACCAACATCATCTGTGTAGTGAAATTCAGACCAAATAACACTAGGCTATTTTCTACAGAAGGAAAATGCAGCTCCTGGGATTGGTGGTCTGTTTGGTCCTTGGGACCCTGCGTTCTGAGGTGTCCGGAGACAGTCTGGATCTGGATCCGGAGACAAATATGAATGTGGTAAGTTTCTCAAAGTCTCAAGGATGCTTTTAAAATGCTTCTGTGATGGGGTGCCTGGGTGGCTCAGTGGGTTAAGGCCTCGGCCCTCGGCTCAGGTCATGATCTCAGGGTCCTGGGATCAAGCCCCGTGTGTGTGTCTTGGGCTCTCTTCTCAGTGGGGAGCCTGCTTCCTGTCCTTTCTCTCTGCCTGCTTCTTTGCCTACTTGTGATCTCTCTGTCTCTGTCAGATAAATAAATAAAGTCTTTAAAATGCTTCTGTGACAGATGTCGAGGATTTTTTGCAATTCTATTACGTGGGTTACATGAAACCACAAACTAATCTCTTTATATAGTATTGCACTTTTCACGTTCTCTGAATCTTAGATTCAGTTTGCTGACTTACCCCCAGGTAATGTGTATTTTTTAAATTTTTAAATTTTTTATTTTTTATAAACATATGATATATTTTTATCCCTAGGGGTACAGGTCTGTGAATCGCCAGGTGTATACATTTCACAGCACTCACCAAAGCACATACCCTCCCCAATGTCCATAACCCCACCCCCCTTCTCCCAACCCCCCTCCCCCCAGCAACTCTCAGTTTGTTTTGTGAGATTAAGAGTTACTTATGGTTTGTCTCCCTCCCAATCCCATCTTGTTTCATTTATTCTTCTCCTACCCCCTTAAGCCCCCATGTTGCATCACCACTTCCTCATATCAGGGAGATCATATGATAGTTGTCTTTCTCCACTTGACTTATTTTGCTAAGTATGATATGCTGTAGTTCCATCCACGTTGTTGCAAATGGCAAAATTTCATTTCTTTTGATGGCTGCATAGTATTCCATTGCAAGGATGCGGAGACTGGGGAACCCTCCTACACTGTTGGTGGGAATGCAAGCTGGTGCAACCACTCTGGAAAACAGCATGGAGGTTCCTCAAAATGTTGAAAATAGAACTGCCCTATGACCCAGCAATTGCACTACTGGGTATTTACCCTAAGGATACAAACGTAGTGATCCGAAGGGGCACGTGCACCTGAATGTTTATAGCAGCAATGTCCACAATAGCCAAACTATGGAAAGAACCTCGATGTCCATCAACAGATGAATGGATAAAGAAGATGTGGTATATATACACAATGGTAATGTGTTTTTTATGAACTGCACTTAACTGTTAAAACTACATATTTCTTAATGCAGGAAAAGAAAATTTTATAAGTTCATTTCATTTTTAAGTTAACTGAATTTGTTGAAAGAATGATAAAAATGTAGCAAGACTTGCCAAGAGTGTTACTACCAACTGCTGCTTTTATAATACCTTGAACAAGGAGTGTGATAGCAATGTCCAGGGAATACAGTTCGATACAAAAACCAAAATAATCTGAAATTTTTTTTTGTTAGAACCAATAAACAATATAATTTGTTGAGTAATTGTTGAGTAATTTCAAAGTTACTAATCGTAGGTAAACTATAAAACCAGGAAATAGGCATAAAATATTGGGAAAATGCAAATGACTAAAGAAAGTAACTATTTTTTAGAATTGTTACTTCCTTTAGAGAGAGAGTGAGAGAGTGAGCATGGTGGGGAGGAGCACAGGGAGAGGGAGAGAAAGAATCTTAAGCAGATTCCACGCCCGGTGAGGAGCCGGATGCTGGCCTTGATCTCCCCACCCTGAGGTCATGACCTGAACTGAAATCAAGAGTTGGGCACTTAACTGACTGAGCACCCAGATGCCCCCAAAATAGCTACTTTGAAGCAGATGATGGCAGTGGCCCCACTGAAGAATCAAGCCCCTCTTAGAGGCAGATAAATCCATAGTGAGTCGAGAATTTAATCAGGGTCTTAAGGTCAAGGTTTACTTCTCGTCCCCAATTTTTTTCTTTTATTCCTCCCCCTCCTTTGAAGTTTTTTTTTTTTAAACTATAAGAATGATACAATTAAATTCTTCCAAATACTTGGGCTAGAGAGGATAGTGAGCACTCAATTACATTAAATCTAGATAATCGAATTCTCCATATCCCACCGAGCTCCCGATTAACCCTTGCTCCTTGGACTGGAGAAGTGATTTTGATCATACTTTCCTGTTTCTCTTCTCTTCTCATTCTTCAGCTCTCCCTTGCCATTGTGCATTCTAGTAGTGTCCTCTGTTAGCATTTGCTTATTAGTTCATTGATGAAAATGGATTAGTGCTATGCTCTGTTTCCCAGGACAGGACCTCTTAAAATGAAGATAGTGGTAGATTGTGATATTAGCTGGCATATTTAGAAAAGAAAGAAAGAAAGAACTGTGTTTATTTGTGAAGCCAGGATGGAAACAGAGAGGCCCAAAGCAGTGGTGAAATCAGACACATTTGGTGTCTAACATGCTTGAATGTCGAAACCAAGGGTAAGCACACGCCTGTCAGTGGGACAGACGGATAAAACAGGTGGGGATTTATTCTTGGATGGAATGTGCTGCTTGACGGAGCACACTAAAATTTCAGTAACAACTTTTCTAAAAGCCTGGAGAATGTCTGCTGACATCTTGTCTTCTTTGCCTGCTAATGTGGGAAGAACTTGTCCCATTCTGTCCAGAGATTTTCCAATATTCTTTCTCTCCATAGAGTGAAATTATCGTTCACTGGGGTTTCCCTAGTGAGGAGCACTTCATCGAGACAGAAGACGGATATATTCTTTGCCTTCACCGTATCCCTCATGGGAGAAAGAACAATTCTGCCAAAGGTATGGGTGTTTCCGTGGTGAGGCAGGCACACTCGGAGAAGTACCGGTGTGGCTGGAATTTGGCTGGTTTTCATGTCTGTGACCAGGTTGAGATTTAACCTGGAAGCATTGAAATGGGGTTATTTTTTAGGCCAAAGTACTAAAAGTGTCACATGTACGCAAGGTCTATAAAAATACTTCTTAGAAAGAACCAAGGACGAGTTGTCTTAGTTCAGGTTTTGCTTAAGGATTCAGAGGTCAGTTTTATTTGAGGATATGCTGAAATCACTTTCTTTGTTGTAAGAAAGCATCTTATTCCTGAAATGTTTTGAGCACTAAGGAGATAGCTTTTGGTGGTTGAAAATTAATTGATTGAATAGGCAAGGTATTCACATGGTTCAAAACTTTAAAGGAAATAAAAAGCCATACGGTGAAATCTTCCCTCCTATCTCGCTGTTCACCTCCCCGGGTCTGTGTGCATCCTTCTAAAATCTCTTGAATTTCTTTAGAAACAAATATAAACATAGTGATTCTTTTCCCCTGCTTCTGTTTTAATGCAAAAGCTGGAGTATAATGCATATTCTTTTGTTCATTGAATTTTTTACTTAATATTTTGGAGATCTTTCCATATAGTACATAGAAGACTTCACCGTTCAGTTCTGCAGACACAGGGCGTTCTGTCACACAAGTTGTACCGTGACTTATTTAATAGAGATCCTAGGGATGGGCATTTGGGCTGTTTATAGTCTTCTGGTAGAAGACAGATCTTGCTGCTGAAAATTACCTTGTATGGGTACAAGTTTGTTTATAAGATCCACTTCCAGAAATGAAATTTTTGAGCCAGAGGATGTTGTTTACATTTGTGATTTTAATAGATACTGGTAAATTGCTTTCCACGCGGTCTTGTTCTAGTAGTTGCTCTCACCTCGCTAGCAATATATGAAAGTTCGTAAAGCTTTGGAGATGTGCATTTATCTTCCCATAGCAAAACTGCAGTTTCCAGTTCAGATTAATGAATTTCTAGACAGACTACTTGAAATTGTTAAACATATGTCCGAATAAGGATCTCATCCCCATTCAATCATCTTTCCAGACTTACCTTATTCTTTACCATTTGCTCTTTCTGGAGCTTTTCCTTGGAAAACTGAGATGGACATGAAGGAAATTTGATGACGAGCTGTTCTTCAACTAACATTGTATGTGAGCAGAAGGGCCTTTTTGCCTCAATTTCTTCTCTAATTATTATTCAAAGCAAACTAAAAGCCTATGGTTAACATGAGCTTTGTAGTGTTATTCTTTATTTTCTTTCTTTCTTTTTTTTTAAGATTTTATTTATTTATTTGACAGACAGAGATCACAAGTAGACAGAGAGGCAGGCAGAGAGAGAGGGAGAAGCAGGCTCCCCGCTGAAGCAGAAAGCACGACACAGGACTTGATCCAAGGAACCTGAGATCATGACCTGAGCTGAAGGCAGACACTTAACCCACTGAGTCACCCAGGGACCCCTATTCTTTTTTTTCTTAATATAGTCTGCTTTGTCTATTTTTTCTCCAAAAAATTCTGACTATAAGAAGGCATTTCATAATGCTGAAGAAGCTGAGATAACCAGTGCTCTTCTTGAAATTTCCTTCCTCATTCTTGAGATGTTTATGGTTTCACATATGTTATTAAGCTCCTTCTTGAGTGTTGTAAAAATGAGTAGTGAGCTGTAGTGAGGGCTTCTATCTTTTTTTCTTACTCAAACACATATAATGTATACTTTATTCCAGTGTGAACATCTGATCTTCCCTTTTTTTTAGTAAAAAAAAGGGGGGGGGGGAGATTATCTTTGATTTCAGATTCTATATATAGAAGAATATGTACAGATGTCATTTCTCTTAAAAGTGGTTCATTGGCTCATAGAATTAGTAACGTGAGTCACTGTTAAAAGAAGCCCTGCTTGTGTTCCCTCTCTTGCTGTGTCTCTCTCTGTCAAATAAATACATAAAATCTTAAAAAAAAAAAAGTTTGGTAAAAACATGCTTAGAGAACACCATCCCCATCCCAGTCCCCAGGCTTCTCTCTCCCAACGGTTAGAGCAGAGGATGCCGCCTGCCAAACGTACGTGGGGACAAACGTCCGTACTCCTGCAGGGGAAGCACTGTGCTCCCCAAGGTGGGGGAAGTGAGCCCGAGTCTGGATGTGCTCCCGGTGGCAGGAAGGAACCAAGAGGGCTCAACGTGAGATCTGTCTCCGCGGCCACGGACGCCCACGTGATTTCGCCTCTGTGTGTCTTGGGATCTTCACTTGTAGCAAGGTTGATTGGCTGGGATGATCCCCAAGGTCCCTTTTAGTCTTGGTCCCTCTGGTTTTATGGTTTCTAGTCCCTCCTCTGTTGTTGTCATTGGCAGGCATGCACGCTGCTGGGTCGGGGATACCCTTGGTCTCCAGAATGCGGAGCACAGGCAGAAAGCTCTCTGACTCTGGTGGCCACGAGAGGTCCCCACCTGCTCCCTGTGCCCTGCGGAGGTCTCCTTGTCAGCACTGTTACTTTGGCTCACGAAAGCTGAACAGACAAAAAGAATTCCCAAGAGTCCCTGACACCCAACGTGGAGCTCCTCCTCTCGTTCGTGCTCCTCCCCTGACTTCCTCCTTTCCTAAGAACACCGTAGTCCTCCCAGTGATCCTGCCCTGGACGCTGCAGAATCAGTCTCGCCTCGGGGCCTCGAGCAGCCCCCGGGTCCTCCCTCGGCCGCCGGGTCGTGGGTCACGTGGCCCCAGTGCCTCTCTGCGCACGCGCACTCGGCAGGGCCGCCACCCGGCTTGCGCACTCGGGACCATTTCACCAGACGCGCGGAGTCAGCTCACCACCCCGGAGAGGAGGCTTCAGCCACTTTCGTTTTGGAGGTTTGCCGTGTATCAGAAAAGGGAAGAATTTCAACACAAAAATTGTTCTTTAAGACACTAATGCTTTTGCTACACCCACATATGATGCCCTGCATCTCTGCTGGCTACAGGGCATTGCAGGGTACCTTGAACTGTTTCCTTATTTACTGGGGAGACTTACCCCTTTTCAGTAGTTTTCTCCATTTCTGTGCTCTCCGGCGATGCGGCACGACCTGAGTTGAAGCCCTGGGGTAGTGTCTTCGAGGCCGTCGCCCTGGTCCTCCGATCGTACTGAGTACCTCACTTAGAGATCACCTTTGGCCTTTATGGTCCCAGGGTTTGGCCACGTGGTTCCACCTCCTCTCCCCGGTCTCCTCAGTCTTCTGTAGTTTTGCAAGAGGAAGCTTCTTCGAGCCCAGAGGTCGTTATAGGGTAGGACCACTCAGCCATCCTCAGGGCCCTCACACACGAAGTGACCTTCCTTTACTGAACCTTCTGTTTCTCCGTTGTCTGGACCGTTTGCACCACAGAACCCTGAGGCTCCCCTGGGGATGGGCAGGGTCTGTGTCTGCTCGTGGCAGAGGAGACCTCAGGCCTGTCGGTGGCCAGCCGGGTGGACTCATTAGCGAAGGAGCCTTCATCACTTATGGTCTGTCCGGGTTTAAGCTGACACGTCAGCCCAGCTACGAGTACCTGAAGTCGTGTCTGCTGTAGGAGTGAGTCTCAAAGAGTGAGTCTCGGGCACTCGGAAATCCGAGTGAGGCGTTCCCGCTCTGCAGAGCCGCCTGGACTTCAGCGGACAACAGCTGCCTCTCGGATGCCGCGCACCCTGCCCACCACCTTCATAAAAACCGTTCTTTCCCTCCCACCAGGTCCACCCTAACTGGCGGCTCTCCTGGATTGCTTGAGCGGGAAGGAGACGTTGTTCCTCTGAACTCCCCAGACCCTCACTAACACCGCTCTGGACGCGCTTTCCTTCTTCTGCCTTGGGAGGGTCTCACTTCTGTCCTTCCTCTCAGTCTGTCATCTACGTGTCCCTCAGCACAGTTGGCAGCTCCGTGCCCTCTGCCTGACTAGGCTGACTGAGAGAGTTCAGAATCGGGGTTCTTAATGGCATGAAAGCAAGCACCATCTCTCGGGCGAAATGGCACCAAACCCTATGCACACACATGTATTCCCTACGTGTGTAGAGTGTGTATGGATCCGGTAAAGGATACGCTGATTTAGACGATCATTTGACTGTCTGGTCAGACCCCTGCCAACTGGTCAGCTTGGAACACCTCTTCAGAAAGCTCTTAGCGGCCCGTGGAACCTGTGTGTGTGCTTCTCGGGGTTACGCCAACGTCTGTCAAGTGTTGAGTTACCCCCGCTCTGTACTGACTCCAAAAGGGAATTGAAATTCAGAAATTCATCCTTAATAGGGAAGTGGTACTCTTTTCACATGCTCAGCCTTATTCCAGAAAGTCATGGGATGTTAGTGGCACTAGAAGGATTGCAAGGCCCCATGTGAGCCGAGGGTTCGGAGAGTTTTGCATTTTTAACATACCTCCTTATGCATTCCAAGGTATAGTCCTTGGGTTCTGGAGCCTGTGTGCTAAATGAACACCCTCATTTTACTGTGTGAGAGAGAAAAACTTTGGCTTTAAGGCAAAGAATAGTAGCCCAGCCAGTCTAACCCCAGAGCCAGTGTTCTTTGGACTAGAGGATGCGACCTTATGTAACAAGTATTGAGCAAGTTGATCCCATGATAATTAGATTTTTATTTTAGTTAAGTAAAACAAGGAAATGCATATTGTCTTGCCTAAAATAGAACAGCGACTACAACAAGGCAGACTTCTTGCCTAACTGGGAAATGTATTGTTCATAAAAATTGTCAAAGCATCTACAGTGGGTTATTTATATCATATTGTGGATATACATACATGCATGCATACATGCAGATATGATACATACGAAGTCTGATAGGATCTATGGTAGGTATCTGGTGGCCTAATGAGTGAAATGGTGTTCTGGGACATGAGTAATCATCTTCAGGCAGTTTGAACTTCACCTTGCAAAGACACCCCAAAGACGGTTTGCCCCTTGAGCTCTTTAGGTCATAACTGAAAATTCACGGTCTGGCTTATGAATTAGATCTTTGGACAGAAAGGCCATTGACTTGTATTCTCCTTTGATTGTTACAGGATTCTGACTATTTATGGATTTTCTGTTCTTCTCTTCTATGTAGTTCCTGAAGGAAACGTCTCTCTGAGTAAATACTGTGTTCCAACAGACTTCCCAGAGCCCTGGGTGGGCCGACACGTAATTCCTTGTCTCCCAGCAACACTGGCCAGATGTAGGGTCATGACTGGGTGCCCTGGCTTGTGGACTCTGACCAACTGAACTCCCATCGAGCTGTGCTTGGCTCTGATGGCTCGCCAGGTAGTGGATTCCGTTCATACCTTTGCCTCCCAGAGCGGCATGAGCCAGTGAGACCTCCAGCTATCTCCTCCCCTGTGCTGGTTGGGACAGGAGCAGAGGGTCAGGCTAGAAGGGGAAGAGAGTGTCCTTTTAGCATCTTGCTCTCCTGTACCCTCCCCGTCTTGCTCCCGGTTAACTAGTCTCACCTACCAGTTCTCAATCCCCACCCTCCTCAGCCTCTTGGTCACTTCTTCAGGGAGCACTCCCCAGGCACTCGTTCTCGTGGCTCCCTGGGTATGTCCTTCCCAGCACCGAGGGCAGGAAGACCATAGGTCATGACAGATTATGTAGGTGACGGTGTACGTGATTTCTACTTCACTAGTCTGGAAGCTCTTTGAGGCCGAAGCGGCTTCTGATGTTTGATCGTCACTGCAGCCAAGGCTTAGGTGTCTCCCAGAGCTCCTCTGGGGCCGGGCCCTCCTGGGACGCGGCAGAGCAGGGCATCCATGGCCAAGCCGTGCTGGTGGAGGACTCGGTCCTGCTAGCTCAGAGCCAGCCACAGGTGCAGGTGGGGGCATCCTGCACTGTGTGTGGAATCTGAGGCCGGACCCCTTGTGTGTGTGCAGACGGTGAGGGAGCGTGTTTGCGTCCCCGGCCTGGGGTTTATGTTCCTGCTCTACTACCATAACCAGGTGTGTGACCTTGGCAGTTTACATAATTAACCTCTTCATCTACTAACCAGGAAGAATAACACATATTTCATGGGGTCCTGTGAAAATTAGGTGCAAGGAGACCCATAAAACATCTTGTGTGGTACACTTGAAGCTCTAGTTTCTGTTTTTAATGGGAAAAGAAAAGACACTTGCCAGTCATCTCCTTTGTCTGCTTCCTCAGTAGCGAGCACCTCCGACAGGGAAGGTGTGATCATTGAATGTTTATATCCCCCTGAATTCCTGTGTTGAACTCTAGCACCCAATGTGGTGGGGTTCAGAGGTGGGGCCTCTGGGAAGTGACTCTGGGTGAATGGGATTCGTGCCCTTCTAGGAAAGAGACCCCAGGGAGCTCCCCTGCCCCTTTTGTGAGGACACAGTGAAAAGACAACTGTCTGTGAGCCAGGAGGGGGTCCCCAGAAGACACCAGATCAGCCAGAGCCTCCATCTTGGACTTCGCAGCCTCCGAAAGCATGGATAGAATTTCTCTTGTTCCGAAGCCGTGCGGCCTGTGGTTTTCTGTCGTAGCAGCCCGAATGTGTGGATGCGGAATGTAGTCTACACTGTAAGAAAAGGAGAAAGATGTCTGTGTCAGGATTTGTGGGCTGCGCACAGACGGCACTGAAGGGAGAGGGAGTGAGAGAGGAGTGACTGTGTCTGGGGCTGAGAGTCCCCGTGCCTGGCCACTGCCTCGTGGCGCACGTGCATCTCTGGGCCTCTCCATTCCTTCTGCTCACGGAGTGTTCGGATGTAGCTGGGTAATTCCCGGCATCCGACCAACGGTGAGACTGCGTGAACGCAAGGTACCACAGCACGAAGCCCCCCAGAGGCAGGCGGTGGCCTGGCGAGGGACAGACAGAGCCCAAAGGCAGCTTTGTGTGCACCTGAGTTTGGTTCCCAGCACCACGGCGTGCCGGCCGTGTGCGCGCTGGGGTGAGAGCTTCTCTCTGGGCTCGGAGTCTCCATCTGTCAGGCGGGGGGAGTGGGTCAGAGGCCCTGTGCCCTCTGAGTACACAGTAGGCTAATAAGGCGGCACCCCGGAGAGTGCGAACAGTGGGGTGTGCTTTCTTTCTTGACTTCACCCATTCCTTCGCTATGGCATTAGTTCCACAGTCTCCCTGAGCCAGCAGCACATGCCGGACTCCACATGGGGTGCTGGGGACGCTGCTGGGGTTCACTTGGCCCAGATCTCTGGCCTCACATTGTTCAGTGACCACGGAGGCTGTGGCTGGTTGGGGGAGGTTGGGTGGTTTTGCAGCCTGCCCTGAGATCTGAGCACGGTTGTGTCCCCTCCTGCAGAGGGTCACCCCTCTTCAGCAGGGTGACCTCAGAATGGGAGCGATCAGGCTTTCTGAGCACTTCCTGGGGAGGGGCCTTGGTGGGGAAGTGAGTTCACACACACCTCTATCCCTGTTACAGGTGAGGAAACCAGGGCTGTAGGGCGTGGTGAGCTTGCCGGTGCTAGGGCAGCGGGCTTAGGACCAGGCTCCTACCCACGCAGCCCTGGGGATGCTGGCAGTGCCCCAATAAAGCCACGGTGTGGGAGGTGCCCTGTGTAGGTGACCTGTGCATGGCTTCTGTTGTGGAAATTCCTGCCAACACCTGCTTTGGAGATGAGCTCCTCCTCCTCATTCTCTCCAGAGACTCTAAGCATTATGACCAAGGCTTCCCACTACTATTTGCTGATCGAGCTTGTGGCTGTGTTTGGAGGCCAACGCCTCAAGCCATCGTTAAGGGCAGGAATTCACTCCATTGTCCCTTGCTTTGAATAAACAGAGGTCTGCTCTTCATAATCCTGGAGAAGGAGCTCTGCAACAACCTCCAGGGCCTGTCCCATGTCAGCCAGGGATCTCCTGATCTGGCCTCTCTCTGGCCAATTTAGGCAGCGTGTTCTCGGGGCCAGGCTGGTGGAGCTGAGGGCGGCCGTGCTTCCCTTTGGATGAAGCCGCCTTGAACCCAGCTGTGCGTGGGCTGCCTCAGAAGAGCAGATGGAACCTGCCGAGAATACATCCTTGCCGGCTCTGCCCCTGGAGTTCCTGGTCCCCCTCGGGAGCTGGGCCAGAAACGTGTGGTGTTGAAGTGCTCCAGGTGAGTCTGGCAAGCAGCCAGTTCTAGAGAAGGGTGCTTGGCTTGCTTCGAAGTGGCTGGGTTCACACACAGAATACTTGTAAGCACACCTCTTTCCCCTGCCACGTTATTCTTTAACGACACGGGTGTTTTTTGGAGTAGGGGTTAAAGCAGTGACTTTGGGATGAGAAGAGCTTGGGTGAGTGTGTAGGTCACTTAAGCGCCCTCTCCCTGCAGGCATCGGTTCCCTTATGGGTAGCACAGGGGTGGGTGTTCGCGTCTCTGCTGTGACAGCATAATCCACGTGGAACGCAGCACCAGATCCGTGATCGGGAGCCATTGTGACAAATATCGGTAATCGCTGAAATTAACCCGATGCTAGAAGGCTGGCTGCAGTCTAGCGTGAGTAGCTGGGGAAGGTTCAGAAGTCTCTGGTGACCTGAATTCTGTCTCAGGGATGGTCGGTGCTGGCCCCGGACTTCGGGCTTGTGCACAGTTGGGGGCTGACTTTGCTGGGTCAGAAGCTCGCTCCAATTGTCCGGTCCCGTGGATGGTTGCAGGGGCTCTGAAACCAGGGGCGATTCTGACTCTGCATTCCTCCATGCGACACGGCAGCAGTGTGTGTGCGCTGTAAGCATGTCCTCGTGGCCCCTCTGTCTCTAATCTGCCGTGGCACAGGAGCAGGAGTAGGGGGAGCCCATAGGTGACTCGTAGCCTACCTTCTAGGCTATTCTGGAAGGTTTTAGGTCATGCAGGCTCCTTCCAAAGCAGCAAGGAGCCCAGCCTCTCTCTTCCTTAGGCCCGAAGACATACTCCCACCTGTCTGTTCTGGTTCGGAGTTGCTGTCTATAGGGAGATTCCTTAGCCATACTGTGGATCAAAACACTATAGCTCTATTGTCTTACAGTTCTGGAGGTCAGAGGTCCTAAGACAAAGACACTGGTAGGGCTGCATTCCCTCTGGAGGTTCTAGGGGAAAATCTTTTTCTTGCTTTTCCCAGCATCGTGAAGCTGCCCACACGCCTTGGCTTCTGACCCCATGCCCCACCTTCAAAGCCAGCAGCAAAGCATCTTCCACCAGTCTTTCTCTCTCTTGTTCTCTCTGGCTCTCCTGGCTCCCACTTAGAAGGACCCCTGCTAATCCAGGGTGCTCGCTCCGTCTCACAATCTTTAATCACATCTGCAAAGCCCCTTTTACAATGTAAGCTGATACAGTTACAGGTTCTGGGAATTAGGATGTGGACACATCTGGGGGTCCAGTATTTTAGCCCACCACCCAGTTGTTTGGTGATAATGCATGCAAGGTGCTTGGCATGGCGCCTAACACAGTCTGCACTTAGTATGTTCCTGCTGTAACTGTGAGTATGTTATCCTGGCTAAGGGATGCCCTTGATTGTATCTTTCTTCACAGTGCTTGTGTTCTGATAATATTTTATGACCTTTGTGTATTTATTATGATTATGAGCGACTATTATTCGTTGACCTTTACTGTGTATCAACTGTGGCACGATTCCTGCTTTGGAAAGTAGCACTTAGACTTTAAGAGGTTGAGTAAATTTTACAAGCGTTCACAACTAGTGAGAACCAAGGTTTGTTTTATGCCAACACCTGACCTTGGTGACCTCATTTTGTTGTCCTTATGCTTCTTGGACTCAGCTGATTTCACCCTGTTGGAGCACAGTGGATGCCTGACCACACAGCGCCCTGGTGGAGAAGGCCAGGGCCTTGGTAGGCAGGAGGGTCTTTCCCACGCACAGTCTGCTTCCTCCTGCGAGACTGTGGGCTCAGCACATCTGTTTTCAGAGCCTGAAATCCCCTCCTTGCTTCCACCTACATTTGGACCAAGTCATGCAGCACACTCCTCGCACCGGCTCTGAGCTATTGAGGTGACTTTTGGCCCTCTCTGGGGGGGTGGGCTTCTAGGCCCTCTCCTCAGCCCCCGGCTCTCCCAGAGCTAGAGACCAACAGGCCAGCTCGGGGCACAACCAAGGAGCCAGCCCTTGTTCCATTGTGTTAGTTTGTCACTCAGACAGAGCAGACCGTAGGTGCTGGAGTGTGTGGCCTGGGCCAGGGCTTAGGCACCCGCCCTGAGCCGGGGAGACTGGCTACCGCGTCCCTATCTCCTTCTCTGTGCCTCCATCCACCCGAGATTACTTTCTTCTGAGCACCCAGTCTAGCTGCCTCCCAGATAAGTTTCCCTCTTCAGCCTGTCCTTCTCCAGGGGCCTCTGTATGCTACAGAATGACTTCTCTCTTGGTAACCTTCTTTTTATGGCAAAGCGGTGAAGAGCATGGACCCTGGCATCAGACACTCCCCGTTCGAATCCCATCTCCCCCTTTTAGCAGCTCTCGCTCAACCTTGGGTACAGTACTTGACTTCTCTCAGGCGCTGGGCCCTGTTCTGTTTTCGGCATGGTCCTGAGAGCCTACGAGTGCACAGTAATGGCGAGTTGCTCCTAAGTCTGCTTCTCTCAGCCAGGTGAGAAGAAATTGAATATGACTAATTCACTGAAAGATATGGATGGCGGTAGGACTGAGACTTCTGGAGAGAAACTTCTTGTCCAGCAAGTGCTTAAGTTCTTGCCTGGTTGCGGGAAGGGAAGGAATGACTTGATACCTTCCTTCCTTTCCCCTGGTGGGAGCAGGTGAGGGAAGCCACAGGCGTGTGGGCAGACCTGTCTGCAGTGTCCTTCTGCAGTCACCGATCGTAAGAGGGAAGGCACTAACCTTCTCACACCACTTTGCCACCCCAGGCCGGGCTTTGTTAATGTTTTGTCTGTCTGATGGAATCATGGCTGCTGGAAGCCCAGTGGGGCTCTTTGGTTCTAGAAGGAAAGGAAGCTGGCCCAGACTGGAAGGGTGTGGTCTGCACAGCGTTCCTCACGTCTCCAGGTCAGACAAGGCCCTGACCTTTACCAGTGGTCCCTGACCCCACATGGTATCCAGCTGCTGCAGGGGGCTGTTGGTGTGTGCTTTGGGGTCCTGTCCATCTGTGCCCTGGGCAGCCTGTTTTGCCCAGATGTGGCCAGAGGGTTGCCTGGATTGGCCTGTCTTGCTGGTCTTTTGAGACCAAGTCTTATTCCTCCTGGCACGGCCCCAAAGCACAGTTGAGGAGAGACAGGGTCTTACCATGCCGAGGGGGTTTTGAACACCACCGTGGGGCTCCCCGGCGCCCTTCCCATGGCGTTGCCCAGTTACCCTGAGCCATCATGCCTCTAGTCACTGTCCCCACAGGACAGCTCTGCTGAGGGGCCCCCAATCCTTAAAACACATCTCATGAACTACGATTTCAAGATGAATTAATCTCAGTCACTGTTACTGCATCACTGAAGTGTACCTGAACTTTCTATGATGACTCTTATCCCCCCACTGGAGTACGGTCTTCGCTGAGCCAGTCTCAGATGCCGTGGGTCCCCCAGGGCCTCATCTGAGGAACTCTCTCACCAGGTGGTCCTGGTCACGTAGCACCAGAATGGGTACTGAAGACAACAGTGTGCTCACCAAGCTGCCCCAGTCTTGATTGATTTTGCTTTCTATTCTCTCTCCCCTGGGGGAAGGTGGAGACGTGGCCCGGCCGTGCAGGGGGCTGCTGGATGTCATTACAAAATCACGAGTCATGATTTTGCCTGGCAGGCTGTCCTGCTGCTCTATAGACACGGGGAGCAGCGTCCACACAGCATGACTGGGGGTGGTGTTCATGCTGTGAAGTGTTTGGACGGAGCCTCCTGGGGTTGTGGGGAGAGCCCACGGGCTTCAGAGGGACAGTCCCTTGAAAAGCAATCCATTGGTTACCAAATCCATCGTAGGACAGAAACAGGAGGAAACATGGGTCGGTTCACTTCCCATCTGTCCGCATGGATCTTTCTTCCCATTTCTCCGTGGTATTTCTACACCCCTTCTTGATTGTGCAACTCGTCGCTGTCCAGCTGCTGTCGAGAGTAGTCTGTTGCTTTGTGCTTTGCTTTTTTTCCCCTTCCAGGCTGGGTTATGAACTTTTCTGGGCTGCCACAGGCCTTGTTGTTGTCGATGGCTGAATTACTGCAGTGAATTATTTGACCACTCAGCAGTCAGCTTCCCCAGCCCCCAGCATCTCCCTGTCCTAACTAACGGGTGGAGGGCAAAGGGAGCTCTTACTTTGTGATCTGTGTGTCTGTCCCTTCATTACCTCATTTATTTCTGTTGACAGTCATTGATGGAACGGAGGAGACTCAGCTGGCTGGGTGACGATAACGAGCTAATGTATACTGAGTTCTTACTGTGTATCAGGCACTTAGCTAAGAACTTTTCATGTCGTATCTCCTAGCTTGTTACTCCTTATAAAGTGCGCATGACATTTCCCTGCTACAGCGGATGACCAGTCTCGGAGGGTGTTGAAGTGTTTTGCACGTGTCTAAAGTTGGAGAGGACAGGTTCACACCAGGTGTGTCTGTCTCTAACACTCGTGGTCAGTCTAACAGCTCCGGGACAGGGAATGGTTTTCTTCCTGTGTTTGTTCTAGGCCATGTCCCCAGTTCTGGAAATGCCTGGCACATAGTTGGTGTTTAGTAAATGCTTGTTTAACAAATGACTAAATGGTCTTAACATAATGTAAACAGGCAGAGGTCATGTCTCTGACCTCTGGTCAAGAGTCTCTGGCTCCTGATTCTTTTTGTTTTTCTACTACATCACCGTATAGGTGAGTAGAAGAATAAAAAGTAAAAAGTAAATAAAAGAATACATATGTAAATAAAAGAATATGTGATAATCTTTTTTAAAAAGATTTTTTTTTTATTGAGAGAGTGAGCATGAGTGGGGGGAGGGGCAGAGGGACAGGGAGAGGCAGACTCTAGGCTGAGCAGGGAGCTGGTGGTGAGACTGACTCCAGGACCCTAGGATCATGACCTGAGCTGAAGGCAGACGCTCATCCAACTGAGCCTCCCAAGTGCCCCTGTGTATAATCTTTTCCTGTCTTTTGATTTATTTCGTTAGGATACATGGTAAGAAATGTAATTTCTGGAGCAAATACATTATAGAAACATTTCATCAGGTTTTAAGAATATAGTAACAATTTTTTTTTAAAGATTTTATTTATTTATTTGAGAGAGAGAGAGTGAAAGAGCATGAGAAGGGAGGAGGGAGAAGGTCAGAGAGAGAAACGGACTCCCCAGGGAGCTGGGAGCCCAGTGCTCCCAATCTTGGGACTCCAGGATCATGACCTGAGCCAAAGGCAGTCGCTTAACCAACTGAGCCACCCAGGCGCCCTATGGTAACAATTTTCTAGGTTAAGTCAATGCTTCTGGTTATTAGTTATGCAGAATGGTCTGTTTTTGCTACTACTTTGCCAGCACTGTTTAGAAAGATACTCTTGACCGATGTTATATGAGAGTACATTGCTACCTCGACATTTTGATTTGTTTTTGTCTCATTATGTGCTTTGCGATCTTTTATGAATTATCTGCTCAGCAAGATCTCACTTACAGTGAGGTGCTGCATACATGGCTGTTTTCCAGGTCTTAAGCCAGTGGTGTTCCTGCAGCACGGCCTTCTGGCAGACTCTAGTAACTGGATCACAAACCTGCCCAACAGCAGCCTGGGCTTCATTCTGGCAGACGCTGGTTTTGACGTGTGGATGGGGAACAGCAGAGGGAACACTTGGTCTCGGAAACACAAGACTCTTTCAGCTTCCCAGACTGAATTCTGGGCTTTCAGGTACGTTTGAATTGATGATGACCAGGTCTGTTTCTTTAGCACCCTTAACACAGACACCTCCGGGGTTGGGGGCAGATCGATGGGCAACTCAAGATTGTAGGAGAGGAGAAGCTGATGGCTTGTGAAAGGTTTTAAACCTGGTGAGAAATTTAGTAAATTGCAGTCAGGTAAATTATCAGTAAATAATTGCATTTTAAGAATCAGATTCATTTATGGATTTTTAGTTATTTTGGCATTCCAGGTTGTGTGGGACCAGCTGGATAAATCATGTCCTAGGACCTTCTTCCTTCCTCCATCAACACGCACTGTTTTCGGTTTCCAGAAATTGTCCTCTCCTCTCTGTTGCTTCTGGCTCTGCCTCTTACTCCCCGAGTGACCTTGCACTTGTTGCACAAGCCTTCTGTGTGTCAGTATTCTTTTTTGTAAAAGGGGCAAACAAACACCTGTCTCATGAGGTCGGCGGGAGAATCAGAGGCAAGGGTGCAGGGAGAGAGCCTGGAGTGTTGCACGTGGCGGTAACAGTCTGCTCGCGCATCTCCTAATGACAAGCAGCCCCCAGTGCATGGGTGCAGGGTGGGGTCTTGGTACCTGGTATCAGAGAAAGTCAGAGCTGTGGACTCCTTCAGGCTTGTTTCCGAACCACAGCTTCCCTAAGGACAGGATATGCAAGAACAGGAGCTTTTCCCAAGGCATGTGCGACGACATGTGTGTTGTCTCACCATTTGTAATAGTGAAGGTCCGAAACTACCAAGTCCCATCAGCACTGAATGGACAGATGGAGTGCTGTGTGTTTACAGAATGAATGGCCAGTGGCCACACAACAGTGTGGGCATAGCCTACCGTTGGACCTCACTTACAGAAACGTTCGAGAATGGGTAAAACTAACTGATGCTTTTAAAGAGGAGGATGGTGGTGAGGGGTCTACACAGTCCTGTTAATGTCTCCTGTGCTCAGTGCTGCTTTTCCCCGTGGGGCCCCTCTTTCGGGCACTTGTCCCACCGCACCCTTCCCATTTGCGTACAGTTGTGTTTGTGTGTGACGTCTTAATGAAAGCCTTCCTTTTGTGGATTCCAGTTTTGATGAAATGGCAAATTATGACCTACCAGCTTCGATTAACTTCATTGTGAATAAAACTGGCCAAGAACAAGTATATTATGTGGGTCACTCTCAAGGCACCACGATAGGTATGTATGTGATAAAGACTAGAGCTTGACCGAATGTGTCAGTACGTAATACAGAGTCTGCGTCTGTTCTTAGAAGTAGAATGTGAAAAAGTAATGTTAGTTTGCATAGAGGTGTTTGAATACTGAATAGGGAAGGGCAGGGAATTTGGGGTAATAATTCACCTTCTCTGGAAATTCAGACTTTTGTATCAATGGCTGGATGACGTGTATGGTACTCTTGACACAGAAGGAATTGGTGGGAGTCACAACCTAGTACGAATTTTCCTGGGTTATCTGTGGGGATGTGAGAGGCCAGAAAACAAGGGGGTTCTAAGTGCAGAGATTTTTAAACAGAAAATAAGAAAATACACTGACTCTTAAGGGGAATCAGACTAACCGCAAACATGCCATGTTATGCTTCATTTCTAAATAGTTGCTAAAAGTCGTACGCATTTTTTATTTATACTGATTATAAAAGGAAAGTATGTTCGTTTTATGCAAAAATAAAAAATTTGGGAGCACCTGGGTGGCTCAGTCAGCTAGGCGTCCAGCTCAGTTTAGGTCTTGATGTCAGGGTCGTGAGTTCAAGCCCCGTGTTGGGCTCCATGCTTAGTGTGGCGCCTACTTAAAAATTTTTTTCCTCAAAGTTTAAAGAAAATAAAAATTACCTGTAATTCTAGTAAATAAGAGTTCCACTGATTAGGCCTAGGGACCTGTCCCATAATTTATTTAATTCCTTCTTTTAGTATGTGCTAAGATTAGTGTCTGTGTTTCTAGCACACAACCTCCATACATTCCTAAAAGCACAGTCAGTCAGTGAAAGGTAGGTGTGCTCCTAAGAGTCCTAATGTGTTTGGTTCCATGTCTGCACCCCTATTGCCTTGGAACACTTAGCCGGTTTGAGAGGCTACAGACAGAAGGCAACACCCATGGGTGTATCTTCCTTATGAGTGGAGTTAAGGATTTTTCTTCATTTGTAATCCTTGTCCCATGACTTGTCTACTTGTGGCCTTTGCCCCAATGCGTTCTACAGGGACACTCTAGGGCCAAGTTCAAGGCAAGGAGTGACCCAAGAGGAGGCTAAAAAATATTTTAGCACTAGAGCATTCTCAGTGTGTAAGTCCCTTTTGAGTCACTGGCAACTGATCTGAAGGCCTCTGACATTGTTCCTGGGGTGGTGGGGCTGGGTGGGCAGCCCCCTTAGGGAGAGACTTTCCTTCGCTCAGCTAACATGACTAAGGGAACAGGGACAGCTTCTGGCTCTTTTCCAGTGCACATGTAGGTTGAAGAGTGAAAGGAGCACTTAACAAGTACTTGATTTACTAGTTTAATCACACTCTGTGCAAACAAAGTTCAGAGGCCCCGGTGTGAGCTGTCTCCTGGTTGCGGGGACATTGCTTGCATGGTCCTTAGGCTGCCACTAGAGGGCAAAACGCACGACCGCCTTTCCTGAGAGAGTCCTACAGGAGGAAATTCCTATTATCTTCCTTTTGTTCCCACAGGTTTTATAGCATTTTCACAGATTCCCGAGCTGGCCAAGAAGGTTAAAATGTTTTTTGCCCTGGCTCCTGTGGCTTCAGTCGAGTTCTCTACGAGCCCACTAACTAAATTAGGAAAATTGCCAGAATTTCTCTTGAAGGTACTTGGACTCCCCCCCGCCCCGACCCCTCTCTTGCCCCACAAACTACCTTTTCAGATCTGAAGAATTGGCCTCTAGAGGGTTCTTCCTCCTCTATGGTTCACTATTGATGGCACGGTGGGGCTGCTTTTCCCCAGAGTGTATTTAAGCCCTTCATCCCTACTTCCAGGTCCTGGGGAGTCAGGGAAGGTGTATCACTAATTCTATAAGAGAGACCATCTCCTTGTTAACTTGGCAGCACTCTTCACCCACCATGCAAAGGGAGCACAAGGAAGTCCGGGAGAAGCGGCTTAAACTCCTGAAGTTGCCCTTTCTCACACAGTGAGCCGGCAGGTGGGAGCAAGCAGGGCATGGCGGAGGGAGGGCTTGCTGTTCCCGCATGCCTGACCCTGGCCACAGTGAAGGCTATCGGAAGACACTGTTCCTATTACATTTAATAACGTGGCCCCTAACACAAGCCGGTAACCTCCTTGAGACTCAACCCTAGAACGGCGTAGCCCCCAAGCTCTGCTGAAGGAGGAAGCAGTTTTCAGGAGGACGAGTTGAGAACCAGCTGAGGCCAGATGGTCCATCATGCACACACTCTCTGTGTTTGATGTATGGTACATTGATATGCACTCATGAATTCCCATACAGGAGCATCAACATATCGGCCATTTAAGACAAGTTCACAGGGAATACAGACCATCCTGTGACCTCAGTATCTGACCCTCCCATAAGGTGGGTTCTCCACACTGGGGTCCAGACACACAGATGAGATGTGGCCCTCTCTGACCGAACTTACCTTTAATGTCTCGGGTCATAGAAGCTTCAGCTTTCATTATAAACCATTCAGAGATTGCAAGTAACGTCCCCTTCCATTACCAGGGTCGCTCTCACTCCTTCCTCAGAGTTGAACACAGGGCTCAGGGTGGGTCTTTTCCTCTAGACCTTGCGTGTGAATTTAAACAGGTTCTGCAGATGCATTTTTCAGGGTGGGAGAGCTATCACGTTATTGCATAAAACACCATCACATTCTAGAAGGCCGTGTAGCGAGTACTTCATTAATTCGGGACTATCACTTCCCTAGGTCGTTGCTCCTTTGCCCTTGCCATGTCCCTGTGCCCTTCCTCCCGAAGACCTGCATGGCTGTGTCATAGGAGGGTTTCTGATGTAATTTAATCCTTGGAGATTGTGCTTTAGTAGCTGTGTAGTTCCAGACACACCCCCCCTCGCCGCCAACTCCCCACCTTTGAGATGGTAGCTCACTGAATCTGGAGATGGGCTCAACACCTGCATTTTCACAAAGCACAACACCGAATCCTAGTGTCCACAAACAGACTGGTCTTTGGGAGTCACTGTCCCCGATGGTGGTGTTTTCTAATATCCTAGGACAGTGACTGAGGGAAAAAGTAAATGCTCTGGGAAATCCACGTGGCCTCCACAAAAGCTTAGTGCCCTCACTCTTGGAAAACAAAGATTATAAATTAGAAAGGCATCAAGATTGATCTGAGCGGGCCTGTAAGTGCGTAAGGTGAATTTTACTTTCCCTGCATGTACTGTCCTGCTCACATGGAGTTCCCAGGAGAAGGTCACAGTGGCATTCAGGTCACTTTGGGGAAGCTCGAGGTCAACTTCACGTCCGTGGTCAGTCAGGAGGAAAGGGTGGCTTATTGCCCTCTAAGTCGGTGATGCAGTGTCCTCTTGTTTTTAGGAGAGAACCTCACAAATATCTGCATTTATCACATGTGACCGTTACCTAGACTCAAAGCCAGGAGTTTTAAATAACGATGCCGTTTCCCACAGTATGACCCTCTCTGCACTCGGTATTCCTCAGTTCTGCCCAGCTACCCATCCTGTGATTAGTTAGGAGAAGACAGTCAGGGGACCCAGGGTCTGTCTTCAGGTACTGGTTGGCTGTCTTGTAGTCGAAAGACTCGACAGAGGACAGGCTGTGTGTATGTGGACGGAATTTTCCCGAAGAAGTGCTGAATATGGCCCACACAGTGTTACAACTTCAGATTAGTCACACCCTTTATAAAGCATGTCTGGTGCTGAAAACTTGATGTTTATTTTGGGCGGGGTGGTGGGGATAAAGGACGCTGTGTACCACAAAGCAGTTGTGCCCTTAGGCTAGGCATGTGAGTTACAGTTCCTGTGGTTCTCAGCAGCTCCCGAAACCTCACTCTGGGCAGGAGGCCCGTTTTACACATTCACAGTTTCCTGCCTGCCCACGAGTCTGCTGGGGCTACAAGGAGGCGTCTGCCCCGCGCCTTGTCCCTGGCTTCTGGTGCCTGGGTTGGCATTCCTTGGCTTGTGAGAACATCACTCCCATTTCTGCCTTCATCTCCACGTGTGTGTGTGCCCCTGTGTGTGTCTGTCTCTGCCCAGATTTCTCCTTTCTTTAAGGACCCCCGCCCTACTGCGTGGGGCCCACCCTGATCACCACATCTTTCCGTGATGACCCCTGTAAAGACCCTGTCTCCAAATAAGGTCCCATGATGAGATACTGGGAATTAGGATCTCAATGGATCTTTGTTTTTTCCTGGGGTGGGGGGACACTGCCTTGGGAGGCATTTTAATTTTTCACTCCTGCTTGTCCCTCCACAGGGGAGGCATCAGCAGAAGTGCGACTTATAGGGGGACCCGTTTGGGTTCAATATACGGAAAATCTTTTTTTCTGTTTCCCATTGCACCAGTGTGTGAAGAACTTCGCAGGCATCGTGATTGCCTCAAAATACTGGAACACATTGGTCACGGCTTCACGTACCCCAGGAGTCAGCAGACTTCTTCCCTTAAAGGCCCGTAGAGTAAATACTCTTGGCTTTGTGGATCGTACGGTCTCTGTTGGAACTACTGAACTCTGCCACTGTCGTGTGAAAAGAGCCAGAGACAAAGCAGAGGAAAAGGAGTGTGTCTGTGTCAATAAAACTTTATAAGACTAGGCAATGCTGGTGGGGGAGGAATGAGGAGTTCTTGTTTAATGGGAACGGAGTCTCAGCTTGAGGTGTTGGAAGAGCTCTGGAGATGGGTAGTGATGCCGGTTGCACAGGAATTTGAGTGTCCTAATGCCCCTGAATAGAATACTTTAAAAAAGGGTCAAAAGGGTAAATTTTGTGTTATGCACGCACTAGCTCAAGAAAAAAAGTGTCAGAAGAAAAAGACAAGAGCAGGGGGCAGGACAGGCCGCATCTGCCTCATGCAGACACGTGGTGGAGCAGGCTTGGCTGTGACTCGTTCTTGGAAGTCACAACCCACCCAGCAGTCTGTGGCACTCTTTGGGGATGGCCCAGGACTGAGTGGTCTTTAATGCCCTTTCCCACAGTGGAAAGTCTGCTGTGAACGGATGTGACTTTCTGCCTCTTCTCACGGGAGACTTTCGACCACTGCTCTAACATCAGCTTTGGCCTGCGTGTCCTAGTGCAACGGTCTGCCTCACGTTGCCATTTCTTTTCTGGGGTCACATGTGGAGACGCTTGGCGTGTGTCTCTGCTTCAGGGGTGGGTCAGGGAAGCCTTCTGCCAGAATGAAGTGCTGAGATACTCTTGGGTTCCCTTTTATGTTTTAGGACTTGTTTGGGGTCAAAGAATTTCTTCCCCAGAGTACGCTTTTGAAGTGGCTGGGCACACACATTTGCAACCACGTCATTCTGAAGGAGCTCTGTGGAAATGCCTTTTTTGTTCTCTGTGGATTTAACGAGAAGAACTTAAACATGGTATGTTGAGACCTGCTCTCCTTTTCAGTGCGTTTGTCTGGGGAGCTGCTTGTTTGTGCTGGGCGGTGTGAGAGAGAAGCAGGGACGACCTCCTCAGACAGCTCACGGGTCTCTCATTGAGGAGGCACAGACGGATCTCCAGCAGGTACCCGGGGAGCTGTCTGCTGCTCTCCTCAGGCCTGCCGTTAGCAACTTCCTACTGAACGAAGAGACTGTCATAATTTAAGTCCTGGTATTTGTAATCGTTCTAGTGATCTGTTTCTTTTAAGAAATGACTATGAGTGTATTTAAATGTGTGTGCGTGTGTGTATGTGTGTATACTTTTATTTACCTTTTTTATAAAATGTAGACTCTCGGCCAGCAGTATGCCCGTGTTTCTAATGCTTCCCCCACCCCCCAAATCTTATTTGAGAGAGAGAGAGTGACCATGAGCAAGGGGGAGTGACCGAAGGAGAGGGAGAAACAGGCTCCCCGCTAAGCAGAGAGCCCATCTCGGGCTGGATCCCAGGACCCTGAGATCATGACCTGAGTGAAAGGCAGAGGCTTAACCTACTAAGCCACCCAGGCGTCCCTTTGCTGGAATCTCTAAATATATTTGTTGTTTGTCTGTTGCATTTTGAAAGCAGGCTTTAAAATTCTAGAATGAAGGCTCTAGGGAGTTTTTTACAGTAGTGTTAATTTTTCTGATTGTTACATGAAATGTTGGAAATTCAGAAAAGTTTGAAGAACAAAGTCAGAATGACCTGTCAGCTCAGCCCTACAGTCAGTTACCGTGTTGCTCTGCGTCCTTCGTCCGTGTTCTGTGTGTGTGCGGTTCTATGGGTTTTTATAGGGCGTATGTGTCATCAGAGAACTAGAACTCTTTCCCCTGCTTGTAGTCTCCTGTATTTGAGATTGTGGCTCTGAAGTGCAAAAGAGGTTTAGTGTCAATGCCTCCTTAATGCTGTGTCCATTCTTTATTTCACCGTGTTTCTTTTGCAGTCCAGAGTGCCTGTGTATGTAGCACACTCTCCTGCCGGAACCTCTGTGCAAAATATGCTTCACTGGGGCCAGGTAGGCGTACTTCTCTGCCAGCCCCTCCCAAGCCCTTCCTGTCCTGCACAAAGCCAGGCTGCTCACCCATGGGAGCTGGTTTCCTTCTCCAGAGTCCTGGGTTCCTCCCATTGTGCCCTTGCACTCTGGGCAAGTTCATCCAGCTTTGGGAGGGAGGCTGCGACGTCCTCACGAAGCCATGAACACGATAGGACTGAACCCATCGGGACACGCCAGAGCCAAACCAGCCGTGGGAGTAAATGGGAGCCACTTGCTTTTAAAATGATGTTTTGATTGTTTTCGTCACATCGCCACAAAAGCAATGCCTGCTTGTTCATTCTAGAAAATTTAGAAATTACATATAAGAAAAAGGTAATAATTCTCTCATTATGAAAAACAAGACTCGGCAACCAGACCCAGAGATAGAAAATGTGTACCCAGAACTGTGAAGTGTCTCTGCATCCCACTGTCTGCCTCTTGCTACAGATCATTTCAGAAAGAGCTCCTTGAACATGCAGGTAGAAAGAACTGTTGTAGAAATAGATTAAGTAAATTGTTTTCTTCTGATTATTCTAACTTGCTTTCCCCCACCTAACAGTGTATAAGGGACTTATTTCTACCTCAGGGCGTATTTTTACAGGAACTTCCTTCCTACAATTTTTTTTTCTTTCTTTAAGGTTCTATTTATTTGAGAGAGGGAGTGAGAGACAGCAAGAGAGAGCACAAGCAGGGGGAGTGGCAGAGGGAGAAGCAGACTCCCCACTGAGCAGAGAGCTTGATGGCGGCCTCAGTCCCAGGGCCCTGGGATCATGACCTGAGCTGAAGGCAGAGGCTTAACCAGTTGAGCCACCCTGGCGCCCCCTGACTTGTTTTGAAACATGAAATAACTCACCATTTAAGTTCCAAACCAAGATGCTGTGGGTGTCTTGGAGAACAGTTGCCAAATGAGGGACAGTCACTGTCTGCATCTGAATCAGGGGTTCCCTGTAAAATGACACCTTTTAAAAAATATTGTTTCAAAAAAGTAAGGGGAGTTGGGCTCACATTAGAGCTGTTGGGTTGGCTGGATGTGTGGATATGTGGAAACTGATGGGGATGATAAACAAATATATTAATTCACAGATTAACATAAGTATAATTTGGTGTTTTTGTTAGTCCATATACACATATTAATATATAATCAATATTTTTCATACAGACATCAATATATTAATTAATATAAATACATATTAATCCATGTCTTTTTTCAGCCACAGAGTTTATGAATTTTAATACTCTTTGTAGGACAGTATAAAAATATGAATATTTTTAAATCTAAATCCAATCAGTTAACATACAGAATGTTACTAGTTTCAGAGGTAGAACTTAGCGATTCTTCAGTTGTGTTCGACTCCCAGTGCTCCTGCCATCACAAGCCCTCCTACATCTAAGTCTTAGTCCGTACATCGTATGTAGTATGTATTTCTTTCCCAAATAAGATAGTTAACTCTTTGAAAAAGCTGAAGATTCAGATTTCAGTAAAAGTCAGCATGAAGTTGAACAAGTACAGTCATGTGTGTAGCTTCTTTATTGTGTCATATGGTAGCTACGTTCCAGTTGAAGTAAAATTCGTATTTATTTTCTTGCAGTCTGGTTGACACACTGTGTTACACTGGCTTCGGGTGTACAACACAGTGATTTCATGAGTCTTCACGTTACACGGTGCTTCCCGCAAGTGTGCCTACCCTCTGTCACCAGACATCACTATCACGATTGCAGTGCCATATAAAAAATTTATTTATTGATTTGAAGATTTTATTTTTCACTTATTGAGAGAGAGAGAGAGAGAGTGGGGAGAGGGAGAGAAGGAGAGAGGGAATCTCAAGCAGGCTCCCCACTGAGCACGGAGCCCAACGTGGGGCTCGATCTCAGGACCCTGAGATCATGACCCAAGCCGACGTCAAGCGTTGGATGCTTGACAGACTGAGCCGCCCAGGTGCTACCCACCCCCCCTAATGCCATTTTATTTTAAGTTACACTTTGGAAATAGTAAGTCTGGGTACAGTGTAAAATGGGCTTCTGAGGATACAGCTAACTAAGAAGCCCCTGAGAGGCTCTTTCAAACTTCTGTATCAGATAACATGTTCTCCCAAATTATCTTCTTTGTAGTTTATTAAATCCCTGAAGTTCCAAGCCTTTGACTGGGGAAGCGGCGCCAGGAATTATTTCCATTACAACCAGGTAAAGGCTTTGAAAGTCTTTAGAATGCAACTGCGTTCTGAAAAGCCATCAAGGAAGCCAGCTCAAGCCATAGGGCTGCTGGGGGGCTTGGGTGCTGCGGTAAATGCTGGGGAGGGTCAAACAGATGGTGTTGGTTTCCCTCTGTCTTCCAGAACAACCCAAGCTTTGTGGTTGGTGTTGAGGCCTGGGCCGTCCCTCTTGGTCCTTTTCCTTGACTCTGTAACAACTGTTACAGTCCCACGTCCTTCGTCATAGCTGGGAACACAGACCTGAGTCACACTAGCCTCGGTCTGCTCTCCAGCAGCTGGGGGGGCCGGGCCAGACTCCATCACCTTAAGCCTTGCCTTCCACGTACAAAGAAATGGACCATATTCTGAGTGCCTGGGTGCTCTCAAGTGTGAGGCAGTTTTTGTTTTGTTTCATCTCGTGACGCTCATGTGACCGGTGTAATGCTTATTGTCATTCTTACTGTTTCGGTTCTGGTTCACGGTAACTTGAAAGGTAAACTGAGAACGGTTTTCAAAACTTGGGTCTCCCGCTGTCACATTTAGGAACCAGCATCTAACGAGGGATTATTTGGCTGTGTTTCTGTAAATCAAAACACCAACGAAGCCATCTGTTGGTTTTATTACAGACTTATCCCCCGCTGTACAGCATGAAGGACATGCCGGTGCCCACGGCCGTCTGGAGCGGGGGCCAGGACTCGCTGGCGGACATCAAGGATATCAGCGTCTTACTGTTGCAGATCACCAACTTGGTGCACAACAAGTTCATCCCAGAGTGGGAGCACCTGGACTTTATCTGGGGCTTGGATGCCCCGTGGCGGCTCTATAATGACATAGTGGATCTGATGAGGAAATACCCGTGAGAGGCCACAGGAGGGGACTGTGCATTACAGTGCATGCGCTTCCCTTCTCGGAAAGGGCTGTCTGTCTTTCCCAGGCTGTCTGCTTTTTGTCTCTGATCAAATTATGATTGATGTTTTTCAAGTGCCTCCAGGATTAGAAATGCACGTTTTTGGTTTAATCATGGCCTCATCGAGGGTGGCCTCTTGAAGGCTTTTTAAAAATACCACTGACTTGTAAAAGGTCCTAACCCTTCTGGGGTTAGAATTTAACATACACAACGTTGCCTTTTTACCGTCACACAGGCCATGCTGGGCAGGTGTCGGAGTTTCCATTGTAAATGGAAACTGTGTTCCATTGGTAAATGACCTGACACTGATTTGAAAAAGCTCCCCGTGCACTCAGTTTTTACCTCTTTGCCATAAAGGGCTCTGCAGTCCACTGGCCTTGTGGTCACTAGGGAGCTACGTGACAAGTTCTCATGCTTTCATGTGCTAGGCATGGAGTCTAATCCTGTGACACCCTAGCTGGGCCAGTTGGAAAGATTCTAGAATGAATTTTATGAAACCTAACCATGATAAGTCATTTTTTAGCAAGTGTTTAAATTGTTCAGACGAAGCCAAGTAGTTTGCTGGAATCTTCAGAAAATAAATGACATTCATTTAGAAAAACCCCAAACCCTATATTTTAAATAGCTCAAAGACCAATTCAGGCAACCATCTAAATTCATAAACTTATAATTGGGTGGTGGGCTGTCAGTCCATGTGGGTGAGAACACAAGTACCCCTCTTTTCTGCAAAATCAGTGCATTCTCTTAGCAGCCGTAGCTCACTGCTGCCTTAGGTCGGTGCTCCCGTGGGGGAAGCAGAAGCCCAGGGGCTGTCTGGGAGGAGTGTCCTAACCATTTTCACATGGAAGAAATGTGAGTGTGAATGTTTTCAGACAAATGCTCAGGGATTCTTTCTGTTTTTTGGTTTTGTACGTGTCCATATTTTCAATACTGTTGATTCGCGTCCCAATTCAGGAAGCCCTTATTCATGAACCTGCTTTTCTTGATGCACGATTTCTTTGCAGTGCTGATGGATGGACAGAATGACAATTGATGTGATTCTGACAGAGCTCTTTTAGCTGCGGTAATAAACGATACTGGGGACTGGCTAATGTATGCAGACAGCGTGATACTACTTTGTAACATTTAAAGAGTCTTATTTGAGTAACTTTTCAATAAAACGCAGTAGCCTCCTAGGCCCGAAGGACTGTGTGTATGTTGTGTTCTCCTTTATTGCCCGTGACCCTTTGGTCCCCTCCTATAGTGAGGAGAGAGGGGTCACAAACTAAGGGGTTTGGGGGATCGGTTGGAAACACTGGTCCTAGGAGCTCGTGATGCTGCGTGGAAAGCAAGCAGAGACTGACCCATCCGCAGGTGGGACCATGGATTCAGAGACTGTCCCTCTAACCCCCTCCTTGAAGAAGGCAGAGACAAGTCATTCATGCCGCAGGGTCCCCAAAGCATAGATCTTGGTGGGCAGTGGGGCTTGTCCAATGAGATCTCTCCCACTACTCTCTGAGACTGAGGGGAGAAGATATACCTTCCTCCCTTTCTGTATGCCCCAAATTGAACACAAAGCCTGGAATGTAGTGAGTCAGTCAATACATGTGGACCCACAAGCTGTGTGAACAGTGAGAGACCTTCCCAGTTAGCTGAATGCAGTGAGATGCACGCGGAACATCCAGGAGGGTCCAAGGACTGAAGCAGAGTCTCTTTTCTCACGGCGCCCTCAGACAAGGGTCCGAGTGTGCTGGATGCAAAGGATGGGTATCCATGCCGGGAAGGTGCCACTCTCCTCACGGGCTTTAGGTCCTCCCACCGTACCCTGAAGCTGCCTTTCTTTGACCAAAGCAAACTGGGTTGGCCAACCAGGTAAAAGATTCTTGGGTAGGAGAAGACAGTGAGTAGGTGTTTTCGTTTGCTGTTTTCTGGCACTAGGGGAGAGAGCAGCCCCACCGAGAATGCCTTCAGCGCCTCAGGTGCCCTGCTGTCTCTAGCTTGGGCTGATGCCACAGTGGCACCCCCCAGACTCCCCTGAGAATGAGTCAGTCCATCTTTCACACACGAGGTGACACAGATGAGCAGTGGGACAGGGGTCCATTCTACAGAGTCCGCCTCTTATTGGCATATGTCTCTCTTCCCTCCTTTCTGGACTTTTCTCTGGGGAGTTTTCTTCAGTGTGATGCCAGTCTAGAGGTGAAGATGTTATGTGGCTGTTCCTGGTACAGTCCAGTTCCCTTGCGCATTTGCCTTTGTTGGTGGCCTCTTGTTCCTGACATTGCCACGTAGGTCCTTTAAATCCTTGTAACCCTAGGCTGTGTTAATATTTCATCATTGTTTTATTTCATTGTTTTTTTAAAGATTTTATTTATTAGCGAGAAAGAGCATGCATGCGAGAGAGAACACGAGCCGGGGTAGGAAGAAGGGCAGAGGGAGAGAGCAAGCTGACTCCTGCTGAGCGGGGAGCCCGATGCAGGGCTCGATCCCAGGACCCCGGGATCATGACCCGAGCCGAAGGCAGACGCTTAACCCACTGAACCACCCAGGCACCCGTTTTATTGTTTAACAAAACAATCTTGTTTTGTCTTTGCCTTAAGGAGCTTGTGCCTTTCATTAGAAGTCCGGTTGTGAGTTGGTAGGACTTCTGATTCTTCAGTTTGGTTTGATATAAATTCCTTTGAGCAGCCCACAAAGATGTCCACAGATCCCTAGGACAAAAAGACTAATTAATACACTGCCAACTTGGCACTCTAAGACCTTGCAGTCCCTGGGTTGGGGGGCGGGGCACAAAGCTGCCAAGTGAGGTTACAGTTGAGAACAAAGTCATTTCTCCATTCGCCACCAGAGGGCACTCTTGGCTTTGCCTCCAAAGCTTCTCTTTCTCTCTCTCTCTTTTTTTTAATTTGACAGACAGAGATTACAAGTAGGCAGAGAGGCAGACAGAGAGAGGGGAGGAAGCAGGCTCCCTGCTGAGCAAAGAGCCCGATGCGGAACTCGATCCCAGGACCCTGGGATCGTGACCTGAGCCAAAGGCAGAGGCTTTAACCCACTGAGCCACCCAGGCGCCCCCAAAGCTTCTCTTTCTCTAAGGAGGCTTTCTCTGGTCTCTTCTGGGAAAGACAGAGAATTTTGTTGATTCTTGAGTGTTGGATGGTAATTTGAGGACCAGTGAGGCCAATCATGTTTCTGGTCATTTCTATCCAGGATTATGACCAATTCTGGCCTAATTCATAATATCTAAAAAATGTCCTCAAAGAATAGCTGTGCCCCAGCTGTGACGTGAAGATAAAAATTTGCCTAATGGGTAAAAGGGTGGTCAGAACCTCAGCATGGAAGGGGCTGCAGGGGAGGCTTTAAATGAGGCCTCATGCTTATGAAGGACCAAAACTATTGATACTATCTCCAAATGATGAAAATTATTTTATGTTTTAATTATTTATGAAAATTATTTTAGAGGTGTTACTGTGTTATTAAATGTAAACTTTCAAAATATACTATAGGTTGTTTTTTTTTTTAACATTTTATTTATTTATTTGACAGAGAAATCACAAGTAGGCAGAGAGGCAGTCAGAAAGAGGGGGAGGGGAAGCCGGCTCCCTGCTGAGCAGAGAGCCTGATCTGGGGCTCAATTCATCCCAGGACCCTGAGACCATGACCGGAGCCAAAGGCAATGGCTTAACCCACTGAGCCACTCAGGCGCCCCGATATACTGTAGTTTTAACTTTTGTCATTTAGTTTTTAATATAGGAAGATATTTACAAAATGCGCCCCCCCCCGAAAGGCAGCATTAGATGACAATAATTCTGATTTTTACTTATTTTTATTAATTTATTTCTTAAAGATTTTATTTGTTTATTTGAGAGAGAACAAGGGCAAGCGCAGCTGGGGACAGGACAGAAGGAAAGGGAGATACAGACCACCGCTGATCCAGGAGCCCAACACAGGGCTTTTGTGCCTTTTCCCAGATTTTAATTATCCATTTGACAGACAGACAGCAAGAGAGGGAGTAGAAGCAGGGGGAGTGGGAGAGGGAGAAGCAGGCTTCCCGCTGAGCAGGGACCTCCACCCCCATGCGGGGCTCAGTCCTGAGATCGCAAAGAGCGAAAGGCAGACACTTAATAACTAAGCCACCCAGGTTCCCCTCTGATTTTTAAACAGCTTGTCAATAATTCATTCAAGAGTATTTATGATATCACATAGTGCTAGGTGCAGATTTTACGTTCAATTCCCAACTAAGCAAGCCAAATTCATTCTGCCGACTTGTTTTAGTGGTACTAAAATATATTGTGCATTTTACACTGTGCCTTCTGACTTTCAAAACCTTCTTACAAGGCCTGTTTTTTTTTGCAGCAAATCCTTTGGTGAGGTGCAGTATTTTCTCTTTACAGGCACTTGGGTGCCTTTTAGTGGAGATGATTTTTACCATCTCCACTGTTAAAGTCCACTCCGTGGGCCAGTGGCACAAAGCCCAGTGCAGCCAGACCCAGAAGCCTCTGCTGTCCCCTGCTCAGACCAGGCTCTCTCCTCCTGCTCACAGCACTCTGCAGAACAGCTATTGGCTTCCCTGCCTTGCTTGCCCGCCCATCAGCTGCCTCCGGGGGACAGAAGTCTGTGTCCCATATATGAATGCAACCATCTCGGGGAAAGTAGTGAAAAATCTTGTTGTCTGCTCCATGTCACAGGGAAGAAGCGTCGAGGAGTCTGCTGGGGCAGCTAACATCTCCCACATTCTTCACCAGCGTCTTCTGTTTTGGTATGGGTAAGGCATGTCTTCTGACTTTTTTGGAAACTTCCCTCTAAGTGAAACTTCAGTCCCTCACACCAGCACCAAAGTCCTCCACAGGTATCTACCTTGAAACTGACAAAAGCTTCTGCTTTCACCTTGGCTGTAACTTCCTATTCAACCCTAGTTAGTCCTGACTTTTCTGACAAGAAGGTTTCATTTTTACAAAAAGGCATTAAATATTTTTAGACATTTTATTTATTTATCTGACAGAGAGAGAGAGAGAGAGTACAAGCAGGGGGAGCAGCAGGCAGAGAGAGAGAGAGAGAGAGACAGGAGCAGATTCCCACTGAGCAGGAAGCCGATCCCAGGACCCTGGGGTCATGACCTGAGCAGAAGACAGACACCCAACCTACTGAACCACCCAGGCGCTCAAGGGATTCTGTTTCAGTCTTTGGAATTATTCTATCCTCTACCAGTCTTACGTGTTACAGCTGTAAGGCATCATAACACTTCTCATGTCTGTTATCTGGCAGTATCTGTTTCAGTTAGATAGCTCCAAGAACATCTTGCCTAATTTGGGAAAGAAAAAAACCATCAAGTTCACATCGGGAAAGAGAGGATATCCCTGGTAATGCAAATACATCAAGTACATGCTCTGTTGGTGGGTGCCGGGGTAGTATCCAGAGTCTTCAGTGCAGAGTCCCGAGTCACTGCAAGATGGTGTTAAAAGCGCGGACTCAATGGCTGCGCTCATAAAAACGGTCTCAACTCTGGGGTAGCTGGAGAAGCCAAGAATCCTGTCCTCCAGCCCTGTCAGAAAGCACGCCAGGTAAAAAGCATATACAGGAAGTCAAAGTCAACTGGAGAAGCACAAGAAATAGTCCTAGCACCACCAGAGCTCAGGAAATAACCTCGTCTGTGGAAAGCCATCCCCATGGGTAAGGAGCTAAACCAGCCAGGGCTCGGGGGTGGGGGGGGATTCTACTTTGTTAGCTTCAGTTTAGAGCTAGTATCTTCAGAAACAAGCATCGAGTCCACAGATACCTTTGATGCCCCCTCTCTTTTTTTTTTTTTTTAAGATTTTATTTACTTATTTGACAGAGGGACACACAGAGAGGGAGCACAAGCAGGGGGAGTGAGAGAGGGAGAAGCAGGCTTCCCACAGAGCAGGGAGTCCTATGCAGGGCTCAATCCCAGGACCCCTGGGATCATGACCTGAGCCGAAGGCAGACGCTTAACACACTGAGCCACCCAGGTGCCCCCCAGATATCTTTTGAACACTCACTACGTGCAAGGTATGATGGTTGGCACTGTGGGGAAAAAAATCCTAAAAGATAGTACCTGTGCCCTAAAAAGAACTCTTCATCTTGCAAGCTGTTAAACGTATGTTGTGTACATGAAGTGCTTAAAGGTGCACCTTTGCCAGTTCAGGAAATGATATCACTTTACTCAAGACTAAACAGGGTTCAGTCTCATTCAGGTCCACCAAGTGATGCTGTCTTTGTTCCATGTGACACTGTGTTTCCTTTTTCGGCTTCTTCCCTGTGACATGGAGCAGACAATAAGAGTTTAACTACTTTCCCTGAGATGGTTGTATTGGTACATGGGACACAGACTTCTGTCCCCCGGGGCAGCTGATGGGCGGGCAAGCAAGGCAGGGAAGCCAGTAGCTGTTCTGCAGAGTGCTGTGAGCAGGAGGAGAGAGCCTGGGCTGAGCAGGGGACAGCAGAGGCTTCTGGGTCTGGCTGCACTGGGCTTTGTGCCACCGGCCCACGGAGAGGACTTTAACAGGCTTTGTGATCGAGGATGCAAGAACCAAAGAAGGCAAAGAATGGGTTGGTTGGGGCTGGGGGCTCAAAGGGGGCGGTCCTGACAGCAACCTCAGAGCCAAATCCAAGTGCGGCAAGTCTGCCCGTGCCACCCACTTCAGAAATCCACACGAGTGTCCCAAGCACCCAAGCATGTAGCCGAGACCACAAGGGAGAGCACAGCGTGTGCTGAATGGAAATGTGAAGGTTGACTTCCTTTCTTTCGAGGGCAAACCTGAGTGATAACTTCACCTCTGAGCAGAGTTCATTTGTAAGTCCGAGAACGTGAGCTCTGACGGTCCCTTTGGAGCACTGAGGGGTCCAAGAGTGAAGGAGACCAAGCCCTTCCTCTTCTCTTAAAGCTGGGCAAAGTTCAAGGGCAGGCCTTGTGTACAAGGAATGGGAAAGGAGGCAGTTCCTGGATTGCCCTAAAGGTGAATTGGGAAGAGTCTTGGGGGAGGGCAAGGCTGAAGAAGAGCCTAGAACGCATAGGGTGTCTGTGTGCTAGAAACTCACGGCAAGGGAGGCTAGGGGCCTGCATCGTACCCAGCTCCATTACCATCTAGATGTCCAAGCAACTAGAAAATCTACTCTTTCCCTGCCTGCATTCCTGTCAAGAAACTCAGCTGTTTCTGCACCTCTGTCTCATCAGTACACAAACAAAATATCATAACATCCTTATAATCATAATATACTTAGCACACTTAGCGCTCTATTTCTGTCATATTTCTTCTCTCCTCCTAATATGTGGTGTTCCATCTTTTATTTCTCTTTACACGATTTCACTGGATTTTAGTTGTAAATTTACTTGGTTCTTTAGGTAAAATGTGGAGCACAAAGCTAAAATAATATGCGTCTTCCTTTGCAAGTTGGTGGTGTGCGGAGTACCGGGCTTCTGTTTCTTTGAGGCCACAGGGCTAACAGCTTGGGGTTCCCAACCCAGGAGGAAATCACTTCAAGTGAAACGCTTAGTTCATGCCTGGCAGACGTTGTTGTTATGTTCCCATTTTAATGCTTGAAATAACTTTCCGCGGTGGCTACTCTTCTTTTCCTTCGGCGGGGTAAGGGGTGAGGAGGGGTGGCAGTTGGGCGACAACATGCAAAGCCTCGGGGAGTGAGTGAACCCCAACCTCACAGACACAGGACGCAAAGCTAGAATTAGTTCCGCGTGGTCCCGCCTTCCAAGTGCTCGTCCCCAACTTTTATCCTCTAGGGGACTCATGAGTCGCGTATCAGCCACCCGGGTCAAGGGCGGAGGTGGTTTTCTACGCGGTCCCGGGTGGCCCCAGAGCTCGCGCAGTACCGACCTTCTCCGGCCCGGTGCCCCCGGAGAGCCGCTGAGGTGGGGCCGGCCGCGCAGTGCCACTCGGGGCGCCAGGGGCTGTCGGAGGTTCGCAGGTTGAGACCAGCGGCAGCCGGGTCCAGCGAAGCCGGCGGAGAGGAGCGCAGCGCAGCGCAGGCGCGCCCTCCTCCGCTCTTGGCCCAGCGTCCCTCCGGGCTGCAGGCGCGCACCGGGGCGCCGCCAAGGAACAAAGCGGGTGGTTTACTGCCTTCATCGCTTCCATTCCAAATGAGGACGCCGCGGCTTTGCAGCCAGATGTGGGCAGGCTCTAGATGGTAAAACCCAGCACTTTTTTTTCTTTCTTTTTTTTTTAATTGAAGCCTCCCAGCCGCGGTCCGCGGTTCCAGCTCTGTCGCCGTGCCTCCTCGTCGGGGTCGCTGCTCTGGGCCCCGCGGGCGCAGCAGACAAAGAAACGAGCGGCCGCCTTCGGGGGGAGTCCGCGCTCGGTGGGATCCCGAGCCGGCGGCGATCGGGCGGGGAGAGCTGCGCGCGGAGACGCTGGAACCGTGCGTGTAGCCGCGCGCGCCCGGGCGCCCCGAGGTTCCCCCTGCGGGATGTTACGTGTGCAGCCCGCAGCGCATTAGATCGAGAGAAGGTGTGCCGACAGAAAGGATCCGAGATACAGGAAGGTACGTCGCTTTAAAAAGTTTTTAAAAATGCAGTGATGGTTGCTTCTTTAGGAAAGCACATGGACGCAATTCTCCGTACGCACTTAAAAATACAAGCGATTGCGCCCTGATTGCCAAGGAGCTCTTCAGCGCGGTGGAGGGAATATTCTCTACCTTGTCTGGGGGTGATGATGACAGAGGAACTAAGTTGTCAAAATTGGTAGAAACTACACTGAAGATCTGCGTATTGTATCGAGTGTACCCGGCACGTCAGTTGAAAAAAAAAATCGCACATACATCTGCTCGCATAGAAAAAGCTAATAAGTAAGCCTGTTGCGCCCGGAAAAAGCCGCTGCAGCGCAGCTGTAGATACGCCTTTTGGCAACTGAGCGCGACTCCGTGGGGTTATTTTTGCAAGATGGGCCCGGCCGGGAAAGGGGAGCGAGAGGGCTGCTGACATCACTCGGGGCGGGGCGCAGCGCAGAGAAAAGTCGGAGGGACCCGAGCCGCCCCGGCACAGCCTCAGCATGAGCAGCCACAACGCGTCCGAGCTCCCCATCCTCTGCAGCTCCGGCCAGCTGCTCCTGCAGCCGCTCTGGGACCGAGTGCGGGCCCGGGAGGCGCTCACGCAGTCGCCCTTGTTCGCGGTCCTATTTTCCATCACCACGTACGTGGGCTTCTGCCTGCCCTTCGTGGTGCTGGACGTCCTGTGCCCCTGGGTGCCCGCGCTGCGGCGCTACAAGATCCACCCGGACTTCTCGCCGACGGCGCGGCAGCTGCTGCCCTGCTTGGGGCAGACCCTCTACCAGCACGTGGTGTTTGTGCTCCCCTTGACGCTGCTGTACTGGGCCCGCGGCCCGGCGCCCTGGCCCCGAGAAGCCCCAGAGCTGCTACAGCTGGCGCGCCACGTCGTGGGCTGCCTGCTGCTCTTCGATGCTGAGTTCTTCGCGTGGCACGTGCTGCACCACAAGGTGCCATGGCTCTACCGCACCTTCCACAAGATGCACCACCAGAACACAGCCTCGTTCGCGTTGGCCACGCAGTACATGAGCGCCTGGGAGCTCCTCTCCTTGGGCTTCTTCGACATGGTGAACGTCACGCTGCTCCAGTGCCACCCGCTTACCGTCCTGGTGTTCCACGTGTTCAACATCTGGCTGTCGGTGGAGGACCACTCCGGCTACGACTTCCCCTGGTCCACGCACAGACTCGTGCCTTTCGGTTGGTACGGTGGCGTGAGGCACCACGACCTACACCACTCGCAGTTCAACTGCAACTTTGCCCCTTACTTCACGCACTGGGACAAACTCCTGGGGACTCTGAGGTCAGCTCATGCCAAGTGACTCACAGCCTCCCTCCCAGCCTGCGGTGGGGTGGCGCAGGGGGTGCCTCCCCCCACTCGGACCCAGGACTGCCTCAGGGCACTTTACACTTGAATCAGAAGAAACACACCTGAGCTGTTGTGTCTTGTTTTGGTTTTGTAAGTAATTTATTACCTGCTGGAGATCTAAAGTCTGATGTATTTTTAGTCTGATTAAGTAATTTATATGGTTTCTGTATCTGGCAATTGTATTCTTAGAGTCAAAGTCTAGCTCACTTCAGTAGCCTTGGTTCCCAGATATGTTAGCCGCTCATCACTGGCATATTTAAATCATCTCAAAAAGGACTTGATTGTAGGACAAGGAAGGTCCTGTGTTTCAAAGTGTCATAGAAATGGGCTAAAATAACGTCTTCTTACAGAGTGTAGGATTTCTGACTCTATTAGCAACAAACATGTTCCTGCTGGACAGTGATCACAATTGTTATGCTTTTTTCTATTTTTTCATGTAACAATATATTTATATTGAAAGAAATTATTTTTACTTAAAAAAGAAAGAAAGAAAGAAAGAACAGAATGTAAACCAAACAAGTTCTGCCTGCTGTTTCCTGGGCGTTTAGACTGATCAGTACTAAAATGGAAAGAGGGAGCTGGGGCGGCAGGTGACCTCCATCTTCTGTGGCTACAGAAGAAGAGGAGTCTGGTGGTGGGGTGTTTTGTGGGGCCTTTGTAGGAGAGACAAGACAGAGGCGGCAGAAGGGGTCAGTTAGTTTGTCTGTTTGGGTCTAGCCATTGCACAGAGGGAGAATCACTATTGTTCTGAATGGTTTTCAGCTGATTTCTGCATAACAAGCAACTCAAAGAATTACCTTCTAAAGTTTTAGAGAGATTAACCCTGCTCTAAAGTTTTAGAGAGATTAACCCTGCTCCACCATTTGATTAACTGGAGGGCAGTGGTGTTGGGGGAGGACTAGAATTAGCGGAGTGCCTTGCTTGGCAAAGCCAGCGAGTCCAGGGTGTGCATGAGAAGGGCTGATAGATACAGAAAGAGATTCTGAGTCAGCTCTGGTTTCTTACGTATCCATGTAGTGACCATCATGCACACAGCTCTGCAATTGGGGATTTTGGGGTTTTCACTTTTCTTAAGCAAAGACATACATGCAAATTGCATACCCCTTTGTTAAATGGAGAAAAAGTGACATTTGGCCCCAGGTCCCTGGTTCCTCATTTGTAAAAGGAGACTGTGTTCCAGATGTTCTCCCAGATTACTTAGTGCCCTCAATGTCCCTATGACCCACCACACACCTGTCACCTGTCACGTACCCCATCCTAAGCGGCTGCTGCCTGTTTGTTTTCACTTTATCTTTGGAACAGAGCTATATAGGGTAAAATAAAACATCAAGACAATTTAGGCAGACAAGTATGAAGAAGGGCAACTTTGCATGTAGTTTTAGGCTCATATGTGAACCGAATTATCCTGTTTAAAGGTGAAGCATTTGCCTAAGGACCAGGGTTTCTGCCCCGTGAGATTCCTGGGAAGGGTATCCAGCTCTCCCAATCTCTGACAAGTTGCAGTCACAATGCCCAGCTCCTCTGCAGATGGTCTCCCGTTCCCTCCCAAATCATGTGCTCCTTGGGTTTATTCACAAAGGCCCCTGCCTCCTCGGTGGGCAGAGGCACCAAGCAGGGTCTTATGGATTACACTGACCTGACTTGCGAATGTGCAAAATGGCCATCAGAGGCAAGTGGAACTTGCTGCCTTGGAGTGGACGGGTGACATACTGCGCAGAAGAAGGACAGGAGAAGTGACGGGCGGGGACGGACAGGTATGAAGTACGGGGTGCAAGTGTTACTTGTCCTGAGCAGCTCTGGGCTGCCGACAGATCTGCCACAATGACCGTTTGTCACAGCTCGCTCTCAGAGATGTTGTAAAATGTCTCTCGTGGCCTCAGTGTGTAAGGGAATTTTGCATTTTGGCCAATTGTACTCATGGAAATTATTTGGGCCCAGAAACCCTTTCTCTCAGTTGATGTTTGATTACTTTTTAATACCTTGGCAGCCGAGGGTAGGGGAGTGGAGAGGAAGAGAGGTTTTTCAGAAGAGCTCGAAACAATGAGAGTGAAATACTTCACTTTTGCATGCAGTCTGATGCTTTTATACATTGTTCCTCTTGCTCCTTAAGCTCAAAGGGAGGTCGGGTGGTTGCTATTATTACCATTACGATGACCATCCTGTATTACAGAGGGAGAATTGGTACCCATACAGGTGAGGTGACTTGCTCTCCATTATTAGAATGTTAGAAGGAGGAGCCAGTTCTTGAACTCAGGTCTTTGGATGCTTTTGAAACTCTCCACAATTGCTGGAGATTTGGCTTCTGTCTGCTCCTCCTCCCCAGCCACTGCTGCTGCCCTCAGGCACCGACCGAGGCTACCCCCCACCCCCACCTGTCATTACCTGGATGTGAACTTTCCTGGATTCAAAGGCAGGCTGCAGGAAAGCACAACCCAGGTCAAGATCTCTGTTTTCCGTCTCCCTCACTGGACACTGGCGGGGACATATAGCCAGACTGCCCTGGGGGGAAGCTTGACTCTGGGCCTTACCTAGTTGAGTGACTCTGGAAAAGTGACTTAGTCTCTCTGCCTTGGCATCCTCTCTGTGAATGTGGATCATCCCAGACCCCAGGTCCCAGAGTCCCCGTGGGAGAGTCTGCGTGACCACAGTTGGCTGCGGCGAGTGCTTTGGGCTTCAGGATGTCCCAGGGGGACCTGAGCCTCCCGTCTACACTCTTGAGCTCTCCCACCTCCCCAGGGACCCAAATATAGCCCCGGTTTTGAATTTTTGATCCTGCCTGACCTGGAACGCTGCTTCCTTGTCCTTTCAAGGCTAAGGTGTTGGAAAGAGAGAAGTCTGTGTTTGTTGGGCTCTCCCTCTTCACCCCGAGACATCCTACCCCTGCCTCTTCCTGAAGCTGAACCTCTGTGAACCTCTCCTGGTTCACTGCTCTCCTCCCAATGATCAATTCCAGTGATTTCCCTCCGCCCGGATTTTTTCTTTTTAAAGGGTAATCATTTTTGCTAACCAGTCTCTTCACTCTTGTTTGATCTTAGTGCTTTTTCTCCAAACTGCTTTCCTTCCTAAGTCTCCAGCTTCTTTCCCAGGGCGCCCCCCCACCCCCACTTTGCCCAGCAGGGAGCCCAGCCTCAGGGTATTTCTCTTGTTACAAAGTGTCTATGCTGTGTGCTAGGAGTGACCTTTGTAGCAGCAAATCCTGAGATCTCTGCTTGCATGGCATTCCGGCACACACACAGGGCATGATGTATACGTCCACACACACTCTGTGTGAATACACATTATGTGGCCACACACAAATCTGCACACTATTATATGTCCACAGGCATACATTTACACACATACTATATACATACACACAAAGACACATATGCATACACATACATATATATTACACACACATATACACACACAGAGTATAGATCTATTCCTCTTCTGTCTGTCTCTACACACACACACACACAACCATTTCCTTTTTGAAAAATATTTATTTATGTATTTATTTATTTAAGAGAGTGAGAGGGGTGAGGGGCAGAGGGAGAGAATCTTCCAGTAAACTCCCCACCCGGCACAGAGCTGGACACGGGGCTCCATCCCATGACCCATGAGATCACGCCCAGAGCCTGAACCAAGAGTTGGACACTTACCCTATTGAGCCACTCAGTGCCCCCCCGCACCCCCCACCACCACACACTACCGTTTCTGCCCTGCTCACCGTTTCTCTTTGCCCTTACTCATACTGTAGTCGTTCTTGGTGAAGGCTGGTTCAGTGTTGCATGAATCCTGGGAGCACAGAAACACAGCTTTGCCCTGAATCCCGTCTTTCTTCAGCGGTCCCATCATCCATCACTAGTCCATCCTGGCTTCCTAACTAAGGTCACATAATCTCACAACACATAATCTCTGCTCTAGAGGAGGTCCTAGTCTGCCGAGAAAGATCATCCGGCCAGCAAATCCATCTAACAATGTAGTCAGTTCTCCAGTGGTGGGTATTTTCAGGTCGTTAAGGGAGGCCCAGGAAAGGTGGGTCATTTGAGTAATAGAAACCACAAAGTGTTTGGATGCCTGGGTGGCTCAGTCGGTTAAGTGCCTGCCTTCGGCTCAGGTCATGATCCCGGGGTCCTGGGATCAAGTCCCCCATCAGGCTCCCTGCTCAGTGGGGAGTTGGTTTCTCCCTCTGCCCCTGCTCATGCTCTCTCTTTCAAATAAATCTCTGACAGACAGAGATCTCAAGTAGGCAGAGAGGCAGGCAGAGAGAGAGAGAGAGAGGAGGAAGCAGGCTTCCTGCCGAGAAGAGAGCCCGATGCAGGGCTCGACCCCAGGACCCTGGGATCATGACCCGAGCCGAAGGCAGAGGCTTTAACCCACTGAGCCACCGAGGACCCCCAAGGAATAAAATCTTAAAAAAAGAAAGAAAGAAAGGAACCCAGAAGGGTTTGGATATGTTCCCCAGGCAGGGTAAGGGGTGTCCCTGGGAGAAGCAACAGCAGGGCCAGGCGGAGAGGAATGAAGGAACCTGGCAGCTCCCGAGGAGGAAGGAAGCATGGAGTTCTCGAGAACAAGGGAGGAATGTCTGGCCACTTGACAAACCTCGGTCCCTGCTTAACCCTGTTTGCTCACCTGCCGCTGCTCAGGGCTTTTGGGAGATGGTATGTAAAAGTGCTTCCAAGCCAATGTCAGGGCTTGCTATTATTTGTTGATTTATAATGACTACACAGATGAATGAATAGAAAACTCGATGGGAAACGATATTCTGAGAAGCTCGGCTCGTATTCTCCAGGAAGCCTGTCCCTTAGGGTGAGGGGAGAGCACCACAGACTTTAGGCAAAGGAGTGATGCTATTAGAAACCATGGAAGAAGGTAATTGGTAGCAGAGAGCGGTGGTCCTGGTTCCAATGAGGGACCAATCCAGGTTCTCCTCAACTTCCATCCGGCTCCCTGGCATAGCAACACTGTGAATGTAAACCAGTTACTTAACCTACGACTCAGTTTTCTCATCTGGAAAACCAGGGTGGTAGAATTGTGAGCCATAAGAAAGATGTTTGGAGAATTTAGCACTCCGCTTCCCGCAGAGCAGGAACATGTGAGTAGTAGCACTTTTGTTACAAGTGGTTCGAAAAGCATTGTGATTGCAGACGGGATATAAGCTCGCTCCAAAACAAGTGTGGGTGAAGGTGGACAGGAAGAAATGGGCCTCTCTTTTGTCAGAAAAGCAACACAGGCCCTTCTCCATTGCAGAGATCATCAGAGTTAACCCTTTCCTGGGCTACCAGACCAAAAAGTCAGTCATTCAGACTCTCTCCGTCTCTCACTAGGATGCATTAAATGGTGTTTGAAAGTTTAAAAAAAAAAAAAAAAGCAAAGTTAGTGTGAACAGAAATTTTTAGACAAAAGCCCAAGGGCATTTCCTCCCTCTAAATATCTTTTGCTTATTTCCTTTTTCTGTACTTTTTGATCATGACTCAAAACAAGAAGAGAAACTTAAGCTGTCTGTCTTACCCAGCTTTCAAGGGCGGCTTGCTCGGTGGGGTGGCAGGAAGGGCAGCACCAAGGAAAAGCGAGTTTCTCCCCACTCTCTGCAGCTGGGAGCCTCCTTGCTCCTCTTCTCATGCCTACAGCCCTTCCTCGACCCCTCTCTTGGAAACACCACTCTACTCCTTTGCTACGGTACAGAGGTCCCTGAAGAAGAGGCCACGTCTTGCAGATCTTTGACTCCTTTAAAAGTGCTCAATCAGTGTCTCTGGCATGCAGGCTTTGGGGTTTGGAGCCCAAACGGGCTCTGGTTGAGCTCCCTGATTTTCCATTTTGCGGGAAACCATCCACTCCCTTGGGACATCAGTTTCCCTCTCTGTGAAATGAGTGGGGGTTGGGGGTTGCTGTGGTCCTCAGGCTGCTGGGGAGACCTAAGGAAGCAGATCAGCAGGATGCTGAGTGGATGTTCTGTGTGCAGAGTGTGATGACAGGGACCTTGGGTGTGTCAGGAAGGTACTGGGGTGACGTGGCTCCTGTCTCCCTCCATCTCCACACAGCAATTCTGCCTCACCGTTTCCTCCATCAGCCCTGCCGCAGGGCTCGTGCTGACCTCCTTTCCTGGGAATCCTCCCCTATCCTGGGAATCCTTTCCTCTTCATTCCCTGGTTTTTGCCTCCCTGCTAAGTCTCGGGAGAATACAGGAGGAGAGGGCCGTCAGAGTGCCCAGAGACGGAGGAAGCTGGCCCCCAGACAGCGAGTTTGCAGAAGGAGCCTGGGCAGGCGTGTTTGTGCCAGCCAGAAGCAATGTAGATCTGAGATGCTCTTCCTTTCCTCCGTGCCAAGGACGAATGCCAAGCCCAGAGCTACAGCTGGCTACACAAGCCGAATTTGGCAGCACAGGGCTTTTGAAAGAAGAAGCCTGGTGTAATTGGACACTAAGTGGAAAAAAACGCACCCCCTACCAGGCATGTTGAGTTCCCAGTGAAATGGACAAGAGTGGCTCCACCTTGGCCTTGGGTTGATCTGCCTGGGATGCAGCAGAGCCCAGGGAAGGGAGCTCACGTGCCGACACTGTCAAGCCAAGGAGATTCCACAACTGCTAAGGCTGAGACAGCATTGTCCAGTTTCCCTATTTGGTGAATAAGGAAACTGAGGCTCAGGCATGGGAAGTCACTTCTCCTGGGTCACACAGCTGGGTGAAAACTAAGACCAGTGCTCCCACCCCCACCCCCGCCTTCCCGCAGATTCCCTCCCACCCTCGGGTTTTCAGAGCCTCCTGCTGAATAGCCTAGAAATCATTCAAACCACAGTCTTCGTTAATCACTCACATAAACGCAACATAATCAGCTCTGCTGATTTTTAGCAACTTGAGTGAAGCCTTTATTCCACACTTGGCTCAGATCTATCTTGCCACATACCCTTGCCGGTAATCAGTGTAAACTTTTATTGTATCCCTGTGAACCCTGACAGTCTCCGTGTTGAGAATGTTGAAGAAAGGCTTAACATCATGGGGTACAATGAACCCAACAACAAGGAATGGGGCTCTTTGTACATCAACAACGAGGACGAATCTAACAATTGTGATAAATGGGGAAGCCAGACAAAAATGTGGTTCTATTTACACAAAACTTCAGAAAATGCAAGTGAATCCATTGTGACAGAAAGTGGATCAGTAGTTGTTTAAGGGAGGGAGTGGGCCTCAAAGATGCGTCTCCAGGGGGCGCAAGGAAACTTCTAGGGAAGATGGATATGTTCGCCATCTTGATTGTAGTACTGGTTTCATATATATATATATATATATATCAAACTGTATACTCTAAATGCCTGTAGTTTATTGTACATCAGTTATGCTGAGTAATGATGATGATCGTGTCAATGATGATTAATCATTTATGAATTTTAGCTTTAGAGCCAACTTACCGTGAGAAAAATATGGCAGGAGGGAACGTCACAATAACATCATAAGGACACACATCTACACAGAATCCAAGATCTATCCTTTGTACATTTGTACCCCTGACCTATCGGACATCACTTTCACAGAGGAATACATAGACCCTCACTCAGGAATTTACGATATGTAGACAAGGGGGTCGAGATGACCATGTTGGCCTACCATCTTGTGCCATGTGAATAGAGAGGCATGGAAGCTGGTCTACGGAATAAAGGAAGGATGAGCAGATTTTCAGCGAGGAGAGGTGAATGGAAAGAGAGTGAGGGGAGGGAGAGAGAAAAAGAGAGGTGTCAGCTGATTTGGATCCTGAGGGATATGCGCACCAGGTTCCACGTGTTAAGCCTGCTATCGTTCCTGCCTTTGCATTTCATGACTTTCCATTAAATGTCTCTTATTGGCTGTTGAGATGCCACTGTGGTTCTTATATGCAAAGAGAACATGGTTAAAACACAAGGGTTCTGGGGCGCCTGGGTGGCTCAGTCGGTTAAGTGTCTGGCTTCAGCTCAGGTCATGATCCCAGGGTCCTGGAATCGAGCCCCACATCAGGCTCGCTGCTCAGTGGGGAGCCTGCTTCTCCCTCTCCTCCGTGCTCATGCTCTCTCTTGCTACCTCTGTCTCTCTCTCTTTCAAACAAATCTTAAAAAACAACAACAACAACTAATAAAACAAAACCACAAGTGTTCTGTGATACCTTTCTACCTTTAGGTGGAAGAAGGAAATCCCTTTGATGCCAACCAGTCTAGGAGTTACGAGTGGTTGTCACCACCGGACATCCAATAAACATATCTTAGGTGGTTGCCACAGGCTATGTGGGTGTAACCGCACAATGTGTAGCTTTTTTCAACTGGCTTTTTTCAAGTAAAATAACATGTCCAAGGTTCATCTATGTTGTAGCACGGATCAGTACCTGTTTCTTTTTATTGTCAAATAATATTTCATTGCATGGGATATACTACGTTTTGTTTATCCACTTACCAGTTGGTGGACACTTGCACCGATTCACCCTTTTGGCTGCTGTTGTGAATAATGCTGCTATAAACATTCATGTAGATTTTTTCGTGGGGACATATTTTCTCATTTCTCTTGGGTATAAATGGGAATGGGATTACTGGGCCATACCGTAACATTTGAACTATTGAGAAATCGCCATAGTGTTCCAAAATATTATTTCTCATTCCCACCAGAAATGCATGGGTGTTCCAATTTCTTCACATTCTCCCATTATCTGTTGTTTTCATTTCTAAAAAATTATAGCCATTATTGTGGGTGTAAAGTGGTCTTTTACTGTGGTTTGATTTGTATTTCCTTAATGACTAAAGATGTCAAGCATTTGCTCCTGTGCTTACTGGTCATTTATATATCTTCTTTGAAGAAATGCCTATTTACGCCCTTTGCCTACAGAATGGAAGGAAATCAGAGAGGGAGACAGATCATGAGAGACTCTGGACTCTGGGAAATGAACTGAGGGTTACAGAAGGGAATGGGGGGGTTAGGTAATGGGGTTATGGGTACTAAGGGGGCCATGAATGGTGATAGCCTGGAGCCTGGAGTATTATACACAACTAATGAATTGTTGAACACTGTATCAAAAACTAGTGATGTACTATATGTTGGCTAACTGAACATAATAATAAAAAATTTTAAAAAATGAATTAAGATTTTCCACTGGAAAAAAATAATAAAATGTTTTTGCTCAAAAAAAAAAAAAAAAAAACAAAGCCAAAACCAAAATAAAGTCCTTTGCCATTTTATTTGTGGTCTTTGTTATTGAGTTGTAAGAGTTCTTTATATATTCTGGACACTAAACCCTTAACCAGACATGTGATATACAAATATTTAAGCATATTAAAGATGGTTGACTTAAAGTTTTTATTGGGACATCTGGGTGGCTCAGTCAGTTAAGCATCTGACTCTTGGTTTCCGCTCGAGTCACAATCTCAGGGTCGTGAGATTGAGCCCCATGCAGGGCTCCGTGCTCAGCTCGGAGTCTACTTGGGATTCTCTCTCCCCCTCTCCCTCTGTGCTCCACACCCTGCTTGCTCTCTTTCTCCCTCAAATAAATAAGTAAATCTTTAAAAAATAAATAAAGTCTCTGTCTCCTCAGTCCACAGACTGTGTTGCCTTAGGAAGAGCATCTTTTTGTTGTTTTTGCTGCCTGTGAATGAGCCATGCTTGATTGTTCCTTTGCCTGGCTCGTAATTTTTGTGAAAAGCAGCCATTTAGCATATTATAGGATGACAGCTCCGTCAAGGAGCCTCCCTGTCCTCCCCAGATCTTGTTGTTCCTGCTGACTCTCGTTGTTGAGTTTGTTTCATGGCTCTTCCAAAGCCCAAAATGCCTGGAAGTAGACAAACGCCTGGGGCATTGGAGCAGACCCTGTGAGGACACCCCGAGAGCCTCGAGCCTACAACCCAGCCTTCACCTTCATTTCCCACTTGCCCGGAGCCTGAAGGTGAGTCAGAGGTGAATGCTTAGGGCCTCCTCCCAAGCTTCTTGAGCACACACCCAGCCCTGGGCTGCTTCTGCATGACCTTTAGGTTCCCGGGAAAATTTCAGAACTTTTCAGAGCCTTTATTCCCTAGAGCATCTATTCCCCAGAGCATCTTTCTTTTCTGACCGTTCCTAATTCTAGTGAGCTGACGTCCATGCTTTTGGTTAGTCGATGGCTTGCTGGACTCCGTGAGCAGCAGTGACAGATACATGTACCTTAAACGTGAGCGACAAATCCCACCCCTCACTCACCCAAGGGCCATTGGCTCAGTGCTGCCATGAGCTCTGAGTTAGGCTAGAAAAAGGCCAGTCTGTGGGGCCCATCCTCAAGGCTGGCCGAAACAAAATAACAGTGATCTTTGTGAGTGAAGTCCATTCTTTGTCTGGACCTGGATTCCCTGCACCAGGGACCTGGGCTATTCCTTCCAAGGCCACTGCCATGCTCGGGAGTAGGTGTTGGCACTAAGGTCGGTTAAAATGGCATAAATTCTCTGTTCTGCCCTCTATCGTTCTTCTTCCTTCCGCTTGTTCTATTAATTACTGAAAATGGGTTTTGAAATCTCTGCTTATAATTGCAGATGTGTCTCTTCTCTTGCTTCTATCAGGTTTTGCCTCGTGTGTTTGAACTCTGCTGCATGAAGTATAGTAGAGAAACATCTAGGATTATTACACACTCCTAATTTATGGACAACCTACTCTGTGGCAAACGTTCTCCTACTTGCTTTCTCTATGCAACCTCCTTCCCTTGTTAAAAGCATATCAGAGGGTACCTGGGTAGCTCAGGTGGTTTAAAAAAAAAAAAAGAAAAAGGTGTGCAGTCACCACAATCTCAATTTTAGGCAGGAAAGGAAAATCAACATACAAAGCTTTACACAGCAGGAGAAAAACCCAAGCACTTAGATGTCCGAGTCCTTGGTTTCCACAAGCGTGTTATTTTCGGTGTGGAGTGGTAATTCCAGCTCTGGCCAGGCCAGGGGGAAGGGATCGTAACCTCCCTGGGAAATCTGGCTTTTTGTTTGTAATTGAACTGGTTCCAGTTTTGGCACATCACCCACACCTCTCATCGAGAGGAGAAAACAACACAAGTTTCCTGGCAAAATAGAATGAAGGCTGGAGCCAACTTTTGGATTCCACATTTCTGTTCTTCTCTTCTTGTAATGTCCACATGGCCTGGGAGAGCTGAGCTCTGTCTTCTTGTCCCCAGGTTGCACAAAAGCAGTCCCAAGGTGGCGGATGGAAAAAGGAGGCATCTGAAATAGCTCTCTGTCAGTGAGTTCATAAAACCCGCTGCCTAACCAACTCAGGGGCTAACCCTACTCTGCTCACGGAGCCTCCTTCAAAATGCTCCCCCCCCGCCCCCCGCCCCAGCCCATTTGTTTCTTGCTGAATCACTTGGAGACGGGGGTGTTGACTTTTTAGTTAAAAAAAAAAAAGAAAAAAAAAAAAGAAAAAAAAAAAGAAGTTTTGTCTTTTCACTTCCTGACTTGGTGACTTTGGGAAAGTGACTTACAGTGATCTATAAAGTGGATCTATTCATAGTGCCTACAAAAAAAAAAAAAAAGGCTATTTTGATAGTAATATGTCAAACACTACTTAAATACTCAGTGCTGTTATTATAATTATCTCTCCTTAAAACAGAGGGTATCTGTTTCCTTCAATGTCTGCTTGGCGGTCGGGGACAATACTGATAATTGTCATTTCTGAGTCCCTTCCATGGGACAGGCACTTTTATCTACATGGTCCTCATTTAACCCATCAACCTTGTAGGATCCTTTTATTGTCACTTTTTTACAGAGGAAATCAAGACTCAGAGTGGTTATGTGACTCACCCGTCCGTAATCGTGCCAAGTGAGGGGCACCTGGGTGGCTCCATCGGTTGGGCATCTGCCTTTAGCTCAGGTCATGGTCCCAGGGTCTTGGAATTAAGCCCAACTCAGGGAGCCTGCTTCTCCTCCCTCTGCTGCTGCTGCTGCTTGTGCCCGCTCACTTTCTCTGTGTCAAATGAATAAATAAAATCTTAAAAAAAAAAAAAAGTACCCAGAGTGTATACAGGAACCAAGATATAAAGTCAATTTTAAGCAAAGCCTCTGTCTTCCTCACACCTCCCTTCTACTCCATCCCTGAAATGATGGAGAGGCTCTTCTGAGCCTGCTCCGCACCACCATGCAGGCTCCTACACTGAACAGCTCCAGGGAGTGTCCTTTTCATCAGCATCAATGTGAACGGTGCCCCCTGGATGTGTGCAGTGCACAACCTGCGGACATGTACGGGGAGACTCAGGAGCAGTTAATGGGTTTTGTTCGAGCAGAGATTTGCTGCCACCATATCTTCAACCCTGCTGCATTCCTTCTTTTAATTGTTCTTGGAGGTACTTTCCACACTTTCAAAATTCTGAGTAAATGACCTGAAGGGGCCTGACCACAATACATCTTAGGGTGTGGTGTGGTTTTCTCAATGTGATGGTGAAGGACGTACCTGTGTTTGTACTATTCTTTGGGTGTTTACCTTCCACGTGTGCCTACATGCCTGCCACCGTCCAGGGACTGTGAAAGAACTACCTCGCTGCACGGGACAGTCTGATGTCAGAACACAGACAAACACGGCTTATCTTCTTGGAGGTCATCTTCGAAGATTTCTTTCATGTCCTTGTGTGTACGTAAACCACTCCCGAGTCTTAGAGGCAATCTTCTGTGAAATATATCCTTCCTGTCTCATTTCCAGAAAACGCAGTGCAGCGCTGCTCTATGCCTTTGGCTGAGGGAGGAGCCTTTATTCGGACAGGAGAGGAAATGTGAGCTTAGGCATCAAATAGAGGACGTGAGCAGTTTCCACTGGGGCGTGTTTCCTTTTTTCTCCAGCCGCACTTCCTAGATGCCCTGGTTTACCGAGGTCTTTCCTGAGGAGCCAACCTCTAATAATGCTGTTACTAACTTTCAGGAGATCTGAGCAAGTTCTGCAGTCTGGGCTAGGCACACTTAGTGGTTTTATTTAATGATCTCAGGAATGGTAACAAGATGATTATTGTACTCTCCTCACATGTATTGGAGTTGTAGAGAATGTCTTCGCAATCGGGAACTTGGATCTATATTACAACCTTGTTGGATGGACAGATAGTTCTATGTCTTGCAAAAGACAGATCTGGAACACGAGGCTGGCGATGTCCAACACAATGTCTGAGGGCACAAAGCAGACGAGAGTCTGGGCCTTGTTTGAGCTTTCCTTTCTGGGATTCCCATAGTGACCGCTGTATCCATTTGGAGGTCATGGAGACTGAAAACCTTTGCTTTTTTCAACTCCTAAGTGAAAGATTCCCCTATGGCAATGTGGGGAACACTTAAAGCCTCTCCAAATTATCGCAGAGATGTTGGCTAAGTCCAGAGAGAATTCTGGAAGGATAAATCCATGTCTCTGTAAACTGCCTCATCCAGAAATAGCCCTTTCTGTAATTCTCTACCCCGTTTGCCTCATTTACAAGAGGAGACGTAAATAATAGAGGCAGATCTCCAACTGTTATCTGCTAAGAATTACATCAACAGGAACTACTCCAAGACCAAGCAGGTGTTCATAACCTGCTGTGACCTACAGAGCATTGCAGGGGTGGAGCACAAACAGGGCCAGCTAGATTATTATTATTTTTTAAGATTTTATTGATTTAGTTGGCAGAGAGAAAGAGAGCCCAAGCAGGGGGAGCAGCAGGATGAGGGAAAGGGAGAAGAAGACTCCTCACTGAGCAGAGAGCCCGATGTGGGGCTCGATCCCAGGACCCTGGGATCCTGACCTGAACCGAAGGCAGACACTTAACCAACTGAGCCACCCAGGCGCCCCACTCAGCCAGATTATGATGCTATACTGTTTCTCAGGGATGTGGAAATCACTTTATCCCCTCAGAAAACTGTGCTTCCATCCCCACATGGTTCCCTCTCCTATTTCTGTCTTAAAATGTGGTCTTCAGGGGGGCTTGAGTCTTTTGCCTCTAAATGTGTACGTTGATAGAACCATATGCATTAAAGCCCATCCTGAATGGATGACAAAGAGGGATGTCTTGTTCTCTTTCAACCTCTAAGTGGTTGTGAATAATCGGATGAACTTGAAGTAGGCTGCACTTGATGGGGAAGGTAAATAGTATCGTTGAAAACAGATACGTCTTTTAATTCAGGGGAAGCTGGTGCGGACCCGCAGCTCGAGGAATTGTTGAGCACAGACATCAGCCTGGGATAGGTTGAAATGAAAGAGAGAATTCAGGAGGTGGAGAGTTAAGTTTTGAGGTTTTCAAGTAAGTTCCTTGTTTGACTTGACATGGTTCCAAAATTGTCTTCCAAGTGAAATACAAAGGCAGTAGTTCTGCTGAATATTAGTGTTTCTGACTGCCTCTGGGTCCCTTGAGGGCATTTGCCTTTAATCAAGTCTTAGCTAGTGGGGAGAGAGTTTATAATACGAAAGCACCATGGGAGGTGTTCCCTCTGATTAACCAGAAATGCCAAACAAGACAAGACGGATGAGTGGCATATATGGCATCGGAAAGTCTTTGCTGGAGACGAAGACTTGAAATACTTGGGAATGTTCTAGGGTGATGGTTTGCCACTTTTCTTTCTTGTCTTAATGGAAATTCCGTGGGGCCATGATATAAAACATAGGTAGAGAGAGTCGGAGCTGTTATGGTTGAATGGGAGGTGGTCACACAGAGCCTACTTGATCTGTCACCCATATATCCTCTGGGGGAACATCTGAGGCACTTCAAGAGCTTGAGTGAACACAGAGAAAACCCAGCGGACTAGGGAGTCTCTAGAATTTCACTGTGGGGAATGAGGTGTTTGTTCTTGAGCAATTGCCAGAGGAAGTGAGGAAGAGGGGATTCAAGTGTGAACCCTTGATGGGAAGGTTTCTAACTTACTATTGTTGACCAGAGACCAGGCTCAGGATAGGTGCTAATTAATTCAGCCATCTGTTAAGTGGCTGCATTTTCAAAATCTGCATTTGAGTGACAAGAGTACCTAAAACCAAGGGAGCACAGGAAAGTAAGCATCTTAAGGAGAAGGCATGCGAACCTTATGGGACCTGAGGTCCTCATGGGTTGCCTGCCTCCCTGGAGAAAATGAGTCCTACCGAGGAAGAGAATAGGTTAACACTAATCAATTTTCCAGCTTAATGAAGCTGTACTTGGATCTATTGTCAGGCTGAGTTCATACTTTTCCTTGAAGTTGGCTGTAAGAACCTGTAAAGCATGTTTTTCAAATTTTAGTGATAAATTTCTGATGGTATAACCAGGTGGTGGGTACTAGGGAGGGCACGGATTGCATGGAACACTGGGCGTGGTGCAAAAACAATGAATACTGTTACGCTGAAAAGAAATTAAAAAAAAAAAAAATTCGGGTGGTATATTAGAGGGTCAGATCCAGCAGGTCCCCGGGAGGAAGCAGGAGCCCTTTTCCAAAAGGCTCACGGGCCCTGATAGCCGAGGGCGGAAGGTGCAGGAGATGGGAGGGAACTGTGTGTTCTTGGAGCTGAGAGCTCTCCTAGATTTCCTGAATTCTGGGCAAAGTAAGAATCCCTGCAGCAACTTGGAAGGCAGCCCCAGTGCATTCGAGTTGTCCAGAGGTTCCCACGGTGGGAAGTTCCACCTTGCAAGCTTTCTAGCCCATCCTCTGCTTGGGGGCTCGCTCGGCGGAGGCCTTGGGAAGGTGACCCCAACTAAAGCCATTGCCTGATTTGCTGTCTTGACACAATTCTATTCAAACCCAGGGATTGCCCCAAAAGTTGTAGCTGGAATGTGTTCAGAAGAACGTAGGGAGAGAGCAGCAGAGCAATGCAGTTATAGGTTACAGGATCTCTGCAACCGCATTCTCTCCAGAAAGCCATTTCCTTGGGAGACTATTGAAATCTACCAGCAGGACAGGAGGAAAAATCAAATTCCTCTGTGATTTATGATATTTTCCTAGGAGCTAAGAATTATGACTATAAAGGTGTGCTCTTTAGATGGCAATAACAACTGATATTTGTATGATAAATATTTATGAACGGCTATTCTAATCAATTAGTTGGCAGAGCCGCCTTGAGAGGTAGATATAACATTACATTTGATTTAAGAATATTAATTTTATTTTATTTTATTTCCAGTATAGTTAACATACGATGTTATGTTAGTTTCAGGTGTGCAGTACAGTGTTCCAACAATTCCATACCTTACCCTGTGCTCATCACAGCACGTGCCCTCCTTCAACCCCATCACCTGTTTCACCCAGCCCCCCTCCATCCTCCCCTCCCCAACCCCAGGTTACGGCCAGTTTATTCTCCGTAGTTAAGAGTCTGTTTTTGTTTGTTTGTTTGTTTGTTTCTTTGGTTGCTGGTTTCGTTTCTTAAATTTCACATATGACTGAAATCTAGAATATTAAGTAATTTTTGAAACAAAGAAATATCTGAAATGATGCGGGTTCCATCTTCAGTTTCAATGTAAAAAAAAAAAAAATTAAGACCTTAAAGCATGGTTGAAATAGTATGTAGCAGACAAAAGCCTCTTGAGGCAGGTTACAAAGGGAACTACCTTCCCCAGCACCCCTAACTCCAGAATATTCTGAGCAACTCTGGTTTCTTTATAGGAGGTGTGAATTAGTCACATTGTGTCTCATTGGAATGCATCAGTGATGGTATCTTTTGTTTCAAGCAAATACTGAATAGCCTTTTTACAGCCCAAACATCCCCAGATTACTGATGAGGTCTCTCATCCCTCAATCATCCCTCAATCTTGTCAGCTCTTACTCATAGCTAAGTGGGAAACACCACACCAAAATTCACTGACCTTATAAACATAACACACATGCACCTGAAGATTCCTGCCAAGAATCTTTTTGATACTTAGAGTTCTCTTACAAAAACAATGTTTTTCAGTCTTTTGGAACATATGTCTCCTTTTTTTTTTTTTAAGGTTTTATTTATTTATTTGTCAGAGAGAGAGAGAGAGAGAGAGACCACAAGGGGGGGAAGGGCAGGTTCAGGGAGAGGAAGAAGCAGGCTCTCTGCTGAGCAGGGGAACCTGATGGGGGACTTGAACCCAGGACCCCGGGATCATGACCTGAGCTGAAGGCAGACACTTAACCGAATGAGTCACCCAGGCTTCCTCATAGGTCTCCCTTTTAATTAACATTAGAAATCTCAAATTCTGTCTTGTCCCAATTCAATATTTTGACACTTCTTCCTTTGAGAATCACTAAATTTCATGGATGGGATTTTCTGTGAACAGGGATTTTTTTTTTTCAAAGCTTTTATTTATATTTATTTATTTGAGAGAGAGAGAGAGAGAATGACAGAGAGAGAGCATGAGAAGAGGGAGGGTCAGAGGGGGAAGCAGACTCCCTGCTGAGCAGAGAGCAGATGTGGGACACGATCCCAGGACTCCAAGATCATGGCCTGAGCTGAAGGCAGTCACTTAACCAACTGGGCCACCCAGGTGTCCTGAACAGGGATTCTTTTAAAAATAATCTTCTGCAAGTACAGAATAGAATAAAGATCTCGAGAGTAGAAGTTTAAAAAAAAAAAAAAAGATGAGTTTTATTCACGTATATGACCTTACTTCATGAAATATAGCCTTGTACAACTCACCTCCTTCTTTAGTCTTTGGTATGTGTTCTGACATTTTTCACTTATGAACCTCAATCTTTAACTTCTTTCCAGCTCTGATACGTTCTATTACACCATCAGAGATAAAACGGTTATAAATTGTCATGACGACTGATGGGAAATGTAAAGTAGCTGGCTTGTTTCCCAGGCAGATAATTTTCTCAGAGGGGACCCTGGAGAGCAAGTCACTGTATGGGAAGGAGCAGGAAACAAGTATCAAGAGTCCGATCAGTGCTTGCTCGTTATCTAGAAAAGATCAGGTACGGGAACATGGATGCTCGCATAGTTAGGTAAATACAGAACCATGTCAGTCCAAGAAGAAAGCGCTCTTTCCCTGCCTAGAAAGCTGAGCTCTACTCAAAGCACTGCTGTGAAAAATTTCACCCATGATGGAAGCTCTGCTATCATGGGAAGGGCGGGGAAGTGTTTTCTTCCCTTGGCACATAGGTCCTAGACAGTTTGCAGCAGTTCTCTGGGCCAAAAGCAAAGCTGCAGTGTTCTGACAAGGGTTGAGTGGTCCTTTCCCTTTCGGGAATGCTCCCTAGACCAGCCATCCTGCAGCTATCTGATAAGTTAGAATCAAGCAATGACAGTATATAAACTCAGGGCTCTGTGGAGACAGACCCATGGCAGGAAGAGTCACGGGGCTAGAACTTCCTTCTAGATAATTGTTGGCATTTCTGTGAAATTTGCACTTGACGGATACCTGCCTTCCGATTCTCAAATTCTCTGCAGATGAACAACACTTCAGATCTTTACTCCAGGAAATCGCTGGGAGACCAATTATTTTCCTCATGAAAGAATTGCAATGTGTGCTTTTTAACCCTCCAATTACATATGAAGTGTCTACGACATTTGTAGATATTGTTTGTAATAATATACCTGGTCTAAAAAATGTACACCTAAATTTTTAAAGAGATCATCTGGATGATAAGATTACAATTGCTGGGACACTTGGGCAGCTCAGTCGGTTAAGCTGCTGCCTTCGGGTCATGATCCGAGGGTCCTGGGATCGAGTCTCTCACTGGGCTCCTTGCTCAGTGGGGAGCCTGGTTCTCTCTCTGCCTCTGCCTGCTGCTCTGCCTGCTTGTGCTCTCTCTCTATCTGACAAGTAAATAAATAAAATCTTTTTTTTTTTAAAGGTTACAATTGCTTTCTTTCCTATTTTTTTAATACATAGAGAAAGAGATTTATTTTAAGGAAGTAAGTCATGTGATTATGACTTTAGAAGAAAACTGAAGACCTGAAAGACCAGGCTGTATTTCCAATATGCTCTTTGATTTCCAATTTTCAAAACATAAGCAGATGTTATTTGCATGTTATGGGAAATGGAATGAAATGATACTTGTTAATGATCTTGGAGGCCTTTCTCTGTGCCTGGTTTTGGGCTCGGTACTCTGCCTGCCTTGTTTGTTTTCATTCCCCGATCCCCTTTGAGAGTGGAACGTGCATTATTCACATTTAACCAACTTAGGAGGAGGCTTATCAAGGTTTGGTGACTGACCCAAGGTCATTGTGGTCAGTATATGGCAAAGCCAGGATTTGAACACAGGTGTTTTGAGACTCTGGTGCCTTAGGAATCAACTCATTAATAAAATCAGGACACTTCTTCAATGTTCCATTGCTACAAAACCTTAATTCTCTCAGTGGCATCTAACCCCTAAAATAATCCTAATGTGGCAAATTCTGGAGTCTCATCTCAATAATCAGATTTTTTCTTCACCTCTGAGCACTTTGCCTTTTCTCTCTCTTTTAACTTGGAACCCTGGGAACTTAAGAATTCTGAAACTCAGTCTCGTTTGTCAGGACCCTAGATGTCCTAGGACATTGGCTGAAAATTCATGGATGTCAGGGTATTCGGTGTTTTAACAAAATTGTTCTTTTTTTCTAGAGTTGTCTCTCCTCTGTCACACATGCGCTCGTTGAGAGGAAAGCACGCACACAACTTTTACTGAATAAAAGTTCATTTGGTGAGTTGTGGATCATGGGGGACTTTATTTCCTGGAGGGAAGCACGGACATCAACCAGTCGTTTTGGTAGACTGCCATGTTGTAGAGGCAAATTACTACCTCTTTTGCCCCTTTTTACCCTTTTCCTAGGGGTGTTTCCCATTCTGTGAGCCTGTCAAATATTCAACCTCTTCCAAAAGGTTACTTTGATAAGCTAAGGTAATATTAGCCTCTATCCTCCCTCCCCACAACAAAGGAATCCCACTTGTTGGTGAGACCTTGCTTCTTAACCCTGGGGCTCTTTCTTCTACAACCACATAAGGGTTACTCAACCGAGTGGCCTTTTTGGGACTGGTCTGTCCCCTTCGTGTCTCTCCTTCCCCTCCCCATATTAAATATGCTTTCACAAAGTTTAATAAACTGATTTTCATCCAGTCATGGAATGCAAAAGCTCTTAAGGACCACTGGATTAAAAGCTATGCACCTAGATGAAAATATCCTTTGCTTGACTTAGCTTAAAATGTTGACCCTGAGGTCATATTCTTAACAGATCCTCCATTCAGTTTCACTACAGACCACATACCAACTTCAAGATCTGAAATGGGAGGTTGTTTGAAGTTGCTACATTTTTGTTTATTTATTTTCTGATTCTCTTTTTTTATTGAATAAATCTAACAGGTAATGTTGTATAAGTTTAAGATGTATAGCATGTAACTTTGCTTTGTTTATATTGTACAATATGACTGCAAGTGTAGCAATATTTGTTCCATGTTATGATCAGAGCACAATATTGTTATCTACTTTCACTATACTGTGCATAGATCTCTGTGGCTTACTTAATACTCATTATAAGTTTGTACCCCTACATACCATCACCCTTACCCCCCAACATCACCTGGTAACCACCATTTTACTCTCCTCTGTGTTTTGCAGGTTTGACTTTATTACATATAAGTGATATCATACAACACTTTTTTCCCTCTCTCTGGCTTACCTCACTTAGCATAATGTACTCAAGGCCCAAATGGGAGGATAGCCTTCCTTCTCATGGCCAGATAATATTCCATTGTGTAAATGCATCACATTTTTAATCCATTCATCCACTGGCAGGCGTTTGGCTTGCTATCACATGTTGGCTATTGTGAATAATGCGCAATGAACATGGGAGTGCTTCTATCTCAGATCAGTTCAGCCTTGATTAATCAAATCCAAGCTTCCTCGACACAAAGAGGCTGTTCACCCCATATTCTTAGCCTTCTCAACCTGCCTTGGGATTCCTCCAAAAGAGAGAAGAATGAATCGAAGAGGAGTGGGTAGAGACATAGGAAGAGGGCCAGGTGCATGACACATCTTCGAAGCCAAGCGAAGAGAAATTAGCTCGTAGGAGGAAGGGAGCTCCTGTGTCAGATGCCCCCAGTGGTTCGAGAGAGGAGACAAGTGAGCATTGCCTACTGGATTTTGCAATGTAGAAATACGTGGCGATCTCAACAAGAGACGTTTTGGTTGAGTGGTCAGAGCGAAAGTCTGATTAGAGTGTGGTCAAGAGATAATGGGAAGAGAAAAATTAGAAGCAGTGAATTTGGAAAATTCTCATAGAACTTTACTATGAAGAAAAGAGAGAATGCGGAAGGTGGAGTTGAGAATTCTTCAAAGATAAGTGACAGAACAGCAGAGTCTATGGCCGCCAGGATTCATGATGCAGGGAGGTGGAGAGCTGTGTGGGCAAGCATCCCTGAGGATGGGAGAGTCCTCCTCAGGGAGGTGCCGGCTTTCACCGGAAGCATGGGAAGTTCTTCTCCACACCAACCGGGGGGAGGGCAAGGCAGCCATGTGGGTGGTCACGCCAACAAGTAGACACAGTAGGACCAACCGGTGGAAGTGTCCTTATGCTGGCTTCTATTTTGTCAGTGAGGTACGAGTCAAGATTATCAGCTGAGAGAGAAGATGAGGGAGAGGGGTTGGAAGTTTGAGGAAAGAGGGCAGGGAGTAAAACAACCATCTCAGGGAGCGAAAAAGTGAACAGACTAGGGGAGAACAGTGTGATTGCCAAGCAACGTTAAGTTTCCATTTGGAGTTAGTGGTTAGGAATTGAACGTGACCATCAACATGATTGTGTCTTTTCCCTCTACTCCAAGTGGCTGTGTGGGAGCAGGTACAAAGTAGGTGGAGATCTCGACTGAACAAAGCTTAAAATTTTGCCAAGCCAGTCTGTCAAACAGAATGTAAAGAAAAGGAGGAGAAAGCAAGAGAATGGTTATAATGAATGATTGTGACATCTAGCCTGGGGAAGGAGAAGAGTAAAGACATGACTGAGCAGGACTCCTGAAACCTGAGAAGAATCTATGCATTGTAGGCCTTGGTTGGGGGTCAAAGGACTCACAGAGGTGCGTTTTTAAGGAGAGTCAGGTGCAGAGGTAGGCAGTGGGGTGGTTGGAAAAAATGGGATGGTTGACATTAGATTCTAGTAGGAATGAAGCTATAGGTCATGACAAGGTCTAGGTCATGACTATGAAAGTGAGTGACTAAGGTAGTGTTGTGGACAAGATCATTGTAGGACAGAAGGTCATGAAACTCAGGAATCAGGGAATTGGAAAGGTGAGTTTTTTAAAATAGAGATTTGGAGAAAGTGACAGTGAGCCAGGAGTTAAATATGGAATGAGGAGGAGTATCCCAGGGGTCCTTAGATGACTGTGACAGCTGAATAGAGGATGGTATGGTTGTCATCTGGTCATGTGGAAATCAAAGCTAGGTGATTTGGGGAGGAATGAGGGAGAATAGTTGCAAGTTGTAAGGAAGGGCAAGAAAGACATCTGTTCAACCATCTTCAGATCCAGTCTATGGGGTTGGGAGGGCGATATTTAAGAGAGTCGTGGGGAGGGGGGCACCTGGGTGGCTCAGTGGGTTAAGCCTCTGCCTTCAGCTCAGGTCATGGTCTCAGGGTTCTGAGATCGAACTCTAAATCAGGATCCCTGCTCAGCGGGGAGCCTGATTTCCCCCCCTCTCTCTGCCTGCCTTTCTGACTACTTGTGATCTATCAAATAAATAAATAAAATATATATATTTAAAAAAGAGAGAGCTGTTGGGGAAGAAGTATTCTAAGGAGACATCCAGGTTTCAGTGGTGAATGGAATCCTCACAAAGAAAGGATAGAGATAATGGTGATTTTGCGGACCATAAGTGATAAGTCCAAGAGCTGATTTCATTTCAGTGTACAGGGAATGGGGAGGGGTAGGAGACAGAGTGAGACTAGGTGGCGGGATTAGAGTACAACATCTTGAAGACGAGTCTCTTGTGTCTTTCTGGAATATCCCTTAAGTTCTCCTTCTTACGACAAATCATTTGGTCCTGTTTTATTCAAAGTCTCTGCTCCCTCTCGAGCACACAATGCTAGAATGGCATTTTCCACATTAATAACTTAGCCAGAACCAGCATGAGGGATTTGAGATCCAGCAGTTCTATCATGAGTGGGAGAAGAAAAGAATTTGTGGAGGTTGTATATGCTTGTCAAATGCAAACCTCACTTTCTCTGGAAAAACTGTGTTTGAGACAACAATCAGACACTGAAATTTCTGGAAAATGTTGCACTTCCAGAAGGTGAATCATGGATTACAGAGCAAATTTTAAAAAGCGGTTTTCTAACAAAGTTTTGTCAGAGTTACAGAAATGCCAGAGAAGATTGGCCTGGCACCAAATCTTCTGCTATGTGTTGTGAAATGTGACCAATACTTTAAAAAGTTTTCCCCAAAAACGGAGGCTAGATTGCAGACAGCGCCCAGGGGCGACTGAAAGTCCTTGCACTGTCTCCTTCCTTTCTCCCTGTGTGGTCAAGCGTCTAGTGTTTGGGTCTTCCCAGCTCCCTGTTTGTGCCCTCTCCTTATCTCTTCCTGCTCACGCTCTCTCTGTGGGTCTCCTTTGGTGTATGTTGTTCCCGGAACAACTTAGTTGGACCTAGGTTACCTGAGCCAGGCTCTCCGTCCCCATCAACAGGGCCTTCTGTAGAGGAATTTAGATATGTCCCAGGCCAAGGCCAGTTGGGGAAGGCGTCATGAAACCCTGGCATGAGATCCGATTCTAACTGCCCTCGACACACTTCCCTGTGCTCTGATCTGAAGTTTCCCCTCTGAGATTGGAGGTTACTTCTTCTGACTGTTCAGATTCACTCTCTTGTTTCTACTGGTCTTGGAGTGGGTATGCATGTGCATGTGCAGGGCCCTTATCCAGCCTAGAGGTTGGTGATCAGGTGTTGAAACTTACCCCATGGCTTCCTCATGTTCTTCCCCAGTGGGGAAACAAGTTGAACAAATCCATAAATGAGCCTAAACCAGGAAGCTTCGATGCCTCTCTTTTAACTGGCAAGTGCCTTAGTCCCTTCAAGCTGCTATACCTAAAGACCACGGACTGGGTGGCTTACAGAAATGTATTCTCACGGTTCTGGAGGCTGGCAAGTCCAAGATCAGGGCACCAGCATGGCTGCATGAGAGGCAGGTTCATAGTCTATGCCTTTTCATGGCGTCTGGACTTGGTGGAAGGTGCTGGGGATCTCTGTGAAGTCTCCTCTAAGACAGCACTAATCCCATTCGTGAGGGCTTATGGCCTAAGAACCTCTCAAAGACCACCTCCTAATACCATCATTTGCAGGGAGTTATGATTTCAACTTATGAATTTTGGGGGGTACACAAACATTCAGACCATAGCAGGCAGCATTTGTCCTGAAGTTTTCTGGAAGGATGTTGTCTTGGTGTAGATCTGAGGCTGCATTCTAGAAGCTTGTCTTCCTCCACATCCTTTGCCCGAAGGGATCAAGTCTTCATAGGGATAAGAAAAAATGAACTTGGAGTATTACGATGGGGGTAGCAATTCCCTTTTTCCTGTGGCCTCCCCAGGGGTGACTGTTCATCAAGGCAGGAAATTTCCCTGGGGCCACTTCTACCTGTTAATGGAAGAAACATGAAGGTCTCGGTAAGGTTACTGAAGATAGACCATCCAGAGTCGGAGAGCAAGATTCTTCTCTTCCTAGTACTTCTCCATGAATAAAAACATAAGCCACTCTTCTCTTTCTGACTATAAGAAGGATTAGGATGAATTTAGCAGAATCAGCAGCATCGATTTTCTCTCTTTAAGCCCCATTTTAAAGGAAAGGCATGCACTGAAAATCATCCCAAATATGAAGAAATATTAAGAGAGAATTTTTTGCCTTGAAGTCTTCTTTGACGATTGTTGAAAAGTTTGACTGGGAGTTTCCATGGATTCCCCATGAAGTTTTCAATCCTACGCTCCTTTCCTTGATCTCCTTGTCTGGCTCGTATTACTGCTGTGCCAGGTACGACCCTAGAATGTAGTTAGGGTGAATCAGGCACAGACCCCAGATGTAGGATTCCACCACATGTGGCATTCTTCAGGAGAAAGCATGAACGCACCGTCTGCATCACTTTTCGTTAGCTGAAGAGACTGTGACCTTTCTTCTTCCAGGAATTGTTCCAGCTCGTGTCCACATGAAAGTCAGGGGGGGTTATCATCTGGCATCTAGCGTTCCTGATATCTTTTTGGGAACTAATAAAAAGAGCTAACGTTTATTTAGCACTGACTGAACCCGAGGGACGTGTCCAGCTTATGGTGGAGCCCATTATAGTACTTAATTCTTACAACTGTTGGGGAAGTTACTGCCAATATCATCCTGAATTTGCAAGTGGGAAAACCGAAGCTTATGGAGAGTCCTCAGCCCGCTCAAGGCCACATGGCACTGCAGGGCAAGGGCCATGGTTCAAATCCACAGAGAGCCCTCTAGCCCGTCACCCCAATTCCCTGCTGTGGTTACGTATTTTCTCATTTTCCTCTGCAGTAAACATAGCCTGAGACTAGTGGATTTGGGAGATGGGACAGCTAGAAGCTGGAGAAAATATGACTTTGTGTTAGGTCTTATGTAGAGAGAGAAATCTCACCTTTAACTTTGAAGGTGGCAGCTCCCAGATTTCAACATTTCCTAAGGAAACACCATGCTGCTGCCGGTCACATAGAATCAGGACCCAGGAGACTCTAGAGACCAGAGATAAAATAGACAGAGTGTTTGTCTCCTTTGTGTTTGTGATTGTGTGTGAGAGGAAGACATGTAAAGTGTGAAAGGTGATGGTTTGCCTCGTGTGTGTGCGTGGTGTGGTGTGTGTGCATGTGTGGTATGTTTGTGTGTGTTTGTGTGTGTGTGAGAGAGAGAGAGTAGTATGTATGATGTCATGAGGTTGTGTGTGTGTGTGTGTGTGTTTGTGTTACATGCTCATGGGTAGTGTGTGTATGGTGTGTGGGTGTGCAGGTGTGTGTTGAGGCATATGGGCACACTCGTGTGACTTGGTGTACACCAGGGGACATGGGGATATGCTGCTGGTGGCCATGTGCACTCATCCCACCACATGATCTGGGCTTCATCCTCTGTGCCAGCAGACAGACTATACTCCCATTTTATTTTATTATTTTTTATTTTTATTTTTTTAAAGATTTTATTTATTTATTTGACAGACAAAGATCACAACTAGGCAAAGAGGCAGGCAGAGAGAGAGGAAGGGAAGCAGACTCCCTGCTGAACAGAGAGCCCGACGCTGGACTCGATCCCAGGACCCTGGGATTGAGACCTGAGCCGAAGGCAGCGGCTTTAACCCAGGCACCCTGGACTCCCATTTTAACAGGACATGTGTCATCAGTCTCAGAAAATAGGAGATGCCTTCATGGAAACAGTCATCCTAAAAGAATTTAAGGACACTTTCACATGGGACAAATATTGACCAGCTTTTCAGAGAAAGCGACCTAGTCACCTAGTTTCCAATGAAATCTTAGCTCATGGAATGTACTGGGCTCAAAAAGAATCTTTAGCCTGTGTGTCATCTGAGAGCAGTCTGATGTCACTTGTGTGGGTGGAGCGCCCGTGAAGTGGCCTCTGCTGCCCAGGTCAGCACATTTGGCTGTATGTCCCGTGGTGGCTGCTCCCGACGTGGAGGGTGGTCAGCTGGGTGGTGTCTGGGGCTGGATGATGGTGCGCGGTGGGAACCGGGACCTCCGAACCCCCACTTGTGTGACTAGTCCATCACACCATGCCCCGTGCCCGCTAGGGAGCTGCATGGCAACTCCTGCATACTTGGCTCCTTGGCCTTCGGCCTCCTCCTCTGGCTTCCAGATTTGCTTGTTCTTCGCTGTGTGCCCTGGCACGTGGACAAGGGCCAAATCGTTACTTGTCTTTCCCCTTCCTTCTAGGCAGCTCCTGGGTTCTGACGAGGCAAGTTTGTGCTCCAATGGCAGAATGGCACGGGGCGTCACGAAGTTCTTGGTTGGCCTCAGATTGGCTTTGGCAGTCTTTGGAAGACGTGGCTCATGATGTATTAGTTTGGTTATGTCTTCTCCGTCCAGCTATCTCAGTAAGTCCGTAAGGCAGGCACGAAGCTTCATGCTGCCGTGATGTCCCTACGTGGTCTGCCAGCCTGGATCCCATCTCACGGGGATCTGTGGCACTCGTGGTGACTGGCGGAGGGATGGGCACATCAGCTCACACGCAGATACCTCTGTGCAGAAACTCAGTGTCTGCCGATGAGTATTAGCTCCCTTCTTGTTTCCTTGATGATACTCTCGCCATGTGGACTGGTTTTCCTTGTTTGAAACCTATGTACATCTTTATTCTCTTTCATTTATATATAAATATATGGAAGAGACGGGAAGGCCTGGGAAGGCCAGGTGGGGGTGGAGCAGGAGGGGGATTTTACTGGGGATTATTTCTTATTAAATATATTGGAATGCTACACCTGTAATACTGATTCAAAAATTAAATTAGAAAACGAAAAGCAATATATTTAGTAGAGACAAGCTGAAGGTGATCGAGGAAATGGAAAAAAAAGAAACATCCTTTCCTAAACTCACCATTCTAATAATAACCAGTGTTAACTCCTCTGTGTGTTTGCTTTCTTTCTCTCACTAGGAATGGGATTTAAAAAATATATATATTTTATTTATTTATTTGATTTCTCTATTGTTTTTAAGTAGAGTCTACACCCAACATGGGGTTCGACCTCACAGCCCTGAGATCAAGAGCTGCTCACTGTAGCGACTGAGCCGGCCAAGGGCCCCCATCATTTGTTTGTTTTAACTTTACAAAACATTTGTCTTCTTTCTATGACTATATAAATGACTACATTCATTTTCTTAACATTTATTTTTAATGATAACAATGCGGTCGAGATATTTTCCATGTGGTTTTTTGTGGGGGAATTTTATTTTATTTTTTTTATTAATATATAATGCATTATCTGTTTCAGGGGGACAGGTCTGTGAATCGTCAGTCTTATGCAATTCACAGCATTCACCATAGCACACGCCCTCCCCAGTGTCCATCCCCAGCCACCCCATCCCTCCCACTCCAGGAACCCTCAGTTTGTTTCCTGAGATTATAAGTCTCTTATGGTTTGTCTCCCTCCCGATCCCATCTTGTTTCATTTTTTTCTCCCTACACTCAACTAACCCACACCCTGCCTCTCAAATTCCTCATATCAGTGAGATGATATGATAATTGTCTTTCTCTGATTTATTTATTTCGCTCAGCATAATACCCTCCAGTTCCATCCACGTTGTTGCAACAAATGTCAAGATTATAATTTGTTTTTTATTTTAAAGATTTTTTATTTATTTATTTGAGAGAGAGAGTGAGAGAGAGCATGAGAGGGGAGAAGGTTAGAGGGAGAAGCAGACTCCCCATGGAGCTGGGAGCCCGATGTGGGACTCGATCCCAGGACTCCGGGATCATGACCTGAGCCGAAGGTAGTCGCCCAACCAACTGAGCCACCCAGGCGCCCCAAGATTATAATTTTTTGATGGCTGCATAGTATTCTATTGTGTGTGTGTGTATATATATATATAATATATTATATATATTTTATATATATATATATATAACATCCTCCCCCTTTCTGTCTCTCTCTCTCCCTCCCTCCCTCTCTTTCTTTCTTAATTTCTTTTCAGTGTTGCAGAATTCATTGTTTATGCACCACACCCAGTGCTCCATGCAATATGTGCCCTCTGTAATACCCACCACCAGGCGCACCCAACCTCCCATCCCCTTCCCCTCTAAAGCCCTCAGTTTGTTTCCCAGAGTCCACAGTCTCCCATGGTTCCTCACCCCCTTCAATCCCCCAACTCACATCTCTCCATCTCCGTATTATTCCTTATGCTCCACAAATAAGTGAAACAATATGATAATTGACACTCTCTGCTTGACTTATTCCACTCAGCGTAATCTCTTCCAATAATCTCTTCCAGTCCCATCCATGTTGATACAAAAGTTGGGTATTCATCCTTTCTGATGGAGACATAATATTCCATTGTATATATGGACCGTATATTTATCCATTTGTCTGTTGAAGGGCATCTTGTCTCTTTCCACAGTTTGGCGACTGTGGCCATTGCTGCTATGAACATTGGGGTACAGATGGCCCTTCTTTTCACTACATCTGTGTCTTTGGGGTAAATACCCAGTAGTGCAATTGCAGGGTCATAGGGAAGCTCTATCTTTAATTTCTTAAGGAATCTCCACACTGTTTTCCAGAGTGGCTGCACCAGCTTGCATTCCACCAACAGTGTAGTTCCCCTTTCTCCACATCCTCACCAATATCTATTGTTTCCTGACTGGTTAATTTTAGCCATTCTGACTGGTGTGAGGTGGTATCTCACTGTGGTTTTGATTTGTATTTCCCTGATGCCAACTGATGTGGAGCAATTTTTCATGTGTCTGTTGGCCATCTGGATGTCTTCTTTACAAAAATGTTTGTTCATGCCTTATGCCCATTTCTTGGTTGGATTACTTGTTCTTTGGGTGTTGAGTTTGAATAGTTCTTTATAGATTTTGCATACTAACCCCTTACCTGATATATCATTTGCAAATATCTTCTCTCATTCTTTTGGTAGTCTTTTTGTTTTGTTGACTTTCCTTTGCTGTGCAAAACTTTTGAATTTGATGAAATCCCAATAGTTCATTTTTGCCCTTGTTTCCCTTGCCTTTGGCATTGTTCCTAGGAAGATGTTGCTGCGGCTGAGGTCGAAGAGGTTGCTGCCTGTGTTCTCCTCAAGGATTTTGACGGATTCCTGTCTCACATTGAGATCTCGCATCCACTTTGAGTAGATTCTTGTCTGTGGTGTAGGAATGGGATTTTTAAAACAAATTCCCTTGAAATAAACTGTCCTTCCTATGTCAGTATTTGGACTCGGAATGTTTTTGTTCTTGTGGACTATCAGGACTAGGGGCATCTTTGGGGCATGCCACCCAGTACTCTGTTTTCTTTGTAATTCTTCCCTAAGGCTCTAGCACTTTCCACATAGCATTTCATGTGGCCTCCTAAATGCCTATTGACTCGAGTTAGAAAAAGATACAAATTATTTTTTTTACATACTTTAACAACCACTTTCTCAGAGTTATTAGCAGAATGTTTGTTCTACTGATTTTGATCAGGAGTCAAGGTCCAGAGTCTGCCCACGGCTAAAGGTGTACTTCTGCGTTTGTGCTTTTGAGAAATCATGCCAAACTGTTTTCCACAGCAGCCAGAGCAACGTGCACGTCCACAAGAGATATATGGAAATATTTGTTTCACAGATGGCCTTTATTTTATTTTATTTTAATTTTTTTAGAAAAGATTTTATTTATTTGATAGCGATAGAGAGTGCACAGAGAGAGAGAGAGGGAGGGAGAGGCAGGTTCCCCTCTGAACAGGGAGCCCGGCACAGGACTCGATCCCAGGACCCTGGGATCGTGACCTGAGCTGAAGGCAGACACTGAACCGACTGAGCCACCCAGGCGCCCACTCCCTGCCCATAGCCTTCATCAACCTATTATATTTTTCTAGCTTGAAGGGTAAGAAATGGTATTTCAGTATAATTTCTTAAGAAAACATTTTATTTGAGACAGAGAGAGTGTGCACACAAGCAGGTGGTGGGGTCGGGCAGAGGGAGACGCAGAAGCAGACTCCCCACTGGACAGGGAGCTGACATGGGGCTCAATCCTAGGAACCCGGGATCATGACCTGAGCAGGAGTCAGATTCTTAACCCACTGAGCCTCCCGGTTGCCCCTGTTCCACTGCAGTTCTAATGTATTCTCTCGTCTTGAGTAAGGTGATGCGTTCTTTCATTTGTACATCCTTCCCCATTAATCTGTCAGTATTCTTTATCCATTTTTTTCACATAGTGTTCTCTTTCTCAATTTCTGGGAATTCTATATATGTCTGAGAGATTAGTCATTTCTTGTGATGAACTGTTAATAGTTTTCCTAGCTCATTTATTTGACTTTTGATTTGTTCATGGTGAATTCTACCCAAGCAAAGTTATTTAAAAATTTTTTTTCATGGAATTGAATGCCTCAATTTTTTAATGGTCTCTTGATTTTTGAATTGAGCAATAAAGGCTCTCCCCACCACCACAAGACCCTGACATATTTTGTGATGGAAGGTGTGAGCAATTCTTCTCTGCTCACTTTATGGCTAACAATTAATTTCCTGAATTATATTGTAAATCAGCCTGTGGCAAAAAGGCAAGTAAGAACTGAACACAACCCTCACCTCCTCAGTCCTGGGAGACTTTGGAGAAGGCTGTTTGGGAAAGGGCAGAAAGTCAGCAGAAAGAGAACAAGAAAGAAATTCTTGGGAATTTGTGGCTGCAGACTGCGCATCTCACCTGATTTGCCTCTTGGGTTACCGTAACTTACTTGTACCAGGGAACCTCGAGTGAAAGACTTGGTCCAAGATTGTCATTGGCTGGTAGCATTCTAGGTACATTGGTAAAGACTCTTAAGGAGGATATACTCTGTAATAGGCCTCCAGGATCCCCCACAAATAATTGTTTCAAGAGCCATGAATTCCATGCGGGTCAAGTGAACACATAGAAACAAACAAGGTTTGCTTGACAGGCAACAGGTACAGACAATACAAGAGGGCTCTTCTTAGCTTCAGACATTGGAATATTAGGTCAGAGACAGACAGACAGACAAAACCACTCTGCTTACCAGTTTTTTTTTTTTTAAGATTTTATTTATTTATTTGTCAGAGAGAGAGAGAGAGAGAGAGAGAGCAGACAGAGGCAGAGAGAGAAGCAGGTTCCCCACTGAGCAGAGAGCCTGATGCGGGGCTCCATCCCAGGACCCTGAGATTATGATCTGAGCTGAAGGCAGCGGCTTAACCCACTGAGCCACCCAGGCATCCACTGCTGACCATTTTTAAGCAATTTGGGGGCTTAAAAATATCTGAAGGCCACAGAGCAAATTTGGGAAAAAATTATAACTTACAGATATGGCAAATATAGTAACTAAAATTGAAACTTGGGGTAGGGGTCATAGAATGATACAGAACTAGAGAATGAGAAGATAGAAAAGAAGAGATTATCTGGAATATGGCAGAAAGAGACACGATGTTAAAAATATAAGAAAGAGGTAAGAGAGATGAAGAATAATTTGAGAAAGGCCAATGCATATTTGATTAGAGAAGAAATAAAGCAAAAGCAAATTTTGGGGAGATTATGGTTAAGAATTTTCCAGAGTGGGTGATGTACGGTCATTCACCTGTACAAAAGCAACGCTAGCAAGGCAAAAATTTTTAAAAGTCTACATTTAGATAGCATAATGAGAGAGACATACAAAAGCAAGGAGAACTATCTTAAAAGCATCCAGAGAAAGCACATTTTACTTCCAAATGAATGGCAGTTGGAATGTCTGCCGACCTAACACAAACATCAGAGGGAGGCAGAAACCCATTCGTATCTGTAGTGTGCTAATGAACGAACAGCTTAGAATTTTTAGTCCAGAAACTCATTTAAGAATGAAGCCAAAGGGAGCACCTGGGTGGCTCAGTGGGTTAAAGCCTCTGACTTTGGCTTGGATTGTGGTCCCAGGGTCCTGGGATAAAGCCCCATGTGGGGCTTTCTGCTCAGCAGGGGGCCTGCGTCGCTTGCTTTCTCTCTCTGCCTGCCTCTCTGCCTGTTTATGATCTCTGTCTGTTAAATAAATAAATTAAAAAAAAAAAATGAAGCCAAGGGGTGCCTGGATGGCTCAGTGGGTTAAGCCTCTGCCTTCGGCTCAGATCCTCATCTCAGGGTCCTGGAATCGAGCCCTGCATCAGGCTCTCTGCTCAGTGGGGAGCCTGTTTCCCCCTCTCTGCCTCTCTGCCTACTTGTGATCTCTCTCTCTGTCAAATAAATAAATGAAGCCTTTTTTTTTTTTTTTTTTTTTTTTTTTAAAGAATGAAACCCAAACAAGGATGCCTGGGGGTCTCAGTCCATGAAGCATCTGTCTTTGGCTCTGGTCATGATCTGTCATTGGGCGTCATGATCCATGATCGGGGGTCATGATCTAGGGATGGAACCCACTCAGGCTCCCTGCTCAGTGGGGAGTCTGCTTCTCCCTCTCCCTCTGCCTCTCCCCTGACTTGTGCTCCCTCCCTCTCTCTCTCTCTCTCTCTCTCTTTTTCAAAGGAGTAGATAAAATCTTTTAAAAAAAGAATGAAGGCATGGGGCGCCTGGGTGGCTCAGTGGGTTAAAGCCTCTGCCTTCGGCTCAGGTCATGATCGAGCCCCACATCGGGCTCTCTGCTCAGCAGGGAGCCTGCTTCCTCCTCTCTCTCTGCTTACTTGTAATCTCTGTCTGTCAAATAAATAAATAAAATCTTTAAAAAAAAAAAAAAAAGAACGGAGGCAAACAAAGGAAGCCCTCTGAAAGACAGACCATCTATCTTGAAGTTCAGGAATGAGGCTATCCAAATAGCCAATCAACATGCAAAGTACTCAGCCTAATTAATCATCATGGAAATTCACATTCAAACAACAAAGATCTACTACCACATCTGAATTTGGTTAGCGAAGAATTCTGACAAAGCAAGCACTGAGAAGGGTTTGGAGCAAAGATAATGTTCATCGACAGTTCCCAGGAACATGTCCTGGTAAAATTACTTGGGAACAATTTTGGCTGATTCAGCAGAGTTGAAATTCCGACAGTCTTATGACTCAATGTTTGCCCTTCGCGACTTACAGAAAGTGTACATCTATGCACTAGGAGAGGAGGTAAGGGTGCTGTTAGCCAATGTGTAAGTAACGCCTTCTTAAAACCGAGATAACCCAAATGCCCGGCGACAATAAAATGATTATATAAGTCGTGGCACCTTCAGGCAATGCGTCATTACACAGTAAACAAGCAACGAGCTCGTGGGAAACTCGTACAGACTTCGCAGATAACACTAAGCAGAAGCAGAAACATAATAGCGCTCCACTTGTGTACATTTCCCCAACAGCCAAAACCAAGCTGTGCGGTTTAGGGATGTATGCCTGGTGGCAAAGATGTAAAAAACAAAAACAAAACCGAAAACAAACAAAGGAGAATAAAAGTCTGGATCCTGGCTCCTTGTAGGGAAAGGGAAGCTCTTTTGGTTTGAAGTAAGGCATTGGGTTTTTGGGAACATAACGTTCAATTGCTTGGCCTGATAGCTGGTTCCATGTGGGTTCACTTTTAGCTTTAAAACAGCCATTCCCTTGCTTTTTACATTGTTTTCTGTCTACATGCTGCATGGGACAATTAAGACATTGGTAACATGGTAACATTTCTCGTTCCTTACCCTGTGTGCCTCCCCGGCCACAGTCCCTAGTCTCATTTTCCAATATACCTGCCCGCCTTAGGTATTTCTAATTCTTATTTTAAATTACTGGGGATCTCCCTGTGCCCCCCAGTTTGAGTTACTTTTGTTTTCACTAACATAGGGTGGCTGGTTTGGTGTGTACCCTGGATGCACAGGATAGCTTCCATCAGCAAGGAATTATCTAGCCCATAATGTCAGCTCTGCCGAGGTTCAGGAACACTGCCCTCCCGTGTGTCTCCCTGGAAAATTCAAGAAAAGAGACCGGTATGAGCCCAAGGACTTTAAAACTCACAGTTGAGGGGCGCCTGGGTGGCTCAGTGGATTAAAGCCGCTGCCTTCGGCTCGAGTCGTGATCCCAGGGTCCTGGGGTCGAGCCCCCCATGGGGCTCTCTGCTCGGCAGGGAGCCTGCTTCCTCTTCTCTCTCTCTCTGCCTGCCTCTCTGCCTGCTTGTGATCTTTGACTGTCAAATAAATAAATAAAATCTTAAAAAAGAAAAAATCACAGTTGGTCCATGTCCTCAGGAATCATCCACCGTGTAACCCTGCAGCCGCCCCTCAGCCATCACCTGGGCTTCAGGTGGAGGGGAACGCGGGAGGGGAAGGAGTGTAAAACACCAGCAGCTTTGGGTGCCTGCAGAACTACTTGGCTTTTCTCTAACTGTTCGTCTCCCGGCACCCTCCACCCTGGGCGGAAGCTCTCGCCCACACACACACACACACACCCCAGTTCAAAAGTCTTCTATCCCCCAAGGGGTTTCTTCTCTCCGTCTCTGCTCCTCCTTCTTCTTCCTCCTCCTCCTCTTCCTCCGCCTCTCCTCTGCTGGTTCCTTTTCCTCCTCCTCCACACTCCGCACTCGTCCTCTCCTTCTCCTCTTCATCCTCTGTCATTCCTGGAGTCTATACATCCTTGTGTAGTTTCCTCAGGTCTGTTTTTGCGGAAGAGGCCAGCATCCGGGGCTAATCCGTCATCTTGGCAGGCATCCTGGCTCTCGTGGTGACAGCAATAATGGGGCTGGCTGTTTTGCAGAGTTGTTTATTTTAAGCGAATATCATGCAGTTTCTCGAGGATTCATAGAGTTTGAACACTGTCTCCATGAACAGTGAAAACACAGAATTTGTCTTGTTTTTCTGCCTAGCTTCACTTGTTTCATTTTTTTTTTTAAAGGAGGCTCCATGGCCAGTATGAAGCCCAATGTGGGGCTTGAGCTCAGAGACCCCGAGATCAAGACCTGCGCTGAGATCAAAAGTTGGATGCTGATCATAACAAAACAGAGGGTTGCTGAGGGGAGGGGGGACGGGAGAGGGTGGTGGGGTTATGGACATTGGGGAGGGTATGTGCTATGGTGAGTGCTGTGAAGTGTGTAAACCTGACGATTCACAGATCTGTACCCATGGGGATAAAAATACATTATATGTTTATTTAAAAAATTTTAATTAAAAAAAAAAAACAAACAAACAGTTGGATGCTGAGTCAACTGAGCCACCCAGGCACCCCTGTTTCATTTTTCTGCATAAGTTTCTGAGGTGGAATTGACTTCGTTTGGAACTATTGCTGAGAAATACAAAACAATAACTTAATCAAATGCTTTAGTTAAGTCATATAAAACACCTGGGCTTCTTAAGAGGTGATGATGTTTAATTTTATATGTCAACTTGGTTAGCGTACAGTGCCCGATTGTTTGGTCACACACAACTGGTAGAGATGTTGTGTCAAGGTGTTTTGTAGGTGTGATTATTATAACCAGTTGGCTCTAAGTAAAGGAGATGACTCTTGATAATGTGGGTGGGCCTCATCCAATCAGTTGAAGGCTTCAAGAGCAAAAATTGATTTTTCAGGGAAGGAATTCTGCCTCAAGACTGTAACACAGAGGAACGCCTGGGTGGCTCAGTAGGTTAAAGCCTCTGCCTCGGCTCAGGTCATGATCTCAGGGTCCTGGGATCCAGCCTCGAATTGCGCTCTTTGCTCAGCAGGGAGCCTGCTCCCTTCCCCCCGCTCTGCCTACTTGTGATCTCTGTCTGTCAAATAAATAAATTTTTAAAATCTTAAAAAAAAAAAAGACTGTAATGCAGAAATCCTGTTTGAGTTTCCAGCCAGCCAGCCTGCCCTGCAGATTAAAGACATAACACATTCACAATCACATGGGCCAGTTTCTTAAAACCAGTCTCTCTCTCTAAGTATGTACATATCCTAAGGGTGCTATTTCTTTGGAGAACCCTGATGGATAGGTTACTTTGTACCACATCTTTTCTTGAAAGTGACAGGGTTTCACATCAAAGTTGTTCAGATGGGATTCTCAGGGCCCATTTCCGGGACGGAGAAGAAGCAGGTGTACCTGGTGCGTGGTCAGACCTACTTCATAACCCAGAGACACGATAGACTAGCTTCTTTTGGAGAAGTCAAAACCAAATTTTTCCCAAGGAAATTGACACATTAATGAGATGAGGTAATTTGACAAGGTGATCAAATGCTTCTTCCCGGAATTATGTGTCTCTTTTTTGCCAAAGCCAAGTGCGCACCTCTGGAAGGACAGCCCCGTACCGCTTTCACTGTATTCACCGAGTCCTGCATTTATCCAGCGTTTACTGAAAAAGTCGCTCTCTCTGTCCTTTTCACTTCTGCATTACCAGCATATAATGCTGAGCCTGAGTTTGTTTGTTTTTTTTTTTTAAAGATTTTATTTATTTGAGAGAGAGAGCACGAGCATGAGCCGGGTGTGCGGTGGGGCAGGGAGGTGTGCAGAGGGAGAGGGAGAAGCAGGCTCTCGGCTGAGCACAGAGCCCAAGGCAGGACTCAATCCAAGAATGCTGAGATCATGACCTGAACCAAAGTCAGATGCTAACTGACTGAGCCACCCAGGTGCCCCCACACTGCGCCTGAGTATTTGTGGAATGGAGGATAGATGTCTTTCATTGCCGACTTATGTGTCAGCTGAATAGAAGAGTGAATTAGAAGATCCGTGGAGGGTTTCGTCTCTGCGGTTTGCTCCAACCCATCTTCTGTTGTAGGTGTCCATGCTGACTTGCCTTGTTCCTTGCTCCCACATTAAAAACCCTGGAGGTTGGGGGGGCCTGGGTGGCTCCGTGGGTTGGGCCTCTGCTTTCGGCTTGGGTCATGATCTCAGGGTCCTGGGATCAAGTCCCACATCAGGATCTCTGCTCCATAGGGAGCCTGCTTCCCCCTCTCCCTCTGCCTGCCTCTCTGTCTGCTTATGATCTCTGTCTGTCAAATAAATAAATAAAATCTTTAAAAAAAAAAAAAAAAAGGAAAGAAACCCTACAGGTGGAAAGCTCTCATGTCCTAGCTGCAGCAATCCCGACCCCAGGCTGGGGACAAGCACTGCTCTGGAAAGGTGCAGTTCCAGAAGCTTTAGTTTTCCACTGCTTGTTCCAAGCATGCTCTGCCCTTGAGCTTCTGGGTCTGGAATGGGGCACTTTGCACTCGCTGTGGCTTGGGTGTGCTTTCACTTTTTTTTTTTTTTTTTTTTTTTTTTTTTTTTTGCCACTCGTGATGAAGGTGATGGCAGTTTCTCCCACTCTGACAAGGCAGTGTGGCACAGCGTAGTGGCTACAAGCTGTGGCCTCCCTTAGACCCGTGTTCACATTTAAATCATGACTTTTACTAGTGTAGTTTCCTTATCTGAAGAACCGTACCTGAGTGGGAGAGCCTTTGCAAATACAGAGTGATCACATCAACGTTGACACTGAAAAGCACGCAGGGGCCCCTCGATCCATGCTGACTCCTCCTTCTCATTCTGGGATTGAGGTCTGCCTTGCTTTGCCTCGTGCTCACACTGAACCCCCTGACTTGGGCAAGCCAAAACACCTCTTGGGACATTTTCCCACCTATTAAAAAAAATAATAAGTTGAAGCTGGATATTATATTCCAAACTGTAGCATAGGACACAACAGATGTCTGTTCCACAATTAATTTACAAACACTCAGTGAATGTTAAATCTGTGCCAGACACTTTTATGTGTTCAGAATTCCATGAGGAACAGCAAGAAAAATTCATGCTTGCGTGGAACTGACTTAACATGCAGAAAGTTAAAATCGGTGTCACGAGAAAACAAGAGAGGGCTGATGATGGCTGGTTTCAGTTAGGTGCTGGGGAATGTTTCTCTGAAAAGGTGCCTTTAACCCGAGAGCCTAACAACAAGCAGGAGGCCTCCCGCGATGAGTAGGAGGAAGGGGATTCTAGGGAGAGGGAAGGGCTCCTTCCAAATCCTGACATGTGGTTGAGGAGCTGAAAGTATTTGGTCCTGGGTCAAGCACAGCCCTTGATTAACGCCCTCTTGTGCAAGGCAACCCTTCAAGGGGTTAATTGTGTTTGCAGCATTTCCCAAGTCTGCTGGATCAGAGAACCCTTCTTGTGTGGGGGGGTCTTTAACCTCTGTTGGCAAATAATATTCCAGCACCAGTTTCTGATTGATTTCCACTGCCAGACCGCCCTGCCCTTGCTCTAGCTATGGTTCCATCGGAACGCTGGAGGGGAGTCCTGTGATGTCGGGCACTGAGCAGACTTTCTGCTCCCCACCGTGTGCAGGCCCTGGTCTCTGTTCCCCTAGCTGGGTCCTGAGGCTCTCCTTCTGGCCCAACAGAAGGCCCTCGAGGCTCCTCCCTCGAGGGCAACGATCAAGTCCTCATGTCCTTTCTTTTAGTGACCTGCCAGGTCAGTCTTTCCAAGACCGCATAGATCGCTGTGTACACGGTTAGAGTCCTGTGCCTCATTGGGAGGCCGAGCTAGGAAGGCCTTTGACCTGAGAGAGGTTTGCTGGCATCTCTGGCCGAGGTAAACCCGCTCTCTCCCTATCGCAACCCATGCAGCTGCTGGGGCTCCTGCCCATAAGGAATCGTCCTAATGGAGAGGCAGCCTTGGGGCCGGTCCCCTTCTTGTGTTGAGTCTGAGGCTGTTTCATGGGAGGGTCGAGGTACTTGCAAATAAAGTCCACAAGACTTCATCTTGTGGTGCCCTGGGTGCCCTGGAGCTGAGCTGGATGCCAGGACTTCTGACTCCAAAGTTTCTCTTCCCCGACGCTCTGCTTGAGTATTTCCCTAAACCTCAAGACTCCCATTACCGGTCAGACTCAACGGTCCTTGCAAAGTCTTCTGTATGCCTCTGCCTTTGTCATGTGTCCAACACACCCTCAGCAGTGTCTTTTTATTTTCCTTTTGGTATTTTCATTATACAAAGTCCAGACTGGAGCCTCGTTTTCCAGGCTCCCATGCTTATTCCTGGGAGAGTCAGCTCCCACCGGAAATCCCTGGTGAGTCCAGTGTGATATTCTAATCCTGACACCCACAGTAAGAGGCACTTGGAGCAGGGCGCCTGGATGGCTCAGTTGGTGAAGCATCTGACTTCAGCTTCTCTCAGTTAAGTATCTGACTTAAGCTCAGGTCATGATCCCAGGGTCCTGGGATCCAGCCCCACATTGGGCTCCCTGTTTAGTGGGGGAGTCTGCTTCTCCCTCCCCCATGCTCGTGCTCTCTCTCAAATAAATACATAAAATATATTTTTAAAGATTTTATGTATTTATTTGACAGACAGAGATCACAAGTAGGCAGAGAGGCAGGCAGAGAGAGAGAGAGAGAGGAGGAAGCAGGGTCTCTGCGGTGCAGCAGACAGCCGGATGCGGGGCTTGATCCCAAGACCCTGGGATCATGACCTGAGCCGAAGGCAGAGGCTTTAACCCACTGAGCCACCCAGGTGACCCGACATTAAATATTTTTTTAAAAGAGATGCTTGAAGAGAGGGCACACCGAGGGTTTTTTTTAGAATTTAAAAAAATTTCATTTGATGGGGAGAGAGAGAGCTCTTGCACAAACAAGGGGAGAAGGGGAAGCAGGCTTCCTGCTGAGCAGAGAGCTCAAGGCGGGGCTCGATTCCAGGACGGTGGGATCATGACCTGAGCCGAAGGCAGTTGATTAAACCACAGAGCGACCCAGGTGCCTCACACAGAGGGGTTTTTTGTTTGTTTTTTAAATCAACCACCAAAGGAAGGCACTGTTTCTCTCCGGGTGCCCATCCCACCACTCCAGGAGCCTCTTGTAGCCTCTTCCCCCAGAGCCTTGTGTGCTGTGTTTGTTTCCTCCCATCTCTTCTTGAACCCACTTGCTTTTTCTCTTGTGCCAGAGTTTAGGGTCACAAAATGTCATAATGTCTGTTACCTGCGTGTGAAAGAGCCCTCTGAGGTAGGACTGCCCAGATTGTTGACTTTAAACCACCAACACCTCCACTTTCTATCCACCAAGGAGGGACATCCCTTGTCCACGATGCGTTGTTTCTAGTATTTTATACCTAGGAGGCTGAACTAGGCACCGCGGCGGTGGGCAGGGAGGGCTGCTTGCGGAATATAGGGCTACTTTAACCCCTTGCTCCTAAGGAGCCCTCCTGGCCTCACCTATGCTTCTTCCAACTGGGCTTCTCTGCGTTCCCACCCATCAGGGGCTACATTCTTGCTCTCCTTGAACTGGCAGCCCTCATTCACCTAGACGCCATGCCTGCAAGGCCGTGCTTTTATGAGTTTAGTGTATCTTCTTCCTCTTCATCCTAAAAATGAAGTTCATTCTAAGAGGGCTGCTTTATTGCCCTTCTTTTCTACTCTGTAGAGAAAACTGGACAGTTGCATTCCCATGTCTCCAGAATCACCCCAAAGAAACTACTGATAATTATTCACTTTGAGCATTAGGCAGAAGTCTTTGCTGATACCATTTGTTTCTTGGGTTCATAAGAGCAGTGCGTTTGGTGACTCATTCTTATCATTGTTTTCAGAATTTTTTTTTTTTTTAATCAGGATTTTAGGTCTAGATTTGTAGTGTCCTTCATGGTTTTAATAAAGCTTTCCTCAGAAATACAAAACTCATGGATGAGGAAAGAACCGTTGTTTGGTCTAATGAGTCATCTTGGCCACACGGTGTTGAAATAGCCTGAAGAGATTTGGAGAGAATGAAAGAGGCCATTTGATCTGTTTGAGATGGTCAGGCACAGATTTCATTTTACTTGTCCTGTTAATTTGAACTCAAGTTAAGTTACTCAGGATTGTTGACTTACGCTTGGCTGAGTGTTCGTGTTGCACGCAAATTAGCGTCAACCATATGGCAAATAATTTTCAGCTTAAGTTCAGCAAATATAGATGCCAACCTGCTTCTGTGTGTCCCAAAGGAGGCATGTAAATGGAACACCAGGAAGGAACCCTAGAAGCCTGTTCTTGGTAAGTGCAGAATAGAGTGTCAGTCTGGACCTTGATGTTTCTCTATGCACTTGAGTTGTCCGACTTGGTGTGGGAGCTTACACTTAACTCTTCCATGGCATTCCTTAAATGGGACCTTTTCCTCCAGCTGACGAGGATTTCTTTGGATCCTATTCAACTTGTCTTTTTTTCTCCTGCACGTTTTGATATGCAGTTTCTCTCTCACTGCATTTAAGTCATTGGAGAAAAAAAATATAAAACAGGAGAGCACCGAGGACTGATCTCCCACCGAGCAGCTGCTCGCCTCCCAGCTGGTTCTTCTTGAACCCCAAATGTCTTTAGGGAGAAATTGGGAAAATAAATCCTCTGGGCGACTGGGGGGGGAGAGAAGGAACTAATATTCATTGAGAGCCTGTTACATAGTAGAAATCAACTGGGCTGGATGTTCTATGTTAGTTACATGGTATCCTGTTTAGTGTTCATTACAACCTGTTTAGTGTTCATTACAACCGCAGAGAAAGGTGTTATTATGGCTATTTTACATGTAGGGAAACCCAGGCTACAGGAAATGCAAATGATTTGCCAAAAGGCATTTGGTGAGTAAGGGAGGGACCTAGGATTCAAACGGCCACCAGGGGCCATGGTGGTTCTCTTTGTATCCTTCAACTCCTTCAGTTTCCTCCCTCCCAATTCTCAAACCCTTATTCTCAGACTCTTCTTGGAGTACCGTGTGCTGCTGGACTCTGCGGGGGTCCGGGTAGCTCACATGGACACGCTCCAGGAAGACTTCCCAAGGGGCCACATCAGGTCTCCTCACAGCTGCCGCTGCTCCCAATGCAGGATTCTGCCCCCCAGGACCGGAAAGTGCCCGGGCTCCTCTCCCTGGTCCGTTCTTTCTCTTCTTGGAGGGATGAGCCTCCCGTCTGGCATGGTGTTCAGTGAGACAGTCACCTTCTGCTTCTCTTCTTCCTCCTCTTCCTACCCTTCTCCGTGTCATTCCCCTCCTCCTCCAACTCTCCCTACCCTTCCTTCTTGTTCTTCTTCACATTCTTTTATTTTCCATCCTTGGCCTTGATGCTTTCCAACACTGTCATTACTCTCTTCATTTATTCCCACATATCTCTCAGGTGCTCATTAAGAACCAGGCCCTGAGCGTGGTGCCAGGAGGATGGCAGTAGTAGGGCTCAACCCTGCCCTGATCAGTTTTTCATGGTCGTGGGAAGAGGCAAAAAGGCTGATGCTTTGGTATCACACAGTCGGGGGAGCAGGGGTAAGAGAGTTCAATACTTTCAGCCAAGGTCTCGGATGTCAACACACAGGGCTTGCAACCCACGTCTGAGGTTGGCATGGGCTAGGAAAGATGGCAAAAATATAAAAGAGAATAATTCTAAGATTTTGACCGGCTGACACAAAGCAGGGGGTGGGCAGCTGTGGCAGCACCAGTCAGAACTAGCTGTTTGCAATCTTGAGGGCTGGGTGTTATGTTTGGGGAAGGGGTGAAGTGGACACAGGAGAACTTCCCTAAGCTTTGACTAATTGGAGTGGAAGACGTCCTAGCTGCATTAGAGGAAATCCAGTAAGATGGAAGGTATCAAAGCTGGGACAAGAATGTGAGAGCTCGAGAGAGAAGAGGCAGAGGAAAAGCCACATCCTCAGAAGTGACAGTATGTGCTTCTCTATGCACACAGGACACGTCTCCACCAAGGTCAGGTGTCAGTGTGGGTGCCAGCTCCTCTGGGAAGTTTTTCCTCACTTCCCCCACCCGGACACTGCCTGGGAGAGCCGCTGTGCACACTGGCTTGGCGGTCTCTTACCATTTTGGCATACAGATTTTGGGGGGGTCTGAAAACAATCAAGCTTTGACCTTCTGCCTAACTGCCTAAAAGAATTTAGATGGAAGAGCTGCCTGGGGAAGGGGCGATCACCATAGATTACTACTGTATCATAGGAAGCAGGGGGTAGATGAGGAGGAGTTAGGCAAATCTGTTGGTTAAAATTCCTCTCTGTGTCCCATTGTTTCTGAATGGCCCAGCAAACATTTGTTTACCAAACATTTACTCTATTTCATCTTCCTCTAAATTGCTTTCCTTCCTTTTGAAGTCCCAGACCCTTACCCCCTTTTCCTTAATTCAGGATGACATATAGACTTCGTTTTTGGTGTCTTTGGAATCTCACGTTTATGCAGATTTCCATCTGTATGCAATTAAGTTGTTAATTGCATTCTACAGATTGCATAAACTGTTAATCTGTCTGATGTCCATTTAATTATTACCAAAAGAACCTTGAAGGGTAGAGGAAAATTTTTCCTAGGTAATAATAACAAAAGGCAAATACACAATGTGCTGTTGGATGAAAAAGCACTTGAAAAGCTATGTAGAATAAAATGACATTATTTGTAAAACTCATAGAAAGAAGACTTGTGACAGATAAATCGAAAGGTTAACTATGAGTCTTGATGGCTGATAGGGGGATTTTTTTATGACTAATAAAATTACTTTTAAACTCCCCCCTTTTCTTAGACTCTAGGTTTGCCTGAGCTTTAGCTTTTGAGACTTTCCTTAAGAAGTTTATTATGGGGAGAAGCAGGTGGCATCTGTTGGGTAAGCACCTGACTCTTGGTTTGGCTCAGGTCATGATCTCAAGGTTGTAGACATGGAGCCCCATGTTGGGCTTTACCCTGGGCGTGGAGCCTGCTTGACCTTCTCTCTCCCTCTGCTCTTCCATGCCTCACTTACTCCCACTCTCTGAAATAAATCAATCTTTAAAAAACAAAAGAAGTCTACTATGTACCTTTGACATGCATTTTGTTTTCCTATTTTCTACCTGCCCTCTAAAAATCACAACAGAGTCAAGAGCTCCCTATCTAGTTCTGGGAGTTTCTTTAGCTGCCTTTTCCTTATTTCTCACATGACTTTGTTGTCTGAATTCCTTTAAGAATGTTTCTTTCCTAGATCATTTTACATTTTAGATTCTCAGAATCACAGAATCTCCCTACCTTTTCTTACCATTTCTTACCATTTTCTTACCTTTTCTTACCATTTCTTCTTCCTTCCTCTCTCTCTCTCTCTTTCTTCTTTCTTTCATTGACAGTTTATACTTTTTAGACCTGTTTTGTTTTGTTTTGTTTTGTTTTAGTTCACAGGAAAAGTTGAGACTGAAGTACAGAAAGTACATATATTTTCTGGTTCCTCTCTGTTTCCCCCTCTACCAATATCCCTTACTGGACTGTTTGTTTGTTATAATCAATGAATCTACATTGACATGAATGTCCCCCAAATTCCATAGTTTATGGTTGACTCTTGGGGCTATACATTCTGTGAGTATTGACAAATGCACAATGACATGTGTCTACTTATAACATCATATGGAGGGACACCTGGGTGGCTCAGTGGGTTAAAGCCTCAGCCTTCAGCTCGGGTCGTGATCCCAGGGTTCTGGGATCCAGCCCCATGTCCGGCTCTCTGCTCAGCGGGGAGCCTCCTTCCTCCTCTCTCTCTCTCTGTCTGCCTCTCTGCCTATTTGTGATCTTTGTCTGTCAAATAAATAAATAAAATCTTAAAAAAAAAACCCATCATATGGAATCAATTCCCTGCTCTAAAAATCCTCTGTGATCTGCCTATTTATCCCTCCCTCCCCCACAGGCCCAGGTAATCCATGATCCTTTTATGGTCTCCATACTTTTGGCTTTTCCACAATGTAATAGTGTTGGAATCATACAGTATGGAGACTTTCTGGTTGGCCTCTTCCCACTTCATAATATGAAATTAAGTTTCCTCCATGTTTTTTCATGGCTGTTTTTTTTAATGCTGAATAATAGTCTATGGCCTGGGTAGACCACAGTTTATCTGTTCACCTACTGAAGGATATCTTAGTGCTTCCAACTTTTGGTGATTATGCCTAAAGCTGGATTATTAATAAAACTACCATAAACACCTGTGTAGGTTTTTGAGTGGAAACTTTTCAACTTATTTGGGTGAGTACAAAGGAGTATGATTGCTGAATTGTATGGTGAAAGTATATTTAGTTTCATAAGAAACAGCCAAACTGCCTTCCAAAGTTGCCCTACCCTTTTGCAATCCCACCAGCAATTAGTGTCTGTTTCTCTATAGCCTTGCCAGCAATTGGTGGTGTCAGGTTTTGGATTTTGACCATTTTAATAAGAGTATAGTGGTTCCTCAGTGTTGTTTGATTTGCAGTTCCCTAATGACATATGATATAGAACATATTTTCTTATGTTTCCTTGCCATCTGTATGAATTCTTTAGCAAGGTGTCCATTCAGATCTTTTCTCATTCTTTAATCCATTTTTCTTTTTCATTGTTGAGTTTTAAGAGTTTTTGTCCATTTTGGATGACGGTCTTTTATCAGCTATGTCTTTTGTAAATATGTCTTCCAGGCTGTGGCTGGTCTTTTTAGTCTCTTGATAGTGTCTTTGGGAGTATAAAAATTTTACTGAAGTCCAGCTAGTCAATGATTTTTTTCATGGATTGTGTCTTGGGTGTTGTACTAAATGTCATCCTATACCCAAGGTTCTATAGAGTTTGTCCCCTGAAATCTAGGGGCCTTTGTAGTTTTGCATTTTACATGCAGGTCTTAAGGTCTGTGAACAATTTTGAATTAATTTTTGTGAAGGGTATGAAGTCCATACACAGATTCATTACTTTGTGCTATGTAGATGTCCAACTGTTCCAGCACCAATTGTTGAAAAGATGAGCTTTTCTTCATTGTATCGCCTTTGCTCCTTTATCAAAGGTTCATTGAGTATGATACATGGGTCTATTTGCTCTCTGTGGATTGTAATTTAACCTGGGAATAGGTTTCATTTTCCTTACTTTCATTTTTTTAAAAACTAACATTCTCAAAGCTAAGGTCACCGATGTCTTCAGCTCTTTGCTTTTAGTTAATTTAACCAGATGTACTGATCCGCGAGCTCTTCTGTTGACATTATACTTCCTCTGTGCTGGTTTAGCAATCTTTGTCAGGGGGAGAATTCTAGAATTTTTTCTCTTATCACTATTTCTATACTTTTTCCATTTTCTCTAATTCCCCACCCCTAGATTTATGCATTCTCTTTAGGTATACAAAGATTTACAATCTATCTTTGTATCATGTCAGTGTTTTTCAGAGACTGAGAGAGGTCCAAGCTATTTCAAAAATCTTGAAGTTAGTGGATTGTTTAAAAATGGTAAAAATCCAAAATACAGTGCTAAAAATTGTGGGATACTTTAACGGATTGTATTTTTTTAGCTATAGTTTTTCATATACAGAAAATGGCCTGGTGATTAAGTTGAATTTTTGCTAAGTCATTATAGAATTTACCTAAAATGCTAAGTCCTAGCGTGATACTCAGTTTGTCTGCCCAGTACCCTTTCTCTCCTTTACGACCAAAATAATTGTTCTTCAGAGCCACGATGAGAACAGCTGAACAGTGAGATCTCTCTGGCAGTACTGGGGCAGTCTCTGAGTGCTCTGGTCAGTGAAGGTAGCAGATGTCCTCAGGGCAAGGAGACCCTTTTTGAATAAAACAAGCAGCGAACAGTTTCTTTCGGCCCATCACCGTTTTGTTTCTTCCTGCTTGAAGTGTGGACAGGAAGGCTCCAACTGTAGTCATTATTTTGTCAAGTCCAGTGCAATGGAAGAAGCAGCAGCATCTGGTAGACAAAATCCTTAATGATTCTCTGGTTGTTCAGTTTTTCCATATGTGGCCAAACACATTCCTAAATTGCCCATGGCCTTGGTCATGCGGTGAGATTCTTCTCTTGGTCCTCCAGGCATCTCCCAAGACTATTGGTGCAAATTTGTTTCGGAGACCCCGGCCCTGCAGTCTTCTCACCGCCTCCCCCACCCCCACCGCCACCGCAAGCTCTTCTCATCAGACCTACACTTTCAAAAAGGAGCATTCTTTCTCTATCATCACATCTGGGTTGGGAATCCCACTTAATAAAATAGCATTAATTATTGATATTTATAGCATTAGGCTTGCCCCTAACGTGAAGAGCTCAGACACCCTCCAGTTATGTCTCTTGGTCCATGCCTTAGTGGAGAGCCGTCCGCAGCAGGAAGTGAGCTTGCTGACTCCATTTCTTCCCCTTCAACAAACGCTTCCCAGCCCCTGTTTTTCCATGGCGACTTCACAGAGCTTTTTTCCGCTGATAACCTTCCTCTTCACCAGTGATCCTTAAAGTCCCTCACACTCAACCCTACCCCAACTCCCACCCAGCGGGAACTCGCTACAATTGCTCTTAGAGTTTGTTCTTCCCCTTTTCCCCCCTTGTTCTGCTTGGCCCGGGCACACGGCCTCCTGTCCCTTCTGAGAGACCCCACAAGAGCATCTAGTCTCCACGAGCAGCCAGGCCACCTCCATTCCAGCATAGACAAAAGTTAGTTTTCCCTCAAACTCTCTATAACGTAGGCTTTGCTGACTGTATTATTCCCAGAGAAATGAAAACGCTCTTCGTACCCCAGTTATTAGGAGAACCACAAGTTAGAAATTCCAATCAAGAACTCGCTACTAGATGGCATAAGGTCAAAGTTCAACGTTGTTACCAATTCAGATGGGAGTTTGTCTCACGAACGGGCAAGGACGTGAGTCGTGATGCCGACAGAGCAATGCCAAGACACGCTCTCTGGCAAGCAGCCTCTTCTGCTTGGTGGCGACTTTCAGTTTCCTGACAGGTCTGGTTTAGCAGCTCACCTGGTACAATTGTACAACAGGGAGCAAGGACAGGCAGGAAGCCTGCGAATCCAGGGAAGAATCACTCATCTTGTAGGGGGTGCTCTTTCAGACACATACTCGCTGCTTCTGAAACTGAGTTATAACCTATGTGTCCTTGGTGAGCTGACCACCAGCCAGATGGGAATTTGACCCAATTTGCAAAGGGTGGACTTGATCATTTGGACTAGGGATGAGGAGTATCTCGTTTGGCTTCTCGGGGGCGTGCATAAAGCTTGTTGTCTTGCTAAGTACTCTGGTACAGGACCCTGCTCTACTTTCCATAGAGGGAACCCCTGAGCTTGGACTTGCTAGAAAGCCTGTGGGCAGCTGTCCTTGAGAACTACCAGGCTGAGACTTGTACTTGCTACAGCCCACCCAGAGCTGGTCATGCCTCTGTCACCATCAATAAGGACACTAAGGCTCTGATTTAGGTCATGTATCTTCAGTCTTCAAGTCATTGAATGTGGGCTCAATTTCTTCATCTGCAAAATGGGCATGATGCTATCTAGTTTGTAAGAGTGTTTTGCAAGTTAAATCATTCCAACATGTATGTGAGATGTACGACAGCTGTTCCACTCATTACCCATTACTCATATTTATTGAGCATCTTGAGTGAGCCAGACCCTGTGCTCAAGATGCGGTCTCTGCCCCTAAAATGCTTATAGTTTATTGAGTGGAGGAAACAAAAATTTTACAGATAATCTTACAAGTAACATCATAATTAGAATAAAAATTAAGAAAGTAACCAGGGCACTCTGTTAGCTCCCACCACCCCTTATTGCTGAGCACGGCATACTGGAAATCAGAAGTTTTTAATGTGAGGCAAGTAATAAAACATCTTGGCATTCACTTCTTGGCAGAAAATTGGAGCCATTACAGGATGGGTCTTATATATAGAAAAGTTGAAAGCGTTGTTTGGCCTTAATCTTCTCAAAAAGAGAATGGAAATCAGTCCAATCCAAACCAAGCAAAGCAAGCCAGCTCATTAACCGCAAGTCAACCAACATACAAACATAAAAGAATTAGATAGTAAGTGAAAATGATTATAGTGACACTTACTTCCAAATCTAATAATGAGATTAGCTGGTATTTATTAAGTTCTTTTCATGTCCCCGTCCTGTGCCAGGTTCTTTCCTGGATGTTCCCGTTGGTTCTTCAGTACTCTTCTGGATACGTGGCACGATATCCACACTCTACAGATGGGAGAGCCTGCCAAGGGTCCCACGACACAAACAGGACAGAGTTGGTTTTCCAGTAAAGATCTCTGTGACCGAGAGCCTCAGTGCTATCAACTAGCACACAACAAAGCATTTCTCTAAAAATAAGATTGTTTGGGAACCAATTTTAGAAAGAATTAAATTCTCAGATAATCTGTGAATAAATTCCAGGTGGGTAAAATGTCTAAATATAAAATGCAAGCCTACACGAAAAGATAGACTGCAGGAGAAATATTTTTATATGATTAGGGGTGGAGAAGCCCTTCCTAAGTATGGCATGCAGCCCATAAATTATAAAAGAAAGTGATTGACCAATAGGAATTATTTAAAACGCTTTTAGGGCAAAGAAACTATAAACAAAATAAAAGGGAAATGAAAACAGAGAAAAAAAATTGCGATCTAGATCACAAAGAGTTAAAATCTACAATATGTAAATAAACCAATAAGGAAAACAAATAAACAAATGGAAAAATAGGTTAATAATATGAGTTTAACTGTCATGGTTAGCTTTACTGACAAATAACAAATCAAAACAATAATGATTATTTCTGAAATATATTTTCTTTCTGTTTTTTTAAGATTTTATTTTTTTTATTTGGCACAGAGAGAGACAGCGAGGGAGGGAACATTAGCAGGAGGAGTGAGAGAGGAAAATCATATGTATGTTCCAAACACAACTCAGATTTTTTCTTCTTTTTCTTTTTTGAAGATTTTATGTATTTATTTGACAGAGAGTGAGAGATAGCATGAGAGGGAACACAAGCAGGGGGAGTGAGAGAGGGAGAAGCAGTCTTCATGCCGGGCAGGGAGCCTGATGCAGGACTCTCTCCCAGGACCCTGTCATGACCTGAGCCGAAGGCAGATGTTTAATGACTGAGCCACACAGGCGCCCCTGAAATGTATTTTTCAAGCATAGAAAACATTAATGTCAAATATCAAACACACGTAAACACTAACAAATTGTCAAATATTAAAATAGCTATTATAGTTTTCAGTATCCCGCTTGTTGCTCTCTTTAGTTTTGGAATGTCTCCTAATGAGTATTTCCACACCTGTGCAAAAATTCATTTATGAAGATTCGATGTTATATTTTACAACATTGGGAAAAGCAGAAAAACTCACAACTGTACATATAATTTAGTAGAAACAGGTTCTTCAGAAAGAACGCAGGTATTATCATGTGATGGACTTTGCAGTTATAAAAAAAGGGCGTTGACTCCTATGTTCTGATAAGAAGGGTATGATTTATTATAAAGTAGAAAAAGCACACGGTTGAACTGTACTGTTTTATTTGTATTATAAAACCATACTTCTGGATACACAGGAAAAAAGCCTTGAAACATTAGTACTTAAATACTAATAATTCCCTCTAGGGACTGGAAAGAGTAAGGAGGCCTTAGTATCTACATTTGTATTGCTTAAATTTTCAAAACACACACACACACACACACACACACGTATTTCTCCATAAATTTTAGAGACAAGCCAAAAATAAAACATTCCATTGTTTCCTAAAATTAAAAAAGAAGTTACTTATTTAAGATTCAATTGACCAAAATACGCTTTTATGGTATGGATGGTTGGATGGTCATTTTCATTCCGCTGTAGCTACTCTGGGAAATCTCTCAAGATTGCTTTCTTATTCTTTCTAAGGGTTTCTGAAGTTCTATCTGGAATTTTTCCCCTAAACAAAACAAAACAAAACTACTATTTTATCTAATTCCATCTCCATGCATTGGCCTGCAGAGGTGTGTCTGGAACTAGGAGCTTTGCTCACTCTGTAAGTGCGGTCGACCGTCCCTGGTGATGAGGCTGCTGACTGCACAGCTGACCTTGTCTCTAACCCTTCTTCTTTAGTTCCCAAAGATACTCCCGGTACTTGTTAGCAGCTCTCGAGCTTCAGCTGCCCAGCCTGGGGACAGGAGAGTTGTGCCCTTTGAAGTAGATCATGTTGTTCATTCAAAGACAACAGAATATGATTGACTTTGGGTTGGATAAACATTCAACCCAACATCAGCTGGGACATGAGATTCTGACACTAGAGGTGCCGTCATTCACTGGCCACAGGAGTGGCCAGAAAATCCCTAAATGGAAGTGACTTAAAAATATCTCATCAGGGCACCTGGATGGCTCAGTGGGTTGGGCCTCTGCCTTCGGCTTGGGTCATGATCTCTGGATCCTGGGCTCCGTCCCCGAATCAGGCTCTCTGCTCAGCGGGGAGCCTGCTTCCCCCCTCTCTGACTGCTTCTCTGCCTACTTGTGATCTCTCTGTCAAATAAATAAATAAAATCTTAAAAAGAGAGAGAGAGAGAGAGAGAGAAATCTCATCATTACAGTCAAGGTGTTAAAAGTAGAAGGAGAAGCTGGTGCATTTGGATGGCTTGAATGACAAAAGGAGAGGGTCAGTAAGTAGATCACTGCCCAGTCGGAGAGAGGTCTCTAACCCGGTGCTACGCTACTGGGTTCCAGGGGCTCAACCCTCTTTTATATTAGACAATAACTTAGAAAAACCCATATGAGTTATGACAATCAAGTTTACGGAAGGCATGAAACTGGGAAGAATATCAAGCTCTTTAGTGGAAACAGTCCTGAAAAATCTCCTAACTGCTTGACGTTTGCTCCAAATGAGATCTGTTCTGGAATCCAAAAAGGCATCTAATGGAATTCCAGATTGCAGGAATGTGTGGTTTCAAAAGAGTGTCCGTGACAAAGCAGTACGACCAAAATGCTTGAGAAGTGTGATGGGGCTACCAAGACAGCTGATGCCGGCTTGGGCTGCCTTAATGCAAGCATGGCTATTAGACGTGTGTGTTTTCAACTTACACACATATTTGAACCACTTAAAAGCTTTCCCCAAAGTCCGATTCAGTTGGTCTGGGTGAAGCCAAGGCCTAGGAATCTTTAAGAGCTCTATGGTTTTAACGAGCCATATAATTGCTTTTATGAGAAGGAAAAACATATTGATGATATTTGCCGATTGTTTTTGTTCTCAGAACCATAGTAAGTAACCTTTGGGACTTTGGGTCTAAATTGCTGTATTGTGATTTAAGGAACCCAAGTCATCCAAGAAGAATGCAGGGATCATTAGTAAGTGTTAAAGTGTCTACAGCATGCTGGGGCGCCCACAGGCTGAAGGCGGTGGACTAAAAGTTGCCCATGGTCCCATTCCTGTAGGAATTAGGAAAGGAAGACCTCGGCATCGTGGGGTGTAGCTCAAACTCCTGTTCTGCCACTCACTGGCTGGGTGACTTAAGAAGTTATTTACCTTCTCTTTGGCTTTTTCTTCAACTTCAAGATGAATTTAATTCTAAAAGCTCCTCAGGGAGTAGTAATGACTAGATAATATAGAGTACTTGGTACACGGCAACTTTCAGTGTATTATTAAAATTCGCTGGTTACCTTTGGGTCTAATTACTTTGATGGCACGATTGGTGGGTTATAGGCCATGGAAGATTGAGATCACCATACAGTTCATTCCCACCTCTTCCTAAAATCATCTTTCTTCTGTCTAGTTTCTAGCGGTCCTTCCTTTTTCCCCTTTCTTTCCTTCTTTCTTCCTTCCATCGCTCCCTTCCCTTTGTTGAACACGTCACGATTCGCATGTACATCCACACGTCTTAGTTCATCTATGGAAAATGGCCGTGATGATATCATGATGTATTCAGGTCTGTTGGGGTCTTGTTTTGACATCCTCTTCTATACTTATCTGAAATCTACTTGTCCAAATCATATAAAAATGTCCTTATTTAGGTCAATGTTTTCTGACTGATCAGTAGAAGTGGGTCTTTCTCATTTCAATGGTGCCCTTAGTCCCAATGATTTGTTTTCTTCAGAGCCACTGTGACTCCAAAATCGGCATGTAATTGGGCTCATTCCTGCTGGAATTAGAAAAGTCGGTCTTGCTGACATGCTGGAGTCGGGTCACTTTCTGCCTGGTTCATTTCCCCACAGAACATGTGTGGTTTGGGGGAAGGCAATGAAATTCACATGCTCTGTTTCCTGCCTTTCAGGCTCAGGAATCAGCCTTTCCACTTTCTTCTGTTCTTTCCCCCCAAATAAAATCAACTTATTTCCACTAAAGAGACCCATTTTCCTAAGAGTATGGCAAAAAGGTTGACTGTTGATGCGGCCAGTAAAACAAGGGAATACTAAAGGATGAATGAACTTAGTTATGTCAGTATATTGCTGATCATAAAACAAAAATGAATAAAATATTAAAATATATAAAAGTAAAAAGTCCTTCTTCCTAGAGTGTCTAGCATAATTTTATTATCCACATAGGCTTTTAGCAATGTCTTCATTAAGCTAGTATCAACAGGATTTTCTCTAAGATTAGAAACACATGGATCCCTACTATCTGTTAGACTAATTCTCGGAACTGTCTTAGAAACACAAGACCAAAAAAAATGGTTTGGATTCTGGCATTGCTTGATCCCAATGTGTGTGAGGGAAAAGAAATGTTTTTAAACATAGGTCTTTTACTCTGAAAATATTCCTTTATTAATATTGAGGTGATCATTGTTAATTTAAATAAACTTCCAGTTTTAAACCCTTTGTTTAAAGAAGAAATGCAACAGTCATAGATTTTATTTTATTTTTAACTTCCAGCAGTGTGAGAGGGAAAGGAATTTCCAAGTAAGGGTCCCACTTAACAAAGGAAACTCCAACTATTTATTCTTTCCTAGGAGCAGAGATACTAATTTAAATATTATGATCAGGGCATAAGATCGCTAATAAGATGATCAATCAAAAAGCTTCTTTAGAGGTTGAGGTTACTTTCACAGGACATAGAGATGGTCTCTGTAGTCTTTTTATCTTGTAGGAGTACTTATCACAGAGAGAGACAGAAACACAGAGACAGAGATAATCTCAGAGGATCAGAGTTTAAACTGTGGAAAAGAAAAAGGCAGAATAGAAAAATGAACATATAACACAGTGAGCACAGAATTGCACCTACATTATCAAATCATAAAATGGACCAAAGATCCATGAAATAAAGACATATTTTTGGACATCCTACCATCACCTTCTTGAGAATTTTCAATTTATACATCCCGTATGCAAATGTAGAATTGGATACTCTTTGGGAAAAACTTCTTAAAGTTGAATTTTAAATTAATTAGTTTGAAAAAGTCGATGAAATGTCACTGGCTTAGTGACAAAATGTTCGTACATCACTGGCCCATGTTTTCCCTCCGTATAAGCATTTCGAATCTCACTCCAAAAGGGTAGTCAGGGCTGACCAGTAGTCTTTCTTCCCTCCGGTCCAGGCATTAAGCCCGCCTGCCATGACTCCTCTGTCTACAATATCCAGCACTTTCTCTACTTCTCACTCTCATCTGGTGACCTTTTCTCTAGTTTCACGGAGACCAAAGAAGCAAGATGAGCCGAGGTTCCCTCACTTCCACCAGCACACCTCTCCCCCTGCTTGCCTTGTATTTTGCTTTCCCTCCTTCTGAGGAAGAGCAGTCCACATTTCCGACTGAGGTCTACTTCTCTTCTCTTTTGGATCCCGTCTTCTCTCTCCCTTGAAGACATGCCTCTTTCAATTGTCTCCTCTTTCTTCAGTATCCCTTTTCCCCCGCCCTCACCCCCTTACTGGGTCATTCCAATCAGTCTCCAAATATGTGCTCATAACCTCCATCTTTATAAAAGCAGAGCGGCCCCTGATTCCCTTCTCCCAGTCCCCCCATTTCTCCATAAGTTCCCATATTTCTCTTTTTGATCTGGCAGCAGAACTCCTTGACTATGTTGTCAAACTTGTTGTCTCCAATAGTTTTCCTTCTTTCTCCCTTGAGTATGACATTCCCCAAAGCTTTTATCTCTATGCCTTTGCCAAAACAGTGTTTTTCAAGGTCAACTAAAAATCTCTACATGACCACATTCAACCGTCAGTTCTCGGGCTGCACCTTATCCTACATACTGGAAGTGGCAGAGGATTTCCTTTTTCTGGAAACACACCCATCCCTTGGCTTCCATAAGACACCCTCTTTCTTCTTCTCTTCTGTGTTCCTCATCCCCCTGGACTCTAAACACGGAAGGGCCTCAGAGTTCCATCCTTAAATCTCTTCACTTCTCCTTCAACACTGGCTCTTTAGGGAAAGGCATCCAATCCCATGGCAGATAACTCCTAATTTCCTATCTCCAACCTGGACCTCCTATCTGACTTTGCTTGTGTACCCATACACCTAACTGGTGTCTTTACAGTGATGTCCAATAGGCATTTCCCACCATGGCACACCCCACACTGGACTCTCCCATACCTTTTTCCCACTCAAGTCCACTCCTCTCCATGGTTATTCCCATCTCAGCACATGGCAGCTCTATTTTTCCTCTCGCTCAGTTTTAGAAAATGAATCATTGACTCTTTTTCATTCCTACCATATCTCATCCATCAGTACGCTCTATCAGCATTCCTTCCACATACACACAGAATCTGACTCCTCCCCTGCCACCACCTTAGTCTAGCTTAATTTTATGACCCACATGGGCTTTTAGCCAAGTTATCTCCTAACCCTTCCCCTTCCTTCCCACTATGTCTGAAATGAAAATACCTCAATACCTTTTCGTTTCATTCATAGTAAGGTTCTAGTCCTTTCCACACCATACAGGCTCTACACCACCCTGTTACTTGTTCCTCTCGACACCATTTTCTACAGCTCCCCTTGTACACTGTCCTCTAGTCATGGTGGTATTTTTGCCCTTCCTAGAAAAGACCAAAGGATACGTTCCTGCCTCAAAGCTTTTCACCAGTGGGAACCATTTACCTCTGGATGTTCCCATGGCTCTTTCTCTCATTTCCTTCATGTCTTTGTTCAGACAGTATGTCAACAGAAAGGCCTTCCCTGATTACCCAATACACACTGGCCCCTCTGTTCTCCCTGTCACCCCCTTTCCTTCTTCGATATTCTTCATTATACTTACCATGCCTTGAGGTATTATAGATTTGTTTCTCTGTTTATTGCCTGTCTCCTCCCATTATAATATAAATTCCGTGGATTCAGAGGTTCTATTTTGTTGAATGCTATATTCTTCATCCTTAACAGATTTTAATAAATAAATACTGAGCAGTGAATAAGTAAATGATAGCTACTAATTCTTGAGTGCTTGCTATAGGATGGTTAGTATACTATATTTAATCTCATTTAATTTTTCAGCAAGCTTCTGTCCTTATTCCCATATTATAGGTGAGGAAGTTGAAATTTAGGAAGATGAGGTAGGTTGCCTAGGGTCGTGGATGGGATCTGTCAGACTGTAAAGCCTGATCTCTACATTGATTTCTTTGTGTCATCCATCCATTAGAACACGTTTTCACACACATTACCTTATTTTTACTTTGATCCTTAAACAAACTCCATGTGAGAGGCAGGAAATACTGTACTATCCTTGTTTAAACGGTGAAAAAATGGTGGCTCAGAAGGGTAAGATATTTACCTAGAGCCTCAGAACTGGTAAGTGTCACAGTCAGAATTTTAATGATTGTTCTCATGTACAACAAAAATGTTATCTCAAAATTGAGAATTTATTTTGTGAAATAGTTTGCAACAACTTAAAAATGGTTTACATGGAACCAGTTGCTTTTATTGATAAGAATTAATTTTATTAAAAAAAAACTGGTGAAGAATTTAGGAGGTATGAACTGTGTATTTATTCCCCAAACCTTGCCTAGAGTCTTGTATTTTTAAAGTTTTTATTTAAATTCCAGTTAGTTAACATACAGTTAATATTAGTTTCAGGTGTACAATTGAGTGATTCAACCCTTCCACACGTCACCCAGGACTTATCGTCACAGGTGCCCTCCTTAATGCCCATCATCTGCCCCCCCCCCCCCACTCCCCTTCTTGAAACCCTCAGTTTGTTCTCTATCCTTAAAAGGCTCTTATGCTTTCCTTCCATCTCTCTTTTTACCCCCCTTCCCCTATGTTCATCTGTTTTGTTTGTTTGTTTCTTTTTTTTTTTTTAAGATTTTATTTATTTTCTGACAGACAGAGATCATAGTAGGCAGAGAGATGGGGGGAAGCAGATTCCCTGCTGAGCAGAGAGCCCAATGCGGGGCTCGATCCCAGGACCCTGAGATCATGACCTGAGCCGAAGGCAAAGGCTTTAACCCACTGAGCTGCCCAGGCACCCCCATCTGTTTTGTTTCTTAAATTCCACATATGAGGGCCGCCTGGGTGGTGCAGCAGATTAAGAGTCTGAGTCTTGGTTTTGGCTCAGGTCATGATCTCAGGGCGGTGAGAGCAAGCCTCACATCAGGCTCTGTGCTGAGCATGTAGTCTGCCTGAGATTCTTTCTCCCTCTGTCCCTCCCACTTGTGCTCTCTTTCTCTCTAAGACAAAAAAAAAAAAAAAAAAAATCTTCATTTTATTTTTTTTTCCAGATTTTTATTTATTTGACAGAGAGAGAGAACAAGAGAGAGAATAACAGTGGAAGAGTGGGAGAGGGAGAAGCAAGCTTTCTACAGAGCAGGGAGCCCGATGTGGAGCTCGATCCCAGGACCCTGGGATCATGACCTGAGCTGAAGGCAGACGCTTAACAGCTGAGCCACCAAGCCCCCCCCCCCAAAAAAAAACAACAACAACAAAAAACTTTAAAAAAATTCCACATGTGAGTATGATATTTGTCTTTCTCTCACTGATTTCAGTTAGCCTAATACTCTCTAACTGTTATTAGTTGTTGCAAATGGCAAGATTTCATTCTTTTTTTAATGACTGAGTAATATTGCATGGTGTGTGTGTGTGTGTGTGTGTGTGTGTGTGTGTGTGTGTATACGCACCACATCTTCTTTATCCATTCATCAGTCAATGGATATTTGGGCTCTTTCCATAATTTGGCTACTGTAGATAATGTTGTTATAAACACTCTAGTGCATGTGTCCCTTCAAAGTAGTATTTTTGTATCCTTTGGGTAAATATCTGTGGTACAATTGCTGGGTGGTAGGGTAGCTCTATTTTTAACTCTTTGGGGAACCTCCCTACTGGTTTCCAGAGTGGCTACACCAGCTTGCATTCCCACCTACAGGGTAGGAAGTTTCTCCTTTCTCCACATCTTTGCTGACACCCGTTGTTTCTTGGCGTTGTTGAGTTTAGCCATTCTGAGAGCTGTGACATATCTCTCTGTAGTTTTGATTTATATTTCCACGATGACCAGTAATGCTGAACATTTTTTCATATGTCTGTTGGCCATCTGCTTGTTTTCTTTGGAAAAATGTCTCTTCGTGCCTTCCTAGAGCCTTGTGCTAATACTTGCTTGTTAAATACAACTTCTACATTTTTTGTTCCTGTTGTTCACAGCCCTAGCCCTCTATTGCAAGGTTTCTGGCATCCACTGAGGGACGACAACATGTTCAGTATTAAGAGATTGTTTTGCTCAGTTTTAACCCTTTCCCCTCCCCCCAGAAAAAATGATCAGGCAAAGGGGAGTGGGTTTGTGCCTTTTTCCTTCTTTTTTCCTTATCTTGTAAAGGATTGTCCACCCCCAGGTTCCCTGGTCATCCCACACGGTCCTGGGCAGTCCCATGTCCTTCTCCTTCTCGTCTGTGTACCAGGTCAAACCAGGTGCACACTGCACTCTGTCTCCACTTTTCTCTTCTACCTCCAGCCTTTCTCCCACTTTCTTCCCTCCTGTGATTTTATGCAAAGTGGAAAAGGAGGTGGGAAATCATTCTTCAGTCCCTCATTCCCTCTTCAATGGTAACTCTTAGCCCTCTCTGGGTGCCCAGGGACTGAATGGTCCTTTCTCCTCTAACAGGGAAGGCATAATGCCAAGGGCTTCACTGATCCTATTTCAGGTGTGGATTCTTGGTAATAATTTAAGCTCCTTGTGACTCAATTTCATCACCTGTGAAATGGTGATAAATAAATAAATAAATATATATATATATATATATATATATCACTTTCCTCCTAAAATGCCAGCACTTGGAATGAGGAGTGACAGGAAATCTTGGGGAGGCAATTGAATGAATCAGCAACCACTCACAAGTGATTGTATCTTTTATTATAAATGTTAGGTGAGCCACTAAAATGTGTGATAAGCACAGTCATGAATATATTATTATGGGATAACGACCCTGGAGCTCACTTTCTTTTATTGCACAATCATGTACCTATGGTATATGATCTCTCCCAGAACATATACCATTGTACCCCACAGTGATTTAGCTTGAACATATGTGACATCAGCCTGAACTCAAAGCCATAGATCCAACTGAGATCCTTCACTTTATATTTGAGGGAAAGGGTTCCAAAGAAGAAAGTGGGTTGGTTAATTCTCATGGCCAAACAGGGATGAGGCAAGGGGAGTGAACACTCAGCCTAGGACCCTCTCTGTTGCAACACCAAATCTAAATTCAATCAGTGAGCCCCTAGACGATAAGCCTAACACTGACTTTCTGGGAAAGAATTATTTATTAGTTCTTTCCCTCCCTTGGGCTGGGCAGAGGGGTGTCACTCAGTAAACCCCATCTGATAACCCAATAGGATCAGATTTAAAAGTACGAACGGATTGAGGCACTGTCAGCCTACAACTTCCTTTATTTCAGGATTTCCTGAGGTGTACAGGGGTGCAAAGCAGCGTCACTGGTTGGAACTTGTACCATTTCCCAAATGAGGCTTTAGGACAGCACATCGGGTTACGGAGTCAGAATCTGAGACATTAGTACGTGTAGGGTGGACACGTTCAAGGGTCTGAACTTGTGTGTGTACACAATTACCTTTAGCTTCTATCATAAACCAATAGAGACATCACATGTAATAGCATTTATGGATATCTGAACACATAAGTACGTGTCGATGAATGGGTGTATTTATTACACTGTAAGCATATATCTTTAGTATTTCCCTCTCCAAAGCATACATGGGTTGGAAGGGTCCCTGAATCGTCCACCACAGATATAGAGGGTTGACTCTGTGGGCAGGGGGTGGGGCCCTGAGAGGGAGGTGGGGGAGGTGGTTGAGATTATACATGTGATGCACCAATCCCAGCGTTCTGGGGGCTCACAGGATGCCCTTAATAAAAGTGATGCGATTATTAGCTCTGTCACCTTTTAGAACTTCAAAGTCATTTTATCCCCAAAGAAGCCACTAAACTCAAAACCTAAGTGCCCTTCAATGAAATGGAATTCCCCATGACTGATGGAACACCCTCTGTGTGTCCCATATGGACTGGGAGCCAGGGCAGGGCCGGGGGAGGATGGAGGTTGGCCTCCAGGACTAGGATGTTTGGGATTAACAGTCTTGCCTCATAGAGGGAATATCTCCCCCCCACGCCCCCCCACCATCCCATTTCTGAATCATTTTTATAAAGTGTGTGACTGGTTCTTATCTCAGTCTTGCTAGGAGAATTAATCCTCCCCTGGGGGGTGGGATAATTAACATTTTATAAATGACTCAGCTAAGAAAAGTGTCTGAAATTCACCCAAAGGCACTGACCTCACAAAGCTTCTTTCTTGTCTAGCCCTACTCCCTCTTGCCTAATGCCATTGGATATCTTTGTTTCCTTTGTTTCTTTATTGTTTTCCAATCAATTGAATGCCATCAGTTGAAATCCTTGCTTAGACTTGCAAGAAAATCTGAAGTGGGGAGCCTGGGTGGCTCAGTCCTTAAGCGTTTGCCCTTGGCTCAGGTCATGATCCCAGGGTCCTGGAATCGAGTCTTGAATTGGGCTCCCTCCTGGGTGTGAAACCTGCTTCTCCCTCTCCCACTCCTCCTGCTTCTGTTCCCTCTCTTGCTATCTCTCTCTCTGTCAAATAAATACATAAAATCTCTAAAAAATAAAAAAAGAAAAGAGAAAGAAAATCTGAGGTGTGTTTGGAGCACACATATGATCAAACATCAAGCGATGTTTTTTTCAAGTTGTCTTGATACCCTTCTTGCCCTGAATGTCTGTCTTCACGACTCCCCATTTCCTCTTTCCCATCACTCCCCAATCTTTCCAGACCTCCGGTAGTCACAAAGCACGGTGTCCTTCCTGCCTGTCTACCTACCAGTCTTCTTTCCTTCCTTCACTGTGGGGAAATGTCAGTTTCACCTTCCTTTTTATTACATCCCTAATGCATACGTAATTCACATATGAAAATTCGAATGACTCAGATAATCAATAAGTCCCCTGGAAAACTGACCTCTGTCCCATTTGCTCTCCCAGAGACAACCACTGTTACTAATTAATATATATCCTTCTATGTCTTTTCCTCTGCAATTATTAGATTGGATCGTATAAAATTGTTGGTTTTGTAGGTCACAAATGATCAAATATCAGCAATGTCATATGGCTTAACCTCCTTTCTCTACACACACAGGTACACACACACATATGTGGAAGTGTGGAGTGCCATTTTATGGATTCTAAAAGCACAAACAAGATCATATTATTCCTATTTTATTATCATTTTTTTCACAAGTAATACATCCTGCAAATCTTTCAGGTCCATCACTGCAACCCTCCCCACTTCTCTTTTGATGGCTGGTAAAATTCTTTTGTATAGACCATTTAATTAACTTTTTTCATTCCCTTTTCTCTCTTATTGTCATAAATATTATAATATTTGCACATCTCTTTGTTTATATGAGAATATTCAACGTTCACTTTCTAAAACAAAGGTTTATGTAAAGAAACATGTTAGAAATAAACTGGTTCTTATTACCCAATGAAATCAGTCCATACCATGGGCTGACAGTGAGGTTAATTTTGAGTCCACTCTTTACAAAGGATTTGTCCATCTGAATGTGAGGTGTACACTGGAGGTAATACTGGTGAAATGAGTGACACTTTCTACCTCTCCTTGCCTTTTGTTGTCCTACCTGAGTTCGACATTCTGGGGTCTGGCTTGGAGGGTCTTATGGTTCTGTGAACTTCCCCTGCTGTTTGGTCTTTGGGACATTCCCCTTGAGCTTGTTGGTGGGCCATCCTTTTTATGGTAAACACAGAAACAGAATCCCAACAGCTGGATTCTGTGCATCTTAATTTCTTAATCTGTTCCATTTCTTAATGTGTTCCATTCCAGTTTATTTCTAACATGTTTCTTTACATAAACCTTTGTTCAGTGTTGAAAAGACTGAACCGCATGACTCCAGAAGTTTCTATCACCCAAATCCCTTCACCGCCCTTTGTACTGGTCCTTACCATAAACACCTCAGAATCTGAAGGATTTCTTTTGGCTGCCAGGTAGCATTTATTGAGTGATCCATTTGAATTTACAGGTATTTATCACAGGTGGAAAAATATGTCAACCATTCTAATGAGAAGGCATGTGCAAGTGTGGTTGCACTGATTTACTACAAGTTGAGTTCAGAGTGAGGACATGTAATATTTGACTTCATCGCAGACCCTTTCTGAAGGCTGCTGTGTCATTTCATTAGGCTCTCTCAGGGATTAATAAAAGCTTTGGGCCTCTCTACTACTCTTGCAGGGTGAGTAAACGCTGAGGCTTCACGTAGTCTAGCACAAAATCTCATCTGAAGAATGGTCTGTCAAATGAAAGCAACTTCGAGCATTTCGCATATATATTAGACTCTCCTGAAACATCTGTGAGGACCCAATCTGTATCCCATGGTCGAATTCTCATTTCCCATTCTTGTTTCCCATTTTTCTGGCTCTCAGGATCTCTCTCAACCCACCGATGCTGTGAAGATTCCCTCTTCACCTGTCATTTTTACCTCCGTAAAAACTCCCTCCAAACCTAGCGCTGTCTGGTTCTTGACCTTCTTGTGTTTCATCTCTCTCTCTTTCATGTATTTTTTTTTTCCCTAAAATTTGTTCGCCCTCTCCTGTTACATGGTCATCTCAGACTTCTAAGCTAAGCAACCCTGATTTAGGAGATTCTTAGGAAGAGAGAAAGACTAGTGCCCCTACCTGTAGGGAGCAAGGAGAAAAATGGCTCCTTCCTTTCTCCTGGAATTGCTGTGTTACCAGAAGAACCTGAGGTGTGTGAGGTGGTCATCATTTCTTAACTTTTAGTCCCTGAAAATAAAGTGTGTGTTATACACTTTTTTACCATTTTCTTGGCACTTTGGAGGAAACAAACAATAAGATAGAATTCTATGTGTATTCTCTGTATGTATGTATGTATGTATTGTATTGTATTGACTGTATGTAATTGTCTTTGATTTCCCAAAGAAGAAATACTTGTGTTTCCTAGGAGGGAAGGATCTGCCTCCTTCTGCAAAGGGCTGTGGGGTCCTTACTGGAGGGAGGCAGGAACAAAGGGAAAGGACCGTAGACTGTAAGCCTGAACTTCTGGCCATGGACTGATGGAGAGCTGAATAGTCAGTTGGGTTCCCCACCACTACTTCTCTTTCCCTGGCCTCTGCTTCCCTCAAAGTCCCAGGAAAGAACTGTTGGAACATCAGAAAACAACATTAGAGCTTATTTTTTTTCCTTTCTTCTTAATCTTTTGCTTTTTAGTTTCTGTTTAGGCGTATGTTTTCTAGTGTGCATAATATAAAACAATAAACTAGTATACGGATATAATAACTAATTATGGAAATGTATATAGGTTTTAGGGGTGTTTGCTCAAATCTTTTTACCCACATAGACACATTGTCCAAAAGCCCATCTGTCTGTTCATTCGTGTATCCTCATGGAGTTCCTGCTATCTGTTGTATTTCCTAGGTGATAGGGATGTGACTGTGAAAAAAGGGTTGACAATTATTGCTGCACAAGAATGACTGAAACCACCCTTCACTCGGTAGCTATGGTCAGTAGTTAATAGTAACTCATGAGACTCTTGCTTCAATTACTTTCAACTCGACACAGAGTCAGCCACAAGCTTTGGGAAACCCGTCAGGAAATTCTCCGCGAGGCAAGCATCTGAGTCTGAACATCTGGATTGGAAAAGTTCAAATAGATGATTGCTTAATCCTCTTCTCAGAAGAAAGAGGAGTCTAGGAGTGAGTGGGAAGAACTGCTGAGAAATTGTCAAAAAGACCTAAGCGCTGGGACCAGAATGGGGAGGGAGAGCTCTTCCTTCTAAATCTCCCGTGGCGTCAGCGTCAGAGCAGAGCACAGATCTGGATGAATTATTCCACCAAATAAACATGTGGTGTAAGCCTCCCAGACAAGAGAACAGTGACAAGATGTTTGTATCCATCGTGTCGTTACCTGGTCGGTGTTACTACTTCAGTTCTCTACATGAGCACCCTGAGGTTCAGTTCAACAAATCCTAAGGCCCCAGCAGCTAGTCAGGGAGGCTGGGTCCCCTCCAAGGGTGATGCCAAATCCATGTCCTTAACCGTTCTGCTGTGTCTCCTGAGGGGAAGGCGGGACCAGAGCAGAGATTGAGGTGAAAATTCAGAAGAAGCAAAGTCAAGCGTTGTGATCCTCCTTTTGCAATGTTCTCTGGTCGATTCTCTTTTTGTTCTCGCCCCCTACACAGGAACACAGTAAGAACAGAATTCAAAGACTACCTAGGCATGCTCAGGTTAAGTTCAAGGTTAGCATGCCATAAGCATCCACGAGGAAGGCTGTGTGTGGGTGGGGAGCAGCTTGGGGGCTGGCGGGACCAGACGGGTGCTCTTCTGATACCGAACATGGGCTCCTGGGAGTTAGGCTGACTTGGGGTCCTCATCCTGCCACTTTCTGACCTGTTCTTCATCCTCTCTGAACTTGAATGTCCTCTTCTCTGAGTCAGAGCTTAGCTCCACTTACTTTAAAGCGTGAGAACTAGAGGTGATGTGTGCAAAGGGCTTACACGGCGACGTGGCCCAAGAGCTTGCAAGGCTCTGGGAAGCCCTTTTCTTTCTCCCCGAGGAAGCTGATCCACTTGCTTTGCTGCTGGGATGAGTGAGCAGCTACGAAGCCCGAGATCTGGTGTTAGTGCTGTCAGAAGCAAGTGGGCTTCACAACAACCTGTGAGCTGTGCCCTGAGTGCTGTGTGCATCATCGTCCATGCCTGTGCTCACTCTCCGAAGCGGTGCTGTCGTTTCCTTTCCCTTCAGAGATCAGCTAAGTGGGATGCCCAGTGTCCTGGGGTGGCGGGGCAGTGGGAAGCAGAAGACCCGGGACAGTCCGCTTGTGGAGCGGTACTCCCTGTCCCCACGTCCCTGTCCTCCAGCCACAGTGGCAGGAGGAGGCAAGGACTTGTCCTCCTCACTGTCCAGTCAGAGAAAAGAAGCAACTGTGTTTCCCAATATTCCAAACAAGGCCTTGTTTTTATGGGAACCGTAGATCGTGACAAGCCGCTGCTGGCCAGCTCGTCTGGTGGAAAGAATCTTCTAGAATTGCTGTGGAAGCAGATAGAGGAGGGCGTGACAGGAGGGAATGAAGAAGGAGCTTTACATGTTTCCCTTTTTGCTCTGATTCAAGTTCCCTGAAACAGGACCATTTGGGAACACGATGCCTCAGGATGTGAACCTGCCACTTCCTTACCGCTTGACCTCGTTTGAACTTGTCCTGATGGAGAACAAGGGGCTGCTCTAGAGACCCACCCCCTCCCCCGCCAGACACAGTGCAGGAAAGCTGACGAATTAAGGCGATGGCTGGAAACTCAAATGGGGCAGATTACGAGAGTGGTTTTCCTTAAAAAATATTTTATTTATTTATTTGTCAGATTGAGAGGAAGAGAGAGAGCGCGCACAAGCAGGGGAAGCAGCAGGCAGAGGCAGAGGGAGAAACAGGCTCCCCACAGAGCAGGGACCCCACTGTGGGGCTCGATCTTGGGATGCTGGGATCATGACCTGAGCCGAAGGCAGCCGCTTCCCCAACTGAGCCACTCACCTGTCCCTGATAGTGATTAATATTAAGAAATTTGGTGGGGAGCCTCGGAGCCTCAGTCTGTGAAGCGTCTGCCTTTGGCTCAGGTAATGATTTCAGGGTGGTGAGATGGAGCCCCGAGTCCAGCTCCTTGCTCAGCGGGGAATCTGCTCTCCCTCTGCCTCTGCCTGCCACTTCCCATGCTTGTGTTCTCTCTCTCTCTCTCTCTCTCTCTCTCTCTATATATATATATATATATATATATATCAAATAAATAAAATCTTTAAAAAAAAGAAAGAAATTTGGTGTCAGACTGAAGAACATTCAATTCACAGCTTTGCAATTTCTTAGCTCTGCAAACCCAGGAGTGCCCATCCCGACCGTGTGTTCCTCCCACGACAAGATGGGATCAGACGTTCATTGAGTGATGACCGAGCTACAACCATACGCCACGCTTTCTCCTCAGCGCAGAGGGTAGAGCGGAGCACAAGGAAAGAGAAGCCTTTGCTTCATGGAGCTTGTATTCCAGGCAGGGGAGAGAAATAATAAATAAGACAGATAAATAAAAGCAGGTAATATATTAGGGCAAAGGAGAAGAGGTAAAACCAGCAAGAAAAGATATGAATCACTTGGTGGAGGCGTTGGAATTTCAGGATGCCTAGGGCAGATCTCTCTGAGCACGTGGTTTTCTGAGTAAAGGACGAAGGAGGTGAGGCAGGGAGCTCCGCAGACTGCTGTGGGTGGCGGGGTGGTGCTTGCGCGCGTGGGTTCATTCTTTAGGAGGAAAGTTCCAGGCTAGAGATACAACTTAAATGTCATCACTTCATAGATGATATTCAGATTAAAGCCATCAGATCGAATGAGTGCACCACAAATTTCCACACACGAGCCTTAACGCACGTCAGTAGGGGCAAATACGGAAGAGAAAGTCCCGACAGCAGAGACTGAGAAGAAATAGCAGGAAATGTAGGGGACCAACGAGATGCGTGGGGTGTCCCGATGTCTCAGGTCGGAAGGGATGTCTCTGATACAGGATATGGTCTGGGAGATAAACCCTGGATTTAGGGGGATAGCCATCATGGGTGTCCTGCAGAACGTATGTTCTGGGGGACAAAGACCTACTTGGAGTGGGTGCCAGAGAAAAAGGAAAGGAAGGAAGAAGGGGCTTGTGTCCAGATAACAGTTTCAAGATGTTTTGCTGTCCGGGGAAGAAAACACATGTGAGTATGGTGACGACAAGAGGAGGTTTCTTTATTTGTTGTTCCGATGATGGGAAAAAAAATTCCAAACATCTGTGTACACTGAACCCCAACATATGCTGCGGGTACATCCTTAGACTGTGAGAAGCAGGGGAGGTTTCCAAAGGATGAGAACGGGGATGCTAGTGAGAACGACCACAATGAGACTGTAATTGATTTTTTTTTGTTAAATACCGCCTGGGGGTCAGGTTCTGTCTTAGGCTCTTTGTGTCAGGCATCATCCCCTTCCCCAAATTCCTTCCTGTGCCTTCCCATTTGCAAACGAGGAAACCGGGGTGTGGCGTGGTCCTTATGGGGCTGTGGAGCAAGGATGCTCACACTTCAGGACTCTGGCAAGTCACCTGGGGTCTTGTGAAGATGCAGATTTTAATTCCGCAGGTGTGGGCTGGGTCATGACAGTCTGGCTTCTGACCTGCCCCAAGGGATGCTCGCCCTACCACCAGAGGCGTGTAAGGAAAGTCTGGAACAGATCTCGAGGATGGTACTGAATTCCTGGCATGTCCTCCCATGTTCTCGGTTGGGCCCCGGATTAAAACACCTGCATGAAAGAGAAATCCAAGAAGCAGTAGGGGTCAGACAGCAACCATCTCCTCTGCTCTCTGGCAAGAAATCCAGGGAAGGTGAGCCGAGATGAAGGTGTAGCCCAAAGTGTGTGCTTCTTCCCAGCCCCTCTGAAAGTCAGGATTCTCCCACTGAGCCTGCTCAGGGTGTCCGTACAGGCCGTGCTGGTCTAGTCACGATCCAGTGTCCCCTCTGCTCTGTGTACTCTTGAGATTATGGGACCCAAGCACTGTGTGCGGCTAAGGGAGCAGATGTAACTCCTTCTCAATCGGCCTCCGGTTGGCCCCTGTGTCTGTGCTACAGCAGGTCCCAGTTAGTCCCACCTGGAGACCCCAGATGGATAAATCGCCGACATAATGGGCTCAATCTGAAAACTTGCCCTTGGCCTCCAGGACGTGAGGTGCAAGATGAAGCATCCAGATTTGGGGATTGCGTGCTGTTGGGTCTCACCACTGGCTCTGATCCTTATTTAATGTGTGACCTGAGCACGTTTTGGACTCAGGACCATATCTCCGAAATGGAGAAAATGCTCTCCGATTTGCAATGAGATAGTACTGCCTCCCGGTTAAAAGAAAGATTAGTGAGTTCACATCTTAACGCCATGATTTCCTATTTGTGTTCTGAACTCCTCTGGACCTCAGTGTTTCTCATTTGGAAAATGGGGAGAATTACATGCCTACTTCATATGGTTGGTGTGAAAAATCAAATGAGGTAGTCCACATAGAGGTCAATAAATGCTGGTTCTTATTATTCTTACAGATGATACATTACAGGGCTTTTGTGAGGACTGACTGAGATACAGATGTGAAAGTCACAGTACAGGGGCTCTGGGTGGTACAGACAGTGAAGTGTCCAACTCTGCTTTCAGCTCAGGTAGTGATCTCAGGGTCATGAGATCGAGCCCCATGTCGGGCTCCACACTGAGCGGATTCTGCTGAAGTGTTTCTCTCTCTCCCTCTGCCCCTCCCTACCTCAGTTTCTCTCTCTCAAATAAATAACTAAATCTTTAAAAAAAAAAAGTGAACAGGACAACAGCTTACTTGGGGGAAGCTCTCCAGACATCTTTGTTTCCCTTTCCCCCTGACGGACTAAGTAAGCCAGCAACTCTGGGGTTAATTGATGAAGTTTGTTAGTGGAAAATTCAATAGAGAGAGAGAGAGAGAAGCCCACCAAGTATCAGGGCTTAGCAATATCATTCATTTACACAGAGGCATAACTGGAGAATAAAAAGAATCACAGGAAACAATTACATCAACTATAGTCCTCATGCTGTGCCTTTTCTTCTCGCGACTTATTCCTTCCATGACCTAGAGTCTGTGTCTCCCACGCCCGTTTGCCGACTCTGTGCCCCTTCCCTCCTGGCAATCATCACTTTGTTCTCTGTCTTTATCAGCCTGATTCTGCTTTCTGTTTGTTTATTCATTTGTTTTATGTTCAGGTAGCACATATGAGTGAAATCATACCATGTTTTTCTTTCTCAGTCTGACTCATTTCACTGAGCTTATTATCTTCTAGTTCCATCCATGTTGTCTCAAATGGCACTATCTCATCTATTTTTATGGCTAAGTAATATTCCTCTGTGTGTGTGTGTGTCTGTGTGTGTGTGTGTCTGTGTGTGTGTGTACACACCTTCCTTATCCATTCATCTACTGATGGACACTTTAATTGTGTCCATATCTTGGCTGTTGTAAATAATGCTGCTATAAACATAGGGGCACATATATCTTTTCAAATTAGTGTTTTCATTTATTTGGATAAATACCCAGCAGTGGAATTATTAGATTAAATAGTATTTTCATTTTTAATTTTTTGAAGAAACATCACCATCTTGGACCGGAACTCCTACTTTCTTTTGCAGAATATCATGTTATGGAGATCTATCTATGTTGCTTATGTCAATGGTTAGTTCTTTTCAATTGCTGAGAAGAATTCCATTGTATGGAAATATCATAACTATTTTTATTCTTTAACCAATTGATAAACATTTGGGTTATTTCCATTCTGAGGCTATTCTGAATAAAGCTACTGTGAACATTCATATACGGTTCTTTTTGTGAACATATGTTTTTATTTCTCTTGGGTAATTACCTAGGAGTTGAATTACTGAGTTATACGGTAAGTGTATTTTTAAAATATATTTCATCACTATAATCCCAAACAGGAAGCATGTTAATATCACATATACTTTTTAGAAAATATACATATATTGTCAAGAACATGGAGCTGATCAAAGTGTGTGTATGTTTATTTTCTTAATATGTCTTAACTCTTCCAAAATACTTGTATCACTTTGCATATCCACAATGTATGAGAGTTCCCGCTACTCCATATCCTCACTAAAACTTGTAGTTATCAGTCTTTTTAATCCTGGCTATTCACAAGCATGTGGTATTATCTCACAGTGCTTTCAGAATAAACCTTTTTCAAGAATAATTATGTTGAAGGGTGCCTGGGTGATTCAGTGGGGTAAAGCCTCTGCCTTTGGCACGGGTCATGATCCCGGGGTCTTGGGATCGAGCCCCGCATCGAGCTCTCTGCTCAGCAGGGAGCCTGCTTGCCCGCCCCCCTCTGCTGCCTCTCTGCCTACTTGTGATCTCTCTCTGTCAACTAAATAAATAAAATCTTTAAAAAAATAATCATGTTGAGAATTTCTTTGTGTCTTAGGACATTCCCTAGGTATTCTTTTGTGAAGAGTCTGTTTGACTTTTTTTTGGTATGTTTAAATATTTTTTGGTCTTTTTATCATTAGTTTGCAATGTCTTTGTACACTGTACACTTTGTATAATAAATATTTTCTACTTATCTGTACCTTGCCTTTTTACTTTGTTAATGGTCTTTCATGAAGCAGAAGGTTTGCATTTCGATGAAGTCCATTTTGTCAATGTTCTCTTTTATGGTTTATGGTGATTGGAGAACCTATCTAAGAAAACCTAACCCAAATTTGCAAAAATGTTCTACTATTTTTATTCTAGAAGCTTTATGTCTTTGGAAGCTTGCGTTGATTCTCTTGTGTGGTGTGAGGTAAGGGTTAAAATTCATTGTTTCCCACACAGATATTCAGTATTTCTAGCCCCTCGTGGAAAAAAGACTCTCCTTTCTGCATTTCCCCATTTTCCAACTTGCTTATAGCCAATTCACTGTATATATGTGGAGGTCTATTTCTGAACTTTTTATTCTTTTTTCCAGTGGTCTGTTCGTTTATCCTCACACCAAGACCCTGTCTTTTTGACTGTAGCCTTATAGGAAAGTTTTTAATCAGGGGGAGCCCGAGTCTTCCCACCTTGTCCCTTGTTCTAATCTGGTTTGGCTCTTTCTGGCCTCTTGAATTGCCATATACATTTTAGAATCAGCTTGTCGGTTTTTACTGAAAGCTGCTAGCATTTTTACTGATTTTTTGGTTAAGGTAGAGATAAATAAATAAGATCTTTAAAAAATAAATAAATAAAAAGTCATCGCCATACCCGAGGTCACCTGGATTTTCTCCTGTGTTATCTTTCTAGGAGTTTTATTGTTTGGCATTTTGCATTTATGTATATGGTTCATTCTGTGTTAATTTTTGTGATGGGTTTAAGGTCTTTGTTAAGATTCAATTCACTTTTTTTTAGGCACATGAATATCCAGTTGTTCTAGCACCATCTGGCCTATTCTAAATTGAACTGTGTATTGAAAAGCCTATTTAGTTTATTCTGTAATTTCTAGGTATTTTATAGTGATTTTTCCAATTATCTTTTCTATCATGATGTCAGAAACGGAAGTTGCCTATAAACACTTGTTGAAATAAGTAAATCACGTGGCTGGGGAAGTATACTGAAAGTTGAGGCTGTTGGGAAAACAAAAGAGCAGAATTAGTAAGTTCAGCAGTTCGCTGGTTTTCTAAAAAATTTGATTTCAAGATCTCATTTGCATGTATTTTGCTCTACATGAAACCACAGACCTATTGTGGTATTACTCAATCCTAGCCATGGGCATGATTTTCCTGGATCTGATCCAAGGCCGACCTCCGTGGTGAGTTCAGATCCTGTTTGTGGCAAATCTGAGGCAGGTTGCAAGAGTGGCGTCGGGTCAGGAAGTGGTGGCCGTTGAGCCCACAGAGGAAAGGGATGAAGAATGAAGACCTCCCATGCTGTCCTAAGGGGAGATTTCTCACTGTTAAAAGTTACTGTTCAAAAATACTATGGAGCCATGACTCTTGTAAAGATGGAGAAGTGAGGGCATCTGGGTGGCTCAGTGGGTTAAGCCGCTGCCTTCAGCTCAGGTCATGATCTCAGGGTCCTGGGATCGAGTCCTGCATCGGGCTCTCTGCTCAGCAGGGAGCCTGCTTTCCTTCCTTGCTCTCTGCCTGCCTCTCTGCCTGCTTGTGATCTCTGTCTGTCAAATAAATAAATAAAATCTTAAAAAAAAAAAAGGTGGAGAAGTGAGCATGTATTAAATATGTTCTTTAACTCATCACAAAGGGACAACACCGACATAACTGGTTCAAAGATGAGATCACAAAAGTACCAATTTATGTGAAATAAAGGAATGTAGAAATCAGTGTGAGTCATCTCGAGACATCTCGAGCCTCTTCCAAGTCAGGGAGAGAAATCAAAGGAACCTCTCCTGGATAGGACAGAATTTGCACGCCCATAGATGGAGCATTCCTTTCTCTCAGTTCCCTAAAATTTCCAGAGTTGGAAAAGAGCTTCCAGTGAATTCTAGTAAGATGCTCTGGAAAGGGGGGCTATAGGCAATGCATAGTTGTCCACTGAAGCATGAATTTTCCCTGCACCACCAAGCCCGAGACAGATCCCTTGTCTTGGGACAGTTTGTCAATCCAGGAAATGAGTGTGATTTACCAAAAAGTTTAGCTTCTTCCAGCTCTGAGATTCTAAGTTTTTTTTTTTGTTGTTTTGTTGTCTTTAAAATTTTTATTTATTTATGTGATAGAGAGAGACAGTAAGAGAGAGAGAGAGCACAAGCAGGGGGAGCAGCAGAAGGAGAGGGAGAAGCAGGCTTCCTGCTGAGCTGGGAGCCCAATGGGGAGCTTGATCCCAAGACCCTGAGATCATGACCTGAGCGGAAGGCAGAGGCTTCATGACTGAGCCACCCAGGCGCTCCGAGATTCTACGTTTCTGAAGCATGACTGATTCACAAACCAGGGCACCTAAAAGGGAGAAGGGAGCGAGAACACTGCTCCAGCTATATTTTCCCCTGCTGGCTCTGCCTGCTAGGATATTTGGCCACAGTCTCATCCACCCACATCAGTATTTATGAAACGTTTTGGACCACAACACATAGGAAGCGGATTTTACATAGTGACACAGTCAAGCATGGACATACACACACACACACAACTGAAACAAAGGCTTTACGAAAACAAATCCTGCCTTTATTATGCAGAATACCCTCTTATATTTTCTTTTCCATGCCATCTCTTTTATAAAATGCTGTTGTGACTCACTAAATTAACGTTAAGGCCCACTAATAAAGTGGTTTTCAACTTTGCGGGTTAGACTCACTCAAAGAACTCTCAGAAATACTGATGCCTGGGAGGCACGCCCAAAGACTGACAGAAATAGGCTGACTTGTGGCCGGGGCATCTGTGTTAACAAAAAATCCCTCAGGGATTGGATGTATGGCTGGGGTTGAGAGCTACCTCCCCAGGCAGAGCCTCGACTTTCTAGCCTTTTGCGGTGAAGGCGTGGCCCACATTCCATGGCTAACCAGAGTGGGTTGTGGTCACCATATACTCAAACCTTGTTAATAGGATGAAATAATCATTTTCCTTAAGGAGAGCAAAGGGAACCTGTTTCTTAATATGGTCTGTATGGAATAATATTAATTATCGGAATTTTAGGCATCTAAAAGCAACCAAGACAAACCAAGACTCCTTATTATTTTGTTCAAAATTGAAGAATTAATTCTTGTTTTAAAGATTTATTTATTTATTTGAGAGAGAGAGAGAGAGAGCATGAGAGCAGGAGTGGCAAAGGGGGAGCAGACTCCTGGCTGAGCGCACAGCCCCACTCGGGGCTCAATCCCACAACCCTGAGACCAAGGCCTGAGCTGAAATCAAGAGATGGAGGCTTAATTGACTGAGCCTCCCAGGAGCCCCAGAGAGTTAATTATTATTATTTTTTAAACCAACCCTCTTAAACTGGCAACTTCTATAATCCCGTTGAATACTGAAATGATGTCCTATTTTCCTTCCTAAATATCCTGAGTCTATGTCATGGTTAGGATCCTCCGTTTTTGGTGGGGTCTTTGCCTGGTTTTGGGATCAGGGTAATGCTGGCTTCATAGAAAGAGTCTGGAATTTTTCCTTCTGTTTCTATTTTTTGAAACAGCTTCAGGAGAACAGGTATTGTTTCTTCTTTCAACGTTTGGTGGAGTTCCCCAGGGAATCCATCAGGTCGTGGGCTCTTGTTATTTGAGAGGTTTTTGATCACTGCTTCAATCTCGTTACTAGATATTGGTCTATTCAGGTGGTCAATTTCTTCCTGATTCAGTTTTGGAAGTTTATAGGTTTCCAGGAATGCAACCACTTCTTCTAGGTTACTTAACTTATTGGCATCTAACTGTAGATAATAATTTCTGATGATTATTTCTATTTCCTTGGTGTTAGTCGTGAACTCTCCCTTTTCATTCATAATTTTATTAATTTGGGTCCTCTCTCTTTTCTTTTGGATTAGTTTGGCCAGTGGTTTATCGATCTTATTGATTCTTTCAAAACACCAGCTTTTGGGGCGCCTGGGTGGCTCAGTGGTTTAAGCCTCTGCCTTCAGCTCAGGTCATGGTCTCAGGGTCCTGGGATCAAGCCCTACATGGGGCTCTCTGCCCTCTCTCTCTGCCTGCCTCCCTGCCTACTTGTGATCTCTCTCTGTCAAATAAATAAAATCTTAAAAAAAAAAAAAAAACACCAGCTTTTAATTTCGTTGATGTGTTCTCCTGTGTCTCTAGTTTCTATCTCATTGATCTCTGCTCTAATCTTAATTATTTCCCTTCTTGTGCATGGGGTTGGCTTAATTTGTTGTTAATTTTCCAGTTCTTTAATGTGTAAAGAGAGCTGGTGTATTCTGGATTTTTCAGGTTTTTTGAGTGAGGCTTGGATGGCTGTGTACTTCCCCCTTAGGACAGCCTTTGACCTATCTCATAGGGTTTGGACCGATGCGTCTTCATTCTCATTGGTTTCCAGGATCCTCTAATTTGTGTCTAGCTCGGGAGTTCATTCTTTGTGATTTTTGGACAAACACATAACCTTCCTCGTGTGTCAGTTTTTCCTAAGAAACACCATTTAAAAAAATTTTTAGGGGCACCTGGGTGGCTCAGTGGGTTAAAGCCTCTGCCTTTGGCTCAGGTCATGATCCCAGGGTCCAGGGATCGAGCCCCACATCAGGCTCTCTGCTCAGCAGGAATCCTGCTTCTCCCTCCCCCTCTGCCTGCCTCTCTGCCTACTTGTGCTCTCTCTGTCAAATAAATAAATAAATAAAATCTTTAAAAAAAATAAAAAGTTTTTTATATAAGACTTTTAAATTCTAGCAAGACATACACTGGTACGAGGACGGCTGACCCCCTGCAGGAGCTCTCTAGTATAATTTCACAAATCCAGATGGTGTATGTTTCTGCAACGTTGGCTTTGCTTCAGCCACTGTTTTAGGAACTGGGATGCCAAGGTAAATGGAATCCCCCCCCCCTTACTGCCATGTTGCTTACAGGTGGAACAGTAAATAGGAAAACAGTGGCAATACAAGATGCTGTCTTCCAGACAGGGAATCTCATTTCTGATGCCTCAGAGCTGAGGAAAAGTGGCCCGAGCTCCCTTGGGAGCATCAGGGAAGTTTCCTAGGGAAGCCTGCTGGGAGGTGATGGACACCCATCTGATCACTTGCACTGAGTTGAAGGCTCGTCTGAGGACCAGAGTTGAGCTACAGACAATATGATCTTCTTTCTTAATCCCCGTGTCTGGTGGCGGAGATTTTTTCCCCAGCCATTGCATATCCTTCAGAAGCAGATGACCATGCAAACCACGTTCTCATCCCGTCATCTTGTTTTTATATTGTGTTTGCAAGTTGGAGCCCAGTCACCATGCACTCTTCTATTAGCTTCAGAGGCATGGCAGAGTGATTCAAACTCTTTGTGCTTTGAGTCTTTTCATCTTAGACGCCTTTCAACAAACCAGAAATGGTTTTCCTGGCAGGGATGATGACTTTCAAGTAGAGGAATGGGGTGCGTGGTCAAATGCCACTTCTTGTGAGGCTGTTTTATTCCAGATGTTGCCGTTTGGTTTTTTGCCCACTCTAGAAGTAGAGTTGAATCAAGCCAGCTCTGCTTCCACAAAATAAAAGTTGACCAGATTAAGTGTGGACAGACCAAATAGTAATACAACATGTCTAGACAGGACTTTTATTTAAAGACTTGAGGTGTGGCAGAGACAATTTAGGGCTTGAACTCACCACCCTGAGATCAAGACCTGAGCAGAGATCAACAGTGGGACACTTAATGGACTGAGCCACCCAGGCTCCCAGAGACAATTTTTAATTATCTGCAGAATGTAGCTTAATTCTCCCCAAGGTACCTGTATTGGGCATGAGTTTGGTTTCAGAAAACTCATCTTTTCGATACTGATTTGAGATCAGGGTCCCGGAGTTGTCACTTGGCCAGAGGCCTCAGCTGCAACTAAATCTTACCAAGTAATGGAGATTGAATTACAGCTGAGGACCAAGGACAAGAAAAGACAAAATAACACCTGTGTTATGAATCTTATTTGTATAGAAGATGCGCAGCACTCAAGTCACACAAAAAGGAAAAAAAAAGCACCCAACAAAACATGTAGTACTCTTTACTGCAAATTCCACATAACTTACTGATTCTCCAAGAACGTCTTCACTGATTTCAGCCTGCCTATGGTGTGGCTATTCAATGACAAAGGAATGTGGTTCCCATAGGAATGCTTGCTGACATTTTCATATACATTAATGAGTAAGTTGAAAGCACAACATCAAAGATGTATTGAAACCTCACCAGTTACCAGTCACATGGGTGACATTGCTGAATTGGCTAATGGTTTTAGAATACTAGAAAGATAAAATTTGAGTTGTGGTATTACTCCCAACCATTGGGACACACTTTTAAGCTTCATCTGCACGTTTACTCTTCCCTATTGTTTTCCTTAAGTCTAGGACAAGAGTTGCCAGATTACAGCCAAATCTATCCCACTGCTCCAACACACTTTGGTTTTATACAAAAACAAAATGGTTTATTGGAGTATAGCATACCTTTATTTCCATGTTTACGTGGCTGCTTTCCGGCAAGAGTGAGAGCTGGGCTGTTGTTATAGGGATGGCTTGAAGTCTTAGCTATTTATGATCTGCTCCTTATAGAAAAAGTTTACTGACCTCTGGCCTAGACAATCAACAACACAACAAATTAAATGCTGTTATGTAGCATTTGCCCATTTCCATGTTATAAATATTCCATGGCTAATTTCAAGCTAACAACAGGACACAGCTGAATGGTAAAGTTGGAAAGAGATACAGAGTAGCACACGATGATATAATCTTGATACTAGACTGTCAAAATTAACATAAAGAATCTCAAGGGAATGGATAATAGTAAAATGTGGCAAAATAATCAGGAAGTGGTGAGTCTTAAGTATTTATTATCTTTATTTTCAAAATATTGTATTAAATTTAAGTTTATATAATTTGCTTTAGTAAGTATAACAGCTGACTGAAAAATTCCTGAACATTTTATAATGGGCCCTGGGGATCTGGTATGATGGGCTCAGGCACACTCTTTTTTTTTTTTTTTTTTTTTTTTTTTGTCAGAGAGAGAGCGAGCGAGAGCAAGCACAGGCAGACAGAGTGGAAGGCAGAGTCAGAGGGAGAAGCAGGCTCCCAACGGAGCAAGGAGCCCGATGCGGGACTCGATCCCAGGACGCTGGGATCATGACCTGAGCCGAAGGCAGCTGCTTAACCAACTGAGCCACCCAGGCGTCCCTTTTTTTAAGATTTTTAAAAAATTTTTATTTATTTGAAACACAGAGAGAGAGATCACAAGTATGCAGAGTGGCAGGCAGAGAGAAAGAGAGGAGAAAGCAGGCTTCCCACTGAGCAGAGAGCCCAATGCGGGCCTCAATCCCAGGACCTTGAGATCATGACCTGAGCTGAAGGCAGAGGCTTAACCCAATGAGCCACCCAGGTGCCCCTAAGGCACACTCTTGTGCAGAGAGGAGAGGTGCCTGGTGTCATTGGTGTGTTCCACATTTAAATGCCAGTGTTGAGGAAAGACTTCTGAAAGAAGAAGATGAAATCATAGGATGGGGACCCTTAAAGAATGAGCAGGAGTTTGGCTGAATACGTAATTTTTATGAATATTTATGAGAACCGATATGTGTTAGCTCAGAACTGGAGCTACAGGGATGAGTAAGACACAAGCCTTATGGTAGAGTTCACAATGGATGCAAGAGGTTCTCCTCCCTTCCTTCCTCCCTCCCATCCATCTGTAATTTCTTGCTCTCTTACTCTGAGCCCCATGCCACAGATTTAATAGTCAACAGGATATCACAAACTAATAATTATGATGCAGAGTTGATAAATGCCATAATAGAGCTATGGGGGAAAGTGTTGTGAGAACATAGAGAAGGAAGGAATTAACGCGCTTGGAGTTAGGCTCCTTTAGGGTACATTCTGTATTTGCATAACGTTGTTTCCTTCCAAACTCATTGTCTCACTGCCTCTGAAAATGCTATGGGCATCTTGAGAGCCCATGGAATCCTTGATGTTATGGACTAAATGTTATTTTGCTGTCCTTCGTGCCTGGCACTAAGGTGGCTTACATTATATATTTGTTAAAAGAAGGATTGAGTCAGCAGCAGTTACTACTCTGAGGGCATTTTGAAGCGTCATTACTTCTCACTGCCATGGAATAAATCACTGGACATTTTCTCCATCCATGTGACCAGAGTAACAACTTACATTGATAACTTCAGAAGGAAATTAAAGGGAAAAAAAATGGAATGTGAAAAGAGAAGTGAAATTAAGCACTCAGTGGATTTGGTAGCATGACCCAATGCCTTCCTGTGGTCATTCACTTTAGAAATGTCTCTACCACTTCCTAAAGTCTTGGTGTATTTCCATTTTCCATTCACTGGGGATCCTGTCCTTTCCAAGCCTGCAGAATTCCCAACCACTAGACCAATATGAATCGCCTTGTGGTGAGGGGTGGAGGAGAAGGTCTATGTGGTCAAGCCACAGTCTTCTTTTCTCTGCTCGTCTTTGTAGTGGATCTGTGCAGCAGAAACTCAAGAGATGTGGGGCACCTGGGTGGCTCAGTTGGTTAAGCATCTGACTTAGGTTAGGTCCTGATCTCAGGGTCCTGGGTTTGAATCCCACATCAAGCAGTGGGAAGTCTTCTCCCTCTCCCCCTGCTCGTGCTCTCTCTCTCTCTCAAATAAAATCTTAAAAAAAAAAAAAAAGAAGCAAGCAAGAAAGAAAAACAGAAACACAAGAAACATACCAAGAGCAGTCTTTATCAGGAATGAGGCCTGTTATACACTCCATCAGCTTTTTAAAAACAACAGTGATTTACTGTTTTGGAGTGAGGATTAAATCATAGTACCACAGGGCGTGGGGAGAATAATTGTCCTCTGAAAAGTGTCTAGATCCTATTCCCAGAACATATAAATAGGTTACCTTTCATGGAGAGAGGGACTCCCAGTTGAGATCAAGTTAAGAAAGGATCTTAACATAGGGAGAGCATTCTGGGATTATCCAGATGTAATCACGAACATCTTTAAATGAGAGAACAGAGAAATGGGAGGTTCAGAGAGGAAGATGAAAAGATGGAGGTAGAGGTTAGAGTCATGTGATTGCTGGTTTTAAAGACAGAAGAAAGGGCAGAGGCCCAGGAGTGTAGGTAGCTTCAACAAGCTGGAAAAGGCAAAGAGATAGACTCCTTCCTACAACGTTCAGAAAGGACATGGCCCTGCCCAAACTTTGATGTTAGCTCAGTATGACTCATTTGGAATTACACATTTCTAGAGCTGTAAGATAATAAATGTTTGGGTTTTTAAGTCACCAGGTTGGTGGTCATTTGTTACAGCTGCCTCAGGAAAGTAAAATACCACACCTTTGTTCTCCCCAGTGAATTATAATGCTTATAATTATAATTTTACTTGAGTGGCCTGACCCATCAAGTCCTTACCCCTTTGTCTTGTTTCCAGGGACCTTGTCAATGGAATCTCCAACTCTGTAAGGACCTGAGCACTGTTGATATCTTCTAGTCAAATTGGTGCCCCTTCTCTCCCTCTAAAACTCCCAGAACACAATATGTGAACACACACACACACACACACACCCCGTTCCAGAACAGTTCATTTCCTTCTGTCCACTTATCCACATAACCAAATTCTGCTAGACCTTCCAGCCTTACAGTCCTTTGATATTTGATAACAAAAAAAATTATATGAGAGGGCGCCTGGGTGGCTCAGTGGGTTGGGCCACTGCCTTCGGCTCAGGTCATGATCTCAGGGTCCTGGGATCGAGTCCTGCATCGGGCTCTCTGCTCAGCAGGGAGCCTGCTTCCTCCTCTCTCTCTGCCTGCCTCTCTGCCTACTTGTGATCTCTCTCTGTCAAATAAATAAATAAAATCTTAAAAAAAAATTATATGAGAGTCATAAGACACATGTCTTATTTTCCTCTTGCAACTTCTTTGCTACAGAGCTAGACAAATAATCAAACCCAAAAAGCACTTGTTGCCTTAAGTGCTGAGCTGTCAGGCTTTGGTAAGGAGCTCCTCATTGAACCTGGGATCTCACTACACTGTTACAATTTCCAGCATTAGAAAACAAAGTCCTGTAGTTTCTAAATGTACCGGCAGTGAGACTCAGTGAATGGTTTCTAGAGAACTTAGATTTTTGCCTCTGATTCTGAGTGTTCACTCCGGCTGGGAGTTTCTGGCTAATGATAGACCTAAAACCCAACATGGCCATGGCGTTGCTTGAGAACATGGAAGTGCAAAGTCCTGCCCCAATTCTGTTACAGATTGAGCTACCAAAAATACTTGTTCTCTGTTCTGCCTGAATTGATTGCATCAGCCTGTTCTCTCCCCAAAACTGACTGGTGATCCTTGTCTGGTTGAGTGTTGCAAAATAGCAACTAGTTTTGTTTCTGTAAGTAGCACTTTCCTTTTTGGGAATGGCTTTCTGAATAGACTTGCACAACTGGGCTTTCTCTCTCTCTCTCTCTCTCCCTGTCTGTCTTCCATGAAAGTCAGTGTTAGTGTTTTGTGTTCTCTGTTTATGTCCTTCGAAATCCAGTTAAGTCCTTTGAAATTCAACATTTGCAGAAGGGAGGCACGGACCTCCGCGCTGAAGCCTTATGTTCGCATTTGTTTTTCAACGGAGTGAAAATAAATGAAGTGGAGTCTAATAGCAACACTCTCCCTGCTGACTCCCCTGAAATTATTGAAGTGACCACTTCCTGCCTGTGACTTACAGAGCCATTTTGCTCAACTTCAGTTCATACCATTTGGGATCCTTTTGCCTCTTAAAGCAGAAATGACTGCGGAAGTTTGCCTCTTAGGACGGGACAAAACACTCCAGCTCTGGCTTGATTAGATCACTCCTCTTCCCAAAGTATATACAAAGGAAGCCAGACTTTAATTAATTAAAATTAGAAGGCACCAGATGTTGCCATTCATTTAAAAACAATTCCAGTGGTTTGGTTTTTTTTTTTTTTTTTTTAAAGCGGCGGTGGGGGGGAAGCGGGAGACAAGATGATCTCCTTTATTCACCAGCAGGGAGCCTGCTCTCAGGGATAGCAGAGCAGATGTGTCCTTGCCGTTAGGTTTGAGGGTGGAAGAAAGGGGCAGAAGTGGGCATTCCACAGTATTACAAGGAACTTTAATTAAGCTGCATGCTCAGAAGTGACAGAAGCTCATTTCAAACCGGGTTCAAGGAAAACAATTTTTGAAAGATATATTAGGTGTCCTAGTTGACAAAAATGAAGGCTGAGACTGACCAGACATGCCAAATGGAGGTACTCAAAGGATGTCGCTGATGGGTATTTATCTCTCGCTTTCAGGTCTGCTTTCTTATTCATTGGCTTCATTCTCAAGTGGGCTTTCTTATCATCCTGACAAGAGGGTTGCTCACGGAAAAATGCTTGCCCCGCTTCCTAGCCTCACAGTTCCGGACCCCTTGTGGAAAAAGAGTGGCTCCTTATCAAAAGTTCCAGTGATGTTCTAAGATTGAGTCTCACTGAATGAGGGTGGGTCGTATGTCCATATCTGAGCCAGTCACTTTGCAGGGAGTGAAATAAGCTTATTTTCTTTCTGATCACTCTCCAAGCAGAGCCATCCAGGATCCTAGCTGAGGTCCATTGAGGGTAGAAAGCGGGCAACTCCATCTGGGCCTTGGGGGGTGGGAGGCTGAGAAAGAACAGAGGTTCAGGGGGTCCATGGGCGTGTCTGGGTCAGTCCTTCCCAAATCTGTGTTCTCTTCTTGCTAGATACAATCCTTATGACAGTTTCCGCGTACAGTTGGGTGTGTCCATGTGACTGAGTTTTATGGAGTGTGAAATATGTGAAAACAGGTGTTGCTTATAGGTCCATCAGAGCCAACTTCGGAGGCCATGAATAGAAGATGACAGGGACACAGAATGGAAGGAGTCTGAGTCCCTAAATCTTTACTGCTTGGAAGAAAGCGACCACCAAACAGGACCACTCACTGTGGATAGTCTTTTGTTTTTATGTTGTTTTTTAATTGAGATAAAATTAGAAAGAAAAAAATAAATAAATAAATTGAGATAAAATTGACCTATAACTGTCCATTGGGGTGTCAGGTGTATGACATAATGATGAGATGTTGGTATATATTGCAGAACGATCTCCATGATCAGTCTGGTGAATGTCCATCACCACAAACTGTTAATATACTTTTTTTTCCTGTGATGAGGAGCTTTTAAGATTTACTCTCTCAGCAACTTTCAAACACAGACAGCTGCATCATTAACTACAGTTACGATGCTGTGCATCACAGCTTCCGGATTTCTGTATTTCATAACTGCAATTTTGAAACTTTGGGCCACCATCCCCCATTTCACCCATCCCCCACTCCTCACCTCTGACAACCATGGCTCCGTTCTTCTCTCTAGGAGTTCATTTGGTCTGTTTGCTTGCTTGCTTTTCAGATCCCACATGTAAGTAAAATCATGTGGTATTTGTCTTTCTTTGTCTGATGTTTTCACTTAGCATGATGCTTTCTACATCCATCCACATTGTCAGAAATGGCAAGATTTCTTTTCCTTTTTATCACTGAATAATATTCCATCATGTGTGTAAGTGTGTATATATACACACACACTATATATATTGTGTGTGTTTGTATACATAAATATCCTTCAGGGGACTCTGTAGATACATATATATGTGTGTAGATATATATATATATATATATATATATATATATATATATATTATTATAACATTATAAATAATGCTGTAGTGAATGTGGGAGTCAATATATCATTGAGTTTTTGTTTGTTTGTTGTTTCCTTTGGATAAATACCTAAAAGCCCAATTACCAGATCATGTAGTAGCTCTATTTTTAATTTTTTGAGGAATCTCCATGCTGTTTTCAACAGTGCCTTCACCAGTTTGCATTCCCACCAATGGTACATGAGCGTTCCCTTTTCTCACATCTGCCAACACTTATTCTTTCTTGCCATTTTGACAGTGGCCATTCTAACAGGTGTAAGGTGATATCTCACTGTGGTTTTGATTTGTGTTTCCTTGATGATTAGTAATGTCGAGCACCTTTCACTTTCCTGTTGGCTACCCGTATGTTTTCTTTGGAAAATGTCTATTTAGATCTTCTTCTGCCTATTTTTAAATCAGATTGCTCTTTGTGTGTGTGTGTGTGTGTGTGTGTGTGTGTGTGTGTGTGGTGTTGAGTGATGTGAGTTCTTTATATGTTTTGGATATTAACCTCTTATCAGAAACATCATTTGCAAATATGTTCCCCCTTTGGTTGCCTTTTTATTTTGTTGGTTTTCTTTGCTGTGCTGGAGTTTTTTCTTCTTGTGTTTATTTTTGCTTTTGGTCTCAAATCCAAAAAATCATCACTAAGACTGATGTCAAGACTGATGCCTATGATTTATTATAGAAGTTTTATGGGTTCAATTCTTATTCAAGATTCTATTTCATTTTGAGTTAATTTTTGCATATGGTGTAAGATAGGGGTCCAGTTTCATTCTTCTGCATGTGGCTGTCTAGTTTTCCCAACACCATCTATTAAAGAGACTGTCCTTTCCCCATTGTATATTCTTGGCTCTTTTGATCATAAATTAATAGACCATATATGCTTGTGATTTTTTTCTTGGCTCTTTATTCTGTTTCATCGATCTATGCATCTGTTTTTAATACCAACACCATACTGTTTTGATTACTACAGCTTTGTTTTGTAATTTGAAATCAGGAAGCATGATGCCTCCAGCTGTTCTTCTTTTTTAAGTTTTTATTTATTTATTTGAGAGACACCATGCACAAGTGGGTGGGGGAGAAGCAGACTCCCCGCTGAGCTGGGAGCCTGCCGCAAGGCTCAATCCCAGGACCCTGAGATCATGACCTGAGACGAAGGCAGACACTTAACCCACTGAGCCACCCAGGCGCTCTTTTGTTCTTCTTTCTTAAGATGCCTTTGGCTAATAGGTGTCGTTTGTGGTTCCCTACAAATTTTAGGATTGTTCCATTTCTGTGAAAAATGCCTTTGGAATTTTAATAAGAATTGCTGAATCCGTAGATTCCTTTAGGTAGTATGGGCATTTTAATAATATCAATTCTTCTAATCTATGAGCACAGAATATCTTTTCATTTTTTTTTTAAATTTTTTATTTTTATAAACATATATTTTTATCCCCAGGGGTACAGGTCTGTGAATCACCAGGTTTACACACTTCACAGCACTCACCAAATCACATACCCTCCCCAATGTCCATAATCCCACCCCCTTCTCCCAAACCCCCTCCCCCCAGCAACCCTCAGTTTGTTTTGTGAGATTAAGAGTCACTTATGGTTTGTCTCCCTCCCAATCCCATCTTGTTTCATTTATTCTTCTTCTACCCACTTAAGCCTCCATGTTGTATCACCACTTCCTCATATCAGGGAGATCATATGATAGTTGTCTTTCTCTGCTTGACTTATTTCGCTAAGCATGATACGCTCTAGTTCCATCCATGTTGTTGCAAATGGCAAGATTTCATTTCTTTTGATGGCTGCATAGTATTCCATTGTGTATATATACCACATCTTCTTTATCCATTCATCTGTTGATGGACATCTAAGTTCTTTCCATAGTTTGGCTATTGTGGACATTGCTGCTATAAACATTCGGGTGCATGTGCCCCTTTGGATCACTACATTTGTATCTTTAGGGTAAATACCCAATAGTGCAATTGCTGGGTCATAGGGCAGTTCTATTTTCAACATTTTGAGGAATCTCCATGCTGTTTTCCAGAGTGGCTGCACCAGCTTGCATTCCCACCAACAGTGTAGGAGGGTTCCCCTTTCTCCGCATCCTCGCCAGCATCTGTCATTTCCTGACTTATTGATTTTAGCCATTCTGACTGGTGTGAGGTGATATCTCATTGTGGTTTTGAATTGTATTTCCTTGATGCCGAGTGATATGGAGCACTTTTTCATGTGTCTGTTCGCCATCTGGATGTCTTCTTTGCAGAAATGTCTGTTCATGTCCTCTGCCCATTTCAGGCTCTATTACAAAGCTGTCATCATCAAGACAGCATGGTACTGGCACAAAAACAGACACATAGATCAATGGAACAGAATAGAGAGCCCAGAAATAGACCCTCAAATCTATGGTCAACTAATCTTCGACAAAGCAGGAAAGAATGTCCAATGGAAAAAAGACAGCCTTTTCAATAAATGGTGCTGGGAAAATTGGACAGCCACATGCAGAAAAATGAAATTGGACCATTCCCTTACACCACACACAAAAATAGACTCAAAATGGATGAAGGACCTCAATGTACGAAAGGAATCCATCAAAATCCTTGAGGAGAACACGGGCAGCAACCTCTTCGACCTCTGCCGCAGCAACATCTTCCTAGGAACAACGCAAAAGGCAAGGGAAGCAAGGGAAAAAATGAACTATTGGGATTTCATCAAGATCAAAAGCTTTTGCACAGCAAAGGAAACAGTTAACAAAATCAAAAGACAACTGACAGAATGGGAGAAGATATTTGCAAACGACATATCAGATAAAGGACTAGTGTCCAGAATCTATAAAGAACTTAGCAAACTCAACACCCAAAGAACAAATAATCCATTCATTTTTTTTTTATCTTCTTCACTTTCTTTCATCAATATCCTACAGTTTTTAGTGGGTTTGCTTTGAAATAGTCTAGCAAAAGAAAAAAGTTAGATGAAAGATTAAATAAAATAAAGCATCAGGAAGTTAATACATTTTAGATCTTGCTGATGGGTACATAAAAGTTCATTTTACTATTCCTCTCTACTTCAGAGAATCTCTGAACTTTTCTGTGACTAAAATGTTTTGTGATTTTTTTTTAAAAAGTGTTTTTAGAAAGGTCTTCTACCGTTAACTGCCCTTTTATGAAGTTTTACTTTTTCAGAGCTTTCTGCTAGATTTATTTTTTAATCTGTCTGCATTTTCTATCTGGGCGATTTCAAGCTCACCCACAGCTGCTTCTGTCCTTTCCAGCCTTCTTCCCTGGCTTATCCTCAGTTTCCCAGCGTGTCTCTCTGTTTTCAATCTGCATAATTTCTTTTCTGTAGCCAGAAAATGTATTTCTAGGATGCAAATCATAGCACGCATGCATCCGTTTCATCAGAAATATCTGATCACAGTCATATTGAGTCCATAGGTTTAGGCTTACTTTTCCATCCCCCAAATCATGTTATAAGGCGATGCGTGCCAGCGCCTGGAACCCATAGTCTTGCTAATTATTGTGTTTGATGTGGCTGTTTCCGCCTTTCTGAACACTAATCTTTTCTTAGGATATAGCCTTTGTCTGGATCCCAGGAATTCTCTCTTATTCCTGAGTGCTACTCTTCTCAAACCAAAATACATCCCAGACTCTTAATACTTTTTTCTGACTCATTTTCCTTTTCTCACAAATCCAGATATCTGCATTCCTTTGCCCTTTACCCCCATTGTTCTCCATTCTTTGGGGGCGGGGTCATTAAAATTATTTCCTTTTAGTCTTGACATGACTTTTATTCCCAAGTCCAGAAACTTTTAAATTCTGCTATTACGCTCTTCTGTGTGGGGTTAGCAATATGTTTACTTATCTGTCTTTCCCATTAAGCAAACCATTGGCCTTGAGCTCACAGATGGGCTTTCATCCTCCGATCTCTAGGGCCCCGGCACACTTCCTGACACAGAGGAGGAAGAGTTAATTGAATGAAGAACTTTCATAAATATTCAGACAGAGTCAGCACAGACCTACTTGTTAGATTTCTAAAAACCGGGTGAAATACATTTAGTGAAAAAAGTGATGAAATCTTTTAAAAATATTTATTTATTAAAGATTTATTTATTTGAGAGAGAGAGAGAGAGTGTGTGTGTGTGTGTATGCAAGCAGGGTGAGGGGTAGTGGGGGAGGGAGAGAGAGAGAATCTTGAGCAGAGCCTAAGGCAGGGCTTGATTCCACGACCCTGAGATCATGACATGACCTGAAACCAAGAGTCGGCACTTAACCGACTGAGCCACCCAGGGGCCCCTATGAAGTCTTAGTATGGGCACGTTAGGGTTCAGTTAAGTCCCAGTGCTTATTTCCCAGAATGCCTTTGTTTGCATTAGCCCTTAAAACAGGTGGATTTTTATTCTGACCACCCTCTCCCGATATCATCCATTTCTTCAATGATCAGCTCAAGCACACCTTGGCTCTTCCTGAATCACCCCAATTATGGGCGCTCTCTCTCCCCTCTTTGAACTCCCACTGCTCTCTGTACCACTTCCGTGATAATTTACTGTATATCAACAAATCTAGCATATTGTCCATTCCTGCCATCGGTGCACTCATTTTATTATAAACTCAGGATTGTAAGCTCCTGGTGAACACATGGCCCTACTTAATTTTCTTTCGTATCCTGTGTTGGCCCAAATGCAGAGCTTTTGGTCTAGTGTAGTGATGACCAGATATTTGCTGAATAAATCATGTCTAGCTCTGAGTTCTATTGCCCAGCTACGCCCTGGGGCGCTGCGTCCTAGCACACTGCTTCCAGGTGGCAAGCAGGGCTGAATTGGAGGAGGCTTTCAGCTTATCCTCACCCTTTCATCTTGTGAAGATAATGATACATGTTGCAGAGGGCGCCTCAACCCTTGAAACGTCTATTTTAGTTTCTCAGGTAGGACTTCTGTCAGTGTCCATTGGAGATCCATGAACCAAAGTTCTTTACACCATTTTGGAGATGGAGACAACGTTTCCTTAAGGCCGGGGAGGGGGTCGTCTAACCAAAGCCCGAGTGTCTGACGGCTGAATGGTTTTACTGGTTTAGTTTTACTGGTTGAGTTTTACTGGTTGAGTTTTCTAACGTTTTACTGGTTGAGTTTTCTAACGTTCACACTATTCCTCTCCCATGAAGCTAGCTCTTACCTAGCTATGGCAAACTAGAAAGATAGCTCGGGGAAAGGGAGACGCTGTATCTAGATGACGAGTGCACATTCTGGACCTAGACAGATTCAGGTTCAAATTCTCCTCTATCCCTTACTAGCTGTGTGACCACGGGTAGACTACAAATCTCTCCATGCTTCCAATTCTCGCATCTCTAAAGCAGAAATAATCTGGTACCAACTTCATGGAGTTTTGGTGAAGATTTAATGAGACAGTTTATGTAAAGAGTGCTATGTGCAAAGGCAATTATTATTGACCATTATCTTGGTCAATTTTAGGTAGGGCAAAGGGTTAAGAATGGAAGTTTATGGAATGTCAGTCATGTTTCAGCCTCTGCTCCAAGCTATCTATAGAATGCTTCATCTGAATTTTTGTTTTCTTGTCCTACAGGTTTTCATAAAAGCCATCCTCTTTGGGAATGTAAACATTCTGTGCCATTGAAATAACATTTTTGGGGGGGCAAAAGTGCTCTCTTTCATTAAAGACTGCCTTGTTTTAGTATTCTCCACTTACTTCCTGCTTGAGAATTCTTATATTAAATTAAAAAATTAAATTTAAATTGGAATACATTGGCACTGATGTCAACAGATTTCTTTCACTTTCTAGAACTGTATGTGATACATGAAAGAGAATTCTATCCTAGGACAGAGGCACATGACTCAGAGCTGTTTTCCATTTTGAATTTCAGTTTCCCTCTCCTGTGTATGATACTCATTCACTTCTGCTTAGAAATATTTTTTCTTAACAGTTTCAGAGGTTTACAAAACACTGGGAGGCTTAAAAGTTGGACACACTTTGTGCAGGACCAGCAGATGACCTACCATTCTAGAGATGAGCTCATGGTGAGAAAAGGAACCGACAGAAACAAAGCATGACTCTTTCTTACAGGAAAGAAAGGGTAGTTGTGAGGCTGCTCATTGTTCTAAGCAGTTAGGTGTGGAAAGGCAGAAGGGAAATTGGAGTGTGCTGTGCTCATCTGATAAACAGCTCGCTGTATCAGCGTGCCAAATGCAAGGCATTGCCTGGGATACTTCAACGACGGTAACTAGCCTACACGGTCCATTCATTGGAAGTAAAACTTTTCTTTCAGAAAAACCACAGTGACTTCCATTTAGTAACTTTGCCATGGACATTTTACGAATGATTTTCAATTCAGAAAAACTAAAAGAAGCACCAACAAAAATATGATTTTAGCAGACACTGCATAAGGTTGACGACCCAAAGTTGAATCAGACATAGACATTGCTCCACAAAAGCTTGCAATCTGGGGGTGGGAGGGTCACATTTCCCCCAAGTTTAGTGGGATAATTGCTTTCATAAGATACAAATAAAGATTTATATCCTAGGCATATATGCAAACTGTTCCATGACGACAGGGAAATCTTCTGGGGGAAAGGACTCCAAGTTCCCCAATGACAGAAAAGGTGTGGTGTTAATCTTGTATCCTATTGGCGAAGGCCTCCAAAAACGATCCTTGGACCGGGGCGCCTGGGTGGCTCAGTCGGCGAAGCATCTGACTTAGGATTTTGACTCAGGTCATGATGTCAGGGTGGAGAGACTGAGCCCCGCATTGGGCTCCGCACTCATCGTGGACTCTGCTTGAGGTGCTCTCTCCATCCTCCCTCTGCCCCTCCCCCAATCATTCACACTCAAATAAATAAATCTTAAAAAAGAAAGAAAGAAATGATTTTTTTTAACTGAAGTGAACACTGTCAATAAAGAAGGACTAGAGATTCAGGTACACGAGATTAAGGTTAAAGTAAGATTTTGGTGCCTCCTTCCAATTAGCATTCTTCCTCATGAGATAAGTGTTAGCAAAACTATATTAAGTGCTCGATAAGCATCTTCTCAACAGTTCTGTGAATACATGTTTTAGGTTCTATTTTAAAGAATAGGAGGGGAACCTAGCTGGCTCCATTGGTGGAACACACGACTCTTGATCTCTGAGACTGTGAATTTGAGCCCCATGTTGGGTGTAGAGATTGCTTAAAAATAAAATCCTAAAGGGACACCTGGGTGGCTCAGTCAGTTAATCATCTGCCTTTAGCTCAGGTCATGATCTCAGGGTCCTGGGATCGAGCCCCGCATCGGGCTCTCTGCTCAGCAGGGAGCCTGCTTCCTCCTCTCTCTGTCTGCCTTTCTGCCTACTTGTGGTCTCTCTCTCTATCAAACAAATAATTAAAAAAATTTTTTTTAAATCTTGAAAAGAGAGAGAGAGAGAGAGAGAGAATAAGGAAATGGGTTCCAGAGAAGGGAATACCGTGATTATTAAGCTCAGACTGTCCATCACATCCCACTCCTACAAATTTAATTTACTCTCCTTCCTGATTCTAGCTACCACGGAAGACTTTTGCAGACCTTATATTAGAAGCAACCTCTTGTTACCCCAGACTGCATATATACTTAAATTGTTTGAGGAGAGTTAAATTTAGGTTTTTAAAACTTCAGACATAATTGACACATAACCTTACATCAGTTTCAGGTGTAGAGCGTAATGACTGGATACTCGCCTACATTGTGAAATGATCACCAGAGTACAGCTAGTTAACACCTGAGGCTACACAGGGATACAGTGTTTTCTCTTGGGATGAGCTGTCCTAGTAACTTTCACATATATAGTACTGCGTAATTAACTATAGTGGCCATGCTGTATGTGCCATGCCCAAGACTTTATTTATTTTATAACTGTACATTCTGGCCGTCTTTCTTTTAGCTTTATTTTCAGTTTCAATAAGACTGTGTTTTTTAATTTCTCATTTTTAACTTTGAAACATTGAACCGTAAACAGGAAATAACATGATATACATGATTTTGAGTTCGGATCCTTCTTCCTGAAATATATCCATTCATTGCTCTTTTAGCAAGTTTGTGGAAGTGGTAAACTCAGTCTTTGAGGATGTTTGTAGTTTTTCTTCACTCTGGTACGACTGTGTGGATAGGACTGAATTCTCGGATAACGTTGACTCTGTTCTCTCAAAATGAAAGTAGCCTTGTGAGTGCCTAGAGTCACACACCCTAGCACGTGAAGGAAGCATCTCCAAACATTGGGGTCAGCATGCTTATTTAAGGAGGCATGTAAAATGAATTTAGTGACCACATTGTGTCTTGCCCTTTGAGTCATTTACTAAAGCACTTGTTACAGAGTTGTCTCTCATGTTTTCCTCCTTTTCCCTGGCTCTTACATTACTAACTTACAGACATTCATAAGTTGAATGATTTATTTTAGACACAAGCAGACCTCTTCCTTAGGGAAAGGTCAAAACGAAATTTCCAGTTAAGTCTTGTGAGAAGAGAGAATGGTGTGGCAGAAAAGACACCGAACTTGGCCCAGGAGGACCCCTGTTTTGATATTTTAATGCACTGATGTTATATATTTCTAGAGGTTAAAATCTGACAAATGCTAACTTCCACAGTAAGGAGGAACGACTGGCAAGTCCACAGATGATGGCTTTGTGTACACTTTTAGATCAACTGGTCCTTGGGGTCTGAGCTTAAGCCAATAAGAAAAGATGTACATCATCCTTCTCCTTACACATCCGTGGGCATGTGGGACATTGGCGTGGCCCTTTCACCCCTCACCTCTTCTCTTTTATTTATACTCTCTAATTTCCATATGAAATAGTCACGAAAAAATCAAGAGTCTGGGCTGGTCAAGGCCAAGGGCTGAGGAGGCTTTGGAGTCTGTCTACCGCATACAGCCAAGACTGGACTTAGCCCAGAAACATGAGGGTGTCTTAAAGAAAATGGAAGTGCGTAAATGTGAACCAAAAGATCTCTCCTGCCAAGCTCTGAAGCCCTTTGGGTCCAGGCTGCATTGCTGTAGGATTCCACCGGAATGAGTACTGTGGTGGAGGTGGGGAGGGGTGGGGACAGAAAAGCCATCTGGAGGACACGGTTGCCTAGAGGCACTGGCAGAGCCTACGGTGATGTCAGCATCCGCATGAAGCTTGATCACACCTGTGTGCCTCTCTCTTTATCTTGGCACCTGAGCTGAGAACTGCTGGCAGAGGTGGGTAGTCTGACTACATCGATAGTCATGGGACAAAGCCTACCACGGCGTACACATCATTGGCTCTTTTGGCTCCCACGATCTCCAGCCTCAAGCACCAAGCGGTACATCTGAGCTTATTATGAGAGCAGCGAACACTAACCTTGGAGACAGTTCAACATATATAAGCAATTTTTAAAGCACCCTGAGTATTGAGGGATAGGATGACCGTGAAGGTGTGGATTGCCTACAAACCACGCCAGGAATGGATGGTGCATATTAATTTGGGCTGACAATCTAAATGTATTCTCATTTATTTAAATAAGCAGGCGGAGCCTAGGATATAAGGGTTATACTTCTGTAACCTACTTTCGTTATTTTTGGATCCAGGTGCCACATGTGGAGAGGGATCCAGAAATACATTTCAACGCCATTATCACCACGGTCCTGCCCCCACCATTGACCTCCATCTTTATCTCGCTGCTCTGGCTGAGTTCAGGAACCATGCAGAGGGACTGGTTGACCATATACACACGGAGCCTATTGAAGGGGAGTCCTTGGGGTGGCTGGTGAGATATAAGGATAGATCCCTTAGCTTTCTCTTTAATTTTCCAGACCCAAAGAAGAAGAACAGTACGCAGATTTCTATTAGTGTGACAGAGCATAAAGTTGCTCACTGTAATCATTCCTCCCCACCCCTTCCCCAGGTGTAGGACTGACCTGAACACAGCCCTTCCCTGCAATAATAAGTTTCCTAACCTTTGCTTATGCATGTAACCATGTCATTAAATTCATGCCAAAGGACTGGGAAAGGAATTAAGAGGCTATCCTTTATCTCCTCAACACACTTTTCCACTTTCCACTGACAGGAACCCATTATGACTGCACCTTGACCATGAACATGGTGGTAATGTCTGTCTAGAAGATGGAAGGAACCTGGTCTTTGGGGCTGAGCCAGGTATTTCCATGTGAAAGAGATAAAGTCCACCTTCTTCAAACTACTATTGGGTCTTTCATTAAAGTTGCTTAGCTCTACCCTAAATAATACACTTAGCTTTCATTACTGTGTCCAGGGGGGAAATTCCATTCTTACTGGAAGCTTCTGAATCCATTTGAATGTTTCGATCTGTCTCCAGTGCCTCCAAGTTCTTGGCTTTCATTTATGTCATGATTTTGATGCTACCTGCCTTTCTGTTCTTTTGTAAAGTTCTGACCTGAGCCAACAATAATTCATCTTTTTTTTTTTTTAAAGAGAGAGAAAAAGAAAAAGAGAGAGCACACGTATGCAAGCAGGGGGAGGAAAGCAGACTCCATGCTCAGTGGGCTCAATCCTACCACCCCGAGATCATGACTTGAGCCAAAACCAAGAGTCTGATGCTCAACTGACTGAGCCACCCAGATGCCCCCAGTAATTCATCTTAAAATGTGAATTAAGCAAGAAGAGATTTTGCAGTGAAGGTAGAAATTGGGATGATGGTCCAGACTGTGGAGAAAATAAAAAACTCCCCCTGAAGCCAGCCAGGCTGTCCAGATTAGATAAAACCCAGCATTCACCTCCTGTGGTGTCCTTAGAATGGTAACAGCTTGGAAGTAAGTTTTCATTCCCAAGAGCTGACTGTCCACCATGCAGTCTGGTCTATAGCACACTCTGTTCTTTAGGAAGGATGGAAACACTTGGCTTAATTAAAGCTTCATCTAGTTTCAGAATCAAAACTCAATGCAGATTCATTTCCCCTGAGTCGGCTCACACAAAAAATATGGACTTACCAGGCATCATTAAACTAAAACAAGATGTATTGTCCTGTAGCCAAATACCAGACGCTCTGTGGAGGGAAAGGAAGGGTTTCAAGCCCTGGGAGTGTTGAGTCTCCTTTGGTCCAAGGAGGGACAGTGATTCTGTCTGTAGGTTCTTCAGCCTTCAGCACGATAGAAAGAACAGTCTAGACCCAGAGCAAAGAACACAGAGCTCCCTTTTATGGGACTAACTGGGTGTAGTTGTGGATCTTTCCAGAACACTGAGGCCTTCGAGCGCTAGGCTACACCAACTCAAATAGCACACCGGTGCTCTCAAAGAATAAAACCGAACACCACTCCTACTTTTGCTTAAAGTTACTCCTTATCCCTAAATGAAATCCCTGCATGATAACATATTCTATTACTTCCCATTTAAGTTGAGGCCTGTAGGCTTGAAGTCATTCAGTGACACACTGGTGACCATCTGGTGATGAAAAGAAATTTTATTACAAGCTAGTGGTTGCTGGGAGGACCTAGCATTCATAAAATGGGATTTCTATAGGTTGATGGGAAGCAGATGCTCCCATGATCATAAAGAACGATCCAAAAAATTATTTATTGATTACAAAACTTAAAATGTACCTTTATGATGGAGAGCTCTGGGGAACCCCCCTTAGTGGAAGGTTCAAATTTGGCATTCCAAAAGGCAAAACCATCTGTCATAACGTGCCTTCGTAAATATGTAATATTTCCGCCAGAAAAGTATAGCTCAAGTGTAATCATGAGGAAGAGCCAGAGAAATTCAGAATGGAAGACATTCTATAAGGAAGTTCGTGTGGATCTCAAAGACAGGAACAAAAATCCATGTCATGAAAAGAATAGCTTTAGAGCAACTGTGTAGATCGAAGAGACATAATAAATCCAAAGTATGAACACTGACTGAATCTTAAATTTAAAATACAAAGCAATAGTTATAAATTTGAGGGGAAGCAATTCTGGGCCAAGAAACGGGGAATATTAGAGGAGTGCCTCAGTGATGCAGCTGGTTAAGCATCTGCCTTTGGCTCAGGTCATGATCTCAAGGTCTTGGGATCAAGTCCCGCATTGTGGGGGCGGGGGGGCTGCTCAGCAGGGAGTCTGGTTCTCCCTCTGCCCCAGCCCCCTCCCACTTGTGTGCACATTCTCTCTCTCTCTCTGTCTTCTCTGTGTCTCAAATAAATAAAATCTTTTAAAAAAAATACAGTTATAAATGATATGAAACTAATTTAGGTGAGTTAGTGAGAATGTGGTTCTATAGAACAATGTCCTTATTCTTAGGGATGCGTATAGCAGCTTTTTGACAGTAAACAGAATGGAATCTGAAACTCAAGCTGTCCAACAACGAAGGGGTTTGTGTGTGTGCATGCACATGTGTGTGCCTGGGTACGTGTAGAGAGGGAGGAATTAGAAAAGCAGGAAACATTTGTTGAATCTAGGTAAAATGCATATGGGAGTTTATTGTTGCATTTTTTAATTTTTTAATTTTTAATTTTTTAATTAAAAAAAAATTAAAAGTTGGTGAAAACACACAAGGATCTGGAAATTGATCCTCTTTAGTCTTTGTGAAGGTTTAAGCACCCCCCAGAGGGACATAGTCGCTCTGTCACCCACACTTCTGACTCCTTGCCTTTTGCCTTTATAATGCCCTGGAGACTGAGCTCTTTCCTTCTGGCTCTCAAGACGCTTAGAATTTACCTTCTGCTCACGCCAATGTTCGCAGACCCAGTTCCTGGAGAGAATGGAGGAAGGGTGCCTAGGAAACAGGGCAGTTTGCTCATGAAAATATGTTATCAGAAAGGGTACAGAGGCATCTGGCAAGTGAGTTTGAACCTAAAAACCCAGCTTTAGCCAAGAGGTAGAGAAGGTGAATTCCTGGTCTCTTCCTTCCAGACACTTTCTCCTGCCATTTCAGCATTCCCTCAGCAAATGTTCTCATTTCCTGGCTTGGTATTTCCCACCACTGTTTCTGAGCCCCCACCATGCCCCAGGCAGCACACTGGCATTATGGGAATACGTGAGATGACCCATGTCCTCAAGCCATAACCTCACCTATTCTGAGTTTCCTATCCCACTGAGTAAAAGAAATAAGGTAAAACTTCTTGAGTTACCCCTGAGGTCAGGTGGAGACAGGTGGAAACTAATTCTAAATCCAGTGGCATCCTCTGAGGTATTGTTGTGGGGTGGGGGATGGAGGCTGGCTTCAAGCACAGCCCAGAGAGATTTCTGATCATACAGTGCCCACTGTTCCCTCTGCTCCTGTGTTATAGGCAAGATAAGAACACTGGGCCAAGATAACAGAACCCAGTGTCCTGATACTGAGATAAGGAAGAGACCAAAAGCTCTGGGAAGAAAGGTTATCTCTTCAGAGAGCAGGAGGGATTTCCATATAAGCAAAGTCTGTGGACCAAAAGACCAGGTGAGTTGCTCCAGGCCTGGCATGGAGGTGACCATGAGCTCCAAGGCCCATGGCCAGGGAAGTCAGCTTGCCTAATTCCCAAGGCATCCTTGTGTTCCATGGAATGAAACAGAATAGGAGGGCAGCTTGAGTTGAACTGTTAGTAACCTTGGGGAAGATAGTGTTTATATGAGTCACATGGACATGAGCCAAGAACATGAAATGCATTTCCAGCTAAAAGTCTTTTTCCAGAGATAATGATGGTTATATATTATTAAGTGACCATTAGAGGCCAGGTGTAAATTCTGAATATTTCACTCATCCTTTCCATAAAGTACACAAAAGTGAGTCTCATTATCCCATTTTACCCAAGATGGCGGGAGCTTAGGGAAATGAAGTAATTTCCCACATCAAACACCCTGAAAATTATGGAGCTAATACAAAGAACCCACATTGTGGTCATGACAGCAATGTTGTTCTTTGAGTTGATCCTTTATTTGCTCAGCATTTGGTTACCATTTAGTTGTGAGAGCACAAAAATTATTAACTTACAAGCAATCCAAAATATTACCACACCCTCCTCAAACTTACCCACTAACGGGTTTTGTCTCTTCCTGTTCCTTCTCCTCAGATCAAGGAAGTGGGCAGATGCATATGCTTGTTTGGATTTGGGAGAAATTGTTCTAAGAGTTTAGAGAAAGGGAAACAGGAGGATCTGTGGCATGACGGGGAACTGGATGTGGGAGGAAGTGAGAGTCACCCTCGGGGGATTTGGAAGAGTCACTTTTATCCACTTTTGTTCCTACAGGAACCAGAGAAAACAGGCTAGGCACTGCTCCTCCCCAGGAAAGAAAGTTCTGGAGCAGGAGACTGCAAACATCCCAGGCTACACAGAGCAGAAAGGTCCCCAAAGGAAATGTGACCTTCATGGACCTTCACAGACGTTAGTGAGACTAAAAAATCCTAATACACTTGGTGAGATTAGATTTCCGGTAAAAAATGGCAAAATGACAAATTTGTGTCCAGACCAAAAGTGCCTGGGCCTCTTGTCAACACAGAGACAAAGGGCGATGAGGAAATTCGATTAAAAATTTATAGACATTGTTAGAAGGGTGCTGGGTTAACTTGGATGTAGACATTGGGGATTGGAGTCAAGTTTTTACAAAGACCCAAAGCTAGAGAAGTCTCACATGGGAATCTGGGTTATCTTTTGGAATCACAACTGATATTATACAGAGCCTCTTGCTTGCCCTCCCTCTGAGGACAGCAGTTCATCCCTGGGAACTCCGTCAGGTGGACACGTCCATGGAGACAGGGAAACTGTTGGACGTACCTCTGCCACGATGGTTGGCAGAATGGTGTGGAGCTTCCAGGTGTCACGGTGGCCAATTCAGACAATGAGCCAAACTGAAAGTTGCGATCAAGGCTTTCATCACCTATTGTGACAGCACAAGCAAGAGTCCTCCAAGAGAAGCACCAGCTCCCTCTTTCACTTTCCATGTTTTCCCGTCAAACAGCCTTGTGGGGAGATCAGATGACATGGCACGCACTGCAGATGGGAAAAGCCATCTTGGTGCTGATGGATCCCAGACTAAAGGTTCCTGCCTCTTTAGGACTCAAAGATAGGAAAATGAGAAGGGACAGGAGTGAGAAAGTACTGAGTAAGAGTGGAAAAAGTGCCTTGGTCAAGACCCCGGACCAAAGAGGTCAGTGCCTCAGCTGGGACCCCCTGAGGACACCAACAGAATGGAAAGTGAGATGGGGAAGGTGGAAAAGCCAATCTAAGGTAACTTAAAAGCAAGTGATTGCTGGAGTGACCTGGAGATCAATCCCAGTGGGGAGCCTTTGAGAAACTGCAGAGAACACACATCAGAATTGTCCAAAGAGGGGCAAGAATTCTTTTCTTCCTCAGGAGTGGAGGATAATTCCTGAGACCTCACTCCCCAGTTCTTGCTGCCTTTCCTAAGCACAGACTGAATATAAGGGGGACGGAGGCTCCCAGGTGGAACGTTGCAGTAAACCATCACCCTGAATGGACACTGTCCGCAGGAGTCATTTGCCGTGAGCCAGATCCAAATAGCACCTACTCTAGGGAACTTGGCCTTGAAGATGGAAAAGCAAAGGCAATTACCCTGCGCCTTGTCGAATCGGGTCTTTAAGAATTATAAATCATCGAAAAGGTGTAAAAGACTGTGCCTTTTTGAGAAAATCTGGTAGCTTCTCAGAGGTTGTGGATGGAGCTTATGGTTTCTGGGACTCGTATGTCAGGGGGCTGGCCGCACATCCACAGGAAGGGGAAGGATTTTATACAATTCTCAAGCCTTCTACAAAGTGCTTAGGAGTGCGGTTTGGGACATCAGACCCCCATGGGGCTCAAATGAGTATTTGGCCCTCTATGTTTCCACTAATTTTACTGTGGCTAAAAATAATTCAAGAGGAAGAAGGGACGAAAGATGAAACAACGTCAGAGAACAACATCAAAGAGGGAAGTCAAGTTTGGAGATGGCAATCCAGGCCAAGATATGAAGCTCACGTGGGTGTGACTCAGCTCATTGAGTTAGAGTACCCCACCAACTCTAGAGTACCCCACCTACTCCAGAGTACCCCACCTACTCTAGAGTCCTAGAGATACAAGATGGACACCATACTTTTGGTCATGGAATTTCTCAGGTAAGTTGGACCTTATGTCTTCTGATTTGCTTCCAAATGTAATTTAAGTTGTCCTCCCAGAGAGATGGGAGGAAGAGCCGTGTACCCATCTTTGGTGGGGACGTAGGGCACAGTTTTTTTGTTTTTTTGGTTTTTTTTTTTTAAAGGACAAGTGACAAAGTACACTGTGAGGTAGAAACAACCCATCTCTTCTTGCTGTTGAAGGGATTTGTTTTGGAGGCAGGTTGTACCTGTGGAGGAAGCCGTCTTATTGTCCCTCACAAATAGATGATCATGAGAGGCTACAGAGGCTGGAGTGACAGGCTGTGTGGCCCCTTAAGGGGACCTGAGGTGGGAGGACCCCCGCTGAAGGTGCTTCTTCTTAGGTGGGAAGATCAGCAACCCAGGGCAGCACCTTGGCTTTGAGGAAATGTGGTGGAAGAAATTTAACCTACCTTTACAGCACTTGGGAACAGATTCTGCCTCAATCGATGTCCATCCTCCACACATACAGCCCTCACCCTCACCACCCCTACTAGAGGGCGCTGGGGTCACCCGCCCCTCGTTTGCCTGGGTTAGAACAGTGGTGGTCCAGTCTAGGAAGCAGAAGAGATACTGTCCAGGTATTTAAGCTACCAGGCTGGGTAAGAAAACTCCTCCAGAGTCTCTGCAGGCACAGAAGCCCCATAGTACTTCTCAGCTTTAAATTCATAATTGTTCTCAGAGATGGGTAGACCAGAAGCTTAGGTCTTGAGGATGCCCCAGATTTACGGTTGGTTATTTTTCTCCCCAGGCTACATCATGATAGAGGTATCACCAAGCCTGTGGAGCTGGAATACCCAAATTGGGCAAGAAGATGAGATTAGTGGACTTTCAAGCTGAAAGGCAATTTTCTGTCAACCTGGTTCCTTCCCCTTGGATCATCCCATAATTCACCTCCAGAGGTTTCACATGCAAATGGGAATCAGAAGCATCCATATAAAAAAAAAAAAAAAAAGCAGTTGAGTATTGCTGGTACTATTTGGAAAATAGTCTTCTTTCCAGATGGGAAAAGGTAGAGATTGGTCCATACCTTTGTGTGGGTGATGAAAGGTGCCTCCAGGTGTGGGCAACTGCTTCTATAAATGACCCCAGTTCCTTTTATTTGATTACTTTTAAGAAATTTAAATTTATTAAAATTAAAATTTAGGGGCGCCTGGGTGGCTCAGTGGGTTAAGCCGCTGCCTTCAGCTCAGGTCATGATCCCAGGGTCCTGGGATCGAGCCCCGCGTCGGGCTCTCTGCTCAGCAGGGAGCCTGCTTCCTCCTCTCTCTCTGCCTGCCTCTCTGCCTGCTTGTGATCTCTCTCTGTCAAATAAATAAATAAAATCTTTTTAAAAAATTAAAATTTAATTTTAATTAAATTTAAAATTACATTTAAAAAATTTATTTAATTTTATTTTTTTCATTTTTTAAAAATTTAAATTCAATTAATTAACATAGGATGTAGTATTGGTTTCAGAGGTAGAGGTCAGGGGTTCATCAGTCTTATGTAACATGCAGTGCTCATTACATCACACACCCTCCTTAATGTCCATCACCCCACCCCCTCACCCCCCATTCCTCCAGCAACCCTCAGTTTGTTCCTATGACTGAATCTCTTATGGTTTATCTCCCTCTCTGATTTCATCTTGTTTTAGTTTTTCCTCTCTTCCCCTATGATCCTCTGTTTTATTTCTTAAATTCCACAGATGAGTGAGATCATATGATAATTGTCTTTCTCTGACTGACTTATTTCACTCAGCGTAATAGCCTCTAGTTCCATCCATGTTATTGCAAATGGTAAGATTTCAATTTTGATGGCTGCATAGTATATATATATATATATATATACTGCATAGTGTGTGTGTGTGTGTGTATCTATCTCACATCTTCTTTATCCCTTCATCTTTTGATGGACATTGGGGCTCTTTCCATGGTTTGGTAATTGTAGACATTGTCTCTATAAACATTGGGGTACAGGTGCCCCTTTGGGTCCCTGCATCTGTATCTTGCCTCAATTTTGAGAAGTATATCCTGATGACCTATATTTAGTTGAAAAATCATTTGTTCCATTCTTGAGAATTAAGGTGAAAGTTCACATTTTTCTCATTAAACAACAACAACAAAAATTCCCAGTACAGAGGAAGTCAGTACTAAGAAAGTGTTTTGTTCCACTTTTTCTAGTCCATTTTTTCCCTGGAACTGGAGAATTGGAGGGGCTGTAACCAGGAAACTGGATATCAAACTAACTGTACTAATACATGAATCCAAATTGAGGTACTGAATGGAATGTTTGACTTTTAGAAACGGAATCATGGCTGCCCACCTGGTGGTGGTCTCTCTCTCTGAGACTCTTTTTTCTTCCTTTTTTTTTTTTTTATCTCACGCATTTTTTAAATTGAAGTATAACTAACTAACATACAGAGTTAGACTGGTTTCAGATATACAGTTTAACGATTCAACAATTTTGTGCTTTTCTCAGCGCTCATCACGGCAAGTGGACCCTTAATCCCCTCTGTCTGTTACACACGCCCCCATCCACCTGCCCTCTGGCCACCATTGTTTTCTGTATTTAAGAGTCTGGGGGTTTTTATTTGTCTGTTTTGACTTTTCTGTTCTTTTGTTTCTTTTGTTTTGTCTCTTAAACTTGTGTTTGAGTGAAATTACATGGTATTTGTCTTTCTCTGTCTGATTCATACCACTTAGCATAAACCCTCTGGCTCCATGTCTTTGCAAATGGCAAGATTTCATTCTTTCTTATGGCCAAGTAATATTTCATTGTGTGTGTGTGTGTACCCTAGCTTTGTTATCCGTTCATCTGTCAATGGGCACGAGGATTATTTTATTTTAAATTTCTTCCCATTTTGTCATTTAGTCCCATAGTCCATGAATCTTTATTAATAACCCCCGGTAGGGGCATCTGGGTGGCTCAGGCATTAAGCGTCTGCCTTTGGCTCAGGTCATGATCCCGGGGTCCTGGGATCGAGCCTCACATTGGGCTCCTTGCTCAGCGGGAAGTCTGCTTCTCCCTCTCCTATTCCCCATGATTGTGTTCCCTCTCAGTGTCTCTCTCTCTGTCAAATAAATAAAATCTTTAAAAAAAAAAAAGCCTACCTCTTCTAGAAACTGGAAGTGGGGTGGTCATCCAGAGTTGATTGCCTTGTGATTTCCTGAAAGCTCTGTGACTCTTCCCACCACATGGACAACACTCTCCTCCTTCAGGATGCTTCCACATTGCACCCATCTGTTTCCTCTCCACACATTCACTTCTCACATAACAGCAGCCACTCCATATCTCACCCCTCAAACTCCGCCACAACGTCCAGACCCAACTTTGGTTGCACTTCCTGCACAAAGCCTTCTTCCTTCACTCTGTAGTCCAGTGTTGGTCCTTCCCCTTCTCAACCTTTCCAAGGTAGCTCCTCTCAGTTGCTTTGGCAAGTGCTTGAGCCCCTCCAGTTGTCCATGGGAAGTTGTCCATATCGTGTTCTAATTGTACTGGGACATAATATCACAGGACTCTCACGCTAGATGACAAAACCCATGAAAGCAGGAACCAGGCTGCATCTCTTTCTGCCAGAGCCTTGGTACTCAGCCTTTCATTGGCTCGCTCCCTTCAGCCTTCAGTCTACGAGCAGTCAGGGAGCCCCAGCTGTGGGTGGGACTCGATTGGCCAGACCCTGAGAGGCAAAGAAAGATGGAAGCCGTTGGCGTCAAGAACTCTCAGCCGTGGGCCAAGCAGCAGACTGAATGGATGGCCATAATGGAGGGATTAACAAAAGCCAAGCAGAGCCAAGGCGCACAGCAAACACTATCTCTGGGATAGCTGATCCGACTCGATTCCACTGTACAGAAGCAAAGCTTCCTCCTATGAGCCGCTGACATTCATCTTGCCTTCATGTCTATTTGCCAAAATCGTTACCTGCCTTGAGCTATCTCTGCCTGACAGTGTGTTACATTTTCCTTCCAACACTGACCTCACATTCCACATTAGAGCATCCGAAGGGCTCACAACAGCCAATAACAAAGGTAAAACACAAATGCCCTCCATCTGGACTCCACCCAAACCTGCCAAATCAGAGTCTATGGGAATGTGACCCCAGCATGGGTCACTGTTACTTCTTTTCTCATTTCACTTGTTCATGGGAAAGTCCTTGATGGCATCTTCTTCCAGTAGAGGGCTGCTTTGTCTACACTGATAATCTGTTGGTCTGTGTAGGCGCCTTCCTGAACGATCTCAGCTCCACCTCCCGGAGAGCTTGCTGCCGCTTCTCCATCAGCACCTGCCGCCTCACCGGGCCCTCTGAGGTGAGGGAGGCGGCCTCTCTGCTTACACCTCCTGCACCGACCTCTGCAGGTTTTCAGCTTTTCTCCTGCAGCCTCCTCACCTCCATCAGCCTCCACAGAATCGAAGAGAGTCAGGGCCTTGCTCTGCATTAGGCTTTGGCTGAAGGGGATGCAGTGGCCAGTTTGACCTTCTAAGGCAGACCACTGACACTTTCCCCGTATTGGCAATAGGGCTGTTATGCTATTTTATCATCTCTGTGTTCACGGAATAGCACTTCTAATTTCCTTCAAGAGCTTATCTTTTGCATTCACAGTGTGGCTAACTGTTTGGCACAAGATACCTAGATTTTGGCCTATCTCAGCTTTCATCATGCCTTTCTCATGAAGCTGAATCATTTCTACCTTTGGACTTAAAGTGACGGGTGCATAACCCTTCCTTTTGCTTGAACACTTAAGGGCCATTGTAGGGGTATGAACTGGCTGAATTTCAATTTTGTTGTGTCTCAGGAAGTAAGGAGGCCCGAGAAGGAAGCAGATAGGAATGGCTGGTCGGTAAAGCTGTCAGGACACGCACCTTGACACTGGGAGAAGGAAGAGGAAAATGAAGGGGGGGAAACAAGATGGGCAGATGTGGACTCCGGGAAACAAACTAAGGGTTTTAGGGGGCGGGGGTGGGGGGATGGGTGAGCCTGGTGATGGGTATTAAGGAGGGCACGGATTGCAGGGAGCACTGGGTGTTATACGCAAACAATGAAATCATGGAACTATGTCAAAAACTAATGATGTACTGTATGGGGACTAACATAACCTAATTAAAAAACAAAAAAGAACACGCACCTTGAATAAGCTTGGTTTGTGGTGTCCCCCCAAATGACAACAATAACATCAAAGACTGCTGATCCACAGATCACCATAACAGACCAAATGCAGTGAAAAACTTTGAAATAGTGTGTGAATTACCAAAATGTGATGCAGAGATGGGGCGTGAGCACATGGTCTTGGGAAAACGGTGGGGATAGACTCGCTCGACACAAGGTTTGCAGCAAAACTTCCATTTGTAGAAAAGGCAGTATCCATGCAGGGCAAGAAAGCAAAGATCAATAAAAAGACATTTGCCTCTACAGATATCTGTTGAATGAATCAGGGAACTCAGAGTGACATTAATATGAACACACATAGATAGACGTCAGTATGTTATCTATGACGGCTCATGGGTAGATGCTAGTTTCAAACCACAGGTCCCAAACTTTGCTGTACATCAGAATCATCTGGGGATGCCCACATGAAACCCTGTGTCAGGGAAGGCACGATGTGTGGGCGTGACAAAGAAAAACCTGTATTTTCTCAGGATTCCCAAGTGATTCCAAAGTGTAGCCAAATTTGAGAACGACCCTCCCAGAAGCTGTTTAGTGCGGCTGATGAGTGTCTAGAGGACGACCGCTCATATTAAGTAAAGATCTTTGTAACATATACTATAAAGTAAATACAGTGCTTGGGTTTCTAAAAGAACACGTTTATGTACGTACTTTAAGGAACCAGTCTTTTTTTTTTTAAGATTTTATTATTTGACAGAGAGAGAAAGAGATCAAAAGTAGGCAGACAGGCAGGCAGAGAAAGAGGGAGAAGGAGGCTCCCTGCTGAGCAAGGATCCCGATGCAGGGCTCCATCCCAGGAACCTGAGATCATGACCTGAGCGGAAGGCAGAGGCTTAACCCACTGAGCCACCCAGGCGCTCTAAGGAACCAGTCTTACAGCTATCTGTGTCCGTACTGAGTTAATTATAAATGTTGTGAAGGGTAATTCCAAAGGAGTGAATGATTTAAAAGCCTGTGGTGTGCACTGTGTGAACTTGACTGTGGCCTGATGCCTGACATTCCAGAGGCTAGGACTCCAAAGAGTTTATCTGTTAGTGGGAAATACCATCTAACAACAGGAACCGAAGCCCAGAAAGTGCAAGGAGGGTGAAGCCCACCTAGGAAAAGAAAAGGTAACAGTCGAAAGAATAGAAAAATCAGCTCATGGGACAAAAATTGTGGATTGCTGGTAGTCCTAGGAATTTAATAGTAGGATATAAGGTGAAACATTATGCTCTATTTTGTGACAGAAACCCCAGGACATGGTACTAATAGAAGCAAAAAAAAAAAAAAAAAAGTGATGGGAGGGGGACACGTGGGCGCAGTCCCTATTAGCAGTAATGGTCATCTGCTATTACTATGCCCACACGCCCCAATGTTCTCTGTGTGTTCTCATGATTCATCTCTCTCTAGCAACTCTGTAAAGTAAGTAAGATTGTTTCCACTTGCCAGATGATGAAACAGAGGCTCAAAGAGTTTCATTTCCTAAGGTAATAAAATCGGAGCCAGGATTCAATTCAGATCTGGGTCTGCGGTTCCCATCCTGTGCATCACACGGAACCGTGGGAGCCAGTCCCTCCCCTGCACTCTCGCTGCTGCCCGTAGCTTATCTTTAAGAGAACAGGATTGCCAGTTCCTTAGGTTCCTGAACCGATCCCAGGCCATCTGCCCCTGAGGTTGCCTGGGGCAGCTGGGTGGAGACCGGGAGAAATTTGATCTCCTACGCTTGAGGAAGCTGGAAAAGCTTAGGAAGATTTGCTAGCACAGATTTGGATAAATGACGGTAAAAGGAGCGTGTAAGGGCCTCTGACATCAGCTTCTCCCCCCCACCCCCCCGAAAGCAGCTTAGCCTTAGAATGATCCTCTGGAATCCAGAGAAGATATTTGTTCCCATATTTGCAGAAATACTTAAGGAGAGAGAAGACAGTGTGTAGACTGTCTCCTTGGACATTTTTAGAACTTCCGCCAGCCATGGCTAAGGGCAGGCTCTTGCTGGCCTGTTATGCCGAGCTCCTGTGACTCATGGCTATGTCCTCGCTGTCCTTCCAGCTGCTCCCCCTGCATCCCTGGCTTGCATCACTAGCTTTCCTCACTCGCGACTCAGCCCCCACTCCACTTTCTGAAGATTGCGTCACACGAGTGGCTTATGGGCGAGGCAGCATTTCACTGAGGCAGGTCCAGGGCAGAAACTTGTGTGCCACTATGACCACAGTCTCCTCTTCCTTCAGTTCTATGGCTCTCAAGACACCACTTTCACTGCCTTTTCTCTCCATGTGCTCCCCCCTCTCCTGGCTTGACTTCTGTGTGCCTGCAGGCTGTCCACGCACCCCGTCATGTTACCCCTGGACCCCCACATTAGAATCTCTCCACCCTGCCGTGTTCTTTCTCCACCTGAGCACCTGCCAGGGTCAAAACTCCGCACTATCCAACTGCCTGCATCTCTACTCCTACAATCTATTGTGGAAGCACACCCATGCTTGCACACGCGCACGCACACGCTATGCAAACTGACATGATTATAATTCCTTATATCTGATCTGAGCTGGATATTCACCACCACTTAACAGTCCTTTGTATTTGAGCCAGAGCTGTATATTAGGCATTATAGTATTACTCTGGAATCAGATGATATATTTTTTTGAAAAATCACTTCTCCTTTGTCATTGTCTTCAGATTTTCCTCTAACTGTTCCTTTGCCGGCACGAATGTGGTCTTGCCTTTCTTCTCCTGTCATTTAAAGGTTTCCCCAAAGTTCTGTTTTAATTCTCTCCACTTCCATTGTGTGCATTTTCTTATGCCTCCGTGATACCCACCATCATCTGCGACCAGCAGCTCTATTTTAATCTCTACGGCAAGTCTTAGTAGAGTTTTCAGTTAGAGCCTTCTACAAACCTACGCACCTGGCTTGAACCACGAAGGAAACAATACTCACCTCGCAGGTGTCTGGGGATATTGAGAGGATTGAAGGTGATGGCGTGCGTGGAGTGCAGCTTCTGAAAAAAGGAAGGGCTCCATAAATGAGAATTATTGCTCTGTTCTATATAGAGGTCAGATTCCCGGGCTTTCCGTAACACAGATAGCAGAGTGGTAGGTGTGATGTGGGAGACAGCTGACGTGGGTGGGGAAAGAGCCCTGCCTATTCACTGGACCTGGTAGGTTGTTTCTAGACCCCAGTTCTGACCATGAATGGGAAAATCTGACATGCATTGTCCTGTATGCATTTCATACCCAGCACAAGAGTCAGAAGGCATGTCTACTGTTTCCTTGATTTCCAGATAGTGCTTAGCCCGGATTTTGACTATGGATAGACAAGGAATTAGGAAGTATTGACAGTTGGGGTGCCTGGGTGGCTCAGTTGGTTAAAGCCCGTGCCTTTGGCTCAGGTCATGATCCCAGGGTCCCGGGATCAAGCCCTGCAATGGGCTCCTTGCTCAGCAGGGAGTCTGCTTCTCCCACTCCCTCTGGCTGCTGCTCCCCCTGCTTGTGCTTTCTCTCTTTCTCTGTCAAATAAGCAAAATCTTAAAAAAAAAAAAAAAAAGGAGTGTTGACAGTTGTACCTAGATAAAAAAACAAAAACAAAAACAAAAACTGTGGATGCCAAATATTTCAAATGATCACAACTGCCTGATGCTTAGTTATGATGTTTTCTTTTTTTTTTAATCAGGAACAAAATCACTACAGCTCCAGTGGGCAATGTTCAGCCCCCATTAGATACTAGGCGAGGAGTTTTAGAGAGGACTTTTTTCTCACTGTTTCTCGCTATGAATTTGCTCTTATAAATAGATAGGCAACCCTTTGACCACAAAAGGAGTTACACATGAATGCAATCAAAAAGAGCATCTGCTAAGAATCTCTTCTCCCTTCTCAGACAAATAGGCCTGATGAGGCCCGTGAGCTCTGGCTGGGATGCAATTTTATGCAAACCTGAGTTGGTGATCGTTTATCAAAAGGAGTGACCCAAAACATAGCCTCTCCATGGGATGGTAAAAAAAAACAACGTGGCAGAAATTCACTCCTAAGACTTTATTAAGGAACCCACCAGAGATGCATACAAGAATTTATGAGCATATCTGCATTCTTTTACAATAACAATATACTGGAAACAGGCAAATATCCACAAGTAGAACAGAGACTCAATCACTGGGGCAGCCATACAACCCACCGACAGAATTGCAACCAAATGTGTTCAAATGCTTACACGATTCTACACAGAAAACCAGGAAATGCCCTAAGTAATCTCATTATTTTCTTGGCAATGATGCTTTTTGCATACTACATGGACTACAAGAGAGTGTGACCATAAGTTTTATATGCACTAGGAAACCAGAAGATTCCTTTGATCCCTTGATGGAGGTGGTCTGAACCGAGCTCACAGCATCTCTGAGGTATGCCTGTATTTCAGATTATACTCAGGAACTGAAAAAGATAATGGGCCACAGGTAAGAGCCTTCTCTTAATGATTACAGTGGGTCTCATGCGCCTTAGTGAGGGGAGAAGATAGAGCTTGGAGGTTCATCAGTTGAGAATGGGAAACAGAATGCAGAGATTTTCCCAGTGCAAGTCATGTTATCCATGCAGATAAGCTAAATGGTCTTCTACCTCTTTCCATGCTTCCTATATACTGCCAATGTCTGCCATTCTGTGTCAGAGCACAAGAATTTAAAGATATGCTTGGGATTCACAAATGTGTTCTTGGATGTTTGTCCCTCTGGCTCTGTATCCAGCCCCCCTTTTGTGGCAGGATTGGGGGTTAGCTCTGATTTGGGATTATTGACTTTCAGCCATCCCCTACCACTCTCCAACCATTCATTTTTCCTTCTTGGTCTCAATGCCCCCAACTTCTTGATCTCAGATATCCTCTTTGGGTTTTCATGAAGAAGTCTTTTAGTGTCATGAACAAGTCTATCAATAATGATTTTGGGGGCTGGCCTGAAGCCACTCCTTGTGTGCTGTGTCCATGGGCAGTCCCCTGGGCAAAGGGAAGGCCCTGAGGTGGGGCTAGTTACAGACTGCCCAGTAGGTCCAGACCACAATCCTTTTCCAGCCCCGTGTGGGCAGCTTCTTGAGCACGTTGAAGGCCATGAACTGTACCCATGATCTGACTTTTGCATGTTAGCTGTTATTTCCAGAGAAAACTGGGCCTATGCCCATGGTTACAAACAACATGAGATTATGTCCATTTGGGGGAAAATTAAGTGATAGCTTGCACGCTCCTGAATACAGGCCAGTGGTTTGAGCCTCAGGGTTCTCTTTCATTGTTGTTCTAAGGAAAACTGGAGGAAATTATAAGTTCTCAGTTATTCTTTTATGGGCAAGAAAGTTACGATGCATATAAAAGTGTATCTCCAATATAAGGAAGTGACACTAATTCTAGGAAGAAGAGCAGGCCGTCTTCCTCCACTGTGCTACCTGACGCGTACATGCAGTGGAACTTCAGCATTCATGACCTTGACCTCTACAGTTTTCAGCCAGAGACAGGGACTGTCCGTGACACATACATAGTAATAAACATTTTGAATAATAAACTAGAGTCTGGCGCATTCCACAATCTGAACAGCTTAAGTATCCAACGGAAAATTCTCTCGTCAAAGGCGCAGGCTGATTCTATCTTGTTCACATCCAACACAATGTTTGACGGGCTTCATGTTGGCCGAGGGAAAAATATGAATGAATCAGACTTTTTTGCTTATTGGTCATAGCTGTGTGTAACTCTTGTCTGTTAATAGATGATCTGTTGCGAAAGTGGTCACGGGGTGAGAAATAAAACTTGATAAAGCCAATTAGCTTTTGTTGTAAAACTGCCTGGGAAACTGATGCTTCTCCTTGGAAGTAGGATGTTGTAGGAAGTCTAAATGCAGACTCTCTATTTTTAGGTTGGAATTATGAATGTACCGTCATTCATCCAAGAATTTTTTTTCCCTCTGGCTGCTTCTTTCATGAGAGGTATTAAGTTAGAAAATGGGGAGAGGGGGCTGAGACCACTGATGGTCTGTTATACACTAATAATCCGCAAGTCGTGGATTACTTCTTAGCTTAACCTTGAACCTGAACGTTGTCTTCATGTGTGTGTTGGGGTTTGGGCTGTCAGGTGGGGCATCAGGAGAGCTGGCGAACAGGGTAGTCTTTCCAAATATTGCAGTTACCTGTTCAGAGGCATTTGGTGGTAAATGCATGTAAGTTACTGGTGAATTTTAATTTCTGGAGAACACCGGGTGCTGTGTGTGTAGTTACAGTAAGCCCTGTGGGAGTCAACTAAATAGCCTTTCCTTCCTTCAGAGGAAGGAGGCAGGAGGAAGAAGAGAGAGGGGAAAAGGGAAGAAGGGCAGGGGAGGGAGGGGAGTAGGAAGAGAAGAAGGAAGACAAGAACAGAGAAAGGAGCAATTAATTAATTTCAATAGGTCAATATTTCCACCTTTTCCATTTTGACAGCATTATCAAAACCTTTTCATTATGCTTAAAGAGTTAATAGTACAACTGACCATTAACCCGGGGCAAAAACCAGAAGTCCAAATGAAACAGGATTGTTTCCTACATGATCTTTCCCCACAATTCCTTCTTGTCCTCCTGGTCTGTCTTAGTTGAACGCTCAGGGGACTTTTGCTCAACCTACGGCTGGAGCAGCTCCCTCTCCCCCCAGCCAGGCTGCAGACCCTCACGAAGAGGCCTGCTTGCTTTGCGCCCTTGTCTTTTCAGTAAGTCTCACATTCACTGAAACCCCTAGGCTCTCCAGGTATCCCTCCATGCTTTCCAGGAAGGTTAGGCTCTTCTCTCATTTTGAGCTCATGACATACAAGGTTATTTTTTTTCTCCTTAATTCTTCATTCTATTCCAAACAACCAGAAACAATCCAATCGATTTTATTAAACAAATAACAACCCACATACACAAGCTATAACAGTGACAAAAATGTCAGCTTCTTGCCATTTGGGGAGACCCACATGACTAGGTTCACAGGAATAACCAATACGAAAGTAGTCATAAAGGGTTTTAACCAATATGTCCAGGGAATGGAATGGGAAACAGTAATGGGTCTTACATTTCTACACAGTCTTAGAAGCTGCTATTTTAACAAGGATCAAGAGCTTATGTACAAGACCACAACACAAAGCCCCTTTGAAATGTGGTTCTGTCGGTGATCAGTTCAATTTTGCACAGTATACGGTACTGGAAGTGTTGCTAAGGTTTAGCATCGCACAGAGCTCTGTAATGGCCAGAGACTTGGTATGCAGATGCTGTTTAGCCCCACAAGATGATGAGCCTGGCAAGTGAGAAGATCCATCTAGAACACTGGTCTTCGGTCAGAGAGTCTTAGTTGAGAAGTGTCTATATTTACTGCTTCGCTGTGCCATGGCTGTTTACTGATATGAATTATACTTCATTTGCAAAGATGAGACAGCCTCTCTCTAGGTAAGTGATACACCTTGAATGTTTTTTGTTTGTTTGTTTGCTTGCTTGTTTGGCTCTAGAGTACATTGCCGTAGGCAACACGCGTGTTTCTCACAAGTGAAATGCAAACAAGAAATTTTATCAATGAATCATGATTTTAGTGTAGAAAATGCTCTTGTGGGGAAAGTATTGTGTCTTGTTTCTCTTTTGATCCTTGGGTCCTAGAACACTGTAATATGACCGAGCTCCATATTAATGGATATATGCTTCCATGAATCAGGTAGGATTTCAAAAACACCTTCCTTGGGTAGATACTTCTGACTCCTGTTTTGGAGTCTGATTACTCAGTTGTGGGAAGTGAAGGGTGTAGGTACCAGGCTGTGAGCCTGCTGATCTAAGCCCTCCTTGCTGACATGCTAGGAATTCCCAGTCAACGTTTATGGCAACTCAGGGAGCCCTTTGGGTAGAGTGAGGATGGTGGAGACTGGACTCTCAAAGAATCTGTATGTGGCTGTTTTATACAGACTGAGGTGGTGAAGTGTGATCTCATGACTTCAAAGAAAATCATAGAATCCCACACCTCAGAGATCCTACCCCCTTACAAGAGCTTGGACTGAAATTCTCTTCAAGTATAAAGAACTTCATTCAGATTTCTCTGGAATGAGGGAAATGCAATAAATACACCGTAAGGACTCCTGAAATAGGATTTTCTTGTTCCTCTCTCTTCCAAACCACAACCATGAATTAAGGAAAGAAGGAAATTCTATTTTCCTTCCAGCCCAATCCTGGTCCCCACCTTATTTCTCACCGACCAGAAGTATGATCAAGTAAAACTTATTCACTAGCAGCAAGGGGATCTCTTTTCCTGGTTCTGTTCCCCAGTCAGCCCTTCTCAGATCCACTCTGGCCTCCCAAACCTTACAAGACCGTGATTCCTAGCAAACATCTGAGGAATAGGAACTCTGACATCATAACAAGAGTCCTTTCCTAAACTAAACAATACTTACAAAAACCATATAGTCACCCTTCAAAGAATTCATTCTCTAGTTTAAAAAATTCACACTCCGTGTCTTAAAGTGAGTCACACTTAGCAAGTAAAAGAGCTTGTTCCATGTTATTCATACTTCAACGCTCCATGTTCTGGCCCAGAGTGAGGGTGGTCAAGGAATCAGGTTTCTCTCTCTCTCTCTGTCTCTCTGTGTGTGTGTGTGTGTGTGTGTGTGTGTTTTGCCCTCTTTAATTCAACGACCCACTTATAGCTCTGTCAGTACTATCGGCTGATCATCTGAACACCAGCTGTGGTTTCTTTTCTAACTCTCTATTTGGATGTAGCCAGCGAGCATGAGTCCAAATGAAATTACCTCTATCTGCTGTTTACTGTCCTCAAACTGAATGTTCTGACCGTATGTTTGGTTTATTCAAGAGAGAGACTTCTCCCTCATTTTTTAACAACTTGTTTTTGCTAGGGTCCTAACAAGTGTTCCCAAGGCCCTGAGTGGTGGGACAGCTTGCCAGGTGTCACCTGCAAAGCATAACCTCATTTCCAGGGATGTGAGGCAAGCTTGGTTCTTGAGTCATGGACCTTTTTTTAAACAATATTTTTAAATGTAGGCAAACAAATGAAAGGCTGCATATCATTTCAGTAAATGCTCTTTTTTCCCCACTCTAGCCAAAAACAGTAACTCAGTCTGGGAGTTCTAGGCCAAAACTTTTATCTTAAAAGGCTCTATGTTGGGGGGGGGGAGCATATGTTTTGGATGGGGGCATGTGTTTAGAGCTCTACGTGTCTTGCGCCGGCATCCGTTTTGTGGCTGGTAGCCTCTGTTTTAAGGCTCAGATGCTTTAGCAAGAGTCTTCCTTTTCTGAGTATGACCTATGCCTCTTAACCTCCAAGATGCTCCCTTGGTGGCCCTGAGCCCTGGACTCCACCTGTGCTTTTTTTTTCTAGATGTGAACCTTCAGCTCCTGTCTCAGTTTCTCTAATCAAGCTGCCCATCCTCTGGGTTCTTCCACCAAACCTCCAAATCTTCTCTACCACTTGCTGTCCCTAAATTTCACGACAACAGCCACCAGTTATGAAGTTCTTCTCTCAGAGGAAGTTGAGCACGGAGTTTAAGACCATGGGTTCCAATGGTTATGTTTTGAAGGCTGAGGATTCCACATGCTAAACTAACCTCTCCCTCCTCAGCTCCCTCATCCACAAAGTGAGGCTGACAATTCAACCTCCCTCACAGTACTGTGTGACACCTGGATCCCTAAAGTACCTGGAGTAGTCTTCCTGGCAGACAGGAAACCACATTCAGTGTTAGCTGCTAACTGTTACCACACTCGGGTTCTGCGGTAGCAGATGACCCCACTGACCCCCTCCTCCTCTTTGATCTCGTCTTCTAGAGCACAAGCACTTACAACAGACAGAATATGGTTAGAACGATAGAGGTCACTTCTGAGATTATGCTGGAAAAAGACTGTGACTTGTTTGGAATATTCTGTTTAGCTGCCTCTTGGATTGCTCACTCTGGTGGAAGCTGGCTGCTCCAGAGAGGCCGCTGTGAGAGCGTGGGTGCGGATCCTGGGAAGGCACCTGGAGATGACAGCAGTTCAGTGGATGCCTTGGTTGCAGGAGGGTGAGAGACCCACCCTAGCTGCTCCCAGACTCCTGACCCACAGGACTGGTGAGGTAATGAATACTCCTTGTGACCAGCTGTTACATTCGAGGGTGATTTGTTACACAGCAACATATAACTAATACAGGTGCCATGCTAGTCACTTCACGTGAGAGATCTTCTTTATTGTTGTGGCCACTGAAAAGTGTAGGACATGTTACCCAATTTATGAGTGAAGCAGTGGAGAATCAGAGAAATTAAGTCACTTGACCACACACAGGAATGTGTCGTGGAGCCCAAATTTGGATACAAATCTTCCTGTCTGCCAAGTGCATCCACTGGTCTTTATTGCCTTTCCCATGAAGCAAATGAGTTCTTACTTTTGGTTTTTCATTCAGGCGATCACCTCATTACCCCATCCTTCATGGAATCATCATGCCAACGTTCATCAATCATTTACTGGTCCAACAGTAATGTGCTGGGCACTGCACTGAGGGTGAATAAGGTTAACAAGATGGCTGCCCTCAACAAGCTCCCAGCCCAGAGATGGCACTCAAGCAAAAGACATGGAAATAATAAGTTCACATTGTGGTAAGCCTGTGGCTCGCATAAACAGCATGGCAGGACAAGCTCAGCAGGGGTGAAGGGAGAGAGGTCCCTTGGATCATCAGGTGACATGCTGACATCAGAAGGGTGAGGTCAAGCTAGCCATGGGCAGGAAGGCTTTCAGAGAGAGCTATCCAAGAGACTGGGCTTCTCTCTCCTTCATTTCCTCTTCTTTGCTTTTCTACTCCTGGTTCTTTAAACTCAACCCCCCAACCTCAAAACTTGTCTTACCGGTCCAGGCTTGGAACTGCCTACTGCTTGAGGCCAAATTATGTTCTTCTCTGATGAGTTCAAATAGTTCACATTTGCATTTAGCCCTTCAAGGCTGCTCTGTATTCTCTTTCATGAATTTGCAAATATTTTCCCGATTTAAAAGACCACAACATTTTCCCAAGCCTTGTTTCCTTTCTGTATGTGCCAGGTCGCCCAACCTTACATCTGGCTTTTCCCTTCATTCATAAAGGGATTCTGTAACTGTAATATTATGAATGTAGCTTTGTTCCTTCATTCATAAAGGGATTATAATTGTAATACTATGAATGGAATGTGCATTGACTAATACATAGAATGTTCTAGAAGGACAAGTTAATGTTGATAAATGTAAAGATATTTGCTATCCAGTCACTACAGCTCACGATAATGTTGTATATGAATGATGGGAGAAATTCAAATATACATTAAATAGTAAGAAATAACTCATTTTTCTTATGGGAGCTTCTATTCTAGCCAGAACCCTAGCTCTCATCCTAACCATGAAAAGTAGAATATTAGTTTGAACATATTTTAGCTGATGCTCCATGCCTTGCACATAGTCTTTCAGCTCATAATGTAGTATCTTGTTTGAAATATGGATAGCTTTCATTTTAATGTCTCAGAAAGTACTATTAAGAAGGACCCATCCCACATATGAGGCGATGAGAGGCTGGTGGGGGAGGTGGTAGGAGAAAAATATGGGAAAGGAGAGAAATGATGGAAGGAGCAGTGATCCAAGGGGGTCTTATGGTGAATTACATTCTTGCATAGCACCTGAAAATGGAGGAAAGGATACTTAAAACAAATCATGGAAGCCTTCCAAACAAATCTTATATATTGGCTCAATAAAGAAATATTGACACATTTGCAGCTTTTATAGTATTTATGATCATCATGGAAATTTGGCTTAAAATTCAAGCTTAATTTCTACACTCAACTATGGGCATTGCTCATGCAGTAATTAAAGACTTTTTTTTTTTTTTAAGCATGAATTCAGTCTATTCCTGCAATATGTTCTGTGGGCTAGAGCACTACCAAAAACAAACATCCCCCTTAGTACAGATTAGGATATTAAAACATGATTTATAAATGATACTAAAACACAAGCAATCTGGCCTGAAAATAACCATTGTGGTCTTTCAGCTGTTAAGCAACTGTGTTAGCTGGAGTCCACAGCTGGTCTTTTGATTGCTGGAAGAAACGGATTGGTTAAATAACTCAATTTTAGTCTTACAAAGTTTATCTACTTAACCATAGTGGAGAACAGCCTCATGCTGAAATGGTGGCATTTTCCAACACATTTGGCAAGTGTACCCCCGAGTGAGCTTACAAATTGCAGAGGACATATTGGGCTTCCCACAGTGATGTCCTATTATCTGCACAGCCTCAGAATTTAGACATATTTGGGTCCTGCTAGGATGGATGACCGGGTGTGTCAGTCAGGATTCTTCAGAGAAACAGAACCGTGTGTGTGTGGGTAGGTAGGTGGGTGGTGTGTGTTGAGAGAGAGAGAGTGAGAATTTAAGAAATTGGTTCATTATTGGCTTATGCAACTGGGAGGACTGGCAAGTCGGGAAATCTTTAGGGCTGGCAGATGGAAACTTAGACAAGAGTTGAGGTGGTAGTTTTTTTTTTTTTTAATTTTTTATTTTTTATAAACATATATTTTTATCCCCAGGGGTACAGGTCCGTGAATCGCCAGGTCCACACAACCCACAGCACTCACCAAAGCGCACCCCCCCATGTCCATAACCCCACCCCCTTCCCCCAAGCCCCCTCCCCCCAACAACCCTCAGTTTGTTTTGTGAGATTAAGAGTCACTTATGGTTTGTCTCCCTCCCAATCCCATCTTGTTTCATTTATTCTTCTCCTACCCCCTTAAGCCCCCATGTTGCATCACCACTTCCTCATATCAGGGAGATCATATGATAATTGTCTTTCTCCGCTTGACTTATTTCACTAAGCATGATACACTCTAGTTCCATCCTTGTCGCAAATGGCAAGATTTCATTTCTTTTGATGGCTGCATAGTATTCCATTGTGTATATATACCACATCATCTTTATCCATTCATCTATTGATGGACGTCTAGGTTCTTTCCATAGTTTGGCTATTGTGGACATTGCTGCTATAAACATACGGGGTGCATGTGCCCCTTCGGATCACTATGTTTGTATCTTTAGGGTAAATACCCAGTAGTGCAATTGCTGGGTCATAGGGCAGTTCTATTTTCAACATTTTGAGGAACCTCCATGCTGTTTTCCAGAGTGGTTGCACCAGCTTGCATTCCCACCAACAGTGTAGGAGGGTTCCCCTTTCTCCACATCCTCTCCAGCATCTGTCATTTCCTGACTTGTTGACTTTAGCCATTCTGACTGGTGTGAGGTGATATCTCATTGTGGTTTTGATTTGTATTTCCCTGATGCCGAGTGATATGGAGCACTTTTTCATGTGTCTGTTGGCCATCTGGATGTCTTCTTTGCAGAAATGTCTGTTCATGTCCTCTGCCCATTTCTTGATTGGATTATTTGTTCTTTGGGTGTTGAGTTTGCTAAGTTCTTTATGGATTTTGGACACTAGTCCTTTATCTGATATGTCGTTTGCAAATATCTTCTCCCATTCTGTCAGTTGTCTTTTGATTTTGTTAACTGTTTCCTTTGCTGTGCAAAAGCTTTTGATGTTGATGAAATCCCAATAGTTCATTTTGGCCCTTGCTTCCCTTGCCTTTGGCGATGTTCCTAGGAAGATGTTGCTGCAAATGAGGTCAAAGAGGTTGCTGCCTGTGTTCTCCTCAAGGATTTTGATGGATTCCTTTCTCACATTGAGGTCCTTCATCCATTTTGAGTCTATTTTTGTGTGTGGTGTAAGGAAATGGTCCAATTTCATTTTTCTGCATGTGGCTGTCCAATTTTCCCAGCACCATTTATTGAAGAGGCTGTCTTTTTTCCATTGGACATTCTTTCCTGCTTTGTCGAAGATTAGTTGACCATAGAGTTGAGGGTCTATTTCTGGGCTCTCTATTCTGTTCCATTGATCTATGTGTCTGTTTTTGTGCCAGTACCATGCTGTCTTGATGATGACAGCTTTGTAATAGAGCTTGAAGTCCGGAATTGTGATGCCACCAACGTTGACTTTCTTTTTCAATATCCCTTTGGCTATTCGAGGTCTTTTCTGGTTCCATATAAATTTTAGAATTATTTGTTCCATTTCTTTGAAAAAGATGGATGGTACTTTGATAGGAATTGCATTAAATGTGTAGATTGCTTTAAGTAGCATAGACATTTTCACAATATTTATTCTTCCAATCCAGGAGCATGGAACATTTTTCCATTTCTTTGTGTCTTCCTCAATTTCTTTCACAAGTACTTTATAGTTTTCTGAGTATAGATTCTTAGCCTCTTTGGTTAGGTTTATTCCTAGGTATCTTATGGTTTGGGGTACAATTGTAAATGGGATTGACTCCTTAATTTCTCTTTCTTCTGTCGTGTTGTTGGTGTAGAGAAATGCAACTGATTTCTGTGCATTGATTTTATATCCTGACACTTTACTGAATTCCTGTACAAGTTCTAGCTGTTTTGGAGTGGAGTCTTTTGGGTTTTCCACATATAATATTATATCATCTGTGAAGAGTGATAATTTGACTTCTTCTTTGCCGATTTGGATGCCTTTAATTTCCTTTTGTTGTCTGATTGCTGAGGCTAGGACTTCTAGTACTATGTTGAATAGCAGTGGTGATAATGGACATCCCTGCCGTGTTCCTGACCTTAGCGGAAAAGCTTTCAGTTTTTCTCCATTGAGAATGATATTTGCGGTGGGTTTTTCATAGATGGCTTTGATGATATTGAGGTATGTTTTGAGTTTTGATCAGGAAGGGATGCTGTACTTTGTCAAATGCTTTTCCAGCATCTATGGAGAGTATCATATCGTTCTGGTTCTTTCTTTTATTGATGTGTTGTATCACATTGACTGATTTGCAGATGTTGAACCAACCTTGCAGCCCTTGAATAAATCCCACTTGGTCGTGGTGAATAATCCTTTTAATGTACTGTTGAATCCTATTGGCTAGTATTTTGGTGAGAATTTTTGCATCTGTGTTCATCAAGGATATTAGTCTATAGCTCTCTTTTTTGATGGGATCCTTGTCTGGTTTTGGGATCAAAGTGATGCTGGCCTCATAAAATGAGTTTGGAAGTTTTCCTTCCATTTCTATTTTTTGGAACAGTTTCAGGAGAATAGGAATTAGTTCCTCTTTAAATGTTTGGTAGAATTCCCCAGGGAAGCCGTCTGGCCCTGGGCTTTTGTTTGTTTGGAGATTTTTTTTTTTTTTTAAGATTTTATTTATTTATTTGACAGAGAGAAATCACAAGTAGATGGAGAGGCAGGCAGAGAGAGAGAGAGAGGGAAGCGGGCTCCCTGCTGAGCAGAGAGCCCAATGCGGGACTTGATCCCAGGACCCTGAGATCATGACCTGAGCCGAAGGCAGCGGCCTAACCCACTGAGCCACCCAGGCGCCCCTGTTTGGAGATTTTTAATGACTGTTTCAATCTCCTTACTGGTTATGGGTCTGTTCAGGTTTTCTATTTCTTCCTGGTTCAGTTGTGGCAGTTTATATGTTTCTAGGAATGCATCCATTTCTTCCAGATTTTCAAATTTGTTGGCGTAGAGTTGCTCTTAGTATGTTCTTATAATAGTTTGTATTTCTTTGGTGTTAGTTGTGATCTCTCCTCTTTCATTCATGATTTTATTTATTTGGGTCCTTTCTCTTTTCTTTTTGATAAGTCTGGCCAGGGGTTTATCAATTTTATTAATTCTTTCAAAGAACCAGCTCCTAGTTTCGTTTATTTGTTCTATTGTTTTTTGGTTTCTATTTCATTGATTTCTGCTCTGATCTTTATGATTTCTCTTCTCCTGCTGGGCTTAGGGTTTCTTTCTTGTTCTTTCTCCAGCTCCTTTAGGCGTAGGCTTAGGTTGTGTACCTGAGACCTTTCTTGTTTCTTGAGAAAGGCTTGTACCGCTATATATTTTCCTCTCAGGACTGCCTTTGTTGTGTCCCACAGATTTTGAGCCACTGTATTTTCATTATCATTTGTTTCCATGATTTTTTTCAATTCTTCTTTAATTTCCTGGTTGACCCATTCATTCTTTAGAAGGATGCTGTTTAGTCTCCATGTATTTGGGTTCTTTCCAAACTTCCTCTTGTCGTTGAGTTCTAGCTTCAGAGCATTGTGGTCTGAAAATATGCAGGGAATGATCCCAATCTTTTGATACCGGCTGAGTCCTGATTTAGGACCGAGGATGTGATCTATTCTGGAGAATGTTTCATGTGCACTAGAGAAGAATGTGTATTCTGTTGCTTTGGGATGAAATGTTCTGAATATATCTGTGATGTCCATCTGGTCCAGTGTGTCGTTTAAGGCCTTTATTTCCTTGTTGATCTTTTGCTTGGAAGATCTGTCCATTTCTGTGAGGGGAGTGTTAAAGTCCCCTACTATTATTGTATTATTGTTGATGTGTTTCTTTGATTTTGTTATTAATTGATTTATATAGTTGGCTGCTCCCGCGTTGGGGGCATAGATATTTAAAATTGTTAGATCTTCTTGTTGGACCCACCCTGTGACTATGATATAGTGTCCTTCCTCATCTCTTATTATAGTCTTTGGCTTAAAACCTAATTGATCTGATATAAGGATTGCCACTCCTGCTTTCTTCTGATGTCCATTTGCATGGTAAATTCTTTTCCACCCCCTCACTTTAAATCTGGAGGTGTCTTCGGGCTTAAAATGAGTTTCTTGGAGGCAACATATAGATGGGTTTTGTTTTTTTATCCATTCTGATCCCCTGTGTCTTTTTATTGGGGCATTTAGCCCATTAACATTCAGGGTAACTATTGAGAGATATGAATTTAGTGCCATTGTATTGCCTGTAAGGTGACTGTTACTGTATAGGGTCTCTGTTCCTTTCTGATCTACCACCTATAGGCTCTCTCTTTGCTTAGAGGACCCATTTCAGTATTTCTTGTAGAGCTGGTTTGGTGTTTGCACATTCTTTCCGTTTTTGTTTGTCCTGGAAGCTTTTAATCTCTCCTTCTATTTTCAATGATAGCCTAGCTGGATATAGTATTCTTGGCTGCATGTTTTTCTCGTTTAGTGCTCTGAAAATATCATGCCAGCTCTTTCTGGCCTGCCAGGTCTCTGTGGATAAGTCAGCTGCCAATCTAATATTTTTACCATTGTATGTTACAGACTTCTTTTCCCAGGCTGCTTTCAGGATTTTCTCTTTGTCACTAAGACTTGTAAATTTTACTATTGGGTGACGGGGTGTGGGCCTATTCTTATTGATTTTGAGGGGCATTCTCTGAACCTCCTGAATTTTGATGCTCGTTCCCTTTGCCATATTGGGGAAATTCTCCCCAATAATTCTCTCCAGTATACCTTCTGCTCCCCTCTCTCTTTCTTCTTCTTCTGGAATCCCAATTATTCTAATGTTGTTTCGTCTTATGGTGTCACTTATCTCTCGAATTCTCCCCTCGTGGTCCAGTAGCTGTTTGTCCCTCTTTTGCTCAGCTTCTTTATTCTCTGTCATTTGTCTTCTATATCGCTAATTCTTTCTTCTGCCTCATTTATCCTAGCAGTGAGAGCCTCCATTTTTTATTGCACCTCATTAATAGCTTTTTTAATTTCAACTTGGTTAGATTTTAGTTCTTTTATTTCTCCAGAAAGGGCTTTTATATCTCCCGAGAGCGTTTCTCTAATATCTTCCATGCCTTTTTCAAGCCCGGCTAGAACCTTGAGAATTGTCATTCTGAACGCTAGATCTGACATATTACCAATGTCTGTATTGATTAGGTCCCTAGCCTTCGGTACTGCTTCTTGTTCCTTTTTTTGTGTGGTGAATTTTTCCGCCGTGTCATTTTGTCCAGAGAAGAGTATATGAAGGAGCAAGTAAAATATTAAAAGGGTGGCAACAACCCCAGGAAAATATGCTTTAACCAAATCAGAAGAGATCCCAAATCATGAGGGGGGAGAAAGGGGATAAAAAGAGGTTCAAAAAGAAAGAAAGAAAGAAAAAAATAGAAAAAAAGAAAAGAATTAAAAAAAGAAAATGAATAAAGAAAAGTATAAAAAAGAAATATATATATATATATATATATATATATATATATATTAGATAAACTAGTTAAAAAACGTTAACAAAGAAAAGGGTAAAAGTTAAAAAAAATTTAGCAGAAGAAGAGAAAAAAAATGAAAAAGAAAAAAATTAAATTAACTGCAAGACTAAAACATCACAGGGAGAAAGCCATGAGTTCCGTGATTTGCTTTCTCCTCCTCTGGAATTCTGCTGCTCTCCTTGGTATTGAAACCGCACTCCTTGGTAGGCGAACTTGGTCTTGGCTGGATTTCTTGTTGATCTTCTGGGGGAGGAGCCTGGTGTAGTGATTCTCAAGTATCTTTGCCCCAGGTGGAATTGCACTGCCCTTACCAGGGGCCGGGCTGAGTAATCTGCTCTGGTTTGCTTTCAGGAGCTTTTGTTCCCTGAGCGCTTTCTGTAGAGTTCCGGAGGACGGGAATACAAATGGCGGCCTCCTGGTCTCCAGCCCGGAGGAGCCGAGACCCCGGAGCCCCACTCCTCAGTGTGCCCTCAGAGAACAGTGCCCAGTAACTCCCGTCTGCCTGGCCTCCGGCCGCGCTCCGAGCTCACCGAGCCTTCGACTGGTTCAAGGTAACCCCGAGCTGCGAGCTTACAGTGGTCTCTGTCTCTGTAGCCGGCTTTCCCATTCTAATTCCCGCAAGCTCTGCGACACTCAGACACCCCCGATCCTTCTGTGACCCTGCGGGACCTGAGGCCACACTGCCCCTGCATGGGCTTCGCCCCGGTTTAGCCTCTGGAGCGATGTCCCTCAGCAGAACAGTCTTTTAAAAGTCCCGATTTTGTGCTCCGTTGCTCCGCCGCTTGCTGGGAGCCGGCGCCTTCCCCCAGGGTCTATCTTCCCGTCTCTTTGGATTCACTTCTCCGCCAGTCCTACCTTTCAGAAAGTGGTTGTTTTTCTGTTTCTAGAATTGCTGTTCTTCTTCTCTTCGATCGGCCGATGGATTTGCAGGTGTTTGCAATCTTTAGATAAGCTATCTAGCTGTTCTCCTGCTAGCTGAAGTAGTCTCAGCCTGCTACTTCTCCGCCATCTTGACTCCCCCCTGAGGTGGTAGTTTTGAGTCTGAAATCCCTCTATCAGAGCAGCGGGCTGGAAACTCAGATTGAAACTCAGTCTTGAGGCAGAATTCCCTTCTCCAAGAGACCTCAGACTTTGGCTTTGAGTCTTCAACCCACTGGATAAGGCCCATCACCATTCCTGATGGTGCTGCCCTTTACTTAGTCAACCGATTATAAATATTAGTCACATCTACGAAATACCTTCACAGCAACAGCTACACAGGTGTTTGGTCAAACAATCGTGTACCATAACCTATCCAAGTTGACAAATGAAATTAACCATCACAACTGGCTGCTAGGACTGACCACTGGTCAGTGGTCTAAGGCCACTGGGACTAGGCCTTAGACCAGGACTGGTCACTAGGACTAAGACCCTAAATAATCAGGACACTATGATCATCTCTTAGCTCCTGAATCAAAGTGCCAAGCGGGCTCATCATTCAGGACTCAGGGACACTGCTCCCATACTGTGGTCCTCTAGCATTCTAACAGGAGGGCCTTGGGGCCAGGGCCTACTGTTGGATCCTGAATTCCAGGTATTTCATCAAAACTTGGAAATGTCCACAACACTTCTTTGCTTTTCAGAGGCTTTCTCTTTCACTTCCTAACCTTCCCATGTCCAGATTGTCTTGAGGCAACATCCAGATTGTCTTGAAGACTGGCCAATGTCTTAAGGAGGAATCCAGCAGAGCCCTGGACTCAGTTCTCCAGTTTTCCCTCTCAGAGGGTCCCTTGGCCTCCAAGGTCTCTAATTCTTGTCAGTCCAACCTGAGGAGTCAGCCAAAAGCTTTGTTGTTTTCTCTGCCTCCTGTGGGTGGCCTGAGCCTTCTGACTGCCTCCCCCACCTTTCTTTGTCGCAAAGACCCCAAGAGAAAAATGGATGCCACAAGGTGGCTCACATATTACTCAGTGTTACTTCTTTGCAGTTTTATCTTCTTAGGTTCTGGTTGCTTGACCATCACTGGGAGCCTTCAAGTAAACAGTTTTGACCATTTGATCTCTTTTCTGTTTGTCCTCAGCGGGAATGTTGAGCTGTAAGCTATTCTATCTCTTCTCCTCTCTTATATAGCCACCAACATTTTATTAAAATATAAAATACATTGAATTCTTTAACCCACCTGGCATTTATTGTGTTATAGAGTAAGAGATAGAAATTCCCCCCAAGTATCTGAATTCTTGATCAAAACTATTCTCAACAAAGCACCTTAACATCTATGACTGCTTAGCTAGACCAACATTTATTTCTTAATTGACTTCTGAGTAAGATCCCCTAGGATAAGTCTTCTCTATCTGCTCAGGGGTCTACTTCATCCTTGAAATAAGCAATAAGTTCCAAGATTAAAAAGTTAGCAAGCCCAGATATTAAGTCACATCTCTTATTTCAATACCCACTTCTTGGTCCCATCTCATAGTTAGAGAATCTCACAGATGCAAGAGGTCCCAGAACATATCCCAGCAGCGTGGCTGACATGGTAATTCGTGACTCTTCAGTTGGTCCTGGTCTAAGGCTGGTAACTTCTCTTTCTTTGTCCACAGACTTTTCTAGAAGGAGAGTCTGTCTATGTAGGATGCCAGAATTTAAGAACTACTAGAGGGTTATTTTAGGTAATGGAGCATACTCTCGGGCCATCATATACTATGAAATAGTGGCATATATTTATATAATACATCCCTTGTGCTAGGCACTGTTCTAAGCACCTCATATAACTCATTTAATCTTCGTAATAAACCTTTTAGCAGGCACTGTGATTATCTACATCTTACTTATGAGACACAGAGAGATTAAGTAACCTGAACAAGGTCACACAGCTAGTAAGGAGATCCTGCCAGCCTGGTTTCAGACTCTAGCCTTTATTAAGACAGGAAAAAAAGGATTCTTATGTCAGGTATGTAATGATGAATTTTATGGAGGCACCATTGGAAAAGTCCATAAATTTGAATTTTCTGGTCTTCCTCATGGGCCATCTGCCCACTCAATCCCACAGCCTCTGGACAACTTCCATTTACCAGGTTGCTAGCAAACATTATGTGTGCCACTTTTGGAGTGGAAGAGTATTACTTTGTGGAAACTTAACCAGCTCATTGTGGCTTCAAGACATCCAAGCCTTGGTCTCAAAAACTCTTATCTAAGACCAGTAGCTCATAGCTGTGCTGTGATCAGACGTGCCTGAACTTTGCAAAGAGTATGTAGGCATTTCGTCTCTATGGGAGTTTGATTCTTGAGCCTCAAGATTACTTTCCTGATTATATTTATTCAAGGCCAGGATGGTATATCATTTTTTAAATTATAAATAAATGTATTTGCAAATACACATGCAATTTCCATGTAACAACATATACACTGAGAAGAATGATAAATATGGAAAAGACAGACAACACCAAGTCGCCACTTTGAATAGCTTTTACGCATTATCTACTAAAGCTATGCTTATTTTTAAATATTTAAATATCACTTCTGGTAAATAACCAAGAGAGTGGCATACCTATGCTCACCCCAAAACCAGCACTAGAATGCCCATTGCAGCTTTATCTGGAAAAGCCCCAAACCTAGAAGGAACCTCCCACCTCCCACCCCTACACAAACATCCATCAACACAGTAGGTAAACAAGGGTGATGTATCCACAGAATGAAATACTACATCGATCTGCAGTTATCTGCAAAAAATATGAATCAGTCTCACAAACATAACCTTGAACCAAAGGAGCCAGACCACAAAAGAGCACCTACTGGATGGGTGATATCATATAACATGTAAATATGGACACATCTTGTCTGTGCTTTTGGGTTACTCTTGGATGGGCGGGGCTGGAGACAGGACAATCAGGGGGTTTCTGAGATGCTGGTGTCTTTCTGTTTTTGCTTTTTTTTTTAAGATTTATTTATTTATTTATTTGACAGAGATAGAGATCATAAGTAGGCAGAGAGACAGGCAGAGAGAGAGAGGGGAAGCAGGCTCCCTGCTGAGCAGAGAGCCCGATGCGGGGCTCGATTCCAGAACCCTGGGATCGTGATCTGAGCCCAAGGCAGAGGCTTAACCCACTGAGGCACCCAGGCGCCCCTGTCTTTCTGTTTTTTAATTTGGGTGCTGTCTACATGGGGTGACCTGTTTGTAAAACTTATTTGACCAGTAAATTTAAGCTGTTCCCTTAGGACATATATGCCTTTCTGAAGGTATATGTCAATAAAAGCTGTTTTAAAAATAAAGTGTGCACATGCTGTCTCAGTGAACCTTCCAGACTGTGGGACTGCCGAGGTGGTGGGTTTGATCTTGCTCAGAGAACGAGGCCTTGATGCTAAGGAAAAAGTCTTGGCCAGATCTCATAGCCCTTTAACCAATTAGAAACAGACCAAAGCGAATATTTAAAATGTAATCGTTTTTTTTTTTCAGATTTCTAAAATGTTTGGATTAAAATAAATAAACAGGATTTTCAGCTAGAAAGATTGGCCTGTTTTGACCTTTGTATTGATTTTCTGGATCGCTGCATTTGGAATTTCAAAACTTTGATGTGTTCCTCTGGGGAGAAGATGTGTTGAGTTCTACAATGGTGTTTCTAGCAGCCTAACTCGGAGGCTGCATCCTTTCTAAAATAAATAATGTGTGCTTAGTTTAGTAAAATCCTAAAGCATTCAGGCCTTTTTCAAACCAAGAAAAGCATCACAGACTGATAAATAATTCAGATAGCCTCTTCTCTTAGTTTGGCTGAATCCAAATTCATCACCATCGACTGGAAGCTTCCTTTGCACAAGGTGCCATTCTGGATATTTCATATCCCTCATTTACTTAAACATTTATTGCAACTATGTGATACGGAGATTTATCCCCATTATACAGAGAAAGGAGCCGAAGCTACTGAGATTGACTTGTCAGGCTGAAAGTCTGACTCCAAATCTAGGACTTCTCCAACGGGCTGGTGACCCTCAGAGACAGTCTTCTAGAGACGGTTACTGCTGAGAAGTCTAGGAGTCAGGGAGCTGATGCTGCGCTCCCTGAGGCACTGTCCTATACTCATGAAACAGTAGACGTTAGCATGGAAGAAGTGGGTGTGCTGAGAAGCTAGGAGCCGAGAAGGTTGTGGCCACACGGAGAACATTCGCTAAGCATTTCCATTCCCTTCTAATGCAGATGAGGGCTAGGCAAACAAAATCCAGTTGAAATTTCTTTCTTTCTTTCTTTCTTTCTTTCTTTCTTTCTTTCTTTCTTTCTTTCTTTCTTTCTTATTTTTTTTTCCAGAATCAGGCCCAATTTTGACTACCTTAATCCAGGGAAATTTAACAATCCTCTTTCATCCACACAAAATGTTGATAAGAAGGAACAAACCACGGGGACCTTTTGTTCTATGAGCTTGACCTTGGAACTGCAAAAGAATGCCTTCGTATTTCTTTGTCAGAAACTGTGCTGGAACCGAAGAGAGAAGAGACTGAAGTCTGTAAACAAAGTTCAGAAAGACGCACTCGGCTTCCAGGAAAAGATCCACGCGGGCTCTGCACTCAGTCTGGGTTGAACTGGCAGCTTCAACATCTCTGGGAAGCCCCTTAGTAGCTTGGAGAACTCATGTTGCATCAAAGCGTAATTGCTGTCATTTGAAAGAATTAATGTGTGGGTTCTTTGGGTGATATTGTGAGAAGAAAAATATTTATTAAAGATTGGCCTGTGTATGTGTGGAAAAATTAGACCCCAGAGACAATAACACAAAAAGAGTAGTGACCTCTACCCTCCTCCCACTAGAAGAGTAGGGGAGAAAGAGGCCTGTTAGGATGACAGACATTTTTATTCTTTGTGCTTTTCCCTTTAAGACAAAACTGAACTGGGAAGTGGAAGAGCCAGACCACTTAGGTGTGTATGTATGAAACCCAGCTCTCGGATCTCTCCTTTGCTCTCAGAACCTTAGCCCTCACTGCTCTTCTCCCGTCCAAGGTCATCCTGCCTGGATCCACTTTTATTTAACCATTTGTGTCTACTGGGCCCTCTCTCCATCTTTTGTTTCTCCATCTTAAATTTGAATAGAGCAGTGACAAAACTTTAATTTGTAAGGTCAGCCTTCAGAGGCCTCTAATCTCCTTCCAGAATCCACAACTAAGCCTTGAATGAGCACCATAAAAGGTGATGCCAAAAAGTTTCCCCAGAGAGGGGTCGTGGGGTTTCTGAACGTTAAGTCTGGGCCTATCCTTCAACCCAAAGCTTTCTCAGTTCGCAGATTTGCTTACATTGGGTTGTCCTTTTGAAATTAATTAAGTAACTCTGATTGAACCAAATTACACATGTGGGGAGCAGCTGCCCAGTAAATGTTCATTGGGTGAAGGAAAGAATTGGCTTCCCTTCCTAAACCAGGCTCTGTGTCTGAAACTGAAAAAAAGTAGTTGACATTGACTCTTCCTTGCTTGGTCCAAAGCTCATAGGTAGCCCCAGATCTCTAGTTATTTCCGTTGTCAATATTCTTCTGGAATTTCTCTAATGAAGGGATGAATTTGATGAATACACAACCAGCTCGTAGGAGGGGTTGCAGACTAACATTCCAGGAGCCAATCCAGCCCTAAACATGTTCGTTGTCTTTAAAATTTTTTAAATTAGAATTTATGACTCAGGAGATTTTACTAAAAAGACAGGTTCTATCTCTTCTTGCACCAAGTCTCTATGTCTCCCTAGCATCACACAGGTGGAACAGAATATCTGTTGTAGACAAGACAGGAGCCCTATGCTCTTCTACAGTACAGGTCTGCCCCAAGAAGCATGTCCCTGAATGATTTTATTTGCATGACTCCCCTTCATATGTATAGTAAATGCATATATTTCTCTGTTCCCCCAATTTAGACAGACAGTTGCATAATTTTAGAAAAAATAGAAAAGAGCATGTGTTTATTTTCCAATAGGAAATAAGGTTTTACAAACATCTGATCATTTTTCAAATGCTTGGCCTCTTGGGACATTTTAATTTTCAACTCTTGCCCTGCTGTCTTTTTTCTGTGGTGGAGATTTTGTGCTTTTTGTTTCTGGGAGCTTTACAAAAGCCAGATGGAGAGAGGAAACTGTGATCTGCAAAATAAATCTTTTTTAAGAGTTTTAATTTTCAGGGTGTCTGGGTGGCTCAGTCAGTTAAGCATCTGCCTTTGGCTCAGGTCATGATCTCAGGGTCCTGGGATCAAGTCCCATGACAGCCGCCCTGCCCAGTGGGGAGTTTGCTTCTCCCTCGCCCTACTCATGCTTGCTTGCTGTCTCTCTCAAGTAAATTAATAAAATCTTTTTTAAAAAAGAGTTTTAATTTTCCTTTCAGGGTTTATCTGAATAGGAATTTCCTCAACTTGGATTGTAGGTGATCACAGTCTGCTGATAGGAGGCAAAAACCAAGAAGATGAACCCGTAGACTAGATATGTAGGCAGTCCATTGGAATGGGGACCCGGGGTCACGCATGAGACTGAGTCAAGCTGCAGTCAGGCAGGAAGCTGAGGACAGGACCACCAAGACCAGACAGCCACCAAAGGGAGCAAAGTCAAGAACTTACTGGAAGAGCCAGATCAGGGCTCAGGAAACTTGAAGAGGGAAACATGTTTGGAATGTATGTCCTGCCTGGGCTTCAAGACTTCCACACACATAGAAGCAGAAGGCCAAGTTAGACTTTCTGGAAACTAAGTTTACCTTTAATCTTTAAAAAAAAGAAAAGAAAAGAATATTCAAATCAACCCTTCCACCAGACTATTTGACATAACACACAAATGGTTTCTTTAGCAACTTTTCTTAAAATATACATTTTATTAAAGTGTAACACATATACAAGTGTTTGGCTCATTGATTTTTTTTTTCTCCACAAGTGGCCATACCATATAACCAGCACTGGAATCAAAAAATAAAACATTACCAACATCCTCATGCCCCTTACCAGGCATGTCCCTTCTAGGGCTAACTGCTATCCTGATGTATCACAGAGAGATTGCTTTGTCTTGTTTTTTGTTGCTGTTGTTGTTGTTGTTGTTGTTTGTTTGTCTGTTTTTTAAAATTTTACAGAAATAAAATTGTAAGACTTCTATATACTGACTTCTTTTGATTCAGTATTGTGTTTCTGAAAATCACCTACCTTGTTGCGTAGAGCATTGTTTTACTTATGTTGTATGAAAACACTGTAATTTATATGTCCCTTCTACTCCCGATGTACATTTGAGTTAGTTTCAGTGTGAGGCTATCACGAACAATTCTGTCATGCACATTTTTGTCTGTATTGGATGGCGACTGTTTGTATGTGTGTCTTCTGGGTGTATCTTCTCAGAAGAAAGTTTGGAGTCATAGAGAATGCTCCTGTCCACTTTTACTAGATATCACCCAACAGTATGCTAACGAACTTGACTATACCCTCACCACGAGTGTAGGGACTTCCTGTTGAGCCACAATATCACCAACTTGTGGAATAGCATATCTCTTTCATTTCAGTCATGCATATAATTGGGAAAGGGTGTTTTAATTGTTCCTACTTAGCATTTCCCTAACTACGTACAAAGTTGAGCACCTTCTCCTATGATGACTGGTCATCTCAAGACCTCTGTTTGACACGTGTTTCTTCATGTCTTTTGCTCACATTTTTCTATTGTTATCTGACTTTGTTCTTTTTGTTTCTATGAGCTTTATATATGAATATGTAAATACAAATACATGTTGTGTATACGAATGCTTTTAGGATATCGGCTTTGCAAATATCTCTACCCTTTCTGTAGCTTACCTTTTCATGGCTTTAGTGATACCTTTTGGTGAACTGATATATATTTTTTTAAGATTTATGTATTCATTTGAGAGAGAGAGAGAGGGAGCAGAGGGGAGTGGGAGAGGAAAAAGGAGGGAAATCCTCAAGCAGACTCCCCACAGGGCATGGAGCCCAATGCGGGGCTAAGTCCAGGACCCCGAGATCATGACCTGAACTGAAACTAAGAGTCTGACGCCTGACCAACTGAGCCACCCAGGTGCCCCAGTGAACTGATATTCTTAATTATAATGTATCTCTTCCATGGTTAGTGCTTTTCAGTGGCTCTCATTTAAGAAATCTTTGCTTGTTTCAAAAAGACATTCTTCTGTATTTTAACTTAGAAGCTTTATTGTTTTGTCATACTATCTATCTGTGCATCTGGAATCAATCTGGTTTACAGTGAGAAGTGGGAGTGGGAACTCGTTTTTGTTCATATGGAAATCCATTGGACCCAGCAGCGTTTATGAAGACCGTCCTTCTCCTGCCCCATGGCACAACAATAATCAAGGGACTATCTATGAAAGGTCTGTGTCTGGTTCTCCGTTCTGTTCATTCCATTCATTTATCTATTATCATGCTGATATTGCTTTAACTGCTCTATAAAATCTTCATATCTAGTAGTGCAGTAAGACCTTCAGGTTTGTTTTTCCTCTGCAATATCCTCTTACTTATTCTTGGATCTTTGCATTGCTCACAGAAATAAGAGAGGCATCGTATTAATTTCTACACGTACACGTGCACACAAACATGCCTGAAATTTAATTAACTTGGCATTAAATTTATAGATCAATTTGAGGGGAAGGGAAATTTTTGTAATTCACAATATCTCATCTTATTGCCCACTAACATGAGGTTAGGACATGTTTTAGTAGGCTTTCTGCTTTCTTTCAAACTTGCTTGCATTTCTCAAAAAAGGCAAGTCCATCCTTCCCGGGAGAACTTTTAAAAAATTTTATCACTATTTTATTAACGTACAATTTTTCTGGCTGCACCAATAATCACTATTTAGTGTACAAAAATCTTTTAATTATAAAAAAGAGGAGAGAAAAGTCAATAATTCATTCATGATCTTAACCATCTATTACCATAAATGCCATAAAATGGAGATATCGTATACCTTCTTTCGTATCTTTGGTTGTCATCGTTCAATCTTGTTTGGCCATTCCTGATGTACCAGCAGGATGCCCAAGGAAGACAAGTGACCCAGAGGTCTGTTTCCTTCCTTAAGGTCCCCCACCTATGAGGTTCTGGGAGCAGACAGTATGGGGTCCAAGATGCAGCCCATCCCCGTGTCCCTCCAGATGGGTGAGAGCAGCATGTCTGCAAGGCCAGCGAGGACATCTGGAAAACACCCCAGCTCCCCCCATTTCTCTATCTTCTCTAACACTCAATGGTGGTCAACCCATCTGAGAGCTTCCACAGGAATATACAATGCATTTTTCCCAAGATGCTCGGAAGCGTCAGAAGTGGTATACACTGTGCCACGGAGGTTGTTAGGAAACATTACTTTCCAGTAAGTTCTTCACTAGGGAGTTTCTGAGATTATAGGAACACCCTTCCCCTGTCCCCCTCCCTCCTTTTTGCCTTTCCTCCTTTCTCTGAGAGGAAAAAGCAGTGAGGAGGGCAAAGGGAATGGATGAGCCAACGAGATGAGGGCAGCTGTGGTCAAGTAAGTCTGGCTTTGCATAGAAACTGCTTCTCACCTCGGTGGGAGTTTGATTCTTGATTTAAGAAGTTACTGTCTGGGGCTCCTAGGTGGCTTGGTTGGTGAGGCATTTGCCTCTTGATTTCTGCTCAGGTCATGATCCCAGGGTCGTGAGATTGAACCCTGGCTCCGGCTCCATGCTCAGTGGGGAGTCTGCTTGAGGATTCTCTCTCTCCCTCTGCCCCTCCTCCAGCTCATGTGCTCTCTCTCTTTCTAGAATAAATAAATCTCATCCATTCAGGGCTAATCTTCACGGGGGATTTATCACTGAGCAATAGCTCGTTCCAAAAAATTATTCCAGAAGGATTTGTCGGCAGTGGCAAGTAGATTTAATGTGTGTATCAACTTGTCTTCATTGGTAATGAGAAACTAGAGAACTAGGTGGGGAAACAGACTCCTGGTTTAGCAGGAAAGAATGTTAGTTGGTTGATATTCACTGGGGATGTGTGTTGGAGGAAGTGTACTTCTGGTCCTGGGTCACGTGTTCTTGTGGCTCGCCGTGCTAAATTGGAGAAGACATGGGAATTTGATGATAATGACAGTTATGAAACATCTAGAAGTACAAGTTAGTTGGAAAATAGTGGTGGGGAAGCCCCAATGGGCACCTTTCCTGGATGACAGTGTTTCTCACATCCTGAGGGACTTTTTACCTAACCCTAAATACAAGTCCTTAAATTGCCCTTGATGTCTTCATTCGCATTTTTACCTGTCCTACTCTTCTCCCCTCCAGGAATTTTTTATTTATTTATTTATTTATTTATTACTTTCAACAAGTACATTTAGAGGGAGAAATTGCAAACAATAATAATTTAATTCAGTGCAACTTTCTGGGTGCTCAGTTCAGCTGAAGTCAACCAAATTCTCCTAACTATGCATTTTTAAATTTACAAACTTTCACTGATTCACATACGGCACACAGCACTAGCAAAACCACTTTAACTCTTCCCACCGCTAATGGATTGCATTATTTGCTAAATAGGGTCACTTCACACTTGGAAGCAAGTAAGTAGCCTTATGTATACAAGATTGTGTAGCTTACTTGTCCTAAAATAGTAAGCCCTTCTCCAAGGAGAGCACTTGCCGTACACCAGATCCTGGAAGGGCAAAGCTGAGTAAGGAAATGGTATTTTCCTGGAAGTTATCGTAATATATACTGGTTATTTCAAAATAGGAGATGAATAATACTATGGTAAAAGCTGTCAGCTGGGGGACCACTTACCAAGAACTGTGAGGGGTCTGAGATTTTGCCCTCCTTGTAAGCTAACACATTAGTCTGACAGTTTTGTGGAAGCTCCCAGAAGACTTCGGGGTCAAAGATAAAGAACTCTATTAGCCTATTACTCATGACACAAATATGAATGTCATGTTTGTATCACTTCCCCTTGTCCAGTGATTCCCACCAGGGTGACACAGAGGGATCTGGGATGTGGGTGCTGCACAAGGAGGGGCTTGCTTCACAGTCAAGGTCCCTCCAGCTCAGGGACTCTGAGTTTTTTCTACTACACAGTAAGCAGCAAGTTCTTCAGATGGAGACAGTGTATCTATCTTCCAAGGCTTCTTTCTGTATGTGCCTCTTGTGAAAGATCATCCAAAACAAAAGGACAGCTAATGCCTCCCTCCCAAGACATGTAGAACTGCAAGAACGCCATAGAGAATTAATTCTGCCTGGAAATCAAGGACGGCTTTCTGGAGGAGGTGTCTAACTTGGAGAATAAATGGGAGGTTACAGAGTGGAGAAGTAGGAGGGAAGACACTCCAGAGTGTGGAAACTGTGTGAGCAAAGACCTGGAGACAGAAGGAGGAAAGGATAAGGGCAATTTGGAAATGCTAGAGAGGAAAGAATTATTCTCACCTTCAAAGATTCAACCAAATTTTGATCATCATTTCAATTTATTTTTTCTACAGATTGATGTCTTCGTGATCACAGTGATGTTTGTGACAAATCATTGAGCTGTGGATCCAGGGAGGGGACGGTCTGCTGGGCTAAATACATTTTGCTTTCCAGAACCACACAGGTTGAGTACCCTTCCGCCCACACAAGCTACATGGGAAATGTGACAGATAACTGTCCCCCTCCCCGTGGCCCCAGAGCCTTCGGGTCTTTCAGCACCTCCCACGTGGGTTGTGGTTTCTAAATCCTTCACCATCTGGATCTTCTTTTCTCTGGGACAGATCTTGGGACACCACTTGAAAAGCATGTCATGCAGAACTGGACAGAATATTTGAGTCCCGAGCCCATCTTGTAAACTCCCAGGGATCTGAATGATGAAATCTATTGTTTGCCTCTTGTTCTGCTAGAATCAGTGTTGCCCGAGAACCAGCCAAACCGTGAAGGGGTCATCCTACTGGCCCTGTTAGTCTTCCATGCGGCTCTCAGACTGACTTGGCCCAAGAAGGTGAGGACCAGTTTGGAGAAAAGGACTCTGGTCTAATGATTCTTCCTGAGTTGGGGCCCAAGGGCCCTCAGCAACAACAGAATGGGGAGGAAATAGCATTAAAATGAAGATTCCTGTGCACCGCCCCTAACAAATCAGTCTTCCGGCAAGAGGGCTTGGGAAATCCGCATTTGCAACAGACTTTTATGCACTCGAATATTCCTATGGGCTTCAATATTAGAAAACTCCTGCTGAAGAAGGTCCTTTAGAATTGCGTTCTGTCCTGAAGGAGTTAATAGATGCCCGCAAGGAGTCAGTCACTTTCCAGTTCCTCGGGGAGAGAGGAATTTCCCACCTACTGCTGCCAGTGTCACTTCAACATCTCTGGGTGGGGGGAAGGGGAGAGGAAGAAGTCACCATTACAAGCGCCTGTGGGGGGCAGAGAGTGCCTCCTTTTGTCTTGAGGGTGACTCCCACAAGTGACCCAGGAGTGCAGCTCTATAGGTCATGGCTCCAAGGTGATAATTCTCAGAAGAGGGTGCAAACAGGTTGTCAGGTTCACAGTGAGGTGAGCAGGGAGCATGAGTCACACCAGTAAACATGACGGGGACATGCTTGAGTGTCTAGGGGAGAACACCATCAAGCCGTGATGGGCATACCAAAAACCATGCCTCATGGCAAGAACCATGAAGGAAGTACATGGGGCACAGTGAAGGAAGAAATTTGAAGTGATTTAGGTTTATTTCCCTTCAAAGGCAAAGAGTAAGATATCTTGGGGATCCCCAGGAAGGAAATCCACTCGATCTGAGGCCGACTAAAAGGCAGGCGAATGCCAATGAGGTGCCCTGAAATAAACATTTTATATTATATAGGATTACATTTGATACATTTTGGTTTTGGTCTTCCCACTATTTCCCTAGGTGAGATAAATTACAGCTGGTTTATAGATGAAGAAACCGAGAATAGGAGGTTTAAGTTATTTATTTGTTCCACAAAGATTTATGGGACCCTCCCCCGCCCCTGCCGGCACATCATCGAGGTCCCATAACACGCCCGGGGCTGGCCTCTCACTTCAGGATGCAGGCTTCCTGGGATGTCTGCTATCGAATTGCTGATAATATGGCTACAAAATGCACAAATGGGAGCATGTAAGTTACAGCACGATTTCAATATAAATACATGGTGAATTCCCAAAGGAATTGTATGGATTAGAAATATCAGTGTCTGTGTTTTGGAGGGGCAGAAAAGGCTTCTTCCAGAATTATGGACTTAAGATGCGCTTTTAAATAATTTTTAAAATAATTTTTAAAGGTTTTATTTATTGTAAACACACACACACACAGATTACAAGTAGACAGAGCAGCAGGCAGAGGGAGAGGGAGAAGCAGGCTCCCTGCTGAGCAGAGAGCCCGATGTGGGGCTCAATCTCAGGACCCTGTTATCATGACCTGAGCCAAAGGCAGCCACTTAAGTGACTGAGAAACCCAGGCACCCGTGGGCTTTTAAATATTAATAGAATTTAGTGAAGATCTCAGAAATAGAAGACATTTGCTCTGAGTTGATGTGAGAAGTTTAAAATGCAAACAAACCACTGATTACACATTAAAAATACCAGTTCACTCAATAAAGCAACATGTCTTTATTGAAGATTAGGATGTGCACAACTTCGCAAATCTGGGGGCTCTGGGGCTCCAATGTCGTAAGGACACCTGAACCCTTATTAAAGAATTTCCAACCCAGTTGGTCTGAAAAGATTTGTTAAGAGATCTAACCTCACTGTGGAGTTAAGAAATAGACTGTCTACATAAAGGAATATGATAATAAATGATAAGGTAGTGGTGTTTAGATAGTAAGAGCCAAAGGCATTAGAAGCAAAGTAAATCCAACTTCTCAGTCATGTGGGAAGTTCCAGGAAGACTAAACACTGGGACAAATGTGTGTGTGTGTGTGTGTGTGTGTGCACGCGCGCACAATTGTATTTTTCCAGGAAAGACAGCGCCAAGGCTGTGTTGTAGTTTTTCCCTATTCTTTTGTAGTAAATTACTTCCTGATACCGTAAGGGGAAATGTGTGTGTGATCTGTTGGCCCTCCTTTTAAGAGTACAGATTTCTATTAATTTTTTTTATTTCTCAGAGCTTTGCACTATAATGTTCATTTCTTGTTTCCTGGAGCTCTACATGTTAACTTCCTACTTGATTCAAGGTAAAGTGAAAAATTCCTAGAATGGAATTTTTGTGTTAAGAGTATTTTTATAGGGTCCCCGTTGGACATTTATTTTTAAACTTTTTTTTCTTTTATTGAAATATCCAAGACACATATGACAAACGGCTGATATTTGTATACTTGTGGAGCAAGTACGTAAATGCTTTATTATTGTATTGTCCTGGGCAGTGTTGTGTTATATGTACATTATCTGTATAATGACATATACAAAATATATAGGGTCTTGTGTTACATTTACATTTTCCAAAATAGAAACAAACTTTTTGCCCAGTTGCAGCACTCTTAAATTCTTGGCATCAAGAACACTGCTTAAGATCACAATCCAAAATCCAGCATGAAACAGTGAGGCAAACCCCCAAAAATCTAAACCCAGCACAGCAAGAGGGAGGAAGGGATAAGATGAGTTTGGTCTAATGGTTACAAAACTGTCTTAACATAAAAGGAAAAGCAAAGCTCTACTTCATTAGCAGAAACAAGTTGCCGTACAGGTAAGACACACCAGCCAGAGAACAAGAAGAAGTTGTGTAATTCCTTATTTTTCCATTTCTCTTTTCCTTTCCTCTAAGGCTTCCATTACATCAGGCTTAGATCCTCAAAGGGGCATTTCTATCTCAAGTTCAGAAAAGCCGTTAGGAACTCAAGAAATGAGGTGACTGGCTCTCTGCAGAATAGTTTGGGGGCACAGCCCATGTGGGCATTTCTCTCGAATTCTTTCACCCACACATTCTTTTTTTGGAGAAGCTGGACCGGGACAGCCCTCAGGTTTCCATTTTGGGGAGTTTCATGTTTGAAAGACAGTGAAATATTTTATTTTTTTTATTTTATATTTTAAAAGATTTTATTTATTTATTTATTTGGGAGAGAGAGAAAGACCATGAGCACAAGCAGTGGGGAGGGGCAGAGGGAAAAGCAGACTTCTGCCTGGTAGGGAGCCCGAGGCGGGGCTCGATCTCAGGACCCTATGATCATGACCTGAGCTGAAGGCAGACGCTTAACGGAATAAGCCACTCAGGTGCCTGAAACATTTTTTTTAAAGAGATGGGGTTTTTTTTTGTTGTTTGTTTGTTTGTTTGTTTTTAGAACAGATTTATGGAAAAAGTGAGAAGATCTTACAGGAAGTTCTCATATACCTAGCACCCAGTTTCTCCAATTATTAATCAGTATGGCACACTTGTTATAATTAATGAAGCAAGAGTCACACATTAGTATTAACTGAAGTCCATGTTTTGTTCATATTTCTTTAATTTTCACCTACTGTCCCTATTCTGTTCGAAGACCCAGCCCAGAACACCATCCCACATTCAGTCACGGGTTTCCATGGGCTCCTCTTGGCTATGGCAGTTCATCAGGACTTCCTTGTGTGTTGATGACTTTTCACAGTTTTGAGGACAGCTAGTGAGGTGTTTTGTAGGATGTCTCTCATGTGGGATTTTTCTGATGCTGCCTCCAGATTAGACCGGGAAGATCACGTAGGTAAAGTGCCTTTTGATCACATCATATCCAAGTTACATACTATCAACATGCTTAATGACTTAATGACAACAAAGTCAACATGATGTTGACTTTGATCACTTGGCCGAAGTAGTGTTTGTCCAATTTCCCCGCTTTACTTCCACACCCTCCCCTTTGGAAGGAACTTACCATGCGCAGCTCACACATAAGAAGTAGGGAGCAGCTACATCAATTATTTGGAATTTTTCTGCAGAGAGGGGTTGTCTTTTCTCCTCTAGTTCTTTTTACTCCATCATTCGTTGTATCAGTATGGACTCGTGGATATTTGTTTTATACTTTGGGTTCTAATCCAATGCTCTGCTATTCTGTTGCTCAAGTTTGTTCCAGCTTTGGCCATGGAGAGCCCTTTATTGGTTCCTGCAGGTCATAGAATTTTACATAAGTATGACCATCTCTGCAAACACTTTATTTATTTATTTATTTATTTATTTATTTATTAGACAGAGATTTATTTATTATTTATTTTTTGGGCAGAGGTCACAAGTAGGCAGAGAGGCAGGCAGAAAGAGAGGTAGGGAAGCAGGCTCTCTGCTGAGTGGAGAGCCTGATGTAGGGCTCGATCCCAGGACCCTGGGATCATGACCTGAGCCGAAGGCAGAGGCTTAACCCACTGAGCCACCCAGGTGCCCTCTGCATACTGGGAGGCTAGTCCACGGATGACAAAACTTATTCTTAAGCCTAGTTCACACATGGTAAATCTTCATATTCTATTTATACTTTAGTATTAATTTTACTGGGTTGAAAACCATTCATACCAACCATAAAGGGCCACAGAAGAGGGTCTGAAGAAGATTCAGGCCAACAACACCACGACCATGAGTGTGTGCATGCTGAGACTAGGGGGTTCACAAAGCCCATAGAGGTCAAGCCCACCACGCAGAGGGTGTCAGCCACAAGCTCGTTCGACTCGCCGGCGCCGCCTACCGCAAGCTTGGGCAGCAGCTCTTGATGCTCGTACCTCCATCCCAGGAGTTTCAGGCTCTGCAAGTCAAAATCTGGGGCCAAGGCTCAAACCAAGACCCAAGCTGCCCTTTAGCTCTGGCCCAGCTCCAGTGCAAGAGCAAGATCAAGAAGGGGCCAGGCCTCTGCTAAAGCTCCTGAGTAGAGGCCTCTGTCTGCTGATGAGACGAGGAATGGCTGGAGTGACCTTGGGCTGCTGTCTGCATAGGGCTGGGGTCCTCCTGGGGCATTTTATAAAAAAGCCTAAGGCAGGATCTATCAACAAAGGAAGGGGAGAAGAGAGGAGGAGAGGAAGGGAGAGAGCAAGGGAGGAAGGGAGGAAAGGAGGATTGAAGGAAGGAAGGAAGGAGGAAGGGAAAGAAACGAGTTATTCTGTTAAGATGAGGTTACCTAGAAGATGAGCAGAGGTTACCTTCCAGGGAACTGAAGTTACCATGTCAACAGACTGCGGTTTCTGGGTTGACAGTTGAAAGACTTTAATACAGCTAACTCTCCATCAAAAGTTGGACCGGCATGCAGAGCTGAGGGCCACTCAGCCCCAGCTGAGCCCCAGGCACAGAAATGCTAGACTTTCCGCACGCACACATGCACCTTCTGTTTGGGTAATTACGAAGGTAATGGAAGAGTCCAAGTTAATATCCATCACAAGCTGTTAGTTTTTTCAAACTTGTCCACTGAATTCCTAACTTAACGTCTTTCAAATACGTCCCATGAGGTGATTAGATGATACTCCGGCTCCTACGAAGGGTGTTTTATTAGCTGATTGGGTTAAATAAAGCTATTTTATGTCAGAATATATTCTCTACAATTCTACAGCCATTTTAATGACCAAGATGTGTCATCTCCTTTTAACTTTTCCTAATTATTTCTTTCCCTTTATCTCAATGTTCTGTGAGAATTTGGTTCTTTCCCATGAAATGGATTTGATGTTTTTTTCTTTATAATCAGAGTATCTTAAAATAAATGTGCATTATAACACTACAAAAAAATTTTTTTGGTATAATAGCCACTTTTCCTTAATACCTCATGAGTGGATTCCATTTTTTAAAAAGATGTACTTATTTATTATTTTAAGAAAGAGAGAGAGGGGGAAGCATGGTGGGGAGGGACAGGAGAGAGAGAGCATCCCAAGCTGAGTCTGAAAGAGGTTTAAGGAATTGGCTGGTGCAGGGGTGAGGCTGGCATGTCTGAGATCAGCAGGGCATGAAGGGCAGGCAAGGCAGGCCAGCAGGCATCTATGCTGTCGTTCTGAGTCCACAGCGGGTCAGGTACAGCGCTCTTTCAGATTGAAGTCAGGTGTTGTCCGCTGCGCAGAGGAAATACTGCTGTTACAGGAATCCTGCTTCTCTAGAGAGCCCTGAATAATCCAGTGTGTGTGTGTATGTGTGGTGTGTGTGTGTGTGTGTGTGTGTGTGTGTGTGTGTGTGTGTGTTTTGAGGCGACACAGAAGTGACTCTGTAAGACTTCCAAGGCCGGGTGGAGAAAAGCTTGTAGACCTTTCTCTTGCTCCTTTTTGGTGCTTGTGGTCGAGACCTGGCCACCAGGCTAGGAGGATGGCGAGGAGCCAAACGAAAACTCTGCATGATGGTGCTGTGGTCACAGTCCAGCAGAGATGGGGTGACGAGCAGCCTCGAGCCCCAGGCATGTAAGCGAGCGAGCGATCTTCTGTTCCAGAGCGAGTGGTCTTCCCTTCCAGGCCTCAGCGGTGGAGCCGCTCGGGTTTCTGCTCCCGCAGCGGAGACGAGCCCCTCCCAGCTCCCTGCGCCCCGCCTCCCCAAGCCCTGCTGCAGCTGCACACCTGTAAGCGGACGTTTCAGCCACTCGTTTCGGGGTGAAACACTCCGTAAAGGAAGGTATGGATTAGGTGAGACTGAGTCCCAGCCCGGACACGATCAGCCCACAAGCCACGGTGACTTACAAGAGCAGAGGTTGACTTCTCAGTCCTGTCGCTTGTCTGCTGCGGGGCCACCGCCGCTCTGCTCCACGGTCTCTGCTCTGGACTCGGACCGGAAGAGCAGCCTCTGTCTGCACCCTGATGCTCTCATAGTCAGCTGGGGTGGACGAGGCAGTGAAGGAACCCGTGGGGCTCTTAAAGGCCCTACTTGGAAGAGGTACACGTTTCCGCTCACACTTCACTGGACAAAGAAGTCTGGAGGCGAGGCTGACGACAATTCAAAGGTATAGGAAATTATCATTCTGCCCAGAGGAGAGGAGCATGAGTCACATGGCCAGTCCACCCCTGGGGCACACACAGGGAGGGGTGAGGGGTGAGCACTCTGGTGACCTACAGGAGGGAACATCCTTATGGAGAAAGAGAAGAGTCAAAGTGTCCATGGTTTGGGCTCTTTCTTTCTTTCTTTTCTTTCTTTTTTTTTTTTTTAATATTTTATTTGTTTATTTGACACAGAGAAACCACAAGTAGGCAGAGAGGCAGGCAGAGAGAGAGAGGAGGAAGCAGGCTCCCCCACCGACCAGAGACCCTGACGCGAGGCTGGATCCCAGGACCCAGAGGCCGGATCCCAGGACCCAGAGACCACGACACAAGCCGAAGGCAGAGGCCTAATCCGCTGAGCCACTCAGGTGCCCTTGTTTTGTTTTGTTTTAATAAAAAAGGCTTACTCTTTTTTAAAAAATAATTGACATATAATGATTATGTGCTTCAGGAGTACAGGTCTGTGATTCATCTGTTTTATAGAATACCCAGTGTTCCTTACAACACAAGCCCTCCCCAGTGTCCGTCATCCAGTGACCCCAACCCTGCACTCTCCGCCCCTCCTGTCACCCTCAGTTTGGTTCATGAGGTTAAGAGTCTCTTATGGTTTGTCTCCCTCTCTGGTTTCATCTTCTTTCACTTTTCCCTCCTTTCCCCTGTGATCCTCTGCCTTGTTTCTCAAATTCCACATAGCAGTCAGATCATGTGATAATTGCCTTTCTCCAACTGTCTTATTTTGCTTGGCATAATACCCTCTAGTTCTGTCTATCGTTGCAAATGGCAAGATTTCATTTTTGATTGCTGCGTAGTATTGCAGTGTATCTATGGACCACATCTTCTTTATCCATTCGTCTTTATCCATTCATCTGTTGATGGACATCTAGGTTTTTTCCCGTAGTTTGGCTATTGTGGACATTGCTGCCATAAACATTCGGGTGTATGTGCCCCTTCGGATCACTACGTTTGTATCTTTAGGGTAAATACCCAGTAGTGTGATTGCTGAGTCTTGTAGGGTAGCTCTATTTTTAACTTTTTAAGGAACCTTCATACTGTTTTCCAGAGTGGCTGCACCAGCTTGCATTCCCACCAACAGTGTAGGAGGGTTCCCCTTTCTCCACATCCTCGCCAGCATCTGTCGTTTCCTGACTGGTTAATTTTAGCCATTCTGACTGGTGTGAGGTGGTATCTCATTGTGGTTTTGATTTGTATTTCCCTGATGCTGAGTGAAGTTGAGCACTTTTTCACGTATCCGTTCGCCATTTGAGTATCTTCTTTGCAGAAATGTCTTCTCCTGTCTTCTGCCTATTTCTTGATTGGAATATTCGTTCTTTGGGTGTTGCATTCGATAAGTTCTTTGTAGATTTCAGAAAAGACACTGATCTGCTGATGGTGACTGCTTCTCAACCTGAGTGCAAGGCTGTCTCTCTGTTCTTCTGTCCCTCCTCAATCTTTATCATACGGTTTTGTAATTTTCTGCTGCTGGAGGAGGGGTAGACAGTCATGGGATGGGTCTAACCTGAAGGCTTTCCCTCAAGGCAGTGAGAAGTTCTTGAGATTTTGTGAGCAGAGGAGAAATCAATCTGCTTTATATTTTAGACAGACTGATCTGGGGGTAATTTGGAAGATGGGTTCAAGTAGGGTGACCCTGGAGGCTGGTTGACCAGCATTTCTGAGGATTTTTGTCTAGAGCAGTGGTGGCTGGAGTCCAAAGAAGTTGATAATGGGACAAAGAGCTCAGAAGTGGTTAAAAACACATGAGTAAATCCTGGGACCAGCATAGGTGATAGATAGGATGTGGAAGATAGAAGAAAAAGGGGAGGATGCTTGAACTTTGCAGCTGAAAGCATTCCTCAGCAGAGTAGAACAGAGGGTGTTCCTTTGTTGTGTTAACCATTTCCTGCTTCCCAGAGAGCCTAATGAAGGAAGACTTGTCCGGGAACATTGGGTGGTTGCTCAAGGGGTGAGTTTTCGGTTAATTTATCACAGCTTCTGTCCCTGGTCTTAACCAGTTCTTAACCCAAAACTACATGAGAAAAGGCTTAGACCAAGAAAGACAGTAACGGCAAGAAAATTTCTTCTTGAACTTTGCTGAAGTGTGTCTGTGAACTCTTGGCAAGGAAGGAGGTGAAGTCACTTCAAATGATGCTGTCTATCGCTCCCTGCTCCGAGACACGAGAGACACGGAGGGCTACTCAGCAGGCGTATCTACTTGGGTTTCTCCTTTGGAGGGGCCAGGAAAAGCTATCCCTTGAGAAAAGAGGAAGGAGAGAGAGTTTCTCTGCCCAGATTCCTCTTGACTGATGTTTCCCAGTGGTCAGACTTCTCCCCACAAGAAGCCCCTTGGACTTCTGAGTACGTCAGCACAGCCTTCCATGGACCCCCTGGGATGCTAGATCCCACCCCAGGTATGGGATGGTCCCTGCTGGAAATGGTGACCAGAACTGGAAACTCCCTAGTGTGCGGGTGCTCAGTCAGAGCTGAGTGAGTATGCTCAGGGCAAGCTAGGGGTTGGCCTTGGGATATGGAGTAGGGGGCACATGCAGAGGTTAGGGATCTGGACTGATAGCTCGGGTCCCGGGAGATAGTGGAGATGAAGGAATCTGAAAGGATGTATAAAATCCAGCTGCTTCATTCACACCATCCAATCCTCAGGGCCCATATCCGTCTTACATGTGAGGTTCCATGTGCTGGCAACCGTCACGCCGCTGGGACTGCAGTGAGATTTGGGAAGAAATTCCAAGTCACAGCACGAAATCAGCAGGCTTGGAGGAAGATCTCACCCACCTGACTGTTGGCTTCGTGGGGTGAGTCCCTGTCTGCTTGGCTCCCCTCCCCCGACCCCACATTCTCCACCTCATGGTATGTCTGCATTGAATTTAGGAAATGAGATGCTCCATTAGTAGGAAAGCAATATTACATAAGCAATTCTTCCTTCTCAACTTTCCTGTTGTGTAATTATTCAAAATCACAGGACCCTGGACACCTTTGAGTGCTAAAAAATATAGTTCAAAAGGAAAAAAGAAAAAAAAACAGGAGCCTCAATTATGGACACCTTGATTTTTTTTTTTTATTGGTAGGAAAACTCTTCTCACCTGAATATGTTATTTATGAAGACGTGCTCACTGAAAGCAGACTGGAAAAAAGTCACCTCACCAGTTAGAAACAACCTATTAAATTTTTTTAAAAGATTTTATTTATTTATTAGACAGAGATCACAAGTAGGCAGAGAGGCAGGCAGAGAGAGAGGAAGGGAAGCAGGCTCCCTGCTGAGCAGAGAGCCCTATGCGGGGCTCGATCCCTCGAACCAGAGGATTAACCCACTTTAACCAGTGGGTTAAAGCCTGAGCCGAAGGCAGAGGCTTTAACCCACTGAGCCACCCAGGCGCCCCAACCTATTAAAATTTAAAAAATAAAACAGCTAGCTTTCTTACCACAAATGTTAGACTCTAAGCAGTAACCTTCACTCCCATGCAGTGGTCAGTCACCAAGATGGTATAAAACTCTTTGAAGTATAGCACTAAGTAAGGTGTTAGGCTCCAATAGCTTTGGAAATCCATAATATTATAGATATTTTCCATCTTTGATTGGTACAGTTAGGTTTTCGTTGTGATGATACTGTGGTGAAAATCGACTCTGGAAACATTATTCAGTAACACAGCAGCTTGAATAATATATCTGTCTGCCAATAAGCTATATATTCGGAGTCTAATATCAACCAAGAAAAGGAAGATAAAGTATAAATTTGCTTTGCAGTTGCATGGCTTTTTCCCCCCCAGAAATTGACAAACTGATATTAACATTTATGCGGAAATACAAAAGACCCCAAATAACCAAAGTAATCTTTAAAGAAGAAGAACGACGTTGAGTATGCATACTTTCTTGTTTCAGAACATACTGTGATAAAGATTGTGTGGTACTGGCATATGATAGATATATAGATCGATGGAATAGGATTAAGAGTCCGTACGTACACCCTTGCATTTATCATCAGTTGATTTTTTGACAAAGGTGCCAGGACAAGTCGAAGGAGAAGGAATCATTGTCTTCAAAAATTGTACTGAGACCACTAGATCTCTATGTGCAAATACATCAAATCGGACTCCTATCTCATGCAATATCCCCAAATTAACTCAAAATAGAACACAGACCTAAGTGCAAGATATAAAACTATGAGATCCTTAGAGGAAAGCATAGAAACAAGTCTTTGGGACTGTGGGTTAAACAATGGGTTCTTAGATAAAATATCAAAAGCACAAATGACAAGAGAAGGAAACAAAGTGAAATGCTTTAAATTAATAACTTTTATGCTGCAAATGTTATTTTCAAGAAAGTGGAAAAAATAGGGATGCCTGCATGGCTCAGTTGGTTAAGCATCTGCCTTCAGCTCGGGTCATGATCCCAGGGTTCTGGGATCGAGTCCTACATCAGGCTCCTTGCTCAGCGGGAAGCCTGCTTCTCCCTATGCCTCCTTTGCCTGTTCTGCCTGTAGCTCTCCATGCTTCTGCTCTCTCTCTGACAAATAAATAAATAAAAATCTTAAAAAAAAAAAAAGAAGTGAAAAGACAGCCCACAGAATGGGAGAAATATTGGCGATCACATACTTGATAAATAACTCACAGCCACAGTATGTAAAGAGCTCTTAAAATTCAATAATAAAAAGAAAGGAGATGAAAAATGGTGGTGAATTTGCATAGAAATCTCTCCAACGGAGATGTACAAACAGCCAATGCACTCATAAAAGCATTTTCAACATTCTTAGTCATTAAGGAATTGCAAATCAAAACCTCAGTGAGATACCACTTCATATCCACTTAAGTTCGCTCTCATCAAAAAGACAGACGGTAACAAGTGTTAGGGATAATGTGGGGTGATTGGGAATGCATTCTTTGCTGTAAAGTGCTATGCAGACGAGTTTGGCAGTTTATTGAAATGTGAAACAGAGATAGTTACCACATAATCTGGCAATTCTGCTTACTCCTAGGTATATACCTGAGATAAAGAAATGAAAACATTTATCTGCAGAAAATTAGCATATGCGTGTTTGTTGCAGTGTTATTCATAATCACCACAGAGTGTAAACAACGAAAAGGGGATATATCCACATAGTGACTATCACCCATCCATAAAAAGGAAGTTCTGGGGGCACCTGGGTGGCTCAGTGGGTTAAGCCTCTGCCTTAGGCTCAGGTCGTGATCTCAGGGTCCTGGGATCAAGTCCCGCATTGGGCTCTCTGCTCAGTGGGGAGCCTGCCTCCCCTCTCTCTCTCTGCCTGGCTCCCTGCCTACTTGTGATCTCTGTCGAATAAATAAATAAGCTCTTAAAAAAAAAGAAAAAGAAAGTTTTGATACACAGTTCTGATACATGATACAACATGATGAACCTTGACAATAATGTACCAGGTGAAAACAGCCAGTGGAGAGAGGCAAGATAGTACATGATTACGCTGGTGTACAATGTCCTGAATACAGACAGGAAATCGATTAGTGGTCCCGGGGGAGGAAACTCACTGCTAGTGAGTATGGGTTTTGGGGGGCGGTGATGAAAATGTTCTACATTTAGATTATGGTAATAGCTGCACGACTCTGTGAATATATTGGGAAAAAAAGGACTATACATTTTAAATGCGTGAATTGCACAGGGGCTTTCAGGAGAGGGGAGGATATTTGATTTCTCTGAGCCTCAGTTTCATTGTTTGTACAATACTTAGTTTACAGGTTTTTGTGGAAATGAAATGATGTCTGTAAAGTCCCCAGATGAGGACGTGGCACTTGGGAAGGTGCACAGCAGTGTCAGCTGTCCAAGGAGGTGACATTTAATCCATTTTCGACATGGATTTTAAAAGATTTATTTATCTATTCGAAAGAGAGAGAGAGAGAATGGGAGTGTGTGGGGAGGCGAGGGGCAGATGGAGGGGGAGAGAATCCTCAACTCATTCCTGGAGAACTATGTTAGGGGCACAGACTTTTTTTTTTTTTTTTAAGATTTTATTTATTTATTTGACAGACAGAGATCACAAGTAGGCAGAGAAGCAGGCGGCGGGGGGCGGGGGGGCGGGAAGCAGACTCCCTGTTGAGCAGAGAGCTCGATGCGGGTCTCGATCCCAGGACCCTGAGATCATGACCTGAGCCTAAGGCAGAGGCTTAACCCACTGAGCCACCCAGGTGCCCCAGGGGCTCAGATTTTTGTACTGAGCCTCTATTTTGCACACTCTGGCATGAGAACAGTCCTCTAAAATTTAAATGTACCCTGCCATGTGATTCTTACACACTCACTTCCACCAAGGTTAAATTCCAGGCCATTTGCAGAAATAAGAGGATTCAGACCACGTGTCCTCAGAATGGGATTCTAGGCACCTGTCTTGCCTTGTCCACTAGCTAGCAAGCTTCCAAGCAGCGGAAACTCTAGCCAGTATCGTCCCTTGCATCCCCACGCAGGAGGGGTACTCTGGCCAGTGTGGGTGCTTCATAGAAGAGGCCAGCTCCCTGGTGGTGCAGGAAAACTAGCCTCATGTGATGGCTTCAGGTTGTGCCCAGCAGACACTGTCCACTTTCGAGTCGGTAGTGGATATTTTGCAATCCGTTTCTCAGAAGAGTGAAACTTGAGATTTTCTAAGTGCCTCTGTGAACATCAAATAGCTCCAGAGGCACAAAATCAGGATCGTTTAAGCCGGTGATGGATATGACTCTCAACAAATGTGCGTGTACCATTATCTGCATAGGAACCGCCTTTAAAATATACCTTTTGTGGGGGCGCCTGGGTGGCCCAGTCGGTTAACCGGCTGCCTTCGGCTCAGGTCATGATCTCAGGGTCCTGGGATCGAGCCCCACATCCTCAGGTGGGAGTCACCTTCTCCCTCTGCCCCTCCCCCTCCACTCCACCTCCCTCTCTCTTTCACAAAAATAAAGAAAATCTTCAATAAAATAAAATGTACTTTCTATGGAAGAAAAAAGAATAATTCCACGTAATTCCAATGCCCACTCCCTGGAGACAGTCATCTTTGAGTTTTTGTGAATATCTGTTCATATCTACGTAGAGCTACATTTAGATATGGAAGGACACAGGTTGAATGTCATTTTCTTGAGAAGCGTTTTCCTGATCTCCTACCCCCACCTCATTCTAGATGAAATTCTCTGTTATACCAGTTCATAGTACATGGATTTTTTCTTGATATTCCTTATGAGAGAATACATTATTTAGTTAATCACCATAGATGTTTCCTGCTATATATTTCCACCCTGAGATAAACTCAAGTGTCTGTCCTACTCATTATTGTATCCCTAGAATTTGAGTACCAGGGATATCACTGGATATCTACTCAACACATAGTTCTAGAATTCGCCAACTAATACTGAGGGTCTGTATGCATGTGTATGGACTTGTGCTTCTAAAGCCAGCCAGCAGCAACCTCAAACACTGTGTCAAGGGCAATCATGAAAGAATCACGTGGACACAAAAAAAGGCCACTTTAGCTCTCACTGGGAGCCACTGCATTTTGTCGATTTGAAACAGAGTAAAGAATTCATACACGTGCACACGTGTGTGCACTCACATGCGATCAATGAAAATGGATAGCCAGAGATTTCTGGCTGAACCGAGCCTGGTCTGGTCATCTGTACTAAGTGCCAGTTGGGAACCTTCCCCTGGAAGAGACAGTCACTGCTCACCTAATGCCAGATCTCGAGCTGTGCTGGCTGGCAGCGAAAGCTCAGTAGGCTTCCAGTGAGGGTGTGACTAAGCGTTCCTACAAATGACATTGCTCATGACTTAGGAATCTCTCTTGGGTATAAAAACTTAGTCTGCATTGTCAGCAGAAAGATGTGTGAATGTGCACAAATTTTGTCTTCTTGGAACCTCCATTTCTTCTTAAAATGGAGATAGGGTGCCCAGGTGGCCCAGTTGGTTAAGCGACTGACTCTTGATTTTGGCTCAGGTCATGATCTCTGGGGCATCCTGGGATTGAACATGGAGAATCTGCTTGAGATTCTCTCTCTCCCTCTACCTCTTTTCCCACTCGTGTGCTCTCTCTCTCGGATAAATAAATAAATCTTTAAACAAAATGAAACAGAGGTAATAACATCTGCCTCAAAGTTGGAGAGTAAAATGCAGCAGCGAAAATAAAAGTAGAAAGGGTGCTTGCATGGACCAGTGATAATAATCCGTACACGGAAGCATGAGACCATCTCAAACCCCTGTGCCCCCGATACCCTCCACCCCATCCCCATTCCCCGCAGGAGACCGTCTCAGTAAACTTCCCTATTCTAACACTGGCTCTCATTGCCAGGAAGCGAGCTATTCCTGTTATCATCTGATTTCTGGATCTTTATCCAAAGCAAACTAGCTCTGGGATCTACAAGTCTGACAACATTATATATGTACCCCCCTTTGACACTGAAGACAGTGGAAAGCCTTTGAGATCGCTACTTTCAGACAGTAACTTGCTACTACTGTATCTGCTCATGGGGCTGTGCGGGGATTAAAACCCGCACCTTCACTGGAATGTTTGTAGTGCTGAGTAGTATACTTCAGCGAGCAAATATAAACCATATGTATAAAACCAAATAAAACTATATAAGCAGGGGCACCTCGGTGGCTCAGTGGGTTAAGCCTTTGCCTTCAGCTCAGGTCATGATCTCAGGGTCCTGGGATCGAGCCCTGCATCGGGCTTTCTGCTCAGCAGGGAGCCTGCTTCCTCCTCTCTCTCTGCCTACTGTTCTGCCTACTTGTGATCTCTATCTCTCTGTCAAATAAATAAATAAAATCTTTAAAAAAAAAAACCCATATAAGCATATAAAACCACACATTGTATGAATGACAAGGAATAGTTTTAAATCCTCAGAGGCAGAAAACAGAGTGGTGGTTTCCAGAGGCTAGATGGAAGGGAGAGTGAAGTAGGGGCTTCTGAACAGGTGCAGGGTTTTCCTGGGAGTAGCGAGATGTTTTGGAACAAGGAGGTGGCTGGTTGCACAACTGCACAGTGTGGAGTACAAGGCATGCCACGGAGTCGTATATTTCAAAGTGGGCCATTTTATGCCTTGTGAATTTCACCTCATTTAAAAACAACAGGTGGTGGAGGGAAGGAAGGGACTTTCCAAATTCCAAGTTGTTAAGAAAATCCTTTCTCGGTGGAAAAATGAGTAAGGTATGATGCATAGGAAAAGCCAAGAGCTGGAGGAGGAGTGGAGAGAATGCCCCAGAGCAGAGTACAACGTGCACAATACACACTTGGCAAGATGGGTGTAGAGCGTGCCGCGCTGAGTGCCCTTCCCACCCGGATTCAGGGTTCTGCCAATCCCACAAATGGTCTTCGCGGGCCCTCCAAAGGGCAATCAAGCCCACGGATTGTTTCTTGCTTCCTGGTGCTGGGATCTCAGCTCTACCCCAGCAGAGTCCTGGGCTATTGCATTAAGCTTCTCGTGGGAAGCTTGGAACGATGCCCGGCTCAGAAATGCTAGTTGTTCAGCAAATAGTTGCTGAGACAAAATCCCCTAGCTGTGTGTGAGCCCCTTCTTGTCTCCATCAGTGTGAAGTCTGAACACAGTCCTTTGCTAACCGTCCTGTCCGCTCTTGCCTAAGAGGAGAGTAGAAGGAGTCACCTCCATGTGCTGTGGTTACGGAATCCAAACCTGAGCTGTTCCTCCTCGGCTGTTGCCAAAGGACCGGACTGCGTCTCTCGCCAGCTTCTTCACACTTTGAATCAGACCTTCTCTGCTGGAGCCATAGTACAGTAGGGGTGCACCCTCCAAGGAGGGGGAGCCTGGGTCTTTGCTTAGAAATTGTGAAAACCTTGCCGGCACTGTCCGAAGTTCTGGTGGTCTTCTAAAGCCACAGGGATAGAAAATTCCAGGTTTGTGAAACTTCATTGCTAAACTTCTTGCCTGCTTCTGCAGGGTGAATGAAGCCGTGATTCAGCCATTACCAGTAGGCACTCAGTCATTTATTTGGAAGCAAAAAGGATCCTGTGGGGGTCCAAAGGCAGAGCTCAAAACAATTCTGTTGAGTCTGCCAAATCCTATGACCCAAACACACCAATAAATGGGGTAAAACTTCTAGAGTTACTCTACAGGCTGTCCCAAGTCTGTTAATCATCAGAGAAATATTTCAAACACTGGCTATGAACCTAGGAGAATGAACAAAATAGAGATTTCTGCCCTCATTCGTTAATCTGTGTGCAGTGGAGACTGTGGAACTTTTATTTACAATAGAAAATCATAAATGCCATTATAAGGGAAGGTAAGAATAACTTCTATGCCTTAGCCTTTCTCCTCCCATTGGAGCCTATTTGCAAAGGACATTTCCTTGCCTTGTGGTCCTTCGGCATCACAGTTATTGAAAGTAGTTGGTAATGTGCAAATTCCCAGGCCCAACACTGGACTTTACTGAAATATCTCTGGGAGCGGAACCTGCAAATAGGCATTTAAAAATGTTCCTCAGGCCATTCTTATGCACATTAATGGTTAAGACGTATTTTCTTCTTGTTCTACATAATTATCAGAAGGACAGGTGAAATGTGTCTTCATTTTGTAGATAAGAAAAGGGAAACTCAAGAGATGTTAAATCCAAGGCAATACAGTTAATTTGTGGCAGGGCTAAAATTTGAACCTGGATTTGCTTGATTTCAGATCTCACCTTTGACTTACCCCACGCTGGCAAAAAAAAAAAAAAAAAAAAAAAAAAGGCGGGGGCGGGGTGGAGCGGGGAATCAAACTATGAAACCACTGGGATATATTTCCACAGGGATAACAAATCCCTGGGATTTGTGTATCTATGGGATAACTGGGCCACAGAGTCCCAGTTAGGCAGTTAGGACTGGAGAAACAGTGCCATCTGGTGGCCATTTTTGAGAGACATGACAGAGGGGGAAAATTAATTATTATTTTTTTTAAATTGAGCAGGGGATCATTTCCTCTTGCTCACTTTGGTGCACCTTTCATGGATGGATTTGGGTTGAGCTGGCCTCACTCATCTGGAGGACCCGCTGACTGGTGTTTTGTGCTTTGGTTTTGTAACCGAGAACTTTTCTTCTCCTAGCTGAAGTTAATTTACTCATACAGGGCAGGACACTGCAAGGTCTTTAGGGCCACATGAAAATCAGTAGATCCAAGGGACCCTAGTGAAATACTTTCTGGAGCCAACATACCCTATTCTGTATCTCTAGAAGTTTAGTTTTCATTAAAAATTTTTTTTATTCAAAAGTGGTTTGGGTTTGTTGTTTTTGTTTTGTTTTGTTTTCTTTTGTTTTTTACCATAGTTACAAAATCTTTTTGACAAAACCAGCGTGTCATCTGAGTATTAAGGAAGAGGACCCCCAAACCCCACCCCCAGGAGAACATGGAGATGAGGCGCCCCTCTGCCCCCCTCCACTCCCAGCATGCGGACCTCTGCAACTTCTGTGGAAGTCACTATGGGGAGCTGTCAAGTGGACCACAGAACTATCCAGACATCCCCTAAAGCAGCCAGGATTATCTGGCCAGGTAAATGAAACCGTCTACCTCCAAGATAACACAAAATCTGCTTAAGCCACCCCAGGCAGCTGTGCAAATTCTCAGTCCTCGTTTCTGGAAATCTTCACATGTGCTTATCTCGCTTCAGATGGTGAACTTGCAAGCTGGGGGTGGTAGACCCACAGGGATCCCCTTGCTCCCCCCCACCCCGCCCTTGCCCCCCACCAGCCCTGAGCTCCACCCCAAGCTCAACAGCCCTGCTCACCCCTCTGCCTCCCACTGCTCTTACTCATTGCTGCCGCAGGAACCTTTCATATCCTCTTCCTTCCTCCAGATCTCAGGTCCACGGTCATTTTCTCGACCTCACACACGAGATCACACCTTCCTGTCCTGCCGCCCTTCGTCCTTTTCTTCCAACAGCATCTGCCAAAGTTGCACTTGGCCATCTAACTGTGGTTCTCTCTCAGTCATGTCTGCCCCTAGACGGGAGCCCCCAGGAAGGGTTAGCGTTTGTAAGCCATAGCCTCTCATGGTGCCTGGCACACAGGGGGAGAGCGGTAAGCACTGACGCACTCCCTCCCTCCCTCCCTGAGCATGCAAGGGAGGCCCATCCTGTCCCAACAGCCTCAGCCTTACCCCCTCAGATCCCATGTCCCAAGCTGCGTCTCTGGGAGATTGTTTGGTGCTGGAGATCGAAAAACTTGATGCCTAGGCCCTGTTGCCCTAAAACCCCAACCTCAAGGGCAGGGAGAGGTCAGACACACGTGGAGTCCTGGCGAGATCTTGAAAGATGGCGATTTTGCTTCACAACGCCCTGCTGATTTCTTGAGAATATTCTGACTCTTACTGATTGCAACTTTGGATGAGCTCATGCAGCTTTTAAACCCTTGCCTCCTTCATCTGCAAATTGGGAATAACAGAACGATGGCGATGGCAGGCGAGGAGGAGGAGACGGGGCTCAGCCAGCTACCAAGGGCTCTGTGTCCCAGCAGTTTGACAGGGTGCTGCCCCCAGCTGCCGGAGGAGACCCGGCCCGGGGCGCAGCTGCTGCGAAGAATGCACGCGGGCTTCGGCTTCCTGTCCATGACCCCCTGCGGTAGACCCTACCCACTCCTCCCCGGATGTCTCCATGCGCAGAGCAAGCTGCCCGTGGGCGGCTTCCGAAGCCGGCAGGAGGGTGAGCCGGTGGCGCGCACTTTCCAGACCCCGCTAAGGGCCTGGCATCAATCAGGGCACCCCTGGGTGGGGACTTCTGTATCGGGAGTGAGGGCCCCCCAAAAGGAAAGGATGTGCAGAAAAACAGATCGAAGGGGGTCAGGGGCGACAACCCGTGGAGGTCTAGGCCACCACGCAGGGAAGGCCCCTGGCTCACCGGGGGTGGGAGGTGGGCGCCCTCGAACGAGCAGGAGCCAGCCTCCAGGGAGAAAGTCCCTCCCCACTGGGCTTTCTCGGAGTCTCCGGCCCCCGTCTCCAGCTCTTGAAAGTGGCCTGGATAGGGAAGTTGTTTTCCTCTCAAGAAGGCTGTGTACTCATAATTTCCCCCCAGGCCAGAGTGAAAAGACCAAGCGGGAGACCAGATTGATGGGCCCAACCCACGGGCCAGCACATTCTGTGGGAGGGAATCTCCCAGGGGGACGGCAGGGTTTTTCCACCTCTTGTCATAACCCGCTCCGGGGATAGGTGCCGAGAACTGCCCCCAGCCGTGGGTTGCGACAGCAGGCAAAGGGCCTATGGGGGAACGGCAGGAGGCCCGCTGCCCCGGAGTGGACTCCCACTCCATTCTGGCCGCATGTCCCTTGGAGGACAGCACCTCGGCCCCACTTTCTCCAGGATGCCAGCTGCAGTGGCTGTGTGCAAGTGACCAATCTCTTGCATTTTACTTTTTTTTTTTTTTTTTCCCCTGTAACATCAAGATTCCGGGTTCCTATTTTTGTATATGTGAGTCCGAAGGCTCTGCTTCCTGCACCATGTTCTGAGAAGGCCAGTGAGCTCAGATTTACACTCAGGTATACACGTTGATCAGCCGGGGGAGGGGGGGGGGAAGTGTGGGGGTGGGGACAACTGTTTGGAGAGCGGAGCCTAGGAAAGGTCCCATTTTTGCAGGTAAGAGCTGGCTTATTGGCCATAGCGTCCTCTCGAGAGCCCTCGCCTGCAGGGTCCGTGGGAAATTAGGCTTGAACTCAGTTGCCCCCTGACTGGATCTCCTTCTACTGAGAGACTGAAAATTGGTCTGAAGAGGAACAGGTGGTGTAGGAAAGCAAAGAGGGTCTGAACCAGGTGAAAGACCAGAGGAGAAGCCAGGATTAGCTGAGGTTTGTAAATACTACTAGAAGATTCTTGTTCTGGACTTCTAATCCCAAGGCACGGACTCCTTTTCCATACCAGATCCATTCTAAACAGGATGCACAACAAGGCGCGCGCGCGCGCGCGCGCGCGCGTGTGTGTGTGTGTGTGTGTGTGTGTGTGTGTGTGTGTTTAAAAATGAGTGGGTATCGTTACGTATAAGAATAGTATCTCTGTATCCATTTTGAGCTGCCCGGGGGTGGTAGTATGAAGCAAAGGCTAACTTTTTGCATGTTTATAAATTCTGGGCTTTTCTTGTTGGCTTCCAGGGAGACCATAAGCCGTGGCTTCTTCGTGGTGCCCAGAGCCAGTGTCCTGCCCTACTGTGGCAGCAATGAGTGTCCCAAGAGCTAAAGGAGACGAACGCACTGTGAGATCCCCTCAAACCACCCTCACTCCCAGGGTACCGCCTCCGCAGTGCCCATGTTCTAGGGCCCTGTCTCCTTGCACTTCCCCACCAAGTCTTTTCTTTCTTTTCTTTTTCCTTTTTTAAAGATTTATTTATTTATTGGAGAGATAGGGAGAGAACGCAAGCAGGGGAGGGGGCAGAGGGAGAGAGAGAGAATCCCAAGCAGACTCCCCTGAGCACGGAGCCTGATGTGGGGCTCGATCTCAGGACCCTGAGATCATGACCTGAGCTAAAACCAAGAGTTGGTCCCTTAACCAACTGAGCCCCCTAGGTGGCACCCCGCCCCACCAAGCTTTTAGTTCAAGGTTAAGTAAGTCAAATAGGAACTTAAGGGTGAATGTCCGTAGTGACTGAATATCTTCATATTCCTATGCAACACTCGTATTTTAGCAAAGCAAACGATAACATTTGTATCTTAAGAAAGCACAATACCTCAAAGTGGTAGAATCCTGTGCCACCTAAGTGGATGTTATATATTTTTAAATATTAAAAAGAGAGTTTCATATTTATTATTATGGAACAGCATGCATAACCCATCATTGAATAACCACCAGACTATAAGCATAGTCAGCAGCAGGTCACTTTTATTTAACTCTCTGTGTGTATAGATACCCACAGATTCTTGGGAGTGGTTATCTCTGGTCGGTGGGATCAGGTTACCTTGCACTTTCTTCCTTACTCTTACCTGTATTACTTGAATTTTCTAAGTGACTACACTGGCTTCAGAATTAAGGGGAAAAAACAATGAATGCATTTGCTGCCTTGTGCTTCACAATCATAATTTCAAAAGAAAACAAAAAACCCACACTTTTGCTCCTTATGTTGCTTCCATGATGAATTAGGGATTGACTGGCTCTCTAATTTGCGTGGTCATTTGTGCAGCAAATTTTTCATAAATCCCTACATGTGGGAGATTGGCCAGACAAAACTCCTACCTTCCTGCTTTTATGGTGATAAGCTGTGTAACTGTGTGTCAGTTCCGATGAAAGTGATCGCTGGAAAAGCAGGTTTCATGGTGGCGTGAGCCAGGCGCTGTACTGGGCTCTTTTTGCAGTGGTCTCCTGTCCGCTCTACCAAAGGGGAAGAAGCATATCAGCCCTGATGAGTGGCGGGGGCCCAAGCTCTGAGAATGGCAGAGTCAAAAAGGCATCTTGAGCCCGACACCCCGGGGAGGGCTTCATCAGACACGTGGCCTTCATCAAAGCCTCAGAAGAGTGTGACGTTTGACCTTCGAAGACGGAAGAGAGAATCCTACCTCCGAAGCGGTCTAAGAAGAGGTGCGCGGGAGGGTCAGGCATTCGACCTGGTGCTAGACAGCTGTGTTTCTCAGCTTTGCTGGGGAGACTTTTCAGATGTGATCAGCCGGGCTGGGATGAAGCTGAGGAGGACCCAGGTGCCAGGTTTTGGAGACAGATCTGAAGTTCCTGCCATCTAGGGCTACCTGGCTGGCTCAGATGGAAGAGCAGGTGACTCTCGATCTCGGGGTCGTGAATTCAAACCCCATGTTGGGTGCAGACATTATTTAAATAAATAAAACTTTAAAAAAAAAAGTTCCTGCCATCGAGAGAGGGAGGTGTACACTCAGACAGCACGGAGGGCAGCGGACATGCGAGGATGCCACAGAGGACAAGAAATCCTCAGCTGCTACTTGCTGGTTGGCAAGCACAGGTCTCCCGCACCCCGGGCTCTGCTGTCTGGTCGCCCTAGCTGCAGCCTCAGGGAGTTGGGATGAGAAAGGAGGCACCTTCTTTCACCTGTACCCACTGCCCTGGTCATATTCCTTGACTGCCTCCCAGTGGCCACTTGGCAGTCTTCTGCAGTAGACGTGTTTTCTACTCTAAAGCGGTGGCGCCAAGAATCCCAGGGCTGGCGGCCAAGTCCTGGCTCTGTGTGACAGCCGAGGCATGGCCAAACATCACTAGCTTTGCGTGTGGTCTCCTGGAGCATCCATGTCAAGGGTCCCATGGCGACCTTACTGATGCACCAGTGCTGGCAGGGCCCGTGGAACCCTGGAGCTTGAGGTCTGTATAGCAGAGCTCCGTTCAGCACTTACCAGTGCTGGACACCGGGCTACGCACTCAGGATGCGGTAAGCTCACTCCAGAGCTGTGGATCCGCTTCTCCTTCTAGAGGTGAGGACACTCAGGCCGAGGGAGGTTAACTGGCTTGTCTAAGGGGGCCCGGTCCCAAACGCAGGAATGGCAGAGATCCAAATGCCCTGTCCTCAGAGCCTGCTCTCGTAAGCCCTTCTAGATGCTCCGTTTCTGTCCCGAAGGACCTGACGGATGCATACATACCGCAAATCAGATATTTCAGGGCACCCACTGGGATGGCCGGGGACGTCCTGAAGGCAGTCCCTGTGACTTCAGGAGACGTGAGGCTGTGGGGGAGTTGGTGACTGCCCCTTGGTGGAGCTAGCATTTTCCCTGGAGCTTTGAGTAGGGGAGGGATTCGGCGAGACGTTTCTTGGAGGCAGGGGCATAGCTCAGGGTGCAGCGTTTTGACTGAGCGATGCTGTGAGAACGGGTGGGGCGTTGGCGGGGTGTAGTGGAGACAGTGGGAGATGAGGCTGGAAGGGCATCGGACGAGGGGAGCATCTCGAAGGGCCTCGGATACATGTGATAACATAACGACATGATCTTTTTTTTTTTTTAAAGAAAAATGTCTCCCTGTAGAGGGAGTGATCAGCCATTCATTATAATTTTTCTACCAAAATGCAGTTACAAATCAACACAACTGACTAGGTAGATATTTACGCCTTCTTTCGCTGATTCAGTCAAAGAATATTGATTGAATGCATACCTACTCTGTGTCGATCGTGATTTCTGTCCTCAGGTGCCCTGTGGGCCGCGAGGAAGAGACAAACGGCTGCCTAGAGGGCATCATTTGTGAATACCTCCGAGGCGCAGGGCAATTCCATAGCAGGTGGCATTTAAAGCTGAGACCTGAGGAGAAAACCAAAAGTAGGGGGACAAAACGGGGAAGAAGCAGAAAGGCAAAAACCCAGAGGCAAAGACGAACAGCAGCTCTGAGGAACAATAGATGGTCTGGCCTGGTTGAGGCATTAGACTAGAGCGGGAAAGGTGTTAGGGAGGGTGCTAGAAAGGCACGCGTGCCTGCATCACATAGGACTCATACCCCGAGTGTAGACTATTTGAGAAACAATGGGAGTCGTGGGGGATTTTGAGCTGGGAAGCGATATAATCAGATTGTGGTGGCTGCTGTTTGGAGCGTGGATTTGGAGGGTCAAGAGTGAAAGCGAGACCCTTCAGGAAGGTGTTGCAATAATTCAAGGAAAGAGCGCGGCCAAGGAGAGGTCATGGCAGGCAATGCGGGGTGGGCCACTCAAGATGAACCTACAAAGTTCAGAAATGCATGAGGAAAATCGCACAGGAAAAGCCAAACCACAAGAGCAGCATGGATATCAGCACAGTTAAAGTGGAGATATCAAAGGACTCCTGAAAAGGACTCTGAAATGATGGTGTGTAAGATCCCCAAGGACATGAATGGTGTGCTAAGATCTGTTCAACTATAATACATCATCCGTGAAGAAAAGCAGAAATGAACAAGTACAGCGGGAAATGTGAAACCATCAGAAATATTCAGAATGAAAAAACACAGGCAACAGAATAGATACTTCAGTGGGTAGAATATTCTAGAATAACTGAGTATGAAAAAAAAAAAAAAAGTTAACTGGGAAAGAGTAGTGAGGAACTCCCCAAAATGCGCCTAGAGAGACAATTGTATTAAGAAGTAAAAATAAAAATGGAGAGATAGGAAGAATAACTCAAGAAACTTCGGCAGATAATGCTAAGAGTTTCAGAAGAAACCCTTCTGAAGGAGACAAGAGCTGGGAATTTTCTAGAAATCGTGAAACATTTCAGACTTCTCTCTCTCATGGAAGATTTCCCCACATGAAGATAACTCCTCACTGAAGCTCGTCACAGTGAGATTGCACAGTCCCAAGGACAAGGGCAGGGGAAGCTTTGAAAGTTTTCAGTTAGAAAAACAATGATTGCCTACGAAGGAGGGATATTTAGACCCACAGCAAACATCTCTTCAGCAGCCATAGATGTAAGAAGACAGTGGATTAGTATTTTCAAAGTGCTGAGGGAAAACTGCAAATCCACTAGTATAAATTTCTCTAACCAGATAAATCACCACTTGGAAGTGAGAGTGGAAAATTCTCAGATTGTGTTGACCGTATGCCTTATCCAGACAGTTGTACAGAACATGATGGTTCAACAGCAAAGAAGGGTCTGGTGCAATCAGACGCGAGCGAACTCCAGGTACATGGCAGGTCCTCACTGAGTAAGCAAGGCTTGCCCTACGGTCTGACCTCTCCTTCTAAAAAACCTACTCTGCAGCATGTGACTGGCACTCTTCCCCAGGATGCCCACCCCAGAGAGGACCAGACCAGGTTCACCCGAATGAGGGTGATTTGGAACCGAGGCATCATGTCAGACTTGGAAACATGGCTCCCGTGATTGTGGACATGTGAGCAGTCATGCTGGGTTGAGACCCTGAGACAAAGAGCCATCACACCAACACCAAGGACCATTCCAGCTTCCCCCTCTCTCCCAAAGGAACCCAGAGCTCTTGGCTGGGACTCACTGAGTGGGCACGCGATGCTCTCTAACTGGACTTCACCTTGCAAAGGGAAGCTTCTGCTTCTGGCCACGAAGGCTAACGAGGTTCAGACTTGCCCTTCTGCTGTCTGTCTGCAACTAGAAAACTGGACAACAGGTGGCCTCAAGTCTGATGGGGTGAGCCCTTTGAGGGCTCAGAATTTCTGTCCAGGGGCACTCTCCAACCCTGGAGGACACCGAAAGCAGAACACAGTCACCTTCTTGAGCTGAGGAGAAGAGATTGGAGCTCAGGAGGCTGCTGGCTGGCCTGACAGTATCGGGCGCTGGAAAAAAAGGGAGCTACGCAGAAACAAGGGCCCCAGAGATCTGTACCATGGTTCTCTGGAGTCTTAGGCTAACCACTGTGTGCCCAAGATGGGTTAAGTCTCCAAGAGGTGGGCAAAGACCAAGTACTGGGCACTGTAAATAGCATAATTCCTAAAATCCTCATTCCATAGGGGTGGAAGAGGTCAGCGTTCAGGCCAATCAAAACAAAAATGAAGAGACCTTGACGCAGAGACCCAGGAAGTAGCAGGACTGGACCAGCCATGGGGTCGAGGGCTTTCAACCTGCCCTCACAGAGATATGATCTGAGCTATCTAATACAAGAGCACTAGCCATGGGTAGCTACCAACCCCTTGAAATGGCTGACTTGTCCAAACTGAGATGTGCCTTTTCATATAAATAAGACACATACCAGATTTGGAAGGCCTTCGTATGAAAAAAATGAATGTTAGCTACCTCATTCGTACTTTTATAATGGTTACACCTTCAAATGAGAATGCTTCAGGAATAATAGGTTAAATAGAATCTATTATTAAAATTAAATTTGGGGCAACTGGGTGGCTCAGTCAGTTAAGCAACTGACTTCAGCTCAGGTCATGATCTCGGGGTCCTGGGATCGAGCCCCAGGATAGGCTCCCCACTCAGCAGGGAGCCAGATTGTCCTTCTCCCTCTGCCCTTCCCCATACTGATGCTCTTTCTCTTTCTCAAATAAATAAATAAAATCTTTTAAATTTTTTAAATTAAATAAGAGGGAGGAGTGCCTGGGTGGCTCAGTGGGTTAAGCCTCTGCTTTCGGCTCAGGTCATGGTCTCAGGGTCCTGGGATCGAGCCCCACATCAGGCTCTCTGCTCATCGGGAAGCCTGCTTCCCCCTCTCTTTCTGCCTGCTTGTGATCTCTCTCTCTGTCAAATAAAGAGAGAGAGAGAGAGAAAGAGAGAGAGGTAGTCCAGTGGTCACAAAGTAGCCAGAATGGAAAGTATGCAGGAAAGAACATTTTTCAAAATCCTCATTTAGCTTTCTTACCAATAAAACCTGACCTTTGAAATAGTGACTTTCTTATGCACATTCACGGCCCAACATATAATCCTTTTGGAATGTATCCTGCCACAGCGAATAATTATGTGCTATTTGGGAGAGGTGTTCTTGGCCAGAATAGCCCATGGAGAGAATTATGTAACTACTGAGAGGACTTTACAAAGGAGGTACTTTCTGAGAGACCCAAGAGAGAATTCGAGATTCATAAACAGTTTACATTAAGCTGTCATTAGAGAACAGGGAAACAAAAACAAAAAGCAAGGCCCCACCAGAAAAGACATAATCATAAATGTCTGAAACGTGATTTTAATTAAATATTTTGTATTTCCAAACATAAGGAAAAAAATATCTTCCAACCACAGAAGTTCTTTAGGTAGTTCTAAATGCCTGTGTCAGTTTGGAGCAAGCGTCCGTTTCCATCCATATAAATATAAATAGTATTTATTAAGCTCCATATTTAATGCAAACTTCTGGAAGTGTTTAAATGAAAAAGTGAGGAAGGAGCAGTGGGGAGAGGGGTTTGTTTGCCCCAGAAGCGACCGGGAACCCCAAGAGACAACCCTAAAACCTGAAGACGATTTCCCCCTTGCTGTGTACGAATGGCATTTCTCTCCTCAGAGGACACAAGGGGAGTAACTGAGCACTTTGTGAGGAACAGGACAAAATAAGACTTTGGTGGGTTTGTGGGTTCCTGATAACATCACAGAGCTACCTTCTGGAAGAGCGGTTAAGTCTCCCCAAAGCAGGCTAGCAGTTTCTACGTGCAGCCATGGTTTTAGGGGATCATGAAGTGTTTCTCATGCAGCACTTTTGGGTGCTGTGAGGCTGTACAGTCAAGATACATATCAGAGAGAAAACAGAGAGGCAACAACACCCCAGGAGTACTTCCCTGATGAAAATGTCCAGACACCTGAGAAAAAAGTAGATTATCTCAATCCAGTAAAACGGCATTCAAGTAGAAAATATTCAAGCATTAGAAGTCAGGTCTGCATTTCGTGAGTGAATTCAAAACGGAAAGTTTTCACACCGAAATGCCAATTATCTGTGCAAAGATCTTTGAGATAGACCCTTATCAAATTCTTTATTCAGAGGTGCATGCAAACTTGTCTCAGATTCTCTCCTCTGGAGTTGCAAAATTCACGAAAGTAGTACCGCCTCTAGAGTCGGTCGTGGAGCCGGAGAGCTAATGCAGAAACCAAGTGGGCTTTCCAATGATTGAGACATGGCAACCAAAAGTCACAGCTCCTGTTGATTCGTGGAATGGAGTCAATCTGCCGGCAGACATTTGTACTCACACACACCGATGCCGGTCATACCCACACCCTTCCCTTAGATACTAGAGTGTGTTCCTCATCTTCTGTCCTTTGCACACAACTTGTACACTTCATGTGACACTGAATTTACTTTGAACCATTTCTGTCTTCCCAACATCCTTGAGGTCAGAATCCTGAGACCCTCAGAACCTGCTAACATACTAGCTCTACAAATCTAACAAATGAAACACACACGCTATAAAAAGCCAAGCAATGTTCACAGTCCACAGCTGCTAAAACCCTAATTTTTCTTTCTTTCTTTTTTTTTTAATTTTTTATTTTTTATAAACATATATTTTTATCCCCAGGGGTACAGGTCTGTGAATTACCAGGTTTACACACTTCACAGCACTCACCAAAGCACATACCCTCCCCAATGTCCACATGAAAAAGTGCTCCATATCACTCGGCATCAGGGAAATACAAATCAAAACCACAATGAGATATCACCTCACACCAATCAGAATGGCTAATTTTTCTTTCTATCGACTTGTATCTGCTCAGGGCTGAGTTATACTACATTCTTTTTGCTTTTGGCCAAGGTTTATCTTTTCTTTTCATAGTTTGAAGTTTCCATTTTCAAGTTAGCTAGTACTATCCTCCTGGATCATTTCTTGAATTCTCTCTGCTAGTTCACAAAGATGGGCTTTTCTGAGGCCTCTAAGTAAACTGTAATAAGCATCTTTCCTCCCGTGGAGTTGGTACCAATGACGCAGCAGTTGGACTTTTTGTTCTGCTGTGTCTTGGAGGTGATCATTCTTAATCTCATCTATCTTGGCTTCGTTGATCCCATTCTTCCGAACAAATTCTCTGACTTCAGTTATTCTCATTTGTTCAGCAATAATACTTATATATGTATTCAGGTCAACGTCTGAAAAATAGAAGGCGGTCTCTGAAGATTTGTTTTTCTAAATGAAATTCTAATTCTGAAAACTATGTTTATTTCTTTTCTAATAGTAGTAAGAATACTGGTTAAGTCCTAGAGATTGAAAGACTGGTCGGGGAAAATGAAAACAGAAACTGCCCCCCCCCCCATCAAGTTCTAACCCTAACCCCTCCTAGGTCACCAGTAATTTGCTCCATGACATGGGCAAGATCTATGACATAGCTCTATCTTCTTTTCTCGTCTATAAAATAAGAGGGTTGGAAAAGATCACCTCCAATGTTCTTCATGGATCTGATGCTCCATGACCCACAAACCTAAAAGGCAGGCAAAGACTTTATGATCTTCTCTCTGACTCTCAGGAAAAGAGAAGCAGAACTGTAGAGAATCGTGGAAAATACCGGGGCCAGGAATATACCAGTAATAACCAAGTCTACAGATGAGTTTATTTGGTTTAGGGAAATCAATTTAAGCAGGGGAGTTCTACAATATATCTGTTTGTGAAGGAAAATTCTCTTAAGCCTCAGACTATAGTGTTTCATTGCTACCTGATTTATTCTTAATGAGGAGTATTAGTTATACATTCAAACACAGTCTGATACACCCTTGACAGTGAGCAGAGTGAGCTAGAAGCTCAAAGAACAGCAAGACCCCACGTGTCACTGAAATTAGCAACATTATTTTATTCTGAAATTGGTCTGTTAACTCCCAAGGAAGCCATCCCTGGGAAATACAATGATAGTAGACTTACCTGCGCAATTTATTGGCATCATTTCCTGGGGGGAGACCAAAAAATAGAGGGAAGGAGCAAGATAAATAAAAATATATTTGTGACCTTCTAAATGTAATTGTCAAATTCTCCCTTAAAACTGAAGGAAGTACAATCAGTAGCTTGATGTATAAAATTAGCTAAGTGACGTGATTAAGGATGCTTTTCCTATTCAGTTTTTTATTCTGCAAAATTCCAGCCTTGCCAGAAATTAAAGAACATTTACTTAGCTCTCTCATACTCTTTGTTAATTAATTCTCAGGCTGTTCGTGTTCCTATAAACGGGACGCCAAATCTTCGTCCATTCTTGTCGCCCCTCTAACCCGTGCACATGCACTCACACGAAATGTAGGTCTTAAAGCAAGGAGCAAATAAAAAACCGAATTACTACTTTCTCCATTTTCTTAAGAAAGCAGATGTTTGTTTCGATACCTACAGTAGTTGAGGGTTTGGATTCCGGGTCTTCAGTCTTTTTATTCCGGTGCCTTCTCAACCACCCTGGAAAATCAAAGACATTTCTGTCAGACTTCAGTCTCAGCCTCACAGCAAGCCTGGGAGAACAAACTCTCACACGAAGAGAAGTGGGAGAAGGAAGGAGAAACTCAGTGAAAACTTCAAGTGACCAACACCCCAAGAAGCAGCCTTGTCCTGAAATCCCACCCCACGAGGTCAAATCTTCTAGAGATATGTCCCATTGTAAGTGAGCCATCCAATGGTCACACGCTGGCCTAGCCTGAAGCTGGCTTTTGTCTTACCCTATGGTCACCACTACTCCCTGTCACCAGAATAGAACTGGGGGCAGTGGGTGGAGGGTGTGCCCGCAGCCGGACTCAGAAGCCCCAGGATATGGAAAGTTGGCACTGAAAGTTCAGAAATTCAAGGGCATACACCCACAAATCCCTACAGTATCCTCACTTGGTCTTCAGAAACAGTGATGGGTTGCAACAGAGAAGGAAAATTGGAAGCTTCCGAGTTACTAAGACTTGACACCCCTCTGTGTTTTTGGAGTGATTTCTGGGGATTTTTCATCATGGTTATGCTCCATTTAGGCTCACCTGTTGACTTTCCTAAGTAACCCTAGCATAAGCCCTATTGCCACAGTATTTGAAGTTAAGGTGGAGAAATAACAGTAAAAAGGCAAAAACCATGGAGTCTGACTGAACAAGGGCGAGGAGGTACAGAGAAGGCAAATTCAGCAAGTGTTCCCAGCAGTCTTTTCCAGGAAGATCCTTGCTTCTCGTGCTCTCTATGGGGCCATCTCTACGAGCCGGCAAGGATTCCTTCGGATCCCTGACTGGCTCCGCTGCTGCCGGAGTGAAAACCTACCCTTGTTCATACGGAGAATGGGAATATCCATTCTGAGCTCCAGAATGATTGCTCAAAAACAGTAGCCAAGGGATGATATCGTCTTGTTCTTATCAGCTCTCCGGGGTTCATTTAGTGGCGGGAATTTAGCAATATCACAGGGCCACCTCCCTGGGATGAGCTTTCTTATGGGGAGGAGACAGAGGGGAATTCTTGTGCATCACTACTTCCCAAGTTATTTCGATCTGCAGTTGTTTGAACAAAGTAAGAACTTACACCAACATATTAGCGCAACGATTAGAATCGGGATTAGGACACAAAACCACAGAAAGCTGGAGCTGGCTCCTGTGGGTAGAAACAGAACATTGAATGTGAAAATAAGTCCTCTTTAAGATTAAACAGAGTACTCTCAAAGAATCGAAAGGGATTGGCTTTTCTTCATATTTTACAGTAGGGATGAGAGAAAGGAGAATGTAATCATAAAAAAGGAATAATAACCTTCTTTACATTTGGTGTTGCTGGTTGGTGTGCAATTCTCAAGGACTCCATGTTCACACCTAAAAGAAAAAAAAAAAGAAAGAAAAGAAAACAAAAACTAACAGGGGCATCTGGGTGACTTAGTCGCTTAAGCGTTCAACTCTTGATTTCGGCTTAGGTCGTGACCTCAGGGACGTGGGATTGAGCCCCACATACGGCTCCCGTGCTCAGCGTGGAGTCTGCTTGAGATTCTCTCTCTCTCTCTCTCTGCCTGCGCCCCTTCCCCCACCACTTGGATGCGTGTGTATGTGTGTGTGTGTATGTGTGTGTGTGTGTCTCACAAAATAAATAAAGTCTTTAAGAAAACACAGAAGAAATTTAAAAAGCCGGACAGACTGACTCCTTGATCATCTGCAATGACACACTCTAAATCTAGGGCCATTTTATTCATCTTTGCATCTCTAGCAGACACCATCCCTCAAATACTGACAAATTAGCATCTAAAGCCGGTACAAATTCATAACATAATTAGGATGTTGGATGAAAAATATCCTAAAGAGTAACTATACTTTAAAATACCAAGAGTTGGGGCACCTGGGTGGCTTAGTCAGTTAAGCGTCTGCCTTCAGTTCTGGTCATGATCCTGGGGTCCTGGGATTGAGTCCCACACTGGGCTCTGCGCTCGGCAGAAAGCCTGCTTCTCCCTCTCCTTGAGCCCCTTCCCCTGCTTGTGCTTTCTCTCTCTCAATTAAATAAATAAAATCTTAACAAAAAAATACCAAGAGTTAAAGGAAAGTAATCAAATATTGACAAAGAGGAGAAAGGATGAAATAGACAAAGATTTAAAATTGGTAGTAAATTGTGGTCTTAAAATCATAAACTGCTATTTCAAAACAGTCCCATTGAACAATAAAATGACCGGACAACAGCCCTTGCCTGTGATGCTGCCTAAAAAGCCTACCCAGTCAGCCCTCAGAAGTTTGGCCTCTCACCAACAAGTGGTGATCAGGACCCTTGAGAGGAAAATCCTTGGGATTTCCTTCAGACGGTCAGATTGCCAGACTGAATGACAGCCTGGTTCAGCCCATTCCTTAACTCCGTGCCCTTGGGTGAGTCGCTTAACTACTGATCCTGTTTTCTCCTCAATAACAGGGAGATTACATTACAATACCAAGGAGGGTTATGGCGAGAAGAAAATTGAATTGAGATTATGAGGTATTTAGAACTACTATTACAGTTGACTCTTGACTCATGGGGGTTGGGGTACTCATGCCCCCAATGCATAGCTGAATATCCTCGTATAAGTTTTTACTCCCTCAAAACTTAACTACTAACAGCCTGCTGTTGATCAGAAGACTGACTGATAACATAAACAATCGATTAACACATTTCGTATATTACATGCATTCTCGACTGTATTCTTTCAATGAAGTAAGCTAGAGAAAAGAAAATGTTACTTAAAAATTGCGAGGAAGAGGCACCTGGGTGGCTCAGTCAGAGAAGCATCTGACCCTTGATTTTGGCTTAGGTCACGATCTCAGGAAGATCGAGTCCTATGCTAGGCTCCGTGCTCCCTGCTTGGGAGTCTCTCTCCCTCTCATTCTGCCCTTACCTTCCCACCCTGCTCATGCTCTCTCTCTTTAAAAAAAAAAAAATAAATAAAAACAATAAAATCCTAAGGAAGAGAAAATACATTTACAGTGCTGTACTGTACTTATAGGTGGAAAGAAATTGCATATAAGTGGACCGACATAGTTCAAACCCATGCTGTTGCTGGGCCAAAGCATTATTATTTAAGTGCATCCGTCCCTCCCCTGCAGTCCCCACTTCTGCCGTCATCACGAGGCACTCTCAGCCATGGGAGGGCTAGAAGGGAAAGACTAGGTGAACTGCAGGTAATTTTAAATTTCTAGTCAATAGAAGACATAACCTGTCATGTCCCTACTTCTCAAGTCAACTAGGTGAACTCCTAAACATTTCCCGAGGCAAAATACAAGTTTAAGGAGAGGCACGGGACTATAATCCTAAATGTTTATATTGGTACCACACAATATCTTACAGAGCAAAAGCTACATTCCAGCACACACCACCTAGTCCATGCTTCACAGAAATGAGAAGTGAATACCATTTGCTTCCCCTGACGGAGGGATCGGATGCTCAGAGAGAGAGGTTCAGTGACCTGCTCAAAATCACCCAACTAATCAGAAGAAAAGTGAGATGTACCATCAGGTTTTCTAACTTTGAGTCCAAACCAAGCTCTTCTGTGTAACAGGCATGGCCCTTCGTGGTCTGGCCCTGGGTGCTTCTTGCTACCCTCCAGCCGGGTACTCTGCTCTCTGGAGTGGCCATCTGTCTTTCCGCAGATGCTCCTCTGCTACCTGAAATGTCCTGTCCATGTTGGCATACCTGGGAATGTTCTTTCTTTCCTGTCTCAAGACTCCCACCATGTGTCCTACCTTCACCCACCCCGTTGGGCAGGGCTGGAAGGTTCTCTGTAGAACTCGTAACAGCCTGACACATGTCTTTTCTGGTTCTTGTCCCCATAACCATTGCTTTTCTTGACTCTCTCTCTGCCTCTCGCCTGGGACCCTTGATGCCAGGAATGGGGCTTGCTTGTAACTTCAGCAGCACGCAGTTTCAAGCACATAGGAGGTGTTCGATAAACATTTGGAGACTGGACGTCTAGTTATCTAGCAGCTCAGAGGCAAAGTAAGACTAGAACCCAAATTCTGGACTCTCGACCAGCGTTGCTTCCCCCTGGGAAGACGTGGTCTGTCCAGGTGTATCTAGCACCGTGATCAAAGAAAGATGAAAACTTACGTAGTGCATGGGGTACAATGTTCGCATCCAGAGATGTTACAAAAAAAGTTTGGTTTACATCTGCACTTGGTGTTCTGGCTCCGGGTACAGTTTCTCTCCACTTCCAGCCCTAGAAAACCAGTTTGCAGACTATTAATTCTCGCAGCTCGTGAGCAGGGGCTGCCTGAGGTTTTGAGATCTCCTGCTTCCATCAGCACACTTTTTGCAATGCGGGGAGCCTTCACATGCCAAATCAGAGATCCCAGCAGAGTTTTAAGTGGACAGACAGTCCAGCAGCCAACACAACCCCACTTCTGCTTAAAGAGTTCCCCTGTTCCTCTAGAGCCTGGCTGCTTAGGGCATGGCTGGTGGGCCAGCAGCCTTAGCCTCAGTCGGAAGCCTATTAGAAATGCAGAATATCAGTGGCACCTTGTTGAAGCATCTGACATCGGCTGGGATCATGATCTTAGGGCTCTGGAATCAAGCCCTGCACTGGCCTTCCTGCTCAGTGGGGAGTATCTTTTCTTTCTCCCTCTTCACTCCCCCAACTCATGCCTGCGCTCTCTCTCAAATAAATGAACAAAATCTTAAAAAAAAAAAAATGCAGAATATCAGACCCTACTCTGGACCTAGTCAGTCAGAGCAGAAAGAAAATTTCATGTCCAGACATTTCTTGATATCACATGACACTGGGAGTGTTTCTGTTACATTTGAATCTGGGCTCTCACAATAGAGGACCTGCATAAAAATTCAGGCCCCCAGTTGGAATGATCAGGAGAAAACCAACCTCCAAAGCAGGGGGAGGGGAAGCACCCCACCTACCACTTGGATTGCTCTGTCCTTGTATCAGAAGGCTTCTGAGCTCTTGCTGGCTATAACAAGGGCACCGATCATGGTGGGAAAAAAAAAATCTCCGCCAATTTTGATTACAGCTGATGAACCCTATTCACCAGGTTCATATTCAGTCATCTTGGGAGAAATGCCTAGATTTGACCCAGAAATGTCTAGACTGGTGATGAACGCGGTTCCCTATCCTGCTTCGCTCCAGCCAGCTCCATCCTTTCCCTTCCTCCATGCCAACCCAGCCCAGAGTAGCCGAGAAAGTTGTCCCATTTCAGACTGTATTATAAATGGCTCTATTTGGAGTACCACACCAGTATTTTAGATCGATTTTTAAGATGCTTACCATGCTCTCCATCACAAATTCGACATCTTCTGCATTTATCCAAAAAATGCTTCTCTTCCATGTACTCCTCCCCGTCCTGGCAGGGCACACATTTTGACTCGCCCCCCACAGATTTGCAGTCACCCTCCTTCCGTGTGCCTGCCCCAGAAAAAAACACGGCAAGCGTTGGAACACGAGGAACACAAGCGACAGGCAACAGCATGGGAGATACGTGGGGATGGCAAAGAAACGGGAGTCAGGACAGTCAGACTAATGATAAAGAAATAAAGTGGGAGAGAAGGCTGGTGTAGAAGTCATGTCGCCAGACAGAAAGTCTTCCAAGACAAAAGCTCAGAGAGTGACTCAAAGAATATGACTACAGACATCGGATGATTAGCAATAGGAATACATATCTTTTAAAGGGTTAGAACGACCAAATGTGTTGGTAAAAATGCGTCTAGCAACTTGGTTTGCAAGGAGGCAAGGGTTTGTATTCATTCCTCTTTCTATTCCTTTGCTTTTAAGGGACAGAGCATGTTTTGATGGGAAGGTGTGAACATAAATGCCAACTTTTATCATCAGATGGTTTATTGTAATCCACACGATTGTAAATAATATTCACATTCACTTCACTAATTAAATAAAGCGAGGCACTGGATTGGTGTTCGTAAGCTGTAGGCAACAATGCTTTCTACTGAAAATTCATTGATTTAGAAAGGGTTTATTAAATGTCTAGTGTGTGTCAGGCATTTTCTAGGGCACAGAGATCCTATAGGAAGGAAGACAAAGCCTAGGTCTGCAAGGGCTTCAAGTTGCTGGGGAAGAAGCAGGTCATGCCCAGATCAGTGTATGATGTCAAACAGTGGTAAGTGCCTTGGGGAAACTGGATTAGGGCAAGGCGAGAGAGGACGAAGAAGAAAGAGACAGAAGATATGAAGGGAAATCAAAGAGGAAAGCCAGTCTCGTGGCTCTCATTATTTATGGTGTAATTGAAAAGAATTGACCTGCACGTGTGAGCATGGGCAAAAACAATTTACGCTCTCTCCTGGGTACATGACTTTCTTAACAACCTCGTTGCATTCTTTCCGAGAAAACAAAATATGACATAAGCAAGTGATGAAACTGAAACAGATGTGATACTGTAGTCAGCAAAGGTGATAGTGTGTCAAAAGCACAAAGTAAGTTGTGAAAACCCAGAACCAAATTCAAATACCGAACATCATTGAGCATGGGGGCTGTGTAACATTATAGCAGTGTTTAAGGACACCGAGCCAAAGTACAATTTTGGGGGCGCCTGGGTGGCTCAGTGGGTTAAGCTGCTGCCTTCGGCTGGGGTCATGATCTCAGGGTCCTGGGATCGAGTCCCACATCAGGATCTCTGCTCAGCGGGGAGCCTGCTTCCCTCTCTCTCTCTCTGCCTGCCTCTCCGTCTACTTGTGATTTCTCTCTGTCAAATAAATAAATAAGATCTTTAAATATATAAATAAATAAATAAATAAATAATAAAAACAAAGTACAATTTTGTTGGCTAGCCAGTGGTATTATACTGGTTTCTAAACGAACTGGCCCCCTTAATGAATTACTTTGCAGAACAAAGTCTAGCACAATGTCTATGAAATGAGAGTAAACAGGGTTTTCTCTCCTCCCAAGTGTGCAACGTCAATGTATCAAGTATTTATCAAAATATATGGTTATTTTCTTTTGCTTTTTAATTCCTTTTTAAAAAAATTATTATTAAAGAAAGAGTGAGCAGGGCAGGGGAAGAGAAGGAGAGAGAGAGAGTCTCAAGCAGACTCCCTGCTGAGCACAGAGCCCAAGGCAGGACTCGATCCCAAGATCCTGACTTGAGCCAAAATCACGAGTTCCCTCTCTCTGTCTGCCTGCCTCTCTGCCTACTTGTGATCTCTGGCTGTCAAATAAATAAATAAAATCTTAAAAAAAAAAAAAAAGAAAAGAAAAGAAAAAGAAATCCCTTGCAGGGGGCACCTGGGGTGGCTCAGGCGATTAAGCATGTGACACTTGGTTTGGGCTCAGGTCATGATCTCAGGGTTGTAAGATGGAGCCCTGTTGTGGGCTCCCTGCTGGGCGTGGAGCCTGCTTGAGATTCTCTCTCTCCCACCACCTGCTCTCCTTCTTTCTTTAAAAAAAAAAAAAAATCCTTCAGGGAATTTCTACATTGAGACTTATGTCAGAAATATATGAGAAAATGTGACATAACCGATGGAGATATTCAACTTTTGAACACTCCAAAATGTGCTTAACCTATCCCCCATCACTGAGTGTCACAATGGAACATCACGCATACAGTATTTTCCTTTGACTATTTTTAAAGACATTCTCCCCGTCAATTTATTACTACTTCAGGAGGCATGAACATTTCCAAGTTTCCAACCCACATATCGGAATTTCTTTCTTAAAAGACTGTAACAATTTACCTTCCAATTATAGTTTCAAAAGCAGACCCCCCAGGGTTGAAAGCACTTCTTCTGGGGAAAATAAAACAAAGCAAAACAGAAGAAAAGCAAACAGACAAAACTCCTTGACCGTCTGAAGGGCAAAGCATATTATCTTTGTTTGAATTTGCATTTTAAGGTTTTAAAAATAGGACAAAGGACCTCAAGTCCTAGGGCAGATAGATGATGCTTGGCAAGACATTAGAAGGCCAGAAAGCCATTGTCTATTCCCTTTTGGAGAAAGTAAATGCAAATAGGCTTAAGTATAAATGGGTTGGATTATAGGGAGATTTTCCATGAGGGTTATTAAAAGCTGGACAGGAGGCCAAAGGAGACTGGTAGAATCTTTATAAACAGGGTCTAAGCCTGTTCAGCTGTGGGAATGCTAGAAGCCTGCCATGCTCACCACCAAACCTATTACGGACAGTCCCTCCCGGCTCTGTTCATCCACAGCGACCCACGTGCTCCTTCCTTTCGTCTTCCTCTCGTACTTCACAACAAGGGAACCATCTCTATAGGAGACGGTAGTCAGCTCTACTCCACGTTGAAAAAAAGGTTTGCGCCATTGCATTTTGCAAAGCTTCTAATCGGCTAGTGTTTGAAGTATTTCCGATCTGAAATGGGTTTGCATTTCAAAACTGTGGTGTTAAAAATTTGCTGGGTTCTGTCCATTGCTTTTCTAGCTCATCTAGTTTCAGCTGCAAAAATGCAAATGTATTTTGCAGGCTTCAGAGACCTTCTGATGGGAGGGAATGGCTAGACACGGCTCTCAAGGTGGGGGAGGTCCCTTGCTTTCAGAGCGTCCAATAAGCTTTAATACGCACAAAGGAGTCTTTTTTTTTTTCCCCTCCTCAAAAATGGAGTTTAAGAGAGAAATTCTCTCCCTTCAGGGGCACATGTCATTTGCAAATTCCATTTCCTCCTCTCCCCAACAAGCAGGGTAAAGCTGAACTCAGGTAGTCTCCAGAAAGTAATTTCCTGGTGGTTTTTTCTTCCCAGTAATGCTACAATGCGGGAGAAGCAAGCACTGTGAACCGTTCTCTCCATTATCACTGTTTGCTCCTCCTCATCCTGATTGTCAAGCTAATTGTGGGCTGTTGGGTGGAACATACCGGCAGGACATGGCTGACAGCAGACTCTCTTCTCACCATGCTGATCTTCCCAGCACCAGGTCTCCCTTATGGTAATGTTCTTACGAAATCTCAATGCCTTGGAGTTGACAGCAGTTGCTTGAGCACTGACAGCTTTAGGCCATGGTCCAGCAATGGAGGTAAATACCTGTTAAGGAAAAGCATGAGAAGAAAGTTACTGACTTCCTTCCCAATTAGACAACTTGGACCACAGGTGTAAGTTGCTCCAAGGGGCTATGTCTGAGGCTGCAGAGACTAAATGCATGGGATAGGGGGGCTCCATCCTTCTACTTGCACATCTCTGGAAAAGGGATGGTCCAAACTACTCTGGAAACAGCATCATGGATAGTGGGAGCCAGGGCTGTGGGCTCGAAAGCGAACCGTGGCTCTCACCTACCAGCCTTGTCGCTGTGGTTTGTAAAGTCACTTAAATTTTCTGTCTCTCCACTGTTTTATCTGTAAAGTGGAAATCATTTCCTCTTCATGGTTTGTTGTGCTCATTCAATGCACTGAAAGCTCTTAGCGTGATTTCTGGCACATAATAAATAGATGTCCAGTAAACGGTATCGTTATTAATTTATTAATTGCTATTATTGTTATCGTCATGAAGTTCTAGTGAGGAACAACATAGTCAAGTAGGAAAAAACCATGAAATTTCAAAACGATGGCAGCATGAATTCCAGCTCTACTGTCAGCTCGCTGACTTTAGGCAAATTATAGAACCAGGTGGCCTCATTGCCTGACCTGGAGGTGACGATGGCACTTTCTGTCTTGAAGATAAAAAGTGATAATTTCTCCCAAGCCTGGTTCTTAGTTTATAGCATGTTCTATTTCTTGTCTCTTTATACATAACCACACAATAAACAATTTTGATGAACTCCTGTCTGGTTCACCAACCATACAATGTATCTCATGGGATTTTCTTCACCTTTGCTCAGGGAAAAAAAAAAAAGAACTTCTTTTATTTATTTTTTTAAAAGATTTTATTTGTTTATTTAACAGACAGAGATCACAAGTAGACAGAGAGGCAGGCAGAGAGAGAGAGAGGGAAGCAGGCTCCCTGCTGAGCAGGGAGCCCGATGCGGAAATCGATCCCTGGACCCTGAGATCATGACCTGAGCGGAAGGCAGCGGCTTAACCCACAGAGCCACCCAGATGCCCAAAATGAACTTCTTTTAGTGGAGAACCAATCTTTAATCTATTTGGGCTTCCTTTCTTCTGAAGGTGAAAGTCTGTTGGTCTAAGTGATATTGTCTCAGAATTATCTCATGAGTTATAGACTGGAATTCTTTAGAAAAATGAGCCCTCCAAGATGTATGGAAGCATTTGGGGATAATCTTTAAAAAAAAAATCTCTCCCCAATTGGAAGAGACCAGTGAGTCTTGTTTGCAACGGATAATGGAAAACTGAACCTAAGCAACCCGACTGAGTAGAAGCAGTTCTTTCCTACTGTTAGCCGCCCCCACTGCTGTGAAGGGGGGTTCACAGGGAGATATCACGAGCTCTCCTCTTTAGATTCTGGTGTCTCACCAGAAATTGAAGAAACCGTACAAGCTTAAATTCAGAAGCGATTGATAGGGATTGAGCAGGCCAAAAGTGACCAGTGAAAAGCACTGATAGTTGATGCCCAATCCTGTGTGTGAGTGTGTGTGTGTGTGTGTGTGTGTGTGTGTGTGTCCTATGGCCCTGGGGGGCCCTAGCCTCCTTCATATTCTAATTCCATCCAGGATTCCTGAGACAATATCACAGGCAGGTCCACAATTCCTCTCTTAGCTGATAAGCGCTCAGGACAGCAGCACATTTCACATTTATGGGTCGTGACATGGATGCTATTTCTGGACAACTCCACATATGTCAACTTTCTCAAGCCGTCTAAAGCAAATGTATGCCCTCCCTCATTTTGTTTTCGTTTTGAAGTTTCTCAGTGGGAATCAAGATCCACCATCCAAATTCCGTCCAGGATTTGAGGAATTCGAAGCGTGGGGCAGAATACTGCAAGTCAGGACCACCACTGGCCTCAAAGGGCAGACACCAGCACGCAGCTCGGCTCGTGTCTGATCATGGCCGGGTCACAGAGCTGAATTTCTGGAAACGTTTCTTACTTAGTTCAGCATCAAAAACTGTCTTCAAGTAGGAAAAAGAAAGCTGGTTCAAAGAGCATGTGGGAGCTGCTGCCCAAGATGAGGCCAGCACTGCTCCAAAGAGCTTGTATTTGCTTTTTAATCATTGCATTAACTCAAGTTTGCAATATGCAAAGATTAAACCAAACCGTCCAGGCAGTAACTGCGTTTTGACTGTGACAAGGCAGGAAACCCACAAAGGGCAAAATGATCTGACTGCTCAGAGAACTTATTTTCAGAAGAGCTGAAAAGGCCAGAAAATGGATAAAGTGAATGCCCTGGAAAATGTGAATTAACTAAGTCACGTGATCACCAAATGGGAAACAAATGAGGAATAAGAAGTTTTATATCTCCATCATCCTAAAGTCAGAGAAACCTAGATTGTTTATTCTGCTGGGAATATTAATGAATTGAATGAATACTTTGTTGGGCACCTACTAGGTGCCAGACACGTAGCTGGAAACATCCCAGTGAACAGATTAAAAACTCTGCTCTCATAGGGTTTATATGTTAGTGAGGTATGTTAGGGTTCTCCAGAGACCAAAAGCAAGTCCCAAATCTGATCCGGTAGGCCACCAGGCTGGAAAGTCACAGAGAATCGCAGTTCAAGTCCAAAGGTGATCTGGAGGCAGAACTTCCTCTTCCTCAGGGGACCACAGTCTCTATGCTGTTAGGCCATCGACCGACTGGATGAAACCCACCCGCATTGGGAAGGGGATCTGCTTTACTCAGAGTCTACCACCTGAAATGTCAACTCGTCAAAAAACGACAGTGGCAGAAAACAAAACCAAAACCAAAAAACACCTTCACAAAACATCCAGAGTAAGGTTGGAGTGAACGTCCGAACTCACGTCTGAGTCACAAGGACACGAGAAATGAAGCATCACATGCAGGGAGATGAATCACCAGAGAAACAGGGCCTCTGCCAGGGAGGGATTCGTGCTGTGTAAAGCAATGAAGCAAGCTTGGGGGGCATGGAGAGTTTGAAGGGTGGGGTAGGGCTGTGTTAGAAAGCGTGGTCCGGGAAGGCTGAGAGGGTGTGTGCTCACTGTGGTGAATGAAATGTGGGTAAGAGCTGGCTTTCAGGAAAGAGCTGTCCTGGTGGGTTATACCCAGAGGAACTCGGCCTGATCAAGATGAGGGACAGCCTCACGTCCTCAGCAAAACCATCATTAGCAACTAGGTGTGAAGATAAATAAAGATCTCCGTCTCCTGAGCCACACAAGTAATCAGGCTTTTGCCAATGGAAGTCATGGCGGGATTATATGGCAAACCTTTACCCCTAGATGCCGCAGTCTCGTGGACTCCTGGAATGTCAGAGCAAGGGGACCATAGACACCTGTTCAGTGGCAAGACAGATTTCAGAAAATGGACTGTCTTAGGTCTTTCGTTATCTACAGGAAGTTCATGTTTTCTGCAAATCTAGAAAATGCGCCTCTCTCTCTCCTGACTCATCCATGAAAATGTGAAGTGAGGGGCACCTGGGAGGCTCAGTGGGTTAAAGCCTCTGCCTTCGGCTCAGGTCATGATCCCAGGGTCCTGGGATTGAGCCCTGCATTGCATCCCGCTCTCTGCTCAGCGGGGAGCCTGCTTCCCCGCCCCCCTCTGCCTGCCTCTCTGCCTACTTGTGACCTCTGTCTGTCAAACAAGTAAATAAAATCTTAAAAAAAAAAAAAAAAAAGAAGAAGAAGAAGAAGAAGAAAGAAAGAAAGAAAATGTGAAGTGAGAGCTCCAGTCCCTGGAGGGCAGTTTTCCCTTTCCCCCAGGACCTATGACAGGCCTGTTAACAAAATTTCTTAATATATGTCTTCTCGTGGTAGTTTCAAGAAGCCTCTGCATGAGGAATTCTTACTGTCTTATTTTACAGTTGAGGAAGCTGAGCACAGAGTATGGGAAACGACCTGTCCAATAATCCACAGTGAGGAGAGGCCGGGGGAAAGCCGGCACCTCTGACCCAGACCTGGCCTCTGTTTTAGGTTTGTAAATCAGCTTCCTAATTATTTCTACTCCATTGAGGGGCACCAACAACTCAATTTGTTTTCAGAAAGATAACTGTTGACAAAATGCCCAAGTATTAATTATACAAAGAACCTTCAGGAGCGCCTGGCTGGCTCAGTCGGTTAAGTGTTGGACTTCCGCTCAGGTCATGATCCCAGGGTCCTGGGGTCAAGCCCCATGTTGGGCTCTCTGCTCAGCAGGAAGCCTGTTTCTCCCTCTCCTTCTGCCTGCTTCTCCCCCTGCTTGTGCTCTCTCTCTCTATGTCAAGTAAATAAGTAAAATATCTTAAAAAAAAAAAAAATCTTCAAAACAAATGCATATTTTGGATTGGGGAGGGGGTCCAGCAGGAACTCTCTGAGAACCAGAAGACAGTCTCAGTGTAAGAAGGCTGTAGCAGGGCCCCTCAAGGCTGGGGTTCTGGCTGGCATGGGAGAGAGGCAGACAGTTTGCACCCCTGGTCTGCAGCTGGGAAAGAAGTGGGGTTTACACTTCCTTTCCTCAGGGAAGGAACTTAGAAACTCGGGGTGCTGAGTTTCTAAGAATGGCCACGACGCCCGCTGGGACAGCAGTCTCTTGCGGGAGTGGGGGTCCGAAATGTACAAATAGAAACCCTAAGTCTTCCTAGACTAGAATCTTGGCACTGACTCCCTTTGAAACTCAGTGACGGGCCTACAGGAGAGTTTGTCCCTTGTATCAGTGGATGAGGAATTAAGAGAATAACTGGGCATTCATTAGTTATCTGCATCACGGATGGACCATTTTTCAAAGCCAACCAGGGCACTCAATACAAGAAATGAAGCTGGCAAAGCCAGACCCAGAAATTGAAGACCGCCTCCCACCCCGTACCTCACCCTGAGTTGACGAGCTGTCTACCCATTGCCCGGACTCACACCACTGGAGATCTCACACGACAGTTTCAAATACAGTAACATCTCAGTGCCTGAATTAAGCGAACTGTTGGAAGAAATTGAGAATACCTTCGGATTACAAGAATCGATGGCCCTGAGAGATGAGCTAAGATTTGAAAAGGAAGTTTAAAAAAAAAAATAAATCACTTTTTTTTTTCCTGTTCTTAGTGAAGCTCGAAGCAAACAGGAAAATAATTTTTTAAAAGCAGCAAGTTAAAAAAAAAAAAAAAAAAAAAGAAGATACGAGGCAATGAAAAATGCAAGAATGGCAAGAATGACTAACAGATGCCTGAAGAGTCAGTGAATTATTTCAAGATCAAGCTCTGTCCTCTGCTGCTGAGGACATTAATGGCCCAAGAAATGACACTCAGCTGAGTAACTCTGCTTGCTTGCTGTTCGGACGCTCAGTTATTTAGAACACATGAGAAGAAAGAAATTCTAAAAAGGCCATTTCCAACTATGAAAGACATCTCTTGTATATTGGTGTAAGATATAAGGAAATAGTAGTGACCTTCTGTAGTAGGTCCATCATTGAAACACTGAAGTACAGAGAAATTTTAAAAAAATTTCTACATGAAAGAGATGAGTGAAGAGTCTATTCCTCCTTATTTTTTCAAAACATGTAAGTAAAAATACGCATGAGAAGCTTATGCCTGGAGTGTCTTCTTTCTTTCTCAAGGCCAGTTTCTGGGGAGACCAGAAGAGAAAGAGAGAGCTTAGGCAGTGGGCATAAGGGACTGGCTAGACCTCTGAGTTATCAAGCAATACATAAAAGAAAACGTGGGAATCTAGAAAATTCTACCTGGGATTAGATTTTGAGTTTAGTGCTAGAGTGAGAAAAATAATCTTCAAAACTGTGGTAGACCTCAGAATCATGGGGTGATGCATTAAAAAAAAAAAATAGTGTAGGTCCCACCGCAGACATGGAATCAGGGTCTCTGAGATCTTCAGCAAGTTCCCAATTCTGGAGATGCTCAACACAACTGGAGACAACCGAGCTCCAGGAAGATCTGAGGGCACCAGACCACTGTATTTACATGTGAGAAGCCGAAGAGGTTAACAGACCAACAGCCTCTGGGGTCCGCACTTGCAAATCAGAAGTTGACTTCTCATGGAGAAGTAATGAACCTTCCCAAAAATTGGCCTGAAGGAAGAGAAGTCCTCTTTGGTGGAGGAAACAGATAATGGGAGGGCCCCCAAGTTCTAAACTAGAGCCTAGAGTCCATAACTGCCCCGGAAGGACCAAAGAAGTAGCACAGGAATGAGGTGTTCACATGTCATAGGCAATAGGGGAGGACAGCTTTGTGGAAATGGAGAGAGCCACCTGGACCAAAGGGCAGGGAAGTGGGGGCCATGTGGCCAGTGGTCCTAGGTTTTCCATTTTTCAAGAGAAACCAAAATCCTCCAACATTTAGGTGGCAACCAATATTAAAAATAGTATTACATATATATATATATATATTTACTGTATGTGTCAATACCATGCAGGCTAAAAATGAAACAAAAAACCTACAGTCTAGGGCAGTGTCTGCTCAGTGTTTGAAATCAGGCCTAAATCTGTTAAGACACCCATCCGAAAAACAGTCTACTTTGGCCAAGGATTCTCTTGTGAGGATGGCTAAAAACCAAAGCTCAGTCATCAGCAAGGGGCAAATGCTCTGAGTATGTATTTTCTCTCTCTTCCAAGACCTCTGCCCTCCAAAATCAAGTTTCAATGTTTCTCACATCTTGTATTTTTATGGCCTCCCAGAACACAGATGTGAGTACATCTGGACTCTTGCACGACTTGACCAAAGGACAGTCTGTCACTAATGACTCCATGACCAAGTTTATTCTTCACTAGTCTGCCCAGTTTGCAGCTTAACAAAACCTCCAGTAGGCTTGCCAGCCTCTCTGGGCTGAGGGCATCTGCTTGGGGAGCTGCAGTCAGATCTGCTAATTTATAAGGCTGGCCTTGCTCAAAATGCCTAAATCCACAGTAAATTCATTATCATCCTTACACTTTGTGGAACTCGGGCCAGTGGTCCAACATAGACTGCTGTTTCTAAACACCCACGATGGGAGTGGCTTGGTTGCACCGAAGTCCATACCAAAACAAGAAGTGAGCAGAGATCAAAGGGGAGAACCAGCTCATTTCCTTCTGGTGAAGGTGGAGCTTTCACTCCAATGATCAGTTCCTTTCTAATTGGAGCTTTACTACTGATATCTCATATCAAAGAAAATAGAGGTTGGCTAGTAGATTCAATTATTTGATCCTGTTTAAGACTGAGTTCAAGAGAAATAATTGGTGGTAGGAATACAGCTGCTTAAGAAGCTAAAGGTGCAGGGTGCCTGGGTGGCTCAGGGGGTTATGCCTCTGCCTTTGGCTCAGGTCATGATCTCAAGGTCCTGGAATCGAGCCCCGCATTGGGCTCTCTGCTCAGCAGGGAGCCTGCTTCCTCCTCTCTCTCCCCCTCTGCCTGCTTCTGTGCCTACTTGTGATCTCTCTCTGTCAAATAAATAAATAAAATCTCTAAAAAAAAAACAAAAGAAGCTAAAGTTTCTTTATTTCTCCTTTTAAAGCAAAAAGGAAATGAAAAGGACTTTCTAGGTGATTAAATGTTGTTTTCCTGCTTTTGTGAATAGAAACACCTAGATAGCAAAAAGAATACAAACTATGGACTGAGATACTAACAATGGTTCTACAAATAGCTTTTTTTTTTTTTTTTTGTAATAAGATATATGTAGGCAGATTCCTGTACAATTAGAAATGGTTTCTTTAAAATAATAGATTACCAGGCACCTGGGTGACTCAGTGGGTTAAGGCCTCTGCCTTTGGCTCAGGTCATGACCCCAGGGTCCTGGGATCAAGCCCCACATCGGGCTCTCTGCTCAGCGGGAAGCCTGCTTCCCCCTCTCTCTCTCTGCCTGCTTGTGAGCTCTGTCCTTCAAGTAAATAAAATCTTAATAAAATAAAATAAAATAATAGATTACTAAGAAAAGAAATAAAATAATAAATGATAAGAATAATAGAAATTCTAGTTCATTGAATAAATACCCTCCCTGTAAATGCATCCAATAAAAATTATAAGATAAAAATTATGTCCCAAAGAAGTGACAGAAAGCAGACTACAAACAGCATTGAACAAACATGCAATTACGTACAGGTATAGACAAAACTAAGAGGCCACAAAACAAGCAAAAATGCTTGTTTTAAGTGACAAAATAAGGAAGGGCTTTACTTTTTTCAATCATTTTTTATTTCACATCATCTAGTCCATTTCTCTCTACCTATCTCTTTAAAGAGAAGAAAGAGATTCACTGTCCTAAATTTGGTTTCAACTTGCTTTTTATTTCTGGATCCACTATTTAAGTGTGCCCTTTTATTATTCTTCATCCTAAGGTAATAGTCTTCAGTACCTATTACAAAACATGTGCTCAGTGAGGGACTTTTGGGACCCAAGAGAATTTACAAAGAGGCACTTTGCTCACTAGGGGTTTTCAAGTGGGGGATTTCCTTATTCAGGTTTTTAAACATCTCTTAAACCATTGGCTATTTTTCTGCTTGTGGTATTAGAGTCACCTGGTTTTCCTTTAGCATTCTAGAACCCTTCAGAGGGATTCCTTTCCATTGCAAGAGCTATTTACAAGTAAATTACTTGCCTGGTGTCCCAGAGTCTTACATCCAAATCCTGAGGCCCGTTGCCTCTCTCTCACTTTTTCATCCCTCCCCCTCTAAACTTAGGGCAAGAAATAAAACCTCTTTTTCTAAATTAAACTCTAATTTTGCCACTAGGGGTGGTAACTGCATGTCAGAGATGGACAAGAGGAGGCTTCCTACAGTCTCACAGTGGCTCTGCGGGGCTCCGTGTGTCAATTTCATTTCTGCCTCCCCATCTTGCCATTGCTTATAAATTGGCATTTTCCCCTCCAGGTTGTCATTGTTTTAAATTACATTTCGTATTTTTGTTTCATTCTAAAAACTTTTCAAGTCTTTTGTGATATAAGTAAAACTCATTTTAAGAAAAAAAAACAACCCATTTCACGTTTCTGACTCCGGTTTAAGGAAAATGATTAAATTAGAAATAAACTATTCTTTATTTTTCCATTGAAAATTTTCCAGAGAATTCTTTATAAATACACTGGTTTCTTTTCAAATGCCCTCTCCTTTCCCTTGACCGTAGTTTGAAGACAACTGTTCTAAGAAATGTAGAAGAAATTGAGTATGTAGAACTGACTGCCTCACCACAGACCTCATCGATACAAATAAAATCCTATCAGAGCCATGTGCTAGAAAGGAAGGAAGGAAGGAAGAAAGAGGAAGGAAGGAAGAAAGAGGAAGGAAGGAAGCAATGCCTACAGCTATTTCTTATACAAACGTCTATATTAGGCCTGACTCGTTTTCAAAGTCTCCTTCGACATCTGTGAATTGCTTGGGGATTTCAAACTTATTTCTTGTAGGCATCATAGACACAACAGCTAGAAACTAGAGGAGAGGAAAAAGGACCGCCCCGGGGGCAGGAAGAAGAGAACCACAAAGAGAAGAGAGGATAGGCAGCAACAGTGACAAGGGCACCAGGGCAACAAAGAGGACAAGAGAGAATGAGGCAGCTCCTTTCCATCTACTCATAGCCCATTCATGTGGTCAAACAAAATCCGCTTCTGTGTTCCATGTAATTAGCAATCCCACCCACACTTGAATCTTCTTGCTACTACTAAGTAAGCACTGCTAAGTGCAAAGGCACAGAAGCACGTGTTTGCGGGAGACACACCAGATGACACGACAGACAGCCTGGAACTTTCTTTAAGAATACAGGTGTGCTATTGGGCAAGTGGCGGATGCAAGGCAAGATTCTGTGTAACCAAACTGAAGAGTCATGTTTAGAGGGGCAAAATGGAATATACATTATAAAATATAGACAGTGGTTATCTAAGGGACAGGGTTATGTCAGATTTTTTCAGAATTATTTGTCTGCATTTATAAATTTTATTTAATCAATCTTAAATTTCTTAATCTCCTAGGCCATATGTTATATGTAAACATAATACACAAATATTTATTATAGATGTTATAATAAGTGTATATAATAAATATATACACACGTGTGTATGCATTGCTTCAGAGAAACAAAGTGTCCTTCGTGCTTTAAATACACTCTCTGGCAAAGATGCTAGGTTAAACAAGTGTAACTCCCTCTGGGCTTTGATAATTTTGCTGCACTTACTAGTACTGCTGTCCCAAGAACTAAGAGAGATTTTCCAAAGCAACCAACACTGCAATAATGCAGTGGTTACCGGCAGGAAAAAAAAGCATGGTCAGAGCAATACAAATAGTACGATTTTGAATATTAAGTTTTCTCTAAGAGTTTCTAAAGGAACCCAAATATTGCACATTACTTCCAAAAGAACCAGTGAGGTTTTGTTTTGTTTTTCTCCCCCAATCATAAGATGGTTCCAGACACTGCCTTTTTCCTTTCAACTTTTGGTGTAGTCTGGAAACCAGGTGCCACCAACAAACTGGCCTGGACTTTGGCCAAGTCCCAGCTCTGCTACTTACAGTAGCTGTATGACCTTGACTCATCTACTGGGGCTTTCTGGCCTCCATTTAGCTATCTGTGAAGTGGAAGTGAAGAAGACATCTCCTTCACCCTGTGGCTGCTGTGACATCTGCCTGACGTGGCATTGATACACCGTCCCATCATGGCGCTCGGAACTTGGGGTCAGTCCCAATAAAATGAAAATCCTGGGACTTTCGGGGATTTTGGCTCGCCGCAGATGACCTGAGTCTCTTGGATTGGCCACCAAGCCGGCAGCCCTGCGCTAGGGACTCTCCCAAAGTGAGGGCTGCGGCCCAGGCTTCCAAGTTAAGTGCAGGCGCGCGGGGGCGTGCGCGCCGGGAGCAGGTACCACCGCTCCAGCCGCGGGGTCCGGATTCCCCCGCGTCCTGGGAACAGAAGCCACCAAGAGGGTGCAAGCGAGGAAGACTGCAAGAAGAAAAGGAAGGGCGAGGACAGGACGGGACCGGACGGGAGGGGAGGGGAGGGGAGAAGCGAGAAGAGGAGAGGAGGAGAAGAGAAGAGACAAACCTGAGACCGTGACTTACAGTCTTAAGGAGAAGTATTCCCGGAAGGGAAACAAGAACAAGTTTCTTTTTCTGAGTGGTGGTAAGAAGGTAAACAAGCCTCCAGGGACGCAGTCAGCCCCCGCATAACTTTTTCGAGAAAGAAAGGGTTTGGCCTCAAGCCTCAAGTTTTCCCCCACCGAGCGGGGGCCGCTTTCTTCCCTAGATCTGAGAGCGAGGGCAAAGTGTGCGCTGCGGGGCGGCCGCGGAGCGCGCGGGCTGGGTCCCCGCGGGGTTCGGTGCACCCCCTTCCCGCCCCCGGCCGCGGACACCCACCGCCCCGGGGCCGCCGGGCGGCCGGACACGCCGCTCGGCTCCCAAAGACCCCCTCCTCTCCCGGCCCGGTCCGCGCCCCGCACAGCGGTCCCCGGGGAGGGGCGTCGGGAGGGAGCGGCTCTCTGACTCCGCGGGCCGGGAGAAGCCGCGCAGACCGGGGCCGGCCCGCCGCCCGCCCGCCGCCCCAGGCGCGGCGCCAGCCCGCGCCTAGCGGGCGCCGACTCACCAGACACGGGACGACCCAGGTCCCCCACATGACTGCGGAGCGCTCCGCCGGAGGGAGAGCGTCTGCGAACGCCGCCTGCCACCTGCCCCGGGAGGAGCGACAGCCGCGTGGCCCCTCCCCGAGACCCGCCGGCCTGGGAGTGAGCTCCCCGCGCGGCCCGCCCCGGCCTCTCTTCCCGCTCCCCGGAAGTCTCTGGGCACCTGCGCGGGCTCCGCGGGTGGGCCCCGGGGCCGGGACGCAGGGGGAAGCCCGGCCGGGGAGCGCCCGGGGCGGGGGGAGCGGCGGAAGGTGCGTCCTGGGACGGCGCAGAAGGGCGCGGGGCCGGAGAACAGGGGTGGGCAGGGGGCGGGGGCGCGGCCAGGCGTCGTTGCACAAACGGGCATTCCCCGTGCGGAGGCGTTTCCGCGGGCTGCTGGCAGGCGGGGTTCAGGTGAGGACCCCGGGAGCAGCTGGCTGACCTTCGGACACCCTGGAACCATTGCGGGACGCCCTCCAGCCGGCGCCTGGGCCGCTCGCTGGGAACGTCGCGGGAAGACCTGCCCCGCTGAGCTCGCGAGCTGTGGCTGCGCCCGGAGGCTCGCGAGAGCCCCGAACCCCTGTTCCAAGTGACATTCATCCAAGAAAAGGTTCAGATACGGCGCTCAGGGGATTCAGAAGAGGGGGGATCCCTTCACCTGTATCACTCAAGAGGGGGACAAAGCTAACCAACTAGTTAGGACCCATCCCGCAGCTCCAGCCCCTCGAAATGTTCACGATGACTCCTCCTCCCTTGTTACTCATTATTTCCTGGCCAATTTTCGTATTTAAAAAAATTGTAATTCTTTGGTACTTGGGTTAAGGCAAGCTCAATAGCTCAAAGCCGCTATTGTTTTGGAAAAATAGACCTATGGGTTCAGATGGTTTTGCAAGAATTTTGCAGAAGGGAAGTGTGTATAATGAAACCGCTGGAGTGTGATTCTGAAAGCAGTTTCCAGGCCAGGCAAGAGTGAAGTACTCAGTATTTCTTGACAACCTTACTCAAGTTCTGAGCCTCAGTCTGCTGCCTCTCTTCCCTCTTCCTTCAGATTGGGGTCATCCCATCAGGAACACTCGATGCCTCCTCCCTTTGGCCGGCTCACTCCTCTAGCCAGGCTTCTTCATTGTTGACATTTTCTTTCTTTTTAATTTTTTTAAAATTAACATAAAATGTATTATTTGTTTCGAGGGTACAGGTCTGTGAATCATCAGTCTTAACACAATTCACAGCACTCACCATGGCACTACCCTCTGCAGTGTCCATCACCCAGCGACCCTATCCCAACCCCCCAGCCCCACCCCCCAGCAACCCTGTTTCCTGAGATTGAGTCTCTTACAGTTTGTCTCCCTCCCTGATTCATCTTGTTTCATTTTTCCCTCCCTTCCCCCACCCTGCCTCTCAAATTCCTCGTGTCAGAGAGATCATATAATTGTCTTTCTCTTATTGACTTATTTCACTTAGCATAACACCCTCTAGTTCCATCCACGTCGTCACAAATGGCAAGATTTCATTTCTTTTGATGGCTGCATAGTATCCCATTGTATATATACCACATCTTCTTTATCCATTCAGCTGATGATGGACATCTAGGGTCTTTCCATAGTTTGGCTATTGTGGACATTGCTACTATAAACATTCAGATGCACGTGCCCCTTCAGATCATTACATTTGTATCTTTAGGGTAAGTACCCAGTTGTGCGATTGCTGGATCATAGAGTAGCTCTATTTTCAACTTTTTGAGGAACCTCCATATTGTTTTCCAGAATGGCTTCACCAGCTTGCATTCCCGCCAATGGTGTAGGAGGGTTCTCCTTTCTCCACATCCTTGCCAACATCTGTCATTTCCTGACTTGTTAATTTTAACCATTCTGACTGGTGTGAGGTGATATCTCATTGTGGTTTGGATTTGTATTTCCCTGATGCTGAGTGATGTGGAGCACTTTTTCATGTGTCTGTTGGCCATCTGGATGTCTTCTTTGCAGAAATGTCTGTTCATGTCTCCTGCCCATTTCTTGGTTGGATTATTTGTTCTTTGGGTGTTGAGTTTGATAAGTTCTTTATAGATTTTAGATACTAACCCTTTATCTGATATGTGTTGATATTTTCTTTTGGAAGATTATTCAGGCACCCAAAGCCTAGGTTAGGTCACTCTCTTGGGGGCCTTCACTCACCTTAGGGTTTGCACTGCACTTACAGCCCAGGCTTGTAGGTGTGCATTTGCTCATTTCTGCCTCACCTTCCAGTTTATTGTTAATGAGTCCTGGCCAGACCCTGGTGGGCCAGGCTCTTTCCTGCCACTGTTCTGACACAGAAGAAACACAAAAGAAGTGAATTTGGTGGGAGTTGGCATATAGGGGACTGTTAGCAACTTTTCTGTATATCCAAAACCATTCTTAAATTAAAAACTCATCAAATTTAAAAATATGGAAAGAAGAAGGAAGGGGGGAGGGAAAAAGGAGAGAGAAAGAGAGAGAGGGGACAATGGACAAAATCAGCATCTCCTGAGTGTGAATTATGAACCAGCAACTTTCACAAATGGCTCTCCCTTACTTAATATTAATCATTTTAGTCCAGAGACGTGGGTGCTTATTAAACTAACTTTACAAATAAAAAACAGTAGCCAAAAAAAGCTTAAGCAATATTGACAAAGTTGGTTAGTTAATAAATAGCAGAGCCAGGAATTAAACTTAGGTATTTTTGCTCCTGGGCCCTGCTCTTTCCATCCACCACTCCTCTCACCCCCTGCCCCAGCAATTACCCTCAGCTTCAATGAGATAGTAGTAGGTGCTTTGTGGGGAGATATGTATTTCACAGCCAATGATTTTAGAATATTCTAGATCTTTAAAATTTAAACAGGTCTCTCATTCAAGACTTCTCAGAGCCTTTACTGTGCTAATATGTATTGTCTAAGAGGGGGTTATCATATAGACTGTTGCCCACACTTGTTTGTCCTCTTCAGGGGGTCCTTTTAGGAACACCTGCTGAATGAACACCTCAGGAATGCTGGTGTTCTAGGGAAAACTGTTTGGATGTTTCTAAAGGCTATTTTTATTTTAACAACACAATCTTAAGGGCCTCCAAGCCTTCATGGCAAAGAAATACAATTTTAATAATGGAATTTCAGGCCCTCTACCAGATGTGGGAGATATTTTGGATAATCATCCTGGTTTTACTCAAACCACACCATATAGGTTAAAGCTTGGTTCTTCTCCTCTAAAGATAGGCTTGCCACTCAACATCCCAGGCTGAGTAACATTTTTTTTTTTAAGATTTTACTTATTTATTTGACAGACAGAGGTCACAAGCAGACAGAAAGGCAGGCGGTGGGTGGGGGGGTGGGGGTGGGGGAGAAGGCTTGAAGCGGGGCTTGATCCCAGAACCCTAGGATCATGACCTGAGCCAAAGGCAGAAGCTTTAACCCACTGAGCCACAGAGGCGCCCCAAGCTGATAACATTTAAACACGTATCTGATTAGATAGAAAGTTGGGAGGAAAAAAAAACCTTCAATACCCTTTCCCCACCAAAACTACTTTTATTTTTTCTCCCCATGGACCTGATGTTTTAAAAATTGTTGTCAACCAACTTGCTCTTACTAAATAGCAATCAGTTGGTTGTAATAATTCCTAGCTGTAGTGATCATCCGTGATTCTTTTTCTACATGTTTTCTCCTTCTTCCTAGTAACAGCACTGCCAAGTTGTCTCTAGAAAAATTGCAGCTCTTTCTTCTTTTCAACTATTTGATGTGGGTGACTGTATTAGTCAGAGTTCTCAGGAAAAACAGAAACAATAGGAGATAACTGTCTAGTGAGAGAGATGTATTTTAAGGAACTGGTTTTTGTGACTATTAAGCCCAACAAATATGAAATCTGGAAGATAGGTTGGCAGCCTGGGGACCCAGGGAAAAAGGGGAGTTTGAATCAAAAGGCAGTGTGCTGGCAGAATTCGCTCTCTTAGGGGAAGACGCTGATTGGATGAGACCCACCCACATTGCGGAGAGCTCGGCTTTACCAAGAGTCTGCGAGTTTAAGTGTTAATTGCATCTAAAAATACCTTCCCAGAAACATCTAGAATGGCACCAAATAGTTGAGTCCTGTAGCCTCACCAGGTTGACACATAGAATTAACCATCCTTGGTCCTGTACGTGTGCATGTAGGTGGGAGGAGAGAGAGGATAGGGAACTCCGTTTGGTTCAGCAACCAGCCCATCACATTCTGTTGGCATGAGCCCTGTAATCTTTGCTGAGAACAGTAGGACACAAACACTTTTTTATTCTCCACTGGATTTGAAGTGGAAATATGTGACATTCGGGACTGATACGGTTGTAGAGAGCTTGTGGGCCTGCCACGGCTGAAAGCAGAGCCAACTCCTGCCGAGCAGAAGCCATGCCGAGTGGTAGAGCCTAGTCGTGTCCTCTGAATCCTAGAATGATTTGATCCTCGGATGGAGCCTTGGAATACCCAGTTATCCAACTCTGTACTTTCTCGATGTTTGCTTAAGCCAGATTCTTGCAACTTAAAGAATCCTGAATGACGTATCATCAGAGCTTATGATCAGCATAAGAAGTCCTAGGGTACCCAAATTGATTGTTAGAAATCAACTGTTACATTTTCAGCTGCAAGTCTGGATAATGGCCTAAAGGCGCCTATGGAGATGGCGCAAGATGTAGACATTCCACGCCGCCGAAGCACTTCCTACCAGTAGGGGGCGCCAAATACCACATCAGTCAAGCGACAAACCTGAACACTGTTTCTATCAATTAATAGAAATGTATTTTGGTTTTTGGGTGAGGGGAGAGAGAGTTAATTGGTGAATCTGATCACAGACACATTTTCATCTCCCTGAGAACGTATTATGTCTTACAGGGTTAAAGAAATAACAGATGAGCAGCCCCTGGCAGGCTCAGTGAATACTGGTTAATACTTCCGTCCAGACCCTTCCTAGAAGAGGTGTGCAGGGTGCTAATTTGGGGTCAAAGTTCAGATGGAAAGAAAGACAAGTTAAAGGCCTCGCAGCACCTTTCCCACACTATTTCCTGTAGGAATGTGTTCCCGGGGTTGAAAGAGCAGGCTCAAGGCAAAGTGCTTGGAGCCCCAGGGGGAAGGGAGCAGGAAAGCTTGCCTGCAGGGATGTGAGGCGTGGGGTTCAAGCTCCCATGCTGTCCCACTGAGGGCAGTGGGGTCCTAGCCCACCTCTTAAGCAGAACCCGAAGACTGGATTAAAGAACGTTTAGACAGTCCTAGCCAAGACGTCGGGAACATGTGGGTAACAAGGGTTGGAGAAGGAGCTCTTCTGTAGGTCTGCGTTCCTGATGTGGTGGGTGGGGACAGTCCCCTCCTGCTGTTTCTGCATATGGGGCTCCCTGAAGACACACATGAGAAGCATGATCACCTCCTGCTGGCCCCTAGCAAAATAGGGACTGCTTTCCAAGAGGGGCTGATCTCGGGGGGGCAGAGGGGACAAGGTGATGTGATCTGAAGCTGAAATGAAGGCAATAGTTCTCAATCCTCTGCCGTTTCTGGGGTTCACTCGTCCTGTTATTTAACTATATATGTTTTTAAATCAACTGCCTTGGTTTCTGAAGTGATTTTATTTTGAAAAGAAAACACTATGTTGTAATATCACCATAAATGGAAAATCAGGGTTCCTTACCCAAGATAGACGGGATCCACAAAAATAAATCTACAACTATTGAAATAGAATATTTATCTGCTTGCGTCTAGAAATTGTTTTCCACACCGGCTCGTGGTCAGGCCACCGTACTTCTGGAGAAGTTGACTGAGGGAATGGAAGGGGCTTCTGTCTGCTTTGGGTGACGGCTGGAGAAAGAGCAGCAGTCTGGACCTCGGGCCCTTCCCGGGGGAGGCAAGGATCAGGAGCCACACCAGGTGTCACATAGCATGGTGGGAGGGGTTGTCATCGCACTGCAGGGGTGGGTTGGGAGAACCCTCTACCAGGCACGGGCCTTTCCCTGTTAGAGCAGCTGAGTCAGCTTGAGGGACACTTTGGGTGGGGAAAGAGGAAAGCGAGTCTGGCAGGGCCAGCAAGAGAGCAAGTGGGGTGTTGGAGGAGAGAGCTTTGTGGGGGGCGGGGAGGGCTGGAGGCCAATCTAGAGCACATCACTTGCCCAGAAGGGAGAAGTAGCAGGTTTTCTGCAGAAGACGGTCTTCGTCAACGAATGCAGAACAGAGACAAGGGAAGGCCCGTGGATTCCGTCCTTGTAACTTCACTAACTGGGAGAAGCTTTGCCTAATATTTAGCATCTCTCCGCCTCAGTTTAACATAAGCCCTTTGAGTGGCAATGATTAGCTTGGGAATTGGTCTTGCCTTTTGTAATCTCATTTTATTTTATTTTTGCAATTTGCAAATGGTCTACTCCAGACCCTGTGGGCCACCAACATGTTTATAGGTGACAAGGTGTGTGGGCCCTGCCCACGGTTACCAGTATCATTGCCTTTTGTTTCCTGATCAGATCTGGTCTGAAGAAGAGATGCCCCCCTCTCTCCTTCTGTCTCTCTCCCCCCATAAATAATGTGACTGTTCAGACAGGCCCAAAGTTTTCATGAGAAACTAAATGCAAGCCACATGGCCAGTCTGTGTTCTCTGGGTCATGTCTGCATTCAATTCCACCAAATGGGTATCAATGAAGAAAAGAACAAATAACTTAATAATTTGTCTTGTGAGGTGCCTAAATGATAATTATTAAATTGTTCCAAATGATCAGGAGACACACCCACCAAAGGGAGAGAGGCACGGACATAGGACTTAAATTTGTTTTAAATTTCTGAGCATTCCCTCCTGCCGTATGCACAGCGCCTTCTAGGAAGGATGGTTCTCTGGACACGCTCATGATTGTCATGTGGTAGGAATCTGCTGATTCAGAGGGGCTAGCCTTCCATGAGAAGGTGCTGGGAGATTGACACTGAGAGTGAGTATATTTGGCGGGGAGATGGATCAAGGTAGCTGTCAGGGAGGTGATATTAACATGGGGTCAAGAGAATGACTTAGGGAAAGACTTGCCTGATGAGGTGTTTTTGTTATTTGTTTTTGTTTGTTTGTTTGGGATTTTATTTTATTTTATTTTATTGTTCCAAAATTTATTGTTTATGCACCACACCCAGTGCTCCATGCAATATGTGCCCTCCATAATACCCACCACCAGGCTCACCCAACGCCCACCCCCACAACCCTCAGTTTGCTTCTCAGAGCCAAATTGAGCCCTGTTTGATGGGTCTTCTCTCTGTGGATAGTCACAATATGCTTGGTTGGATTGGATTTCTTATCAAAGAGCGAAGGGGCCAAACAGAAGCATGGATCAAGGGGGCGGTGAACCCCAGGGATTTATGTACACGTCCCAAGAGAGGCCTGGTTTAGAGAACTTGGCCCTATCTGCCTTTGGAAGTTCTCCTAGTGCATTAAAGCTGGGCAAAATCAACACAAAGATCAAAGCGGGTTGGTGAAAACTGTGGGGTCTCTTAGGTGTTAAAACTTCAATGCAGAATCTCATTTGGGGCTAGCGTCCGGAATCTTTCTCAGAGATCCTTCATGGGCGTTCTAACCCATTCCCAGCCTCAGACCCGCAGTCACAGAACTTCAGGGTGAGAGAGACCAATGGGACTCCAGCAAGGTCCTTCCCGTTTGAATCGAGCCTCCGCTCTGGGGCCCCAGGCTTGGCTTGAATCCTTCCAGTGCTGGCTCTCTCTGTCTCCCGAGCTGGCTCCTGCCATTTGAGAATGCTTTCCAGTGCTTAGAAATTTCTCCCCGACGTTACAGCTTCCTGTAGTTTGACAAGTGTTTGCTCAACATTATTATCCAAAGAGGACTACCTAGAGACAGGGCTGGACCAGCTCCAGGAAACACAGCTGCTAGTATCCCTCCTTCAGCGCGAGGTTGGAAGATGCATTTTTACCATCACAAACCTCCTTCTTCACAAACTCATGTTTGGGAGACTTTTTTTTTTTTTTTTTTGTATTCAGGCTACGAGGACAAGGAGTCAGCCTGACTCCCTGATCATGGTACACTAGGGGAGACAGATGTTTACAGCAGCCTTCCCGGAAGAAGGGTATGATGCAGGAAGGTACTTCCACACGCCCCCCACCCCTGACTTTGAAATCCCCCTTGGAATCTCCAAGCCATCCCAAAGGTTTATCAAAATTCTTTAAATTTTTTCTTCTAATTTATTTTTACTTAAACCCTGAAAAGGGGAGGTTGGGAGGAACTGTTTGGGAGCTGGGAATTTGTGAAAAGAAACAAAAATGAGGTTTCACCAGTAGTAATATTTAATACTCATAGAGTGCTGGGGGCTTTGGGGGGGGGTGTCTTTACAAAACTGCTAACTCTTCCAAACCTCCCAGCTACCCAATGAACCAGGTCCTGTGACCATCCCTGTTCACAGGAGCACCTTGTAGCAACTTGCCCAGGGTCACGTGGTTACTAGGTATCTGAGAAAAATCTCTTGAGGTCCCTGCTAAATCCACTTCCTCTTCAAAAAAGTTACATCCATGGCCTTAATGATTGAGACATAAACTCTCCGAGGAAGAGTCAGCCCTGACTGTTGTGCTGTTTTGTTGAACACACGGTTTCCTGTTGAGTAAGGTCACACATTTTATCACTTTATTTGCTTAAATTTTAGGCTTTATTTACTAAGACCATAATTCCGTGAGCTGAGGGAACTCTTGATTGTGTTGAATAGTTCGATCAAGTAAGAAATTTTGCTGTGTTTATACCCCATTTTCCCTTCAAAAAATCACAGCCTTTGCTTGTGCAAATTGTATTGAAATAAAGACCCAGCTAAGATTATTTGGCCACAAGTCCCCCCTCTAACTCAAAGTTTTCCTAACCTTAATATGAATATAACTCACCAGGCAATGCTGTGAAAATTCACATTCTGGGGACACCTAGGTGGCTCAGTCGGTTAAGCGTCTGCCTTCAGCTTAGGTCATGATCCCAGAGTTCTGGGATCAAGCCCCACACAGGGCTCCCTGCTCAGTGGAGAGTCTGCTTCTCCCTCTCCCTCTGCCCCTCCCCTGCCACTCATGCTTGCTCACTCTCTCTCTCAAATAAATAAAAAATCTTATTAAAAAAATTCAGATTCTGATTCAGTAGGTCTGGAGAGGAGTGTGAAACCCTGTATTTCTCACAAGCTCTCCCGTGTTGCCGTCAGTAACACCATCTAGAAAGGGGGCTTGAGTTGGCAAAGGACTAGCCAGCCCAAAGAAGCCACCCATCAATTCAGTTGTTTGATCCACAGATAAAAACAAGCTGAATCTACTTTTACCATTTTGGCCAGTCGTATTATCATCCGAGTACCTCTTTTATGGTATTAGGTGGGGTATCTAGGAAAACCAACAAACTAAATGATGCCACACAAAATTAATGAATGTATTTCTATCCAGTTTTCATTACCTTAACATTATACTCCTCAGGCCAAATTTTTACTTAGCAGAAATGCATCTGCCTTGACTATAGAAATACGCTCTTCCTATGAAGAAAAAGCAAAAGCAAACCTAGATCATTTTCAAACAGGCTGAGCTTTTATTTCTGTGAACAGTAAGAAAACTGGCCAGAAGCCTACTGATGCCTCAGCCAATCAGAATAATGTGACCATAAATGTCCATAAATTCCCGCCTCAGTGAATCTCTGCCTCTTTATTTCTGTCATGGGGATGTGTGTCTTGTTCTGTGCCACAAACTCTGCCTTTTATGTCTTTATTCTCCTCTTCTAAAAAAAGAAAGAAAGAAAGAAGAAAAAAAAAAGGAAGGAAGGAAGAAAGGAAAGAAGGAAGGAACCAGCCACTAAGGGACCTCATGGGGGGCGGGGGTGGGGGGTGAGCTCCAGAGCTGGCGTCTGAACCGAGACAGTGAATTGCTTCTTGCATTTGACAAGGGGCCACTTTCTTCCTGAGCAAGCACGTGCTAACTAATTGAGCATTCACTTTTACAAGCCCTGTAATGTGTAGGATCTCATTTAATTCTGATATCCACACCTATGCAAGAATTACTTTTCTTATTCACATGCACAGGTAACTGGATGGAGTTCCCGAGGCAAGGAAGGGACCAAGGTCTGTCTGTCTGTCAAGGCAGTGTTCTTTGCACCATATCTTGTTATCTCCACCTTCTTAGTGACTGAGACAGTTGGCCTCATGCTTTTTTTTTTTTTTTTTTTTAAACAGAGATCCAGCCTGAAAGCTTTACAAAGCACAACTAGAATCCTGCACATACCAGTGTCCCTGGGACACTTTCTGGAACCATCTAATCTGGGTCCGGATTCTTCCTCTGCCAGCTGAGCCCAATCCCACTTTGATGGTGTATCATCTTGTCCTCGGCTTGCGCTGGCTTCCTCACAGTCTGCCTCCCCATACCTTGTCCCCACCCTGTCACCCAAACTGCCCCTCTGGAAGCTTCTTCTTCCAGTTTCACAATCCAGCTCCCACTTTCCCTATAAAGCAAAATTAAAAACTCGGAGCCTTCCCTGGCTGGCTTCTGCCCATTACAACCTTTCCAAACTTAGAACTTACTCAGCTCTCGTGAGGAGCGAGTGAGACCGATTTTCTCATGCGGAGTCTCCAAAAAGTATCTCTCTCTTGAAAAATTTCTGCTTCAGATAAATCCACGTGGATGTGGAATTGAACTTCTCCACTCTAACTCCTCATTGACCCCCAACTGCCCTTGACTTTAGATACTGATCAGGAAGCGAGTTGCTTGAAAAGAGGCCATTATCTTCCACGGTTTTTGAATGGAGGCTTTGAGCTTAAGTCTGGATCTCAACAATCTTCCTTAATTAAACAAACATTTATGGGCACCTATGTCATGGTGTGGCCTGAACCAGGCACTAGGACTAGCAGTGCGCAGGACGGCATGGCCCCCCCCCTGGGCTCTACAGGCCAGTGAGACAACACAGTAGAGTGGTTTCAATAGTCAACCAAGGCCTCTCGTGGCCTGTAGAAACGTTCCTCTTCTTTGGTTCCCCAGACACTAGTGTTGGGGTTCATTCCTTCTCTGCATCTTCTCCCTGGTTATGCCTGATGCCCCGCTGCTTACCTCGTGCCCTCAGACTTAGGTTTACACTTACAGGGCACCATTTGTAATTTTGTCCCATTTCTACTTATCATCTCAAACTCTTTGTGTGTCCAAGATTGAGCTCTTCACTTTCCGCCTGAGATTAGAAGGGAGAGGAAATTGCCAGCAGTGAATAAAATGAAATATAAAATGAAATTTCAAGTAGAAAGAGGTCCAAGTAGGTCTTTGGGCCCATCTGGCCATTTTTCTGAACCCACAGACTTACTTAGCAGCCGTGCTGGGCTTCTTCTGTGTCTGTCCATCTCCATAATGAGCTTCGCAGCTCCTTCAAGGCGGGGAGCGCCCCTTCCACCATTCTGTATTTCCAGGGCCTGCTCCAAAGTCTCACAGGAGCTTTGTGCGCCCGCCGGGAGGTGTGTGACGAGGACACAGAGCCGGAAATGGCCTTTGCTGCTTCTGTATGGATTCACCTGACATTGGATTGTGGAGTCAGGACTAGACAGCTCTCAAACTTCGTTCACCTTTTCTGACTGAATGGAGTTTGAATGGTGTCCTGATTTTTTAAATTATTAGTTGAGAAGGGGGGGGGCACAGAGGGAGAGAGAGAAGCAGACTCCCAGTGAGCAAGATGCCTGATGTGAGGGCTTGATCCCAGGACCCTGAGACCATGACCTGTGCCGAAGGCAGATGCTTAACCCGCTGAGTCACCCAGGGGCCCCATCCTGATTTTTTATAAACAAATCAAAACAGTTACATCCATGCTGTCCTTCCCCATCTCTCAGGGATGGCAGATGTGTTCAGAAAAACAACAACAGTGTCATCATCAACAATAGAAAAGCAGAAAGAGAGAGAGACAGAGACAGAGGAAGAGACAGAGATAGAGAGACATTAGCCTCAGCTTGAGACCATCATGTTCGCTTTCCCATTTTTTTTTTTAATTAGGGTTACTCCCACCTACACTAACCAGAGCTTAAATCACCCCAAGATGCATAGCCGACATTTCAAGGGCTCCTGACAATTACTTAGCCAGACTGTCATCCCTTCCAAATGCTGGCGTGTTCCCGTGAACATCTCTCTTTGAAGTCAGCAGGCATCTGGTCCGTGATGAATCACAGGGCCTGGCTTCCTTAGGACAGATGGCTGCCAAAGCTCTCCCTGCTGCAGAGCCTGGAAACTCGCTGACCCTGTTTTTTCTTGCCCTTTATTTCAGCTCCCGCCCCCCTCCCCCACATCAGTGTGGCACCGTAGCCTCAGCTTCCCGGTGGTTGAAGAATCTAGGGTTTGAATGCAGCTAGGTGTTTCAGCCTTGTCGACAGAGGACCCTGTTCTGAAACAGAGCAGCACGGGATCATAATGCCTTTCTCCCCGATGCCTATGGTTGGTTGCACGTCCCTTCTTTACTTCCTTTTTCTCTCTGCCTCTGCTCATCCTCCTTCTTCCTGCAGTGAACAGAGCAGACAGGGTGACGACTTGACTGTAGATCCAGGCAAGTAGATCCGCGTGTGTTCACGGAGGTTGCGGGGCGCCCAGACCTCCTAGGACTGAAACTTCTGTCTGGAGGAGCCACGCTTCCCCGCCCTGCCTGCGCCCTGGTATTAAAGCCTTTCTCCGCTGTTCTCTTATGGACGAGGGTAGGATTCCGAGTGCAGACAGTTGGGTGGCCAGACGAGGAGCTGGCTTAGGAAACTGGGTGAGGGCCAAGAGGAGCTCTCCAGGTCACCCTGAAAACCAACTGCAGTTTGCTTTCCACTTGGTTAACAACTCTGAAGGTGTAGGTCTACGGAGACAACTTTCTCGTCTTTCATTCTCTGCCCAGGTAGCTCGCACTGTCACCTGCCACGTTCATGGTCCAAAGGGAGGAAGCTGGGATACGCCGGTCTGTCCCAGTCCAGGCGCGCCCCTGGAGACCGATTCTCTCCTCGGCTCTCATTTCAAAAATGTTTATTGACTTTCGGGCAAGTCACCATCTTTGCAGTGGTAAGAGAGAACAAAGATTTAGGATACAGGGAGGAAGGGGACTTGGGTCCCGTCACCTGGATGGACACAGGCAGGCCGGGAGAATCTATGCACTAACGGCATAGCCCCGGAATCGACTTCTGGCTCCACACACAATAACGATGAGGGCATGGAGCAGTCACTTCCTTTTTCTGAGCTTTTGGCTTTCTGTCTGTAAAAAGGTGGTAATAACAGAATGTACTTTACATGCTTCTAGGAGGGGACAGGTGGTTCATGGAAAGGATGTCCCACGATATCTGACACAGAATTTCTGGATGAGTTTCAGTTCCTATTAGTGCTATTATTTCTACAAGTGAGGTGAAGTTGCTAAGAGACCCAAGAACCTGACGGCTGCTTCTAGCTTCACGTGTCACCGAAGGCTTTATGGAGAAACTGCCTCTCATATGGGACAAGTTAGCCCCTGTTAGGGGGAGAGAACACTCACATTGCCCACCTGACGCTCCCAGGGCCGTCCTGGGCCATCCTGTGGGCTGCCTGGTAGTAGGGTGAGCTTGTGTTCTAATGCACTGGACCAAGCATGATTAAACCCAGCTCTCAGAATGAGCCTGACTGGCTATTGTTTCTTCTTTCCTTTGTGGTTGGCTCCCCGTACAACAGAATCTTTTCTCTCTCCTTCTGTTTGCTGAAAGGCTGAGAGCAGACACTGTTTTCAGTTTTGTTCGTTACTGCATCGTCAGAGCGGGTATGACAGAGACTCCCCAAGAACCCACAGAAAACAAGATCGTGCAAATTTGCAGAGTTCAACAAATACATTGACGGTTATGTTTTTCAACTTCACCTATTTATATGAAAGGGAGAGTAAGGGCTTCTTTTAAGCTTTTTAATAATTCAGCCCATAAAAAGTACCAATTGACTAGGGGTGAACGATGCAAGGATCTATTTTCTCCTTTGGGGTCCATAGGAATACATTTTGCTGCTCATCCAAGGGAATCTGGGGGAGGTAGGCAAAATTCCTTCAACCAGAGGGAAGCATCTCGAATAATATAAACATCTTCCAGAAACATGGTGCTAGTTTAAGCCTCCAAAAGGGTCTAACAATGTTTAATAAAAGAAACAAGCATTCAATATTTAACCCTCAACTCTACCCAGTATCTAGAGAGTTCCATTTTGCTTTATTTCATGAAACATGTTCAAGGATTCTTTTTTTTTTAATTTTTAATTTTTTTTAATAAACATATAATGTATTATTAGCCCCAGGGGTACAGGTCTGTGAATCACTAGGTTTACACACTTCACAGCACTCACCATAGATGTTCAAGGATTCTGTTCATAATTTTCTTCCCAGAAAAGCTTCTTCATTTCTTCTCGAAATGAACCAGTATGTTGATCTCAACCCTATCAACCTCTTTGGTTGAGACTAAATATGGCCCTCCCCATCTTTACTCTTGCCTAGTAATAATATCACTTATTAACATATGAGTTAAATTATCCATAATACATTATATAATTGCTATATTTAATTTATGGTAATTCGCAGTAATAATAATCTGTGTTAGAGTCTTAGTCTAGAAAGGACATAAGATTATTTGGCTGAGCCATTTGGCCGTGGCCCCATCCTTGAGAGGGATTTCAGATTTTGGCCACAATTAATTTGATAATCTAATGAAGAGGAGCCAGGTGGGGACTCTGTTACAAGGATTGATTCTAAATGAAACTCACTGAGCTATACCTGTAGAACACAATGGTGTAGAGCTGTAGAATTACAGGAAGGTTCAAAAGCTGTTAAGTCGCCAGAGTCTCACTAAGGCTCCCACTACCTTAACATTCAAGTAACTCCCAGGTTATGGCTTTGTTTTTATTCTAGAATATTTATGGAGAGCCTACCATGTGCCAGGCACTGTTTTACACCTTGGCGATGCAGTAACGAACAAAACTGAAAACAGTGTCTGCTCTCATGCAGCTTACAGTCCAAGCGAGAAGCAGGCCTGGCCCCAGTTTCCAGAGCCTGGAGCCCACAGGCTGGTTTTCCAAAGGCTGTGCGCTCTCTCACTCCATGTCCCTTCCTATATATGCCCTGCCTTATCCCCTGAGATCCTTGGCTCACTAAAGTTCCGGGAGACCAGGGATGACAAGAAAGTTTGTCCTGTCTCATCTGTAATGAGCCCAAACCAGAAACACTGTCAGTATTTTCAGTTTCCTTAAAAAAAAAAAAAAAAAAAAAATCAGAGACCTGGTGTTTTTCTCATCTTCTCGGGACAGGACTCCTCTGCTGCCTCTGATTTATTAAACTCCCTTTTTATAAATTTAGCAATCTTCTTCCCCAACCTTAAAAGATTTGTGTTCAAATGTTCAAAGACTTAAAAAATGTAAAGACAGCACCACTCTTGCTTGATAGTTGCCTTTTTTTTTTTTGAACTGATGACTTGGAATACTGTGTAATTTTTATTTCAGTTAGTGATTTAATGTGATACTAATGTAATCTGTAGTAATAGTTAAATGCACTGAGGACTAATTACATGCTAGACATTGCACTAAACAATTTGCCTTATATCTCCTTTCATTGCAAGATAACCTTAGGATTCTCCCCACTTTAAAGACGCAGTTTTAAGAGGGGAAATGAATTGCTCAAGGTCACAAAACCAGCAGATCATTGATTGATCTGGGTTTCGAAATGAGCTCAGCCAACTCCAGAGACTGATCCCTAGATCACATATAACCCTCTGCTTTTTTTTTTTTTTTAAGATTTTATTTATTCATTTGACAGACAGAGCTCACAAGTAGGCAGAGAGGCAGTCAGAGAGAGAGGGGGGAGGGGCAAGCAGGCTCCCTGCTGAGCAGAGAACCTGATCCCAGGACCCTGGGATCAGGACCTGAGCTGAAGGCGGAGACTTTAACCCACTGAGCCACCCAGGTGCCCCAACCCTCTGCTTTCTGTTCCAGAAAGTTACCCTGCTCCTGGCAACCATGGAATATTATTTCCAGGGATGGGGGGGCAAGATTCCACATACTCTTTGACCCCGTGACATTAGAGCATTGGTCAGCTTTCCAAAAATTCTTCTTAATTAGAAGGAGACAGATTTCATTTTACCAGTCTTAAGAGAGACATGAATGCCAAGGTCAGTGGTCAGGTGGAATTTATGGAAACATTTTTATTACTTAATAACCATTAACTGATCTATCTGGCTACCAGAAGAATTCATTTTGAAAAAGACCACCAACAATTTAATAAGTTACGTTCTATGGCAATCGCTTTTTCCGTATGTTCCAAGTTCATGCTTCCCCTCTCTCTCTGCCTCCTCTCTGCCTACTTGTGATCTCTGTCTGACAAATAAATAAATAAAATCTTAAAATAAAATAAAAAAAAGGAAAACAATCACAAACTCCATATGGGTTCAATCTGTCTAAGTATACTGTGTGGCACTTTTCAATAGCTAATAGTTAAGATGTTAGTTTTCATCTGACTTTGAATTCATAAAGCATAAAGCAAGCATAAAGTTCAAAGTGCAAATTTCCTGGACATCTATTTTTGGGGAGAAAGCCAAGGACATTTTTCTCTCTGCTAAGTGTTTCCTAAATAGGGGTCTTGAGAGTCTGTTTCTTTACCAGAGATTCAAGCCAAATGAAATATTACTTTAGTCAGGCTTTATTTACAGTTCATCTCAATGCCCGGTGTAGTCCCACTTTGAAAGTTTAACAAAAATCGATAGCTCAAAAACTCCGTGTTTATGTAAATATGCAAAATAGACAGGTGACTATGTGCATGTGCATATATATTTGGTTGCCTTTGGCCTGACAAAAACAAGGCTGCCCAGTGACTTTGGTTCAGTTGTAAAAATGAATAGAGATTTTATTCAAATGTCTGGAATTTGGGGTCATTTGAGGTTCACACGGGTCATGCGCTTTGTACTGTAAGAGGGAATAGCTCATGTTAGAGAGGTTTGTGGGGGGGGCATAGGGAAAGGAGGGTAAGCAGGGTAGTGCATCCCAGAAAGAGGCAACGGGGGCCACACTGCCTCAAATGCCTCAAAATGCATGAATACTTACTAAATCGATTAACCAGAATGACACAGTCTATTTCTCTTTAGAAAAGGGGAGAGGGAGAGTGGCTGGGTGGCTCAGTGGGTTAAGTGTCTGCTCTGGGATCAAGCCCCTGGTGGGCTCTCCACTCAGCGGGGAGTCTCTTTCTTTCTCTCCTCCCCACTTGTGCTCTCTCTCGCTATCTCTGCCACTATCTCTGTCTCTCTCTCTCTCAAATAAATAAATAAAAATCTTTCAAAAAAAAAAAAACAAAAATGGAAAGGGGGAGGAACACACAACTTCTAATAAGAAAGTGTTCTTTTTGCTGTGACCTCTGCAAAAGGATGTCACAATTTCCCCCCAACAATCTCTGGGGCTGCCTTGTCACTCCCCATTAGGATCCCACTTCCTGTTTCTCTTAAACCTGTTCAGATGGCAATGACCCGGAGGTCACCGAGAGTGGGGATCCAGTAGATCGAAACAGGGATCTCTAGAGTCAATCTTGGTGGACTCTGTCTCCAGAGCATGCCAGAAATTATCCCCATAAGGAGTTTCTTACTCAATGGGTCACATGGGGCAAAAGGGGTAGGGGTGGGAAGAAAGGAAGGGAAAGTCCCGGCAAAATGCAAATAGGAAAATGAAACTTGGAAGTTGAAATTTATTTTTTGAAAAACTAAGAACTTACAAATTTAGCTTTTAAAATAGAACAACTGGGGCACCTGGGTGGCTCAGTGGGTTAAGCCTCTGCCTTCTGCTCACATCATGATCCCAGGGTCCTGGGATAGGGCTCTCTGCTCAGCAGGGAGCCTGCTTCCCCCTGTCTCTCTGCCTCCTCTCTGCCTACTTGTGATCTCTGTCTGACAAATAAATAAATAAAATTTTAAAATAAAATTTAAAAAGTAAAACAACCACAAACGCCATATGGGTTCAATGTGTTTAAGTATTCCGTGTGACACTTTTCAATAGCTCCCCCCTCCGGCCCACACTCACATACACAGAATCTTTGTATCCGCCGTCTACAACACCTCGAACACTACAAGGTTGCCTTTAGGGTTCTCAGTTAAAATGGATATTGGGAAGATAGATCAGAAACAGATCGAAATCCAAATAAGAGGCTCACTTTGATAGAACATATACTAAAATAGAAGTAACACTGAGAACATTAAAGCAAAAATGACACCACCGAATGGGATCTGTCATGTGCATCGTTAACAGGACGAGGAGGTAAATGTAGATTTCAACACTTCCCATGAAGTGGTGCAATACTAACTCTAAGTGGACAGAGACCGTACAAGGATGTATATTTTGAACCCTGGGGCAACTGTTTACATACAAGGCAAGAAGATACAGTAAAACAAAGTAGAACAATTAAAATGACATTTAGGAAATATTCAAATAATACAAAAGAAGGCAGGAGAGAAGAAAGAGGAAACAAAGGTAATAAACAGAAGTAAGTCATAAAATAGTAGGTGGAGGGGCACTGGAGTGGCTCAGTGGGTTAAAGCCTCTGCCTTCGGCTTTGGTCATGATCCCAGGTCCTAGGATCAGGCTCAGCAGGGAGCCTGCTTCCCTTCCTTTCTCTCTCTGCCTGCCTCTCAGCCTACTTGTGATCTCTATCTGTCAAATAAATAAGTAAAATCTTAAAAAAAAAATAGTAGGTGGAAATCCAACCACATCAACTATGATACTAGAGGCTAATAGACTAAAAAGATGGGGATTGATTGTTTTCCTAAATGCTCTGTCCCCCCAACTCCTTTTTGACACCAATCACTATTAAAAATAACAGTAGCTGATCTCTTACTTTCCTGCTGCCTGAAGACCAGCTGAACTTACACTCCTCTCCTGCTCATTGTTGCATTTCACTAGAAATGGATCATTATTAAGTGTTTCCATCAGGCAGCAGTCTCCTAGCTCTCCGGAAACTAGAAATCTAGCTTCAATAAACGGTTAGAAAAGCTACAGATCTGTATGTCGGCTCCCGGTCCGAGCAACACCCACCGAACACCCATTCCTGAGTGTCTTCTAGGGCAAAATACAGCAAGGACGAGAAGAAGGATATTGCACAAATTGCCGAAGCCAGTCCCTGCTGCGGGTCCACCCGCATCCTAGCCTCGGTTTACAAATGTAAAACACAAAATCAAAACGAACGGCCAACAACTCTTCAGGTGGTTACCCTTGATGCTTCTGCTTCTTGGAAGCCCATTGGAAAAACATCAAATCCACATGGTCTGGAGAGGAAGGAGTTAGTCAGATAATGAGATTTGGAGCTAAACCTTTAGCAGATGGAACGTAAGGAAACACATCTCCCACTCATTCTTAGCTTATTCTGTTTACCCAAAACACTCGGATCCTCACTGAAATTGTAATGGGCTGCATTGACAAAATTTGAACAAAATCATATGGCGCCGTCCCACCGACTCTTTCTGCAAAGCATCCCGCGTGAGGTTTGCTCATTTCATGTTCGTATTTGTCCTTAGTCGTTCTTATTTCATCAAGTGAACAAGACGGAAAAACAAACACCCCGTCTCTTACCCTACGCATCTGGAAGTACACGCCGTCTCTTACGCATCTGGAAGTGAGACACCCACCCATCCAAACAACTGAAGTTTTGAACCGTAGGGGAAGGAAGCATAAGAAAACTGTCATAGTAAAGATTTTTCTCAAGCATCATCTCTTACATCCTAACATTGAGCGTGAGAGATTGATGGATGGCCCGAATCCTGGGGACAATGTTCTATCGCTAAAAAGTCATCTAAATTCATCGTCCTTTCCAGTTGTCGGTGCAGGGACAAATCGGGTGTGTCATCAGCACCGTTTCCAAAACGTGTGTATTTTCTAAAGGCTTGGGAGCCTTCATTCATCCTAAAAGCCCAGGCAAGTTTATCGTTTACCAACATCCACGTGAGAAGCATTTACTGAGCACCTGCGAGCCCCCGGGCATTGGCATAGCCACCGGAGACAAGGTGGTGAGAGTCGGGGTCCCTGCCCTTAGCCGAGTGAGAGAGGGGACTATGAGTGAAACGACCATGCACACACGGACTACTACCAACACTGCTAAGTACCACCCGCAGAAGGTCGGATGCTCTTAGAGTGTAACTGGGAAGGGTTCCGGGGGTCCGGGAAGGCTTCCTGAAGAAAGCCACCATCCCAGAGATCTGAGAAATGTGAGTAGGAGTGACCCGTCCCCTATGAAGGATCCTGACGAAGGAAGCCCAAATGTCTGAAAGTCTCCTTTGCTCAATTAGACAATAAGGCCCTCTGGTTGTTTTCTTCCTTTCCAAGACACATGAGGCAGAGCGGCTGTTTAGATAACGACAGGAGTTTAGGCATAGCGGATACCTCACATATGCCAGAATGTGGAGGTAATTCATTTCTTCCATAGCAGTTTTGGGGTTTTTGTGGTTTGTGGTTTTTGTGGTTTTTTTGTTTTGTTTTGTTTTGTTTTGTTTTGAGACAAAATATTAACACTAAATTCAGTGGAGTTTTCTGGGAGATGAGAGAAATGAAAGCCAACAGGGCATGGGAAAAATCTATTTTAATCTTATGGAAATAACCCTGTGTTCCCATTTTCCCCATCTCTATTACTTAGGATTACACTTTTTGGTTAAGACTCAAAATCCTACTTACTGAGTAGGATGGAGTACTATTCAGTGCGGGGCAAAAATCAAACCAAACCAAACCAAACACAGAGCATAGCTTTCCAAACACTTAACACTTCATTTACTGGGATGTTTCTCCTCATCCAGAAGGATCTTCTACCCAGACGCATTTTCCATCCATATGTAGCCTGGGAACAAGTAAAATAATGTCATGCTTTACCCCAGATTCCAAACCCATACAAAGTTCTGGTGGACGGAGCCTTTCCTTCCCAGAGCCTGAGAAGCCTTTCTTCCCTACGCCACTTTCCAAGAAGAAGGCTTTAAAAGGCATGAGTGGGGTATAGGAACCTGTAGAACTTTGCACCATGTACACATTCTGTTACTAGAATAGAGGGCAGGAATTCCTACATCAACAGTTGCCTGAAATGAAGCATTTTTAGCAGAGGCTCATTCCAGGCCAGCCGGGGAGAATGGAGCAGGAAAAGCCTTGCTGTGACTCAGAAGCTGCCTTCCCTTATAAAGTCAAGGTTCTCCAGAGTGTTATTTTGACTACTCTTGGAGGAGGGGCTGCCTGCCTCCAGTTGCCGGAAGAAGCCAGGGTTTTCTGTTCTTCTCTACCAAAAAAGCTCTCTGTGGACAGATCTGTGCGCAAAATGCAGACCTCGCCTGCATTCCTTCAGGTCAGCGGAGAACCCGTGTTACCAGCCTCCATGGCGGCTTTTTGGATAAAGTTCTGGTTGTCATGGACTCAGGGACACAAACATGTTTTCAATTGTTCTCTTATGAATTTGAAGCCTAAGGGCACCCAAGACTGCCAAATGTAGGCTTGGTGGGTTCTTTCCCTAAAAGAAATCACCTCTATGGTCCATTCTTGCTGCAAAGTCAAGAAGCCCATTAAATGCACAGATCTGATGCCCCAAATATAGAATGAGATATGCTGGTTAGGCCAGTACTTCGGATAAATGAGAGTTGCTCATTCTGACACATCTGAATGAAGGGTTTTCAAAGATGTTCATGCAAGCTCGGCATACAATGTACGCATTAAATACAAATTACTTGGCAGGATCACGCCACACCTTCAGGTCACAGCCAGAAAAATCCCAATTACTGTATACGTGACAGCACAAGCAGATACCGTCTGGGCACTCCAGTCATTAGATTTCTGGGCAAAATATAAACTTGCAGTCTAATGATCATTCTGAAAAAATCTTGAGATATCTCATTCAAAAAACTCCAATGTATGTATGTTCCAAGGGGATAGGGAGAAGAAAACCTCATCAACCATCTTTCTGTGTCGTGACAGTTAAAAGGTGTGCAAGTGTGTGGACCTTCATGGCTGCTGCCCTGGCTGAAATAATTTGCAGAGATTCGGCCTGCTTTCTTCTATGGGTCTTGACGAGATGGGACTTCAAGGGAGAAAACTGTGAAACAAAATGTTTGACTTCAACTGCTCCTCTTCCAGCTTGCAAGCTTAAGACACAAAGGTTCTTGTGTTCCTTTTTGTTTGCGTTTGCTAGCGTGCGCTGCATTAAGCAATTTGGATTTAAGCCATGTGGGCAGAGGTGAAGATACACACAGGGAGGGAGTGATAGAGGGGAGCAGAAGACGGAAAGTCATCAGAATCTGACATTCCCCACAGTGACCCAATGAAGTGGATGTCACATCGTCCCCATTTCTCAGATGAAGAAACTGAGGAGCTGGCCTGCTGGGTGATTGGCCCAAAGACCCAAAGTACGTTGGAATACCAGGGTTTGCTCCTAGCCGAATTTCAGATCTCCTACTTGATGATGCCTGTCATCGTGGAGAAGGAGAGTCTTGGCCTGTTCCAACTAGCTCGGATTTCTAGCTAGCGTTTAAGGGGGAGGGGGAGCTCCTCGGCATGAAATTACCCTACAGGGTCTCATTTTGTTAGAAAAGGAAGTGAATGCCTCGAATTCCAAGTTGCAGTTTTTGGAATTCTTGAGGCATCCAAAGAAATCTCCCAGGGTCCTTCCTGTTCGTTTTCTTTTCTAGGAGCTGAAGTATGTCTGATGCTAAAAAGAGTGTCACATTCACGCTGGGCTCATCTTGGCACATAGCCTGACCTCCCTTAGCACCACCGAGGCCACTTTGCTCCTTGTAGGGTCTCCTCACTCAAGCCCCGGGATCTTCTACTGGAACCCTAAGTTCCTAGTGCTGCCCACCTCCCTCTAGATGGTGACCATGTGAGCATCTCCTGACACCTGATCCCCGCCTGGATTAATCCCAATATAGCAGATAATTTGTGCTGTGCCCCTTGATTGCTACTTTATTGTTTTCAAAACAGTTGCGCAGTTTGTGTCTTTCGTAAGTACTATAAGCTGAGGAGCCCTGCAAAGTGGTTGAGCAGGAGTCATTGTCATTTTGCAAATGGGGAAACTGAGGCACACGTCACCTGTCCCACCGATTAAAGATAAAGTTCTGGCTCCCGGAGCAGAATCTCACCCACTGTATCTGAGACAGCCTTTCCTTTTGTGAAAACGATCAACCCCTCTAGCCTGTTACCTCATAGAGGCCATTGGAAGAGTTTATATTTTAGAATTTAATAATGCAGAGATGGGCCGAGGGATAAAGGACATTAAAATATCGGGTTTCACACACTTATAGTGGAGGGTGATAAAACCAAGGCTGGAGGGGTGAGCGAACCGTTTGAAACCACACAGACAGTTAGTGGCAACACTGAAATGGAAGACAGGACTCTAGTCTTGTCCAGAGCCCACCTCCTGGTGTCTGCGTGTGTGCCGCCCACTCGACTCTCTGATGTCTCCTTGGGACCCATAACCAGTGACAGACAAGGGTGACTGTAATGACAGACTGATCCTCGCTGTTTCCAGACGTCTGAGATTTCCAATGCCATCATCCCTGTAGCTTCTTTTCTAGGGGCTTCTGGATGGCTCATATTTCAATGCGCCTTTCAGGAGCCCCCCTCCCGGAAGAGGTTCAGGAGAGGCCCAGGAAGGTACATTCTGACAAATTGCCCAAGTGACCCCATACGTTTAGGCCACACACTGAGAAACTCCTACTTCCTACCTTTAAAGATTGGGGTGGGGGAACACGATGGTTAGCTACACTGCAGAAACTATGTCGTCTTCTTGGCCTCATAGACCAGTCCTGATGGTAATCAACAATCAGTTAGCGGCACGTCAGCCAAAACCCGTGGTCGATCCTAAAACAGAGGCTTGTCCAAGGAGTCTGCTGTTCTGTTAGTAATGGGGTCCTTTGGTTAGCCATTGTCCTTTGTGCAAATGCACAGAGAAGCAAGGTGGCTAGCCTCACCTGCCTTGACTGATGACCTGATCTCCCCAACTGGTCCCGTTGCTTGGCCGAGGGCTCTGTGCTATGCATTGTTGGGTAGTGGATGCGTACTGTTAAACCTCATGGGTTCGATCTCCTCGGGGTGGGATCAACCGCACTCTGCTTCAGAAAAAGAGGGCAAAGCTGTCCGTTGCAATAATCCTAAAATGTGCTAGGGAAAACCTGGGGCCAGAGAATGGCCTTATCTCACACATCTTACCGGTTCTTTTCTTAAAATAAATTAGGAAAACTTTCTGAAAATAACGACGTCTGGGATCGTTATTGAAGCCCTTTTAAGGTTGGGGGGGGGGCAGAAGTACGTAACTGCATTCCTGAGATCCCACTCTAGGCGGAAGGAATAACCATCCGTCTGGCTGCCTCCCAAGGCTGGCGGGCTCCCGGTGACCCACCTGAGGCGCACTTGAGAAAACAGAAGAGCTTACAACAAGGAGAGGCGATGAGGGAATCGCTGGAATGCATCCTCCATGTAGAAACAGGAGTCTAAGACCGTTTGTTCCAACAGGCTTTTGAGAAAAGGCAGGAACAGGATTTAGCAGGATAGGAGGTGAGAAGGCGCCTCAGGCTCTGGAAGCAGAAGGCAGGAAGGCTTTGAGGCAGGCCTCTGGATTTGTGTGCTGGGGCAAGGGTGGGGAGCCTAGGACGTTAAGGAAGCTTGCGGAGCTTGGTGAAGATTGCCAGGGGGCAGCAAGTGGGAGGGAGCCTCCTGTGTGTTCTTGCTCCCCGAATCATTGAACAGTTGTGGCTACGCAGAGGGAAAGGGAACAGTTGGTACAATATGCAGAGATGGTGCGCAGGATACCTGGGGGCTCAGACAGGGCCTCTTAGGAAAAACGGAAATCAGAAACGAGGTGGCAGAGCAAGAGTCTTAGTCTAGCTGGAATTAGAGCCTAGAGCGTGGAAATGAGGAATGAACACACAGAGATGAGACCTTTAGGCAAACGTGAAGGAATGCACAGCTCCGTGCTCATTACCGTCTTCTGCCTGGTGCTTTATCGGCCATGCAAGGAAATCCGTCTGATTACTCCAGAACCCACCTCGGTGTTGCCCCAAAGCGTAGTGTTGTCCACGTTTGCCCACTCACCTTCTCTGCCAGCTTTTGATGAGAATGATACTTGGTTGCAGACAAAAACTAATCCGCCCTCCAAGGACAGAGATGTGCCAACACTATGGTGACCCAGAAGAATGGGTGGTTGGTTTGGGTCGCAGGTCCAGATCTGAGCTGTAGTGGGTACTGATGAAGTGGGTTAGCTTCCTAAGGCCCCTTCTGGTACAGGAGTGGAAATCACCGGGCTCTATAAACTCAGGTGAGAGTTTAAAAAATAAAAACTCTCCACAGGTTCTAATCATAGCCCTGCTCATAATTAGGACTTGTTACTTAATCTCTTCGTTTGGAAGGGCGTGAAATTTCGTGCATCTCAGGATTTGTGTGCTCTTGCTCAGGGATATACCTTGGCCCTCGATGGAAGTTCTGTTCTCCTAGGAATCCACTATGACATTATCTGCCATTTCCTCCAAATCCCACGCTCCTCAGAAACTGCCCAGAGAACTGACATCCTGGAAACTTCCTGACATTTCCTGATAGCCTTTATTCCCTGGCCATGGTAAGCACTTGCTAGTTGGATGGTGACTTTGGCTGACTGTAGACGCTGAGATAGCGTGTGATGTTTTCAGGTTCAGAGGATATCCACCATCTGTGGTCCTATCATCAGAGACAGGGACCCAAGATTTACGTTACGCCTTCTCCTGAGTGAAGTTTGCACGACCACATCTAAACAGCTGATAACAAAGCAGGCTAGAAGATGCAGATCTGAAGCCTTCTCCATTGAGATCTGTGCACCAGATTTGATGCCCCTTTCCCCCTATTCTGTTATATCATTGTAAAGCATTTTTTTAAAAAAAGCATTTATTTAGGGGCACCTGGGTGGCTCAGTGGGTTAAGCCTCTGCCTTCAGCTCAGGTCATGATCTCAGGGTCCTGGGATCAAGCCCCACATCGGGGTCTCTGCTCAGCAGCGAGCCTGCTTCCCCCCACCTCTCTCTCTGCCTCTCTGCCTGCTTGTGATCTCTGTCAAATAAATAATATCTTTAAAAAAATAAGAAAGAAGCATTTATTTATTTTAGAGGGAGAGTCGGGGGGCAGGGGCACAGGGAGAGAGAATCTCAAGCAGACTCCCCACTGAGCTCAGAGCCCAATGTGGGGCTCAATCCCAGAACCCCGAGATCATGACCTGAGGGAAAACCAGGAGTCGGTCACTTAACCGACTGAGCCACCCAAACGCCTCTCAGGTAAAACCTTTTTTAAAGTTAATTCTTGATGGCATTTTATATCTATCCCCCCCACACTCATTCTGGAATTAATAACCTGTTGAAATGCTGTGAGGACTGGATTAGTAGTGTCATTTATACCGCAGTTTACCAACTGAACGCCCACAGAAGGGATTTATCTAGTGTAATTCAGTTGCCTGCATTGAAGAACAAGGGAATTACACATAAAACTTGCAATTTTGGCCTTCTCTTAAAAAGAGGAAAAACTATCTACTCTGAACTAGCGTACCAGCAATGCGTAGGAGCTGAGTGGTAGCAGATGCCTTCGTGGGCTTCCTGGGCCCTCTGCTCTTTAGAGGCATCAACCACTTGGCCATTTTCAGTTAATTTTTGCCTCTCACAGGTAATGGCGGATTGTGTCAGTCCGGTATTTCACAGAACGGAGGTGGGCAGTAACACTTGGCAAGACACCAGGTACAGGGTCACTCATACCACGGTATTGGAGAGTCAAGTAGTTAAAGGTACTCAAAGGTCTCTTCAAGGTTTCTACATAATATGGGAAATCATTCTCTAACAGCCCTGGTACCATCTTGCTTCCAATCCATTAATTCAATGGACAAGACACTCTGTACCTCTCCAAGACATTTGTCCTCTGTGTTGTTGGGTTGTTAGAAATGTTTCAGTTTCCTGGTGATGGCAAATGAAGTCTGTTTCCTTGTGACCCGTGGGTACCGGTTCTACCGTCACATGGAAGACGAAGATGCGTCTTTTCCTTCATAGTGTGTTATCTGGACTGCCCTCAGTCTCCCCGAGGTTCCGACTCCCACTATGCCTTCTGTTGCCTACAGCCATTCCTCTGTGTGGATAGGCTCCGGGGCCTCTCTCAACCCTTTCATGTGTCCCTGGTCATTTCCTTCACTATTAAAATGGAACAGTTCCAAGCTAAAATAAAATAACATAAAATAATATAATATAATAAAATAAATAAAATAAAGTGAAATAAAATAAAATGGAACATTTCAAAAATAAAATAAAATAAAATAACAAAATAATAACAAATAAAATAAAATGGAACACTTCAGTGATCCATGACTTGAGAAATGATAGGTCAAATCTCTAAACTCAGCTTTGCTAAAGCCAAATGGGGATCCAGGCTGTAGAGACTTTCCGTGGCTTATAAAACAGCAATAACTGAACACGTTTCCTGCAGTGAGACTGCCCTGTGACCAGGCCGTAGCTTCTCTTAATGACCACTGAGTTTCAGAATTACGTTTTCCGCCACAAACCCTGTCAACGGTTCATGTGCCCACGCTCTGGCGGATGGTCCCACCTTCGACCCACCCTTCCTACATTGTTTCTCCCAAGTCAGTGACATGAATGAGGCTACTTCCTTTGTCCACCTTTCTGAGTGGGAACATGGAGGTGCCTGACCTTCTCCATGTGTCTTTGGGAATACCCTGTTCCTCTAATAATGCAGCTGGCCTGATCCGTGCTTTAACCTCAGGTCTAAGGTCATAGGGTTTGAGTCCTACACCCATCACTCAGTTACGGTGTGACCTTGGGTAAGTTATGAAAACTCAGCTTCTGCTTTGTAATTTAAAGAATGGGTATGTTATTAGTCCAGCTGTTGTCTGCTGCATACTAATGGCTTAAAAAATCTTTGTTATTGTTCTTCCTCATGTTCTGAAGTGCCCAGACCGCTCATGTGCCAAGTGACTCTCCTCACGGGACTTCCTATATCCCAGGGTCTATAACTCCCTGTCTCTAGTTGGTGCTGACACTTTCTGTCCCTTAGCTGAGTCTACAACGTGTCTGACTCCACCCAAAGCATGCATATATGTGTACGTGTATTTATATACCCTGCTAGATCTTCCACAGTGTGGCCGTTTTTTCTCCTCCAACATGCCGGATTCCAATTCCAAAACACGCCATGGTAGTACTATCAACAATTCTGTGTTTATTCCCTGTTTTGTGTCTAGAGGATCCACGACTTGGTTTCTAGACTAAATAACTGACTATCAGTCTGTCACCACTGGAACCCAGCAAATCCCCCTGGTTGCCATGTCAACCACACTCAGAATCAGAGAGTTACCAAGTTGGAAGGAACCCCAGGACATCACGTGATTCCATCCTGTTGGCCCAGCAATTCCCAAGTTTCAGTATGGATACGAATCCTGGAGGATCCTATCAGAAGTCGATTCCATTCTGGATGATTCTCGTAGGCACTCAGCCCTCAAGGAGGCAGAGCATGACTCCCCATTCTTTAAGAGGGGGCTGTGCTTGGTGACTTCCTTCTGAAAGGTTCAGTACCCAAGGGGCTGGGAGGAGAGTGCCTACAGTAGAGAAACCTGACAAACTTCACTGGGGTAATTAGGACTGACATCAATAGTGATAAGCTCTCTTGATAGGGCATACACTTAATACAAAGTGATGGGAACAGCATTTCATTTTGGAATCTTCCTCCAAAACGTACAACCCCAGCCTAAATATGCAAAAAAACATCAGGCAACTCCCAGTTGAGGGACACTTTGCAAAGTACATGACCAGTACTCCTCAAAACTGTCAAGGTCATTAAAAATAAAGAAAGTCTAAGAAACAGCCAAGAGTCACCAAGAGATACCACCCTGAACGTGCCTGATCTCGTCTGATCTCAGAAGTTAAGCAGGGTCGGGCCTGGTGAGTACTTGGGTGGGTGAAAAAGTCAAGCAGAACCTCAGGAGACATGACAACCAATTGGGTTTTTTTTGGTTTTTTTTGTTTTAATTATTTTATTTTTTATTATTTTTTAAAGATTTTATTTATTTATTTGACAGACAGAGATCACAGGTAGGCAGAGAGGCAGGCAGAGAGAGAGAGGAGGAAGCAGGCTCCCTGCTGAGCAGAGAGCCTGATGCGGGGCTCGATCCCAGGACCCTGGTATCATGACCTGAGCTGAAGGCAGAAGCTTTAACCCACTGAGCCACCCAGGCGCCCCAATGACAACCAATTGTAACGTGGTGTCCGGGATGGGTTCCTGGCACAGAAAGGGGACGTTAGGTAAAAACTCAGGAAATCTGGATAAAGCATTGACTGTAGTTAATAATAAGGTGTCCTATTGGTTCATTGACTGTGACCAGTTACCACACTAAGGTAAGATGTTAATCATAGAGTCAGTGGGTGTCGGGGATATGGGAACTCTCTGTACTGTCTTCATGGCATTTCCATAAACCCAAATGCTTCTAAAGTGAAAAGTTTATAGGGGAGGCGCCTGGTGGCACAGTTGGGTTAAGCATCTGACTCTTGGTTCAGGCTCAGGTCGTGATCTCAGGGTCGCCTGAGATTGAGCCCCGCGTCGGGGTCCCCACTCAGCCAAGAGTCTGCTTGAGATTCTCCTCCCCCACCACTGCCCTCCCCTTACACATGCTTTCTTTCCAAAATAAGTAAATAAAATCTTAAAGTGAAAAGTTTATTTTAAAAGGGCTATTCTGAGATTTTCCCCAGGGATCTTGATTTAGAAGATGTGTTTGAGTGGGAGGGGTTTCAGTTTCCTGTGTTATTAACACACTCTCTCTTCATGATTTGGATACAAGCCAATCAACCATAATTTGGATGCTTGGAGAACCCTGGAGTCTTCTGAAGTTTCTCGTTTTGGGCGGCACTTTGATTGCCCGTGTCCTTCTGGCCTGGGCATTTGAGGTTTTTAAAAATCCCTGAGGTGGTTTTAGTTCAAGGCCATGAGGTTAAAAATCACTTCCCGGACATGTGTTGTCTAATACGGTAGCCACACACAGATACCAAACCTTTCCATCCCGGCGGAAAGTTCTGTGGGACAGTGCTGCTCTGTAGCATGGGTGTGAAGGGGATGCCTGTGATCTTCTCCCAGAGCCTCCAAGGGGAAGAGTGCTGAAGGATTCCCTATGAGTAAGACGTGGGAGAGGCCACACAGAACCACTAAAGAAGATCAGACTCACCAACTCATCCTGGTTGGCTCAGGACTTTCTCAGGTGCTGACAGTCCCGCACCCCGGAACCCCTTCAGTTAGAGGCAGCCCATGACATTCCCCTTGGCGATTCAAGATTTCTGGGGAGGAGGGTTTCAGTCAGGAGGATTCTGGGAAGTTCGAGCCTAGCAGGGGTGGGGGTATAGGTAGAGAGGTGAACGGCCGAAGGTCGCGCCAGGCAGAGAAGAGGGACCAGAAGTCCTGAGCTGCGAACCGGTCTCTTAGTGGGAAAGTCTACCGTTCAGTAGCCCTGGGGCTGTGTTGGAGCCTAGTGCTTGCAAGGGGGGCAGATAAGGGAGGAGAAGCTTGAGAAATTAAGTGCAGTTCAGAAAGACACAATAGAGAGTGTCCTTCTCCTCCCGGGATTTAACTTATCGTGTAAAGCTCTCTGTTCTGCACGGGCAAGCCTCATTTCCTGCATCATCCTGACCGTGAGAATGTTGAAGTCGTTGTGTCCAAAATCCAGCAGGGTGCAATTCAGAAGCCCAGCAGGCATTGTCTGCTTCCAGGAACCCAGCGCAATGAAATAAACACAGAGCACTCGAAGGGAGTCTCTTAACCTTGAAACACATTACATATTCTTGACACTCGGAAAAGCTTCCAGGAGTCCACAGGCTTCCTCTGTTTTCCTTACTGGCTTCATGGGATCACGGACAGACAGCTTTATGGTGCTCAGATGCCTCTCTTAAGACAGGACCCTGGTACTATCTCCGAAGTGTCTATTAAATGTTAGTAAGTATGCTTAATGTCAACACCATTCATGGAAATCTTTTTTTTTTTTTTTAAACTGAGAAACTGTTACAAAGGCCTGGGCATGCAACAGGAAACATCTGTGTGTGTGCTGAGATAGGCTTGCCACACGTGCGTGCTCCCGTGCTCCCATCCTAATCCCAAAGCCTTGGGGGCTTGGTACCTGAGACGGGGCGGTGGGGAGAGGAACTTTGCAGATGTGATTAATTTACTAAACTTAAAATGGGAAGATAATCCTGTGTTAATCCCAAGAGCCCTTTGAAGAGGGAGGCGGGATGGGTAGAGTCAGATATTGAGATCTAAAGATGGTTTATTGTCAGCCTTAGGGGTGGAGGGGCTACATGCCGGGGAACACAGACCACCTCTGGAAAACAGGTGACCGGGAAACAGATTCTCCCCCCACCCCGCCTTGATGTTGGCCCCGTGAAACCTTGTGCAGATTTTCGACCTCAAGAACTGGAATATAATAAATTTTGTTGTTTGAAGCCAGTCTGTTCATTGGGATTCGTTAAAGAAGCAACAGGAAAACAAACACAGCATGTCAAGGTCTTGGGGTCAAGTTCTCCTCTTCACCTTTGTTGTCTGAGCAAGTGTCTTTCTCACCTGTAGATCCAGGTCCCTCCTACAGAACATCCGAGGTCAAGATGGAGTTCCTGGGCTCTGTTCATTTTATTCTCTGCAACTCACGACTGCCTTATGATAACATAGGATTATTCATAGAGTTTTTCATATAAGAACGCTCAGGCAGGAGCACCGGGGTGGCCCAGTCGATCAAATGTCTGCCTTCAGCTCAGGTCATGATCTCAGAGTCCTGGGATGGACCTTCACAGAGCCTGCTTCTCCCACTCCCTCTGGCTCTCCCCCGGGCTCATGTGCCCATTCTCTATCAAATAAATAAAACCTTAAAAGAGAAAAGAAAGAAAGAAAGCTAAGGCAGACAGAGGACCCAAAGCTGGCAAGCAGTAGATCCAGAACTTGAACTCTGCACTGAAATCCCTCCAAAAATGTTTGCTTTGTACAAAGCCAAGGTGTGAGGGCTGATAGTCACTGCATTCCTTCCATAGGCTACATGTTATTCCCCTCACGTGGAGTGTGCGAAGTGCCTTCTCTCATGGGAGAGCCCTTGGGCTTCTCAGATTTTGAGTTAATGAGAAGACTAGTAACATTAAAGCCATCTACAAGAGCATTAGCATAACCCCCAAATACCAGCACTCCCACCTCCATGGGAGGCGTCAAACTAAACTTGTCCTGAAGATCTCGTGGTGTTCAAGTGGAGAGCAGAGCAGAGCCTGGCGAAGGTGTGCAGGTGACGTGAGAGGGGCCGTGTGTAGTCTGGGTTTCATGCGTTTGTCTGCCTGCGCTGTCTTAGCACAGCTCAGCCTTGGGAAGTGAGATTTCCGGGACCTGGAGAATGTCAAGAATGGGAGACAGAAAAGGCACCTTGCTCTCACCGTGTCTTCTCCGATGAAATGACTCTTACAAGCTGACTATAATACGGAAGAACCCAGGAGCGTGATCAGTCTGGAGAAAGCAACTCCTACAGCCCAAATTCGCAACAGCAGCACAGAATCATCTCACCAGATTCCAGATGGTATGGGTGTTTGCCAGGATTGACAATGGTCTAACTCAAGCCTACATGGTGATGGTGCTAGAGAATGATCAAGAACTTGTTAGGCAATTATTGAGCACTCACTGTTTACTCAAATCTAGACCATGCCCACCCCAGCCCGAGAGGATGAAACTTTTCCCAGATCTTCAGGGATTGATCATAAATCATCACTGGGTAATGCTACCAAGACGGCTTTAGTGATGTTTGTGGAACAGCACGTCTGGAGAGGATTCTTGACTATGTGCTTAGGGTTTGGAATTTATTTTATACTTTTCCTGAACAGCAGCCGAGCCATCAGACACTTCTGTTTTCCTAATTGGCTCGTAGCTCCATGGATACAGAAGGTATCTGGCCACTTGGCTGGAGATTTCTCTGTGCACGCACATACGCACAGGGTGCTGCTTTCTCTCCATGAAGGGACTTGGATGGGCACAGAAGTATAAATCTCAAACCAGACAATGAGACCATTTAATCACCTGCCCAGAAATTTACTTTCAGTTATAGGTCCTCTCTGGTTAGTATCACAGATGAAGAAAGGAAAGAGCCAGTGGGGAGGAAGAGAGACAAGGAAGGAGGGTAGGGAGAAAGAGAAAAAGGGCAAAAAGCTCCTAAGAAAAACTAAATCTTGAGTCTCCTTGTAAGTATGTCTGTTGACATCAGTCTGGTTATTGTCAGGGCTGTCATATACACTACCATTATCAAGGAGGAAACTAATGCAAAAATTAGTAAGGTGAGTACCGCGAGTCTTGTCTGTGGTGTTTAGAGAGCTAGTCACCTTACAAAGTTACCAGGCATGACACAGCCACTCCTGAGACCGGAATACGACCTCTAGGCCAAAGGCCCTCTAACCAGGAAAACAGGGGATTTTTGCTTCACCTGGTCCCTGAGATTAAAAACCACTGGTTTAGTCCTGCAGACCGAATTTCACGTTACATTATGAAATCTTCATATTTGAGCTTTCAGACTGTTGTGTTTTCTGGTTGATAAAAAGTAGACCCACTGGCCAGATTCCGAAAAACACAGAGAAACCCGTTATTATTTATGTAGTCGTAAGCCATTTGAAATGTTCTCCTAATCCGCAGTGCCGCCTCTCCAAGATGAACACATGTGTATGTGCGTGCGTACCACCAATCCAACGACGTACCAGACCCAGTTAACGGGAGGGAACAGCTGCTCTCAGCTGTCAAATAAAGCCATTCATTCTGGGACTGCTCTCCTGTGTCAGCAGTCTGGAAGTACTCACGCTGTCCATCCACGAGATTTCTATTATGAATTTAGTTAGGAACCTGGCTTGGAGGAGAAGAGCGGACAATGTCAAACACTGAAGCTCCCACTGACCCCTGGGCATGAGAGCTCACAGCCAGATCCATGCCCGCTGCCTGCTTATCTTTGAGATACTCACCTGCCTCTCTGTCACCTGTCAAATGGGTCAACAGGTAGAGAGGGGGGTCAGAGGGATCCCCCCCACCCTTGAACATGCCCCTTTCTCTCCCAAACTGTTTCTGGGACACGGGGCAGCATGGACTCTGGTCAAAAGTGGCCCGTCATCATTCTGCTAAATCCCTCGGTCACAGTTGGTGGGCATTTGCGATGTGCCAAAGGACTAAGTGGTCAAGGTCATGCTGAGTCCCCAGGCTCCTCTGGGAAACAGGGGCCCGTCAACCCTGTCTGCACTTCAATTCCTAGTTCCATGAACACCACACACGGACTCCACTCAGAAACAGCATGACGGCCATCAAATCACGTCTCTCTCTTTCTCTCTACTTATGATCATTTGGAGCAATGTCTCCATTGCAGGCCCCCTTCATAGAGGGTTTTTTTTTTTTTTTTTTAAAGTGCCTACTTCTCAAGGCCACTCCTCTTCGTGCTCAGGTCGTTCAGAAATGCCCTGAACGCCAGCGGGAGAGCAGGAACATACGGCCCGGCCTATATCTGCCCCATCACACAAGGAGCTCAGTGTCTCTGGGCATCTCAGGAGTGGCTCTGGAGGCTTGGGGTGTTTATCTCCCTCTGGCAGCTGAGCTGCCTCCCGCTCCTTGAGCAGAGCAGTGGAATGCGGTGGAAGAGACCCAGACCTCCGGCCACCCAGATTAGAGAGTTTTGTGCTGAGGTCCCTATATGGTTGTGTTAGCCCGAACGCTGGGCCCAAGTCTGTCTTTGTTCCTTGTTTGGGAAGCCAGTGGGAGGGAAGCAGGCCAAGGGGCTATATAACCCTTCAGCGTTCAGCCTCCCTGAACACCACCCGGAGCAGAGGAACCCAGGCGAGCCTCGTCAGGGTAAGTGGCACCGACCCAGGGATGTGACTTCCAGATCCCGGCAGCTCTGATATTACTCAGTGCGACCAGACGTCATCGCTGGAGCTCGGGCTGGGCTGGCGCACTCTGAAATTCCTGAATGAGCACGGCAGTAGAGAAATGATTGGAGCTCTTAGCCGCTAGTGATTCAACTTGAAAAACAAAGCGAAGGTGCTGTTGGGTGTGGGGGAGGAGGGCAAAAGGGAGATGAGATAGAATCCGTGTGTCACCTGGAGGATGTCTTCATGCTAAATCAGCAGCCCAGATCTCACAGGCGTTTCAGAGACGCAGACTAGTGATTTCCAGTAAATCACACGTTTATTTATTTTTGGACGCTGGAAACTCCAGCATTTGTTTGCGGTTAGGTTTGGTATGGGAACTTCTCACTGGACTGTGTTTTTTTGTGTGCAGCGAGGGTGCCTGGAAGTGGGTTTTAGAAGCGAACAGAGAGCCCGCTTGCCTGGTCTTTGATGTTGACTCTGCGTGTTTGCTTCTGGGTTCCTAGGCTCTGATTGGTAGTGTCTGCTGTAGGAAAGCATGTCTCTTGAGAATGTCTGTGACTTTATGCCTCAGAATGTGCATTGCATGGTCCATTGGTCATTTGCAGCCAAGTGCAGTAGGAAACCTGCTGCATCTTTCTCTGTGAGTAAAGAGGGAGGGAGCACAATGGCGTGCAGCTGCTAGCTGCTCTGGTCTCAGCCTATGGGAGGTCTGCTTTGCATTTCTGTCTCCCCGGGTGAGGCTGACCTGACTGCAGAGCCAGCCCTGCCTCCCCCAGGCTGAACTTCAACTTCCCTGTAAATCAGGGCTTGGCTGCTTCAGCCGGGACTGGGGTTTTCACACTGAGCTTTTTCCTTCCATTTTGTGACCCTTGACTAAATATGGTTTGCATTTCAAGAGGGATGAGCTGGGAACTGCAGTGTTCTCCACTCCCCCAACACCCCGCCTCGCCTTAACTACTCATTTTTGGCACAAGATGCACGAGAAACAGTTGGAGCTACCCCCCTGGCCAGAGGGGCAGTTCCAAAAGCAGACACTCGAGTGTGTTTTACCTAATTAGGAAATGCTTTGCTCCAAATTGAGCTGCTCATTCAGGTTATAGATAAGGGCTGTAAATCACTGAGCCAGCATCTTTCCTGGGACTTAGAGAATTCTTCTCCAATGGCAGTGCTCATCTAAGAGATTAGAAAATCGCTTGTGGACTTTTTTTTTTGCCAAATAAAAACATATTTACTGAATTTTGAGATTTTTTTTTTCCTGCATGCGTTCTGACACTGGGGGTCAGCTTTCGTTCTCTGCAGTATTACCCAAACACTCCCTTCAAGCCTGGCTGGCCAAGAAAGGAGGTAGTAAGGACATCCTCTTGTCACGTTTTCAGAGTGTCCTACTGCCACATAATTCATCCCGTCTTCAACTCTTTTGGTTTGGAAAGTCTGCTTAACGCATCCCGGGGGAGCCTGCCTCTTGGAGCTGGCTGGCTCCCCCGCATGCCTCTGACTCTTACTGCCCATTCAGCCTTGTCTCCTCTGCCTTTCTCACTTCTCCAGCTTCTTACTCTGCAAGGTCTGAAGCCGGATCACGTAAATGCCGAATGGAATCCAGTGTCTGGGAAGGGAAGGGATGGCTGGGGAGGGAAAGATCGAGTTGATCTGTTTCATTCTCCATTCTGACAAGTGGACTCCACAGGTCAAGGCCCTCCACGCTATGCCTGGGGGCAGTATGGAAAGCAAGCCAAGACTAGAGATACAGAGATCTGGATAATGAGGATAATTATATAATTATACTAATCATCATAACTTGAGCATTTATTGAGAACTCATAATGTGTATGCCACTACAAATTATTTTCAGTGCTTTCTATAAAAAAAACTAACCCTCCATCATAAGAACCCTGTATAGCATGAACTGATATTCTTGCTGTCTTACAGAGAAGAAAACTGTGATTGACAGATATTAAATAATTTACTAAGTCACAGGGCTTCTGAGGGGTGGAGTCCAGACTCAAACTCGGGTGGTCTGACTGCAGAGCCCAAGCCATAATCATCATCATGCTCTGTTTTCCTCGTGGTCCTAACTTCACCAGTGCTGGGAACCTGGACAGGTCACTTCAATTCATCGAGTCTTGATTTCCTTGTTTGTCAGTTGGAGAGAACAGTATCTGATCCAGATTGTAAAATGCATGGCCTCAGCTGAGGTTCACACTCTTTGCAAAGGGTTACAGTGCATCTGGACAGATAGAGCATTGATTTCCTGGGAATGATCTAGAAAATTACAAAGCATTTTTGTTCTTGTTGTTGTCATTGTTGTTGTTTTTGATTTTGTTTTTTTGTTTGCAAAACGTTTTTTTGGTGTTGTTATTTTTCTCTTCTCACACCCCAGAAATTTCCTTAAAAGAATTGCCTTTCATATCTGGTTCCAGATCTGTAGTGAGCTCACCAGCTTACAAGAATCCTCCTCAGCTTGAAATCTTAAAATCTCAAACTGGAGCAGAGAACTGTGGGTGTCCCTCTCTTTACAAGATATGTCCACCTAAGTCTGCTCGGAAAAATGGAAGGCATCTAAACTGAAAGTTAAGGGGCTAGCCAAAGGGACCTGATCTTGGATTCAGCTCTGCCTCCAGCGCCCTTAAGCAAAACATTTCCTCTGTATTTTCTCATTAATGGAAATGAGGGCAATGAATGAAAACAGTGTCTCTAACAGACCTTCAATTTCCCAAAACTATAAAGTTGCTACTTCTGCTTCAACTTTTCAAATTTGGTGATAGGATCCAAGCATAGGAGTAGGATATTAAACATATTGTTTTATTACTAAAGAAGGCATGCTCAGCTTAGAAAATATGACAGGGCCCAGGGAAGATCATTAAAAACACCAGCACCAGGGGTGCCTGGGTGGCTCAGTTGGTTGAGTGACTGCCTTCGGCTCGGGTCATGCTCCCGGAGTCCCAGGATCGAGTTCCGCCATGGGGCTCCCAGCTCCACAGGGAGTCTGCTTCCCCCTCGGACCTTCTCCCTCTCGTGCTCTCTCTTACTGTCTCTCCCTCAAATAAATAAGTAAAATCCTTTTAAAAAATCACTTTTTAAAGTAATATCCATCAATGTCTCGGTAAATATAATTAATCTTTTCTCAATGCATAAAAATACATTTTTAAAATAGGATCATACGATGTTGTTTTCTCTAATCAATTATCCTTACATGAAATAAACTCTTTCCTTTCCTTTATCTTTCTTAATGGCAGCAAGGTATCCTACTACCCAATGTGCAATTTCTTAGACTTTCCCTCACATGGATGTTTAAGTTAGCTAACTGTGGCCCCTAAAATTTAAAGCACTTTCTTCGAAAGTTTCAATTGGGTCTAATGTTTTTCCAAAGGCAAAACAACAGTTCTTGGGATCTAGAAGAGATTTCCCTTTTCAACACTTTACATTTAACATTTCAGCTTCTCAGCATTTCCAAATTTTCCCATGCTGCCCACCCCTCAAAATATACCTTGTCAAGAAAATATTTTTTTAATATTTTATTTATTTATTTGACAGACAGAGATTACAAGTAGGCAGAGAGGCAGGCAGAGAGAGAGGAGGAAGCAGACTCCCTACTGAGCAGAGAGCCTGATTCAGGGCTCGATCCCAGGACCCTGGGACCATGACCTGAGCCGAAGGCAGAGGCTTTAACCCACTGAGCTACCCAGGAGCCCCTCAAGAAAATATTTTAATGTGATAATCTATCCAGAGAAATGTGTTTGGGTTGGTACAGACAGCAAATTCCAGAAACTTCTTTAACATATGACAAGTCACTTATCTGCGTGAAGATCTGGTCTCCTAGTCTGATACTCCCTGTCTGTGCTCTACACTTGTTCATTCATTCACTTGCTTGGTCATTCTTTTTTTTTTTTTTTTTTTAAAGATTTTATTTATTCATTTGAGAGAGAGAGAAAGAGAGCGAGACAGAGAGAGAGAGCACAAGCAGCGGGAAGGGCAGAGGGAGAAGGAGACACCCCGCTGAACAGGGAGCCTAATGTGTGGCTCAACTCCAGGACCCCAAGATCATGGCATGAGCCAAAAGAAGCGCTTAACCCACTAATCCATCCAGGTGCTCCCTGTGTGGTCATTCTTTAAAGTGCTTCTGAGCACATGTGATAAGCCAGGCACAGTGTTGGGGGTCAGTTGTATGAACATGGACTTCTGAATTGTGGCTTATAAAAGTGTTCAGTCTAATTAAAGTACTTTGAAATAAATGCTGTGATAAGGGCCTGTGGTGTGCGCTCTAGGTGTACAGAGTAGGAGTGGTCAGTTAAGGGCCACAATCACTGGATGACAGCTGGGTGGGCTTCATCCCTGTTCCCGTAGGACCCTGTGAAGCAGCTCCATCAAAATGTGTGAAGAGGAGGACAGCACCGCCCTGGTGTGTGACAATGGCTCTGGGCTCTGTAAGGCCGGCTTTGCTGGGGACGATGCTCCCAGGGCTGTTTTCCCATCCATCGTGGGACGCCCCAGACACCAGGTAAGCAATACCGTACTACAATTATGGAATGTGATAAATATCGCTACATTGACAGTCCCATTACAAGATATAAATGTATCAAGATAACAGGTGTGCACCTTAAACTTGCACAACGTTGCCCATCAAATGTATTCAATAAAACAAATTCTGATTGGAATAGAGAGAAACGGGGCTATAGGTTAGGTTGCTCTATTTCTGTGTGTCGGTGAGTATCCCCAGAGTGTCTCTCGTGGTCTCTCCAGAAATTATGTAACCTTGTTAAAAACAGACCTCTGACGATTGATGTCTAGGAATAAGTACGAATTTCATAGACCATGTAGACAGATTATCTAGTGGGTATCTGTCGGACATAAAGTTAACCTTTTCTCACATTCCTTTTTGTGTCAGTACAATCATTATCATCATGAGAAATACTGTGAATTACCCAGGAATGCAAACCACAGTCCCTCTTTGGAAGGAGATTAAAATAAACGCCTAGGTCACTCCCTCTCAAAGATCTTGATATTAGACGAAAGGAGGCTTTGCTGCCAAGTGCAATTTTACATATCTTAGGGGTTGGTGACATATCCGTGGACAGCCACATGATAATTTTATAGAAAATTATGTGTAAACAAAATGTTGGGGGCCGCCACCTTTCATCTTAGAAAGTCTCCTTCTGCATCAGCAATGTGGTTGCTTGCGGAGCTTGTCTGACTAATCTCCGTGACTCTCAGTTTGGCATATAGTCGTACAAATAATAATAATAGCCACGTCCCATGAATGAAATCTGAAATCTGTCTCTTTGTTGAACTGCGTGCAATGGAGATATTCGTACAAACCACTATTTATGGCTCTAATAGCAACAACTGTTTTTGCAATTCTGAAACAAGCACTCCGGTGCCATTTAAAATCCCAGCAACGACAATGTCCTTTCTCTCTCTCTCTCTCTCTTTTTTTTTTTTAAGCTGCACTTCAATGATTAAAAATGTACTTCCAACTAATTTAGGCAAACATCTTAATGTTGATTGGTATGGATTTATCCATTAGAAATCAAGCACCGAGCTCTCGTTTGTCAATATAATACTTTTGCTTATAATGGTTAGAAAATATTCACATCTCTTACGTGGGCGACCGCTTTAACAGTACAGGTTCAAGGGTTAACAAGAGGCAAAGTGCCCTCTAACTAACATGTAAAATTTCATACATTCATTTCACAAGTAATTCCTGAATGATAAATACTTGCTGGGAAATTTGTTCTCAAGGCGAACAAGACAAGGACAGTGTCTGCCTTAACAGAGCTCATTAAGAAAAAAAGGAGATAAAAATTTATAGTGTAAAGTTGCTTAAGCCATAAGGCCTTCTGCTATTTGGAGATGGATCAGGTCTGTTGCCAGTCCACTGAGGGATGTTGTTTAAGAGCAGAGCCACTAGATACAGAATATCAAGTTGCTGGAACTAAAAGAGAACTTCCTCTTGCAATGATTTAACTCTTCGTGATTGGATCGGAATCAGTTCGCAAGTTCTGGAGGAGGCTGACTCAGGCTTTGTTGAATCTTTACAGGGAGTGATGGTGGGAATGGGACAAAAGGACAGCTACGTGGGTGACGAAGCACAGAGCAAAAGGGGAATCCTGACCTTGAAGTACCCCATAGAGCACGGCATCATCACCAACTGGGACGACATGGAAAAGGTACCAGGAACTTTTCTGTAGGTCGAGCCCTCAGGATGCATAATTTCCGTGGCCCTGGTTCAAAAGATTTTGCTACGGTTGGGGAAAAAAAAAAAAAAAATCCTGAAATGCTTCTTTGAAAAAAAAAAAAATTCCCTGCCTAAAAGATTTATAAACTAGTTAGAGGGAGAGGGTTCTGCGGAGGAGAGCAGTAGTCCTTTGCCAGTGGTAGGAATTAATAGTCTGTTGGCTCAGTCAACTGGATTACCCTCCCAGGGAGGGCAGCCAGGAGAATCACCGCCCCCTCCCACCCCCCCCAACCCCTCCCTCCCTGCTCTCACCAGCCCCGGGAAGGCTGTGCCTCCCAGTGGCGGAGAGGAGCCAGAGTAGCTCTGCCCGGCCCAGGGCCCACGCTGGAAAGCTTCTCACCAATCACCCTGAATTTCTTTTAAGTGTTTCTTTTAAGTGTTTTAGTTTTCGCTCTAGAAGCGGGAGTCATGACATTGCACATTTGGTACATTGCTGAATGTTCCCCATTATACTGAAGCTCAAGCAACAGACACAAATTTTTAAATATTTTAGAAAGTACCTCTCTGTGTTACATTAAGTGAATGCTTTATCTCCCAATTTAATATAAAAGAGCTGTGGGAAGAGTTAAATCCTTGGATTTATTTATTTTTTTTAAGATTGAGGGGGTGATGAATGAGGGTGGGGAGGGAAAGAGGGGGCGGGAGAGAGAATCTTTAGCAGGCTCCACATCCAGCGTGGAGTCCAGTGCAGAGTTCCATCTCCCGACCCTAAGATCATGACCTGAGCTGAAATCAAGAGTCAGATACTTAACTGACCGAGCCACCCAGTGCCCCAAATCCTAGGATTTTAATGTTTATTATTAGTCATCATAGAAACAAATGATTGGAGAAAAAGCAGACAGGCTAATGGGAAAATGACACTAATTTTTTTTAATGTAGCAAAATATTAGAATCCCGATATCTGGACTTTTATTTGTCAGTTCCCTACACACACACACACACACACACACAATCTCACCAGTTTAAAAGAAAATAGTATTGTGAGAATTTATCAGTAAAAATGCCAAGGACTCTACTTCCCTACAACAGCATTTCATTAGGTTTGCTTTCTCTGAGATGCCGGATTTGGTTAGGGCTGCAGTTTGCACGGAGAAGAAGGTATTAATGACAGTAGGAAACACTCTGAGAGTTTCTCCGTGGAGATAGCAGCATCTCAGAATGCACGCACTGAGAGAATTGGGAGGAATAAAGCATTTAATCATTTATAAAACTGAAATTTAAAGTGAGGTGGGGAGAGAGGCTTGCCGAGGGGAGGCGTTGGTTGGTTGTTTTCTCAATTTCGGCGTAACCACAGCATATAACATGACTTGTGGGATTTCTTGAACACTCTGATACTTTTATCCCATCAAAGGAGTACAACTTTCAAGAGCCTTCTTTCCTTTCTAGAAACCACAACTTCAGAACCAAAGACACTGGGACAAGATAAAGATTCTTTAAAGTCAGTCTGGCTTTTGTCGATTTATAAAAACTTTGGGCAAGCAGTTCCCGTTTTGTTTTGTGTCAGTTCTGGAGGAATCTCATATTCCCTGTGCTAGCAAAGACTTCTTGGGCCCTTAAAAAGAATTAATTTAGCCCTTTTTACAATGGTCTGTTCTTCTTGGCATCGAGGACATTCAACCACAAAGCAAACACACTCATGTCCAAAGTACCTCACACGAATGAGCTATCAGTGGACACAGGCTTTTTTCAAAGCACCTGAAGGTCAGATATCCGTCCACAAATGGAAGGTCCAGAGCGTGTCCACAAGGGCAGGCTTCTCCCAGCCCTGGAGACCAGAGAGGGGGACGGTGGGTGTGGAGACACAGACAGGGACACCTGTCTTCTTAGGATATGTTATGGAGGGAAATTTCCCAAGAAGTATTACAAATGGTACCTAACTTTTTCAGGTCAGTTTCATTCATCCATTCACGCATTCACTCGTTGACTCATTCACTCATTTACTTGCAAAACTAAATCATTTTCCCAGGAATATTAACTGAAGTGGTCATAGGGGAAAAGATATAGTTGGCACCCGGCTGGCTCAGCCCAAAGAGTGTGAGACTCCTGATGTCGGGATGGTGAGTTCAAGCTCCACACTGGCCATAGAGATGACTTTAAACAAAGGTATAGTTGAGTGATAATAATAATATTCATTCTGGGCCAGGCACTGGAGTGAATAGTAACTCTAGGGTTCTCACCAAGACAGACAAGTTATTTTCATATTACCTACGGTGAGATGAGCTGGGAAGGATTAAAATTTGCCTTAGCTCGCACCACCAAGAAGTGGTTGAGCTGGGATTTGAACCTGAATTTGACGCTTGGGCCTGTGCCCTTAGCCACTATGCTGTCCCGCCCCCGTGACCGGGGTCTGGGTTTTTGCTGAGTCACTTCCTCGAGGTGACTCCTTGGGTAAGTTACTCACAGTCTTTAAGCTTCAGTGTCTGTGTCAGTAAAAACATGGACATTTGGTGAGTGCTTGTAACGTACGATTTCGTCCTAGTTTCGTGTAGCTCATTCTGGTCCCTTTTTGGGGGCCCGCAGCCCCCCACAACATCACCTCATCATGTTTCTCCTTGGCCCCCGCTAGATCTGGCACCATTCCTTCTACAATGAGCTTCGTGTTGCCCCTGAGGAGCATCCAACCCTACTCACCGAGGCACCCCTCAACCCCAAGGCCAACCGGGAGAAGATGACCCAGGTAAAGAGCCACTCCAGGATCCAGCACTCTGGGGTTTGGGGCAAGTCCTGTTTGAAAGGCGTGGGGCGGGAAAGCAGAGAGGAGGCCCAGCCCAGCAGTCTCCTCACAGACCAACAACTTCCCAGGAACCTGGGGATTCCCAAGGACAGAAACATCATGATGTTACTCACTCCCTTAGGGCAGGAACGGCCCCTTGACTCCAGAAGCAATAGGAAATTAGAATAAGTAATAGAAAAGGCTGGGCATATTAGGTTACAAACTTGGAAGGAGAAATCATTTCAAAATGTGGGTTAACATCCAGCGGGGAATCTGTTGCTTCTCAGCTTCACGAGCTTAATGAATCCCTTTAATTTCTTCGATTCCTGGTCTCCTTGCTCGTGTGTCTTGGGAATAAGACTAGTACTATTATTTTTCAAAGTGTTGATGTGAAAAATAGTGAGGCACAATGTCAGATGTGCTTGGCAGTGCCTGATACAAGATATGTTCAACAATAATAGTTTTTACTGTCATTATTGTGACTTGTGTGACGCCCAGAGACCTTAGGGTAGGAGATCACCCATTCCACCGGACAGACAAGCCTTCCAGTTTGGATGAGCTACCAAACAGAAGCATCCAATATCAGCTTAATACTTGCTCTTCTGAAGCTGTGGATAAAGCATGTCACCTGCATTGTCTCTTTAAACCTGAACAAGGTGAAGCAGTTTGTAGTCTATAAATGAAGAGTTAGAGAAGTGGTTATAGAATGAGATATTTGATTACATAAACGAGCATTTCAAGGATCGTGTACAAAGGGTGACTGCCACAAGGTCATACAGCTCAAAGCAGCAGAGCCTGGAACAGACCTGGGATCTTTTGGGATCAATAAACGTATATACGCAGGACCTTTTTCCTCAGAAGAGCTCTTGGCACTTACACCAACATACGGGCAGTCATTCTGTGCAGGGGACACCTGTGCCCCTGGGATTCCCTCCACGTGACCAGCTATGTCATTTCTACGGGTGTTCTTGTCCCTGGGAATGGTGTGGAGGTGGAAGAACAGTTGGGAATCACGGCTGTCCAGCAAACGATGTGAGATGTTCTGGCGGATAGACCAGGCAGGGTTTGGCAGGTGGAGAAGGGGAGGCCCATGGGCATCTCTGTGTGCATCACCTTCTTAGCCGTGACCTGCAGTGGCTCTGGTCTTGTCCCCAGACTGCATGAACTGAGGCACTGGCCTTCATGTAGGTCCCTTAGCTTCCAGGGGGCGTGTCTCGTCTTTCAGGATCAAGGTCCCTTCCGTTGAAGCCAAAGTGACTTTGGATTCTCGGGCTGACATTGACCCAGTAACTCCATGAGAAAGTGGAACAGACGGAACAGGGACCTCAGACAATCACGGAACTGGGCTTGTTCCCAACCGGTCGGGGCTTCTGGTCCAAGGTGTCCTTTTGTAGAACAGAGAAGTCCAAGCCTGAAAGTCATCTTTTCTTTGCCTTTGGCTTTAGTACCATTAGTCCGTCCTAGGTTGCTTACACCGCAGCTCGCCTAGTCCAAACTCCTCCGTGGACAGTTGAGACACCAGGAAGGAAGCCCGCAGCGGTCAGCTGATAGGCTGGGAAGATCTCCAAGGTCTCGTGGGAGCCAGGGCTACCCCCTGCGTACCCCCACCCCTCTCCGGTGTGCACCGCCCCTCCCCCTCCCTGCACACTCAGGGCACCATCCATGCCCTCTGCCCTGAGCCACAAAGGCAGGGCTGTGTTCTGAGCCCACCTGCAGGGGGCGCTCTCTTGACCATTCTTGCCAAGACTGGTCACATCCCTAATGTAGCTCTTTGGCTTGCTTTGCAGATTATGTTTGAGACTTTCAACGTCCCGGCTATGTATGTGGCTATCCAGGCAGTACTGTCCCTCTACGCATCTGGCCGCACGACCGGTAGGTGGGAGCCCGGATTGGGTGCACCGTCCATGACGGGCTTTGACAGTTGTAAACATGGAGTTTGGATGGACTTGGGGTGGGGTGGGTAGCTAGACCGGACAGAGCTAATCCCGGCCCTGAGAAAGGCCTTCTTCCCACCTTAAAAAATAAGCCCTCGAGCTCTATTTCCAGCAGGCCTTTCTCTTTCTCTCTCTTCCTGCTCTTTCTCTATCTTCCCCCAGCCCTGTCCTGCTCGGACCATGCTGTCACATGCTTTCTCTCTTCTCTTTCAAATTAGAGGCTCAGAAACTCCCCTTCCGCTTGCCCAGGTGCCCCCCCCAGCAACACACCTGCTGCCGTGGTGATTTTCTTTGTGCCCATTTGTTCCCCAGGCATCGTGCTGGACTCTGGAGACGGGGTCACCCACAACGTGCCCATCTATGAGGGCTACGCCCTGCCACACGCCATCATGCGTCTGGACCTGGCCGGCCGCGACCTCACCGACTACCTCATGAAGATCCTGACCGAGCGCGGCTACTCCTTCGTGACGACCGGTGAGGCGGGCAGGAGTGATGACCAGGGGGTCAAAGGGCCATGTCTCTTCACAGTGACATCTAGGACCCTGGGGACCATCCAGGGAGGCAATGGGAGGAGACTATGTGGGTGGCAAGGCTTGATTTCAATGCCCCAAGCCAGGCACAGCCCCTTTTTTGCTCCAAGTGATGAGACGGTTTCCTTGAGAACAGTGAGAACCTCTAGGAGGACAGCTAAGCGGGGGTCTATCACTTGGACATTTTTTTAACCTCCTCTGTTCACAAGTAGGACACTGAGAGGGCAGAGACAGGGGACAACATCGAGCAGTGTTTTCCAGGGGCCCAGGGTGTTGCTCTTGGAGACGCCAGGGCAGGGCCAGGGCCCAGTCCTGCCACTCACCAGCGAGGTGACCCAACCTCACCAAACCACAGTCTCCTCATCTGTAGAATGGGGATTGTCATATTGAATGACACCAAGCAAGCAAAATTCCCAGCACTGAGTAATTCCGCATCTGTAAGTCAGTAAGCCAGTAATCGTTAGCTAGTCGGAAGACCAGCCTGGCAGCAAGCTGTTCAGGTGTCTTCGGCCTCCAAGCACCTGCCGCCCGTCTACATTTGCCAGCGGCGTCCTCAATGCCCATGGCCCTGGCTGCCTGCCCTCCCCCCAGCGATCTGGTGGTGTCCACACATTTCCGTGTCTGGACACAGCTGAGGTTTATTACAGACCCGGAGCTTGAGCCCTGTGGATGTTAAAGTTTCTGGGGTAGGGAGTTGAATTCCTTCCTACGTTGCTCTTCTGCTCCCTACAAAGAACTCCAGGTGATCTCCAAAAGGCTCTGGGGGCCTAGGTGGAACCAAGAGGTTAGAAGTTCAGCGTGCAGGAATCCGAGGAGTACTTGCTGCCCCCAACCCCCCCTCGCTGTGCACCACGGAGCCCCCTGGGCCGGGACCGGGCCTGAGCCAGGGCCCGTCTCCTTCTGGAAGGAAATGAATATACCAGTGGTGTGACCTGAGACCTACCTGGGCCTGTCAGCATGGGTCTCGGAGCTTTTTGAAAACCGTGGGGGCCTCGGGGCACATGGGTGGCTCAGTGGGTTAAAGCCTCTGCCTTTGGGTCAGGTCATGATCCCAGGGTCCTGGGATCGAGCCCCGCATCGGGCTCTCTGCCCAGCAAGGAGCCTGCTTCCTCCTCATTCTCTCTGCCTGCCTCTGCTTACTTGTGATCTGCCTCTCAAATAAATAACTAAAAATTAAAAAGAAAACCATGGGGGCCTCAAAACATGAGACTTCTTGGACAACTGAAAACCCCATATAATGAACTGTTGTAGGACAAGCGTAACAGAGAGTGAATAGTTAATCCTGAAAAAAAAAAAAAAAGTCCCACATGTATCATGCAGAAGGATGCCTGTAGCTAACTTGTTTCCAGTCATGTTTTCCAGACAGTATTTTCTCCTCTGTTAGGGACAGAAGGGGCTCCCTCGTGGGCCTGTAGTTTAATTGCTATCACAGATTTGGGGTTGTAGATCGAATTTACGCACGTTTTTGAAGGCACCCATATTGGGGGCAACGTCCAAGGGAGGCGGGTGGGGGTTTTAACGCCTGTCGCAAATCTGAATGTTTGCGTTTTGCCAGCCGAGCGCGAGATCGTACGCGACATCAAGGAGAAGCTGTGCTACGTGGCTCTGGACTTCGAAAACGAGATGGCCACAGCTGCGTCCTCCTCTTCCCTCGAGAAGAGCTACGAGCTGCCCGACGGGCAGGTGATCACCATCGGGAACGAGCGCTTCCGCTGCCCGGAGACCCTGTTCCAGCCCTCCTTCATCGGTAGGCTTCAGCGTCCCCTCCCTGCGCAGGGGCGGAGCACCCTAGCCCCTCCCCGCAATCCAGCCAGCTCCTGGCTCTCAGCACCCTTCTGCGTGTGGGCACTGCAAGACCAAATGCATTTCTAAACCAGGGCAAGGAAGAAAGTGTCAGATTTCTAGGGAGCGCAGAAGGCCAGGAAAGGAGTTTTCTTTCTAAGCCAAAATGGTCTATGCTGTAGTCAAGCCCAAAGCCTCCTTGGTGGCGGGGGGGGGGGGGGGGGGGGGGGCGTATGGTGAAAAAAATGGTGAAAAAAGTCAGCTGCTCCCTGTGCTGAGGACACAGGAGCCCGGGATGGGTGGGAAGGATAGGCTGAATGCTGAGACTATGGAAGGAGTGCGGTGGTGGGGAGAGGAAACCCAAGAGCTTGTTCCTGCATTAGCACTGACCTTGGACAAATGTTAGCCTGGATGTTTACAGAGGGTGGGCTCTTGGAGGGGTGAGCCCGGGTTTGGGTCAGATGAAGCACCTCCCTGGGCTTCGGCACCCTTTAGCTTTGAAGGGCGCTGGCAAGGGAGCAGGCGATGAGAGACTTGGGGTTGTTCCAAGCTACAGCTGCTCTCGTGGGCTCTGTAGGAACCTCCTGAGGGGAGTCTGAGGCTACCCCCCCCCCCCCCCCCCCCCCCCCCCGCCTCCAGCGAAGTGATACTGTAGCCCTTGCCTCCCGAGGTATAGTGGCAAGGCTTCCCCACTAGACGAGAGGTGGGAGAGCGTGGAGACCATCAGGACAGGCGGTGCTCACACCGCGATGCCTGCCTAGCTTCCGTCCAGCCTAAGACCCTCCAGCAGCCTACGACGCTTTTCCAGTCTGCCCTGAGTTTTGTCCTCCACCCCTGCAAGGATCATGATCTGTGTCTCCTTCGCAGGGATGGAGTCCGCTGGCATCCATGAAACCACATACAACAGTATCATGAAGTGTGACATTGACATCAGGAAGGATCTCTATGCTAACAACGTCCTCTCAGGGGGCACCACCATGTACCCCGGCATTGCTGACCGCATGCAGAAGGAGATCACGGCACTGGCCCCCAGCACCATGAAGATCAAGGTACGGTTCAGGGTAGGGGCCACAGCTGTGCTGCCGGCTGTGATGCCAACCCATCACCAGATGTGACGGGCTCTCGGAGGCCACGTCGTACTCACGTGTGCTGGTGGTTTCCCGTTAAGCAGTGGGTCCACATCCACAAGTTTCACCCTTTATAGTGGGTCCACATCCACAAGTTTCACCCTTTATAGGGTGTAAGTCAGTCCAGTTCATCAGAGAAGCTAAATTATTTGGCACAAAATTTCACCTATAATCATCCTTGGCCATCAGCAGCTTTCAGGAGTGAAGTTCAACAGAGCTCCCATATGGGCATATGCCTTGATTTTTCTATTAAGATATAACTCACACGTAACGTTATATTAGTTTCAGGTGTACAACCTTAACTCAGTATTTGCCTGTATTGTGAAACGATCCCAACAGTAAGTCTAGATGATTTCCATCGTACCTCTTAAAAATATACATTGCATCATTTTCCCCATCACAGAAATCGTGCATCTCACACACAGAACATTACCAAAAATCAGACGATACGGACCTGTTTCCGAAGAGGTTTAAATGTTGTAGTTTCTATCCCATGTGCTCTTTTTCCACTGTCAACCCTGATCGCAGCTCTGTGGCCAAGAATTAGAGTTGTATCTCCGGCTCTCTGTCTGGCCTTTTGATCTAGGTGCTCAGAAGTGCAGAATCCCTCCAGGATGACCAAGTTCGGTCCCCGAGCCACCAAAGACCCTTCTATTATGTGTGTGCACTCCCAGTCATGGGAGCTCAGAGATGAAACAGACAGTTCTTTGGAGGCAGACTGACAGGTGCCTAGAGACTTCTCCAAAGCTGTTTTCCAGCTCTGAAGTCAGAAGCCATGCTGGGACTCTCTAACCCATGTCCCAGGGAGCGGAAGAGAGGGCATTTGCGTGCAGACCACACACGTGGGAAGTATTCACACACATTCTCTGTTACTTGCACTCCCTTGTCTTTTGAAAAGGGTTTGTAGGTAACAGACAGATAGATAGACCAGAGTTCTCTGCCTGAACCGCAGGCTCTGAAAGACTGTATAGTGAGAGAGACTCTTTCCCAAGGTTGGTGTTTCTTGGATGCTCCTCTGATTGGCTGTCTCCCCCTTACTCCCATGTGGGGTGGGGGGGAGGAGAGACGTGCAACCAGCTCTGGTCAGTGAACGCACTGACAAAGCCTGCCCAGGTGGGGGTGTGTTACATGACCAGAGCTGGCCGTTTCCTGCTTACCCAAACCTAGCTTCTTGAATAACACGAATGCGGAACTTGTGACTCCCATGGGGGGAGAGAAAACCCGTAAAAAAAAAATCTGGGGCCATAAGGTGATGACTTCAGGGAAAACTCAAACAGGATGGTGGTGGTTATAGGGACTCTGCACTGTATTTGTTACCTTTCTGTCCATCTAGAATTACCCCCACAGGATAAGGTTGTTTCTAAAACAAAACGAAACAAAACAAAACCTCATCTGGGAGAGGTCCAGGTTTGAATATTGGGTCTGATGAGAGCACCACCAGCGTGACCCAATGTCAGTTACTTAAACCTCTCTCAGACTCTGTTTCCGCATGTGTAACATGGGGCTAATTCAATACTCTTTAAACTGGTTTGAGGTAATATGTGTAAAACGCTTAGTGTCGTGTTAAGCACATAGAAGGTGCTCAGCAAATATCAGCTACTTGTATGAAAAATACATGTTCAGGGGGACCTGGGTGGCTCCGTTGTTAAGCATCTGCCTTCAGCTCAGGTCATGATCCCAGGGTCCTGGGTTCAAAACCCACATCAGGCTCCCTGCTCAGCGGAGAGCCTGCTTCTCCCTCTCCCACTCCCCAGCTTGTGTTCCCTCTTTTGCTGTGTCTCTCTCTGTCAAATAAATAAATAGAATCTTTTTTTAAAAAAAGAAAAATACACATTCAAACAGAGCTTGGGGAATAGACAGGAATTAAACATTTTCACCGTGGTTTCGGAAATACCTTGTCTTTTTGCCCAAGTGTCCATATTTGTCTGTACCCAAGTATTCCAGTGAGGACTGGGGTTGGGAATTTGCTCCGCCATAGCTATGTTTTGGGGTTCCAGCAGGTAGAAGGGACCCCTATCCGGAGTCATTTCTCTCTGCTTCTAAACCATTCAGTTATTTAAGGAACATTAGCATGGCCTGCGTGTCAGTCCTGGATAGCAGGGAGAGCCAGGCAGGGCAACTTACTGGGACCTACCCCAGAGAAATGTCATCCAGCAGGGGACCCTGAGCTCCCCCAGTGTGAAACAGTGCATCTCAGTAGACTTAAAGAGGTGGGAGGAGGCAGAGTCTAAATTCACTGGTTGCCTCCCTGGGCTTAGGGTCAGGGTGGGGTTAGGGCCAGGCATCCGACAGCCAAGACTGTCCCCGCTGTCCATGGAACTCCAGCGAGGTGCACCCAGTCTGGACCCTGGGGGGATGCCTGGCCCTGTCCCAGTGCTTTAACGGCCCTTCTTTCTCATCCTGGCCAACAGATCATCGCCCCTCCGGAGCGCAAGTACTCTGTCTGGATCGGCGGCTCCATCCTGGCCTCCCTGTCCACCTTCCAGCAGATGTGGATCAGCAAACAGGAGTACGACGAGGCCGGGCCCTCCATCGTCCACCGCAAATGCTTCTAAAACACGCCCTTGCTCTCTGTCTCTGGCACACAACTGTGAATGTTATGTGGAGTAATGCCTTCAATTCTTTTCCAAATCATTCCTAGCCAAAGCTCTGACTTGTTACCTACCTGTTGTTACCTGTTTTTTAATAAATCTGAAATATGTTACTGGTCACCTGCAGTCTTGGCCTCTGCTGGGCCCCCTGTGGCTCACCTGCTTTTGTAGATGGACCAGTGGCTCCCCCTGGTGGTGGATCCTGGAACACAACACGGGTAGGCCAGACTCGCTCAGACAAACCTGGCAAGTTCAGAGCAAATGCTGTCAGTGGAAATAATTTGAAAATATACACGAAGTAAATGGAAACATGGATGAAAGTGTATCAGTAGGATAAGCCACCCTGAGCTCACAACTTTCCTGTCATTACATTACTTTGCTGTCTTAAAACCTCAGTACTGGGAGCCTGTTGAGTGAAAACAGAACAGTAACTCTGGGTATTAGAGATACAGGTGTATGATTATCATATATATGAAACATATGCAACAATGAATATACAGATTTTCCTCAAATTGCAATGGGTTACATCCCCACAAACCCAACCTGAGTTGGTAATACCGCGAGTCAAAATGCATTTTAATGCATCTAGCTATGGAACATGGTTAGATGAGCCCAGCTGCCCTCAGATGCACTCCAAACACTGACACGAGGCTCCCGTTGGGCAAAACCACCTGGCACAAAGCCTATTTTATACAAAGACAAGTGCTGGATATCTTGTGTAATCTATGAATTACAGTGCAGTGAAAGACGGGTTCGAAATAGGGGGAAGTGTGTCTGTCGTTGACCTTGGGATCTGTGTTCGCAGCTCTGGCCCAGCCTCAGGAGACGGTATCTACCACACAGTGCTAGCCTGGGGGAAAGATCGAAATTCAGATTCGAAGTACAGTTTCTACTGAATGCCTTTTGTTTTCACGCCATCATAAAGTTGAAAAATCTGAAGTCGAATCATTGTAAGCTGTGCCCATTCGTATGGGTATTAAAAGAAAGTCTGACTTTTAAGTCTTTCAGGGGAAACAGATTCTTAAAAGAACAAGAAATGCTGCTCTACAATCTCATGATGCTTTCGGATTTCAGTTTCCCTTCTCCTGATCCATAGCTACAGAGAGAATCACACGAGAAGGGATGGGAAGTTCAGCAGGACTCTCCAAGGCCCACCACACAAAGGGCTTTATACATCTCCCTTTTGTGTTCTTCTGAATGAGGTGGGCATGGTATCATTATCATGTCCCTTTCACAGAGGAAGGAACAGAAATTGTTCCCTGAATAGCATCATACAGAGGAACTGTCCACTTCAACTCCTCTTTTACCCATTTTGGCTTGGGAGGTACAGAGAGGCACAGAAACACCTTCCCTACTCATAGGGGCCTTAGTCTCAAAGTGCTTTTCTCCCCGGGCTCTTCAGTGTCCTCTGCAGCCCCCCAGCTGGGTTCCGCTTGTCCCTCGTGTGGGAAAATCTGAGTGGAGGTCAGCAACCACTGGCAGTCCTTCGAACGAGGGGTGTCTGTCCATCTCTTGTCTGTCTCTGTCTCTGCAGCATCTTACTGCAGACCTACCCAAGACTTGATGCCTGGTTGGCCCAGAAAATCCAAGCTTTTCCTCTTCCCTCGTCTTCTCTGGCCCTGTGGCTGGGGTTAATAATAGTAATACGACAAATAATGAGTTGGCATGTCCTAACTATATTAAGACCTTATTTTATCCAACGACAAGCCTACGGAGTTGGTATTCTTACTGCCTTTTGACAGACAGATGGAGGAACTGAGCGGTCCTACCACAACTTGACCTTGGCTCTAAGCCCAGCTCTCAGCCCTTAGGCCAGTGTACCTCAAGGCACAGGCCACACAGGTCAACATCACTGGGGGCTCATGTTAAGTGGGCAGATTCCTGGGTCATAATCCAAAGCCTGCTGAGCTAGTATCTTTGGAGCTGAGGCTGGAAGCTTGAGTTTTAATCAGATTTCTTTGGCGATTCCTTCGCACATCAAAACTCGAGAACCGCTGTGACATGCTACGACTGAGGGAAATTTCCCGGTTGCAGATTCACGCTTACTAGGCAAGGGCGCTCCATTACCTACCAGGTCGTAAAACTTGGGCATTAGTGCAGGTAGCTGTACTCTGATCTGTACTCAGATCACTCTTGTAATTCAGGCAAAACCCGCCAGCCACACCCATCCTCACTACAGGGTTTACAGAGCCAGTCTGCTGCCCTGTTGCACCTCCTGTCTATCACCAGGGGACATGCACTAAGGGAAGGAGGGCTTGGGAGAGTCTGAGAATCTGAGCGTCATGGCCAGAGGCAGAACTCAGGAGAACCAGAACCACTCACTAAAGGAGCCTCCGTGAAACGCTCCTTCCTTGTGAGCGCCCAGCTTCAGAGCCGACGCACCTTTGCTCAGTCTCAGTTCTCCTCCCCTTGAGTCCGCGAGATGACCCGTGACCTGAAAGGCTGGGCAGGTGGCAGGGTCTTGTGGATGAGCCTCATATGAATCTCAAGGGCATAAAACCAGCAAACAATTTGGCTGCCGCTTGAATCCCCTTTTCTCCCTTAACGATAGGGAACTGGACTCTCGAACCTATGAATTTCTCCATGACAGGCTTCTGCAACCCACCCACCCCCGCCAAAAGATGACACGGGTTTCCAGGAACATTGATTCACACCTGTGTTGTGAACAGATGGGTGGGAGTGTTATTCCTTTATTTTTTGGAAACCAAATAAGTCTTTGTTGTCCGTTTGGCATCACTGTGGAACCAGGCCAGCCTGGATATCTTCAGGAGGATTTCTAACACGGAGCAGCCTGGAGAGGAAGGCCCGATTGCAGGGGGAAAGGAGTCTGCGCCAACACACTCGGTTCCACCAGAAGCCACTGCTGCCGCTAAGCTGACTCGAAAAGATATGGAGAAGAGGAGGAGGATGAGAAAGAGCAGGAGGAGGAGGAGGGGGAGGAGGGGGAGGGAAAGAGCCAGCCCTAGAGTTCCACATCAGAGTATGAAAACCGGATGTACAAGTCACGTTCCTTCCCGGGAAACCCACGTTAGGTCAGGTGCTGCTCGAGGGACACCTGCTGTCAGCTAGGGCTGGGACAGGTGTGAGTCATGCAGAGAGAACAGGCGTGGCTCTGGCAGATGGAGCTTCCGGTCTGGAGAGAAAGATGGACAGTACACAGGTAGCCGGGGTGCGCGGTGAGGGTCACAAAAGCGGAATATGAATATGACAGACGGGCTCTTACAGCCAGGGGCTCGGAGAGGCCCCCCTGAAGATGTAGTGTTTACGAGAAACGTAGTAGGAGTTAACTAGGAAAATATTGGGGGGGGAGCTGAGGGGAGTTGAGGCTGGGGAAGGGGAAGTAGGATGTGGGTGGCCCGGGTTCCCGGCAGAGGCCGAGATGGGACAGAGCGCCCCCGTGGAGAACTGAAAAGAGAACCCCAAAGCCTGGGACGACACACAGTCTGACACATAGTTTGACTATGACTGGGCTGTGATTTTCCCAAGCAGAGTTCATACCGTTTTCTCTGTGAAACGTTGGTCCCCAAACCAGATAGCACCTCCTCTGTCAGGAAGGCCATTTTGAGTGAGAAATTTGGCTATTGGAATTATTCACCATTTGTGAGTGCTTCATCTGGTGGGTTAAATTCTTCATGTCATTGTCAGAAATGTATCGGGAAAACAAACACGCAGGGACTGCCACCTCTCTGATTTATTCCCGGTGGCTACAGCTCTTCCAGAATGTTCTTGTCATGACTCCATGCCTGCTCTGACGTCTGGAGGGAATATAAATGATTACGGTTTGCCTCGTTGCTTTTGTGACATACACTATCTTGAGAGGCTATTTTTTTTAAGATTTTATTTATTTATTTGACAGAGGGAGATCACAAGTAGGCAGAGAAGCAGGCAGAGAGAGAGGAGGAAGCAGGCTCCCTGTTGAGCAGAGAGCCTGATGCGGGGCTCGATCCCAGGACCCTGGGATCATGACCTGAGCCGAAGGCAGAGGCTTTAACCCACTGAGCCACCCAGGTGCCCCGTGACATACACTATCTTGAAGGAAAACTGATGAGGACAAAAGGCTTTTACGCAGTGTAGTCAAGGACAGTTTTTCAGAGGCTGAAGCTCAGATGTCCCACAGGTGGTACTTCCGTATTGTTCTTAGGTCATGTCTCTTTCTTTCCCTCCACATTTGGTTTTGAAGCTTATTCCTCCGTCCTATCATTGGGTCCATTATTTCCTCCCCTCTTTAGATCACTCTGCATACACTACAACCTGAAACTCCTGAAGAAACGGCCTAAAATCATCCACCAGATCTCCCTCTACAAAATGACGTCCCTTGTCCCATACAAAAAATATATGAAGCAGGCAATTTCCACCCTCATATTAAGACTAGCCCTTGTTCTTAAAAAAATGAAATGCTTGTGATTTCAGATGGATGTCCCCAGATAGCCTTTTCCCATGTGAATGCATAAACCACTGAGTTTCACATGAAGAAAAGTAGTATTTAAATGCCATTGGTATGGCTCCTGTCAGTTCTGTCTCCTGTATTTCTAATATTTATTTAAGAGAAAGAGAGAGAGACAACAAGCAGGGGGAGGAACAGAGGGACAGGGAGAAGCCGACTCCCTGCCAAACAGGGAGCCAGATGCATGGCTGGATCCCAGCACCCCAGGATCACAACTAGAACTGAAGGTAGACGCTCAACCGACTGAGTCACCCAAAAGCCCCTTCCCCTGTATTTCTAATCTTACCCAGTCAAGAAGTCAACGGTCCTTGGTAAAATGAAATTCTTTTTCATTTAGAAAAATATTCTAAAAATATTCTAATAAATAAATAATATAAACATAAACATATTTATATTTAAACAAATATCATAAATATTAATAAAATATAATAAATAAATAAAATACCCTAAAAATATTCTAGTGACCTCGATAGATGCCTGGGACTGGGTGTCCCACAACAGTAAGCGTGTGATGACAGAGTTCTAGAAGCCTCAGGCATCTTCGTCATGAGCTCGGATTTTATTATTCAAATTTGACTTTGGAGTGTCTGGCTGGCTCAAAGTGTGTGTGGTTCTTGATCTCGGGGTAGTGGATTTGAGCCCCACAATGGGTATAGACATTACTTAAATGAGGTGGTTTTTTTGTTGTTGTTGTTTTGTTTTGTTTTGTTTTGTTTAATTTTGGCTTTCGGGGCACCTGGATGGCTCAGATGGTGAAGCCTCTGCCTTCGGCTCAGGTCATGATCCCCAGGTCTTCCGAGTCTGACTTGATTAAGTATGACTTAATCAATTTTCTTTTTGAAAGCTATCTTCTTAATTCCGTAACTCTGTTGGAAGGCATTTGAACACCAGATCACAGGGAACAGAGTAACAGCTATTCACATGCTCTTGAATGCTACTTAATGTAATTATGGGATTTCAGGAGATATACAGTAGCACTTCTATAAAGCATGGCAAATGGATAAAACATTAGCTTTTTGGCACTGGCCTTGCTATAGACTGAATGTCTGTACCTCCCACCTCTCCCCTCAAAATCCATATGTTGTAATCTAATCCGTGGTGTGATGGTGTGTGGAGGGAAGTGGCCTGTAGGGGTGACTAAGTCAGGAGGGTGGAGCCCTGATGATGGGATCAGTGTCTGTATAAGAAGAGACTCCGGGGAGATGAGCTCTGTCCATCACGTGAGGACACTGAAGAAGGTGGCTGTCTGCAAACCTGGAGAGAGCCCCTACTCAGAGCCCGAATGTGAGGGCTTTCCCTCAGACTTTGGGCCTCCAGAACTGAGAGAAATAAATGTCTGTTGTTTAAGCCACCCAGTTTGTGGTATTTTAGTCAGAACAACATAAACAAAGACATGCCTTTCGATAACTAAAAAAAGAGTCCTCTTGGACTCTTGACTCAGTATGATGAATCTCTCAGAGCCACTAATGTGGCTGTCCCCAAGGAAAGATGTTCTTGCCTCATGAAGAGCCAAGATGCTAGAAAAGGAAACACGTCTCTTGAGGGAACAAAGGAGAGTTTTTTTGCATATTTGTTGTCTTCATGACAAATAACACACTAAATTCTAAGAAGAACAAGGAGCTGAAAGTTTTCCTCTCTTTCTTGATCGGTGCCGAACACATGACATTCCTCAAGCATCCTCATCACCTAAAACACTCTCCGGCTACATAATTCTGTTAGACGGGCCAAGTGAGAAACATCTGCTTTCCACGTGTTGGGGTCACTGTGGCTGGTTCCCCAACGAAAACCTTCGTCTCAGTCCAAGCAACTGAAATACCACAGTCTTCCCAGCACGACCTGCGTGTCTGTGGCGTGGGAGGAAGCAGGGGGAGACATGGAGCCAACCCTGGGATATGGCGCTCGCCGCCACCGCATCTCAAATATATGCCGATCGTTCTGCAAACAAAACACTTCTCACAAGAATCCGGGAGCCACTTCAGGAGCTGAGCACAACCCACACACTACCCACCTTGCTCTTCGATAACTGACAAGGTCTGTGGAGAAGACAGTAATTTCTGCAGAACAGAGAACGTCGTTTCCAGTTCTGTCCGTGAGAACAAAAGAAAACAACCTCAGTAAGTGTTAAGTACTGTATGAGTTTGGTGGACGGCCGTAATAAAATACCACAGGTAGAGTGGTTCAAATGGCAGAAATTTATTTTCTCACAGTTCTGGAGCCTGGAAGTCTGAGATCAAGGTGTGGTCAGGTCTGGTTTCTTTGGAAGCATCTTTCCTTGTAGACGGCCAGACAGAGAAGACCTCCCTGTGTGCCCTCTTGATTTCCCTGTGTCGGCCTCCTCATCTCTCCTCCACATAAGGACCCCAGCCAGATGGGATGAGGGCCCTCTAGTGTCCTCATTTTACCTTAAACCTCTTTAAACGTTCTACCTCTGAAGACAGTCACATTCTGTCTCCACAATGTTTTTCCTTCTAATTCAACCAACATCGTCCACAAATCTCCCACTCCCCCCTGCATTTGATTCAAGTAAAAGCGTGAATTATCCAGATACCAGTTGCAAACCCCAGTCCAAGCTTCGGTAATGTTGTCTTTATGTCGCCTTACTCAGCTTAAAGGTATTTCTCTTCATGTTCCCTGTTCCTTGATTTATAGCTAGATGCTTTTCATTGCAAGTGCACTTTGCAAGTGATTTTCTTTTTAATTCTCTTGGGCTGAGAATTATCAGTTATTTCCTATACCTCATTTCTTCTCCCCGTCACCTCTATTAACTTTCACAGTAACAAGCTGTACGCTTTTATCTGAGTCTTTTTTCATTCTTCCCTCCGCAAGCGTCCCTGCTCGGACTCCTCTCCATCAGGTTAATGAATTGTCTGCTCCCCCAAGCCCTTTGACACCTGCTCCCTGAGTAGAAGCTCCCTGTCTGGTATCGGCCACTCACAAAGCTCTGAGCTTGACATTGAACGCCACACGGCTCTCCTGTGTGCAGCCAGGTGTCTTCTCCCACATGGTAACTGCCCATCTTGGACCATAGGAAGGGTGGCAGGACCCGATGGCCCGTCTGGGAGACCCCCGAGCACTCAGGATCTTTTGTTTGGAATTGCCTTTGATAGGAACGACGAAGAAAATACAGCAAAGCATTGAAAACTGAAAACGCACGCGGAGACCTCTCCGAACACCAGACATACCGTTGTTTGCAGCATTATTTATTGTGTGGTTGTTGTATCTGGGGGATTCACACTATTGACGTAACACAACGGTGACCTCTCCGGAGACAGAGCAACCCAAAAAGAAAACTTCAAAGTGGGCAAGAACAATAAATATCAAACTTTCTGATCTAAAATGTATAAATATAAAATATCAGTCACTTCAGGAAACGTGTTAAGAAAATCTGGCTACCGCACGTTCACGGGGAGGAGTCGTGTCGACGGGGCTCGTCTTCAGAACACATCACCTCAGGTCCAGTGTGGTTATTTTTATGTCTTTTACCAACACATGTTTGCATATCTAGGTGAGAAAAAACTGGTTTTACATCATGATATTTTACCCTGTTTCTCCGCAGAAAGGGAATATGGACTTCCGAACTTAAAAACATTTCTAATTTTGAAGATGTTTCCGATCAGAACAGAGAGAATCGGACTGATTCATTTCTAGCAAAAACACACAGACAGAGGTTGCCAAGTTAATTGTCACTTTAAGTAGATTCTAACTTCAAAGCAACGTTTCTCTGATGTTACTGTTAAAGAAAAGATATAGTCAAATGGTGTTTCTTTGGGGCTATCTGTGGCTACCCCAGAAGTATGATTACAGTTTCCAATGAACTGTTATGACAAAATTAATCTGGCCACATCAAGTGGAAAGAAGTCATGAGAAAATAAATATCATTTTCTTTCATTGTCTGCTTAGTTAGAGTCTGAGGAAAACTGCATTTCTTTAAGTATCCCATAGATCCATAAATGGAAAGACAACTTTATGCACAGTGAACTGTGCTACAGAAACAATGGCATTCTCCTGTAAATAAAATAATCGTGCAAAGAAATCAGAAGTAACTAAAAAGCTTGCTGAATTTTCAGGATAAGAAAACCCCAAACTAAGCAGTGTTTTATCCCATATTACACTACTGCTGTTTCTCTCCTTCAAGGGGGGGAGGAGGAAATGAACAGGTAGAAAATAAGTATCTGAAGAAAAAAGAAAATAGCCAGCAGAGTCTACTCACACTGAACAGCCTGGGGTCCTTGGTGTGCGGATGAAAGCCCTTCTTTTTACAAGCAGAAACCTCGAGCATGCCGGCATTGGTGAGCCGGAAAATGCCGGTGCTGTTCCGGGGTGAAAACAAAAAGTGGAAAAATTAAAGATCATCTGGATTTCCAGAGTGAGCGGGGGGAGGGGTGGGTGGCAGGGGACAGAGTGGGAGAGAGAGAGAGAATCTTAAGCAGACACCGCGCTCAGTGCAGAGCCTGATGCGGGGCTCGATCTTACCACCCTGACATCACGACCTGAGCTGAAATCAAGAGTTGGATACTTAACCGACTGAGCCACCCAGGCGCCCCTCCACAGTGATCTTTTAAACCAGTTTTGCAACAAGTGGCCCAGAGGAGAGAAACTCCCAAGGGGCCAAAGCCAACTCCATGCACCTGCTGGGCTGCAATGGGGAAGAGGCAGCTGAACTTGTCCCATGAGACTGGAATGCAAAACGGAGGGGCCATGGGAGGAAATGACAGGTGGCAGATATTTCTACTTTTTCTAATAACATAGACACTGTTTAAAGAAACAGCAAATATTTATCAAGTGCTAACTGTGGGGCCAGACACCATTGCTAAGCCCTTTCTACAGACTGCCATTCAGGTTCCTCTTCACATCAGTCCAGATGGGCAGGTGTCAAGGATAAAGAGACTGAGGATCATAGTGGTCAGGAATCCTGCCAGTCACACACCATCTGAAGCTGGAGCTAGGATTCCACTCTCAAGTGTATCCGACTCCTCTGCTCATCATCACTCTCTCATCATTGTCTCCCAAATCTAGAAAGGCTTTGAAGGTCATTAAGTGGAAGCTGGAAATTTTCTTACAACACGAGGCAGGACAGGAGAATGAGGAACCCAAAAGGCAAACTGAAATAACGTCCAGCTTATCTACTTGGAGATCATGCTCCCTAAGTAAAGAGAACCGGTAATTCTACTATGAAAGGACCTTAAAAGCCCTATGACTACAGAGGTAAAGGTAAAAGGGAGCTGGCCGGCACTGAGCCCTGCCTCCCGAGGGCCTGGGGTGCCTGCCTGTCCAAGTGCCACCCCCCGCCATGTGGACGCACTTGAACCCAACAGCCCCAGACAACGCCTCACTTGGACCCGGTCCCCAGGGCCACTTACTCTTTATGCTTTGGTGAACAAACTATGGCGACTGCCTCCGGCAGCATGAGCTGATAGGAACAGTGCGTGTGGAGATCCACACTGGACAAGAACGCAGTTTGGGTCGGATGTGTCTGTCAACGGGAAAGAGGACAGTCTTACTGGAGGACTTTGCCAAGGCCGCAGCCTGTTCGAGAGATCTCTCACAGCTGGCTTTTTCTTTTCTTTTCTTTTCTTTTTCTTTTTTTTTTTTTAACCATCATTGATTAATAAAACCAGGGTTTAATAAACTGTGTCCCTGGCACAATCCCTCCCCTCGTGTACCCTGAGAATAACCACGAGCCCGAGAAGAGGCTCCTGGAAGTGTCCATGCGCTTTCTGCGTATTAGGACAGACAGGACTGGGAATTAATTAGACTCGCGTCACAACGCAGCTAGGAGACCCTCCTGCTGGCATCTTAATTCCACACACGGGATCCCGAGGGAGCCCAGAGATAGTTTATATAAAGCCACGGACACGAATGGAACGTTTTCAGTGAATTTACTCCATTTTCCTGTGTGTTCTCCCGTGGATCATCATTGCCTACAAATAGGAGAGCAGAACTCTCCAGGGTGTCGGAGGTGTTTGGGACTCGTCCTCCACAGCAAGTAAATACCCATATGATGAGAAGGAAGGGGAGATTATAAACCAAGAGCTGTATCTTCCAGGTTTTGGGCTATAAACAAACTTGTGTTCACAAGAGACACATTAGAGGTTCACACTCGAATAGGAAAAACACATGCACCCACCATGATTTTAAAAATTCACAGTCAACCTCAGTTACCCTTGAGAAAGGAATGTGACCACTTTAATCATGAAACCGAGGTCCCTGGGTGTACGGCCTGGGTCCTGGGCCCATCGCTCACTGGCTGTATGACACTGAGAAGATTACTTAACCCCCTCATGCCATTTCATCAGCCTTAAAATAAGGACAGTAATCATTTTCTTCATGGGGTTGCTACATTAAAATTAATGAGACAATCCACGTAAAATTCTTACAACAGTGCCTAGCACAGAGAAGAATCACAATTATTCTCTGTGTTATTGCTGTTGTTATTTTTTTTAAAGATTTCATTTATTTATTTGACAGACAGAGATCACAAGTAGGCAGAGAGGCAGGCAGAGAGAGGAGGGGGAAGCAGGCTCCCCCTTGAGCAGAGAGCCAAGGCAGGGCTCAATCCCAGGACCCTGAGATCATGACGTGAGCCGAAGGCAGAGGGTTAACCCACTGAGCCACCCAGGCGCCCCTGCTATTGTTATTTTAAGACTGTCTTTTTCTGTTTGTTTGTTTTTTGAGATGGGGGCCATGGGGATAAGGAGGAGAGAATCTCAAGCAGACTCCCAACTGAGCACAGAGACCCACATGGGGCTCGATCTCACAATTCTGAGATCGTGACTTGAACCACAACCAAGAGTTGGAGGCTTAACCGACTGAGCCCCCCCAGGTGCCCCAATATTGTCATTATTATCTAAAGGGCACGGACCCATAAAAACAGCTTTGCACTTAACTATGGTCTGCTAAAGAAATGCAAGACTTGGGGCACTTGAGTGGCTCAGTGGGTTAAGCCTCTGCCTTCGGCTCAGGTCAGGATCTTGGGGTCCTGGGATCGAGCCCTGCATCAGGCTCTCTGCTCAGCAGTGAGACTACTTCCCCCGTCTCTCTGCCTGCCTCTCTGCCTACGTAGGATCTCTCCTTCTGTCAAATAAATAAATAAAATCTTAAAAAAAAAAAAAAAAGAAATGCAAGATTTCACAGTTCATTTCCACTTTATTTAACAGATATAACAGAATGAGGGGAAAAGCCGTTGATCTCTATTCACAGAAAATACATATACTGCAAAGAAAAAATAACTCCCGGTCTTGGTCTGCAAAGACGTAGGTCAGCTGAGGACTGGAAATTATCCCACCGTTTAAAAAACCCAAAGCTTTAGTGAGGGAATGACTGGGAGGGCCTGACTGCCTGTCCATCTGATTCAGTGCAAACCTTCTGTCATTACATAGAACTATCTATGCCTCAGCGAGAAAGTAAGAATTTGCTCAGAGGGATTCCAGCACCGTGGAGGCAACCAGCAGACTGTCAAACAGACCCATCGCCACTTGCCCACCCCATTTCTTTGCAGACAGAAGGCACACCGCGAGCATCCCGAGCCCTTCATTTCTGGCAAGAGGCATCGCTTCTACTTGGCCAATAATAGCTCTTCGCGGGAGAATGGCGCTCCAACCCCGCTCCCTCTTGGGAAATAAAAATGACCATGACCATGGCCACGACCATGATGATGACGATGGCTGCAGGTGCCACTTGCTCAGGCACTGACTCATTCGACAGAAGCAAAGTGCTATTACCATCCCCATTTTACAGATGCGAAGACTGAGGTAAAGCACAAGGGTCGTGCAGGGGGCCATTTAAGCTGGGAAGTCCACATGAGAACCCAGTCCTGTTAGACTCTGATTCCGCCCTTCTTTCCGAGGACTAGCTTACATCTGAAAAAAGCTAGCTCTGGAATTTTTTGCTACTATTATGTTAATTTAAAAAAATCATAAAATGTCATTTACAACCATAAAAATTTAGAAGTACAACGATTTAGGGTGTTAATCAAACCACAATGACTTGCAATGGTGAAAGAAACAAAAAAGCAAAATCCTGAAATTTTAAAATTTTGCCAAATTCACGGCTTAACCTCATTACTGCATGTATTACATACACAGGTCCTAAGGGAAAACCCGTTTTTAATGTGGAAAACATTTTATAAGAAATAAACAAACTATAAACTAACATTGACTCCTCGGCGTAAGTAAAACTTCATGGGGTATCATTCTTTCTCAGTTTGTGTTATTTCTTTGGCTACAATTTATTTTGCTTTGAAATGCCTCCCTGTGACAGAAAATCACATTCAACTGCAGAATACCTTGAAAATTCAGTAATTTCTAAGCACCCACTAAGGCACAATACTTACTGTTAAGGCAAACAGACATATGGGAAGTTTTGAAAACTCTTCATCATAAATCATTTCTTGTGTTTGACAGGCGGTTTATATTTTTCAAAGAGCTTTCATACTCGATGTCTTGTTTATGGCTCACACACAACCAGTGAGGGAGAGGGGGCAGTCATTAGCCCCACCTGGTCAGTGGGGACACCCGGAAGCAGAGATGACGAAGGACATATAGAAACCGAGGTGGAAAGGTGTCTGGGGGCCTTCAGGTCAGGTCATGATCTCAGGGTCCTGGGATCGAGCCCCACATCTGGCTCCCTGCTCAGCAGGGAGTCTGCTTCTCCCTCCCCCTCTGTCCCTCTCCTTGCTCATGCTCTCCCTCTCTCTCTCTCAAATAAATAAATAAAATCTTGGGGGGGGGGGGAAGAACCTAGGTGGAGCTGGGACTAAGGTCTCCTCTATCTCTGAAATTACATTAACACCAAATGCTTGCTGATTTTGTGTGGGGGGGAGGGTAGAAGAATCTAAGCATGTGTCCCGCCCCTCTTCAGTGCATCCCTATAAAGCAAATAAAATGAAAAATGGTCACCCATCTCTCTTCAAGGGTCCTTGAATTATTCCACATTCTCTCCGAAAATCTTGGCCATCCATCCCATGATAGTGGGATGACTTATTCCTACCCCAGGTCCACATGTATAAGACTGAATGGAAAAATTGATTGAACCATGGATAGGAAAAGTTGAGCGTCATCGCCAAAACCAGTGGCCACGATTTTCTGAGTTCCTAGAAAAATGTGCTTTGAAATTCACTGACATTATCTCATTTAACGCAAACCACGGCAGGAAGTCAATTCTTATGACATCTGTTCTGTGGATGATAAAGCTGATGCCCAGATTGCTTACATAATTTACCAACATTCCTGTAAGGAATTTTTAGCAAAGCTGAGATTTAAACTCATGGCTTTTGATTAGTAAGCCCTTTCTCGCTCCTATGATGGCCCGGGGGTTGTTGGAACCCAGTATTTTTGGCCCCACCGTGGCTGTTTATGCAGTGATAAATTCCTCGTTGGCCTGTTGGGGAGACATGGCAAAATCTATGGTCCCTGTTTGATATATAAAAGCATCTGTTTCAAAGAAACATTTTTAGGAATTTTCTTAAAATATTCCACTTCTGACCCATGGCAAAGAGAAAGAGAACATTAATAATGGTCTCGTTAAATTAGTTAAAAATCTGACTAGGTCTTTATTAGACTACAGAAAATCATCAAAGCAAGTCATCCAATTTCCAAATGTTTCTCTCTCCTTTAACGCTGGATGGTCAGAAAAAAAAAGATACTATTGCCTTGTCCAAATCTGGACTTGACAGACTTAGACCTGGCCTACCATTGGAGAGAATGCTTTACTATGATGACATTTATTCCACTTGAAAACAAAAATCAAGAAGAAGAAACGATTTAAAGGAAGCTCAATTTCCTCAGGGAGGAAAGCAGCACCCCACGGGAGAGACACCAAAACCCAATGCTCACACGTACGTGGATCCATCCCAGCGTGAGGAGGCCATGTTGGTCCTGCACACGGAATAACTCCTCCACGTTCTCCACGTCACAGTAGTCCGGCCCCGCTGACTGCTTTGGCACGATCACATGGGTGATAGTAAATTCATTATGCGTCTAAAAAACAATCAGCAAAAAAGAGTAACAAGCATCTGGGGGGCAGGGGGGACCACAAAACCACAGCCTGAGCTGGAAGCATAGTGTTTTGCGGGAAGACTCCACCCCCCGTGTCCACAAAATCAAAGCCTCACAGCTCTCTGGACCTCAAAACCTCTTTTCACGATAGAAAATGTTTAACAGGGGCACCTGCGTGGCTCAGTGGGTTAAAGCCTCTGCCTTCAGCTCAGGTCATGATCCCAGGGTCCTGGGATGGAGCCCCACATCGGGTTGTCTACTCAGCAGGGAGTCTGCTTCCCTTCCTCTCTCTCTCTGCCTGCCTTTCTGTCTACTGGTGATCTCTGTTGTCCAATAAATAAATAAAATCTTGAAAAAAGAAAAAAGAACGTTTTTAGCACTTTCACCAGGGCTGCTCCACTATCATCAGTTAATAAGCAATGCCTTGATATAGTACATGTGCAGGGGAAGAGATCCAGACAACACAGCATCAGGTTTATCTGGAGGGGGAGATACCAGTGAAACGGTTTTGTGGATTTACTGAAGGACATTTCTAAGGTTTGTGGAGGTTGATGGCCTTGTGTATTTTATTTTATTCATTGTACTTTATTTCACATCCAGACCTAATTTCTCTCCTGCCATTGGGGGAACTCACTGAGATCTTCCATAATTAAGGTGATGTTTTGGGTTTGCATTTAGAAAACGAAAAAGGAAAAACACAATACTCCCTTCAGGTCAAGGGAAGAGCTGAAGGAAGGAGTCTGGGAAGAGGTGATGGGATTCTCAGGGAGGAGATGCTTGTGCTGGGAGGAGCAGTCCGCTCTCCACAAGCACCACCTTCTCTCCGGTCTCAGGGATTTCCCCCCCAACTGGGGATCATCTGGATGGTCCTTCAGAGGCATGATGTGAGCCCTGTATGGCAAAGACTATGGCTGTTGGAGGTTACAGAATGCCGACACCAAGGGCAGTGCCTAACACATCATACTCAGCACACGTCTGTCTGATAAAGGAATGAATGAATGAATCAATCAATCAATCAATCAAACTGGGTACAATATATGGTCTTGAGGAAGCATCCAGAACACATTGCCCCTGACAGACAAACAAGGTGACCGAGAGAACATGGTGGGTCATGCTCCTGTGTTGGTCATCTGTGCTTTCTCTCTCCTGGAGGACACGTGAATACTTAGAACGGAACTACGGCAGGGAGACTGTGGGCTGAGTAGACCATAGCCATGAAGCAACAGTTCCCAGGCTAAATGTTTAGATGGAAAACGTGCCTAGACCCAAGGGCACCTTCCACAAGACAGTTTTCATCCTTCTTGCAAGTAGCAAACTAAACTCATCTCCTCTCTTTCGTCCTCCTTCTATTTTGACACTGTCTTTCATCATATATTTCTGATAGACTCTTCCATAAGTAAATGGGACCTGTGCCATAAGATTTCAGCTTGTTGAAACTACTGTATAAAACCAAAGAAAACAAGAGAATCCTAGTTTTATTCCACGCGGGTCTGCAAAAGGTTGGCGAGATGACAGACCTCCGATCTGACCCCAGATCAGAATGGGTAGAGTTAATTAGGTAAATATATGGGAAATAAACAACTGCTGTGGAAATCTGATTCAGAAAACTAGATGGCTTTGGAAATCTGGAGACCTGTAATCCATCATTTTTCTTTCTTTGTCTTTTTAAGATTTTATTTGAGAGAGAGAGCAGGGAGGAGGGACAGAGGGAGAGAAAGAATCTCAAGCAGATTCCACACTGAGCATGAAGCTGGACTCGAGGCTCGAGCTCACAACACTGAGATTATCACCTGAGCTGAAACCAAGAGTCGGATGCTTAACCAAATGGGCCAATCGGGTGCCCCAAACAGTTATTTTTCTAAACAAAGGTTTAGCATGTGGTTTGATTCATTCTCTACAACCAACTGATACAGTATCCTAAAATTTTACAACTCATTTCCTAGAAGGATCATTCCATTAAAAACAACAGTAGATTTTTGTGTTCATTAATCTAGATAAAGGCATCTTCATAATTTTTGCAATTATGGATTGCCTTAGGATGATATCTTAGGCTGCCATCTTAGGGATCTTAGGATGCCTTTATTCTGTTTTGCTAATGGTAAGAAAGTCATGACATCAGAACGTATCGTGGGCAGAGAGACATGAAACAAAGGCCATACCAGTTTTCCACAGAGTATCCCGCAGGTTTCTATTCCTCTCACTGTATTAGATTCTGCGAGCAGCAGAAATCTGTGGCAAAGGTCTCTTGGTAAAACTACACACCGCAGTCCTTCGACCACTAGATCTAAGAAATAGGAAAGGAAGAACCAGCTAAAGAAACAAATCTTACACCCCACCACCAGAACTGATTTTGGCAAGCAACTGCAGGGCAATCGAAACATAAAAGATGAAATTATCAGGTGCTCCGCTTTCTGTTTTATTTTTAAAAGTCTTAACAGCGGGAATCAAGGCAAAGGAAGGTAAAATTCCCCTTTATCTACAAACTGGTTCATGAGCAAGGGGGAAGGTGCCAGCTTCGCCATGGGTGATTTATAAAATGGCTGTCTAGCGTAACTCTTTTAAAATAAATGGACACAAGATGCCATCCGACTGTGTCTGCCTTTGGATTTGGGCCCTGCTGGGGGTCACAGAGCTGCCCCCAAGCTGCACTAACTGTTGGCAGAAGCACAGAATCTGCCTGGAGGTTGGCCACCCCCTGTGCGCCAGACCCTCCTGCCGCAGCAACAAGCGAAACATTTACGTTTTTAAGCCAATTTCTGCGCCAACCATTTTCTCGGCATCTTCTTTGCAGTGTACGTGTTTCTCTTTAGGATTCAGGTGGTTTCTTTGGTGAAAATACGAGAATGAAAAAAAAAAATGCTTGGAATTCTCTTTTCAAATCTCGGCCCCATGACCCCATAGGGCCCCGTTTATGAGAAGGCTGCTGCTCTATGGGGGGCAAGTCACGCTGCCTGAATGTGAAGGTTGCAGGGGACGAGGGGTGAGCCGGATGGCCCTGAAATTCACACCCCAACCTTCCGTGGCACTACCACCGTGGATAACGGGAAGAGGAGCCCCTCCCACGGGTCCCCGGACGGAGCCAGGAGGCTGGGTCCGAAGCGAGGCCGGGAGGCAGCCGGTCACTTACTCTGCACGGCGCTCAGTGCCGCCGCGGGCTTCAGAGCCCTGTTCACGGGAGGCGAGTGGCTGGCATCCCGGGCCGCCTCGCTCCTCGGAGGCTGGTCTGCGAGCACGTTCAGCAGCGCACTGGTCCTCCGCGCGGGCAAGCACGACAGAGCGCTCCCGTCAATCTGCTCCGACAGCGCCCGGCTCTCCTGGCTCCGCATCTGACCCCGCGCTAGTTCTTGTTTCTTGAGCTGGTCTTCGAAGAACAGGAACTGCTCCGACTCCAGCTGCTGCTGGCGCATCCGAGCCACCCGCTTCCTCTCGGCCTCGATCAGGCTCTGATGCTCCCGTTGTTTCAGAATTTCCGCGTTGTATTTGTTCTGGAAAAGGTGGTGGCCGGAATAGGAGGTTAGTTTCCATGGCAACCCCAGCCAGCTGGGATGAGACCCTTCCTAGCTAGACGCGGGCGGAGAGAGGCAGACAAGGCCATGTGCCCACAGGGACACGGGCGCCATAGCCCCTTGGTCTGCCCGAGGCAGTGGTTCTGAGTCCACTCATGTTACCAGGGGCGGGTCACGACAGTCAAGTTCCCTCCATTCCCCTGAGCTTTAAACAAATACCAGAAAACCAAGGTCAGGGTTGGCTACTTGGCCTGCCTGACTGAGAACCAAAGTGGACCACCTCAGAAATGGTTCTGTTGCTCTAGACTTCACTGTCCAATATGGTAATGCCCAGCCCCGTGGGCTACTTACGTTTAAATTAATTTAAATGAAATGACATTAGACACTGAGTTCCGCAGTCCTTCCTGCCAGCCACCTTTTAATACCATGTGGCTAGCAGCTCCCACACGGAACATTTCTACCGCAGGAGGAAGTTCTGTTGGTCAGTGTTGCCCTAGAACCTCTTGCCCTAGACTCTAGAACTCAGAGAGCCAGAACTTTACCGAGAAGGGGGAACCACAAGGAATCGGTCCTCAAAATATGGCGCAATCATCTCCATCAGGATGAGCCAGGAACTTGTTAAAATAAAGATTCCCAGGCTCCCCGGTCTTAAAAAAAAAAAAAGTCTAGGCATTATTAGGTTAAAGACTACAAATCTTTAATAAGCCCCTCAAGTTGTTTTGAGAAAAAGTAGCTTTGGTAGGGCTGGGGTGGGGGCACAGCTTACAGCGCACATTGGGGGTGCCCATGAATCCCCCAGAGTCTGGGCAGAAGTGTGGAAGCCGACCCAGCAGGAGTGGGGCATGGCGTGAGAGTCTGCACTTCTAAAAAGCTCCCAGTGATGCCTGTCCTGCCTACAGCAAGGGCTCACTGACGGGCATGCCCATATCCCAGGCGTAAAGGCTGCCACTCTATCTCCACAGAGATATCTCCATGACCTATACTTTGGGACACTGTTGCCACCTGGGACCAAACTGGTGTCATTAAAGGTAGACCAGGCGGTCCCTTCCTGGGAGACCCTGAGAGGACAACCCCAGGAGTGTTGCAGACAGGATGAAGACTGGCCTGGACTCTTCTTTCCTTTGCTGTTGGTTCGTTTGAGCATCTAAGATCATTCTCATGTATCATAGTTCAAGTCAAATCCAAATGATCAATAGTTGAACTTGAGGGAATGTTCAGACTGCCACATTCCCTCAGTCCCTTGGTCTAAAGGCTGCACTCAATGCTGACTTCCAGCTACACCCACGGGACACCGGGAGCCCTGTGCCACATTCAGAGCTCACAAGACTGAACTCCAGCGAGAGTCAGAATGAGTGATAATTCCAAAGCACATAAATATGCAATTGAACAAGAAAGGCAAAGCCATTTTTATAACAATGCTAAAGACTTTAAGAATTCGAGTTTTGAACTTGAGGTCCTAGAGACCGATCAATTTTTTTTCTCTTAATGCCATTCCTCTCTTAGACATCATTACCATTGCTACTCTTTCTGTAATAATGATCCAGAAACCACCATCCATTGGTGATACAATTACATTTTGCTCACATGGTTAGCTATTATTTCCTCTCAATATAATATTGACTGTAAGATCGAAGAATTGAATTCACATTTCCAAAGCCTACATAATAAGATAAATCAGAAATTATATACTGTTCTCCCTATCTCCTACCGACTCTGTTCATCACCAAAAGAGGTCATCTGTCTTAAGGTTAAAGTGGCAAGAGTTGGTGAAAAAGCTGCCTTTAAATCACTGTAGGAAATTTGTTTTCCAATGCATCACATGATTAGATGTTGCAAGGAAATAAAGATACCACATCTTTGGTGCAAGTGCTTAACCTGTATCTCAACATGATTTTTTTATTGCTTTTAATTTAAATGGACATGACATTTGAAAAACTCACATGAACATGAAACTCAAAAAAATATCTGCACACAAAACAGTCACGAGATAAATGTACCGATGGAACTTACTTTGCTTTGCAAATATTCTTGGTATTCTACGTTATATTTCTTTAAAAGGTCCTTTTTCAATTCATCTGTCCTTGGGAATGCAATCTCCTTCAGTTTCTTTTAAAAATATATATATACACATTGATTAGTGGGATTCTCAGTATAGTCTTTCAGATCATCAGCTGAGAAAGAAAAACAGCTGCCATGTGTATTAGAAATCAAGACACGAGTAACCAAAGATGATGGTGGACATAGAAACCTCTCTTCGCTATGGCTCCAAAACACCACTTTTCAGTAGGGAAGGGAAACTATTATCCCTTTTGTAAGAGCTCCATGGACTCCAGTAGTTAGATAAGCATTCTCTCTAGGGAGGTACCCCCGTTTTTAAGCAGTGGGCTTGTAACTGCACATTCCACTGTGGGCAAATGTTATGGCATCATAGTTGGAAGGGACACTGGAGAAGGTAGGTAGGGACTGCTGGGCTTGACTATAAAAAAGAGGCCGAGGCACTGTGCATACAAATGCAGATTCCTGGGCCTCCTCCAGGTTCCCCTGAACCCACAGGTCTAGAGAAGAGGTTAGGGAATGTGGATCTCAAACAAATTCTCAGTCATTATTCTCAATGGCCAGAAAATCTGGGGAACCTGATTTAGCCAAACCCTCCATTTCAGAGATGAGGGAACAAAGCCTATAGAGATTAGAAAGACAACTAGCTAGTGGCCCCATTATGACTAGAATTCAAATGTTCTGACTCTGGCCAGGCTTTTTCACTGAAATTTCTATTTTTTTAATCTTCTGTTATCCATCCATCCATCCATCCATCCATCCATCCTCCCATCCATCCACCCCTCCATCCTCTCATCCATCCATCCTCCCATCCATTCTCCTTTCCATCCATCCACCCATCCATCCATCCATCCATCTACCCATCCATCCTCACATCCTCCCATCCATCCTCCCATCCACCCATCCACCCACCCATCCATCCATCCATCCACCCATCTGTCCTCCCATCCATCCATCCGTCCACCCATCCATCTCCCATCCATCCTCCCATCCATTCTCCCATCCATCCATCCATCCACCCATCCATCCACCCATCCATCCACCCATCCATCTTCCCATCCATCCACCCATCCATCCTCCCATCCACCCATCCATCCTCCCATCCATCCATCCACCCATCCATCCTCCCATCCATCCATCCATCCATCCACCCATCCATCCTCCCATCCACCCATCCATCCTCCCATCCATCCATCCATCCTCTCATCCATCCACCCATCCATCCTCCCATCCACCCATCCATCCTCCCATCCATCCATCCACCCATCCATCCTCCCATCCATCCATCCATCCATCCACCCATCCATCCTCCCATCCATCCTCCCATCCATCCATCCATCCACCCATCCATCCTCCCATCCATCCTCCCATCCATCCACCCATCCATCCTCCCATCCATCCATCCATCCTCTCATCCATCCACCCATCCATCCTCCCATCCATCCATCCACCCATCCATCCTCCCATCCATCCATCCATCCATCCACCCATCCATCCTCCCATCCATCCATCCATCCATCCACCCATCCATCCTCCCATCCATCCTCCCATCCATCCTCCCATCCATCCATCCATCCATCCATCCATCCTCCCATCCATCCTCCCGTTCATCCATCCACCCATCCATCCTCCCGTCCATCCACCCTCCCATCCATCCATTTATTCAGCAAGCATAAACAAAGAAAATGTATATGATTTTGGAGAATGGTTTACCATGAGAAAAAAAAAAGAATAAAACTAAATCAGAGCAAAAGAGTCAGCTGGGCAGCTGGGCCTCCTCAAATCCCATACAGAACAGCCTGAGTCTGAATGAACAAGAGAATTCCGTGGAAATTGCTACACAAGGAATGGCAGTGAGTGGCCCTTCAGATGAGGGTGTATAGAAATTTTTTTTTAATGTAAATGACCATTTGACAAAACCTGAGTTCTTACAGGCAGCCTCAGGCCAGACTTACTGGTAAGACAGCCTTTTCTCCATTAGATGGTCAAGCATCTTTGGAGAGTTACTTAAAATTTCATGTTGCAATTGGCTTTGTATATACCATTTTATTTTCCTCCATGTAAGATCAACCCAAACTACGTAACACAGATACACAGGAAACATTTTTAAAATGTTATTTAAGGGACGCCTGGGTGGCTCAGTGGGTTAAGCTGCTGCCTTCGGCTCAGGTCATGATTCCAGGGTCCTGGGATCGAGTCCCACATCGGGTTCTCTGCTCAGCAGGGAGCCTGCTTCCCTTCCTCTCTCTCTCTCTGCCTGCCTCTCTGCCTGCTTGTGATTTCTCTCTGTCAAATAAATAAATAAAATCTTAAAAAAAAAATGTTATTTAAAAGTATATATATTCTCAGCTAAAAATACCGCTCACTCTATCAGGTTGCCAAGGTTGACGGCGAATACATAACTTTTCAGCAACTGTCTTCCTTTTCCTTGAGGCTATTTCAAGCCACCGCTTACCCTTAAACACTTGATTATGCCTTAAGCGAGTACCCCATAATACCTTCATAATAGCCTGCTTTTCCAGGTAGTACAAGAAAAGAACTAGAACTTCGGGGCCACTTTAATAATCAACACTAAGTTTCAGTTTTGGGGTTGAGGACTGTATGGAAGAATCAAAAACAGCCCAAATGACTCTCATACAAATCTGGGGAATTGGATCACCTTTCTTTCCAATCCCTGGGAGGAACGGGGAATAATGCTGTCTTCATACCACAAAGAGATTGAGCACATTCTTGATCATTTTCCTTTTCGGCCCCTTCCAGTTCCAATTAGACATCCCACACTGGCTCTGTAACAATGTTTAAAGGTTCCAAGAAGAAATCGGAACATCTTGCTTGGCTAATGGAATGAATTTTCTGTGCTCAAACTCTCCAGAGGATGAGAGGGAGGGAGGGAGGAGGAGGAGATTGATAATGGAGATGTATGGAGCATTTGATCCCCCGGGGGAGAATCGACCCCACAATACCTTCATAATATCCTGCTTTTCTGGGACTGCACATTGCTGGTAATCTCGATGGCTGGGAAGCTTTTCTACAAACAAGCTAGAAGAGAAAGTACATCTTAGTGTTACAGGGCAGAAAAAGCTCAGCGATGGTTTCTTTTTTTTTTTTATTTTATTTTATTTATTCATTTTTAGTGAGAGAAAGAGAGAGAGCATGCATGAGCAGGAGGAAGGGCAGATGGAGGAGAGGGAGAGAAGTAGATTCTGCCCAGTGTGGAGCCCAGTGGGGGGCTCCATCCCATGACCCTGAGATCATGGCCTGAGCCAAAATCAAGAGTCGGACGTGGAACTGACTTAGCCAACCAGGTACCCCCATCAGTGACGGTTTCTAATACAAGAAGGAAACTCCTTTTCAAAAAGGACGTGCTTAATCCATTATTATTTAACCTACATTCTTTCCATCAGCCTTTCCACCGAGGGCTGGCAAGATCATGGTTTTGGCATTCCAGGGTAGTAAGCTCGGCGGATGGAGCGCTGAGGTTAAGAGGCTCAGGACCCTCCCTAACAGACCCTGTCACTTCAGTCCTTCTTGGGTCCTGAGTGCCCAATCCTCCAGAGCCCTAGCTCTCTTGCGTGCCCTGCCGGCAACACGGAGGATGGTGTAAAAATGTTGAGAATTAGAAAGATCAACATAATCCCTTCTCACAGTTGAAAAAGACTCAAAGGACCACTGATAAGTCAGGAGTGCCATCGTGTCTGTGTGTCTCTATCAAACATTCATTTTTAAAAAGATTTTATTTATTTATGCGTGTGTGTGTGAGAGAGAGAGGGAGAATGAGAGTGGCGTGGAGAAGCAAGGAGCACGACGCGGGGCTCGATCCCAGGACCCCGGGATCACAACCTGACCAAAGGCAGAGGCTTCACCCACCGAGCCACCCAGGTGCCCTGATATCAAAAATTCTTAACTGCAAATTCACAGCTGAGAGAAATGACAGTCAGAATCCCTAGTGGATCCGAGGAGGTGCTAATTAGGAATTCATTATTTTTCCTCACCTTTTTGAGGAACAAGGGGCAGCAGAGGTAAAGGGAAATCCTTAGACCAAACCGGATTCACCACTTCCATGTAAAATGAAGATTTTGCTTTCCAAAGGGCAGGGAATTCTTGATTTTTGTTGGTGGTGGTTTTTTTTTTTTCCTTATGTCTGATGTCTCCCTAGCTGGTAGAACTATGTCCAGCTCATGATGTATGCACAGTAAATATTTATTAATTAAAAAAATGTCCTTCCTTGATAGACCATGATGGGCTATCAATACTACTTATGATCAACTGATATGCAATACCTTATAATTACTGTTGTCTTCTCCCTCACAGATCACACATGCTCTTGTCACATTGCCCTACGGGGCATGGGGATGGTAAAATAACTCATTTCTTGGGTGAGAAAATTACGGTTTAAGGAGGCTACATAAATTGTTAGTTGCCTAAAGTCACTCTTCTTTCTAAATGGAATAAAGACACAAAGTTGGGAGTTAAAGAGAGCTTAGAGAAGTCTTCCATTTGGAGGTAAGAGAGATTTCTGCCCTTACGTCTTCCATTTGTAATAAGGAACTGAGGCCCACGGGGCGGAGAATTACAAATTGTCACGTGGTAAATGACGGAAGGGAATTCCAACATTCCAGTGATTCGCTAACGCAGACAGAAGAGGGGCTGTTCGCTTTGCCACACTTACTTACCATCACTGCTCTCCCTTCCATGAACGTGGACGAAAAACACCAGCAGAGGACAAAACAGAAATTTTAGCGAATGGTGACTTAGAGTTCAGAAATCAACGTTTTTGGGATATGTGTGCTATCACTGATGTCGAACAGCTTCCAATTCTGTATTTATCGTTAGCTCTCTAGAAACCAGCGGTTTCCCCAGGTAGGCTGAGTGTTGCCAGCCATCGGCTTTCTCAGAAGTTCTCAGGTTAGGTCCCCAACTGAGCGAGGGACGTCAATCATCATGCGACTTTTAAATAAAGTCAGAGTATGGGGTTCAGGACTATGTCAGTAACAAGCATGTGTCTGATGGAAAGTAGGGTATTTTTTTCAACAGTTTGACTCTCTTTTATACCTAGCACTATTGCACCGCTAAATAAATTACCTCTTTAAAAAAAAAATAGATCCTATTCATTTATTTGAGAGACAGAGAGAGAGCACGAGCATGAGCAGAGAGAAATGGCAGAGGGAGAAGCAGGCTCCCCGCTGAGCAAGGAGCCTGATGCAGGACTTGATCCCAGGACCCTGGGATCATGACCTGAGCCAAAGGCAGACGCTTAACCAACTGAGCCACCCAGGTGTCCCAATAAATTGCCTTAAAATACTAAGTAGGGATGCCTGGGTGGCTCAGTTGGTTAAGTGGCCACGGCTTGATTTCGGCTCAGGTCATGATCTCAGGGTCCTGGGATAGAGCCCCATGGTGGGGGGGCTCCAAGCTCAGTGGGGAGTATGCTTGAGATTCTCTCTCCCCCTCTCTCCTCCTGCTCTCTCTCTCAAATAAATACAGAAATCTTAAAGAAAAATACAAACTACAAAGCGAAACTGACTGCTGCTTTCTATCCCTGAGTCAAATCTTCTTTTAACTCCCCCTTCTCAAGCCAACAAGTCAAATTTTAAAACCCTTAATGGTCTGTTCCAGGCGCTGTGGACAGAGCTTAATATGGCTCCTGCTCTCATGAAGCCTACATTCCTGTGGGGGGGAGGATGGCACAAAATGACATATTCTTGGTGAAGAGTGACAAAGACAGGCACACACACGTCAATACCCTGCTGCGCTCCTGTCCCTGAGACTCCCTCCATTCCTGAGCCTCAGGGATGCTGCGGGGACGCCTTTGAACACATTACTTGGTAACTGAAAAACCTGGGACAGTTAATGCTTTTGGAGATTGCAAAACTGGCCCGAATATGACAATGTTCCTGGAGCCCAAACCATCTCACTGAAATAGCATGTAAATATTTCCCCCCATTTTTCTCATTTCAAAGACCTCTCCCTACCAAAAAAAAAAAAAAAAAGACTTACGTTATAAATTTATTATAGAGGACGAAGGCATTTTCCAAATTTCCTTCTTCCAAATACACCGACGCCATCCTCTCCATCTCCACTCCAGATCTAAAATAACGGCGCGGAGTAATGTCTTCCGTGATGGTAATGTTACAGCCAAGCTTGCTGAGGGCTCGGACTCGCTCTTCTGGACTCAGGGAAACATCCGTGTGGTCAGGCATAGCAGCTAACTTTTTCTGCAAAGCAAAAAATGAAATCTGAGTAGACATAGGAAATGAACAGGACTGAAATGACAGGTGTATTTTCTGTACTGAATCCCTGATACCAGTACCTAAGGAAGGCGTTTAGTAAGAGTTCATGGTAATGATGAAAGTGAAACCTTTGGCCAGAAACACATGGGCTTCACCCCAAAAAGACATGCATCTCTACGATAGACACACCTTTGTGTTGGGGGCAAAATCTCCTTTAGGGTTCAGGGTACCATGCTGTGCCAGTTTCTGGGTATGCAAATGTTTTAGGTTATTTTAGGTAAAGTATCACTAAGCTTTGTGTCTTCATGGCTATTTCCATTCTGGCCCACGTGAAACAGGCCAACAGGCAGACTCTTGCCTGCGTAGGGCTCACGTCATTCCGCTCTGAAGGGTCTCCAAGAGATGGCCTGTATTCAAAGTTACTCTTTGATTCAGTTCTCTTCCAGAACATATCCTGTTTAATAAGAAGATTTTAGGACCTCTGTGCTTCTTCACCCAGTGAATGAAACCCCACCAGTAAGTCCTCTTCAAGCCCATGGATACCTCCCATTTCTTTTTAACATAAAAAGACTCTTGGACCTGCACGTAATAAAGTACATTAACAGGCACGGCTAATTAGTCCCTGACTGAGAAAACAACGAAAGTCATTACTAAGAAAAAGTCAGTGATGTTAAGGCATACATTTGTATTTTATTCATGAAAATAGCATCTGTACACATTTGGGGAAAAAACAGAACGTATGCATTCAGGATAACTGTTCTGTGATTCAGCGGAAAGGTCAGTGCTTCGGAAAGGCAAAAATGTCAACTTCTTTTTCTTGTTAAAGGCCGTAGAGCAAATATTTGGGGCTTTGTAGGCCCTAGAGTCCCCACCACAACTACTTAAGCTCTGCTGAGGGACAAACGGCCACACACAACATGTAAGCAAAGGATCCTGGTTCTGTTTTAAAAACAAGTGTGTGACTTTGGTGCTCACACCCCTGTCTGCTGACCCCAGCTCTAGATCACTGCATCTCCAAGCCCACTCTATGTACCAGCACTGCCAGAATCAACTGGGAGTTTCTTCAAAGTACAGAGTCCCCAGGTGCCTAGGTGGCTGAGTGGGCTAAGCGTCTGCTTCTACCTCAGGTCATGGTCCCAGGTCCTGGGATGGAGCCCCAAGACCAGCTTCCTGCTCAGCGGGGAGGCTGCTTCTCCCTCTGCCCCTCCCCCTGCTCCTGATTTCTCTCTCTTTCTCTCTCTCTCTAAGTAAATAAGTAAAACCTTTAGCAAAGTGTTTTTAAGAAAAAAATAAAAATTCCCCATGTCCTTCATGCTATTTGTTATGCTCCAAAAATAAGTGAAACCATATGATAGTTGACTCTCTCTGCTTGACTGATTTCACTCAGCATAATCTCCTCCAGTCCCGTCCATGTTGCTACAAAAGTTGGGTATTCAGCGTAACAAATAGCATGGAGGACATGGGGAGTTAGAGAGAAGGGAGTTGGGGGAAATTGGAAGGGGAGGTGAACCATGAGAGACTATGGACTCTGAAAAACAATCTGAGGGTTTTGAAGGGGTGGGGGGTCGGAGGTCGGGGTACCAGGTGGTGGGTGTTATAGAGGGCCCAGATTGCATGGAGCACTGGGTGTGGTGCAAAAATAATGAATACTGTTATGCTGAAAATAAAAAATAAATAAAAAAAAATAAAGTACATTTCTTAATTAAAAAAAAAAAATTCCCAACAGGCCTCCCCTGGCATCGACAGATTAGAGGCGGGCTTGAAGAACCCAGGGTTGAATTTATGTTCCCCGAGGCACTGCCGCGTGCTGCCTGTTTGGGAAACGCTGCCTTAGACCCCTCTAGCATCCTTTGATCAATAGGAATGGAATTAGCCCAGAGCAAATTTAGCTCCCAGAACTGCCTCTGTCAGTCAAGGGCAGCGCCTTCCATTAAAAGGTCTGTAGAAACTTAAAAAAGAAATCCAGGTGGAATGGATTTTAGTCTGGCCAGGAAGGATGGATTCAAGCCATCAGGACAGGCTACAGAGTCCCGTGTGTATAGCTCTTTCCATGCCTGGGGAGGGGGCCACCGTGGTGGTAATTCTGTAGCAGACAGAACCCTAGAGACCTGGAATTATTTTTTCGTTTTCTTCTTTTTTGTTTTTTTAAGATTTTATTTATTTATTTGAGAGAGCCGACGGCGGGGCTTGATCCCAGGACCCTGCAGTCATGACCAGCTCCATCCCAGGACCCTGAAATCATAACCTGAGCCGAAGGCAGATGCTGAACCCAATGAGCCACCCAGGCACCCTGATTCTTGTTTCTAAAGGGGAAATCTACAACCAGCCACAGAGGCATAAACCTGTTCTCCTCCCTGTTTCCTTCTCCCCGAGGAGGCTGGGGTCCTCAGGGCCTGGGCTTCCTAGCCCGGAAGTCTCCAGCGATCCCTCCCGTGACAAGGTGGCAAGTTCAGTTTAGAGCGGAAGGGATAAGGAGACTTGCGAGTCTCCTGGAGTCTGTCTCCAGGGCCAAGTGATAAAGAATAAAGCAGACACTGGATTTTCGACCTCAGCATCTTCAATCAGTTCTCACTGGGTCCAGAATCGTGAGAAGAGGGAGGTGTGACCGCACACAACACCCAGCCCCGCCTCCGGGACCTCACCTTACGCGAAGGCACACTTCCTTCTAGCCAGACCCTGCTGGGCTGCTCCTACAGTTTTCGAAAAGACTTTCTAATTTCTGAGAAGCTGCTGGAGGCTTCCCCTCCTCAGAAGCAGGAATGGAAGCTTGCGGCGTCTCAGCCTCAGGCCTGAGCGCGGGCGTCTCGTCCAAGGGAGAAGCCCGGCACGTGGCAGCCACGCCACGCGCACCTGTTGCTCCCGGCAGCACCCGGGGAAAATGCTGCTATTCGACAGATAAAGGAGCCAATAGCATCAAAAAATGAGGAGAAAAAAAAAACAAACAAACAAACTATGAAAATTAGCCCATTTTCCAAAGAGGGTTTCCAGGTTCCTACACGTGCAAAAGTAATTGGTCCACTCTTTATTACTAAACAGTCTGCACTGAATTATAATTATTTGTATGCAGTGTCCATGTTCCCTCAGGATGTAGCATATTCCTTGCAGCACAGACAATAATCAATACATTTACCAAATAAAGGAGGAAGAAGGAAACAGGTGCATTGTGATTATAACTAGATTTTACTTGGACGTGAAAATAAGATTTATTTTTCCTCTGTTGAACGGTCCTATCCTTTCCAAACTCAAAATTGATCTCAGAATAAATGAGGAAAGAGCTTCCTGTCTTCATCGATCTATCAAGTCGGGTTTGTGATATCTTACAAAATACAAAATATCCCAATGAAAAAGCCACAGTGTTCATTTGACACTGTCATGTCTACTAACATTTTAATCGTGGCTAACACGTAAGACATGGAAAACACGTAAGACACTCCAAAAGGATGATCCCTTCCTCTGTGGGTGGGATCCCCCCCACAGCGCCCCGACAGCATGGGGTCTGAAAACAAAGAAGTTCCTACAGTTCTCCACTCCTCATCGTCTCAAAGCAACCAAGCCTCTGTGAAGGACGTTCCTGGCAAAGAGGACGTGGGCCATAACCTATTTCAGAGCAAGAACCAGGCCCTCCATTTCTTTCTTTCTTTGTTTTTTTTAAGATTTACTTATTTGAGAGCAGCCAACTATATAAACCAATTAATAACAAAATCAAAGAAACACATCAACAATAATACAATAATAGTAGGGGACTTTAACACTCCCCTCACTGAAATGGACAGGTCATCCAAGCAAAAGAACAGCAAGGAAATAAAGGCCTTAAACGACACACTGGACCAGATGGACATCACAGATATATTCAGAATATTTCATCCCAAAGCAACAGAATACACATTCTTCTCTAGTGCACATGGAACATTCTCCAGAATAGATCACATCCTCGGTCCTAAATCAGGACTCAACCGGTATCAAAAGATTGGGATCATTCCCTGCATATTTTCAGACCACAATGCTCTAAAGCTAGAACTCAACCACAAAAGGAAGTTTGGAAAGAACCCAAATACATGGAGACTAAACAGTATCCTTCTAAAGAATGAATGGGTCAACCGGGAAATTAAAGAAGAATTGAAAAAAATCATGGAAACAAATGATAATGAAAATACAACGGTTCAAAATCTGTGGGACACAACAAAGGCAGTCCTGAGAGGAAAATATATAGCGGTACAAGCCTTTCTCAAGAAACAAGAAAGGTCTCAGGTACACAACCTAACCCTACACCTAAAGGAGCTGGAGAAAGAACAAGAAAGAAACCCTAAGCCCAGCAGGAGAAGAGAAATCATAAAGATCAGAGCAGAAATCAATGAAATAGAAACCAAAAAAACAATAGAACAAATCAACGAAAGTAGGAGCTGGTTCTTTGAAAGAATTAATAAAATTGATAAACCCCTGGCCCGACTTATCAAAAAGAAAAGAGAAAGGACCCAAATAAATAAAATCATGAATGAAAGAGGAGAGATCACAACTAACACCAAAGAAATACAAACTATTATAAGAACATACTATGAGCAACTCTACGGCAATAAATTTGACAATCTGGAAGAAATGGATGCATTCCTAGAAACATATAAACTACCACAACTGAGCCAGGAAGAAATAGAAAGCCTGAACAGACCCATAACCAGTAAGGAGATTGAAACAGTCATTAAAAATCTCCAAACAAACAAAAGCCCAGGGCCAGACGGCTTCCCGGGGGAATTCTACCAAACATTTAAAGAAGAACTAATTCCTATTCTCCTGAAACTGTTCCAAAAAATAGAAATGGAAGGAAAACTTCCAAACTCATTTTATGAGGCCAGCATCACCTTGATCCCAAAACCAGACAAGGATCCCACCAAAAAAGAGAGCTATAGACCGATATCCTTGATGAACACAGATGCAAAAATACTCAACAAAATACTAGCCAATAGGATTCAACAGTACATTAAAAGGATTATTCACCACGACCAAGTGGGATTTATTCCAGGGCTGCAAGGTTGGTTCAACATCCGCAAATCAGTCAATGTGATACAACACATCAATAAAAGAAAGAACAAGAACCATATGATACTCTCAATAGATGCTGAAAAAGCATTTGACAAAGTACAACATCCCTTCCTGATCAAAACTCTTCAAAGTGTAGGGATAGAGGGCGCATACCTCAATATCATCAAAGCCATCTATGAAAAACCTACCGCAAATATCATTCTCAATGGAGAAAAACTGAAAGCTTTTCCGCTAAGGTCAGGAACACGGCAGGGATGTCCATTATCACCACTGCTATTCAACATCGTACTAGAGGTCCTAGCCTCAGCAATCAGACAACAAAAGGAAATTAAAGGCATCCAAATCGGCAAAGAAGAAGTCAAATTATCACTCTTCGCAGATGATATGATACTATATGTGGAAAACCCAAAAGACTCCACTCCAAAACTGCTAGAACTTATACAGGAATTCAGTAAAGTGTCAGGATATAAAATCAATGCACAGAAATCAGTTGCATTTCTCTACACCAACAGCAAGACAGAAGAAAGAGATATTAAGGAGTCAATCCCATTTACAATTGCATCCAAAACCATAAAATACCTAGGAATAAACCTAACCAAAGAGACACAGAATCTATACTCAGAAAACTATAAAGTACTCATGAAAGAAATTGAGGAAGACACAAAGAAATGGAAAAATGTGCCATGCTCCTGGATTGGAAGAATAAATATTGTGAAAATGTCTGCAATTCCTATCAAAGTACCATTCATCTTTTTCAAAGAAATGGAACAAATAATGCTAAAATTTATATGGAACCAGAAAAGACCTCGAATAGCCAAAGGGATATTGAAAAAGAAAGCCAACGTTGGTGGCATCACAATTCCGGACTTCAGGCTCTATTACAAAGCTGTCATCATCAAGACAGCATGGTACTGGCACAAAAACAGACACATAGATCAATGGAACAGAATAGAGAGCCCAGAAATAGACCCTCAAATCTATGGTCAACTAATCTTCGACAAAGCAGGAAAGAATGTCCAATGGAAAAAAGACAGCCTTTTCAATAAATGGTGCTGGGAAAATTGGACAGCCACATGCAGAAAAATGAAATTGGACCATTTCCTTACACCACACACAAAAATAGACTCAAAATGGATGAAGGACCTCAATGTACGAAAGGAATCCATCAAAATCCTTGAGGAGAACACGGGCAGCAACCTCTTCGACCTCTGCCGCAGCAACATCTTCCTAGGAACAACGCAAAAGGCAAGGGAAGCAAGGGAAAAAATGAACTACTGGGATTTCATCAAGATCAAAAGCTTTTGCACAGCAAAGGAAACAGTTAACAAAATCAAAAGACAACTGACAGAATGGGAGAAGATATTTGCAAACGACACATCAGATAAAGGACTAGTGTCCAGAATCTATAAAGAACTTAGCAAACTCAACACCCAAAGAACAAATAATCCAATCAAGAAATGGGCAGAGGACATGAACAGACATTTCTGCAAAGAAGACATCCAGATGGCGAACAGACACATGAAAAAGTGCTCCATATCACTCGGCATCAGGGAAATACAAATCAAAACCACAATGAGATATCACCTCACACCAGTCAGAATGGCTAAAATCAACAAGTCAGGAAATGACAGATGCTGGCGAGGATGCGGAGAAAGGGAAACCCTCCTACACTGTTGGTGGGAATGCAAGCTGGTGCAGCCACTCTGGAAAACAGCATGGAGGTTCCTCAAAATGTTGAAAATAGAACTGCCCTATGACCCAGCAATTGCACTATTGGGTATTTACCCTAAAGATACAAATGTAGTGATCCAAAGGAGCACATGCACCCGAATGTTTATAGCAGCAATGTCCACAATAGCCAAACTATGGAAAGAACCTAGATGTCCATCAACAGATGAATGGATCAAGAAGATGTGGTATATATACACAATGGAATACTATGCAGCCATCAAAAGAAATGAAATCTTGCCATTTGCAACAACATGGATGGAACTAGAGCGTATCATGCTTAGCGAAATAAGTCAAGCAGAGAAAGACAACTATCATATGATCTCCCTGATATGAGGAAGTGGTGATGCAACATGGAGGCTTAAGTGGGTAGAAGAAGAATAAATGAAACAAGATGGGATTGGGAGGGAGACAAACCATAAGTGACTCTTAATCTCACAAAACAAACTGAGGGTTGCCGAGGGGAGGGGGTTTGGGAGAAGGGGTTGGGATTATGGACATTGGGGAGGGCATGTGATTTGGTGAGTGCTGTGAAGTGTGTAAACCTGGTGATTCACAGACCTGTACCCCTGGGGATAAAAATATATGTTTATAAAAAATAAAAAAATTATAAAAAAAAAAAAAAAAGATTTACTTATTTGACAGAGAGAGAGCAAGCACAAACAGGGGGAGTGGGAGAGAGAGAAGCATACTCCCTGCTGAGCAGCGACCCCCCCCCCCACTCCCTGCTGAGCAGCGACCCCCCCCCCCCCCACCCGATGCAGGGCTCGACCCCAGGACCCTGGGATCATGACCTGAGCCGAAGGCAGATGCTTAACCACTGAGCCACCTGGATGCCCCCTCCATTTCTCTATGATCTGGGGCTAAAGCTTTGCACGGGCAGGTGCTGGCTATCAGAGAAGGCTAATGATCATAACAGCTTCCCCTGATCAAGCCCCCATGATTGGCTGCGAACCGTAAAAATATTGTTCCCAATGGTTGTAATGTGCAAAGTAGAAAAATGGGGCCATGGAGGTTACATAATGTGCCTACATTCTCACCCTGAGAATGATCTGGGACACACAATATGTCCCTGCGATCCCAGGGCTCCTGTCACCCCTCCTAAGATGTAGCCAGAGAAGGGAGAATGAGAGTTTTGAGCGTGCGGACCTTTGCACTGGATCCCAGAGCAACATGGACCTGTTGTATGTAGAATGTCTCCCTTGGTCGTTCCCACACCAGAGAAGCTTCCAGGTATTCTCCTTGAAGAAGTGGAGGCACAAAGGATGAAGTCTCTGCTTATGAAGTCGATTCTCAAGTGCCCCTCCCCCACCCTCTTGGAATCTAACCAGAGAGATTAAAATTTCTCACTTTTGTGGACAGAAAGAATTATTTTTAGTTCCAGTGAAGAGGGCTTTATTAGTCACTTCCTCATAGGAGGGGACCGCACAGATGGATAAGAAGCGACAAGTGCTCAACTTCGTGAAGGGAGGGTGACTCATTTCCCATGTGATATGTTTCTGTTCTTCTTTTCGGGTTTTCAGGCCGCGTGGAAGGTATGGGTTGGCGCTACCTACCAGAGAATTCACAGTAAACGGCTGATCCATCTTGTCCTGTCCGCAGAATGAAGGGGTTCACGGTCTCTTCTCAATCACTTCATCTGTTTCAAAGACAGAAAGCAGAGCTATGGTTATTATTTATTCTTATTCTTATTTATTTATTTATTTATTTATTTTTAGAGAATCTGAGTCTCAAATCTCAAACCCCGGGTTATTTCTGGCTCAGAATATAAACACTTCAAATCGACTTACATAACCTGAGTTTTTAGAGAGACTTTGGAAATCTCCCGAAAAAAACAAAACGGCAGGTGGCTCGGTTTCCTTGAAAGCAGACCTTTGAAAACGGGGGTGGGACGAGACTTCGTGATTGCCTAGTGCGCAGTGTGTCTTCTGGGGGTTTTCTTACTCAGAACTCCACGCAGGGTTGTTAAGTGGGTTTACTTTGTTCTTGTGGTGAAGAGCTTGGACGCTGGGGCGGTGGCCTCCTATGTTGGGTGGAGTCCGTCTGGGCCTAAGCTAAGCTCTTCTAGTTGTGGAAGGCAGAATTGTAAGACAGCTCTCGGACTCCTGCTCCTCAGTCTCCATGCTCCCTTTGAGTGTGCAGGAGACCTATAACCGACTTCTAATCCACAGAACACAACAGAGGTGAGGGAATACTTCTCCCATGTTCACGTTATGTCACGTAGCAAGGATGAAGAGGTCTGTAGATAGATAAAGACGTCTGACCAGCCGGCAATGAATCAATCCAAAGAAAGATGATCCTGGGTGGGCCTGGCCTAATCAGGTGAAACCTTTCAAAGATTGAGACAGTCTCCCACTGGCCTGGAAGACTCAGCCGCCATAAATAACCACAGCTGCAGGGACAAGAATTCTGCTGGAAATCATGTCAGTTTGGAAGAGCAGCCCGAGCCTCAGATGAGTCCCTAACCCAGGGCAGCACCTCCCTTGCTGCCCTGTGAGCTCCTGAGCAGAGGAGCTGGGTTATGCTGTGCCCAGACACCAAACCCACAAAACTCGGAGGTAATAAGTGTATGGCCTCTAAGGCCATGACGCTTGTGGTGACTTGTAAAGCAGCACAAGAAAACAGGTATGTCAGCTATGAGACTTTACGTACATTATATGGCCTTTTGTGGACAAGTGTTGTTGGGGGAAATAATGTGACCTATGTCATATCAATGCGATAAGGATGAGATGAGTTAGCAGAGGAAGTGCTTGGTATAGTTCCTAGCACAGTCAAGACTACAGAAGTGTCCGCTCTTACGATGGTCTTTAGTTTACGTTGTAGAACCTGAGGCTCGGAGTTACGTGAATGTGCTCGGGTTCAAACAGTCCCTCCACGAACATTCTCTCCTCTCTGACACTACTTGGGCTCCCACTCCATGACACCACTTCCCACTTCTAAATTTATTTTGGCTCTTTACTCCACAGATCATTTATGTGTTGCTGGACACAACTTCTCTTCAGTTCCTTACTCATGACGGGGGGGCGGGGGGTTAACCTACATTCATTCATTCTGATCATAGCATTCTGTGATTCTAGAAATCTCACCCATTGACCATTCAATCCTTCCAGCTTTTTTTCTGGCCTGAATCCATGCCCAAGAAACCCTCCACAGAAGGTCACATGGCATCCTTCATCCTCTCTAGTGATTCCTGGAGTAGACAGGAAGTTGGGTTTTTTTGTTGGTTTTTTTGTTTTGTTTTTTTAAGATTTTATTGACTTATCTGACAGAAACCACAAGCAGGCAGAGAGGCAGGCAGAAGGAGAGGGGGAAGCAGGCCTCCCACTGAGCAGAGAGCCCAACGCGGGGCTGGATCCCAGGACCCCGAGACCACAACTCGAGCTGAAGGCAGAAGCTCAACCCACTGAGCCACCCAGGGACCCCTAGACAGGGAGATTTAAGCTTGTCGCCTGCAGGAATGGCCGAGAAAGTAACGACCTGGGTGGGGGGGGGGGCACACAGTCACAGTGTAGCTTAAAACCTTAATTAATTCTGGTATTCTGGTATCTCAGAATGCAGGCAACATTATTTGGGGGAATTACAAGTCCTTGGTAAGAAGAAATAAACCAGGGAAAGGAAAGAAGAGAAAAGAAGGAAGGAAGAGAGAGAGGGAGGAAGGAGGGAAGGAAGGACGAGAAAGAAAGACATTAAAACAGTTAAAGAGACAGAACAAAAAGGCTTATGGGAAATTTGCGGCTGGGTGGGGGGAAGGGAGGGAAGGAGACAATGAAACACTAGTTAGTCATTGACTAGGGTCTTGCAGAAGCCTAGAGCTATTTTTTAGGGGTTGCTCAGATCCTTACATGGAGAACAAACAATTTTAAAAAATTAAAAACATTGCAACAGTGCTTCTTAAACTTTACTGTATCTAAAAGTTATGCCAGCCTGGGGCTTATTTAAAATGCAGATTCCTAGAACTCACCCACAGGGCTTCTGTATCCAGCCGTTGTGAGCCCACCAAGCAGCACTGATGGTTAGGACACGGCCTGGGGAAATCTGACATGTGAGGTTTCCAAATAATACTTGCAGGGACGCTGTCTTTGGGGACGCATCAAGCAGGGCCCCTCGCTGCAAGCGAAGGCACCCACTCTTGAATTCATAAGAAAATGGGAATATCACAGATTTCCAGGAGGGCCTGGGAAATGGGGATTGGAGGCTATGTAATCCCCCCAAATCACTCAGCAGCACTGGTGTGAGTGGAAGGGGGTCCCCCAGCTTCCAGCACAGCCACCAGCTGCCGTGTCTTGTTTGATGTCACCAGTTTCTAGTTCAAAGTATGAGATGGAGTTCTGTGGCTGGCGGAGCCCAGGTCACATGCCCACAGCCAGGCACCGGAAAATGCAAATGCCCAGCACTTGACACTTCCACGGGAGGCAGTGGGATGGGCCCAGTGAGAGAAGGTTCCTGGTGGCCAGGCCCAGGTGCTCAAAAACAATGACCAGCGGGCACAAGACTCAAACCAAATTTTCTGTAATGATCTTCTGAATGTACAAAATGCATAATTCAATAGATCTTGAACATGGGCTTTTATTTATTTATTTATTTAAAGATTTTATTTATTTATTTGTCAGAGAGAGAGAGAGGACGAGCAGGCAAAGTGGCAGGTAGAAGCAGAGAAAGAAGCAGGCTCCCCCCTGAGCAAGGACCCCGATGCGGGACTCGATCCCAGGACCCTGGGATCATGACCTCAGCAGAAGGCAGTGGCTTAACCGACTGAGCCACCCAGGTATCCCGAACATGGGCTTTTATTACCTTGCCATAGATGCAAACCCATCACTATTAACGCCCACACATAAACTTACCTGTAATTCACCAATAGAAACTGACTCCCTCAAATGTAAGATGAAAGAAGTTTATAGATGGGTCGGTCAACTCATTTCTTTGGACCATGCACTCCTCAGAGGGAGCGGTCTTGTCTGAATTTTTTTTTTAACCACTAATCCTAGCATCAATCCAACACAATCTGTTACCCAAGTCAACATAGCCAGTGACGTTCTCTAGACCAGTAGCTGTCCAGCTGTGCGGCAGGATCCCCAAGACCCCAGTGAGGGGTATGCAAGGTCAGCATTATTTTCATACTATCCCTCAGATAGTTATTTGCTCCTTTACCATTTATCTGTCACGGTTCTGCAGCAGAGACGTCCAGAGGGGGGATGGCTTATTTGCATATCCCTGTCAATGTCGTTTCAGTTTTTAATACAATAAATATAAATCCATAAAGACCATACAGGCAAAGCTTGTGAATATCCTTCGTAATTTTTAAGAGGGCAAAGGGGTCCCAAGTCCAAGACGTTTGAAAAACACTGCTTTAGGGGTGGCTGGGTGGCTCAGTGGGTTAAGCCTCTGCCTTCAATTCAGGTCATGATCTCAGGGTCCTGGGATCGAGCCCCGCATCGGGCTCTCTGCTCAGTGGGGAGCACTGAGCCTGCTTCCTCCTCTCTCTCTGCCTGCCTCTCTGCCTACTCTCTGTCTGTCAAATAAATAAATAAAATCTTGAAAACAAATGCTTATTGAAAAACACTGCTCTAGACCAACCATGCAAACAAAACAAAACAAAACCTCGCCATGTAACTTCAATCTAAACACCAAAAGTATGGTCCAGAAGAATCTAAAAGGAAAAAGTACATGTTGAGTGTCACCCTCCGTTGGTGCTACTGCGGTCCTACTAAAATAATTTTAAAAACTGAGGGCAGGGGCTGCTGGGTGGCTCAGTCGGCAAAGTGTCCGACCGTTGACTTAGGTTTCGGTCGTGATCACAGGGTAGTGGAATCGAGTCGGGCTCTGTGCTCGGCTCTGATCCCCCCTCCCTCGGCCCTTCTCCTCTCTAAAATAAATATATAAATCTTAAAAAAAGACAAAGAAAACTGAGGGCACCGTGGGAGGTGCCTGACATAGACCCTGAGACCCAGAAAAGCAAATGCCACAGACTGCCAGTATTTGAGATATCCACTCTTTTTCTCAAAGAAAAATACAATTGTTAGCTACTATATAGTGGCCCCAGTAAAAACCTACATTTTTCCAGCCTGCCTTGGCCTTAGATATGGCCATGTCCCCAGGCCCTGCCAGGGAGTGTGAGCAGAAGTACTGTGATCAAAGTCTGGATCCTGCCCCTAGAGAAAGGGAGCCGGCCTCCCCCACCCACTGGGGCCCTTCCTGCCCGCTGACGCTGCCACGCAGGTGCACGAGCACAGGAGCCCAAGGCATGGCAAAGCAAGAAGAGAGAGGAAGCCCTCCAGGCTGCTGCTCATGCTCAGACCGGGACAGAGACAAAGGTCTGTCTTGTGCAATACCGTGTTCTGTTTAGGCAGCTGGACGTGCATCCCGACAAATGCCATAGTTTAACCTAGAAAGGGTGATGCAGCGCAGCCCGAGGGAGACCGTGACCGACACCAGTAAGGACACAGGTATCCTCCATCAGGGGGATCACGTCCTCCATCACATCCCCAACAGCCGGCTTGGCTGCCTCCATGCCTTTGCAGGCAGTGGCAGAAACACCCTCCTCCCTCCTGTGACCTCACAACTCACCCAAATCCTGCCCAGCCGGGGAGAGCCTGCATACTTCTTTAGACTTCAAACTTCTTTAGATATTAAGCTCCAGCCCCGAAGACAACATTTGACTGTTATAAATGCTTAATTTTGTTGTTACAGAAAACTTTAAAAATTCTAAGTTAGTTATCAATATTTTAAAAATGGGGAGATTTCATATAAAAATTCAGGTTTTAGCTTCTCCTTAAAAAAAAAAAAAAAAACAACACAGAGGATCTGGCACCACTGGGCCCAGTACTTGGGACATTTGTTTTTATCGTCTATCGTGAGTTTAGAACAGTACCTGCTACATGTACATATTTGTTGTGTGAATGAGGAAGCAGTTCCCTTAAAGTCTAGAATATACTCTCCACCACATTCCCAGACATATAACAAAAATTTGGTAAATTTTTGGATCTAAATCTGTGCTAAAATATGTCCCCCAAGCACCTGGGTGGCTCAATCATTAAGCGGCTGCCTTTGGCTCAGGTCGTGATCCTGGGGACCTGGGATCGAGACCTACATGGGGCTCCCTGCTCAGGGGGAAGCATGCTTCTCTCTCTCACTTCCCCCGCTTGTGTTTACTCTCTCCTTGTGTCTCTCTCTGTCAAATAAATAAATAAAATCTTTATAAAAAAAAATATGTCCCCCAAATGCACCAGCCTTCAAGAATTTACAGGTAGCTCATTTAATTCTCTTAACACACATCTGTTCATTAATTCAGTCACATATTCGTTCAACAATCATCAACTGGACATCTAGGATATACCAGGCATTTTTCCAGGCATGCATGAACAAAACTGGCAAAGATTCCTGCCCCTTGTAGAGTTTATATTCTCATTGGAAGAGACAGGTAAACAATAAACATTTTAAATACATTGTATAAGAAGTTAGAAGGTAATATGTGCTTTTGAAAAAAGAAAAAGAGCAAAGGGAAGGAGAAGCTCTGTGGAGGGGGTAAGCTGGGCAGCAGATGACAATATGAAACGGAATTTTCACAGTAGGTCTTATCTGAAGCCAAAAATGAAGCAAGGACTTGTAGGAGATGAGGGAAAGGAGAGAGATGGTGCAAAGGCCCTGAGGCAGAAGCATCACGTCCTTGAGAAAGAGCAAGGCAGCTGGCTGGAGTGGCCGGCCAGCCTGATGCTGGCCGCACCACGTTCTTCTGCTCCTCACCTGTCAGCAAGGATTGTAGGAAGCAGGCCAATAATGACTTTAGGTGCTAAAGATAAGATAAACACTGGAATATGGAGGATCAGAAATAAACAGCAGAGAATGTCTAAGGCAGAAGGGAAGTACTCGGCATCATGCACCAGTAACACCTAAGTTCCCTTTGGAAGTGGGGGCTCCAGGGGCACAGAGCAAAGGCAGCCTCTGTGGCCGGCCTGGCTGGGGGTCCCGGCTGCATCGTCCTCTTGCCACTCATCCTTCCTGGGCCCTCCCATTCTCACCTTCTTCACGCACAACTGGGCTCATCACTTCGGAGGGGCCCACAACCAGTTGCCAACATTCACCAGGAAGGCCCGATTCAATCCCAACGTGCTCCCTAGCCTCCCTCCACCCCGGGGTGGGGGCACATTTCTGTGACTTCGTAAATCTGAACCACAGGCCACAGATACATTTTAAAGTGAAGCAGGCCCCTTGAGAATTCTTTCTGTTTTAGAGCCCCCTGTCTTCTTGCCCAGATCTCCAGGCCCTTTTCCTCACTGTAGCCTCCAAGGACACACCATTTCCCTCTTCCCATGACTTTTTAAAGAAGTTGAGGAGGAGTATCTGACTTCTGTGAATCTGGGCATGCAAGGGATTGGGGAACTGGTAAAAAACATATATACTGGGTGGCTCAGTGGGTTAAAGCCTCTGCCTTTGGCTCAGGTCATGATCCCAGGGTCCTGGGGTTGAGTCCTGCATCAGGTTCTCTGCTCGGCAGGGAGCCTGCTTCCCTCTCTCTCTCTGCCTGCCTCTCTGCCTGCTTGTGATCTCTGTCTGTCAAATAAATAAATAAAATCTTTAAAAAAAACCAAAACCTATATATTCACTGAACACATGGAGGCCAACTCCTATCCCTGCTGCCCAGCTAAGGGGGACCTCCTGGAACCAAGGAAACAATTCCCAACCACGCCCAGGGCGGATGGGACAGAAAGCGGGTCTCACTTAGAAGTGGCCTGGGAGGGGGCAGGACCCTTTCCTACCTGATGCCTCACAGCTCTGAGTTTGTGAGAGTTTATTCTCTCTCTGTGCCCACAGATTTACAGCCTAGGAGCAGAATTTCTTTTGAATTTGGGGTCCCAATGGGATGTCTCCCAATCTCAATTTCCCCCTCCCCCACCCCTGCAAGGCAGTGTGAAAGCAGCTCTACTGATGCTGCCTTTGCTTTAAAAACCAGCTGCTGGGGGCTCTGGGGGACTCAGCCGGTGAAGCATCTCCCTTTGGCTCTGGCCATGATCTCAGGGTCCCCGGATCAAGTCCCACATCCGGATCCCTGCTCCGTGGCGAGCCTGCTTCTTTCTCCGCTCTTCACCCAGCTTATGCTCTCTCGCTCTCTCAAATAAAGAAATAATCTAAAAATAAGTAAATAACTGAAAATAAAAACCAGCCGCAGATAATGCCAAGAATGAAGGAGAAAATATCTTGCCTAGCACAGTGTTTATCTCATGACCTTTTACTTGAATGCCTTTAACTTTCCTTTTCTTTCTTTTTTTCCTTTTTTAGGGGGGCGGGCTTTTTTTGTGGCTAAGCTCAGAATTCTGATCCACTTCCATGCACACAACCGTATTTTCCCGAATACCGGGGGTGTCTACCGGACAGTGAGCAGCCCCCTCCGGGAGCCAGCCAGCAGAAGAGGCAGCGAGGTGAGCTCCTGGGCGTGTCCTTTGCTGGAGGGCCCTGGCACAGACCAACCGGAAAAGCAGGAGCGCCCTGCCAGCAGGGGAGAGAGGCTGGGAGCACCTCGAGCCACCTCCCAGGGTCTCACTTCTAATTGGCCAACCAGCAGCCTTTCTGGCCCCCGCTGGGTTAGAGTTCATGTTTTTCAGGAACCACACGACAGGGTGCAATTTACTGTGGCGGAGAGAAATAAAGGAAGTGCTCCTAAGCGAGGCTGTGAGCTGCTGCGTCAGCATCTGATTTAGATAAAAGGTGGTACAGGGTCATTCTCACGCCTCAAAGGACAGGGGCAGAGAGAGGAGTCTCCCAAGTCATTCTCTTGGCGGGTTGGGACCGGCTTTAGAAAGGAAATGACCGAGATCCACACGCGCTGTTCACTTTAATAAAAGATTTAAAAATTCAGGCAGTAAAACCAAAGATTACTTTCTCTTATCCTCCTTGGTTAGTATCTGCAAATCAGAAATATGCTGATACATTGTCTTTACAAAAGGCTGATACATTTAAAAAATAAAAAAGGCTGATACAGGTCTTCACAAATAAGAGGACACCTTATTTGTTCTAAAACACGGAGAAGATGAATATGAAATCTGATAAGAATATTAGAAATTGCTTTATTGCATTTTCCCCCTGTATTTGTTAAGTTCCCTATGGGAGTACCTACCAGATGTCAGGTGCTCCTCTCTTACCCCTAGAGGGATAGTCCAGATTAAACACACAACAGTGTGGTTTAGATTAGATCAATCAGCAAGAATGCAGTTGCTACAGGAAAAGTGATTAAATAAATTACGGCTCCAATACATGTTTTACATTACTTCAAGATAAGTCTAGGCTACATTGAAAGCTATCAAGTCTCACTTTGGTCATAAAGTAATTATGTCTCATAACATAATATGATTTTGATCCTGACACCAGAAGGAAGGGGCGGGGACCTTTAGCACCCACAGCTTGGGCTTTGGGGCCATATACACCAGTAGGAGAACCCAGTTTCCACCATTTATTAGCTGGAATTGCTATGACATCTTTTTTTTTTTTTTTTTTTAAGATTGTATTTATTCAAGGGACGGCACAAGCAGGTGGGGAGAGGCAGAGGGAGAGGGAGAAGCAAACTCCCCGCTGAGCAGGAAGCCCGAAGCGGGACTCGATTCCAGGACTCTGGGCTCATGACCTGAGCCGAAGGCAGCCACTTAACCGACTGAGCCACCCGGGAGCCCCTATGACATCTTACATAACCTTTTCTGTGTACTTTATCTTCCTTTATTAAATGTGGGAAAAGAACAACCTTCTAGAAGAACTCAGCTGAGCTTAAATATTTGAGAAATATATACATTAAGGTAAAACATAAGGTAATAAACAGAAGTTCTATTACAGAACATCAGCTGTTGAGCTGCTGAGTTTTACCCTACAACTATCCTCCTCTGAACTGTCACCACATAAGATGTAAGCGTCATTGTTTGAGACACTCCCAGGATTCTGTGAGATATTGCCTAAGTGATACGGGGTTACTCTGGCAACATAATGAACTCTTCAGCTTTGTAATTCCAATGGCAAAAGTAGTGAGTCTGCATCACTAAAATAATAATAACACAATTTTTTAAGATTTAACCACTTTCGAATATCTTCTCTGATTAAAATATAATTACTGTTTAACTCTTTCTTGATGAGTCAACCTTATTTCAGTGTACCTGCCCACAGCAATGCTTTCCTATTTCTCATTTGCTCTTGTCTAGAAAATCAACTAAAAAAGAACTGCTTTACCAAACTTCTGTCTGACTTCGGTCTTTCTGTCCTTTTAGTTTTAGATCACTGATGAATAGTTTACATTTATTTGTAAAATTAAAGTGGAGACTAGACATGGGTCTCAAGGACACGAATCTTTTTTTCCCCCCCTTCCAATGTCTTCTATATGAGTAAGGTAAGTTCTGGGCAGGTGAGGATTACTGTCGCACTATACATCACCTTTAATATAGCAAAAAAAGCTATCATTATCATAATAAGGACTATGAACAGGAAGCTTTCCTTCCCTGGGTAACTGGAAGAAAGCACTAACCCTCACCAAAGCCCGAACAGATAGAGGGCATTTGAGCCTAGGGATCAGACATGCAAACTCCAGGGTCAGACCACCTGGGTTCATATTCTGACTCCAACCATTAAATGTAGGGTCACAGCTTCTGCAGCTGCAAAGTGGGGTTGAGACAGTAAGAAAGGAAAAAGCTCTTGATAACCGTCAAACAGAGAGCACGATGCTTGGTGCTGAAGAACGACCACACCGTTACCTACATGTTACAGATGCGGCATCAAGAGCCCAGAACAGGTAAGCAACTGAGCAAGTGGTGGGGCGGGGACTCAGGACTAGGTGCACAGGATCCCTGAGTTCAAGGTCAAGCAGCATGCCGTAGTCGATGGTGAAAATCAGGGCAAGGTCAGATTCTTGGGGCTTGGATAAGGATGGTAGGATTTACTGCAGAAATGAAAACTCATGCCTTTGAAATAATGTAAGCCACACATAGAGATGGGGGTGGCTGGTGGTGTGGAGAGTTGGGGGAACTGGGGAGAAACTTCTAACTACAGATCGGATTGTTTTAATGGTTCCTGGAATATTAGGGTTTTCTGCTTTCTCCTGGAGTCTGTTTTAGTAGCTAAAGTTTTCTATTTTTTTTTTTCCCCGTTTCATCTGTTTGTCAAATGCAGATAGTCAGTGTTCTCTTTGGGTGTCCTGGGGTGCCTGGGTGTCTCAGTCGGTTAGGTGTCGGACTTCTGGTTTTGGCTCAGGTCCTGATCTCAAGGTTGTGAGTTTGAACCCCATGTTGTGCTCCATGCTCAGCTCGGAGTCTGTTTTAGATTCTCTCCTTCTCCCTCTGCCCCCTCCTTCTGCCTGTCCCCCTCCCCCTCCTCCCTGCTTTCTCAAATAAGTAAATAAATAAAATCATTTCAAAATAATTAATTAATTATTTAATTGGTTGGTGATTATAGCTCCCTTTTCTTTCCTAATATAAATTATTTGTGAGTTTTCCTCTTTCTTTCTGGATTAACATTGTCAGAAATTTCGCTACTTCATCGATGATTTCCAAAGAATCACCTTCTGGGTTGGTTTATCCTTGCAATCTTATTTGATTAATTTCTGTTCTTATTTTTATTATTTCATTACTTTCACCATGTTTAGAATTAAGATACCACTTCATTTCTAGTTTCCTGAGGATTGTTCCTTGTTTTCTACAGTTTATGATTTTTCTGCATGTGTATTTAAGCAGAGAAAAGAGAGAAATGAAATTTTACTTTGGCATTACAAATACCTGATTCATAATCTTCTCTCTGCCAAAGAAAGAAAAGGGCATTCATTCCCTTCACTTGTTTTCTAGTCTGTCGACTGACCACCTGGAATATGGAGTTGAGATATTCAGACACATAATTATTCTACCAAGACACAGTTCAATTCAGAATATGTGCTGGTTTTTAATTTAAGTTCTAAATTGTGGTATTCAAAAGGCATTTCACGTGCTCATAAATGTGCTAATTTCAGATTCTGGTTTTTTTTCCTCTTAATGAGATGATCCAATTAATATGCATCATAAAACACTTAGAAAATGAATCTGGGTGTCGGGGAAAAATCCACATTTTTACACAATTAATTTGTCATCTTAAATCCGTATGAGCACATTAATTTTGTTATTCTGCTGTTGAGGTACTAAAATTTCCTGGAAATTATCCCTACAAAAAATAAGCCCTCCAAAAATAAATAAATAAATAAAAATAAGCCGTCACTAAGTTTTAATGAATCCTTTAACATGCTTCCTTTTTTTTTTTTTCCTGCAATAAGCCTGCAACAAAATACTATCCAGGAGTTATCTAATTCGATGAAGCATAATGAGTCAGAATAAATTTTTTAAATAACCTCATTTTCTTGCCTGCCAGTCGCCTGAAGCTCGGAGCTATAAGGTCAGTCCTTGGGCATTACGAATCCATTTTATTTAATTTTCCTAAGTTTCCTAAGGACAGTCCGTGACCAGGATGAATCGAGCCTGGCACTTCTACTCAAAAGCAAAGGCTGTCCTCAAATATTTCTTGACAAGCATTTCTCTGACATTCCCTGACCACAGGAATTTTAAGTGTTCCACACGTTCCTGTGGATAGCAGCAATCACATTTTCGGTTTTGTTCTAGACAGTCTCTTCGGTGCAGTAGACCAAAGCAAAATCGGCTGTGTCCTTCCATAGCCATGCCTGGTGGTCCATTTTAAAATGTTTAAGGAGCCCCTCATGCTGCCAATGTGGTTAGCAAGCACCCGGCTGGCTGCTGGGCCTGTGGGCTCACCACTCACTCACTTCCTAGTTTCCGGCCTTGTCGCCAACATCCTCTACTCTGATGGGAAGTTTCCCCTGAGTGTGGTTCCTGGGCCACCTGCACTGTAATTCCTTGGTAGAGAAGGAGAGTGTCTGTCATAAGAAAACAGATTTCCGGATGCCACCCAGTCAGATTTCCTGAGGAGACTGCCCCACAAATCTCTATTTTTATCAAGCAGCCTAAGAGATGCACAAGGAAACCTAAGGTTAACTACATCAGATTAAACTGCTGTAAAATGGCTACAAACACCCTCCTAAAAACCTGGCCTTCATCAGCTGCCTATTCCCTACTGCAGACCGAGCATCTCCTCTGTGATGTGGAGGTGTCCCCCCATACCTTTCCTCACCCTGCTCTCAACTATTAATTTTCTGTCTTTTCCGTTAATGTATCTTTATCTCATGAGACATGTTTTTTCATGACTCAAACTGACACTGCATTCGAGCATTCGCACTGTGTCTTCAAATGTCTTCCATCCCCTTCTGCGAGGACACCCAACTGTGCTTTCTCACATCTTTCATACAAATAGTGCTGGCTCCAAGTAAATCCAGCCTTTCATGTATTTGTACAACATTATTTATTCGCTGATAGGCTGTGCTAGGAGTTGAAGCTACAACAGTGACTAAAGAGACTGATCATATCTGATCTTAGGACATGAACAATCTGCTAGGGGCAGGGTGAGGCAGAGGCGTGTGGGAACTGCTACAAAGACAAAATACAGGAAAAATAGACAGTTCTGCTTGCTTCCCCCCCACCCCAAAGATGCCTCAGACACAATAGTGTGTCTTCCTCTGTGCAGGAGGAGGCAGTGTTTTGCTCCATTATTATTTTTTTTTTTAAGATTTTATTTATTTACTTGACAGAAAGAAATCACAAGTAGGCAGAGAGGCAGGCAGAGAGAGAGAGAGAGAGAGGAGGAAGCAGGCTCCCTGCTGAGCAGAGAGCCCGATGCGGAACTCGATCCCAGGACCCTGAGATCATGACCTGAGCCGAAGGCAGCAGCTTAACCACTGAGCCACCCAGGCGCCCGCTCCATTATTATTGATGTCAACTTTGATCTCTTGTTTGAATCAAGTCTGTCAGCCTTCTTCCCTGTAAAGATACTATTTTTTCCTTTGTAATTACATAGTGTCTTGTAGGGAATTACTTAGAGAACCTGCAAATACACCTTGGCACACTAATTGTAGCATCCAAGATGATTCTTGCCTTAACAATGATTACTCTGGCATCCGAAAATAGTGAATTTTCTATTTCCATCCTCCCTTCGACATTTCTTAGTTTAGGTGGCATTTTTGGTTGAACATTGTTTAGTTTTTGTACAAAATGCTTTAATCTCAGCCTGTTAAATGGTTCCATCTCTTCTTTATTGTATCCGGATTTTTCATCGTTTTTAAAAAAGATTTTGTCTTTTTGACAGAGACAGAGACAGCATGAGCAGTGGAGAGGAGGCAGAGGGAGAGGGGGAAGCAGACTCCCCCACTGAGCAAGAATCCTAATGAGTGACTTGATCCTAGGACCCTGAAATCGTGACCCAAGCTGAAGGCAGACACTCAACTGACTGAGCCACCAAATTCACGAATGCCCAAAAAACTCCAAAAAATGTGTTTATCAATATTTTCCTTCAGTAATTTTATGGCTGGATATTTCTGCATAAATAGACCAATAGCCTTTGACCTGTGTGGAATTAGTTTTTGTAAAGAGTAAGACAAGGCTACAGTTTTCTTTTACCACTAGGTGAAATGGCCCTGAATCTCCTTGATCACACTTAGCTTCTTATTTAAATTGCAACTCTGCCCCCTAAGGTGATCTGCCCAAACTAGGCACTTAGTACTTAGGTATTAAATTAAAGTATTCTTGGGGTGCCTGGGTGTCTCGGTGGGTTAAGCCTCTGCCTTCGGCTCAGGTCATGATCCCAGGGTCTCTGCTCAGCGGGGAGCCTTCTTCCCCCCTCACCACCTGCCTCTCTGCCTACTTGTTATCTCTCTGTCAAATAAATAAATAAAATCTCAAAAAAATTAAAATAAATTAAAGTAGTCTCTGCCAATTATACTTCAATAAGCTGAAAGAAACAAAAGTCTAGCAGCAATGGATAAAGTCATAGAGAACAGGAACTGGCACCCCATGGGATGGTAAGCAACCATGGATGCGGAACCCCAGATCTGGACTGAGCAGTGAAAGGATTGGAGAAGGATAAATGGTTACTGAGGGAGATTCTGAGGAGAAGACGTAGACCTTGGAAGGTAAGTGAACACACCGAGGCATGGGAGCACAAGCAGGCAAAGATACGATCCGTTCTGGCACTGACAGGAATGGCAGACGGCCGGTGCTTCTGACTTGCAAAGAGGAAACTTCTCCCTCACCTCAACGAACGGCATCAACATCTAATCAATTGCAAAACACCTGGCAAGACCTGGAAATAGACCCCTTGGGTCTGCGCCTGAAGTCCACAGTTAGTCTGCCACCGCACATACACACACGTGCACACACACACACGTGCACACACAGACGTGCACACACGTGTGCACACACACACGTGCACGCATGCATGCACGCTCATGGAGAAACGTCAGACTCACCCAAAGGGAGGGAGTTTCCATAAAACAAATGGCTATTGCACAGGGCACCTGGGGGTCTCGGTCGTTAAGCATCGGCCTTCACCTCAGGTCATGATCTCAGGGTCCTGGAATCTGAACCCCACAAATGGCTCCCTGCTCAGCAGGAAGCCTGCCTGCTTCTCCCTCTCCCATTCCCCCTGCTTGTGTTCCCTCTCGCTGTCAAATAAATAAGTCTTTCAAAAAAAAACCAAGAAAACAGCAACTGGCTATTGCTCTTACAAAGTGTCAAGATGATGAAAGACAGAAACACTGAGGAATGGTTTCAAATTAAAAGAGAACACAGAGACAAGACCACAAGATGCCAGGCACGATCCTGGACCATTCGGACTCGGAGGAAATGTGAGTAAGAGCTGTGCATTAAATAGCAGCAGTGGGACAGTATTACTTTCCAGATTTTGAGAACTACTGTGATTATGGAAGCTGTGAATATTGGGGGAAGGGGGAAAAGGATATACAGAAAACCATGTACTATTTTTGCAATTTCTCCAAAGTCTGACATAATTTTATTTATTTATTTATTTATTTATTTATTTTCAATAAATAAATGTTATTGGGATGCCTGGGTGGTGAAGTCAGTTAAGCACCTGCCATCGACTTAGGTCATGATCTCAGGGTCCTGGGATCGAGCCCCACATCTGGCTCCCTGCTCAGCAGGAAGCCTGCTTCTCCCTCTCCCAGTCCCCTTGCTTTGTGTGCTCTCTCTTTCTGACCAATAAATAAATAAAATCTTAGAAAAAAATAAAAATAAACTCTGACATTATTTTAAAGCATTGTTTTTAATGCTCAATTAGTACCTTAAAAATCCCTCAGAAAGGAAAAAAACAACAAAAGGAAGAGTCTCCATCCCTTGCAACAGTTATAACATCAGTTGCTTCTAAAGCGTAGGGAGCATTTGCAGAAAAATAAGAAAGAGAGTTCAATAAAAATAAGCAAATGGAATAAACAAATCACAAGAGGAATATAAAGGACTAAGTAATGTGAAAAAACCACACATCTGAACAAGGTATCTTCATTTATTGGATTGAAGAAAGTTTACATGATTGATACTAAATGATAATGAGGATTGGAAGAAAAATTGTCATTTTTTAAATAATATGCATTCCTGTTAACCAAGCAATTCTGTATCTAAGATTTCCCCTTGGGCCAAATAATGTCACACACACACACACACACACACACACACACACACACTCCTCTCTCTCTTTCTCTCTCTCATATCTCAGCATGGTTTAAAAATATGAAAATTTACGGGGCGCCTGGGTGGCTCAGTGGGTTAGGCTGCTGCCTTCAGCTCAGGTCATGATCTCAGGGTCCTGGGATCGAGTTCCGCATCGGGCTCTCTGCTCAGCAGGGAGCCTGCTTCCTCCTCTCTCTCTCTCTGCCTGCCTCTCTGCCTGCTTGTGATTTCTTTCTGTCAAATAAATAAATAAATCTTAAAAAAAAAAATAAAGTTGCTGACTTTCTAAAAAAATACATATATATGAAAATTTAGGAAGTAAAAATAGCCATCAAAAGGGTGTTACTTAAAATAAAGACTATCTCTAGTTGATGAAACCATTAGAAAGGGCTTACATCTACATACACCACCCCAAGAAGATGTCCAAGATCTAGCATTATTAAGTGGGAAAAAAACAACTGCAGTAGAGTAGCATACAAAGCATGACTCCGTCCTTGTGACACTCACACTTATGCAGTTGATGTAAACCAACATTTGCAAGAAAAAAGTCTGAACAACACATACACTGAATTTCTCCCAGCTGTTCTCTCGAGGACGGGATCATGAAGGTCTTTCACGTTCCATTCATTCATTTCTGTACAGTTTGTTCCTGGGAGGTATCCCTTCATAACCTGACAAGTTAGACTTTCATGATACCTATCAATGTTGAGTAGCTAGCTCCAGATTTTAACCCTCGCCCTGCCAGGTTCCAGATGTGCAAATTTTGGTAAATTACTCTCTGAATCTGTTCCTCCGGTCCAAACAGAGCTTCATTGTGTCCTTCTTCGTGCACAATATTTCTAAGGTAGTGGATAACTGTAGTAGTTACTCAGAGGCCTTCTAAATCCAGAGGAGCTGGTCTGGCCTGATGGCGGAGCTGGGGGAACTCAGGGTTACACACATCACACGGAGCTGCTGCAAAGAGGAGGGAACTGGCTACAGACCTCCAGAAACCCAGAGAACCTGCTGCATAAACCTTTAGTGTCAGTTCTACCAAGTTCAAGACCCTAAGCGCCCCCCCCCCCCTTACTCCCTTCTGCCTTTATGGTGACAAACCAGTTGGCTTGGCCCATCTCTCCGTTAACCCTCTGTTTTCGGACCAGACGCTGTGTGTCGGGATCGTGCGTGTCACACTTGTCTGCATCAGGTTAGCCCCCTGCTCAACAAGACACACTGGTAACCTCGTGCCTACCAGAAGAGGTCTAAACACCTTTCCTTGGAGGCACTCGAGGGCCAGAGATGTGCTGACCCCTTTTCTTGGGCACAAAGAGACTTTGTATTCCGTTGCCCCCCAGTGTCTGTTTCCCCCCTACTTCCCTCTTTGATCAAACCCTCTCTGCTCCATGCCAACACCTGACACTCAGGACGTGTGAAGCTCCTTCTAGACACGCCCATCAATCCCACGGTCTTCTGATTCCATCGTCCAAAATTAGTAAGAAAACAAAACACAGGATATAGTGCCATTATAAAAACTCCAAGACGGCCTTCCTGTATCTGTTATTACTTAAAACTAGAAACACAAATCTGAATATGAAATCAGAACTAACTCTTTGGGTTTCTTTTCTCTCCAAGTGTGGTTTACTGACCACCTGCACATCAGAATCCTCTGCAAAGGTGGTTAAAATGAAGGCTCCCCGACCCCACCCATATTTCCTGAATTATAAGTTGGGGGCTGGAGGCCTTTGGTTTGGGGAGACCGGTTGGAGACGCCTCCCCCAGTTCTCACTCTAAATCTTTCAGTAACCTTATACTTGGCAACAGAAAAATGACCTTTATGCCATAAGAACGGGATACCCATCTACATGTCTGCAAAACCTGTATTTTAATCTCATGGATTTTCCATTAATTAGAAAAACAAAGTTCCACCCCCACTCATGATTCCAAGTGATCATCTTTTTTGTTTGGTACTCGCTTGATTCAAGGAGCCATTTCTCTGACCCAATTTTACAAAAAAAGCACTGATTTCAGGCCTCTCCCTTCTAATTTTGTTCCACCCATCATGTCTATTTGCGTCTAATAAAGAAAACTGATCTTGGGGAACAGTTCATAAGCCAGCCTTTCTTTCTTTTTTTTTTTTTTAAAGATTTTATTTATTTATTTGACAGAGAGAGATCACAAATAGGCAGAGAGACAGACAGAGAGAGAGATGAGGAGAAGCAGGCTCCCTGCAGAGAGCCCCATGCGGGACTTGATCCCAGGCCCCTGGGATCATGACCTGAGCCGAAGGCAGAGGCCCAACCCACTGAGCCACCCAGGTGCCCCAATAAGCCAGCCTTTCAAGGACGAAAGATGGGAGAAAGAACCTGAGTCAACCTATCAGAAGATGGCAGCATGAACCCACAGGCTTTATGCCTCTCTCTACATCTCTCCTTTATGGTTGAAATGCACATTTCCGGTGTTAAAAGCTCTGGTCTAGCCACAGGATGAATAGAAGCACATGGTCCTTAGATGAGCTAAATGCAACCATAATGGCGATTACTGGTTTTAGTTTTCTTGCTGCCTTTAACTAAAAGGTGCACAGCTGATTGCTGTCCCAAGCCACTCGCGTCAGAAATGTTACTCTCTCATAAGAGACCCGCACTGCAGTTGCTTTCTGAGCACCCACCAAGGAAAACAGATTGGCCATGTTCACTCCAAGCCATGAAGGGTTAATAATGAGTCCTCACTGGCCTCCTGTTTCCAAATTACCCAGAGATTTCATCAAGTCAAACAATCGAAATGAGTAATTCCTCACGTGTCCCTGAACAGATACCTCTTGTAGGAGGCTGAGTTGAACCTCTCGTTTGGTTACTATGATCCCACTGAGACGAAGGTATATCAAAGGTTTAAAAAACAAAACACCAAATCCACTGCAACTCAAATTCTTTTAATAAGGACCTTTTTTTTTTCTTTAAATTTAGAAAACATTTTTCTCTGGTGCTCTTACACTCCCCTGGGGAATAGGGCCACAGGGCATCTCGCTCAACCTCCTGACTTGCTTGGTATCCTAGGAGTTGTGGTGATAACCCTAAGCTACTGAAAGAGGGATGGAGAAGCCAGCCTGGTCCACGATTCACGCCTACTGAATGTGCTAGAAACAGGAGGGCAGGTGTGGTGAGGAACAAAGCATGCACCTGTCCAGCTCCTCCCAACCCACAGGGCTCCCCGGGATCAAACCACAGTAGGAAGCCTTCCAGGCTGAGCACGGCCATGGCTGGGGACCTTTGGGAAATCCCATCTGTATTTTCTTTAAATCAGGTTTAAACTCACAAAATTTAAAAACAGCTCCTTTAAAAGGCATTGAACTTTACTTAAACAATAATGTATAATTACTACGAAAAATTAAATCGAAGAATGCAGACAATTTTTTTTTAAAGATGAAATTTAAAAATTCTCAACTAAATAGCACCCATTAACTTTTCACAAGACCAGGGAAAGCTTTTACCTCCTTAGAAAAAAGCAATACCAGTTACAGACTTCTGGAAGCTACGTAGGAGAACAAAGAATTATGAGAACAAAGAATTACGAGAACGAACGTAATGGTAAAATATTGAAGTCAGTGACGACATGTTCCCCCTGAAAGAAGCTCTGGCGGAATTCTGGATTTTTTCCTCTTTGTTGCTCTGGCAGTTTTCCACCAAAAATTAAAATATGGCCTCTTGGGCGCCTGGGTGGCTCAGTGGGTTAAGCCGCTGCCTTCGGCTCAGGTCATGATCTCAGGGTCCTGGGGTCGAGGCCCGCATCGGGCTCTCTGCTCAGCAGGGAGCCTGCTTCTCTCTCTCTCTGCTTGCCTCTCCATCTACTTGTGATTTCTCTCTGTCAAATAAATAAATAAAATCTTTAATAAAAAATAAATAAATAAATAAATAAAATATGGCCTCTTATAATTAAACATAATTACTTCAACAAGTCAGGAAATAGCTAAAATTTTTTTGCCGTTATTCTGGAAGATGCTCTGAATAAAAATGGTTATTGTTTTCAAGACTGATTGACTGATTTTAGAGTGAGAGAGAGCCAGTGGGTGAGGAAGAGGAGCAGAGAGAATCTCAAACAGACTCAGTGCTAAGCATGGACGGAGCCTGATGCTGGGCTCGAGCCCAGGACCCTGAGATCACGTTCTGAGCCAGACACTTAACCAACTGAGCTCCCCAGGGGTCCCCTGAACAACGCTGGCTATGAAATGTCATCATAAGTCCATGATGGCTCAGAAATGAAAGACATGTGAGACTCTGGGGGTGTAGAGAGAGGTGTATGGCATAGATGGTGGATGGCGTTTAATAGAATGCTGATATTTACCCAATAATGCAATATACACATACACATCAGTGACATCTCTCCTCAGACCCAGTGACTCCTTACATATACTGTGTCTCCCTGACATAATGTATGATATAATATATATTATATAATGTATAGAAATGTATAATACATGTCTTACAATATATATACTATGTACGTCATACAAACCTTGTATACCCTATGTTAAAAAAAATACACAGTATTACAGTACATAAATAATATGTAATGGATATAGTCGGGTATTATGCATTCATTAGGGAGACATATCCTCTCTGCCTCCAGCAAAGAATGATGAGTATAAGGAGATGTACCAAATGGATATGCACTACGTATGTCAATGATCAGAAACAAAAAAACAGCGTGTTTCTCAAGCACATGTGAAAACAGAAACTGGAACCCTTCTTAATAAAGAACTTCATGAGAAACACAATCTGCAAAAGAGCACAACATCCAGGAAAATGAGCAAAAATTTTGTAGGACGATCTGGGTACTCATTCTCTATTGGAGATAGCCAGTTCCACACTGGAAATGACTGGCGCCCTGAATCGACATGGGACCAGCGCTCACATTTCCTGCCCCAAGCAGCGTTCCTAGCACTGCGCACACGGTATAGCAGACAGCCCTGCGTACATGTTAGGAAAACAGGTACCAGAGTCTGTGTTTCACTCCCAGCTACGACCACAACCCTCTTTGCACTCAATTTTTACTCTGCAAAAAATGATACCTATTGCATGAAGTTGTTTTATGAAGTAATAATAACAAAACATACAGCCCTTAATGTTGTGCCTAAAACTTCCAACCACTTTTCATTTACACCTACTTTATCCATTTAAGCCTGCTCCAAACCTTATGAGACAGAAATGAATATCCCAACTGAAAAAGGAAGAAACCAAGGCCCAGAGAAATCAGTGGACTTGCCCGAGGACACACAGCTCGTCAATGGCATAAAGAACCCACGCTCCTAACCACTCTGTCATCCATCAGATAACACGTGTTAAGGTTTTGTAAGTTTTTGTACAGTGTCTGGTACTGTACAAAAGAACTAATATTTATTAATTAATATATATAATATATTATATATAATATAAATAATATAATAATTAATTAATTAATATCTAGCCAGTGTGTGCAAGACTCTGAGGTTACACCAGGGTTCGGCAGGAGCGGACGTTGTGACCCACTGGATGGGGAACAAGGGAGCGGTCATGGTCATGGTCACGGTCAAGTGCACTGACCCTCTTCCACATAATGACATCGGTCTGCCTGTCTGACATTCTTCCTTCTCCATTCAGCGTCACTGTGATGCTCCCTGGTCAGGCCATCGTTAGCCGACACTAGATTCCATCCCAAATCCCTTCTACGAATCCAATCAAGTGCCAAACAGCCAAGTGCCAAAAACTCTTCTAAAAGGACACTTTTGACACTTACTCCTTTCAAGGAACCTACCTAGAACTGGCCACCTCATCTAATCGGAACCGTACACCCTGGCTTAACAAGAGGCCTTAGTAAGACATGGACCAGACACGCCTTTAAGTCAGGTTCAAGGGCTCACGTGCCTACTTACTAAACAAATCCCCAATAAGAATGACCCCAATAAGCATGACCATGCTTCATTATGCAGAGAATAGCAGTGTTGATGTTACTTCAAAACAGTAATAAGCCATGTTTTATTTTATACATTGATTTTTAACATAGCCCAATAAAAAAATTTTTAAATATTGAAGGATCTCATCTGACTTTTGTTCAGAATGAAATGAGCTTGACTGAAAGACATAAAGGGAAGGATATCAAAGAGAAAATGTGCATTATTAATGTGCACTCTCATGTTAATATCCAGGTAAATTTCAGACGGCTTTCTAATCTCTCATCCTGAAACTGGATCATGAACCACAGGTTAAACTTCTAATGACTGGGGATGGAAAGTCACTGTATTAAAAGAAAAAAAAAATGAAAGAAAAGAAAGGTATAATATCCCTAATATTCAGTATCAGCGAATGCACCCGTTTCCAAGAGTACCTTGAGAGGCTAATTTGCTAGAGCAAATCAGAACATATGAATTATTTGTATTTATATCCAGTGGCTAGATTTTAATAACTCTAAGTTACTTAGTAACCAGCAGGCCAAATTAATAACCTCTAAGTCAATCACATTAATGGACAAACATAACACAGATTTAATTTAAAACTTAAAAAATCAACACGTGCTCTGAAGATTTAGCAATTTGCCAAATGTTTAATTGGCTCCTCCACTTAGCATGAGGAGATAGAGGAATGTGCCAGAAGTTCACGGGATTTGCTTAGAAATGCCAATCATATCTGACAAAAGCCACGTCTGGATACAGCTACATCCAGAGTATTCCTGAGCTGAACATTCTGCTGTCAACTCAGGGTTTCTGAATGTCCACTCACATGTCCGACTGGACAATTCTGATAGCTGGCCTGAGCGAGTCAACAGGTGCCAACACAATGCTGTTTGTTTGTTTCCGTTTTGTTTTGGAGGGACTTTTACCATTCCTTTGGTTGAGGAAATCAGTCTTAGTTGAATGTACTCACTGGGCTTTGACTGGATGAAATGATTGAATATTCATACCAAGTTATGGCTAAAAATACGTCATACTAGACATGGATAGAGGAGCTAAGTTGGGAAGATAAACATTTTAGAATTGCTATTCATGTAACAAATATTCATTGGGCAGCTGCAATCCATTAGCCTAAGGGACCAAAAGCTGACTCACATATTCTCAAGGATGACCATGAGTCATTTCTCATAGTTTCAACCCAAGTGACTTAGAAATCCCCTACAGCGCCTTGGACACAATCATAAACCCAGTGGATTAAAATGTAGTCTAATTGGTAAATGTATCCTTCCAGGTAGGCAGCTGGGATTCCTGGGCTCCTCTCACATTCCTCCTGCCCCCTCATATTCTGAGCATGAAGTACCAGGCTTTTCTTCCCTGTAAAGGGCATTCTCACTTTCTGGATTGTAAATGTAAGTAGGCTTGGGAAGGGTCCTAAGAGGAGGAATACCAATCAAGCTATGTGCTATGTGTAAAAAGAAGTAGCTATTATTAACAATTCCTTAACTATTTTTAACTGTCTTCTCAGGACCCAACCCCAGAGACATTCTCCTCTCCAAAAGAAACCTCTCTGCGGAAGATACCCTGGGGCCATGATTCTACCATTTCTTCCTTCAAGCCTCTCACTCCTCCCATCCAAGTACTAACCAGGACAGACCCTGCTTAGCTTCTGAGATCAGACAAGAAGGCCTCTCACTCCTAATGATCCTCCCCAAAGGCCCCAAAGTAGGCAAGAAACTGGCCCCCAGAAGCTGGCAATATGAATAAAGGGCTAGTGTTCTCTGCCTGATCAATTCAATAGTACTTACCTTACAAAACAGCATAAGACAACACATTTCTTCTTCAAATTCCCAAGAACCGGCTCCTACAGAAAGGACAGCTGAAGCGTATGCAAAAGCAGCTTCCCAAGCAGCAAACTATGTGCCATCTATATGCTTGGACAGAAAAAACAAGCAGCCCGTTCATTTTCTAGGAAGACTCCAGAACATTTCATGTCTTTGAATGAAGACATGGGTTGGAGAAAATGATAAACAAGAGGGGACTCTCTCTCAAAGGCACAAACGTGTACTAGAAAGAAGCAGAGATGTTTAGAGGGTGGCTACAGGACCCCGGCTAGGATGCACTGGCCGAGCACACCTGTTAAGTTTAAATGAGCATCCACGAGACAAATACAAGACTGCAAACGGAAACAAGCTCTGGAAAGAAACAACACAGTGGCTTCATCTCTGTGTGAAACAACCACAGAAAAAGCAGCTTTACCTCCCCTCCCCCAATCTTAGAAAAGGAAATCAAACATACAGATGTAATTTAACTGCTGGAACACACCTGCCATATTGACCTTGACAGGGCCTTGAATCAGGAGATCACAAATCCGCACCCTAGTGATAGCCTCGATCATTTTGGACACCCCTAAAACCTAGCACTTCGTTTTCATTCTTAGAGATTAGCAGGATGTTTGCAAAGCAGGGCGCTCGCGGGAGCTTCCTTTGAAAGATGTCTGTTGTACTTACATCAAACACTGATTTCCAGAAAGCCGTCCCCACCCCCACGCCGACCAAACACAAGACTTTCTTCAATTCTCTCAATCGGGTTCTGCTTCCTAAACAATGTACTACTTATACAATTGTAATTTTTTTTTCTTCAGTAATTAGAGCACCTTCGGCTCTTGGATCAGCAGCGGGGGTTGTGTTAGAGAGTTTTGGAAAATTATGTCTTGGCGACATTCCACTTCCTTTGTGGACTTCATTAAAAGGGTTGGGTTAAGGCTTCCATGCTCCAGGAGAGGGGACGCGTCTTAAGAGTCGCGCAGAGAAGGCACAAAAGTCAACACCACCTAGAAAAGCGCGACCCCCGTCCCGCAGGGGGGAAGGTTCTGTTTGTCCTGCCCTCGCGTCGCCTGCCCCGCCTGCCCCGCCCCGCGCGCCCCAGAAGCCGAGCGGGGGTCCTTCCGAGCGCCGGCACCCTCGCCAGAGCTGCACCCCGAGTGGGAATCAGAAGCCCACGCGCCTAGGTCGCCGCCGGAGTCCCGCCCCGCCACCGGGAGCCGCCGCTTCCTGCCTTCCCCATCAAGGTGAAAGTAACCCCTAGGGGCCGGCGGGGGCCGCGCACCGGCAGGAAGGAAGTGAGCCCCGGCAGCGCGCCTCTTCTCCCGCCGAGCGAAGCCCGCGGCCGGAGGCAGCCGGCGGGAGAGGGGGCCTGCGGCCACCGGCACCCGGCGTGCACCCTCGCCCGGGCCGGAGCGCGCTCACACTCACCAGCAACCCCGGTGTCCGGAGCCCGCGTGGGACGGCGGCTGCGGCGGCTGTCCCCGCGCCTGCCTGCCGTGTGGCCTTGGCATCCGTCTGGCCGCTGCAGCCCGGGCCGCGGTGGCTGTCGCTGGAAGGCCCTGCGGCCGGGTGATGCGCCAGGAGCGCCCGCTCGCCGGCCTGGGCCGTGCCCGCCACGCTGCTCCGCCGCGCGGCACGGTGTCCCTGCTCCGTCCGCTTGCGCCGAGCCCGCGCCTGGCTCTCCCTCTCCTCCTCCGCCCCTCGGCGGCCGCGCTCCCCAGAAGCAGCGCCGAGCAGGTCCCCGGAGAACCCGCGCGCAGGCCGGCCGACCCGAGCCTGCAGGCGTCCCCGCCGCCGCTGCTGCCGTAACAGAAATTGGCGCTGCGATGGTCCCGGCCTCCCCGGCCCCGGCCCCCGGGGGCAGCCTCCGCCCCTGCCTCCGCCCCTCCTCTGCCGCGCGGGCTCCCGCATTCTGCAGAGAAAGCTCGCAGGTGGCAGCGAGTCCCCGCGGCGGCCTAGAGCGCCGGGGAAACCGCCCGCTGCCACTTTCTCCTCTGAAACGCTGCGCGTCCCCTCCCTAGCCCGGAGCCCCTGGGACCGGCGTGCGCTCCACCATCAGCTTCACCGATGGCCCCGAGAGGGTGGCTCCGAACGGCGCGGTGCACGCGCGCCCCATGCAACTGGCCGTGGCCTTGAAACTCGCACTGGAGTCCGAGGAAGGCCGGCGCGTGGGTGCAAAACCCACTCGTCCTAGTGTTAGATATTCCGCCTGGAGGTTCATGCATAACTCACCCCACCGTGCAACACGTTAGTCCTCTTCCTCCCCTCCCTGCCTCGCGTACTCGGGTGACGCGATCGAGTCAGCCACCTTCTGGGTATCGTGTTATTATCCTGGGCAGTGTTTCTTAGTATGGTCCTGGCGCAGGGTGCCGGGCACCCTTGGTATGAAATCTTATTTTATCCTCTCCACAGCCTGATGAAAAGGGCTCTCACGGTTCCCACGACTGCGACCCGGAGAAACAATTTGTCCCCGGGTACCCACTTAGAAAGTAGTACAAGTTAAGATTTAAATTCTGAGATGACGTCACTACGCGGTATTTCTTTCTGTGGGCCCTGCAGGTTTTACGAATTTATAAACATCTTACAAACACTGCTGCTGCTGAACCACCACAGACACTGTTCCACAATTTAGGGAGGAGGCTATTTCCAAGAGAAGTGATTGCAGAGATGGGGAGTGAGAAAAGGTTAGGCTTTTCCTAACCTGCTTTTCTTGGAGAGACCAAACTTCCGGTCCTGGCTCTGCCCCTAGCTGAGCTGCTGGGCCTTGGCATGTCCCACCTTCTTAGGTCTCTCCTCTCCTTGTGTTGGTGTTTCGGGATGAAAAGGTTTGACTCTTGGAGGCGGCCTGCAGCCCTGATTTTTGAAAAGCGATGGTGTCATTGTTTATCTCACTTTGAATTTAGTTCCCAAGTTTAAAATCAGGAAATTTAAGGGAAACGCAGACTTTTGGTGCGTTCTGAGAAGTTGAAAGAACTGGCAACGTTTGGTTCATAGTGGGTTCCAGCACCCATCAGCTGGAGCCAAGTCGGAGGTGTCCCTTTGACCCTGGGATGATGCTCTTCAGTTTTCCACAGTCCCCACCACTCCCGTATGCCCCCACCCCACTGACCTTTGAAGATAGGATAGACATTGGAGTGTGCAGTTCCAGACTAGATAATCTCATGACCTACTAGACAATCTAAAAATTCAGTTGTAGTTAAGAAGATCAACCAGGTTCCTAAAAAAATACTATGAAACAAAGAATTTCATGTGAGCATTTATAGTGGTCATTGATAAAGATCTATGATAATAAGATCATTGATAAAAGATCTACCTAGAATCCAAACTCTCATAAAAGCCAAAATGTCCCAGTACTCACTGTCTCCACCCTCTGGCATCCCCGGAATCATCCTATGACTTCAGTTCAGAGGTCTGTGACACAAACAGGAGACATTCTAAAAATAATGTCATTCTCTATGAAGTGATGTTTGTGGTCATAGGCAGCAATGCCAGAGCTGACAGTTGGACATGTCCAGTGGCAATACCAACTACCCTACCTGTTTGATGGACTTGATTCTTCAGCCTTCCTGTCTCTTTTGGTTTGCTACCTGCTGGCCTTTCGAGACATCTCTCTTCCGATTAAGTGATCAGAATTGGTTTCAGTGTTTGCCACCAAAACTCTGATCTAGGGACTTTTGGGACGATCCAGGTCTGTCTTCCTTTCACTAATTGAATTAATGAAAAGTGGGCACCAGTGTCTTCATTCTGCTATTATCTTGGAATTTTTAAGTGTGCTATAATTTTATCTGCACTTAAAAAAAAAAAAAAAAAAAAAGATTTAACATGAGCCACAAGCCAGGCAGGGAAGGGACAGAGGAAGAGGGACAAGCAGATCACCCTCTACACCCCCCACTGAATCCGGCAGATTCCCAGCCCTGAGCTCAGGACCACAACCAGCCAGAGCAGAAGTCAGATGCTCAATTCACTGGTCCACTCAGGTGGCCCTTTACTAACACTTTTAAAGATTTTATTTTACTATGAATCCAATGTACAATTTTTTTTAAAAGATAGTATTTTCCCCCCTTACTAATCATATTAGCAAAGATTGTGTTTTAATAACCATTGCCCTCAATACCAGTGAGGGTGCCATGAAATGACCCCTTCGTCTGGTGGTATCATTTTATACACAGCCAAGGAAAGGAATTCTTCAGTGTGTTAACAGAAGCTATGAAATATAGCCTTTCCCCCAAGTAATTCCACCTCCAGGAGGGAGCTGGTTCTCAGGAAATCTGAAATGAGAAGTAGGATTTCTCCACTGAGATGTTGATCATCACCTTTAGGCATTAAAGTTAGGTTTATGATGAGTTTTAAATAACATTGAAGCTGCTGGTGATCCAGTGTGATCCAATGTTAAACAAATCAGGGTATAAAATGGTGTCCACATATAATCTCAACTAGGTGAAACCACAGGGAAAAAATCTAGAATTTATTAAAATTATTCCTAGAAATTAGCTATTGACAATTATACTTGCCTTCTTTACATTTTGCTATAATTTTAATGTCTTATACTAGGCATGCTTACTTAGGAAAAAAGAATATTTAACAATGACAAATATACAGAATTGGTAGCCAGAAAAATATGAGCACTGTGTTTTTCACAGTGCCTTGTTCATACTGGGTACATAATCAATATTTAAGGTAAGAACAAAGGGAGAAGAAGGGAAGGAAGGAGGAAAAGAAGGGGGTCACATTGTTTCACAAAGAACAGTGAACTAAGGGATTGTAATTACTCTGTCATTCGCTTAGTTGATGGCATATATAGAAACAAGGCAGTGCATTCTAAATTGCTTTATTTTATTTTTTTAAGGTTTTATTTATTTGAGAGAGAGAGAGAGCATGGGCAGGAAGAGGGCCAAAGGGAGAGGGAGAAGCAGACTCCCTGCTGAACACAGAGCCCAACATGGGGCTCGATCCCAAGACTCTGAGATCATGACCTGAGCTGAAGGCAGATACCCCCTAGGCATCCCCTAAGTTGCTTTATTAAGTCACACTGCATTTAAGTGTTTCCCAGTTGTGGTGTGTGGCAAAACATTGAATGTTGGGCGCCTGGGTGACTCAGTGGGTTAAATCTCTGACTTCAGCTCAGGTCATGACCTCAGGGTCCTGGGATGGAGCCCAGCGTTGGGCTCTCTGCTCAGTGGGGAACCTGCTTCCTTCTCTCTCTCTCTGCCTGCCTCTCTACCTACTTGTGATCTCTCTCTCTCTCTCTTTGTCAAATAAATAAATAAAATCTTAGGGAAAAAACCCCAAAACATTGAATGTCTTTCTCATGGTTGGAGTAACACGGAACCGGTGCTCAGCCTTTTTCTTGTCCCCGGACATCAGAGAGAGATCCGAGAAAGTGAAAGAACCACAGGGTCTTGGTGCGCACGACAAGGAGGCCCCCTTTTGCCTCTGACTGGCCGCCATATGGAGGTCTGCCCTTCTCTTTGGGGCCCCAAAAGTCCAAGAGTTTGGAACAGCCTCTAATCAGCACATCTGTTGACATCCTAAGAGAATCTTATTTGCTGGCACTCACAGTACAAGGATTAAGTGGGCCGGGTTGAATTTACGTAAGTCAGGAGACCAAAATTACATTCGTAGACTCCAGTAATTGTTTGGTGTTTGCACATAAAGTGACGGTCCCTGGGGTAATAACCTCCTCACTCGTGGTCCTTGCTGAGTTTAGATGGACTGGAGTCCTTGTTCTTTGTTTACAGTTTCCTGGCTCTGGATTATCTTTAAAGTTGAGGGAAAGACCCAGTTGATTCTATTGCAAGGAATATTCATCTCAGAGATTGTGTGCTTAAAAAAAGGCTGTATCTTAAAAACATGTGTTCTTAAAATTAGGGGTTTGCTGTTGTTCATTCCAATAGTTCTCCAACTATGGCTCAGTGACCCCGCACCTCCTTTCAGACGGATTTCAAGATCAAAACGATTTTCTTTTTTTTTTCTTTTTTAAGATTTTATTTATTTATTTGTCAGAGAGATAGAGTACAGGCAGGCAGAGTGGCAGGCAGAGGCAGAGGGAGAAGCAGGCTTCCCGCGGAGCAAGGAGCCCAGTGTGGGACTCAATCCCAGGACGCTGGGATCATGACCTGAGCCAAAGGCAACCACCCAACCGACTGAGCCACACAGGCGTCCCCAAAATGATTTTCTTAAACACATGAATACATCGTTTGACTTCTTCACTCTCCTTCTCTCATAGGCTTCCCATGGAATTTTCCAGAGCTACAGGTATGATGTCACCACAGCTGGAACACAGACCCAGACCAGAGAATGCAGCCAGATCTCTGAAGCCAGATGTGAAAGAGATTTCTAAAAGTATATAACAAAGCCCAATTTCTCACCAATTTTTGTTTTGCTGGGGAAAACAGCGTTATGTTGTAATGAAAATGAGATATTCCTTTTCACATGTGATCAGTTTCTTATTTTTTAATAAATTAGTAAGGTATTTAAAATTTTTAAATTTTATTTTCTAATACAGTACAAATGGGTAGTTAGAAATCACATAAACAGAAGCTCTCTGGGGGCCTCCATAGTTTTTAAGATCATTTGAAGAGTGTAAAAAACCCCCAAGACCAAAAAGTTTGCAAACCACTAGTCTAGGCTATTACGGAGCTAGTAAGTTCTAAATGACCTGTTCTTTGAGGAATTTCATCATAACTATGGCAACTAGTCCGTGTCACTGAACACAGGAAGTGCGTTCAAAAGTGCTCCAAACACAGACACGGCAGGCACCTTTGACTTTTTCCATTTGTGAGATTCATTTTAGTGCTCCCTTCCTGTTAGTTACTCTAGGCTCAGATTACTTTATGTCCACCGTGTTCCTGTAGCCAGTACACTGCGTGAGGCTTCAGAATTGCTGCAGCTGTGTCTTCTTCTACCAGCCATCTCCCTGAGCCCAGTTTTCCCCCTGGAAACACAAGAATGATGGCTCCGGATAGCTCTCCAGGTGGTCATGAGGTGAATTAATATGCAAGCATTTTGCAAACTCGCGTGTGCTTGGAAGATAGAAGACTTGCTACTATCAAACATTTCAACACCCAGGCAGACATGTGATGAAGATGTAAATTCTCACTTGAGCTGATACTATTTGATGCCTTGGATTTAGGCCCATGACATGTGGATAAATGAGAGACGTGTTAATAGGGACGCCTGGCGGGCTCAGTGGGGAGAGCCTGTGACTCCTGATCAAGGGTTTGTGAGTTTGAGCCCCAGGTTGGGTGTATGAATAGTGTTTGGGGTGTTGCTGGACTTTTTTCTACAGATCTTTTTTTGCAGGTTGTGGGGAAGTCCAGAAACGGGGAGAGGAGGCTAATGATAGAACTGCATCTGACCTTCACCATCAAAACATGTCCTAGAACAGTCACATCTCCCCTGGGACTGCTCCCACGCAATAGAAATCCTTCCATGGTAGGCTTTAACTATTATTTAAAAGCTATTCAGTAGGTCCAAGGGGCATCCCTTTGAAAGAGAAAGTGCAAAACACACAAGATGGTGTGATATTGGTTCTTTAAATTTAAAAATCTCTTTGGTCAGCAGAGAAAGAAGGTCATCTTCTGTTATAAGGGGAAAAAAAGTGCCCACTAAGGTTTTTACCAGAGTGAATAACACTGTTTTAAAATACAATTCTTGGGGTACCTGGGTGGCTCATTCAGTGTCTGCCTTTGGCTCAGGTCATGATTCCAGGTTCCTGGGACCGAGCCCCGTGTTGGGCTCCCTGCTTGGCAGGAAGCCTGCTTCTCCCTGTCCCACTCTGCCTGCTTCTGTTCCCTCTGTGTGTCTCTCTCTGTCAAATAAATAAAATCTTAAAAAAAAAAAAATACAATACACTTCTTAAATGTGTGGCTCTGTAGACAAAGACATGACCTTTTCCAAGGACACATAGTTTAAATAGCAGATCTGTAAATATATATTGGGGCATGGGCTACTGGGCTTAAAACTCAGGCTCGTAATGTGGCTAACATGTACGTCTGAGCCTGCTCAGGCTGCCCCCACCAAATACCCAGACTGCATGGCTTTAAACAACAGAATTTTTTTTCTACCTGATCTGGAGACTGGAAGTCACAGTCAAGGGGCCGGCTGATTGCTTTCCTGCCAGGAGCTCTCCTCCTGGCTTATAGTTGTTCCCTTACTGTGTCCTCACATGGGTGGGGACTGGGGAAGATCTCTATCTTCCTCTTGTTTATTTTTTAAGATTTTATTTAATTTTTTTTTTTAAGATTTATTTATGTATTTTAGAGAAAGAGAGAGAGAGAGCATGCCAGCAGGGGGAGGGGCAGGAGGAGAGAGGAAGAGAGAGAGTCTCAAGGAGATCCCTGCTAAGTGCAGAGCCTGCTGTGGGGCTCGATCTCACAATGCTGAGACCATGACAGATGAAACCAAGAGTCAAACCCTTAACCGATCGAGCCACCGAAACATGCCAGATTTTATTTTATTTTTAAGTAATCTCTATACCCAGCGTGGGGCTCGAACCCACAACCTTGAGATTAAGAGTCACACATGCCATCGACTGAGCCAGCCAGGCATCCCAACCCATCTCCTCCTCTTCTTATAAGGCCACCAACCCTGTAGGATTAGGACCCCAACCTCATGACCTTATTTAAACTCGATTATCTCCTGGAATCCTGCTCCAAATATGGTCATACTGGGAGTTAGACCATCAACATGTGAGATTCGGGGGGAATGAATTCAGTCCATAGATCTTATTTGCCGTTTAAACATAAGTACAAAATAAACCACGAATGAAACTTCATAGTTTCCTATGTGTCTCTTAGAAACTACAGGATTCATTGTACTCCAAGGGACAAAATAATCATGAGTGTGTCATAACACACAATGATTTATTCAGTTTCTCTGACTAAATGTCAAAACTTTGCCATCATAGGTACTCTGTCATAGCATATGACTTAGTTTTGAGAGACTCAGATGAACCCAAGGAAATACCCCTTCCTCCGGAAAGAGAAGGGGGAAATTCTTTCAAATTTTTAAAATTTTTTTTATTAACATATAATGTATTATTAGCCCCAGGGGTACAGGTCTGTGAATAGCCAGGTTTACACACTTCACAGCACTCACCATAGCACATACCCTCCCCAATGTCCATAACCCCACCCCCCTCTTCCTTACCCCCTCCCCCCGGCCACCCTCAGTTTGTTTTGTGAGATTAAGAGTCTCTTATGGTTTGTCTCCCTCCCAGTCCCATCTTGTTTCATTGATTCCTTTCCTACCCCCCAAACCTCCCACGTTGCCTCTCAACTTCCTCATATGGGGGGGCATATGATAATTATCTTTCTCTGATCGACTTATTTTGCTCAGCATAATATCCTCTAGTTCCATCCATGTTGTTGCAAATGGCAAGATTTCGTTTCTTTAGATGGCTGCATAGGTTGATGGACATCTAGGTTCTTTCCATAGTTTGGCTATTGTGGACATTGCTGCTATAAACATTCAGGTGCACATGCCCAGAAGGGAGAAGTTCTAAAAGCTTGAAGATATTGCCTTTCTCTGACTTAATTATTATTTTTTTTAATCAGAAAAACCTATCATTCTTTGAGGTGGGAGATAGAGTACATTCTGAACAAGGAGAATCTTCAAGTTCTAGAATCAGAAAGTACCACAGATATCAGCTGATCCAACCTCCTTAGTTCACAGAAGAGGAAAGGGAAATCTTAGAAGGTGGTGGTGGGTTGTCAAGGTCACTGTTGCCTACACGGGGCTGTTCCATTATAGTTGGGAGACTGATTAGCTCGCTACGAGCTAGTGTGACTAGATTTTACGTTTATTGGTCATACGTCCTTTCCCAAGCATTATGCCAATTGGTTCTCTTCACAATCCTGTGAAAGGAAGGCCTTGTGTAAGGGCAAAGGATGAAGGCTTGTGTTTCTAGAAATGATACACAGAAAGGAATGGGGAGAAGAGTGCAAATCTGCAAACCAGGGAACAGTAAAGGTCAGGGTTAAAATGGGACTCAGATGCTACCTAGAAACAAATGGGCATCAGTTACATATTATAAAGGGCTAAGTCAGTTTGTGGAAGTGGACGATTTGGGTGGCAAAGTCATTGATCACAAAGAATGGGGGTACTTAGAGTTGGACAGATTGGACTTCAAAGGGAAGTTGATTACTTCTCCCAAACCCGAGTTTCTTAACTAGTAAATACAGTAAAGTTCTTATGAAGAGTAAATGAAATCACATCTAGAAAGCATGTAGCAAGGTGTCTAGCACAAGAAGGGATGCCGAGTCAAGCAATAATGGAGGTTGGAGTAAGATGGTGAAGAGCCAGATGGAAATGTCGACCTAGTAATCCCATGAAATTAATCTTGAGATGTAGACCTTGGGGTTCTCTGCTGAGGAGTGATGAGTACAACCCAGAAGATGGATGAAAGCCTGAAGGACAGTGAACAGGAAAGGCCTGAGCACCAAAGATTGAGCCTCAATGAATGTCCACGTGTCCTGGGCTGCAGAAGGTGGCTGTGTTTCCAGAAGAGGAGTGAGCACATACACCAGGTTACGGGAATGGCTGAATGCTGGGGCAGGGCTGGGATGCCCACTATGGACCAGGTATCCCAACAGAAGGCAAGAAATAGATGGGGTCTGGGGGTCCTCAGAGCCCGGGCAGCTTCTGCCTCCAAGGTGAGGCAGCAGAAAAAGGATGTGGTAAAAAGAAAATGAAAGACTGTGGAGTATGGAATGACATAGAGAAAAGAATAAGATCCTGAAGGGATCTGGACAGGCTGAGATCAAGAATGCAGGTGTGAAGATTCATTTTCAGGAGGAAGAAGACCAAAATGAGTCATGTTCTCCTGCTTTGTAACTCCTCCTCAGCAAGCTTTTGCATTCAAATAAAAATCCATTCAGCATCCAAACTTTTATTTTTAAATTTTTGAAGATTTTATGTATTTATTCAGAGCAGGAGGAGGGGCAGAGGGAGAGGAGAGACAGAACCTCAAGCAGGCTCACAGTGAGTTCAGAGCCAAGTGCAGGGTTCAGTCTCATGACCCTGAGATCATGGCTTGAACTAAAATCAAGAGTCAGAGGCTTCACTGACTGAGTCACCCAGGTGCCCCAGCATCCAAACTTTAGATGTCAATTTTAAAGCCTTGCTGTGTGTGTCACAAAAATGTTGAAAGTGTTGCTTTCATAATGTTAATTTTTTCCCCTTTTTTCCCTTGTCTTCTAAATGGCGGTCATTCCAAGGCTTTTGTTCCAAGGCCCCTTCTCTTTATTTTAAATCTGTAAGGCTTCCTAGATTCTTCCTACTGATCTGTTCTCACATTACCCAGATTCCTTCCAAAGGAAGAGAAACCAGGATTAATTTAGCAAGCAAGGGTCCTTTCAGCACCTCCCATTACCTCTCCAACTCTGAGAAAATGGTGGAAGCCTGAGAACCTATAGGAACTTGCATCCTTGTCACATACCATTCATCTGAGACATTAGGAAAGAATGAAAAGTATGGAGTCAAAGATACATTGTAACCACCTCCAAATGTAGTTCTTTTGTTTGATATTCCATAAGGTAGAAGTGCTTCCCGGAGCCAGGAGCTGTCTTACCAAATATAAAAATTCAACAGTCATCTGTGCTCAGCCAAACAGCAGTTACTGACTTCACAGCATTGGATTTTAGGATCTTTAGGGAGATAAGGTTTGAATGGATGACCCCTTACACTGTGTTGGTCCAAGGTTTTTCCTCTGTACTTGGACCATTAGCATCATGAACACGAACCGTGTCTGTAGAATGTGAGTTTATTTACTAAGAGAGGGTCTGCTAAGTAGATCAGTTAAGAGAATAGGTTTAGAGTGAGACAGACTTGGTTCGAATCTTGGTTCCAGCACTTTGCAGCCCTGTGACTTTTGAGCCGTTAAGTTAACTCCTCTGAATTTGAGTTTTCCTCTCTATAAAACAGGGATTGTCAGGGATGCCTGGGTGGCTCAGTCAGTTGGGCGTCTGACTCTTAATTTCAGCCCAGGTCATGATCTCAGGGTCAGGAGACAGAGCCCCATGTCAGGCTCTGAGCTGAATGCTGAGTCTGCTTGAGATTCTCTCCCTCTGCCCCTCCCCCTGCTTAGGGTCTCTCTCCTCCTCTTTCTCTCCAATTCTCAAATAAATAAATAAACCATTACGGCTAGTGGTAAAAGAGAATTTCCGATTAGTAAGTCGAATAGATGGGTAGAGTCAGCTGGAGAGACCCCCCTGCAAGTTCATTAGCCACATGGTGATACAAAGCTATGTGTGCTGGGCGAGGAAAAAGATGGGGGAGACAGAGTCTGCCTCCCTGTCTCTGTCCTTACAGGCCATTTAGCATGCAGATACCCAAGCAGCCTTTCCTAGAAAATGTTGTGCTCTTCTTAGAAGCCCTGGTTCATCTTTCAGCCCCAATATCAGAGCCAGAAAGTGATGTCTGCAATGCAGGCTAGACTCAGGAGACAAAATGCATCTTTCAGCAGATGTTTCATTAAGCTCTGACTTAGCTTGATTAAAATCTAGATTGACCTGGCCTACAGAAGCTGTTGCAAGGGAAATAACATCCCCTAGCGTTACGTCAGTGCCTAGAGAACGATTTCAATTCCAGACGTGCCTGGATGGTGGAGAACAGATTTGCGTGTCATCTTTGCTTTCCTCTCATCCTTTGTAATTTTTCTTTTTTTTTCTTTTTTAAGATTTTGTTTATTTATTTGACAGATGGAGATCACAAGTAGGCAGAGAGGCGGGCAGAGAGAGAGGAGGAGGAAGCAGGCTCCCCACTGAGCAGAGACCCTGATGTGGGGCTCGATCCCAGGACCCTGGGATCATGACCTGAGCCGAAGGTAGAGGCTTTAATCCACTGAGCCACCCTGGCGCCCCATCTTCCTTTGTAATTTTTCTAATTATATTATTTTTCCTAACCTTCCTGCAAAGAACATCTATTACTTGTGTGATCGTACAAACTTAAAGGTTATGAAGGAAATACATCTCCTGTCTTACTAACACACCAGTGTAAAAAGCCAGTGTGCAAGGAGAGTCGGACCACTGTGTTCAAGAAGATTTGGAGAAGGGAGGACCTGGAGGCAAGCATGTGGGCATAAAGTGGGTTGAAAACTTTGAGTTTATCTCTAATATGTTCTTTTTTTCCCTCTCCTGTCTTCCCATTCACTGAAAAAAAAAAAAAAAAATCCATTATGGCAAATAGAGATTTCTTTTTTCTTTTCTTTTTTAAAATTAATTTGACAAACAGAGACCACAAGTAGGCAGAGAGGCAGGCAGAGAGAGAGAGAGAGGAGGAAGCAGGCTCCCCGCTGAGCAGAGAGCCTGATGCGGGGCTCGGATCCCAGGATCCTGGGATCATGACCTAAGTCAAAGGCAGAGGCTTTAACCCACTGAGCCACCCAGGCACCCCAAGATAGAGATTCCTGATGCTGCCAAAAAGACGAGGTGGAAGGTAAAGGCTTTGTTTAGGAGACAGACCTGATTGCTCTGAGTTTTATTAAAAAAGCTAAGGCCCTTCAGTGATCCTTCTGATGAGGGGATCAGGATAAGACGGCCAACACGCTGCTTTAACCTACGCACCCCTGGTGGGTGTTTTGCCTCGTAAATCTAGGATGGCTTTAAAAAAGCTGGTATTCACATCTGCTTCCCCCAGAACCCTTTCTATGATGATGCAAATATTCTTTCCCTCTTACTCCAGGCTTTAGGATGTTGGATTCCATTTGTGACGGTTAATTTTACGTGTCAAGTTGACTGGCTAAGGGATGTGCAGATTTGGTAAAACACTATTTCTCGATGCATCTATGAGGGTGTTTCTGGAAGAGATTAGCATTTGAGTTGGGAGACTGGGAAAAGATCATTCTCCCCAGTATAGGAGGCAATCTCCACCCCATCCACTGAGGGTCTGAATATGACAAAAAGGCAGAGGAAGGTCTAATTTGCTCTCTCTAAGCTGGGACATCTGCTTCTCCTGCCCTCGGACATAGGCTCCCGGCTTCTCAGGCCTTTGGGCTAAGACTGCAACTACCGTGTCTCAGACTAGCCTGTCAAAGGTGAGGGCCTGGGTCTCTCAGCCATTTGGATGTCTTCTTTGCAGAAACATCTGTTCATGTCCTCTGCCTATTTCTTCACTAGATTATTTGTTCTTTGGGTGTTGAGTTTGATAAGTTCTTTAAAGATTTTAGATACTAACCTTTAATCTAAGATATTTGCAAATATCTTCTCCCATTCTGAAGGTTGTCTTTGGTCCACTGTTTCCTTTGCTGTGCAAAAGATTTTTATCTCGGTAAGTCCCAATAGCTCATTTTTGCTTTTGTCTCCCTTGCGTTTGGAGACGTGTCTGGCAACAGGATATAATGAGCACTGGGTGTTATGGATAACTAATGAATCACCAAACTCTACCTGTGAAACTAATAATACACTCCATGTTAATTAGTTGAATTTAAATTTAAATTTTTAAAAAATGCTTGCATAGCAGAAGTCTTGAAAAGTGAAAATTTCCCTATAGAGCGAATGGGTAGACATGCTTACTGCCCATTATAAAGATCCAGTGTGTTCTTCTGTGTTTGGGTATCTATCTCTGGCTCATGGGCTTTGCTCCCACAGGAACCTATTAGCCTGCAAGTAGGGCAAATTCTCATACCCTTTAGCTTTTGCACTTGCTGCTAGAATTGCTCTTTAGAAATGGGAGCCAGTCAATAGAGAAATGGCATCTCAGCTTTTTCTCTTCTGAACTTCTAATTCTAAGCTCACATGGCAGATTGCTTCTAATTGGTGGGCCTAGATCATGTGATGCTTGGGAGTCTGGGGAAATCCAGTATTTGTTTTTCTACAGTTTCCATAGTAGGATAGTCTCCAAACAGCTTGTTCAGGATGACAGGAGGAAAAAAAAAAAAAGAAACAGACAAATGTCCACTATATGAATAGTTATTCTGTATTTCCCAAATTGATACATAACAGGAATTCTTAGGACTTTGTCAAAGGTTAAATGCAAAGCCAGAGGTCTGTAATATTCCTCAGGGAAAGACTTAATTCCACGGCTCCCAGCGGAGATGTTTGTGTCACTCAGCAAAAAATACGCCAGATGGCGCTCTAAGTAGTAATTATACTTCTGCTCTCCCCTAGTTGCGTTGGGTGCATTGTTAGAGCAGAACAGAATCCTTCTAGGAAAAGAAGATCGATGTGGCCAGATTCCAGTTGTTCCTATCATATTTCTCAAATGAGATGGCTTCTCGGGCTGTAGGTGATTCAGGGCTAGAAGGAACATGTGCTACAGGTGTCCAAAGCCTACCATAACAACAAGCAGTGACTCAGTTGCCACCACCTGGGGTAATAAAGAGAAGGCAAGACTGGAGATGGGAACGTTCTCCAAGAGGATGGTGAGCTGGTGGGAATGGAGAAGCAGTCCTCGGGGGAGAGGTCCTAGAGAATCATACTTGTTGGAGGTTTTAATCTATTCATTCTACAGAAGTCTTGATGTGTGTGTCTCTGTGTGTATTATGTTTAAGAGTAACATACATGTAGAGACATGATAAGCTCAGTTAATTATCCTAAAGGGAACATAACCATGAAATCATACCCCAGGTTAAGAAATAGAACTTTGTCAATATCCAGAAGCTCACGTGCCTCCCAAGTGCCATTTCCTTCCCTTCCTCAAAGATAGTCACTAAGAATTCTAATATCCTATTACTTTTCTCTTTTGAACTTTATAAAAATGGAATTGTGGGGTGCCTGTGTGGCTCAGTTGGTTAAGTGACTGCCTTTGGCTCAGGTCATGATCCTGGAGTCCCGGGATCGAGTCCCGCATCAGTCTCCCTGCTCAGCAAGGAGCCTATTTCTCCCTCTGCCCCTTGCCCTGCTTGTGCTGTCTCTCTCTCTTTCAAATAAATCTTTAAAAAAAAATAAAAATGAAATTGTTTGTACATCCTTTTTTGTGTCTAGCTTCTTTGTTCAACATTATGGTTGTGGGATTCATCCGTATTTTTGCATGTAACAGTAGTCTGTTCGTTTGTATTGCTGTCTAGTGTTCCATTATATTCCTATATAAAATTTTATTTATCTATTCCACAGTTCATGGAGTCCAACTTTTGTCCATTGCAAATAATGCCCACTTGAATTTTTTTATGTCTTTGGTATTTACATTTTGGTTAAGCGTATGCTAAGAGTGGAATTTTTGGTCACAAGTGTACTCATGTATAGAACTGCAGTAGATGTTCCAAAAATATTTCCAGAATGGCTGTAACATTTTGCACTCCACCTGCACTGGGTTTAAACTTGGAGGGACATCAGGCGTTTGAAGATGAATGGAAATTTCCATCTTGGATCCTCAAACTTCTTTGGTGGTTAACTGATGTTGGGGAGGAAGAATTCTCTCTTCCATTCGAAGTCCTTCTAGTTGGAGTAAGAATCAAATTGACATTGACATGAGGCAGATTAACAAGAGATAATAAAATTAAATTTTATGTGTATGTAGAATCCACATGGACATGGAAATTCCAAAGACATATGAGTTAGAACTGAGGTGGTAGGGGTCTGGGACTTGAAAGCGAAGGAATGCTGTTCACAGGAAGATCAAAGAGCCAATGTTTGTAAACAAATCCATACTGGGCCCTTCAGAAACAATGTGACATAGAGGACTTTGATCTAACAGTCCTTGCTAGGTTCCTCCTTGATTACCACACCTAGTTCATATCCTAACGAAGTTATCAATAGTGATATCTCTCTTACTGGAGCAAGTCTTCTATCTGAATTAATTTGAGCTGGAAGGTAAAAGCTTTTCCTGAATCTACTGGGTTTTGATTGTAACTCAAAATGATATTCATGCCCAAGTGGCCCATCTTGGGTCTGCCTGCCCTTGGCCCCCTGCGGAGTGTGTGGGCTGAATGTCTGTATAAGAACCTCTCATATTTATTTTTTATTTTTAAATAGATTTTATTATTTATTTGACAGACAGAGATCACAAGTAGACAGAGAAGCAGGCAGAGAGAGAGGGGGAAGCAGGCTCCCGGCCAAAGAGAGAACCCAAAGCGGGGCTCAATCCCAGGACCCTGGGATCATGACCTGAGCCGAAGACAGAGGCTTTAACCCACTGAGCCACCCAGGTGCCCCAAGAACCTCTCATATTTCTTAGCACCAACTAAGTCACTTCCTTCTTTGTGAGATAGTTCCTTCCTTCACCCACACTTTGTTTCTTCCTGAATCACTGCCAAATTCCCAAGTATATAGTCCCCTAAGGGTCAGAATTATAAACTAAGAGTCAATATTTGGTTCAAATCAGGTTCAAAAGCTCTTGAGGAGCACAACCCCTCAACTCACTTGGCCACACCATAAATTTCTTTAGGGGATGTTTATTTTTTTCCTCTAAGGAAATGTTTTTGCATAATTCTCCCTTTTTTTACAGTTTCAAAGCCACGCATTGAAATATGGATTTCAGTTGGAAAATAGCATTTCTTATCATCTTCTACTTGGAGACATCACATAGCCACAGTGAATATGGATACTTCTGTAACTTTTCTTCTTCTTTGTATTTTAAACACAAAATAGAAAAAAATATTGCCTCCTATATGTTTAATATTTTTCCTGTTGAAATGACACAGGAAACCTGACACTAGCTCTTAGCTAATTCAGCTTTTTTGTTTGCCCACCTACAAATAATGCTGCAAATGATGCCATTTGCCTCTGGGCCAATGACCCACTCTGAGAGGGGAACATTCCAAGAATTATGGACTTATCTTCTGTGCCATTTATTTGGTCAGAGTTAATAACACCCATGTTGGAATGCAATGAGACGATGGCTGGACGAGTTGAACTTGAAAAAGGTCAGGGAATCCAAGCTCACGGTGACCAATGGGAGCCCCAGTAGTCTAGGGATGTCTAGCCAACATGAGTCAAGGTCTGGAAATGAAGACACCATCATGGCAGCAAGTAGTCTACCTAAAGGAAGGTTTTTAGCTACATTCGGCCTCTTGTCACCTGCTGATTTGGGGCAGATAATTTTGCCTCTCAAAGTCTCAGTCTCCTTCTCTGTACAAGTGGGGATAATAGTGGTGTCAGCCTCACTGGGTGATTGTGAGAGAGCACTAATGTGAACGAGGTCCCTCAGATGTGCCCAGTGAATAGGAAACACTCCGTACATTCAAGCCATAATTTTTTTTTATTATCTCAAGAAATTACTTATCCTCATAGTTTGAGCCAGACGATATGTGAGAAGCACCTGGTAGACAGCTTGGCCCTGGGAAATGCTAAGTAAATGAGAGCTGTTGTCATCGATACCAAGGAAATGTTAAGGCAGTCACAAAAAATCATACCGAGGGCTATCTTGTAACTGGAAAGGGAGTCACTAAGTAGCAGGAAAGGGAAAATGTGGGATGCCAATAATTGCACAAAAAATATCTCACTTTTTGCAAGTTAATTTATGAAGCACACACACATCCTTAGGAAGACGGGAAGGCTGTTTACCAAAAGAGAGGCCAGATAAGGTGATGGCTCTAGTGACAGATTCTGAGGCCATGTGTCCTGGTTTTGGCTCTCATGTTGCCATTCAGAGTCAGGTCACCCTGGCGAATTATTTTATGTCTCTGGGCCTCCACTTCCTCATCTGTTAAATCATTGTTGGGTTTACTTTGACCACGTTAGAGAAGTTAATATGTATAAAGGGCTCAGACTACTCCCTGAAAGTATCAACTATGTGTTTGTTTGAGGGGGAGCAAGAGGGAGGGAGAACGCCCCAGCAGGGGGGAGGGGCAGAGGGAGAAGCAGACTCCGCGCTGAGCAGGGAGCCCAACAATGTGGGGCTTGACCCCAGGACCCTGAGATCATAACCTGAGCCAAAGGCAGATGCTTCACCAACTGAGCCACCCAGGTGCCCCCATAAAAGATGTCTATTTTAAAAACTAAAAAACTAAGATTGAAATTAGATGCAGCCATGTTTCTCAAACTTTCCTTCCTGTTTCTTTTTAAGGAAGCTTTGGAGGCCCCCCTCCCTAAGTGACGTTTCTCCATGAAACTGTAGTGCCACAGGTACATTGGATCTCCGTTTACGTACTGTGTTTATACCTGTGCTGCAGGCACAAAAACTGAGTTTCTCTTCTCCCTCCAAGAAGTAAGTTTGCTGGGTGGGGAGAGTGACAGCATCCTCATTGAGCACACGTTAATTAAAAGAAATAAGCAAATATTGATGGCCAAGGAAGAAAAACCTGGGGTAAAAAACGTAGTAGGTCAAAACCCTGGTAGCAGGGATTCAGACCCGTGCGTGAATGTGTTCCTATTCCATGGGTTATATACTATAAGGTCTTTTTTAGGTTTTATGCCTAGAATAGAAATGATCAGTCAGTTCTGGACCAAAAATGGACTATGGAGAAATGAGTATCATCATTGAGAGGGTAGGGTCATTAAAGTCAGAAATAGTATTTGTTATACAGCTTTATTACTTAAAAAAAAAAATTATTCATTTGAAAGAGAGAGAGAATGAGCATGAATGGGGCAGGGGGAGGGACAAGCAGACTTCCCACTGAGCAGGGAGCCTGATCCCCGGGCTCCAAGGTCATGACCTGACTCCAAGGTCATGATCTGAGCCAAAGGCAGACACTTAACAGACAGAGCCACCCAGGCGTTGCACAACTTCATTAATTTTATGTGAAGAAGTCTTAGAATCTCAAACTCAAATGGATTTATTTATCCGTTCTTAATATTTTATTTATTTTTTTTGAAGTAGGCTCCTCACTCAGTGTGGGGTTCAAGCTCATGACCTCAAGATCCAGAGTCACGTGCTTTACCAACAAGCCAGCCAGGCGCCTCACAAACCGCATTCATCTACAAGTCCAACGCTGCCTTTGGAGCTGGATAAATGCTTCCTGTCCAAGCTTCTAGATCAGAAAGATAAAAAATCACAAGTGGCCATGGACACCAGCTTCAGAATCATCTGGAATGTTTATCAACATGTCGTTCCCCGGGTCCTCACATATCTGGTGTGAGTGTGAGGAATTAACATTTTAGCAAGCTGTCAAGATTTTTGTAGGCACGTTATGGAATAATGACAAGGAGGAGGCTAATCACCCTAGCTCATTTGCCTAGAGCCACGTGTGCCGAGACCCCAAGGGTTCTGGTACATCCCAGGAGAGGGAGAAAGCCCAGGGAACTTGAGCAATCTTGGATTTCTTCAAAGCCTCGGACAGTGGGCTCCACCCACTTACAATCTGATTGAAAAAGTAAAGATGTAGATGTTTCTTATATTCTAAATGGCCCGTGGAATGCCTATGCATCTGTTTCATTAGTTGGTTTAAGCCGTGCACCACACAGCTGACTCATAACATGATTGTGAGAGTAAATGCAAACTGGGAAAAGGGGAAGAGAGGCTGAGAACATAGACAAAAACTCCCATCAGGCAGCATGCTGAGAACCTTCCAGAATGGTTGTCCCCGAATGCTATGCTATGGTTTTTCAGCCTTTTAGAGGTGCCATTCTTCATGCTTTCAAAGCAATATTAAAATGGCAACATAATGGAATGTTTCAGGTTCACTAGTTTTGGTGGATTCATGATTGACAGGGAGAAAGAAGGAATGCCTTGAATTAAAAGAATGATACGTGAGATGATGACCTTGGGACCCTGCCTTATTCTATGAGAAATGGTTGGCCAAAAAGCTCTGGGCTTTACCAAGGACTGGGGGGAATAGGTCAATCTCTAAACAGGAAAGCTCAGAATCTGGGCCCACCACCAGTCTGACAGGCCTGACCTTAACAACAGCTGAATTAAAAAAAAAAAAAAAAACAGAAAGTCCAGAAAGCAACCCTTTATTAGGACATAGAACAAAACAAACAAAACTCCAGAAGAAATTGAGATTGCATTTCATAACCTCAGAAGAGAACATAATAGGTTGAACATTAAGGCCCCACGAGAAAGTAGACATAACTTCTCTCTTTGTCAAGCCCCAAAAGGCACCAAGAGCGATGGAAAATTGCAGTTCGAAGTGTAAATAAAGTAGGTAATGTCTTCTGCCCCAGGACCAAGTAGTAAACCCACACCCTAAAGAGTATAGCTTGTCTCCCATTGTTTTTATTTAAAAACTGGTTTTACTGCAAAATGGCAAAAGCCTTATAATTTAATTCTACCAGCAGGTTCCCCCGTCCCTGGAGGAATAGTGGACGGTTTGCCAAAGTAGGTGGTTATATCCCATAACAGTCATCCAACATAACAGATTCATCAGTGATATAGTGACTTTTTAGCTTCTTTTCTGCTTTTACCAAGAAATAAAAATAAAATCTCATCTCAGATATGTGAAGTTATCTAGAAAATCACAGCATTCCAATTACGGTGGGAGCATGGTATTTACTCTTGATGTTTCCATTACAGCACATGATAATAACTGATTCTGGGAATACATTATGGAGGGTGACACAGAAGTAGAAGCAGCCGAGGAATTAAATGTGGTGTAAGTGTTAAGCAATGAAGTGACCTACTTCAAATTTAAACTTAAAATGTCAATTTTTTTTTTTTTTTTAATTTTCAGGGATGGCTGACCCCATTTCCTTTCCCATTATCATAAACCTCTTTCTGGAAAATTCAAGACTGATTTCAAATTTAACAAGATTTTTTTTAAGTCTTGGAGGAAGGACCCTATCTTAGTACGGAACAACAATTAATGCGATTTGGCCTCAGAATCCGGGACTTTATTTTAAGCGAACAAGCGACCTAAAAAGCTTTCACAAGCAGGAGAATTGTAGAAAGAGATGGTGGGACTCCAATGCATAACACTCAGAAACACAAACATTCTGGTGAGCAAAAGTGCTTATTTGATTGGATAGCCATTGTTCACCTTTAAAGGTGCTAAAATGAAAAGAAAAAGTTGTTATGTTATTTAAAGAAGAAATAACCCTATACAGTGAAGCTGGAAACGTGCATGCCTTCCTTGATCTGGGATTCCGAATATCACTCATCTGTAGCTTCTACACAACTCCAGCATACTACATCAGCTAGAGCCCAGTAAGGAAAACCATACACAGGACACCCCGGCTAACAGGTCAATCAGGGAATAAGGTAAATGTCTTTGGTTTAAGTTGATTGGCCAGGGGTGACGATTTGACCTTGTTTAAAACTATGATATTAGCACAGATTCTTGGCAGTTGGCTATGGGGTGGCTGGAAATGCCTCCTTTTTGGTAAAATGGAGCATTTACAGGAACAGGAAAGTTCTCTCAGTTTTGGTTTCCTGATGCGACATTCTGGGCAAGTGTGGCCCATCTTGGGCATAGAAGTTTGTTTCAACAATGCATTTTCAACAAAATGCCCCTTATTTCTACCTCCTACCTCCTCTTCTCTCTGTCCCCACTGCTGCTCTCCTGACTTCCGCACGATTATCTCCGTAGCCTCTTAACTGGTCTTTCTGTTTTTTCTCCTGCCTGCCTCAAATCCACTTTCCACACAATGGCTAGAGCAATGGCTTTATTATTTTATTTTATTTTATTTTTAAAGATTTTATTTATTTATTTATGGGAGAGGGAGAGAGAAAGAACGAGCACAAGAGCGCGGGGTGAGGGGCAGGGAGAAGCAGACTCCTGACGGAGCAGGGAGCCCGACCTGGGGCTTCATCCCAGGACCCTGAGATCATGACCTGAGCTGAAGACAGACGCTTAAAGGACTGAGCCACCCAGGCGCCCATTTCATTTTAAGTTAAACAACACAGTTGTTCAGTAGAAGCATTCCCCATGCGGTATTTCAGAAATTTATCTAAAATTCAAATTTAACTAAACATCCTGTATTTTGTTTGCTATATCTGGGAGTCCTATCTGCGGGCCAAATTGTCGCTGTTTGAGACTCACTGCCCTGGGGTGTTTTTACCAACTGCAATGAGTCAATTGCCTTTTTATTGGTTTGTTTTCCAGGTTCAACCCTACATCCAAAAAGTTCATCTACCATAATTATATGAGTATTGTGCCTTTAGAACCAGATTGTCGGGAAGGAAAAAGAATCTTTCCCCTACCCTTCTAGGTTCTGTGGCTGGAACCCTCGTCACAAAAGACGGATGAACAAGAGAAAAACAAACCGCAGGTAATAACGTGTGTACCTCATGTGTACACAAAGGAGACCCAGGAAAACTGAGTAAAATCCCTTGAAATGGCCCAAACCAACATTTTAACCCTCATCTCCAGCTGAAGAGAATGGAAGATGGAGGAGGGGCAGTTACGGGACGCTACCAGGAAAAGCACAATAAACAGCATCAGTTGTCCTACAGATTTAAGTCATTACTTTCTCCATTATTCGGAGAATTAATCTTCAATGGAGATTTAGAATCAACCTCCTCTTCCCCAGGGAGGCACCTTAGTAACTGGGAAATTTCTTTTATATATGTAAATGTCCTTTACAAAAAAGTAACATCTCCTCTGTTTTCAGAGATTCTCTTGTGTGTCTGAAGGTTTTCAGAAACAACCGTATCTCAGAAACAACCGTATCAAAACAATCCTTATGTCCAAGAGGCATATGTTAGGGTGGTGTATTTTGCTACTTTTCTAGATGAAGTCAAGAGAGAGACACGGAATCCAATTAGGTGAGTTTTGGTCCTGACGGGAAGTGGAAGAATCCTCTGGATCAGGGGGGAAGGAGCTTGGAGAAGGAAGCCAGCAGCAGCCTTAGAGAGGCAGGGATGGCGAAGAGTTCTGGAGCCAGTAATTTGTTGAAAGAGGTTATAAAGAAGCTGAAAGGGGTTATAGAAGACTTGCGTAAGAACGTGAAGCACCCAGTGGAAAAAACGTTAATGTTTACGTCAAAGGGAAAGATACTCAAATGTCTTATGTGTTTTAAGAAATTCAAAATCAAACCAAGCCAAAAGGAAAGTCAGCTGCTACGTTGGTGGTTACTGCAGATTCCCATCCTCAACAGAAGAATTCGTTAATTCTTAACTCCTGGGAGGTTGGTCCGAAAGCCAAGTCCAAGGTAAAGTATGTAATTCTTGTTATAAAACTCATAAAAATAGCTCATGATGTCCATCAGGGGAGTAGGAAGAAGTTCCCTGAATATATGTAGGCTCAGGTCTTGGATCGTGGCCCCTTATTCTTGGCCACTGAAGAAACTTCAGAGACTGGAAAAATCACATCAGTTTGATTGGGATGGTTGAAACTGTTTTTTTCATGGGTATGTGTGGATTTTCTAATTCTGGAAAATTTCCACACTTCGCTGTGATTGTGTTCAGAGATAATGTGTGAATGGTTGGCATTATGTTTATTATATAAAATGTTTAGAATGTTGAAGAGATTTGCCGTATTACCGTGTTTTACCAAGTGGCCTAGTGATTCCGTTTAAAACATGTAATGCGGCAATTGATTTCAGACTTACAATGTTAAAATTGAATATTATAAAAGAATTTGGCTGAATTTATATTAGAATTTTTAAGACAACTAATATTTATTATGTTAATAAGTTTATTAGATATATGAGACCATTTCGCTAGGTAAGTATTACTTGTTAGGTTCAGAATTAAAGTACTTATTAAAGAAAATTAAATATAGTGATATTATAAGTATAATTTAAACATTGAAGGATAATTTAATTACCTAGGATATAAATGGGACTGAAATCTTCAAAGATCTGAGTTTTTTCAACTTGAATTGCTCAAGCTTTATTCAAAATGCCCGTGCAAGTGAACACATTTATGTCTATAAAATAATATAGCTTAAAAACTTCATCTATTATTTAATTTATTACTTTAATTTATTTATATTAATCAGGACCATCAAGGAGAAACAAATGACTTTATCCATGCTTAAGGACAGCAAGTAATCCAGGACTCCTGGGTGGCTTAGTCATTAAGTGTCTGCCTTCAGTTGTGTCGTGATCCTGGGGTCCTGGGATTGAGTCTCGCATTGGGCTCTTTGCTCAGCAGGGAGCCTGCTTCTCCCTCTCCCATCCACCTGCTTGTGTTCCCCCTCACTGCGTCTCTCTCTGTCAAGTAAATAAATAAAATCTTAAAAAAAAAAAAAGATAGCAAAATTCCATAATGACAGTTTAGAAGATTATTATTATATTCCTCCCCCTTTTTTTGAGCAGGGTGGGGAAGCAGAGGGAGATAGAGGTGATCTTGGGGCACCAGGGTGGCTCAGTGGGTTAAAGCCTCTGCTTTCAGCTCAGGTCATGATCCCAGGGTCCTGGGTTCGAGCCCCGCATCAGGCTCTCTGCTTGTTGGGGGGCCTGCTTCCGCCTCTCTCTCTATGCCTGCCTCTCTGCCTACTTGTGATCTCTGTCAAATAAATAAATAAAATCTTAAAAAAAGAAAAAAAAAAAAAGGAGATGATCTTGAGCAAATCCGTGCTGAGTGTGGAGTCTGACAGTGGGCTCCATCTCGGGACCCTGAGACCATGCCCTGAGCCAAAATCAAGAGTCGGCTGCCTAACAGACTGAGCCACTCAGGTGCCCCTTCAGGATTATTTTTCATGAAAGTCAAGCCCGGGGTAGATATACATGGTTCTAACAAGCAAGTCTGCTCATCCCTAGCCTTTCTCAATAGCCACTGAAAACCAGATTTCAATTAGGAAATGTCTTAACTACCATGCCCTATTTTGAACCCCAAGTCCTTCCTGTGAGGCTGGGAACTTCCCTTTCCCCTGGACTTTGCTCCCTTCTCTCCACATATCACTACTGGCAGAGCAAATGTGACTCAGAAACCGGTTCCTCGGGCATGTAACTTTAGATGATGCACACTTAGGTCATTGCGCTGTAAACCAATGCCCGTGTTGCGTTGGGCTGGGCTCTCTAGTAGGTGTGTTGCTGCCTGTGTTATTGGAAGAGCATTCTACAAGTGTGGGAAGAAAGGACGTGCCACCAGCCTCAGCTTCTAGGGACTTTTCTCTTGGCAGGGAAGGATTTTATGTTAATCAGAAATACTTTCAGAAGATTCAAGAAACGGTAAGGGCGACGCCAATCTGCGAAGGGCCGGCATGGGAATCCTATACTCTGAGGTATGTGATCTTTCTGGAAGTAAGATTCCAAAGGTGTTGAAAACTGCTCTTGCCTTTCAAATGTAATTTCCTGCTCCCATAAAAATGTGCCTTTTTCTTGTTTAGCTTTCTGTGAGTGTTAAGCCCAAACAAAGAGCTGTGTATTCATCTTTTTGATATATTTAAAATTTTAAAGCCAATTATTTTGCAATTCTAAAACTCTATCCACGTCCAAGGAGAGAGCAATACGCTATCTATGTCACGATGTCTAGATGTTTGTGGGGGTAATTTGGATCTTGCAGGAACTTCTGAAAATGGAGTTAATGGAGTCGTGTTTTCTGATGTCAAACTTCCAGTGGAAAAATGAAAATTGTATCCAACTGGATTTTCTAAACATACAAAAATAGACCGGCTCCTTTATGGAACCACACGGACAGAGCGACACCTTTCAGCTTGACATTTGAAAGAAATTCACTAGCAGCAATTATAAATAGAGATTATCCTTGTATAAAAGAGGATAAATGCAGAATATATTTGTGATACTTTGAGTTTTTTCTTTTCCCATCTGATCAATCCAAAAAATGTTTTCCGCTGTATTGAAAGTAACCTATTAGAATCAAATAAATTTGTAATAATGTGTCAAAGGAGTACAAGTAATGTATACACAAGAGTGTAAGGGATAATGATGTTATTATGCACAATTTACTCCCTTTCCTCTCTAACACAATTAACCGGTTATTCTGCATTTCATCACAAATGCTCAACGCAACCTCCTTGGGTGGTTCTCCTCCTCGTATTAAAGACAGTTTCTCTGCATTTGCAATTGTTTCTAATACCTGTCCGGTGTGGTTGCGTGTCTGTGCATGTCTTTCTATAGTCAGTATACTCGTTGATCAGTTTAAAATTCCGGGCGTCTTGCTCAGTGATTCTAGTTTGGTGAAGAGATCATATATATGAAACCGACAATTACTACCCCAGCCCAGACAGTCCATTTCACGCACTCAGTCTGTAGTAGGGTCGGGAAACAGCTTTTGGGGGAGCATCCCAGGTGACTCTCCCATAGGTGATTGGTTTGCCACCCATGGGAGAGAAGCATTGCTATGAGGCTTGGGCTTTTCAAATTTTAATATGAGTACAGATCACCTAGATCTTGTTCAACTGCAGATTTTTTTTTCTGTAGATCTGGGTGGGGCCGAAGATTATGCATCTCCATTCGTCAAAGCTTATGTTGTTGGTCCCTGGACCACACTTGGCAGACCACACTTGGAGTAGCCAGGTTCGATCTAGGTCCTGAGAATAATTATGTTTAAAAAAAAAAAATGTCTCTGCGCAGTACAATTGTTTGTTGATGGGGTGTTGATTTGGCAAGTAGTTGAATAAGTCAAGGCAAGGTAAGATATGTTGAATTGTTTTTGTTTTGTTTTAAGATTTTATTTATTTGATAGAGAGTGACACAGAGAGAAAGGGAGCACAAGCAGGGGGCATGGGAGAGGGAGAAGCAGGCTTCCCACTGAGCGACACTGGGGGTGGGGGGGCTCAATCCCAGGACCCTGGGATCATGACTTGAGCTGAAGGCAGACACCTAACAACTGAGCCACCCAGGCGCCCCTGCTGAATTGTTTTTAAGTATTGCTGGGGAAAAGAAAATTTTCTTCTACTCTTCAAAATTTCTTCTGACTCGTCTAAGAACTAAATTGACCTTAGACAGATTAACAGAAGAAAATCAAATTTTATTTTGTATATATGGGAACCCTACCAACCTGAGAGTTCAAGGACAGAAAGGTAAAAGGAGGTACATATGCCATCCTGAACTGAGGCATGCAGTAGGACCCAGGATTCAATGGAGAGAAGGCCATTCACAGGTGAAAAGGAGAACAGATGTTTAACCATGAGATGTGTGCTCTGCTTTACTAATGGTCCCTCAGATAACATTTATTTCTGGAAAAACTCATTCTGGGAGAGACCCCTAATTTAATTTCTTCTCAGTAGTTCAGGGAAGGGCAAAATTTTCTTTTGAGCCTGCTGGATCTTGATTGCCTCTAGCTCAAAAGACTTCACATGCTAAAAGTGGGGAGACTTACCCTGAACCCCTTCAGTATCTATGAGACTATCCCCAGAAGTGGAATCAGTGTTTCACTTTCCAAATATATGGAGGACAAAGCGACTTGGAATTTACTGTACTTAAAGACAGATCCAACAACCACACACACACAAACCCACATGTATGCATGCACCCCTAAAAATCCCTAACATACCTAGAAGATCAAAGATAATTATTCAAAGCTCATAATTAATATTGAACCAAAGGTAAACTAAGGTAGTGTTGAATTAGATGTTTTAGCCATGCCAATCCATGGCATGTGGATTCTAGAACCTTCCATCTGATTGTGCACACTTGTCCACTAACTCCAGCATCAGTGACGTGAAACACATGATCCCTGGGAAGTCCACCGTTTCCAGAAAGAAGGCAGTTGACTATCATTTTGGCAAATAGTTTCTCAACTTGCAGAATTCCCCCTTGATATCAACTCTTTTTTTCCCCTTAAGGTAAAAGTGGCCACCACTGAGGATTGTAAAGTCATTAGTAGGACTAGCTCTAGTGGCAGGTTTGTACTGGGAGTAAGTGTTAAATCTTCTCCAGTGTCAGCTGGGCCCAGGATGCTGTTTGTGGAGTGGAGGTGTCTGTTCCGACATCTCGTTCCGTCTCATTCCTCCCCCATGGCTGATATCGGGAGACCCTCAGCCGGTATGAGCACACTCTCCCTGGGCTCTGCTGTGGGGACTGCGGCGTGTTTGCTGGCTTTAGATAGAGGGATGGGGCCCAGGGCAGTGGGTTCTAGAGCTGCGCCGATTCTGCCCAAGGTTTTAAAGATACTCAGTGTCCCCAAATGTCACCTAAACTAACACTGCATGTTACTCCATGCCCAGGACTGGAACAATCCGGCCTGAGCAATGGATGTAAGCTCTGAGGAGAAGTGGGTCCTTTTATTTTTTTTAATTAAAAAAAAATTTTTTTTTAAGATTTTATTTATTTATTTGACAGAGATCACAAGTAGGCAGAGAGGCAGGAAGAGAGAGAGAGGAAGGGAAGAGAGCCTGATGCGGGGCTCCATCCCCGGACCCTGAGATCATGACCTGAGCCGAAGGCAGACGCTTAACCACTGAGCCACCCAGGTGCCCCCTTTTATTTTTTAAAAAATATTTTATTTATTTATTTGACACAGAGAGAGATCACAAGTAGGCAGAGAGAAAGGGGAAGGAAGGTTCTATGCTGAGCAGAGAGCCTGACGTGGGGCTTGATCCCAGTATCCTGAGGTCATGACCTAAGCTGAAAGCAGAGCGTTAACCCACTGGGTCCTTTTAGCTCAGAAGAAAGCTTAGCTTGCTTTCTGTAAGCGGCAACTGCAGTTGTGTGTGGGGGTTACCTCTGAAAGGAAACAACACAAAACAGCCTTACTGTCTGGTGTCTTGAGGCAGAAGGTCTGCGGTGGCCCCTCTGTGAGACTCTTCCATCTCTGATTTCAAAGAAGGTGTGACACTCTGGAGTAATCCCTCAAATACATAAACGTAACCGACCCATCTGTATGTCCCAGTCTCTCTTCTGCCCTCAGCCAACAGCTCTGCATTGCCTGAGTGTAAAGCATGGGAACCACTAAATTAAGAACAGGGCAAGAGCCCCCCAGGCCTGCCTTTTCCTTGGTCCTAGACTGCCTCAAAGTACCTTTTCAAAACAATTTTAGGGGCGCCTGGGTGGCTCAATGGGTTAAGCCTCTGCCTTCGGCTCAGGTCATAATCTCGGGGTCCTGGGATCGAGCCCCACATTGGGCTCTCTACTCAGCAGGGAGCCTGCTTTCCCCCCTTTCTCTGCCTGCTTCTCTGCCTAATTGTGATCTCTCTGACAAATAAATAAATAAAATCTTTAAAAAAAAGACAATTTTAATTCCAGTATTATATTAGCTTCAGGTGTGCAGCATAGCGGTTCAGCAATTGTCCACATTGTTCAGTGCTCATCCTGATAACTGTGCTCGTCATGGGGCATCTGTTAAAAAAAAAAAAAAAAAAAGACTTTTGGTAGAGTTCAACTCCCCAGTTTGAGTGTGGGAAGCTCTTCTACACTGGGGAGGTAAGGTTGTCATTTTTTTCCCTAGAGGGGAGGAAAAATTCTTTGTCCCTCTACTCATTTTCGGTTGATTGGCTGGAGCCCTGCAAATCTGACAACTGAAATCATAACAAAAGAAAAAGAAACAGAAGTTTATTGGTGTGGGCCTTGTCCATATCCATGGGAGCACCCCGCGGTGAGAAACTCCCAGCTACTCTGACAGCATCTCAACCAAGGGACCATACATTTCTAGAGAAGCAATCAGACCCAGGAGAGACTGAGACTTTGAGTTTGTAGGGTAGCAGACCGTGGAGGACAAATATATGGTGGAGCTAATGGACTGGGGCTGCTCAGTCCATTATTATGCTGAGTCCTTTGGTGACTTCTCTGAGCTGACAAGGGGGACTTTTGTCCTTCCTGGCAGAGAGCGGAGGGGAAGCTCCTTTATAAATTTATGTCAGGCTTTTAGCTGAATGGGAGGAAGGTAGAGCTTTCCTTATAGCTGCTTCCTCTCAGTCGACTTTAGCACAAAATAATTATTATGCCAGAGGTATATTTTGGGATATACACACACACGCACACACAGAGAGTGAGAGAGAGAGAGAGGGAGGAATAATTGACATAACATTATATTAGTTTCAAATGCTTCAATAGTTTCAAATACACAATGACTCTGTATTTGTCTGTGATCATCACAGTAGGTTCCGTTAATATCCATCGCCACAGAAAGTTGCACAGTTTTTTCCTTGTGATGAGAACTTTCAAGATCCACTCCCTTACCTACTTCCAAATACACGGTACAGAATTAACTACAGTCACCACGCTGTACGGGACATCCCGATGATTTATTCGTTTTATAACTGGAAATTTGTACCTTTTCACTCTTTTCACCAATTCAACACATTTCACCTTCCCCACCCGCCCCACCCCAGGCAACTGCCGATCTGTTTTCGTGTGCTGGATTTTTTTTGTTTTTGTTTGTGTGGGTTTTATTTTGCTGCTGTCGGTGTTGCTTACATGCCACATATAAATGAGGTCATATGATATTTGCTTTTCTGTATCGCATTTACTTCGTTTAGCCGAATGCCCTGGAGGTCCATCCATGTTGCAAATGACAAGGTTTCATTCCTTTTTATGGCTGAGTAATATTCCTTGCCATGTATATGCCACACCTTTGTCCATTCATCCACCCGTGGACACTGGGGATGTTCCTGAAGTATTTTTAAGAAAGAAGGAGAGCATAAGGAAGCATTCCCGGATTGTGCTAACATCTGCAACAGAGGATAGTTTTAGAGCTCTCTAATCCAGAGAACCTGGATTAGAATGATCTATCCATGCTGGGAAGGCTGGATGCTGAAACAGGGCTGACTCAAGTAAGCCCTTATCAAATGTATTTGTTCACACTCTTTACAACCACAGCAAACATTTAATTAGGGCTTGTTACATATGTGGTCATGTTCTAAGCACTTCATGTGCATTAATGATTTAATACTCAGAACAACCATATAAGAGAATCACTATTATTATCTTCAGTTTACAAATGAAAAAAATTGAGGTAAAGAGAGTTTAAGCAACTTGACCAGAGTAATGCAGCTAAACGTACTTTCTGGCCGGAGATCGGGGGCTGCGAGAGGAGACCTGTGTTTGTCTACTCAAGGGAATTATGCTTACCCCACTGAGGAACAAGCAAAGCTCTGTGTCTGCTTGCTTTCTCGAGAGGGACACATGCTTCCTCCATGAATGTGTTGATCTTAACTGCCCTGCTCTCTGCCAGTGTGCTTTCCCACTCGGATACACTGTTGCCTGTTTCTCGGAGGAAAAAGAATAGGGAACCCTGAATCCAGGTTCCAGAGAGCTGCCTTCTACCCCTATCCAGCAGACAAGCACTGCCCTGCGCAGTACTCCAAAAATTAGAAAGAAGGAAGATGTGTAGGAACTCAACTCAAAGAGGTCAGGAATTCATGCTTTAGAGAACTGTAGAACATTCTGTAGACTCTTGGCCCTGTCAGCTGGGGAAAAGGCCCCAAAAGAAATGAAAGTCATATCAGAATGATGTATCTCTTTAAACCTAGAAAAGTCTAATGATAAAGAGATCTATGAGCAGAAGGACTCACAGACACATACCCACCCCCACCCCCACCATTAATGTTAATCTTTTGGGCATGGGCCTGCTTGTCAGCGAGGCAGATGTTACTATAGAAAAAGGCACATGGCAAGTAGGAGAAAGACTGTATTGATGTATAATGTCCACAGAGCAGTAGAGGTTAAACAGGGCTTTTGGGGAGAGCTGGTAGAGTCGAGGGGAAGAACTCAGGGAGACAGGAAGAGAGTTGTGGGCGATGGGAAGGCTGTTGGACCAAACGTCAAGAAAATGTAGAATTTATACTGACCACGCTGGGAACCCTGTGGGACTTTATAAAATGAGAGCAGGGTGAGATCTGGTTTAGCGTCGAGTCATTTCGTGATACGAGAAACAGAAAGGCAGAGATAGTAGAAACAAGATGCCTCCTTCACGATCTTACCAGCTCTCTCTACTTTGTGTGTTGAACCCCTACTACTGGCACCATGTATTCAAAAAAGAAAAAAAACAAAGCACTACTCTAATAGGTTTCTTAATTCTTTCCTTAAAGAAGTATTTTACAAACGATAATGTACCAAGTCACATTTTTAAGAGGAAATGATTACTTGAATGTAGGAACAGGAACCAGGACCAAAAATCTGTAAATATTTCTTCCTTTGATCACTCATCCATTTATGGAATCCACAATATTTGCTGATCACACATTCCAGGCCCACGCTGCTCCTGGTAGATAGTGATAAGTAAATAGAAGTGGACCCTGACCTCTTGGAGTTACCAGTTTCAAAAATGAATATATGCGGGGCGCCTGGGTGGCTCAGTGGGTTAAAGCCTCTGCCTTTGGCTCAGGTCATGATCTCAGGGTTCTGGGATCAAGCGCTGCATCAGTCTCTCTGCTTGGCAGGGAGCCTGCTTCCTCCTCCCTCTCTCTCTGCCTACTCTCTGTCAAATACGTAAATAAAATCTTTAAAAAAATGAATATACACTTGAAAAAAATAAGTATAAATAATTTAAAGTGGCATTGAGGAAGCATCAGGCTGATGAGAGGATATATGGGACAGGGCGGGGGCGGTGGTTGCACGTATGATCTTTCACCCGAGGCTCCTCTTAGATAGTTGATACTGGAGCTGAGCACTGAGGAATGAGCACCAGCCTTGGGAGCTTGGAGCGAGTCCCAGACAGGGGACAGATATGTGGGGAACTGGAAGCATGGACGGTTGAGCCTGTCAGAGTGATGGACGGAGGGTATACGAAGGTGTGCTGGTGACAGCGGCTTGTCCAGGTGCTGGCAACAAGGCTCACTGTCTATATGGAATTTAGAGACTCACAAATCTGACTAGAGGTTGTTTTGCTTCGTGGTATCACCCGTGCTCCAGTCATTCTAGCTTAGTCCTCTTCTCCCTTGGGTAGCCATTGTTTGCCAGAAGGTCCGCGTGTTCAAGAGGCTGTGAGGCCAGGCGCCTGGGTGGCTCAGTGGGTTAAAGCCTCTGCCTTCGGCTTAGGTCATGATCCCGGGGTCCTGGGATTGAGCCCCACATCAGGCTCTCTGCTCAGCAGGGAGTCTGCTTCCCTTCCTCTCTCTCTGCCTGCCTCTCTGCCTACTTATGACCTCTGTCTGTCAAATAAATAATAAATAAATAAATAATAAATAATAAATAAATAAATAATAAATAATAAATAGATAAATAATAAATAAATAAATAAAATCTTAAAAAAAAGAAAGAAAAAGAGGCTGTGAGACTGAGGTTCTTGCTTCCTCCAGGCTCTGCACTCACCTGTTGGGTGGTCTGAGGCAGGAGGGAGATATCTGGGCTTCTGATCGGCTCCATCCTGGCAACTAGAAGGCGCCCTTTCTCTTCCTCCTGCTTTCTCCTGGTCGTCATCACTGACCTCAGAGCTTCTAGGGTCTGAAGTCAGCAGGGAGGCTCCTCTGGCCTCCCAGCAGCGAAGGCAACGTATTCCCAAGCGGACCTTGTAGGAGAAAGAATACGAAACAGATAAATGTGTGCCCTGCCTCTGTGTCTCCTCATTGCTACAATTCCCCACAATCCAAGCACTTCTGGGACCTTCCTTCATGTTCCATAAAGGCTCCATGGGGCTAAGCAAACCTAAAAACAAAACAAAACCCTGTGCCTTTTAATTGACCCGGAAGAAAGAACTTACCAAGAAATTTCCAAATCCCAATGTGCATGAGTCATCGGAAAGAACGGCCAGTGATTAATTGTACCAATAAAATGAAGCCTTTGAGATCATTCCCTAGGATTGCTTAATCTGAAGGGGAAGAACATGTCTTCTTTTGTTTTCTGAGAAGACTTTTCTTGAGTGCATCAGAATTACCCGAATCATTTTGCTTCAAAAAGCACAAATCCTCCTCAGATCTTTGGCTGTGAGAATGGAGAGAAGAGTACCAAGGGTCAGAATCATCACGACAGTGTTCCAGGTTCTCCACGGGCTTCCCCTTTACTGAGACTTCTCCCAAGTTCCAGAAGCTTCAGAGGTGAACAGAATCCATAATAACACTTCCCTCAGCCTCAGGGAACAGCCTCTTCCTCTTTCTGGGCCTTAGATTTCCCCTGGACTTCCCTCCTGTCCTTGTCCGTGCTTTCGTGACCCCGAGCTGCCCCCTGGTGGACACTGGGAGTTCTCAACAGCATAGAGCCTTTTCTGGGGTTCACTCAACTCCTACACCTCTTTTTGTGGGGGGGACCCACGGAAACTCTGTGGCTGGGATATAGGAAGCTTCAGAAAAATTAAAAGATAAGGTTGGGTTGATGTGTTAAGTACGATCCCCCGAGTGGGGTTAAGAAAGCCCTGAGAGTCACTGGGTGTCTTTTTTTTTTTAAATTAAAGATTTTATTTATTTGGCAGAGCAGCAGGTGGCGGGGGCAGGGAAGCAGGTTCCCTGCTGAGCAGAGAGTCCGATGCGGGGCTGGATCCCAGGACCCTGGGATCATGACCTGAGCCGAAGGCAGAGGCTTTAACCCACTGAGCCACCCAGATGCCCCTGGCACTGAGTGTCTTAACACTTAATACTGCTGTATTTAGCTCCATTTTTTTGGTTATTTAAATTTAGGTGACAGGGCATCTCCCTGGGAAGTTTCTGTGCAGTGTTTGTGCTTAAAAAGAACTAGCTCTCTGGGGCGTCTGGGTGGTTCAGTCGGTCAAGTGTCCCACTCTTGATTTCAGCCCAGGTCATGATCTCAGGGTTGTGGGATCAAGCCCTGCTTTGGGCTCTGTGCTCAGTGGGGAGTCTGCTTGAGATTCTCTGCCTCTCCCCCACCCCTTTGCCTCTCTCCCCGCTCACATTCTCTTTCTCTAAAATAAAAAAATCTTTTTTTTTTTTTTTTAAAGAAAAAAAGACTACGTGTTGACCTTACTGTTGATGCGGAGGAGGCATTGGTTGGGGAAAGACTTGCAGTCTGGGGTGTGACAGTCATAGGGTGTGACAACACGAAGCAACTTTTACTTTATTCCTTTGCTTTGTGACTGAGGACACAGAGACACATGAGGGGAAAATATTTGTCCGCGGTCACCAAGGAGTTAGGAGCAGAATGGCAAGGACAAGCCAGTTTGCATCCTTTCAAGGGCTCTAGTCACTTCTGTGTTGGCCAGACAGAAAATCCGGGGACACTGCTAAGCCCAGCTGGTGACAGTTCTAGTCAAGGGATGACTTCAGGGTAGAAAAGTGAGTTGTATGATTGTGCTTTTCTACTGCCTACTGCATTTCAGACCCCTGTATGGTGCTCGTTTCCTTTTGGGGTACAGAAGCTCGCCTCTTCCCTGCTCCCCAGCTGACTTTCCTTTGGGGTGTTTCTTTCATGAGTGGGGCCTTGCGTTTAAAAGCATTTTACTTTTAAAAGCTCACCGGTTGGGTGCCTGGGGGGAGCTCAGTTGGTTAAGCAGCTGCCTTCGACTCGGGTCTTGATCCTGGAGTCACAGGATCGAGTCTCGCTTCGGGCTCCCTGCTTGGTGGCGAGTCTGCTTCTTCCTCTGACCCTCCCCCTTCTCAAGCTCTCTCTCTCTCAAAGAAAAAAAAAAAAGCTCACAGGTTGTGGCGTTTGGCCAGGTTGGAACCTGAACTGATTAGCCAATGACCCTGCGGTCCGCCCCAGCTGGCGCTGAGTAACCCGAATCCGTGCTTCTTGAACTCTTGAACTGTTGAGGCTGTGCGCGGGCGCGCATGCGCACACCGTCTTCCCAGCTGGTAAATACGTTTCACGGGGTGCAGACACGCGTTTTATTCTCCTCCCTGATCCCCCACGACGGCGGCTGGCACCCAGGGGAGGTCTTTGTTTCCAAACTGAAGAAGTACTGAGTGAGCAGGAACAATAATTTCCATAAACTGAGTCCCATCTCTGTGCCCGGTATTATTCTAAGGGCTCTTTTCTTTGTCTTGTCTTTTCTTTCTTTGTTTCTTTCTTTTTTAACTCTCAAATTAAAATCGGTCTGAGGGTATTCAGTATTTGCCTACCGTGTGTCGGTGCTGTGTAAGCACTGGGGCTAGGACTCGGATGGGTTCCAAAGATGACTGCACGGAGGTAGCCTCTGTGCGCAGGGCGCGGACAGCCTGAACTCAGACTCCCGGCTGCCTCCCCTCGGTCGGTGCCTGCGCCCCACGATCATAAACCACTAAGAAAAGACTGACCGTTACCCGGTTGCGATGAACCAGCGCCGACCCTGTCAGGAAAGATGGATAAAGTAAAAATAAAGTGAGGGTACAAAGGACGGGTCAGCAGGCAGCCGGGAGGGCAGAGAAGAGGAAAATGGGTTTGCACCGAGGGAACAGGGAGGGCAGAGGCCCACGTGGAAGGAACCGAACATGAGGTATTGAAAACAGAAGAGAGAGCCAGGGGCGCGTGGGTGGTTTAGCGGGTTAAAGCCTCAGCTTTCGGCTCAGTTGTGATTCCCAGGGTCCTGGAATCGAGCCCTGAATTGGGCCCTCTGCTCAGCAGGGAGCCTGCTCTCTCTTTCCCTCCAGGCCTGCCTCTCTGCCTACTTGTGATCTCTGTCTGTGAAATGAATTAATAAAATCTTAAAAAAAAAAAAATAAGAAGAAGAGAGGTCCAGAAGGAGGGACAAAGTGAGCAAGGGGAGGTAGGCTTCTGTCTTGCTGGTGAGCCCCCACCGTGCTTTGCAAAGCTCCTTCTAACATTCTGGAGATAAAAAGCATCAAATGCAGTTAATTAATTTGTTGTTTATATATTATTTGTCTAAAATAGGTCTTTGCTCCTGTGCTGGGTTCCTTGAGCACAGGGGGTCAGATGTCTTCATCTCATGTCCCAGGGCTGCCCTCAACTCCCCCTCCCCCATGCCTATTTTGTCTTCAGGGAAGTCCTGCCTTTCTGACAGGCCTCCTCTATCCAGCCACCCACCAGGCAGTTTTGTCCCTGACCTGAATCTCCAGTATTGCTTCCACCTTTTTCCTCCTTCAGCAAACACATCTGACTGCCAAGCAATCTGGGAAATCCCAAGAGTTCCTCATGGACTTAGGCTGAGTTTTAAGCCTAGGCAAAGGGAGACCAAAGAGCTCACCTACAAAGCAATATATTATAATTTGGAAACACGCAAGGTTTAAGTGACTGCGTGAGGATTTCTCTTCTATGGGGGGTGGGGTGGTCTCATTATACCCCTATTGCAAAATCTGCTTCTGTGTTTCCCCCCTCAGCCCATCTGCCAGGCGGCCTACCAGAACGACTTGGGTCAAGTGTGGCGATGGGTGAGAGAAGACAGCGCTTGCATCAATGTGCGAGATGACTTCAATGGAGACACTCCCCTGATCTGTGCCTGTAGGCGAGGACACCTGAGAATCGTTTCCTTCCTTTTAAAAAGAAATGCGGATGTGAACCTCAAAAACCGGGTGAGGCCATTACTCATGAGTAGAGAGAGTCAATGACCTTGGTAATCCTTTCTCCTCATAGCAATGGAAGTAGTGAATGCCATTCTCTTGTTACTTGTAGCTCCTGATACCAAAAAAAATTTTTTTTGCCTTACTTTAGAGGGACAGATACATACTATTCTATTAGGCTAAAAAGCCGGATAAATCACAGTTCATTCAGCAGGCATATTTTGTGGTTCAGTATGTCCTTGTACTTCTGAAAAGAAAGGTAATGGTTCACTCATTTGACTAGTGAGAGCTTCTTCCTTTCTTTTCCTCCTCCTCCCCACGCTGTTCCCTGCCTTCCGGCATCCCCCTCCCTGCTCCTCTTCCTCACTATCACAGAAGTAACGGGAAAGACTTCCTGGAAAAAAAATATTGACCCAGTGGTGTTGTGTCTTTAGGTTTTTATCTACTGGGTCAATGTTCTCCAGAAGATCCTGTAGTTTGCTTTTGGACTGAAGGATGCCAGTGAGACATTTGTCAAGGAAAAACAAGCTCATGAACCAGAGGCTCCTTGAAGCCACACAGAAAGGCATAAAGATTGTACTTAAGATGCAGGGTTAGCCAATGGAAACTTCAGAATCAAGGAAGAGCAGAACATGTGTGTATTGCCCCAAGCATCCTTTCAGAACACCTTTGAACTTTCTGTGTGTGCATCATAGCAACAAGAAACATTTAAAGCACACCAAGTGGAGGACAAGGGGTGTTAGAGAGGAGAAGGGAGTTGGGGGAAATTGGAAGGGGAGGTGAATCACGAGACTATGGACTCTGAAAAACAATCTGAGGGGTTTGAAATGGCGGGGGGTTGGGAGGTTGGGGTACCAGGTGGTGGATATTATAGAGGGCACGGATTGCATGGAGCACTGGGTGTGGTGAAAAAATAATGAATACTGTTTTTCTGAAAATAAATAAATTGAAAAAATTTAAAAAAAAATAAGTAAAGCACACCAAGTAAATATAAAAAATCATTATTTGTAATAATTATGAGTGCCCTGTTCCCACTCACATATATTCAGTGAGGAAAAGCAGCCTGTAGGGCCTCCTGACCCCTTCCAAGTCAGGTTCAAGACCAGTTCATTTAGAGCAATAATATATTACCAGAAAATGGATCGCTCCTAGGCCTTCTTGTTTGTACTTTTTTTTTTTTTTTTCTGGTTGGGTTTAAAAGCAAGTCAGGCCTGCACGGGATCTCACAGATATGCAGCTTAGTGGAGACTATGACACGCTCTCCCCAGCTCGCAGCTGAGGACCTAGCTGTGTGTGCTTTGTGGCGAGTGGCAAAGACAGATGTCTGCGAATTCACGACCTCTGTTGGGAGACATACTTATTCGGAAGCTGTGGGCAGGAGATGCTGGTCGACACAGGGGTGGGCCCGGAAGGGACAGAACCTGAGCCCAGCCCTACTGGATCCTCTGGTATTATGAATATCTTGGAAAGGACTTTGAGGGATACTTTAGAAAATTAGAGATCTTATTATAAGAAGTATTTGGCTCCCATTTTTTATTTTTAGAATATTTTAAGTCATTTTTAAATGCTTAATCTTAATTTTCCCCCAATGCTAATCTTGGTATGTTAATAATTTAAAGTGCCTTCTCATTTCTTAAATCTATGTTTAGGACTTATTTTAAGAAGTACTAAATAAACAAAGGCCTTAAAATAGAACACACAGTTCTGCTGGTGATTTCATATGCACAGACCTAATAAAGAACATCAATTCTATGGAACAAATTATATATATCTATATATTTGTTTGTTTGTTTGTTTTTGTTTTTGTTTGTTTTCCCCTGTCAAATTGACCAGGATTAAAAAAGGAAACCACGTGTTGATCAGGAAGGAAGTTTAAATCATTATGATTTTACCAGAGCCAGTTTAGCAATACAATATGAAAAGCGTTCATACTTTTCACGTCAACAATTATACTTTTGGAAATGTTGACAAAGCTTTATGGATGAGGATGTCCACAAGTAGTGTAATTTATAAAAATGAAAAGTTAAAATTTCGAGATGTCCAACAGATAGAGTTTGGTTAAATAAATTAGAATAGCTCCAGTCAATAGGAAGTCATACAGCTGTTATAGTCCTATGTTTAAGTTTTAAAGGGCATGGGAAAAAGCGGACATGACTTTGTACATGCAGTATGACCCTACATTTTAAAATTCGACATAATGCATTTGATCTTATTTTATTTTAATATTTTGTTTATTTATTTAACAGAGAGAGAGAAAGCACAAGCAGGGGGAGTAGCAGAGAGAGAGGAAGAAGCAGGCTCCCCTCTGAGTAAGGAGCCTGATTTGGGGCTCGATCCCTGGATTCTGGGATCATGACCTGAGCTGAAGGTAGTCGCTTAACTGACTGAGCCAAGGAGGTGTCCCCATATAATGCATGTTAAAAGACTGGAAGACAATCCAGCCAAAATGTCAACAATTATTTCTGGGCTATTTGATAATGGGTGATTTTAAATTCTGTAATTATATCCTTGTCTAGTTTACAAAATTTTTACAAAGAACATATATATTAAAAAAACAAAAATTTTTCTTATTTAAGAATAGCACCTCCCCCCAAGTGGAAACTACCATCTCTTTTCTCTCTGGCTTTCTCTCTCTTCGCATTGATTTGGTTGGTGTTCCAGTCACCATGGACTGTTTTGCATTACATTTATTGGGCTTGTTTCTGTCTACCTTTGTTTGATTATGAGGCCCGGAAGCTTTACATCCCCCCACAACCTCTAGAAGCTTAAGTCTGTTGCCTGACAAATATTCACATATTTGAAGAATTAAATTAATTTAATTCCATTCTTCCAGCACTGCGTGTATGCATGTAGGAACAGGAAAATATATGCCACGTGGTTAAGATTTTCCCATAAACAAACCACAAAATGAGTAATCATATACCATAGATGAGTCAGGGATAATGATAGCTTTTCACACTGAATTCAGTCCTATGTTTATATCTCAATGTATTTTTCCCCCAAAAAACTAACATGCATGTGAGAATCCATCTTTTTAAAAAAAAAAAAAATTTATGGGGCGCCTGGGTGGCTCAGTTGGTTGGGCGACTATCTTCAGCTCAGGTCATGATCCCGGACTTCCAGGATCGAGTCCCGCATCAGGCTCCCAGCTCCTTGGGGAGTCTGCTCCTCCCTCTGACCTTCACCTCTCTCATGCTCTCTCTCACTCATTCTCTCTCAAATATATAAATAAAATCTTTAGAAAAAAAATTTATTCATAGATTTTTTGAGAGCTAGAGAGCACATGTGAGTGGGGGAAGAAGCAGAAGGGGAGAGAGAGAGAGAGAGAGAGAGAATCTCAAGCAGACTTCCCACAGAGCCCACATGCGGACTCCATCCCCCAACCCTGAGATCATGACATGAGCCAAAACCAAGAGCTGGTTGCTTAACTGACTGAGCCACCTAGGCACCCGCCCTGAGAATCTGTAGACTATACTGTGTTTGACATTCTCATCAATGGAGACATGGACTTATTAATCAGATACTCTCCACAGAAAGAGTTGCCATGGGTACCCACCATAAAAATAAAAAGCGTAAACTAACCTTTTTTTTTTTTAAATAATGTAGTCTTTTTTTTTTTTTTAAGATTTTATTCACTTATTCAACAGAGAGAGAGAGAGATCACAAGTAGGCAGAGAGGCAGGCAGAGAGAGGGGGAAGCAGGCTCCCTGCTGAGCTGAGAGCCTGATGTGGGACTTGATCTCAGGACTCTGAGATCATGACCTGAGTCAAAGGCAGAGGCTCAACCCACTGAGCCACCCAGGTGCCCCCTGCCTCTTTTTTAAAGTAAACTCTCCTGCCTAACATGGGGCTTGAACTCATGACCGTGAGATCAAAAGTTTGCATGCTCTACCAACTGAGCCAGCCAAGTGCCCCATGAATGAAACTTTTTGATATGGCAATCTGAAAATATGAAATTTGAGACAAATGTTAATAAAGAATTTCTTTATTTCTCTATTTTATTTTCTTAATTTTCAGAAAGAGAGAAACTGCTTGCATTATGCTGTGAAGAAAAAATTTACCTTCTTTGATTACCTCCTCATCATCCTCTTAATGCCCGTTCTGCTTATCGGGTATTTCCTCATGGTAAGTAACACAGGTGTGATCAAAGGGTAAATGGAGAGATCAACAGCATGACTCAGCAAGTTTTGCTGGGCCAGTACAATGTAGAGAAACAGTAACAAAATAAACTCCTGGTTGGTATTCGAAAAATGACATTTCCAATATCCACATAATGCTGGGATTGAAGGAAAGTGAGAAGAAAGGCAGCCAACTAGGTTGATCTGTGGTAAAATCATCTGTGAGATGTTTATTTAGAAAACTAAATTAATTTTGATTAAGAATCATCTGAAGAAAGCAGAAAATCCCGAATGTTTAAAAAAAAAAAAAATCCCCACTTGTGTCTTTGCACACATCTTTGAGTTTCCGATTTTTCTGGACCTGCCCTGTCTTGAGTTAAAAAACAGATCCCAGGATATTTGCAGCCAGAGGTTGACAAACACCAATCATCTTTACAGAGAATTTAAAGCCAACCTTTTCCCTTGACAGAGCTGAATAACAAAAGATACACTTGATGTAGGAACGCAAGTCATTTTATGAGTAGAAGTTGAAGTTGAATAGAAGAAGAGTAGAAGAATATGAGTTGAAGTGTGAAATGGTTACATTGGTTTTTTAAAATGGAATGACAGCTTTGCCCTGACTCATTCCCTTTTTCCCATCTGGTTCCCGGGAGTCCATGTCCATCCTTGAGTGATGACTCAGCAGATGTGTCACTTAATCCAATTAAATGACCAAGCTCCCTTCTCCCCGTAGCTAATAGACCATGGACGTTGGTTATTTTTGCTAAGAGAGGCTCCAGGAAGATGTCTGCCCATTGGAAGTGTAATTACCTCCTTGGGTATTTAAATGTCACAATTTGTGAAACTCTAATTAAATATGATAATGCTGATTTCGATGCTTGGATTTATGGAAAAAAGAAAACACAAGTCACTGAGAAACACATCATTTGCTTATATCCTGGAAAAGTTCTTAAAAAATTAATTGCATATTTAGTGCAGAACATTGGTATATTTGCCATTTCTGGGCAGTCGAGGGATCTGCCGTTCATTTCCAGAACGATCACAAGGGTGATGAACAAGGCTCGTTTAGAGCTTGTTGACACACAGCCCTGCTTTCGAAGATAGTCGGAGGTTTAAAATTAAGCACAAGTTGTAGTGGTGAGAAAAGACATTTTAAAGGAAGGAACCAGAAAGGACTGAGTTACATCAGAGAAAGGGGGAGCCTGTCTAGGCTGTGTAGATGTTGTCGTGGGAGGGAATTGCAAACAAAGAAGGAGAGTGGGTGGGGCTTCCTGCTAGGCAAAGGGGTTGATCTTCAGGACTTGCCCACCTGTTCCCTGAGAACTGCCCTCCCTAAAGCAATGGGATGTTGGAGGGTTGCTCAACCTGTCCTGTGGTCAGAATCTCAGGGGATGGGGCAGGAAGCGTGGATTTCTGAGGAGTCTTGTTCATTTCGTTCCTTCGTTCGATCATTCAACACACACTTACTGCGGACCTACTCTGTGCACACACGGCTGGCTGGGAGGGATGCAGTTGGGAAGCAAACAGGTGTCGTTGTTGTCCTCATGAGAGTCAGAGAGGACTGAAGAATGGGTCATTAATGAAATAACCACAGAAATGCATGTAAACTTACTACAAAGTAGGTGATATGGGGAGGTGATCTTCTCCCAGAGGAGAGATTCCACCAAGGGCGGTAGGTCAGAGAAAGCCTCCTGGAGGAAAGAGGGGCTTGGGCTGGGATATTAAACATGGATTTACCAGGCAAAGGAGGGAGGTCTGGCATGGGGCCACTGAATTCACATTTTCAATTTCCCAGAGGCTGATGCAGCTATCCCAGGACCACTCTCTGAGAACCCAGGCTTTACCTGCATGATATCAGAGGGGGCGGGGACGTGGGGGAAATTTGAAGACCGATGCAGAGACCCATAAAGGGGTTGGATTAAAATAAATCTGTTGAGTAGAATAGTCTAGGCATAAGATGGAGAAAAGTGTTGTCAATGAACGTCTTCCATATTTGCTCTTTGTAACAGGTGTCAAAGACCAAGCAGAATGAGGCTCTTGTCCGAATGTTGCTCAACGCCGGGGTGGACGTGAACGCCGCAGACTGTGTAAGTTCGTGGGTGCAGTCGTTTAGAAAGAATATTTAAAATGCTGTGTGCAGGCAGTGTATTTGTCCCCTACAAACTTACTGGCTTTATTTTCCTAGACGCCTCTCCGTTTTCCCTGGCTTTCTTTATGTTTCGCTTGCTTTCTTTTCGTTTTCACTGCTAGTCAGGCAGCCTTGAAGTTGTTAGGCTCTTGCCATGAAAGTCATGGGAATAACATCTTTATTGACTAGAGGACATGTTGTTTTTAAAAAATTTTTTTATAAACATATAATATATTTTTATCCCCATGGGTACAGGTCTGTGAATCGCCAGGTTTACACACTTCACAGCACTCACCATAGCACATACCCTCCCCAATGTCCATAACCCCACCCCCCATCTTTCAACCCCCCTCCCCCCAGCAACCCTCAGTTTGTTTTGTGAGATTAAGAGTCACTTATGGTTTGTCTCCCTCCCAATCCCATCTCATTTCATTTATTCTTCTCCTACCCCCTTAAGCCCCCATGTTGCATCTCAACTTCCTCATATCAGGGAGATCATATGATAGTTGTCTTTCTTCGATTGACTTATTTCGCTAAGCATGATACCCTCTAATTCCATCCACGCTGTCACAAATGGCAAGATTTCATTCCTTTTGATGGCTGCATAGTATTCCATTGTGTATATATACCACATCTTCTTTATCCATTCATCTGTTGATGGACATCTAGGTTCTTTCCATAGTTTGGCTATTGTGGACATTGCTGCTATAAACATTCGGGTGCACGTGCCCCTTCAGATCACTGCATTTGTATCTTTAGGGTAAATACCCAGTAGTGCAATTGCTGGGTCATAAGGTAGTTCTATTTTCAACATGAGGACATGTTTTAAAAGAACTGCTCCACCCTTGGTGAGAAGTTATGGGAAAAGGCAGCTCTGCTGAGAAACTCCCATCTTCCGTCATGAAGACGCTGGAGTCTGAATGCCTACGTGTCAAACTAGGCTTGTCCCTTTATGCCTGTGTGTGTTGTGGCCGGTCATAAGCTTGTAGGTTTGCTCACTTGCAAAGCGAGGATGTTGACAGCACCCACTTTGCAAGGCTGACTGTTTAAAGTGCTTCTCAGGGTGCCTGGCCCAGAGTACCGGCTGCTGCAGCCGAGCTCCCAGCTCACTTGTAAGAGTCCCCGTCTGTTAACTAGATCGGTAAGGATCCAGGTCAAGGAGCCCAGACGGTGGCGAGGGCAGTGTCCAGCAGGCCGCAGCCCTGAACTTCTGTTTCTAAATATCAGGTTTTGTTTTTACCTTTCACCCCTGTCCCCCTCTTCCTCCCTTAAATGAATCAAATGTTTATTGGTATGCACTTTTATTTGCTTCCATTAATTGGATGAAATTTTGGCTTCTCCATTCAGTATCAGAAAAGTAGGCGATTTGAGGGACACCTGGGTGGCTCAGTTGGTTGAGCAGCTGCCTTCGGCTCAGGTCATGATCCCAGCGTCCTGGGATCGAGTCCCGCATCGGGCCTGCTTCTCCCTCTGACTCTGCCTTCCACTCTGTCTGCCTGTACTCGCTCTCTCTCGCTCTCTTAAAAAAAAAAAAAAAAAAAAAAAAAAAAAAGAAAAGTAGGCGATTTGAAATTAGAGTCGAAAAGAACCAGTATTTTCTTTGTGGTCCCTAATTTGTGTGGGAGAACACAAAGGAATAAGTTTATGCAAAGCATGTGTTTCCTTTTATTTAAAATAGGATTTTTGGATTAATTGGAGTAGATGACCACTACACTCCACCGTTTCCTTAGATATGAAATGTACTAAGTAAGATGTTATGAAAGATTAGGGAAAGGTTTGTTGAAGATTTTTCTTGGTCTTCTCATTTAAATTCAAAAGGTTGAAAACTTTGTGGTCAAAATTGCTCAAAGATTTTTTTAAAAAAGATTTTATTTATTTGTCAGAGAGAGAAAGAGAGAGAGCACAACCAAGGGGAGCAGCAGGCACAGGCTAGAACAGACTCCCCGATGAGCAGGGAGCCCTATCCAGGACTCGATCCCAGGTCTCTGAGATCATGACCTGAGCCGAAGGCAGACACTTAACCAACCTAGCCGCCCTGGGGCCCCTACTTTTCTGGTCCTCTGTGTGTCTCTAGTTGCATGATGACATTTGAGTGCACACTCATGTGCACACACACTTTCCCCACCATTTTTCTAAAACTGTCTGAATATTCAGGTCGTTTTTCTACCTCTAAGTGATGCGGTGCATTGTGCTTTTAGGTAATTAGATTCTTTATTCCCCATGGCACGTTGGGAGCCAGATCTTCCACTTAAACCATCTCACCACTCAATAAAAGTAAGCGATTGCAACATTATTCACTATGATCTCAGAAGAGTTAATAAGGTCTGATGTTATTTTGTCCACGTGCCAAAACCACAGTGGCTTGGCTGCTTTTTGAAAGCCAAAACTGGGGGGCACAGACACCCCACCTAGACATTTCTTTTGACTTGTAGTTAGTGTTTTAAATTATACCAAGAGCGCAGATGCACTGTTTGGTCCTCTGTTTCAGTATGGCTACACAGCCCTGCATTACGCCTGCCAAATGAAAAACCAGACCCTTATCCCTCTGCTTCTGGAAGCTCGTGCTGACCCCACGATCAAGAACAAGGTAAGCATCTGTGGACAAGCATCCGAGGTCCCTTCTAGCAGCATTGTCTTCTGAGTTCGGCTTTTTGTCGTAGTGAATTAATTGCCTCTGATGTTTTTAAGAGCAAAAAATACTGTCCTCATTAAGCAATTAATTTATCCTATTACTGTTAGAGCCAAATGACATTTAAGGCCATTGCTAAGAGTGTGAATCAGTTGATCTGGACTGTTTACTAGAACTTTGGCTTTGATGTTGGACTGTATCAGAGACAAATAACTCTGATTTCTTTTTCTCCTCAGCGTGGTGAGAGTTCCCTGGATATTGCACGGAGATTAATGTTTTCCCAGATTGAATTAATGCTAAGGAAAGCTTCCTAATCCTTGTGGCCTTGCATGGAGAAGTAGAAAAAGTTAAAGGACTGAATTCTATCTCCATTTTGGACAAGTGGTCTGTGGACCGTTGAACCTGGATTCTGTGATTTTTTTTTGGTTATCCTGGGTAACCATAACGGTGGTTGCCACGGTTAATGTTTTGGAAGAGCTTTGTATTTAGAATTTTCTTTTGCCCAGTGGAGTTCACCTTGGTCACCATCCTTTTAGGAGATACACTAGAACTCTTGGAGTCTCCATTTGGGTCCAAAAAAAAAGGTGACGTTTCAAACTTAGTCTCTTCCAAAGAAAAGGATCAGAGTTACCTGGTTTGGTTTTCTCTTCCCAGCTGTGTAGCTCTTACCTGGCAATTTCATGCCCAGAAGACAGCTGTTTCTCTCCGTCCTTTTTGAGTAGTCAGAAGAAGAATCAAAGTATACATATTTGTGTGGACCGATGTGTTGGGGGAATGGGAGATGAGCTTCATATGTAAATATTTACTTGGTGAAACAACTTCAACAAAATCATCTCCCACTCGTCAGGGGTGGGAGTATTTATGCCACAGTAATCAGCAAATGCCAGGGGAAGGGTCAGAAGGAGAAGCAGAAGCAGACTCCTGACGCGGACCTGGATCCCAGGACCCTGGGATCATGACCTGAGCCAAAGGCAGATGCTTAACCCACTGAGCCACCCAGGCACCCCTCCGGAGAGCCAATTTAACCAGCATAGCTCTAGACATTTTGCTACTGGTTTACAAATAAAAGTCATCCTCACTTTGAACAAAATCCTGTAACCACTGAGACCTTCATTCAAAAACACCTTTCTGATTCTCCTGTGAATGTGAGGCAGCTACTAAGCTTGTTGATTCTGTTTATGTTCATTGGTAAAATTCAAAATAGCATTGTTAATTATTAGACAAAGGACTTCTTTACAAGAACTAGATCAATAGGGTGGGGTGGTATTTGGGTTACCCTTCTGGGGGAGAGAGAGAATATTGAAATATATTTCATAACTCCTTCATCAACGAGACCCAGTAGAAATACACACATTTAAAAAATGGTTGAATTTTGCAAGGTGAGACGGAGTCATTAATATCTTCCAACATGGACTAAACCACACTATTTGTGGTAACAAACAGTCTACCGAAAAGATTTACCATCCTTGAATAGAATAAGGGTTTAATGAAAATCCGATTCAGGAGTATTTATTGAACTATGTACAGAGCCTTACGGTACATGTTTTGTGAGGGGCATAGTAGGGTGTAGATCTAGATTCTGAAGCCCTTAAGTGTCTCTTAAATTATTTAAGACACTGCCCTATGACCCAGCAATTGCACTATTGGGCATTTACCCTAAAGATACAAACGTAGTGATCCAAAGGGGCACGTGCACCCGAATGTTTATAGCAGCAATGTCCACAATAGCCAAACTATGGAAAGAACCTAGATGTCCATCAACAGATGAATGGATAAAGAAGATGTGGTATATATACACAATGGAATACTATGCCGCCATCAAAAGAAATGAAATCTTGCCATTTGCGACAACATGGATGGAACTAGAACGTATCATGCTTAGCAAAATAAGTCAATCGGAGAAAGACAACTATCATATGATCTCCCTGATATGAGGAAGTGGTGATGCAACATGGGGGCTTAAGTGGGTAGGAGAAGAATCAATGAAACAAGATGGGATTGGAGGGAGACAAACCATAAGTGACTCTTAATCTCACAAAACAAACTGAGGGTTGCTGGGGGGAGGGGGGTTGGGAGAAGGGGGGTGGGATTATGGACATTGGGGAGGGTGTATGCTTTGGTGAGTGCTGTGAAGTGTGTAAACCTGGTGATTCACAGACCTGTACCCCTGGGGATAAAAATATATGTTTATAAAAAATAAAAAATTAAAAAAAGATTATTTAAGACACATTTGCATTGAATGAGGTCAGCAGGTGGCTCTGGGGAGTCGAATAAACATGAACTTTACACACCAGTATACCTCCGATTTGGTTTGTAAAATTATGCTCTCACTCATGTAATCTGTTAACTGTCATCTTTGAAACTGTGTGAACGCTGACCATTTTTCTAAAGACGTAAATCCAGATTTGTGGGTGAGTTTGGGCTCTTGCCGAGATCCAAAGACAGAATATGTGACCGTTTGTGTCATTTTGCTCATAACCTTCTAAAGCTTTCTTCCCGGTTTTTAATTTTTGAAGGCAGGAAACAGGGCCAGGCATTGGTAGCCTCAGGCAGTAAACGCTCATATGAGCTTGAACTTGGCACTAGGTACTGAAACATGGTTGTCCTTCATGCAGGGTGTAATGTACTTACTGGAAAAGTCACTGAATATCTTACTAGATCACTTCCTCTGAGACTCAACTCTTAAACTTGGCCCTCCCTAATGATGCTTAAAATACATTTCGTCCATACCGTTCTTTTTCCCTCCCACTCTCTCTCTCTTTCTTACAGCAGCTCAGCTTCGTGGGAGGGTATGTGCTATGGTAAGTGCTGTGAATTGTGTAAGACTGGGGAATCAGACCTGTACCCATGAAACAAATAACACATTACAGGTTAATAATTACAATAATAATAATAATAATAATAATAATAAAGCAGTTCAGCTTCCTGAGGTAGTGTGATGTCTTTATGGCAATAAGGTGAAAGTATCTTCCTTATTGTGTTATAGTTACAACAGTTCTGAGATTTAAGACTTCTGCCTCTGTCCCAATCCATCCCTTTTCTTGACTGTTCCCAAAATATGGCTTCTAGAAAAAAATTAACATTGTAAAGGGGTCTGCATGAATGACATATAGCTAATGTCCTAGCTAATTAGTCCTAGCTAATTTCTAGTTATCAGGTAAGACCAACTCTTCAGGATGGCAGAATGTAAAATAACACGTGAAACCTATGTTCACCCAATGCAAATTTTAATTAGTTGGAAAAAATTTAAATGTCCGTTTTAGTGTCATGTGTACTCTAGCTTCGCCCTCCCTTCTCCACTACTCCCTGACCCTCCCCCACCCCCATATGGGAGGTTTCCAGTTCTTAAAATCGTGAAAGTCCTCCAATCAGGGACCACCCCCCACCCCACCCCCTGGCCACCCAAGACTCGTCAGTATCAAGATGTTTCACAGGCTGACCCCGCATGTTCCCTGGGAGAAGCTGGTGTCCTCCTGCTTCATCAGATGTATGATCTCGTTGTACACACGGTGAGGAGCGTCCAAGCCCCAGATGAAATCCACATGTGCCCATTCCGGAATGTGCTTATGGTAGATGAGATTCGTCACCTCGGAGAGCAGCGTCTTCATGTCCTCTGGATTTGAAAGCCAGTCCTGACCCCCGGACCACATTGCGGTGGGGACCGTCATGTCTCTGACTTTGTACCTTATGGGAGTTGGCTAGAAAAAAAGGAATGGTTTTTTAGCTATCGATAACATGTGGGCCACAACTTCTATTTCAAGCCAACCAAGTCAAAATATGCCGTGTGTTGTGCAGAAAGAAACATGGGTGCTGCAGCCAAAGGGGACTGCATTTAGAGTGTCTGTTCAGCCCCTACTTGGAGGTACAGTTGGTTAGCCTCGGTTTCTTCATCTGTAAAATGGGGATAACACTTGTAACCACTTACAAAGTTAAGTGACAAACCATGTAAGTGACCTTCCACCTTAAGCATGAATTTTCAATTCGTTTTCTCCCTATTAGTAAATATTTAACACATACGTTGGCTTTGGAAGATAATGTTCCTGTCCTTTTAAAGGCTGATTTCACAAATTTCAGAGGGGTCAGAAGGAGAGATATTCTCGAGAGAAAGGCAAGAGATTGGAGCCCCGAGAAGGTCGCTAAGTCTTCACAGAGACTTTCTGGGAGAGCAAAGAGGCCTTGAGGCAGTCCAAGCTCAAAACCTGGGGAAGTCAATGGCACTAGAACTAGGGTTGTTTGAGCCTGGGGTTTGGGGGAAAAGTAACAATTATACTTTTGCTCCAGTCCCTGTCACCTGAAGAAAGGTATGTAGGATTCCAAACTGATGATCTCTCTTATTCAAATGGTGCTTCTTGATCAGACCGGCTGGCTGAGCTCCTCTGATCAGCATCCTTAGATTAGAGCTGAGCTCTAATCAAGCATCCAGAACTTTCCACAGTAAAGCTGAGCCCCAATTCTTCTCAGAAAATCCACCATGGAGCCAAGGGCTTCAACCCAGGAGTCCTGGTTGACTCTCTAAGAATTTTGAGTTCTAACCTGAGATTGTGATTTGCAATAAGGAGTATATATTTGCACTTTATCCCCACTTCTGGCACAGAATTCTTTACTCTTGGATTTTACCCAGTGATGAGAGTTAGTAAGTGTCTTTTCTTAAGTCAGTGAGGTGGCTTTTGGACTTGAGGTAAGGATGGGGGCCATTGGAGCCAAGTGGAGCCAGTGGAGCCAAGCCTGTGAATGGAGGGTTAGAACTTTCAGGGCTGCCCCCAGCCTCTAGGGAGAGGAGGACGCTGGACATTGAGTTCAATCGCCAATGGCCAATAATTGAATCAATCATGCCTATGTGATAAAAGCCTCTATAAAAACCCTCAACAAGGTTGGGGAGCTTCCAGGCTGGCGAACACATGGAGATTTGGGGAAAGCCGTGGGCTGGGAGAGAGCTGGAAACTCCTTGCCCTTCCTCCATACCTTGTCCCCTGTAATTATTCCTTCTGGCTGCTCCTCAGTTACGGTCTTTTGTCATAAAGGGGTGATCTAGGAAGCAAAATGTCTCTCTGAGTTCTGCGAGCCAACCTGGCAAATTAATAGAACCCAAGGAGAGGGCTGTTAGAATTTTTCAGAATTTTTCTGACCTGTGGGTCAGAAGCACAAGAAGAACCTAGACTTGAGACCGGTGTGTGAACTGGAGGGCAGTCTTAGCACACCAAGTCCTTACTCTGACACTCTCTCCAGGTAGTGTCAGGATTGAGGTAGATAGCAGGTCACCCAGCTGGGGTCTGGAGACTTGCCTGTCTGCGGTGTGTGGGGGGAGGAAATCTCCCCATGCCCCCCTCCCCCACAGAGATGATCAAAGTCACCTTTCATGCTCTAAATTAGATATGAAAACTTGGTGCATTCCACGGCACAAGTCATATATATTTTTTATTTTACAGGCACCTGAATTCAGGTCGAACTCTAAGGTGCTGCGATTCTAGAATGCCTTTTTTTTGCATGCGTGTTTTCTTTTTCTTTCCTGGGGCCTACGTCGTGTGAGCTGCTCTCTCTAGAGTTTAAAACATTAATGTTGGTCATTGAAAACCATCTTGGAGCCGGAATGCTTTCTCCAAAGACATGTTTTAGGAAATGGCGAAGAAGGACCTAATAAAAAGCAGCAAATGGGGGCGCCTGGGTGGCTCAGTGGGTCATGATCTCAGGGTCCTGGGATCGAGCCCCACATTGGACTCTCTGCTCCACAGGGAGCCTGCTTCCCCTCTCTCTCTGCCTGCCTCTCTGCCTACATGTGATCTCTGTCTGTCAAATAAATAAATAAAATCTTAAAGAAAAAAAAAAGTAGCAGATGCCTGTGACTTAGAGTTTGCTAGTCAGGGCACTCCCCAGTCTATCCCATTTCCTAGGCTTTTGGATCTAGACTGATGGACGGGAGTGGATATTATGTATGATCCAAGATTCTCAGAGGTTGGCCTCTGTCTGCTGGGCTCCCTCTAGCTTGATGTTCCTATGGTCAGAATTTCTTTGCGTTCACACACAAGATAACCAATGATCTTCAGTGGGGATCTTCTGCTCAGAGGAGCATAACTCTCCCTTCTGACTCTCCACACCTGTTCATTTTGTTCTAGAGCATTGGCTGTGCATTTTCTTTTTTTTTTTTTTTTAAGATTTTACTTATTTATTTGACAGACAGAGATCACAAGTATGCAGAGAGAGAGAGAGAGAGAGAGGAGGAAGCAGACCCCCGCCAAGCAGAGAGTCCGATGAGGAATTCGATCCCAAGACCCCGAGATCATGACCTGAGCCAAAGACAGAGGCTTAACCCACTGAGCCACCCAGGTGCCCAGCTGTGCATTTTCTTAGATAAGGTAATAACTTTTCATACTTCTCACTTGCAAATGACAGATGTGTTAAAAGTGTGACCAGCAAAACTCTTAAGGAAAATCTAATCCTGGGGGAACCTGGGTGGCTCAGTCAGTTAAGCGTCTGCCTTCAGCTCAGGTCAGGATCCCAGGGTCCTGGGATGGAGCCCTGCATTGGGCTCCCTGCTCAACAGGGAATCTGCTTCTCTCTCTGCTTCTCCTTCTGCTTGTACTCTCTCTGTGTCACATAAATAAATATCTTTTTAAAAAGATTATCTAGTCCAATTAATCATCATCATCATCATCATCATCATCATCATCATCTTTTAAGTAGGCTGCATACCGAGCATGGAGCCCCATGCCGGGCTTGAACTCATGACCCTGAGATCAAGACCTGAGCTGAGTTCAAGAGTTGGATGCTTAACCGACTCAGCCACCCAGGCACCCCAGTCCAATCATTTTTAAAGATAAAGACATCAGGATCAGCAGAATGAAAGCAGCCTATCCATGACCCCACAGATGAGAGACGGAAGCAGGACTCACAAGCAACCCTTACTTGCTCTTTTATGGGCCATGAAGGAAACTCACCCCTGCCATCCTCATTCCTGGTTTTATTTTTTATTTTCATTTATTGATCCTAAAAGGGTCCTTCTAGCAACCACCACAGCCTACACTCTTCCCTTCACTAGATCTATGTCCTCTTACTCCTCAGAAGCCCAAGGGTCCTGTTCATGGTGGCAGACTCATCAGGAAAGTTCTCCTGATGAGAACTTTAGGAAAGCAGGAAGCCTATCGTAGAAGCTGGGAGCTTCTCTCTTTTCAAATGGAGTCAAGCCCGAACTCGTATTTTTATTCCCGCTTCTACAGAAAACCGTCGTTATCACTTCCCTCCCTTTTATTTCAGGAGGATGTGTTTGATTTTCATACCTGATTGCCCTTCTCCAGATTTTTGGTCTCGCTCCCCCAGTCATATGCCCGGAGTTCCCCAGAATTCATTGCCTAAAAGGAGACAGATGGACATGGTCTTCAAACGCGTCCCTGGATAAGGGTGGCGGGAGGGGCGTGCAGGTGCTAAGCCAGCGGAGGGCAAAATCTGAGGCTGCCCTTCCCTTCAGTGTTAGGAGAATCTTCGAGAAAGCATCTGGGCAAGAGAGTAAGGCCCTTTTGGGAAGAAAGCTGCACTGGAGATGCTCTTGCCACCTTGTCCTTCAAATCCAGAAAGTGCATCCCTACCGTGGTCCACGACAGGTGGCTGTCCTGCACACCTCCGCGGACTGCGACGGGAGAACGCCCACTAGAGCCCTTCCGTGCGGTGATCCCAGGAGAAGGTGACCGGAATTTCACCCAGGGCAGACTTCTTCGTTCCTTTTGATTGTAAGGTCTCCCTCCCCATTTACAGGCACACACTCACACACACATAGAACCACGACCTTAGAGGAACAATTTAACTAGGCTCTAAATCCTCAGAGCAAACCGGACTGATATTTGTGATTTTTAAATTTCACCCTCAGTATTCTTGAATTCGGAGCCCTCCGGGTTTTGTTCAACGAGATTATGGCTGGAGTAGATGAGGACCCAAGGTTAGCTGTGTTCTGGCTCTCTATCTTTATCTCCATCCTTATTTCCACAGCAAATCGGCCACCCTTCAATATCGTCTATAAGGAGCGAGATTAGGCACAGTGCTTCCTTATAGTGACACAGGAATTAGCCTCCGCACGGTCCCTGAATGCATCCTGGGTGATCCGAGAAGGGCTCGTGGCCCCCAGAGACAGAGACAGTGACTGGTGATCAGTGATTGGGGGTGAAGTCTGCAGCACGAAGTTCTCCTCTGAATTAGGTTCTCCTCTGAATTGTGCCGGAGGAGCCCAGAAAAAGAACGGAAACGTGATCTCCGGCCTCCTCTGTGAGGTGACTAGAGGCAGAGGAAGGTCTCACTTGGACCACCTGAAGTCACACTCTCAAGGTCCACTGAGGATTCCTTGGGCCAACCCTCCCCTCCCTGCCACTATCTCCTGAAAAGAGATTCAGGGTTCTGGATCATGGTGGCAACAGCATTGACAAGATCATATTCTATCCAGAAATAAATGTGAAATAAACCTTGGCTGTCAAGAGACAAGCTTTGAGTGCCCTAGACAATGTATGCAGAGACCCGCGGCAAAGACGACGGAGTTAGCCTTCCTACCTGGCTCCAGTGCAGGATATTTTGCACGGATGTTCCTGCCAGCGTATGAGCGACGTACACATTTGCTCGGCTCTGTAACAGAACACAAGTGGTTCGTAGGGCATGGGAAACCCACAAGACGTGTGCCTTGGCCAGACCACGTCTGCAGGGTGTTAGACTAAGAAACGGGAATATCATCAAGTTATCAGCAATTATTCACAGAACAGTAATATACACATGTGTGTAAATAAAAATGCCACTGAGTGTGTCCCAGGACACCTGTATTTGTCATCTCAGAAGAGTTGCTCTTTAGACAACTGATTTCTTTAAAAAAAAAAAAAAAAAAAACACCTTGTCAGAATAAGTAAGGACAAGGGAACTAAACTGGATTCAAATCCCACCTCTGCCATTCTCTGTTTAGGTCGATTTGGGAGTAGTTGAATTCATGAGATCTCGGGACACTCGTCTATGAGAGGGGGCTACTGATGACTCCTGTCTCATAGGATTGTTAACAGAGAAGCACTCAGCCCGGCACATAACAAATGCTTATCAAACAGTAGCGATTGGTCATATTATTATATAAAAAAGAAAAAAAATTTCTGGAGTGAAAGATGTGTTCCTCCAGCTTCTAGAGAAGCTGCTGGTAGATAGCAGCCCACTGCTAGGCTTCCTTGGGGGGCCACCCCACGTGCAGAGAGCTGCCCTGCCCAGGGTCTCCCCTGGCGACATCTGTAGCAAATGACAGGTTGAGGTGAGAGTATAGAGACCGACCCTCTCACTCTAACTTGGGACAGCTTGGAAGGGTCACCCCACCTTCACATCCAGCTGCATCACAGCTTGATGTTTTCAACCTACCGAATCCTGCTTCCTTCCCTTCCCTAGCATCATTCCAAGGGTATAACCCCAAATCGCTGTGCACACTATTTTTTTGCCCCCAAGTGTGCTTTCTGAGGAAGCCTCACGGTGACCCCCTGATGAAGGCTATGCCAAAGCTCAAATGAAGCTCTGGGATGTCCCATGAATTGACAAATTAGAAGGACCCAAGAAGAAAGATGAGTTCCCCGATGCCCGGCAGCTCTCTCTTTTGCATACGGTCACCTCATGTAGTAAAGGGGCTTTCCATCCACCATCTATGACGTCTATGTCTAGCAATGCCCTCATGCCAGCCTCGACTCAGCGTTGAAGTATTTTCCGCACGTGAGTATGATTTGAAGAAGACGCGGTACGTCTCCCCTGGCATTAGCTCACTCTCAGGAGGTGAGACTCACTCCTCGTTTTGCTTTGGAAAACTAAGAATGGATGAGGTTCCCATTTACCATGTTCATGTTGTTCGTATTAAATCCTCCCATTAGTAACATGACGTTGCTACAAATCTGATCCATAATTATCTGACCACACAGGTAAATAGCAAGCTGTCTGAAGAATCTGGTCTGGTACAGAAATTCCTTCTTGCCAAACAGTCCCTGTTAAAAAACGACATGGAATCGTAGTCGTTACGTTACAGTGAAAAAGAAGTGTATCTAGTTTAAGAGCATACAGACCTTCCAAAACTGATAATGGAGTCATGTCCCCAATAAGCCCATTCTAAGTTGCAAATATTGGTAAGTCAAAGCCTGGGAACTGTGGCTGCTGCCTACCTCATGAGAGAGGTTTGTCTCCAATATCACTAGCCCAGGAAAACTTCAACATTCAGGGGTGCCTGGGTGGCTCAGTGGGTTAAAGCCTCTGCCTTTGGCTCGGGTTGTGATCTCAGGGTCCTGGGATCGAACCCTGCGTCGGGCTCTCTGCTTGGTGGGGAGCCTGCTTCCCCCTCTCTCTCTGCCTGCCTTTGCCTACTCTCTGTCAAATAAATAAATACAATCTTTTAAAAAAATCTTAAAAAAAATTCTAAGTATGATTTCTGCTAAAAGTGTATCACTTTTGCACCGTCATTAAGTCAGAAGGCCATGAAGTCAAGCTATTGTGAGTTGGGGGTGTCTGTATGTCTTAGCGAGCTGGGTTGGAGGACTCGTCTATGCACACAAGGAATTATCTGAGGAGTCACGTACCTTGATCATCATATCCGGAAGCAACAAAAATTTGGTACTAGGGCCTTTTGCATGTTTAACAGTGGCTATGGGCGCTAATGCAAAATACATTTTGATTTTCTGAGCCAACTCTGGCATGGTGGAAAAAGCAATAAAGCCTACAAGAGAAGAGACAGGTCAGTGTGGATACTGTGTATCCTAGAATCCATAAGATGATAATTGTACTCTTATCAAGTTATTTCAGTAACTATGAGTGATTGTATCTTAATTGTCCTAGGAAAGTTTGAGCTCCTTGATGGGGAAAACACCAGCAGCCATACACCTCAGTGTTCCCTACAACACCTGGCATCTACCTTCTAGCTAGTAGGTTCTCCCTGCATTATTGAATTAAACTATTGAGTCTAATGGTACAGACTTTGAGAAAACATATATTCAGAGAAGTAACTGTGTGCTGGACACTTTTCAGGGCACTTTTGTGGTTCTTACCTCATTGAATTCTTAGACTCTCGTGAGGTACTTTTAACAGATCTCTACTTCACAGTGAATGAAATTGAGAATTAGAGAACTTGCCTATTTATCAGTATGAAGCAGGTTCTGTAGTATAATGGGTGTTGGGATAGTAGGATTTCCGCTGGCCTCCTTGATGCCTACATTTTCTGGAACCCTAACTGTACCATGATCTAATAGACAAGCTATCTACTGAACTGGGTCCCAGCTCCTATTTTTGTCATAGACCAGGTCTGGGACCCTGGCTAAATCAATCTGTGCCTCAGTTTTTATGTCTGTGAAAGTCTCTGAGTTACCAGCATGTGGGGACCATCTCTGTGGAGCCTTGGTGAGAAAAAAAAAGGCTATCACATAAAGCCACAGCTTGGTCACTGTATTTGAAATACTCTGCCTCTGTGAACTCCCTGTCTAGGCTGTATTTGCAGCTTGAGGGGGAGGGGAGCTGGGCAGAGGAAGACCTGTGTCACGTGACTTCCTCCAGTTCCCGGAGGTGAGTGAGTATTCCTGAAGAAAGTGTCCTCCCACACTGTTCTCTCCACGTGATCAGGCTTGGCAGCCACATGCAAAGGCAGGCCCAAGAGTGACTCATTCCTCTTGCCCTCCCAGCTGCACCATCAGTAGGACTGGGTTGGAACTCCATTAAACTCTATTCCTGCTGCATTGTGACCCTATTAGAACTCCCCTTGAATGTCAAGTTTGAGAACTCTAGCTGACTTCTCCCAGCGATACTTTTTCTTTATGCAAACCTAGTATAAGTCCTCCATCTAAGCAGCTCCATGGTTGACAACCAGAGGAATCCTATTATGCTTTTTTGTTCCCTTTCTCGTCTCGAAAGGGCATTTGGTTCATCATCAGCACCTTTGTCTTAATGCCAAGCTGAACAATTTGAATGTAGAGCAAAGAGAACCTCAGAGGCCTCTGGCCATTCAAGCGGAAGCAGGTATTAACACCCCAAATTGCTTTCTGTGAGGGGTGTGGCAAGACGTGTCATCCCCAGAGTCAGTTCATGGTATTGGAAAATCCAGAGAGGAAAATGTGAAAGGTGGACCCTTTTTGCTCGCCAGAGAGCATCAAATAAAAATAAGCCCACTGAACTCCTGCCCTGAGTTCCAGGGAGGCTGTGCTCCCCTGTCTCCTTAGAATCCCATTCCTTGGCCGTCCCCTTTGGGTTTGGCTCAGGGTGAAGGCAAAGAGTGCTCTCTGCCCTCGCAGGAGAGCCTTCTCCTCATGGCACACACTGCATCCCTCCTTGTCCCGGTCTAAGCCAAACACACTTTTCCTGCGGGCTTTGATCTGAGAGAGAGCCAGAGGACATAGCCTCCACTCCCGTCTCCCTGGCAATGACCTGTACCCAGCAGAGGCCGTGAGTTACGGTTTCTCACAAATTCACCAAAAGCAGAAGGACAACAGCATGAAATTCCAGACATTGGCTATAGAAGGGAAGGAAAAAGACTTGAATGGAATCCTCCAGCTGCCCTGTCTGTTGTGTAATAATCATTCTTACTGTTTAATGGGATTGAGTGCGCTGTCTGGGCCAGAAACTGCACTTAGATTTGTGTCTTAGACAAAACCCTTGCCTCACAGAGAGGATCCACATTGTTCCTGAACTTCGAACACCTCTGACTCCCCTACAAGGAAGTTACTCTCTTCATGTTGTGGATGAGGAAACTGGGACCACAGGTGTTGGACAAATCACTCAAGGACATTCACCCAAGATATGGTAGAGCCAGATGTGATCTAATCCTACATCTGCCTGCCGCCAGAGTCCTTGCCCCTTCTGCTCCTTCAGTCCCTGGCTTCCACAGTCCCAGAAGAGTCACCGAAGAAGACAGAGCCAGAGATGAGAGAAGGTCGGGTGCCAGACCCCAGGCACTGCCGAGCACCATACGCCCATGTCCCTGACTATACAAACCTGCTCTCCATTGAACCTACCCATGGTGGTGCCCTGTGAGTAGCCGACATAATAGATCTTTTCCTGGCCAGTTTTCTGCAAAATAAAGTTTATGACTGCAGGAAGGTCAAACCTAGCCATCTCATCATAACTATAAAGGGGAAAAGACAAAGTTACATGAAAAATTATAATCAGAAACAATGAAAGAAGCCCCTGGGGTTTACAAACAAGCCCCCAAGTCATCAGCCCCACTAGCTTGTGACCATGCCCCTCAGGATGGACTTGTTTCACCCCTGTGACACATGGGGGTCTCTGGGCTCACAGACCACTTGCACTATTTGCATCCTGCTGTTTTCTCCAGGTAGTATCACAGAGCGATATCATCCTCAATGAATATATACTGAGCACGTGATCTGCCTCCTTGTAGAAATGTCCTGCTATATAGTTATTGGAACAACACCCGGCCTTACGGATTCATTTGTATGGAAAGGATTAAAAATGCCGCAGGGCCCTTCTCTGATATAGGTTGAAATAAAGAGCAGGTTAAATGCCGATAAGTAATTTACACAAAAACATTAGAAGCTGTGAGATATGTATTAGCCAAATTAATAATCCCTAGGGCTTACTAGTTTCCCTGATATCTCTAATGTTGCCTGATCTCATTGCTTTCTGGGGGTACAAGTCCTTGTCATTATTCGGGGGTGGGGGAGTTTGTTCCAGGATATGCATTTACAAGGACATGGACCTACACACCTTCTCTCAACTACCTGACACCAACTACCATTATTAGCCAGGCCTATTAGGCAGGCCCATTCTTCTATTGGGGAAACCCATCCTCCCCACTACTTCCCCCAAATTAAAACAACTGGGGGCTCTCTACCAAGATGGTGCATCCAAAGTAAATTATCCAAATGCTAGAAGTCCTATTCTTTACCCGGTTCTCCCCAAGACATCCGTGTCCGCCTCCACCCGGTATACCTGAAAGCCCAGAACTCATCTTGGTCTACGGAGAGGGTCTTGTGTTTCCGAGACCAGGTGTTCCCCCTGCTGTTCCCCAGCCACACGTCAAAACCGGCATCTGCCAAAATGAAGCCCAGGCTGTTGTTGGGCAGGTTGGAGATCCAGTTGCTGGCGTCCCCAAGCAGGCCGTGCTGCAGGAACACCACCGGCCTCGGTCCTATGTGCAAGAGAATTTCAGCCATTAGACATGTTCTCCAACTTCCTTGTTACCCTCTCGTGTGCAAGCGCCTTCAAGTTCAACAGAACCGTGTTCAAATTTTGATTTAGCTGTTTGTTAGATTGATTATATTAGTTGGTCACTTAACCTGTCTGTGTCTCAATTTCTTTACCAGAAAAACGGGATTTTTGTTAAGACTAGGTAAAATAGTGCACAGGGAGCAGATACGACGATGCCTGGTGTAGAGAAACGATTGGTAGAGTTCGGGTTCAATTGTTGCATTTCTGTAGTTCTTACTCTCACTCGGTGTGTCTGGGCTGAGGATATTGGAAGTGCCCAGGAAACAGCATAGTCTAATAATTAAGGTAATTATAAATATAATGATATATTACATAATTAAATATATATATATATATAATCATATTATAAAATTATATATATATGTATTTGCCATAGGTATCATATGTATAATGATTTAATGATTACAGGCCCTTCATGTCAAAAAAAAATTCACAAGCCACCTGAAGGAGCTCCCCATTGCTCAAATATGGGAAAATTTGAGATTCAAAATAAATAATGATAGCAATAAATCATATCCCAGTGAATAAGTTAAGAATGTGTGAGTCTAGGGGCACTTGGGTGGCTCAGTCGGTTAAGTGTTGACTCTTAATTTTGACTCAGGTCATGATCTCGGGGTCAGGGTCTCGGGGACCCATGATCGCTTGTGCCCCTGACTCTTTAAAAATATCAAGGTCAAAAGAGACAAAACTTGAGAAATTTGTTTCAGTTCATAAAGGAGACAAAAAGTCATGAAGACTAAATGTAGCATATGACCTTGGATAAGACAACTGACCAGAAGGAAGATCAAATACAAAGGACTTTGGTATAACTGAAAATGTATGAATATGGGCTATGCAGTAGCTACTAATATCCATAAGTGTTAATTTCCTGATTTCTTGATAGATGTATTGTGATGATAAAAGAGAACATCCATCCTTCTTTTTAGTGAAAGGGATCAGGATAGGACCCAGCCTACTGGGTGATTTTCTCCTTGAAGAGGTTAAATGGGAGGTGCAGGAAAAATACTGGCCACTAGAGGGGAGTATTCTGCACCAACTAGATCCAAAGGGCAGATGGATCCGTGTGTTGAACTCCCTGACTCTGGGGGTTTTGAGAGAACTGTATAAGTAAACAGGATATGAGAACAGTCTCCATCCACGAATAGGGGTGCAGGTGACCCATGAGTTCTGACACCGCCACAGTCGCTTGATTGCTTGGAAAAGCTGTGCCTTGCTTACCTCCTACGATTTGCTGGGCTCAGCAAAAAGTTCTTTTTGCATCTCCAGGCTCTCTGTTTATTTGTATAAAATTCATTCGTTCATTCATTCCACACAGATTTATTGGCATCTAGAATGTGCATGGCATTCTTTTAGGCACTGGCTGTATAGTTTTCAATAAAATTGATAAAGTCCCAGCTTCCAGGGAGTTTACATTTTGGTTGCGAGAGACAGATAATAAACCAGCAAATTATCTATTATACTAGGGGGTAAGCGCTGTAGGGAATGTAGGCAGGATAAGAGGCCAGACCCTAGTAGGTGGCAAGGGGCTGCTTCAAACGCACCAAGGTTGGAGCAGGCTGGACTTATAGAAAGCACAGCTGTGCAGGAGGTATATTAGAAAAAAAAAAAAAAAAGCTGGTTTTCAAAGAGCTGCACACGTATAAATTAGAATAAAACAGAACCCTGAAGCTCCTTTACACCAAAGAGGATAGCCTTCGCCGGCAGTCTCAGGTCTTAATTAAGGACGTGGGCTAGAGTGGCAGACAGGTCTTGATTTGAACACAAGTTTTGCAATATTCTAGCAAGTGCTAGCATAGGCCTTCTGGGCAAGTTACTTAAACTCTCTGAAGAGCCAGTCACTTCAGATTATTGTGAAAGTTAAGAAAGACTAATGCAATTAAAGCACACGGCATCCTAGCTGCTGTTTGCAAAGAACACAGTATGAAGCTGTATTATCTGGACTCATGGTAAATATTATAGTTGCTGCTATAAACGTCGAGCTAAAGAATTCAAAGAACTCGAGCACACTTTCGTTGGTAATGAATGTGACTATTTTTAAAAAGCCAGCAGTAGCTGAAAATCTCATACAAAAGATAAATGTAATTTCATGAAAAAATATATCAAAAAATTAAAAATGTGTACCTATTGTCCGATTTCTTAAACAAAAACAAAAGCAAAAACAAACAAAAAAACAACCTCAGCGAAAAGCTGGCAACATCCCAAATACTTGAAATGCTTTTCGGATAGGGAATACAGAGTACGCGTGGTGGGTGCCATATTGCAGTTTGCATTCTCCATGAGCAAGGGTTGGTATGGTCTGTTCAAGAGACCATCAGTGGATATTCTAGAATATCTGTATAAGAGGGGTTGGGAATGGGTCAAGAAATGGGCTTTTCTTGAAGGTCTTTTTTTTTTTTTTTTTTTTCAAAGCAGACACTATGTTTCTTTGAGATCATTGGGGATATTTGGGATAACTGCGGTGGTGGTGATGAGGAGAATGGGGGGGGTGAAGTTATCTTTTGGCACAAACAGTGGGTTCCAGTCTATAATAAGAGTCCAAACTCCCCTCGACACACTCTAACCACAAGGAAATCATTACTATAGAGAAGGCTGCCATGTTGGGATGGTATGTGGTTGAACTATACCTGTCTTTTTAAGTTGCGCAGGGCCTTGAGGAATTCTGTTAACAGAAAGGATGTACCCATCTTCTGTCACAACTTCGTACTCCTCACAAGGATAACCTTGATGTCGGATGATTTCGCTCTAAGGAAAAAGCAGTGTCTTTTGAGTTCAGTTCTGTATGGCTATACTCTCAATGATCCAAAAGTAAAACAGAGATTCCTTGACTCTGGAAGATAAAGAAAGGAGTCCCTTCTTTTCCCCATTTACTGATATTATCTTAGAAGAACTAACCAGCCCTCTCTAGTATTTATTTTCTTTGCCTTTAATGTAGAGAATGGACTAGAATGTGGTTCTCAAAGTGTGGGCCCTGGACCAAAGGGATTGAATTGGAAACTCTGAGGAGAGGTCCCAGCAATTTGTGTTTTAACAAATGCCTTTGGACATTCTGATTCACTCTAATGTTTAAGAACCACTACACCAGAACCCTGATTTCAAAGCCTGGGTACATGCTGAAATTTTCTGGGGACACTTAGAGGTATAGTTTCCTAGGCTCACTTCAGATATGGGACCAGATAATTGCAATGAAGTCAACGAGGCATTCTTCCCAGGACAGCTTCAGAGAACCTTCAGGCCACGTGTTCCCTGTGGCTCTTTTCACCTCTAAGAAGCACAGGCTTAAGAACAGGAGCTCTTAACATTTTTAGGTCAGGGAGCCCTCAGGGCATTTGAGGAGACCGATAAAAATGGATACACACATGGACACGGGGACTTTTTTTTTTTTTTTTGGACACATTTTTGGATCGCCTTTTAGGGGTTCCTGATTCCTGGTTGCCTATATGTTGACCCCTGTTAAAGGACCCCTACTCTACACAGATATCACACGTAGAAACTCTGTAAAACAGGAAGCTTCAGAAATCTCCTCAGTAGCCTCCCTATTACTGCCCACCGTCATCGCCCAGAGTGGGGTATCACTTCTCTCAGCTTTAACAGGACCGTGAGGAGAAAGCCAGGTGTGAAATGCCCAGTGTAGTGCCTGGGGAAAGGGGGCACAGTAGTTAAGAGAAAGGCCCTTGAGGTCCCCTGCTTGAGTTTTATTCCCGGTTCTAACACTAATACACAAAGCAGCTGTGTGATCTTGGAAAAATTACTTAACCTGTCCCTGTTCTTTAATTTGCTCATCTGCAAATCAGCTATACCCACGGTCTTTACTCCCTGGGGTTCTGGCAAGGAATGTGAAGAGATAATGCATCTAGAATGATCACTAGGTTACCTGGCACGTAGTAGGTATTCAATGAGCGATAGTGACTACTAAAATTAAAAATCACTCCCACCTTCCCAAGTCACTCCCATTCAGTGGCAGACTTCTGCTTAAGAGATCTTTTTCCAGAAAAACTTCCCTGAATTCCCTGGATTAGGTCCCCCTCTTCTTTATTTTCATCTTTGATTTCACAGCTATCCTAATTAGTAATGGAGGGTCTATTTTCCTGCTGGACTGGAAGTTCTGAACTTGCGTCTTTTGGCGTTCGTAGATGTCTCTGGAACATCACTGACTAGCACATTAACAAGGGATTGCTAGGTGCTCAATTAACACTAGCTAGAAAGACTCAAGCAAGAAGCCAGTTGTAACCCCAAATACAGGCTAGATTATATCCATATAAATCAATCTACAGAATCAAATCCATTTAGGATCTGAACAGCTCGTATTCTATACATCGAATGTACACCAGTAATTATATGGATTTCCTATTTTACTTTGCCTCTCCAGGCGTAAACACTCAATGGCAGAGTCTGACTCAGTGGGTTTTGGTGTTAGGGTTCCTGAAGCCCCAACAACGCCCAGTGCTCGGCACACCCAGTGGGTGAGGCTTGGGGAGACCGGTTCTGCCTCCAGTCGAAGACATTGCCTCCATGCAGTAGCTCAGCGGAATGTGTGTAGGATCCTCCCAGGGCCGGCAAGCTGGTGGGAGCCTCTTCTCACCCGGGAGGATTGATTGCACGTTGGTTACAATTATGAGCTTTGTGTCCAGGCAGGCCCAGATCTAAACTGTGGCTCTTCTACCTGCCGGTGGTACGGCCTAACTGAAGTTGCTTACAGCTCCTTGTTCTCAGGTCCTTGGTTTTGAAAAATGGGGATGATCCCACCCACTGATTGGGCCGTACCTCAACAGATTTTGATCACTGTGTCTGCCATGCGGTGAGTCTAACTCTATGGCAGGCTTTCCTAAACTCAACACAGAACTTGAACATAAGCCCAACACTCTGGATTACCTAAAAGGACCTTGCATCATTCATGAGTCTTACGTACATGAGGCCCTCTCTAGATTTCACCAAGGCTCCCTTCTTGCCAGTTGACTGAGGTCCCAGTCCGAAAGAGGGTACGAAGAATGGATGCTTCTAGAAGCTGGTGTCCTGACAGTAAGCGGGGAGGACTGAGCCCTTTCTAATATGGGAGCAAAAAGGATAGGAGTAAAAATCACAGGTGGAGTGGAATTGCACAGGGTCTGGGTGTGGCTTAAGATACCACGATGATTTCTGTGCTCCTAGAATGAACTGAAGAATCCAAGAAAATTTTACATTGTGCTTGGGGCCAAGGGATTAAGTCATTCCCCTGAGTCTACCAAATTTCTTCAAGGAGGATGAAGGCTATTGACACATACCCAGGTTAGCATTCCTCCCAGTACAACATGCTTATTTATGTCTATGCTCTGCTATCAAAAATCACCACCACATAGAAATATAATATATAATGCAGATAATACACAGATGCAAAAGTAAGTATGTGAGCCACTTCCTTTCCCCCCAAACACAGAAAAACTCCAACTTACAATATTCATGAATGCTTCTGGATCCACAGCTTTCGTTGGCATACATCCTGAATTCACATCTCTTTGGAGCAAATATGCCACCAGAATCAGAAGCCACATCTCCATTCTGTGGGAGACAATCCACACGCCTGACAAGATCCTTGGCATGATCCAACATCTGCATTTATTGATTTTTTTCTTTTCCTGGCAATGTCACAATTCAATCCTAACGTCAGCACGATCTACAGCTTTAAAAGCTTTCCTACATGTTCCATCCAGGATTCTTCCCCCAAATTTGGAAGCAAATCCAACAAGCTTGGTGGACAGGGAAGAAAGAGCTGGAAGCAGAATGGAAACGTGGCCCAGGATGTCTCAATGCCACCAGCCCCTCCCACTCCTCCCAGAAGGCACAGTCACCAGCCCTCAACTTCTAGCTGGGTAGAACCTTCTTTCATACTGCCTGGAGAGATGCGCATATGAGACAGCCCATAAAACCCTTGTTCTTCTTCCATAAGGAAACAGGAACCCCAGGGAAGACCATTTTTTCTTTTTTCTTTTTCCCTTGTTTTTGTCTTTCTTTGGAGAGTGGAAAGATACAGAGTCTGCAGAAAACTTTGCAAGCTTCTATAGTCACATTCAAAGACTTCAATGATCAGTCTTTTTTTTTTTTTTAAAGATTTTATTTATTTATTTATTTGTTTGACAGAAAGAGACAGTGAGAGAGGGAACATAAGCAGGGGGAGTGGGAGAGGGAGAGGGAGAAAGAGGCTTCCTGAAGGGTGGGGAGCCCAATGCGGGCTGGATCCCAGGACCCTGGAACCATGACTTGAGCCGAAGGCAGAAGCTTTGCTGACTGAGCCACCCAGACACCGCCCCCACCGCTAGTCCTTTAACTGCAGATCAGTGAGATGGTACGTAGTTTTATTTAACATGTCAAGGAATGATGGGACATTTTCTCATCTTAGCAATGGATGAGATCATCGATTAGAAGAAAATGAATCTTCCACATTTAAGCCATTTCTCTGTGGCTCGACTAAACAGACACACGCAAAAGGGTTTTATTCTGGGTTATAATCATGAGCTAATGCCGAGAGGTTCCTGAGACAAATACCTGGCAATTAAATCACCTGCAATAACTCAGCTGAGTTGCAGCCTAGTTATTTTCACGACCGGAATGTCCCAATCGGATCAACCGTGGGGTGGTGCGAGCACTTCCTTACCCTACTGCTATTGAAGCAGGCCAGAAGGACAGACTCAACTGTCATTGTGAGTAAAGAGTGTGTTAGAATTTAAGAAAATAAAAGAATACAAAACCAACCATTATTGGAAGGGACATATTTCTTTGTTTAGGGAGATGGACGAGCCATGAGAGACTCTGGACTCCGGGAACCAGAGGGTTACGGTGGGGGGAGGGGTGAGCGGGGTGGGTGGGGGATGGGGAACCGAGTGATGGTATTAAGGAGGGCACACGTGGTGATGAGCCCTGCGTGTTACAGGCAGCTGATGAATCGTTGATCACTTCATCAAAAGCTAAAAAAAAATGAACTGAGCCAACAGCAGCCACACTAACTTAGAGACGCCTGGAATGTGGTTGGTGAAGGAGCCGAAGCTAGAACAGGACCTGCGAGTCCCTGAGAACGGACGGCCCACGGTCTCGGCCTCGCCCGTGCTGGGCTGGTGGCAGAAGGGTGATGACGCAAGCCTGAGGCTCTTATCTGGACCCATCTCAGCGTTCCCACCGCGCGGATCTGATGCTTGCTTCTGACCTAGTTCAGAAGAGCAGGGACGTCTGTCCAACAAGGCAGAGAGCCTTATGTCCTCAGTCCCCACTGAGCCTGCTCTGAGCTTCTGCAAAGTGAGGCTTTTGAAGGGAACTTTGGCTCCCATCACTGATATCTTGGAGTTTTTAATGTTAGAATGCCAGAAAAAGAACAACAACCCAGAAAATCACATTCGGCTTTTTTTTTTTTTTTTTTTTTTTTTTTTAAGAAAACCGTGAAGACTCGCCCAACATTACCTCGGTAGATTGTGGCAACTCGAATACCAAAAATTCAGGAGCTTTAATTCATTGGTTAGTGTTATTACTACATGGAAAAGAAAATGTGACATTTCAGTGTCCTTGTCCCCATTCGAGTATAGAGCCTTACCAGCGTCAGAAGAAATGGCATCAATCTCTGGAAACTATCTCTTTAAAACTTTTCTCCTGGGTTTGAGATTCGAGATTATTCTCAATGATTTCATTATAAATTTGGGAAACATAATCTACTCACATTTGCTCCAATATATTCAGGTAAGATCAATGCCCACATTGGAGTAATAAACTTGTGAAAATTATATGGATTTGTTAATAAAAGAATTGATGCCAATTAAACTGCTCAGTTCAGAAAGAATGCCATTTGGGGTGGTTTTGTTTTCAGCCTTTCTGAGCCATGCCCTCCTTAGGTGCAAGCATAATACAGAGAAAGTACAGTTCAATTTGGTTATCAAGTTCTTGGGTGACTTTATGAGCTCCCAACTGTCCTTTTGGAAGCAGGAAAGTGACATTCTAAGACCAGCTAAAGGAGATAAATTTTGAACAAACATGAAATAAGTTCATTTCTTCCCCACTCCAGAATTTTAACTACCTTAGCAACTTTCAAGCCATTGGAAGCATCAGAAGAATTATAAACAGAATGGGGGTCCAGATGTGCCAACAAACTTGACCTCCAGCTGGGAAGTGTTTCTCTCGAGAGCTTTATCTGTAAAGGCTTCTATCAGGGAACTCTTGTCATCTTTTAAAATGGTTTTTTTATCGTGTCCATACCTAAAGATGGAGGGTCTGAAAGACCCCGGTATCTCAAAACTAGGAAAATGGATCTCCCCTAATGTTCATGATGTAGAAATCAATTCAGTATCAAAATGACATAAAAGCAACTGGTCCAATAGGGCAGAGGTTAAAGAAAAGCTTTCTAAGAACAAAGTGAATGAAGAATCAGCATGTAGCCTTACCCCAAGTTGTACTGCATGTTAAAACTATAAGAAACAAACAAAACAGAGGTGCCTGGGTGGCTCCATAGGTTAAGCCTCTGCCTTGGGCTCAGGTCATGATTTCAGGGTCCTGGGATCGAGTCCTGCATTGGGCTGCCTGCTCAGTGAGGAGCCTGCTTCTTCCTCTCCCTCTGCCTGCTGCTCCCCCTTCTTGGGCTCTCTCTCCCTTTCTGTCAAAATTAAAACAACAACAACAACAACAACAACAAAAACTCTCTCTCTCCCTATCTCTGTCTCTCAAATAAGTAAATACTATCTTTAAAAAAAAAAAACCCTTAAAAATAAAACAAACAAAATAGGACAAAATCCCCCAAACAGAAAACAAATAGTAACATGAGAGTAAGAAAAACAAAGGCAAATTGAAAAAGCCCCTTCAGCTGGGAGAGAAGTTCTCTCTTCTGCTTGAGTTGTGTGTGAAAAGGGTCTTGACTTAGCACTGTGCTCGCCTGACACTGAATTGAGTTTTATTAAAACAGTTCCTTTAGGTCGTCTAAGCTGAAGCTGGAGGCCAGTCGGGCCTGGGCACCAGAATCTAATGAAAGTACCAGTCAGTGCTCTGGGCAGACTCCCTTTGCCATCAAATGACAGGAACTTCTATGCTGACTCAGACTTTGGCCTGACCCCTTCCTTTATCACCAAGACTTATCTCGAAGGACACCCCAGCCCTTTAGGTAAATGGCCTTTCGGTTTATCCGCCCTCCCGGTGTGTCAGACATGCCTGAAAACACAGGATCCTCATTTTGAGACCACTTGAAACAGGACTGCAGGGCGCCTGGATGGCTCAGTCGGTTGGGCATCTGCCTTGGGCTCAGGTCATGACCTCAGGGTCCTGGGAATAGAACCCCGTGTCAAGCTCCCTGCTCAGCAGAGAGTCTGCTTCTCCCTTTCCCTCTCCCCCAACGCATGTGCACTCTCTCTTGCTTTCAAATAAATAAATAAAATCTTTAAGAAAACATGATTGCAGAATAAGACAATGGAATGTGCTTAGGTGTGTGTTAGGCGTAAGGAAGATTACAGGGTTTTAAAATAACAATTGCACAATATCATGGTAGCTGGGCGGAAAGAAGGCAGAGCCTCAAATGTGGGTTCATCCCCTTTTTTCAAAGCTCTATTTGTATATTTATTTGATATATATAGAGAGAGGGTGGTTGGAGAAGCGGAGGGAGAGGGAGAATGCCCAGCAGACTCCCCGCTGCTCACCCAGACCTAGACGGGTCTTGATCTCAGGACCCTGAGGTCATGACATGAGCCTAAACAGAGTGGGACAGTCAACGCACTGAGCCACCCAGGTGCCTCAGGGTAGGTTAATTTCTAAAACCAAATAGTCATACCCTAAAAAAAGATTCCTTCAGCTTTTGTCTATCCGAAGGATGACTTTGCTGAGAAAGTATTCTCTGTTGGAAGCATCTTAAGCTCTTTGAGTATCTCATCCCACTCTTCCTGGGCTGCGGTGTCTCTGCTAAGACCTACACTGACAGCTCTGTGGGGGCTCTTTTGTATCAGAGAATTGTTTTCCTCTTGCTGCTTTTAAAATTCTCTTTTGTCTCTAATTTTAGACAGTTTTATTACAATGTATCTTGGGGAAGATCGTTTTGGATTGAAATTTTGGAGTGACCTCTGAGCTCTGTGAACCTGCATATCCATCTCTCTCCCTAGATTTGGGAAATTCTCCACCAGTTTTTCTTTAAATAAGCATTCTGTGCCTTCCCTTCTTCCCCTTCGTGGACTCCAGCGGCACAGACGCTATTTCTATAAATCCCATACGCTTTCTTCATTCCTTTTCATTCTTCTCTTTGTTTTTTTAGCTTTTGCTTCTCTGATTGGATAATTTCAATTGACCTGTTTGCAAGCTCATGGCTTCGTTTTTTCATTTAAGTCTTCTTTCAAATTCTCTGTTGAGTTCTCAATTTAGCCATTGTATTCTTTAGCCCCAAATTTCTATTTGGTTTTATTTTTTATATATATTTTCTATCTTTGGTTGAACTTTCCATTGTGTTCTCGTATTGTTTTCCTGAGACCATTAAATCGTTACCTGTGTACTTTCAGCCCTCTGAGTAGCTATAGAAGAAGCATTTTAAACTCTTTGTCAGGCAATTTCTGGATCTCTGTTTCTTTGGGGCCGGTTCCTGGAGGTATGCCTTATGCTTTTGCTAGAGTCATGTTTCCCTCATTCTTTGTGATTACCATAGTGTGGAACAGGTGTCTGTATTTGAAGATACGGTCACCTCATTCAGACTTGATGAGCTGATTTTGGTGAGGGAAACCTTTTGTCTGTGGGTGGGAGCATGCTGTGGCCTGCTGTGATACAAGGTCTAATGGCACAGGGTGCCAAATGCAGGGCTGGGTGTCAGTGCCAGGTCCAGAGGGGAAGGAGGTCTTTTTGACTCAGGCTGCCGAGGTCCATTGCATCAACAACTCTGTGGCCCTTAGTGAGTGTGTGGGGGTCTGCGGTGGTGGCCAGGGCCGCTGGGGTCCTCAGTAGGCCCAGCAGCTGGGAATCAGGGTAGGCAGCCATGGGGGCTGACGCTGGTGTTATGTACCCACTGGGCTGTTAGTTGCGGGAGTCAAGTATAGACACGCTTATAGTGGCAGTTGTAGGGCAAGTGGCAAGGACTGGACACAGCCGTGGGCACACTGGCAGCTGCCGGGGGCCTTGGCTGTCAGTGTGTACTCTTATGACTGCCATCTCCCACTGGGCATGTGCAAGGCTGTGGCAGTCCGTGACCCGAGTCAGGCTGGTAGTGCGCAAGTATAGAGTGAGGGACTAGGCGGCTGCTTCGGCAGAGGGAGGGACTAGGCGGCTGCTTCGGCAGAGGCAGAGGAGGGTGGGAGAGAGGTGTCTAGGGAGGGGAGTGGAGAGGGAAAGGGAGCAGGGACTGGGGCGGGGGAGTGGAGGGCAGCAGGGTTTTGGGAGGCTTGTATCTGGGATGTACATGGAGCAAACCTAGTGAAATCAGCAGGGGTCTGTGGGGGCTGTGCTGGCCACTGGCATCTTTCTTCCTTTCCTTCCTTTCCTTCCTACTTCTTTCTCTCTTTTTAATTTTTATTTCTTTGAGAGAGGGAGAGAGAGATCATGAGCGGGGAGGAAGGGCAGAAGGAGAGGGGGAAACAGGCTCCCCACTGAGCTGGGAGCCGGATGTGGGACTCCACCCCAGGACCCTGAGAGCATGACCTGAGCCGAAGGCAGACACTTCACCACCTGAGTCCCCCTGCTGCCCCCAGCCACTGATTTCTTGAGTGGGAAAAGTTGCTGGGTTTGTCCATAGAACAGGTTGCTGGGTACCATGGTGGCTCCTGCCTTGTGGCCATCATTCGTGGCCCCTGTAACTTCGTTGTTCCTAGCTGTCCCTAAGTGTCTCAGCTTTGCCAAATGGGTGGGGTGAAACTAAAGCAGGTCTTTGATGTGGTGTCCTGAAAGGCTGGGGAAGCTCCCCACTTACCACCTCTTCCTTTCTCAGCAAGGGGCACTCTCTCAGCTGGGGAGCTCCCGTTCGACACCAGACAACTGGCTCCAGGGCTGGAGGGATGCTGGTAAAATGAGGCTGTCTTCCTTTATTCCTGGGTGTGGTTACTGTCAGAGTATTTGCTACACTGTGTCGCTGAGATTCTTTAGGTGGACTCTGACAGCTCCTAGAGCTCTTTTATTTGTGGATGGTTATCTAATGGTTGATCTTTGTGGGTGGGGTTGGAAGCTGGCGCGTCCTACGCTTACTGTATGTGTAACTTTCTGCAACTTTCTTACCCTTGCTGGGACTCAGTGTCACTTTATTTTGTTGTTGTTGTTGTTAAAGAGTGAGAGCACAAGGGAGGGGCAGAGGGAGAGAGAGAATCTCAAGCAGATCCAACGCCCAGACGCAGGGCTCGATCTCATGACCCTGGGATCACCACGTGAGCCAAAATCAAGGGTCAGACCCTCAACTCTCTGAGCCACCCAGGCGTCCCCCATTTTGTACCATGTGAATAGTAATGGCCCTTCTTCCCAGGCTGCTGTGTGGGTTAAGCGGGTATGAAGGCAATGCCTGATGCAGAGCAGGAAATGAGCACATCTCAGCGAGTTTGCTTCTTGTGGGTCATGGTAGTCGTTGGGCTGGCTAGCTGCTCCTCACCGTGGCCTCCTAATGGCTGAGTTGATGTTAGACCATAAGCCAGTATCTCCATTAACCAAGGAAACTAGAATCATTCAGTGTGGAGAGCCGAGGTTATACCCCCTGCACATGGGTCTACGTCTGATTCCTGACTCCGTCCCTTCCAGCTCTGTGATCTTTGTGAAGCCCCTTAGCTCTCCCTGGCTCAGTAAACTATGACATCACCATGATAAATGGGAAAATGTATACAAATGGAATAAGCCCATGTGGGTGCTTAAGACATCGAACTTTCTTTCCCTGTTTCTTTCCTTCTTGTAGGGTCCTGTGAAAGAGACCCCAGCTGGGTGGCTTAAGTTTTCACATTTACTTCTAACCCAAGATGAATCCAGCCCAATGTTTGTTAGAGCTTCTGACATTACAGAGTTCAACTTCCTGACTTTTGTTCCAAAATGATATAATCTGCATCCTGCATCTTTGCGGTGAAACTTCAAAACACTATACAGCACATAGAATGAGATGTACATCGTACTTTTCTTCCTGGAGTTAATTCTCACTAATAGCTTGATATGTAACCTTCAAGATGCTTTTTATATGTTTACACATACATGTAATTATACATTCACAGACAAATGCATGTAACTTTATATATGTGAATAAATAAATTTGTTTATATAAATTGTGTTTATCTCCATATTTCTATATAGCTTTGAAATTTTCTGTCAGGGGCGCCTGGGTGGCTCAGTAGGTTAAGTGAACCACTCTTGGTTTCAGCTCAGGTCATGGTCTCAGGGTCATGGGGTCAAGCCCCATGTGGGGCTTGGAGCCTGCTTCGGATTCTCCCTCTCTTCCCCTCCCTCTGCTCCCCCCCCAAAAAAAAACAAAGAAAAGAAAAAACAAAGGAACTTTGTCATATAAAAAGGCCTTTTCATTTTAATATTTTAAATTTGTTTCTTTCGGTTTCACTACCGCAAAAAGCCACATTGTAGGTATCAAGATATAACGATGTACCAACCATTCTTTATAGAGGACTAACTTCCTTCCGCTTGTAATATTTATTTATTACAAACAATACCATACCTTCATATCTACATGTAGTGTACACATATGAGAGTATTTTTATGGGGTGGATTTAAGGTGGGGAATACGAGTTCAAAGGTTATACAGTTTCTACATTTTCAGAGCTACTGCTAAATTTCCCCCAAAGGACTGACCCAGGGTAAGTTCTGCTAATAGGGTGTGAGCATGATTATTACTCCCCATCCTCCTTCATCAGTTCCACATTCCATAAATCTTTTTATTTTTGCCAATCTGATACTGTAATTTTTCTTTGTGTTCTACTGAGTTATGACTGACTTGGACAATTTTCCTGTGCTCTGGCTCTTTGATTTTTCTTTACGAATCGCTCTTTCAAAATATTAGCCTATTTTCTCTGCCTTTTGAAAATGATTTGTTGGGTTTTTCATTTTTTTTATGAATATTGACCTTTAGTTTTTACATGTATTACAAATATTTTTTCTTTTTCCTCTTTTATAAAATTTTGATTATGGTGCCTTTCTTTAGCTCCTTTTTCATTTTACATAAATGTTAACATGTTACAGAGTTAAGACTCTTGAGGGTTTTAATTTGGGCTTCCAGGTTTCCTGATTTTTTTTCCCCCAAGATAAATTTTCTTTACTCCAAGGTTACATAAATATACTTTGTATATTTACCAATATTTTCCCATTTAGAACTCCAGACCATTTGAAATCTATTTTTTTAAGGGGCATCTGGGCTGCACAGTCGGTTAAATGTCTGCCTTCAGCTCAGGTCCTGATCTTGGGCTCCCTGGTTCTTGGGAAGCCTGTTTTTTCCTTTGCCTTCACCCTACTCTTGTGCTCTTTCTCTCTCTCTCAAATAAATAAATAAATAAAATCTTAAAAAATTATTTTTCAATACGGGTGGGTATTGAATCTGAATTTTTAAAATATAAGCAGTTATTTAATTTTACAACTATAACTTATCCTTTAGTCTTTTCTGATTCCACTGCGGTGAATTACACCTTTACTTTTTCATCTTCCGTTATAAGTTCCAGAAGCCCCAGAAAGCGTACATGATTTTCCTAGAGAAACGCTTCTCAACCCGGAACAATGTTGTTTCCGGGAACTTTCTGACCTTATCTGGAGACAATTTCGGTGGTCACTACTAGGGGAGGTGCTACTGACACCTAGTGGTAGAGTCCAGGAATGCCGCTAAACATGCCGCAAGGCAGGAGGCAGTCCCCAGCAAAGAATTTGCCCATTCGCATCATTGCAGCATATGAATATAGGTCTCAGAAAAGAAATTCTACTTGGAATAGGTATATGAACATGCATTACAATCAGTATTTAAAATTGCTGGGTTTGGGGGGCGCCTGGGTGTCTCATTCGGATAAGCATCTGCCCTGGGCTCAGGCCATGATCTCAGGGTGCTGGGATTGAGCCCTGCGTGGGGCTCCCTGTTCAGTGGGGAGCCTGCTTCTTCCTTTCCCTCTGCTCCTCCGCCTGCTTGTGCTCTTTCTCTCTTTCTTTCTCAAATAAATAAATAAATAATCTTTAAAAAAATAAAATTGCTGGCTTTTTGTAACTGTCGATAAATCCTCCAAAAGTAGTTTTGCTTATGAGCTAATAATTACCATGATGTAGCACCTGTTTTCAAGGTGAGAAAGAATGTGACTCTTGGCACTGACATTCTATGAGATGTTCCTTATGCTCCACCACTGAAGCATTTTATTCTCACCAGCTCTCGAACACATCATCTGTTCCCCTGGATGACACACGCACAGACTAATGTGTGCTCTTTCCAAAGTACTGGCTTTGATCAGACCAGGCGGGGCTGAAGTTTTCCCAGCTGACTTTACCTCCCATATTCGTGGAAATTAGACTGAGAATCATCTAATAGCTGATTCTGACTTCAGTTTCCACCCTAGGCTGGCTGAAGCAGGATCTCCAGGTTTGGGATCCAGGGATTTATATTTTTACCACCCCCCAGATGGTTCTGGGGGTGAGCTGGGTTTGGGGGGGGGGTCGCTGCTGGGCTGCACTCACAGACCACCTGCCTGCAGGGAGAGTCACCCATCGCTGTGGGGCAAATTCTTCCAGAGTAACTCTGACCTCGGAAGGGATTTTAATCCCGAGGGTAAGCTACAACTGGAGCTTTTAGGGTTAAAGTTATCCTTGTGTTCATCAGCATCAAAAAAATATAGTAAAAAGATGATTCATAATAACTACAACCTCTCTGAGATTTTAAAATATATCAGGGAAAACAATGGGGGTTGAAGAAACAAACATGCTGGTTACTCATTTTTATGGCTGTTAATGACAGCTTGTGTTGGTTCCGTTTGCTTTCATCTCAAAGGGGATTTAAACATTAATTATCATAAATCTGGGTTGCATTTAATAAACAAATATAGCTAAGCCTAGATAGTAAGATCACACAGATTTGGTGTGCGCGATGCCAAGAAAGTGCTGGGAGTCACCTACTGCCGCCCATGGAGGCGTTTCTCAAATAGTCTGATAAAAGGACAGAGAAATTTTGCTTCCAGGGTCACACAATCCTAGATAAAAGAGGTCTGAGAATAGCCCCAAAGGGCTTGAACTTCCAAGATGGCTTCAATGAGACCACTGAACTTGGCAGTTAGAAAGCAACAGCAGACGGTTGTCTTGAAGACTTTAGACTTTAGATTCCAATTCTTCTAGCTTTTAAGAGATCCATTATATGTAATATTAAGATGGTTTCCTGGAGAGCATGTCAAGGAAGGAAGACAAATTTGAAGTGAATAATTGACAAAAATTCAGTATATGTTTGCAAATCATGAAGGAAGATATTTGTGATGATAGAATTAGTTTAAAAAGTAAGTCTGAGTCCTAGCTAAACATAGTTCCCCACTGTGTGTGTGTAGGGGCGGGGGAGCATTTTGGCAAAAGATAGTGAAGGGCAGGGGGTACCTGGGTGGGTTAGATGGTTAAGAGTCTGCCTTTGGATCAGGTCATGATCGCCAGGTCCTGGGATTCGGCCCCATGTTGGGCTCCCAGCTCAGCAGGGAGTCTGCTTCTCGCTCTCTCTTGTGCTCTATCTCTCTCTATCAAATGAATAAAGAAAATCTTTAAAAAGAAAAAAAAAGGAAAGTGAGGGGCAGAATCCAGAGCATGTCTGAGGACCCTGTAAACCCCAGGGGCCAGGTAATTGATGTCCATCAATTGATATCCACCTGTCATCCTAGTGATAAAGTCTGGCTGATAATTGCATAGTGTTGCAAAGGAGAGGTATTTTTTCCCATGCATATTACCCACAGGAAAAATTAGGGGACCCAAGTAGCTCTGGTCTGAGCACTGACTTCTCTCCTTCTGAAGCCATGTCCAGAGTGCATGCATTCTGGGGTAAGGGGTCTGGGCTAGTGATTGCAGGTTTATGGCCTTTAGAGAACAGCTATCAGGAAAAAGGAGGGTCTTAGGACTTTCACATCTGTTATTAAGTCAGCCGGCAAATAAGTGTGAGTATTGAGCTTAAACTACCTAAAACTTGTGAACACATTTATACAGTTAAATAAAGCTAGCAGTCATCAGATGTAGGATTCAACCATTTGAGAATGCAGATAAGTAATTTAGGAGCTATCCAAATCAGTGCCTTTGTCCCCAGCTGTATTTTTTCCCCCTAATCAGGAAAAATCTCTACTTTGTTTTGTCATAAGGCCTGAAGTTCCACTGATAAAAAGGACCTTGGTTAGTGAGGCATTCTAGGGAAGTGGCGGGAGCACTGGAGTGGGAGTCGGGGTCTGGGGTCCCTGGAGAAGCTAGTTTTGTGACCCCGGGGAATTCACTTCCCCCATCTAGACCCTGGAATCTATACAATTTCGTTGAAACCAGATCAGTAGTTCTCAAAGTATTTTGTTAAGTCTGGGTTCTGTAGAAGGGCTGCGAGAAGTCTGCCAAGGGAGGCATTCAATTCTGTTTTCGAACGTAATTTTACTCATTTAAATAACTTTGCTTCCCAGGTAATCACAAATGTCTATTTGCATATCAAAGTTCACATAAATAGCCATATATTCATTAAGTTATGCTAGAATGTCCTATGCTATCTTATACAATTTAAGAGAATTGAGGTTGTTTGAAACCATTTAATGGTTTAACAATTATGACTTTAAATACTTTCGTGTGCAGGTGTTATCATATCACTTAACTCAACATAAAGCCAATACTGAGTCCCTGGAGTAATGTGGCTTATAAAAACTCCTAATTCTGAGGATTATCAAGGTAACTTTATCTTTACCACTTCATAATGGCAGAAGGTCATAAAAGTGAATTTTATCTGATAAATTTAGACTAAACATCTACTATTCATTGATTTTACATGTGTCTGAGCCTTAGGTCCTATTTTTTTGTTTGAAAAGATTTTTTTTTTTTTTTTTGGTCCTAATACTGTTTGAACATCAAGGGGGAGATGGTTTGTATAATCTCTCCTTTGACATTTAAAATTTTTTTATTTTTAAATATATTTTATTTCTTATTTTTTTACTTTTTTTGAGGTGGGGAGGGAAAGGAGCAGAGGGAGTGAGAATCACCAGCAGACTCCATGCCCATTGTGGAGCCTGACATGGGGCTCGATCTCCAACCCTGAGATCCTGACCTGAGCCGAAATCAAGAGTCATACACTTAACTGATGGAGCCAGCCAGGCGCCCCCAAGTTGATGTTTTAAAAGTGATCACATTTATAGGAATACACATATTGAGGCTGACAAAGACCTAGAAGATCAGCTAATTTATTTTATAGATAAAAAGGCCCAGAAGAAGGAAACAATTTGCCCAAATATTTTGCATGATGAGGGCCAAGGCAGGCAAGGAGCACTGCAGAATGCAAAGTGAGAGGAGGAGGAGAGAGGAAGTAAGGTAGAGACAGCTCCCTCTGTCACTTCACTGGGATTCAGGGGACATCCTGGCCACATCCACTGGGACGCTTGAAGAGATTTAGATAGGAAGTGTCTCTGGATTCAGAAGTTGGTTCTCCTTCCTATGAATTCTTGCTTGGGGAGTCTGCCCATGTCCAGAACATAGTAGCCTACCTCGCCCTGTCACTAATGTTGACATAGATCATTTCTAGAAGATTCTCCCCAAGGGGTCCTGCGCCTTGAAACGTTGAATTGATTGTCTATAATATGCCTGGAATATGAAGCCTCTCCTTCCTCACATCAATAAACACAAAACAAATAAAACAAACATCAACAACAACAAATCCAGAAACTGTACAATCTTAAAACAAGGTCCTTAAAAATATAGAAAAAAAATTTTATTCCTGCTTTTTCAAACCCACAATATACCTCCTGAATGATAGAACAACTGAGGAACATGAAAGACTAGAAGTATTATTGAGTCTCTTTAAAAAATTTTTTCCTAAGGCCATTTTTTTAAAAGGTAAGCATGGGGATGTGTGGGTTCAGTTATGGAACCTGGAAATCCCAACTGAAACCTCAAGGACACCTAGCAAGGAATCCCATCTACCAGAAGCATTGGGAATGGTGGAATCTGACAGCTCTGGGTTCAAATCCCAGCTCTGCTCTCACCAGCTGTGCACCCTCGGCCATATTCTGATTTTCCCTGTTCTTATGTATAAATGAATAGTAACACCTTCCTTGCAGCATTATAGTAAAGCCTAAAACATACACACACACACACACACACACGTGAGGTGCACAGCAGTAAGCCTGGCATCTAGAAGCTTCTTAATATGTCATTGGTATTTATTGCCATTCTTATCACGAGACTGAATACCAATTTGTAGGCTTGATGCAGAGAAAACCAAAAAGAAATCAGATTACTCGTACATTTTTTGCCTCACATTTCAGTTAAAATACATAAGGAGTCCGAAGCAGGCGACCCTGACTGTGGATCACAGTCTCTAGGATGTCGGGTTTGTGAGGCTGGGTGTGGGCAGAGTTGCCTGATCCCCGCCCCATGCTGGGTGGCTCTGGCCACCTCTGGCTTTGCCACAACACCACTAGGCAAGGGGGATATCTGGAAGTTCTGCCTCTAACAACCTGCATAGACAGCTGAGGCAGAAACTGACTTTGCAGCTTTACAATCTGATCATCTGTGTTGATTATAATGCACAGGTCTCTTTCTGTCTGTGGGAATAGCCTGCGACTTTTCTGATAACAGCCAAGACTTTGGAAAGACCTTGGAAGGAGCTTCCCAATGAGCCATAATGAGGGCTGTCCACCTGCTACACCTTTCTGCAACCAGAAAGCACTGACCCGAGAAGTATTTATAAATTCATCTAAATACCGTAGGAAAAAAAACCTCTCACCTATTTTTTTGTCCTCTTTAGGAATTACTCCATTTCCAGAACATCTCTTTCTGCCCTTTTTCTTTCTCCAACACAAGGTCAAGAGGAAGACAAGCATGTACTCTCATTTAACACATAAAATAGGAAGAAAGGAGACACTTCTCACTCTTTTCCCCAAAAAGGTCACTACTTATTTCCCTTTCTTTTATTCACTCAAACTTGCAATTAATTCCAGAATTAAATATATTTTTGAAAGATTTATTTATTTGAGAGAGAGAGAGAGCACACGCGGGGAGAGGGAAGGACAGAAGACCAAGCAGACTCTACTCCCAGCTCGGAGCCAGACATGAGGTTCCAGCTCACAATCCTGAGATCATGACCTGAGCCAAAACCAAGAGTTGGATGCTCAACTGATCAAGCTGCCCAGGTGCCCCCACAATGAGATATTCTTCATTCAGAAATTTATTTCTAGGACCCATCAGTGACAAACAGAAATAGCATTAAATAGCCAGGTGAGGGAAATGTAACCAGAAAATCTAGTTCAATCTCACAGCAGAGTACTACTCAGTCATTACAGATCTATTGCAGCAAGATAGTAACATGTTCACCATACGTTTCAATAGGGAAGATAAAAGCTAGTAAATAATATTTACTGAATAAAAATAAGACCAGAAAGAAATCTATCAAAATGTGAACCAAATAGCTTTTGGTGGTGAGAATTTTGGTTATATATTATTTTCTTTGTTAGGATGGTAAGGACTTTGGTTGTTTATTATTTTCTTTGTTAGTGTCTATTTTCTAAAATGTCTATAATAAACAGATTTTACTTTTACAGTTGAGCAAAAACAAAATAATTTTATTTGTTTGCTATTTAATTTAAGAGACTATTTCCAAGCCGATTTTAATCCAAAGAAAGGCAGTGCAGTTTGGGAGCAGAAAGAACCAGAGGGATGGCCTACCTCAGGGCAGGGTTCATTTGCTGAAGGAGGGCTGATTCCGGAATGCTGTCGTCCAGCTTGAGGAATGAAGCAGGAGAGGAAGCCGGACACTGGTCACATGCAGCTTCCCCTGTCATCTAACAACCAGCTTCACTGCCTCAGGCCCCAGTTCTTCCGCAGCTGCTCTAATCTATGGCTACCTTTTTCCCCTGTCGAACCAATGGAGTTTCTTAGGCACTGTTTCCCTAAGCATGGGCTAGATTCCCCTGGGACTATGGGAGATTTCAGCTGCTGCATAGGCTGCTAAATCATTCAGAGGAGTTAAATAACACAGAATCACAGGATGGGAAAGTCAGTTCCTATGGCCACTGTAACAAACGACCACAGAAGTTATGGTTTAAAGTCACGTACATTTATTCTCTTATGGTTCTGAAAGCCAAGGTCAAGGTCAGGGAGCTGAGATCAAGGTGCTGGTTGGGCTGCATTCTTTCTGAAGACTTCTGGAGAGAATCTGCTTCCTTATGGTTCCCAGCTTCGAGGGGCTGCCTTCATTTCTCGGCTCCAAGTACATCATACTATTTCTGGGTGTTCCAAGGTGTATTTCCTTTCTCTGACTTTGACCTTCTACTTGCCTCCTTGTCATAAGAACCCTTGTGCTTCCATTGGGTCCACCCAGATAACCCCGAATAAAATTCTCACCTCCAGTTTCCTAACATAATGACGGGTGCAAAGTCTCTTTTGCCAAAGAAGGTAACACGTTCGCAGGCTTGTGGGATTAGGACACGGACATCTTTGGGGGGCCATTATACATCCTATCAAATTTCTTTCAACCTTCTGGGTTGAAATTTATTTCAACCTTCTGGGACATAAGGCTGGCTCAGTCAGTAGAGCATGCAGCTCTAGGTCTCGGGGTTGTAAGTCCAAGTCCCGCATTGGGTGTTGGCATTATTTAAAAATAAAACCTTAAGAAAATGTCTTTTCTTTCAACCTTCTGAATGTTGCAAGGTGAGAGTCTAACTTTGGTTTATGTCTTTGTTTCTAGCCATTGCTCATCTCCCTGGCAAAGAGTGCATTTAACAAGAAAAGAAGTTTTTAAACTCTAGTGCCCTGACAAGTCATGGCATCTGTTTTGTCACCAATTATGTTTTGTGCTGTTATTATGTTTCTGGTGATTTTCAAGTTTTGGCAAATTATACCTCTCCTTCCATTTATAGTAGCTGCAGGAAGTTTCTTACTTTCTTTCTTTCTTTTGATTTTATTTATTTATTTGAGAGACAGAGAGAGAGCACAAGCAGGGGCAGTGGGAGACGGAGAAGCAGGCTTCCTGCTGAGCAGGGAGCCCCATGTGGGACTCCATCCCAGGACCCCGGGATCATGACCTGAACTGAAGCAGACACTTAACTGACTGAGCCACCCAGGCACGCCAGTAGGAAGTTTCTTTTTTAAAAAAAATTACAAGAATTGATTCTGAGACTTCTGAATAAGCAGTATTATGGATGGCATGCGGATATAGCAAACATTGTGAATGAGAAATGGGAATGACAAAAGCTTGAGGAGTATTGCCTTGGGTAGAACACCACTCTACTTAAAATTAGGGAAGAGTTTGGACATTCAGGGATGACTCTGCTCTTTGCTTAGCTCTGTACGAGGACTCCCTTGAGGAATGTGATGTAACTTCCTTTCTGCTTCTGGGCTTCTGGCTGGATTAGACCGCGGAGCCCACAACTCTTGATCTCAGGGTTGTGAGTTCGAGCCCCACCTTCAGTGTGAGGATTACTTAAAAATAAATATCTTAAAAAAAACAAACCCAATTTCCATTCTGCGTCTTTGACAATATGTTCCCTACATTCTCTATGGAGGATGGGTCAACAAGATTGGGAGATAGACCTTCTTCTTCATTCAGAAAGAATGCAAATCAGCAATGGGGTATGGTTTATTGGGCATGGGCTATGGTCAAATCTCCTTGCACGTCTTGCTGAGCGCTGAAGGTTAGTTCCTGTGCTCATGTGGTTCTCTGTCTGGTGGCTGATGACAGATGAGGACAATTTAGACAGAAAGAGCTAGGTCTGTAGGAAAAGGAACCAGAAGGTGCTTTAGAGTTCAAATAGTCCAATCCTTTCAGCTTGGAGGTAGAGGGGAGAGGGTTAGGATGGAGGAGATGGCAATGGAAGGGTCAAGGAACTTTTTATGGTGAAGACAGTTTTCCCTCAGGGACTTTACCAGGGATTTTCCCAAGAAGATATTGGGGTGGAAACTTGATCATTTTTTCCCTGCTGGCAACCCCAGTACCACGAGCATCTCCTGAGTACCGACCACTTGCCAGATTGTCTCAGTGATAGGCGATACAAAGCCAGACTTTAATTTTCTCTCTGTTAAAATCACGTCTTAGATTATTGGTCTTCTCTTAATAAAAGATGATAAAATGGTTTTTGTTTACCTTTTATGTAATCTGCCTCAGAAGCAAATATTCTGCGTCTTTTTAAATACTTGCTATACTTCACATTGTCTTTATCAGATCTTTGATTACTTAGAATAACTAAGTTTTTTTCAATATGAAAAGAGCTAAGCAGTTTTTTGTTTGTTTGTTTTTTGCAACTAGAACTTCTAACTATATTTGCCTTTTGAAACCTTAAACTGTTGGAAATAAGGGTATGTAGTACACCAATGCCTAAAATTCCATTTAAAGAACCCACGATATTAAACAATGTTTATAATATTTGCATTTTTCTAATTTTCTATCATATTCGTGTACTTTTTAGTAATATAAATCATATTATCTTACTAGAATATTGAAACCTATGTAGTTTCCATATATCCCTGTGGCAAATCTCACTGCATAGGTAGTTAACAGTTTTTCCTTTCTTCCATTCCAGTCCTGATTTTTTGGCCTCTGTCTTCTGTGTTTGGAGCTTCGTTGCCCTACATGGCTAATGAGGTGTTTTGATAGAGTCCAGGACCAGGTGTTTTTACCTATAGCAGTTTCCAGAGATCTTTCTTTGGGGAGGGGTATGGTGTCAGGGCAAGGAGGTCATTTGCTAGTGTTTATCATTTTTAAAAAATATGGAACCCTTCATGAATTCGTGAGGCATTCTCCCCACAAGGGGTCATGCTAATCTTCTACTGTTCCAACTCTAGTGTATGTGCTGCCCAAGTAAGCACTTAAAATGCTTATTTTGATGAAACTGAAGGGCACATAGTATTCCAAAAAAGTTAACTTTTTCCCCCGGCTCAGTTGACAGGTTTGGTTAAGGAAGCAATTTGCACACAGATTAAAAATGATAAAAACAAAGCAACAAAAACTAACAAATAAGCAGAAACAGAAACAGACCTGTAAATACAGAGTACAAGCCAAGAGGTTGTCAGAGGGGAGGGGTGAGAAGATGGGCAAAAGGCGTGAAGCAGAGTGGGAGACACGGGCTTCTCGTGATGGAATGAACAGGTCCTGGGAATAAGAGACACAGCTCGGGGAACAGAGGGCCTACAATACCCCTAGATGGTAACAGATGGGAGCTACGCTTGTGAGCATAGCATGAGGCATAAGCATAAGGCTAGGCTATCAAGTTACTATGTTGATACCTGACACTGATGTAGAATTATGTCAACTAGGTTTCAATCAAGAAAATTTTTCAGTGGCAAACAAAGGTAGGAGTTACTGAGTTACTGAGGAGTTACTGAAAAGCAAAGTATTGGTGCCTTTATACTTCACCGCAAGTGTTAATGATGGCACAATATTATTGTCATGTTTCTTTTCATTGGGACTGGCTGTGTGGGGCTGCGGCGATGCCGATGGAGATGTTGAGATCAGAGCCCCTCTCACATCGTGGTACTGGCTGGGTGGTTTCATAACCACCAAGGTGTGAGTACCAGGAATCTGTTTTCACTGGACCCCAAAGCACTTCTTCTTCTTTTTTTTTTTAAAAGATTTTATTTATTTATTTGACAGAGAGAGATCACAGTAGGAGAGAGGAAGGGAAGAGATCACAGAGAGAGAGGAAGGGAAGCAGGCCCCCTGCTGAGCAGAGAGCCGGATGTGGGACTCGATCCCAGGACCCTGAGATCATGACCTGAGCTGAAGGCAGCGGCTTAACCCACTGAGCCACCCAGGCGCCCCCCCAAAGCACTTCTTAACTTCTAAAATGGAATGAGAACCACACGGAGATTTTGCAATCTCTCGGTATCAGATGAAGATAAGAGTGAAGTCAGTGGAAATGCGGAGAAACATTTCCCCTCAGGGCCATACGTACTGCAAGTGTCTGCACAGAATTCAGCGTTGGGTGGGACTAGCAATTAATTCAAATTGACGAACCCAAGTTGAGTGTTTTCTGCGATCAAGTCACCTTGCTAAGTACTGGAAAGTTAAATGGTAAAGCCCCAAACTTGGAAACAACCCAGAAATTCCTCAGAGTGAGAAGTACCGGCTCAGTGGGTAAATAGTTAAACTATAGTGGGGCCACACCCTGGATATTTCTCAGCATTAAAAAGGAGCAAATGCGATACACTTTAACAGTTAACAGTTTGGATGGCTCTCAAGCAAGCGAAACAAGCCATTATCAAAAGGTCACATATCGCAAGATTCCGTTTACACAAAGTTACTGAGATGTAGAGCAGATTAGAGGTTGTGCAGATTAAGTTCAAGGAGAGCTGGGGAGGGGTGGGCGTGGTTGTTAACTATGCTGGGAAAGCTGGAGGGAAATTTTTGTGGTGATGGGCCATTCTGTATCTTAATTGTGGTTGTCTTACACAATCTACACCCCGTGATAACACCAATCTCACACACACACATGCACACACGGGAGGGCATAGCAAGGTCTGAATAAGGTCTGTGGATTATACCAAGGTCAACTTCATGGTTTTGAGAGCACGCTATAGTCATGTAAGGTATTATCTTTGGGGGAAACAATGAAAAGTATGTGGGACCTTTCTGTACTATTTTTGCAATTTCACAGCCATCTATATTATTTCAAAATACAGATTTTAAAAAGTTAAAATATTTTTAAGATTTTAAGAAACACCTAGCTCCTTTTTTCAAGCTACATTGGTTAGGGAGATAGACTAAAGAGATAATTCAGGAGATGATAAAAAGTGATTTAGAAGAAGTATTAATTTGGGGGCGTGCGGTTCAAGGAAATCTTTTCAGAAATGGTGGTGTTTGAGCCAGACCTTGGAAGGTGTGGAAGTTATCTGACCAAGGCCCTGGGTGGTCAGATAACTTCCTTGCTCTTGGATTAATGAGTCTTGAAAAGCCATTATTTTAGTCCAGTTTCACCTCTCTGAAACTAATTATACCTCCTCAAAGAAATTCACCAAACACTTTATATGTGGCATAGAGTTGTACTAGAAATTAATGTTATTATTTTCCTTGTTCTATACAAAATATTAATGGGATATTCAGGCTTGAGAAAGTACAGTTCCCCAGTGAGTCTGTTATGGGGTTGTGAGTTTCCTGCTTTGTGTAAATGTAAGGGTAAGAAAAAAAAAGGAGAAACATTGTCAAATTTGTGATAACTTTATATTACAAAGTCTATAACCAAGTTCAGCATCAGTGGATTGCTAGATTCTATGCTTCCTTGGAAGTGATTCTGGTATTTCAGACAAAGTGATGAAAAATGTGTTATAATTGACCTGACTAGCTATTTTCTACTCATCCAAAATTTTTTATGCAGCCTATTGAGATCTAACTGACATAAAACATTGTGTAAGTTTAAGATACACAATGTGATGATTTGATACACTTAGGTATTGTGAAATGTTTACCACAAACAAGATTAGCACATCCTTCATCTCACACAATTACTCTTTTGTTGTTATGGTGAGAACACTAAAGCTCTCATAGCAACCTTTAAACACACAATACAAGATTGTTAACTATAGTCCCCATGCTGGAATAGAGCCCTAGAACTTGCCATCTGAGCTAAAAGTTTGTGCCCTTTGCCACATCTCTTCATTTCCCCCGCACCAAACCCCCCACCCTGCAACCACCATTCTACTCTGTTTCTTATGAAAATAATTGAGATGATGCAATGCTTTTCTTTCTCTAACTTTTCTCACTGAACATAATGCCCTCAAGGTCCATCTGTGTTGTCGTAAATGGCAGGATTCCCTTCTTTATGGCTGAGTATTATTTTACTCTGTGTGTGTGTGTGTGTGTGTATCATTCATTCATTCATCTGTCAATGGCCCCGTAGTTTGTTTCTATATTTTGGCTGTTGTGAATACATTTTTTAAAAAGATTTTATTTATTTACTTGACAGAGAGAGAGATCACAAGTAGGCAGAGAGGCAGGCAGAGAGAGAGGGGGAAGCATGCTCCTTGCTGAGCAGAGAGCCCCATGCGGGGTTTGATTCTAGGACCCTGAGATCATGACCCAAGCCGAAGCCAGAGGCTTAACCTACTGAGCCACCCAGACACCCCTGTTGTGAATAATTTGACAATGAACATGGAAGTACATATATCTTCTTGAGACAGTGATTTTCATTCCTTTGGATATATACCCCAAAGTAGGATTGCTGGGTCATAGAGCAGTTCTGTTTTCTCATCTCATTTTTATGGTTAGAGTTTATAAAAAATACAACAACCTCCTTATCCCCCAAAACCCCAAGGCATTTTCTCATCTCTTGCCTTAATTTTCCAAGTAATTGTGGTCTAGGGTAGTACAAACATGATTTTCTCTATGGTGTCACAATGACATTTATATACCATTTGGGCACATTTATATAGATACATACTATTAGATATCTGGGATTAAAATCATGACTTCTTCACTTGTGCAATCTGAGGAAAAGTTAGCTTTTATATCTCATTATTCTCTGTGTCTCATGTGACCATAGTTCTATCCCATAGGCTTTTAAGTTTTAAATGAGGGATTTCTTATAAAACTCCTAGCAAAAAAATGAACTATTATTCAGACCTATCATAGTCAATGTATTTGCTACCATATGCAGAGCAAAAAAGCTAAAAAAAAGTAGTGGTATTGGTAAAAAGTGTTCTTTCCTTCTGTACTTCATAGCTTGTTGATTTAAAGCAGAAAAGTTTAGGGTATTTAAAACACATTTTTTCTTGAAATGCAATGCACAAAACAGAGAAAGTGCACACATTGCAAAGGTATAGATTGATAATTTTTTTAAAAGACTTTTTTAATTTGTCCGAAGAAGAGAGCACACATGAGAAGGGGAAGCCGCCGAGGGGGAAAAGCAGGCTCAGCAGGGAGCCTGATGTGGGACTTGGTCCTGGACCTGAACTCACAGCAGATGCTTAACCAACTGAGCCACCCAGGCGCCCCGCCTCTATGATATTCTTTACAGCAATGTGTGTAATTACAAAAGATCCTAATCCATCTGAATCTCTGTTGATTATGAATTTCCATGTAGTCGATAATAACGTTCCAAGTGAACTGACAGAGAAATGCCTCCAAGATGTATTAAGTGATCAAAGTCAAATGTGAAGAAGTAGGTATAGTATGGTACATTTAGGTGACAAAAAACCAATGAGTTCTATGAATCTATTTGAAAATGTTCACTACAATCCATAGAAAGTCCTCAAAAACACTTTAAGAAGGAGTTGTCTTTGAAGGGGGAGATGGATTCTTTCCCATTTCTGCACTCCCATATCACAGCATTCTGGGTACACATTCTTTGTCCTGTAGTTTGAGCCTCCTTCCCCCATAGGCGAGGCTGACTACCCCACCCCACTGGGGACAGGCTTGGCTGTGTGATTGGAGGCAGGGAAAAGTATGGGAGCAGTGGGGCGGCCAGCAGAGTTGTAAACACGCTGCTGTGATTTAGCTAGTCCTCTCCTGCTTTGGGGATCTACCCTGGGAAGAAAAGAGTCCCGTTAGATGCTCGTTCCAGAATGAACTGGCATGTGCAGCAGACCAGGACCCGACCCACAGGGTTGAGCGGGGTCCTGGTGATCCCAGTGCAAGGCAGAGCCGCCTCAGTCTCACTGCAGGGCTGTGAGCACGAAAAAGGAATGTTCGCTGTTGGGAACCAGTGGGCTCCTCACGACTGTTTGCCCCATAGTGTTACTATAGCAACAGCCGAGTTAGATAAATCTTCTTAGGAGCTCTCTCAACTGACCTCCACTTAACTAGATTCCTATAGGAACCAATGCCTCTTTTCTCTCTTGTAGGTATCTTAACTGATGCCCAATGCCTCTTAAATAGTCCTAACAAATAGGCTCATCTATTATGGTCACATCTTTCCCCTCCTTCCTGTTGAACTGTAAGCTTACTAAGAGTTAGATGTTTGTTCTCAGACTTACTTATGACTCTTCTATTTGTTATAGTTGTTATATTATTTAATGCATTTTGGTTAATTTGGTTAAATGTGACTTTGAAAGACTGTATTGTTTGTATAAAACCACATTTTCACTGGGTGTTATACGCAACTGATAAATTATTGAACACTACATCTTAAACTGATGATATACTATATGTTGGCTACTTGAATTTAAATTAAAAAAATAAAAAAGAAAACTACATTTCATTCTTCAGAAGAGTTCCATAAAACTCACTTAAAACTGATAAACTTGGATAGTCTAATCTTGGTAAATAAAAGTTATATAAATATGGATGGATTTGCACTTCAAATGGCTTCCCCAGTATATTAAAATTATTATTCTTTTGAAATACTTTAAAATTAAGGTTATAAATGATGAGGTATGAATTATTTATTAAAGAATAATTATGTGGTATTTGACATCCAAAAGACCCTGATCCGACATGCAAATATTGGGGGGCTAACATACATTACTTTTTAAAAATTAACTGTGGGAGGTATGTACATTCCTTGAGGGATGTAAACAGTTTTCTGTTAGTGACATCTTCACAGAGGGTAAAGAACTTTTCCAAGTTTCCACTGCTCAGGAATCCAGAAACGGACACAAAACTTCATGCTGCTCTTGGAACTCTGTACTAAATCCTAGAATCAACATCTGCATCATTTAGAGAATGAAATAGAGCAAGACTTGGAATATTCCTAGCGCTCCCCCCCCTCCCCACCATAGGCTTTCTGGAAGCTGCTTTAAATGTCATTTGGGTATAAGCCATAGTATAAATCCCACTTTGACCGTGAAGACACTGCTGGTGATCAGTTTAACTTAGCTTTAGGGCAAGACGTGAGAGATTTATTTCTTATGTGTTGTAACTTCAGAACAAGCAGTAATTCAGCATATCCTACCTAGTCCTTCGTGGGAATACTTCCATTTTGTTAGTCTTTTCCAGTGTGATGTTCTCTTTCCTACTGGATGTGGACCAGAGCTTATTTTCATGGCCTGTTTACAGATGGCCATCATGTCTCTGGCCCTAGTGGTGATTTCAAGTAAGTCATAAGATCACCGCCCCCCAAAATATATTCCCAAATGGCTGCCTTTGCAAAGTCTCTCCTTTTAAGAAATTGACTTTAATGAGGAAAGAAAAAGGCCTCTTTGAACTACTCTCCCAAGGGCATATTTCGCACAAGTGAAAAATGGGGCCTCCCCTGACTGAGGGGGGAAGGTGGGAGAATTTTTAAGCCAATGAGCAGCACAGTTGAAATAACTCCTAGTGGGGATGTCGGGTAAGGGAAACCCTTAGCAACAGCAAATGAGTTGAAGGACGCCAGAGGAGGCCTCCCTGCTGACCAGTCTCTTTCCCAAAGCCTCCCCTGGGCTGGCAGGCAACTTTTAACCAAGAAGGAATTCCTTGCCATCAGGAGTATGACTTCATCAAGGCTATGATTTTACTATACACTCTCTGGGGAGCGTCCAGGCCCCAGATGAAATCGAAGTGGTTCCAGTCAGGCAAGAGGTCGAAGTACTGGAGATTCCTGATTTGGGGGATTATCCTGGCCACATCCCGGAATGTCACAAGGACGTCATGGCCACCAGCCCACATAGCAGTAGGCACCTTCATGGCAGTCAAGTCATAGAGCGGGGGACGGCTCTACGGAAGAGAAAGAAAGAGCCTTTGTGAGAGAAATCTCCTCACAGCAACAGCTGGGTTCAGCTACTGGGCTCAGCATTGACTACAAGTGCAGCTCTGTCAGGCACCGAGGGAAGCCTGCAATGGTCCGTATCTTCAAGGAGTGTGAAGGAAGGACGCAAGATAGGTCAACAGACATTTGCCTACAAAGTAGGGTATGTCAAATGCCACTAAACACTCCCCAAATACAATGGCAGTGAAGGTGAAGAAGACACAGCTTCTGGTTGGGAGCTTCTGAGGAAGAGGAATCATCTGAAATGACTCTGGAAGGACAGTTGGATTCTGTCACATAAGGATAAGGGTGAGAGGGCTTCCTAGCAGGTAGCAAGAACACGTACACCACGGTCAGAATGGCAAGCTGTCCAGAGAACCCCGGGACGAAACTGTGTGAGAGAATGCAGGAGGGTAGAAGATCGGAGACAGATAGTCAAGGGCCAGGCTAAGGTATTTTGACATCTTTCAGAAGTTTGGGAGGATGAGGCAGGGTCATTTCTCAGAGTTCTGTCTGAGGGTAACTGTAAGGGCCATTGGTCTGAGATGCCTTGAGGAAGGAATAGGCTGGAGGTAGATTCTGGAACAATCTAGACATGCAGCAGGGATGGTCCAGAGAAGGGACAATTGAAGCTATAGGTTAGGACTACATTCTCCAATGGAGAAAGAGAGAGAGGAAGAAGGCTGATCATTTGTGAATGGGGGCGATAGAAAGCAGCCAGAGGCGACGGGAGGATGAGGGAAATAATCAGAAAGAGAAGGCAAAACTCAAGATCAGCGCATTATGGAAGTCTGGGTTGGGGGAGTGAATGGCAAAGGTGCGTGGGAGCTCACAGAACATGCATTGGAGCAGGCCATTGGATGTGGCAGTCAAAAGGCACAAGTGACTTTAGATACAGTAGCTGTAATAGAAAAATGAAGACCCAAACTCCAGCTCTGGGGTTCAGGAGTGAGTGGAAGAGGGGAAGAAATGGAGAAACTCAGCCCTTTCAAATATTAAAAAAAAAAATGTTGATTAAAATGAGAGGGTTGGGGGACGCCTGGGTGGCTCAGTTGGTTAAGCAGCTGCCTTCAGCTCAGGTCATGATCCCAGCGTCCTGGGATCGAGTCCCACATCGGGCTCCTTGCTCGGCAGGGAGCCTGCTTCTCCCTCTGCCTCTGCCTGCCATTCTGTCTGCCTGTGCTCGCTCTCTCTCTCCCTCTCTCTGACAAATAAATAAAATCTTTAAAAAAAAAAAAAAAAATGAGAGGGTTGGAATGATGAGTGATAGATTCCGTAGGTTGATGGAAGGCTTTTTTGTTTGTTTTTCATAAAGAACAGCAATTAATTTAAGAGTGTAATGGGAGGGGCGCCTGGGTGGCTCGGTGGGTTAAGCCTTTGCCTTTGGCTCAGGTCATGATCTCAGGGTCCTGGAATGGAGCCCCACATTGGGCTCTCTGCTCAGCAGGGAGCCTGCTTACCTACCTCTCTGTGCCTGCCTTTCTGCCTACTTGTGATCTCTGTCTGTCAAATAAATTAATAAAATCTTAAAAAAAAAAAAAAAAAGAGTGTAATGGGAACCAGGAGGAAGAGGAGATAAGAAGAGATGGGGCCAAGGGCACAGGCCCATAAACTTGGGAAATAAGTGGGTCTTCATTTTCTGAAAGAGGAAGGGAGAAGAGAAGGGGACAGCGACATTTTAGGATGCATAAGAGGGACTTTAAGAAATTTCATTCATGCAACAAGTAGGTGTTAAGGGCCCAGGAAGTGCCAGGGCCTCTCCCAGGTGAGAAAACATCTGGTGAACAAAACAGAAGGAAATCTCTACCCTCGTGGAGCTTACACGGGTGAGTCTCCTTATTCTCGATAAAATGCAACAGGCTCAAAGATTGGCCTAGGAACTTAAGAAGACGGCAAAGTAATGAGGCTAGAATAGAATAAAAATTAACTTCAAGTGGCCTAAAATCATACTCAAAGCAAACAGGATCATCCTGGACTCAGATGGAGCCAGCGAACCATGGAGAAATTCTAAGGACACTGACCCTCCCACACACTTAAGTCAGTACGTTGTATCCTTCGGTCTTAACATTTTATTTGTCAATTTTGCCTCAATAAAGCTGAAAAAGAAAGAGCTTGACTAACAATGGTCTTAAGTGTATGGGTGACATTTTTATTTTATTTTCTTGTAAATGGAAACAATTTATAAATATAATATGCTCATTAAAAATAATGGAAGAGCGGCACCTGGGTGGCTCAGTGAGTTAAAGCCTCTGCCTTAAAATCCCTCTGTCCTGGGATCGAGGCCCCCCGCATCATCGGGCTCTCTGCTCAGTGGGGAGCCTGCTTCCCCCTCTCTCTCTCTGTCTGCCTCTCTGCTTACTTGTGATCTCTGTCTGTCAAATAAATAAATAAAAATCTTTTTAAAAAATAATGGAAGAAAAAAGAATTATGTCAAATCCAAATTGAGAGTCTCCTTAATTCCTTCACATTCTCCCCGTTCAGTCTGCCTTTCTTCCCTCTCTGAAGGTAATTCTTTTCACATTTGTTGTGGCTGTTTGTTTTTTTTTTTTAATTTTGTTTTGTTTTTGTTTTTCTGTTTTTCTTTTTTCCCTGGACTTATTCTAAGCATTTGCAAATATATGCATCTGTGAATATATACAGTCTGAGGGGCAGGGGAAAACATCTGGGGGTAGTGGTAACTTCTATATCTAAATTATGGCATGGTTACCCAAATGAGTGTGTTTGCCAAAACTCACTGAATTGGAAAATTTGTGAATTTCATTGTATGTAAATTACACCTTAATCAAGCTTAAAAAATAATAAAAATGTACATAGCTCTCTTAGTTGTCCTTAGGGCTAGTAGAATCATTTGTCCCACAATTCAATCCATTCACTAATGGAGAAATTGGCTGGTCTGATTGACTGTTTTGATGCTTAGAAACAACGTAATTGGTCCATATTTGCACTCATAAATTGCCTTCAATACATCAGTCTGGGAAAACATTGGGAAAATTTAATTTAATGTGTTTGGTTCATATAAAGAAGCCCAGCTCTTGAATTTGAGAAAAGAAATGGTGGCAACAGGATTTATCACAGGAACAGAAGGCCTAAATGAGTCTACAAATTCTAGTGTGAAATATCAGATGGAAAAAAGAGGCTAAAGGGTGTCTGAGTGGCTTGGTTGGTTAAGCAACTGCCTTTGGATTAGATCATGATCCCAGGGTCAGTGGGATCGAGTCCCACATCAGGGTCCCCCTGCTCTGCAGAGACCCTGCTTCTCTTTCTCTCTCTGCCTACTGGTTCCCCTGTTTGTGTTCTCTCTCTCTCTCTGTCAAGGAAATAAATGAGATCTTTTAATAAACAACAAAAACAAAATGTGGCTAATAGCTCAACTCATCATGGGTGGATAATATTCTTTTAATTTTCATGTGGGATCCTATATTTTTTTCTGTTGATATCAAGAACCGGGTATTCATTTTCCCTGTACACTTCTATAGATTTTTAAAAAACAATTTTCATTATTATACAGTCAACGAAATATATGTTAAAAACCACCTCCATGGCACTGGCTAGGTCTTGTGTAACCATACATGAAAAAGCAAGATTAAAACTTGTGTGAAAGCAGCGACACTGAGAAGACTAGGATAAATGCAGTAAAATATTAATACATCTTGTGTTCTGTGGGTGGAGGGATTATACATTATTTTAATTCCTTCGGACATGCCTCTTTTATTTCTATCCTATTTATTTTTAGATGTTCTGCAATGAACACATATTTAAATTAGTCACTTTTTAAAAAGCTCTTTCAATGGGAATGCCACCAATCATCAGGTTAGATTCTTTTCACCCTCCAATAATTTCTTATTATAATGTCTCAAAGCCACCCTTCTGGGGCCATTCCAAACAGCTCACCTGATTGTAGTGATGCATGTTCTCTGCTTCACTTCCCCAGTCATAAGCTCTGAATTCATCAGATCTGTAAAGCTGAAATACATGTTTTTTGGAAAAAACCATCAGAGTAAGAATCACAATTGTTAACAGTAAATCTTAGAAAACCACTGTGCCCTGGGAAGAAAATAAGACTCCTGGGTCATTAGAAGGATAGAAATACATTTTACATTTCATACATTTGTGCTTTTAGAAGCACAAGGCCAGCAGAAAGGGAAGCAATGACTGCCCTTGGTTTGAAGGGACAGCGAAGGGAAAATCAGGACTCCTCAGGGGGCAGTCAAAGCTCGGGTAGCTCTCTCCAGGAAAGTTCGATCCCATGAGGCTTTCCCCGGTTACCTCCTGCTTCAGCTCAGGGTCTGTTTTCCAAGCTCCCATCTAAGACTTGGCTCATTTTTGTCACCTACTTGGTCTATACCATAACTTGCCCTTTTCCTTACAATCTGGGGAAATCAAACCAGAGACGGTGATGGAGACAAAGTAGAAGCCAGTTTCAAAACTTCTAGGGGGTAGACCTGCTAACTCTCTCCTTTCAGATGTGCTGAAATGAGATTGGAGAGTCCTTCCATGGCAAAGACACTACCTGTTTTATATGCAGGATGTTCTGCATTGATGATCCAGTGGGAGCATGTGACATATACACATCCATTCGACTCTGGAGGGAAAGAAAACATAGTATGCCAGAAATCACTCAGGGAAAGGAACAATACCTCCCAGAAGCAGAGAACGAGTGTTCTAAGAGTAGCAAACCCAGACGGGGTTTGGGAAATGAAGAGGCTGAATCACCTAGGTAAGGAAGAGCTCAGGTCAGGCACCTGACTGTGAGTAAAAGCATGGGTTGCTTCAGCGCAATCCTGCACCAGCTCCAGGGTAATTTGCAAGCGGGGTTTCGGAGCGTGGAGGGGTGCTGTGCGCATGCGCGTGGGTGTGCATGGTCCCTGATCCGCCCGTCCCACCACCTGGGCCTCGGAACTTAACCCTGTTAATTATAAGCTTTGTGACTTTGGTCAACTTGTGGGTTTCTGTATTTTCACCTATTAAATGAACATACTAAAAATCATACTGTGCCAGGCTTTTTTGAGGCTAAAATAAAATATTGCAGAAGAAAAACTAAATATAATCACTTCAGATGCACTGTGCTTTGGTCTTTGTAAACATTATAGAGATAAAAATTATAGAGATATACTAGTAATGGGAATCCTATGTCTTAGAACTCTGCAGAGTTGAAAATATTTATTGTTGAATAAGAAGACTTTGAACAATGGTCCTTCTCCTATTTTGGTTTGGCTCAAGTTCGCCTCTTGAATAGGAGTAGGATGGCTGGCGAGAAGGGTCATTTGGGGACTGGCTTCGCTGTATCAGCCTCGCTGGCCGTCATATGCAATGTGACAGAGCTAGCCATCCAACCACAGTAGCCTGCAGATATACACGCCTCCTCCTTGAATTCTCCATAACAGGAAACGAAGAGTTGATGAAACAGCCTTGCTCATCTTTTGAGGGAGAAGAGTTCTATCTCTGTTCCATTTTGTCTTGTGCTTTCCAAGTTAAGTGGGGAGTTTTAACCGAGGCCAAAGTCACCCAACAAAGGAAGGCACAGAGGAAATAAGTTCTACGCTTATATGGACTTCTCTTCTTTTCTGTGATTTTTTTTTTTTTTAAATGCAGGGTATCATTTCTAAAATCACATTGACTATAGTATGGTGGCTGATAGGGAATGGGCAAAACTCCTACTCATGATGGACATCTGTTTTCCTAATATGACCGTGGATGGAAGGATGAACCTGCCTACTCTTCCCCCCAGTTTTCATAATCATGCACCATTGAATACTCAATCTAGGCATAGCAAATCTCTGCCTTTACAGTTTAGAAAACCACATTAGTTTATGCAGCGTGATAGATCCACCAAAGTGAGTCTAAAAAAAGCTGGAATCTCTTAAAGCATCAAATGGCCCCATAATCATTGTACATACCATATTCATATTTTTCTTGTCGTATCCAGCCCATAAGGACAAAAATTCACTACATATCACCCATAATATTTTATTGTTGCAGATTTTGAGGGCGGGTTCCTTTCCTGTCTTTAGAAATACACCTTTGGTACCAAAAATACCCTGTAAAAATAAACAATAATTATCCTTTCAAGAACGGATTTCTGGCTTCTTGACATTCCCTTCATCCCAGGAATAAGGATTCTTAGAGATCCATTTCCATTTGTATTTGGTGTTTCTGCTAAGGAGACTAAGTCACTTGGGAAAAGGAACTACTTGTGAATCCATCTCTATCCAGGGAAGATCAACAAATATCATTTAAAAAGAGATTGCATTCAGGCTCTTCAACTCCAAATTAACTTCTCCGTGGTGGAGCTCCCCTATCCCGTCCAATCAGTGACTGCCTCTGTTTCTCATTTCTCATTAACTGGCAAGAGAGGTGGAACATTTTCTCCTTAAGGCTAGACATTGCCTTGACTAGGAAGGAAAAGCAGGATTTTTCCCTACTACCTATGGGCACACTGTCTTTTTAGCAGTGTCCCAGTGGAGCCAGCTCTTGGACTGGAAAGTAGACCATGGCATTCGTACTGAGGGAAGGGGACCACTGCACAGAAAATACTTGAAATCACGGGATGCAGCACAGTTAAAACGTGTAGGGTTTGAGAGAGTAAGCTTGGGTGCGGGGCGCCCAGTTGGAAGGACTGGAGTTTCTGGCCACAGACATGAAGCGGTGGGAGGGATCAGGGGATGGCACTGAAAGGGGCAAGAAATCTGAGAGTCAGTTATAGGAAACTGACATAAGCCTCAGACCTACCTATGCCCACAAAGCTATATATTATAAAAATGATGTAGAGACAGATGTATCTGCCTCCCAATGTAATGTAACTATTTTGTCTGCTGAACTCTACCCAAATGTAGAAAACATCCCAAACTAACTGATGTTAGTCACATTTTGGCAACAGAACCATCAACCCCACAAAAGGGAACTTGCATCACCTGAGCTTATAGTAAACAACACAATAAACTATGCAACAAATCATTAGGTTCTATGGAAATTCATCCTTGTGTTTGCCCACAAATTTTTTTTTTTTTCCATTCTCACCCCTTCACATTAAGCCAGGGCCTCATTTTACATGTGAATTACTGTGAAACCCTTATCAGTCTACTTGATTTCATTTTGGCCCAAATCCATTTTAGCTGACACCCTAAATCGAAGGGGCAATTTTGCCAAAATACTATGTTTATCACAGCAATGTCCTTTTTAGAGAAAGAAAAAGCAAACAGAAAAAAAAAATATATATATATATATATAAAAGACTTTTGATGGATAAAGTCCCAAATTCACAATTGGCAACCAAACTACATCTTCAACCTTGGAAAATAACCAATAAATTCTGAACAAATAATTGAGCTGTAAGACATTTAGATTTTGGAATCGTAGCCTTAGTAAATTAAAGCAAACTCCGTTACAGGAAGGGGTTGTAGTATTCAGGCTCATGTAATATTAAAGTCAGAAATGTCAGGGATTATAGGGAACTTGAAAAATGTCTTTCACTTGGGCATTGTGAATTTACTGACTGCCCAGTGCAATAAGAACGGAACAAGAAAACTTGAGTGGACTTTCAGCTACACTGTGCTCACTTCAGATAGAAATTCTGACATATACTCAGATCTGTTCATGACTGAGTATAGTAAGTTATATATGGGAATCGTAGACATGTACATGGGTACACACACACACACATACACACACACAAAGCACATGGTCACAGAGTCTGGTTTCTACAGATTTCATGTAAATTTCCTACTTTCCCACTATTGCTTCATAATAGACTTTAAAATAGTAAGAGTCTACGATCCAAAATGGGACCCTCAGAGACATTTTGGCAAAAATGAGGAGCCTACCTTGATTATGGAATTTGGAAGTAGAAAAAAACTGGTAAAAATGCCCGTGGGATATTTGAATGAGACCACAGGACCCAAGGCAAAATTCATTTTGATTCTTTGTGCCAGTTCAGGCATGGTGGAAAAGGCTACAAACCCTAAGAGAACAGGAGACAAGACAATCTTGTAAAAATTAGAAAATACTGAGGCAACATTTCTACTAGCAAAAGTGGAATTCTGCTTTGACACTTTTTCCTTCTGTTGCAATAATCCCACGGGTGAACTGAGAAACTCTTCTGAGTTATTCTGTGAAGATAACATGCCCTTAGTCCTGTCTGCTCTTGTATCCATTTTTCTTGTATTCTAGACAATTCGACTTCTCTGGGGAGAGTGAGGGATAAGCTGCGTGAGCCCGGGGACAGCTTCACCCCCCAGTGTGGGCTAAGTGCTGACAATGCTGTCATTTTACCCCAACCCTGAGATTCCAGGGTGAGTCACAGAGCTTCCAGAAGTAAACAGTCTGTTCACAGGAGGGGAATGCATCAGTTCTTGATGTGGTATTATCCAGTGATCCCGCAGTTGCTTTTTTCTCACAGTGCAAAGAGATGTCATCCCTTCCAGTGCTTTACTGGGTGCTCACTGACCTCTAGAATGTTCCCTGATTTCTCTCAGTCCCCTGTGGTCCTGATAAGGCCAGCCATCTCCATCCTCTTTGACTTTTCAGCAACAGCATAGCAAGCATTTCAAGCCCCATGAGAATAAGGGTGGAGAGCAGCCCTGCATGGGCAAGGATGTGTTCTATATGTGTATTTTGGTTCCCTGAGATGCCTTTCTGGGCCCCCCACTGTGTGTAAGCATGTGTGTGTGCGCTCAAGCTTGCTTTTTTTTTTTTTTTTTTTTTTTCCCTCCCTGAAAGTCTTGTTGAAACACTGAAACCATCTTGGCCAGAAAAAGAGCTGACTTTGTATTAATTGGCCGAGCAATTGATACAAAGACTGAAACTCGTATACTGGTCTAACACTTCCTGTAGAAGATCTCTGGAAGTGTGTGGAGGTGAGTTGTTCCGTGCTCACACTGACCAGCAGTGTGAGTCGGAGCCTGGGTTGCCAAATGTATTGTGAAGAGTGGGTCCTTCCCACATAACAAAAATTGCTCTGCCCCAAATGCAGAGGATGTCCACTGAAAAATTCATGCCCTACATACAAGGCAGAGAAATGCTGATCAGATATTTTGTTTTCTTTGCAGATCAGATGTAAGAGCACATCTACATCCTGCCCACTTTCTAGACCCTATTCAAGCCATTCTGTCTCTATCTGGTTCCTCCACACGCCCAGACACCCTCACTGGGGTTGGGGGGGGGGGGTGTTCATATGGACCTAATTTGAATCTGTGTCCTTAAAATTGGAAGTTTTAGTGGAAGATCACTAACAAATTCACAATATTCATATAATGAATTCCTCTAAATTTTTATTTGGAGCTGGATTTTTTATTTCTTCTGAAAAGATCTAGGAAATCATTAGGAAGTACATTTTCAAAGAGAAAGGTCTTGGACTTCTAAACATTTTCTACATAGTACTTGCATTAAATTGCTAGTTCATAAATACTAAATTGCACGTTAAATAGATAAACCCAGTTGATGTATGCTTTTGTGTATCAACTAAAAGAAAAAAAGTGACCAGAGTGACGCCTGAGTGCCTCAGTTGGTTAAATGTCTGCTTTGGCTAAAGTCCTGATCCTGGAGTCTGGGGATTAAGCCTTACATTGGGCTTCCTGCTCAGTGGGGAGTCTGTTTCTCCCTCTCCCTCTGTCCCTGCCCCTTCTCATGTGTTCTATCTCTCAAATAAGTAAATAAAATCTTAAAAAAAAAAAAAGTGATCGGGGGCGCCTGGGTGGCTCAGTGGGTTAAAGCCTCAGCCTTCAGCTCAGGTCATGATCCCAGGGTTCTGGGACTGAGCCCCACATTGGGCTCTCTGCTCAGGAGGGAGCCTGCCCACCCCACTTCTGCCTCTCTGCTTACTTGTGATCTCTGTCAGGTAAATGAATAAAATCTTTTTAAAAAAAGTGATTGTATTATTTTCAATTCATTTAAATGTCAGTATAACCTCACCCTTTTACTATTTTTTAAAATCCCAAATGGGTTGTGAGGAAGGTATGATCGACACATACTTCAGGGATATTTCATGTCATTAGGCGTTACTAGTTTCATGCAGAGGGGACCTAGAAACTTACTCTTTGCAAATTTGGGGCACATGGAAATTCTATCACCATTACAAAAGTGCTGTTGTAACCAGAAATGGAGGAAAGATTTGCCCAACATGCAGTTTCTGAAATTCAAGAAAGGTGAACACCTGTGAGGCCCTGACCCTTGTAAAACACTGACATTTGTAAACATACCTATTGTAGTGCCAAGTGAGTGCCCGATGAAATACAGCTTCTCCTGACCGGTTTTATTTACAATTAAATCTACTATTGCTGGGAGATCGTATTTGGCCATTTCATCAAAACTGCAAAATGAAACAGGGGCTTGTAAGTACCTGCCACCAAGTTGAACACTCAGAGCACCCGCTCACCTATTTTTCATGCCCAGAATGCTGGTGGGCACTTCATTCTTTATCCAATTACATGTGGGCTAGTGTGGCTTCCATTTGCTGCATTTCTGTGTGTTACTGTCTAATAGCAGGACTGATTTCAAGCCTTGTGTGTGCGGTCTGAAGGCCAGTCCTCCCCTTCCTCCTCCCATCCACTCCCCCTTCTCCTGCTCGGCCTGCCTCTTCTTCAAACAGCCACAGGGCCCTTCCAGACCTTCAGGCTATAGAACACTCAGCTTTGGAAGCAGACCTGGAGGCGGATCATGACTCTGGCTGAAACTCTTGATACATTACTTAAATGCTCTGAGCTTCAGTTTGCTCATCTGTGAAATGACCTTCATGCCCATTTGGGAGCAGACCTGCTCAAGGGACTGGATGACAGGCAAGGCATGACTCAGGTGCACCTGCTGTTGATGTTTCTTCCCATATCAGAGACATGTTCCGTATCTACCAAAATGCCACAGCACCAGTTCAGCTGGCATTCACGCAGGAGAACAAAAAGACCTTCAAAATACTCAGTGGTTCCAGGTAGCCTATGGGCTCAAGGGTTGCTTATCAAAAGGACACGTAAGGAAATCTGTAGGCTGACACTCCCAAGTATAAGAAAATTCTTGTGATGTCTTACAGCAAACAAGTTCCAAGCTCCCTGCCAAGGGGCAGTGACGCAAAATATTTCCTGATGTTTGTTCCTGCCCAAAGGCTCTGACCCTAACAATTTATTCTACCCTTCCTGATTCCCCACCTGCCAGCGGGTGCTGAATATTTCATTAGCATGGGAGGAATGCACACTCTGTTCTAGCAGCAGGCTTGCAAACCAACAGGGAGCTTAGCCTTGCACAGGGAAATATCTTACAAGAATCAGCCTGTCCTCTGGTGACAGCAGAAATACTTTCAGTGAAAGAAGGAGGTAGCATACGAGGACATTGTTCTCTATGGCCCATCAGCAAGGTTTTAAAGACCTCATATCGGGGTTCTCTTGAAAATGGTATCTACTACAGTTACAACCAGAATTTCTCTAAATAAAATACAGTACCGGCACACACCATCTCTGTCCAAGAGAAAAGACCTGGATTAGCAGCACTAGAATGAATAGACGTTTCATGAAGATGGGCACTTTTCTCACTCTTGAGTGCTCAGAGCCTATAACTGTACATACAGGAGACACTCAGCAAACATTGATTGAATGAGTGTGTTCCTTGGTCACAGGAATTCCCTGAGCTGTCCCTTGGGACATATTTATATTGTATAGTATTGGATAGAACTGGATGTTAAAAAACCATCTCGTTAAAATGATGTAGCTAACTTGTGGGCCAATCAGTGGAAATCTAACTTCCTGCTGTTTCTTTGCTTTGAGATATTAGTAGAAACTACAAGGAACTATGTGCCTTCCAGTGTTATGAATTATTATTAATATCACCCACACTATTATATTCAAAGAAATTGTCTCCAACTTTCCACATGATTTTTCTTAGATGAGGCTTACCTAAAGGCCCAGAATTTTTCTTCAGTGACGGACAATGTTCTGTGCCTTCTTGACCAAGTGTTCCCCCGACTGTTTCCCATCCAGACATCATAACCTGCATCTGCTAGAAGGAACCCAAGGCTGCCATTGGCATAATTCTCCAACCAAGAGGCATTGTCTGCAAATAAGGCATGTTGCAAATACACGACTGGCCGGGGTCCTGGAAGGAGGAAGGGAGAAGAGAGAGAGGGGAGAGAAAATAATTTATGATAAAAAGAACATCTCAGGAACATGATAGAAACCCCTCCCACATACACACCCCACAACAGAAGAAGCAAAACCCAAAACCAGCATTCACCTTTCCCCTTGTCATTGGTGTAGAGGAGGAGAGTCACGTGTAAGTTTCTCAAGCATGTTTATTACACCTGGTGCTGTGCTGACGGATGAACATGCAAGAGCTTGTTATGGCCTCATGATACCTCTACCGAGTAGCGACTACTTTAAGGATCCTCATTTTACAGCTGCAGAAACTGAGCTTTAAGGTAGTGAAGTACCTTTCCCAAGGGGCCACCTAATTAACAAGATGCAGAGCCAGGACGCAAGCCCAGTTCTGTTTCACACCGCAGTGGGTGCTTGTAAACTGTGCTCCCAGCTCTAGGAATTCACATTTGCATATCTCTGGGGTCTGATTGGCAAAGACAGGAAAATGATCATGTCTGATGGAATCCCTTGCCTCTTCCAGGGAGGAGGAGGATGGGAGCATAAATGGACAGTGACTGATTTCCTCTCCAAGCTTCTAGCCAAATCCCCAGCCTCTGCCCACCAGAGAGCATTTGAAAACCCCAAATATAATAGAGTCAGCTTAACATCCCTCTGATGACTGTCAGATTCTTGAGGGAGAGGGTATTCAGGGAGATGAGGCTGAACCAGTGCAGAAGGTTTCAAAAGGCAGCATAATATAGCGCCTTAAGAGTATAGGCTCTGGAGCTGGCTGGGTTTGAGTCCTGATTCCATCACTCGCTATGTGTGTGTGACTTTGAGCCTGTTACACAGCCTGCTCAGGTTCATCACCTGTAAAATGATAACTATTCATAGTACTGACCTCTTAGGAATGCTGAGAGGTTTCTCCGATATAAATTAATGTAAAGTTTTTAGAATAATACACTTAACCCATGGTTCTTAACTCCAAACCTTCCCAAATTCTTCCTCCTTGGAAAGGAGAAAAATGCCCTCCTTTTATGGTTCCCAGCCCCCTCCCTCCAAGCCTGGTGTTGCCAGATTTAGAAAAGAAGAAAAAAAAAAGAAAGAAAGAAAGAAAGAAAGAAAGAAAGCGAAGATTAACTGGAAGACTCAGGATGGCCTGTTGATCTGAATTTCGGATACGGGATGAACAATATTTGGTTAAGTACATTCTGAAGAGGAACTTGTCCAAGAAACTGATTTGTTAGTGATCACAGAGTCAACTTTGACTTCTGCCATTTGTCTCTTACCCTCGCCTTTGTCCCACTCTCAATGTTCATTCTGAATCTCTAGAATTATGCCTTTCTTTCTTGGAGGACAGAAGTCAAACAGGGCCATTTCAGCAGCCTCTGAATACGAATGGCAGGACGGACAGCGCAGTGATGGGGTACAGGATTTGCCCTCCTGTCTTCCCAGATACTCTGCTCCTTCTTCTCTGTTCCTCACTCATCCTGAGCTTTGCAGTGACTTGTCCCTACTTAAAGAGTAATTTCCTCTGCTTTTGCGTGGCTGGCTCTTCATGCTAGAATTTAGGCCACATCAACACCATGCTCCTTCCTCCCACAAAACTTGTGTCCCTCGGATCAAAATAAAGGAAGAATGTTCCAATTTTCCTTCCTGGAAAAAGTTTCAGAAATGTCAGGGTCATCTAATTTGATTTTTTAGTCCTGCCGAAGGGGGCCTATTGATTCTAAAGGGGGCAGGAGAGACTTCATGCAACCCAGCCAACCTCTTTGCAAGTGAAGAAATCCCTTTCCTGGGATGCAGCAATTTTTCACATGAGAAATGAGTCACGAATGAAAGAAATGTTGGTCCCGCCTTTGCATTCACACCCCCAGCAAGCGAGCCTGTTTGCTGTCAACAAGATCTGTCTTGCCCGTCATATTTTTAGGTTCTTGGCTGTCTTCAGAAAATTGGAAAAGAAGGAGACTCCCTTTAACTGTTTAAAGACTAATCTAAGAATTGAGCCAAGTTTGATAAACCAGTCATTCTCTCAGTGGAAAGCCAGTCCTAAGGTGTAGTGATATGCCGTTGCCTTCACAGGATAGACTCATCTCGTACCTGGGCTCCGGGCACCTCTTCGTCCATGGGGAATTCTGTTGACACTGAGGATGTACCCGTCCTGAGTGGTGACGTCATACTCTTCACTGGGGTAGCCATTATAGGTGATGATCTCACTCTGCCCCGTGAAAACACAGACATTAGCTCTACATCTTCTCCAAAGTGTTTTGGAAGGAACTAGAACAAAGCATCTTGTCTGTCCTTATTGGGGTGAATTATCTGAAATCTGTAGCCCCAGGTAACTGCAAAATCGATTTATTATGTAAAGTCTTGATTTTAAAAAATTAGCAGAATATTAAAAAATGTCTGCTATTGGCAAATTTGGGGGTGGGTAGTTGGGTAGAGATGGCATTAGGTATTGACCCATCTTTCTGACAGAACTATATTCTCCAGCCAGCTAATTCTCGAGACCCCTTTTGGTTGGGGAGAAGGCGGTCATATATAATATCCAAGGGGCTTGGAATAGAAATTTTTAATATTTTTAAAATATAAATTCAAACAAGGAGGTTGCCTATAAATTCTTTTTTGCTTTACATTACTGGAAAGTGTTATTTACTCAGCCAAAAGAGAAGTTCTCCCTAGCTTGACTCTCAGAGAAACCTTAAATATCACCTATGTTTTATCTGTTCCCTTATTTGAGACTTTTTGCTCTCATAAGACCATGCATCTGCCTTATGTGATGTCCTTTGGGACTTGGCATGACTTACAATATTCATCCACACTTCAGGATTCGCTTCATTTTCCAAATTAAAGAATCTATCAGCATTTAAAGTTCCACAGATCAAACAACAGGTTGTTGTTAAAACCAGCCACATCGTGGGAATGCCTGACATAAGACATTTAATAATCACAGATTAATTTTATACACCAACGTTGCTTAAGAAATGAAAATAGTGCCCTACTGCAAACTGGACGGACATCCTAGGGACACTGAGAAACTGTGGAAGGGAGCAAACACAGTGAGCTAATTCTGAGCATGGGAATCCATTCTTCGCATAGAAAGTGCTTTGACCCAATCCATTTGTTGCAAGACATTTCATCAAGCACCAAGACTTATTGTTTTGGTTGTCCTTTAATCAAAGGTTTTCAATTATGTTAAGTCTTTGCTCACCTGCAAATTGCCAGGATACTCAGAGGACAGGTGTCCAAGCCACAGCAAAGGGAAAAGGGGTGTTATCCTCTACTATAACCGGCCTCCCACAAAACAAACAAGAACAGTGAGCAGAGAGGAGGAAGATGGGCTTCCAGGGATGGGATTATTTCTCTTGTGGACACCCAAAGGGGAAGGTTGCACATTTAAATGTGCGATCTCTTCCTTGGCAGGGCTTAAAATAACCTCTTCCAAGGCAGACCAACCTCATGGCAGTCCAGACTGACCCTCCTATGACACCCTCCCCACCCCCACTGTGACCTGACTTTTAGGTCCAGCCTCACCACAGACAAGATTTCTGACCTTGGGCAAGTTATTTTGCAGCTTTGTCTCTTGGTTTCCTTGTGGGTGAAATTAGAATAATAATGTAACCTACCCTACAGGGTTTACAGGAAGGATTAAATGACCTACAAAGCAAGAAACAGGTCAGTCCTTTCACTATTTTTCCTAATCTGAGAATGAGCCAGAAAGTAACATCAGAGAGCTGTAACAAATTAATGACCGACTTCTAGAAATTTAGAGCTTTACTTCTGAAGATTTTAAATAGCTTCCCATGCATTTGCTGTCTGATTGAAGACGATTTTATATCTGCAAATGTTATATTATTTAAAACATTGTTAAAACTAGCAACAGCTAATATCTACTGAGTGCTAAAGCTTGTGCAGAGAACGTTTCTAAATGCCTAGGGTGTGTTATTTAAATCTCAAAGAAACTCCATCAAGTGGGTCCTATCATCCTCCCCTTATGGATAAAAAATACCCCAAGGCTTAGGGAGATTTCAGATCTGCCCAGGTCACAGAGCCCACAGGTGCCAGAACTGGGTGGAGAAGGCAGGCAGCCTCCCAGCAGCGCCCTTGGATCTGACCATCACCCCAACCTGCCTCCCAGTTGTGATAGATCTTGACCTTACCTAGCTCAATGAGCGTTCTCTGCTCCAGAAGACTCCGCACTAAGAACCTCTAAACTTCTGGCTGTGACAAGTTGAAGAACAAGATGTAGTTGCAGTGACAGTTAGCAGCTAGAGAGAGCAGAGACCGGAAGCCCATGGCAATGAGGAAACCCTGGCCGTGGCGCCTCCCAGGGCGTCTTCCTGACGCACCAAATGCCCTGATGTGCTTGCAGATTGGGAAATAGTGGTCTGTGGAGTGCCAAATAACCAGTATGACTGAATCCTTTATGTTTCCTTGGAGTGGCAGCTGCTGTCGGGAGGGTTCAGCTATCTTTTCCAAGCCTGGAGTGAAATGGGGAAGTCGGACGGACTCGGGATCCTAATGGACAGAACCAGGCATAGAAGCAAAATCTACCTCCTCAACACCAGACCATTTCTGTTGGGAGTCAGACGAAGCGAAGTCTGGAAAACCACTGATGTCAACCAGGTGGTGTGAAAAGGGTGACTGACTGTGAGCTAAATGGTGAGGATGAGGCCACCCTGACTCCCGGCTCCCGAGGCCAGCAGGACCTGGAACTAGCAGAGCATCAGGGGAAACTGACACTTACGTCCAAGGAAGGCAGTAACCCTTGTGGATGCTGAACCACAGACCAGTTCACCTCGAGTTAAAGCAAAGCAGAAGCAGGTGCTCCTAGGGAGTTCAGTCGGCTGAGCGTCCCACTCTTGACTTTGGCTCAGGTCATGATTTCAGGGTCTTGGGATCGAGCCCCACATCAGGCTCCTTGTTCAGTAGGGAGCCTGCTTCCCACTCTCCCTCTGCTCCTCCCCCTGTTCTTACTCTCTCCCTCTCTAAAATAAATAAATAAATAAATAAAATCTTTAAAACAAAAAACAAAGTAGAAGCAGAGGCCAGAGGAGAATGACAACAACTTAGCTCCACACCTTCCCCAAACACTAGTGGAGGCACACAAGCAGGGTTTCTGTTTCACTCTGCATTCTGTACCCCTAGAGGCCCCAGGAATGACTGAAGCTCTCCGGGACAAGAAGCAGGGAGACAGTGAAGTCCTACCTAGCAGAGGCAGTAGTTTCCGTTCTCTGAGTCTGGACTCATTCTGCAACCCTTTCAAAAACAAAGCTATTATTTGCATTTGTCTGAACCCTCAGATCTGTTCCACTGGAATGGGGAATTCATGCCAGTTACAGCAACATGGAGTGAGAGGAAGCACTCTGATTGTTGGAAGACGTGGGAAGATTATGGGTTATTCTGGCTCCCCTGCCCCTCCTCCTTTTTTAAAGACTTTATTTATTTGAGAGAGAGACAGAGACAGTACAAGCAGAGCACAGGGAAAGGGACAAGTAGACTCCCGGCTGAGCAGGGAACCCGATGCGGGGCTGGATCCCAGGACCCTGGGATCATGACCTGAGCTGAAGGCAGATGCTTAACTCACTGAGCCTCCCAGGTGCCCAGATTATTCCCCCTTTGAGGCAAGACTCCACTGTTCCTGACCCTAACGGCCCAGTGACAGGGGTGAGGACCTGTTGGGAAACGCACATGGCTTCTGACTTTCAGAATCACTTCAAACAGAACTTAGCAAACTCTCTGGGGAGGCACAATGTTATTAGTATTAATGTAGATTTGTGGCCATGCTTGGTGTGGGAGCAGCAGGAATGGAGCTAAACATCTCCGGCCTTGACAGGCTGCAGACCAGGGCAAATTTCAGAACTCTAACTCGTGGCCCTACCTCGTGGCCCTCTCAGATCCCCTCTTGAATGCTTTCAACATGTTGAAATGAGCTAAAATGAAACACATTGCAACTTCTTCCTTGGCCCTGTGAAATACAAAACTATAGCTCCTACTTTCTAAAAGCTCAAGATTTTCCTGCTTCACTTCCCCCACCCCCATTAGATGATATTAGAGCTGGAACATGATCTTGGGCAAAATTAGATTGAAGGTCAGTCTTTCTGAAACCCAGTGGTGTTTCTGATACCTTGGTCTGAAGATCATATTGCAGTCTGAGCCAATTTTTTAATGATGAATCCTCATTCAAATATCAAGATGTCTAAAAACATGTGCCTGAACATAGAACATGGATCCTTGAACTTGGTATCTATTGGTGACAATGATTATTATTTTCCTTCCGATGTTCTAATTCAAAATACTTTTGCTATTACATCTCATCTTTTTTTGTTTGTTTGCTTCTTTCTCCCCAAAGATTGATTTTTTTTTTGGTAACACATAACTTTGTATCAAAGGGGAAATCATTTTCCCTTGAAAGCAAGTCGAGGTTAAAAAAAGAAAGGAATGAGAATTTTAGAAAAGCAAATAATTAAACCTTACCCCCTTTAGAGAAATTTTCCCCTGGAATAAAAGATTTTGCATGAAAAGATTTTGCTAGCTCACCAGATAATTTATCTAATTCATTATGCATCCTAAAATTCAGAGCTTTAAGCACGCACGCGTACACACACACACACACACACACACACACACAATGATTGATTAGCCCACCTTGGCCTTAGAAAAGGCACTTTAAATTACATTTAACTATTTTATTTCTTTACCCATAAAGCAGAGCTGGTCATGCTCGTGACATGTCTAAGAAACAATGCTGTTTCTGAAGTTACCTATCAGAATGGAGTTCGCTCTCTTTAATGCTGGCTGGGGTTGGTGAATCTCCCAGTCAGCTCCAGTAGTCTGTACCCACCTTCAATCGCCAGATGGCTATAGGATAGAGAGGCAGAAGAGAGAAAAGGCAAATGAAAAGTTCTATCATAAATACCTGAAATTTTAAAGGTTTTTGAAAAGAGGTCATAAAAAGCTAATTGAATGGACGCTCATCCTGATCGGAAATGCGCAAAGGAAAGATCATGTCCATTTAAAGAGAAGTTATTACCAAAAGTGCAGGTGTTTGCCTTTGATGACTTCCACGTCCTGGAGTGGCCGGATCAGGACCACATTCATGGCAAAGGTCAAAGCTTCAAGGGAATGAAGAGGAGGAGCCGTATCATCTCCTGGGAGGAGATTTACAGCATCTAATCCTCCAAGCCTGTTTACCTGCCTGCCTGCCCACTTAATGTGCAGAATTTATGTATGGTATTCCCTACAGCTCGTTTTGTATTTGATTCCCGTAGGGGGTATGTTCAAGTGGGAATGTTTTTGTTTTGTTTTGTATTGTTTTTTGTTTGTTTTTTTAACATGCACAGACATGCACACACACACACAAACACACACAGGGCATTGGCCAGGAATTTACATCGTATCTAGTTTTAGACACCATCTCATCAATTTGTGGGTAAATGAAAGGCCGTTGGAAAGAGCAACAAGATAACACTGGCTATTTTGATACATGCTCCTGTTTCTTTTCTGAATTAATTTTCTGCTGTGTTACATTGCTGCTAAATCACCTTCAAATCCCCTCAACACCCCTGAAAAATGGGTCAATGCCTTTGATTTCATCCCTCTCTTAATCACCATCAACTTCTAACGTATTTGCTGGGTGAGTGAATAAATAAACAGGTGAATCCAGAAGTCCAGAAAATATTGCTTAATTACTGAGGCATAATATTATTATTCATAAAAATAGTGAAATCTTAACTATTTATTATTTACTTTGTATCAGGTGTTTTACCTCGTTACTCTATAGGTTCTATTGGATCTCTTTGCTTTTAAGTATGCTTTGAAGGACATTTTTCTTAACTTCATTATATAGTAGATTTAATAAGAGAGTAAACTCATAGGAAAAGTCAATCTTGTTTTTGTACTAAATGGGAATAATTCCACCATTAGTCATAGATTACATTGCATACTGATACAATAAAAAATTACTACTGGAGAGTCATTTTTCTGTTATTATTAATATACCCTTAAGTCTATTATGGCGTAATCAGATATCTTTCCTACAACCTCTCTTCCTTAGTTTCTCCATACATTAAAAAAAAAAAACACAAAACTCATCAATGTAGAACCGTTCAAGTTTTTTTCTACAAATAACCAGATTTCTTAGGAGATAACCCTTTTCTGTATGCCAGCATTGTCCAATAGAAACGTGATGTGAACTACACATATCATTTAAATTTTCTTGTAACCACATTTTTTTAAAGAATAAGGAAACTGGTGAAATTAATTTTTATATTATACTTCCTTTAAACCAATAGACCCCCAATATTATCATTTTGATATGTAATCAATATTATTAACAAGAGACTTTCTTTTATTATGATGATTTTTGCACTAAGTCTTTGAAACCTGGTGATTATGTGACACTCACAGCACATCCCCGTTAGGACTAACACATTGTAAAAACTTTAGAGCCACATCGGACTAGTGACTGTGTATTGGAGGGGACAGCGCTGTCCTATCAGTCTTGTGCTTGCTCTTTTCTCCAACCAGATACCTTTTTTCTTAACTGGAACTCTACCCAGATACATAGCTTTGTGTCATATGTCTGACCTGAATTAGATACCTGCCTATAACACTGTTTACTTTCTGATTCATCGAACATATCTTCTCAAGTACTCGGCCTCTACTCTCCCCAGCTGAGCCTCGAGTCTTCCTGTCCAGCCAAACATCTTGCTCACCAATATTTAGTTATAATACTTCATCAAACGAACCCTGATCACCAGTCTTCTCCAGCTCAGTGAATCTACATAGAGACCTTGTTACATTGACTCTATGCCAATAACAAATGCTGAACTGTTACTTAAAAGGTTTTCTGGGGCGCCTGGGTGGCTCAGTGGGTTAAGCCGCTGCCTTCGGCTCAGGTCATGATCTCAGGGTCCTGGGATCGAGTCCCGCATCGGGCTCTCTCCTTGGCAGGGAGCCTGCTTCCTCCTCTCTCTCTCTCTGCCTGCCTCTCCATCTACTTGTGATTTCTCTCTGTCAAATAAATAAATAAAATCTTTAAAAAAAATAAAAGGTTTTCTTTTTTTTTTTTTTTTTTAAAGGATTTCATATTTCCACTGGGTGGCCCACTCAGTTAAGTACCCCACTCTTGATTTTGACTCAGGTCATTGACTCAGGGTCCTGGGATGGAGAGCCCCACACTGGGTTCTGTGCTCAGCAGGGAGTTTGCCTTTCCCTCTGTCTCTTCCCCTGCTCATGCTTTCTCTCTCAAGTAAATAAATAAATTTTTAAAAATGTCACTGAAAGGGCGCCTGGGTGGCTCAGTGGGTTAAGCCGCTGCCTTTGGCTCAGGTCATGATCTCAGGGTCCTGGGATCGAGTCCCGCATCGGGCTCTCTGCTCAGCAGGGAGCCTGCTTCCTCCTCTCTCTCTCTCTGCCTGCCTCTCTGCCTACTTGTGATCTCTCTCTGTCAAATAAATAAATAAAATCTTTAAAAAAAAGTCACTAAAATAATTTTGCCATCATTTAAATTCATTTACAAGCTTGACAGCTTCCTAGATCCACCTCTTCTGAGTGTTGGCTAAATAATCTGTAGTTATATGTGTGTGTGATTAGTCTAGCTTTTTTTCAGAGGTTTTGCCTTGAGACCAGGGATATCAGCACAGTTTCACTGATTGTCCCTAGAAGGTGATGGAGTCCTTAATGTAGAACTGAGAAAGTATTTGTCCATGCCTAGATCTGTGGTTCCAAGTAGCCCTGTGGTATCCAAAGCAGCCTTACCTTCAGCTGGAGCGCTGGAACTTTCTAGTAATGCCTTCTCCAAGTTGCAGCTACTGTCATCCCTTTAAATCACACATCTGAGTCTGTTTTGAGCATTCTTGTAATTAAAACTCTTAAATGGCTTTGCATTCAAAGTTCTGTGACTGTCTAGGAAAGCCCACAGCCCAGGCTCTGCCGCCTTCTGGAGCTCACCTTGCCCCACTCTCTCCTGGCTTCCCATGCCTCTTTAATTGTCTCCAGAAAGCCTAGCTCTTTGCCACCTGAGCCAGTCCCCTGCCTGCAATCTGAGATGAAATTTTGTTTGCTCAGAGACTTCCTTCCCTGTCCATCTAGATGAGAGTGTCCTTCTTGCTGGTAGATGTATCAATATTATAATTAAAGATTTAATTATGTGAGTAAACAGCTGTTAGATATCTGCTTTTCTCATGAGTCTATAAGTTTCACTTGGACAGGAACAGTATCTACCTTATTGCTCTTTGCATTCTGAATGCCCAGTTAGGTCATAATAGGTACTCACAGCCTCATAACATAAAGATGAAGAACTTGGCAAAGTCAAGATCCTGAATTTTAGAGAACTGATATTGTGGGGGAAAGTTGTCCAATATCTACAAAATTCAGTTCCTTCATCTGGAAAGAAAGGATGAGGAAATTACCATTTTGTAAGATTATTATGAAGATTAAACATAATAGATGTAAATAACAGACATAAAGTAATGAGACTGTTATTTACATGTGGGAAGGACTCAATGTTCTTGAAGGATTGTAGATGGTGATTTTTGCCAAAGCATATACTTCCTTTGTGTTCGTTCCCTTGGACACCAGGTAACGTTCACATACTAGGACTTAGGTGTTTTATTATAGGGAAAGAATAAATAATTTGGCCAAAAAATTGATACAGTTCTTTTGACAGCTATACTTTCCAATGCAAATTATAAACACATGTATTGACTTATGTTTTGCACTTTCTGGTACATTTTAGTTATGTGGCTCAGTTCTCCGTAAGTACCATCACTTCTGGGACACTGCCAGGAACAAGAGTCACCATATGCCAGGCTGATACTCTGTCATCACCGAAGAGGGTCTTCCCTGTGAAGCCTTCTGATGTCCTGCCAGCCAAACTTCCCCATTCAATATCGTTCCCCCTCGTATCTAAAGCTCTTTTATATATGATAAGAAATTCTTGAGAAAGGATTCTTGGTCAAAATATATTAATCATATGTCTTGAAAGTACCCCAATTCCTACAGGACCTAAGCCAGTGCTAGAGGACAGAGAGGACACTCCTAGCCATTCAGCAACTATTTATTGATGACTGATTTTGTACAATCATAATGAGACACATCCACAGCCATTAGGCTGTCGGACTCCTGCCCAAGTTCATTTGGAGACCAGATTAATCTCTATATTCCCTGTTCCTTCATCAATCTGTAGATCCACCCAAGACTTCCCTTATGACTCAGGCCATTCCTTTTCTTCTCTGGGCTATCTTCTCTACTCTCAGCCTTCTGTGATCTTTCCTTTCTTTGAGGTTCAGTAACACTTTGGGCTTACTGTCTGTTATGACAAGCTATCAGCTTCTACGTACACGTGATTTTATCTCCACTCCTTGAAAGCATGCAGAAGTGCTTTTGGGAACTAGAGTAACCACCTGGTTATTTGTTATTTGACCTTGGGTATCTTAGTTAATTGTTTCTGGTACTGATCTTCTTCATGTGTAAAGTGGGTATACTAATATCTAAGTCATAAACTATCCAAAGGATTAAGGAAGATAATGTGCGTCTTGTTCATTATGTCACACAGCAGGGACACTATGAGAATATTCATTCTCATCCTCATGTCACACTCAGTACCTCTTCCCCTTCTCTCCTCGTAGCACCGGAGAGTAGAGTGTCAGACAAAATATCAGGGATGATTTAATTGACTGTGTGAATAAATGGGGAATAATTGACTGACAAATACTATGATGCTGGCAATATGGCACTGTGATTCAGTACTGGCTTTTGAACTGATAGACAGCTTTGGGTTTATCCTCTCTATCCCCGCAAAAATGACTCCATCGCCTGAGGAATTTATTAGCTTTTCTTTCTTTCTTTCTTTCTTTCTTTCTTAAGATTTTATTTATTTATTTGACAGACAGAGATCACAAGTAGGCAGAGAGGCAGGCAGAGAGAGAGGGGGAAGCAGGCTCCCCACTGAGCAGGGAGCCTGATGCAGGGCTCTATCCCAGGACCCTGAGATCATGACCTGGGCTGAAGGCAGAGGCTTTAACCCACTGAGCCACCCAGGTGCCCCAGTTATTAGCTTTTCAAACATTCCATCTTCTTATCTGTAAAATGGAGGAACCATGGAGTCCATCTTCAGGGTCAATGTGAGAACGCAATGAGAGAACCATCTAGAAATCACTGAGCAGCATGCTTGGCAAGTGTTAGGTATCTCAAAGAAATAAGTAGAGATGACTTCTATTAATGTTACTCAGATAAATATGTCCAAGGAAACAGGTCTTGTGATTAAATAAGACTTCACATGTGCCATTTAACGTCTTGGTATACCTAATTCCTATGTGAAACAAGAATTCTATTTTTCCATATGGGATATAGATCATGACTGGAAATATGAAGCCATAATGTACCCAGCACTTTATAAATAATAATATCTACCCACCCCTTTCTATGGAACTGGCATTGTGCTAAATTCTTCTGCTTTATTACCTCACAACAACTCAATAATAGAGGCGCTTAATAATATTTCCATTTTAAAGGTAGGAAAAATGTGGATTAGGGTGATTTACTAACTTGTCTATGATATAAAGATAACAGTGGACTAGGAACCAAAGCGAAAGACTTCAGGGTCCATGATGAAGTGCTGTCCTCTACAAATTCACTTCACAAACAGTTTTAGTCTTCATGATGGCTGCATACAGCTGAGGCAGGAATGAGGGTCTCCATTTTGTGAAAAAAAAAAAAAAAAAAAAAAAGGGAAGTAGCTAGAATCCATGAGAAATTACTATTCTAGGGTCACACAGCTAATAAATAGTGGCGTTAGCTCTAAACTTCCAGTGTCTAACATGACCATAAGGATTGCTTCCATAGCAGTTCCATGTTCCTGCTCAGTCAAGAGAAGAGGTGATCATGCATGAGAAAACACTTAAAAATTTATTTTCTTTTATTATTTTTTTATTATTGAAGTCTAACTGCCCTGCAATGTTATATTAGTTTCAGGGGTACAACACACTGTTTCAATAATCCTTTATATTCCTCAATGTTGGCCACGATCAGTCTGTTTTGAAAAGAGCATGAGGTGTCACAGAAAGAAGGGTTTGTTGTTTTTTGTGTGTGTGTCTGTGTGTGATGATGATCTTTGTAACTGTTCAAGGGTCCTCATGATACCCTTGAAGGAAGGGATGAGAACTGGTGGTTCATTTCTCTAAACAGAATGCATCCCTCTGAAGCCATGCTGGTGAGTGGGATAGCACAGGCCACCAGGCCCGGAAGAGGAGCCTACAAGTCGGAAACACAAAGATGGGAAAATGTGCAGCCTCAGATAAGAAGGCTCGGGTGAGGAAGGAGGAAAGGCGTGTTATTGCAGAGGATGGCAACCTCTCAGATTTTCCAGTTCTCCTAACCACAGAGGGAGCAGGGCTCTGTTGAAGGTTGGGTAATTTTCCAGTGGGGCAGGGCAAGGCTTTTCTGACAGGAATCGGGTTGCGTGGGGTCAAGGGCATGACTCCTGGCTGTGACCCTGATGTGTTGTGGCTGCGAGAGAACCACCCTAGCACACCTGTCAACAGATCTATCAGAGGAATAACAACCCAGCTGCTGAACCTGGCTCTCCTCTCTGCTGGGCTGGGTTTGACTCAGAACTGGGGTGTCCTGTTTCACCTACTGGAGGACCTGCCTGCTCCAGTCTGACCCCGCCCACTTCACTGCCGCCCCCGCCCCCGGGGCTGGCTCGGCAGCTCCCTTTCTGCGGTTCTGGTGACACAGATTTTGCTTCACTTGCTCTGTTTCTTAAAATCTGTATGAAATTCTGGCCTGGCCAGGCACCCCCATACCAAACAAGAGCCTCCCTGACCAGAGGGTCTCACCTGCGCTTCCTCATCTGTTCTTTATGGAGACAACACAAGGAAGTGATGAGAGTTGGAATCCAGATTCAGAGAACTCTTAAGACCCACATTTGCCTCTGATTGGGCCGAGGTAGTATGCAAGGCTTCTGAGCCTCTGTGGTCTTTGAAATAGCCTAATCCCTTTATCACCCAGATATGGGCAGGGATAAGTGGCTCAGGCCAGGCCTTCGGTAAATCCCCTAGAAGTCAGTAAGTGCCAAAGACTGTTAACTATTTTTATGATTACCCTCATTGGGTTGAAATTCCCTAGCATCTTTTAAACTCGGTATAAGTCATAAGATGAGAACCACATTTTCCTTGTGTAATGTCCTATTATCTCCAGCCTCTGACACATAGGAGGTGCAGAGTAAATTATTATTGTTGTTTTTAAAGATTTTATTTATTTATTTGACAGAGATCACAAGTTGGCAGAGAGGCAGGCAGAGAGTGAGGAGGAAGCAGGCTCCCTGCCGAGCAGAGAGCCCAATGTGCAGCTTGATCCCAGGACCCTGGGATCATGCCCTGAATCGAAGGCAGAGGCTTTAACCCACTGAGCCACCCAGGTGCCCCAGAGTAAATTATTTTTTAAGATTTTATTTATGTATTTATTTATTTAGAGAGAGCATGAGCATGGGGAGGGCCAAAGGGAGAGGCAGAATCTCAACCAGATTGTACACTCAGTGTAGAGCCCAAGGGGGGGCTTGATCTCAGAACCCTGAGATCATGACCTGAGCTGAAGCCAAGAGTTGGACACCTAACTGACTGAGCCATCCAGGTGCCCCACAGAGTACATTTATTTAAAAGAATGACTTGTAACTCTGAGGAGTTGTTTGCAAATTTCTTTGTTGGGGGTCACAAAGACAACCCTAGAAGGAGAACCCTTAGCCCCCTAGTCCTGCACAAAGTAGGCTCAGGATGAAACTGAAAAGTGGTTCCATGTCAAAAGTTTCTCCCCTCTGGAAGCTGCCAATATTCAGATTCCTGAACACGTAATACAAAATCAAACTAAAAATATGATATTTACATGATTGATGAGAGTGATAGTGATGTGCCTTGAAGCTTTTACAGAAAATAAATTATAAATTTAAAGAGTATTTTTAAGGGACAGCACTAAAGGCAAGAAAATCCAACCTGATCAGGAAATGCAACATTGTGACTTAATTTTAATTGAATTCCATTCTGTTTAGGGCAAACAGCGTGGGCTGATTGTGTGTCGAGGAGAATGAGGAAGATGCGTGGGAAGACTTCAATAAATAAACCTCGTGCAAATGAAAGATGGGCATCTGGTTAGAGAAGCAGAGGCAGATGTATCTAGAAAAGCAAGTGAAGTCAGGTTATGAGGAACTGTGAAATATAGCTAGGGAAGCTGGAGTTTGGTGGAAGAAAATGAAAAGCAGCAGAGTCATGGTAAGTTCTGGTACAATGGTATTTCATGGTGAAAACACCCTTGAAAAGAGGAATAGGGAAGATGAGTCAGTGGAAGAACTCATAAATGTATTAAGGAGGAAGCAATAAAGTTTTTAAAAAAAGATTTTATTTATTTAAATGAGAGAGAGACAGAGAGAGTGCAAGAGAAGGGGGAGGGGCAGAAGGAAAGGGAGAAGCAAGCTCCCTGCTGAGCAGAAAGCCTGAGGCAAGGCTGATCCCAGGACCCTGGAGACCCTGACCTGAGCCAAAGTCAGATTAACCAAATGAACTACCCAGGCACCCCAGGAAAAAGCTTTTGTCAAGAAAAACTGACACAGTACAAATACTATATTGGCCCACCATGCTGGAAATACAGTTCTATTCCCAGCTTACTCTCTAACTCATACCCCTTGGGCACACCACTTAAACATATGACTTGTAAAAGACAATTTTAGGTAGAACATAGCAGAACTTTGAAATTGTTAATCGTTATGCTTATTTTAGTTACTTTCTTCATGTCAGGAGTTACACTAGCTCTGCCTTAGCACAGTGATATAATCCTGAGAATAATGATGCAGTTTTAAGAATCCCACACACCAGCATGGTATCAGAGGGATATAATCAGTTTAGTGACATGGACCAACCAGTTCTCAGCCCTTCCTTTCAAGGATATTGTGGGTACGGCCAACATGCTTCTAGCCATCAGACAACAGCAGTGTCTGGAAATACCATCCTACCATCAAAACTAGAAGATTGGAGCCAAAGTAATAAGCAACAGTTTTTGAACCTTGGAAATCTGGCCATACAGGACTGTGATTGCTGAGAGGAGGGAAACAAATGAAGTGTTCTCTAAAAAAACCTGAATGTTCTGCCTACTGATCATTTCTAGATCACAGCAAAGGGCGGGGGGAACCCACTCAGGAGGAGTGGGGTCAAATCATGGATGCCAGGGAAGCCCCTGGTTGTGAGAAGAACCTGAACCAGGTGCCTTTGGATCTGCATGCCCTGGGTTCTGCTCACACAGACCACCATCGCTGGCACTTCCTGGAGGACTACTTCCTGGGTGATGAGGTAAACCTTATCAAGAAGATAGGTGAGCCCCTGCCTCACCCCCACAGGCTGGCTGGGAGAGGACCCCTTCAAAAAGGTTCACCCTGAAGCACAACTAGGAAACTCTGGAGCCCAGCAGATGTTGAGGGGTCCCTCTGGCATCCCCTGATGCCAAGGTTCTGCCTGAGCCTCTCCCTGCAGCCATGAGACAACTCTTCAGCCACTGTGGAACATTCTCCCAAGCCCTGGACCCAATGGAAACAGTACAAGCTTTTTGCAGAAAAAAAGAGAGAGAGAAAGAGAAAAAGAAAGGGAAAGGAAAGGAAGGGAAAAAAGAAAAAGAAAAGATGAAAGAAAAGAGAAGCTCAGTGGTTTTTATGCTTTATGAAACCAGAGACTGGTATTCGGGGATGATGAGGATGATGAAATCTGGGAGTCAGAATACCAGAGAAGGAAGGGCAATACAGAGGAAGGGCTTCTGAAATATGGAGATGTATACCCTTGAGCTTTTGGCTAAATAACACTGTGCCCACACAGAGGGTGAAATATCACCAGACTGGACATAGTAAAACTTTCAGAGAGTGAACAATTGCCAGGAAAGTATAAGCAAAACAATTTCTAGAGTGTCCCTAGTATAAGAAGGGATGCATTTGAATTCTCACCAGCTGGCATGGAGAGAGGTTTCCGAACACCTGGGAGCATTTACTAGAGACTTCAAAAAGTGCACACCTCCTAGAAAGGCAGAGCTTCCTGGGAGGAGAGATTAGTCTAGAGCAGCCCTTGAGGAGATGAAAAACCAAAACCAAAACAAAGAAGTCTTAAAGCAATCAGGCTTAGCTTCAAGCAAACAAACTGAATGCCAAAAGAATTCCCAACCCTATTGAAAGGAAGACAATAAAACTTAGCCCTCAGCAATGCAAAATTCAAAGTCTGGTACCCAATAAAAAAATTAAGCAGACAACAAAGCAGGAAATATAACCCATAACCAAGAGAGAATCAATCTATAGAACGAACTCATAAATGAGAAAGGTAATTCCATAAGGTATGTTAAATAGGTTCAGAAAGATGCTGACTATGCTCAAGGATTTAAAGGAAAACATAAAATAAAGAGGGGGAAAAACAGGAGATATAGAGAGGAGGAGAAAGATGGCAGAGGAGTAGGAGCCCAAATATTGTTGGGTCTCAGGAGTTCAGCTAGAGAGTTATCAAACCATTCGGAACACCTACAAACTCAACAGGAGATCAAAGAGAAGAGCAGCAATTCTAGGAACAGAAAAGTGACCACTTTCTGGAAGGTGAGATGTGCGGAGAGGTGAATCCAAGAGGATATATAAGAAGATAGACCACGGCAGGAAGGACTGGCCCCCGGCAAGCGGCAGAGCAGCGGAGCACAAAATCAGAACTTTTAGAAGTCTGCTCCATTGAGCGATGTCACTCCAGAGGCTAAGTGGGGGCGGAGCCCTCGTGAGGACAGTGTGGTCTCAGGACCTGTGGGGTCACAGAAAGACCAGGGATGTTGGACTGTGGCAGGTCTCTCAGGTATTGCAGTAGGGAAGCTGACTACAGAGACGGAGCCAAGGAGGGGCTCTCAGCTCGGGGTTACCATAAACCATGATCCACAGCACAGTGAAGCCACTGCTCTTTGAGCCGGGACCCCACAAGTGGCAGATCTGGGGAGACTCACCTTCCTCCTCTGGAGGCAGGAATCTGTTGGGTTTGGAGACTCCATATGGGGCTGTGCTCCAGAGACAGAAACACTCAGTCACATGTTGGGTGAGCATCAAGTGCGGCCAGAGACCAGGGAGAGGGGAGGGATTGACTGCCCTTCTCTGAGGGCACACTGAGTGGGGTCCTGAGCTCTAGCTCTCTTGGCTGGAGATTGGGCCATTTTCATTCCTGTCCTCCAGATTGGGTCATTTTCATTCCCGTCCTCCAGAGCTCTACGGAAAGCATTTAGGGAACAAAAGCTCCCAAGAGCAAAACTGCGCAGATTACTTAGCCCAGCCCCTGGCAAGGGCAGCGCAATTCTGTCTGGGGGAAAGACATTTGAGGATCACTGCAACAGACCCCTCCCCAAGATCAGCAAAAACATCCAGCCCAGACCAAGTTCACAGATCAACAAGAACTGTGAAACTCCAGAGTAGGGGAAAGCAACACATAGAGTTCATGGCTTTTTTCCCATGATCCGTTAGTCGTTCACAGTTAAATTTTATTTTTCTATTCTATTTTTAAAATTTTTCCTCTTTCCTATTTTAACCTTTTAAAACTATTTTATCTTATCAATACCTTTTTAAAAAATCTTTTAAAATTTTCATTGTTATAGTCACATTCTGTCCCTTCATTGTATTTAACCTTATTTTTTGTATACATATAGGTTTTTCTTTCTTTAAAATTTTGGGATACAGCTTCTTCTAATAGATCAAAATATACCCCAAATCTAGCACATGACTTTGTTCTAATCTCCAGCCGCATCACATTCTTTCCTCTTTTTTTTTTTATAACCAACTTCTTATCAATTCCTTCTTTAGAAACTTTTAAAATTTTAAATTAAAATTTTCATCTAAAATTTAATTTTCATCTTTATATTCATATTCCAACCCTTCATTGTGTTTACTCTTATTTTTGTGTGTGTGTATATATATATATATATTTTTTCTTTCTTAAAATTTTGAGAGGCAATTTCTTCTACCAGACCAGCATTCACCCAAAATCAAGTGTATGGCTCTGTTCTATTCACCAGTTGTATGTATGTATGTATGTATGTATGTATATACACACACACACACACACATATATAAAATATATATGTATATAATATCATATTAATATATAATATATTATAATAATATAATACATATGCACACATATAAAATATATGTGTAGTTATATATATACATACATATATGTATGTATAGTGTATATATATATATAAATGTGTATATATATTTCTTTTTTTCCCTACCTTTCTTCTCCCCTGGTTTCAGGTCTCTTCCAATTTGTTTAGTGTATACTTTTCTAGGGTCATTGCTACCCTTTTAGTATTCTGTTCTCTCATGCATCTATTCTTACCTGGATAAAATGACAAGGTGGAAAAACTCACCACAAAAAAAGAACAAGAAGCAATACCAATGACCGGGGACATAATTAATATGGACATTAGTAAGATGTCAGAACTAGAGTTCAGCGTGATGATTATTATCAAGGTGCTAGCTGGGCTTGAAGAAACATTGAAGATACTAGAGAATTCCTTTCTGGAGAAATAAATTCCCTTTCTGGAGGAATAAAAGAAATAAAATCTAATCAAGTTGAAATTTAAAAAGCTACTAATAATGTGCAATAAAGAATGAAGGAATTAGTGATATAGAAAACCAAATGACGGGGAATAAAGAAGCTGAAAAAAAGAAAGACAACTACTGGACCACGAAGCGGGAATTTGAGAGATAAGTGATACCATAAGATGAAACAATACTAGAATAATCAGGATCCCAGAAGAAGAAGAAAAGAGAGGGGCAGAAGGTATATTGGAACAAATTATAGAAGAGAATTTTCCTAATTTGAGGAAGGGAGCAAGCATCAAAATCCAGGGGGCACAGAGAACCCCCTCAAAATCAATAAAAACAGGTCCACACCCTGTCATCTAATAGTAAAACTTACAAGTCTCAGTGACAAAGAGAAAATCCTGAAAGCAGCCCGGGACAAGAAGTCTGTAACATACAATGGTAGAAATATTAGATTGGCAGCAGACGTATCCACAGAGACTTGGCAGGCCAGAAAGGACTGGCATGATCTATTCAGAGCACTAAATGAGAAAAATATGCAGCGAAGAATACCATATCCAGCTAGGCTTTCATTGAAAATAGGAGAGTTAAAAAGCTTCCAGGATAAACAAAAACAAAAGAATTTGCAAACACCAAATGAGCCCTACAGGAAATATTGAAAGGGGTCCTCTAAGGGAAGAGAGAACCTAAAAGTAACAAACCAGAAAGGAGCAGAGACAATATACAGTAACAGTCACCTTATAGGCAATACAATGGCACTAAATTCATATCTTCCAATAGTTACCTTGAATGTAAATGGGCGAAATGTCCCAATCAAAAGACATAGGGTATCAGAATGGATTAAAAAAAAAAAAAAGACCCATCAATATGCTGTCTGCAAGAAACTCATTTTAGACCCAAAGACACCTCCAGATTGAAAGTGAGGGGGTGGAAAACAATTTACCATGCTAATGGACATCCAAAGAAAGCTGGGGTGGCAATCCTTATATCAGTTAAATTAGATTTTAAGCCAAATAAAACAAAACAAAACAAAAAAAGAAAGATATAAAATAGACCTAAATGGGATCTCTAGAGATGAAGAATATAGGCTTCAAAATAGAAAATGCATCAGATAGGATTCCAGCAGACTAGACACTGTGTAAGGAAAAATTTGTGAATATGAACACACACAATGGACATTATCTAAAAGGAAGCACACCAAAGGAAAACAGTGGGGAAAACATCCAGCTTCAGTGACTTGGGGGTCAACAGCAAGTGGTCAATGCATTAGAGAGCCAGGGGATGTGAAGTCACAAAAGATGTTTGATGGGAAAAAAAAGATATTTGAAGAAATATTTTAGTTAAATGATTAAATTAATAATAATTATTAAATTATCAAATTTGATGAAAACTTTAAGTCTACGGATTCAAGAAGTTCGTTGAATTCCAAGTAGAATACACAACCAAACCACCCCAAAGCTCAATCAAATCAAATTGTGGAAAATCCCTTGGTGAAAAGAGAAGCTTAGAGTAAAGAAAAAAAAAATGTGCAGTAAATACAAAGAAGGAATAGAAGAACTCACATACTTACCAGAAACTACATGCCAAGAGATAATGAACAACATTAAAAAACATTGCAAGAGCGGTGCCTGGGTGGCTCAGTTGGTTAAGCATCTGAGTCTTGGATTTGGCTCAAGTTATGGTCTCAGGGTCCTGGGATTGAGCCTTGCATCAGGCTCCTCGCTCAGCACAGAGTCTGCTCAAGATGATCTCTCTCTCCCTCTGCCTCTCCCCCCACTTGCACATGCATGCGTACGCTCTCTCTTGTTTTTTAAAATAAATGAATATAATCTTAAAAAAAAAATCCCTGTGAGAATAACAAAATAGGAAGCATATCTGTCCAAGATTCTCTTACCAGAAAAAAAAATTTTAGAAATGAAGGCAAAATACCTTCACTGATCAGCCCAGGTGGAGATTCTGGGAGCCTCTCAAACTTTTCCTAAGGATGTATGCATTGCCACTTCTCTTGCTCGCTCCTGGGGGATAGGTCCCAGGGCCATGCACCATCTCTGTTCATTGCTGACCATCAGGGAAAGGCAAATCAGAACCACAAAAAGCTATCTTCTCACAACTGCTGGGATGGCTATAACAACAACAGTACTACCAATAAAACAAAAGACAAATAAGTGTCGGTGTGGATGTAGAGAAATTGCACCATTACACAGTGTCAGTGGGAATATAAAATGGTGCAGCCACTATAGAAAATGGAATGGAAGTTCCTCAAAATATTAAAAACAGAACTCCTCCATGATCCAGGATTCACACTTCTGGGTATATATTCAAAAGAATTGAAATTAGGATCTTAAGGGGTGCCTGGGTGGCTCAGTGGGTTAAACTTCTGCCTTCTGCTCAGGTCATGATCTCAGGATCCTGGGATTAAGCCCCACATCAGGATTTCTGAGCCTGCTTCCTCCTCTCTCTCTGCCTGCCTACTTGTGATCTCTCTCAATCTGTGTCAAATAAATAAATAAAACTTAAAAAAAAAAAGAAATTAGGATCTTAAAAAGATACACGTACTTCCAAGGTCATCCCAACATTATTTGCGGTGGCCAAAGTATGGAAACCACCTAAATGTCTATAGATGGATGAATGAATAAAGAAGATCTACTTTAAACATACATATAAGGGAATATAATCCAACCTTAAGTGATGGCAAAACAAAGATTTTTTTTCAGACAAACACTGTCAATTGATCGCTAGCAGATCTGCAAAACAAGAAATGTTTAAGGAAGTTCATCAAAACAAGAGAAAGAAGGAAAGAAAGGCAATAAGGAACAGGGTCTCTCAAGCTTTTAACCAAAGAGACAAAATAATAATAATAATAATAATAGTAATGGCTTGTTATTACTATCAACAGAAGTTCACTATTGCTGGTAAGAAATTAACCACAAGGGGTGCCTGGGTGGCTCAGTAGACTAAGCCTCTGCCTTCCTTCAACTCAGGTCATGATCTCAGGGTCCTGGGATCGAGTTCCGCATCAGGCTCCCTGCTCAGCAGTGAGCCTGCTTCCTCCCCCTCTCTCTGCCTCTCTGCCTACTTGTGATCTGTCTGTCAAATAAATAAATAAAAATCTTTAAAAATAAAAAAAAAAAGAAATTAACCACAAATGTGGAGGTTTAAAAGAATATCCATTTATTTTCTCACTCTTGCTGTGGGTCCACAGTCTGGACATGGTGCAGCTCCCTCCTCTGTTCAGGGAATCCCCGGGCTGCACTCGAGGTGTGGCCAGCCTGATTTCTCCACTGGAGGCTACACTGGGGAATAATGGGCTTCCACGCTCACCCAGGAGCTGGCTCTAATTCCTCCTGCAGCTGTACAACTAAGGATCCGTCAGTTTGCTGGTTGTGGGCTGGAGGCCACCTGCAGATGCCAGATGTCACACGTGGCTCCTTGCCATGCAAGCTTCCATATCTGTTCACTTCATCAAGCCGACAAGAGGAAGCTCTTCTCCAGTCTACTTAGATGGAGTCTCATATAATATAACACAATCAGGAAGTGACGTCCCATCACCTTTGCCTTAAACATGATCTAACCAAGGGTGTGGCACCATTACCTTTGCCAGTTCTGTTGGTCAGAAGCAAGTCTCGGGACACTCCCATACTCGGGGGAGAGGATTACCCCAACACATGGACGCTAGAAGGTGAAAACCACTGGAGGGGTCACCTTAGGGGTTTGTGTGCCATGTTATTAGTTTGAGAATCCACTTACTTAGAGAAAGGAAAATGTATTTACTTTTGCAAACATTCGTCCATCAGTCTAAAAAGGTCTTGGTAAATTTCCTTGGGCGCGTCCTGTCCGAGGTAAAAATCCACATGATTGTAGTGTGGGATCAACTTGTAGTAAATAAGCCTGGTAATCTTAGGGAGTAAATTCTCAACGTCTTTGAGATCAGCCACACGGTCATGTCCTCCACTCCACACAGCCGTTGGTACCTCCATCTTTGTGACGTCATATAAGGGAGGTGTAAGCTAATTACAAATAAAGAGATAGAGGAAAAAAAACCCAGTTTTTACAGAAGACCACCTAATGAAGTAGCATTCAATATTAATTGTTTTTTTTTAAGATTATATTTATTTAACAGAGGAAGAGAGATCACAAGTAGGCAGAGCAGCAGGCAGAGAGAGAAGGGGAAACAGGCTCCCTACTGAGCAGAGAGCCCAATGTGGGGCTCAATCCCAGGACCCTGAGATCATGCCCTGGGCCAAAGGCAGAGACTTAACCAACCAAGCCACCCAGGTGCCCTAACTATTAATTGTTAAGCAAGTTCTTCAAATGCTCCAAGCATGCAGTTAGAATACACTTAGTGATCTATAAACATTAAAATGTTCAAAGTACTTAAAAACACTTTTGTGCAATAGTTCAATTGTGAGCAAATGAACAACAATGATAAAAAAAAAAATCCACAACCATTTTATTCCTGATCTGCACTTGGAGGAAAACAGGAAAGAATTCTAGGGGAAGGGGGTTCTTATTTCTATGGGGGCCATCTTTCTAGTAACACTTGCATGAGTACTATGTCCTTTTCCAACAAGATAGATGTGTTTATGTATTGGATACATGTAAATACTTCATCTCATACACAGAAATCTGGACAAGGGGTTACTGACACTTGAGCAGGCTCTTGGGGGAGCACTGAGACCAACAGAAGAAAACATCTGAAATACCAAGTTAAGAAGGAGACAGCCTGTTCCAGAGAAGAGTGGCTGTGGTATTAATCTCTTGCCCCTTCTCTCTGGACATACAGCGTTTCTCACGTGGATCCAACAAATTCCATCCTCCAGTTTATCAGTGGTCCAAGATGACCAGGCCTGGCCTATCCATCCTTCATTCTTCTGGCTTCCATGACTGGATGAGAGATGGGTACATGGCTAAAAACCAAGCCAGAGCTCTCTCTGGAACTTTCGGCTAGAGTAATTGAGAAAAATACTGGCCTTTTCTTTGGATTTGCAGTTGGAAGAATGCTATGAGCTAAGTACCACCAGGCACCCTTTCACTACTATTTTTAAAAATAGCTTAAGAAGGGAAAGGGCATACACAAGCAGAAGTGGGAGAGAGAGAGGGAGGGACCAAGGGAGCAGGAGAGCCTGGAGGACAGTGTTTAAGTTTCTACCTATTGTGAATTTCCCACCACACTTCTTAGCTCAGTAAAGCATACTGCTTTTATATTTTTTAAACTTAAAATAAGTTTAAATAAATAAAAATAAGTCTTCTGTTTAGGCTCCAATTCTTGGTTTTGGCTCAGGTGGTCAACTTGGGGTTTCGAGATCAAGACCCTGCATGAGGCTCTATGCTGGGAGCAGAGCCTGCTTGAGATTTTCTCCCTCTGTCTCTGCCCCTCCCACTCATGCTCTCTCTCTTTCTCTAAAAATAAATAAATACATCTTTAAAAAAGAAAATGCACCATCATTAATTTTGGCAGCAACATTAGGAAGAAAATATCATAGGGACAAAGGTTCAGATCCTTAGGAACTTGTAACCTTGCCCGGGAGAGGTTTCCTAGATGAGAAATGCACACGGGTGGGCCATACCTAACTAGGCGAATGTGCACCCAGACTTCCCTGAGCAGGGCGGTATTCAGGCAGAGAGCATGGCTTTAGTCATTACAGAAGTCACTGGCAGTCCATGTGTTGGTGTCTGGGTCTTCGCATCACTAACTATCTTACTGTTTCCACCTACGCTATACTGCTGGGAGACTATGGCCTTGGGCTTAGAAGCAGGTGGTCAGTGAGAAGGTGTAGCTGCAACAGGGAGTGAGAAAGGTCAGGAAGCAAGTGAGTGCAGGTCGGCTGTGAGCATAAGGGCTCAGGGGAGCAGAAGGGCTCAGGGGAACTGGCGCAGTGCCCAAAGCCAAAGAACAGCAGAGGCAAGAAGAGGCGTGCTTCCCCTGACTCTGTGGGTTTCTCAGTAGGATGATACAGGGTACAACGACCCGGATGCAAGGAGGGCGAGAGCACAACCCAGAGGGAGCAGCACGTGCTAGCAAGTATATGGCAACCGGCTGGGGCTCCGCAATGGTTTAGGACACTATGAAGGACAAAAGGGGGCCCAGAAGATGGCAAAGCAAACATGAACGTGAAAATCAGGATGCAAATAAGACGTGCTGGCTTTGGGCCAAGAAATTCTTTTTTACTCTCGTGGTAATAAAGGATTGGTGATTACATTGATAATCACGCCTGCCTAATTTAGGGCTATTACTTATACTTGTGACAAAAGCTATTGCTTTGTACAGTTGATTTCATCTACCCTCAGTCTGGGATTTTCCATTATTCATTCCCTCCAAGGTCCCAAGCAAAAGATTGTAAATGAACTTGAACTACCCCCTCTCCCCACCCAGTCTTCTGAGGATCTGTGAGCACATTGGTAAAGCTAAGCGTTGTGACTCAGCTCTCAACCAAATTGATATCTGAGGCCACAGATAAATTCATCAACCAAGACACTTTCCTTTGAGCAACTATCTATTCCTGTGAGGACGAGGAATCAATCAATTACAACAGTAAACGGCACTTGGGACATAGTGGGTGAGTCTGTGGGTGGCCAGCAGTTTAGGAGAAAACTATAGAAGTTCGGGAGGAAAATTGGATTTTTCACACCAGCCAAAATTATGCAATTTCAATACTGCAGTTGGGGTAGCACTGAAAATTTGTTTTTGCTTTTTTAAAAAAATTCCAATTTTTTCCATATTCCTGATTTGAGGAACTCATGTGTCTTTGATGACTACTTGTTTAATTTGAGCTCAGTCTATTAGCATGAGGCCAAAATCATATACAGATTTCCTTATAAATTCTGGAAAAAATAACAACAAACAGAACATAACCTATTGCCATTAAATATAAAACTTTGGCCCCAAAAGTTTTCAGAGATTGTGTTAGGAAGTATCGTGACCCACTGATCTCTGACAGATAACAGCACTTCTTCCTTAGAGTGAGAGTTCTGCCTCGTATATCTTTAGTGATCCATGTTGTTTAGTGATCCAGTGTTGTTTTTTTATTTTTTATGAGTCATACATGGCATCCCAAAGAACTGTCCCAAAGCGCTGAGAGATTCTACTTTTTGAGAAGGAAGAAGTGCAGTGGAAGAAGAATGGATACAAAATCCAGGAACCCTGGGTCATACTCAGGTCCATTACTAGCTAAATAATTTTGGCAATTTACGTAACCTCTCTGAGCCTCTGCATAATGAGGACAATCATATTTGCCTTGCACAGTCCTCGTGAGGATCACAGTCATGATGTGGAACCTGGCAGGAAACCGAGAAGTAGCATCTGACTGATATACAACATCTGGGGTAGTGTTGGTGGTTAACGAGTGAATACCACTTTATTAGTTTGCAAGCAGGTGCCCCTGATGATTATTACCATCTCTGTACCTGGTGGAAGTGCCTCATGTTCTGATCAGCATTTCCCCAATCAAAAGCTTGGAACAGACCAGAATTAGCAGCCTATAATAAAATAAAAATAAAAATGCATTACCATGATATAAGAAGACAGCACACATTGAAAGACAATACACAGAAAATATACAAAGAGGATGACATCACATCCCACTGTTTTGGCACAAGAGCTAAAACCCAGTAAAGAGGAATAAACCTGATCATATAAATGATAAATATTGATATACTAATTCACAGAACTGACTGTTTTTCAATCCCTTCCTCCATACTTCTCGAACGAAAATCCTCAGGCAGCAATGTCCTTAAATGTTCTAATGCCTATGAAATGTTTACAAGGATGCTGGGTGGGATGATTCTTGAATATCTTAGCTTCACGAATTTTAATTTTTTTTTTTAAAAGCACCAGCTGGACATCTCCTACATTGAAAATTGACTGTTTTCATGTACAAACAGCTTTGTACGTTATCCTAGGCAGGCGGTCTAGGGTATTAGGACCATATTCCTTATTCTTTTTTTTTTTAATTTATTTTTTATAAATGTATATTTTTATCCCCAGGGGTACAGGTCTGTGAATCGCCAGGTTTACACACTTCACAGCACTCACCAAAGCACCTACCCTCCCCAATGTCCATAACCCCACCCCCCGTCTTCCAACCCCCCTTCCCCCAGCAACCCTCAGTTTGTTTTGTCATATTCCTTATTCTTAAACATTTTGTCGCCAATGCAAGGAATGTTCATTAACTCGGAGCCTCCTCAGCACTTTCTATTTGAGGTACAGTGTTGCTGTCCCCCATCTGCAGGGCCAGGCAGCCTGTGTCTCCCACGTCATCTGTTCCTGTGGCCACAGCCTCCAGGTCTGAGACACCACACGCACCCATATTTGCATTTTAATGTTTAGACTTTGGCTATTAGAATAGAAATATTCATAAGCCTCTACACCTAAGGGTTCCTTCTGTGATTTGCCAGGAAGCAGGTAACGTTCACATTTGTCTCAAGGGCTTCATGAAATGATTTTCAGGCTAATCCAAGGGTTTTTTTCTTTTTCTTTTAGGGTGTTTTTTTTTTTTTTTTCTTAACTTGACTCTCTGATTTTTTTTCCCACCCTCATTGATTTAATCCTGATTTTTAGTTTAAAATTAGTCCCATCGTGATGTCTAAGGACAGATGCAATAGTCTGCTGCTGTTGGAATTTTGCAGGGTTTTGGCAATGGGAGGCACTATCATGGGCTACTTAGGTCATCTTCCCCAATGCTCATCTGTGAAATGGAAATGACAACATCCTCCTCACGGGCTGTGGAAATCTTTTTTTTTTTTCTTCTTGGTTGTGAAGATTAAATAGGGTAATGCAACAAGATAAAATAAATAGGGTAATGTATATGAAGTGGGTGACACCTAATTACCACCATCAGCATCAGCCTCATCACCCCTGCCTTGGCTGTCTGAGTAACTTAGAGCCACATGATTTATCTCATCCCCTCCCCCCACTGTCCTGACTTATTTCTGTCCTGAAGAGGATTTTCTGTCACAGGAGAAGAGACCTTCTGAAGAGCAGTCAGCTGGGAGATGCGTAAGGGACTGGCTAGGACATCTGTAGAATGGGGGTCCCAACACCTCCATGGAAAGACTGTTATTAAGAATTCAGTGAGACTGAATGAAATCACACATATGAGTAGCAAGAACACATAGTAAGTGCTCAGTAAATGTGAAATTGAGGTCGCTGTCACCTGGAAGGCCATTCCCATCACAGGCTCCAACCGTCTCCTCACCGGGAGGAGGCCCTGTGGCCTTTTTCCTGCATGAACTTGAAGGCTTAGCTTCTGGGGGATATAACTCTTCAGAGGAGTTCAGAAATCCTCAACTAGTATTTCAGGCTATCTAGAGCAGTGCTTCTCAACCTTAAACCATGGAACAAATTTATTTGGGTGGAGGTTAAAGATTCCTAGGGATCTCAGATATATTAAAACTCTGGGAAGACCTTTCTATCCTCCTTCCTTCCACACATGTTCATACATACTTGGCTCAGAAAGCTCTACCAATTGAATTTGACTTGTCTCTGCACTTGCTGAATATTGAGTAATAGGATAAGTAGAACACTTAAAAAAATTTGAAACTGAGGGTAAAAACCAGAAACCATTCATCTATTTTAGTCCTTCTCTAACATTTAATTTGCTCAGAACGAAACATGATTTCCATACTCTGAAATGGCCCACATGCCAATAGGAGGCTGAGCAGATCTTTCTGGAACAGCCCATATCATGCTGTATAAAGTTCTGTTAGAACTGACAATTTTCCAAAAGAGGAAATACAAGCTTTCCCAGAAAAGGTCGTTTGGAGGGACCCAACAATCAGAGTTCAATCAGAATCTGTGGGAACTAGGCCTGTACACCAGACACTATTGAGGACATGAACAGAAGAGAGAAGAGGAAGTCGCTGCACAACCCCACAGTGGGCTCTGTGAGACCACTCCTCAGGGGTCTCCGAGACCTACGTGGACCTCATCTCAGGAATAGAGAGCTCTTACCTGGGCCCAGTGCAGCATATTCTGAACAGACGTGCCCGCGGAGCTCTGCGCCAAGTAAACATCCAAGCGACTCTGCAAAGGAGAGAATTTTTCCTCATCTGGAGGCTACTCATGTGACCATACCACAGATAAACCTGAATATTCTCTCTGTCAGGAATAAACATGTACCATACCCTCTTGAAGAACTTTCTCCTCCCTTGGCTCTAGTCTGCCCTGTGCAGCCTTCCTAAAGTCCAGAGGCCATCCTGCAGGGTCGAAGGCACTAACACATGTTCTCTCCAGCCTCACCTCAGACAGGTCCGACAGTCCAGGGGGTCAAGGAGTAAAAGCCACAGTGACCTTCCTCACCCTGGGTTGAGTCCCAAAAGACATTCCCAGAGAGTTGTTTATCATGAGGCATTGACAAAAGATCTGAATGTTTGCTTTCTGATTTTAACAACATGGTCAATATTCTATAGGGCTCTCTGAAAGTTTGTGGGACATAACCCAACCAGTGTTGTAGCTTCCATTAACATTTAGATTTTTTTCTGGATTAAAAAAATTTTTTTGTTTGTATTTTCCATTGCATATTTTTTTTTTTAAAGATTTTATTTATTTATTTGACAGAGATCACAAGTAGGCAGAGAGGCAGACAGAGAGAGAGGAAGAAGCAGGCTCCCCGCCGAGCAGAGAGCCCGATGTGGGGCTCGATCCCAGGACCCTGAGATCAGGACCTGAGCCGAAGGCAGAGGCTTTAACCCCCTGAGCCACCCAGGCGCCCCTCCATTGCATATTTTTTTGCATATATGAAAGAGTTATATATTTCCACCAAAGTAAGCCTACTAGAAGCATCATGGAGCTTTTAAAAAACACAACTCCTGGGACGCCTGGGTGGCTCAGTTGGTTAAGCAGCTGCCTTCGGCTCAGGTCATGATCCCAGCGTCCTGGGATCGAGTCCCACATCGGGCTCCTTGCTCCGCAGGGAGCCTGCTTCTCTCTCTGACTCTGCCTTCCACTCTGTCTGCCTATGCTCGCTCTCGCTCGCTCTCTCTCTGACAAATAAATAAATAAAATAAAATAAAATAAATAAAAAAATAAAAAATAAAAAACACAACTCCTCATGAGCTACCCAATACCATGAGGTACTATGAGGTACCCAATACCAATACCATGAGCTATTGAATCAATATCAAAACTTCTAGGGGTGAGTTCTGGACTTGTGAAGTTTTTCAAAGTTCCACAAACTCTTACTTATGCATCCCTGCTTATCCACTAAAACATTCTTGTAGAGACTATAATATTCCATAGGATGGTCCCCAAAAGTGAAAAAAAAAAATGGGCCAATCTGACTGTACAATGAAGGCCCTCCGTGGGAGTTATTCTGTGAAGTCTTTCTTTAGCAAGCTCTTAGGCCATGCCTCGAAGGTATTTTTGAAATGATCTCAGTTGGGTGTGCATAAAGGTCCTCTTACTCAGCTCTGCCTACATGATATGCCTCCATCAAAGTGATAAACAAGCACAGTTCCCTTCAGTAAACTGAGAATAACGTAGGGGAGGAATGTGGAAAGCCAGTGACTAAGGCATGCTTTCCATAAACCGCCTTTTTTAAGTCTTGCTTAAAAGCAAGAGAGGTGTTATCAGTGCCTTCCACTAACAGAGGGAGACTAGGCTCTGGGCAGAAGTCTGGGAGATAGTCGAAGACCATTTTCAGCTTTGTCCTGCCTCTGGTTTCAAAGATACTTCCTCTCTGGCTTGGGAGTAAACAGTACACAGTGGACAGTAGCTGACTCTTTGGCTCAGCTAGTGGGGACTGAGGAAGAAAAGGATTTCATCTGGAGAGAATTCACCAGTAACCCAGCTTATCTCTCTCAGTGTCCCTTGAACAATGAATCTATACTTAACATTGGAAAGCCACCCCTTAACCTCTTTGGATTAAAGAAGTAAGTGGTTCAAAAAATAACTATTTCCAAGTCACCTATAAAAGAAGAAGACTGGTTCAAAAACAGATGCCTGAGCTTACTCCCTGAGAGTCTACTTTGGTAGGTGTGGGGTAGCGTTTAGGCATAGCAAGATAAATTTCTAAATCCTAGCCTTCATGTAAGTGAAGGACTTTCCAAGGGCAGCATGTTGGCCAATAGCAAGAGTTGGTGAGAATGTTCAGTGGCCACGCCTTCTCCTCAGAACCTCCTACTAAAGCAGGTGGACTCCCCAGCTTTGGTTGGAAACCACCACCATGTATCTTCAATTTAGAAGACAAAAAAAAAAAGAAAAAAAGAAAGAAAGAAAGAAAAAAAGATCTTGAAATGTGGTCTCCACATGATTCAGTACAAATTCTCCTCACCTCTGTGCAACAAAACAATTGTTTTCTTGGCTCTGACTACTTACACATACCATGTTTAAATTTTTCGGGTCAAATCCACTCAAAGTAAACAGGAAGTTGCTGCAAATATGACGAAATAGCTTCCGGTTGCACACCTTGGTGGCAATGAATTGGTCAAAAAACGTATGAGGGTAGAACATCTTGTCACCAAATAGTGCCTGCAGGATGAGTATAAGACACCATCAGATTTCATGGATGTGGACGTCAAGAGTGGAAAGGGATAGACAAGGGCTGGACAGCGGTGGTATCTGCACTACACTAGTCCTCAGTGAAATAGAGAGCTCTGTTAAATTTTGTCTTTGGTTCTCCCAACCCACCCTGGTGATCTTTCCAACTTTCCTCTTGATGCCTTTTCCCAAGATCCTCTACTTGGGGTGTTTTGAGAATGCCCCTTGTGAAAGTAGTCCCTGTAGGGAACTGGTAAGTCTCTGGAGTTGGGGATACTTTGGTTCAATTTGGGACTCTGTTTCTTATACCTTAAGGGAGTATTGAATTTCAATTATCCAGAAGTTTCTCAACAATGACATGAAAAATTAACATGCAGTATGTTGTGAAGATAATAGGTCTTGTTTAAAAGGAGCCTTCTGGGGGCACCTGGGTGGCTCAGTAGGTTAAGCCTCTGCCTTTGGCCCAGGACCGAGCCCCACATCGAGCTCTCTGCTCAGCAGGGAGCCTGCTTCCCCCCCTCTCCTCTCTGCCTGCCTCTCTGCCTACTTGTGATCTCTCTGTCAAATAAATAAATACAATCTTTTTTAAAGGAGCCTTCTACAGTTTCTAGAATCTAGTAAACACTCCTCAAACAATAACTGCTATTATAATTAGTGAATGATTGTTCCAGAATCTTTCAGCGAACTCTTCCAGAGGCAAAAGCTCAACCCCCCCCCCCCAAATCGATCTCTACTAATGGAATTTCAGGCAATGTTGCCAGTGAATTGAATTTACCTTCTGAACTTTAGGAATCTCTTCAAATTAGAACACAAGTTCATATCTAATTCCTGTGCATAGAATATGAATCTTGCCTTTGTTTCACAATAACTTGTTTTATAATCTTAAATTAGATACAAAGATGAAAATATTCTAAAAAAAAAAAAAAAAAAAGACTTTATGTGTTTATTTGAGAGAGAAAGAGAGCAGCAGGAGGGGCAGAGGAAGAGGGAGGGAAACAAGCAGATTCCCTGTTGAGTGCAGAGCCTGGTAGCTCGATCCTAGGACCCTGAGATCATTACCTGAGCTGAAGCCAGACAACTGCTCCTTCACCCTAATCAAAAGATAAAGGATAGCAATGCAGGCCAGTCAGCCATGCAGCGCCCATTCCCTACGGTGTAGTCAATGTGACCCGTAGACTGTGTAATTCCAAGTTGGTTCTAGAGGTGGCGTACTTGTCACGTAGCAGCATATAGCTCTAGCTGCTGTGAATTTAAGGTGTTCCTCCTAGGTACCTGGCCCCATGCCAGGTCACATGGTTTACCAAGCAGAACATGGGCTGGATGCAGCTCTCGATGGCCTGCTGAGCTGGGCACCATGTGCATGGCTGTATAAGGATCCAGAACTAACTTTTTCAGGTTGGCATTGGAAAGGAGGGGAAATGATTATGTAGAAGAAAGAACATCGACCACAGATGGCCTGGTCAGATCTGGGTTCAGGTTCTGGTTCTACCACCCATTTGCTGGGTCATTTGGGACAGGGTGCTTAGTCTTTTTGAGCCACAGGTTCTTCTTTTAGAAATGAAGATGGGCGCTTTGTTGGCTCAGTCAGTTAAGCATCTGACTCTTGATTTTGGCTCTGGTCATGATCTCAGGGTTGTGAGATCAAGGCCCTGAGCCTTGATGAGTGCTGAGTGTAGAGCCTGCTTTGGATTCTTTCTCTCCCTCTGCCTCTAAAGAGAGGAAGAAAAAAAGAAATAGAGAAAGGATGGAAGAAAGGAAGACAATACTAACAATCCTTACTACTATAGAAAACATGCAAAGAGGAAAGGGTCAAAGCAAGCTGTAGGTCAGAAAAAAGATAGAGGGGCAAGAACACAGAAATGCTCAGGGGTAAAACAGGGGTGGACGATGTCGAGAGGATAAGCAGTTGGTAATTAGGAGATCTGAAGCACCAAGTGCTGAGGTTTTGAATCTAAAATAAACTTAAATAATAATACTAGACAATTTTTACTGAGCACCTGCTATAAGCCAGATAAGATGCTTAAACATATATCGTCTCAATCAATCTCCAAAAAAATTTGACAAATCTTACCCCTTTTTTAAACTCATTCATTCATTTTCAACGTTACTGAGGAATAATTGATATCATAAGACAGTGTCTTATAAATGGAAGTTTGTACGCTTTGACCTACATTACCCCATTTCCCCCTCCTCCAGCCCCTACTAACCACCATTCTATTCCCCTTTTCTATGAAATTGATTTTTTAATATTAGATTCTACATATAAGTGATTTAGTACAGTATTTGTCGTTCTCTGTCTGGCTTATTTCACTTGGCGTTGTGCCCACGAGTTTCATCTGGTTTCCTTATTCTCTTTCGACTTTTTTATGTTCTTTTAAGTTTTCCCATTTTAATTTGTCTTTACTATTTTCCAGAAGAGCTCTACTAATTTATATTTTCACCAGTAGCGTACAAGGGTTCGCTTTTCTCAACATCCTTGCCAACATTTATTTCTTGTCTTTTTGGTAAAACTCATCTAACGAGTATGAGGCAATGCTCCATTGTGGTTTTGGTTTCCGTCTCCCTGATGATGAGTGAGGTTGCGCATCTTTCCATGTGTCCGTTGGTCATTTGCATATCTTCTTTGGAAAAATGTGCATTCTTGTCCTTTGCCCATTTTTAATAGGATTACCTGCTTTTTTGGCTATTGAATTGTATGAGCATTTTTATACATTTTGGTAATCAACCCCTGATCAGTACATGGTTTGCAAAGATTTTCTCCCATTTTGTAGGCTGCATTTTCAATATATTAATCACTACCTTTGCTGTTGAAGCTTTTTAGTTAGTCCCATTTGCTGATATTGCCAGTTCTCTTGGTGTTTTATCCAGAAAAATCATCGTCAAGACCAATGTCAAGGAGGCTTTTCCCTATGCTTTTTTTTAAAAAAAGATTTTATTTATTTATTTGACAGAGAGAGAGAGATCATAGGTAGGCAGAGAGGCAGGCAGAGAGAGAGGGGGAAGCAGGCTCCCCACTGAGCAGAGAGCCTGATGTGGGGCTTGATCCCAGGACCCTGGGATCATGACCTGAGCCGAAGGCAGAGGCTTAACCCACTGAGCCACACAGGTGCCCCCTCTATGCTTTTTTCTAGGAGTTTTATGGTTTCAGATCTTCAGTGTAAGTCTTTAATCTACTTTGAGTTAATTTTTGTGAGTGGTGTAACATAGGGGTTCTGTTTCATTCTTTATTTAAGATTTTATTTGACAAAAGAGAGAGAGCACAAGCAGGGGGAGTGGCAGGCAGAGGAAGCAGGCTCTCTGCTAAGCAGGGAGCTCGACACGGGACTCAATCCCAGGATCCTGGGATCATGACCTGAACCAAAGGCAGACGCTTAACCGACTGAGCCACCCAGGCGTCCCTCATTCTTTTGCATGTGGCTGTCCAGGTACCCCAATACCATGTGTTAAAGGGATTGTCTTTTTGCCATTGTGTGTTCATAGTACCCTTGTCAGAGATCAGTAGACCAGAAATATGGGTTTATTTCTGGTTCCCTATTCTATCCCACTGGTCTACGCACCTGCTTTTAAGTTAGTACAATACTGTTTTGATGACTGTACCTTTGTAAAAGAGTTTGAAATCGGGAAGTGGGATGCCTCCCCTTTTGCTCTGCTTTCACAAGACTGGTTGGGCTATTTGGGGCCTTTGTATTTCCGTACAAATTTTAGGATCATTTTTTCCAGTTCTGTGAAAATTGCCACTGGAATTTTGATAGGGATAGCACCGAATCTGCAGTTCGCTCTGGGTTGTATGGGCACATTAGTGATATTAATCCTTCCAATCCATGAACACAGGGTATCTTTTTATTTATTTGCACCTTTCTGGTTTGTATAGGTATGGAACTGAATCACCATGGGCTAATTTACTGATTTCTCACAAGCCAGAATCCCTGGCTTCTACAAAAATGCTCTCCCTTCCATCTGCTTTAACTAAAATCACTGAATGCAGCAATCACTTTCAGTCTGCCATGGGAGAAGCCCATATTAATCTGTTAGAGGAAAACACACTAAACCAATTTATTTCAACAGAGTAACTGATCAGATTCATTAGCTCTCAGCACACAGAGGGAATTTGGAGTTCAGGATATTGCCCAGATTTTGAGGAGTTGACGGACTGAGAGTCTATGAAGCATGGGCAGTTGAGTAAGGTTGGGCTTTCAGTGGGGCACTTGGGTGATGCAGTTGGGTAAGGATCTGACTCTTGCTTTCAGCTCAGGTGGTGATCTCAGGGTTGGGAGATCGATCCCCACAACAGGCTCCATGTCTAGCGGGGATTCTGCTTCAGATTCTCTCTCCCTCTCCCTCTGCCCCTCCTGCTCATGCTAGCGCTCTCTCTCTCTCTCTCTCTCTCTCAAATAAATAAATAAATAAATATTTTTTTAAGTTGGACTTTTCAGGTGGGAAAAAAGTAGGTTCTAGGCAAATCCTGATAAAAATGAGTAGTTGACATTTATTAAAATTTTATAATGTGCAAGACCAGGTTCTAAGGGATTCACAGGTTTGAACTCAATCCTCACAGCAGCCTGAGGAGTAGGGGAGGTGCCCTCTTTGGGGCACCTGGGTGGCTCAATGGGTTAAAGTCTCTGTCTTCTGCTCTGGTCATGATCTCAGGGCCCTAGGATTGAGCCCCACTTTGGGCTCCCTGTAGGGATCCTGCTTCCTCCTCTCTCTGCCTGCCTCTCTGCCCTACTTATGATCTCTGCCTGTCAAATAAATAAAATCTTTAAAAATAGATTCCATCTTTATGGGTGAAGAACATGATTCACAAAACCTATAAGGTCTTGACCAAAGTTACCCAGCCAGCTAGGATCCAACCACATTCCACCCACTGTCATGCTGTGTTCTCAATCCCTACCCCATATTGCTCCTAAAAAACCAGGGTCCACTAGAGAGAAATTTAACCCACGAGATTAAACAAATCAATTAAATACTTCAACATTGGCTTTATCTGTGAGGGAGAAATGACATGGGATAGAAGCCCCTGGTGTAGATTTGGACAATAGAGTAGGATGGTATCGGTGTGAGCTCCCTGAACCCTGTTGTTAAAATTACATTATCGACAGATCTATGTAGACTTCTTACATCTGTGATAGTCTCAGAAGCTTATAAAATGCCATTTTGTCTAAGGTTTTCTTCTCTTGAAATCAGTGAAAATAGAACTAGTTTTAGTAACTACAGATTTAAACTTGGAGGAGTCACATACCTTGACTACTTCTCTGGAAAGAGTTTTGAATTTTTTCATAGGACTTTGGGTGTATTTCACTGTGATGACTGGAGCCAATGCAAAAAATATCTTAATCCTTTTAGCCAGCTCTGGATTGGTAGAGAATGCTATGAAGGCTGAAGGGGAAGAACACACGAGTCTATAGATTTAAAACAATTCTTCATTCACCATAAATGAGAGCAAAAGAAGGCATGTTAAAAGCAACAACAGCCACTACAAAACAACTCAAAATAACTACCACTGGTAAGGAAAACTTTCCTAAACTTCTCAAGAAGAAAACTGGGTAATTCAAAATGCAATGACTTTCCTGTCCCTGGAGAATTTAAGTCTACTCATAGTGCTACAGAAAGGGTTCAAACATCCACTGGGGGGCATGGCCAGGTAGACTCCAAGGGCCACTCTACCTTAACCATACTCTTTGGTATCAGATAATATTTGGCCCACAATTTTGGCTTCCCATTCACTAGCCGTGGCAAGTCTTAGTTTGCTCAAACTGTAAATGTGGAAAACAGAATCCTCACAGGATGATTCTTTTGAATCACATACATATAAAACAGAAGGTATTCTTTGGCATTCTCACCATTGGGAAGGATTTCCAAATTCAGCCATTTGTAAAACATGGAGGATAATGGTCTCAAATGTTTCTAGGTTGCCATGAGAGATAGTACATAAGATGCACAGCATCCAAAGACCTACTTTACACCAGAAACCTGGTCAGGATTCAGATGCAGAAAAGAGCCTTGTGGAGATGCTGTTAGTATTGTTGAGGTGTCTAGCTACATGGGGAGCAGGGCAGGGGGCGAAGTGCCTCATGCCATTGTCAACATGGCCCCATCTACCTCTAGCCTATCCCAGGGCCTCTGGGAACAAAAAGAAAATAATTATAGTATATGATTTTCACAGTTTGTAGTTCTCTGATTTCTTTTTGGTGTCCTCATTCAATTGAAAGCTCTTTAAGGGAAAGACTGTATCATTTTTATCTCGGCCTTCCCCACGTCTAAACCAGCATCCAGCAACCGTGTGTGGTATATACACACATGAATAAGTCCCTCTCCCTCAGGCTTATCTGTCCATTTCTAAATTCAGTCTGGGGCAGCAGAAATCCCTGGTGTCCTCCTCACTTTATTTACTCTTCAGAAACCAGTCAGAGGAAACGGTTTCCCAGGCCAAGTCCTCAAGCTTGAGACTGCACAGAAGGAAGAAGTCCTGAATCCTTTCATGAATCTGGAAGGTTCTCTGACACTCTCAGATCCCACCTGTCCCGAACATACCGATGGTGGTGCCTTGTGAGTGGCCCACATAATAGAGTTGCTCTTGTCCAGTTTTCTCTATGATAAAATCGATTGTGGCTGGAAGGTCATAGCCAGCCATCTCGTCCACGCTGCCAAAGAGAAAGAACAACAAAACTGGAAAAAGAAACCATCCATTGTCAGGCCTGCAATGTTTAGACATGTTGATTGTAGGCATAGAGACATAGCTTTTGTCAGTTTAATACTAGAGTCAATATAGAACTTTCAGCATCTCGGCAAGTTTTGCAGATGTCCCCTTGATTGTAAGAGTCACATGGTGAAGAGACCAGAATTGGAAAAATCTGCTTTGCAAAGGCCCAGAGAGCATTTTCCTGTAAGCCTTGCCATAGTTCACTAAATTCTATGGCATATTTACCTTGAAAAGAACAGTGCCTGGGATGCTTATTTTAAAAGCAGACTAAAGAAAGCAGATCTGCAGGCATCAGCCCAGATAGAGGGAATCAGAATTTCCAGGGAAGTGGTGCAGCAATCTGTGTATTTATCAATCACATCAGCTGTTTTGCTGATGTAGCTGGGAAAACGCTCAGCTAGGGAATGATCATGGTACCTGTACTCGTGCTGTCACAGGGTGGCACTGGGGTGAGGAATGAGGAAATAACAAGAAAGGCATCAATGGCTTTAGTGGCCTGTAAGGCATGCTTCTTAGCTCCTGGGCCAGGATGGACGGTCGTCCCTGGCTGCTGTGGCTTCTAGAGCAGACCATGCCCCAGGAGCTGTTGCTGGCAACTCTGCTCTTCTGTCATTCTGTGCTCTCAGGCTTTCTTTTTATTTCCCCGGGACCCCGACTCCAGGCCCAGGTCTCAGCCCCGCCAGCCGATGGTTTATTCCTCCTCAGCAAACAAACATTGGAGGTACCACTTGTGCAGACTCACTCAGGGCTCACTCTTGGCTTATCATAAATGTCTGGGCCTCAAAATTTGCACCCAGAACCTTGTTTCTGGTCCCATTTCTCCATCAATTCCTACTTGAGCAAGCACCTCATGTAAGCTTCCTTTGGGGTCCACAGTGGCTAAGTGACAGTCTTGGAATTAACCTTCCTAAAAATCTCTGCATTTTGATTTTTCTTTTTGCATATATACTTTGCACACACACACACACACACACACACACACACACACACACCAGCAAGCAGGGTTTTTAAAACAAACAACAATGCAGTGAATAAGGGCATTTCTCCAGAGCCTGGGTAGAGGAAGAAATGTTTGTTTCCTTCTTACGGATTCCACTGGGTTGCATGTGCACAGAAAGGGAAAACCCAAGGGTGTTCGTGTCCATGAACAAGGTATACCCTTTATTTATTAGGATGCAGATCCTTACCTGAAGGCCCAGTATTCTTGAGATTTGGGTGAGAATTTCAAGTGTTTCCTGGACCAGGTGTTGCCCCGGCTGTTCCCCATCCACACATCATAACCGCGATCTGCCAGAAGGAAAGCCAGGCTGTTGTTCGGGAGGTTGCATATCCAGTTAGTGGCAGACGCGATTAAGCCATGTTGCAAATACACGACGGGTCTCGGAGCTGAAACACACACAGGCAACAAGACTCTCAGGTCCCCATGTCCTCAGGGTCTGTAGGGGAATCCTCTTTCCTGACTTCCTCTAGCAGAACAGAGGGCAAGGGATGGCATTTGGCACCTGGCAAACCTGGCTTCGAGTCCTCTGTGAACAACTTAGTTGGGCAAGTAATTTGTTATCTTCTGTCTTGTTTTTCTCTTTGTAAAATTTGGATTATACATACTGTTTTACATTGTTCTGTGGGCACTGGAGTCAGGTTGTTCTTGCTCAAAGTCGATTCTGCTACACATTAATCCCTTGTGCCTCAGTTAATTTATCTGTATAATGGGCAGTGATAACAAATGTTATCTCCTAGTGTAGTCAAAAGAATTAAATTAGAATTTAAAAACTTAGGCGAGCCTGGATGGCTGAGTCAGTGTCTGCCTTTGGCTCGTGTCATGATGTCAAGGTCCTGGGATGGAGCCCTGTGTTGGGCTCAGCACTTAGTGGGGGGAGGGGTGTCTGCTTCAGGATTCTTTCTCTTCATCTCTGCTCCCCCCTGCACTTATCCTCTTTCCCTCTCTCTCTAAAATAAACGAACAAATATTTTAAAAATACATAAAAGACTGTCCAGCATAATGAATCATTTCTCTCTGATTATTCATATCAATAAGGCTTGCTGTCTCATGGAGCATCTGACTACCAAACTAAATTTTTCTCGAAATAATAACAGAAACATTAAAAAATGCCATTTGTGAATATTGACTGAGATCCAGGCACTAGGCTCAATTTTACACACGCCACGTGGTCTCATTCACATTGTCAGAAAGCTAAACAGCAAAAGGCAAGGTGTTCAGGAACATGTTATGCAAAGTGAAATTGCAAAGTCCTGTTCACAATGTAGAACTGGGACATCTTGATGAAGAAGGAGGCAAGAAGTGGTGTTGAGACACAGACAAGAGAGAAAGTGACAACAGTGTTCTTTTCTTTCACAACGGGTTTGTAACTGTGCTGGTGCCCAAGACCCCCTCAGCTCCCCCGGGCTGGACAAGTTCCTGGGGATCGGGTCGCTACACCGGGGTCCCAGAGAGCCTTCTGTCACCCAGACACAAGAAACTAAACTCTATGTTCATTCAGTCTACCTTTGGAGGAAATGGAAAGAAGGAGTGTTATTAATTCTGCTCAGTTATTGCTAAAGAGCAGTCATAAGCCATAGCCTGCCCCGGATCGTCTCACTGTAGAGTCAACTGTCCAGCTCATGCATTTCAGCAGCTCGCTGGTGAACCAAAATAAAAGTTTGGGCAGACAAAGTTCTCAATGACTATTTTCAAAGGTAATGGGGTTATCTAGAATCTAGATTTTTCTCTTCACACGATAAACCATTCTGATACTGGTAAGATTCATTATACAAGACTCCAAAGGATCAAATGAGTTAAGATTTGAGAGAAGAAAGCAAAGAGTTCTTGCCAGATGAATTCCCCCTTTCTCTACAGAGATCAATCTGTGTTGTAGGGAGCTAGGGCTGACTCATTAATCAAGTTTAAGTATAGCACTATTTGGGCCCAACTTAGGACCCCTGGATGGCTCAGTCAGTTAAGCGTCTGCCTTCAGCTCGGGGCATGACCCCAGGGTCCTGGGATCGAGCACCCCACTGGGATCCCAGCTCAGCGAGGAGTCTGCTTCTCCCTCTACTCTTCCCCCTGCTAATGAGTTCTCTCCCTCTTTCTCTTTCTCCCTGTCTTTCAAATACATAAATAAAATATAATCTTCTAAAAAATCGGGTCAGATTTACTTAAAACATGAAGTCCCAATGACTTAAGAAGAGAACTAATTACAAATGAAGTTGCGAAGCTGTTGGGATAGCTGAAGCAAAAGACAGTGATCATGTCCAAGTCTAGACTTGAGGAATACTGAAGCAGAGAGGAGTTTTCAGATAAGAGACAGATTGGAGGCAAAATTGGTATATCTTGGCAACTCACTGCATATAGGAAGTGATGGAGAAGAAAGCATTAAGTTGACTCCTAGGGGTCTGGTTGTTCAGCCTCACAAGGGTATCTCCAGAACAAGACCAAGTTTTCTTTCATGTTGTGTTGGAAGGAAAATGTGATGGAGTATAAAAAGATTAAATAAACAGTATACAGTTGACCTTTGAACAACATGGTTCCACTTATACATGTTTTTTTTTTAATAAATCCAGTACAGTCCTATAAATGAATTTTTTATTCCTTGTGATTTTCTAAACATTTCCTTTACTCTACCCCACTTCACTGTAAGAATACAGTATATGATGCCCATAACAGACAAAGTACGTGTTAATTGACTATTTATGTTATTGTTGAGTCTTGTGGTCAACAGTAGGTTATTAGTAGCTAAGTTTTGGGGGAGTCAAAAGTTACATGTGAGTTTTCAGCTGCTTGGAGTAGGGGTAGTGGTGTCCCTAACTCCCATGTTGTTTGATCCAACTGTGTATCTAAATGCTTGAAAAACTCCAGAAGATTCTACGAGTGAAATGGAGCGAGACTGGTGGAGGTGATGAGTTTCTCATTTCAGAACAAAAGCTGCCTGTCTGCTCTGCTTCTCTCAGCACCCCTAGGAATCTCTGCTGTAGGCATTCTTCCTTCCATAACAAAAGAAATCCTACTTGTTCTGGGACATCCTCTTCCATGAGGAATCCGGTAAATTCCGAGGACATAACCATCTTTGGTCACGACATCATACTCTTCGCAAGGGTAACCCCAGTAGGAAATAATCTGGCTCTGAAAAGAGAAGAGGAAAACAGACACGACCATGATGTCACCTCTCGGTTCGTATACCTACACTGCAGTATAGCACTTTGAATTACACAACCTACTGTTCAGCTAAGTACTGGGATAGAATGTAGCAGGAAAATCAGGATCACTTGAGGAAGATTTTAGAAGAAGGTTGCATGCAAAGGCAGGGGAAGGCAAGGTAGGGTGACCATACCTCCTGATATTATTAATGCCACCCAGGTACACTCTCAAAATGTTTGGGAAAAAAAAATGTATGATCATGGTCAGCTACTGAGGGAAGCCATGGGGATTGTATAGGACCCCATGGCAGGTAACAAGTGAGCTATGATTAGACAACCTTAAATGGAGGTAGGAGAAAGTAGTCACCAGGCCCAGAATGAGATAGGTAGAAAGGGCCACATGGAGGAGACAGCCCACCTAAGGTGACCACGTGGAGGAAACAAGGGCTCATCAACGAATCATCCAACCTCCCTCTTGTCCTTCTGATCTCAGTTCAGTTCAGCCCTTTGAAATCTTAATTTCAAAGGGCTGAACTGAACTGAAGTCAATGTCAAAGGAGCTTGTGGACCTAGGTCAGCTTCTTGACCAGAGGGAAAGATGCAAAGAAGAGAGAGTGAACCCAAATGAAACCTCCTGCACAGATACACAGGCATGAGGGGAAATGTTGTTTGCTGGTCATCTTCAGCAGAAAGAGTGTAGTGTATATGTTCTGCTTTATTAATTGTTACAACGAGCCTTTGAGATGGGGTCGTACCCACTTACAATGGAGAGAAGGGAGTGTTAGCAAGCTGCACAATCTATCTGAGATTGTACGCTAGGAAGAGAGAAAGACAAAATTAAAGCATAAGGAAGCTCAGCCCCAAAGCGCATGGCTTTACCACGGGATTACGCAGGTACCCATGCAAAGTGCACAAAAGATTTGCATATGCATTTAAAGCAGTGGTTATGAGCCTAGACTCTGGAGACAAACCACATGGCATTGAAAGCTAGCTCTTTCTCTTCTTAGCTGGGCAACTCCGGACAACTTATTTAACCCTTTTGTCCCTCAACTGTAAAATAAAAACAATACTAGTATCTCTTCACAGACTTGTTCTGAGGACTTTGCATAAAGTATCTAGAACAGTGCCTGGCACCCAGCAAGTGCCCTGGAGATGTTTATCATTCTCATTATGTTTATAGAATGATTAAGAACCCCAAAGCACCCAGACCAGGAAGGAAGAGAATGTGTGTGAATATGAGAGAAAGAGGGAAAATTCCATATGATGACATATAGTCACGGACTGTGACGTCAGCCATGTAGGAGGTTAGGGCTGCCTGCTGCTTACCATGGAGAGAGGAACAACAGGAGTCACTAATTAGCCACTGTGACAGTTTCATTCTTCTTAAAGTCCTAACACAGCCTTGACATGGGTGAGGACATCACTGGTACAGAATGTGTGCAAGAGTATGGAGTAACCCACTGGAATGAAGACTATGGTGGAAACTGGTCATTTTCTTCCTTCTTTCTTTTTCTTTCTTCCTTTCCTTTTTTTTCCTTTCCTTTCCTTTCCTTTCCACCTTTCTTCCTTTTTCTTTTCTTTCTTCCTTTCCTTCCCTTTCTTTTCTTATTTATTTATTTATTTATTTATTTATTTATTTATTTATGTATTGAGAGAGAGAGATCACAAGCAGGCAGAGAGGCAGGCAGAGAGGCGGGGGAGAGGGTGGAAGGCAGGCTCCCTGCCGAGCAGAGAGCCCGATGTGGGGCTTGATCCCAGGACCCTGGGATCATAACCTGAGCAGAAGGCAAAGGCTTTAACCCACTGAGCCACCCAGGCGCCCTCCCTTTCTTTTCTATTCTTTCCTTTCTCTCCCTTCCTTCGTTCCTCTGTTTCTCCCCCTCCCCCTTCTTTCTTTCCTTCTTTCCTCTCCTTTTTTGACTAACACTGTTCCATTCCACTCTATTCCTTTTCACCTCTGGTATAAATGTCTGTTATAAACAACAGTTACCATGTCTGGCTTATTAAACTAAGAGAAACCCTGAAATAGCTCACAAATTAAAGAAATGACTTTAGAAAGAACTTCAGGGAAAATGCAGAGATACTCTGTGGAGGTCGTGAGTATGAACTCATGGAACTGTTCTTCAGGAAACCACCATCAGATGGTAGCTCAAACCACCAGGAAAGGGAATATCACTGCCTCAACTTGGCTCATATCTTTAAAAGTTTAGATTAGCAACTTCCAGACCTGGTGAGCCCATGCCAGGGAACAGGGGCACGAACACAGATTTAGTCAACGCAGAACTGGTTGTAGACAAGCACACCAATTAGATCTAAAATGATGATACATTAATAATTTCTTATCTTAATGTTTGTTCTTCATGAAGGACTTACAATATTCATATTAGCTTCAGGATTTGTGATACTTCCTTTCTTGTGATAGCCATATACAGGTCCAAGAAGAAGCATCCAGTATGCTGTTGCTAAAAGCTGCTGCATTTGGGGTCTGCCTAGAAAAAGAGATATTAATATATTTGTCATCAGAGAGAATGCTACAAGTGAACTTTGTGTAATCCTTCTGTAATACGACTGCAGGAGAGAGTAGAAACATGATTCTAGGTTGTGCTTTAGCAAGCAATAAACTTAATATTCAAGACTAATTCCAAGAAAAATCTGAAATTATGAATCTTTAGTAAGAAAAGAAAGAAGGAAGGAAGGAAAGAAGGAAGAAAGGAAGGAAAGCATAAACATCAAATAAGTCTCCACTATACAGCTGGACAAAAGAAGGGAATGTAGAATTTGTAGAGAAAGAAATATAGTGGCCAATATATTCATGAAGCACATTCAATATCTCAATAGTTATCAAATGAATTAATTCCTTGTTTTCTGATCATAGGAGTAAGCACTGGCACAAACTTTACAGAGAAATTTATTACCATGACTTACAAATTTAAAAATATTCACAATTTTCACTCAGCGATTGTTTCCAGCAGTCTATCCAAAGGAAAAATAATATACATAATAGTAAAGAAATACATATTATAAAATCACTCCTGATTATATATCTTAATATAGAGAAATTTACCAACTAAGAGATTGATAAAATAAAAATTATGGGCGAGGAAGAATGGTATTATCCAGCCATCAAGTACAATGTGTTACGTGAAATCTCTATTATATAATATTAAGGGAAAAGCAATGTGAATCGTGCACATATGTTGAGCCCAATGAAAAAAAGCAAATGACAAAGAGAGAAAAAAGACTGTCCCCTGCCAAACCCCTCATGACTGACCCTAAGACCTGACCTTGACTGCCCACTGCAGGTACCCATCCACATTCGCCCAACATTTCCCTTAAGTTCTTTTTTTACAGCCTATCTCTTAAGCCGGGATTGGGGGGTGGGGGTGGGGCATGGGAAACCATGATAGGCACAGCACTCTATGATAGAAACCCAAAGCACACCCCTCAAGCAATAGCAATTGTCCAGCGGAAGAGCTCCTGTCGCCCAAAGCACCCTGACCCGTGTGAGCTTAAACCCGGACTCACGTCTGTGCAGATGGACCGTGGAGTGACTCGGTTGCCTCTACCTCCTTATAACGCTAAAATCTCCACTCAAGGGGGGCACAAGCTTATTTACATAACGTGCAATGTACGTGCAGGCAAGGTTCCTCAGGGCGCATGCTCAACCTTGTCCCTGCCTCTAGTAGGTCCGATGACAAGGCTCCTGTGTTTAAATACTCATCGTCACCCTGAGGAAAAGGAACCTATCACCCTTGCTCAGGGGTCCCAGCTTTAGAAGTTATTATTCCCCGCGATCTCCTTATTTGCTGCAAATGACGTTTTCTTTGTGCGACAACACACCTGGTGTAGTTTCTCTCTGTGACTCACCAAGAAGCCAACCTACTCAGTTTCCTAAACACCAAATTTTAATTACGATTATATCTGGATGGTGAATGATTGTCTCATTTTTCTAGACTTTCCATGTTTATAGTATTTTTTTTAAATATCCAGTATTACTTTGTCTTAAAAAAGAAGTTACTTTTCAAATAGAAAATTCTCAGAAGGGTGGGGGAGAAAAGATGATTATATTCCCCATTTGGCTTTGAAACCACTTAAGTTTAAAAGCAACAAGCAAGGAAACGATCGCAGCAATACCACAGGGGGACACTTTGCAGGATGGAGAGTCTTTGATTCAAGACACTGCGGCCCATCACCACTGCGTCCTGCCTCTCCTGTGTGTGCTGGGACCTTGGATCAGGTCATCTCTTCGTGACTAGCAGCAAAATCATGTTTCATGGAATTTTCGGTAATTTAATATAAAAGTCTACAAGCTAACAATCTAATTCCAAAGACGTTGGTCACCTTGCTGCTTCCTCATTCCTGGCCCTCTGGTTAAAAAAAAAAAGGGGGGGAAACTTCTTTATTCAAAAGAAGGAGACATTTCTGCACACCATCTCAAAGGGTTTGCTTTTTTTTTTTTTTTTTCCGTTTCTTAGTATCTTCCTCCTTCCTTCCCGTCTTCCCTCCTTTTCTTTCCTTCTTTTTCCTTCTCTCTATGTCATTCTCTTTTTCCCTCCAGCCCTCCTTCCCTTCTCTGTAGCAGGAAGAATCACATCAGCATTTGGGTTTTAAAGGGCTTTTAGGGGCACCTGGGTGGCTCAGTTGGTTAACCCTCTGACTCTTAATTTTGGCTCAGGTCGTAATCTCAGATTGCTGGGATGGAGCCCCATGGCGGGCTCAGCAGAAGTCTGCTTGAGGTTTCTCTCTCCCCCTCCTCTCTCTACAATAAATTAGTAAATGAACTTTTAAAAGAAATAATAGGTTTTAAATAGGACTATTCTCTCTGAGGCCAATAAACAGAACTGAAAAGTGGAAACTGCATGAATAAATCAGATTTAGATACCCACAAAGGCTGTAATTAGGCCGAACAGGTGCTGTGGTTAATGAGAAGAGGAAAACAAACTTTGGCTCAAATGACTCACAGTGTGGAGTCTGGAATAATAAAAACACACTGTCTGGAATAAACAGGAATTATTCTGAGTATGCTGTAATATATTTATAGCAAGCACTGTTTCTGTTCACTGTTACCAGAATTCAGGCCATGAACAGGTAACACTGGGCAGGTCTACAATATGGATTTGCTGAATACATGTGAGAATGGTAAGCAAGTAAATGTAAATTACTCGTGTTTTTAGTGGTTGTTGTCATTGCTGGCTTTAACTCTTTCAGCTGAAAATATTGCTGAAATGTACATTTCTTATCTATTTAAAAAGAAAAGAAAATCTAATTTTAACCGAGAGAGCTCAGTTGGTGTACTTTCCTTCCTGATAAATTGTTCTTAATCTTCTGAGTGGATCCTTGGTAGCCAAGATTATTAGAAGAATATGGAAATTCATCAAACTAGTAAATAAAATCAGTTTCAAAACTGGAAAATAGATTTGACAAAGCTCAACTCCTCTTCCTAACCAAAACTTGTCAGCAAAGTAGAAATAGAAATTCCTCAATTAGTTGAAAGACTCTGATGAAAAATCTTCCAACTGCCATTATAATCAACAGTAAAATACTGAATATTTTCACCTTAAGAATGAGACAAAAGGCTGGGTATGTGCTCTGATCATGTTCATTCAGCATGGTACAGCAGGTGTCATTAAATAAAATATAGTGAAAACAAGGGAAAAACAAAACTAAAAAGCAGAAAAAGGTGGGAAAGTAGAAGTAAAAAGGAATTTGCAAATGACATGATAGTGCATTTAAAATCCTAATCTGCACCAAAATTACTAGATATCATGAGTACATGCAGAGAAGTATCAGAACACAAGATCAACATAAAAATAAGCAATTATTTATTTTATGCTAACAGAACAATGCTTATCAAACAAAAATTTTAAAATACGAGTTAAATAGCATAAAAAACAAAAATTGTAAGTAACAGCTTTAATCAAAGACCAGCAAGATCTTCACACTGAAAACTGCAAAACTTAAAGAAACCTAAATGAGTGGAGAGAGATTACCTACTTTATAAATTAAAGACTCCATATTGCTAAGCTGTCAGTTCCCAAGTTGAACTATAAATGGATCAAGTTTCAGGGACAATTTGGCCAGACTTCTTAATAAAAAATGACAAGCTGATTTTATAATTTATATAGAAATATAAAGACCCTATAATAGCCTAAGCTATTTTAAAAAAGAATAACAAAGTTGGAGGACTTACACTATACAATTTAGAGATTTACTATGGAATCACTATAGTCAAGACAATGTGATATTGGCAAAGGATTGAGGAAGATCCATTAAAAGAATAGAGTACAAAAAAGAAAAAGAACAGAGTACACAGAAATAGACCAAATTATATGTAATCTAATAGCTTTTGACAGATGTTCTAGTGAAGTTCAATGAGAAAAGCGTTTTCAATAATTATTTCATTGGAGCTTTGATATCCAGTTGGATATCAATTTTGAAAAAAAACTTGCTACATTTCTTAAACCAGACATAAGATATACTTGAGATGTATTGCAAATAAAAAAGTGAAAACTAAACTACAAAGCTCTTAGAAGAAGTGAGAAGATAACATGTTTACAAATTTGGGATAGACTAATTATAAAAGAAAAAATACTATAAATGAGTCTTTCTTAAAATATTATAAACAAGTTTTTCTTTAAATAAACTTCTGGTCATCAACAACACCATTAAGAAAATTAAAAAAGCAGATCACAGACAATATAAAAACTTTTCAATCGATACCTGATTTATAAAGTACGTATGTGTAGGATTTTTTAAAATTTGAAAAATAATAAGTAAAATATTTAAAATTAGCAAAATACTTGGATAGTCACTTCACGAAAGGATATATAAAGAGCCAATAAACACACCAAAAAGATATTCAATATTGTTAGTCATCAGAAAAATGCCAGTTAAAACCCTCATGAGCTACTACTGCCTACTCACTACATTGGTTAACGTTAAAAAGACCAGCAATAGGGGCTCCTAGGGGGTTCAGTGGGTTAAGAATCCAGCTCTTGGTTTCAGCTCTGGTCATGATCTCAGAGTCCTGGGATCAACCCCTACACTGGACTCCCCATGGGGCATGGAGCCTGCTTGGGATTCTCTCTCCTTCTCCTTCTGTCCTCCCCCTTCTGCCCTCAAATAAATAAATCTTTAAAAACAAACAAAACTGATAATAGTAAGTAGTGGAGAGAAGGAGGAGCAATCAGATTGCTCATACATTGCTAAGGGGAGTTTATAATATTAAAACTGTCAAAACTGTAAATTTCTTAAAACCCTATAAGACTGCAATTCGATATTCAGGTAGTTGCTCAAAATAAAAGAAAATAAAGGTCTATATAAAAACTTGTTTACAAACTTGTTTCTTGAAGCTTCTTCAGAATAGTGAATTACTGAAAATAGCCCAAATGTCCATGAATATTAGAAGGGACACACAGATTACATTTATACAGTGCAACTCATTGACACATATGGCATAGATAAATCTCACAAATGTTTGCTGAGTGAAAGAAGCCAAACAAAAAAGAACGCTTACTTGATAATTCTTTCTCTATGAAGACCAAGAACAGGTAAAATGAGGGGTTCCTGGCTTGTTCAGTCGGTGGAGCATATGACTCTCAATGCCAGGGCTGTGAGTTCGAGCCCTGCGTTAGGTGTAAAGATGACTTAAAAACAAAATCTAAGGGGAAAACAAGAACAGGTAAAATAAATGTGTTAGAATAGAAAAAATAATAATGTTTGGTGGTGGCATTGATTGGAAAGATACAAGAGCTTCTGAGTGATGACAGTGCTCTATATCTTGACCAGGATGATTGTCAAGACTCACCAAACTGCACACTTAAGATTTGTGCATTTTTATTGTATGTAATTACAACTCGATTAAAAAAACTGGAAACTATGTTGCAAAGCAGGTATTCTCAATGATTACTAGTTCTGGAGTAAATTAGTGCAAGTCAGTTGGTAAACAACATTGCTACATTTACCAGGACTTCTTCATACTATTCTTATCTTATGTCCCAGAGGTTCCACTCAATAAATAAATACTAAGAGAATATATCTTTCACTTTGAAGGTGGGGCTGTGGGGGCATCTTTTTTACAAAGTTATTTTCAGGCTTGTTATTTTAAATAAATGAAACAAGAACAGATGTTCAATTGAAAAGGGCTGCTTAAATAAAATATAATATGTTAGATGATTAATTAAACATTGTAGAGAAAAACCATGAAAATGTTCATGAAAACTACGTAAAAACATGAAGACACACTTAGGATATTACATTAAGTGAGGAAAAATTTGTCGGGAGGAAGAACTGTACATATCAGTGGTCTTCAATCCAGGGTATGCGATGACTTTCCAAGAAATATGAAGGCATGTAAATAGTTTTATTTTTTAATTTTTTTAAGATTTTATTTATTTATTTGACAGACAGAGATCACAAGCAGGCTGAGAGGCAGGCAGAGAGAGAGGAGGAATCAGGCTCCCCATTGAGTAGAGAGCCCGATGCAGGGCTTGATCCCAGGACCCTGGGATCATGACCTGAGCCAAAGGCAGAGGCTTTAACCCACTGAGCCACCCAGGTGCCCCAACATGTAAATAGTTAAAAAAAAAAAAATCAGATTATAGATCTTTGACTCCTGTATATTCTTTCCTAAAACTGATACGATCTGAGAATTTCTGACTTCAAGCTGGTTTCCCTTTTTGAACTCTACAAAGGGAAGGTCTACCTGTCCCATCTTCTGAATCCTAGGACCGCAAATCGTACAGAGGAACACTTGACAATATCAACACTGGTATTGGCAAAAGCATTGCTGATAAAGTAGCAATCTTTTTCCAAGGGCAAGTTACCTCTGCAAATGTGTTGGTTTTTAATTCTTTGTTTTCAAAAAATTGGAAAAAAATCTACTTGACTTGTCAGGAGGTCAATCATTAAAAATAATTTTTGTGGATGTATTACCATCTGATTTGTGACAGAGAGCTTCAGAAAGAATTTGAGGAACTGAATAACACTATATAAACATGGTTTTTCAGCACTTACATCTGTTGAAAAAATGGAAAACAATTGATGCTGAATGTTGTTTCATCTGTTAATCAATAATCATCCTCAGTGGGTGTATGGATTAAAAAGTGAAATTCCATTCATGTCATTAAGAGATTCATTCCTAAGGGGTGCCTGGGACCAAGGCCCACATCAGACTCTCTGCTCAGCAGGGAGCCTGCTTCCTCCTCTCTCTCTCTCTCTTTGCCTGCCTCTCTGCCTACTTGTGATCTCTGTCTGTCAAATAAATAAATAAAATCTTAAAAAAAAAAGAGATGCATTCCTAATAAAATTTGGTTTTAATGCTTAATAATTATTAAACCTTTAATATATTTATGATCCTTTGATTATATGCTAATGAAAGTTACAATGGCAAGTCATTAAAAAGTTAAAAGAAAATGCAACTTTATGATCAGAAAATAAAAACAATTCTAATTTCAACGCATATCCACTGTTTCAGCTGCAGAGAAGCACCAATTGATGAATAAAAGACTTTTTAAGCATACAAATACATTTGGATATGCATTTATAGAAATATATAAAGCACCTGTGGAATGGGAATACGAATTCAAGGAACAAACAAAAGATATAATTTTTAATCCATTAAACAAGAGATTTTTTTCCAAAGGATGATAATAGGTTTCAAATCACATTCTATTGGATATATTTTTTAAATTGTGTAATAATTTCAATTTAAACTGTCTACAATATACCTTAAGGTGCATCCCTTGCAATCATTTAAAATTATGATAGGGGCACCTGGGTGGCTCAATGGGTTAAGCCTCTGCTTTCGGCTCAAGTTATGATCTCGAGGTCTTGGGATCGAGCCCCTCATCGGGCTCTCTGCTCAGCGGGGAGCCTGCTTCCCTCTCTCTCCCTGCCAGCCTCTCTGCCTACTTGTGATCTCTGTCTCTCTGTCAAACAAATAAATTAAAAAAATCTTTAAAAAATAATTAAAATTATGATAAAAACAATTTTATGTCAACCTAAAAGTTTGTACATATTTGTGGAGTCTTGCACAATTTGGGACGATAGAGGCAAAAACAATTTTTAATCAAATTACAGATATATTTTTAAATATATACTTTCAAAAGATCTCAAAAAAATAAACCAAAAAGTATTGTCTTCAAAAAGACTGGAAGGATTATTCCAAAATGATAATGATTATGTTTGGATTCTAGGAATAAACACTTCACCTCTTTTGCTACTTATTGGTTATACATTTTTCCTTGATGACTTTATTATGTTGAATTACTCTTATAATATAAATATACTTAAGACATTTAGAAATAATTAGGTATAAATTTAAACCCAATGACCTCTGCGAAATGCCCTAGTGATGTGGGAGACAAATGCAGAAGAAAAATGACTAAATTTCCTTACTACTTACAGCCCTTTGTCAAGTCCTTGAAACAGGCAGAGAGGCATTCCTCTAAGGGACTCACCTGCCTGGCCAACAGGCAATCTTAGCCTTGACCCCCAGGATCCTGCAAGTCTACCTTAATATATGAAAATTCCTTCAGAAACTTCCTTTATCTCTACCCCCAGGATACATGTTGGCAATCATCTCTCAAGTACATGACCCACCATACATCTGAAGGGTCTCATGGAGTAAGGGACAGGTGGGGCTAGGTAGGGTGAGGTAGGAAGGGGGCTGCAGGGTCAGGCTCACAGAAATCCCAGAAATGCTGAGGTGTAACAAAACCAGACCACCCTGCCCTGAGCCTCAGAGGTGGGGTCTTTTTTGTGGCAGTCACACTGTGACCAGACCCCAAAGAAGTAAGCCCTTAAACATGCTATCACCAGCTCTCACTCAAAACGAGACATCACAACAATGATAAGGGCACAAGCTCCCGGGTCAGTTCCAAAGAAAAGATTGTGGATGGAGGCCCACATTGGCAACCCAGTGAGGGACCCCTCTCACTCCTGAGAGCTTTTTCTATGTCCTTGCCTAATAAAACTCTATTTTGTCCATGAAATTTCATTCTCTGACAAGAGCCTCACTCTCCTGCTTCACTGGAAGTCTTCTGAGGGGGCAAAGCTGACACGTTTTAGTATTTCTGTTTTGTAATAACCATATCAGCAGTTCTCTATCCCCCCTCACTTTTTGATGTTTACACGATTTGGGGCAGTGATGCCAATGACTGTGTTGGCCGGAAGACTGTTGTCTGTCAGTGAAGACGTTTTGGTGTTTGCCACACTTTCCCTTTTTATCCGACATATTCTATCCAAAACCAATGGGGCGTTTACAAAAATTCAAATTCTGTCTCGTCCTTTCCCCAGCATCCTCCAGAAAGCTCTGATATTCTTATCTCTTACCAAAGAAGTGTGACTCACAAGGCTACATCACTATTTAGCAACCGGGTGAATCAGAATCTGGATCCAATCTGGTTCTCTGTTTCCTGAAGTCCTCCACCCAGAGTGAAAGAGGGAATAGGGAAGAGTGAGGGCATTATTATCAACAAGTGAATGGGAGGAAATCATTACGCAACAGGACATCCAGGCCTGCAAATCTGGGATGTGAGGATTTAGCACTTGGTGTCAAAGGAAGAGGACTCCTGAAGCTTTGACAGGATCTACAAATGGGGTTGAGAGGCTAATAGCTCTTGGAATCAAGGCTAGGGGAATTCCAACAGAAAAGACTTTCATCCATTCATCTGTTGAAGGGCCTGGTGGTGGGTGTTATGGAGGGCACGTAACAGAGGGAGCACGGGGTGTGGTGCCTAAACAATGGATCTTAGAACCCTGAAAAAATAAAATTAAATTAAAAATAAGACTTTCAAAATAAAAAATTAAAAAAAAAAAAAGACTTTCAGGCTGTATGGGGAATAAAATGCTCACGAGGAAAAGGAAAAAGAGCAGACACTAGAGGGCATTGCATTTTCACGTCTCTTCTACTACGTTGAGGACAAAGCCCTTGAACTCTGGAAAACCGTTGCATCAAAATTTATAAAAAGTAAGATAACAAAGGAGGAGCTGTGGAAGAGATAATTCTTTTATGAAGTAAAGGAGACATAGAATAGGTCAGTGAAGAAACATTAAAGCTGGTTGTGTTAAAGTGACTCCTTTGACGTCATTTTCCTATCCCCCCAGTTAGCTCCGCAGGGTGTCATATTTCTGGTCTGAAGTGTTAAGTGGGCTCAGGGGATTCTATATTTGAACAACTGTCTTTTTCCAAACATGAAAGTCTGGTAACAATTTTCTTGTTTCTGAAAACAGAGAATAAAAGATAGGGATATTGTAAAAGCAAGAAAATAAACCTTTGGCTTTGACGTGTGGACTGAAAGGACCATCATTTCATCTCTGATTCCCAGGGGGCTTCACACAGGTCTGCAATTATGAGGGCTGGAGGAGCATTTGACTCTTATATCCGCATTCATAGAAACCACTTTTTCACTCCTTGCCCAGTGAAGCTACTCATTACAAAGCAACAGAAAGGGAGAATGACACGTCCTTAGATATTGTTCGAAGAATGTTCATAATTTCCATAAGTAAGAATGTCACTTAGTACAGCAACGCCAGCCAGTCACTTGGCCCCACATTTTCCCACAGGTGACCCTGCTTTTAAGAAGGAATATTCATGTTCAAGGCCATTGGAAGGAGACAATAAAAGACTTTTTGAAAATTCCAAAAAATTTTGAAAACATTATCCAAGCATTCTTTCCCAAACCCCTAGATGCACAATCCAAAAGAATGGTCTCTTAAATCCATGAAATCTGCCACTTGCCTTTTCCAGCTATGGACTTACATTACCTCCTCTTGAGGAAACTCAAGTATAGATACATCTCCTATCCAAATGCTACAGCTTTCTGAAACTCATTGTGATATTCTCTCAGGAAAACTCTGCATCCTGTCTTCTCAGTGGTCCCATTATACCTGCATTACCTCTTGCTTCATGAGGTAGAAACAAATACAACATTCCTCACCAACACATGATGTTTCTGTGCCTCCAACTATCTCCCAAGTCTCATTGAAATACCAGGACTCAGGCTCTGCAAGCAGATCAGTAGTCATTACCCACCTGATCCCTGAAGTCTCTGGGACAAGGGGGTCTGCTGTCGTCAAGCCCTGGGAGCTTCAGATGGATTCCAGCTCCTTCCAGAAGCAGTTGCCAGGAGAACATGCTCTGTTCCAGCCAGCCAGGGAGATGTCGCAACCAGAAACTTCTCAACTCAAGGCAGATTAATCATGGCTTTAAATATGACAGAGGCCGCCCAGGCAACCTTGTCAGGTGAGTTCTTAGTTGGGCAGAAAAAAGAAGTATGAATGGACTAAAACCTTGCTCCTGCCAAGCCGGTCCCCAGGTTCTGTGCCTCAAGGGTCAGATGGATTGGAAACTTCTCAGCGGAACACAGACTCTCCATCCAGAAAATAATTCCACCCAAGGATGGATGCCATGACCAGTCATACAAGCATCTTCATAAAATGCCTCATCCCTCACCCACCCGCCCCGCACCATTAGTTGCAACACCTGTGGTGTTATTCATTCCCAATTCCTGCCTTGACTTTCCCAAATTTTCTCTACCTTCTTATGTAAATTGAGTATTAGAACAGGCAGGAATCAGAGAAAGTGTATCCAAGTCTTTCAACGGAAGCCTAGAAACACTGCGTCTCATTCAAGGTCTCCAGCCAGCTAACGGCAGAAGCAGGGGCTTTTGCTCTCTCCAACCAGTGTCTTTCCTACTGGATGAGCAGCTCCTGAGTCTGCACTGGAAGGTGGGGGAGCTGCAGGGGTGTGGGATGTAACCTGCAGGGAGTGTTAGACCTATGTGGAGTCCTGCTTTCTGTTTTCACAACTGGGAGGCTGCAGATCCAATCTGACGACACTAACCCAAGCAAACTTCTAAAATGATGCAAACACTAACATTTGACATGCTTGAAAGTCATCTGAAGAACAATGAAGTCTTCCTGAATTAGCTCCTGAGTTTTCCCCATTGGTTCTGGCATCTCTGTGGCCACTCAGAGCACAGGACATGGTTGCAAAGTCACAACATGACTTGTGGGGTTGCTCAGTAGGTTAAGCAGCCCACTCTTGATTTCAGCTCAGGTTGGGATCTCAGGGTCGTGAGATCGAGTCCTGAGTCAGGCTCTGTGCTCAATGGGGCATCTGATGAGGAGTTTCTCTTTCCTTATGCCTCTCTCCCCAACTCTTGTGCTCTCTTTCAAACAATTAAATAAATCTTCAGAAAAACAAAAACAAAACCCACACACAAAAGGAGAACTTGCAGTTTCGTGGCGTCAGTCAGGAAGGACTATGTGGCATGAAGTTGATTTTAGCACCAACAAGTGTCTGTGAGTAATAAGATTGTACTCGATTTGATTAAGAATTGTATCAGCATTGGTTTTGCTCCTGTCCTGTAATAGTTTTGGCAGTTAATTAAAATGTTTTAGAGATTGACTTGTTTTATTAGAAAAATTTTATATCTCTATGTTTTTCATAGGCAGTTCCACTTACAAAGTAATGTGTTTTACAGCCCGCCATTTTGAGTCTTGAGAAGAAAAACGAAGCCCACCGGAAAGATGGTTCATGTGTTGGCAATATAGAAACATCTGGAATCTAGTCCATGCTAGAAAATTAAATACTCTGAGGCAAAAAGAAATGGAAAGGTGAAGTTTTCAAGTATTGCATTCAAGTATTTTAATTTAGAATTGAAGTTTTCAATGACTGCATTATTAAACTACTTTACCCAGAGTTTTCTGCAGGGCACCCTTTACCCGAAGAAAATCCAAATCATTGTTGTTTGGAGACTTACAGTGAGTGAGTTATTCACCCATATAAGGGCCTTTTGTGGTTTTGTTTGTTCTTATTTAACTTTGATCTTTGTCTCTGATCCCTACTCCCACATGCCTGACCTCCTTTCTACCATAACCTGTCACTGTAGCATATCATTGTAAAGAATACAGTATATTACTCTTCCATATGGTATTTTGTATTAAATCTCATCCCATTTCTTACTTTTCTCTATGCTATTCTTATGAACAGGACTGATGGCCTAACAGAGGAGAGCCAGTGCAAAGCAACAACACAGGATGCTGTGCTGAAAAGCGATGAAGAATTTCAAGATGTAGGCAGCCGAGGAGTAAACAGTGAGAGAACATTCAGAGCATGGGGCCCTACGGTTTGCATATGTAACATAACTATCAAGTCAGCCCTGCTTGTGAGAACACAGCATGTTCCTGTCTGTACATTGGTTTGTTTTTAATTACCGTCCCACAGAATTCTGCAGTATCTGTGTGGGTTTTTTTTTTTTTTTTAAGATTTTACGTATTTATTTGACAGAAAGATAGAGAGCATAAGTAGGCAGAGAGACAGGCAGAGGGAGAGGGAGAAGTAGGCCTCCCACTGAGCTGGGACCCCGATGCAGTGCTCGATCCCAGGACCTCGGGATCATGACTTGAGCCAAAAGCAGGTGCTTAACCAACTGAGCCACCCAGGTGCCCCCATGATATCTCTTTTTTAAGTATCCTGTTTCCCCTAAGTCAGACATACAATTTTATTTCTGCAAAATTCTCAGTTAAGAACATTAGCATTTATACTCCCTGTTATCAAATGTGTAAGAATTTCTTTGAGATCTATTCCTAGAAGTGAGAGCTTTTGGTCATACGTCATACTGTTTGCTCAATTTTCCTTTATGCTGCCAAACTGTTCTAGTATAGGCTGTGGGCTCCCATTCACAGTGCTGAAAGGACTCATGTATTTCTCTACCTCTTTTGCTAGTTGTGCCAATGTAAGCCTCTCTGTCAATCTGTCATTTCTCTATTCCTTTCATCTATGACTTGACTCAGTGAACAGAAGCCCAACTCTGTTTACATATTTACTTTTACATGCATATCAGTGCTTTCTTTAAGCTTATTCCCCAACCCCTAGATCACCAAGGCACAGGACAAGATGCTTTCCCTCTGTTTGGGGGTAGGGCCCATCTTACTCTGCTGCTTCTTCTGGCCCTCTGTTGGAGGAGTATGTGCTCTTTTAGGAACACTTCCTTCCTCTTTCATCATGATTTCTAAAAGCTCCAGGGCATTAGGACAGAGCAAGGGAAAGAAGAGGGTAATCCCTGCCTGACTCCTGCTATAGGCTCATCCTCGTAGTGTGTGTGTGTGTGTGTGTATGTGTGTGTGTGTGTGTGTGAGTCTATCTAGCAACCATGCTCCAGGGGCTGGGGGCGAGGGAAGTCTTAAAGGGATTGCAACATTCACAGTGGATGGGAACTGGGTCCCCAGTCTGAGCCCATTTTAAAATCTGGGCCTTCAGAGGGTTTTGAGTGAAAGGAAAATACTCTGTATTGTACTATCCAGGTAGTATCCTGGATGCAAGTCATTTCATTACACGTTTGCTGAAACTAGTAGAATTCACAACAGTTTACAAGACTGAACCCTAAAATAAACTGTGGACTTGTGGTGATGACCATGTGTCAAAGTAGGTTCATTGGTTCTAAATGGACCGCTCTGGTCAGGGAATCATGATGATGGGGAGGCTACCTATGCACCTGTGGAGACAGGTGATAAATGGGAAATCTCGGTACCTTCCTCTCCATTTTGCTGTAAACCTAAAACTGAGCTAAAAACGTTGTCTTCAAAATAAAATAAAAATCTGTGCCTTGGGGCACCTGGGTGGCTCAGTGGGTTAAGCCTCTGCCTTCAGCTCGGGTCATGATTCCGGGATCCTGGGATCGAGCCCCACATCGGGCTCTTTGCTCAGCAGGGAGCCTGCTTCCCCCTCTCTCTGCCTGCCTCTCTGCCTGCTTGTGATCTCTCTTTAAAAGAAAAAAAATAAAATAAATAAAAATCTGTGCCATTAAGCTGGAGCCAGGGATCTGGCATTGTTTCATCAATGAGATTCTACGCCTTGGTGTGTGCATGATGTTGTACTGCCTTGTATTGTTTTGGTTTATTGTCTTGGTGTACTCTTCCCTGGGGCAGTATTGTTGTGGGTTGGTAGGGACCTAAAGTACCTGTGAGATTCAAGATTTTTATTTTAGGGGATGTCATCCTCCAGAGGTGTGCGCTGAAGCCCTTTTGTATGTGCCTGTGTGTATAGGCACCTGCTATCTTGTGGGCCAGAGTGTGCTGGAGATTATGAGTCACAGGGAAACAAGGCACATGGACAAAATAAACATCAAAACTCACTCCCTCTCCTGATGACTGCAGTAATTCATTAAGGCCTGTGGATTTTCCCAGGGAGGGGGGTGTTAAATTTGAAAAGTCTAAAGAACTTATAGTATTTTGTTGAATCTAAGATGTCCTCATTCGTAAGTTGTAACTTTCATTATATCATGTACTCCTAGGAAAGAAACAAAACATCAGCCATACTCATAATACATCAATTGTAAGAAACATTCTGAGTACCGAGATACGAAAATGTAAAAAAAAAAAAAAAAAAAAGGCCTTTTGAAATCCATGAAATGTAGATTATAATTCAGCCACACTGAGTTAAATCACAAGGCTTAGACCATAAGATCTTTGTAAGAATTTGCTTCACAATTCAGATATATCTATGGGTTGAAATACTTGCATGCTTTGATATATCATGAAGTAAAATCAACCAGGATTCTGCAAGCCCCAAAGATCGCTTTCTAAAATTTCATAGGGGCCTTAAAAGGCCATAGCTACTGGAAATAGGATACTGAGACCAACCCTTTAACTCAAATTGTCACCTAAACCCTGTTCAGTAGATATTATAATGTTCATTTTACAGGTGAGAAAACAATTCCTAGAAGTTATAAATACTTAGAGAACTAGCTGGGCGGGGGGGGGGGGGGAGCGGGGGAGGACAAATAAGACTCTCCAAAACATTTAATTCCTAACACCAAATGCCTGAATTGCCCTCTTATATAGATATTTGATATTTTATTACAGGTCTCATAGTCAAAATGGTCATTTGTAGACAGTCCATATATTTGAAATACAGAAAAAAGTATCATTCAGCCCAAATGGGGTTTCTAAGTCAATGTTTAACTACGTTTGTGTTATTATCCAATAAGCTGTATATACAGACAGGATCAAGTCTGTCCATTTTATAAAATGGAAGAGGCAAAAAGAGAAGAGAATTCCTCTTCCACTCAAAATATTTTATCTGCGGACTAATTGTCTCTGGTGCCTATCTTTACAAGCAACTTGAGAATTCATATTTTTAAAGAAGGCCAGCATTACTCTAATACCAAAGCCAGAAAAGGACATTACTAGAAAAGAAAACTATAAGCCAATATTCTAGATGGATTATAGATGCACATATTCTCAACAAAGTATTAGCAAACTGAATGCAGCAGCACATTAAAAGGAATTTATCCCTGAGATGCAGGGGTGGTTCAATATACACAAATTAATCAACATGATAATACCATATTAACCTATGGTCATATCAGTATATGCAGTAAAAACATCTGACAAAATTCAACATCCATTCACAATAAAAACACTTAGCAAAATAGGAACAGAAGGAACATATGTCAACATAATAAAGCCGATATACGACAGGCCCATGGAAACACCATACTTAATGGAAAAAGGTTGAAAGCTTTTCCTCTAAGATCACAAAAAAGACAAGGATGCCTTCTTTCCCCACTTCTATTCAACACATTACTAGAATCAGATAAGAAAAAGAATTAAAAGGCATTGGAATTGAAAAGGAAGAAGAAGTATAGTTGTTTGTATTCACAGTTGACATGTTTTTAATATATACAATCACAGACTCAACCAAAAGGCTGTTAGATCTAATCAACAAATTCAGCGAAGTTGCAGGATACAAAACTAACATACAAAAATAAATAGCATTTCTGTTCATTGACAATGAATTCTCTGAAAAATAAATGAATAAAAATAAAATAAACGCCCTTTACAATAACATCAAAAACAGTAAAATACTTAGGTATCAATCTAACCAAAAAATTAAAAGATCTCAATTCTGAAAACTGTAATGCAATGCTAAAATAAATCAAAAAAGACACAAATATATGGAAAAGTAGCCCATGTTCAGGGATTGGAAGAAATAATATTGTTAGAATGTCAATACTGGCAAAAGCTATCAATAGGTTTAATGCAATCCCTATCCAGATTCCATGGTTTTTTTAGAAGTAGAAAAAAACAATCTTAAAATTTATATGGAACCATAAAAGATCCTAAATAGCCAAAGCTATCCTAAGCTATCCTAAGAAGGAAAGATAAATCAGGCCATTTACATGGGAGGACCTTGAAGACATTATGCTCAGTGAAATAAGTCAGATGGAGAAAAGCAAATACTATATGATCTTACTTACGTGTGGAATCTAAGGGGAAAAAAACAGGCTCATAGGAAAAATGATCAGATTTGGGGTTAGCAGAGACTGGGAGGTGGGGCAGAGGGAATTGAGAGAAGGTGATCCAATGATAACTTCCACTTCAAATAAATAAACACAGGGATATAATGTATAGTATGATGACTGTAGTTACTGCTGCTGTGTTACTTATTAGAAAGTTAAGAGAATGAATCCAAGAGTTCTCATTATAAGGAGAGACCTTTTTTCCCCTCTTTTTTTCCATTTCTATTTATTATACCTGTATGAGATGATGGATACTACCTGAACTTACCATGACATCATTTCACAATATATGTAACTCAAACCCTTATGTTGTATACCTGTTCATTCTTGTAGCTTCCTTTTATTTTATTTAGTTTAAATACTTAAAAGTACATCTAATTCAGTTTTATTAAACAAATTCATTGTGAATTCCTGATTTCAATTTCTTTTCCCTTTTCCCTTTTCCCGTAAGGGAGAAAGAAAATTTTTTAAGAGTTTGAAAAACAGAAGAATATTCAAAAACTAACTCTTCATATTCAAAAACTAATCCTTTGAGTAAAAATAACTGTATATAATAGAAGAAAAGCAATATACAAGATTCAGAATAAGAAAGGGAATACAATTCTTTTAAATTCTCAGAGAGAATTTAAAAACAAATTTAAGGGAATGTTCTAGGACATTGTATAACTTAGAAGAATAGTCCTACAGAAAGATTGAACAACAACAAAAGATTCAGAAACGTGTAAGAACTCTTTATGTCATACTTAGAGATTCATAAGGCACGTTAGCTTTATGGATGCTTTTGGGTGAAATGGAAGCTTTATTGTGAAACATAAATGATTAACATTAAATATAGAAGCAATAGAAAACCTGAATAGATCTTAGAAAAAATTTAAAAGGCAGTAAAAGATCCCTTCGTGGAAAATACATTATACTTAAAGGAATCTTAGCTTAGAATTCTATCAAATAATGAAAGAACAGACAATTCATAGGCTATCTAAACTATTACAGAGCATCAAGAAGACTTTTCTAATGCATCTGAATAGAATAACCCTCATAGAAAACAAAAGGATCAAAAAAAGTTAAAGGCAATTACAGACCATGCTTATGTATAAATGGTGATACATCAATGTTAAATAAAAAATTAGCAAATATAATACACCACCATGGATTCCTTCTAGCTATGCTAAAGCATATAGTATCATAAAAACTTTCACTGTGAAAATGCATCTAAATGCCTAGACTTCGGAACACAATAAAACCTTGTTTAAGATGTGTGGATATGGGGCACCTGGGTGGCTCAGTGGGTTAAAGCCTCTGCCTGCAGCTCAGGTCATGATCCCAGGGTCTGGGATCAAGCCCTGAATCGGGCTCTCTGCTCAGCAGGGAGCCTGCTTCCCTTCCTCTCTCTCTGTCTGCTTCTCTGCCTACTTGTGATCTCTGTCTGTCAAATAAATAAACTCTTAAAAAAATTAAGAAAAAAAAAGTTGTGTGGACAAAGAATTGTTCCCCAATGGCATCGGAATAAGTGAGTAAATACTTGGAACACAATAAAGGTAAATGCTTACATCATTCCAAATCCAAAAAGAAAGTCCATGTAAATTAAGAATTTAGATGCAAAATATAATAATACCAAGTTGTAAGGAAATGTACGTAAATATTTTTTATAATATTTGAGTGAGGGAGGGCTTTCTAAATATGACCAAAGGCAGGAATTATGACAATAAATCATTAATTAAGCCATGTAAAATTGGGTCTATGTTCCTAAAAGCAGCATAAAGAATTTTCAAAAGCAATGAATTTAGAAAAATATTTACAACTTATGAAATAGAGTTAGTAATCTTTATATATAAGGAGTACTTCGGAACCAGCAAATAAAAGAGTACGCAATTATCAGTGACCTTGGTAGAGCCCGGTGAGGCTTACGTGTGCAGTGCTGGTCAAGGACAAGGCCTGGGGATGCAGGCGTCTCAGGCCTTCCAGGCCAGAATTCTAGGGCCATTACACTGAACCAGCGAGGTGTTAGTGGAACAACCCCTTTTTATTTCTTACTGCTTTTATACATCTGCCATATGGAGCTAATTTTTCCCGTCTGGCTGAAAACTCAGGAAAATCCTACAATGTCTCCAAGAAGGATCACAATTCAATCTGGATTTAAAATTAAAGTTTCTGCACCTTCTGAGCCCATGTTCCACCAGCCTGAGCTCAGAAGTCTGTTTAGGAAAGGGAGTATGTTGGCTCACACACTCTCTCTGGGTGCTTCTACCCTTTCTCTTTGGATTCTCGAACTTTGGTTTCTGGTCCCCCTAAGTTGGGACACAGAAGATAATAGGGGAGCAAGCTCTTACTACTTGTCAAGCTCTTACTACTACTTACTACTTGTCCTATTTTACTACGTGGTTTGATTATATTGAAAACTGACTCTCTTGTGGGATTCCTTGAAGAAGCCTCTCTATAGCTCCTGGGACAGGGGACTCCCATCTTGATCCCAGACGCTCACTTACTTGCGGCGCCAAGTTATTTGGTGATACCTCCGGCCTCTTCCTGCTGATGGTCTTCCAGGCGGTCCTCTAGGTGAAAGACAAGCATACAGGGACTGCCCATTTTAGCCTAGAAAGCAGCCACACAGGACATTCCTCCATCCTTAGCTTTGTGGGTGGAGTCAGACACCAGGTTGCTGATTCCCAAAGTGCAGAATATATGCATTATGCTCTCCAAGTCCTTTTGGCCTGAACTGAAGGGCAAGCATGTGCCTCTGTGACCTTGGGAAGAGGGTGAATCCGGAAGGAGAGGAAACGGTGGGATTCAGAGCGCGGGGATACATTTCTCCAAAAGCCCGCCCCTGAAATTCACAATCTCCAATCTTTTGAGAACTTTGAGGCTATATTGGAGACTGTCACTGAGAGGCCATGACCCCTGGTTGACCCGCAAGATGGACCCAAACTGCACCCAGCACCCGGAGGCTCCTCACCTCCTCTGTGTCCCCGAAACGTGCGCTCTACTCTCCTTCCTTGCTCTGGAAGCAGCCCAGGAGCAGAGCCCAGCGGAGTTCAAGTGACGTTCAGCCGTGGGACTGCATACTTACACGGAATCCAGGTAAGCCCTCTACAGCAACTTTTAAGATTCTTTTAAAATCATGTGTGGAGATCTACCAAACTTGAAAAAGTTAAGAAGTTAAGTTTCTTGGCTTTTTAAGCCTGCCACCCACCACCCCAGGGGCGTACATCCTGAGAGAGCAGGCTACAAACTGCTGGTGGGATAAACATGTAGAAAATGTTGTCCCCTAAAAGGGGTGCAGCTGAAATATAAACAAAGAGACGTATGCTTCCAGAAAAATCTCAGGGAAGAGCACTGCAGGCAATAGTTGAAACCGTTGGACCGGGCTCTAAAGGAAAGAGGTGAACGGATTCCACAGGTTCGCGTCAAAGTTAGGGACCGACGTCCCAGAAAAGGGAGCCACCAAAGTAGATCTAGATGGCCAGGATCATTTCTTATTGAGAGGGGTGACCCTCTTGCCAAGCATGGAGAAGTAGTAACTCACTACCAAGATGGCCCACATGAAGCTTGCCCCTTCCACTGAATTCTGAGATTGTCATCAGGTGGACAGGTCCATGTGTCTCTTTTATAATAAGTGAATGACATCCAAAAAGTAAAAAAAAAAAAAAACCACTCCCGCCGCCTGCCAATCTGCAGCAGCCTCTCCTTGTCCTCTGTGGAGGGGCCAGCTCATGAAACAACAGTCCAAGAGTCAAATGATTTCTCCTACCTTTAGTGCAGGTCCTCCCTGGGACTCTAGCCCTCCACTACGGAGTATTAGGTCTCAGTAGAAGTTTCCATTTTAATGTCCCCTATAGCTATAACACATCTAAGAATTTATTAGTTAATTTTAGCCCACTGAAAGTCATCTTGGAGTTCTGACCTCCAGAACCGTAAGACAGTAAATTTGTGCTGTGTGAATTCACTAGGTTTGTGTTATCCAGCAGTGGGTTAAGCTGACACATAATTCATATGTTTGTGTGTTTCTCCCATGAGATTGTGAGCTCCTTAAGGGTATGGCTATTCTTTCATTCGAGTGCAGTAAAGTATAAAAGCAAGAATATTTACAATGTTAAAGTTTGTCCTCTTTGGGGTGCCTGGGTGGTTGAGTCATTAAGCATCTGCCTTTGGCTCAGGTCATGATCCCAGGGTCCTGGGAATGTGCCCTGCATCGGGCTCCCTGCTCAGTGGGAATCCTGCTTCTCTCTCTTCCACTCCCCCTGCTTGTGTTCCCTCTTTCTCTGTGACTCTCTCTGTCAAATAAATTTTTTAAAAATCATTTCAGTTTTCTGAAGTGCCAATAAAAATTGTTGATCACTTTTCTTTCATTAAATACTTGCATGTACATTTTACATCAAAGGAGAAGTTTGTTTCCCAATTCGATGGACAGTCCTATTAAACTTTATCTTATTTCTCTTCTCTGTCTTCATTCTGAGGCTTCACAAAACTTCTTCATAGAACAGTGGTATTTAGGGCTTGTGGGGTCCTCGGAGATTAAGCATTCATATAGTTCTTTATTTCAACTGTAACTTCTAAGAAGTTACAATTAACTGAAAGTTTGTGTCAGAGCTAAGGCTACAACTGATTTCAGGTTTGTTGTTAGTTTTACTCAATTACATCTCCCATAACTGAAAGTCACAAGGGATATTACATGTACGTATCACTGCATACAGACATGCGCACACACAGAATCCTCAGAGACCATTCACAGATTCTGGAGACTGTGAAATAAATATGTCTCTGAGGGACAATTTTCCCCCCAGCCAACCACAGGCATGCAGGTGATGCAAGAGACCTGGTCTCTTTCTTCCCATGTTGAGTCTGGATGTGGAATGTTAGATTTGTCGTGTTTTGTAGCTCACACGTGTAGCTCATATTCTTTCAAATTTATCAAATATTAAACGATATTTTTGAAAGAGACTTACTCATTTAGAGACATAAATTTAGTGGTAGAAATTTGAAATGTGCACAGGTAACTATAACAAAACTCACAAAGTCACTTTTGCTGTTGTTTTTTCTTTTTAAGATTTTATTTTTTTATTTGACAGAGAGAGATCACAAGTAGGCAGAGAGGCAGGCAGGTGCGGGGGGAGCAGGCTCCCTGCTGAGCAGAGAAAGCCCGTTGTAGGGCTCGATGTGTGGCTTGATCCCAGGACCCTAAGATCATGACCTGAACTGAAGGCAGAGGCTTTAACCCACTGAGTCACCCAGGCGCCCCTTTGCTGTTGTTTTGATAAGTACAATCTATAGTTGCTCAATGGATGTGAGGTCATTCAAAACGCTGGGTATACCTGACTGTGAACAACCACCCTTCGAAGCAGAAATTCATCTTGTGATGGTCGGGTGTTCATTGTATTAGTTAAATTTAGGTATCTTCTTGATGAAGGTTTTTTTTTTTTTTTAATTTTTTTTTATTATGTTATGTTAGTCACCATGTAGTACATCATCAGTTTTTGATGCAGGGTTCCGAGATTCATTATTTACGTATAACACCCAGTGCTTGTGCAATACATGCCCTCCTTAATACCCATGACTGGCCTAACCCATCCCTCCACACCCACCCCTCTAAAACCCTTGGTTTGTTTCCCAGAGTCCACAGTCTCTCATGGCTCATCTCCCATTCCGATTTCCACCCCCCTTCATTTTTCCCTCCCTTCTCCTAATGTCATCCATGTTATTCCTTATTCTCCACAAGAAAGTGAAACCATATGATAACTGACTCTCTCTGCTTGACTTATTTCACTCAGCATAATCCCCTCCAGTCCCATCCATGTTGATGCAAAAGTTGGGTATTCATCCTCTCTGATGGCTGAGTAATAGTCCATTGTATGTATGGACCACATCTTCTTTATCCATTTGTCTGGTTTTCATTTCAAAAGAGATTGTGGAGTCTAAGCTCTAAGTCCCTTGCCACAGCAGTGGTAGGGGTTGATCACGGAAACCAAGTGCTCTGAAAGGAGTGTTCTGAACACAGCAGTATGTGGACAACTTTAAGCTTCTGGGGTGATGTGTCGATTAGTCTGCACAAAGGTAATGGGCTAGGGCAGCAAGAATAACCAGTTCTTTCCTTCTTTCCTCTAGTATCTGGCAAATGGAATGGGGAGAACCAATTTATCCAGACCTTGACTGACAATAAATTATGCCTATGGAACAGAGCTTCCTTCTGCTTCGATATGCAAAACAGTTCCAAAAATATTCCCCTGCAATTTTGCTTCAAATTTATTTACTCATTAGACATATACTGAGCTTCTATGACATATACCAGATTTTTATTTTCAGGCAGTGGAATTCAGCCATTAACAAATAAAAATCTTAACCTTTGTTGAACTTCCATTCTAGACATAGCCAAGAGGACAAAGCTCATTTTCAGCATCAGTTTAACTCAGCATAACACTCTGCCAGACACGTAAATGAAAGCACAGATTTGATAGACCTGTGCTTCTCAAACCTTAATCTGTTACAGATCTGATTGTGTAAAAGGTAGATTCTGATTCGGGTAGTGCAGGTGGAATCTGAGATTCTCCATTTCTTTTTTTTTTTTTTTAATTTTTTCTATTCATTTATTTTCAGAAAAACAGTATTCATTATTTTTTCACCACACCCAGTGCTCCATGTAATCCATGCCCTCTATAATACCCACCACCTGGTACCCCAACCTCCCACCCCCCTGCCACTTCAAACCCCTCAGATTGTTTTTCAGAGTCCATAGTCTCTCGTGATTCACCTCCCCTTCCAATTTACCCCAACTCCCTTCTCCTTTCTAACACCCCTTGTCCTTCATGATATTTGTTATGCTCCACAAATAACTGAAACCATATGATAATTGACTCTCTCTGCTTGACTTATTTCACTCAGCATAATCTCTTCCAGTCCCGTCCATGTTGCTACAAAAGTTGAGTATTCATCCTTTCTGATGGAGGCATCATACTCCATAGTGTGTATGGACCACATCTTCCTTATCCATTCATCCTTTGAAGGGCATCTTGGTTCTTTCCATAGTTTGGCCACTGTGGCCATTGCTGCTATAAACATTGGGGTACAGATGGCCCTTCTTTTCACGACATCTGTATCCTTGGGGTAAATACCCCAGAGTGCAATGGCAGGGTCATAGGGAAGCTCTATTTTTAATTTCTTGAGGAATCTCCACACTGTTCTCCAAAGAGGCTGCACCAACTTGCATTCCCACCGACAGTGTAAGAGGGTTCCTCTTTCTCCACATCCTCTCCAACACATGTTGTTTCCTGTTTTGTTAATTTGGGCCTTTCTAACTGGTGTGAGGTGATATCTCAATGTGGTTTTAATTTGAATCTCCCTGAGGGCTAATGATGATGAACATTTTTTCATGTGTCTGATAGCCATTTGTATGTCTTGATTGGAGAAGTGTCTGTTCATATCTTCTGCCCATTTTTTGATATGTTTGTCTGTTTCGTGTGGGTTGAGTTTGAGATTCTCCATTTCTAATAAGCTACTGAGAACTTGGACCAGGCTTTGAATAGCAAGGTTAGGGCAAAGGCAGTGAGGTTTGGAAAAAAGCGTCTAGATTCAAATTTAGATTCTGTTGCTTAAGCAAGATCTACTTGATGTCTTTTCTGCTTTGTTTTTGTTCTTGTTTTTTTGGTAATGAAGACAATTATGATCATTATGATGCTCTAGCTACTATTTATGGAACGTCAACTGTGGGCGAGGCACTGTGCTGAGTTTTTGACCTATATATTTTAATCCTCACAATAATCCCTACAAAGTCTGTATGATTGCTCTCATGTACAGACCGAAAAACAAACTGTGCTTGAAGAGGTCAAGTAATTTATTAAAAGCCACTCACCAGGCAGGCGTGGGAGTTGCGCTCTCTGCCCAGCAGACTCTTCATTGGTTCATGCCGTGAGGATGAAAACTTAAGTGCGATGAGGAGCCCAGGTGTGTAGGATTGTGCTTGATGTTTAGTAGGTGTTAAATAAATGTCAGTCTCCCCTCTCCTCTTTGGGAAGGGTGTCATCATGAATGTCATCATGAGTTGACAAGAATTGGGAGACGGGGCATTCTGGAATCCCATATTTTTCCTTTCCACTAGATCCACTCCATTTACCCAGAAGTCATTGTGATTAGTGGGCATAGACCCTCATGGTCCAGTTCCCATGGATCTGCTGAGAGTAGTTACCAAAGGGACCCCAGTCCAGCAACCTTCCTCCCTCCCACCTAATCCTTCAGTAGAGCAACGGCTGACACTTCCTCCACTCAGCCCACATGTCTTAATCCTCTCCAATTGCCCAAACCTCCTTTTATTTCTGACCAGCAGCAAGACCACTGTCAGGGCTCTGCACCTGCCTTCATGGTTGCCTGAAGCTGGGTGGCGGGAGGAGAGGCTCCAGGAGGCAGGAAACGAGCATGAGTGTGTTTATATTTGTTGGTAATCAACACAAATGCAATTTCTTTGGGGCCTGCTCTGTGTCCACAATCAACATCCTGGACTTGAGTCTCTGTATTTTACCAAACTCTCTAGGAGACTGTGGTATAGACTGAAGTCTGAGAAGCTCTGCTATAAAGCATCATTTTCATAGGAAAATGTGTTGCAAATTCCAAATGAACCATTTAGAAATCAGCATTCGGAGATGGCCCATTATTAGTGTAGACAGTGCTGGCTTTATGAAGAGAAGAGCTAATCCCTTCTTTAGGTAGAGGGCTATGGATGCTCTCTCCAAGGGCCAGATCAGACGGTAAAGCCTCCCCTGCACCTCTCCCAACCTCAAGAGAGTGATCTAGCTGACATCCTTGGTCAACATAAGGTTTCCATGCACAGCTGATTTATATATATATAAATGAAATTATAGGATGTGCAGAAATGTGAAACTTGACTTTTCTTCCCCCCAGAATTTAGTTTTATTCCTGCCTCAGTACCCTCTTTCAGCAATTATTTTTACTTTCCTGATGCCTATATGCAGAAGGACAGACTATTAGTAGGGTTCATGAAAACGCACATGCTTCTTTCTGTTGTTGCTCTGTTTTCGGCTTAGCTCAATTAACCCAACTGTTACATACCACTTCCTACCCAAACCTGACTGATGAAAAGCAACTTCAGATCTTCAGGTTTGTGTATCCTTGAAGCATTCAGTACAGGCTTTATCACACATTACATTCACTGGTTATTGATCAATAGAGGAAATGCTTGAGTTCTATTTTAGAAAGCAAATTGCTCAATGCAAAAGAAAACTTTCAGAATAGGAGAATAATGAAGTGATTCCATGCAACAACAAACACAAAGAAAAACAATGACCCCATAGCTTTGGTTTACTTCTCTGCAGTTAATATTGCTCCCTGCTCCTGCTCCTGAGGGCAATATATACACTCATAAATAAGGTGATGAGGGACTGTATTCTAAAAGATACACCAGAATCCCTGGACGTCAAGGGAATATTGTTTGGAATAAAATCCCACAAGTGGTTTTGTAACTCCTTGGTTGATGATCACAGCTCTCCACCAGTAATAACTCATGACATATATACTAGAATAGAATAAAATCTAATTCATGTTCCCACAAAATCATAAAATTCCATTTTTTGGATAAGAAATGAGAGAGACCTATATATAGGAAATTACATACTTTTACTAAGGGACATAGAAGACAACTTGAACAGAAGTCCAGAAACGCTATTTTGAAGAAGATTCTACTTGAAAAATTATCAATATTTTAAGAATTATTGAAAAAATTTTTTTAGTATCTTATTTATTTGACAGAGAGAGATACAGTAAGAGAGAGAACACAAGCAGGGGGAGTGGGGGAGGGAGAAACAGGGTTCCTGCCAAACAGGGAGCCCAATGCGGGGCTCAATCTGGGGATCATGACCTGAGCCAGGCAGACGCATAACGACTGAGCCACCCCAGCACCCTAAGAATTATTGAAAAGTTTTAACATAGATTTAATAAAAATCCCAGGAATAATTTTTGGAAACTTGCTGAAAGTATAAATTCTACTAAGACTAAAAAGATAAGACTATTTGAGAACATTTAAGACTAATTTGTTAAAAATATTCAAATGAGAGTAACAAGATGGGTCTTACCCATCATGAATTGAATTTTGAGATGATAGGAAGCCTATCAAAAATGGACACATTGGCATGCCTGGGAGGCTCAGTTGGTTAACCTGCTGCCTTTGGCTCAGGTCATGATCCCAGGGTCCTGGGATCGAGTCCCACATCGGGATCTCTGCTCAGCGGGGAGCTTGCTTCTCTCTCAGCCTCTGCCTGCTACTCTGCCTGCTCGGGCTCTCTCTCTCTCTGACAAATAAAGAAATAAAATCTTTTTTTTAAAAAAAGGGACATCATTAGTCAAGAATTGAAATCTGGATTCGGTCCAGGTTCTAAAGCCTGTGTTCTACTATTCTTTCTTGAAATAATTAAAAAAAAAAGATAAGGAACAAACAGTGGGAAAAATTTTGTTTGTTTTAAGATTTTATTTATTTATTTGTCAGAGACAGAGAGAGACCACAAGAAGGGGGAGCCTTAGGCAGAGCAGGTAGAGGGAGAATGAGGCTCCCTGCTGAGAAAGGAACTTGATTCCAGGACCCAGGGACCATGACCTGAGCCAAAAGCAGATGCTTAACTGACTGAGACACCCAGGCATCCCAAGTGAGAAAAAATTCTCATCAGCTTGTGTTTATATCTTCTGAACAAACCAACCATGGCTTTAAGAGCAATAAGTATTTTCAAGTATTTTAATGGTCAAAGTTCTGCTACTAAGACCTCAGTTGTTTTTTGTATGCATTGAGTTCAGCTTTCAAATCCAAGAGCCCTATCCTGGACCATTTGCAATGGGCATCTAAGAGACAATTTTTTCTTTTTTTTTTTTTTTTTAAATTTATTTATCTGTCAGAGAGAGAGAGCACAAGCAGGCAAAGTGGCAGGCAGAGGCAGAGAGAGAAGCAGGCTCCCCACTGAGGAAGGAGCCTGATGTGGGACTCAATCTCAGGACTCTAGAATCATGACCTGAGCCAAAGGCAGTGGCTCAACAACTGAGCCACCCAGGCATCCCTAAGAGACAATTTTGAATGAGAATATTCACTTAATACCTTGAGAACACACACGAATGACTTTGGTCTGGTGTATTCCTTCAGGACAAATGGCAACAATATGCTTTTCAAGCAACCACCTTACTGTGTCCTTGATGACCAGAGCTCCTCTGGACAGAAGTGTCTTTCTGATTCCACTGTGCTGTGCATTCTTTTGGTATAAGAAGAGATTCTAGAAACAGCTTTCAGTAGTCAGTGAGGTTAGTTAGCTCATTTGGAGATGGTGTAAATGAAATTAAATCCTGATGTATAGACGAGAATGAGTTAGGAGTAGGTTAACTAAGTTTCTTAGGCATTAATGCTGCAATCAAGGTGTTGCTTGGGACTCCTTATCTAAGGCTTGGTTGGGTTCCCATCTGTACATATGTGACAGAATTTATTTTTGGACAGCTGTAGGATTCACAGTAGCTTGTTTCTTCTTTGAGGTCAGAAGAAGGGTCTCTGATATTTTATGTTCCTTAAAAGACTCACATGAGGGACACCTGGGTGGCTCAGTTGGTTAAGTGTCTGCCTTTGGCTCAGGTTATAATCCTGGGGTCCTGAGATCAAGTCCCATGTTGGGCTCCTTGCACGGCAGGGAGCCTGCTTCTCCCACTGCCCCTCAACCTGCTTGTGTGCTCATGCTCTCTCTCTCAAATAAATAAATAAAATATTAAAGATAAATAAATAAAAGACTCACATGATTAGGTCAGGCCCACCCAAGTAAATCTTCCTTTTAGACCAAAGTCAACTGATTAAAGGATCTCATTCATACTTGCAAAATCTGTTTTGCCATAGAATGTATCACAATCACAGGGACTTAAGTCTCTTCCATTTAAGTGGAGTTTATGTCACGTTGTTGGATCCATTAGAGGTCATCTTGGATTCTGCCTACCATAATTAGTGTGAGTTTATCCATCCTGTTTTCCAAGATAGCTTTGGTTATTCTTGGCCATTCAAGTTTCTATGTAAGTCTGAGAGTAAACTTATCAGTTTCCACAAAAATATCTGCTAAGATTTTAATTCTGATTGTCTTGAATTTATAGGCCAATTTGTGGAGAAATGAGATATTTTTGTAATATTAAATTGTCCAAGCCATGAATATAGTGTATTCATTTGCTTAGGTATTCTTTGTTTCTTTTTTTTCCTCAATAATACCTTATACATTTCTGGAAAATAGTCTTGTTTTTCCCATTAACCAATTTTTAGTGTATGACATGAACATTGATTAGCTATTCATTTAGATAACCTGGGAATGATATGTCTCTGTTTCTTCATGCTATATTTTCGACAGTGGTCATTTCATAAATGGGTGGTATAAAACCTACGAACTGTATAAGACAGTCAATTCAGTTATGGGAAGAAAATACTTGGGTATCTCCCTAGATTTATTGTAATCCATAAAAAGATGAATTAAGAAATCTAGTATACAGTGAAATGGATATACACTAATGTGCTGTAATTATGTAATGTGATAAATGCTAGAGGAAAAGTCCCCAAATCAGAGCTACCCAGGGGAGTTAGTATGTATTAAACAGATGGACACTAGGTGACATGGTATGAATTGTTTTTATTCTCAGGTACTTGCTTATATGTTCATTTTCACATTTAACAAATACTGAGTACCTGCTGTGCCTCACTCAAGTTTTAGGTGCTGAAACACGTGATCAAACTGAATTTGTTCCTTACCTCATGGAGCTTACATTCTGATAGGGAAAGAAAAGAAATAAACACACATACACATACCATATACATAATATGTCATAATATACATAATACGTACACACATACACATACTATATACATAGTATGTCAACAAAATAGCAAGGAAGTTATAAATTGAAATAATGAAATGTAATACTTGAGAAAAGGAAGGCATTCAGGAAGGCATTTGGATGATATCAACTTGAATGAAATGATTATAAAATGCACAGGTTTACATGGGAATAAGCATTTGGTTGTATGAGCAGAGGTGATATAGGGAAGACCCCAGGTTGGAGATACTTACTTGGAAATTATCAACTTATGGTAGTATTTAAAGTTTTTATAAAATTAGTATTTGAACCTAAGGGATCAGGTAACCACCTCTCCTCAGAAGTAAGAAGGAACAAATTTGAGAGGTCTGAATGAAAGCTGTCCCCTGGGACACTAATGTTTAGAAGTCATGAAAATGAGAGGACTCAGCGAAGAAGAGAGAAGGAACAGTCTGGAGAGAAGGTGGAAACAGAGAATATGGTGTCCTGTAGCTGAGTTAAGATGGTTTTCATAGACAAAATGAACTTCTTGAAGAAGAATGTATAAAGTCAGCGTTTTCTGCCTTTGTCTGCAAATCATCCAGAAGCACTAAGGGAAGTGAGCAAGGCAAGCTTCATTCTATGACACTAGTGGATATCTGAAATCCCAAATCAGCTCAAGTGTACCTGCAGCAGAGCTGATGACGGATCAAGGAACGTGTGTGTGTTAGCAGGTGGGTAGAAAACAAAAGCATTTCTGATGCGCACGGGGTCTGGCAGTGCGCTTTTCATGAACAGAGCACATCCACACCTAAAACTTCCATGAACAACGGTGCCATGAACTAGATAGCTGAGCTCCCTTGGAGACAGTTTCGTTCTGCAAAGGAGACGTACTGAAGTGTAGAAGCACAAACCACACTTTTCAGTAGCCCTCTGTTTCCATGATGGTGCAAGAGAGACTGTACATGAGGGAAAACCACCTCATAGACACTAAATGTGCAGAAATAATCTTACATGCCATCTTAGCGGGTACTCCTCTGACATAGAATTTGATGCAAAAACTTACTTGACAACGGTTGATCGGGATTTGCAGACCTTCTACAAAAGTGAGGGAAGCATGGGGGACGGTAAGGCTGGTTAGGAGGAGGGGAAGGCTCAGGGGGGTGATTACCTCGTTGACTGTAGCTTTGTAATTAGCACATCTGATTGCTCAGACTAGCAGGATATGTTCCGAGTCTCAGTGTGAACCGCTGTGTGCCAGAGCAGCTGGTCAGAAAGGTGGAAGGGGAAAGGATGTTCTCTTTTGTCTTGTTCCTCTCTCTCAGATGAAACTGTTCTGTCGAGTTTTAACTACCTTTCTTTCCTGGATTGCATCAGACAGTTGGCCTAGTCAGATGCTGGGGAAGTCAGAGCCTCCATGGGCCCAGTTCGGCCTCTGGGCTTGTTTCTGTGAAATGAGCCCAACACTTGGTTTTCCTCAATTTGGAGCTGCAGCAATGCCAGCCCCAGTGAGCTGGCTCTGTGATGACCAAGAGAGCAAGCTGTTCTGGAGGCTACTCCAACGAGGAAGGAAGGCACATCCTGGTTGATCTGTAAACTGAGACCAACACATGTGCAGAACGCTTGTTCATAATGCATTACCCCTCTAGCCTAAGAGATGACTCTGTTCCGTTTCCCAAGTAAAGCTTTTGCAGTGTGGTCTTCCTTGAAAAGCTCTCATCCTTTTAGCCCAAGTAATGGAAAAGGAACCAGCACAAATGCATGCAAAACGATTATAAGAAAAAAGGGGTGAAAAGTATTGGGAAGAAAGATAGTTGGTGATAGAATTGTCATCTGATCAAAGTAGTCATAAAGTAAGTAAATTATGTGACCAAATATTAAATCATGAGTTTTCAAAGGGTGTACTAATTGAATTAATTATCTCTGTGATACAGGTATTTAAGAAAGATATTAATAAGGGAATAGCAAACACATGGCAGGGTGTCAAACTGAGAAAAGAGAACAGAAAATATAATTACAGTAAAGAAAGAAAATTGGAAGAACCCCAAGGATGAATACATACTGGCAAAAATCTGTTCAGGGCCCGCCTGGGTGGTTCAGTCATTAAGTGTCTGCCTTCGGTTCAGGTCATGATACAAGGGTCCTGGGTTCGAGCCCCTCATTGGGCTCCCTGCTTGGCAGGAGGCCTGCTTCCCCCTGTCCCACTCCCCCTGTTTGTGTTCCCTCTCTCGCTGTGCCTCTCTCTCTCAAATGAATAAATAAAATCTTTTAAAAAAATTTGTTCAGAAAGAAAGGATAGATGTAAGCAAGAAGAAAATGAAATAAAATTAGAAGATTACATTAAAGAGAGAGTTCACATACATCCCATACATAGAATTCCTTCCCTGAAATAGAAAGGAAAAGAAATAGAACAAATGTTTAAAATATTTCAAGAATACTTTTTGTGGGGGGAGAGATTTGTGATTGAATCTGTGTAAAAGAGCCAGTCCTTAGCAACATTAGGATATATTCTGATAAAGGGACTAGATTTCAAAAACAGTTATTTTGACAACCAGCCAATATAAGAGAAAGTCCAGATAGCCTCAAACTTTTCCATAGTAAAATCTGTAGCTCAGAGTCAGCAAGAGCAGTTTCTACAAAATCCTCAAGGTGTCACATTGAGAGTATTACACCCAGTTAAGAAGATACTCTTCAACAAAGACAGCAGGTCTTTTCTGAAGGGACAAGAACTCTAGGATCTTTGTTCCTAGAAGCCTCTGTTAGAGAATGAATATCAGGTAACCGGGGAGTGACATAAAGAAGCATGGTAAAAAGGCTGGTAGTAGACTCTGACTTTAACTGAAGAACTAATTTTATTTTGTTTTTTAATTTTTTTTCCCTTAAAGTCTTACCTGTTTGAGAAAGAGAGAGAATGAACATGATAGAAAGACAGAGAGAGAAACAAGCAGACTCTGTGTTGATCATGGAGCCCGACGAGGGACTCTACCCCCAACCCCGAAATCACGACCAGAGCTGAATCCAAGAGTCAGACAGTCAGCCGACTGTGCCACCCTGACCCCTGCCCCCCCGCCCACAAAGAACTGACTTTAAAACAAATGTGGGAGCTAGGTGACAGATTGTATGAGTTGCAAATCTAGGCAACACAGAAAGGGTATGTATCTATATAGATAAAGGAGGCTAAAAACAAACGGAGAGGAGAGAAGGTTACAAATACGGTGACTTCTTTTATAACGTGATGTGCGTTTTCCTAAAAAGGAATCACTGCTCCATATAAAATAGTGTACTGAAAATCACAGGGCTAACGGAAAAATGGGTTTGGGGATAAAATTCTTAAGAGCTTTGTCAGTGACACAGTGAGAAGCAGTGTTGAACTCTGTAGCTATAATTTTGTGTTTACTTCTCCTTTCAGTTCTATTGGTTTTTGCGTTATCAATTTTAAGAATTATTAGGTGTATAAATACTCAGATCTTTATGTCCTCTTGAGCCCTTGACCCCTTTATGATGATGTCTCTATTTATGGTAGAACTTTTTTATTCTGAAGCCCACTTTAATATTACTACTGCTAGCCCACAAATCCTAGCTAAGCCACTTAGTGGCTTAGACGAGTCACTTAATCTCTATGAGCCTTTGTTTCCTCATTGTAAATTTGGATAATAAGACCTTTGTCACAATATTTGTGAGCATCAGATGAGGCAAAATACAAATACACAGGGCCTTCCTAAAATAGGCATCTGGGAAGTTTATACTTTTTTTTTTAAGATTTTATTTATTTTATTTATTTGACAGATAGAGATCACAAGTAGGCAGAGAGGCAGGCAGAGAGAGAGGAGGAAGCAGGCTCCCTGCTGAGCAGAGAGCCCATGTGGGTTCGATCCCAGGACCCTGGGATCATGACCTGAGCCGAAGGCAGAGGCTTTAACCCACTGAGCCACCCAGGCACCCCTGGGAAATTTTTTACTTTTAACCAGCATTTAACTAGTGCCCTTCTAAAAGCTCAGGATATACATCAATGAACAAGAAAGTCAAGGACTCTCCCTTTGCTGGGCTTACATTCAGGAGGGAGGTGTAGAGATAAGGACCACAGAGGAAGAAAGGATGCAAATAAATTAATCCTATAATTTCAGGTCATGCTAAATGCTGTGAAGGGTTTTAAAGAGCAGAAGATGAAATGATAGTGATAGAGGGTATTGGGGATAAGTAGACTGTTTCAGCCAAGTGGCCAGGGGTAGTCTCTTCAAGATTGTATCTGGAAAGGATCTAAATTATATGAAAAGTCTTGACAGCAAAGATCTGTGAGAAGAGCGTTGCTGAGAGAGGCAGGAAGGTCCTGGTCAGGAGTACCCTGGACTCATTCAGTCAATAGCAAGATGGCTAGTGTGTTTCTATCACGACAAGCACAGTGAGCAATGGCATGAAATAAAGTTGGAGACACCAGGATAAACTTGATCTTGAAGTTCTAGGCCATGCTGCACAATTTGAATGTCCTTAAAAAAAAAATGGGGGTCCATTGCAGGTTTTAGTAGTGAGAGAGACTATAATATAACCAAAGGGAAAAAAAAAGTTTTTGGCTCTTTGCCCATGGTTCCTGGCACATAGTTCCTAAAACCCTTGGAATCTCTGGCATGAAAAGAGTGTCTTTTGTATACTGAAGTAACTGGTGGCTGGGGGCCGCTAGATCACTTCAGGTGTGTGTGTGGGGGGGTGGCCATCACCAGTGGCCAGTGACTTAATCACTCAAGCCTAGGTAATGAAACCTCTCTAGGAGCCTCTGAACAACAGTTCAGGAAGCTTCGAGAGGTGTGCGCCAGAGAGGGTGTGGGAGTTCCACATACCATACACATCCCCAACCCTTGCCTATATATCTCGTCTCTTTGGCTGCTCCAGAATTGAATCCTTTATAATAAATTGGTAATACAGGGGCCATCCAGGTGGCTCAGTTGTTAAGCGTCTGCCTTTGGCCCAGGTCATGGTCGAGCTCTGCATTGGGCTCTCTGCTGGGAGGGAAGCCTGCTTCTCTCTCTCCCAATCCCACTGCTTGTTTCCCTCTCTCACTTTGTCTTGCTCTCAGATAAATAAATAAAATCTTTAAAAATAAAATAAAATAAAGTAGCAATATATAAGTAAATAGTTTTTTGGGGTTTTTTTTTGAGGTGTTCTAGTGAATTACTAGTCCGAGGTGAGATGGCTAGTCATGGGAACCCACGGTTTATAGTCAGAAGCCCTGGAGGCAAAAAAAGAAAAAAACCTAACTAGTCCCTTCAGCTTTCTTGTAATGTCTGTGTGTCTTTTTCCATCTTCTTACTTTTAATCTATTTATATTTAGAGTGGGTTTCCTATAGATAATACATGATTGGGTCTTTTTTAACTAATGTGAAAATCTCTCATTTTTTAATGGGAATATTTTCACCACTTAAGTGGATGCCCTGTGGGATACGATACCTTCAGACTGTCACAGTCTGATTTCAAATGACATCATGCTATTTTATAAGAGGCTTACAGTGTTATAATAAGTTTCTGTTCCTCCTCCCGTTCTGTGTGATATTTTACTTCAAACCCCACAAGGCATCAAGCAGCTCTTTCTGCCCACAGGTCTTCCTCGTGCAAGATGTTTTCTGTCGGTACGGAAATCTGGATCGACACTTTTCTGCTCATACTTGATTCACTTCACTGTCTTCTAGGTTACATACTACCTTCTCTGATTTTTAAATCTCTGTTTTTTCATATTTAATATTCTGTTTTCTCTTGTTGCTGTCAAGATTTTCTTTTCATCTTTGGTTTTTAGCTGTTCAACTCTGTTGTTTCCAGATCTACCTTTGTGTTTTTTAGTGTGTGTGTTGGGGGGGTGGGTTTCCCGTTTATTTTTCTTGTTGTCTTCTCGGTTTCCTAAATAAGTGGTTTGATGTATTTCATTCTTAATTTTTTCCTGGGACTCCAGTTCCTTATGTGTGGCTATATTTGATACTGTTCCCTAGTTCTTGGATCTTCACGTCCGAATTTCCTCAGTGTCTGTGCTCCATTTTCAGCTTTTGGCTGCCCATCCAAGCCTGTGTCACAGAGGGTTTATTTCTTTATTCCTGTTTCTCTTCCACCAGTCAGCTGGGCTCATGCTGCTTCAATGAGAAATAAAACCAGCCACCACTTAACAGTGATAGATACAGATTTTATTCAGTAACTGTTGGAATAGGGGGTGAGAAGTTTCAGTAAAACTGAGCTCAACTCCACATACTGCTAAGACAGCTAGGGACTTACAGCCAACAGGCAGAGTGGGGGGAATCACTGGATAGAAGATTAGTAAGAGAAACACCAACAGTAGGGGGATTCTTGCTGAATGCAGATCAGGCACTAACACATCAGGGACAGGGTTTAAGGAACTTGATCAGATATCAAGGGTGAAGGGACTCTCACTAGACTTAAAAGGGTTCTTGCAGAAACTGAGCTCAGCCCGGATAGACCTGGAAGACCTAGTCAAGGCCTAGTTGAGCACAGGGCTCAGAGGACACTAACTGAGGTTTAGTCAACAGGAGAGTTCGTCTCAGAGTATCATTAAATTTGCGTTGGTAATGAAATAAATTATAGCAGCTGTACCTTTAATTGTGTAATTTTATTGTAAAATTTCAATGGACAGACTACAGGAAAAGAAAATGAAACCCAAAAGAATGCTTGAGAGGAGTGGCAAGTGATAAGTCATGACAAAACACAGAGGTGAATCTGAACAAATGGGTGTGTAAAGCAATTATGATACTAATATGTAGGGCTAAAAAACATACACAAAGCTCTAACTGAATATAAATGAGGTGAGAGGTGATCAAATTGAGTTTAATGCTTCTGTTCTTCAGAAAGGGAGATCTAAGATATTGAATTAGTCTAGATTTTAAGTTAAATATTCATGGTATGATGTGATGGATAGCCCCTTAAAGCTGAGAAACAGGTGTGTATAACTTCTAAAGTTGTAAGGGAGAAAAAATGGAAAAGATAAGAAATTATTTCAAAAAGGAGGAAGAAAAGTACAATAGAATTGGTAGTAAAATTGTGACAGATATAAAGTACCAGGTAAAATGTGAGAGATGACTTGATATATTTCAGGAATCACCATAAATAGCAACAGACTACATTTACCTGTTAAAGTACAAATTGTCAAATTGGATCTTTGAAATAAAATAATATCTTCCTATAGCTAAGATAAGAGGTTTTCATTTATTCTGCTAACTGCATATTTATATTTTTAGCATCTTTTGCCCACTTGACATTCAGTGTTATACCTGTGTGTACACAGAAGATACAGGATATCCTGATCCTTTCAGTGTGGGAAGAAGTAATATCACAGTCAGCATTTACAAATCATAAATTTTCCCCACTTCATTTGTTACCTCCTGTGAATTCTCTTGTAACTGTGTCCTTGTGTCATTTTATTTTTCTGTCTTCCTTTCTTATTAATGTTAGATCAATATAGTTATATTTTTGTAAACTTTAAAAAAATTATTTTTAGGGCGCCTGGGTGGCTCAGTGGGTTAAGCCGCTGCCTTCGGCTCGGGTCATGATCTCAGGGTCCTGGGATCGAGTCCCACATCGGGCTCTCTGCTCAGCGGGGAGCCTGCTTCCTCCTCTCTCTCTCTCTCTGCCTGCTTGTGATCTCTCTCTCTGTCGAATAAATAAATAAAATCTTTTAAAAAAAAAATTATTTTTATATTCTCAGTTTGCACTGATACCACCCAGAACACTTGGGCATACTGTTTTCCTCTTTGTTCTAATTCCTAAATGCAGTTAGACTTTGCCCACCGAAGCATCTAATTTATCATGTTAATATCTTGAGTTGTCTTTTGCCCAATACATAATATAGCAAATTTATGTTTTTCTCATTTAATGACCCTTAATCTTTTTTACCCTTTGAAAAAAAGATTTTATTTATTTATTTAGAGCAAGCACACATGAGTTGGGGGAGGACCAGCAGAAGAGGGAAAGAAAGTATCTCAAGCAGACTCTGCTGAGGGTTGCCTGGGTGACTCAGTCATTGGGCGTCTGCCTTCAGCTCAGGTCATGACCCAGTGTCTTGGGATTGAGCCCTGAGTTGGGCTTCCTGCTCAGCAGGGAGCGTCCTTCTCCCTCTCCCTTTTCCTCTGCTTGTGTTCCCTCTCTCTTTCTCTGTCAAATAAATACATAAAATCTTAAAACAAACAAACAAACCTCTGTGCTAAGCATGGAACCCTACACAGGGCTTGATCTCACAACCCTGAGATCACAATCTGAGCTGAAATCCAGGAGTCAGACACGTAACCACCCGAGCCACCCAGGTGCCCCAGTTACCCTTAAATATGGCTACATTTCCTCTGTATAGCACAGAATCCTTCTTTTTAGGATTACCCACAGATGTGCTTTCCTGCCATATAAGTCTACATTTCATTCCTAACATACTTGGGGATTTTTGTGAGTTAATACATGAAAAGTACCTTGAACAGTGCTTGGCTCATGGTAATGGTTAGTTTTCCTGTTAACTTTTCTTGTTGTTAATATCATTATCATTGGTTTTAAGCACATTTTCAAATTTAAGCTCAGCTTTCCACAGCTTTTAAAATGTTCCTTCATTCCTTTAATTTACATTATCTACTATAGAATATGATTCCTGGTAGTGTATCGATGTTGAATGAAGAAGCTATTCTCTGGATTATAATTTCTTCAAAGAGAGCATATCTTACTTTGTTATATAACATATAGTGGCTATTCGATCATCACTTAATTCATTAACTGTGCCTCTTGATGAGTGAGAGAGCCCTTATATTTAGAAAATATTATAAGGAATTAATTTCTAAATGGGGCTTTTGGGTTATAAACCTGTAAGTTTTTGTTCAAAATTACAGATTTGTAGAAAACTTGAACTTTATTTTGAAAAAGCACACCATTTGTTAAGGACCATTACTTTCATAATCACTCAGGTGTATTCAGAGGAAATCAGATATAAATACTTGCCACACACCATAGATTGTAGATGGAAAAAGAAAAAAGATTACTGAGTATTTCAAATTTCGGCAGTTAACAGGGTATGTTTATTTTTCAAGGGAGTATTAGCCAACAGTTTTTTTTTTCACCTTTTTACATTTTTATTTATATATTTATTTTAATTTTTTATTTCTCTTCAGTGTATCAGTATTCATTGTTTTTGCACCGCACCCAGTGCTCCATGCAATCCATGCCCTCTCTAATACCCACCACCAAGTTTCCCCAACCTCCCACCCCGCGCCTCTTCCAAACCCTCAGATTGTTTTTTGTTTTTATTTTTTTATTTTCAGCATAACAGTATTCATTATTTTTGCACCACACAACATAGAATGAGATGTATAGAATGCAATTAATTTTTTAAATTGATGCATAAGTAGGACTTGAAATGGTGGAGATGTTTGTGAAGACTTATTATGAGACAGTGTCATTTTCCTAAAGAGCGAAGTTCTGAGCAAGTCCAAAATGGGAATGTAAGCCAGCTGAGTTGAAAAGTCTTGCTAGAACGTGAATGATTTTTGACAAATTAATAGTCTGGCATTTCTACAAAGAAGACATGATGGACTAGTGAAGCGATCACTTGAATACCCAATATGTATGTAGTTGAGGACACGTTCCCCCTCCACCCAAGCATTATAACTGCAATACGTTTCCTTTCATGGTGCTTGGAGACAATGGGCTTTGAAGAGGTTTTTAAACAGGGTCATCATTGTTACATTGTATGTACTGAGCAAGAAGGTAATGTGAAGTATAGCTGAGAATTCCTAGGGTGAATAGATAGATCATTGAGTGTTTGGGGTCAGGTCTTCCATAGTTATACATACACATAAAACCAAGAAATGTAGAAATCCGGGTATAAAAGAAAAATTCTTACTAATAATATGTCAGAGCAAGTTTATAGTGGGGAGAAATTAGCATTTGGTGGTAGGCTATCTGACCAAATAAGCTTGAAATTACCACAACTAAAAACAACGGAAGGGGGATGCCTGGGTGGCTCAGTTGGTTAAGCAGCTGCCTTCGGCTCAGGTCATGATCCCAGCGTCCTTGGATCGAGTCCCACATCGGGCTCCTTGCTCAGCGGGGAGCCTGCTTCTCCCTCTGCCTCTTCCTGCCATTCTGTCTGCCTGTGCTCGCTCTCTCCCCCTCTCTCTCTCTGATAAATAAATAAAATCTTTAAAAAAAAGGAAGGATTTGATTGTCTTTCCGTCTTCGTCCTCATCTTTTTAATTTTACTTTTCCTGGTAGACATTGTATTTTTTATAAGTAACATGAAGAGAAGGAAAGTTAGAAACTACATTACAGGACTCTCTTCATAGGCACAAAGAAATCAGTGCTTCCAGAAATTTAATGTGGCATTAACAGTATACTAAATTAATGTATATATAACAAAACAGAAGTAGTTTTAAAGGGGGGAGAATGAAATTGGAAACATGTAAAGTTTAGAGAGAATTTAGGTGCACTAATGTAAGTATGAGAGGAAAATTATGTAAAGTCTAATCCTTCTAAAGGATACCAAATCGTTCCTCTATTTATTTAAGGCACTCTTTTTTTAAAAAAATATATTATTTATTTATTTGACAGACAGAGATCACAAGTAAGCAGAGAGAGAGAGGAGGAAGCAGGCTCCTTGCTGAGCAGAGAGCCCAATGCGGGACTCGATCCCAGGACCCTGAGGTCATGACCTGAGCCGAAGGCAGCGGCTTAACCCACTGAGCCACCCAGGTGCCCCTCTTTAAGGCACTCTTATCTACTAAGTGTCATGGCCTCTCTGGTCTCTACATTTCTCCTTCCTAGATGAGCCTTTTTTTTTTTTTTTTTTTTTTTTTGAAGTCTTTTCTTCACCATGCTTTATATTTATTTGTAACGTACATATTAAGTCTTGAAGTATGTATTTGTAAATTGCCAAATGTAGATGTGTGTGTGCTAAGTTTTTAATCCCCTTTTCTACCCTTTCAGGTTTTGTTTTTCTAATCCAAACGGATGGGGCAATATGACTGTTTGGATCACTCTTATTTCACAAAACTAAGTCAGTGACATAGAAGGGCATTTGTTTTAAGTATAATTTCATCATAATTAAGACACGATTCATGGCTTATGGTTTGTTGGTCTTTGTCATCTTTAGAAGCCTGCAATGTTAATAGCCAAGCAGAAGAAACTCCAGAAACCCAGGACAGATGTTTCTGGCAAGCTCCATTTATCAATAACAAAACACTGTGCACAGAGGTAATGTATTAGGAAAAATTTTTAATTTCAGCACAGACACAGTTCCTTCCATAAAAATACCGTGTAGGTGTGACTCTTGTGGTATGAATTTGAAATGTATTTCAGAATTAATTATTAATAAGAAAACCTATTTAAGTAAGAAGGCTTTTGGCCTCAATACAGTAAGGAACAATCGTTTCTTCAGATTAACCATGAACAACCTCAAATGGGAAAGAAACCTTATGAATTCATTCAAAATGGAAAATACCTCAGTCATAATGATGATTTAATCCCATATCAGAGAACTAAAAATATAGAGCAAATCTTTGTTCAAAGCAATAAGGAATACAAGGAATGTGGGAAAGCTTTCCATGAGACGGCAGTTGTCATCCCATATAACCAAGCTTACATAGGACAGAGTCCTTGTGAACATAATGAATCTGATAAAACATTCTGTAGTAATTCAACCCTCATGGTCAGCAGGATGGCACAAAGAACAAAAAATCTTTATGAGTTTCAAGAATATGCTACAACTTTTGAGAAATCATCTCTCTTGGAACACAGAGTTCATTTAGAGGTGAAAGGTTATGAGTATATTGGAAGAGTGGATAATTTCAATGGGAGATCAGACTTTCTTGGCACAGGAGAGAGAATATTTGAATATAACAACTTGGGAGAACCCTTTGGGGGAGAAGTCAGTTCTTAATATAACTCAGAGAACACACATAGGAGGCAAAGTCTATGAATGTAATGAATGTGGAAAAACATTCTGCAAAGAGTCAAAACTCACCAAACATCAGAAAACACATACAAGAGAGAAACCCTATGAATGTAAGGAATGTGGGAAATGCTTCTCTCGCAAATCTCTCCTCACTTTACATCAGCGAGGCCACACAGGAGAGAAACGCTATGAATGTAAGGAATGTAGAAAATCTTCTACCATAAGTCATATCTCAGAGTACACCAGAGAATTCACACAGGAGAGAAACCCTGTGAATGTATTGAGAGTGAGAAAACCTCCAAGAAATCAGTTATCACAATACATCCAAGGTTACACACAGGGGAAGAAAATTTATAAATACAGCAGTGAGAGAAATCTTTCTCTTATGATCCATACCTCAAAATACCACAGAAAATTCACAAAGGACATGACCCCTATGAATGTAAAGAATGGCAAATTTTTACCCTAAGTCATCTTCCAAAGTAAACAAGACAATACTCGTAGTGGGAAATACTCTGAATTTGTTGAATGTCTGAAAACCTGTTGAAATAAGACAAATAAAATGACTGTAGAAGAAACCCTATTAATGCATGTAGGAAATATGGGGGATTATTATGAAGTAGAACTTATTAAATAAGGAACTTACGTAGGAGATAATCCTGTCAATCAAACAGATGTGTGAAAATATTCTTCCAGAATTTGGCCTTAAATAACAATCATAGCACACTTGGGGGAAAAGTGTCAACATCTTATATACTTTTGAGACCTTTATACACAAGTTGTACTCAATGTATGTCAGGGAAATAATAGGGAAGATACCCAAAGAATGCACAAATCTGGTTCAGCCTTTATTGAGAAATGCCATTTTGTTGAGCAGGACAGTTGATATCAGAAGACATCGTAAAGATGTTTTGAGCGTGCACGCTTAAACAAAATTTGGACTTTATTATATCTGAAGATTGTATTGAAGGAAGAATGTCTTTAGGAAATACGGACAGAAATTTTCCTTTAGCTATATTATCTCTGATCTCAAAATTTTTAATAGAAATAAAACTGAAAATAGACATGTATAAAAACATTAACTGTGGAATGTGAAGCTTTTTGAAAAGAACAGATAAACTGAATATTCTTCTCAGACCCCGATTTCACTTTTGGAGAGACACATGTCACTCCATCCCCCGTCAGAGGGTTTTTGATTAGTCTGTCCCCAACCTATGCTGATACTTCTGCAAATAATGCTTGATGGTCTGGTTCATCCTGGAATCTACTCTGGGGGGTTCTCCTCATGGACTAGAGCCAAATCAGAATGTACACTGCCATCAGCCAGGGACAGTTGAGGATGTGTCTGCTTCTTCTTCTTGGGTTCAGGAACCAGAAGTAACATTGAGTGTGTTAATGAAAGTAGAGGACTGCCTAGAGTGCCGGGACTTTTGTGTCCCACCTGAAATTTACAGGAAGCTCCTCATGGCTTAGCTTTATTGAATTCAGGCCTGTTGACCCAGGGATAGCCCGCCTTTCCAGGGAGAGAAACTTGGTGGTGTTTTAGTGAAATATTTCATATATCTATCTAATTATGAGGCATATCTTAACCATTGGTGTGTCTGCCGCAGGTTGGAAGTAATGTAGTACCAGAATAGTTGAAGTATCTGCATACCATCCTCAAATCCATTCCATACCCTATAACTATCAATTAGTATTGATCTCAGGTCTTAACTAGTTTTACAGTAATATTTCACATATATTTCTCTGTGTGTGTGTTTGTGTGTGTGTGTGTGTGTATGTAACATTGTTTTGCTAGTATATCAGTGGGAACTCATGTTTTGCAACTTATTTTTGTCTTGAAATGCATGGTTTTGCTATTTATATATACTGATATATTTAGCTTTAGTTGATTCACTTTAATAAAGCTTAATATATGACCATAATGATATCGTCTCTTCCTGTTAATGATTTTTAGAATTTTAAGTTCTTTGCTATTAAAATAATAGTGCTTCCAGATTTTTAAAAATCAACTCTGGGCAGTAATTGAAATGTGGTTAAATAGGCCCTATTTAAGTCACCAACTTGAGTTTTAAAAATAAGAGTATACTCATACGTATGACTCCTACAGTTAAGAGGACACACCCGTTACCCAGAAAGGTTTCTCATTCCTGGGACTCCCCCTCCCTCCCTCCTGGCCTCTGGCAACCAGTGATTTGCCTTCTGTAGCTAGGTTAGACTGATTTTTTAAAAGACCATTTCACGTAAATGGAGATGCACAATATGTCCTCTTCCTTGTCTGTCTTTCATTCAGCCTGATTTTGAGATGCATCCGTGTTTTAGTATCTGTCAGTAACACCTTCATTTTTTGATTAAGTCATATTTTATTGTATGTTTAGTACTACGGTTCTGTTTACCCATTCCCTTTCCAGTTTTTGATTATTGCGAGCAGAGCTGCAGTGAACTTCATGTGCATTTTAGCATAGGCCTCTTGTTATTTCCCTTGGCTGAATACTTAGAAGTGAAGTTTCTCGGATTGTAGGATTAGCATATGTGGTATCAGACTTTTCTGAAGTGTTTGTTCCATTTTATATTTCTGTCACCAGTGTGTAAGAGATGTATTATTTCATGTTTTGGTCAATACTTGGTATTGTTATTTTTAATGTCGCCATATTAACGTACATAGTGGCATTTCCCTGTGCTTTTTCATTTGCATGTCCCTGATAAATAATGATATGCATCTTTCACTTACTTATTGGCCATTTGTGTATCTTATTTTGTGAAGCATCTATTTAAATCATTTGCCCACTTTGTAGGTTGTTTGGCTTATTTTTGAGTTATAAGGATTTTTTTTTTAAATTTAATATTTTCCCCCATTCTGTGCCTTTCCCCCGACCCCCTAGTTTGTGGCTTTTTAGAAGAAGTTTTTCATTTAGATAAAAGTCCAGCTGACCAGTTCTAATCTTTTCTAAGAGATCTTAACAATAGTATCAGGGATTTTCCCCCCTTGTTTTCTAAATGCCTTAGTTCTGTGTTAGGTATAGGATCTCTTTGGAATACATTTTTATGTATAGTGTTTTAAGGGTTGAAATTTATATCATTCCATTTGAGCATTCAATTTTTTCAGCACCATTTGTTGAAAAGACTGTCTTTTCTCCATCAAATTACCTTGGCACCTTTTAAGACCCCGAATTGATTATTTGTCTTTGTGTGTATTGGGGGTGGTTTCTACCTATGACCCTTTGCTCTGTCCCACTGATCTGTTTAGCTTCTCTGTGTTGTCTGTATTCCCATATCTTTGTTAATAAGTCTTTAAATGAAACTGTATAAATTCTCCAACTTTGTTCTCTTGTCCAGAATTGTTTTGGCCCTTTCAAATCTTTTGCATTTCCGTGTATATTTCAGAATGAGCTTGTCAGTTTCCAAAAACAAAACAAAACAAAACAAAGATTACCTTAATATTGCTTTTAGGATTTTATTGATTCTGTATGTCGGGGAAAGTTGACATTTTAATAATACTAACTTTTCTGACCCATGAATATGATCTATCTCACCATTAAATCCAGTCTTTCTCTCAGCAGCATTTTGTATTGCCCAAGTAATATATATATAATATATATACTGTTATATCAATATTATATATAATACATATACTGTTAATATTAATATACTTATATATTATATATTAATATAATGTCGTATTAATATAATATATTAATGTTATATATAATTATTATATTAATATTAACAGTATATATATTATATATAATATTAATATAATAGTATATATATAATATAACAGTATATATTATATATATAACATATACTGTTTTGTTAGGCTTATCCCTAAACCTTTCTTGCTTTGAATGCTATTATAAGTAGTATTATTTATATAATTTCACTTTTAGTAGCTTTTTATTAATCTGTAGCAATATGGTTGAACCTTGTGTATTGACCTTGTTTTCTGTAATCTTGATAAACAAACATCGTCTTGGTAGCTTTTTTGACTCCATAAGATTTTCTGATTGTATATGATCATGTCACCTGTACTTGCTTCTTTCTTTTCAACCTTGATGCTGTTCACATTTTTTTTTTTCCTTTTCTGCATTCTCACTACAATGCTGAAGAGAACTGGTGACAAAAGACATCCTTGCCTTACTCTGTCTTAAGGGACAGCACTGAGTCATTTACCGTATGTTTCATGTCAGCTGTGGGTTTCTCAGGTACAGAATGTTGTTTTTAATTCGAGTTTGCTCAGAGTTTTATCATAAATAAATGTCGATATTTTTTCTTTTGGCCTTTTAAGCACAAAATCTAATAATCATATGATTCCTTCTGAAATTCTTCCGATGCAATTAATTACACTTACTTATTTCTAAATGTTCAAACAACCTTGTATTTCTGTAAAAATCCATTTGGTTGTGATCTGTCCTTTATATATGGCTGAGTTTGATTTGCATATTCTGTGTCATTATTCATAAAGAATGATGTCTGTATGATCTGTGCTGGTTGCCCCTCGCATTTTTACATTTTAATTTGTTTTCTCTCTTTTCCTTCCTTGGTTTGGAGGAAACTTACCAGTTTTACTGATTATGTTTTTCAAAAGAATGAACTTTTGGTTTCACTGATTTTTCTCTGTGCTTTTTCTATTTCATTGACTTATGTCCACTTCTCTACTATTTTTATCTTTTCCTTCACTCTGGGGTTGGTTCTTTTTTTAACTTCTTAAAATGAAAGCTGGGTTTTCATTGGCTTTAATAATGTTTTAATTTTAATTATAAGGTTTTTTTTTCTTTTTTTTTTAAAGATTTTATTTATTTATTTGAGAGAGAGACAGTGAGAGAGAGCATGAGCAAGGAGAAGGTCAGAGAGAGAAGCAGACTCTCCATGGAGCTGGGAGCCCGATGCGGGACTCGATCCCGGGACTCCAGGATCATGACCTGAGCCGAAGGCAGTCGTCCAACCAACTGAGCCACCCAGGCGTCCCTAATTATAAGTTTTTTAAAGTTCTGATTTTCACTCCAGGATCTAGAAATTCTGGGAAGTTATGGGTTCATTTTCATTTAATTAAAAATATTTTCTAATTTACCTTAAGGTCTCTCCACCCACCCTCCCATGAGTTACTTAGAAAAGCACGTGTGATTTCTACATATTTGGAACTTTTTTCAGATACTCTTCATTTCTGACTTGTTTGGTGTTCAGAGAATATAATCTTTATGGTTTTCCTTAAGTTTATCTTTCTTGGTGAATGTTCCATGTGAACTTGGAAAGACTGTATTCTCCTGTTACTGCACAAGATGTTCTAAAATGTCAGTTGGTTGATAATGTTCTGCAGCTTATACATATTCATGCTTCATTTCCTTTCAGTTGTTTTATCAACTCCTGAGAAAGGGATGTTGAAGTTTCCAGGTGTAATTGTGATTTTGTGTTTTTTTGTTGTCAGTTTCTCCCATAACAAAGCTCTCATTTTAGGTACAGTTGCGTTAAGATTGTTGTATCTTCTTTCCCATTGTGAAATTTTCCTCTTTATTCCTGGTGAAATTCCTTTTCCTGAAATCTACTTTGTTTTATATTAGTATAACTACGCCAGCTTCTTATGATTATTGTTTGTATGGTATATCTAATTCCATCTTTCTGTAGTTTATATTTCTCTTTTAATTTTTTTTTAAAGATTTTATTTATTTATTTGACAGAGAGAAATCACAATTAGATGGAGAGGCAGGCAGAGAGAGAGAGAGGGAAGCAGGCTCCTCGCTGAGAAGAGAGCTCGATGCGGGACTCGATCCCAGGACCCTGAGATCATGACCCGAGCCGAAGGCAGCGGCTTAACCCACTGAGCCACCCAGGCGCCCCATATATTTCTTTTTTAATTTAAAGTGAATTTTTTTTATAGGATAGTGTTGACTCTTGCTTTCTTATCCTTTCTGATAATCGCTAGTTTCTATTTTAATGCTTTTATTTGGAGCAACTTCTTAGGTGAACTACCATCTTGCTAATTTTTTAAATTGAAATACTTCTTTTTATGAGATGACTACAGATTCCAGTGCACTTTTAAGAAACAATATATGCAAGTCCTGGGAACAGTTCACCCAGTTTTCACTAATGGTAACATTTTGCAAAACTGCTGTATAAATATCCTATCCAGGATATTGACATTGATAAAATTTTGAGAGGGAGCCTTAGAAAGATTTCTCCAGTTTTTCTTCTTTTCCTTTGTTTGCATACATTTAGTACAGGACAACTTTGTCACTTGTGTAGGTTTTGCGTATCTGCCCCATAGTCAAAATACTCTATAGTTCCATTATCATAAGGACCTCTACTGTTGGCCCTTTTATAACCAAAGCCTCTTCACTCCTGTGCGCTCTGCCACTGTCAGTTCAAATGTTACATAGATTTGTATGTATGTCACTTTGGTATTAGTTTCTTTCCCTCGACATAACACCTTGAATATTCATCTAAGTTATTGTATCAATGGTTCATTCCTTTTAGTTGCCCATCAGAGTTCCATTTTATTTATTTATTTATTTATTACACTTTGTTTAATCATTTATTGATAGATCTGGGGTTTTGCAGTTTTGGGCTATTACAAATAAGCTGCTACGAATGCACTGTTTTGTCTTCCCAATAATAAATATAAATTCCTTCCCCAAAATAAAAATAAATAATAAAAATCATCTAGTTTCTCTCCATCTTCATCATCATTTGTGTTAGGACTATTTTTTTGTTTTAACAGTTCTGATAGGGGTGGCTTAGCTGGTTGAGGGTCTGTCTTTGGCTCAGGTCATGATCCTGGGGTCCTGGAATCGAGCCCCTGCACCGGGTTCCTTGTTCAGTGGGGAGCCTGCTTCTCCCTCTCCCTTTGCCTTTCTACCTGCTTCTTGTGTGTGTGCACACTCTCATTCTTGCTCTCTCTCCCTGTCTGTGTCAAATAAATAAAATCTTGGAAAAACTCTGATAAGTATGTAGTGATAGCTTGTTGTCATTTTATTTTATATATTTTTAAGATTTTATTTGTCAGAGAGCACAATAGGGGGAGTGTCAGGCTCCCCGCTGAACAGGGAGCCCAAGGCAGGACTCCATCCCAGGACCCTGGGATCATGACCTGAGCCGAAGGCAGATGGCTTAACCTACTGAGCCACCCAGGTGTCCTGCTTGCATTCTCTAATGGTGTTTCACATGTTTTCATTTGTTTATTGGCTGTCTTGTGTTGCTCTTTGTTGAAATACTTCTTCTTGAGTTTTGCCCATTTTCTAACTGGGTTGTGGTTTTGCTGATGAGTTTTGAGGTCCTTTGTACATTGTGGATTATAGTTCTTTATCGGACATATGCATACCTCAGAGATATTGCAGGTTCAGTTCCAGATCATGACAATAAAGCCAATGTCACCATTAAGCAAGTAAAATGCATTTTTTGTTTCCTAGTATTCATCAAAGTTACATTTATATCATACCATAGTCTATTAAAGTGCTCAGTAGCATTATATCTAAAGAAAAAAATAGTACACACCTTGATTTTAAAATATTTCATTCCCAAAATATACTACCCACTGTCCTTCAGTTCTCAGGGACTCATACTCTTTTTGCTGGTTGTGGGTCCTCAGTGTTGTTGGCTGAGGACTGGTCGGGGTGGTGGTTGCCAAAGGCTGGGTGGCCGTGGCCGACTCTAACGGCAACAAGGCACACTTTGCTGTATCAGCTGATGCTTCCTTTCACAAACAGTAGCATGTGGTGCTGCTTGATAGCATTTTACCCACAGAACTTCTTTCAAAACTGGAGTCTGTCCTTTCAAACTCACTGCTGCTTAATCAGCCACATTCTGTGATAGTCTAGGTCTGTTCTTGACATTTCAGCCATCTCCACAGCATCTTCAGAAGTAGCTTCCCTTTCATCCATAAGAAGCAACTGCTCGTCGTTCAGGTTTTATCATGAGATTATAGCAGTTCAGTCACATCCTCAGGCTCCACTTCGAATTCTGGTTCTTGTGCTGTTCCCACCACAGCTGCAGTTACTTCCTTCCCTGCGGTCTTGAACCCCTCAGAGTCCTCCCTGAGGCTTGGAATCCATTTCTTCCAAACCCCTGTTACTGTGGATACATTGACCTCTTCGCGTGAACCACATGGGAGTCTGGAATAGGGAATCCTTTTCGGAAGGCTTTCAATTACTTTTACCAGGTCTGTCAGGGAAATCACTTATGGCAGTTATAGCCTTTTAAAATGTATTTCTTTTTTTTTTTCTTTTTTGAGAGACAGAGAGGGAGCGCAAGCAAGGGAAGGCACAGCGGGAGGGGGAGAAAGAGAATCTTCAGCAAGCTCATTCCCAGCTGAGAGCTGATGGAGAGCTTGATCTCATGACCCATGAGATCACGACCTGAGTCAGAATCAAGAGTTGGGTGCTTAACTGACTGAGCCACCCAGAAACCCCCAAAATGTATTTCTTAAAGAGTTAGACGTGAAAATCAACATTATTCTTTGATCCTTGGGCTGCAGAATGGATGTTGTGTTAGCGGACATGAAAACAAGATTAATCCTATTGTCCGTCTTCATCAGAGCTCTTGGGTGACTGGACGAATGAGCAGGAATCTTTTTATCTGGGTGATACATGTCAATTATTGACTTAAACTATTCCGTATACTGTGATGTCAACAGATGTGCTGTTATGCAGACTTCATTGTCCCATTGATAGGATACAGGCAGAGTAGATTGAGCAGACTTATTAAGGAGCCCAAGATTTTTGGAATCATAGATGAATATTGGTTTCAATTTAAAGTCATCAGCTGCATTAGCCCCTGCTGAGAGTCAGCCCGTCTTTAAAAGCTTTGAAGCCAGGCATTGACTTCTCTCCAGCTATGAAAGTCCTAGATGGCATCACCTTCTAATAGAAGGCTGCTTTGTCTACTTGAAAATCTGTTGGTCAGTGTAGCGCCTTCCTGAATGATCTCAGCTCCATCTCCTGGAGAGCTTGCTGCCGCTTCTCCATCAGCACCTGCCGCCTCACCTGGCACTTTGATACTTCGGAGATGGCTCTTTTTCTTAAGTGTCATGAACCAACCTCTCTAAGCTTCTAACTTTTCTTTTGCAGCTCACTCACCTTCCTCAACCTTCATAGAATTGAAGAGAGGTAGGACCTTGCTCTGGAGTAGTCTTTGACTTAAGGGAATGTGGCTGGTTTGATTTTCTATCCAGATCACACAGACTTTCTCTGGATCAGCAATAGGGCTGTTTTGCTTGCTTAACATCTGTGTGTCCACTGAAGTGGTACTTCTAATTTCCTTCCAGAACTTTTCTTTTGCATTCATGACTTGGCTAAGTGTCAGAGGAGGCCTAACTTTTGGCCTGTTTTGGCCTCTGATGTGCCCTTTTCACTCAGCTGAATCATTTCTAGCTTTTGATTTAATTTAGGAGACATGTTGACTTTTTGTTTAACACCTAGAGGACATTGTAGGGTACAAACTGGCCTAATTCCAACATTGTTGTATTTCAAGCAATAGAGAGGCTCTTGGAGAGAGAGAGAGAGAGAGAGAGAGAGATGGGGGAATGGCTGTTTGGTAGAACAGTCATCGCACACATTTATGATTAAGGTGATCATCTTGGCTGGGCACAGTTCTGGTGCCCCCAAATAATTAAAATGGTAACATCAAGGATGACTGATTACATTGCCATAACAAACATTATAACAGTGAAAAAGCTTGAAATCTTGTGAGACTTACCAAAGGGTGACAAAGAGACATGAAGTGAACAGATGCTTTGGGAAAAATGGTGCCAACAGAGTTGCTGGACCCAGGATCACCACAAAATTTTAATCTGTAATGAATGCATTATCTGTGAAGTGCAGTAAAACAAAGCACAATAAAAGTATGCATGTATTTGAAAATCTTTCAAATTTGGCAGAAAACATAAATACAGATTGAAGACGAAAAGTAAACCAGCAGAGCATAAATTAATACAAGTCCATGCAGAGACACATTTTAATCAGCCTAAAAACTAATAACAGGAAAAAAGACCTTGAAAGAAGTGCAAGAAAAACTATTAACTTTTAGGGAGCGCCGATACAAATGGCAGGAGATTTCTCATCTAAAACCTTGGAGGCCAGAAGTATATGGCATAAAATTGTCTAAACCATTAAATAATTGTCTATTGTGAATCTGTATTAAAAATAGCTTTTGGAAATAAAAGTAAAATATTTTCTCAGATAAAGGAATACAGTTTGTTGCTTGGTGACCTATCTTCAAACAGTGGCTAAAGGAGGTTTTTTTCAAGAAAATGATAACAGAAGGAGTCTTGGAAATTCAGAAGAAAAAGAAGGGAAGGGGTAAAAATATTGGTAAGTATAAAACTATTTTTATAGGTTTCTTAAATTATTTCATACTGGAAGCAAAAATATAATACCACCTGACTTGGTACTCAGTATATAGAGAGAGAAAATACTAAGGACAATTATATTTTGAAATAGGACCTGTAAAGAACATGGGTAGTAATTTTCCATATTTCATGGAGTGATAAAACATCAGTACTAGTGGACTGTGAGCAAACAGTAAGAAACTGATTACACTCCCCTCCAAAAAAAATACACTGAATGTTAATTTTGCCCCCGTCATCCCTGAACAGAATCTGTACTGAGGTGTGTCCTTTAGTTTCATTCACAGTCCACAGTCGCATTAGCCATTGTCCTCTCCAGTGGCACTTTTAAACTGTCCCTCCTTAACTGTTCAACTCTGTCCTTGCCCTCTCTGTTTCCCGAGGTGACCTCCAAAATAAACTATCTGTGCCTAATTCCGTATCTGTCTCTGCTTTGGTGCAAACCCAGTGTAGTTCTAGTGGTGCCCAAAGTGGTCCCTTCAATGAGAACTTGACTTGGAATTTAAAGCTCGATCACTTAGTAGTCACATTTAGCTGAAGGGCACCTCGCTGATAGTCTGAGGCTAGCCCTCGTCGTCCTGCACGGAGGAGGGTGAGGATGGGTACATTTGTCCTGTGTAGTTGTGGTGGCACATGGAACAGGATGGGGCAATGACAGGTTTATGAGTGGCGGAGTTCCTGACTTTCTGCCGTAGAGGCCTCGAAGATACAGGTTCAAGTTAGCTGTCAACTCCGGGCACACAGTCAAGGATAGTAGACCTCCATAAAAGCATTCAGAAGACTCTTCTGTCCTGAGAAGTGAGGTTGTGTCCTGTTAAGCCCTGCCCAAGGTTTAACTTCAGGATAGCAGGAGACTGCAGCGGGGCAGGCATTACAGACTTCTTGTGTGAAATTCAGGCATCTCCTAAAGAACGAGTGGAAAATTGGGATCTTGAATGGGGAAATTTGCAGCTGTTTACCCAAGACTCTTGAGCCCAGAGGTTCTGTTTAACTCTCCAGGCTGCCAGAAGCAGCCATTTCTGTTTAATGGAGAGCGTACCCTGCCACTTGCTGGAGACCGTGCAGATGCCTGCAAGGAGGCCAGAGCCTTTCAAGACCATACTTGGCCTTCTCAAAAACTCCCATCCCTCTCCTCGTTTTCTTCCTTCATATTTAATGTAGCTGTTGATGGATTTAGTTCTGTACTTCCATTATTTATGTTTGGTCCCTCTTTTTCTGTTGACTGATCTCTTGCCCTTTTTCTGCTGAATTTGAATATTTTTTGAATCCCACTTTAATTGATCTGTTGGCATTTTAGCAATATCTCTTTGCCTCATATGTGTAGCCACTGCTAGGGCAACTACTTCAGTATACATCTTCAACTTTTCACCTTCTAGTTGGAGGTAACCAGGTACCATTTCACATAAAATGTCAAAAACCTTGTAACCATAAAAGTCTATTTCCCTCCTGCCTGGCATGTTCCTTTCGTTATAGTTGTTACATGTGCATTATAAATCCAGATGAGGTCGTTTCTTGTTTCCAGTTGTTGTGGACTGAATGTATCCCGCCAGAATTCATTTGTTGAAACCCAGCCTCCCAGTAGGTTGGTGGTAGGAGTTGGGGCCCTTGGGAATGAATTAGTATTAGATGTGTTCCTGGGGTGGGGCCCCCTACTTGCTCTACTTTTGATAGTCAGTGTTGCCACTCGACATCTGTGGTGTCAGAATTCTGTCATCTTTGGCCTGCGAGCAGATCATAGCAGTGTCTCCTACCATTAGTCTTGGCCTACAGAGGACAGTCGCTGCTAAGCTCGTTTGTTGTACCTGTGCTCCCCTAACTGGTATGCTCCCTCCCACTTTAGTGGCCTCTGGACCCTACAGAGTTAGCGTGGTCACTTTTCAGAGGACCAGCCCTGTGACCCAGCAATCCCATTCCTCTTTGTTAACTCCTGGAGCTTTGGTTTTAAAATTGTAGGATGACATCTGTTAGTAGGCTGTTCTTTCAGTGGATGTGTTCATAGGTTCATATGCAAGCTAAAATAGAAATAAAATAGTGCATTATAAATAGTGAGGGTATCTTTTCAGCGATTTGTTTAGGATATACTTCAATTGTATTTGTATATACTACAAATATTTTTTGTCTTTCTGCCTTAAATGCTTTTACTGTATATAGTGACATGGCTCATCTGATTATATCCTCAGTGTTTTCTCATGTGTAATGTCCTTTGAGGACTTCCTTGACAACCCGCACCCCCATCAGTTCTCCAGCTTTCTTTCTTAGGTTTTTATCCTAGAACTTACCACAGTTTGCCATAACAACTATCTTACTACCTACCCTGCCTTCCCCAGCTAGAAGTAAACCTCTGGGAACACATGGAGTTTTCTTTTGTTCCCTGCTGTAAACCCCATGCCAAGAATAGTGCATGGTACATAATAAGTGTTTAAGCGTTGTTGAAGGTATGACCGCATTTAAGTTCTTGTTGCTCCTGGAGAATATTGTATTGCTTAAAGAGAACTGAAGTTAAAAAACAAAAAAAAAGAAAGAAAAAACTTACTTAGAGAAACTTGCTTAGAGTAAGTTTACTTACTTACTTAGAGTAAGTTTCTTAGAGAAACTTTGTAACCTTTTATTTATTAAAGGGGGGGTAGGTATTATTCTTTTATTATTCTCCATTCTTTTTTGTTTTATAAAGTATTTTATTTTTAAAATGACCAGGCTTCCAGTACCTTGAAAAGGTTATCTGTAGCACAAAACCTTGTACCTCTCCTGGCGCTAGTGCTTCTCTGGGAATTGGACTCGTGATACCAAGGGCACATGTCTGGAGGTTTCCAGAAATGGCAGTTCTTTAGTTTTATGGTATGAACATTTTACCCCTAGAAGAGTAGGGGGATGGTCTGAGATACTGGAATCACCCACCACCTCTGCTCTCAGTCTCTTCAGGGGAAGATTTTGGTCAATCTTAAAGCTCCCTTAAGGGGGATTCTGGGATGAAATGGATTGGCAGGCACCATGTGGAAAGCTGAGGCCAGTCTTGTCACAGACATGTGAGATGGGATGGTCACAGTCTTGCAAGGACTCCCCCCAGGGTGTGACAAGAGTTTGAGGGGAAAGACAATTTCAAGCCAAGGGAATGATGAGAGGAGATAGTGTGAGATGTTGCTCATGCTGTTGGAGCCTCTGAACGGTTATCTGTAATTAGGGAGTCCATATTTCATCAAAACGCTAATTAAGAGATATCCTTTACACAAATTTATTCATACAATAGAGCAGTGCTAAAATGCAGGATTCATTTATGAGGATAAATGGGAAATCATAGCTACAATGAGAATAGTGAATCTTTTTTTTTTTTTTTAAGATTTTTTAATTTATTTGTCAGAGAGAGAGGGAGAGAGAGCGAACACAGGCAGACAGAATGGCAGGCAGAGGCAGAGGGAGAAGCAGACTCCCTGCCAAGCAAGGAGCCCGATGTGGGACTCCATCCCAGGACGCTGGGATCATGACCTGAGCCGAAGGCAGCTGCCTAACCAACTGAGCCACCTAGGCGTCCCGAGAACCGTGAATCTTAACTATTCTGTTTTTGTAGGTAAACTTAGTATTTTGGCAGCTAACAGAAACCAGTATGGGAAGTCTACCTTAGTAGCCTATCCAGGACATCCAAGAATATATTAATTTTTATGGATTCTCTGAAAAACAAAAGTGAGAGTTAAATGGTTAAGTATTACTCACAGGCTGTCTCTGTATACTATCAGTGTTCTTCTCTTAGCTTCTCCACATTAGTTAGATCTGTATTATTTTCCTCATTAGAATTTCTCAGTTTCCCTCATTTGGTCAAAACGTTTTTGACCATTGAAGCCGTTAGTCTCTTCAGTGCAGAATCACCATTTATTGTTGGCTGACCATACTGGTGGCGCGGCAACAGTTAAGCATCTGCGGATCAGACGTGGATAAAGATTCTTTCTGTGCAGTGGTCAACGTAAGTGTTATTTCTTGGTATTACTCCAATGAATGGATGTATTTTAGCCTGTGGGGCCTTTACAACATATGCTGTTTTGTCCATTTGTTCCAAAGGTAGAAATAAATAGATCAAATATTCTGGTAATTTGTATCGGTGGTTTTATTCTTGTAGCATTTATTATTAAGTGTATAAATACAGGAGATGATCCTTTTCAATATGATTTTAAGACTGACATTGATTGGTACCTCTTTTAACATAATCTCGTTAGAGAACATGTAGAGGTATTTCTGGTGACTTCACTTTTGGAAATGCAGTTCTTACCTTTCATGCATACATTTTACATGACACTAGATATTTGATAATCCCAGTTTATGAGGGGGAAAATTCAAGTTGTTCCTCTCAATTTCATGAGAGTTTATAAGGATTTTAGAAGTAAAGATCACATTATCATTATCATGAGGAATAGTCTCTTACCTGAAAGCATCATGTATTGTCATGTTTTTTCTGTATTTTATGTTGGGCAACTTTAAAAAGCTTGCTGGTCAGGGAGAGTCTGCCTCTCTTAGAGATGGCCCAGGGCTGGTCCTGGGGTACATCTTTCAAATGCAAATCAACTAGTCCCAGCCCCAACCACCTCCTCTTAACTCTCTCAGGGCAGCCCAGTACTTGCTCTGACCTGTATCAACCAGACAACCCAAAATACCCCTTTGGCCCAGAGCTATAATGCTCCATGAGGGAGGGTCCCAAGCCATGTCTGAACTTCAGAGATAAAGCAAGATCTGGTCACCTCTTAAATAGAACCCTTACGGTAAAAAACTGTCTGGACAATTTCCCTGTCATTGGAGTTTAGTCTTTTTAATTTCCAGCATACAGCTGTAGTTGAGCTGGGATTGCTTCTCTGTCATGGGGGTACATTGTTGTATGTGGGTAAATCCTTTTTAGACATCAGATTAAACAGTGGTCATTGTAGTGTTATTAATGTGGCAAAACTTCTCAGGGCTTCACATGCTGCATAACTTTTTGAGATAGAAGAGATAAGTCAGTATCTACAACAAGCTTGATTTATGGCTCACTTTCTGTTTCAGCTATCTATTATGCATAACAAAAACAGCCAAAACTTCCTGGGTTAAAATGATTGTTTCTTGTAGGCAGAGTGAGTGGATTCTCTGTTTCCCTTGGCATTAGCTAAAGTCTTGTTTGGCCAGCTAAATTCAGCCAGTGATGGGATAGGCCAGAAGGTCTAAGGAAACTTTGCTCACGTGTCTGGAACTAAATGGGGCTTTCTCCTCATGGCTTGAGTTTCCTCCCAGCTTTGTAATTTCAGACTAGTTGAACTTTCTGCATGATGATTAGCTTCAAGAAGTAAAGTGGAAACTGCCATACTTCCTAAAGGTCTGGGACTTCTGCCATATGCTACTGAGTCAAAGCAAGTCACGAGGCCAGCGAAGATAGAAGAGGATGAGGAAAAAAAAAAAAAAAAAGAAAGAAAGCAATATAGCTTTTTAGAATGGAATAAGAGAAGGAATTGATATTGTCTGATATTGTCTTTCTTTGACCACCATACTAACTGAAGATGGGCTATACTTCTAAATCAGCACAGGAACGTAAGAAGTGATAGAAGACTTGGGAGATGGATTCAGGGATTGGTGGGCTTTCAAAAATAGGAATGTTGAAGGACTGACTGGCTGGCTTTCAGTTGTAAAAGTTTGGTCACTGGAGTGAGGATGTAGCTGACTTTCTGACTGTACAGAACATAGTCATAGTGAATGCTATTGCCGATTGCCCTTCAGAATTGTGGAGCTTTTGGGCTGGCTGGTCCTCGTAAGCACGTGTGCTGATGAAAAACCCATCAGTTGATCTGGTGATCTGTTGTCTCTGATCCACTGACTCTTGTGGTTACTAATTCATGGATTAAAACTGTGGCCAAGAGGCAGGCAGTCTCTCTCCACCCTTCTAGATTTTGAAGGCCAGGAATATTTTATTCTCATCAGAGTATCGTAAAGTCTTTTCATTAGTACAGATTTTATTTTTTTAATTATTTTTATTAACATAATGTATTATTTGCCCCAGGGTTACAGGTCAATACAGACTTTATTCTTAATGACAGGTTTGACAGTTATTAGATTTTCCTCAAAAGGCAGTGATTTTTTAATTAACATATAATGTATTATTTGTTTCAGGGCAAAAAGCAATACTTCTTCATTTTTGATTGAAAAGCCAGGGGAAATTAGGAAACATATTTGCTCTCACAGCAGGTTGAAATAAAGAACTTCTCCAAAGGCATAGCTATAAGCAAGATGGCATGCTCATGTCAGTATTGGGTAGAGTATTGGTAACAGTATTCATCTACTCTCTTTGAGTATTCAGAAGTTACATAGACGACAAAGCAATTACTGAGTATCACAAGCAGGTGTTCATTAGTGGTCAACAGCAGACAAATCAAGCCATGTTTATGAAGTTGAGCTTCAAGAAAGTCCTCATTTGGAAAGGGCAGAAAAGTGGCAGGATTCAGATCGGAGTGGCATTTAGCAATCAGGAAGTTTAGGCAATAAAATAATGCTGCCAGTACTCTAGTAATACTCGTAATGTATGTTACTAGTAATGGAGCTGGTGGAGTTGGGTATTATAAGGTTTTTGTTACTAGATTATGCTAGTTAAGTATGACAAAGATGTTCATGGGATAGTGAGAAAATTATAAAATGATATAGGGAACACTGGCCGTTGACTTGAAAGAAAATAAGGGAGTGTTTTTTAAGTAAGGACCAATTAACAATTTGATTTAATTTAGACAATGCTTATTTTATACATGTACCGCTACATTCCATCAGAAAATGTTTCAATTTTATAAGAGTTCAACAAATAAAAAACACTTATTTGAAAAAATTCAAATGCTTAGGCGTTTAAAATATAAATACAATGTACAAAATAAATACACTGCACAAAACCACCCAGTCACAAATTGCTGTCTGCATCATTTCTGAAACGTAACATACAAAAAAGTACATCATATACATTGATTGTGGTGTTTTCAGCTCTAAGTAACAGAAAAACTTAATTTTGTAAAGTGCCAGACAGTAGCTGGGTAGGCTCTGTGAGCCATATGGTCTCTGTCAGAACTACTCAACACTTCTCTTGTAGTGTTGAAGGCAGCCTCAGGCAAAAGAGACAAATGAGGGGGCACCTGGGTGGCTCAGTGGGTTAAGTCACTGCCTTCGGCTCCGGTCGTGATCTCAGGGTCCTGGGATCGAGTTCCACATCAGGCTCTCTGCTCAGCAGGGAGCCTGCTTCCTCCCCTTTCTGTCTGTCTGCCTGCCTCTCTCTCTCTCTGCCTGCCTCTGTGCCTACTTGTGATCTCTTTCTGTCAAATAAATAAATACAATCTTTAAAAAAAAAAAAGAGACAAATGATATTTATTAGTGTTCTAATAGTGTTCTAAAACTTTATTTATGGACACTGAAATTTGAATATAATTTCACATGTCACAAAATATTCTTTATTTGCTTCCACCACTTAGAAATGCAAAACCACTCTTGGCTTGTAGGCTACAGAAACAGGTTTTGGGTCCCATCTGAATATCTGAGTCACTTGTGGGAAAAGGCACAACCAAGCCAAACCAAGGCACTACAGCAATAATGTGAGTGGTGAATGCTGGTAGCAAACTTTTTTTTCTCCAACATTATTGAAGAAATACAAATTATAATGATAATAATATCTAACATGTGCTTTTCTTGTGTCTCAGACACTATTCTAAGTGCTCTAAAAATATTAACTCATTTATACCTCAAAGCAATCCCATCATTATCACTTCTCTTTTATAGAAAAGGAAACAGAGGCACAGAGAGGTTAAGTGGCATGCCCCATGCTGGAATTTGAGCTGTGGCCAAAAGAGTTTGGAGTTCCCACTCTTAACCACTACAATGTTGCTTCTACTCTGAAGAAAAAGGCAGTGAAGAACATTCTTAAAACATACAAAATTCTAATGCAGATAGCTCTGCACCCCGCTAAAATATCAACAGTAAGATAGATACTACTACTTTACATAGCATTGTTTTTAGCTGTTTTTAAAAATAATTTGTCTTTTCTTATGAATAAATGTGCCCCTAATGTAAAATTCACTGACCTTTCTTAACAATTGGTTCAGTAACGTCTATATTCATTAAAAAATACAAAAAAATAGGAGAAAAAGAAACGTTACAATTTTAAAAGAACATTACACTTAAAATACACATTAGAGTAACAGGAGGAGTCACTGCCCAGACATAATGTGAAGTATGTTCACATTCGTGAAAACTACTGAACCAAAGCTACATATTTCCTTATGTACAAATACGGATGGATCCACGTGCACATAAACATCCACAGCCTGTCTTGCAGTGCGCTGACTCACATTAGTTCTACATACTAAAGGATTCTTCATATGTGTGCAAGGATGTCACCTGGTTTTTTCAATGTGTTTGTCCTTTTTAAAAAGCTTAAAATGGGGACGCCTGGGTGGCTCAGTGGGTTAAAGCCTCTGCCTTCGGCTCAGGTCATGGTCCCAGGGTCCTGGGATCGAGCCATACATGGGGCTCTCTGCTCAGTGGGAAACCTGCTTCCTCCTCTCTGTCTGCCTCTCCACCTACTTGTGATCTCTGTCTGTTAAATAAATAAAATCTTTAAAAAACAAAAAAGCTTAAAATGTCTGGACATTGGTAGGTTTCTTTAAAAAAAAAAAAAAACAAAACAAAGAAAACTCAAAAAGCAAAGAAAACCCCTCAGAATCTAATTGCTGCAACATGACTTCTGGCGTATCTGTTAACCCCACTCAGTACAGATTCTCCTTGAATTTTTGTCAAGAAACTTGCACATATCTGGAATGCTTGCAAAGGTTCTAGCCTGGCATCGTGGATCTGCAGTTCACGGAAGCAGCACTTCTCGATACAGGCGGTCTATGCAGTTACGCCTCTGAGTGCTCCAAGTGCACCTGGTGTCAGCGGTTTCGGAATGCTCAGGAAGGGGACTGATAGGAGCATCTCAGGTGAGCTTTGGCATCTACCGATGGCTGCCTTGTCAGAAAACTTCCTGATACTCATTTGTTTTTATAGGATTTCTCTCATGTGATTTCTGTGTTGTGCAATCTACTAGGACTTCTGAACGAATGGTCTCCCTCAGATTTTATAATTTGTCGGTTGTCTGGTACTTAGTTAAGTCTGACATGCTGTCAAAATCTCTCCCTTATAGATTTAAAGAATTTCTGTGTCTTTTGTTTTCTGTCAAGGCAGACTGTGACCAAAATTTTCTGAGATAGATAATATTCCTAAGTTTTTTGTCTTGTGTGAATTATCCAATTATTCTAAAGGATGAATTCCAAAAGAAGTTCCCAATACATAGTATTTTTCAGCTGTTTCCTTCTGTGTGTGTCTTCTGATGTGTGGTAAGTTTTGATTTCTGAATAAAAGTTTTCCTACACTCCTGACACTCATAGGGTTTCTCCCCTGTGTGTTTTCTCTCATGTATGATAAAATGTGACTTCTGAGAGAAGGATTTCCCACATTCCTTACATTCATAGGGTTTCTCTCCTGTGTGCATCCTTTGATGTAATCTGAGGACTGAATTCACGGAGAAAGATTTACCACATTCATGACATTCGTAGGGCTTCTCCCCTGTGTGTTTTCTCTGATGTTTCTTGAGGTCTGATTTATAGTAACAGTTTTTTCCACATTTATTACATTCAAAGGGTTTCTCCCGTGTGAGTTCGCTGATGTACTGTGAGGGCTGACTTCTGGTAGAAGCATTTCCCACATTCCTTACATCCATAGGGTTTCTCTCCTGTGTGAGTTCTCTGATGAGTTTTGAGGTGTGAATTTCTAGAGAAGAGTTTCCCACATTCCTTACATTTGTAAGGTTTCTCCCCCGTATGTGTTCTCTGATGTACTGTGAGGTGTGATTTCTGGGAAAAGGATTTCCTACATTCCTTACATTCATACAGTTTCTCCCCTGTGTGTGTTTTCTGATGTACCATGAGGTATGCCTTAACATAGAAGAACTTCCCACATTCATCACACTCCAAGGGTTTCTCTCCTGTGTGTGTTTTCTGATGTTCTACAAGGTGTGGCTTCTGGCAGAAGGATTTCTCACACTGATTACATTCGTAGGGTTTCTCCCCTGCATGAGTCCTCAAATGTCTACTAAGAGATGACAGGTGATAGAAAGTTTTTTTACACTCTTTACATTCATAGGTTTCCTCTCTGGTGGGAGTTTTCTGTTGTACTGTGCGGTCTCCATTTCTAGAGCCAGATTCCCTGTATTCCCTGGTTTGTCCTTCGAATGAATATGCTGATGTATTAGGAGGATAGACTTCTGGCAGAAGGACTTTCCACATTCGTTGCATTTATGGATTTTCTCTCTGGCTTGAGTATGCTAGTGTTTTGTGAGTTCTCCATTCCTGGGGAGGAATTTCCAAATTCAGTAATGTCTAAGGCACACTTGCTGAGAACCCAATTTCTAGAGACTTTTCCTGTCTAGAGATACAGAATCTATAGAGTAGATTCACAGTTTCTCCACTATGAATGTTCTCTGACACCCACTGTGGTTTACCATTTGGTAGAAGGAACCTTCCCCTGCATTGTATGCACAGAGTCTCTCAAATGCCTGAGACCTATCTACAATGCCTCCCTTACTGTGTACCTCAGAAGAATTAAAAGGCAACTTCAAAGCTGGAATATCTTGGTCCTACATAAGATCTCCATTATGGAAGAGAACTTTCCCATTTGGGCTATATGCTTCGGAATGCACTCCAGTGTTAGTTTTCTCACATTTAGTGTGAACTAGTGTGGTCCCACTTCCAATACTCGCGTTCTTATTCCAAGGCTTCTAATCTTAAAATCAAAAACTTGGACTTGCCTTTAATTTTCAGCTCAGATTTCCTGGCATTTCGCTCCTCTGTCATGAATTTTCCAGAGATCTTCTATAAAGAAATCCAAAATTTAGTACTATATAAATCTCAATGTTATTAGTATGGTTGTAGTGTTAATTCTTAGGCTTCAGGCCAATCTCCCCAAATAAAGAAACTCTCAAATGCAAATTTCTTCTAACCCACTGGTTTAGAAAAAACACATAAACATTAAAAACTATGGTACCAGACCCAGGAAGAAACGTAGTTATAAACCTAAGTACTTCTAGCACTTTACAAAAAATATGACTTTAAAAACTTGGGAGGAAAAAGTTAAGGGGTTGGGGAGAATAGGGAGCAGAGAAGAAAGGATCTTTAGAGTGCTGCTGAAGACGACTTTGGGACTCAGAATGCTGTAAGCCCATGACAGACAAGAAAGAGGAAGTCGGATGAAAAGAAAAATTAGTAGACAGCTATGTCTACTGGAATATCAGGGGAAAGATGAAACTGGATGGAAAGCTAACAGGTCTTTGTCGCTCAAAATTAATTTGCTTTGTTATTTTAGCAGACTGTAAACTTCTGCTTGCTTCCCTCTGTACCCGCACACAACAATCCGGATGCCAACGCTAACGGGATTTTCTGGGCACACCGGTTTCCCCGTGTGTGGAGGAACAGTTTCACACTTAGAGCTCTCGCTCTCAGGCTTGGTCTCCTGTTTTCATAGTTTAGTTCCCACCTCTCTGTTTCAATTTACTACATGATCTCTAAAGAATTACTCAACATCATTCTGGAACCCTTACTGACCTTCATATTTATTCATCTTTAAATGCTTGACAGAAACTGAAAGATTATGAGCAGAGGCTTGGGACTGGAATTTCGTAGCATTTGTGGGGAAGACAGAAGATGCTGCTTGATGAGAACCTGGACAAGGCTAACTGGGACACTCAGGAACCAAGATCCTGTGTGTCTCTGGTCTTAGGAAAGGGGGAACCCTTGTAGGAGTTACTGTGAAGGGCACAGAGAAGACAGTGCCTGCCTCTTACTAAAATTCACATTCAGTCTCTCAACAGATACCTAGTGAACAACTACTAGAAACCAGACATTGTTCCTGGTCCCGGCAACAGCTAAGTACACAAGTCAGGAGTATAAAAAAAAGCATTTACAGAAGCAGAGTGAGATCATCTTAGTAGTCTTTTGGCTTGTTTTTAGCTTTTTAAATCTTCATGTTACAATACTCCCGAGTAAGGTGTGCTAGATTTTAGAAGGGATAATAATTAATACTTTGTGTAAAAGGAGGCATCAGCTCTGAAATAATGTAGTTGAGGAAAGGCATAAAGGTTTATAATTTGATATTTCAGAGTTTAAAGAGAAAAAAGGAAGTTAATAAAAAAAGGAAGTTAATAAAACCGGTGTTGAAAATAACTGAGGCATCTCATTGTTAGCAAAGGGAGGGAAGGACATTTGGAGAAAAATTTATCATCAGATTTGAGATCACAGTGTTCTAGAATTCCAGTAACTGGGAATTCTAGAAGAAAGATAGAAATCTAAGATGGGGTTGGGCAGCAATTAGATTTCATATATAGGAAAGAGAAGTCTATTTTTAAAAGTGTGGCAAAGGAGGAATTTATGTGGAAAAACAAAAACTGGAGGTGTGATTTATGGTACTTGCATATGCAGATCCAAGAATCCTTGGGAGAGAGGAGGAAGCAGGCTCACCTTTGAGCAGAGAGCCCCATGCAGGGCTCGATTCCAGGACCCTGGGTTCATGACCTGAGCTGAAGGCAGAGGCTTTTTAACCCACTTAGCCACCCAGGCACCCCACTATAGGGCATTTTAAAAGATGCCTAAAAATATTTCATAATGCAAAAGGCACCAATCACCTCACTAGCAACAGGCGCCACAGGTCCTCACTCACCCGGGTAATTCCGGTATGGAAATTCCACTTCCAATATCCACAGTTTCTTTTCCTTGTTTCAGCTTGAAGACTGCATTCGACTTATTCACATGGTAACCTATTAATGGGAAAGTGTGTAATACAGATTACTTGAAATTTAACGGATTCTGAAGGATGAGGAAATGCAGCTTTAGCAGAACAACTGAAGGTCCCACTTAGGCTTGGCAGATGTTCATCTCATTCTGAGTAGCAATGTTAACAGAGATAAGCGTATACTGAGCAATCCTTTATATTATTATCTCCTTAATAACAGGCAATAATTTTACTTAAGACAATTTTTTTTAAAGAGATAGAGCACAAGTGAACGGTGGTGGGGGAGAGGTGGGAAGGGCAGAGGGAGAGGGAGAATATTTTTTTTGTTTTAAAATTTTATTTATTTACCTGACAGGGAAACAGGTCACAAGCAGGCAGAGAGGCAGGGAGAGAGAGAGGGAAGCGGGTCCCCTGCTGAGCAGAAAGACCAATGTGGGGCTCAATCCCAGGACTCTGAGATCATGAACCGAGCTGAAGACAGAGGCTCAACACACTGAGCCACCCAGGCACCCCCCAAAAGGGAGAATCTTAAGTAGCCTCCATGCTCAGCGATGACACAGGGCTTGATGTCATGACCCTGATATCAAGACCTGCGCTGAGATTAAAAGTTGGATACTTAACTGACTGAGCCACTCAGAAAGCCCCAGGATATTTTGTTTTAGGTACTGTTTTAAGGACTTTAAAATCACTAATTCATGTACTCTTTTGTAACAACTTTATAAGGTAGAAATTATTTTTATCCCCATTTTACAGATGAGAATACTGAGACCTAAACCCAGGCAGTCTGGCTCCATGGTCTCTGCTTTCAGCCACTCTACTATGCTATTATAGAGGGAAGAGGAGTAATCTCCACAGAGGCCAAACATCACCTAGTGCCTTTTTCAACAGAGAAGACAATGCAAACCAAATGAATGGGCAAACAAATAAACAAGCGCACAAACTAAACAAGCACACACAGTTTTGTTTAAAACTGATCAGACTTCTGGAACTACAACATGCATACAACATGTATGCTAGGACACGAGGTCTACAAATACCTCTGCAAGTTAAAAAGCCTCTTAGGGTTGAGAAGCTACAACAGGCACCCTCCCTAGCTCAATCTTTCCTACAAATTTCCCTTCTTACACACTCACCTCTACTGAACGAAAAACTCCCCACCCCCTTCTGCGCTTACTAACAGCAGCAGCATTAAACCTCAGGCCGCTTCTCCTCAAATTCTGCTCTGGGATAATCCAGTTCTCCGCTCCATTTTCCATGGATAACACTCTGAGTGTTGCAATATGCTGCATGTTAATTCGTCCCATAACATGATCTAGTCCACGATTTGTCATTTACAAAAGCCCATTACAACACCCCATGCTTTCTTCCACCTGGAACCAGAACACAGAAATCTTGAGCAAATGTGCTCCAGGTATTGCCATGGTTACACAGGCGGCAGGGGGTGGTGGTGGTGGTGGTGGTGGTGGTGGTGGTGGTGGTTAAGGGGAACGACTGCAGCGGGGACTCTGTGCAGACATCTGCGAAGTTCTAGATATGAGCTAAAATCGAATTGAATTTTCTGTTTAAGGAGATTTGGGACACTTCTTCGTTCATACTATGAAAGATAATATGTGTTTTTAAGCCTTTTTTTCATAGCAGAATCCTTTTGCGTAAGGTTTGAAAGTTGCAAAAATCCCTCCCATCTAGGTAGAAATCTTATTTGGTTTCATAGATCGTCCTTCATCTTCTAGAAAGCTGACTGTCTTACACAGTAAAAGGGTACCTGGGGTTTTCCAAATAAGTACTTTTCAGAGACTGATATTTAATTGTGCAAGGCTGAGGTTCAAATATGCTTGGAGAAGTATGTAGGAAAAATTTTAAGCTTGAAACTCCTTCTTGAATAATAAATATAAAAGTGTTCCTGGATTATTAATGGGATTGTCAGAGATAAATTTACTGTTTGATATTTTAGCAATTTGCAAAACTGATCTAAATTCTTTTTTAAACTCACCTAGGGATGCTCCCAAATTGGAACACACAAAGGAGGCTGTCAGATAAGGAAGAAATATCAAATAGTAATTATTGCCAAGTTTCAATTCAGTAAAGCTCCAGAAGGACAGAATTCATATGAAGAATACAGGTGAGGTTTTTGGCTTTTACTTTCAGATGCCCCCCCCCCCCCTTTTTGGCCCCATGAAGCTTGATTCTCTCTCCAATGATAGGAAGGATTCCAGAACTATTGCACACTCAGGTTTAAGGAATACATTTTCCCTTCCCCAAATCCCTCCCTCTCTCCACCCCTGAGCAGCTATCAGGAAATGCCTGAGTGGTAACGCTGTCCTTTTTTTCTGTGAAGGGAAAGCCTTCCTGATCCTTTTTATCAGTAGGAATATCTGACAAGGCAGGGATCAGATAATTCCCATTTCTAAATTGGCTAAAATTAACAAGTCAGGAAATGACAGATGCTGGGGAGGATCCGGAGAAAGGGGAACCCTCCTACACTGTTGGTGGGAATGCAAGCTAGTGCAACCACTCTGGAAAACAGCATGGAGGTTCCTCAACAAGTTGAAAATAGAACTACCCTATGACCCAGCAATTGCACTTCTGGGTATATACCCTAAAGATACAAACGTAGTGATCCGAAGGGGTATGTGCACCCAAATGTTTATAGCAATGTCTACAATAGCCAAACTATGGAAAGAACTTAGATGTCCATCACAGATGAATGGATAAAGAAGATGAGGTGGGGCACCTGGGTATCTCAGTGGGTTAAAGCCTCTGCCTTCGGCTCAGGTCATGATCCCAGCTTCCTGGAATCGAGCCCCGCATCGGGCTCTCTGCTCAGTGGGGAGCCTGCTTCCTCCTCTCTCTCTCTGCCTGCCTCTCTGCCTACTTGTGATCTGTCTGTCAAATAAATAAATAAAAATCTTTAAAAAAAAGATGTGGCATATATATTATGCAGCCATCAAAAGAAAATGAAATCTTGCCATTTGTGACGACGTGGATGGAACTAGAGGTTATCATGCTTAGTGAAATAAGTCAATTGGAGAAAGACAACTATCATAGGATCTCCCTGATATGAGGAAGTAGAGATGAAACGTGGGGGACTAAGGGGGTAGGAGAAGAATAAATGAAACGAGATGGGATCAGGAGTGAGACAAACCATAAGTGACTCTTAATCTCACACAAAAAACTGAGAGTTGCTGGGGGGAGGGGGGTTGGGAGAAGGGGGGTGGGGTTATGGACATTGGGGAGGGTATGTGCTATGGTGAGTGCTGTGAAGTGTGTAAACCTGGCGATTCACAGACCTGTACCCCTGGGGATAAAAATACATTACATGTTTATTTAAAAAAAAAGATGGAAAAAAAATGTAAGGGAAAGAGTGCTAGTCAAGACTTCTCTTTCAGAATTTGAAGACCAAGAACAGAGGACTTTTGCTCCTATTCTTTCATTTCTGCCTCAAATATGGACATGATTCTCTGTGGTGCTGATCAAGCCCACAACAATGAAGCAAAAAGAATGGGATGGAAGCCAATGTGCTAAGAAATAGTACATGTAAAGATGAGGGGCGCCTGGGTAGCTCAGTCGTTAAGTGTCTGCCTTTGGCTCAGGTCATGATCCCAGCGTCCTGGGAATGAGCCCTCCATCGGGCTCTCTGCTCCTTGGGAAGCCTGCTTCTCCCTCTCCTACTCCCCCTGCTTGTGTTCCCTCTCTCGCTGTGTCTCTGTCAAATAGATAAATATTTTTTAAAAAGTTTAAAGATGAAAAAGGACATTTGCCCCTGATGCCAGCATTGAGCTGGTCATTAAAAATCCACACCTGCTTTCCTATAGACTTCATATTTGAGACAAGTAAGCACTCATTATCTAGCCCATTAACAGGGTATTCTATTACTACAGCTGAATACATTCACTGTGAATATAGCTATAAATCAACATCTCAGACTGGGCTATTTGACTTACAATGTTTGTGTTGGCTACTTAGATGATGCTGAAAACACCCAGTCCACAAACAAGAAAGCAGACCCACATGTGCACCCTTCTCCTACAGATCATTAATGAATAATATGAACAATATGAATAATATGGGGATATTTAAAACATTTTTCCATACGAGTCTCTGTTCTAGACTTCACTGAACATTTTAAAATTTCAGTGTAAAAATCTCCCCATTGTAACCTTAAGATTCTTAAACTATGTGTGTAGGTTTAATGAGTCTTTACTTTGTGCTAGGCTCTGTGCTGAGCATGGAGAATCAGAAATGACAAGACAGTAGGCCGCCTGATGAAACCCAGGCTAACCGGGGATATGAAAATGGAAAGAGTCACATATTAAAATGTTGGGGGCAACTTTTGCCTGTAGGAGACAGGAAAGATGCGATAGAGGAGAAAAGAAAGGGACGTCTAGCTGGGGCGGTGATGGATAGGAAGAAGAGCACTCACCTGTCTTGCACTAAAAACTGCCCTCCCCTGCCCCCTGAGCAGGAAAGGGGGAGCAGGAGAAGCTAAGAAGGAGCCGACTAGAGAGAAAAGGAAGCATCATGTGTGCAGAGAGGGAGTCACAAAAAAAACGGCCCAGTGTGCTGTGGGGAGTAAGGGGGCTTGCAGAGCAGGCAGGATGATTTGAGAGGAGACCAGAGCAGGTGCCAGGGCAGATCATAGTAAATTGCTTACAGTTTATCCTATAGACAATGCAAAACAACAGGAGGTGTTTTACTAGTGGAGAGAAAGGCTCAGATTTCAGATGACTCATCATTTCAGTATTTTTCTGTAATGTAAATATAATACATAGCCAGGTGGATGTTTAAACAATACACAAGTATAAGAAAATGGAGGATTTCCTTGCCTTCCTACCTATCCTCTCTCAGAAGAGCTCCTAGTACTATTTGGTGTATATTCTTCTGGACTTTTTCTTTTTTGTGCATACTGTACCATCTATTTTATCTATTTATTCCTTTGCTTGCATCTGTCTCTGTCTCCCTGTATCTGTTTGTATATATCTCTCTCTATATAATAAATATAGAGAGATATGGATATAGGTATATAGATAAATATACAAAGATAAATATGGACATTTATCTTTTTAACAAAGATAGAAACACCAAGAAAGATAAAATGACAAACATAGGATATATTAGTAGCATACGATTTTGCCCGAGTATATTGTTGATATCCTTCCCTGCCAGCACATGCAGATTTATCTCATGAATTTCAATTTAAAGATTTTATTTGAGAGAGAGAGTGTGAAAGAGAGCATGAGATGGGAGAAGGTCAGAGGGAGAAGCAGACTCCCCATGGAGCTGTGAGCCTGATGTGGGACTCAATCCCAGGACTCCAGGATCATGACATGAGCCAAAGGAAGTTGCTTAACCAACTGGGCCACCCAGGTGCCCCTATCTTATTATCCTTAATATACATACTGTAATCTATGCCAGGGATTGGCAGCCTTCAGGCCCAGGGGCCAAATCAGCATGTCTCTGTTTTTGCAAATAAAGTTTTATTGGAACACAGTCATGCTCATTATTTTATGGATCATCTTTTTGGCCACTTTTTTGTTTTTTCATTAAGATTTGATTTATTTATTTGTTTTAGAGAAAGAGAGAGAGAGAGAGAGAGAGAGAATGCATGAGTCCACACAAGGGAGGGGCAGAGTGAGAGAGAGAATCCTAAGCAGACTCCATGCCAATCACAGACCCCGATGTGGGGCTAGATCCCACCATCCCAAGATCATGACCTGAGTTGAAACCAAGAGTCAGAGGCTTAACCAACTGAGCTACCCAAAGGCGCCCATCATTGTGGCTGCTTTCCTGATGTAAGAGCAGAGTCAAGTAATCATGGCAGAGATCATATAGCATGAAACCCCTAAAATATGACTATTTAGCTCTTTACAGAAAAAGTTTGCTGATTTCTGGTATATTAGGTAGGCATTAGAAAAAATGTCATTTTTTCCATATGATAGACACTTAAGTCACCCAACTGTTTTGTCACAAATAAAATGGGAACAAATGTTTGGATACATACATCCATACCCTTATGTGTGAGGAGAATCTTCTAGAAGTGGATTTGCTGTATGAAGAGATTATCGTTAAGGTTTGTTTTGTTTTGTTTTGTTTTTGGGAAAGAATCCTGGTAGCAGTGTGTAGGGGAGTCTGAGTAAGGAATCTTAGGACAAATGGATCAATTAGGAGGCTGTTCTTATCATCCAGGCCAGAGATGAGGAAAGTCCGAAGGTGAGAATGGGCAGAAGTGTTAGAACTGAAGCAAGAAATACCAAGAAGGCCACACTGGATAAAGTCAAGGTCGAAGGGGTGTTGTAAGTGCTTCTGGGTTTAAAATGCTCCTGAAATCACAAGGTGCGTAACTCACCCCCCAGAAGAAGAATAAACAACAAGAGAAATGTGAAGTTAAGGCAACATATTTCCCTGAACATCACTTTTATGACACAGCCATGTGAAACTCACACATGCACTTTCATTTTGTGACAAGCAAGATCATGAACTAAGATTTCTAATTCTTTGTATTACCAAAGTCAGCTATTTAAACCCAACAGTTCCTTGTGTGGCCATCTAAAGCCTTCTGTCTTTCCACCTTCCTGCGCATTGTGAGCCTTCCCTCAGGTCCCCTAGGCAGCCATCTTCATTACAATGCTTTCCTTCATGCACGGAAAGGTGGGTAACACACTCCTGAGGCTAACATCCCTGAGTCCCTCAAATTGAGATTACTGAGATGTTTATTCAGGTGCCTTTTTCTGCATCACATTTTCATAGGAAATCACGTGTTTCCTGTGTATATCCTCATACCACAAGTTAAACATATTTTCGTATTTTGTTAAAATTATTTCTTTCACTTGATGGCCATTTTTCACAAAGAATTAAATTTTCTATGCCATAGGCATTACTGATTACACTCAGATCACCAGAGGACTACAAAGTCATATGGATACAGAGAGACACTGGTACTGTCTAGGTTCACCCACGGCCTTTGGAACCATTCGGATCTAGGTGCCACGAAATTTCATTGAATCTGAGAGGAACCACATGAGGGCAAAATAAAAATTACTAAATCCGAAAATGCCATGGGGGTCAGCTGTACCCTCCAAGCATGTTCAACATGTTTTAATACAGAGCTTTTGTGACTATTGATGAGGGAGCAGGAGGCTGGCTGAGGACAAAGTAAAAGCTGGCGCCTTGCACCCCCTCTTCACCTGCTCCCCTCCATATGTGTAGCATTCCTCAGGCACCCCTGATTGCCATAAAACGATAAATAGTTAACTTGCAGGGATCGCAATCCTGCAGAACAGGAATCTCCCTTGCTCTACAGATGTCCTAGAGACCTAAACAGGAAGGGAGGTTACCTTATCAATAGCACAAATTTCCAGAGGCAAATAACTCTCGGTTCCTGAAGCCCTAATGTCCCCCTCCCACCATAAACTGGAGGAGACTGAGGTAGAAGGGAATGTAAATGATAGCCGGATCATAATACCCCACCAAGAATCTCCCAACTATCTTGACGTTAATGCCTGACCTAAAGACGATACCGATCAAGCCATAAGGGCAAGGACTCCACCCCGGCACCTTGTAGGCCCTCCCTAACATGTGAGAACTCTGTTGAAGCCTCCCATCCCTTCACCACCTCCCCCCAACTGCAAGGTATATAACATGCCCACCCTCACAACCCGGGACAGCAGCTCTTCCTGCCCACGGGTCCTGTCCCCGTGCTTTAATAAACCACCATTTTGCACCAACGATGTCTTAAGAATTCTTTCTTTAGTCGTCGGCTCCGAACCTCCTCACTCCACCGAACCTGACTTAGGTTCAAGAACTTCATCATCAACTATTAAACCAGAATGCTCTAAAATCCAAAAACCACTTTATTATTTTTTTTTAATTTTTTTTAATCAAAAAACACTTTAAAAATGAGTTGATACTGGGATGCCTAGGCGGCTCAGTCATTTAGCATCTGTCTTTGGCTCAGGTCATGATCCCAGGAATCTGGGATCGAGCCCTGCCTTGGGCTCCCTGCCTGGTGGGGAGCCTGCTTCTCCCTCTACCACTCCCCGTTCTTGTGTTCCCTCTCTCGCTGTGTCTCTCTGTCAAATAAATGAATAAAATCTTAAAAAAAAAATGAGGTGATAGATACCACATTTGTGGTTTGTTTGCTGTTTATCATGGCAATTTTTAAGAGAAAAGGAGGTGCCATAAGAGACAGAATCTGATCAAAAGAAAGCTAAATGTCCAAAAGAATAGGTAAACTGAAAACAAATGATTCTAGATCCTGAGGAGGAAAAAGTGATGGAATGACGGAGTGATCTAGAAAGAGAAGAGCTACAGCAGCAAAGCTGACAGCAAAATTTCATGATTCCTCTTGGAACACGGGGTTTATACAAATGTTCTACATACTGAATAGGTCAGCAATCATACAACCAGACTTTCCATTTGAAAGCAAAGATCCTGTGGCTGTCTCTGTCTGGGAGAACCAGATTTCTTAGCTCTGGCTGACAAAAGAGCGACATAGATGCATTTGCTTGAGACTTCTGAGATCAGATCCAGGGAAATAGGGGCTAGGACAAACAAAGCCCCCCCCCCCACCCTTTTTAAAAGATTTTATTTATTTATTTGTCAGAGATCACAAGCAGGCAGAGAGGCAGGCAGAGGGAGAGGAGGAAGCAGGCTCTCCACTGAGCAGAGAGCCCTATGCGGGGCTCGATCCCAAGGACCCGAAGGCAGAGGCTTTAACCCACTGAGCCACCCAGGTGCCCCAACAAAGCCCTTTCTAATGGCCACCCAAGGGTGCCACATGCAGGTGGTAATGCAGAGTGCCCTTTGCTACCGACTGCCCCAGATCTCCCCCTCTGGAATGATCCAAGTCCTCACCACCCCCCCCGCCCCCCCATAAAATAGCTGAATTGAAGAAGAAATTCAGAACACTGATGTGTAAAATCATGCAGGACACGTTCTGGGGAGAAAAAAAAAAATCACTGATGTTCTGGCCTGGCCCCCATGGAGAAGTCGGGAAAGGCCAAAGTTCTAATGCAGGAAAATGTTCAATCTGGAAAATGTTCTGACCCTAAACAAGCAATTTCCACAAGATCTAAGTATTTCACTAAAGGAAGCATCAGATACAGGAAAAAAGCAAGAATTCAATACTAACAAAAGCTTAGAACAGTTACCCCTCTATTTCTCACTGCATGTTTTTTTATTTTTATTTTATTTATTTATTTTTTAAGATTTTATTTATTTATTTGACAGACAGAGATCACAAGCAGGCAGAGAGAATGAGGAGGAAGCAGGCTTCTTGCTGGGCAGAGATCCCGATGCGGGGCTCGATCCCAGGACCCTGAGATCATGACCTGAGCCGAAGGCAGAGGCTTTAACCCACTAAGCCACCCAGTCGCCCCCGTTTTTTTATCTTTAAACCTACATTTATAATTCATTTCATCCTGCCCTGCAGTGGATTTTTTACATGTATTTTCACCAGGCTGAGCTCTCCTTGAAGGCACAATTCCCACTTTAATCATCCTTGTCTCCCCCTCATGCCCCTCCATCCTTTCCCAACTCCAGTAACCACGAGGCATCGTAACGGTCATATAATTTTACCCCCTTCTGACTGCTGCCAAGTCTTTGTTTCAGTATTTTCCAGAAAAGGCATTCCCTTGAAACAACCTGATGGAAAGCAATACTTTGAAAGTGAACGCTGATCCTGAGGTATGCTTTATGAGAAAAAAATTTCTGCAGCCAAACAGATTTGAAAGATGGGATATATGCTCTTCTCCTCTCAGTTCCCAATGTACATGAGCAAGTTCAAGGCTCCAAGAAGACCTGTAAGAAGATCAGTTCAGTCCTGCTTAGCCCCGTCTTCCCTGTTTTGCTAAGAGTACATTTTTTGTTTTAATCATATCTATAGAAATACTTTGGAAATACTGCACTCTAGAACTTTGCTACTTGTGGTGAGTGTGCTAAGTGTGGTCCCCATGGTCACCAGCACAGACATCACCATGGAGCCTGTCAGAAACACCCCCAGTGATTCACATACATTAGTGTTGGTAAACACTATGGAACACACCTAAGGAAGCTCTGATGTCCTGGAAAGGGCGTTAGCCTGGGAACCAGATAGATCCATCTGATTGCATCAATTACAAATCACTTGCTCTCCTGCAAAAAACTACACATCTTGTGTGGTCATGGCAAACGTAATACATAAATCACCTAGCCCATGATAATCAATAAATAATAGGAATTAATAGTATTCCTGCTCAACAAATGTCAAGCAAAACCACAAATAACATTAAGCGTTTACTGTAGCCTAAAGTTGAAGAGGGTAATGTTTGAAACTCCTCTCTTTGCAGTATTGGTAGTCTACATTGACTTATGATGCAGCATTGGTAGTCTACATTGACCTTGGTTATTCATCGTGGGTTTCAGTAACCCTTGGTGAGACTGTGTGCTGTGACACATGTATTTTTTTCCCTCTGGTTTTCTCTGCATTTTATTTTCTCTGTAGGACAACATGACTATTTGGTGATAAGCTCTCAGAATTCCAGTTATTTATACAAGCCTTTTCTTCTTACTTCCTCTCTCCCATTTCTGGCATCGCTTTTTGTTAAGAAAATACTCATTTTATTCAGTTTACTGCATCACTAGTTTGATTCGACCCCTTCCAATTTGACCATATAAATGCATACCGGATATACTCCCTGCTTGAGGGTCATTCTACCACGTTTCATACAGCCTTATACCAAATAAAGTGGGTGAAAGTCAGAAGCTGGGCTCTTCCCCACAAAGCCACTTTTGGTAAGAAACCTTCAATTTTTATGACCACCTTGACACCCGTGACACCAAGATTAAACTGCTGGTCTTTTATCCTCAAAATGTGTCTTCCGTTTATTCCTGTCAAATGCCAGATTGTCAAAATAAAGTCTGCATAGGCTTCTACTGTCTGTTGCTATAAACAGTTAGCATCACAAACATCATAACTAGAAAATAATAAATCATTAACCGCACTTGACCCTGAACAGGACCTATTGCCATAGGGATGCCGACTTAAACAAACAGCCAGTGAGGCCCAGGGGCCAGTGGCAAAGGGACCTTTGGGTTTCCTGGGAGGCAATGGAAAGCAATGAGGAGGACAGAGATGGATTCCCAGGCTTCGTGAATAGAGAGAGACCTATAAAGAGGTTTGCTTGCTTCCACTGTGAAAGACCAACATCTCTCCAGAGAAACCAGGACAGAACAGTGGCGACAACACTAGTACCTTCCAGAACATTCCGAGTGAGGCACCCTGTGTGTGATACAGTACCCTCATCTCTAGAATGAGGGAATAAAATGATCTCCGGGTCTCTTCCATTTCCAGACTGTTATAAGTTTATGTTTCCAGACAGACCTAGGAATTCCCCCCCCCCCCCGCCAACCCCGGAATTTTCCGAGCTGCAGAGCATGGTAAAAATGACAGAAAAGGCTTTCTAGGGTCATATAATTTCACACCAGTGGTGGTCAGTCAACTGAATGACCAAATTCCTTCACATGATCGTACTTGTTATCCCACAAAAGGCAATTTTAGGCTCACGGGACAAGACTTTTGAATAGTAACTATGTGGAGTATGTCTTTACCTGTTCGGGATTTGTCAAGCCAGGAGATAAATATGAGAAGTGGCTACAGAACAGCCTCTCTTTGCCAAAAATATTCTATTGAGTTAACAAAGCCTAATTTATCAACCTATTATGCTGTCGTCAGACACTCCCAAGCCAGCAAAATTCTCTTCGGTGAAGAAAAACTGCAGGCACACAGGACAGGAAAGGACTCTGAGAAGTGGGGTTCCCACAGCAGCTGCACGAAAACCCTCGGATCCAGAACGTATTCCACTGACCCATCTGTCCCAGACCCGTCTCATGTCCGATCCACACCTCGGAGCAGCTGATCTGCTCCGAGGACTCCCAGAGAAAGCATCCACCTTGGGTGGACACTCACTCGCGGTCCATCTACCAAACAGCCTCTGTGCTAATTCCCTCCTCTTTCCCTTCTGTTCTCACGGACAGTCTTCTGCTTACAAAGCATAATTCTTCCAAGTCCACATCAATTTCATTATCCTTTTTTGGGTCCAAATCTTCAACATGAAATTCAAGGGACCCTGTCATTAACTTAACATTCTTTTTGTTTGTTTGTTTTGGCTTTTGTTTGTTTTTCAAGATTTATTGATTTATTATTTGAGAGAGCATGAGCACATGTGGTGTGGGGAGGAGCAAAGGGTGAGGGAGAGAGAGAATCTCAAAGCAGACTCTGTGCTGAGCGTGGAGCTGACTGTGGGACTTGATCTCACGACCTGAGATTGTGACCTGAGCTGAAATCAAGTCAGATGCTTAACGGACTGAGCCACCTGCGTACTCCAACTTATCATTTCTAAAGAGGAATATAAAACAACCTAAAAATAAATAAGTGATTGGAGGTGGCAGAGTCACTTAAATCACTGACCCATGCACAATAGGGAAGCAGTTGGCAGCACTGTAAGCTTATAATATTAATGCTCAACTTACCCCCAAGAAGAAAGCTCATGGAAGACAAACGTTTTGGGTTTCTTAGTGTCACAATCTGGAAAATAACTAATACATTTTCTTTTCCCCTGAATACTGAAGGAATTCATGGGAATTCCTAAGAGTACTTTTTCAGGAGGGTCCAATCTCCAGGCCACAGAAAATAATATTTACCATCTTCCATTTCATAGCACATTGGTGCTTTCAAAATATTACACCATATTTATTTGGGATTACTGTTCATTTGACACAGTACTGTACAGATTACTATTTCTGTCTAGACTATGCTGCTTAGCCACCTGACTTAAAATGGGGTTCATGTCTTCAAAATCACTCAATTTTAGGGATCACTCAATTTCAGCTCAGGTCATGATCTCAGGGTTGTGAGATCGAGCCCCGCATTGGACTCCACACTCAGTAAGGAGTCTGCTTGAGATTCTTTCCCTCTGCCCTACCCCCAACACTCTCTTTCAGATAACTAAATAAATCCTTATAAAAAGTTTTTTAAAAAACTACTCAATTTTGTCATCTGTACAATGGAAATAATATTTCACAAATTCACTGTGAGGTTTAGATATTATATTTATGATATACTGAAAAGTTAAAAAAGCTATTTGAATGCTAGACACTCTTTTGCATGCCTGGAAGAGGTCAGTGCAGCCCCCACTTAAATGCTAGTCAATGTTCATAATAGTGTGTCATGTTTCTCACTTACTGTCTCCCAACGCTAAGGCTAGTGCTTTGGTTTCAGTTATAGGCAGTGGTTGTTCCTTTTTGTTTGCATGTTTTCTTTGTTACAGGAAGCTAATTTGCTGTACATGCACCTTGTTCTTGCATAAAAATAAAAGAGCAAAAGGGAAAAAGGGAAAAATGGGTTCCATTTGCAACAATTTAATAGCTTTCATCTTAAAACCCTATATTTGCTAATGCTATCAAAAACAGACCTCAAAAACTGCCACAGGATTTTATAAGGGTTGTACAATTATGACTGTATAAGGATAATTATCTTTGCCACTTTTACAAAGCATCTTATAACAACAGGAAATTTCATTTTTGACACATTTTCAGCTTGTGATTCACTATAGCTTCTACAATCTTACGTGGTTCCAACCATCTATATCATGGCAGGTGGCTTAATTTCTTTCTAAAATTTAATACCTTGTAGTTTCACTTAATTTTACTTACTTTGTGATTGCTCATCTTACTTGCCAAGGATAGAATTAACCCTAATCTTATATTTTGAGATTACGATTCCCTTTGGATTTGGAATCCTCTACAAATTTAATGAATGTGCTTATTATACCCTCCTTCCTGTCACTCGTGAAATTATGCAGAAAGACTGAGGGGGAGAAAGCTGAGCAAAGGCAACTATTGAAAAATGTATTTCATTTTCCTGCAATGTTAGACAGAGGCTCAAATTCTCCCACATTAATTAATGAGGACATATGACAAATGCCTTCATTCATTCCATTGACCTTTATGATGCACCGGGTGCGCACTACACATTTTGTGATGTGCAGTGGGGACTTTGAAAAGGGTGTGTCATGGATTCTGCTCTCAAGGGGCTTGCAATTTATTGAGAGGTAACTTGTAAGCCTCAAGGAATAATACAAAATAAAACAGAGACATGCCATAATGCTAGGTAAAGTGAAAAGCTGAAAAACTGGAGATGAAGTCATAAACACTTCTCTTGGGGAGAAAAGAAATCCACAGACTCTCATTTGGGACATGATGGCTGAACTAGGATTTGAGGAGCTGCAAAGAGAGGGAGAGTTCTGGAGTTCTGTTGGGTGTGACTGCCCACTGCGTGTGCAGAAGGAAACGACCCGAGGTTGGGAGATGGACCCAAGAAAGGAGTATCAAAGCAATCTTCAGAATACACAGGCTGGGGAGAATTTGTATTTCACCCATCTGGAGTGGAAAGGTCTCCTGACACGTGGGACATCTGGCAAAGCACTCCGAAGGCACCACTGCAGGAGTAAGGCCACAGTAACTTTAGACCAGAGACTTCAGGGAGTCTCCTAAAAATGTTAAACAGAAGTATCAAAGAGCTTGAAGTGTTTCCAACTTAAATGCATCCCAGAACAAAGATAAAAATTTTATTTTATTTTATTTTATTTTTTTTTTAAAAGATTTTATTTATTTATTTGACAGAGAGAGATCACAAGTAGGCAGAGAGGCAGGCAGAGAGAGAGAGAGGAGGAAACAGGCTCCCCGCCGAGCAGAGAGCCCGATGTGGGACTCGATCCCAGGACCCTGAGATCATGACCCGAGCCGAAGGCAGCGGCTTAACCCACTGAGCCACCCAGGCGCCCAAGATAAAACATTTTAGAGGGATACAAAGTAACAGTAACCCATAGAATAAAATTCACAATGTCTGGCATCAAATCTAAAAGTCCTGAGACATGCAAACAAACAGAAATGTGCGATCTCTAATGAAGAGAGAATCAATAGAAATGAGTCTGGATGTGAAATTGATGGCATCATTAGTAGATAAGGACATTGAAGGAGCTTACACACACACACACACATACAGTGTTGAGAGAGTCAACTAGGAGGATGGTAACAGGATCATACAAGACGTAAGAAGAACCAAATCAGAGATGCTTGGGTAGTTCATGGACTTGGACCATGATTCCAAAGTCTTGGGATCGAATCCTGTATCAGTCTCTTTGGACGTCAGGTGGCCCGCTTCTCCCTCCGTCTGCTGCACTTTCTCTCTCTTAAATGGATAAATAAAATCTTAAAAAAAAAATAAAAATCAAGGGGCGTCTGGGTGACTCAGTGGGTTAAGCCTCTGCCTTCAGCTCAGATCATGATCTCGGGGTCCTGGGATCAAGCCCCACATCAGGCTCTCTGCTCAGCGGGGAGCCTGCTTCCTCCTCTCTCTCTGTCTTCTTCTCTGCCTACTTGTAATCTCTCTCTAATAAAACTAAAGTAAAAAAAAAAAAAGACTCAAATCAAACTCCTGTGGGAAAAATATACAGTGTCTGATATTTAAAAAAAGAAAAAAGAATGGAGCTTCAGTGAGAAGTGGGACATCAGATGACCAAATGAATGGGAATGAGATTTCCCTAAAAGGGGACAGAATGGGGAGGAAGGGGGGTAGACAAAATGAAGAAATACTGACAGAAAAATTTCCAAATCTGATGAAAACTATACACCCACAGATTCATGAACCTCTAAAAATGCCCAAGAGAAGAAATAGGAAAAAAAAATTCACCAGGGGACATCATAATCAAATTGCTTCAAACCAGGGATAAAGAGAAAATCCTAAAAGCACCTGGAGAAAAACACCAATAATGTGGAGCAGAAAAGGTTAAAAAAAAAAAAATATATATATATATATATACACATACATGTATGTGTGTGTGTGTGTATATGACTGCAGACCCTGGTCCGAGTCAATGCAAACCACAAGCAAAAAGAGCAACCCCTTCTGAGAGAAAAACCAGCCATCCACCTGGAACTTAGAGGACAGCTCAAACACAAGGGTGACAGAAGAAGAGATGGAGTTCACTAATGTAAAAAGGTATGCTGGCGAGAAGAGGTGCTGTGAAATCAGGGAGCATACCAGAAAGGTACCAGGGTGGTTCACGGAAGGGCAGAGTGGCCAAGAGGGTGGAAAGACAGGTGAAAACAGACTGAAGGGCCCCTTGACTTTCACGCTAAAATAAACGATTTTTTTAAAGCCCAGTCGGCACATCTGTGTAAATCTTATATTTTTATTTATTTCTTTTTAAATATTTTATTTATTTATTTGATAGATCACAAGTAGGCAGAGAGAGAGGAAAGCAGGCTCCCTGCTGAGCAGAGAGCCTGATGTGGGGCTCGATCCAAGACCCTGAGATCATGACCTGAGCCAAAGGCAGAGGCTTAACCCACTGATCCACCCGGACACCCCATGGAAATTTTAAAATGGGATGATATGCTGCTGCCCTGTATTTTAGAAACCCTGTCCTGATTAAAGACTGCAGAACCAACTGGTGTGCCAAATTTTGGTGTGTGTGCGTGTGTGCATGTATGTGCATGTGTGTATATATGTAAAATTATATATTATATAACAATATATTACAGAAAAACTATAATTATTGATAATATGACCATTAAATATAAATAGATCCACAGATAATAAAAGGCACATCTTAGAAGCTGGTTACAAATTATTCCATGAGGCCTACGTAAAAAAATTGACATGCTTACTCCTTCCTCAGCTAAGTACTCAAAATTGGGTTGTAAGGAAAGAGCACGAGGCCGGCACTCATTTCCCCTGTGACTTCCTGCCCGTGTGAAAACACAACACATGGCACAGCCACACCCATGTGCCCATTTCAAAATCTCCTAATTTTATAGTTTCTTTCAAAACAGATTGAGAGTAACAATATGATTACTGTTGCTGCTTTTATGCACAAACTGCCGACCAAATTTAGGGATCTGAAAAGACACGGTCAGTGTTGTTCCATCTTGAATGATAAAAAGGTTGGAAAATGGGGTAGTTTCTGTAATCTCTCGTTTTGTGGTTACATGGCCATTTTTTATTCAGCATACTGAAGGCCCCTCATTTTATTTACTTATTATTATTATTTTTTGCTTATACTTCCTTTCTTAAAGTATGACTGGTACCCATCCATAGCCTTGCTTCCTCTTTGATAAACTGATACAAAACAAAAGCCCAGGTAATAGTGAAGAGATGATATATTAAAAAGCTTGTTACTGAGTTAACATTCAGCCCAAACTCTGTTTGCATGCATTTTAAAGTATGAGTTTCCTTACTGCTGACGTCCACAAGCCTTCTGGACCCTCTTAAGTGAACCATGGAGTTAGGAGGAAAATGCCCACCCCTGCTTTTATGATTTGGGTATGGAGCCATTTATAAATCTGAATGCTCAACCACAGACACGGAGGGGAACCTACAAGTTCAAGCACCAAGGACCTGATTAGAAGACAGTTTGTACAGCTCATTCCCCAATCCCTTCCAAAAGATGCTTCAAGCTTTGAGTTTCCTGAGAGGAGGCCTTCTACAGACAGCTGTGTGAGAACTGGGGATCGCATTCACCAAGTCCAAATTCTGCTATGTGAATATTTATAAAACAAAGTTGTCTGCTTCTGAGATTCACCTGTAACGGCAATAATTTACCAAAACCACAATAGTGTCTATAATATAAGAATTTTCCTGGGCGCCTGGGTGACTCAGTCATTAGGCGGCTGCCTTCGGCTCCAGTCATGATCCCAGGGTCCTGGGATGGAGGCTCACATCGGGCTCCCTGCTTGGCAGGAAGTCTGCTTCTCCCTCTCCCACTCCCCCTGCTTGTGTTCCCTCTATCTCTGTGTCTTTCTGTCAAATAAATAAATAAATAAAATCTTAAAAAAAAAAAAAAAGTTTTCCTAACAGGGGAAGAAGAAAACCAAAACCAGTATTATTATAAAATATAATCTTCCCTTTGAACCAGTTATATTCCAAAGGGCTTTGGATAGATAAGCCAATTTAAAAAAAATTGAAACATTTAACAATTTTAGTTATTTGAATCTTGTGAGGCATGAAGATAACTCTTAGAATGTCGGGTAAATATAGAATCATTTACATGTATGTTTTTATGTGTTCATGTTCCAGTAAGCCCTTGCCAACCATTTTCCACCTTGGTTGCTGGGATCGGAAGATACCCTCCACTGACTCAGCATTCATTCGCCAAGAGATACTATGTAGGGCCGAGAGCTCGATACTACAAGGGGAGACAGAGGGGAACAAAATATATGTCCTGACTACCACTTAAGACACAATGGTTAAAAATGTCAGATGCAGAAGGTTCTTTCCTAATGACAATTTTGAGACATTTATTTAAAGTTTCAAGAGCTATAGTCCTTGAAAAGAATTATCTAAGGTCAAGGCAAGCTTTTCCTTATCCCCAATCTACCCTCAACTGGGGTCTTCAATTTGGATATTTGATTCTCTTTCTGAAAAAAATCTAGGTAGCTAGCTAAATTTCTACATTCCTGTTTGGATTTGAGAGGGCAGATGTCAGAGGCTGAGATTACATTGGTGACAGGCAACAGAGAGTACTCCTCTGCAATGTGTTAGCCTTGACTAGAATAATGGTCAGTGTGACTAGGCTGTGCCCGGCCTTCGTGCCAAGTTCAGAAGAGTTGCATTAGATATTCAGCATTACCAACCACCTCCAATAATTGCAATTTATGCACCAAACTGCTAAGATCTGTTACTGTTTTGTTGGGCAGTGCTGGGAATTATTTAATTCTACTAATTAACTTGGATTTCTTAACTGCACATAAGATGTTTGCAGTTGACTGACTGCTTCTGACCCAAGAGTAATTCAGGAAGAGTGAGTGGCACTTAAACATTTTCATTTCACCAGGATTAAGTGCTTAAGTCCCTGCTGCCTTTATTAAGGTACCTGCCTCCCTTTCTCTTTCATGAGATGGGCAAACAGAATGCATTAGCATTCAACATTCAATGACCAAATGTTTACTGAGCTTTAAGGTAAGAAAAGTGAAGGATTAAAATGGATTGCTTATATTGAACTCCTATTTTACACACCCCCTGGCAAGTACTTAAAAAATGACTTTCACATCTATCATCCAGAAATTCTTTTTTTTTTTTTAAAGATTTTATTTGTTGGGACCCCTGGGTGGCTCAGTTGGTTGGACGACTGCCTTCAGCTCAGGTCATGGTCCCGGAGTCCTGGGATCGAGTCCCACATCGGGCTCCCAGCTCCACGGGGAGTCTGCTTCGCTCTCTGACCTTCTCCTCGCTCATGCTCTCTCTCACTGTCTCTCTCTCAAATAAATAAATAAAATCTTAAAAAAAAAAGATTTTATTTGTTTTAGAGAGAGAGGGCAAGAAAGCATGAGCTAGCAGGGGGAGGTGCAGAGGGGGAGGCAAAGAGAATAAGAAACAGACTCCGTATGAGCGCAGAGCCCATGTGGGACTCAACCCCATAACTGAGAGATCAAAGCTGGAGCCAAAACCAAGTCAGACACTTAACCAGTGGAGCCACCCAGGTGACCGACCCCCAATCCAAACATTCTTTTTTTTTTTAAAGATTTTATTTATTTATTTGACAGAGAGAAATCACAAGTAGATGGAGAGGCAGGCAGAGAGAGAGAGAGAGAGGAAGGCAGGCTCCTTGCCGAGCAGAGAGCCCAACGCGGGACTCGATCCCAGGACCCTGAGATCATGACCTGAGCCGAAGGCAGCGGCTTAACCCACTGAGCCACCCAGGCGCCCCGAATCCAAACATTCTTAATCAGGATGTCTTCCCTATGGTTATTTTAAAATAGAGTGTCAATATTGAATGCTGACATATAGACTCATTCATTAGTAAAGAGAAGTTAGGATGCGTGAAAAGCTGATTTTCAGTGCCTCACTCCTTGAGCGAACAATCAAAGAAAGTCTGGGATAAATATGAATTTGAAACTATTTCATGGATAAGGGAGATCAATTAAAAATTGCAACAATATTCATTTTTGTCCTCAAAAGCCTTCAGCACCTTTGTCTTGAAACTCTCAAAATCCTTCACAAATACTATGCACGACATGGTCATGTGAAAGAAAATGGTGTTTTATTTTCAAGAGAGAAACAGGAGGGTTTAGCAAGGCATGTGGTCTATTTAAATAGACGGTTTACATTGACAATACACTCTGACGATTACAAGTCACTTGTCCAGTGCTTAAAAATGCAGATAAGGGGTGCCTGGGTGGCTCAGGAGGTTAAAGCCTCTGCCTTTGGCTCAGGTCATGATCCCAGGGTCTGGGGATCAAGCCCCACGTCAGACTCTCTGCTCAGCAGGGAGCCTGCTTCCTCCTCTCTCTCTGCCTGCCTCTGCTTACTTGTGATTTCTGTCAAATAAATAAAATCTTAAAAAAAAAAAGTCTATTTTGACAGAACGTCAGAAATCCATCCAATTTCCTCCATCGTAGTCTCTAAGATACTCTAAATAGCTAGACTTGCCTTCACAACACCACCATCAAGGAAACCCTCACCAAGTTGTAAACTCCAATTAATTATTATCTGACATTTGCCAGAAGGACAGAGGTGACTGGGTATTATTCAAAACTTAACTTCTTAAAAGTGCATATTTTCATAACACCATTAAGAAAGATTTCCAAAACTGTGCCAGAAAAATGACCTATTTAGATATCAATTGGGCCAAAGGGTATAATTGTGTTACCTGAAGCAGCATGACAACTGTATTGTCGTGTGTAAATACATGCTGATACTAGTTTGGTTTTGTTCTCCCTGCCATCATAGTACGCTGCAGAACTCATAAAATATCTTCATTTATGTATCATTTCTATTAGCTTGTTGATTTACATTGTAACGATGTTACTCACTTCTTTGGCAGAGAGAGAGCGCTCCCAAGCAGGCTGAGCGACAGGGCGAGGCAGAGGGAGAAGACGACGCTCATTCCCTGAGCAGGGAGCTTGACTCTGGCTGGATCCCAGGGCCTGGACCTGAGGCGAGGGCAACTGCTTAAGCGAGTGAGAAACCCAGGTGCCCCAGGTAGAAACTGTTGTAAAGAAATCATGTTATAGGGCGCTTGGGTGGCTCAGTGGGTTAAGCCGCTGCCTTCGGCTCAGGTCATTATCTCGGGGTCTTGGGATTGAGTCCCGCATTGGGCTCTCTGCTCAGCAAGGAGCCTGCTTCCCTCTGTCTCCCTTTCTGCCTGCCTCTCTGTCTGCTTGTGATCTCTGTCAAATAAAAAAATAAAATCTTAAAAAAAAAAAAGAAATCATGTTATATTTGCTGCCTGTAAATGCCTATATCCCCTGGGTTGTTGTCAAGGAGTGAAGTCACTTTCCAAGAGACCACACGGCAGTGGCCAGGCCCGCAGGGACTTAAGATGGATGTGCCCCCTGCATGCCAAGCTCCCGGGAGTGCACACACAAGGGGTGAAGCCAGCAGAGAGGTTTGGGGTCCAAATACTCCAGGGTGCACAGACTGACCTCCACAGCAGGGTCCTACCAGCTGTCAGCTGCGTCATCCTCTGTGTCCACGCAGTGACACCACATGGGTGTGCCATGTATGCAGGCCCCGGAGGTGCCATCCACAAAGGGCGACCCTGCCTGCAGATAGGGAATGGAGGATGGGGAGCAGGCAAGAGGGAGGTCTGTGAACTAAGGGCCTATGAAATCGGATGCGCACGGAGAATCCAGGGTTTTCAAAGGGTATCTCTTTGTCCCCTGCAGAAAGGGCACCCTGAGATCCACATTAATGCAGCTCACTGAAAAATGACAGACGTATGTTTGTATCCTTACCTCGTGGCTCAGGCAGTCTGCCCCACAGACAATACTAGGAACCCTTGGCTCCAAGGGGCTCCTGGAAGGCACACAGGGCCTTCCTAGGGAGGGGAGCCCTGCAGGAAGCCCTTTAGATATTTTCCTATTTTTTAAATTACTTATCTATTTTCTATCTTTTCAGCGAAGCAGTATTCATTGTTTTTGCACCACACCCAGTACTTCATGCAATACATGCCCTCCTTAATACCCACCACCTGGCTCCCCCAACCTCCCAAACCCGACCTCTTCAAAACTCTCAGGTTGTTTTTCAGAGTCCATAGTCTCTCATGGTTCACCTCCCCTTCCAATGTCCCTCAACCACTTCTCCTCTCCATCTCCCCATGTCCTCCATGTTACTTGTTATGCTCCACAAAGAAGTGAAACCTTATGGTAATTGACTCTCTCTGCTTGACTTATTTCACTCAGCATAATCTCTTCCACTACTGTCCATGTTGCCACATAAGTTGGGTATTCATCCTTTCTGATGGAGGCATCCTACTCCATAGCGTATATGGACCATGGCCGAGAACTTCAAGATCAAGTTTATGCTGGTGTCTCGAACTTTATTTCATACCATTGCTCACTGTGCTTGTCGTGACAGAAACACACTAGCCATCTTGCTATTGACTGAACGAGTCCAGAGTGCTCCTGACCAAGACATTCCTGCCTCTCTCAGCAATGCTCTTCTACATATCTTTGCTGTCAAGATTATTTATATAATTTAGGTCCCTCCCTTCCAGATACAATCTTGAAGAGACTACCCCTGGCCACTTGGCTGAAACAGTCTACTTATCCCCAATACCCTCTATCACTATCATTTCATCTTCTGCTCTTTAAAACCCTTCACAGCATTTAGCATGACCTGAAATTATAGGATTAATTTATTTGCATCCTTTCTTCCTCTGTGGTCCTTATCTCTACACCTCCCTGCTGAATGTAAGTCCAGCAACATTCTTGACTTTCTTGTTCATTGATGTATATCCTGAGCTTTTAGAAGGGCATTAGTTAAATGCCGGTTAAAAGTAAAAAATTTCCCAAGGGGTGCCTGGGTGGCTCGGTGGGTTAAAGCATCTGCCTTTGGCTCAGGTCATGATCCCAGGGTCCTGGGATCAAACCCGCATCGGGCTCCATGCTCAGCAGGGAGCCTGCTTCCTCCTCTCTCTCTGCCTGCCTCTCTGCCTACTTGTGATCTCTATCTGTCAAATAAATAAAATCTTAAAAAAAAAAGTATAAACTTCCCAGATGCCTATTTTAGGAAGGCCCTGTGTATTTGTATTTTGCCTCATCTGATGCTCACAAATATTGTGACAAAGGTCTTATTATCCAAATTTACAATGAGGAAACAAAGGCTCATAGATATTAAGTGACTCGTCTAAGCCAGTAAGTGGCTTAGCAAGGATTTCTGGGCTAGCAGTAGTAATATTAAAGTGGGCTTCAGAATAAAAAAGTTCTACCATAAATAGAGACATCATCATACCTTTGTACTTGGTTGGAGGAGAAAGCATGGCAGACATTCCTCACCAGTGTGAGAAGTTACCGGCATCCCATCATGTGCCTACATGCCATAAAGAACTCTCCTACCTTGAGAATCTGAAAACCAATAAAACCATATCACTGTTCTCAAGGAGCATATAATCTGACAGACACAAGCATGATGCATCCAACTACCATGTAGCATGAAATCCTACTACAGTAAAACAGGTGCAAAGTGGAGTGAGATTACAGAGGGGAGAAAAGTTCTATTCCTGCTATTAGGGCAGGTTTCACTGATAACATAGTATCATTCATGAGCCTGGGCCAAGAGCATAACCATCCACACTTCTAAAATATGGAGTTAAGGGGCACCAGTTGGTTAAGTGTTTGCATTTGGCTCCGGTCATGATTTCAGGGTCCTGGGATCGAGCCCCATGTCAGGCTCCCTGCTCAATGGGAAGTCTGCTTCTCCCTCTCCCCCTGTGTGTATGTGTTGTCTCTCTCTGTCAAAAGAATAAAAATCTTTTTAAAATGTAGTTAAAGGAGTCAGTGAACACAAAGGAAAGGACTGCTGGGACTATGTTCACATAAAGAGCTACAGTCGTCTTCAGGGAAAATGCTATTTAATAATTCTGAACATAACTCCTGTAGGACGGGGTGTCCAAAATGTTTGATTACTGTTCCATGTAGAAAACCTTTTTCTTTCTTTCTTTCTTTCTTTCTTTCTTTCTTTCTTTTTTTTTTTAAGGAAACCCTTTTTTATAAACAATAAACTTACAATGTCAATTTATATATTAAATTCCATTATTGTTGTTTTTCCTAAGTCACTTTTATTTTTTCAGATGAATATATTTGGCATGTAACATGGTATAACTCTGATAGGGTTATATACTGTAACGATTGCCAATGTAGCTGTATTTATCGTATTACATAATTACAGCACATTAGTGTGTATATCCATTTTACTGTATACTAGATTTCTTCATTCTTCTTTTTATGGATTACAATAAATCTAAGAAGATACCCAAGTATTTTCTTCCCATAACTGAACTGACTGTCTTATACAGTTCATAGCTTTTATACCATCCATTTATAAAATGACCACTGTGGAAAATACAGCAAGAAGAAACAGAGACATATCATTCCCAGGTTATCAAAACAAACAGCTAATCAATGTTCATGTCATACACTAAAAATTGGTTACTAGGAAAAACAAGACTATTTTCCAGAAATGTATAAGGTATTATTGAAAAAACAAAAAACAAAGAATCCCTAAGTAAATGAATACACTATATTCATGGCTTGGACAACTTAATATTACAAAAATATCTCATTTCTCCACAAATTGGCCTATAGATTCAAGACAACCAGAATTAAAATCTTAGCAGATATTTTTGTGGAAACTGATAACTTTACTCTCAGACTTACATAGAAACTTGAATGGCCAAGAATAACCAAAACTACCTTGGAAAACAGAATGGATAAACTCACACTAATTATATAGGCAGAATCTAAGATGACGACCTCCAATGGACCCAACAACATGACATAAACTCCTCTTAAATGGAAGAGACTTAAGTCCCTGTGATTGTGATACATTCTACGGCAAAACAGATTTTGCAAGTATAAATGAGATCCTTTAATCAGTTGACTTTGGTCTAAAAGGGAGATTTACTTGGGTGGGCCTGACCTGATCATGTGAGTCTTTTATTAATTTATCTTAAATATTTTATTTATTTATTTGAGAGAGAGAGAGAGAGAGAAAGAGAGCGCATGAGCACACAAGCAGGGTGAGGGGCAGAGGGAGAAGCAGGCTCCCTGTCGTGCAAGGAGCCCAACATGGGACTTGATCTCAGGACCCCGGGATTATGACCTGAGCCAAAGGCAGACACTTAACCAACTGAGCCACCCAGGTGTCCCACATGTGAGTCTTTTAAGGAACGTAAGATATCAGAGACCCTTCTTCTGACCTCAAAGAAGAAACAAGCTACTGTGACTCCTACGGCTGTCCAGAAATAAATTCTGCCACGTATGTACAGATGGGAACCCAACCAAGCCTTAGATAAGGAGTCCCAAGCAACACCTTGATTGCAGCATTAATGCCTAAGAAACTTAGTTAACCTACTCCTAACTCATTCTCGTCTATACATATGAGCCATATGAGCAGGGAGCCTGATGCTAGGATTGATCCCGGACTCCAAAAGCAGGACCTGAGCCGATGGCCAATAGTTAACCCACTGAGCCACCCAAGAACTCCTGGAGAGACTTTGTGAAACAATCTCGTATAAATAGGAGTTTTCCAGAGTAGCAGATAGGAAAATGAACATTTCAGTCCCCTAGGTGCCTTCAGGAGTATCCTTTTTCTAATGTTCAAAAATGCAAGTAGTTAATGTACAGCGCAGTATTGCATTCTGCAGTACAACTCAGGGACTCATCACTTCTCTCCACCACTCAGAGCTGAGCACAACAAGTGCCTTAATTGCCCATCATCCATCGACCCCTCCCCCACCCCCTTCCCTCCATGACACCCTCAGAGTTCTGTCATGAGCCATCGCCACGGTGACCTGATGACACGCATCCAACGTTCCATTTCAACTGTCACTCTGTGAGCCGAGCCCCTGGCGGTTGGGTGAACAGGACTAACAGTCCCCACGATGGGGAACCTTAACTGCTGTTGTATAGGTATGTGCCTATCGATTTTCTCAATTCTCTTCTCTGGAGCTGGCTGCCTCCCTTTCACAGAGATCGGCTTCTTCTCTTTGGCTTTTCCTCTCCACCCTCTGATTCCCCCTCCCGGTTGGATGCCTGTGTTTGTTCGTTTGTCTGGGTGATTTCATTGGGATTTTGTGGGGAAGCTGCCTTCCTTAAAGCACTTCGATGTTCAGAAAACCGTACTCTTTCTGAATGCCCATTTCGGACACAGTCCTACAGGGACAACACACAAGTCACATGCCACACTGCTGTCCCTGCATCAGGAGAATCTTGGTGCGACCCAGGCACCACATTTGAGGGGAACGAATTGCCGGTCTCCTCTTCCCGATGGACATGACAAAATCGGAGAGGAAAGGTCAGAGGTCGAAATGCAGCTGTTTTCAGAAGGAGAGACACTGGAGGATAGCGGGGTGGTCTCATGGGTTGATGTGCAGGGTTTCCCGGGCCGTCTGCTTGATGCCTGGGAGTGCACGGGAACGGGCTGTGCCACCGGGTGGGTGGACAGAACACACGGCAGCTGCACAGTGGACTGTCTGCTGCTCTCAAAGGTACTGCTGGGCTGGGTTCTCCAGGTCCGGCCTAGGGAGGGAGACAAGAGACTGTCTGCTAAACCTACAGTCTCCAGAGGGGATCAAGAGACCTGAGAGTAGACAGGGGATGCTGGCGAAGAATGAGAGAGCAGGGAGGGACTCACGCCAGCCAGGGTAGCCTCACTTCCATCCAGCCTCCTCAGAGCAGTCCGCACGGCAAGAGCGGGCCACTCAGCATCATCTGTCTCCTTCCTGAAACCAACCACTCCCAGCCCACATGGCCACCTACATGTCCGTTTGTACCATCGACTGCTCCTCGGGACTGGTGAGCTCAAGGCAAGCGAGTTCTCGGCCAGGTCCTATGCGACTGCTGGGAGTTTGAATCAGCTTGGGAGCCAAGCAGAACCCCAGGAGCCTGGGCTTCAACTGGCCTTCAGGACGGCCTTGGGCGACTGGGCTGACCTTGCAGAGAGGTGAGGGAACGTGGCTCAAGCTACTCGTTCCTGGTCCTTCACTAGGGCCCCACTGGGCAGAAACCACCACTTAGTTGATGTCAGGGCACCAAACACAGAGGTGAGTGAGGACTGAGGCTGGTCTCGTGGCCCTCGCTCTCCCCTACAGAAACCCTGGCACAGAGGGATTTGAGACTGTGAGGGCAGCTCTTGGTTCAGGGCTTCAGGACCTTTTAGCAGGCATCGTGGGTTGGTGTCAGGGGCTCGGGGATCTCCGGCCACAGGGAAACGACGACTTTCCTGTCCCAGATCCATCCTTCATCAGGGTGGCAACTCTGGATGGTCCCTTCGGCACCCTATATTTCAGGGCCCTCCACTGTCCTCCACTGTGGCTTCACCCGCAGCCAGCTGTCTAGCTGAGTCCCTAGGCGGTCCCTTCCTCAACACCTGCTGAGCGGCTGGGAAGCATCCAGTCCTCCCCTAGGTCCCAGGCACTCCTTGGACTCAATCACTTGGGACACCGTGGTGACACACTAACGTCTAGGCCGGAGGGCAGGGAAACAGGGCACAGAGGGTTCTGGGGAACACTCTCAGGTAGGTGTAGCTGCTCAGTGGATGTGACCGAGGCTATCATGCGTGCTCACGGCGCTCTGTTGCGTGCTTTTCTGTCCTGTCTCTGCTCCATACAAGCCGTTGCCCACAAAACCTGTGGGTGTAGGAGGGGGCGGAATTCAGAGCACAGCACATGGTGACTCCTTCCTAAGTCCCACCTGGAGGGAGGAATGCCTGCTGGGCAGCTGGCGAGTAGGGGCAGGAGACGGATGGACTAGAAGGAAAGGACTTCCAATCCCCCTGTGGGCTCCTGATGACAAGGTGCCGACACTGTTCTCTATTTCTGTGCGTCTCCCAGAAATCTGTGGGGAGTGTCTCCTGGAGGATGTGGAGACGCCCCCACCCACGCCGCCCACTCCACAACGCCACCGCAAGAAGAGAGTCCGGTTCTCCCTCCACAATGAGGTCTTCACCATTGAGGACCCCGAGGAAGGTACCTTGGGGATTGACTCATTACGGTGATTGGAGACACATTCTGTCATTCATTAGCACAGACATAACCGAAGCTTTTAAAACTGCTGAGACACATTGTCCTCTGATTTCACTGGTAGCCATTTCCCTCTATGCCGTCCGTCCGTCCCCTTTTAAGTCCACAAGTCACGATGAGATCCTCATTCAAACTTGAACCAAGGAGCACAGGAAAAAAGTGTCTACTAGCTGAAGGGATGGATCTTAGGTCTTTCTGGAACACACAGGTCCCTAAAGGTCTCCCCAGGAAACATGGTTCTTAGATGTGTAGGAAGGAAGAGACTATGTTTTTTGCCAGGAACGCTGAACAGAAAAATGGAACAGAATACGACAGGAGGTTTCACGATGTCCCCCTTTCACTTCCGCCCATTAGCCACATCTTACATGGGTGTGCTACGTATCTTAAAAGGAACAGAACGACCTCACCACATTTGGGGAACTCAAGTACCCAGTACATTCCACGTGGTTACCGTTCTACAAATGGGGCCAATGCATTCGGTGATGTCTTCTCATTCTGGAAACAGACAGAAATCTGCGCACTAATGTCTCACACAGCTGGGTTCCCAATAGCCCCAGAGAGGCACTGCCCCCAAATCCATCACGGGAGGAAAGAACACATTCAGTGGCATCCATACACATCATAGAGTGCAATTCAGGCATAAGAAGAAACTAAGGTTTCCAATATTTTACGAAACAGATGGAACCTGGAAACATAACACACATTTTGAAAGCAAGCACACAAGGAAAGAGGTACATTACACAATCCCAGGCTTTGAGGACACTCCAGTAGGGACATTCGTAGACCCAGAAAGTGGAAGGGACAGTGGAGGGAGGAAACGGGGAGGGCTGGTCATGTCGTCACGGGTACACAGGTGCCATGAGATAGGATGGCAACGTTTTCCCCGTAGATGGCAGTGCGGTCTACAAAGTATCACGGATGTCAGCAGTGTCACCGAACGGACATGTACTAACAAATACAACCCGTCCCCAGTACTTAGATTCCATCACCGAAAAACCCAATACTCCAAGGCACGATAGAGGAGCGAGAGGGTCACACAGCAGAGGTGCAGGGGAGACAGCTGAACAGGCCCCATGACCAGCTGAAGAAGTGGCAAGCTGGCTTGGCTGCACAGTGGGCAGGAGGGCTCAGGGGACTGCACCCTGAAACCCAGGGTGCCTTGAGTGTTTCCCAGACAGACGCTGAGAGTTCCCACTGATGACATCCCCTCCGTTAGAAAGCCAAGGCCCCATTTCCCTTTTCCATCCTGCTCCCCTCCTCTGTGTTTCTGTGTACACCACTGCATTCTGTGTACACCACTGTGTACTGCGTCCACCACTGTGTCCACCACTGTTGGCCCACTGGCAAGTCAGGCCTTGCTTGGTCACCCTGCACGTCCATTCCCTCTGGCCCCGCATCTACATCCAGCAGACTTAACTCCCCAAGTCATTCCTGAGTAGCGCAGCCAATGTCCTGACAGCTCCTCTCTGTTCTCCTAGACCCTGTGGAGGACCAGTCCAAGGACCTTCCTAGGAGCTGGACAAAGGAAGGTCCCCCAACTCTCCGTGAGGTAAGCTCGCCTCTCTGATTTCTCAGAGACAGAAATGGTGCTTCCTTGATTTCTTCCATCAGTGGAGTTTGATGAACATCTGGCACTTTATCTCCCAGGGGAAGGGGGCAGCAGTCTCCCCTCGTGGAGGAATGCTGGGTCTGACCTCTTACACACAGTGGACCCAAAAAGGGTGAGGACACAGGACAGCCTCAGTTACAAACTCCATGGGATCAAACACCTTCTTCAGCAGAAAAGGTTTCTCCTTGAAAGAGAACGTTCTGCCTGTTGATCAGAATGGACTTCGGAGATTGAATGATGCTGGCATCATTCAAATGGTCCTCTTGAACTCAGGTGGGAGGACATGGACTCAACCACGGGACCTCATCCAATTAACTGCCTGAAGTCCTCCCCAAACCAAAGAGCTGGCCCAACAGAGGACAGGATGCTGGGATCCTCACTGTGTTTCCTTTTCCCCAATCGCAGGTAGACGCTGGGAGCAAGGACAGCTGTACGTATTTAAGACCATCAGGCTCTGGGAGGAAATCTAGAGTACAAAGAAGCCTGCCCCCTGATTCTGGGTTCCAACAAGGAACGGGGGTTGGGGGATACTGACCGAGACTGTCCGGTGAGGCACGGTCACCACGTCAAACAGGGCCTGGAAGAACTCGTACATAGGGAAGGGGTGATCTGTGTGCACGTGGGATGAAGGCCCTGTGTGCGTGGGTGTGTGCGTGGGTGTGTGTGTGTGTGTGTCCCCATGCATTATGCTTGTGAACAGGATTGTGTGTCTTTCCCAGATCTTTCTCACACTTCCATCACAATCACAGTGTCCCCCTTCCAAAACACTCTCATCACCCTGGCACACTTTACATACTCCTTCCCCTACTCCCCACAGCTGTACCTGGAGGACATTTCCCTCTGATTTCCTGGGACGGGCATGGTGCGGAGATGAAGGGTCCAAACCCTTGACCTCCTACTTGGAAAGCCAAGATTGGAGCTCAGGTTCCAATCTGAAAGTTGCTCTGGCCTACCCACCTGTGTTAGTCCCTGAGCCAGGGCGTCATGATGTACCATGGGTGCTAGCTAGCAAAGGGCCATCAGCATCTGTGCACACAGCCAAATATCTAGATTCTATGATGGTCCCCGACAGGACCCAACATGACACAGTGGCTTCCATGGACACAGAAGCCAGGGCAAGCTTAGAAGCCCACCTTAAAGATTACAGGCTGGTCCCTGGAGTCAAGTGCACAGAGAAAAGCCACATCCTCATGCTCAAGCCCACATGGCTGGAAAGCGTGTGGACCCGTGGAGGACAGAACAGGGCAACATCGGTCATAGCCGGTCTCAGTGTGTACACACGACCGACCAATGGCAGAAAAGCATCACGGAGGGAACTGACTGTACTTGATAAGATTTCCCTAAGCCTCAGGAAGGTTCAAATTCTCTAAGCACACACTCAAACACCACTGGCCAATAGGAAATCAAGGTGAAGCTTGGGTGGAAGCTTTGGACCCAACATCCCCGGAGCAAATCTCCTGCAAAGCAGGCCTACAGCCGATCAGCACACACTCCCAGACTCCTCTGTGTAAGCAACTTCCCACTGGTCAGAACACCTGGGAGGGTTCGGACAGCCACTGTCATCAGGGGAAACACACACACACACACACACACACGGGACAGCTCAAGAACAGTGGAAGGAATCTATCACACTTATCGACGGTGCCGGCTGTTTACGGAAGCTACGATGTCCGTGCTCTCCAGTGTTGCACATGGCATTTTCTGAAGACAAAGGATGAGTGAAGCAAACTACTAGGCTCCTTTCCTGAGGGTTGAATGCAGCCTGGCAAGCAAGGCTGCTTTTTATGCTGTGCAAGATTTTACACAGATGTGATGCATATAGTCGCAGCATGTGGGATCTTGGGCCCAGAGCTGATGTCCAAAGCAGCAGCGTGGGACACCTTAGTGGCACGTCAGTCAGGAGAGGTTATGGGACTCGGTCTTCACACAGAAGCCAGATTAGGCTTCCCATGTCCTGGACTGGCTATTTGGCTTTGATCGGGCTCACTTTAGCTAGAAAGACAAGAACCCTCTTCGCGTTTCCTCCCTGCTCCTCTCCCGTCCCTTCCCCTCTGCACCAGGACAAGGCCCGGCAGCAGTGCGGCCTGTACCTCCTACGAGCCCCCACACTCCCCTCCTGTCCTCATCCATCCAAACTCCCCGCCTACTTCCTACTTCCTGAGCAGTCTCACCAGTGTCCTCACGGTGCCTCTGTATCCTCCTAGCTCTCCACGATGACCTGATGGAAGAGCTACTACCCACTTTGAGGGCCGAGGAGGAAACTCTGACTCTCCCTCAGGTAAACTCATTGTTCAAGATTTTGTTTATTTGAAAGACAGAAAGACAGAGAAGGGGAGAGAGAGACAGATAGACAGACAGAGAGTGCACGAGAGCGCAAGCAGGGGGAGTAGCAGAGGGAGAGGAAGAAGCGGGCTCCCCTTTCGAGCAGGGTGCCCAATGTGGGCCTCCATCCCAGGACCCTAGGATCAGGTCCTGAGCTGTAGGCAGAAGCTTCAATGTCTGAGCCACTCAGTCAGCTCGCTAAAGTCATTTTGTGCTTCTGAGGGACAGCCAGTGTTTGATTTCTCTTTCCATGAAAGTGTCTGAGCATGGACATGCCAGAGGGGAGAGACCATGTCCTTGGTGCTGAGAGCCTGCCGTGAGTTTATACCATTAACGGACAGCAGATTGAGACGGGCACCACCATTGCTTAGGCAATGGATGGTCGTGAGCATTTTCCACCAGGTCGTTCTGTCTATGGGAAATGGCTTTGGAATGAGTTGCTGACGAAAATGGATGGGGGAATTTTGACATAACATGCCGGAGCCAAGGACAAGGGGGTCATTTTCGGGAGGTCATTTCCTCCTCCTCTGGATCATAGACTCAATGAACGCATCGCATCTAGCTTGCTTACGACACACACCAAGGGCACAGAGATGTGTGCACACGGTGTGCACAGGGTGCGGGGATCCTCACTGGGTTTTCCTTTCTCCAACTGCAGGAGGCGGCGACTGGATACACCCCATATGCTTATTCCCCCATCACTCCATTTAGGGGGACAGATCTAACTCAACAAGGTAGGGTTTTCTCTCCTCCTTTGGTCTGGAGAGCTTCCCCCCTTCTGAGTTCCTCCCGGGAACAGAGGCTGGGGCGGACTGAACAAACGGAGTGTCCTGCAGAAACCCAGGACCCTGTGCTACAGTCCCTGCAAACCAGTAGGTCATTTGGGCGGTGTGCTTGGTGCGTCGGAGGGTTGGGGCTCGCTTTCACGTGGGTCGATGCGACGGGACCGGGCATGTGGGTGTGTGGACTACGTGCGTTTCACCAGAAGACATCTCCCACTGAATGGACTTGAGGGCATGGGTCAAAGTTTCAAAGCCAAACCTCCTTCATTCCTGCTGCACACACCCCGCTAGGACACCACATTCCTCGCTGACCACAGCTCCACCTGGAGGGTTGCTCAGGATTCCGTCTCCTCAGACAGGGACGGGGAGAAAGGAAGGGGCCCACATCTGTCCTAGCTCGGGACGTTTCTCAGACAGGGTCAAAACACAAAGGAATCAGAAGCTACTTTAGTCGACCCAAACATCACCACCAGCCTTACAAAAACGCTTCCATCTTGAATGCACATAGAGGGAAGGCTCACTGGCAAATGGCAATGGCCAGGAAAGCTTCATCATTAGCTCGGGGCCCGATCCGACTTCCTGACAATCTGCTACATGGCCAGGTTAGAGAGTGCCCTTCTCTCGCCTGGCCTCTGCGCTCTCGTGAACTTGCCGGATCCTGACTGGGGGAGCTGGGTCCTGGGAAACTGGGTCCCGCGGACTCCAAGGACACACCCACATGCCACAGGAAAGGAAAGACTGGGAAGAATCAGCACTTTGCGGATGGGGACTCTGTTGGAATGGTCAGATGTCAGTACATAGAAATCTTGGGTCTTTGGTTTTCCTGACCCTGCATGACTCAGGGACAAATAGAAACCTCTAGGGTACTTGTGCTTGCATTGAATGCAACCCTGCCACACAGTGTTCTTCTGCAGAAATACAATCTCCTAGAAGAGGCGAGAGGTAGGTGGGAGCAGCCAAGAAACGGTCTTGACCATGACCATGACACAGGCGCTGGTTGGAGGAACTTGCCTGTCAGTATGGAACGTGTCTCTTAGTGTTTACCCTTTCTGCTTGAAGAGGTCACCCTGATTCCACTCCCTGTAGCTCAAGTTCAGAGTCAATATTTCTCCCTCCATTCCTGCTCCTTGCCCTGACCTCTCTCGATGCAGCAGCAGCTTGCTCAGTCCATACCCACGCCATACACTCCCGGGCACGCCCACCCCAAGCGAAACTCCCTGAGCTCTTCCTGCCGAGCCCCACCAGTGGACTGACCATTCTGTGGATCTCTCCCTAGCTTGGCTGGATGGACAGGCGGGTGAGCGTTCAACAGGAAAGAATGAGGAAGACGCCCCGTTTTACACCAGAGTGGTAGGCTGGCCTTTCTTTGGGGGAGACACAAAACTCTTCTGGCTTTTTAAATCAAGGTCACATAAAAAAAATCTCAGCATGCACCATTGACAGGGTAGGGAGAAGTTTGAGAGAGAATCTGTTACCAAATGCTACCTAAGCCCGAAGGCATTGCAGGGGGGCTGGGACAACCACAGCAGGATCACCTACCATCTGGAGGGCAGGGAGCTTTGGTATGGGTAGCAGCTATTCCTCCTTACCACCTATTTTGTCCAGTGGGACCTGGAACGTGGGACCTCTAGGAAGACTGGGCACATCTGCAGAGGACTCATTTTGCTCTTGTCACACTTTGTGGCTCACGGGCCTCTAGCACACTTCCGCATCGGGCTTCCTCCCATCCCCCAGGGAACAAAAGAGCCATGCAAACAGGACAAAGCCTGATTTGATGTTCATACTGTTTTCTTTTCTGAAATCACAGGTGTCCCTGCTGGAAGGGGATGGCGGTAAGTATTCTGTACTCTAGAGTCACTCACTTGTTTGCAACAAACTGGAAAAGGGCAAAGGTCGGGGCTTCCTCACAGGCTCCACGACGACAACCACCCTGATTCCAGGTCCGGCGGGACTGAGAAGAAGGGTCGGAGTAACAGAAAGGGATTTTCTGGGAAAAGACCCGTGGCCTCATGGCCCTGTCCCCAGAAACTACTGCGCTGCTGTTAGGTGGTGCAGGTTTGGGGACAGGCAGTAGGTGTGCCTTGGAGATGGACTATTTCACAGCTAACCTAGGCCCTGTAGCTCCAACAGGAGCCAGAGTTTCTATTCACATCCCTGCTCCTCTCCAGGACCTTTCATCCTCCATCCAGGAAGGGCCCACTGCAGCTCAGTCCATACTGATGAGCTCCCCACTTCCACACACTTGTCCACACGTGCACGCCAAGCAAAGCTCCCCGAGCGATTCCCGAAGAGTCCCATCGGGGTCCCGACACTCTCTGTGTGTATCCACCTAGATCCCCTCGACAGTCTGTTCGATGACCTTGACGTGGACAGCACAGAAGGAGAGGTCCCATTTTTCACCAAGGTGGTAAGTTAGCCTGCCTTCAGGTGAGGTACAGCATCCCTTATGTCCCTGATACTCGCAATCAGATCCGAACACCTCAGCACGTACAATGTCCTTGGTGAGGAGATTCTTGAGGGAGCGACTCTTAGCCAGGGACACCCCATTTCAAAGACCCTGAAGGAAACAGCAGGTTCGGTTACAGTCCACAGGGTCCTTAGCTTTTTCACGGGTGCTACTGACACTGCCGTGCCACCAATGGACCCAGGGCATGCGATCTCTAGGTGGATTCCATATCACTGCCCATGACCCTGCACATCACCAAGAGACCAAAAGAGCTGTGCACACAGGACGAGGCAGGACTTGATGTTCATCATGTTTTCTTTTCTGAAATCACAGGTGGCCCTGCTGGAAAGGGAGCATGGTAAGTATGCTGTCCTCTAGAGTCACTCATTGCTTTTGAGCAACCTGGACAATGGGCAAGGTGGGGCCTCCTTGCAGGCTCCATCTTGAGAGCTACCCAGAATCCAGATCCTGTTGCAACGAGACTAAGGGTCACGTTCCGGACTGAGACCCGAGGCCTCGTGACCCTGGCCCTGGAAGCTACCGTGCTGCTCTTAGGTGCTGTAGGATCGGGTGCTGGGCACAAGGTCTGTTTCCATGGGAATCCATGTGCTGTGATTCGCAGGGTTGGTGTGTGTGTGTCAGGTGGATGAATGCTGTGCTCTCGAACGTGTCTGGTCCCCTCAAAATGGCGATTAATGGTGTCTGCGTTCTCAGGGATGTTTCCCATCACTGTCACGTCATGAACGTCCATTCATGGGAAAACTATTCAACACCTACAATTGAAAGAGGTGTTCTTTCCTTGCAAATACACATCAATTCCCCCAGAAAACAAATCCCGTCGCTAACTAGGAAGGGCTAGACTGTGCCCCAAAGACACAAGTGTGTCTTTTCCAATCCCTGTTACTGAGTCAGTGTCCATGGGGCTCTCCCGCCAAGCTAGTTCTCGGGCGAGAATGGTCACAGCACCTCCCTCTTGACACTGCACTCACACACACACATCTCTGCATCAGAGGCCCCACGATGCGTCTTCCCAACCTCATCGAAAACACTGAGTGCGGGGACACACTTCCTCCCTTCTGCAGGTGGCTTCCGGGGCAGCCGCGTACAATAGCCCATTTGGGGATGACCCGCACAAAGGGGTAGTGGCCAGGGAACAGATGGGGCCAATTCACTCCGTGTTTCTCCATGGAGATCTACCATTTCCCTGCAGATACTGTGTCTGAGAATGCAACTGGCCTTCTCCCAGGGAAATCCCACACCCACCACTGGTCCTTGCTGGGGATCTTGTAGGTGGTTCCAAAAGGTGTCCTATCCAAGGGGAATGAGGTGGTCTTCAGGGACTGAGCATCACTGGGGGCACCTGGGCCCCCTCCATGCAGGAACGAAGGATGCTCTGTGCATCGCAAGGTGGCCAAAGAGAACCTCAAACCTCAACAGGGGTGACAGAACAATCATCACCCATTTCGCTGGCCATCTGTCCATGCAAGAGGGCCTTGTTAGATTCGGAAGGTTTGGGCCAAGAGACAACTCAAGGGAGTTCAGTGCCTGGGAATGGAAACAGAGCCAAATCAGGGTTTCAGGGTTCTTTGGCAGACAACAAGACTTTCTCTCATGAGAAACATGTATTGGAACAGAATCTGATTTTCCAACATCTCTTTTTCTCACTCGCATGCGCGGAATCCACGGGAGTACATTTCGCTGCTCTCCGAGGACACTCAACGGGCTTTTCCAGGGTAGTTGCACCAGTCTGCATTCCATGAATTGCATACAAAGTCTCTAATTTTCTGCCTCCTTCCAACATGGGTCCTGGGTTTGAATTCCTGGTTTGGGTCCTCGCCACCCTAACTGACAATGCCACAGCTCAGCATCCTTTGGATTCGCATTGCCCTCACGATGCCTTACGTTGAGCATCTTTTCGTACGATGTCTGTCTGACTGGCCGAGTCATTCGTTCCCTTTGCAGCACAGACTATTCCAGTCTTTTTCTCGATTCTTTCATTTGGTGAAATCCCGGTCTTCTTTTGTTTGGTTGGTTTTCTTTGTTGTTCTTCCTTTTTGTCAGTGAACACACCTTTTCTGAAATAAGGATTGCCAAGGGTGTCTCCAATCTGTGGGCTGCCTTTTCACTCTGTTCACTGTTTCAGAAGAGGATGCTTTTCCTGGGCGGTCCTCTTGGGAAGCATCGTGATGCCAACATGAGCGCATTTCCTTGGGCATTTCTCTTCCGCTCCCAGGTGCCCCTGCCTATTTGTATGCCAGCACCCTCCTGTTGGCTCGGGGGAATCATCCAAGGTATTGGAAGGTCAGCTTCTAGAGACCCACCACCGACTTCTTCATATTCAGAAACGTCGTGGTTCGCTGTGTTCCTTTATGGTTTCCTTATCTATTCTAGCAGCTCCTCTGTCCCGAGAGCATCACATTGTATGCTTTCGATCAGTGCTGCACGGAATCCGCTCCCCATTTATTCTAGGAACTGGGGCTTCACCTTAATCTCTTCGGGTCCAAAGACCTCCAGCAGCACCTGGTGGGTGTGTGTGAGCCCAGGAACGTCTTCCCTTGATCAACATCCCTGTCAAGCCAGCCACTGATGCCCGAGCAATACACAGGAGAGCAGGCCTCCTCTCTCGCTCCTGGTTTGTGTCTAGTGCTGAGTGATCCAGGAAAGAGTCTGTCTAGGATCCATCATACACAGTCATTTATTATCTCAGCGCAGTACACGGAAATCATCAAGGGAACAAAAATGTCCAGTTGCTCATTCCCACTAGCCACACGTCAAGAGTCCCATAACGACTGGAGTTTCTGATGGTTGCGCTGGGAGGGGACAGCGGTCATGGGCATGCAGAACTGACACTGAGGTGACTGCTGCAGTGTCCTGGTCTCATTAGAAGGCATGAAACTCCAATCCCTGTCTCCTCCAAGGGCTCCGGCTCCGCCAGCCCCGTGAACCTCTGAGAGCACTGCAGAAGGGTCAGGCAGATGCTGCACGGCCCAGAGACATCTCAACGCACCTGGGATGAAGGGGTGAGGCGGTTTCTCTCCTAACGGCATTGCTCCTCTTTCAGTTCTTGCAGATCTACTGATAGAGAGCATCGAGGACTACTCCTTCAGTGAGGACGAAATCTCTTCAGGTAGGGAATGGCACCGAGGAGGGGAACACTGGGACAGGGCTCCCAGGAACATGGGGTTGCCCCTGCCGCTCTGGAGAAGGAAGAAGGTGGGTCAAAAACCACCAAGGAAAGCGATGCTCTGGCACAGGCATGATTTGCTCATGTCACGTTCTCAGGATGAAAAGAACAGACGAGGTGTCCACGGGCCTTTAGGGTAGGCTGGGTTTGTCATCACCACTCGACTCCTTGCGTGGCTCCTTGAAGGAGCTGCTCGTGCCTCCCTTGGCCACTGCCACACGTCAAAGCTTGGCCTCTTTGCTCATGGCCTCTCGGGAATGGTGCACAAGAGATTCTGCATCATTCTTGGCACGGGCCCAGACCTAGTCATGCTCAGGACTTGGCGGCCCCAACCGCACTCTCCTGGGCAAGCGACACTATGCGACACTCCGTTCTGGTCTGAGCCAGGAGGTATAAGACAGGTCTAAATTCTCTCCCTCATAACCTCCACTACCAAACCATCCTGGTTCTCTCCAAGCTGCTGTACTTCAAGGGGACGCCCAGAGCTGCAGAAGGGAAAGCGTACTTCCCCTGGGTTCACTACACAGGCTCCCGTAAATCGGAGCTTCTGCCAGCCTTCACACCCCAGCCGAGTCTGACCTGGGGACGTGTTCCCAAGGGTGGGATGGCCCCATGCAGCTGCCCTGGAGAACCCCTGTCATGGGCCACGGTCCCCCGGGCCTGTGTGAAGGGGCTGCTGGACCTGCTTCACACACTTGCTGCCCCGGGTCCACTCTACCTCTCACTAGCTGGCATCGAAGCATAGCACAGAGCCTCTTGGGAGCAGGGACAGGGAGTCATGGTTCCTCTCACAAACCCACCTCGCTGGCCCACAGCCCTGGCCATGCTCCCCACTCCCTAGGCATGCCCAAACGGCAAACATTCCTCAGGCCTGCCCAGGGCCCTACACACACCCCGACCCCGTCCATTCCTGGCAAGCCTCAGCAGGAGCACTGGCAGGAATCCCGTGTTTCAGTAACCACACCGCTGGACGTTTTCCAGCCCTGAACAGCTGAGGGCGCCTGCACAATTTCCCATGCTCCTGTCTCCATTCAACCTCTGTAACACTTAGGGAAACAGAGGGTGTTGCGTTCCCTGAAACACGTCCCTGGGAAGGTCATCCCAGTCCCTGGGCAGACATGGGCTGTGGGGACGTGGTGGGCCATCTCTCCCGGCACTTCCCCAGCAATCCCAGACCCATGACAGCTGCTCCCAGCACAGACGGATCGGGGGATTGATTCCAGGGGACCCAGGATATCTCCTCTCTTTCCTTGGTGGCCCCCTCCTGGACAACAATAGGACTGGTGGAGCTTGGCAGGGGAAGGACAAGGAGCATCTCTAGGGGAGGAGGTGGAGGAGGAGGAGGAGGAGGAGGAGGACGAAGGAGAGCAGGGAAGGACAGGAACAAGGACAGAGAAAGACAAAGTCCTGCAGAGGCAGTCTTAGGGACAGTGACAGCCTCCAGGGGGGAAAGGATCACACATCCAGGCTTCCGGGTCTTGGAGAGAATCGGAGGTGGGAAGAACAGGTGGGCAACCAGAGACCCCCCTGTACCCTGCGGAGATCAAACGACCAAGGCCAGGGAGGACTCGGAGCTAGGGACGCACCCCACTGAGGGCAGAGCCCAGCATCCCCAGAGCAGCAGGCCGTGGGTCGTCACCTGCACTAACTCCCCTTTGTTCTCTCTCAGGGCCAACCCCAGCACCCTCGCTGCTCCCTAACCCGAAGAAGGATTCCACAGAAGGCGATTCCGATGGAAGGAGCCACCCTGCGCCTGTAATTCACTTCCACCTCCATCTCTTGGGCTTCCTCTCTCCTCTGTCCCTAAGTGCCTCCGCCCAGCTCTTCTCCTTTCCCTGCTTTGACAACGCCAACCCCGGAGGCCCTCGTCTCTGGCAGGCACTCGGGCTCTGCATGGGAACTGCTGCATGAAATCCCTGGGAAGCTCTCCTCACCCCTTTCCTACCATCACCCTGACCCCTCACCGCGGACTCTGGGAAGCAGCCCCGGACAGCAGAGCAGGGAGGAGGGCTGGGAATCGGCAGGGCACGGCTCACCCGGCTGGAGGGGCCTCGGGAAGGGAGGCTGGGCCTGGGTGTCCCCACTTGGTTCTCTGATGCCGGGGAGTCTGTGCTCATGCCCACTTCTGCTCTTGCTCTTAGCTCTCAAGAAACCTTCCTTCAGTGGACTTGGCGCAAACGACAAGGGAAGCAGAAGAGGAGGAGGACCCGGGAACGGGGTGAGTCAGGCAGAAAAAGGGGCCGGTGAACATGGACACATCTTTTCTCTCGTTGCCCCGTCCCTGTTGTGGGTATCTCAGCAAACAGCACAAAACCCGGGGTGCTGCCCTAGCCTCTGACCACAAAGAGGAGAGGAGAGGAAGATCCCAGTCCCTGCGGCACTAGGAGGTCCTGAGAACATCCCACGGGGAACCTCCACCTGATCCCTGCAACTCCCTGTGGTGGTTGGGCGCTGTCGTCCAGGAGCTGCTGATCTTGGAGGGAGGGCCCTGGCTGCCTGGAGGGACTGGACCCCAGGCAGCCTAGGCACGGTGACCTTCTGGCAAAGGGCTCCACGCCCCCCATTGAGGCCCTCTCTCTGCACGACCCAAGCCTTGCACTCCCACCCTGCAAAAGCCAGCAGACGGCTTGCTCCCGGACGACACTAGTCACGAAGAGACAGTGGTGGGGTGGCCTCATCTCCCACTTCAGGCACGTGAGAAATGAGCAAACAAGACAGGCCCCCTGGCTCACAGGAGCAGGACAGCTCACCCCTCCCAGCGCTGCATCCCTGTGGGCGGGGAGTCGGGCCTGGTCTCCAGCTGAGTCATGTCCGCGGGCCACTCCTATACGATCTAACCAACACCTCCAGTCCCCCAAGCCTCCAAGATTCCTCGTGGGAGGTAGTGGGTCCCCTCATGGCACATTTTGCTTTGTGAGTTTCATACTCTAGAGACTCTCCTCGATCCCTCAGTCGGCAGGGGAGACCCACCAGGGAAAGGCCACCCTGCCTACTCCCACCTTGCCCAACACCTGCCCACAGCCTGTGGACTGTGCGAACTCACTTCCCATGGGGGTCGGGAGCACGTCGTCTCTGCCACGCCACCTGCAACACTCATGTGGGCAAAGGCTCCCCCCACAGAGAAGGGCACGTCCAGGGCTCTCAGAGAGGCTGGGGAAGGGACAGCCCAGCAGGAGGAGGACCCCGCCGTCATGGAGGAGGACGCTCAGGGAAGGGGCCTGAGGGACCCTGGCAGTGTAGCCTTCATTCAGCCCCAGGGGGCCCACAGGAAATCCCCCTTTCTTCAGGTCATGCATGGGTTCTGCAGGAAAACCTCCACCTGAACACCTCAGAAGACACGTCCCGCAAAACCCCACAGGCCTCTGGTAAGGCCCAGGCCACACGCCACTCGCTATCTCACACCACTCTACCCGTTGTCTCCACAGCTGCGCCACAGGACAGTGTGCCCACCACCCCGAGACACCAGAGGCTCCCAGCGTGCTCCAACAAAGGGAGCCAGGACGGCCCTGGGGCCCCACTTGCGGCTCCGATTTGGGCCCGGAGGAGGATTCGGCGTGAACGTACAGGGAAACACGCCTGCAGAAACGGCTCTCTTACGCCTAACCTCTGTAGGCCAAAGAGAAGACTTCTGGGCAGCCCACCAGAGGATGGCACTGGAGCCCCGAGGACGGCACTGGAGCCCCGAGGACGAGACGAGAGGACCCTCTGAGTCGGCCACCACACCCAGAGTTGGCTGCCCGGGTCCTGCCGATGACGGACACTTGGAGCACGAGGCAACCACCTGGGCCCACAACAGTCCGTTGTATGGGGAGACTGGGCCCACCTGGGACTGGGCGGGACAGCAGCCTTCCCGTTGTCTCCCCTGTCTGCTGCAGGGGCTGCTCCTCCTCCCGCTGTCCCCTGGAGTCCCCGACAACCCTGCAGAGCATGACACATGCAGGACGAAGCGGCAATGCCAGGGCCCCTTGACCACCCTGGGATCGACTCGAGGGGCAGCAGCCCTACCCCTGCTGGATTCCCCGAGGGTGCTGCACCGGAACCGCCCCCGTCGCTTCGACGCACAGGACTGTGACCAATGCTGGGCTCAACACTGGCAGCAGCCCCACAAAACGGGCCCCGCTCAGCCTGTGTGTTTGGCAGCAGCAAGAGGATTAGGGAGGAGAGGCTCTCCCCTGCACTCAGCGGCCTCTTCCTTTTACAACTCAGACAGCAGAGGCCTCCCCCAGCTGGGCCTCCGCCACCTGACCAGGAACGACCCACGCGGAGGGACAGCTCTACGCCCCTATTCAGCAGGAAGAAGCTACAGAAGATGAGACCGTCCTCCTTCAACAACCTTCACCACGCAAGGCTCCGCACTGGTCAGGGGCACACGAGGAGGGAGGGGAAGGCTAGCTGAGCGCCAAGCAGGAGCTGGCACGCCACACCGCCCCCCAACCTGTGATACGGGGGACATCCCTCAGGCGCTCTGACTGCCCTCAAGCTGAGGAAAGGGAAAAACAGATTCTCCACAGATGGAGACCAAACCCGGCAAGACCGGAGTCTCCCTTGGTTTGTAAAAGTCCTCGTGATTCTGTAGGAAGAGGCCTGCTTAACGAGAGCCTAGCGACCTGCCAGAGGCCCAGATCTCCGTTTCCTGAAGCCCTGACATCTCCCTCCCCTCCACGACACTGAGGGAGGCTGAGGCCGAAGGAAATGTCTGTAGGACAGAGTTTCTTTTCAAACGTGCAGTCCCTGGGATGGACCTGTGAGAGGAGGAAGGTAACATTCCTCCAGGAAGCTCCGCACCATCTTTCAATTCATGCCTTCCTAGCAGGAAAAACCACCTTCCCTTCACAAGAGCAAAGTTAACTGTAGCCTCGGTGTCCTCTGTCCTCCTGCCACATTCTTGCAAAACCTCCCTTTTGCTTGACCTCCTCCAATGCCATCCCAGAAAGTCAGCCTCCTGTCACGACCCCAGCAAGCAGCCCTTTCTACCCAAGGGTCGTATCCCTGTGCCTTAATAAAATGCACCTCCTGCCAGCAGAGCCGTCTCAAGACTTCTTTCTTGACCATCGGCCTTGAATGCTAACCTCTTTCCTACATCAGTCCTGTCTCCTGTAGGGCTCCTGTGGAAACAACCCTGCAACACGGGCCCATTTCTGTCAACTCTTCCGACTCCATCCACCTCACCCACTGCACATTCTGTGTCCTCCGAGGACTGGACCCTTCTGTGATTCTTGCACTCAAACCCTCACATGGCCCCTCTCTCGGTCCTCGACGTGGTTGACGTTGCCCTTCTGAAACTCCCCAGCCTCCCATCCTCACTTTCTTTGTCTCGCAGGTTTATCTGGTCCATAGGTTCTCATCACCAACATGCTACAACGGGTTTCTGCTCCTGAGTAGAGGACTCCATTCCTTTCCTTTGTCCTCAAGCTCAAATCTTAACTCTCTGATGTTTGTCTCACAACTTTCAAAATTCTTCTTTCCCCTAATGCCTCTCTACCAGTTTCTCTTCTTCCTTTTTCAAGCCGCCCTCCCTCCCTCCCTTCCTTCCTTCCCTACATGATCTTTTCGTTCTTTGTATTCCTTCCTCCCTCCCCCTCTTTCCTTTTCTCCTTCTGTTCTGTTAGTCCCCACACAGCACTTCAGTACTTTTTCACCCAGTGTTCCGGGACTGACTCTTTGTGTACAAGACCCAGGAGCTCACGGCAATTCGTTCCCTATTATAAAGGATGAAGGGAGACCCACACGGGGGCATCTCAAAGGTCTGCTTCTCTGCAAGTCAACGGGAAGCTTCAGGGTCATGAACCCTGGCCTTCCACACTAGAGCTGGACACGGGCTACGCTAAGCATTCCCCACAATCCCCTGTCATCCAAGACCCTGAGAATACAGGCTGTCCCACCAGAGACCTGAAGAGTTTCATTTCTCGGCTGAAATGGGCCTCGAGTCAAGCCACCGCCCGAGTGTCTGGAAAAGTCACTGGCTTCAGCACGACTCACGGGTATATAGTCTTTGAAACGGAAACTTTGAAAATTTAATCAGCAGTTGACGTGGTATGAGGCTACCATGTAGAAAGATCTATCTGAATTCTGGAAAGGAACAAGGCACGCGACTACAAGTGGCTTGCAGGGGTAGACGCAGCGACCATTCCTGAAGGGAGGGGTGGAACGCGTTAAGGGAGGAACGTGAGGGAGAGATCCTGCCACAGCCCCTCGTGCTCTGGCCATTAGCACAGGGTTCACACTGCACAGGAACCCGGGCAATGCTGGAGCACAGCACGGAGAGGTCTCACGTGCCTCACCTCACTCCGGGTGTGCTGTGTCCTGGGAAGACAAGCCTTGTATTTGCTGACAATGTGGAAGAGCCTTCAGCCATGGGTCCCTGGTACCAGGGACATCAGAGCTCGTTCATCCTGGATCGCAGCACACCCATCTACCCAGTGTGGGAGAGCCTTTAGTCGAGGCTCTAATCTCGGGAGACACGAGAGAACTCACCCTTTCGAGGAACGGAGACATGATACACATGGGGGGAACAACTCCAGGGCAGTGCTCACCTCTGTACACAGTAAGACCACTGGAGACGCACCTCAGCGATGGAAAGAAGGTGGGGGACCCTTGTTTCAGAGAGCTCTGCTCTTCTTCATGACCAGGACCTCACACGGGGTAGAAGCCATGTGCTGGGATTGCTGCACAAGAGCTCACAGCAACATACATCTCTTCGAAGCCATGGGCACATTCCCACAGACAGAAACCAATTGAATTTCATCTTCAGGGAAAAGCATTTAGGCCAGCCACACCCTTAGCCAGCACCCGAGGATCCACACCGGCGGCAACCCCAACAAATGCGGTCAACGTGGAAGAGCCGTTCGATATAGCTCTCACATTTGGAGACACCAGACAACTCAGAGCAGAGAAACCTGTGTCTGTCATCACTGGGGCCCCGCCTGTACCCAGAGCGCCCACCTTGCTCACCGCCACAGAAATCACACAGTAAAAACCCTTGTCTCCCGTCACTGAGGCAGAGCCTTTAGCCAGAAGTGGGCCCTTTCCCAACACCAGAGAACTCACACAGGGAGAGCCACTAGCCCGGTCATGAACCCTGGCCTTCCACACTAGAGCTCGACACGGGCTACGCTAAGCATTCCCCACAATCCCCTGTCATCCAAGACCCTGAGAATACAGGCTGTTCCACCAGAGACCTGAAGAGTTTCATTTCTCGGCTGAAATGGGCCTCGAGTCAAGCTGCCGCCCGAGTGTCTGGAAAAGTCAACTGGCTTCAGCATGACTCACGGGTATATAGTCTTTGAAACGGAAACTTCGAAAGTTTAATCAGCAGTTGACGTGGGGGTGAGGCTACCATGTAGAAAGATCTATCTAAATTCTGGAAAGGAACAAGGCACGCGACTACAAGTGGCTTGCAGGGGTAGATGCAGCGACCATTCCTGAAGGGAGGGGCTGGAACGCGTTCCTTGAGTCAGGAAGGGAGAAACGTGAGGGAGAGATCCTGCCACAGCCCCTCGTGCTCTGGCCATTAGCACAGGGTTCACACTGCACAGGAACCCGGGCAATGCTGGAGCACAGCACGGAGAGGTCTCACGTGCCTCACCTCACTCCGGGTGTGCTGTGTCCTGGGAAGACAAGCCTTGTATTTGCTGATAATGTGGAAGAGCCTTCAGCCATGTGTCCCTGGTGCCAGGGACATCAGAGCTCGTTCATCCTGGATCGCAGCACACCCATCTCCCCAATGTGGGAGAGCCCTTAGTCAGGGCACTAACCTCAGGAGAACGGGAGAACTCACCCTTCTGAGGAACGGAGACATGACACACATGGGGGGAACCACCCCAGGGCAGTGCTCACCTCTGTACACAGTAAGACCACCGGAGACGCACCTTGGGGATGGAACAAAGGTGGGAGACCCTTCCTTCAGAGAGCTCTGCTCTTCTTCATGTCCAGGACCTCACACGGGGTAGAAGCCATGTGCTGGGATTGCTGCACAAGAGCTCACAGCAACATACATCCCTTCGAGGCCATGGGCACGTTCCCACAGACAGAAACCGGTTGAATGCCCTCTTCAGGGAAAAGCATTTAGGCCAGCCACACCCTTAGCCAGCACCCGAGGATCCACACCGGCGGCAACCCCAACAAATGCGGTCAACGTGGAAGAGCCGTTCGATACAGTTCTCACATTTGGGGACACCAGACAACTCAGAGCAGCGAAATCTGTGTCTGTCATTACTGGGGCCCCACCTGTACCCAGAGCGCCCACCTTGCTTGTTTGGCTTTGGTTCAGGTTATGATGTCAGGGTTATGGGACTGAGCCCGGAGTCAGGCTATGGAAGGCATGGGGAGCCTGCTGATGGGTCCATCTCATCCTCTGCAACTCCCACACCACCACCAAAAAGAAACAGGAGAGAGAGAGAGAGAACGTGTGCCGAAGTCCACTCAGACATCCATTTGTAAAGATGCCCGGGATTCGTGGCTCTAGATGAATGGCCCAATAAAGCAAGTGTGGGCAGAACGTCGATGGTCGAGAGAATGTTTATTTATTAAGTTTTATTTTATATAAAAGAATTTATTTTTTATTAAGTCAGTCGTGTGTCTTACTAAGTCAGGCTGCTATAACTCGGGACTCTGCTACCAGGGGCAACATGAAGTTCAGAGGTTTGGGGCAGGGACTTGCAGAGCCTTCTCCATATGTGCCCAGAAGTAAATTTCCCCCACAGCCAACTCTAGACATTCTGGTTAAGGGTACATCTCCAAGTTAACCAACAAGAAGAGGCTATCATTTCCTCCGGAAGAGAGATGAAGCCGGCAAGAAAGACACCCAGGTCAAGGCCTGAACCTCAACCCAGGGGGGAGATTCAGAACCAAGACAACTTACCACTGCGATGCACGTGCACCAGGGAGATGGCAGCGGTCACACTCCTGGACGTGCTGCACTTCCATCTGCACTGAAGAGACAGAGGCCAGACGCTTTGGATGCTGCCCAGGAGGCCATGTCCCCTGAGCCTCGAAGCACCACCTGTAAAAACAAGGAGACCATTCAGTCGAGGTCTCAGGACCCACACATGGGGAGACACAGAGTCACCCATAATGGAAAGCAGGCCCCTCCCTCCCAGCAGGGAGTGCAGGCTCAAAAAGGCCAAAATCACAGGGCCCTGCCATCTGTCAAAGTCTTAGCATGGCTGCTGGAAGACCTTCCCCTAATACATGCTTAGAGATTTGGCTGCCAGAACTCAACACAGGAAAAGAAAAAAACCAAAAACCAAAACAAAACAAAACAAAAAACCCAACAACAACAACTACCTTCCCCTTCCCCAACACCCTTCCACTATAGGGTCGTGGCTAAGGCAGGCTTCACACTGTGCGCATTTTGCCCTGATAAACGTCAACCCTCCAATAAAGCACAGAGCTTAGAGCTAGGCTTGGGCACCCCGGCGACCTGGCTGGCTGCCGTGGCTGCCTGCCTCCCTCCCTCCCTGGCTCCAGTCCTTTCCTATGAGCATCTGCCTGGGCCCTGGTACTCTGGCTCTGCCCCAGGTACCCCGGGCTCTGGGTGCAGGCCGTCAGAAGGCAGTTGAAGTGTCGCAGACTCCAGCTGGCCAGCCCTGTGCTCCCCTCAACCCAACCACCGTGGTAACCAACGTGGGCCCAGGTGCCAGATCGAACTGCAGCCCCCACCCTCCTGCTCAAACACAGGTTCGCCTCAGAAGCAAGGCACATCGGCCCCAAATAACCTGCCCCTTAGCCCCCACCCCACCGCCCTGAATATCCCCTCGGAACGGAAGCCCCAGAAGCCAACACAACCACCATTCCAGGCAGCGCATTTCACTCATCCTCACGTCTTGCACAGGTTGTCTGAAGGGTCCAGAAAAACCCGCCTACGTGCTGCTGTGATGTGAGAAACCCTTCACCTCCCCAGAGTTTGAAAGGTCACCTGACCCATTTTGGAGGGCTGTCCCAGTGACCACACCCACTCCTCCTGCCAGCCTGGGACTCTGCCTGCAGAAAAAAAACAAGAAAGAACAAGAGTTGGTGATAATGTGAAGAAAAAGGAACCTTGTGTACTGATGGTGGGGATGAAAACTGGTGCAGCCATTATGGAAAACAATGGGAGGTTCCTCAAAAAATTAAAAATAGAACTGTCATATGTCATATGTTCATATGTCATATGTTCCAGTAATTCCATTACTGGGTATTTGCTCAAAGAAAAGGAAAACATTTGAAAAGATACGTTTACAGTGCAGCACTATTTACAGTAAGCAAGATATGGAAGAGCCCGTCAATAGATGAATGGATAAAAAAGACGTGACGTATATATAGATATAGATAGATAGATAATAGATAGACAGATCTCTAATAGAATAGTACTTGGCCTGAGAAAAGAATGAAATCTTAACATTTGCAACAACATGGATAAATCTAGAGGGTATAAAACTAAATTAAATAAGTCAAAGAAAGACAAATATCCTATGATTTCAATCATATGTGAAATTTAAGAAACAAAACAAAGCATAAAAGAGACAAAAAAAAAGAGACTCACGAATATACAGAACAAACTGGTGATTACTAGAGAGAAGGTGGGTGGAAAGAGGGCATGAGACAACGAGGGTGTATCACTGAAAAGGAAAAACAAAACTCGATCTGAAGTCATTATTATTGTCTATGTAGAAAATCTCAAGTAACTTATAAAAAGAAAAAAAAACTATTGGAAGTAATGAGGAAATACCAAAACATCATAGGATACAAGGTCAATATAAAAAAGTCAACTATTTTCCTATATCTGAATAAAGAATTGAATTCCATATTTTCAAATGAAAAAAATACCATTTACAATACACCCCTAGAAAGGGGTACTCAAGTATAAAATCTAACACAATACATATATACAGGAAGACAAACCTGATGGAAGAAATCAAAGATCTAAATAAATGGAGAGAGAGTTCATATTCATCGGTAGCAAGACTCAATATGGCTAAGACGTCAATTCTTTCCAACTTAATCTATAAATTCAATGAAATCCAAATAAAACCTCCCAGTTATCTTGCAGATATTGACAAGAAGATTCTGAAGTTTACACAGAAACGCAAAAGATCTAGAAGAGCCAACACACTGGACACCTGGGTGGCTCAGGTGGTTGAGCATTTGCCTTCAGCTCAGGTCACGATCCCAGAGTCCTGGGATGAAATCCCGAGTCAGGCTCCTTGCTCAGAGGGAAGCCTGCTTCTCCCTCTGCTCTCTCTGCCTCTGACATCCCCTGTTTGTGCTCTCTCTCTGACAAATAAATAACATCTTTAAAAAAAGTTTAAAAAAAACAGAACAGCCCACACAATGTGGAAGAAAAATGAGAATTCACCTCACCTGGTCTTGAGACTTACTATAAAGCTACTAGTAACCAAGACAGTGTGTTAGTGCTGAGAGAGACACACAGATCAACAGAACAGATTACAAGGACCAGGAATAGATCTACCAAAATAAAGTCAAACATTTTTTGACAAAGACACAAAGGGAATAAAAGGAGAAAAGATAGTCTTTCAACAAATGGTGCTCAAACAACTGAACACTCATGCAAAAGAAATGAAACTAGACACAGACCTTACACAAGTATTAACTAAAAATGAATCAGAGATCTAAATGTAAAAATGCAAGAATAAAGAATACAGGAGAAAAATCTCTCGGACACTGGATTTGATGATGAGTTTTTAGATAAAACAGAAAAAGCGTATTCCACGGGGAAAAACATGCGTTGGATATATTAAAAATAAAGTCTTCTGCTCTGTGAAAGACATTTTTAAGAAAATGAAAGGATAAGGCCCAGACAGGGAGAAAATATTTGGAACACAGATATCTAATCAAGGCTTTGTGTCCAACATCACAAAAGAGCTCTTAAAGCTTCAATAGTAAGAAAACAAATGACCAAATGAAAAATATGCAAAAGATTTGAACAAACACTCCACCAAAGATATAAGGTGATGCTCCACATCACCTCAGTGGGGATATGCAGACAACATGACAGTTATTGGAATGGTTACATCAAAAATAATGACAGTACTAATTTCAGGTCCAGAATCAGAACAAGATTCTGATTCATAGTTGGTAGGAACAAAAACTGATACAGCCACTCTGTAAAAATAGTTTGGCAATTTCTTGAAAAGCTAAACATACATACATACATACATACATACATAACCAACACAGCAATTTCACACCCTATGTTTTTGAAAACTTATGTTTTAAAACCTACATGCGAATATTTCTAGCACCTTAATTCAAATGGTCCCAAACTGGGAAAATCAAGCATCCATGGGTTAACAACTCTGAAATCACGTATGTAATTCTGAAATCATGTGTATGTATTCTAAAATTGAACTATCAAATAAATGAAATTCAGATATTAGCTAGATTCTCACTGTTAATGCAGGAGATTACAGACAAGCAAGGAGAGGTTAGAATGTTCCATTTGGTAATGATTACAACAGGAGACAACAGTGGGAATACTTAGCTTATTATAGATACAGATGGTTACATACTAAACTATTTATAGACACATGTATATACACGAGAGAGTATATACATATTCCCTTCTTGAGTTAGCTGAGAGGGTCTTTGAGCAATGACTTCCCAGTCACAACAGACACACCTAGTCCCCCAATCTTGGTTTCTCATACTATGCTCCAATGAAAAGAACCAGAACTACTGAGGCGGGGGAAATGGCTAATCCTAGGGCAGGAAAGACAGAAGATGAACCTGGAAAACCTACTGCCACAGAGTAAGGAAGAAATATTCAAACAATAACAGGGTATGTCAATAGACAAGGGAACCAACAGAAGGTGCCTTTTAAAAAATTTATTGACTTGTTTTTGAGAAAGTAGGAAAAGGAGAGAAAGCATAAGCAGCAGGGAGGAGCACAGGGAGAGAGAGAGAATTTCTATTTACTTACTTACTTACTTACTCATTTATTTATTTGACAGACAGAGATCACAAGTAGGCAGAGAGGCAGGCAGAGAGAGGGGGGGAAGCAGGTTCCCTGCTGAGCAGAGAGGCAGATGTGGGGCTCCATCCAAGGACCCCGGGATCACGACCTGAGCCTGAGCCTGAGCCAAAGGCAGAGGTTTTAACCCACTGAGCCACCCAGGCACCCCAAGAGAGAAAATTTCAAGCAGGCCCCACACTCAGCAAAGAGCCCAACGTGGGGCTGGATCCCAGGACCCTGAGATCATGACCTGAGCCGAAATCAAGAGTCGGACACTCAACCAACTCAGCCGGCCAGGTGCCCCTAGAAGATGCTTTTACTAACCAACCTGGAACAACTTGAGCAACAAAAGGAACAAGGTATCATTGTACTATAACCAAAATATAAAATAACTAGCCATGAATTCATGCTGATAGTAAATAGGAGAGAACAGAAAAATCTCCTATGCAGAATTCCTGATAATTTATGTACATAATCATGTAGCTACTCCAACAGGAAGGAGGTATAGTGTAAGTGGTATAGGGTAATTGCCCACTTTCTTCCAAGGAGTCCAGTATGAGGACAGAGAAAACAAAGTAATAAGTCATGTCCAGAGCACTAACCCTTGATATGATAAGACCAAATCACATTTTATCTCTGTGGTCTTCCTCCAAGAAACCCATAACCTCAGTCTAATCATGAAAACAACAGCAGACAATTCCCAATTGAGGGACATTCTACAAAACACCTAACTGTACTCCTCAAAACTGCCCAGATTATCAAAAACAAGGGAAGTCTGAGAAATTGTCACAGTTAAGGGGAGCCTAAAGAAACGACTAAGTGAAATGTGGCATTCTGAAACAGAATACCTGCATGGGGAGAAAACACCAGGGTCAACTATCGAAAGACAAATCACATCCCGTAAAATAAGAGTTTGCAACCCATTAAATGGACAAGCACTAGTATCCCTAATCTATAAAAAGCTAGACACTGAAGAAGAAGAAAAACAAAAAAAGCCACAAACCTAAGAGGAAAATGGGCAAAAGATATGAACAGAGGGTTCACAGAAACGTAAATACCTCTTTCAGATACATGAAAAAATACTTAACCTCACTCATAGTTAAGAAACTTGCAGATATAAACTTCATAAAATACCATGTTTATCTTTCCACTGCCAAAATTCCAGAAGTTGAACCACGTGTTTTATGGGAGAAGCTGTGGACAAACAAGCACTCAGGCGGTGTCGATGGGAGTGATACAAAATGATACCATAATCCCGAATGATCGAGTTATCAATTCTATGCACCCGTTGACCTGGTAGCGCACTTCTGGGAATTTATTGGATAGAAAAAACCTATACGTACAAGGTCATTCATTAGAACATGGTTTGTAATAGCAAAAGGTTTGAAATAATGCATAACTAACAATAACCAGTTAACGAACTATGGAACGTCCATGCTTGAATTACTGTGCAGTTATAACAAAGAAACAATCCATGTTCTGTTTAGATACAGATGTCTGGGACAGGCTTTTAAGAAGTGACAAAAAAGCAAAGGAAGAACAGAAAATCACGTATAGACTCGTTACTCAAAGTGTGGCTCTCTGAGCAGCAGAGTCAGCTTCACCTGGGAGCTTTTTAGAAATGCAAAACCCAGGGCCCCCACCAGATCCACTAAATCAACACCTGCATTTTAACAGGATGCCAGTGGTGTACAGCTGCATCTAAGTTCGGAAAGCCCTAAAGATGATGGATTCCCTTCCAAATAAAAGTAGGGGGCATACAAGATTATCTTTTAACTGAAAAAAGCAGCACTGCTAGGACAAACAAGACAGACAGACATATCTACAGCAGGAGGACCATAACTCCAGTTTGTCTGGGACTGTCCCGATATAGCCAGATGTCCCATCCTAACTTTATGGAACCTCTTTCATTCTCAGTGGAAGTGTCTCAGTTGAGATGAAAAATGTCACCCTTCCTAGAGGGAACATCACTTAACATTTAACCATGTTATTACTAATTCAAAAGTATTTTATTAAAAACAGAGAGAGAGAGAGAGAAGACCAGTCAGAAAAAACACAGACTGAAAAAAAGCAGTGAGCCAAGGATGGTTGGGCAACAAACCCAAGGAGAGGCAACGTCTGGGGCAAAAGGGAAAGACAACTTTGTGAGGAACAGTAAGGGGATGTATCAGAGTTAAGAAAGGAAAGCTAGCAGGCAGGTGTCAGAGACAACAGAGACTGAGGGTTATGCTGCAGGATGGTCAAGTAACACAAAGCCAAAAACTGGATTTGACTACAATTTGGTAGCCTTTTCCAGAGCTGACTCAGGTGAATGTCGAAGAAGCAAGAATGCATTCATGAAGTTGAAATATGAATGAGAAATGCAGAAACCAAAGCCAGAACAGTTGGCTATTCAAGCTAGAGATGTGAACAAGCTGACACAAACCCTTAGGGAGAGTCATCTGGAGGACGCGTGGTCCCTCCATTCCACCAGATCTTCAAAGTCCTATTCCTGCATCAAGCAGTACCATGAGAGAGCTGTCTACTCAGACCTCATTGCTTGGTCCCCTGAAAAGCATCCATACACTTCTAGTACAATGCTGTGTCTACCAGATATGATTATAGGCAATTTCAGTGTTATTAGAAAAATCAAAGGAAGTTTTACAACTTGCACAACTCTGTGAAATTAAGAGTCCTGCTTCTCATTCTACCAACTGTTCTTTGAATTTGCTTGATATACTTCCCTTCAAGTAATTCTTGCCTATTTCTATTTTTTTGTTTTGTTTTGTTTTTTTTTTTTAAGATTTCATTTATTCATTTGACAGTCAGAGATCACAAGTAGGCAGAGAGGCAGGCAGAGAGAGAGGAAGGGAAGCAGGCTCCCTGCTGAGCAGAGAGCCCAATGTGGGGCACGATCCCAAGACCCTGGGATCATGACCTGAGCCAAAGGCACGGGCTTTAACTCACTGAGCCACCCAGGAGCCCCTCTACATTTTTTGGTTTAAAAATATGAATCCTTTCAAATTTTAGAAAACTCATTTTCAAACAAAGTGGAAATAAACAAACAAAAAGCTCACCTGGGATGTGTTCATTTTCTGCTCTTAGTGGAGGAGAGAGAGCTGAGGAAGAAGGAAGGAAGAAGGAAGTTAGAAGAGACTTGGCCTGCCTTGCAGTTCTTGAATTTACCTGCCCACACAGCTCCACATACAAGATACTTCCCTCTCCATGTGTGGCTCCGATAGATGTTGAGCTTAGACATGATACTTTTCACTGAGTGAATGTAAACATTTGTTTCTTATTGATTTATTACCAATTTAGGTTCTGTGACACAGAAAAATTAAAAACATGAGAAGATGAGTTGAACATATAACAGTAACCTAAAGGAGGAAACAGTTTTTCAGAACTGATGTGGGAAAAATTAAAAATTAAAAATCTCAAGCCACACTGTTCATCTGTTTTCCTGTGAACACTATTAATCCCCTGAGGTCAGAAAATCCAAGAAACCTCTGGAAAAAGGAGATCGGGGTATTTAAGGCAAGATAAAAAATATATGTTTAATGTTTGTTTCTTACAACTTTCAAAAGGTCTTTTAATGAGAAACTATCTTTGACGTAATTAACAGTGACAAAATGAGCCATGGCCTGGGAATTCGCAGACCTCACTTTTAACCATGGTTCTGCCACCAACAAACTGCATGATCTTGGTCAGTCACCTTCTCAGGCTCAAGTTTTTTTTTTTTTTTTTTTTTTTTTTTTCCCCATTTCTCAAATAAGGCCAAAACAGATAACCTCGTGCCTGCACTACCATCCTGTACGTCTATAAGGCCAGGAGAGCAGGAACCTCTGCATCTTTCTAGATGCCATCAACAATGGCAAATGGGGAATGGAAAATGAGGGGAGGAGCGGGTGTTCAGGGAGGGGTGATGACAGAATTTCCTTCGCTATGGCTGCTGCCCTGTTTGCCCTCAGACTCTCCAAAGAAGTGACATTTCCTGTGTAGCCAGCGTGCCCACCCTCTCAGCTCCAGCTCATCTCGCTCTTCTTAAATTTGTCCCAGACCTGCCACTGTCACACAGCCTTCGATGGCTTCAGGATACTGTCATGCTTTTACATAACAAATAACAAATGAATACATAATAAATAATAACTGGGGGCCTGGGGAATGTTAGAGCGGGGAAAGGGCCTTGGTGGCTAGCTAGTACAGCCTCTCCCCTCCTCCATTGCACAAATGAGTTAACCGAGCAATGAAAGCCCTAGAGAATTGTCAAAGCTCCAGCCTCACGTTATTACATACACAACAAATACAAGAGCAGCTAACAAAATGTGAGTGCTCAGGGGACGCCTGGGTGGCTCAGTTGGTTAAGCCGCTGCCTTTGGCTCAGGTCATGATCCCAGGGTCCTGGGATGGAGTCCCGCATTGGGCTCCTTGCGCGGTATGGAGCCTGCTTCTCTCTCTGCCTCTGCCTGCCACTCTGCCTGCTTATGTTTTCTCTCTCTCTGACAAATAAATAAATAAATAAAATCTTAAAAAAAAAATAATGTGAGTGCTCAGAATAATCACGTCGACTATTCGGCCAGAGCAACTCACTCACATCAGACACCCTGCCTGGTTCTCCTACAACCGCGCCCCTCCTAGGAAGCCCGGCGCACTTAAGACGCGCAAACACACACACGTCATAACGCCAAGAGTGCACGCAGGTCGCACAAGCACACTCACCCCTACCCGCAGCCCCACCCCCTCCCCGTGGGTCCGGCGCACACGTCACGCATGCAAACTCCCCACCCGCCGCCGCAGGACGGCGCGGCCAGCTTAGCGCTGCAACCGGACACCTGCGGGCCTTGGGAACCCCAGAGCCAAGGTTCCCACTCCGGACCCTGGTCCCTCATGCAGAGACGCCGCCGCTCGCCGGCCCTTCAACTCTGCAGGCAACGCAGAATCCAGGAGTCGGTCTGGTGCCCGCGGGGCTCCGACCCACAACCGGGCACCCCCGCCCCCGCCGGACCCCCGGGCCGCACAGGGCCCCTTAGGCACTCGCCCCCATCCCCGGGACTCACCCCTAACTCCCTCACCTCGTGAACCCGGAAGCCAAAGAAGGTTTTGCAGGAGGGGCTGGAGGCCGAGGAAGAAAAAGCCAGGAGGAGAAGGCGGGGATGCACATGCGCAGAGGGAGGAAACAGCGCAGCGGCGAGGAGCTGGAGGCCGGTAACGGTCCAGCGGGGAGGAGAAGGCGGGGATGCACATGCGCAGAGGGAGGAAACAGCGCGGCAAAGGAGAGGAGCGGAAGGCCGGGAAATGACTAGCGGGGAGGAGAAGGCGTGGACTCACATCGGTAGAGGGAGGGAGCGGCGCGGCAGCGGCGAGTAGCTGGAGGCGGATGAAGGACCAGCCGGGAGGAGAAGGCGGGGAAGCACCTCTGTTGAGGGAGGGAGCAGCACGGCACGGGGCAGCCAGGAGCTGGAGGCCGGGAACGGACGAGCGGGGAGGAGAAGGCGGGGACGCACTTGCGCAGAGAGAGGGAGCGGCGCGGGGCGGCGAGGAGCTGGAGGCCGGAACGGACGAGCTTGGAGAAGGCGGGGACGCACTTGCGCAGAGGGAGGGAGCGGCGCGGTGGCGGGGAGGAGCTGGAGGCGGGTGAAGGACCAGCCGGGAGGAGAAGGCGGGGACGCACCACTGTTGACGGATGGAGCAGCGCGGCGCCGGCGTGGGGGCGGCGAGGAGCTGGTGGCCCGGAACGGAGGAGCGGGGAGGAGAAGGCGGGGACGCACTTGCGCAGACGGAGGGAGCGGCGCTTAGGTGGCGGCGGGGAGCTAGAACTCTGCTCCTGGCAGCTAGTGCTAGGATAGTGCGTCTACCCTTAAGAGGGCTATCTAACCCTAAGTCTTAAAAAGTTACTCATCGTACTGAGCTAGCAGGGGTTTAGTGAACATTAGAGGCGTTGACCATGTATATCTGGCGCATAAATGATTCAGTACCTCTCTCAAGATTCTCTTCCCCGGTGTACCCCATGAGCTTTTCTTGAGAAACCAGCTGGAGAGTTTCTGCCCAGTCGGCTGAGCTGAGAGATTGCTGTCTGAGGTACTCACTCCTGCTGCCTGGAGCCAGGCCTTTGTCCTGGTCCTTCGACCAAATTTTAGACGCAAGCCCAGAGAAGGGAAGCTGTGTTTGGATTTCATCTCTGTACCCGCTATTTGTGACCAGCATGGTTATTCTCCAATGAGAAAAGCAGCAAGCTAGCAATTCGGTATTAATACTAAAAACCGTTCATGTGTAAAAAACTGTCCATATACCAAACTTGAAGAAAGCACGCTCTCATCTCCTGCAACCTCCCACTTCACGCAACTTCCCCCAATGTTAACATTTTAACAGAGCCATGGTACTGTTATCAAAACTGGAAGCAACTCGGGCGCAATTGTATTAACGAAATTACAGAGTTTGTTCAGATTCCGTCAGGTTTTCCACGAATGCCCTTTTACTGATCCAGGATTCTGTCCAGATACCACGATACATTTATTTAATCATTATGTCTGCTCCAACCTGTAAGTTATTTTGGTCTTTCCTTGTCTTTCATGGCATTCACATGATTGAAGAATAGTGGTCAGGTATTGTGAAAAGTGCCTCTGAATTTACGCTTGTCCAATGTTGTCTCCTTATTGGACAAGTATATATTTTTAGGAAGAATACCCTTGGAAGGATGTGCTCTACCTATGTATCAGGTGACACATGATATCAACATGATTCGTCATACTAACCTTTAGTACTTGGTTAAGGTGGTATCAGCGGGGTTTCTGCACTATATATTTAGGATTTTTCCATATCCAGTCTACACTTAAGAGTGGATTGGCTAAGTCCAGTGCACACCCAGGGACAGAGGAAATTCACTTAGCCCCTTTTCGAATTTATGGTCATATTTTAAAACCACCAGGAGTGTTAGTAAATTTGAGGAGAAACTCTGAGGCTACCCAGGTATCCTGTTTATATTTATAGTTTTGGCCACTAATTTTCGCTTTCATTGTTGGGTCTTGCCTGCAACCACTTTTACTGTGGTGTTCTAAAAGGAGATTTTTCTGTTTTACTTATATGTTTATCGGGATTCTTCTGTAAAGGAAAGATTTTCATTTTCCTCATTTATTTATTCCATCATTTGTTTATGTCAGTACCGGCTCATGGATAATCTAATTCATTCCCCGTGGTCATTAATCAACCCTGCCTTTTTCACCCAACCCTTTGGTCTATGTTTTACAATTTTACCCTTTTCAGAATGTCAACGGCATTATATAATATTTATCTCCTGAGTTTGGCTTATTTCACTTAGCAAAATTCATTTAAGACTCATTTGTGTTAAAAAAAAAAAAAGACTCATTCATGTTCTTGGTCCTTTTCTCAGATCAGCTCCTTTCTCTCCACTCTTTTCATTTCACCCATGCTATTATTATGTACCCTATGTCACAACACTAGAAGATAAACGATCTGAACGTTTGAATCTTAACCGTGTAGTAGCTCTGTGTATGGGATTTCTAGATGTCTTCAAAGCCTCTAATAGAGACCGTATAATTGTATCCAAGTTAGGTTTGTAACAGTTGTCAGCAGTCTTGATTTGAATTTATAGAAGGTCTGACCTGAGAGTCTATGGAATAACAAATACATTGGAACTCTGGGCCTGGGTGACAATTCCAGCTAAAATGAATTTGCCCCTCAGGTGTCTTTCTCATCTACGTTAGAAAAGCACATCTTGGGAAGTAAGAAGGAGGAGTCTCTAAGTATATGTTAGTTGGAGAGAATCCTACAACTATTTGAGGTTTTTTATTTTTTCTTTTTCTTTCTCTCTCTCTCTCTCTCTCTCTCTTTTGTTTTTAAGTAGGCTCACTGCAGGGCTGATCTCATGACCCTGAGATCAAGACCTGAGCTGAGATCGAGTCGTTTGCTTAACCAACCAAACCACCCAGGCACCTCTTGAGTGAGTTTTGAGCAGAGTGTAGTTCGGAGAGAGGAGCAGATCCTAGGTTTTCACAGGCGTGTTCACAACAAGTGAGAATTGAGAATATTGCCCCATTCAGAAGCTCCCAGGCTGCCTAATGGAGAGAAGCCTGGACCAGGGCAGCTGGGCTGGAAGGAGTGAAGGATGGTTAGATGACCTGGGAAATAGAACTGTGCTGGAGGCATTCCAGGGATTTGTGGGAAAGGGCCTTAAAACTAGATGTGAGTCAGTTTTGTCTCACCAATCCCAGTTCAACCCTTACTCTTTGTTTTGTGCTCCCTCTTCCCAGATTCTGAGCTCTGCTCACACAATGAATCTGGCATTGAAAGCTGTGCTGTTGAGTTCTTTACAAGACAGCAGTACAAGGAGAGTTACTTATTTTTCTTCTTGAAGGTTGAGAAGAAATTGGTGCTGAAAATGTAAGTGAATTTCCCTGTCTTTGTGTTGGGGCAGAACCCAGAGGAAACGTTGAGTTTTCCTACCCCAGTCCTGTACTGACCACATCACCACTGGTTTAAGAAAAGATAGCCATTTGAGAAACTGCAATGCTTTAGAAAAACAAAACGTACACTCACTTGAAAGTGCCTCCATCCTTTTTTTCTTAGCTTTGGTTGCCTTCTCTAACTTGAGTAAACAAGGAAATACAGATGTAACAACTTTTGTTGTACAACCTTTGCTGAAGGTTTCGTGTTCCTTCATTTAGCGTATTATAATTTGCTTAACCAATTTTTCTCATTTTTAAAATTTCTTTGAAACAGAACATAGGGGTACAGACATTGTTTAAAAATGTCCTAGACGATAGTTCCATTCACCCAGTGAAAAATTGCACACTCAAGCTCTGCATGGCCAAATCACAGTCAGATGTAGTTGTGTGGGTGGTTTACATATGTCCTTTCCTGCCCCTTCTGCAAGGTGAAAAGGGTATTCTCCCACAGAGGGGCATTTCACCCAGGTGATGTTTGCAGCTTTTTAAGAAGGCAGGTCCGGGAACTGCAGGCAGTCTGTACCTTTAATGACTTCATTCCTCTTTCTCCATCCCAGCTCTGCCTTCAGAGATTTCTGCATTTTTCCAAGGAAGACCAGCAAAATATGAAGAAGTCCTGTGTGAGTTATTGAAGTCATTTTCTGCTTTGTTTTATAATGGAACTTATGAGGATTATGACTCGTGTTTAAAATAGAAAAGTAGAAATAGATAAAATGAACCTGAGGGAACCAGCATGACACAGTGTTTCTCAGACTTTAGTGTGCATCAGATCAAAACTGGGAGGTGTTTTATTTTTTTTTTTTTAAAGATTTTATTTATTTATTTGATAGAGATTACAAGTAGGCAGAGAGAGAGAGGAGGAAGCAGGCTCCCTGATGGGCAGAGAGCCCGATGCGGGACTCGATCCCAGGACCCTGAGATCATGACCTGAGCCGAAGGCAGCGGCTTAACCCACTGAGCCACCCAGGCGCCCTGGGAGGTGTTTTAAACCATAGAATGGGGCCGGAGAGTTTTGGTTTTGAACAAGGTTGCAGGTGATGTTGAGGTGTGTAGACCAGTAGCATTGGATTAGTAGATCAATAGGGCAAAATGGCACACACACACACACACACACACACATCATATAAAGTCACGTGGTTATCAAACTTGCAAATATTTCAGACTTTTGACCATGACTCCCCCACACTCCCTCCCCATCCCCCATTCCCCCCCCCAAAAAAAAACATGCATAGAGCATCCCTATTCCTTTCGGAGCCTAAAGACTTTCTGGGATCAAGAGCTGAATAAAAAACTTCTGTTTCTCTTTATATAAATGATGAACAACCTTCTTGTGGCAAACCACAAAATAAATGACTATAATTATTCTTCAGTGGAAGCAAAAGACAGATTACCAAGCAGAACCCAGTTAATGAGGTTTTTTAGGAGAAGGTATTACTAAAGCCCATATAGAGAGCTTTCCCCCGGTCTTGGTTTGTTTTTGTTTTCCCTTTACAAAACCTCGAATTTTTATAGAATAAGTTGAACGCATGTCCTTAAAATAACTCCAAAATTCTCAGACCCTGGAAACCACTAATCTACTTTCTGTCAGTATGGACTTGGATCTTCTGGATCTATTGTAGGAGTATAGTCATACAAAATGTATATTTTATGTGTGTCTTCCTTCACCTTGTGTAATGTTTTTAAACTTCATCATATTGGAGCATGTTACAGACTTCATTGTTTTTCTTTTCTGGCTTTATTAAGGTATATTTGACAGAACTATAAGGTATGTAGTGAACATTGTGATGATTTTGATATTCGTATACATTGTGAGAGGATTCCTCCCATCTAATCTAACACATCCCTCACCTCACATATTTCTTTCTTTCTTTGTTTTGGGTTTTTGTTTTTGTTTTTTTGGTGAGAGTATTTAAGCTCTGGAGTCAACAGATTTTAATTGTGATATCAGCTGTAGTCACCGTGTTATACATGAGATCCTCAGACCTTCATTTTATAGCTAAGTGTGCCTTTTTACCAAGACTTCATTTCTATCATTGAAGAATATTCCATTGTGTAGAAGGACCCGAGTTGTGTTCATCCACTTACTGGTTAACAGACATCTGGCTTATTTCTGCTTTACCGCTGTTGGGTAGTGCCGCTCTGAACATTCATGTGCAAATTTTGATAGAATACATGTCTTTGGTTCTTCTGGGTATTTACTGAGAAGTGAAAATGCTGGATCATGCATTAGTTTTAAATTACCGCCGAACCGCCTGTTTTTCATAATGTGCACAATTTTATATTTCCACCAGCAATGCATGAGGGTTAGTTTCCCCTCTTTATTGACAGCACTTGTTGTCATATTATAGCCAACATAGTGGGTAGGAAGTAGCATGTCATTGTGGTTTTGATTTGCTTTTCCCTAATGTCTAATGAGTACCTTTTCGAGTGCTTGTTGGATATTTGTGTATCTGCTTTGCAGACATGTCTATTCAAATCCTTGGCCTGTTTTTAATTGGATTTATTGAAGAGTATTTTGGGTAATAGATTTTTATCACATATGTGGTTTTCAAATATTTCTTCCTATTCTGTGAGTTGTCTCTTCATTCTCTTGAAAGTATATCCTTTGATTCACAAAAGGATCTCTTTTCCTTTGTTGTGTTTGCCTTTGAGGTCATATCTAAGAATCTGTTGTCATTCTAAGATCATGAAGATTCACTCGTGTATTTTTCCTAAGAGTGTTATTGTTTCTAGCTCTCACATTTAGGTCTTTGATCTATTTAGAGTTAATTTTTGTATATGATATGAGGAAGGGGTCCATTTTTATGCATTTGCATGTGGATATTCAGTTCCAATACCATTTGTTGAAGAGACTCTTTTTTTCTCCCATTGAATGATCTTGGCACCCTTGTTGAGCGTCAGTTGACCATAGGTGTATGGGTTTGTTTCTGGACTCCCACTTCTGTTCATTTGTGGAGATGATAATATTCATATGTGGATATTATCATGCTGGTTCCTTGTGTTTGATACTGTAGCTTTATAGCAAGTTTGAATTCAGGAATGTAAGTTCTCCAGTTTGTTCTACTGAACAAATTCTTCTTGACAAACTTGTCAGGATTGTTTTGGCTGCCTTTTTTTTTTTTTTTAAAGATTTATTTATTTATTTGAGAAAGAGCGAGAGCGAGAGAGAGCACACACAAGCAGGAGGGGCAGGGAAAAGAAGAATTTCTAGCAGATCTCTTGCTGACCCCGACATGGGGCTTGATCTGACGACCCCGAAATCATGACCTGAGCTGAAATCGAGTGCTGGATGCTTAACTAACTGAGCCACGCAGGTGGCCCTGTGTTTAGAATTTAATATTGTGTTTAAGATCTATCCAAATTGGTTACTTCATTCCTTTTAATATTCTGTTATGACAGCATACATTTTAGTTGTCTGTTTCTTATGTCATTTCTGTTTATCATTATTATGAATAATTGTGCAGTGACCATCTTTTACATTTTCTCTCCCTGTAGAAGAACAAGCATTTCAAGTATTCTGTAGTGTACACGCATGATACATATTGTTGGGTCAGAGAGACTAAGCATTTCCAGTGTCACTTTATGCTGCCAAATTGGTCTAAGTGACCATACGACTCCCACCAGCTGTTAGGTGACAGAACAGCTTTCTTTGTCTCCTTGTTCACAGTTGATACCGTTATTTCAAAATTATGCCCAGTCTGATGAAAGATGAAAACCCTATTGTTTTGATTTGTATTTCTCTGATTTTGGATAGGATTGGGCCTTTCACTTTTCTTCTGTGAAATGTTGATTTATATGTTTTGTATATTTTTACATACCTTTCCATTAATTTTGTTCTGTATTTCTTACTGATTGATAAATATCCTTTATGAGTGTTGTATAGTAATCTTTGTTCTATTCATTGTAAATATGTTCTCCAGAGTTTGTCTTATTTTTTCACTTTGTGGCATCATTGGTAATATGAAAGTTTTACATGTTGATGTGGTCAGATTTGTGAATCTTTTTTCGATGGTTTTCTTTTGTTTTTTGGTGTTTTGTTTTGTTTGTTTTAGTTCTCTTATCCTTCAGTGTATTCCCATTGTGGCACATAGTCACATTCCTGTGTCTTAAGCTTAGCAGGTATTTCCTCTCTGAGGTATACCATCAAATTGAGACACAATTTGATTGATTTCTTTCATTTGCTCTTTGTTTTTAGGGTTTTGTTTTCATTTTGATTATTGTTTTTGTATAAGTATTAAAAATATTTAAATTTTTCTAAAGATGGATTGTGAATATAAATTTAGCAAAGCATATTCAGAGATCAGTCTGGCTTCTCTCTGTCCCCTTATGCTACTCCTGCCCTTACCCAATGTGGGTAGCCATTTTTTAAAGTTTTTATTTTTTATTTTACTCATTTATTCTTTTTAAATATTTTTATTTATTTATTTGTCAGACAGAGATCACAAGTAGGCAGAGAGGCAGACAGAGGGGGGTGGGAGGGGGATGCAGGCCACCTTCTGAGTAGAGAGCCTGATGTGGGGCTCCATCTCATGACCCCGAGATCATGACCCGAGCTGAAGGCCAAGGCTCAACCCACTGAACCACCAGGCGCCCCTAAGTTTTTATTTTAATTCCAGTGAAATCAACATACAATTTCATATTAATTTTAGATATGCAATATAGTGATTCTCATTTTGTTATTTTTAATATAAGAAGGCCCATATGTAGCTCTTTGTCATATTGTACTTGATTTTCACTTAAACTTTGTGGGTTTTCTTTTTTTAAAGAGTATTTATTTGACAGACAGTGAGAGAGGGAACACAAGTAGGGAGAGTGCAGGAGGGAGAAGCAGGTTTCCTGCAGAGCAGGGAGGGATGCTGGTATGATCCCAGGAACATGACCCAAGCTGAAGGCAGACACTTAATGACTGAGCCATCTAGGCACCCAGTTCTTTTTTTGTTGATGTTTTTTGTGGGTTTTTTTTTTTTTTTTTTTTTGCTGGTTTTGTTTTTTAAGATTTTATTTATTCATTTGAGACAAAGAATACAGAGAGAGAGCCTGAGCGGTTGGGGAGGCACAGGGAGAGGGAGAAGCAGGTGTGCTGACTCTGGCTGGATCCCAGGACCTGAAGGCAGATGCTTAACCATTTGAGCCACTGAGGCGCCGCTAACTTAAACTTTGTTTTGTCACTTAATAATGTACTATAGAGTTCACTCTGTAGTGCCACAAAGAGATATTCCTCAGTTCCTTTTCCAGTTGCTTAGCACTTCATGGTGTGAGTATAACATAACACATTCCACGAGTTCATTAGTAATCAATATTTGGGGTTTTTTTTAGTCTTTTGCAAATATATATAGTGATATAACCTCTTCTTTCTTTGATCAGTGTGCCCTTGTGGCTGGTCCCCAGAAGTGGGATTTCTGGGTTAAATGGTAAATTCATGTATAATTTAGCTAACTATTGTCGTATTTCACTTAATGGTGGTTAATCTTTTTTGATTTTTGAACAGAATATGAGGATGCTTTTATGCATATAACAAATTAAGTATGTGTGGTTATTCTTTTGGATTTCTGCCAGTCCAATAGGAAGGAAATAGTTCAATATACTTTTTTTTAATATTTTTCTTTTTAAAGGGTAAGCTTGATCTTCTAAGTTTAGTAACATTTGCATTTCTCTTCCTGTGAGTTTTCTCTTCACAGTTCTTGCCCATATTTAGAGGGCTATTGTTTTTTTCCTTTTTAGAAATTCTTTATATAGGGACCCTAACCCTTGCTTTGTCATGTAAGTTGCAGACACTTAATTCTAGGTTGTCATTTTTCTTTTGATTTTGGTTTTTCTTTTATTTTGTAGAGGACTTGATTGGTTGGTTGTTTATAATTTTATGTGGTCAGGTCTGTCTGTATTTTATTTTATTGCATCTAGATTTTTAAATGTCTGATGCTCTAGTGACTGAACTATGTGAGCTCTGCATCTGAATTTTTAGTCATAGTTAGGAAAGTTTTATTCTTTCTTAAGTTATGGGGGAACTCACCCATGTTTTCTTCTAGTACTTACATAGCTCTTACTTTTTATTATTATTTTTTTACATTTAAGCTTGACCAGTCTATTTGCAGGACATGGAAAAAGGAGTAACCAAACAAGACCAGGAAGAAAAACCTCCCATCACATACTAATTATTCTTGAAGGCATACATTGATATTTTGATAGGAGGGTGGAAATTCAGGGAATGGCAACACTTTCTTGAATTTTTCCTATCATAATGAAAAAAGACCTTTTCAAGAGAAATTCAGAACTAAACCTGATTCTGATTTAGGAAGTAAGCCCTGTGTTGGGTTAAGTCAACTGCTAGAAGGTGTGAGTGGCTCCTTGTGCAGCATCTGGTCAGGAGAGATGGGGATCACAAAAAAGGAGCCTTAGGTATTCCAGCCCAGGTGTGAGGTTAAGGATGGGAGCTTTGTGGTGTGGATGTGGTGTGGGAGGAGATGATTGCTGGGAGGGACTGAGGGGTGGAACTGGATTAGGGGTATAGTGCTTGGATAGACTGAGTTTAACATGGCCATTTGGGGAAAGAAGATAATCATTGAAAGGTAAAATGGGGATACAAATTGGATATACTCACTGTCTTAGAGGAAACAGATTGCACTCTACAGAAAAGGAATCAACAGAGAGTATTCTCAAGGATAAATTACATTATTGGGATTGGGGGATGCCATCAGTAAACATACAGGCATAAAGAAATAAGAAAACAGGAAGGAAACTGGTGTAGATAGAGTCTTTTTGTTTGTTTGTTTTTAAAATAATGTCTACACCCAGCATGGGACTCAAACACATGACCCTGAGATCAACAATCCCATGCTATACCAAGTGAGCCAGCCATGTGTCCCACGTGGAGTCTTAAGATGCCTATAAACCAAATGCAGTATAAGGGAGTGTTTATTCTTGATTTGGACAAACTATAAAAAATACATTTATGAGACAATCACAGAAGTGTGAACATTGCATGGATATTTGATAATATTAAGGAATTCATTATTTGCTTGGTTTTTAGAGGTGTTACTGACATTGTGGTTATGTTCTAAAAAATGTTTTTATGCTTTATATCTACATCATAAGACATTTCCAGATGAAATGATATGATGTCTGGAAGTTTGCTTTAAAACAATCTGTTTCTCATTATGTTGGGAGTAGAGATGAAATAAAATTGGCCATGGGATTTAAGATGAAATATGGATAGGTTGGCTGAGAGATCTTTGGGGGGCTCCACTACTTTCTCAATTTTGGGGCTTGAAAACGTTTTAAAAAGTCATTTTTAAAAATCTTTTATTTATTTATTTAAGAGAGTCTGAGAGAGAGCATGAGCCTGGGGGAGGGGCAGAGGGAGAAGCTGTGATAAAAACTGTTACACATCCCTGAGGTCCAACACAAAGAGGGAAGGGTGGTAACAAAGGCAAAAATGTACTTTGTAGCAGAGCATCATGAGAAGGATTTCTGTGTATTAGGGCTTGGTGTTTGGTATGAGATACTGACAAACTGGGGTCAAGCCCACCTGAGTTCAAATCCTGCTTCCACTGTTTGCAGGGAGAGGGAGAATGTGCACACAATTTATTCTCTGCATCCTTGATATATTGTCGATTTTGTAGTATTTTTTCAGGAATTGTGATGTCATATATAAAGTGAGAGTTTGCCGTACTTTCTGTTTGTGAACTGCTCTAATACTTACTGCCAACTTTTTTTTTTTTTAAGAGAGAACTTTTTCACAATTTTTACTACAATGCTAAGTAATATGGGCACAAGCGCCATCTATAGGTAAAATAGAGTCAATCCTTGGATTAAGAGAAACTGAAAGCAAATCTCCAAATCTACATTCTAGTGTTAAATTTGGGTAATGCGATAATTCCTACAAAATTTCTTTGTTAAAATAGATGGTGAATGTGAAAATATTTTAAATAGGAGTGAGTGTTTTTCTCACTCACTGCATGTCTGTGCGCTTTTTGGAATTAATTTCATAGAACGGTTAGATTTTCGAGCTATAACAACAAAACACTGCAGTGGTTGAGACCATTTTGACATAGCCGTAAGGCATATTTATGTGTTAATGGTATAGCTTTATGGACATGTGCGTAATCTGAAATATCTAATATTATTAGGTCATCTAAAGATCAATTTTGACCTAAAAGAATTTTTAGAGTTGCAGTAACCAAGTGTAGGTTGCAGTAAATGAAAATGATCAGTGCTCTTTAGACAATGCAGACATCTGCGTTTCCATCAAGGCATCTTGTAGCTAAAAACTGGAATGTCATTAATATCAACTCTAGGCACAAGGTTACTATTCAGATTATAAGAGTACTGAGTTAATTTTGTAAACAGGATTCTTTTTTTCTCTATTATTGCAACTGTCTCCTTTGTTTTGTGTCTGGAATAGAGTATAAAAGTCAGTGAGCTGAGCCACATTATAAGATATGAGAATTGTTTCTAATAAGAGATACTACTTACCAGATTTAATGGAATGAAAGATCCCAAGATGCAGACGCAATTTAGAATCGTGATTTTCTGATTATAAAGCAGAGCGAAATGGAAGCGAATCAGGGACAACACAACAGACTTAAAGCAGTGATTTTCAAAGTGTGGATTCCTGATCAACAATATCACTATCTCCCAGGAACTTTAGGGAATGCAAGCACTGAGACTTGCCTCAGACAGACTGAATCAGGAGCGCTGGGGGTTAACCCTAGCAATATGTGTTGGAACAAGCTTCCCGGTGATTCTGGTGTTTGTTAAAAGCTGACATGAGGAGACTATTCTCCCGGACATGGTCTGCACATCTCAGATCAGTTTTTGTTTCGGATTCTTTTCAAGGATGCTTGCATAGCCTTAGAAAACAGAGGTAGTATCTCTGGTAGGATATGGGGCAGGTTTGTTGCGGACCAGTATAATAAAGACAGTGTCCCTCTCTGGAGCAGGGACTGGATAGGTTGTCTAGCAGTCCCCTTCTTAAGATTGGGGGTTCCCTATGCTTGGGGTTCCTCTTTATGTCATAGACCCATTCTCTATGGGCAACATTGACCTGGGTCAGCTTTCACATCTTCCCAGGGCTGGAGACCAAGGGCAAGGTGGAGGTCGTGAGGTCTGCTGTGCTATGAGTAACACAGTCCTTTGTCTCTGACTTGGGAATTTCTTATCTTTTCCCAGCATTGATGACCTTGTGGCAGGCTAACTTGCTACCTTTAAGACCCTCTCCATCCTTGATGGTGTAGAGCTTGTGAACCAGATGCTCAAATAAATGTCATCTCTTTCATTTTGATCCATTCTCTGCTCTGGTGTCACTTCCCACATGGGACTCTCTTGGTTGCTCTGTTTAACATAGTACCTTGTGTCCTTCCTACTCCCACACCTGCTATATCTTTATTATCAGTGATTACTATGACCTGATACCATAATATACATCTGTTTATAATTCATTACCAAGTTTTACCATGAAAATGTAAGTTTTATTGTCTTTTGTTCCTGCCCCTAGAACAGTGTTGAGCTCTGTAATTTTTTATTGAACATAAATATTTGTTAAGTGAATATGAATATTACATATTGTATGTAACTTAGGCTTATTGAATGAATATAAATATTTTCCACAAGCAGTACAGGTTTCATAGACCAAGAAGCTTTTAAAAAAATTAACCTAATAGATCCATTTTGGCCTGTTTGATAAATTCAGCCACATTTTATGATGAGATGCTTCAAAATGAACGTTTGAAACACGGAATCTTAAGGTCACTAGAAAGGGTATATTAATGCTTAGATAATTAAAATTGTTTGGCAGAATATTTATTCAAGGGAAAGTAATTATTTCTGACTGTGTGCCTGTGTCTTTGCACACATATTCTAAGGAGTATAGGTGTGTATAAATATATGCATTATAAGTACATGTATATTATACAAAGTTTATTATGTAAAAACAGATATACACATATACAATATATAACATGCATTTGTAAATATACTCAGATATATATTTTTAGACATACATAGAATGTGCATATATTCTTCCGTGTTCCATAAGCTGATCTAATGTGAAGGTAAGGAGATAAGGATTCACAAACAGAGCCACTCAGTTCTCCTCTGTACTTAGTGGGGACTGACCTCGCTACAGTGACACAAATCGCACAACACAATGATGGTAAGCGAGGTGGTCTACTGCTCTTGAATCTACTGGAATCCACGAATTGTATTCACTTCGATATAAAGTAGTGGATTGCTGGGGAGACCTTGAATTGAGGAACTTCAAAAAAGTGTTAATGCTTCTCTTAAAAGCTGAGCTCACAGATATGGCAAGATAAGGAGCCTTGGTTTGGAGAGCCAACTGGGTGATACGATAGAGGAGAAGCTGGGAAGAATGAGCAGGCAAACCAAATGAAAGCAGGAAAAAGAAAGAAGTTTCCAAATGTTTTTCAGTCTTGGAAATACATCTTGAAATAATTACATAAGAATGTCTAAATTCAGGGGTGCCTGGGTGGCTCAGTGGGTTAAGCCTCTGCCTTCGGCTCGGGTCATGATCCCAGGGGCCTGGGATCGAGTCCTGCATGGGGCTCTCTGCTCAGCGGGGAGCCTCCTTCTCCTCATCTCTCTCTCTGTCTGTCTCTCTGCCTATTTGTGATCTCTCTTTCTGTCAAATAAATAAATAAATAATAAAATCTTTAAAAAAAAAGAATGTCTAAATTCAGAGAGAGATAATTCATTAAGAAATGTAAAATGTGAGTAACTATTAAAACAAAATAATCAGATGGAGGCCAGCTGGTTCCTAAGACTGAGTCTAACTTGGCTTCATAATTGTGCAGAAACTTCAGTTATCTGTTTGTTTATTTTTTTTTTAAGATTTTATTATTTATTTGACAGACAGAGGTCACAAGTAGGCAGAGAGGCAGGCATAGAGAGGAGGAAGCAGGTTCCCTGCGGAGAAGACAGCCTGATGCGGGGCTGGGTCTCAGGACCCTGGGATCATGACCTGAGCCGAAGGTAGAGGCTTTAACCCACTGAGCCACCCAGGCGCCCCGAGTTTTCTGTTTTTATTATTATGACTTCATCAGTTTATTTAAAGATTATCAGGTTTTGAAGAAAGGATTTATGCTAACCAAAATCACAGAAAAGACCCGATATGCCAGAATATCAATGCTTTATGTGTACAGAGAACTTACCTGTTATGTAATAGATCCAGCACTTACTGTGGCTGCTCTATGGGCTTCTCACTTAGTAGTGAGTCTGTCTTGCAGGAGCTTTTGTTGTTGCTTGTTTTTTTCAAATTAACATATACTATAATATTTGTTTCAGGGATACAGGTCTGTGAATCGTCAGTCTTACACAATTCACAGCACTCACCATAGCATATGCCCTCCCCAGTGTCCGCCCCCAGCCACCCCATCCCTCCCACCCACCTCCATTCCAGCAACCCTCAGTTTGTTTCCTGAGATTAAGAGTCTCTTATGGATTGTCTCCCTCTCTGGTTTCATCTTGTTTCATTTTTCCCTCCCTTCCCCTATAATCCTCTGTCTTGTTTCTCAAATTCCTATCAGTGAAATCATGTGATAATTGTCTTTCTCTGATTGACCAGTTTCACTTAGCATAACACCCTCTAGTTCCATCCACATCTTTGTAAATGGCAAGATTTGGGGGTTTTGATGTCTGCACGGTATTCCATTGTATATATATATATACACCGCGTCTTCTTTATCCATTCATCTGTTGATGGACATCTGGGCTCTTTCCATAGTTTGGATATTGTGGCCTTTGCTACAATAAACGTTCAGGTGCCTGTGCCCCTTTGGATCACTACGTTTGTGTCTTTAGGGTAAATATCCAGTAGTGCATTTGCTGAGTCATAGGGTAGCTCTATTTTAAACTTTTTTGAGGAGACTCCCTATCATTTTCCAGAGTGGCTGTACCAGCTTGCACTCCCACCGACAGTGTAGGAGGGTTCCCCTTTCTCTGCTTCCTCATCAACATCTCTCGTTTCCTCACTTGTTAATTTTACCCATTCCAACTGGTGCGAGGTGGTATCTCACTGTGATTTTGATTTGCATTTCCCTTTCAGGAGCTTTTAAAAAATATATTATTATTATTTTATGTAGGCTGTGTGCCTAGTGTGGAGCTGAATGCCAGGCTTGGACTCACAAACCTGAGATCAAGAGTTGGACACCCAACCAACTGAGCAACCCAGGTGCCCCAGTAGTTGTTCTACATTGAAGGTAAATTACTGTAAGAAGTTTGTCTGGGACATAAGAGCCAAGGAAAATGATCTTAATAGTGCCTTGGAGCTATCAAAATATTAATAAGTAATATTGATTGTGTGGTACCAGGGATCATACACTAGCTATATTAGAATGTCTGGCATAGAGAGGGTGTGCAATAGATATTTGTTCAATAAATGAATACAGATATCATCACGACTCCATGAATTACGTACTTTCATTATTTCCACTGGAGGAAACAGTCTTGGGAAGAGAACACCTTTTCCCATAAAATACATCATTGATCTATACTTGAACTCCAGTCAAGCTGATGTCTTAGTTCATGTTTACAATTTTATTACCCTGCTTGAAAATGTATATATCCTTCTCTACCTGGAAAGGGACTAGAATATATATATATATATATACACATATATATCCCTACTTACTGTAGGGACCTTATCACAACATCAGTGTGTTAGGATGCCTTAAATTGTTTTATAGTTTATTTGAGCTTTTGATTTAATATTCGTGATGAGGTTTTGGACTTACTGTTATTATCGGCAGCCTATTTGAAAACTACTTTGTAGGGTGGGTTATTTGAGCGGATAGCTCATCTCATCTGTATTTATGTGTGTGTGTGTGTTGCTTTCAAAAGAAAATTCTAGAATGGCATCTTACTTGTAGCCTTTAAATGCTTTTCCCTGTTGACTTGGGTCTTATGGCTTTTACGGTCTCTGAGTTGGCAATGTTGAAATAGGGCAAAGCAGGTGAGGTTTGTATCTGGAGGTTCAAATCCCTTTCCGTACCTTCAATGTCTTGCTCTCTTGACTATTTCCTGGCTCCACTTATTTCTCATCTTTAAAAAAAATATTTTATTTATGTAATTGAGAGAGAGTGAGAAAGAGTGAGTGTGAGTGAGGAGAGGGGCAGAAGGGGAGGGAGAGAATCCCAAGCGGACTCCTAGCTGAGTGCGGAGCCTGACACACGGGGCTTGATCTCAGAACCCTGAGCTCATGACCCGGAGATCATGACCTGAGCCAAAACTAAGAGTTTAACTGACTGAGCCACCCAGGCTCCACTTTTCTTTCTCATCCTAATGTGTACCCAGCTACTGCTAGTTTACTTCACACTTTCAGAGAAAGATGACATTCAGCTGGCATTTTTCTCTCACCAGATATGTGTGTCAAGCTTAGGAGCTCAGATACCCAGTGTGACCCTGAATGAGGCTTCACAAAATCCTCGGCAGTTCTCTCATTCCTTCCCTCAGATAACTCTATCCCTCAGGTAACTCTAGCAGCATAACAGAGCTGTTTATGTCAGCTTTGTGCGGCAAAAAGAGAAGAACCCTTGGAGTAGGGTATGTGGCTTTCAGCCCTGATGGTGGCTATTGTATGATGTTTATTAAAGGACTCATCCTGTGAACTCCAGTAGCCTCACTGGGAGAATGTTGGGATTAAAGTGGGTAGTTGTTTAGATCTTTTAATTTTAAAATACCATGATGTTTAAAAACAGGAATCACATTATTTCTGGTAAGTTGTCAATGACAACACGCTTATCTGTTTCTTTATATTGGTCTTCATGCAAGTTATGCACAGAACATAGACACGTACTTGCAACCCCCAAATAGGTAGAATTTTGGAGGGGAATGTGAGGAACAATATGAAAGTGCAAGTTGAGAGGTGTATTGGAGGCATAAGGAAGAGATGATTTGACTAGAAGGAAGGCTACTGGTTAAAGTAGATGGGGAAGAGAGAGTATTGATAAGTAACTCTAGACTTAGAAGGACTTGGTATGGCAGGTTGGAGAATTTGAATTTAAGAAATTGAAGAATGGAGAGGATCTTAGGAATCAATTTGGAATATTAAGCAGCGTCTACGGCCATTCCACCCTGAATGCGCCCAATCTTGTCTGATCTTGGAATATTAAGCAGAGAGACTAGAGAAAGGAAGACCATTTCAGTTGCTACTGCAACAGTTCAAGCATTATGTGTTCATAGATATGGTGGAGAAGGAGATGAAGAGCTAATATTTGTTTAAAAATTGACAGAAAAATGAATATGAACACCTGATATATTTTTATCTTAAAGATTTTATTTATTTATCTATCTATCTATTTAGAGAGTGTGGAAGGGGGAAGGGGCAGAAGGAGAAGAAGAGAATCTCCGGGAGATTTCTGCAAGGAGTGCAGAGCCAGATGCAGAACTCAACATCATGATCCTGAGATCATCACCTGAGCTGAAACCAAGAGTTGGACACTTAACTGACTGAGCCACCCAGGCACTCCATGATGCAGTTTAAAAAAAAAAAAAAATGCCTAGCTCTCTTCATTGAAACAAAACTCAAAACAATGACCAACCCAGTAACAATGATCACCGTCACTAGTAGTATATGGTTCCTTCCTAAAAGGAGCAGGAATTCTTGGAAAAATAATTGATTCCAGAGCAGGGAAGGCAAATGCACAAGAGGACAGTTAGGTCACAAGGACACCGGAGCCATTCATAGAGGCTCTCACGAGCAATAGAAGGGAATCATTTATATATCACTTAGACTAAAAATTGCCTTGCATTGAAACACATCAAATATGCAAAGGATCACAAATGGATTATGATACTAAAAGAAGGAAAATTAATTTTGGAAATTGAAAGAAGGAAAGAGTCATATATTTTGGGCAGCCAAATAGTACATGAAGAAACTTTTCTCCTGTGGAAATATCCCAGCTAAGAAATAAAGAAAAAGTGATTCAGCTAGAATATCATCGCTCCCTAAACCCCGAATGAACACCTGAATCCAGATGCTGCAAAGACGTGGCTACCAACATCGTCAGTGATGAGCTGTTCTGTGTTATGATCCTCGTTCTAGAGAAACATAATATCATCTATGAAGTAGCTTTTCCAAAAAAGATCTCGATGTGCTCAAGGTTATATATAATTCATAAAAATGGTTCTTGGTAGGGAGGAGGTTCATTTTTTTCCCTTAAGGTGATATTTGGCAATATCTGGAGGCATTCTTAGTTGTCACTCATTTGGGTGCATACGCCGCTGATACCTGGTGGGCAGAGGCCAGAGATGCTACTAAATCCTGGGATGCCCAGGATCCTCTGGGCATAATTATCTAGCAAATAGAATGTCCATAGTGCTGCAGTTAGAAATCCTGACTCATGGGAATTGTGAAGTGGAGAGGAACATGTTAAATAATACGACTGGTCTGTAATGAGCAAAATCTCAGTGGTAAGAAATTACAAGCCAAAGACACAGTCATTAACAACAATAACCAAAAAATTCAAGAACTAAAAAGAAGGGAGGCGGATGACCTACAGACCTAAAGAGATAAAAGGCAGATCAACCAATACAAGGCAAAGAGCTGGGCAGCCTGGGGTGGCTCGGTCATTAGGCGTCTGCCTTCGGCTCAGGTCATGATCCCAGGGTCCTGGGATCAAGCCCCACATCGGACTCCCTTCTCCGCGGAGAGCCTGCTTCTCCCTCTCCCACTTCCCCTGCTTGCATTCCCTCTCTCTCTCTCTCACTGTCAAATAAATAAATAAAATCTTAAAAAAAAAACCCAAAACAACAAAAACAAGGAAAAGAGCTTATTTGGATTCCGATTTAAACAAACTGTATAAAACTTTGACACTTGATGACACATTTGGAAATTTGAACCCTGACTAGAAGTTTAATGATATTAAGAATAGTTTGGATGTGATAATGGTTTTGTTAGGTTACAAAAAAGTGACTTGATCTTCTAGAAATACAATCTGAAATACTCATGGGTGAAAAAGGTAACATCTTAAATTTGCTTCAAGTCAATATGGGAGCAAGGTAATAGCTAGAGAAATGAGTCCTTGAAGATCAGCTGAGAGGCTGATAGTTTGAATTTCGGAATGAGGAACATGAGCAGAGCTTCTGTTGGAACAAATATATTTACTTGTGGCTTTGGCTTTTTTAAATTTTTAAATTTTTTATTTTTTATTAACATATAATGTATTATGAGCCCCAGGGGTACAGGTCTGTGAATTGTCAGGCTTACACACTTCATAGCACTCACCATTGCATGTACCCTCCCCAATGTCCATATCCCCACCACCCTCTCCTTCCCACCCTCCCCCCAGCAACCCTCAGTTTGTTTTGTGAGATTAAGAGTCACTTACGGTTTGTCTCCCTCCTGATCCAACAACTAAAACCAAAGTTGCCCATGTTTTCTAAATGCAGACTAGAAGAAAGGTAGTTAGCTACAAAAGCGCAGGAGACTATACAAGTAGAATGATTGTTGTTTTCTTGAGAAGGATGCCTCCTTAACCTTCTCCACCACCATGAATATTGGTTGTTACTCCCTGAGATTCTCATGTCAGTTTCTTAAAGCCCGCCGTCAAAGTTCATTGAAATAGACTTTCAAACGATCTTTTTAAAGCAATTTCTTATTGCCATCTTTGAAATAAAGGGGGGTAAAACAAACAAGAAGGCTTCAGGCTTTCTAGCAAAGGTTGAGGGATGTGGCAGTGTAATAAAAATCATTAACAGATTTTTGTGAATACTCCCTATGCTTCACCATGAGATGTGGGTACAAGATAGTCTTGATCTCATTTGTATTTTATAGCATGAAACATGTGACCCAAAAAGCTTAATTTATAAAATATGAGGTCACACTATTACATGGTTGATGGAATTTCTCAGGGGAGGCTGTGCCTACTGGAGAGTCTAGAAATTTGGAGGAGCCATTCTGGGGGGCAAGTGCACCAACTGGCAGCAGTTGCATCTTCTGACTGAAATTTACCAGTGGCAGAGTTTCTGGATCCTGTGGGTGCCAGAATGGTGGCAGTGACGTAAAAAATCGTTTGGCTCGTTGTCCCATGTTCTGTGGTCAAGGTCCAGGGATGGGGGTAGAACAGCAGGAGGTATGCAGGACACACTTTGTACCCCAACTTCCAGAACCATGGCTCCCTATTGCTTGTTGCCCTCTTCCCTCTAGGAAGTGAAAGTGAGCTGACTTTCATTCAGCTGATAGCTTAATTTGTCTTTTCATGGGATTAAATATGCAAAATGGCAAGGAATATCAGCAGCGAACAGAGGGAGAAAATGAGCTTCAGCAAGTAGAAAGCAGTGTACTCGATCTCAGGCATACACCAGAGGGTTCAGTATTCAATCCAACAGCGGCCTTTTGGCAACACTCATGACTCATGTCTCACAATCTATGTTGAGTTTAGAAGATCATTGGAATGGGAAGACTGGAAGAGACATTTCACCTCCCCAAGAATGTGTCCTTTCAAATGTTTCCAGACTATCTTAAGTGAAAAACAAAACATATAAAACTTATTTGAGATCAAAAATGACAACTGGATAGATTGTTGATGCTGATTTATTTCTGAAGTGAAAATTACAGAAAGAGTCACTGAATCCCAAACACAGTAGAAAACCATGTGTGAGAGAAGAACTTATTTTGGAACAATAATTGGTTAAGTCTTTAAATGGGGAAGTACTAGTTATTTTCTCCCATCATAGAAACGATTTCATTGTAAAGTACTTGAGGGGCATCCATGGCCCAGATAAAATCCAAGTGGTTGTAAGGAGGGATCTTTCTGTGATAAATGAGGTTGGGGAGTTTGGAAAGCAGAAGGTCAACGTCTCGAGGGTCAGCCAGCAAGTCATTGCCTCCGTTCCACACTGCAATTGGCACGTGCATGTCCGTCAAGTTGTAGTAGGGAGGTGTGGGCTAAAACATAAGAGAGAAAGAACCCCAGTGTTTATAAGTAACTGCACTTTAAACCGCAATACTTATTTCTTGGCTAGAGGATATTGCACTGGTTGATGATTTTTTCTGTTGAGGTGTACTGACACATAACATTGTATTAATTTCAGGTGTATAACATAATGCTTTAATAGATGCATATATTGTGAAATAATCACCCCCATTAAGTCTAGTTATTGTCCATCACACACATGGTTACAGTTTTTTTTCTTATGATGAGAACTTGCAAGATCTACTTGAAAGTTTTTTTTTCTCTGTCTCTCTCTTTTTTAAAGATTTTATTTATTTATTTGAAGAGAGAATGAGAAAAAGAGCATGAGGGGGGAGGGTCAAGAGGAAAACAGACTCCCTGCAGAGCGCGGAACCTGATGGAGGACTCCATCCTGGGACTCCAGGATCAGGATCGGAACCAAAAGCAGTTGCACAACCAACTGACCCACCCAGGTGTTCCTTTAAGGTCTACTTTCTTGGCAACTTCCAAATATACAATACAGCATTGTTCATTGTAGTCACCATGTTGTACATGACATCCTCAAGGCTTTATTGTATAAACTGGAAATGTGTGCCTCTTCACTCATATCACCCACCCTCTACCCCACGCTGCTGGCAGCCACTCATCTGTTCTCTGTATCTGTGAATTCAGCTGTTGGTTTTGTTTTCAGATTCCACATATAAGTGAGATCATACAGAATGTGACTTACTCTGTCTGACTTATTTCACTTAGTATAATGCCTTCAATTTTGATCCATGTTGTTGCACATGGCATGGTTGGGTTATAGAAGTAGATTCTTAGCAGGGATTGCTCAGAGAAAGTCCCCTTCATTCACAGCAAAGTGGATGCAGTGTTTTAGGTCAGTGCTTCTCAAACTTGAAAGGGCCTGTGAAACACCTGGGGATCATGGTAACATGAAGATTCTGATTTGGTACATCTAGGGGAAGAGCCAGGATTCTGCATTCCCGGGTGAATGCTGATACAGTTGGTCCTGGACCATGCATTGAATAGCAAATCTTTAGATCACGTTTCTTACAAATTAAAAATTTAGATTTCTACCCCAAATCAAGAAAGTGGATTTAATTGGATTCTAACTATAATAGTCTACCCAGACACTCTAAAATATGATCTCGAAATGTCTTGAGTCATTTATTTTGGCTTTGTACTGACTTACCAGTATGGTCAGTTAGCAGGTCAGTCAGTTCATTGAAGGGGTTGTTTTGTTGAATACTTGGCTGATTTGACTAAATATTGGATACAATTCTGAGAAAAGCTATCGTCAGTCCCATTTGCTATTTCTAGAAAATCAATATTTACACATAGGTTTTAAAGAGGCTTATAAAGCAGGACAAGGGAATAAGAAAATCATCACCAATTTTACCACTATCCACAGAGAATTTTTTTGGTTTTTTAGATCCTACTCTGCAGAATACTAATCCAATAAATGAAATTTTTCCATATCTCACCTTATATAATAGTCAACTTGTCATAGGAAAATATTTCATCATCTATAATTTTCCATAATATTTTAATACTTTATTTTAGTGGAGAGAAGGGTAAAATGTGGAGAATATTCATAATAATAATTATAAACCTACCTTCTTTTATTCATGCTCCGTTGTTCAAAGAGTTTTCTAGATGTTACTTTCTGGCTCTTAATTTAGTGTCAGGGCTCAGTTAGTTGAAGACCATCTGTGTTGTTCTGTGGCTTGGCGGAGGAAGGGTAGGCTTGGGATTTGTTATTTCAGGTCCCCTAATATGGATGCCACTGATTACTGGTAGTACAGCCCAGGAGAAATGTAGATGCAAAGAATGACTGTGTTTTGGGGGTTTGAGGAGGTGATGATTGGAGAAAATGTGTTTTCAATGGTGTTTGATCTGATTGTGCCTCTTTGAAGACATCAAAAATTGTTGCAAAAGGGGGACATCTCTACACATGAGATATTGTCGTGAAGAGATAGAAATCCCTTCTAAACATCGAGTTGTGGAAGCAGATGAAAATCAGTAGGGTTGTTTGGCCAGTACGTGGGTGGAAACTCTGGGGTGGGAGGAGAAGGAAGGGGAGAAGATTATGAAAGCTACAGAGTAGCTCTCCCATTCAAATGTAGCCAGTGATGGTCTGCAGGTGTACCCTAACCTGAGGGCTTGCAGATGTGTTCTCATTACATATTTGGGTGGGGCAATGAAGAAATTGCTGTCTGAATGCCTATGGGGCCCCAGATGGGATGGACCCAAAGCCTGGTTTCTTCGTGCAGCAACAAGGGCAGGGGGTGGCCAGTATGTCTGCCTCTCCAACAAGACCCCTGTCTGCCAAGGAGTATCTCCAGCCTTGATCTGTGAGCACACCATCCTCACATCTTATCTCTGGGAATATGGTGGCATCACTTCTCTGGCTGTTGACCCCGGAAGGGCTATTGTTTAAGAAGACCAGAGATTTTCTCCTAAACAGTTTGAATTGTCGGCTTGTTGTATCTGTGAACTGCGCTTCTGAAAGGAGAGGGCCATGTGTGGGCAGCTGATATCCAGGGCAGGGTTGTATAAGGAGGTGCAGGGGGATGAGTTCTAGGAGGTTCTCCCAGGTGGAGGTGCGGTACCCTGAATGCTGCCACTGGAGCTCAGTGCACAGAGAGAGTATGGAGACAGGGTGATGTCTGGCATAATGCATGGATTACAAGGAAATTACCATCTACTTTCTGATTTCCTTAAGGATGAGTCTGGACACCAACATTCCTTTGGAATACACATGCCTGATGATTATAATTTCACCTTTAAAGTTTTATATCTTTGTCTTTCAAAATGTGAACAATTCCAACTTTAAGAAGCTTACCTGGTGAAAGTGCAGCATGTTCAGAGCTGGGCTTCCCCAGTCAAAAGCTTGGAACTCCCCAGACTTTACAGCCTAATGGAGAGAAATGAATAATACAAAGAAATAAAAGCTCTCCCTGCTATGTGAAAAACAAAATTCAAACCCTTCCAGGTAGTTTACTTTCAATTTAGACAATTTTTGAAAAACATTTTTCTCCTTCCCAAAAGTTAAGACTGTTGTTCATCCAGGACCAGATATTTATGCAAGTTTAAGTGTGGCTTTGCTTGAAATAATTTTTTTCTCACATGCCAAGTCATTAAAAAAAAAAAAATCATTCACTTCTTTGCTACCCAAAGTGATTGTTTTCATAGGATTTTATTTTTTTTAGAGAGTGAGAATGCACCCATGCAAGAGGGGTGGGGAGGGGCAGAGGGAGAGGAAGAGAGAGAGAATCTTAAGCAGGTTCCATGTTCAGCGCGGAGCCTGATGCAGGGCTTGAGCTCATGACCCCAAGATCATGATTTGAGCCAAAGTCAAGAGTCAGAAACTTAACCAACTCAGCCACCCAGGAGCCCCTCCTAGGATTTCATTTACATGGACAGAATAGCTATTTTCAGCTGGCAGCCACATGCCAGGAAAATTCCCTGCTAGGAGCATTTGACAGAGTATTTCAAGATTGTGCTGTACGGAAAGGGCCATGGGTTCAGGCACACAAAAGAAGTTTTAAGAGCATTTGAGAAATGATACCTGAGACCAGTGGAGGACATCCTGAACTGAAGTTCCTGCTGGATTATGTGATAGATATACATCCAAGCGACTCTATAAAGCAAAGGCACACACATATGTATATTGGGTTTCTTAAAATAGCTAAGATTTCAATTTTTGTGATCCAGGTCAAGTGCCTAAATTCAGCGTTCACCAAAGGAGCCAAGCAACATAGTTGTATGCTGCTGGAGAGTTAGCAAAGTGTAATTGCATGAGACAATTGTTTGATTTGTCACCACTCAATGAGGACAGCTCATCATCCCTTTGATCAAAATGGAAATTGGGGCTCAGAGAAATTTGGAGAAATGTCTAATGACATGCAGCTCATATCAAGGTAGAGCCAGAGATTTTACTCTAGATCTCTAGCTTCTCAGCTTTCGCTTCTCTCTACCCAGTGTTGGAGTACAGTAGATGTAATGTATGCACATATAGCGAGATGTGTACGTGTACTCATATATGATAGTCATATATATATATGACTATATATATATATGACTATATATATATGACTATGAATATATATATATATATATATATATATATATATATATATATACAGATATATAGTCAGGATACACATACAAGATATTTACAATCATTGTGCTATCCTGCTATCCTATCACTGCTCTAATCCACCGTGACCAGACCCCAGACAACAAACCGAAATCTTGTCTCAGCTTGTATAGACTGGTTCATAGTGGGTCTTAGTGCCACTGTAAAGAGGACCATGGCTAGGGTCAAACAAATTGACCATCATCATAGAAGAACGAAATACCTTTGCAAATAATGTTCATGTGGAAGGATGAAATCTCGAATTCCCTTTGCTCCTTGTCTCTATTTCACTACCAATTTTCTCAGAAGGTTCTCACAGATGGAATGCAGTAATCTGTTCTGCCTTTTCTTAGTGTGACAAGGGTAGACGGTTCCATCATACTGCACATACAAAATGGCAGCCATTCCCAGAGCCAAGGAGAGGGACTTGCTTGCAAGACAGAGGGATGAGTCTTCTACTTATCATCCAAAACAGAAATGGAGGAAATTTACCTTTTTCACATATATTCTAAAATATCCACATATTCTGACCAACACTAAGAAAGAGGACTGGGTGTCCTTGATTTCCATGAGGGCAGGAAGGTTTCTGTGATTTCACCATTGTGTCCCCAGTAGCTACAACACTTAGTAGTGTCCTAGTAAATACTATTTAATAAGTAGATACCTGGAGGTAGAATTATATCTTCTTGTCAATGAACTTGGTTAACCAACAATTCGGAGTAAGGATAATTGTCAAAATATAATAGTATTAGTAGCAAAACATATGCAATTCCTATGAGCCATATGCTTTGAACTATGGTCTCTAAGCTTTACACAAATTAGTTCATTTAATCTCCACACTAATACACTTGATGGACAAGGAAACCAAGACACATGATTGTAACTCAGCTCCAAAGAAAGGATTGGAGTTTAGGCTCTTAACTGGAATTTATATTCTTAACTCCTTTTGATAACTGTACTTTTTCATATATGTTTTTAAAACCCAAACCCAATTCAAAACAATGGAAATAGCTAGATAAAGAGTATGGACAAAAGCTAACATAAATAGTTGCTCTGAAATAAATTTTATAAAATTTATGGGAGTGACTATCAGCATTAAGAACATTCAGTCAATGCTTAGACATCAGCAGAGAAGCCTGCTAAAATATATGGTTCAGTGCCTCCCCTCACAGAATTTAAGTATTATACCAATTACTTAGGAGGTCAGAAGTGAGTAGAGCTCACTACCTACTATTTTTTCTATATGCTGTTTACTTTAGGGAGCACTTGAGTGACCGCAGGGAGCTGGAGGGAATGAAACTGGGAGCAATGATGTGACTTCCCTTGGGCTTATCTACAAAGCATGGACACAATTCTGAAGCTACTCCTAGTTTTTTTGTTTATTTGTTTTTGAGTAGACTCCATACCCAGCATGGAGCCCCACGTGGAGCTTGAACTCACGACCCTCAGATCAAGCCCTGAGCTGAGATCAAGAGTTGGATGCTTAAACAACTGAGCTACCCAGGCCTCCACTCCTCCTAGTTTTTCAAAGTACCATGTCTAAGTCATGGTAGAACAAGTCCTCAAAATATTGCTCAAAATATTCAGAATCAAAATGTCAATGCATACAAACCATGTTCAAGTTATTAGTATCAAATCCACAAATGATGAATAAGGCATTGCTGCAGAGGAGATCCACCGTCTCCCGGGAGCACACCTCAGTAGCAAGAAACTGATCAAAAAAGTGGTGTGGGTAGAATATTTTGTCACCAAATACAAGCTGAAAAATAAAAGCATTGGGACAGTTTTGTAAACATGAAGTGGCAAAGAAGACTCATTAATTTGTCTAGTTGCAAATTGGCTGGTGAGATTTTCATATTTCTTTATGTTGTTTCAGGAATTTCAAACTCTTTTTCTCATTTAATTCCCACTATAAAGTTGGGGAATGGACAGGGCAGATGACCAACATTGAATATGTATTGTTCCATTGAGAAATATAGTGGCTGCTGAGGAGATGTGTAAGACACGAAGAGTTACAGTCCAGTTGGGCTAATAAGAGCCATGAAATAAAAATCATAAAACAACGTGGCAGGATGTCATAAGTGATGCAACAAAACATCAAAAGATCAGAAGCCGAAATGGTGACCCCATTGTATTTTCAGGAAAACCTTTGGAAAGACAATGAGGCTCAGGAGCTTGATTATTTGCCTTAAATCTTCTTGAGAAAAATAGACCTGGGTTATCCCCATATTATATGGGAGGAAACAGGAGGCTAAGAAATAGTTGAGATCTTGTGCTTACCTAGAAGTGACTAAAAAGTTCACAGATTCTATAAAGCTACCATCTTGATCCGAGCCTCAAACTCCTGACGTAAGGTCTAATGCTTTTTAATTATTATTTTTAAACCAACTATCTACGTTGCCTATCAGAAAACCTGAGCCCAAGTAGGAAAGAAATACCTGCAGTAGCGCAGCTGGTAATGATACTCAAAGTCATCGCACATTTTTCACGTTTTGAGCAAAAGCTTTACATATGTAATTTGACTATAGATAGAGTCTCTTGGGCTTTCAACACACAAGTTAGTTCAAAGTGAAAAGAAATGAATAGTGCAAAACCATGGAAGGAAATAGCATCATTACGTTTTACAGACTGCAGTAAAAGTGTTCTCCTGAAGGAAGTGCATCGGTGTCTGTATGCGTCAGTTTAGGTAGGTGGGAGAAGTAGGTGATTAAGTGTTGGGAAAACAAGGATCATTAGTTCCCTCCAGTGTGTGCCTACTATACAAGACACTTAATATTTCCTGTTTATTACAACCCACACTCCTGCCCTCTGGGACCCCTTTTAAAGTTCTGAAAGTCAAGGGCATTTGATGAAGGGTCTCAAGGTCCTTGTCTCCACGAGTGTTGCTCCCCTTCCCCTCTTTCTCCTTTTCCCTCTCCTTCCCTTTCTTTTCTACCCTTCCCCTTTCTGGTTTTCTTCCTTTTGTTCTTATTTCTCCCTCCCTGAATCGTGGTTTTCATACATACAAAGGAAACGAAACATCTATGATGGGGACCGACACTCCCGGTATCGCTAACCCATGTAAAGCTACCAAGGATGTGGATAGAAAGGGGGATCTCAGTGGCTGTCATGGGGATTCAGCCATTGCTAGGCAGGAACTGAAACACGCTTCGGCCCATTTCCATTCTTGGCCAGAAGCATGGTTGTCGGTACCGTGTTTCCCTTCTCTTTCCGTCCCTCTGAGACCCACGGACAACTCGACATCTTAGATTCAGTTGAAGAGAATCACATACCTTGAACATGAATGAAGGAAGAAGCATGAGTTTGTTCAGAAGGGTTTTGGTGTATTTCACGGTGGCAACGGGAGCTAAAGCATAGAAGGTTTTGATTTTTTTAGCCAGCTTGGGGTTGGTAGAAAAGGCGATGAAACCTGAAACAGAACGACAAGGAACCAGTAAAGTAGATGTGTGTGTGTGTGTGTGTGTGTGTGTGTGTGTGTGTGTGTTTTACAAGTGGGACATTATTTGGATTTACACAGAGTGCTGTTTACTAAGAGAGAGAAACTGACCACCTCTGCTTGTTCAGAGCGACCAAATTTTAGTATATATTTTTTATTTTTGTAGATTCTCTCTAGGAAACTGAGGCTAGAACTTGTAAAACGTTAAGTTCTTTCATCTGACTTTAGAAAACAGGCCAATTTTAAGATTCATGTGGGGTGAGGAAGAATTACTTATACTGCAAACAGATTTTGATGAGTTCAGATTCATGTCATCACAGTGAGATAATTAATTAGCACTTCATATGAGGAGGGTATGCAAAGGGAAAGATTGAAAAAGTTTTAAATCTGACCAAACAAGATTTGAATCCCGGCTATGGAGTTTATTGGATTTGTTACCTTGGACAGGCCACCTAAGCACTGAAAGCGTCATTTTCCTCATCTGAAATATGGGACTAAAAATGAGTGCTTTAATAGGGTTTTTTAAGGAACCAAGTGAGGTGAATTATAGAAGGTATTTACCAGGACACTAAGCACATTGTAAATGCTGGACAAGAGACCAGCCACAATAATTCAAACATCTATGCTCCATAAATATACTCAGCTCTTGTCTGTAATGAATTGCTGTTTTGAATGGTAGCATATTAGTAGACTGGGATGTGATCAAAGAGTCATTAAGCTAAACTCTATACAATCAAACTACATAGGATAATCTCTCCCCATGGTTAATAATAGCATATTGATTAGACAAAAGAGTTCTGAACAACAACAATAAAAGAAAAGACTTTCAAATGTGAACACTTACCTCACCTACCTCTGCCTAATTCTACTTAAGGAAGAATGGCATTTGCTAAGGGATTCTTTACCTGATTGCCTAATTCTGTAGATTATAGCCAGTCTATCACCCAGAGAAATCAAGAATCACACAGGAAGGGGCGCCTGGGTGGCTCAGTGGGTTAGGCCGCTGCCTTCGGCTCAGGTCATGATCTCAGGGTCCTGGGATCGAGTCCCGCATCGGGCTCTCTCTCTACTCAGCGGGGAGCCTGCTTCCTCCTCTCTCTCTGCCTGCCTCTCTGCCTACTTGTGATCTCTGTCTGTCAAATAAATAAATAAAATCTTTAAAAAAAAAAAAAAAAGAATCACACAGGAAGAGATTGCATGGGTATCTACAGGTCCCAGCACAGGTAGGACAGGTGACTTCTCAGAATACACTTCCTTGCTTAGAATAAACAACACTACTTGTGACACAATCCTAAAAGGGACACTTATCTGACTTCCCAGTACACAGAAGATTAGAAGATGCAAATGCAAAGCAGAAACACCTTCCAGAAATCTATGTGTGTGGTGACAGTGATGACATGTTATCCATTAGTGACAAGAAGAATGGAATGTTCAAAATTCAAATGACTCCAAAGAGTGGTAGTTTGGAGTAACTTAGTGTCAGTTTTACTCATCTCCATAAATCCTAGGAAATCATTGCATTGCATTTTGAGGAAATAATTTTATAACCCTAGATCAATGAGGAAAAGTTAAACTCTTTTCAGTGTGTGCTATTTAAAAAACAAAAACAAAAACAAAAAAACAGCAGTGTGTCATAAGTTAAGGCAGATTTCCCTCCAAAATGATGCAACTTTTGTATGGTTTCGGAAATCAAAGGAGTCAATTTTGGTAATCTAGAACATCTCCCCTTTTTTAACAAAGGATCCTCAAAGGTTTTTGAGAAGCACCTGGGCTCAGTCGGTTGAGCACCTGACTCTTGGTTTTAGCTCAGGTCATGATCTCAGGGTCATGAGATTGAGCCCCTGTGGGACTCCATGCCCAGTGGGACGTCTGCTTGAGATTCTCTCTCTCTCCTTCTCTCTCTGCCCCTGTCCCTGCGTATGCATGTGCATGTTTTCTCTCTTTAAAATAAGTAAATCTTTAAAAAAAAAAAAAAAAAGAAAAAGGATATCGATTCGATTGTTGACCATGTGGGATACATGCTGTGCTGTACCTGCCTAGATTCCTCCTCATGTCTGAGGCATTTATTTAACCCCAGAAGCAGAGAATTTGTGACTCCTGTCTGATTTTGCTTTTGCTCAGGAGAATCCATGGTTCTCAAAGAATTCTAAAGAATTCCTTCCCCGGGTAGTCTTCATTGAATGGGGGGGTCAACTAGTGGCCAAAAAGGCCCAGCCACCTGGTTCCACTCCAAGAGACTCTCAAGAGCCTTCTCATACAGAATTGACTGAGAGCTTTTTGGAACTGTGTCACGTCCCCGCTGCTCCCTCTGCCCAGTCTTGCCTTCTGCCCTTTACCCTAGCAGTGTTTATTTATAAAACAACCTGAATACTAGTCCTCATCTCCTTGGGGACATGACCTATGATGTTTTTCTCTAAAATTTTATAGGTGAGTTAGCTCAGTTGGTTAAGTATCTTCCTTCTCCTCAGGTCATGATCCCAGGGTCCTGGGATCGAGTCCGGCATCGGACTCCTTGCTCAGCAAGGATTCTGCTTCTCCTTCTCTCTCTCAAATAAATAAACTTTTAAAAATTCTATAGATGAGACCCACGTGCCCACCACCAACTTCACCCACTTCCCTGCATCAATGTTTATATATGGACCTACCGATTACTTAGATTCCCAGCATGGAATCAAGTCATCGGCTGAGAACAGAGACTAGCATAAAATACGTCATTATTCCTCCTCTGTGACCCCTCCTTCCCCTTCTGCTTCCACCTTTCCCTTCCCCTTAAAGCTATCTCTCTCGCGCTCGGGAGCTCACCCGATTATGCTTTATTTCAACCGTTCCTCTGATGTTGCTGTTCGGAAGGTCCCTCCACCTGTCCGGCTGCCAAATCCAAAGGTCCCTTCTTAGACTTCAGTTCCCATGACTCATCAGTAGCCTCTTCCACAGCTGACCACCTTCTCCTTCTTGAAACACTTTCTGCCCTTGACTTCCAGAACATGAGGTACTCCTGGATCCCCATAGCACTGTCACCATGATGTCCCAGCTCCTTCATCTGATTCCTCCTCATCTTCTAGACTAAGAGCAGCCCGGGCTTCGTCCTTGGGCTCCTCCCCTTTCCTGTCTGAACTCACTCTACTGGTTATTGCACCCGGTTTCTCGTACATTTTGTACATTCAGATCTCCAGCAGGTTTCCGGCACCCAACAGCGAGAAAACAGAGCCCCTGTCCCCCTGGACCATATCTGTTGTTCTCACAGCCATCCCCCTCGTGGACTGGGCATCTCCATAACTCCAGGTGCTCAGACCACAAATCTCACATCATTCTTGACCCCTTTCTTTCCCTTATGCCCCATATCCAATGTGGAGGCAAGTCCTATAGGTTCCTCTTTCAGAACACATCGAGAACCTAACCATACACCACAGCTACCCACCTGCATCCAGGTCACGATCATGCCTCTCGTGGGTCACTCTAAGAATCCCTTAACCGGTTCCTCTACCCCTACCCTTGTTCCTTATCAGCAGCTGGGGTGATTCTGTTAATGGGACTGTGTAACTTCTAATGCTGTTGAGGGCCTTGAGGTCAGATCCTGGTACTCCCATCTTCAAAACTCTGCTCTGGTTTCCCTTTACTTAGAGTAAAACCTGAAATCCCTATAACATCTCAAAAGCTCTGAACAGTCTGCCCTCCTTAGACTGTGCCCACATCTCGTCCTTGCTTTGTGTCTGATTCAGCTACACAGTGAATCACCTCATCACCATTCCTTGAAAGTCTGCAACCTCAGACCCTTTGCACTTGCTTTTCCCTCTTTCCAGAACATCAGTCTTTCAGGCATACACATGACTCACCAGTCCCCAGTCCCCCATCTCCTTCACAGAGTGCTGGGGATATCCTCTATCTGAACTCGCCGTGTCCCCTCTGATGCTCCCTTATAGCCTTTCCTGATTATTTGCTTCCCATAACGCTACCATTATTTAACTTACTCTGTATTTTACTTTATAACCCTTGTTACTTTCTCTGCCTCCCCGCTAGAGTATCTGTAGCACAAGGACGGAAATTTTCATCTCCTTTATTTATTGCTATATTCTTAGGACACATTGCAGATGTTCCACTCATGTGGTTGAGTGGATGGGATGTCCAGTCCAGAGGACAGGAGGTGCAGTGTCTAAGATTATGGGCTTGGGAGTAGGATGGCCTGAGCTGGGATCTGAGGTACCCTATTCGTCCTACCTGTGTTACCTTGCACAAGTTATTTCCCCTCCTGTCTTATTTCCCCATATATACAACAGATTTGATCATTGTCGCTATATCATTGGATTGCCGTAGCCATTCCTTTATATGATGGATGGAAAGCAGTTAGCACAATGACCGACATGCCTGCATAACCACTGGGAAGGGGTCTGTATAAACAAAAGCCCCCTGATTCAGCTGCTTTTACCTACCAATGGTGGTGCCTTGGGAGTGGCCAACGTAGTGCAGCTTATCCTGTCCAGTTTTCTTTAAAATGAAGTCAATCGTGGCTGGGAGGTCGTATTTAGCCATCTCATCAAAGCTGTGAGAAAAACGAAGGCAAAAATAAAACTGAATACATTTCCTTGCTATAATTTCTAAAAGTCAAGCCTATTTATAGCTAAGCCTCTCTCTGGGAAAATAGAAAACTGGCTTCTCTAAGCATTGCTGCTTATAGACCAGGAGAGAGTGTCAGGTGCTTTTGGGGGCTGGCTTCTTATCAAGAGCTGACGTCATTTCTGAAATGGAGCATTACAACTGCAGCTTAATTCAAACAAGATAGCCTCTGTCGGTGGGGAACCTTGCTATCCCTAAAAATGAATGTCAGATTTAATCATCATTTGTACACAGATTGTACACAATCTGGGGTCAATTGAGATGAGTCAGAGCGCCCTTTCTTTTACTCCCCAAAGATCAGCCAAAATGGTCTTTGGAAAATGAAAATGAGATTCTGCCACTGCCTTTTTGGAAACTGCTCGGTGACTTCTCATTGTGCGCAGGGTGAGCTCTGAAGGCCTCAGCGTGGCCCACGGATCCCACCTGACCTCTCTCTCTTTCTCACCCCCCCAGAGACACGAGCTTCCTTGCAGGCCCTAGAACACTCAGAGCACTTTTCTATGCTTTAGCAGCACCACCGAAATCTCTTCTACTTCCCCCTCCATCAGCACTTTTTAGGAATGGGGCATGAGAGGGCCGGAGAAAGGAAACCTTTGAAAAGCTGGCCATGGTGTCCATAGTAACTCCCTCCCACCCTCTTCACTGTTGATGGTGACTTGGGTTCTTGAAACCCCAACTGAGCTTGGATATCCTCCCAAATCTCGATAGATCTTCCTTTTGGAATCTGCTAAGGCACCAAATTTCCTTGCTTCGGTCATTTCACTCATTCCATTTGAAAAGGGAATCTGTTCATCACACGTACTGAGATCATGGAGGAAAAGCTACCCTTGGACTCAGAATCCAAGAAGGGATTAGAATAAAAAGGACTCGCTTCTTCCCTCCTGAGTGTGTAATGTATTAAAATGGGACTGGATTGGAACAGGCAAACATGAATACTCACGCTTTTTAAACTCGATTTTATTTTTCATTGTCCATTTTTCTTTGTCCCTTTTCTTTACCTGAAAGCCCAGAATTCCACGGAGTCTGGGGAGAAGTATAGGTTTTTCCTGGCCCAGGTGTTCCCCCTGCTGTTTCCCAGCCACACGTCATAGCCGGCGTCTGCCAGAATGAAGGCCAGGCTGTTGTTGGGCAAATTGGAGATCCAGTTTGTGGCTGACGTGAGCAAACCGTGTTGCAGAAACGCAACAGGTCTCCGGCCTGAGGGAGAAAATTGTATCCAAGATTTATACCTCATTCCTCATTCTCAAATAAACGTGGAGACAGGATATAGACTTTCGGACGACTAGAATGAAATAGTTTTGCTTGATTGAGTTGAATATTTGAATATATCATTTTAATTATGGTGGTGGTTTCTCAAGTGACACAACGCTTCAGATTGTGCAGTTTAACCTTGGAAGGCTATTAAGAAACTTATATTCTGAGGAAATTCAGTGTGATGTTAATTTAAGTGGCTTGTGAGTGGTAAAGTGATAGGTGATCATGCTTAATTTTATTCTCCTTGTACTTCACAATTTTCCTGCGATGAGAAAAAGATAAAATGTTTGTGTAAGTGAGGAAATGAGCCTCAGATCGCCTCCATTTCCTCCCCATGGTCACACACATCCTGGCTAACTCTTCCTGATCCTCCAGGACTCAGCTAAGTCATTATTTCTAGAGCAAGTTTTCCTTGATCTCCACCAGCCGAGTTAGGCCTCTGTATCAGAACTTCTGGTTTAATGTCCTCTGAAAAGTTCTAGCATTGCACTTATCATGTATCATTATAATTATCTGTTCATGATTCCACTGACTTCATGGTGATCTCTCTGAAGATGAGAGATAAAGTTTCATCATGGTTTCATTTCTAGAATGAGCAAGACTCACGAAGTCCTTAGGGAGAAATGAAAGGAGGAAGGGAAGAAGGAAAGAAACAAGGATGGAATGAAGGGAAGAAAAGAGAAGGGAGAAAAAGGAAGGGAGGGAGGATTATACCTATATTCTCTGAATTTTTCTTCCCATAAGGAATTCTATTGATCCCAAGGATATAACCATCTTCCGTTATGACATCATACTCTTCACTTGGGTAACCCCAGTAGGAGATCATCTGACTCTGAAGAAAAACAAAGCTTCTAGTTTCAGTTGAGTTTTTAAAAGCATCTAGTAAGTAGATAAGTTATTCTTGACTGGTCATGTAAAAGCTTCAGCTTGCCATGATTCTAATTCATGATAGTAGCTCTTGGTTCTATGGGTTCCCTGCCCCACAACTCTGGTAACTTACAATATTCATGGTCACTTCAGGGCTTATAGGATGTAATTTTCCAAAGTAAGCATGTGTGGTTCCAAGTGCAGATATCAAACTTGCTACAGTTAATAGCAACCACATTTTGCTCTTGTCTGAAACAGAAGAAACCATGGCAGTGGTTAGCCTATGATGCTTTCATAATACTTGTATTCTGTGCTAGTTTTTACCTTCATGCAAGGTTTGATTATATTCTTTTTTGGGCAGTAAACTGGGACATGTGATGGTCAGCATGTGTATTTTAATGCTTCACATGTTTCACTCTCCTTGAAGCCTTTTAAGAACATTTCCTACTTGGTTTTCAAGTCATATTGAGCTCAACTTAATTGATCAAAATGTCTTCTAATTGTCTGGCATAATATTATGTTCTTATTATGCCTTATGTTTAAGGCTTTTGTCAACTCTTTTTGAGAGCCCCAAGTCGTGTGTGTGTTGGGGTTGGGTGGCATTATGTTAACATTTGATTCTTTTAGATTCGATATCAATACAACATGGTTCAAACCCATCATGATGTCTTTAACATTGTTTATGATAGCCACTCCATAAATGCTTATTAATCTGAGGTAATTATATGGACTTAATGGCCACCACCAGTTGTTCAAAATATCTAACAACAAAGTATCTAACAACAAAGAGGAAAACCCATATCATGATATTAAAAGAATTTTATTGATTTTCTAATTCAACCCCCTCATAGTCTACAGGTAAGAAACAACAACCTACTTCTCAGAGAAGTTAAAGATAATTTCAAGTGGATCACATTACTGCTATTATATACGTGATCAGTCTTTCACATAATGTCCTCTCAAATTTGGTAGGCTTTTATAAGCTATTTTATAAAGTGAAAAAACAGGGGCTCCTGGGTGGTGCAGTTGGTTAAGTGTCTGACTTTTGGTTTGGGTGCAGGTCCTGATCTCAGGGTGGTGAGATCGAGCCCCATGTCAGGCTCTATGGGCAGCAGGGAGTCTGCTGGACATTCTCTCTCCCTCTAACTCTGCCCCTCCTGCTTTTTGTTTCTCTCTTACTCTTCCTAAAATAAATAAGTCTTTTTACAAAAGTAAAAAAAAATGTTAACTTCCATAAGATATCTGTAGCTTCTATGACAAAGGATTACTTTCTTTAATATCTATTAGCTTTTATTAATCAGTGAGAAAAAAGACCAACAAATCAATAAATACTGGTTGAGCACATGAAAAAGCTTTCCTAGAGAGAAAAGTGGCCTAAAACCTTACAACTTAAAAACATTTGTAAATATTCTGTTACATTTATAATCAATGAAATGTAAATTAAAACTATAATGTTTTAATACCTATCAAATCAAGTTTGATAATTCATAGTGATGGCAAAATTGGGTGGAAGACCTAAGTGTTTGTGGGAGTGTAAGTTTTTGCTAGGTCTTTCAAGAAAATTATGAAAATTTAAAATGCATAACTCTTCTATTCCACGTTTAGATTTTAATCTCAGCTATAACCACAAATGTGTCTAAAACCATCTATATGTACGAGGATGTTCACTACAGCATTGTATATAACAGGAAAGACTGGGAATGACTTAAGTAAGTGCCTATCAGTAGAGAACATAATCTTATAAATTATCCTGTAAACCATACAACAGAATGTGATACTTCTTGTTTAAAAAAAGTGAGATGCAAACCAAAACTGCAATGACATACCTCACACCTGTTAGCATGGCCATTATCAAAAAGACAAGAAATGACAAGTGTTGACCTGGGTATGGAGAAAAGGGAGACATCGTGCACTGTTGGTGGGAATGTAAATTGGTCCACAAACAGTATGGAGGTTCTTCAAAAGAATTATAAATAGAACTGTCATATAATTCAACAATTCCACTTGTGAGTATTTATCCAAAGGGGAAAAAACACACTAACTCAAAATATATTGGCACCCCCATGTTCACTGATGTTCACTGCAGAATTATTTATGGTAGTTAAGACATGGAAGCACTGTAAGTGTCCACTGATGGAAAAATGGATAAAGAAAATGTCACACACACACACACACACACACACACACAGGAATACTATTCAGCTGTTAAAAAGAAGGAAATCTTGCCCTTTGTGACAACATGGATAGACCTCAAGGGCATCGTGCTAAGTGAAATAAGTCAGACAGAGAAAGACGAATACTATATGATCTCATTTAGGTGTGGTATCTCAAACAAAAAAACAAAAAACCCCAAACAAAACCTAAACAACTGAGCTCATGGATACAGAGAACACAGGGGTGTTTACCAGAGGTAGGGAGGTAGAGGGGGAATGAAATGAGAGAGGTGAATTAAATAGTACAAACTTCCAGCTATAAGATAAATAAGTCAGGGGGATATAACGTACAACATGGGGACTATAGTTGATAACAATAATGTATGGTATTTTTTAAAGTTGCTAAGAGAGTAGATCTTAAAGGCTTTCATCACAAGAACAAATAATTCTGTAACTATGTGTGGTGATGGATGTTAACTAGAGTTGGTTTCGTGATCATTTTGCAATATATAGAAATATTGACTCATTAATGGTGTACATTGAAACGGATATAATGTTATATAGCAATTGTATTTAAATTACAAAATAAGAGGAAGAAATACTATAATACTCCCCAAAGAGAAAAAAGTGAGAAAGTATTTATATGAAAATTTATCTGAGCTGGTTATAAAAAAAAAGGCACAGAATACAGTTCATTTGGTTTATCTAATACAGTCTGTGTAGTACCATTTATAAAATTTAAAAGGTCTCATTTGAAAAGTAAAACTAGAACACCAAAATTGTTGGGCATCTTGGTTATGAAGCCATACTGCCCAGTGACAAAATCTGCTGGTTATAAAAGGAATGATTTTTTTTTTCTTATTCTGAGTTACTGGGGTTACCCAATTTAAAATTTATCAGTCTTGCTTGTCAACATGTGGTAGTTGGGACAGCTGGTCAGCATTTTCTCTAGGAAAATAAGGAATCCCACTTATACTCAAACTTATTAGAACTAAACTGATGTTCTTTACCATTTTTGCATTTTTATAGAAATTGCAATTTACAAACCTTTTCCAGGGGAGCACTTTCATAGCCCTTTACTTTTCTGATCTTGTGATGGCAATTATCACTTATTTCTCAGCATAGACAGACTATTTGACATTAGACCCAGAACATCTGAAGTCCCTTCTATGTTGTAATCACCAACTATAGGTCTTCAGATATTAAGCTGGTGAAAAAGCCTCAAGGGAGAAGTAATGTTTGTCCCCAAATATTTGAAGAGACGTCATGTGAAGGACAGTTTCAAATCAATTCATTTGTAGTGCGTCTGAAATAAGTCATTCAATAAATATTCGATAAGGAACTACTAAGTGCCAGGGCACCTGGGAAACTCAGTGGGTTAAGCATCTGCCTTCGGCTCAGGTCATGATCTTAGAATCCTGTGGTCAAGACCCGACATTAGGCTCCATTGCTCAGTGGGGAGTCTGCAACTTCCTTTCCCTCTGCCCCTCCCACCCACTCATGTTCTCTCTCGCAAGTAAAGAAATAAATAATCTTAAAAAAAAAAGAAAGAAAGAAACTAGTGAGTACTAGGAGCAGTATTTGGAGGTCACACATGGAAAGATTTTCATTCTGTATAGAGAAGAGCTTTGTAAGATTCATGCCATTGGACTCAAGTGGGATTCTTTGGAAAGAGGTGATTTCTCAGTTGCTGATGTTTCAACAAAGGCAGTATAACCATTTGTCATCATACACGTAGAACGCTTAGTATAGTTTGCAGCTTACAGGAGAGCCAGACTGAAGGTCTCGAAACCTCAACCTGACCCTCTGGTCTAAGTTTGACCACTTCTTTATTGAGGGTTAGATATAGTAGTGTCTCTTACAAATGTCTTTACATGTCTTTACAAAGATATTTTAGAAAGGGACAAACTCATACATAAAGAACAACCAACAGTGTTTTCACATTCAAACCAGAAAGATCTGATCAAATATGTCTAGGAGCCATAATTTTCACCTTCTATTGCCTCATTAAGTGATTTGGCATTGTAAAGTGAGGACACTTTACCTATGGTTTAACTTATAGGATGTCCCAACAACCCAGTCATAAACATGAGCTCAGAGGTATTCAGGGGCAGGTTAAGTGTACTCAAAATGCCCATGGGCCAGCTCTAGGATGGTATCAGTAACTAACATCTGCAGAGGGTTCACTGTGTCCTGGGTGGGGTGTCACACATGTTGAGTTACCATCTCTGAGATTGTTCCCTTTTTGAGAAAATACAACCAGTAATGGTGCATGTCCCCAAGTTATTATCCAAACCCACGAAGATAATGAAAGTTCTTAACAACATGGCAGGCATATCATAAACTCTGAATAAATAGCTACTATTACAGTCATCCCATTTGATTCTCATGATAGCCCTATGCAGTAGATAGCATTTCCATCCCCATTTTATGGATAAGTGAGGTGAGGCTAAAAAAAGGGCTTTGCCAACAGGTAGCTTGAAAGAAATTGACCCCATGTTTGAGACTAGGTAGTCTGTCTCCAATGATTATGTTCTCCACTATAATGCCTCTTTAGGATGGCCTAAGGCCAACGTCTATAAGATGCTGCTTGGGACATTGACCAGAGGTTTATATAATTTGGTCTAAAGTTATTTGGAGAGGTGTATAATTTGAAGAAATGCATTAGTAGCCTCTGAATTTTAGCAATGGTATTAATAAAGGTTGATTCAATAGCACTTGATAAAATTAAATTATTCAATATAGTATATTACTACAGCTAACTCATGATGCTAGAGGACTGATTTTTGCTTCTCAGAAGGAAGAATATGAGAGATAAATGTTCACATTAGGCGTTCACTATAAAAATGCTGAAGTAATAAGCAAATCTGTCATCTAGTAATTAATAAGTTCACATATAAATTAAAAATCCAAGAAAAAAATAAGTAGGATTTTAAAGAATGAGCCTTAACTTAAATAGACACATTTATATAGATAAATATATATACATTATATATATACATTTATATAGATGAATATGCAACAAATATTAAAGCTCTTAAAAAATTCAAGGGTTTATAGGAAAAAAATGAGTTCCATAATTCAAATACAAATTTTGCCCGGCAGAAGTTATACTCACGATCTCCTCAGAAACAAGCTCGTATTTCTCTTGATGTTTAGTATCTTGGTGAACGTTGCATTTCCTTCTTATATACAAAACTTCCAATAATGGCCAGAACTACTCAGCCACTGATTAGATTCCATAAATCTTAATATCTGGACATCACCTAATTATCAGAGGACAAACCTAAAAATCAAATACTGCATTAATTTTCACTTAGTATCGAGATCACACCTTTAATTTCTAACAACCACAAATATTGGCCAAAGGAGTCATGCCCAAAAGGGATTTAGGAAACATTAAAAATGATTCTTGATAGCTTAAACATATAAAGAATGTTGAACCAAAGGTATAAGACAAATGATTATGTAGTGTAGCTCAGATAAAGGGACCTAAGATAATAAAAGGTCTCCTCTTGTTCTTTAAAAATATGGCACATAAACTCTTCTGACTGGATACTTACATAACTTCCTGCAAATGAATGTAATCAGTAAGGATTAGCATTTTATTATGGTCTTTGATCAGGGTCTCTAACTCAGCAGATAATGATCTAACTCACAGAAAACCCCAGCTGCTGCCCTTTAAAAACATGTGGGTGGTGCCATTTTCTTATATAAAATCATTACTTGGAGTTTGAACAATGTAACTGTGTTAATAAATGACTTGTGTAGTTAAAAACTTAATATTTAGGGCGCCTGGGTGGCTCAGTGGGTTAAGCCGCTGCCTTCGGCTCAGGTCATGATCTCAGAGTCCTGGGATCGAGTCCCGCATCGGGCTCTCTGCTCGGCGGAGAGCCTGCTTCCCTCTCTCTCTCTCTGCCTGCCTCTCCATCTACTTGTGATTTCTCTCTGTCAAATAAATAAATAAAAAATCTTTAAAAAAAAAAAAAAACAAAAAAAAAACTTAATATTTAAAAACATAGCTTATCTTTTATAACCACCATGAGCACCCATACCTTATAGTGAGAGAAAAAGAGAATTCTGTTTTGACTTCTTAAGATAATTTGCAAATTTATTTTTAGGAATCATCATTTTTTCAGTAGCACTTATGTTACCTGCAGAAATTGTGAAGAAATAATCATTGCCGGAAGGAACACAACGGTGGGCTATGACAGCAACTTTTCACCAAGTACCATCATAAAACTGAGCAGAAGTGCTTGATTTGAACAAACTAGGAGAAAGGGCATAGCCAGTACCACAAGTATTTGCATATACTTATGTTTCTAATATCTCAGCTTCACTCAGCTCTGGTTGATTATCATTGACAATAGGAGATTTTTGAAAAGAGAGTCGCACAATCTCCTAGGGTCAATGTGGAATGGGAAGGTGTTGCTCGCTATCCTAATGCAGTCTGAATTTACGTTCCCAGCAGGCGGGAAAGAGCTTGACCACGTTTTTCATGTCATCATGTGTACTCATGCAAAAGGAGAATGCAGGACGTGTTCCCTTGGCCTTTTATTGTAGCTGAAAAGTGTTTGGAGTCAGAGTGTGGTATATCTAAATACTAAGGATCTTGTAAAGAGACCCATAATTCTTGCCATAACAATGCAGCCAATTGTTTCTTTATAAGTACCTTAAATTCTGATTCATTAGGGGTAATTGTCGTAGTCATAGAAACTAGAAAAGAGGAGTTAGGGTCCAGTGTGCAGCATATGCTAAGGGCCATGAGGAAACATATTGCCTTCTGTACTATATCAGCCCCTCTAACCTCCCTCACCCTGCTCACTGTGCTTTTCCCCTTGCAACTGTCCTTCATGTATACACAGGTCTCAGCTCAGTCTGTATTTTCCTGACAGTGCTTATCATTTCTCTGTATTGGGCTTCGTCCTTTTATATGCACTGCAATGGAACCCTATGGTCATCCCTATCATAGGACTTACTGATCAATGGGCTTTGTCAGATCTCTTCCCTGGCACACAACACACACACGTAAACTCCGTAACTGTAAGGGCTTCACCTTGTTCAATCGCTATTCTATCCCCAGTGCCTACCCCTTGTCTGGAACAAAGTACACAATTCATAGGTATCTGATGAAAAAAATCATTAGGGAAAGAAAAAGAATTGCCAAGTCATCTATACACATGCATAAGCATACCAAATACGTTTTGTAATATTAAACTACCTGGTGGATATTTTAAAAATCTGATTAATGGAATGTAAATCAAATGAAAAGAGGATATCAAAATATACACTAGAAAAATATATGTATTAAATTATTATGATCTCTTATTTTTATACTCATAAGAGATTTTACTAATGATTACAGAAAGCCATTTATAAGCTGCTGAAAGAAAAGTCATAATTTAGGAGTTGTACCAATTGTTCCACAGATACCACCTTGACCACACAGTCTTTGGGTTAGACGTTATCAGAATCCACCGATGCAATTAATGTGTGTATCTTTAATTAGGACACATGAAAACATGACTGTGGTGTGGAAAGTGTCTTTGAGTGAGACTGTACTGTTGAGAGAAGAGGTCAAGGGCAGGAGGAATGGTTGTACCTATATAACCTTATGTTAGGTGACTCAAGGCAAAACACTTACTCACTGGGCCTTAGTTTGTGTAATAAACTCTATAACAGGAACAATACCCACCCAACTACCTGGTGGGCTTCTCACAGAAATATCCTGATTTTCTTTTGTTGCTTCCTATCTTTTCTTCAAGATTCAGGGTTCACTCCAAATGTCACCTCCGTGGTCACATCTGAATCTCCCTGTAGAGTCAGTGGTTCCGTCTCCTCATTGTTCTAGGTCCTTATTGGTCCTTGTGCACTGACACTTTCCATATTTTAAATCTAAGCTGTTTTCTGGTCCAGATGGTGCCTGCTGAGAGACATAACAGATAGGTAGCTGAATGAACCTATGAACAGAGATCAAAGGAAATAAAACAAAAGCAAATGGTTTGGAAAACTTAAAGAGCTAGAGAAGTAAACAGAAGATAGTGTTTTCAGTAGTGTCCATAAGACCCCTAAGGTGACACCAGCCTGCGGGTGCTGTCCCATATATAGTGGGGGAATTTCTCATGCTTATTTCTGGACAGAGGGAAGAAGAGTACAGGTCTAAATGGATGGCTTTAGTGTCAAACCCACTAAGTCCAACAGTCACCTGTTGTCTCAACGGATTTACATCAGTTTGTAAGGCAGGATGATAGTGCCTTCCTCTCAGATGGCTTTTATGAAAAGTAAGTAAGTTCTACACTCTCCATTGCATCAAGCATGGCATAAATTCTTAGTAAATTATCCTTTAAATTTTTTATAATGAGAAATTTGACCAATTGCTGAAGGCTTCATTCCCCAGTTTTTTCTTTTGAGTGCTTATTATATGCTTGAAGCTCTCAGAAGCCAGAAAGAAGATCTTACAAAGGGCAAGCAAGGTTCGTGCTCTCTAGCAGCTTTGGTTTGGAGGCACAGGAAGGTGTTAAAGAAATGAATATAAGTCTTGGTGGATTGTACAAAGGGCTTGAGGAAGTCAAGGGCTCTTTGAAATAGAAGAGACACACTATTTAGGAAGGACAGGTTGGGAATGTTCCTCCGAGGACAGAGCCAGGGCCAGGTGACAAGAAGGAGCCAGCCTTATGAAGAGTCTGTGAAAAAGGGCAGGGGTAAGAGCAAGTTCAAAGACCATGAAGTACAAAAGGCCTTGTCACATTGGAAGGACATCAAAGAGGCTGGTGTGGCAGGGATCTGATGGGCATGGATGAGAGACAGGAGCCACCCCTAGGGCTCATTTAATCTGTGATAAGCAATTCTGACGACTTCATTTGAAGAGTTGAAAGGCTTTGAGCAGGGGAAGGCCTTAACTTGTTATATATGCATTAACAACCAACCTAGAAGCTGTGTTAAAAAAAAAATGGGGGGGGGGAGGTAAGAACAAGAGCAGAAACACCAGTTGGAAACTTCTGCAATGTCCCACTGAGAGATAATACAGGTTTTGATCAGAGTGGTAGTAGAGCAGGTAAGAAGAACCAATTCAAGATATACTCTGTTCTTACAGAATTTGCTAACCCACTTGATTCAGCAGGGATCGGGATGGAGGTAAGAGAGAAAACAAGGGTGATCAAAGGTTCTTGCACTGATGGTCTGGGGGAAAGTCATGATGACTGCATAGACGAGAACTGTAGGGTAGGAACAGATGAGGGGTGAAGGTAGGACGCCAACGCATTCATTTTTTCATATATTTGACACATTGATTAATTATAAGTAGGCAGTTTTCTTATGGAGACTGGAGTTCAAGAAGTACTGTATTGGAGACACAAATGTGGCCATGATTAGTATACAGATGGCATCTACAGATGGGATCACCTAGAAGAGCAGCTCTCAATTTTGGTTACACATGGAATCATCTAGAAAACTTTTAAGTACTGATGGCCAGTCTCCAGTCCCCATCCACTGAATCAGCCCTAGGGTGCTAACCAAACCTTGGCATTCAATAACAATAACAACAAAACCACTTTATGTTAATTCTGATGCATTTCTGAGACCTGAAAACCACCAACCCAGGGAGAAATTGCAGAGAGAGAAGGGAAGATGGTCCCAGATTGAGCTCCAGTGCCTGGAGACCAAAAGGTCCCTAGCAAAGGGAACTCACAAAGAGCTGCCAGGTAGGCCTAGCAACAGATGTGAGCCCCTCAAGAGACTGTTAGGAAAAAGTGTGACTAACTGGCTTCAGGGTCACTAAAGGGTCAGGTATGGTGAGGACAGATACGGTGTTCTTATACTGATTTCTTATTGAACTGTATATACAAATGATAAAGGATACACATATCGGGTCTACGTTTGATTACTTTGTGTACATGTCCATATTCGAGTAACCATGGTCCAGGTGGAGATATGGAACATTTCCAAAATTCCATAAGGATCTCTTAGGCTCCTTGGTTCTTATCTCCCTCTCCTTTGGGAAGTAACTGCTTTCTGACTTGGACAGTATGGATGGGTTCGTTTTGCACATTTTAAAACTCCTTATCAGTGGAATTCTCTAGGCTGTATTCTTTGTATCTTGCTTCTTTTGTCCAACATTATTTCTGTGAGCTGTACCCGTCATTCCTTCCCATACAAGTGACTTGTTCTTTTTCTAATTTTACAGTCTGTGATTGTACGAATTTGCCACAATTCATCCACTCTCCTGCTGAGACGTAGTTCTCAGTACTCACGAATGAAGTTGCTATCCTTGTCTTTTAATGGACATACATTTCTCCTTTACTGGGTCCATTCTTAGGGATGGGATTACTGTGTATTAGGATATGTGCACCTCTAAGTTCATTAGATTTTGACACACAGTTTTCCAAAGAGTTGTGCTAACTTACACCTCCTCCAGCAAGAAATGAGAGTTCCAGTTTTTCTATATACTCTCTAACACGTAGTTCGGTCATTCCTTTCCCTTTTAAACATTCCGGTAGCTATGAAATGATATTTCATTGTGGTTTTAATTTTCTTTTCCCTGATTAATAATAAAAGACATTTCGTAGACATACTGAAGATTTTGATCTTCTTTTGAAGTTTCTGTTTCCATCATTCTGTTGATTTAATTGAACTATCTCTTTTTATTATTGATTTGTGGGAATTGTCCCTATATTTTGGATATTGGTCATTTGTCAGATGCATGTGGGATGAATGTTTTCTCCTAGTTTCCTAGGGGTTTACTTTCACTGTCTCTGAATGGTATCTTTTGCTGAAAAGAGCATTCATTTACATGAAATCTAATTTTTCTCAATTCTTTTATGGTGTTTCTCTGTAACATGTAAAAAATCTTTGCCTGCACCAAGGTCATGGAATTCTGTTTTCCTCTAAAAAATCTTATTGGTTTACCTTTTCACATTTAGGTTTGCAATCCATGTCAATTTGATTTTTATATTTGTAGAGAGGAAGGGTCGATATTAATTTTGTTCCGTGCAATGCCTAATTGGCCTAGCGGCCTTCCCACTGAGTCACAGTGTCCCTTGGATTGTTAATCAAATGTGGGCCTGCCTCAGGGCTGTATTTGATTCCACTGACTACTCACTTTCTAAGAAGTGGCCATAATCTTCCCTCATATTCTGAGGTATTTTCCTTTATTTGTTGCCCCAAATTGGGAGAAGTGAGTGAAGCATGTGGTTCAAGACTCCTTCACACTTTCCCAGCTTCTTGGTTGGATCAAATAGTCTAAGAGCTTCCACTCCACTCTGACATTTACACGCAATGCAATAGAACATGAAATTATTCGCTCCGAGACATCTGTCCTCTTGTAGGTATTCCAAATTCTCACACCCCGCAGAGCATGATTTATGGCCTCCTCCCACATTCACTGCCAATGTTCACTGCTCTTAATCCTGGTCTTTCCAGCTCAGAAGGGCTTTCCATGTAGTAACTGAAGACTCACACCCATGTTGTAGCTCAGCATGGAATCTAGCTTTAAAGTAGAGGTGACCGCTCTGCTTTGAGTCAATTGGCATGTATGAAACCAGTTGGATGAGCCCAGGTTGAGTCCAAAGTGCAAGCTAAATTGTATCACCTTTTGGCTTGAAAATTTGCAATGGCTCCCACCATCTGTTTGAATGGAATTCAAACAGAAAAGAATGTATTTCATCAACAGAATAGGGATTTTTTTGGAGAACTCTCATGTTTCAGGAGTGGAGTGTTCCTAAAGTTCCCATTGCCAACTGATCTCTCATTTTCTTATGATTGTCTATTGTACTTTGGTGACAATAAAGTTTATTTGGCTCATGTGTCTCTGCTGTTCTGTATTGCTTCTTAATGACTTCAGAAAATGCTCTATTAACTCAACAAGATGAACTCCATTAGAGCACATATTTATATCACTATAGAACATGGCAAAGGGCTTTTCACTCAGCAGGTGCTTAGTATTTTAGATATTAATGAATTAGCTTATTTCCTGCATCATTTCACAAATACAGGAGACAACTCTTGGTGCTTAGGAAATGAGTTTATTTGACTGTCCCCATAAAATTTCAGTTTCTTTATCACTTGGCAGAGATAACATTGTCTTTACAGCTCCTCTTAGAAACCTAGAAACTTTCTCTTAGAAACCTCGTTACTCTGAATACTTGACACTAACATTGTAAGGGACAAATGTTCATGACCTGGGGCCCATGTAAATATGTAGATTTCTAAGGTGAATAGTTGCATGATTTCCATTAAATTCTCAAATTTTCCTTCATTTATAGAAAGGTTAAGAATCTTTGAGACTATGACTTTGGCTCAGGTCATGATCCCAGGGTCCTGGGATCAAGTCCCACATCAGGTTCCTTGCCCAGCGGAGAGCCTGCTTCTCCCTCTGCCTGCCACCCCCCTTGCTTGTGCTCACTCACTCTCTCTCTATGAAAAATAAATAAATAAGATATTTTTTTAAAAAAAGGTATCATTGAGACTAGGGTCATGTCTAACAATCCTTCATACAACAATTAAGAAAATGGTCAATAAGTACATGTCCAATAAGACTGAATGGCAATGAAAAGCAGAATATTTACAAGGATAGAAGAGTCCGTCTACATTAAAAAAAGAAAGAAAAAAAAAAGATAATGAAAAAGGTTATTTTATGCATACTATGAATTCAATGTCAGCACTGAAAGAATAGTATTGGAGATAGATGTAGTAATGATTATTTATGTAACTTTTTGTAAAACCAAAATAGTACAGTCCAACTTAGGAAATAACTGTGAAAGAACATGAAAAATAAACAATAGCATTAAGGAAAAACAATTCCATTGTCAATTAAGAAAATTCCAGAACTTTGCATCTAGTAGAGTTTTCTTTATTGGGTCAGTAATTTGGTAAATTTCATAGTTAATATCCTGAAGTGATTCATGTCTACACTACACTACAACCCAATCCAATTGGTTGTAGAAGGTATAGACGGAAGGTGAATGAGGTTAGGGATCTGAAACAGTATGTTGCTGACATCTTTAGTTTCAGACACAGGACTTTTTTCCACCAACAGTTCAGCCCTCAGTCACACAGTACTGTAGAGGAACAAGCTAAATGAACATAATCGTACTTGGAAGCAACATTGGGTTTCTGTAAAACCATTTCATTAGAAGAGAAGGTGTATTTTATTTACGTTATTTTTATTATTAGTGAAAGTGAGTTGGTGTTAAAATATATAGCTAAAATACACACACACACACACACACATCACACACACATACATACATATGTACACACACACACACATAGATTCTGGAAAAAAGGCCCCTTGTGCATTGGCCAGTGTAAAGTTCCATATCCGAGCAGGCCCACTATACCTGGCAAGCTTTGGTGCCCTTCTACACACAGGTGGAGGTTAAGGGAGAGACAATATTTTTATTCCTAATCCTTAAAGCAACAGTAAAATAGATGATTAAAAATCAAACCGGATCTGCTTTGTTGGCACTCTCAAAAAAACAAAGAGAGGTGTGTTTTGGAATTTCTAGATAAAGACCACTTTGGGTTAATAGCTATTTTCCTATTCTGGTCAATTGGTCTTGAATTGATCCCTTAGGTCCAGAGATAAGGGTGTTGCTCTACTCTTAGATTCAAGGAGTCCTGCCCTAACCCTGCTGAGACTTGTCCCTGCCCTCTTCCAGTGCTGCCCCCACTTGGGTAAGGCAAGTTTAGAAAGGACCTTAACAAAACAATGGAGGCAAGTGGGGACAGTGGAGGAAGGAAATTGAGGGGGCATTGGGCGAGAGTGAGGTATTGGGATAGTGTTATGGAAAACTACTTTGGTGAGAGAAAACTCTTGGATATGTTGACTAAGAATTTAGAAGCAGAATCTGCCACTCAGTGTCAAATATATGACAAAAGCGTGAGAACAAAGTTGTCTTTGGTTGTGTCATTCAAGGTTTAGAGTAGGTTGAAGAGATTAAAAAAATATTAAGACTCTGTTAGCCTCAGAAGACACGTTGTATATTTTATGTGATTTCACTCATATTAAGATATACAATCTCTAGAGCCAACCTGTGAGACAGTCAGTAGGGATCACCTGTAACTGACACCTCTAATTGAACCAGCTCAGCGACCTTACTGGAGAAGCTAGGAGAAGAGCTTCAGGTTTTATATACAGTTCACCTTCTGGGTGACCCTGAGGTTTCTCTGCAGCATTCAACAAAAGTCACTGCATTCGCTTACTAGGGCTGCCATGACCAATACCACAGTCTGGGTGTCTTGAACCATAGCAGTAGAAGTCAGAGATCAAGGTATTGGCAATGTTGGATTCATCTGAGCCCTCTCTCCTTGGCTTGCCGATGACCGCCTTCTCCCTGTGTCTTTATATATTGTTCCCTCTGTACCTGTGTCCAAACTTCCTCTTCTTACAAGCACACCTGTCACACTGGATTTTGATATTTAACATAGAAGTCTTTTAGCTATGTTTTCTGACATTTTGTCATCACCAGAAATTGCCCAATATTTTTAAATAGTAAAATAAAACCATTATTCTTTTGAAAATTCAAGAATTACATTTTTTTCTTAAGGAAGTATCACAAAGAAATGACACTAAAGGAGTCAAATGGAAAACCGAGAAATTATTGTCTACATAGAATCTCAACTTTCTTTTCTCTAATTACTAAAAAGAATAAAACTGCACTAAAATTTAGGTGTCCTTTGGGGACATTAAAAAAATACACACTTTGGGTGCCTCAGTGGCTAAGTCAGTTAAGCATCTGCTTTTGGCTCAGGTCATGATCCCAGGGTCCCGCATGGGGCTCCCTTTTATCGATAAGTCTGCTTCTCCCTCTGTCCCTGCCCCTGTTCGTGCTTGTGCTCTGTCTCATTCTCTCTCTCTTTCTGAAATAAATAAAATCTTAAAAATAAAAATCCATACTTACCTCTCATGTAGACCAATGTACTTAAGAATAGGGAAGGCAAGAGTTCTGGCAGAGAGCAAGGTGAGAAACGCAGCGCGGCCGTCCATCCCAGGGCCCTCCAGGCCCTCCGGCCTGAGGCTGGCGGGTGACCTGGGGGGCCCGGGGACAGGTCGCGGGCTCCGACCTGCAGAGGCCCAGCGCCCTCACCGCCGCTGCCCATCGGCCAGGCCCAGAGTGAAGCAGCTGCAAGCTTCTCCGCACCCCCCACCCCCACCTTGGCGCCGATGGCGGCGGCCTCTCGGAGCCCAGACCTCGCCTGCTGCCCACTCCCGGGGCGCAACTCTGCGGGGCCTCCGCCAAGCCCCTGCCCGAGCCAGCGGGCTCCCGGCGCCTTTGGACGTCGGGTGTGGCGGAGCGAGAAGAATGGCGGCCACGCGAATGCCGCGGAGGGCCATTGGGGCCACCGAGGGCCTGAGAAGGCGGGTCTGCGTGGACGCAAGCTCGGCAGCCTTTGGGCCTTGGAGCCCCACAAGGCCCGGCCCTGGAATGACCGCTCCGCCCCCACTGGACGAAACATCACTTTCTATGGAGAACGGTGGACAGAGGCCCTAACGGGCCGGGAAGAAATGTCTTTTGAAAAATGACTTTGAAATGGAATTGCTAGACCACCTCTAGGAGGGACATCAGGAGCGACTCGCATCCACGTTTGTTCAGTGGGTAAGAGGACATGAAGTAGACGACCTTGAGGAGGAAGAAAAGAAGGTTCGGTGCCAGACTGGTCATATTTAGAAGACATTTTCATATGACAACCATTGTTTTGTGTGTGCATTTTATCCCTCAATTACTGTATATATAGTTGACAATGCTAAGTACATTTTTGAAACATCTAGTCTTTCTAGATGTTCTGAAGTGCCTGATAACGTGTTAAAAATAGAGGTAGTAAAAAGACATTCTTGTAAATACCTTCCTGTTAACATTCATATGGAATGCTGTCTAATTTAGGGGGAATGGCCGAACCACCTCTTTGAATAGTACACATTGTGTTTGTGCACTGGTGCAGGGGAGGTGGGAGAAGGAAGTGCAGAGAGCTCTGCCAGTGTGTTCATAGTGAGGGAAGATGAACCATTGTCCTTTATGTTCCTGCATTTTGGTTTACTTAGCTGTGTATATAGTGTACATACTGGACAAATGAGTCCTAATTTTCAACATCTAGTCTTTCTAGATGTTAAAAAGGTTGCCAGTGTATGACAAAAATAGAGTTAGTAAACTAATACATGGTGTACATTTTGTGTTAAAATTCCTAGAAAGATAGTCTGAAAATTTGAGCATTATGGCCCACTGGGTTGGTGGAGAAAGGAGAGATGAGAATGAATAGTCTTAGGCTAGAATGTTCACATTTTGAAGACACTTTCAGATTATAACTGTTACATGTGTGCAGTTTATTCAAGACTGCTGTGTATATAGTGGACAAATTATGTCCTTATTTAAAACATCTAGTTTGTCTAGATGTTTAGAAGTGCCCAACGTATGTTAAATGTAGAGGTAGTAAAATACCGCTTTGTAAATATCTTTTTGCTTAAAATTCATAGGAAATAAACCGTCTTGGTGATGGAATTGTTTAACCACCTCTGAGCAGTATTCTATCATGTATCTTTGTTCTGTTGCTTGAAGGAGATGGAAGGGAAAGAATTGCAAAAGGTAATATGTTAGTGTGTTTGTGCTTGGACATTTTCAGACAAAACCATTTTTTGTATGTTTTGTGCATTTTGTTTTGCTGTGTATATAGTGTATATAATGGACAAATGAGTCCTAGTTTTGCAACATCTAGTCTATAGATGTTGAAGAGGTTGCCAATGTATGACAAATTAGTAAAATTAGCACATTCTATACACATTGTGTTGAAATTCAAAGGAAAGCTTTTCTTCTGTAAATGACTTTTGGATATGAATTTGTTCAACCACCTTTAAACATTACACTTGCCTGTACTTGTCTACTGGATTGGTGGTGGAGAGAAGGAAGTGAGGGAGGGAATAGTTTAGTCCCAAATGATGGTCATATTTAGAATATACCTCAGATTGTACCCATTGTTAGCTGTGTGCGGTTTTATTTAACAGTGCTGTTGTGTACTCAGTGGACAAGTACGTGTATGAAATATCTAATCTTTCTAGATATTTAGAAATGTTTGATGTATGTAAAAGTAGAGTAATGCTTCTTATAAATAGCTTTTAAAAACTGATGGGAAATATTTTGGAAATGGAATTGCTAAACCACCTCTCTGAACAGTATACTTGTTCCTTGGTTTGAGGGAAGTGGGAGGGAAGAAATTGCAAAAGATGCTTTGCTAGTGTGTAGTAGGAAATTTCAGCTTATTCATTGCCCTATATGTTATGTGTATTTAACTTGACTATATATTGTATATATACTGGACAAATAGGTCCTAATTTTATAATATCTAGTCTCTAGATATTAAAGAGGTTGCCAATGTTTGACAAAAGTAGAGTTAGTAAACTAACACATTTTGTACACTTTGTGTTAAAATTCATCGAAAGGCTGTCTTCTGAAAAGGACTTGAAAAGATAACAGTCACATCTAAGTGACACATGCCTATTTGCACTCACCCACTGGGTTAACGGTAGAGAGGAGTTGTGAGAAATGAAGGGTTCTAGACTGGAATGTTGCCATGCAGAAGACACTTTCAGATATAACCCATTGTTACATGTGTGTAGTTTATTCAACACTACTGTGTATATAGTGGACAAAATCCAGTCCTTATTTGAAACATCTAGCCTTTCTAGATGTTTAGAAGTACACAAAGTACGTTAAAAGTAGAGGTAGTAAAATAACACATTTTGTAGATAATCCTTTTGTTAAAATTCATGTGAAATACTGTCTTTTGAAAATGGAATGATCAAAATGATGAAACCACCTCTCAGAGCAGTACACATTATATGATATTTGTACTGGTTCAGGGAGGAGGGAGAAGAAAGAGCAAAGGGCTTTATACCAGTATGTTTACAGTTAGGGAGGATTAACCATTGTCCTGTATGTCTGCATTTTGTTTTATTTAGCTGTGTATATAGTGTATATAAAGGACAAATGAGTCCTAATTTACATCTAGTCTTTCTAGATGTTTAAGAGGTTGCCAGTGTATGACAAAAGTAGTTAGTAAACAAATACATTGTGTACACTTTGTGTTTAAAATCAGGAAAGACTATTCTGAAAACTAGAGGAAGTGAAATTGTTAAAATCCCCTCTAAGCATTACAGATGCTTCTACTTTCCACTATGTTGATAGAAATGAGAAAAGGAAGGATTCTAAGCCAGAATATTCTTTCAGTGCTATTATGTATGTAGTGGGCAAATTTTAAATAAATCCTTACTTGAAACATCTAGTCGTCTGGATGTTTGAAAGTGAACATGTTAGGAGTAGAGTAGCAACACCCTTTATTGTTAATTTACAGGAATGTTTGTATTTTGGGAATGGAGTTGTTAAACTTGATGTCTTGGAGAGTATGCTGACTGTTCACTGGGTTCACTAGGGGATGGGGATGGGGGCGGGGAAGGAAGTGAGGAGCAAAGGGTTCTGTGCCCATGAGTCTTTAAAGTTCTGTATGTGCGTTTTAGTTAATGTTGCTGTGTGTCAAAGGATAAACAAGTCCTAATACCCAAAATATATTAAAAGTAGAGGTAGTAAAATACTCCCTTTATGAATGCCCTTTTGTTAGTTTTTAGGAAGGACTGTTCTGGGAGTGTCTGTCAGTCACCTCTTAGAGCTAGATGTAGTCCTATGCTTGGTCATTAAAATGGTGGAGGGAGCAGAGGAGGGGTGAAGGGAAGGGCTTTTTGCTAGTTATCTCCACAAATAGAAGACCATTTTCGGTTATAACCATAGGTCTGGATGTGCATTTTGATGAAGTACCTGTGTTTGTTGTGGACAAGTGTCATTATTTTGTAACATCTAAGCTTTTTGGATGTCCTGAGGTGACAATGTATGATAAAAGGTACAGCAAGTGAATCAACCAATTTATAAGTTTTTGTTATTATTGATAGGAAAGAAGCATCTTGGACATGGAATTGTTACACTGTCTCAGAAATGTGAGGACTTACTAGGTTGGCCGCAGAGGGGTAGGAGGAAGTATAGAGGGAGAGCTGTATGCGGATGCGTTCATACTTACATTGTATTAACTGTTAATGTGTGTGCGTCTCTTTGGCTGTACTATAGGAATACATTAAGTGATTCAATGGAAACATACCCTGTTGCTAATATTTGAATAGTATAGATTGGATAATGAATTCTTTTAGAAGCATTATACATTGTGTACTCTTACTTATGTCTGTTTTAATTGAACATTAAGGGAATGCAGTATTTTAATGGTAACCCTGCCAGTATCTTTAGAGGCCTGTTGCCATTTTTGTCCTCTCTGAAATCTTTGTTGCCGAGAAAGGCAGGATTACACTTTTTCTTTCAGATGGAGTTGGTGTATTGTATTCTTGGTTATCGAAATACTCAGTTTGGGGACTTTGAAATGGTAAATATTCATGGTGTGTAAAAAAGCATGATACATAACTACGATCTTAATTACATTAAAATGCTTACTTTTGTAGATACACACATGGGACCTAGAAGTCAAACTGTAAACTGCTTGTGATTATGGATGACTTTGTTTTTTGCTTCTTGTGTTTTTCAGTTTCCTTTTATGTACATGTTAACTTTTAAAAAATAAATTTTTTAAAACCTAAAAAAAAAAAAAAAAGAATAGGGAAGGCAAAAAAAAAAAAAAAAAAAGAAAAGAAGAAGAAGAGAGAAGGCCAGTCACATCAGATTCAATCATAAAAATAATTACACTCACAGGAATGGAATGCTATTTAAATAAAAATCAAACTAATAAAATGTATTTACTATAAACATTTTATTTTATAAAATATATATTATTAGAAAAATAAAATCAGTGGTCAGCTAAAGCAAAATGGATTACTTTATCAAATCTTACTGTCCATCAGTCTAATTTTATCTCTGTATCTCTTATACCCCTGGCTCGATATCCTGGCATACTAATATCTTGTAATCTCTGTGAGATATTATATTTACAAAGCTTTTTAAGTTAATAGTTAATTCTTGATTTGCTTTATTTGTCTAAAAGTTAAGAACTTAAAAAAATTTATCAGTGTGTCTGACTTTTAGAAATAAGTGTGAATATTTAATAGGCATAGGTGTGAATACTTAATTGTGAAAAAACTGAGTGTTTTCCTTCCAAGATATGGAACAAAGCAAGGATGTCTCCTTTCACCACCTGTATCAGCATCACCACCTGCATAGCACCACCTGTACGTTAGTGCAATATAGAAAGACAAAAAAAAAAAAAAAAAAAAAAAGAGGCCTAAGATTGAAAAGGAATCTTCCTTTCAATTTCCACTGTTAAAAATCCCAAAGAATCTACCCCAAAAAGCTATTCGAAATAATGTAAGTTTAATAAGGTTGTAGGATGCAAAAATATCCAATGTATTTTTATATGTTAGCTAAAACAAATGGAAATATTTTAAAAATACCTTTACATGCTTTGTCTCCCCCTCTGCTTGGTGGTGGATATTAAGGAGGGCACATATTGCATGAAGCACTGGGTGTGATGCTTAAACAATGAATTTTGGAACACTGAAAAAATAAAATAAAAAAATACACTTACAATAACACTAGAAAGCAGGAAATATTTAATGATAAGTTTTTAAAAAATAGGTATGAGATCTATATGCCAGAAACTATACAAAAAGAAAGAAATGGAAAATACCCAAATCAATGGAGAAATAAATCATATTCAAAAGAAATATTTTTGTTACTGTACTGGGTGTAATTATCTTTAAATTAATCTATAGAATTCTACACAGTCTCAATCAAAGTCTCTGGAGGGTCCTATTGTAGTTCTTGACAAGCTAACTCTAAAATTTATAGGAAAAAGCATATGAACCAAGAGAGACAATTTTGAAAAAGAACAAGTTCAAGACTCACATGACTTGATTTCAAAATATATTTTAAAGTTAAAGTACAGTATTGATATAATGATACACAAGTTGATCAGTAGAAAAGGATGAAGAGTTCAGAACTAATTTCACATCTTTATGAGGAATTGACTTTTCCAAGGTTGCAGAGACATTTCAGAGAAAAAAAGATAGTTGTTTCAACAAATGTCACCAAAATAAAGTTATTCATATATGAAACAGCAAACTTTAATGAATAGGTTACATGATACACAAATATTAGCTCAAAATGGATCATAGATTTAAATGTAGAACACAAACTATAAAAATATTAAAAGAAAATATGGTTAAAAATGTGATTTTGGATTAGACAAAAGATTTTTAAAATACAAATATCAAAAGAATGATCCAAAAAAGGAGAAATTGATCAATTGACTTCATCAAAACTTAAAACTGCTCTTCAAAAGACACTTAAGAAGAGACAAGTCGGGTGCCTGGGTGGCTCAGTGGGTTAAGCCGCTGCCTTCGGCTCAGGTCATGATCTCAGGGTCCTGGGATCGAGTCCCACATCGGGCTCTCTGCTCAGCAGGGTGCCTGCTTCCTCCTCTCTCTCTGCCTGCCTCTCTGCCTACTTGTGATCTCTCTCTGTCAAATAAATAAAATCTTTAAAAAAAAAAAAAAAAAAAAAAGAAGAGACAAGTCATAGTCTGGGAAAAAATATTTGCAAATTATGTCTGATTAAGGACTTGAATGGAAAACAAACAGCACCATTTTTTGAAGCGACTGTCCTTTTTTCCACTGGATAAAGGACATCTCATCTGCAAAGAGGGAGAGTGACTTCCTTACCAATTTAGATGCTTTTTATTTCTTTTTGTTAACTGATTGCTGAGGCTAGGACTTCTAGTACTGGATTGAACAAAGGCGGTGAGAGTGGACATCCCTGTCATGTTCCTAACCTTAAGGGAAAAGCTCTCAGTTTCTCCATTGAGAATGATATTCGCTGTGGGCTTTTCATAGATGGCTTTGATGATATGAAGGTATGTACCCTCTATCCCTATACTTTGAAGAGTTTTAATCAAGAAAGGATGCCATATTTTGTCCAATGCTTTTTCTGTACCTGTTGAGAAGATCATATGGTTCTTCTCTTTTCTTTTATTGATGTGCTGTATCATGTTGATTGATTTGTAAATGTGGAAACACCCTTGCATCCCAGGGATAAATCCCACCTTGTTGTGAATAATCCTTTTAAAGTACTATTGGTTAGTATTTTGGTGAGTATTTTGGCATCCATGTTCATCAGGGATATTGGTCTGTAATTCTTTTTGATACGGTTTTTGTTCTCACTCTTCTTTTTTTAGGATTTTATTTATTTATTTAGAGAGCACCTAAGGGGGAGGGGTAAAGGGAGAAGGGAAAGAGAGTCCCAAGCAGACTCTGTGCTGAGCGTTGACCCTGATATCATGACCTGAGATGAAATCAACAGTTGGACACTTGACAGACTGAGCCTTGCAGGTACCCTGAGATCTCACTCTTAAATGAGAAATCCTCCCTACTCACCCATTTTAAGGGGAAAAGCCACTGTGTGTAGGGGGGAACATGGAGATACTTCTGAGATAGCAGACCTCTGATCTGAAGTTACGAGCCCAGAAACATCTAAACTGTCTGATCCAAGAATCCCTAAATGCCAGTAGAGAGGAGCACATAGTTTAACAAATCTCCAAAACAACATTTGCATTTCTGATTGCACGAGAAACTGGTGGGTGGACAGAGGAAGACAGAAAAGGTTCATGAGAAATGTGTTAACCAGACCCTGCATAGTTTTTTGAGTCTGGCTTGGAACTCCTGCTTTCCTGAAAACCTGTCTCACAGTGACAAGGTTAGCCAAAGTGTAAAAGGTAATATTTGTCCTTTGGCTTTCTCCCTGTGTCACTCTCACCCCGCTAAGCCCCTTATCTTGGGGTACTCCTGCTGACCCTCACTTGTCCTGCCCTCTAATGGAGCATTTTGCTGAGTGTCAGAGAGAGCAAACACTCCTTCCCTTTCCCTCCACACCCAAGTATATGACCTTGTAGTCTCTGCTATCAGCAGCAGCCCCTACCTAGGAGGTGAAAATGGGAACTCTGAGTTTGTGCATTGGACCATTCTGAACGTTCAAGGTGTTCTCCACTACTAGATCTAATTTACGCTTATGATAAAACTGTCATTCAGACATTTCCTTCAAGTCTTGAGTGTGATGCCACTGCCTCAATGAAACTTTAACCAGAACATCTTTACAAAAATTTTAACACTAGTCTGATACCACCCACTCCTCACTGTATTTTTCCCCATTGCACATATACCTTTCCAACCCCATCTATGATTTCCCTGTTTCTTTTACTTATGGTCTGTCTCAACCTATTAGAATATAGCATCCCTTAGAACAGACTGTGTTTCCTTAAAGCTGTCTCCCTGAGACTAGCAGACCACCTAGCACATAGCGAGTGCTCAGGAAGGAACTGTTGGATGAATTCATTAATTGGGGATAAAAGGAGCTCTTATCATGAACAGTCTCCCACTTTGCTACCTTTACTCCATCCAGTCTTTTCTCTCTCTCATCTGGATTGTTACATTCTTACCAAGTCATCTTTGTTCAGTTTGGTCTCAGAGACAGACTTTCCTTCCTGTTGCTCAAGAAGAGAAATTTCTAAATTATAACATGAGACCCAATCCATAGTGCTAGAACACACTCTCTGTCTCTCTGTTGTTGGCAGGATAAAGTTCAGCAGAGAGGACTACTCTCCATGATCTTCCTTAACTTCTAGCCTCTTCCCGATTCCCATGCAGTGCTGGGACCTGTTCCTATAGTCTGGAGGAGAACCGAGGGTGTGCTCCCTTCACCAGTTCTGCGTGGAGCCCCTCCAAGGTGGTAGCTTGAAAGCAGTTCTGTCAAGAATTATTTTCACCAGGAAGATCGGCAAACTCTACAAATCAGGGTGTTTTCCCCCCTTGAGAAACAGATACAAAATATCCTCCTGCATACCACAGTTCCCTCTCCCACCAAATAAATACCCAACTCTCACTAGTGCTCTCCAACTTTAGACACATGGGAGAATGGTTTCCTCATCCTGCCACACTCTGATGGGATTCCTCAAGTGAGAAGTTGCAAGTTCTCAGTTGACATTCAACACTTGTATGACTTTTGTGTTCTAGTCCATACACGGGCACAATACAATGAAAACTGAGATAATTTACTATTTGAGTAAAATGGATGTACCAGAAAGAATTGCAAGCTGCTGCAGACTTTTGTGTATAAATATCAAGGAGTGAAATTGTGGGGTTGTATGGTAAGGATATGCTTACTTTTGTGAGAAACTGTCAAAATGTCCTCCAGGCAGCTGTGCATTTCATGTGTCCACTAGCAATGAAGGAGAATTCCTCCTTGTCCATGTTCTCACTAGTATTTGATGCTGACAGAGCTGCAGATTTTTGTTGTTCTCATAGGTGTGCAGTGCTATCTCATTGTTGTTTTAGATTGTGTTTCCCTGTTGTGGAACATCTTTTCATATGCTTATTTGTCACTTGTATATCACCTTTGGTAAGGTGTCTGTTCAGATCTTTGGCCCGTTTTTAAAATCAGGCTTTAAAACCTGATTTTTCTTATTGTTCAATTTGAAAAGTTTTTTGTAAATTTCGGATAACAGTCCTCTATCAGGTGTGCTTTTACAAGTATTTTCTCCGAGTCTGTTCTTCTCATTTTCTTTTTTTTTTTTTTTAAAGATTTTATTTATTTATTTGACAGAGAGAGATCACAAGTACGCAGAGAGGCAGGCAGAGAGAGAGAGAGAGAGAGGAGGAAACAGGCTCCCTGCTGAGCAGAGAGCCCGATGTGGGACTTGATCCCAGGACCCTGAGATCATGACCTGAGCCAAAGGCAGCGGCTTAACCCACTGAGCCACCCAGGTACCCCTCTTCTCATTTTCTTGACATGGTCTTTCACAGAGCAGAATTTCTAATTTTATGGGGCTTGAGCTCCATTGTTTCTTTTATGGATCATGTCTTTGGTGTTGTATATAAGGACTCATCTACATATCCAAGGTCATCTACATTCTCAGGTCATCTACATATTCAAGGTCATCTATGCTTCCTCTGTGTTATTTTTTAGGAGTTTTACAGTTTTCCATTTCATATTCAGTTAGGATCTACTTTGATTTAATTTTTGTGTCTAGAATTATTTGTGTGTGTGGACGTGTGTGCCTACACCATCTGTTGAAATGAGTCTTTGCTCCATTGCATTGCCTTTGATCCCTTGTCCAAGATCAGTTGATTATATTTACAGAAGTCTGTTTCTGGGCTCTTTATTTTGTTCCATTGATCTGTTTATCTATTCTTTCACCAATACTACACTGTCTTGATCATTATAGCTTTATAAGTAAGTACAGTGAGTCTTGAGGTTAGGTAATGTTGACCCTCCAACATCGTTCTTCTCCTTCAGTATTGTGTTGGCTTTTCTAGCTCTGTTGCCTCTCCATATAGCACAACTTTAAAATAAGTCTTTCAATATCTGCAAAATATGTTGCTGTGATTTTGACTGGCATTGCATGAAAGCTATAGATCAAGTTGGGAAGAACTGACATTTTGACAACATTGTGTCCTCCTATGCATGAACATGTGATATCTCTGCATTTATTTAGTTTTTTAATTTCATTCATCAGAGTTTTGTAGTCTTTCTAATATAGATCTTGTACTGCTTTTGTGGTATTTATATCTAAGTATTTTATTTTGCGGTGTTATTTAAATGATGTTATGCTTTTAATTTCCAATTCCAGTGGTTAATTACTGGCATATAAGGAATTGATTGGCTTTTGTGTATTAGTATTGTATCCTACAATCTTGCTGTAATTGTTTATTACTTCTAGGTATTTTTTAATTCTTTCATATCTTCTGCATAGACAATCATGTCATCTGCATACAAAGATAGTTTATTTCTTCCTTCCCAATATGTATACCTTTTATTTTTTTTCTTTGTATTGTCTTGTTGCATTAGCTAGCACAATAATTTACATTTTACACCTGCACCTCCACTCAGTAAGCCATCACTTTTCCCTGAAGATTACTGCCATGTCTTTTTCACTGGTCTCTCAGCTCTCACTCGAGTCTCCTTGAGTCCATTCTAATGAAAGAGCCAGAATGACCCTTTTGAAGACATGTTTAGCCAGACCATGTCCCTCCCAACTATAACCACAGCAATGGCTGTAAGGAAGACTTACATTCTAACAATGGCTTCTAAGATGCTGCACCACGTGACTTACCTCCTGCTATCACCTTGATGTCCACATTCTATTCTATTATTATTTTATAAGTAAAGACAGGCTAAAGGTCAGTATTATACTAGGAAAATTTAGCATTTTTTTAAATAGGTAATTCTTTTTTTTTAAAGATTTTATTTATTTATTTGACAGACAGAGATCACAAGTAGACAGAGAGGCAGGCAGAGAGAGAGAGAGACAAACAGGAGGAAGCAGGCCCCCTGGTGAGCAGAGAGCTTGATGCAGGGCTTGATCCCAGGACCCTGAGATTGTGACCTGATCCAAAGGCTGAGGCTTGACTCACTGAGCCACCCAGGTGCACCAAAATAGGTGATTCTTAAGTCTTTGGAAGGTGTAAATGAGATGGTTGACATGTATAAATACATCTATTTCAGGTTGATTTAGTGACAACTATACTCACTGAGTGATCACACTTTGCTACAACACATTCCTATTAAACTGAATAACTACTTTATTTTCACGGTTAATTAATTTCTAAGTTTTCCCATCCTCCCTTCTTACTGCATTATCAAGAAGATGTGATCTCTTTTCAGGAGAGGGTACCTTGCATTACCATCCTGGAAACAAGGACTAAAGCAGAAGAGCAGTTACAGAGGGCAATGCAGTTGAATAGATTTTCATTTAAGTCAATGAAGACACAGCAATGGTATCAGGAAGGTGGGACCTGCAAGTGACACAGGGTCCCACATTAAAAAGAACCCATCCTTGGTTTAATGCATTACCATCACTTTGACCTTGAAAAACAGTAATTTTAGAAGGGGCCCTGGGTATGCTTTTGTACTGGACTCTGTAAGTTATGTAGTCAGTTCTGTGAAGACCTAAGCAAATCATTTGATGGAAGAAAATGACATTGTAAACAAAAAAATTATTGAAGATGCAAAAGGGAGATGATAAATAGAACGAGATCCTAGAAGAGAAAGAAAGGGGGAAGGAAAGAATATGGGTACAGGTAATAGAATCAACAGTATCATGGACTATAGTTTTTAAAAAGTAGGGAAGCGTGGAAAGAAAAGATGAAGAAATGAAGTGATCCTATGCTTTAGAGGGAGAAGATACAGAGGTTTCCAGCTCTTAATGTTCTCTCTGTTCTCAGTAAGGCAGCCCAGCACCAAGAGCATGTGCTTAAACAATAGGGATCTTAAATAAATATTTGAATGTGGGAGAAAATAATTATCCATGAGAAAGATAGTGGAGGACTAAATGCATGAGAAAAAGTAAAGCAAATATAAACCAAACCCTATCAGAGTAGAATGTAAACATAAAGTCCTAATGGAGAAAGTTATAACAACAAATGTAGAAAAAGAAAACAGTGTGTGTTTGTCATGCCTCACATGTGTCGATATAGCTTCTTAAGACATGAGCAAATATTCAATATTCCATAAGATAATAATGTGATTTCCTGGAGCTCCTGGCTGGCTTAGTCTGTAGAGTGTGTGATTCTTGATCTTGGGTTTATGCGTTTGAGCCCCATGTTGGGTGTGGAGGTTATTTAAAAATAAGGGAGTTGGGGGAAATTGGAATGGGAGGTGAACCATGAGAGACTATGGACTCTGAAAAACAGTCTGAGGGTTTTGAAGGGGCGGGGGTTGGGAGGTCAGGCTACCAGGTGGTGGGTATTATAGAGGGCACGGATTGCATGGAGCACTGGGTGTGGTGCAAAAATAATGAATACTGTTATGCTGAAAATAAAAAATAAATTAAATAAATAAATAAATATAAAATAAAATGTTTAAAAAAATAGTGTCATTTCCTTAGTTATTATTGACTATACTTTATTCATAGGGAGACTGAATAAGACTGTCATGTTTAAGTTCCCCAAAATTCTTTTGGCTACCATTTTATCATAACAAGTGTTAAGGGTTCTTTATCTCTAATATTTCCTGTATCAACCCACCAATGAATTAGCTACATTCACATTATAATCAGTCATCCCCTAAGAATCACTTAACTGAATTTTTTCCCACAATTATAACTAAGCTCTTTATTTTTCTTTTATTTCTTAACTTCTTGGTTGATGTATAACAAAAACAGCAAAATCTACATACCACAAGGGCATGAATCAATGAGTTATCACAAATGAATGCAACCGTGTAGCCACCATCCAGATTAATAAACCCAACCCTACTGACACCCAAGAAATAGGCCCAAGCCTTGTCCCATTTACTCCCAGCTTTCTTTCCAGAACCTTCTCTTTCTAACTGTCTCCACTTCTAACATTACAGATTCTTTTTTTTTTTTTAGATTTTATTTATTTATTTGACAGAGGTCTCAAGTAGGCAGAGAGTCAGAGAGATCGAGAGAGTGAGAAGCAGGCTCCCTGTTGAGCAGAGAACCCAATGTGGGACTCAGTCCCAGGATCCTGAGATCATGACCTGAGCTGAAGGCAGAGTCTTAACTCACAAAGGCACCCAGGTGCCCTACTGTTTCATTTTTGAAGACTATATTAATTAAACCAGGCATTCTCATGGTCTTACCGAAGATTAGGCTTTTGAGACTCGTATGTGTTCCTGTGTATAGCAATGCTTCCTTCATGTTCATTACCACACAACGTGTTGGATGGATACAACATTTCATTTATACTTTCTGCTGGTGTTGATGGCTATTTGTTGTGTTTCCAGTCTTTGCTAGTAAGGATAATGCTGTCATGAACATTCTTTTACATTTTTGGTCCACATCTGCCTTCAGTTTTGTTGGATATATGGAATTACAGTCCGTAGTTATTACCCAACGTCAGCAGTCAATGCCAAGGTTTTGCAAAATAACTGTCAATTTATATTCTTGCCAACAGCACATGACATTTCCATTTGTTCCATATCCTTGACCAACACTTGGCATTTCCAGGCTTTTTAATTTCAGTTATTCTCTCATCTTGTTATAGTTTTATTCTGCATCTTTTCAAAGCTTTCAAATGTGGAGGCTGTTTTGAAAGGTTTCATGGAATTTGGGATTTTCTCTTTTATGAAAATCTGTTCAAGTATCTGGTCTCTTTTATTATTGGGTTATCTGTCATTTCCTCTTTGGTTTGCATTGAAAGTCCCCAAGGCCAGTGTTTCACTAGAAGGACTTTCAAGCTACAGAAAACCAGTTATGCTCGTACAGAGAATGGATCCAGGCTAATATCAGCAAAGGTAAAGGCCCCAGAGTAAAGTTGAGGACAGACCAGGTGCAAGTTTCCAGCTTCCTTTTCCCAGTGGAGTTACATGGGACTCTGTTTCCTTTCCCCAGGAATAATGTCTGAAACTCTGTAAACACGCAGTGTTTGCATGACTGGCTTTGGCCACTCAGACTCCAGCCCCAAGAGAAAAACAGGCGTCACTGTTAAGTCACACTCTTTGCACGAACTGCCTGATCCAACCCGTACCACGTGGCCCAGGCCTCAGATCTACAAAAATAGTCTCATCAGGTAGAATTTTCCAAAGGTCAGAGTCTGGCCAGTCCTGAAGACAAGCCTTTCTTGGGACTGTGCAGAGTTTGCGCAACACTGGCCTGCTAAGCTAACCCTTGACCGTATAGACTTGTAGAAATTATTCATGTATTGAGGCACCGGCATGGCTCAGTGGGTTAAAATCTCTGCCTTCAGCTCAGGTCATGATCCCAGGGCCCTGGGATTGAGCCCCACATTGGGCTCTCTGCTCAGCAGGGAGCCTGCTTTCCTTTCTCTCTGCCTGCCTCTCTGCCTACTTGTGATCTCTGTCTGTCAAATAAATAAATAAAATCTAAAAAAAAAAAAAAGAAATTATTCATGTATTATACATTGGAGCCCATTTCCCTTGCATGTGTTATAATTTTTATCTCCTACTATGTGACTGGTTTTTTATTATCTTAACTGCTTTGATAAGCCGAAGTTCTTACTTCTATTTCATCGACTAATCCCTGCATTAATTACTGTGGCTTTATAATAAGAGAATTGATTACACTGTTACTCTCCCCAATCCTTGCACATGGTAGATCTATCCATTAACTCATGCATTCCATAATTCATCTTTAAACAGTGAGAAACCTATTAGGAAAGTAGTTTCCTCTGTGTAGAGGTCTCAGACAACTCTTATTATATTTTTTCCAAGATACTTGATATTTTTTATGTTATTGTACATAGCATACTTCTGAAAAATTTACTTTATGTTTATTCTGGTTAGAAAAAATGAGCTAGAGGAAAAAGCATTTTTTAAGAGAAGTTTACTTGCAATTAATATAAGAAGTCAGAAATTAGAAGTACCAGATCACCAAACTGAAAAAAACAATTCAGTAGGTGTTTTAAAAAAAAAAAAAAAAAAAGCAAGATCATCAGACTGTTTATAGTAGAAAAATAGCTACTTCTTTCCATAATCATCACATCCCCAGAAATCATATTTTTCAGACATCAGCATTGCAAAAAAATTACTGGGAAAGACATTTTTCATTAGAATATATTTTGTCCTGCATAAATGGTTCTTCACCCGGTGTTGAGTTAGGCAGTCTCCCTCCAGAAAGTAATCAGCTTCTGCATGGAAAATATGCTGGCATTCCTGATTATAGCCCTTGGGGCCATCTGACAAGTGTCCATTTGTAATGATCATGTCAACTGGCTGACCAAATATAAGAACTCTTCATCTAGTTGCTGCAGAATCAATATTTAGGAAGTTATCCATGCAGCCCTTTACCAATAAGGTGATTTTCTACATTTCTTCCAAAAACAGTGATCGCCAGATGATCAGATCCTTAAGCCAAATATCTTCATCCCAGCATCGAGAGAGACATATTTGGCCACACACACAAATCAGTCCCCCGACCAGAACCAGGCTGGACCGAGAACTGCACATAGTCTGGAACCGAATTAGAATAAGAGGTAGAAAACAAAGAATGGGAGGAAAAGAGAGAATTCTATGACTACATAAGGTCATAAACATAAATAAACATAAAGTAAATTTTTCAGAAGTATGCTATGTACAATAACATCAAAAATATCAAAAGCCTCAAAAGCCAAGTAAAGGCTTGCCTCGAAGTGAGGGGTCAATGGAAGCTTCACTTAGCATGCTGTCAGTTTCAACTCTTGGTAGGCAAGTCTCTCTGGACATAGACAGATAACTCAGAGAGAAATTATATTAGAAAAGAAAATTAGGGGTTTTCTTTCATAAAGTACAAGGAGAGACTTTAGAAGGCCTGGCTTATCAAATAAGAAATATAAGGAGTATTTGAAAGGAGAAAAACCAAGATTACAAAGGTTGTTTTGTTTATATTAGTTCATTCATGTTGGGAAAACAGCAGTGTTTTCGTGTAATTATCATATCCACAAAGATTGTGAAATTTATTCAGACAACAGTACTATACAGGGCAGTAATAAAGATTTTTTTTTTTAATCAAGAGTCAACAATTTATGAGAGAAGCTCCAGGTTACATTTATTTTGAGACCTACACTGAGGTAGGGTGACCCAATTCTTTTTTATCCCAGGGTAAAAAGCCATCCCCCCCGCCGCCTTTTTGGCCACAAATGTACTGTGTACGCTTATTGACAACAGTGTTGGGGCAACGTGTCAGTTCTGCTTCCATATAAATATAATATTTTTAAGACTGACCTTAAGTCAAAGTAACTTTGCTAAACTCACTGATTAATTCTAATGATTTATATGTAAATCCATTTCAATTTTCTATGTATTCAATCATATTAACTGAGAATAATGAGCTTTGCTTTTCATTTTACTAACCTTCACACCTTTGTTTCCTACTCTTGTGCTGTTGCACTGGCTAGGATCTATACTGCAACGTTGACATGAGTATGTGATGAGGCGTATTGTTCATCCCAGCTCCAGCAGGAAAGCTTTCGATTCTCCATCAGTCACTATGAGGTTTGATGTAGATTATGTTCTAAATACTCTTTGTCAGATTAAGAAAACTTTATTCTTACTCAAAGAGTTATCATAAGTAGATTTTAAATTTTGTTGAATACTTCTCATTTATTAAAAGGATCATATGGCTCTCTACTTCCCCCTTATACTCTTAACATGGTGATTTTCAGTACTGGTTGTCAATATTCAGGCATTCCTGGTTTTTTTTTGTTTTTTAATTTCTTTAAAATAAAATATACACATCTGTGTGTAGAAGAAATAGAAGTACACAGAAATGTGCATAGTGGTTTCAGAGTTGTGCTTGCTCTTTTTTCTTATCTGTCTTCTGTTATTTATTTATTTATATGAACATATAATGTATTATTGGCCCCAGGGGTACAGGTCTGTGAATCGCCAGGTTTACATTTCACAGCACTCACTCCTGTTTTCTTTTCTCTTGAGTAAATACCCAAGAATGGAACTTCTGGGTTACATGTTAAGTATATTTTACTTTTATAAGAAATCACCGGGTTGTTTTGCAATGTATAAGGATTCTAATTATTCCACAATCTTCCCAATACTTAACAATAACCTCTTTTTTATTTTGCCATTCTGGTGACTATGAAATACTTTGTACTCTTTTAATTTGTGGTTCTTTGATGACTCATAATGCTGAAAATCTTTTCAGAGGCTGATTGGTCATTCCTTTTTTTCCCCCACAGCTATATTGAGGTATGATTGACAAAAATTTTATATATTTAAGGTGTAAATTTTGATATTTTGTTATATGTGTATGTTCTACGATGACCACAATCAAGCTACATAACATAACTATCACTTCAGGTCATTATCTTTTGTGCGTGTGGTGAGAATGCTTACTATCCACCTCCTTTGTAACTTTCTAGAATACAGTATATTATTATTTATTTTTTTAGAATAACAGGATATTATTAACTATAGTCACCATATATACATCTTTTATATAGGTCTCTTACTCATTTATAGGTCTCTTACTCATCTTTTTTTTGAACTTATCTTTTTTCTTAAAGATTTTATTTATTTATTTGACAGACAGAAATCACAAGTAGGCAGAGAGGCAGACAGAGGGAAGCAGGTTCCCCACCAAGCAGAGAGCCTGATGCAGGGCTCAATCCCAGGGCATGACCCGAGCCGAAGGCAGAGGATTAACCCACTGAGCCACCTAGATGCCCCGAACTTACTCGTCTTATTTCTGACAGTTTGTATCCTTTAACCAACATCTCCCTATTTCTCCTACGCCCTGGTAGCCACCATTCTACTCCCTGTTTCTACACTTAAATGTGATAATACAGCATTTGTCTTTCTCTGACTTATTTCATTTAGCGTAAAGTCCTCCAGGCTCACCCAGGTTTCCACATCGTTGTAAATGGAAGGATTTCCTTCTTTTTTAAGGCTGAATTTTATATGCATATATAATTAGTTTATATTGATAATGATGATAAACCTGATGCTAGTACATAAACATCTACCTCTCTGTACACCTAGATAGATAAATGATCTTCATCCTTGCATCCATCAACAGTCACGGGCTGTTTTCATATCTCAACCACTGAGAATAATGATACAATGAACATAGGAGTGCAGATATCTCTTTGAGATAGTGACTTTATTTCCTTTGGATATATTACCAGTTGTGAGGTTATTGGATTCTATGGTAACTCTATTTTTAATTTTTCAGAAACCTCCAGAATACTTCCTGTAGTGACCCTACCGATTTACATCAACAATGGATATAAGTTTCTCTTTTCGGTCCATTCTTGCCAATACTTGCTATTGTTTGAGTTTTTGATTCTAGCCATCCCCACAGATGTGAGGTGATATCTCATTGTGGTTTTGATTTTTATTTCCATGTTGATTAATGATGTTGAACACATTTCCCTATACCTGTTTCGCTAGTCATTCTTACTTCTTCTACGAAGAACCTGTTTAAGTCTTTCACTTAAATTTTCTTAGGTTCCTTTTCTTCTGAGTTTGAGAATGATTTTTATGTATTTCAGATAAATAGATTTTGTCATATTTATTTGTTGTATGTATTTTTTTCCTCCAGTGGTGGTTTGTCTGTCATTCTCTTAAAGTGTCATTTGACAGGTAGGAGATTTTAATTATAATTATCAAAATTTTTTTTATGACTGCTCATGTTCTGTTTCAGCTGGGATATTTTAGCCTACCCCCAAGTTGCCTACCCCCAAGGATATTTTAGCCTACCCCCAACTTCTGTTTCTTCCAGAAGTTCTAGAGTTTGGGTTTTGGATTGAGGTCTATGTTCATTTCAAATTAAATTTTATGTGTGATGTAATATAGAGGTCAAAGTTCATTTTTTTGGTAATCATATCCACCTTGGAAGACAATAATCTTTTACCCACTGAAGACCAACTGACTACCTATATGTTAGTCTATCTCTGAACTCTGAATTGTCCCATGGATCTAGAAGTTTTTTTTTTATATTAACTCCACACAGTCTTAATTAAGGAAGCTTTGTGATTTAAATCTTGCAATTTGGTAGTACAAATCCTCCAATATTTTAAAAAATTACTTTGACAATTCTAGATTAATTATAATTCTACAAAAAGTTTAGAATCAGTATAACCATTTCCAGAAAAAAAGAAAACCCTGTGGAATTTTGATTGCAATTCCTTTGAATACATGGATACATTTGGAAGAGTGGAGATCTTAATAACATTGCCTTTCAACCTGAGCACATTTGTTTATCTGTGTTCGTAAGTATTATAATTGTCTGTAATATTGTAAATGGCATGTTTAAAATATCATTTTGCAATTATTTGACATTAGTATATAAAGACACAACTTATTTTTGTAACCCAACCTATCCTGAAACATTGCAAGATTTTAGCATTATTTCTAGTATTTAGATGATTTGATCTTCCTTCAGAGAAGACTTACTTTTGTTTCTGACGGATGGCTATGGCATCGGTATTCCCAGATCATCTTTGTACATTAAGAATTCTTAAGATTCAAAGGTGGTCTGCAGTTTCTGAAAGGGTGATCAATTTCTAGTTTGACTTTATTCTAAAGGTATAGTACTTTGAGGTTTCAGTCTAAAGCCTGAGGATCAAGGTTTATCAGAGAAACTTCCCTTCGGTAAGCTGAATTACAATTTTTGTTCTCAACTAATTATTTTCAGGATTTTAATTATACACCTGGAGTAAGCAGATGTTGCTGGGATATAAACAGTTAAAATGCCAGGCTTACTTTCCTCGGCTTCTTTTCCTTGACCCCGTAATTTCCCCCCGCATTTTTAATTCTCCTTTTTTTCAAATAAATGTTTTTCACATTGTCCCAGTCCACCATCACCAGATACCCCCAACTTAGTTTTTAAATCTCAGCCTAAGTAATTCTGCATAATTGTCATCTCCCATTTGTCTTATTTGAAGGGTCATTTGAAAACTTTGAAGCAACACTTAACACTATATTCACATTCTTAAATTCTTTAAAAAGACCTCTCTAAATGTGTATCTAGTCTCAGTGCTCTGAGAATTGATACCATAAAAAGGGAAGGACTGACCTGTAGCCTGAACTGTGTCCTTTAAAGTTATGTGTCTTCTCTTAGTTGCATTCCAATAATCTTATATGCATGTATTTTATTTTTTTCTCACTATCTATGCATATTCCATTATTTTTGGTAGAAGACTTTTTAAGGCCCGTAAGCATGTGTGGAACACAGAGTTAGCAACCGCAGAGTGAACTGGACTTGGCTTGGCTTCCAACCTCCAATTTGCCTGGGGCAGGAAACTTAATATTCTAATCCAGGAAATTACAGATTTTTTTTTCTGTCTTTATGGGGTAAATTTACACTCAATTCTAGAACTCTCCCTTTTCATCTTGCTGTCCCCAGGGACTAAGAAAAGCCTGTGAAGTTATGCATTATAGAGGAGTTGGAAGGACTGGGGTCTAAGTCCTTGTATGTGATGTCCCCTGTACCGCCCTCTGATGCCCACTGATCCCAGGGCTCCAGAATCATTGCCTGAGCCAAAGGCAGATGCATAAGGACTGAGCCACCCAGCCGCCCCAACCACTATTGCGACTCTTTGCACACACTTTCTGGAAAGGTCAGCTATACACCCGGGAAGTGAGGTGATGCAAACCCTCTATGGCTTTTATGATCTCCCTACTTCTGAAGCTTGGCCAGAAGTGGGGCAGATGCAGCCCTATCACACTGGTATCCAGGCTCTTTCTTCCCTTTTTTTCTCCCCCGAACTCCTTTACATAGCTCAAAAGTGTTTCTACTCTTCATTCATTCAGAGAAAAATTAGCTTTCATATCTGCAAGCATTCTCCCAAACTCTTTTTATATCATATATGCTCATCTTTGAAGAAAAGAAAGCACCTTTCTCAAAAAAATTATCCCTTTAAAATTATGCTTTTAGTTACTTAAAACACAAAAGACTGCTTCGGGCCGTTGGAATCTGCCATTTCCCCTCATATGACAAATGTCACTGATTTAATGAATGGAAGGCCTGGGGCAATGAAGAAAAACAGGGAAAAATTCCAGATTTTATTTAAATAACAGGAAAAACATACATAGCAAGAAAATAATGATTGGCTTTTAAGAGAAATGAAATGGATCCTTCAACACAGACTACTATAATTCTTTATAGACTGCCTTAGATAATGTCAATGATTTCACGGTAAACTTGCTGATATACATCTAAACCGAACAAAAAGTCTATATGATTGTAGCAAGAAATAGTTTTAGGGTAAATAGGGTTCGTAATTTCAGAAAGTAGATTCTTCACATCTTGAGGATCAGCCAACAAGTCATTGCCCCCGTTCCAAGTCGCTGTCGATACGTTCATGTTCCTCACGTCGTAATATGGAGAAGTGGACTAAATGTAGAAGGTTTTCACAGAAAATGACACATAGAAGGTGTTCTTTACTATTCTTTAAATGATTAATTAATACAAGTTTAAAGTACGTTGAATCTAAAATAATTACTATGATGGAAGCAAGGAATATTGAAAGAATCATTATTATGATTTTTACTTAGAAATAGATCAGATACAAATCAAAACTAGACCATTTGCTCTAATTCAGGGTGTTCAAACATGCCGCAGAAGGAATTTCGTTTTATTTATAAGGCATGAAAGCATTTTAATCAAAATTTTCTGTAGCTGGGGCGCCTGGGTGGCTGAATTGTTGGGCATCTGCCTTCAGCTCAGGTCATGATCCTGGGGTCCTGGGATGGAGCCCCGCATCAGGCTCCCAGCTCAGTGGAAAGCCTGCTTCTCTCTCTTCCACTCCCCCTGCTTATGTTCCCTCTCTCACTGTGTCTCTCTCTCTAATAAATAAATAAAATCTTTTAAAAAAAATTTCTGTAGCTGTATAGCTGTCAATATATTTATCAATAAATGGTAAATATTGGAGGGGGAGCAAGTCTGATTTTATTGATTTTAATCTTTCCAGTTTACTTTGGAGTTTTACACAAGCAAACCACACCAGGCATGAAGTTTAGCTAAGGCAGAAGAGGATAATGGGAAAGAATAATTTTGAAGATGGCAGATTTGGGTTCTAATACCTCAAGATTTCTGTCATCTTCTTCATACAATATTACTATCTTCTCATTAACTTTTGTCTTTTCCTCATAATTACAGGTTTGTCTTATCTTCCCAAATACAATCAAGAGCTTTTAGGGTCAAGAACCATATTATGCCTTTTATTTCTTATTTAACTAACCACAGAGCTATGCGTATTATACACACAATATTTTTTCTCCTGAGGGAGGATGAATTACTCTATAGCCTGTCAAACTTCTCCAGGCTTACCTGAGGTATTTGTTGTTAAAATACATAGAAAATCTGGAAAAGCCCCCATTGGATGTGAGACTATGGAGCCAAATCATGGCAGTCTTTGCCTGCTGGTCCTTCTCACTGTTATTATCCTCTTGGGCTTTACACGAGCCCTTCTCTGTAGCCACCTCCTCTGAACTGACCCAGGAGATAGTTTTTAGCTTATGCATAATTATGTACCTGATTAAAATGAACCAAGTTCAGAACAGAACTGCCCCAATCAAAAGCTCTCAAGTGACTAGAATGAAAAACCTGAAAGAAAAAAAAAAATTTAAAGCAAGATTATACTCATCTGTTTCCTACAGTGCAGCTGGTAAAGTAAGGTGTGAGTTTCATATACTGTCCCTCTGTATGGGACAGTCTTCACTTCTCCCTTCCTTTGAAAAGGGCAAGAAATGGAATGGGGGAGGTGGTGAGGGGCAGGGGCATCTACGGAACGTGATTCTATCAGTTTCATATAAATGCACGTTCCCCCAAGGCCTTTTACCTTGTTAATGGGAGCCTGTGTGCTCATCAGCCCTCCCCGGAAAGCCTCAGCTCCATCCACAGAGGACAAAAGTGAGTGTCTATGGGCACCTACATGGCTCAGTCTGTTACGTGTCCAACTCTTGGCTTCAGCTCAGGTCATGTTCTCAGGGTTGTGGGAGTGAGCCCCGCATTGGGCTCTGCACACAGTAGGGAGTCTGCTTGAAGATTCTCCCTCTCCCTCTGCCCCTCCCTGTGCTCACACTCTCTCTCTAAAATAAATAAATATCTCTTTAAAATATACATAAATATAAATATATCTTTTTAAAAAATCTTAAAAGAAAAAAAAAGTGTCTAGTGCTAGGTGCACTAGCACTGAAATAACATGTCCCTAAACATCCTTGCTTCAAACAACAGCTCTCAAGAGCATGTTCCAGAAGCCACCCCTTGCTTGCTTCACCTTTCATAACTATAGCCTCACCACCACCACCTGCTGTGAGCCTCTTAGGTCTAATCTGATCATATCCCTTTCTCCCCCTGATAATGTTTTCATTGCAGGAAGTTTCAGACTCTCAGCTTCCAGATCTTCTCTGGGACTCTAACCCTGACAGGTCTCCGTGCACCCACCATTTTATCTTCTCCTAACTCCTCCCAACTTCTAAAGCTCTCTCTGCCATCTGGACTTCCATTGTTAGCGTATATCTTAAAATCCATCTCTGATGGGTTCCTTTACCTTCCTGCTCTCTGGACAACCTGATTTTCTCCCAACAACACTTCTTACCCTGCAGTTCTTTCCTTCCACAAAACCAGCTGAGGTTATTCATGATCTTAGCATTTGTAAAACTTGTCGATTCTGAGGAATTTCCTCACATTACCCATGATGCCATTGCACCCAGCTGTTCATTTCTATCCTAGAGCTTTTTCTCCACTTAGCTTCTGGAATACCGTCATTTCTTTTTTTTTTTTAATAATTAAAAAAAATTTATAAACATATAACATATTATTAGCCTCAGGGGTACAGGTCTGTGAATCGCTAGGTTTACACACTTCACAGCACTCACTATATCACATACCCTCCCCAATGTCCGTAACCCCACCACCCTCTCCCTACCCCACTCCCCCCGGCCATGCTCAGTTTGTTTTGTGACATTAAGAGTCTCTTATGGTTTGTCTAATACCGTCATTTCTTGATCTTCATTTTTCACTCCCGGCCCCTTTTTGGTTTCTTTGCTGTATCCATCCAACCGCCACTGCCTGACCTTTGAATCCTTCCATGTCTCAGGCTTCTACCCATGCTCCTCTTCTCCCCATCTGTATTTGCTCTGTGTGTATTCTCATCCAGTTTCTTGGTTTTCAGTAGTGTCCATACTTAAAATGTTTATCCTCTTCTGTAAATCTCTTCTAAATACTAGACTCCTATACACAACTGCTTATTCAAGTTAAACACTGGGATGCCTCACACTTAACATCTCCAAATGTGAACATCTTCTCTGTCCCTCAAACATGCACTGCCACCAAATGTCCCTATCTCCTTTAATGGCAATTGCATATTTTCCTTGCTTAGGCCAGAAAGTCTGGAATCATCCAAGACTTTTCCCTCTCTCCTTTCACGGAATCCATATTAAATGTCTTTGGCTGTCTTTGTCTTTACAATACACACGTACCCTCAGAACCCAACCCTCTTTGGCACCCTTCCTGGAAACACATCTGTGCAGGCCATCATCAATCTGGATTGTGGTGGTCTCCAAAATTTCTCATTGTTTCCACTTCAATCTACCCAACATGGCACCCAAAGCATTCTTTTTTTTTTCCCCCAAGTAAACTCTACCCCTAAAGTGGTGCTTGAACTCATGACCCTAAGATCAAGCATCACATGCTCTGTTGACTGAGCCTTTGAGGTGTCCCCTAAGCATTCCTTTAAAACTATAAGTCATATTGTATCTGCTCCCTGCTCAAAAACCTGCAGTGGCTGCTCACTTAGCTAGAAAGCCAAAGTCCTCCCAATGGAGTACTTGTTCCTTTCTGGCTCTAGTACATTTCTGCCCCCTTTTCCCTACTTCTTTCTTTCTTAATTGCTGAAATCAGCCACAGTGACCTTTTAGCCATCCCTCTCAGAAATGCTCCTAAGTAAAGGGCTTTGCTTTGGTCAATCTTTCTGTCTCGAATGTTCTTCCTCCAGGTTGTTCACATTGCTAACTTTCTTGGCTTCTCTAAATCTTTTCTCAAATGTCACCATCTCATTGAGGTTGGCCTAACCTCTCTGTTCAAAAACACAACCCACGGGACGCCTGGGTGGCTCAGTTGGTTAAGCAGCTGCCTTCGGCTCAGGTCATGATCCCAGCGTCCTGGGATCGAGTCCCACATCGGGCTCCTTGCTCCACAGGGAGTCTGCTTCTCCCTCTGACTCTTCCTTCCACTCTGTCTACCTGTGCTCGCTCTCACTCACTCTCTCTCTGACAAATAAATAAATAAAATCTTTAAAAAAAAAAAACACAACCCACTACCCACTGTGTCTAATCTCTTTATCTTGCTTTTTCCCCTTTATTTTTCCATAGTTTCTATTCCCTTCTAAAGTTTTAATAATTTACTTATTTGCTATGCTTAATGTTTATTGTCTGTATATCTAACTGCTAGAATGTCAGCTTAAGGAGTACAGGAATATTTACTTTGTTCATTGATGTCTACCCCGAGCAAGAACAGTACAGGGCACATAGTAGGTACTCAGTAAATATTGTTTCAATAGATGAATAGATGCAAAGGTTGCTTAGACTTTCCTGGTCTATTTATCACCAGGAATGAACTAAATCTAAATATAAGTTAAAGATTTTTAATAATTTACCTCAAAACAATCACTTAGTAGATTTAGACATGTTAAATGAGAAAGTCCTTCCCAATATCTCAATGATACTTGAATTCATTAGTGTTCATTAAATTTAAACAACACTCTTGATCATCACCATTGAACTGTCATAATATTTTTGTTAGTTAAGTCAGAGCATTATTATTAACTCCATTTTTAAAATTAAGGAAACTGACTTCATAAGGAGTAAGTGAGCTTGCTGAGTGTCTCACTAGCAGTAAGTTTCAGAGAAAAGATTCAGTGCCTGATATTTTGATCTCAAGTATACTGTTCCTTCTAAGATTTTATCCTGGCTCTCAACTTTAAGATGATATTCACACTGGATTTTTTCTTCATTAATATTCATGCAACATATATTCTTGAGTGTCTGTTGTTTGCCCAGAACTCTTGGCCTTGCACATATAGAAGTGAATAAAACTTGCTCAAGGGCCTTATGAAGTTCACAATTGAACAGACGAGAGAATGAAGTCTAGTGAGAGACTAGGCATTGGGATACCTGTGTTTTAGTCTTAGGTTTTTAAAATTTTATTATTGTTGTTATTATTATTATTAATCTTAGGTGTTTTTGAAGGAATAACTCTGAATCTTTGGGTAAGTCAAATAATAAACATGGCCTCAATGATTCCTAGTCTACTATTCCAAATTAACTTTTTCTCATTTGTAAAACAGAAAATAGGTATATTGCTCTGATTATTGCTTAGGGTTAGAAGATCTAATAGATTATGATATTAACATATTAGAAACCATGAAGAATTACATAAATATGTAATAGTTACATTTTATCCTTCTAAATTTATCATCCTGACAATGGCATGATTCTCAGAATGATGGGATAAACCACGAGTAGTATAAATAAAATTGTACTAAAAAGCACTTGAAAAGTTATACCTGACTCCAGTGTAGCATATTTTGAATAGATGTCCCTGCTGGGTTATGTGACAAATACACATCCAGACAACTCTGAGGGGTTAAAAAATTATTTTTATACTTAGGCCACCCAGAGAAAGCATAACTTTTTATATTTGCTACACTAAATAATTTCAACAAAATTTAAAGTAATTTTAAGCAAATAATATAAATAAAATATAAAATTATATTTTAATTAAGTACATAAATGTACTTACTAAATATTTAATTTTACATTAACCTAGAAGCTATTATTGGATTTCCGAGTTATGTAGTTTGTCATCCCATACTGAAAACAATCTAAACTCTTAGGACTCACACACAGACCCTTTGGAGAGCACAAATGACTGAAAAGATAGAAATTACCAGGAGAAATGGAAAAGGAAAATTTAAAAACCCTCAAAAAAGCAAAGTACTAAAGCCAGTTTTTTCTTCAAGTTATTTGCCAATCCCAGGGAATCTGAAGTTTAATTGTGAGAACTAAGCTAGTTGAGGAAAACAAACAAACAAACAAACAAAATCAGCCCACGGCCTGCCAAGGGTGATTAGGAGATTTAAAAAGAAACCCTTTCCATGATGAACCAGGCTCCTGAAATGCTACACAACTCACAGTGAAACAATCAGAAATGCAGCAGCTTTCATGTCAACCTGTCATCAAGGTTTGAATTACCTACAATGTCCCTGGAAACCTTAGTCAGTGAGCAAGACTGACAATGTCAATGTAGTCCTATCAAAATCTCAGCAAGTTCTCTTAAGGATATCAACAAACTGTTTTTCAGATGGAGAAGCGGAAGACCCAGGACAGCCAATACAATATTGTAAGGGAGGAACAAAGTTGGAGGATGGACGTACACAACTTCAAGATGTACTATCAACCTACAGTAATCAAGAAGTGGGGTACTGGTGGAAGAATAGACCAACAGATCCATAGAATGGAAAGAGGGCCTCAAAATAGACCCCTATATAGTCAACAGATCTTTGAAAAAGAGAAAAGGCAATACAATCAAGAAACAATGGTGTCTTCAACAAATGGTCCTGGAACAACTAGATGACATGGAAAAGAAAAAGAAAAAAAAAAAAGAATTGAGGCACAGACTCACACCCTTCGCAAGAGTTAACTCAAAATAGAACACAGATCTAAATGTCAAACTCAAAACTATGAAACTCCTATAAGATGACCTAGTAGAGAAAATCTAGTTGACTTTGGGTCTAGTGATGGATTTGTAGATAAAACACCAAAGGCACAACCTATGAAAGAAATAACTGAAAAGCTGAACTTCTTCCGTCAAAAACGTCCACTTTGCAAAAGACAAAGAGAATTAGAAGACAGGCCACAGACTGGAAGAAAATATTTGCAAAATATGAAGGTGTTACCCAAAATGTACAAAGAACTCTTCAAACTCAACAATGAGAAAATAACCTGATTTAAAAATGGGCCAAAGACCTTAAAAGACAGCTCACCAAATAGATATACAGATAGCAAATGACCATGAAAAGATGCTCTGCATCATACACCATCAGGGAAATGCAATTTAAAAGAACAATGAAATACCACTACAAGCCTATGAAAATGACAAAAGTCTGAAATGCAGACAGCACCAAGTGCTGGTGAGGAAAAAGTCACAGGAACTCTCCTTCACTGCTGGTGGGAATGCACAATAGTACAACCCCTTTGGAAAAAAACAGTTTAGTGGTCTCTTATAAAACAAAAGGTATCCTTGTCACACGATCCAGCAATTCCAATCCTTGGTATTTATCCAAAGGGGGTAAAGACTCATGTTCACGCAAAATCTGCACATTGATCTTGATAACATCTTTATTCATAATTGTCAAAACTTGAATGATAATGTCATTTAGTAGGTGGATAGATACACAGTGATACATCCCGACAATAAAATATTTTTTCAGAACTAAAAATAAATGAGATACCAAGCCAAGAAAAGACATGGAAGAACCTTGAATCTATGCTACTAAATGGACGAAAGCAATCTGAGAGGGCTACAAACTATGATTCCAACTACATGACATTCTGGAAAAGGCAAAACTGTAGCAGGCAGTGAAAAAATCAGTGGTATCAGTGGTTGCCAGGATTTAAGAGGGGAGGGATGAGTACACAAATCACAGAGGATTTGTAGGGCAGTGAAAATATCCTACATGATACTGTAATGGTAGGTCTATGTCATTATACATTTGTTAGAACTCACACAATGTAGAACACCAGAGTGAACCACACTGTCAACTATGGATTTGGGGTACTTATGATGTGTCTATGTAGGTTCATCAATTATAACAAAAAGTACAACCTGGTGGTCCTTGCCACATCCAAGATCATCTAGGTTTTTCCCGATTTGATCTTCTAGGAGTTTGAGAGTCTTACATTTCACATTTAGGTCTATGATCCAAATCTGAGTTAACTTTGTGAAGGGTATTTCATTTTTTTGTATGTAGACATCCAGTTGTCCCAACACTATTTGTTGAAGAGACTATGGTTTTTCTAGTGCACTGCCTTTCTCCTTTGTCAAATATCTGTTGATGGTATTCATGAGACTCTGTGTCTGCACTCTCTATTCTGCTACCCTGATCTTCTTGATTCTTTCATTAATTGCACACTGTCTAGATTACTGTAGTTGAAGACTAAGTCTTAATGTTCAACAGTACCAGTCCTCCAACTTTCTCTTTCCCTTCAATTCTGTGTTGGTTACTCCAGGTTTTGCTTCCCTCCATAAACGTTAGAAGTCATTTGTCAATATCCTAAAATTAGCTTGCAGGGGTTTTGGTTGGGATTGCCTTGAATCCATAGACTAAGTTGGTAAGAATGGACATCTTGACAACTTCTCTTTCTTTGAATGAATAAATTGATTCTTGCTGGGAAATTATTAAATGGTACAGGTGCAGGAACCAACCAGTAGTTTGAATGCCACAACTGCTTCTGCTAAAGCCTGTTTTTTAATTTAATGTGCTTAAAAAGTCTTAGAATGAATGCGTACATCTGTAATAGCATCTATACACAATCAAACTGTATGGCTTTGGGAATAGTAGCTTGAGCCCCTAAACAGTGTCCCACTCCAGGAATTTTTATGAATGCCCAAAGCCAGTAAGGTTATTAGCAGGCACAAATGCCAATTACAAAAGAGTCAATAAGAAAGCAAGGGAGTGTTAGGAACCAAGATATAAGAGCAGGAGTTGTTAAAAAAATAAGAGATAGAAGATGGGGTGCCTGGGTGGTTCAGTGGGTTAAGCCTCTGTCTTCAGCTCAGGTCATGATCTCAGGGTCCTGGGATCAAGTCCCTCATCAGGCTCACTGCTCGGCAGGGAGCCTGCTTCCTCCTCTCTCTTTCTCTCTGCTTGCCTCTCTGCCTACTTGTGATCTCTCTGTCAAATAAATAAATAAAATATTTTTAAAAAATAAATGATAGGAGAGAACTGAAATACAAGAAACTTCAGGAAACTAACACCCAATAGTAAAGGCCAATTAAAAGACCCAGCACAGCACCTGCTCTCTGTTCTCTACAGAGAGCAAGACAAATCGGAATGCAAACTAATCCCAGCATGCTCATGCTGATTAGTTTCAGAATGTTGGTGTGTAGTCCCCAAACCAGGAAGGCTAAGAATCTATCAGTACATGTGGATAAATCATATAATGACATGCAAGGCATAAAGTACTAAGAGCTGCTTTCTAAAAATGGACAAAGTACATTTCAAATTCAATTTGTTCTCACCATATTTAAGTTCTTCTGGTCATATCCATATATCATAAACAAGATATCACGGCAAATCTTACCAATAATCTTCAGTGGACACAGCTTGGAACCAACAAATCTTTTGAATGAGGTATTAGGTAGGAAGTCTTTGTTGCCAAGAAAAGCCTGTAAGACAAGTTTACTTTATTCATATTTAGAAGACCAAAATAAATGGTGCAATGAGCTCATTATATTTATAATGAAATGCACTGTCTCACATTAGTTCAAAATATTTAAATGAGAGAGCCTGGGTGGCTCAGTCGGTTTAGTGGGTGACTCTTGATTTTGGCTCAGGGTCATGAGATGGAGTCCCATGTTGGGTCCATGCTCAGAGCAGTCTGATTGTCCCTCTCTCTGCCCTACCCTGCCACCCTTGCCCTTGTGTTCTCTCTCTTTCTCTTTCTTTCAAATAAAGAATTAAATAAAACCTTTAAAAGAAATACATTTCTTTATTTTTTCAAGATTTTATTTATTCATTTGACAGATAGAGATCACAAGTAGGCAGAGAGGCAGGCAGAGAGAGAGGAAGGGAAGCAGGCTCTCTGCTGAGGAGAGAGCCCAATGTGAGGCTCGATCCCAGGACCCTGGGACCTGAGCCGAAAGCAGAGACTTTAACCCACTGAGCCACCCAGGCACCCTAAAAGAAATACATTCAAATTAAGGACAAAACTTGGAAGCAGGAGATAGAGATAAGCTGACTACTGGATTTTCCTTCAAAATGAGATGTCCAAAGCTATTATAAATAAAATCTTATTCCTTTGTAAATACAAAAGAAAGAATCCAGTGTCACTGAAACCAAAAAATTAAGTTCATGCAAACATAGTCAAGACCTTTTATTTTGAAAGGACAGAATCATTGTCATTTTGATTTATAAGCTATGTAAAGGAAAGGAATAACATACCTTTAACACTGACCTCCATTTGTATGCCAATTTAATTAAAGGGCTCTTTGAGTATTTGATAGAAAAAACTGGAGCTAAGGCAAAAAGTATTTTGATTCTTTCAGCTATCTGTGGTATTGTGGAAAATGTTATGAAAGCTGAAAGAAAACAAGATAGAAACTAACTATTCTTACACCATTTCTAGCATGTAAGAAATGATATCATGGCAAGTGAGAGTAAATTCAATATGGTATGACCACTTAATTGACTCGTTCATTTCTCAATTCCCTTATCAAACATTTCTCAATCACCCAGTATGAAACATACATATCGATCAAACATCAGACTGATGATTAATATTAAAAACTATGTCTAGACCATAAACAATGATAAATCAACAATAAAAGAGTCTTGTAACATGATAGTTGAGAAATCAGAAACAGTATTGAAGATTTCTATAACTGGCAATGCTGAAAATAGGCTAGTGAGCTTTTTGGATATTTGAATCTTACACTTTAGATGACAGATCCAATACATGTCAAATTGTTTTTATATTTACTTTTAATATATTTTAAAACATCCTTGCCTTATTGTGCAGAAGATACTAGTTTATATTTTATTGTTAGAGTCATTAATATGACAAATAGTTTTCCCTTTTATGACATCTTATCAAGCTACATTCTGGCACATCTTTTTTATTTTTTTTATTTTTTTTCCAGTTTTACTAATAACTTTATTTAAGTAAGACACAGGAACTTCTATACCAAAAAAACACAAAACAAAAGCCACACGTTTCCTTGTGTAAAGCCATATTGTATGGTAATTCCAATACTGTTCAGCACAGTGGCTAGAATTAAACAGTACAACTATATACAAAATTTAAACAATTTCTGACAAATTTCTACAGCTGGATGTAGGATACATTTGAGCTCAACAACTTCTGGGAAGTTTACGTGGCAAAGCATACGCTTTAACACATTTGGTTCAAAACTTTAATATATGCTAAGAACAAATGTACAACACAATATTTAGTTTCTCATGAGAAAATAAAAGCACATGTCACTATAAATATCGTACATCAGATTTCATCACCAAAAAACCATTCAGTCCATCTTTCAGAAATTGATATTGATACACTATTGCATCATATTTGGACAAAAGCAGAGTGTAAGATCAACACATTATGTAATGCTAAACCAGATATCAGAAGTTAATAGAGCTCATATTTATCTTACAGAACTAATAATTTTCTCCCTTTAACCATAATCTACAAAATATAGTATTTTCATCAAGGCCTGAGATTATTAGGATTAAAGGTGTCTGCTGCTGAAGAGATTGTTTTAAAAGGTTCCCCTGTGAAAATGGCAAAAGTAAACTGAGTCCTTTTCCATGACAGTCTCCTACAATATAACACTGACTAATTTTAAAGGAGCCAGAATGCACCTTTAGGAGAGAATATTACTGCAAACTTTGGTGGAAAGAAGATAATTGGGATCATGACAAAATAATACACAGAATACATACACATGCAAACATATACATATACATATATATATATATATATAATTTCTTTAAAAAAAATCAATGGTGTTGCTTTCTTCTCTATCACCTCTTCCTTCTTCAACCTCCTTAGAAAATAAAACAAAGAAACCCCAAGGAATGACTGAAGGGAACTGAAACGTTCCTGTGACTGTAAGCACCTTATTCCCCTAATTCTTAAGAAAACAGTGCCATATACTGTAGGTACAGATGAAACAACTCTATGCTTTACTGAACTAAAAGCAATGGAATAAAAATACAAAAACTTCCCTTTGCTTTTGGAGACTCTCTTTGTGCTGCAGAAAACAAAGTCAGAGTTGGGCTCTTCCACTGACCAACTGGGATTATCTAGGGCTCTCATCACACAACTTCGTTGAGAATTCAGGTCGAGTCTGCAAGTGCAAGGCGATTTACTTGGGTTTTTGCTTTACTTTGCACATCTGAAATACTAACAGAACCATCCATGATACTGTGAGGAGAGGCTTGAAGAGACAACTGCAAACTACTGCTTTTCTAAGTCACCAAACAACCAGCTTTCTGTGCTGCACTGCTTCTGAGACCCACACATTCTCTCTCCACATGAATGCAACTCATGCACCTCAACTGCTGGAGGAAAACAAGAACCAAAAAGTGTGACATTTGTAAACCCTCAAGTTAAAGAACTTCCGAGAGAGAAACTGAACATTAATAATGCCTTTAGCTAAAACAGCACTTTGTGACTTTGCTGGCCAATATAAACAAAAAAATCTCACCCATCCCTTGTGAGAGTTCACTTTTTTTTGCAATTAAACCTAGACTTTCTTGTTAAATTCCAACATGCACAATTGGAATGTTTATGTAAAGCCTGGTACCGGAGATACTTCATTTGCAACATTGTAACAGTCAGGAACTGAGCAACACCTGAATTTGTTTAAAAACCAAAAAAAAGCCACATGTACACATGTTGAAACAGTGAATTCAACAGTTGTGTTTTACTTGTAACCGCAGGACAAAAGTGATGTCAGACACCACAGATTTGCTGGTTCTCCTCATGTTCACCCATGTCCAGGATTATTGTTCTCCTAGGGTTGAATGCACTTCTTATTCGAAGAATGTGGAATGTAATGAGGAAAGGGAAATGCATAAAATAAGGAAAGGCAAAAGAGTGATGTTCCCTTTTTAGCTTTTTAGCTGTGAAATATTTAATATCCCAATATGATATACATTCCAAGTTACCTGAGTTTAGACTTCAACTGAAGTACCTGAAGCTAGGCCATAGGGTGGGCACTGTGCAACTGTTGTGGCCATTTACTTATTTATTTTTTTGCATTGTATGTATTATAGAAGTTAGAAACAAACACCTGGATCAATTGTAAACATAATCCTGAAGTGCAGTATTTTCCATAGGACAAAGCACAGCAAGACATTTTCTATTTAGACAGGCAACTTTTTGATATAGAGCTTATTTATACTGAAGAATTTGGAACAAAACACAGGACACAGTACTAATCTGTCAAACATATTATGAAATGCATAGTCTCCACTTAAAACGCTGAATGACACACACATTTTGCAAGCAGTCCTGCTTTCCACAAAAACTGAATAGGAGTTCCGTCCCTGCCAAGATCAGTGTTAAGAGATACTTTCTGATGCTGATAAGTATTCTGTTGGTGGTGGTGGTGTTCTGCAAGTTTGTCACTCCATGCAGATAAGCTGTCTGAGGTCTAGTTCCTAATCCCTGAAGGTAGGGTAGAGGCCAGCTCCCCCTCGGTTTTAGATGATCACATAGTTCTGAGCAGAGATGTGCTCCTCGCCCTGCAGGTCCTGCAGGAGCTGCTGCTGCTGGGATGGCTGTTGGAGGGAGGCCTCCATGGTGCCCACCGAGCTGGTGTCATCGGAAAGAGACGTAAAGGAAACCCAGGAGGAGAGCTGCTCAACGGTCAGAGTGGCCAAGGCTGAGCTCTGGCCTGAATTAGGAGAGTTCTTGAGCATCAGGTCGGAGGCAGGTAAGAGAGGGCCTACAAGTTTTACAGGACAGAAAGCTGATCCGGTGGGGATGAAATTAACCTTGTTTTTGTCAGGACAGGAAAAGAGAGGGGCTGAGATAGGCTGACGAGACCTTTATCACGATCATAGAGTAAATCTTCTGTTGAGCAAGGGCTCCCATCCTGGGATTCGGGGGGACAAAAGGGGGAGACACAGGGTGAATGGCTGCTACAGCTACTGCTGCGCTCCTGCACAGAGGGGGTCTGAGTGTTGATGCTGCGAGTGCTGCTGCTCCGGTAGTGAGCAGGGAGTGGGGCTCTTCGACCGTCCGGGATCTCCAAGGGCTTGGACACTTCCTCCTTCCCATTATTTTCTTTAATGTATACCTTTTCTAATTCAGGACTTATCCCTTCTACATTGCAGGGCACACGTGAAACGGAAGATTTTGGCACTGCTATATTTGACAGCGGCATAGGGACTGATCTTGATCCAGCAGCCTGAGTGTGATTGATTGTTATATGGTTGCCATGAAGAGGTGACTGAGGATCTTTCTCCTTACTGTGCCGACTACTCTGTTTACTACGTTGTAGTTGCTGCCTCCGTTTGGCAATCTCTTTTAGTTGATCAGCACTCCCCCATGATGCAGAACGCTGATGTGACCTTTTTTCTGCTCCCTCTTCTGCCCAACAGCTAGGTGTCTGAGTAGCTTTATCTTTCATGCATGAAGGGTAATGAACATGAGGATCCCGTGGCCACTGTCCTGTGAGATAAGGTCCTGTTATCGTATCCAAAGAAGAGGTTCGCCTTATTGTACTAGAGGTTCGAACTTGCTGAGATTTTGGCCTGTCCACTCTGCACACGGGCGAGCCGGGGCTCCGTCTCTCAGGTGAGTTGCTCCTCCGGTGGTTCTCGGGGGACCGTCTCGGGCGGCCCTTGGCCCGCGGCGCCTGCTCGGTCGGGGCCGCGGCCGGCGGCAGCGTCGGGCTGGGTGGGCTGGGGCCGCGGGCCGCGCCGGGCCCCGGGAGATTGCCCAGCGAGGCGGCGGCGGCGGCGGCGGGTGTGCGCGTGGGACTGTGCTGGCTGCCCCGCAGGAGCTGGTAGGGCACGGTGGCGCGGATGGGCTGCAGCAGCCGGCCGGCTCCCGCAGCCGGGGCGCAACCCACGCCGCCGCCGCCCGCGCCGTTCCCGCTGCCGGCGGAGGGGGCGGCGGGCGGGGAGCCCGCGGCGCTGCGCCGCATCCTCTGCGGCGGGGGATGAGGGGTCTGAGAGGAACTGGAGGAGGAGGCAGTGGACATGGTGGCTCCGAGGGCCTGGGACGACGCCGGCTGACACGGAGGCTCAGAGCGGGAGGCCACATCTTTTTTATTTTTATAGCTTTTCTGTTTTCTGAGTTCTAAGAAGGCACACGACCAGAGAATCATATAACATATTAGAAGTCAGTAAACTTTAGCACATAGCCACTTCTTTCTTATTTAATAATTTTCCAAGATTCATGGTTCCAGATAACTGTTACAGCTGGAAAATCCAGAGTACAACTCACACACATGATTAATAAATGTCAGAGAAAATATCTGTGGAAAATTGGATTAGACTGTTCTTCAACATACTCTTTTAAAGCAGGATGTGGCTTATTCCTTTAAGAAAATGATCATTTTTCAGCCTAGAAAAGACTCAGTGAATACTGGTTGCTACTATCAAGTAGGCTTTGTAACTTTCCCAGTAGAAAGAGTGGGAGTAAGAAGGTTTACCACATCATGTAAGAGAATTATGTTGGGTTTTAGAGAATTATTTTCTGAAAATGAAACTATTACACATTAGATGGAAGCATTGTTGCTGTGAGCTGAAAGAAGTTCTTTTTTAGTCTTTTTAAACATATGAAGGCTTAGGCTCATCTTTGTGCATGTCTAAAGTTTAATCTGTCCTAAATGCATAAGCATGAATGGCCTTCTCACATCCCCTCCTCATGAGGTCCTTTGCCACACTTAAATAACAATTATAAGTATGAAATTTCTATTTGTGGAACAAGGGGTAGTTATGATCTTATGATCTCACTTTGATCCCAAGATGGATATCCAACTTCTGAACGCTTGGGAACAAAGACAACCTGTTATTACAATGAATTCTTTGTGACTGGCGTAGACAAGGTAGAAGGAGGAAGGGGGTAAGTGTCCAGGGCCCGGCTGTGGGTCTTCTTCTCGGCGCTCTGTTTTGTGTCACTTGTAGCTCTGGGAGTTTGCCCACTTCCTTAGGAGGTGTGTCTGCAAACCCTACAAAAGACATTGCATACTACGAGCCACAATCTTTCTGGCCATACCAATAGTGGTACCCTGGGAATGGCCTATATAAAATATTTCCTCTTGTCCCGTGTGTTTCATGATGAAGTCGATGGAGGCTGGGAGGTCGTATTTTGCCATCTCGTCAAAACTACAAAAGGAAAAGCGAAGTTGAAATCCCCTTGCTTCTAGAATGTGATGCTAACCCTTGAAGATAATGAACAGGTAAGTGAAGGCAAACAATTTTCAACTCTCTTTGGGTATTATCAAGAAGTTATGGGGTGGGGCACCTGGGTGGCTCAGTGGGTTAAAGCCTCTGCCTTCGGCTCAGGTCATGGTCCCAGAGTCCTGGGATCAAGTCCTACATCGGGCTCTCTGCTCAGCAGGGAGCCTGCTTCCCCCTCTCTCTCTGCCTGCTTCTCTGCCTACTTGTGATCTTTGTCTGTCAAATAAATATATCAAATCTTAAAAAAAATATGTTAAAAAAAATTTATGGGGCCCTTGGGTGGCTCAATTGGTTGATTTCAGCTCAGGTCGTAGTCTCAGGGTGGTGAGGTCGAGCCCTGTGTCTGGCTCTGCACTCAATGTGGAGTCTGTTTGAGCTTCTCTCTCCTTCTCCTCTGCTCCTCCCCCCACTCATGCATGTGCATGCACTTTCTCTCCAGCTCTCTCTCAAATAAATAAATCTTTCTTAAAAAAGAATTTATATGGTGTAATATATCTACTTAATAAAGACTTCCGTGAGAACACAAAGTCAGCGAATAAAGTAGCCCCAAGATAGTCTTATAAAGAGGCTGTTTATTTTGCATACAGGGGGATAAAGTAAATATATAGGTTAAGAAGCAAAACAATAGGAAGGGTGGGGTTATCCAATAGAGGAACAAAAAATTACAAAGAACCATGCAGGAAGGAAAACAAACTATGTATTAATTTAGGATGGTTGAGTTACATTTACATAAACCAAATGTGCTTTGTTAAAGTTCAAATGTGCTGCAGTAGTTTGGGTATTTTTGACAAACGAGAAACACACTTAAGGTCAAGCAAGCATTCTTTCATTTTCAAGCAAAAATTGACATAAATTGTCATGGTCTGTTACAAGACCTGATTGAGAAAAGACACTTCTGTTCTACTTTATTTCATTCAAACACAAGACAAAATATTTGACACACTTATAAAATAAAATGAAACATTACTTGATGTTATTTGTACCTGAAGGCCCAGAATTCTTTGGAATTTGTCTTCAGGTACTTGTGTTTCCTGGACCAGGTGGTCCCCCTGCTGTTCCCCATCCACACATCATAACCAGCATCTGCCAGAATGAAGCCCAGGCTGTTGTTGGGCAGATTGGAGATCCAGCTGCTGGCACATGTAAACAAACCATGTTGCGAGTAGACAACAAGCCTCTGAGCTAGAAAAAAAAAATGCAGAGAATTTCTTCTTAAATGTTGTAGTATCTGTATAAATATCTTATCTGAAATTAAATCCTTTAACATGACAGTTTGAAGTTTTCAAAATATATTTTTAAATTTTATATTGTATAAATATGGTAAATTTTTCATGTTTAATACCATTGTCATTGTTTAGCAAAGTTTACAAAGTTGCACACTTAGCAAAGTTTACAAAGAATTTTTTTTCAAATGACCAAGTATACCATTAGGTCATGTCTCACTTAAATATATAAACTTTAAAGATTAGAACATTCACATAGCTAATAGTCATGAGAGCACTCATATACATTTTATTTTATTTTTATTTTAGAGAGAGAGAGAGTGAGAAGGGGGAGGGGCAGAGGGAGAGGGAGAAAGAGAATCTCAAGTAGACTCCACATTGAGTGCGGAGCCCAACATAGACCTTGAGCTCACCACCCCGGAGATTATGACCTGAGCCAAAAACAAGAGTCGGACATTTAACTGAGCCACTTACACTTCCATCATATACATTTTAAATAACATATTACAGTAGATGTCAGCCAGACACTGGTCTTAGCCACCCCAGTGCTGTGCAGTGGGCTCATGAAAGAAGTAGCCATGATGAGAGAGATGTAGGTTAACTTGGGCCCCCAGCGTGGGTGCCTTACCACAGCTACTGCTAGGAAAGTATGTCTGACCTGCCTGCAACAGATATCTCACAGGGTACCATCCCCTCAAGGAGACCAAACCAGCCACTTGGAGACTAGTTGGGGGCATCAGACCTTTTCTCATCTGGAAAGGTCAACAACCCACTATGACTGGCATTGATATATATTTTGGCTATGATTTGCCTTTCTTTCCACATAGGACCACAGCAGAGTTCCAAGAGTTCATGGAGTGTCTGATCTACAAATATGGAACCCCTCATGACATACCTCAAATAAAGGGAATCATTGCAGGTCAAAGAAGGTGCATTCCTCAGTATTATGGCCTTGGAAGGCCACTGGTCTGAGAGCGTAACCACCATCAAGAGGCTGCCAGCCCAACCAAGCAATGAAATCAGCACCCAGTAGAGATTCCAGCTGGGAGATGACATCCTGTAACTGTGGGTCCTGTCCTTAAGGACTCATTTAATACCTTAAACAAATGACTGAATATATTGCTCTAATCAGTAGAACACGGAGTCTAAGAAAAAAGGGGTAGGATGAAGAATGGTCTTACTATCATCCAGTAACTCACTTGGGAGTTTGTACTTTTTGTCCTCACAATTTAAGGCTCTTATAGATCCAGAGGCCCTGGTCCCCAGACAGAAGACATGTCCACTAGTTCACACAGTAAACATCCTAATAATAAAGCCATGACTGCTGGTAGGCTATGACTTTGGACTCCTCATGATAGAAGACTAGAGGGCAGCAGTGGCAAAGAAAGGAAAAACTATATTAGCAGGAGTCATTGGCCTTGATCATCATGACGAGGTAGGGCTTCTGATACAGAATGAGGATGGAAAAACATACTTGGTGTTCACGAGATTCAGTGGGACATCTTTTGCTACTCCGTTGCCTTGCTTTCCCTATAAAATGTACAAGTACTGCAACTGCGACCTGTTACAGACACAGTAACCCTTCAGGATAAGGGCCTGGCTTGCCACATCAGGGGACACAGCTGAGAGGGAGGGGAATCTACAGTGGGTAGTACAGGTGGGAATTAACAAGTGACAGCCATGGCATTAGGATCAGTGGCAATGGCAGATGTCACACTTTGTTCCACTCAGCTTCCTCTTATAAGTTTCCCCAGAAATTCTGACCTACCCATACCCTGGAAAACCTGCACCTGGATGAAATAAGCTTAATGTGAAAAACAAAAGGATCTGTGTCATGTAAGAGGTGCACTCTCTGTTATTTTGGTGCTCACCCAGACTTCCTTTCCAAAGTAGGTGGAGCTCCCAGATGTTGTGGGTGTTGCTTTCTAAGTGCTCACTATTGCCCCTCTATCCCCCAGGGCGAATGGCAGTTGCCTTACCTAGGAGATTACACCAATAAAAGTAGCCTTAGGCAATAACTAACTGCTGTGGCAATGCAAAAGGCTAACTCCTTAACTTCAAAGCAGGACAGCTTCCACGATGCAGTTCCTGGATCCATAAGCTCCCCTGAGATCAGACTCCAGCGGGACTTAGCTGAGACATACCCTTTCTAGCTCCTTTCCTAGCCCTCTTGGATTTCCACATGACCTTCTCCTGATGGTAGACCAGCAATAAATCACATGCTTCTGACTCCCTGTCTCGGGCACTGCTTCTAGACAACTCAAAAGCACTTACTGTATTTTGAAATTACCTTTCAATATTTTATTACAGTATTCACAAAATTAGGTCAGACCCTGAAAAATGATTACTATAATTATGTTAAATCTATGTTAACATTTTCTGTCTGGTAGTTCTGACCTTTATAAGAATCCAAAATTACATTGATTGAGGTTGTTTCAAATTAGTATCTTTCCTGAAATATACTTTACTGCTTAAAACTTGAGAGGGCATTTTATAATATGAGAAACATCCTTTTCAAGGAGAAATATCTAAAGAGAAAACTAAAAAAAAAGTTGGCTTTTGTTTGAACAATTAGATGAATAAGCAAAAGTAATCTATTGCATATTCTTCTAGTAAGTGACAGATATAGGATTATAACCCTAGCGACAAATTCAAGTACTTTATCTTTTTCACCACACTTGTGGATAGTGATGTACCTACTGTTGGGATAAAGAACCAAGACCAAACTCATCTCTCTGCTATTAAAGGGACCCACAAAGAACATTTGGAACAGCTTAGTTTCCATCACACTCTAAAACCATCCTGTGAACAAGAAGCCAGGGGAGAATCAGGCTCTCATCTGGGGGCATGTAGAGACAAGGGTGAGAAGTTAATTGTGCACTTCATCTTTAAGTCTTTTCCTTGTCTGACACTCACTGAGGGCCCAGACAGTCACCAAGTTGTTCTGAATTGAATATTACCTGAACTGTCACTGTTTGTCTTCCCATAAGGAATTCTATAAAGGCCAAGGATGTAACCATCTTCAGTTATAATATCATACACTTCCTCTGGGTAGCCCCAATAAGAAATAATTTGGCTCTAGATAAAGAAAAAGGAAGGCTTTTAGGATACAATTTCTGGTCAGTTAATGGAATCTGATAATAACCTAAGCTGTTAATGTAATAATGGACCTTGTATAGTCAGTCTCTCAACCTCAGGACTATTTTTTTTTTCACTAGTTCACTGATTCATTCAGTAATAGATATTTTAGTACATCTATAAACATCATTCTTATACATTACTTTTTGCCTAACTACTAATCACTCAAACTTTTACCTGCTCAGCCACATAAATTTTAAAATATATGTTTATCCACAAATGTTTGCATGTCTATGATTATAGCTAAGCTTATATCTGGAATTTGCATGTATGTGCGTGTATACAAAAAAGAATTTATAAGTCTTCCACAAAGGTATTTAAATGCCGGTATATATATTTTCACCCAGGGACAAAGTAAGGGTGAAGGGGAAACTGTGAGCTACAGAACGGTAAATGGGGACTATTCATTGACCCATATCAAAATATATGAATACAGGGATATTTTTTTGACTGCAGCTCTATTAAAATAAAAGCCCGCCCTCCCCAATTAAAGAGTAGCATCCACTGTGTTATTTCAGCAGCTTAGCATTTATTTCCTAGCAATTTACAATGTTCATGTTCACTTCAGGGTTCTGAGCTCTTCGATATAGAAAGGCACCTTGCGTAGTCCCAAGAATTAAAATAAGAGAGGTCACTCTGAAAAGATAGGACATTTGGGATCTGCATATAAAAGGAGATGTTAATACTACTAAAATTGCAGCAAGTGATACCATTTGACTGTTTAAATAATTCTGTGAGTTAGGGAATATTACTGTTTTCAGGTCAGAAAACCAAAGCCTGGAAAAATTAAGTAACTTGTCTAAGGACACACAATGTATAGTTGGCAGTCAAGAGTTCAATTCATTCTGGCTTCATTCCCACATCAGTGCTTTTCCAGCTGTCTTCTTTTGCAGCACAAAACCCTCTTTGAGGTCTCCATTATAGAATTGTTTAGCCCAATTCCAAAAACTTTATCATATACTACAAGTTAATTGATACCTGAATTAATGATGTAATGATATTCTTACCAGACTAACACTTGTTTATTTCCTTAAAAGATTTTATTGATTTATTTGAGAGAGTGTGTGTGTGTGTGTGTGTGTGTGTGTGTATGTGTGAGAAACAGAGTCAGAGAGAGAGCACAGAGGGAAAGGCAGACACCCCACAGAATGGGGAGCCAGATGCAGGACTCTGGGATCATGACCAGACCCAAAGGCAGACAATTAACTGATGGAGCCACCTAGGCGTCCCTAGACTAACACTCGTTTAAAGTATGTTTAACAGTTGTTGAGTTTTGGGGAGGGAAGGGGGATGGCAAGAATCTTAAAACAGTAAGAAAAATAACTTGTTATCTATAATGGAACCCCCATAAGACTATCAGCAAATTTTTTTAGCAGAGACTTTGCAAAATACAGATTGCAAAATATACATATATGCAAATATATATATATATATATATATGTATTTAGGATTTTATTTTATTTAGTTGACAGACAAAGATCAGAAGTAGGCAGAGAGGCAGGCAGAGAGAGAGAGGGGGAAGAAGGCTACCCCCTGAGCAGAGGGCCTGATGTGGGGCTCGATCCCAGGACCCTGGGATCATGACCTGAGCCAAAGGCAGATGCTTTAACCCACTGAGCCACCCAGACCCCCTATTCAATATATATTGAATATATATTCAAAGTGCAGAAGGAAGGGAAGAAAGGAGGGAAGGAAAAAAAAAAACAAAAAACAACCTGCCAACCATGAACATTCAACAACCCAACAAAGCTGCCTTTCAAATTGGAAGGGCAGATAGTTTTTCAGACAGGTAAAAGCTGAAGGACTTTATCACCGGTACTAATTGGGCCTTACAGTACACATTAAAGGGACTTCCTCAAGCTGAAATGAAAATAAGTAACGGGAAATCATGTGAAACTATAAAACTGTTCAGGTAAATATATAGTTGAATTCAGAAAACTCTAGTGTTTCATGGTGGTGGTAAATCTTGAGATTTCTTACAAAGCTGGTAAAGAGCAACTGTGAAAGGGAAGGTAGGAAAGGCAAATCTGCTTGACCACAAAGGCTTTTCTAGACGTATTAGTGAAAAGTACTTTCAGCAGTTCAGAAGGTGGAAATTGACTTCCTTAAAATTCTGTCTACCATTTAGAAAATCTTCATTTACTTATACGTATCCTGTCCCAGGACCACTGTCCTATCCAGTACTTCAGTTTCTTTGGCAATATCCCCCATTGTGCCCATCCACATTCCGAAGGTGTCCCCGTTGGAGAGCTACTTCATGAGAAAATGTGTTCCATTTTTAGATGCACCTACTTAAAATTTTTCCTTTAAATTTCTTCTTTGAGAATATCTATATTCTCAATAAATAACATAGATATTTAATATATAATACAAATAATAAATATCTATATTATTCCATAAATATCTTTAAGCCAGAATCTAGTTTCTGATAATTTTCATAAACTGATTTTAGTATGCTGATGTATCCAATTATTTTTCTTTCTTAAGATCTTTTACATGTTTGAAAATGGTTTTTGTGTTTTTGTGACATTTTCTTGAGGCTAGCAACCTAGCAATCTTTATCCCTCTTAACCTATTCAAGCAAGATAATTTCAAGTCCACTTAGCATCCTGGACATTTTTCCTTGAATGGCCCCATTTATCAATGACCCTTTTGAAATCTGGGGCCCAGCACTGAACCTGGTATTCTAAATGTGTTCTGAGCAGTGTAAATAGTGTGGGACTGTCGCCTTCCTTGTTCTGCACACTCTAATCCATTTGTCGTAGCTTAGGTTTATATTTAGCTTTTTGTCTTAACAGCTCTATTATACTGTTAACTCAGAGTGAACTTAAGGCCAAGTATAATTTTTTTTTCTTAAGTAGGCTGCACACGGGGCTTGAACTCACAGCCCTGAGTTCAAGACCTGAGCTAAGATCAAGAAAACATTTAACCATCTGAGGCACCCAGGCACCTAAGCCCAGTAAAATTCTAAGCTCTCTTTCCTTGATTCTGTAAAATTGTTTTCTAGATACAAAGGTAAGACTTCAAATAACCTCCTCCAGTTTTTTTGTTGTTGTTGTTAAATTTCAGTGACTTCTATTGAAATCTCTTAAATTCCTGATCTTAAAGTAACCCTATGAGGCTATTCACCTTGATTTTATGCCATCAAAAACTGATTTGCCATTAATGATTATCGAAGTTATCAATAACACGGTTAGTGAGAACAGACAGAGCTGTGCCTCACACAAGCAGGCAACCTTTGCTGACTGGCATGATATTTTTATAGTATTACAGTCATATTATACCATAAAAAAATACTCTCTGAGAAAGTATTTTCAATACTGAAACTGACCCACTGAATTAACATTTGGCCTATCTTAGTTTAAGCATAATTCTTGAACGGCTTGCATACCTTCTAGGCAAAGAGTTACTGAGCTCTGTGTCTGAGAATTCTGACTTTGATTCTAGTTGCCAGAGATACCGTATTGACTATGACAATGTTTCTGTCCTCTTAAATTCTATTAAGTAAACAACAAATAAGTAGGCAAGAAAGCAAGATAACTTCTAAAAGTGATTAGGTAACATGAAGAAAATGAAACGGGTTGGGGGAATAGAGTCACAGGGTGGTTCTTTTAAGTCAAATAGTTAGAGAAGTCTTCCTTTAGGTGACTTCTAAGCGGGACTTAAATGAACAGAAAGAGCCAGCCTTGCAAAGATCAGGAATAGGAAAGACGAGAAAAGGTCAAGGGGGCTAGGAAGAGTAAATACAGAAGCCTGTCCTAGCTATTTTGCAATCCTACTTTCTTTAGTTGTCTAGTCATTCTCAAATATCCCAGAAAGATGCACTAGTACCCGTAGCCAACCGTGGACCTACAGCCCTACAGTTATAGCTCTGGGCTGATGGAACCCATTCTGGAGATTGGGGATGGGGGTAAGGTGGGTGGTTATACTAGTCCTTAAAGACTAATGAGAAATCACAAGCCATGATAGCCACCTCCATTCAGTGCTCATAACCATCTCCAATTCTACATACTTTTTAAAGAACATATTAGTGATCACACCAGAAAAGGAAAAGAGTGAAGAATTCATGCAAATGAACAATACTAGAAATACAAGTCAAAGAAAGTATGCTCTGTACTCAAGAACTACATAAACAAAGGCTTACCGCTTTCACAGATATGTGGAAAATCTATTGGGGAACATAAAATAATTCCATTTAGCTATAGCACAGGACATACAAAGATTACCAAGGTTAAGATATAAAGATAGGGTGGGGAAATATCACTGAACAGTTTTTATGCCAAGCAGTTGAACTTGGTTCTGTATGAAACTGAGTGCTACTGCAAGTTTTCTGAGAATGGTAGTGACTGACCCAGAAGCTCAGTGGAAAACATAGATTAGGAAAGGGGAGAAAGTCATTATAATAATAATAATGAAATAATATTCATTATAATAATAAAAAGTCATTATAATAATCCAGTTAAGAAGTAATGACTGCTTGGGGGCACCTCTGCAGCTCAGTCTGTTAAGCGCCCCACTCTTGATTTCAGCTCAGGACACAATCTCAGGGTCGTGAAACTGAGCCCGGAGTAAACAAAAACAAAAACAAAAACAAAAACAACAAAAAAAAAAAAAAAGAAGAAGAAGAAGAAGAAAGAAAGAAAGAAAGAAAAAGAGAAAGAAAGAAAAAGAAAAAAAGTAAAGCTTGAGTTTTCTGGTGTAGAATTGCATGGGATTGAATATAAGAGACAGAGGAGAAAAGGTCCAAAGGACCGGAGGACCAATAGTTAATAAGAGTGACAAAAGAGAAACGACTGCAGATGACCATGAGGTTTTAGGCCTGATTGTACAAGAAACGAGGAAGCAGGAGCTGTTTGAGAACAGACTCAAAACAATCCAGGAGACCTGCCCTGGTCTCATCCTTGAAATACTACATAAATTTGGGCAAATTCACTTTAACTTAGTGTCTATATTTACATTATGTAAAATGCTGGTGGCAGAGCGCGGTTGAACTAGATTACCTCAAATCTCCTTTCCAGACAGTTCTGAGATCTTTAGCATATGGTTGTGAAATCTCTTTAAAGCAGGGATTAACTTCTTCTGCCTAGAATATCAGCTTTATTTTGTTTATAACAAATAAATTAATAGATTCATATGACTTTTATAAAGCCTTGAAATTAATAGAAAAATGTAGATACATCTGTTTCCTCTCGAATTTCTCTAATACTGCAGTCATACTTGTCTCTGTGTATGTTTGTAAAACTCTGGGATTTTACTAGTTTTGCAGCCAGTTTTTCAACATTATAGAATGACTAATTTTCTGTACATCCTTAAATATATAAAGCCATATTTTCTTAATAGGTTCATTGGTTATAGCCGTCAATGCTTCTTCTTCTTTTTTTTTCTTTCAAGATTTTATTTATTTATTTGAGAGAGAGCATGCGAGGAGAGAGGTCGTGGAAGAAACAGACTCCCTGCTGAGCAGGGAGCCTGATGCAGGACTCCATTCCCGGACTCCGGGATCGTGACCTGCGTCGAAGGCAGTCGCTTAACCAACTGAGCCACCCAGGTGCCCCTAGACATCAATGTTTCTAATAACATTGAGGTAAACACATTTTTATGTAAATTTTAATGTATAACTATATATTATTCCCCCCAGATAATGTCTAGACCTGGTATGTTTCATTCAAAGAACAGAGTTTTAGGATTTTCGATAAATTATCAAACTCTACTCCGGTTTGCTATTTATATTTTGTCCTGTGCATTTTGCAACACACAAGTTGTAAATAACTATGTATTTAATGTTTTTCTGTTCAGCTCTATCTTTTATTCTTATGTCTTTTTACAGGCTGTAATTCTATATTTCATCTATATTTTCTTTTCTTTTATCAGATATATGTATTGTTGGTCCACCCTTCTTCATAAGGGGGCATAAAGTAAAACTTTTAATTTTTAATTTTTTTCATTATCTGGCTACCACTGTCAACTTTCGTAGCACTTCTCATAGCTATCCAGTTTCTCTAGTTTTGCAGGTAGTAATTTATCCACAATCTAGGGTAACTGAATTCTTTATTTTTTAACAGTTCACAGTTCTCATTGCTTTTTGTTGTTTCACTGAGAATGTCCAGGACAATATTGAAGAGAAACGAACCGGTCATGTGTCCTTGACTTGCTCATCTTTATATACCTCAGAGCACGTGGAATGTGTTCTAAAATATGTACCGAAGAGGCGAGTGAGCTCAAGTTTTCTGGTGAACGGTCACCAATCTGACACGCAGACGTTACGGTCCCCCTTTGACAGATGGAGAAACTGAGGCTCAGGGTTACAGGGCAGCCACAGAGCCGGAGCCAACCTGAAAAGGACAGCACCTGCACTCACGTGCTTCCGGAGGAGGTGAGCAGCGGCCTTCCGGGTCCCTCCCTCCGCCCTGCGGGACTGCGCGGTCACTCCCGCTGCGGCTCCGGCCTGGGGCGGCGCTGTCGCGCTCCATGCTGCATCCCTGCCCCCTCCGCGAGGCTCGGGAGCACCCGGGCGTGGCCCGCCCCGCGGCCCGTTCGCCTCCCGTCTGCCCCCTGGAGGCCGGCGGGCGGCACTGCGCGCGGGCGGGGCGGGGCGGGCCTGGAGCGGGGAATCCGACAGCCGCGTGCGGCCTCACCCCGAGACCCCGGGCCATGGCGCGGGTGCTCATCGTGGGCGCCGGGCTGACGGGAAGCCTGTGCGCAGCGCTGCTCAGGAAGGAGGCGCCCCCTCCAGTGCACCTCACGGTGTGGGAGGAGGCTGGGGACTCAGGTAGGTCGTGGGGTGGTCGAAACCGGGGAAAGGAAGTCGGCGCCTGCTGGTGGCCTACAGCGGGAGGTCTGTGGGACGATCCGGTCACCGCGGCCGCCACCTCCCGGCGGCAGCGTGCGCGGTACATGCCCGGTCACGTGACCGGAGCCTCCAGCTCCCCAGAGACGCCCGAGGGGGGCGGAGTAGGCGGTGACCCCCGCGCCGGGCGGGGAGCGAGGAAGTGGGAGGAGCCCCGCGGGGCGGGGAGGGAGGAGCGGGAGGAGCCCCGCGGGGCGGGGAGGGAGGAGCGGGAGGAGCCCTGCGTAGGAGGAGGGGGGCCACTGGGGGAGTAGGAAGATCCCCGCGCGGGGTCAGGAGCGTGAGGAAGGAGGACACCCGGGATGAGGAGTGGGGGTTTGGGGCGGGAGGCGGGAGGAGCCCCGCACGGGTGAGGGAGGAGGAAGGAGCCTAGGGTAGGAGGAGAGGGGGGATAGGGAGAGAGGGAGCCTCGGTCAGGGTCTAGGGTCCGGAAGAGCAGGAGGAGCCCAGGGCTGGGGAAGTGGGCGTGGCGGGAGGGAGGGGAGCCTTGGTAAGGGTCCGGGAAGAGCGGGAGGAGCCACGGTGGGAGGAGCACAGGTCCGGGGACCAAGAGCGGGAGGAGTCCCGCGCGGGGTCAGGGAGGAGGAGCGGGAGGTGTGCCACCCCGAGGGCAGCCCAGGAGCTCTGGCGGATTGCACAGCTTGGGCCTACCCCCTTGGCCAGTGCGCGGGTTTTTTTGTTTTTGTTGTTGTTTTGGTTTTCATCTCGGCCTGGCCGTGCTTTCCAGGCCATCTGCACATGTCGAGGATCCCAAAGTGCCCTTGGACCAGGACTACCAGGATCTAGTTGACAGACTCCCTTTTTTTTCTCACGAAACCCGTTTGCGGGAGTGAAAACATGCTCCCAGTGATTATTCTGACATGTCATGCGTTTTTTCGTTGGACGTTCTCCACGCACCCATTCCTGTTGTTTAAATGTGTGAATCCAGGGCCCAGGCACAGCGCTGAACACCGCTGTGTCCTCTTTAAAAATACTTCGCAGTGACCAAGTTGTCCTAAGGATGGTAGAGGACAAAGCCCAAAACTAAAACAGAAAAGCACAACAAAGTCCTCTTTTAATACAGCCCTAATCTCTTTGGCCCCCCCGGGGGTGCATAATTGAGGTGTTCATTGCAGAAGGGTCATTCTGATGCACTAAGATGTTTCTTGTGAATGAATCCAAGGGGGAAGAATGACGACAGCCAGGAGCCCTTATAATCCACAGAGTACGGTTGACTTGGGTGCTCAGTACATCACCTGCACGCCTCACTATGCCAAGCAACACCAAAGGTGAGTTAGTTGGCAGAAATCAATCTTCATGCCCATAGGATGTAAAAAGATAGAAATCATTAACAGAGCGACACCTTGCCCCGTGATATAGTGAAGATATTACAATAACGTCATTGATGGCATTAGCCTGAGTTAAGTGGGAAAGCCAGAGTCCCTTCCTCCCAAGGGTGGTCCTGGATACTGGAAGAGAGGCTACATCCAGGGTTCAATTTAAATATGAGTTACTGTGCTGTGTTGGCAAAGAGGACAGCTAGTCCTGGGGGAACTGCATACCTTTCTATGTTCACTGTCTGTAATTTTGAGATATACAAGAAAATAGGCCTTCAGCTAATGTCAGCAAGATTTATAGATTCGCAAAACGTTTCTGTTCTTCACCTGGATGATGGTTTACTGATTTTTTAAGGAAACTCTGTGCCCCACGTGGGACTTGAACTCACCACCTCAAGACCAAGAGTCCCCTGCTCTATTGACTGAGCCATCCAGGTGCCCCTTGAATTGTTTTCTTAACGTAAAACATGCACTGAGTCAATCTTATGAAGATTTCTAGTTATTATGTAGAGTGATACTCTCTAAGAATTCTTGGAAGAGAATACAGTATTTTTAAGCTAACTGATAGTGGTATTTAATTATATCATATATATTGATTTATTTCAGTTTTTATGATGACCTGTTAGCTCTTGGCATTTTGAAGCCTCTGACCTCTCCTATTGAAGGGATGGTGATGAAAGAAGGAGACTGTAACTTTGTGGCACCTCAAGGAGTTTCTTCAATTATTAAGCACTACTTGAAAGAATCAGGTGGGGATAGGAGTTTCTCTGCTTTCTTTTACTATTGGCATTTAAAGATAAAAGTTGTAAACATAATTAAATATTAATACTATAAAGAAAGTTATAAAATAGATGTTCTTCTCTTTACCAATAGCTGATTTTCTTTTATCCCTAATAATAGTTTTCAGTGTATGCATCTAGAAAAAACTTTATGCATCTGTGTATTGATTTACATGGCTGCCTCTATTTATTTATTCATGTGTGTTTATATTTATTCTTTTTAAGTATACCAATGGGATTATTTTTCATAAACCAACACCTTGTTTGGTCTATTTGTAATAAATCAGCCCCCCCCCCCCCATTATCTATCTGTCTACCTCCTGTTGGTTCTGTTTCTCTGGAAAATCCTAATACATCATCATAAACTAAATCATATCTTAGGTCTATTTTCATAACAACAAATTCAGTATGCTTCATTTTTCTCAATGCCTGTTCAGTGTTATATGATTTCTTTATGAATAAATAAATTCATTGCTTATGTCAGGATTAGCTTTCTGGAAAATATTTAGGTTGTTGGTGGGGTGAGGGGTTGTTTTGGTTTTTGCTAATACCGATATTGCTGCATTGTTTAAGTGTAACACACTTCTTTAGGCCTATCTGTAGGACCAGTTTCTAACAGGACAGTTGCTGTATCAAATGGTATTGTGAATTTTTAATTAAACTAGGTGGTTCCATCTGTTCCTCTTAAAGAATATCTCGTCAGCAGTGAATGAGGAGGTGCCTGGGTGGCTCAGTCAGCATCCGACTCTTGGTTTTGTCTCAGGTCACAATCTCAGGGTGGTGGGATGGAGCCCCACTCTGAGCTCAGTGGGGAATCTGCTTGAGATTCTCTCCCTGTCCCTCTGCCCCTCCCACTCATGTTCTCTCTCTAAAACAAGTAAATAAATCTTTAAAAAAATTTTTAAAAAGCAGTGAATGAAAATTTCTCTCTCTGTGCGTCTTGATATTATGGAGATTTTTAATTTTTGCTAGTGGGGCAGGTTAAAGCTGATGTCTTTTTGTGTTCTGATTTGTATTTCCATAGTTATGACTGAGTTTATGCATCTTTGTGTTTTTAGCGAGCTCTTTCCACCTTCTTTCTGTGAATTTCTTATTTATCTTTGTCCATTTTCTTATGGATTTTTTATGGAGTACCTATTGTCCATTTCTTATAACCTTTGTCCATTTTCTATTAGGATTTTCATTTATTCTTTATGTATTTTATGCATGTTATGAAATGATCTTTTTTTAAAAAGTTGATAAGTGATCTTGGATGATAAACAATTTGGGTTTTTTTAATTTTTTAAAGATTTTATTTTTGTGGGGGAGAGCAAGCGCATGTGCATGAGGCAGCAGGCAGAAGGAGAAACAGATTCCTCGGGTGAGCAGGGCGCCCGACCCAGAACTTGATCCCAGGGCCCCGGGGAACATGACCTGAGCAGATGCTTCACTGACTGAGCCCCCCAGGCACCCAACAATTTGTTTTTTTAATTTTTTTTTTTTTTTAAGATTTTATTTATTTATTTATTTGACAGAGAGCACAAGCAGGCAGAGAGAGAGAGAGAGAGAGAGGAAGCAGGCTCCCCGCTGAGCCGAGAGCCCAATGTGGGCCATGACCCACCCAGGCGCCCCAATTTGTTTTTTTTTAACAGAAGTAAGTTTCTTGATGAATCATAAGTAAGTAAGGTGCCCAATTCAAGATCACTGATGAAAGGTGCTGAGACGTTTTCTTCTATAAACTGCTTCTAGAATAATTATTATTATTTTTTTTTCTAGAATAATTATTGTTTTGATTTTCTTCATCAAATTTTACTTGTTGGGAACCCCAAGAATCCCTGATAGCAGGCAAGGGAGGGGTCGGTTAGATTCAATATCATACAACATGGGGACATAGTAGATGTCATTCTGGTTAGACAGCTTCTTATAATATATAATATATAATGTAAAATATATAATATATAATTATATAGTATTATATTATATTAATTATATATTTAATATATTTTATAGATATAATTATATATAAATATCTAATATATTTTATATATGATTGGTTATTAACATATAACTATATATAATATATAATATAATATATTTATATGTATTATATACACAAATATATATAATAGGATATTATTATATATAATAGGATATATTTGTATATATATGATTTATTATAAAGAATTGGCTCGTGATTAGGGAGATTGGCAGGTGTCAAGATCTGCAGGATGAACTGGCAAATCCCAATACAAGGGGTAGAAAAACTCCCAACAACCCCTTCTCCCAGTCTGAAGGCTCTCCGTCAGGAAGATTCTTTCATTTTGGGGAGGGTCAGTCTTGTTTCACACGTGCCAATGACTGGATGAGAGCCATGGGCATTAAGTAGGGAGGGTAATCTGCCTTACTCATTCTACCAATTTAAACGTTAATCTCATCCAAAATCATTGTCAAAGACAGAGCCAGAATAATATTTGACCAAATATCTTGGGGGGGACTCCATGACGCAGTCAAGCTAGTGCATAAAATTAACCCTTACAGAATGTGATAGCATTGGATTTTTGTAGAATGTCACCGTCAGCTTCATCTCTTGCCACCATATAACTTTTAAAAAAATCTCATTTCCATCATGATTTGACCCAATTTGGATGTTCCTATTTACTGAAATCCTCAAGTACTTACCAGCTGTATTATATGTCCTATCCATCCGTCCACGCACGTACACATCCCTTCAGTAAACACTTACTGAGTACTTCCTATATGCCAGATGCTGTGTTAGGTGCTAAGGATACAAAAACCAAAGTCCTTGCCCTCTTACATCTGTTGTTCTTCTGGCAGAGGAACAGTCCTTGAATACACAGTACCTACATCCTTCTCTTGGTAGGTGTTTGGGAGAATATATATTTTATCTTCCAATTTTGCTTTGGAAGCTCTTGGGAAAAAAGGTCATATTTAATTATCTGTGGCTCACCTAGAGTTTAACCTATCCTGTACATGGCTTAGGTCTCAGAACGTACCCTTGTACCAGGATCCAAGGTGCCGCCGGTGCTGCCGGCCTGGGGTCCACAATTAAGAGAACCACAGACATACACCTTGCAGAATACTTTGGGACCCTTGGGATGCATATCCAGGGCATCCGGCTGGGTATGGAGAATTTCTAGGTCCGTGGACTTCAGTTCCCTGAAGCACACATGCCTGCTTACCACTGCCCGTAACCGTGCACCGCTCTTTCCCACGGCACCCTAAATAAATAGAACCGAGTGAAGGGGAACGGTTCAGGCCGGCCTGGAGCTGGCGGGTGGGAGTTGAAGGGGCCTCGGGGCAAGCAGGCAGGTTGGAGGCTGTTTACTAGCCCTTGCTCCAGTGTATGAACAGAACGAAGCTAATTGCCTCAAAGAGACGGACCCCTGGGCCTAGTTAGCACCTTGTTCCTTCTAATATATTTGCATTTGATTTAAAAACTGAATGTTCACAGTGTTGCCGTGGGATTCCAGGGACAGTGAAAGCATCTGAGGTCTAGAGACGTGACATCGAGGAAATGAGTGGTTTTGGATGGATAAGACATGCCTGACACAGGCAGATATTCTGAATCAATGTCAGAACGACTGTGGAGGGACCTTCTAGGGGAGGAGGATGGAGTCGCCTCAGGAAGGAAGCTGCAGGGCCAGGCGGACATAAGCCGGATGTTGCGTGGCTGGGATGCTGGGGTGTCCCCTGGAAATGATGAACGAGATCTTCCAACGTGCTTTTGTGTCTTGTTCTTTCTTCATTTCTTGCTTTTCTGTTCCTGAGACTGCATACAAGTAGATTTGTAAAAACAAATCCAAGTTTTCTGGTAATTGAGATGTGAGTAAGTGCTTGGTCTCACGGAGACTTAGCGATCCAGGGATATTTTCTTATCTTTTGGTTTATGGTTCCTGATTCATTCTCTTCAACTGGTACTTAGGAAATTGCAGTATGTGGCGAGTACTCTACTGTGTATGAGATACGGTCTTCACAGACACAGACACAGAGCAGACATGGTTCCTTCCCTGGGGGCTCACAGGTTAATAGGGAAGAAAATATTAGTCAAATAACTACTCAGGTAATTATCAAAATACCTTGGTGATAAAGAAGAAAAATGCGATGAGAGGACATTCTCAACCATATTTCTCTTCATTCTAAATTTTTTTAAAGATTTTATTTATTTGACAGAAATCACAAGTAGGCAGAGAGGCAGGCAGAGAGAGGGGGAGGAAGGCTCCCCGCCGAGCAGAGAGCCCGATGTGGTGCTCGATCCCAGGACCCTGGGATCATGACCTGAGCCAAAGGAAGAGGCTTTAACCCACTGAGCCACCCAGGTGCCCCCTCATTCCAATTCTTAATAAAGGTAAATTGATCCACTAACGAGAGCTTGGATCTCGTTCACAGACACCTTTTTAAGGTTTAAGAGGGAAAGAGAGGAATTCCGACTTAATGGGGAAGTGAGCCCCGAGAAGGGCACCTTCACTGTTCAGTTCCCCTGAATGGATCCAGTCTGTAACTCCTCTCTCTCTGCCTGTTCATACTGGAAACCCTGAGGATGTGAACATGACCTTGCTTTTGGACAGGTGCTGATGTCTGCTTCAGACACCGTGTGACTCAGGTCAACCTGCGGAATGACAAGTGGGAAGTCTCCAAGGAAACAGGTCCCCCCGAGCAGTTTGATATCGTTGTCCTCACGATGCCGGTTCCACGGATTCTGCAGCTCCAAGGCGACATCGCAAACTGTGAGTCCCGGCCTGGCTGTCCACCTCACGGAGTGGGGTTCCTCTCACAAGGCGTGAGCTTAGTGTAACTCTCTCAGCAAACGGCACATTGTGGATTCTATTGATTTGCGTGTTTTAGAAACCGATGCTATGGCCTTGTCTGTGATGTTAGTCAAGGTTAAACTTAAACCCACAGAATTTTTTTTTTTTAAAGATTTTATTTATTTACTTGAGAGAGAGACAGTGAGAGAGAGCATGAACGAGGAGAAGGTCAGAGAGAGAAGCAGACTCCCCATGGAGCTGGGAGCCCAATGCGGGACTCGATCCCTGGACTCCAGGATCATGACCTGAGCCGAAGGCAGTCGTCCAACCAACTGAGCCACCCAGGCGTCCCCAGAATTTTTTTTTAACCAGTTAAAACTTGAACATTTTTCTTACCACCCTTGCTTTTAAGAGGTAAATGTTTTTGATGAACCTGCAGTTGTTTGGCCTAAAGGAAGACCAGTCTCTTTGTGTCTATCCTGGAGATAAGAAGGTTTTTATGATACAAGAATTGATCGCATTGGGCACCTGGGTGGCTCAGCTGGTTAAGCATCTGCCTTTGGCTCCGGTCATGATCCCAGGGGCCTGGGATCAAGCCCCTCATTGGGCTTCCTGCCCAGCGGGAAGTCTGCTTCTCCCTCTGCCTGCTGCTCCCCCTGCTCGAGCGCGCTCGAGCGCGTGCTCTCTCTCTCTCAAATAAATACATGAAATCTTAAAATAGAATAAGAAAAAGAAAATGTTTACAAATGATTGACTTGGTATACTTGACGGAGGGTAAGTTTCTTTGGGTTTTATCAGCTCAAATCAGAATTGGACCCCATGCAAATAAGGCTGTGTTTAGTTCATTGTAAAGAAGCCACCCTAGCTATAAAGGGCTAAAACAGAACACCCCACCATAATCCTTTCCACCTGTGGGTTTAAAACAAAGGGATTGGTTATTTGAGAAGGAGGGAGGGAGAGGGAGTGCGAGGGGAGGGGCAGAGGGAGAGGATCTCAAGCTGACTCCCCACTAAAGGGGGAGCCAGAGCAGGGCTCCCTCTCCTGACCCTAAGATCCTGACCTGAGCTGAAATCAAGAGTCCAGTGCTCAAAAGACTGAGCCACCCAGGTGCCCCTAAAACGCAGGGATCAAAAACATGTGGTTTTCCTTTAAATTCTAAATCTCAACGCGGAGCTCAGTATGAGGACTGTTCAGGTCTTCTCTCTGTTTTCCCCCGAGAGCCTTAAATAGTGCTTGTGTGATTGTTACCCGGTTGGGTCCTAGTTCCCCTGTGGAAGACATCCATCTACGAAGCCACGTGCTGCCACCTCGTGGACTCTTTGTGTAGTGCATGTCCCCTCAGAATTTTTAAACCAGAGGGGACTCGGAAGAAGAGTGCAAAACAGAAAACACGGAAAACCGCGACTGTAATTCACGAAACCCCACAGTGTCACAGGGAAATCACCTTAGACCCACAATAACTGAGTAACATGCTCAGAAGTGCTAGTGACAGGCCTCGCCTTCCTACCAACTGTGAGCAGCCCTGAGCCTTTACTTTCTTTGCATTTCCTTCTCACACTGTCCCCCTTTTAAATCATGTCTGCCCTTTTGGATCAATGCAAATACCATCACTCCCGTGAGACACTTCCCTGTTGATTACACATGGTCTGGGTTTTCCCGTATGCACTGCTCTCTCCTTACTTTGCTTTTTACAGAAGACATGGAGCTACTATTTTTTTTTTTTGGTCAATTACTTGTTACATTTATTACATTATTTCAGGTGGGAGAACAGGGAATCCTTATGGCTCACGTAGACAACCTCTTAGAATTTGTGGTTTGCCTTTTGGTACTATAACTGTGCTGCTCTCTATGTATTAATATCACAGGGTTATCTTTCGTGATCTTAAGACATTATTATTATGATTATTTCCATTCTTGGTGCTGAAGGAATAAGCATCTGTTTTATTCCTCCACTTGATTATAAGCTCCTTGTGGTCAGATGACCTTGGAGTCCACTGGTTCTGGCTTGGTTCCCCATTTGGGTGCTGGGATAAAAGGGTGAACCTTGAGGGTTTCAGGACCGGAAGGGACCTCGGGGCTCATTGCTTCTGCCACCCTGACTTTAGAGATGGGGAGTTTCAGATGTGATCTGCCTTCTACAAGATCACACGATTTAGTGGGAACCATGCAGGAGAAAGTGTGGCTGAGGAAAAGGAGGCACCTCTCGAATATCATTATGGTCTTGATTTTGTGTTTCCTACACATTTATTTACTTATTTATTTAAAAAGATTTATTTATTTTATTTTATTTTTTTTTTTTAAAGATTTTATTTATTTATTTACAGAGAGAGATCACAAGTAGAGAGGCAGGCAGAGAGAGAGGAGGAAGCAGGCTCCCTGCTGAGCAGAGAGCCCGATGCGGGACTCGATCCCAGGACCCTGAGATCATGACCCGAGCCGAAGACAGCGGCTTAACCCACTGAGCCACCCAGGTGCCCAAGATTTATTTATTTTAGAGAGGGGGGCAGAGGGAGAAAGAGAGAGAGAATCCGCAACAGACTCTCCGCTGAGCAGGGAGCCCAACATGGGGCTCTGTTCCAGGACCCCGAGATCGTGACGTGGGCCGAAAGCAGGAGTCGGACGGTTAACCGATTAATCCACCCAGGCGCCCCCATGTTTCTGACACATTTAATACAACTCTTCATTGAGCTGTCATAAGGCATTGGGTCTGAATCCACATACCAGACTTCCTGCTGGAGTTCTCACCTCCTCCTGCTAGGAACGTAGCAGAGGCAGTGGAGAGATTGTGGGGTGTACAGTGTAGAATAAAGCAGGTGGGAGGTGGTGAGTGACTGTGACATGAAAAGCCTGGAAGGTTCCTCTCCCTGTGCCATGCTGCCTCCCACATGCCTAGATGGAAGGGACACGTGCATTAAAGTCTCCTGATGGATTTGTGTCCTTATTGGTTTGGTACGCTCTCTCACATCCTTAACACCAGGAGGGTAATTTGTTTTCTTGAGACAGGAAGGAATGAACACACGAACCAGGTCAGGTACCGGCATGTTAGGGAGCACCCCACTCCCCCCTGTAACTCACTCCTGCTCCCACCACATGACTGCACTGTGTTCATCTGAGCAGAAACATGGTCAGATAGCCCCGGGGGGAAAACATGTGAGTCCTCCCCGCCTTGACCCCACAAAACACTGCTAGTTTTAGACCAGAGGCCTCAAGCTGCCGAACATTACTTCAAGAGGCAAATGAATGAAAGCAAAAGGTTCACATGCAGCCCATCGGAAGGGTCACTAGGAGGAAGCTGAGGGGGAGGCAGGGACAGCCGTAGAGTGAGTCTCCTCCCTTCAGGAATCCCAGTCTGCTCCGGGCTCCTGGAATGAACCATACGTTCTTCGTGCATTTCTTCCTAAAGCTCACTTTGCCTGCCATACTCAGACACGGGCTCTGTCTCCCTCCTTCAGGACCCAGCCCCCCCACCAAAGAGTTCCCTGGGCTTCTCTGACAGCTCTGCTCTTCAGGGGAAGCACCTTGGAGACTTCTCCAGCACCACGTCCTTACACTCATGTAGCTCCTGGCATTGGCTCCTCCGCAGAGGACAGTTCAGGGCACTGACAGAGGGAGCCAGAGCTTGTAACCAACCATGCCACTCAGAGTCTGGGTGACCTGGGTCAAGCTACTCAGCCTCTCTGAGTTTGTGTACAGAATGAGGACAAATCACATGATTGACACATGGGATCATAGCGAAGACTCCGTGAGATACTCTGAGTACAGACCTTGTCAGGGCATTGGACACATAGTAAGCACATTGCTTTTATTAATACTCTTGGTGACTTTTTAATGTTTGTGACTTCTTTACCACTAGGGAAATGGCCTGGGCATCTGTTTAAGGGGTGGAATGCTTGGTGTTGGGCATTAAGGCAGCCAGAAAAACCCCTGTATCAGTAAGGATACTGGAAACACAGCAGGGAACATTACTTTGCTCTTGTGCATAACAGTGGCATATTTGGATCCAGAACACTGTGTGGTCCCTTCACCTTAGAGTCTACAACGCTGAGGTGCAAGGAATGTCTGTTTCTTCGTCGCTCTAAGTTTACAAATTACTCTCTCCACCTACCTGGTAGAAAAGCCTCCCTTGTCCTCATGAGGATATCTTCCTTTCCCTTTGGGGTCACATGGGAATTCCAGGCTTTCATAGTGCCAGGGAACTGGGGGGGGGGCATGGCTCCCAAGTGCACAAGGTTGCCAGCATTATTGGTGCTCCTCTGCTCTGTCGGCTTGGGCCCAGCTCAGTCCTCGGACATCGCTCAGCCTGGCAGGACTCACGGACATCTCAGGGGACAGCCATGCACTGACCCAGAAGCCTTTCCGCGGCCCTGCAGGCCTAGACACATGCTCCTCGTGAATTCTGCTGCAAGTTGCCTCCCAGACAGAGCACACGAGTGGGAGCCAGGTCTCAACCCTGACAGGAACCCCCCAAAACTCCTCCCTTTTAGACATTTCACGTCCAGCCCCTGCCTTTCCATTTTCAGGGATTCACCCCCTTGACCCACTTCATAATCCTGCAACAGAAAGACACTTTACTTCCTTCTGACTGCATGCGGGGGGGAGGGTGGGGTCGTCCCCACTTTTAGAAACACACCATTGAGCATCTCTTTCCTAAACTGGATGGTGGGGACAAGAGAGTTGGTTTTCCCTGAATTACTCATCTTGGTAAATTCTCGAATTTCTGGTTGCTGTGTGATAGAAAAGCTGGAACGAAGCTGCAGGAGCTCTCAAGAAGGCACACTGTAATGACGGAAGGGTCACGCGTGTACCTGACTAGAGGCTAACAGAAGGAAATAGGGAGAACATGGAGTTGCTCTTAAAATTCTAGAATACAACCACCAAAGGAGCAGCAGCAACTGGAAGCCTTAAAGTTAATAATTTCAGATGAAGGACATGCACTCTAATTTGTCGTAGAGAAGTTTGCCCTCCGACAAAATATTTTCTGTTTGGGGACGCCTGGGTGGCTCAGTTGGTTAAGCAGCTGCCTTTGGCTCAGGTCATGATCCCAGCATCCTGGGATCGAGTCCCGCATTGGGCTCCTTGCTCGGCGGGGAGCCGGCTTCTCCCTCTGCCTCTGCCTGCCATTCTGTCTGCCTGTGCTCGCTCTCTCTCCCCCCCCTCTCTGATAAATAAATAAAATCTTTAAAAAAAATATTATGTTTGACTGAGTCTAAAGGCAATGCTTACTTTGCTTCTGTTTTTAAAATTATAACTTGTTTGCCTAAAATGTAATAGTTTAAGATTTTCAGTAGACTCACAGATGGGAGGTTTTTGATGAACTGTTAAAGGTCTTGGAGCACTGCATCAAAAACTAGTGATATATTGTGTGGTGACTAACATCACACAATTAAAAAAAAAAAGAATTTGAATATACAAAATAAAAAATTTAAAAAATTGTCGAGTTATTGTAAAAAAAAAATTACAATCTTGGGGGTCCATTTCTAAATTTGTAAAGATGTCCCAGAGAATATCCGCTTTTTTAGTAGTTATCTGTGTGCGTCCCTTTTCTCCACATCGGGGCCCTAACAAGCAAGCAGGCAGAACTCCTCATGCTGTCTCACTCTCTCTTCTCCTGTCCAGCCCCTGGCTACACAGTCTGCCTTCAGATACCCTGACTGGTGCACTTCAGGCTTATGGAATTGCTCAGGATCTAGTTTTGATATATCTATTAATATCGCTAACATTTCTGTTCTTTGGATTCACCTTGATGTGTTAAACCAGTTTGATCGACATGGAGGTTTCCAGTTTCATAAAGTGTTGTTCCCAGAATGCTAACCGTGTTGTTAACTGCAAATATGAAACAGAGGCTTTCTCCACTAAATTCCTTTCCTCATGGAAACAGTTAATTTTAACATAGGGTAGAGTTAGGGCCTCTTGATGGTTTTTGTTCTAAGTTTTCTTGGCTAATCTATGTTTTATTTCTCTGTGCTTTAGAATCAGGTTTCATTAAAAACTCCAGGTAGCATACTGACTTGAATTACATTGAACGTAAGCATTAATTTAGGGAGAAAGGACACTATTACAATAGTGCATCTTTCTACCCAAAAGAACACAAAAAAACCCAAAAACAGCAACACCAAAAACAAAACCGTTTTCTAGGAATTTTTATGCCCTTTGGTATAATTTGGTAGCTTTTATTTTAAGATCCTATACATTTCTTATTAGGATTATTATGAAATCTCTTATGATGTCTTGGAGATTGTGAAGAATGTCACTTTTGTTTTAGGTTTACTTAGGCATTTTCAGAGAAAACCACCTAGTTGTTTTTAAATCCATCATGAAAGGTCTGTTTCTTTTGATAGTGGAGTTAAACCCTTTTCCGTTTCTGGGGGTAAATAGCCTGTTACTTTTATCTTTTCCATTGATGTCTGTTATTTATTTTATTGTAGCTTTTCCCTCTCTTTTTCTTCTTTTCACCAACTTTATCAAGTCTCTCTTTTTCCTTTTCTCATGCCATTTATTTATAGCATCGACAGTGCTTTGTCATTCCACGAATGCTTATCCTTTTATCGTTTACAAACATGTTTAAACCTATTTCATCTCCCTCCTATTCCTTTTCACTTTATTCCACAAAAAAATTTTGAATGCCTTTGTATTCGATGTTGTTGGGTAACGTAAAAAAATAAAAATAAGGTAAAAAATTAAGTGATCCTTCCCTTCTTCCAGAATATTTTTTTAATCACTTTATATGAAAAAGCTGATGAGTAATCTGAAAACAAAAGAAACAATCAGAGGTTGAACTAATAATTAATTCCCTGCACTGTCCTCTCTTCCCATTTCTCAGACATAATTGATGTTAGGGGTGCGGTGAGTGCCCTTCCACACCTTGCTCTGGCATAGAGTGCCTTCTAAATGTATTGTTTTGAAATTGGCTCTTTAAATTGACTTTTCTTCAGGGTCATCTGACTCTTGATTTCAGCTCAGGCCGTGATTTTAGGGTCCTGAGACTGAGCCCCACGTTGGGCTCTGCACTCAGCAGGAAGACTGCTTGAGAGTGTCTCTTTCCCTCTTCCTCTGCTGCTCCAGACCTACTTGTGTGCATACTCTCATGCTCTCTCTCTCTCAAAATAAATAAATAAAATCTTTTAAAAAATCCGACATTTCTTCAGATAAATACATCTTATCTATTTCTATTTAATGGCTGCATAATCTTCTATACTTTGGAAGTCCTAGAATTAGTTTTCATCCCTTGTTGTATATTGACGGACATTCATGTGCTTTCTAGTTTTTTTCTATTTATTCCTGTTTACTGCTATATGGAGTGATAAAGTGCCAACATTGGAATTTTGGGCTCAAGAGAGCTGTATGTTTTAACAGATAGTGCCATATCACTTTCTAAAAGTTATATACTTTCTAAAAATTTTATAATGATGTGCATTCTTAATGTTTGAGAATATCTGCTTTTCCATATACTCTTAGCAGTGGATATTTTTATCTTTTAAAATTTCTGCCACAGTGATAAGTGAAAACAGGTATATTTTTCTTGTTTTAACTTGCATTTCCCTTGACTGAAAATGAAATTGAGCCTCTTTTCATGTGTGTTGCTCATTGGATTCCCTTCATGTGAATATCCAGGTCCTCTCTTTTGCTTACTTTTCTAGTGGGCTCTTTGTCTCTTAGGAGCATTTCATATATAAAAGATATTAATGTTTTTCATATAATATCACAAATATTTTCCAGACTATCATTTATTTGTCTCTTGCTTCTTTTAAAATGTCATTTGCCATAGTAATTTCTTAAGATTTTTATTCAGTTAAGCATGTTTATCTTGCATGGCTGTTGGATTTCCCAACTCACTTCTCATTTCCCTCACTCCGAAGTCTTGTAAATATCTTTTTTTTTAATTGTCTTGTAAATATCTTAAATAGTATTTTAATACATTTAATTCTCATGCTTTACATTTAAATCTTTATCTGTAATATGTGTTTTATAGAGTATGAGATAGTGATCTGGCTTTGTGGGGTTCCCTCCCCCCCATAGGAATACCGATTTTATCAACATCGTAAGATTTATTTTTCCCACTAAATTGAAATTCCTTATTTGCCATATGTTAAGTTCCACATATACTTATATTTGTTTTTGGATATCTGTTTTGTTCTGTTTATTTATTCCTGTGCCAATGCCATTGCTATTTGACTTATAGTCACTTTGTAGTTATAAATTGTTTTTAGGGAGTCTGAGCCGAATGTGTGGGGTATAAGCATGAGAAAGCTTGACTGTTCTCTGGAATGGCCTTCAGACTCTCTGGTGTGAACTCCAGGTCTTTCCACAGAGTTAGGGCCTGAATGGAGTCTTGGTCACTGGCAACAACTTTCTAGCCATCTTTGGCTTTGGAAGAGTCTAATGTTGGCTTTTAGGGCTCAGTTGTGGTTATTTTAGTCTTGACTCTGAGCTCATTTGCTCCATCCCTAATGCCAAGCAGGCCTGTCTGGTACCAAGGGATGCTGGCAGAGTGGCTTTGGGGGCCGATTTTGAATATCCGCCCACTCCTCTCTTCAGACTGTCCTGTGACTGGCTGCTTGGTGCTGGGAGGGAGTCAGCCTTGGCTTCCCTGGAGTTCATCCTATAGTCTGACCCTTAGGGGATGGGTCTACGTGTAGACAAGGTGGGGTGTGTTTTCTTGGCCCAGAGGGCGGTTTTCTGCTTCATACTGAACGTTTCCAGGGCTGTTTCCCTGTGTCTAGAGGCAGTGATGTCTTCCCCAGGCAGCCCCACCTGCCGAGCTTCACCTCAGTCCCTGTGGGGTCTGCCCTTCAGCGTGTACCTGGTTAGAAAACAAGGCCTCTCCTTTTTGGAACTCCCTCTCCAGGAGTGTTTCTGGATTATTCTCTGGGGGGCTTCCAGGATTTGGAGGTCGAGCTTCTCTCTGGGAATACTGGCATTTCCATAAAGCTGAGCTTTGGCATTTCACATCCTGTTGGAATTTTCTCTTTATATTGACCGGACAGTGGGGCTCAGAGGAGCAAGGCCAAGTCTTACTGGCGAGTTCTCAGAATTTGCTGAGAGCGGTTGGCTCAGTCCTTTTCTTGGTGATCCCTGGAACTTCAAATGTAGGATCATGAGTGCTTTTTGTCCCAGCTTCACAGAGAGCAGGGGAGAACTGCTGTTGCAGTTTTCACACTTGGAAGGCAGGAGTTTCCTTCCCACACTTTTATGACTAGATCCCAATTTCATCATAACCATGCACCTGTTGGGAAAGTTGACTTGTTGGCCTCCTCTGCCCTATGTTAGCCTCCTGTTCATCCTCCCAACTTGCAGCAAAACTGCTTCCTCAGGAGTGTCTTCCTGACCTCCAGGCCATTTCTCTTACCATACGTAATCCCAGTTTTCTGTGCCTCATATGCTTAGCACCCCCTACAGCTGCACTTAATTAATGGCTCAATCCACTGCTTGACGTGGGTCTTCCCTGGAAGAATGGAAAGGTCACGAAGACAAAAACGCGTTCCAACTCACCTTGTCCTACTTTCCCAGGATCCCGTCGCCTGTGGCTGGCCCTCAGGCTCTGTTTACTGAATGAATGACGGGCACAATCTATAGTAAGTCTTGCAGAACAGGCAGGGGACAGGAAGGGAATGCTTTGGAGAAGAAAAAAGGTCTTAGCAAAAAGCTGGAAGTAGAGGTGCTTATCTTATATTTTGGGGACTGAAAATGGACTGGCTTGTTGGGAGAGAAGGCTTTGGGGTGGGAAAGTTAGGGAGATAAAGCTGGAAATGTGGTTTTGGGGCAGAATTGGTGAGCCTCGGATGTGGACATCCATTGAACAGAAGCCCTAGTTCATCAGAAATACAGATTCTACCTTTAAAACCTGACTGGGCACATTGAGTTGGTAAATAAATTTACCCAACTGGACTGAGAGGAAGGAAATCCTTGTGGGACTTTGGAGAATATTGTCCAAAAGGTTTTTCATCTGAACAGACTGTCTGTCCTTAAATAGACACTTAAGCACTTCAGTAAACCGAACTGGAAAAATACGTAATCTCAGAACCTATCGTGTACTATAGAATAAAAGGATGAATATTGGTCACTACAAACACCTTCAATCTCCTTCCCATGACTGCTAGAATCTCCCATTATCTTTGATGGAAAAATGAGAACCAATTCTTTTCTGCTAAAAGAAGTTTAAATTCCTCATTTTCCTTTGACATTTTGGTGAAGAGATTTTGCTTAAAAGCGCAGGAAACAAAGGTCCTCTCTTCATCAGGTAACATGCTTCATTGCTTTTTCCGGCAGACCGTCTCCATAGCAGGGGAGATAATTCAGTTTCAAAATGTCTTGGATATTAACTGCTCTGTTGGGCTGCCTGCAAGCTTATGAACTGAGATCTCCATTTTTAGAAAAAACAATTATTACTATTAAATTCCCTTTATTTGTCATGTCTTGATCTTCACCTTTTATATCTCCCTCATCTACTTGTCTTTCTTTATTATTATTTGCATAGTATTGGAGAGTGAGCATTGGTTCCGGTTGATGTCTCCTTCTTTTAGTAGCCAAGAGGCAGCCCAAGCTGATTTTTGCCTTCCTGCAGAAACCCAGCAGTCAGTGGGTATGTCAGAGTCCTGTACCCATCGTGGGTTCTAGAGCAATTTGGTACCACTCTTTGTGCTGATTGCCTACTCAGGTCCTGGTGGGACAGAGCAAGCATCTCTCCTTCCATACCTGCCGCTCTGGGGACTGACTGCTGGAGTTGGAGAGAAGAGTAAGAGGGCATCTGGAAGGATCTGGAAGGTGAAGAGAACTGGTTTCGCAAACAGTTTGTACTTACTGTATCAACCACTTCACCCTCACTGTTCTTCCCTCATTCTTCACAATTGATTCCTGAGTGTTTTACTCCCATTTTACAGCAGAGGAAAGTGAGACTCTAAGAGGTTACATTAACCTGTCTGAGGTCCCAGAGGTCACAGAGCTGTTGGGTGGCCATCTGGAATCCAGTCTTCTCCAGGCTCTGGTGATGGAGGCCGTGTACCTTTTGGCTGCTGTCCCCAGCACCATTGTGTGTCATCTCCCCATGCTTGATATAAATGCATCAATGATGTTAATATTTGGGCCCTTTGTTCCTGGACACGTGCTGTTGAGAGCTGTGTGATATCTGAAAGGTGCTCACCAGGTTGCTAGTTGAGCTTAAGAAAAGATCCCTTCCTAAATCTGCCTTCCTGACTGGGCACTTCCTTTAGGACTGGGAACTCTCCTTTCCATTCGGGAGTTCTTCGAAAAAGAAAGGCTTTAAAAAGAAAAGCCACAGCTAGATATGCGGTGAGATGAAGGAGCTGAGAGCTATAACTTATTAATCGCGTCGTTATCACCGACTTGGCCACCAAGTGACTTGAATGAGACTCTTTCCCTTCTGGGCTGACACAGGCCTTTGGAGGAGACAAGAAACTTGAGAACTGAGATTTTTAGCTTTTTAGCAGAAATCTCTGAAGATTCAGACAAAATGTGCTACACACAAAAAAGAAAGCATTATGGCCATCAACTCCTAATTTGGAAGTAAGGAGCTGTAAACATTAACATTGAAAGAGAGGAAGAGAAAGATGGCGTAGTACCAACCTTCTGCATGCATCCACACTCTCCCGAACCTGTTTTCTTTTTCACAAATGGATCCCATTTAAGAAGTTTCTTATTCGTTGGACCAGATTTATAAGACAGGGCTCTGCGCTGACTGGATGTTTGGATCCTCTCTCATTCTTCCGAAGCGTGAGTTCCAGAGTCTGACATTTTCTCATTTTGACATGAATGTTTGCTGCTAGAAAACAGTGAAAGAGATCCTCTAAATGAGCATTTCATGTTTACCAGTGTAGAAGTCTCTTGGTTTGAGGAAACTGTCTGATTGTTGGTTTCTGCTAACACTTCCTCTATGACTTAATAGTCAAGGAAAACCACTCTAACCAAAGCGGAGTTTGCTTTTCATTCCTCTGAGTTGTTAGATTTTTTTTTCTTTGCCTCTTATACTTCTATTTGCCACAGGCCAGTGAGATGATATTTTATTTCAAGAAGGAAAATTAAAATCCAGTTTTATTTGTTAAAAAATGAGAGTTGTAGTCTTTTATTTAGATGTTGAAATCATCTGTATAATGATAACATTATACAGATATTTGCTTGAACTCTCACTATGTGCTAGAAACTGGGTGCTTCAAATACAGTGGTGAACCAAACAATAAAAGCTGCCAGGAGCTCTTGCTCCAGTGGAAGGAGACAGAATATCTTTATTCTATTCCAGGGGGAGGAGGAGAAATAAAGAAATATCTAGGAGAGGTAATAGTAAGTGCTGGGGAAAGATAATGAAGCAGGATAGGGAGAACAAAATACAATAAGGAATACTACTGTACGCAGGATGAACAGCTCTGTGACAACGGGAGTTTCAAGCAGCCGAGAACTGAAGGTGGTGACAGTGGGAGCCACAGCAGTATCTGGAGGGATATCCAAGCAGAAACGGCTGCATATGGTAAAGGATGAAGAATGAGCAGTCTCTCAAGGAGGCCCGAGTGGCTGGTGAATAGTCACATGAAGGGTCGGTGGCGGAAGACGAGGGCAGACAGGAAGCAAGGCCTAGCTGTGGAGGGCTTTGTCCTCCAATTAAGACATTGGCTTTTCCTCCACAAGAGCTGGAAGGCATTTTGTGATCTGACTTAGATTAAGGAGGCATTCCTTGTTGTGTGGAAGTAAGACTGTAAGAAGACTGGCCTGACCAGACGGACTGATACTAAAAAAATACAGGCCAGAAATGCAGGCGGCTTGGGCTATAGCATGTTGGGGGTGTGTCCCAGAGTGGTGTAATCAATCCACTTGTACAAGAATCTCTAGTTTTTGCATTAGGTCTCCGTGAAACTGGATCTCAAGGTTCCAGAGAGTTAGAAAAATCACACACTGATCGACGGTGCCAAGAAAGTGTTCGAAGAAAGAAAAAGTAGTCATCTATGAGAAATGCTGCCTCCAGTTTCATTTAAGAATTGGCCATTGGATTTAGGAATATGACAGGGCAGGGGTGATGCTCCTCTCTGGGTACTAGGAATGAAAAACAGATTGAAGAGGCTTGAGAAAAAACAGGAAGAGAAGATACTGAGATTGTAGGTTTAGACTGTGTTTGTCAATCTTATTTTAATAATTACCTCCCTAAGGAGCTTTTTTAGACATTTTTTTCCTAATTGTTCTCTCTCCCTGATGAAATTCAGATATTGCTGATAGGCTTTATGTTTGTTATATATTGTATGTATATGTACTTACTTTATGCATAGAAAGAGTAAGAATTTCTCACCCTGCAAGAGTCAGTTTTTGTCCATTGAGGGCAGTATCACCCCTATTGGGAATGGAATGATTTAGAAAATTCTTTAGAGGAGTTTTCCTATTGTGGGAGGGTGAGGTGGGGTGGGGGGGGTGAGGAATTGGGCTGGAGGCTAGAGAAGGAGGTTGGGTCATATCTTTATTTTGTATTTTTAAGATGGGATATATTGTAACACACACACATATATATATATATTTGTGTGCAGATGGGAAGAATCTAGTAGAATGGGGGAAACCTGATGAAGAACGAGAACAAAGTTGGACAGTTCTGTAACCCAGAGTCTTGAGTAGGAGCTAGCGCATAGGGACCTTTGCTAACGGCCCGACGGATCTCCTGATAGAGCAGGTGTAGATGCGAAGCTGCAGAATACAGGGGCTGCTGGGATGCGGTCCCTGGAGGCGAGCCTGTGGATGTCCTCCTCTGGTTGTTGTGTTTTCTCAGTGAAACAAGAAGCCAGGTCATCAGCTGAGATGGGGGAGGGGCAGGACATTCAAAGGTTTAAAGGGAGAGCAGAGGAGTGATAGTGTCTTTGGGGAGTGAACCAAGTAGAACATTGTAGTAGGCTAGCTAAGTAGTGCTAAGAGCCACTCGAAGTCCGTGGTTATCAGTTGAAGATGAGACCAGTCAATATGTTTTTCATGTTCTCCCCTAACTGCATTTGAGATTTTAAATATTTGAGACAATGAATACATAAATGAAGTGAGTTAATATAATATTAACTTTATGCTGCATGCTATGTAAGTTTTTTTTTTTTTTAGTTTAGCACTTATGTGTATTTTTTAAAGATTTTATTTCTTTATTTTTTTTATTTAAGGAGAGAGTGAGTGTGAGTGGGGGCAGGGGAGTACAGGAAAGGGCAGAGGGAGAGAGAATCTTTCTTTTTTTTTTTTTTTAAAGATTTTATTTATTTTTCAGAGAGAGAGAGAGGGAGAGAGAGTGAGCACAGGTAGACAGAATGGCAGGCAGAGGCAGAGGGAGAAGCAGGCTCCCTGCCGAGCAAGGAGCCCAATGTGGGACTCGATCCCAGGACGCTGGGATCATGACCTGAGCTGAAGGCAGCTGCTTAACCAATTGAGCCACCCAGGCGTCCGGGGAGAGAGAATCTTGAGCAGGCTCATGCATAGTGTGGAGCCCTACCTGGGGCTTGATCTCACAGTCCTGAGATCATGACCTGAGCTGAAATCAGAGTTGGAGGCTTCACCCACTGAGCCACCCAGGTGTCACATAACACGTAGATGTTTTCAATTGCGATATTTTATGCTTGCTTTTGTTAAAATTAAGGACTTCAGATAAGAACACAGAATCGCACACGCTAGTTCAGCTCTTCTGATACAAGTAACTGAAATGAACGTGGATTTTTAGTGCTTTTTTGTGGTTCATGCTGCTCTTGAATATGGGAAGAGGAGGTAAAAATGACTGATCATTTTAAATCTTTCTCTATATATGTTATTTTTGTTGAAAAGGAAACCAGAAGTATGTGGTAGTTCATTTGAGGACCTGATAGTCATTCCCTAGAATTATCTCTAATTCTGAACCGTGCCTCTTCATTCATCCTTAGTTCGTTCCCCACGGATTTCTCTCAGCCTCTCCTTTCTTATCAGGCCCAGAAGGACTGATAAGAAAACTGAATCTAACACGACGCCTACCCGGAGGTACCCTACAGGCATCTCACGTTGCGCTCCCTTTAGAAGTGTCTGCCCTTTGCTTCAGGGTTTCTAAAGTTAGGCTCGCGCTAACACGCATCAGGAGCATGGTTCCTACGCAGCACCACACCGATGTGCACCGATGAAGAGAAGACGCTGTGAAATTTGTAAAATAAGAAATTCAAACACCTTCGTCAAGTCCATCCATTTTTATAAAATCTTGCCGGTAGATGCTCTGCTCTTCCAACAGGAAGCAGTGTGCTCACGGAGACTGCATTATCATGCATACAACGGTGTGTTTCACAGAATCTTAGTCAGATGATTAATTCTTCAGGAATTACTAATTTCTTAAAGTTGATACACGTCCCTTGTTCAGGACCGGTTGGTGCCTGGAAGAGCTCGCAGCCTGCAATCCGTCCTTCCGCCCGGGCCACGCGTGGCGCTCCCGGGCTGCAGGACACACAGAGGAACAGCAGGGGGCAGTGTTTAAATGCTGTTCAGAAAGCCGGTGCCCCAGGCCTCCGAGGATTCAGAACACTTCCCTACCATGATTGCAAATGCATCTCGGGATTATATTTTTCTTTTATATTGCTGTGTGTCATGCTTTGTTTGCCAAACAGAATATAGAAAATGAATAGGCAGTTTTCTGGCACAGTTCTCAGTAGATAAATTGTCAGAACGAGCTCCATTGCTTAAGAAAAGCATAAACACAGTTCAGTCACTGGATGTGGCCGTGGGGACGTCGGCTGTTGCTGTGGGGAATTTGGGTTTGGCCAAAGTGGTATTTTCTTTGAAAATTCTGTGAGATCCCGGTTCTGTTTTCATAGTATTTCTACTCCACCCCCCAAAAGAGCAAGCTCTCGGGTTACTGAGGCTTCACTTGTATACCTGTGGCCGCCCGTACCTGACAGGACTGTGAATTTATTTTACCGTGACTTGTAAGTTATAGGTAGCATTTGAGTGAAAGGAAACTAAGCTGGGGTGCCTGGCTGGCTCATTCTGTGGAGTGAGTGACTCCGAACTCGGGGTCGTCGGTTCGAGCCCCATGTTGGGCATAGAGATTACAAGAGAAAACTAAACTTTTGATTCACTTTCGTGGAGAATCTTTTCCATACAGCATATATAAGAGTGTATTTAAGCCATCCCCCAAATACAGATGTGTGTGTGTGTTCGTGTGTGTGCACGCGTACGTGTGTGGTTCCTCTCCATTGTCCCTTACGTTTTAGGGTAACACCACTCTTGGTGATTGGAATCCTTACATGATAATACGCTGGTGGGAAAGCTCTGTGAGCATAGTCATCATTATGGGGCAGTAGATACATGAAGATATCGTTAGTCCCTAACTGCTGTCTTTCATGGACGTGTTCACTCTCCTCCATCTTTTATATTTACTCCTCATCACAAAGACTTCGCTTTGAGAGACGTGATTCCTTGTTGCCCACATTGCCCATTGCATTCCAGTTGGTTATAATCCTCGTACATCGACTGAGCACTCCGCATGTTCCAGAAACTGTCCCGGACCCCGAGTTCACATAGGCTGCAGAGCCCTAACCCCGGGAATTTCGGCCAGAGTGGGAAGATGGGTCTCTGCTGGACTTTTCTCCCAGTTCTTCTGAAATGTGTCACCCTGTGTGCAGTTGGGTGGAGGGCAATGTTGGGTCGTTTCTTCTGCCCTTCCTTGTCTTGGCTCTGCTGCTTGTCAGCTGGGTGACCTCGGGCGCATGACTCCCCGATTTCTCTTCTGTACAGTTGACAGTTCCTACCATGTTGGGGCATTCATTTGGGAAGAGTAAATGAGATCACGGATGACAGCACCGTGTCCGGCGCTGGCGCAGGGTCAGGTGTCAGGGGAAGCCACTCTGCTGTGGCCTCTTCCCTTGTGTTGGGTACACAGCTGGCACTGACTGCCATGGAGGTTTTGTCCACTTTCATTCCCTCGCTGCTGATCCATTCTTCAAGCACATGGCTCTTGGGAACTTAGAAGCCAAGTGCCTTGAAGGAGGTCCACCTTATGGGCTGGATATTTTACACGGCTTTAATCCTTGAAAGCGCCCAGCCTTGTTATTACCCTCACAGTTGAGGGAAGACTCAGGAGGGAAGAGTCACTGTCTACGGCTATGGCACCACCTACTGGAAGAACTGAAGTACTGACCTGAAAGCCTGTCACCTCTTTAGGGCCACACATTGCGTCCAAGCTCCCTTCTCATTCTAAATGCCCTAATTGTTGTTGTTGTTGTTTTGAAAAATGAGTGTGTTATGATCACAAGGCAGTAGAATCTCATTCGGGCACAGGCTCAAACGCTCAAAATCCGGATGCCTGATGATGTCATTAACAAGCTAAGATGTGGAAATCTGCATTTTTATAAATAAGTGTGACTCTTAGTCCACGGACAGACCAGAGTTCCCCAAATAGTTCTCGGTTCTCGCCACCTGTATCAGTGGATTTTTCTGTATCCACTGAAAGTCAAATTATTTTTAAAGGGGGTGGAGGGAATGCTTTTTTTCTTTAGACTTTTGGAAATATTTTAAAATTTTTGATGAAAGTTCATCACTTTGATTTTTTTTTTTAGAGTTATTCATTTATTTAAGAGGGAGTGGGAGAGATTGCAGAAGAAAAAGTAGAAGCAGATTCCCTGCTGAGCGTGGAGCCCAATAAAGGACTCAATCCCAGGGTCCTGGGATCATGACCTTAGCTGAAGGCAGACACTTAACTGACTGAGCCACCCAGGCGCCCCATCACTTTGATTTTTAATAAAAGGATTTTTTGATATCTTGACTTTCCTTTAATCATAAGAAGTAAACTTTGAAAACCTGTGTTTGCTTTGGTGGAGTATTTCTCTGTCTTTACCTTGTGTGTCTTGGTCCCTGGTAGCCTGAGGACATCAGCCATAGAAAGATGGGAAACAATTAAGGAGATGGACAGCTGACCCAAGTGGCGCAATTTCTCAGTCATTGCCCTTTGAGTTCAGTGTAGCAAGGGTCTCTGGCTTGAGAAAGAGGAGCTTGTGGGTGTGTATTTTCTGCAGAGAAACCGAACAAACTATTAAATTAGAATGATTAGAATTCTAGGTAGATTCTCTGTATCAACTTCTAAATGGTTACCTTGGGCAAACGCCAGTCTATCTGGACTTCATGTTCCTCTAGTGTAAAATGAGACCATTGACTTCTAGGTCTCCAAAGATCCTTACACATCTAAAATTTAGTCTGCAATCAGAAATGATTCTGCAAAAAGGCAGTTGTGTGTGTGCAACCGCTGCTTAAAAAGGGAGTTCCTTGAAAGTGACTTCATAAGACAAAGATGTCGGAAAGTGTGTTTATAAAATGTTAAGATGGGTGAGTGAGAGAGAAATATTTCATCCTTGTTTACAAACACCTTGGTTAGCAAGCTTGCACCTTCCTTGAATACATTGGATTTGGGCAGAGGAAAGAACAAGGCTGCTCATTTTCAGACCAAGAGTCACATTAAAAACAACAACAACAACAAAAAATGGGGCACCCAGGTGGCTCTGTTGATTAAGTGTCCAACTCTTGATTTTGCTCACATCATGATCTCAGGCGTGGGACCAAGCCCCATACTGAGATGTGCACTGGGCATGGAGCCTGTACTCTCTCTGTCTCTCTCAAAAAAAACAAAACAAAACAACAACAAAAAAAAACATTAAATTCTTCCTTACATCCACTACGCTTAAGTTCCTTGAGTCTTACTCTAGCTCTGCCACCTACCACTGTAATATTTCTGGAATGAGTGGGTTATGAATTGAATGATGAGAGCCCCAGTGTACTTGATTACACATTGTGGGATGACGACAAGAAAGTAAGACTTTTTTCAATCTGTACTCTTTTTAGCACATGCCAGCTACGTATGGTATGCCAAAGGAAGAAAAATCAGCAACCAGAAGAAATGGTTAGCCTGTTCCCTCACTGAACTCTCATGAAGGAAAAGCAAATGAATCTGTTTTTGATGGCTAGATGAATGATTTTTTGAAGCTTTCCAAATATAAACAAGTAATCTTTATTTCTACAGAGCAGTTCTACTTGTATGATAGAAGCACTGAATGGAATATAGCAGGAATTTGGGTAGATCTTTTTCTCCATTTGCCAAAAGGTATGTCTAAAGCAACAATAAAAGATAGCAACAAACAAAAGAAAAGGAAGTTTGGGGATTATGTGGGTGGATGAGTGGATAGGTGGTTAGGTGTGGGTGTGAGTGTGGATATTGTATTGAAAGAGAAATGGAATTAAAGACATAATTATTTGTATATATTCTGAAGTTACTCATGGGTTGAATACTGAGTCCTACAGTAGTAAGTTTCAATATTAGTTGTTTTAAATCTAATAATGTTTTATGCATGGAGAAGTTTAAAAACTGTATTTCAATTTCTGAATGCAGGGGAAAAAAAAGATCAAAGCACTTCCTTTTCTGGATCTCGTCTCCTTAACTGTGACATAAGAGGGTTGGGGTACACGATGTCTAAGGTTCTTGATGCAGCAATCATTCACTGATTATATATATCAGCCTGTCAGTCTGATACCAACACTAGCTTTCCAGCTTGACCCCGAGTGGTATTTCTCCTTTGCTGCTTTTCCCTTGCTCTTTTCGCTTCCTCCTTTTTAGCTCTTCAAAACAAAAAAATATATTTTTTTATTTTCCCCTTTCATAGCTTGTCTCATGAAACAAATGTAAAATCAGAAGCAAAAAGTTTTTTTTAGATATAACAAGGCCTTATCCCTGTGTTTACAGGCACCGGCACTGTTCTTTATTTTGACATACATGAGACCAACTGTTAGAAACTGGGGTAGTGGAGGCCAGCAGATGTACAAGGAGACCCACATTCTCCATGGCCCCGTGTGTATGCAGCTCTCCCCAGGATTTGTCACACTCGACACAGTCTGTGAGCGTCTGCTGTCAGCACTCCTGGCATCACTCCCCTAAGTGTGAAATGAGACCTCGCCGGGCTGTTGAGGTTGTTCAGGTGCAACAGTTTACTCCTCTTATGAATGGTTCTGAAGGAGCATCTCTGGGTCTTGTTGTTGAAGCTGTTGTCATGTGACCCAGTGGGGGGCGAGCCTTCCTTCCCATGCACAGGGCTTCCTGGAAGGCTCCACGGAGCATGTGTGTTAAATGAACTCCCTTATCATTTGTTGGTATTTGAATGTGTGGATTTTTTAAAAAATACACGTTTCCTCAGCAATAGGTAGGGACATATTTGTAATCATGTAAATATGTGGTATAATTACCTCATGAGGCACCCCTAAATGAATTGTTTAAATGTTCTCTGTGTCTGTCTGAAATTAGTCGATGTGGGGGTCGTTATGGTGACACTGCCTTCTCGGTATTTTGCTCTGGAATGTGTCTGTCCCAGCTATCATTCCGCTGGCTCTTAGCGCTGCCCGATGAGGTCGTGGGTCATGGCCCTTCGGAATGTGGAGATGGGCACCCAGAGTCTTGGCCGGTGACTCAATCAAGCAGACGACCCAGCAGGGGAAACTGGTCTGGAAACTAATAAGAACAAACAAAACATGACTGGAAGGTAATGAGAACAATTTTCTCAACTGTCTCGACCACTGAAATGCAGCTGTACCAAGAAACCCCGGAGATGCTGTGAGGATGCTGGGATCAGGGAACATAGCTGATAAATACACTTTGGCTTTGGAGACATTTCTCAGGATGCTGTGGTTCCCTTTTCCACTACATGGTCCCTAGTAGCTTGCTCAGAGAGAGTTTTTAAAACTCCTAATGAAATGCACTGCATAAATTATTTGGGGGGAAGAAAACTGAGGTGATAGTTAGCGCCCATCAAATGTTTCTATCTTGAGTGGCCCATATTATGTGTCATAGGGTGAAATATGGTCTATGCCCTTAAATGCAGCTCAGTGGAAAGGAGTCCTGGTATGGCCAAGCCAGGTGCTCCGTGAAACAGATGTTTACACCCATGTTCCTTTATCCAGACTCAGGAGCATCCCTCCCTCACCAGCCCCTCTTCTGTGTTCATCAGAACGAGGTAGTGAACCGAAGGGATCTGTTTGAAGAGATCTGGGGACACATTGAGATAAAGGTATTTAAGAAAGGGGACCTCATCATCGGATTCAGCTTTTCTGTTAAATTTTCACGATCATATTCAGTATTGCAATGCCTAGCTCTCAGGCCACTGCCACAGAGGATGATGATCACTTGAAAATTGGACTAAAATCTCAAATCACTGCTGGCGAAACTGGTGTCCTACATAGGCAACTCTCAGAAGATTTCATAGTTTCAACACGAGCATAATTCTAAACCATCATAACTGTTCTCTGATCTGCAACCCTAAGAAAAAGATTTAAGTATATATATACATATATATTTTTTTCAGATTTTATTTATTTATTTGAGAGAGAGAGCACAAGCAGGAAGAGCACCAGCAGAGGCAGAGGGAGAAGCAGACTCCCCACTGAGCAGGGAGCCCAATGTGGGACTCCATCCCAGGACCCTAAGATCATGACCTGAGCTGAAGGCAGACACTTAACTGGCTGAGCCACCCAGGTGCCCCAGATCTAAGTGTGTTTATTATTCCCACTTCAAAGATGAGAGAATTGTGCAATGGTGATACAGTTAATGAACGACCCAGTTAGGCTGAGTCCAGGGGCCGGGCCTTCCCCATTCCATCACACTTCCCACTATTTATGTGCTTCTCATACCCAACACATGAGCCATGGGTTTGCAGGTAGAAGAACCACAGTGGAAGGGTAGGATGCACAATTGTTCACTTCCCGTGTTTTCATGTTCAGTGTGGAAGGCAGAAGAATGGCCCTGCAAAGATGTCCCTGTCCTGATCCCTGGAACTGGGGAGTATGTTGTGTTACATGGTGAAAGGGACTTTGGAGATGCAGCTAAGGGTGTGAAAACGGGGAGATGATCTCCGTTATCCAGGGACCTGGTGTAATCTCAGAGGTCCTTGTAAGTGAGAGTGGGCGGGGAGAATCAGAGGCAGATGAGCTGTGCTGTGAGAACAAAGCTCAGAAAGATGTTCTTGGTGGCTTTGAAGGTGAAAGGGGCTACAGACCCAGGACCGTGGGCGGCCTTCAGCATGAAATAGATTCTCCCAGCGAGCCTCCAGAGGTGCGAACACAGCCTCGTGGGCACCATCTTGTTAGCTCTGGAAAACCTATTTTGGACTTCTGTGAGGCAGTGTATGTGTGGCATTCGAAGCCACTCTGTGTGTCATAATTTGTTACAGCGGCATGAGAAACTACAATTCCCAGGAATTGTTTTTATTAGTAGTAACGTTTTTTCATGAAACTAGCTCATTCTTACCTGAGAATGATCATCGAATTGAACATTATGGCATTACTGACTGAATATGTAGGAACTGTGAGGAATTTGCCTCTCTTCTCTCTTACAAATGATCCCAATTGACTGCTTTCTCTGACAGTTTGAAAGAATCTTTACATCCTTACAGTTTTGTGAAGTCGAGTACTGATCGTCTAACTAGTTTCAAGGAACTTGAGAGCAATTTACTTGGAAATGACCTACGAACTTATTTAGACCTAAATTTTAATGAGATTATTTTTAAATTTTTTGTTTTGTTTTGTTTTACAGTGGAAAGGGTTGCCCCTTCATAGAGGATTACTTGTATCCTGCCCGTTATTGGGAAAGCCAAAATTGCTTTGAAGTTTCAAAATGCTGATGTTTTTGGAAATGTATTTACTTCACCCGTGATAAAATCTATTTTATCTGCAATTAGTTTCACTTCGCATGTTGTAACGATGTGTCTGACTGTAAGTTTTGTAAGACCCCACTAATTATTTGACAAGAAATGTGGCTTCCAAATTCATAAAGTTTGAGGAAGCACACCAGAACTACCAGAAGCAGATGCCAGGATGGGCAGTTGGAGGCACTTTCCCATCTTCTTTCACCTGGAGCTCAGTGAACTTGGACTTGGAGTGTTCTCTTTAGGTTAGTGCCATCGCAAATCAATGTGAAAAGAGAAAACAATTTAAAAGTAAATAGAAGGAAGTCTTGGGGTGCCTGGGTGGGGTGGCTCAGTAGGTTAAGCCTCTGCCTTCAGCTCAGGTCATGACCTCAGGGTCCTGGGATAGAGCCCTGCATCGGGCTTTCTGCATAGCGGGGAGCCTGCTTCCTCCTCTCTCTCTCTGCCTACTTTGATCTCTGTCAAATAAATAAAGAAAAATCTTAAAAAAAAAAAGAAGGAAGTCTTGAACTAAGGACATAATACCTCTGAAGGTTGTGTCAAGGGGTTGATACCACATTTGGGACCATTGCTTCTGAACAGTGAAATGATAAAAGCTGACACTCATTTGTCCCCAGCCTTTTATCCTCTGTGCACCAGTATGCACAGACCCACACCGCGGATCTGGTCCAGTTAGTGTGTACTGGACATCTGTTGTTGGGACATGACGGTCCCCAACAATTCCTTCCTTGTCTTTTACATACTACAACCTGCCAGCTAACCATTGTCTTGGTGTCTTGTTAAGAAATCAGTTCAGGTTTTGAAAGTTCTTGTTGTCTTTGAAGTAACATTGTTGGATTTTTCTAACACCTGTTATGCAGAAACTTTACTTAGCCTGCATGATGATTAGTTTATGGCTAGTTAAGAAAGATTTTTAACATTTCTTGCCTTGTTAACTTTTTGTTTGATTATTGACATATGACATCGGTTTTCTGAATTGTGGATTAGATGATAACATTTCTATTCATCTCCAGGATGAAGGCAATAATCAACTATTTTTAACCACTATCATTATGAGAAGTTTTTTTCAGTGGGAGTGTTCATTGACGTGTTCATTGTTTCTTATGTGAAAGTCAGAAAACAAACAAACCCGTGTCTCTGCAATAAGCACAAAGGGCACAGCCTCATTCTTCTACTAACTGTGCTCAACATAAATCAGTGAACTCTTTATTTGAACTGTTCAGAGTTTTTAAAGTCACCATTATTTATTTTAGAATTTTCATTTTTGGTTCCAGTAGGTGAAAAGATCAGCAAAGCATTTTTTTTTCTTTTTACAATAATTTACAATGTTCTGAATAGGTGATAGTTCCAGAAGACTCTTTTGCATTTACCGATGACTTTACAATAAGGTGAATACAGAAAGTGAATATAGAGTTTTATCCATTACTATGAGTAGGGCATCGGCAGTCAGATATACTTAGGACGGTTAGAGAATTACGTAGGTTTGGATGTTTGTTTTCATTCTTGATGTGAAAGTAATTGCAGAATTCTCCTATTATTACAATATGTAAATATTGAATATATTCCACATTCTTTATAATTACTTTTCAGTAGCCCTCGACATGCCAGACTTGTATTTTTTCCCTCAATAAACCCCCAAATTTAGAACACTTCGTTTCCCATGAACATACATGTAATTTTTAATTTATTGATTATTTATGGAATTCAAATTCTTAGAATACTCTTACTTAACTTTTATTATTCATTAGTGCTACTGGTAAAATGTTTTTATTTAAAATTTCCAGTTAATCCGAGTGCATAATTTGGATATTTTCCCTGAAACGGCAATTCTCACACTATTTTTATTTCGAGATGGATGTAGAGCAAAACATCATGGAAGAAATTGTCAAGAAAACAATACCTTTTGACAGAATGAACTTCTGGGAACTGTCAGCTCGTTCATAATAAGAGCCACATAATGCCGAATTGTGCTGTTCGATTTATATGGACTCTATACTGTTACTTTTTTCCCTTACTAAAGTCTTTCTCAATATTGTTACTTTTTTCCCTTTCCACTAAAGTCTTTCTCAGTTTAAGTTTTGGGTCAGTACTCTAGAAAAATGAAGAGAAAAAGTTTGGGATAAGACACAGGGAACTTCTCCTTGGTTTGCTGGATGGAAAATACAGATTATGTTGTGGAATCCCCGGAGAAGCAGGGAAGAGTGGCTTCAGCGAAGCAGCAGGCGTCTCTGGGAAGGCAGTGCTGTGGGCCCCTGGGACCTTCTCGGATGAGCTGCTGCTGGAAACTTGCTGAAGCGTTACCTTACTGTCATCATCAAACAACGACCAAACTGGATGATCCCAGGGTGCCTGGGTCACAGGACTGCCGTGTTAATTCTGCATTTCCATACTGTACAGCACAAACAGCCTACCATCTTTCCAACTTGAATTTAAAGCAGTCAGACTCCAGACCAAGCAGAACTCATCTTCTCTCTGAGAGCATCCTTTCCAGAGGGATAGTTCCCACCTCCATCAGGAAAGAAGACTGGAAGTTAACAGTCATCCACATCCAAGTCAAGGGTGTCCTCAAGGGGTCGTAGGTCACTCAGGCACGTGTGCTGTTTGTTTTCTCAGAATCGAGTGGTTCTGGGCATCCCTGCTTCTCAGAGCGCTCATCCCCACCATATGCAACATTTTAAATTGAGGCAAGAGACCCTGGAAATGATTCTTGAAAGTCAAATCCTTTAGTTTGATGGACAGATAGCCTCATGTATTTCCCGCCTCAAAGTTCCGCAAACTCTTCTCCGTTGTACTGTGCGAATAACAGGGGCACAGGAGGAGAGCACCGAGGAGACGTGTCAAGCCAAGGAGAAGACAGACAGCAGTCCTTCCAGCTGGTAGAAATCAGAGGGAGGGCACCAGAGCACATTCATCTCACCACAGACCAGTCCAAAAGGACAGAGATATGCAGCTGTTGGCCTTTCTTTATCCCACGGGGTACTTCCAAATGAGGCAAACACACAGAAGGATGTAGAGAAATCCTGTTTCTCTGAATGAAAAAGAGAAAAAAGACGGAAGAGCTAACACTTAAATAGTGCTTGCCAGGTCCTCTCTAAATGTTTTAAGTATATTAACTAATTTAATTCTAGCAACAACCCTCACATTATTGTCCGCATTTTCATGAGGAAACTGAAATACAGAGAAGTCAAGTAGCTTGCCCAAGACACAGAGCTTGTAAATGACCTAGCCTGTGCAAGGACTCCCACCCAGCCTGCCTGGCTACACCCCTCGCTCTACAGCTGTGCCTTGAACTTGTCAGACTTCGCTGGAAACAAGTATTTCAAGGACAGTGTTGTCTGAAGAATCATGACTATTAATATATGTGACTTTATCCATTCTGAAGCAAAAGCCTTCTGGTGTCTCAGACATCTGCTTCTTGGTCATTCAGATTTCAAGTCATCAGTTGGCCACTAAGACCTATTTTAGGAACCAGTTCTCACGTAGACTAGCTTGTCGGAACCCTGGGGCCAAAGATACCTTCTGTTGTCATTTGAACCCACTCACAATCTTTGCATTTTATTACAATTAATATACAAATATCACCTAAGGTGTGTGAAGTACGTTTATGTGTATTTAGTGCCTTTTGACCAATTGTTTCTGTTAAATAAATATCTTTGTGCATTTTAGGTTTGCTTTTCCAGAGGCATTTCATCATCTTCTGTGTCTCTCTTAACCAGACGTGATTTCTCTTTTTTAAAAAAGATGTACTTATCTATTTTAGAGAGAAAGGGGGTAGGGGGAGCGAGGGGCAGAGGGAGAGGAAAAGAGAATCTCAAGCGGACTTCACGCTGAGTGCGGAGCAGGACACGGGTTCAGTCTTCTGACCCTGGGGTCACGGCCTGAGCTGAAACCAAGAGTCAGATGCTTAACTGACTGAGCCACCCAGGAGCCCCCAGACATAATTTCTTGAAAGATAATTTAGATTGTACTGGACAACCACCAGACAACCCATTGGTCCATCTGGATTTAAAATATATACCAAGAAAGTGTGAAGTGGCATTGGAGAAATTTCAGAAGAAGATGGAGAATTTCCAGATAACCAATTTTAGTTTGGATTTTTCTTTGTAATATTGAAGTGAATTTCTTTTCATGTAGATATTATTATTATTATTATTTAGGATTTTATTATATTTAAGTAATCTGTACACCCAACACGGGGCTCAAACTCCCAACCCCTAGAGCAGAAGTCACATGCTCTTCTGACTGAGCCAGCCAGGCGCTCCTTTCACATGTAGGTTTTAATTTTTCCTGTCTGAAGTGTTCACGTGGCAAGCGAGAAGAGAGAGACCTTAGGCAGGACCCAGGGCAGAAATGACCTAGGGACTGCAGGGGAGGGAGGGAAGAGCAGTAGACGGGGTTGGGGGGTGTCAGGGTTGAGGGGCCACTGGCAGCCACGTGGGTCATCAGATAGCATGAGGGGTTAGGCTGGAAATACTGAGCAAAGGATCATATCTGAGGCCTGGAGACAAAGGGGAAAAGGGCAGAGAAGTGAGAACGCATAGGGCGGGGTCAGCTGAAAGAAGTCCAGCCGTTTTAAAAACACAGTTCAAGAATATTCTGTGTGATGTCATCTGTGCCACCAACTAGACCTTGCCTTGCTCTGGGAGTAACTGTCTTCATTGTTGTGTTCTAGGAAAGGAACGGTTTTCTGTCACTCAAGAATCTTATGAGGGCCGAGGGCATTTGTATTGTATTTTGTGATTACAGTTGGAGATGCTGCTTATCTTATTTCTTGTAAGCCTTCCAAGGGCTTTCCTGCTCTTGGGTCTCTTTGTAATCAAATCTGCTTCTCCAGCAGTAATGGTAGCATCTATTATCTCGCCTGAGCCACCAGCCACTGGATCGCCTCGCGGCTTCCGCATCGCTTGTGGTTTGTGGACTGTCCTGCAGTGCTGTCTAGTGTTCCTGACAGTAGGTTTTAGGCGCGTAGCTGACTTATACTGTCTGGGATTTTCCCATCTCTTCTTAACACTTGAATTTGGCAAAGCAATCACTTGATATTTTCCACCCCGTGTTCAAGCCTTCCTGGGAGGTCATTGGTGTCACACCAAGGAAGACTTCCCATTGACAGGAAAAATGTTTGCATTAGAGTTGGGAATGTCACCCCCTCTTGGAAGATAGGCATGTTGTCATTTCAGATGAAGGAGTGAAAGCAAATAAGAACATATTTTCCCAAGTGCACTGAGTCCACAACAGAACTGGAAAGGGAGAGATGTACTCCTCATTCCCAGGCACATCCTTGGGCTTTCTTCTTTTCTCACCAGAGCTCTGGCTCCTGTAGCACAGAATAATCATCCTCAAATCCAACCTCACACTTAAGTTCTCAGACCTGTTCCAAGATGCTAGGTTCAAGGAGTGGGATGGGCAAGGGGGTTCTGCCTGTAGAGGGGGGTCTGCATTAGTTTGATATGCTAGCTCTCCATTCACTGTAACCTTGAATTTTTATATCACGTGGATCTGTCTTTAATCATGCCTTGTAATTAAGCAGAAACTTAGTGGATAGAGACTTAGAGTCACATGACTGGCCCCAAAGCCAGATGCAAAGGTGTCTTTCTCCTCTTTGCTCCCACACCCCCACCTCTCAGAAAGTCCCATCTTGTCCTTTGGAGTGGGCTGTAGAGGGTTTCATTTAACGCCCTCAGCCCCCAGTCCTCCTGTCCCAATATCTCCATCCTCACCGGATAGACACTTCAACCCCTGAGGCTTCCTCAACTGTAAAAAACCTTCAAATAAGGGAGCCTGGGTGGCTCAGTCGGTGAAGCACCCAACTCTTGGTTTCCGCTTAGGTCATGATCTCAGGGTTGTGAGATTGAGCCTTGCGTTGGGCTCCATGCTTAGTGGGGAGTCTGCTTGGGATTCTCTCCCTCTCCTTCCACCGCCCCCCAACAGTCTCTCCTCTTTCACTCTGTCTCCAAAATAAATAAATAAATAAATAAACTTTTAAAAAGAATCATCCAATAAACATCATCAGCAGGAAGTCCTTGTTAGTTCCCTGCATTGACTCAGAGTGGAACAAAGATATTTCTCCCTGCCTCAGGGGTCACTGTGACCCCAACCCCGATTTGACCAGAATATACAGCTATAAATTGCAAGGCTAATGAAGGAGCTGTTTTTAGAGTCAGTTGTCTTCTTAAGCTTAAGAAGGTTAGAGCTCGTTTCTTTGACAAACATAATTTTCCTGCCTTGATTCTTGTGCACTGTAGTACAGTGTGTTCTCAAGACTAATTCTTGGAACAGTCTGGAAGGTTCATGTGCTTCTTATTTTGTTGATACTTGTGGAAGGCCAAAGGGGTTGAATGTGTCAGACGTATTGGGTCATTTGCATAACACACTACATATTAATAGAAAAGGCTATGTGGAAATTCAAGGATGTGTTTCATCTTGTTTCAGCATTTAATTTCGGATCATGGCCAAGTATCTGTTTTCATTGAGAAAAGCAAGAATCTGCCAAAAATCAACATGAAGCAAATGAATTATATCATGGTGAAAAAGAGTTAAGACATGTACACAGACACATTGTTCAATTCAGTTGTTATCAGAGTAGCCTTGTTTTCCCAACCTGGGTTTACACTTTTTATTGCAGTTTAGAGAACTTCTAGTTAGAGAATTCAGTTTATGTATTGCATTCTGAAACTGCTCACATTTCTATAATAGAAATGCTCATGCAGTTTTCACAGTCAGCAGACTTACTGTGGGGAGACCTCCCTGATTCTGAACTATACTACAAAGCTACAGTAATTAAAGCAATATGGTATTGGCATAAAACAGACATACAGATCAATGGGATGGAATAGAGAAGCCAGAAGTAAACTCATATATATATGGTCCATTAATTTATGACAAAGGAGCCAAGAATATAAGTGGGGAAAGGATAGTTTTGGAAATAAAAGGTGTTGGGAAAACTGGACAGCCACATGGAAAAGAATGAAACTAGACCACTGTCTTATCCCATGCACAAAAAAATGAATTCAAAAAAGATTAAAGACTTGAATGTGAGACCTGAAACCATAAACCTCCTAGGAGAAAAAATAAGTGATAAGCTTCTTGACATAAGTGTTGGTGATGATTTTTTAAAAATCTGACACCTAAAGCAAAAGCAACAAAAGCACACATCAGCAGGTGGGACTACATCATATTAAAAAGCTTCTTCACAGCAAAGGAAACCATTCAGAAAATGAAAAAAATACATACCAAATGGGAGAAAATATTTGCAACTCATGTATCTGATAAGGAATTAATGTCCAACATATATAAAGAATGCATACAGCTCAATAGCAACATAAAATAATTCGATTTAAAAATGGGAGAAGATCCGAATAGATGATTTTCCAGTGAACACATACATGAAAAGCTGCTCAGCATCATTAATCACCAGGGAAATGCAAATCAAAACCACAATGAGATATCACCTTACACCTGTCAGAATGACTATTATCAAGAAGACAGGAAATATGTTCAAGAGTGGAGGAAAAGGAACCTTTATGCACTGTTGGTGGCAATGTAAATTTGTGCCATGGAGAACAGTTATGGAGGGTCCTCAAAAAAATCAAAAATAGAACTACTACCATATGATCCAACAATTCCACTCATGAGTATTTTCCCAAAGAAAATGAAAACACTAATTCAAAAAAAAATTTATATCTCTATATTTATTGCATTGTTATCTACAGTAGCCAAACTATGAAAAGAGCCCAAGTGTCCATGTAGTGATGAATGGCTATAGAAGATGTGGTGTATGTATACAATGGAATATTACTTAGCCACTAAAAAGAATGAGATCTTGCCATTTGTGACAACATGGCTGAAACTTGAGGTATTATACTAAGTGAGCTAAGTCAGACAGAGAAAGACAAGTACTGTATGATCTCTCTTACATGTGGAATCTTAAAAGAAAAAAAAATGAAAAGCTCATAGATAAAGAGGACAGATTGGTGGCTGCCAGAATCAGGGAGGGGGTGGGCATGTGAGAAATATGGGTGAAAGGGATCAAAAGATAAAAAGAAAAAAAATACAGTTGATGTGAAACAAGCATAGCAATTTTGAATCACAATCAAAATATTGAATAGATATGTAGAAAAAAGACAATGTATGCCCTTGAGATATTTGCTCTGGAAATTTGTACTTACTCTATAATTCTCAAAATATTTTCTTGAAATTTTGGGGAAGATTTTTTAGAGAAAAGTTATTGTCAACTCTCTTAAATAAAACTATAACAAAGTTTTGTTTTGTTTTGTTTTGTTTTTCGAAACCGCATAAACACGGATTTGGGAATTTGGAGCCACCCTGGAAAAATTCTTCAAATTGCTGTTGTAGTCACACATTCTTTTAGATACACACCTACTTCTCTAGCCATGGTCTGAAACAATTTTTGACTCTTCTCAGACTATTTTCCATTTTCAAAGGAAAAAGATTTGCCATCCTTGCAGATAGTCAAAAGAATGAGCTGTGTTCTCTAAAAGCAGTTCCAGAAGGGGACTTTTTCAAAATGGTTAGAATAATAGTAACAACTCTGGTACAACAGGCATCACCTTTGAAACAGTGCAGTTGTCTGGATATGTTAGTGCTTAGGTATTTGTTGGAAAAATATAATGGTTTGGGATGCCTGGGTGGCTCAGTTGATTAAGCTGCTGCCTTTGGCTCAGGTCATGATCCCAGGGTCCTGGGATCAAGTCCCGCATCTGGCTCCTTGCTCAGCAGGGAGCCTGCTTCTCTCTTTGCCTCTGCCTGCCTCTCTGCCTGCTTGTGTGTACTCTCTCTCTCTCTTTCTCACTGGCAAATAAATAAAATCTTAAAAAAATATATATAATAGTTTATAGTTACATGTGTCATAGCGAGGTAGTGGATACCTTGCTTTAGAAATTTTCACTTCCTTGAACCCAAATACAGTTGCTGCTCTCATGGCCACAGTAGCTTATGAAATGCTTGCCTTTGACCTCTGGAGGAATATGTGATCTTGACATTTTCAGGAATCATGATAGCATAACCTAGCATATTTGTGCCACAACTACATCTTTTAGTAGTGAAAACACATTAGTAAAGCAAGACTTTGCAAAATAGGAAAAAAGTACTATATTTTGAAAACTAGGTGATACTTAAAGTATTCTTTACCACAATACAAATTTTATGGTTGAAAACATATTAACATCTGGTGGAGGTGGTGTCCAGTCTAACTCATCTTTGTGAGTTTGTGGCTTATGTTATGAAAGTGATAACACTGTATTTTGTTAATGAACAGTGGCTAAAAATCTACTTGTAGGATAAATGCATGTGAGTATTGACAAATTAGATCCTGCACATTTGATGCATTGCGGAATAGCTTGATGGAGCATTCGAAAGGAAATACAGGTTTACTTTTGTAAAATCTCTGTTTTGAATGATTTAACTTTTGAACATTTTACATGGACTCCGAAATGAGGAATCTGAAATCGGACTCAAGAAGGCATTGCAAGTTAGATATTTACAGAAATTAACCTACACAACGCATCTGTGCTGAGTAACTTCTGTGGTTCCTGATGATGCATGAGACGCTGGGAAAACAGGAAGCGTACTTACTCCATGGACTGTGGGCTCCAGAGGGTATGAACTGAACTAGGAGTCTTTGCAGCAACCCTGCATCCCATAGACGTGTTCTCATTCCAGATCCCCGGGTTCTCTTCTCTCCTTTGAAGTGTGGTGAATTTGGACTCATGGTCTCCAAAGTCTTCTCCGATTAGAATGTACACTATGATTTTCTGAATTCTCTTCTGTTCCTAAGTGATAGCGTCCTATCCACCCCAAAGTACTTCGTATTCTCCATATGTACTGTTACATGCGAGTACTCTGGGCAAGAATTTCATGAACTAGTAAAATCTTTTCACTCCAAGGTTGTGTTACTACACAACCAGAAAACATCTGAGCTTTATGTACACAAAGGACAACGTAGACTCGACTCGCACAGTTACGCAGATAATACAATTAGCTGATCTGAAGGTCTTTTTTTAGTCCCTCAAAAAATTGGAGATACTTTTGCCCGAATTAGCTGGTTAATTTTTCCACTGTCCTCCTCACTTAGTCTTCATAGAAACAATTTCTAAACCCCCTGAAACTGTAGTTTACGTTCACTCTGGTTTAGAGCTTATGTTCTCTGGCGGGTACAGAATGTGTCACTCCATTAAAGAGAGACTCTCAATATTGTTTATGGAAACAGGGAACAAAATGAAGTCATAAATCTGGAAGACACCCTATTTGGCCGCTGCCTTTTGGGGAGAAGTAATTCCAAATAATTTTAAAAAAGGGCCAGTTGACTTTTTTCTTAACCACTGTCCCAGGAAGGAGTTATAATTTCCCTCAGTAACCTAAGTTGGCAGCCACGGGTGTTTTCTTAAGTAGGTTCCTTCTTGGGGAGAACTGGAACAAAGGACATGACAGGATAATGTCTAAAACTAACCCCTAAACCTCTCAAGTTTTCCTGTCATTTTGCTTCTATTTTAAAGGCCTCAACCCTTAGTTAAGTCCTCTTAACTGTACAATAGAATTCAGTGCAACTGAGAATATGCAAAACCTCAGAAAAGAAAAAAAAATCAGATTTCACATGGGCAACAAAGTGTTTTATTATTTCTTTCAAGTTCTACCCCCTTTACACTTTTCTGGATGCATCTCTCAAGGCAGGCATTGCAAGAGATTTTGAGGAGAGATAAATGGTGATCAAACACAAGCATGGCAGAAATGCCTTTTCTGAGGGTTAATGAGGTCACATTGTTTGTCATATTTTTTGAAGTCTTCGAATACTTGTGGATTTTTATTCTGATGACAAAGTGCAGCTGTTTTTAGTCAACTCTTTTAAATAAATTTCTTTCGTAGTGCATCCATTTCAGAATCAGCCAACTTCTGGGCCCCCAGTGAACATTCTCCTGTGTGAATGCCAGACACTTCCATTATTTGTGGGAGTTAATCTCCAAGTTAATCTCCAAAGATAGATTTTTTTGGAATCACATATAAGTAAATAAAAATCCCCATCTGGATCTCTGCATCTGAGGCTTGTTTTGAATTCATATATAAATTCTTTATTTCCACACAATTGTGCTATGTTAACCATCTCTGAACATAAATTACACTTTTCCACTGCTGAAATTCTCAAGTGACTCAATGAGTATTTCACTCTTTTCTCCTCCAGGGTCCCCTGGGGACCCTAGATTTGGAAGGAGTTCACTTATAAAACTGTCATCATTCACACCATCTTTCCCCCTGCCTTTTATTTTTTATTTTTACTGAAATATACATATAGAAAAATCCATGTGTATTAAGTACACATCTTGGTCAATTCTGGCAAACTGAACATACACCCATATAACCAGTGTCCCTCCCAAGAAACAAGACACACCAGTGCCCTGAGAAGCCCTCACTCACACTCCTTACCCATCAATGGTTCTCCCATCTCCCAGTAGCTATCTGCCTAACTTCTAGCAGCATAGACTTTTTCTTGTCTGTTTCTGCGTTTCATTTACATGAAATCAAACAGTACATGTGCTTAAGTGTTTAGCTTATTTCTCTTGCCATTTTTTGTAAGTTATCTTATTGATACATGTAGTTAAAAATGTTTCTTTTTTTTAAGATTTTATTTATTTATTCATAAGAGACAGGGAAAAAGAGGGAGAAGAAGTCTCCCTAAGGAGCAGGGAGCCTGATATGGGGCTTGATCCCAGGACCCCAGGATCATGACCTGAACCGAAAGCAGATGCCAAATCTACTGAGCCATCCAGGCACCCAAAATTGTTTCTTCTTACTGCTGTGTAGTATTACACTGTAGGGGCCTAGCACATTTTATCCATTTCCGTTGATGGATATCTGGGCAGTTTTCTTGTTGATGCTTCTACAGATAGTGCTCGCTCCTGTGAACATTTTTCTGGATTTCCCTTGGTGAGCAATTTGTATACATCTCTCTTGTATCTATATACATAGGAGATCATCAACATATTTTATGTTTTCAATTTTTTTTTAAGATTTTTATTTATTTATACAACAGACAGAGATCACAAGTAGGCAGAGAAGCAGGCCGAGAGAGAGGAAGGGAAGCAGGCTCCGTACAGAGCAGAGAGCCCAAGGCGGCGCTAGATCCCAGAACCCTGGGATCATGGCCTGAGCTGAAGGCAGAGGCTTTAACCCACTGAGCCAACCAGGCGCCCCTTTATGTTTTCAATTTTATTGATGAAACACTTACATCACTGAGAATGTCTGATCCACATAAATCAACCAGAGTGACTCTGTTGAGTTGATATAATTTTTTTTTCCCTAAATCATAGAAACTCAGCATTTTAGTTAGCCAGGCTTCCCTCTTGGTTTCAGTCAAGCACATTTCATTTCCACCCTGTGCACCGTCCACCTCTTGCCCGGTAGACCTACTCGTGCTCACTGTACTCATGCTTACTCCTCCCTCTTTGCTTGTACTTCTTAGTCATCATACTTCTAGTGATAAGTAACAACAGCAACTGTGTATTGAGCACTAACCGTGTGAAAAAAGTTATATTTTTTACTTTATTTTATTTGACCCTCACATTATTTTCATGTTATGCAAATATTAGTGTCCCAATTGATCAGTAACTTTAAAATTATGATTATTATGATACAAATCTACAAAACAAGGACCGAGAACGATGTAGTTAACCTTCATGGACTCAACCCTCAGATTTAATTTATGTAGAAAGTCTGACATTTTTGCTTCAATTTTTTCCTGTCCCCAAGCTTTAGAATGAGACAACTTGCTCAAGTCACGCTACCATTAAGGGAAAGAGCTGATATTAGAGCCCAGAAGATATAAGACTCTTCATTAGTGTCCCTGTAAACTCTATCCTCCCGCTCATACTTGGTATTATTTCCAGGTCATACCTCCTTCAGATGGCTCTTCCTTGAATGACTCCATCCTGTTTTAGCTTTACTTTTTCCAAGAATACCAGCCGGTGTTTATTCATTTAGCCAACAAATATTTACAAACTTTTTTAGGTACCAGGAATGCTAGTTAGAATCTTTCCATGTCTCTTGTAATTCTTACTACAGCCTGTGGGGGAGCTACTTACTACAGCCTGTGGGGAGTTCAGCTGACCCAAGGGGAAACCACAGTTTAGAGCCTACATCCCTTTTTAGTGCTCTAGATCTATGAGTCCCCCAAGCCAGCACCCATCTCAAGTGCATCTGCTTCTAAAACCAATGCTTTTTTTTTTTTTAAGATTTTATTTATTTATTTGGCACAGAGACAGATCACAAGTAGGCAGAGAGGAAGGCAGAGAGAGAGGGGGAAGCAGGCTCCCTGCTGAGCAGAGAGCCGGATGCGGGTTCCATCCCAGGACCCTGGGATCATGACCTGAGCTGAAGGCAGAGGCTTTAACCCACTGAGCCACCCAGGCACCTCTATTATTTTATTTTATTTTTTTTAAAGAAGGTGGGATTTAGAGAGAAGAGTGTTGACGCCCTTTTGTCAGGAACAAGTCTCCTCTGGCCATAATTCTTGCTGCAGTAGCTTGGGGAAGTTCTATTTGGGAGGCTTCTGTTACACCTAAGCAAGATTTTTATTTATTTATTTGACAGACATAGATCACAAGTAGGCAGAGAGGCAGGCAGAGAGAGAGGAAAGCAGGTTCCCTGCTGGGCAGAGAGCCCGATATGGGGCTCGATCCCAGGACCCTGGGATCATGACCTGAGCTGAAGGCAGAGGCTTTAACCCACTGAGCCACCCAGGTGTCCCAACAACTCACTCTTTAAAACAAATACAGTGTTTGGCACTATAATATAGTAAGCCTTTAATAAATATCAACTCGCTTACCTTTTATTTTCATCTTTGGTGATATAAATATGTCCTCTTTATTAACAGAGATTTTGCTGGAAGCTAAAAGCTGTTCACTGTTGAGTGAAACATTTTAGGGGCAGGAGATGTTTGTCAAAAGCTTGATTCTGAAGCTGTTTGTGATATGAGTCAGTGGAAATTTTAATTGACACTATTAAATAATTCCTTGCTAGTTTGTATAATTGAAGAAAATTTAAAAGTGTTCTTTTATCTTTTTCTGTGCTATTTTTTCACCGGTTTATGTCAGGATGGCTAGGATTATCTGCCCAAATGTTTTTGTTTCTATTTTTTTAAAGGGAGTCCTCTCTCGCATTAAACCAGCGGTTGCTTGATATCCCAAGTGTGCATTCAATTCTTATACAAGCCCTGCTATATAGTCCTCCATATGAAAGGCTGACATAAATTTGACATACTTTCACGAAATGTGAAATGGTGGAGACTTCCAATCCTAAATTATTCTCTAAATGTTCATTTATATTAAAAGCCTCGGTCGGCACATGTACTCCAAATGTTAATATCCTAGGAGATTACTTACAATGGCCATTTGGACATAGCTGGAAAGGAGGCGATGAAAAATTTATCAGCTTTGGAATGGGGCTTGAGAAGTCATCTTGGCAGAAGTGGCCCTAAATTGTTCCAGGCAGATGGGTATCACTCTTCCTGTTTTCAAAGGTGCTTGAAGAAGAAAGATTATATGACCCATTGCTGTCTTACCATAGTATTGAATGACCAGCTGTGAGGGCCTCCTTCCCTCCAGGTGCTACCATGACAGCCTCCCTCCTAACATTGGGTTCTTAGTCGAGAACAGCTCACCTTTATAATCACTTCTTGCATTTATTTATTTTTAAAGATTTTGTTTGTTCATTTACTTGGCACAAGTACATGTGTGCAACAGAGAGAGAGAGAGCATGAGCTCCAGTGAGGGAAGGAGCAGAGGGAGAGAGAATCACAAGCTGACTCCAACTTGAGCATGGAGTCTGTTGTGGGCTGTCTCATCACCCTGAGATCATGACCTGAGCTGAGATCAAGAGTTGGACACTTAACTGACTGAGCCTCCCAGGTGCACCACAATTATTTTTTAATTGTCCCTTGATCCTTCATTTTCCTGACCTAAACAGTTCTTAAACATTCGGCTTAACCATTGAGTGACATTTTTAAAGAAACTTTATTTATTGGGGCGCCTGGGTGGCTCAGTGGGTTAAAGTCTCTGCCTTTGGCTCAGGTCATGATCCTAGGGTCCTAGGATCGAGCCCCGCATCGGGCTCTCTGCTCAGCAGGGAGCCTGCTTCCCCTCTCTCTGCCTACCTCTCTGCCTGTTTGTGATCTCTCTCTGTCAAATAAGTAAAATCTTTTAAAAAAAAGAGAGAGAGAGAGATTTTATTTATTTATTTGAGAGAGAGAAAGCAAGAGCAGGGGGAGGGATGACAGGAGAAGCAGACTTCCTTGTTCATCGGGGAGCCGAACATGGGGCTCGATCCCAGGACCCTGGGATCATGACCTGAGATGAAGGCACAGGCTTCACCACCAGAGCCACGCAGGTGCCCCTGGGTGACTTTTTAATTTTTTTAAAGCAATCAGATGTTTTATAGATTTTATTCCGAGTTTAGAATTGCCCTTTTCCTTCCTTTCCTTCTGCCCATCCTTTCTCCCTTTCTGTCCGCTCTCTCTCTTACTGTCTTCCTGCCATTTATTCTGTCATTCAGTAAACGCTTTCCCAATACCTAGCCACACCAGCCGCTCTGCTGGGTATTGGGAATGCAGTGGGGGAACAGGGTCCATGTGGTACCTTGTCCCACGGAGCTCGCAAAGGCAGCTCTGTCCCTCACTTAGGATAGCGGGCAGTCATCGCCTGTGTGCCAGGGTCAGAGGCCAGCCTTCCACAAAATCATCATCAAACAAATAGAGGAGAAAGTGATGAGTCTGTCTAGGTCCTTAGTTGTGTCGCGACATTGATCTTCACGGTTGTGCCTTTGTTCAGTATCACTTCGCTGGGGGTCAGATAAAAACCAAAGGGAAATTCAGTTTAAGAATGCAGGAGAACTCCATGGGGGCAATCTTGGCAATCTTGGAAGAGGTTCAAGAGCCAGCACATCCTCCCCCCGCCAAAAAAGTGCATCACCAAAGGAAGAACAGTCATTTAAAACGATTGCATCCTGGGACCCAGAGGGAAGCATGCCGTGTCTTCCAGAAAGGATTGGGGGAGGGTGACAGTAACTCGTAAATCAGCAGTTATATTTAGGGATTAAGCTGGAAGGGGGAATATTTGACATTATCAGTGCCAGTGTTTCTTTAAATTTCTGCATAGTTTTCTTCTGCATACACAAGGTCTCAGATAGACCTTCCTGGATGGGCTAGAATGCGGGGAAAGCAGTGGAGAGGATTATGGGAAATCAGCCTTCACCAAAGGACACAGAGCTCCCCCACCTCCACGGCTACTGTGGCTACCACCGCCACAAGCTTAACCCCAATCGATTCACAAGCTAGTGATGGGACAATGGTGGCAAAGACACATTGTCTCGTGGAATCATCACAACCTACCAATGGGGTAGGCCATTATTACATCCCTGTCTCACAGATGGAGAAGTGAAGGCATGGAAAACATGCGATTTTCATTAGGTTGACAGGTTGTAAGTGGTGCAGTTATGACAACCCAGGTCTGTGTGACCACAGGGGACACCGTCATAACCACAGGCTGCGGTTCCCCTCTGCAGCCCAGTTTCACTTGAGAACCTTCACTCAGGTACCCTCCATTTCAAGCCGATCTTCACTTGGGCTTTGCTGTTTTCCCCCCAGTCTCATGGATACACAGCTGGCGACTGCAGACAGGAAAAGAGATTTACTAATAAAAGGCTTCAAAATAGTGCTTACTTACAGTATAGAGACCATTCAAGATTAAAATCCAGATTTTCAAAGAATGGGGATTCATTTTGCAGCTGCAACTGCTCTCCATTAACTGATTAACTGCTCTCACTACTGACTATTTACCCTATTTTAAGGTTGCAGAAATACCCAGTTAATCCTGCAGTTACCAAAGCTGCAGTTACCAAGCTCAAAGTCATGCCCATGGACGTAATAAACGGTTCCGTTCTTTTATCGGTGGGTTTAGTTTCTCAGTGGCTGGTAATTTTGAACTTGCAATGTGTGCTTCATTGAAATTAAATATTCATTATGATCTTTTGAAGTTTACATTGGAAAGTACTTCAAAAACGAGCAGTCCATCAAATTGTAATGTATCGCTTCTCTTTTAAAAAATCTGATCGTGGTAATCCTTTGTGAATTTTGCTCTTTACAATTCTTTCATCAATGCATATGTTAGCAACTCACATGGGACGGCTCAAAAAATGCCTCCTCATAAAAGCTGTGGAAGAAAGTCAGTCATAAATCATACCCTTTAAATACGAGGGGAGTGTCTTGCTGTCGATTGTAGAGTTTCTCAAGAACAGATGATCGTGAAATGAAGGGTTTAATACTTCCACGAACAGAGCTCGTTCTTTATTGGTTTGTTTGCTGCTGATTGAACCCCTTCTTTGAAGGATGCCATTTCAGACTTACATTCCGTATTTTTCAATAACCTTGTAAAATTACCAGGAAGAACATCCAAAGAGAATTCTTAGCCTCACTTCCTGTACGAGTGTATGTGTGTGTGTGTGTGTGTGTGTGTGTGTGAGAGAGAGAGAGAGGGAGGGTGGGTTGGGAGGCCCTCAGACTATGCATTCATATTTAATTGCATTGCGTAGTTCATCTCGTGGCGCTTGGACTTGACTGATGGCTAACAGTAAACATGTATAATTATTCTTTCATGCACTTGGCCATTGGCAAGGGATTCTCATGGCAGTAATTTAACTGCTGAGGTTGCAAGTCGAGATTCCTCAATTTTATTGGGATGCTGAACCTTGCAAGCTTATGGTTGATAATGTTATTAACACTCTCCGCATTTCCTCCGTAGTAGAGGGGAAAATTGGAGGTACAGCACTTTTTGACAATAGTCCATGTGTGGGTAGCACACGGGACCCTGGCAGGCCCCCGCAGGTCCCTGCCACCCTAGGGATCTCGGCTGGGCATTTTGTTGCTTTGGGAATACTTCAGTCTTTCACTTGGCAAAAATGCATGCCCAGAATCATTCTGTGTGTTGACTCTTGGCTTTTTTGGCTTTTGTCTTTTGGTTCCTAGACCTCTTTTGGCATTAATTTTGGTTCACCTTCTTAGGAAAATGTTCAGAATTGCAGAAAACTGAAAAAAAGAGCTCAATGACTTTTATATACATTAACTATTAGTGTTCTTTCAGATTGAGTTTTCCTATGTCCAGGTAAATAGAGGGAAATTTTAATTTATCTGTTTATGTTTATTTTTCCTGAATCATTTGAAAGTAAGTTGATAAGTTGCAGACATCTTGATAGGTTTTCTTTTTCTTTTCTTTTTTTTTTTTTGAAATCAGAATCCAGTTAAATCTCATCCATTGCATTTGGTTGTTATATCTCTTTAGCTTTTTTTTTTTTTTTTAAGATTTTATTTACTTATTTGAGAGACAGAGCACAAACAAGAAGCAGGGGCAGAGGGAGAAGCAGACTCCCCACTAAGCAGCAAGCCTAGTGCAGGGCTCGATTTCAGTACCCTGAGATCATGACCTGAGCCGAAGGCAGGCAAGTAACCTATTGAACCTGAGGTGCCCCATCTCTTTAGCTTCCGTCTAAAGGTTTCTTCCCACAAACCCTCCCAGGCTCTAATTTTTTTGTTATTTGTGAACAAATAGGCCAATAGACAATCTGTTGATCTGAATTTGTCTAATTTTCCCCTCATTAGATTCAGGTGCAACTAGGGGTTCTCAAATTTTAGCATGCTCTTGCATCATCGGGAGGCTTTCTCAACCTAGATTGCCTGCCCTGCCCCAGGCTTCCTGATTCGATAGGTCTATGTTGGGGTCCACTCACTCATTTCTAACAAGGTCCCAGGAGATGCTGGTACTGCTGGTCTGAGGATCACACTTTGAAAACCACAGGGTTAAGCATTTTTTACATCACCGACGTACATTTCTTGCAACATAGGGCAAAAGGTGAAGACCAGTTCCACTACTGATGATAAACTTGATCATTTGCTTAAGGTACCGACTGCTCGATCTCTCCAGTGTAAAAGATCGTTTTTCTCCTTTGTAATTAATAAGTTATCTATGGAATGATGCTTTGTAATTAATAAGTAATCTATAAGGAGAAGACTGTGAATTTCTATTCCTTAGCAACCTGCTTTTAGCACCCAGTGATAATCCTAGCCTGAATCAATTGTCAATTTTCTTTCTTCCTCCTCCTCTCTCCCTGTCCAGACACCCCTACACTCTCCCTCACGTCCTGTCTCTCTCGCTGTCTCTTTCTTTCCCCTCCCTGCACACCTACTACACGTACAATTTCTCTCTCTCGCTCGCTGTCTCCCTGCCCTCTCTCCCCCTCTCCCTCCTTTCTTCCTCCCACCTACCCTGTTTCTGAGTTTCACTTTGGATCAAGATTTTTAAAATTTTGTTATTTTTTAGGGATCTTAAAATTTTCCACATTTATCCAGTAACAGCCCCTTCTGGGTCCTTTTGAAACGATGCCATTACTCTCAGGCATTGCCTTGTTTTCTGGCAAAAGATGTTCAGCTCTCACCTTGCATTTTTCCTGCTCTAGGCCCAGAACCTGCCATTTCTTTAAGGAGAACTGACTCCTTTTAGTAGGGAATATCATTTAGAAGCCAGCATCTGCGTGCTGGGGGGTTCTAATTGTACTGGAGTGTCACTCGTGTCAGAGAACAAACCTGAGACTTCATCCCTTCGGAAGTGATGAGATCACACTGATATCTTCAGTTCAAATGCAGCATCAAATGCACCTTCCTCTGGTGCCCACTGGTCTCCACACTCATTTGCAGTGAAAACTCTGATGCTCTAAAATAATTTTTTTCTTAAAACTTTAAAGTATATACATACCCATTTGCTCTAGTGCACACAGAATAGATTCAGAATCGCAACAGCGGTCCTTCAACCAACAATAATAGAACTACTAAGAAAACGAGATTTCCTTATAATTTTGTGTCAGAATTTACTACAGGGTCTAGTATTGAGTGTGGTAAATAGTCTGAGTTCTGTGCTTCAAAGGGTCTTAAATTATTTTTTATTTGTGTTTGTTATCAATTTGATAGACAGTTTATTGTAGTTGTTCCTGTTTTTATTCCATTTTAGGGTTTTTTCCCAATTATTTTTATTTCATTTTATGTTTGAATATGTGAAATATTTACTTGGCTGAAGTAAAAAAATTACATAAAAATAAAAATTGAGATCTTTTAATCCTATTTGTGTTTATTAGTCTCAGGTTTATTTTTTTTTCCTATGTTTCTTTTGACAAGAATAAGTGCATGGACATTCCCCCCCCCCCCTTTTTTTTTTAAAGATTTTATTTATTTATTTGACAGACAGAGATCACAAATAGGCAGAGAGGCAGGCAGAGAGAGAGAGGAGGAAGCAGGCTCCCCACAGAGCAGAGCCCAATGCGGGGCTCGATCCCAGGATCCTCAGATCATGACCTGAGCTGAAGGCAGAGGCTTAACCCACTGAGCCAGCCAGGTGCTCCAGGGCATGTGTCTTGATGAGCACAGGATGATGTATGGAGCTGCTGAATTAACTATATTGTATGCCGGAAACTAGTACTGTATTGTATGTTAACTATATTGGAATTTAAAATTTAATTTAATATAATTTAATTTTTAAAAATGTGTGAACATATTTTTACAACTACCGCATTGTCTAATGTGGAGACTTCATCTCAAAACACGTATTCCATGATAGCACTTGTACTATATGAACTCACAAGCATTATCTCACTTAATGCTAACAACCATCCTGTCCCGTGCCACACATCTCTCACATCATAGCTTTATAGTTTTAATGAGCTTCCTGGCTGTAAATCAGTTGCTATGACTGTACACCTTATATTACATTTTAGTGGATCACCGTACATGTCTATGCTACTAAGTGTCTTAGTTATTGTTTTAATGTTTTGAGGACAATGATTTTTAAAATGTAACCAAAGAAGAGACAATGAGGAGATCATGAGGAGCATGGGGAGAGATGAGTGAGGTGATAGATAAAGAAAGACTGACTCTAAGTTGGTGATTGTTGAAGCTCTGTGAAGGAGAGAAGCTTTGGGGCTCATTATACTGTTCTATCTACTTCTATATACTTTTTAAGTTTTCCAATATGAAAAGTCAAAAAAGGGGGGGGGAGAGAAAAAGAAAACCTATCTCTTTTCATTTCAGTTTTCTGCCCAAGATTTATTGCAGTAAGGGAATATAAGTGTTTTTAATCATTGGAAAACAAAACAAAAACAAAAACACGGCAGATGAGCAGTTCTTCTCATGACTGACAACTTTTCCGGTCATCAGAATGAGCCACAACTTTCTAACACGTAGCCCTTCTTCTGCGACAGAGTCCCCAAACTTTACCATACACAGGAATCACCTATAGAGCTTGTTAAAATGTCCCCAGGTCCCAATACCAGCAATTATCATTTAGAACATTTTGGTAGAATAAGGAAATCTGCATTTTAAGCAAATACCCCTGGTGTTTCTGATTTCGGTGATAAATAGGCCTCAATTTTGATATACACTCTTCTATAGATTTATAGTGAGGGCCCTTTCACATGTCAAGCAGTATGATAGATACAAAGACGAATGTGATGTTCATACATTATGCTGTATTTCCTAAAGAGACTTGCCAACTGGTAGAGAAGAATGACATGCATAAAGCATTATAACAGGTGTATAAAGACTTAGGCTGAGTCCATGTTATCCTACCAGCTCTCAGTAAGGAGTGAAGATCAGATTTCTTGTTGGGTTGAGCAGAAGATAACAGGAGCTCTGAAAATATAGAGGAATATATCATTGTTTGCTTTTCTAAAGAATCATGTTTCAAGCTGGTCTCGTCAAATGGTGAAAACGGTTTATTTTTTGCATGACATCTCTGATAAGTTCCAGGGGTTTTGGTTTTTTTTTTTTTTTTTAAGATTTTATTTATTTATTTGACAGAGATCACAAGTAGGCAGAGAGGCAGGAGGAAGGAGGAAGCAGGCTCCCCACTGAGCACAGAGCCCGATGCAGAACTTGATCCCAGGACACTGGGATCATGACCTGAGCTGAAGGAAGAGGCTTTAACCATTGAGCCACCCAGGTGCCCCAAGGGTTTTCGGTTATTGATTAAAGAGGAACCAGCTAGGCTATCATTGAAAATAGAAGGAGAGATTAAAAGCTTCCAGGACAAACAACAACTGAAAGAATTTGCAAATACCAAACCAGCTCTACAGGAAATATTGAAAGGGGTCCTCTAAGCAAAGAGAGAGCCTACAAGTGGTAGATCAGAAAGGAACAGAGACCATAGACAGTAACAGTCACCTTACAGGCAATACAATGGCACTAAATTCATATCTCTCAATAGTTACCCTGAATGTGAATGGGCTAAATGCCCCTGTCAAAAGACACAGGGTATCAGAATGGATAAAAAAACAAAACCCATCTATATGTTGCCTCCAAGAAACACATTTTAAGCCCGAAGACACCTCCAGATTTAAAGTGAGGGGGTGGAAAAGAATTTACCATGCTAATGGACATCAGAAGAAAGCAGGAGTGGCAATCCTTATATCAGATCAATTAGATTTTAAGCCAAAGACTATAATAAGAGATGAGGAAGGACACTATATCATACTCAAAGGGTCTGTCCAACAAGAAGATTTAACAATTTTAAATATCTATGCCCCCAATGTGGGAGCAGCCAACTATATAAACCAATTAATAACAAAATCAAAGAAACACATCAACAATAATACAATAATAGTAGGGGACTTTAACACTCCCCTCACTGAAATGGACAGGTCATCCAAGCAAAAGATCAGCAAGGAAATAAAGGCCTTAAATGACACACTGGACCAGATGGACATCACAGATATATTCAGAATATTTCATCCCAAAGCAACAGAATACACATTCTTCTCTAGTGCACATGGAACATTCTCCAGAATAGATCACATCCTCGGTCCTAAATCAGGACTCAACCGGTATCAAAAGATTGGGATCATTCCCTGCATATTTTCAGACCACAATGCTCTAAAGCTAGAACTCAACCACAAAAGGAAGTTTGGAAAGAACCCAAATACATGGAGACTAAACAGTATCCTTCTAAAGAATGAATGGGTCAACCGGGAAATTAAAGAAGAATTGAAAAAAATCATGGAAACAAATGATAATGAAAATACAACGGTTCAAAATATGTGGGACACAACAAAGGCAGTCCTGAGAGGAAAATATATAGCGGTACAAGCCTTTCTCAAGAAACAAGAAAGGTCTCAGGTACACAACCTAACCCTACACCTAAAGGAGCTGGAGAAAGAACAAGAAAGAAACCCTAAGCCCAGCAGGAGAAGAGAAATCATAAAGATCAGAGCAGAAATCAATGAAATAGAAACCAAAAAAACAATAGAACAAATCAACGAAACTAGGAGCTGGTTCTTTGAAAGAATTAATAAAATTGATAAACCCCTGGCCCGACTTATCAAAAAGAAAAGAGAAAGGACCCAAATAAATAAAATCATGAATGAAAGAGGAGAGATCACAACTAACACCAAAGAAATACAAACTATTATAAGAACATACTATGAGCAACTCTACGGCAATAAATTTGACAATCTGGAAGAAATGGATGCATTCCTAGAAACATAAAAACTACCACAACTGAACCAGGAAGAAATAGAAAGCCTGAACAGACCCATAACCAGTAAGGAGATTGAAACAGTCATTAAAAATCTCCAAACAAACAAAAGCCCAGGGCCAGACGGCTTCCCGGGGGAATTCTACCAAACATTTAAAGAAGAACTAATTCCTATTCTCCTGAAACTGTTCCAAAAAATAGAAATGGAAGGAAAGCTTCCAAACTCATTTTATGAGGCCAGCATCACCTTGATCCCAAAACCAGACAAGGATCCCACCAAAAAAGAGAGCTACAGACCGATATCCTTGATGAACACAGATGCGAAAATACTCAACAAAATACTAGCCAATAGGATTCAACAGTACATTAAAAAGATTATTCACCACGACCAAGTGGGATTTATTCCAGGGCTGCAAGGTTGGTTCAACATCCGCAAATCAGTCAATGTGATACAACACATCAATAAAAGAAAGAACAAGAACCATATGATACTCTCAATAGATGCTGAAAAAGCATTTGACAAAGTACAACATCCCTTCCTGATCAAAACTCTTCAAAGTGTAGGGATAGAGGGCACATACCTCAATATCATCAAAGCCATCTATGAAAAACCCACCGCAAATATCATTCTCAATGGAGAAAAACTGAAAGCTTTTCCGCTAAGGTCAGGAACACGGCAGGGATGTCCATTATCACCACTGCTATTCAACATCGTACTAGAGGTCCTAGCCTCAGCAATCAGACAACAAAAGGAAATTAAAGGCATCCAAATCGGCAAAGAAGAAGTCAAATTATCACTCTTCGCAGATGATATGATACTATATGTGGAAAACCCAAAAGACTCCACTCCAAAACTGCTAGAACTTATACAGGAATTCAGTAAAGTGTCAGGATATAAAATCAATGCACAGAAATCAGTTGCATTTCTCTACACCAACAGCAAGACAGAAGAAAGAGATATTAAGGAGTCAATCCCATTTACAATTGCATCCAAAACCATAAGATACCTAGGAATAAACCTAACCAAAGAGGCACAGAATCTATACTCAGAAAACTATAAAGTACTCATGAAAGAAATTGAGGAAGACACAAAGAAATGGAAAAATGTTCCATGCTCCTGGATTGGAAGAATAAATATTGTGAGGGACGCCTGGGTGGCTCAGTTGGTTAAGCAGCTGCCTTCGGCTCAGGTCATGATCCCAGCGTCCTGGGATCGAGTCCCGCATCGGGCTCCTTGCTCTGCAGGGAGCCTGCTTCTCCCTCTGCCTCTGCCTTCCACTCTGTCTGCCTGTGCTCGCTCTCACTCTCTCTCTCTCTGACAAATAAATAAATAAAATCTTTAAAAAAAAAAAAAAAAAAAAAAAAAAAAAAAAAAAAGAATAAATATTGTGAAAATGTCTATGCTACCTAAAGCAATCTACACATTTAATGCAATTCCTATCAAAGTACCATCCATCTTTTTCAAAGAAATGGAACAAATAATTCTAAAATTTATATGGAACCAGAAAAGACCTCGAATAGCCAAAGGGATATTGAAAAAGAAAGCCAACGTTGGTGGCATCACAATTCCGGACTTCAAGCTCTATTACAAAGCTGTCATCATCAAGACAGCATGGTACTGGCACAAAAACAGACACATAGATCAATGGAACAGAATAGAGAGCCCAGAAATAGACCCTCAAATCTATGGTCAACTAATCTTCGACAAAGCAGGAAAGAATGTCCAATGGAAAAAAGACAGCCTTTTCAATAAATGGTGCTGGGAAAATTGGACAGCCACATGCAGAAAAATGAAATTGGACCATTTCCTTACACCACACACAAAAATAGACTCAAAATGGATGAAGGACCTCAATGTACGAAAGGAATCCATCAAAATCCTTGAGGAGAACACGGGCAGCAACCTCTTCGACCTCTGCCGCAGCAACATCTTCCTAGGAACAACGCAAAAGGCAAGGGAAGCAAGGGAAAAAATGAACTACTGGGATTTCATCAAGATCAAAAGCTTTTGCACAGCAAAGGAAACAGTTAACAAAATCAAAAGACAACTGACAGAATGGGAGAAGATATTTGCAAACGACATATCAGATAAAGGACTAGTGTCCAGAATCTATAAAGAACTTAGCAAACTCAACACCCAAAGAACAAATAATCCAATCAAGAAATGGGCAGAGGACATGAACAGCCATTTCTGCAAAGAAGACATCCAGATGGCGAACAGACACATGAAAAAGTGCTCCATATCACTCGGCATCAGGGAAATACAAATCAAAACCACAATGAGATATCACCTCACACCAGTCAGAATGGCTAAAATCAACAAGTCAGGAAATGACAGATGCTGGCGAGGATGCGGAGAAAGGGGAACCCTCCTACACTGTTGGTGGGAATGCAAGCTGGTGCAGCCACTCTGGAAAACAGCATGGAGGTTCCTCAAAATGTTGAAAATAGAACTGCCCTATGACCCAGCAATTGCACTATTGGGTATTTACCCTAAAGATACAAATGTAGTGATCCAAAGGGACACATGCACCCGAATGTTTATAGCAGCAATGTCCACAATAGCCAAACTATGGAAAGAACCTAGATGTCCATCAACAGATGAATGGATCAAGAAGATGTGGTATATATACACAATGGAATACTATGCAGCCATCAAAAGAAATGAAATCTTGCCATTTGCAACAACATGGATGGAACTAGAGCGTATCATGCTTAGCGAAATAAGTCAAGCAGAGAAAGACAACTATCATATGATCTCCCTGAAATGAGGAAGTGGTGATGCAACATGGAGGCTTAAGTGGGTAGAAGAAGAATAAATGAAACAAGATGGGATTGGGAGGGAGACAAACCATAAGTGACTCTTAATCTCACAAAACAAACTGAGGGTTGCCGGGGGGAGGGGGTTTGGGAGAAGGGGGTGGGATTATGGACATTGGGGAGGGTATGTGATTTGGTGAGTGCTGTGAAGTGTGTAAACCTGGTGATTCACAGACCTGTACCCCTGGGGATAAAAATATATGTTTATAAAAAATAAAAAATTAAAAAAAAAAAAGTACTTATCACATAGGGTTGTGATAAGGATTAAATGCATTAACCTATGGAAAACAACTAGAACATAGTGATAGCTGTCTATCAGTTAAACAAATGGGACAGACCTATACCATTAGGGCTTACTGTAACAATTTGGGTATTTTTTTTTTCCAATGACACTCTTTACTGAATAACCTAATCCTTCTAAAGAGCATCAAAGTCTAATAGAAACCTTAACTCTTTGAAATCTTGACTATAGCAATTTGCCTTTTAAGTATTTAACTTCAGAACAAATGTAAAATATTCCCAAATTTCCCAAAGGGAACAAAACAAAAGACTGCTTTCCCCTTGTTATCAGTGGCTACATGAAGTAAGCAGAGAGGTAGAAGGAATTTCTGTCAGCCCTCAGAGGAACAGCTACCATTGCTATGGCAGATCTGCAGACACAGACATACGACGTTCAGTACATGGCCTTTCACCCCCCCTCTAAGCAAACATGCTCAGTTTGTTTTGTTTTAATTCAGGTATAATTTACATACAATAAAATACAAGATCTTAAGTGATTCATTGATGAGTTTTGATAATCATATATATCATGTTGGAGAGTCTTGACTCAAGTGCTGCAACAATCCCATCTCAAACATAGAATGCTGACTGCAAGAAAGAAAATAATAAATGGTAATTAAGTTCTAAAGCCTGTCCACAGAAGTCAATTTCACCAATAACTGACACACTATAAAATGATGCAGCTAGTATATGAGCTAACTCAATTTTTACTGGTTGTTCTTAACATCCAATCCTGACTTAAAACACTAAAAGGATATTCTAAGTTACACCAAATTAACAAAATGCCTTTAGAAAAAAGCATGTGCGCTGAGATTTCCTATTTACCTTGTCTCAAAATTTTACTTGTACCCAAATTAATGTCATTTGCACTACAAATTTAACTAGAATTTTCAAATAGAGAATAACCAAAAATAGCTCCTTAAGCCTTATTTTATGTGTCCCTGAATATAGACAGTCTTATTTTAAGTACAATTATTAAAAATAAAGCACTTTTGAAGTTTCTTTGTAGTACTACTCAACATAATATATAGATATACTTATCCCCAAACAAGTTATAAACTAAAATACCAGTATACAGTACTAGTATTCAAACCAGTAACACCTTTTTTCTGCCACAATTATTTTAAGAAAAATTACTTCCACAGATCACATATAAGTTATTTTAAAAATTCTAGTTAACTGGAAGCGGTAACATACATGGAACGCAGATGGCAAATAGAAAGTGACATGTAGATTACAGAGGTAGTGATCAAAAAGCAGTAAGAGCAAACCTGAAGTTGCCTAGCTCACAAGAGGAACTGACGTTGAGCTGAATTGGCAGCAGGAATGAAGGAATAAAGTCAGACTAACAAGAGGAGACAAGAAGAATCGAAAGCTAGTTAGTAAATACCAAGACTGCACTATTTTCCAGGAATTTCTGGAGCTTTTCCCCTGCTTTCTGTCAGGGCTATCAACCAACAGATGCTTAAGGATCAGGTGAGGGGAAAAAAAATTCAGCCACTGATTCATAAGCTACATCAGGTCTACATTTTTTTTCCAACAAATTTTAACAAGTTTAAAATTAACAAAGAGTTTCCAGGTATGTCACAGTTATATCCATATTAGCAACTTCACTAATCAAATTATGCTTTAAACAACTGCCACTCATAGACTTATACGGGAGTCTCATTTAATGCAAGATTTTTTATTTCTGACTAGGTATTCTTTTTCTCTATTAAATGTGTAAAATGTTTATATCTGGTTTCTAAATTGAAGATTCATATTGGTAGGAAAGCAGAAAAAGGAGATGCTGATTTTTCCAGTTGATAAAGTGCTAATTGCATTATTTGAGAACAATTTGTCCTAACATATAAAGCATATAAACATTCCTGTACAGAGCAAATTAATGCTGCCTAAAATCTGATTTTATAAAGTGAAAAGGGTGCGTAAGCACCAAAGCCTAAACTACAGAAATATTAAAAATATTTCTCAAAAAATACAGAAAACTACAGAAATATGAAAAATATTGCTCCAAAAAAATTGGGGATTTTAAGCATAAAGTATAGTGGTCAGAAACAGCACAGGACACAGGAACATTTGTTTAAAAATTCCCAAGGTGCCAGGCCTGCACTAAAATACTTCATGCATAATGTCTTTTGTTTGTTTGTTTATTTATTTTTATTATGTTATGTTAGTCACCATACAGTAAACCATTCGTTTTTGATGTAGTGTTCCATGATTCATTGTGCATAGTGTCATTTACTAAATAGAAGACCAAAGTTCCATTCTCAGCTTTGCAACTGAAAAGCCTATGACTGCAGGTAAGTTACTAAGTCTCTGGGCCTCAAATATTTTTGTTTCTTTTTTCTGCAAAATGATGATCCTAACACCTGATGTAATTTCTTTATTGGTTGTTTCAAGGATCAAATGCGGTATCTGGAAATATCTTTAAAACTATAAACTGTAAAGGGCTATTAGAATTGTAATAAGAAGCTGTTATGATTTGAGGTTGCATGGACTAGAAATATCCTGTTATTTAATTTTAGTTTCAATGTCTCATTACAAGGCAACTCAATATGTTTTTATAAACAAATTATAAAAGAAAAGAATTCCAATATATTCACTTAAATCCACTTTAACATAAATTTTAGGTTCCTTTTAACACTTCTAAATTAGCTGCCCACAATGGCAAACCAGAAAGGAAAACTGACTGCCAAGTAATTTATGAGCTCTACTGGAGCTTTCTATTCCTCCAAACAATTAGGACCTCACAACTTCCTCTAAAATTGTTACATTATACCAACTTGCCTTGACTGAAGAGTTTATACACATTTTTGCTTTGAAAAGAAGTTTAGATGTCACTATGTGGAGTTCTTTTTGTTGCTGTTGTAGTTTCATTTGTTTTAAGCAGGCTCCATGCCCAGCACAGGGCTTGAACTCACAAACCGGAGTTTAGGGATCCCATGCTCTACCAACTGAGCCAGGCTTAGATCTTACTTTCTGAAGGAAAATACCACATTCTTCAAAGGTAACATCAAGAATTGCTAGTAATTCTTCTACTTAGTAGCAATACCATAAATTGGTTCATTTGGCACAAAAGCTGCAATCTGTAACAAAGAACTATGAAACTGTTTTACCTTTTATTCCAGAAACCCCACTCTAACAATGTGCACTAAGAAAACAATGTAAACTATGCAAAGATAGTCACAATATGCTGTTTTTAAAGGGAAAAAATGGAAATAATCCTAACACAGCACAGTAAGCAATGCCTGATATTTAGCCCAATGAAATGCTACCTATATAGCTTTAAAAATGACAAATACCCACTGACAGATAAAAATTAAGCTGTGAATACCTAAGAAGGTAATTATGAGCATAAACACATTAACAAAGAGGGAATGATAATTTCCAGTGACAAATACCTGACACAGAATCAACTTCTTCTATTGTTTAAATTGAAGATTACAGTTTTAAACAAATACTTTTTAAAGGAACAATCAAGGCCCTCTGAACTTTATTTAAATGTAAGCAAACCAGAACCACAGAAAAATATCTAATCAAGTCACTGATAATGCTAGCAATGCTCTAAAACCTAAAGTACAATTTTTGTGTGTATTAAGGGATTATTCCTCTCAACAAATTTAATCAATTTTTCTTCAGAGCTGTTATGAAACAATGTATCTACAAGTGTTCAAACCTACATCTGTGAATCTCTAAAATTTAAGTTGCCCAACTAACTGGTTTTAACGAGCGTAAGAAACAATTACCTCCTTCCTAGCTCTCTGGATGAATACGATAAGGCAGATTTCCTGTTTCAGAACTCTGCTGCTGTTAAAATACACACACGTAAACCCCGCCCCCTCCCTGCCATGGTTCTGCTCCCACTAACAAACATCCAAGATTGACTACCAATGACAAATCAAATAAAATATGGTTATAACTTACAGAACAACTTTCAGAAAGATCATCAGTCCAATATGCATTAGATATACTTGTCAGTATTATATACCTGAACTATAAGCCAAACGCTAACCTAATTTTCTACAGCAAAATCATAATAAAGTATATGAAAAATTAAAAAACTTAAAATTATGACATCAATCCAGCATTATTGTAAAGTACATAAGAGTGTATCTTTTACGCTCTAATCTTTATATTCAGTGTTAGGTTTATGGTACTTCTGTAGTTCATTTCATTATAAAAGCCATGCTTTTTATCATTTAATTTACCAGAGATAACTATCTAAAACACTAGGTTTGGGCTGCTCTTTAAGGTCACTAACTTTCACAAAAAGAAAGACATTCCAACAGGTAAGACAAAAAAGATGATAAGGGATGTATCAATAGTTTGAGAACAAAGGCCTAATATTTAGTGCAAATTTACTCAATACTAGTAAACTACATTAAAAAAAAAAAACACAACAGATTCCAACATTTCTAACTCTATTGATCTTTTAGATGCAGCTGTGCACAAATTTCCTAATGTTTGAAACTACTACACATACATAATACGAAGGAAAAAAGCTCAATACAAAACGTATCGCCAGCAAGTGGGTTTTCATTTTCCTACTAATTAAGCTAAAACTGTAAAATTTCTAAATTTACTTCTATCAAATTTACCTTTCAATGAAACCACTGCTAATTTGAACCATTTTAATGGAAGAAAGCTCCAAACAAGTGTGTGCTAGGCTGCTTCATTTTATATTTGGCTTTAATATAACAGCCCTAAATCTCTTTATTTTATATCTAAGCCAGGACATCATCTAGAAATGACTTGCTTTTTTTTTTTTTCCAAGTGGCAAAAATAGTTTTGCCTAACTGCTGTATTTTAATCCTGGAAGGGTTTATACTAATATAAACTAGAAATACAAGTCTACTTTAAAATATTAAGGCACAGATATTGGCATTTATTACTACATTAATAAGAATCATATTACTGATTTTATGAAAACTGCCTTGGTTCTAATACTGAAAAACATGATTTATATTCTCACTGAGGATATTTTTATCATTATATCAACTTTATAATCACTTGAATAAGTGGATCATCAAAAAAAAACCTCTGAAATTACATATACTAAAATACTAGCCAAAATTCATATTTTAAATTTTAGTAATATGCAGATTTAAATATACTAAAAAATATGAGAGCAAGTCTACATTGCTTGGTTTGAAAAGGCAGTACTTTTAGTTTTAGTCAGCTACCCATAAATGCTTGTTCCTAAAGCAAGTATCATTTTAGTATAAATCCAATTATCACAATTGGGGGAAAAAAGCACAATTACTAATCAATTAGTTGTGGAATCTTCATATGCAAAGGAGAATATACAGAAAAACTTCGAAAATTATTAAGCTGAAACATGAAAGATAAAAAGGGAGATAACTCTGTCAACCAAAAAGCTGTTAAAAAACATAAAAAGGTCAAAATACAGAAAAACAGAAATACCAACAGTTAGATGGGAGGGACAGAAATGAAAACAAGGGAAAGGAGCTCTTAACACCTCACACCCTTTAAATACTATTAGGCAAACAAAACAGGTAAAGACTGAATATTTGGATAAAAATCTCACCTACATACATGCTCCCTCACTTAATATAAGAGACAGAATTTACACACATATTATCTGTTTATACAAAAGGGCACCATTCTCTTCATGACCTACCACTCAGACCCGAACAAATTCTATAAAGTGATGCTTGTCAAACAATCTACTTTCATCAGACATGAGTTTTAAATTGGCAAGATGATTCTTACACAAAAAATAGAGGCCCTAAACACAAAGTTAGATCCTATCTACACTGAAATAGTATGCCTGATCATATTAATCATTTGGCATAACAAACTTCTCAGTAAAAATATCAATAAATAAAGTAGATTAAAACTAATCAGACCCTATTAAGCCCAATATGCAATTTTAAAGACATCTATCCAACCTGGCAACACCAGTTCTTGGGGTGGGGGAGGGAGGGTGTGAAAAGGAATTATGTTACAGAAACAACTTATATATTGTAGCTTGAAAAAGCAAAATTTTAAATGGGAAAAATCACTTCACAGCAGAAAGACAAGAACTGAGTTGTACAAGAAAGCAGAGGACCTGAAAAATATTTAAAGCAAATATTTAAGGAATACATATTAAATCAGTTCCCTGATGAAGTTCCATAATAATGAATTTCTATATATCAACTTTTAGGAAAATTACAGCTTAAAACTATCAAAATCTCATATAACTTAATATCTCAAGATAAAACATGGTGTTCCCACTTAAACATCCAAATAATCTTGTAAAACTAAAATGGCTAAAAGCCAGACTTCCATTACATAAGCTTTAGTTCTCAACCAATATCTTCACATTTTATAAGAAAAATATAAACACTGGCATAACCTCTAAGCTTTATTTTTGCAAAAGCTTAAAATTTGGTATTAGTCTTTAAAGACTATAATTAATAGATAATTCCAAAAAAAACAGAAATGTCAAAAACACTCATATCACTAGATTATCTTAACTTTTTCCTGTATTTGAGTAACAGATCGCAAACCTTAGTTCTTGGACACTACACAGTAATCACAATCTGTGTGACCTTTTCAGTATTAAAAAGAATCCAAATAGCCTTAATAACCAGCACGTGAGTGTATTTTACAGTATTATCTATAATCCTGATCATAGTGAACAGAAACTAGATATGCGAAAATGCATCAGACTTTTTGGTGTGCTGATTCTTATTTTCCATAAATTTCCTACAACTAGCCCACGAAAACTAGCCAGATGTCAGACTGCTTCTTCAGTTTTCAAAAAACATAGATGCACACATTTACAAAGTATTTTTACCATTACTTCATTTTCATTAGTACCAAAAAGGTATATAGCATACCTAGATCAAAATTTCCTTATGCTTATTGAAAGAATTTTATCTCATTTAAAAAATGTTACTCTAACAAGTAATTTTGTTTAAAAAAGAGAAGAGTTTGTTTCTTCCTCAATACTTTTGTTCTAAGTACATGAATTAATACATTTGCTCAAGACATCATTTAGCTAATAAGGTTAAAATTATCTCCCTGTTTTAATACTCTTAAAAATAAACTTAAATAAACTTAAATACTCTTAAAAATAAACTCTGTAATAAATAAATAAATAAATAAATAAATAAAATGGAACTCTGATGGGCAACTAAAAGGAATGAACCATTGATACAATAACTTAGATGAATATTCAAGGTGTTATGTCGAGGGAAAGAAACTAATCCCAAAGTGACATACATACAAATCTATGTAACATTTGAACTGACAGTGGCAGAGCGCACAGGAGTGAAGAGGCTGTGGTTATAAAAGGGCCAACAGTAGAGGTCCTTATGATAATGGAACTATAGAGTATTTTGACTATGGGGCAGATACGCAAAACCTACACAAGTGACAAAGTTGTACTGTACTAAATGTATGCAAACAAATGAAGAGAAGAAAAACTGGAGAGATCTTTCTTAGGCCCCCAAATTTTATCAATGTCAATATCCTGGATATGATATATATTTTTTTTCTGGATATGATATTTATACAACAGTTTTGCAAAATGTTACCATTAGTGAAAACTGGGTGAATTGTTCCCAGGACTTGCATATATCGTTTCTTAAAAGTGCACTGGAATCTGTAGTCACCTCATAAAAAGAAGTATTTCAATTTAAAAAATTAGCAAGATGGTAGTTCACCTAAGAACTTGCTCCAAATAAGAGCATTAAAACAGAAGCTAGAGATGATCATCCCAGGACCCTGGTATCAGGATCTGAGCCAAAGGCAGATACTTAATGACTGAGCCACCCGGGCGGGCCCTGAACAGATTTTTGCCAGTATGTATTCATCCTTGGGGTTCTTCCAATTTGCTTTCTTTACTGTAATTATATTTTCTGTTCTCCTTTCTCAGTTTGACACCTTGCCATGTGTTTGCTATTTCCTTCTTAATATCCTTCTTAAAGACCTGTATCACAGAGATAATTAATTCAATTAGTACACCCTTTGGAAACTCATGACTTAATATTTGGTCACATAATTTACCTACTTTATGACTACTTTGATCAGATGACAATTCTATCACCAACTAGCTTTCTTCCCAATACTTTTCACCCCTTTTTTCTTATAATCGTTTTGCATGCATTCGTGCTGGTTCCTTTTCCATTACTTGGGCTAAAAGGATGAGAGCTTTTCAAGGAAGACCACACGGCAAAAGGTTTACTTGGGAGATGGAACAGAGTCATCCCTTGGGCTAGAGGGGTAATTCATTATGAACAAGTTTTCAGCACATGTTGGTCTCAGTTTACAGATCAACCAGGATGTGCCTTCCTTCCTCGTTGGAGTAGCCTCCACAACAGCTTGCTCTCTTGCTCATCACAGAGCCAGCTCACTGGGGCTGGCATTGCTGCAGCTCCAAATTGAGGAAAACCAAGTGTTGGGCTCATTTCACAGAAATAAGCCCAGAGGCCGAACTGGGCCCATGGAGGCTCCGACTTCCCCAGCATCTGACTAAGGCCAACTGTCTGATGCAATCCAGGAAAGAAAGGTAGTTAAAGCTCTACAGAACAGTTTCATCTGAGAGAGAGGAACAAGACAAAAGAGAACATCCTTTCCCCTTCCACCTTTCTGACCAGCTGCTCTGGCACACAGTGGTTCACACTGAGACTCGGAACATATCCTGCTAGTCTGAGCAATCAGATGTGCTAATTACAAATCTACAGTCAACGAGGTAATCACCCCCCTGAGCCTTCCCCTCCTCCTAACCAGCCTTACTGTCCCCCATGCTTCCCTCACTTTTGTAGAAGGTCTGCAAATCCCGATCAACCGTTGTCAAGTAAGTTTTTGCATCAAATTCTATGTCAGAGGAGTACCCGCTAAGATGGCATGTAAGATTATTTCTGCACATTTAGTGTCTATGAGGTGGTTTTCCCTCATGGACAGTCTCTCTTGCACCATCATGGAAACAGGGCTACTGAAAAGTGTGGTTTGTGCTTCTACACTTCAGTACGTCTCCTTTGCAGAATCAAACTGTCTCCAAGGGAGCTCAGCTATCTAGTTCATGGCACCGTTGTTCATGGAAGTTTTAGGTGTGGATGTGCTCTGTTCATGAAAAGCGCACTGCCAGACCCCGTGCGCATCACAAATGCTTTTGTTTTCTACCCACCTGCTAACATACACACGTTCCTTGATCCATCATCAGCTCTGCTGCAGGTACACTTGCACTGATTTGGGATTTCAGATATCCACTAGTGTCATAGAATGAAGCTTGTCTTGCTCACTTCCCTTAGTGCTTCTGGATGATTTGCAGACAAAGGCAGAAAATGCTGACTTTATACATTTTTCTTCAAGAAGTTCATTTTGTCTATGAAAACCATCTTAACTCAGCTACAGGTCACCACATTCTCTGTTTCCACCTTATCTCCAGACTGTTCCTTCTCTCTTCTTCGCTGAGTCCTCTCATTTTCATGACTTCTAAACATTAGTGTCCCAGGGAACAGCTTTCATTCAGACCTCTCAAATTTGTTCATTCTTACTTCTGAGGAGAGGTGGTTACCTGATCCCTTAGCTTCAAATACTAATTTTATAAGAACTTTAAATACTACCATAAGTTGATAATTTCCAAGTAAGTATCTCCAACCTGGGGTCTTCCCTATATCACCTCTGCTCATACAACCAAATGCTTATTCCCATGTAAACCTGTGCATTTTATAATCATTTCATTCAAGTTGATATCATCCAAATGCCTTCCTGAATGCCTTCCTTTTCTCAAGTATTACATTTCATTATTTCAATTTATAACTTCCTTGCTATTTTGTTGACATACTATGTATGTATATAGTATGTGTATGTGTGTACGTATTATGTATATTATGACATATTATGTGTATGGTATGTGTATGTGTGTTTATTTCTTTTCTTTCCCTATCAGAATGTAAGCTCCATGAGGTCAGGAACAAATTCAGTTTGATCACGTGTTTCAGCACCTAAAACTTGAGTGAGGCACAGCAGGTACTCAGTATTTGTTAAATGTGAAAACGAACATATAAGCAAGTACCTGAGAATAAAAACAATTCATACCATGTCACCTAGTGTCCATCTGTTTAATACATACTAACTCACCTGGGTAGCTCTGACTTGGGGACTCTTCCTCTAGCATCCATGGCTGCTCTCCTTGCTCCAACTTCAGGATCACTTCTGGTTTAGGGATGCAACACGCTGTAATTGGGAAATGACATGGGAATTCGGCGAGGCTTATAGGCTTCAGGGCCCTTGAAGAAGACAGAAGACGAAGCTTCAGGGGCCAATTACAACACTTCATTCTTTACAGTGATTCAACAATCCTTCTGCTTAATACTTGAAATCTCAAACTTAAATATCATTAAACTCAACAAAGCTTGTACAGGTGTCAAGCCAAGAATGAAATACTAGGAGTCTACACGGGAAACAATTCTTACCCACTGAGACAAGGTGGCTATAGTTCTCCAGCATCACCTCCCTGTACAGGGTCCTCTGAGCAGGGTCCAGAGGCTGCCACTCCTCCTGGGTAAAGCCCACAGTCACATCCGCAGATGATAAGGATCCCTGAAACAGCACATTTGTATTCAAATTTAAGTAATCACAATGGGAAGACATGGAAAAGCTGTCGAATAACTGTTACACGGAGTTCACTATTCACAATCAGAAGATGTGTTCTGGCGTGCCTACCTTTGTACTTGGTTGGAGAAAGCATGGCAGACATTCCTCACCAGTGTGATAAATTACCGGCATCCCATCATGTGCCTACATGCCATAAAGAACTCTCCTACCTTGAGAATCTGAAAACCAATAAAACCATATCACTGTTCTCAAGGAGCATATAATCTGACAGACACAAGCATGATGCATCCAACTACCATGTAGCATGAAATCCTACTACAGTAAAACAGGTGCAAAGTAGAGTGAGATTACAGAGGGGAGAAAAGTTCTATTCCTGCTATTAGGGCAGGTTTCACTGATAACACAGTATCATTCATGAGCCTGGGCCAAGAGCATAACCATCCACACTTCTAAAATATGGAGTTAAGGGGCACCAGTTGGTTAAGTGTTTGCCTTTGGCTCCGGTCATGATTTCAGGGTCCTGGGATCGAGCCCCATGTCAGGCTCCCTGCTCAGTGGGGAGTCTGCTTTTCGCTCTCCCCCTGCGTGTATGTGTTCTCTCTCTCTGTCAAAGGAATAAAAATCTTTTTAAAATGTAGTTAAAGGAGTCAGTGAACACACAGGAAAGGACTGCTGGGACTATGTTCACATAAAGAGCTACAGTCGTCTTCTGGGAAAATGCTGTTTAATAATTCTGAACATAACTCCTGTAGGATGGGGTGTCCAAAATGTTTGGTTACTGTTCCATGTAGAAAACCTTTTTCTCTCTTTCTTTCGTTTTTTTTTTTTTTTAGGAAACCCTTTTTTATAAACAGTAAACTTACAATGTCAATTTATATATTAAATTTCATTATTGTTATTTTTCCTAAGTCACTATTATTTTTTCAGATGAATATATTTGGCATGTAACATTGTATAACTCTGATAGGCTTATATACTGTAACGATTGCCAATGTAGCTGTATTTATTGTATTACATAATTACAGCACATTAGTGTGTATATCCATTTCACTGTATACTAGATTTCTTCATTCTTCTCTTTATGGATTACAATAAATCTAGGGAGATACCCAAGTATTTTCTTCCCATAACTGAACTGACTGTCTTATACAGTTCATAGCTTTTATACCACCCATTTATAAAATGACCACTGTGGAAAATACAGCAAGAAGAAACAGAGACATATCATTCCCAGGTTATCAAAACAAACAGCTAATCAATGTTCATGTCATACACTAAAAATTGGTTACTAGGAAAAACAAGACTATTTTCCAGAAATGTATAAGGTATTATTGAGAAAACAAAAAACAAAGAATACCTAAGTAAATGAATACATTATATTCATGGCTTGGACAACTTAATATTACAAAAATATCTCATTTCTCCACAAATTGGCCTATAGATTCAAGACAATAAGAATTAAAATCTTAGCAGATATTTTTGTGGAAACTGATAACTTTACTCTCAGACTTACATAGAAACTTGAATGGCCAAGAATAACCAAAACTACCTTGGAAAACAGAATGGATAAACTCACACTAATTATATAAGCAGAATCTAAGATGACGACCTCCAATGGATCCAACAACGTGACATAAACTCCTCTTAAATGGAAGAGACTTAAGTCCCTGTGATTGTGATACATTCTACGGCAAAACAGATTTTGCAAGTATAAATGAGATCCTTTAATCAGTTGACTTTGGTCTAAAAGGAAGATTTACTTGGGTGGGCCTGACCTAATCATGTGAGTCTTTTATTAATTTATCTTAAATATTTTATTTATTTATTTGAGAGAGAGAGAGAGAGAAAAAAAGAGAGCACATGAGCACACGAGCAGGGTGAGGGGCAAGGAGCCCAACATGGGACTTGATCTCAGGACCCTGGGATTATGACCTAAGCCAAAGGCAGACACTTAACCAACTGAGCCACCCAGGCATCCCACATGTGAGTCTTTTAAGGAACGTAAGATATCAGAGACCCTTCTTCTGACCTCAAAGAAGAAACAAGCTACTGTGACTCCTACGGCTGTCCAGAAATAAATTCTGCCACATATGTACAGATGGGAACCCAACCAAGCCTTAGATAAGGAGTCCCAAGCAACACCTTGATTGCAGCATTAATGCCTAAGAAACTTAGTTAACCTACTCCTAACTCATTCTCGTCTATACATATGAGCCATATGAGCAGGGAGCCTGATGCTAGGATTGATCCCGGACTCCAAGAGCAGGACCTGAGCCGATGGCCAATACTTAACCCACTAAGCCACCCAAGAACTCCTGGAGAGACTTTGTGAAACAATCTCGTATAAATAGGAGTTTTCCAGAATAGCAGATAGGATAATGAATATTTCAGTCTCCTAGGTGCCCTCAGGAGTATCCTTTTTTTAATGTCCAAAAATGCAGGTAGTTAACGTACAGCGCAGTATTGCATTCTGCAGCACAACTCAGGGACTCATCACTTCTCTCCACCACTCAGAGCTGACCACAAGTGCCTTAATTGCCCATCATCCATCGACCCCTCCCCCACCCCCTTCCCTCCATGACACCCTCAGAGTTCTGTCATGAGCCATCACCACGGTGACCTGATGACACGCATCCAACGTTCCATTTCAACTGTCACTCTGTGAGCCGAGCCCCTGGCGGTTGGGTGAACAGGACTAACAGTCCCCACGATGGGGAACCTTAATTGCTGTTGTATAGGTATGTGCCTATCGATTTTCTCAATTCTCTTCTCTGGAGCTGGCTGCCTCCCTTTCACAGAGATCGGCTTCTTCTCTTTGGCTTTTCCTCTCCACCCTCTGATTCCCCCTCCCGGTTGGATGCCTGTGTTTGTTCCTTTGTCTGGGTGATTTCATTGGGATTTTGTGGGGAAGCTGCCTTTCTTAAAGCGCTTCGATGTTCAGAAAACCGTACTCTTTCTGAATGCCCATTTCGGACACAGTCCTACAGGGATAACACACAGGTCACACGCCACACTGCTGTCCCTGCATCAGGAGAATCTTGGTGCGACCCAGGCACCACATTTGAGGGGAACGAATTGCCGGTCTCCTCTTCCCGATGGACATGACAAAATCGGAGAGGAAAGGTCAGAGGTCGAAATGCAGCTGTTTTTAGAAGGAGAGACACTGGAGGATAGCGGGGTGGTCTCATGGGTTGATGTGCAGGGTTTCCCGGGCCGTCTGCTTGATGCCTGGGAGTGCATGGGAATGGGCTGTGCCACCGGGTGGGTGCACAGAACACACGGCAGCTGCACAGAGGACTGTCTGCTGCTCTCAAAGGTACTGCTGGGCTGGGTTCTCCAGGCCCGGCTTAGGGAGGGAGACAGGAGACGGTCTGCTAAACCTACAGTCTCCAGAGGGGATCAAGAGACCTGAGAGTAGACAGGGGATGCTGGCGAAGAATGAGAGAGCAGGGAGGGACTCACGCCAGCCAGGGTAGCCTCACTTCCATCCAGCCTCCTCAGAGCAGTCCGCACGGCAAGAGCGGGCCACTCAGCATCATCAGTCTCCTTCCTGAAACCAACCACTCCCAGCCCACATGGCCACCTACATGTCCGTTTGTACAATCGACTGCTCCTCGGGACTGGCGAGCTCAAGGCAAGCGAGTTCTCGGCCAGGTCCTATGCAACTGTTGGGAGTTTGAATCAGCTTGGGAGCCAAGCAGAACCCCAGGAGCCTGGGCTTCAACTGGCCTTCAGGACGGCCTTGGGCGACTGGGCTGACCTTGCAGAGAGGTGAGGGAACGTGGCTCAAGCTACCCGTTCCTGGTCCTTCACTAGGGCCCCACTGGGCAGAAACCACCACTTAGTTGATGTCAGGGCACCAAACACAGAGGTGAGTGAGGACTGAGGCTGGTCTCGTGGCCCTCGCTCTCCCCTACAGAAACCCTGGCACAGAGGGATTTGAGACTGTGAGGGCAGCTCTTGGTTCAGGGCTTCAGGACCTTTTAGCAGGGGCCGTGGGTTGGTGTCAGGGGCTCAGGGATCTCCAGCCACAGGGAAACGACGACTTTCCTGTCCCAGATCCATCCTTCATCAGGGTGGCAACTCTGGACGGTCCCTTCGGCACCCTATATTTCAGGGCCCTCCACTGTCCTCCACTGTGGCTTTACCCACAGCCAGCTGTCTAGCTGAGTCCCTAGGTGGTCCCTTCCTCAACACCTGCCGAGCGGCTGGGAAGCATCCAGTCCTCCCCTAGGTCCCAGGCACTCCTTGGACTCAATCACTTGGGACACCGTGGTGGCACACTAACGTCTAGGCTGGAGGGCAGGGAAACAGAGCACAGAGGGTTCTGGGGAACACTCTCGGGTAGGTGTGGCTGCTCAGTGGATGTGACCGAGGCTATCACGCGTGCTCACAGCGCTCTGTTGCGTGCTTTTCTGTCCTGTCTCTGCTCCATACAAGCCGTTGCCCACGGAACCTGTGGGTGTGGGAGGGGGCGGAATTCAGAGCACAGCACATGGTGACCCGTTCCTAAGTCCCACCTGGAGGGAGGAATGCCTGCTGGGCAGCTGGCGAGTAGGGGCAGGAGACGGATGGACTAGAAGGAATGGACTTCCAATACCCCTATGGGCTCCTGACAACAAGGTGCCGACACTGTTCTCTATTTCTGTGTGTCTCCCAGAAATCTGTGGGGAGTGTCTCCTGGAGGATGTGGAGACGCCCCCACCCACGCCGCCCACTCCACAATGCCACAGCAAGAAGAGAGTCCGGTTCTCCCTCCACAATGAGATCTTCACAATTGAGGACCCCAAGGAAGGTACCTTGGGGATTGACTCATTACGTTGATTAGAGACGCATTCTGTCATTCAGTAGCACAGACATAACCAAAGCTTTTAAAACTGCTGAGACACATTGTCCTCTGATTTCACTGGTAGCCATTTCCCTCTATGCCGTCCGTCCGTCCCCTTTTAAGTCCACAAGTCATGATGAGATCCTCATTCAAACTTGATCCAAGGGGCACAGGAAAAAAGTGTCTACTAGCTGAAGGGATGGATCTTAGGTCTTTCTGGAACACACAGGTCCCTATAGGTCTCCCCAGGAAACATCGTTCTTAGATGTGTAGGAAGGAAGAGACTATGTTTTTTGCCAGGAACGCTGAACAGAAAAATGGAACAGAATATGACAGGAGGTTTCATGATGTCCCCCCTTCACTTCCGCCCATTAGCCACATCTTACATGGGTGTGCTACGTATCTTCAAAGGAACAGAACGACCTCACCACATTTGGGGAACTCAAGTACCCAGTACATTCCACGTGGTTACCGTTCTACAAATGGGGCCAATGCATTCGGTGATGTCTTCTCATTCTGGAAACAGACAGAAATCTGCGCACTAATGTCTCACACAGTTGGGTTCCCAATAGCCCCAGAAAGGCACTGCCCCCAAATCCATCACGGGAGGAAAGAACACATTCAGTGGCATCCATACACATCATAGAGTGCAATTCAGGCGTAAGAAGAAACTAAGGTTTCCAATATTTTACGAAACAGATGGAACCTGGAAACTTAACACGCATTTTGAAAGCAAGCACACAAGGAAAGAGGTACATTACACGATCCCAGGCTTTGAGGACACTCCAGTAGGGACATTCGTAGACCCAGAAAGTGGAAGGGACAGTGGAGGGAGGAAACGGGGAGGGCCGGTCATGTCGTCACGGGTACAGAGGTGCCATGAGATAGGATGGCAACGTTTTCCCCGTAGATGGCAGTGCGGTCTACAAAGCATCACGGATGTCAGCAGTGTCACTGAACGGACACGCACTAACAAATATAACCCGTCCCCAGTACTTAGATTCCATCACCGAAAAACCCACTACTCCAAGGCACGATAGAGGAGCGATAGGGTCACACAGCAGAGGTGCAGGGGAGACAGCTGAACAGGCCCCATGACCAGCTGAAGAAGTGGCAAGCTGGCTTGGCTTCACAGTGGGCAGGAGGGCTCAGGGGACTGTGCCCTGAAACCCAGGGTGCCTTGAGTGTTTCCCAGACAGATGCTGAGAGTTCCCACTGATGACATCCCCTCCGTTAGAAAGCCAAGGCTCCATTTCCCTTTTCCATCCTGCTCCCCTCCTCTGTGTTTCTGTGTACACCACTGCGTTCTGCGTACACCACTGTGTACTGCGTCCACCACTTTGTCCACCACTGTTGGCCCACTGGCAAGTCAGGCCTTGCTTGGTCACCCTTCACGTCCATTCCCTCTGGCCCCGCATCCACATCCAGCAGACTTAACTCCCCAAGTCATTCCTGAGTAGCGCAGCCAATGTCCTGACAGCTCCTCTCTGTTCTCCTAGACCCTGTGGAGGGCCAGTCCAAAGACCTTCCTAGGAGCTGGACAAAAGAAGGTCCCCCAACTCTCCCTGAGGTAAGCTCGCCTCTGATTTCTCAGAGACACAAATGGTGCTTCCTTGATTTCTTCCATCAGTGGAGTTTGATGAACATCTGGCACTTTAACTCCCAGGGGAAGGGGGCAGCAGTCTCCCCTCGTGGAGGAATGCTGGGTCTGACCTCTTACACACAGTGGACCCAAAAAGGGTGAGGACACAGGACAGCCTCAGTTACAAACTCCATGGGATCAAACACCTTCAGCAGAAAAGGTTTCTCCTTGAAAGAGAACGTTCTGCCTGTTGATCAGAATGGACTTCGGAGATTGAATGATGCTCCAGCATCATTCAAATGGTCCTCTTGAACTCAGGTGGGAGGACATGGACTCAACCACGGGACCTCATCCAATTAACTGCCTGAAGTCCTCCCCAAACCAAAGAGCTGGCCCAACAGAGGACAGGATGCTGGGATCCTCACTGTGTTTCCTTTTCCCCAATCGCAGGTAGACGCTGGGAGCAAGGACAGCTGTACGTATTTAAGACCATCGGGCTCTGGGAGGAAATCTAGAGTACAAAGAAGCCTGCCCCCTGATTCTGGGTTCCAACAAGGAATGGGGGTTGGGGGATACTGACTGAGACTGTCTGGTGAGGCACGGTCACCACGTCAAACAGGGCCTGGGAGAACTCGTACATAGGGAAGGGGTGATCTGTGTGCACGTGGGATGAAGGCCCTGTGTGCGTGGGTGTGTGCGTGGGTGTGTGTGTGTGTGTGTCCCCATGCATTATGCTTGTGAACACGATTGTGTGTCTTTCCCAGGAGATCTTTCTCACACTTCCATCACAATCACAGTGTCCCCCTTCCAAAACACTCTCATTACCCTGGCACACTTTACATACTCCTTCCCCTACTCCCCACAGCTGTACCTGGAGGACATTTCCCTCTGATTTCCTGGGACGGGCATGGTGCGGAGATGAAGGGTCCAAACCCTTGACCTCCTACTTGGAAAGCCAAGATTGGAGCTCAGGTTCCAATCTGAAAGTTGCTCTGGCCTACCCACCTGTGTCAGTCCCTCAGCCAGGGCATCATGATGTACCATGGGTGCTAGCTAGCAAAGGGCCATCAGCATCTGTGCACACAGCCAAATACCTAGATTCTATGATGGTCCCCGACAGGACCCAACATGACACAGTGGCTTCCATGGACACAGAAGCCAGGGCAAGCTTAGAAGCCCACCTTAAAGATTACAGGCTGGTCCCTGGAGTCAAGTGCACAGAGAAAAGCCACATCCTCATGCTCAAGCCCACATGGCTGGAAAGCGTGTGGACCCGTGGAGGACAGAACAGGGCAACATCGGTCATAGCCGGTCTCAGTGTGTACACACGACCGACCAATGGCAGAAAAGCATCACGGAGGGAACTGACTGTACTTGATAAGATTTCCCTAAGCCTCAGGAAGGTTCAAATTCTCTAAGCACACACTCAAACACCACTGGCCAATAGGAAATCAAGGTGAAGCTTGGGTGGAAGCTTTGGACCCAACATCCCCGGAGCAAATCTCCTGCAAAGCAGGCCTACAGCCGATCAGCACACACTCCCAGACTCCTCTGTGTAAGCAACTTCCCACTGGTCAGAACACCTGGGAGGGTTCGGACAGCCACTGTCATCAGGGGAAACACACACACACACACACACACACACACACACACACGGGACAGCTCAAGAACAGTGGAAGGAATCTATCACACTTATCGACGGTGCCGGCTGTTTACGGAAGCTACGATGTCCGTGCTCTCCAGTGTTGCACATGGCATTTTCTGAAGACAAAGGATGAGTGAAGCAAACTACTAGGCTCCTTTCCTGAGGGTTGAATGCAGCCTGGCAAGCAAGGCACCTTTTTATGCTGTGCAAGATTTTACACAGATGTGATGCATATAGTCGCAGCATGTGGGATCTTGGGCCCAGAGCTGATGTCCAAAGCAGCAGCGTGGGACACCTTAGTGGCACGTCAGTCAGGAGAGGTTATGGGACTCGGTCTTCACACAGAAGCCAGGTTAGGCTTCCCATGTCCTGGACTGGCTATTTGGCTTTGATCGGGCTCGCTTTAGCTAGAAAGACAAGAACCCTCTTCGCGTTTCCTCCCTGCTCCTCTCCCGTCCCTTCCCCTCTGCACCAGGACAAGGCCCGGCAGCAGTGCGGCCTGTACCTCCTACGCGCCCCCACACGTGCACACTCCCCTCCTGTCCTCATCCACCCAAACTCCCCGCCTACTTCCTACTTCCTGAGCAGTCTCACCAGTGTCCTCATGGTGCCTCTGTATCCTCCTAGCTCTCCACGATGACCTGATGGAAGAGCTACTACCCACTTTGAGGGCCGAGGAGGAAACTCTGACTCTCCCTCAGGTAAACTCATTGTTCAAGATTTTGTTTATTTGAAAGACAGAAAGACAGAGAAGGGGAGAGAGAGACAGATAGACAGACAGAGAGTGCACGAGAGCGCAAGCAGGGGGAGTAGCAGAGGGAGAGGAAGAAGCGGGCTCCCCTTTCGAGCAGGGTGCCCAATGCGGGCCTCCATCCCAGGACCCTAGGATCAGGTCCTGAGCTGAAGGCAGAAGCTTCAATGTCTGAGCCGCTCAGTCACCTCACTAAAGTCATTTTGTGCTTCTGAGGGACAGCCAGTGTTTGATTTCTCTTTCCATGAAAGTGTCTGAGCATGGACATGCCAGAGGGGTGAGACCATGTCCTTGGTGCTGAGAGCCTGCCGTGAGTTTATACCATTAACGGACAGCAGATTGAGACGGGCACCACCATTGCTTAGGCAATGGATGGTCGTGAGCATTTTCCACCAGGTCGTTCTGTCTATGGGAAATGGCTTTGGAATGAGTTGCTGACGAAAATGGATGGGGGAATTTTGACATAACGTGCTGGAGCCAAGGACAAGGGGGTCATTTTCGGGAGGTCATTTCCTCCTCCTCTGGATCATAGACTCAATGACCGCATCGCATCTAGCTTGCTTACGACACACACCAAGAGCACAGAGATGTGTGCACACGGTGTGCACAGGGTGCGGGGATCCTCACTGGGTTTCCCTTTCTCCAACTGCAGGAGGCGGCGACTCGATACACCCCATATGCTTATTCCCCCATCACTCCATTTAGGGGGACAGATCTAACTCAACAAGGTAGGGTTTTCTCTCCTCCTTTGGTCTGGAGAGCTTCCCCCCTTCTGAGTTCCTCCCGGGAACAGAGGCTGGGGCGGACTGAACAAACGGAGTGTCCTGCAGAAACCCAGGACCCTGTGCTACAGTCCCTGCAAACCAGTAGGTCATTCGGGCGGTGTGCTTGGTGCGTCGGAGGGTTGGGGCTCGCTTTCGCGTGGGTCGATGCGACGGGACCGGGCATGTGGGTGTGTGGACTGCGTGCGTTTCACCAGAAGACATCTCCCACTGAATGGACTTGAGGGCACAAGTCAAAGTTTCAAAGCCAAACCTCCTTCATTCCTGCTGCACACACCCCGCTAAGACACCACATTCCTCGCTGACCACAGCTCCACCTGGAGGGTTGCTCAGGATTCCATCTCCTCAGACAGGGACGGGGAGAAAGGAAGGGGCCCACATCTGTCCTAGCTCGGGACGTTTCTCAAACAGGGTCAAAACACAAAGGAATCAGAAGCTACTTTAGTCGACCCAAACATCACCACCAGCCTTACAAAAACGCTCCCATCTTGAATGCACATAGAGGGAAGGCTCACTGGCAAATGGCAATGGCCAGGAAAGCTTCATCATTAGCTCGGGGCCCGATCCGACTTCCTGACAATCTGCTACATGGCCAGGTTAGAGAGTGCCCTTCTCTCGCCTGGCCTCTGCGCTCTCGTGAACTTGCCGGATCCTGACTGGGGGAGCTGGGTCCTGGGAAACTGGGTCCCGCGGACTCCAAGGACACACCCACATGCCACAGGAAAGGAAAGACTGGGAAGAATCAGCACTTTGCGGATGGGGACTCTGTTGGAATGGTCAGATGTCAGTACATAGAAATCCTGGGTCTTTGGTTTTCCTGACCCTGCATGACTCAGGGACAAATAGAAACCTCTAGGGTACTTGTGCTTGCATTGAATGCAACCCTGCCACACAGTGTTCTTCTGCAGAAATACAATCTCCTAGAAGAGGCGAGAGGTTGGTGGGAGCAGCCAAGAAACGGTCTTGACCATGACCATGACACAGGCGCTGGTTGGAGGAACTTGCCTGTCAGTATGGAACGTGTCTCTTAGTGTTTACCCTTTCTGCTTGAAGAGGTCACCCTGATTCCACTCCCTGTAGCTCAAGTTCAGAGTCAATATTTCTCTCTCCATTCCTGCTCCTTGCCCTGACCTCTCTCGATGCAGCAGCAGCTTGCTCAGTCCATACCCACGCCATACACTCCCGGGCACGCCCACCCCAAGCGAAACTCCCTGAGCTCTTCCTGCCGAGCCCCACCAGTGGACTGACCATTCTGTGGATCTCTCCCTAGCTTGGCTGGATGGACAGGCGGGTGAGCGTTCAACAGGAAAGAATGAGGAAGACGCCCCGTTTTACACCAGAGTGGTACGCTGGCCTTTCTTTGGGGGAGACACAAAACTCTTCTGGCTTTTTAAATCAAGGTTACATAAAAAAAATCTCAGCATGCACCATTGACAGGGTAGGGAGAAGTTTGAGAGAGAATCTGTTACCAAATGCTACCTAACCCCGAAGGCATTGCAGGGGGGCTGGGACAACCACAGCAGGATCACCTACCATCTGGAGGGCAGGGAGCTTTGGTACGGGTAGCAGCTATTCCTCCTTACCACCTATTTTGTCCAGTGGGACCTGGAACGTGGGACCTCTAGGAAGATTGGGCGCATCTGCAGAGGACTCATTTTGCTCTTGTCACACTTTGTGGCTCACGGGCCTCTAGCACACTTCCGCATCGGGCTTCCTCCCATCCCCCAGGGAACAAAAGAGCCATGCAAACAGGACAAAGCCTGATTTGATGTTCATACTGTTTTCTTTTCTGAAATCACAGGTGTCCCTGCTGGAAGAGGACGGCGGTAAGTATTCTGTACTCTAGAGTCACTCACTTGTTTGCAACAACCTGGAAAAGGGCAAAGGTCGGGGCTTCCTCACAGGCTCCACCACGAGAACCACCCTGATTCCAGGTCCGGCGGGACTGAGAAGAAGGGTCGGAGTAACAGAAAGGGATTTTCTGGCGAAAGACCCATGGCCTCATGGCCCTGTCCCCAGAAACTACTGCGCTGCTCTTAGGTGGTGCAGGTTTGGGGGCAGGCAGTAGGTGTGCCTTGGAGATGGACTATTTCACAGCCAACCTAGGCCCTGTAGCTCCAACAGGAGCCAGAGTTTCTATTCACATCCCTGCTCCTCTCCAGGACCTTTCATCCTCCAGGAAGGGCCCACTGCAGCTCAGTCCATACTGATGAGCTCCCCACTTCCACACACTTGTCCACACGTGCACGCCAAGCAAAGCTCCCCGAGCGATTCCCGAAGAGTCCCATCAGGGTCCCGACACTCTCTGTGTGTATCCACCTAGATCCCCTCGACAGTCTGTTCGATGACCCTGAGGTGGACAGCACAGAAGGAGAGGTCCCATTTTTCACCAAGGTGGTAAGTTAGCCTTCCTTCAGGTGAGGTACAGCATCCCTTATGTCCCTGATACTCGCAATCAGATCCGAACACCTCAGCACGTACAATGTCCTTGGTGAGGAGATTCTTGAGGGAGCGACTCTTAGCCAGGGACACCCCATTTCAAAGACCTTGAAGGAAACAGCAGGTTTGGTTACAGTCCACAGGGTCCTTAGCTTTTTCACGGGTGCTACTGACACCGCCGTGCCACCAATGGACCCAGGGCATGCGACCTCTAGGTGGATTCCATATCACTGCCCATGACCCTGCCCATCACCAAGAGACCAAAAGAGCTGTGCACACAGGACGAGGCAGGACTTGATGTTCATCATGTTTTCTTTTCTGAAATCACAGGTGGCCCTGCTGGAAAGGGAGCATGGTAAGTATGCTGTCCTCTAGAGTCACTCATTGCTTTTGAGCAACCTGGACAATGGGCAAGGTGGGGCCTCCTTGCAGGCTCCATCTTGAGAGCTACCCAGAATCCAGATCCTGTTGCAACGAGACTAAGGGTCATGTTCCGGACCGAGACCCGAGGCCTCGTGACCCTGGCCCTGGAAGCTACCGTGCTGCTCTTAGGTGCTGTAGGATCGGGTGCTGGGCACAAGGTCTGTTTCCATGGGAATCCATGTGCTGTGATTCGCAGGGTTGGTGTGTGTGTGTCAGGTGGATGAATGCTGTGCTCTCGAACGTGTCTGGTCCCCTCAAAATGGCGATTAATGGTGTCCGCGTTCTCAGGGATGTTTCCCATCACTGTCACGTCATGAACGTCCATTCATGGGAAAACTCTTCAACACTTACAATTGAAAGAGGGGTTCTTTCCTTGCAAATACAAATCAATTCCCCCAGAAAACAAATCCCGTCGCTAACTAGGAAGGGCTAGACTGTGCCCCAAAGACACAAGTGTGTCTTTTCCAATCCCTGTTACTGAGTCAGTGTCCATGGGGCTCTCCCGCCAAGCTAGGTCTCGGGCGAGAATGGTCACAGCACCTCCCCCTTGACACTGCACTCACACACACACATCTCTGCATCAGAGGCCCCACGATGCATCTTCCCAACCTCATCGAAAACACTGAGTGCGGGGACACACTTCCTCCCTTCTGCAGGTGGCTTCCGGGGCAGCCGCGTACAATAGCCCATTCGGGGATGACCCGCACAAAGGGGTAGTGGCCAGGGAACAGATGGGGCCAATTCACTCCGTGTTTCTCCATGGAGATCTACCATTTCCCTGCAGATACTGTGTCTGAGAATGCAACTGGCCTTCTCCCAGGGAAATCCCACACCCACCACTGGTCCATGCTGGGGATCTTGGAGGTGGGTCCAAAAGGTGTCCTATCCAAGGGGAATGAGGTGGTCTTCAGGGACTGAGCATCACTGGGGGCACCTGGGCCCCCTCCATGCAGGAACGAAGGATGCTCTGTGCATCGCAAGGTGGCCAAAGAGAACCTCAAACCTCAACAGGGGTGACAGAACAATCATCACCCATTTCGCTGGCCATCTGTCCATGCAAAGGCCTTGTTAGATTTGGAAGGTTTGGGCCAAGAGACAACTCAAGGGAGTTCAGTGCCTGGGAATGGAAACAGAGCCAAATCAGGGTTTCAGGGTTCTTTGGCAGACAACAAGACTTTCTCTCATGAGAAACATGTATTGGAACAGAATCTGATTTTCCAACATCTCTTTTTCTCACTCGCATGCGCGGAATCCACGGGAGTACATTTCGCTGCTCTCCGAGGACACTCAACGGGCTTTTCCAGGGTAGTTGCACCAGTATGCATTCCATGAATTGCATACAAAGTCTCTAATTTTCTGCCTCCTTCCAACATGGGTCCTGGGTTTGAATTCCTGGTTTGGGTCCTCGCCACCCTAACTGACAATGCCACAGCTCAGCATCCTTTGGATTCGCATTGCCCTCACGATGCCTTACGTTGAGCATCTTTTCGTACGATGTCTGTCTGACTGGCCGAGTCATTCGTTCCCTTTGCAGCACAGACTATTCCAGTCTTTTTCTCGATTCTTTCATTTGGTGAAATCCCGGTCTTCTTTTGTTTGGTTGGTTTTCTTTGTTGTTCTTCCTTTTTGTCAGTGAACACACCTTTTCTGAAATAAGGATTGCCAAGGGTGTCTCCAATCTGTGGGCTGCCTTTTCACTCTGTTCACTGTTTCAGAAGAGGATGCTTTTCCTGGGCGGTCCTCTTGGGAAGCATCGTGATGCCAACATGAGCGCATTTCCTTGGGCATTTCTCTTCCGCTCCCAGGTGCCCCTGCCTATTTGTATGCCAGCACCCTCCTGTTGGCTCGGGGGAATCATCCAAGGTATTGGAAGGTCAGCTTCTAGAGACCCACCACCGACTTCTTCATATTCAGAAACGTCGTGGTTCGCTGTGTTCCTTTATGGTTTCCTTATCTATTCTAGCAGCTCCTCTGTCCCGAGAGCATCACATTGTATGCTTTCGATCAGTGCTGCACGGAATCCGCTCCCCATTTATTCTAGGAACTGGGGCTTCACCTTAATCTCTTCGGGTCCAAAGACCTCCAGCAGCACCTGGTGGGTGTGTGTGAGCCCAGGAACGTCTTCCCTTGATCAACATCCCTGTCAAGCCAGCCACTGATGCCCGAGCAATACACAGGAGAGCAGGCCTCCTCTCTCGCTCCTGGTTTGTGTCTAGTGCTGAGTGATCCAGGAAAGAGTCTGTCTAGGATCCATCATACACAGTCATTTATTATCTCAGCGCAGTACACGGAAATCATCAAGGGAACAAAATGTCCAGTTGCTCACTCCCACTAGCCACACGTCAAGAGTCCCATAACGACTGGAGTTTCTGATGGTTGCGCTGGGAGGGGACAACGGTCATGGGCATGCAGAACTGACACTGAGGTGACTGCTGCAGCGTCCTGGTCTCATTAGAAGGCATGAAACTCCAATCCCTGTCTCCTCCAAGGGCTCCGGCTCCGCCAGCCCCGTGAACCTCTGAGAGCACTGCAGAAAGGTCAGGCAGATACTGCACGGCCCAGAGACATCTCAACGCACCTGGGATGAAGGGGTGAGGCGGTTTCTCTCCTAACGGCATTGCTCCTCTTTCAGTTCTTGCAGATCTACTGATAGAGAGCATCGAGGACTACTCCTTCAGTGAGGACGAAATCTCTTCAGGTAGGGAATGGCACCGAGGAGGGGAACACTGGGACAGGGCTCCCGGGAACATGGGGTTGCCCCTGCCGCTCTGGAGAAGGAAGAAGGTGGGTCAAAAACCACCAAGGAAAGCGATGCTCTGGCACAGGCATGATTTGCTCATGTCACGTTCTCAGGATGAAAAGAACAGACGAGGTGTCCACGGGCCTTTAGGGTAGGCTGGGTTTGTCATCACCACTCGACTCCTTGCGCGGCTCCTTGAAGGATCTTTCCCATCAAAGCTGCTCGTGCCTCCCTTGGCCACTGCCACACGTCAAAGCTTGGCCTCTTTGCTCATGGCCTCTCGGGAATGGTGCACAAGAGATTCTGCATCATTCTTGGCACGGGCCCAGACCTAGTCATGCTCAGGACTTGGCGGCCTCAACCGCACTCTCCTGGGCAAGAGACACTACGCGACACTCCGTTCTGGTCTGAGCCAGGAGGTATAAGACAGGTCTAAATTCTCTCCCTCATAACCTCCACTACCAAACCATCCTGGTTCTCTCCAAGCTGCTGTACTTCAAGGGGACGCCCAGAGCTGCAGAAGGGAAAGCGTACTTCCCCTGGGTTCACTACACAGGCTCCCGTAAATCGGAGCTTCTGCCAGCCTTCACACCCCAGCCGAGTCTGACCTGGGGACGTGTTCCCAAGGGTGGGATGGCCCCATGCAGCTGCCCTGGAGAACCCCTGTCATGGGCCACGGTCCCCCGGGCCTGTGTGAAGGGGCTGCTGGACCTGCTTCACACACTTGCTGCCCCGGGTCCACTCTACCTCTCACTAGCTGGCATCGAAGCATAGCACAGAGCCTCTTGGGAGCAGGGACAGGGAGTCATGGTTCCTCTCACAAACCCACCTCGCTGGCCCACAGCCCTGGCCATGCTCCCCACTCCCTAGGCATGCCCAAACGGCAAACATTCCTCAGGCCTGCCCAGGGCCCTACACACACCCCGACCCCGTCCATTCCTGGCAAGCCTCAGCAGGAGCACTGGCAGGAATCCCGTGTTTCAGTAACCACACCGCTGGACGTTTTCCAGCCCTGAACAGCTGAGGGCGCCTGCACAATTTCCCATGCTCCTGTCTCCATTCAACCTCTGTAACACTTAGGGAAACAGAGGGTGTTGCGTTCCCTGAAACACGTCCCTGGGAAGGTCATCCCAGTCCCTGGGCAGACATGGGCTGTGGGGACGTGGTGGGCCATCTCTCCCGGCACTTCCCCAGCAATCCCAGACCCATGACAGCTGCTCCCAGCACAGACGGATCGGGGGATTGATTCCAGGGGACCCAGGATATCTCCTCTCTTTCCTTGGTGGCCCCCTCCTGGACAACAATAGGACTGGTGGAGCTTGGCAGGGGGAAGGACATGGAGCATCTCTAGGGGAGGAGATGGAGGAGGAGGAGGAGGAGGAGGACGACGAAGGAGAGCAGGGAAGGACAGGAACAAGGACAGAGGAAGACAAAGTCCCGCAGAGGCAGTCTTAGGGACAGTGACAGCCTCCAGGGGGGAAAGGATCACACAGCCAGGCTTCCGGGTCTTGGAGAGAATCGGAGGTGGGAAGAACAGGTGGGCAACCAGAGACCCCCCTGTACCCTGCGGAGATCAAACGACCAAGGCCAGGGAGGACTCGGAGCTAGGGACGCACCCCACTGAGGGCAGAGCCCAGCATCCCCAGAGCAGCAGGCCGTGGGTCGTCACCTGCACTAACTCCCCTTTGTTCTCTCTCAGGGCCAACCCCAGCACCCTCGCTGCTCCCTAACCCGAAGAAGGATTCCACAGAAGGCGATTCCGATGGAAGGAGCCACCCTGCGCCTGTAATTCACTTTCACCTCCATCTCTTGGGCTTCCTCTCTCCTCTGTCCCTAAGTGCCTCCGCCCAGCTCTTCTCCTTTCCCTGCTTTGACAACGCCAACCCCGGAGGCCCTCGTCTCTGGCAGGCACTCAGGCTCTGCATGGGAACTGCTGCATGAAATCCCTGGGAAGCCCTCCTCACCCCTTTCCTACCATCACCCTGAACCCTCACCGCGGACTCTGGGAAGCAGCCCCGGACAGCAGAGCAGGGAGGAGGGCTGGGAATCGGCAGGGCACGGCTCACCCGGCTGGAGGGGCCTCGGGAAGGGAGGCTGGGCCTGGGTGTCCCCACTTGGTTCTCTGATGCCGGGGAGTCTGTGCTCATGCCCACTTCTGCTCTTGCTCTCAGCTCTCAAGAAACTTTCCTTTGGTGGACTTGGCGCAAACGACAAGGGAAGCAGAAGAAGAGGAGGACTCGGGAACAGGGTGAGTCGGGCAGCAAAAGGGGCCGGTGAACATGGACACATCTTTTCTCTCGTTGCCCCGTCCCTGTTGTGGGTATCTCAGCAAACAGCACAAAACCCGGGGTGCTGCCCTAGCCTCTGACCACAAAGAGGAGAGGAGAGGAAGATCCCAGTCCCTGCGGCACTAGGAGGTCCTGAGAACATCCCACGGGGAACCTCTACCTGATCCCTGCAACTCCCTGTGGTGGTTGGGCGCTGTCGTCCAGGAGCTGCTGATCTTGGAGGGAGGGCCCTGGCTGCCTGGAGGGACTGGACCCCAGGCAGCCTAGGCACGGTGACCTTCTGGCAAAGGGCTCCACGCCCCCCATTGAGGCCCTCCCTCTGCACGACCCAAGCCTTGCACTCCCACCCTGCAAAAGCCAGCAGACGGCTTGCTCCCGGACGACACTAGTCACGAAGAGACAGTGGTGGGGTGGCCTCATCTCCCACTTCAGGCACGTGAGAAATGAGCAAACAAGACAGGCCCCCGGGCTCACAGGAGCAGGACAGCTCACCCCTCCCAGCGCTGCATCCCTGTGGGCGGGGAGTCGGGCCTGGTCTCCAGCTGAGTCATGTCCGCGGGCCACTCCTATACGATCTAACCAACACCTCCCGTCCCCCAAGCCTCCAAGATGCCTCGTGGGAGGTAGTGGGTCCCCTCATGGCACATTTTGCTTTGTGAGTTTCATACTCTAGAGACTCTCCTCGATCCCTCAGTCGGCAGGGGAGACCCACCAGGGAAAGGCCACCCTGCCTACTCCCACCTTGCCCAACACCTGCCCACAGCCTGTGGACTGTGCGAACTCACTTCCCATGGGGGTCGGGAGCACGTCGTCTCTGCCACGCCACCTGCAACACTCATGTGGGCAAAGGCTCCCCCCACAGAGAAGGGCACGTCCAGGGCTCTCAGAGAGGCTGGGGAAGGGACAGCCCAGCAGGAGGAGGACCCCGCCGTCATGGAGGAGGACGCTCAGGGAAGGGGCCTGAGGGACCCTGGCAGTGTAGCCTTCATTCAGCCCCAGGGGGCCCACAGGAAATCCCCCTTTCTTCAGGTCATGCATGGGTTCTGCAGGAAAACCTCCACCTCAACACCTCAGAAGACACGTCCCGCAAAACCCCACAGGCCTCTGGTAAGGCCCAGGCCACACGCCACTCACTATCTCACACCACTCTACCCGTTGTCTCCACAGCTGCGCCACAGGACAGTGTGCCCACCACCCCGAGACACCAGAGGCTCCCAGCGTGCTCCAACAAAGGGAGCCAGGACGGCCCTGGGGCCCCACTTGCGACTCCGATTTGGGCCCGGAGGAGGATTCGGCGTGAACGTACAGGGAAACACGCCTGCAGAAACGGCTCTCTTACGCCTAACCTCTGTAGGCCAAAGAGAAGACTTCTGGGCAGCCCACCAGAGGACGGCACTGGAGCCCCGAGGACGGCACTGGAGCCCCGAGGACGAGACGAGAGGACCCTCTGAGTCGGCCACCACACCCAGAGTTGGCTGCCCGGGCCCTGCCGATGACGGACACTTGGAGCACGAGGCAACCACCTGGGCCCACAACAGTCCGTTGTGTGGGGAGACTGGGCCCACCTGGGACTGGGCGGGACAGCAGCCTTCCCGTTGTCTCCCCTGTCTGCTGCAGGGGCTGCTCCTCCTCCCGCTGTCCCCTGGAGTCCCCGACAACCCTGCAGAGCATGACACATGCAGGACGAAGCGGCAATGCCAGGGCCCCTTGACCACCCTGGGATCGACTCGAGGGGCAGCAGCCCTACCCCTGCTGGATTCCCCGAGGGTGCTGCACCGGAACCGCCCCCGTCGCTTCGACGCACAGGACTGTGACCAATGCTGGACTCAACACTGGCAGCAGCCCCACAAAACGGGCCCTGCTCAGCCTGTGTGTTTGGCAGCAGCAAGAGGATTAGGGAGGAGAGGCTCTCCCCTGCACTCAGCGGCCTCTTCCTTTTACAACTCAGACAGCAGAGGCCTCCCCCAGCTGGGCCTCCGCCACCTGACCAGGAACGACCCACGCGGAGGGACAGCTCTACGCCCCTATTCAGCAGGAAGAAGCTACAGAAGATGAGACCGTCCTCCTTCAACAACCTTCACCACGCAAGGCTCCGCACTGGTCAGGGGCACACGAGGAGGGAGGGGAAGGCTAGCTGAGCGCCAAGCAGGAGCTGGCACGCCACACCGCCCCCCAACCTGTGATACGGGGGACATCCCTCAGGCGCTCTGACTGCCCTCAAGCTGAGGAAAGGGAAAAACAGATTCTCCACAGATGGAGACCAAACCCGGCAAGACCGGAGTCTCCCTTGGTTTGTAAAAGTCCTCGTGATTCTGTAGGAAGAGGCCTGCTTAACGAGAGCCTAGCGACCTGCCAGAGGCCCAGATCTCCGTTTCCTGAAGCCCTGACATCTCCCTCCCCTCCACGACACTGAGGGAGGCTGAGGCTGAAGGAAATGTCCGTAGGACAGAGTTTCTTTTCAAACGTGCAGTCCCTGGGATGGACCTGTGAGAGGAGGAAGGTAACATTCCTCCAGGAAGCTCCGCACCATCTTTCAATTCATGCCTTCCTAGCAGGAAAAACCACCTTCCCTTCACAAGAGCAAAGTCAACTGTAGCCTCGGTGTCCTCTGTCCTCCTGCCACATTCTTGCAAAACCTCCCTTTTGCTTGACCTCCTCCAATGCCATCCCAGAAAGTCAGCCTCCTGTCACGACCCCAGCAAGCAGCCCTTTCTACCCAAGGGTCGTATCCCTGTGCCTTAATAAAATGCACCTCCTGCCAGCAGAGCCGTCTCAAGACTTCTTTCTTGACCATCGGCCTTGAATGCTAACCTCTTTCCTACATCAGTCCTGTCTCCTGTAGGGCTCCTGTGGAAACAACCCTGCAACACGGGCCCATTTCTGTCAACTCTTCCGACTCCATCCACCTCACCCACTGCACATTCTGTGTCCTCCGAGGACTGGACCCTTCTGTGATTCTTGCACTCAAACCCTCACATGGCCCCTCTCTCGGTCCTCGACGTGGTTGACGTTGCCCTTCTGAAACTCCCCAGCCTCCCATCCTCACTTTCTTTGTCTCGCAGGTTTATCTGGTCCATAGGTTCTCATCACCAACATGCTACAACCGGTTTCTGCTCCTGAGTAGAGGACTCCATTCCTTTCCTTTGTCCTCAAGCTCAAATCTTAACTCTCTGATGTTTGTCTCACAACTTTCAAAATTCTTCTTTCCCCTAATGCCTCTCTACCAGTTTCTCTTCTTCCTTTTTCAAGCCGCCCTCCCTCCCTCCCTTCCTTCCCTACATGATCTTTTCGTTCTTTGTATTCCTTCCTCCCTCCCCCTCTTTCCTTTTCTCCTTCTGTTCTGTTAGTCCCCACACAGCACTTCAGTACTTTTTCACCCAGTGTTCCGGGACTGACTCTTTGTGTACAAGACCCAGGAGCTCACGGCAATTCGTTCCCTATTATAAAGGATGAAGGGAGACCCACACGGGGGCATCTCAAAGGTCTGCTTCTCTGCAAGTCAACGGGAAGCTTCAGGGTCATGAACCCTGGCCTTCCACACTAGAGCTGGACACGGGCTACGCTAAGCATTCCCCACAATCCCCTGTCATCCAAGACCCTGAGAATACAGGCTGTCCCACCAGAGACCTGAAGAGTTTCATTTCTCGGCTGAAATGGGCCTCGAGTCAAGCCGCCGCCCGAGTGTCTGGAAAAGTCACTGGCTTCAGCACGACTCACGGGTATATAGTCTTTGAAACGGAAACTTTGAAAATTTAATCAGCAGTTGACGTGGTATGAGGCTACCATGTAGAAAGGTCTATCTGAATTCTGGAAAGGAACAAGGCACGCGACTACAAGTGGCTTGCAGGGGTAGACGCAGCGACCATTCCTGAAGGGAGGGGTGGAACGCGTTAAGGGAGGAACGTGAGGGAGAGATCCTGCCACAGCCCCTCGTGCTCTGGCCATTAGCACAGGGTTCACACTGCACAGGAACCCGGGCAATGCTGGAGCACAGCACGGAGAGGTCTCACGTGCCTCACCTCACTCCGGGTGTGCTGTGTCCTGGGAAGACAAGCCTTGTATTTGCTGACAATGTGGAAGAGCCTTCAGCCATGGGTCCCTGGTACCAGGGACATCAGAGCTCGTTCATCCTGGATCGCAGCACACCCATCTACCCAGTGTGGGAGAGCCTTTAGTCGGGGCTCTAATCTCGGGAGACACGAGAGAACTCACCCTTTCGAGGAATGGAGACATGATACACATGGGGGGAACAACTCCAGGGCAGTGCTCACCTCTGTACACAGTAAGACCACTGGAGACGCACCTCAGCGATGGAAAGAAGGTGGGGGACCCTTGTTTCAGAGAGCTCTGCTCTTCTTCATGACCAGGACCTCACACGGGGTAGAAGCCATGTGCTGGGATTGCTGCACAAGAGCTCACAGCAACATACATCTCTTCGAAGCCATGGGCACATTCCCACAGACAGAAACCAATTGAATTTCATCTTCAGGGAAAAGCATTTACGCCAGCCACACCCTTAGCCAGCACCCGAGGATCCACACCGGCGGCAACCCCAACAAATGCGGTCAACGTGGAAGAGCCGTTCGATACAGCTCTCACATTTGGAGACACCAGACAACTCAGAGCAGAGAAACCTGTGTCTGTCATCACTGGGGCCCCGCCTGTACCCAGAGCGCCCACCTTGCTCACCGCCACAGAAATCACACAGTACAAACCCTTGTCTCCCGTCACTGAGGCAGAGCCTTTAGCCAGAAGTGGGCCCTTTCCCAACACCAGAGAACTCACACAGGGAGAGCCACTAGCCCGGTCATGAACCCTGGCCTTCCACACTAGAGCTCGACACGGGCTACGCTAAGCATTCCCCACAATCCCCTGTCATCCAAGACCCTGAGAATACAGGCTGTTCCACCAGAGACCTGAAGAGTTTCATTTCTCGGCTGAAATGGGCCTCGAGTCAAGCCGCCGCCTGAGTGTCTGGAAAAGTCAACTGGCTTCAGCATGACTCACGGGTATATAGTCTTTGAAACGGAAACTTCGAAAGTTTAATCAGCAGTTGACGTGGGGGTGAGGCTACCATGTAGAAAGATCTATCTAAATTCTGGAAAGGAACAAGGCACGCGACTACAAGTGGCTTGCAGGGGTAGATGCAGCGACCATTCCTGAAGGGAGGGGCTGGAACGCGTTCCTTGAGTCAGGAAGGGAGAAACGTGAGGGAGAGATCCTGCCACAGCCCCTCGTGCTCTGGCCATTAGCACAGGGTTCACACTGCACAGGAACCCGGGCAATGCTGGAGCACAGCACGGAGAGGTCTCACGTGCCTCACCTCACTCCGGGTGTGCTGTGTCCTGGGAAGACAAGCCTTGTATTTGCTGATAATGTGGAAGAGCCTTCAGCCATGTGTCCCTGGTGCCAGGGACATCAGAGCTCGTTCATCCTGGATCGCAGCACACCCATCTCCCCAATGTGGGAGAGCCCTTAGTCAGGGCACTAACCTCAGGAGAACGGGAGAACTCACCCTTCTGAGGAACGGAGACATGACACACATGGGGGGAACCACCCCAGGGCAGTGCTCACCTCTGTACATAGTAAGACCACCGGAGACGCACCTCGGGGATGGAACAAAGGTGGGAGACCCTTCCTTCAGAGAGCTCTGCTCTTCTTCATGTCCAGGACCTCACACGGGGTAGAAGCCATGTGCTGGGATTGCTGCACAAGAGCTCACAGCAACATACATCCCTTCGAGGCCATGGGCACGTTCCCACAGACAGAAACCGGTTGAATGCCCTCTTCAGGGAAAAGCATTTAGGCCAGCCACACCCTTAGCCAGCACCCGAGGATCCACACCGGCGGCAACCCCAACAAATGCGGTCAACGTGGAAGAGCCGTTCGATACAGTTCTCACATTTGGGGACACCAGACAACTCAGAGCAGCGAAATCTGTGTCTGTCATTACTGGGGCCCCACCTGTACCCAGAGCGCCCACCTTGCTTGTTTGGCTTTGGTTCAGGTTATGATGTCAGGGTTATGGGACTGAGCCCGGAGTCAGGCTATGGAAGGCATGGGGAGCCTGCTGATGGGTCCATCTCATCCTCTGCAACTCCCACACCACCACCAAAAAGAAACAGGAGAGAGAGAGAGAGAACGTGTGCCGAAGTCCACTCAGACATCCATTTGTAAAGATGCCCGGGATTCGTGGCTCTAGATGAATGGCCCAATAAAGCAAGTGTGGGCAGAACGTCGATGGTCGAGAGAATGTTTATTTATTAAGTTTTATTTTATATAAAAGAATTTATTTTTTATTAAGTCAGTCGTGTGTCTTACTAAGTCAGGCTGCTATAACTCGGGACTCTGCTACCAGGGGCAACATGAAGTTCAGAGGTTTGGGGCAGGGACTTGCAGAGCCTTCTCCATATGTGCCCAGAAGTAAATTTCCCCCACAGCCAACTCTAGACATTCTGGTTAAGGGTACATCTCCAAGTTAACCAACAAGAAGAGGCTATCATTTCCTCCGGAAGAGAGATGAAGCCGGCAAGAAAGACACCCAGGTCAAGGCCTGAACCTCAACCCAGGGGGGAGATTCAGAACCAAGACAACTTACCACTGCGATGCACGTGCACCAGGGAGATGGCAGCGGTCACACTCCTGGACGTGCTGCACTTCCATCTGCACTGAAGAGACAGAGGCCAGACGCTTTGGATGCTGCCCAGGAGGCCATGTCCCCTGAGCCTCGAAGCACCACCTGTAAAAACAAGGAGACCATTCAGTCGAGGTCTCAGGACCCACACATGGGGAGACACAGAGTCACCCATAATGGAAAGCAGGCCCCTCCCTCCCAGCAGGGAGTGCAGGCTCAAAAAGGCCAAAATCACAGGGCCCTGCCATCTGTCAAAGTCTTAGCATGGCTGCTGGAAGACCTTCCCCTAATACATGCTTAGAGATTTGGCTGCCAGAACTCAACACAGGAAAAGAAAAAAACCAAAAACCAAAACAAAACAAAACAAAAAACCCAACAACAACAACTACCTTCCCCTTCCCCAACACCCTTCCACTATAGGGTCGTGGCTAAGGCAGGCTTCACACTGTGCGCATTTTGCCCTGATAAACGTCAACCCTCCAATAAAGCACAGAGCTTAGAGCTAGGCTTGGGCACCCCGGCGACCTGGCTGGCTGCCGTGGCTGCCTGCCTCCCTCCCTCCCTGGCTCCAGTCCTTTCCTATGAGCATCTGCCTGGGCCCTGGTACTCTGGCTCTGCCCCAGGTACCCCGGGCTCTGGGTGCAGGCCGTCAGAAGGCAGTTGAAGTGTCGCAGACTCCAGCTGGCCAGCCCTGTGCTCCCCTCAACCCAACCACCGTGGTAACCAACGTGGGCCCAGGTGCCAGATCGAACTGCAGCCCCCACCCTCCTGCTCAAACACAGGTTCGCCTCAGAAGCAAGGCACATCGGCCCCAAATAACCTGCCCCTTAGCCCCCACCCCACCGCCCTGAATATCCCCTCGGAACGGAAGCCCCAGAAGCCAACACAACCACCATTCCAGGCAGCGCATTTCACTCATCCTCACGTCTTGCACAGGTTGTCTGAAGGGTCCAGAAAAACCCGCCTACGTGCTGCTGTGATGTGAGAAACCCTTCACCTCCCCAGAGTTTGAAAGGTCACCTGACCCATTTTGGAGGGCTGTCCCAGTGACCACACCCACTCCTCCTGCCAGCCTGGGACTCTGCCTGCAGAAAAAAAACAAGAAAGAACAAGAGTTGGTGATAATGTGAAGAAAAAGGAACCTTGTGTACTGATGGTGGGGATGAAAACTGGTGCAGCCATTATGGAAAACAATGGGAGGTTCCTCAAAAAATTAAAAATAGAACTGTCATATGTCATATGTTCATATGTCATATGTTCCAGTAATTCCATTACTGGGTATTTGCTCAAAGAAAAGGAAAACATTTGAAAAGATACGTTTACAGTGCAGCACTATTTACAGTAAGCAAGATATGGAAGAGCCCGTCAATAGATGAATGGATAAAAAAGACGTGACGTATATATAGATATAGATAGATAGATAATAGATAGACAGATCTCTAATAGAATAGTACTTGGCCTGAGAAAAGAATGAAATCTTAACATTTGCAACAACATGGATAAATCTAGAGGGTATAAAACTAAATTAAATAAGTCAAAGAAAGACAAATATCCTATGATTTCAATCATATGTGAAATTTAAGAAACAAAACAAAGCATAAAAGAGACAAAAAAAAAGAGACTCACGAATATACAGAACAAACTGGTGATTACTAGAGAGAAGGTGGGTGGAAAGAGGGCATGAGACAACGAGGGTGTATCACTGAAAAGGAAAAACAAAACTCGATCTGAAGTCATTATTATTGTCTATGTAGAAAATCTCAAGTAACTTATAAAAAGAAAAAAAAACTATTGGAAGTAATGAGGAAATACCAAAACATCATAGGATACAAGGTCAATATAAAAAAGTCAACTATTTTCCTATATCTGAATAAAGAATTGAATTCCATATTTTCAAATGAAAAAAATACCATTTACAATACACCCCTAGAAAGGGGTACTCAAGTATAAAATCTAACACAATACATATATACAGGAAGACAAACCTGATGGAAGAAATCAAAGATCTAAATAAATGGAGAGAGAGTTCATATTCATCGGTAGCAAGACTCAATATGGCTAAGACGTCAATTCTTTCCAACTTAATCTATAAATTCAATGAAATCCAAATAAAACCTCCCAGTTATCTTGCAGATATTGACAAGAAGATTCTGAAGTTTACACAGAAACGCAAAAGATCTAGAAGAGCCAACACACTGGACACCTGGGTGGCTCAGGTGGTTGAGCATTTGCCTTCAGCTCAGGTCACGATCCCAGAGTCCTGGGATGAAATCCCGAGTCAGGCTCCTTGCTCAGAGGGGAGCCTGCTTCTCCCTCTGCTCTCTCTGCCTCTGACATCCCCTGTTTGTGCTCTCTCTCTGACAAATAAATAACATCTTTAAAAAAAGTTTAAAAAAAACAGAACAGCCCACACAATGTGGAAGAAAAATGAGAATTCACCTCACCTGGTCTTGAGACTTACTATAAAGCTACTAGTAACCAAGACAGTGTGTTAGTGCTGAGAGAGACACACAGATCAACAGAACAGATTACAAGGACCAGGAATAGATCTACCAAAATAAAGTCAAACATTTTTTGACAAAGACACAAAGGGAATAAAAGGAGAAAAGATAGTCTTTCAACAAATGGTGCTCAAACAACTGAACACTCATGCAAAAGAAATGAAACTAGACACAGACCTTACACAAGTATTAACTAAAAATGAATCAGAGATCTAAATGTAAAAATGCAAGAATAAAGAATACAGGAGAAAAATCTCTCGGACACTGGATTTGATGATGAGTTTTTAGATAAAACAGAAAAAGCGTATTCCACGGGGAAAAACATGCGTTGGATATATTAAAAATAAAGTCTTCTGCTCTGTGAAAGACATTTTTAAGAAAATGAAAGGATAAGGCCCAGACAGGGAGAAAATATTTGGAACACAGATATCTAATCAAGGCTTTGTGTCCAACATCACAAAAGAGCTCTTAAAGCTTCAATAGTAAGAAAACAAATGACCAAATGAAAAATATGCAAAAGATTTGAACAAACACTCCACCAAAGATATAAGGTGATGCTCCACATCACCTCAGTGGGGATATGCAGACAACATGACAGTTATTGGAATGGTTACATCAAAAATAATGACAGTACTAATTTCAGGTCCAGAATCAGAACAAGATTCTGATTCATAGTTGGTAGGAACAAAAACTGATACAGCCACTCTGTAAAAATAGTTTGGCAATTTCTTGAAAAGCTAAACATACATACATACATACATACATACATACATAACCAACACAGCAATTTCACACCCTATGTTTTTGAAAACTTATGTTTTAAAACCTACATGCGAATATTTCTAGCACCTTAATTCAAATGGTCCCAAACTGGGAAAATCAAGCATCCATGGGTTAACAACTCTGAAATCACGTATGTAATTCTGAAATCATGTGTATGTATTCTAAAATTGAACTATCAAATAAATGAAATTCAGATATTAGCTAGATTCTCACTGTTAATGCAGGAGATTACAGACAAGCAAGGAGAGGTTAGAATGTTCCATTTGGTAATGATTACAACAGGAGACAACAGTGGGAATACTTAGCTTATTATAGATACAGATGGTTACATACTAAACTATTTATAGACACATGTATATACACGAGAGAGTATATACATATTCCCTTCTTGAGTTAGCTGAGAGGGTCTTTGAGCAATGACTTCCCAGTCACAACAGACACACCTAGTCCCCCAATCTTGGTTTCTCATACTATGCTCCAATGAAAAGAACCAGAACTACTGAGGCGGGGGAAATGGCTAATCCTAGGGCAGGAAAGACAGAAGATGAACCTGGAAAACCTACTGCCACAGAGTAAGGAAGAAATATTCAAACAATAACAGGGTATGTCAATAGACAAGGGAACCAACAGAAGGTGCCTTTTAAAAAATTTATTGACTTGTTTTTGAGAAAGTAGGAAAAGGAGAGAAAGCATAAGCAGCAGGGAGGAGCACAGGGAGAGAGAGAGAATTTCTATTTACTTACTTACTTACTTACTCATTTATTTATTTGACAGACAGAGATCACAAGTAGGCAGAGAGGCAGGCAGAGAGAGGGGGGGAAGCAGGTTCCCTGCTGAGCAGAGAGGCAGATGTGGGGCTCCATCCAAGGACCCCGGGATCACGACCTGAGCCTGAGCCTGAGCCAAAGGCAGAGGTTTTAACCCACTGAGCCACCCAGGCACCCCAAGAGAGAAAATTTCAAGCAGGCCCCACACTCAGCAAAGAGCCCAACGTGGGGCTGGATCCCAGGACCCTGAGATCATGACCTGAGCCGAAATCAAGAGTCGGACACTCAACCAACTCAGCCGGCCAGGTGCCCCTAGAAGATGCTTTTACTAACCAACCTGGAACAACTTGAGCAACAAAAGGAACAAGGTATCATTGTACTATAACCAAAATATAAAATAACTAGCCATGAATTCATGCTGATAGTAAATAGGAGAGAACAGAAAAATCTCCTATGCAGAATTCCTGATAATTTATGTACATAATCATGTAGCTACTCCAACAGGAAGGAGGTATAGTGTAAGTGGTATAGGGTAATTGCCCACTTTCTTCCAAGGAGTCCAGTATGAGGACAGAGAAAACAAAGTAATAAGTCATGTCCAGAGCACTAACCCTTGATATGATAAGACCAAATCACATTTTATCTCTGTGGTCTTCCTCCAAGAAACCCATAACCTCAGTCTAATCATGAAAACAACAGCAGACAATTCCCAATTGAGGGACATTCTACAAAACACCTAACTGTACTCCTCAAAACTGCCCAGATTATCAAAAACAAGGGAAGTCTGAGAAATTGTCACAGTTAAGGGGAGCCTAAAGAAACGACTAAGTGAAATGTGGCATTCTGAAACAGAATACCTGCATGGGGAGAAAACACCAGGGTCAACTATCGAAAGACAAATCACATCCCGTAAAATAAGAGTTTGCAACCCATTAAATGGACAAGCACTAGTATCCCTAATCTATAAAAAGCTAGACACTGAAGAAGAAGAAAAACAAAAAAAGCCACAAACCTAAGAGGAAAATGGGCAAAAGATATGAACAGAGGGTTCACAGAAACGTAAATACCTCTTTCAGATACATGAAAAAATACTTAACCTCACTCATAGTTAAGAAACTTGCAGATATAAACTTCATAAAATACCATGTTTATCTTTCCACTGCCAAAATTCCAGAAGTTGAACCACGTGTTTTATGGGAGAAGCTGTGGACAAACAAGCACTCAGGCGGTGTCGATGGGAGTGATACAAAATGATACCATAATCCCGAATGATCGAGTTATCAATTCTATGCACCCGTTGACCTGGTAGCGCACTTCTGGGAATTTATTGGATAGAAAAAACCTATACGTACAAGGTCATTCATTAGAACATGGTTTGTAATAGCAAAAGGTTTGAAATAATGCATAACTAACAATAACCAGTTAACGAACTATGGAACGTCCATGCTTGAATTACTGTGCAGTTATAACAAAGAAACAATCCATGTTCTGTTTAGATACAGATGTCTGGGACAGGCTTTTAAGAAGTGACAAAAAAGCAAAGGAAGAACAGAAAATCACGTATAGACTCGTTACTCAAAGTGTGGCTCTCTGAGCAGCAGAGTCAGCTTCACCTGGGAGCTTTTTAGAAATGCAAAACCCAGGGCCCCCACCAGATCCACTAAATCAACACCTGCATTTTAACAGGATGCCAGTGGTGTACAGCTGCATCTAAGTTCGGAAAGCCCTAAAGATGATGGATTCCCTTCCAAATAAAAGTAGGGGGCATACAAGATTATCTTTTAACTGAAAAAAGCAGCACTGCTAGGACAAACAAGACAGACAGACATATCTACAGCAGGAGGACCATAACTCCAGTTTGTCTGGGACTGTCCCGATATAGCCAGATGTCCCATCCTAACTTTATGGAACCTCTTTCATTCTCAGTGGAAGTGTCTCAGTTGAGATGAAAAATGTCACCCTTCCTAGAGGGAACATCACTTAACATTTAACCATGTTATTACTAATTCAAAAGTATTTTATTAAAAACAGAGAGAGAGAGAGAGAAGACCAGTCAGAAAAAACACAGACTGAAAAAAAGCAGTGAGCCAAGGATGGTTGGGCAACAAACCCAAGGAGAGGCAACGTCTGGGGCAAAAGGGAAAGACAACTTTGTGAGGAACAGTAAGGGGATGTATCAGAGTTAAGAAAGGAAAGCTAGCAGGCAGGTGTCAGAGACAACAGAGACTGAGGGTTATGCTGCAGGATGGTCAAGTAACACAAAGCCAAAAACTGGATTTGACTACAATTTGGTAGCCTTTTCCAGAGCTGACTCAGGTGAATGTCGAAGAAGCAAGAATGCATTCATGAAGTTGAAATATGAATGAGAAATGCAGAAACCAAAGCCAGAACAGTTGGCTATTCAAGCTAGAGATGTGAACAAGCTGACACAAACCCTTAGGGAGAGTCATCTGGAGGACGCGTGGTCCCTCCATTCCACCAGATCTTCAAAGTCCTATTCCTGCATCAAGCAGTACCATGAGAGAGCTGTCTACTCAGACCTCATTGCTTGGTCCCCTGAAAAGCATCCATACACTTCTAGTACAATGCTGTGTCTACCAGATATGATTATAGGCAATTTCAGTGTTATTAGAAAAATCAAAGGAAGTTTTACAACTTGCACAACTCTGTGAAATTAAGAGTCCTGCTTCTCATTCTACCAACTGTTCTTTGAATTTGCTTGATATACTTCCCTTCAAGTAATTCTTGCCTATTTCTATTTTTTTGTTTTGTTTTGTTTTTTTTTTTAAGATTTCATTTATTCATTTGACAGTCAGAGATCACAAGTAGGCAGAGAGGCAGGCAGAGAGAGAGGAAGGGAAGCAGGCTCCCTGCTGAGCAGAGAGCCCAATGTGGGGCACGATCCCAAGACCCTGGGATCATGACCTGAGCCAAAGGCACGGGCTTTAACTCACTGAGCCACCCAGGAGCCCCTCTACATTTTTTGGTTTAAAAATATGAATCCTTTCAAATTTTAGAAAACTCATTTTCAAACAAAGTGGAAATAAACAAACAAAAAGCTCACCTGGGATGTGTTCATTTTCTGCTCTTAGTGGAGGAGAGAGAGCTGAGGAAGAAGGAAGGAAGAAGGAAGTTAGAAGAGACTTGGCCTGCCTTGCAGTTCTTGAATTTACCTGCCCACACAGCTCCACATACAAGATACTTCCCTCTCCATGTGTGGCTCCGATAGATGTTGAGCTTAGACATGATACTTTTCACTGAGTGAATGTAAACATTTGTTTCTTATTGATTTATTACCAATTTAGGTTCTGTGACACAGAAAAATTAAAAACATGAGAAGATGAGTTGAACATATAACAGTAACCTAAAGGAGGAAACAGTTTTTCAGAACTGATGTGGGAAAAATTAAAAATTAAAAATCTCAAGCCACACTGTTCATCTGTTTTCCTGTGAACACTATTAATCCCCTGAGGTCAGAAAATCCAAGAAACCTCTGGAAAAAGGAGATCGGGGTATTTAAGGCAAGATAAAAAATATATGTTTAATGTTTGTTTCTTACAACTTTCAAAAGGTCTTTTAATGAGAAACTATCTTTGACGTAATTAACAGTGACAAAATGAGCCATGGCCTGGGAATTCGCAGACCTCACTTTTAACCATGGTTCTGCCACCAACAAACTGCATGATCTTGGTCAGTCACCTTCTCAGGCTCAAGTTTTTTTTTTTTTTTTTTTTCCCCATTTCTCAAATAAGGCCAAAACAGATAACCTCGTGCCTGCACTACCATCCTGTACGTCTATAAGGCCAGGAGAGCAGGAACCTCTGCATCTTTCTAGACGCCATCAACAATGGCAAATGGGGAATGGAAAATGAGGGGAGGAGCGGGTGTTCAGGGAGGGGTGATGACAGAATTTCCTTCGCTATGGCTGCTGCCCTGTTTGCCCTCAGACTCTCCAAAGAAGTGACATTTCCTGTGTAGCCAGCGTGCCCACCCTCTCAGCTCCAGCTCATCTCGCTCTTCTTAAATTTGTCCCAGACCTGCCACTGTCACACAGCCTTCGATGGCTTCAGGATACTGTCATGCTTTTACATAACAAATAACAAATGAATACATAATAAATAATAACTGGGGGCCTGGGGAATGTTAGAGCGGGGAAAGGGCCTTGGTGGCTAGCTAGTACAGCCTCTCCCCTCCTCCATTGCACAAATGAGTTAACCGAGCAATGAAAGCCCTAGAGAATTGTCAAAGCTCCAGCCTCACGTTATTACATACACAACAAATACAAGAGCAGCTAACAAAATGTGAGTGCTCAGGGGACGCCTGGGTGGCTCAGTTGGTTAAGCCGCTGCCTTTGGCTCAGGTCATGATCCCAGGGTCCTGGGATGGAGTCCCGCATTGGGCTCCTTGCGCGGTATGGAGCCTGCTTCTCTCTCTGCCTCTGCCTGCCACTCTGCCTGCTTATGTTTTCTCTCTCTCTGACAAATAAATAAATAAATAAAATCTTAAAAAAAAAAATAATGTGAGTGCTCAGAATAATCACGTCGACTATTCGGCCAGAGCAACTCACTCACATCAGACACCCTGCCTGGTTCTCCTACAACCGCGCCCCTCCTAGGAAGCCCGGCGCACTTAAGACGCGCAAACACACACACGTCATAACGCCAAGAGTGCACGCAGGTCGCACAAGCACACTCACCCCTACCCGCAGCCCCACCCCCTCCCCGTGGGTCCGGCGCACACGTCACGCATGCAAACTCCCCACCCGCCGCCGCAGGACGGCGCGGCCAGCTTAGCGCTGCAACCGGACACCTGCGGGCCTTGGGAACCCCAGAGCCAAGGTTCCCACTCCGGACCCTGGTCCCTCATGCAGAGACGCCGCCGCTCGCCGGCCCTTCAACTCTGCAGGCAACGCAGAATCCAGGAGTCGGTCTGGTGCCCGCGGGGCTCCGACCCACAACCGGGCACCCCCGCCCCCGCCGGACCCCCGGGCCGCACAGGGCCCCTTAGGCACTCGCCCCCATCCCCGGGACTCACCCCTAACTCCCTCACCTCGTGAACCCGGAAGCCAAAGAAGGTTTTGCAGGAGGGGCTGGAGGCCGGGGAAGAAAAAGCCAGGAGGAGAAGGCGGAGATGCACATGCGCAGAGGGAGGAAACAGCGCAGCGGCGAGGAGCTGGAGGCCGGTAACGGTCCAGCGGGGAGGAGAAGGCGGGGATGCACATGCGCAGAGGGAGGAAACAGCGCGGCAAAGGAGAGGAGCGGAAGGCCGGGAAATGACTAGCGGGGAGGAGAAGGCGTGGACTCACATCGGTAGAGGGAGGGAGCGGCGCGGCAGCGGCGAGTAGCTGGAGGCGGATGAAGGACCAGCCGGGAGGAGAAGGCGGGGAAGCACCTCTGTTGAGGGAGGGAGCAGCACGGCACGGGGCAGCCAGGAGCTGGAGGCCGGGAACGGACGAGCGGGGAGGAGAAGGCGGGGACGCACTTGCGCAGAGAGAGGGAGCGGCGCGGGGCGGCGAGGAGCTGGAGGCCGGAACGGACGAGCTTGGAGAAGGCGGGGACGCACTTGCGCAGAGGGAGGGAGCGGCGCGGTGGCGGGGAGGAGCTGGAGGCGGGTGAAGGACCAGCCGGGAGGAGAAGGCGGGGACGCACCACTGTTGACGGATGGAGCAGCGCGGCGCCGGCGTGGGGGCGGCGAGGAGCTGGTGGCCCGGAACGGAGGAGCGGGGAGGAGAAGGCGGGGACGCACTTGCGCAGACGGAGGGAGCGGCGCTGAGGTGGCGGCGGGGAGCTAGAACTCTGCTCCTGGCAGCTAGTGCTAGGATAGTGCGTCTACCCTTAAGAGGGCTATCTAACCCTAAGTCTTAAAAAGTTACTCATCGTACTGAGCTAGCAGGGGTTTAGTGAACATTAGAGGCGTTGACCATGTATATCTGGCGCATAAATGATTCAGTACCTCTCTCAAGATTCTCTTCCCCGGTGTACCCCATGAGCTTTTCTTGAGAAACCAGCTGGAGAGTTTCTGCCCAGTCGGCTGAGCTGAGAGATTGCTGTCTGAGGTACTCACTCCTGCTGCCTGGAGCCAGGCCTTTGTCCTGGTCCTTCGACCAAATTTTAGACGCAAGCCCAGAGAAGGGAAGCTGTGTTTGGATTTCATCTCTGTACCCGCTATTTGTGACCAGCATGGTTATTCTCCAATGAGAAAAGCAGCAAGCTAGCAATTCGGTATTAATACTAAAAACCGTTCATGTGTAAAAAACTGTCCATATACCAAACTTGAAGAAAGCACGCTCTCATCTCCTGCAACCTCCCACTTCACGCAACTTCCCCCAATGTTAACATTTTAACAGAGCCATGGTACTGTTATCAAAACTGGAAGCAACTCGGGCGCAATTGTATTAACGAAATTACAGAGTTTGTTCAGATTCCGTCAGGTTTTCCACGAATGCCCTTTTACTGATCCAGGATTCTGTCCAGATACCACGATACATTTATTTAATCATTATGTCTGCTCCAACCTGTAAGTTATTTTGGTCTTTCCTTGTCTTTCATGGCATTCACATGATTGAAGAATAGTGGTCAGGTATTGTGAAAAGTGCCTCTGAATTTACGCTTGCCCAATGTTGTCTCCTTATTGGACAGGTATATATTTTTAGGAAGAATACCCTTGGAAGGATGTGCTCTACCTATGTATCAGGTGACACATGATATCAACATGATTCGTCATACTAACCTTTAGTACTTGGTTAAGGTGGTATCAGCGGGGTTTCTGCACTATATATTTAGGATTTTTCCATATCCAGTCTACACTTAAGAGTGGATTGGCTAAGTCCAGTGCACACCCAGGGACAGAGGAAATTCACTTAGCCCCTTTTCGAATTTATGGTCATATTTTAAAACCACCAGGAGTGTTAGTAAATTTGAGGAGAAACTCTGAGGCTACCCAGGTATCCTGTTTATATTTATAGTTTTGGCCACTAATTTTCGCTTTCATTGTTGGGTCTTGCCTGCAACCACTTTTACTGTGGTGTTCTAAAAGGAGATTTTTCTGTTTTACTTATATGTTTATCGGGATTCTTCTGTAAAGGAAAGATTTTCATTTTCCTCATTTATTTATTCCATCATTTGTTTATGTCAGTACCGGCTCATGGATAATCTAATTCATTCCCCGTGGTCATTAATCAACCCTGCCTTTTTCACCCAACCCTTTGGTCTATGTTTTACAATTTTACCCTTTTCAGAATGTCAACGGCATTATATAATATTTATCTCCTGAGTTTGGCTTATTTCACTTAGCAAAATTCATTTAAGACTCATTTGTGTTAAAAAAAAAAAAGACTCATTCATGTTCTTGGTCCTTTTCTCAGATCAGCTCCTTTCTCTCCACTCTTTTCATTTCACCCATGCTATTATTATGTACCCTATGTCACAACACTAGAAGATAAACGATCTGAACGTTTGAATCTTAACCGTGTAGTAGCTCTGTGTATGGGATTTCTAGATGTCTTCAAAGCCTCTAATAGAGACCGTATAATTGTATCCAAGTTAGGTTTGTAACAGTTGTCAGCAGTCTTGATTTGAATTTATAGAAGGTCTGACCTGAGAGTCTATGGAATAACAAATACATTGGAACTCTGGGCCTGGGTGACAATTCCAGCTAAAATGAATTTGCCCCTCAGGTGTCTTTCTCATCTACGTTAGAAAAGCACATCTTGGGAAGTAAGAAGGAGGAGTCTCTAAGTATATGTTAGTTGGAGAGAATCCTACAACTATTTGAGGTTTTTTATTTTTTCTTTTTCTTTCTCTCTCTCTCTCTCTCTCTCTCTTTTGTTTTTAAGTAGGCTCACTGCAGGGCTGAGCTCATGACCCTGAGATCAAGACCTGAGCTGAGATCGAGTCGTTTGCTTAACCAACCAAACCACCCAGGCACCTCTTGAGTGAGTTTTGAGCAGAGTGTAGTTCGGAGAGAGGAGCAGATCCTAGGTTTTCACAGGCGTGTTCACAACAAGTGAGAATTGAGAATATTGCCCCATTCAGAAGCTCCCAGGCTGCCTAATGGAGAGAAGCCTGGACCAGGGCAGCTGGGCTGGAAGGAGTGAAGGATGGTTAGATGACCTGGGAAATAGAACTGTGCTGGAGGCATTCCAGGGATTTGTGGGAAAGGGCCTTAAAACTAGATGTGAGTCAGTTTTGTCTCACCAATCCCAGTTCAACCCTTACTCTTTGTTTTGTGCTCCCTCTTCCCAGATTCTGAGCTCTGCTCACACAATGAATCTGGCATTGAAAGCTGTGCTGTTGAGTTCTTTACAAGACAGCAGTACAAGGAGAGTTACTTATTTTTCTTCTTGAAGGTTGAGAAGAAATTGGTGCTGAAAATGTAAGTGAATTTCCCTGTCTTTGTGTTGGGGCAGAACCCAGAGGAAACGTTGAGTTTTCCTACCCCAGTCCTGTACTGACCACATCACCACTGGTTTAAGAAAAGATAGCCATTTGAGAAACTGCAATGCTTTAGAAAAACAAAACGTACACTCACTTGAAAGTGCCTCCATCCTTTTTTTCTTAGCTTTGGCTGCCTTCTCTAACTTGAGTAAACAAGGAAATACAGATGTAACAACTTTTGTTGTACAAACTTTGCTGAAGGTTTCTCATTTTTAAAATTTCTTTGAAACAGAACATAGGGGTACAGACATTGTTTAAAAATGTCCTAGACGATAGTTCCATTCACCCAGTGAAAAATTGCACACTCAAGCTCTGCATGGCCAAATCACAGTCAGATGTAGTTGTGTGGGTGGTTTACATATGTCCTTTCCTGCCCCTTCTGCAAGGTGAAAAGGGTATTCTCCCACAGAGGGGCATTTCACCCAGGTGATGTTTGCAGCTTTTTAAGAAGGCAGGTCCGGGAACTGCAGGCAGTCTGTACCTTTAATGACTTCATTCCTCTTTCTCCATCCCAGCTCTGCCTTCAGAGATTTCTGCATTTTTCCAAGGAAGACCAGCAAAATATGAAGAAGTCCTGTGTGAGTTATTGAAGTCATTTTCTGCTTTGTTTTATAATGGAACTTATGAGGATTATGACTCGTGTTTAAAATAGAAAAGTAGAAATAGATAAAATGAACCTGAGGGAACCAGCATGACACAGTGTTTCTCAGACTTTAGTGTGCATCAGCTCAAAACTGGGAGGTGTTTTAAACCATAGAATGGGGCCGGAGAGTTTTGGTTTTGAACAAGGTTGCAGGTGATGTTGAGGTGTGTAGACCAGTAGCATTGGATTAGTAGATCAATAGGGCAAAGTGGCACACACACACACACACACACACACACACATCATATAAAGTCACGTGGTTATCAAATTTGCAAATATTTCAGACTTTTGACCATGACTCCCCCACACTCCCTCCCCATCCCCCATTCCCCCCCCCAAAAAAAAAACATGCATAGAGCATCCCTATTCCTTTCGGAGCCTAAAGACTTTCTGGGATCAAGAGCTGAATAAAAAACTTCTGTTTCTCTTTATATAAATGATGAACAACCTTCTTGTGGCAAACCACAAAATAAATGACTATAATTATTCTTCAGTGGAAGCAAAAGACAGATTACCAAGCAGAACCCAGTTAATGAGGTTTTTTAGGAGAAGGTATTACTAAAGCCCATATAGAGAGCTTTCCCCCGGTCTTGGTTTGTTTTTGTTTTCCCTTTACAAAACCTCGAATTTTTATAGAATAAGTTGAACGCATGTCCTTAAAATAACTCCAAAATTCTCAGACCCTGGAAACCACTAATCTACTTTCTGTCAGTATGGACTTGGATCTTCTGGATCTATTGTAGGAGTATAGTCATACAAAATGTATATTTTATGTGTGTCTTCCTTCACCTTGTGTAATGTTTTTAAACTTCATCATATTGGAGCATGTTACAGACTTCATTGTTTTTCTTTTCTGGCTTTATTAAGGTATATTTGACAGAACTATAAGGTATGTAGTGAACATTGTGATGATTTTGATATTCGTATACATTGTGAGAGGATTCCTCCCATCTAATCTAACACATCCCTCACCTCACATATTTCTTTCTTTCTTTGTTTTGGGTTTTTGTTTTTGTTTTTTTGGTGAGAGTATTTAAGCTCTGGAGTCAACAGATTTTAATTGTGATATCAGCTGTAGTCACCGTGTTATACATGAGATCCTCAGACCTTCATTTTATAGCTAAGTGTGCCTTTTTACCAAGACTTCATTTCTATCATTGAAGAATATTCCATTGTGTAGAAGGACCCGACTTGTGTTCATCCACTTACTGGTTAACAGACATCTGGCTTATTTCTGCTTTACCGCTGTTGGGTAGTGCCGCTCTGAACATTCATGTGCAAATTTTGATAGAATACATGTCTTTGGTTCTTCTGGGTATTTACTGAAAAGTGAAAATGCTGGATCATGCATTAGTTTTAAATTACCGCCGAACCGCCTGTTTTTCATAATGTGCACAATTTTATATTTCCACCAGCAATGCATGAGGGTTAGTTTCCCCTCTTTATTGACAGCACTTGTTGTCATATTATAGCCAACATAGTGGGTAGGAAGTAGCATGTCATTGTGGTTTTGATTTGCTTTTCCCTAATGTCTAATGAGTACCTTTTCAAGCGCTTGTTGGATATTTGTGTATCTGCTTTGCAGACATGTCCATTCAAATCCTTGGCCTGTTTTTAATTGGATTTATTAAAGAGTATTTTGGGTAATAGATTTTTATCACATATGTGGTTTTCAAATATTTCTTCCTATTCTGTGAGTTGTCTCTTCATTCTCTTGAAAGTATATCCTTTGATTCACAAAAGGATCTCTTTTCCTTTGTTGTGTTTGCCTTTGAGGTCATATCTAAGAATCTGTTGTCATTCTAAGATCATGAAGATTCACTCGTGTATTTTTCCTAAGAGTGTTATTGTTTCTAGCTCTCACATTTAGGTCTTTGATCTATTTAGAGTTAATTTTTGTATATGATATGAGGAAGGGGTCCATTTTTATGCATTTGCATGTGGATATTCAGTTCCAATACCATTTGTTGAAGAGACTCTTTTTTTCTCCCATTGAATGATCTTGGCACCCTTGTTGAGCGTCAGTTGACCATAGGTGTATGGGTTTGTTTCTGGACTCCCACTTCTGTTCATTTGTGGAGATGATAATATTCATATGTGGATATTATCATGCTGGTTCCTTGTGTTTGATACTGTAGCTTTATAGCAAGTTTGAAGTCAGGAATGTAAGTTCTCCAGTTTGTTCTACTGAACAAATTCTTCTTGACAAACTTGTCAGGATTGTTTTGGCTGCCTTTTTTTTTTTTTTTAAAGATTTATTTATTTATTTGAGAAAGAGCGAGAGCGAGAGAGAGCACACACAAGCAGGAGGGGCAGGGAAAAGAAGAATTTCTAGCAGATCTCTTGCTGACCCCGACATGGGGCTTGATCTGACGACCCCGAAATCGTGACCTGAGCTGAAATCGAGTGCTGGATGCTTAACTAACTGAGCCACGCAGGTGGCCCTGTGTTTAGAATTTAATATTGTGTTTAAGATCTATCCAAATTGGTTACTTCATTCCTTTTAATATTCTGTTATGACAGCATACATTTTAGTTGTCTGTTTCTTATGTCATTTCTGTTTATCATTATTATGAATAATTGTGCAGTGACCATCTTTTACATTTTCTCTCCCTGTAGAAGAACAAGCATTTCAAGTATTCTGTAGTGTACACGCATGATACATATTGTTGGGTCAGAGAGACTAAGCATTTCCAGTGTCACTTTATGCTCCCAAATTGGTCTAAGTGACCATACGACTCCCACCAGCTGTTAGGTGACAGAACAGCTTTCTTTGTCTCCTTGTTCACAGTTGATACCGTTATTTCAAAATTATGGCCAGTCTGATGAAAGATGAAAACCCTATTGTTTTGATTTGTATTTCTCTGATTTTGGATAGGATTGGGCCTTTCACTTTTCTTCTGTGAAATGTTGATTTATATGTTTTGTATATTTTTACATACCTTTCCATTAATTTTGTTCTGTATTTCTTACTGATTGATAAATATCCTTTATGAGTATTATATAGTAATCTTTGTTCTATTCATTGTAAATATGTTCTCCAGAGTTTGTCTTATTTTTTCACTTTGTGGCATCATTGGTAATATGAAAGTTTTACATGTTGATGTGGTCAGATTTGTGAATCTTTTTTCAATGGTTTTCTTTTGTTTTTTGGTGTTTTGTTTTGTTTGTTTTAGTTCTCTTATCCTTCAGTGTATTCCCATTGTGGCACATAGTCACATTCCTGTGTCTTAAGCTTAGCAGGTATTTCCTCTCTGAGGTATACCATCAAATTGAGACACAATTTGATTGATTTCTTTCATTTGCTCTTTGTTTTTAGGGTTTTCATTTTGATTATTGTTTTTGTATAAGTATTAAAAATATTACATCTTTCAATGGCATTTTAGGCTCTCGAACAGCATTTGGATGCAGTGTACAAATTACTCTGGTTTTCGTTCATTCCTTTTTTTAAAATGACAGTTCTCTCAGTGTTGTGTCCAAATAAATGATGTCATTGGAGTCCTCAAGAGAAATGTATAGATATCATGCCTGAATGAGTTAGGGACGACTTGCTCGTTTTCTAATAAAAGTAAAACATACAGTGAGAACGTACGTCTAGATGTGGAAATATGTCTTAAATCTTTGGCAATCCTCTTAGAAAGGACCCTGTTGTGGAGTTAACCTCTGCTCATCTGTGTTTTAGACAGAGGGGAGTAAAGGACTGTGCTGGGGAGGCAGGCAGTGGGGGGCAGATTAGGCGTCACCTTTCTCATACTTGTCTTTCAGATGGAACCCCAGTGAGCTGGTGTGTTGGAAGAACCAATGAGACACACACTTACTGGGGAGGTTCTCTGCCTGGTGCTCAAAAATGTGCTTGTGGATTACAGGGGAACTGCCTTGATTCTCAGTATCACTGCAACTGCGATGCTGCCCAGAATGAATGGTGATTTCCATATAATTTCCCTGTGCAAACTGTAATTCTGTGTTGCTTAAACTGTGTAAGTTAGGCAGACATTGGACAAGACAGTTGTATAAAGAGAACAGATTAAAGTATTCCCCAGCCAGTTCAAGGTGTAAGCTTTGATGTGTACAGTGTAATTAATCTGAGGACTGAGGCATTAAGGTAGCTATTTCTGCTTACCTGTGAGTAACTAATCATGTCCACTTAATTTTTTTCCTAATAAGACAAGATATGAATACCAGATTAATGTTTCCCATTCACTGAAAGTACCATTATCAGAGTTCCTAGGGTTAAGTTTAACCCGATAGATAGGACGACGGCCCCGTGGCCAGCCCCAGCATGCTTGCTCACCTCCCTTGCTGTCAGCTGCATTTTTAAATGGCCTCATAGGGAAAATCAAACAGGGTCTAGGGTGCATAAAAGGGGGTTATGAGACACAAACCTCTCCCTGTCACTGGAGGTCTCAGAAGGCTTCCAAACCCAGAGGGAAGTTGGAAAGGGAGCGATCTTCCAGCTAACCCCCCAGGTAGCAAGAAATAACTCCCTGAAAACACACATCCATAGACCTGCCCTCACACAGATCCGGAATCCTTGGATTAAGTTAGTGTGTCCACATGTCAGTGGTTCATCGTAGAAGTACGTGACATTCTTGCTAGAGGCCCGTCCTCCCCAAGGATTCCCACAGATAAAAATGCCACCAAACATGAGCTCACAATCAGGGCTACACAGCCCCAGGGGACAGAAGTGGGAGGCAGAAGAAACAATGGAGTAAACAGATGCCTAAAAATCCCAGATCACAGATAACTTAAGAACATCAGATAAAATAAATGCGTGAGCTGTTGGAAAAATAAGGCCTGGGATTGACTGATAAAGCAACCAGATACTATCGACAAAGGTGATCACGATTTACAAAAGAACCGAATGAACGTTTAGAAATGAAAATATTCTCATTGAAATTTAAGACTTGTCAGATCAGATAGATACTAGACACACGGGATCAGGACACTGGTGAAACGGAAAATGCATGTAGATAAGTGGCAGGGACTCTAGCCTAGAGAGACCGGCATGGGAGGAAGGAAACCTGGGACAGGGAGGGGAGAGCTGCGGTCAGAGTCAAGTTTTAACAGAGGAGACTGGCGATAATGAAGGGCTAAAATAGCTAAGAATTGGCCAGACTTGAGAAAATACTAGGACACCAGGCAGGGTAAATAAGAGTAAATCCACCTGTAGAAGCATCATGCTAAAATCAAGGAAGATGAAAGAGAATGTGAAAGGGAGTGGAGGTGACCAGAAGGTGTCAAAGCAAGGACTGTCGGAGCTAGGCAAAACCCCCTCTGTGGATCCAGCAAAGCCTGCGGGCGCTGGCACTTCCCTCGCTGTGCCTCAGTAAGTACAGTACTGTCTGATTCCAAGTGTGTCCCTAGCCAAAATACAGGGACACCCAGACAAACAGACACAGAAGAAATACACCACCAGCCAATTCCAAAAGACAGTTTAAAGAAGAGTTTTTGTTTTTTTAAATTTTTTAATTTCTTTTTTTAAGACTTTACTTATTTATTTGACAGAGCTCACAAGTAGGCAGAGAGGCAGGCAGAGAAAGAGGAGGAAGCAGGCTCCCCGATGAGCAGAGAGCCCGACATGGGGCTCGATCCCAGGACCCTGGGATCATGACCTGAGCTGAAGGCAGAGGCTTTAACCCACTGAGCCACCCAGGCTCACCCAAGAATGGTTTTTAGAATGAAAGTGGGTGATCTGGTAAGGAGAGTCTCAGACCCTAGAAGAAATACTGAGGAAAGAAATGTGTAAACTCAGAGGTTAACAGAAACATAAGAGGCAAATACAAGACACTAGTCATGTGTCAGGCATGTACCATACTGAAACAGGAGGGAGTGGTCCTGTCCAGGACTACAGCCAGGGTTAGAAATAAGAATATGATTGAATTTAAAAACTTGTTTTGTAGAAGTTTGTCAGCATTAAATGGCTCATAGTGCATGCATTAGGATTTCAAGTGTAAGCACTGAAGAATAGAAACAGTGTAATATTCAAATCCAAAGAGGGAAGGAAGGAAAAACAGGATTTTAAGAACAGTTAATTCAAAAGAAGGTAGGAAATAAAATTTAAAAAGGATGAAGAAACAACAAGCAACAAAATGACATAAGAATATTATGGGAGTGCCTGGGTGGCTCAGTGGGTTAAACCTCAGTCTTTGGCTCAGGTCATGATCTCAGGGTCCTGGGTTCGAGCCCCGCACCAGGCTCTCTGCTCAGCGGGGAGCCTACTTAGTAGGCCCCACCCTCTGCCTGCCTCTCTGCCTACTTGTGATCTCTTTCCTTCTGTCAAATAAATAAATGGAATCTTAAAAAAAAGAATATTATGAGTAATTAGACACAATAAATGTGACAAAACAGCCATTTAAGTGCAGATAGGTCATTTTGAATTTAAAACAAGTATATCTTGTTTGTACATCTAGAAATGTTGAACGCAAAATCTTAAAACAACTTATGAAACAAATGTGCACAGAAGTAATTTAAGTTTAAAAGTCTTTTTTATGTTTTTAAAGATTTTTACTTATTTGACAGGGAGGAAGGGTGCCTGTGCCCATAAGTGGCGGAAGGGCAGAGGGAGAGGCAGTCTCCCTGCTTAGTGGGGAGCCCAATGAATTGGGGCTCACCAAAGGACCATGAGATCATGCATGACCTGAGCCAAAGTCTGATGTTAAACCAATTGAGCCACCCAGGCACCTCAAAATTTTGAAGTCTTAATATAGAATGATTAGCATTACCATATAATGATGCTTTTTAATTTCACCAAAACCCCCTAGTAATCCTAAAGTTGTATGTTTCTAACATACATGACTCAAAATGTATATAGAAAATAATTGCCTGAATTGAAAGAAGGAATATACAAATCAACCATTGTAAGGAGAGGTTTAGACATCCATCTGTTGGCAACTGGTAAATCATGCAGATGACAATTATAAAGGATATGGAATATTTTTATATGGAATCAATGGATTGATTTCGTAGGCCCTGAAAATTACAGAGTATATAATTTTCTCAAGCACACATGGCACATTTTTGCAAACTGATTTTCCTAATGTTTCATAAAGCAAAACCCCAAAGATTTTACAGATGTTGTTATGGTATGGACAAGTTCTCTGATTACAGGACACTGAGGTTAGGAATGATTAACAGAGGGACAAAAATATAGGTGGCATTTCAAAGCCACAAATGATTAGAATCAAGGAAATGAAGACATTATTCATAGAAAATATAGTTGCCTACCAGGAAATCCCGAGGATAGACACAAATATTATTGAAATTAATGAGAATTCAGTAGGGCTTCCCACTGAATCTTAGAATAACTGAATTCCTACAAAGAGCTTATTACCGTAAGAAAATATCATGAAAACCACTTGAAAAATCAGCATGAAGACTGTAGATCTTGCAATAAAGATAACAGAAATATGCAGAACTTTTATGTTTTATTATGAGATTATAAGAAGGTATATCTAAATGCAAATATCACATGACGGCCATGAGTGGGAAAAACTTCATTTTCTTGATTCCATTTCATTCCAATGCCAGTTATTTGCTGAGTGTTTGGGACGGTGAGACGCTGGAAAGATGCACGTGGGAAAGCAGTGGTCCATGGCAGTCCTGAAGGTGGAAGCAAGGACAGGAGACTGGCCCCCCAGGACTTGGAGTGTGAGGGGACCGCAGGCTCCGGACGGAGGGCGTTTCCTACGGGATGAACGAAGGGAACAGCACAGCCCGAGAGCGAGCCCGGGAGCTTTCAAAACAGGGAGCTCCGGGCGGCGATGGTTCCCTGGTCCCCAGGCTCGCTTTCTCCAGAACAATTAGGAAACGGGAAAGCTGACTCGGTGTTCCCTGAAGCCTTTCCCAGAACTCAGGAGTCGCGGTGGCTGTGCTGCACCTGCGAAAAGGTGTTGTGCGAAACAGCCCGCGCAAGCAGCGTCTAGAGCGCCGGGAACGGAAGACCAAGAGGAAGCGGCCTTGGAAGTCCCGTCACTGAGTGCTCGGAACCTACCATGAGAGCTGCCGGGCCTAGAGAGCAACACTCTGGCCTTCGGGGAAAAGAGAGAAACATGGAGAGGCAAGGAAAATCCTGAGATGTAACGAAGTTCGGCGATTTCGAATGAGTCTGGTGACCCTGGCAATGAATCTCGTCCTACGTGAAGCGTGGGCATTTGGGAATGACCTGTGCTGAGAAAGAATTCTCAGTTCTGAGCTGTTTAAAATTTCCTCAGGCTCAGAAAGTTACTTTGCAAACAACAGAATTAAAAAAGAATGTATTATGATTATCTGCCTTAACACACACAATTACCCATTATGATTTTCCTTAGGTTTTTTTGCAGGGCTCTTTGTGCTTTGTCATTGCTAAAAACAATTAAAGTGTAGCTTTTCACTGCATTATAAATGTAGCTTTTAAATGGCTCTTTAAAATTCAGGGTTACTCCGGGCGCCTGGGTGGCTCAGTGGGTTGGGCCACTGCCTTCGGCTCGGGTCATGATCTCAGTGTCCTGGGATCGAGCCCCGCATCGGGCTCTTTGCTCAGCGGGAGCCTGCTTCTCTCTCTCTCTCTGCCTGACTCTCCGCCTACTTGTGATTTCTCTCTCTGTCAAATAAATAAATAAAATCTATAAAAATAAATAAATAAAATAAAATTCAGGGTTACTCAATGAATAACTAATGCCCTTACATTTTCCCTCTAGATGTTCTACGAAAATAACAATGACAGGAATGAAAATGCTTATTTGTAACATTTCCTGATACTTAACACCAGGAATTAATTTTTCTGTGTTAGCCCCACATTTATAAGAAGTATTTATTCAGACTGACTCCCCCCACCATTCATGCCACCTTCTGGCTTGTGACCGACCACCTGTCCCATTCCCAACAAAACCAGGAGTTCTGTGTTTGGGAGGACCTGCCTGTGTGCTTCCAAGCACAGAAATTGCAGGGCCTTACAGATAAAGCCCTGGGGTTTTGTTCCATCTGATTTTTGGAAACCATCTGATTCCAAAAAAAATGTTTCTGAACTTTCAGGATATTTAGTTCAAATTTTTGATATCTTGCCAATATGCACCGGCAGTCACCTTGTCAATTTTTAAAGCAAAATAAAAATGCTAATAATTTCAAACTTCCTACCTTGAAAGGATATTTTTGATGCCTCAACAGAATTGGAATGATTAATTATCAAGTGATGCAGGGTCTTTTTGAAGCAAAGCTATTAGCCTGAACCATTGGAACCATGCTGATTGTTTTGACTTGCAAAAACATCAGTTTCAGTTGCTTCCATTTGTATACATCAGAGCAAGTGAGGGCTTTATAATTGTTAGAAACTGAAACTTCCTAGGTTCTACACAGATGCAGGGCACCTGAAGGATACATTAGACACACTGTTATTTGTTCTAAATCCAAAGTACGTACATAATTGAAGCAGGACGTAAAAACATGAGCAGCTCACAAGGTGCAGAAGAATCTTCTTTCTTTGCCCAGAACCGTGGTTGGTGGCACAGCTTGATTCCTACTCAGGACCTCTGGCTCTAGTCTGGTTTTTGTTACATTGGAACTATAGATATTCAGTCCTAAATATTCACTTATGTGATTGTATTATATTACAAGTATATTTTTGTCATTATATGTAATATCCACTAGATTCCTTGGTGACGATGATGGTGGTTCTTATGCCCATGCCCCCAACATGCAGGACCTGGCAAGGGGTCACTCTGCACCAAATGTTAGCTGAATGAATGGATATAGACAGTCACGACGAGCTCTTCCCCTGCATTACCCCAATTATTAATTTTAAGAGCATATTGTATCATACCTTCAGTTTGGTTTAATCAACCTTTTCTTTCTTTCTTTCTTTCTTTCTTTCTTTCTTTCTTTCTTTCTTTCTTTTTAATGGATGGCATCAATACATAAGGAAAGGCTTAGTAACCACAATAGGAGTTTTGGAAAATTGAGTTAAAAAAGAAAAATCTGGGAATTGAAAACCTAAATCTTTTCAGTTGGGTGGTTTGGTTTTTGTTTTGTTTTGTTTTGTTTTTAACAAAGCCAAGTAAGTTTTGCATTTAAACCTCACAAGGCGGGCAAATGGGAAAGGGCCTCGAGCTGCTTCATTGCAGGGAAATATAATCTCATGCTCGCACTGACGATTATGATTTCAGCCCTGCCCGTTTTCCTCTGTGGTCACGCAGAGGAACAAGGATCTTGGATCCTCAAACCTTATTGAGTACGTTACTATGTCAGAGTTCAGATGAGTCCTTTGATTTCCTTATTGTTATGTATTTACAAATTTAGCTTACCATGTCTTACGCTGCAGTAAGAGAATATTTGCTCCTTCTCTGGATGTCATTCAGAATAACACTAAGGTGGTCGTTTTTGTTTTATAGGACCAGCGACACAGTAGTTCTTTCCCATAAGGAGCACCTGCCAGTCACTCAGGTTGCGTTGAGAGACACAGGCCGACCACATTCAGAAGCGGCTTATGCGCTGGGGCCTCTGCTCTGCTCCGGGGACAGTAAGTAGTGGCAAGAGGAACTGCCTTGACCCCTGGAAATGCATGTCAGTGTTTTAGGAGACATGTAGCTGCCTGAGTCCGTAAGAACACTGTCTTTGCTAATACTCTGCATCTCATTAGGAATGTGTTAACTTACAAAAGAAGTGTGTATTGGCATTCTGCTTGAGAAAAAAAGGAGGTATATTGTATTACCTTCGGAGTGTGTGTCCTCTGTGTAGTATTTGAGTTGGACTATTGCTGTGAATGTTGGTGGGATGATCTGAAACACTGATCACCGTCAGCAAAATCTAGTCATTTGATAATTAATTAATTGGAGTAAGTATTGGATGAGTGCTGAGATGCCTAAAACTGGTAAGATACTGAGAAACGGGGTGACGGAAGCCATCATTTTTCTGTTTGTTGTCACCCTCTGACAGTTTGCGAACCTCAGTGGTCCTAACTATCCTCACCCCTCCCACTACATGTGGATTTCTTACCCACAACATTCTGGGTTTTCCCTCCTTCCTCCCCATGCCAGTGACATTCTATTGTGGTGCCCCCAGCCTGTGTGCTCAGCCCTCTGTCTCTCTGTTCTCCAGTGGTGAGCTGTTCCCAATAGGCTCATGGCTTTAAATCCCACATTGAGGTCAATGATTCTGTCATCGCTATACCCCAGGCTGTCTCCCTGCACTCCCACCTCTGCCACCCAGCTGCTTAGGCTCAACAGGCATTTCAAAACAGTTTGTCCAAAAGAAGGAAAAAAAAAAAAGTTTTTCCACGAGAACCTTCCCCAACTCAGGACATGGCAACTCCATGCTTCCTTTCGCTTAGACGGAAAATGTAACAGCCACTCATAACTTCTTTCCTCTCTTAACACACATTGAACTCATCCACAAATACAAATCATATCACTTTGAATTTCAAAACTGTCTCCAGCAACCCCCACCAAGTGGCTTGACTGGCCTACTTGCAACTGCTTCTTCCCACTTAGCGGAGACGCCACAGAATGGCCAGAGGGAAAAGTCAGGGCACGTCAGTTCTCTGGCCCAGACTCTCCAGTGACACTCGTATCAGAGCAGAGGCCAAAATTCAACATCTACCAAGGCTGCGGTGGCCATCCCTTCCCAGGGTCACATAGAAGGAGAAATCCTGGCATTTCTGAGATTTGCCATTCAGAAAATGGAAGTTTCCTACTTCAGATGACAAAAATATTGAGAGGTGGATAGTCACAGTGTAAAGAACATATGAACATGCCTTGATGGAAGATAGTATGAAGAATTGTTCTTCCCACTCATGACCTTAGACAGCAGACCACACTCTGTGTCCGGATAGGACGAACTAAGCACGCCAACCTCACTTCTCCCACGAGTCCCCCTATGAAACCTGGGCAGCACGCCTGAAACAGTTATCTCAGGGCTCTAGCAAGCCAGGAGAGTCAAGGAGGAGAAACCAGAAGGCATCATTTACTTTTCCCTCCAGTATCTGTTGGTCAACCCAGACGTGGGCACTGGGTCATGGACAGAAGTTCCAGGAGAAGCCCTTGAGCCCTAGCTAGAGACTGGAACAGAAAGTTCCTAACTTTCAGGGAAGGCAGGAATCCCATTTCCCTCTTTTTCTATCTAGTCAGACCCATAACGATAACAGCAGAAGCTGCCCAGGGAACGCACAAGAGCCAGGACTTCAGAAGGGGACTTTTGCCCTGCATAGGGCAGCTGTGGCTCAGAGATGATGGAAAGACTCCTCTTATTTTTATTTTCTTCCTCCACTCACCCATCGCTTCGCAATGGACCAGGTACAGTTGCATAGGAGAGCATTACAGAGCAGTCTCAGTAGAGCCTGTTTTCCAGTTCTGTGACTGACAAGGGAGACCAGGGGACCAGAAAGTACCTAGAAGAGCAGAGGGAGGCAGCCATTCAGGAAAGCATACTACATGTTGTTTATGAAGTCCTGGGCTCATCTCAGAGCGACACATGCATGGATCCGGTCCTAACTGTAGACCCAAGACCTAGGCTGGCCACTGGGTCATGCACAAGTGAGGCAGAGCTGAGTCATGCTGCAAAGGCTTTGGAAACTGGACTGCCATTAGAGACAGCCCACCCTCTCCAACACACATTGCCTGTCTTGCTAATTTTGGCCATTCTAACTGGTGTAAGGTGGTATCTCAATGTGGTTTTAATTTGAATCTCCCTAATGGCTAGTGATGATGAACATTTTTTCATGTGTTTGATAGCCATTTGTATGTCTTCATTGGAGAAGTGTCTGTTCATATCTTCTGCCCATTTTTTATATGACTATCAGTTTTGCGTGTGTTGAGTTTGAGAAGTTCTTTCTAGATCCTAGATATCGACCTTTTGTCTGTACTGTCATTTGCAAATATTTTCTCCCATTCCGTGGGTTGCCTCTTTGTTTTCTTGACTGTTTCCTTTTCTGTAGAGAAGCTTTTGATCTTGATGAAGTCCCAAAAGTTCATTTTTGCTTTTGTTTCCTTTGTCTTTGGAGACATATCTTGAAAGAAGTTGCTGTGGCTGATATCAAAGAGGTTACTGCCTATGTTCTCCTCTAGGGTTCTGATGGATTCCTGTCTCACATTGAGGTCTTTTATCCATTTCAGTTTATCTTTGTGTATGGTGTAAGAGCATGGTCTAGTTTTATTCTTCTACATATAGCTGTCCAGTTTTCCCAGCACCATTCATTGAAGAGACTGTCTTTTTTCCACTGTATATTTTTTCCTGTTTTGTCGAAGAGTATTTGCCCATAGAGTTGAAGGTCCATATCTGGACTCTCTAATCTGTTTCACTGGTCTATGTGTCTGTTTTTATTCCAGTACCATGCTGTCTTGGTGATCACAGCTTTGTAGTAAAGCTTGAAATCAAGTAACGTGATGCCGCCAGTTTTATTTTTGTTTTTCAACATTTCCTTAGTGATTCGGGGTCTCTTCTGATTCCATACAAATTTTGGGATTATTTGCTCCAGCTCTTTGAAAAATGCAGGTGGAATTTTGATCAGAATGGCATTAAAAGTATAGATTTCTCTAGGCAGTATAGACATTTTAACAATGTTTATTCTTCTGATCCAAGAGCATGGAATGGTCTTCCATTTTTTTGTGTCCTCTTCAGTTTTTTTCATGAGTGTTCTGTAGTTCCTCAAGTGCAGATCCTTTACCTCTTTGGTGAGTTTTATTCCCAGGTATCTTATGGTTCTTGGTGCTATAGTAAATGGAAACGATTCTCTAATTTCCCTTTCTGTATTTTCATTGTTAGTGTATAAGAAAGGCACTGATTTCTGTACATTGACTTTGTATCCTGCCACGTTGCTGAATTGCTGTATGAGGTCTAGTAGTTTGGGAGTGGAGTCTTTTGGGTTTTCCATATAAAGAATTATGTCATCTGCAAAGAGGGAGAGTTTGACTTCTTCATTGCCAATTTGAATACTTTTTTTTCTCTTTGTTGTCTGATTGCTGTTGCTAGGACTTCTAATACTATGTTGAACAAGAGTGGTGAGAATGGGCATCCTTGTCATGTTCCTGATCTCAACAGGAAGGCTGCGAGTTTTTCCCATTGAGGATGATGATGATATTTGCTGTGGGTCTTTCATAGATATATTTTATGAAGTTCAGGAATGTTCCCTCCATCCCTGTACTTTGAAGTGTTTTAATCAGGAACAGATGCTGGATTTTGTCAAATGCTTTTTCTGCTTCAGTTGAGAGGACCATGTGGTTCTTCTCTCTTCTCTTATTGATTTGTTCTATCACATTGATTGATTTGCGAATGTTGAGCCATCTTTGTAACTCAGGGATGACTCCCACCTGGTCATGGTGGATAATCTTTTTAATATGCTGTTGGATCCTGTTTGCTAGGATCTTGTTAAGAATCTTAGCATCCATATTCATCAGGGATATTGGTCTGAAATTCTCCTTTTTGGTCGGTTCTTTGCCTGGTTTGGGATCAGGGTAATGCTGGCTTCATAAAAAGAGTCTGGAAGTCTTCCTTCTGCTTCAATTTTTGAAACAGCTTCAGGAGAATAGGTGTTATTTTTTTCTTTGAAAGTTTGGTAGAATTCCCCAGGGAATCTGTCAGGTCCTGGGCTTTTGTTTATTTGGAGGTTTTTGATCACTGCTTTAATCGTGTTACTAGATATCAGTCTATTCAGGTTGTGGCCAAACTCTGGAAAGAACCAAGATGCCCTTCAATGGACAAATGGATAACGAAGATGTGCTCCATATACACTATGGAGTATTATGCCTCCATCAGAAAGGATGAATACCTTGGGGTTATGGACATTGGGGAGGGTATGTGCTATAGTGAGTGAGTGCTGTTAAGTGTGTAAACATGGCGATTCATAGACCTGTACCCCTGAGGATAAAAATATATTATATGTTTATAAAAAATTAAAAAAATTTAAAAAATCATAAAAAAGAAAGAAATAAAGGATGAATACCTAACTTTTGTAGCAATATGAAGGGGACTGGAAGAGATTATGCTGAGTGAAATAAGTCAAACAGAGAGAGCCAATTATCATAGGGTTTCACTTATTTGTGGAACATAACAAATAACATGGAGGACATGGGGAGATGGAGAGGAGAAGGGAGTTGAGGGAAATTGGAAGGGGAGGTGAACCATGAGAGACTATGGACTCTGAAAAACAACCTGAGGGTTTTGAAGGGGAAGGGGGTGGGAGATGGGGGTACCAGGTGGTGGGTATTATAGAGGGCACGTATTGCATGGAGCACTGGGTGTGGTGCAAAAACAATGAATACTGTTATGCTGAAAAGAAATTTTTAAAAATTTTTAAAAAAACATTAAAAAAAAAGAAAATGGCTGAGCCTCTAGAAAATAAATACACTTTAAAAAATACCCTCTCACTTGAAAAACTTAGATGTTAAAAAAATGAACTGAAAGTAGAAATACATGAGTCCTTTTGAAACCTAAAGGCGTATGGCAATTTTCTAAAAATAATTTTAATTTTAGTCATATGATACTTAAGAAAAATAATCCTCCAATTGAATACAAAACTACTTTGAGAACCTTGATCCTTTTATATTTGTCCTGAGAGCATAGACTATAGTGTATTAGAAGTTGAGAAAGCTTTTGAACATATAATGTAACTTTTACAGTGTGTTCTAAATTGATACAAATTCCATGAAAAGATAATATATTAATACAACACATTTATTATACACTTGTAAAGTAAAGCCATGCCTACATTTATATAATATGATTCAGACCTCACATGAAGCCATGCAAAAGCCTTTTGGAATGTTGTGACATTGTAAAAAGGACTGAGTCTCCTCTTGAAATGAGAAAACAGGTGTCCTGACTTCCATTGGTCTGACATTTAACAAGGAAACCAAAAAATATATACCATGCTTGAGTGACCTTGAGCTCAACAGGCATTCTTAGTGGAGTCTAAGCAGGAACACAAGTGAAGATGAACAGGAATGATCCAAAATTCTTGAAGATATAGATTGGTATAGCTTTGTTGCTATACTACCTCCAAGCTGTTTTCTCAGACATCTTTGCAGATGAGTCTCCAGATCAGGCACACATGAAGTGACAGGGTGTGGAGTTTCTCAGGATTTACTCCAATCAATACATTTCATGCTCTTATCTAAGGTGCTCAAATATGATTGCATACTCTTATTATTTACAATAACTCTGAGATCTGTCCAGACATGGAAAATCATGAAAAATCCTCAACTTTTAAATATAGCATGTTTGTTACTTCTGCAGTTTGTTGGTTTGTTCATTCATTGCCAATTCTCTGCCATACCTATGAATATATTTAGCATTTATTCTATTTTTATTTATATATATTTTATTTACCCTCTAGTCTAAAAGCTATTTGTTGTGAAAATAAACAACACTTTGTCTTACAAAAAGATAAATAAAATAAAATTTGTATATATGCATATGCATATATATATGAAATCAACATGCTCCACAACATTTAAACAAAGCCCAGAATTTATTAATATAATATTTAAAATATATAGGAAGTCATCCAAAATTACTTAGCACAAAGAATGAGAAAAGTCTAAGCTGGCTTAGGAAAATATAATCAACAGATACTAATGCAATTGTGACACAGTGGTTAGAACGAACTGATAAAGAGTTTAAAAGAGCTATTACACAAGAACTCTAACAAGTGATCATAAACACTTTTGTAAGAAATAGAAAAAGAACATTCACCAAAGAAATAGGATATCCAAAGAGCTAAATGAAAACTTTAGAACTGAAAAATACGAAACTGAAATAAAAGATGTCCTGGGTGGGCCAAATAGTGGATCTGAGATGAGACAGTCAGTGGCCTTAATGATAGGAATGACTTATCTGATCAAAAGAAAGAAAAAAATCTAAAAATGAACAGGGCCTCAGGGAACTCTGAGTCAACAACAAAAGATCTAACATTCATGTAATTGAGCATCCAGAAGCAGACAGAATAGTGTGGTGCTGAAAAAAAAAAAAATGGAAAGAAAAAAGGCTGAAAATTGTCCAAGTTTGGCAAAAAACAGACTTGAGAAGCTGGATGAACTTGAAACATAAACTCAAATTCACCTCCAGACATATCAATATTAAACTGCTGAAAACAAAGGCAATGAAGAATGTTTGAAATCAACCAGAGAGAAGAGTGATGCATCATCTGTAGGTGAACTCCTACTCATATGTCCATGACTTTCTCAGTAGAAATATGGAAGCCATGAAGGAAGTGGCAAAACATTTCTCAAGGGCTAAAAGTAAAGAACTGTTGGTCTGGAATTCCATATTCAGCAAAAATCTCCTTCAGGGATGAAGATAAAGAAATTCTCAGATGAAGGAAAGCTAAAAGCATTCCTTACCAGAAGATACTTTAAAAGACTTTCTAAAGGAAGACTCAGACAGAAGTGAAATGCTATCAGAAGGAAATTTGGGATCTCAGGGGTATAAAATCAGCTTGAGAAATGGTAAATATTGGGGTACATATAATAGACTATTCTCCTGTTGAGTTATTTTAAATATACCTTTGGTTGAAAGCAAAAAATACAACATTATTTCATAGAGCTCTTAATTTGTACAGATGGAATACATTTGGCAGCAATAAATGAAGAGCACTTGGTAAACTGACAGAATTGTTGGCGAGGTTTTGACATATGAGTCCAAGTGGTTAAAATGCAGATTCTGAGCAGACTCTGAAAAGTTAAGTGTATATATTGTCATTCCTAAAATAACTAACCAAGGAACTGCTAGAGACAAAAATAGAATACTAAAAAATGTTTAACTCCAAAGGAGACAGAAAAGAACAACAAAGCCTAAGAAACAGGAAAAAAATAATAAAATGGTAAAACTAAATTGAACTTGTCAACATTTATATTTAATATAAATGGTCCAAACAAACCCGTTAAAGGACAGATGGGTATGACTCAACTATGTACTTTGTACAAGAAACTCACTCCAAATATAATGATATCATACGTTTAAAAAGAGCGGCAGGGAAAGATATACTACACAAGCACTAACTGAAAGAAAGCTGGACATTCTGTATTAAATTTTTGCTTGAAAGCATAGAAAGTTAATAGATACAAAAAGCAATTAAGAAGACATGAGAATCTTAAATGTGTACACTGATAACTGACCTTCAAAATACATAAAGCAACAACTGATAAGATGGAAAGGGGAAGTAGGTAAAATCACAATTATAATTAGAGAATCAAATACTCCTCTCTCATTAATCTTTGGAACTAAAACAGGGGAAACAAGCAAAGTGTACATAAAACCTAATGTCACTACAAAGCAATAGAATTTAATTGACATTTATGTAACACCCTACCAACAGTAAAATACACATTCTTTTAAATTGCACATGGATACATCATATTCTATCTCACAAAACAAACTTGAGCACATATCAAATAAATCACACAAAAATACATTCCCTGACATAAATGAATTAAACTAGAAACAAAGAACAAAGAGAGTGAGAAAGTCTCCAAACACTTAGAAATTAAACACCATACTACTAAATATTAAATATAATATTAAATATTAAACACCAAACTACTAAATATTAAATGAGTCAAGGATGTCTCAACATTATAAAACATATTGATCTGAATGAAAAGGAAAATACAATATATCAAAAATGGTGGGAGGCAGTTATGTCAGTGCTGGGAGAGATAGTAATAGCATTAAATGCTTGTATTGTGAAAGAAAAAGATCTCAACTGAATGATTTAAGCTTTTACCATAATAAATTAGAAAAAAAGAAAAAATAATTCAAAATAGCAGAAGGAAGGAAATAATAAAGATAAAAAGAGAAATTAATTAAAGGCAGAGATCTATAAAAACAAAATATTTGTAAAAGAACAATAAAATAGATAAATCTCTAGCAAAATTGTTGAGAGAGAGAGAGAGAAGAGAAATATTACCAATATGAGTAGTGAAAGCTGGAGTATCACTATAGACCCTACAGACATCAATAGGATAATAATGGCATACCACAAACAACTATACACATATCAGTTCTCCAATGTAGATAAAACAGACTAATTCCTTGAGAACCACTAACTACTAAAACTCACTCAAGATAAATTGAACTAGTAGAGACCCAGAAGTATTGACAGAATTGAATTCAGTCAGAGATGACTTCACTGGTGAGTTCCACCAAAGAGGAAATAATACTGTGTTTGCACAATCTCTTTCAGCAAATAGCAGAGGAAATTCTTTCCAACAGTTTATGAGGGCCCTACATTGCCCCAATACCCAAACTAGACAAAGAAAAAAAAAAAAAAATTAAGACAGGGATAACTATGAATAGCATCATCACAGATACATATGCAAAAATCCTCAACTACATTAGCAAAAAATCCAGGAACATTAAAAGAATAATACATCATCACCAACTGGGGTTTACCCCAGGACACAAGGCTGATTCAGTGCAGCTGACCCTGGAAAAACATGGGTCTGAACTGGGTAGGTCCACTTGTGTGCAGAGTTTTTTCAATAAATACAGTACCATCCTATAAATGTGTTTTCTCTTTCTTGTGATTTTCTTAATAATATTTTGTTTTCTCCAGTTCACTGTATTGTAAGAATACAGTATATAATAATATAACATGCAAAGTGTGTATTAACCAAATGTTGATGCTTCTTGGTAAGGTGTCCAGTCAACCTGTCCAGTAGGCCATTAGTAGTTAAGTTTTTGGAGGGTCCAAAGTTACATGTGAATGTCCAACTGTGCAAAGGTCAGTGCCCCAACCCCCTTGTTGTTTAAGGGTTGACCATATTTGGAAATCAATCAATGTCATCTAGCATATTAACAGTTGAAAGAAGAAAAATCACATCAAATGCTTTTTTTGCATCAACTGATATGAACACAATCATTTGAATTACTATGATTATATCATGAACTAACATGATACATTCATATCAGATACCACTCATGATAACATTTTTAGGAAACTATGAATAACAGGAAACTTCTTCATCCTAATAAAGATTATCTACATACAGAACAGCTGGCAGCATGGTTACTGGTGAAAAACTGAACCCTTTCCCTGCAGCAGTGGGCACAAGATAAGGATATTCAATCTCACCACTTCTGTTCTATGACTTCAGTCACACTGGATGTCCTAGCCAGCGCAGCAACCGAGGAAGGAAGGAAGGGCATCCAGGTTGGAAAGCAAGAAAGAGAACTATTTGCAGATACACGTGTGATCAGCAGACATGTTTAGGGCAGCTCTGTTTGTGAATGATCAAAGCTGGAAACCATACTGACGTTCTCCAGTGACAAAGAAATGGTGGCCCGATCCACACAATGAAGGACGATAGAGCAGCAATAAATCATGGCATACTGAATGAATCTCGAATTCCAATGAGTGAGAGAAGCCAGTCTCAGAAGATTACCTACAGTGTGATTCCGTTTATATGACACTTGGAAAAGGCACAACTGTAGATCACAATGACCAGGGCTTAGGGGCAGGAGGAGGGTGTGACTGTAAGAGAACAGCCTGAGGGAAGAGGGGGGATGGAGCTGTCCTTTATCCTGATTTTGGTGGTGGTTATAGGGCTCTACACGTGTATTAAAGTTCATCTAACTGTATGTCCCCCCAAAGTCTATTTGACTTAATGGTAATCTATAAATAATATTGTCTTCTAAAAAACACAGGGTATTTCCAGTGATTATCTGTCCACTCAGTTGCAGTCTTGTCCGTCTTAATCCTTGAAAGAGTCACTCTCTGGATATTCACATTGTGGCTGTATGTTTGGAAGAACCCCCAAATGAAGGCTTGCATAGATAATGAATGCATTTAATGATGGTAAAAATGGTAACAACGGTAAAAAAATTGCTAGAAATACAAAATATGGTTATTATTCTGTTTTCTTGCTATTGTCACTGTCTTTTTTTTTGGAAACAGATTCATTTTGGAATTCCGCTTCCTTCAACACCGAGACCTCATACCTTCACTTCCCTACGCTCCGTGGAGAGCTCAGTGCTGATGTGTCTTTCTTTTTTAAGACGACAGTGCCTTCTGGGGTGTTTGTAGAGAACCTGGGGATCACAGACTTCATCAGGCTAGAGCTGCACAGTGAGTTGCCTTCTGGGCAAAGCCACCAGGCCTAAGTATATAGCAATAACCCTTCTGGGAACCTAATTCCCAAAGTACTGCTATGTTTTCTTTGTCACTTGTATTCCTTTAATGCAAACTAAAGTTCTAATACCTTTTTAAAAAAGATTTATTTATTTGAGAGAGAGGGAGCAGGCTTGGGGGGGGGAAGAGGGAGACAGAGTCTTAAGCAGACTCCACGCTGAGCATGGAGCCCAGTGCGGGGCTTGATCCCATGACCCTGAGATCACAACCTGAGCTCACACCAAGAGTCGAATGCTTAACCAACCGTACCACCCAGGAGCACCTAAAGCTCCATTATTTTAAATCCTTATTTTCAATAGAGAGGTAAACAGTGATTCACAAAACACACACAGTCTGTCCAATTTTGTGCTGCCCTGTGTGTGCAGTAAGGATCTTTTAAACCAAACTGGTCCGATAACTACTCCCTAAATCGCAGAATCATTTCATGTAATTGACTCACCACATTGTTCATGCATGTATGCAAGGCTCGGTTCCTTACTTCAAAATTTCACAGAGGGCTTTTTAAATAAAGTACATGAGGATTCCCCCCACCTTGAAATAAATTCTCTGATATATAAGAAGGCATGCCACAGACCAGTTTCCCTCTGGTGGGGACAGATCTCTACTCCTTAAGGTTTAGCAAGATGAGGAGCATTGTCTGAGGGGGAATCAGGTAAAATGGCTTTGTTTTTCTTCCCTCGGGACACACATTTCTTTTGCCCTCCTAGCCAGCTCAGAATGACATTGGTCGGCAGCAGTGTCACCATCTGCTTTCATAAGGAGCGTGTCGTGCCGCTGCCCTCCTGTCTCTTGAGGCTGAATTTCCTCCCTGGGGAATGAACCACACTACTCTCTTCTCTGTATTTGCAGCTCCTGCAGAAGTGAACTTTTCCTTTGATGTGGGGAATGGGCGATGTGAGGTCACAGTGCAGTCTCCCACTCCCTTTAACGACAACCGGTGGCACCACGTGAGGGCCGAGAGGAATGTAAAGGAGGCGACCCTTCAAGTGGACCAGCTCCCCAGCAAGACACAAGCTGCGCCCGCGGATGGCCATACCCGCCTGCAGCTCAACAGCCAGCTCTTTGTGGGTGAGTGTGGCTGCCCTCTGGCTGGGCTGTGCTGGTGGACACAGAGAAGACTCGAGCCGTCCAGCCATGATGGCAGCAGGTGCACGTGACTCCTGCCAGCACCACAGACTGAGAGCTCTAGCAAGAGTCAGGCTCTTTCCACAGATGGTTGTTAATACAGTTTCCATAGTGTGTTTTTCGGGATCATGGTTTCCATAGATTTCCCAGGTCACAGAGGAGATAACGGAGGTCCAGAGAGAGTGAGTGATGTAGTCTAGAAACTGAAATAGAAGAGAAACCCAGTCCCCAGTGGGTGGATTCCCAGGCTGGACCTCAACAGTATTGATGACCTGTGTTTGCTTTAGTGACTTCTTATCAATGCTATTTATAAAACGGTTAGCAAATTTCATCTAGAACTCCCGGCTTCACTTTTCAGTGCAGTCAGGGAATCCACTGTGTGACTGTGTCCGAGTTCTCCTGTACCCCCTCTAACACAGACCAAAGGAGGACTCATGTGGCTGTGTCACCCTCCTCTGCTTCCCAGTCCTTGCAGACACAAGGTTCAAAACTGGGCTGGCGCCATTCTCAATGCTGGTGCTTCAGGGATGAAAGCTCTGGGTAGTGGAAGTCTTCCTTTTCATTTACTTGCTTATTTTTTTTATTAATTTATTTATTTATTAAGACTGCTATCTTGTTTTTTTTAAATTAATTAATTTATTTTCAGAAAAAGAGTATTCATTATTTTTTTCACCACACCCAGTGCTCCATGCAATCCGTGCCCTCTATAATACCCACCACCTGGTACCCCAACCTCCCACCCCCCCCACCACTTCAAACCCCTCAGATTGTTTTTCAGAGTCCATAGTCTCTCATGGTTCACCTCCCCTTCCAATTTACCCCAACTCCCTTCTCCTCTCTAATACCCCTTGTCCTCCATGATATTTGTTATGCTCCACAAATAAGTGAAACCATATGATAATTGACTCTCTCTGCTTGACTCATTTCACTCAGCATAATCTCTTCCAGTCCCGTCCATGTTGCTACAAAAGTTGGGTATTCATCCTTTCTGATGGAGGCATAATACTCCATAGTGTATATGGACCACATCTTCCTTATCCATGTTTTTTTCTTTTTCTCAAAGGGAGAGATAAGTTTTGCTACATTACTTTTCAGATAACTCTATTCTAATTTGGAAAGCAAGCAAACAATTGAGGTAACTCTTCCTTGGTCATTTCTCATGTGTTTTTTTTTTTTTTTTTTTAATAAACATATATTTTTATCCCCAGGGGTACAGGTCTGTGAATTACCAGGTTTACACACTTCACAGCACTCACCAAAGCACATACCCTCCCCAATGTCCATAATCTCACCCCGTTCTCCCAAACCCCCTCCCCCCAGCAACCCTCAGTTTGTTTTGTGAGATTAAGAGTCACTTATGGTTTGTCTCCCTCCCAATCCCATCTTGTTTCATTGATTCTTCTCCTACCCACTTAAGCCCCCATGTTGCATCACCACTTCTTCATATCAGGGAGATCATATGATAGTTGTCTTTCTCTGCTTGAATTATTTCGCTAAGCATGATACGCTCTAGTTCCATCCATGTTGTCGCAAATGGCAAGATTTCATTTCTTTTGATGGCTGCATAGTATTCCATTGTGTATATATACCACATCTTCTTGATCCATTCATCTGTTGATGGACATCTAGGTTCTTTCCATAGTTTGGCTATTGTGGACATTGCTACTATAAACATTCGGGTGCATGTGTCCCTTTGGATCACTACATTTGTATCTTTAGGGTAAATACCCAATAGTGCAATTGCTGGGTCATAGGGCAGTTCTATTTTCAACATTTTGAGAAACCTCCATGCTGTTTTCCAGAGTGGCTGCACCAGCTTGCATTCCCACCAACAGTGTAGGAGGGTTCCCCTTTCTCCGCATCCTCGCCAGCATCTGTCATTTCCTGACTTGTTGATTTTAGCCATTCTGATTGGTGTGAGGTGATATCTCATTGTGGTTTTGATTTGTATTTCCCTGATGCCGAGTGATATGGAGCACTTTTTCATGTGTCTGTTGGCCATCTGGATGTCTTCTTTGCAGAAATGTCTGTTCATGTCCTCTGCCCATTTCTTGATTGGATTATTTGTTCTTTGGGTGTTGAGTTTGCTAAGTTCTTTATAGATTCTGGACACTAGTCCTTTATCTGATATGTCGTTTGCAAATATCTTCTCCCATTCTGTCAGTTGTCTTTTGATTTTGTTAACTGTTTCCTTTGCTGTGCAAAAGCTTTTGATCTTGATGAAATCCCAATAGTTCATTTTTTCCCTTGCTTCCCTTGCCTTTTGCGTTGTTCCTAGGAAGATGTTGCTGCGGCAGAGGTCGAAGAGGTTGCTGCCCGTGTTCTCCTCAAGGATTTTGATGGATTCCTTTCGTACATTGAGGTCCTTCATCCATTTTGAGTCTATTTTTGTGTGTGGTGTAAGGAAATGGTCCAATTTCATTTTTCTGCATGTGGCTGTCCAATTTTCCCAGCACCATTTATTGAAGAGGCTGTCTTTTTTCCATTGGACATTCTTTCCTGCTTTGTCGAAGATTAGTTGACCATAGATTTGAGGGTCTATTTCTGGGCTCTCTATTCTGTTCCATTGATCTATGGGTCTGTTTTTGTGCCAGTACCATGCTGTCTTGATGATGACAGCTTTGTAATAGAGCTTGAAGTCCGGAATTGTGATGCCACCAACGTTGGCTTTCTTTTTCAATATCCCTTTGGCTATTCGAGGTCTTTTCTGGTTCCATATAAATTTTAGCATTATTTGTTCCATTTCTTTGAAAAAGATGGATGGTACTTTGATAGGAATTGCATTAAATGTGTAGATTGCTTTAGGTAGCATAGACATTTTCACAATATTTATTCTTCCAATCCAGGAGCATGGAACATTTTTCCATTTCTTTGTGTCTTCCTCAATTTCTTTCATGAGTACTTTATAGTTTTCTGAGTATAGATTCTGTGTCTCTTTGGTTAGGTTTATTCCTAGGTATCTTATGGTTTTGGATGCAATTGTAAATGGGATTGACTCCTTAATATCTCTTTCTTCTGTCTTGCTGTTGGTGTAGAGAAATGCAACTGATTTCTGTGAATTTATTTTATATCCTGACACTTTACTGAATTCCTGTATAAGTTCTAGTAGTTTTGGAGTGGAGTCTTTTGGGTTTTCCACATATAGTATCATATCATCTGCGAAGAGTGATAATTTGACTTCTTCTTTGCCAATTTGGATGCCTTTAATTTCCTTTTGTTGTCTGATTGCTGAGGCTAGGACCTCTAGTACTATGTTGAATAGCAGTGGTGATAATGGACATCCCTGCCATGTTCCTGACCTTAGCGGAAAAGCTTTCAGTTTTTCTCCATTGAGAATGATATTTACGGTGGGTTTTTCATAGATGGCTTTGATGATATTGAGGTATGTGCCCTCTATCCCTACACTTTGAAGAGTTTTGATCAGTAAGGGATGCTGTCCTTTGACAAATGCTTTTTCAGCATCTATTGAGAGTATCATATGGTTCTTGTTCTTTCTTTTATTGATGTGTTGTATCACATTGACTGATTTGAGGATGTTGAACCAACCTTGCAGCCCTGGAATAAATCCCACTTGGTCGTGGTGAATAATCTTTTTAATGTACAGTTGAATCCTATTGACTAGTATTTTGTTGAGTATTTCCGCATCTGTGTTCATCAAGGATACTGGTCTATAGCTCTTTTTTTTGATGGGATCCTTGTCTGGTTTTGGGATCAAGGTGATGCTGGCCTCATAAAATGAGTTTGGAAGTTTTCCTTCCATTTCTATTTTTTGGAACAGTTTCAGGAGAATAGAAATTAGTACTTCTTTAAATGTTTGGTAGAATTCCCCCCGGGAAGCCATCTGGCCCTGGGCTTTTGTTTGTTTGGAGATTTTTAATGACTGTTTCAATCTCCTTACTGGTTATGGGTCTGTTCAGGCTTTCTATTTCTTCCTGGTTCAGTTGTGGTAGTTTATATGTTTCTAGGAATGCATCCATTTCTTCCAGATTGTCAAATTTATTGGCATAGAGTTGCTCATAGTATGTTCTTATAATAGTTTGTATTTCTTTGGTGTTAGTTGTGATCTCCTCTTTCATTCATGGTTTTATTTATTTGGGTCCTTTCTCTTTTCTTTTTGATAAGTCGGGCCAGGGGTTTATCAATTTTATTAATTCTTTCAAAGAACCAGCTCCTACTTTCGTTGATTTGTTCTATTGTTTTTTTGGTTTCTATTTCATTGATTTCTGCTCTGATCTTTATGATTTCTCTTCTCCTGCTGGGCTTAGGGTTTCTTTCTTGTTCTTTCTCCAGCTCCTTTAGGTGTAGGGTTAGGTTGTGTACCTGAGACCTTTCTTGTTTCTTGAGAAAGGCTTGTACCGCTATATATTTTCCTCTCAGGACTGCCTTTGTTGTGTCCCACAGATTTTGAACCATTGTATTTTCATTATCATTTGTTTCCATGATTTTTTTCAATTCTTCTTTAATTTCCCAGTTGACCCATTCATTCTTTAGAAGGATACTGTTTAGTCTCCATGTATTTGGGTTCTTTCCAAACTTCCTTTTGTGGTTGAGTTCTAGCTTTAGAGCATTGTGGTCTGAAAATATGCAGGGAATGATCCCAATCTTTTGATACCGGTTGAGTCCTGATTTAGGATCGAGGATGTGATCTATTCTGGAGAATGTTCCATGTGCACTAGAGAAGAATGTGTATTCTGTTGCTTTGGGATGAAATGTTCTGAATATATCTGTGATGTCCATCTGGTCCAGTGTGTCGTTTAAGGCCTTTATTTCCTTGCTGATCTTTTGCTTGGATGACCTGTCCATTTCAGTGAGGGGAGTGTTAAAGTCCCCTACTATTATTGTATTATTGTTGATGTGTTTCTTTGATTTTGTTATTAATTGGTTTATATAGTTGGCTGCTCCCACATTGGGGGCATAGATATTTAAAATTGTTAAATCTTCTTGTTGGACAGACCCTTTGAGTATGATATAGTGTCCTTCCTCATCTCTTATTATAGTCTTTGGCTTAAAATCTAATTGATCTGATATAAGGATTGCCACTCCTGCTTTCTTCTGATGTCCATTAGCATGGTAAATTCTTTTCCACCCCCTCACTTTAAATCTGGAGGTGTCTTCAGGCTTAAAATGAGTTTCTTGGAGGCAACATATAGATGGGTTTTGTTTTTTTATCCATTCTGATACCCTGTGTCTTTTGACAGGGGCATTTAGCCCATTCACATTCAGGGTAACTATTGAGAGATATGGATTTAGTGCCATTGTATTGCCTGTAAGGTGACTGTTACTGTATATGGTCTCTGTTCCTTTCTGATCTACCACTTGTAGGCTCTCTCTTTGCTTAGAGGACCCCTTTCAATATTTCCTGTAGAGCTGGTTTGGTATTTGCAAATTCTTTCAGTTTTTGTTTGTCCTGGAAGCTTTTAATCTCTCCTTCTATTTTCAATGATAGCCTAGCTGGATATAGTATTCTTGGCTGCATGTTTTTCTCGTTTAGTGCTCTGAAAATATCATGCCAGCTCTTTCTGGCCTGCCAGGTCTCTGTGGATAAGTCAGCTGCCAATCTAATATTTTTACCATTGTATGTTACAGACTTCTTTTCCCGGGCTGCTTTCAGGATTTTCTCTTTGTCACTGAGACTTGTAAATTTTACTATTAGGTGACGGGGTGTGGGCCTATTCTTATTGATTTTGAGGGGCGTTCTCTAAACCTCCTGAATTTTGATGCTCATTCCCTTTGCCATATTGGGGAAATTCTCCCCAATAATTCTCTCCAGTATACCTTCTGCTCCCCTCTCTCTTTCTTCTTCTTCTGGAATCCCAATTATTCTAATGTTGTTTCGTCTTATGGTGTCACTTATCTCTCGAATTTTCCCCTCGTGGTCCAGTAGCTGTTTGTCCCTCTTTTGCTCAGCTTCTTTATTTTCTGTCATTTGGTCTTCTATATCACTAATTCTTTCTTCTGCCTCATTTATCCTAGCAGTTAGAGCCTCCATTTTTGATTGCACCTCATTAATAGCTTTTTTGATTTCAACTTGGTTAGATTTTAGTTCTTTTATTTCTCCAGAAAGGGCTTTTATATCTCTCGAGAGGCTTTCTCTAATATCTTCCATGCCTTTTTCGAGCCCGGCTAGAACCTTGAGAATTGTCATTCTGAACTCTAGATCTGACATATTACCAATGTCTGTATTGATTAGGTCCCTAGCCTTCGGTACTGCCTCTTGTTCTTTTTTTTGTGTTGAATTTTTACGTCTTGTCATTTTGTCCAGATAAGAGTAAATGAAGGGGCAAGTAAAATACTAAAAGGGTGGCAAAAACCCCAGGAAAATATGCTTTAACCAAATTAGAAGAGATCCAAAATCATGAGTGGGGAGAAAGGGGATAAAAAGAGGTTCAAAAAGGAAGAAAGGAAAAAAAAAGAAAAAAGAAAAAAAAAAAGAAAAGAATTTTTAAAAAAAGAAAACACCTAAGAAAAATGTAAAAAAGAAAAAATATATATATTAGATAAACTAGTAAAAAATCGTTAAAAAAGAAAAAGGTAACAGTTAAAAAAAAAATTTTACCCGAAGGCGAGAATAAAAAAAAAAAAAAAAAAAAAAAAAAGAAAGAAAAAGAAAAAATTAAGTTAACTGCAAGACTAAAAAAAAAATCACAGGAAAAAAGCCATGAGTTCCGTGCTTGGCTTTCTCCTCTTCTGGAATTCTGCTGCTCTCCTTGGTATTGAAACCGCACTCCTTGGTAGGTGAGCTTGGTCTCGGCTGGATTTCTTGTTGATCTTCTGGGGGAGGGGCCTGTTGTAGTGATTCTCAAGTGTCTTTGCCCCAGGCGGAATTACACCGCCCTTACCCGGCGCCGGGGTGAGTAATCTGCTCGGGTTTGCTTTCAGGAGCTTTTGTTCCCTGAGCGCTTTCCGTAGAGTTCCAGAGGACGGGAATACAAATGGCGGCCTCCTGGTCTCCGGCCCGGAGGAGCCGAGAGCCCAGGGCCCCACTCCTCAGTGCGCCCTCAGAGAACAGCGCCCAGTTACTCCCGTCTGCCTGACCTCTGGCCGCGCTCCGAGCTCACCGAGCCTGCGACTGGTTCAAGGTAACACCTAGCTGTGAGCTTACTGTCGGCTCTGTCTCTGTAGCCGGCTTTCCCGTTCCAATAGCCGCAAGCTCTGCGACACTCAGACACCCCCGATCCTTCTGTGACCCTGCGGGACCTGAGGCCACGCTGACCCCGCGTGGGCTTCGCCCCGGTTTAGCCTCTGGAGCGATGTCCCTCAGCGGAACAGACTTTTAAAAGTCCTGATTTTGTGCGCGGTTGCTCTGCTGCTTGCCGGGAGCCGGCCCCTCCTCCCGGGGTCTATCTTCCCGTCGCTTTGGATTCACTTCTCCGCCGGTCCTACCTTTCAGAAAGTGGTTGTTTTTCTGTTTCCAGAATTGCTGTTCTTCTTCTCTTCGATCTGCCGATGGATTTTCAGGTGTTTGCAATCTTTAGATAAGCTATCTAGCTGATCTCCGGCTAGCTGAAGCAGTCTCAGCTTGCTACTTCTCCGCCATCTTGACTCCTCCCTCTCTCATGTGTTTTCAAGTAAATAAAGAGCTGGTCCAATTAGGAACTAATCTAAATCACAGTTTAGCCTGCAGTCTGCTTTGCCAGAGGACACCTACAGCTTCTGGGGGCTGTACAATGCAGGTAGTTGTGTGTGTGTGTGTGTGTGTGTGCACAACCCATGATACAGAAAACTTCAAGGCTTCACGTCAAGTCATCAGACTGTTACTCAAATTAAACAATTCTGTTTTCTGATTTGTAATCCTGAGGATCAAGGAATGGAATTTCTAGGAACAAAGTTGACATGAACACCTACATGGAATTGACATCCTCATGGAAACAATGTTTCCAGAGCATGGGAAGCTGGCGGAAAATGCTGATCTATGCCCCAGGCCCACCAAGTCAGAATCCCTGGGAATGAACCCCAGGAGTAGCAAGCACTCCAGGTGACCCCCGCACCCCCAGATTTGAGATTAGGTTCATGTGAGGCATGATAGAGAGCTACTCAGTGTTCAGTGACTATTACCCTCCTGACCTCAGAGCCAGCAGCCTGGAGCAAGGCAGGCCTGAGCCTGGATTTTAATGTCACCCCTGCTTTCTCTTTCTTTGCCTGCTCCTCAATTCCCTTTTCATGGCATTGTTAATGGGAGCATTTCTAAGAAAGGATGGTATTACATATATAATTTGTTATTATATGTAATGTATGCATTATATTATATACAACAAGCGTATAACAAATACATAACAAAATATGTATGATAAATGCATATACAAATTATAATGTATACTACATATTAACCCTATACAATTTATATACATTTGCATGTTACAAATTTGTAATATGTATTATATTGCAAAGATTTTCAACTATTTAACTTTATTGTGCCCATCACAGTTTATACACTTAAACTTTAAAAAGGAGAGTTGGTCTTTTTTTTTTTTTAATGAAGGAACCAACTTTAAACTGTAAAAATCTTTCTAAATAGAACTTGAAGAAGTACTTTTTAGAATAAATATTTACCAAGTTCAATTTTAAAAATATTTCCATCCGTGGTTTATTCGATACCATTTGATGATTCTTAATATGAGATCACAGCCTAGGTTTTCAAAATCGCATGTGTTTGTAAAGCTTCGGGTGGGTCGCCTTTCTGAAGGGATCGGTCCAGCCACAGTTGGATGTCAGTTGGAAATGCCACCGAGACCCCCAGGGCACGGCTGTAATTGTTTCCCTTGTAGGCGGGACAGCCACCAGACAGAGAGGCTTCGTGGGGTGCATTCGGTCACTGCGGTTGAATGGGCTGGCTCTGGACCTGGAAGAAAGGGCCAGGATGACACCAGGAGTGGACCCAGGCTGCCTGGGACACTGCAGCAGCTATGGACACCTGTGTCGCAATGGAGGGAGATGTAGGGAGAGACCCAGGGGCATTGCCTGTGACTGTGCCTTCTCTGCGTATGACGGGCCATTCTGCGAGAGTGGTAAGTGTGCCCTGGGCAGGATGGGGAGAGGGAGGCACCTTATGTGGGTCTTTGCCTCCTGTTTCTGGCATTTGACCCTTTCTCTACAAAAGGATAAGGCGGTTCTCTCTGATTGGCTAAAGGAGAGTTGTTTCTCTCCCAAATTTGTCCATTTATGATTCTATTCTTGAGAAGCTCGTGATGACTTCTGTTGGATTCTGCATCATTCACGTGACACTGAGATGGACAATAACTCTAAGTATATGTTCACACTTGGCGTTTAATGCTGTGTAACTCTGAGATGAAGCATTTTGTGGGCCATAATAAAATATTGTTACTCAGTTCAACATCATGCGAATATACACGGGGATAAGTTATCTTTTTATCCATACTTGATTACCTTTTTAATCAGAAATATTTCTAAATTTAAAAAAAAAACAGCAAAGTGTGACATTCTTGTTTTCTGTCTTGAGAGACTAAGGGTTAGAGATAGTGTGTAAATACACATAGAGAAGAGCCTTGCCTTGACTTCGTGCTAACATAACAAAAATGAGTGTCATTCCAGAGATTTCTGTGTATTTTGGAATTGGCTCGTCTGTTATCTACGACTTTCAGGAACATTCTAACTACACCACCAGCAAGAATTCAAGCTCCTTTGCAACTTTACTTCATGAGGGTTTGACGCTGGCTGGAGAAATGGCCACACTGAGCTTCTGGACCACAGGGACACCCAGCTTACTCCTCTATGTGAGCTCCTTCTACGAGGAGTACCTGTCTGTGATCCTCACCCCCAATGGTGAGTGTCGAGATCATAAGAATGAGGAGGCTGAATTAGAAAATAAGGACCACAATGAGGGGGACCCTTTAGGTGTTTAACTACGAAAAAGAAACACAATTGCATGGCTTGCCATGCTTGTAACACTAGTTCATGATAACCCTCAAGTGTTTATTACTAAAGTTCACATTTCCATGATTACATTTAAGATACATTCCCTCCATGGAAGTTTGATCATTTTAGGTATTTGATGTGCTGCTAGGCTTCTTGCTATTCTGGGAAGTCTTTCCATCTGTATGTGAATAAATTAGTTCTGCAATTCACTCTGAAACAAGATAGCTCACTTTGTACATGGAAAATATTTCCTCCTCCTTCTTAGCAAAGTAAAGAAGTATATTAAGCTATCTAAAACCCACGATTCCTATGCATCACATGAATAGCATTGTTCTTTACTCTTCAGCGGCTGAGAAGCCATTCATGGCAATATCTACATACGAAGAAAAGTGGGATGAGAGGTACCCAACTCATGGCCACAAGTCTTTCCAAGACGTTGCAGATGAAGCATTAGCTCAAGCTGTAACCTTGCTTCACAGGGCGGAAGGGCAGGGACCTACTTTCTGGAAGATCTTCTCCAGGCAGTACAGGGTTATGGGGCAGTGGGCATCCCTGTGAAGGACATCAGGAGATTTAGATGTTGTAGCAAATCACTGGTCTTTCTTCTGTTTCTTGATTATGGCAGAAACATAAGGGAAAAAATTCTAGTTGTGCAAAAAGATTCTTTATGCAAATGTCAGCAATACATTAAAATGCATTAAAATAAGTCATATTAAAAGAAGTGATGCTTATAGAAACTGAATGTTAATGCAATATTGCTTGAGGTTTTGCCATTTAATACTATGAATACCACATGAATAATTAACTTCAAGCCTAGCTCCGAGTTCTCATATGCTTAACTTAGAATTTTTTCCTTTTGTTAAGGAAAATGGAAGAACTTGGGGAAAGACCATTTGGTCTTCACTTTTAAAATAGTGTAATCGGATTCTGAATTCAGCCCTGGAATAGCACATAAATGATCACTCTTCCTGGAATAGAGACTCTCAGTGTCCTTAAGCAAATGCTCAATAAATTCAAATTATAGGAAATAAATAAAAATAAAATGTGCTTTAGAACCTGCATTGATGGTTTTTATAAAATTCCACTTTAGTTAAAAATGTCATTTTTTGGTCTTGTTTAGGAAGTTTGCAGATCAGGTATAAGCTGGACAGGCACCAAGAACCTGATGTTTTTAACTTTGGTTTTAAAAACTTTGCTGATGGGAAGCTTCACCAGGTGACAATTCACAGAGAAGCAGCGGTGGTCTCTGTAGAGGTAAGAGATAGATTCACAGCAGCCACAGTAACCAAACCTGTGGCATTCAGTGTATGACCTCCAGCAAGGCTTTGAGAATAAATCCTAGTAACAGAGATACACGTTCATCAGTCTTCCCAGAAAGTCTTGGGGACAGAAAACGTAGTCAAAGTGTTTTCTTTAGCAGTGTCATTTGTTTGTTTAGCAAGAGGCTGACAGGGTTTTTGTTAATATCTGACTGCTGAAAATGCCAAGCTGTCGTCGTCGGTCGGGGAATATTGCCAGTTTCTCCCAGCGATTACTGGAGATGTTCCAATGAGAATGAAAGCCTATTTCCATCTGAGTACAAAAGAGCAAAGATGGCAGAAATGTAAACACAAGGGGAAAAGCAAGATTTTGCTGAAAGTGGGAATACATTTTTTAAAAGCCTCCATGTTTCAATTATTCATTGTCACTGGGTTTTGAAGAATTACCTTTATATATTGAATCTGTGCCAGTAATACTTTTTGTGGCTTGTGTTACTAATTTCTGTTTGAAATAAGTAAAAGCTTTAAGGTTTGAAATAGCTTATTGCATTTCTTTGTGAAAATCATACCAATTACGGATCCCTAAACCATGAAGACAAATAAAGGGGAAAGAATAGGCAATGGGGTGGTGTAAAATCCGAGGTATTAAAACAATTGCTATGAAACCATTTCACCTTTGTAACAGCACAAATGTATGGCTTGTTTTTACCATTTTCCTTGGTCTCCCTCAGACTCCCATTCTCCTATCCACCAAAATTACTTGCCATTTTGATGTTTGCTACTCGTGGAATATTTAATAGGTTAACCAGAATGCAAGGAGACAAGTTGTCCTGTCGTCAGGGACAGAATTCAATGCTGTCAAGTCCCTTATGTTGGGGAAAATTTTAGGTAAGTGTCAGAAAAAACATCGGACTCCCATACCCAACCCACTGACATGGATCAGAAGTGTCAGGTTGCAAACAGGGGAAGGGTTCATAAGGCTGAAAGAAGCTCCTTGTCGTATTCATGGTTTCCCAGCAAGTGACAATCAAGGTAGAAGCAGCCCTTTTGTCCAAGTGTGCCTGTAATCACCAGGGAGGGCTGTCTGCTAGGTGAGCCACAGTGACCCCTGAGAAGTGTCTCCACAAGTGCCCTCTCACTTGGTAATCAAGCAGAATGAAACTTGGTATTTTTCTAACAATTGAGGAAAGGCAAAATCAAAGCAGCTGTCACGTTTACAATTGTATATTAATCAGGGGTCAAGTGCAGAAATCACCCAACAGTAAATATAGATTTATATTAAGAAGAAAGGACTTACATTTTCTTTGGGCAAGTGAGTATGTGTTGGTGGTAGGCTGGGCTCTGCTCTGAGATGTGTTCAGTGCTCCCAGCTACCCCTGGAAGGTCAGGATCTGAAGATCCCCCACACCCGCTTTAGGGCTGGTAAAAGAATACCAGACTACTTAAGCATCAAATTATTTATGCCTTTGTTTTCCCCCTTGTCACCAAGAATTAGATTGAAATAAAAATTTGAAAGGTATTTTTTTCCTTTTAATTGTTTATATTGTAAACTGTACATGCTATCAATATCTAAAGTTATTTGGGAGAAATCCTCTTGTAGTCTTGGGTAGAATTTCTGCTCTGGTACATGACACTCATCTGGCTGTGTTGGTCCGAGATAATTCATGGACTTTTTACTACCTTTTCAGCCATTTGTACCTTGATTCTTTGATCATTTCTTCTATCCCTGGCACGTAAAACATCCTACAGATGCTGGAATCTACAGACAGCCCATGAGCCCATGTTCAAAATAGGGTGAGAAGCACAGTAACTGTTAAAATGGTGACATTTTTCTAAAAGACGATGAGCAATAAAATTATAAGTTCTTATTTTTCAGAGGAAATGGGGCAGATCGCAGTGTGTCCTTGTAAATGGTAAATGCAGATGCACATCATTTAGATGGTAGAGGGGATGGGAAGCTCTGTGTTGGTCCTGGGAGTTACAGTTGCAGATTAAGCCAGTGAAGCAGGGTCCCGGGGTTCTTTGCTGTGAAAACAGTCTTGGCATCATGTAATGGATACCAACTTTGGGCCAAAGTGGTGCTCCTGCTTTCTAACTGTGCCTTAGTGTGGATAAAGATTCAGGCCCCATGATGTGTTGGCAGAAAGGCTTTGCTGTGGCTTGCCGTGCGAGTGCAGAGTGGGCCTCCAGCAGCTGGCACAGAAATGCAGATGAGCACAGTTGTTCCCCTCAAGTGCTGGGAGAAGTCTGTAGCTCAAACAGCCCATGGGAAAGAGAGGGGAATAGCTTAGTCTCTAATGCGTGAATTCAGGTGTGTTTTCTAGGTGTTTCTGGACATCCATGTTTTGTGATATTAGTAGATTTTTTATTTTATTTTTTAAAGTTTTTATTTAAATTTTAGATGGCTGACATATAGTGTAATATTAATTTCAGGTGTAGAATTTAGAGATTCATCATCTAGATACAACACCCAGTAAGTTTTTTTTTTTTTTTCATTCTATTTAGAACAGTGGGAAGGGAGGGTGTTTGCCTGAGTGGCTCAGTCGTTAAGCATCTGCCTTCAGCTCAGGTCATGATCCCAGGGTCTTGGGTCAAGCCCCACATCAGGCTCCCTGCTCAGTGGGAAGCCTGTTTCTCCTTCTCCTACTCCTCCTGCTTGTGTTATGTCTCCCACTATCTCTCTCTCTCTGTCAAATAAATTTAAAAACCAAAACCAAACAAAACAAAACAAAAACAGTGACATAGTATAGAAAAACCACAAGAACTGGGAAAACAATAGAAAGAGATAAGGTTCTCCTCTGGCTTTGACCCATGAGAATAACAGTATACAATTAGCGGGAAGAGGTTAGGAAGTTCATAAAAAGTCAGAGCCTAGTTGAGTTTCACAGAACAGTGAACAGTGGGATGGAACCACAGCCTTGGCTGTCAGCTGTCAGCTGAATAGTATAATTTTTTATACAATCCAAGTGGAAAGGAATTTTTAATATCCAAGTGGAAAAGAATTTGCTCCCTTTTTACGTGCTACTGAGCTCCACTCTCTGGCCTGACAGTTACCATTCATGGCTTGAACAGAGTGAGGAGTAGATCATCTTAGGGGTGTGCAAGCCTCAGAGCTCAGCTTACTTACATGCAGGTGAGGTCTGTGAGTGCAGGGATGGCCCATCTGCCCCCAGTAGAGTCATCCCTCCTTTGTTGCCGGAGCAGGTTTCTGTGGGCACTCTTCCCAGCCAGGAGGACAGATAGGGTCAAGGAACAAAAGGAACATAACACACACAACTAACTGCCTGCCCTCAGTGACTCTGGCTCTGAGAGGAGAGATGAGGCAGTTTCAGAAGTGACTGTGGCATAAGGTAGGAAGTTGCCAGCAGGAAGTGTGAAATTGACAAACATTTTTAAAGACAATTTAGCTTTGAATGTATTAACTGTAAAAAGATACATCATGGGTTATGGAAACTGATTTAATAACTAAACTACCTTATATAAAGGGAGTCATTTAATAAAAAAGGAGAATAATACATTTTATCATATACATTTTTATTTTCCTGCAAGTTCATCTGTAGAGAGCAGTAGCATGGAATCAAAGATGTTAATGTTTCTATTCAAGAATGGTCTAGTCAAAAAGCATCTCTCTCAGGCTGTAGAAATTGAAGTTGAAATTCATCAATGAAGTTTATTGCCTGAAGCAACTGAGTCTAATAAAATTATAAATATTCATTTCATCTGTACCTAGAGGTACACATCTTGATCAAAGGCTAATAGCACTTATCGTGTTTTGGGTAACTTTATTTAGGATAGCTTCTCCTTAGCAGTAACTACGAGAAGAAGACTATTTCATGTTCAGATTTGGGAAATAGAAGCTGAGCTTCTTTTCATAAAGTTGCATAAAATAGACCAAGAGACTGGCTAATGAAGAGCCATTCATTTTCCAAAAACAGTTGTCCCAAGCTATGGCAAGCTGTCCTCCACTTATTTTGGTGAGCTCCCATTCTTCAGTGGTCTTATTAACAATGACACTCAGGTCAAGTGCTCCCGGTTACTATAAAATAATTTCAGTAAAATCCGAGTTTAAGTGCAGATCATTAGGTTTCTAATTTTCTGTCCAGTCTTAACTTGGATGTGACCTGTAACCCTGAAATATGAGAGCTGTAAAATACAACAACCCAGTAAGATTTCCTGGCATTTTCATTAGGTTTTATCTCTCTAAAGGCTTTTGTGTAAATGGTATTCTGTGGATTTTTTCTTTTGTGCATTAAAGAACAACAATAGCAAAGATCCCCAAATTACCAAAACAAAAATCTGTTTTGAAGGGTGCAGAGTAAAGATGTGCCTTTCTCTTCCCTCCTGGGAAAGAGTGCAATACGTCGAATGTAGTTCAAGTCAGTACAGTCATGCAGTTAAACCTTAGTGGGGAAAAGAAACCCACTGAAGGATCTTGTGTTGAAATGGAACTCCATATATTAGAATTGGGTTATAAATAATATGTGGGGGTTACTGATACCCTCATGGACAGACTACAGTTTGGATACTAAAAGCTCCATTGACTTCTGTGATGTATGTTTTGTCTTTGCTGTGCTCTGCCTAAGAATTTATCTCATTTGGGAGGAAAGTCATAGGGTGGAAGACACAAAAGTTTATATAATTTCAGAATATGAATACAAATGAAAAGTTCCTCAACAAAATATTAGCAAATCGAATCCAGTAAAATCTAATCCAGTAACACAAACAAATTGTCATATGCGACCAGATAAGATTTATCCTAGGAATTTAAGGTTGGGTCAGCAGATAAAAACAATCAATGTAATACAGCATATTAATAGAATAAAGGACAAAAACCACATGGTTGTCTGAATAGGCACATAAAAAGCATTTGAAAAAAATCCACTGTGCTTTCATTAAAAAAATAAAATAAAACAAAAAAACAAAGTAGGAATAGAAAGAAACCTCCTTGCATGTAAAAAGACAGCTACAAAAACCCCATGCCTGGCATCACACTTAATGGAAAATAATGGAAATCTTTCCCTAAGATCAGGAATAAGATAAGGATGTCTACTCTCACCACCTTCCTTCAGGATTGTAGTACAGGTTTGAGTGAGGGCTACAAGGCAAGAAACAAAGAGTAAAAAGTATCCAGAATGAAAAGGAAGAAGTAAAACTATGTCTATTTGAACAGAACGGGATCTTATAAGGAATCCATGAAAAAAGCTAATGGAGATAGTTCACAGTAGGAGCAAGGATATAAGATCAACATACAGAAATTTATTGTATTTTTATACTAGCAATGAATAATACAAAAACAAAATGAAGACCAAAATGTAAATTCCACTTAAAGTAGCATCAGATAGAATAAAATACCTTGGAATAACTTGAACAGAAGAGGTGTGAGACACATACACTGGAAACTATGAAGCACTGCTGGAAAGAATTAAGGAAGATTCACACAAATGGAAAGACATCCATGTCCATAGACTGGAAGTGTTAACATTGCTAAGGTGGTGGTGCTCTCCAAATTGATCTACAGGTTCAATACAATTCCGATCCAAGTCCAAGTGACAAGTCGATCCTAAATGCATATGGAAATGCAAGGGACTCCAATTAACCAAAACCATCTTGAAAAGAAGAGTGAAGCTGGAGTTTTTGCCCTGGATTCTTTTTTAATTTATTTTTTATTTTCAGCATAACAGTATTCATTACTTTTGCACCACACCTAGTGCTCCATGCAATCCATGCCCTCTATAATACCCACCACCTGGTAGCCTGACCTCCCAACCCCCGCCCCTTCAAATCCCTCAGATTGTTTTTCAGAGTCCATAGTCTCTCATGGTTCACCTCCCCTTCCAATTTACCCCAACTCCCTTCTCCTCTCTAACTCCCCATTTCCTCCATGCTATTTGTTATACTCCACAAATAAGTGAAACCATATGATAATTGACTCTCTCTGCTTGACTAATTTCACTCAACATAATCTCTTCCAGTCCCGTCCATGTTGCTCAAAAGTTGGGTATTCATCCTTTCTGATGGAAGCATAATACTCCACAGTATATATGGACCACATCCTCCTTATCCATTTGTCCGTTGAAGTGCATCTTGGTTCTTTCCACAGTTTGGCAACCTTGGTCATTATTGCTATGAACATTGGGGCACCGATGACCCTTCTTTTTACTATGTCTGTATCTTTGGGGTAAATACCCAGTAGTGCGATTGCAGGGTCATAGGGTAGCTCTATTTTTAATTTCTTAAGGAATCCCCAGACTGTTTTCCAAAGTGGCTGCACCAACTTGCATTCCCACCAACAGTGTAAGAGGGTTCTCCTTTCTCCACATCCTCTCCAACACACATTATTTATGGTTTTGTTAATTTGGGCCATTCTAACTGGCGTAAGGTGGTATCTCAATGTTGTTTTGATTTTGATCTCCCTGATAGCTAGTGATGATGAACATTATTTCATGTGTCTGTTAGCCATTTGTATGTCTTCATTGGAGAAGTGTCTGTTCATGTCTTCTGCCCATTTTTTGGCATGAATATCTGTTTTGTGTGTGTTGAGTTTGTGGAGTTCTTTATAGATCTTGGATATCAGCCTTTTGTCTGTACTGTCATTTATGGATATCTTCTCCCATTCCATGGGTTGCCTCTTTGTTTTGTTGATGGTTTCCTTTGCTGTGCAGAAGCTTTTGATCTTGATAAGTCCCAAAAGTTCATTTTCACTTTTGTTTCCTTTGCCTTTGGAGACATATCTTAAAAGAAGTTGCTGTGGCTGATATCGAAGAGGTTACTGCTGATGTTCTCTTCTAGGACTTTGATAGATTCCTGCCTCATGTTGAGGTCTTTTATCCATTTAGAGTTTGTATTTGCATATGACATAAGAGAATGGTTGAGTTTCATTCTTCCACACATAGCTGTCCAATTTTCCCAGCACCATCTATTGAAGAGACTGTCTTTTTTCCATTGTATATTTTCTCCTGCTTGGTCGAAAACTATTTGACCATAGAGTTGAGGGTCCATATCTTGGCTCTCTCCTCTGTTCCACTGGTCTATGTGTCTGTTTTTGTGCCAGTACCATGCTGACCTGGGGATCACAGCTTTGTAGAAAAGCTTGAAATCAGGCAACATGATGCCCCCAGTTGTTTTTCTTTTCCAACATTTCCTTAGCAATTCAGAGTCTCTTCTGATTCCATACAAATTTTAGGATTGTTTGCTCCAACTTTATAAGAAATTTTTTACAGAGTATATACAGAGCTCTCACAACCAAACAAAATGACAAATGACCCAATTTTAAAATGGTCAAAAGATCTGGTCAAAGGCTGAAATCAAAGACATTTCTTTGAAGATTTACCAAAAACTGATATGAAATGATGCTCAAGATCATTAGCCAGCAAAGGAATGCAAATCTAAACCACAAGATATCACTAAAAAACCATAACAAGTGGAGGAGGTGGAGAAATTTGAGAGTTTGTGCATTGGTGATGGGAATGTAAAATGTGTAGCCACTGTGGAAAAACAGTTTGGCAGTTTATCTGGGAGTTAAACACAGAGTTACCATATGACCTCTCCTAGGTATATACCCAAGAGAATTGAAAACATATGTCCAGACACAAAAGGTGTACGTAAATCCCTGTAGCTGTGTTCTCCACTAATAACCCAGCATGGGAATAGCCCCAGCCACTGACCACTAAGTGATACAGTGTTATGTTTCATGCCAGTGTTTCACTGTGTGCTACAAACAAAAGTGAAATATTGGCCATAAAATGTAATGAAGTAGCAACACAGGCTACAAATGGGTGAAAACATGATGTTAAATAAATGAGGATAAATACCAAAAGTGACTTACTGTGTGATTTATTTTGGATGAAATGTCCAGAATAGGTAAATTATAGAAACAGGAAGTTTATGTTTTCCCAGGGCTGGAGAGGGGTAGGAATGGGATGTGGAGTCTAATGTGCACTAGGTTTCTTTAGGAGAGATAGAAAGATTCTGCGAGTGAATACTGGTAACGGTTTTACAACTGTGTAAATATACAAAATCCCCTTGAATTGTATACTTTAAAAAGATCAGTCTTATGGTATGTGAATTGTATCTCAATATAAAAAAAAAGTATTACAGATTCATTTCTTTTGCCAATGCCTCTTCTGCACACACAGCTGGGAGAAGTGATGGTGAGTGATGGTGAGTGATGAGTTGTAACCGGGTGTCTATTTTGAAGTGTGAATGAGTGTGTTCCAGGACAGGGTGTGATGGGAGGTGGGGGGAGAGAAGTGGAAGGGCTCAGGGTTCAGGACTGCTGAAACAGGCAGAGACACATCAGGTGGGGCTGCACAACTGTGAAGACGACTAAGGAACTAAGAGCAGCGATTGTGTGGAGTTCTGATGTAATCATCTTGTTGGGTGAAAGAGTGGTGGGGATTGCCTACGTGTCATTACACAAAGAGTCTGTATTATATACTAAGGAATAGTGCTCCAGGAAGCTCCTACTAGCATTGCTCACTCTGAGTGCATAGGGCACCAGATTACCCCCTGATTTTTTCTCTGGTATTAGCTGCAAGCACTGGGAGAGCCTGGTGCTCCGTGGGCCTGTGTTTCGGGGAGGAAGGAATAATTCATTCACTTCTTTCTCACTCTGAAAATCAGGGCCTCCTGTCTCTGAATTGTTGGAAAGATGGACTGGAAAAGTCTGTCTTCTACTCGTTTTCTAATTATGTCATTTATCTTGAATTAAAAAAAAAAAAAAGGTTTGACTTCCAGAGGGAAGGTCAGCATTGCTTAGCATGGTTATACCTATCCTCAGTGCCCCTCGTGGAGCAGGAGATGGGCTGAATGGTTGGGCCATATTCCTTCTGCCATGGTAAGAGAGAGAGAGACTTCTTCCTACATTCTGTTTGGGGCCAGATCATGAACCTGCAGGTATGCTGCTGGGTATGGGACAGAAAAGATGCAGCCTCTAGCTTGCCAGGACCCCCATACCGTCTAAGATACTCATCCATGGAGTTCTCATTAGCAGAACAATAAATCAATAGCTAAAAAGATGATGTTGCCCCTAAGAAGACAGGGAGGAGGACTGAAGACAACAACTACAATTCCCACATCAAAATAGAGCCATTAAAGAAGACAGAACAGGGCGCCGGGGTGGCTCAGTGGGTTAAGCCACTGCCTTCGGCTCAGGTCATGATCTCAGGGTCCTGGGATCGAGTCCCGCATCGGGCTCTCTGCTCAGCGGGGAGCCTGCTTCCATCTCTCTCTCTCTGCCTGCCTCTCTGCCTACTTGTGGTCTCTGTCTGTCAAATAAACAAATAAAATCTTTAAAAAAAAAAAAAAAAGAAGACAGAACACAACTGCGATGAGACTTGGCACTCAAAGACACTTGAAAAACTCACACACCAACTCTGGGGGTTAAAGTAAATACAGGTTTTCACAATTTTACAGGGTTATCTGAAGGAGAGAATCATCACTGGTTATCATTAGACAGTGGTCTGGAATATTACAGAGATGGGCTATCTCAAACCGCAAAGAAAAAAAGATTAAGAGAGAGAAATTAGAAGGGAAAATAAGAGAAAACCTAATGGGGATAATTAGAGATCCAGAAACAGAACTGGAAGCAAAGACAGTAATTATGCATGAAAAAAAATTCTCTGAGCTAAAGGAAAACTTGAGTTGCAGATTGAAAGTACGCATCAATTCTGACGAGAAAAGGCATACAACTGGGAAAATTTCCAAATTGCAAAACCCACAGAGAAAAGTCCTCCAAACTTTCCAGGCAGAAGTTACTACAATGAAAAAATAATGATTGTGGCATCAGCATCTAACTTCTCATTTGTTACAGCAGGATAAAAAAAAATGATGTGGATCATTGTTAGTATGGCTGAGGAATGAGCCACAATGCAAGCATCTAATATATAATGTATTTGACAAGGTTAAAAAAAGATATTTTGGATAACAAGGATGGATGGAGATTAAATATGAACCATGCCTCCCATCTAAGGAAAATACTAGAGAATTATTCCAGTCAAAAAACGAATCACAAGCATGACTTTAGGATGGAAAATACGAAGGCAGCAGTGAGCAGTAAACTTGCATGCATCTTGGTACCCCATACGCATACAAAGTCATGGCTACAGCTATGGGGTTAATAACAGGATATGGGCGCACATGAGCCCACCCACACATGCCCATACTCACAATCCACAAGTACGTATAAATGTCAAGTACAAGTTCTTGACTGCAATACAGTGTTCTACTGGCACTCCTTTCTTGAATAATAGCACTGCCTATAGACATTTTTAAATTTACCTTTAGAATGAATTTCACAAAGTTAGTCCAATTAGTTAGTAAGATACACGTCTGCCCAGGATTGATTCTGTGACCCTAGCCTGGTAGCGCTCGTGTCAGACTTTGACCGGTTCCTCTTTTGGCTCAGTGGCTGGGACTTTTAATTGGCCTGTGGTGTTCTGTTTTTGTTTTTAGTATTTTAGCATTGTGGTAGTCCTATGTTACTATCATAGCATTTTCCTATTTTAGTTCTTCTTGATATTCTTTTAAGTATATTCAAGCAAGGATGCCTTTCTTTATGGAATGAATATATATTGTCTGAATGCAAAAAAAAAAAAAAGTGACCTGTAAAGAACTCTATTTTTTATTTATTTTTATTTATTTTTTATTTGAGGGAGAGAGTGTGTGCATAAGGGCTAGAGGTGGCCATAGGTCAGTTGGAGAGGGAAGGGCAGACTCCCCGCAGAGCAGGGAGCATGAAGGGGCTCAATCCCAGGACCCCTAGGTCATGACCTGAGCCAAAGGCCAACCCTTAACCAGCAGAGCCACCCGGGTGCCCCAGAAGAGCTCTTTAACCTAAAATGATCCTTCAACTGAGTTGTCTCCAGCTCGCTTACTTCACTGTAAGAATCTACCTGGAATTCATCATACATAAGCCTCCTTGATGCCTCATATAATCAGCCTGGCCAAGAAAGCTGTGTGTTTCAGAGAGTTGTTTATTAGGATTGTAACAATGTAAACATGCCCCTCATTTTAGTTGCTTTTAGAGGTCTTTTACATAGCACTTAGAGCACCCCTCAAAAACTCAAAGGAAGTAAACATTACCCCCTAAGAGTTTATCCACAACATCAAGAGGGAGGGATCACAGCTGAGATTCTCAGGGTGAACTTAAAGACCTGCTATCGCGCTAACCAAAAAGACTTGTAGAGTCACGCATCTATTCTATGGAAGGTATAGCATTCATTCTAAAAATAGTGTAACGACCCCCATTTACCCCTCCCTTCATGCCAGCAATTACCAACATGTCCAAAAGCTACTGGCAGGATAGAGAGAGAATATCCTGTTGAAAAGGGGGCTCCTGTGACCAGCCTGGATCCAGGCCGCCCCACGTGAGAGACATTCAGATATTTCTGAAATCTAATGTGAACTGGCTTCCAGCAGGAATAAATACTCTGGCGGTATTACATTGCGAGCATTAAATTCTCAGTTCTGCAAATGAACCCACACGGTGGCCGGCCTGTGGCAGGCACCGGGTGAATTCTTGGTTGCTGTGTATGGTTGGTTGGAGAAGATGGACACACTGGTGGACTAGTGGACACACTGAAGAAGGGAGGGAATCAGATGCAGATGCCGCGGGTCCCCACACTGAGGCGGCTTCCCTACGCATCCACGAAACGTCCGAAGCCTGCACGTAACTGGGCCGGGTCAGATTTGGGGCTCACTGAGCAAGTGCAGTGTAGGGGCTAATCGTCCTCGAGGTGAAGGGATTGGTGCTCTGCTTTCATGGGTGCGTCGCGGCCCTTCTCCCGCTAACTAACCTCGGTCAGATCCGAGCCAGGTCAGGGACTAGGACAGGGAGCCAGCCCAGACTTGGGGGAAGGGGGCAGAGCCCACCGCTGTGACTGGGGAAAGACAGCGGGAGGTGGGGCTCCCCGGTGGTAGCTGCAGCTGGGGCGGGGACTCTGTGGGACTGAGAACAGGGGCCAGAGTCAAGTGTAAATGGGGAGGTTAGAGCCGCCCTAGGGATTATTCCCAGAGCACTGTTGTCCCCACGCGGGTGACATTTCACTGCGACCGCCTGGATAACCGGCCACAGATTCTGTTACAAAATATGCCGTGATCTTTGAAATGGGCAACAGCAGAGGGTGGAATCCTTTGTTGGGCGGGACTGCACCCGGGGTCGCTGCGGCCTGCCCGCGGGCAGAGCTGGCACCTGCCGGTCACTAACAGGGGCCGCAGGGACGGCCCTGCCTGTCATGCCCTACGGGAGGAAGGGCAGAGGATTGGAGGGCGGGTCGGTTGGTGGCGGCCCTGCAGACGCGGGCCAGGCCTGCGCCCCCCGCACCCTTAGGCGTGCCCTGCTTGTCTGCCCGCAGAGCCCCCCGGCGCGGACCCGGACACGCTGCGGGCCGGCGCGCGCGGCTTCATTGGCTGCCTGTCTGCCCTGCGCTTCGGCCCCGCCACTCCGCTCAAGGCTGCGCTGCGCCCCAGCGGCCCCGTCGCGGTCACCGTGCGCGGACACATGGCCGCCGCCTCCCAGTGCGCAGAGTCCAAGGGGACCAGAGCCCCAGCGCGGGAGGCCAAACGCCCAATCGCAAGTGGCACAGGTGCGTGCCCCTCCGCCCGCAGTGGCGCTTGCTGCCCACGGTCTTCCACCCCGTCTGCGTCTTGGGGCTGCCCAGGCCCTCGGTGGGGTCGCGCGGCCCTGCTCTGGTCTGGGTTTCCTGCTCCTTCCCGCCCGCGCAGCGCGCTCTGCTCTCCTGTCAGATGTTTGCGAATGTCACCAAAGTCCTCTTCCCTCTGCCTCTGTCATTCTCCCTTTCTCTGCTGTAGGTGGCTCTGGACCGACAGACCGGGGTGAGCCCTTAGTTAGCGCTGACAGAAGTGACCCTGCTGTCATTGGAGGTAACAGGGCTGTGAACGACCTGGTCCTTGGCATTGCTGTCACCGCGGGCATAAACCCTTGTCCGGGAGTCCGAGCTGAGGGGCGAGGTCAATGGCGGGACACCCCTTTGCAGGCATTCTTCACGGGCTGGCCCCGATGTCAGCCTCTGCCCGGGCTCAGGGGCGCTGAGTGGAGAGTACCCATGGTAGGACCGAGACACTCTTTAAAGGATAGTTGCCGAACTACAGAGTAATAAGGTTTTTCATTTGAAAATACCCATTCATATCTCTCAGGAGATCATGTACATATATGACATATTCACCTTTACTTCTTTGATCCAAAATAGCCAAGACCTCTCAGTCCATTCGCCCAAAACTTTTAAAAATAATATTAAAAGTAAAGCATTAGGTGAGTTTAGAACCACCTAAACTGTGCAAGTTGTCATTTTCATAAACATAAAGATAGAAAAACCTAAAGATTTTTCTAAACATAAATATGCAGAACTGTTTTCTGGTGTCAATCTTATCTTAGATTTACATATATTTATTTGTATTTCTAAAGTAACTATTCACATATATTTGCATTATATATATACGTTCAGTGTCACATGTATTCTATACCTGTGACAGTAAAACTGGATATAACACAGTTCTTTAAAGCAAAGTCCTATAGGGGCGCCTGGGTGGCTCAGTGGGTTAAAGCCTCTGCCTTTGGCTCAGGTCATGATCCCAGGGTTCTGGGATCGAGCCCCACATCAGGTTCTCTGCTCAGCGGGGAGCCTGCTTCCTCCTCTCTCTGCCTGCCTCTCCGCCTACTTGTGATTTCTGTCTGTCAAATAAACGAATAAAATCTTAAAAAAAAAAAACAAAGTCCTATAGATAAACTATGTATGTATTTACATATATATTCACATATAATGTATATTAATATTTTCTATGTACTTGCGTATATTTAAAGAGGTACAAGTAATTCCATCTTAAATATCTCCCTCTGTATTCTCTGAAACAGAATTTATTTAGGCCTGCTTTAAAAAATGAATATTCAAGTCTCCTCCTTATGATTCAGAGAATGCTTATATTTATTAGACTACTGGAATGTGTCATTTGTAAACTCTATGGGCTGAGAGGGAGTGAGCGGCTCTCCATTTCATGGCTATTCCAGATAAGGGAGGTCATCCCCAAGCTGGGGGATGCAGGTGGGTGTCCACTTTTCAGGCAGACCAGACTGCATCTGCCCCTTGGTTTCTGTTCATCAAGATGTCAGTTTTCTCCAGACTATTAGGAAGGTACTCAGATATTTTTACGTGCTGACCAAATCTGTGTAAGAATGTGAACTTGCCCATTCCTATCGTAATCGCTTCTGTTTTTCTAATGAATGAGGTATATGATCTCCTGATTTCACAACTCCAGGAACAAAGAAACATATATGTTATTCATAATGTATACCTAAAAGGATTACTTTTGTGTTAAAATATAAATCGAATCTTAATCCTGTTCTCATTTATTTTGAGTGAGAAGACTTCAGTATAAAGCAAAAAGCCGATTTCAAATAAATCAACTTAAATGTGATTCATGTTTTCGAAATAGGAATCAAAGTCTAAACATGCAAAATGTCATGGTTGGTGCCATGTTTAGAGAGAGCAACAATGATAGGTTGGTGCTAGAATAGAAGGCGTGGTCTCTGGAGCTGTATTGCCTTTGGTTAAATATCACTGGCAAGTTGTACAAAGTAAGTAAGTTGCACCAATATTTTTCCCCTTGAAAAATCCTGCTTGGCTCCTTGCCACTTCCAGTCCATGAACGGGAGGAGAATGAGGCACAAACAAGTCAGCTGCAAGAGAAAGGGAGCAGGGGACAACAGTAGAAAAGACTGTTGTCCCCAACAACTCCTCGATCCCGCTTTCATTAGATAGAAACAGTAACCAACAGAAGAGCCAAAGAAGGCCAAACATTAGTCATAGGCCTTGTAGATAACAAAGAAGGAAGGCAAAATATGTCTGGACAAGCAGTATATAGTTGAACAAGCACATTCAGAGGACTTATCTAAGTAGCCACAGGTGCTTTCTGGGGGAAAGGGGAGATAACGGAAAAATGAAGCAGGCGGCGTTCCTCCCTGAGCGGGCCGGGCGTTCCCAGCTGCTCAGCTTCAATGTCGTATATCGTCCTCTACCCTACAGCCTGTTACCAGTATGTGTTTTTCTTAAGGCTATGTCTAAATGTGCTTGGTAACTAGTAAAATTTCCCATGGGTTATATTTTAAGTAATACATTGTTCTAAGGTTCAGCTGAAGCTCCTGACAGACGGGAGGGAGAATCAGAGCACATGGGGTGTTAGGGAGGTAACAACTCAGGTTGCAGCTCCTGCAACTCACGTAGCTCTGCCTTTGATCTGTGTGGTGGCTGTGTGCTGCGTGTTTGTCCACTGCCAAGTATACTGAGCTGCAGTGTAGAATCCTGGGTGGAATCCTCAGCCCTGTGTCCAAATGACCCCAGACCACACCACATGTAAAGTACTTAGTCCGGTTAAAGAACCACCCCGGCAGGTGGATTTCTTCACATGCTGCGCTCCATCACCTCTCCTCTTGCAAACAAAGGGAACAATATAGGAAGGGGAAGTAACCTAAATCATGTTCACACCTGGTACACCGGAGATCATGGAGTTTTTCTTGCCATGGGATCCATCATGTCAATGAACAGGCAGAGAAGGACACAGATGTGTAGATGGATGGAGAGACAGACAGACCTAAGTGATTGTCACAAACACATTCACAGTTGGATTGCTGAAAGGAGGGTTATAGAAGGCATCAGATGCATTAGTCACATCATCCGCGTCTCTTCAGAGAGCAAATGAAGACAGAGGTTGCTCTAGAACCCTACCAAGTCTCAGAGAATGAGCAAGCTAGTACTCAGTTACATACACAATAACATCCCGGGTATTTGAGGATAACAGTGACAGTGATTGGATAACCAAGTGGCCTGGTCACTGTTATTGAGTTCCTGTCCCTGACACTAAAATTGGATACAATGTAGCTCTTCAAAGAGAAGTCCTGTAAAAAAATTTAAGAGTAATTAAAGTGACAACTCTTTGTTGTCAGGTAAGGTACAAGGTGTAGTGAACATGTTGACTGTTGTACTTGTTAGTATTTAAGAACCTTTCCAGAGGCTCTGAGCATCTCATCAGGAATCCCTGTGACCAGAGGCACCCACTGAGCTGTGAGTCTGTTGGGCTCCATTATGGTCTTTATCTCTGTCCCAGAGCATAGTGAAGAATCTTCACTTAACAACACGAATTTGGATTCAGTTAACTAAACAGGAATGCATTTTCCAACATTTGCTAACTGCAATATCAATGCCTGTGTCAGCCATCTCAAAAGTGTTTGACTGATGGACGCTGTTTTGGTACCTCCCTGCTTCGGTATGGATTAACATTCATTCTTTAATGAATATGGCAGCTTTAGCAAACCCCTCTAGGCCTCATCTGACCGTCCCAACCCTGACAGCCCTTGAAAAAAATCAGAGGAAATTTTAAAACAATACTGGTGCTCAAGCTTCCCACTGAAGATTCTGAGCTATCATCTGCTGTGCAGCCAAAGTTGAGATGCACTGACACAGCTAACACTTCAGTACTTAAAGCATTACCAGCAAAAGATGCCAAATAATCTACTTTCCCTGTTGCTGAACATTGTCTCTCTTTCTACAAATTTTTAATATAGTGGTATATCGGTTATCTACTGCTGCCTGACAGATCACCACCCACTTAGAGCTTAACCCAACTCCTTTTTAGTATGTCCCAGTTTCTGTGGGTCAGGAGTCTGGGCAGAGCTTAGCTGGGTCCTCTGCTCAGTGTTCACAGAAGCCTGCAGTGAAGGTGTCAGTCAGCATTGAGGTCTCATTTGGAGATTCCTCTGGGGAAGTATCCACTTCCTCCTCCTCATGGGTGTTGACGGCATCCAGAGTCTTGTAGCTGTAGGACCGAGAGCGTCTCGATTTTCACTGGCTGCTCTTAGCACCTAGAGTTTACCTGTAGTTCCGTGCCATATAGGGATTCCCATATGGACTCCCACCATGACTGCCTGCCCCCTTACCACCAGCAGGAAGAGGGACGGTTCCATAAGACAGGTGCTACCATCTCACATACCATAATCACATAACCTAGGTACAGCGCATCACCTCTGCTGTTTTCATTGGTTAAAAACAAGCCACAGGCCCTACACACAGCAACAGAAGGGGATCATGCTCAAGGCATGGCCCCCAGCAGCAGAGATCACGAAACATTTTTAGCCTCATAGAAGGAACTGGTGTACTCACCACAGAACTGTAAATCAGCAGAATATCAGCAGCAGATCTTTTTAATGTACTTGTACATAAGTACTTAATTACTCTATGACAAGTCTATACACTCCATCCTTTTAAAATAATGAAAACGTGCCCGCTTGTTAGCATGAAGTGAGGGCATGACCTAGAGGCCATGCTGTGGTTCTGAATTTTAACAGGTAGACACCAAGTGAAAGCTAGGCCAATAGATCTTTAACCTAAAGGCAAAAAACTGCTGTATCCAAAGGACGTGTGGACTTAGAACTCAGTGTTCCAGTAAGCCAGTGCCCACTTTCCTGATGATGCACGTGTGATGTACATGAGCTTGCTATCAGCTACGTGAGTCCTGCACGTTACAAGTCTGTGTTCTGACTGCGCCTCCCCCTTCTCTCCAGGTGTGATAGCGGTGGTGGTATTTGTCTTGCTCTGTCTTACCGCCGTGGCCACACGCATTTATCAGCAGAGATGGCTGTACCAAAAAAACGAGTCAACTGTTCCCCCAGCTGGAGACAGCGCTGAGACAGCTCTGAAGAGTGAGGTCAATGTGAAAAGCTCAGTCAGTGAGAGCCAGAGAGAGTACTTCTTCTGAAGGGCAGCTGCACCTCACTTCAGGCTCTGGTAACGGGACTTTCTCACTAAGCGAGGGGACTCCCAGAAGATGAAGCCGCCCGCGTCCCCATCCCGCGGACAGGTGGCCATCCTGCAGCACTGTCAGCTTGCTCAAATGCAGTCCTGGGAGACTCTGCTCCGTGATGCTTCATGACCTGTGTGTGTAGAAGGACTCAGCAGTGCCCATTAACCCCTGTGCGGTGGTGTCTGACTGTCTGGCCCGATTGTTGAAAATTCACACATGGTTTGCATAATGATTTTGTGTTTGAAGTGAGAATAAGGATGTGAGCTGTGGTCCTACTCTCTTAAAAATGAGACCTGGAGGGGCGCCTGGGTGGCTCAGGGGGTTAAGCCTCTGCCTTCGGCTCAGGTCATGATCTCAGGGTCCTGGGATGAAGCCCCACATTGGGCTCTCTGCTCAGGGAGCCTGCTTCCCTCCCTCTCTGCCTGCCTCTCTGCCTACTTGTGATCTGTCTGTCAAATAAATAAATAAAATCTTAAAAAAAAAATGAGACCTGGAAGTTTATAAAAGTCAAAGTTGGACCCTAGTGTTGTGTGTTGCATGCAAATCTGTATTTTGCCTCCTCTATCGATCACCTGCAGATGCTTCTAAAGCCGGGAAGTGCTTCTCCAACGTTCTGGGAGTGCGTTTCTATCTCCATTTGAACCAAAGCCCACGGGCCAAAAATGCACTAACAACCTAGAAAAAAACATTTTTTTTTGGCTGATTGTTTTTATGATCTGTCTCTTTAAAGTCACTTTGCATACATTTTTAGTGATGAAATGAATATTGAATGCCAGCTATGAAATTGTAGTATTTTATTCATTTACGGAGCAGAAAAATTCATAGGTAGCAAAGCACGTAAAGCATCCTAGTCTGCGCTACTTTGCTTTTTTTCTTTGTAATTCGTCATTTTAATCTTTGTAAATTATGATAAAGATCAGCTGATGATCTCCCCAACATGTATATTTTCTAACTGAAATAGTGCCCAAGTATAAACTGGCCTGAACACTGCAAATGTATCCTTCCTCCCTTTCATCAGAATGAACTTAATCCTTTTTTTAAAAGATTTTATTTATTTATTTTACAGAGAGAGAGAGAGAGAGAGAGAGAGAGAATCACAAGTAGGCAGAGAGGCAGGCAGAGAGAGAGGGGGAAGCAGGCTTCTCGCTGAGCAAAGAGCCCAATACGGGGCTCGATCCCAGGACCCTGAGATCATGACCTGAGCTGAAGGCAGAGGCTTAACCCACTGAGCCACGCAGGCACCCTTGAACTTAATCCTAAATTTGTTTCTTTCAAATGTGGGGTGCTATGGTCACAATTCTTTGCAGTCTTGTGGTTCTCTTGTTCTGAAGGTAGTCACAACAACTGGATATCTTGCAACTGTCTTTTCATTTACTTGGGAAAAGTCCCGTTTTGAACAAAAGCTCTCCATTTCTTTTTTCTAAATTCTGAGTGATCTAGGCCAACCATTCTCTGAAATACCATCTCAGTCTAGTCACTGTTTGGAATGTCAGGGGAAGGGTGCTGATGCCAGGGAAAATGCAGGTTGTAGGATATGGACCCAATCTGTCATGCTGGTCAAGAATCTAGGATCTCGGAGTCAGAGTCATCCACCAGAGTGCCCAGAATCAACCAGTTCATTTCATATTCAAGGATATTTGCATACTTGGGCGTAAAGAATTTGTATTAACCACAGGAATTTTTCCAGTAATGACTTTTGTGGTAGCGGTTGGAGGATAATTGTATGGAGCTGACCATTTGCACTCACTAGCCATTTCTAAGTGAAATGTCTTGATAAGCCACTTGCCACATGCCTGCCAGGAATCATGTTGCTTCCTTTGACCACAGCAGCACCACCCAGAACTCCATACACTGAGCCTTGCAATGACCTTTGAGTGTATGCCTATTTTTCTGTGATTTTTTTAAACAATAGAAAAAGATGCCCTCTGTACTAAGCCTTTTCTCCAAACAAAACAAAACAAAACATAGTTTTCAATGAGGTTTAATAAGTCACCATAATATATTATCTCATAGTTTCTGTGGATCAGGAGCTGGGCACGGGTTTACTGTGTTTTCTGCAAGTCTGCTTTGAGGCATCAGCCAGGACTGTGTCCTCATCCAGAGACTCAGCTGGGGAAGTCCTTGGTCTTACAGTTATGGGCAGCATTCCATTCCTTACTGCTGGGAGATTCCTGGAAGCCTGTTTCTGCTCGAGACCAGCAAGACAGAGAGGGAAAGAGAGAGACAGAGACTCTAGAGCAAGTCTGCTAACAAGATGGAATTTTAAATACTGTAACATGATGATGGGAGTGAAGGCTCATCCCCACTGCCAAATTCAGTTGGTGAGAAGCAAGTCCTAGGTCCTGCCCACACTGAAGAGGAGGGAATCACAGAAGGACTCGAACCAGCAGGCTGAGATCATGGGAGTCAGGTGAAAGTTAATCTACCACAGTACTATATTGAAGTTTCTTTAAGTGAAGAATGAAGGATTTTCAGGATCTGAATAGAGTAATATATGAAGAACCTACTTTGGTAAATGATATATACTCCCCCTGCCCCAAAAGTGGAGAAGGATTCAGCACAAAAATGATAGGTTCTAGTTAATGCACAGCTGACTGTTAACACTCTGAAATCACGACAACTTTAACAAATGATCACAATAAGTTCCGGAAATGTTCATCACTTTGGTAGATTTTTGCAGATTTATAGATAGTGAAATTAATTGTATTCTCTCTTTTTAAAAGAGAAAACAAAATATTTGTACCAAACTGCAGTGATGTATCACCCAGTTTACTGATTTGTAAATTTTACCTGCTTTTTGTTAATGAAATAATCTTTTTGGATTAAATTAGGAAAATATTTTTAAGAGAAATTGAATGAAATTTGAATTATGAAATTATATTGATTTTCCCCTAAAATATTAAAAATTGTGCAAATGCATATATTCTGTTGTGGTGTGTGTATTATTTTATCTCTGCTGTATATAGAGAGTACTATGCTCTGTTAATATGATTTGCCAAGGTGTTTAATTGTCAAACACAAAGTAAAACATAAAGTGCCTCGTATTTACTGATTACTACGACTTAAAATACCTATGAATGTAGGTATTTATACCTTTGCCAGAGAACAATAATTTAGCATTCAGTAAGTTGTTTGTTGAATGTTTACTATGTACTCAAAACAGGTTACACAAGATTTACTCCCAGAGCTGGGTTTCTAGAGCACTATAAATATACAAATCCCAATTTGCAAATAACACCTTTCTATGAAATAAATGTTCAAAGATAATAATTCCCCAAGTTTTATTTCCAGATGGTAAAGGAAAATAGCACATAATTAACACTTATTATCAGGACTAGAACTTCAGAACCCCTGCTTACTCCATGATGAAGTAAAACCCCCTTCACTACCACCCCAGGATTATGTAGCTGTAGAGAAAAACATATTGGGGCATTCTGTGCATCTAGAATAATCACCATTTCTGGAATTTCTGTTTGTTTGTTTTCTTTCCTTACAGAATATCTGGTAGATAATTGTTTTCCATGGATTTCTTTAAGAATAAAATATAAAGTTCAGGATTCTTATCCTGAAGGAGGACAAACGCGATGGAGGTACTTTCCTGTATAGGCATAAACTGACGGTGATGATGTGACTGGGATGTTGAAATAGTCTTCCCACACAGGGTCCGTGGACCATGTTCCCACACAGGGGGCGTGGACCGTCTTCCAACACGGAGGGCCGTGGACCCATAATGAATGAACACGTTTATTGCGTTGCCTAATCTGTTCACAGTGCATGTAATTAACATGTTAAGAAGTCCCTGGGTGCTCTCCGTGGTCCTGGCAGTCTCCTATGCCAGCATGGCTTATCAGGTGTGGCAACATGGGAGGAAGAATTAGGAAGATAGTGATAAACATGAAGTGGTCTGCCTTCCAAATGAGGAAATGGACTTGGTGTGTATGTGTGTCTACAGCTCCCCTGGAGACCATGGGCTCATGTTCAAGCTCTAGGGCATTGGAAGATTCTCTACACGTTGAAAATACTACAGCTGAACAAAAACATTATTAGTGTTAGATCTTCGGGCTACTTAAACCCACATATCAGTATTACGACGTTTTGTGGGGGACGAACGTATTCATAAGCACTGATCTAACCCTTGGGAGGGCTTAGAGCAGCCCCTAACCTACAGTGAGTCTGTTAGTTTATTGCTTCTGTTGAGTCAGCTGAGGATTTGGAGATCTCATACATATAAAGTATACTGAAGTGGGAATGAAAGTGGTTATTCGGGTATATTTTTAGATATAAACAGTTGACTGATAGTTCAGACCCCATGGGAAAGATTCATTAACTGAAAATAACTCATTAATAACCATCTTACATCCAAGTTAATGATGTGGGAGCCACTTTATCCACGCTTACAGGGGAGTAAGAGGAACTGCAGATGCAGTCGTCCAGGTCATGGGACACTAGCAGTCACAGGAGCAGGAACCAGCCGGGCCAGGCCCTGATTTCCAGCCTCATCTGGGGCTGCACACAGGGATCAGACTTAGGGAGAAGGACCCCGACCTAGGGTTTTTCAGCTGCAGAATTACTACCCTTGTTATATGCAAATTCAGGGATTCAACCCAGAATCCTATACTCAGGAGAAGATTTGTGAAAAGGGAGTGTGAAGGGAAGACACTTTGGATAACTAAAAGTGAGTACGTCTTTACATGGAGATCTTCATTAACGACATTTTAAAGCAACATGGCTACAAAAGTTGGGTATTCATTCTTTCTGATGGAGGCATAATACTCCATAGTGTATATGGACCACATCTTCCTTAACCATTCATCTGTTGAAGGGCACCTTGGTTCTTTCCATAGTTTGGCGACCGTGACCATTGTTGCTATAAACATTGGGGCACAGATGGCCCTTCTTTTCATGACATCTGTATCCTTGGGGTAAATACCCAGGAGTGCAATGGCAGGGTCATAGGGAAGTTCTATTTTTAATTTCTTGAGGAATCTCCACAATGTTCTCCAAAGAGGCTGCACCAACTTGCATTCCCACCAACAGTGTAAGAGGGTTCCCCTTTCTCCACATCCTCTCCAACACATGTTGTTTCCTGTTTTGTTAATTTTGGCCATTCTAACTGGTGTAAGGTGATATCTCAATGTGGTTTTAATTTGAATCTCCCTGAGGGCTAATGATGATGAACATTTTTTCATGTGTCTGATAGCCATTTGTATGTCTTGATGGGAGAAGTGTCTGTTCATATCTTCTTCCCATTTTTTGATATGTTTGCCTGTTTCGTGTGTGTTGAGTTTGAGGAGTTCATTATAGATCCTGGATATCAACCTTTTGTTGCAACATGGACAGGACTGGAAGAGATTATGCTGAGTGAAATAAGTCAAGCAGAGAGAGTCAATTATCATATGGTTTCACTTATTTGTGGAGCATAACAAATATGGAGGACAAGGGGTGTTAGAGAGGAGAAGGGAGTTGGGGTAAATTGGAAGGGGAGGTGAATCATGAGAGATTATGGACTCTGAAAAACAATCTGAGGGGTTTGAAGTGGCAGGGGGGTGGAAGGTTGGGGTTCCAGGTGGTGGGTATTATAGAGGGCATGGATTGCATGGAGCACTGGGTGTGGTGAAAAAATAATGAATACTGTTTTTCTGAAAATAAATAAATTGAAAAAAAAAGCAACACGGCTCAGTAGAAATTTCTACGAGGATAGAAAATTAGCCACCAGCCACATGTGGTTATCAATAAGCATGTAAAATGTGGCTACTCTGACTGTGGAACCCCATGTAAATGTTAATGTTAATCACCTTAAATTTGGTGTGCCTGGGTGGCTAAGTGGGTTAAAGCTTCCAGGTCATGATTTTAGGGTCCTGGGATGACCCAGCAATCCTTCCCTTTACAGGGTCCAAAGTGCTCAGGGGACAGAGAGGTGTTCAAAGGCTATCCTCTGTGTCTGTTTCTTCCTCACAACCTCAGCAGTGAGTGGTGTGGAGTGTATTGGACTGGGTGGCCCTTTCCTCTCTGGGGGAAGCATCCCAGCCAGGACCCCAGACATCAGTAGTCAAAACTCCTCTCACAAAGTCCAAGTTCTGGTGGACTCGAGTTCTACCCTTACTCAAGGACTAAGTACTTCCAATGTAATCCCACAAATTTAGGGGGGGGGGGAAACAAACAAACAAACAAACAAAAGGCACATTCTTGATAATAAAGCCAGACAAAGGTAAAAAAAAAAAAAGACGAGGTTCAAAGGTTGCTGGTTCAAGGCTATACACCAAGAACATCTGTGGAATCTTGTCAAATGCCTTTTCTGCCCCAACCAGGGTGGCCATGTGGTTTTGACCTTCTCTCTGTGCGTGTGGTGATCTGATTGATTTTCATGTGTTGAATCACACTTCTATTCCAGGAATAAACGCCACTTGGTTGTGGTGTATAATCCCTTTAATATGCCATTGAATTCAGTTTCCTTGTATTTGCTGGGGGCTTTTTTAAAATTAATTTTTTATTTTTTATAAACATATATTTTTATCCCCAGGGGTTTTGTGCTTTGGTGAGTGCTGGGGGCTTTTGTACCAATATTGATCAGAGATACTGGGCTGTAATTTTTTTTTCTTGCAGTTTATTTGTCTCGCTTTGGTCTAAAGGTGATACTGACCTCAGAGGATGAGCTTCAAAGTGGTCTATCCTTTTCAATTTTTTGGAAGGCTTTCAAGAGAATTGGTGTTAATTATTCTTTAATTGGTAGAATTCTTTAGTGAAGCCATCTGGTCCTGGGCTTTTCCTTGCGGGAAGGTTTTTGATCACAGATTCAATCTCCTTAATACTTATTGGTCTGTCCAGATTTTCCAGTTCATGATTCAGCCCTGGTAGGTTGTGAGTTTGCAGGAATGGTTCCATTTCTTTTCATTACCCAATTTCTGGGCATACCATTTTTTCACAGCATGTTCTTATAACCCTCTTTACTCCTGTGGCACTGGTTATAATGTCCCCTCTTTCTTTTTCTTTTCTGATTTTATTTATTTGAATGTTCTCTATTTTTTTTTCTTACTTAACCTAGCTAAGAATTTGTCAAATTTTTGATCTTTTCAAAAACAACCCTCAGTTTTATTGAAGAACGCTGTCATTTGGTACAGTTCAGATGCGCCTTGAGGACATGATATTAAGTGGGATAAGCCAGTCACAAAAAATAAAATACTGTGTGATTCCATTGGTATGAGGAACCTAGAGTAACCACATTTATAGAAACAGATACTAGGGATTATGTTTACCATGAGATGAGGGGAAGGGGAATTGTTTAGTGAGTACAGAGATTCAGTTTGCAGGATGGAAACGTTCTGGAGATCTGTTTCATAAAAATGTGAATATATTTATCAGGACTGATCTGAACAGCACTCTTAAAAGTGGTTACAGTAGAAAATTTTATGTGGTGTGTTTTTTTTTATTACAATTAACACACACACACACACACACACACACACACACACACACACACACCCCTAACGGAATCCTGCTTTCTCTCTAACCAAAGGAACAGGGAAGGGGCAGCCCATTGAGGAAGAAAACTTTTCGGGTAACTATTCCACTCTTGATCACAGCACAGGGAAACCCGTAGTCCCACTCTCAACATGCCAGCAGAGTCAGGTGCAGATCCTAGAATTCCCTTGTGAGGCTTTTGCACACAGTCGCAACACATGCTCATGACCAGGGCAGTGTTGAAGAAGGTCTGCTGAGCGGTCAGGACTTCCGTCCCCCAAAGTCCTATTGCAGATAGCACATGGGAGGCTGCATTCCCTCCTGACCCAGCAGCAAGGTCCCCTCACAGGGACGCTGGGGGAGGAGGCCTGGTAGATAACTGGGTTTTCCCTAAGTGCCTAGGGAAATCCAACAAGGCCAACCCTCCTCCCAGGCACATTGTTGGAGGCCACGGGGGAGCAGTCACAAGACGCCACCACCTATCCCAGCTGGGGAAGTATCAACCACACAGGCCCCAGTGTGTGGTCACACCCCCCACCCCTGCCTAAAAGTAATGAGGACCCCGTCATGGGGTGGGGGCTAAAGGGGGCCAAATAGGGAAACTTCCCTTCTGCCCCTACCTGGCAGACATAAGCTGGCATTCCTCACTTCCTCTACAGATGAGTGTTAAAGGAAGCCAGCTCACACAGTAGCTTTCAATAAGATCCAGAGTCTTACCACGTAATGCCCAAGATGTCCAGGCTTCAGAAGAAAACCATTTGTCACACAAAGAACCAGGGGAGATCTCTGAATGAGGAAAGGCGGTCAAGGATGTGAAGACTGAGGTGACAGCACTGTTAGAATTATCCAACAGATATGTTAAGTGAGCTAGCATATGAGAACCTCAACAAGCAATTATGAGCCCCGTTGAAACAAAATAGAAAACAGTTATTTCTCATAGTTCAGTCTTGGCAGAGAAATAGACCACTTATAGAGGAACCAACTGAGACATGTAGAAGTGCAGAATATAACAACCAAAATAAAAAGCTCAGGGCATGACACAATAACAGAGGGGAGGGTGAAGGAACAGGAAGATAGAGAAATAGAAATTAGCCAGTTTGAACAAGAGACTGAGAGCAGTCTGAAAAAATGCACGCAGCCTCAGGACCCCATGGGACTGTAACAGAAGCTCTAGTGTTCGTGTCCTCGGAGCCTTGGGATGACAGAAGGACGTTGGGCTGAAAATGTATTCAAAGAAGTACCAGCCTCACAGCAGCATAGATGGACCTGGATGGTATCATGTGAAGTAACACACTAAGTCAGCTGGAGAAAGACAAAGGCCACGTGGAAATGTCTGAGACAACTATAACCAGGAAGAGTAAAGGGACCTCATTTCAACAGCAGACCCCAGTCATTTATGTGTGTAAAATGTAGCACCTAGAGTGGCCACTAGAAAGCTATGCAGGAGACACTCTCCAAAACACTAGAGCTAAATCAACATGAATTCTAGAATGCTCAAGAAACCCACAGGAAGGCAGGAGAAAGGGATTATTTTTATATAACTGGTCCAATAAACCAATGAAATTACCAAATACCAAAAAGACGGGCAGAATGGAATAAAAATCGAGACTCGGAAATATGTTGTCTATAAGAAATTCATCTTCAATATAATAAAGATACACATATGGTTTTATATATATACATATACATGTATATATATAAAGAGAATCCAATACATACATTGGATTCTCTTTATTCCTGGTCCTTATGTTCTACACAGTCACAGTGAACACTGAATTAGTGAATACTGAAACATCTTCCCTAGGGAAAATTGTGGATGTGCGCATGTGCACACAAACACCCCTCCCCCATAGATTAAAACCTTAGATCCTAAGAGCAATTCATTGATTTTCTTTATTTTATGAAAGAGAAAGGAGGGTTCAGAAGTGTTAAGGAGTTGCCTGAGGCCACCCCCCCAACCCCGAGCAGGTGTCAGAGTGGATGGTGCTTCATTTACACTGCGCTTTCCCTGCTGTCTGTGTCTTCTGTCCATCTCTGTCTGAAAGCCAAGACAAGAAAGCTGTCCATGCCCCACTGTCACTCAGCAGGAAACAGGTGTGCTGGGTGAAGAATTTTTCAACGCCCTGTGCATGTCCGTGAATGAATGGCTTGAAAGCAGCTAAGTATTGACTTTGGAGGACGAGTCAGTTTTAGTGAATAGGTAAATTTTAAATACAGAATCGTTGAATTATATGCTTTTTCTTTTTTTTAATTTTTTAAAAAAATTTTTATAAACATATAATGTATTATTAGCCCCAGGGGTACAGGTCTGTGAATCGCCAGGTTTACACATTTCACAGCACTCACCATAGCACATGCCCTCCCCAATGCCCATCACCCAACCCTCTCCTGACCCCCCTTCCCCAAGCAACCCTCCATTTGTTTTGTGAGATTAAGAGTCTTATATGGTTTATCTCCCTCCCAATCCCATCTTGCTTCATTTATTCTTTTCCTAGCCCCCAAACCCCCATGTTGCATCTGCACTTCCTCATATCAAGGAGATCATATGATAGCAGTCTTTCTCTATTTCAATAAGCATAGTACCCTTTAGTTCCATCCATGTTTTCACAAATGGCAAGATTTCATTTCTTTTGATGGCTACATAGTATTCCAGTGTGTGTGTGTGTGTGTGTGTGTGTGTGTATACCACATCTTCTTTATACATTCATCTGTTGATGGACATCTAGGCTCTTTCTATTCTTTGGCTATTGTGGACATTGCTGCTATAAACATTCCGGTGCACATGTCCCTTTGGACCACTACTACGTGCTTTTTCTTATAGAGATAATTCAAGTGCCATGAATGTTACCTGTGTCAAGTGTATACACAGAGTTGTGTACCCATCAACACTCTCTAAATCCGGAACATTCCATCACCCCCCCAGCAAAGAAACCACAGACAGATTAGCAGTCTCTCCCCACATGCCTCCTTCCCCCAGCCCCTGGCAATGACTGATTTATTGCCTTTCTCTATGGGTTTCTTTTCCTGGACATCTCATAGAAGCTGCAGTTCACAGTACGTGGCTTCTGACATCTGGCTTCATTCACTTACCATCATGCATTTTGGGCTGAATCTTGTTGTGGCATGAATCAGTAGTTCATTCCATCCTACGGCTTGTGTAGTAAAGAATTTCACTGCCCTTTGTCCCCAGCTCCTGGGAGACAACCTCCCAATCTTTAGAATTTCCCAAGAGTTAGAAAGTCATTGTGGGTCCCCTCACACCACGCTGCTAGAGTTTGCTCCCAGATAGCTTGTGGTAGGGCTAGCCATACTGACAATCTCAGGGCAGGCTCACCTAATGAGCCAGATGATGTCAGCCTGACCTCTGAGAATGAACTGGGGCTGAAGAATGAGGTCAGTTACATGGGCAGTGGTTCAGTCAATCACGTCCATGTGATAAAGCCCCAGGAAGCCCTTGGAACAGCAATGCTTGAGTGAATAGGTAAATTTTAAATACAGAATAGTTGAATTATATGCTTTTTCCTGGCAGACCATCCTCCATGTCTGCACTGCCCACATGCCAGGAGGGAGCGCCTCTCAAAGGACTTGATGCTTGGAACCCTCCCTGTCCCAGACCCACTGTGCATGTTTCTTCCTTTGACTGGTTCTGATTTACCTTTTTGCTATAATAAAACTGGAAGTAGAGTGCTTTCCTGAGTTCTGTGGGTCATTGCAGCAGAGTGGCCAGACTTGAATGCATCTGTAGGGATACGACTTGGGCCGGTGTCTACTGTCTTGGGCAGATGGGGGCAGTCTATAGGACTGTGCCTGTGACCTCCAGTTTTGTGGCCCCTGGGTAAGCTGAATGAGAGCCCATCGGATGGGTGCAAGATTCGTGTATCCATTTACCCACCTACAAACTTGAGGAGTTTCCACTCTTTGGGTATTGGGAATGAAGCTGCTGGAAACACTGGTGCACAGACACCACACCACAGTGTGTGGACTTAGGTTTTCAGTGAGCTTGGGTGTACATCTGGGAGTGCATTTGCGGGGGTCCATGATAAGTCTATGCTCAACTTTCTAAGAAACTGCCCGTCATTGCCTAAGCCCAGTCCATGAAGGTTTACTTTGTTTTTTTCTGGAAGGCTACAGTCTCAGTTCCTGCATGTCACTCTGTGGCCCACTATCAGTGGGTCTCTGTGCATGGTGTGGGGGGGGGGGCGGGCCGCACTCTTCTGCACGAGGATGTTCAGTTCTTCCCGCACTGCCTGTTAAGGAAGCTATTCTTTCCTCATTAAGTGGTCCTGGCACTCTTGTCAAAATCGATTGATAAATGTGAGGGCTTCTCTCTGAATTCTCAGTTCTATGCCCTTGGTCTTTGTGTCTGTCCCTACCTACGTTCTGCATTCTCTTGGTCACTGTACTTTTGTAGCTGGTTTTGAGATCAGGAAATACAAGACCTTTACATTTTCCTTTTTTTGTTTGTTTGTTTGTTTTCAAGATTAATTCCTCCTTTCTGGGCCTTTTGCATTTCATGTGAATTTTGGGATCATCCTTGTCTATTTATGCATGAAATGCAGCTGAGATTTCACTGGGGTGTGGTGTGAAGCCGCACCCCCGTTTGGGAGACAGCCGCCTTGATGATGCTGCCTTCCAGTCCACGAGCCGGGGTGTCTTTCTGCTTCCTGACACCTGCTTTAATTTCTTCCAACACTGCTTCATACTTGTGGTATACGAGTATCACACCTCTTTTGCTAAAATTATTCCTAGGTATTTTATTCTCAATTATGCTATTTGAAATGTAACTGTTTCCTTAATTTCATGTTGGACCATTTGTAGGTAATGCATTTTGTCAAATTCTTTTTATGCATTTATTGAGGTTATCATGTTTCTTCTGTTTGTTTTTTCCTTCTATCAGTCTGGTGTATGGTATTGATCGACGTTCAGTACAAGGCCAGCCTTGTTAAGATGTTAACATGCCCGGTCAACTTTGCATTGTTCCACTGAGCAGGTTGTGGGATGAAGGGGTGTGCGAGGAGGCGGGGGTTAGAACATTCCAGATGCCGCTTTCTCACCAAGGGTTAGTGGCTTCTGTTGGACAGACGGCTGTTGGTTTGTTCTGTGACTGGGTTCATTTCCAGAATTCAAAACTAATTATTTTGAATTGTTTGCTTGGCATTTGTTGTTTTGTTTTGTTTTCCTGGAAGACCAGCATGCTGAGGTCCTCACTCTGCCATTGAAGAAACTGCACCTCAGTGTGTTTTGGGGTCAGACGAGATTAACGACTCTCCTCCGATGTTCCAGAAATGGCACTGGTTCTCTCAGTTTCTAACTTTTTGTGATGTGCACAGAAGTGCTCTGCTAACTAACTTTGAGGACACTGGCATTTTCCTAATTAATAGGGAAAAAACACAATTCCAATTCCTCTCTTAAGTTAAATTTCTTCACGCTTGTGACCCCAGCTGACATCTGATTCAGCATGACTCACCGGGGAAGAGCTGCTGGAGGTCGTCCCTGTCGATGATTCAGGCGCCCTTCAACAGGTCTCTGGAGGCGGGTGAGCTGACCCTGTACAATACCATTCATTATTTTACACTCTCAAGCATGTATCTTAATAATTTGTATTTAGCAGAAGTTGAATTCATGAGGAGCTATACATAGAAACAGAAATAAGCAACTCTAATTCATGGTTGTTGGAAGATGAAGCAGATTCTTAGGGGCTAAGCCAAGTGTGTAGACAGTGGCCGTGCTTGGCATTCAAGGCATCACAGCAGGCATGACTTTAGAAAATAGCAATTCTGTGCATTCATAAATATGAACTGTTTGGTTGGCATTTTGTTGTTTGTTGGCATTTTGTTGTTTTGTTGGTTTTCTTTTCTTTTTTTTTTCCCCACCTGGAAGAGCGGTTTGCTGAGATCCTCACTCTGCCATTGAAGAAAGAGTGCATCTCAGTGTGTTTAGGGGTCAGATGAGATTAACAGCCCTGTGGTGAAGACTTCCAGCAGTAGAAATGTTCCTGAGACATGCGGTGTAGTTGTGGCAGAGGAAGATCTAGAGGGCTTACCAGTTGACTGAGAATTGACTAAAGAGACATGGAACTCGCCCCACCCCACCCCGCCTCCATGATAGCGAATGTAATATAGCAGGATGAACAGATATAGGGAACCAGAAAGGAGACTGAGAACAAGCCTGAGAACTTCCAACGAACACTTCCATCTTTGTTCATCCACTCGTTTCTGAACACCTGCCATCTTTCTTTTACAAGAAGCTATTGTGCACTGGCCTCCAGAATCATTACCCTGCGGCTGGTTCTCAGAATCTACACTGAAGGAGAGAGGGGAATCCTTCCCAGAGCCAAGAAGCCACTAGATCTTAGCAACAGGCGAAGTGGGGCAGGATCATGGTAATAAGATGCTGCCCATCCATGGTACAAAAAGGTGTCCTGCCCCTTGCTTTGCAAAGTATATCAGTTCATGGAGCCTTCAGGGGAAACCTGCATTTCCCCGCTTTCTGACCCAGTAACTCCCAAACAGTGCTAGGGAATTGGCATTTTACATTTGTCTGTAAAATAGTGCTCATAATAACCATTTTGTCTCACAAATCAAATTGTATCCATGTGGCCATGACCCCAGCCACAGTCAAAGGAATGGCCACTACAGTTCTAGACCTCAATATTATTACTGACTTTGCCTTATCTACATAATGGGTTTCACAGCACTTAAACATAGGCTTGTGTAATCAGTTTCCTGGTCACACACACTGCTTATTGAGAACAAAGCTTTTCTGTTAGAAGGCTTTCTGAAAATTTTCCAGTTGTCGGTTGAATATATAATTACAAAAAAAAAAAAAAAAAACACAGTAGGTGTTCAGGAAAAGCCATGCTCTAATGCATCTCTTCTATTTCTTGGTTTTAACTGGTGAAGAATGATTAGAACATCAGAACCAGAGATAGTAAAGTGTAGCTTTAACGCTAGTACCCCCAGCACTCGACTCCTGGAACTTATGTGTTAATGATTCTCATTTTTTAAAGAAATCTTACAATCTGCCTTCCAAACATGTGACCTAGGAATCAGCAATAATCCCTTGGGGAGTGAGGGGGTTCACAGTGAGGCCAACACTCGGTCTGCCCATGGGTGACTGCTTCCCACCCCATCATCTGTAGAGTCCACAGCTGTGCTATGCATGCCCAATGGTATGTGGCTGCTAACATCATCTGCGCCCTCAAATCCAGTCCATCTTTTATTCAGCAGAAGACTGTCATTCTGGGAGGACCTGTGTGGTGCCTTTCTTCAAGACATTACTATCTAAGGGAATTAGAATTGTCTTCTGTAACAGTGACCAGTCCTACCAGCAGACCCTCTTCTGATGTGCCATCTGGAACTCTTCAAACATCTGCCATCTAAGGGATCCCAGGAGCTCCTGGCAGGTTTTGGAGGTTCTCCGTGGAAATCTTCACAGTCTGCAGGCACCAGGCTGTCATGGTTAAGGCACGGTGGGCAGGAAGACAAGACCTTCGCAAAATCACACCTGCTCACTGCCGCATTGGCCTCCTTCTCATCCCTCAACCAAGGTTGGCTGGGCAGGAAGCACGTGCCACAGGGCCTCCTGGTTAGTTTCTTCATGAGCATTCCTGCGATGTGGACCATGTGGAGAAGACGTGTGCCTCAATGAGAAAGTGTGTGTTCACTGTGGAGCACTCTGGGTAATCAGATGCTGACTTTGTAGGGGCTTACAGCTCTGCAAGCCGTAAATACAAGCTGCCATGCAGAATAATTCTTGTCTAGAGATGTGCAGGCGAATTCAGTCCTGAGGGAGAACCCCCACCCCCAATGCAAAACAAACAAAAAAAGCCTGTGTTGCCTTCATGTGTACATTATGCTTGGTTATTCCATTTATCCAACGAGTTAAATAAATCTTTAACACAGGTTTATTTTATTTGGTTATGAGAGTCATGATTTTCTCCTTTTTGGAAAATTATTTCTAATAACTGCCAGGAAAGTAATGCCACCAAGATAGGATCATATGTTATGCCTGACTTTGCTCCTGCTCACAAGAAGAACGCCTAACAACTGTTTATGATCAAGACACCGCTGAGAAAATCCTAGAACACAGGCGTGAGGCCGAAACTTCCCCTGTACCACAGAGATGAAGGCGGATTGCATCAGATGAAGGCCGATGGCAGAGGGGCAGCTACACGTTGTCCTCATTGCTGCTCCTCCAGGGCCCACCCCTTGGTGAGGACCCCCCTGATGGGAGAAGAGAAGGAAGATGCCTTCCCAGCATTGTGGGTCACTTTGTGGGAACTGTTGCTCTCACATCACACCACAGGGATTGCAAGAGAATCTTCAGGGCTCAGGCACTGAGAATCTGACGATGAGGAAGGAGCTAGTTTATACCATTTACTATTGATTCTAGTACCCAGTGTTGACAAAACACTTCAAGAACTCATACAACTCAACAACAATAACAACAAAATCCAATTAAAAACTGGGCAAAAGACCAGAATAGACATTTTTCCAAAGAAGACATCAGGTGGCTACGTTACATAGAAAGATGGTCATCACCACTAGTCTCTAGGAAAATGCAGATTAAACCACGTGGGATATTATCCCATGCCAGTGACAGTGTCTGTCATCACAGACACAGGAGATGTGTGTGCTGGTGTGAATGTGGAGAACAGGGGACCCTCGGGCACTAGGGGATTGTGAATTGGAACAACCACCATTGAAATCATTACACCTATACAGTTTCCTCAAAAAATTAAAAGTAGGGTTGTCATATGATCCAGCAACTCCACTTCTGGGAATATAAACAAAAGAATAGAAACACTAGCTTGAAAAATCATTTGCATACTTACGTTCATGGTGGCAGTATTTGTAAGAGCCAAGGCAGGAAAATAGCCTAAGTGTCCGTCAGTGAGTGAATGGATAAAGCAGTTGTCTCTCTCTCTCTCTCACACACACACACACGTCCTACCATTGGCCACGACATGGATGGAACTGGGAAGTGTCATGCTAAGGAAAATAAGTCGGACAAATATCACACGATCTTACTTATGTGTGAAATCTAGAGGGAAAAGTACAGAATAAAACAGAAAAATCCTGTTAAACTCATACAGAAAAAGGTCAAATGCATGGTTTCTGAGGACAGGGGGGATGGGGAAGGGACCTGGGGGGAGGTGGCTAAAAGGTACAACAGCAGTGAGATGCATCAGTACGAGGGATACAGTGTACAACATGATGACCAGGGTTCGAACTGCTGTGTGATAACATTCTAAAGTCAATATAATAGATCTTAAAAACTAATCACAGAGAGAATTTCTGTCTTTTTTTTTTACTGTATCCGTATGAGATGATGGATGTTAACCAAACCTACAGTGACGATCACTTTACAATGTACATAAATCTAACCATCACACTGTATACCTTAAACAGACATAGTGATGTATGTCAATTGTTTGTCGATAAAACAGAAAAAAAATAACCATCAGGAGATACTGCTAAATCTGATGTAGATGCTTCTCTATGTACGGATTTACCTACTTACTTAAAGTAGTAATAATAAAATATAATTTGTTACTTATTACAACAAATGTATCTTAAATTATTTATTTTGATAGGTTATATGGCCTAAATTCAGTGGGTAAGTACCAAACCTCTGAGTCACTTTGTGCTATAGAGAAGCTTATCTCCAAATGCATGGAGATGAATCGTGATTTCCTGGGTCATTTTATCATTTCTATTATAGACCAAAACCTAAAATCAGAGATTCATTTTTGTATAGCACAAAAGTTATGTTAAATTAAATGTAAAATTATATATAATTTCTGAAACACCAGAGACTTTATGATTTTATCATTTTTGAGGCAGTCTTTTTTTTTTAAGACTTTGTTTGTTTATTCAAGAGAGAGTGAAAGAGCCCAAGCAGGGGGAGCAGCAGAGGGAGAGGGAGAAGCAGGTTCCCCACTGAGCAGGGAGCCCAACATGGGGCTCGATCCCAGGACCCCAGGATCGTGACCTGGGCCCCAGGCAGATGCTTCACCAACTGAGCCCCCAGGAGCCCCTCCATGGGTTTTTTTTTTTTTAATACAATAAATAAAATGCATTTTTGGTTGTATGTTCCCTCTTTGTATAGATATAACAAATCATATTTCCATATTAGTAAGGTTTCCAAAAATCTTGGAATTTGTGAATTAACAAGCAGATCATTTACAGTTTCTATTCAGGGCTACTTCCCTGCCCACATAGCTCTGTAAGATTCATGTTACTGGGGTCAGAGGAAGCAGCGTCGGAACAACAAGGTCCAGTGAGACCACCACAGAGTGCGACCAGCCTCCTCGGCTCCTGAACTGGGTCACACGGTATGGGTGGCACTCCCTGCCCATGCTGATTGCAGCTGGGCCTACTTTATTTTTTTTTATGCATGGTTTCTATTCCAACATCTTAGATGCTTTCTCTACTCCTGGATGTGAGTAGTGAAGGCTTATAATTTCTAATTAAACTCCCAAATCTTAACTGCTCTAATACATTATTTATAATGTGCCTGTTAGATGCAATGTGGATGAATGAGGTTTTAGGGACACTCTTGAGGCTCTTGAATAATATTCTCGCTGGTCCTCGGAAATCTGGGTTAGGGCAGCAGGGATGCCAATTCCCAGTGATGATAACTCATGTCATCTGAACTCAGCATGTCCAGAAGAACTTGCCCACTGGATTATGGTTTCTATTCTCGACTGCTGGCTCCTGCCAAGGCTCCTTTGTTCCTTTGCTGACTCCCCGTCACCTGACTGCAGGCTGTCAGAGGCTCTTGGCAGCACTCTGGGGTCTTCTCTTATAGCTCCATTGTGTCTGCAGGTAGCTCATCTAGGGCACTGCCTCTCAATAAATTCCACTGGAGCCTCCTCAGACATGCGTGTTCATTTGTAGGTCAGAGAGACAGCTTGAATCCTAGACGTATCAGTATGGAATTCTTAGTTCCCTCTTCCTCTGGTAAGTTCTGTGTTGGTCCAGAGCACTGCCATCTGCAGAGTTACTGCAGTCCAAGGCTGCCATCACCCTTCCCTTGCCCCCAGCATCTGGCTTGCTGCTGGCCTCAGGTCCTACAGAGTACATGGTCTGTGGGAGATTCTCCTGCCCCTGAAGCAGGGGGTGGGACCGAGTCCCCAGACAAGGCAGGAGAGTTGAGAGTCCTGTTCCCTCTTTGATCTGAGATGGGATGTTCCTTTTTATGATAAAAGTCAGAAAAAGAGGGCAGATAAGGACACATGGAGAGGTATTATTGTACGACCGGAAAGATGACAACGTTTCTGAGAGTGTTTTTCCCATGGGAAGCATGACTCTGGGCTGAGATCATTGAAAAAATTCGACAATATGTCACAGCATCTTCTTTACGGACAGGAAACAGAGCTAACAACAGAAGCACATTAGGACTGCTGGCAACTCCTCTGTTCCCGTTTGGGACCATTGTGATCTAACTACAGCAGCATCACGGAGTGCTTGTGACCTCCCCAGTGAGATTCAGCTGCTTGGGGCCAGCACGAGGTAGGAAGCAGAGCTGCTTTTGGCAGAAGTTTGCAGAATACGTTTGAAGGAGGAAAGAGGGGTGAGGAGCAAACTTGCCCATTGTTATCTTAGAATAAATGAATTGATGATATGAATTGATTATATTTAATATATGACCAGTCAGTCACTGTGTTTTTGAGTCTATATTTTTACTAATTTATGATCGTGCATCACATGTCTTTACTTCACCCTCTAGAGTGGAAACTCTTCAAGAAATGCCCATGATTGAGAGATGCAAACAGTCCATCATATATAGGCACAGAATATTTGATCATCACTGATTAGGGGTCATAATGGGCTCATGCTGGTCATTGGGATTGTAGGTCTGAACCCTGACTTGCTCTTGACCTGGTGACGGTCTTCTGCTTACAAGTGGGTACCAGCGTAAGAGTTTGTGCATGTTAAGGAGTACCAGCCAGCTTTGCTGCTGTGAGGAGCCTGTTGCAAGGATCAGGTGTTAGATTTTTATTTCTTGCTCATGCTGCCTGGCAGTGGCAGCTCTCCTTCCTTTGCGTTCCCTCTGACATCCGCGTCAGGACCCAAGGGTGCGTCAGGACCCACCAGCCATAGCACAGGAAGACTCCCAGGGCCCCCACCGCCTTTGTGTTCCCTCTGACATCCGCGTCAGGACCCAAGGGTGCATCAGGACCCACCAGCCATAGCACAGGAAGATTCCCAAGGCCCCCACTGCCCTTCTGTTTAGCTGTGCACAAATCTGGAAGATAGTTGGTGTTGGCCACACATGAACATGAGGTAGATTTAGACCAACCCCTCTCCATTCCCAGGACAACAGGGAAGACGATGCTGATGCACATTTCCCAGGAAAGGGCCCAGGGGCCAATGTGCAAGAATCTTGCAATCTTCATGAGCTTTGCCCAGTGGACATTTGGTGAGGCAGCCCCCAGCCCATGGACATGTCCCTTGACCTCACCAGGGCTCTCTGCCACATTTGAACATTAGGTGGCTTGTCCTTTCTCCGTCCATTTCCCTTATGGCATGGCTTTCCATGACAGCACTTATCACCCCCAGATTCCCTCTTCTCCTCTGGCCACACCACCATTTCAGGATGCCTCCAGCCTTCTTTCTCCTCTGTCTTCAGCCTTCAGAGGTACTCTGAGTGGCCAGTTATGCAGTGATAGTCAACTACCATTTCTTCGTTAATGATAATGAAATTCTCTCTCTTTCTCTATCATCTCCAAGGACTCAGGTCTCTTTCTGGAGCTCCAGAGCCACATCCACTGTTCTTTCATTCAGTAGGGGATTTTGAAATGATAACCACTGAAAACTGTCCTGAGCATCGGGGATAGAGCTGGATCCAGACCAAGCCTCCTCCTCACAGAGCTCACATTCCAATGCAGGGAATCACAGAAATTCAAACACACAAACAAACAAATTAAAGGTCAGGGGGTTGTAAATGTTTGGGGGGGAAATTAAGCAGGATGAGGTAGGGACCAGAGGAAGGAGGAAGTGAGGCTGCTATCCCATCTTGGGGGACAGTTGAGACCTGATCCCTGGAGAGCATCATACAATGGTAGGAAGGACCTTAGGAATCAGGACTGTCCTTGCCTTTGTTGGGCTGTTCAAAATCCCGGATCTCCAGCATGGCAGTTTTAGGACAATGGGGTAAATAAAACCACAAAGTCGCAAAAACTCATGCTGTAATGAGTACAAATGGTGGCTGTTTGCTTAAGATACTTGGGGAATCATCATTTTGTCATGAAATGTAAGTGGGTTAGACCAGTGGCGACGCACACACCAAAGCTGAATAAAGCTGAGGACACACAGGATACCATCCACAGCTGTGCCAACCAAAGGGCCTGTCATTACTCAATGAATGGGACGCACCTATCACTCAGCCAGTCCTAAAGGCATGGAGTTCTCCTTGTGCAGAAAATTGTATTTTTGAATTCTGCACTGGTCTGCTGTATCAGTCAGATGCACAACAGGAAACAGATGGTGCGCACCAGGGAGGTTCCTCAAGAAGATTTTATTTACCAAAGAGCTTAATTATAAAGTAGGTGCAGGTCTCAGAGAAGGACAGTGCAGGGGCCCAGGGCTAGCCGCACCAACCCAGGTTTGAAGGCACACGGAGGGAGATCACCAGAACTTGGAAGGAGGAAGATTCTGTAGAACAGGCCACCTTGGCAGCAGCAGTGAGCTTTGTCAGGGACAGAGCCAGGGATGACCACACCGAGAAGGAACTAGGGAAATAAACAGCTTGACCACTTTCTCCCTCTCTCTGTTCTCCTGCCAGAGTCTGTGCTGGCCAGAGGGCATGGGACTCCCAGCTGTCATCCACAGAGGGTGGCCTCGGGCAGAGAGTGGGGCACAAGAAATGAGGCAGGTGGCACAGAGGCTACAGGCCTCCAGCATTAATCACAGAGACAGGCCTGCATGGAGCTGCAGACCCTTATCAACACACAGGCTTTGGAAAGTGTGAACTTGGGAATTCAGGGTTAGAAAACACTAACTGGTATCTTCAAACACAAACATAAGTTTATCTCTTTAGAGTCCAAGTACAATCTGGCTTGTGGAAAGTTTGCAAACTCCAGGGCCACCACGGAATAACAAATAACCAAATAACATTTGTTGGAAAATAGTAGCAGACATGTACAGGTCTTCCCCTTCGGCGCCCCCTAGTCCCATGGCAGACGAGCTGTTCCAGAGGAGGGTAACCCTGCACAGAGATCACTGTGTGATGGGCTCGTCTGCTGGGGGGATGCCCGGAGTTCCTGGGCATGATGGGAGCATGGGAATGATGGGGCCTGGGGGGGCAGCCACCCCAGAACTGGCAGCAAAGTGGTCGTGGACGCTTGCTCCTGAAAGGTCAGAGGCTGTTCGGGGAGCTCGGGGTCGCTGCAGCTTCGGTCCCTGCAGTTGAGCTTCTTGGGTCAATGTCGGTGAAGATTGGAAGAGCGAAATCATGTTAACGTGAACAGTCCACTGGGCCGGGTAGGCGACTTTGATTTCCAGGGCCAGGGCTTCTGAAGAAGTGGTGGCTCAGCCATAGAATTCGAAACAAAGCCTGGACCCATCCACCGGGTTTCCAGGCAGACTTCTAACCTGGGGAGGGAATTCTTCAAAAACACCTTCCTTCGGCACAGACACCCAAGCTGCCTCCCTTAAAATCACTCAGAGGCAACAGTGAGATGGGGATCTCAGGGGCCATGTGTCCCCCGATGACCTGCATCAGCACTTTTCCCCGTCCCACTTCAATCTCACAACATGCTGGGCAAAGGTAACCTCAAGCCCTCTCTTTCATTTTCATCACTAATCCTTGAGTTTTAAAAAATAAATGTGCAGCCAGAGATCACCAGATCTAAACAAAAAGATGTAAAAGAAATTGTAAGGTAAGGAAAGTGGAGACTGGAACCCTGGAGAAGGATCCTGGGGAAAGATCAGTAATTCAGGTAACAGAAGTAATGGTTTTATTAAAAATTCTAATTAGCATCCTCAGAGGGATTCAAGAAAATTATATGTATATAAAATTCCTTTCCAAGAAAAGATAATAAGAAAATGATAAAGAAATTAGGAAATTGAAGTTACCCCTGGAAATATTTTAAAATATGAATTCAATAGTTGAGCTTCAAGATAAGTTGAATGACTTGTTCAGGTTCTCTTATGGTCAACAAAAACAATAAAAGGCCAAACCCAGAAAATAGGAGATCGAGTTAACATGTGACAATGTTCAAACTGTCCAAGCCCTGCATTCCGCATACCAGTTACAGTCGAGGGGTCCCCAGGCTCCTTGTGTTCAGTTTTTGGAGCTTCTTCTGTGTCTGCCATTTCTTAAAAATAATCAGTTCAAGATAAAATTTATGTCAAAGAAACATGTTTGGGGATGGTATATTTTGCTCCGCTCCCCAGAATGAGGGAGTCTGTGGACTCCCACCAGAAAGAATGTATCTGAGTGTCTGTAGACAAGAATCACTCAGCATAGCCTCAGTTGTCAGAAACTTTCTTAGTTGTTAAATCGCTCAGGGGCAGTAAAAGGCTCAGTGCAAGCACATGTTCTGCGTCAGATGACCTGAAGGGTGTGCTTCCCATAAACACGGTGCCATTTTCCACAAAAGCACACATATTGCAACGATGGGTACATCTGGCTGGACAGGCTGAGAGCAGGAGCTTAGGAGCTTGGAGCCTTGGATTTTCATTATAAGCAGATCAGTTCTATTTCATGATTTATGTGTCATTCTGAAAAGACTTAAGGTAAACAGCCTTAATGTCAAATATAGGATAGGATGGAGACCTTACCTTAGTCTTTGCATGCAAAAGTTCTGGCATAGGAACAGCTCTACGTAACTCCTCCCAGTCCCCTAGATCCTAGTTTTCATATCTGTTCCTTAGCAATTAAGAATAGAGATAAAACCCTTCAGAAAAAACAATGGCATTTTAAAAATATCTCCTTCTTGGGTCCTCTTGCTTCCTGCACATCTCTTTAGTATACTGAAGAATTGTGCTTTGTGAACTTGGTGCCTAACTAATTAAACAACCCAGCAGACACCAAGGAAAACAAACATCTCCCAGAGCAACAACATCCTCACAGCTGAGTTCTGGACTCATTATTATCAACAGCGAGGAAGCAAGGAACGTGCAGCCAGAACACATGTGAGGTTAGGAACTGGGATGCACAGGAGCACAGTGTCATTTCCCACTGACTGGGATCCACCCCCAGGCCACAGATGAATAATCTGTTGTTGGAGGTAGCACCAAGACACTTTTGAATATTCCCTGCAAGACATTTTGTAAAAGTATAAGGAGCAGTCTAGGTTAGGGAAAAAGTGCTGTGGGACTTTGACTCTAAACAGGGCCTCACCAAGGGAGTTAGGTGACCTCAACAGGGACTAGCCACCTTCAGTTTACAGTAGCATTTCTCCCCTTACACCATAGGACATTTCCCACAGGGTCCAGGTTGACCTGCAATAGTCTGTGAAAAATAAGATGACAGGCCCAGGACGGGTGGCTTATTCTAAGTCCAATGTCACTGAACCAAGCCTTGGATGTTTGTCTCTCTCAGAAATGGAATCTTAAACCAGCCAGGTGAGAATCACCTGATCAGCGTTAGTCGGGTCCTCAGCCTGGTGGATGCCCAGTCATCCCCCAAAGGAAAGTCAACTAGCAACGATCAATCTGCTTTTCTGCCTCGTTCCCGTTCCCCTCTGCCTGCAAAGGTCTTTCATTCTGTGTGACTCCTTGAAGCTCCTCTCTTTCTGCTACACTGCGTGCTTTCCAACCGGAATTGATTTTTGCTCAGATAAACTCTTACTAGTTTTATATGCTTCCGTTTAACTTTTTTTTAAGCTTTTTTTAAAGTTTTCTCTGTTTGACTTTTAATGGTTCTTAACGTCAAAGCTAAGTCAGCCACAAGGGATGTGTCAGTTTCACAAAACTTAACCTTTGCCATCCGCAGATCCTGGAGACAGATTCACATGGAAGCTAAGGCGGCTTGAGTTTGAGGCACCCATTTGCATCAGCCTCTTCCAATGCTTGTACCTAAATTTCTATTGTTTGCCTTACAGACGTGCCTAAGCTTCTGGACCTACCTCACTCAGAGCTCAGCTAGCAGCTCATAGTCACATCAACTTCCCCCTCCCATCCCTTCCAACCCCAGAACAGATCTTTCATTTCTCTGCTCTTTTCTTCCTTTTCTCTTCTTTTCACCTCAATTGGGGAGAACAGGCCACTGGTCTCTTAATTCCTAGCTCAGGAACTAAAGGACTGGAAAATGCAGAGTTCTGGACTTTCAGGGATGTACTCCATCCCTCAGCAAATTGTATTTGGTGGTGACGTGGCAAGTGTTAAACATTAATGATGCCAAGGTAAATGGCACATGGCACCAGGGAGGAAGGGGCAAGTCATCTGGCAAAAAGGAACAGACACGGGGTTGCCTGGGGGCTCAGTGAATTAAAGCCTCTGCCTGGAGCACCTGGGTGGCTCAGTGGATTAAAGCCTCTGCCTTCAGCTCAGGTCATGATCCCAGGGTTCTGGGATCAAGCCCCACATTGGGCTCTCTGCTCAGCGGGGAACCTGCTTCCCTTCCTCTCTCTCTGTCTGCCTCTCTGACTACTTGTAATATCTGTCTGTCAAATAAATAAATAAAATCTTTAAAAAAAAATAAAGCCTCTGCCTTTGGCTCAGGTCCTGATCTCAGGGTCCTGGGATCAAGCCCTGAATTGGGCTCTCTGCTCAGTGGGGAGCCTGCCTCCCCCCTCTCTCTGCCTACTTGTGATCTCTCTCTCTCTGTCAAAACATAAATACACTCTTAAAAAAAAAAAAAAAAAAAGAGCAGACACCAACAAATTCATCTGAGATCCATCACCCCAATGAGAAAACCAAAGGCCATTGGGCCTCCCTAGAGGCAGAAGGTCAGCCACCATCATCTGTGCCTGCAGACACTTAAAGGAGGTAAGAGAATGGGAAAACTTGGTAGTGGAAACAAGTCAGGTTCTAGGTAAGCTGTCATTGGAGCTTGTTAGCACGGAGAAGCTAGAGACAAGCTAAGTAGAAGAAAGCCTGTTATGTGGGTGGTTCGGAAAGCGTTTGAGAGATAGAAGTGGGCATGTGATGCTGAGTTAGGGGTCAGAGTTCTCTTGTCCTATATGACCTGGTCATTGGTGGTTTGTATATTCAGTCTCTCAGCTGAGGACAATAGTGATAAAAATGACAATAACAGTACTTAAGCGATTAATGTCAAATTTTTGAAGACCTCTGTTTAGGAGAAAAAGACTTTTTACTCTATCCTTCTAGGTTCTTAGGCTAATTTATAGGCAAAGTAACAGAGGGCAGATGGAAAGGAGAAAAACAAATTTAATCATATGTGAACTACTCCACAAAGACAATGTGACCTAAGGACACTTGGGCAGTCAAAGGTCATGTGCCATCAGGAGCTGAGGAATGGGAGGGTGCCTGGTGCTTCAAAGTGGAGGGAGATGTTACTGTTACTGCTCCACCTGATGGTAATTTTCACTTAGTAACAAAAGTGTTCGTAAAAGAGAATGCAATAGAGAGAAATGCCAACTTGAAATTGTGTGATGTGTTGAAGCTGTATTTCTTCCGAGGGTCAGTTTGCACTTGAACTTCTAGCAGGGCTTTTTTTTTTTTTTTTTTTTTTTTTTTTTAATTTTTTATTTTTTATAAACATATATTTTTATCCCCAGGGGTACAGGTCTGTGAATCACCAGGTTTACACACTTCACATCTAGCAGGGCTTTTAAGCACACATGCACACGGTTATTTGAATGAGACTTACCTTTGAGTCAGACCCCCCAGTTTATGCAGCCAAACAATGTAATTTGTGTTTGCCTACATGGTAATTAATAGTTAAAGAGACATATTAAGGACTTCAAACTGAGCGTTCTCAGAGCCCGTCCTTCAGCTCTCCCTCCGACTTTTCAATACTTTTGAGCTGTTCTGCAATTCTGTGAATTGTAGATAACTGCAGAGCCATGCAAATGGCCCTGGTGCTGAGATGGCAGGCGAAGGACGGTGGGTGAAGGAGTGTCATATGGAAATGCCACTGATTTCCCTCCCCTGGCATGAAAGCCACCCTGTCCACATCTCTTAAGAAAATTCTTTCAGCATTCTTAGTAGCCTTTTTTTTTAAAAGATATTATTTATTTACCTGACAGACAGAGATCACAAGTAAGCAGAGAGGCAGGCAGAGAGAGAGAGAGGGAGGAGGAGGAGGAAGCAGGCTCCCCACTGAGCAGAGAGCCCGACACGGGGCTTGTTCCCAGGACCCTGAGACCATGACCTGAGCAAAAAGTAGAGGTTTTAACCCACTGAGCCACCCAGGTGCCCCTCTTAGTAGCCTTTTGTATGTCCTGTCCTTCTGATTCTTTTTCATATTGGTCATCACCTTGCAGGCTCCCTTATTAACTAATGTGATGAATAAAAACTCTGCCACCTAATTGTTTTGTATTTCTATGAGAACTATACCTTTCTTAAAAAAATAATTACCTTTCAAGAAAGGGAATGTCATAGAAAGGGAGATAAAATACTTTTTTTTGATGGAATTCCTTTTTTTCAAGATTTTATTTATTTACTTGAGAGAGAGAGAGCACAGGGGAGAGGCAAGGGCAGAGGAAGAAGCAAGCTCCCTGCTGAGCAGGGGCCCTGACTTGGGGTTCACTCCAGGACCCCAGATCATGATCTGAGTGAAGACAGATGCTTAACCCACTGAGACCCCTGGGGGACCCTGGGATTCCTTTCTAAGTCTGTGCATTCTAAGGGTATAAACACTGGACCTGAGTCTGGATAGTCACAGGGAGTGAAAATAGCTGTGTTCATCAGTCAATGAATAAACAGACAAATGGGGTTAAGGCAAGAAGATAAAGAGTCTTCCTTTCATTAGGAATGCATGCCGTGTGATGAATGAATGGGAAAAACAGCTAGAACCGCCCCCCCCCAACAACCACCACAACGCGTCAATACCAGCTGCCTCTGGGACCTCAACACTCCTCGTCCACGTTCTGTTTATGACACGTTCGTTTCAGTGACCAGAGTTGAGTTAAGCAGCATGATACACCTCAAGCTTGTGATACTGTTTTTGGAAATTCAAATCTTAAGGAAAATACTTTTTTTAAAGTAACAGCCATATATCTAGATGGGTTTTGATTTTATTTTGAAGTGACTTATTATAAACAGATGTTATAAGCTTTTGAGTATGCATTGCTTTATGCAACTTGTGTCAATACTGATGTGTCATCTAAGTTATGGGAAAATGAGGAAAGACACCAGTTTTAGCTTTTTGGTCAGAAACTTATTAGCGAGTACTTTTTCTACAGATAATAGAAATAGAAATATTTGTTTCTGTGGTTAAGATTTCTTTCAAGGTAGACTATTTTCAGTAGTATGACATCTAAGAATGTATACTTCTTTAAAATAACATGGCAATTATTGAACATGAACAGAAATAAGAGTAAATTTCAAGTGAACCTCCCCAACATGATTTCGACTATTTACGAGTTCAGACAAAACTGGGACTTGATGGGTCGTATCCTTACATAAAAAAGGATAAACAGAGATGCACAAGAGTGAAAACTTCCTGCTGGTTGACCTGACCACAGGCGGACACATGGGCCCAGTCTTGCCACCACAGATTACTTGCCACTCTTATTACTGCTGTATAAGCCATGTTTTGCAAATACGGAACCAGTCTGCATGGAAGATGATAATGTTGATAGACATTTATATTTTCCAAGAAACCATTGACCTTGGCACGAGCCCCTAATGGCTTAACAGTTTCGTGGAAACGTGCATATTGCCTCATTGAGCAGGTGATAATGTGTAGGGAAGGGTAGTATGGGGTATGGGTTTCCACTTCATTATTTTTATAATTTTTAATATAATTTTCAGAGCATCTTCACAATTTCATTATATCACATAAAGCTAAATAACACCTTTCAAAAACCTTTTTCCCCTCTCAAATTCCAAGAAGCATCTTGGCCAAGAAACCCAACAAGAAAGAAAATATCAAGCTCAACAGTTTAAAAAACATGCCTCTGCCTATTGGTGACTTCCTGTGGGATAGAAAAGACAGTTTTAACTTCCAACTAGGCGTATAATCTGGATGAAAGTCATTTACTGTGATTCAGTCATCATAAATTCATTTAAATGTTCATGGCCTGGACTTGGAAGGAAACAGGGCAATTCTAAAATGCAACAATAGAAGCACCAGGAAAGACAATAATTCATCTTCTGATTCCAGAAACTTCTCTCATGTTTAGAGAACTGCATGACATCATGGAGACAGCAGACTGGTTTCCAGATGAGCTTGTGTGGTCGAGTCACTGAATGAACTCATTACTCTGTCTCCTACTGATGGGTCATCTTAGCCTCCACCAGGGAGTTCGGCAGCAAACCCAAAAGTTAGAGCCTTCGAAAAGCCCAATTAAAAAAAAAAAAAAATCAGAAACTGAATGGTCAGAGTCTGTAGCTGAAAGACCAAAGCAAGCCACCTCTGGTCTGCTCCTGAGTACAGAGAGCCAAGGGCCATGCTGTAATGTTTGGATTCAAGACAGTTTCCTTCCCTCTTCTCATGTGGATGTTTGAGGCAGGAAGGTGGATCTTCTCTGGATTACTGGGGTTGTGAATATGGGGAGGAGCCTCCAGGGTCACTGCATCTTTGGATGTGCCCTGGACATGGCCTGTCACTGGATGCCTTGGTGGTCAGGGGCTTCACCAGAGTTTGGGCCCGCTCTTGGACTTGGGAACATCCCTGGGCTATGCTGCCCTAGATCCTTCCTGATTCCACTTGCTTCTTCCTCTTGCTGGTCTCAGACCCCTGACACCTAGCCACTTCTCCATCTGGCCAACTGTCCCTGGGTGCTTCAAGGTCATCTCTTCCAGCCCTGGGAGGTCCTGCAGCAACAGGTCCCACATGCTCATACCCAGGCCAGCAGACAAAAGCAGGTCACCACAGGGTCAATCTGTTGAATGATTCTTTGGCAGAATGTGTTTCTTTCTGTTATTTGGGGTTGACTTATTTTCAGGTTAAGAGCACATTAAAGAATGTCCACTTTGTGTGTTTGTGAATAAGAGGATTTATTCTCAGTAGAATTTTCCCATGGATATATTCTTCTCACTAATGAATGCTTGTTATAGGCGTTACTCACAGATAATATATACATTAGGAATGTATTCTCAAAGAACACTCTCTTTTGTTTTCAATTAAATTAATTAATTTATTTTCAGAAAAACAGTATTCACTATTTTTTCACCACAGCCAGTGCTACATGCAATCCGTGCCCTCTATAATACCCACCACCTGGTACCCCAACCTCCCACCACCCCGCCCCTTCAAGCCCCTCAGATTGTTTTTCAGAGTCCATAGTCTCTCATGATTCACCTCCTCTTCATATTTCCCTCAGCTCTCTTCTCCTCTCTAACACCCCTTGTCCTTTATTTTATGTATATATGTATCCTCAGTATGCTCTTGAGTGGGAAGAACATCATATGAGTGCATTCTGATGAAAAAGAATATATTAACAAAAAGAGAGTCTTAAGCATTCATCCTATTCAATAATCTTATGAATATATTTCAGGGGTCTAGCTCTCTTTATGTTCTTAAGTCTCCAGAATCAGGGTCAGGGAAGCAGCGATAAATCAAATGTTTCTTAAAATACTATTAAGAGGAAAAATGGAAACCAGTCAAAACTATAGGTGAAAGGACTTGGTGAAGTTTGGCACTGAGCTTGTTTGACAAACTGCTATCTGGCTCTGCTCAGGAGTTCCTAGTCCCCAGGAGCAAGGTGCCCAGCAGTGCCCTGTGGGCTCTTCTGTTGGATTCCATAGAGCAAGAGCTGGAAGTTTTCCTACTCTCTCTCTTCCTTTCCTCTGGAGACATTCCTGGTGTTCTTACTCTTCCAAGCAAACTGAGACCTCAGACCAACTGGGTGAAGTTCCATGGTAGGCAGTTAGAGGTGACGGGAGATGACAGACAGATCTACTTTCATCTCTCCAGGTACCTACCTACCATTGTCTCTCTGTCTATCCATCTATCATCTATCTATCTATTATCTGTCTATCATCTATCTATCTGTATCTACCATTGTCTTCCATCTATCCATCCATCCATCCATCCATCCATCCAACATCTATCATCTATCTCTATCAATCTGTTGTCTCTATCACCTATCTCTATCATCTACCAATTTCCCTATCTAATCAAAGTTGCAGAAATTTCAACAACTGCATATTAAGCAACTAAGAAAAAAGCAAAAGAGAAAAAAAATTGTTACAGGTAAAAACACGTTTTATTGGGTTCTGGGTTGATTTATTCTGAAAATAAATCCATAACTCCTAATTGGTTATTTCCAATCTTAAGCTGTATATTTTAATTGAAAAGTGGTTGCATATATAGGGAACTCAGTTCCAGGAAAATGAAAATATGGAAAATGCCAACTTATTAACACAGTTTCCTGTGTCAGGAGACATTTGTGGAATAAAGTCCATTCTCTGTGACAACATACATAATACATTTAATGTCAGGCCCTGATATTAAACTTAAACCCTCACTTGCTTTTTATTCAAGAATTGTTTAAGGTAAGCACCTGGGCTTTCATACTGGATATAAGTAGACGACCATTGTGTGCAATTTTAGATAAACATCTGTAGTGCCCTATAACACAGTTTCATAACAAGCATTTCAACTTTGGAAAAACAAATAGTCTTAGAAAGCCATTACCACGATGTGTTCAGTGCTCCCAGAGGGCATGCTCTGATTTCCAAGCTTGGCAATGATGTCAAAAGGAATTGCATGGACAGGGCTGGCTGCCTAGGAAATAAATATCTAGATGTGCTGTGAAATATGGACTTCGTGTGATGAATTTTCTGGTTTGATAAGCAAAGCATTATGAGTATATCACTCTAATATAAAACTTAGTGATTTGATATAAGGCAAACATACCACCTAATCTACTCATGTAATGAATGATAACACATGGATTGTATAAACAGATATCAGATGCTGGCTTGCATGCTGGTGCCCAATGGTCAGGATTTGGAATAAATATACAACTTCTTTCTTCTATTTAGCAAAGCTCTAGCTTTCTTACATTTCCTCTTTCATTGCATCTGATGACCAGCACCCAGCTCAGCTAAACTCTTGCCTGTTAGGAATACGTACACGTGCCCTAATGCAGACACAGCTCACAAGCTATCTTTGACCAATGGCATATTCAGTTGCTTCCTGCTCCCTCCCCCTACAAGGACTATGCTCTGCGAACTCTTCTGTTTAAGATTTTCCACCACCTGTCTGCCATTTGCTCCTTGATGCTGATTCAAGCCTTCTTGCCTTTGAGATTGTCTGTGTAGTCAAATCTCAGAGCAGGTTCTTTGAACATTTTGATCCTGCTCACCATCAGAATGAGGCACTCAGATACCCAGAATGAAAATGTGACTTAGGTCAGCCCATGTGAAAGGCAATTCATGAGTCAGTGAACCAAAAGATTCTTGAGGTTTCTTTAAGCATGTAAGAGCAATGTGAAGACTAGCACTAGGGTTTCTGGTTTGGGGACAGATATAGTCACAAATAATAACAACACATTTTTCACATTTTTTAAAGATTTTATTTATTTATTGAACAGAGAGAGAGATCACAAGTCAGAAGAGCGGCAGGCAGAGGGAAAGGGAGAAGCGGGACCCGATCTCAGGATCCAGGGATCATGATCTGAGCTGAAGGTAGACGCCCAACCATCTGAGCCCCCCAAGAGCCCCAATAAAACAAATCTTGATAGGTTGCTTAAAATAGCCTAGGTGCTGCTTTGAGCATACTCCATAATTTGATTCACTTCACTCACATGAATGACTCTATGGGGTGGGGTCTTATTATTTTTATTAATTATTAGCATTATGTAAATAAGGAAGCTGAGGCCAAGAGAGACTAAATAAGCTGTCCTAAGTCAGTCATTTTGAGGTTGAACATTACAAATTGATTAGCAGGCTCTATCACCATACAACCGATGTTCAGTTCAAGTAAGATCACTTGACACTCACTCTGTAGTCAACTCCGGTAATGATATACGTCACTTTACATGGATGAGCATTTATGTGTGGTCGTGAGTAGTCCTACATATTCTGATTTTAGGCAAACACAAGCTATACATTGTATCAGGATAGTTTCCAGGGCAAAACCACAAATCATGAGCTAGTGTTAGGTTTCTCTAATGCATTTTTTCCCTAGATGTTTTGTGTGTGATGGAATGAGGAACTTATTAAAAATATCTGATTCTTCAAGACCAGTTGTCAAAAAAGTGACATTATACATTAGCCTCTTCCCTGATAACAGCGCTTCTCTGCTAATATTTTCTTTCTAAATTATCTTTCAAGCCATTTCCTTCTTATACTTTGCTTTACAGTCAATTATGAGGTATGTCAAGGCAAGTGAATATTTGAGAGATAAATATTCATTGTGGATTTTTTCTAAAGGACCGCATTATGATTCTGACCCTTTACATTGGTATTCATTGAACAACAACCTCTTTATCTTGCTGAATACAGCCCATCACAAACTTCGTGCAAGTTATGGAGGATACTGGGTATATTTAGGAGGAGGCTTGACAACACATCCACTGGGTCTGTGTGTGGGTCTGCTGTGTGTGTGCACGGCGAGGTTTCACTCACATATTAGAGTTGAGATTCCTTCTAGAATCCCCCCATGACCCATGTGAAAGAGAAGCGACTACAGTGCAGATACTTTCTGAGAAGAACATTAAGCTACTAGCAACGCTGACATGAATTCAGTAGATTTGGTGCCATTAGCACATTAATTATCTTCTGGGGCTGCAAGAAAGTGGGACACAGGAATTTTGTGAGGAGGAGAAGGAAGGGCTCCCATGCCCAGAAGCCAGCCAGGTGGAACAGCACGTGGGACCTCAGGCTTCAGCTGGCTATGACACGGGCCACTGGCCACAGTGGACAGGTTGGATGTACTAAACATACTGAAGAGAAGGGAGAATGGAAGAAAGAGAGAGAGGCTTTACACATAATTTTCACATTTACACTAGGAAACATTTTTGGTGTCTTATACATAAAAAGCACACACGCACGCATCACACTGGGCAACTCGGAAAATGTCTGGCTGGTGATGGGAACTGTGTTAACACACATCCTTACCCTGCTCTTGGGTCTGAAACACAAAGTATGAAAACATGACATGATCAGAGTCTGTGAAGTGGACCTAGGAGGTTCCTCTGTGAGCTCCGTGAACTCATGGCAGTCAGCAATGGGAAACATCTCTCCAGGGCACACTCGCCTCCCACTGCTGCACTCAGCAGGAGGGAGTGGAGTCCCATCTACTCAGAACAGGTCATAGCTGGCGGATCTGGACATATGAAGTCCACAGAATGGTGGGGACAGGTGGCCAAGATGGAGGAGGTCTCAGAATGGAGTCGGATGGAGGCGGTTGAAAAGCGAGAGGGAAGGGACAGATGGGTGGAGGCAACAAGATCCGAATGAAGAAACTGGCCACGAGCAAAATGAACAGAACTCATTTACATCAGTGGCAGGTCATGTATTAAAAGTGTAAATTCCTTTATGATTACAATTTTACTGTATTGCTTCCGTTTTGATTTTCAGCCCCTTTCTCGCACAGTCACAGAAAAGATAACAATTCCATCATCTAAAATCACAAGGTCAAAAATATTTTGTGTGTAGTGTGGGGGGTTGAACAGGGTCTCCTCACAATTCATGGCCACCCAGAGCCTCAGAATGAGACCTCATTTGGGTACAGTCCTTGTTAATGTAATTAAGATAAGGACCGAGATGAGATCATATCGGCTTAAGTTACAGTCTAAATCCAATGAGTGTGTCCTATAAGAGATAGAAAAATGACACATGAAGATGGGAAGGAAAGCCCCGTGAAAACAGAGGCAGAGATGAGGATGATGTGCTGGAAATTGAGGAGCCACCAGGAGCCACCAGGAATCACCAGGAGCCATGAGGAGGCACCAGGAGCTTAAAAAAAAAAAAAAAAAAAAAGGCAAAGGACCCTCCCATGGAGGCTTTGGAGGAAGCAGGGGCTTACCAACACCCTGATTTCGGACTTCTGGTCTCCAAAAATATGCAAATGAATTTCTGATGTTTGAAGCCCCTGACTTTGTACTATTGATTTTTCACAGCAGCCCAAAGAATCTGGTAGAGACAACTTTTGTGAAAAACTGACAAATAAACAGATATTCATGGAAAATAAAAATAATTCAGACTCGATTGCATAAACCCTTAAATCCATATAATCACAAAATATAAATTTTAGTATCTCTTGTGGAGGAAGGGGCCCACAAAAGCAAAAGGTCTTAGGACCAGCAGAGGTCACAATGAGGCACCCAGGAGAAATGTCACCTACATGCCAGCAACCAACAGACATTCCTACTAAATGCTCCAAGCGCCGGCTAATGCTATCTGGTTATTTGGTTTTAGCCCCCTCTTCCCCCATCGTTTTTTGCTTTCCGGCAACCAAGCCTCTTCAAACTAGGCAACATGCAGCTGCTCACTTTTTCCATAAGATGTAACTCCCACACCTGCCGTCTTCTGCCGCTGGTGAATCTGAGCCCCCTCACACGGGGGAGTTTTTCTTCTGACAGGTCTCTGCAGATGGATGAAGGGCTCTGAAAGATCTCAGCAGCCATCTGAAGATGTGGGATACCCTCGGTCCTTTACTGGGGTCATTCGAGCCTCTGCGTGTGCCACACAGCTTGCTCCTCCCACTTCATAAGGCGTGTGCTAGTCTCCTAGGAGGGAGGACGCACCTAACTGCTGCTGCGTCTGTCATACTGGAGGGCAGGCAGAGCTAACAGAGGGGCCACCGTGTACAGTCAGAGGACAGAGCATTCTAACTGGGGAGCTTGCATTTGTAACAGGAGGCCAAGCTGGTCTGGCAGAGGACATACATATTCAATAGGCAGATACAGGAGTCTAGATGGAGGGCTCACACGTCTGCCTGCAGGGCATGCTTGTCTGATTGAATGGCACACATATATGATTGGGGGCCATGGGTATCTAATAGGATTGCACTAATTCATAACTGGAAGGTAGCGGATAAAAAACAACCTTGGGTGTTGAGAATGAAAGTTTCCATGGAAATGGGAATGATACAGCTTTTATTTTGTGGGATCGGGACAAATACAGATAAAGTGTTTATCCTCAGGGAGTTTTCTTCCTCACCCAGAAACATGATAACTAAAGCTACAAAAATCAGCAAATTCATATGCAGTGATCTACTCCTGCCTGGTGTACTATTATTTTGTTGTCATGTGTTACACAGAATGACCATTTTATTTAAGTATTAGGTAATTTGGGGGAGGCTTATAATAATTCGCCTAATCCATGTTCTTATAAGTAAAATTATTTTGACTTGGGTGAATTAACTGAACATTTCACCAGTTAATGAAGAGAAGCAAAAAAGAGCTACAGAATGCTCGTGATCAAGGCCTTTCCAATCTCTCAGTGATGCGCGGCTGCATCTGTATTCTGGAAAGGCTCTTCCCTATATCTCAAAATTATATTTCAATTCATTAAAAAAAAATCCCAAGATGGCAAGAAACATTTAAAAATAACTGTACTGACAATATACTTTGGAATACTCCTGGTAATTATAGCAATGTGAGGGACTGACTGCTAATAGGCTTTGTGCGACTCCCGATGATTGTTCAGATCTGAAGTTAGGGACATGATGGTGAAGTTGGAAAACTTTGACATCATTGACTTCGTGAGATGTTCCAGCTTGAGAAATCAACTCTCTTTAGGTGTTACCTCGTTTTTGTTTATGTCTTTGCTTGTTTCCACTGGGTTTTTGTTCTGCTTGTTTATAATAAGGACAACATTAGAAATGAGGTTTAACTGTGCCCTAGGAGTCTCCCCAGTTGGGCAAGGCCAGGCAGTGTCAAGAAGAGGCTGGAAGGGTTCCTCCCATGCGCGGGAACATGCCTATCTGGAAGTTGAAAAGGACACAGGCGAAGGAACTCTGCTCTATTTTCTTTGCTCGTTTCCCATCATAATCTTGTAGGGAAGAGACTGAGTTTCAGAAAATATTTTACTCATTACTAGAATGCACATTTGGTTCTCTGATGTGTCCCAAGCTGCAACAGAGCTTGACTTATGGTACGTCTTGCATACATATTTTTGTAGGGGTGGAGGGAAGGCAAAAAGAAGAGAAGAAAGGGAGGGAGGGAGGGAAGGAAGGAAATATTTGAATATATGTTTATGTATGTTTATAATACTGATGGAAAATCGAGGGAATTCAACTTAACTACTTGGAATTACAATATTACAGAATTTAAAATCCTTCTACCCATATAAGCTAATAGTGCACGGCTGGTAGTGTTTTATTATTTTAAAAAATATGTATTTTTATTTATTCTCACTATTTTAGAGTTATTATATATTTAAATTGGATAGAAAATTTCATTGTGAATTATATGTCAAAAAACAACAGTCTAGAGAGATCTAACAGAAGATATAAAATATAAAGAATCTTCATAATTTGTGAAAAACAGTGTCATCTGTCCAGGACTGTAAACAAAAGACCAACTTGAAAGTCACTCTAGACAACTGGTTCCCATAGAATTTGCTGAGATGATGGAAATAATTTGTCACCTGGGTTGCTGAATACATTAACCACTACTCCCTGTGGCCATTGAGTCCTTGAACTGTGACTGGTGTGATCAGATAACCAAGCTTTTAATTCCAGCTAAATTAAATTTAAATTTAAATATTCACGTGTGGCTCTTGGCTGCAGTATTGGATGAGAAACTCCAGATACTGGCCCATGGAACTCTAGATGATGGACGAGCCCATTGTCATTATTGTGTTCACCCTTAAGGAAAAGTCACCGTTAGCAGACAGACTCCAAAGGTGTGTCCTACACCCCCCACCCCTGTGTCCTGGTGTTGGCATCCTTCTGGGATTCCTTGCTCACTTCCCCGAGGTTGGGACCTGTCACTTGCTAATAATCCACAGTATACAGCAAAGGTGATGGGAATGTGTGACTCCCCGTTGCGATATCCATACATAGGATTGTGACTCATCTCATTAAGGAACTCACATTCCTTCTGCTCTGGGTTCCAATGAAGCAGACAGCATTATTTCGGAACCCACAGAGCAAAGAACTGGCCGTGGCCTTGAGAAATAGAGGCAAACTCTAGCCATCAGCCTGCCAGGGTTTCTGGCTTACAGCCACCTAGAAAATGGGATCCCATTCCTACAACTGCAAAGGAATGAATTCTGCCTGCAGACAGACTGAGCCTGGACACAGACCCTTCCTATCTCGGCCCAGATAGGAAGGTGTCTTGCAGCCTTGCAGAGAGCCTAGCTCAGCTGGGTTTGGGCTCCCCCAGAAATTGTGACCTAATACACGTGTGCTGCTCAAGCCCCCAAGTCTGTGGCAATTCACTGCAGGGCAGCAGGTAATGAATACAAATGTTCTTCGACATACTAACCCGTAGAATTACAATATTACAGAATTTAAAAATCCTGCAATCACTTTTGCTATGGCTTTGTTAACACGCATGATGAGCTGCCTTTAAGCTTACCTCCCAAAACTTTATTAGCTTCATTAGTCTTTCCGTCTGGGTTTCTGCTTGTGCTCATGTGCTCAACCCTTAGCTGTTGACAGAGCAGCTGTCAGCCTCTGCTCAGCTGAGGCCAAGGGGGCACGCCAGTCACACTGCCCCGGTGCTCCTGTCCTGCCACGGGCCCCACACTTGTTAACCCAAAGCCATTCAAAATGCTTCTGAAAGATTTCAAGTCAGCTGAGCTTTTCTAGCAAGAACTGAGCTGCAGTAAATGGAAGGGGGACGTCTCCTTCTACACACATCTAAACTATTTATGATTTAATCAGCGGTAAGCCAGGCTGTCTGAAAAACTTCCTGTCATCATTCAGGAGATTGCTTGATACACTTTCCTGCTTATTATAATTAATTGTCATTATAATATGCTTTCCTGCTTATGTTATCAAATGGAAGCATTTTTTTGAAATATATTAAGAAAATCTAAAAAACTTTTTTAAAAAGTTATTCATGTCTATGGGGGCACACTGACCCCCTTGCCCTTTCCTACATGAGCACAGCACATGGCAGGACATGACACATCTGGCCCCCATTGAAGGGAGTGCCTCAGACTCCTCCTGGATAGTCTGAAGGGAATTAACCTCTGGTCCCTTCACATGTCATCTGTCACCAGCTACAGCTTGCGATTGTTCTTTGAAGTTTGTTTTATTTTATGGTTTGGAATGAAGAGATGGTACTTCCTTTGCAGAACTGATGTGAGAACAACTCAAGAATCAAATGAGCCCGAGACATCTGAAAGGAAGTGTGCAGCTGGTGAGCTGTGAACAGAAGCAGTTATAAGAAGCCTTCAATGTGTTCATAAACCAGAGAATGACTTCGAGATTACTGGGAAGGAGTAATGTAGATTCAAAATCCTCCACAATGTGGTTCTGGAAATTCATTAAGGCTCAACTACCTGGTTACAAGACACTTATCTTTAGTGCTTCTTCATTATCTACTTTTTTTTAAAGCTTTTACTTATTTATTTGATAGAGAGAAATCACAAGTAAGCAGAGGAAGGCAGAATCAGGGTCCCTGTGGAGCAGAGAGCCCAATGTGGGGCTTGATCCCAAGACCCTGGGATCATGATCTGAGCCGAAGGCAGAGGCTTAACCCACTGAGACACCCAGGCGCCCCTAGGATTTATTATTGATTTTGAAACATTAGATAATTTTAAACACCCAAAGTTTTCAAGCTAAAATAAGTTTAAATACTATCAAAATGCTTCAGTGATATTTATTGACTCAGCATGAAAGGTCCAAATGTCTTCCCCATTGAATTCTGAGAATAAAAGAGCTGCCTAATATGTAGAAATAATTGTGGTACAGGTGGTTCTAAATACATGAAATTTCAATCAAATCACAAAATGTTCCAATTATTTTAATCTATGAACAAAGCCATATACTAGTCGGAAATGTTATGTTCTCTCTATAAACCCAAATTCTACAGGTGACTTAATAGAACAGAGCTTCATTTCTGACAGTCTCATTGAGGTTGAATTGATATATAATAACACACAATGCACTACACTTGATCGTTATTAATTAATGATGTGTGTTAATTGATGTGTGTTAATAATGGTGTGTATGCGGCACACACCACAGTGACAGTCAGGATAGCCCTCGAATTCCTATTGGTAGTAACTGCTTTCTTTTGAACCCAAATTCCTCCCAGAGTCTAATAAAGATATAATTTTATTGTGTGTAGCCCAGTTTCCAGACAGTTCTATCTGGCCCCTTTTAATGAGGGAGGGGCTTTCCTGTGGTGTCCCAGCATCTTACAACGTGGGTTGTCATAGTCTGCTCTCCAAGGGGCACAGGTCACTATCCCCATCCCGCGCTGGGCTGTGTATCAGTAAATGTGGCAGCGATGGGACCCTGGCGAGTCTCCAGGCTCCTCTAACAGTCACGCCCGATTGGAAGCTCTTTAGCTGATGGGCGGGTGGGGTGGTGACTTTGAATGGCAGCAGGGAGGGCACCTGAGGGGTTTGCTCTTCCAACCCATTCCAGGGACTGTCAGCAGACAGCTCTTGCCCACACTTTTGTGCCCCCAGGCTGCCCTTTACGAACCTTCCAGGGGGCCGTCCCTGTCCAGGACCTTCAGGAGCCTGTCCTCTGATCACCTGCCATCTCCCAATTCCACAACTCAAGTCCAGCACTCATGTTTGGGTGCTGTCTTTTAAATTTTATTTATTTGTGCTTATGGAGCACTCGAGTTAAAAGCAATGGTCAGGGGGCGCCTGGGTGGCTCAGTGGGTTAAGCTGCTGCCTTCGGCTCAGGTCATGATCTCAGGGTCCTGGGATCGAGTCCCACATTGGGCTCTCTGCTCAGCAGGGGGCCTGCTTCCCTTCCTTTCTCTCTGCCTGCCTTTCTGCCTACTTGTGATCTCTCTCTGTCAAATAAATAAATAAATAAAAATCTTAAAAAAAAAAAAAAAGCAATGGTCAGCACAGAGCTGGGATCCAGTAACTGATCCAAGAATGAATGAATTAGTGAGTCTTTAAAATATTCAGACCTCTTAAAGTACACAAAGATTTCCTTCTGGAGTTCTCCATCATCAGACCCTTGCTGATGCTTTATGTGGTAGCATGAAAACGTGCAGTCGTCAGCACGTGGGGGTCTCGAATCTGCCCCTGGAAGCACGCTTTGTCTTGAGCACGTGAGGGGGCTCCTTCCTTTGATCTGATCTTCACAGCCACTCTGTGGGTTAGGTGTGGTGACAATTACCAGGAGGCGGAGGTCAGTGACTTGCCACAGTCATGAATCTAGTAAATCCCAGAATACAATCCAGTCTCAAACCCAGGCAGTCTGAGTTTACAGATGAAACTCTTAGGCTCTGTTTAATAACACCTCAGGCTTTTTCACTTTCCCACCTTTTTTTTTTTAAAGATTTTATTTATTTATTTGACAGAGAGAGATCACAAGTAGGCAGAAAGGCAGGCAGAGAGAGAGAGAGAGGAGGAAGCAGGCTCCCTGCTAAGCAGAGAGCCTGATGTGGGGCTCGATCCCTGGACTCTGGGATCATGACCTGAACTGAAGGCAGAGGCTTTAACCCACTGAGCCATCCAGGCACTCCTTCACTTTCCCACTTCTAAGACAGCAAATAATCTTTTCCTTTGATAAATATCAAAGACTCTTCAACCAAAGAACAAAAATTGTCGTGTTTTCATTCATAAACATTGCCCTTTAGGACTTTTGAGAGACTGGTGTAGGAAAGAACGGAGTTTCTATAGATGCTCCAACCTAGCATAGGGAAGTCCTGGAGATTAGTAAGAACAATATTAATGGCTAAAGAAGAGAAAATACTTCTTGGGGCACCTGGGTGGCTCAGTCTGTTCGACCTCCAAGTCTGTTTCAGCCTGGGTCATGATCTTGGGGTCGTGAGATGGAGCCATGCGTCCCACTCCATGCTCAGGGGGGGTCTTCTTGCGGTTCTCTCCCTCTCCCATTACCCCTCGGCACTGCACACCCTTTCTCACTCTCTCTAAAAATAAATAAATAAATCCTCAAAGAAATGCTTCTTGGAACAGCAAACATGGACAGGGAAGAAATGATATGCTGAGGCCTCATCGTTTAAGGCAAATAGCACAATTGCCTTTGGAGACACTCAGAGAGCCCCAAGAGAGTGTCCAGGAGCAGGTTCCACCAGCCGTATCTTCACCAAGTCCCTCAGGGGCTTTCATCTCTGGTCCCAGAGTCCCTCTCCAGTCACTGTGAACAGAAATGGAGACAAAGGGATGATCCCATCACTTCCAGAACCCAGGCATGGAGTCACTAGAAATCAATGCCCAGCAAACTGTACGGTGGGTGAAACCCTGAGCCTTCCTGCCTTGACCAAGCTGTCAGTGTGCACCCCAGAGTCTGCCCCTGGGGAGGATGGGGCACTGGAGAGGAGCTTCGTGGGGCACAGGGAGCACACCGTGCTCCGCCAGGGTCAGGAGCTCATTGACCTGGGATGATTTGAGAATGATGTAATGTGCATCATTTCTTCATCTTTCATTTGCTTTGGGACATGCAAATCTAGTATTTACTGAAAATTAAAATACTACTATTTACTATTTAAATTCTGTATGTATTAGAAATTATTTTTATGGAAAAGGTGATGCAAGTTATGTAAATTAACTCTGGAAGGTCAGCTGCAGAAACAGTTCACCTCGAAACTGGAAAGTCGTTTCCAACAACACAGACTGTCGTCTCTCCCACACCATCAGGACGATCGCCGCGTAGCCAGACTTTGCATACCTGTGGCAGTTACACCCCACCAGACACCTGGTATACGCATGGTCTGAGCTACTCATTTCAAGTTTCTTTGTCTGTTTGGCAACTGAAAGCCAGAGAATTCACATTGTGGGGAATGAGACTCAGAGTTGCTTGCCTTCATGGAAACCAGAAATCTGTTTTGTTTTGGCTCCTGGGGAAGAAGGGCTGGTTATCATAGACACAGTCCATATCCTTCTGGAGCTGATTATGCCTGGGTGATATGGTATGGGAGCACATATACTATACATGAGCCAAAGTTATCTGACTCATCTGGCTTGAGCCACAGATGGACCTACAGTCTGATGTGACACATGGAGCAAGGAGACTAGGGGGGAGGGAGAGTGCCCTCCACGAAACAGGTCATTGTCTCTATCGCTCTGGGAGGCATGGGAGATCAATGCTGTCCACTTCTGAGCCACAACCAAGAAGTCAGACTTCATGTCTTCAAAGTGTTCAGACTGCAGACCCATCACTGAGTTCAACTTCTCAGTTTGAGAGTCTACCAAGATGAGAACAATTCATCGAGATAAGGATTTTGGTGAGCTTCTGAATTTAGGGAATAGTTGTTATTTTTATCCAGACATAGTAGGCAGCAGGAAATTTCATGGCTATTTTAAGAAAATGAAACTTTATTGAAAATAAAATATCTTTTCATGAAACGGTTTGAATGGAAATCCAGTACGAAAGCCTGTCATTACATGATCATATATCTGAAGAATCTGGTTCCATTAAGCACACGATTTGGGGAAACCCTCGAACAAAATGGCAGTTTCGTCGCAGGCATCTAACTCACCTTCCCCAGGGCTTATCACACTCCCATACAGTGACAAAAAGAAGATCAAAATATGGATAAACTTCATCCATAGAAAAATGAGAAAAAAGAAGACTGTCACAACAGGGTATTTTCCACTTTAAAGACTCCTCTGTTTATACTCTTCTGTCTGTTCTGTATTTTACAACTGCTGAAGTACTTTTCATTGTGAAATAGCTGGGATCACAGTAAGGGGAAATCTGTTTGTGTCTAACGGCCTTCTCTGGCCCTGTCTGGCCGGACACTCGGGCAACACTAGATTCCGCTGCGTGTGCCTGCTCTTTATGTTTCTGCGCTTATGTGCGCTTTATGATCCCCCAAATCCGAAGTCTGATGCAGGCAATGATTACATGCATTTAATTCTGGATAAAACAGAGAGTTTTATTGCTTCCATAAAGTTTTATAGAAAAAAGCCTCATAAGTATACATTTGTTCTCCCACATGTGGATATATCTGGGAGCACTGGCCCTAGGGGCTAGGCCCTGGGACACATGACTGTGATTTTGCTCTGATGAAACTCTACCTGCAGGTTCCCAGGGGATGACCCATGCACAGATCTGAGCCCTTCCCTGGTGGACACCTCTCATAAGAGGACCTCGTCCTTCCCTGAGCTTGGCCACCTGCTGAGTCATATGGTCACACACCCCCCGCTGTAGGACAGAGCACCAGCATGCCATGTTCTTCCCAGGGCCCTTGACTGCGGAGACACTCTTGTTCTGAAAAAAATGAAATTTGGTTGAAAAGAATAATTAATTGCTCAGGATGGTCTAGAGGATGTAAAATTCAAGTACTTCTCTGCATCTGATTATTTGTTTTCCATTAAGCAGGGTGAAGGGTGAGCTTAAATGGGAACCTGTTACTTTGGCCCCATAGAGATCTGCTTTTTCTGGCATACAGCTCCTGACTTGGAGGGATGTTTTATGAACCTCATGAACACAAAGCAGATTTGTCCAATGACAAAAGGAAAGAGAAAAAGAGGGAAGGAAAGGATAGTAAAGGCAAGGAAAGAGAAGGAAAGGAAACAACCCCATGAATACACTTAATTGTTTAAAATGTTGCTCAGTATCATACTCAGGGTCCATTCTGTGAGGTCCCCACAGAGGGCATTTACTTGAGAGCCCACCAAACACCCAGCACCTGAGGACATGGTCACATCACAGGTAGCTGTACTGCTGAGACTCCTCTTTGCCATAAATTCTGGAAAATTGAAAGGAAAATTGACCAGTTCTGCACCCATCGTAGAGCAGACACCATCTTATGTTTTATACACCTGCCTTAATTTTGTCAGATTCTCATCCTTTGTGTGCGGGTTGTTGTTGTTTAAATACAAAACAGGACATGAATAAGAGGACATTCAAAGGAGACCAAGGACCCGAGTGGGCATATTTTACCCAGAACAGCAGGAAATATAAATGCCGAGATAGGAAGAAAGCCTCTCACCGCACAGCTGAAGTAGAGACAGGTTTCAAAGGAACTGAATACAGAAAAGTCACATATTTTCAATACAGGAAATAGGAAATTTTTGTTAAAAAATCATGGTATGAGAGGAAATACGAGAATTTTACTACAATATCTTTTCTGCTTCTACCCCTGTCATTTAGCCAGTAAACAGAAACTTTATTGAAGAGCATTATTGTTTCTGAAATGTGTTTAATGGGCCCTTCTATTCAAGGAAGGACCTTTCTGTTTTAGACATCTCCTGCAGACCCTTTACCTGCTGCCAGGTGCTGGGTAGCAGAGTCTGAGGAGACCAGTGTCCTGGAAGCCAGTCTCTGTGTGTCTCTGAGTGCTGGATCCTTAGGACAAGGATTCCTGAATTGGAAAAGGGAAACCGAAAGGCCACCTGTCCCTCAGAGCACTGGGATACAGGGCTCTCTCCCGAGAAGCGATGCATATCCCACGAGGGAAAACTAGGGCCTTGAGGTCATGTTGTCTTGGAACAGTTCTGCTATGGACAGGTGCTGTCCCTAGAAGCAGTGCTCTGGGGAGCACCGGCCCTCCCCATCCCTGTAAGCCCTTCCGGGGGCAGGACATGAGCCTCTCAGACCGGGTTACTCCCAACATGCAAACTGTTGAAAGGGTAGCTGTGGCATTTTCCCTCATTTTACTAGAAAATCAAGAGCTGAAAAGCTACTCTTATGTCTTATAACATAAATTGGTATTCCACAGTGATATGGTAAAAGTATTTTTGAGTTGCACTCTAATTAGTTTCAGAAAGGACTGTCTATACTTTGTCTTTACTGCAACTGATGGCATTGGCAGATCAAATGAACTGAATTATTCTGCTGTGGCTGGATGTGCAGGGCTGTCCTCTACACTTAGCTCCTATAAGATATTTAATATAAAATACAGAAATAAATATGTGCAGTTTGAATAGATTTAGTAAGGACCTACACACCTGGGCTCTATATTAAGAAAAGTGTCAGTCATGAAAGATTAAGAAATCTCATGGCCAAGGGAAAATTACAATTTATGAAAACTTGGCTTGGCCATAAACTTGAGTCCCCAAACGTAGATGTCAAGACAGTTTAAACTTAATTAACATGAGTTAGGGAAAGAAAAATTGAAAACATGGGTTTGTGCCCAGTTCCTGGGCATCTAGTTCAAGTAAAATGCATTGTTTACAGAGTTGTCACACTGAAAGATCTGATCCTTAAATTAAGAATTGGTTTGTTTTCTCTTTGAGTCACAGTTTTTACAAGACACATTTGTAATTTGAGCATAAAATTAAGGCTACAAATGAAAAATTCATTTGAGATCAAATAACCATTGATGTTATTTTTAACAATCTGACATTAGCCAGTTGTCAATAAATTTTTAAGCAAACTGAGCTGAATTTTTCATGGGAGTCTGTTTATTTCAGCAGATTCCGTTTGCTAGTTGTGTTTCCCTTGAATGTCCTTGCATGTTCTAACACCAGCACAAGCCCCAGTGTGCTCACACATCTTGGATTTTCTGGAAAGTCAAATAGGGCTCCTCTGAAAGGACCCACAGAGGTTTCTTTTTTTTTTTTTTTTTAAAGATTTTATTTATTTATTTGACAGAGATCACAAGTAGGCAGAGAGGCAGGCAGAGAGAGAGGAGGAAGCAGGCTTCCTGCTGAGTAGAGAGCCTGATGTGGGACTCGATCCCAGGACCCTGAGACCATGACCTGAGCCGAAGGCAGTGGCTTAACCCACTGAGCCACCCAGGTGCCCCCCCCCCCCCACAGAGGTTTCTGAGGCCACCCTGCTCAGGCCTCTGGGATCGCTGATTTCAGTGAAGTTACCATGGCTCCATGAATCCAAAATTCTGTATGAATTAGCTATTGCTGCAACAACAAAGCACTCCAAACCCAAGGCTTGAACCTGCATCCCTTAGTGTGTCTTGAGCCAGAAGACTGAGGATTAGCTCATCTTTTCTGGGCTTGGCTCATTTCTTACCCAGCTGTGTATAGGTTGGTTTGCTTTCTGGGTTTCTTGTAAATAGCTCTGTTGACATTTATGCCAGGATTGAAGGGAGCAAAGGTCGTGATGCAATGACCTTCTAAAATCAGTCTTCTAATGCTGTCATGGTTCTTTCCCTTCCCCCATTAGCACAATCCACCCCCATTGCTCAGGCACGGGGGGTGTGTTAGGGTTGGGAGAAGAGGATGGGGTCTGCCTCCTGTGTACTGTGTCTTCCAACCATCTGGTACAAGATCCAGGGGGTACCAGGAATTCATAAGTACCACAATTGTCATCCCAGTTACAGACTGGGTCCCTCTGTCCATCATCTCTATCATTTCAATAAGAAACTGAGAGGAAAATGAGGGGGAAAACCACATAGACACATATGTGTTTAATTCACCATTTTGAATTGGGAAGCCAAGGTTGAACTTCAAAAAGAAGTTCACTGTTTATCACTTGGATTTAATAAGTTTTAAATTATAACAATCAATATCTTTGTACTCAAGCTTTCAGGCAATGATTTTACTAGGTCACATCTGTTATTTCTGTTTTCACTAAGTTTATCAAAAATGGCTTTTCAGGGGCACCTGGGTGGCTCAGTGGGTTGGAGCCTCTGCCTTCGGCTCAGGTCAAGATCCCAGAGTCCTGGGATCGAGCCCCACATCGGGGTCTCTGCTCAGCGGGGAGCCTGCTTCCCCTCTCTCTGCCTGCCTCTCTGCCTGCTCGTGATCTCTGTCTGTCAAATAAATAAAATCTTTTTTAAAAAATGGCTTTTCAATTATTTATAAGATGTAGTCACCACATTCTCTGCTTAATCAAATGAGGTATTCAATAAGCTTCTCATTCCAGGGCTTTCCACTAAAAAGATTTTGTGTGTGCAAAATGATACAGAGAAGAAACTGAATTTAAAAGAGAAGAGTTTGTCATTCATAAAAGCACACTAGGGAAAGTGAATCTCTTTGTAACATTCAAAGCACCATTTCCATACTTCTGCCTTTGTAATATCTTCTTGAGCCCATCTTGGAATCTTACCAAGATTTAATCTGATTGTAACCGTTGCCAAGGTAATATTCTCTCAATCAAATGTTCAAGTCTATTTCAGCATCTCTTTATATAATTAACAATTCCTTGCAGCTCTCCAGAATTCTCAGCCCAATTTTTAAAAAAGTGGCTTGCGCGGCCACACACACATACACATACACTAGGCCCTGTGAGCTGGAGGAGCTTAGGTTCACAGGCCTTATCAGCCATGGAGAACCCTTTGGTACATGCCATGGTTCTTCCTTCCTTACCATGTAGCAAAGCTGGCCCCACTACAGTTACAGGGGCAATGAGCTGGTTTGGAATAGTGTGTGTGTGTGTGTGTGTGTGTGTGTGTGTGAGAGTGAGTGTGTGTGTGACTCTGTGTGTGTTTGTGAGGGTGTGTGAGTGTGTGTGTTAGAGGTGGCCTGCATGAGTTTTCTTTCCCAGCAGTTTTCACAGTGGATTGAAATCTTTTTCCTGGCTATGTGAAGGTGGCTTTGTTTGGGTGTTTCACCAAAATAAATAAATAAATAAATAAATAAAAGGGAAAGAAAAATAAAAGAAAGTGAAGGCATAAATTCTGCAGGAGAGATTCCAATTAACAGATTTGTCTGCCCTTAACTGACTCCCCTTCCTTTATGTGCCTTTTCTCCATCCCCCCACCCCAGTTTTCTGAGTCTTTTCCATCTTTAGAATATTGACTACAAATGTGTGAACGGGGCCACCAGCTGGGCCATCACCAGGGAGGACTGAATGGGCTCAACATGCCCCAAGAAGCTCTGTCACTGATGGAGACATTCGGTGGAACATTTGAAGGGCCCCATGGATGAGCACAGCTGCACCCCGGTAGGCAGGTGTCCACAGCCACAGTGAGGACGAAGGGTCGATTTTGTACTGGGTTGATTCAGCCACCTGGTCGGCAGGTGTCCACTGCCACAGTGAGGACAAAGTGTTGATTTTGCACCGGGTCGATTTGCCCTCCAGCAGCGATGCTACTAAGAGAGCTGGGTCCTGGTTTCCAGGACAGCCTGCTTTCAGTTGTGTGCAACTTGAGCAGCATTTCCTGCATCCTGATAAAGGCTTTGGGGATGCCAGGGAGTCTTAAAATACACAGAAGATGACCCCAAATGGCTGTATTGCCCAGTGGGTGTGTGGGGGAGGGTTCCCCGCATGGAGGGAGGCCCCAGCTCTCTCCACCCTGCAGCTCAGCGGCACTGAGCATGACTGGGAGTGACTCCCCCCAGGCTCTCAGGTAAGCAAAGACAAGAATCAGTCAGCTAGGAAGCCGTGTTTGCTCTCCTTCTTCTCAAAGTTGTCCTTGACTGTGATGATGGCCAATGCCATGTGCCACCCACAGCCCTGTGTGTGTCACAGATGAGGCAGTCAGGGAACTCAAGAACTTGAGGACAGAGGATGACCCCTCACATCCTGGCAGCTCTCATGCTCTGGGCTAAGGAAGACCTGCTCTGGCCCCAGACACCCCACAGGACACCTCATGCTGAACCTGCCCCTTACCTGCCAATAGGCAGGCTGGGCTCAGCTCGGAGGACCCTCTGCCATGGCCAGCAGTTCTGTGGCTGACTGGGGTGAGTCGCCATGACAGGTAGAGTGCCCAAGAGGAGGGGAAGAAGGGGCACAGGACCTTAATCTCCTCATCCTGAATGCATGGAGTTTCACCAGGAAGATGAGAATCAGAAGCAGACAGTCAGAGCCCGGGCTCCTTCACTACCTACTGGGTCATTCCCCAAGAGGGGCACCTCTGGAGGGATAAGGTTCGGCCCACCTCTGGGGCTGCTTGCATTCTCCAAGGGTCTGCAAGTGATTTCCACATCCAGCAGGACAGTGAGCAGCCAAGAAATGTTCCCCTGCATCATAGTGTCCCATGGGAGGCTCCCATCCTCCGATGCGAGCATTCCCAACACTCCTGAGAGAATCCATCACCCTTTGCTTGGGTTCCACCATTAACATCACTAACCTCGCTTTTTCTTACCCTTACATTTTCTTTTCTTTTCTTTTCTTTTTTTCTTTCTCTCTCTCTCTCTTTCTTTCTTTCTTTCTTTCTTTCTTTTTTGAGAGACTGAGAGTGAGAGAGAGCATGAGAGGGGAGCCCGATGTGGGACTTGATTCCTGAACTCTGGGATCATGACCTGAGCTGAAGGCAGTTGCTCAACCAACCAAGCCACCCAGGCACCCCTTATATTCATTCGTCTATCTATGTATCAGTGAACCTGTTTTTAAGGTACTTAAAAAAATTATTTATATATTTGACAGAGAGAGACAGCAAGGGGCGGAGTGGGAGAAGGAGAAGCAGGCTCCCCGCTGAGCAGGGAGCCTGATGCGAGGCTTGATCCCAGGACCCTGGGATCATGACCTGAGCTGAAGGCAGATACTTAACAACTGAGCCACCCAGGAGCCCCTTTTGGATACTTTTTAGAGAAAGTTGCAAATGTCCGCCTGCTTCTTCCTGCAGACTTCCACATGCATTTAAAATGAGCCAGGTCTTAGCATCTGGTCACAATATTTCTTTTAATGAGAGATCTAGCTCTGTCTTCCATCACTGTGTCTGTGTGGGCTTCTGAGAAGAGGAACCAGGATGTGACCAAACACACAAGAGACCTGCCGGGTGAAGGTCTGGGAGGGTAAGAAGGGAGGAGTCACCACCTGACCACGGTGCCCTCTGACCCTACGAGAGGCATAGGAGTCATGGGAGTCTCATTGCATTGTCGTGCTGGGGATTTTTGGCCAGCCTGATGGGGAGTCCAGAAGCCAAAGCTGTTCTGGTAGGAGGCTCCCAGTGGGCAGCAATGGGTCTGCACTAGAGCCTTGAGCTGATCATGGGCTGTGGGCAGAGTGGGGGAGGGGCAGCCTTGCCAGCATCAGGGTGTGGACCCACAGACGGCAGCAAACCACCTGTCAGCTCTTCTCCAGCAGATATGAGCAGCTGCCACATCCCTGACCCCACACTCCTCCCCAGCACCAGCCGGGGCCCTGAACTTATTCGCTGGTTCTAGAACGTTGTAGGCATGGGGACATCCAGGATGAATTTATGTGTGAGGCTCCTTTACTCAAGGTAACAGCTTTGAGCTCATCCGTGCTGGGCTTAGTGTTAAGTGTCTGTTTCAGTTCTTAATTTCAAGTTTAATTAAAGTAACCTTATCTGGTGCACACGCTTTCTGGACAGAACAAACACCAGGCTCCTCTGGCCAGGGCCACCAGCAACAGTAGAGCAGCTGGGAGTATCCAGGCAGGTTGGAAAGGTTCTGCCCACGTGTGTGCAGTCCTCTCATTTTGTGCCTTGTCGACAGATATAAAGCCCAAAGCACTGTAAGAAAGCAAAAATGATGCAGCTCACAGAGCAGGACAAACAATAAGAAAGGAATTAAGCTGCATTTGGAGCCAACTCAAGCTTTGTGCAGTGGCAATATCGTAGCCAATGAGGTTTATCCAAGGCACGATTATTGCTAATTGGAGACAACTCATACACGACTCCCTGAGAAGCAGACAAAAAAAGAGCTATTTTGAAGCCTTGCAGATATGAATCCCTCACTGCCTCCTCTTTCTAGGAAAATTATTCCAGTGTAACTGAACTATAGAGTCCTGACATTATCTTCCCTTTGTAAGAAAAATTGAATTGTTCTCCTCCCAGACTGTCTCTACTCTTCTGTGCTCATGGGTTTGGGTCAGCGTTCACACCTTTATTTTTACCCCCAAAGTTTATCTTCATTTTTTTGTCTTTATTTTGTTTATGAATTGAATGGAAATTGTGTCTAAGCATTGACTGGGTGGCTCATGACATTTTTTTGGATTGACATATAATGTGTCACCTGTAGCAGATATGTATACTTTTTCCAGTGTTTCCCTGTATGCATCTACGGTGTACATTTCTTACTTTGCACGAGTGTCCCAAGCAGTGTTCAGTCCGTAGTGTGCACCTTCCCTTCCTTCCGCCTTCCACACTGAGAGTGTCTGGCCCTCACTCCATGGCTAGAATGGAAGTTCCATGTGGGGGGACTGTTTCTTTCTGGTTTATCATCCCCAGGACCAAGAACAGGGCCAGGTACAGAGTAGGTGGTCTGTGCATATTTGAGTGAATGAGTGACATCAAGCAACCATTTTTCAATAACAACAAACAGCCACAACTCGGAGAGCACAGCAGTGCACTGACTTCATCCATCCTTCTTTGGAGGGTTTCTAAGGGAAATTTTGGCTTCACGGAGTGGGAAGGAACAAAAAGTAAATCAACTGTTCTATAACTATTGGCCGAGGATGACTGCAGTGGCTGTGCATGGCGTGAATAGATCATTACTGGGCCTTCCTGTGGGGAGGCGGCCACATCGAGGATCAGGAATCAGACACACGTGGGTCATTGCTTGCTTCTTCCATGGACCATGCATGACCCTGAGGCTTGGGTGGGCTCGTCTGTAAAGTCAGATACTAGCTGTCCCCAGGGCATAGAGTGTAGGAAGAGCTGGAAGAATCAAGATGGTGATGTGTTGAGCACATGAGAACCATGCTTACCGTTATGGTTGGAAGACGACTCCAGAGCCGTTGTGTCTGGGGTGGGGTTGGGGGGTGAGAACTCTTGTAACTGCAGGTAGAAGTCACATGTGACAGAGAAAGCATGAAATCTCCATGGGCACTCGATTCCACTAGTTGTCTAGCTTTTTCCTATACAGTTCCAACACCTCGTATATTTCTTCCCCATAAAAAACTAGAATAGATGATTTAAGTTAATATTCTTTTTTAAAAAAGATTTTATTTACTTATTTTTTTGTCAGAGAGAGAAAACGTGAGTGGGGGAGGGGCAGACAGAGAAGCAGGCTTCATGCTGAGCAGAGAGCCTGATGCGGGGCTTGACCCCAGGACCCTGAGATCATGACCTGAGCCGAAGGGGGACCCTTAATGACTCAACCACCCAGGGGCCCCTGAATTAATATTTTTGACTTGAATTGAAGTGGGTAGACCCATATCTGATTCCTGGTCCTGAGGCTCCATAGTTCCATGGCTTTGCCAAGACATTTTCAAATCTGCAAAATCAGGGTTTGCCTCGTATGATGCAGGTCCGGACTCCAATGTGGAGTCCAATGCGGATGGGGCAATGACCTCACCCTCATCATGGACAAATTCTGCAAACATGGGGCTTCTTGACTATCAGCCATGGAAACAGTCTCCAGAGTGGCAGTAGAAATTAACTGGGAGGTATAAACAACTCACAGGTGGATGAGAAGTCTAGGGCTCAGGTAGGGTTCCCCCCCTTCTATAGGAAACCTATCTGTGCAATGCCACAGGCAGGGGTGTGGCAGGGAACAGCCCCACAGTGATCAGACTTATCCCTGCCCCCAGCATGAATTCCAAGTGCTCTGTGAGCCTCCTGCTTTGGAGGCATCCAACTGACAGAGGTTCACTTCCAGGGATTGGAGGGTGGGGGTGGGTGCATGGGGAGCTCACATCTTCCTTTAGGTTTCTGGGGTTCACACCATTTCAGGGTTCACAAGCAAAGGGTGACAGGTCACATACTGACAGCCACAGGAAACAAAATCCCTATTCCCATCATCCCAGGGAAAAAGAAGACAAAAAGGCAAGGAACATTTTTAATTAAGTCATGATAAGTTATAAAAAGAGCATAGCCTAATTAATGGTCTTTATATGCCTGGAGACAAGATGTGTAAATACAAGGACCTGGTTGGAAGAGAAGCTGAACTAAGAGGCTGAGAAATAGGAACTTGTAGGCTCTCCTGCTCTGTTTGGGGTGGGGACGTGGTGGGGTGGGGGTCTTAGCCCTAGAGCCCAGCTGGCGGGTTCCTCCAGGAGAAGAGCTCGGAGACACAGGTCGGAAAACCATTCAAACCATCCCCTCTTAGTGTGTCCAAGCCATAAGCACAAGGTCAGGGTCAGACCTTGTTCACTAGGAGGCGAGGCTGGTGGACAAACTGGGGAGCTGCGAGGCCCTTGTCTTGTACTTGTCATAACTTTGCTGAGCTGAATTTCCTTGGATGCACTTAATTAAAGAGGTTTCCTGCATCTGCCTGAACCAGATGCAGAATAATTAGAACTACCAGCAGTAACACCAGAGCAACTGGCATCATTTGTATTGGAAAACATATGACAGAGAAGAAATGATATGTTTATTCTCTAACCTGCATCCCACATGTCACAAACTAGCTTAAAATAAAAATCGGAGCTCTGTATCAGGCAAATTTAGTAAATACTCACTATTTGAATCACAAGCCTATCCTCTGGTCCCACCTTCAGTCCCACTCACCTCCCCACCTTGACATACACCCACATCACACAGCACACACCTACACCCACCCACACACACACTCAGACACACACACACACACACACACACACACACCCTTCATCCCCTCCTTGACTGAACACCCCAGACACACTAACTGAGTGAACTGCTTTGACCTTTCTGGAACTGACCCCCCGGTCCCTTGTGATTACATTGTCATCTGCATTTGCTCTTGTCAGTGTCCACCTCCTCAGGAGAAAGCAGGTCTGTGGGACAACAGGGCATGTAGTGTCCAGGCCCCCATGCACTCAGGTTTCCCCATACTTCCTGGTGCATTGGAGATGTTGTAGGGATCTGTGCAAGGCATTAGTGAACAGGAGCACATGTGCCTACTTGGGCGGACATGGTTGCTTCCTGAGCTGGCTTCTCTGAGAAGGAAGCAGGAGTCATTTCTCTTGAGGTGACACAGCTTAACATAGCGATAAGCTTCTTGGGTCCAAGCCAATGACACCAGCCTCTCTGCTGCCCAGTCTGCCTTTGCCTTCCTAGTATGACCAGATAGATAGCTTTTCCCTGGAAAATCTTTTTAGGCAACTCCTGATATTAAAATAACAATAATAATAATAATAATAATAATAATAAATAAAGCACAACAACAGCTGTCATCAGGGCCAAGGATTCTCTCTCTTTCTTTCTGTCTCTCTTAAGATGATGTAGTGACTTATAGCAGCTAACCAGCTTGATGGAAAAATCTAGAAAGAGGCAGGTGACAAGGGCAGCTAACCTCAATTCCCACCTCCCACTGGACCCATTTATCCCAAGGCAGGTAGAACGTCACACAGCAGATGACCACAGGAACCAATGGAAGGTGAGGGACCAAGGGAGAGTGATGTCAGCCAGAAAAACAACAAGGTGGTCAACTCCTTAGCCTGAAATATGCCTCCAAAATGAGAGGTTGGCATCACTGAGAGACGGACAACTCCTACTGAGTTCCCATCACATCTGACAAATTCACTGCCAAGTCGGGCTTGTATATAACTCCATCTACTAAAGAAAAATATTCAAACTTTCCCTCTAGAGATTTTTCTCTAAACATATTATGGTGTGTTTGTAGCAGAACAGTGGTTAGGAGACAGAGACAGTTTAAACTTCACTAGACATATTTGTGCTCCTTCACACTGTCAAAGAGAAAGGTCACTGCAATGCTGGTCTTCCCTAGTACAGCGTTTTCTTAGGGTGTGTGGATCAGAAAGGCTGAACCACATGTTCTTCACTTTGTAAGACATGGTATCCCATGAATCATGACTTTTTAAAAAATAACAGTGAATGTGATTTACATGAAATTAATGAGAAATGCCTTATGCTTCATAACATCAAGGAAAATGTTTCCTCTTACAACTTCAAATGGTTGTGTTTTAAAGACTATTAGCACAAAGTTTAGAGATGACTCATGTGGTTATATAATATTTAGTTTAAAATTCTTTTCAAAATGTTGGGTGCTTAACTGGATAAAGTTATATCAGCTAAAAGCTATCTGCAACCATTGGATGAGTTTCAACACTTATAAATTCTGAAATAGAGATTATAGAACTAATTAAATCAGAAATTCATTCCCCAGATACCACCAGAAAGCTGAATGTAATTTATATCCACTTTTAGACATGTCATATATAATATCTCATGAGTTAGCTCCTAAACATTATTTGCATAAAATTTCATGACTATCTAGCTACTTAACATGCTCTATATTGGTACATTGGAAAACTAATTCTCTCTCTATACACTGTTGGAAGCAAAATATATTTGACTACTTTTAATTAATATTTCATAAATATGAAGAAAGCTGCTGTGCTGGGCTTTCTTGGTGAAATTGCACTCTTACATGATACATATCGATGGAAGACTCATTGCTTCTCAGATTAAATCAGAACAAATTACACCTTAAATCAAAATTAATACAACTGCTATTTGTCTTTGCAGAGTGAATGCAGTGCAAATCAGCAAAACTTTAGAATTGTTTTTAAAGACCACTATAGAACAATCTATAGTCATAATGGATTTGGATAGATCTGCGGCAAGTGACATTTTTTATTTCATAATTGTATTTTAAGAGTGTTTGAAGATATAACTATAAATAGAATGTAAGACTAAGAAAGACAGGAAGGCAGGAAAAGGAATAAACAAAAAAAAGGAAAATGAGAAAAAAGAAGTCAGCTTTGTGAAGTCTTTCATTACAGTGAAAAATCGTCTCATTTACTCTCTGTCATTATTCAGCGCAGACACAGGGAACCATTCAGTTTGGCATTCTATGTATCCTAACCCTGGCCAGTGTTCCTGTGTGTGCACTCATGAGGTTGTTAGAGTTTACCAGTTGCCATGTCTTCCACGAGAAGCCAGAAGCTGTATCCACATGACTCAGGGGCAGGGGGATGGAGATCTTCTTTTGCATATTACAGATTTACCAAATGCCATTTTTGGTGTCCAATAACCACTTCTCGTATCCAATAAAGAAACTCTCTCCACTGTATTTACAACACAATAAAATGTATTTGCCCTTATGGCAGTGACCAAAATAAGAGCAGATGGGCAGAATGTGCCTTCTGATACAGCGTACTGTGGAGGACACATGGCTTTTGCTGTTACTTCCAAAATCCATAACATTTTGACACTCATGAGAGACCATCTGACCATCGCCCAATGAGACACTCTGCAGAATGGCCTGTGATCTTTGCAAATGTCAAGGTCAAGAACGGCAAAAGAAGGCAGAGGAGCTCTTCTGAATCAAAGAGGAGCAAACAAATAATGACAATTTGTGATCATGCGTCAGGTGCTGGACAGGAAACTTAAATACTTATGAAGGACACTGTTGGTACAATTGCCAATGTCTGCAGGACAGTGCATTAGTTAATAGTATCGTATCAAGTTAAATACTCTGATTTTGTTAATGATACAGTGTTGGGCGAGAGAATGTCTATGCTCCTTAGAAACATGCAATGAAGAATGTAAGGGAAGTGGGGAAAAAGCAGCATTAGAATCCAGAAAACAAAGACTAGCAATAACAATATGGGGAGAGAGTAATTTTTTGTCTTGCTCTCAAAACTCTTCCCTAAGTTTGAAATTAAATTACAATGAAAATTAACCAGAACACTGTGACTGAATTGTCTTTACCCAATGGGGCTTTCAGGCCACTTGTCAAGGCCACATATGCCAGACCCTGGAAAGCCAAGGACACACTGTGTGAGCTCGAAACAGACACAGAGAGCAGCTGTGGGAGCACCTGCCCAGCCCAGTGCTCACCCAGGGCATTGAGAGGAACAGAGCACACCTGACCCCAGCAGTTTCTTTTGAGGGACAACCGTGCAGGCGGCCAGTGTACCTGTGTTAGCTGCTTTGAACTAATTCACACTGGGACACGAGTGATGACTCTGATTTTAGGTGCTACACTATTGTGCCTTGACGAGACACTTGTTATCACCATCCCAAAACCAAGTTCATCCTCCCACGTGCCTTACTGACTTTTACTCTTAGATATCAGTTTTAAGGACCAGAACGAGTTTTGACATGTTCAAAGCACCAAAGAGAATCCGTTTTCTGATTCACAGCAGGTTAGCACTTCTTCACACAAATTTAAGTTTACATCTATACCAGAGTCGTACGGTGTCATTTCAAAGATCAAAGGCAATATTGTAATAGACAGTTGTCTGAAGCGATACTTTGTTAAAAAAAAAAAAAGAGGTAAATCATGACTGTCATGTAAATAAAAAGATAAACATGTGTTCAAGATGTTTTATCCCACAAGGGAACGTAACAAGTAGTTAAACGGAGAATTCAGCACACACAGCCACATTTACAGGTATCAGTGTTAGGTCTGTTATTAAACGAAATGAGACTCAGACAAAGTGAAAGTTATTTAAAGTTTTATTTTATGGTAAATATTAGAAGTTAAACTGATTGGTCAGGGGAATGAGACTGAGACAAGGTGAAAGTTATGCAAAGCTCTATTCTATGCTAAGCATTAGAAGTCAGACTGACCAGCCAGGGCCGCCTCCGAAGAGGGTGACCCCTCCCCATCTTACAGACTACCTTTTATAGAGCAAAAGTATGGCCACACATAGGTGGCCAATGAGATTGTAGTCATGTTAGGTCACACACAGGTGGCCAATTGAATTACATTTTACCCTATCGTAGCTGTTTGAACTAACCCATTACTCTGGTCAGAACTGGTGTTTAAGGCTGGTGCCCAAACAGCGGGGTTTACATTCTTTGGTGGTTAGGGAAAAAATATGTGTATTTCTTATTGATTGGATGTCTCCACCTGGCCCGACTCATCCTTGTATTCTGGGCTCTGTTATAAGGAACTGGCCAACCTGGCCTTGTACTCTGGGCTCTGTTGTTAGGAACTAGCTGACCATATTTTACTGGTTTCCCAGACTTGCTTCTAAGTAAGTTTCTCTGGGGGGATGGGGGAAGGGTCAGTTTAAGTTTTACTGCACAAACAACAAAATGGCTTTAAACCAAGATGGAGTCGCTCTGGCTAAATAGGTCCTTACAATCAGGAATGATAAAATAAATGTATGAAATAGGCAAAGCTCAGTGTCTGTATGACAATTCCCAATTGTATTTCTAGGGAGACATTTGCATTTCTGAGGATAGAAAGACTTGCATTGCTATAAAAATGCTACAACTTGCAGCATTATAAAGTAGTTCATTCAGAGAGGTAACCGGAAATGTGTTAGAGATGACACTCAATAATATTTATTACCCACTTGAAAGTCTTTCTCCACATTTTCTGACAGTTGCTCTTGGGATGTACCGGCATTCTGGAGTAATTATTCCATGAACCATCCATCGATCAGTGCTTGGCATCATCATTTAGCCATCAAGGCTCAAAAGAAGTAAAAACAATTTTTGGAATCGAAGCACCTTACTCTGGAAATATATTAACTTCAAGAGGCGAAGATGGTGTTCTAATGTTTAGATGGTTTTCTGATGTTTATCTATTTATTTTTATTTATAGCATCTTTAAGGGTTGAACTGGTTTATGGCCCAAGACACTGGAAAATTTTCATTTCACTTTGGTTCAGTGAAATGAAATCCTACAGTACATTTTGGTTCACGGCTTAACTACATCAAGGTAAAATGGTAAAATTAAATAATAGAGACAAGTATTTTAGTAAGATCTTATCCGTTTCTCTGGGTAGGAGTTGGAGCCCTGGTGCTTGGAGCTCAGCTCATTCCTGTTACTTGTAGGGGTCTGTCACTGTGGTTGAATCTCTTCCCGGGCCACAGCTCATCTTCCCCTTCTGTAAGATGGGCATGGGGGAAGGACTACTTCACAAAGGGGCTATGAGCACTGACATAGTCTATATGCAAGGGTGGCCACAGGTCCAAGTTAATATTATTGAGTGACACAGGAAGCAGGCAGAACCTTGGACAGCCTGACTTCCAGCTCCCCTCTGCACCCATGGGTGAGGTGCCCCTTGGCAAACAGTCCTCCTCATTTGGCAGACCAGGCGATGTGGCTGCTCTGGCCTGAGTAGCAGGTTCCAACTCACTGACAGGCTGCAGGATCAGTCTCCTGTGGGATCTGGGGTGCCCCACCCTCTTGTCACCATAAAGCTGCCTCCAGGGGGCACCTGGGTGGCTCAGTGGGTTAAGCCGCTGCCCTCGGCTCAGGTCATGATCTCAGGGTCCTGGGATCAAGTCCCGCATCAGACTCTCTGCTCAGCGGGGAGCCTGCTTCCCTTCTTCTCTCTCTGTCTGCCTCTCTGCCTACTTGTAATCTCTCTCTGTCAAATAAATAAATAAAATCTTAAAAAAAAAAAAAAAGCTGCCTCCAGGAACCTGCTGGCTCTCTTGGGTTCCAAGGGCATGCCCCGTGTGTGCCCTTCCCAGTATGTGCACTGACCTCCCCTGCCCAACCTGTGGGAGCTGAATGCTGCCCATCATGTCTGTCCAGGCCGTGTGTGTGGCCATCCCTGCCACCCTACGATGGGAATACCTCCCTCACCAAGGGGGTGAAGAGGAGATGATTACAACAGCACGGTATACGACAGGTGCTCAACAAATGATCATTTTTATTGTATCCAGAAATGTCCTCAGCCCCGGTGCTGTGCAATGTAGATTTTAGCCTAGCATGTAGCTCACTAACAGTAAATAAATCCACTTTGAAACAACACTGGGATGGCATTTTAATATTTTAATTTTTGGTCCAGCTGACTGCCACAAAATGCTCTGAGTTCTCTGAGATGCAGGAAGTCTGGATTTCTCAGGCCCCTGTGTGATATTTAAATTTTGATGGCAAACTTAAAAATGAACAGAATCCCCTATGGGCAAACAGAGCACTCTTGGGGCTTCTAAGGCCTAGAAATTTTCTGTTCTTGAAGTAAAACCTCAGATGCTCGGGTGCTGTAGGGCAAATACCAATTATTTTAAAATGTGGTTTTTTTTTTTAACTGTCCCAGGTGGGAAGGAGGGTAAAAGAATGTTCTTCTTCTCTTTTGTGAGGACGTTTCCTTTAGGAACCTTGTAATTATCAGTCCTTGCTCTTTTCTTTTCAGATGAGTGGAAATCCTTGTACAGCCTGCACAAGCTTCTGACCACTTTACAACCCAAGACACTCTTCTTGGGGACCCAGGAGCTGTCTCTAAAATGTAATCATCGAGAAAGGTGAGGTCCCACCTCCCAGTCTCAGTGGGAGGGTAGGAGACTAACCCAATTGCTTGGCCTAAAGTCTACGAATGATCTCTTATTGTTAAGAAATGAGAAGTTTCTTTTTCCCCTGGATAAAGGCAACTAGCAAACACAGGTGGCTCCCGAGGGCCAGGAGTGCTGAAGATGAGCTGAGTGTAACAAATGGCACTTTCCAGTCCTTGTCCTTGAGAGCAGCTTGTCGCTTACCCTGAGATCATGCACATCCTGGCTTGGCTGCACGGAAAGGTGAGATTTCCTTCTGTCTCTGTAATCCCCAACCCTGACCCTGACCCTGACCCCGACCCTGACCCTGATCCTAACCCTAACCCTGACCCTGACCCTGACCCTAACACTAACCCTGACCCTGACCAGCCTGTGACGTGCAGCTCAGCACTTCCTCAGCAGTACGGATGCTATCTCTGTCTTCTGCTTTGTGAAAGATTTTCTCTGCCAGCCTCTTAAAGTTTTGTGTCTAATTACTTCTCCCACAGTGCCTCTTTCCCACCTGATTTGCAACGGCTGGGCAGGCAGGGTTTACCAAGGGAGCCAAGACCCTTTCGGTGGCCTCCGTGGCTTGACGGTTCACTTTGCTTAGCAACGGCTGCCAAATAAAGCATGTCTCTGTGGTGGGTACCTCTGTACCTTTCACACTGCTTGTTCCCTTTTTTGGTGTTGGGTCTCTGAGCTGTTTCCTGAGCCCGATGTGACTGTGGACAGAGCAGCCAGGAGATGATCGGGTGCTCACACATGCTGTCCCAGACAGAAACTATCCTGCAGGGCATGCAGAACCTCTCTTCCTCGCTTCCAACTCCCCTCCTCCAACAGGCTCCACAGTCCCTTCTGCTAATCATGGGGCCTCTCCAGCTCTCTCCTCTTTGTCTCTCGTCCTTGCTGCTGACTTTTAATTTCCCAAGTTTCAAGATCCTTCCCTCTCTGGATGGCTAACAACTCTCCTTTTAAATATGTCCGCACAGATCATAAATGGGTTCCAGCTAAGGGGTGACTTTGCACAACTGCGTGTCCTAACAGTGATCTGTCCTCCAAAATGGGGAGACCAGCAGCTTTAGGGGGGTGCCTCATGTTCTCCCCTACCTCTTCTTCTGGGTAAAACCTTCAGCCTTCCTTCCTTCCCCTCCTCCTCCTCTGATCATCCTTTTTATATCAAGGATCACATTCACAGACATTATTTTCTTATTTTTCCCATTCAACCCCAACAATAAATGTTTACTTTATTGAGGCCAGATAAAGCCTCATCCTTCCATATCTCCTAGATTCCAAAACACCATCAAATAGAAAGTACAACATAGAATAAATAAGTTTTATTTATAAGTAAAAATTGGAAAATAGACATCATTACTTTGAAATGCAAGTATTGTTTGAAAGAGGCATCCTGTTTGGGAAACTGACTTAGGGATACGTACTTTATCATCATGAAAATACGTTCCCTTCTTCTACCCACTAACTGGTAGACAGCAGCCCGCCACCTTGGCTCTATTCTCTCTCCACCACTTGCAATGCAGAGAAGAGGTTATAAAAGGATTTTTAAATTTGGAATCTTAGAAACCAGGAAAAGGAGATCATAGTCCTGTATTGCAAGGGGGAGGAAAACCATACTTTCCTGGCCCCACCATCACAAAACTTGTCCACCATGGGGTCCCCCCGTCGCTCCCTGGGGTCTGGTCATCTGATGGGGGACAACTCCTCACTCCATGTTGCTTGCTGCTGACCAGGCAGGGCAGCTCAGTGACTTCGCGTGGGGCAGATCCAGGCTGCATGCTCGCCTGCAGCACAGACAAGCTGGGGTGCGGCCTGAGGGCTTCCTCCCATCCAGAGGTGGAACTGCAATTTTCTTCCTCGATTTTTAAGTTAATTAGAAGCACTGTATTTTCAGAAAAGTGCTTAAAAAAAAAGGTCAAAGATCAGAGTGCTGGCCTTTTTTTTTTTTTTTTTTTTTTTTAATACAAATGGGCCTCACTGACGCTGGTTCCGGGGCTTCCATAGGACCATTCTGTGTTCTTCCTTTGGGTTAGACTCATACCTACTCATGCCGTTGTCTCCTGTGGGGCACACCAAGGCCCTTGAGCAAAGGCTTTTGGATGTTCTATAATTTAAATTCCACCAGCCCTGTGGAGTGGTGTCAAGGGGGGTGTCGAGGGGGGTGTCGAGGGGGGCAGTTGTGCTCGGGAGTGGCTGTGCTTTGTCTCTGCCCCAGCCCCTAAGTGTCCTCTTGGCCACTTCCCATCACTAGCCTCCATTCTCCATCCTATTCTCTTTCAGTGTTCTCTTCTGCTCCTTTCCAGGTTTCCTCCCTTCAAAGTGCTCTCTGCCAGAGAGAAGGCACCATTCCTCTTTCGCGCAGTAATCCTAGCTTCATTCAAAATTCCTATGTGCATTCATCCATCTTTCTACCAAAGAAGCAAGATCCCCTTCATGGCTCTTGCCGCTTCCCTTTGATAAATTACCTGGCCACCTCTAAAGCTTTGTGTGGGTTTTGGTGAATCGACCGGGCAGAGACTGCGCCATACCCATGCTGCTCTTTAAAATGAGCATCATTTGTTGTAAGAAGTCATTAATTACGATGATGGAGCCCACATCAGTGTTGTCTTCTAGCTTTGTAGGTTCTCCATGGAGGAAAGCGGAAAAGCCACCATGAAGAAAGGACCAGTATTGAGACTCTCACTCTGATGAGAAGAAAAAATGGGCTTTACAGTGGGGGAGGGTCCAAAACTGCTTGCTTGGCCGTTGCTCAGCGGATCTCAGAACCACGTCAGATATGCTAGAAGCCAATGGTCTGGACCATGAGAGGATTCCCAGAAGTCAAGTCTGTACCTTTTTTAGAGTCATGATGGAAAGTTTCACCTGGTGCTTTGGAACATAATGGTTATTGGTAAATAGTGGGTATTATTACAGCAGTGATAATTAACCAACATAACAATGCAGATTATTGACCAACTCATGAACTTCTGCACAATATGATCCCCCATTACAGCAGAAGGACAAATGGAAATAATTGCACAATGTCAACATGCCAAGTTTACAAACCTTGAACTTTTACCTATAATTCTTAAAATAGGCATTCAGGAGTCTGGGATTCTGAAAGTCAGCCCATTGATCTGAGAGGAAGAAATCAGTCAGGTGAGTAACAACTACCTACAGTGTAAAGTTTTCCTAGCATCTTCATTTTCTGCATGAATGCATATTTTCTATTATTTTCTCCAGTCTCCATCTCTGACAAAGCCCTGAAAACTGCATTTAACATTTCTCATTTCTAAAGCTGACTTCACTTAATTCTTAACAAAGATGGTCTTTTCTCACATTGACTCTCCCTGGGGAAATCAATATTGACTGAGGTGGGCAGCCCCCAGAATAGACCCTGATGATTCAGCAGCCAGGTATTACTGCCCCATGTCAGCCCCTGGCCTTTGGACATTCCCTGGGGTGGGGCGCTGCCAACAGTCCATTGCCTCCACTTCCGGGGACTTGGGCTATCTCCAGCTCCCCAGCTTCTGGGATCTCTCATAACACAGATTTAGGTGTCCTCAGCTTTCCATCTCCCAGCCTGGGCTTGGTTTCTTTGGGTTTGTTGCTCACTTGCAAAATTATTTTGCTGTTATCTTCTCTATTTTACTACAGTCCTCTGGGTACATGTCTTTCATAAATCCATTTACTGTTCTTTAAAAAAAGATAATAAGAGAGTAGAGATAAATATTACAATCCTTTGAATTGAATTGGAAGCCCTTGATACTCCTCCCCCACCCCACCCCTCATCTCCATGATGTATATACTGAAGATTTTGGACACACACCTACTAGAAATCCAAATGCGACACTATACCCCAAGTCTCTGTTGGGAAAGCAAAAGGTCAAAATAATGTATTTCTAGATTTTTCATTGAATTTTACCGCATTCTTTATGTCTACATTATCTGCTGAATTTTACATTCAAAAGATGCTACTTCTGACCTTATCCATGTTTTTAGTGTCTTGGATTTTTCTTTTTTTCAGCTAAGTTCTTTTAAGATGAGATAATCTCTTGAGTTTGTGGTTCAGGTGAAATGCAAACTTTACTGCTTTCCCACAAGATTTCCATTTTCCAAATTTACTTCCAATTTTAAGGAAAAAAATCCTGTGAGTTTCATAGCTTATTAAAAAATAATCCAACTAAATAGAATAAGTCCTTGCTTATCTTATTTAAATGCATCAAGCATCAAAGTCTCTCAAAATTGTGCATAGTTGTTGGAAATTCTCACATATATTTTATTTTGGTACTAATTATAGCATTTTATAAATATGATCCAAGTTCATGGGGAGTGGGAAATGCCTGAATAACATGGGTATAATTAAGGAAAATGGCGCTTACTCTGCACTTCTTCCAAAAAATCAGAGCCCCAGCAAAGGTTCCAACAAGACACACCATGTCTCTATGGGAACAACATCTAATTTCTCTACAAACCAATGAGTGGCCCACCATTTTCCAAGTCCAGTGCCATATTTGTAGCCCATAATTTTATGGTTATTTGAACATGTTCACATTCTCAGTTACTCTCTCCTCCATGGTGTTTAGAGATCCCTCTCCCTGGCTCTTCTCTTTCCCCTGAATCATGAGGTCAATGTCCCAGATGACATAAACCAAATAAAGTTAAGATATAATTATAAAACCAGATTTGATATTTACATTTTTAAAATGTGTTTTTAATTTTAAATGTAATTTCTGTCTTTTTATTTTTCTCTGGATTAAGAGCTGACTTATCATTTTCTTAGATGCAATAGATATGTTGAACTGATTTTGCCTCTACATTTATTAATTGTTTATATCTACTTAATTCCAAAAGATATCTATGGTGGTTTTACAATAAAAGGCACAAATATAACAAAGCCAAGTAAAAATGATTAAAGTAAAAAAAAAATAAATAAAAAAATAAGTGATTGAATAAAAGCCTATTAGTAAAAAAGGAGAGGTATAAGTATAATGGATACCTTAAGAAAGGAGAGAAAATGGAATCATATTAAATGTTTAAGCCATACCATGCAGAAAATGAGTGGAAAACAAACCAGGGACAAAGAAGGACAACAAGTAGAAAATAGTAGCACATATAATAGATAGTAATCCAACTGTATCAATAATTAAGAGGCACAGACCACCAGTAGATCAAAAAACAAATCCCAATTATATGTTGTCTAGAATAAACCCACCTTAAATATAAAGACACATATAGATTAAAAGTAGAAAGGTGAAGATAGATATACCATGCTAACCTTAATTTTTAAAAAAGCATAAGTGGCTGTATTGGTTTCAGACAGAGCACTTCAGGACAATGAAAGGTTACTGGGGATAAAGAAAAGCACTGGGGCACTTGGCTGGCTCAGTCAGGAAAACAGGTGACTCTCAATCTCAGGGTCATGAGTTCAAACCCCACACTGGGTGTAGAGATTATAAATGTAAAACAAATAAAGAAAAGTATTACATAATGATAAAGTATGTTTTAGAGCATTTAAACATAGGAGACAAGAACTGATAGAACCATAAGAAGAATAAGATAAATCAGTGGACTTATTACAGCTGGAGACACCAACCCTTGTCAGTTAGAAATGGGTGTGTCAGCAGGCAGAGAAGCAGTAAGAACAAGGTTGAACTCAGCAGCATCTTCCACCAACCACACATAATGGACACCTATAGACCACTTCATCCAACACCAGCAGAGCACCCATCACTGTCAAGCTCCCTTGGAGCAGTCACCCAAATAGACTACATCATGGTCCATAAAACAGACCTTAATAGATTAAAAAAAGGGTGGGGGGAATTATACAATGTCTGTTCTCAGACCATACTGAAATTAGAGTAGAAACCAATAGATGGAAAATCTCAAAATACCTGAAGATTCAACAACACACTTCTAAATACCACATGGGTCAAGGAGACATCTCGAGAGAAATTTTTTAAAAATTTCAATGAAGTAAAAATGAAACCATAACTTATCAAAGTCTTCAAGGTACAGCCAAAGCTGTGCTTCAAAGGAGATGTATAGCATTCACTGAGTGCGCCAGAAAAGAAGAAATATCTAAGATCTAAGAACCTCCACCTCCATAGATCTATATTTAGACCTAATATCTAAAAATCAATGATCTACGTTTTCACCTGAATCAACTAGAAAAAGAAGAGTACATTAAATACAAAGTAAGGAGGAGTAAAGGAACAATAAAAATTAGAGCAGAAATCAGTGAAATTGAAAGTAAGAAATCAACAGAGAAAATCAACAAAACCAAAAGCTGATTCTTTGAAAAGATCAATAAAACACACAAGCCTCCAGCCAGGCTAAGAAGTCATACAGTCAAAATTCTAAAAAGAAGACTTTCATGAGTGTCTATAAATTCAGAATCTCCACCATTAACTCTATCAAAATATTATAAATACTAAGAATTATATGTTTTCATTCCATTTTACTTTATTTTAATAAATGATGGCTTATTATTGGGGAAAATAAAGAACAAAAACATTTTACCAGAAGCTTAGATTAGATTGTAAATAGTACATGTAAGAATAAGCTATGGTTTGGAAATTTCTTCTAAAAGAAAAAATCTCATTGGATACTATCTCTCTTTCTCTGGTACAGAGTCATAAACATCTTATTTATTTATTTATTTATTTATTTTAGAAACAAAGTTTTTGGTGTTTCCTCAGTGACATCAAATTGCGTTCACTTTTCTCCTGATTGTTTAACTTCATGTGAATAAACCTGTTGTGTTATAATCATTTATCTTACATTCTGTGTTCCATTTTCCAATGAGCTAATTTTTAAGGTTATGAACCTCCAATTTTATGAAGGAAAAGTGATTTTAGAAGTCATGGTATTTTACAGCATGATAGGATGGTATTATAGCATGGTATTATTCATCATGCATTAGAAACTGGATTTAATCACAGCTAAATTTTCACCTAGAAAATAATTAGTACTTTGTGAATGTTCCCTTAAACTATACCTCACTAATTTGGGTAGGATTCTTGAATGAGTGATTTATGGTTTGTTCAGTTTGCCAAGGTAAGAATGTTTTACTGTTTTCTTTGTCTCTGAGTGGCAGGGAGGGATTTTAATCACTCTCACACACAAAATATAAAGTTGGTTTTTCTCTTCTTTTGCTTTCTGCATCTCTCCCTCTAGCTTTCATTTCCCTAGGCTTTGCTTCTTTTTACATGAAAATGTTGGAGGCCATGGCATGGTTGGAGTGGAGGATCAAACCAGGTCCTGACTTGTATCTCCTTCAAAGTCTGGACACCTTGACAAGGTTAAGGATGGGAAAGTTGAGTGCACTGAGAGAGGGTCTGTGCTATGTGTCGTGCACTTGCCTACCTGACTTCCCACACACTCTCCCTGCAGTAGGGAACAGTGTGGCCAGAGTCCTGAGCTCTTAGTTAATCCTTGTTGCTCTGTACCTCCCATGATCCATTCACTGGTTGATTGTCTTGCTAATGGCTTTAGCCAAAACTACATGAGGTTTGCTTGTAGTTCATGTAAACTTGTTATAGGAACTTGGGGTCATCTGACTAGGTACTGATGTAATGCTCCTCCTATTCTGGTTTGCCTTATAAGTGCTTGTAAGACGTGGAATAAATTTGGCACTGTTGGACATCATCTTCAGTGTCCCTTCTGCCTCCCATCTCTTTGTCTCAACTTTTTTTCATTATCCTCTCAGCCCCCACGGTTACCTTGGTCGATTCGTCGCGCTAGCCACGACATGAAAACATATGGTTTCAGATGTTGATATTTTCCTGATCTTCTTCATTATATCTTGATTTAGCTTCTGAGCCCTGGGAGTTTTGAGTACCCTGCATATCTGTTAAATTCCTTATAGTGACTAATATGTAATCTGCCTTGATAAGCAACTTTTGGGATTGATTTTTTAAGTTAAGAAATTCAACCAAATGGTTATGTTTGTCTTCTGGATCACCAGTAAATCCCATGATGCTTTAAGTACAGGGACAGAAGAATCAAACAGGGCTTTACCCGCAGACTCCTGAGTGTTGTCCCTTAGGGAATGTCACTTTGTCACTTTGCAGCTGGAGCAGAGGCTGTGGAATCTTTCTGGAGTTGGCTGGTGTTTAGATTCCACAGAAGAGAAACCTTAGGTGAGCCTCTTGCAGGTCTGTCATCTCTAAAAGAATGGGCTCATCTTTTCCTGCTGGATGATGGAGGTCAGGGTCCCCTTGAGGCTGGCTTGCAAATTGTCTAAGAAAAAGGTCCCTCCAACTACCCTGGTCAAGCCCAGGGAGTAGGGCTCAATGCAGAGCCTGGTGTGCTCCCCTGAGGCTCTGTCTGCTCTGACTCCCTGAGGCTGTCTCATAGCGTGGCCATACTGCTCAAGGCTTTCCCAGAGGTCTCTGCTAGCTTTCCTGGATCCTCCTCACTGAGCTTGGGCTTGGCTTTCCCTAGTTCATCACTGAGCCAAACAGGAACTAAGGGCCTTGGTCTGCATTATCTGTAAGCTCTCAGTTTCCTCCAATGTTCTAAAACTTAGATGAGAAGTCTGCTTATGTCTTGTCACCTCTGTGTAGAGTTGTCATTCATGCGAGGGGCCTCTCTAATAACCATTTGGCTGTTCCCTGTCAGCACACAGCCCTCAGTAGCTGTTAAGTAGGAGATGGCTTGTGCACATGCCTCAGCGAAGCCCATTCATCCTATGGGAAGAGGCATTAGGAACAGGAGGAATTTGGTTAAGTGGATGAAAGATGGACTCTATTATGCTTCCATCTGTGTCACAGACCTCGCTGTAATTCTTCTGTGCTCATCTATTGATTTGTAGACATTAATACTGTTTGACAACTGCCTAGCATCTGAAATAAATCAGAAATAAATCACCTCATTTTTTTACCTAAATGTTGCTGTAAACATATTCACACATTCAACATGCATTTAAAAGGTGACCATTTTCACTAAACATCTTCTTGAAAAACATGATTGATGATTGTAAATATAAAATAATTCTTGTGGCTTCAATAAACTCTCTCAGTGGAGGTGTCTGATGACTTATTCCCCACAGCAGGTCCCACAACCATGCAGGGATGCAGGGGAAAGACGAAGTGGCAAAGAACAGTGTTGACCCACAGCAATCCGGGTTACCACAGGCACCTCTTTCCAAGCTACACAATTACCCAGATATTCGCAGCTTAGATGAAACTAGCAGAAAGGATTCCCTGGGGGGTCATGGGTGGCTCAGTAAACTGAGTGTCTGCCTTAAACTCAGATCATGATGCCAGGATCCTGGGATTAAATCCTGCATTGAGCTCCCTGCTCTGCAAGAAGCCTACTTCTCCATCTCCCACTCCTCCTTCTTGTGTTCCCTCTCTCTCTCTCTATCTCTCTGTGTCAAATAAATAAATAAAAATCTTAAAAAAGAAGAAAGAAAGAAAGAAAGAAAGAAAGAGAAGAAAAGAAAAGAAAAGAAAGGATTTGCCAAAGAGCAGTCACCTCACTTTGGAAGAAGTAGTTTCCATGAGGGACCCTCTTTAAAAGCTTCTCTAGTTCAAGAGACAAACTAGATAAAATGTGTCCAACTTTGACACAGACCCAGGTCACACAAATCTAGTTTTGCCAGAAAAAAGCTGCCAAAGAACAAAAACCTCTAGAGAACAAAGCCTGTAAAACTGGTTTCCACAGAGCCCAGCCCCTCAATAGGGGACAGGATGACTCAGCCCTAGCAAGATTGATGGGAAAACAATGAAGCAAGTCCCTCCCCAGAACGCAAGCCCAAAGACCCAGAGGATAACCACCACAGGGTCCCCATAAAACTGTAAAACCCCAACATCAGGGGAAATCAATATATTAAGCTTCCAGTATTGCCCCCAAACCTGTATATTTCATAGATACAACTTTTTTTTTTTATTTGTTTTCACGGAGGCACCTGAGTGGCTCAGTAGGTTATGCCTCTGCCTTCAGCTCAAGTCATGATCTCAGGGTCCTGGAATTGAACACCGCATCTGACTCTCAGCTCAGTGGGGAACCTGCTTTCCCCTCTCTCTCCCTGCCTCTCTACCTAATTGTGATCTCTGTCTGTTGAATAAATAAAATCTTTAAAAAAAAATTCATTCTCACAATTCTTATTTTATTTTTTTAACCTATTTACCATTAAAACTAGATTTTTAATAAAATATATTACATAATAACTTTTTAATTTGAAATTTTTCATACATAAACTTATGTTTCTTTTTATAGATAAATAGATAGATAGATAGATAAAAACTTCAAGGTAATCCTTTCCCCCTATTTAATAATACCCCTATATATAAAACAGTTTTAATTTCTCTATATCTCTGGAATGTTGAGTCCTTTAACAAGGATAACAAGACACACCCAGGAAGAACTGAAATAACCTTCCTCGCCCACATCAAGAGTTTATAACCATCTTCTCATCTTATTTTTCTATCAGTGTTTCTGTGTATTTTTTTTTTTTTTTTTTTTGTACTATATAAATCTTATTCTTGGGCTTCATTTTGGCTGGGTTTTTCTGTTTTTTTTTTTTTTTTTTTCTTTTACTTTTGTCAGTCTTTTTGCTTGTTCATTTTGTTTATCTTATAAATCTTACTTTTGGAGCTCATTTTGGATGTTTTTTTTTTTTTCTTTTTTCACTCTTTTTCTCTCCCTTTTTACTTTCTTCTTTCTTTTTGGTGGTGACTTCCAATTGCTCTGGAACTTTCTAGGGTGCATCTTGTGTAGATCATGGTTGATACATTCAGCTATATATCCCCTCAAGTACATCTCACCCAAATGACTAGGAGAATGAACACCCAACAGAGGAAAAATTCAGAGACTGTGCTCTCTGCCACAGAACTATTGGATACGTACATAAACAATATGTCGGAAATGGAAATCAGGGTGACAGTTATCCAGGCAATGGCTTGGTTGGAGAAGACCATTAGTGGCAACATAGAATCTCTGAGGACAGAAGTGAGAGCTGATCTGGCAGAACTTAAAAGTGCTATCAATGAGATCCAATCTAATCTAAAGACTCCAACAGCTAGGGTAACTGAGGCAGAAGATCGAATTAGTGATCTAGAAGAAAAACTGATAGGAAAGAAGGATCAGAAGGAGGTCTGGAACAAACAGCTTAGAAGCCACGAATACAGAATTAGGGAAATAAATGATGCCATGAAATGTTCCAATGTTAGAATTATTGGGATCCCTAAAGGGGTGGAGAGAGTGAGAGGACTAGAAGATATAGTTGAATAAACATTGGATGAAAATTTTCCAGATCTGGGGACTGGAACAAGTGTTTATGTCCTTAGAGCCAGAAAAGACACCCCCCAAGATCAACAAGTCTAGAAATACCACCAGGCACATAATTGTGAAATTAATGAGACATAAATTCAGAGAGGATGTCTTAAGGGCAGCTGGGGGGAATAGATTCCTTATGTACAAGGAAGGACCATCAGAATAACATCATACCTGTCCACAGAAACGTGGCAAGCCAGAAAGGGCTGGCAAGACATATTCAGGGCACTAAATGAGAAGAACAGGCAACCAAGAATACTTTATCCAGCAAGGCTGTCATTCAGAATGGATGGAGAGATAAAGAGCTTCCCAGACTGGCAGAGTTCAAAAGATTATGTGATCACCAAGCTGGCACTACAAGAAATATTAAGTGGGGTTCTATAGAAGAAGAATGAACCCAAGAGTGACATAGAACAGAAATTTACAGAGACAATTTATAGAAACAAGGACTTCACAGGCAACATGATGTCAATAAAAACTTGTCTTTCAATAATCACTCTCAATGTGAATGGCCTAAATGTTCCCACAAAAGAACACAGGGTTGCAGACTGGATTAAATGACAGGACCTGTCCATATGCTATCTACAAGAGACACATTTGGAACCTAAAGATACATCCAGACTGAAAGTGAAGGGATGGAGAACCATCTTTTATGGCAATGGGCCTCAAAATAAAGCTGGGGTAGCAATTCTTATATCAGATGAATTAGATTTCAAGCTAAGGACTGTAGACAGAGATACAGAAGGACACTAAATCATTCTTGAAGGGTCTATCCACCAAGAAGATCCAACAATTATAAATATTTATGCACCCAACATGGAAGCAGCCAACTACATAAGCCAACTGTTAATCAAAATAAAGAGTCATATTGATATGAACACATTAATTGTAGGGGGTTTTTAACACACCACTCTCAGTAATAGACAGATCTAAAAAGAAAATCAACAAAGAAACAAGGGCTTTGAATGTCACATTGGACCAGGTGGACTATACAGATATATACAGAACATTCCACCCTAAAACAACAGAATATTCATTCTTCTCAAGTGCACATAGGATTTTCTCCAGAATAGACCACATACTCCATCACAAATCAGGTATCAGCTGATACCAAAAGATTGAGATTATTCCCTGAATATTGTCAGACCACAATGCTTTGAAACTGGAACTCACCACAAGAAAAAGTTTGGGAGGAATTCAAATACTTGGAAGCTAAAGACAATCCTGCTAAAGAATGTTTGGATCAACCAGGAAATCAAAGAACTTAAACAATTCCTGGAAACCAATGAGAATGGAGACACCTTGGTCCAAAACCTATGGGATATAGCAAAGTCGGTCCTAAGGAGGAAATATATAGCCATTCAAGCCTCACTCAAAAAAAAAAAAAATTGAAAAATCCAGAATACACCAACTCTCTTTACACCTTAAAGAACTGGAAAATCAACAGCAAATTAAGCCAACCCTATGCACAAGGAGAGAAATAATAAAGATTATAGGAGAGATCAGTGAGTTAAAACCAGAGATACAGTAGAATATATCAATGAAACTGAAGCTGGTTCGTTGAAAGAATTAATAAAGCCAATAAACCACTGACCAAATTAATCCAAAAGAAAAGAGAGAGAACCCAAATTAATAAAATTAGGAATGAAAGGGGAGAGATAATGACTAACACTAAGGAAATGGAAACAATCATCAGAAATTATTATCAACAGTTATATGCCAATAAGTTAAACAACCTAGAAGAAATGGATGCATTCCTGGAAACTTATAAACTTCCAAGACTGAAACAGGAAGAAATCAACAACCTGAACAGACAAATATCTAGTAACGAGATTGAAGCAGTGATCAAAAACCTCCCAAAAACAAGAGTCTAGGACCTGACAGATTCCATGAGAAATTCTACCAATAGTCAAAGAAGAAATACTATCTATTCTCCCGAAGCTGTTTCAAAAAATAGAAACAGAAGGAAAACTTCCAGACTCTTTCTATGAAGCCAGCATTACCTTGATTCCCAAACCAGGCAAAGACCCCATCAAAAAGGAGAATTTCAGACCAATATCCTGAGGAATATGAATGCCAAGATTCTCAAAAACATCCTAGCTAATAGGATCCAGCAATACATTAAAAAGATTATCCACGATGACTAGGTGGGATTTATCCCTGGGATGCAAGGGTGGTTCAACATTCACAGATCAATCAATCTGACAGAAAAAATCAATAAAAGAAGAGAGAAGAACCACATGGTCCTCTCAGTTGATGCAGGAAAAAGAATTTAACAAAATATAGCATCCATTCCTGATTAAAATTCTTCAAAGTATAGGGATAGAGGGAATATTCTTCAATGTCATAAAGTCTATCTACAAAAAACCCACAGTGAATATCATTCTCAATGGGAAAAAACAGACAGACTTCCCATTGAGATCAGGAACACGACAAGGATGCTCACTCTCACCACTGTTGTTCAACATAGTACTAGAAGTCCTAGCAACAGCAATCAGACAACAAAAAGAAATAAAAGGTATTCAAATTGGCAAAGAAGAAGTCAAACTCTCTCTTCACAGATGGTGTGATACTTTATATGGAGAACCCAAAAGACTCCACCCCCAAGCTACTAGAACTCATACAGCAATTCAATAATGTGGCAGGATACAGAAATCAGTGCACAGAAATCAGATGCTTTCTTATACACTAACAATGAAAATATAGAAAGGGAAAGTAGAGAATTGATTCCATTTACTAGATCACCAAAAGCCGTAAGATTCCTGGGAATAAACCTAATTGAAGAGGTAAAGGATCTGTACTCAAGGAACTACAGAACACTCATGAAAGAAATTGAAGACACAATAAGATGGAAGACCATTCCATGCTCATGGATTGGAAGAATAAACATTGTTAAAATGTCTATACTGCCCAGAGCAATCTATACTTTCAATGGCATCTGGATCAAAATTCCACCGGCATTTTTCAAAATGCTGAAACAAATAATCCTAAAATTTATATGGAACCAGAAAAGACCCTGAATCACTAAGGAAATGTTGAAAAAGAAAAACAAAGCTGGAAGCATCATCTTACCTGATTTCAAACTTTACTACAAAGCTGTGATCTCCAAGACAGCATGGTACTGGCACAAAAACAGACACATAGACCAGGGGAGTGGAGTAGAGAGCTCATATATAGAGCTCAGATATGGACCCCCAACTCTATGGTCAAATAATCTTGACAAAGGAGGAAAAAATATCTATTGGAAAAAAGACAGTTTCTTCAGTAAATGGTGCTGGGAAAACTGGACAGCTATGTATAGAAGAATGAAACTTGACCACTCTTTTACACCACACACAAAGATAAACTCGAAATGGATCAAAGACTTCAACATGAGGCAGGAATCTATCAAAATCCTAGAGGAGAACATAGGCAGTAACTTCTTTGACACTGACCACAGCAACTTCTTTCAAGACAGGTCTCCAAAGGCAAAGGAAACAAAAGTGAAAATGAACTTTTGGGACTTCATCAAGATCAAAAGCTTCTGCACAGCAAAGGAAGCAGTCAACAAAATGAAGAGGCAGCCCACAGAATGGCAGAAGATATTCACAAATAACACTACAGATGAAGAGCTGATATCCAAGATTTATAAAGAACTGCTAAAACTCCACACCCAAAAAACAGATAATCATATCAAAAAATGGGCAGAAGACATGAACAGACAATTCTCCAAAGAAGACATACAAATGGCGAACAGACTCCAGAAAAAATGTTCATCATCATTAGCCATCAGGGAGATTCAAATCAAAACCACATTGAGATAATTTACACCAGTTATCTACTTTACACCAGTTAGAATGGCCAAAATGAACAGGGCAGGAAACGTGTGTTGGAGTGGATGTGGGGAAAGGGGAACCCTCTCACACTGTTGGTGGGAATGCAAGTTGGTGCAGCCACTTTGGAAAACAGTGTGGAGGTTCCTCAAAAAATTAAAAATAGAGCTACCCTATGGACCTGCAATTGCACTTCTGGATATCTGCACATCTATATACAGATGTAGTGAAAAGAAGGGCCATCTGTACCCCAACATTCATAGCAGCAATGGCCACCATAACCAAACTGTGGAAAGAGCCAAGATGCCCTTCAACAGATGAATGGATAAGGAAGATATGGTCTATATATACAATGGAGTATTATGCCTCCATCAGATATGATGAATACTCAACTTTTGTATCAACATAGATGGGACTGGAGGAGATTATGCTGAGTGAAATAAGTCACTCAGAGAAAGTTAATTATCATAAGGTTCCACTTACTTGTGGAGCATAAGGAATAGCACAGAGGACATTGGGAGAAGGAAAGGAGAAGTGAATTGGCATAAATTGGAGAGGGACATGAACCAAGAGAGACTGTGGACTCGAAGAAACAAACTGAGGGTTTTGGAAGGGAGAAGGGTGGGGGGTGGGTGAGCCTGGTGGTGGGTATTAAGGAGGGCACAGATTGCATGGAGCACTGGGTGTGGTGCATAAACAATGAATCTTGGAACACTGGAAAACAAAAAAACAAACAACAAACAAACAAAAAAAATGTAGCTTTGCATTGCTTACATTTCTTAAGCTACAGCAACATAAGAATCAATCTGTTAAGATAAGCCAAATGTTAGGAGCTTCTCTTGGTGGTTGTGAGTTTCCCTCCTGCCCAGTAGAGGAGGTCAGGTAAAATGCCACATTCAGCACTTCCTGTGAACCCCTGGGTACTCTCTGTCTGAGATTCAGTTCTACTTTGTGGCCCCACACACACTGCCATCCTTCCAGAGTGACCTCTGGTTCCTCCTCATCCAGGCTGCCTGTGTCCTACTAACTGCATTCCTCCCCTCAACGGAACTCCATTTTATTTTCTCTGCACCCCAAATTTGGTCTGGATGTCAAAACTGATGATGCCACAGGGATCCACCATGAGGAGCTGAAGTGTCTATTACTAGCATAATGAAGCTTTCTCAGAAGGAAAGGAGGCTCCCTGGCAGGAATGAGAATTGCTGGAGAAAACCAGGAAGAGAAGACTGGCCTGCGGTTCTGACAGTGCCTAGGGTCTGGGGCTTGGGTGTGGATGTTCAGGTGTATTTCAACTCCCCATGGGCACAAAGGAAGGAGCACGGGGACTTTCTTACCAGCTTGTCCAGATGGCAGGCAGCGGGGGAACTTGGACGGTGAGATATAAGTGTTATCAGTAGTGGAACATCAAACAGTTGGACTTTTATTACATATTTTTCTAGTTTCTTGAGGGGAAGCTTAGGTGGTTGATTTGAGCCTTACTGTTTCCCTAACATTAGCATTTACATACATAGGTTTTTCTCTCAACCCTGCAGAAACTGTACCCCATAAATTAGGATAGGTCATGTTTTTACTTTCATTCAGTTTAAGATCTTTTCCAAACTCTCTTGTGAAATTTTTTGAATGGTCATTTAGAAGTGAGTTCTTTAATTTCCACATATGTTTAGGTTTACCATCTTTCTTTTTGCATCAATTTCTAGTTCTGTTGAAGTCAGAAAACATCCCGTCTTTTGATCCTCTGTCTTTCTGCTCGCCACCACCTTTTGTAATAAATTTATTTCACTGCGGCATTTTAAAGACTGTGTTGATTCTTAACTATGTTTTTGAGGGTTTTGTTTGTTTGTTTGTTTGTGTTTTTAGTGGTTACTATAGGGATTACAATATTTCCCAATTTTCACAACCTAGGTCAGATTAGCAAGAACTTAATTTTGACAAAATACAGAAACTTTTTCTCTAATATAGATGCATTTGCATACCCACCTCTGTGCTACCATTGCCATATGTATTCCATTTTTGTGTAAGTCTAATAATACTGTTATTATTATCACTTGTACATACTTGTACAATCTCATGCTTTTTAACATAGTTAAGAGAAGAAATGAGAAAAACATCGCTTATAGAATATTTATACTAACCCACACATTTACCATTCTCATGGCTTTTTTTTTTTTTTCCTTCCCATGGCTTCAAGTTGCCATCTGATATAATTCTTTTTTCCCAGACAACAAGTCTTCTTTAATATTTCTAGTATATCCTTTTTGATGGCAATAAACTCTATCACTCCATTATCTGGAAATATCTCTATTTCACTTTTGATTTTGAAGGATCCTTTTTCTGGAAATAGAATTCTTGGTGGACTATCCCACTTGTCCCCCAGCACTTTGGACATGGCATTCCAATATTCTCTGCCTTACGTTGTGTCTGGTTAGATGTCCATCAGCCATGATGAATCCATTGATACTTCTCTGTATGTGATAAGTCATTAGTCTCTTTCTTTCTTTCTTTCTTTCTTTCTTTCTTTCTTTCTTCTTTTCTTCCTTTCTCTTCTGCTTCTATGATTTTCTCTTTAACTTTGATTGTATCTTTGACTATGATGTGCCTAGGTGAGGATCTCTTTATATTTATTTTCCGTGGAATTTGTTGAGATTCTTGGTATGTTGTTAGCCATTCATTCTTGGAATATGTTTTCTACATTTCTTCTCTGTTCTCTCCTTTGAGACTTGTATGACAGGTTGGTGCACTCAATGGGTTCCTGTGAGTTTCTCCTGTTGGGATTTATTCTGTCATTTCCCATGTTCTGTAGATAAGCTAGTTGTTGTTTATCTAGATTCTATTTCCCTGCTTTTCTTTCTGCTATCTTGATTTGATGTTGAGCCCCTTAGGTGATTTTTTTCATTTCAGTTATTATTCTTATCCAAATGCAGAAATTCCCTTAGATCATTTTTGTAACAAATAAATTGTATTCCTTTTAGACTCTCTACTGGTTTATTGAAACAGAGATTATTTTCACACTATAATTCCTTATGTCTGGTTTCCTTCACTTGCTTGAACAGACTTGTCATGGCTGCTTTAAGTCTCTCCTACAAGTATAACATCTGGGCATACATGAGCAGATTTGTTCCCTTTCATTTTGAGCACGGGCCATGGATCCCTCTTTCTTTCATGTCTCCTAGTTTTGGTTAAAAACTGAACAGTTGACATAATGTACCAGAGATCGATTCCGACTTTCCTCTTCGGTTGCTGTTATTATTGGTTTTGTTCACTTGCTGGTTTCTCTGTTTATTATCCTGTCTTTACAGACTCTATGAGTTCTGTGGCATGCAGAAGCTGATGTCTCAGCTCAAAATATTTTTATGTTCTTAATTTACAATTCTGACTTCCCTGTATCCACATTGCTTAATCTAAGCTTGAGCAGATTGTGCTCCAAGACCTCAAGCCCATGAGGTATTTATCTCTGCCAATGTCTGTGGGTTTGGAAGAGCAAGTTCAAGGTTCGGGATGTTTCCAAGCCTGGTTTATACATTGTGCTTGCTCATTCCCCTCTTTTCCATGCCTGAAGACAGCCTCAGGATCTGCTGTATTTGTGGTTAACTGGAGACTTTCTTTCTGCCAGCGAGCTCTGTTTACCATGAGAGAGAAGTTGGTGGTTGCCACTGCCTGCCACTTCATGTCAGCCTGTCTGCACCCACTGAGCCCCGAGCTAGAGCACCTGCGATTCCTCTGTTCTGACCCCAGACTTAGCACTTTTCCGAGAAAGGACAATTCTCAGATTGTTTCAAGACTCTGGTTGATTTCCCAGATGTCCAAAAGAATTGTTTTGTTACTTTTGCTCATTTATAGCTGTTTTTGTGGGGAGGGAGTGGCAGACCTTCTTCCTTCCTCCGTTAGAGCTGGAAGTTCTGGCATCATTCAATTTTACAAGTGAAAAAGAAGTTCCAAAATGAAGTCATTTCAGAACATGACTTACAATTAGGCCAGGCATGTTTCTTTGCTGTGGAAGTTCCCATAGCCTTTCATAGGTGGACCGATTTCCCAACTTGTTTGACTGTGGATTTGTGTGTTTTATCACAGCCTCTGGCAATATCTTTTGTATAGCACACTTTGAGCAACATTATTTCCTTTTAACTTCTACTGACAGAAAAGAAATCTACAAGAAAAGAGAGACATAGTACAGATCATAAGGAAATGCAGAGGAGATCTCATTGCCAGGTCAAGAACAAAATGAACTGAGGAAGAACAGAGTGCGTAGTTATTTCAAAATTAATTGATGTATTGTGTTTTGGAATTAGGCAGACAAGATGGAATAATGCCCCTTTCTTTCTATTCTCTACTTTTCAAACTCCAGTAACTTAATTGGTCTATCTTGAGTGACATTTTCAATCTCTCTTAAACCTTTTATTTAACTTTCTGTTTCTTAATATCACTGTACTGTGTTCAGAGTATAGTCCTTATTCTAGCTACATTACTTTAAACCTCATTTCAGAATAAATGACAATTTCTTTCAGAATAAATGTTAAAATCATTAATTCTATTATAATTGACTAATTCTGGTAATTTTCTACTCATCTCTTTTGAGGTTTACCTGGTTTTCATTTCAATGCCATTTTACATTTCCAAGATGTCCACTTGTCTATTTTCATATTTTGTGGCCCAGCATTGCTATGACAATCTTGCTATTTCCTCATTAGCTTGATTGTTGAAGTTGAGGAAGGGAATTAGTTTCATTTATGACTTAATATATATGTATCATGGATACAAAGTGATCTATGAAATGAAGAAACAGAAATTCTCATCTAGGAAGATTATGAGATTTTCTATCATCTGGAAAATTTCATGAGTTTGGAGGAAAGTACTGGGATTCCACAGAAACATAGAATTGAGCATTTCATCAAATTTTATCTAACTTTCCAGAGAATAGGGGAGACCCCCCTAATAGTTCTCTTGTATTGTAATTTTAATTATTATGCCAGTTTTTGCTTCTCATATGGACATGGGATCAGAATGGGGAAACAAACACTAGGAATTCACAAAGATGCCAGTCTTGACAGAATAGTATCTTAGTGCCAGGCCTGAAGATAAAAGCCATTCTGCTGGTTTTGTACAATGTAAGAACCACATGAAGTCTCCTTTTACTCAACCCAGAGGTTCACAAGGCTTGCAGGTGAGGTTTGTGTATTGTCCAAAGCAATGTGACTTTTTTATAGGACAGTTGACAACTCCTTGTCAAGCTGCTGCACCTGCAAAGCAAGCAGGCTTCAAATTCACACCAGCAAGTTTTAAATTCACATCTCCAGCAAGATAAACTCTCAGATTCCAAATATGATAGTCTCTGAGAATGTGACTTGTGTGAAAACCTGCCAAACCTATCTTGAATTCAAAAATAAACCTTTCTAAATGAACCAGTATGTCAGTCTTTTGACAGAAATTATAATTTATATCAATGTTGAGAAATGTACCCCCCAAGGATCCATTGTCAAAGCCACATGTGGAAAGGATTAAAGGAGTCACCCCTTCCCCCACAGGCAGATGTGGTCTTACGTGGACCAGCAAAATGAGAGCTCTGTAATGATATTGTATTCAGTATGAATACATTTTTTTTTTTCAAATGAAATAAAGATGTTAATTCTTCAGGCATTGTTCTTGAAAAAGAATTTTTAATGGAGAAATTTCCAGACTTATCTGTTGACTTTGTTCATTACCAATTTTGAAAGTAATGATTTCATTCATTAAATTTAAGCTGACTTACAGAAAGCAGAAAACTGAGACTCACTTGCTTGTGTTTTAGTTTTGCTGAGTGCAGATATTTACTGAAAAACTCCAACAATAGGTAATATTTTCTATTTTATTTGTCTTGATCTTTTGTGACAGGAAAGCCCAAACCAAAACCCCAAGACAAACAATCAAAAACAAAAAAGAAGACAAAACAAAAGCCAAATATTTTAAATCAGAAAGGTGTTTTGTTTTGTTTTCCTTTCTCTGTCTTGTTGCTGTTTCCTTTGGTAGTGGTGGTGGGCCTCTGTGGTCTTCTGGTCTATTTGTTCAAATATAAACAATCTCCAATGTTACTTTATAAAGTCACCATTCACCTTATTAAACTCCTACCCTTGCATTGCTTTGGGTAATCACCCAGCAGATGACTATCAATTACATTCTTTACTTACTCCACCTGAGGAGGCAAGCTTTGTGCGACCAGCAGGACTTACCAACCTTTTCTTATTATGCTAAAATCTTTCACGTTCCCCACAATTCTAAACAATTCTTAATGCAATATGGAGTCCCAGAATACTAAAAATAAATTTAAAAAAAGATAAGCTGGTGAAATTCAAATAAGTTTGTGGGTTAGTGAGTATGTCATGCCAGGTGTCGTGTTGATGCCATCTCTTCGTGTTGGTTGTGGCGAATGCCGGTTGGCTAAGATAACATTGGGGAAGCTGGGTGAAGGGAAGATTGGAACTCCACTGTCTTGACAACTTTACTGCAAATCTGGAAGTCTCCAAAATAAAAAGCTATTAAAAAAATTCTGTCTTCCATATATCTACCTCCAAAGACCAGCACCAAGGCCCTGATGTTTCTTTTCACTTCTCTATTGTTTTACTTTCTGTAATGAAAACCTCATAGAAGTCATTTGTCATCTGGTTGGAACAACCATTAACATTTTGCCATAATGGTCTCCGTTAATTCTTGTCTTTGAAGCAATATTTTAAACGAAATTACAGACATCATGGCACTTTTTTCTAGATATGTCAGCTTGCAACTTTACAACATAGGACTCTTCTTTTTTAATTCAAGATACCTGAACTATCATTATCACTTCACTAAAATTAGCAATAGTTCCTATCACCTTTACTAAGTTGGTGTCCCTCAGATATCTTCTTATAACTGATTTGTTCAAACTGGGGTTGATCAAGGACCTCATACTGCATTTATTGATTATATCCTGTAAGTCCCTGTAATATAGAGCAGTGTGGTGGCCACAGTCTTAAGATAGCCCAGAAGTTCTCACCCTTGGTGTGCATGCCCATGTAACTCTGTGCCTGTGTATGGCTGGACCTGTGAATAGGATGGGGTATCACTCCCAAGATTAAGTGGAATTATGTGTATATGGCATATTGTCAAAATGTCAGTTCTTCCAGCTTTGATTATGGATTCGACGTGGTCCCAGTCAAAATGTGTCAGCTTATTCTGTGGATAATGACAAACTAATTCTAAAGTTTATATGGAGACCTGAAATAATGAACACAGTTTGAAAGGGGAAGAACAAAGTTGGAGGATTGACACTATCTGATTTAAAGACTTACTACTATGGTACACTACTACTCAGGGCAGTGTGGTATTGATGTAAAAATAGATCAATAAAACAGAATACAGAGTATAGAAACAGACCCACATAAATGCACTCAACTATTGACACAGTTGGTTCCTTGCATAGTTGGTTCATGGTAGGTTCATGGATTGTAGCAAATGTAGCACTCTGAGGCAGGATGTCGATAATAAGGGAGGTTGTGCATTTATGGGGATGGTAGTGTACAATAATCCTCTGTACTTTGTGTTAAATTTTGCTTTGAACCTGAAACTGCTCCAGAAAGTATATTTTTAAGTCATACATTTTTATTTAATTTAATGAGAATGAGCACAAAAGAAAACATAGTAAATGATAATGAGCTATAATAATATGTTATAATTAAGATGATTTAAACTTACGTCAATGATATAGTAAAATTATTATAATACACATATTTTAAATAAAATCATTAGGTAAATAAGAAAACAGTAGGTGATATGCAACCAGAAACAAATCATTGAGAAAATAAGGTATTAAGACAAATGGTTGTGACTCATTTTACCTGATGGGCTTTTGCTACCCTCAGACACCCTCTTCCAGGTCCTAGAGTTACACACATGGCAGGTGGGACCCAAGGGTCAGCCTCCAGCCCAGTAATTGGCATCTGCAGAATCAGCCGCCTATAGATTCTACCTCTGGAGCAACCACAGGAATTGGTTTCATGGATTTAAGAGCTCCTGAAATAGCTTGTCTCATGTATAACCTGAGCATGAAAATTATAATCAGTAAGAACACATATTACCCAGGAGAAATCAATTTTCTATGTGTGGAGAACTGCCTTGGGAGCCATGTCTCCATTTGTAGGGTCGCTGGAAACTTCCATAGATGACTTACTGACTGCTCACTGGAATTTACTCCTGCCATTGATGGGTTGTGAGATTTTGGCCCAGGACGTGTGCAAGTTCACACAGACAGATCTGCATGGGACTGTGAGACATGAGCCCCACCCACAATTTTCCTACAAGAAAAGGCTCAGTTCTTTGGGTCCTTCTGCTCATCTCTGCTTCCTCAGGCCCTGATTTGTTTTTGATCTGCTGTCAGGCTAGGCTCAGTGCAGTGGGAAAGGATGGCCTCTCCTGCTCCAGGAGCCCAGAAGCTCCCTGGCTTCAGGACACTGAGCTCACTGTCTCTCAGGCTACAGTGACCACGGGGTGCAGAAGTCAAGTCAGTTCTCATGCCATGTACAGTCATGTTCTGCTGTAGAAGGGTTAGGACTTCAACCCAGGAATTTTAGGAGATGCAATTCAACCCATAATAACTCAGGACCATTCCACTGGCAGAAGCCTCGGGATCACACAAATTCTATTACCTTTCTGCTTGACTCTCAAGTCTTGACAGACTCTGGTTTCTTCACACAACATTCTGAAAAGGCTCTTCAGTCCACATGATTTTGGCAGAGAAGAGACAATGTCAAGAGATAAAAAAATAAACATCTAGGCAGGTTATTAAGAAGTTGACTTTATGGGGTAACAGCCATCTTTCTCTGCCATCCTTCTGTGACACATAGTAGAGGCTAGGCTATGGTGTAGATACAGGCTGATTCACAGGGCTTAAGGTTTAGGCTAATTGTGTTGGGTTGATAACAAACATCACCATAATCTCAGTAGCTTAACATAAGAAAGTCCCTTTTTGCTCCTGCAGAGTTCTTTGTGATTCCAAGCAAATCTCCAGGTCAACCGGTCTCCCTGTGCAGCTCAGCTTTGCCAGGGGCTGTCAAGACACCCTCCTTTCACAGGCATCAGATTTCCTCCGACAGAAGAATAATACAGGCAGCTTCTCCAGCTTTTCAGTGCTTTGGTCCAGAAGTGACAGAGGTCACTTCCAGTCATAACCTGTCGGCCTGCATTGTTCAGAAGAGTCAATCCATCCACCCAGTTCTGGGGAGCACAAACACAGTCTTTTACGTTTCAGGAAGAAGAAGAGAATTGGAAACACTTAGCAGCTCTAGAAATATCATAACCTCACCCAAACATTCTTTACACAGTTGTGAACTACTTTCTTAAAACTCAATCCAACTTGCTGGATCTATCATAGAAGATAATACCCACCCTCACCTCCTAATTACATGTGTGTGCAAACATGTGCTGTCCCTTTGGGAAAATGTCTACAATACAGAAACAGGCCATGTGGACCCAATACGGCTATTTCCACCATGTACCCTTAACATTCTGTTGAATTTGCAGTGTGTCTTTGTAAATAAAAGCAAAACACTGTAGCGAGAGCTTGAATTTCCATCTCAAGCTCCTCCACCCCATGACTGTTTGTTCCAGGCTTTGTGAATCATTGCTAACAGCATGCAACCCTGCACAGTATCTACTGGATTTTAAAAAATTCTTTAATACCACATTTTCCTGCAGCTCCTGCTTCATTTTCCTACTTGATTCTTCGTGAAAATCTTGAAAGAATTTCCAGCAGTTGCTGCTCCACTGCCCCACCTGACATTCTCCCTGCAACCCCTTCTCCTGGGTCCCCTGCCACGGGTGACCAGTCTGGTCTTTTCCCATCTCCACAGCTCTGTGCCATAGTAGACCACTCCCTTGGAATTCTTTCTCCTCCTGGCTCCTGTGATGTCCCAAACATCTGGCTGTCCTCTTTGCTGCCGGGACACTTGTCTGCATCTCCTTTGATGGCTCCTCTTCTTTTGTCCAATTTGCTTGATGGTTAGCTGATGGAGAAGGAGGTCGGGGTCCTAGGTCTCTTTAAAAAATTTCTAAATTCTCGCTTCTGTCTGGTGCTCTTCTGCACCTCTGCATGTCAGTTATCACTGGTGTCCCAATGACTCTCCTTTCCTTCTCTCTCTTGTTACCTTGACTTCTACATCCAACTCACACACAGGGATCTGTAGTAAACATCTCAGGCCTAACATAGCCTAAGAATTTCTGACTTCCATGTCCCCAGACCCAGTTGTCCTGCCATGTCCTCAGTATAGCAGGACACACCCTCTCACCCAAGCCAGAAACCAGGAGTTTTTCCTAATTTTTCTCTTTTTAGTGTTTTGGTCCAAAAGCAACAGAGGTCACTTCCAGTCAATCTGCTGGCTTGTGTTCAGGAGAGTCAATCCATCTGCCTGGTTCTGGAAAGCATAGTCCCATCCTTTCTTAATTCAATCTATCTGGCAGTTTTCCAAATACCACGCCCATCCACCTCTCTCCCTATTCAACCCTGTCCCTCAGGTTCAACCACTCAACCTGCAATGTGGACTTTGTAATAATCTGCTAACCACTGTCTTTCATTTTCTTTCTTCCTCCCTTTCTTCCTTCCTTCTTCCCTCCCTTCCTTCTCTTTCTTAAAAAATTTTATTAGGGAGAAAGAGAACATGAGCAGGGGGGAGGGGCAGAGGGAGAAGCAGACTCCCAGCTAAGCAGGTTTGATCCCAGGACCCTGAGATCATGACCTAAGCCAAAGGCAGATGCTGAACTGACAGAGCCCCACAGGCATCCCACTGCTATTCGACGTTGTTCTTCAAGCAGCAGCCAGAGCAAGTCTTAAAAACACAAGTTATGTCCTATCATTCCGTTGGTCAAGAGTGTCCCACACCTCCTGTCAGACTTCAGAAGAGAGCCACCTCTCCTGGTCGGCTTGGCCCACAAAGTCACCAGACTTGGGCTTGGCCTTCCTCTCCCACTTTCTCCCTGTTCCTCATGTCCAATCCACTCCGACCTCCTACCTGAGCTCCTGGTGCCTGCCCCTCCCTCTGCCTGCTGTGCTCCTCCCCTAGGTTTTAACGTGGCGGATGCCCCTCTTCTCAAGCTGCTTTCCAGTTATTCTTCCAGGTCCCCACTCTGAAGCAGCCCTGCAGTTTCCCCCGAGCACCCAGTCTTGTCTCCTTTCTTCACCATCTGATACTGATCCTTGCTCACGAGTGTCCGTCCACATCCACACTCTCACATACAAGGTCCGTGTGAGCTTTCCTGACCTCAGTGCCCTCCCCCCAAGATCACATTAAATAATAGGGAATAGGTGAAAATTTACTACATAAAGAGGCAACCCTATCATGAACTTGATGTGTAACCTTTCGTATATTTTAATACTTAGATATATAGATTTTTTTTTTAAAGTAGGCTCTAGGCCCAGTATGGAGCCCAGCATGGGGCTTGAACTCCCTACCCTGAGATCAAAACCTGTGCTGAGATCAAGAGTCAGACACCTAACCATCCAAACCACCCAGGCATCCTGATATGTGGATATTTTAAAATCATAAATATTATTTTTATATTATGAATTTACAGAAGTTACATAAAAAAAATCTTTTAAAGAATAAATTTTATTTTACTAAAATCTATTTGTATATGTATATATCTGCATAAACATACATATAAAAACATAAATACAACTAAATACATACATATAAACACATACATATAAACAACATATATACATACATATAAACAAAAAATAAATATCCACATATAGGTATATGCATATAAAAACATATATATGTATATTTAAGCATATATGTAAATATATATATACACATAAAAATAAATGTATAAATTATTTTAAGTGTTTTCATGCACTCTGTTTTACAACTGTGTCCTCATTTAATTCATCCTTTGCTTTGTTAAGAAATGTACCAGGTGTTGCCAGTGGTTCACTGTTAAATATTAAGCCACTATGGATATTTTTCATGTCTCTCTGGGCTCATGCAAGTGTTTTCTTGGGAAATACACCCCAAAATGGAATGGCTGCATCATAGGAAAACATGGAAATGCACACATCAGTTTTAGAGGAAGATCCAAAATGAAAGGATCATGCTTATGTGCAGGTTTCCCAAGATGACTGGGAGCTCCTGGAGGGAAATGGTGATTCACATTTTACTGATGCAAACACCCAGAGGGTCAGCTATGGGCCTGACAGCAGTCTTTGCTCCATAAAAGGATATGGGATGTGGTTGGAAATATGCAAACCAGCTATCAGTTAGTCTCAACCAGATTGTTCATACCATCCGGAGGTTAGCAGGCTGAAGCTTCTACTAGTATAAGGTGTCTGGGAGCCACTGTGCTGCCTCTCTGATTCCAATTCCTCAGCCTGCTTCCTTCTAAAATCTTTTAATTTCATCTTGTTTTCTAGTCTTAATAAAGGACATGGAGAAAGAAACACATATTGTTGTGTCTTCTGCCTGCTGACGTCTTTAGTGATTTCCCCTTCACAACATGAGGTTATTGAAGCAACTTCTTTGTTGGTATACATTTCATCATCCAGCAAAATATTTATAGCTCCAGGTGAAAATCTACTTAAATTCCCGCTTTTGGGATCCACCAAAATATATGGTATAATGTGAATATTTTAAATGTTAAGAATTCAGTGTGGTTCATTTTCTGCTAGCAGGAGGTGAAATTTCCCCTACTCCCATGAGCCAACATTCAAGGTTATCATTTAAGTTCTTGTGCATGGCTTGCCAGAGTCCCTGTGATGCTGGCTGAAATACAGAACAGGAAAAATGGAAAGGATGTTCTCCACAGGAGAGCACTAGATGAAGCTGTAATATATTCCCATCTAACTTGCAAACAACCACCTGAAGCCAGTATCATCAACTTAAAAAAAAAAAAAAAAAAGACACATGAATCCATGAGGAAATATGAAGAATTTTAAGATATTTTAAAACCTTTATTAGGCCATTTAAAATATAATTTGACCCTTTGGAATGAGGAAGCAAATGCATTTGTGAATCTTATTTTTTTAAAAGGTGAATGTCAAATGGTTCTTCTCCCTAGGTCTCTGGCTTTCCCATCTGTAAAAACACTTATATCTTCTTTTCCTTTTCTTATCCCTCTTTCCCCCCGTGTTTGTCACAGTGAGACTGAGCATTCACACTTTTCTTCATTCAGTTAATGAAATGTCACCTCTCCTTTACGTCTTCACTCATCCCAGTGCCAAAAAATAACCTTCCCCTCTTCTGTGAGAATAACCAATACTGAAACTTGTACATATAATTCCTTATTTCCTCTTAATCTATAAAATTGTTGAAAGCGCATAAATTGTCCAGTGAACCATAGAAGTTAGGAAAGCTCAAAAGATAAAATAAGAGGCTAGTTCCATCTGCTTGAGAGCAGGTCCATTGGAATTGCAGAAAGAGGACATTGATGGAACATTGGGTTCGATGTGTGCATGAGGAAGTGACTATAGAGCGTAGACTCCCCTTCCCGCAGGTCTGGGAATGAAGCGAATGGAAAGCAGGCAGCACACACAGTCCTAAAAAAGCCATACGTCAAGTTTGACGATTTCGTTGTTTCGTTTCAGTTTGTGTTTTCCTTGTTATTTTTCCATATAGGTGAAATTCACATAACAAAATTTAACCATTTTAAAATTACAAGTCAGTGATATTTAAAAAACTCACGGTGTCATACAACCAACACCTGTCTCAGTTTCTGAAATGTGTTCATACCCATTAAATGCCCCATACCCATTAAATATCCATGCCCCAGTTGCTTCTCCTGTTAGATCCTAGCTATAGCCAATATGCTGTCTGTCTTCGCAGATCTAATTAATTTGGATGTTCCATAGAAACAGAATCATACAATATGCAGTCTTTTGTGGCTGACTTCTTTTACGTTGAATGCTTTCAAGGATTTATTGAGATAGTGTGTATTTGCAGGCATCCATTCCTCACTCTTATTTATGACACGATAATACCCCACTGTGTACAGATACTAAACATTGTTCACCTAATCAGTTATGGACAGACATTTGGGTTGCTTCCCCATTTTTGTTGTTGTGAATAGTGCTGCATTAAACACTGGTAAACAAGATTTGTTTGAGTACTTATTTTTAATTTGTAACTAGGAGTGGAATTCCTATCAGCAACATACAAGTGTTCTAATTTGCCCACATTCTCACCGACACTTAATTTTCATTAAGAAAACCCTATATTATTATTACTGTAACCATCCTAGCAGGGTGTGAATGGTCTCTCACTGTGGTTTTAATTTGCATTTCCCCAGCGACTACTGATGTTGAACATCTTTTCATGTGCCTGTGGGCTCTTTATACATCATCTCTGGAGATATGTCTATTCGTGTCCTTTGCTCATTTTTAAATTGGGTTTTTTGTCTATATTTTGTTGCATTATAAAAATTCTTTATGTGGTCTGAATAAAAGACTTTCATCAGACTTATTACCTGCAAATATTTTCTCTTGTTCTCTGGATTATCATTTTGCTTTCATGACAATGACCTTGGAGGCTAGATTTTGACTTGATGGAGTCCAATGTACCTATTTTTTCTTTTGTTGCTTGTGATTTTGGTGTCAGATCTGAAAAACCACTGCCAGATATAAGTTTGTAAATAGTTATCCTTCTGTTTTCCTCTAATAGTTTTATATTTACAGTTTACATATTTTAGGTTGCTTATACATTTTGAACTTATTTTTGAATATGGTGTGAAGTAGAGCTCTAATTTCATTTTTTTAATGTAAATATCTATTCTAACACCAAATATTAAACAGTGCATTCTTTTCACTGTTGAATGGTCTTGATACCCTTGTTGAAAATCAACTAGCCAAAGACAGATGGGTTTATTTCTGGATTCCGAATGCTATTCCATTGGTTTAAATAGCTACCCTTACTTGAATTGTCATATATATATCGCTTCAAGTAATATTGCCATCTTAATAATATTTATTCTTCCAACCCATGAGTATGGGGTGTTTTTTCATTTATTTAGGTCCTCTTTCATTTCCTTCAATAATCTCTTGGAGTTTTCAGTGTACAAATTTTTATCTCCTTGATTATATTTTTCCCTGGGTACTCAGTTCCTTTGGATGCTGTTATAAATTGAATAGTTTTTTAAAATTTCCTTTTTAAATTATTCCTTGTTGGCACAGACAAGTACAACTGACTTTTTTGTGTTCACCTTATATCCTGTAATTTTGCTGGTTTCAATTAGATCTAATAGCTATTTGGGGATGTTTTATGATTTTGCATGAATATAAGGTCATGCCATCTGTGAGTAGGGGTTGTTTTACTTCTTCCTTTACAATTTGAATGTCCTTTATTGCTTTTTCTTGCTTAATTTTCTGGCTAGAACTTCCAATACTATTTTAAAAAGAAGAAGCCAAAGTAGACATCCCCACCTTGTTCCTGACCTTAGAGAAAAAGCCGTTAGTCTAACTTTCATCACCGAGCATGATGTTAGCTGTGGGTTTTCATATATGAGCTCTGTCATGTTAATGCAATTTTCATATATGAGCTCTGTCATGTTAATGCAATTATCATTAAAGGATGTTAGATTTTAACAAATAAATTTTCTGTGTAAGTTCAGGTGGTTACATGCTCTTTTTTCCTTTATTCTATTAATGTAGTGTATGTCATTTATTGATTTTCATATGTTGAGCCATTTTTTGTTTTCCTGGAATAATCCCAGCTAGTCATGGTATATAATTTTTAAATAGTATTTTCTGATTTTATTTTGCTGGTATTTTACTGAGTATTTTTTGCATTTATATTGACAAAAGATACTGGTCTACAGTTTTCTCATCATGTCTTGGTCTGGCTTTGGTTTTAGAGTAAACCTCATCTCATAAAATAAGTTAGGCTGTCTTCCCTCCCCTCTAATTTTTGGAAGAGTTTGAAAAAGATTGGTATTAATTCTTCTCTTGTTCTTTGTTTCTATTTTTGTCTTCCCCTCTTTTTCTGCCTTTTGTGGTTTCACTTGAGCATAATATGATTTCATTTTCTCTCCTAAGCATATCAGTTATGACTCTTTTTTTTTTAAAAGATTTTATTTTATTTTATTTGACAGAGAGAGATTACAGGTAGGTAGAGAGGCTGGCAGAGACAGAGAGGGAAGCAGGCTCCCTGCTGAGCAGAGAGCCCGACGTGGGACTCGATCCCAGGACTCTGAGATCATGACCCGAGCCGAAAACAGCGGCTCAACCCACTGAGCCACCCAGGCGCCCCTCAGTTATGACTCTTTTTAAAAGCATTTTTTAGTCTTTACAATATACACTTACAACTAACTCAACTCCAATTTCAAATTACACTATACCACTTCGCTAGTAGTGCAAATACCTTGTAATAACGGAAGATGTCTAGTTTTTCCCTCCCACATGCTGGATCATTGTTATTAGCTATTTTACTTATATACAGGCATATATTATAATAGGCTTCTATGTATACAAAACAAACATAATTCAATGCACTTCTCATTATTATTTTAAACAGACTTTTATATCTTAAGTCAATTAAAGATAAGAAAAATAGAACTTTTTTAAATTTGACTTGTAATTGTTCATTCTCTGGTGCTCTTTCTTTCTTCATGTAGATCTGAGTTTCTGACCCATATGATTTTCCTTCTGTCTGAAGAACTTCAGGTGCTGAGAACAATATCCAGTTGATTTCCAGAGAGGAAGAGAACTTTCAGAGAACTCAGTTTTACAACCACAAGGCATGATTTTGGCCAATATTTGAATTAATAATAAGCTTAAATGGGTCTGCCTTCGGCTCTGGTCATGATCCCGGGGTCCTGGGATCAAATCCTGCATCGGGCTCCCTTCTCAGAGGGGAGCCTGCTTCTCCCAGAGCCCCCTAACCCAACTCATGCATGTGTGCACACACGTGTTCTTACTCCCTCTCTCTCAAAAATAAATAAATACATTCTTTAAAAGAATAACCTTAAAAGCTACTTCTCCCTCAGGTTCTCCAGAAAGTAATGCTGTCCTGCTGGCACCTTGATTTCAGTCTGGGAGAATAGAAGCTGAAGCCTGGATGAGCCATTCTGTGACTCGACTTCTGGCCTATGGACTATGAGACAGTAAGTCGGTGTTTGTTGCTGGAAGCTTCTAAGTGTGTGGTAATATGCCCTAGTGGGCAGAAAACTGGGCACCATTCATGCTGTAGGCAAACAAACTCACCATAATGGAACAGAACTTGCTAGGATGTTAACATGCCTCACAAGTTTTTGAACCACAAGCCAAGGCAAACAGATTCTCTTTCCAAGTTTTGTCTTTCATTATGCTCTTTTATATTCCCATACTCATGTCTGCTCTCAGCGCACCTGTGAAATCAGAATTCATTTCCTGACAAAACCAACACGTTACAAACATAAAATGTGTTATTTTCAAATCAACAATTAAAAAAGAGTAAGATTATCAATTTTAATTTCCAATATGGTAAAAATTGATAGTTAGAATCCACACAAATAGAAGTTCATTAGGGCCCTTAAAAGGCATTCAGAATGTGAAGGAACCTGGGAACTAAACCACAAAAAAATCCTGAGTACCCCTGCTTTAAGATAACATGACTCTTGTTCTTTTAAAAACAGAAGCAAATACCCAACTTTTGTAGCAACATGGATGGGACTGGAAGAGATTATGCTGAGTGAAATAAGTCAAGCAGAGAGAGCCAATTATCATATGGTTTCACTTATTTGTGGAGCATGACAAAAAGCATGGAGGACATGGGGAGTTAGAGAGAAGGGGGTTGGGGTAAATTGGAAGGGGAGGTGAATCATGAGAGACTATGGACTCTGAAAAACAATCTGAGGGGTTTAAAGTGGCGGGTGGTGGGAGGTCGGGGTACCAGGTGGTGGGTATTACAGAGGGCACGGATTGCATGGAGTACTGGGTGTGGTGAAAAAATCATGATACTGTTATGCTGAAAATAAATGAAAAAAAAAAAAAAAAAGCGTGGGCATACGTACATTTCACTGCTGCTCCTAGGAAAGTATCAGCCACTTAGAGTAATTATCTAATTTAGCCAAAGTCACCAACTTCTATTTACAGAGGAGACTGGGGAGTGGAAAATTGTAACCTGTATATCATACACCACCATTTTAACAGAACTGCCAGGAAATTTAGCTCAAACCTACTCATTGACATTTGATCCTTATTACAGAAATGAAGTGCTTCCAAGAGCCCTTCTGGGCTGTCTTGGTCTCTGAGAAACACTAAATGCCAGTGACATGGGCACTCACTATCTGTGACAGTCTGTATCTTCTGCAGTGTGTTCCTTCACAGAAGCTTATCTTAAAATCAAGGGTCTTTCTGCCAGATGAAGTTTAATGAGGGCTACAGCTCTCTCACTAGATGCTTACTTATTGCAGAAATCTACGTAAACAGGAAGGTCTGAGGTGAACGTTCTGCTTCAGGAATAACAGAACTTTCATAGGACACAATTTGCATTTGGAAAAAATTAAACTGAGGAGAAGAAACGTTTCCTTTTTTTTTTTTTTAAATTTTTGTTTTTTAACTAGGAAGTTAATTAAATATGGTTAAGCTATTTGTCAAATTCAGGGATCCTGGTTGATTCCTCTAGGCTGCTGGAACAGTTTCCACGGTGGTGCCCAAAGACCCCACTTCCTGCTCGTCACACCCTGACCTGATGAACTCTGCTGAGTGCTCCCTGGGCTTAGTGACCCGCCTGCAACAGGAGAGTAAGGAGCTGGGGCTTAGAGACTAGACCCTATGGCTTCTCTCCCACCTGGTGTCCTTGGGGCCACCGGCCGCCACTGATGACTCTGCTGAGTGCTCCCTGGGCTTAGTGACCCGCCTGCAACAGGAGAGTAAGGAGCTGGGGCTTAGAGACTAGACCCTATGGCTTCTCTCCCACCTGGTGTCCTTGGGGCCGCCGGCCGCCATGTCAGGCAGCCCATGGAGAGGTGAGGAGCTGAAGATTCAGCCCGCAGCGAAGGGAGGGACGTGGGAAGGGGCTCCTCAGCCAAATGGTCAAATCCCACAGCCCTGGACTACATCTTGACTACAACCTCAGGAGAGATCCTGAGCCAGAAGCAGATTCCACCCTTGGAAACGGTGACACCTTGGGAACGGTGTCAGCCATTCCATATTTGTCGTCTGAACCTGCCACCTATGTCTTGGGGTAATTTATTCTGCAGAAACAGCTAATTAATACACACATGGGTGACAAGAGGCACCACGACTGGTAGATAATTTGTCCTTTTTAATATTTTAATTTCCCCACAACACTAAAAAAAACGAAAAAACCAAAAAAACAAAACACTACATATTTTATCCCCTTTTTGTTCTTCCATGAAGACCTCTACGAGTTGTCAGTGGAAGTGCTCTTCTGCTAAACGCCATTTAAACCAATTTCTATGGTGTAATTCCTGCTTGGAGAAACAAGTGTCTTCTATGGGGAGTAGAACGACGTGATTTCTATTCAGTAAGCCCATCGCGGAGACGTGCTCCGAACTGGTGATCTGACAGAACAGTTTATCTTTTTGAACGAACCGAAACCACGGCACGTAAAGAAAATCCGAGCGCAGATTTGTCATTTCTAAATGTTTCAACAAGGAAAACAAATAAAAACTTTCCCTCTTATCCCTCTTTTTTTGTTTGTTTGTTTGTTCTTAATTAGGTTTTGTGTGTAGCAATATTTCACAACATTGAAAAATGTGAAACTGAGGATTCAAAAACAATCAAATAATTCCATATTCCTGGCACATCGCCCATGACACAAAGGGAAGTTGAACATATGTAGAAAAAAAAAAAACATCTATTTCCTTCTGTCGTTTACACCATAAGTAATAACTAGGTAAGTGGCAACTATTAATTTTAAGTTAGAACCCATAAGTCTTAGACCCCAGCAGAATCCTACAGTTTTTAATTTTTTTTTCCCCCTGAGTGTTTGCTTGGTCTTGACTAAATCTTGACTAATATCCTAGTTACTTGCTTCCATTTTAATTTCAGCAGTTTTATAAAGGAATGAGGAGGTAGCCTTCCTTTAATCGTCTCACTGTATTTTAGATAAATGCAGTCACCCACAATCACATGGAAAATCTTACCAGGGAAAAATATTCATTTCTTCAAATTGGCATTACCTGTGCTCAGGAGACTCAAGTTCTACAACTTTCCACTCCCATGCATAGAAGTCCTTTACCACTTTTCGTTCTAGAAACAAGCCATAGCAGGAGTTAACGGAAAGAGCAGTACTTAACAGGAAGATGAGAATATTAAGTCTGAACAAACAAAAATGATAGAATAATATGTCTAATCTCATTTTTGTCACTTCTTAAATTTATCATTTTAAATAAGGACAACTTCTCCATCACTCACTTCATTTAATTGTTCGGATGACCCCCTGATTCCTGTCCTGTTTACTTCCAAAAGGCGTCTATTAACCCAGGGAAATAGCATCAGATTTGGGAAGTGTTAAACAATACACAAATTGAAGAATTACTATATCGATTTATTCAGCCTGAATAAGAAGTCCCATAGCTTTGGGGACTCTTAATGCAAACTCTCTTAATGTAAACTCTGCACAACAAAGGAAAAATATTCTTGTGAATTTCAATATTTTGATATTATTTTTACTTGTTAACACAGAGTATTAGTTAATCTGAATATTTTGCCTTGGCTTATCCAAATTTATATATGAATAAAACCACAACTTCCTCTTTTGAGCATATACTATGCACCCAGCACGTTCTCCAGTATTTTCCCTCAGTCGTTCTATTTGTCATCTATCTATAAACGAAACTGATGAACGCACTGATGGTGCCAGTTCCCATCAAGATCCTCTGCGGATGACCCGGGGGCAGCATCCAACTCCCTCACCTACACCCTTTGGTTGGTGGGACTGTTTGCTCATCGCTCCGTGAGGATGGTTATTTCAGCTCAGTTCCTTGCCTTCAAGGGCTGTTCTCTCTCAATCCGCACCCAGTCTCCTTCACCTGTTCAGCTCCTACCATTTTTAATGGGTGTTTTTGTGGCCTTTATTTTCTACTGGCTGCAAACAACCTCCCGCAACCACTTGTCAGACAGTTGCTCTCGGGCTCAGCTCTGGGTAAGTGTGTTCCCATGAGGAGCTGGGGTCACTGCTTCTCCCAGAGCCGTTCCTCAAACTGAAGATTAGCGCTTCTCTCCTTTCCAGGCTCCAGCCCTGCTAATGCCTTGAGGTAGAAACCTAGAGCTAACATGTCTGCAGAAAGAACAAAGAGCCCCAACTTAACAAAAGAATCAAGCATCATTTCTTCTCAGCCTCTGCTTCTCTCCTCATCCCTATTTTGTGTTGGTCCCTTTGTTCTGTGTCCTTGTCACTTTTCTCATGTTTGGTCTCTCTGTGTGTCCTCGACCTCCTCCTTGGGTCCATCCATTTACTCCCCTGAAGGTCCACCTCCCTGAGCCACTTCCTCCACTCGCTCTCCCTCCCCCTAAATCCTTCTTACATATGAGACGCCAGGTTAGCTAAGATCCTTGAAACCAGATAAGGCATGCTGGAGAGTTTCTCCAGAGAGTGTCTTTATTAGTGGGCAAAACTCAGCAACTACTAATAATACATTAAGGCATCATCAAATGCTCTTCATCATTTAGAAACCCAGTTGGACCTCCGGGTTTCTAAACACTGATCTCTTATCTGGGTTTTCTTTGTTTGTTTTCTGTTTCTAAGGTTAAGAGGGACTAGTCACTGCTTCTGGATACCTCTTCTGTCCCTCAGTGAGCCCCATGAGCTGACCCAGATGGAGAGGGGGATTGGCCTGAGGCATATGGTGACATGACATAAACATCTTCTGTTTTGGGGACAGTGAAAGGAGGATTCCCCCTCAAGTGTCTCCTGCATTTTGATAGAGCTGATGTCTTACAGGAGACCAACACCTTCCTGATAAAGAACCCAATGGATTAAGAGTGAGTAAGACATGCAGGCACAATTGTGCATTCTTCAAACCCAAACATTTGAGATGTGATAGGAATTCTCTTTATTTGGCAATCCTGAGCCTCCTTTTCCACATGTTGGATGAGTGCCTGGATGTTTAGTAAACACCCACGAGCCAACTGCTGTGTTCTAACTTCTGACTCTTTTGCCCTCTATAAACACATGCACCTTGTTTTACAAACTCCTCTAGACAATTTCTTGATTTCTTAAAAATCTGAAAAACAAAACTTAAAACCAGCCTTCCCTATCAATAATAAGGAAAAGGAATTAAAGATATATTTTTAAATTGAGGTACAAGCGGGTTTTTTAGTAACTAAACTTATGCCTTTACTTGTCATTGTTTTTTAGTTCATGGCACCATCTCTAAAATTGGAAAAACAGTGCTAAACTGAGGTTGGTTCAGGTGAAAAATTACTAAGCACATGCTGTGTAGTAGCTAAGGGTGAAGGTCCTCAGACCCTGGGATGAGGAGAGCCTGGTCCTTGCCCTCAAGAGCCTCCAGGCTTTGCCCACCTCCACATACCTCACAAGGAATTTTGGGGGGAGATTCAGTGCTTAGTCGATGTGGAACGAGTGTCTCTATGCTCCCTTTTAGCAAACGTCCCTACTCTCAGCTTTTTCTGGAGGTAGAGACTCCTGAACAGGAGAAAGCAGGCAATGCAAGCCTTCCTCAGCTTGGGTTGACTTCCTTCCTCCTGATCTGGGGTCCTTGGCAGAGCTGGCACTGTCTGTGCTCACAGCTTTATTGGACTAAGTTCATGTGTTACACCATCTACATTTAAGGCGCACAACTTCGTGGCTTTTAATATCGCAGGAGAGTGCCCACTCCCTCAGCTGCATTTAATGCCTTTTTGCCATCACCAAAACAAAACACCTGTGCCCATCAGCAGCCAGTCTGCATGCTGCCCTGCACGACCAGGCTAACCTTATGCCATCAGGAGTCTACTTGGTGTCTCCACGGATTGGCACACTCCAGACATTTCCTATGAAAGAAATAATGTGATTCTGGCCTGTACTGTGGCTTCATTCTCTTTGCACAGTATTGTCAGAAGTTTACCCATGTTTGGTAGCAGGTGTCTGCTGTCCATTCTGCATGCCCCAAAGTACACCATGCTACAGGTACGTTACATTTCTTTAAATCTCTTCCCCCACCGTGGTCATTTGGAGTCTTTCCACCTTTGGCTCTTGGCAATGCAAAATGATGCCATACATCAAGTATATAACATTGCTTCATTATAATTTATGGAAACGTTCCTATCATCAAATCTTGCTCCTAAGAATTTATCCTACATGTAAATTTAAAAGCAATAAGTATGTTTTTGAAAATGTCAATGGTAGTACTGCCTCTTTGGTCAAAATAATAAAAAGACACTAAATATCTAATAATGAGAGAATAGAAAATAAAAACAATAAAACATGAAGCCATAAACTTAGAAAGTAATGCATTTGTTATCTATGAAGATTGTTAAGAAGCATAAACATGAGAACTATGTAAAGAGAAGCATATAAATCATAGTATTACTATCCTTAGATAAGCACACATGGACCAAGCAAAATTAAAAATAGAGGTTTTGTTGAGGTTGTAAATTCATGACTTATTTCTCAGCCTTTTAAAAATGTATTAATTTCTTGGCTTTATGTGTATAAAGTTCCAGTTATGTGAGATGAAAAAGTTCCAGACAGGTACTGTTCAGCACCGACTGTATGCTTGCAAATTTGCAGAGGGTAGATCTCATGTTAGTGTACTTACCAAAATAAAAAAAGCAAAATTATTAGAAACAGGAAAAAGAAAACCCTAGCATATTTTTCAAATGTAGTGATTATATACTATAAGAGTATGTGTGTGTGTGTGTGTGTGTGTGTGTGTACTCTTGTGGACCTCATCCAAGGCACATTCTGTATTTCTGGGGGAATAGTGTCCTCAGAGATAATGTTCGAGCTCAAATCTCTGGTACAACAGAACACGATTTTATCTGGAAATAGGGTTGTTGCAAATGTAACCAGCTAAGTTAAGGTGAGGTCACACTGAGGGCACCTGGGTGCCTCAGTCAGTTAAGAGACCAGCTCTTGATGTTGGCTCAAGTCATGATCTCAGGGTCATGAGATCAAGTCCTGTGTGGGACTCTGTGCTCATTCTGGAGTCTATGTGAGATTCTCTCTCTTGTTCTCCCTCTGCCCCTCTCAGTGTTCACACACATGCTCTCTCTCTCTCAAATTAGAGGTTAAAAAGAGGTGAGTAGGATGGACTCTTAATCCAGTGTGATGGGTGTCCTTGTAAGAAAAGGAGAGAGACACACGGAATGATTGGGGCAATGTGAACACAGAGACAGAGACTGGCCAAGCCAGGGAATGCCTGGGCCCCAGAGAAGCCAGAAGATACCAGAGGAGTCCTTTCCTGGAGGTTGTGAAGGGAGCAGAACCATGCCAGCATGTTAATTTCAGACTTCTTACCTCCGGAATTATGAGACAATGAATTCTGTTATTTTAAACTAGCTAGTTTTTAGGATTTTGTTATAGCAGTGCCAGAAAACTGATTTTATAGCTTTAGGGCTGTTGTAGTACTTAGCACGCAGAAGGCTATTGTATATATATAGTGCACCTTAGCTGCTAAGAGTGCAAGCAAGCCCTACCTGGCAGTTAACTGGTATAGCTAAGAAGCCAGGTTCTGGGGTTCAACAGGCCACTTCCTCCATGTCTCATGTTAGGCAGGTCATTTAACTTAATCTGTGATTTTGCTGGTTATCTGTTAAATGCCGAAAATGTCGCCATAGATAACAATATCTACCTTGGAAGGATGGTATGGGGATTCCATGAACACTTGGTACCTGGCTCTAACTCAGGGCTCTGTAATGCTATTATTAGTAACCTCTTAAAGGTGTAGGTCTCAAACCTAACATGGGGTTATAGCAATACCTATCCTGTGAGGGCACATACAGAGTGCTTAGGTTTATGCCAAATTCCATGGACTTTAAATGCTCATATCTCTTAATCTCACAAAACAAACTGAGGGTTGCCGGGGGGAGGGGGTTGGGGAGAAGGGGGTGGGATTATGGACATTGGGGAGGGTATGTGATTTGGTGAGTGCTGTGAAGTGTGTAAACCTGGTGATTCACAGACCTGGGGATAAAAATATATGTATATAAAAAATATATGTTTATAAAAAAAAAAAAAAAAAAAAAAAAACAGCAAAAAAAAAAAAATAAAAAAAATAAAAAATTAAAAAAAAAAAAAAAAAAAAAAAAGAAAAAAAAAAATAAATGCTCATATCTTAGCTGTTACGATTCTGTAAGTTGCTCACATACTGTAGGTGTTCTGAAAGTTTGCACTGCACAGGTAGATAAATTAAGTGAAACACGAGTGTATTATCACTTTATTCATTTCTCATTCCATGAATGACTTCATATTTCTGTGCTAATGACTTGTGCGTATGTTAGAGCTCTGAGTGTATTGTCTGTTGGAATGGCCTTCCCACTGTATGCAGGACCAATGAACTCAAATGCAAGCTCTGCAATTTGGGGATGTATAACTCTCAGATAAATAAATTACTGGCCCTTATGTCCTATCCTTTTTTCTGTAAAATGAGAAAATTGTTCTAAATGATATGTTGGATCCTTTGTATTTCTAGTTTTAAGGACATCAACATTCTGAAGAGTAGAGTCCAAGATAAATTCCTCTTTGTAGACCCACAGTCTTGTGTAATCTACTCAGAAAACACAATAGCTTAAACGAAAAAACATCACTGTAGGTGCTCAACAAAAGATTTGAGCTGACAGAAGACAAAATCATCAAGGTTGCAGATAAATCAATAGAGAGCTTCCAATATGGATAATGGAAAGGAAAAAAATAAAGAAAAAAATAAACGGAAACTCAGAGCCATGTGGGACACCATTATGGGTATAAATGCACATGTAGTGCATTTATGCACTACATGTGGGAGTCCCAAAAGGAAAAGAGAGAGAAAAAGAGCAAAAAATTATTTGAAAGGAAAAATAGTTGGATACTTCCCAAATTTAATAGAAAACATTAATCTACAACTCCAAGAACCTCAACATACTTCAAGTTCTCTCTAACGTAATGAAATCTCTGTCTACACACATCACAGTCAAATTATATAAAGACAAAGTCTTGAAAATAGCAAGAGAAAAAGAACTTGTCATGCACAAGGGAACCTGTGATTAACAGTTGACTTCTTATCAGAAATAATGGAGCTCTGAAGACTTTGCAGTGATGTGGTAAAAATCCTAACAAAGCAAAACAAAACAAACAAACAAAAAAACCCTGCTGACAAAGAATTGTCTAGCAGTCTTTGAAGCTGAAGAAGAATTAAACATTCCTTAGATAATCAAGGATCTGTAATGATGCTTTCTGAGTTTTCTTCCTGCACTGAACATGCTGTGGCTCACATTAACATATTATGTCTTCTTTATTTTTTTAAATTTATTAATTTGAGAGAGAGATAGAGAGAGAGAAAGCATAAACATGAGCAGGGGGAGAGGCAGAGGAAGAGGGAGAAGCAGACTCCCCATTGAGCAGGGGATCTTATGGCGGGGTGGGGGTGGAGGGTGGGGGGGGTGGCTCGATGTAGGGCTCAATCCCAGGACCCTGGGATCATGACCTGAGCCAAAGGCAGACACTTAACTGACTGAACCACCCAGGCACCTGAACATATTAGGTCTTAATCGAGGTATATGGTCTCTTCACTTATATAAGAAAGACGTTTTGGGTTATGAATTATCCCCATTTTATACTTAGTTGTCTAGCTTATATCGCATTTCTCAGGGAGCTATGCTCAACAAATCCAGAGATTTCAGGGGTTTTGTGATTTTGTTTTGTTTTTTGGCAAAATTCTGACTTTTTCCTGTATAACTTTTTTTTTCAAATTTTTATTGAAATTCTAGTTAGTTAACATACAGTGCAATATTGGAATAGAATCCAGGTTTGTTTGCTTGTTTGTTTGTTTGTTTGTTTTTAACCATGAGAAATTTAAACAACAATGAATATCATGCTGAAAACACCTGCTAGGGAAAGAATGTATTGGCTGATTCTCAGCAGCATATTCACAAGTCAATAGGATTGTGTCACCTTCCTTCTGTCCTTTCCTGAAACAGGAGAAAATGCCTTACAGACCTGGTTCTCACTCCCTTTCTCCAGGTTTGCTGGAATGCTGATGTCAAATTCTTTACATTGCTGGTGCAACACTCATCAAAGCCCCTTGGACGGTAAATGTACATGCTGGAAATGTATGGAGAAAAGGTGCAGAGCCATTAGTGGTGGTAATTGTCCATTTAAATTACTCTCACATCAATGGAAGGACAGATTTCTTCGCACTGGCAGAGTATAAATATATTATAGATTTATGCTCTAGGAGATTAAATTAAAACATTTCATTTCACTGAAAACTCAAACAAGGCAAGGTCTTTGTATATTTAAGTAAAAATCCCAGTTCTGTTGGTCACTGGAATTATCCTATTCTGGAACACTCTGTGTAATTGAGTTTTGAATTGAAGGCAGTGGAGCAAGTCTGTCAAGATCAATTGAATTGATTCTCGCTTACGCAGATCTGTCGAGTCCTACAGCAGTTGAAGGTCCTCATTTGAACAGATCAGACCACAGACAGAGGCCAGCTGTTCATATGTCAAACCTTGGACACTTTCTCAAGTATTTTTCATAAATATATCACAACCTCTCCTGAACAAACAATACGGCAAACACGGTCACCCCGTGTTAAGTAATTAGTTCTACAACTGAAAATCACAAGAGTCAACTTTTCTGAAATGGAGTTAACTAAAAATATAAAGTATAAATTACTCTGATAGAAACAGACCACAAATATGGGACCTTTATGTAACATAAGAGAGGAGAGACCAAAAGATCAAATCTCAAGGATGATGGCCGGGAGCTTCCAGGAACCACCTTGAAACCAAATAAAACAAAACCTGAGAGCTCCAAAGAGTAAGGTACCTGCTTACTGATCCCCTGAATGTCAATGTTCCTGAAGTCAAATCAGTCCCTCCTTGACTTCTAAATTAGGTAAACATACATTCTCTTTTGCCCATGAACTCGCTTGAGTTTTGTTTCTGTTGTTTTTAGTCAAAGAGTTCTGACCTAAAAATAGTGTATCTGTCACATTTCTGACCTTGTATATGATAGGCATCTGTTTAGAATGTTGAACTTCTTTCTATCAGTGGAATTTTGTATAGTATGACTTAAAGTCATATAAGATGCCTTCATTGTGTTTATTTTAATGTAGGAAAAAACAGCCATATTGAATAGTGAACATCACACATTTTTATAAAATTTAAGAAGACCATGGATGGAACTGGAGGAGGTTAGGTCCAATGAAGTCAGTCAAGCAGTCAAAGACTGTTATCATATGATTTTACTCACATGTGGAGCATAAGAAATGGCACAGAGGACCATAGCAAAAGGGAGGGAAATCCAAAGGGGGAGAAGTCACAGAGAGAGATGAACCATGAGAGACTATGGACCCCGAGAAACAATCTGGGGGTTTCAGAGGGAACGAGGGTGGTGGGAGCAGGTAACAGGGTGATGGGTATAAGGGAGGGCACATGCTGTTAACACACAGTGTACTGTGGGTATTATGTATTATATATATTATGTATTATATATATATTATGTAATATTCTGGGTGTTACACTTAACTGATGAATAGGTTTTAGAGATCTAACCTATGTGACTGGCGAGGCTGAGAACAGACAAAACTGCAACATGAGGACTTTGGGAAGATGATAAGTATCAGCAAGCATGGTGAGAGGCAGGCAGATGCTAGCTATGAGCCGTGTGCCAGGTCATTAGATCAGAATCTTACCTGCTGTATCCTACTCCTTTCTCTTAACAGCATCATCAGATGGGTGTCATTATTGTTCTTATTAACACCAATTTTATAAATGAACTAAGTGGAGCTCAGGGCATCTAAGTGGTCTGTGAGTTTACAGACCTCATGAATAGCAGTACTCCTGTTCAAGTCTCCATGACCCCAGGATGGGCAGGACCAGCACTGGGGTTAGACTCTGGTCAGCCTTGGTTTTGCATATAGGCTGCACTGTGTGACAGTAGGCAGGTCGCTAACTTCTCTGTGTCTGTTTTATTTAGGCAATGGTAATAACAACAGAAAGACTAAGAAATTATTACAGGAAAAATGCTTAGAGTGATGCCCAGAATAATATAACAGTTTTCTAAGTACGAACTGTGGTTACTGTTCTGTGTTAACATGCCTGGAATTTAGCAGGTTTTCAACTAGTAGTGGAGATGTTATTGGTAGTGGTAAAATCATCTAAAAAATCTGATATAATAACAGCAATTGCTAGATTTTATTTTTATAAAAATAAAGGTTTTTTTAGAAAAAGACTTTTGGAACTTGTTTTTTAAAATAAGAAAAATGAATGTGTATGCAGATTAAGTGACTTAGGTTTACATTATTCCAATGCATTAATTTAACATCTATTAAACAATAATCTAGCACAAAATCTTAAATTATCTGGGATGGAATGAAAAGCCAATAGAAAGTAATTTTTTAAATTCCTTACATTGATTCAATGAGACATAAGGATTTTTATGCACCATTTCATATAGAGTAATTGGAGCACAGTGTTACCTCATTTACTATCACTTATATGACTAAGGGGTTCCATATCCAAGTAAGAAGGTATCCAGATTTTTATGATGTTATTTTGCAAATTTTATTATTGTTTTATTCACAGCCTCAATATGATTGCAATTTGTTTAAACCCAATAATGCTTTAAAATAATTGTCCTTAAATTTATTGCTAAATAGGATAATCAACTTTTCATTAGAGTTGCAATCATTTATATTATACTTGACATTGTAATATTTCACAGACTTACTTTAATTTTTTAAAGGATTGCCGTTTGTACTTCCCTTGAATATTTCCCTTGGGTGAACCATTCCTAATCTCTAACACAGGTATCCAAAGGGAAAAGAAAAAAAGAAAACTATTTTCAGTTAGACAATAATGGGGCATTCTGTGACACTGGCTAAAACACAGAGCTGCTGTCAAAAACGTACTGTTTTCCTGTAAGAAAGAATTACCTTGTTAGGAAGATACCCGATTACCTTGTTGGGAAGATAAAATTATGCCAATAATAATCTTTTTCATAAAATCATACCACTTAGCTCTTTAAGTAAGCTAGCATGATTTCAGGTAAGATATCAGAAAAACCCGAGGGTCCCCTTACATTTCCATATACCAAATCTTGAATTAAAACTTCAGGTACAAATTGCCTTGACTGGAACCAATGTCACGTGATTAGCCAAAGGCAGACTGAAACCTAACTGCAGCATCTGAGCTAGCCCCCGGAAGATCTACAAAATCACAGAACTTTGCAACACATATAACGTGCTTCCGAAGTTCAAACTCTGCAAAGAGAAAACATTTCTAATGCATTTTGAAATTGTTTATCCCACTCAAAAACATATGAAAACATTAAAATTTCTTTGTATACCAAAAGTTGATTGCTGGAGTCCTGGAAACATAACTTAAATATCCAGTAAGGAAGGCTCAATTGTCATATTCTTTCTACAGATGAGGAAAGTTGAGTGACTTGTTCAGAAAGATAGAGTTCTTAGAACTAGGATTGATGGATTTTGTTTTGTTTTGTTTTTGTTTTTGTTTTTCTTTTAACCCTAAAGGGGCTCCTAGGTGGTTCAGTCATTAAGCGTCTGCCTCCAGCTTAGATCATAATTCCTGGGTCCTTGGATGGAGCTCCACATCTGGCTCCCTGCTCAGCAGGGAGTCTGCTTTCTCCCTCTCCCTCTCCTTCTGTCCCTGCTCCTGCTCTCTCTCTCTCTTATGTGCACTCTCTCTCTCTCTAATAAAAGAAATAAAATCTTTAAAAAAAAAATATAAATCCAACAAATGTGAAGTAGAAACAAGATCAAGAGAGCAAAGGTGCCACTCAGAGAAGCTAAAGTTCCTGCCTGAAATGGTTGCCAAGGTTCAAAATCAAAGTGTTATAAAGGTGCTTCCTGGTAGTCTGGGGGATGGAGATCTATACTCAGACCCACCAGTCTTGACATGCTGGGAACCAAACACAGGACATCCTGAAAACAGCAAGACACAAACAACTCATTATGTACAAGGGAACTGCAGTAAAGTTAACAGGTCACTTCTCATCAAAAAGAATAGAAACCAGAAGACAGAAATGGTGTATTTGAAGAACTGAAAGGAAAAAAGAGAAAACAAAAACCTTAAGACAAGAATCTTATATCACATGAGATTATTTTTCAAAAGTGAAGGGGAAATAAAGTCATTTTCTGATAAACAAAAATTGAAAGCTCTTGTTACTCACCAACCTGCTTTAAAAAAAACTCTAAAGGAAATTATTCAGGCTGAATGCAAGAAATTGACAGTAATGTGAATCCATAGGGAGGAAAAAGACCATTGGTAAATAAAATTTTGTAAATAATTATACAAGACAATATAATTGCACATTCATTCTCCCTTCTTTTGTTAACAGATTTAAAAAATATATCTGTGGTGCCTGGGTGGTTCAGAGTGTTGAGCAACTGATTCTTGATTTTGGCTCAGGTCGTGATCTCAGGGTCGTGAGATCAAGCCCTGCCTTGGGCTCTGCACTGCTGTGTGGTGGGAAACTGCTTGATATTCTCTCTCTCCCTCTTCCTCTGCCCCTCCCCTTGCTTGCATGCCTGCTCTCTCTCTCTCTCAATAAGTAAATAAGAAGTATACATTATATATGTATTAGTGAGACTATAAGATATAAACTGTAAACTTTAATACATGTGACAATGGTAAAAAGAAGGCAGGTGAGAATAAGGTTGTATTGTAATGAGGAAATAACACTAGACAGTAACTTAGATACACATTAGGAAATGAAAAGAAACAGTAAATAGAAGGTTAATACAACAAATTCTAGAAATATATACTTGCTCTCTCCTCTTCCTAACTTTACTAAATTTTATAAAATTATAAGCAATAATTATAAAAATGTGTTCATTATCATAATATATAGACATTATGTACATAACAACAGGGGCTGTATAGGATCAAAATACTTATCTCACTGGAATTAATTTAGTTGAAATTAACTTAAAAGCATAGAGTTGAAAATCATTAAGAGAAATAATATTTTAAAACAAAAACTATCCTCCTAATGCTAAAGAAGTTGATAAATGAGGAACAGAACGTAAAGGACATAACACACAAAGGAAAAAAGAACAAAAGAGTCAATGTAAATTCAGCCTTCTCAATAATATTAAATATAAATGAATTAAACAACCTAACTGAATGACAGAGATTTTCAGATTGGACTATAAAAAAGCAAGATCCAACTTATATACTCTCTATAGTAGAAATTCCTAAGACTGAGTATACAAGTAGATGGAAAGCAAAATGATAGGAAAAGGTATACTAGCCATATAGCAAACCGTAAAAAGCTGCAATGTCTGTGTTAATATCAGATAAAACAGATTTCAAAGCAAGACATTTCATTAGAGATAAGGGGAATATATTATAATGAGAAAGGAATAAATCCTTCACAGAGATATAAAAATGATAAATCAGAATCAGAAGCCCAAAATATATGAAGGCAAACTTAACAGAATTCAAGGGACAAGTAGACAGTTCAATGATAATGGGTGGGGACTATCAAAGTCTCACTTTCAGTCACAGGGAACAACTTACTGGAGGATCAACTGGAATTCCTAGTCAGGAACAAACTGACTAGAGCTAACACACATCTACAGAACCCTGCACCAGACCCCAATGGAGGATGCTTTCTCCCAACAGGCATATGATACACTGTTCAAGGTGGGCCATCTGGTTAGCCATAAGAAAAGTCTCAATAAACTTCTAAAAGCTGAAATCATATAGAGTATGCTCTCTACAATAATGAAGCTAAATTAAAAGTCAGCCATCAATAGAAACTTGGAACATTCACAAATGAGTAGAAGTTAAACCAGATATTCTTGAATAACAAAAGGATCAAATTAAGAATCACGAGGAAAATTAGGGAATACTTTAAGATGCTTGAAAACAGAAGTACAACATACCTAAACATATGGAAAGCTGTGAAAGCAGTGCTTACAGGGAAATTGATAGTTATTAATGCCTATATTAAAAAAGAAAAAAAATCAGTAACCTAAATTTCTACCTTGAGAGATGAGAAACATAAACTGAGCCCCAAACCAGAAGATAGGGAAAAAACAATGAAGAATAGTGTGGAAATAAAATTTTAAAAAGAGGAAAAGAGACAAAGTCAACAAAATTAAAACTAAAATTAAATCAAAAAATTGAAATTGAAAACTTTTTCTTGTCAGATTAACAAAATGAACAACTTTGGCGAGACCAGCTAAAACATCAGCTGAAATCAGCAATGATAAAGATGTATTACAACTGATCTTACAGATCTTACATGAAGTAAGACTCACAGGGGAGTGCTCAGAACAGCTACCTGCCTACAAAGTAGATAAACTTAGACCCAATTGGAAACTTCTTGGAAACACACAAACCACCCAGACTGACACAAAAGAAATACAAAGTTGGCATGGACCTGCAACAACTGAAGAACTTGGTCCATAAGTAAAACACACTGTGGCAATCTCATCATAAGCTCCACGGCTGGTGTGGCACCTCACAGCTGGGAGGGAACGCAATACCCAGAGATCTCCTTCAAGGATGAAGGGTCCAACCCCACCCTGGGCAGCCCGACTTGTAAAGACTGGCACCCAAACCATCTGACTTCGATGAACAATGGGGCTTGTGCCCATGAGACCTTCAGGGCTATGGTGGACCAGAAAAATGGCTCTTAACAGGCTAGCCCACAGACTCAGCCAGTCCAGGAACCTGGACAGCCTTTTGAAAAGCACCCAGGTTTTCTGTGAAAGGGACACATTTGCTATTCTTAGAATGTGAGTCTGAGGGCCAGGTACCTGCTGGAAGAAAACGCTGTAGGGACAGAGGCTCATAGGCACATCTTCTGCTTCTCCTTGCTTCTCTGAAGCCAGTGAGTACCATTTTTTTTCCTTTTCCAGGGGGCCATCATTACACTCCAGCTGGTTGGTATAATCTCACCTTGCTCAAGCTTCACAGCCAACATCTTTCTTTTTCTCTTTTTAAAACAGTTTTTAGCTCTTTTCACTTTTTTCTTTTTTTCCCCTTTCTTCTCCTTTTTCCAGAGGGTGCCAAGTCTGTGTTGCTTCTCTTCTTTCTCCAGCCAGTAGGCCCATCTTTGTGCTCTTCTCCTGCTGTGCAGTATCTTCCAGAAAGAAGATTTTACAGGCGTCCAGTGTCCTAGTGTTTATGTCCATCCAGTGACCAAGCTTTTGTGACTGCCACCTCGGGGTCACCTACATTGCCTGCCTCTGGAGGCCAGGGACCTTGTGTTTCTGGGTCCCATGGGACTGTAACAGTGGAAGAGAGTTCTGGGCAGACTCCCAGTGCTCTGCTCAGATAGACAAAACACACCCTGCCTTTTGGAGAAAGGGGTCTATTTGCTTGTCCACAAGCTTTAGCCTCAGGAGCAAGCTTCTGTCATGCTTACAGAAATCTAGGGGGGTGTGTCCGAGGGAATGGAAGCCAGTGCACAACATCTTTGCAGTCTTCCCCGGAGAAAGGCATTTTCTAGAAAAGAGTTCAAACCCTTAATCTGATGCCCTGATTTTTGCAAACGCAGCAGGTGGATGCTTCTTCAGTGGGAAATGCTGGATGTTACTTACATCTCAATAGGAAGATAAGTAAGCAGAGGTGTGACAGAGGTAATGGAACTACAGACACAGAAGGAAGAGGGAAAGGCACAAAGGAAATGTCTGAATTAATAATTGTCAAGAATTTCTCCAAGTTCATGATAACATGGAGCCCCAGATTCCAGCAGCTCAGAGAATACCAGGCAAAACAGGCACCCAGAGCTCCTTACGCAGGTACACTGGATTTGAAGTGCAGAAGATCACCGAGAAAGAAAAACCTTTAAAGAAATAAGAGGGGAAAAAAAATAATTATGTACAGAGAAGCAAGGGAAACATCATGCTGGACCTTTTCTTTAGAAATTGAACAAACAAGAAAAAGAAGGTGAAATATTTAAAGTGTTGAAAGGAAAAATAAAAACAGAAACAAAAAGTCACCCACCTGGAATATTGTATCCAGCAAACTGATGCTTTAAAGGTGAAGGGAAAATACTTTCTCCCACAAATGAAAATCAAGATTTTTTTTTTTTTTTGCCAGTGGACCTGCCTTGCATGAAATATTAAAATAAATTCTTTAGGAAAAAGGAAAATATTGGTCAGAAACTTGGACTACAAAAATAAAGGAAAGGCTCTAGAGAAGGAAATACAGACAAAATCTCTTATTTCTCTTACTCTTTTTAAATTTTTTATTTTGATTTTTTAAAGATTTTATTAATTTATTTGAGAGAGAGAGCATGAGTGGGGGAAAGGGCAGAGGGAGAGGGGGAAGGAAGCTCCCTGCTGAGCAGAGAGCCCACAGTGGTCTGGACCCCAGGACCCTGCGATCATGACCTGAGCTGAAGGCAGATGGTTAACTCACTGAGCCACTCAGGCACCCATCCTCTTATATTTAATCAATTAACAAAATAACAGCTTCTTCAAATTACTAGTAATAGGATCTAGGAGTAATCAGTAGAAATTCTGGGAAGCTCCTTTTTACAGAAGTCTGTTCAAAGAATCTAGGTCAGCCATTCACATGTTTACTCCTCATTTTTGCCTAAAATTTTCTCACCTCCTAACTTATGCCCATGAAACATATTCAGGCTTTCTACAGAGGCTCACCTTCCTATTCTTCTATTTACTTAAAACATGGGCTCAGCTCTCAACCTACTTCTATTTGTCTAGAAATAAAAGGCTGCCCCTTGAAAAGGGCATGTGTATTGTTCTTATCTGTTTTACTGAGGCTGCTGTAGATGAAAGTATCAAAAAATATCACTCTCAGTTGATATAAAAGATCGTTATTTCCTCGGTCACTCTCTTCTATGGGAATTTCTCTAACTATAAGGCATCAGTGATCTTCTAATTATCATCTGAAACTGAAGGTAGGAAAACTGGTCCTGGGGAAAATGGGATTTGCTCCTTAGATTTTTTTCCATGAGGGAGAACTGGCATCTAGATACATCTAGATACAAGATGGCATCTTGTACAAGATACAACTGGCATCCAGATACAAGAGTTGACCCTGGAAAATTGAACACAACCTGTGGAGTGAGGGGCATTACTGTAAACCAGCTTTATCTCATCTTGCCATCTTCATGCTCTTTTACTGCATCAAATGGGCCTTTCTCATTGCCTACAGATATCATAAACAGACTGCTCACTCAGATCTCCTCCAACTCAAACACTGTGAGGGTGAGGGCGTTTTGAGATCCCACTGGCATGGGTCTGGACTTTGGTTTTCTCTGTGATGAGACCACATCATGGTCTCCATGATTCCTCAGATGATACCCAGCAGAGAAATTCTAATCAGGTACAACCAATCCACCCAAACCCCAACCCAATTCATATGAATTCCATCAGGATGCTGTTAAAAGTACTCCCCTGATTCTCTATAAGTCAGGGACTTCTTACTTTAAAAAACTTGCAAATTTCTCTTAAATCAAAATTTTATAGATAACTGAAAATACAGGCAGAGTCAAATGTTCTCATGTTGCAGTTACAAGACAGGCAGTCCCACTGGAGCAAATAGAAGAAACGCTGGACCAAGTGTCATCCTGTGTCAAAGTGTGGTAACAACAGATCAATAAACATTCAAGAAGCATGAAAATCCTACATGTGTATGTACACACCTTTATATATCTGTGCATACACACGTGTCTCTGCACATGCACACACAGTCACGCTTGACCAGTACACATGCTTAAAGATAGGTGGTCACAGCCAATGGCTTCCTCAAGCAAGAGCTCCAGAGACTGATACATGTATAAATTTTGTTCACTGAAGAACTGTCATGTCTGCGATTTGACTTCAGATTTTTATCTGCAAAAGGCTTTTTGTCCCCAAGCCCCATCATTACCATACATGACAATAGCTGCCTTCCTTTGCCAGCACCTGTGCTGGTACCATCTTCTAATGGCACTGGAACAGGTGCAAGAGACCTGGCCCACCTTGCTCAATCCCATGGTTGCTCAAGACTGGTCCAGCTCAGTGAGGCATGGTGCGCTCATTCTGTTCTCTCCATAAAATAACACACGGTCAAAGTCCTTTGTGGAATTGTGATTCTCCCCAAAATTTGTTGACCTAATCCCCAGTATCTCAGAAAGCGACGTTGGAAATAGGGTATTGTAGATAGAGTTAAGGTGAGGTCATGTGGGGGTGGCATGGGCCCCTTAATCCAATATGACTGGTGTCCTGATAGAGAGGGGATTTGGATACAGAGGCAGATATGCACATGGGGAGAATTTCATGTGAACTTGAAGGCAGAGATTGGGGTGGCACGTCTACAAACCAAGGGGCACACAAGATTGCTAACAAACCACCAGGATCTAGGAGAGACACTTGATATAGATTTCCTCCAGCAGATTCAGAAGGAACCAGCCTTGCCGACAACTTGATCTTGGACTTCTAGCTTCCAGAAATCTGAGAAGATAAATAAATTTATTTTTACTTGCTTCCTTTTTAAAGCAAACGAGGTAGCTAGCTAGAGACAAGATAAGGAACATGGTGTCCAAATGATCCTGCTGGGGTGTGGGTAGGTGTGCTGGTTTGTGTAAGGGGGGAAATGGCTGGGTGTCTGCCTTACCTCTGTAGTAGGATTGTGTGCAGGAAAAGGTGAGAAAAGAAAGCATATTGGATTTATCTTTTTCTCTATGTTGAGTTCATATTATCAGTATTAACATCACATTACATTATATTTTAAAAATCCTTAATTATCATATTAGCATGATAAATAAAATCTACTGAAAATGGGCACATGACAGTTCTTACGTTGAGAAGTATATTCAAAGAATCTGCTTTCCTCCTTACTGAGAGAAATGTTAAGATGCGAAATATTCAAGCTATTCTATAGAAGTAAAAAAGTTTCCTGACCTAATGATTCGCTTCAATTTTCCACTTTAGTTGCAGTGCTGAAATTTTTATTGCCAAAAGGTATACATGTTCCAGTTGTTAAGTAGAAAACCACAGGCCCAAAATGATGTCACTTACCTTAGGGACCCAAGTCAGTCAGTGGAGTCTTAAAACCTCCCCTAAGCACAGTATGAGCACTACCCTCCCCCTCCTGCCCCCTGCCCTTTCACCAAGCAGACTAGAATTTCCTGGTCAGCACTAGGAGATAATTCCTCCATAGACCCCTTCTGTTCCCCTTGGAGGGTGAGCGCCCCTGAAACAATGCATTCCTTGCTAATAAATTCCTTTTTTTCACCTCTCTTTGCCTGTAAAAACCTCCCATTCTGCAGAGTTCTATGGAAGTCTCTTCTGCTTGCTCCCGATGGGGGATGGGCACACTGTCCTAGTCATGAATCATTTAACACAGTTAACTGGTGCTTTACATTTACTCAGCGGAATTTTGCTTTTTTCACACAAGTGTTTAGGTATTTGTTGATAACTGATCATTCCTACTCTTATTTTTAAGTGCCTAAGAAGTTTTTTATGTCAACCCTAAAAGCTTCTTTTGTTGGCTTTTAATTCTATAGCAAAATTTCAAAAATAAAACAAAGGGAAAATAAAACCCTGAAGTTATTGAAATAACATGGTGGTTCTCCTGTATTTAATAATAAAGTGCAGAAACAACATTCTTAAAAACTCTCCACTAACCTAAGACAATTTGAACACAAATGAAAAAGAAAAATTGGAATTGCTAATTAAAAGTGGGCTTTGTTATTTTTTTTCTTTTTTTTATAATTTTTTAATTTTTAATTAACATATAATGCATTATTAGTCCCAGGGCTACAGGTGAATTGCCAGGTTTACACACTTCACAGCACTCACCATAGCACATGCCCTCCCCAATATCCATAACTCCACCACCTTCTCCCTACCCCCCTCCCCACCTGCAATCCTCAGTTTGTTTTGTGACATTAAGGGTCTGTTATGGTTTGTGTCTCTCATGATAAAAATGGGTTTTGTTTTAACAGGAACATCATTCATCAGTGTACGTTCCAGTCAGTGCCTTTACATTAGGTTATTTGAAAATAGCCTAAGAAATGCATGTTTACCAGTTTCTCAAAGTTCAGCCTTATATGGATGAAAATGTCAATGCATATATTCTTTGCCAAGAATGAGAAATGCACCTTTTAACTTTTAAACTACACTTTTAAAAACACGAATATATATTGAGGAAAGATTCATTGCCTGGTAGGTCAAGTGGTATTAATTCCTTTAGATTTGCTTCTTTTTAGGTATACATCCTCTTGGAAAATCCACTTTTAATGTTTAACACTGGATGACAACTGCCACTATAAACTAAAGATTTTTTGTATTAAATTAACAAACAGAGTATATAACTTTCTTACACTTTCAAAGATGTACTCCTGGAACAGCAAGCAATATTTCTGAAATGACAAGTGAATGGATATTATATTGCATTCAGCTATAAACAACTTCACAGTCCAAATAAAATCTACCCTATAAATTTTGTATTAAAATTGAGTGTCTGTTGGATATTTATATTTTCCCCAGAACAACTAAGGACATTTTTTTCTGCTTCTATGATTGAGAGTTATATTAATCGTACAAGGATTATCAATTTTCAGGTCATACAATAATATTAAAACTCTGTCTAAAAATCTCATTGAAGGTAATGTCACCTAAGGCTCTCTGGTTTTTGAGGTGGACATAAGCTATTAGCCAGTAATGGATATCTGTGTTGTGCAGGTGAGTGATTTGTTTCTAGGCTCAGTAAAAGGAGTCCACAGAGAGAGAGATGAGATATGTGATATCTGGGATAATGGATGGGGCACATTTTCAGAGTTGGCAGGAGGAAATGATGAAGAGAACTGTGTGTGGAAAAGGCAGGCATCGTTGGAGATCTCCCTTAGGAAGAGGAGCTACTATGAAAGGAGACCAGAGAGCATTTTGAAGTTGGAAGAATGGAGTTTGTGGAAACACTTGCAGGTCCGTGCTCATCTAAGGACATCCGGGAGCAAGGAAGGTCATGAGTTGGAGGATATGAAGATGATGTCACTGGAATTACTAGGGAATTTATAAAGAAAAAGAAAAACACAACAGAGACTGACTTTCATGTGTTGAGCAAAACTGTGGCAACAGATGATACTAGAAATTATAAATTTGCAGAGGACTGAACTTGCTGCAGTTGATATCTTTTGGCATTTTTACCAGAACCCTAGAGAGGAGAGACAGGGGGTCACTCAGGTTTGGGGACTGTCATGATAGAAACATCCGGAAGTCAGCAGATGAAGGACCCTACGTGAGACAGTCATCACTACCAAAGTCCTGGCTGGAGATCATGGCAGTGGATGAAGAAGCCCAGAAGAATGGAGAGACCCCCACGGGCAACCTGTCAGAAGAGGCTGGAGGCAGTTTGGCGGAAACAACTGGAAGGGGAACAGGAAGCTTCTGCCTACAGGAGCCCTCTTGAATGTGGATGAGATTAAGGTGGTTCAGCCTGAGTTTGGAATGAAGTGTAGGTCGAGGTTATTGAGATAAATCCTACCAAGGACTATGCTATTTTAACCAAAAGATTTCCTCCATATGATTTAACCTAGCTGTGTGCCTTACCCTTGAGTTTTGAAAATCTTCATTAACCATCTTGCTTACTTAGCATGCTTCAGAGCTCACAGGAGGCAGATGTCCCCTGTGGCGATGTCCCTCCATCACGCTGAAGCTACGGTTATTTCCTATGACTCTGGTTACTTCCTATTTTCTGTTCCTACTCTTTGGACTGGGCATTCTTTCCCGGTGGGGAGAGAATATTACAGCTGTGGCTTGTGTCTAAGGAGCATAAAGAGAGGCACAAAAGTCTCTCATTCAGGCTGCATTAATGTAATCAGACTTCACTCACGAACCACAAGGACCATCTTTCAAGATGGTCTATGTTCATTAATCTGTCCTTTTATTTATGTATTTATTTATTTATTCCAAATCAGTTCCATTTTTAAGTTAACTGTAGGAATGAATTGGGCCTATAGCAGCAGAGACCAGCCTTTCTCTGTGGTCCTTCTGATGTCTCCTTATGTTGATGGTCATGAGCAGCGGGTACAGCTGATTTATTCCAGGAGATGACTCATCGCTATTTGGGTTCTGATCATCCTCTTATGTTCACAACGTTTGACAAGCACATTTCAGTGATGAAAAACAATAATGGGCTTTTATTAATGGTGTGTTTATTAGTGGTGGGTGCAAACAACGGCAGCCTGGTCCTTTCAGGCATGTGATACTGGACGACCCTCAAAGCCAAAGTCAATGTTGTTCCCCAGGAGCCATAACTCTCATGTTCCCTTTAACTATTAATACAGTTACTTAAATTGTTCTGGCTCTACCCCATGTGCAAAGGTATATACAACAGTCCATCAAATAGTTTAATCCATAATCCTTCATTGATATTCAAAACTCCTTGGAAGAGCAGAACATGGAGTCCTGCCAGTCCCTACAACCCTGGCATTCCCTGAGGCTGCTCTACATAAAAAATTAAGCAGCCTTTTAAAAATGCAGCAGTGTGCTGCAATGGCTTCCTGAGATGCATTATTTCCCTTTCCCAGGGAGGGCTTGAGCAAATTTCCAATAAATCAAAAAGTTGGGACAAACCCTCATACTATTTCATTATAATAATCCCAAGCATTCCAGATCTTTCTTTGTTCCAAGGAAGCCACTTAGACACAGAGAGAGGGTGTAGTGCCTGCCTGTAGCTTGAACACCGAGAGTTCCTTAAGCTTGGAGTTGGGTTAAAGAGGACTGCACGTTAAACAGAATCGGTTTCACTGGTAAATCACATTATATGACGGGGAAGCTTAACCACTTCCTTAGATTTTCACATTTGTTTTCATAAAGGTCAAAGCACTGTTTGGGGTTTTAAATATATATATATAAAGAAAATAGGGACTATTTTCCCTTTTTTTTTGAATTTTTTAAAATACTTTTATTGAGATATATTGCTTTTTTTAAATTTACTTTTTATTTTCAGCATAACAGTGTTCATTATTTTTGCACCACACCCAGTGCTCCATGCAATCCATGCCCTCTATAATACCCACCACCTGGTACCCCAGCCTCCCACCCCCACCCCTTCAAAACCCTCAGATTGTTTTTCAGAGTCCATAGTCTCTCATGGTTCACCTCCCCTTCCAATTTCTCCCAAATCCCTTCTCCTCTCTAACTCCCCATGTCCTCCATGCTATTTGTTATGCTCCACAAATAAGTGAACCCATATGATAATTGGCTCTCTCTGCTTGACTTATTTCACTCAGCATAATCTCTTCCAGTTCCGTCCATGTTGCTACAAAAGTTGGGTAGGGACTATTTTCATATATATATATATATATATATATATATATATATTAATAATGATATCCTTATCATTTCCTATTTTGTACGTTTGGTCTTGTCCCTATTTTCTTAATCAAGTTGGCTGGTAATTTGTCTATTTATAAATATTTCCAAAGTCCAACATATCTCATTAATTAAGTCTGCTGTTTTATATTCTCCACATCACTAATTGTTTTTGCTTTTATTTCCTTCCTCATGCCTTCTTCTGGTTTATTTTGTTGTCTTTGTCTGATTTTTTTTTTTTTTTTGAGCTGAGAATTTAATTAATTAACTTTAATTATGTAAATGTTCATGCTGATAAGGTTAGTGCTATTAACTTCCCCCAATCATAGCTTTCTGGGGTGTGCTGTTCTCATCATTTTAGTTTTAGTTTAGAAAATTCTGTAACTTCTGGGTGCCTGGGTGGCTCAGTGGTTAAGCCGCTGCCTTCGGCTCAGGTCATGATCTCAGGGTCCTGGGATCGAGTCCCGCATCGGGCTCTCTGCTCAGCAGGGAGCCTGCTTCCTCCTCTCTCTCTCTCTCTCTCTCTGCCTGCCTCTCTGCCTACTTTTGATTTCTTTCTGTCAAATAAATAAATAAAATCTTTAAAAAAAAAAAAGAAAATTCTGTAACTTCATCTTTAATTTCTTCTTTCGCCCAAGGGTTGTTCGGTAGGTTTATTAATTTCCAAGTGGAAAGGCCTTTGTGTTTTAATTTCTAGTTTCATGGCAGATCAGAATGTGCGATATTTTCTACATGATCTCACACACGTGCGTGCACACACACAGATCCCATGCACATGTGAGAAATGAGAGTAACTGTGAGGTCAGGGTGCACATTAATACATGTCTGTGAGATGTATCGTACTGACAGTGTTCATCAGGTTTCTGACCTCCTACAAGTTGTTTGCTCACTTGGTCTGCCTGCTTCTGTGAGAGGAATGGTCACATCTATTAGCGCATGTCCAGCCATATTTCCTTCCATCCGCTGAAGCGTTTACATCATAATGCTATACCATATTGTATTATATTTATATAAACACTGTGATGTATCGTATTTGCTGTGTTACTTGGTTCATAAGCATTCACACACATTAAACTTAGCAGGTCGTGGCTTTGGGGTGAGAAAGTATGCTTCTGGATTACAGTTCATGCTTTTTGGCTTAAGCTTACTTTGTCTGATGTCGGGATAACTGCTCTCTTTGAGTTTCTATTTATATTGTATAACTTTGTCCACATCTTTGCTTTTGGTCCCTTTGAATCGTTTCTATTAGGTTTGTTTCTTGTATGGGCCATCTAATTGAGTCTTTCTTGATAAGCCAGATTGAAAATGTCTCTTTTCCTTTCCATGGTTGAGTTAATTCCATCTACCTTTACTGAGACGATTGACGTATTTAGTCTTATCTTTGTAATAATATTTTACAATTTTGTGTATTGTGTTATATTTTTTATGTTCTTTCTCTACCAAAGGTAATTGCCTTTTCTTCCTTTTCTTTTCTGATTTTAACCAACTCTCTTTTCATTACTTCTTCATTTTTGTCCATGTCTTTCCTTTTATTTTTTTTTAAGATTTTATTTATTTATTTGACAGAGAGACACACAGAGAGAGGGGGACAGAAGCAGGGGGAGTGGGAGAGGGAGAAGCAGGTCTCCCACCGAGCAGGGAGCCCGACGTGGGGCTCGATCCCAGGACCCCGGGACTGTGACTTGAGCTGAAAGCAGATGCTTACGACTGAGCCACCAGGTGCCCCCATGTCTGTTCTTTGTTTTTCAATTTCTAGTTCAAGCTTCTTTTCTCAATGTACTCAGACATTTGTTTGCATATATTTATTTCCATGAGGATTATTGTTTTAGAGTTTTACTCTTTCCATTATTATTTCTGTGGGGAAAGTTTTCTTCAGTTGATTTGTGGTAAATTTTGTTTTCTAAGACCTGACAATAATACCACTTTTTTCTTGTTAATTCTGTAATTTTGGGATACTTTACAAGATTCTTAGTTTAAAGACTTGCCTACCTGCCAGAGTAGCCATGTCAAGACACTCCAGTGGGTTATTTGTTGTTTTTTTTATGGAAAAAATATTGCATGTCCTTTATTTCTTTGACTCTCTTCTGTTCTGCGGAACTCTAAATATCCGCCTTTAGCTTGGTGCCCTTTTCAACCCAGTGCTGAAGAGGCTTTCTCCTTCCAGTTTGCCTTTCTTCTCCCCAAGGCAGCTCTGTGTCTTAAGGAATGCCTCTTCCAACAGCACATACCTTTGTCTCTTTTGAGAGGTTCATGGACTGACCTACCCAGACATATTTTAGTACTTTTGTACATAATGCAAACCTAGTCTTTCTGGCAATAGTTTTGGATCACACTTCATCTTCTGATAGCTTTCTTTTTCTTTCTTTTTCAGAATTTATTTTTGTTCTGTTTTTGCTCATCAAAAAGCCCTTTAAGTGGCCTTGTTAAATTCAGGGGTAAGAGAAAAACATGAGAAATGACAGATTGAAAATTATTGATTTTTTTTTCTTGTTTACTTATAGATATTTTGAAGTTTGGGCAAGTTATTCTGAGGACATGGTTTTTGTGTAGCTGTATCCCCCCTTCTGTTCCACACGACCTTGTGAGAAAACATGAGAGACAGGAACACAGAGTACTATTGTTTTTTCCCGCTGCCTTGTTATTCCTTTTGATACTGTTCCACAGACACCATGGGTCTGTACCATTCCTTACAAATCTTTTTTTCCCTCTGTTTTCCACATCAAATAATTTCTACCAACCTATTCTACATGCACTAGTGCTTTTCCTGAATCATCTCCATTCCAGTGTCAAGACCATCCATTGACAATTTTTTTTTAGATTTTTTATTTTTTATAAACATATATTTTTATCCCCAGGGGTACAGGTCTGTGAATCACCAGGTTTACACACTTCACAGCACTCACCAAAGCACATACCCTCCCCAATGTCCATAATCCCACCCCCTTCTCCCAAACCCCCTCCCCCCAGCAACCCTCAGTTTGTTTTTTGAGATTAAGAGTCACTTATGGTTTGTCTCCCTCCCAATCCCATCTTGTTTCATTTATTCTTCTCCTACCCACTTAAACCCCCATGTTGCATCACCACTTCCTCATAACAGGGAGATCATATGATAGTTGTCTTTCTCTGCTTGACTTATTTCGCTAAGCATGATACGCTCTAGTTCCATCCATGTTGTCGCAAATGGCAAGATTTCATTTCTTTGTATGGCTGCATAGTATTCCATTGTGTATATATACCACATCTTCTTGATCCATTCATCTGTTGATGGAAATCTAGGTTCCTTCCATAGTTTGGCTATTGTGGACATTGCTGCTATAAACATTCAGGTGCACGTGCCCCTTTGGATCACTATGTTTGTATCTTTAGGGTAAATACCCAATAGTGCAATTGCTGGGTCATAGGACAGTTCTATTTTCAACATTTTGAGGAACCTCCATGCTGTTTTCCAGAGTGGCTGCACCAGCTTGCATTCCCACCAACGGTGTAGGAGGGTTCCCCTTTCTCCGCATCCTCACCAGCATCTGTCATTTCCTGACTTGTTGATTTTAGCCATTCTGACTGGTGTGAGGTGATATCTCATTGTGGTTTTGATTTGTATTTCCCTGATGCCGAGTGATATGGAGCACTTTTTCATGTGTCTGTTGGCCATCTGGATGTCTTCTTTGCAGAAATGTCTGTTCATGTCCTCTGCCCATTTCTTGATTGGATTATTTGTTCTTTGGGTGTTGAGTTTGCTAAGTTCTTTATAGATTCTGGACACTAGTCCTTTATCTGATATGTCGTTTGCAAATATCTTCTCCCATTCTGTCAGTTGTCTTTTGATTTTGTTAACTGTTTCCTTTGCTGTGCAAAAGCTTTTGATCTTGATGAAATCCCAATAGTTCATTTTTGCCCTTGCTTCCCTTGCCTTTGGCATTGTTCCTAGGAAGATGTTGCTGTGGCTGAGGTCAAAGAAGTAGAACAAGAACCATATGATACTCTAAATAGATGCTGAAAAAGCATTTGACAAAGTACAGCATCCCTTCCTGATCAAAACTCTTCAAAGTGTAGGGATAGAGGGCACATACCTCAATATCATCAAAGCCATCTATGAAAAACACACTGCAAATATCATTCTCAATGGAGAAAAACTGAAAGCTTTTCCGCTAAGGTCAGGAACACGGCAGGATGTCCATTATCACCACTGCTATTCAACATAGTACTAGAGGTCCTAGCCTCAGCAATCAGACAACAAAAGGAAATTAAAGGCATCCAAATCGGCAAAGAAGAAGTCAAATTATCACTCCTCGCAGATGATATGATACTATATGTGGAAAACCCAAAAGACTCCACTCCAAAACTGCTAGAACTTATACAGGAATTCAGTAAAGTGTCAGGATATAAAATCAATGCACAGAAATCAGTTGCATTTCTCTACACCAACAGCACGACAGAAGAAAGAGAAATTAAGGAGTCAATCCCATTTACAATTGCACCCAAAACCATAAGATACCTAGGAATAAACCTAACCAAAGAGGCACAGAATCTATACTCAGAAAACTATAAAGTACTCATGAAAGAAATTGAGGAAGACACAAAGAAATGGAAAAATGTTCCATGCTCCTGGATTGGAAGAATAAATATTGTGAAAATGTCTATGCTACCTAAAGCAATCTACACATTTAGTGCAATTCCTATCAAAGTACCATCCATCTTTTTCAAAGAAATGGAACAAATAATTCTAAAATTTATATGGAACCAGAAAAGACCTCAAATAGCCAAAGGGATATTGAAAAAGAAATCCATTGACAATTTTTAAAGATATTGTATGTTTACTTAAGAAATTGGATTTTTTACTTTCAGCATTTTTATTTATTCTTTTTCATGTTTTTTCCCTCTGAAAACCTATTTATTTATTTATTTATTTATTTATTTATTTATTTAAATATTTTATGTATTTTTTTGACAGAGAGAGACACAACGAGAGATGGAACACAAGCAGGGGGAGGGGGAGAGGGAGGTTTCCTTCTGAGTAGGGAGCCTGACTCAGGGCTGGATCCAAGGACCCTGGGATCATGACCTGAGCCGAAGCAGACACTTAATGGCTGAGCCACCCAATTGCCCCCAAACTTTTCCTTTTTAAATTAATCTTGAGCACAGTTACAATAGCAGCTTTACAAATCATTGCCTCTGATTCCCACATCTGTCAACTCTGAGTCAGTGTCTCTCACTGATTTGTTTCATAATGAAAAGCTACATTCTTTTCATATACTGACTAATTTGGGATCATCTCCTGGACAGGGTTAAAGTCACATGCAGAGACTCTGTTATTGTCTGCTAAAGACTGTTGGGTTTTTAGTTCTTCTACTGGGTAATTAACTTCATTGGACCCAAACAGCAAAGTCTGTCTTTTCAGCACCAGCCCACATTCAGGTTACTTCTTCCAAGTCTCGTTCTCATGGGTGCTTAGATTCTGTACCATTTACACATCATTTAGTAATAAAATGCCTGCTCTCCAGTGCCTTCAGATAGGTTTTTTTTTTTTTTTAAGTTTGTACAATATTTATAGTTACGTGTCTTAGAATCAGCCCAGGACAAACTTCCTCTTTTGTGACCGAAAGTGGAGCCTACCATTACTATTTGAAGTAAAGAGAATCCAAGTCCAAAGAAAAAGAAACTTACATGAGAGATTTTTTCCCCTGTGGGAACGATGTTCATAAGATCATCAAAGTTAGCAAGGCTAACCCATCTACCACAATGAGGAAAACCTGGAATTATTTTTTTTTTAAAATCCCCTGTAATTGAATTTCTGTCTTTGAGTAATAAGATTGGAAGGCAATTCTCGGCAGGAATCTCGGGGTTGTGTACTCTCACTGCAAAGGGGAAATCGGTGAAGCGCTACTGTACATTTCCAAATGGTCATCTCTGTGGCCTTTTGTAAGAGTGTAACGTTTCTAGTTCGGGCTTGTAACTAGAGTCAGAAGCCAGGGGTGGTACCCCCTGATTTTACCCCATGAAGTTTTGCACCTTAAATGAAGTAGTACTTTGCCACCACATCAATGTAATTACTAGTATCTTTAAGAGCGATAGACACATGACTGATGAATTTGTGAATGCTACATCTGAAACTAATGATGTAGTATATGTTGGCTAATCGAATTTAAATTGGGAAAAAAAAAAGAGTGATGGTATTTTTGGACTTCAGATTTTGTGTTTCTCAGGATAAGCCCAATACTACAGCTGCCCAGATAATTTCAACAAGGACATATAAAATTAAAGTAAGTCACAATTTCATCACATTTTATTCTTATGATGCGTTTTCTCAAACATTTTACAACTCAGAGTAACCTTGGTAAGGACATGAAGAAATGAGACTCAGGTTAAGAAATTTTTAACTTGACAGTTTTGGAACTTGAAAGAAGTTTCCCCAATACAGGCAATGTTCTAACTCATTGTCCTTCCCTTTCCCCTGAGGAAGAATGTCATGCTAAGTGTCAACTAATATGGAAAATTATTTACTTTGTAATTTCCCCACCTCTACAAATATAAAATAAAGTAAATTACCCTTAACCACCAAATTAAATGATATTTATTTGTTTTTTCTCAATGGTGTTTGGCTGGGACAGGGGAAGCTATGTGCCATGGTTTGGCAGCCTGGGTTTTTTTCCCCCTATTTATTTTCTTGTTATTTCCTGTCTACTTGTTTTCTTATTTAGTTTCTGCTGCCGATACTAAAGGGAAGACAGGTTGTTAGGCATACTACTGTGTTGTAAACACAACTTGAATGGAAGAAATGGGGAATAAACATGCACAAGTGGAAGGGACTGGTGCTGTACCTACGGAAGAGGTCAATGCCTTAAACATTTTAATTAATTAAGGGGAACTAAGATATCTGCATGTACCTTGGGTAAATGTGGCTGTTCATTTTTGTTTTTGATTGAATAAGACCAAAGATGAGACATTTTTATGGAGTTGTGACTTTACAGTAGGCTTGATGATACACATAGAAAGCAAAAAAAAAAAAAAAAAAAAAAAAAAAAAAAAAGCAAAGTAAAATTAGTACTCTTGGCAGATTTATAAAAGTAGAGTAGATCATGCCATTGATTCTTGAGTCGTCTTTCACATGACTAGGAAGCGGATGTATTTAATAAAGGAGCAACTTCAGATTGTTTTGCTGCTTTATCTCTCCATGTGTTCAAGAGCATGCAGGTGTGAAGCAACACTGTTAGTGTTCACAGTTCCTTCTGCACTCCGGACATATCATTGTCAGAATATTGCGCCTTAGCTAAAGAACACTCAGGCTGTGGAAACCAGATAGAACATGTATCTCAGTAATACACGCATGTCTTTTCAAAGGAGGAAAAAAGATTCTTGACACTCTTGGTTCAGACTCCAGAGGATATGTTAGAATGTTTACAAATTGCCAGGAATAATTTTCACTAAGAAGATTGATAGCTTCAGTGAGGACAAATATCTTAAGAAGATGAGGCCACTGGTCAGTGTTCACTTGAGCAAAATACTTAGGAACTCTGAGTGCTTTTAAAATCAGAACAGAGCCATTAAGCACTCTGCACATTCTCGAGAAGACAAAGAGCCACCACCTACCACCACTTGCACATTCAAAAGTATATTTTTTATTCAAATTTGCAGTTTAATATGTGAAATTTTTTCTTATTATTTAAAAGAAAGTTAGGAAGACTTCAAGGATATAAGAGGAAGAAAGAGCATTGCTCCTGTCTTTACTACAAGAAAAGTCGAGCAACACTCAAATTGATGTCTCTAATCGAAACCATCAGAGAACTGAAGTTGGAGGGCAAACTAACCCGAAACCTAGACAGAAATATTTGCCTGCAAGAAGAAACAGCATGCAAAGCAATAATAGGGAAGATGTTCAGTGTTTGTAGTTTATGTCAAAACTAAAATGTATAAGAACAATGTGCAATGGATGGCATAGAAGAATGAGAAATGAGCACATTTCTTATGCTACAGGTTAAGAGGTATGATATTATTTGATTATTAATTCAAAATCATTTAAATGCATGTATCATAAAAACTAGGGCAACCATATATAGTTTTTCAAAGATGTGTGAATACTAAGTCAATTATAATAAAAATAAAATAATAAAAGTGTTGAACTCTGAGAAAATAGAAAAAGGAACAAAAAAGAAAAAAACGGGACAAATAGAAAACATCTAGCAAAAAGATAACAGTAAAGGTCAATAAAACCAAAAGCTGATTTTTTCAAAGAATAAAGAAAATTGACACAATTGTAGTTATTCTTTTCAAGCGGACAAAAAAAAAAAAGAAGATACAAATAAAATTAGAAATGGAAGAGGAGACATTATGACTGATAACACAGGAATCATTAGGATCATAAGAGAATACTGTGAAAACTATGCCAACAAATTGAACAACTGGAAAGAAATGGGTCAATTCTTAAAAATATGCAATTCACCAAACTGACTCACAAAGAAATAGAAATTCTAAGCAGAGAGACCACTAATAAGGAGATTGGGTCGGTGGTCAGAAGCCTCCCAATATTTGTGGAGCATAACAAATATCATGGAGGACAAGGGGTATTAGAGAGGAGAAGGGAGTTGGGGGAAATTGGAAGGGGAGGTGAACCATGAGAGACTATGGACTCTGAAAAACAATCTGAGGGGTTTGAAGTGGCGATGGGGTGGGAGGTTGGAGTACCAGGTGGTGGGTGTTATAGAGGGCACGGATTGCATGGAGCACTGGGTGTGGTGAAAAAATAATGAATACTGTTTTTCTGAAAATAAATAAATTAATTAAAAAAAAAGAAACCTCCCAATAAACAACAGTCCTGGGCCAGAACAGATTCACTGGTGAGTTCCACCAAATATTCAACGAATTAATACCAATGCTACTCAAACTCTTCCAGAAAATGAAAGAAGACAAACACTTCCAAATCCATTTCATAAGATCAGCGTTACCCTGATACCAAAACTAGGTTAGAACAAGAGAGCAACAAGAGAACAACATATAGGCCACTATCCCTAATGAACATAAAGGCAAAAATCAAAACTAGATCTTTTGTGTTGATCATTTTGCAATCCAGACAAATATCATCATGTGGTACATCTGAAACTATATATTATTAACTGTCTACTATATGATAAATAAATTTAAAAATTTGGTAATGTACTTCTTAAAGTAGCTCTACAAAACAGTCTACTAGTGTATTAATTAGATAACTTTTGACCTCCAAACGAGGGCATCTGTAGTATGGAATTTATCAGTCTGGTTTGCCAAGGAGAAGAGTGTGTTTGATGTTTCCTTTTCTTAAGTACCAATAATGTCAGTAAGACTGTTTTGTTTTGCAGAAACCTAACTAGCATATTCCATTCTAAGCAGCTTTAATATTTACTGTAATGCCAAAGTGATGCTAGCATTGTTTACAGATTGTGAGACATAGGCTTGAGCAAACTACTTGTCTATAATGAATTTCCTAATCACAGGAATGTTTATTGTAATATATACTACTATTCACAATATTGAGCAAATACGATTAAGTTTTAACTGGAGAAAAAGTGAAAAATAAGAAAACATGATCAGTTTAGTAGATGCAGTAAAAGATTTAACAATATTGAATGTCCATTCATGATATACTAAAAAAGAACCCTCAGCAAGCCTAACCTTGTAAGGAAATTTGAACCTAATGAAGGGCATTTACAAAACTTGCAGCCAATAGCATGTCTAATGGGGAGATATTGAATGCTTTCCCCAAAAAATTAGGAACAAGGAAGGACACTCACTGTCATCATTTGATTTGGGGCCATTGCTGTGCCCAGGGCCGAGGCTGCTCCCAGGGCTCCTGCTGGCCCCAGTGCCCACCTGTAATGCACCTGGGGTCAGGACTGGTACTCAGACTCTGCTTTGATGAGATGCCTGTAAGGGGCTCTGGCCAAGTTGTGCATAGCACCCTATCATGAGACTTCCCACATGAAGGCTGACTCCATCTCATCCTCTCCCTGGGTCGGGAGAGAGATCTTTAGAGAATATTCTCCCACGGAGGGGAGCGTGACCTCTTGCTCTCCAGGGCTGCCTGGGGTCTCTGCTGATGACCTCAGTTCCCGTGAGTATTATGTGATTGTAGAAACTGACAGGGGTCTAACTCGGAAGGGAGGCTTCAGGGTGACTGACAAATTTAAGAAAAGAAGCAATGATGATAGAAGAAACTCTGATAACGGCAGAGAATCACAGTAAGGCTTTAGACATTTCCATCAGTGTGTCACCCTTTTCTTCCTGTTAGAGGGAGCATTGGCTTTGCCTTATTGATCTGCCCTGGAATCAGGAGTGATCCAATTAGGACTGAGAGCATAGACAGGCGAGGCCTGACCTCCTGTCAATTAGCAGTTCCGATCCGGTTTGTGGAAAATGTGCCGTCTTGTCTATGAGCACATCTGTATGCAGGGAGTAGGCCACACTCTCAATAAAATGTGAGCTATTCTGATCTCCAGGTTTGCAATCAGCCGTATCAACATGCCATGACTTTCATCAGATGCTGGATCTGGAGGTTCATTCTTTAACTATGTAAATTCTAGAACCTGTATTTTCCCTTCAACAAGAATAACCATTTTTCTTTTTTTTTTTTTTTTTTAAATTTTTTATTTTTTATATCAAATGGTGTGCCCCGCCAACAAAGACAAGATCTTCTTCAGACTTCATCAACTTCAAAGAGATGAGCACAATTATCCAATAACAGCACCATCAATGCTGGCAAATTAAAACGGGAATGGGGTGATCTTGATGAATGCTTCTAGCAACTCTCAGAAACTTAGAGAAGTTTAGAAGAATTTTCAGTTTTTCTTATTTCTCCAAGAATTGTATCTACCTTCTGATGTTTTCTTTCCCCTAGAGAATGTTACCAACAGGCTTAAACTAGAAATAGGGCTAGTTCGAAATTCAGGAGGCTTAGGGAGCCAGGAAAGTAGGGTCACCTCCCTGCTGCTGGATGGCTCAGAGACACACTGGACACAAACAGAGCCTATCAGCACCCCCATGATTAGAAAAAAAACAAACCTCACCAAGAAAACTCTAAAGTGCACTTATTTACTGTCTGATTTGACATTGTTTCTCTCTTAATAACACCCTAAAGTCATTTAAAGTCCCACAGAAGTCTAGATATGCATGATAGTATTTATGCAACTTTCCAAACTGATACCATTTTATGGGAACACATCTAAACAATTACCAGTCTGGCAAAACTTTTATACTTTATGTGGCCAGAAAGTTGCAGGGGTTGTTCAGCAGTGCGATCAATGATCCAGGAACACAGAGACAACCAGGCCGTACTAAGGGACCCAACCCCTAGCTATTGCAAATCTACTGAAGATGAGAGAAAAAGTCGAAATTATTCACGTCTTTCTAATACTTAGAAACTGGTTCTGTGTTTCCAAAACTGGCTGATTGTCGTGGTGTGTGAAATGTACCTTTCCCAGCTGGATGGGCAGTAGTTTATTCTGCATGGAGTAGCACTGGGAAAAATTCAAAGAGCGTGCAGAAGTTAGACATGCAGGGGTTACTCCCAGGCCCCTATCTAACCAGCTCTTCCCTTGCACATCTGCCTCACAGCTAACACTCTTTGGGGCACAATCAAGATGCAGGTCCTGGGCAAGGTTTGCAAAAGTTATGTGAGTCCAGAAAAGGCATTCCCCTCCAGCCCAAATGGAACCGATGGATTACTGCCAAAGAGAGAACAGAGGCCTCCTCAGGGGTCAGACATTTATAAAGTTCCTGTATCCAAAGTTCTGAAATCATTTCTGGGTATTGCTTCATCTCCCAACATCCTTGTGACATGGGAGAACCCATTACTGGCCATCGTTAGATCTGTAAAGCAGAGTGGCAAGCTGTCGACACCAAGGACGACTCCCTGTCATTTAACCCCAAAACGCCGTGGAGCAGTTCTGCGACCCCTTTTGCTGTCGGCTCAGTTTTGCGTCTTGCAACAGCACCACTTACTCTGTTATCTTTAGCTCAACGACTAGGCTGCCAAAGTGTCATGGCTCTGGCTTTTGTAATAAGGGAGCACAGACATGACGGGTTTGCACTTAAAGCCAAAGGGAACAGAGGATTTGTTCCCAGTAAGGAAAAAAGAGTAAGAGATGTGGATCCCACCATTTTTTCAAAGCAAGCATGCACTGGCTACCTGCAACAAAATGTCAAATAATTCGTTGCTGAATTTAAGCAACAGGGGCAGTCCAACCCAGTGGAGGGACAGGAGCCAGAACCATCTTCAGGGCACCCCACCCTCCAAGGCCAGGGTGTGGCCTGGCACCCACACAGGTCGTGATGGCATAAGCAGCTCCATTCATCTCCTCAGGCCAGTTAGACCTTGAGGGACAAGTTCCTGTACTTCCTTCCTCTGCCTGAGAAACGTTTTCATGGGTTTCTGTCATTTTGGAGTAACTGGAGTTTTCAGCTGAAGGGAACTGTCTCTTCTCGATACCAGCATGCTCTGAGAATCATGCATTTTAATAATTTAATCTTCTTAATAAAAATGACTTTAGAAAATTTTTTTTTTTAATTTAGGAATCTTCAAATACTGTGGACTGTTGGGAAATATTTACCAGAGAGTCTGACATAGTTTTGAATCATTTTAGTTTTAGTTGAGACACATGAGGTCAATGGGAAGGGAGATCCCCCTTGCTAGCAAATGGTGTGAACATCTTCCCCAAGCATGGGATGGTCAGGGGCTCTGTGTTTTTCCATGAAAGTTGCTTTGAAGGTGCCGTCTGGCTTTTAGCCTCCCTCCTGCCCACCAGATAAAACGCTATGTAGAGGGTATTAAGTTCGGCTTGTCTGACTGCAGTGAGGTATCTCAGGAAGGAGGGCGGGTGGAGATGAAATCTCCTGGGAACACGAGTTATTTCCAGGGATGCAGGTAGCAGCGCGCTTGCCCAAGCTTCGGCAAGTCCATGTGGTACCAGCTGTTATCACCCAGAGGACTGAGCCGAGAGAGTGCAAGCAGAAACCTGGTCTCTGTTGGCCCCCAGGCAGGAGGGGCAGTCTGTAATCCCAGAGGCAGCCGTACCAGGGGAGTGAGGTTGGAAAAACTTCTCAGTAAGAATGCCCAGAGCTTCCAGGGCGGGCAGAGCAGGCAGGAAATCCGAAGCTGGCACACGTGTGCAGGGGTGGTGGTGGAGGGGCTCACTGGGGCAAATCAGGAAGCAGAGAGACGCTGGTACAGGGGAGGGCAAATGCTGGGGTGTTGAGTCTGCTGTGGTTGAAAGAGCTTCAGGCCTCGGCCTGCGGAGACTCAGAAACCCCCTTGTTCGTGCAGCTCTCCGGGCTACATGTCACAAGCTATGAGTAGTTGGGCTGCATGAACAAGCCACAGACCATTTCTAAGGAAGTTCAGCCTTATTACATCTGAGAAAATGCAGTAATGAAGGAGCAGGTGACCAATTACTGGAGGAAAAGTTCCTCAGGAGACCAGCCTTCATCAACGGATAGGAAAGATTTTTTCTCAGCCCCATCAGCTGCTTGTGTACAAATGCAGGATTCCCAGGAATTTAAGCATCCTGCACAATTATGCATTCTTTTCTCATTTCAACACTCTGCCTCACCTCCTGTCTTTTATCAAGGTTATATTCTTAACTCCTGATGCCATACCCTCAAGTCCCCCCACCTTTTTCTTTTTTCTTTTTTTTTTAATCAGTTGGAAGGTGGACTTTAGCCAGAATAGCTTTCCTGCCAGGACTTAGAGGGTAATTTCTGAAGCCGGCATTCGTTTTCTTGCAGGTCCAGAGGGAACATCACCAGGAGAGGGAAACAGGGCCCTGCTGGGAGACTCTCAAAGCCCGCAAAGCAATGGGTATCTCATACTTAATGAAACCTGATGGTCGCATGTCTTTCAAACGTGGATTCTCCAGTCACAGGTGTGCGAAGCCATGGATGGGTTTATATTAAATTTGCTGAGGAAGAGCCATCTTTCTTCAGTGACATCCCATTTCGAGTGTCTCGGCCGATCATCAGTTTTCCTCAGAAGTCTGACACAAGTTATGATGTCTGGGCAGGAATCAGGAATCGAGCTTCCCTTCTCATGGACTGTGTTTCCAACAGTCCCAGGGCAGCTTCCACAGAAGGAAACTTCTGGGATCATGACATGGAAAGAAACTTGTGGGATCATGACACGGAAAGAGGACAAGAAGTTCGTCCATGGTAATGGAAATGCTGCAGGGACTGGGGCAGTGACAAGCCACCTTCCTACCCAACCCAGGGCCACAAGACGTGTCCCGGATGTTCCCCGAAGGATTCCTGATGCCATGCTGAAGTGCCACAGCCACTTGCACTGCAGAACTCGGGCACAGAGGAATGTCCACCCCCTAGAATCTCCTCAGCCTTGGTCAACAATGAAATCCTCTACCACCCTTCCTGCTGCGGGACCTGCAAAAGGACAAGTGGGTAGAAGATCGGCGGAGCAAAGGCGGGGGTACTGGGAACTGGCAAGTGTGGACCGCCACAGGGCATCTGGCCCCTGATACCTCCTCAAAGGAACACCAGGCATCCCAAGCAGTGGAAACGAAGCCAGACTTGGTGATGCCAATTAGACTGGAAGAAGCTCTGGGGTCAGAGGACTCCTGCATACTGCGCGGGGATGTGTGAAGGTGCAGTGGGGTGGGCAGACAATTGTCTCCAGGAGGAAAGAATCAACCTTCGGGGGTAATTCTCTCTTTCCTGGCCCTAAATAAAACAGGAACCACAAACGCAGATCTATCCCTGAAAGAGCTGTAACGGGCCCCAGGGAGTTGTTGTCCTAGGAGGCTTCACAAGACCTCTTCCCCAGGGCAGGCAGATGGTGTTCAAGGGGTCCTTGGTTTGCTGGTCAAGGTGCTCAGGTCAGGATCCTCAGCGCCCTGTTTCTTGCCCGGCCTGGATGGTCTGTCTGTGTGGCTCGGCCTGGGGCTCGGGCCCCCACATCGGCTCCTTCCAGCCTCCTCCTCCCTTCTGTCCCCCAGGAAAGCTCACCAGGAGAATCCCCATCAGCTGCAAGGTTGGCCCCAAACAAGAGACTATTTCCCCAAAAGCTGGACCCCACACAGTATTTGTTCTGAAGAGCTTTCTCCTGCTTCGATCACTAATTCGGCCTCGTCTAATTTGGGTGAAACAGTCACCACTATGGTAGGGCTGGGGGTAGGCTTCCTCTGCGCTCCTTCCTTGGAAGGACCCTGCCTGCACACCCCCTCTCAGCTGCCATGGCCAAAACCAGCCCCGGAAATCAGACCCGCAGGAGCCGCGCTGGAGCTGGATTCGTCCATCTGGCTTCGTCCGTCTGCTGGCAAACATGGGCGCTGCGGCTCTTAGCCACCGCTCCCGTCCAGCTCACTCCGTCTCCACGCTTTGCAGAGCCGCGCAGCCAGCGCTCTTCCCTGCGTCCCGGCTTCTAGGTTGAGTCCCAGGGACACAAAACGCAAGACGCACGGCTGCGTTTAGCCAGAAAATGTTCCGAACCCAGCAGTCCTGTCTTCAGGGCCACCACTCCGTCCCACCTCCCCTTCCTTCCAGGGCCGGCGCCTTGGAGGACCCCACGGGGTGCTGTCCACTCCCATTCCCCGGTACCCAGCATGGTGGGTAGGACCCTGAGTCCCTCTGCCTTCCCAGGGCTCTGCCCCTACTGGTGTCTGCTGCCCCCCATCGCTGTCGGAGGCTCAGCTACTGCATTTGGGGGGCTCCCACCTGGCAGAGGACAGGGGTTCATAAGCAGATTAAATGCAGATTGCACACACCGAAAGAAAGAAAGAAAGAAAGAAAGAAAGAAAGAAAGAAAGAGAAAAAGAAAACGAACAAGGGTGGATTAACAGAATTAGGGGGAGGGAGAGAGGACAGAGGCAATAGGATGGGCTCCCCAGAGAAGGTGACACTGGATGAAGGGGGGAGAAGGGGTGTGGAGAGGGGGTGGCCACCTCTGCTTGAAATCCTCTTCCTCTCCCTCTGCTCATCCCTCTCTTGTGATGCTCTTTTTCTCTCAAATAAATAAATTTTTAAAATCTCACTTCCTATTGGCAAGTCACAATCTTATTATAATATTATTAAACATATTCCAAAATGTAAGGCAAAACAATATTCTCTTTGCACAGGTTCCAGTCTTTGACACGAAATAGTTTGTCCTCTAACTTGTAAAATGTTTACTGGACTGAAAACTGAACCAGTAAAGCCATAAAGTTCTGTGGGTACAAAACAAGTCTTAAGAGCACGCACAGAGAACAACCCCCGCTAGCAGATGGGTTCTGTGACCATTGGGGATGCAGACCTGGAGCTGCCTGTTCAGCTCGTCTGGTAAATCCATTACCCAGAAGCCACTGCCCAGATGGTTCTGGAAATTAAAACCATGGAGTTGGCCAGCAGGGTGGCCCAGGCCAGGGCAGCCAGAGAGGCAGGCACAGGAAGAAGGAGAAAACAGGCCAACATGTTAGGGTGAGAGCAAGAGGATTTCCTACGAGCCCAAGAGCTGCTCTTGACCCAGCACAGTGCTGACAAGACCAAGATTCTGTGAGGCTGTCCTTGACCCAGAACTGGGGTGGCCTGGGGGCTAACTCTCCCCAGGAAAGCCATCCGTCCCTGGAGCCCTCTCCCAGGCTGGCTTCTCAGAGGCCCCTTGTTCTTAGCTCTGCCAGTCTTGTTCCCTCCTCCTAAGCCATACTGGAAGGATCGTTCCACCCCCTTACATTCAAGGCAAAAGCCCAGGAGGTGGGACAACTTTTTTACGAAGTCTGTGTGTCCAAATGCAGTACCTAGTATGTTGAGGACATTGCCCTGAGCGCCTTTTACAGCAAACTAAGGAGCCTTTGGTCTTTGGGAAAATAAAGCTCTCTTATGTCAACCTGAAGATTAAATGACCCTCTCCCTACCCACCAGAAAGCGTCATCGGGCATCCTGAGCATCAGAGAGGTTCTAGACAGCAGGGCGTTGATGAGGGATGGAAAAGGATACACAGTATCACCTCTTCCATATCACTAAAGTGTAGATTTAAGAAATACTAAGTACGAAATTCGGTAAATCACGTTTTATGGTTTATGAGACATTTACGTTTTCAGGAAAGAGAAATCTTTAGAGCTTTTATCATTCCCAAATTTCCCCTGGGTCCAGCAGTCTTGAAATAGGACGGTAATAGATGCTCTAAATCATAGAGAGTGAATGGCTGTGCTAAGCCGCATCTCTCATCACAAAATAAGACTTGGGAATCAGATCAGTCCCACTGGGGAAGGATGGAAGGCGCTTCTGCAGTAGCCATCTCTGACTCCACAGCAAAAACATCACACACAGGCAGCCCTAAGTCCAAAAGGAAGTTTAGGTGGGTGCATACAAATTCGGACATGACCTCCCATGAAGACAAACTGAGCTGAAAGCAGGTACCAGCATGTCATTTGGAGAAAATACCGTGTTTGAAACTGTCAACCCCTCAGAAGATATAATTGAAAGATAAGGACTAACAGATGTATTTATGAAATAAATCAAAATGGAAAGTAGAAAGTGTTTTGAATCAAAATGAAATGTGTGACATAAAAGGCAACATCAGAATTTGTAGGATGTTGCTAAAGCTGTATTTAAAAGAGAATGTATAACATTAATTACTTATCTTAAAAGAGAAGAAAGGTCTCAATGACCTCAGATTCTACCTTAAAAACTAAGAATAAAAAAATTTACCCATGGTAAATTAAAAAAAAAAAGAAAAGAATAAAGATCAGATCAGAAACCAATAAAATAAATACCATGCAGAAAATCAATGAAATGGAAAGTTGGTTTGTTGGAAAGATCAACCATATTGATAAACCTCTGGGAACAAAAAGGGAAACTGAAAGTTAATATTGTGAATGAGAGAGGTGACATCACTACAGATGCTATAAATATGAGAAAGAAAAAAAGGATCATATGAACAATTCTATATTAATAAATTTGACAACATGAATGAAGTGGACACATTCCTTAAAAGACACCAACAACCAAAGCTCACTGAAGAAGACAGAAAACCTGGGTAGTTCTAAATTTGTAGATGTTGCAGTTTAAAAAGTTCCCAGACAGAAAACTCTAGGCTCTGATGACATTGCTGGTCCACTGGACCAAAGAGTTGAGGGAAAAAGTGATACTAATGTACACAAACCTGGAATACTGCAGAGGAAGAAATGTTTGCCATATCCTTCTATAAAGCCAGTATGACACTGATGCCAAACATAAAAACGTTATGAGAACATGTGGTCCATATACACAATGGAATATTACGCAGCCATCAGGAAGGATGAATACCCAACTTTTGTACCAACATAGACGGGACTGGAAGAGACTATGCTGAGTGAAATAAGTCAAGCAGAGAGAGTCAATTATCATATGGTTTCACTTACTTGTGGAGCATAAGGAATAACACGGAGGTCATGGAGATGGAGAGGAGAAGGGAGTAGAGGGAAATTAGAGGGGGAAACGAACCATGAGAAGCTGTGGACTCTGAGAAACAAACAGGGCTTTGGAGGGTGGGGGGTGGGGTGTTGGATGAGCCTGGTGGTGGGTATTAAGGAGGGCACGTATTGCATGGAGCACTAGTGTGGTGCATAAACAATCTTGGAACACTGAAAAAATAAAATTAAATTAAAAAACAAAAAAATTATAAGAAAATAAACAAAATAAAACTGTATCTATATCCCCAATTAACATATATTCAATGATTTTGAACAAATTTTAGAATATCAAATCTGACAATATATGAAAATGACACTACCTTGCAACCAAATGGAGTTTATACCAGGAATTTAAACAGATTTATAAATCAGTGTAATTCACCGATATTAATATAGTAGAAAGAAATAGGAGAAAAAAACTTGAAAAAAAAATCCAACATTCATTCCTGATAAAAATTCTTAGTAAACTTGGAATAGAAGGGAACTTTCTCAACAGAATAAGAACATGTGTGAAAAACCTACAATCAGTATAATACTAAGTGGAAAAAGGATAATTGTGTTTCCTCCAAGATTCAAGATCATGAACAGGATGTGGATGGTCACTTTCCTCACTTCCATTCAAAACTGCATGTTGCAACCAGGCAAGAAAAAGAAGCAAAGGGCACCCAGGTTGGAAATAAAAAATAAAACTCTCTTTGTTTGCGGGCAGCACAGTTTTGCTTGTAGGAAATTAATGCTATTGTTAACACCGTTGCTGGGCAGAAGCTAAGGCAATGAGGGCAGAGTTTATTCAGGAGCTCTTGAAATGGGGAAAGAGACCTTGGCATAGAACTGGGCTTACTTCTGAATATGGCGTGGGCGGTGAGGTTGTATGGCCACTGAGCAGGGTGGAAATCCACTAAGAGGAGACAACGGGGGTGAGGGAGGAGTGGGACTAAACTGATGGGACAGGATTCTGGCTGAGGGCAGGCCAGGCTGATCAGACATCACCTGGGGCAGGAGGAATCTGATCTGATATCCAGGGTGAGGCCTCCTTTCTAAAGCCGAGTAACAAGATTCTTGCTACATGGGGCCATGCAGGCCTGACCAGGACAGAGGCCAACGCCAAGATCCAGAGGGACCTCCTGGGAGCCTGATTAGAGTTTAGTCAAGAATAGATTCATGTCCATATGCACATACACATGCACTCACAGACATATGTGCACACACACACACACACACACACACACACCATACAACAGATACATATCATGCATACACAACACACACACATACACAAGCAAACCACACAGACACACACACACACACACAACACATCAGACATGTACACATGCCACATACGCCACACACACATACAAAGCTACAACTCATAAGGGAGTGAGAAGATTTTCAAGATATAGGATTTATGTACAAAAATCAGTTATACTCTAAGAGTTAGCAAACCATAATGCAAATGACAATACTGGCCCACAGTCTTCTCTGTATAGCATGTGAGCTGGGAGTAGTTTTTGCATTTTTTTGTGTCAGTGATAAAACTATCATATTGGCCAATTTGAAGGCCTTTTTTCAGGAAGGTGGTCCATACAATTTTTTTGCTTCTACATTTTAAAAGTTCTAAAGAAGAATATGGAACAATTACAATATGTGGCTCACAAAGCCTAGTGTATTTACTACTAGTCTCTGTCCCCACTCCAAAATAAATAAATAAATAAAGAACCCACCATCCACTTTCTATATAGATGAAACTAACATTCAGAAATTCAAATAAAAAATCATTTATGAATATCAAAAAATATGAACTATTTAGTGATAAATCCAACACAAGATGTGGATCTCTTGTACATGGAAAGCTAAGAAAAGCAAAGCTGTGAGAAATTAAGGATGACCTAAATAAAAGGAAATAAATAGCTTGTTTGGGAGTCAAAAGATTCAGTATTATAAAGTTGTTGATTACTCTCAAACTTACCTACAAATTCAACAGAATCTCAATCAAAACTCCAGTAGATTTTTGGGGGTTTTTTTTTTTGTTTGTTTGTTTTTGTAGAAGTTGTAAAACAAATTCTAAAATTCACATAAAAATGAGCAGGACTTAACAAAACAGGAACAATTTTGAAAAATAAACAAACAGGGTGGGTTATGGACACTGGGGAAGGTATGTGATATGGTGAGTGCTGTGAAGCATGTAAACGTGGTGATTCACAGCCCTGTACCCCTGGGGATAATAATATATTATATGTTTATTAAAAATTAACAAAATAAACAAACAAAACCCAAAATTGAAGGGCTAATGTGTCCTGATTTCAATGTTTATTATAAAACTATAGTAACTAAAAGAATGTGGTACTGGAATCAAGACAAACGGACCAGTGTAACTGGATAGAGTCCAGTAAGAGACCCACACATATATGGAAATTGGTTTTTGACAAAAAATGCAAAGACAATCCAGCAGAGAAAAAACAACAACAACAACAACTGTCTTTTAACAAATTGTGCAAGGATGCCTAGTTATCCACATACAAAAAGTAAACTCAGATCTATACTTTGAGTCAAACACGATAACTAATTCAACATGATCATAGAACTAAATGAAAAACTTGAAACCACCAATCTTCTAGGAGAGAAATCGGTGTGGTTTGGAGGTGGGTAGAGATTTCTTAGCTATGAATCAAAATGTGTGAACTATGTAAAAGATTCCATAAGTTGGGCCTCATCAAAATTAAATATGTCTGTTATCCAAGACTATTGGGAGTAATAGAGAAGACACAGACTGAGAGAAATATTTGCAAATCATGTATCTGAAAAACATCTCATATCCTGAATATGCAAAGAATTCTCAAAACTAAAACTAAAACAAAACAAAAAAACACCTCAGTTAAAAAGAAGCAAACGTTTAAGAAGACATTTCACTAAAGAAGATATGAAAGTGACAAACATATTGAGAAAAATCTTTGAACACTATCAGTGATTAGGTAAATTGTAAATGAAATTATAAATTGTAAAATGTAAATGAAAACGACAGGGATGTGTCAGTACATCTACAAGAATGCCTCAGATCAAAAAGACTGAGCAAGTTTTGGTGTAGATGTGGAGGAACTCTCATGGGCTGCAGGTGGAAACATGAAATGGTAAATCGCTTTAAGAAACAGTTTCTAGTTTCTTAAGTATCCTTTTCCTTCCTGTATAATGGAGCCCTTCTTCTCTCGAAGAGAAAAGAGAACATAAGTTCATACCAAGATTTATACATAAATGTTCATAAGAGCTTTGCATGTAAGAGTTCAAAACTGGAAACAACCAAAGGCGCATCAACACATGAATGGATAAACCAATGGTGGTATGGCCACACCATGGAATGCCGTGCAGCAATGAAAATGAACAATAAGGACACGAGTAACATGTATGAGCCTCAGGGCACTTATGTTGGGTGACAGGACTAAAACAAAGGAGAGTGTGTTCACTTTGTATGCTTTGTTTGGTAAAAACATTCAAACACAAATTGCAGTGGCCTTCAATGAAAGGGAGACAAGGACACCACTAAGACTAAGGCCCTTATGGCTCCTGAGTTTGTATCCTCCCTCTCTCCCTTAGTTCCTCCCTCCCTTAGTTCCTCCCATTCTGCATCCCTTCCTCCCCTCCTCCCTCTTTCTCTCTCTCTCTTTCTCTCTCTCTTTCTTTCCTGTTTCAGACAGCAGTGCCAGGAAATACTTTTGTGTTTCTGACAGCATTGCCAGGAAATCCTTCTGGAGAAGATACTGCTCTCCATGGTGCTGATTGCAAAAATTAAGTTCTCTTTCTTCATTCCTATCAAGTGCCTTAATATCACAGTTTAGAGGTAAATGTTCTTCCCTGCTGCTAGGCACCTCCCAAAGCTCACAGGACCTGTGCTAGGAAGGACAAGGCAGGCTGGAGAGGAGGGAGGGTGGAGGTGTGCAGCGGGCCTGCATCCATGATGACCTGGGACCATTGCACAGTGAGCTTGAAGATCCAGGATGGTGTGTCGGAATTAAAACCTTTACCCACTACATATATATATTTTCTAAGAGCCATCGGTCTGGCAGAAGCTAGATAGATACCTGGTTTTTGTCTGTTTCTTACTAACTGAACAGAATTCCTCTCCAGATCTCTACTAACCATAATTTGAGGCCACTTCACTTGGTACATGTCACCAGTTTGCTAGGAAAATAAAAATGGCTGTATAAAAAAAAAAAAAAAGGAACACACTTAAAAAAAATATTTTCATTAGTGTTAGGCTGCTGAGATCTACTGAATTTCAGATGCACGTCTTCCAGGAGTATGACTCTTCAGTGAAGAATGGAAGACTCAGATCAGGATAGTCACAAGCACCTTCCACTAATGTAATACTCAAGAGTTCCTTGTGCAGATGGAGAGCTCTGAGGTTTTTCTTTGAATCTATTTATTATATTCTTTGAAGCAGAACAGTAACAGTGACACTACAAATTAGATGCTTCTTTGATATGATAAATTAAGGAATAAAGTATAGTTAAAAAACAACAACAACAACAAAAACTCAGGGTGGAATTCTGGAAAAATTATATTGTTTTATAATCCATTTCATAGGGCTTCAGAAATGTACTGTAAGATATCATCTGGAATACATATTCATAAAAAGAATACTTACTTTGTAGATTCATCTTAGCCATGTTCAAATATTAATACCAGGAGGATCAAGGTAGAGAAATGAAAAGATAATAAGTATGCAGTTTTTCCTAAATATGCCAACATTCTCTGTATTTGAAAAAGATGTTCCTTAGAGCATTCATTTTCTAACTCCACCAGGGGTCAACACATCTTGTGTGTGAAGAGTCAAATAATAAACATTTAAAGCTTTGTGGGCCATACCTCCCCTGTCAGGACAATGCCACTCTGTCCTTGTAATATAAAAGCAGACACAGACAATGCATAAATAAATGAGTATGGCTGTGTTCCAACATCATTTTCTTTGTAAAACGGGCTGTAGGCCACACTGGATGCATGAACTATAGTTTGTTGATTCCTGCTGTAAACCTGTGTCCCTGTGTCCCTGCCTTGATTCTTCCCACTGTCTCATCTGGAGCAAGATGCTGGCCTGGTCACTAAGGACAGGAGCAGAAAGCACCTGTTTTGGGGAGGGTGCACCATTGGGTAAGGATGGAGCTGCAGCTGTTCTGAGTGGGTCTGCTGGGACTTTCCAGCTCTGTCAGAAGCACAGTGGTTATTATCTAGATGAACTGTAATGTAGCAACAATTGGCACCTGGTTGAAAATCATTTGACCCTGTAGGTGAGGGTTTACTTCTGGGCTCCCTATTCTATACCCATGCCTTTGTTCTTTCTTTTCAAGATGGGTTTGGCTATTTAGGGTTCCTTGGGATTCCATATAAACCCAATATGTCTTTTCCACAAATGATACTGTGAAAACTGGATATCTACATACAAAATAGTTAAGTTGAAGCCTATCTAACATCATATATAATAAGTATATTGGAGCAAAATGGGTCAAAGACCTAAATATAAGAGCTGAAATCAATTTTTTTAGTAGGAAACATAGGAGAAATCTCCATGGTATTGAATCTGACATAACTTCTTGGATATGACATAAAAAACTCAGATGACAAAGAAAAAATAGATACATTGTATTGCATCAAAATAAAAAAAAAATTTTGTACACCTAAGAATGTTATCAAAAGAGTGAAAATGTAGGGTCACCTGGGTGGTACAGTTGGTTAAGCTTATGACTCTTGGTTCAGCTCAGGTCTGATCTCAGGGTCAGGAGATCGAACCCTGCCTCGAGCTCCATATCAGGCTCTATGCTGAGCACAGAATTTGCTTGAGTTTCTCTCTCCATCTTCCTCTGCCCCTTCCCCCTTCTTGCTCTCTCCTCTCTAAAATAAATAAATAAATATTTTTTAAAATGTGAAAAGACAACCCACAGAAAAGAAGAAAATGCTTGCAAATCACATATTTAATAAAGAGTTACTATCAATGATATGCCAAAAAGACCCCCCTACATCTCAACATCAAGAAATCAAGCAACCCAACAGAAAAATGGGCAAAGTACTTAAACACGTTATTTCTTTAAAGAAGATAAATAAATGGTCAATAAGTACATGAAAAGATGTTCAAAATTAGTAGTCGTCAGGAAAATGCAAATCAAAAACACAATGAAATATCACTTCACATTCACTAGAATGGTGATTATCCAAAACAAACAAACAAACAAACAAACAAAACCCATTGGAACCCATAGGCATTGTTGGTAGTATTGTAAAATAGTGCAACCACTGTGGAAAATTGTTCGGTGATTCTTCAAAAAAGTAAACATAGAATTCCTTATGATCCAACAATTTCACTTCTGGGTATATATTCAAAAGAACTGAAATAAGAAACTCAAACAGATACTCATACCAATGTTCAGAGCAGCATTATTCACAATAGTTGAAGGGTGGAAACAAGCTAAGTGTTCATCAACAGATGAATGGGTCAGCTGGATAATCAGATGTTGTGTATCCATACCATGAAATATTATCCATTCTTAAAAATACATTCTGATACATGCTACAACATGGATGGACCTTGAAAAGAGTATGCTATGTGGAATAAACCAAATGCAAAAGAAAAAAATACTGTATGATTCCATTTATATGAATTACCTAGAATAGGCAAATTCAGAGAGACAGCACATAGACTGGAGGTTAGCCAGGGCAAGGGGAGAGGCAGATGGAAAGTTGTTCAGTGGGTGCAATGAGGTGATGGAAAATGTCTGGTAATGAATAGTGATGGGTATAAAACACTGTGAATCCACTTCATTCCATTGAATTGTGCACCCAAAAATGGGTAAAATGTTGAATTTTAACATTGTATTGTATATATACTTTATTTCAATAAAAGAAATGGCAAAGAAGCAAGTTTACACACCCATGCTTCAAATGCTACAGTTGTTATTTCCTAGTATGAAATAAGTATAATTGTACACATTTTGAGCTGAAAGGCATAGGTTATATGTGTCAGCTATCAAACCTTGAAGTATAATATTATTTCAATAAAACAAAGAGAACTCACATATCCTCCAAGTTCAATGGCCATTCAGGAATTGCTACATGGAGAGCCTGTGGGGTAGCACCCTGGTTGGGACAGTTGTATGGTGTTTCTTCAAACTGTCTGTGCCTACAAAAACAGTTTTCATTTAGAATGTCTGTGGAACATCAGTAGGAAACAGAGTTTTCTAAGATGTTTTAATTATAATTTCAGATAAGATTCTGAAAACATGAATACATCAATCAACTGTCTTACCCAATAATGCTATTATTGTTGTAGTCCTTGTTTCTAAGGGCTATAGAATTGGCAGAAACTATCAGCAAATGGTCTCATCCCAAGTAACAGGCATGGCCATTGAGACCCTTTAGATCCCTGGTCTTCAGCATTCTTTGGAAGGTTAAAGACTTGTTCAGATTCCCCTTTTGGCTTGCATCTTTTCCACACTGAGATTTTTTTTTTATTTTATTTTTAAGAACTGAAGTAAGAATAAAGTTCTGTCACATTATTTTCCCTCTTTCAAGCCAGTTCCCTCAAAAAGCCAACCAGAGTTTTTCATCTTAGGATTTCAACCACTAGTCACCACAGAAGAATGAATAGGGTATAACAAAACTACACCCTGGAGGGAAATATCAAGACATGCCAAACAATGTGACTTTGGTCTTTATTAAAATGTAAATGGAGAACAGTGTGTATAATCAAATTTATTATTCAATCTCTGATGACCTGTTAATACTTCCATGGAAACTAGGTACCTAACTTCTTCCATTTTCCCTTAATTCCCACAGTTGGAATGGACTCCTTTGAGTTCTTTATAGCAGAGCTCCTTTCCCTTGGTCTTAGTGTTCTTTATGCTCTGCAAATAAACTCTGAGTGGTCTTTTTAAGAGAAGGTGGTATTTGCATAAGCCTTCCAGGAGGGCACAAAATCTAAAGGAAATTGGGAGAGTCTTACTAGCAGTGATAACGAGTGATTTCTAGTCCAGATAATAATCGGCCACTCCTGATTCTTGGGGCTACGAGACCCAAATATTCTTTTAGGAGAAATGCCTCTCCCTAACTCTGGACACACTTCAGAGGCAGGGGAGTGACTCATGACCCACACATCAGTACTCTTCATCCTTTGGTGTTGGTGATTGGGTAATGACCATCCTCACTGATAGAGAGTCCCTAACATTCTCAGGAAGGAAGGAAGAGATCATCCACAATTCCCTATTAGATTCTCTGGGACAAATAAAATGTCAAGAAAAAGTCCCCATATCCTTCATTAGTGGCCAAATGAATGATTATTTCTGGAGAACTACTTTATACTTGCTCCAAAATTTCATGGGATGTTTATTCTCTTATCCTGGTTATAGGATGAATGCAAGGGAGCTTAGAAAATTTTGTTTTGTTTCCTTTTGTTTTAAGAATTCATACTAAAATTTTATTTTTAAATTCAGTTTAGTTTTATTTACTTATTTTAGTAATCTTGATACCCAATGTGGGGCTCGAACTCATGACCCCAAGATCAATATTCACACACTCTTCTGGCTGAGCTAGCTAGGTGCTCCTCTAGGTACTATCATTGCACATTTTCATGCTCCCAGAAGTTCATCAGCATCTCATGTCCCTTCTCTACAAAAGGGGTTGATGATAAAGGTCTGTTCTCTTTCATGAAAAGAAAGAAACAAGGTTACCTCAGTAGGGCCCATTCAATGCAATCCTTTTGTTGACTTATAAACATAAGCAACCACCAGTCAACTGCAGGTGTCTGAAGAGCTTCTGTGTGCTTATCCCCATGCCTGGCTCAAAACCAGCTCTCAGAGGGCTTACTTAACTGAGGAATTAAGTAAGTCATAGTGGACCAAATTGAAGTCAGTTCATTCTTTTTTTGTTTTTTTTTTTAAAGATTTTATTTATTTATTTGACAGAGAGAGAGATCACAAATAGGCAGAGAGACAGACAGAGAGAGAGATGAGGAGAAGCAGGATCCCTGCTGAGCAGAGAGCCCAATGCTGGACTCGATCCCAGGCCCCTGGGATCATGACCTGAGACGAAGGCAGAGGCTTAACCCACTGAGCCACCCAGGCGCCCCAAGTCAGTTCATTCTTAAAGTCCACAGCCTTGAGTGTCAGTAAAGACAGCAAGGACAAGCTTCTTGGTCATGTAAATGTCATCCTAGTCACATAGGCTTGGCCAGGATGGCTGATGGGGATACCAGGATCTGTACAAAGTGCCAGTGTGATGAATTTTAGGTAATACATTTCTTTTTTTTTTAATTATTTAAGAATAATTGACATACAGCATTTTGTTAGTTTCAGGTGTACAACATAGTGGTTCAGTATTTTTATATACATTTCAAATGGGTAACTCTTCTACAGACAGAGACGAGTTCTTCTTGCACAATGGATTATTATATACCTCAATTTCTAAAGGTCTCCTCCTCTTCCTCCTCCTCATTCTTCTTCTTTGTCTCATTTAATCTCCTCAACAACCTCATGGAGTCTGTTCTATTGTCTCATTCTCAGATGGAAATATAGGTCAAAGACAGATAAGCTACTCTCCCAAGTTCACTCTGCTGCCTGGTGATCAAGTCTGGATAAGAATTCCCATCTTCACTCTAATGTCTGAGCACTTGGAAGACCACACCACACCCCGGGCATATGCAGCCCATTGCGCAATGAAATTCTTCTCCTTTGATTATTCCACACCAAATTCCTTTCTAATGATTAAGAGCTTAAAGGAAGGACCAAATATCTACACTTGACTAAAATGCAGTCTTTTTTGATAAGCCCAAGGATTTGGGATTCAGAATTAAGAACAAAGAAAAGATGTTGCTCTAAAGATGTCTATCTAAAGTGTTCTGTAGGGACGCCTGGGTGGCTCAGTTGGTTAAGCAGCTGCCTTCGGCTCAGGTCATGATCCCAGCGTCTTGGGATCGAGTCCCACATCGGGCTCCTTGCTCCGCAGGGAGCCTGCTTCTCCCTCTGCCTCTGCCTGCCATTCTGTCTGCCTGTGCTTGCTCTCTCTCTCTCTGATAAATAAAATCTTAAAAAAATAAATAAATAAATAAATAAAGTGTTCTGTAGATGAAGAGAGAATTAATTATAATGTTAGGTTTTAGTCACTTATTTTTTAAGGCTTCCTCTCCCACAAAAAAAAAAAAAAAAAAAATCCAGCAAAATATTTTTTGACAGGTTACTATGCATTCTAAACTTGTTCTTCTATAACAATCACTAACTGAGGAACAAAATTAGTTCACCAAATTCTTCATTAATGGCCAATTTAATGATTAATTCTGAAAAACTACTTTATACTTGTTTTAAACTTTCTTGGGATATTTATTCTCTTATCCTGGTTATCACATGAGTGCCAAGGGATTACAGAGAAAATTCTGTTTCGTTTCTTTTTAAGAATTCATGCTAACACAAGCCCTCATTCAAACAGATGTGGAAGAGAACTGGAAAGAAAACCAATATCTCAGAATTGGTGACAGCATGTTTTACCTGCCAGAATGGTCTGGCATTTAAATCTAGGGCCGCAGTGCTCTCCTCTCTGCCTTTCTTGTATTTTGAGGACATTAATACTGAGAAATACTTTCCTTGTGAAGAACACAAGGCTGACTGGCCATCCACGGTGACAGGCACTAAGGGAAGAGGGACCACTAGGCTCTACAAACCAACACGTGTGTACCCATCACAAGACTCTCCTGCTCTCGGCCTGGTGTCTCTAAGATCACCCTTCCTTTTTAAGAGAAATTGCATATCTTGACCTTTCTGCAAAATCGCCTTCTATCTAATGCTGACTCAATAAACATAACAACACATAGTTGTAGGACACAAAATCTCTTTGCCCACTATGACATCTCTCATCGTTGAATCATCATTTTTCCTCCTGCTGCCACTGGGACACATCTTCACCACAACACTAGTTCTGACCCAACTACCACCACTGCTGAGGGAGGCCAGCTATGACATCAGTGAGGGCCTCCCTCCCATGGTGGTAACCTCCACCCACCTGGGCAGACCACATGGCCCAGGACAAACCCCGAGGACTGCAGGGGATATAGAGAAATATACTCGCCAAAGAAATATACTTGTAGAGTCATTTTGATGGCAAAACTCCTTAACATTTCTGGGCTACAAATAAGTACAAGAAGGGGCTCAAAATGAACCTGGGAACATCATTGTGAATGATCTCTACTTAAGCAAAAGAGAAAACAAGATTTCAAGTAAGCAGTGATAGGAAAAAACTAGTTCACTGAGTAATGGACCTGATTATATTTCAATTTCCATATCCCTTTAATTCTATTCAATATACATCTAGTGAAGTAAGAACCAGTGGGTATTTATGCTTATGTTTCTGTTGAGAGGATGGATATTCTAAAATCTCTAAGTGAGTATTTCACTCTCCTTAAAGCACTTTCAGAGTCCCTTTTGCCTCTGGGTCTACAGAGGGTGAACATTACTAACATGTTCTATTAATACATCATTTGTGAAGACCAATGACAGACTGGGAGTTATAATGCAGGACCACTAATGAAAATGGGTCTGTCTGGACATGGAAAAATGTTTTATGCATGACTGGGGGGGGCACAATGATGTAACTGGACCAAATGAGAATTCACCCATATGACACGTAGCAAGCCCATAGAACCTGCCACCAAGATTTCACAAGGAGGAAAAAACTCTCCATGGCTTATAAGTGAGGGTTTTAAGGGCAAGGTTCAGGGTAGGGGCTTCCCCCATCCCCAAAAGGCCTGAAGTTTGCTCTAGGACCCTTTGTGGACCACTGAAGAAGGCATCTGTCTTACTCATGAGGCATGGCTGGACTGCCGAGGGACACACAGACCCAGGCCCAAGACATGGGAATGCTTGCTTAGCATGCCAAGGGACATGAAAGAATGCAACCCCACTAGCTTAAACACATAGTAGTTAGAGCACTTCCAGACAGCTGATCAGTCCTACCCCGTACTCAGCAGAGAAGAAACCCAAGCTGAGACTTCACTTTGGACTCTGTCTCTTTGGTGCTCTGTGACCACGTTAGCGGACTGACAGCTGGAGCCCACACCCTGCCTTGTGGGCTGCCTCTCGTGATGATGGATGGCCTCCCCCCGTGTTGCTGCTATGGGCATCCTGTCCCTGCAAGAGCAGTGGATGTGTAAGCACGGACCCTGCACATCCTGTGCTTTGTCTTCTAGGAACTCAGTACTCCAAGTTCACTTCTTGAGGAATGGAAGCCTGTTTTCCCACCACCATGAATGCAAACAGCCCCCAGAGGGACATAAGAGGAATGATTTACGACGGGTGTGATTGCACAGGGGAGAGGGAAGGGATTCTGACCATGAGCAATGGTATGGGACCCTGAGTCTAGATGGCAGAGGCAGTGGGAGGATAATTTCTGTGTCAGATGAAGAAAGAACTTTTTCGACAGAAGTGCCCGAGAGACCTCAGCTGGAGAAACATAGCTAATAGTTTCTCCTCTGACTTATAATTATATATAGTTACATTAAAATAATGTGCTCTTTAAAACACTCACACTTTCCCCTCAGTCTCACTGAGGCACGACCAAAAGACAGCCCTGGATAAGCCTGGGATGTAGAGCCCAGTGATTTGACTTTCATGTAGGCTGAACTGATTACCACAGTATGTTGAATCAACATTCGCCATATCATCAGTCTACAAAACAAGCAAAAAAGGAAAAAAAAGTGTGTTTTTTTCCTTGCCATGAGAACTTCAAGAATGTTCTCTCAGGGGCGCCTGGGTGGCTCAGTGGGTTAAGCCGCTGCCTTCAGCTCAGGTCATGATCTCAGGGTCCTGGGATCGAGTCCCGCATCAGGCTCTCTGCTCAGCAGGGAGCCTTCTTCCCTTCCTCTCTCTCTCTCTGCCTGCCTCTCTGCAACTTGTGATCTCTCTCTCTCTGTCAAATAAATAAATAAATAAATCTTTAAAAAAAAAGAATGTTCTCTCAGCAACTTACAGTCATTGTGGTGTACTGTGCCCCAGTGTTAACTACAGTCACGGTGGTGTACTGACTTCTGTCTCCGTCTGTCCTCTACAGATTTTGGGGTGGCCCAAGGGGAGCTGAGAATCCTGCAGCAGAAAACCATCACCAATGCCTCTCCTTTTGCAGCAGCACACAGAGAAGGGATACTTTCGGTGAGAAGCCAGCCTGAGGGCACTGACAGGAGCGGGAGATGATTGATTCATACAAGTCAGTACAGTGGAGGCAGCATCCATTATGTCTGTGGCGTGGCTGTGGCCCTGAGCCAGAGTTTTGTGTCCAGCCCATGATGCAGGCTGACCCTCCAACATGAAGAAGCATGCAGGGAGCTCGAATAACCCAAGTTTACACTCGATGATAATACCAAAGTGCACTTGCGGTACTTACTTCAGATAGGATGGGTCCTGTGGCCCGTGTGGGCATGTGTCTCTCCATTTCTCTACAGGTGTCCTCAGCTGCACCTGGTACAGCAGTGACAGGGAGGGTAATCATCTTTCCCACACTGACAGGGTGGCAAGATGAGAAAAGAATGAGTCAGGCATCAACCCACTCAACATGGAAGTTACGTGACAAGAAATAGAGCCAGAGAATTGTAAAGCCTTTATCCCACAGCACAGGTGATATGAAAGCAGAAAATGCAACACTGGAGACTCCAAACCTAGAACTTTTTAAATATCCTGCTTCTCTTTATTACTGACCAAATTAAAGAACAGAATAGAACAAAAAACAGAAAAGCTTTTACATTTAGAATTTTTTTTTTTTTTTTTGCCTTATGTCAAATATACTTTTCCTATTGGGAATGTTCAGAAATGACTTGGAAGCACTTGGAAGCTTACCTTAATTTTTCACACAGGGCATTTAGGGACAGCCCAGAGACGTCCCCTGGAAAGACAGCACAGGTTCTGCCTCCCACTGATGATTATGAGGCCCCCCCCCCAGCCCAGTCACTTCACATACTACATCTGGGTTTTCCAGAAGCAACCTCCTGCTTGAGGGACATCCAGAATCCCATTTGACATGCTTCTTTTTGTTAAATCAAGCCATCTCTTTCTTTATATGAACAGGGTAGATTCAAGATCTTTCAACCATGGTTTCCAGGGTTCTGGGAGTTTATGAGCAAGAGCATGGGCTCTGCCTGCCCACTTCTCCAGGGATCTTTGCCATTGACCTTACTACATACATTGCTAGTCAAGGGGTCCTCACCTGTAAAGAGAAGGATGATAGGACCTGGCTTGTGATAATGGTTGCAGAAGAAACACGACTCTGCAGATGCCTTTGGTGACCACAGACTAGGAGATGTTGGGCAAATTTTGGAGGAGGGGTAATGAAGGTGGTGGGCAACTCACACTATTCCTGGAGCTGATTTTCCATCCTCCTGTGTTGCTTCCTTGAGCTGGGAGTGGTGGGGAAGCTTGCATGTGTATATAATATCAGACTGGTAGGCATAGGCTTAGTCTTTCTTGAGAGTGGCTCTGGGAAACTCTCAAAGCTCGAGAGCTAAATCATCAGAGTGAATTTTAATTTGACCCCTTCCTCTAGCACCAAAAGACAGAAAAGCTTTAAATGCCCTCTGCAGATGGAGAAATGGAGTTGGTAAGAGCCTCCTTGTACTCGGGGGGACCTTAACAGTATGCACTGATGGCTTCGAGAGACCTCTGGCGGGAGGGTGGGGTGCTCAGAGGAGTGTGTATATGCAAAAGATTCCATCACCTTGAGTTAAGGTCTCCTTTTGGGTAGATTTTTTTTTAAAAGATCAATGTTACCATTAATCTTTTATCTCAAAATAATAAAAAATATATTTTATAATATAATATAAAATATAAAAATATATATTTTATATATAAAATATATATACTATGTGTGTAAATATATATAAAATATAAAAAATAAAAAACAATTAAAAATTTAAAAATTAAAAAGATCTTTTATCTTAAAATAAAAAATAAAAAGATAAAATATTTTATCTTAAAATGTTACCACTAGGTTTCTTTTTTATTTTCACCAGACACCAGATGGTTTTAAAGAGGTATCCATGACATCAGTCAGCCATCAGTAGGGTAAGAACTCCTCCGGATGGCTCTTCTTGGCTGCCTTTCCCCTGAGGCCAATGGAATAAGAGAGAGTAATTTAATACCATTTTTTAAAATGAGCAAACCAAAACAAGAAATAAAGTCAAAGATATTTTAAAAGCATAGTAAGGAAATAAGTTTTTCAAAAGTAAATATCAATGTGTAAAATTTAAGAAATTTTTTTCCAGTATACTTCTGGGACATAATTAATAAATACCCTTATGTAAGCATTTACTAGAATGAAAATCTGCAAGTCATTGAAGATCTGTACAGTATCTAATTCAAATGTCTTATTACTGCCCTTGCTGGCAAAGAGAATGCAATCTAGAACATCGATTCTAGACAAAATCAGAGGTGAATAGGAGGCGGGTATGGAGGAAAGCCCAGCTTTGCTGACCAGCTATGTGCCAGTTGCTCTGAACGCCTTCCCACGTGAAGACATTCCAAGACAACCCCACATATCAGGGTAGTTTCAGGTAGATGCCAAAGAGTCTCAAAATTTTGTTTCTCTTAAGCTATTTTTATGTTATTTTTTTAAATTCTATTTTTATTTATTTATTTTTTAAAGATTTTATTTATTTGACAGAGAAAGACACAGCGAGAGAAGGAACACAAGCAGGGGGAGTGGGAAAGGGACAAGCAGGCTTCTTACTGAGCAGGGAGCCCAAAGCGGGGCTCAATCCCAGGACCCTGGGATCATGACCTGAGCCAAAGGCAGAAACTTAATGACTGAGCCCCCCCAGGGGCCCCAAACTATTTTTATTATTAAAAGGACATGATTTTTCAGTCTTTTGGTCTAAACACCTAAAAAAATGTTCTATGCTCAAAGGAGTTTCATGCTCATGCTCTTGCGGAATGACAGAAAACCATGTGAGCTCTGACTGGACAACAGTAAGACACGCTGCTCAAGTGGGATGAAACAGGGCCACTTGGGCAAACCTAAGTGCTACCAGCATGGAGAGTAATGGAGAGTGACCCTCAGGACTCAGTTTATCTCTGTATGCAACTCAAATCCACCAACGACCCTGCCATTTATTTACTCCAATGACTGAGCACTGTCCCCACCAAGGTGGAGGAAGTGCCTGATTTCCTATCAGGGTGTGGCCCTCCGGGCTGTCTCTCTCTATTCTCCTCTTTGTCACAAACTAGAGATTTCTGACCCTGATATCTGAAAACCTGTGACTCCACCATCTTTCCAACCTATGCCTCTGTTCCCCAGCATCCCCTTGCCAGGCTAGTCCTTATCTTTCCCAATCATTGTGCCCTCATCTGAAATACCCTGGCTGGGTATTTGCCTGGCCCATCCCTCCTCCTGGACGACAGGGTCCCCTGCAGGCCCTCCCCCGCCACCCGTGTCCTGCTGGATCCTCCACGACATGCCCACTGCACCTGTTGTTTGTCTTGCTTATTTTTGCTATTAGTCGGATGTCACTTTGCTTATCCTAATGCTTTGAAAAACAGCTTTACTGAAGTGTAATTGACACACATTTTAAGTGTACAATCTGATACACATTGACACGTGTGCACCTGTGAAAGCATCACCAGAGTCAAGACCGTAAACATATACATCAACCCCCAGAGCTCCCCTGTTCCCCTTTGTCTTCTCCTGTCGCTCCCTCCATCCCCAGGTGATCACAGATGTTTTCTATCAAAGATGAGTTTGAATTTTCTAGAATTTTGTATAAATGGCAATATCCAACATAGACCCCATTTTTCTCTGGTCTCTTTGACTCAGTAAAATTATTCAGATTCATGTTACTGTTACTTTGATTGCAGAGAAGTGCTGTATGAATATTCACTACTTGTTTGTCCTGGCTCATGTTTGCAGTCACTACTCCAGAGAGGAGGATGCTTTTCAGCGTGGTTCACAGGAGGGGTGTTAGCTGGCCTTTGGCCCAATGGCACTTAACAGTGGGATGAGCTGTTTTAATGACACAAAACAAAAATCCAAGCCAAAAACTGAAAATTCTCTTAATTCTAGACTGCATTAATGGATACACAGCAAGCATGGTGTCCTAATCTGCACACCACATTTTAATGTCTCCATATCTGTGAGGTGGAACGACTGATGAGAGGCCCAGAAGGCTGCCACCTGTGGACACGTTAGCAGAATCGGTGTCACAGCCACATCTGGTAGGGAAAGACACAGGGCTGCCTGTGGGGCCCAGAAGCAGGTGAGGAATGTTCAAGCTTATTCCTTACTGCTCCAGTCATGGAAATAGGACTATGCATATCATGGCAGGCAGGCGATGTTGGTTCAGTTCAAGGAATATGCTCTACTCTTAGGGATTTCTAAGATACATAAAGGGTTCCTGACAGCCTCTGAGTGGAGACGGATGCCCACCTTTCCCGAGGGTTTGGAGGGATTCCTACCCCAGCAGGAATCCTGCACCTGCTGATCTTGAAAGCATTTCCACAAAGTAAAATGGAAAAGTTATAACTGAAGAGAGATGAAGTAGTTTTCCTTGAAGACCCAATCCTCAGTTCTGCCTTTACGTGGTTTTTCTGGTCTGCGGTTATTTTGAGGATGGTTCTTACCTCAAGCAACCAGTAGCCCATCGACTTCCTATCAGTCTCAGACATTCCTTGACCTGTGGCCTGTTGCTCTTGGCGAATGCTGCCCTGAGAAGTTGTCATTTACTAGAGAGATGTGGGTAAAGTTATTTACCAAGAGATAACATCTTTGCCTTGCTGGTTTCCTTCTTTCCAGTTTTATGCACTCTTCATTCTCTGTTCCACATCTGTCTATGGCCAAGGTTTTGCCTGAAGCTTTGGGCCAATTCTGTCCTGAGCTAACAAGAGACAAGCAAGTAAGTGAGTCTGGGAGGGCATTAAACCCATAGTAGGATTTGCTGAGGGAAAACAAACAGCCACCAACAGAAAAAGAAAATACAGGCTACCAGGATGAATGTCTTGCCATGGCATGAAACGGTCTGTGTATCTGAGTCAGGACTCAGCAGGGCCCAGGGCTGGGCAGGAAGGTCACTGAATGTGCATGTGTTTGCACAACAGGTGATCAGTGAGTTCACAGCCCTTCATATGTACAGTTACAAACTAATTAGAAAATTGCATTGGTAATGCTGACTGAGCCTAAGATATATCCAAGTCTGGGGCTGGCAGTTTCAGAGGGAACTCCTGAAGGGACCGGGAAAAGTAAGACTGGGTGGGGAGCCATTGGACCCTATTACACCCCTGACAAACTGCCTGGCTCAGGGTCAGCCCTGGAGCACTGTTCTCTGATTTGAGAAGTTCCCATGAGTGTGGAAATGGCTAGGTCTTGGTACCCCTGATTTGCTGACAAAGAGCACACCTGACTCCCAGCCCCTCACTGAGTCAAGAAGAGCGTGACCCCAGCTCAAAAGTTGAGGGGGACCCTCCAGAAGCCACCACAGTCCTCGGGAGAATCACTTCCAGGGACAAGTTCTCAGCAGGACACTTGCATCATCTTCCTTGGTGATCAATGGCCCTGGTCCACCAAGGACAGCCCCAGCCCAACACCAAAATTCCTGTGTTCTGGGAAGACCCAACACAGGTGATGAGGCTGTTGGTTAGCCTGCAGTCATGGTTAAGAAGCAAGTTAACTGGGAGGCTGGGAGGCTCAGTCAGTTACGCCTCTGCCTTCAGCCCAGGTCATGTTCCTGGGGTTCTGAGATCAAGCCCCAGTTTGGGTTACCTGCTCCACGGGAAGTCTGCTTCTCCCTCTCCCTCTGACTCTTCCCTTGCTTGTGATCTCTTTCTCACTCTTTCTCAAATAAATAAATAAAATCTTAAAAACAACAACAACAACAATAACAACAACAAAAAAAACAAGAACCAGCTGATGCTTTACATTTATTGTCTCACTTGTCTTGAGAGTCGCCCTGGACATAGAGGTGCACTTTTGTTTTATGAATGGTGAGACTGGGCCTCAGAGCAGAGGGTGCCTTGTCTGAGTGAGCTGGGGTACACACCGATGAGATCCAGGATGATCAGAACTCGTTGCAGGCATGATTTAAACCTTTCTCAGGCAAATTTGACAATGTGCCATATATTTTGTCAGATGCCTGGCACCTAAAGCCCTTTGACTATCATAAATTATTTTGCATTTCAGGGCTCCTTAAATTTGCAAGGATGAGGAAAGCCAAGTAAGAGTGGAGTGCTGGCAGAGCAGCTAAGATGAGCCTCTCATGTATCGTTGGTGGGAACGTAGACTGTTGCAATTCTGGAAAGCCATCTGAGATTAAGTTGCATGGGCCTGCTGGCCCAGAAATGCTGTTTCTGGGGGTATATTCTAGAAAACTGTTTTCTGAGCAGGTCCACAGGGGACATGGGAAGGTTCAAGTATGTTGTGCATGGTTGTGGGGAAGCAAGTGTCCCCTGTTGCTCTCACTCACAGTTTAGGAAAATACAACATGAAGGCCGAGCACTCCAGAATGCCCTGTAGCAGTTAAAGCCATCATTAGAAATGTAGCAACAGGACAGAGCTTAAAGACATAGTGTTGGAAAAGGCTGTGGGCAAAGAAGGGAGAGGGAGAAGAACACAAAACAGGCAGGTGATATTTATGCAAATTCTTAATCCTACACACAAGACATGTTATATATTTAACGGCCATTGGTTTGCATTCAAGAGTTTCTATCAAACCTCTATCAAGTGTTTGCTGTGGACAGGACAGAGGGGAATGGAGGTAAACAATGGGGCAGACTGGCAGACAGAAGACAGACAGACGCCAAGACAGGTGATAGCAGTGGGCTCTTAACAGTCATGCTGATAACCTAAGACTGCACCTGGGTCAGAGGAAGAAATGAGCCCAGGAGAGATGTATTGTTTGGATGAAAATTAGTCTTTATGAGTAAAATGAATTTCATTGTCATCGTTCACCTGCAGCTGAGAAGTAAGTAGGCTGCTGTGCTTGTTGTGAACAGTGCCTGACAGGCAGCAAGCCTCATACAGGAAAGGGAACTTTGAGACTCCAAGTTTGTGGAGGGGGAATATGAGCAGATCACATGGGGCAAAAACTACCCTTGTCATGGGTAGTTTGCCCAGTTTGCCCGAAGAAGTGAGGGGCTCCCTGAGGATAGAGGAATAAAGTGTAAGAGCAGGACATTTAGATATTAGCTTACTACACCTACAAGGAACAAGTAGGAGTTCGTATATTTCTATTTTGTGTAAATGCCATGTAGAAGGTGGCAATTTGTGAGACTTTGCTCTTCTTTCCCCTGAGAATGTTGCCATATATGCTGTAAATGCATCTTACCTGAGTCAGCGAACATGGGGACCATAACTTCAAATTCCTGATGTCCTAAACATTCCAAAGGGGACATTCATGAATGTAATACATTTCTGGTAGTCTCCAAATTCATTTTTATGTCATCTTCACATTTTTATGTTTCTGTATGGCTAATAATTCGGGTGTCTCTGCTTTCCTATTACATGCCAAATTAACAATTATAAAAACTTGACCCTTAAAATTGTGCTTTATAACGCAATGCTTTGAGTTATTTTGTATTCAAGGTTAAAAAAAATAGTAAATGTTGTTACAAAAATTTAACTGGCACCAGAAATATTGTTAATTTCTTCCCTAAGTGATCAATTGATTGAGCAATACCAGCAATTTAAAACTCCAGCCTTGTGGGGAAAGTGCAAAATTACTTTCGGTCCTTAAAACGGAAAACATTTAAAGAGAACCAATCTGACTGATGGCAGATAGACCGGCTCCCTGAGTGGGTGTGCATCCTGAGATGGAAAACTCCCTCTGGAACCACAGGGAAGCAGATACCATCAGGACCATCCGCGCAGTGGGGAAGAGAAGAGAAAGTGCAGAATGGCCTGATGAAGCTTCATTGTTCTTCAAAGTGTATGGGTGCTAGAGAGCTATTCTGATAAGTTTAGCTTAAAACAGCATTTTTAAATTTCCTACCAAAGAATTCATGACTATGTCACAGTCGTGTAGAAGAAAGCGCAGTTTGGGGTTAGAAGACCAACTCATGGGGTTAGAAGACCCGCTCATGGTGGAGCTGAGCCAGCAGATGGATCTGAGCCCTTGGTAAGTCAAGTCATCTTGCCAGCCTCAAGTCCTCAGCTGTCAAACAAGAGGGTTGGCCACATGCTCTGACATACCCTCCCCTCCTAATATGGTGGGGCTAGTTTAGGGCTGATGTCACCTTTATACTATGTTTTTTAAAAATATGGAGTGGTCCAACCAAGGGTGATGGTGAGGGAAGGCCTTGGAAGAAAAGTCCCTGAAGCCCCTTTCTGAAGTGCTGAGTGAGGGGGATGGTGCAGAGGAGAGAGGGAGGCCACCCTGGGAAGCCTGGCTTTGTCAGGAGGAGTTGTGGAAGGCTTCCTGAGATGGTGGTGAAACAGAAGCAAGTATGTTCTCCTCCTTTCTGTGGGTCCAGAATCTGTGAGGGAATGGGATGGGCTCCGTGCTTCTGGCGAGGGTCTCTCTCGTGGCTTCAGTAGAAAGCCTGCTGGGCTGGAACTGCACAATCTCTGGCGGGCTGGCTGGGCACCAGCTCTCTCTTCACAAGTAGCCTCAGAGTGTCCTCTCGGAGCACTCTCTATGGGGTCCCATGCTGGCTCCCTCACTGCATGGTGGCCATGGGGTGGTTGGATGACTTATATGGGAGCCCCCGACATGAGTGTTGTGATGAGTAAGTCAAAACTTGCCTGAGAAGTTCTGTCCTTGAGAACCATGCAGAGCCACCCCCTGTAATTACAATGAAGAAAGACAAAATTCCAGATTCAAGGGAAAGAGTTAAGCCAGGGGCACATGGGCAGCTCAGCTGGTTAAGCAAACAACTCTTGATTTTGGTTCAGGTCACGATCTCCAGATTTTGGCATTGAGCTCTGCATTGGGCTCCCCCTCAGTAGGGAGTCTGTCTGAGGATTCTCTCTCCCCTCCTCTGCCCTACCGCCTGTTCATGCATTAGTGAATAAATAAGTAACTATTTTTAATAAATGGGGAATAGATAGAAGACATACAGCAGCCACTGGTAGTCCTGGAACCCATCTGAGAACATCTTGCCAGCTCTTTGATAGAGCCTTAATTCTTACTCCCTGGGAAATATTATTTTTAAGATTTTATTTATTTATTTGAGAGAAAAGGAGAGTGAGTACAAGCAGGGGGAGTGGCAAAGGCAGAGGGAAATCCTCCCTACTAAGCAGGAAGCCAGATGTGGAGCTTGTCTGAAGTAGAAATGTCTTTACAGGCAAGAATTTGGAATAATGTAGGGAATGATTAAAATACCCTGATTACTGAGGTGGCTGGCAGCTCCGTTGCTTAAGTGTCCTCTATGTTTTGGCTCAGGTCATGATCTCAGGGTTGTGAGATCAAGCCCATGTGGGCTGGGAACAGAGCAGGGAGCCTGCTTGCCAGCCCCTCTCTCCTTCTGCTGCTCCACCGCACTCTCTCTAAAATAAATAAATGAATCTTTTTTTAAAAATACCATGATTATTGTTGATTGCAGTTAATTCATTACCACATAAATTGTTTCTCCTTATTCTTTATATCTTTTTTGGTTCTGTGTTGACATCAGTGTATGTCAACCACAGAGCCCTGACCAACTGTGCTTTTCCTCAGAAACATAGGTCCGTGGGAGAGTTACTCTGTCAGTGAAGGGGTAAGTGCCAGCTGCCCCCTTCTTTTCCCTCCTCTGATGGTTACAGGCCAGTATTAAGTTTAGTGTAGAGGTTAAAATACAGTGAATAAATCAGGGATCCTAGGACAAGTCAGTATGGGCCACAACATGACCATATTCAAATACTGAGTCTCTAGGACCTAAAGAATGAGCTCCATTCCTTACCAGGGTAAGATCCAGGACGTTCGCAGAGCCGGTAGTCCCCACACCTTCTGCAGTTTCCAACTCCTCAACTCCCTTCCCTTCAGGACTCACCCCTCCATCCACCCATCTCAATGCAGCATCTCCGAGAGTTGGCTCTGCCAGGACCAGCCTTGCTCTGCTTGCTGTAAACTGTCCTAGGGATTCTTTTTATTTTCCTTTTTTTTTCTTCTTTTTTTCACCTTTCTGTTCCCTAACGACTTAACACTGCCTGGAACATAGTAAGTCTCCAACACATTTCTTTTCCAGTTGAATGAAATTTCTTAAAAATGCATGGAGATGGGGGCGCCTGGGTGGCTCAGTGGGTTAAGCCTCTGCCTTCGGCTCAGGTCATGATCTCAGGGTCCTGGGATCAAGCCCCACATCGGAGTCTCTGCTCAGTGGGGAGTTTGCTTCCCTCCTTTCTCTGCCTGCCTCTCTGCCTACTTGTGATTTTTCTCTGTCAAATAAATAAATAAATTCTTTAAAAAAATGTATGGAGATGGCACAGATGTATATTTAAAATCATAGTTTTAGAAATGATCCATGAAAACCAAGGGAGGCAGAGAGTGAGGGCTGAGTCCGGGAGAGGCAGCTCACCCTGGGAAGGGACACGGGGGCATTCCAAATCACACATGTCCGCAAGCCAGACTGGAGCCTATCTAGAATTTTTTTTTCTTTTTTTTTCTATTTTTAAGATTTTATTTATTTATTTGACAGAGAGATAGAGATATCACAAGTAGGCAGAGAGACAGGCAGAGAGAGGGGGAAAAGCAGGCTCCCTGCTGAGCAGAGAGCCTGATGTGGGGCTCAATCCCAGGACCCTGAGATCATGACCTGAGCCAAAGGCAGAGGCTTAACCCACTGAACCATTCAGGCACCCCTATAATTTTTAAGCTAAATTTTCAGAGCTATTCAAGATTTTCTTCTAATCTCAATTTTTTGTGTGTTTTGTGAAATTTGGGGGGAAATGTGTGTTTGAAAATTTAACAACACAGGGCAATTCACACTTAATAATAAGCAAAAGTACTGTTTTGTAGATTATATGATCTAAAGAAAGAAATACAAAATTAAAAAAACCTAATGCCATACCTGTGTCTACACAAAAGCAAACACGTGTTTGGCAGAGGGGAAGTCAGTTTATGTGACATTTCTGAAGAGTGGAGATAAATCTAGCTAACAACAATACTCGTGTACGTTCTAAGGTGCTAAAGTGGGTTAGACATTCAAAGAAATAATTGAATACATTGGTTAAAGCAAGAGGCTTTTTTTAGAATAATCATGATGCCTATGTGTAAAATAAAAAAAAAAAAAATTAAAGAAAAAGGGTGAACCTATGAGAGGGAAACCAAAAGGACCACCCAGAAAAAAAAGCTGGTTTGTTGTTATTGTTTAACTTTGCTTCTTTTTGGCTTCTGTTCTTGCTAGAATCTGCACCCCTCACCCTACACACCTACATGTATGTCCCCTTTGTAAGCGACAAAGAATGAATGGTATCTTGGAGTCTTCCAACACAGTAGACATCTCAACGCCAATTGCCCTGGCTTCAAGGAGTGAGTGACTTACGATGGACACCTGGACCCTGTCCTTGTTCTAACTGGTTCTTGGATGACTGAAAATACACAGGCGCCAGACCACAGTCATCAGTAAAAACCTCAGACGCATGGGCATCTGGGCAGCTCAGTCGGCTAAGCGTCTGCCTTCAGCTCAGGTTGTGATGTCAGGGTCCTAGGATCAAGTCCTGCATGGGGCTCCCTGCTCAGTGGGGAGTCTGCTCCCCCCCCACCGCCAACCAGCTGCTCCCCCTACTCGTGATCTCTCTTTGTTTCAAAAATAAATAAATAAAAACCTTTTAAAAATAAAAATAAAATAATTGGGGGTGGGGAGACTGCCAGCCAAGATCAGACCCTCTCTTTCCTTTCTGAGTCTCCCAGATGCGCCATCCGTATCTCTCCCTGTATTTTCTATAAACTCTGCTTTCACCTCCTGCCATTGCCTGATGACTTCCTCCTGGTTGAAGCCAAAGACTCTCTCGGCTGGTCTCGTGGGAAACCCTCTGGGTCCTTGGACCCAGGGTTTGCCTCAGGCTTCACCAAAGAAAAACTAGGGCTGAATAGGAAACTGATAAAAACAGAGTTTATTCAGGATTATTGTGATAGGGAAAAAGAAACTTCTATGTGGAACTGAGCTCAGCTCAGAATGTAGGAGGGGCCAGTGGGAATTTACAGACAAGGAGTGGGGTGGGGATCAGCATATGGGAAGTCACTAAAAGTGAATTCAGGTTGGGGTGGGGGTCACAGCTAAACAGACCTAACAGGATTCTTGCTGCAGGCAGGCCAGGCAGGGGGCACCTGATGGAGGATGGACGATGAGGAATCCGGCATTAAAAATCATCACATATGGTGGATGGGAGAGTCCTCCTAAACTGACTCAGAAAGGTTCTTGCTGAAACTGGGTTGTACAAGGCCATGTTAAATGGAGCAAGAGAAGGTTTGGGATCCTGGCCAAAGCTTGGTCAAGCAAAGAATCTTTGATAGCTTCAGCCTGCCTCATCCAAGAGGGAATTGTTAGAATTCAGCACTATATTCTTTCCTGTACTGACAGCCGCCGCCTTGCTGCCCACCTGGATTGCAGTGGGCTGAAACCTCACGTGCTGGAGAAGCTTTGGGGTGCACAAGGGGACAGCTGATTAGAAGTCAGGGATAAGAAGGGTGTGGCATTTCATCAGGCAGCACCAAACAAAAAGAGATGTGCTGGGCCCCGAGGCCAGAACTATGCTGGTGAGTCCAAGCCATCAGGAATGCTGCCCAGAAAGTTCACAGGGGAGGGCTATGATCTTTGTAGATGTAACCAAAGAGTGTCATTTTCAAAGAATGCTGGGGATAGGAAATGCGTGAGCACCATCTGTCCAGTTGGGAAAGTATATTGACAGCCGACAGTACTGTGTTCACACAATGGATTTATCTCTCTACTAAACTATCTTGCTGCTGAGCTGTGACCTTTTCATATCTTTTCAGTGAATGCCAGGGACCAGTTAGCAATCAAACAACTGAAGTGATAGTGTGGTCTGGAAAGTAGCCATTGAAAGCAAGATGCCTGGGATCAGTGAGTGGATCTTCCTTCATCATACTTGTGCTGGTGTTGGGAGGAAATTTTTTCCTCCACTCCCTTATGGTTTCTTGATTATGGGCTTGTGCATTAACTGACAGTAGAGAGCACTGGGGAGAAAATGCAAGGTTTCTTCCTCAGTGCAAGGAGGAGTGGCTAAGTAATGAGGACCTCTTCAGCTACCCAGAAGCAAAGATTTATATACCAATTTCACAAGAAGGGAGGGATTTTGGGCTTCAGTGGAAAAGCTCGGAAGGCTCTGTGAGCTTTTTGATGCTAATAGCAATAAGCAATCTGTCTCTATGACAACTGAGTTCACAGAAAACTCTCTGGAGGTAGGTTAATGGCAGCTATATTTTCAGAAGGCTCTGCTTTAGTAGATGGGGAAAGTCCAGACAAGATTTCTTTCTGCAGAAATGTTTTCACTTTAAAATAATGTTAGTGTCCATATGTGATCCCTTACTTTGTTAAATGGCACATATCCGTCCAGTGCTTACTGTGTGCACACTGCCATGCTGGTCCAGGGAGGGTTTAGAGTTGAATAAACATAGTACTGGCCTTCCCAGCACTTCTGCTCCCATGAGAGTCAGACAAATGGTCCAAGCAGGCTGGGAAGAGCTCTGTCCTATCTTTACTCAGAATTGTCTGCTGTGACACCTGGGTGGCTCAGTTGGTTAAGCAACCGGCTCTTGATTTTGACTCAGTCATGATCTCAGGGTCCTGGGATCAAGCCCCACATTGGGCTCCATGCTCAGCACTGAGTTTGCTGGAGATTCTCTCTCTCCCTCCCCTAGCTCATGCTTGCTCCCTTGTTCTCTCTCAAATACATACATAAATAAATATAATCTTTAAGAAAAAAGAAAGAAATATGTGCTAAGGACTTCCTAAGTGCCAGGCACTGCTGGAGGCAACAAGGAAGGAGCCAGGAACAGGTCGGATGAAAGCCTTCAGCCCATGGGTTTTGCAGAAAGCCAGTACTAGGGGTACTGAGATAGGGAAGGGGCAGGGACTGTGAAGACCAGGGATAAACCATCTAAGACAGGGGACCTCTACACCGAAGTCTAGGTAGACTTAAGGGAACACTAAGGAGGAAGAGCTTCTATACACAGAACTTGAAAAACTTTAACTTGGTTCTTCCATATCAGCCCTAAAATTTGTATGATCTTTCTTTACCTTGAACACAAGATGGTAGGATATATTTTCCTGCACTTATAACCTCAAGTTTTATGGCATCTACATGGCACTTCCTTGAGAAATGAGGTAACACATTTGAATGTTTTGACATAATGTTTGACACATAGAGGAATCTCAATGATTTCTTTTTTGAATCTGATTTTAAAAATGCTACTTGCACATTTGGCCTGTGTTTTATCAAGCAAGGATGGATAGCCTATAGAATAGTAGATTTGTTTTACTAAGTGTGGTTTAAAAGCTGGATCCAAAAGATTTTTCCCAATTATTTGATTTGCCTGAGACAAATGTATTGTCAGATGTTCTACAGTCCCATGGGCACACATGGGGCCGGCTTACACCCTCAGGCTCACTGAGGCTCCATGAGGGGACAGCTGGGTCTAGCTGCTTGTCCTGGAACCCTTCTTAGAATGACTTGCAGTCACAGCAGCAACAAGGTCTAGTGCTCACATGTCCCAATATTAGCTGATTTTCCCCCACTTTAAACATTCAGTTTTAACTTAGGATAGTGAGTGTTCATCTGCTGGGAATGGAGCCAGACTCTGTCCAGAGCTGATTCCCGAACACCAAGAACCTAGGACGTCACTTGGGGGTGCACAGGGGATATCCACTCTTTCAACAGGCAAGACTATTTTCTGAATTCTCCCATAGGGTGAAGATAGCACATATATGTGGATGGGTCTAGGCCTCCACACATTCCCTATTAAACTATGGGCAGGCCCTTTGGTACCCTGGGGGTTTTTCTTTCTTTCTTTGCATTTATTTATTTATTTATTTATTTATTTATTTATTTTTAGATAAAAGAGAATACAAATATTTAAATGCAAGATGTTTGGTGTTCATCTTTTTGCATGGCATTGAGTTGAGCTGAATTCAATTGTATATGATAATCAGGACGTTTTACAAAATCATGCAAATATCGTTCCACTTAGAAACGAAAGAATTCCAAGCTTGCCAGCACTAATGAGAATTTTAATTTTAAATACTGTCAGGAATGGGGCCCAGATGCCTAAACTCCATCTCATCAATCAGATCTCATCTAGAATTACTTGTCTTAGTGGAGGGAGAATCATCTAAAATCCTTTGTCCTCTGGGGTGGGGAGCTGGGGGTGGTTTATCAACGTGAATCCCTTGATCCTTCCATGATGGTAAATTTACTGTAAGTAAAAACTATAAAATGAACTCTGTTCTAATCAGAAACATTTAGGAATGTTTACAGCTATCTATAAACATTAACTAAGATTTTGTGTGATCCCCCAACTCAACTTGAAACACTGAAAAAAGCACCAGAAACTGGTGGGACTGGACAAAGGAGCTGTCCTTTTCAGAAGTGTTGTTTCTTTAACAGGTTCCTTTTGAGTTCCTATGCTTCATGATCATTTGAACTTTATTTTCAGCTTCCAAAGTGTGAACCAGATTAAGTGAAGTGGTCGGTCCCTAGGAGAGGAGGTATTTAGTGAACCTAAAAATTTAGCTGAGTGAAGGACAGAAAATCTTCCTTGACTGAAAGTTAACATAATGATATAAAGTACAGTAAGTTAGCCTTTTTCTGTGCTGGTTTGATGAAGTCTTAGGCTTCCAAAATAATCCAAGTAAGACAGTAATATACTATTATTTTCTTCATAGTGTATATTGTAGAGAGAATAATGGTCCCCTAAAGATGTCCACATCCTACTCCCTGTAACCTGTAAATGTTACCTTATGGGGACTTAAAGATCTTGACATGGGGAATTACCCTCGATTATTTGGATTTGCTCAATTCATCTAAAGGGTCCAAGTGGAAGGGAGACAGGAGGATCAGGTCAGAGAGACATTTGAAGAGACTTCACTGTTGCCTTTGAAGATGGAGGAAGGGGCTTGGGGCGAATGACTATAGACGGCCCACAAAAGCTGGAAAAGGCAAAAAATGGCATTCTCCCTCTAGAGCCTCCAGAAAGAATGTGATCCTGTAGAGACACTTTGACTTGAACCCATTGGGAACCATTTTATGTTTCTCACCTTCAGAACTAGAAGATAGTTCATTTGTGTGGTTTTTAAAGCCACCAAGTTTGTGGTCACTTATTACAACAGCAAAACTTATCTAGCTTGTATCTTATTATCCTATGACCTTTGGTAACATGATGTACACAGTCCCCACTGCCTTCTCTGTTGTATCTGTGCAGAGGAAGTGTTTGTCTTCGGTAGCAAAAATAATTTTCCAAGACTTTCCAAATCAGTTAATAACTTAGAATTCAGTACAGGACAGAATCTGAGTGAATACTTAATGAAATACTGAATATTTAATGAAAATATTTAATGATTATAGAGTTTTCTGATTAGGAGGTTGGCCCATTTGTTAGGTGTCAACAGTGACACCACAGTCTGCCCAATCCCTCTCTCCAAATGATATTGTCTGCTAAACATCCACACTGTGCTGTCATGTATGAAGTCTTAATGAGATGACACGTTTCCAAATGACGATGAAAATGTCACAGTTCTATCCTCTGTAGCCAAGCTTCTAGTCTTACCTCGTATGAATAATTGGGAAAATATTCTTAGTGTTATATGAAGTGAACATCAGGGTTTGAAGAGTGAATTCCATTAATTACTACAAATGGATATGCTTATTTGAAGTTTTTGAAATCAAAATAAAAATCAATGCAGATTAAGTCAATATACAAAATAATTTATGCGAGTTAAGGCATAGCTAGCAGGAGACAGAAATTTCTACCAGCATCACATCCATTTGTAAAACAAAATTCAATTCCTCCGTAGTCTTCGATTTTTGTTTCCAAAGCAAAGTCAGCTGCTTATTCTTGTTTCATTTTTAAAGACTTACTTTTATCACTAAAAAATTATTCACTGTCTCTATTCAAAGGACAAATGATCATTTGATAAGTTATCAAATCATACTTTTTCAGGGTTTATATTCTAAAATACAAAAAAAAAAAGAAGAAGAAGAAGAAGAAGAAGAAGAAGAAGAAGAAGAAGAAGAAAGTAAAACACATCCTTTTATAGTGCTGTTTTATGGAAATGAAAAGACCCTTCTGGGTAATATTATCAAGTATGCCAAAGAGTAGCACATTACTGAGTCTTTAACAGCAACGTGGAGTTACAAGATCAAAACGCCAAAGTGCTGGCTGGGTCTCATACAGCTTAGCCACCTGTGGTACTGTGAATTATAATAACAAATTTGTATTTGGTTGTCTCCTGTTTCTGGCACAGAGGTCATAAACTCTTAGAATGTCCTGAGCAATAACAACATAAGGGTGTCTTTTTTTATGCTAATGAGGGGACTTTTGGAAAACACCTAAAGATGGGGACCATTTGCCAGTGGAGCCAACCATGACCTTAGAGGGCTGGAACTTTCCATCCCACCCCTGATCTCTGGAGAAAGGAAAAGAGCTGGAGGTTGGATCACTTGCCAGTAGCCAATGGTTTAGTCAATTGTCTATGTGATGAAGTCTCCATAAAAACCCAAAATAATAGGATATGAAGAGCTTTCAGGTTGACAAATACATGGAGATTCAGGGAGGGTGATGTGCAAAGAGAAGGCAGAGAAGCCCCACCCCCCCCTTCTCATACTTACCCTTGGGCATCTCTTCCATCTGGCCCTTACTGAGTTCTGTTCTTTTGTAAATAAAAATAAATAGGTGACCTAGTAAGTACAATGTTTCTCTGAGCTCTGTGAGCAGCTCTAGCAAATTAATCAAACCCAAAGAAAGGGTCAAGGGAACCTCTGATTTATAGCCAATCTGTTGGAAGCACATTAACAACTGGGATTTTGACTGGTGTCTGAAGGATGGGGGGTAGGGGAGCAGCCTAGTAAGACTGAGTTTAACATGTGGAATCTGATGCCATCTCTGGGTAGGTAGTGTCACAATTGTGTTAAATTGAGTTGATTTATAGAACACCCGGCTGGTGTTGGAGCGTTGTTCTTACGCGGTGTGGGGAACCCCATCCCCCCACACACACATACCCATTAAAATTGTGTCCAGGAACCTAATTAATTATCCCAAGTCATTTTTAAATGTCGCTAGAGCTTAATGTGCTTGCTGCTGCAAAGGGCACAGGAAACCCAGCAAAGCAGATCACACAGTCTAGGACTGAGCAGACTTCCCGGTCTCCAGAAGTATGTTGTTGGCAACTCCAGGGCTGGAGCCTTGCCTAATTACAACTGCATCTCCAACACCATCATGCTGCCCAGCACACACACACATGCACACACATGCATATACATGTACACAGACATATGCACACACTAGATATACAGAACAAAGTTGTGCCACAATAGCAAGCAATATGAGTTAACATAATATCTTGAAATTATTTTTAGCGTATGTTGAAATTCCATTTACCTTACATAATAATCAAAACTTTGGCCATATTATATAAGAAGAAATAAAACTTGAGAGAATGAAAAGACAAGCCACAGACTGGGAGAAAATATTTATAAAAGATTCATCGGGTCAAGGACTGTTATCCAAAGTATACAAAAAGCCCTTTAAAAATCAACAATAAGAAAACAGACATCTTAATTGAAAAATGGGCCAATGACCTTAACAAATACCTCACTAGGCAAGATATAGAGATGGCAAATAAGCATATGAAAGGATGCTTCGTACCATAAGTCATCAGAGAAATGCAAATTAAAACAAGATACCAACATGTATCTATTAGAATGTCCCAAGTCTAGAGTATAAATCTCATAAATGCTAACAAGACTGTGGGAGCAACTCTCATTCATTGCTGATGAGAATACAAAATGACACAGCCACTTCCAGACACTTTGTCTCTTGTAAAATTAAACATACTCTTACCATATAAGCTAGCAACTGTGCTTCTTGATATTTACCCAAAGGAGCTAAGAGCTCCTTCAAAAAGCCTTCATGAGGAGGTTTAAGGCAGCTTTATTCATAATTACCCAAACTTGAAAGCAACCAGGATGCTCTTCAGTAAATAAATAGGCAAATTGTAGAACATGGAGACAATGGAATATTAGTCAGCACTCAAAAATAAATGAGCTGCCAAGTCAGAAAAAGATGTGGGGGGAACCTTAAATGCTTATCACTAACTGAAAGAAGCCATTCTGCAAAGGCTATGTCCTGTGTAACCCCAGCTCTGTGACATTCTAGAAAAGCAAGACTATGGAGACAGTAAAGAGATCTGTGGTTGCCAGGAGTTTTTGGGGAGGGAAGGATGAACAGGTGAAGCCCAGAGGATTTCTAGGACAGTGAAAGTACTCTGTATATTATTTAATGGGGGCAGTGCCTAGATGGCTCAGTGCCTAGATGGCTCAGTTGATTAAGTGCCCAACTGCTGATCTCAGCTCATGTCTTGATCTCAGGGTCATAGGTTCAAGCTCTGCACTGGGTTCCATGCTGAGCATGGATCCTACTTAAAAAAAAAAATAATGGCGAATGTGTCCTTACACATTCATCCAAGCCCACAGAAAGTACGAGAATGAACTCTAATGTAAACCATGGATCTGGGGTGATTATCATGTGTCAGTGTAGGTCTATCAATTACAGCAAAGGCACCACTCTGGTGGGGGATCTGATAACCAGGGGAGACTGTGCACATGGGAGGGGAGATCACTCCATAATCCCCTCAATTTTGATGTGAACCTCAAACTACTCTTAAAAAAATAAAGTATGCTTTGTAAAAGAGAAAGAAATGTGTTCCTGACATGAAGCAAATAAATGGCCTTTCTGGAAAAAGAGACTGCTGAGATATTTCCCATCCCAACTGAGGCAAGGGGACAACCATGTTGGCAGTGAGTACTGGGGCTCTGTGCTACCTGCACTCTGCCCTGGGCTTCGGGTATAGTAATTAAAATAACAATGCTATGTAGTAGGTGGTATAGTTCTTATTTTACAGCTGAAGAAAGGAGGGTCAGAAGATTTAAGCTCTTTGGTCAACACTATATAACTGGCAAGGAGTCCAGCAGCCACGATGCTCTAGACCATCTGATTCCAAAGCCTGGCCTCTTTCAGCACTTGGAGAGACTTTCATTAACTTTCCTGATCCTCATCTCCATTCTCTTTTATTTCCTGCCCAGCTAAGATGAGGTCTTTTTCCATTGCTGCTGTGAACTTATTACTTTAGAATAGAACAAAATAAGGTGCCAGAAATGATTTGCAGAACCCGCTCTCCTTGCTTTTCTCCTTGTAATGTATGAGCAGTACAATAAAATAGGCTCAGCGCTTCTGAAGCCAGAGAAGATCTGGGGGCTTTGTAAAGGGGGACAGTAGAGTCTAGGAGCCTGGAAATGAGATTTCCCAAGTCTTTGCCATTTGTTTCAGTGCTGTAAGCAGTGTCCCCCAGGCCAGAAACTCTGTTTTTCTTCCAAAACGTACATTTTTTTAACTTTCTGAAGATGGATATTTACAATTTATTCTTTCAGAGTCCAGATTATTTGTACACTAGTTTCATTTCACAGTGGGAGTGTGGAGATTTTATGCATGGGTGCACAGGAAGGACTCAGGATTTCCAATTTTATTTTATTTTTAAAGATTTTATTTATTTATTTGACAGAGAGAGATCACAAGTAGGCAGAGAGGCAGGCAGAGAGAGAGAGAGGAGGAAGCAGGCTCCCTGCCGAGCAGAGAGCCCGATGCGGGACTCGATCCTGGGACGCGAGATCATGACCTGAGCCGAAGGCAGCGGCTTAACCCACTGAGCCACCCAGGTGCCCCAAGATTTTCAATTTTAATCTAAAGCCAGGTAAGATGCAGTTTGGCAGCTACCAGTCTGCCCGGACTTGGCTTGCTGAGAAATCTCTTTTTAGAAATCTCTTTTTAATGGCCTAGTTCTTCACCTTGTAAATATCTTCAGAATTAGATTCCAACCCCCACTCGTCTCTGCATCTTTTCTGATTTTGAGTTTTGGATGTTTGACCCTGCTGTCTCTCTCCTTGATTGTCAACACATTGATACATTATTTCAGCCCTGGGGTCCAAGCAGGAAGGTAGGTAGGCTGCCCAGAGGGCCCCCCATGCTATTTTCAGTAAGGGGGGCTGGCTTGGTCTGGATGACCAGGATGTTGCCTAGAAGGAGGGTCAGAATGTCCCACTGCAGCCAGTGATGCATCCTGGAGTCCCAGACGGGACCGGAGAAGGTGACCATTTATATCACAGCCCAGGGCAGGTCAGAGATGGACACTCATGGGAGAAAGAGAGAAAGGGAACGGTAAAGACGCTAGACTAGAACCGGTGAGCCACGGCACAAAACCACCAGGCAGTGGAGGCAGCTAGAGTAGGTCTCCACGTGGGCCCCTGTGATCAGGTTAACAAAGCATCACAGGGAATGTGTTTATATTCTGAGCAGGGCGGGTGGCCTGGAGGTCTGGGACTTCTGCTAGCAGCCCAGGTCTCCCCTCCTGGAGAGGATGGGTCTGCATTGGGGCTAGTCCTCTAGTTGTATTCCCCTGGAGACAATGCCCAACTCTTAACTCAGCAGGGAGACACATATCCACCCTATACCTGAGTGTCTGACTTAAGGGAGGTTGGGCCACCGTTCAGCCCCGAAGTGCTTTGCCCCACTGGCTTACCATGATCCTGATGTCTGTAGAGTCCTCAGGGTATAGACATAGAAAATATGTGTGACATAGAAAACACAGAGTGCCCAGTTAAACGTGAATTTCAGATGGACAAGGAATATTGTTTTAGTCTAAGAATTTCCCACACAATATTCAAGATGAATCTGTACTAAAAAGTATATTCAATTGGGTGATCCGAATTTTTATGTGCTAAATCTGGCAACCTGTGCCAGAGACTTCTCAGCTGCCCTCCTTCACCTGTGGGCCCACAGATTTGCTGGATGGTGGCCACGGGTCCCAGATTTTCTAACCACTCCCCTGGGAAACCACGCCCTGCTGTTTGATGACTTGTCATGGTTTCGGTCCAGCAAATACAAAGCTGAATGGCAAGCAGCCACTTAGACGCAGACTTTCAAAGGGACCCTCATGCAACTGGTCTGTGCTCTCCCATCAGTCCTGCTCTAAGATGCATTCAAGAGGACTCCCAGCACACATAAGTGGTTTGGAAGGCATTTCCAGCAGACTTTCTTGCCGTGGTGAAAGGCGTACCTTAAAACAAAGTGGCAGTGAGCCCATGTGAAACAAGTAAGGGCTCTTCTAAAAGAGAAGGAATCACCCATTAGCACTTTCTTTTTGCATGAGCAATGAGAACACAGCTAAGAGGGTTCGAGTGTTCACTGCACAGTGCGGCTTCGGGGCTGGAGAAGCCACAGGATTGTAAGAACACCATAAGCCACCACCACCAGTGTTTTATCCAGAAATGTTACGGCTCCTGCTACTTTGTGGAGTTCTTGACATTCTAGGCCATGTTTTACAACTCAGGTATCTCCTGATGTCTGCAAAAGGAGCTCTATGGAAGTGGTCCATGGATTATTATTTTTTTTTCTGCTTTTGGGAAAAACGAGAATAGTATTTTCTTTCTAAAGGGCTTTCTTTAATTTTCTTTTTTAAAAGGTTTTATTTGTTTATTCATGAAAGAGAGAGAGAAACAGAGGGAGAAGCAGGCTCCCCACTGAGCAGGGAGCCTGACGCAGGACTCGATCTGAGACCCTGGGATCCTGACCTGAGCTGGAGGCAGACACTTCACTGACTGAGCCCTCCAGGCACCCTCTAAAGGGCTTTCAGTGTCTTCTTATCTTTTCAGGATTAAGTCCCATTTCTTAGCACAGCCTGAGAAGCTTCTTTCCCTTCTACCTCTTGCGTCCTTCTCTGATGTTCCCCCCAGCCAAAGGTCCCCAAATGCCATGTCGTCCAATGCCTCACTGACTTGCATGCAAGTCACGTTTGTCTGGGGAGCCCCTGCCTCCCACACTCCAACAAGATACTCTATGCTTGGTTCTCCCAACTTGCCCTCAATAGATACTCACCCATCATTATTGGTATTATTTCTCATGTTTTTAGATTATGTTCCCCTCTGCATCACTTTAATTATCCAAAATAAAACAAAGACATAGAATCCACAAAAAAGAAGACTCATCCCTTACTGAATTATGATGAAGGAGCACAGTACATCAGCATTTTCTTGAGGGCAAACATCATCAGAAAATTAGCATTTATGTCACTTGTTAAAGTCCCCAGAAACCCTACATTCTTGTGTCCTTCACAGCGCTGTCGTGTTGCACATGCTTTCTGTTTAGTTGGCTTGATTGAAGTCTCACTGAGTCAGAGTAAAAGGGACGGGATGCTCTCACATTTTCTCTATTCTTGTGGAGTGTTTGCTAAGGAGGCAGGCTCTCCCCTCAGGATGGCCCAGGCTTGTGTGAAGTCACGGGTCTGCAGATGATAACACAAATCACTTACCCGAGTTTACAGCAGACTTGCTATCTTTGCTCAGGTTGGAAATGAGCAAGAGAAGAAAACCACCCAAGGATCAGAGTCATTTCGCTCCTTCACCGAAGTTGCAAAGGCGTTAGAACCGAATGTGAAATACACGTTTGAAAAAGTCTGAAATTCAGGCAAAATCCGCATTATACTCGAGCAGATTACCTTCCATGGACAAGTAAGTTTCATTTTGCTTTTGCTTTTTCAACAAGATCCAAACTCTTTCTAGTTTCTACATATCATTGTTAATTAACCTTTTTAGGCTACCCTGTAATGTGATTTTGTTGTTCTACCACCATATACTTGATCATTCTGGTATACATGAGTCGCTAAAATTTCAGCGTGGTAGGAAATACATAGAAATTAACATTCTAAAAATGATTTTTCTGTGTGAAAAGTGATTTTTCTGTGTGAAAGATTTGAAGCATTTTATAGTTCTTCCCATACGTATTGTCAATGGATTTCCTCCCAAAATATGTTTTAATTTAAAATGTCACCAGTAGGGCATGACTATTTCAGTTTCAGTTCTACACAGATGTCTTTGATTTGTGGGGGGGGGGTGCTCAATGGTAGTTATACAGTGTTTTTCCATGGGTTGATCTGTTTAGTGACTATAAATATTACTTTGTTTAATATTTTAACATTTATCTTTGTGTACGTTATTTATTCTTATCTTTCCTCCATATTTTTTTTTTATTGGTAAGCCTCTGCTTTTATTACAAACTTTCTTTTTCTTTCATTAGAAACTTGAAAGAGCACTTAACAATGTCGTGCCATTTTATTTCAGAGCTAACCCCCAATAGAAGGGGTTAGCTGGAGGAAGAACATTCCAGGTTGTGGGAACAGAGAGTGCAAATGTCCTGAGGCAGCTGCATTCTGATTGAGTCAGAGAAGCAGCAAGTACTCGGGGGCAGTTTGCACTGAATGATCAGGGAGCCAGTCCAGAGGTGAAAGTGAAGAGAGAGCCAGGGGCAAGGTCACACTCACTACCTCACCAGCTCGGTTAATGAGTCAGGTTTTATTCTAAACATTTTAGCAAGGCACTGCCCTAGGGTCTTTCTAAAATCCTTCCACACACTCTATTTACTTTATCTTTCTCCTCTTCCTGCCTCCTCTTCCTCTTTCTTCTTAAATGACAATGATCGGGGCTTCTAAGCAGACCTCAAATTCCTAACTTGCTGACCCCATCAGTTAGCAGATCAACAATGACCTGGGTAAGAATTAATGCTAATATTTTAGGAAAAGAGAAAATACGGCATAGTCATCCAAGAGCATACCAGTGTTGGCCAAAAGGGTTCAGGATCCGTCCGGCACCTTCCCTGCCACGCCACAGAATGGGGGTTGGCACCGCACAGAGGGAGAAGTCAGTCTTTCTGCAAACCCCTGGTGAGGCTTCCAGGAGCTGCACAAAAGACATTGCCTTATGCCCTGGTTCATAGTTTGTATTGATTTTTATTTGCTCTTCGTATCAAGTCACGAGACGAATTCTGCAGCATTCATGCCAATGCTTCATGAACATACTTACTGCTATATTTGTCAGATAGAATCCCAGTTGTTTTATATTCTTCTCAGACAACACACCTCCCTCTGCAGGTCTGCCACTGACTCTGGGAACAGGCTTTTAAACAACCATAATTATTTGCTTTGTGAGACATTCCAGAACTCTAAGACAAAACAGTATTTTAGTAGCATCTGCTGTCACCAACAGAGTTTAGACTTTTGTCCCCAGGAGTTTATGATTGTTAAATGATCACCATTGTGTTAAAACTTAGCCAAAAAGATGATTGCTTCAGAGTGATTTTTTCACTACGAAATAAATTTTCTAAGTAGCAATGGGTCACTTTTACAGTCGTTTTTTGTTGTTATTTCCTAACTTAAAATGGCTTCAATAAATAAGAAGGGAACAGCCTCAGTGTTTTCATCTGTGCAGGTGACTAATGTCTCATGTTTATCAAAGCTCCTGGAAAGCCCACAGGCAGTAGCCAGGGGCAGTGCGGCCGAGGCACTCTCTCTGTGGAGTTGGCCTGACTGTAACCTTACTTATAGAATTATGGAATTTCTGATTGGCAGACTTGCCACTCAACATCCACATTGTGCCTCTGGAATCCCAAACATTTCCACTCTTAAAAAAAAAAAAAAGTTTCTTTTAGGTCTTGTTGATTCAATCAGAATATGTGTCTGAGAAGTCAAACAGGGGTAAAGAAAGGGAGAGACCCAAGTCACTCCTGTGAGGAAGCAAACCAAACACTGCAGTAAGAAGAGAACCTGTGTCTCCTTGGCAGGTGGAGAGGCTCCGTGGTCTAAGTTCATCAGACATGGGAGGACTTCTTCATTTTTTGGGGAAACGTGCATCAGTCGCAAGACCAGTCTGAATGGACCTTCATCCACACTGAGTGCCCCCAAGTACAGAAATGACAGAGCGCTGCTCTCAAAGGATTGCAGTTTCCTTCTGGAGGGAAACAAATGCCCAGAGAGAGTGAGGAAAGAATCATTCACAGTGAATGGCAAGGGTTGGGCAGAAAGTGACCCTCTGTGTTGCATAGTCGCCCCTCTTTGGAGGGAAGGCATGGAGGCAGAGGCAGCTTTCTGGGGATGGGTGATATTTCAAAGCAAATTGGAGTGGGGATTTGCTCTGCATTCTCCTGACCTGGGTCATAGCCTAAATATCCTCTGCACAGTTAGGCATCCTGGTGCCTTCCCAGCCTTCCATCCTGCCTACTTAGAACCCACCAGATTGGATGTGATGCCTCTGTTGGTTCTTCAGTGACATTCCATGCTTGTCACGTTATGACACTGAGCTCAGAATGCTGAACTTGTGGTGGCGTGAGCTGTGGGAAGAGAATCCATGTCTGTTGTGCCCGTCCTGCTATCTTCTTGCCCGACACTGTTGCTAGAATATGGTAGGGGCTTAAACGATATTTGTCAGAGATGTGAATGAATGAGTGAATGAACACAGGGAAAGGAGAGTCCCCTAAGGGTTGAGAAGGGCATGAAAGAGTCAGATATTCCTCAGCGTCTGGCATCTCGGTCCTTTCTGCCATATGTGCTGATGAGGACCGCTCTTCCGATGCCTGCATTTCCTTTCTGCCACTACGGACACCGGGCGATCGCTTGCCTTGTTATATCTAAGAACTTATTAGCCTTTTTTGGTGATGAGGGCACAGAGTTAGCCTACCCACATTCTTCATATCAGTTGTGTGAGATTCAGTTAACCTTAGTTGTTGCCTTATTTTGGAAGGATGGATGTGGGATTCAGGGAAGGACAACTATGTCTCCATACAGTAGGTTTGGAGCAAAGGAGACAGAGCCAATTTCAGTTTCGGCAAATCACATCTGCGCCTCAGTAACTTACCAACTACTTGAGGGAAAAAGTGAAGGATGAAGGACCAGATGCTTTAAAAGGCATTTGGTTCATGACTCGAGGAAAAAAAAAAAAAATTGTATCCATGTATAGTGATGGATATTAACTAAACTTGTGGTAATTATTTCGTGATATATCCAAATATCAAATCATTGTGTCATGTGCTTAAAACTAATATAATGGTATACGTCAGTTACATTGTAATTAAAAAAAAAAGGCATTTGTGGGATCCGCTGCACAAGAAGGAAACCAATATGGCAAATAGGATGTGGACGGTGGTGGGATGTGGTACAGGCCGAGCAGCCCTAGACATTTATCAAAAATCCCAGATCACTGAGGGTCAGAACCCTCTCTCATCTCCTTGGGCCTTGAAAGGTTAGGGGGAGCAAAGAGGAGGAGCGGCCTCAGGTCGGAGCTATGACATCATTGCACGTGGTGGGGAAAGTCGGGCTCCGTCGAGGCTGAGTGGTGGGTGGACCCTCTGAGTGACTGGGGCTGAGTAGGAAATGTGGATTTCTCCCACAGAGGCAGAATTCAGCGATTTTGGAAAGTAGCATCCCGTAGCTCTGAAATAAGAGTCGAGGAGCCACAGAGGGGAGCCTTTATGGATTCTCGTGGTTTGGAGTTTTTGTGGACAGGGAGGCGTCTTGGTCATACATTTCTCCGTGTATCTGTTGGAGCATCTTCAGACATCAGGGATGGGCTGGGGAAAGCGGTCTTATCTCACTGTGTGGTTGGTGAATCTGACTTTAAAGTTTCCTGTGAAATGCCTCCCTCGAGGAGGTAAAGTATCAGACACCTTCAGGTCTCTTGGAGTTATTTCGGCATTGGAGACTTAGGCAGAGAACAGAGCCGGAGTCACAAGCTGAAAGTCGGGTTTCCGGAAGTGAGAACCACTGGGAGCTTTGCTCTAAAGGGAGCAGAGGAATGTCAATTCCCCCATAGTACAAGAAATGTCATCTTATTCCCGTGAGTGTATAGCTTGCTTATTGCTCCTCAAAATAAATAAATAAATAAATAAAATAAAAATAATAGCATTTTGGATCTGAAGCAGTGTAGAAAATCGAGTCTATGATAATGTCTGCAAACGCCTGGGACGGAGAGTAAATGCGAGTCACCCTTTCCTGCACTTTATGATTCCAACAGGAAAGCTGGTTGTAGGAATAGAAAAAAAAAATTGGGAATTTTAAGCAAAAAGTAAAACAAAAGAAAACTTCTAAAATAAAATACTAAGTGCTCATGAGTGATTCTCAGAACTATAAAGAAACAACCTCTATCTGTTTCTACCATAAAATGCAGCTCTAAATCCTGGACAGACAGGAGCAGCTGAAGACTCTTAGAGTAAAAGCGATCTTTCACTAAAATTAAATCAAAACACAAAACATAAAACTGCAAGGCTTCTGGAGTTAAAAACAGGAGAAAGTCTAGGTGACCTTGGGTTTGGTGATGAACTCTTTGGTACAACACCAACAGCGTGATTCATGGAAGAAAAAAACTGGTAAGTTAGCCTTTATTAAAGTAAAAATTTTAAAAAACCTGTGCTTTGTGAAAGTCAGTGTTAAGGGAACAGACAAGCCATAGATTGAGAAGGGATATTTGCACAATGTTTATCTGGTCATGAACTTGCCTCTGAAACATTAAAGAGCTCCTAAAACTCTCAAAAAGGAAAGAAACAATGAGTTTAAAATGAGCAAGGTGCACGTCACTAACGGTGCTGCCAGTGAGCACGGGGGAAAGTGTTCAACATCATCTGTCCCAAGGAGATGTGCGTGAAGATAAGGAGATACTCCTGCACACCTATTAGACAGGCTCGAGGGAAAAGTAATGATAAATAAGCAAGAAAACTACTCACCAGTGAGGAAGCAGAAAGACAAAAACTTGCATGACCGCTGCTGGGACACAACATGACACAGCTTTTAAGACAGAGGACAGACAGTCTGAACACATGGTCCGGCAGTCCTGTTGCAGGCATTTGCCTAAATGGGGGGGAGAATTATGTCCACACCAAAACCCGAGCACTGATGTTTACAGCAGCTGTATTTATGATGGTCAGAAACGAGAAGAACCCAAGAAGCCCTTCAGAACGTGAAGATTGCTAAGCTGTGCTATATCCATACAATGGTTCGCTTATGTAAATGCATGATGACATGATTTTTAAAATCACCTTTATCTATAAAAAAGGGTTAAACTACCAATCCACCTGAAGGCATGCGTGCATACGTGAAGAGACCAGTCGGAAGCCCGGCATGGTTACCAACATGCCCGTGTGGGGAAACAGACCTAGAGAGATGGTGAGAAACAGCCACGCGCTCCCCAGACGCTTGCAGTGGGAGCAGACATTTGAGCCGGTGAAGCCTGGGGACGTTTAGGGAAGTGGGACTTCTGTATCATATTGTGTTGGTGGAGACATGATCATAGGATTTATCCGTAGAACTTTATGTCACAGCAAATGAACGTTCATGTCTGAAAACTTTTTAATAAAATCACTTAAGAGGTCACGGGACTATAGGATGGAATGAGAATGACAAGAATATCATTACGAATGAATGAAACCACCTCAGGGAAGTGGGTGTGGGGGAAGGGAAAATGGACTCTGTTACGAACTCAAGACGATGGAACTATACTGAAATCACCATAGTTGAGGACGCTCTCTCCGTGGGGCAGTGAGCGAACGATCCCAGAAACACCAGACATGCACGCTGAAGTTGAGCAGCAGATAACCGGGTGACCCGGGGTAGGAGGAGGCTTCTCCACTGATGGAGATGAAGAGTACGTGCGAGCCAGAGAAATGGGTTCCTACAGTCCAGGTGACAACAGGGTAGAGCTGGAGACTTCCAGACAATTCATGTGTAGCCCATCACGTGGCTGGATAGCAGATAAGAAGTGTGTACAAAACAGGCCAGTATGTATGCATAATTCCTCACTCAGTCAGCTGAGAGGAGCAGTGACACTGCCATAGTGAGACTATCTAGCATCCAGACCTCAATTTATTTTTTTTTAATTTTTATTTATTTGAGAGAGAGAGAGAAAGCACAAGCTGGAAGGAGGGTCCAAGGGAGAAGCAGGCTCCCCGCTAAGCAGGGACCCCGATGTGGGACTCCATCCCAGGACCCTGGATCATGACCTGAGCCGAAGGTCAGGTCATGACCCAGGTGCCTCCAGACCTTGATTTCTAACGTAATTCTCCACTGACAGAAATAGGACTCCTTAGAGAAATAGTGCGGCTAGGGCAAGACATAGAAAAGACAACCCTGGAGCATCTCGTAGTGACAGAAAGTAAGGAAGTTCTCCAAACAAAATGAAATGTCTCACAATAATGGGGAATGTGACAAAGGGTCGCAGGACTGAATGGAAGAGCTTCTGACGGTCAGCGCTAGAGCAGTTGGGGCAATGCAGTCAATCATGCCATATTAGACTCATAAATCCAAATAATGAATAAACACCCATGAGTCCACATGAAAACAAAGAAATGGTTGAATGAATGAAGAGATGGTCTCTGGGCAGAAGGCCGTCAACAACACACGTAGATACTCCCGCTACGGATATGTGGGGAGCATGTGATTTCCTGCCCAAGAGTACAATATCAAGGGGAGGGAAAGCAGTTCCCTCACAGTTGAGAAATGTGGTGAAGCATGTGTCAGCAAGACTGACAAGGTGAAGGTGAACCATGGTGAGCTGTGTTGATAGTGCGGAGTACCAAGACGGGTGGGAAGGGCACTTTCCCCCTATGGCCTTCCTCCCCAAGCCCCGCCAGCTACAGACTGATCACCAGGAAGCCATCAGACAAGCCCCAGCCAAGGGACATCCTACAAAACCCTAACCAACCCTCCTCAGAACGGTCAAGGTCGTCTGAGAAACTGTCCTCTTCAAAGGGTGACATGACAACTAGATATAACGCCATATGTTGGATGCGAATCTGAAATAGAAAAGAAATTAAGCAAAGATTAAGTAAATCTGAATATAACATAAAATACCAATATTGTCTCACTAGCTGTGACAAACCACCATGCCAATGTAGGATATTACCGATGGGAAACCAGATGTGGGAGATGTGGAAGCTCTGACAGTTTTTCTGTACATTTGAACCTAGATTCCATCTATAAGAGGATCTGAACTAGTCTAACTCACATAAACAGAGAGGCAATTGGTGGTCACCAGGGACTGGAAAGAAAAGGAACTAGGACTCGCTGTTGAATGGATATGTAGTTAAAGTCAGTAAAACAAGAGAACAGGCCCAAAATGGAGTTGCTTATACTAAGGCCTACGTCACCAAATAGAATTAACTGTGACACCTTCAGTTCTTCCAGAAGGAGAATCTTAACCAGTCAGTCAGGAATTGCCCAGTTAGCACCAGCTGGTGGGTCTGCCAGACGCACCATTACTGTCCCCGGAAGGAAAGTGACCTTGCAAGGACCAGCCCACATCTTTGCCTGCGACAACTCCCTTGTTCCCGGCTCCCTTTGGGCTATAAAAGTCTTTTATTTTGTACATCTCCTCAGAGCTCCTTCTTATCTGCTGGACTGGATGTTGCTCCACTCACGAGTCATTTAATAAAGCCAACAGGGTCTTTAAAATGTCTTCAGTTGATCAGGCTCTCTACTTAGCGGGGAGCCTGCTTCCTCCTCTTTCTCTCTCTGCCTGCCTCTCTGCCTACTTGTGATCTCTCTCTGTCAAATAAATAAAATCTTAAAAAGAAATGTCTTCAGTTGAAACTTATTTTGTAGCAGTTATGTGAGTTGAGTGTTTTAGGGCTCTGCTGTGCATCATTGCTCCCCTGGTTTAAAAAAAAAAAATGCTGTAATGTGTGCCCTTAACAAATCTGCCAAGGGGAAGATCTCATGTCCAGGGTTCTAACCACAATATGAAAAGTTAAAAAACAGCAACAACAACAACAAAAACCCTTTATGAGTTTATCAGAAACAAAAAGTAAGTGTTAGCAGATGGATTTGGGGAGAAGGCCAGAACTGACAGTCTGCAGAACTGACAATAAATTTACTCTCTTTCCCTTTGTAATGTAGCCTGGCGGGGATTTAGAGACAGCCTCCAATCTGACCCTGTGTCCAGCGATCTAAGGAGCAGAAGAGAGGGAACATACGGCCTGAAAGCGAGGAAAATCAGGCAAACTGGGTGTATAATTTATATCCAAAGGCAAAAGGAAGAGAATACTTAAAACAACTTTTAAAAAAGAACACATTTGAAGGACTTACAGTGTCTTAATTTAAGAATTACCATGAAGTTACGGTAGTCAAGAGAGTGCGGCAGAGATGGAGACAGACACAAACTCAGTGGGAAATAATTTGAATCAACTGGACAAGCTGATTTTTGACAAAGATGACAAATTAATGTAACGGGAAAAGAATAACATTTTCAACAGATGATGTGGGAAATACTGGATGTTCGCATGAAAGCCTGTATAGAAAATTATCCAACAATGTAGTGTAGACAAAATGGGAAACTATAACCCTGAAAAGGCTCTAGAAGAAAAAAATTGGACAGAATCATTGTGATCTGGGGTTCGCTGTAGAGTTCTCAGACATGACCACAGAAGCATGACCTGGAACATGACAAAATAGTAAATTTGTGGGCTTCATCAAACTGAAAACCTTTGTCAGAATGAAAAGACAAGCTGGGAGGAAATATTTGCAATTTGCATATGGGACAAAGGACTTATATTTAGAATATACACAAAGAGCTCCAGCTTAACAGTAAGAAAGCAGCTTAATTTAAAACACAGGTGAAAGACTTTAACAAACACTTGACTAAAGAGAATATACAGATGCCAGGTAATCACATAAAAGATGCTCAACAGCATTAGCTGTTAAGAAAATGGAAATTAAAACCATCATGAGATACCCCCCAGACGTTTTAGGGTAGTGAAAATTATAAACAGGAATAATCGCAAGGCTAGTACCCGTGTGGGCAAGGTGCCAAGCAAATGGGTCTCTCCTGTTGCTGGTGGGAGACTGACACGTGTAAGAACTTAGATGAGTATCAAAGGCCTGTAGTGCATGAAAGAAGCAAATTTTGAAAGTTTACATATTACTAGAAACCATTTATGAGACATGTTCAGACAAACTGATTCTAGGTTGTCTCTGGCTTCCCAAAGACATGGATTAGGGAGGGAGGAGCAGGAGAAAACATTCTGGAGTCAAGAAAATTGTTGAGAGCACCTGGGTGGCTCAGTGGGTTTAAGCCTCTGCCTTCAGCTCAGGTCATGATACCAGCGTCCTGGGATCGAGCCCTACATCTGGCTCTCTGCTTGGTGTGAAGACTGCTTCCTCCTCTCTGCCTGCCTCTCTGCCTACTTGTGATCTGTGTCTGTCAAATAAATAAATAAAATCTTTTTTTTTTTTTAAAGAAAGTTTTTAATGTAGAGCAACAATAAGAAGTCATTCTTACTGCACGTTAATTTTTAAAAATACAATGAAACCAAACTTTTATGCTAGTTTCTAGCTTCTTTGGAACAGTGCTTGCATGGAAGACTTCATTATGTCCTGTATACTTGCTAGAACATACATCTCACTCACTGTCCATATATCTCCAACAATCAGGTCATCCTGGGTTGTATATTAATGACTCATTGGTACAACACTTGATCCTACCCTTCAGCTTAGCCCAAGTCCTTGCACACTGGTGCTGGGTACATAAAATCATGCGGCCACTGTGGAGAGCAACATGGAAATTCCTCCAAAAAAATCAGCACTAGAACTATCATATGATGCAGGAATCCTGTCTCGGGAATGCATTCAAAAGACTTGAAATCAGCATCTGAAGAGAGAGCTGTCTCACCCTCATGTTCATGTGCTCATTGCAACATCGTTAAAGGTAGTCAAGATGTGGAAACAGCCCAGATGCCCACTGACAGATGAGTGGATACAGAAAATATGTGTATGTGATTCATGTGGTCAAGTATCGTCAGACTTCGAAGAAGACCCTGCCGACCAGGCCAACATTGATGGGTCTCAAAGACTTTCTGCTAAGCCCGTTACAAAAGGACAAATACCGTGTGAGTCCAATTCTGTAAGGTGCCTGAAGCAGACTTGCAGAAGCAGAGGAGAATGATGGTCATTAGGGGATGGGGAGGAAGGAGTAGGGAGTTGTTTTTAAATATTCTTGAAGTTTCTGTAACGCTGTTGAGGGCTGTTGGACAACACGTGGCTGTGATCAACAATATGGTTTGATGAACTTTAAAACATGTCTAGAAGAGATCTCATATTAAAGGTTGTTATTTTTTAAAAAGAACACAAAACCACACAAGGAAGGCTTTGAAAGTGGTGGGTAAGTTTAGTACCTTGGTTGTGGTGATGGTATCACGATGTACGTGCTTGTCCAAATTCATTAAGACGTGCACATTAAATGTGTGTTGCATTTTGTGTGTCAAGCATACTTCAGTATAGCAAAAACACGACAGAACAACAATCTGTTGGTGACAGAAACCCCGTTTCCAGGGAGCTCTTATGACCCCGGATGATTTTATGTTAAAACCAACAAAAGCAGTTCGGCGTGACCTCCGCTGTAATTTTCTTCCTGGAGTGGCAGCTCTCAACTTCGAATGTACTTTCGAGTCATCCTGGTGGACCTTCAGAAAGTCAGTGCCTCATTCCAGGCCCCTGAACCTGTGATAACTAGTTTGAGGTCCAAAACTGGATATTGGGATTGTGATGTGCAGTCACGTTTCAGAATCTGTGTCCTTGTGGATGCCACTGTGAGCCAGGCGTGCAAGGAAGAGTATTACACTCTTTATCAGGCAACCAGGCTTCCTGGGCCATATTTAGAGATTTACTTCACTTGATTTAGAAAGATGTAACTTCTGGTTAATTTTTTGGACCTAAGGATAATTTTCTATGAGCAATATTCTGTCACATTATAAGCCACATTTTCTTTTCTTTTTTTTTCATTTTCTTTTCTTTTTAAGATGTTTATTTATTTACTTGGGAGAGAGAGCACGAGCAGAGTGAGGGACAGAAGGAGAAGCAAACGCCATGCAGTGAGCAGAGCCTGATGTCAGGCTCAATCCCCGGACCCTGAGACCATGACTGAGCCCAAGCCAGACACTCAACGTACTGAGCCCCACAGGTGCCCCGCACCACCGTTTCCATGGCATCTTCATCCTTCAGCAAGGGAGGGTAGGATGTCAGATGAGGGATCAACCCTCTGAGACCATACATCGCGCACACTAACAACTTCCCATGTTGGAGTCCAGCTCCATTTTCAATGCTCTAAGACTCAGCTCAAAACAAGGGAAAGTAGCTAACTTTCTCCTTTGGAAAACACAACAGCAAGGCAAAAAATAAATAAAAAGCAAGAAGGATGTTTTTATTAACACCCTTTTAATTTTCCTTCTGCTACTCTTGGATGGAAATCTACCTTACCACAGGTTGGCAGGTATGTATTCCTCAAAGTTCCCTTTATTGTACAGAAATTCTGATGTTCCATTGTGAGCTCTGTACCGCACTGGTGGCAGAGACCCAGCCCCCAGCTCCTGGTCACACCCTTGGCTGGGTCATCTCATGCAGAAAAACACAATTACTGCTACTAATGGGTGGCTAGGTAGGTGGCCTAGATCATTTAGGATATCCCATGGTAACCTCATGGGCCCTTAAAGGGGATGAGAAAAGGCAGAGGAGGAAGTGAGGGCATTGGAAACCTGGGGTTTTGGAGCATCACCCGCGTTGCTCTGACCTTTGTTGGAGCAGTTCCAGGGATTTAAGTGAGTTCCTGTTTGGGAGTGCACTCACGATTCCTGGCAGGGGTTATCCCGGTACATGCTTGTGAAGCAGAGGGAGGAAGGCGAGAGTTGGCTCTTCCCCATCCAGATGGGTGTCAGGTCTTCCCACAGCCCAGCCCTCATGGTGTCCCAGCTAGGGGACCCTGCTCTGGAGCCTGATGTGCCTGGCTTGTTGCTCACATTGCCCCTAGCCCCACCATGGCTTGTGACTCTTCAGCCGGCTCTGCTCCCACATGACTCACACGGACCCACGGCCGGGGAAGGATCACTCTGCTTTCAGCCCAGCTGGTACATCTCCTTTTATTGTATTTCATTTTCTATTTTATAAGAGACTCTATGCAACAAATTGAATTAGAGAATTTGGAAGCTCAGAGAGAAGGATGTTTTAGAGCTGACGTTTTTATCAGAACTGAGGAATTAATGTGGGGGAAAAAAGAAACCCTGCGATAATAATTTTGTTAAATGTTGCATTTTAGCATAGTGTCACCAGATTACGTGTGTTGTTCATTATGTTTATTGCTTAGCATGCTCCCACCCTCCTAATTCTGGGTGTTAAATAAGTGTTTAAATCTTGAAGCAGCTGCACTGTAAAATTTTAGATACTCATCTGAAGACAACATAATGATGTGTGTGGTTTTCCATCATCGAAGTGTCTGGGGCCATTCAGAGAGTTGTGTCTGTTGGGGGGCCCTCTAATTAGGCTGGAAGCCTCTGTGGAAACTTCTCTGTGTTGCTGAGCCTGGATTCCTCATCACCCCAGGAGCTGCTAATGGTCTTTCCTGAAAATGGTACAAAGACACTTGAGATCATGTAGATAAAACAAAAATTCTCGGGCCTCCTCTCCCATCCCACCAACAATGTGGAAGGAAAAAGAAGATGCTCTTGCTAAAATGACATAAATATAAAAGCAGAGCCTCTCTCATGATGGTTTTTTCTTTGAGTCTTCAGGGATTTACTAAGTCATTTTAGAGGTCAAGGCACCTTGGCTCTGATGACATTTCATCATTACATCTCTCATTTTTTGTCACCACACTTTCTCTACAATCACAAATTAAATTTCCTTTTTACTTTCCTGTACTCCCTGCTTCTTGGTCTCCCCCTGTGACACCTCCTTCCCCGCCCGTCGGTGTATTCATGGATGCAGCGTGGCCATATTGGGTCAGGAATGAGGTTGAAGAAGCCAGGAGCGACGACGTCTTTGGGTGAAAATCTTATCGCTGTGGGACGTGTGCAGTCGTGCATAGGATGCCTTGCTGCTGCCCCATGTGTGAGGTGGAGGGGAGCGCCCTCCTTCACCTGAAGCTCTGAGGAGACGCTCTCTTTAACTCCAATCCTTTTATGTCCGAAGTTGTGGAGGATACCAGGTGAGCCAGATGCATCTGTCAGTGTTGTGGAGTGAGAGATGACACACTCCCTCAGGGTGGAAAAGGAGCTTAATGAAGAGGGTGATGGAGTAAGTGGGAGGAAGACTATCATCGGAACCTGGGAAGGGCTGGGGCTTTGGGAAAAGGGGCTGCCTGACTGGGTGTGTGGGTACAGGCAGAAAAACACAGCCCAAACCTCAGACTAGAAAGGAAAAGCCAGTGACTGTGCCCAGCAGGCTGCTGATGGAAGCCTGCTCTGGCAGACCTGGGACCTTCACAGCTTTGGCTCAAGGATTGCCTCTAAGAAACTTCCTTACATCTGAGGCCAGGACTCTTCCACCCAGCCTGGCTTCCTTCCCCCTTCATCACAGGAGTGAGATCTGTGCCATGGTCTGATCTCCTTGATTCTTCACGGTTAAAATAATGAAGACTCACCAGAGCTTTCAGCTGTAAATCTTTGTGGGTTTTTTCTAGAAAGAGAGAGCAAGCACCAGCGGGGATGGGCAGAGGGAGAGGGAGAGAATCTCAAGCAGACTCCCTCCCAAGGGAGGAGCCTGATATGGGCCTTGATCTCAGGACCCTCAGACCGTGACCTGAGCTGAAACCAAGAGCAGACGCTCAACAGCCTGAGCCCCGAGGAGCCCCAGTCTCTAAGAATTTAAGGAGAATAATGTGCACTTCTGAACGCAGAGCTTTCAAGCCCCGGCTCCCCTCCTCTTTACCATGCTGGAGGGTGGCTCCGTTTTCTCAGTCCCCATCCGTTCGGGGGTGCTATTCAGAATCACACACTCATTCTCTACGCCCACCCTCACTAAAGGACCACACTCATGGATCTCTTTTTGCACAGAGAGCTGTGCCTGCAAGGCAAAAGGAGCCCAGTGTCTTCACGTGTGTTCCGAGCTGGTGGCTGAATGACATCTGACGCAAACACGTGAGCTCCTCTCTCAGGACCGGCTCCAGTCCCCTGTACCTGTCACCTTCTCGGAAGACGTAGTGTAAATAAAATCTGGATGTGTGGCCCCAGGCTGCCCGGGTCCCTGCCTTAAAATCTTAGAGTTGCCTCAGGGAGGGATGGAGTCAAAGGAGTGGGGACACAGGCAGGTGTACTTATTCACTTTTCCTTTCTGATACAGTGGTGTTTTAAAACAGCGTGCTAGTACTTATCACACTAGTACTTACCATACTAGTACTTATTGTAAGGACCTATTTAGCCAGAGCGACTCCATCTTGGTTAAAAGCCATTGTGTTGTTTGTGCAGTAAAACTTAAACTGACCCTGCCTCCCGCCCCCCAGAGAAACTTATTTAGAAGCAAGTCTGGGAAACAGGAAAATATGGTCGGCTAGTTCCTAATAACAGAGCCCAGAGTACAAAGCCAGGTCGGCCAGTTCCTGATAACAGAGCCCAGAATACAAGGATGGGTCGGGCCAGGTGAAGACATCCAATCAGTAAGAAACACATATAATTTTTCCCTAACCACAAAAGAATGTAAACCCTGCCGTTTGGGTGCCAACTTTGAGCACCAATTCTGACCAGAGTAATAGGTTGGGTCAAACAGCTACTATAGGGTAAATGGTAATTCAGTTGGCCATCTGCATGTGACCTAACATGACTACAATCTCATTGGCCACCTATGTGTGGGCAGATTTTTGCTCTATAAAATATAGTCTGTAAAATGGGGAGGGGTCGATCTCTTCAGAGACGGCCCTGACTGACCAGTCTGAATTCTAATGCTTGGCATAGAATAGAGCTTTGCATAACTTTCACCTTGTCTCAGTCTCATTCCTCTGACCAATCAGTCTAACTTCTAATACTTATCATAAAATAAAGCTTTAAATAACTTTCACTTACCTCAGTCTCGTTTTGCTTAATAATGGACCTAACACTTATCACACTAGTATTTATCATACGAGCAACTCTCTCTAGAGCTCAAGCCTTGGGAAAGAGTTTGGATAGTTTGAACATTACACCTTCTGGTTTAATGCTTTAAAATTACCTCAGAGTTTTAAAATTCAACTATACTCTCTTTAAAAAAATAACTTTGCTGATTTGAAAAAATATATATCTTATTGGAAAATTTCTTTTTTCTTTACATTTTCTATACCAGATGATGGTCACCTAAAAAGATTAGCATTTGAATAGAAAGATATGTGTCATGTTTAGTGCTTCTCACACTTTTTAGAAGAGTGAAGGGGCTATCTACCTACTTTAAGAAATGAAGCAAAAAATTGAAATGGAAAAACAGAACTTTAGAGATCAAAGGGAACTTTGTGACCCTCCTCACTCACTTGGGAGCTGAGGCACAAGAGATCGTGATGATGCAAACCACTGACCTAGAATTTAGATCCCCCGGTGAGTGCCTTTCCTGTCCATGCACCCAGGAGCTGGGGGACAATTGTGGGTGCAGTGAGGTTGTACAGGGCAGAGCAGAAATGCCTGCGTCAGTTTTCTATAAACCGTTTCTGTGCGTGATTTCACCTTAAGAAGGTTTTCCACCTAAAAAGTTACACTTGGCCACTCAAAGCCATAATGTTTTGAAATCAAGGCAAAATTCAATTATTGGCATAATGTACATAGAAAAGTATACATGGCTTGTTGATCTAGAAAGGAGACTTTACACAATTCCATGAGAAGTCCAGGAGATAACTCAGGTTTCAGTGCAATTCTTGAAGCATAAGCAGTGGAGAAGTTTGATCCTGTCCATCCTGATCGGGTTCTCCTGGTTGGTGAACCATCTGCCAACACAGAGACTGCCCAAGGAGAAAACCTGCTTCCTCACTGGCTCAGGCCAAGCCATTTCCCTCAACCAAAAACACGCTTCAGCTTTGCCCAGGTGCTTGGAATATGCCTTCTGTCTCGCATTGTGAGTCGTGAACGGGATCAGGAGAATAAGTGGGAGAACCCAACAAATGATCAAGTCGGCTTCCTGAATAGCTTGGAAGCAGAACTTCTTCGGATTTCCCTAAGAGGAGATTTTTAGACTTTTCTTCTGGTTGATTCTTCCTTCTTACCCACCCTCCCTCCCTCCCTTCCTTCCAATGGAATGCATGAATTCTCTTTTCTTCCCTGATGCTTTGGTTCCTGCCTAAATAGAGAATGTTTTCATGGTGCCTGTACAGAAGTGTTGTATTATCAATTAACAAATCCTTCAAAGGTCTGAAAAGGGCAGATGGGGCGGGAAGGCCGTGCCGTTGACTCTAAGGGGTCGGAATGCATGTGGAGACAAAAACGATGCCAGAAGCTACGGAATATTGGGTGATCCAGGTTTACACAGGAGTGAGGCACTGAGAACACATTAAACCTCCCACAGTCTTAGAAACTTTCCTAATGTTGGTTAATATCTTCCCAGGTGGCGGGAGGACCCACCTTCCCATATTGAGAGACTCGTCCTTTACAGGTGTCTGACAGAACCTTAAAGAACGTAGGCAAAGTAAACTCAAAGTTTACTCAAAGTAAACTCACTTGGTTATGTGCCCCAGAAAGTCTGTTGTGTGCAGGGACAGAAGGCCCAGCCTGAGCAGCAGCCATCACACAGAAGGGACAAAGGTTGGCACCAGAAGCAGCCCACACTCTGAGTTAATGCGGCTTTCCCAGAGCCATAATGGTCCTGCAATGGCAATTTCCCAGTGGGCTGTGGGGGCCTCTGTGGGGAATTCCCTCCCAGGCTGGTTCCCTTTGCAGTCAATAAGGTACTGCTTTTCCTTTGAACATGTCATTCCTATGGGAAAAGTCAAGTAGAAACTGCTCTCAGAAAAAACCACTTGACTGGAAAATCAGAACCTAGGAAACACATAGAGGTGACACAGGAGAAGAATGGGGTGCCAACTAGCAATTTCCTCATGGCATCCTGGGGCACAGGACTTCTGAAAGGATGCCAGGCCCTACCTTCTCCAGAGGGGTGGGCCCATGTTGCCACAGGAGGACAGCCCAGCACACTCTGCCATGGGGTGTTGACTACTTCTCCCAGGGCAAGCCCTGCAGGAGAGAGGGAGGGGCCCAGCTTACCAAGCCTCCTGGGTCTCCTTCCCTGGGGTGAGATCTATCCTAAGAGCTGCTGAAAGCCTCAGCCAGAGGACTGCAAAGGAGTGCTAAGAACCTCGGTGGAGGTCCAAGTCATGCACCAGGAGACTCGGCCAACACCTAGTGTGCAGCTCCTGCTCCCAAGGCCACACCGCCAGGGAAGACCCAGCTTCCCTTTGAGATCCTGTTTAAAAAACCTCACAACTTAGAAGAACTGTACTGTTTGTTCTAGTCAACACCTGACTATAGACCCCTGAGTACCCTCACTTAGAACCTCACTTAGTCCTTGATTTTATTTTTATAGCTAATTAATGTGGGTTTAAAAAAATCTGTTTGAAATTCTGGCTTTTCACTGATACAGAAATAATTAAAGAACATTCTTCCCTTGATCCTGAGCTGTCCCATTTTTTGAACACTGAAACCCTCTTTCCCAACCTAGACTCCTGCTACCGATACCTCAGTAGCTGCCTGACCCTCTGGAGTGTGGGAAGAACTGCCCAGATCCCATTTCAATATATCACACTCTAAGTTCTGGTTTTTCCAGGCATAAGAAAGTGAGAGTTTTATGATTCCTTTTTCTTTCCGCCAGCCACAATTTATCCTTTATTATAAAATATCCTGGTTTCCTGGAATGAAAAACCCTTGGTCCCACAGGAGCCAGACCAGCTTATGCTTTCAGAAGGACACTCAGCAGAGCTGAGTTCTGCGTGTTAGGGCCTGTAGGATCTAAGTGAATGACCTAAGGCAGATGTTCCCCAGAACTCCTCCTCCTGGAGGGGGGACCAGGGGTTGAGGGGCACAACCAAGAGTGACAGTGTTCCATGGCAGCCATTCCAACATGGGATCTCCTAGATGGAAAATGGAGCCTCTCTCCCCTACACACCTCTTCCACCCTTACCTACAGAACTTTCATCTAAACTCTTTAGTCCAAATTCTGTCTGAATTTCTTATAGACAGAAGCCCTGGGGATCACCCTTCTGCAATAGCAACCCTTTTTTGAACCTGGGGACAACATTTTTCTCCGATGCATATGCCCCATCCCTCGCTCATTACCCTGCTTCTGTTCTCATGGGCTCTGTTGCCCTGTTGCTTTCTTGAGAGCCTATGGGCTCCTTTGGCTTAATTTTTGCTGATTATTCTAGTCATATTTGTCTTCAGGAAACTATAATAGAAAATACACCAGAGAGAGTAGAGTCTATCACACTTAAGGAGAAAATGATCATCATAAGTGGGACAGGATTTGTTTTTGTCTTAGAATGAATTTGAGCCAGGGGCGGGGGGGGGGGGGCTTGTTTCCAATTGTTTCCTAATAACAGAACAGAATTTCCATAATGATTTACTCTTTTTCTTTCAGCTATGTAAATGGCTTTATCAAGATTATCATACTAAGTACAACATTATGCGGAGGGTATTACGGCTTCCACAACTCCTTGTCTGAAGCCTGGGCTTTCCTGAGTGAGACTGATGAGCCTCATTGTGAGGAGAAATCGTTACAGGGTTATTATTACAGATAGCTGGCAGTTTGTTTTAAATTCTACCTTCACTTGTTCCTTCTTCAAAGCTCTTCCCTCCTCTCTAAATGACTGTTTTGGGCAACATTTGTTGTCAACCAATTCCTTCAACTGTTGTTTTTCTGGTAAACTATATCTCCCTCACTTCTGAAGGATGATTTCACAGGCACAGGATTCAAGTGTTGTGTTCTCTCTCTCTCAGCACAAATATTTCGCTCCACTCTCTTCTTGTTTGCCTGCTTTCTGAGGAGACATAGGATGTAATCCTTACCTGGTTTCTTTCCAGGTAAGGGGTTGTCTTCCTCTGGCTTTGTTCTGGATTTTTTTCCTTTATCTTTGATTTTCTGTAATTGAAAATGATGTGTCTCAATGTTTTTTGTTTGTTTTTTCATTTATCATGCTTGCTGTTTTCAGAGATCCCCCCCATCTGCGGTTGGTGTCTGACATTAATTTGGGGGAAATTCTCAGTCCTTATTGATTCAGATGCTTCTGCTCCTTTCTCTCTTTCTTCTGCTGATATTAGCATTGAGTTACAACTTTTAGAGTTGTCCCGAAGTCCTTGTATATTCTGTTGTGCTTTTTTATTTTTTTCAGTTGTTGTTCTTGCTTTTCAGATTTTGTGGGTTCTGTTGAGTTATCCTCAAATTCTGTAATTCTTTTACCAGCCATGCTCACAAGCCCGCTTTTGGGGAGGAGAATTTCTCCCTCTGTCTTCTTAGAATTTTCCAGCTGTGTCTGAAAATTCAGCTGACATAAGAAAGGTTAATGGGAGAAAAAGCACACGTTTATTTAAGTTTCACAGGACACAGAGCCCTCATGAGGAAGAAGAACCAAAGAAACAGTGGATTCTGTATGCTTTTGTAGCAAGTTAAATGAAAGGGGGCAATTGTGGGAAAGCCACTAAAACCTGTGGGGAAGCTAAAGGAAGACAAGTTATTGAAACAAGGTTGTTCGTGTAGAATTCTCCAAGTCTCAGCTTCTTGTGGTCGGCGATAACAAGGTTACTTTCCTTGTGGTTCAGAAAGGTCATCTATCACATGAGAATATCCTCTCCTACTTTTAAGAAAAAAAATCACAGTGTTCTCCTTGCATTTGTTATTGTGTAAGCACCTTTAACTCAAAGTAATCCACACACCAAAGCGCTGAAAGATTCTGCTACTCATCACGGTCAAGGGCATTCTTCATTTCTGTTACAATGTTCTTTTTGTTTGTAGTCTATTTGTCTCTAGCATTTCTTTTTGTTTTTTATTCTCTAATCCTCCAGAAATTCATCAACTGCAGCTCATGCTTTTCACCTTGTGGGTTTCTGTTCCTGTCAGCCCACAAAGACTTGCACTCACCAATCTGTCTCTGCATTGGGGGCAATGGTCTGCCCCATGTCCTCTCTTTTCCTACAGATCCTGGAAGATTTGTTGACTTTCCCAGTCTGTTCAGAATTTTTCTTGTTAGGATGAGTGAGGATTTCCAAGCTCCTTGTGTGGAGAGCCAGAAACCAAAAAATCAGTTTTTAGAAAAATACAAATAATTCTCTAGGTTGTGTAGTAATTAGTAAAGACTTAAAAAGAATAAAGAGCCAGTGCAGCCTTATCAAAGCTAAAGGTCACATTAAACAGGGAGATCTTCATGTCTGGACAACTCAGGAAATAAAACGACCTCTAAAACAACCTACACTCCAGACTTTGTTGAAAACTTCTGCTCTAACGTTAAAAAAAATAAAAAATCAAAAGATTGCTATAATTTAAATGTATTTTTTTCTTTTTATACTGATTCACAAATATGCTTTATTCATCTTCTGAGATTATCAGAGTTAGCAAAAGATAAGACACAATGTTCGGTTACTGCCACAGGGACAATATTGAATCTTCCAATTTATGAACCCCAAATGTCTATTATTTAGATCTTTTATAGCAATGTTTCTAGTTTTAAATGTATACATCTTTCATTTCTTTTATTATATTTGTTCCTAATTATTCTATTTGAAGCTAAAATAAATTAATGTATCATAATTTTACACTTCAATTGTTTGTTGTTTGTATGGAATATAATTGATTTTTGTATATTGATTTTATATCTTGTGACCAGGCTAATTTTATTAGTTCTAGAAGTGTTTTGTAAATTCCTTGGGATTTTCTATTTACAGAGCCATGTAAACCAAAAACAAAGACACTTTCATAATTTTCCCTTCTGCTTTATGTGCTTTTAATATATTTATTATTCTCCTGTAGTGTATTATCTAAAATCCCCAGTACATGTTTAACAGAAGTGGCGAAACCAGTCATTCTCATCTTGTGCTCAGTTTTTTTTTAATAATTTTTTATCTTTTATAAACATATATTTTTATCCCCAGGGGTACAGGTCCATGAATCGCCAGGTTTACACACTTCACAGCACTCACCAAAGCACATACTCTCCCCAGTGTCCATAACCCCACCCCCCTTCTCCCAACCCCCCTCCCCCCCAGCAACCCTCAGTTTGTTTTGTGAGATTAAGAGTCACTTATGGTTTGTCTCCCTCCCAATCCCATCTTGTTTCATTTATTTATGCTCAGTTTTAAGGAAAAAGAATTCACTATTTCACAACTAAGTAAGACTTTACTATAGGTTTTTGTATATTCTGTAAATCAAGTTGAAGTAGTTCCCTTCTATCTCTAGTGTATTGCAAACCTTTTTTTTTTTTTAATAATTGGTTCTGGGGGACGCCTGGGTGGTTCAGTGCATTAAGCCTCTGCCTTCAGCTGAGGTCATGATCCCAGAGTCCTGGGATCGAGCCCTGCATTGGGTTCCCTGCTCGGCGTGAAGCCTGCTTCTCCCTCTCTCTCTGCCTGTGCTGCCTCTATCGCTGTGTCTCTCTCTGTCAAATAAATAAATAAAACCTTTAAAAAAGTGTTTCTGGGATATTGTTAGGTGCTTTTTAAATTTTTATTGAAATGACATGATTTTTTTCTCTGTAACCCTAAACTCAAGAGGGCAAGTTCCACTTGATCATGATGTATAACCAGTGAACAAAGGATTTTGCATTTGTGAGGAATATTGGTCTGTAGATTGTTTTTGTTGTTGCTTTCTTGCAATCTTTGTGTATGTGATATCAGGGTAATACTGGCTTCATAGAATGAGTTAGAAGTATTTATTCCCTTTTTCTCTATCTTTCAGAGTTTGTAAAGGATTAAAATTATTTCTTCTCTAAATACTTGCAGAATTTCCTGGTAAAATACCAATGGTTAGACTTATCTTTGTGGGAAGATTTTTTTTAAAGATTTTATTGCTTTGATAGAGAGAGATTGAGTAAAGAGAGAGTGGGAGAAGCAGGGAGCCCAATGTGGGGCTCGATCCCAGGACCCCATGATAGTGACCTGAGCTGAAGTGAGATGTTTAACCCACTGAGCCACCCAGGTGCCCCATGGGAAGACTTTTTAGTTATCAACACATATTCCTTAACTGTGAACTATTCACATTTTCTACTTTGACTGAGTATGTTTTAGTAATCTTTTTTTTTTCAAAAAAATTTAATCATTTAATCTAAGCTGTCAAATTTATTTGCAAAATAGTGGCCAAAATATATCCTATAATACTTAAATTTTCAGTAGACTAGGTAGTAATGAACTTATTGCATTCCTGATTCTTGTATTTTTTTGTCTTCTCTATTTTATGTATTTATAGCTTACAGAAAGATTTGTCAAAGTTGTTGATATTTTCAAGGAAGCAACTTTTAGTTTTATTGCTTTTTTTCCATTATTTTTCTGTGATTTCTATATTTGACTTCTGCTTGATCTTAATCATTACATCTCTTCAACTTTACTTTGGGTCAGTTTTTTTCTTCTACTTTTTTAAAATGGATGCCTAACTTATGCATTTGAGACATTTCTCATACCAGCATTCATCAGGCATCTCTTCACTTTGGCTATGTTGTATTTTTGTTTTCCTTCAGTTTCAACATACTTTCCAATTTTCTTCTTTATGCCTCCTTTGACCCATGGGTTACTTAGAAGTGTGTTTTTAAATTTCCAAGTATATGGGGACTTATAACCCCCCATGGTTGATTTCTAATTTGGTTTCATTGTGCTCAATGAACATACTTTCTATGATTCTAATACTTTTAAAAAATAGGCTTTTAAACTTTTCTCACTTAAGAGCTTTCTTGGTTGATGAACAGGTGGTCCTAAATATACATATTCAGCAGTCATTGGATAACATGTCCTATGCTATTTTCACTCATCATAAAGATAGTGAAAACACTATGATGTTCTCAGTCATTAGAGTGAGTTGGTCAATAATATTTTTCAACTCTTTGTTCTTCCTAATTTTCTGTCTGTTCTTTGAATCATTGAGAGTAGGTTGTGAACACTTTTTTCCATTTTATATATTTGCAGGCTCTGTTGCTAGGTACATATAAATTTATCATTATTAAGCCTTCCTCATTTTCACTCTCTTTTTATCTAATGATATTTCTCATCCTGAAGTCCTTTTTCTCTGATATTAACAGAGCCAGCTCTTAGGATTACTATTTATAAGGCACATCTACTGCCATCTTCTATTTTCAAACTATTTGTATCCTTGAGTCTATGCATGTGTCTTATAGACAGCATATATATAATATCACTTTTATATCTAGTCTGATAATCTTTGTCTTTATGTTGTGGTGGTTAGACCATCCACATTTAATGTAATTATTGGTGTGGCTGGCTTTACAGATGCTGTGTTTTGCTATGTTTTCTTTATTCTCCTGTCTTATTGTTCCTTTGTCCTCTGTGACTATTTTCTATTATTGTAAGTAAGTACTTTTAGTCTACCACTTGAATTTTATTCTTAAGCTTTTTACTATTTTTTTTTTAGTTATTTTCTTAATAGTTGCTTTAGAGATTATAAAAGATATAACTGATTTATTAACACACATCTGAGAATCATGTGCTTTGATTTTAGGTTCGATTTGCCAATTGTCTCAGTGCTGGGTGAGTGTCCAGGAGAGCCATGGAAATCTCTTTGCCAACACAGTAATTGTCCCAAGTCTTGGGACATGGGACCTTATCACCAGCTTTACCACTGACTTCTATGTATACCTCAGACACTGGAACCTCCATTTTTTTTTAAACTTCCAGATCCTACTTTATAATAACTATCTCATTTATAGAACTTATGTAAGAACCAATGAAAAATAGTGTAATTTTTACAACAAGAAGTTGTGGCTACTCAAATGAAGCTTCCTCCACATTTCCAGACGGATTTATGGTTGTGTATATACACTAGTCTAGTATGAAAGCACACCCAGTTCTTAGCAGTCCAATGAGTCACTCAGACAATTATTTGCTATGTTTAGAATCTACATTGTATCTCTAAAACCTCTGCAAGATATGACAGACATGAGCTTGGAACAAATAAAACACTCCCAAGATTAATATGATTTGGTGGCAGTGCAAATCCTGTGTTTATTATGATTCACATTTAGATTTTGAATAGATTATTCAATTGCTTTCTACTGTGCTCAGACCATGCTCTAGTGTGGCAATTTTACATCCTAATGAAACGGGCTCTGCCAAGATCTGTGGGGGCTCATTGGCATTAAAATAACAAAGCGATACATCTTTCTCCCCTAGTTTACCCTGAAAAAGACAATGGCCCATAGACAGCCAACGGAAGGAACAGAAAGGACAGATTTTAATCTATATCACTCTGTAACCTCACTGCAGTTTTACTTTTCAAAAAAAAAAATCACTACTCAGTGTATACCCCAAAGGTCATGCAGAAAATGTTAATCACCTCATATGCATAATAATAACTTTATTAAATAAATAATAACTTTATTAAAATCTAATTTTTTATCTACTTAGGAAACATGTTTATTGCATGTTTTTATAATTAATTATACTTTAGTATTATAGAAACAAGAGTATGGATTTTCAATGAACTCTTAGTAGTCATATTGATTAAAGTTAAATTAATGGTCTGCCCACTAATGGAAGCATTGAATTTCCCTGTTTGTTTCCCTACCATCATGAAAATGGCAAAGCCAGTGACCCCAAGGCCAGTATTATGAAAGAAGGTGAATATGTGCATAAGAAAATTAAAGATCCTTTTCCTCTTGATGAATAGTAAGCATTCATATAACAGTCATATAACACTGAAGTTCACCAAGTTCATTATCATTGCATTTTGTGTAATATAGTTATTTTACTAATAATGGATTCTTCTGCTGTGTAGTTTTCGATATTTGATTGTGTACCCAGGTTAAAAGTGGCTCTTTTTTCTGGGCAGTTGATCTCCTGATTTTGTTCTTTGATTTAGTTTTAATAGAGTTTACCGATTATAGCCTTGAGTGTGCATGTCTGAAAGTAATTAATATTATGCATGATAAGTGGGAGGCCTGCCCATCATCTGGCCACAAAGGCGGTTCCAGAGTGGTGGCCCTTCTCCGCCCACTGGAAGCGCTGCCCACAGAGGCTTGGCACTCGAAGCCCATAGTCAGATGCAGAATCTCAGCCCTGCTAAGTGGTAGCTGTGTAGCTTAGGAAAGTAGGAAACTCTCTCCATCCTTAACATCCTCACAATGCCTGGCTTTCAAAGTGGCCGTGAAGACTAAATGGCCTAATTACACATAATGTCCTACAGACCACGTGTGGAGCAACCACGTTACCGGACACTGTAACTAGTACACACGTTACCAGGACACAAAGCCACATCTAACTTTGACCAGCTGCATGACCTCTGTGAACCTGAGCTGCCTCATACGTGAAATGCAGAGCTTGCATTGAATGACTTCATTTTATAGCTCCCTTCTGAAAAGGAGGAAACATAGCTTCTGATACCCAGAAACTGAGTTGACCTCCAGGCTAGAGCTCACGGTTTCCACAAACTGATCCAATGCCCACAACGAAGCCATGCTGTTTTGGTTGTTGCATACACACACACACACACATACACACACATGCACACACACACGCACACATAATCTCACAAGACATCCGCTGGAGACAAGATTACATGCGTCCCCCATTATTTTTAAGCAATCACCTAGAGATCTACATCATCTCACGCATCAGCCCCTCTCTCCCATGATTTTCTGGATAGCTGGGCTCTTCATCATTACAGTGTTGTTTGCTTTGCAGGATGGAGGAGGGAGGAGTCAAGATGATCTCAAAGTTTCACTCCCAAAAGGGCACAGACTGACTTTTGCTAGACAGTTCAGAGATCAAATTTGGCTTTGCCATTCTCCGCAGCTCCTGAGGGCTCTCTTACAATACTTCTGCATTTGTAAATAGATAATTATTGTTAAATTTTTAAGAAAAACTCTAAAAATCAAAACTAAAGGAAAAAAAAACACATTTTAAGGTAAAATCAGGACCTGGAAGGCGGGAGGATGTTAAGGACTTCTCATTTGCTTAGAGCTAGGAGAATGGAGTAAAGAAGTTCCTAGCCCTTCTCTCTTCTGTGCCACGTGGCTTCCGGCGTCTTCCTCCTTCCTCTTCTCCCCCTGGTCTTCATCTTCACCCCCATATACATGCTTTCCCTGGCTTTCTTCCTATAGCCTCAGCCGGTGGGGATCCTCCCTAGGCTGGGGTCTCCGTCCTTGTCTGGGATAGATGTCTATTTGTGGAGCTCTGGAGGCACTGAGAGCCTGGTGTCCTACAGACATGGCAGGGCCCCTGGCAAGTATGAAGGGACCAGGCTGTGAGCAAGAGTATTAAGATGCCCACAGGGACCATGGGCTGGTTGAGGGAGACAGTGCAGTTGTCCAACAGACAGCAGTGGACGTGGAAGCATCTGAACAGCCAAACCGTTGTCTGCTGGCTTTAGCACCACAGTGTGACGCCCTTTGCCCTGCTTCCCTGTTCCATGAAGCACCTGGATTTTGTGTGAGTCTGATCAGAGTGTCTTCAGCTACTTTTTTTTGTCCTTAGAACTACCTTCCAGCTACATGATTGGTGCCCCCATTCCAGCCCTGTCTTGGCAGTTTGTCAGAAGGGCTTCCTCACATGCACCGTGACCAGGATCTCGGTGCCATCCTGCTAGGGAACGCCTCATTTGGTTCAACCCTTTACTCTCTCACTAGAATTTGTTTCTCGTGATCCAGGGGGAGAGGGAACGTAGAAGAGCAATGAACACATAGAAAGGACAATAAGAAGGGCCAGATGCTGAGGTCATGTATTGGGAGCACCTCATGCTGGCTTCACTCATTCACCCCACCCCTTCCCTGCCCTCTGCTCGGCAGGTGTCCACGTCTCTAGGATCTTGGTCAGATTCATCAGGCTGAGCTGGACCGTCCACTCAGTGCTCTGCCCACCCACACTCCTCCTCCCCACACTCCTCTTGCCTGGTCCTCTGCCCCTTGGACTGACTGCTCCGTGCCCATTCTGGGAATGTAACTGAGAAATCCATCATTCCCACCGCCCCCAGAATCCTAGACCTTGCTGGGTCAGAAGCCCTGCATTTCACTATTCATCTTCCTGGCCCTATAAAATGTCTCAGCCTCGAGTTCTGCATAACTTCTTGGCCTCTCACTGTATCCTGAGTGCAAAGGACTGGAGAATGCTGACCTCAGGGTAGTGACATAGTTCCCTTCACGCACAGTTTTGGACCCTTCATATCTGGATGCCTTGGTTACTCTCTGATACTTCAACTAAATACCTTCTAAATTTTATTTAGTTTTCGTATTTTTCTTGAGGAGGGTTGATTTCATACAGGCTGCTCCACTGCCCTTGGAAACCAACATCCACCTCCACCAAGATCTATGTCATTTTTCATAGGGAATGCATCCGGGTTTGGTCGTACAAGCTCTGTCTTACGCGTCTGCAAGCAGCAGAAACTCTCCATTATTAGATCATAAAAAATATATTATATTGAAGGAAGACTGCTTTACTGAACACAACTTACAAAATGAAAATCTGCCTGGTTTTTATTTTTGCCATATTTTTATCTTTGTCTCACTTTACTCAAGACACAAGTTTCCAGAAAGATCTTATTTCCTCTGCTTGTCTAGAGAATGTGGGGACCCATGAATGGGTCACAAGAGACACCTCACTAATGAAGTGGGTAATGGGAAGGGCTGTTCCCAAGAAAAGGCCTGCGGGTCCTTGGCAACCACAACACACCCACCTACGGTTTTAAGGGAACAAACTCCTCCCACAGTTGAGTTTACCCACATTTAGGATGCCTGGCAGTTGGTATGAAAATGCACTGAGGGACTCAGTGAACATCGCTGAGATCCACGCTGCTCTGGGCTGGCTAGCGGAACTCTTTGGGCATGTTCTTCCTTTCCTTCTTCTACAGCCCTTTGTGGACTTTGGCCTGGAGGTGAGGATTGTCCTTCCTCATCTCTGGACTCCCAGCAGAGACTCACAAAATAGGCACCCTGGTGAAGAGTTACGAAGTCACCGACATCGGTGATCATTAGGAACGCTAAATCCTCAGAACAAGAAGCTCTCTCTGTGATAACAATAAGGAGACAGGTTTTGGGGCAAAGGAAGCAGAGGTCTGGAAACGAGATGGGCTCCTGGATGGAAGGCGGACCTGACGGCAGGCACACACTGTCTGCCAAACACCGCGGAAACTGTGTGTCTTCTGTGTGGGGAGTGGGAAGATGGCCTGTGGTGCTGGCAGGAAAAGCAGACCTGCAGTCATGCGTAGGTCATGATTCAGGCAGGAACACGCACCAAAGAACCACCATCTTTCTTAGGGTGACTCCACCTGAAATGTCCCAGCATATCACGTGCATTTTAGGTGAGTGGAGAGCCAGTATTTGAGAGCTGTCCTGACCCTTTTCTACTTAAAAATCCTAGACTAGAGAGTCAAGGTGCTTCACTTTTTGGGTTTAAAAATCACATTGGCTTACTTTCAAATTCTACTGTGACCTTCGTTCTCCATGTGAACTGATGTGCTTTAAATTTAATGCAAAATCACTTCCTTCCACTTTCCATATCGATGCTTCTATTTGTTTTAGAGATAGAATATTCAATATATACAAAACTCTTCAGTAAACGTCCAAGATTCCAATATTTAAGAAGTGGTAGCAAGAAGTAATTTATGATGTTTTCTCAACAGTCATATTGATCTCACATATCATTTAAGGCTTAATGATGATTAACTGTATTTAGTAAATTCAGGCAGGCTTTGAGAAATGGACCTTACTTTTCTGCTGTGTGCACAAAAAGACACTCTGATAAATAATTAAGACGCTTGGAATTTTACATTTCCCGTGGTCGGGTCCCCAAAGCATTTGTTTTCTAGCAAATATGGTTATATATATAATATTTTTTTTTCCATGATGTGATATTTGGTAATAGAGGTAAATTGGGCAGATTTCAAATTTCTCTTAAGCTCAGAGTTGAGGAACCCTGATTTGAGCAGGAATGGGAAGGACTAGATTATATCTGGTTCAAGCCAGCAATCGGTGAATCCTACCACCACTAATCTAACATAGTATTTGCATTTACTTAATTAGACTCCTGATCACTGGAGGAGCGGGCAGGGTACTGTCAGTGACACGGTCCCCACATCATGCTGAGGGCTCTGCCTGGATTATCCTGCACAGCCTTCTCTCAGCCTACGGCAAGCTACTGCTCCACCCCATTCTTCAGACAAGGAAACTAAGCCTAAGAAATACGATTTCCCTCATTTCAGAAATGTGCAATCTCAGGCTGAGAGTGGCAAATGGCTTAGGCCATGCCTCACAGATGGGGAATTTAACCTCTTTGGAGCCAAGCCCTTTAGAGCTAGAGCTCAGGGAATTCTTTTTTTTTTTTTTAGTATTTTATTTATTTGACAGAGAGAAATCACAACTAGGCAGAGAGGCAGGCAGAGAGAGAGGAGGAAGCAGGCTCCCGGTGGAGCAGAGAGCCCAATGTGGGGCTCGATCCCAGGACCCTGGGATCGTGACCTGAGCCAAAGGCAGAGGCCCTAATGCACTGAGCCATCCAAGCCTCCCATGGCTCAGGGAATTCTTAACAAAGAAAGTAAAACAGGAAGACAAGACGTTGTCTTTCAGTCCAAACCAATTAGCCCCCCAAAGAGGCCTCCAACCTACATATATCAACTTACTAGTGAGCAAGAGATCTTTGCCAGAAAAACATCCTTTAACTTTACTGTTATCCATTTCATTTTCAATCAACCTTTACAAAATTCTTATAGCCCTTAAGGTAAAATCCAGCAAGATATGGTGCCTGTGCTCAGGGCCCTGGCAGAGAAGCAGAGTCCCATGGTAGGCACAGGGCAGCTCAGAAGCCAGCTAGAGACTGAAAGCACCTTGAGGGGCTGCCCAGGAAATGGGGCACGCTGTGATGGGGGGACTAACTTTAGGTCTTTCCGGGCTGGGGAACGGGTTTCTGGAGGAGGCAGCACACACCTGAGCACACAGATGTGAGCCCGCTCCTGTCCCCATGATCCAAGGGGCAGAGATTCGGAGCAGGCTGTGTACACAGGGAATGATGAATGGGTCTGTTTGTCTGGGGCCCTGCAGGTGACTAAAACAAATTAGGCCTGAAGAAAGGCACTGAAGCCAAATTTATGATGGCTTTGGAAGCAAAGATAAGGAAATGAAAGTCATTGAAGGATCTTACCCGGGAAGAAGTGTCAACTGAAAACTCTTTTATAGTAAATGGGCACTGACTTGCTCTGTCCACCCAAATTTCCAAGACTTTCCAATTTGGAATGCCCGCCCAATCTTTAATGTTTTCCTAGCATCTTAACCAGCGACGCTCAAGGTATATGCAAGCCACCGGAGGAGGAGGTCAGGGTCGGGAGGGGCATGTGGAGGTCGGGGTCGGGAGGGGGCAAGTGGAGGCTGGGGTCGGGAAGGGGCATGTGGAGGTTAAAGGAAGAAAAGAAAGGTCAGGGAAGAAGCCCCTTTGCATTTGTAGGGATGGGGACCGAAACATGGCGTCACGAGCAAGGTAGGATTGGGATCTGTGTTTCATGGTGGTGTCTGAGCCCAGGCAGACTGCTTGGGCTCACCCACCACACAGTCCAGAGTCCAGAAGCTGAGCGTGAAGGGACCGGCCCTCTGCGCTCTGATATGCCCATCGATGGTCGCAGGGGTGGGAAACACGTCACAGTAACAAGACCGAGAAAGGGAAACTAACCATGTCTTCACCCCACTTAAGTCTGACGGATCAACACTTGGAGACTGTGCTACCCTTAGAATGAGCACCTGCCAGTTAGCTTTTTTCATCCGTAATTATAATGTAGGGACCTGACTTGGGGATTTTGATTGTCGGGGATCCGTTTCAGAGACGGCCATCTGCAATAAACACATTCCCTCCTATACCAATAGATCCACAGACTGGCTGCGGCCAAAGAGTGTTCTCCCTCACAAAAAGGCCCTGGCTGCTCTAAGTAACTGACCGCTTGAGTGTCCCTCTTATTTCTGAGTTCCTGATGTGACCACAGTAAGAGCCACGAGAGCCAGGCCAGCCGCAGCTTGGGCTCTGTGCAGGGAAATATATGTGTGGGGCTCCCTGCGGGCGGTAGGGGCTCTGGAAGAGTGCCAGGGCATTCCCAGCCCAGGGCATCCCTATCTATAGACCAGATGGACACAAGACAGTATCTTTGCAGATGATACAGACTTGGAAAAAATACAGTGTTATGAAATGTTGTTTTCAGTTCATCATGGACACATCTATCTCTATGGATCTCTGAACAGTACATGGCATATTGAAATTCTCAGTATGTACTCTTTAAGATATGATTCATGGGGTGCCCAGGGGGCTCTGTGGGTGAAGCGTAGGACTTCAGCTCGGGTCATAATCCAGTGGATCCAGGGATCAAGTCCCACACCGGGCTCCCTGCTCAGTGGTGAGTCTGCTCATCCCTCTGCCTCTTCCCCCACTCATGCTCTCTTTCTGTGTGTGTCTCAAATAAATAAAATAAAATAAAATTTTTTTTTAAATTCACCTACCACAAAGTTTGCTTGTTCAAGTGCGCAGCTCACTATTCCGTAGTATAGTCATGGACTTGGGCAACCACTCCTATGGTCTAGTATTGCATTATTTTTCTGGCCTCAAGAATAAACTCTCTATCCAGTGCTGGTCACTCATGACTCTTCCTTCCCTCTAGGCCTTTATAAACATGATTCGATTTCTCTTTCTGCGTTTGCTGTCCTAGATAGTACAGATAAATGGAATCAGGAAGTACATGGTCTTCGGTGCCTGGCTTCTTTCACTTAAGTTTATCAAGACTGGTGCATGTCACACCAGTGTCAGGGTTTCATCCCTCCACCTTGCTGATGCTGTTCCAATGTGTGGACAATCTACGACTTGTCCATCCATGAGTGTACGGACATGTGCATTGTCCCACAGTTTGGCTGTTGTGGATGATGTAGCTCGATCGTGTGCACATGTTTTCGCGTGGACTTGTGCTTTCAGTTCTCTCTGACACATACTTTAGGAGAATGGTTGGGACTATGGTATTTGTCTGTTTCCTCCTTGGGGATCCCCCAGCTGTTCCCCAAACATTGGCCAGCATTGCAGGAATTGAGGACTCCAACCAGATCCTGATTCACAGGGTGCTGGAACTATCATCATTTACATCCCCTTTATTTTAAAGGAAACAAGGGACCTGTGAATGTGAGTCAGATCAAGTTTTGGAAAGCCAAGGTAAGGTAAGGAAATCATCAGACCTGGGCAAAACAAGACAAATCCGGCAAAAGAAATATGTGCACTGTTGGCCCAGGCTTGGGAAGAGAAACCTCCTTTTTTCATCTTTGTCTTTTATTAACTTTACAACTGGAGAATTGTGGGGTTTTTGTTGTTGTTGTTTCTTATTGTTCGGTTGGTTTTTTAACTGAGAACCTTGGGTATGATTCAAAGCATCTTAATGGACTCTGACACCTAGTACAGCACCAGCCAGACTTTTATCAGAGAATCCTGGACATCTATGGCAGACAGCAGGAATGTCTTTTGAGCATACTCTGCAGCTAGAGAGAGGGTGACACGACAGTATGTGGGCTCCTTTGGGGAGAGCTTGCACTTCCGGGACTTCTAGGCCAACCCAGACAAGGCTGACTTCCAGAGCTTCTCCCCTGAGACGCACCTGCCAGGCGCACCCCCTGTGGCCATCCAGTGGACATGCAGTGCCCTGCGGCTCCTTCCCGGCCTCCCGCTCCTTCCCTTGAGAGAGTCCTTGGCCTCTCAAAGGAGCTTCTGTTTTCTTTTGTCTGACTCGTTCGGAACATTAAATAAGTCTCCCTTTGGAAGACCTTTGCTAAAGCACCATAAGTGACTCTTAATCTCACAAAACAAACTGAGGGTTGCCGGGGGGAGGGGGTTTGGGAGAAGGGTTGGGATTATGGACATTGGGGATGGCATGTGATTTGGTGAGTGCTGTGAAGTGTGTAAACCTGGTGATTCACAGACCTGTACCCCTGGGGATAAAAATATATGTTTATAAAAAATAAAAAAATTATAAAAAAAAATAAAAAATAAAAATAAAAATAATAAAAGCTGTTAGACTGAAAAAAAAAAAAAAAAGGCTGTTTTTCTCAGGGGAAGGACACATGTTGTGGGCGGGAAGGGGGAGTTTGCGAATCTCCTGGAGACCTTCTGGCCTCTGCAGTCTGTGAGGTCACAGCCAGGTTCGGGGCAGATTGCAAGAAGCCTGCTTCGTCTATAGACCTGTTGTGAACAAAAGTGCCTGGTGACCTGGGAAGTAGCAGGGAGCAGAAATGGAGCCATCTGTAGATGGGAGTGAGGGTCCTGGCTGGCTCCAATGAGCTCAGTCTCCAGAGCAGGATGGAGGCGGGAGGGGGAGGGGGTGGGGGATGGGAGGGCCCAGCCCCGCCCCCATCCAGGGGAAGCATTTGAGAAGCTTTGCAGACAGCCAGAGGAAAACCCTCCATGGTTCTTAGCAGTTCCTGTCTCTGAGCCCCAAGGGTTCGCCCTGATTAAATCACTGACCTTAAAGATTGACCCTGCCTCCTGAATACCCAGACAGGAATGACCGTTTCTGGAGTATTCAACACCTTGGACAATTTGCTTCTATTAACTCATTCTTGGATTCAGAGGTTTAGAAGGCCAGTCCTGTGTTCTTCATTGTTTCTGGTAAAGTTTAAAAAAGAGAAATCAAACATACTTACTCCACACTTACTCCACATATTCAAACAATAGAATCAAGCATCTTTATTTATTTATTTTTTTTTAAATTTTATTTATTTATTTGACAGAGAGAGATCACAGGTAGGTAGAGAGACTGGCAGAGAGAGAGAGAGAGAGAGAGCGCGGGAAGCAGGCTCCCTGCTGAGCAGAGAGCCCGATATTGGACTCGATCCCAGGACCCTGAGATCATGACCTGAGCTGAAGGCAGCAGCTTAACCCACTGAGCCACCCAGGCACCCCAGAATCAAGCATCTTTAAACAGAGCAACTGGGCCTTCTCCCCAGTGACCTCTTTCCTAACCCTCTTTGCCTTCCCTCCCTGCCACCTGCCTCCCATCACACCCCTTAACTCCCACAGTCTGTGACTGGGCCCACCACACCCTCAAGCTCTCGTCTCACTTCCAGGCATTCGGTCACAGCCCTGGCCATCCTGGACCTTCCACCCTTCCCGCGTCTGTACCTGGATGGCAGATCACACAGAAACAGACGCAGGAGGATGTGGGGATGAATGGCCTGAGACGTGGGTGCGTACCCAACGCTGCCGGACCCCACACTGTGCTTCTGTGTCTGTTCACTTCTCTCTTCTCCTTGGCTGCTTTTCAAACTTCCCTTTATGCATCTAACTCCCAGCATCTCCTCGCAAACCTCACTCTCTGCTTCTCATCTCCCGCACCTCTGACTTCGCTAGAAACGTGAAAAAAATCAGAGGAGAATTTCCACAGGCTCCCCGCCTTATGTTTACCTGCCTCCCAGCATCTGCCCCTGTACCTTGGGGTCCGCACCGTACGATGAGATGAAAGGGTCCGTTCTTACAGTATTTAAGGACAAAGGGCCATTAGCAATTACCATTCTCTCCTCTTGCAATTTTTTCACTTTTCTTTGAATTATTTCCAAGAGCATCCGAGTGCAGGATTATATCTCCTGCTTTCCAGGATATGAATGAAGCCCTACTTGGGGCCCCCTTCCTCAGTTAAAGTCCTGGCCTGCTTTGCTCCCCACTGCACCAGAGCTTCTCGAAAGAGTGGTCTGTACCAGCTGTCTCCAGATCTGCTCCGTCCTCGTTGTCTTAAACCCACTCCAGTCAGTCTTCCGGTGCCCCACAAGAACGACTCTTGCCAGATCAGTGGTCAGCGCATGTCCCCGCAGCCAGCAGCCAGGTGTTGGTTTCCATGTGACATTTGCGACAACACGTCCCTCCCCCACCTCCACAATATCCTCGAGTCATCTTCCAAAACAACATCCACAGGGCCTCGGAGTGGGTGAGGGAGGACAGAAAAGGAGACGCAGCAGCGCCTCGTGACTCGATGCGGCACTGTTGTCTCTGCCATTCTCTGTCGGTTTGAAGTGAGACAGTAAGCCCAGCCCACACTCAAGGTCTCAGGACCTTGAGGGATGAGTGTCAACTCATCGCCTTTAGAGTGTCAACCTTGCGTGGACATATTTAACAGCTGCCACATGTAGTGACACGCAGCGAGGAGCTCTGCCATCGCCGACCAGGGACCATTCTCCTCATTCCCAGGGTGAGACTAAGGGCTGAGGGAGACAGAAACGCAAGAAGAGTATCTCGATGTCATAAACTGTACATTTCCTAACTATGAGGTAGAGGTCATTGGGAAGTAGCCTCCAGAGAAGTCCCTATCCGGGGCCCCTGGTGGCTCAAAGGTTGAGTGTCTGACTCCTGACTTCAGCTCAAGTTGTGATCCCAGGTAAGATCAAGCCCCATGTCGGGCTCTGTGCTGGGTGTGGAGCCTGCTTCAGATTTTCTCTATCCCTGCCCCCTCACTGCTCATGGGTGCATTCTACGTCCTGCTGGCTGTCTTTAAAAAAAAAATCCTATCAAAAAATTAATAACCTCAGAGGGTCAATACACTTCCTGTTATAGGCTGAACCATATTCCCCCCAAATATTTATATGTTGAAGTCTTAACCCCAAGTACTGTAGAATGGGGTTGTGCTTGGAGATGAGACCTTGAAATATTTGATTAAAAAGAGGCCATTGTGGGAGTTGTTGTCCATCCACCTGGTTTCCTTGTAAGAAGTGGAAGTTTGGACAAACAGGGACTGTGGGACACGCATGGACAGGGGACATGTGTGTGAGGACACAGAGTGAAGAGGGGTCACAGACATGCCAAGGAGAGAGGCCTGGAGTAGACCCTCCCCTCACAGCCTTGGAGGAAACCAAACCTGCCAACACTTTGACCATGAACTTTCAGCCTTCAAATCTGTAAGAAAAAAAGTTTGGTCATTCAAATCGCCCAATCTGGTAATTTGTTATGCCAGCCCTAGCAAACTAATGTATTTCCCAACATGAGATCTTCTTGTCTTAATTTCCAGAGGTTCCCCTTCTGTTGTTTCTTCTGTATAATATGTCTGCACACACCAAATGTGAGCCACAACTGTTCCCTGTTAGGATTTTCTACTAACCATTTTCTCACTATTTTCCATACCTTGGATGGTTTTGCTGCCTAATAAGTGACACCCGTTTCTCTAAAGTGAGCACTTCCTATTTATTTTCATAAGTACTCATCTGGGATGCTCTTGTGTCAGTTTGGCTTGGCCACAGGGTGCCCAGGTTTGGGGGTGACTCTCATTCTGGGTGCTCTGGGATTTGCTTTTGGGTGAGATTAGCGTGGGACCGCTAGAGCACACTAGCCTCTCCAGTGTGGGTGTGCATTCTCCAATCCAAAGCTTGCATAGACAAACAAAATGTGGGGGAGGAGAGAACTTGCTTCCTCTGCCTGCCTGCCTTCAGCTGGAAGCCACCCTCATCCTGCCTTTGAGTTTGGGCTCGGACTGGAACTCATGTCATCGGCTTCAGGCTGGGACCCGACCACACTGTCCGCTCTCTGGGGTCTCCAGCCCGCTGACTGCAGATCTTAGGACTTCTTAGCCTCCCTAATAGCACGAGCCAATTTCTTAGAATAAATCTCTTTCTACGTATTGGATTGGTTCTGTTTCTCTGGAGAATCTAGACTTGTATACAATCATTCATTATTTGAGTGAAAAATGGGGCTGTCACATCAGAGTGTGAAGGAGTAAATATCAGATAGTTAGAAATCCCATTTCCTTGCTGATTTAATCATGCGACAGGCCACCGCCTTCTCCCTTATTAAAATAACAAAGTGTTATGTAGTTGCATGCCATAAACTTTCATGTGTCACAACACAATCCCATTGTCTCACTGAATCACTGATGACCTTGATGTTCTGGAAAGTTTTAAATTATGGCCAAATCATGGACAACCTTGCAATAAGCTTTCTAAAGGAAAACCAAATTAGGACCATCCATCAGCTGGTCTTGAAAGACAAACTCCTTCAGAATTAAACTGCTTGAATTCTAAGAAAATAGAAAATAATCAGATTAAACATTGTCAAAGCTGAGCTCAACGGCATGGGCCCAACCTGTCTTCCCTCCAGATATGGCAGACAAAACATCCATGAGCCTGTCAGGACAGCCCCTCAGCCCTCCTCTCTCACCCCCTGGAAAGTCCTCCTCCCTCTCTGAATGTTTTTCCTCTTCAGACCTGGGGAGGACACAGACAAGAAGTCAAACGTGTGTCCCTTTCTCCTCTTGTCTCGTCACATCCCCTGCCGCTCCTGTCCCAAATCCTTATTTCTCTTTTCCTCGACAGCAAAAGCGACAGAGGAACACGTAGTTGTTGTTTCTCACCATTCTTGAACCTGACCCAGGCACTTCCCTTGAAGCTGATCTAGTCAAGGTCACACTGACCTCTACATTACTGAGTCCAACATGGCTCCCCAAGCCTTCCTAGAATGGCCAGCCCCATCTGGGCTGAAGAGTATAGTCTCTTCTTGGACACTCTTCCCTGACTTGGAATCCAAGTGCCCTTGGATCTAGGACACTTCTCTTAGCTTCTCTCTCCCATACTGGTCACTCGTCCTATTTTTTTTGTGCTGCTTTCTCCCTGTGTCCCTGAACTCTAGGACTCAGAGGGCCAAGGGCTCAGGTTTGTGATTTCTTCTTCTTTCTATTTTATTGACATTCATTCTCTCAGAAATCTCATCCAGCTTTGTGGCCCTGAAGATAATCTAAAGACTGATAAATCCCGAGTGTCTCTCTGCAGCCCGCGCAGCTGGTCTAAGCTGCAGACTTGCTCACACTACTGTCTGCTGGAACTACTGTGCTTGTAGGGTGCGGAACAATGCTGAGAACACAAAGCTCTTCAGCTTTGTTGTTTTTTTTTTTAAGATTTTATTTATTTATTTGACAGAGAAATCACAAGTAGATGGAGAGGCAGACAGAGAGAGAGAGGGAAGCAGGCTCCCCGCTGAGCAGAGAGCCCAATGCGGGACTCGATCCCAGGACTCTGAGATCATGACCTGAGCCGAAGGCAGCGGCTTAACCCACTGAGCCACCCAGGCGCCCCGGCTCTTCAGCTTTGTTAAGTGAGTACCTGAGCCAGTAAATCAAAGAGCAGATGAACACGTGGGCCCTGGCTTTGCCACTCCCTGTTGGCACAACTTTGGGCCAGCCTTGTAACTTCTAGCTGGATTTTCTCATATAAAGTTAAAGCTAATCAGTGTGACCTCTCCAAGTCAGCAAAAGAACTAAACGTAATGAGTCTGAAAAGAGAGAGGCGGTCTGGAGTGCTGGCAGTCTCGGTGACTGCTCCTGCTTGAGGTCAAGCTCCTGCCCAGGGCACACCCCTCTGTGGAGATGGGCAGGTCCCCTGGAAGTGCCTGCTCACAGTTTGGCTGCAGGTGCAGGGGCACATTTGCCACAGGACCTGTGCTGTGTGCACCATCCCCGAAAAAGCGGAGGATTCACAGTCTTCTAGAAGAAGTCCAGAACCCCGCCCCTCCTCTGCCCCTGCCTGCATCTTATAAAGTTGCCCCTGTTGGCAATCTGTCCCAGGCATCCCCTCTGCCTGACCTGGCCCTGGCAGCTCTCCTCAGACCACAGTGTGGCCAGCACACACGCACGTGGTCACCCTGGCCACCAAGTCACACAGTGTCCTCACAATGGAATGATTTCCCCGTGGGCTCTGCCAGTGCAGGGAGAAACTGAGTGTGGGAGCCCTGCAGGACAGAGCTCTGCTTGCAAGGTGATGGTGCTGATCCTTGCAGCCTGACCGGGCCAGCGGCTGTTCTCCCCACCTCACAGGACCTCGGGCAGAGGGGTCCCCCATCAAGGGCATGGCTGGGGACCCCATGAGGACTCTGGTCACCCCTGCAGAGCAGCTAATGGGAAAAAAGAAGCTTGCCCTGTGCTGGTCACAGCTTGGCCTAAGACAGTCTGTGAAAAAGCCTTCAGTTTATTTCGGGGCACGGGCTTTCAACTAAAGTCATCAGAAACACAGGGCGCTTCCAGTCTACTGAAGTCCTGGGTTTCCCGGTAGCAATGTGGCAGCAGGTGACAGAATGCTTGACTTCCAGAATGCTATTCTCACTGGAAATCCCTTAGTCCTGCAGGAGCCATCTCAGAGGCCGTCTTCACCGTGAAGCCGCTGTCGCCTACCAAGACTCTGATGGTGCCTCAGCCAGCACGGCGTGGTTCATTCAGCCCAGCCACGAGCCAGGATCAGGACGGGTTCCTCCTCCAGGTGAGGCTCCTTCGAAGGGTCCTTCCATTGGTCGCTTCTTTCCCCTGCTGGGAACACCCAGAGCACATGCTGACTAAGAGCACAGGGCGCGGAGGCCGGGCAGGAGAGGAGTGGAAGGAACGGACGCGTTCCTGAAGCTCAAGGAGACCAGGTCGCTTCCATTATTTTATAGCTACAATATAATAACCAAAAAGTTGTTGATGCCAAAACAAGAGTACAAATGCTGGGATATGTTTAAATGAACACTTGCACATGAATCTGTATATAATTGTGATGTTCACAAGGTAATTACAGAGTGAAAACAGTGCGCGGATCCCGAGTGTGAGCCGGCATTCTGGGCCAGTCCTGGGACACAGATGTCTGGTTGGTGAGGACGAGGTCCCCGTTCAGTCTCTAGAAGATATTTCTGTGGTTGGCTGGTAACCTCGACTGGAGATGGAAACCAGAATACAGACAGACAGACAGACAATACAGACAGTGTTTGTGGACATGAAGCCCAGCCAAAGGAGCCATGGTCCTGCCTTGGGAACCGCTCCATGGTGGAAGCCAAGCTGCCCAGGATGAGGGTCCTCCTCCTGCACTGGGAGGGGTGGGTGCTTATCCAGAAGGCACACCTGTGGGGTTGTGCCCCTGTGGGAGTTTCTGTGGTGAAAGCATCTGCAAGACAGGTCCCCTTCCAGGTCGACAGATACAAAAGGAGGGCTTATTTCTGAAATGTTCTGTAGGCTAAATTCTTGTAATTCTTAATCATGACAGTCCAGGTTTCTGAACACATTTTATGTCAGCTTATCATCTGGAAGCTATAGATGGGCTGATCCGGTCCTACCACAAAGCCATGATGGCACAGTCTGTGCGTAAGTTGCTGTGTGGTCGGAACTGGACGGACAAGCTGGCTTCCACCCCCACGGAAAGCGCAGAGGACGGAGCTGCTGTGATCTGGGGTGGAGACGAGAGCGAGCCGGGGTCTTGGCTGTGGAACCGTCGTCACTATTTAAGCCGGACTCTGCTTGGCTCTGGCACCATTAGTTGACTTGTGTCCTGGAGGAGACTGTGGTAATTGCAAGATTCGACTGGGCTTTTGTTCTGCTGTTTTTCTCTAAAAGGCTAGTTTCCGGTGAGTCGCCAGCGCCGAGCTCTTCGCGCCGGCTCTTCCGAAGCAGACGGCTGTGTCCTAACACCGCGAACTCGAAGACAAAGAACGGGGCGACGTGCTGATGCTTCGGGTGAACAGCACGTCCTCTTCCAGGAGGACGACCGCGCTTCAACCCGGAGCAGAGGCCGGCGCCGTGCGGCCTCTGGACCCCGAGAGGGAGGCTCTGGCGGGTGCGCTCCGGCCCAGGGTAGGCCCCTGGAGAAGATGCTGGTGCTGCTGGGCCGCAGGCGCCGCGGCCGGTGCCGGCGCAGGGCCCGGTGGAGGCTCAGGGCCGGGACCCCATCCGCAGCTGCGGGTGTCGCTGGGATCTGCCTTTACAGCGATTACGTGGGGGTGAAGCGGCTGTCGTGCCGAGGTGCTCCCGGGGCTGCCGGACCCCCGGGCGCTCCTGAGGACACTGAGTTATTTTGATTTTTTCCTCCAAGTCCTCGTACTGCGCGAGTCTCCGGGAGCCCTCAGCCCGAGTCGTCTCACGTCTGCTTTGACTTTGCGGCTTCCCACTGCTCGATTGCCAGTTGTCCTTCCCTCTTTCCTTTTCACGGTCTTACACTCTTCTTGCCCGTGTTTATTCTTCCTTACCTGTCTTTAAATCGTGTTTAGGATTTGCCTATGAATGACACACACGCACGCACGGGAGAAACTTCAGGGGACACACGCGTGCCCTGGCAGACTCGTGCTTGACAAGAGCCTTCCACTCACTTCATGTCTTGCAGATGCTTTCACCACAGAAACTCCCACAGGGGCACAACCCCACAGGTGTGCCTTCTGGATAAGCATGAAGGAGCGCCTGGGTGGCTCAGTGGGTTAAGCCTCTGCCTTCAGCTCAGGTCATGATCTCAGGGTCTTGGGATCGAGCCCCACATCCGGCTCTCTGTTCGGCAGGGAGTCTGCTTCCTCCTCTCTCTCTCTGCCTGCCTCTCTGCCTACTGGTCATCTTTCTGTCAAATAAATAAATAAAAATCTTTTTAAAAAAGAAACAAAAATCAAACTCTCTCACGTGGGCTTCCTGCGAAGCAGAAAAGCATAGATGGAAGCCGTGGGGTTGGCGAGAATCTGACTCTGAGCACCGTAGCTACGACGTGTGGTGGGTTCTGACACGGTGAGGAAAAATCAAATGAACAGAGAAGAACAAAGAGGTTTCAGAGGATTTTTTTTCTTTTTTTACTAAGATCAACACATCTACATCTCCCAAAAAAAATCAAATTATGTGTGAACCTATGGAAGTAAAATGTATATTATGAAAATAAACATGTGGGAAACTTTGGAACTAGAATGTGTAAAACATGAAATGAGAAAGTATTACAATTAACAATTTAAAAACCATCAAAATTAGCTAACACATGTAAAAAATAAATTCATGCAATATTTTACTTTTACAAAAAATTAATTAAAAAAAATTTTTTAAGATTTTATTTTTTTATTTGATAGAGAGGGAGAGTGCACACAAGCAGGGGGAGCAGCAGAGAGAGAGAGAGAGGCAGGCTCTCCACTGAGCAGGGAGCCCAATGTGGGATCTCAGGATCCTGAGATCATGACCCAAACCAAAGGCAGATGTTTAACTGACTGAACCACACAGGTGCTCCCCCAAAAACACATATTGACACATACAGTCAGCTACCTAACTTGTTGGACCTAATGCCAAATGAAAATGGAGGACCTTTTCTTAAAAAAAAAAAAAAGAAAAGAAAAGAAAAAGAAAGAAAGAAAGAAAGAAAAACAAGGAAAAAATTCTGTTAAAGTTAATAACTACAAATTCTGGATAAAATTGTTCTGAGTAAAAAAAATAAATTTCAAATATTAACTCAAATTTTACCATTTATTTTTATATTATGCAATGGCAGTTTTCATCTACAGAGTCACCTGAATTGTATAAGTCGTATTTTGTAGCTTATCCTCCAGAAGACACAAATGCAAACCAGGCTCAGAAAGGTTGAAGGAGAAAAGGAAGGGTCCCCCAGGTACAAAGCTGTCCTGAGGCCATGGGGTCTGTGTGTGGGGGCAGAATTTGACACCTGGGACTCTTCTGGAAGTCATATGGGACACCAACTCCAAGGATTTGAGAGAAATCAAGATGAAGGCTTCGGAGGGACAGTGAAGAAGGAAGGGGTCATGTACCAAGCTTGCACGCACTCGAATAGATAATTGAGCCCCTCTGCGAAGCTGTGGGATGTAGGGTCAGGGAAGAGAGTACATGCCACCATCCAGAACCAGTAGATACTGGAGTGGGGAGAGTCCAAGCATGCTAAAAGCCTGTTTGTCCTCTTAAGAAGTCAATAAATACAGTCTAAAGTCATAGTGTGTACTTAAAATGAGACCCAATTCTACACCAAAAAACAAAAATAAGAACAAAAACAGGCAACAAAAGGAAAAAAAAATAGCACACCAGAGTACATTAAAATGAAAAACTTCTGTGTATCAAAGGACAGAATCCACAGAGTGAAAATGCAATTTATTGTGTGGGAGAAAACATTTGCAAATCACATGAGAGATTAATATGCAGATTCTATAAGGAATTTGTTTAACAGTAACAACCCCCAGAAATGTTAAAGAAATGGACAAAGAACTTGAGTACACATTTTTTTGAAGAGTGTATATGGATGGTCAGGAGCTTCTCCTGTCATTAGGGAAATGTCAGTCCAATCCACCAGGAGATAGACTTCGTGCCCTTTAGGACAGCTGCATTGAGCAGAGCACAGGAAACGAAACACGTGTCAGCAAGAGTCAGGAGGCCTTGGAACCCTCGTCCACGTCAGCTAGAGTGTCAAAGGGGCAGCTGCTGTGTAAACAGTGCAGTGGTTCCTCAGATAAAATGAAATTACCTCACGCTCTGGTAGTTCTGCTCCCGGGTGCATACCCCAAAGAACTGACCACAGGGTCCTGAGAGATCTGGACACCCAGGGTCACAGCAGCATCACTCACAGTAACCAGGAGCTGGAAGTGCCCAAGTGTCCATTGACAGATGAGTGAATGAACAGGACGTGCTCTATCCATACAACGGGAGACCACGCAGCCTCGAACAGGACGGAGATCCTGTCATACACGTCAGCATGGGTGATTCTCAAGGGCGTTTTGCTACATGAAAAGAGTCAGAAAGAGGCAAAATAGTCAGCTTCCATGAAGTCCTGAGAATAGACGGTTCACAGAGATGGAAGAGTGTGGAGGAAGGGGTTGGGGGTTGTTGCTTAATGGGCCAGAGGCTCAGTTTTGCACAAAGAAGCGAATGTACTTAACACCACAGAATTGCACAGGAGCACGCTTGTTTGGTGTATTTTCTGTTATGTGTTTTTTGCCATAATTAAAAATTTTCAATTTATTTGAAATTGTAAACAAGAGAAGGACTCCATCCTATTACTATTCATCAAAAATTTTTATCATAATTTGTAGAAATACTTTGGGCACTAATGGATATTGTGTTGAAGAAATGTTTAACTGAAATTTAAGAGTTCATTTATAGTTAGGTACGTGACGAGTGTTCTGTTCATGTAAGATGACTTCTACAACTCTTAATAAGATCAGTGAACTCGTAAATAAAATTACCCATTCTCTGTACCATGATGCACCCACGCAAACAGACATCTGAAATGCAATACAGCAAATGTAAATGACTTCTGAGGGATGGGATTCAGAATAATTACTTTTTAAGTTATTCCCTATAGTTTTCTATATTGTTTGAATTTTAAAAATAGAACTGTGGACATTTTTCAATCTATTATGAATTTTAATTTTGGCTATGACACATTTTCTATTTGGCACAGGTGTTGAAACGGGATGCTTCATTTTCTTTATCCAAAGATTGGAGTTTGGAACCAGATAATCTATAATGTTACATATTATAAAAGAAGAATTCAAACTGCTTTTGATTTAAATAGGAGGCCTTTCCTTGTCCTCATTCTAAAGGACATGAAACCAGATGTTATAGAGAAGTAGAAGAAGTCAAATTACACAACTCTTTTATAGCTGAAAGTAAAGTACTCTAACCAAAGGTACTTATCTTTTAAATATTTATTTATTTATTTGAGAAAGAGAGAGTGGGAGGGGCAGAGGGAGAGGGAGAGAGAATCTGAAGCAGATGCCTCCTGAGCAAGGAGCCCAACATGAGGCTTCATCTCAGGATCCCAAGATGATTACCTGAGCTGAAAGCAAGAGCTGGTTGCTTACTGAACTGATGCACCACCCACACATCCACAAGTGGTGCTTTTTTAAAAAAGATTTTATTTACTTATTTGACAGAGAGATAGAGATCACAAGTAGGCAGAGAGGCAGGCAGAGAGAGAGGGGGAAGCAGGCTCCCTGCTGAGCAGAGAGCCCGAAGTGGGGCTCGATTCCGGGACCCTGAGATCATGACCTGAGCCGAAGGCAGAGGCTTTAACCCCCTGAGCCACCCAGGAGCCCCCACAAGTGGCACTTTTTAAATCAAATCTTGTAATGTCCAAGTAAGTCAATATGTCATAAAATTAAAGGCCACAGATTTGTTCTTGATATAACAGAACAGACAGAAAAATGTATAATGGTATGAACAGAGAGCAGAATTCAACAAATGTGAGAACAGTTGATCTCACTCCCTCACTGACACCTTCGTCTTGAAAAGCACAAGCTTCATGAGACTGGGATGGACTCCCCGTCTGTGGAATAGGGCCACTGGCATGACACAAGCTGGGGGGTGGGGAGCAGATAAAGCAAGAAGACAAAAAAAAAGACATCTTCTCTATATAGACACCATCTGCAATAGATTTTTTTGTAAATATGCCCGCTGGCTTCTGAAATAATTGTGGCTAAGTGACCAGAAAGATAAGGTCTTTCAGAAATTTCTTCGGGCTTTGTAGTACAAAGTGTTCCCTGAAATGCAGTTCAAGGCCAAGAGTATCAATGCCTGATGACACTGGACCTTGGAAGAAGCTACAGCCTAATGCGGAGAAAAAATTATTTTGACAACCTCTAATTTTCTTGTGCTCAATACGTTCAAGACATAAGGGAGTTAGAGCATGAAATATTATTGATATGTTTAAAAAAATAGAGAATACGCAGAATGTTACTTTGGCTGTGTGCCCAACGAGCAGTTCTCAGGAGAAAGCAAGCGGCACGTTCATCTTTCTACATTTGGAGTTGGAAGGTCACTGGGAGACCACTGCAAGCATGGGGAGAAAGAATTGGAGGCCCAGAAAGTTTAAGGAGTCACCCAAACACAACAATGAGTTCCTGGTTCTGGGTCCAGGAGGAGGCACACACAAGGGTCACTTCTAAGGAGTCCCTAGGTGGGGGGGGGGGCAGGACATGCACTGGGGTACAGCAAGCACTTTCCACATGTCTGTTGGCGGTGACCCATGGATCAGCGAGACAGCAACCATTGCCTTTGCGTGGACATCGGAGAGGAGACAGCCAACTGTCACTCAATAGGCTATCTCGTGCTCAAGTCCAATCTCCCGCAAAATGGGAGAGGACAGAGGCAAGTTCATGGGTGACCATTCTCAGGGCAGCTGCAGCCCCCTTATCATTTCACCAGAAGACAGCCGTGAGGGGCATCTTTTAGTTAAAGCTCCCATGCTGAGCCGGCAGGCTTCTCCTTTCCCCCTGGCTCTCATCCACAGACGAGCCATCCTCAAACACCATCGTTTCCTTTCTGTCACTCCCATAGGCAATAGTGTGTGAAACTCAATCCATTTCTACCCTGGGAAATTAAAATACCTGGGTGCATTTAGAGTGAATATCCTTATCTTTTCCCAACAACGAAAGTACCATATACACACTAATATGTTAAAGGAAATTTGAGCATATTTAAATGGAGGGTGAACTAGTTTCTAAAAAAAATCAGAGTGAGGACATAGGAAAGCAAGCCCCAAAGTACACGTGAACATGACCATGGACTGCCGATTCAGCGCTGAGTTTCCTGGAGAACTGAATGGAAGAGAAAAGAATCAGAAGTTTTCAGTTGTCCCCAAGATGATAACAACCGCTGATCGAAGGAAACACAGCTTTTCCTAATATTGGGGTCTAAGGTTTATCGTGACACGGAGGTCCACATACCGGCACCACTTCTGTGAGAAGCTGTGTTGTGGCATTCACAGATTGTGTCCCTGCCCCTCAATTAGTGACGTAGCATGCCTGCTCTCCAGACATCGAAAATTTTTCATAACCTGACCCTCACATCATTCAAGACTGCCGCTCCCGTTTCCAGGCAGGCGCACGCCCTTGCCCTCCTCTGTCCCCACACTCCCCTCTACCTTTTCCAATGCTTCACACCATTAAACGGGTGTTGAAATGGGATGCTTCATTTTCTTTATCCAAAAGAAAGCCAGGAAAAATGGGCCAGATTATTATACAAAACACCATCTTTCCCCAGGATTCTTAACATTTTATTGCTCAGCCAATCTCAACACACCAGGTAGGGGATTCTTGACCCAGCTGACTCGCTGTCTGACCCTTTCTGTAGACTCTGGGCTTCTCGGCTCTGTTGGAAGCACATATACCATGAAAAAATTCCTCAGGAACGAAGGGGATATCAACACATTCTCAGATGAAAGAAAACTAAGAAAGTTTGTCACCACCAGACCTACCCTAAAAGAATGTTGAATGAAGCTCTCTAAATAGAAAAGAGATGCTGTCATTTGGAACTTTGAAACCTCAAGAAAAAGGGGAATGGTCAACAAACAATATGAGTACACACAAAAGGGTTTCCTTCTCCTCTTGGATTTTCTGAATCGTGTTTAATTGTTGACACAAAATATTATAATTGTTTGAGTCTTAACATATGTAGAAGAAATATTTGACAATTGTATTACAAGAAGAGAAAAGGAGAATGTTTCTGCATTCCCTCTGGACAGATAACATGGTGCCACCAGTAGGCTGTTAGGAGTTATTACAGACCATGTACCACCTACCGCAGCCCAGGGGAGCTGTGCAAAAGGATAAACTTAAAAACACTTTGAGTAGTTTATAGCAGCAATGGCCATGGTTACCAAACTGTGGAAAGAACCAAGATGCCCTTCAACAGATGAATGGATAAGGAAGATGTGGTTCACATACACTATGGAATATGATGCCTCCATCAGAAAGGATGAATACCCAACTTTTGTAGCAACATGGACGGGACTGGAAGAGATTATGCTGAGTGAAATAAGCCAAGCAAAGTCAATTATCATACAGTTTCACTTATTTGGAACATAACAAATAACAAGGAGGGCATAGGGAGATGGAGAGGAAAAGGGAGATGAGGGAAATTGGAAGGGGAGGTGAACCATGAGAGACTATGGGCTATGAAAAAAAAATCTGAGGGTTTTGAAGGGGTGGGGGGGTGGGAGGTTGGGGGAGCCAGGTGATGGGTATTATGGAGGGCACGTATGGCATGAAGCACTGGGTGTGGTGTATAAACAATGAATTCTGTTACACTGAAAAAAAATTAATAATAAAAAAAAAGCCTAAAAGAAAACTGAGAAAATCAAAATGGAGTCTAGAAATTATTCAAGTAAACCATGGGAGAGCAGGAAAAAGAAAGCAAAAGCAAAGACAAACACAAAAAAAATATCAAAAAGCAGATTTTAGCCATCACATGTCAAGATGATGTTAGTATAAATGGTTATAAATGCTCAATTAAAAGACAAAGATTGGCAGGTGGGTTAGAAAGCATGATCAACTGTATGCCACCTACAGTAAACTCCCCTTAAATATAATAATGCAGGCACTTTAAAAAGAAAAGGCTATACCATGCAGACACTAACCAAAGGAAAAGAGTAGCTGTATTAGTATCAGATAGGGCAGACTTAACAAGAAGAAATGCCTGGAGACGGGGACGTTAAATAATGATAAAAGGGTCAATCTACCCAGAAGCAGAATACACATGTTTTTTTCCCCAACAGCTCACAGGACATATACCAGGATAATCCATATATTGTGATATGAAGTAAATCTCAACAATTCAAAAATAATTGGCATTTTTCAGGGTTCTCTCCGGCTGTGGTAAAATCTGACCTCCATGACAAAAATCACAGGCCATTCTCTGAACACTTGGAAACTATATAGCACCCTTCTGAATAATACGTGGGTCCAAGAGGAAATCAGGAAGGAACAAGACAGAAAATATGATTGACTGAGAAGAAAAACATACAACATTGAAATCCGAGAGACCAATGAGAGCAAAGCCAAATAGCCAGCATCCTAAGACTAAAGGCCTATGTTAGAAAAAGGAGAGTCTCAGTCAGAAATCTACAGCTCACATCTCAGGAGCCAAGGAAAGGAAGAGCAGAGCAAGCAGGAAAAAGGAAATAATAAAGAGCGAGAATTCATGTGATTGCAAACAGGAAAATTACAAGGAAATTCAATGAAACAAGGAGTTGGCTCTTGGAAAAGATCAACAAAATTGACAAACATCTGGAAAAATGAACAATAAAAAAGAGAAAGTACCAAGAACCAATATCAGGTATTGGACAGGGGTAATCACTACAGACATTGCAGACATTAAAATGTGTAATAAAGAAATAATCTGGAAGACCCTACACAATTAAATTTGACAGATAAAATGAATGAATCTCTCAAAAAAAAAAAAGCACAAGCACAATTCACCCAATATACCAAAAGATAATTTGAAGAGCTTGAAACTACTAAATAAATCCAATTTCTAATGTAAAACTCCCAAAAAAGAAATAGTCGTATCCAGATGGTTTCATGAGAGAATTCCACCAAATACCGAGAAATGAAGTGAATACAGTCCCTGCAGGTAAACAGAAGAGGATGTGACACCACCTAAGTCATGTTATGAAAGCAGGGTTACTCTGATTTTGAAACCAGAAAGACAGAACAAAAAACTGTGGACAGATATCCTCATGAACATGCATACAAAAAGCCTTAAAAGACATACAGTTCTCTGTACTCTACAACAGCATGTGGACATAATAAAGAGATTCATACGATAGAAAAATGAAACAAAAATCTTTCATTAGTCTAAAGCACTAGGGTCATGAAAAAATAGCTAATTTTTGTTTTTGTTTTTGTTTTTTACATTTAAGACACAGTCACAGATTATTATGTGTATGCTTATACTGGGTCAGTGTGAGAGGAAATATATCAAAATAAATCTTTTCCTGCTGTTAAGTAACCTATTTTGTGTAATTGGATAACTGAGTAACCTAAATTCAGAAAAAAACAAGGCAAACAGACTCTTAGTGTAGACTTGCTGATTATGGAGGATTATGGAGACTCGCTAATTTGATTAAGTGAGGCACTATGGTCAGCCCTCCAGAAAGAAGTGTCCTAATCTTAGTGTAACAGAACCATGAATAGCAATTAACCAAAAACAAGAACAATGTATATATTTCCATTTGTAAAATGAGAATATTTTCAAGCTCACAGAGTGGCTGTGGGATTATGTGAGGCAATGGGCACAACATAGAATAATGCCTACCCCCCCATGCTGTCCACATACTAATGCCCAGAACCTAGGGATGGTTCCTTCCACGGAAAAGGGGTTTGCAGGTGTAGTTAAGTTAGGGATCTTGAACTGGAGACATTATCCTGGATGACCGAGGTGGGAGCCAGGTGGGTCAGAGTTATGGAAAGATCTAGGATGAGGGAATCCAAGGTTGGAATGAAGCTCTTTCAAGACAGAAGAAGGGACCACAAACCCAACTATGCAGGCAGCCTCTAGAAGCTGGAAATGTCCAGAAAACAGATTATCCCCGAGAGCTACCAGAAGGAAAAACAGTCCTACCAACACCTCCTCAATGGGAAGGTAACTCATTGTTGTTATTTTAAATACCTACTTTGCGGTAGTTTGTTACAAATGCAATAGGAAGGCAACACAATATGTAGGCACAACATTTTGGACCAAGATGGGGTAACAAGGAACAGATTTACCCTCTCAGGGGAAACCAGAAAGAAACAAAACATAGGAAACAATGGTATTCAAAATGTTGTCTGTTAGGTGCCAAAGAGTGTTGATCCCAGAGCCACAGGAAACAGAAAGGGAGAGCCCTCCAGGGACCTGGGCTTGCTGGCTGCTTTGGGAGAAGTTGCAGATGCGATGCGGGGAGGGGTCAGTGGGGCAGAGTCAGGGAGTCCAGTGTGGCTGGGTGCCCGAAGCAGGCTTCTCTGGAGGAGACATTTGCATGGGGGTGTCCCTGTGAGTGTCTGAGCACAGCGGCTGCACACCACGAATCCTCTGTGTCACCCATAGGAGCCAACACATCCACTGTCCCCTCCATGGGCAGGTACCGAAGGAGGTGCACCAAGATGGATGCCATTGCTGACAACAATCACAAAAGGCTCCACGGCGTTTTCTATCACGGAGCCCATGAAAGTGATTTCTTGAGAACAAAGGGACATGCAGTTCCTCTCTCAGTAAGAAGGATTTGTTGACCTTCACTTTTGGGGGAAAAAATCCAACTTTCTTTTAACTCTCAGGAAAAATACCATTCAGTGAAACTGTGAAGTTAATAAAGAAATACACCTTTAAATGTCCAGCCCTCAGCAACCAGGTCCTTTATCTTTGGGAAGGTGAGAAAGGAAGGTGAGAAATCATGGTTAGCTGCTTTGTTCTCACTTTGAAAGAACACCAGGTTCATAAATATTAAGCTCAAGTGGCAGGCGGCAGGTGCCCCGAACTTCTGGAGGCGTATGTCATTGCCAGAGCAATGCACTGCTCTGGGTGCAGATTATTCCAGATGATTTATACATATTCGGAAACTCCCTCCAGAAGAGTCTGAACCAGGGATGACAAATGTCTCTACTCCTTCTTGGAACAAAGCAATATGTGTCATATAGTTGACTTCTCCCGTTGTTTTCTCTGGCATGAGCATCCTTTCACTGGATATAATATTCTCGAAAAATAAACTATGGGACTCTGCAAAAAAATGCAGGTGATTAAAATTCCCCTGCACAGTTACATAGTTATGCACTCATAAAGGGGTCACTGAATATTCTGGAAAATATTAGATAGAAACAGGGATATAGGATATTAGATAGAAATAGGGATATAACATATATTCAGGGAATATATATATATGTGTTATATCTGATATCTGATAGATTCATGGAAAACAATTGCAGGGTCTTTTCTACTTCTTAAATTCTTCAGAGTACAAACTGGACCTAGCACGATTTTATACTTTTCTGTTATCAGTGTAAACTCAAAATACTAAAAATATAGCACCACAAATATGTAGGATGGGCACATGCAGAAGACTTTGTCTACTCATTAGTGAGGAACAGATGGTGTCATACAGCAGCCTTGATGGTGTTTGAGGGAATGGGTATTTTTAACCATCTTTCAAAAGTATGTCATAATACGACTTCTAGATGTAAAGCAAGCTAATATCCTATAGGACAATAAAGTAATAAAGCAGACTATCCCTTTTAACTTAGAAATCACTTGCATTTCTAGAGGACTCAGTTCTGTAAATTAACATATAACTTCACAGAATCTGGGCTCTATGCATATACTAAGTAGCAAAGTCAACCACATTCTTAGAAAAATAAATGATCCTTGTACATTAACAATGCTGATGAAATAATGCTCTAATGTAACAGGGAAAGGACATGTCCTCTCCTTCAGCTTACTTCATGTTCAGATAAATTTTCTTCACATTGTGCTTCCTACCATCCCTGGGCAATGTCACCATTCAGTAAACTTATATCACAGTTAACTTCATTATGTCATAAACAAACTTAAAAAAAAGTGGCAAAAATCCATAACTAGTGGACACAGAACGACTTTACAACATTCCAGTGCTATTGGACTCATTTAAACGTATATGGAAAGGACTCTTCCTGTCCACTGGTCTTAGATGATCGGTCTGGCTGAGTTCGCTTGTAACATGACTGTCCTCCATCCTTAATTTTTTATTCAGCTTATGTTTACAAAGGACCAGTATAACTAGCTGCCCTTTCTTGAGTGTCCCCAGAAGCAAGAGCCACAAACCAATGGAAGAGGTTGGCCAACCCCAACAAGGAAAAGCTTTTCCACCAAGCGCAAACACACAGCTCAGCGGAGAGTCCCTAACCTGAGTCACGGAGTTGCTTTGCAGATCCAGTTGTGGTTGGTCCCAGAGGCCCCCAGGAGCATTAGGGGCTAGTGTGTGTGAAAAACCCGGGATCTCATTTACACAGGACGGGATATTTCAAACAGCGTGATCTCTACACACAGATAACCAGAAAACCTAGTGCAGAGTCCAGTTCAGAGATACCAAAAAAAATTTACTAATTATTAAGTTTAACATTATTCAATCAAAAATATTTTATTTATTTATTTATTTTTAATATTTTATTTATTTATTTGACAGAGAGAGATTGAGATCATAAGTAGGCAGAGAGGCAGGCAGAGAGAGGAGGGAAGCAGGCTCCCTGCTGAGCAGAGAGCCCCATGCAGGGCTCAATCCCAGGACCCTGAGATCATGACCAGAGCCAAAGGCAGAGGGTTAACCCACTGAGCCACCCAGCTGCCCCATTTCATTTATTTATTGGACAGTAAGGGACAAGACATTGAGAGAGGGAGCACACGCAGAGGGAGCAGGAGAGGGAGAAGAAGCCTTCCCGTTGAGCAGAGAGCCCGATGCAGGACCCTAATCATGACCCAAAGCAAAGGCAGACACTTAACGACTGAGCCACCCAGGTGCCTCTAAATAATTTTTTTTTTTTTAAATCATGGGTAAACGACTCAAGTTTTTTTAAAAAGATAGCATTAAGCATTGAAGTTTCCTTCATCTGAGAACCAGAAGAATGGTGTTACTAAAATAGTGTGGGTTTCTTTCTTTCTTTTTTCTTTCTTTCTTTTTTTTTTTTTTTTTTTTGGAAAACTTCATTCAAGTCCTAACTTATCCATAACAAATCACGTTATTTCTCTCAGCCTCAATTTTTTGATTTTTGAGTAAGTTTATACTGAATATGTTTCTTTGGGGAAAAGCACAGTTAACTTTAAATTGCTATACAGAAATTTGTAGCTATATTTAATTTCTTCCTTTAAGTCCAAACTACATGAAGATCTCTGCACCAAGAGTACATGATCACAACTTAAAAAATCTATCAATCTTAAGAAAATCTATTTGATTTATGTCATAAACAGAAAAATAATGGTTCTTTCAAAGAGCGTATCTCTTGGAAAGCATAATCAGGAGTCAGCTCCGAAACGGCTTCTGATTACAAACCAGAGTTAGCACCTTTACCTTCCTTCTCTTTTTTTCCTTCAAGTTTTTATTTAGATTCTGGCTGGTCATTCTACCATGTAATATTAGTTCCAGGAGCAGAATTTAATTGACTCATCACTTCCATACCACAGCCAGGGCTCATCAGGGCACTTTGTCTCATCTGTTTCTGAAATTTCTAACATTTGCTGCAGGATAAAGGGCGCTGGGGAGAATTCTGAAGCACAAATTTGGGGGTCAAGAGACCATTTTCCTACAGGACGGGAGGTCCGCGCCAAGCCCCACAGACAGGTGCTAGGACTCGGTAAAGGATGTGCAGCCCCCATGGGGGCAGACGGTGTGGCAGCTTAACTGGCTTTCGGGGCTGACATTGTCATCAAATCACTAATCAGTTTTTGGATTTTTTTTCATTCTTATGAAATTCGTTCCACAGGTCATCTGATCTGGGTTGTTCCCTTGAACTCTAAGGCATTGTCCTCACCGAGAAAACATACCCGTGCCTCCTCTGTTGTGCTCCAAGCAAGGATGGAGCTAAGTTCTCACTGTGCCTTTCCTGGTTGGTGTTGTTCTCCTGATTAGTTTGGAGGGAGGGACAGAGGGAGAGGGGGAGAGGACCTTAAGCGGATTGCTTGCTCAGCGTGGAGCCCCATGCGGGGCTGATCTCGGGATCCTGAGATCCTGACCTGAGCCGAGATCCAGAGTCACATGTCCGAAGCCATGACGCCGCTCAGGAGCTCCCCTTCCCTGCTTTTAAACAGATTCCTTCTCTTGATCTCCCTGATATGAGGAAGTGGTGATGCAACATGGAGGCTTAAGTGGGTAGAAGAATAAATGAAACAAGATGGGATTGGGAGGGAGACAAACCATAAGTGACTCTTAATCTCACAAAACAAACTGAGGGTTGCCGGGGGGAGGGGGTTGGGGAGAAGGGGGTGGGATTATGGACATTGGGGAGGGTATGTGATTTGGTGAGTGCTGTGAAGTGTGTAAACCTGGTGATTCACAGACCTGGGGATAAAAATATATGTATATAAAAAATATATGTTTATAAACAGATTCCTTCTCTTGATTTTGCATGTTTTTCTCTTCCTTTTCTAGTTTCTGGAAATAATTGGTGAGAAATATTGATTACGATTATTGATTTAAGGCCAAAGGTTAATACTATACATTATACATACATATACTATATATACTATATATATACACACATACTATACATACTATTCCTCCAAGCACTGCTTTGGTGATGCCTCACAGGTTTCAATTAGCTGTATTTTCCTCTTCATGTAATTAACAATATGTTTTGATTTCTTTTGAGATTTGATTATTCCCATGGATTATTTAGAAGTGTCTTGTTCTATTCTGAAGAGATGTTTCTATCATCTTTCTGTTACTGGTTTCTAGTCCAGTTCCTTTACGGTCTGAGAATATACTTAATGTGACTGCAGTTATGTTCAATGTGTTACGGCTTGTTTTGTGACCCAGAATATATGGTCTGTATCGGTGAACATCCAGGCACACTGTAAAAGATTGTGTGTCCTGCTGTTCTGTGGAGCATCCAATAAAATGTCAGGTAAGTCCAGCTGATTGATGGTGCAGGCTAACCTTTACGTCCTAGCAGACCTCTGTCTACCAGCTCTCTCCAGCTACAGGGGCGTCTGGGGGCCTCAGGTGGTAATTAAGCATGTGCCTTCGGCTCAGGTCACCATCCTGGGATCCTGGGAACTAGCCCACATCAGTCTCCTTGGTGAGCAAAGCAGACTGTTCCTTCCCATATCTAGACTTTTTTCTGTCCTTTTCTATGTACTATTTCATCTTGGCAGTGATTGGTCAGGATTTTTTTGTTCCATGGAAATCTATTATTTTATATTGTATACAAGACAGCAGAGATAGTACATTTTCTCAAGTGAGTGTTGGCTTTAATTCTGGAAAGCAGGAAGACCATCCCCAGATCACTATGACCTTAGGTAGACCTTGGGTTTGCTTTTTAATGGTACACTAACTTCAGATTTGCCTTTACTCCAAGTGTGTGAAGACCAGCCCTAGACTGGAGCCCTTCTGGGGTCTCAACTGAATGCCAGATGTCTTCCCCAAAGCCTCAGCACTCAGGATTGACCCTAACCTTGGCATTGCTGTGGCCTTTTCTGACAAATACTGCCAGCTCCAGCTTCCCTACAGTGAGTACCTAGCAGTCCCAGCATTTTTCTCCTGGCCTGTGCCACCCAGTGTTGGCCCTAGACTTGAGCAGAATCTCTGCACAGAGGTCAAAAGTTTCCTCCGCTTGCCCAGGCCCCCTGCACTGCACTCCCAAACCCAGCCTCCCTGGCCACCTCTTGTTCTGAGGACATTTTCATTCTGGCCATGAGATCGCTATTCCTACTGGAGCCCCACATCCCCATGCCAGCCAAGAAAATGTCTTTGGGAACAAACCTGGATGGATGTAGGACTCATGTTACAGGATTCTTCCTTCTAAGAATTATGATCTTGTATTTTTTTATTGCACATAGTGGGTTTGCATATTTTTCTGTATTCTATCTATCCAATACTTAATTTTTAGAGTCTTTTAAATCATTTCACAAATGGCCCATGGATTGAGACATTGTGAGAATCAGAGCCTTTTCATTACATTTTGGGAATGAAGTAGAAATCTTTTGAGGAGGGACTGATAAAAGATGAAATATCCCTCCACAATTCACGCTGGTTACATGGCACAATGGACCATGGTGACGGCTTGGCCGCTCAGTGCTGGGGTCTGGCACTGGGTTTTGTCATTTCTGTGTCGTGTCCTGTCCCTAAAGAACACATATTTTTAAGAAGACTTAATTGTTTTTCTTACAGTCATTCAGAAGATATCCTGACTTCCATACTATCACCCTACAACATGAACAACAGGAAAGGGTTAAAACCCTGCCCCCTGCCCCCTGCCCCAGCTTGTCAACAGGGCAAGCAGATTGGAGAAGACTTACTCCCACTTGTGTTTGGAGCATTTGACCTGCTCTTCTGTTGTTTTCAATGGGCAAAAGGACAGTTTCATAAGAAAGAGAAATCCCAAGATCTCCGGTCATTTTCTTCTAATCTGTCCCTGACTCCAATAAGTCATCTCTGAACATATGAATTTTAGGCCTGGCAATTGAAATGTTGACTCGTGGAGTCAAGATTGAACCAGAAAATATATCTCAGAAGAGCTGGAAATAACTCCGTGACTATAAGTGTGATTAGTTATCTGCACATTCAGAACACTACCAAAGATTGTGTGAGGTTTTTGTGGACAAGACATTTCAGGTCCATCAGGAACTTTCAGTGAAATAGCCTAATGCAGAGTAAATTAAAAATGAATCATCTTCGAGCATAAAATCGTATTTATTCTCTACCAACTATACCAAAATAGGGATGACATAAAAGAACATTTATTTAGGAAAATGCCCATGACATCATCTTCAAAGAAAAACAAAAATATAACACGGGACAATATTTCATTTGTTAAAATAATTTTGTGAAAATTGAGTTCTGTATTTTCCAACACAGGATTTTCATTAATTGTCATTTTTTTGGTCAAATTTAATTTTATCCCATACTTCCCAAATTATATAAAATGACATGTGTTTACTTTTGTTTTGATCCAAAGTGAGAACATTTACTTTTTTCTTTTAAAGACATTTTAAAAATAGAAGCTGGTTTAAAACACTGTGCTAAGTGAAAGAAGCCAGTCACAAAAGGCAGGATACATATCCCATTTATGTGAATGTCCAGAACAGAAAAATCTGTAGAGAAAGATAGTAAATGAGTGGATTCCAAGGTCTGGGGGTGATGTTCTTGGTGATTGAAGAGTGCTATGTATATGAACTATATGTCTCTTAAGGAAAAAAAGTTCAAGTAAAATTTTTTAGAAAATGTATTTTAGTCATTATTTATTGATACCCATTTCTAATCTGTTTCTTTAAAAAAAAAAAAGGTTTATTATGATATAATCTAAAAATGGGGCACCTGTGTGGCTCAGGTAGCCGAGCATCTGACTCTTGATGTTGGCTTGGGTCGTGAGATCAAGCCCTGAGTGAGGCTCCAGGCTCTGTAGGGACTGTACTGGGGATTCCTGCAGAAAAGGCAACCAGATGCAGGAAGTGGATTGAATCAGTAGGTCATCTGGGGGAATATTGTTACCTTAATACTATTGATCCTTTGAGAAATACGGAATTTCCTTACATTTATTTAGGCATTTGATTTCTCTCCGTCGTGTTTTGTGGTTTCAGTATACAAGTCCTGTGTTTCTCTTTATTCACGAAGTGTTTTACTGTTTTTGATGCTATTGTAAATGGAATTATTTTCTCAATCTCATTTTAGGAGCGTTCATTGCTAATGTGTGGAAATGCAATTGATTTTGTTTTGTTGATCTCGTTTCCTGAAACCTTGGTGAATTCACTCATTAGTTCTAACAGATTCATGTTGGACTTCTGGGATTTTTATGCATAAAAGTTCATGTCTTCTGCAAAAAAAAGACAGCTTTTTGTTTGTTCTCCCTTTCTAGTCAGCAAGCTTTGTACCTTTTTTTCACTTGCCTAATTGCCCAGGATAGAATCATTAATAGAGTATTGGATAGTGTGAGATCTCCTACTTTGCCCTGTTCCTCATCTCAGGAGAAAAGCACTTAGGCTTTCACCACCAACTATGGCATTTTCTTTGGAGTGTGTGTGTGTGTGTGTGTGTAGCTGTCCTCTATTAAGCTGAGGAAATTTTCTTCTTTTTCCCAGTTGGTAGAGGGTTTTATCATGAAAGAGTGTCGGATCCTGTCAAATCCCATTTTTGTGTGTGTCTGTGGAGAGACTCCTGTGGTATAGGACCTTCATTCTGGCAATGGGGTCTGCAGCAGTGACTGACTTCCCGATACTCAACCACTGCGGTGTTATTGGGGTAACTCCCACCGCGTTGGTCATCTGCAGCCCAGAGCTGTGGTAAGGGGGTGTTCAGACTTTCTTGGGCCCTGAATCCAGTAGGAATAGTTCCCCTCCCCTGCCCCTGCCTGCAGAGTGGGTGAGATGGGAACCACCACTAGACTGCTGAGCCTGCTGTTAGGTCCTTCTGGAAGGTTCTTCTGCCAGGCAGAAGGGTGGGTTGTATGCCACCACCTCTGCCAGCCTGAGCATCAATAGACAGCAATAAACAAATGCTCCTTAATTTATTGCCTTCTGACCAAATCCAGAGACTCTGAATGCTTGTCTTTGCTAATTTTCATCAGTCTCACAAGTGTCTCTCTGGAGAAGCAGCCTGCCCGAGCTCCTTACACTGTCACCTCAGATGCCCCGATCATCACTTATTCTGTCCAGGACTAAATCTTGAGCTCATAGATATTTTATTGTCTCCTCACACCTCCTCCCAGCAATGAATATTTGGTTTCTTGTGGTCCGGAAAAAGACCATAGATTTCTGTCGTAACTAGATTCTAAGACACTGCTAAATGGGAGGCACAGAAAAGACTTAAAGTTAAAAAGATAATGAGATGATGTTGCATTAAAATGAGGACATTGATTGAAAGATTATCCCTACATTAAATTTTAAGATACCTGTTATATCATCAAGGAAACATAGTATTTTTTTAAACAGGTCAGTGAGTAGTAATTTCCAATGTCAAATTTCTTTGAGTGCCTGCAAAGCAGAAGATAGATTGATAAAAGCTTCCTCACAACCAGCATGCCTGCCTTTGTGCATGGGTTTGTGAGCTCTGAGAGGGCAGCAGAGCATCCTTACTCCAAAGCATGTGTAATGAGAGGGACCATGCGAGGTGGCTGGGTGAGGTCGCATCAGCTCACACAAATGAACAGACCAGGCTGCAGAAAGGTCATTCTGAAAACCCACTTGATGACCCCATTTGTCCTCCTCTTTATGAATATGCAACTGTAATTCCTTCTGTTCTAAGTCATTTAAGAAAAACATAAAAATTCAGGACATTTCTTTTAAAATAGAACAAGCATAAAAGGAAAGCAATGCTCAGAGCACTGGGTTGTTCCGAACACAGGTGAGACTCTTCAAGCTAGTTACAACGGCTTCTGGGAGAAGCACAGAAGACCGTGTATGCATGTGTGTGTGTGTGTGTGTGTGTGTGTGTGTGTGTGCATGTGTATGTGTATGTGCAGTATCCTGCACTTTGAGACCACGCCCACACCTAACTGTGGCAGACCCTGACGTCATGTAGGACCTGCAGCCCGTTTGCAGGGACTACCCTCCCAACACACACACACACACACACACACACACACACACACACACACAACGTTCTCCATCATGGGTCAGTGTCCCGTCCGGCACAATAAGCTGGTCAGGCTGCATCAGGGTGGAAACAGAAAGGGTCTATGACAAGGCAAAGAGCTCTGTTTTGGAGGCTCTGGTTTGTTCCTGTGCTGTGAACAAGGCTGACTATACCACAGTGCTCCTCCACTCTCTCAGCCTGACTGTTTCTCACCGTGTCTCCTCGTTCTCCCTGTTCATCTGATTACTGTTCATCTGATTACTGATGGCTTCCCTCCCTGGTTTTTGACCCCTCTGCCAAGTCAGGACCAACCAGAGAATGCCAAGTATGTATCCTAGCCAAACACCTGGGATGTACCTGCCTGCCTCTGGGTCTCTGCCAAGACATGAGTTAGGACAGCAGATGCCCTTGCAGTAGCTCGCTCTAAATAAGTAGACTTCCTTGTTACCAGTTGGTTGCAATGCTCCTCCCCCCACTCTGAAGCAGCTTGTAGAAGACAAAAAAAAAAAAAAGTAAAGTATGATCTTTGTCGTCCACTAACCCTGACTCCATTCAAACATTTTTGTGTCAGCGTACACAATGCTGATGAAATAACAGTGCTTGTCCACATCTCCCTGGTGTGTTTAATAAATTAGCCAGCTATATCTAAAACCATGCTGTGAGTTTGGTGAGTACAATATCTGGAGCCCCTAACCATTGTTGTGTGTGGGTTCCATGGGAGGAAGCTAGAAGGTTCTCGATGAAGAGGATGGTCTGCAGCCCTCTGATCTGCTGTGAGTGGAGCATAAGCCATCTGAAGCTGATTGGCTCCAGAGCTGTGAGTTCAAAAGATTGCTCAGGTGATCTCAGAACCCCTTCACACACTTGCAAGAATTGGTGGCCAAGAGAGAGCACCCAGCTTGAGTATGAATATTGCCCTCAATCCATGACCACATTCCTAAACACTGTGAATGTGGAATCAGAGTTGTTCCGCAAGGTAGTATCATAGCCACTCAATAGGAAAGCATGACATCGAGCATTATGTTTCCCTGTGCGTGCCCCACTTTCTGCCTCCACCCACCACACACACACACACACACACACACACCCCAAATCCACATGTCCTGTGCTAAGGTAAGGTCAGTGAGGCATTTGTCTCAGATGCAAACTTTCAGGGGAGGAGGAAGTTCAGAAACTGAGCAATCAAATTAAGAATATTTGATACATTGGGGATGCCTGGGTGGCTCAGTTGGTTAAGCGGCTGCCTTAGGCTCAGGTCTTGATCCCAGCATCCTGGGATCGAGTCCCACACCGGGCTCCTTGCTCGGCAGGGAGCCTGCTTCTCCCTCTGCCTCTGCCTGCCATTCTGTCTGCCTGTGCCCGCTCGCTCTCCCTCTCTCTCTCTCTGACAAATAAATAAATAAAATCTTTTAAAAAAAAGAATATTTGATACACGGTGGGGGGTATTATGGAGGGCACGGATTGCATGGAGCACTGGGTGTGGTGAAAAAATAATGAATACTGTTTTTCTGAAAATAAATAAATTAATTTATTAAAAAAAGAATTTATAAGCTAAAGGAAATGCTGGATAGATCATTTATGGGTTTCTTATTCAGAATTTTACCGGGGGGGGTGGGAGGTTGGGGTACCAGGTGGTGGGTATTATAGAGGGCACGGATTGCATGGAGCACGGGGTGTGGTGAAAAAATAATGAATACTGTTATGCTGAAAATAAATAAATTTAATTAAATAAAAAAATTATATCAAGAAAAAAAAGAATATTTGATACAATCTCCTTAAAACCAAAATTAATGAAAACATCCACAATAAACAAAAGATCACAATTTCAAAGAAAGTCAGGATCCCATCCACCATGTAAACAACCACCCTGCCTCACCTGCTTCCTGCTGGAAAGTTTTATATACAAAAATAGATGGTTCATAGTTTACCAACATTATTCTTCAGAAATGTGTTTCCTTTGCAAATATTGGGAAACGTTACATCCGTGAAAATTTAGAAACACATGGTTTGCTCTGCAAATTAGTACCTAGACACATTCACAAAATAAGATCCTCGATTTGTCAATTCTAGTGTGATAGTATTTACCAATATAAGAATCTCATACATGATAAGAAAACTACGAACATGACCAGTGAACTAGACACCAAGCAGAATTTGAGAATCTTTGAAGATTTGATCTATAATCTTTGAAATAGCACTTCAGGAGTCCACAAGTCAACCCGTTGATCTGGGAGGAAGAAACCCATCAGGTGAATAAACCTTCACACACCGCAAGGTCTTCTTAACATTCATTTATCGCACGAGTGCATCTGTCCATTACATTCCCATCCCTTCCTCCGATAAAGTGCTGAGGACTGTATCTCAGGTTGTCATATCTGAGGCTAACTTCTGTTCACTATTAGGCGGGACAGTCACTTTCCCACACAGACTTTCTCTCAGGAAGGGGAAATTGCCACGACTTACACATTTGACTGTGCCGTGCCTATGTCTACTGCAATTCTATTTCCCTCCAGCGGTGGTTGCTTCTCTTCCAGTTACAGAAGGAGCCCCTTCCTCCTCAACAGGAGAACAGGGTTTCGTGTGGGTGTGGACTTGTGTGAGCCCAATTCCCAGCCTCCTAAATAAAATCAAATTTTTTATCTCTATATTTCTTTTTCCTTCATTTCCCCCCTAGTTTTTGTGGTTTCCTCTCCAATTCATATCTTTCAAAACATGCTACCATGACCAAAAGAACAAAAATAAATCGTTCTCTAACATTGTTAGAAAACAGAATATATCAGTTACTGTCAAGGTCTTTGAGATTTGCATTGTTGAGAAACAATTCTTCACACAGAAAGAAGTAGATGACCATGTTTATGACTGTGACCTTTACAGAGGAGTGTCCTCAAAAGCTTATAAACCCTTCAGGGAACAGTCTAGGAAATTCTACTTAACTCACTTCTCCTCCAGTATGTTTGCTAACTTTTGCTTTTCTGAGTTTGACAAAAACTTGCAAAAAAAAAAAAAATCTGTCAAAAACCCATAGTGATGAGCTGTCTCCACAATACAAGCTTCCTCTTGTGAATCAGGACGTTTGAATTTGGTAATAAGGAACTACAAATCCTAAAAAGTGGCAAATTGCATTAATGTCAAATACAAAGAGTCATGATAAGAATCTGGACCTAAAAAGACTCAAATAGCCGTGTGATCTGAATGCCTCAATATCTACCTCTCTGTCTCCACCTTCTTCCACCTGTCCTACTTCCTAGCCAGGTGACTCTTGCCCTGACTTCTTTGTCACTTTTCTCCGCTGCTCAAAACTCTCAAAGATACCCCATTGTGCTCAATGATTAAAATTAAGTGTCTTTACCTAACAGACACAGCCATGTGTTCTCTGGTCCTAATCTCTTTCCTGATTTGTGGAGTGAAGCAACCAACATGTTGCTGAAAATATAGGAAACCAAGGTGGGTGAAGCCGTATGTCAAAGTATGAGCACAGTAGGAATTTGCAATATAACAGAACTTGTGCATTAATAAACTACTTCATATTTTTTCCCTCTATGGGGTTTTCAGAAAAGGAGCTCCCTTCTCATCGTTCTTTTTCACTTCACCACACCTGTAAGTGTTCTGCACTCTTCCAGGCAGTGACTGTCAACCTAGGATTACAGAAAGATATTTTACATGGGGAACTAGTGCTATTATAGATCTAGAAAGAATAAAAATCTTTCCTATGCTATGTGACTCGGAAAATATTTTCTCCCACTCTGTGGGTTGTCTTTTAATCCTTTTAACATTATTTGTTGCAATTAGTAATTTAAAATTTTACGGATGTTAATTTATCACCATTTTCTTTTATAGGTTGTTTTTTGTTATAGCTGAAAACTCATACAAAAGGTAAGGTGAGCATATTTTCTCTTATATTTTCTTCTAAAGGTTTTGTAGGTTAATATTGTACATTGAGGCATATAATCCATTTATAGCTAATTTTTTTTATACAATGTGAGGTGTATATCGATGTTTATTTCATTGCATATGCACATCTTCTTATTCCAACAACATGTGTTTAAAGGAGTATCTTTCTCCTTTGAGTATCTTTGAACCTTCCTCAAAATGAGTTGACCACATATTGTAGGTTTGTTGTCAGACATTCTATTCTGTCCCTTGATCTACATGTGGATCTTTTTGCCATTAACATGATATTTTAATTGTCATAGCTTTAAAGTCAGTTTGGAAATCTACTAGGGTAAGTCCTCCACCTTCTTTTTTTTTTTTAAAGATTTTGTTTATTTATTTGACAGAGAGAGAGATCACAAGTAGGCAGAGAGAGAGAGATGGGGAAGCAGGCTCCCTGCTGAGCAGAGAGCCTGATGCAGGGCTCCATCCCAGGACCCTGGGATCATGATCCAAGCCCAAGGCAGAGGCTTTAATCAGCTGAACCACCCAGCTGCCCCTCTTTTTCTTTTTTTTTTTTTCCATCAATTTTTTGGCTATACTATTCCCTGTTCCTTCCCATTATTTTAGAATCAGCTTTTGAATACATACACTCTTGCCAGGATTTTGTATAGAATTTTAGTGAAGTGGTACATTACAGTAGAGAATATTAGTATCTTAACAGCATTTAGTCTTCTAAACCATGGCCCCAGAATATCTTGACAGATTTCAGGTCTTATTTGCTTTCTGATTTCTATACTGATTTTGTTAATTTCAAATGCGATGTGTTTAATTTTTAGTGTTCTATTTCTAATGGAATTCCTTTTAATTTAAAATTCTAATTGTAAAGCATAAGTACATAGAGATATGTCTGGATTTTTTTTTTTTTTAAATATTGATCTTGTATCCTGCTACCTTGCTAAAATTACTTTTCGTATTAAGAAATTTTTGGTAGATTATTTAGATTTTATATGCAGAAAATTATGTTTTATTTAATTCTTTGCAATTTTTATGCCTTTTATTTCTTTATTTTTCTTTATTGTATAAGCTAGTAATGTGTTGACATGGGTACAACACGATGATACATTATTCAGAAGAAGAAGGAAGTTGTAGAGTGAGGTAAATTGTACCCTACCACCTATGCACGTTTTAAATATGGGGAAAATGATACTACTCTGTGTGTGTGTGTGTGTGTGTGTGTGTGTGTGTGTGTGTGTGTATTGGGTTAGGAAATTATTCAGGGTCCCAGAATAGTCACCGATGGATTTTTGGTATGCAAGGAATATTTTTAAATGAAAGGGAACTTTTACTATCTGAGGCCTTCCATGTAAACACCTCAGTAAGCCACAGTGAGCCACTGTCCCCTTCTCAAAGGGCCTCTGACCACTTCTCAACAGTATCCACAGATGACAAAAATGTCTTTGGCAGAAATGCTTTTCTAACTCACAGGCCTGAAATGCCCTGCAAGTACACGTAGGATGGCAATTACTCCCCTAAAATTGTTCTGGATGCAGTCCTTTCATCCTAAAATTGTTTAATTTGTTTGGTTTTTATCCAGAATTAAGTTAAGCCTTCCCATGTTTGATATCTGGCACTTGTACCGGCTTCCTACAAAGCAGGAAGGGATTCATAACTGACCCCGTGTCTTTAAAAAACCTAGTAAGAGCAGCGATGCAAGGGGTAGACTCTGTTCACTGTGGCAGGACACACTCACCCCGGCCTGCTGGGGGCCTCGAGGTGACACTCTCACGGAGAGGAAGGACAGCATCCGTCCATGACAGGAGGATGGATGCTCGTTCACTGGAGCAGGAAAAACACAGCCCACTTTTTTATTTATCTGTTATTAAGTGTCTCAGATGAACTACAGGTAACCAGAGTTCCTTTTATTCTTGGATGGTCAACTTTTGACCATTTCAAAAGCTATCACAGTTTCTTCAATGACCAAAACTGGCTCAAAAGTGAGAAAATCTCATTAGCGAACGCAATTCCAACTGTAGTTGTAGGCACAATTGAACAGAGATGGCTCGACTGCCAATTCTTCAGAAACGTGCATCAGAACATCACAGGGGAAAATCCACGCAACCGGACACGTGTAGCTCAGAAACATGGAGCACAATGGACAGAGGCAAAGGCCATCCCGCACCACCGTCCAGCCGCCCGAGGTGCCATTTTCAGAGTAAGCAGATTTACCAAAGATGTTCCAATTACAGAACTTGAACAAACCCAGGATTGGCCAACTTCCGATGTTTTCAAACTGGCCTTTGCCACAAACAAAGAAACAAGCAAATAATACCTCTTTCGTCCAACAATAAGTGAACAACAAAAAGAGATCACATTTATTTTTCTCCAGAATGAACAGATGAAACACTGTCTTCTCTTTGCTTCTGCTTCAGACTGTATAACAAACCTCATTTCTCCCTACCTGCCAATGAGGCTGCAACATTGTCTTTAAAGTATTTTTGTTTCCTTTTTCACATTTTATGACCCAAGGCAGGCTCCATACAACAGGCACATCCATAGCTGAGAAAAAAAGGAAAATGTTTCAAATACTAAATGCTCACCCCAGTCTCTCCTTGAGCTTGTCTCCTACCTTCTTCAAAGGAAGAGTCCATAGTGGTGGCTTTTGTGCAAAGGGTTAGGAGAAGGGAGAGATGTAGATAAAAGCATGCTCCGAGCAAGATTAGATCAGTCCATTGCATTGCTGTAAAAAGCACCCCAAGGTCATTTTGCAGATTAGCAGTCCGAGCTTGGGAAGGGCCCCATCCCAAACTTAGTGAGCATGGGACAGAGCGGCTGCTGGGCAGTGCTGAGAGCAGAATTATTCCTGAGAGAATCGGAGGTGGCTGAGTTGGGCTAGCAACGGGATTGCTGTGAAATAGCCCAAACGGCCCCACAAAGATTTGATTTCAGGGCTGTATTTCTAGACATAACTCAGCCATTGTGCAATGCAGTTATATTCGTGTTACAGTCTGACGCAGAGTCTGTTTTCCTTAAATACCATCAATGATGCTAGATGTGGGGCCCAACTCCTGGTGCTCCGCCAAACCTCAACACCATCCTACTAACAATTCGCTGGAGTAAAATCATAGTCCAGTTACATGACATGAAACTTTTTTTCTGCACAAAGATGATTTTCAAGGAGCAGCTAGAGTTTGATGAAACAAAATGACATGATTAGGTGGAGATCCGCTGAAACCATCTGGACGTGACTGTTAAAACCACATCTAAAATGTCATCTCCCTTGCTTTTGCTCGCCACACGCTTAGCTCAATGGAATGTGGTATGAACAGTCCTGTTGGTTTTTCACACGGCCACAGCTTGACTAGGTCACTCTTGCCTCTGCTTTGTCCCATGTTCTCCAAGCCCGTCCTCTTTACAGTTGCAGGTTCAGAGTCTCAAAACCTCCTAAGGATTGCTGTTGAAATGTTTTGGCAACTGGGTCCTGACAGAGAGAGCCATCTGTAAATTAAATTGCTTTAAAGCAAGATAGCTACATGTCTGTGGACCTCTCTTTAAGCCTTAAGTCTATTTTCTTGATACAAAGCAACATCAGACTTAGATCTTCATTCTCTATTGTGTTCAGAATAAGTAGCTGCAGAACTCTAACAAGTTTTATGAAAAATTTTCATAAGAAAATTAGACAAATAAGACACACTTTGACTATTGCATAAATTTTGTTTAGTAGTGGTCCACTTGAAGTTTATTTTCCCATTCAGATTGCCCTGGTTTCCTATAAGTACCATAAAAATTACCACAAATGTAGTGACTTATATCAACATAATCTTCTTATCATCCAGTTCCTTAAAGCAGAAATCCAGCATGGGTCTTTCTGGGCTATAATCAAGGTGTCAGCAGGGCTGTTGTGTTTTTTTTTGGTTTTTTTTTTGTTTTTTTTTTAGATTCAAGGGTATGATGCTTTTATTTATCTTTATTAGCAGGTGGAAGCCCCCTTTTATATTCAAAGCTGGCTGCAGAAAGACAAGTCCTCAAATTCCACTCCCCCCCCCCCCCCGCCTTTCTGCCTCCTTCATGCACATGAAAGACCTTTGTGATTATACTGGGCCCACCCAGAAAGCCCAGGATCATCTCTCTATCTCAAGGCCAGCAGATTAGCAGCCTTCATTCCACCAGCTGCCTTAGTTCCCTGTCACAGATTTTGGGAATTATGAAGTGAGTATCTTCAGGGATCATTACTTGATTTACCACACACTGACCTTCAACTTTCCTTGTAAAACCCAAAACTGGCAGCACATTATTTCCTGTCTAGCCCTCATGCCACTGTGAACAATTGCTTTCCATGCCTTCATTAGCTTATTACATACTTTGTGTATTTCTGAATAACTGTGACATATCATTGAGTAAGTTAAATGTCCTAATTCTTTTGTGACTGTTAGGGAACACATAGTTACAAACTGTAATTCATCCCATAATTTAATTATCTTGAGTAAGATTGTGACTTACATTCAGAAAAAAATTAATTAAGCAACACTAAGGCATTTAATAGTCATTAACATTTTCATGAATATTATAACTGAAGTTAACTAGAGTTTAAAATCCTGGTTGAGGGGTTCCTGGGTGGCTCAGTGGGTTAAGGCCTCTGCCTTCAGCTCAGGCCATGATCCCAGGGTCCTGGGATTGAGCAGGGAGCCTGCTTCCTTCTCTCTCTCTCTGCCTGCCTCTCTGCCTACTTGTGATCTCTGCCTGTCAAATAAATAAATAAAATCTTTAAAATCCTGGTTGATAGAACTGTTTCCCACCATTTTATGACTTTGAAATAGTTCCCCTTGTGTTTTGGCACTGTTCCGTGAGATAAGACAGAAAACTTGCAAATATGTAAAAAATTAGACCCAAAAAACTAAGAGAAAGATCTGTGAGACAGGAACGCTGGTCAAGGGGTCAAGTGAGACACAAAAATTGTAGCATGAATGGGGAATTAATTCCCAGTATAATTTCCTGCACTTTCAGGGCATCTGGGTGGTTCAGAGAATTAAGCATCGACTCTAGGTTTCAGCTCAGGTCATGACCCCACAGCTGTGGGAGTGAGCCCCTCATTGGACTCTGTGCTTGGTGCAGAGTCTGCCTCAGATGCTGTCTCCCTCTCTCTCTCTCAAATAAATAAGTAAAATCTTTAAAAAAAATTTCCTGCAGTTTCACTGGCTAAAAGAGCTAGTTAGCTCTGAGTTAGAGAACATACAAATATGCATAAAAGACTTTAGCAGTACATATGTTTATCAGAAATTTTTAAGAATGAAATGTATCTTTCAAAAGAGAATACTTGGCTTAAAAAAAAAAAAGGAATTTTATGTACTATATGTTCCCTATCCTGAAAGTATATCCATTGAAAATATAATGTTGCAAAATCTGATTGAGTAAAATACATTTTTTATCATAGCATTGGTAAATTAGGCATCGTGTTTGTCTTATTCTAAAGCACTAAGTTTGTTATTATGTGATAGACTCCTGCTGCTTTTCTTACCAACCTAGAAAATCCATCACGCACAGCCCATTTTTTAAGCAAGTCTAAATCTTTTCTTTGACATCACCAGCCGTGTTACTGCAATTGCAGTTCCCCTAAGCAAAACCACCAGGTCAGAAACACAGAACACAGAGCAGAAATAAACAGCCTTGTAACAAATGTTATACCCGCACGCTGAAGATGTTTCCCCAGAGTTAAGCACAGGCCAAGTCTATGTAGGCAGTCTGTAAAATTCAAAAACACAGGGGTGCCTGGGTGGCTCAGTGGGTTAAAGTCTCTGCCTTCGGATCAGGTCATGATCCCAGAGTCCTGGGATCGAGTTCCACATCGGGCTCTCTGCTCAGCAGAGACCCTGCTTCCTCCTCTGTCTCTCTCTCCCTGCCTCTCTGCCTGCTTGGTCTCTCTCTGTCAAATAAATAAATAAAATCTTTAAAAACAATTTTTAAACACAGATGCTCTTTACGGACAATTCTTGAATGAAAGTTAAAGGAGGCAGTTTGGTACCAGGTTTCAAACCCTCCTGCACGCCTTGTGAGGTTTGACATTGTGCTTGTGATCTTTGCTAGCACAAAGCTGACTTGTATTCATAACTCACACTTGTGTCCTTTGACGTCTCTATTCTCTTGTATGTTAATTTTCATCCGTCTAAATTTTATATAACCTCTCTCAAAAGACAAATGATAGGTCATGAATTTATCTTCAGGGTAAATCAAGTCAGAACCCAAGGGTTTTTGTTCTTACTGTTGTCATCTCAGCCAAGCTGATAGAGGAGTAATTCCTGCGGGTCTCCAGTCAGCAAACCAGGAGTGTGTGCAGCATGTTTTTCCTCCTAAGTGTGAAGAAAACATCTTTAACATTTGTAGAACCTGTCGTCCTCCCTAACCCCGCCCCTGCTGGCCCCAGGGGCATTCCTTCTCCCAAGAGGAATGAATCCAAAGACCAGGGAAAGACAGCAAGAATTCGGGGGGGGGGGGGGGGGAGGCGGTGAACTTGAAAATGGTGATGCATGAGAAACAGGTGAGCATCTTTGGAAACACTTGTGATGGAAAGACTGAAGTTATGGCAACCACAGTGAGGCCGACTTCTTACATTCACAGCAGAGAGTTGGTGTGAATATGTTCAGGGCTCAGTGGGTTTTTCTTCTTATTATTGTTCTTTGGCTTCGGAGACATAAGGCAGGATGCAAAGGTATAAAAAGGAAACAATACTCCTCTTCTTCGGGCCACTTATTCTATTTCTCCCCAAGAAGGTGGATGAAAATACACATGGCATGTCCGCACGTCTGGCTGAGAAAGAGGATGTGGAGTGCTCGTGCTCAGCCGCTGAAAACATGACCACATAATCTACAACACCCGGAAATTTACCTGAAAACCATTCACATTTTTAACAACTTTTTAATTAAAAGTGGGAAAGTAATAAATATTCACCATTTAGATTTATGCAGAAAAATATGCCAAAATTAGTCAACTAAAATAATCTCACAATGGTAGGGTTTTTTCTCTCTTTTTCTGCTTTCTACATAACATATGTTTATTAACTTTATTGGCACATAATTCACATGAAATAAACTCAGCAGATTTTAATTATAAACAGATTGATGTTTTTGACAAACATATATGTATATATATTAAGAAGAGATTATCTTTATTTAAATAAAATAGAAAAGACAAATATGTTTTCTTCATATTGTCGTATTTTTGCTTTCAAATGACCTGATGCCTTTAAAATCAATTAGCCGTATATATGTGGGTCTGTCTGGACATCCCTTCTCTTCTATTTCTTTACCCTTATGTCACTGTGCCACTGTTCTGACTATTACAGCTCTATAATAATAGATCCTAAGGGTTTACTAGGATGCCCCAGCACACTGGATGGTCTGGAAGAAGTGGATCAATATGACTCACATACACCCACTGAGGCTGACTCATAACGAGAGGGAAAAGTTGGACAGGCTGATTTTTAAAAAAAAAAGAAGAAGAAGAAGAAGAAACTCGTTTCACAAGGCAAGGCCTGCCTTCCCCCGATATCAGAACCACAGAAGGATGCCACAAGAAAATAAAATCACAGGTCACTACCCCTGATGAATGTAGTATGCACAAATTTTTAACATAACATCAGGACACTGAATTCAACAGTGCATTAAAAGGCCAGTGGATCTCAGGACAGAAGGGCAACAAGTTGCGTCCTTCCTGAGCACACAGAGCAAAGCAGGAGGGAGGGAAAAGTGGGGGAAAAGGAGGAAGGAAAGAAATATCATTATGGATTTAAAAAAAACTTATTTGAGCTCTATTAGTATAAATTTACCATTTGACAAATATTATCTTCTGTGCTGCCGTGGAACTCACATTATAGGAGGAAGAAAGAAAAACATAAGTAATGATACCCTTAGCTAATAGGAATTTCTGTTTTTGCAGTAATAAAATATTTGGGGTGAAAGAAAAGGCAAAAAAAAAACTTGCTATTTTAGGCTTCTACAGGTTATTTTCAAATAGGAAAAATTGTTGTAAAGTTTAGAAACCAATTATAAATTTAAAGCATAAAAACAGAAAAGAAAAAAAATCTGTGCTGAAGAATCTGTACCAGTGAGTGGAATCTGTAATAACCACAGAATAGAGCACAGTCTGGTTTTAATTAAGTTTAAATTAGCCTCACATGAAAATAAATTGGTTCTGAATCTACAAGATTAAAATGGTAACATAAATATCTAACAGAAATGCTGCTTTTAAAATCTTCTCAATCAAACCCAAAGACCTAGATGAAATAAAAAACACATATCACACATTATCAATTAATTTAAATTGCAGAGTTATTTATGTTCATTGGATTTGGGGGACATATTTAATAGGCAATTTAAAATAGTGAAGGCTATCAGTCAGGTGTATGTAATGAAAATTAATATTATCATCAAAAGAATTATTTGAAAGATGTGAGCTCTTTCCTGTCTTGGAAAGCTCAGTTCTGCTAAATCAATAGGAAAGTTTACATATTATTGTTAATTTAATACATTTAATAATTTATGTTAATAAAAAATTATCATTAATTGTAATAAAATCAACATTTTTTCTGTTTTCTTATTCTAACAAGATTTCTAACAAGCTTTGATTTAAGGAATCATACACACAATTCATAATTGTTTATTATGAATTATTAAAATAAACAATTTCATCATTGTTTATTTTTCTCATGAACAAAAATCAGAATTTAGGGACACCTGGGTGGTTCAGTCCTTAAGTGTCTGCCTTTAGTTCAGGTCATGATCCCGGAGTCCTGGGATCAAGACCACCCATTGGGCTCCCTGCTCAGCAGGAAGCCTGCTTCTCCCTCTGCCTCTCCCCCTGCTTGGTTTCCCTCTCTCGCTGTCTCTCTCTTTCTGTCAAATAAATAAATAAAATCTTTAAAAAAAATCAGAATTATCACTGACACACCCAGATACCCCCCAATACACGTCTGTAGAGTTTCCTAATGTAACATTATTAGTGACCTATTAATGTTCCTAGAAACGAAGATGGAGCTGGTGCCTTTATGAACCAATGAATGAATGAATGTAAAAGTCTTGACAGAGGTGAAGCCTCCCTCACGTTTCTGTTTCTCTCCCTTCTTATCTCACTACACACTTTTCTAGAAAATGCACATGTGCCAAGGTCCTCACAGGGCCAGGAAAACAAAATGTGAAAGAAAACTTAAATATGAAGAAGAGAAAGCCCACGGAGTCTGAACGCTGTGTGCATGGTGCAGTCACACTCCGACTGTGGTTCAGGTGACCCTCCCAGAGATGCCTGGTGGCCTTTCCCAAGGGAGCTCATAAGCACAGGAACCACCGCCTCACAGCTGCATGGTTGGGCTGGATGGGACCACTGCTGAGCCTCTCTGTCACCCCCAGGAGGCTGTTGTAAGGGCTGAATGATGAGTGTGTACAAAATCCCACCACAGCACCCGGCACCAGAAGAAACTGACCGTTGAGATGACATATATATATATATGTTTCCAACTTCAGTTCTGTTATTATGAAGTTTAAACAAATTAAGTAATCGGTGGTGTGGTGATCACACACATGTGAGCACTGAATTCTGGCCATAGCCATGGAGACAGATTCAATCTGCATCGACTTCGGGACTTCTTTTGGTCAGAAATACTCCTGGACATCTATTTTCAAGCCAAAGTTGCCTAAATAAATGAATTTTAACTGAGTCAAACTCCTTTCTCTGTCCCTTTTCAATTTCTCAGAATCTGTGTTCCCAGGAACTGTTCCTCTCCCAGACCCCAAACCCAGCTCCCACTGTGTCTTGTCAACCTTGCTCTGCTGGTCATCTCCTCTCTTACCTCTCCCTTCTTCACTGATACACCTGCTGCTTTCTTTGAGAATCCCCTACAGACAAAGTGAGCTTGACTGTCCTAGAAATTAAGAGCAAGTTATGCAGAGAGCCAAATGAGAAAAAGAAAAGTACCCTGTGAAAGAATGGGGTCGACCATGATGGGAGTCACTACAGCTTGAAGACCAAGGCCTCCCACATACTAACTGCCAGCTGTACACAGGCAGCATTCTCCAGAAATGGAACTCGTGCACACATGAGTTCGTTTGAATTCGTGATAATCTGGAATAGCTAATATTATTATTATCCCCGTTTTTTAAATTTGTAAGATTCAGGTGGGCTTATAGGATCTGCATGCTGGAATGTGGCACCATCAAGTTCACTATCTCTAAATGTTCCATTGAGATGATGCACACCAAGGCCTGAATCTGTTCAACTTTACTCAGACATGGTTCTGGAAAAATCAAGTTTTGAACAAAGGATGTGAGCCCTAATTAATGAGCTGGTAGGTGAAGTAAACATGTATTCGTAGGAGGGTTGTGGACACTCTCTAAAGCTAGACCAGAGTGTTGTTTGTCCAGGACTGTTAACAAAATGGAGAAGAAGGAAGAGGTACAAGCCTTATTTGGAAGATGCATTCTGTCATGAATGGTCCCGAGCATTTCAACACCACCGTGATGAACCATCCCATGGAAATAGCTCAGTTCTTTCTTGGACAAAACCAATACCTCATTGCAAACATGTCCAGTCGCTCACTTGGAAGCATAACCAGGGTATTCCTGAGACTGGGCTGCCAAGAACTGTCCTATGGCATACAGGTTTTCCAAAAAATCTATCAACTGTAATTCTCATTTGGTACTTCAAAATAGTTATTGTTGGCTGTTTCTGATGAATGAATTCTGAGACTCATTGAGTGGATCAAAACGCTTTGAGTTTAGGAGTAAGCATAACCCATAGTGAACACTGGAAAAGTCAGCAGGGAGGTGACAAAGGCAGCGTGTTCTTCCAGCCCAGTCCTTCCTGGTGAGACTGCTGTACACAGACAGAGCACACTGATCTGTGGACCTCTCCGAACACTGTCCCCCTCCCCCCACTTTTCCGCCCCATGTCCTGCATGCATTTCCTCTCACATGGCCATTAGACTCCTGAAATGATGTTTGAACTCATTAACCACCAGGGAAATGCAAATAATGCTAGGGAGAGATTGTTACCCAACCACAGAAAGGGTTAAACTCCCCCAAACAAATAATAACAAACAGGGGCGCCTGGGTGGCTCAGTGGGTTAAAGCCTCTGCCTTCAGCTCAGGTCATGACCTCAGGGTCCTGGGATCAAGTCCCACATCAGGCTCTCTGCTCAGCCGGGAGCCTACTTCTTCCTCTCTCTCTGCCTGCCTCTCTGCCTGCTTGTGATTTCTGTCTGTCAAATAAATAAATAAAATTTTTAGAAAAAAAAATAATAATAACAAACAAACAAACAAAGAACAAAGATAGGAAAACAATGCCCATTATTGGTAAGGCTGTGGAGTCATCATGAGAGTCACGCTGCTGGAGGACATGTAACTTGTAACAGTGACTTTGAAAACCAATTGATGTTATGTCTAAACTTGCAAATAACTGTACCCCATGAGCCAAAAAGTTCTCTCCTGTGTATAGAGCCAACAAAAGTGGATCCAGATGTATACAAGGAGCATGTCCAAAAATACTCAGAATGGAGTTATTCATAATAACCAAACCCGAGAACAGTGCAAATGTACATCAGCAGAAGAGTGGATACATTGTTACATGTTCATAGAATATTATGTAGCACTAAATTTGAAGGAATTAGTTTGCTGCAACAACAGGGAAGAATCTCTAGAACCTGGCAAAAGAGCCAGGTTCCCAAGTACATTCTGTATGATTTTATTTGTAAAGAGTACCAAAGGTGACAAAATTCCTCCTCTGTGCTGGGATTCAGAATATTGGTTATCTTGGTGAGAACAGGAGCATGGTTTTTGGTAGGGAGCATGAGGAGAGCTTCTGAGATGCAGGTCACGGTCCCTCTCCTGATCTGAGACTTGAGTCCCCAGAAACTTCACTCCGTGAGGAGACATTAGGCTATTTAACAGCTTCTCTCTGTGTGCTTCAAAAGGCATTTTTTCATAAAACAACTTTATTTTTTTTTAAGAAATACAGCAAAGAAGTAAATATGTTGTAGTGATTGGTATATATGTATCTATAGGACCAATTAGAAAGAATGATTTAATGTTAGCTGAACCCATATGTCTCCTCTAAGATGAAATTTTCACTGACAATATCGTAAAGCTTTAACAAGTGCTATTTTCCAAGCCCTTAGAAGGGAGCCCTAATGATGGAGAACTTCATTAGCTTGCTCAGAAATGTTCTCAAAAGTGGTACAAGACACAGTGTAGGAGGTACTTGCCAACAGGATGAGCGCAATTGTTTTCTGGAATACCCAAGTGGAAAGAAGCACGATTTGTACTATTAAGGAAAAAATAGGAAACTGTGACTCATGTCTCCTACACACCCAGAGGAAAAACTTGAAGGTCAATACTGACCTTTGGAAATGAATAGAACTTGTTTCAAGCTACTTTTCTAACAAGAAGAAAAAATATTTCTTTTAAAATCAAGACATTCCCTTAAATTTCACCTAAGCAAATCCTCCAAAGCCCCAGCTAACTTAATCTATAAAAAAATCACTGCTAAGTTGTACACGTGCACACACGCACACACACACACACCCCAAACATGTCAATCAGCTGTCTGTAGAAAGCTACTTATTGAATTTCAGTAAATAAACTAATCTCTCAGTTAATTCCCCTTTTTTCATTTAGAGAACAAAATTTTTAAGTTTAAGCCAAAATGTTGTTTTTCCTACATATTGACTCAATGGAGATAAAACTATAGACACTTGATCTCATCCTGTTCTGGGCTCTGTTAATAGAGCACTCTATGATTGCTAATTTTGTGTCTAATTTTAGATGGAGCCACAGACACCCAGATGCTCAGTTGAACATTATTCTCCGTATGCCTGTGAGGGTGCTTCTGGGTGAGATGAACATTTGCACCCGTAAAGTGAATAAAGCAGGAGGCCCACTCCTATCCCAGCCTCTGTGTGAATGGGCTCACCTGATCCCTTGAAGGCCTGAGTAGAGCCAAAGACTGAGTACGAGAGATTTCCCTCTCTCTGCCTCCCTGGCTCTGAGCGGGACATTGCTCTTCCCTTCACTCTGCTGGGCTCCAGCCTCCTGACCGCAGATGGTCAGCTCTCAGCCTCCATAACAACGTGAGCCAATTCTTTATAATATCCTCTGGGCTCTTTTTCTCTAGAGACACCCCCCTACACACACATACACACACACACACACACACACACACACACACACACACACACACATAGAGTTTTCTCACATTATTGTGTTTCTTTCTGACTATAGCTCCAAGTCCTCCTAATTCCACTCTTACTGAGATCTAACTGCTCTCTGCTCTAGAGCTGGAGCTGGAAATCCAGGCTACCTTTTCATTACACATTCAAATATCATGGGATCTTGGGCCCAGCCAGTGAGATCTGGGGCCCAAACTGCCATCCAGTCATGCTCCAGGGCTGTGGCGTGAGCAAAGGGCAGGAAGTGAGCTAGGTGTGATGTCCCAGGGAGGGGAGCGTTCTGGGAGACCCTTTAATTTCTTCTACTCACAACTCTCTAACTCCATCTTTGCTGTCATGGTGCCCAAGTCTGGCCCCAAAACACCAGAAGAGCTTTAAAACATACAATATCACTAAAATAGTTCTCCTGGAGCTCCAATAAAGAAGACAGAGATTAGGATACAAAGCACCTCAACCGACTTTATGCCAAACATCTAATTAAACAGAGAATTTGCCACACCTGTTTCTCACCCACCTCTTGTTAACACAATGGGGACACTTCTCCAGCCTTATTTCTTTTTCCTTTTAGCCAATCAGCTGCCACAGGAACACCCCCAAAATCCCTGCAGGATCCCACTCGGCGCTGATGGCTGAAGCAAGACCACCGCTGTAGTCTGATGCATTCCCTCTCTCTTGTTATCACCTCCAAAGTGTGTATCTCCTCAAATCTGAGGAAAAGAAGACACTGGTCTGAGAACAGGGATTCTGGAGAAGAAAACAGGAGTCCTCACAGATGCTGTAAGTGCAGCTGTTTTCCAGGTCAGTCTTAGGATCAACCCGTGAATTACTGTAACTCATAAACCACGAGAGCATTTCATGAGCAAAAGAGCTTAGGTTAGACTTTTCTCTCCATAGCAAGAGGGGGTATGACATAAGACCACAGATGCTGCCACTGATAGCCTTCTGGGCTATAAACAGCAAGATGGACAGAATTTCCTTGGATCCAAACAAAAAGCTTACAGAACAACTCCCAGTGAGCTCTTTTGTTCTGTTGAGCCCTAAAAACAGCGGGTGAGGTTATCTTCCCTGCCGGGAAATGATGGGCTAACCACAGATGGTCTTCCTATCAAGGTCATCACCAAGATCACTAACAAAGCATTCTTAATTACTCATTTTCCACCCCAGGGAAAATCGTTCTCTTGTGACTTTGAGACGGATTACACTCAATTCCCTTGACATCTGAGAGGGCTCAAATATTACCATTTCTCCCAACAGGGTGTAGTCTCAGCAGCACCCTTGCCCTTCCCCGCCTCTGCCATGGAGAGAGAACATGAAAAATGCTGGTAATGACCCAAAGTCCAATTCACTTTCAGATCTTCTCCAATGTATTTTTTAAGTTTTCAGACTATTATCCTATAGGCATGATGTCAGTGTCATAAACTGTGATTCTCTGTTCCTTTATGTGTCCCCAAGGCCTCTCAAATCAAAGCAGAACATCTAATCCCAAGCTTCAGGGCACTTAAGTGATTATAGGAGAATTGGAGAGAGGAAGAAGAGATTCAGAGCATCCCCAAAGAGCACGTTTCACGGGGAGAACCAGTGGCTATAGCCTCCCTCAGTGCTTGAGTGCTCCTGCAGATATTTCCTAGGGAACGTGGAAGTATTATTTCAAGGGGTTGATGCTTTGGTAAGAAGGAAGTTCTAAAGTTCGTGTTCCTCAGGATGCTTCTGGGTAGGAAATGCTATGATGTTGTATGGCAAATAGATGGTTAAAACTCAGGGTGTGATGTGCTACTATCATGCTCTGATTCTCCCTCCCATTAGAAGATAGGTCTTCTGTTCCATTCATCTAAGCTTCAAGCCCAACTGTCAGTGAACTCCCAGTACCAGCTGTCCTCACAAGGGTCAGGGCACAGCTGCCCTCGGTGCTCCTTCAGCCGCATCTCCCCATGTTCCGGAACAATGGCCAACTCCTGTTTTTCTTCAGTAAAACAATGTTTCCGAATGATTCCTTATGGGCAGCCTATCCAAACTGAATAGACTTCTATTACTGCATCATCTCTTATGACTCTTGTGAGGTTATCAATTCTGTATTTACTACATATATCCACATAATCCCCTTCCTTCCTCCCCTTCTCTTATTTTTTCACTTTATTCTTTAAATTTTTGTTTGCATACAATATTATATGAGTTTCAGGTGTACAATGTACTGACTGGATATTTACATACTCTAGGAAGTGGCCCCATAGCTGTCCTAGTTACTACCTGTCACCTGTCATACAAACTTGTCACTATATTATTGACTCTAAATCCTATGTCAAACTTTTCATCCCTGTGATGAATTGTGTCTCCAAATCCCCTTCACCTGCTCTGTCTTTTCAGAACAATGTTTTACGCTGATATCCTATGTATTGTAAAACTCCCCAGACATCTTATAGAGAACTCTGTATATTACGCAAATGATAAATATTGCTTATCAACATTATAATACCTCAGCGTTGCAGCATCACATTTCTATAATTTGATAAATATTTAAGTTTTTTAAACATGCCCCTTTTTATGTCAATCAAAATAAATATTCGTATTATCCGCTAAACGATTTCCAAAACAAGCTGGAGTTTTAGGTGGAGGAAGGCACAATTCCAGAAACATTCCCATCAGTCACTGGAAGAATTCAGTGGGAAAGTAATTCAGATTCATCTCATTCTGCAGCTGCTGCTAGCTACATTTCTACATGAAAATATGTTGTGATCCTTGTTCTTTCCTGAAAGAACAGCATGAACGGCCCTTAACACTTTCCTTTATGTGAGGACCAGGAGTGAACTATGAGCCGGTCCGTCAAAGAAGGTTTGGGGCTGTGGCCTTAGGACTCATTTCAAAGGCATAAGCTGAGATTGTAGGTACACACGATTCACCACATTCCTGCATTGGGCTCCATTCTGTGTGGCTCAGTGGTCTGGAGGGGTCTTGAGTGGACACTAGCCCTCCCTGGAGAAGCTCATGCACTAGGTAGCAGCTCACAGAGTCACAGGTGTCAGCTCCCGATTTCCTGATCAGACATACCCATCACCCATCACCCTGGATGATGAGCAGTCTCCCCTGCCTCCTGGCTCCATCCCCAGGTAAGTCCTTGGTAAAATGTCCGCCCTTGCAGAGCTTACCAAAACCCTGATCTTTTTCACTGGAGTTGACTAATGTGGCCTTAGCTCTGGAATTCCAAAAGCACTTGCCCTCAGACGCCGATTGTGGCACATGCCCATGGCTGCTGGGCTCTCTGCCTGCACGCTGTCTGACCTCCCTTGGTGGCCCTTCCAAGGAGCCACAGGTCTCCTCCAGGGCCTGTGACCCATCAGGTCTCGACTACTCTCTCCCTTGTGGTTTTGCTGAACTGTGGCTTTCCATCCCACACCCCACTCAGAGCTCTACTTAATAAATGTTAACTTAACAAAATCACAACGCTGAAAAATATGACTTGAATGGCTTTGACAAAACTTGGGCTAAATAATTTCCTAAAACATAAATTGTCTTTATTAATGTTGTATTTTAAACAAAGAGTCAAGATAGGCAATAAAGACTTTCACAAGGGGGGAAAAAAAGTGCTGCTTTTCCATTGAGTGATCCTGAACTGTGGGCACAAGGAGCTCTTGAGAGAGTCTGACATAAATAGAGTGTGTCCATGGGTGTGCGCTCTGGAGAAGGTGATTTGGAAGGACGACCCAAATCCACATGCCTTACGATACAGGTGCTTCATTGCCAGGATTGCCCTGCAAAACGATGTTGAAAAAAATGCACGAGAGTGCCCAGTGTAGTGGATTTTAAGAGTATAACTCTAGAAAAGAATGCTAGGCAGAAAATGGCAGGTTTGAACAAAATATTGCTTATCACTCCACACCATACAGCTTTGTACAACTGGCATACGTTGTTTTAACCTAAAAAATGATGACAATGTTATGAGTTGTTCTGTTCTCCTACATTATACTTTAATGTGATCTGTGTACATTACTAAAATGTAAATATAAATTATGGGGTGGCCGTATGGTAAGAAAAACATAGACGTTGTATGGAGAAACACTGAAACCATTCTCCTCCCTAACTTCTGCCCTAAATTCCACAGACTTGGGAATCATGGCCAAACTAGAGCAATGTTTGTTAAAACTTGTTTAGTTTACTGTAAAGTGTTGTTTACAAAAAAAAAAAAAAAAAACCACAAGTGGTTGTTCTATTTTACTGAGAATTCACTCGTTATCATATAGTTTTTGCAACAGAGTCAAACATTCTGCCTTTGAGCTTGGGGTTAATCCCAGGTGTTCTGTTTTCCAAGGCTTAAACACAATGAAGACACAGGTGAACTCTTTTTTTTTTTTAAGTTTTTATTTATTAATTTGACAGAGAGAAATCACAAGTAGACGGAGAGGCAGCCAGAGAGAGAGGGGGGGAAGCAGGCTCCCTGCTGAGCAGAGAGCCCGATGCGGGACTCGATCCCAGGACCCTGAGATCACGACCCGAGCCGAAGGCAGCAGCTTAACCCACTGAGCCACCTAGGCGCCAAGAACTCTTGTGGTGACTTGAGAGTTTAAATCCTGGTCCAACGGACTTTCAGGGAATCATGACAACTCTTTATGGGGAGACAAAGTTTTCTTAGTTCCTAAAACATTAGAAATTTCTGATAAGGAACAATCAAAAATAACCGTTTTGGTTTTGGGGTTTTGTTTTTCCCATCACCAGGAAATGGCGCAGGGAGCGGCGGTGGCATCTCCAATACCACAGGACCCTGGGCTAAGGGGGAGGGACGGCCCCGCCAGCTCCAGGGACTGGGCGCACAGGAGTTTTACCAGAAAAGGATCCCCCCAAGCTGGATGGTGCGTGCACATGCGCGTGATGCTGGTGCCAGAAGCTTCCTCTGACCGTATTCAAAATTCACCTTTTCAGCCCAAGCAGCCCTGGCGATGGCGGGCCTTCTCCTCTGTCTCATCACAGAAAACCCTGCTCCTTCCAGAAGTGGCTGCAGCCTTCACAGCAGCTCAGAGATGGGCTGGCCCCATGGGGACTTTGAAACAGTCTTGACAACGAGGAATAATCCATTCACACCCCACAGTGCTTTTTCTTCCTTTAAACAAAACAAGGATCGTGTCGTGCTCGCTTCGGCAGCACATATACTAAAACAAGGATCGTGTCATAACTGCACTCGTGAAAATGAAGGTTTTCAAGAAAATTTCCACAGAAGAGATTTGTCAACATGCCGTGAGTGGTGCCATTGCAACTTGCTCTGCTGATACAGAAATGGTTTTATATTATGCCTCTTTAAAAACATACCGATTGAATTGGTATATAATAAGTGACATAAATTATGGGTTTTAATTTCCAGATAGGGCTAGAAATAGGTCAAATGTGAGTAAAATAAATAACAAAGAGACATTACATTTCAGGTTAAAATTATTGATACAAAACAGACCCCAGTTCTTCATGAACTGCTCTTGTGTTCTCTCTGATCCTTGTGTACTTGCCTTCCCGCTCGGAAAACAGTAGGGGCATGGCCTTCCTGTGCTCAGAACGCACATCTGCCCAGGAGAAGTCCCATAAGTGAAGAACACGGGATACAGGGACACACAATGAAAGTGGGGCTTGCTAGTCACAAACGTCTTACATGTTTTGTAATCCCACCAGTGAGAAGACAGGATGCACCTGTGGACATAGGCTTGCCAACACTCCAGATATGGTCGAAATGTCCTGAACATTTAAGTTCAGTCACTGGGCACACAAGTATTGCAATTTTTAAAAAAATCAAGCTAATATTGATAAAATGAAAACTACAACACCACGAAGATACAAAAGCTCTTCATAGATGAGAAAACCTTGGAAGACATTGCACAATGCCTTTTGTGACCAATATGCATGGGATTCCCCATAGAGGTGCCCTAGGAAAGTAACGGATATAAGTTATTTTGAGATAAGCAGTTTTCAGGGTCAATAATAGTATCTGCAAAGGCAGACCTCTATTTTGATAACCAAAACCAGGATGCAAAAGGGAAGCCTCTCGTGAGGTGAGGTGAGGCCGGCCCACAGCAGGACAGCCTGGAGGGGAGTTGCTCTTCAGGGCACAGCCTTTTGGAAACTGAAGCCTGTTTCTTAAAAACTGGCCAGTGCTTAGGGCAGTCAGTCCTTATGGAGAGTCCGAGGACAGCACCTGCTGGAGTCCATCCTACTGGAACCCAGTAGGAGCTCGTACTTGCTGGGCTTTGCTGGGCTAAAGACTGCCCCACTGTCAAGGACACCATTCCCTTCTCCAGTCTTACCAGGGATGCTGCCAGCTGCTGTGTGCTGCACCTGGGTGGAGCTGCTGTACTGGAGCCTATTAGGGGTCATTTCACTGGTAATCCAGGCTCCAAGTCAGGCTGGGGGATCCAGGCAGCCAGCCTTGTTCACTGATTTAGTCTCAGCAAATAAACATATTGTTAGGCTTCAAAATAAACCTGATATGTTTAGGAATTTGCATCAAAGTATTTTCCTCAAAATGGACCAAAGACCTAAATGTGGGATGCCTGGGTGGCTCAGTAGGTTAAGAGTGTGCTTTCAGCTCAGGTCATGATCCTGGGGTCCTGGGATCAGAGTGCTACATTGGGCTCTCAGCTCAGTGGGGAGGCTGGTTCTCTTTCTTCCTCTACCTGCTGCTCCCCCTGCTTGTGTTCTCTATCTGTCAAATAAATAAATAAATAAATAAATAAAATCTTTTAAAAAAAGACCTCAGTTTAAGACTTGAAACCATTAACCTCCCGAAAAAAAAAAAAATAGACGATAATCTCTTTAGCATCAACTTTAGTTAACAGTTTTCTAGACACGTGTCTTCAGGCAAAGGGAATGAAAGCAGACATAAACGACTGGGATTACATCAAAATAAAGGACTTCTGTACAGTGAAGGAAGCCATCAACAAAGAGAAAAGGCAACCAACTAAATGGGAAAAGGTACCCATAAATGACATATTTAATAAGAGGATAATACCCAAAATATATAAAGAATGTACACAACACCAAAGAAACAGATAATCTGATTAAAATGGCAAAGGAGCTGAACAGACTTTTTTTTTTTTTTTAAGAAGACATGTGGTTGCTCAAGAGACACACGAAAGATGTTCAACATCACTTCCCATTTGGGAAATACAAATCGAAACCCCAATGAGACCATCACCTCATCACCACCATCACCTCACACCCGTCAGAATGACTAAACTCAAAAACACAAGAAACGACAAGTGTTGTCAACGATGTGGAGAAATGGGAACTGTTGGTGGGAATGCAAATTGGTGCAGCCACTCAGGAAAACAGTGTGGAGGTTCCTTAAAAAGTTAAATAGAAATACTATAGGATCCAATAATTCTCTTAATGGGTATTTATCCAAAGACAATGAAAACACTAATCCAAAAAGATATGCATACCCTCATGTTCATTGCAGCATTATTTACAATAGCCAAGATATGGAAGCAGCCCCAGTGCCCATCAATAGATGAATGGGTAAGGAAGGTATAATATATTAAATATGTATATAATGGAATACTACTCAGCCATAAAAAAGGGTGATATCTTGCCATTTGTAACAACATGGGTGGACGTAGAGGGTATTATGCTAAGGGAGGTAAGTCAGACAAACAAGGACAAATGCCATATGAGTTCACTTACAGATGGAATTAAAAAATAAATAAATAAACAGACAAAAACTAGAAGTGGACCCATAAATGCAGAGAACAAACTGATGGTTGCCAGAGGGGAGAGGGGTGGGGGAATGGGCAATATGGGCGAGGGGCGTGGGAGTTACAGGCTTCCACTTATGGGATGACTAAGTCACAGGGATGAAAGGAACAGCATAGGGAATATAGTCAATGGCATTATACCAGGGTTGTATGGTGACAGACAGTAGCTATATTCGTAAACACAACATAAGGCATACACTTATAGAATAACCATGTCATATGCCTGAAACTAATGGTACCCTGGGTGTCAACTCTTCTTCAATGAAAAATACATAAAGGGGGCACCTGTGGCCCAGTAGGTTAAGCCCCTGCCTCCCACTCAGGTCATGATCCCAGAGTCCTGGGATTGAGCCCCACATTGGGCTCTCTGCTCAGCAAGGAGCCTGCTTTCCTCTGTCTCTGCCTCCCGCTCTGCCTACTTGTGATCTCTTTCTGTCAAATAAATAAAATCTTAAAAAAAAAAAACCCATAAAGCACAATGTTAAAAAATATTTCCCTGCTATAATAACTCTTTACATTTATTGATGTTCTTTGTTTTTCTTTCCTTTATAACTAACTCCAGGGGTGACTGGCTTAGGTTCACTTTCAGAACAAAGCCCAGGATTTGTCATGTGTAACATAACTAGTTTACTCTCTTAATTAGTTGAAGTGTGTGAAACTTCTCTTTATCACCAGTGTAAACATGTTCAATGTGCACGTCCCACATATATTTCATATAACAATAATGAACTATGATGTCTCACACTCTAGGACAATCTGTGAGATTATTTGAACTGATAATTCAGTGATGTTGACACTGAGAAACTCCTTGCCTGGAAATCCACACAAGACACTGGCAACAGCTGATTTATGGTGGTCAGAAACTCACCATGACCCAGGCGGTGTGGAATACAGGTAAACAATACTTGGAAATGCAATTTGATGAAGGCTATTAGTTGTCCTGCAAGGTCCAAGCTCTAATAAGGCAATGGAACTCCATTCTTAGGACCTTGATTAATGAACATCTGTGATCAAACAGCTCATGGCAAGATGTATTGCCCATGACCTGCTGGCCAAGGGCAGCAGAACCAGTTGGTTTCAGTTTGTTGTGGAAAACCCTGCCTCCAATTTACATTGGAGCAAAGAGTGTTTCATAAAAGAAAGATATTCTTTATTCATGATCCCTGACAACCTTCCATTGCAATAAAAATTACACTCTTTCTATATCAGCAGTGCTTTTAAAATTAGGAACCATCTTCTTTCTTTTTTTTCCCCCCTAATTTGCTGCCTACATCCGATTTTCTAGCAACCAAAGGTTTTGGAAGATGGGGAGTGTAATGCCTGCAGAGATCTGCCCCACACTTCCCAGCCCCACACTGCCCAGGCATGGTTTCCTACCCTTAGCACTACTGTCAGCTTGGACTGACAAGTTCTTTAGGTTGGGGGCTGTCCCGTGAAGGGGAGGGTATTAGCAGCATCCTTAGTCTTTGCCCATTAGAAGCCAGTAGCTTTCTCACACCTACTGTGAGAACCAAAAATGTTTGCAGCCTTTCCCCAATGCCCCTGGTCTGGGGCTGGTCCTCCTCCAACTGAGGAAAACTCTGAGGGCCTCCTTCTGCCCCCAGCCCCAGAGCTCCTTGGATGACAGGGGAGATCTTTGCTGTGAAGAGCTCACCATTCAGGGTCTCGCTCCTGCCAGTCAGATCTGCCTCCTTCAGTCCGGTACAGGTGTCGATGGCGAGAGCTCACGCTGACTGCTGATACCCATCTCAGCGTCCGCTTCCCACCGAACGAGCTGTGTAACAGATACAGGATTTCCTCAGTTCACAGAGACACATTTTTACCACACTTTATCATCAGTGAAATCAGAAATCAGATTGTCCTCAAATCGATGGCATGCTATATGTTAATTGGCAGCATGTTTTCTTTATTATGGTAAATAAAATAAGCCTTAAAATGAATCCTGTTTTAGTTGATTAAATATAATAGATAAAATTACAATTTGGCCTGAGAAAACAATGCACTAGCCTCAGATTATGCAATGCTTTAATCAAAATGCTGGCTGGGGAGCAAGGGTAAAATTAGATATCTGTGCTAGCTAACTTTTTACTAGTAATATTTTAGTATCGCAATGATCTATTATTTTATATAGTATATTTAAAATTATTAATCATGAGAGATGATTATGCATGTGGCCATTCACCCAGACACTATGCATGTGTCCAGGTGTATATATCTAATATATGTTTGAATAGATTATAAAGTGATAGATACAAACAAAGCCGCCATATTTTTTAACTCTATTTTCTCATTAAGTTAGTTCTTAAAAATATACATGTGAGAGCCAATGTCCTCTGTTCCACATTCTATTTTTAGCCTCTAGGTCATGACCTGTCTGCACCCCTAACCTACTTCATGGTTTCTCTTGTCCCGAGTCAGACTGTACAGAACTGCAGTTCAAGGCGCATGTCCTGAATACTACCTCTCTCCTCCTTTAGAAACCTTGGCTTCCTTGAAAGCAGTTCAATGTAATTGCCGTCTGCTGGTACGTAATTGTCTGTGATCTGGCATTGGGCTACAGATTCTTTTTTCCTCTTCCAAATCAGTAAATATAATGTGGCTTTTTTCAGCTTTCAAAATTGTGTCTAATTAAAATGGATCTGAATTATTTATGCATTAATGCTCCATTTACTTTTTCAAGATGTTTAAAAAATTTTGAGCTATAGTGAAATTTTCAACATTAAATTCTTCAAAGACTTTCAGTGGAGCCATATCTGTAGATTTAGAAAAGTAGCCATCATTCTCAGGAAAGACAAATTTTTAAAAAGAGTGTTACATAAAACATGGGCTACTTGATAGAGCATCAGTATTAAATAGTCATGGAAATAGATTTCCAATGTGAGGCTGACACCACAGTTGATTGAGAACAAGCTATAAAGTCAAATACTCAAAGTCAAACCATAATTTCAATAATTATATCTTGATAATCACGTGATGGCCTCACCGTGCCCTTGTGCATAAAGTAACAGCCCTTTTATAATGTCATTCGTGGCTTAACTTGGACATTGTAAGGCAAGTGATGGGGCAGCCTTAAATTCTCAGGCAGCCCAGGTCTGTCTGGGTCAGGTCTGAAGCTTCACCTTCCAAAACCCACGACACCTAGAGACCCGAGATCTGTGAGATTTTCGCTCACAAGGCATACGGTGGACTCTGGACCTAGTATCTCAGTTTCTAGCTCAAATAATGACCCAATCAAATGCAATTTAATTACTTTTAGGTCACCATCAATCCTTACACATCTCATGATCTGATCAGTTGATTATAAAAAGACAGAATGCTTCATCACCTCTTTTTTCGGTCAGCAATCAAGACACCGTAATTCTTGCCAGGAGCATATTGATGGCAGCTCTGATGCCCCGCTGACCTTCGTAAAATGCCATCCCATCTGCTCTCAGGTCACATCTCACTGCTAGCAACAGCAGCACCAGCTACTTTCGAAACTGTTGTGACTGGTGCTGCCGGTGGCCCGAGTTAGCTCTGTGATAATGCTAGTTTAATTGAACTGGAGAATGAAATTAGCCCAACTTCCTAAAAAGTTGTTCCAGATACGATGACAAAGGGAAATCGGAAGTGAGCAAGAAAATGGCATTTAAAGAGCAAGCAGACTTTCCTAAAATAAAATAGGTTGACTTAATGAGACCATCTTGAAAAAGTGAGTAAAGCAGTCTTGGCTTTTATTACATTTCAATACATGTCTGTTTCCCTGAAAAACCAAAACAAAAGCAAAAACTAATCACTATGCTTTTTTTTATAAATTGTCAAATTCTGTGTTTTCACGAGTTCCACTTACTTTATAAAGGAAAAAAAAGTCTAAGATTTTTTTTTCTGGTGGTTAAGAATTCAAGTTGAACAAGTGCATACATTTTTCTTTTCTTGCCTTTTTACAAAAGAGCAAAGGGCGTCAGAAACACACGGCGGGGCGTGGAGTACTTCACGGAAGGGTTTCTGTTACAAAATGCACATGCGCTCACCGAGAAGAAAACAGCAGTGTTTCTTGATGCAACTGACACAGAGGATACGTGTTTATATTAGGAGTCAGAGATAAATTATCTGATATTTGTTAGTTTAGTTGTTTTGCTTGTGGGGTCTTTCTTAACCAGGTACTATAATAACAAGAGGCTTGAAGGAGGGCTAACCGGCACATAATATGGCAATGCAGAATCTGGCTCCCACTGTGAATCCACTTCAAGCAGCCGCTCTGGCAACCTCTGTAGCTGTAAACCTGGGGTGTGTAGGCAGGACCGAGCAGACTGATACAAAAATTATTGTTATATTGGTCTCAGCGTTTCTCTTTTCCTTCACTTTCCCAATTACTGTTATTGTTCTTCTATGCGACTTATGCCAAGAAACCGTGCACCTGTATTTAGAGCCTTCCACATTACAGTGGGCCTTAGATCATGATTTATAAGCTTTGTCAGAAATAGGATCTTGAATTTCAAGGGCACTCTCCTTGCAAACTACTTCAGGCTTTTGAAGCCTTCCGAAGAGATTCTTAATCCAAATACACTTAGATTATGATGATACAATAAAAGATTAATATTTTGGAAGTGTTAAGAGTGCTGAGGTTTTATTTTTGTTTTGTTTTGTCTTGTTTTTTAATTCACTAAAAGCAAACAGGATAGCACTTTTTTTGAACACATTAGAAGAAAAGACTTGATTGTCCCAAGTCATAATGCAACAGAAAGGTTTTCTGGAAAAGCAAGAAATGTCTGATTAAAATTTGTGAGTGTGGGGTTTTTCACAGCAAGTGCACAAGAACAGAAGCTTCCCTTGCATCTGGAGACCAGGCTGTCTCTCCAGGGCTCCTTCTCCTGAGGTGCTTTCACGTAAAGGCCACCGCCTACCAGGCGGGGGTTCTCTTCCCCAGTGGGAAGTGATGTCGGCTGCCATCTACGAAAGGGAAAAGTGAGGTGATGTTATGTCTTTCTCCTGACCAACACTTTTTTATGGCTGTTGTTAAGGCTGAATCCACATAAGTTTTGGCACCAGATGTATTCACGTGTTTGCATTAGATCAATCCGTCTCTTTAATAAATGCCGGTGGGAAAACCAGACAGGCACCTGCCAAACGAGGAGAAGATGGATTAGATGGATGGTGAGGTAAGGCACGTGCTGGTTATCCTGGCGGTGAAGATACTCCCACTGTGCACTTGCGTCCCTCATCACCACACTGTACCCTCAGTACACTACGGTTTTACTTGTCACTGGTCCTCAGTAAAGCCGGAAGACGAAATTGAATCCTCAGCACTGCCAGATGCAGGCTGGCTGAGGAAAATGAAGTAAATATCCCTCGTACTTGGGCGGTATGAAGTAAATGCCAAAGTGACTCAGACATTTGGAGAAGCCCTTTTGCTCTCTTTTTAAAGGGAATACATTCAACCACCATGTTTTAAATGGATTTAACATTTTATGAGAAAGGATGATTTTTAAATATCAGTTAAAAGATTTGTTTCTGACTCAAAGTCATAAGGAAATGCTCTACTTTAGAATGATTGGTAGAGAAACTGGTGTCTCAGAGATTCCGCTTAGAAAGATTCCAGAAGTCAGGGTCATGGGGAACGTGCAATGAATCAGTCACTCATTGAATTGCCTCTGAGTGTTAGATGCTGATTCCAGAATTGAGGTACTGTTATTCCCGTTTTATAAACGAGGTTGGGGGAGTGTGTTCTCAAGGTCACAGTTAACTTTCCTCCTTCCTTGGCAGAACAATGTATGCCTAGTGACTGAAATTACAGAAAGGAGCACAGGCACGCTGTCCTGCAGGGCCTTCAGCTAGATGGATAGATGTGCCAAAGTAAATGGAAAAATCCATCTCGAATTTATATATAATCAGAAAGGATTACTAAAGCTGGTGCTGCTGATGGAGATAAGTGTAGGGAGAACTTTGCCCCACTCTCACTCAATATTTCAGATGGCACAGTCAGCCCTTCTCTACCGAACACCCTTCTAAGCCACAGAGACAATCATCATGTTTGCCTTCGGCACTGTCTACCAGGATTCTGACTGCCTTCGCGGATCCTTCTGAGGAGATGAGGAAACTGAAGAGAGTAAAATCAGTCTGATCTGAAGTGTGTATTCCAGAACATGTGAGTGCTTTTTCGGGATTTCGAGGGATTCCCAGAACTGTAGGGAAGCAACACAACAGGAAGCCCCTCCTGCCTCATCTACAAACGGATTCTAAATCCCTCTCTGATTCCACCATTTGGGACTACTTTGTTTGGCTTAATGAAAATTGTAAAGCAGATAAAGGAAAAATACCAGTCCACAGTGGCCAGGCACCTCCCACCTAAGGTGGGAGGGCTCATCCCTGGAATCGGGCCAAGTCAGACCCAGCTGTGGGTGTGGAGCCCCGTGAGGCAGGCAGCCTTCTTGGTCCACTAAACAGACGGCCGAGCCTAGCAGATGCCCCGTCGCCTTCACAAGGCAATCTAGCTGTACCCACCGAGTCAAGTTCCCTCAGCGGGGACTGTGCAGTACGTGTACTCCTGTGTCACCAGACCATTATGGCTCCCTAAAAACTATATTTTATTTCCAAGAAATATCCTTTTTTCTTTCTTTTCTGTCTCTTTTCTTATTTTTAAAAATATTTTTCTCTCATCTTGTTTTAGTCACTAACCACATCAGTCTTATTTACTCCCTAGATATTTTCAGAAATCCATATTTTGGTGCCAAGTATTCTATTTTTGTTCTATTTTCAGCTCTTCTGTGTTTTTATATCCTCCTCTTGTCTGCTTTTATTCCAGTTATTTATTTTATTTTCTGATTTCTTCAGTGGAATTTCTGCTTTGGCATTTTAATAAGTTTTGTTATGGAGGTATATGATGAATTTTTTATAAATTCTCTATGGACACACAGAGGATGCATGTCCTCTGTTGAAGGTACTACCTAGTGTATCTTCATGAAATGGGACTTTTTGATTAAATGATTTGTGTCCTCAACATGAATGCTCATTTTCCTCCAATTTAATTAGTGAATTTCTGAAAAGTGTGTGTTATATTTATATGTCACATAAGTGTTGTATGTTATTATTACCATTATTGCTATGATTATGTTCTATATTACATAATATATATTGTGAAAGTTATAATTACAACATGACATAGTTGCTTTCTTTCCCTCAAGACCTATTTGCACACCAGGAAGTACTCGTACTCCAAGTCTGCTCCATTGTTTAGTTCATAATGTTTTGACACATTTTCTTTGTTGGCTATGACTTTTGTTCTTCTGGGTCTCAGTTCTTCAGACCAACTTCTTTCAGCAAATATTAATATTGTATCCTGTAATCTTTATCTCTGTCCATTTAATTTCAATGTTACTTTGTCCATCCATGTGATTCTTATGAAGAGTATCTTGCCGAATTGTGCTTTGTGTTTCTAAACCTGATTGGACTGTTACACTTTCAGTAAGGGAATTCAGGATCTGGTGGCCCTGCCAGCCACCACCTGCCGAGAGATCTCCTGTCTGATTACTTCCATGCCTTGGGAGTATCTGAGATCACTGGGCATCAGCTTCCTCCGTGGCTGCCTGTCCAAAGCTCAGCTTGAGCCTCAGGAAGAGGTGGGGCCAGAGCTCTGTCCCCTCATGAGCTCCGTGGACATGCCCAGCACATGGTCTGCAGGGCTTTGCCACTCAGACAGAACGTCAGGGCTTAGGACAGATGCTCAGGATGCATCTGAATATATGGGACTGTAGAGGTCGCAGTAGCAACAATGGGATGTGGAATCTTGGAAGCTTAGTGGCAGAGAAGATTCTAGAAGGTAATGGTCAGTGCTATTAAATGCTGCCTGGATGTCATAAAATGACGGAAAACTATGCTTGGATTAAGCTTCAGGGAGGCCTTTCATCATCTCGGGCAGAGCAGGTTCTGTGAAAAGGGAAGAGAGAGAAGATGGAAGTTATCTGAAGCACAGAGGGCAGGGGAGAACAGGAGACGGACACCCTTTTAGCCCCAGTATCTCACCCGATTTGATCTCCCGTGGCATGAAGTCGGCCATCTTCAGCACAGTTCCTGCCCTTTCCCACCATAACCATCATGGAAGTGGACACCAGGAGGCTCCATGGGGCACACTTACCTCTCCTCACCCTGACTCCTTAGAACCACCCCCACCTCGGGACGTCCATTTCAGGTCCCAGCCCACACTGTTATTGGGATCACAGGGAACCAACCTAGTCAATAGTAAGGGAAGAAGGCTTTGTTTTACTTTATGCTTTATGTTTTTCAGTGCTTCCCATCAGAGAAGGGGAGAATGTAGTACTTAATTCACCAGGGAAATCTCATAATTTACTATTTCTTTAAAAAACCCTAATTTTAAACATGTTTAATTATTTACTTCATGTATATTTAGTGTTTTTTGGGGTTTTTTTTGTTTTTTTTTTTTTTTTTTTTTACTTTTTTAAATCACCTCCTCACCAGAGAATGAGATCTCTGACCTCAGGAAATTTCCTTTAAGTAATTCCTAGCAGTGGTTACTGGTGAGCAGCTAATGTCCTCAGAAGCTTGCAGTGTCATGGGGTAAATGTGCTTATCAATTCCCACCCCAGGGGTCCTCATCCAGATGAGGTCTGCTTCCCATCCCACTTCACTATGAAGTCTTGATTTCCATTTGTCTCAAGATCAGAGCTCTGTGCCAAACACTCCAGAGACTCAAGTCTAATTACTTAAAAAAAAATCACTTTGAGAAATGAAATGGGATTCTAAGAATCATTGTATGAAAAAATTAGTATTCATAAAAGTACAGAGATTAGTATGATGTACTTTTTACCCAGAAGGAAAGGAATGTGATTTTATAATATTTGCTTCCATTTTTTAAATTATAGACATAAAATGGTCTGATAAAGTTGAAATCCTCCTTATACCCCTCTATTTGGGAGATGAGAATATGGTATATAATCCCCACGTTTGTAGTCTCACACATTTCTATACGTATATACACATCCATCTACAGTATTGGTTTGTAATTCAGTCACAGGTTTCAAATGAACTCATACTGGGTGTGATGTCATGCAGCAGACTTTCTCCCCCAACGTTATCTTTCCAAGATCCACCAGTGCTGATAAATGCAGATCTGTAATAGCCATTTGAGAATCATGTACTGTCTTATCACACGAATGGACCAGATGCTCTTTGTCTGTCCCCTTCTTCTCTCCAGAAGTCTTAGCCTTAGCCGGGAAGGCACTCTGTGGGGCTTCTTTCCCATCACCGTTGTCAGAGAGCTGGCCTGTCTCTGCCATCTGGCCAGGCAGGTGTCTCTGCTTTATGGTGAGTACGATAATCCGATAAAGCACTTGGTTTGTTATGTTTTTGTTTAAAATACAGACTTTAGGTACGAGGCCTGTCTCAGTTGTGACACTCTTCCATCTGTTTCCTTATGTGCTTGGTCCTTCCCGTCCGACAAGCAGCGCTCCTGGCTGGGACACAGTTCTTGCTGGCTGGACTTTATGGTACTGCTTCCTTCTGACCCCCATGCAAACCCTCTAAGGCCTGCCGAAGGAGAAGTGCTTTCTTTCGTGCCTCTGTTTGTAGGAGGTGATTATTACTGCTGAAGTTGATCCTACAGTCCTACAGACGACACGATCAAGTATCTCCCCAGAAACAGAAATCCAGAAGTTTGACCATTTAATATTCCTTTTACATCGCGTGACCTGCAAATATAATAAACACGACAGAAAAGGGGGTGATCAGTGTTGCCGGCGACTGTAGCATGAGGCAGAAATGGGACTGGGGCTGAGCCCTGAAGCGTGGGCAGGTTTGGATGCTGGAGAGGAGAGGGGGTGCGTGCCCAGAAGGGAAACAGAGGGCACAGTCCAAGGAGGAAGCCGTGGGAGTTGTGGGAGCAGCAAGAAGTTTTTTTCCTGGGAGAGGAGCCAAGTGCTGTAGATAAAGAAGATAGTATCAAACCTTGAACCCCTATCTTGTTGGATGCACAGAGCTCCCCATGGGAGATGCTGAACCAGAATCCTGCAGGCACGGAAGGAATCCAATAAGAACACAGAGATAAGAACAAACAAGTCACAAATCCTACTACAGATTCCAATTAGCTTTATTACTTCCGTGTAAATTTGGACTCTGATCTTCAAGATAGAAACTTCATAAGGGACTTGAAGATAATTTCAAGTCATTGTTTTTGTCAAGGATGATCGCATAAAGGAACGGGAGTTGAATTAATGAGAGGAATGGTCACTGGACGACACGAGGACCAGTCTCCAGGTAGGAGGCGGGTAGCCCCTGTTCAAACAGCTGCCCACAAGGGCAGAGCCACCACCCACACAGCTGCCTGGAACTGTGTGCTGCCCCCTGCTCCCAGTAACCTGCTCCAGCACTGACTGAGCCTGGGGCCCATTCCCCCAGGAGAGTCAGGCACTGGGGTCAGAGCCCAGGAGGCCTGGGCCTTCCACCAAATCTTACAAAGTGAGGGATTTCCAAAAAATGTTGCAAAGACCACTAGAAAACCTGATAACTGACTGTCCTCCTTACAACCAAATTGGATCTTTTCCTAGGGGGTAACTAAAATAGTTTCAGTGACTTTCTCCTGAAACGGCTTGAACAGTGATGCTAATATGGTCAGACACAGGCGCTGGTGGGTGAATGCAGACCAAGCAGCTTCCTTCAGTCCCAGCAGGTGCTGAGATGGCCGGCCTGCAGGTGACCTTGGCCTCCCGTGGAGCCTGCAAACACCTGAGCGCTCCTCATCTCCTGTCCCACCCCCTGCAGCATCCCTGTCTCCTCTCCATCTCGGGGCTCAGTCTGCCTCCAACCTACCCAGCCGGGCTGTGGAAGGGCTGCTGTTGGCGAGGGGGTGGGTAGTGCTGCCGATGTCTGGGTGCCCCCAGCCATGCTCAGATGCGGCTTCTCTTCAGTCCGCATGCATTAGGGTGCAGCTGTGACCTCACTACCCCACTGAACCCTCTAAACTGGGTCTTCACTCTCTAAGTCGCCAAACAGGGCCTTTGGCCAAACCCAGGTCACAGACATGTCTTACTTGGTCAATGCCATCTATGTAGGAATATTTCAAATGTCGCTTAACTACCCACATCTAGGGATAAGCAGAACCTGTGTTTATTCAATAATGGTTTTCAGCTCCTCTGGAAATACGAGAAGACCCTCTAGAGTTGAACCTGTTCTGCAGAGTCCTTAGACAAATCCTTGGCTTCCAGCGCCCCTCCAGGCTCACTGTGCCCTCAGGCTCCCAGCTAGAGGCCCTCCCACCTGCCCCTGCAGAAGGGATTTGGGCTCCTGCACTGACCTCTGCCTGGACCCTCGCCGGCCTGCCCTGTGGTGTGCCCCCCTGGGTGTTTCCACATCTGCATCTAGTCCCACAGCATGAACTCCACCCTGGGAGCCGGTGGTAAAGCCTGGGTTAGGGGATGAGGCCATGTCCCAAGGCTCACCTGGACGCCAGGGCAGGTGCTCTTCCCCGGGACCCTGACCTCTGTGAAGCCCAGAGGACACACATCTCTGTGGCCAGAGGCAAGAGGGCAAATTGAGGCCCCTGTGTGAAAGGTGTGAAACACTGGAAAGTCATAGTCTGAACCCATCAAGTCTAATCTCCTGTTTTCACTCTCACAAGTGGCTGGAAGAACTCTCAGACTATCTCCCGAAATGGACAGTGTGGAGACATCCCAGGTTGGACAGAGCATCTCTCCTGGGTCTGGTCGCCACCATCGGAGAAGGAAATCAGCCCCTGACACCTGGGGACTTGGAAGGAAGGCTCAGTGTGCAGTCACTGGGTTCTCCTGCTGGATATCATCTCAGACAAGGTCAGACAAGGTCACTCTGAGACGATAATAAAGTGAGACAAGACAAGGACCCCTCATTATTTATCTGAACACAGGTAGAAACAGTCACCATACCAACCACAGAACAGCAAACCTCCCAGCCCCGGGCTTCTCCCCAGTTACATCCTAACCCTGAGGCCAGTCTGCTCCCTTCGCAGATGGGACTTGCTGAGCTAGCCCATCACACAGCTGTCCTGCTGGAGTGCATCCCTGTTTCTTGAACTCTTCACCAAATGACCCAACCAAACCCAAATCCTACAGTAGCTAACCCCCTTACAGAGAGATCCCATGGTCCCTGGTCCCCCAGTGAGCAATTCACTCTGCTCTGCAATTATAGGGATGCTGAGCTCCTTGTGGTGTTTCTGGAGCAGAGGACACACTCACCCCAAGCAAGTCCTGGAGAAAAGACAGAATGGGGGAATTCTGAGAGCCCTGAGCCAGTCCCACCCGGGAGCAACCGGCGACCTTCATGCAGACTGAGTGGAGCTGGGGCCTTGACTGCTCTCAAAGGGGCAGAGCCCGCTCAGCTGCTTCTGGATTCTTGCCTTTCCTCACAGAGACCCAGGAGGCTCCTCCTTGGTGAGGCAGCATGAAGACATGTGGTGTCCGGCAAAGGGACTTGGCCAAGTTTTTGTTTTGTTTTGTTTTGTTTTTAAAGATTTTATTTATTTGACAGAGAGTAAGAGGGAGAGCACAAGCAGGGGGAAGAGCAGCAGAGAGAGGGGGAAGCAGGCTCCCCACTGAGCAGTGAGCCCGATGCGGGACTCAACCCCATGACCCCGGGATCATGACCTGAGCCGAAGGCAGTCACTTAACCAACTGAGCCACTCATGTGCCCTGGACATGGCCAAGTTTTAAGTGATGCTGCGACCACATCGGCAATTCTATTCAGACATTTTGCACCATGAGTGCATTTCACCCAAGTGTTTTCAAAATGTCTGATGCCTTCTTCATTTTGATTTGAAATTCCCAACTTCAGATCTAAGCTCAGAGGCAGTGGCTCACTCTTTCGACCTGCGCATAATGAGGTCAGTTGGGAAAGCTGGGTCCTCACAGCACGCCGTGATATTGCTTGTTGAGAGGAACTGGGAGAGCTTAATTCTGCTCCTTCTAGGTATTCATCCTCTAGCTTGTTCCCAGATAGTGTGACTGCTTTACCGAGGCATCTTTAAAAAGTAGGTTCAAATGATTAGGAAAAGACACACACACACACACACACACACACACACACACACACACACACACACTAAAGGGGAACCCCAAGTGGCAAGACCTCGAAAGAGAGTCCCTGCTCTGGATGTGAGTCCCTTCCCGACCCCACCAACAAGCCCCACCGGCAGGCTCACCCCACCACCTCTGCTCCCCATCCAGGTTGCCCACACTCACAGATGACCACCTCCGTCCCGGTGAACCCAGAACTCCTCCTAGCCCTTCACTTGTCAGTCACCCACCATGAGAAACTGCAGAACCCTTCACATTCTGTACTTTTCTCCGTGATTCTGTCCCCTTGTCTTTCCCTCAGGAAACCCTAAACACCCTGGAATCCCATCAGCAAAACCTAGTTCTTCCCTCCTGCACCTTCTTGTTATAGTAACTCCCCCAAGATGCCCTCAGGAGCCTTGGCCACCTGTGCAGGGGGCGAGGTCATGTCCGCTGGGCCTCTGTGGCTGGTTTTAGGCCCTGCTCTGACTTGCTTTCCTCCAACCCAGCCTTGAATCTCACATCTGCGGACTAACTCATCTGCTGTCCCTCACTGCACTGCCCCAAGTTTCTGAACTTCGGCTCTGCGTCTACTGTCGCTCTGTTCCGAGGATGCTCAGGGCTCACTTTGGGAATCTTGGTACATGCGTGTGTTCTTCCAACCCCTGCTGGATTCTCTTGGGTTCTCCAGTGCTCTCCACAGCCCAGCATCGTGCTCCCACAGCCAGGCCCAGTCCCCACATAAAGTGGGGTCCCAGGTCACCAGCATCAGCATCACTGGAGAGCTTATTAAAAATGCAAAATCTCAGATGTCATCGCAGACCTCCGGACTCAAATCTGAGATCCCGGGTGATTCGTATCCGCAGGAAAGGCTGAGAAGGGCCTACTTCTGGAACACAGCTGGAACCCCTCCCTCATCTCAATGTCCTGCCTCCCACTCTCTGACCAATACTTTTGTTTCTCCAAGTCATTCTCTATAATTTTCTCCATCATCAACATGGCTTTGGGTGCCACTGGGACCTCAGCTCCATTGAATGGGCCAACCATCCCCCACACACGTGATGGCTTCTCCCTTGCCTTCCCTAGAGGGGTGCAGACCAAGCCTAACCCCTCCATAGCACAGACTCCCTCAAACCCGAAGCTCTGCTCTTGCCTGTTTGCCTCTGCTGAGTGAAACCACAGCCCCTGGAGTTATTAAGCCTAACACTCCACCTTTATTATGCCTGCATTCAGGAAACCAAACATGGCGGAGAAAACCCACATGACCCCTGTGATGGATCTCGTGTCATCCATGACCCCTTGGAGCAGGCCGACCCTGGCAGTCTGCCCCAGGCTCCTCCGGTCCACTGAGCCTGCCGCTTTCCCACACGAGTATCCCCCATCGTCTCCTCCTTCCCCAACCCCCAGCATATCCACCTGCACCGATGGCTCTTCTCCTTACTTCACCGAGAAAGTGGAAGCCGTCAAAGGAGAAGAGACTCACACTTCATACATGCACACATGTACCAGCATCACTTCCGTATGCTCCTCTCTGGCCGATCTCATGGGAAGGGGAGGCCAGAAGTGCTCAGGACACAGAATCACTTGGCATAGAAGCCTGCACAGATTTAATCATGGATAAGAATTTGACTCTAGACCTACCAACCATCAATACAAATTACATGCATGAGCCATTCTGCTCATAAATCACTCTACACAATCATTTCCGAATCTCCAGAGCATAAGTCATGTGTACTTTTTCATCTACCAACAGGCCTCCAGATCCTGGATCCTACTCACACTTTCTTTTCTGCAGGTGGATCTTGAAGACCATTTCTTCTTGAATAGTCTAGTGTGTTTCAGACCTTCTCTCTTCACTAAGGAATGATGGGGGCATTGATAGTAGAGGGTAATTTGTATTCTAGCAACAAGCGTTATATGTGGCACATATAGAACATTTCGGCAGGTTTTATGATGGAGATAGAAATTGGTTCCTGGAACTCTTAATCTCAGTCTTCTGTGAAGTGACCAACTCGTGGTTTCAGCTCAGGGTCATGATCTCAGGATCGTGAGATCGAGTCCCATGTCAGACCCTGCACTCAGTGTGGAGCCTGCTTAAGATTTTTGCCTTCTCCCGCTACCCCTCCTACTGCTCACACTCTCTCTATAAAATAAAAATAATAAAACTTTTTTTTAAAAAAAGGTATTTAAAACTCATCATTCAAGTATTAGCTGTGATTCTGTTGTCCTCTGGTAATATTTTTCAGTTTGCCAAGAGGAGATCAGCCACACTCTTGGCTTCACCCTGAAGGGCTGACCTCGGGTTTCCCACTGACATGCCAGAGAGAAGAGCTACCTTTCCCATCCATGTCAGTTTTCTCTCCCCGTGCCTGGCATGTGGTCAACACATCTTCCTGGCTGCCTCCCAAAAGGCTTTCTGCAAACATTACACTGGTATGTGAGGTTTTTTCTTTTTTCTTTTTTTCCCAATGTTTTAGTATTATAACAGAAAGCACACTTTAAACCATCTAGGATATAGATAAAAATGAGTGTGTGTATATTTAAGTCAAAAAATCTTCAGAGGAGAAATTCAAAGGCCACCTAATAATCTTTCAGTAACAAATGTGTTTTATCCTTTGTAAGGGACAGTGGCTAATTCTGGAGCAACTACTCATCTCTTGCCATGTTTCATTATCTTTTCTTATTTTAAAATATATTTTTTCTTTCTGTTTAGGGACCACAATGCCCAGGAGACTCTCGCACTGGCCTTCTCAGGCTGCGAGTCCTGTCCGAGTGCCCTCTAGAAACTGTATGTGCAGTGCCCTTCACAGAGGACAAGAGGATAGATTAGAAAAGTGGCATCTCCTCCATGGAGTTTTGAAATCAAGTGTGTCAAAAAATCCTATATCACATTCTGCCCCCAGGCCTTGTTCTAATTTAATCACATTCATAGGAAACAATGATATCGATTTCTTTGGGCACCTTGTAATAACTTCAGGTACATAACATCACAAGGAATTGCAACCCTAAGCAACATTTTTTAACTAATGAAATGCACAGAAAAAAAAAACACATGGACATGTTTAGTAATTATCAAATAGGGACTATCTTGTCCTACAGGGGACACTTGGCAATGTCTAGAGAAATGTTTTTGTTGCCACAATTGTGGGTCAGGAACAGGAAGTGGGTACTGGAATCTGGTGGCTAGAGACCAGGGTTGTTAGTAAACAGCCCACAGTTCACAGGCAGCCCCCACAATGAAAGCCCTGGCTAACTCAGTTGGCCAAGGGTGTCAAGGTTGAGAACCTCTGATGGAAGTGTTTCGTGCCTCAGTATGGCGGAGTACAAGTCCCTATCTTATTGATACCATCTTTTGTTGATCTGTTCATCTGCTGATGGACGTTGTGTTGTTTCCAGTATTTGGCTATTTCCAGTAATGCTGCTATGATCATTTGCGAGCAAGTCTGTACACATAAATGATTTCCTTTATGTTGGATGCACAAACATTTTAAATTTGATGAATTCCTATTTGTCAGTTTTTTTCTTTTATGGATTGCACTTTTACTTATGTGTCCGTTTGCTCTTTGCCTGACGCAAGCTCAAGATGATTCCCTCCTAGGCTTTCTTGAAGAAACTATACACTTCTAGTTCTTATGTGTACATCCAGTATGTATTTGGCATTATTTTTAAGTGTATTATATAGTAAAGGTCAACCTTCATTTTTTTTTTTTTGCATGATGATATCTAATTTTTGCCACCATGATTTATTGAAAAATATGTCCCTTTTCCACCGAATTCCTTTGGTACCTCTGTCAAAAATCAACCATTTCTTTTTTATAATAAGTATCATGTACATCTTTGTATGTGTATTTTAAACTCTATGTATGTGTACTCATATTTTATCTCCCTTCAATTCTAAAACTTAATAACACCCGCCACTTAGAGATCATAGTGTAGATTGTCTGTGGATCATCTACTTGGGGAAAAATTAGAAGCAATATCAATTCTAATTCAAAATATTGAGAATTGGAAATATACTTTGGAACTGGGACTTTAACCTTTGCTTAAAGTAAAATTATAGTCTACTGTAGTATAATTCTGTGCTAAGAAAAATTTTTGGATTTATATTATTATTTCCTGTGATAAGTTTCCGGGAAATTAGAGAAACCCGACACATATTCCATCTTATAATACATTCCACTGTACTGAATATTTCTCTGACAGTGAATAAAAGCACATGCACAAATGTCAGGTGAATTTTGTCTAAATTTGAAGGGGACATTAACTGCTCTATGATTTCTGATTCCACCTTGAGTGAAGCCTGACTAGAAACATGGGGAGAGAATGTGGCTGACAAGTGAAAACACGAGGATCCAGTCCCACAAACATCTTTCACACAGAGGTGCAGAGAACCTGCTCAAATCACAAACAAAGGCCAAATCCAGGCAGACTGTATAAATTCATTGAGATGTCTGTTTTTTGACTTCTGCTCTTGATGGGTAAGGTGAGTTACATTTCAAGACCATGCCATCGTCCTCAAAGAATGTGGACATCACATGCTTTTCTCTCAGTGCAAGACAGAGCCACAGTTAGGTCAAGAGCAAGCTTAAATGGTTTCTGGCTTTTAAGGAAAATAAACATTTTTCAATAGCAATTTTGCTTTATTTCCCTCCTTGAAGTTTCCACCTGTAGTCCAGTTCTGTTCCCCACATCTCCTTTCTTCACAGCTGTCTCTTCTAAAGACATGTCCTGGTCTGGTTTTGCAAATGCCAACCCAGAACAGGAGGCCACGGCATAGGTTTCCACAGAAAATGAAGCTCTCTTCTAAAACAGAACTTGCCTCTCATTTTTAAGAGGCTAGGGTCATCTGCAATTGCACTACTGGGTATTTACCCCAGAGATACAGATGGAGTGAAAAGAAGGGCCATCTCTACCCCAATGTTTATGGCAGCAGTGGCCATATCGCCAAACTGTGGAAAGAACCAGGATGTCCCCCTTCAACAGATGAATGGATAAGGAAGATGTGGCCCATATACGCTATGGAGTAGGATGCCTCCATCAGAAAGGATGAATACCCAACTTTTGTAGCAACATGGATGTGACTGGAAGAGATCATGCTGAGTGAAATAAGTCAAGCAGAGAGGGTCAAGTATCATATGGTTTCACTTATTTGTGGACATAACAAATAACATGGAGGACATAGGGAAATGGAGAGGAGAAGAGAATTGAGGGAAATTGGAAGGGGAAGTGGACCATGAGAGACTATGGACTCTGAAAAACAATCTGAGGGGTTTGAAGGGGTGGGGGGGTGGGAGGTTGGGGGAACTAGGTAGTGGGTATTGGAGAGGGCACAGATTGCATGGAGCACTGGGTGCAGTGCAAAAACAATGAATACTGTTATGCTGAAAATAAATTTCAAAAAATTATTAAAAGAGAGAGAGAGAGAGACTAGGGTCATAGCTCAAAGCCTTGGTCTTCTTTAAATCCTACAGTAATTAGGAATATTGTATTTTGGTGTTAGGAGGTCAGGTTGGAATAGTCCATAACGGACTAACAGTGATTACTGAACACACCTCAGGGGATCAAACAGACGCAGGATGGAGGAGGGCTGAGCAGAGCCTCCCACAGCAAGCCTAGGTCCTACACAGCCCATGGCCTTACCGAGAAGCCAAGAGCAGGGTTTCATCTGCTAGAGCCCTGGCTTAGCAAGAAACTCACATCATCATAACAATAAGCAAACCAGAGCTGACAATCAGAAGACACACTCTTCCTGTTGCAGATTGAACTTACTTTTCATACTGGTCTTGGTACTATCTTCACTTGTTTGACAATTTCTGTACAAACGGATGTATTGATAAGTCATCATACCTATGACAGTGATAAAGGATTAAGTATTATAACTGCTATCACGTTAGTAAACAAAGAGAAAGGAAAAACACAGAGAATGCAAATTATAAATTTTGACCAAAATAGAAACTGTAGAGACATCATTGCCTAATGTCAGGTAAACTTTTTTTTTTCTCTATAAACCAAGGCATCTACCATATCATAAATTAGAAACAACAAAATGAAGGTATGTGGTGTTATTAAAACAGTTTACTTCTGGGTTCCTCCAGTCTTAAATTACAGCAGTTACATGTGATTTCCCTAAGAGGATCCTTTTGTTCAAGGGATTATATTAAAAGTAAGAAAAAAGATGGGGCACCGGGGTGGCTCAGTGGGTTAAGCCTCTGTCTTTGGCTCAGGTCATGATCCCAGGGTCCTGGTGGGTCCTGGAATCGAGCCCCACATCGGGCTCTCTACTCAGTGGAGAGCCTGCTTCCCCCTCTCTCTCTATCTGCCTCTCTGCCTGCTGGTGATCTCTGTCTGTCAAATAAATAAATAAAATCTTTAAAATAAATAAAAGTAAGAAAAAAGAATGTCAAGTCTATGCTGATACAAATGCATATGCAAGAAAAAACAAAATGATTTTAATTGCTTATATCTTAAACTGAAGATGATGAAAAGACATTATGATGAGAATTCCTCTCGTATCTTCGGAATACAATACACTTATCTCTCAGACTGTGCACACATTTCAAGTTAATAAGAAGGCATGCTTAAATTATTTTAAAAGAATTATTTGGTAGAACTTGCTGTACAAAAAAATAAAATAAAATAAAATATAGGGGTGCCTGAGTGGCTCAGTGGGTTAAGCCTCTGTCTTTGGCTCAGGTCATGATCCTAGGGTCCTGGGATCAAACCCCACATCAGGCCTCTCTCTCTCTCTGCCTGTCTCTCTGCCTACTTGTGATCTCTCTCTCTGTCAAATAAATAAATAAAATCTTTAAATAAAATAAAATAAAATAAAAAAATAAAAAATAAAAAAATAAAATGAGTCTCTTATAAACAAAAAATAAATAAATAAATAAATAAATAAATAAAAGCATTATTTGGCACCATCATAGAGTAGTTAAATATTATTAATATGCAAATAAAAGTGTACACATTTTAATAAATTTCTTTAAATAACTTTTATGGCAGAACTTTAAAATACAATTATGAGACATGAACATTATTAATACTGATTGCCAAGATATTGAAGGGATATTTATCCTGCTCATTTGTAAGGAACACAGATTACCTGAAATCTGTCGCTGTTGGTGTGCTGACATATTGATACCATTAGTTCTGCTCCTGGCTCTCGGCTCAGAGCAGAGCCTGTAGATTCTACCCAGCCTATAGATTCTGTTTTACCAGCTCGTGTCCGGTAAAACACGAGTTTTACCGAGTCCGGTAAAACAGAATCTACAGGCTGGGGTCAGGGTACCAGCATTTTGAAACTTTTTAGGTCATTCTAATTTTGTATTTAATCATTTTCTTTGGAAATAATTATCGACTCATACGCTGCTTGGGAAAACTACAGAGTTCTCCTCTGTGTATCTACCCAGGTGCCCCCAGTGGAAATATCTTAAATCACTATTTCTTAATTCCTTATTTTAGCCATATTTTTTAAAAATGTAGCTGCATAGAAAGTTACAAGGACAGTACAGAGAAGCCTCATGTATCCTTGACCCACTTTGCCCTAATAGTTATGTTTCACAGAGTTGGGTGATTCTAATTTGCAGCAGGTTGAGAGCTCTCAAGCTACTGCACAGAAAAGCATTTATTCAAAGGGTCATATCGAAAAGTATGAATGTCAGATCCATGAGGGGCAAATATACATGTGAAAACAAAAACAGAAGATCTTCCATTATAAACTAAATAGGCTGTCACTGATTCAGAACTTCTACTAGCAAAATATTCATGAGGATTAGAACTTGTGCTGTAAAAGTTGTTTCTCATGCTACTTGAATAGGATGTGGAGCCCAACAGACTCAAGCTTGTGTGGGTGCAAATGGTCACTAGGGAATTCGGGACATGGGCTCTGGGGAGCCAGTAAGTGCTGTACTCTTTGGTCTGGCTGATTCTGTCTTCAAGAACACAGACTCCACTTTAGGTAAGAGAAGGTAACATTTTCCCAAATGTCTATTTTGGCTTATCTATCCTGTTTTTGAATGTATCATTTGTGTAGACCTTTTCGTCGTTACTTTGGGTATTACCTTTTACTCATACACCTTATTACGTTGGTGTCTGCATTTTGCCATGAGAAGTGGAGGAAAATTATTCTTTCTACTTTATAATTAGTCTTAAATATTTTATCTACATGCACTGAAAACCACATTAGACAAGGCAGCAATTTCTGGCTTCAGTTGTCAAACACAGCTTGGAAAACTCAAGACAAGATGGTTATTTATATTGTACTTAATTGCATTTTTATTCTTTTGGTTTTTCTCTCTTCTTTCCTGATTCTACAACTTTAATTCTATTGCCATCTTATTTCTAATTTTATAACTTCTTTTAGTCGCTCTTAACTAGATTTCTGTCTCAGGACCTCAGACAGTCCCAGTGTGTCTCTGGGCTGACCATGGAAGATCCTGGAACTAGGCAGAGGGATCTGTACTTGACCCAAAAGACACCCCAAGGCAATAGAGCTTCTGAATCAGGACAGGGTCATGGAAGCTATTTCATGGTGATTACCTCCATCTATAAGGATTGACAACTTGGATGATTATTAAATCTGTGAGATCAACTGAAATAATTCATAATAAGGGGCGCCTGGGTGGCTCAATCAGTTAAGGGTCTGTCTTCAGCTCAGGTCATGATTGCAGGGTCCTGGGATGGAGCCCAGCATTGGGTATCATCAGGGAATCTGCTGTCCCTCTTCCCCTGCTTGCTGCTTCTCCCCCCCTGCATGAAGCCCCTCCTCTTTCTATCAAACACATATGCAAAATCTTTTTTAAAAAAAGAAAAAAGAAAGAAAGATTTCATAGTTATTTCAATAAATATTTAAGGTCCAAGCCAAAGGGGAACTAAGTAGGGCTGGAGAATAAACAACATATTGAGGTCATCCAAAGGGAGGAAATGAAATGTTTCTCTTGTTGATTTTGAAAAGAGTTAGAAGGTGCTCCTGGCTCCCACTCTCTTCTCCGGGATTAACTGTGTCAGACTCCCTCACGCTAACTACCTGCTCTTTCCTGGTTGTGAGCAGTGCCTGAGAAGAATCACACATGCTGTCATTTTCTGAAAACAAGAGAATAATGTTATTAACAAAATCTCCTTTGATTAAAAGGTACATGTCACTTGTATGCAGTGTGGGATGTACACTGAGCATTTATGAGTGATCAGGAAAGAAACCTTTATTGCTTTGCTCTCCAGTCAAGTCTGGAAAGACACAGAGAGGGTGGTCCTGGGTTTGAACTAAACTTTGTGTATATGACCTTGGCCTTTTCTCCCTGGGAATGCATCTCTTGACCTTGAATCAAAGGTTGCCTGACAGAAGGAATCGCTAGGGCTCTGAGTGGGGAGGCGTGGGACCCTTAGCTCACGTACCCATAAGGTGGACCCTCTGGCAGGGCAGAGACCACCACCACACACAGCTCTGAGAGATCCGCACAGACCGTTCCAGGCCAGCCACATTTGCAAAGGGAACTGAGACTGCATGCCTCTGGAAAAAGGCTCTGTCACCACAAGACATCTGCCCCGCCCTGCCATGGTCCAAATAGCATCTTATGAACAGAAATGCAGAAAGACAAGAGACACCAGCAGGCTGTGTAGGTCCGCACAAATATACAAGGCAGAAGTGTCTTTCATTGGTTTGTGTTTATCTAGTCTGTTTGAGGTGTGCAATCAACATCATATTCTTGAACTATTTGAACCATTTGGACAGTGATTTCTTCCAGCTGAGATTTGCTTTACCACATATTGGCAGTGATGTTCTGATTTATAGTTGGGCTGCAGTGTGTTGAGATGGAACACAGTCTGTGAGGAAAGGTACAGAGGAGCGTGTTACTAATTACTAGGAAGTGAAGTCTAGCTCATCTGCTACCAGTCCTCCACCACTCTGCAGCCCCGCAGACAGCAGGCACATGTTCCTAGAGCAGTTGGCACACAGCTGGCAGAGCGGGGTTGGCAAAAAGGACCTGGTCCTCCAAATAGGGAGGATCAGAGTCTCATCACCAACTGTTGCTTCTTTTTTTTTAATTTATTTTTTATTTTCAGCATAACAGTATTCATTATTTTTGCACCACACCCAGTGCTCCATGCAATCTGTGCCCTCTCTAATACCCACCATCTGGTACCCCGACCTCCCACCCCCGCCCCTTCAAAACCCTCAGATTGTTTTTCAGAGTCCATAGTCTCTCATGGTTCACCTCCCCTTCCAATTTCCCCCAACTCCCTTCTCCTCTCTAACTTCCCATGTCCTCCATGCTTTATGTTATGCTCCACAAATAAGTGAAACCATATGATAATTGACTCTCTCTGCTTGACTTATTTCACTCAGCATAATCTCTTCGAGTCCCATCCATGTTGCTACAAAAGTTGGGTATTCTTCCTTTCTAATAGAGTCATAATATTCCATAGTGTATATGGACCACATCTTCCTTTTCCATTCGTCTATTGAAGGGCATCTTGGTTCTTTCCACAGTTTGGCAACTGTGGCCATTGCTGCTATAAACAATGGGGTACAGATGGCCCTTATTTTCACTACATCTGTATCTTTGGGGTAAATACCCAGGAGTGCAATTGCAGGGTCATAGGGAAGTTCTATTTTTAAGTTCTTGAGGAATCTCCACACTGTTCTCCAAAGAGGCTGCACCAACTTGCATTCCCACCAGCAGTATAAGAGCTGATCACAGGGTGAGACCAAGAGGCAGACGGCGAGTGTTGTCACAGCCCCCCCCCCTTCCCCCCGCATCACTACAAGCTCTTCCCCTGTGGTGGGACTAACTTCCACAGGACTTAAAGGGATGGTGCCTTTCCCACCCCTTCTTTGTCCTCCTCTTTTTCCCCCTTTCAAAGACACAGACATTAATGATTAAGAAATTCAAAAACAACTGCATATTCAGGGAAAATTAAGAAAGTTACTGGACGTGCCCAAGGGAAGGTGTCAGCTGAGAAAAGACTTGAGGAGGCCTTAAGTTTACACCGCAGGCTGGTCTTCAGCTGAGAGACATAGGACAGTGCTCTCAAAACAGACCACGGCACAAAGCCAGCAGGGCCTGTGAATGGTGGGGAAGATGGACTCTAGAAAGCTTCTCTAGGTTTCTAGAGTCATCACCCTATTTTATTCAAATTGTTCAGTTTTCAAAAACAAAACATCATAAGGCATGAAAAAAAATTGAAAAGTATACTCCATTCAAAGGGAAAACATACAGTGACAGTAACTGTCCCTGCAAAAGACTGACGGTGGACCTACTAGACAAAGACTTGAAGTAACTGTCTTCATGGTGCTCAGAGAACTGAAAGACATAAAGTCAGGAAAATGGTGGGGGAATGAAGCAGCAATGGAACAAAAAGTTAGAAACCCTAACAAGGAGCTAAAAAGAAATTTGGGGACTGAAAAGTACAATTCCAAAGGTACTGAAATGAGAAATTTACTGGGAGGATTCAAGAGCCAATTGGAGCAGGAAGACGAAAGACTCAGTGAACTGAGAGGACCATGGAAGTCGCCTACTCTGAGGAACAGAAAGGAAGGAAGGTTAGAGAAGAACGAATAGAGCCCATGGGACCTATGAGACAATATTAAGAGGACCAACGTACGTCCAGTGGAAATCCCAGAAGGAGAAGGAAAAGGAAAAAGAGAAGGAAGGACAGATGGACAGGAGGGAAGGAGGGAGGGAAGGAGGGACAGGACAAAGAATCACAGAGACATAAATTTTTTATTTCTCTTAAAGTCTACCACAGTTATAAAAGACACATGCTGAGAAGATGTGCCCATAGACTCATGATGTAATACAACAGGAATGAACTCTTTTTAACTAAAATGAGGGAATTCTGTGGTAGCTTCTATACTAGTGGTCAGGCCTTGAAGAACCCAAGAATCCGCATGTCTTGCCTACCTAGTGGAGCCGTTCGGTGGAACCCCTGTGGACGTCTGGACGTCTGCTAACAGGGTTTCTGAGGTATTTCTGTCTCAGCAGTTACCTGTATTTGTTTGGGAAAAGCTTGAAAAACTGGCAATCTGATAACTGAGGAAAGGGTATCTTGGCTTTTTTAGCGTTCTCATTAGTGAACCCAGAACCATGGGGGCAGGGGTGTGGGTGTAATCCCATCACTCAGGAGCACAGAAAGACTCCAGAATCAGAGGACCAGGGGCACCTGGGGGGCTCGGTGGGTTAAGCATCTACCTTTGGCTCAGGCCATAACCCCAGGTTCCTGGGATGGAATCTTAGCTCCGGCCCCCACCCCAGTGGGGACCCTGCTTCTCCTTCTGCCTGCCACTCCCCTGCTTGTTCTCCCTCTCTGATAAATACATAAATGAATAAATAAACTTAAAAGAAAAAAGAATCAGAGGCTAGGAAGTAGACCGAGAGTTGGTCAGATTCTCCATATGCACTGTCAGGTCAGCTAAACCCTGAAATAATACATTTGGTAAATGTCCAGTTTATGTAGGCACATATTTACATATTTACCACATATTGGAAGCTGGAGATTTATACGTGGCATCATTTTCTGAAAATAAGAGAATAATGTTATTAACAAAATCTCCTTTGATGAAAAAAGTATGTGTCACTTGTTTGCAGTGTGGGATGTACACTGAGCATTTATGAGTGATCAGAAGATCAAGCTAGAGATTTAACTGCTATGGAGATTGGACAGATAATCCACTGGACCTTAAACAAGTAAACCCGTATACTGCAAACCCCTCTCATTCCTTCACATCCTGGGGATTTTTTTCATGGCTTAGCTGCCAAATGTTCCTAAGGCAAACCTGACAGCTTTGGGACATTCACACACTCCCAAGTTAACAAAACAAAACAAACAGAAACAAGTAACAACATCAAAAGCAGCACCCCCCATCTCTGCTTTCGTTTGCTTTGTTAAGATAGGGGTATGTCAAAGCTTTGAAATAATTCCAACTCGCACTATCGATGAATATTATAATAAAATCAAAGTAATTAGTACAACTTAAAATTCAGGAAGAGCAAATTTGTTTTGCTGGGGCATCTTGCTGACCACGCTCACAGGAAGAGTCCCTAAGTTTTCCATAAGTACTTTGAATTTCCACCGACGTTCCTTCCACCTTCAGGCATTTTATGCTTTAAAGTTTTGTGGGAAATTTCTAACAATGGACCTGTCATTGGGAGTCTCCCCCAAGTAAAGAGAAGGGTAAGCCTGAGTGACACCGTATCTATCAAACTCCTTTTCTAAAGAGTAGACTAGAACCTAGAATATAAGATATTGTTCTTTCTATCAAAATCACTGCTTTCTATCCTATTACTTGAAAGAGTGAAGCAAAGATGGAACCACATTGCATTTCCCTAAAAACAGAGCAGGTTAGTCTCGGTGTGCAAGGATACAGACAAGCTGGTTGGAGCATTAATATGACCCTCCCACTTCATTATTTCTTGGTAAAAAGACAGGTCCTCAAGAACTTTAAGGTACCCACCCAATGATAAAGATTGTTTTTGACCAGTAAGGAGATTGAAGCAGTCATTAAAAATCTCCAAACAAACAAAAGCCCAGGGCCAGACGGCTTCCCGGGGGAATTCTACCAAACATTTAAAGAAGAACTAATTCCTATTCTCCTAAAACTGTTCCAAAAAATAGAAATGGAAGGAAAACTTCCAAACTCATTATATGAGGCCAGCATCACCTTGATCCCAAAACCAGACAAGGATCCCACCAAAAAAGAGAGCTATAGACCAATATCCTTGATGAACACAGATGTGAAAATACTCAACAAAATACTAGCCAATAGGATTCAACAGTACATTAAAAAGATTATTCACCACGACCAAGTGGGATTTATTCCAGGGCTGCAAGGTTGGTTCAACATCCGCAAATCAGTCAATGTGATACAACACATCAATAAAAGTAAGAACAAGAACCATATGATACTCTCAATAGATGCTGAAAAAGCATTTGACAAAGTACAGCATCCCTTCCTGATCAAAACTCTTCAAAGTGTAGGGATAGAGGGCACATACCTCAATATCATCAAAGCCATCTATGAAAAACCCACCGCAAATATCATTCTCAATGGAGAAAAACTGAAAGCTTTTCCGCTAAGGTCAGGAACACGGCAGGGATGTCCATTATCACCACTGCTATTCAACATAGTACTAGAGGTCCTAGCCTCAGCAATCAGACAACAAAAGGAAATTAAAGGCATCCAAATCGGCAAAGAAGAAGGCAAATTATCACTCTTCGCAGATGATATGATACTATATGTGGAAAACCCAAAAGACTCCACTCCAAAACTGTTAGAACTTATACAGGAATTCAGTAAAGTGTCAGGATATAAAATCAATGCACAGAAATCAGTTGCATTTCTCTACACCAACAGCAAGACAGAAGAAAGGGAAATTAAGGAGTCAATCCCATTTATAATTGCACCCAAAACCATAAGATACCTAGGAATAAACCTAACCAAAGAGACACAGAATCTATACTCAGAAAACTATAAAGTACTCATGAAAGAAATTGAGGAAGACACAAAGAAATGGAAAAATGTTCCATGCTCCTGGATTGGAAGAATAAATATTGTGAAAATGTCTATGCTACCTAAAGCAATCTACACATTTAATGCAATTCCTATCAAAGTACCATCCATCTTTTTCAAAGAAATGGAACAAATAATTCTAAAATGTATATGGAACCAGAAAAGACCTCGAATAGCTAAAGGGATATTGAAAAAGAAAGCCAACGTTGGTGGCATCACAATTCCGGACTTCAAGCTCTATTACAAAGCTGTCATCATCAAGACAGCATGGTACTGGCACAAAAACAGACCCATAGATCAATGGAACAGAATAGAGAGCCCAGAAATAGACTCTCAACTCTATGGTCAACTAATCTTCGACAAAGCAGGAAAGAATGTCCAATGGAAAAAAGACAGCCTCTTCAATAAATGGTGCTGGGAAAATTGGACAGCCACATGCAGAAAAATGAAATTGGACCATTTCCTTACACCACACACGAAAATAGACTCAAAATGGATGAAGGACCTCAATGTGCGAAAGGAATCCATTAAAATCCTTGAGGAGAACACAGGCAGCAACCTCTTTGACCTCAGCCGCAGCAACATCTTCCTAGGAACAACGCAAAAGGCAAGGGAAGCAAGGGCAAAAATGAACTATTGGGATTTCATCAAGATCAAAAGCTTTCGCACAGCAAAGGAAACAGTTAACAAAATCAAAAGACAACTGACAGAATGGGAGAAGATATTTGCAAACGACATGTCAGATAAAGGACTAGTGTCCAGAATCTATAAAGAACTTAGCAAACTCAACACCCAAAGAACAAACAATCCAATCAAGAAATGGGCAGAGGACATGAACAGCCATTTCTGCAAAGAAGACATCCAGATGGCCAACAGACACATGAAAAAGTGCTCCATATCGCTCGGCATCAGGGAAATACAAATCAAACCCACAATGAGATATCACCTCACACCAGTCAGAATGGCTAAAATCAACAAGTCAGGAAATGACAGATGCTGGCGAGGATGCGGAGAAAGGGGAACCCTCCTACACTGTTGGTGGGAATGCAAGCTGGTGCAGCCACTCTGGAAAACAGCATGGAGGTTCCTCAAAATCTTGAAAATAGAACTGCCCTATGACCCAGCAATTGCACTACTGGGTATTTACCCTATAGATACAAATGTAGTGATCCAAAGGGGCACGTGCACGCGAATGTTTATAGCAGCAATGTCCACAATAGCCAAACTATGGAAAGAACCTAGATGTCCATCAACAGATGAATGGATCAAGAAGATGTGGTATATATACACAATGGAATACTATGCAGCCATCAAAAGAAATGAAATCTTGCCATTTGCGACGACGTGGATGGAACTAGAGCGTATCATGCTTAGCGAAATAAGTCAAGCGGAGAAAGACAACTATCATATGATCTCCCTGGTATGAGGAAGTGGTGATGCAACATGGGGGCTTAAGTGGGTAGGAGAAGAATCAATGAAACAAGATGGGATTGGGAGGGAGACAAACCATAAGTGACTCTTAATCTCACAAAACAAACTGAGGGTTGCTGGGGGGAGGGGGTTTGGGAGAAGGGGGTGGTATTATGGACATTGGGGAGGGTATGTGTTTTGGTGAGTGCTGTGAAGTGTGTAAACCTGGTGATTCACAGACCTGTACCCCTGGGGATAAAAATATATGTTTATAAAAAATAAAAATTATATTAAAAAAATAATAATAAATTTAAAAAAAGATTGTTTTTGATGCACTGAGGTTTAAATCAAGGAGAGCGTGTGGGGAGATTAATTACAATGATGGCTTCAGTGTGGGAAAGGCTGCTAGGGTACAGTTGAGTTAGCCCACCTCAGAACTGGTTTATTCTGACTCACTGGAACCTGTTTTATTAGCCCATAAGGAGCGTAATTATTAACTGACCTTTGTCTACCCTTGAAAGTTCGGTCCAAAAAATACACATTTTATAAATTAAGCTAATTTAAGTTTATGATTGGGTTAACAGGATGCAAGTAGTAAAATTTACTCATACCATTCTAAAAATTCCTCCAGGGTTTTTTGTGGATATGTGTGAAATTACACTCCTTCCTCAATTTTGCAACATTTCCTTGTATTTTTAAAAAAGGTATTTCTTGAGTCAACAGTAAGTCTTTCAGAAAACCCATCCCTAATATGAGAGAGAGGGGGAAAATATGTTTTAATAGAAAAGAACACAGACCTTGATTTTTCATATAAGGTTAAAAAAAAAAAAAGAATTAGTGACACATCTGTTGTGCTGGTTCTCATGTGCCCAAGAGGCAAAACAAAAGTAAAGACCATGTCAAGAAAACTGTTGCCACTATAGGGTCTGTCATTTATGATTTGTAAATGTATCTCCAGCAAAGTGAGGGCAAAATCCCCTTTCTCTTAGCAAGTATAAATAATGTGCATTTTTGTCGAAAGACTCTCCTTTAAGAAATGTAGAAAATTGATTCTGATGGGATAAGGAAATATAACTCAGAAGGGAATGGAGGAGAAAATACACAGGGATGATTTATTCTGTCAGATTTTATGTCTTGATATCTAGAGCATTGAGGAGATGGATCCCAGTCGTGAACAAAGACAGGTCAGCAAAAACACGGACGTCTACTCTTGGATGCGTGGAGTTGGGACACTGAGAACTTAGCCCCCATCAGACTGTCTTCCGCTGAAACAGACAGGCACAGGGACTAGAGCCTGTGTCCTACCTCGACTAACCCTCTTGCCTACAGATGAGTAAACTGAGTCCCAGGAAAAGGAACTGACCTGAATTTGCAGGATGAGCTGACTCTCACGTAGATGGGTGAAGATGCCCAAAGACATTAACAATCTCACTGTATGATTGAGACCTATCAGCTAAGTTACTCAAGGTGTTCAATTCCACTCCCATATTCTAAATGAAAAATGCCAGAGGGAATGCGGCAAGAAGGCACACACAAGGACTGGGGTAAATGTCACTTGAGCATTTCCCTGGGCCTTTATTTTATGACAATATTCTCAACATCTTAGCAATGCTGAGTCTCTGCCCAAGGGCTCCAAGGCACCAGGCTCTGCTTGTCTTTCTTTCTTTCTTTTTCTTTTTCTTTCCTTCCTTCTTTCTTTCTTTCTTTCTTTCTTTCTCTCTTTTTTTGTATTTATTTATTTGACAGAGAGAGAGAGACCACAAGTAGGCAGAGAGGCAGCAGAGAGAGGGGGGAAGCAGGCTCCCCATTGAGCAGAAAGCCTGATGCAGGGCTCAATCCCAGGACCCTGGGATCTTGACCTGAGCCAAAGGCAGAGGCTTTAACCCACTGAGCCATCCAGGAACCCCCTGCCTGTGTTTCTACACAGGTAAATTATCTTCATGGTGTCTCACCTGTTCAATGTCTGCTGAACTACATAGTCTCAACATACGAATCCCTACTCCCCTCCCCTCCCTGGTGAAGATGGTTGCCCAGCCCTCCACATTCCCTACCCCACTTCCTTTATTTGGCTTCAAAACCTCTGACTTCCAACATTCCAATATTTGATTGGGTTAACAGGATGCAAGTACTAAAATTTACTCATAATATTCTAAACATTCCTCCAGGGTTTTTTGTGTATATGTGTGAAATTATACCCCCTTTTCAATTTTGCAACATTTCCTTATATTTGAAGGAATTTGCACTTCCTCATGTAGAAATCTAATACTTTGGTAGATTTTACTTATTTGTGGTTTTACTTATTGGTGACCTTCGTGGGATTCCACACAAAACAGCTTCGTGAGAAAAGGATTTTCTTTTCCATGTCTTTACTGATTGCTCTGTGCCCAGAGCCTAGGCATGTGCCTGCCAGACGGTAAATGTTACGTATATTTTTGTTGAACGATGTGGAATGCCATGGGAGGTTCTGCTGTGACTTGTATGTGGATATTTCTTCTTGTCTGTGCAGGGAAGTTTCCCGCAGCACCCTTGGCCACTCACACGTAAGGCCGCCGTCTACATATATAGGAGAACATCATGACGACAATACCGCTCCTTTCCCCGTCTCAATCCTCAACTCCTCATGTGCTCTGGGATGAGGAACACTCAGTCCTATGATATCAGGCATTTCCCCTATTTTATTAAAGCTCAGAACATGAGCATCTACTCTTCTTTCTCTTTGCATTTCTGCTAAAACAACCCCCACTTTGAAGGAGTAGATGCCAAGGGGTAGCCTGAACAGTAGAGAATTTGGGAGGCACCCAGAGACCAGGGGATGAGGAATGCATTGGTTAACCTACCACAGTATTAGATTTCTACATGAGAAGTGCCAACAAAAGTGTCTTTGAAGCAGCCTTACATTCCCAGGGTTCTCTGTCAAATAAGCAGGACCCGAAGGCTATGGTAAATTCTAGATAGAATGCTCACATGTCCTGCTTAACCAAATACTTAAAACAAAATCAGGGCCATTCTTGCAAATAATCAGCTTTCGTCTATTTTCTTTTTGAAGGAGCTGTTTTTCTAGACCTGACCCTGCTATTATCATACAAAAAAACAAATCAGAAGTTAATACAGAGAATTTGTATTCAAAAGGATCATTGCATGAAGAGGAAAGAAGCTATTGCAATGATGGGAGGGGACCATCCAAACAGGCAGAACCTCTGGCCAGAAGATCTGAAAACATCTTCTTCAGGGGCACGGGGGTAGGACCAAAAAAAAAAAAAAAGAGAGAGAGAGAGAGAGAGAGAGAGAGAGTTTTCTTGCATGGGGAGGAGAGAACAGGCCAGAAAGAGGAGTGGGGAGCCGGGGAGAAGGGTGGAGTCATCAGGTATCCGATGCTGAGGCCAGCATGCACTCTGGAGAGGTTGTTCAGAGGCTGGGGGAAGGACAAGGACATCACCAAGTTCCATTAGTCAGTGCTTTGTTCTGACTGATCAGTGGGGATGAGAGGTTTAGCCAATTAGTTATGAAACAGAGAATGGGAATGTGGAGGGTCTGTGTCTGGCCTGTCACAGGGATATGAGGGAGCACCTGCGACTGAGTCCTATCTATGCCGTCGGTGGAAGGAGGTGTAGATAGGACTGTGTTTTATCACTGGTTTACAAATAGGAGTTTTCAGGAAACCCATTCCAGAGCACCAAAGGGCAAGAGTTTTTTTAATGCCTGTGGTTTTCCTAGATCTCGGCGCTCTGTAAAGTCCCACGTGTCCGCATCAATGCCTGATCACAAATCTTCTGTGAGAGAGCTGAAGGCTCCAGACCCTTCCTCAAGGAAGAATCTGTGTTCGTTTCCTATTTTCTGTTGACTGCAGATTTTTTTAATGACATGACATCCTGTACCTTACAGTGTAGTCTAGACTCAGATGAATCCCTCAAACATAAGATGAGCCCAAGCTGAAACTCTGAAAAACTACAGAATGCCCTAAATACAGGGACAGTTAGGAACCCAAGTCAGAAGAAGAAAAACATCCCACGGAGATGCTAGGGTGGTTTCCAAAGTCATTGCTCAGCCCGTTGTCTCCCACCCAGCTGGGGAGTGAGTGGAAGGGGAGCCCCCATGAAGCTGTAATTAGCACTAGAATCATGAAGACCGATAAACAGCTGTTTCTTTAAGCCTATTTCTAATTTTCAACGTTCAATAGAAGGTTGAAGATTTTCTATTGAAAACCTATGGTCTCCATCCTCAGTCTTCTAAGCTTCAATCTGAAAGGAAGTCTATGTCCTCCCACTGTAGAGCTTTTCTCGGTATTAATGACAAAATGCTTGCTAAGATCCCAGCCAGGAGTACTCACTGAGAGGGGCCATGACCTGAGGTCTTGGGCATGTCCTGTCACGTCTCCCAGATCCCCTCTGATAGACCCTCGTGACTCCCTCAGACGCTCAGCTGTAGACTGCAGAAGGAGACTGTGAATGATCTCCCCAACAATTTCTAACGTATTCATTCACTTTAATCCTGAATTTCTCCATGGAAGTTTTTTCTGGGGCGGAGGGCAGATGGGGGGATCTTGTTCCTATTTGGGTCCCCAAAGTAGAGCTGGCAGGATGCCTGCCTATGACAGCCAGTGTCTGCTGTCGAGGATTTCTCCTCAACTTGTCCTCAGAAGCTAGCAAAATGAAACATTTTTTCAGTTAATACGTTATCTGACCACTACCACTGCTAAAGAGAACTGCTATTTTCTGAAAATTTTTATTTATTTATTTGTGACCGAGAGAGAGAAAGAGAAAGAGAGAGAGAGAGCACACAAGCATGGAGAATGGAAGGCAGAGGGAAAAGCAGGCCCCCAGCTGAGCAGGGAGCCTGATGTGGGGCTCAATCCCAGGACCCTGAGATCATGACCTGAGCCAAAGGCAAACGCTTAACCGACTGAGTCACTCAGGTGTCCTGAAAACTGCTATTTCTAAACCAGTGATAAAACATAGAAACAGTTCCATTAAAGAAGTTTTAGGAGATAATCATTATTCTAAGACTTGCATAGTTATGGATCTGATCTGATCTGATCTGATCAAGGAAATACAGTGAACATTTTTGTTTCAGATTAGTAAGAGGAGGATTGTATTAGATGCGTGGCAACGCTAACATATACATAGTAAATAAACCTAATTTTGGATTATTACCCTTGAACTATGTTTTGTAGGTAATGTGTAACACTTCTGCTTAAGAATTATACAAGTATCTGCTTTTTGGATGTTGAGTTTAAGAAGTTCTTTATAGATCTTGCATACCAGCCCTTTTCTGTAGTGTCATTTGCGAATATCTTCTCCCATTCCATGGGTTGCCTCTTTGTTTCATTGACTGTTTCTTTGCTGTGCAGAAGCTTTTTATCTTGATGAAGTCCTAAAAGTTCATTTTCACTTTTGTTTCCCTCACCTTTGGAGATATGTCTTGAAAGAAGTTGCTGTGGCCGATGTCGAAGAGGTTACTGACCATGTTCTCCTTTACCATTCTGATGGATTCCTGTCTCATGTTGAGGTCTTTCATCCATTTTGAGTTTATCTTTATGTGTGGTGTAAGAGAATGGTTGAGTTTCATTGTTCTGTATATAGCTGCCCAATTTTCCCAATACAATTTATTGAAGAGACTGTCTTTTTTCCATTGGATATTTTTTCCCACTATGTCCAAGATTATTTGACCATAGAGTCCATATGTGGGCTCCCTACTCTGTTCCATTGATCTATGTGTCTGTATTTGTGCCAGTACCATGCTGTCTTGGTGATCACAGCTTTGTAATATAGCTTGAAATCAGTCAGCGTGATACCCCCAGCTTTGTTATTCTTTTTCTACATTTCCTTGGTGATTTGAGTGTCTTTTCTGGTTCCATACAAATTTAGGATTGTTTGTTCCCCAATGTTCATAGCAGCAATGTCCCAATAGCCAGACTATAGAAAGGGCTGAGATGCCCTTCAACAGACAAATGGATAAAGCAGATGTGGTCCATACAGACAATGGACTATTGCTCAGCCATTAGAAAGGATGAATACCCATCTTTTATGACTACATGGATGGGACTGGAGGAGATAATCCTCCCAGCTGAGCAGGGAGCCCGATGTGGGGCTCAATCCCAGGACCCTGAGATCATGACCTGAGCCAAAGGCAAACGCTTAACCAACTGAGTCACTCAGGTGCCCTGAAAACTGCTATTTCTAAACCAGTGATAAAACATAGAAACAGTTCCATTAAAGAAGTTTTAGGAGATAATCATTATTCTAAGTGAAGTAAGTCAAGCAGAGAGAGTCAATTATCATATGGTTTCATTTATTTGTGGAATAGCATGGGTATAGCATATCCATATGGAATAGCATATAAGGAATAGCATGGAAAACATTAGAAGGAAGGCAAAATTGAAGCGGGGGGAAATCAGAGGGGGAAACAAACCTGAGAGACTATGGACTCTGGAAAACTGAGGGTTTGTGGGGGGTGGGAGAATGGGTTAGCCCAGTGATGGAAATTAGGGAGGGCACATATTGCATGGAGCCCTGAGTGTTCTACACAAACAATCAATAATGGAATACGACATCAAAAACTAATGATGTATGGTGACTAATATAACATATTGAAAAAGATTTTTTTGGTAAATAAAACCCTACAAAAAAAAAAAGAATTATACAATTACCACAATACACATCTAACAAGGGTGCCAGTAGGTAACTCTTCTGGATGACTTACTAGGATGTTGTGCATAAAAAGGAGATACACAAACGTGAATGCTTGTCCTAGTTCATGGAATGTTGCAATACCCAGGAAAGGACCCCAGGGGGCCACTACCACCTGCTTAGCTAAGGAAGCCCAGGGGGTTCCTGCTGTGCTGTGAGCTTCTCAATTGCTCCCAGAGAGCTGCTGAAGAACCCAGCTCACTATAAATGGAGTGGAATAGAATGAATGCTTTAATATTTTCATTAACTAGGACCTTGAAAGAATCTCAGTTGAATTACTAATCTGTGATATATACATCAAAGGTATTTTTTTGTTAATATGTATGAAATTAGATTTGATCTGAATAAAAGGGGGGAAAGAGCATTTGTGTGTGTTTTGTTTTGTTTTGCTATTAAGGAAAATTTATTTTATAACCAGAGTGGTATGATATTGCCCGTTCAAAATGAAAATTTGGCACATGTTTACATCATGTGGAAAAAGGAAACAATGTTCAGTGTTTAAACACAAATTAAAGCATACTGTAACCACTTTTTTAAAAATTTTATAAACATATATTTTTATCCCCAGGGGTACAGGTCTGTGAATCACCAGGTTTACACACTTCACAGCACTCACCAAAGCACATACCCTCCCCAATGTCCATAATACCACCCCCTTCTCCCAAACCCCCTCCCCCCAGCAACCCTCAGTTTGTTTTGTGAGATTAAGAGTCACTTATGGTTTGTCTCCCTCCCAATCCCATCTTGTTTCATTGATTCTTCTCCTACCCACTTAAGCCCCCATGTTGCATCACCACTTCCTCATACCAGGGAGATCATATGATAGTTGTCTTTCTCCGCTTGACTTATTTCGCTAAGCATGATACGCTCTAGTTCCATCCACGTCGTCGCAAATGGCAAGATTTCATTTCTTTTGATGGCTGCATAGTATTCCATTGTGTATATATACCACATCTTCTTGATCCATTCATCTGTTGATGGACATCTAGGTTCTTTCCATAGTTTGGCTATTGTGGACATTGCTGCTATAAACATTTGGGTGCACGTGCCCCTTTGGATCACTACATTTGTATCTTTAGGGTAAATACCCAGTAGTGCAATTGCTGGGTCATAGGGCAGTTCTATTTTCAACATTTTGAGGAACCTCCATATACTGTAACCACTTTTGCTAGTGTCTGTCATTTGCAAAATCCTTGTATTGTCTCCAGGTAACTATGCATTCTTTCTTCCAAATGAGGGCATAAGGATTCTAAAAGGTAGAGTAAATCTCAAGAGTTCTCATCTGCAATAGAATTGTAAGATGCTTTTCCAAGTTATGGTGTCTGCAATTCACGACTACACCTTGTAATTAAGTAAGAAATTCTGATATTAGCATTGTATCTTGTTAAGAGAATATCTGAAGTACATTAATTCAATCTCCCTAAATGGTCTGTTACCATCTAAATACTTGTGCTATAATTGATTTTTAAATTATGCAATAATTATCTCCTAGCTTGCTTAAAACCATGTTACAAATAATTGTTTTAAGTCAATTAACATTATTTTGCAAACCAGCAGCTCTTCCTCATTAAAAAATTTAAAGTTGCTTTAAAAGCTATTTTCCATAAATGTTCTACAAATGAGAATTCAATTCAATGTAATTGAAATTCAAAAAAAGGGGGACACATATTTATAGATAAGAGCCCAAATGACCAGACCTATGGGGTTCACGCTCACCAAGCGTCCACACCAACAGGGCTAAAGTAAAGTGGCTGGAGGGCGGGCCAAGAGAAGGGATGAGCTCATTCAGAATCAAAGGTTACATCTCAGGAGGGAGAAGGGAGAGATGTATGTATAATATTAGCTAAAGCTGATTTTGACCCTGACTTAAGTTATTTTACTTTGTAAAACACTCATTATTTTTTTTCGAATATTTAAAACAGATCCAGGGATGAGTACAGAAATAGTGGGGGTTTTTTTCCTCCTTTCACTGAATGGATAATTTAAAGGAATATTTCTTTACACAAAGAAATTGTGAAAGGGAAGAGCTAAGTGGTAAATACAGCCGATGTCAAGAGAGTTGTTTTATGGTAAATTGCCCACATCAAGCACGTTGCTTTCATGCTATGTAGGATCCTGTGGACAGCATGGATTGGTTTCTTAAAGATTTTCAAGGTCACTCATGTATATGATTGTACACAACATATCATGCTCATAAAAATCATTGAAATGTCTTCATATTGATCCCAGGGGATGGGGCCTGGCATCGCAATGAGAAGGGGGCTTGCCTTTCACAAATTGTTGGCATTTCTGCGTGGGGCAGCAGACACACAAGTCATTTGCATAAATGTCCAAAACCGGGGCCTGTGTCTCTGGACCTGTCAGCCTCGCCTTCTCCTGATTGGTTCCTGCTGTTTCACAAAATTTCTCATCTCTTTACTTTCCCTGTTTTGGATCAAACTGTGAATCATAGTTGAAAGAGTCTTTCAATCTTTTAAATTTCTTCAGAGTTGTCATTTCAATAACAGCTTACGGTTGGGCTGTACTAGCAGCTAATGATCAGCAAGAATGACTCAGCAGTGAGGACGTCTGACACGAAGTCGTGGCAGTCTGGGCACGGGAGGAAGAGCGGTGGCTCCTGCACCTGCTCTGAGCCCGGACAAGGCATCTGCCTCTGGCTTCCAAGGCTGCCAGGCCCCTGGAAGAGTCGTAGCAAAGACAACCTGTTCTGTGCAGTCTCCAGAGGAGCGGTGTGCCTGTCCCTCTCCCTCTGTGCCTCCCCCCATTCATGCTCTCTCTGTCTCTCAAATAAATAAAAATTTTTTTTTAAAAGTTTGCTGAGTGGATAGATATTATGTCAAGTCTTCCTGGGACGAACAGGAATGCGGTGGGAGAAAACTTTTGGTGGGTCGATACACTCACGGCAAAGACTGTGGTGATGGTTTAGGTTTATTTTCAGACTTTTCTGCTTTTGGAAGATGTGAAATTCCAAATTCCCCTTTTGGAAGACGTAACTCAGGGATTTTGTGAGAATTCACTGAAAGAGTGACACCCTGAGCCTCCTACCTCCTCCTCTTTCTTCCTGGAGTGATTCCGTTCAGTGTGTGTCAGCTACCGTAGTAGCTGGCGTAAAGGGTAAAGGAGAAACAATGTTTCCCTTCAAGAGTAAGAAAATAAGGGTTAGGAAGGGATTTCAGACGTTAAATGGATCCAAGTGCAACAGAACCATTTTTTCAAGTCTATCTGCCATGCATGCAAAGGGCCCACAGATATTTTTCATTAGCTGAATCTTTTGGTCAAAAAATAAATAAACAACTTACTACTTAGATCTATCCTTAAACTGGTAAATATCTCTGAAAATCTATTTAAGGTTTGGTACTTGAGTGACATATATATTTCTGGAGTTTTCTTGTCCTCTTTTTTTTTTTTTTTTTTCCCTCCTTAACTTTAGTAAGAGCTACAGGAACAAGGTAGGCAACAAGGATTCCTCACATTAAAAAAATACAGCCGGAGGCTGTCACCTCATGGCAAAAACATGGCAAATGAATCATATTTGGGGAGTGAACTGACAAGAAATGAAGTCCAAATGAAAGTAACGTACAAGCGTAAAATCACCTCAGCATTGGCCCTGAGCTGGCAGCTCTCCTCACTCCTGCTCCCCTAGTCCAAGGTCACCTGAGTGTGGGCGGCCCTGCCCTGTGACCTGCCTTTCCAGCGAGCAGACCGCTTGCAGCAAGTCTATCCAGACCTTCCCCATCTCCAAGGATGACTGATTTCCAGGCTTGGGGTGACAATTAGAAGTGAACACAATGAGGTTCTATGCCCAGATGTGAAGGTCGAGGGCTATTCGGTGAATCTTCACTTCACACGTCCCTCGTCTGTCCCTTGATATCTTTTAATACACATCAGCAGAATATGCTCATGTGAGAAAATTGTTTATGCAAAAGAAATAAATGTCTTTCTTGGAGGAAGTCATGTTTTTAAAAACATATGTATCTCTGAATAGGTTTGCAAGTTCTAACTCATTTCCCCGAATGTGATAATTTTCCAATAAATCTGAAAAAGAGTGTTTACACAAAGGTGTAACACCTCGGGGGTCTGTGTGGAAAACAAAACACTCATCCCATTTGGTCTGTCTTCAGGGAGAGAATTACAACACCCCGTGATCGGGGTTGATTCCCAGGAAGTATGACTGTTTAAAGATAAAGGGTTTCACAATAGGATATAAGTACTACACAATATAAAGCATCATTGCCAATGACTTATGTAAGGGAAGGCATGGGTTTTGTCTAGGAAGGAGTTTTCTGGATGGGTTCTTCAAAGAACTAAAACTTCTGCATTTATTTATTGGGAGGTGATGTGTTCACAATTATTAATAATCAACATGATGTGTTCACAATTATTAATAATCAACAGGACACCAAAAAAAAGGAAAAAAAAAAAGATCTCCTAAATAAATGTGTGCCTGGGAAGCATCGGGAAAGTGCTGTCCCACAGAACTCCCTGTGTGACTGAGAAGAGCTCTATCCCAACCTCCAACACAGCAGCACCAGCTGGGTGTGGCCAGGGGGTGCCTGGAATGTGTCTCCTGTGACTGAACTTGAATTTGTCCATTGGCTATGGTATTGGATGCTTTGCTGGGTAAAAACTATTCTTTTTCTTTTTGTTTTCCTTTTTTTTTTTTCATGTATACAGTTGATTATAAAAGAAGCTGTATGTATTGTCGCCACTATTTTGTGACTTGGAATACCTAGTCACATACAATTTAGATCCTATGATCTGTCCTTAACCAAAATGGGAAACAGAAGAGTGAGTAAAGACAGCTACAAACAACAAAATTTGGAGACAGAGAAGAACCAATTTTCCCAGTTAGGAAAAAAAAAGAAAAGAAAAAAGACCAGTTGTACTGTTGATTTTTTTTTTCACAACTGAAGTTTTCCAGTTTGATTTAATGAATAAAATCTTAAAGGAATGTCTCTTTGATCTATAATTAAGAAAGCATTAGGTCATATGTTTTATAAAATTTGAATTATTTAAATGCAAAGGTAATATCAGCTGTTTTTCAACTACCAGACACCTGCTAAATATTGGAAAACCAAGGCTGTTTCTTTTCTTTCATGCTTCCTCACCTTCACTGCAAGGATGGCTTTTCTGGAGGCTCATTTTGGCTTCAATGTACTTTCTTCTAAGCTGTGAATTCAGTAGAACTCTTACAAGGCTCTTAAGTGGATGCCCAATTTACTATTCTTTTCTGAATATTCTACTTGCAATGGACATGGTTTTCACCAAAACCACTCTTCCGTCGGTCAGTCCATAGTGAGGCTCAGAACCTGGGGTCGTCTATGTCTTGAATCACCGTATAAGACAAAGCACTGATTTTTTAAAAATCTGTACCCATACCCATAGGCTTCCAAGATCAGAGGCACTGCCTCGAGCTCGTTGGTGAACAGAGCGTGCTCTGGTGCTCTGAGAGGCACGAGCAGGGAGCCGGTTCCTCGTGAGATTTACAGGTTCTTGGCAATTCTCCCACAGAGCTGCTTCACCTGCCTCCTTGTAGCCACCCAGTTCACGAGCCCCCAGGTGTCAACCCACATCAGTGTGGCCTGTGAGACTCTGCCTGGTCCCACTGCTCCCATAACCTTCTCTCTCGGTCACTTACCACTCCCTGGGGTGACCTTTCTTTCCCTGCCTTAATGGCACCATGCTTGTTCCTGCATCTGGGCGTTTAGACTTACCCTTCCTTCTGGCTTATAAAGCTCTCCCCAGAGAGCTTTCCCAGGCTGCCTCCTTTCACTGTTGGGGTTTCCATCAAATGGCAGCTGCTCTGTGTGGCCTTCCTGGATCCCTTAGCTAACCCTCTGTCCCCATCCCCACAGTCACACCGCACCGTTACTCCTCACTGCCATGCTCTGTCTCGTGTGACCCTACACTGCATCTGTCTTCATGTTTACTGACCACCCCCACCCCCAGCATTGTCTGCTCTCCACTGAATACCAAACCTAGCAGGACAGCTGCTCTGTCGTGGGCACGCAGGAAATACTTAATTAAATAAAGATGTGTTAAACTTTAACTGATGATTAAGGCTTATTAAACATAACTGATATTTTCCAAATTAATTTCTCAAAGACGTTCTACTTCTCATGTGAAACAAACCTCTGACTGGAATTCTGGGTGGTGTGTATGTGTGTAGGGCATGGGGGGATCACGGCACAGAGTTCCCGCTCAGAGGAAAGAAAGAGGTCATGGTCTCCTCCAGCCTGCCCACTGGGGATGACCGAGCGCCACATCTAAGTACTTAGGCTCTGGGGGTTCGAACACGTTTTCAGGCTCATAGAATTTCTTATTGAAAAATGCAGGTGCCTTTTCATGGTGATTCTTCTCAAGCACTGTGTTCAGCTCTGAAAAGTAGATTTGAAGAAGATAAGACATGGTGTCTGTTCTTGGGGAGCCTACATTATAGCCTCATTGGCTCCTGATTGGGAACAACACATACAGACAGGGTTTTTAAAAAAACACAGGGAAGAGGGAAAATGGAAAAAGGAAGAGAGAAATTGCACAAGACTAATTTTGCCCACTTTACTATTTTTTCTCAAATTGGTAGTATAGTACATAAAATATGTGTAAAGACTGTGGCAAAGTAAATGGCTCATATAGTGAGCGTTTCTAAGAGAGTGTTAGGGCTCACTCTATCAGTTTTATTGTATAACTGTCGGCTTCTGGTACCTTTCAGAGACAAATCTGGAGCAAGCAATGTGATCAGAAGGGCATTTTGATCTATAAGATCTTATCCTACAGATCTATAAAATCTACATTGACACTCCTGAGGTTTCACCCATTTCAAACTGTTCGTGCTGAGCCTGTGAGGTGTCAGATTGATTCAAGGGGGTGTATAATCTCTCTTCTTAGTGTTTCTGCATAAGACTGTTTTTCTAAAAAATTGTACAGCTGTGTAAGCAGGAACTCTAAGTGAAAACACTGAAAATAGCTTTTGCTGTTTTCAACATTAAATACTCTAAGCAGAGCTGAAGTACTGAAAGATAATTCCTCTGTTGATCCCTTGCCACCTAAAGAGCTTTTTCTCTTGGAAATTTTGAGTTCTGAATTTATCTGAAAAGTCTTAATTATGTTTAAGAAAATGTTTCTTATTCACAACCTGAATTGATCTTCAATCAGTCAAAGCCCTGTTTGGATGCTCCTGGAAAGTTATAGGCCACTGAAAAGCTTTCGTCTGTGATTCCTGGATTATGGGTTAGATCTATTCCAGGAGTCCTGGGAGCCTGCTCCTGGGGAATCTTAATGACCCTTGCACAATCACAGACAAAGCCAGAGGCAAAAAGAACCCTCAGACTCTTACCTCCTGTAGCATTCACTATCTGGTGCTTCCTCCCACGGCCATACCCTGGGCTCTTCCTACAAAGCCTAGAATGGCTGGGCCAAGAGAACTCTCAGATGGTGAGTTTTTAGGACCTTCTGCCAAATTTTCATTTTCTCATATGCTTAGGAAACAGCGCTGGATTCTGTGGGGCAGGGATATTAATAGTTTTTAAGTCGAAACTTCTATATCAGAATTACTGCCCTGTCACTTGCAAATCAAGAGTGAATTAACTTCATCTTTTTGAACTTCTATCTCATTGACAATAGAGATAGTGAAGATTGCTCGAAGTCCTTTACCTAAGAAAACACCTGTGAGTATTCTGTAATACAACACTCTCAAAGACAAGAAATGATTTCTTCTTCAAATCAATTCAGAATGAGGCAAGGTAGAAAGAAAGATGAAAAAGAAGGAAGGAAAAAATCTTGCATTATTATTTTTAGCAGTTGAACAGAGGACCCAGGAGTTTGAAAGGTGAAAGGTGCTGGATGTGTTATGAACAAACCGCCTGTATGTCCATGGACACCCTCAGCAAAATGGCACCTGCATAAACAGTCTGTCACCATTCCCTAACAGAACACAGTCTTCTCTCCCTGTGACTTTCCATGCACTTAGGCTCTGGGGGTTTGAATACGTTTTCAGGCTCATAAAAGATGATGTATTTCAAACTTATGTTGAGCACCATCAAAATGAAAGTGTGTATCTCTCACTCTGAGTAAGGAAAACAAGAATGAGAATGAGGTGATATTGGCAGACAATGGATTTCTTTTTCGTGCCAAATGTAAGGAGTTTAGGAAAGCACAATATTTCCTTAATCTCTCTCTCTCTGGGTTTCTCTGGATTGTGGAAAGTCACCAGAGAATCTGTTTCCTGGTTATTTGTTCCTTATAGTTCACAATTTCTCTCAATGTTCATCTTTAATTTTATCCCCTATATAAGCCCAAACAGGGTCTTTGATTCACAGGTGTGTTATTTTCCATCAGCTATAGCTTATTGCCACTCAAATTATATTGTGTAAAATGTAATAAAATGAATATCTTGAAAAAAATGCAAATAAGGGAAAGAAAAATATATATTTACAATATACAAAATATGCATGTGTGTGTATCCACACACTATACAACTATATGTGTGTGTACATATGTGTATATATTTATAGTTGTAACGCATAACTTACTTGGAAGATACAGTGCAGGGACAGCGACATTTCTATAGTCCCAGATGCACAGAATTATGGGAGAAAAGATTCATTTCTAGGCAGTGTGGCGCACTTTTTATGGACTCGATTAATCTTGGGAAAATAGAAAACATTAAGTAAAACCGTACATAATAGTAAAGCTATGTATCTGCTATATTCTTTAAGATGCTGTCGTCCGGGCCATGGTGACAACGAAGAATGCGCACAGAGAGGAGCGCAGGGGCCGGAGCCAGGCTCTCAGGGCTGCGCAGGCTGGGGCTGCGGGCCAGGAACCAGCATCACCAGATCGGAAGCCCCAGAGCCCAGGGTCCGCGGGGAAATGCAACAGGTGCATTCATCGAAGTCAGGGAGTGCTCCCCTGATGAGGCGGCGGTGGATGCGGGGGTTTTCATGGCATGGAGTTTAGAGGGAGGCCACCAGAGCAGGGACCAGTGGGGCAGGGCACACCTGCAGGGATGACGCCGAGCTGGAAGGAGGGAGGGGGTGGGGGGGACTGGCAGGCTGCCCCCGGGACACGGGAGGACGTTTAGGACACGGGCTGGCCAGGGGACCAGCCGGAAAGCCGGGTCAGGACGCCGCACTGTGAGGGGCCCTGAGTGTCCGAGCCAGGAAGGGTGATGCAGTGCCCAGGCAAGGGGCACCCAGGGAGCCTTCAGGGTGCAGACTGGCACCTGCTCCAGTGGGACGACACCGCAGGGCCCAGAGTGGGGGAGGGGAGTGGGGCTGCTGCGAACCTGGGCTGGGAATCTGTCTCTATATAGACTGTATCTGAAATGGAGCTAATTAGTGATCAGGACTGAGTCAAACGGAGTGAGACCAGTTCTTGGAAGGTTGCAAGGTGGTTTGTCTCCTGGTATCTAGCCTGGCTTTCGTTGTTGTCGGGCTTCCCTCCTCTTCCAACCACCAGCCGTGAAGTCAGGTTTTAAAATTGAATTCATTTAATGATTTTAGGCCCTAACCCCTTACCCAGAGGGGAAAAATGCTGTCAATGATATCTTGTATATCCACCCAGTAGTATCCATTTCAGGGATGTATTGTTATTATTATTTATTGTTATTATCTTGCTTTTAAAAAAACCTGTCTCACAAATGCATTCTATGTGATCCATGTTATTCCATAGAATGAAGGTAGCATGCTTTATCTCTGTGCTCACCAGCGGCAGAGAACCGGACCGTGACTGTGAGGATGTGACACTGTCCTCACAGGCGTATTCTGTGTTGCTCACGTGTCCCTGTGGGATTCGTTCCCAGGAGTGGAGTTTCTACTCTGTGTAGACGGTGCACTGAGGGGATTTAAGTCCTTCTGGACTGTCATATTCAGAGCTATGCAGCAGGTGTTTGGGACATTTTTATTTAATGTTATGCAAATCGCCTTCCAGGGGCTCCTGCCTAAATCCACCGGACCCTGGCAAGCCAGTTTATGTGGGTCAGGCAGCCATACCCCCTGGGTTCCAGTTCTATGACCTCACAACTAGCCGTGTGATGTGAGGACAGTGAACTGAGATGCCTCCTGCCTCAGTTTCCCTACTTGTGAATGTGAGGATGTGTTGAATTATCACATGTAAAGCACGTGAGGGAGTTAGAGTCCTGGACGTCCTGAGCATCCAGCATGGGTTAACTCTTCTGGTGGCTTTAATGATCATCTTTAAATGTATTCTGTTTTTAAACTGCATCTTATGCTGAATGATACACAGGGATATCATAGATCTGATGTGCTAGCTACATGTCATACTAAGACATGGGAAATAGAAAATTATAAAATAAAAAAAAAAAAAAAGCGTTCAGACTCCGCCACAATTTGGAAAGTTCTAGCCTGAGCAAGATCATTCCTCGGAATGCCTTGAGCTCCTTAAATCAGAGAGGGTCCATGGTGCCACATGGGTGTTACGAGACTCATCTCTCCAAGTGGGAGTGAAGTTGGGCATTTCTCGTATGTTCACGAGTCATTTTATTTTCTTTTTGTAAACTGACCATTATCTTTTTTGCCTGATTTTATATGAAGTTTTGGTCTTTATCCATTGGTTTGTAAAAGGGTTTTATAAATGGAAGAGATTAGTTCTTTGTCAGGTGTACTAACAATTTGTTCCTATTCATGTCTGAAGTATTTCTGAGGGCTCCCCCCACGCGCATTCCGTTCCTTTCAGTTGAGCTAAGTTATCAGTCTTTTCTTCCCTGGCACCTGGGTTTGGGCCTTGCTGACACCCTTGATCTTACCCACAAGGCTGAGAAGCGATTGGGCCCTGCTTAGAAAGCCACAGCTGTGGCTTTGTATCCACAAACATTCTCCCCTGGTTTTGTCCTGTCCTTTCTCTGGGTCTCTTTTAGTGTAAATCTTCATTCCATCCCACAACTACTTCAATGTACGGTGTGAAGGATGGACCTTGTGTGACGCATGGACCTCTAGATGGCTATTTGGGCCAGCATCACTTACTGAGTAACTCCGTTTTCCTCACTGAATTGAATCGCCACGTTCACTGGCCGCATGTGCTACATTCCGGGGTAAGTCTGTGTGTTTACTGCCGGGCCCTCCAATCGCTCGTCATGCTAATCTCTGAGAGCCCGAGTCGGGCTCTGTCATGTACTTCTCTACACCTGTAGAGCTAACACTTGTTACTCTTTTCACTAAGTACTCTTTTCACTAAGTGTACTCTTTTCACTCAATGACTCTTGAATGTAACATTTCAAATTGAAACATGGCATTATCAAAAAAATAAATAAATAAAAGGAATGATCTTATTTTACTTAGCATTTTACTTTAGGAAGGACTAATGTTTTTATAATATCAAGTCCTGGTACCCAACCCAGGCATTGTTTCTGTCTCCTGTCATGTCCTTCGGTGCTGTTCTGAATATTTATTCATAGAAATCTTGAAACATTTCTTGTTAATTTTTTATTTCAGATTCCATTAAAATTGGGGACAATTTTTCCTTATTTTACATATGTGGGGAGAACCATTGGCTTTTGAAATTAATTTCAGAGGGAGAAACTTTACTGAATTTTCTTACTACTTACTGTTTTTGGGGATCTTGTCTTATTTTCAAGAAACAGACACTGATAATTTTGATTTATTTCTAATGTTTATGCTTCTTGCTTTATACCTCTTCTTGCTGAATGTGCTAAGAAAGGTAAGAATAGAAACCTGGGAGGGAGGAGTGAAATATTAAATACAGGTTTAAAAAGGAAGCTATTGCCACCAAAATAAATGTCCTCTCTGGGAGCAAGTTATGAGAGAAGTCAGAAATAGAAGTCTGGGACCTTAAAGAGACATGAAGGAATGAAGAAAAAGCTTACAAAACATTATATTGCTGTTATTATATGACAGAAGTTTTAAATCATTTTATCATCCCTGAATGATGAACCAAATCCAGTCTCTCTCTCTTTTTTTAATTTAAAATCAATTAATTGGGATGCCTGAGTGGCTCAATTGTTAAGCGTCTGCCTTTGGCTCAGGTCATTATCCAGGGTCCTGGGATCCAGCCCTGCACCCAGGCTCTCTGTTCAGTGGGAAGCCTGCTTCTCCCTCTCCCACTCCCCATGCTTCGGTTCCCTCTCTCCCTCTGCTTCAGTTCCCTCTCTCAAATAAATAAATAAAATCTTTAAAAATTTTTTAATATAAAAAAATCAAGTAGTTAACACATAGTGTATTCTTATGTATTTATGTACTATGTATGTATTATGTATATTATGTATTATCCTGTAGTTTCAGGATAGAATTTGGTGACTCATCTGTTGCTGTTGCGTACAACACCCAGTGCTCATCACATCCGTGCCCCCCCTTAATGCCCGTCACCCCATGACCCCATCTCCCTGCCCACCTCCCTTCAGCAGCCCTCAGTTTGTTTCCTGGAGTTAAGAGTCTCTTATGGTTTGTCTCCCTCTCTATTTTTATCTTACCTTATTTTTTCTTCTTTTCCCCTAAGCTCATCTGTTTTGTTTCTTAAATTCCACATATTAAGGAGATCATATGATAATAGTTCTTCTCTCGTTGACTTATTTCACTCAGTATAACGCCCTCCAGTTGGAACGCCCTCCAACCTCCACGTCGTTGCAAATCACATCAGGTCTTTCGATGTGCATATATATTCATTCGAGGATATCAAACACAGCTTCACATTTACTTCTACTTTTTTCTCCATAAACTCCTAACTAATTTGCTTTTTCAAGACTCATAGATTTTGAAAAAATAAGGCAAGATCAACCACTTTTATTACATTAGCTTTGGGGCATAATATATATATTTGTTATGGAATCGTATATATACACGATTATGAACAATGAAGGAAACATAATAATAATTATCATAATTAGTGATATTAATAATGTAATTAAAAGAGGAACAGCCACAACACCACTGAAAACTTCCTGTGTGCCAAACACTGAGTGCAGTGATGTAAATGGATTTTCTTGTTTAATCCCCACAAAAACTAAGTTTGCAAAAGCTTAATTGCCCAAATCCATTGTTTATGACTTATTTTCAAAGCCAGTTCTGTACAACTCTAAAATCCCAGCCCAGGCACTAACTTAGCCCCAAAACTATTCATTTATTTTTTTGGTAATACTTAAGAAATCACAAATTTTGGTCCCAAATCAATTTTTTTAAAAAGTCCATCAATAAATACAAGCTGCTGAAAGATTGACTTAAACACTTGGTAGAGATTTTAAAATAACATAATCTAATCCGGGGAAATGGGCTGAGAGCTCACAGGGGCGTTTTCTGGAGATGCGCACGTAGCATCTCTATCCGAGAAAGAAAACCATCCTCAGGGAGCCTGCGCTCCAGAACTCGGGCATCGCCGACCTTTTATGTAGGACGTTCACGAAGAAACGTCTTAAATGAAAGCTAACATCGGACTCGGAGAGTCTTTGCCCAAAGGCAGACACACACACGTGGCCAGCTTCTGCGGTCAGCTTCTTCCTAAGGCTATGTCCTCCTCGAGAAGCCTGGCTGCGGGCGGAGCCTCGTGAGGGATGCGGGAGATCGGGATCATCCGGGGCAGGGGAACGGGATCATCCAGGGCAGAACAGGATTGTCTGGGGCAGGAGAACTCTGCCTCTGCAGGGCCTCGGAAGCACCAGGCAGGGGCGTCTCAAGAAACAAACCGAGCGGCCCCCATTCCCAGAGGACAACTGTGCACAGCTAAGAAGATGGCTTTCCACTAGAGAAAAGGGGGTATTTTTTTCAGCTGGTGACAGGGAATGAGGTGGGGGACAGGCTGTCAGGGGACTGCTAGAGTCCCCAAAGGCTGAGTCCCTGGGACTCAAAGGGACACTTCCTTAGGAAGCCACTTGCGAGTCCCCAGGGTTCCTGAGGCTGCTCAGAATGGGAACAGTCTGTCCCTCCCTTTCATTTAACCAGTATCCTTTTTTTCTTTAAATTGAAGTATGGTTGACTTAAAATGTTATATTAGTGTCAAGTGTATGACATAGTGATTTGACTTTTACACATGTTATAAAATACACGCCAGGTAAATGTCCCCACCATCTGTGGCCACACAGTGTTATCACATTACTGACTGTGTTCCCTGTGCGGCACTTTTCATTGCTGTGACCAGTTCATTTTATAACTGGAAGTGACTCAACGCCCTTTACCCATTTAGCTCATCCTCCAACCCCCTTCCCTCTGGCAACCACCGATTTGTTCCTTGTATTTAAGAGTCCGTTCTTTTTATTTTGTTGTTTAGATTCCGCATGTAAGTAAAATCGTATCGTATTTGTCTTTCTCTGTCTGACTTTTTTCAGCTACCACGACACCCTGTACGTCCAGCCAGTGTGTCTAACAAACAGAAGCCCCAGAATTTTCACAGTATAGTCTTTTGCTTCCTTGGTTAAGTTTATTCCTAGGTATTTTATTATTTTTAACCAATTATAAGTGGGATTCTTTTCTTCCTTTCTTTCTGCTACTTTGTTATTGCTGTATATAAATACAATAGATTTATGTATATTAATTTTGTATCCTACAACTTACCTGAATTCATTTGTCAGTTCTAATTTTTATTTTAGTGGAGTTGATAGGGTTTTCTTTTATTTTTTAAATAGTATTATAACGTTATTAAAATGAAAAGACAATATTCAAAATAATGCAACAGAAATGAATAAAATCCTTTGTCCAACACTGTACACATAATGCAGAAATCAGTGCATTTTTTCTAAAGCATGTCTTAACCTTCATTTAGTTCATACTAAAATATAAGCTTTAAATAGCTCAAATCTTATCATTCAGCAGTTTAAACTGTAAACATCTTGTTGAACTGTTAAGAGAACATTGTAGTAATGTACCTCTGTTAGTGAGCACCTTCTCTTTGGTGCTTGTCTCTACAAGATCCACACCTCGAAGCGTGGGAAGCCCCAGCGCATGTGACAGGTCTCACGGAGTCCGGGTGAAGCAGCCAATCGGGACGGTCCCAGAAGCAGGAAGATGCTGATGTGACCTGTGCCATTAAGACATACTGTGCTCTTGGTCACAAGTGTTTCACTCAAAAAGCAAACAATCCCCGGGAAATACTGAATAGGAACCAGCAACACAAGGCCAGCTTGTGCTGTATTTGTGTATTAATACAATCTTAAAAAAAAAACAACAAAACACCAACACAAAACCACAACACGTGCTCCCAGTGACTCTCAGTCACACAGCTGTTTCACGATTGCTTAAAACTGACTTCCTGACCACGGGCAAACGGTCTGCTTCTCCACAGGACCTGAACCTGCCCTCCTTCCGCAGCTGCGAGGCCCGTGCTAAGATGGGCCACGCTAGTGGGCAGAACAGAGCAGGAACTGTCAGGAAAAATGATTTATGGATTCTGGAACCTTCTCATTTGTCAAGGTGTGAGACATGTGCACAGGTGAGAACATGGCTGCCAAGCACACTGCCAACCTCCCCTCAACGGAGCAGAAGGCAAACTGGAGGGACCCAGGCCTCGGGAGGATTTTTAAACTGGGCAGGAAGGGCCACGGGACAGATGTGGGCCCCGCCCTCAGTGGCACAGACTGTTTGCAGAAATAAAGGAGACAGAACTTCATGGGCCCAAGAGCCAGATCCTTTCAAACTGACTAAGCAAAAATGGTTTTTGGGTTTTTTTGGTTGTTTACTGTTTTTTGTTTTTTTAATGATTCTGATCTAAATACTGTGTTTTCTTTCCATTTGCTCAATTTTCAGTCAGGAGTCGTCCTCCAGCTTGTTTTAACATTCTGAATACATGTTACTCTAAGGTAGCAACTAATTGGTTATCCCGTGACTACGGCCCGTGGCTGCCACACAGGCTTCTATAGGTCTCTAATGTATACACACATCGAAGGTTCCCCAGCCTTCCCTCCCCGCCGGCACAGCTTTCCGTTCTAGGCTGGAACAGACTTTCCTGCAACGCCAACAAAATCAGGGCTTCCCAGCCTGAGGGCGCCTGGTGGCTGCTCTGACCCTCTCTCTAAGACGGAGGGTTCAGCTATTCTGCTCTGCGATCTGGAACACTCCCCTGTGAATCTCCACTGAATGGGAGAGTGGCTTGCCAACCATCTGCTCCCAGGGAGCCCCTGCTGAACCACGACCGCAGAGCCTAAGGAGAAACCACATAGGACAAGTGTTTGCGCTTCATGTGGCCACCGAGGTCCAGTTTTGTTTTTGGATCCGGTTTGATGACACCGCAGTCAGCAGACAGGGGCTGGGGTTGGGGGCCTGTGTGTGTTTCTTCTGCTTCCCGAAAAAACTTTTCATATTTGTCCAGGTACGGGGGTCTCTCAGGTAGTAGGTAATAATGCGTCGAGCTGACCTTCTTCCCATTTTCGATAATGGGCAGAATGCAGGGAACCTTATCGGCAGATCCTTCGCTGTTCTGTCTCTGCAGAGCCTTGCTGCTGACGTACTTGGGGTCGGGGGCGAAGCTCTGCGTGGGAGGCATGACCCCGTTGAGGTAAGACGGGAGGCTCTTGGGGCTGGGTGTGCGCGAGTTACTGCGGGATAAAGGTTCTCTCGGCGGCACTTTGGGAGGCCTGTCTTCGTCACTGTAGGTGCTGGAAGTAACCTCTGCTGACCACTTTCTGTAATCCGGCTTCACGGGCCGGGGAGGTATGGGGACCCTGGGGGGCACCTCGGGTTTGTCTTCGTCTGAGTTGGGAGAAGCTCTGTGTATGTAGCTGGACACCCTTATGGCGGGCTTGTTGAAAGACCCGGCCGGTCCCGAATGCGACCGTCGCAGTCTCCGGTGGCTCTGGGGCAGGGGAGGATTTGAACTTTGCACCGCGCCGTGCGGCTCGGGCGCCTGGCTGAGGTCGGCCGCGGAGACCGCCGGGGTGTCGAAGTACGCGTAGTTGATCTGTCCACACCCGCGGAAGCTGCGCCGGCCGGGGACGTCGTATCTGAAGCCGGAGAGCGCGCAGTCTCGCAGGAGCAGGTCGGTGTCCGAGCTGGTGAGGAACTCCACCTTGCAGTCGGCCTCGTCCAGGGCGAGGTCCTCCGAGATGGGCAGCGGCGGGAGCGGCCGCGAGCCCCGGTCGCAGAGGGCCGCGCAGGGGAAGGGGGACGGGGGGCTCCTCCCGGGGGTGAGCGGGGGGGGGGGGGGACGCGCACAGCCCGTTCACCCAGAGCCGCCGCAAACCGCACACCACGCGCTCCTCTCCTCGCTGCGCCCGGCGGGATGACCAGCGGGGCCAGGCTGGGCTTCTGGGCGGGGCCGTCCCTCGCCGCAGGCGTCGCCGCGTGCCCGAGAGACGCGAGGTGCTCCTGGGCCGTGGAGTTGAGGCTGTAGGCCATCGTGATCGGGTCAATGTTCAAAAAGTGATTTTCAAACTCACTGCGGCTGCCCCAGCAGGTCCTCACGGTCCTCATGGCTTGGCCATCGTGCAGATATCCAGTTTTTAATGGGACTCTAATCTCCTGAGCAGCAACTCCTGCCGTGGACATGGTGTCTTACTCTGGGAGGTCTCCACGCTTGAGGCTGAGGGATCTGCGGTCAACCAGTAGCCTGCATTCCCCCCGCGGAGCCGCGGCTGCCCCACGGCGCCCTCCCGCGCATGTCCTTCCCGGCTGGCTCAGCGCCGTGGGCTCAGGGGCCCAGACACCGCGCAGGCGCCTCGCCACTCGCTGGCCGCCGCACCCCACTTGCGCTCCCCGCTCGCACTCGTCCGCCGATAGGGTTTTCTATTTATAGTATCATGCCAGTTTATTTGCTGGCTGTCAGTTTTCCTTTTTTTTTTTTTTTTTTTTGCCATTTGCAAACAGGGAGAAGTTTGCTTGTTATGAATTTGGACATCTTTTATTTCTTTTTCTTGTCTATGTGCTGTGGCTAGGACTTCCAGTACTATGTTTAGTGAAAGCGGTGAGAGTGACCCTCATTTTGTTTCTGATCTTAAGGGGAAAGCTCTCAGTTTCTCATCATTAAATGTAATGTTAGCTGTGGGCTGTTTGTTTGTTTTATAGAGAGCCTTTATTGTTTTGAGGTGAGTCCCTTCCACACCTACTTTGCTGAGAGTTTTTTATTATGAATTGATGTTGTACTGTATCAGATGTTTTCTCTGCCATCTCTTGAGATGATTGTGTGTCTTTTCATTCTTTCTCTTGTTAATGTGATATAGCATATTCACTGATTTATAGGGGAATATTGAACCACACTTAAATTCCTGGAATAAATTCTACTCTATCATGGTGGATGATTTTTTTTAATGTATTCTTCAATTTGTTTCATTCAAGTTCTTTTGAGAGTTTTTGCAACCATGTTCCTCAGAGAGGCTGGTCTGCAGTTCTTTTTTTTTTTTTTTTTTTTTTTTTTTTTTGTGGTGTCTTTGGTTTTGGTATTAGGGTTATGTTGGAAGTTTTCCACTCTCTTCCACTTTCTGGAATAATATGAGAAGAATACGTTTCAGCTCTTCTTTAAGTGTTTGGTAGAATTCACCTGTGAATTCACTTGGTCCTGGACTTTGTTTGCTGAAAGTTTTTTGATTACCAATTAAATTTCATCACTAGTAATCAGTCTGTTCACATTTTTTATTTCTTCCTGATCCAGTTTTGGAAGATTCTGTTTACAGGAATTTATCCATTTCTTCTAGGTTGCTTCACTTGTCAGCCTACAATTTCTCATATTATTCTCACACAGTCCTTTGTATATTCTCCCCTTTCATTTCGATTTCTATTTATTTGAGTCCTCTCTCTCTTTTTCTTGATGAGTCTTGCTAAAGGTTTATCAATTTTGTTTATCTTTTCAAAAAAACAGCTTCTAGTTTCATTAATGTTTTCTATTTTTTGAAGTATTTATTTCATTTATTTCTGCTCCAAACTTCATTATTTCTTCTTTTCTACTAGTTTTGGGCTTTTTTTCATAGCTGCTTTAGATGTAAGGTTGGGTTATTTATTTGAGATTTTTCTTGTTATATGAGGTAAGCCTGTATTGCTACAGTATTCCCCTTTAGAGCTATTTTTGCTGCATCCTAAAGGTTTCAAACTGCTATGTTTTCATTTTCATTTGTTTCCATGTGTTTTTTTATTTCCTCTTTGACATCTTGGTTGATGCCCATTATTTGGAAGCCTGTGGTTTAGCCTCCATTTGTTTCTTCTTGTAATTGATTATTCTAGTTCCATACCACTGTGGTCAGAGAAGATGCTTGGTCTGAGTTCAGTCTTCTTAAATTTACTGAGACTTGTTTTGTGACCTAATGCGTGACTTCTCCTGGAGAAGGTTCCCTGTGCACTTGCAAAGAATGTGGGTTCTGCTGTTTTGAGTGAACTATTCTGTTGGGTCTGTATATATGTTGGGTCTGTGTGGTCTAATGTGTCATTGAAGCCACTGTTGCCTTGTGGGTCTTGTGCTTGGATGATCTGTCCTTATGTAAGGGGGATGATAAAGTCCCCTGCTGCTGTACTGCTGTCAGTCTCTCCCTCTACGTCTGTGAACTTCTGCTCTGTGTGTTCAGGCACTCCTGCGGTGGGTGCATGTACATTTATGATCATTACATCTTCTTGTGGAATTGTTCCCTTTGTCATATTAATGCCTTTCTTTGTGTCTTGCTACAGTCTTTGTTTTAAGTCTGTTTTATCTGACATGGGAATTGCTACCCTGACTTTTTTCTTTCTCTGCTTCCATTTGCATGATCCATGCTCTCGAGTCTCCTCACTTTCAGGCCACCTTTAGGTTTGAAATGAATCTCTCGTTGGCAACATACAGACAAATCTTTTTTGTTTGTTTGTTTATTTTATTTTATTTTATTTTATTTTATCCCTTCTGTCATCCTGTCTGTTGATTGGGGCATTTAGTCCATTTACATTTAAAGTAGTTGTTGAGGGTGCCTGGGTGGCTCAGTTGGTTAAGCAACTGCCTTCAGCTCAGGTCATGATCCCAGAGTCCCAGGATCAAGTTCTGCATCGGGCTCCCAGCTCCACAGAGAGTCTGCGTCTCCATCTGAAATTTCCCTCACTCTCTCAAATAAATAAATAAATAAATAAATAAATAAAATCATTAAAAAAAATAAAGCAGTTGTTGATAGGTACATACTTATTCCTATTTTGTTAATTGTTTTTTGGCTGTTTTTGTAGTTTTTCTCTGTTCCTTTCTTCTCTTCTTGCTTTTTTCCCTTATGGTTTAATGACTTTCTTTAATGTCATGTTTAGACTCCCTTCTCTTTTTTGTGTGCATACCTACATAAAATTTTTATTTGTTATCCCATTGCCATCAGGTTACCATCAGTTACCATCAGGTTGACATATAACGTCTTATGTATGCAGCATTCCATAGTAAGTTGGTGGCCACTTAAGTTTGAACACATCCTAAAAACACTAAATTTTTACTTCCCCTTCCATGATTTATGTATATGATGTCATATTTTATATCTTTTTTTATATCCCTTGGCTGATTTCTGTAAAATAATTAATTTTACTGTTTTTGTGTTTTTCCCTCCATACTGGTTTTATAGTCTACTAATTAGTAGCCAGCAGACTGGTTTTATTAGTCTTTACCTGTATTATATATTTGCTTTTACTGGTTAATTTTTTGCCCCTTCATAATTTCTTACTTCCAGTCTGGACTTTTTTTTTTTTTTCCATTCAAAGCATTCCCTTTAACATTTCTTGTGAGTTGGTTTACTGGTAATGAACTCGTTTAAATTAAAGAAAATTTTTAAATGAAATACTTTTAATACTTAAATGCATTTAAAGTAATTTCTTTATTTTCAAGTATATTTTCCCAACCTGTTCTTTGGGAAGGAATCTTTTTCTTGCATATAGAGACTACATGATAAGAAAATCCACTTAAGTTTTAAGTTGTCAATGTATTCAGAATAATAAGTCTCATCTTGAATTCATAAGAGCTATAGCAACATTTTAAATTAGAGTTCTAATGAGTTTTTAATGAAAACAACAAAACTCTGATTATTGCAGAGAGTGCAGATTAAGGATTAAATGATGGCTGTCTAGACTCACCAACATCTGGCCGTTATTTATTGATTCCTCCCAGCCCCACATTCCAGGCCAATGGCTGCCAGGAGGACCCTGCCTCCGGCTGCCACCCCCATATGAGCACTGCCGCAGGAAGGTTCTTTCGGTCAACGCAGTGAGAGTCATCTGCTTGGGCTGACAGATGGACAGAAGGAAACTACTTCCTAAAGCAAGCAGAATCATTCTTATGATTCCTAAATGTTTTGGGGAGGCTGCATATGTTCTGTTGTAGAAGAAAGAAAAGAGGGAGGAAAAGAAAGATCATGTGTTTGAAGAAGGAAAACACAAGTCAAGACAAGAGGGGAAAGGGCAGAAAAAGAGAAAGAGAAAAGAGCATGTGACATGCTGGTGTTGCCTCCTGGCCTCCAGCCTTTGCTGCTAGAACCGCTGCCCCTGCCCCACTGTAAAGGGTTCCATGTCTCTCGATGGCCTTCCAACAGCCACATGTGCTTAAACCAAGGTAGGGTCAGACCTGAGCTGGCCCCCTTCCTCTGAGCTGCACTCACCACTAAAGCTGGGTATGTCTGAGTGCTCTTCCAACACTTTTTTTTTTTAAATTTGACAGAGAGCTAGAGAGACAGAGAGAGCACAAGTAGGTAGAGCGGCAATGAGAGGGAGAGGCAGAATCAGGCACTCCACTGAGCAGGAAGCCTGATGCGGGACTCAATCCCAGGACCCTGGGATAATGACCTGAGCTGAAGGCAGACGTTTAACAGACTGAGCTACATAGGTGCCCCTCCAAGACTATTTCTAATCAGAGTAGAGGGAGAAAAAGTGTCTTTGTGGCCATGAAATTTAGAAGATGTAAAACTCAGGGCTCACTGAGATGCCTGGGAGGCTACATTGGTTGAGCATCTTACTTTTGATTTTAACTTAGGTCATGGTCTCAGGGTGCTGGGATCCAACCTGACAACATAGGCTTTGGGATCCACACACAATGGTGAGGGGGCTCTGCTTAGGGATTCTCTCCCTCTGCCACTCCTCCCACTCTCTCAAATAAATAAATAAATCTTAAAACAAAGAAACAAACAAACAAACAAAAAGACCTCAGAACTCACAAAAGCCAAGGTTTCTACCAAGTTCAACAACTGACCTGTAGGAGGGAATGGACTAGCAGGTGACATGAGGCACCGTTTGCCTCCTCAGCACAGCTGGGTCTTCTCATTCTCACTACACAGCAGAATCCGCCATTTGTCTGTACTAATTTGAGCTTTTTAATCTCATGAATCATAAATGCTGTAGCAAGAAAGTAAAAATAAAGAAGAGGAATAAAACAGACAAGAGAAAATAAAAATAAAATAATAAAATAAAATAAAAATAAATCATAAATGCTGTGACATGAAAGTAAAAATAAAGAAGAGGAATAAAACAGACAAGAGAGGTTAGGACAATGTACACAAATGAGAAAAAGAATGAAAAAAAGAAAGACACACATATAGGCATTCTCCTTTGTTGGCTGTCATGAAGCATGTGAGCATTTTGGGGAGACCCACATGACAAGGGGATGAGGGTGGTCACCATGCAGCTGCCAGCAAGAAACTGGAGCTCTCAGACCCTCACACAAGAATAAATGAATTCTAACCAGTAACCTGGTAGAGTCTGGTAGCAACATCCTTCCCTGCAATAGACAACACAGATTTTGTACCTGAAAGTGATCTTGCTGGAACAACGACCTGAAAATGTGAGCGTGACTGTGGATGGCAGTGAGTGGAAGAAAGAGAAATTCTGAGGAGTGTGAGAGAAAGTCTCAATGTCCTGTTAGTAGAAATTTAAGTATTGAAGATGCTGTTGATGAAGCTCAAAAGGAAGTAAGAAGCAAGTTACTGGAAACCAGAGGAAGCAAGATCCCTGTTATGTGGTTTCAAGGCTTTGCAGAAATCATCTCCTGCAGTCATTTGAAAAGCAACAGGACTTGCAAGCCATGAACTCGGCTTTATAGCTAAGATTTCCAAGGAAAGATGGAGGTGCCTTCTGGCTTGTAGTACTGATAGCTGAGCACTGCATGTAATAACCCTCCTACTTAGTGTAAAATGCAAGAGGAGAGAGGTACATTAGAGGAAGTGCTGTTTGATAAAAAGGATCCAGGTTTTGATTATTTTGAAATTTTTCAAGTCTTTCCAGGCAGCAGAGAGAAAAATCCAAGAGTGTGACCATGCACATTTTTCAAAACCTTGGAAAGATCAAATCATCAGAGTGTTCCAAAGGGCTTTCAGATGATCAAGGATGTTCTCCTTGCAGACCCTCTTGGCCATACCAGAGAGCTTCTAAGAAGGTAAATTGTGTTGTCCTTCAGCCCACACAGCAGGAATCCCAGGTAAAAAGGGTTTATCCAGAAAAGACCTTGGGGGCTTTTGTCTAGAAATGTGAGCCCCATCCCATCCAGGAAATTCATGGGAGAGACACAAGTTCTTGATAAAATTGTTTCAGTAAAATTCTGGCCAGCTTGGTCTAAAAGAGAGTATAAAAGGGAAAGAGGATACCAAAATCCTAAAATTATACTGTCAGGAAGCTGGCAGAGGGAAGTTGGTTGCATGTACATAGTATCCTCATAAAGAAGGAAAGATGACTCTCATGTCTAAACCAAGAACCCAGAGACTGGAGACAAGAGCCATGGAAGGTTACTCTCTGTGTTTGAGAACTATTATGGACCAGTGACCTTTTGTCCTTTACTTTTTCTCCTTTTTAGGGTGGGGACATCCATAGCTGTTATGGATGGCTATCCCACCACTGCACATGGGGTGCAAGTGGAGGGTGCAGGTGACTTTTCTTAAGGCTGGTTGCTGGCTCTGTAGGTTTGCAGAGTGGCCAGTCAAGAGGAGATTCGCATAGTGTCATCCACACGTTGGAATTGACCTACATGATGAGGTCCTGGACTTTGAGCAGATGCTATCATGGGATGAGGCCCTTGGAGACCTTGGGATGGATGAACGTATTTTACATTTGGGAAGGGCCTGAACCATTGGGCGTTGCAGTGACTCTGACAATCTTGTAAGGAGGACCACATGATTCCTGTTTCCGGATTTGCCCTTTAAGAGCTCCCTCCTTCTGAGTATGGACAGGACCTGTGACTTCTAATCTATACAGTCCTTCAAAGGTAATAGACATAAGTTACTATGTAGGTGGGATTCAGCAACATGGCTAACTGTCTTGCTGGAGACTCTTTTGCAGACAGTGGTAAGGCACGCAGGTTCTGGGGGGCGGCCTACCTCTTGAGGAAATGCAGGCAGCCTCTAGAACCCAAATGCAGGCTATGCTGTGGAACAGCTCAAAGCCAAGGCCTTCTGTTCTCCAGCTGGGAGGGAATGAATTCTGCCAACAAGTGAGCGAGCCTGGAAGGAGACTTTTCCCCAGTCCAGCCTCCGAGTGAGAACCCAGCCATACTGTACAACCTTGAGTGTGACAGAACCCAACAAAGCCACGCCTATGCTCCCAACTCACAGAAGCAGCAAGGTAAGAAGTGTGTGGTGGTTTAAGCTGCTCGGTTTGTGGCACTATTTTTATGCAGCAATGCATATCTACCATGGCAAGTGAGAAGGAGAGAGAGATAAAAAAGAGTGAATACAAAAAAGGACAAGAAAACACAGTCAACAGTCCTGAAAAGACAGTCCCCAGAGGGAGACTGAATGCAGGAACTGCCGACAATCAGGGCCAGCTCGCTGATTTGTGGGAGGACAAGAAAGCAGTTCAGAGTGGGTGGACTTGAACCACTGAACACAGGCCCCAGCAGCACAAGAAGAAGAGGTGCTGAAGAGGACACGTCGGGGCTGGAGAACTCTGTCAGCCCTGTCTGGGGTGCTGTCAAGACCTGGTCCAGCAGGAACCTCCATACCTGCTGAAAGCCAGAGCTTTCTGCCAACCTGCTTTGGCACCTGCCATGCTTCACAGAAGGAAGACATGCCATCTGACGACACTTTTGAGGCTCTTCAGGGGCCGCTCTGACCGCAGCTCCTGGTCATCTCTTTAGAAATGGAAAGTAATGAGTTTAGCTCGACGTCTGCTAGTTTACAGGGTGGCCCAGAGAAATTTTCATGATGAGTCACACATCATCTCTTTCTTTTGAGATTCTGGTTCTTAATTCTCGCAGAAATAAGTAAAAACTATACATCAGGGATAGCGACTTCTCAGTGGTCAACAGTCTACTGCTTTGGTCAATAGAACATGGTCACAGAACCCCTTGGTCTGGCTCCAGAATGTTTATAAGCCACTGTTAGGCTGGGTTTCTGGGCATCTTTTGTCCTGACGCTGCTCCTGGGCATTTGGTCTCTCCAGGCAAGTGGGTCCTCAGACAAACCAACAGCAGAAACACTATTACCCACAACACTCGCTCCTTTGTCTTTCTTCTTAGCACTCACAGTAGTTCTGTCTTGTTTGAATAATGGTTTGAACGATGCTGAATTCGGGTTATTTGTCAGACACATGTTGTAGGAGTAAGTGCCTGAGGTAATGCAGTCGCCCGGAGTACAACAGACAGTGAGATTTCTTGGGTGATCAAGAAGAAAACCACACACACACACACACACTCTTGTTCAATACAAGGGACTCTCCTTTGAACATAGCATTCATGACTAGAGCTTTCTTTAACTTCTCTAATGGCAGCTAAAGTGAAACATTTATGAATAAGTAAAAGAGGCTAAAACAGCCTCTTCTCCCTCTCCCACTCACCCTGCTTGTGCTCTTTCTCTGTCAAATAAATAAAATCTTGCAATAAATAAATAAAGTCATTTGCAAAAAAAGAATAATATCGAGAGTTGACTACAGCCAAATAGCAGAGAGCTCCATGGGCACGAGCTCCTGCCAGGGCACTGCTGTGCCCCTCAACATGCTTTTCCTTTTATTACACACTTAAATATCCAGTGTCTGTTGGAATTTCCAGATTAAATCAGGAAGCAAGAAAAATAAATAGGTTTTATGAACGTAAAGAAATGCAGAGGCTATGTAACTGAACAACATAAAAATAGATTACAATGACATTGATTTCTTAGATACCCAGACCCTGTTCTCATTCAGAGAATGCTTTTCTCCCTCAATTATGCATGTGGAATGCATGTAAAATACAATTTGGAGCTTGCCATCTTCTGCAAAATATTTTCAAAGTAAATTGGTAGGTTTGGTTTCTCTACTCAATATAGGTTAAAATACATGTGGGTCTTTAAATAAAAGAACATGCCCAGATGCTTCCTTCTTGCCAATATTGCTTCTAATTTCTCCCACTGTCACTGAACATCAGGATGTAGCTGGTCACCCAGTGGGAGGTCCCCCTTCCCCCGCTCCCCAAGTGGCCACAGCTGGGACCTCCATTCTCTCTTTAAAATCAATCTGCAGCCACTGGTATTTATTTGACCTAAGTGGGGATCAATCACCAGCATCTTTCTATAGGCATCTTTCTATAAAAGGAGGAAAATAGAAACAAAAATAAGAAACTGTTAAGATCATTGTTAATAGAATAAAAACACCTGTGAGGCTGTGTATATACCAATGATTAAGAAAATAATAGTCCTCCAATGCATAACATGCAACTTCTCATCATTACAGAAAAAAAAAAGCATAAAACCATGAACTGAATGTAAAGGAATGGGACTTAGATTAATTGTGGACATTCTAGGGCGCAGACACCCCTGAATCTGTAATGTGGTTAATATGGGGAGAGGCCCCCAGACATCCTGTGCTCGGGTCCCCTCACAGAAGTGGTGGATCTCCTGGGTCCCGCGTAGGGTTTGCAAAGAGTCCTGCTATCTGAGCCCTTTGCCTTTTGCTCTACCTAAGGAAACAAACTCACATTAAAGAAATTCTCAGAAATAGTTCAGCACATTGAAAAGGATCCAAAAGAAAATGTTGGAAGCTGATCCAAATGAAGTTTCATGGTAATTCTCCACAGCCCAGAAAAGAGGGTCACTCGCTATCGTCAGTCACGTGATGGGAAGAAGGCAGGCCAAGTTCAAAATACTCTTGCTAAGTATTTACAAAGACATAAGACACTAATTTTCAATGTTTCTAAGTGTTTTAAATTATAGCGTACTACATAAATATGGCCTTCATCTGTCATAACTAGGTAGATGCCCAACTTAACTTCACGACCAAAGGGGTGTAGCAGCCGGTGGAGAACTTCAGCTTTGAGCTCTCAACGCCAAGTCTCATCATGCCGTTGTGGTGGTTTCATCCAGAAACAAGTCTGTATGTGTGAGTAAGAGTCCTGGGGAGCTCGGGAGCTCGTACCCACATGCTTTCCCTTCCTGTCTTTCTCTTGCTGCCTCCTGTTCTTTTCCTTTAAATAAAAACCTTTCATGAATACAACCCATGGAGTCCTCTCAGACACACCAAGTGGAGAAATCTTCGCATTTACCAAATACATATGCTGCATGGGAAGAGACGTTGTTATGACTCCGAGATTTAGAGTGTGAATGGAGTCAGCATGCCTAAAGTGAATTTCTCTAAATATAAGTAATGCATATTTCTGGTGCCATATCTTCAATAACATGAAAGTAATAAAAATAGAAAGAGAGAACACTCTCATCTCTCCATGAAAATACTTCTTAGTGTAACGTGGCTCCCTAAATCTGTTGAACTGGAAGACAGCACGGTTTTCTGACTTCAGCATTTTTCTCTTGTAGACTATTTTGTGCTCGGAAAATATATGATTGGGATGGCTCCAATTATGTAATCTTAGAGTACATCCTTAAGTATCTTAAAATGTGTTGAACCTATTAAAACCAGTAAGAAGTTACAGAGCACCAATTATTAAGGAATGAGTCCTAGGACCTCAAGTAGGCTGGCATGGGAGATCCTTTGTTTTTGTTTTAGTTTTAAAGATTTTATTTATTTGACAGAGATCACAAGTAAGCAGAGAGGCAGGCATAGAGAGGGGGGGAAGTAGGCTCCCTTCCAAGCTGAGAGCCCTATCTGTGGCTCAATCCCAGGACCCTGAGGTCATGACCTGGGCCAAAGGCAGAGGCTTTAACCCACTGACCCACCCCAGCGCCCCGATGCTTTGTATCTAATGCACGCACCAGAGATTCAAATGTAGATAAAATGCTTACATTATAGGGACTCAGAAGGGACTCTGGGAAGAGAGAGGATGTGGATGGGGGCTTGAAATCCAGCCTTCATTCGATGTCGTGGCAGAGAAGTAGGACTGAGTACCATCTCAGCCTGTACGACCTTGGACACATCAGTGAGTCTCTCTGTGCTGCTGGGCCTTGCTCGGAACATGCACAGCTTTGACATCTCTAAACTCTATTTCTTCTCTATAAATCTGTTGTATCACTGAATCACTGTCTTACTTTTTTCAACAAAACTCTCCTGGTCTTCACTGAATCTTTCCAATTCTTGGGCATGGTCTTTCTTTCTCATCAGAGATCTACTGCAGCACATCAGTTGGTAAAAGCCTTAAGAAAAGCTGGCAGCAAGTATCTTTGTGAACAGTCCTTGCTTCCACTACTAGATCTATTAGCCAACCTATGATTAAACCCATTCAATTTAACAAATACCATTTAACAAAAAACACAATTTCAAACACTCAAATGTGTCATATGGAAGTGTGGAATGGTTTCAGTTCAGTATTTCTAAACCTCCATTAAATCTGTTTTGTTAAATTGTCAGTCTTTCAGGAAAAGTCTTTGTTTGTGATATGATTTTGCAAATGAGGTAAAGGGCTGATTCCAAGTTTGAAGTTGTCTTTTGAAAACCTCAGCCTTCAATAATAAATTTGGCAATACTTATCTAACATTTTATATTCTGAAAGGTTCATTGATAAAGTAACTCAATAAATTGGTTATCTGCTCTGCCATTGTTATTCATGAGCAATTAGTTTTAATAGGAAATTGTGAACTTCCTGCTGGGAGAATGGGCCCTGCTGCTTTATTATTATTTTTTTTTTTACAGATTTATTTATTTATTTTAGAGAGAGGGAGAGAGCATCAAGCAGACTCCCTGCTGAACACCGAGCCAGACATGGGACTTGAACTCATGAACCTGAGATCATGACTTGAGTGGGAACAAAGAGTTGGAAGCTTACCCAACTGCACCACCCAGGTGTGCCCTCCCCCATTGCTTTCCTAAGCTTTTTATGCAGACTTGGGAATGGTCAGAGATGTGTGTAAAGAAGTAACTGCTTTCTAATGTTCTCCAATTTGAATCTGACTTCCCTTTAAAAAAAAAAAAACAAATGACACATTATTTAACAGCTCTCAGTGCCTTTTGCACTCATACCATTGGCTGTCAAGTAAATGCTGAAAAAAGACACCCTAAAGAAATGTCTATGTGTAGAGTAATCTTCACTTTAATGTTGTAGTATAGAGACATCAAATCCATTACAACAAACACTCCCACTTTTTTCATCTTTCTATTTCTCGTATTCAACACAGTTCATACTGTAGGTGTGAAATAAATGCTTTCTGATAAATGATAGATAAAGTGCTATGTGCTGGATGGCCCTGTTTTGTAAAGGGGCAGTGCAGCAGGTAGGTCAGCACGTGCATGCTAAGGTCAGACAGAGCTGAATTCGAGTCTGGCTGTGCCCGTTCCTAGCTGAGTATTGGAGGGTGTTAGATGCTCCTTGTCTCCGTGAAGAGCAGAGTTTAGGGCCCTGCCTTACAAGTTCCTCCTGACTTATTCCATATTGGTTTTCTGTATTTTCTCTAGATAAGGCTTTGGGGCTTAAGAGCAACATGGCAAAGCCTTTCCCCAACTATACCTATTAGGGATCACATCTGTCAGTAAAAATGTGTCTAAAAACAACAGCCAAATAAAAATAATTAAAAATCTCTAAGTATCAGGAGTTCTATCACCATATATCTGAAAATCTATCAGAAGTATTGGCATTTCATGGTTACTCAGTTTTCTTTATATTTAAGCCAAGTGGAAAGATGAGATGAAATCAATTATGTTATGTTACTAAAGATCATAGTAAAGTTGGAAAATATTAAAGGAATTAATCCACTTTCTGGACAAAATTAACCTGCTTCCTAAATTTATGAATCTTATGCAATACAAATTACATATACTCTGTCATACGACCAAACTCCAATAAGTATCCTAGAAGGTTGCTGATCCCGCATTTAATTCTGGCTAAGCTATTATCAGAAAGATCTCTCACATCATAAAATCGGTTTTACAGTTTACAGATTCAGTACTTGCCAAGTACGAGGATGCATCTGATAGAGAATATAGATTATGGTCGGTGCGTTTATATTTTCTTTAATTTATTTGTTCCTCCTCTGATAGTTTAAAGACACATTTGCTAAACACACTACAAAAATCATTTCACGTTTCCTGACTGACCCCGTCCTGTGTGAGGCAGTCCCGGGCGGGGTATCCACGTGCCGTCTTCCCACCAGCGAGACCTGCCTGCCATCAGTGACCCCTGGCAATTCTTGGTGTGTTGGCGTCACCTCTTCCCCTTCTGGCATATCTACTAAGGTGCTATTCCTTCTTTTTTCAATAACATACACAGCGAATTTTTAATAGGTTATAGAAAAGTAGATATTTTTCTTTCTAATAGGTTGATGTTCTGATCTTTCCAACTGGTCTCATCCTCGTATAATTTTTTACTCGCCTTCGTAGTCAGGTGTGACTATGAACAGACAGCTCTGTTGTCATTCTGAACCACGGATCAGATCACACCGAGCTCAGAAACCTCTGGAGACTCTCCTGTCTGTCCTCCTCGCCACCAAGGCCAGGCATACTTCGCAACGAGGTCCGTGTCTTGCCTCAAATCCCTCCATCGTCTTGTCCTTCCCTGAGCCCTGACACTCCGTCCCTTACCAAGGCCCGCCCTCCACCGTTACTCCTCTAAGATCAAAGTCCTCCTGGTCTTGGGAAAATTGAGAACTCTTTCCCATCAGCTTCTCTCTTCACCTGCTTTCTAGATGTCATTCTTCCTCACTCTCAGCTCACCCTTTGGTGTCTTTTCGCTTTATTTTGCAACCAGGAAATCCAGGACCCTCGCTCCCTCAGACCAGCAGCTCTGCACCCCTGTGGAGGACCCCTCCATTTTCCAAGGCACCACGGACCGAAGGATGAGTGACTATAACATATGTTGTGGTCAGAATGGGGATGGCTATCTTAGGGGACTTGTGATGTATTGAGCAAAGCTTAGAACTGGGTATAAACATGACTGCCTCAAGATTCCCTGTAAGGAAGCATGACCAGGACCTTCCCACGGTGCTCCCATAGCCAGCCTGGCTCTGCTTCCTGGACAATCACCAACCTCCTGACCCTGAGAGTCAAATTCAGAAGCTCTTCTCTTCACTCATCTTTAGGAAAAAACAAACCTCTGTATACACAGTCATTGCTCTGAGCCTAGAATATACATCTTGGTCCAACCACAATCGCCCACTTAACGTATCAGTTCTCCAATGATGTCTTCCTGTGGGCTGATTTTTTTACTCTAAACCTGACCCAGAGCTGTGCCCTTGCAGACAACCTAGGGCTGGACTGCCCAGGCCTACTAGGTAAGTCCTAGGAGGGATTTTTCAGTCTGTCTTGGGTCCCCTTTAGTTCTTTCTTACAGAGGACATGCCCCTCCATTCTTCCTGCAATGTGCTTATTTCCTGTGGATTCCTCTGGACAGAACACCTGTGCGCATACACACACACATACTGCACACACTTGCACACACAGACATGTACACAACACAAATCCATATATGCACATTACACATAAGTATGTATAAACACGCACAGCACACACATATGCACATGCACACAGACATGGGCATTGCACACATTCATTCTTCCAGCAAAAAGTTACTGAACCCAATGTGAATGCAATATGAGCAAAATATGGTCATCACCCTAATGGAGCTTATGGCCAAGTGAAGGAGATGGCAAATCGCTGCAAAATAAAATCTCTCTTTGTACTCTGTGACAACTGTAATGAAGGCCGAGTGCTCAGACGATGCCCCACAGAGAGACGTGCCAGGGCTAGGGGCTGAGAGCAGCTTCAGACCTGGAGGGAAGGGCACTTCAGGGAGAGGGAACAGCACATGCAAAGACCCAGTGAGATGAGGAAGCATGTATTTAGTTTTTAGAATTGGTTTTGAAAGAATCACCAAGAGACAAATCAAGACTCCACACCCTACAAAAAAAGTAAATATATTTACCTGGGAAGTTGAGTCAAGAAAAAATCCCATTCATATATAAAGTCCTGGGTTTTTTTAATCATAAGATGATGATATTTGAAAAACTGCACACCATTTTCTTTTCTGTTTGAAAAACTCTCACTCGATGTTTAAGTGCCGGCAAGTACCAGACTTCTCACTCTGCTGTTCCCTTTGATCACGTGAACTTCGGTTGCACTTGGCTTTCCGGCAGACACAGAACAGACAGATGTCATGCTTCCACTTTTACCTTCTCAAATCCTGAGAAAGAGCACATCCTAAAATACAAGCGCTGATGGCCGATGGACTAAATGTCACTCACAGACATGGTTCAGTGAACAACCTTTGGACACAAGTAAATGAAAAGTGCAATTGCTCTAAGTTTTATGGCTTCCAAAGCCTCTTTTTTATCCCGTATGATTCTCAAAGGATCCGACAGAAAAATGCTAGACACTTACAGTACTTTTTTTTCCTCTTAGAGTAAATAAGATGTGCTGGTGTTATTTTTAGACTATGGATTGAGTAATTCTAAAACAAAAAAAATGTAGAAGTGACACATGTTCAAGGAACGTAATCCAAAGAAGAGGGACATTGTGGGCTGGAAGCAGGGGTGTGATCTGGAAGGCAATAGAGGTTAGTAGCCTCAGAGCTTGTCAGTCAAATAGATATGGCTCTTCTGGGAGAAGACAGGTTTTCTCTGATTTTCCCCAAACCCAAATTCAGTTCCTGGTTAGAAGAACTAGACTCAGCCCCTGGTTATGTCTTTGTAGCTATGGCTATGCCCATGATTCAGTAATCCATGGATGACTGTGCCCTTCAGGCCATCCTTTGGAACACCAGGTCCTCTTTCTTCTGGGGAGCTTGCCCCCTTGACCAGCCTGTGAACTTGCTCCATAGCCCCAGGGTAGAGGAGACTCCCTGTTCCTTGCCTCCTGTTCTCATGGTAGTTGTGCTGGGTCTGTCCCTGATGCTGACCCTGACCTTCAGCTTCCTATGTTCTGCCCAGGTCCTCAATCCTTGTAGCTTCATCTTCCAGATGCCAACCCTCACTTCCTGTGTGGACCACGTTGACCTTCTGCCCTTCCTCTGAGTCTTCAAGGCTCACTGCCTACGTTCTCAGGTCTTTTGTTGTCAAGGACTGTTCATTCCAGACTTCATCTCACCCATTCAGACCTGACCTCTTGTCCATTTGCTTGGGTTCTGAGGGCATCCCAGAACCTGACCATCTTCTACATGGTACTTTTCCCTCTTTCTGTAAGATTCCTTTCAGAAATGTCTGAGACTTTTGTTGTTGTTTCCTTGGGTCTCCCAGAGTTCCTAAGTCCAACCCACTTGGGCAATGGACATATTGGACAAATCCATCCCACTGATGAGCAGTCCAGTGCTGGCTCCATTTCTCAGCAGAGCTGCCACTGACTCATTAAAACACACACCTGTCTGTTCTCTTATGTGGTGAGCCTGTCACGGGCACAACAGTCTCAGTAACACACCTCACTGCCCATGACTATGTGATTCCTTCTAGGGTGCTAAGTCTGATCCCTCATCAAGTGCTTTTCTTCTGAGATGTGGCGAAGCAAGTCAGAGGTCAGTGTTCTGAGCTGAGGCCAGGAAGCAAAGCCAGAGGCGGGGTTCCCCAGCTTGCAGACGTAGGTGATGGAAATCTCAGAGAACAAGGGCTTTCAGAGGAGTTGGTTGAGGAGGGAACTGTTCAAGGATCCAGCAGGATCTTACTATCTACATAGTATAGAACCCCAGGGTGTTAATTGTCAGGGCACCACCGAGGTAATAACTACTCCCCCACTTCATGGCATGAGGAACCCCGGTGGCCTGTGTAGGAACCCCCTTTGTTTCACTTTATTTTTCCTTACCACCACCAAGTCCCACTGTGTCACTTTAGTGTTAATGACTCGTAAAGTGTAGATGCTCCCAGCACTCCTTGTACACACTGACACACTTCCCTACATCATACCCATAGCTGTGTGTGCTTTAGTGTGCAAAATAGCATTGCATTTTGCTATGAATTTTATTGTTTCATACTTTTTTTTTATTAACATGATGGCTTTTTAGCTTATTTCCATTACTTCAGCTGTTCTAACTCCTTTCTGAGGTCACAGGGCGTTCGTGGATCATTTTACACTTTGAGTTCTCCAATAGTGGATGCTTTGACTCTTTGCTGTCACTAAGAACACTGTGATGAACACGATGGACCTGCTGAAGAACTTTTAATATGAGGAAGATGCACTTTTGGCCAAGTTAGCCATAAAGTTGAGTGCAAGTGATCTACTCACATGACTCTGCTCCATTGGATTTCAGGAGCAGAATGGAGCAGTTCCGACAGTGCTTTCAACGTCTTGTGCACAGGGAACCAGCAGGGTTAACCTGACTTGGTTAATATACATAGTACCCTAATACACAGCCTCAGAAGTTGCTGCTGGGACACCTTTATCCATAACCATCATGAAGTGCTCAGTAATGCTCTAGCAAACCCAAAATGTCAATGTCTTTTCTTGTTGACTTGACAGCACAGAAGAACATGCAGTAATTATACTTCAGAAATCTGAAGCATACTTACATTTGTTTTGAACCTTGGAGGACACTTAATTCACACACTTTAATTAGATAACATGCTTGTTTTGGAGAAAAGACAGGTATTTACTTCTTTTTATTTTGGAGGGATTATTTTATTTATTTATTTTTGTACTTTTTAATTTTTATAGGTATTTACTTCTTGATGAATCATTAATGTCTAAGAACTTCACATGTCCAATTTAGGGATTCTAAGAATACAGACATACATTGCCTAATGCAATGGGTGATTATCAGGACCTCTGGGCTTTAGAAAGTGGAGTATCCTCAGGACACAGGAGTAGCTTGGGTCTTCCAGAGTCACCTGAAGGGACTGACATGGCCTTTGGGAGATCCTCACATGAACAGACTCCTATGAACCATGGGCCGCCAGTGCTTTCCTTTCTCTACTGGAACAAGATATTTTAGGCCTATGTCACTCTTGAGCTTGATGTTTGGCAGCCCAGAGACTGGCTCCACTCCCTGTTTTGTTTTGTTCTTGTTCTTTACAATGAATTTTCTATCTGTATTTAAAAATAAAAATTTTAATAAAAGTACAAATTACCAACTTCCATAATCTGGCTATTGTGGATAATGCTGCTATTAACATCGGGGTGCATGTATTTCTTTCAATTAGTATTTGTGTCTTCTTTGGGTAAATGCCTAGTAGTGCAGCTGCTGGGATGTGAGGTGGTTCTCTTTCTAACCTTCCAAGGAGCCCCCAGACTCTTCTTCAGGGTGACTGCATGAGTTTGCCTTCCCACCAGCGGTGCAAGAAGATTCCTCTTTCTCCACATTCTCACCAATACCTGTTCTTTCTTGTGTTAATTTCAGCCATTCTGACAGGTGTGAGGCAACACCTCATTGTGGTTTTGATCTGCGTTTCCCTGAGGGTGAGGGATTCTGGGCGTCTTTCACGTGTCTGTTGGCCATCTGTTTGTGTTCTTTGGAAGGATACCTATGCATGTCTTCTGCCCATTTCTAATTGAATTATTCACTTTTGGGTACTGAGTTTTGTGCGTTCTTTATATATTTTGGATACTAGCCCTTTCTGAGGTGTGTTCCACAGATTGCCCTTTAGTCTGTTGATTTTTCCTTTTTTATCTTGATGAGGTCCTGTGGGGTGTTTTTTTTTTTGTTTTTTTTTTTTGTTTTTTTTTTTTTTGTTTTTTTTTTTTTTTTGCTTTTGTTTCCCTTCCTTCAGGAGACACATTCAGAAAGAAGTTGCCACAGCCAATATCAAAGAGGTTACCGCCAGTGTTCTCTTGCAGGATTTTTAGTTTCAGGTCTCACATTCAGGTCTTTCATCCATTCAGAACTTATTTTTGCATGTGCTGTAAGACAGTGGCCCATTCCATCCTCTTGGAGGCAGCCATCCAGTTTTCCCAACACCAAGGGGAGGTCAGTGGAGGGATAGGGGAAATAGGTGATGGGGGTACGGAGTGCACCTGTTGTGATGAGCACTGGGTTTTGGGTGGAACTGTTGAGTCACTAAAGTGTACACCGGAAATGAGTATCACACTGCATGTTAACTGATAGGAATTTTAAAACGTAGATGATCTACTTAACTCGGCAACAGCTGGTTAAAAGTGGGAGCAGATGCCTCTGAAGGATGAGGTATGAGATTCTCCATCAGGCCACATCAGTAGGGTCCCTTTCATCGTGTGCCCAACACAGAGGCTGGGCATCCACCATCTTGTGTTTGTCATAGGTACCATCTACACTGTCTTACTAATGTTACCTGACTTCTCTTGGAGTAATATGAGTGTCTGATGCAGAGGCTAACATAACGGTAGTGTGTGCCGTGAAGAAGGGGCCAGGGGGTCAAAAGACTCAGGCTTGCGGGTCAAGAATTTCAGTAACGAGTTATGTGACCTCACATGAGTTACTCCACTTCTCCAGCATTGGTAATCCTTTGTAAAGTCAAGGGATTGGACTGCTCGCCATTTTTCAAATCATACACTGCTGTTCACAAAAAACTAATAGGTAGCCCATAAAAAAAATTAAAAAGAAAACAATGAAAATTTTCTTCTAAAATGCATTTTTAAATATAGGCTTACAAAAACATAAGTAAGCAAAATAAGCTTATTTTTCAGTCTTTTAGCCTGCCAACTTTATCCTGCAACTTCCCTAATTTATATCTGCAGGTTGTAACTATGTAAGAATTAACATGTCTAAATCCACACCTTTGATCCCCCTAGCCCTGTTCCCTGTTCCCATTCCCACTTCCAGATGTTAAACCATCAACCCAGCCACTCAGGCAGAAACTTCTGTAATATATTTGGCTCATTATTTCCCCAGATGTATCTATACTGTCAGCTAATTCTTTCTCACTATCAGTTACCCAGCTGTGTAAAAAATGACCCCAAAACTTCGTAGCTTAAGAAAACAAACACTTCGTTAGCTCACAGTTCCATAGGTCAGCAGTTTGGGCCAGATGCAACTGCACGGCTCTTCTCTTGGCCTTGCAGAATGCACTCCAGTGGCAGCATTAGCTGGGGGGTTGGCTAGTGTCTGGTGGTGCCCAAACTATGACAGCCTGTATCTGCTATATATGGCCCAATCATCTGCAAGGCCAGCTTTGGCTTCTTCCCGTGGCAGTCTAAGGGCAGCAAGAAAGGGCAAACACCACGGAGAAGGTACATTCCAAGTCCTTGTCTGCATTGCACTTGACAATATCTTGTTGTTCACAACATGTCAGCTGGCCAAGTCCAGAGTCAGAGAGGGGCCACAGAAGAGTGTGGATAGATGAGGGGCCATTGGAGGCCACTGCTGTGACCCTCTTTCCCCCAACCCAAAGCAAATCCCAATGTCTGCACTTTCCGTACCCACTGGCTTCTCTGGAATCAAGCCCCTCTCATCTCTCACTCGGAGATTGTAATAGATTCCTACTAACTTGTCTGTCCAGTTCTTCTCTCAGATCCCCCAAACAGGTTTTCCAAGGACAACAGAGAGATTATTTAAAATGTAAGCAAGGTTGTCTTGTTCCCTGTCAAGAATCCCTCCAAGATTTCTGATTTAATTGAGAATGTGATGTAGATGAATTCCTCGGGCGGAAACATCTCCACAGCTTTGTCTCCATTTACCTGTGATGCTCGTCTTCCTTTCCTTCAGCTGTTGTCAGGGATGCCCATCTTTTGGTTTTGCAGAGAAATCGGGCTCTTCCCAGCGATATGTCTTTCCATTATCATTCATGCACCCCCACCCACAATGTTCTTCCCTGAGCCATTGCATGACTTAGCTCCCTCTTGGATCTCATTAAAGTGGGATCCTTCAATGACTGTCTTTCAAACCTGGTCTGTTTCTTTTGAAGCTCTCTGTGCATCACAGTTTTTTTGTGGGTGGGTTACTTTTCCACTTACCTGTTAGCTGTTAGACAGTAGTCTGTGGGCACAGGAGGACAAGGTTATTGCTTTTCGTATTCTCACTGTTTAGCTTGTTGTGCTTGTACGTAGTAGAAATTCAAGAAATCTCTGTACAATGATCTCTCCAAACTCAAAGCAGCATTATCCACATGGCTAAAAAGTGGAAATATCCGATATGCCCATAAACTCATGAACGTTGAATGGACACAATATGGTACACACATATGGAGGAATCTTGTTCCACAATAAAAAGGAATGAAGTAGTAACACATGCCACAGTGTGGATGGACCTGAAACATGACACTAGTGAAAGATGCAGACCACTGCAAAACCAGACCCTACATCTCGTAGGATTCCATTCATACGAAATTTCCAGAATAGGCAAATCTGTGGAAACAGAGGCTAAGTAGTGTGAGTGCTGGGAGACAGGGAAAGGCTGTTCATTATATGGAACTTCTTTTTGGTGGGAAACACTCTAAAATTATATAACCGGTGGAAATGCACAACTCTGCTAATCCACTAAAAAATTAAATGTGCACTTTATGTGGGAGGATTTTATGATATGTGAATTATATTCTTCAAAATTGGTTTAAAAAATAATTCTTAGAAAATGAAATAAAATCAGGCGCAATAATGTTCACACTGATCCCGATTTTGGAGGGCACAGGAGAGGAACAGCTATTTCAAAACTTTTTCAATTTCTGTGCATTATCTTTTTCATTTAAGAGGTAAAACTGTAGAAAGAGTTGTGAAACCAGAAGCAGGAGGAGTCAACTTCAAACTCCTTTGGTAAAGATGTTATCGTTAAAGAAAAGTTAAAAAATCAGGGGATGTGGAGAAAGGGGAATCCTCTTACACTGTTGGTGGGAATGCAAGTTGGTGCAGCCTCTTTGGAGAACAGTGTGGAGATTCCTCATGAAATTAAAAATAGAACTTCCCTATGACCCTGCCATTGCACTCCTAGGTATTTACCCCAAAGATACAGATGTAGTGAAAAGAAAGGCCATCTGTACCCCAATGTTTATAGCAGCAATGGCCACGGTCGCCAAACTGTGGAAAGAACCAAGATGCCCTTCAATGGATGAATGGATAAGGAAGATGTGGTCCATATACACTATGGAGTATTATGCCTCCATCAGAAAGGATGAATACCCAACTTTTGTAGCAACATGGACAGGACTGGAAGAGATTATGCTGAGTCAAATAAGTCAAGCAGAGAGAGTCAATTATCATATGGTTTCACTTATTTGTGAAGCATAACAAATAGCATGGAGGACATGGGGAGATAGAGAGGAGAAGGGAGTTGGGGGAAATTGGAAGGGGAGGTGAACCATGAGAGACTATGGAAAACAATCTGAGGGGTTTGAAGGGGCGGGGGTTGGGAGGTCGGTTTACCAGGTGGTGGGTATTATAGAGGCCACGGATTGCATGGAGCACTGGGTGTGGTGCAAAAATAATGAATACTGCTATGCTGAAAATAAAAAATAAATTTAAAAAAATTCATGGAATTTTAAGCCTCGAATTCACACTAAAGAATATTCCATCATAAAATGCAATGTCCTGGAATATATTTTAATTAGCTATGCGAGTTTGCATGCACACACGTGCGCACACACACATACACACACACACATATTCTGAGTTCATTTCATCTGTGCAAGAACCAGGCAAGACCCTGCCAGCCATTTCCAAGTCCTGACATAGGTGTGGAAATTGGCCTTTTCTATCATTGTGAAGATGTATCTTGGCTGTCAAAGAACTAAACATTATTTATTTTAACCTGCCTGAAACTTAAAATCATTTGAGTTTGCAAACTGAATGTGCTCTAATTCCTTCTTAGTCAAATGAGGAAAGTCAGCCAGTATGTTTGAGACTGACCTTAGGCGGCACAGCTAAAAACCACACTCCAGTCTGCAGGGTTAATTTTCCTTGCTCTTCCTCCTGAATTTTATTACCCTTAAGTTGTCATTTCCGATCTCTAGCGTGTTGTGATAATACCCTCCTCTGGAATGTGCTTCCACTAGAAACTTTTTGGAACTGTGAAAAAGGAATTACTTATCATGATCGTTCACTCATTAATGTCACATTTTTGTTGATACCTGATGTTGTTGAAGCTACTCTTAGCATCCAGAGTCTTGCCACTCAAGAAAAATAGCCACCAATCCACACAATTCCTTTCAGAAAACTCTTTTCCTAAGAAGTGTGATAATTGTATTTCTCACTGCCCATGTTCTTTTATGTGTTCTATCCTATGCTTAGGAATTTAAAAAACACGTACATAAACAAAACAAAACAAACCACACATACACACTCACCCACCCACCCACACACACACACATATATATATAAAATATAAATATAAAAAACCCTCTGAGATAAAACTCTGCTTTAGCTAGTAACCTTGGATTAGACAATTCTGCTAATAGTTTGTTACATGACTATGTGGCAATCAAAGGAGACAGTAAGATACCCGAGCTCTTCAAGCTGTGTTGGATCCCTACACTTCCCCAATTTAACCAGGATCCTCCATGCTGACAGGACAACCCATTCTGCTGGCATGAGCCTTGCCTCCCTCCTTGACTCATGGGTCCTAATGACAAAAGCTCCTTGAACTCGCAATCTGACTTGCCCTGTTGCTTCAAACAGCCCACCTGAATGAGAGTCAGGCATGTAAGATGCAATGTAACTAAACAATGAGATCTGTTAAATGTGAATTGGGAATATGAATATAAAGATATTTGAATGTGAAACTGAACAGAAGTTTACCTAGATAAAAAACTGATGACCTGGCTTTGGTCCACAATTCTTCTTATTGGAAGGAAGACAGCTGGTGATTTATGAAGTAATTTGATGTGCCATGCAACTTACAAATCATGTTCTATTTAATCTTCACATTAAAGTGTGAGGGAAGTGTTGCTCCATCTGTGAACCAGATGAAGACTTAGAGGATCGAGAAGTTGTAATAATTTATTGAGATTATATAATTTGTGAGATTCAGAATTACATTTTAAGATATAACTTATCATATCATTTCTATAATAGCAATTATTCTCCTAGAGTTCTTCAAACTTAGAGAAATACATAGAAATTCAGTTGAGATCATCTCACAGTAATTTATTGAGGACAGATGATAATACGGATCTTTGGGGAATTGAAAAGATTGTTAAGGGAAAGAAAATTGGTAAACTGCATTTTTTTTCCTGAAACTAAATGCTTTTCTTGCCCTCAGAGCTAGGCATAGGTTTAAAAAGCAAGTGTATTATTGTCTGTCTCTGCTTCTCAGAGAAGCATGAAAGGCTTCCAAAATTTAAGGCAAAATATCAGAAAACCTGATGTTATAAGATGTCTTGGCTCCAAAGTTTTGTTACTGCCATTTTGATGCAATTCATGTGTTGAACATGCTGCTTCCACATTTATGACAAGCATACAAAACTTTAATCAAAATTATCTCAAATTTGAGTCTCATTAAAATATTCACCTAATTAATACCATCTTCCTTGATGCTATAGATAAAACCTTTCCAATTTCTAAACTTTTTTTTACTAAATGTATTTTCAGTGGTTCCTATTCCTTAATTAATACTTCAGAAAAAAACTTGATTTACTGTTCAAAGTTTACTAAGTCTATCTTATGTCAATGTGTATTTTGTTTTGCACACAGTTGTTAACTAAATGCAACTATCCAAGATCTTAAACATTACAACTTTGTCAAAAATATTTTTGTTATCTGTCCATATTTTACCAAATAAAACTTCTTACCATGTCAAGTTTTACGTGCTATCAATATTTTGGGGGAGATTCTTTCTACCAAGTGTGTTTTTTGGCATTTTATTATTGCTATTTTCAATACTTCCAAGCTATATGATTCTTCAAAAATATTTTTACTTATAACTCTCAGTTTGGGGGTTTGTTGATTACTTCAATCATAATATTTACTAAGAAATGGTTAAAAGTTTTGGATGTAATTATCATCATGTTTTCATGATAGACATTTCAAAAGTTCAAAAAATGATTATCCTTTGGCTTAATAAGAGAAAAATCATTCCTGGATTCATTTGAGGAAAAAAAAATCTTACAGCTTTAGTAATTACAAAATAAGAATGCTAATTTCAAGAAATATTACAAACACCAGCATCATTTGGTCTATTGTGAAAGACTAATTATTCAGTTAAGTAAAATAATAGGTATTAATTTCACATAACCTTAGTAGAGATATAAATCCTATATATTATTTCTAAATCATGTATTTTTTATTATGGCCAAATATACATGACACATACCATTTTACCATTTACTATAACATCTGCCATTTTAATTATTTTTTTTAAAGTAGACTCCACACCCAGCATAGAGCCCAACACAGGACTTGAACTCACAGTCCTGAGATCAAGACCTGAACTGAGCTCAAGAGTTGGACACTTAACTGACTGAGCCATCTAGGCATGCTGTTAACCATTTTTAATTGTACAATTTAGAAGCATTAACTTTTATAATGTTAATCACCATGACCCATTTCCAGAACTTTCTCTTCATTCAGGACACTCCACACCCATTAAGCAGCAACTCGCCATTTCCCCCTTCCCTCAGCCCGAGGTAACCTTTTTCCCGCTTTTTGTCTCTATGCACTTAGTTATTCTTGGTACATCCCATAAGCAGATTCATGTAATATTTGTTCTTTTGTGTTTGGCTCATTACACTTACCGTAATATCCGTAATATTTTTGAGGGTCACATACAGAGCGTGTGTCAAGATTTTATTCTTTTTTTAAGACTGAATAATATTCCATTGTATGCAGACACCGTATCTATTCATGCATTCCTCTATTGATGGACACTTGTGTTGTTTTCAGCTCTTGGCTACCGTGAATAGTAATACTGCTGTGAATGTTGGTGTATGAGTACCTGTCTGAGTCATTGCTCTCCACTTGGGGAGGGGATGGTGAATACCTAGAATTGGAATTGCTAGATCCTATCATCCAGCTTTTTGAGGAACTAACAATTTCACACAGCAGCTGTGCCGTTTGAAAGTGCACATGGACTTCTGGTCCTCCATGTCCCTTACCGAAGCTTGTTGTCTTCAGCGTTTTTGAGAATAGCCACCCCACTGAGTGTGAAGTGGCATCACATTGGGTTTTGCCTTGCATTTCTCCAATAATGAGTAATTTGAGCCTTTTTCATGTGCTTTTTGGCTATTTGTGTATCTTCACTGGTGAAGGGTCTGTTCAAGTCCTTGCCCATTTTTTTTTTTTTAAATTGGGGCTCTTCGTTTTTTTATTCTTGAGTTGTAATATTTGTATATTCTGGATATTAACCTCTTATCAAATATATCATTTGAAAATATTTTCTCCCATTCTATGCTATTTTCCCCACTCTTGCTAATGTCTTTGATGCACAAAGTTTTTAAATTTGATGAGGTCGAATTAATTTTCTCTTCTTGCCCATGGCTTTGGTGTCCTTCTCCCTGAAGTACCAAATCCAAAGTCATGAAGACTTTTCCTTATGTTTTCCTTTATGACTTTTATAATGTTGGCCTTTACATTTAGGCCTCTGATACATTCCAAACTAATGTCTGTATATGGTATTAGGTCAGAACTCAAACTCATCCTTTACCATATAGGTATCCAGTTTTCCTAGGACCATTTCCTCAAAAGACTGTTTTCTCCCCCATTGAGTGGTTTTGGCACCTTGCTAAAAATAATTTTACAATACATGTATGAGTTTATTTCTGGGCTGTCTAGTCCATTCATTTGTATTTCCATCTTTATTCCAATACCATGTTGCTGTGATTACTGCAGGTGTAGAATACGTTTCAAAATCAGGAAATGGGTGCCCGCCAGTTTTGTCCCTCTTTTCCAGGATGTTTTGGCATTTCAGGTTTCCTTGATTTTCAGCAAAGTGACCTTTGTATTTGTTCATGTATTTACCTTCACCAGAGATTTTTATATCTTCCTATGGGTTCTACTTGCTGTCTAATGTTGTTTTATTTCCATCTGAAGGATATACTATTTTTTTAAAGATTTTATTTATTTATTTGACAGACAGAGATCACAAGCAGGCAGAGAGGAAGACAGAGAGAGAGGAGGAAGCAGGCTCCCTGCTGAGCAGAGAGCCCAACGTGGGGCTCGATCCCAGGACCCTGGGATCATGACCTGAGCCGAAGGCAGAGGCTTCAACCCACTGAGCCACCCAGGCACCCCGGATATACTATTTTTTGTGGTGAGGTCTGTGGTCAGGGATTTTATCAGATTTTGTTTATCTGAAAGCGTCTAATTTCTTTAATTGTTCCCTCAAAAATGAAGGACAATTTTGCTGGTTACAGAATTCTCAGTTGACAGCATTCTTCTTTTGGCTCTCTGAACATACCATCCCACAGCCTTCAGATCTCCAAGGTTTCTCAGATAAAATTGCCTGGCAATCTTCCTGAGGATCCCTTGCATATGATCACTCATTTCTCTCTTGCAGCTTTCTCTCTTAGCCTTTGTTTTTTGATAACTTCATTAGTGTGTTTCAGTGTGACTATCTTCGGGTTTATTCAACATGGAGTTTGTTGAACTTCTTAGGCTTACATTATTTATGTCTTTAATCCAATTTGGAAAAATTTTTACATCATTTCTTCAAATGCTCTTTCTATCCCTTTATCTCTCTTATCTTTTCCTAGGACTCCCATAATTCTTACGCTGGCTTGGTTGAGACTGTCCCACACAACATTGATTCTCTGTTTATTTTTCTGTTTTATTTTTCACCCTACTGAAAGCTTAAGGTGCTCTCAGATCCTTTCTAAGCATACATCTTTTCTGGGCATGGACATGGTTTTCTAATTTCTCCCCTTATATGTGGTTGCTTTTGAATATCCTAATTTCCAAAAGAGTCACAACCCAGCTTCTCTAGGCCTTAGATGGTTTATTCTATATCTCCACTTGTAATCTCTTGCTCCAGGCATCTGTGAGTATAGTTCTCCTAGATTTTACAAACAGTTCCCATTACTTTTCCTGCTTGTGTTCCAAGTTATGCAAGATGGGAATGAATGCCTTGCATCAGCCTTTTGGGTATAGCAGATGTATGAAATTACTTGGGAAAAAAGTCTGTTCCTCTAATTTAAGGGGAAAATTGGGAACCAGGTTGCTACCAGCTTAAGACCAAGACTATTACCAGGTCAGGCAAGGGATAGGTTAGATGCTTGGTTTCTACAAACTTTTACTGTTTTCAGAGCTCTTATGAATTGATTCATACAACTTCTGACGTGAGCATGTGTGTGTGTGTGTGTGTGTGTGTGTGTGTGTCTTGGTGTGTGTTATATGTAGAAATCAGTCCTTGGGACTTTCTAGTTTGCCATTTTGCTGATAACATTGGTATATTTTTTAAAACCTAAGAAATGTTTACAGATAAACAATCTCCTTGAATATTTTTTTCTGTTCCATTTTTTTTCACTGATAAAATTTTTTATTTCACTTTTGAATTTTTACACTTTTCCTGATTATTCCGTGTTAAGGTGGAAACTAGAACTGTTTAAAAGACATACACAAATCTAGTACATCAATAACCGGGGATTTTTCTTTTTTTTTTTTTTTTTTTTGCTATACTATTTTCACAACCACAGGAGTGCTTGCTAGGCACAGAAGCAAACGTGAGGCAGAATACTGGTAAGGAAAAACGAAGCAAGAAAGAGCTACCAGATATACAGACAGGCTCGTTCCACATTCACTACTGCATTTTCAAGCACCAAGTATTAACTGCACATTTTTGTTCAGCTAGAAAGGGGGGAGGGTTTTTTTTTGTTTTGTTTTTTTCTTTTTTCTTTTTTTTTTTCCTTTTTTTGGGTTTTAAATCAGTGCATGAATGTTTCTTTTCTCATTTCAGCAGATGGACAAACAGGCGGACACTATGGCTACATGGAATGTTCAAGGGAGAGGGGGTACTGTGAGACTGGTAGGCCTGGCTATTCTGGACTCTCCCCACTGTGGTGTTCATGCAACTTCCCTGCATTATAGGGTCTTGTTCAAACAGGTCTGTGAACTTGGCTGAAGGAGCACACTTGGGAGAGCTGGTGACAGGTACTAACAAGCATTATCAGGGCTGGCTGCAACACAGGGAGAAATCATGGGTATTTAAAAACACTTTTTTGACTCAGATCTCAGTCTGACTGAAGAGCAACGAGCGTGCTGAGAAATCAGAGGAAGCCAGAACTATGTGCTGGCTCTTCTCAACTCCCCTAAAGTGAGGCCTGCGGACCAAAGTGCTTGCCATCTTTGCTCACCCCCTCCAGGCCCCCGCCCTGCCCCTATGGGATGCCTGGGTGGCTCAGTTGGTTGGTGTTCAACAACAAACAGAAGACAGCAACAGAACTGAAAAGGAAAAAAAATGTAAAGAAGCAGGACAGACACTTCAAGAGGGAAAAGAAAAACCAAGGTCAACAGTCAAAAAGGACAGTGGGAAGAATGTCTCGATTTCAAAATTTAAAAGCCCCAAGCTAGGAAGCACCCAAAGACTTGAGTACTTCTTAAGTGAAAGGCAATCTCTACAGAACATGACTCTGAAAGGTATTACCCAGGAAACAGATAAGACCATTCATAAGATACACGGCTTTTCTCTTCTTTAGGTCTTGGTTACAAGGAAAACAGATTCCACTAATGGAGCCCAAGTTGCAAATCAGTAAGATGGCTGTGGGAAAGGGGTGTTAGTCACGGGGTCTAGGAGCACTGGGCCTTTTCACGGTGTCAAAACCCAATTATCTGCCACAAAGAGTTTCCATTTTAGGCTTCGAGTTTACGGAGAGGAAGACACTGTGGACATCTGCAGTCATGAACTTTTGAGTGGCAACAGCTCAAACTGGCCAAGTGTCTGTACTTCCCCCCCCCCCCAAAAAACAGGCAGAACTACTGTGAGTTGCTGTCACAGGAAGGGGTCTCACTCTGCGTCCCAGCGTCACAATATAATCTCTATAACTTTCTGTACAACTTTACAATGGAACTGTTATTTCCATGACTAATTTGATTATCAGTTTAAACTTTCCAAAAAGTTACACATAATTTAGGTCTAGTTTTTCTACCAGTAAGAGTTCTGCTAAGTTACAAAACCCCATAATCACAGTGTTCAGTTTAAAAAAAAATTCAGCACACAGTAATCCTGTCAATGTTAATCAAAATCAAAACTTCAGAATGCCGTGGTATTTATGTGACCAATCTGAGTTTTAGATACACACACCAGCTGTTTATCCCATGGACCATTTTGCTAGGCTGAGGCTGTGAAAAATTGAAAGTCGACGTACGATTTTTTTTTTTTTTTTTTTTTTTTTTTTTTTTTATCGCACAAAGGGATATATGTGGAGGGTACAGAGTGACACTGAACAGATCACGAAGCACAACAGACATTAGTTCTCTCCCTCCCCAGCATCTCCTTCATCTCCCTGGTTTTCCGACGTCCACAGAGTGAGATTGTCCCTAAGCAGCTGCATGATCAGGGTGCTATCTTTGTAAGACTCCTCGTTCAGCGTATCCAACTCAGCAATTGCTTCATCGAATGCCGTTTTTGCCAGGCTGCAAGCCTTTTCAGGAGAGTTTAGAATCTCATAGTAGAAGACTGAGAAATTCAGTGCCAGGCCAAGTTGAATTGGGTGTGTAGGCTGCATTTCTTTCTTACTAATTTCAAACGCTTCCTGGTAAGCCTGCTGGTTTGTTTATTATCCCCAGATGCCACCTCAGAAAGATATCTAAAATAATCGCCTTTCATTTTCAAGTAGAACACCTTGCTTTCCGGTTGTGTAGCATTGGGAATAAGATATTTGTCCAACAGCTCCAGAACGTCATTGCAGATGTCCTGCAGCTCGGCCTCGATCTTCTCCCGGTACTCTTTGCCCATCTGCTGCTTCTTCTCATTCCTCTCTGTTTTCTGCTCAATGCTGGAGATGACGCGCCAGGAGGAGCGGCGGGCGCCCACCACGTTCTTGTAGGCGACAGAGAGCAGATTTCTCTCCTCGTTGGAGAGTTCGTGCCCCTGTTCCGTGACGGCCTTCATGGCTGCGGCCATGTCGTCATAGCGCTCGGCCTGCTCTGCAAGTTTGGCCTTCCGTACCAGCTCACTTTTATCCATGGTCGTTCCCGGGGGAGGGCAACAGGAGGAAAAGACGCTTGTGAGCGAAGCTCCGAGCGCGGTGACCGCTTCCTTCCCAAGCCCACTCCTCAGGCGGCAGCGGCGGCGGCTGCACTGGCGGCGACGGCAGCAGCTACCCCGGCTCCGGAATCGGCGGCGGCGGTGGCGGCAACTCCACTTCCCTCTGTTCCATTTTTATTCCCTTCTATTTGGACTCTAACTGCACATATACCGGGAACTTTGGGTAAGTCCCACGTGTCTCTCCTGTTCTTTTCTATTCTTGGTTTTCTCTGTGTTATACTGTGGACATTTTCTATTGACCAGTTCAAGAATCTTAGTCTATCCAATCATTTCTTAAACCCATCCATCTTGTTCTTAATTTCACATACATATTTTTCAGTTATAAGCTATGGCTTTTGCTTATATATAATGTCTAAATCTCTGGTAAAAATTCTCATTCATTTTGTGTCCATCTTTCTCTTTTTTTCTTCAGCATATTAATCACAATTATTACAATGTCTGCTAAGGTTATTTTCTGGATTATCTGTCAGACTTGCTTTTTAGAGTTTTATTATCTTGTTTATTTCTTGTTGGTTTTAGGCGTACTGTATTACCTCCTTGCATGTCTTGTAATTTTTAACTGCATGCAACATATTTCAGACAAAAGAACCTTTGAGGGTCCAGATGGCATCTTCCACCACTTGTCCATCTCCCCCATTAGGCAAAAACAGTAAGTGGTTGGTAACATCCATCTAATCTCTAAATTTCAGCTTAGGTAAGTTTCAGTTTCCCTCTCCTTCATCTCTCCTTTTCAGGTGGGGCCCTCAATAGCTTCTAACTGAAAGATTCATGGGTCTTCCAACAACATAGCCTTAAAGTGGATATTCTAGAATTTAAAAGTACAATATCTAAAATGAAAACACAGAAGATGAGTTTAAGAGACCCACTTTTGTCCTCTAAAGATTTTCAGCTCAGTCTTTAGTCTATCAGCCAACAGCTTCGACATTTGACAAGTGGAATTCCATCTGATTTTAGATTAGATATAGACAGAGAAAGAACATCACTCCCATCCTTAAAATAAGAAAAAAAGCTATAAAGCTGAAAGTTGACTAATTTCTATGAGACCATGAAAGAACCAAAGTCACAGCTACAGAGACAGGTGCCTGCAGGAAGAACAGCCCCAGAGCATTTGCTTCCCTGAGACAGAAGTGGCCAAATGTCATATAAACAAATAGAAATATCAAACAAGAAAAAATTTAACAAGTTGTTGAAGCATGGACTTTACTGGGAGTGTGAAGCCCCTGGAGACCACTGCTATAAAGGAGGAATTTCACCCTCTTACAGGTTTTTCCTCTAGGAACCCCGCCTAACAACCACAGGGAAGATGGGGAGAATGCTAAGAAAGAAAGGTAATGGCTGAGGGAGAAGCAGCCTTGGCCAGCGCTCCACCCAGACCCATCCCCCCTTATTTTCCCTAAAACACAAAGGCCTTAGCCTACAGAAGAAAGATCAATTAAATCATAGTCTGAGTCCTGGGAAAAGGAAATGGAGACGACCACTGAAAATCTACCTTCCCCCATATCTTTCAAAGTGGATAAGAGCCCCAACCTGCAGAAGGCACAGTGGCAAATCCACAGGCTGGGGGTGCATAATGGAAACCCATTCAGAGTGAAGGAGGGAAAAAGGAAGCTCTATTTCAGGAAGAAGTGTAGGAACAATAGTGACATCCATATTCTTAAGACCAAGGTTCAATCTCTTAAAAAAGAAAAAAAAAATCCTTAAAAAAATGGGATTGCCTGAAGCTGAGATTTAATTAGAAAATCAGAGAATTTTACCAACCAAATTTCATCCCCAGCAGCACACTAACTAGCCAAGTGTAAAAATATCAATGGATATAGCAGAAAGCACAAGAGTATTGGTCTTTCCGGAAGTTCAAATTAAAAACACAATGAGATGCCACAATCAGCACTGCTAAAACAAAAACAATAAATGTCTTACGTGAACCTTTATAATTGCCATTCAAGCTGACAAAGAATGTAAACAGCCAAGATGTCCTTGAGCAAATGAAAGGATAAACACGCTGGACACCTTGTGTACTGGGCTGCGACTCAGAAAAAAAGACACGGTGAGCTGCTGAGTCACAAAACAACATGGCTGGGGGACTTTGGGCAATGCCTGCTTCCTAAGGATTGTGAGGTTTGTGCACATTTTACTGCCTTTCAGGAGATTTGGGGAATATGCCTTTTACTGTCTGGTGTAGAAATCAGCAAACGCTTTCTGGGGTCCCCTATACTCTCCAATTTATGATTTCAGTTCATGTGACTACTAAAATTTTTGTTAGTTTTATTTTCTTTCTGCATCCCAGCCTTTGCTGACAACAGGGGAAATAACAACTACTTGTTATTCGTTCTTTCCCGAAGTCTGCCGTCCTTGAAGTTTTAGCTCATTCAGTACTGCTGTTTCTACCTGCATCTCATGCCTTCAGACACGTAACTTTTCATGGTTTATTCTACTTTTCCTAGTTGTGATTAGTGAAGATCTGCCATGAGTAACTCTCTCATCCAGGAACATACATTTCTTTTTTTTTTTTTTTTTAATTTCTTTTCACGTAACAGTATTCATTGTTTTTGCACCACACCCAGTGCTCCATGCAATCCGTGCACTCTCTAATACCCACTACCTGGTTCCCCTTCAAAACCCTCAGATTGCTTTTCAGAGTTCATAGTCTCTCATGATTCACCTCCCCTTCCAATTTCCCTTAACTCCCTTCTCCTCTCCATCTCCCCTTGTCCTCCACGTTATTTGTTATGCTCCACAAATAAGTGAAACCATATGATAATTGACTCTCTCTGCTTGACTTATTTCACTCAGCATAATCTCTTCCAGTCCCGTCCATGTTGCTACAAAAGTTGGGTATTCGTCTTTTCTGATGGAGGCATAATACTCTATAGTGTATATGGACCACATCTTCCTTATCCATTCATCCATTAAAGGGCATCTTGGTTCTTTCCACAGTTTGGCAACCGTGGCCATTGCTGCTATATACATTGGGGTACAGATGGCCTTTCTTTTCACTACATCTGTATCTTTGGGGTAAATACCCAGGAGTGCAATGGCAGGGTCATTCGGAAGCTCTATTTTTAATTTCTTGAGGAATCTCCACACTGTTCTTCAAAGAGGCTGCACCAACTTGCATTCCCACCAACAGTGGAAGAGGGTTCCCCTTTCTCCACATTCCCTCCAACACATGTTGTTTCCTGTCTTGCTAATTTTGGCTATTCTAACTGGTGTAAGGTGCTATCTCAATGTGGTTTTAATTTGAATCTCCCTGAGGGCTAGTGATGATGAACATTTTTTCATGTGTCTGATAGCCACTTGTATGTCTTCATTGGAGAAGTGTCTGTTCATATCTTCTGTCCATTATTTGATATGATTGTCTGTTTTGTGTGTGTTGAGTTTGAGGAGTTCTTTATAGATCCTGGACATCAACCTTTTGTCTGTACTGTAATTTGCAAATATCTTCTCCCATTCCATGGGTTGCCTTTTTGTTTTGTTGACTATTTCCTTTGCTGCACAGAAGCTTTTGATCTTGATGAAGTCCCAAAAGTTCATCTTCAATCCTAATTATTTTCAAGAAAAGCTAAATTTCAAATCAAAACACAATCTGTATTTTGATTCCAATATTAAGTACGATTATTTATTGGATGCTTTCTTCAGAAACTCACTTGATATCATACTGTTCAGAGGACCCAATTAATGGAGATTATAGTTGGTGGAAAAAGTGATTAACAGCCATTTATTAATGAATTTTGAAAATAGCATGGAGAGTTCTCTGAACTAGTTAAAGAATCCAAAATTGGGGAGCAGCAGTGTAACTCAGTCGGTTGTGTCTGACCCTTGATCTCAGCTCAGGTCTTGACATCAGGGTGGTGAGTTCAAACCCCCTCTTGGGCTCCACTGGGTGTGGAGTCTGCTTAAAAAGAAAAAAAAGAATTAAAATTGGACTATCTGACTCAGGAAAAAAAAAAGAGGATATTAAAAATGTAATATGAGTGGCTCACATCTCAAATTATTTCTATTAAAGTCTAGCGAAAATAAGCCAAAAACAGTTTATCTACTTAATGTATCATAGACATCGCTTAACAAACAAATGCTTGGTGAAAAGCCAATATAAAGGGGTGCCTAGGTGGCTCAGTGGGTTAAAGCCTCTGCCTTCAGTTCAGGTCATGATCTCAGGGTCCTGGAATGGAGCCCCCCATCCAGCTTTCTACTGGGTAGGGAGACTTCTTCCCCCTCTCTCTCTGCCTGCCTCTCTGCCTACTTGTGATCTCTGTCTGTCAAATAAATAAATGAAATCTTATAAAAAAAAAAAAAGAGAAAAGCAAATATAAATAATGAGAAGGGGATCAATAATGCCAATATCTTCTCTATACTCACATATTTTTCATGCTATGAAGTACAGAAAAAACGTCCTTGATTTACTGTAAGAAAGATGTTAAAACCTTGAGCAAAGGGGTGCACGACGTCTCTCCTGCTCCTCACTTGAGCCTGCGGCAGGTGCGAGGCTGCCCGTGCACTGGGACCGTCTGGCTGCAACGGCTGGAATAGCTCATGGACCGTAGGCTCGAGGGAGCCGAGTTGTCTCTGCTGCAGCAAGCATGCAGGAGGTGGGCTGCATCTCCATGGAGCAGTCGGTATGGACTAATTCCCTTACCCTCTGTGGTCTGGCGTGACACCAGCACCCCCGACGTCGCTGTTCCTGGACCAGAACCACCTGCGGGCCTGGCCTCTGCCCGGGGCGGGTTGACAGGGCAGTCCCACCCCTGGCAGTCTCTCTACACCCACAAGTAAGACATACTCAGGTAAGGACAGGAATGTTGACTTGGGAAAACCTACCAAGTGGGATCTGGAATCCAAAGAGGGGGTCCAAGTTTCAGTCCTGCAAATGCCCGACACTGGTACCTTGGCCATGGTGGAGTCTGGGACCTGTAAACTGTTATATGGCAAACACTGAAACGTGAACCCCATTTAGTCCCAGGTGGGGATCTGGTCCCTTCCGTCTGATTTGGCTTTTTGCTAAAAGATCAAGAACTCTGAAGTAATATGGATTTTCCCCATCTATAATTTTTAAAACCTTGTTTCTGATTCTAAAAGTTCTTCATGGTTATAGGAAAATATTTGGGAAATACAAAATGATTTAGGCAGAAACATATGCCCTTCAAAACCCCAACTCTGGTAAATGAGGAGTTAAAGTCTTGGTACATTTACTTCCAAAGTGCTTCAAGTTCATTTCCTTACCATCTTAGCACAGCTTTCTATATTGGACATACTTGTAATTAACACCACCAAAGTCTGAATGTGACAGCATTGAGAAGTGGGAATGGGGATTCAACTCCATTCAGGCAAGCCTCTGTGCTAGCTGAAGGAACTAAGGGGGTGCCTAGGGGACCATCTGCCCCCACCCTCACTTGCCTGAGCATCTGGGTCAGGGACAGGCTCTTGGAGCACAGTGAGGATGCCTAGCTGTGTCCACAGTAAGCAGGAAGGAGTGTGGAGATCCCTCACACCTGCACTCTGGGGTCTCACACTCTGGGTTTCCCTGGGGAGAATGCTTTCTGCAACCCACCTGGAGTTCTCATCTCCCTGCCTCAGCTGCCTATTGAAGAGAACCCAACCAGGTGGGTCACGGCACATTTTTCTAATTAGATTTCCGGACTGCTCAACAAATGTTGAGTCAACAAGCATAATCTTAAAATTCCTCTTTATAAAAATTGAGGTCGTGACCACTGGTGGTTCTAACCTGTGCCTGGCAGAGTCCTTTCCTTTCCTATCTGCTTCCTCACCTCCACCACTGTTCCTGCCACTGACAGGGCTTCCCTCCCCACGGATGCAGCTCCCTGTCCCAGGGATGGTTCCCTCCTCCTGGAGGAACCCCTCTCCATCGTCAGCTAACATCCAAGGACACATCCAAGGACACTGTCTTAGAGGACACATTAAATTTAATATCTTTATCTTAGAAGAAAACATAAAAATATATCTTCATGATTGGGGCAGGCAATGACTTCTTAGATATGACACACAAAAGAAATGAAGAAAAAGAGGTAAATTGGGCTTCATCAAAATTAAAAACCTTTGGGATGCTATCAAATAATTAGTATTATTAAATAAAGTAGAGACAAACCACAGAATGGGAGAAAATATTTACAAAGCATATATCTGATAAGAGACTTCTCTCCAGAATATGTAAGATCTCATACAAGTCAATAATAAGATAACTAAACCAATGGGAAATGGGCAAAGGATGTGTATAGACCTCGCTCGAAGGAAAATATACAAACGGTAACTGGCACACACACACAAAAATGTGCAAAATCATTAGTCATTAGGGAAATGCAAGCCATAATGAGATAAAACAATAATGAGATACCACTGGAGACACACTAGGATAGCTAAAATAAAAAGAAAGAAGCAGGTGTTGGTGAGGGTATGAAGAGATGAGATCCCTTATACATTGCAGCAGGAATATAAAATGACGCATCTGCTTCAGAAAACAGTTTGTTCCTCAGGATGTTAAACACAGATTTATCACAGGATGCAGCAGCCCCACTGGTAAACGTGTCCCCAAGAGGAGTGAGAACAGAGGTCCACAGGAAAACCTGCACATGAATGTTCACATCAGCATTGTCTATAAGGGCCCCAAAGTGGAAACAACCCAGTGTCCATCAACTGCTGAAGGCATACAGAAAATACAGTATACCCTCCAGTGAAATATTCAGTGTAAGAAGTACTGATGTATCCTACCACATGGGCAGGCCCTGAAAAATACTATGCCAAGCAAGAGAATCCAGTCAAAAAAAGATCGTATGTTCTACGATTCCACTTGCACCAAGTTTCCAGAAGAGGAAAATGTCCAGAGATAGAAAGTGTGCTAATAATATTACTAAGGAGTAATAGTGAACACGGGACAGGGGGAAGCATAGAGGATATGGCGTACCTGCCCATGAGTGTAAACTTCCTTGGGAAAGAAATGAGAATGTTCTCAAATTAGAGTGTTGTGGTGGTTTCGCACCCTGTAACTGTACTTGAAGAACACCGTGCACTTTAAGTGGGTGAATTTTATGGTATGTGAATTTTGTCTATTACAGTTTTAATTTGGCTTTTCCCACCAGAAACTAATATTTAGAAGAGCTGCCCTTTCCATCTGCTACTTTAGCAAATCAAGTCTCAAGACATCTGTGGTCCTCAGGAACAATTCATTAAGAAATTACCACACCCTGCCCAGCACTGTCAGCAATAAGTTATCTTTTGGAGAGCCATGCACTTATGGTTAAATCCATAACAATTTAAGGAGATAAAATAAGAAGAATAAAGGGAGATCAATAGTTCTACAATTATCCACAGAGCTGCAGCATAATTATATTCCAGACATCTACACCCTTAATGGACTTCTGATAAGAAGCTATGGATTAATAGTCCACATTAACTTGGGCTGAGTTGTAGAAGAAAATCTGCATTTATAATTGTGTCACTTTTGCCTGTTTTGCAGAATTCTATTCTAGACTGAAGTGCACTATGAAAAGATACATCTATAATCAACCATCATTGAGAAGAAACATGAAAGAAACGACCTCATTTACACAACAAGATCAATAACAAAAAAATCAAAAGATATGATAAGAAGTTTTTGAAGTCATGTACAAAGCCTATGTGAGGAAAACTATTCAACACAAGGTAGGTCTTCTTCATTCTGTTTATTCAATTTCTTTTTAGTCATGATATCTAATGCTTTGAAATTTCAAGTGATATTTAATAACTTTAAAAAAGGACTTTTTAAATTTATTAAAATTTAAAATTTATTAAATTTAAAATTTATTAAAATTTTAAATTTACAATTTCCATCTGTAACAAACATGACCTAAGTTAAGATGCACAGCTCTCAAAGTACATTTCAATAAATACTTTTCCTTCCTGGACTGTCCACTCTGAGGGACTCATAGAACTTTAGACCCAAAGTGTATCAGAAGTGACAGTACAATTTAAAAGGCATGCATTACTTGATAGATATTTTATGAAGACTATTTCTTTTCATCTCCATAAGAGCTCTAAAAAGAAGACAGTGTTTCCACTATGTGAGCAAGAAAGCTACTTGGAAGAAATTACCAAGGATTTGGAAGCTCTGCTCCTGGGCGATGAACTCAGATCTGCCTGTCCCAAAGTCCCTATTCTTCCCACTTTCCACTGTCTGTTGGTGCATTAATCTAATAAATAGTACGGAAAATATGAAAGAGGAGAGCTTTGCTTCTAGGCTCGTTAGATCCTGAGGAAGATTTTCTGTTTTCATTGGCTCTTACTACTTAATCTTTCAGATCTGAATTGTAAATGTAGACTTCTTATCTTCACTATGAAGTTATAGACAGTTTGTGAGCAAAATCAGTACTTCTACATTGTATCTTTTGAAGTGCCTAGAACGAAGATGACAAAAGAATAGACTTGACATCCCTTTGCCATCGTAAATTGTTTTCCACTGGACAAAAGAACACAATTCAGTTGAGTTTTCCGCCACTTTGCAACGAAGATGAACTTTTCTCCAATTTCGGATAACATGTTCCTCCTTTCCTTTTAAGACCTCACCAGAAGCACCTTTAACATTTGTATTTCTGCCAAGATTCTGGTCATCAACAACTCAGTGTTCACAATGAGAAACTTTCTCTGCCATGCTTCTTCCTGAGTTGTCACCAGAATCCCCCTTAACATCCATTCTTCCTTCCCAGTTCAGAAGCCACTTTCCTCAGGCGCTGCCATAACAAACAGTCACAAACTTGGTACCTGAACAGAAGTGTTAAGGTTTTGATAGGATTAGGGCAAGCTGTTCCTTCTGGAGGCTCTGAGGCAATCATTTGCTCCACACTCTCTCATGGTTTCTGGGGGCTGCCAGCAACCCTTGACATTTCTTGAACTGTTATTTGTTGTTGTTTTTTTAAGTAAGCAGAGAGGCAGGCAGAGAGAGGAGGAAGCAGGCTCCCCACGGAGCAGAAAGCCTTATGTGGGGCTCGATGCCAGGACCCTGGGATCATGACCTGAGCCAAAGGCAGAGGCTTTAACCCACTGAGCCACCCAGGTGCCCCTCTTGAACTGTTGATACATCACTCCCATCTCTGCCCCTGTCTCCACGTGGCATTCTCTTTTGTGGCAAACATTTTTTCCCATTTTTTTTTTTTTTACATTCACTATTTAAAGTATACTTCTTACAGAGAGAAGGGCCGCAAAATACAACCACATTTTACAGTTAATTTGCAAATGGAAAGTGTTAATTAAAATTTAAGGCTCTCGAAGTTTCTAATTAGCCTGTAAAATTCATTCTGCTACTGGGGTTTGAGTTTTTATTTCTTTTCTTGGTTGTATCTCTAATTATAGACTGTAAACTAAAAATTGGGTTTGTTTTTTTTTATTTCACAAGAGCATTTTAAAAGAAAATCACCAAAGTTTTAAAAATGTAAATGGCTTCCTAAGATTCAGTTGATGCAAATACTATTAGATAATTTGGTTTCACTGTGAAGTGAAAACTTCTAACAGAAATGGCTGAGCTTTTACTTTATGAATTGGAATTTAGGGAAAATAATCTCAAATATTGATTAGATTTAGTTAAATCATGGGCATAATTCCATCAGTTGGTGATAATACACAAATTTCATATTTTTTATCCAAGTAGCACAAGAATATGGCAAAAAGTGTGGGTTACCACTCTATTTTTATAAAAAGATTCATTTATTTATTTGAGAGCAAGGAGAGAGGGGTGGGGAGAGGGGGCGGGGGGAAAGGGAGAAAGAATCGCGAGCAGACTCCCCACTGGGCACAGAGTCTAAGGCGGGGCTGGATCCCATGACCTGTGATCCTGACCTGAGCAGAAATCAAGAGCTGGATGCTTAATGGACTGAGCCCCCTGGGCGTCCCCTCCATTTTTTGAATATACATCCAGGACTGGTTTTTAAGATCACAGTCTTGCATAATAGGCAAGAAGCTGAAATAATGACTGAGTCAGAAATTAAGGCAACAGCAATTCATTGACTGGTCCCCATACATCAAGCACATTGATGTCCCTCATCACAGCAGTGCTGACCCTTACTACTTCATTTTTTACCACATTCATATGTACCTAGATAACACAGCATCCAGAGCCGGTAGATGTATCTACATCCTGAAGGCACTGAATTTTAGCATACAACTCAGTAATGCCTAGTCACTCTGGAGGGCTGTCAATATGACCACTGTCCCGTTTGAAAGCATTTCCAAAGAGGCTCACACTCCCGTGCTGTTGGCTTCATTCCCACTCCAAGCCGAAGTGAGGGCTAATGTACTTCCTGTCTCTACAGGCTTGCCTTTTACAGACATTTCATATAAATGGAATTTCACAATCTGTGCTTTTTAAAAATGTACTTAGCCTGATATGTTTTGAGGTTCATCTCCATTGCAGGATGGATGCGCACTTGGATTATTTCTACTTTTTGGCTCTTCTAAATCATGCTGCCATGAACATTCATGCACACATCTCTGTACAGACACATATTTTCATTTATCTTGGATGGATATTCAGGAAAGTCATTGCTGGGTGATCTAGTAAATTTACATGTTCATTTTCAAATAACTGACAGAATGTTTTCCATGGTGGCTGCACCTTTTTGTGTTCCCATGAGCAATGAATGAGGGTTCCAATTTCTCCTCAGCTTCTCCAACACTCATTCTTGACTTATATTTTTTTCACTTTATTTTTTTTTAAGATTTTTATCTACTTATTTGACAGAGAGAAAGAGAGCACAAGCTGGGGAGCAGAAGGAAGAGAGAGAAGCAGACTCCTCTCTGAGCAGAGAGCCCAATGTGAGGCTTGATCCCAGAACCCAGGATCATGACCTGAGAAGGCAGACGCTTCATCCACTGAGCCACCCAGGTGCCCCTGTCTTTTTTGCTGTGGTCATCCTTGTAATTATGAAGTGACATCTCATTGTGGTTTTTATTTTTACTTCTCTGATGGGTAATATATAATATTGAGAATTCTGCCTTGGGCTCAGTGGCCATTCTATATACATATGCGTTGATGAAATGTCTATTCAGGGCGCCTGGGTGGCTCGATGGGTTAAAGCCTCTGTCTTCAGCTCAGGTCATGATCCCAGGGTCCTGGGATCGAGCCTCGCATCAGGCTCTCTGCTCAGTGGGGAGCCTGCTTCCCTCTCTCTCTCTGCCTGTCTCTCTGCCTACTTGTGATCTCTGTCTGTCAAATAAATAAATAAAATCTTTAAAAAAAAAAAAAAAGAAATGTCTATTCAAATTTTTAGCTTATATTTTACTGCTTGTTGACAAAAAGGCAGTAAAATGTGTTTTAATTAGTCAATTCATTGACTAATTGAGCTGCAAGCTTTTAGAATCTATTTGGGATGCAAGTAATTTATCATACATATGTTTTCAACATTTTTTCTTCCCATCTAGGACTTGATTTTCACTTATTAATGGTGCTCTTGAAGTTCAAAATGTTTTCATTTTTATGAATGTGAATTTGTCTTTAATCATATGTGTTCTTGGGGTTGTAGTAAGACTGTCTAACCTTAGTCCCTACTCTGCTGAAAGTGGAAACTGAAGTTTCATGTGGCCCGGGAGATGCTCAAGGGCACGCATGTGTTCACAGGCAGGAAGTTGTCTCTATGCCATCTCTCTCCTCTGTGCTCACTGCTACCAGGATTCAATTCCTGGGAGCCCAGATGGGGGACGTCTGACCCTGGGCCTGCGATTTCCCCAGTGGTGGACATATTTTGAGTGACCCAAGCCCAGGAAGAAGGAACAGACCTGTCTAGCCAGAAAACACCTCAAGCTTCTTCTGTACCATGTGAAATAAATGTTTTGTGAGCAAATACATCCTATAAGAAAGTTTCTGATGATCCCTTCATCACCCTAAAGTAAAATGAACAATGCTCTTCTCTGATTTTAAGATACAAAAAGTATAAATGTAAGTTAAAAAAATTGGCCTTTAAACCTTTTTTTTAAATCTTCTATATAAACAAACTCTAGGCGTGCCTGGCTCAGTCAGTTGAACACTGGGCTCTTGATTTTGGCTCAGGTCAAGATATCAGGGTCATGAGATGGAGTCCCTCACCAGACTCTGTGTGGGGATGGACTCTGCTTCTCTATCTCTCTCTGCCCTTCCCCCAACTCACAAGTCTCTCTCTCTCTAAAATAAGTAAATAAATCTTTAAAACTTTTCTATAGGAAAACCAGGGGACCAACTGTTAAGTTTAAAGTAATCAAAAATTTCAACTGCATTACCCAAATTATTATAATGTGCCAATAATTAAGGTCAGTCACAGTGTATGTTGGTTTAATGTTAAAACTAACTAGAGACTTTATGAAGAATACGTGGAGGAGACTAGCTCATGTTGTGAATTTAAGAACCATTTCAAATATGTCCTTATGGAAGGCGGCCTCGAAAGTGACCCCAATGACCCCTACCTGCTTGTATCCCCACCCCCTGAAATCCCCCCACGTCTTGGACATGGGCTAGGCTGAATGACCTGCTTCTAACAAATACACAGCAGAAGCACACACACAGCACTCACAGCACTGCCAAGGCAGGTGACAACATTATGTCAGCATGCCCCTGGCCCTCCCTCTCTTGAGCACTTGCTCTGGAAGAAGCCAGCGGCCATGTTGTGAGCTGCCCCACTGACATGCCACGTAGTAAGGCCCTGGTGTCTCTGGCATACAGCCAGAAAGCACCTGGGGCCAAGGAGTGCCAGTCTCCAGTCCTGGGAGTGATCAGGTCTCTAAAGGGATCCTCATCTTTGAACCAACAGGAAAAAGTCCTATCCTTTAAGTATGTATGACTTTTGGATAAACCACATATTCAAATTAAGTGGAGTTCAATCAGACCAAGAGCGGGCGAGAGGACTTTAAGTATTGCATCATGATCCAAGCACGCTACAGGTAAGGGCTAATGAGAAGTGCTTTCAGCAGCAGCTGTCACTCCACCAACCTCTGGGGGTGTGGGTGAGCTCGGATTATGCCACGAGGACATCACACTCAAGGCAACACCTGGCATCTTAATTATTGAAGGGCTGCACAAGGATCTCTCGTTCATGCAAACTGCATGCTTGTAATTCTTGACGACAGACGGTTAGAGGTAAGGGGTTTATTTATTCTCTTGACCAGCAGTTGTGTAGATGAGGACACAACTTAAGATCGAGCAATTAGACGGAGTGAGATTTCTTCTAACTTATCTCTCTTCAGTTATGTTATCAGGAATGATTCTAATGACTCCATATGACTAGCATCATAGTAACAAAGATGGAAATATACAGGGCATCTTATAAAGCAGCGCTTCTCAAAGCACGGCATCTTTTCTTAGAAAACCAAGTGTCCTGTCTCCACCCCCAAACTACTGGACCAGTAGAGGAAAAAGTCCCCATTGTTTTCAAGAATGACGTTTGGTTACCAGGACATCATCAGGATAGATCAGGGTGTTGACTGAGAGGCCAGTTTCAAAGGGAAGAATTCTGTCTTTGTAGTGTGAACAGTGAGGTCATGCATCTAGCAAAACAAAAACACTCCAGTAAACCAGGTTTTTAAAATAGCTTCTTTTTACATCATTATGAAAGATTTTCTGAAAGAAGTGGAAGGAGTTTGGATGGGACATTTATGACTCATGTATTTTTGTTGTGTTTTATTTTGTTTTGTTTTGTTTTACAGTGGGTTCAATACCACTCAGAGCACACTGGTTCTCTACGATCAGGCAGGTCCAGGAACAGCCTTCCCTGGCTCCTCTTGAGAAATGTGCTATTGTTGGAGTCTTGCCAGTGTCCAGATTGTAGAAGAGCTGAGGTGAAGGGCGTGAGGCTGAGGGCGGGTCCACCCATTCCTTGGGTTCAAGGATGAGAAGGGCAGAGCCTGTGTGAAGGGCTGTGGGCACAGGGGCCGTTCTGATGGATCAAGACTTGAAGGAGCTCAAATGAGAAGTTCTCAGGAGAAGGGAAGGATTGAAACAAATTTTCCCTTCCTCCCCCAATGAAGATGTGTGTCTCTCTTCTTATTTCTTCATGTTTCTGAAAACATTTTGAGTTGTTTTTCATTTCTGCTGCAAAGGCAAATTTTCTGTCAAATAAAAATGTGAACTGAGAAAATTAATAACTAAGAGAAAAGGGGTGAGGTGGGAAGGGGTCTGCACAGAATGACCTGCAGGCTCAGGCTGACCTGCTGTTTTACTATCTCACAATTCAGTCCTGAGGGAGGTTCTGGGGCCTCGGAGGCATTTTGCTGTCCTCTCCAACTGCAGACAACTTTCATCATCTTTCCCTTCTTCTACGTACTTCAGTCCTCCCCATGTTATGGTCAGAGACAGCCCCATTTCTAGATTTCTAGAGTGGAGTCATCTGATTGTTTCCATTTACTCATGCCCTTTATTCAGCTGTCCTGTTTGCCCTTAACTCCCCATGGCCTGACCCCTACAGAAGCCGAGACCATGGAGGATGACATCAGGAGGAGCTTAGTGAGGACCAGGCCTAGGAAATACCACTGGATCAAAGGAGGAGGTTTTGGGTAACACTTCAGAGAGGAACCCCTGGAAAGGGCCGTGAGGAGGGGGAGTATCAATGCCCTGTAAGATACTATCACTCTGGCTATTCAACATGAATATCTACAATCCCCATAGTTGTGTTATGAAAAAGGAGCATATTGTACAAACACGTATAGAGAATTGTTTTACTGCATTTCTACTATACATATAAAAATTCTATTTAAAATTCTATGAGCACAATTATATATTTTAATTTTCTTTTCAGTAATGTGTATTTTAGCTCCTTAAAAGTACTTTTTCTAGGGGCACCTGGGTGGCTCAGTTGGTTAAGCATCTGACTTTTGGTTTCAGCTCAGGTCATGATCTCATGGTCGTGGGATTGTGCCCCGATTCGGTCTCTGTGCTCAGAGGGGTCTGCTTGAAGTTTCTCTCTCCTTCTCCCTCTGCCACTCCAGCTCATGCTCTCTCTCTCTTTCAAATAAAAAAATCTTAAAACCAAATGAAACAGAATAAAACAAAACCTTTTCTGGCTACTGTACACATGCCCCAAGGTTGTTAACCCAGAGAGCCACTGGCCTGAAGCCACACATGTTTGGTCTGATGCACCACTGCCTTTCAGCTCTTGTGGACTCAATTCTCCCATCTATTTTTCAGGGTCACAGATTCTAAGAGGCTTTGCCACAACATCCCAGGGTCCCAGAGTAGCCACATCACAGCATGACATCCATATGTATGGAGACAACCACAGTCCAACTCCAGAAAAAAGAGTCACAGGGCATGTATCAAGGAAGAAATAAAATTTTATGTTTGCATTTTAAGTTTAGGAACCATCAGAAGTACTTGTATTGGTACTGGCTTGTTGTCAACAGAGTAACAGGGAGACAGCAGAGAAACCCTATTTCAAAAGCTAAAAATATCACTAAATCCTTAAGATGTTATGAAATAAAGCTTTGATTCTGGTACACAAAGCAGCCCCTGGAATGTTTCCTGTGCCCTGCATAATACTTTCTAGCAGATAGGGCTTACTTTTTGGTGTTGTTATTAGTTACGTTCCTTTTCCCTAGTTTTTGGTTGACTTTATTATTTTGCTTTATTTTTAAAGCTTACAAAATGAAGGGTATAAGCCATGAAGAAGATGTAAGGGATAAAAATAAAGGAACACCCATGCATAACTCCTCTGCCTAAGAAAGAAAACTCAGCCATGTCTTCGCAGACCTTTATTGGTCCATCTCTACTCCCATCCTGTTGGTTATCCCCATTGTTCCTCCTCATAGTTTACTTGATGGGAATATATGGCTGAAGAAGATATCACTTTGAGTTGCATACTTTGAACTTTAAATAGAGGGAATCATATACTGTGTGTATTCTTTGACTTGCTTTCTGGCTCAGTATCATGTTGATAATATTAAATCTCATAAACTTTCATTGTGGTCTATGGTCATTGTTTTATTATATCTCATCATAAAATTATATTAAGCAAATGCATCCATTCTAGTTGATTGGATTGGGTCTTTCCCCCATTTTTCATATTACAGTGAAAACAGCTATGCATCTTCTCAGGATCTTGGAGACGGGGCTGCAATTTATTTAGAGAATATACAATAGGAATGGCTGAGTCCAAAATTTGACACATCTTCACATCTACAAAGCTTCAACAAACTGTTTTCTGAGATGGCTGTGTCCTCATGAGCAGTTAAAAGGCTCTGGAAGTCCATGTTGCTATGTAGAGTTGATAGTGTTGCTCTTTTTAATTGTGTCCAACTTGGTGGTTGGGAAATGGGATCTCTCTATGTTTTAATCTTCATTTCCTTCATTACTAAGGCAGTAAATAAAGAAAAATATTTTTTAAGTATTTTATTTATTTATTTGACACAGAGAGAGAGAGAGAGAGAGAGAGAGAGATCACAAGCAGGTAGAGATACAGAGAGAGGGGGAAGCAGGCTCCCCACTAAGCAGAGAGCCCAATGTGGGGCTCAATCCCAGGACCCTGGGATCATGACCCGAGCTGAAGGCAGAGGCTTTAACCCACTGAGCCACCCAGGCACCCCTAAAGAAAAATAATTTTATTTAGACAAACCAAGAAGGAAAAATGGGAGGGGGCTACCTCAGATGAAGGATCAAATTGGGTGTCTCCTGTGCAGAGTCATCTATGTAGACATGAGAGACGAGATGGGTTGTGCCAGGTAACCAGCTGCGGGCAGGGGGCTGCAGACAAAGGGAGTGGTTTCTAGCAGTTCCAAGAAGCAAAACCCTCTTTCCTTTTAAGTGCTGTAAGTATTCTTAGCTGGTAAATAGACCTTGCCAGACAGTTTTCATCTAGATTAGGCGACTAGGGAGAAAAGGGAGAATGTAGGGAGACATACTTTGTGCCTATTTATTCTCTTAACTGGGGTGAAATACTTTGCACTGTAAGAAAAGGAAAATCACACATAAAAACAAAATTTTAAAATCCTTGAGAAGAATTAATCTGGCATGAATCATGCAATGTCTTAAGCTTAAAAGAATCATTAAGAGCTTTCTAGGTTTGCAGAAATATATACATATATATATAGTCGGTCATATTTTAGATCTGCATGACTTGCCTGTGTTAAATCTAGATGAAGCATTTCTAGCCCATTGGAGATGCTCCTTCTTGTTCCCAAGTTCCGTTATATGTAGCTGCAATGGGTCATTCCCTATCACTTGAATGTTGAGTCGAACTGAGTGTCACCATTCACTCCTGGAAAAGGACCCACCTTTAATGATCAGTGGAGTCCAGAAGAGCCCAATGGGGAACCTTTCTAGTTTTTATTAGTCACTTTGCATTCTCTTGGGAACAGATGCCGGGATGGAACCAGTCATATGAGTGATTTGCCAGGGAGATGCCTGTGGAGAATGAGGAAGCAGGAGTAAGTGTGGAAAGCGTTCCTATTTCGATGCAGGTCTGATGACTGAGGAGACAGGATGAGGCAGAATTGGACAAGAAGAGCTTCGGACTTGACTGCAGTTCAGAGACAGCTTCAGCCAGGCTGATGCGGAGTCTGGAGTAAAGGCACCCTCCAGGGAGACCCCACATGAGGCCATGAGAGCCCCGCTCCACCATCCAGTCATTGGCTGAGAGAAGCCTTGGGAGAATATGGCCCCAGGATGGAGGTGAGTGGGGACCCAGAAGTCCCAGAGGTACCTAGGCTGGAGGCTGTCACTTTCCCATGCCTCTCACAACAGGTTCTTTTGAAAGGGAGAGCTGAAAAATGTATCTCCATAACTGCCTCACTAAGAAATATAAACCTATTAAACTCACCATACAAAGAAGCTCACGGTCTTTAACGTCTGCATAACAATGAAATATCACGAATGAATCGGGCTCCTAAACTACATGTGGGCCTACCAGTTATGACATCCAAGAGCATCTCACTGGTGTTCCTAATGACGTCGAAATGAAATGAGGGTTATTTGCCTGGCTCAAGGGATTATTTTTTAGAACTTTGTGTTGTTTGCAAACAAATTAAGGAAGACATTTTTTAAATTTACAAATTAAACTGATGTAGAGACATCTGCTAGTACCCTATAGCTTTAGTTCTCTATTTGTCTGTAAGCACAGTGATCCCCTTTCATGTTCCTATCCTCAGCACTGAGTTGGTTTGCCCTAAGTAGATTTTCTTCTGCATGAGCATGTACTTATTATTTATTTGGACTTCACATAAAATGGTTGCTATCCTTGACCCAGTGGTCCCAAACCACTCACATGGGTCTAGAATGTTCTGTGCCTAGGGATGCTGTCATATGATTGCAGAAGCCAGGCCTCCTGCATTGTTCATTCATTATGTGACATTCAGACCTCTCAGACTCATCTGCTTCATTATCTTATTCCTACTAACCACACAACCTATCAAAGCAGAAGGACACAAAAATGGGATTCAGACAAAAGAGGCCCAGCTTAACCAAGAGACTGGTTCTTCCCCCTCCCTTTGTTTGCAATGTTCAGTGTATCTACTTTACAATGGGAAAGGAGTGGAATGGCTCACTTACACAGAGTAGAAGTTAGTGGAGAAGAATCATTAATTAGTGAGAGGAAGGATAACCTTGTGTTAGGTTGGCCATCTGTGTGGGAGAGGAGAATTACGAATCCCTACAGGAGGTTTGTCTAACAGAGGCCATGCAGTCAGGAAGAGCAGAGAGCCCTAGAATGACATGCGTCTGTGATGCCCACCACGTGACATGCCTTCACCCAAACCTCTTTCTGTCTTACTAGAACCTCTTACTACTCAGCATGGTTGCCTGCTTAGTCCCATGACCACCGTAAAACTTCTGGAAAGATAATAACTTTCCAGTTGGAACATAAGTATTGTTAGCTCTCCCGATGGCCCCCTTCCAGGTCCATGACTCATGCTGAGCTACCTTTGTCCTGAATGGCTCTCACTGATAACTTGACCTACCTTTGGTCCTGTCAAGGCCACTCAGCACCCTTTAATAGAAACAAAGAGTGTTCAATGACAGTTGCAAAAAGACCAACTAAAAATAGAACCCAAGTCACTATTAGAAGGCTAAATAATTAACTAAATAATTAGCTACTTTCAAAATCAAAGCCGACCCCCCAAAGTCAAGGAAACTCCCTGACTGACAAATGCACTAAGACAGCCACTTTCCAAGGAGACTCCTCCTCCACCACCACACACTGTCCCCTGCTCAATCTTCTGTAGAGACAGAAACTTAATGGACACAACACACTGCAGCTGCTAACACCTGAGGGTGAGAAGCTCCTTGGAAGGATGAGGCACGAGGCTTTACCACTCAGATGGGTTTTGGAGACACCCAAATTGGCCACTGGGTCTCTTCTTGGTCTTTCGCCCAAAATTTAGCCCACAGCCTTCATAAAATTACATGTTAGCCCAAAGGAAATCTCAAAGATCTTCTCCACAAATATTGGTGGAAATGGTAATAACTAGCTCTTCTGCACAACCAGAAATAGGCACCATGTGTTCTCATTTATGGGCTTTTGTCTGATGCATGTAGAAGTTTTAGAATTAAAGCTCTTTATTTATATCAGTCTGGATGTTTTTGTGTCTACACATATGTAATAGTTTCCTGCCTTTGGATGGTATTACAAAATTACACCATAAATTTCTTAAAAGGACTTCTATTTTAATTGCTGTAATGATAAATAAACACATACAGATTGAACAGTTCTAAAATTCCCAGAAATTTGGGAAATTATCTTTTAATACTTTCATATGCTTTAAAAATATTCTTATACAAACTGACTCAAAGATTTTCAAAATTCAAGTTTCCATAATTTGGGTAGGTCTTTAGCAATCAGGACTAGTTTGATATTGCTGGTTGAAACACTGGCGTTTCTAGCATCATACCTTTCTATTCTATTTGGGTACATTCTTCCCAAAATTACAAAGGTTTCCTGATTAAATAAACCTGCCTGTGGCTACAGCTGTTTCAGACTATCAAAAATGCAAATTTTTCTTTAACCAAATTGAACCTTCTTCTGACCAACTTTATTTCAACAGTACTTACAATTTGTAGTATAAAAATAGTTTCCAAGCTCTTTACATAACCTAAAACCTTAAAGTTATGCTAACCTGAGTTAATGGTTTTCTTTAGATATCCAGGTCACTTATAAAGAAGAGAAAATATTGAAACTTAATTACTAAACTTAATTAATTCTATATGCTTTTTGTCTCTAATTTTTACATGGTACAGGCTGGGATAAGATTTCAGAATTGCATTCAGGCCAGGTTATTTCTCCTGGAGAGCACACTTCTGTTCTATAGAAAGATCTGGACATATTTCCAAATAATTCCTATACCCCAACTACCTCCTCCTCTCATCCATCCCCCTCCAAAGCCACAAAGGCACCTTTCTCCATCCTCACCATGAGAACCTACGGGGCTTCTGATGGAGAAGGCCCCAAAATGGTGGCCCCCAGGATTTTCCCAATGAGTCACAACCAGCCTCCAGCCATTTGTGAAAAGTATCATGTAAGTCTCCCCACGTGTCTGTGGCTTCAATGTGCTTGCTATGGGCCTCAGGAGGCAGTCACAGGCTCAGCTCCTGTCTCTCTGGATATGCCTGCCTCTCTAAATTTCCGGGTGGCAGCTAGTCTTGAAGCCTTGGTTCTCTGAGGAGCCCAAGAGAATCTACTGATCTCCAGTTTGTCCTGATTTTTCTTACTGTAAGGCTAAAAGTGATGACTTCTGGAAGTTGCTTCTCTTGCTGTCAACATGTTTTACAACCATGTTATGTCTGTAATACTGAGCAGTGAACATCGGTACCACTGTTAACTACAGATTTTATTCTGATTTCACCAGTGTCTTCCACTAGTGTCCTTTGTCTCTCTCAGAATCCAAATAAGGATAACACATAGAATTTAGTTATGTATCAGCTTAGTCTCCTCAATCTGTGATACTCCCATAGCCCTTTCTTTCTTTCTTTTTTTTTTTTTTCCAAGACTTTTTCACATTTGAAGTTCTCTCATTTTGGATTTTTCTGATATTTTCTATTAATTAGGCTGGAGTTATGTTTGGGGGGAAGTATAGCACAAAGGTGAGTCCCCTTTTTATGCATCATATCAGGATGTACATGACAGAAGCTTGACTAATAACTGGGGATGGAGCATGATCACAGGGTTTAGATGGCACCTACCAGATTTCTCTGCTGAAAAGTTACACTTTTTCCCCTCAAATCTCTATCAGCTAGAAGCCAATCACTAAATTCAGTGCACACTCAAGGGGAAGGGAATTAAACTCTACCTCTTGGTAGCAGGAACATCTGTATCTATATCATGAATAATTTTTCTGTTATTTATTTTTTCATATGGACTCATGGACATTTATTTTATTCTTTGAAGTTTGATCCAACATATGCTTGCTTGTGTCATTGCTCAATTTGTTAAAATTTCCTGGTTTCACCTTTGTTTGAGTTTATAACTTCTTCAGTCTGTGTATGCCCTGAATAATGCTGTATTCTTACTTCTCCCAGTGAGTGCCTGTCACTCTCTAGTTTTCAGGTTGCTTCTTCTTCCTTTGACATCAGTTCTCTTCTGGGTTCACAAAAAGTAACTCATTTCCAACAATGCTCTTTCCAGCTCTCTATGTCTCTGAAATCATTTATTAGACTGATATCTGATAAATCATGATACAAGAGCTCGCATGAAAATAATGGATGTATAATTACAATATGAGTTCTGAATCACTGGTTCTGTGTGCTCTGAAATTTTCTGATCCAGGCTGGTGCCATTAGAGAAGATAAAAATAGATTATTTCTTCGTGTCACTTCAGTTCCCTCCCTTCACATCACTCCCATCTGTCCCTCACCTACAGAACCTACAGAACCCATTAGGCACATAAGGCCCATGACTTGGCTTGTTCTATATCAATACTATCAATCATGCTCTTTGGCCTTACAGCAATAGACTCACTCCTGACTTTGTCCTCAGGAGAGAATACAGTAAATCATCAAAAAGAGAAGGTTTACATTACTCTCATAAAGTGTAGTTAACAAGCAGGGAGGACGTTCATACAACACCCCCATCAATCAGTACCTGTGCTGAGACATAACAGTAAATGTCAGTGGTAATAATAATAATAATAATAACAATTGAATAAATAAAGGCTTTTAAAATGGGTACACCTCGGAGAATCTTAGAAAAAAAAATGCAACATGAATTTAGGACTCAGAGAGTTTAAAGGTCAGAACAGGTCAGGAAGAGTAAAACTAATACCATTTCATAGATTTGAGCAATTACTTTAGGAAAAATCCATTACATAATACACCTGTTAGATGCTGAGGAAGTAGTATGAAAAGGGACTATCTCGTCTGATAAAACACTATCAAAATGTATTCTGGAAATGGATTCAAGATGGCAGCAAAGGAAGATCCTGAAGTGATCTCCCATAAACATAAACACATCAAATCTACAGCTACATATGGATCATTCCCCTGTGAAAAAGATCTGAAATCTGGATGACAATCAACGGATAAAAGAATGTCATTGAGACAGGTAAGAGAGGCAGAGATTTGGTCTTCACAAAAAACTCAGGCCCCAGAGCCCAGCACACAATAGGGAGGGGTCTCACCAGTCTGGTGCTTCCTCTGGAAAAGTGAGGAGTTGGTGCCTCATATCAGGCAGTCCAACCCTTAGGATCTGCACCAGAGAGATGAGTTCCCCAGAGATGTCTGGCTTAGAAAACCAAGGGAGATGAGGGATCCAAAGTATTATAGGAAACTGAGGTTCTCCTTCTAAAGAGCTCATGTTTGGTCTCACTCATCCTGGGATCCTACTCAAAAGCACCACATTTTTTTTTTTTTTTTGGATGTGGAAAAAAAAAATATATATATATATATATTTTTTAAAGATTTTATTTATTTATTTGACAGAGAGAAATTACAAGTACAGTGAGAGGCAGGCAGAGAGAGAGAGAGAAGGAAGCAAGCTCCCTGCTGAGCAGAGAGCCCGATGTGGGACTCGATCCCAGGACCCTGAGATCATGACCTGAGCCGAAGGCAGCGGCTTAACCCACTGAGCCACCCAGGCGCCCTATATTTTTTAATTTCTTTTCAATGTAACAGTATTCATTGTTTTTGCACCACACCCAGTCCTCTAGGCAATACATGCCTTCCCTAATACCCACCACCTGGTTCCCCCAACCTCCCATCCCCCACCCCTTCACGACCCTCAGGTCGTTTTTCAGAGTCCATAGTCTCTCATGGTTCACCTCCCCCTTTTAAAGTGTTTAGACTGTATGGCAAGAAAATTCATTTGTTCATCTGAGGGTATCTGCCCGAGGGGCAGGGAAGAGTCAGGGGTCTCTCTGGAGACAAAGGCTCTGGCAGACACCATTTGTGTGTTCTACACCTACCCTGCTAGCCAAGGTAGGCACATTGTGACATAGCACATTCCTGTTGCCTCACAAGAAGGGCTCGCAGAGGGACGCCTGGGTGGCTCAGTTGGTTAAGCAGCTGCCTTTGGCTCAGGTCATGATCCCAGCGTCCTGGGTTCGAGTCCCACATCGGGCTCCTTGCTCCGCAGGGAGCCTGCTTCTCCCTCTGACTCTGCCTTCCACTCTGTCTGCCTGTGCTCGTGCTCGCTCACTCTCTGACAAATAAATAAATAAAATCTTTAAAAAAAAAAAAAAGAAGGGCTCGCAGACCCAGCATGGTCCCACTGCCTTGCTGAGGCTAGAGAGAGTGAGTACACTCCTGCAAGGGCAGACTAGTGTGAACAATCATGGCATTTCCCTGCCCCCAATCTCGGGACTGGTATAGGGCAGCACAGCTAAAATTGATGAGTACATGCAGTCAAGGCATTTTCCTGTTCTTGTTCTGAAGCCAGAGGGCGTGCCTTGTCCCCTGCACGTACCAGCTTCCCTGCTAAAGCCAGTAGGCATGTGAAAACCGCACAGGGGATGCCCCTTATTTGTTTGGCTCTGGTGGCCAAGGGGGCTGGCATTCCTGAGCTCCAGGGAAATATAACAAATGCAAAGACACTTCTTGGCAGACCAGTACCCCCAGGACACTGCATAGACAGCAGGCTGAAACACAACCCCTGTCTTGCCGTGAATAAAGCCGTTTTACTTACCCTGGAGCTTCAACCTGAGGGACAAGCTTCATGTCTCCCAGACATCTAGAGGCTACAGAGGTGCTCCCAGGGAATGTAAGCAGAAAGAAACCATCCTCGCTCATCCCCTTTGCCTCAATACTGCTCTACCAAACATCCCAGAAAGGAGCTTATACACTTATCTAGAGCCCTGATTTTTGAAACTGTCACCAGGGACACCTGGTGTCCCAATCTGGAGTCCAACTGGGATTGAAATTGTCACCCCACAAGACTATATATACTTGCACACTTTAAAAGCTTCTGCCTGAGTGTCTGACTTCCAATCAGCCTAAAACAAAGTGTTAGATTAGATTCCTTTCCTTGGAACACTGACAGGTCTTGGGGACAGATCAGAAATAAATCAGGCTATTTAGACAATCACAAAGGTTAGGAGACAACCAAGAACCAGGACAAGAGTAAGGGAGAAAGTTTGTCTCCCACACATGGCAACTCTTCATCACTGGAAGAAGTCGTTGTTTTGCCAAATATATAGAAACACAGGAAGTCAAGAAAAATGAGGAAATAAAAATACGTTCCAAATAAGAGAATAAGACAAAACTTCAGAAAAACGTTAATGACATTGAGATAAGTAACCTACATGTAATGAACTCAATTTGATAGAAAGATGCCCGTGGAACTCGGGGGAAGAATGGAGGAGCACAGGGAGAACTTCACCAGTAACAGGAAGTGTGTGAAAGAACCAATCAGAAGTGACAGGAATGACGAATACAATAATTAAACCGAAAACTACACTAAAGGTGTTCAGCCTGAGACTGGATGAAACAGAAGATAGAGTCTCTGAGGTGGAACACAAAGCTGCCAAACAGAGGAACCAAAAAAAAAAAAAAAATGAATTCAAAACATTACAGATAACTTAAGAAACTTAATGTGACATCAAGCAGCATAACACTCAAAGAGGTCCTAAAGGGTGAGGAGAATCAGAAAGGTGCAGAAAACTTATTTGAAAAAATCATGGGTGAAAACTTTCCTAACCTGAGGAAGAAAACACCACACTGGGATATTCAAATCAGAAAAACAAACAAATATAAAACACCTCAAAGACCCCAACACCAAGCCACATTATAATTTGAATGTCAAAAATTAATGATAAAAAGCAGCAGCAGAACACCTGTTTATTATGTGCAGGGAAGTGTACCCAGTAGGCTACCAGCAGATTATTCAGCACACGTTTCACAGGCCAGAAGAGAGCAGTGTGATGTGTTCAGAGTACTGAGGGAGGCACCTCAGTGGCACAATTGTTTAAGAGTCCAACTTTTGGTTTCTGCTCAGGTCATGATCTCAGGGTTGTGGGATCGAGCCCCACCTTGGGCTCCCTGCTCGGTCTGCTTCAGTTTCTCTCTCTTTCATCCCTCTTCCAAAGAAATTGTTAGTGTCCATGATCAAAGGAACGAGGCTGATGCAAAGTGAAAGTCAAGCAAAGCTTTATTTCGCGCCAAGCATCGAAAACCAAACCGACTGGTAGGGGCCATGTCTTACAAAGAGGCGATGACGACGACCCTAACAAAGCCACTCCCCAGACAAGGCCATTCTCTGGACAACGATGCTCCCCAGACAACGACCCTGACGAGGCCAATGACTACCCCAAGGACTACCCCCAATGTCTACTACTACTCCCACCCATCCAGCCTCACAAACCAACCTTTAAAGAGGCGGTTGAGCCCAGCCCACACACAGGTGGCCAATGAGATTGCAACACACAGGGAAAGCTGCACAGTCATGCTCGGTCAGCAATACGGGTGACCAGTTGAATTTCAACTGACCACAGTAAATATATGAACACTCCACTGATTGGATGTCTCCATCTAGTCTGGCCCACCCCTATATCCGGGGTTTGCAAGTAAGTTCCTCTGGCTAACGAGGCCCTCATACAGGCCCTCACATTCCCCCCTTTTCCTTGGAAATTAGTCAAATCCTTGACTTTTTAGCCAGTTCTATGTTCTCCTGTTGTAAGGGCTTATATTGAGCTTGTAAGACTAACTTTTTTTTTTTTTTAAGATTTTATTTATTTATTTGTCAGAGAGAGAGGAGCGAGAGCAAGCACAGGCAGACAGAGTGACAGGTAGAGGCAGAGGGAGAAGCAGGCTCCCTGCCAAGCAAGGAGCCCGATGTGGGACTCGATCCCAGGACGCTGGGATCATGACCTGGGCTGAAGGCAGCTGCTTAACCAACTGAGCCACCCAGGCGTCCCGTAAGACTAACATTTTATCGCTCTAATTTTCTTTTGTACAAATGACATTAGGGCATTTACAATGCAGGGGCCAAAAGCAACAGTAGTGCACAGTCGGCTGATGAGTTAGCCATTCACCGCTTTGTATGACCTTTTGCATTTTTCCTAATTCCATTCATCTAATTTCCTGCCTATTCTTTACATAGACAGGTAACAATAGGAGCAACAATAAACTCACAAGTTTTTTAGTCTTAGCTTTAGTCCATGGTCAGCAGGGTCCGTGGGCTGCGGCTTCCATCTCTGGGGGGCGTCCTCGTCCTCATCTCATTTGACATGATCCGCGTGAACCCAGGCCCTAATGCCTTCTACTTTTACTGACATGGGGGTGGTCAGGATGACAGTAAATGGTCCCTTCCAGCGAGGCTCTAAGTTTCCCACTTGATAGCGACATATCCAAACCAAGTCCTTGGGTTGGTAAGGATGTGGTTCCACCTCTGTCTCTGACCCAGTGTGGGCAGTCCGGATCCCTGCGTGGGCTTTTTAAAAAATAGACTGTAATGCCTGCAGTGACTGGAGTACAGAATTATCAGTCATTTTTGCTAGGGCAACCTCTTGTAGCCAAGGACAGAGCGGGGGGGGGGGGGCGGTCTCCTGAACATTGTTTCAAGTGGGGTCACCTTGTTTAAATAGGGTGTACATCTTGCCTTGAGGAGGGTGAAAGGAAGGAGATCAACCAATCCACCACCAGACTCCAGAATTAGTTTTGTCAAGGTCTCTTTAAGAGTCCGGTTCATTCTCTCTACTTGCCCGGAACTCTGGGGCCAATAGGCACAATGTAGTTTCCAATTAGTGCCAATGGCCTTGGCCGATCCCTATGAGACTGAACTCACAAATGCAGGGCCATTGTCTGACACGATTGCAAGAGGCAGCCCAAACCTAGGAATTATTTCTTCTAGTAGCTTTTTGGCTATCACTCTTGCCATCTCATGTTTGACAGAAAAAGCCTCTACCCAGCCTGAAAAGGTATCTATAAAAACTAAAAACTAACATATACTTGTGCCCATATTTTCCAGGTTTCATTTCTATAAAATCTATTTCCCAATAAATTCCTGGTTCCTTACCTCTTTCTCTTTTCCCTCTTCCCATTTTAGTTCTTCCCACATAAACTGTCTGGCATTGAGCACATCTATCAACTACATCCTGAACCATACACCCTAATTTAGAAACCTGGAACTGCTTGTCTATAAGTTCCTTGAGTTTGCGTATCCCCAAGTGAGTACCCTGATGTATCTGGTCTACTAACTTCTTCTCTAGTCTTTGAAGAAGAATTATTTTTCCTGCTTTAGTCTTAGCCCGATTCCCTTCATAATCCAATTTAACCCATTTTTGTAAATACTTTAAATCTTCTTCTAAATAGTTTGGTTTTTCTGGTAGGGCTGGAGCCGGGAGTGTAACCAGTTCTTGTACTGTTCCTCAGGCTCCTTGCTTTGCAGTTTGATCTGCTAATTGGTTTCCTTTTGAAATCAGATCAGTCCCCTTTTGGTGACCTGGGGAATGCATAATGGCCACCTCTTTTGGGTCCCAAATAGCCTAGAGGAGAGCCAATATTTCTCCTCTGTTTTTAATTCCTTTTCCTGCTGCTGTTAATAGGCCCCTTTCTTTATAAATAGCCACATGTATATGGAGAGTAGCAAAAGCATACCTGCTGTCCATATAGATGTTGGCGGTTTTACCTTAGGCTATCTGCAGTGCTTTGGTGAATGCAATCAGCTCCACTTTTTGCACCGATGTTCTGTGTGGCAGGGCTGCTGTCCAGAGTTCCTGCTCAAAAGAAACCACCAAAGCCCCCACATACCTCTTTCTATTGACCATGTAGCTACTCCCATCTGTGAACAGAGTTATCTCGGCATCTGGGAGGGAAATGTCTCTGAGATCCGGCCTTATTCCTGTGACTTGGGTTAGGACCTCCCCACAGTCGTGTGGGTGATCAGCCAGCTCCTCTGGCAGCAGCGTGGCTGGATTTAGCACCGCTGGGGACTGGAAGGTCACTCTTGGTTCATTAAGGAGGAGGGCCTGATACTCCGTCACTCAGGCGTTTGTCATCCATTGGTCTGGTGGAGCCCAGAGAAGGCCCTTGATAGCGTGTGTGCTGGTTATGATGAGATTTTGACCCAAAGTCAATTTACTTGCACCCTTGACCAGGAGGGCCATGGCAGCAATTATGTGGAGGCAAGGGGGAACCCAGCTGCTACTGGATCTAGTTTCTTGCTAAGATAGGCTACTGGCCTTTGCCAAGGCCCCAGAGTCTGAGTCAAAACTCCTTTGGCCACCCCTGCTTTTTCATCCACATACAAGTGGAAGGGCTTGGTAACATCTGGGATGACCAATGCTGGGGCACTCAGTAAGGCTGTTTGTAATTCCTGAAATGCTCCTTCGGCCTCAGCTGTCCACTCTCATCATAGCGAGCCCCCCTTTAGCCAGTTTGTAGAGAGGTCAGGCAATCTCTGCTAACCATGGTATCCACAGCCTACAGTAACCCACCATCCCAAGAAACTCCCTCACTTGTCGGGACATGGTGTGGCAGGGGTATCGGGTGATCACCTGTTTCCTGGACTCAGACAGTGAACGCACACCCTCGTGGAGATCAAAGCCTAGATAAGTGGAATGGCTCTGACAGAGCTGTGCTTTCTTTGCTGACACCCAATATGCTTATTCCTGCAGAGTCTGTAAGAGAGCTCTCGTCCCCCACAAACATGACTCATAGTCCTCAGCGGCTTCTAGCCAAGTTATCAACATACTGTAACAGAGTGACTCCCGGGTTGGAGGTTCTGTACTCACACAAATCCTAGTGTAGAGCCTTGTCAAAAATGGTGGGTGAATTCTTGAATCCTTGGGGAAGTCTTGTCCAGGTGAGCTGGCCTTGGAACTCTTCTTCTGGGTCAGACCACTCAAAAGCAAAAAGGGGCTGAGATTCCCTTGTTAAATATATGCAGAAAAATGGATCCTTGAGATCTAAGATGGTATACACAGTTCTTTCAGGGCCCAGGAGGGAGAGTAGGGTATAGGGGTTAGGCACCGTCGGGTGGGTATCTACAACCCGTTTGTTAACTTCTCGCAAGTCCTAAACAGGTCGGTACTCCCCAGTCTCAGCCTTTTTGATGGGCAACAAACGTGTGTTCCATAGAGATTTGCAAGGAAATAGGATCCCATCTCCTCTGATCCCTTCCTTTGCTCCCTGGGGCAGGGGGGACTGCCAAACGCGAACAGCCATAGCCATCGCCTTTAATTGCACCACCACTGGGTGTTGTCCCCTGGCCAAGCCAGGCGGGTTCCCTTCTGCCAAGACCTAGGGAAACTCGACCTGTAGGGTTTGGAGAAGGCTCCCCCCCCACCGCCTTTGTCTCCTCTGGTTTTGAGACTGGCTCATAAAGGAGGTATTCATCTACTGCTGCCATAAGCACCTGTACAGTGGGTTGTCTCAAGGTTACAGTCATGTCTCCTTCCAAGAACTGAATGCCAGCTCATAACTTGTGGAGGAGATCTCTTCCCATCAAGTTATAGGGGGCATTAGGAAGGGAAAAAATCAATGTATAACTACTCCTGAGGCCAAATTTAAAGTCCTTTCTGTTGTTCATTTATGCCTCTCTGTGCCTTTTGCTCCCTGTACCTAGACTTCCTCTCCAGATAGTTTCCCCATAGGTTTAAGTAATGATGAAAATTGGGCTCCTGTGTCCACCAAAAAATCAATTGATTTTCCCTCCACTTCAATTTTTACCTGAGGTTTGGAGAGGGGATTCGAACCATGGCCCCTTCAGTCTCTGGTGGCAAGCATTGCTGTCTTCTTTTGGGGGCACTCCTTGGCCCAATGTCCTTTTTCCTTACAGTAAGCACACTGATCTGAATCTAAGTCTTCCCACCTGCCTTCTCTGGGCTTAGGCTTTTCCTTCCATTTACTATCCCCTACCTGTCTCCTCCCCTCCTCATGTAATGCCAAAACCTTAACCAGCTTTTTTGTCTGCTTTTCATCCTCGTGTGCATCCCTGTTGTTAAACACCTTTTCTGCTATTCCCACTAACTCAGTCAGATTCTTCCCTTCAAATCCTTCAACTTTCTGAAGTTTCCTCCTTATATCTTGGGGCTGACTGACTGGCAAATGCAAGATTCATTGACCTCTAATTTTTGGGTGCCCTAGGGTCAATCTGACTATACATTTTATAGGCTTCAAATAAGCCTTTCTAGGAAAGCTCCTGGAGACTCATTCTTACCTTGAGCCACTGTGCCAGTTTTAGATAAATTTATGGGTCTCCTTGCAGCTGCACGGAGGCCTGCCAGTAGAGCCTGGTGGTAGAAATGTAAGCTCTCCTTGCCTTCATTGGAGTTTGGATCCCAGTTGAGGGGTTCCCTCAGGCAGTAGTCCTCCATTAGGCAAGGATTGAGGTCCCTGCCAAGTATCTCACTTTTCACCTTATGGGTTTCTCGCATGATGCGATCCCTCTCTTCTGCGTTAAAGAGAGCCATAAGGAGCTGTTAAATATCCACCCAGGTATGGTGGATAAGAAAGACAGTCTCCAAGAGACTAATTAATATCCTGAGGGAGGACATAAAAGGATTTGTGTTGGGCCTTCCAGTTATAGATGTTAGAAGAGGAGAAAGGGATATAGGTTAGGTGGGGGTGCCCTCTCCCATACGGTAGAGCAAACTCACGGAGAGGCAGCATTGGCGCCAACAGCACTGGTGAGGTAAAGGGAGGCAGAGGGGGATAGAGAAAAGGGGAAAGATCAGGGCGGTCTCTCTGCTTGGTGGTCCCATAGGTGGACCCCAACCGCATATGAGGTGGACTGGTAAGGGCATCTCAGGACTGAGAGTCAAGATTAGGGGACAGATGGGGACGGGGAATTCCAAATCCTCCACATCCGATGGGGTAGGACGGTCTTCTTCCCTGGTTCCCCCTTATCTGTCTGTTCTGGTTTTGGTCTTTGACCTGCCTTAGAGGGAGAGAGATGGTTTCATTAGCAGGGGAAGGTGGGACTTGAGCCATGACGGTGGCTCTTCTATCAGATATCACCAGGCCACAATGTACGGTATTTGGTCTCGATGTAGATTGAACACCTCACTTAGGGTAGAATAGATCTGAGCTTAAGCAAACGTTCCTTCCGGCAGCCACCCTGTGGGCCACTCTAACTGGCAGAGTGTTTTAAGTGTTCCCGGGGAAACCTTGTCACCGACTGGGTGGCTTTACCTTGAAAATCCTTGAAATGTTCGAGAACAAGACCTAGGGGTGTCACAGGTCCCTTGCTCTCCGCTTGTCCCATTTCTCCAAATACAACAAACACAACAGACAACAAAAAAACAAGGCAAAGACAACCACAGGCCCAGCAATTCCCATCCAGAGCCCACTGATGGTGGGGACTTTCTTGGTCCCTGACAAACCAGACAATGGACAAAAAAAAAAAAAAAAAAAAAAAAAAAAAGCTAGAGTGAAGACAAAAATAATATGTTTAACTAAAACTACAATAATTAGTTAAAAGATTTATATTTTAAAAAGGTTGTGACATCAAAAACATTAAACATGTGGTTCCCCACAGTATAGAACTTCAACAGTTTACATCAATGGAAAAGTCATCCACACAGAAAGTCAATAAGAAAAACATCAGTCTTAAATGAATCATGTATACTGAGGTGAATGGATAAAGATATCACACACATCAATACTATTCAGCCATAAAAAATAATGAAATGGTGATGGTCGTGGTAACATGGAGAACCTTGAGAATACCTTGTTAATAAAATAAGAGAAAGACAAATACCATATAGTTTCACTTGTATGTAGAATTGGGGGAAAAAAAAGAAACTCAGATTCATAGATACAGAGAAGAGATTGGTGTCTGCTGAGGGGAGGGACTTGGAGGCCTGGGAGGGCGGAGGGATAGAGCCACAGGGTGGGGCTCCCTCCCCCTCCCTCAGGAGCCCTTTGTGACCAGACACTAGCTCTGTGATGTGGGCCTGGGGCTTGTATCTGCACCTCCACACCCAGGGCTCAGTTGTCTGAGGACAGCAGTGTGGTTGGACGCTAAGTCTCAGAGCTCAGTTGTCTGAGGGCAGCAGTGCGATCAGACATTAATGTCTGATGAGGGAAGAGATGGAAAATTATCTCTTCCCTCAGCAATTCTTTTTTAATGGTTGGCTGAGCTCCAGTCCCATTATCTGGGCAGTTAATGTCATCTTTGCCCTTGTATGTGGGATAGGGCTCTTTGTATATTTAGTTTCTTATTTCCAGCCTGATCCATCCTCACCACCAGGCAAAAAACGCAGAAAGAGCGGGAAGGTAAGGAACCCTCGGCCCAGACCCAGCAGAGTGTGATTCTATCTTCTTTTCTATTATTCTTTCCACTTTTCTGAGTCACTGGAGAGACTCCTGAAATGGGAAAGAATAGAATGGGTATTCTCAGGAAAGAGCAGACCACCATCAATCCAGGACAAGCGAGACTCAGCAGGGGTTAGAGAGACATGAGGATTTCTCCCTGAAGATCTCAGGCCAGAATCCAGGTGTGGTGGAGGGGTCCAGGGCAGTGTCCCAAACACAGTGACCGGTGGCCAAGGACCAGAGGCTAAAAGCTGCCTCTGTAGCGGAGGTCAGGCCCCTGAGCACTGTGTCACCAGCCATGGTCCAAGGACAGGTATTTCAGGTGAATGTTCCCCCTTCAGGGCTGATTGAGGGCAGTACTGAGCCCAGGAGGTCCCAAGCAGCAGCTAGAGTGGGGCTCTGGCCTTGGAAAGTGGGGTCCTATGTGAAAAAGTCCAGTTGTGCCACCAGGTCTGGTATTATGTGTGTTTCTTGAGCAGAGGAACAGTGGCAAACTTCTCATATAGGATATCCTTCTGTACATTCTTCAAAGAAGGAAAACTGGAAATATTTGTATCCATTTTGAAAAGGAAATGAATAAAGCAAACGACATATCAGATAAAGGACTCGTGTCCAGAATCTATAAAGAACTTAGCAAACTCAACACCCAATGCTTAGCGAAATAAGTCAAGCAGAGAAAGACAACTATCATATGATCTCCCTGATATGAGGAAGTGGCGATGCAACATGGGGGCTTAAGTGGGTACGAGAAGAATAAATGAAACAAGATGGAATTGGGAGGGAGTCAAACCATAAGTGACTCTTAATCTCACAAAACAAACTGAGGGTTTCTGGGGGGGAGGGGGTTTGGGAGAAGGGGGTGGGATTATGGACATTGGAGAGGGTATGTGTTTTGGTGAGTGCTGTGAAGTGTGTAAACCTGGTGATTCACAGACCTGTACCCCTGGGGATAAAAATATATGTTTATAAAAAATAAAAAATTTAAAAAAAAATTAAAAAGAAGGAAAAAAAAAAAAGAAAAAAAAAGAAAATCACAGTCCGCCCACCCCCTTAGTTAAATGTAGGAAGTCACACTACTCATGAGCAGTGAGCACCTGCTGCTGGGCTGGGGGTCCCAGCCTCCTAATGTTCTCTTATCTCAGTACCAAGCAGAGCCACGGAGGAGAAGCAACAGAAGCCAGAGAAGCCAGACTCTGAAAGGTGAGTGTCCACCACTCACCCCTGCATGCCCCAGTTACACTGTGCCCCCTGCTCTGAAGCCTGGCCCCACCATCTCCCAAGACACCAGGGCCTGAGCCCATCCCTCAGGAAACAGAGCCCTGGGAGGCGGGTTGGGGGCTCCTGGGAGGGAGATCACAACCCACCCAGAGGCTTCCCAGATTCTGCACCAGAACAAAGCCCTGAGGGGCTGGAAATGGGTGTCGCCCAGCAGGGGCCCCAGGGCCTAGACTAGGGGCAGGACCTCCTGCTTCCACTGTGGACAAGCTGTTCAACTCAGCTCAGATTCCTCTGTAAAGCCATGCAGTCCTTCCTCCCTCAGCAAGGTCATGAGTGAGAAAACACTTTGGAAAAGACAAAGCGATCCCCAAAATGAACCCTGTAATCACCGTGTGGGCACGTGACCTTTGACAGTGCTGTTTGGGGCTTCCAAGTCCAATCCCCTAAAGGTTTCCCCTAAAGGGACATTATACCCAGTCTCCTGTAAGACACCTGGGCCCCCGCCTTCCCCTTGACCCAGTCTCCTGTTTCCAGCTTGCAGAAATTGCCTGCACGAGCTGGAAGAGTTCCGCAGTTTACTCTCCCTTCTGCAAAGGTAATGAATCTGCCCCCTTATCCCCTGGGTGGGCCTCCCCGAGTCTGTGGTGTGACCCCCAGGGCTGCAGGGAACCGGCCTCTGGGGCTGCTTGGGGGTGCAGGGAGGAGCCATGGGACAGATTGTGACCAAAGCCCCGGGCTGAGGGACAGCAGGAGCATTGTGATGTGGGTGTGGGGCGTGGAGGGCCATGGGGTCCTCTCCCGGCCCCAGGCTGCTGCAGGGACAGCTCACACCTCTTGTCTCCCACAGCCACCTGACAAGGGTCTCTGACCAGGGGGGCTTTCACCAGTCCTTACATCAAGCAGCCCCTGGTCAGGTGTGCCAAGGGGCACCAGCTGGAGCCCATCAGCCATGCAGGGAGCCTGTGGAAGGCGCTCCTCCTGCCGTGGCCTCATCACCTGCTCATGCTCCACTGACCCGGCCCCCTCGGCCTCTGGCCTCCACCCTGCCAGTGAGACCTCAAGAAGAGCAAACTAACTTTAAAAAAATCCTACCAGACACAGTGAGAAAGAACTTTCTTCCAAGTCATTCCAACTGGGCCTCTCTCATTCCAGCCATCTCAGGCCTTGGCCATGCCAGCTACCCCATTTTTTCCTTTTCCTGGTGGTGGGAAAGTACCAAGTCCTTGTTCTTGCCTGGCACATTACAGCACAAGTGCCAGCAAGAACACGTGTCCTGCCACCCACCAGATGCCTCATTCTGGCGTGGCCTTACTAACAGGCAGATAGAGACTCATAACCCTCCGTTTGTCAATCCGGATGTCCAGAAGCTCCTTGAACTAGTAATCAGCAAAAGGGTAGAACTGAAGAGTTGGAAGGAGAAAGAAAAGGTTGGGTCAGTTTTCAAACAGCGGTGCCCAGACGACCACGTGAGCTTCTGTGGGACTCTGTGGAAGCTTCTGGGTACTGAGCAGACCACCACCACCCAGCCATCCTTCTGGAACATGAAAAACAAAGCACAGCCACTGGCCCAACCTCAGCCGTTCTCATCTCCCAAGGTCTTGGAAGACCACTTGCAATGGAAACGCAGCCAGCTCTTCTGGGGTCTCCCCTCTCTGCACAGTGAGTCCCTGGTGACCACTGCCTTGTTTTCTACTCACTCTTCTCCACTACAGTCTCCCTCTGTTTTATTCAATGGGACCTCTAATTGCTTGCCAGTTCTAAACCAGGATCAAGTATCTTCACAGTTTTCCCATGCCCCACCATTGTTCCACCGTGGAATCCAAACTCAACCCTCAACACTAACCTTGCCCCAGCCCAAAGTCCCCCTTGCACCCTCTGTCCCAATAAGACCACCTTCTCTCCCATCCCAGAGGAGGACCAGTAGGGTATCTTTTGCTACACCCCAGGAAAAGACACAATCCTTCACCCCAACTAAAATGCAACATCTGGAGTGGCCCTCGTTGCCAAAGCAACAAGGAAGGGGGAAGACTTTACCCACTATGGAGAAAAGATCTCCAAAATTCTTTAGCCAAGTCCCTCCCAAGCTTCTAGAGGACCACCAGGCCTCCCGGGCCCACAGATCAGGTTCTACCTATCAAGGGGACTTTGTCATCTTTAATATCCAGAAGCCACAGCTTCAGAGGAAGCTCAGCAGGGATAAACAGCAAAGCAGCTTGCCCCACAAGGTTCAGCTGTCTCTGGAACTGAGCTGGCCTCAGGATGAATCCCCGGGAATGAGTCAGGCACAGAGAGAGCAGGGGCTCTCAAGGCCCTTTGTGTTTAAAGGTAAAAGCAGCCAAGCTACATGGAGGACCAGGTCCAGATACTACAGGAAGTATAAAGCAAGATTCAAACTAGAGAAGAACTTTGGTAAGGGTCTATGGCAGTGTCTGAAGAGGACACCAACAGGTCTCTCCAGGATCTCAGCTAGATTCCCAGCGAAGGTTCTGGGAACCAACTCTGAGAAGGAGTTTGGAAGACCCTTAATAGGGGCCTTGGAGGGTGATCCAGGAAAATACTTAGCCAGGGGCCCAGACAAGAAACATCTAGAAAAAACTTTAAAGGTTCATTTACACAGGAAATTAGGACAGATCAGTATAGGTCTGATCCCTGTGACTGTGCGTCGATCCTGGTTTGTGGCCAGCCATGCTTTTCCCAAGTCCCAACCCCACATGGCTATCAGAAATCTAGCACCCTTAAAGGATCAGGAGCTCTGCGTAAACACCTCCCATGAGCTGCCCTTCCTTTGTCCTAACACTCAGCAGAAGCTGGAAACACACATCATAAGTTTTCGAGTGAGGCATAAGTGGGACCTACCTCTCCAAACTGTTGAGCCCATAGATCTCAAACTACTTGAAGCTCAACATTTGCCTTTTCCCCAGTCCCCCTTTCCATGCTCAGCCACCTTTGTACCTGGGGCCCCCTCAAAAGCCAAATTTTACAAGTTCTTGGGGAAACCACCTCAGCCCCATCCAGAAGAGAAGGGTATAACTGAAAAGTCTGATCCCACTTCAGGGAGTCCCCTGCCTGTTCCCTCACCCATACGTGAGCAAATCCAGCAGGCCCTGGGAAGGACTTTACCTGGTGATGGCCATCAGTCCTCAAAGACGTCTTTATCAAGACAGGAGGGCAGTTCACCTTCTTGGGCCTCCATTCTCAGCCTCCCAAACAGAACCCTGCACAGCAAGACTGGTATGGGGGCCAAGAAAGACAACCTGGAACCAAGTCCAAGTTTAGCAATGGCCAGGAATGAGCTAAAAGAGAGTGGGGGTCAGGCCTCACCAGACATGGTAGCAACACTGAAGATGAAGCTCAGGTCCCAATCTCCAAGGTCTGAAGGGGCCACAGAGGCTATGGAGGCCAAGAAGGCCCCTGCCTGGAAAGTTGTCTTAAGACCCAGTGGGCTGGCCAACAAACCAGCCATTTATGTGGATCTGATATCAGGATATCCAGGTGCTAGGAAAAGCCCCTCACCATCTACAGTGTTGGTTGCTGAAGATCCAGAGGAGGTAAGCCTTGAAACAAAGGTTAGTATGGTTGAGCTCCAAGAGCCTGAAGGCTCTACCACTAGTGAGCTTCCTCAAGATTCTCCCAGTGACCTCCTCCTTCCAGACTTTGCCACTTGTGTGCTTGTTGAAGACAGGGGCACCAATGTGCTCCCACCAGACTCTCACACTAATGCTGTCCTTGCTGCAGACAGCTTGACCACTCAAGAGTCACCCTCCTGTTCCCAAATGGAACGTGCCAGTGGAGAGACACCATCTTCCCCGGTGTCACATAACCTTAGCTCAAGTGGGTCAAGCAGTGAGGGGCAGCAAGAGCCCTGTGGACCAAAGGTTGAGGAACCAAGTGACAGCCAGAGCAACAATGAGACCACTGATGAGGGAAAGGACGAGAAGAGACCCAAACCAGAAGATAATGAAGACAGGTGTGCAGAACCATTGGCAATCAGGGCTTCCCAAGCTAGCAAGATAGGCCACCCTCCCCAGGTCAGAGGATCAGGAGAGAGCCTTGGAAGCAAATACCTCCGGCTCATGCCACAGGAAAAGGGACATGTTTTTCCGGAAAGCCACTTTAGACAAAGGATGAAGAACTTTCTGCAGTGCCTTAATCCCAATAAAAAGAGCAAAGGACTGGAAGGCCCCCTTCAAGAAGGCAAGCCTGCATCGGCTTCTGCCCCGAGCTGGGTACCAGTCAGAAGCAGATCGGTTATGGACAACAGGGCTGCCGAAACTCAGACGGTAGTGACAGCCGTGAGACAAATCCTGGTGGAAAAATTGCGACTCCACCAAGGAATTCGGGCCTCAGAGATGTATCAGCACAAGGAATTGCAGGCCCCAGTACATAGGCATTCTTGCCCTCACAGGGCTTTCGCCTCTACAGACCTGAAGAGAATGATGGGAGGAATAGCCTCCAATCAGCAAGGTACCTCCAAGGGCCATAGCTGCCCTAGCAAGAGCCAGCTGACCAGAGACAGGAATGGTGAATGGAAAAGCCTCCCCAGGAACCTGGGGCCCCCAGGCAGACCCAGCCAGCACCAGCCGATGGTGGCAAGTGTCTCAGGTCGAGTTCACCATTATCCTACATGCAGTTTTCGAAAATATGCCTCAATCTATCAGGCAGAGAATGCTTCACACATCTTTTCTGGTCAGAAAGATTTCCCTCAAGAAAAAATCGAGTATATGCAAAGAAAGTCCATTTTTTCTCATATTAGCACATCCTCTGTGTGCTAATGACTTCCCCATGCCACAATTTTGTCTCCCGAAAATATATGTTTGGTGTTTTTTCTCTCATGAGTGGTGCTGGACTTTGTGTGTGTCCTGCTTGGGTGGAGGGGATCAGAGTTTTCTCTCCACAAAAGCCTGCTTTGGTTTCCAGAATGATGGGGCCTTGGAGGGCCAGGGACCTTGGGGTCCACCCTGTCCCCTTCCTCACACACCTTCCATTTCCACGACAAGGTGAACAAGACCCAGAGTGGGACCTTGCTCTGCCCATCCTCTCCTGCTTTCCTTCCACCTGAAATTTGTGTGGTTGTAGGGAGGGTCTTCTGAGGCATAAATCCCACTCAGGCTCCAGGAAGACAGAGTCCTAGATCAGAGTGGGGCCTGCAGTTGGGAGATGCAAGGCTGGCCTTGAGGGCAGAGGTGAGAAATCCTGCCCCCATCCACGTATCCTGTGGGGAGTAGAGGACGGCCATCCCAGGAGCCTTCTCACCCCCAGATAATCTCATCTTAGCTCCATGCAGCCCCTCTTACACTTGGAGCAGCAAGGGATGAGCTCTCTCCCAGCACTGAGGGCGTGTGGGATGCCACAGAGACCCCCAGGCACCAGCCTGCCCAGCCCCAGGGCACTGAAGGGGCCTTCTCACCAGCACCCCCTTCCCCTTCTGGGGGATGGGTGGGGTGTGGCTGTAGGCAGGGGGACCCTGTACTTAGGGTGGGAGGCCAGGAAGAAAGCCAAGTGTCAGGGTAAGCCCATGCCTGGTGTAACGACATCTACCCACTTAAGCCCCCATGTTGCATCACCACTTCCTCATTATCAGGGAGATCAGCATGCTCTTTGTGTCCCACTGCCACCTACAGGCCCAGAGGGGAGAAGTTAGAGGCCCCGGGACTGTCCCCACAGGATTTCCACCCTACTCCAGCTGCCCTGGCTCCCACATGGAAAGCCAGGTTCCCAGAGACAGCCAGGCCTTCAGGCAGAGAAGTTAAGTTCTGCACAATTTGATAAGCTTGTAGGACTGCGGGCCCCGGGAAGACTTGTGGTCTGTGACCTTTATGTACACGTCTGGCTCAAGGATGGCTCCCAGGGGACTGGTGGGGACTCGGAGGCCAAGGGACTGGCCTGGATTCTGGTCATGGTTACCTCAGAGCCCAGAAGGGCAGGAGGACAAGATGGGGCTTGTCCCACCACCAGCTGGAAAGAGGTGTCCAGAATGAGGGTGCAGTCCAGGAGGCTCCCCCACCACCCGTGTGCCCCAGTCCCAGCCCAAAATCATCCTCTAGGGCCCCTCACACATAACTCACATGGTAGAGAGTCCCACAAGTCGGACGTGCACTCCACACTCCTGTTAGTAGAAGTGCCGTGGACAGGAGGCTGGTGGAACAGCCAGAAACAGGAAGGAGCAAATCCCCTTGCCCTTCTCCTGCCAGATGGTACAAGGAGGCCAGAAAGGGAAAGCCCCATGCCAAGAGACCTTGTGCAGAGACCTCTGACAGAGACCCACCAAGGCCTCCCACAGAGACTCATACAGAGACCCACACTGAGACCTCCCACAGAGACCCACACAAAGCCCACATAGATCCTACACAGAGACCTCTGACAGGGGCCAACATCAAGAGCCCTCATGAACACCATGTCCAAGGATGATCTTCAAACCCTCCCACACAGACCTTATGCAGAAACTCTCACAGTGAACAACACCAAGAGACTTCACAGAGACCTGTGACAGAGATCCACACAGATTTCTCTCAGACACACCTCAGAAACTGATCTGAATACCCACACACAGCTCTGCAGAGCCCACACAGAGGCCTCCAAGTGCCCTGCAAACACCAAAGACATACCTTGAACAGAGGGCTCACCTCCATCCTTAGGAGCAAAAGTAGCCACCCAGTGTCAGGCCCCGCTTGGATCTGAAGCCACTTAACAAACTGGCAGTGAAGTTGTGCTGTAAAGGCTTGTGTATTTTTTAATTACTTCTGAAAAAGACTTAGATTCCCCATGTAAACCTGAAAAATCCTTTCCTTCACAAATTTTCATTAGCTTGAGCTCCCACACACAGTTTAAAGAATCAGAAACTGAAAACAAAACTTTGCCATCGTCTAATGAGGGAAGAACTCTTATTTGTCCAGTTTTAGCTACGGTTTAGTGAAATGGCCTCAGGGGTCATGTTCTTTATTTTGTTAGGGACAAGTCCCTCCACCCAAAGTGACTTATTCACATTGAAAATGCTGTAGGGAGGCCTGCAGCCATTGGAATGTGGGATGGAGTGAACCAGCAGAGAGGTCATTGACTCAAATGTACAGAGAGCATGCTCTTTGGCCCAGAGCAGCTTGTGGTAGGTTTATGAGGCTTGCTTTATTTTTAAATCAAAGAACTCACAGTGTCAAACACATGAAGCTGTTTTAGAAATGAAACAGTTCAGCAATATATCTTTTTTTTTTTAATTTTTTTATTTTTTAAAAACATATATTTTTATCCCCAGGGGTACGGGTCTGTGAATCACCAGGTTTAAACACTTCACAGCATTCACCAAAGCACATACCCTCCCCAATGTCCATAATACCACCCCCTTCTCCCAAACCCCCTCCCCCCAGCAACCCTCAGTTTGTTTTGTGAGATTAAGAGTCACTTATGGTTTGTCTCCCTCCCAATTCCATCTTGTTTCATTAAATATTCTTCTACCCACTTAAGCCCCCATGTTGCATCACCACTTCCTCATATCAGGGAGATCATATGATAGTTGTCTTTCTCTGCTTGACTTATTTTGCTAAGCATGATACGGTCTAGTTCCATCCATGTTGTCGCAAATGGCAACATTTCATTGCTTTTGATGGCTGCATAGTATTCCATTGTGTATATATACCACATCTTCTTGATCCATTCATCTGTTGATGGACATCTAGGTTCTTTCCATAGTTTGGCTATTGTGGACATTGCTGCTATAAACATTCGGGTGCACGTGCCCCTTTGGATCACTACGTTTGTATCTTTAGGGTACATACCCAGTACTGCAATTGCTGGGTCATAGGGCAGTTCTATTTTCAACATTTTGAGGAACCTCCATGCTGTTTTCCAGAGTGGCTGCACCAGCTTGAATTCCCACCAACAGTGTAGGAGGGTTCCCCTTTCTCAACATCCTCACCAGCATCTGTCATTTCCTGACTTGTTGATTTTAGCCATTCTGACTGGTGTGAGGTGATATCTCATTGTGGGTTTGATTTGTATTTCCCTGATGCCGAGTGATATGGAGCACTTTTTCATGTGTCTGTTGGCCATCTGGATGTCTTCTTTGCAGAAATGTCTGTTCATGTCCTCTGCCCATTTCTTGATTGGATTATTTGTTCTTTGGGTGTTGAGTTTGCTAAGTTCTTTATAGATTTTGGACACTAGCCCTTTATCTGATATGTCATTTGCAAATATCTTCTCCCATTCTGTCAGTTGTCTTTTGATTTTGCTAACTGTTTCCTTTGCTGTGCAAAAGCTTTTGATCTTGATGAAATCCCAATAGTTCATTTTTGCCCTTGCTTCCCTTGTCTTTGGTGATGTTCCTAGGAAGATGTTGCTGTGGCTGAGTTTGAAGAGGTTGCTGCCTGTGTTCTCCTCAAGGATTTGGATGGATTCCTTTCGCACATTGAGGTCCTTCATCCATTCTGAGTCTATTTTCGTGTGTGGTGTAAGGAAATGGTCCAATTTCATTTTTCTGCATGTGGCTGTCCAATTTTCCCAGCACCATTTATTAAAGAGGCTGTCTTTTTTCTATTGGACAATCTTTCCTACTTTGTCAAAGATTAGTTGACCATAGAGTTGAGGATCTATTTCTGGGCTCTCTATTCTCTTCCATTGAACTATGTGTCTGTTTTTGTGACAGTACCATGCTGTCTTGATGATGACAGCTTTGTAATAGAGCTTGAATTCCGGAATTGTGATGCCACCAACGTTGGCTTTCTTTTTCAATATCCCTTTGGCTATTCGAGGTCTTTTCTGGTTCCATATAAATTTTAGATTTGTTCCATTTCTTTGAAAAAGATGGATGGTACTTTGATAGGAATTGCATTAAATGTGTAGATTGCTTTAGGAGCATAGACATTTTCACAATATTTATTCTTCCAATCCAGGAGCATGGACCATTTTTCCATTTCTTTGTGTCTTCCTCAATTTATTTCATGAGTACTTTATAGTTTTCTGAGTATAGATTCTGTGCCTCCTTGGTTAGGTTTATTCCTAGGTATCTTATGGCTTGGGGTGCAATTGTAAATGGGATTGACTCCTTAATTTCTCTTTCTTCTGTCTTGCTGTTGGTGTAGAGAAATGCAACTGATTTCTTTGCATTGATTTTATATCCTGACACTTTACTGAATTCCTGTACAAGTTTTAGCAGTTTTGGAGTGGAGTGTTTTGGGTTTTCCACATATGGTATCATATCATCTGCGAAGAGTGATAATTTGACTTCTTCTTTGCCAATTTGGATGCCTTTAATTTCCTTTTGTTGTCTGATTGCTGAGGCTAGGACCTCTAGTACTATGTTGAATAGCAGTGGTGATAATGGACATCCCTGCCGTGTTCCTGACCTTAGCGGAAAAGCTTTCAGTTTTTCTCCATTGAGAATGATATTTGCGGTGGGTTTTTCATAGATGGCTTTGATGATATTGAGGTATGTGCCCTCTATCCCTACATTTTGAAGAGTTTTGATCAGGAAGGGATGCTGTACTTTGTCAAATGCTTTTTCAGCATCTATGGAGAGTATCATATGGTTCTTGTTCTTACTTTTATTGATGTGTTGTATCACATTGACTGATTTGCGGATGTTGAACCAACCCAGCAGCCCTGGAATAAATCCCACTTGGTCGTGGTGAATAATCCTTTTAATGTACTGTTGAATCCTATTGGCTAGCATTTTGGTGAGAATTTTCACATCTGTGTTCATCAAGGATATTGGTCGATAGCTCTCTTTTTTGATAGGATCCTTGTCTCGTTTTGGGATCAAGGTGATACTGGCCTCATAAAATGAGTTTGGAAGTTTTCCTTCCATTTCTATTTTTTGGAACAGTTTCAGGAGAATAGGAATTAGTTCTTCTTTAAATGTTTGGTAGAAGCCATCTGGCTCTGGGCTTTTGTTTGTTTGGAGATTTTTAATGACAGTTTAAATCTCCTTACTGGTTATGAGTTTTCAGGCTTTCTATTTCTTCCTGGTTCAGTTGTGGTAGTTTATATGTTTCTAGGAATGCATCCATTTCTTCCAGATTGTCAAATTTGTTGGCATAGAGTTGCTCATAGTATGTCCTTCTAATAGTTTGTATTTCTTTGGTGTTGGTTGTGATCTCTCATCTTTCATTCATGATTTTATTTATTTGGGTCCTTTCTCTTTTCTTTTTGATAAGTCTGGCCAGGGGTTTATCAATTTAATTAATTGTTTCAAAGAACGAGTTCCTAGTTTAGTTGATTTGTTCTATTGTTTTTTTCGTTTCTATTTCATTGATTTCTGCTCTGATCTTTATGATTTCTTTTCTCCTGCTGGGCTTAGGGTTTCTTTCTTGTTCTTTCTCCAGATCCTTTATGTATAGGATTAGGTTGTGTACCTGAGACCTTTCTTGTTTCTTGAGAAAGGCTTGTACTGCTATATATTTTCCTCTCAGGACTGCCTTTGTTGTGTCCCACAGATTTTGAACCTTTGTATTTACATTATCATTTGTTTCCATGATTTTTTTCAATTCTTCTTTAATTTCCCAGTTGACCATTCATTCTTTAGATGGATGCTGTTTAGTCTCCATGTATTTGGGTGCTTTCCAAACTTCCTTTTGTGGTTGAGTTCTAGCTTTAGAGCATTGTGGTCTGAAAATATGCAGGGAATGATCCCAATCTTTTGATACCGGTTGAGTCCTTTTTCCCGAGGATGTGATCTATTCTGGAGAATGTTCCATGTGCACTAGAGAAGAATGTGTATTCTGTTGCTTTGGGATGAAATGTTCTGAATATATCTGTGATGTCCATCTGGTCCAGTGTGTCGTTTAAAGCCTTTATTTTCTTGCTGATCTTTTGCTTGGATGATCTGTCCATTTCAGTGAGGGGAGTGTTAAAGTCCCCTAATATTATTGTATTATTGTTGATGTGTTTCTTTGATTTTGTTATTAATTGGTTTATATAGTTGGCTGCTCCCATGTTGGGGGCATAGATATTTAAAATTGTTAGATCTTCTTGTTGGACAGACCCTTTGAGTATGATATAGTGATATAGTGTCCTTCCTCATCTCTTATTATAGTCTTTGGCTTAAAATCTCATTGATCTGATATAAGGATTGCCACTCCTGCTTTCTTCTGATGTTCGTTAGCATGGTAAATCCTTTTCCACCCCCTCACTTTAAATCTGGAGGTGTATTCGGGCTTAAAATGAGTTTCTTGGAGGCAACATATAGATTTTTTTTTTTTTAATCCATTCTGATACCCTGTGTCTTTTGACAGGGGCATTTAGCCCATTATCATTCAGGGTAACTATTGAGAGATATGAATTTACTGCCATTGTATTGCCTGTAAGGTGACTGTTACTGTAAATGGTCTCTGTTCCTTTCTGATCTACCACTTGTAGGCTCTCTCTTTGCTTAGAGGACCCTTTCAATATTTCCTGTAGAGCTGGTTTGGTGTTTGCAAATTCTTTCAGTTTTTGTTTGTCCTGGAAGCTTTTAATCTCTCCTTCTATTTTCAATGATAGCCTAGCTGGATATAGTATTCTTGGCTGCATGTTTTTCTCGTTTAGTGCTCTGAAAATATCATGCCAGCTCTTTCTGGCCTGCCAGGTCTCTGTGGATAAGTCAGCTGCCAATCTAATATTTTTACCATTGTATGTTACAGACTTCTTTTCCCGGGCTGCTTTCAGGATTTTCTCTTTGTCACTGAGACTTGTTAATTTTACTATTAGGTGACGGGTTGTGGGCCTATTCTTATTGATTTTGAGGGCCGTTCTCTGAACCTCCTGAATTTTGATGCTCGTTCCCATTGCCATATTGGGGAAATTCTCCCCAATAATTCTCTCCAGTATACCTTCTGCTCCCCTCTCTCTTCTTCTGGAATCCCAATTATTCTAATGTTGTTTCGTCTTATGGTGTCACTTACCTCTCGAATTCTCCCCTCGTGGTCCAGTAGCTATTTGTCCCTCTTTTTCTCAGCTTCTTTATTCTCTGTCATTTGGTCTTCTATATCACTAATTCTTTCTTCTGCTTCATTTATCCTAGCAGTGAGAGCCTCCATTTTTTATTGCACCTCATTAATAGCTTTTTTTTTTTATTTCAACTTGGTTAGATTTTAGTTCTTTTATTTCTCCAGAAAGGGCTTTTATATCTCCCGAGAGGGTTTCTCTAATATCTTCCATGCCTTTTTTGAGCCTGGCTAGAACCTTGAGAATTGTCATTCTGAACTCTAGATCTGACATATTACCAATGTCTGTATTGATTAGGTCCCTAGCCTTCAGTTACTGCCTCTTGTTCTTTTTTTTTGTGGTGAATTTTTCCCTCTTGTCATTTTGTCCAGATAAGAGTATATGAAGGAACAAGTAAAATACTAAAAGAGTGGCAACAGCCCCAGGAAAATATGCTTTAACCAAATCAGAAGAGATCCTAAATGGTGAGGGGGGAGAAAGGGGATAAAAAGAGGTTCAAAAAGGAAGAAAAAAAAAAGAAAAGAAAAGAATTAAAAAAAAGAAAATGAATAAAGAAAAATATAAAAAATAAAAATATATATATATTAGATAACCTAGTTAAAAAACGTTAAAAAAGAAAAGGGTAAAAGTTAAAAAAAAGAAAAAAAACTTTACCAGAAGGCAAGAAAAAAAAATGAAAAAGAAAAAAAATTAAATTAACTGAAAGACTAAAAAAAGTCACAGGGAGAAAGCCATGAGTTCCATGCTTTGCTTTCTCCTCCTCTGGAATTCTGCTGCTCTCCTTGGTATTGAAACCGCACTCCTTGGTAGGTGAACTTGGTCTTGGCTGGAATTCTTGTTGATCTTCTGGGGGAGGGGCCTGGTGTAGTGATTCTCAAGTGTCTTCGCCCCAGGCGGCATTGCACTGCCCTTACCAGGTGCCGGGCTGACTAATCCGCTCGGGTTTGCTTTCAGGAGCTTTTGTTCCCTGAGTGCTTTCGGTAGAGTTCCAGAGGAAGGGAATACAAATGGTGCCCTCCTGATTTCCGCCCCAGAGGAGCCGAGTGCCCAGGGCCCCTCTCCTCAGTGCGCCCTCAGAGAACAGCACCCAATTACTCCCATCTGCCTGACCTCCGGCTTCACTCTGAGCTCACCGAGCCTGTGGCTGGTTCAAGGTAACCCTGAGCTGTGAGCTTACTGTCGGCTCTGTCTCTGTAGCTGGTTTTCCCATTATAATACCTGAAAGCTCTGCGACACTCAGACACCCCCGATCCTTTTGTGACCCTGCGGGACCTGAGGCCACGCTGACCCCGCGTGGGCTTCGGCCCAGTTTAGCCTCTGGAGCGATGTCCCTCAGTGGAACAGACTTTTAAAAGTACTGATTTTGTGGGCTGTTGCTCCGCTGCTTGCCGGGAGCCGGCCCCTCCCCCCGGGGTCTATCTTCCATTCGCTTTGGATTCACTTCTCCACCAGTCCTACCTTTCAGAAAGTGGTTGTTTTTCTGTTTCCAGAATTGCTGTTCTTCTTCTCTTCGATCTGCTGATGGATTTGCAGGTGTTTGCAATCTTTAGATAAGCTATCTAGCTGATCTCCTGCTAGCTGAAGTAGTCTCAGCCTGCTACTTCTCCCCTCAGTTCGGCAATATTTCTATTACCTTTGGTTTGTTTATATTTACTGTTAACAACATAAAATAATTATATCTTTTTCTTTTTGTTCCTTTTAAAATATTATAGTATCCTTAGATGATATCATGTATATGTTCAGAACATGAAAAAAATCACAAGCTAATGATCAGCTATGGTAGCTTAAACTTCTGGAGTATTCAGAAAGTTTCATATTTTACAGAATCTTAAGGCACGTTCAGTTTCTATGACTCAGGAAGTCAGGCTCTGCTTTATATTATCAGCTAAAAAAGGGCACAGTGCTTAAATAATTTTGAAATCTTAGAAAATATTCCATTTAGTTGCTGCTTGAAATATATATTACCTCAATTAAATTAGTTGGAAATTGGCATTTTAACATCTGTTAAATTTTAAAAGTATACATTTAATCAGCATTTCATTATAATAACAAAGAGCTCACTATCTACCTAATATTTTCCAAGCTGGGCACTTAGTTGAGACTCCATATTTCTCACTGGTCTTAAGAGTCCTGTTGCCCTGACTTGATAAGATCTAGATAACAGATCTCAAGTGTATGCCTAAATCTCTCAGGTGACCCATTGAGGTGATGATGCCACAATCTTTTCTCTCAGAAGAGAGGAAGAGCTGGTGTCAGTTCTGTGGGTATATATACGCTTTTTAATTAAGAAAAAAATAGGCAGTAAAATATTTTATGGACTCACAGTCATTAATGTTATTAACATTTTGAAATTTGCTCCCTTGATGATACTTTCTCATGTTACTGAATCACAGGAACTATGGAAAATGGCCCTGGATAGCCTATAATGTCCAATCAGTAGTATTTAATAACCGAGACAACACATCATTTCCCTATAGATGCCTGCATCCACAATATCCCACAATCATAAAAAAAGATACTTTCTTTTTTAAGTTTAAGCTACTTCTAAACCATGCTTTTAGTCAGAATAAAATTAAATTCTTGTAAGAGGTATAAAATAATGTAACTTCTAACAAAATAAATGGGAATTTTTGAAGTTTTACTGTCTTTTGAAGGAAAACATCACTGCCTCGTCTCACTCTGATAACAAGAAATGAGATGACACAGCTCTTTGCTCTCAGCAATTTTATGTGTGTGTGTGTTAGTTGGTTCTGTGGATCAGATGCATTAGTATTTTTTTTAAAGATTTGCGGGACAGACTATTTTTATAGAAGCGATAAATAGGACATATGTCTTGTTAGTGTCAGTAGCCATTCTTACCCCACTTGGAATAAGGGCAAACGAGGAACCAACACAAACGTTTTCTGGGAAGTGATTCCATTACCTTGAACCTTTCTTAGTAGAAGAAAAGGTGGGAGATCTCAGGTAGGAAGCTGAGACACTTTTGCCTCACAAATAAATACACAATTCATAGGCCATTAAAACTGGGAGGGCTGGGGCGCCTGGGTGGCTCAGTGGGTTAAGCCGCTGCCTTCGGCTCAGGTCACGATCCCAGGGTCCTGGGATCGAGCCCCGCATCGGGCTCTCTGCTCAGCAGGGAGCCTGCTTCCTCCTCTCTCTCTGCCTGCCTCTCTGCCTGCTTGTCATCTCTCTCTGTCAAATAAATAAATAAATAAATCTTTAAAAACAAAAACAAAAACAAAAACAAAAAAACTGGGAGGGCTGCTGCAGGCTGTTGGCTGGAAAGATTTGCAGAGAGCAAATGAAGACAGACAGGTACGTTTAAGGTCTCTTGGCCATAGCCAGGACACCATTTACAAAATGTGTCCATAATATAAGTAGGAAACAGAACTTGACCAAAGCCTGCTGCGTGTCCTATCTTCCCTCAATTTACACAGTGAAGACACTGCCCTCCACCACCACCTCCCCACAGAATCCTCCCTCGTTCTCAGTCAGAAACTTACTGTGGACTTCAGATGAAGAAGTAGGTAAAGAAAGGAAGAAGAGAAGAGGGGAGACAACCATTACCAACACACACACACACACACACACACACACACAGGTGTTGGTCTCTGCTTTATCCCAGCCACCTAGTTAACAAATGGGGATCCCATGGCACAGAGTCTCCCCAAGCCACACAGGTACTCAGTTTCCACACCTGACTCTAATCCAGTGCTTCCTCTGCTACACGACTTGAGCAGTGTAAAAGGATCCCTTTCCTAAGTCAGACAGATGATATCCCTACAGGAAATTATTTCCACCACCACCAGATAATGGTACATATCACTTATTTCAGAGAGAAAAAAAGGAAGGAAAAGTCATCTTGCCATTTAGATAATGAAAATTTCAGAGAATAGAAACCTCTCTGGATCACAGTCTGGTTTTTCATTTGTTTGTTTTTTAAATATTTTATTTGACAGTGAGAGATAGTGAGGGAGGATAGAGAGGGAACACAAGCAGGGGAGCTGGAGAGGGAGAAGCAGGCTTCCCACCCAGCAGGGAGCCCAATGTGGGGCTTGGTCATGGGATTGAGCCAGAGCTGAAGGCAGACACTTAACGAATGACCCACCCAGGCATCCCAATGACAGTTTGTAATATTTCTCTAAAAGAAAAGAATGACAAATGGGAATTTAAATCTATTAACTTTCATGAAAATAAGTACAACGGAGTGTGTTCCACTTTTCCCTCTGGGTGTACTCCTTCGTGAGAAGTGTACCTTTGTCCACATCTTGAATCCGCCTGCAATTCCAAGTAGTCCTCACAGATTTTGAGGATTGGAGGCAAAAGTACACAAAGTCCAGTTCCTGGAGATACCATCCTGGCTTTGCTCATCTGAGAGGCTTAGGAAGTCCATTAAGAGTGAGACAGTAAGGGCCTATTTAATGTTAAAATCTGTTTAACTATTAGGGCCTGCTTAGCTAGAGCAACTCCATATTGCCTAGGTAGCCATATTGTTGCTTACATCCTTGGACTTCATTCCATGAATAAACACCCCATTAGTTCCTGGTATCAGTTCCAGGTATAGATTCCGGGAGTAAACACCTTAACAATAGAAGCCACATACCTTGAGGTCCGTGGTTATGCCCTATAAAACCAGCTTGTGAGATCGGGATGGGGTCACACTTTTTGGAGGTGGACCTGGCCGGTCAGTCTGACTTCTAGTGCTTGGCATAGAATAAAGTTTGCATGACTTTCACTTTTTCTCAGTCTCATTCCTTTGATAATGGGCCCGAACAGAGACCTTTTTGTGGTGGGGCTCACCAGGTGACTGAACAGGACAGTACACAGGGGTGCAAAGGAACACATTAGAACTTCCATTTGGAAACTTTTTCATCTCATTTTTTAAAAAAATCCTTATATTTATATAAGCTTTGCATTGGATATAAATTATAGACTTATGATGCATGTAGTTAACTTACAAATATATAAACACATACACATAAGAGGCTACATATGCTGAAAGATTTTTATGGGCTCAAAGAATGGTAGAAATGTAGAGACCATTGACATGAACAAGATTCCTGGTCTTTTCTAAGAAGCTGATCCAGAATCCAAAACAACCATTGGTTCTGAGCTCCATCAGCCAAACCATCTATTTGGCTGGTCCAGAAAGAATGAGGACCATGGAACTCCAAAAGGGCTGTTTCACCAAACTTGGCAACCTTGATCATCCCCTCATAGGCAGGGTGTGGGGGTCCAGAAAGAATGAGGACCGTGGAACTCCAGAAGAGCTGTTTCACCAAATTTGGCAACCTTGATCATCCCCTCATAGGCAGGGCGTGGGTGACACAGAGGTGAGTGAACCATTCTGCCCCAACTCACCTGCAAACACAGCAGAACTGTGCACAAATAAAACCCCAAGCCTGTGATGAGCGTTGTGTTGAGGGGAAAAGAAATGGAGGTGATATTCAGTTAGAGTGCAGTGAAGGAACCTCATGCCTTTCCTGGACCATCAGACCTACGGGAGGTGTAGGGAGGGTGCAGAAGCCATGGGAACTCCGGACAACATTTAGCAGAGATCACACACACCATACTCAGGAGAATCGTTAAGAATGCAATGGTTTGCATTTCCATTACATTTTTGTGAGTATCCTATTGCTTTCAAGGTAAAATTTTGAAGGTATTTTCTAACGTAAAAAAAAAAAAAAAAAAAAAAAAAAAAAGGAAAATCCACTGGGAGATGTCATTTGCTTTGGATCATGTGAATAGTTCTGCGGACAGAAAAGAATGGATTCCTGCAGTCAAGTATATGGACACAGTGACTTGACTAGGAAGCAAGGGGGCTAAATACATTGGACCAAATTAAACAGATTGGCTATTCCTCGGGCACACAACCACTGATGGTGCTCACAAGCTGGCTTATTAAGACAGACCTCTAGCTAACAGGCAAAGCAGCTGCTGTGAGTGCACTTAAGCACAGACAGCCTGGTAAACACCCCAAGGTAAGGGCTACAAGCAAGGATGCAGCGAGGTCAGCCAATGACCCAGTTCTGGTGAAGGCAGCATCTGCGCTGGTCAGCTCTCACCATAGAGGATGATGTGGGAAGCACAAGTGGAGAAAGAGAAGTATTTCAACTTCGATGTCAGAATCAATCACCTGAATGTATCACTAGATGTAGAAAACGAACTGAACTGAGAGTCTAACTGGTTCATCCACGACGCGCTGTCTACATTACCTGCTTGTCTTCTGCAGAAAGGACGTCATTATTTCACAGATTCTCTGATCCCCACCACACTGGGAGAGTCTGATATACTTGTCAAGGTGAAGCCAGACATCAGGGGACAGACTCACAGGAAGTATGAATGTCGTGCAACTCCCTGAGAGACCGGCACCAAACGAAACATTTCATGGCATGACATGATAAGATATGATATATGATGGATGTATCAACAAACAAAGGGATGGTGAAAAATACTATAAATTATAGATGTGAAAAAAAAATGACCTCTGCCATCTCAGGAGAAGTACCCTACTTTTAACTTAATTCTGCCACTCTCAAGGGCTATCATGTCTGTGTTCTTTTTATTGGGGTGACATTTTTGCCTGTACTCAGCATATGGATAATTTATCAGTGAACAAGTTCTTATTAAAACCCTTTGCAGGAATGCCTGAGTGGCTCAGTGGGTTAAGCCTCTGCCTTCAGCTCAGGTCATGATCTCAGGATCCTGGGATCAAGCCCAGCATTGGACTCTCTGCTCAGCGGGGAGCCTGCTTCCCCCTCTCTCTCTGCCTGCCTCTCCGCCTACTTGTGATTTCTCTCTGTCAAATAAATAAATAAAATCTTTTTTAAAAACCCTTTGTATTCAAATTACAAGCAGACTTTATATAATAAATGCCTTTCTATTATATAAATGTCATTTATTTTTATGATAATTTATACATTTGTATACATCTTATACATTTTTATAATAAATGTTGTTATATAATAAGTGTTTTGTGAATGTCCTCTTTGTTTTATAACATTCCACTCTGATACCAGTCCACTAGTTTTCTAGGGAATAACAGTGGGATGGTGAAAAGTCAGAGGTTGAAATCTTAAGCAAAGGGAATCAGAGGGCCCAGGCTGAGACAGTGCTTAAGAGAGAGTGCAAGAACTGAAATCATCTTGGTGGTTTTAACATTTATGAATTTTTACTATGTCAAAATAAATATAAAATTTGGGAGTGGAAGAGTTAAGGCAATCTTAGAGAATACACCCAAGCCAGCAATGCACTTACCCATTAATCTCTTTCTCCCCATACATTGAACAGGTTTTGCTAGAAGACCTGTACATTTCACTGATTTCTAGAATTCAAGAATTATATATCCCAATAGAAGGTAAAAGCTTACCCATGTTCCCTTTACTGATGGGACGGTGGTGGGGGTATCCAGCCCTGCTAATGTCCAGAAGTGGCCCTGATTCACACCAGGGCCGTGTTACTCTCCTCTTGGACATAAATGCCAAGGGGTATCACAGAACACCAACGCCAGACAAAGTTACTCTGAGATCATGATAAAGGGGGACAAAATGAAGGTAACTCATAATTGTTTTTAAGTATAGAAACAAATATCACCCCCAAAATACCCCCCAAAATACCAGGCACCCCATTCTCTTCATTAATATGAGTGACATCTACCTCATTACCGGTAATGGTTTCTTCTGACTATAATCTTCCCTCCTATAGATAAGATTTATTGATATCATAGAATTGCCTCTGCCTTCAGCATCCAATTAAATGTGATTAGATTCAGCATTCAATCTAAATCCAATCTAAAGTGACCCCCCACTTTTCGTTCTTCCCTCAAATCACCCAACCAAAACCCAATCCAACAGCAGATTTTTTCCTAACATCTCCTCCCCAGACACCTCCTGGTTCCCCATGGTATATGTTCTCCCTCGTTGCAATGAATAATAAGCGCAGCTTGTTCTGGATAAAACTCATTCATAGGAGTGTCCCTAGTGGTCTCTGGCTAGAGGATGTGGACTTTGGAATGATCTCAGGGCAACCAGCTGATTCTCCCTCCCAAAGGAGAACACCCCCCATTCTTCAGTCCTTCCTCCAAACACCACTCACTCCACAGCACTTCCATCCTCCCCCAGCTGAGTCAGGTCCCATGTGCTGCATTCTCCAGACCCCCTGCACTCCCTCCTGTGACAGCCACTGCCTATCATGGCAGGCTTCTCACAAGTGCATTGAAAGCTCCTTGCAGGCCCAGGGAGGAATGTCTGACCACATTGCCTGTAATTAGTCTGGGGCCTGTTGAGATGGATCAGTAAAAGTTGGCTTATTCATGGACACATGTCATAGAGCTTTCCAATCTCCCTGAAGACTGAATCACAACAGTGTAATCACATCTTTAAAAAGGTTTCCAAGTAGCCAATATGTTTTGATAAGAATCTGTAAGATAAAACAGCATTAACAATTGAAATTTAATGATGCAAAGAAAACTCCAAATTATTGAATCTAAGTCTTTTATTTTATATGTCAAATACAAATATCCTTGTTGCTTTTGAAATTAATCACAAAACTTAAGTGTTTACAGAATACAGTTTAAAAAGCATTTTACCTTAAGGTATTACTTTATGATGACAAAAAAAAATCATTTAAAAAGCTATTACCAAAGAATATATTTAAGATAATTTAAATATGCAACTTGCAACAACCACATATATTGTAAATCTACTATTCTAAAAACAAGAAACAATTATCTCTTGTTTACTTTAACATTTAATGTGCTGAAAAGTCCAGAGAACCATTTGTTTATTAATAAATTCATATAAAAAAGGGTAGTGAACAATCACACTGCATGCATTTTCCCTCTTTGAAAATTATTTTTGAATTATTGAAAGTGTTTAAAGACATTATTTGAAAGGTGTGCAAGAGAGAGGAAAATATGCCTGCATGCTTACTGCCTAACAATTTAAATTACAAATATACAGAAGCACCAACTTTCAGTTATTAGATGAATAAATTTTAGATATTTAATGCATAAAGTGTGATTATAGTTAATAATAATGTATTATACATAGAAATTTTCTAGGAGAGTAGATCTCAAGTGTTCTCTCCACAAGAAAAGGGCAAAGACATAAGGTGATAGTTATTTTAATTAGCTTAACTGTGGTATGATTTCCTGGTTTCACTTGTGAGATGATTGTGAAATCATTTCACAATATATAGGTAAGTGAAAACATCACATTGTACAACCTTAATCCATACAATCATTATTTGCCCATCATACCTCAATAAAGCTAGAAGAAAAAATGCACAGATGTATACACACACATGTATATCCATATATGTTACACGGTGTATATACATGTGTGCATTTTAGCATCCTTAAATTTGTATTACCTATTCCAGTTTTTGCTGGAAAATGCTGTTTTCATTATTATACATAATATGGCACACTAAGGTTGGGACGCCTGGGTGGCTCAGTTGGTTGGACGACTGCCTTCGGCTCAGGTCATGATCCTGGAGTCCCGGGATCGAGTCCCGCATCGGGCTCCCAGCTCCATGGGGAGTCTGCTTCTCTCTCTGACCTTCTCCTCGTTCATGCTCTCTCTCACTGTCTCTCTCTCAAGTAAATAAATAAAATCTTAAAAAAAAAATTATGGCACACTAAGGTTGATAAGCAGATATGATGCCCAAGTAACTTTTTTCTTTCTCCAGGGGTTTCTCCCAGGTCAACCTGAACTTGAGTTTGGAGAATTGCCTTCCTGCTCTACACCAACCACTGCCAGCATCCCCAGCTCATTCCAAATCCTCTGGTTCTCCAAAACTTTCATGAGCATAAAGAGAGGTTTTTTCTTGGGAAAACATTGGATAGCTCTGCTATTGACCACCTGTGCATTTATAATGAAGGATCAATCTGTGTGATTTGTCTATAAACTTGGAAGGGCAAAATGAATGCTTTTCCTTTTTACTCAGAATAACTAAAGATATGAATGGATATACTATTAAAGGTAAATTTTCATTAAAAAGTGTTCACAAGGGGCTCCTGGGTGGCTCAGTGGGTTGGGCCGCTGCCTTCGGCTCAGGTCATGATCTCAGGGTCCTGGGATCGAGCCCCACATCGGGCTCTCTGCTCAGCAGGGAGCCTGCTTCCTCCTCTCTCTCTGCCTGCCTCTCTGCCTGCTTGTCATCTCTCTCTGTCAGATAAATAAATAAAAAATTTTTAAAAAAAAGTGTTCACAAAAAAGAACTAAGAGTTCTTTGTGTGTCCCTACCTCTAAGAGGTTTTCTCCTAGGATTTTCTTTGATCATTTTATAATGTTATGTTTTATAGCTAAGTTTCTGATCTATTTTGAGTTAATTAGTATTAAGGGTCTGAAGTTTGGGTTGAGATTTTTTTTGAGCCTATGGATGTCCATTTTTTCCAGTATTATTTTTTAAAAGACTGGCTTTCCTCTTTCAGAAAAAAATTGTCAGAGACCATAGTGAGCGAAGAAAAAAAAAGTAAAACTGAAAGTGAAGATTTTTATTGCCTTTATAAAAAATGATTTAAAAGATTGCCATTTCTAAACAAATAACAATTTATAGAGGTACATTAAGCAATAAATAATTGTGAAATTGAATCATGTTCAAAATTAACCTAGCATGTTTGAGGAGAAAACCTCATTAATCATATCCATTGCTATGAGATCATCACAACTTTGTGGGTATATTGGTGAATCTGAAACACAACTTGATCTCACATGGCCCTGCTGTCATCTTGGGCCCTCACTCAGGATTGTAAGGTCACCTCCACTTTTTCTGTTGCGTCTTCCTCTATCTTCAAGCCAACAATGATATGTCAAGTCCCCCTGTGCCTGAAATCTCTCTGACCTTTTCTTCTTTTTACCAGACAAAGCCTGTGTAAAGAACTCACCTGATTGGGTCTGGCCCACCTGGATAACCTCTATGTCTTAAGGTCAAGTGACTCAGAGTTTTAATTACATTTGCAAAAATTTCTTCACAGTGGTACCTAGATTAGTGTTTGATTGAATAATAAGAAGACCTGACTCTTGAAGAACTGTGTTTAGAGTTATTCCTACAATGGGGCACCTGGGTGGCTCAGTCAGTTAAGCGTCCAACTCTTGATTTTGGCACAGGTCAGGATCTTAGGGCTGTAGGATTTAACCTATTTAAGATTCTCTCACTCCCTCTCCCTTTTCCCTCCCCTTCCTCTCTAAAATAATAATAATAAAATTATTACAACCATGGCTTATATTGATACTGTTCTCCATACTGGCTTCACTAATTTATAGTCCTACCAACAATGCATGAGTATTCCCTTTTCTCCACATCCTCACCAACAATTATTATTTCTTCTGTTTTTGATGGTAGCCATTCTAACAGGTGTGAGGAGATATCTCACTGTCATTTTGATTTGCATTTTCCTAATGGTTACTGCTGGTATGCATTTTTTTTTGTACCTGTTGGCTATCTATATGCATCTAGAGGACTGTTGCAAGTTTGTTTGTATCTGCATATACCTGTTGGCCATTCTCTTCCAATTCTATCTAGAACTCACTCAAGCAGGCTAGCCCACTACCAAAATACCTGCCTTAGAAATCATTCCTCCTCTCTCTCTGCCTGCTTCTCTGTGATCTCTGTCTGTCAAATAAATAAATAAAATATTTTAAAAAATGGGGTGCCTGAGTGGCTCAGTGGGTAAAAGCGTCTGCCTTTGGCTAAGGTCATGATCCCAGGGTCCTGGGATCAAGCCCCACATCGGACTCTCTGCTCAGCAGGGAGCCTGCTTCCTCCTCTCTCTCTCTGCCTGGTTCTCTGTGATCTCTGTCTGTCAAATGAATAAATAAAATCTTTTAAAAAATTAAAAAATTAAAAAAAATTGGGGCTCAGTGGGTTAAAGCCTCAGCCTTCAGGTCAGGTCATGATCCCAGGGTCCTGGGATGGAGCCCCACATCAGGCTCTCTGCTCATCGGGGAGCCTGCTTCCTCCTCTCTCTCTTCCTGCCTCTCTGCCTACTTGTGATCTCTGTCTATCAAACAAATAAATAAAATCTTAAAAAAAATAAAAATTTAAAATTTAAATTTTTTTTTAAAAAAAGAAATCACTGACCACTTTCTACATCCAAAGTTTAACTGAAAATCTTTATCTTAACAAACACTAGAGCAACAATTGACATTGATGGAAACCAAAACCTCCTCATTGGAATGATGTCTTCATTTGTCTTCTAGGCACCCTATTCTCTGATAACTCTCCTACCTCAGGAGCCACTGTATCTATGTCTTTTTTGTTATTTTATCCCTATTTTCTCATTCTGCTTTTCTCTAACTCCTTGGAGTTAATATTGTCTCAAGACTTTAGATCCCATTGGTATGCTGGTTACTCACAGGTTTGTATTTCCAGCCTGGACCTATACCCCTGAACTCCTTCTCATATGTCTAACTCCATATGTGTTGGCTCACACCAAGTGTCTAGAAGTCATCTGATCTTTCCTTATCTCCTATCCTTGCTCTTTGAATCTTTTCCCACCTCCAATCTTTCTTCTTCCAGCTAATGACAACTCCATTCCCCTAGTAGCTTAGGCAAAAATTTTTGGTGTCATCCTTAATTTCCAACTCACATCCCACATCTCTCATATCAACCAATCCCACTGGCCCTATTTCAGAATTTTAACTGGTGTCTAGCAATGTCTAACTCCCTCTCCTGCTCTTACCCAAAACTTATCACTTTTTCCTGGGGTTTTTTCATTTCCTAACTTAGATGACCTCTACTGCTTATACCTTATGCTTCTACAGTTTATTCTTAAAAACCAGAAGGAGTGAGACTTCTAAAACAAGGCATACAGTGCCACCCCTCTGCTCAAAGCACCAGAAGAACTTCCCGATTCATGCAGTCAAGTCTAAAGTGTTTACTATGGCTAACCAGGCTCTCCACTCTTCCCAGCAATCCCCCTTCCTTGATCTCTACCTTCTCTGTGTTGTCTAGTTTGTCTCTGAGCTCTTCTTTAAACCTGTCACAGCTTTTCACCTTATTTGCTTTGGCTCTGTCCTCATGTGCTTCTCCCAGACATTTACATGGCCCTGCTCTCACTTCCAGCTCCTCTGCTAAAAAGGCACCATGATAGTAAAAACTTCTCTACTCACCCTCTTTTTTTTAAAAGACAATGGTCCCCACTTCCCCATTTTGCAATCTTTTCCCCCCTTTTCTTTCATTTTATTTAAAAAATTATTTTTAGAACTGGTATAGAAAGATCATGAACTCACCTCCTTCCATAAACACAACAAACCTATGGCTGCATATGCAATAATTCCCTCCTCTGAAAGAATCCTGAAAACTGTAAGGACCTATTTATCCAGAGTGACTCCATCTCAGTTAAATAGCCACTTTGTTGTTTATGCAGTAAACTTAAATTGACCCTGCCCCCCAGAGAAACTTACTTAAAGCAAGTCCAGAAACCAGTAAAATGTAGTCAGCTAAGGGGGAACCCTCTTACACTGTTGGTGGGAATGCAAGTTGGTGCAGCCACTTTGGAGAACAGTGTGGAGATTCCTCAAGAAATTAAAAATAGAGCTTCCCTATAACCCTGCAATTGCACTCCTGGGTATTTACCCCATAGATACAGATGTAGTGAAAAGAAGGGCCATCTGTACGCCAATGTTTATAGCAGCAATGGCCATGGTCACCAAACTGTGGAAAGAACCAAGATGCCCTTCAACGGATGAATGAATAAGGAAGATGTGGTCCATATACACTTTGGGGTATTGTGCCTCCATCAGAAAGGATGAATACCTAACTTTTGTAGCAACATGGACGGGACTGGAAGAGATTATGCTGAGTGAAATAAGTCAAGCAGAGAGAGTCAATTATCATATGGTTTCACTTATTTGCGGAGCATGACAAATAATATGGAGGGCATGGGGAGATGGAGAGGAGAAGGGAGTTGTGGGAAATTGGAGGGGGAGATGAACCATGAGAGACTATGGACTCTGAAAAACAATCTGAGGGTTTTGAAGGGGTAGGGGGTGGGAGGTTGGAGGAGCCAGGTCGTGGGTATTATGGAGGCCATGCATTGCACAGAGCACTGGGTGTGGTGCAAAAACAATGACTTCTGTTACGCTGAAAAGAAATTAAAAAAAAAATAGTAGTCGGCATAGAATAAAGCTTTGCATAACTTTAACTTTGTTTCAGTCTCGTTCCCCTGGCCAATCAGTCTGACTTCTAATACTTGGCACAAAATAAAGCTTTAAATAACTTTCACCTTGTCTCAGTCTCATTCCTTTGATAACGGACACTAACAAAAACTAGATGAACAGTGCCTCCACCACAAATTATAAAAGAGCTACACTGAGATAGGTAGGAGCAGCAGAGACATGCTTTCCCCAAAAACACCACCACTCCAGGCAGGGCAACACACAATCAGAAGGACCTCAAAGATATCGAACTTTTCCTGAGGGGCAAGGAACTTGTCTTCTATATCAGGCACCCCAATCCCTGGGCCCTGCACCAGAGAAATAAGCCTCCAAAACACTTGGCTTTCAGAGCGATAGGTACTAAAAATGCCATGTGTTGTGATGAGCACTGGGTGTTTTGGGGTTTTCTTTTGCCTGATTTTTTTAACTTTTTTATTATGTTATGTTAGTTACCATACAGTACTGCATAAGTTATTAATGTAGTGTTCCATGAAGTGCTGGGTGTTATTCGTAACTAATGAATCATTGAACACTACATCAAAAACTAATGGTGTATTATACAGCGGTTAACTGAACATACATACATAAGAAAGACACTTGGCTTTCAAAACCAATAGGGAGTATGTCCAGGATGACCACAGAACTCTAGGGAATAGACTATCCATTCTTAAAGGACTTACACAGAGATTCACTCAGCCTGGGACTGAGCATAAAAGCAGCATTTTGAAAAAACCTAGACCATATGTGGAAACTACTAATCTTAAAGTGACTTCCAGCAAGACAGAGGCCTGTTGTGACTCTTTCCAGAAATGAAAGTGCTGGTGGGCACTACTGTTGTAGTCCCACTCTACCTATTAATGCTGGTGTTGGCAGGTACCATATTGGCACTCTGACCTACTAGTGCCACTGGGCACACCTTGCCACACACATAACACAGCACACTGCAGCCAGCCAGGAGAACCCCAGCTCTACTCTATATGCCAGCTACACCAGAGCCATCCAGGAAATCACCCTATCCCCCTGTGCTGCAGCCATGCCAAGGTCCGATGCCTCATCTATGTGCTGCCTACAAGAGACCCACTTCAAAATTAAGGCACATGCACCCATGAAAAGACATTTCATGTAAGTGAAAACCAAGAGAACTGTTGTAGTTAGACTCAGACAAAATAGACTTTAAAATAAAGGCTGTAACAATAGACAAAGAGGGGCATTATATAATGATAAAGTGGTCAATCCAGCAAGAAGATGCAACATTTATAAATACTTATGCACAAAATATGAGAGTGCTACAAGACAGACAGCAAATATTAATAGACCTGAAGGAAAGAATTAACACAAGAAAATATAATATACTACAATACAAGTAGACAACTTGAACTCCCCCTTACATCAATGGATGGATCATCCAATTAGGAAATACATAGGGAAATATCAGTCTTAAACAGCACGTTAGACCACATGGACTTAAAAGACATGTACAGGACTTTCCATCCGAAAGTAGCAGAACATATACTCTTCTCAAGAGCATATGGGACATTCTTCAAGATGTATCACATGCTAGGCCACAAAACAAGTCTCAATATATTGAAGAAGACTGAAATCATATCAAGCATCATTTCCAACAACAGCAGTATGAAATTAGAACTCAATTACAGGAATAAAACTGGAAAAATTATTAATAAGTGGAAATTAAATGTGCTATTGGACAACCAGTTGGCAATTAAAGAAGTCAAAAGAGAAATGAAGAAATACCTAGAGACAAATGAAAATAGAAACGAGACCTATCAAGGGCACCTGGTGGCTCAGTCAGTTAAGCATCTGCCTCTGGCTCAAGTCATGATATTGGGGTCCTGAGATCAAGCCCCACATCAGGGTCCCTCCTTCTCACTCTCCCTCTGCCCTTTCCCCACTTGTGCACTCACACGCATTCTATTTCTCAAATAAATAAATAAATAAAATCTTTAAAAAACTTTAGGAAAAATCGAAATGAGACATATCAAAATCTATGAGATGCAGGAAAAGCAGTTATAAGAGGGAATTTTGTAACAACCCAAACCTACCTCAAAAATAAAGAAAAATGTCAAACAAGCAATTTAATTTTACAGCTAAAGGAACTAGAGAAAAAGAAAAACAAAGAGCAAACAAGGATCAAAGTTAGAAGAGGGGAAATAATAAAGATCAAAGCAGAAACAAATAAAATACAGACTATAAAGGCAATACAAAAAAAATCAATAAAACTTAGAGTTGGTTCTTTGTAAAGATAAAGAAAATTGACAAACCTTTAGGTAGACTAGCCAAGAAAAAGAGAGGGTTCAAATAGATAAAATACAAATAACAAGCAAGAAGTCATAACTAATGTCAAGAAAAATACAAAAGATAATAAGAGACTACTAAGAAAAGAGAAGCCAAGAAACTGGACAGCCTAGAAGCAATGGATACATTCCTAGAAACATACAGTCTGAATCATAAGAAATTGAAATTCTGAACAGTTTGATTACTGGCAAGGAGATTGAATTGGTAATCAATACTTTCCAAAAACCAAACGTCCAGGACCAAGGATTTATAAGTATATCAAAAAGAGTAAAATACCTAGGAATTAATTTAATTAAGGAGGTTAAATACATGCATACTGAAAACTGTAAGACACTGATGAAAGAAACTAGAGATGACACATATAAATGGCAAGATATTCCATTCTCATGAGTTGAGAGAATTAATATTGTAAAAATGCCCATACTACTCAAAAAAATCTGCAGATTCAAGGCAATTCCTATCAAAATTACAATGCTGGTTTTTTTTTAAACAGAAATAGATTAAATAATTTGTATGGAGCTATGAAACACTCCAAGTAACCAAAGCAATACTGAAAAAAGAGGGACAAAGCTGCAGGTATCCCACTCCATGATTTCAAATTATACAACAAAGCTATAATAATCACAATAGTGTTGTACGGACATAAAAACAGACCCAGATATGAACAGAACAGAACAGATACCCCAGAAATAAACCCATACATACATGATCGATTTATGACAAAGGAGGCAAGGACATACAATGGGGAAAGAACAGTCCATTTATTAAATGTTTGTAAAACTGGACAGCTACATACAAAGGAAAGAAATCTGATCACTATCTTACACCATATACAAAAATCAACTCAAAATGTATTTAAAAAAAACTTGAATGTAAAGTCTAAAACCATAAAACTCTTAGAATAAAACATAGAGAGTAGTATCCTTTCGTGTAGTTTTTCTTTTTTTTAAGATTTTATTTATTTATTTATTTGACAGAGAGAAATCACAAGTAGATGGAGAGGCAGGCAGAGAGACAGAGGGAAGCAGGCTCCCCGCTGAGCAGAGAGCCCAATGCAGGACTCGATCCCAGCACCCTGAGATCATGACCCGAGCCGAAGGCAGCGGCCTAACCCACTGAGCCACCTAGGCGCCCCCTCTTCGTGTAGTTTTTTTTTTTTTTTTTTGGAGCTGACTCCAAAGGCAAGGGCAAAATAAACAAAAGTGACCACATTAAACTGAAACTGTATCCATTGCTTCTAGGCTGTCCAGTTTCTTGGCTTCTCTTTTCTTAGTAGTCTCTTATTATCTTTTGTATTTTTCTTGACATTAGTTATGACTTCTTGCTTGTTATTTGTATTTTATCTATTTGAACCCTCTCTTTTTCTTGGCTAGTCTACTGCAACAAAGGAAAACATCAACATAAAGAAAAACAGCCTCATGATATGGAAGAAGATAGCTGCAAATCATATATCTGATAAGGAATTAGTATAAAAAATAAATTTTTTAAACATTTATACAACTCAATAAGAACAACAACAACCAAAATCTGATTTTTTTAAAGATTGTATTAATTTATTTGACAGAGAGAGATCACAAGTAGTCATAGAGACAGGCAGAGAGAAAGAGGAGGAAGCAGGCTTCCTGCTGAGCAGAGAGCCCGACAAGGGACTCGATCCCAGGACCCTGAGATCATGACCTGAGCCGAAGGCAGCGACTTAACCCACTGAGCCACCCAGGCACCCCCAAAATCTGATTTAAAATGAACAGAGGACATAAATAGATATCTTTCCTAAGAAATATAGGAGGCCAAGAGATGCTCAACATCGCTCATCAAGGAAGAAAAAACAAAACTATAATGAGGTGTCCCCTCACCTCTCAGAATGACTAGTATCAAAAATACAAGAAATAACATGCTGGTGAGGATGTGGAGAAAGAAAAACCTGCTGCATTGTTGGTGGGAATGTAAACTGGTGCAGACACTATGAGATATGGTGTGGGGGTTCCTCAAAAACTGAAAAATAAACAGCCATATGATCCAGGAATTGCACTGTGGGGTGTCTATTTGAAGAAAATAAAAATACTCTTTAGAAAAGCTAGTATACTACAGAGATACTGTTCTGTTCATGGCAGCCTTGTTCACAACAGCCAGGATATGGAAACAACCCAAGCTTTCCCAACAAATGAGTGGATAAAGTAGGTTATACCTATATGATATGTGTATATATATATATATATATATATATATATATATATATAAATTGAGCATTCTCATAAAAATAAAGTCGTCCATTCTCCAAGAATATATAGCAATCCTAAATGTACATGCTCCTAGAAAAAGTCTTCAAATATACAAGGTGAAAGCTAATCAATATGGAAAAAAAACACATAAATACCACAGTAGGGGAATTTAATACTCTTCACTTAATAAATGATAGAATAAGTGAGCAGAAAATCAGGTGAAGTATCTTGATTTCAAAAAACCAGATGTGGGGCGCCTGGGTGGCTCAGTGGGTTAAAGCCTCTGCCTTTGGCTCGGGTCGTGGTCCCAGGGTCCTGGGATCGAGCCCCACATCGGGCTCTCCGCTCAGCGGGGAGCCTGCTTCCTCCCCTCTCTCTCTCTGCCTGCCTCTCCAACTACTTGTTATCTCTGCCTGTTAAATAAAAAAATAAAATCTTTTAAAAAAAAGCCAGATGTTTTTGTGATTTCAAAAACTCAACTAGAGATTATAGTGTACCATTAATATGTTGTTTTGGCTATTTCTCAAGCATTATCTGAAGAGCAAGTGTGGTTAAGTCAGGTTCTAGAGCTGTGTGCCATTTATAAGGATTTATCTCTTGCAAGGAACACCAGGAAGAAGCTAGTGGGAATGAAAGGATGGCTCATACAGAGACAGTGGCATAGTACATTTGTATTGACCTAATTGTGGAAGTTCTTGTATCAAGACCCAATACAATTCATTATGTCAGCACATACATAAAATTGGGACTTAACCATTCCTTTTCTTGAACCCTATTAATGTTATGAGCCCTCTCATAAGCAAATTTTCTTACCAGTGAAAAGTTTTGTTTCTGATTTTTGTTTCTAAACTACAGTGAAAACTTCTTCAATCCAATTTCACACTAAAAAACAAGAAATTATAATAAATATACAAGAAATTGTTCAATGTCTCCAATAAAATAATGTTTGCACATTGAAGTGGGAAAAGCAAGGGGGAGAGGAAAGAAGATGACAGGGAATAGATATTAATATGTCTTCTTTTAAAAAAATCTAAACATGCTGGTATGTTAAGCAAAACTCAAAGTTAGATATACATAAAAATTCACACACATGCCATTCTGCAGCAGAGGCTGAGAACATGATAAACATGGCAGCAATTACAATACTAAAAAAATGAGAGTCTGGTTATCAAGAGCTGATGGAACTTCTGGAACCACAGAGCTCCTGACCAGTTAGCGGATGAACCGAAGTGGGGAATCAGCATCAAATAGCAGTTTCCTGGAACCATAACTAAAATAATAATTACATAACTGTGAACTTATGCACCACAGGAGAGAACCATTTACTTGAGTTTATTAAGAAATTAAAATTCCAGTATAACTCCAGAATAAAAGTCACTCCCTTAGGACTGACTATGGGAAGATAGTTGTACTTTACATAATTTACCTTTTAGCACATTATTAGAAATGTAGTGAAAATATCAGAGGGATTTATCAAATTTTTCATCCCTCCCAAGTAATTATTAATTATAAGTGACAGCATCAATATTTTAAAAGAACTAAAGGAGAAAACACTAGATGAAATATGTGCTTTGATTTACAAAATCATAGAAATAATTAAGGATGAAAAAACATGTCTAACTATTGGAGGAACACAGCAAGTCCCATCATACGGATCAATAATCAGACTATTTAAAGAGGATGGACACATTATAATAGGAACATTCATGAAGAGCTGTAGCTCTAGAGGAACAAGAACAGAAGATGAGGATTCTGAAACATGGTCTCAGAACTTAATGGGACTAAGATTTGCTGAAAATATGAGACCTGGAGGAGGTGCAGTGAAATATGGAAGTGAGATCTAACTTGCTAGAAAAATTAGTTGGAGAGGTCAAGAAGACTAGCACTGGTGTTCAAAGAGACATATGTAATGAATACAGACTCTTCTACTCTGCCTGGAGCCCTCTCCAGGGAGCTAGCTTGGCCATAGCTGTAGAAGGAGACTATATAAGGAACACCTGTGGAAGCAGGAAGTTTCACTCAATGACTGAAATGTGTGAGACCTGAGGAGGGGCATTTAGGATGGACTTTAGGGATATCTAGTCTAACTCCCAATTCCATGGGTGAGTTTACCAAGGCCTGGGAAGGAGAGAAATAAGGCAGTTGATAAGTAGCTGGGCTGTGCTATAATCTAGCTTTTCAAGTTTAGTGATAAGATCTTAAATTTCTTGAGGATAACTACCTTCCATTCTGAGAGATTTGAATTTCAAATTCAGGATTGCTTGCTCTCAGGCGATAGGTTTCCAGATGCCTAGTTTCCTGGAGACCTATATTTCTAATAAATGGACTACTACATAATTAGGCATTCAGTCAGTCCTCGTTTATTTGGCATATATCCTCATATATCCTTTTAATGTTTCTAGGCCCCATCAAGTCTTATAATCCTAATCCAGGATAAACTTTAAAAACACACATATACATTCAGGAAGCTTCTTTCAGAAGTTTCATAAATGTCTAGGGTCCTCATTATAAAAACTATATACCACAAAGTGTACAGCTTCAGAAGTCAATGGCATTTCCTTTCTCAATCCCTCTTTGTTAAGTCATACCCTTAGGTACAATTATATCACCAAACCCAGAGCTATAAAAAGTAAATTTATAATTTTTTCACACTGAAACCTATCTATAATTACCTTTTTTTTCTTTTGCCATGATGATACTCTCCAAAAATATGAAGTCCCTTGAGCTGATTGTTTCCAGAAGGCACTTTTTCTACTCCTAAATATGAATGCCAAGAACAGGTAAATTGCCCTCCTTAAGGGCCTTTATATTTTTATAATTATTTCACACTCTGCAATAATCAGTAATAGCAAAGAAAAGTTATTTCAGTTACCCTGAAATGTGCTACTAGAGTGACATATGGATGCTTGATTGACTAGGGTATGAGCACAATGTAATTTTCTGATTAATCAAAATGTCTAGATTTTTTTAAGTCATATTTTCCAGCTAGTCAATAGAACAGGTCATAGACACTTTAAGTTTAATGAAAAATTTAAAAATTAGAAATATCCAATTAGAAAATTAGAATACCCAATCCATGGAAACCAGTAAGGTTAAACAAGTAATTACGCTTCGATGTTAAGATCAATCCTCATGGGAGTGAAGACATTGGTGCTGGAAGCCCCAAGCATCCATCTCTCCAGATGGACAACAATTGTACTAGCAGAAACCATCTGGAGAAAACACTTTGCAACTCTGTAGTTTCTTTGTTAACTTGAAATGTCCAGGGGATAGTTTGCTTGGGAAATTTTGGTTAACTTGATTTATTTAAGGCACAAAGGTAATGGCAGCTACCCAGCCCCATATCAGGCAGTTGTAAAGAATATGACCCATGTTTCTGAGGAAGCTTATGGGACCAGGGCTGCCAATGATAACCTTGTCATCCAAATAGTAGGGACTTAGATTCTCATTAGGAGTTATTGCTCTGATTGATGAGATGGGGACAGGGAGGCTGGCCCCCAATACTCCAATTTCTACAGCTGAAGTGACTTCCGGGAGATTTGAAAGAGTCACATCTGTTGTTTTTGATATTAAAACAATTATAAGGGTGGATTTAGAAGGCCACACACTAAACCAAAGAAAGATGCAGCTCAGAAAAAACACCTCAGCACAGAGGTACCTTATAATATAAAAAAGCACCAAACCTTGCTTAAAGGGGGGAATCTTATTTCCAGTTTCCACATGATAAGATTCAAAATTCCAATTTTCAATTAAAAAAAAATACCAAAGCATACAAACAAACAGGAAATTATAGCTGATTCAGAGAATCAAAATGAACCCGAGGAAACCCAGGTGTCAGGCTTATTGAACAAAGACTTTAGGATAGCTTCCTTAAAGATGCTCAAAAAGATAAATGAAGACATAGACAAAGAGGAAAATAATATGTGGGAAAAAATAAAAAGATAAATTTATTTTTAAAAAGAACAAAAAAAGGGGCACCTGGGTGGCTCAGTGTGTTAAAGCCTCTGCCTTCAGCTCAGGTCATGATCCCAGGGTCCTGGGATTGAGCCCCACATTGGGCTGTCTGCTCCATGGAGAGCCTGCTTCCTCCTCTTTCTCTTCCTGCCTCCCTGCCTCCTTTTGATCTCTTTCTCTGTCAAATAAAACCTTCAAAAAAAAAAAAAAGAACCAAAAAATGTCTAAAGTTGAAAAGTATAATAACTGAAATGAAAAATACATCAAAACGATTCAAAAACAGATTTGTGCATGCGGAAGAAAGAGATGGTAGGCTTAAATAATTGAAATTATCAAGTCTGCATAACAGAAAGAAAAAAAAAAGAATGAAAAAAAATTGAACAGAGTCTAAGGGACCTCTAAAACACTATTAAGTGGACCAACATAGGCATTGTGGGAATGCCATCAGGAGAAGAGGGATAGAAAGGAGCAGAGTGGTGCCTGGGTGGCTCAGTTGGTTAAGTGCTGCCTTCAGCTTGGGTCATGTTCTTGAGGTCCTGGGATCAAGCCCCTTGATGGGCTCCCTGCTCAGCAGAGAGTTTGCTTCTCTCTCTTCCTCTGCCATCCCCCCATGCTTGCACTCTTTCTCTCTTTCTCTTTGTTATATCACTCAAATAAATAAATAAATAAATAAATTTTAAAGGGAAGAAACAGAAACTAATTTGAAGAAATAATGTCAAAAGACTTCTAAAATTTAAAGGATTGAAATTATAATAAATTAGTCTACACATTCATGAAGTTCAACAAACTCTAAGTTGAGTAAAATAAAGATACTCGTCCAACTACACATTGTAAACAAAATGTTGAAAGATAAAGCCAAAGAAATGATCTTAAAATCAACAAGGAAGAGGTGACTCATCACACACAGGAGATCCCCAACAAGATTATCAGTCAATTTCTCATTTGTGGAGCATAAGAAATAACACAGAGGAAATGAGGAGACAGAGAGAAGAGAGTTGGGGTAAATTGGAGGGGAGATGAGCCATGAGAGACTATGGACTCTGAAAAACAACCTGAGGGTTTTGAAGGGGTGGTGGGGGGGAGGTTGGGGGAGCCAGGTGGTGGGTATTAAGGAGGGCATGTAATGCATGGAGCACTGGGTGTGGTGCATAAACAATGAATTCTGTTACACTGAAATTAAATTAAATTAAATTAATAAATAAATGAGCACTAGTATAAAAAAAAGAAAAAGAAAAAGAAAATCTTGGAGACCAGAATTAGGTGGTTTGCTCTACCCAATATGCTTAAAGGAAGAAAAAACAAAGACAAACAAAACTGTCAACAGAAAACTTTATATCCAGCAAAATTGTCTTTCAAAAATTATGAAGGAAATGGCATTCTCAGATTTTAAAACACTAAGGGAGTTCATTACCACTACACCCACCTTCCCTGCTATACATGCTAAAAATAGTCCCTTAAGTTGAAAAGAAAGGAAAATAGTAACTGGGAGCCATATTAAAAAAAAAGGGTAAAGGTAAGACATGAGCATTGGAAAAGCGATTATTATTATAATGTTGGATTATAATATAGGCTAACTTTCTATTTTCTTCAGCATAAAAAAGACAAATGTACATAAAATAATCACTGATTTATATTATGCAGCACACAATGTATAAAGATGTAATCTATGACAATAGTAACAGAAAATGAGGGTGTAGCTGTATAGGGGAGGAGTTTTCTATGCTATGGAAGGAAGTTGGCATCAATTCAAATTATATTATTAAAACTTTTAGCATGTTAAATGTAACACTCATAGTAACTACCAAGAAATTATGTATATAGCATACATATAAAGAATTGAGAAGAGAATCAAAGTATTTCACCACACACACACAGACACACACACACACACAATTAACTAAAATGAAGACAGTAATGGAGAAAAATGAGGAATAAAAAGACTACAAGCATGTGGGAAACATTTGTTTGTCAGAAAATGGCAGAGATAATTTCCTCCTTATGAGTGATTAAGTGTAAATAGATTACACTCTTCAATCAAAAAATAAGAAACTGGCAGAGCGGATAAAAACATATGATCCAACCATATGCTGTCTACCAGAGACTCACATTATTTCTAAAACAAAAATAGATTGAAAGTAAAAGGATGGAAAAATATAGTCCACACAAATAGTGACCAAAATAGAGGTTCAGTGGACCTACTAATTTCAAAGAAAATGGATTTCCATTCTTAAAAATTTAAAAGAGGCAAAGGAGTAAATTATACATTTATAAAAGGTAGAATAGTTCAAGGAAAATAAAAGTTATAAATATTTATGCACCTGATAACAAAACCTCAGATATGAAAAACTCAAAAATGAAGCAAAAAATAATAATTAATAATAATATGAAACGGAGGAATATCAGAAGTTTTACAATAATGGTTTCAATAATGGATTGATCAGTCAGACATAAGAAAAATTAAGAAATTAAAGTACATAAGCAGCACAATAAATCAACTAGATTAAAAAAAGATATACAGAATAGTCTACCCAACAGCAGCAGAAGAGAGGTTCCCTTTTAAGTGTACATGGGACATTCCATGGGACAGATCACATGTTAAACCATAAAACAAGTCTCAATAGATTTTAAAAGGCAGTTATCATACAAAGTATCTCCTCCAACCACAACAGGATGAAGGTTGAAATACATAGCAGAAGGAAAACAAGAAAAGCTATCAGTATGTGGAAATTCAGGAACACACTCCTAGAGAAGCAATCACCAGGATAATTAGAAAACATTTATAGATCAATGAAAATGAAAACACAACTTACCAAAAGTTAAGAGCTGTGACAGAGGAAGTGCTCAGAAGGAAATCAATAAGTGTAAATGTCTGTTTTAAAAAATAAATAAGGTCTCCAATCAATAACACAACTTCACAACATAAGGAATTAGATACGGGAAAGCAAGCTAAACTCAGAGCTAGCAGGTGGAGGGGGAGGAGCAAGATGGTGGAGGAGTAGGGGACCCAAATTTGTTTTGCTCCCAAGAACTCAGCTAGATAGTTATCAAATCATTCTGAACACCTAGAAAGTCAATAGGAGATTGAAGAGAGGAAGAGCAGCAACTCTAGGAACAGAAAAGTGACCACTCACTGGAAGGTAGGACGTGCCAAGAAGGGACTCTAAGGCTATATATGAGAGGAGAGACCATGGAGTGGGGAGGGAGTCTCTGTCAGCTGGGTACCAGCAAGCGGTGGAGCAGTGGAGTATGAAATCAGAAATTTTAGGAGTCTGCTCTGCTGAGGGACATCACTCCAATGACTAAGCAGGGGGTGGAATTCTCGCGAGGACAGTGTGATCTCAGGACCCATGGGGGTCACAGAAGACCAGGGATATCTGAGTGTAGCAGAGCTCCCAGGTTTGGAGCAGGGAAGCTGGCAGCAGAGATGGAGCCAAGCATTGGGCTCTCAGCTGGGGTTGCCAGAAAACCATGATCCTGGCACAGTCGGGCCACTGCTCTTTGAGCAGGAACCCCACAAGTGGCAGATCCAGAAAAACCTCTTCCTTCTTTCTCTGGGATGAGCAGTGCAGGAGTGGTGCAAAGGAATCTGCTGGGTTTGGAGACTCCAAACAAGGCCATGCACCAGAGAAAGAAACACTCGGTCACAGGCCCGGTGAGCTCAGAGTGCGGCCAGAGACCAGGGAGATGGGAGGGATTGATGGCTTTTCTCTGACAGTGCACTGAGGAGTGGGTCCCCAAGCTCTCAGCTCCTCCAGCCAGAGACTAGGTGGCCACCATTTTCATTCCCGTCCTCCAAAGTGGTACAGAAAGCACTCAGGAAACAAAAGCTCCTGAGAGTGAACCAGAGCAGATTACTTAGCCCAGCCCCTGGCAAGAGTGGTGCAATTCCACCTTAGGCAAAGACATTTGAGAATCACAGCAACAGTTCCCTACCCCCAGAGGATCAGCAAGAACATCCAGCCAAGATCAAGTTCTCCGACCAAAATGAGAACTGCAGAAATTCAGACCAAGGGGAAGATAACACATAGAATTCATGTCTTTTTCCCCATGATTCTTTAGTCTTTCAAAGTTAATTTTTTTTAATTTTCTTATTTTTTCTTTTTCTTTTAAAAAAATTTTTCCTCTTTCTTATTTTAACCAAATCTTATCAATAATACCATTTAAAAAAATCTTTATTATTTTTCGTTTTTGCAGTCATATTCTATCCCTTCATTGTATTTAACCTCATTTTTTGTGTATATATATATATATAATATATTATATATATTTTGTATCTATATATAATAAAAATAAATATTAAAAATATAAAATATTTTAATAAATATATTTAATAGATTTTAAAAATATTAAAAATAAATATTAAAAATAAATAAATTATATATATATATATGTTTTTCTTTTTGGGGGATAAGGTTTCTTATAATATATATATATATATATATATATATATATATATATATCCTTATATATCCTAACTCTAGTGTATCACTTTGTTCTAGTACTATGCATGATCATTTTCTCTCCCTTTTTAAAATTTTTTTCTTTATTTTTTCAACCAACTTCTTATCAATTCATTTTTTATAATCTTTTTAAATTTTACATTTGCAGTCATATTCCATCCCTTCATTGTATTTACCCTTTGTGTGTGTGTGTGTGTGTGTGTGTATGTTTTTCTTTCTTTAAAATTTTGGAAGGCAGTTACATCTAACAGACCAAATTACACCCAAAATCTAGTGTGTGGCTGTGTTCTATTCACCACCCTGATCATATTCCCCCCCCGCCCAATTTTCCAGGTCTCTTCTGATTCATTTAGTTTATATTTTTCCTGGATTATTTTTACCCTTTTAGAATTTCATTTTCTCATTCATCTATGCTTCTCTGGACAAATAACAAAACAGAAAAACTCACCTTAAAAAAAAAAAAAAGAACAAGAGACAATACCAACTGCCAGGGACCTAATTGATACAGACATTAGTAAGATGTTGGAGCTAGAGTTCACAATGACGACTATAAATATACTAGCTGGGCTTGAAAAAAACATAGAAGATACTAGAGAATCCCTTTCTGGAGAAATTAAAAAACTTTAATCAAGACAAGTTGAAATTTAAAAAGCTATTAATGAGGTACAATAAAATATGGAGGCTTTTACTGCTAGGATAAATGAGGCAGAAGAAAGAATTAGTGATATAGAAGAACAAATGATGAAAAATAAAGAAACTGAGCAAAAGAGAGACAAACAACTACTGGATCATGAGGGGAGAATTCAAGAGATAAATGATGCCATAAGATGAAATAAAAGTACAATTGGGATCCCAGAAGAAGAAAAAAGAGAGAGGGGGGCAGAAGGCATATTGTAGCAAATTATAGTGGAGAACTTCCCTATTTGAAGGAAGGAATCAGGCAACAAAATACAAGAGGCACAGAGAACCCCCCTCAAAATCAATAAAAATAGATCAATAACCTCTCATCTAATAGAAAAACTTACAAGTCTCAAAGACAAAAAAAAATCTTGAAAGCAGCTAAGTACATGAGGACTGTAACCAAAATGGTAGAAATATTAGATTGGCAGCAGACCTATTCACAGAGAACTGGCAGGCCCATAAATACTGGCATGATATATTCAGAGCACTACATGAGAAAAATATGCAACCAAGAATACTATACTCAGTTAGGATTTCATTGAAAACAGGAGAAGAGAGAAAGAGCTTCCAGGACAAATAAAAACTAAAAGAATTTGCAAACATCAAACCAGTCCTACAGGAAATATTCAAAGGGATCCTCCAAACAAAAAGAGAGCCTAAAAGAAACATAGACCAGAAAGGAACAGAGACCATACACAGTAACAGTCACTTTACAGGCAATGGCACTAAATTCACATCGTTCAATAGTTACCCTGAATGTAAATGGCTAAATGCCTAATCAAAAGACACAGGGTATCAGAATGGATAAAAAACAAGATCCATCAATATGCTGTCTGCAAGAAACTCATTTTTTACCCTAAGACACTTCCAGATTTAAAGTGAAGAGGTCAAAAACCATTTCCCATGCCAGTGGACATCAAAAGAAAGTTGGGGTGGCAATCTTTCATGTCAGAAAAATTAGATTTTAAACCAAAGACTATAAGAGATGAGGAAGGACACTATATCATGCTTAAAGGGTCTGTCCAAGAAGAAGTTCTAACAATTCTAAATATCTATGTCCCCAACATGGGATCAGCCAATTATATAAGCCAATTAACAACAAATAAATACATTCACAGATCATCAAATAATCAAAGAAACATTCACAATAATACAATACTAGTAGGGGATGTTAAAATCCCCCACACTGCAATGGACAGATCATCTACACAAAAGATCAACAAGGAAATAAAGGCTTTAAATGACACACTGGACCATATGGACATCACAGATATATTCAGAACACTCCATCCCAAAGCAATAGAATGCACATTCTCCTCTAGTGCACATGGAACATTCTCCAGAATAGATTACATCCTGGGTCACAAATCAGGTCTTAACCGGTACCAAAACATTGGGATCATTCCCTGCATAATTTCGGACCACAGCTTTGAAACTTGAACTCAATCACAAGAGGGAAATTAGAAAGAACTCAAATACATGGAGGCTAAAGAGCATCCTACTAAAGAATGAATGGGTCAACCAGTAAATTAAAAAAGTATTAGGGGCACCTGGGTGGCTCAGTGTGTTATGCCTCTGCTTTGGCTTAGGTCATGATACCAGGGCCCTGGGATCAAGTCCCATATCGGGCTCTCTGCCTACCTGTGCTCTATCTCTCTCTGTCAAATAAATAAATAAAATCGTTAAAAAAATAAAGAAATATTTTTAAAAATTGTGGAAACAAATGAAAATGGAAACACAACTGTTCAAAATCTGTGGGACACAACAAAGGTGGTCCTAAGAGGAAAGTATATAGCAATACAAGGCTTTCTCAAGAAATAGGAAAAGGTCTCAAATACACAACCTAAGCCTACACCTGAAAGAGCTGGAGAAAGAACAGCAAAGAAAGCCTAAATCCAGCAGGAAAAGAGACATAATAAAGACCAGAGCAGAAACCAATGAAATAGAAACCAAAAGAATAGTAGAAGAAATCAATGAAACTAGGAGCTGGTTCTTTGGAAGAATTAATAAGATTGATAAACCCCTGGCCAGACCTATCAAAAAGAAGAGAGAAAGGACCCAAATTAATAAAGTCATGAAGGAAAGAGGAGAGATCGCAACCAATACCAAAGAAATACAAACAATTATAAGAACATAGTATGAGCAACTACATGTCAGCAAATTAGACATCTGGAAGAAATGGATACATTTAGAGACATATAAACTACCCAGACTGATCCAGGAAGAAATAGAAAACATGAACAGACCTATAACCAATAAGTAGATTGAAGCAGTAATCAAATATCTCCCAACAAACAAGAGATGGGAGACGGGCCAGACGGCTTCCCAGGGGAATTCTACCAAACATGTAAAGGAGAATTAATGTCTATTCTCCTGAAACTGTTCCAAAAAAAAAAAAATAGAAATGGAAGGAGAATGTCCAAACTCATTTTATGAGGCCAGAATTACCTTGATCCTAGAACCAGAAAAAGACCCCATCAAAAAAGAGAATTACAGACCAATATCCCTAATGGACATGGATGCAGAAATTCTCACCAAAATACTAGCCAGTAGGTTCCAACAGTACATTAAAAGGATTATTCACCACAACCAAGTGGTATTTATTCCTGGGCTGCAAGGCTGGTTCAACATCCACAAATCAATCAATGTGAAACAATACATTAATAAAAGAAAGAACAAGAACCACATGATACTCTCAATAGATGCAGAAAAAGCATTGACAAAGTACAGCATCCTTTCTTGATCAAAGCTCTTCACATTGTAGGGACAGAAGGTACATACCGCAGTATCATAAAGGCATCTATGAAAAACCCACAGCAAATAGCATCCTCAATAGGGAAAAACTGAGAACTTTTCCCCTAAGGTCAGGGACATGGCAGGGATGTCTACTATCACCACTACTATTCAACATAATAGTAGAAGTCCTAGACTCAGCAATAAGACAACAAAAAGAAATAAAAGACATCTGAATCTGCAAAGAGGCTAACCTCTCACTCTTCACAGATATGATACTTTATGTGGAAAACCCAAAAGACTCCATCCCAAAACTATTAGAACTCATACAGGAATTCAGCAAGGTGTCAGGATATAAAATCAATGCAGAGAAATCAGATGCATTTCTAAACAACAACAAGACAGAAGAAAGAGAAATTAAGGAGTTTATCTCATTTACAATTACACCCAAAACCATAAGAATACCTAGGAATAAATCTTACCAAAGAGGCAAAGAATCTGTACCCAGAAAAGTACAAAATACTCATGAAAGAAATTGAGGACGAGGCAAAGAAATAGAAAACGTTCCATGCTCATGCATTGGAAGAACAAATATTGTGAAAAAGTCTATGGTACCTAGAGAAATCTACACATTTAATGCAGTCCCTACCAAAATACCATCAACCTTTTTCAAAGAAATGGGAACAAATAATCCTAAAATTTATAGGAAACCAGAAAAGACCCCAAGTAGCCAGAGGAATATTGAAAAAGAAAAGCAAAGCCAGTGGCATCACAATTCTGCACTTGCAAAGCTGTAATCCTCAAGACAGTATGGTACTGGCACAAAAACAGACACACCGATCAATGCAACAGAATAGAGAGCCCAGGAATGGACCTTCAACTCTAAGGTCAACTAATCTTTGACAAATCAGGAAAGAATCTCCAATGGAAAAAAGACAGTGTCTTCAACAAATGATATTGGGAAAATTGGACAGCCACATGCAGAAGAATGAAACTGGACCATTTCCTTATACTACCCACAAAAATAGACTCAAAATGTATGAAATATTTCAATGTGAGAAGGAATCCATAAAAATCCTTGAGAATAACACAGACAGCAACCTCTCTGACCTCAGCAACTTCTTCCTAGAAACATAGCCAAATGCGAGGGAAGCAAGGGCACAAATAAACTATTGGGACTTCATCAAGATCAAAAGCTTTTGCACAGCAAAGTAAACAGTAAACAAAATCAAAAGATAACTGACAGAATGGGAGAAGATATTTGCAAATGGCGTATTAGATAAAGGACTTGTATCCAAAATCTATAGAGAACTTAACAAACTCAACACTTACAGAACAAGTAATCCAATTAAGAAATGGGAAGAAGACATGAACAGACATTTCAGCAAAGAAGACATCCAGATTGCCAACAGAAACATGAAAAAGTGCTCAACATCACTCAGCTTTAGGGAACTACACCACACACTTGCTAAAATTAACAAGTCAGGAAATGTCAGGTGTCGGTGAGGACACAGAAAAAGGGAAACCCTCCTACACGATTGGTGGGAATGCAAGGTGGTGCAGCCATTCTGGAAAACAGCATGGAATTTCCTCAAAAAAATTGAAAATAGAGCTACCTTATGACCCAGAAATTGCACTACTTCATATTACTCTAAAGATATAAATGTAGTGATCCGAAGGGGCAAATGCACCCGTGTTTATAGCAGCAATGTCCACAATAGCCAAACTATGGAAAGAGCCTAGATGTCCATCAACAGATGAATGGGTAAAGAACATGTTATATATATAGAGAGAGATAGATAGATATAGATATAGATGATATAGATATAGATAGATAGATACACACACAGATATTATACAGCCATCAAAAATGAAATATTACTATTTCCAATGATGTGGATGGAACTAGAGGGTATTATGCTAAGCAAAATAAGTCAATGAGAGAGGAACAATTATCATATGCTCTCACTGATTTGAGGAATTTGAGAAATAAGACAGAGGATCATAGGGGAAGGTAGGGAAAAATGAAACAAAATGAAACCAGAGAGGGAGACAAACCTTACAAGACTCTTGGTCTCAGGAAACAAACTAAGGGTTCCTGGAGTGAAGGGGGGTAGGAGTAATGGGTGGCTGGGGGATGGACATTGGGGAGGGTATGTGCTATGGTGAGTGCTGTGAATTACATAAGACTGATGAATCACAGACCTGTACCCTGAAACAAATAATACATTATATGTTAATTTTTGTAAAATTCTAGCAGATGGAAATAAATAATGTTTAGAGCAGAAATAATTAAAATAGAGAAATAAAATAATAAGAAAAATAATTAATGAAACCAAAAATTGGTTCTTAGAAAACACTAACAAGTTTGACAAAACCTTAGGAGACTGACAGTATAGAGAAGAAAGAAGAAGAAGAAGAAGAAGGAGGAGGAGGAGGAGGAGGAGGAGGAGGAGGAGGAGGAGGAGGAGGAGAAGGGGAGGAGGAGGAGGAGGAAATTAAAAAAGAAGAAGAAGAAACACAAATTAAATCCATCACGATGACAGTCGTGGGGTACCTGGGTGGCCAGTCTATTTAATGTCTGCCTTTGGCTTGGGGTCCTGGGATCCAGCCCCGCATCAGGCTCCTTGCTCAGTGGGGAGTCACCCTGCTTGTGTGCTCCCTTTCTCTGTTAAAAACACAAATAAATTATATAACTAAATAAATAAATACTTTCCTTCCCAGTGGGAATGATGGTAAGCTTTGGCAGTAGAGTGCTCTGGAGTGCTCTAAAGAGACATTGCAAGAAGAAGGGGTTGCCCCTCCCAGTTATTGTATGCTCTTTCACCAGCCTAACTCTAACAGTGCCTACAGTCGTGCCCCATCTCCCTGGTTATGTGTGCCTACAAGCTTCAGCTCACCGGGACTCCAGAATTATTGCTGCTTTCCTCATGGTTTGAGGCCAGCTCTAGCTGGGATGATCCCACAAACCCCTCTGCCATCTAGGGGTCTGGAACTACACCTTTATTTTTTGTATTTTTTTCAGTGTTCCAAGATTCATTGTTTATGTACCACACCCAGTGCTCCATGCAATACATGCCCTCCTTAATACCCACTACCAGGTTCACCCAACCACCCACCCCTCTCCCTCTAACACCCTCAGCTTCTTTCTCAGAGTCTACAGTCTTTCATGGCTTTTCTCTCCCTTCAATTTCCCCCAACTCACTTCTCCATCTCCCAATGTCCTCTGTGTTATTTCTTATGCTCCACAAATAAGCAAAACCATATGATAACTGACTCTCTCTGCTTGACTTATTTCACTTAGCATAATCTCCTCCAGTCCCATCCATGTTGCTATAAAAGTTGGGTATTCATCTTTTCTGATGGAGGCATAATACTCCATTGTATATATGTATCACATCGTCCTTATCCATTCATCTGTTGAAGGGCAGCTTGGCTCTTTCCACAGTTTGGCTACTGTGGCCATTGCTGCTATGAACATTGGGGTACAGAAGGTCCCTCTTTTCACTCTGTCTGTATCTTTGGGGTAAATACGCAATAGTGCAATTGCAGGGTCACAGGGAATCTCTATTTTTAATATCTTAAGGAATCGCTGCACGGTTTTACAAAGTGGTTGCACCAACTGGCATTCCAGCAACAGTGTTAGAAGGTTCCCCTTTCTCCACATCCTCTCCAACACACGTTATTTCCTGTTTTGTTAATTTTGGCCATTTTAACTGCTGTAAGGTGCTATCTTGGTGGGTTTTTTTTTTAAAGATTTTATTTATTTTTTCGACAGAGAGAGATCACAAGTAAGAAGAGAGGCAGGCAGAGAGAGAGGGGAGGAATCAGGATCCCCGCCAAGGAGAGAGCCAGATGTGGGGCTTGATCCCAGGACACTGGGATCATGACCTGAGCCGAAGGCAGAGGCTTTAACCCTCTGAGCCACCAGGAGCCCCTCTCGATGTGGTTTTGATTTGAATCTTCCTGATGCCTAATGATGATGAACATTTTTTCATGTGTCTGTTAGCCATTTGTATGTCTTCTTTGGAGAACGGCATCTTATTCAACAAAGCCCAGATTCCCCTTCCAAGTTTGTACTTCCTTGGGTCCTCTCCCGTAAGCCCTAAAGTACCATTTAAGGTTCTTCTTCCACCTCTAGAATTACACTCCTATACCAGCTTAATACTTCTGTATAGTTTCCCAAGTTTAAAAACTATGGTTTCTTTCTCCTGATAGCACTCAACTTGATAGCAAGAGTAGTTCCAGAAGATGGACCCATACAGAGGGGATCAGTGAGTTAGCTTTCTCGTGCCTTCAGGCTCAGTGCAGTGCTGAGCTCCTACCTCATTGAAGACAAGGTGCTAGTAATCCATGGCATGCAGGGCATAAAATTTAACCAAGCCACACTAATTATCTGTGCTGAATGATTAAAAAGCACCAAGTGACACATACACTTTGGGAGCCCAAGTGGCTGCTGCCCTTGACTAGTACAGCAGTATTGATGACTGCAGTGTGGGATGAGTAATTTTTAGTGTAATTAAATTTTTATAGAGAGAAAAGAACATGCTCAGGTCTTTTAAGTCTCAGATGACAGCCTGAGAACCAGAGGGGTTTCCACATAACCCTTAAAAAATACCTATTTTTTGCAGCCACAGGATTGACATTGCTGCAAATTAAACACAATTCTCGTGTTCTGAGTAACACAACAGTGGAATTCACAGTTTCACCCGTAGTCCTCCCAGGGAGTAGTAAGGGCAGACATCACCCTGTTCCTTATCAGATGGGGAAAATACTCAGCCTTTTACCATTAAGTATGATGTTATCTGCAGGTCTTTTTGTAGATCTTGTTCATCAGCTTGAAGATATTACCCTGTATTCCTAGTTGTTGACAGACCTGCTGTTGATTATTGTGAAATGGTTGTTCTGCATCATTTCATATAATCATCTAGTTTTTTCTTAGACTGTTAACACAGTAGATTACATTGATCCATCTTTGTAAGCACAAAGGAGAACAGCTAAGCCAGAAGAAGAGGGAAGGAAAAATTAATAGAAATAAGAGCAGAAATCAATGAGGGAGAAAACACACATATAGTTTTAACACTGCAAAAGTTAATTCTGAGAAAGACCAGAACATGAATAAATCCAGTGGTATTTGCTCAATTTTTCTTGCACTCCATAAACCTTCTACCAAGGGACATAGTCAGTCTGGATCTGAAAGAAGAGACACCTCCCCATCATACATGGGGCTCACAAAAGTACATACTGCCCCTTGCCTCATACTGTTTTCCATCCCACAATGTATTATTTTAGAATCAATTAATTATGGAAAATTAAGTTGCAACTCATTCATTCTGGGTTTACAAATACAAATTAGAATGTCTCAGCCACCCAAAGTAATTAGTTGTGGAGCTAGAAATATAATCCATTCCTCAAACATTCATCAGCAGGCATCACAACATTGAAGACATTCTCTTAGCTCACAACCTCTGTCCAGGGCACTCTTCCTGGTTCTAGTTTCAGCAGCTATGGCATAATTTTTTTTTATCTCTAATAACTGTGTCACTTAACATAAATCCTCCAACAATAACAACAACAACAACAAGGTAAATGAAAACATAAATTTAGTATATCAACAAAGCTTTTAAGTACAAAGCTATTTACTGTATTTTCCAAACCTGAACTATAATGCTGTTCAAATTAGTATGGTTTCTAGAATGAAAACTTACCTTTCTGAAGCCACTTAACCGATAGAACAAGAAAAAAATGACACTTAATTCAATAAGAGCTGTCAACAAATGGAATGTTGTTAGTCCAATGTATAACTCAGAGCATATGTTTTGCAACTTAATTTCTGCCAGTCAGCATGGTGCAGGAAGTTGACATTCAGTGTTCTGAAAACACAAACATAAAAACTTTGCCTTTGTAATAACTGTCACATTTGTCGCATTTGTCACAAAGAGTTACAGACACACATATACGCACAAACACACTTACTTACACAAGTACACTCACATATGCATGAACGTGCATGCAAATACATACAAGTACAAATAAGGAACATACACATGCATAAACACATACACACATAAGCACACAGACACACCCACTTACACACCTACACCCCCATTTATATACATGCATGCATTTACACATATACACACCAACTTACACACAGATACCCATGCATGCATACACATACCTACACACAAACAAGCATACCTACAGTCATACATACACATACCCAACCACACTATAGAGTGTGTGTACGAGATCCAAAAAGCCATTTTTAAAAGTGGGTTTAGAAAATATGAAAGCATCCTAATAAATCTAATAAATGCTGCATAAAACCAAATAAAATGTGAACCATGCTTATTCGGGCAACAGAACCTTTAGCAAAAGAAATGTCCTTGAAAATTTTGTGCCTATTATTAACCACGGGTACAAATGTACCCTATTATATTTAGCTCAAATATTCTCATTTGTAAATCTGCTCCATTTCACCCCAGCCTCTTTTCCTATTCCTTCTCTGCCCTAATTTTCTCTTCTCCTCCCATCATGTGATGCTCCAACCCTGACTTGAAAGTAACATAAATTTAATGCTGAAAGTAACCAGCATCCTATAGGCTGATTGGAATTGCTGGGCTATTAGTAGGAATAAAAATGGCTCAATAATTTCTAGTATTCCAGTCTTGTTAATGTCACCCCAGGTGTAGGGAGAGATAAAGAATATTCAATATCTTCACTGTAATAATATGGAAACAAACTACTGTGTTTTGATTCATCATTGGAAACAAGCAGACAATTCCATTAGAGGCAAGCTTGAGAAACATTAGGAAAATGTTTTTGAATACTTCCTCCTGTTCCTTTTGAGGGAGCAGGCTCTGTTTAAGGAAATAGGCTGCTGCCCCAGAGCCCCATCTTAATTGACTTCAGCAAAGACCATCCCTGGCTTGCCGTGGTTCCCTCCACTCTGTAAAGGAAGCAGACCGCAGGGCGAGGAGACACAGAGAGCACCAGGCTGGGCCACTGCACGCCACCACTGGGCAACCAGTGATTGGGAAAAAAGGCTAATTGCTCTAATAATCAACAATCCTTAGTCCTTTGTGTTCCAGATATACCTCACTGTGAACTGAGATGCGGCAAGGAAATGCACAATATTAGCTTCCTTAAGAGGGATGTCCTTGGGCCTGGACACAAGTGCACTGTCTTATGTCATTTTGCATCAACCCACAGCACTCAGAGCAGACCCCTGAGCAGTTAAAAGACACGAGTAATCTTATTTTTCATTTGAAAATTCTAAAATTCTATCCGTGCAGTATGACTAATAAATTGGAAAAAGAAACAAACATATTCTTTTTTTTTCCCAAATACTGCAATGTTCTAGAATAATGTTTAAAAGCAAAATTCCTCCCTCTTTGGAATCTTAAATAGACGGTACACTCCTATAACCACTCTTTATCATGTAAGTTGACAAGACATTTATCAGCTTGAGTTGAAATAACAGCCTGCTCTAAATTCAGACTTAAACACAGGTGAAAAGCTCAACTTTGGGGCCATTCATTTTGGAAATTGAATTCAAGTAGAACAGAAGTGGTAGATGTGTGGTGGGGGGGGAATATAGAAGTGAGCAACAAGTCCTAGCAATGCAGAGGAAGAAGAGGCTCCCACATGTCTTGCCCTGTCCCCTCTATCCTCCTCCAACACACCTAGACCAACTGAATGCCACCATTTTGCACCCAGATGACTCATCCATCCCACAACTTCCTCCTTGGTCAATGCTTGGTGCCACTGCTATCACATTCACCCAAGTCACGGGTACCCTCTTCTTTATATGACCTTTTCATATTCTTAGCAATCCTACATGCAAGTCAGTTTTATTGACAGTTCAGGATGAACATGGAACTTGGTGGCTGCCCAACAATTTCTAGGGATGATTCATATTCTCAGTTAATTTTTTGTGTATGTATTCTATAAACATTCTACCTACTGGGAAAAAAAAAAAAAAAAACAGGAATAATCCCCAAGCCGTTTGTTGGCTATCTGATGGTCTCCACTGAAGACTGTACATAGGCACAGTCATCTGCTTTGTGGGGGTCATGGGACTTGATCCCTCATCTAGGAAGAAACATATCACCCCAATTTCAGAGAGGCTGTAACACTATTCAGAGACCTTTCCTTCTGACAGCATAAATTGGTAGTCAGATAGAAAGAAGTGGTGATGAACATGGTCATTTATTTTTTTTTAAGGATTGAATAAAATGGCTTATGACAACAGCCATTTGGGACACAAAGAAAAAGTTCAGATGACTGTCATCATCTTACAAATGAAATGTCAACATCTCATCAATCCATTAAATAAAAAACACAGATTGTAAGCAGTTTCCATGCAGTTGTGAGGATACAGTCATTCTCTAAAATGTGATAGAGGCAAGATGGCTTCTTCTCCATCTAGGATATGCACCACAAGCCTTCCTGGAAGCCCTTTCCAGGGATCTGTGGGCAGCTCTCCCACTGCCCCACAGCTCTAAAGCCAGAGAAATCACATCTAGAGTAAGAATGAATTTTTATTTTCAAGATTTCCTTATTAATTCGGGGTCTCTTCTGATTCCATACAAATTTTAGGATTATTTGCTCCAGCCCTTTGAAAAACACCAGTGGAATTTTTATCGAAATGGTATTAAAAGTATAGATTGCTCTAGGCAGTATAGACATTTTAACCATGTTTATTCTTCTGATCCAAGAGCATGGAATGGTCTTCCATCTTTTTGTGACTTCTTCAATTTCTTTCATGAGTAAAACTGGTGGCATCACGTTACCTGATTTCAAGCTTTACTACAAAGCTGTAATCACCAAGACAGCATGATACTGACATAAAAACAGACACATAGACCAGTGGGACAGAGTAGAGAGCCCAGATATGGACCCTCAACTCTATGGTCAAATAATCTTCAACAAAATAGGAACAGTGTGGATGTTCCTCAAGAAATTAAAAATAGAGCTTCCCTATGACCCTGCAATTGCACTCCTGTGTATTTACCCCAAAGATACAGATGTAGTAAAAAGAAGGGCCATCTGTACCCCAATGTTTATAGCAGCAATGGCCATGGTCACCAAACTGTTGAAAGAACCAAGATGCCCTTCAACAGACGAAAGGATAAGGAGGATGTAGTCCATATACACTATGGAGTATTGTGCCTCCATCAGAAAGGATGAATACCCAACTTTTGTGTCAACATGGATGGGACTGGAGGAGATTATGCTGAGTAAAATAAGTCAAGCAGAAAGAGTCAAGTATCATATGGTTTCACTTATTTGTGGAGCATAACAAATAACATGGGGGACATAAGGAGATGGAGAGGAGATGGGAGTTGAGGGAAATTGGAGGGGGAGGTGAACCATGAGAGACTATGGGCTCTGAAAAACAACCTTAGGGTTTTGAAGGGGCGGGGAGTGGGAAGTTGGGAGAGCCAGGTGGTGGGTATTAAGGAGGGCACGTATTACATGGAGCACTGGGTGTGGTGCAAAAACAATGAATTCTGTTATGCTGAAAAGAAATTTTAAATAAATAAATAAATAAATAAATAAATAAATAAAATAGGGCTACCTGAAAAAAAAAAAAGAATGAATTTTGATCAATTTTACCATTTCCTTACTCCATTCAGCCACTTCTTTGTTGAGCCCTTCCAAAGGCTGAACCATTATGTATGGAGGACTATGGCATTAGCACAAACAACCAAATTATCATTTATTCAAGGTGACAAAGATTTTCCTCCAATACATTGGTTTAAGAAAAATTATTTCCACGAAGAACATTCATCCACTGTTTCATTCTTTGGAAGTACTCTGTACTAATGAAATCGCCTCTAGCTTCACTGAGATAACATTTAGTTCTGGACATCATATAGTTGTCACTCAGCACCTGGGGCAAACCATGCACTGGAGAAGATAAGAGAAGAAGAAAAGATTTGTAGGGTATGGACAGAATGAAACCGAAGTAGCACTATTGTCACATTCATGATCCTGCATTTTTCTAGCAACCTTTTTTCTAATAACTTGAAGCTTTTCATGAATATTTGCTGCAGAAACACCATGAGATACGGTTTATGAATGGAGAAGACATCAGGATCATTCTAACCCCAAGATTCTACCTGAGCTTTAGCTCCTGATCCCCTGACAGATAACTGTATGAGAAGGAAAGGGGTAGCAGTTATGCACTGAGCACCTCAGAAGCCCACATGTTTCCTCCAGGATCACCTCAGTTAACCTCTCCCCTGTGAGGCAGCTTCTGGGAGCATTTTATGGATGTTCCCATGGGTCAACAAAATGACCCAAAGCATTCTGCCTTGAGGATATTGGAAGACTAATGAGCTCCAAGTGAATGCCTATTCACTTCTCCATTCATGCCTACCCCTCAAATGAAATATAAGAGGGGTTCCTGGATTTTTCAGTTGGTTTAACGTTTGACTCTTGGTTTCATCTAGGGTCATAATCTCAGGCTCATGGGATCGAGCCCCACGTCAGGCTCCTTGCTCAGCCTGGTGTCTGCTTAAGATTCTCACTCTCCTTCTGCCTCTGCTCCTCCTCCCACTCATGCTTGTGCTCTCTCTTTCTCTCTCTCTCAAATCAATAAATAAACAAAACCAGGAAGGAAGGCAGAGAGGGAGGGAGGGACACCAAACTGCCATTTGGGGAAGGTGGAAGGCAGACAGGCCAAAATGACAATGCTCTTGGCATTACAGAACAGTGATTTATAAGGCAAACAATATTCTGAAGTAGATGCCAATTCCAGAAGAATTAGAGGGACCTGAGAGAACACCCACACTGACCAGCCTAAGGTGATCTGGACACGTTTGTGCCATGGGTCAATGTGGAAAAATGGTATCACAATGTCGAAACATGGTATTACGGTGCCAAAGGCACGGGCTAGTGACTCCTTTCCACCCCTCAACACCTCTGCATGTCCATAAGCCCCTCATACAACAGTTGCACAAAGAACTTGCAAAATTTCCTCAATAAACAGAAATCTGGAATTGATGAGATGATTTACTATCAAGCAGAAATAGGATTTCATGATGGAAAATGAAATATTTTTTAAAATTACACTTTTGTCTTCTTTAGTAGATTTTTCAGATTGCCACTATGAAACCTTAAAATGGCTTTAGACCTTATTTTCAAAACAGGAACGTTTTTAAAGCATTGTTGAAATAGAATTGATTTTTTCCAGCTGCCAAAGGAAAGTATATGATCTTCTCCTTATCCCTTTGTTTTTCTGTTTTCACCTTGAAAACTGGAACCCCCTCCTCTTGAAGACTAAAGCATTGTGCTGACCAAAGCAGAAATCATTTAAAAAAAAAAACTCATCCTTTTTAATATTATAAGCTTATGGCTATTATAACCTTTTTTTTTTTTTTTTTTTTTGGCTTGTCAGAAAGCTTTCCTGTGTTATTCCACGTCCTCAGATGTGGGAACAGGATATTGTATCAAACAGCCCCTCAAGGAGACAGGACATTCATTACCAAGATAGGAAAAACCCTGGCCTAATTATCAATTAATCCCAGTCCATCTTTGTTCTAGAAAAGCAGGAGGCTGTGAAGGTCAGAGAGCATGGGTATTTACAACATCGTGTCCCTATTAAGTAACTAGTGACCTATTTCAACTGTTGAGTCCAAAGAAATATTTTCTGGTTTCTAGCAAATGCCTGGGGTGGAGAGACAATTTTTCTCATATTAATTTTATTTTTATGGCCCTCAGAAAATTCTATCATATTAGGCAAATATGATGGTATTTTGAATTCCTCTGCAAGGTCTTTCTATGACACCTGCTTCCTGTGAGGTTCAGCAGCTCATTACTGACTAGTGAGCAAGATTCTTTGTAAAGTAGATGACACCCCCAGGCTGACATGAGCTTACTGGTCCCCATCATTTCCATTATTTGGCAGATCCTCTAAAATAGTTTTCCTTTTGTTTTTCAAATATTCACACCATAGTTAAAGAAAGGATAATCAGTGCCAAAGTTTTCATTTGTTTTAGTTAAGACCAAAATCGGGAACAAATCTAATATTTGAATAATATTTTGTTCTTCCTTTCTTTTTTTTTTTTAGTATAAATACTATATTTATTAAATATCTTTACAGTTTATTTAAATGTATTTACAGAACTATTCCTGCATAAGTTATATTTCAGACATCCAATTCAGGTCATTGCCTCTTGGGTAAGACAAATAAATGATAGTCTAAACAGAAAAAAGCAGCTCATTAGTATACACAAATTAAAATTTGTTTCAGTATTTAGCCATCTTTGCCACAAACTACCTGCTAACAGTTAAAATTTTGACATGGACACTGCCATTTTTTAGTTGAGAAATTCAATTTTGCAAAGAATTTTTTTAAATGAATAGAATCTAAATGCTTTTCTACTTCATAGTTTCAATTTTATAAGCAGATTTGGGGGATTTTTTTGATCTTGTGAAATTTGTTAACTGCAAAAATGTGATAGTTTCTAGGGAAATTGGATGCTATAGCTTCTAACAAAGATAGCTGGTATAAGGTGACAAGGAACCATGAACTTATTCAAAAGTACAAACATTTACAGCTCTAGCCAATCTTGTTTACAATCTCCAAAATGATCAAAACTGACTCCGTGAATTCCCACAATTCTGCCTTGTTACTCGATGTGGTAGGTTGGTGGTACTAAAGGTGGTCCTGAAGGCGACTGTTCTATCTGGAACAAATGCAGCTGCTAGAAGAGGACACTCTCCTATCATGCAAAGCTTGAAATCTAGTTTCTACTCTAGACACAGCCCACCCCCCAGACATGCATACCTGGAATGGATTCTTTTGTGATTTAGTACCTATCAACCATGTCAAGCCAGTACAGTAATTCAGGACAAATAACTTGTCTCCCCTACCCCCATTTCTTCTTTCAGTTTTTAAGAGCCCAATGGACTCTACTGCATTATCCAATCAGTGAAATTTTTTTTGTGTGCAGGCAGCTTAAGTTCACAGGAAGAAATAAGGTTCTGATATGTTTAGAGTGCACATTTTAAAACAGAATAAAATAAAAATTTCAAGCATGTGATAAAAATATTGATTTTTATAATACATTATTGCTTTATAAATATAGATGGAAAAGCTATAAACTTCACTGGTCTTTGATGCATCCAGAGAGGGATAATTTGCCATTTGTAAATTAGAAATCCAAATTCTTTTTGTTATAAAAGTCCATTACATGAGGCAAATGTGTGTGTTTTATTCTGCTTGATTTAAAATGCAATTAACACACATCAAGTTCAGAATCAGACCCAACAAGTGGTATATCACAGTCACACCCCACAGAGACTTAGGTTCTGTGACCTGGAAAATTCCAGTATGGGTCCAGCAGAGCCTCCAACTACTGGGAGTGGAAGGAGTGTTACTTGTTAAGCAGCACTCCAACTGACCACCCCCCGATCACTCCCTGGCAGTCATAAAATTAATTGTGTCACACACAAAGGACAGGGCAAAAAGAAAAGTGAGAAAATATTCTGTGTCACTAATCTATAGGCCAGGTCCAAAGTCAGCTCCATTGTGAAACTCAAATTCTTTTCCAACTATTTTCATATCACTAACACCAACATTGTCGATTTCTAATGGTCATTTCTCAAAAAAGACGAAGTTGATTAAATGAGTCATGTAAAACATCACCAACCTAGCTTTATAAAGATTGTGTTTGATGGGTTAAATGAGAGCAGAGAAAAGCCAGTGACTTGACCAGCACTGCTCTTACAAGGAATTAAATGTAGGCATTGGAAAATTAATGCAAAATATATCCAGATCATAAGGCTACATACCTCTGACCAGAAATAATTAAAAACCCAAACAAAAGAACTGAAATTGTCAGCCCAAATATAAATGTATTCCTTCTAACAAAACCCTTCTGGATGCAACTTTCTTTACTTTTTAAATACACAGAGACTGCAAACAGTTTGTGCAAAATAAATACCCCACCACTTGCCACTCACGCTTCCATGTTTTATCGGAGCACGATGGGTACTCTTTATTTAAACAGAATGTAACTCCACCCAGCCCTCCCTGCCCAGTCCCCTATCTCTTCTACCAAAGAATTCTGTTTTGTCAAGTTAGGGTAGTTAAGGCATTCTGACATGTAATTAAAGGTGATTCAAAATAGATATCTAACATTATGCCAATTTAGGAATAGTAGATAAATTACTGAACGGCTTACAAATGAATAACTCATCCTTATTATAAATGAAATGCCTGTTACAAGCATGATGCATTGAAATATAGTAATGACATGTACATGGTACATGTTAAACAATTTTAAATAAAACAAAAGCTTGACAGTTACTCAAATATACAGTACAAATTCACAAAACAAAAATCTTTTAAAACAAGTTGAGGTAACCTCAAACATAAGTTTTGATGCAATAAACCAGTGAATAAGTATCTCCTTTAGAGAAAGACACTTTCCGTATTCTCCTCCAGTAGATCCTCATCAGGTTTAATTGCATTCTCATCTATACACCAATGTTACCTGACTTATATATAAAACATGGCTTTAATTTAAGGATTTCTAAGTATATATACTTTTCTACCACCAAGTTAATGAAGGAAAAGAACTGACCCCAAAATATATATCTTTACAGCAGTTGACTTGTACATAAACCTTAAAAATAAGTTTGAGCTTGCAGATAAAGGGAAAACTGAATGCAGGGTAGTTTTATAAGGAAACTATACACTGCAAGATGGCTATTCAGAAATTGTAAACATTAAGCTTGATTCGGACCCCTAAATTTCTGTGTAGGGCAAATGCAAATGTCAGATCATCACCAGGAGTTTTCCTCGTGGGCTTTTGTGCTGCTGCCACTGCCCACAGTACTCTTTTCACACGGACTCCCTGAATTTGGTGCCTGCTCTACGGAAAGCAAGGCTAGTAATGAAAGCTCTGAGAGGGAGACTATGAGTAGCATGAACATCAAAACCCAACCAGATTCAAAGTTACAGCTGTCCACTCTCAACCTATTAGGCCTGTGGGCCTAGAGCTCCCACATAGGGATCTCCTATCAGAAAGCTGGGAGGAATTTCAGCCATAACATTAAAATTCCTAAGATTTGAGGAGTTTTATAATCTTGGGTAATATTTCCATTGAAAAAATCTGGTAGGGAGGCTCCCCAAGGCCTCCTGCAGAGGAGGCAGCCTTGGGGCCACAAGCCTATAATTTGGACTTATCAATAAACTGCCGGAACTTTCCTCATAGGAGCACAATTAAGCATCTTTTAAAAACCAGAAAAATATTTGCATCCATAGAACTAAACTAAATTTTTCTTCCAATTTTTAACAAAAAAGCTCCTGGGATGATGGTTTCATAATCCAGAGCAATGTTTTAGAGCAGAATTATAAGCCCCTGAAAAATAGGAGTTTATAATGAAAACTTAAAGCCACACCAATCATCATAACAAAGACTGTATAGTACATGTGTAACATTTCTTTTGATGATAATGTATGTTTCTAGTAGATGTACCATAACATACAATTTGTGTTAGACTTTTAAAATCCCTTTTACACACTGTAATTTTGAATTCACTCACTTTCAATACTTAAACCATTTTTAAAACATAATAGCCATTCTGGCATTGAAAACCTTCATTCCATCATAGAAAGGACAGTAAGAAGTGAAGGTCAATCTTCAAATCTTGATTCTCTTCAAAGTTGCTGGCAGATACGAGCTAGTGAATGACAGTAGTGGTTCTCCACAAAGATCTCAACCAGGTCTCAAAAAGACAGGCAAAGGCTTACATCACTGGCCATCAAGATCAGTGGCAAAGAAACAGTCCTGCCAGCAGGATCAGCACACATGGCAGGGGAGAATTTGGGAAGATGAAAGGAAAGGCCAGAGTTGACACCTAGGCGAGTCAGTCTGTATACTCAGCCACTACTGAAAGAAGGACGGTGATGTCATCAGGCTTTCCACCTCTCGCATTCAATCCGTTGTCACATGCAAACTGTGCAAAAGGTGACATATAATTTGGGTCATAGGCCAGCTCATGGGCTTGCTCAGCAAAGCTTCTTGCCGTCTACTGTATACTTTCATAATTTGAATTCTTTAATTTTTTTTTTTTTTAGCTCCTGAAGAATCATATAATCAGGCATGTTGTCAAAAAGTCCATCTGTTGCCGTCAGAATAATGTCTCCTAACTGGACATCAAAAGATGTGCTATCAGCAGCATCCGGGCTGTCACTCAGGACGACTCCTTCGGCTTCAGGTGGTGCAATTGAGAGCTGGAATGGAGTGTTGAAGTAATGCTGCTGCTCATCTGATCGGTGCACAACCTCACCACCCCTGACAACCAGAAAGCCTGAATCACCCAGGTTTGCTGTGTGTAAGCGGTGACTAGTTCTGTCCAGCACCACGATGCAGGCAGTACTGCTACCAAGCAAAGGTACTTTATTTTGCAGCAACTCACAGTAGCTTGTGGTGAGGATTCCGATGGGATTACTTGGGACGAACCGTCCGTATTAAGTCCCTGAGAACTGGGATGGATCAACTCCATAGTGTCTCCACCCTCCTTCACCATCTGCAACCCCGAGCGCGTCTGCCGAGCGGTGCCGGGCCACGAAGCACGCGTCGTCCCGGTAGTACGCGCCCTTCTTGAGAAGGCCCTTGCGGAAGTCTTTGCTGAAGCCGCAGCCGGCCGTCACCGGCTCGTAGTCACCGCCACCGCCGCCACCGGCCCTGGGGTCGGTCTGCGAGAGGCCGCCGAGCACGGCGCGGGCCACCAGCCGCCCATACGAGAGGACCGAGAACATCGCCGCCGCTGCCCGCCCCCCCGAGGAGGCGGGGGGCCCGGGGAGCAGGAGGACGCGGAGGCCGGGAGCCGGCTCGCTCCTCAGCCGCAGCAGCGCCGCCGCCGGGGCGCTCCTCCGGGCGGCGCAGAGTCGCCGCCGCCGCCCTTGCCCGACGCGCGGGGCCTCGCACACGCTCCACCGCGCGCACCGGAGCCAGAGCGAGGTCAGAGCCCGCGGCTCCTCCACCTCAGCCCAGGTGGGGTCGCGGCTGCAGCCACCGCTGCCGCCGCCATCTTCGGCTCCACTAGCGTGTTCCGGGACTTCCTTTCTTTTTTTAATTCAAATGATACTTATACAAATATTCTCCCATGGAAGGTGATTGTTTCTGCCCATAATCTGGATCATTTACACATTTCAAAACAAATAAATGGAATCTTAGCTTTAAGAAAAGTCTTGGGTTTAAATCCAAACACTGATGACCACCTAATGGTAGCGACATAAGCCACAGAAACTCTCTGAGTTGTGTTTATTCTTCCACAGAATAATGATACTGCCTATTATAAAGCTCTATGAGGGCAGGAAACTTGGGCCATTTTGTTCACTACCATATGACTGGTGTCAAGAATTGTGCCTGATGTATGGTAGGCACTAAATCAATAATGTTGAATGTATAGAACAAACAGCAACCATAATAATATGACCACCTTTGTATGATTTATTATACTAGGCTAGTTGATCAGCAATAGTATTTAACTCTCCATTATTCAGAAAAATTTTTTTACCCGGAAGAGAGTGAAGTAAATTGTGCTTCCGCCACTGGAGAATTTGGAGGGAATGACTTCCAGGGAACCAAGACCCTGGGATCACATAGCCCACATGAAAATCTATCCCCAGGAAGTAAGTACTGTTCACATCATCTTTTCCAGTTGTCAAATAACCGGGTGCCACTCCTCAGGGAATGATCCCCAAGCCCATTCTAGTAAAGCGGTCAGGACACAGGGCTTGAAGCAATGTCCAAATCACCCAACGTGTGGCCAAAACCATAACTGAAATGTCTTCCCAATTTCAGGGTAGAATTACTTATAAAGATGGAAATAAGAGAGCACAGAGACATCCTCAGGAGAAACAAACAAACAAAAAAGAATGAAGCCATGAGGTGGGTCTCGCTGGGTCTAGGAGTTTATAGGTAGAAACATGGTGCCCCTTGAATGAGTTTTGTCCAGCATCTTACCGCTTCTTGAAACTTCCGTCAGTTCTCTAGCTCATACAGAGAGTAGTGGTTCAGAATGTGCAGTGGACTCAGGAATCAACAGAAATCATGGCCCCAACCCCTCACCAAAAAACAAGGCAGCAGGTACCAGCACCTTGAAAAGTCTAAAATGCCTTCCTGAAATGCAGCAGGATGACAGCTTGGAATCAGCTTTTGATGGTGCATATTCTTCTATACATGTTGTTTTGTGGGCATTATATTTGTAAAACATTGGAATAAGGATCAATGAAAAGATATGATGAGTAGACCAAATCAATAGACCAAGAACCCCGGTTCTGTCACCGGCCTGAACCCCTGAACTAGGAAATTTCTAGTAGAAAGTTCTGCCTAAATATCAATGTTGCCTGTTAGAACAGAAATGCATTTGAGGAAGACTCCTCACCCAGATGAATCAGAAAGTGCCAGAATGACCAATAGTTCCCTCAGCCTCATTATAATGTTAAAAATCCGCTCCTGAATAGTCATCCCTGACCCTAACAAAAGGGGCCTGCTTTCCCTTGTTTGGGGCTTTGGAAATGATTCCCAGGATCTCCCTGTTAAAAGGCAACCTGGTGAGGCATGAAGACTCTGCCTGTAGCTCACTGGAGAGCAGATTCACCTTGACCCTTGTTCCCAGAACAAAGCCTGGGGAGCTGCACTGAGTGTTACAGGATGATGGTAGGTCTCCTGGCTCCCAGGAGAAGTTCTGCCTACAGGTGCCACATTGCCAAGCACTTCTCTTACTCCAAAACTTGGAGCATCTCTGGCTTGGTTGATTTTTAGGAGGTCTTTTTACTCTATATACCTGAGGGACACAGACTCTTTGCACAAGTGAGATAGAAGGGAAAAACAAAAACAAAAACAGAAGCCTCTGTCTTCTGAAAAACTACTATTTCTGGTGCCTGCCTTTATCCCCCGAAGATGAGAGAACCCAGTCACTGGGGCACCTTGCAAAGTAAAGTGCTTTCTGGGATGCCTGGATGGCTCAGTCCATTTTTTTATTATTATTATTATTTCTTTTTTATTTCTTTTCTTTTTTGTGTGATTCAGATTTTTTTTAATTTCTTTTCAGCATAATAGTATTCATTGTTTTTGCACCACACCAGGTGCTCCATGCAATACATGCCCTCCTTAATACCCACCACCTGGTTCCCCCAACCTCCCACCTCCCGCCCTTTCAAAACCCTCGGGTTGTTTTTCAGAGTCCATAGTCTTTCATGGTTCACCTCCCCTTCCAATTTCCCTCAACTCCCTTCTCCTCTCCATCTCCCCATGTCCTCCATGTTATTTGTTATGCTCCACAAAGAAGTGAAACCCTATGATAACTGACTCTCTCTGCTTGGCTTATTTCACTCAGCATAATCTCTTCCAGTCCTGTCCATGTTGCTACAAAAGTTGGGTATTCATCCTTTCTGATGGAGGCATAATACTCCACAGTGGCTCAGTCCATTAAGTGACTGCCTTCAACTCATGTCATGATCCCAGTGTCCTGGGATCAAATCCCACATGGAGGCTCCTTGCTCAACAGGGAGCCTGCTTCCCCCTCTGCCTCTACCTGCCACTTTGTCTGCCTGCACTCTCTCTCTCTTTCTCTCTCTCTGACAAGTAAATAAATAAAATCTTTTAAAAAAGAGAAGTAAAGTGCCTTCTATTTTTATAGAAATATTTGAAAGACATTTACCCTTCTAAGTTCCCTTCTGCTCTCTCCCCACATTCTCTTCCCTGCTCAGGATGTCCGCCCCCAGGTGCACATGTTCCAGAAACAGAAGTGAGGGGAGCCAACCCCCCTGTGCCCACAGTGCTGTAGGCCGGGCCCAGATTAAGCCTTCGTGCATGAAGAAACTGATCACCCAGCCATGTTCACATGAATCCTGATGAAAGCCAGGATTCCCTTCAAACCTGAAAAATGTTTTTCTAAGTTTTTTATTATTATTTTTTAAGTTCCTTTTATTGTTTCAGTAATCTCTACACCTAACATGGAGGGTTCAAATCCACACCCCGGGGTCAAGAGCTGCATGCTTTTCTGATTGAACCAGCCAGGCGTCCCTAGTGTTTCCTCTTATCAGGCACCTTGTTTTATCGCTGTGTGCGTGGCCCACTTTTGCAAGGAAAGACAATTCTTTCTTGATTACCATGTAGTAAATCTTTGTACTTCTTCTGTCAATGGGGCTTAACTCATACTAACCTTCCAAGGCAAATACTATTATTTCTATTTTAAATATGCAGAGGCTAAGACTTGGGGAGATTAAGGGAGTTGTCTGTGGATACTCCAGTGATAAAGAAGAGAACCAGGTCTGTCCAGTTCTGAAAACCCTCAGTCTTTCACTACACAGGCAGCACAGGCATTAATCTACTAAATGATCTAGAACAAACACAACTAGCCATTCTGACTGGTGTGAGGTGATATCTCATTGTGATTTTGATTTGTATTTCCCTGATGCCGAATGATGTGCAGCCACTCCGGAAAACAGCATGGAGGTTCCTCAAAATGTTGAAAATAGAACTGCCCTATGACCCAGCAATTGCACTATTGGGTATTTACCCTAAAGATACAAACGTAGTGATCCAAAGGGGCACGTGTACTCGAATGTTTATAGCAGCAATGTCCACAATAGCCAAACTATGGAAAGAACCTAGATGTCCATCAACAGATGAATGGATCAAGAAGATGTGGTATATATACACAATGGAATACTATGCAGCCATCAAAAGCAATGAAATCTTGCCATTTGCGACAACATGGATGGAACTAGAGCGTATCATGCTTAGCGAAATAAGTCAAGTAGAGAAAGACAACTATCATATGATCTCCCTGATATGAGGAAGTGGTGATGCAACATGGGGGCTTAAGTGGGTAGGAGAAGAATAAATGAAACAAGATGGGATTGGGAGGGAGACAAACCATAAGTGACTCTTAATCTCACAAAAGAAACTGAGGTTTGCTGGGGGGAGGGGGGTTGGGAGATGGGGTGGGATTATGGACATTGGGGAGGGTATGTGCTTTGGTGAGTGCTGTGAAGTGTGTAAACCTGGTGATTCACAGACCTGTACCCCTGGGGATAAAATATATGTTTATAAAAAATAAAAAATTAAAAAAAATTTACTAGTGAGGGACACCTGGGTCACTCAGTCAGTTAAGCATCTGCCTTCAGCTCAGGTTATGATCAGTGTCCTGGGATAGAGCCCCACATTGGGCTCCCTGCTTGTGCTTTCTCTCTCTTTCTCTCTCTCTCTCATTCATTTTCTCTTTCACAAATAAATAAAAATCTTTTTTAAAAAAATTATTAGCAACTCCCCACTTTACCCAAAACTTTAATGTTTAATAGTAAATTGTTCATCCTTTCTTCTTTCCTTTTAATCCACCATATTATCTTCGACTAACTTTCTTCCAAATTTTCTGAGTAAATGTAAAAAGTAAAAGCTTTTGTCAGAGGTAAGACTTATTTTTTTAATAATTTATTTAATAACATAAAACAAAGGATTTGTAGTAACTTATTCTGGCAGCAAATTAAGTCTTGTTACCAGGCTCTCTCTTTTCTAATAATAAGAATATATTAATGTTCCTACACAATGGATTAAGTAAATTTGCATCAAAACAATGCTAAAATCTGGTTTTAAAGTGGTGGAGTAATAGAAAAAAATTCTCAATAGTCTGTATTTTTTTTTAATTTTTATTTTTTAAAACAGACACATAGACCAGTGGAACAAAGTAGAGAGCCCAGATATGGACCCTCAACTCTATAGTCAAATAATCTTTGACAAAGCAGGAAAAAAGATACAGTGGAAAAAAGACAGTCTCTTCAATAAATGGTGCTGAGAAAAATAGACAGCTATGTGTAGAAGAATGAAACTCGACCATTCTCTTACACCACACACAAGGATAAACTCGAAATGGACAAAAGACCTCAACATGAGGCAGGAATCCATCAGATTCCTAGAGGAGAGCATAGGGAGTAACCTCCTCAACATTGGCCACAGAAACTCTTTCCAGATATGTCTCCAAAGGCAAAGGAAACAAAAGTGAAAATGAATTTTTGGGACTTCATCAAGATCAAAAGATTCTCCACAGCAAAGGAAAGAGTCAAAAAAACAAAGAGGCACCCCATAGAATGGAAGAAGATATTTGCAAATGATACTACAGACAAAGCGCTGATATCAAGGATCCATAATGAACTCCTCAAACTCAACACACACAAAATAGATAATCGTGTCAAAAAATGGGCAGAAGACATGAAGAGACACTTCTCCAATGAAGACATACAAATGGCTATCAGATAAATGAAAAAATGTTCATCATCACTGGCCATCAGAGACATTCAAGTCAAAACCACATCAAGAGATCACCTTACACAGTTAGATTGGCCAAAATTAACAAGACAGTTAACAACATGTGTTGAAGAGGATGTGGAGAAAGGGGAACCCTCTTACACTGTTGGTGGGAATGCAAGTTGGTGCAGCCACTTTGGAAAACAGTGTGGATGTTCCTCAAAAAATTAAAACTAGAGCTACCCTATAACCCTGCAATTGCAGTATTGGGTATTTACCCCAAAGATGCAGATGTAGTGAACAGAAGGGCCATCTGTACCCCAATGTTCATAGCAGACTGTGACCATTGTCACAGTCACCAAACAGTAGAAAGAACAAAGATGCCCTTCAACAGACAAATGGATAAGGAAGATGTGGTCCATATATACAATGGAGTATTATGCCTCCATCAGAAATGATGAATACCCAACTTTTGTATCAACATCGACGGGACTGGAGGAGATTATGCTTAGTGAAATAAGTCAAGCAGAGAGAGTCAATTATCATATGGTTTCACTCCACAAATATGTGGAGCATAAGGAATAACACAGAGGACATGGGGAGATGGAGAGAGAAAGGAGTTTGGGGGAAATTGGAGGGGGAGATGAACCACGAGAGACTGTGGACTCTGAAAAACAATCTGAGGACTTTGGAGGGGTGGTGGGTATTACAAAGTGCACATATTGCATGGAGCACTGGGCGTGGTGCTTAAACAATGAATTCTGGAACACTTAAAAGAAATTTAAAGAAAGAAAAAAAGAAAGAATAAAAAGTCTGCATTTTCAAATGTAAAAATTTTAATCTAAGTAATAGTGGTTTATAAAAAATAATTCTGTAAGGCATAGAGGCTTGTTGCAAATAATGAATTTTCAGATTAATAATATATCTGAATATCTTCTAATATCTAAAGTAATAATATTCTACATTAAAAGCTTCCTTGGGTTAAAATATTTCCTGGACCTACCTGATGTGCTCTTAGAGATTTACAAGAGAAATCATAGGTTCTTGAGCTATCATTGAGGAAATGATAACAAAGAAAATGTTTGAGTTTTCTCTTTTTCCTGGATCTTTTGATTACTGAATTTGCCATAATAAGTTAGCAGCATTGTTGGGTATATGTTTGTACATGCTAATGTTATTGAGACAGGCTTAGTTTCAATTGTGGTAACTTTTTTCTCTGATGAATAAAAAGGAGGAAATTTTAAATAAATAAATAAATAAATAAAGTGATAGAGTAAGATGATTCTGCCTCTTCTCCCACAAATGCATTCCATATAAGAGAGAATAGGACATAGAAGATATATACTAGATGAAATAAGTCAGATAGATAAAAACAAATAGCAGACAAATAGGAAGACAAATATGAGTTCACTATATGTGGGATCCCAAAAAAATTAACAAATGAATGAAAGCAGAATCAATCCTATAAATACAGAGAACAAACCGATGGTTGCCACATGGAAGGGGGTAGGAGGATGAGCAAAATGGGTGAAGGTTTCCAGTTATGGAATGAATACATCATGAGAATGAAAAGTAAAGCATCAGTAATATAATCAATGATATTGTAATAGCGTCATATGGTGACAAGTGGTAGCTACACTTGCAATAAGCATAATACAGTGTAAGCATAACATAACATTATATGTTGAATCTCTATGTTGTGCATTTGACACTAATGTACTGTTGTGTCTCAACTATACTACAATTTTTAGAAAGGGAATAAGAAGCAGAAATATATATCTATCTTCAAAAAAATAGAACCATCTCAACTGAAGCACAAAACATGAGGATTAGCTACCACACATGGTGAAAATCAAACAAGAGAATGAAAAGAACATTCACCATCTGTAACCCAATGTTCATAGCAGCCATGGCCATGGTCGCCAAACTGTGGAAAGAACCAAGATGCCCTTCAATGGACGAATGGATAAGGAAGATATGGTCCATATACACTATGGAGTATTATGCCTCCATCAGAAAGGATGAATACCCAACTTTTGTAGCAACATGGACGGGACTGGGAGAGATTATGCTGAGTGAAATAAGCCAAGCAGAGAGAGTCAATTATCATATGGTTTCACTTATTTGTGGAGCATAACAAATAGCATGAAGGACATGGGGAGTTAGAGAGGAGAAGGGAGTTGAGGGAAATTGGAAGGGGAGGTGAACCACGAGAGACTATGGACTCTGAAAAATAATCTGAGGGTTTTGAAGGGGCAGGGGGTGGGAGGTTGGGGAAACCAGGTGGTAGGTATTAGAGAGGGCATGGATTGTATGGAGCACTGGGTGTGGTGCAAAAATAATGAATACTGTTATGCTGAAAATAAATAAAAGAGAAAAAAAGACAAAAAAAAAGAAAGAAAGAAAGAAAAGAAAAGAACATTCACCTCAGAGACATAGAGTTAGAAAGCTATTGTTCCATTCTTAAAAGACGAAACCTGAACAAACTCCTTATCAGTGACTTTCTTGACTGCATCAGAAATGGTATTTTCATGGCAAGCAAACAACTCAAAAACTGGAAAAGACAAATGCCTGAAGTAGAAACAGGACTCACTTAATCTTCTCTGAGACATATAATGCAGAGCTCCATATAATCCAGAGGAAAGACCTCAAAATCGTAAGTCTCAGATGTTAGTAGGTACACACTGGAAACGAAGGAACAAAGTGGGGAAAGTAAAAGATACTCTACCCATGTGGAAGGACAAAGAATATTTGTGAAGACTGGGACTACTGCCAAGGACTGAGGACTAAAACAGCAAGAGATGCAAAAAGACCACCTCTCCAGGAAGTATAACACAGGAAGGACCCACAGTCAAGCACAGAGACAAAAACAAGGTCATTCAAGGCATTTTTCTTGGTGTGAATAAGAACAACAACCATCAATTTCAAGTTGAAGTGAGAAGACACTGAATGGTAACTCAAGGCCATACAAATAGCTCTGGTAATGGTAAATATGTAGGCCAATATAAAAGTTAGCAGTATTGTATTTTTAGTTTACAATTTCAGTTTATAATTGTTCATTTTAATTCCTACATATTTAAAAGACAAATGCATAAAACAATGATTATAAATATATCTAAATCAGTGTACAATGTATAAAAATGTAATTTTAGACAACAACAACATAAAGGAGAAGACAGCAATACAGGATCAGAGATTTTTTAATCTGTTGAAACTAAACTGGCATCAATTCAAATTAGAGCATTTCATGTCTATAGTGTTAATTGTAATTCCAGTGGTAACCACTAAAAATTACCTAAAAATGTATAGAAGTTGAAATGAGAAGGAAATCAATATGATACACTACAAAAAGAAAAATCAATTAAATCCCCCAAAAACAGCCATCATAGAAAATGAGGTATAGAAAAGGAAAAAGACATAGAGAAAGTAAATAACAAAATGACAGGAGTTAAGTCCTTTATTAATATAAATATAAATAGATTAAATTCACTAATCAAATTTAAGGATTGGCTCAGTGTATTTTTTAATTATTAAATATGCACTTCTTACAATAGATTCAGTTGATATTAAAAGATACAAATATATTGAAAGTGAAAGTATGGAAAATATACTTCATGCAAATAGTCACCATAAGCAGGAATTAATGAAATACAGGATGGAAAACAGAAAGGACTAATGAAACCAGAACTTGACTTTTGAAAGGATCAACAAAATTGACAAACCTTTTAGCTAGACTAAGAAAAAGAGATAAACTTCAAGTAACTGAAATAGGAAATTAAAATGGGGTCATTACATCTGAACTTACAAAAATAAAATATGATTATAAGAGAATAATGTGAACAACTGTACACTAACACACTGGATAACTTAGATGAAATAGAAAAATTGCTAGAAACACACACTACCAAGACAGACTAAAGAAGAAATAGAAAATCAGAATAAATATGTAACAAGCAGAGATTGATCAGTAATCAAGTGCTGATCCATTCTGCAATGTCAATGAACACTGAAATCAAGCTAAGTGAAAGAAATGAGTCACAAAAGTTACATTTTGTGTACTTCCATTTATGCGAAATATCCAGAATAAGTAAAGACAGACACAGAAAACATAATTATGGTCTTTAAGCGCTGAGGAGCAGGGAGATAGATAGGAGAATGCTTAATAGGTATAAGATTGCTTTTTTGAGTGATAGAAATATTTTTGAACTAGACAGAGATATTAATTGTACAACACTGTGAATGGACTATATTCCTCTGAATTTTTTGCTTTAAAATCACTTTACATTTTATGATTTAATTTTTATCCATTAAAAACACATAAGCAAAACTCATAAATCTCAAAGAAAAGGTGTAAGAACATAGTTTTAGGTAGAGATTTAAGTATTCCTCACTCAGGAATTGATAGAAAAAAAAGTCAGAAAATCAAATATGTTATGGGTGAACTGAACAGCACTTAGAACCAGCTTGAGCAATGGATGCTCACAGAACATTCCCTCTAAGAATAGAACACAAGTTATCTCAAATGCACATGAAAGACCATATTCTGGACTACAAATCATAACAAGTCTGAAGTAATAAAATTTAAATCACAAAAAGTACATTCTCAGCTGATAATATAATTAATGATAATAGAACAGTAGCTGATATATAGGAAGAAAGTTTCTGCCAACCCTCTTAGGGTCTCCAGGTAGGTCTAAAAATTAAACTATCAAGGACAGATTAAGAGAAGAGCATGCAAATTTATTTAATAAAAAGTTTTGCATGGCACAGAAGATTTCATAAGGAAATTAAGACCCAAAGAAGAGTTAGGGCTCAGTATCTTTGCTTAGATGAGAAAGCAACCCAAGTGAAAAAGATGTGAGATATGTATCTAGATGTATAGATATATATAAAATCAATATTACTCAGCCATAAAGAAGAATGGAATCTTGCCATTTGCAACAACATGGATAGATATAGAGGTATAATGCTAAGGGAAATAAGTCAGTTAGAGAAAGACAAAAATACATATGATTTCATTCATTCATTATTTAAGAAACAAAATAAATGAATAAAGAAAAAATGAAACAAACAAACAAAAAGACTCAAATACAGAAAAACAAACTGGTGGTTGTCAGAGAGGAAGTTCATGGGGAATGAGTAATATAAAGGGAATTAAGAGCACACTTATCCTTGGGCGCCTGGGTGGTTCAGTGGGCCTGCATCGGGCTCTCTGCTCAGCAGGGAGCCTGCTTCCCCCCTCTCTCTGCCTACTTGTGATCTCTGTCTGCCAAATAAATAAATAAATAATCTTTAAAAATAAAAAAGGCACACTTACCCTGATGGGCACTAAGAAATGTATAGAATTATTGAATCATATTGTACACCTGAAATGGATATAAACTACATGTTAATTATACTTCAATTTAAATAATAGACATAAAAATGAAAACAAATATAATAACAAAAGCAAAATTGCAAAATTTGCTTTCAGACAGAGACCCCAGAGAAAAATAATTCCTGTGATTCTCTGCAACTATTGACCAGAAAACCACGCATATGCCACGTTGGATCCCTTCTTCCTGACTGCCCCCCAGCTGCCCTGGCTCTGCCCTAAATCAGCTGGGCTCAAGGGCACAGTAGCCACAGTGAGCACCACTCATTGCTATCAGGCAGCACACATGCCGCCACACACCCTCAAGCACAGTCAAATCTGAAACCACGCAGTGATTAAATCTGGAGGGGCAGGCAATCATCCTCTGAGATGACTCACAAGCATCGGACAAGCAGATCAACCAGTGACAGTATGTCCGATAACAGCTGTCCTCCTGTGATTTCAGAAATATTTTTAAATACCAACGTAATAAAAATAATAAGAAAAAATTAAAAATTAACTCTCAGAACTATTGTCAAATGACCGATGGGATCTTCTGTGACAGAACCCCAGGTCTGAGCCCGTGTTGTGTTGATGATATTTCTTGTCACCACTCTCCCCATTGAAGAACAGTGGCCATCGACACCCAACAAATACACTCGTTGTACAGCCTGAAGAAGACACACCAGACAAAAGAAAAGGCTGTCCTAAGACTGTCTTTGTCAGCCCCTAATCGGTGCATTTTCATTCGCTCCGGTGACAGGACAGATGACTTTATAGAACCAGATAACATGGGTAATGATCACTCACTGTCATATTTTACCAAAACTAAGGTTGTGCCTGATGCACAAAATAGACACAGCCAACTACCTTTAGCACACAATGTCTCGTCTGGTGACACGAGGTAACTCCTGCTCAGTGCTGCTGTTAGAGCATGGCTCCCATGAGGATGTTGAGGATGGCTACTCCAAACTTCAGGTCCTCTGGAATCATGCCATGTCTCCACTCCTGGTGTCTTCCAGCTCCAAATACAAAACAGGTTGGCTGGTCCCCCCAGGAACCAGTCCCTAAACTTCCATGGAGCTTTAGACTCTATTGGATTCTCTAAAAGCGACAGGTCCAGTACCATCCTCTGTCAGCCTTCTAGGTGGAAGCCATTCTTTGGAACATAAACATTATGAAAAGAGAGGTCTCTGTGGAGTAGATGTCACACATCGCAGGACACTTTGTCGACATTCGGGGCAGACATGAAAGGCTCAGGAGCAGGCAGCTATTGCGCTCACTGGATTTTCACTCAGAACAAGTTAGTTGAGAGTGTAAGATAGCAACGAGGAGCGAGGAAAACTTAGATATATAAAATTTGTTTCTTCACATAAAGAAACAGATTCCATGAGTGGCCCCTTGGAAAAGAGATTCCAGGAAGATCAGGTCACTTGGTCATCTAACTGGTTACAGTCTGACATATAGGCAAAAAACACACTTTGGTTGTGTTGAAGAGTTTACTCCAGTGACTTGGGGATGGCTTGTTCAGACAGTAACAGTGCGCACAACCATCTGTGTGATGTTCAGAGCCCAATGCACGTGAGGGCACATGGCATAGCCTCACACCTCTACTGTTGGCCAGGCACAGTGTCAGTTTCTCTGACTCATCTGCTCTGTGCCATGGGCTGCCGTCCACTGTGAAATGGGAGCATGCCGACATCCTCCCTCTCTGGGATTTCAGAACAACTGAAAAACAAATCAACAGAAGAATGTTCAAGTATAATTGGATTCTTTTCAAATGCTGGAAGATATTTTAAATGATCTCTCCCTGTAACTTTAAACATGGACATGATGGTCACAGAGCAGGGACTCTGGGATCAGGCAGGACTTTATGGTCAGGACATACGTACAAACTGGGTGTGTGGGTAAAATGACGTTAGGAGGCTGATGAGGTGGCCTTGGTCTTTACCTAGAGATTAGAGAACACCAGTTAGTGTCTAGAATAAAACAACTCTAAGTAAATATTTGTAAGTCTTACTGTGGAGAATATTCTCTTAATTACAGTGCCTTCTAGCTAGCTATCTCTGGTCTGAAATGGGCTAATTAAAACAAAATTTTTTTTAAAAAACCTGCAAAATAAGGCAAAATCTATAAAAATAAGGTTCTCAAGTTTGCTTTTACAAGGTAAGGAGAACCCCAAGAATTATGCCCCATTTTGCAGAATCATTGAAACTTTCCAAAAAGGAGCTACACAGACGTAGATGGCATCCCAGTTTCATAGTGGCCACACCTCCCAAGTAGAATTTCCACCTTGTCGGTGGCCGAACACAACTTTGCTGGGGAGCAACATATTTTCTGTGATTTTTCGAAATCCTCCCACCTCCTTCTTCCCTTCCCACAACAGTCTCCAGGATAACCCCTGCTCAATCTCCCTAGATCTCTCCACTGCTGATTGCCTTCTTCATTCACTGCATCCTCTCAAAACCCTGCACACACCCCAGGCAAAATTCAGCCCCCAGAAAATGTAGAGAAAGCTCTGTTCATTACACACATGCCTGCTTCCTAGAGCAGCTGACCTCATGTCTGTAAAGTGGGAATTGATTAAATAAATATGATATACCCAGACCACAGAATATCTTGTATGCATCGGTAAAATAGCTGAATTATGTTAATCCATAAAACAGGCATGTGGTGTTAAGTACCGAAAGTAGGCTGCAAGTAGTCCGATACAGTGTGTACATATGTGTTTGGAAAGCAAGGTAAATGTGACATACAGTTCATCGCCATGGGGGGGTGTTGAAAATGAACGTGCATTTACTGATTATGTATTATCTATCATTTATTATTATTTCTTTTTTATTAATTATTTTTATTAACATATAATGCATTATTTGCCCTAGCGGTACAGCTCTGTGAATCGTCAGGCTTTCACATTATTTCTGTTTGAGTTTTGTACAAGTGTATTTTCTAGTCACAAATAGTAGAAAATGAACAAATTTATTTTATAAGAAAGATAACGTGCTGTAATTTGGTAATACAAAGAAGGGATATATCAAAACTAAAAATTAGATTATGAGATTATTTTCTCCAAAAATGAATTCTTCTTTTTTGGACAATTTAGTCATCATAATTTATCTTCTAAATGGTGCTTTATGTGCCTGCCTGTTTATGTGGGCCCAGATATAAACTCCTCGCTTGGGATCCTGGAACAAAAATAATAACACAACAACACAAAATCAGAATATTAGAAGATACTCAGTAAGCTATTACCTGTCAGTGAACATACCCCACCTACAAGAAAAACCCACTTAAGCGTAAGTTGTATAAAATTGCATTTGTATTGCTTTTATTTATTTTTTTTTTAATTTTTCATTTCTTTTCAGCGTAACAGTATTCATTGTTTTTGCGCCGCACCCAGTGCTCCATGCAATCCGTGCCCTCTCTAATAGATTCGCCTGCATTCCGGCTTGTTTGGAGGTCAGATCTCTCTTTCCAGCACGGGCCGCTCTCTTTCCTAGGCCAGGAGGCCCTTCAGCCTCCTCCAAGCAATGACCCTGTCTTCCAGAACTTAGTACCCCCACAGAAGGGCGGGTGAGAGGCTTCGCTCTGGGCTTCCGCGCCCCCTACATTGTTACACTGTTCAGTGATCTTTTTGCATCTTTTGAGGTTTGGGCTCCCTCTTCCGGACAACCTGTTTCACTTCGCCAGTTTGTTTCCCTAAAAGCAGAGCACGTAGATGATGTAGTGTTCTGGGCAAAATGAAATCAAAACATAATTTCTGACAGTTTGGGGTAATCTTATTTCTAACACCCGAGGTAAGTTGTTTGCTGAGTTCCCACAGGAGTCAAAGAAGGGTTTGTGGGCTTTAGCAACAAGAGCATCTGAAATTACAGGACACCTCTTCGGCCCAGACCTGAGAACCATCAGCTCCAGGCTCTGCGGCTAAGCATCCCGCTCTGAGTAGCACCGAGAGAGGGCAAAGGGGCCCTCAGGCAGCGTATCCAATGCAGCTGCTCCTGAGGGATGTGAGGTCTGGTGATGTAAACAGGCTGGTGAGATCCAAATTCAGAGCACTTGGGACTGTCTGGATGCCTTACACACATACCCAGTTATTCTACAACCACACAGGGGCTTCTCAGTAAGCCCAAACGAAGGCAGGCATCTTTTCTGAAATGCCAGGGTAAGGGGCTTTGGAGAGATGTTTGGGGGGTAGGGGCACCCTGGGTATTGCCGCTAGAGCTCTGGTCCCCAGACAGGAGGGCTTGATTCCCTTTCAGACTCAGCCGCCAAGGGGGTGCTAGGCCCTGGTGGATCTGCGCTTCACATGTAACCTAAGAGAACTGGTCAAGAGTAGTACCTTTGGCTGCCCTTGGCTCCTGCTGTCCACAGGCTGCTCAGGCAGATGACTGAAATAAAACACACTCCTCTGTCTTGGGCTGTACCAAACGTCTGTCCCTTTTTCACATGGTTCCCAGGGACTGGGTTCATCAGGAGGAACGAGCTGAAGCAACATAGGCAAACACAGGACATCTCCTGCATAATTAAAATTGTTCACCACCAAACTCTTAGATTAAAAGTTTGGCTTATCATATGATCTCCCTGATATGAGGAAGTGGTGGTGCAACATGGGGGCTTAAGGGGGTAGGAGAAGAATAAATGAAACAAGATGGGATTGAGAGGGAGACAAACCATAAGTGACTCTTAATCTCACAAAACAAAACTGAGGGTTGCTGGGGGAAGGGGGGGTTGAAAGAAGGGGGTGGGGTTATGGACATTGGGGAGGGTTTGTGCTTTGGTGAGTGCTGTGAAGTGTGTAAACCGGGCGATTCACAGACCTGTACCCCTGGGGATAAAAATATGTTTATAAAAAATTTAAAAATTAAAAATTTTTTTAAAAAGAGGTTAAAAAATAAAAAAAAAATAAAAGTTTGGCTTAAATATGATTTGAGAAAAGCAAGTCTTGTTAACAGGGTAAGAAGGAGGCTGGTACTAAACTTCGGCTCTTCTGATTTTGGCAGATGTTGCAGACATCAGAAGTCCAGTGAGGATGTGGTAATGCCAACACGACACTGTCATTAACAGCCTCCTTATAAGCAGTCTTATTGTTCTTGTCAATGGGTGATGGCACTCCCGTGGGTGTCAAGTGAATCTCATTACAGTTCTGACTTGCATTTCCCTAATAACTAGTGATGCCCAGCAACTTTTCAACTTTTCATGTACCTGTTGGTGATTCATTGATACTTTTTGGGGAAAATGTCTATTCAGGTCCTTTGCCAATTTTTTAGTTTGATTACTTGGTATTTTTTTACTGTGCATTGTATGAGTTCTTTATATATTTTGGATATTAATCCCTTATCAGATATATAATATGCCCATTTTTCCCATTCCATAGGTTTTCTTTTCATTTTGTTGTCTGTTTTGATGCCAATATCATATTCTTTTGATTGATAAAGCTTTGTAATATAGCTTGAAATCAGAAAGTATAATGCCTCCCACTCTTTTCTCAGGATTGCTGTTTATTCAGGGTCAGTTCATGGTTCCATATATATTTTAAGATTTGGTTTTTTTGTTTGTTTGTTTTTTTACTTCTGTAAGAAATGCTATTGGAGTCTTGATAGTGATTATGTTGAATCCATAGATGGAATTTGGTAGTACTGACGTTTTAACAATATTAATCCCTCCACTCTATGAACACAGAATAACTTTCCCTTTATTTGTATCTTCTCTCTCTCTTTTTTTTTTTCACCAACATCTTATAGTTTGAAGGGTAGAGATATTTCACCTCCTTAACTAAACTTATTCCTGAGTATTTCATTGGTTTGGATGCTATTATAAAGGAGATCTTTTTAAAAATTTCTTTTTCAGATAATTTGTTGTTAGTGTATAGAAATGTTACTAATTTTTTATGTTCTGTATCCTACAACTTTACTGAATTTATTCATTAGATTTAGTAATATTTTGGTAGAGTCTTCAGGATTTTCTGTACATAAAATCATGTCATCTGCAAATAGAATTTTACTCTTCCTTTCCATAATTGGCTATATTTTCTTTTTCTTTTCTGATTGCTCTGGCTATGTCTTCTAGTACTATGTTTAATAGGAGTGCTGTGCATGGGCACCCTTGTCTTGTTCCTAATCTTAGAAGAAAAGCCTTAAAATTTTGGTGTCAGGTGTACTCTTAACTATGGGCTTGTCAAATATGGCCTTCATTATGTCAAGGTATATGCCCTCTATACCCAAATTATTCAGAGTTTTTATCATGAATGACTGTTTAATTTTGTCAAATAAATATTTTTTGTGTTGGAAATATCTTGTGATTTTTTTCCTTTCTTTCTATTCATGTGGTATAGGATATTGATCGATTTGTGTGTGTTGAATCATCCTTGCATTCCAGGTTTAAATCCCACTTGGTCATGGTGAATGATCCTTTCACATGCTGCTGAATTTGGTTTGCTAGTATTTCAGGCAGGACTTTTGTATCTGTATTCATGAGGGATGTTGATGTATGGTTTGTTTTCTGGTGATATCCTTTTCTGGCTTTGTTATCAAAGTAATTCTTGTTTCAGAAAATGAGTGTGAGAGTTTTCCCTACCCTTAATTATTTTTTTGAGAATATGAGAAAGATTAATATTAAATCTTGTTTAAATATTTGGTAAAATTCACCAGTGAGGCCATTTGGTCCTGAGTTTTTCTTTATGGAGAGATTATTGATTACCAATTCAATCTCCTTTCTAGCAATTGTTCAGTCAGATTTTCTATTGCTTCCTGATTCATCTTGGTAGGTTGTATGTTTCTACGAATTTTTCTATTCCTAGATTTTCCACTGTGTTGATGTACAGTTCTTCCTAGCAGACTCTTATAGACCCTTTGTATTTCTGTGATATCTATTGCATGTCAGTTTCTCATTTACAATTTTATTGATTTGATTCCTCTTTTTTTCCCCTAGGTTATTTTAGATAAAGGTTTATCAATTTTGGTAATCTTTTCAAAGAACTAACTCTCTTGGTTCTCTGATTCATTGGTCATTCAGAAAACTCTTCCATTTCCATGCATTTGTGAATTTTAGTTTTCCTCTTGTAATGGACTTCTAGTGTAATGCCACTGTGGTCACAAAGGTTAATTGCTAGATCTTAATTTTCTTGGATGTGTTAAAACTTGTTTCATGGCCGAACCTAAGGTCTATCCTAGGAAATGTTTCATGTGTACTTGAGAAGAGTGTGTATTGTACTGTTCTCAGAGTATTTTGTACATCTGTTGGGTCTGTTTATTCTACAGTGTTGTTCAAATCTGCTGTTTCTGTTATGGTTTGCTTTATATATTTAGATGCTCCAATTTGGGGTACATAAATATTTACAATTGTCACATCTTCTTGATGTGTTGATCCTTTTATCATTATATAGTAGCCTTCTGTACCTCTTTATTATTTTATTTTAAAGTCTATTTTGTCTTATATAAGTAGAGCTACCTATACTTTCTTTTTTTCTTTTCTTTTTTTTTTTTTTTTTTGGTTGTTGCCATTTGCTAGAAATACATTTTTTCCATCCCTTCACTCTCAGTCTGTGTGTGTTTTTATTTTTTCTTTTTTTAGAGAGAGAGAGAGAGAGCATAAGTAGGCAGAAAGCAGGCTCCCTGCTGAGCAGAGAGCCCGATGTCGCGCTCGATCCCAGGACCCTGAGACCATGACCTGAGCTGAAGGCAGAGTTTTAACCCACTGAGCCACCCAGGGACCCCCTGTGTGTGCCTTTAAAACTAAAATGAGTCTCTTTTAGGTGGCATGTCGTTAGATCTTTCTTTTAAACGTCAGTTGTTCTATGTATTTGAATGGAGAATTATTTGTTTATATTTAAGATAATTAATAGGTAAGGACTTATTATTGCTATTTTATTAATTTATTTTCTGGTTGTTTTGTAGATCCATTGTTCTTTGTTTCTTAACCTACTATCTTTTTGTGTTCTGTTTTGTTTTGTTTTGTTTTGATGTCTTTAGGTATCACTGCACTTGACATCTTTATCATGGTGTGTTTGTGTGTGTGTGTGTGTGTGTGTGTGTGTATAATTACTACAGATTTTTCTTTTTGTGCTTACCCTGAGTCTTACATAAGGTATCCTGAAATTATGCACCCTATTTTAAACTAATAACAACTTGTCATTCTGGGAAGCATTTATTTTCATGTCCTTTGTTCTCTTCAAAATGTTGCAAGTTAAGGAGTGAATATCAAATATATTGATTACATCAGAATACTTGTTCTTGGAGTAGGGAAGCCAGAGAAGTAGTACTCACTCAAAAGCCTGTCAGTTACAACTTACTTCTCTTGAGGACGGCACAGCATTACCCCTTCACATATATTAGCTCATTAGGCCCATCCAACCAGATGATATTGCCATTCTTTTATGAGAAGAAATATTTAAGCTTACACATATGAAAAATGATTTATTATTCAGGATTTATCAGACTGAAATGTCACTGAAATATGGGTCATCTACTCCTAATTCAGTGGATAAACGGTGTCTGGAATAGTGTGTTATGACACTCTGAAAACATTTGTTAAATATATTAAAATTAATAAAATGGACAATTGCTGCTTAACATTAAAAACTAAATAAAGTTTCAATAAAATAAAATAAAATAATAAACTAATAATGGCTAAATTTTAATAGAATCCCTAAGCTTTACACTTCTACTTCTCTTTCCCCTCAAATTTTAGATTATTGATGCTACAATTTATGTATCTCTTATGTTGTATAGCTAATAACAGATTATTGTTGTTATGGCTTTTTTGTGCTATTTTTTTCTAAGTTTTAAACTGGAGTTGTAAGTGAATTATACAACATCATTTTCATGTTGTAGATTTTAACTTTGACTACATGTTTACCATTACCAAGGAGTTCTACACTATCTCTTGGTGTTTTTATGAAGTTAATTAACATCATTTTCTTCCACTCAAAGAACTCCTTTAACATTTCTTGTAAGACAGGTCTCACAGTGTTGAATTCCCTCACTTTGGTTTGTTTGAGAACGTTTTTATCCCTTTTCATTTCTGAAGGACAACTTCACTGAGTGTAGAGTTCTTGACTGACAGGTTTTTTGTTTCTACATTTTGAATATGTCATCCCTTTCTCTCCTAGTGTGAAAAGTTTCTGTTGGAAACATCTATCTATCATATCATGGGGATTTCCTTAAATGTAATTTCTCTCCTTTTTCCTTTTCCTTCAAAATTCCTTATATTTGGCTTTTGAAAATCTAGTTCTAATGTGTTTCTGGGTAGCCATATTCAGGTTCAGCCTATTTGGGCCTCATGGATTTTGATGTCTGTTTCTCTCCCCAGACTTGGGAAGTTCAATTGCTTTAAATATATTTTCTATCCCATTATCCTTCTCTTATCTTTCTAGAGTTTCCATAATGCAGATATTGTTGGGGTTTTGTTTTGTTTTGTTTGTTTTTATCGTGTCTTATAAATCCCATAGGCTTTCTTCACTCTTTTTCATTCTTTTCATTCTTTTTCCCTGTCTGGATACTTTCAAATGTCTTCTCTTCCAGGACATGGTTTCAGTCTGCTTTTGAAGCTCTCTGTTGAATTCTTCAGCTCAGTTATTGTATTTTTTTTCAACTTTAGAATTTCTGGGATTTTTTAATGGTTTCTATTTCTTTGTTGAACTTTTTGTTTTGTTCATGTATTATTTCCTTCATTTCATTTAGTTGTCTCTGTGTTCTTGTAGTTCACTAAACTTACTCTGAACTTTTTGTCTGACAGACCATAGATCTCTATTTCTGTGGGGTCAGTTATTAGAGCTTTATTAGTTCCATCTGGTGGTGTCCTGTTTCCCTGTTTTTTTGTGATCCTTGATTCCTTATGTTGGCATCTGGGCATTTGAGAAAGTGGGCTCCTCTTCCAGAATTTACAGGTTTGCTTCTGCAGAGATAGTCCTTTACTTTTGCAGCTCAGTTTGGGTGTTTGGACATGTCTGCTGGTAATATTCTTGAACAGGTGGGGCCTGCTATTAAGGTCTATTTTGGGGCAAGCTCAGTTTGGGTGTGATTGTGCCATTGACTTATAATAGCTGGATTGGACTGCTGGCTTGCTTGGCTGCCCACCTACGGCTATAGGATGGCCTCCAAAGTTGTCTGCATTTGTAGATCAGGACTGGGTACTGTATTTAGCAATAGGTAGAGCTATAACTTAACTTCCTGGGTCTGGCAAGGTAGCAGGATAAAACAGGACCTACACTACTTGTTGTTTAGGGACCTGAATAAGGCAGGAGTGTGCCCTGAGTTCCCTGGTCAGATGAGGCCACGAGTTTTGCTTTCCTGAAAGAGAAAGCCACAGGCTGTGCTCTCTGTTAAGTGTCACTGTAAGCAGGGCTGATGGCTGGGCTATACAGCTTCTCATATATACTCTGGTTAGGTTCCCTAGGCAGGCAAGCTGAAGGCTATATTCAGCAATGAGTTGGTCTACAGATTAGTTTTTCTGCACATGTGCAGCAAGAGAAGCAACTCCAAGGCTGCTAAGGTTCTTTGCTTGTGGTCTTAGCTCAAGCTGAACTTTGCCCCACTTTCCCTGGTCAAAAAGGGCCATAGAGTTTGCTCTGAGGGTGATCAACTCTGCCCTTCCACCTCTTGGCTCCAGACTGGCTGAGTTACACAGCTTTCAGGTATTTCAACAGCTTTCAGCTCTCATATTTACCAGGGACTGGGAGCCATGCCCCAGACCAGATGGCTCTATGACTCAGGTCCCCTACCTGGGCATGGGCAGACTAGGTTCCAGACCAGCAAACTGCTCATTCAAGGACCTGAATCAGGCAGACCTGCACCCCTGGTCATACTGCACTACTGACTGGTTCTGCAGGGGAGCAAAGCTACTGATTGGAACTACTATTTAGGCTCTGCAGGTAGGAACTCAGTCTGCCAATACCTGAGTGCAAGTTGTTGGAAGCCCCTCTCCCTTCTCTGTCACAGAGTCCCAGTTTTGACCTGAAGATTCCCCTGCTATTCCTGTGATACCAGACCAGAAAAGAGGCCCTCACAAAGTGCCTGCAACACTGGAGGGGCCAGATTCCACCCCTGGGCTCTCTTTTCCCACTGGAGATGTAGGCTCAGAAGAAATCCCTGTGCTTGGTGCCATGCTAGCCTGGGGGAGGGGCAATACAATCAGTATGTATCTCTTTCCCTTACCCCTCTAAAAGTCTGTCTTGTTCTCTGTGGTTCAGGGGATGCTTCAGCCTCACTCCTATGTTCTAAAATTCTGTCAGTGGCATCTCGTTCATGAATAGTTGTGAGTCATTCTTTTGAGAGGAAGTGAAGTCAGAAATTACCTATGTCACCATCCTGGTGACATCACTCTTCTGCATGAATTCTTTTTCTTTCTATTTATTTATTTATTTATTTATTTAAGACAGAGATAGAGGGAGATAGAAGAGGACCAGAGGGAGAGAGAACCTTAAGCAGACTGCACTCTGAGCATGGAACCCAACATGGGGGTCAATCTCATGACCCTCAGATTACAACTGAAGCAGAAACCAAGAGTCAGATCCTTAACCACCTGAGCCACTCAGGTACCCCTGATTATGAATTCTTAATGGAAATTGGTTTTCTTCCTATTTAACACCAACTTGAAGATATATATGTTCCATTCTGTCTCCTTCTGTGCAGTAAATTTAATTATTGTTCACATTTGTTTCCTTTTTTATATGGAGGTAGCATTTTAGACTCCCCACATCTACTGTGTCCTAGATTTTATATTTTTGTATTTCCTGTATCAAGGAATCTTCAGTAACTACTGTGCTTGCATTGGTTCAACAGAGCCATTGGGAAGAAGTCCATGTTTACTAGTTGCATATATCTCAGAGATCTCACCTTCTCTCATCTTAGGTCTCTGCACTTCCACAACCTGAGGAATATAATCTTTTAAATGTCACATTTTTTATAAATATTTATTTATTTATTTATTTATTTGAGAGAGAGAGCATGAGCAGGGAGAGGGACAGAGGGTAGAGGGAGATGGAGAGAGACTCTCCAGCAGACTCCCCACTGTGCTAGGAGCCTGACTTGGGGCTCAATCCCATGACTGAAATCATGACCCAATCAAAACCAAAAGTCACTCAACCGAATGAGCCATGCAGGCACCCCTAATATGTTAGAATTTTTTCAGTAATAGAGTTATTTTTATGTTAATAAGATTATTCAGACTATGAGTCTGGCTTTAACATATTTATTTAGACATATTAAAGATTTTTTTTCTATATGGTATTCCTATTATCTACAGTTTCAATAATGTAATATCTGTTCTGATTCTATTCTTATTTTCATCTTGTAATTTTCACCACAAAGTTTTGTTTTGTGGTATGTTTTGTAGAAACTGACTGTTAAAACAGATTCCTTATTATTTTATCTATGAAAATTCTTTCAGTTTTGCTTTTAAATTAAATTATTGTGCAAAGAAGCTTCATTCATTTTTGCCAATCTGGTGAGAAGATTTGGGGTTTGTTGTTTGGAACCATGCATGTTGTGTGAATTATACTGATATATACATGTAATTGTAGGTTTGTGGTTTGGAATGCTGTTGAGAAAAATTGGGCTGGAATATCTATGTTTGTACTATGTAGGATAAAATAGTTTTCCATTTCTTAACTTCTAAAGCTATTTTCTTTAAGAAAGGTATTGAATTTATGAAGAATCTCACATTGAATAGCTCACCATTTTGGAGAACCACCAGGCTTTGTCTCTGTCTTCCTCAAATATTCACCCCATAAACTTCAAAGTCTAGTACACCAGACATGTGCAAATTCTCTAAGTGGTGAAAGTGACTTCAAAGCTTATTAATATTCCTATACTCATTCTTTATAATGTCAGAATTTCAATTAATTTACTGCTAGTTTACACATAAATTTAGGAGTTAATTTTATTTTATCCAAATTTTTAATGTGTTCTCCATTTGGAGAATGTTTCTGAACACATAAATTCTGTCATAATGTGGGGAATAGAATCCAAAACCATATTTTTTTATTTTAAAACATGTTCATCAAAAAATTTTCCATTTGTATGTACTTTTCAATTTCTTGGCATATAATTTTCTACATTATCCTGTTACTAGTTTTGAATCTGTACTGATCATAAAATTTTATCTCTGTGTGTTATTAATATTGTTTGTTCTTTTTCTACTTTTCCTAGTCTTATAAAACACACTCTTACTCAATTTTATTGGCAAACACTCTTTGATATTTTTGTTTCGTTTTATCCTTTAAAATTGCTTATTCAAATTATATCAGGGCCTACCATTTATATGCTTTGGTTAGCTCTGTTCTTTTTAACTCCTTATCTTCAAGTGTTTATCTTATTTAAGTTAACACATTTTGTTCTTAAATATAATGTATACATTTGACTCCTGATTCAGATGGAGATCACATGAGATGTACTGCAATCTTTCAGGATTTGTACTGAGATCTCTCGAAATTTGGAATAAGTCCTCATCTCATGGTATTTGGAAGGAGTTCTCATGATATTTGGGTAAAAATCTCACGAGAACTGCCTGAGTTCTCATGAGATTTGGACTAAGATCTCATACTTCCAGTGGCAGGAACCAACACTGCCACTCCTTCCAGTGGATGGCACTGCAACTGTCTACTGCCTCCAGTGGCAGTAATCAGCACTGCAAAGCATTCTGGCATCCCTCACACTGCAGCTGACCACTGCCTCCAGTGGAAAGAAAGACATAGTTTCTTATTCCAGGAAAAAAAGACATAGTTTCTTCTTCTTCTTCCTGAAGCTCACCACTGCTTCCAGTGCTAGGTAACTAGACTGCCACTCCTTCCAATTCCTCAAAGTGCAGCTCAACCTTGTCTCCAGTAGCAACAAGCTGCTCAGCCGAGCCACTCATGGTCTCAAACTGCATCTCAACACTGCCTCTAGTGACTGTACGCAGCACTGCAAAGCCTTCAGACATCCCTCACACTGCTGCTGACCACTGTCTCCAGTGGTGGGAATGGACACTGCCTCTCCTAGGGTCTTGCCCTGCAGCCCACCACTGCCACCAGCGGTAAAAAAAACAAACAAACAAAACAAACAAACAAACAAAAAAAAAAACACTTCAGTACCAGGCCTTGCAGCACCTTAAACTGCAGCTCACTACGGCTTCCAATGATAGGAAACTGCATTGCCACTCTTTTAGGGTCTCACACTGTAGCTCAACAATGCCTCAGGGTGACACACTGCATGTCAACATTGACTCTAGTGGCCATAAGAAGCACTGCAAAATCTTCAGATGTCCCTCCCACTACAGCTGACCTCTGCCTCCAGTAGCAGGAACCAACACTACCACTTCTTCCAGTGTCTCCCACTGGAGCTCACCACTGCCTCTAATTGCAGGAAACTGCACTGCCACTCCTTGCAGCATCTCACCCTGCAGCTTAGCCACTGCCTCCAGTGGAGACAATGTGTACAGCAATGCCAGCCACAGACTCGCACTGCATATCAACACTGCATCTTTGGCCATAAATGACACTGCAAAGCATCCTGGCATCCCTAGCAACAGGCAGCTGACCTCTTCCTCCAGTAGCAAAAATCAGCACAACTTCCTTTTCTAGCATCTCACTGTGCAGCCCACCACTGCTTCCAGGGCTAGGTAACTAGATTGCCACTCCTTGCAGCATCTTGAATTGCAGTTCACTGTTGTCTCCAGTGGCAGGAACTGACATGGCAACTTCTTCCAGGAACTCTCACTGCAGTTCACCACTGCCTCGAGTGGTAGGAACCTGAGTGGCCACTCTTGCAGGGTTTTGCCTCCAGTAGCAACAAGTTGCAAAGCCATGCTACCTATGGTCTCCCACTCTTTCTCACCACTGCCTCTAATGACAGTAAGGAGCACGGCAAAGCCTTCTGGTATGCCCCAAACGGCAGCTGACCACTAGCTTCGGTGGTGGGACACTTCACTGGCACTCCTTTTAGTGCCTCAAACTGCAGCTCAGCATTGCCTCCAGTGGAGATAAGGTGCATAGCCATGTCATCCATGGCCTTGCACTGCCACTAGTGGCTGTAAGCAGCACTGCAAAGCCATCAGGCATCCCTCACACTGCAACTGACCACCCCCTCCAGTGATGGGACTGTCACTGCACTTCTACCAAGGTTTCACGCTGCACCTCCACACTGCCTCTAGTGGCCACATTTTGCAAAGCCACACCATTAACTGTCTCACACTGCAGATCATCACCACCTCTCATGGCATTAATGAACACTGCAAAACCTTCTGGCATCACTCACACTCTAGCTTACCACTGCCTACAGTGATGGGAAATGACTTTCCCATTTCTTCCAGGGTCTCACAATGCAGCTCACAACTGCCCGAAGTGGTTGCAAGCTGACTGGCACGTCTCCCAGCTGCTCTCACAATACAGCTAAGCATTGCTTCCGGTGACAGAATTCTTCACTACCATGCCACCAAACAACTCTCATTATTCAGCTTCCCACCACTGGAGGCAGTGCTGAGCTCCAGTGCAACAGATGCTGAAAGACAGGGCACTTCAGTTTGCCACCAAGGGAGGGAGTGATAAGCTGCAGTGGGCGAGACACGGGAAGATGTGCTGCTGGAACTTCCTGACAATGGATGCAGTGGGCAGGCACAGTGCAAGGCATGGGAAGTTGAAGCAGTGTGGATTCCCTCCACTGGAGGCAGTGCTGAGTTGCAGTCTGAGGGATGGTGGAAGATGTGCCAGTGTGGCTTGAGACCAGTGGAGGTGTTGTGAGCTGCATTGCCCGACACTGGAAGGCCTAGCAGTGCAAGATCACACCACTGGAAGGAATGGTGAGCTGTGGTGCTAGAGGCACTGGAAGACATAGCAATGCTGCTTGCCACCACTGGAAGCAGCGGCAAGCTGCCATGGGAAAAGTGCTGGAAGAGGAGTCAGTGAAGCCTGTCAGCACTGAGGGCAGTGGTGAGGTGCTGGGTGACAGACCCTGAAAGGTGAGGCACTGAAGCTTCTTTCTACAGTATGGTATGGTAAGCTGTATAGTCTCTGTTTTCCCAGGCTCAAGAGTGGAGGTAACAACCCCTGGAGCCAACCCCCACTCATCATTGTGCCCTGTGTCCCCAGGTTTGGTGGTAATAGGCTGTCAGGATGGTGCAGCAGGTGTCTCCCAGTGGGGGCTCTGGAGCCAGGGGGAACCAAACGTGACACATGGTGTCTTTTGAACCGAGGTATTGAGTGTTTGTTTGGAAGAGTCTATTTGCTTCTCCAAAAAGGACAAGGGCATTGGCCAACTTTTGAAGTGAATGACCACTAAAGAAACAAGCCTGTATCTCTCCTTCTCCCAGGGCTTGGAGCAGGTGTGCAGGCTTCAGGTGGGATGTGCCTGCTTATCCCCACCTGACAACCCTTCTTCACGCTGGCTCCACGAGACCTGAAGTTTGGAAATCAGCATCTGAGTCTGTTATGCAGCTTGTCCCAGGACATCAGTGTTCAAAGACTATAGCAGGTCCATTGGGTGCAAGGTCACATCCATGCCAGGATGAGAGGTAAAACTTCTCTTTCACCCCAAACATCCTGGGCTTTTCTCTTGTTTCCAGTGGAGCCACAAAGTCACACTGAAGCAGCTGTCAGTAATGTAGAGTGGGTGCCAGAGTTCCTGAGTTTCCCTGCAGGGTGCTCATGGCAGGGAATCCCATTTAATCTGTTAATTTATGGCTTATGAAGGTATTTAGAAAAGCTCTTTCCTAGGCAATCCTTGGATTAAAAGGGGAAGATGAGATGGGCTCAGTGTGTGTTTTGAACATAAAATTTTTCCTTCATCTAATAGTGTTTATTCTGTTGGGCCTAGGCTGTGGTAGAATGGCCAGCATCTAGAGTTAGGTGGCTGTTTGTGGTCAGATAGAGACATGGATGATGGCTTCTCCTTTGTCCAAGATGATGTATCCAAATGGATTTGTCTTTTCATCCAGAATTTCAATGAGGGCAGAGGGAAATTGCAAAAGGATTACAAGGAACCTTGGATGATTGAGAAGGGAAACTTGACTTTCCAGTTTCATTCAGTGGACCATCTAGATAGTTGGACATGCCATATTTTCTCTGCAGTTTCATTGGTGGTGAAGTTAGAAGGAGAGTCTTTGGGAATTCTCCTGGGTAGAGGCATTCTGGTGGCTTCATGGGGCTTGGCGTCAGGAACCCTGGGGTGAAATTCTGTAGCTTCTTGCCTGATCCTGGGTGAGTCATGTTATCCCACAGGTTTTCCATTTCTTCCTTAGGAAATGGGTATCAGAGAATGTTCTGTTTAAAGTGGAACCCTCCTGTACTGTCGGTGGGCATGCAGGCTGTTGCAGCCACTCTGAAAAAGAGTATGGTGGTTCCTCCTAAAGCTAAAAACTGAAGAACCCTAGGATCCAGCCACTGCACTCCTATGTATTTCCCCAAAATGCACAAAAATGCACATTCAATGGGGTACAAGCACCATGATGTTTATAGAAACATTATCAACAATAGTGGAACTATAGAGGTAGTCCCAATGTCCATTCACTGATCAATGGAAAAAGAAGATGTGGGATACACACACACACACACACACACACACACACATACATGTTAGGTCCATTTTTTTTTTAAAGATTTTATGTATTTATTTGACAGAGAGAGAGAGAGATCAAGTAGGCAAGCAAGCAGAGAGAGAGGAAGCAGGCTCCCCACTGAGCAGACAGTCCAATGTGGGGCTTGATCCAAGAACCCTGAGATCATGACCTGAACCGAAGTCAGAGGCTTAACCCACTAAGCCACCCAGGTTCCCTCATGTTAGGTCCATTATTAAATGAAACGAGACAGAGACAAAGTGAAAGTTATTTTAAGCTTTATTTTATGATAAGTATTAGAAGTTAGACTGACTGGCCAGGGGAACAATACTGAGACATGGTGAAAGTTATGCAAAGTTCTATTTTATGTTAAGCATTAGAAGTCAGACTGACCAGCCAGGGCCGTCTCTGAAGAGAGCAACCACCCCCAGCTTACAGGCTCAAGAATTGACTGACTGACCGGTCAGAGCCACCTCCGAAGAGGGTGACCCTTCCCCATCTTACAGACTACCTTTTATAGAGCAAAAGTCTGGCCACACATAGGTGGCCAATGAGATTGTAGTCATGTCAGGTCACATGCAGGTGGCCAATTGAATTACAATTTACCCTATAGTAGCTGTTTGAACTAACCTATTACTCTGGTCAGAATTGGTGCTCAAGGTTGGTGCCCTAATGGCGGGGTTTACATTCTTTGGTGGTTAGGGAAAAAGTATGTGTGTTTTACTGATTTGATGTCTCCACCTGGCCTGACTCATCCTTGTATTCTGGGCTCTGTTATCAGGAACTAGCTGACCATATTCTGCTGGTTTCCCAGACTTGTCTTTAAGTAAGTTTCTCTGGGGGTGGGGGCGGCAGAGTCAGTTTAAGTTTCACTGCACAAACAACAAAATGGCTTTTAACCAAGATGGAGTCGCTCTGGCTAAATAGGTCTTTACAATACATATAGATAGATAGATAGATAGATAGATAGAGATAGAGATTATAGTTAGATATAAATCTATCTATCTTTTGATCTATCAACACAATGGAATAGGACCCAGCTTCAGAACGAATGAAACCTTACCATCTGGAAGGAAGTGGATGGATCTAGAGTGGATTTAGCTAAGCAAAATCAGTAAGAAAAGACAAATATCCTTGACTTGACTCCTATGGAATTTCAAAAAGAAACAGATGAACATATTGAGGGGAGAATGATAGGCAAATAAGGAAACAGACTCAACCTTAGAGCACAAACCAAGGGTTGTTGAGGGCAGGGATGTGGAGGAAAGAGTTAAATGGGCGATGGCTATTAGGGAGAACACTTGGGATGAGCTCTGGGAGTTCTATGCAGGTGGGGAATCACAAAATCCTACCCTTGAAGCAAGGAATTAACACTGCATGGAAACAAATTGGAATTGAAGTCAATGAAGAAAAGAAGACCACGTTCTGCTTCATGAGGAGTGAGGTAAAAATGGAGTGATTCTCACTGTCTTATTATGTAGATGATTATTTTCAAACACACTGTGGTAGGATACACTAGTTTCTGGTTGCAGAAAGCTGCAATGAAAGATTCAGATCCCAGAGCATATCTGTGTTCCATTGATATGTTCCTTCCAGTTTGCCCAGGTACAAAGGTGAGTGGACATAAATATGGCAGAAGAGGAAAAGAGGTGTTAAGCATTCAGGAAGGAGTATTTTCCCTTTCTTATGAAAGACTTGGGCCAGTGTAATTTTGGAAGAAGGAGGGGGGATCCTATAGCCTTGTGGCAGACAGGGGAGTTCCAGGTCTGGGTAGAATTCAGGGGTCCTCGAGGAGACCAGAGTGCATTCTGCAGGAGGATATGGCCAGGTTGGCTCCAGTGGTGGCTGTGTGTCTCACATGTGACAGCTGTGACAGGTCAGGGCTGTGAGGAGGTTCCTGACTGAGGACAGGTGAGGCCCAGTGGAGAGTAGGCAGAGCGCCTTCTGTGCCACCAGCCTCAACCAACACACACAATCTCCTAGTTTGTCCCTGTCATTCCAGTTCAGGCTTCTCCATGTTGCCAGGCTGAGACATTGGTTTGGGCTTCGTTCTTTGAGTGAGTGTGAAGTTTCAAAAGTTCGATGGTTGGAATGATGGGTCTTCAGAACATATGTTCCTTTTTATTTTCTTGTTCTTCTTTCAATCACTGAAGTGAATCAGACCTGTTAGTGGAAGGACAGTCTATGTGTTTTTCTTTCCTGATTTCATTAAACAATGGGAAAACAGCCTTCTGCAATAGTCAAAGAATCCTTTGTGAGGGTTTATGTTTTTCTCTCCTGTGAATCACTTTCTGATACTAGAAATTATGTTTGAGGGGCACCTGGGTGACTCAGTCATTCAGCCTCTGCCTTCACCTCAGGTCATGGTCCCAGGGTCCTGGGATCAAGCCATGCATTGGGCTCCCTGCTCAGCAGGAATCATATTTCTCCCTTTCTCACTTCCCCTGCTTGTGTTCCCTCCCTTGATGTGTCTTTCTCTGTCAAATAAATAAATAAAAATCTTTTTTAAAAGAATTGTTTTTTAAAGTAAAGCACAGCCTCAGAGCTGTAATGGGGTACAGTGCCCTTTATGAGGGGGAGAAATGGAGGAGGAGTATAGGTTGTTAGGAGCATGGGGAGTGGCTCATTGTGCTCCCAATGGAACAAAAGCCCCTGTTAGCCTTCCCTGGTGGGAACTGGGAGACAGTGTGTGTGTGTGTGTGTGTGTGTGTGTGTGTGGCTGCTTACTTGGTGGCACATCCTGGGCTCTGAAACCTGACCCTGTGAGTCCCTTGTAACTTTAATTGGGGAATTTATGAAGAAAATAGAATGAATCCTAGAGGGCACCTGCATCCTTTGCACTCAGACAACTCCATGGAGCAAAGGAATCCATCACCCATGAGGCATGTCAGGATCCCTGAGAGTGTGGGCCTTGCTTCCTGGCAAGAGGTTGCGTCTTCAACCTTATCTGAATCAGAGCCATGTTGTCTGGTTAAGGAGATCCAGATCTTTATGTAACCATGTCATTATTATTCTTGTTATTTTAAGAAAGTAATAAAGACATTGACTTTGAGATTCAAATATCAAAATGAAAAACACAAGGTCAAATATATATATATGAGGACTGAACTTGTGGTGCTTCTCATTAGTATGAGTAATGTAGGACTGCCCGTATGAGAAAGAACAAGGAATTCTATTTGGATAGAAGTGTGCTGTGCACATGGAGGGCTTTATTCTATCCTTTTCTTTACTTCTTTGAAGGGAAAATGGAGTGATGACTGAAGCTTGGTTTCTGATTTGAAGGAATGGAAGACAAGAGATTTGAAAGAGCAGTGTTCATGCTGACATGGTTTTCCATGCCCAGTGAGTGAGGTGTTTCAAACCTGGAGGTGGAAGCATTGGTGTTCAGGGAGGATGTAGTCTGAGTTTCCCGCACACAGAGTCACCCGGCTGTTCTGCCTCATTGGACCAGTTCCCGCCTTTTTTTTTTATTTTTTTTTAATTTTTAATTTTTAATTTTTTATAAACATATATTTTTATCCCCAGGGGTACAGGTCTGTGAATCACCAGGTTTACACACTTCACAGCACTCACCAAAGCACAATGTCCCAATGTCCAAAATCCCACCCCCTTCTCCCAAACCCCCTCCCCCCAGCAACCCTCAGTTTGTTTTGTGAGATTAAGAGTCACTTATGGTTTGTCTCCCTCCCAATCCCATCTTCTTTCATTTATTCTTCTCGTACCCACTTAAGCCCCCATGTTGCATCACCACTTCCTCATATCAGGGAGATCATATGATAGTTGTCCTTCTCTACTTGACTTATTTCGCTAAGCATGATACGCTCTAGTTCCATCCATGTTGTCGCAAATGGGAAGATTTCATTTCTTTTGATGGCTGCATAGTATTCCATTGTGTATATATACCACATTTTCTTGATCCATTCATCTGTTGATGGACATCTAGGTTCTTTCCATAGTTTGGCTATTGTGGACATTGCTGCTATAAACATTCGGGTGCACGTGCCCCTTTGGATCACTACGTTTGTATCTTTAGGGTAAATACCCAATAGTGCAATTGCTGGGTCATAGGGCAGTTCTATTTTCAACATTTTGAGGAACCTCCATGCTGTTTTCCAGAGAGGTTGCACCAGCTTGCATTCCCACCAACAGTGTAGGAGGGTTCCCCTTTCTCCGCATCCTCGCCAGCATCTGTCATTTCCTGACTTGTTAATTTTAGCCATTCTGACTGGTGTGAGGTGATATCTCATTGTGGGTTTGATTTGTATTTCCCTGATGCCGAGTGATATGGAGCACTTTTTCATGTGTCTGTTGGCCATCTGGATGTCTTCTTTGCAGAAATGTCTGTTCATGTCCTCTGCCCATTTCTTGATTGGATTATTTGTTCTTTGGGTGTTGAGTTTGCTAAGTTCTTTATAGATTCTGGACACTAGTCCTTTATCTGATATGTCGTTTGCAAATATCTTCTCCCATTCTGTCAGTTGTCTTTTGATTTTGTTAACTGTTTCCTTTGCTGTGCAAAAGCTTTTGATCTTGATGAAATCCCAATAGTTCATTTTTGCCCTTGCTTCCCTTGCCTTTGGCGTTGTTCCTAGGAAGATGTTGCTGTGGCTGAGGTCAAAGAGGTTGCTGCCTGTGTTCTCCTCAAGGATTTTGATGGATTCCTTTCGCACATTGAGGTCCTTCATCCATTTTGAGTCTATATTCGTGTGTGGTGTAAGGAAATGGTCCAATTTCATTTTTCTGCATGTGGCTGTCCAATTTTCCCAGCACCATTTATTGAAGAGGCTGTATTTTTTCCATTGGACATTCCTTCCTGCTTTGTCGAAAATTAGTTGACCATAGAGTTGAGGGTCTATTTCTGGGCTCTCTATTCTGTTCCATTGATCTATGTGTCTGTTTTTGTGCCAGTACCATGCTGCCTTGATGATGACAGCTTTGTAATAGAGCTTGAAGTCCGGAATTGTGATGCCACCAACGTTGGCTTTCTTTTTCAATATCCCTTTGGCTATTCGAGGTCTTTTCTGGTTCCATATACATTTTAGAATTATTTGTTCCATTTCTTTGAAAAAGATGGATGGTACTTTGATAGGAATTGCATTAAATGTGTAGATTGCTTTAGGTAGCATAGACATTTTCACAATATTTATTCTTCCAATCCAGGAGCATGGAACATTTTTCCATTTCTTTGTGTCTTCCTCAATTTCTTTCATGAGTACTTTATAGTTTTCTGAGTATAGATTCTGTGTCTCTTTGGTTAGGTTTATTCCTAGGTATCTTATGGTTTTGGGTGCAATTGTAAATGGGATTGACTCCTTAATTTCTCTTTCTTCTGTCTTGCTGTTGGTGTATAGAAATGCAACTGATTTCTGTGCATTGATTTTATATCCTGACACTTTACTGAATTCCTGTATAAGTTCTAGCAGTTTTGGAGTGGAGTCTTTTGGGTTTTCCACATATAGTATCATATCATCTGCGAAGAGTGATAATTTGACTTCTTCTTTGCCGATTTGGATGCCTTTAATTTCCTTTTGTTGTCTGATTGCTGAGGCTAGGACCTCTAGTACTATGTTGAATAGCAGTGGTGATAATGGACATCCCTGCCGTGTTCCTGACCTTAGCGGAAAAGCTTTCAGTTTTTCTCCATTGAGAATGGTATTTGCGGTGGGTTTTTCATAGATGGCTTTGATGATATTGAGGTATGTGCCCTCTATCCCTACACTTTGAAGAGTTTTGATCAGGAAGGGATGCTGTACTTTGTCAAATGCTTTTTCAGCATCTATGGAGAGTATCATATGGTTCTTGTTCTTACTTTTATTGATGTGTTGTATCACATTGACTGATTTGCGGATGTTGAACCAACCTTGCAGCCCTGGAATAAATCCCACTTGGTCGTGGTGAATAATCTTTTTAATGTACTGTTGAATCCTATTGGCTAGTATTTTGTTGAGTATTTTCGCATCTGTGTTCATCAAGGATATTGGTCTATAGCTCTCTTTTTTGATGGGATCCTTGTCTGGTTTTGGGATCAAGGTGATGCTGGCCTCATATAATGAGTTTGGAAGTTTTCCTCCCATTTCTATTTTTTTGGAACAGTTTCAGGAGAATAGGAATTAGTTCTTCTTGAAATGTTTGGTAGAATTCCCCCGGGAAGCCGTCTGGCCCTGGGCTTTTGTTTGTTTGGAGATTTTTAATGACTGTTCAATCTCCTTACTGGTTATGGGTCTGTTCAGGCTTTCTATTTCTTCCTGGTTCAGTTGTGGTAGTTTATATGTTTCTAGGAATGCACCCATTTCTTCCAGATTGTCAAATTTATTGCCGTAGAGTTGCTCATAGTATGTTCTTATAATAGTTTGTATTTCTTTGGTGTTAGTTGTGATCTCTCCTCTTTCATTCATGATTTTATTTATTTGGGTCCTTTCTCTTTTCTTTTTGATAAGTCGGGCCAGGGGTTTATCAATTTTTTTTTTCACTGAGAAAATTTAATGATACATCCAAATTTACTTGGAAAATACATAAAGCAAAAGAAGTTCAAAGTTTTCTTCACCTAAGATCAAGCTCAGACAAATCATAGGTGGGACATGATTTACCTGGGTGAAATCAACCAGAGCTTTTAAGTGTTCATGCTGAAAGTGCCTTTAATCTGTCACATATTCTTATTCAGTTCATTAAAGAACATGCATAAACATGGATTTTTAGTGTGTTTAAATTACCATCTTAAATATTCAAATCAGTGAGGCATTTATTATGTGTCCTCTTTAATATTCATTGTGATCTACTCAGTGGATTTCTTTTCTTTTTTTTTTTTTAGTATAATTTTTATTTTTTATAAACATATATTTTTATCCCCAGGGGTACAGGTCTGTGAATCACCAGGTTTACACACTTCACAGCACTCACCAAAACACATACCCTCCCCAATGTCCATAATCCCACCCCCTTCTCCCAACCCCCCTCCCCCCAGCAACCCTCAGTTTGTTTTGTGAGATTAAGAGTCACTTATGGTTTGTCTCCCTCCCAATCCCATCTTCTTTCATTTATTCTTCTCGTACCCACTTAAGCCCCCATGTTGCATCACCACTTCCTCATATCAGGGAGATCATATGATAGTTGTCTTTCTCTACTTGACTTATTTCGCTAAGCATGATACGCTCTAGTTCCATCCATGTTGTCGCAAATGGCAAGATTTCATTTCTTTTGATGGCTGCATAGTATTCCATTGTGTATATATACCACATCTTCTTGATCCATTCATCTGTTGATGGACATCTAGGTTCTTTCCATAGTTTGGCTATTGTGGACATTGCTGCTATAAACATTCGAGTACACGTGCCCCTTTGGATCACTACGTTTGTATCTTTAGGGTAAATACCCAATAGTGCAATTGCTGGGTCATAGGGCAGTTCTATTTTCAACATTTTGAGGAACCTCCATGCTGTTTTCCAGAGAGGTTGCACCAGCTTGCATTCCCACCAACAGTGTAGGAGGGTTCCCCTTTCTCCGCATCCTCGCCAGCATCTGTCATTTCCTGACTTGTTAATTTTAGCCATTCTGACTGGTGTGAGGTGATATCTCATTGTGGGTTTGATTTGTATTTCCCTGATGCCGAGTGATATGGAGCACTTTTTCATGTGTCTGTTGGCCATCTGGATGTCTTCTTTGCAGAAATGTCTGTTCATGTCTTCTGCCCATTTCTTGATTGGATTATTTGTTCTTTGGGTGTTGAGTTTGCTAAGTTCTTTATAGATTCTGGACACTAGTCCTTTATCTGATATGTCGTTTGCAAATATCTTCTCCCATTCTGTCAGTTGTCTTTTGGTTTGTTAACTGTTTCCTTTGCTGTGCAAAAGCTTTTGATCTTGATGAAATCCCAATAGTTCATTTTTGCCCTTGCTTCCCTTGTCTTTGGTGATGTTCCTAGGAAGATGTTGCTGTGGCTGAGTTTGAAGAGGTTGCTGCCTGTGTTCTCCTCAAGGATTTTGATGGATTCCTTTCGCACATTGAGGTCCTTCATCCATTTTGAGTCTATTTGCGTGTGTGGTGTAGATGGGATTGGGAGGGAGACAAACCATAAGTGACTCTTAATCTCACAAAACAAACTGAGGGTTGCTGGGGGGAGTGGGTTTGGGAGAAGGGGGTGGTATTATGGACATTGGGGAGGGTATGTGCTTTGGTGAGTGCTGTGAAGTGTGTAAACCTGGTGATTCACAGACCTGTACCCCTGGGGATAAAAATATATGTTTATAAAAAATAAAAAATTATATTAAAAAAACACATAAGCAAAACTCATAAATCTCAAAGAAAATGTGTGAAAACATAGTTTTAGGTAGAGATTTAAGTATTCCTCACTCAGGAATTGATAGAAAAAAAAAGTCAGAAAATCAAATATGTTATAGGTGAACTGAACAGCACTTAGAACCAGCTTGAGCAATGGATGCTCACAGAACATTCCCTCTAAGAATAGAACACAAGTTATCTCAAATGCACATGAAAGACCATATTCTGGACTACAAATCATAACAAGTCTGAAGTAATAAAATTTAAATCACATAAAGTACATTCTCAGTTGATAATATAATTAATAATAATAGAACAGTAGCTGATATATAGGAAGAAAGTTTCTGCCAACCCTATTGGGGTCTCCAGGTAGGTCTAAAAATTAAACTATCAAGGACAGATTAAGAGAAGAGCATGCAAATTTATTTAATAAAAAAGTTTTGCATGCACAGAAGATTTCATAAGGAAATGAAAACCCAAAGAAGAGTTAGGGCTCAGTATCTTTGCTTAGATGAGGAAGCAACCCAAGTGAAAAAGATGTGAAATATGTATCTAGGTGTATAGATATATATAAAATCAATATTACTCAGCCATAAAGAAGAATGGAATCTTGCCATTTGCAACAACATGGATAGATATAGAGGGTATAATGCTAAGGGAAATAAGTCAGTTAGAGAAAGACAAATACATATGATTTCATTCATGTGTAGAATTTAAGAAACAAAATAAATGAATAGAGAAAAAATGAAACAAACAAACAAAAAGACTCAAATACAGAAAACTGGTGGTTGTCAGAGAGGAAGTTCATGGGGAATGAGTAATATAAAGGGAATTAAGAGCACACTTATCCTCGGGCGCCTGGGTGGTTCAGTGGGTCTGCATCAGGCTCTCCTCTCAGCAGAGAGCCTGCTTCCCCCCTCTCTCTGCCTACTTGTAATCTCTGTCTGTCAATAAATAAATAAATAATTTTTTTAAAAAAAAAAAAGCACACTTATCCTGATGGGCACTGAGAAATGTAGAGAATTATTGAATCATATTGTACACCTGAAATGGATATAAAATACATGTTAATTATACTTCAATTTAAATAATAGACATAAAAATGAAAACAAATATAATAACAAAAGCAAAATTGCAAAATTTGCTTTCAGACAGAGACACCAGAGAAAAATAATTCCTGTGATTCTCTGCAACTATTGATCAGAAAACCACACATGTGCCACGTTGGATCCCATCTCCTGACTGCCCCCCAGCTGCCCGGCTCTGCCCTAAATCAATCGGGCTCAAGGGTACAGTAGCCACAGTGAGCACCACTCATTGCTATCAGGGAGCACACATGCCGCCACACACCCCCAAGCACAGTCAAATCTGAAACCACGCAGTGATTAAATCTGGAGCAGCAGGCAATCATCCTCTGAGATGACTCGCAAGCATGGGACAAGCAGATCAACCAGTGACAGTATGTCCAATAACAGCTGTCCTCCTGTGATTTCAGAAATATTTTTAAATACTAACGTAATAAAAATAATAAGAAAAAATTTAAAAATTAACTCTCAGAACAATTGTCAAATGACCAATGGGATCTTCTGTGACAGAACCCCAGGTCTGAGCCCGTGTTGTGTTGATGATATTTCTTGTCACCACTCTCCCCATTGAAGAGCAGTGGCCATCGGCACCCAACAAATACACTTGTTGTACAGCCTGAAGAAGACACACCAGACACAAGAAAAGGCTGTCCTAAGACTGTCTTTGTCAGCCCCTAATCGGTGCATTTTCGTTCGCCCCGGTGACAGGACAGATGACTTTATAAAACCAAAATACATGGGTAATGATCACTCACTGTCATATTTTACCAAAACTAAGGTTGTGCCTGATGCACAAAATAGACACAGCCAACTACCTTTAGCACACAATGTCTCATCTGGTGACACGTGGTAACTCCTGCTCAGTGCTGCTGTTAGAGCATGGCTCCCATGAGGATGTTGAGGAGGGCTACTCCAAACTTCAGGTCCTCTGGAATCATGCCATGTCTCCACTCCTGGTGTCTTCCAGCTCCAAATACAAAACAGGTTGGCTGGTTCCCCCAGGAACCAGTCGCTAAACATCCATGGAGCTTTAGACTCTATTGGATTCCTTAAAAGCGACAGGTCCAGTACCATACTCTGTCAGCCTTCTAGGTGGAAGCCATTCTTTGGAACATAAACATTATGAAAAGAGAGGTCTCTGTGGAGTAGATGTCACACATCACAGGACACTTTGTCGACATTCGGGGCAGACATGAAGGGCTCAGGAGCAGGCAGCTATTGCGCTCACTGGATTTTCACTCAGAACAAGTTAGTTGAGAGTGTGAGATAGCAACGAGGAACGAGGAAAACTTAGATATATAAAATTTTTTTCTTCACATAAAGAAACAGATTCCATGAGTGGCCCCTTGGAAAAGAGGTTCCAGGAAGATCAGGTCACTTGGTCATCTAACTGCTTACAGTCTGATATATAGGCAAAAAACACAGTTTGGTTGTGTTGAAAAGTTTACTCTTCAACTGTGACTTGGGGATGGCTTTTTCAGACAGTAACAGTGTGCACAACCATCTGTGTGATGTTCAGAGGCCAATGCACGTGAGGGCACATGGCATAGCCTCGCACCTCTACTGTTGGCCAGGCACAGTGTCAGTTTCTCTGACTCATCTGCTCTGTGCCATGGGCTGCCATCCACTGTGAAATGGGAGCATGCCGACATCCTCCCTCTCTGGGATTTCAGAACAACTGAAAAACAAATCAACAGAAGAATGTTCAAGTATAATTGGATTCTTTTCAATACTGGAAGATATTTTAAATGATCTCTCCCTGTAACTTTAAAACACAGACATGATGGTCACAGAGCAGGGGCTCTGGGATCAGGCAGGACTTTATGGTCAGGACGTACGTACAAACTGGGTGTGTGGGTAAAATGACGTTAGTAGGCTGATGAGGTGGCCTTGGACTTTACCTAGAGATTAGAGAACACCAGTTAGTGTCTAGAATAAAACAACTCTAAGTAAATATTTGTAAGTCTTACTGTGGAGAATATTCTCTTAATTACAGTGCCTTCTAGCTAGCTATCTCTGGTCTGAAATGGGCTAATTAAAACAAAATTTTTTTAAAAAAAACCTGTAAAATAAGATAAAGTCTATAAAAATAAGGTTCTCAAGTTTGCTTTTACAAGGTAAGGAGAACCCCAAGAATTATGTCCCATTTTGCAGAATCATTGAAACTTTCCAAAAAGGAGCTACACAGACGTAGATGGCATCCCAGTTTCATAGTGGCCACACCTCCCAAATAGAATTTCCACCTTGTCGGTGGCCGAACACAACTTTGCTGGGGAGCAACATATTTTCTGTGATTTTTCAAAATCCTCCCACCTCCTTCTTCCCTTCCCACAACAGTCTCCAGGATAACCCCTGCTCAATCTCCCTAGATCTCTCCACTGCTGATTGCCTTCTTCATTCACTACATCCTCTTAAAACCCTGCACACACCCCAGGCAAAATTCAGCCCCCAGAGAATGTAGAGAAAGCTCTGTTCATTACACACATGCCTGCTTCCTAGAGCAGCTGACCTCATGTCTGTAAAGTGGGAATTGATTAAATAAATATGATATACCCAGACCACAGAATATCTTGTATACATCGGTAAAATAGCTGAATTATGTTAATCCATAAAACAGGCATGTGGTGTTAAGTACCGAAAGTAGGCTGCAAGTAGTCCGATACAGTGTGTACATATGTGTTTGGAAAGCAAGGTAAATGTGACATACAGTTCATCGCCATGGGGGGGGTGCTGAAAATGAACGTGCATTTACTGATTATGTATTATCTATCATTTATTATTATTTCTTTTTTATTAATTATTTTTATTAACATATAATGCGTTATTTGCCCTAGCGGTACAGCTCTGTGAATCGTCAGGCTTTCACATTATTTCTGTTTGAGTTTTGTACAAGTGTATTTTCTAGTCACAAATAGTAGAAAATGAACAAATTTATTTTATAAGAAAGATAACATGCTGTAATTTGGTAATACAAAGAAGGGATATATCAAAACTAAAAATTAGATTATGAGATTATTTTCTCCAAAAATGAATTCTTCTTTTTTGGACAATTTAGTCATCATAATTTATCTTTTAAATGGTGCTTTATGTGCCTGCCTGTTTATGTGGGCCCAGATATAAACTCCTCGCTTGGGATCCTGGAACAAAAATAATAACACAACAACACAAAATCAGAATATTAGAAGATACTCAGTAAGCTATTACCTGTCAGTGAACATACCCCACCTACAAGAAAAACCCACTTAAGCGTAAGTTGTATAAAATTGCATTTGTATTGCTTTTATTTATTTTTTTTTAATTTTTCATTTCTTTTCAGCGTAACAGTATTCATTGTTTTTGCGCCGCACCCAGTGCTCCATGCAATCCGTGCCCTCTCTAATAGATTCGCCTGCATTCCGGCTTGTTTGGAGGTCAGATCTCTCTTTCCAGCACGGGCCGCTCTCTTTCCTAGGCCAGGAGGCCCTTCAGCCTCCTCCAAGCAATGACCCTGTCTTCCAGAACTTAGTACCCCCACAGAAGGGCGGGTGAGAGGCCTCGCTCTGGGCTTCCGCGCCCCCTACATTGTTACACTGTTCAGTGATCTTTTTACATCTTTTGAGGTTTGGGCTCCCTCTTCCGGACAACCTGTTTCACTTCGCCAGTTTGTTTCCCTAAAAGCAGAGCACTTAGATGATGTAGTGTTCTGGGCAAAATGAAATCAAAACATAATTTCTGACAGTTTGGGGTAATCTTATTTCTAACACCCGAGGTAAGTTGTTTGCTGAGTTCCCACAGGAGTCAAAGAAGGGTTTGTGGGCTTTAGCAACAAGAGCATCTGAAATTACAGGACACCCCTTCGGCCCAGACCTGAGAACCATCAGCTCCAGGCTCTGCGGCTAAGCATCCCGCTCTGAGTAACACCGAGAGAGGGCAAAGGGGCCCTCAGGCAGCGTATCCAATGCAGCTGCTCCTGAGGGATGTGAGGTCTGGTGATGTAAACAGGCTGGTGAGATCCAAATTCAGAGCACTTGGGACTGTCTGGATCCCTTACACACATACCCGGTTATTCTACAACCACACAGGGGCTTCTCAGTAAGCTCAAACAAAGGCAGGCATCTTTTCTGAAATGCCAGGGTAATGGGCTTTGGAGAGATGTTTGGGGGGTAGGGGCACCCTGGGTATTGCCGCTAGAGCTCTGGTCCCCAGACAGGAGGGCTTGATTCCCTTTCAGTCTCAGCCGCCAAGGGGGTGCTAGGCCCTGGTGGATCTGCGCTTCACATGTAACCTAAGAGAACTGGTCAAGAGTAGTACCTTTGGCTGCCCTTGGCTCCTGCTGTCCACAGGCTGCTCAGGCAGATGACTGAGATAAAACACACTCGTCTTTCTTGGGCTGTACCAAACGTCTGTCCCTTTTTCACATGGTTCCCAGGGACTGGGTTCATCAGGAGGAACGAGCTGAAGCAACATAGGCAAATGCAGGACATCTCCTGCATAATTAAAATTGTTTACCACCAAACTCTTAGATTAAAAGTTTGGCTTATCATATGATCTCCCTGATATGAGGAAGTGGTGATGCAACATGGGGTCTTAAGTGGGTAGGAGAAGAATAAATGAAACAAGATGGGATTAGGAGGGAGACAAACCATAAGTGACTCTTAATCTCACAAAACAAAACTGAGGGTTGCTGGGGGAAGGGGGGGGTTGAAAGAAGGGGGTTGGGGTTATGGACATTGGGGAGGGTTTGTGCTTTGGTGAGTGCTGTGAAGTGTGTAAACCGGGCGATTCACAGACCTGTACCCCTGGGGATAAAAATATATGTTTATAAAAAATTTAAAAATTAAAAATTTTTTTAAAAAGAGGTTAAAAAATAAAAAAAAATAAAAGTTTGGCTTAAATATGATTTGGGAAAAGCAAGTCTTATTAACAGGGTAAGAAGGAGGCTGGTACTAAACTTCGGCTCTTCTGATTTTGGCAGATGTTGCAGACATCAGAAGTCCAGTGAAGATGTGGTAATGCCAACACGACATTGTCATTAACAGCCTCCTTATAAGCAGTCTTATTGTTCTTGTCAATGGGTGATGGCACTCCCGTGGGTGTCAAGTGAATCTCATTACAGTTCTGACTTGCATTTCCCTAATAACTAGTGATGCCCAGCAACTTTTCAACTTTTCACGTACCTGTTGGTGATTCATTGATACTTTTTGGGGAAAATGTCTATTCAGGTCCTTTGCCAATTTTTTAGTTTGATTACTTGGTATTTTTTACTGTGCATTGTATGAGTTCTTTATATATTTTGGATATTAATCCCTTATCAGATATATAATATGCCCATTTTTCCCATTCCATAGGTTTTCTTTTCATTTTGTTGTCTGTTTTGATGCCAATATCATATTCTTTTGATTGATAAAGCTTTGTAACATAGCTTGAAATCAGAAAGTATAATGCCTCCCACTCTTTTCTCAGGATTGCTGTTTATTCAGGGTCAGTTCATGGTTCCATATATATTTTAAGATTTGTTTGTTTTTTTTTTTTTTTTTTTTACTTCTGTAAGAAATGCTACTGGAGTCTTGATAGTGATTATGTTGAATCCATAGATGGAATTTGGTAGTACTGACGTTTTAACAATATTAATCCCTCCACTCTATGAACACAGAATAACTTTCCCTTTATTTGTATCTTCTCTCTTTTTTTTTTTTTTTTCACCAACATCTTATAGTTTGAAGGGTAGAGATATTTCACCTCCTTAACTAAACTTATTCCTGAGTATTTCATTGGTTTGGATGCTATTTTAAAGGAGATCTTTTTAAAAATTTCTTTTTCAGATAATTTGTTGTTAGTGTATAGAAATGTTACTAATTTTTTATGTTCTGTATCCTACAACTTTACTGAATTTATTCATTAGATTTAGTAATATTTTGGTAGAGTCTTCAGTCTTCATGTCATCTGCAAATAGAATTTTACTCTTCCTTTCCATAATTGGCTATATTTTCTTTCTTTTTCTTTTCTGATTGCTCTGGTTATGTCTTCTAGTACTATATTTAATAGGAGTGGTGTGCATGGGCACCCTTGTCTTGTTCCTAATCTTAGAGGAAAAGCCTTAAAATTTTGGTGTCAGGTGTACTCTTAACTATGGGCTTGTCAAATAAGGCCTTCATTATGTCAAGGTATATGCACTCTATACCCAAATTATTGAGAGTTTTTATCATGAATGACTGTTTAATTTTGTCAAATACATTTTTTGTGTGTTGGAAATATCTTGTGATTTTTTTCCTTTCTTTCTATTCATGTGGTATAGGATATTGATCGATTTGTGTGTGTTGAATCATCCTTGCATTCCAGGTTTAAATCCCACTTGGTCATGGTGAATGATCCTTTCACATGCTGCTGAATTTGGTTTGCTAGTATTTCAGGCAGGACTTTTGTATCTGTATTCATGAGGGATGTTGATGTATGGTTTGTTTTCTGGTGATATCCTTTTCTGGCTTTGTTATCAAAGTAATTCTTGTCTCAGAAAATGAGTGTGAGAGTTTTCCCTACCCTTAATTATTTTTTTGAGAATATGAGAAAGATTAATATTAAATTTTGTTTAAATATTTGGTAAAATTCACCAGTGAGGCCATTTGGTCCTGAGTTTTTCTTTTTGGAGAGATTATTGATTACCAATTCAATCTCCTTTCTAGCAATTGTTCAGTCAGATTTTCTATTGCTTCCTGATTCATCTTGGTAGGTTGTATGTTTCTAAGAATTTTTCTATTCCTAGATTTTCCACTGTGTTCATGTACAGTTCTTCCTAGCAGACTCTTATAGACCCTTTGTATTTCTGTGATATCTATTGCATGTCAGTTTCTCATTTACAATTTTATTGATTTGATTCCTCTTTTTTTTCCCTAGGTTATTTTAGATAGAGGTTTATCAATTTTGGTAATCTTTTCAAATAACTAACTCTCTTGGTTCTCTGATTCTTTGGTCATTCAGAAAACTTTTCCATTTCCATGCATTTGTGAATTTTCCAGTTTTCCTCTTGCAATGGACTTCTAGTGTAATGCCACTGTGGTCACAAAGGTTAATTGCTAGATCTTAATTTTCTTGGATGTGTTAAAACTTGTTTCATGGCCGAACCTAAGGTCTATCCTAGGAAATGTTTCATGCGTACTTGAGAAGAATGTGTATTGTACTGTTCTTAGAGTATTTTGTACATCTGTTGGGTCCATTTATTCTACAGTGTTGTTTCAATCGGCTGTTTCTTTATTGATTCTGTCTGGATGCTGTATCCATTGTTGAGTGGAGTATTAAAGTCCCCAACTATTATTGTATTGCTGTTTATTTTTCCTTTTTAGTTCTGTTATGGTTTGCTTTATATATTTAGATGCTCTAATTTGGGGTATATAAATTTTTACAATTGTCACATCTTCTTGATGTGTTGATCCTTTTATCATTATATAGTAGCCTTCTGTACCTCTTTATTATTTTATTTTAAAGTCTATTTTGTCTTATATAAGTATAGCTACCTATACTTTCTTTTTCTCTTTTTTTTTTTTTTTTTGTTGTTGCCATTTGCTAGAAATACATTTTTTCCATCCCTTCACTCTCGGTCCGTGTGTGTTTTTATTTATTTTTTCTTTTTTTAGAGAGAGAGAGAGAGCATAAGTAGGCAGAAAAGCAGGTAGAGAGAAGGGGAAGCAGGCTCCCCGCTGAGCAGAGAGCCTGATGTCGCATTCGATCCCACGACCCTGAGACCATGACCTGAGCCGAAGGCAGAGTTTTAACCCACTGAGCCACCCAGGCACCCCCTGTGTGTGCTTTTAAAGCTAAAATGAGTCTCTTTTAGGCGGCATGTCGTTAGATCTTTCTTTTAAGCGTCAGCTGTTCTATGTATTTGAATGGAGAATTATTTGTTTATATTTAAGATAATTAATAGGTAAGGACTTATTATTGATATTTTATTAATTTATTTTCTGGTTGTTTTGTAGATCCATTGTTCTTTGTTTCTTAACCTACTATCTTTTTGTGTTCTGTTTTGTTTTGTTTTGATGTCGTTAGGTATCACTGCACTTGACATCTTTATCATGGTGTGTGTGTGTGTGTGTGTGTGTGTGTGTGTGTGTGTGTATAATTACTACAGGTTTTTCTTTTTGTGCTTACCCTGAGTCTTACATAGATATCCTGAAATTATGCACCCTATTTTAAACTAACAACAACTTGTCATTCTGGGAAGAATTTATTTTCATGTCCTTTGTTCTCTTCAAAATGTTGCAAGTTAAGGGGTGAATATCAGATATATTGATTACATCAGAATACTTGTTCTTGGATTAGGGAAGCCAGAGAAGTAGTACTCACTCAAAAACCTGTCAGTTACAACTTACTTCTCTTGAGGACGGCACAACATTACCCTTTCACATATATTAGCTCATTAGGCCCATCCAACCAGATGATATTGCCATTCTTTTATGAGAAGAAATATTTAAGCTTACACATACGAATAAATGATTTATTATTCAGGATTTATCAGACTGAAATGTCACTGCAACATGGGTCATATACTCCTAATTCAGTGGATAAACGGTGTCTGGAATAGTGTGCTATGACACTCTGAAAACATTTGTTAAATATATTAAAATTAATAAAATGGACAATTGCTGCTTAACATTAAAAACTAAATAAAATTTCAATAAAATAAAATAATAAACTAATAATGACTAAATTTTAATAGAATCCCTAATCTTTACACTTCTACTTCTCTTTCCCCTCAAATATTAGATTATTGATGCTACAATTTATGTATCTCTTATGTTGTATAGCTAATAACAGATTATTGTTGTTATGGCTTTTTTTTTCTGCTTTTTTTTCTAAGTTTTAAACTGGAGTTATAAGTGAATTATACAACATCATTTTCATGTTGTAGATTTTAACTTTGACTACATGTTTACCATTACCAAGGAGTTCTACACTATCTCCTGATGTTTTTATGAAGTTAATTAACATCATTTTCTTCCACTCAAAGAACTCCTTTAACATTTCTTGTAAGACAGGTCTCACAGTGTTGAATTCCCTCACTTTGGTTTGTTTGAGAACGTTTTTATCCCTTTTCATTTCTGAAGGACTACTTCACTGAGTGTAGAGTTCTTGACTGACAGGTTTTTTGTTTCCACATTTTGAATATGTCATCCCTTTCTCTCCTAGTTTGAAAAGTTTCTGTTGGAAAAATTCATCTATCATTTCATGGGGATTTCCTTAAATGTAATTTCTCTCCTTTTTCCTTTTCCTTCAAAATTCCTTATATTTGGCTTTTGAAAATCTAGTTCTAATGTGTTTCTGGGTAGCCATATTCAGGTTCAGCCTATTTGGGCCTCATGGATTTTGATGTCTGTTTCTCTCCCAAGACTTGGGAAGTTCAATTGCTTTAAATATATTTTCTATCCCGTTATCCTTCTCTTATCTTTCTAGAGTTTCCATAATGCAGATATTGTTGGGGTTTTGTTTTGTTTTGTTTTGTTTGTTTTTATTTTGTCTTATAAATCCCATAGGCTTTCTTCACTCTTTTTCATTCTTTTCATTCTTTTTCCCTGTCTGGATACTTTCAAATGTCTTCTCTTCCAGGACATGGTTTCAGTCTGCTTTTGAAGCTCTCTGTTGAATTCTTCAGCTCAGTTATTATATTTTTCAACTTTAGAATTTCTGGGATTTTTTAATGGTTTCTATTTCTTTGTTGAACTTTTTGTTTTGTTCATGTATTATTTCCTTCATTTCATTTAGTTGTCTCTCTGTGTTCTTGTAGTTCACTAAACTTACTCTGAACTTTTTGTCTGACAGACCATAGATCTCTATTTCTGTGGGGTCAGTTATTAGAGCTTTATTAGTTCCATCTGGTGGTGTCCTGTTTCCCTGTTTTTTTGTGATCCTTGATTCCTTATGTTGGCATCTGGGCATTTGAGAAAGTGGGCTCCTCTTCCAGAATTTACAGGTTTGCTTCTGCAGAGATAGTCCTTTACTTTTGCAGCTCAGTTTGGGTGTTTGGACATGTCTGCTGGTAATATTCTTGAACAGGTGGGGCCTGCTTTTAAGGTCTATTTGGGGGCAAGCTCAGTTTGGGTGTGATTGTGCCATTGACTTATAATAGCTGGATTGGACTGCTGGCTTGCTTGCCTGCCCACCTATGGCTATAGGATGGCCTCCAAAGTTGTCTGCATTTGTAGATCAGGACTGGGTACTGTATTTAGCAATAGGTGGAGCTATAACTTAACTTCCTGGGTCTGGCAAGGTAGCAGGATAAAACAGGACCTACACTACTTGTTGTTTAGGGACCTGAATCAGGCAGGAGTGTGCCCTGAGTTCCCTGGTCAGATGAGGCCACGAGTTTTGCTCTGCTGAAAGAGAAAGCCACAGGCTGTGCTCTCTGTTAAGTGTCACTGTAAGCAGGGCTGATGGCTGGGCTATACAGCTTCTCATATATACTCTGGTTAGGTTCCCTGGGTAGGCAAGCTGAACGCTATATTCAGCAATGAGTTGGTCTACAAATTAGTTTTTCTGCACATGTGCTGCAAGAAAAGCAACTCCAAGGCTGCTAAGGTTTTTTGCTTGTGGACTTAGCTCAAGCTGAACTGTGCCCCACTTTCCCTGGTCAAAAGGGCCATAGAGTTTGCTCAGAGGGTGATCAACTCTGCCCTTCCACCTCTTGGCTCCAGACTGGCTGAGTTACACAGCTTTCAGGTATTTCAACAGCTTTCAACTCTCATATTTACCAGGGACTGGGAGCCATGACCAGGTTCCAGACCAGCAAACTGCTCATTCAAGGACCTGAATCAGGCAGACCTGCACCCCTGGTCACACTGCACTACTGACTGGTTCTGCAGGGGAGCAAAGCTACTGATTGGAACTACTATTTAGGCTCTGCAGGCAGGAACTCAGTCTGCCAATACCTAAGTGCAAGTTGTTGGAAGCCCCTCTCCCTTCTCTGTCACAGAGTCCCAGTTTTGACCTGAAGATTCCCCTGCTATTCCTGTGAGACCAGACCAGAAAAGAGGCCATCACAAAGTGCCTGCAACACTGGAGGGGCCGGATTCCACCCCTGGGCTCTCTTTTCCCACTGGAGATGTAGGCTCAGAAGAAATCCCTGTGCTTGGTGCCATGCCAGCCTGAGGGAGGGGCAATACAATCAGAATGTATCTCCTTCCCTTACCCCTTTAAAAGTCTGTCTTGTTCTCTGTGGTTCAGGGGATGTTTCAGCCTCACTCCTATGTTCTACAATTCTGTCGGTGGCATCTCGTTCATGAATAATTGTTAGTCATTCTTTTGAGAGGAAGTGAAATCAGAAATTACCTATGTCACCATCCTGGTGACATCACTCTTCTGCATGAATTCTTTTTCTTTCTATTTATTTATTTATTTATTTATTTACTTATTTGAGACAGAGATAGAGGGAGAGGGAGTTAGAAAAGGACCAGAGCGAGAGAGAACCTTAAGCAGACTGCACTCTGAGCATGGAACCCAACATGGGGGTCAATCTCATGACCCTCAGATTACAATTGAAGCAGAAACCAAGAGTCAGATCCTTAACCACCTGAGCCACTCAGGTACCCCTGGTTATTAATTCTTAACGGAAATTGGTTTTCTTGCTATTTAACACCAACTTGAAGATATATATGTTCCATTATGTCTCCTTCTGTGCAGTAAATTTAATTATTGTTCATATTTGTTTCCTTTTTTATATGGAGGTAGCATTTTAGACTCCCCACATCTACTGTGTCCTAGATTTTATATTTTTGTATTCCCTGTATCAAGGAATCTTCAGTAACTACTGTGCTTGCATTGGTTCAACAGAGCCATTGGGAAGAAGTCCATGTTTACTAGTTGCATATATCTCAGAGATCTCACCTTCTCTCATCTTAGGTCTCTGCACTTCCACAACCTGAGGAATATAATCTTTTAAATGTCACATTTTTTATAAAGATAGATTTATTTATTTATTTATTTGAGAGAGAGAGAGCATGAGCAGGGAGAGGGACAGAGGGCAGAGGGAGTTGGAGAGAGACTCTCCAGCAGACTCCCCACTGTGCTAGGAGCCTGACTTGGGGCTCAATCCCATGACTGAAATCATGACCCAAGCCCAAAACCAAAAGTCACTCAACCAAATGAGCCATGCTGGCACCCCTAATATGTTACAATTTTTTCAGTAATAGAGTTATTTTTATGTTAATAAGATTATTCAGACTATGAGTCTGGCTTTAACATATTTATTTAGACATATTAAAGATTTTTTTTTTCTATATGGTATTTCTATTATCTACAGTTTCAATAATGTAATATCTGTTCTGATTCTATTCTTATTTTCATCTTGTAATTTTCATCACAAAGTTTTGTTTTGTGGTATGTTTTGTAGAAATTGACTGTTAAAACAGATTCCTTATTATTTTATCTATGAAAATTCTTTCAGTTTTGCTTTTAAATTAAATTATAGTGCAAAGAAGCTTCATTCATTTTTGCCAATCTGGTGAGCAGATTTGGGGTTTGTTGTTTGGAACCATGCATGTTTTGTGAATTATACTGATATATACATGTAATTGTAGGTTTGTGGCTTGGAATGCTGTTGAGAAAAATTAGGCTGGAATATCTATGTTTGTACTATGTAGGATAAAATAGTTTTCCATTTCTTAACTTTGAAAGCTATTTTCTTTAAGAGAGGTATTGAATTTATGAAGAAACTCACATTGAATAGCTCACCATTTTGGAGAACCACCAGGCTTTGTCTCTGTCTTCCTCAAATATTCACCCCATAAACTTCAAAGTCTAGTACACCAGACATGTGCAAATTCTCTAAGTGGTGAAAGTGACTTCAAAGCTTATTAATATTCCTATACTCATTCTTTATAATGTCAGAATTTCAATTAATTTACTGCTAGTTTACACATAAATTTAGGAGTTAATTTTATTTTATCCAAATTTTTAATGTGTTCTCCATTTGGAGAATGTTTCTGAACACATAAATTCTGTCATAATGTGGGGAATAGAATCCAAAATCATATTTTTTATTTTAAAACATGTTCATCAAAAAAATTTCCATTTGTATGTACTTTTCAATTTCTTGGCATATAATTTTCTACATTATCCTGTTACTAGTTTTGAATCTGTACTGATCATAAAATTTTATCTCTGTGTGTTATTAATATTGTTTGTTCTTTTTCTACTTTTCCTAGTCTTATAAAACACACTCTTACTCAATTTTATTGGCAAACACTCTTTGATATTTTTGTTTCGTTTTATCCTTTAAAATGGCTTATTCAAATTATATCAGGGCCTACCATTTATATGCTTTGGTTAGCTCTGTTCTTTTTAACTCCTTATCTTCAAGTGTTTATCTTATTTAAGTTAACACATTTTGTTCCTAAATATAAGACCTTATGTATACATTTGACTTCTGATTCAGATGGAGATCGCATGAGATTTGTACTGAAATCTTTCAGGATTTGTACTGAGATCTCTTGAAATTTGGAATAAGTCCTCATCTCATGGTATTTGGAAGGAGTTCTCATGATATTTGGGTAAAAATCTCACGAGAACTGCCTGAGTTCTCCTGAGATTTGGACTAAGATCTCATACTTCCAGTGGCAGGAACCAACACTGCCACTCCTTCCAGTGGCTGGCACTGCAACTGTCTACTGCCTCCAGTGGCAGTAATCAGCACTGCAAAACATTCTGGCATCCCTCACACTTCAGCTGACCACTGCCTCCAGTGGAAAGAAAGACATAGTTTCTTATTCCAGGAAAAAAAGACATAGTTTCTTCTTCTTCTTCCTGAAGCTCACCACTGCTTCCAGTGCTAGGTAACTAGACTGCCACTCCTTCCAATGCCTCAAAGTGCAGCTCAACCTTGTCTCCAGTAGCAACAAGCTGCTCAGCCGAGCCATTCATGGTCTCAAACTGCATCTCAACACTGCCTCTAGTGACTGTACGCAGCACTGCAAAGCCTTCAGACATCCCTCACACTGCTGCTGACCACTGTCTCCAGTGGTGGGAATGGACACTGCCTCTCCTAGGGTCTTGCCCTGCAGCCCACCACTGCCACCAGTGGTTAAAAAAAAAAAAAAAAAAAAAAAAAAAAAACACTTCAGTACCAGGCCTTGCAGCACCTTAAACTGCAGCTCACTACTGCTTCCAATGATAGGAAACTGCATTGCCACTCTTTTAGGGTCTCACATTGTAGCTCAACAATGCCTCAGGGTGACACACTGCATGTCAACATTGACTCTAGTGGCCATAAGAAGCACTGCAAAATCTTCAGATGTCCCTCCCACTACAGCTGACCTCTGCCTCCAGTAGCAGAAACCAACACTACCACTTCTTCCAGTGTCTCCCACTGGAGTTCACCACTGCCTCTAATTGTAGGAAACTGCACTGCCACTCCTTGCAACATCTCACCCTGCAGCTTAGCCACTGCCTCCAGTGGAGACAATGTGTACAGCAATACCAGGCACGGACTCGCACTGCATATCAACACTGCATCTTTGGCCATAAATGACACTGCAAAGCATCCTGGCATCCCTAGCAACAGGCAGCTGACCTCTGCCTCCAGTAGCAAAAATCAGCACAACTTCCTTTTCCAGCATCTCACTGTGTAGCCCACCACTGCTTCCAGAGCTAGGTAACTAGATTGCCACTCCTTGCAGCATCTTGAATTGCAGTTCACTGTTGTCTCCAGTGGCAGGAACTGACATGGCAACTTCTTCCAGGAACTCTCACTGCAGTTCTCCACTGCCTCGAGTGGTAGGAACCTGAGTGGCCACTCTTGCAGGGTTTTGCCTCCAGTAGCAACAAGTTGCAAAGCCATGCTACCTATGGTCTCCCACTCTTTCTCACCACTGCCTCTAATGACAGTAAGGAGCACGGCAAAGCCTTCTGGTATGCCCCAAACGGCAGCTGACCACTAGCTTCAGTGGTGGGACACTTCACTGGCACTCCTTTTAGTGCCTCGAACTGCAGCTCAGCATTGTCTCCAGTGGAGATAAGGTGCATAGCCATGCCATCCATGGCCTTGCACTGCCACTAGTGGCTGTAAGCAGCACTGCAAAGCCATCAGGCATCCCTCACACTGCAACTGACCACCCTCTCCAGTGATGGGACTGTCACTGCACTTCTACCAAGGTTTCACGCTGCACCTCCACACTGCCTCTAGTGGCCACATTTTGCAAAGCCACACCATTAACTGTCTCACACTGCAGATCATCACCACCTCTCATGGCATTAATGAACACTGCAAAACCTTCTGGCATCACTCACACTCTAGCTGACCACTGCCTACAGTGGTGGGAAATGACTTTCCCATTTCTTCCAGGGTCTCACAATGCAGCTCACAACTGCCCGAAGTGGTTGCAAGCTGACTGGCACGTCTCCCAGCTGCTCTCACAATACAGCTAAGCATTGCTTCCAGTGACAGAATTCTTCACTGCCATGCCACCAAACAACTCTCATTATTCAGCTTCCCACCACTGGAGGCAGTGCTGAGCTCCAGTGCAACAGATGCTGAAAGACAGGGCACTTCAGTTTGCCACCAAGGGAGGGAGTGATAAGCTGCAGTGGGCGAGACACTGGAAGATGTGCTGCTGGAACTTCCTGACAATGGATGCAGTGGGCAGGCACAGTGCAAGGCATGGGAAGTTGAAGCACTGTGGATTCCCTCCACTGGAGGCAGTGCTGAGTTGCAGTCTGAGGGATGGTGGAAGATGTGCCAGTGTGGCTTGAGACCAGTGGAGGTGTTGTGAGCTGCATTGCCCGACACTGGAAGGCCTAGCAGTGCAAGATCACACCACTGGAAGGGTGAGCTGTGGTGCTAGAGGCACTGGAAGACATAGCAATGCTGCTTGCCACCACTGGAGGCAGCGGCAAGCTGCCATGGGAAAAGTGCTGGAAGAGGAGTCAGTGAAGCCTGTCAGCACTGAGGGCAGTCATGAGGTGCTGTGTGACAGACCCCGAAAGGTGAGGCACTGAAGCTTCTTTCTACAGGATGGTATGGTAAGCTGTATAGTCTGTTTTCCCAGGCTCAAGAGTGGAGGTAACAACCCCTGGAGCCAAGCCCCCACTCATCATTGTGCCCTGTGTCCCCAGGTTTGGTGGTAATAGGCTGTCAGGATGGTGCAGCAGGTGTCTCCCAGTGGGGGCTCTGGAGCCAGGGGGAACCAAACGTGACACATGGTGTCTTTTGAACCGAGGAGTTGAGTGTTTGTTTGGAAGAGTCTATTTGCTTCTCCAAAAAGGACAAGGGCATTGGCCGACTTTTGAAGTGAATGACCACTAAAGAAACAAGCCTGTATCTCTCCTTCTCCCAGGACTTTGAGCAGGTATGCAGGCTTCAGGTGGGATGTGCCTGCTTATCCCCACCTGAAAACCCTTCTTCACGCTGGCTCCATGAGACCTGAAGTTTGGAAATCAGCATCTGAGTCTGTTATGCAGCTTGTCCCAGGACATCAGTGTTCAAAGACTATAGCAGGCCTATTGGGTGCAAGGTCACATCCATGCCAGGATGAGAGGTAAAACTTCTCTTTCACCCCAAACATCCTGGGCTTTTCTCGTTTCCAGTGGAGCCACAAAGTCACACTGAAGCAGCTGTAAGTAATGTAGAGTGGGTGCCAGAGTTCCTGAGTTTCCCTGCAGGGTGCTCATGGCAGGGGATCCCATTTAATCTGTTAATTTCTGGTTTATGAAGGTATTTAGAAAAGCTCTTTCCTAGGCAATCCTTGGATTAAAAGGGGAAGATGAGATGGGCTCAGTGTGTGTTTTGAACATAGAATTTTTCCTTCATCTAATAGTGTTTATTCTGTTGGGCCTAGGCTGTGGTAGAATGGCCAGCATCTAGAGTTAGGTGGCTGTTTGTGGTCAGATAGAGACATGGATGATGGCTTCTCCTTTGTCCAAGATGATGTATCCAAATGGATTTGTCTTTTCATCCAGAGTTTCAATGAGGGCAGAGGGAAATTGAAAAAGGATTACAAGGAACCTTGGATGATTGAGAAGGGAAACTTGACTTTCCAGTTTCACTCAGTGGACCATCTAGATAGTTGGACATGCCATATTTTCTCTGCAGTTTCATTGGTGGTGAAGTTAGAAGGAGAGTCTTTGGGAATTCTCCTGGGTAGAGGCATTCTGGTGGCTTCATGGGGCTTGGCGTCAGGAACCCTGGGGTGAAATTCTGTAGCTGCTTGCCTGATCCTGGGTGAGTCATGTTATCCCACAGGTTTTCCATTTCTTCCTTACGAAATGGGTATCAGGGAATGTTCTATTTAAAGTGGAACCCTCCTGTACTGTCGGTGGGCATGCGGGCTGTTGCAGCCACTCTGAAAAAGAGTATGGTGGTTCCTCCAAAAACTAAAAACTGAAGAACCCTAGGATCCAGCCACTGCACTGCTATGTATTTCCCCAAAATGCACAAAAATGCACATTCAATGGGGTACAAGCACCATGATGTTTATAGAAACCTTATCAACAATAGTGAAACTATAGAGGTAGTCCCAATGTCCATTCACTGATGAATGGAAAAAGAAGATGTGGGATACACACACACACACACACACATACATGTTAGGTCCATTTTTTTAAAAAAGATTTTATGTATTTATTTGACAGAGAGAGAGAGAGATCAAGTAGGCAGGCAAGCAGAGAGAGAGGAAGCAGGCTCCCCACTGAGCAGACAGCCCAATGTGGGGCTTGATCCAAGAACCCTGAGATCATGACCTGAACCAAAGTCAGAGGCTTAACCCACTAAGCCACCCAGGTTCCCCCATGTTAGGTCCATTATTAAATGAAACGAGACAGAGACAAAGTGAAAGTTATTTTAAGCTTTATTTTATGATAAGTATTAGAAGTTAGACTGACTGGCCAGGGGAACAATACTGAGATATGGTGAAAGTTATGCAAAGTTCTATTTTATGTTAAGCATTAGAAGTCAGACTGACCAGCCAGGGCCGTCTCTGAAGAGAGCAACCACCCCCAGCTTACAGGCTCAAGAATTGACTGACTGACTGGTCAGGGCCGCCTCTGAAGAGGGTGACCCTTTCCCATCTTACAGACTACCTTTTATAGAGCAAAAGTCTGGCCACACATAGGTGGCCAATGAGATTGTAGTCATGTCAGGTCACATGCAGGTGGCCAATTGAATTACAATTTACCCTATAGTAGCTGTTTGAACTAACCTATTACTCTGGTCAGAATTGGTGCTCAAGGTTGGTGCCCTAATGGCGGGATTTACATTCTTTGGTGGTTAGGGAAGAAGTATGTGTGTTTTACTGATTTGATGTCTCCACCTGGCCTGACTCATCCTTGTATTCTGGGCTCTGTTATCAGGAACTAGCTGACCATATTCTGCTGGTTTCTCAGACTTGTCTTTAAGTAAGTTTCTCTGGGGGTGGGGGCAGCAGAGTCAGTTTAAGTTTCACTGCACAAACAACAAAATAGCTTTTAACCAAGATGGAGTCGCTCTGGCTAAATAGGTATTTACAATACATATAGATAGATAGATAGAGATAGATAGAGATAGAGATTATAGTTAGATATAAATCTATCTATCTTTTGATCTATCAACACAATGGAATAGTACCCAGCTTCAGAACGAATGAAACCTTACCATCTGAAAGGAAGTGGATGGATCTAGAGTGGATTTAGCTAAGCAAAATCAGTAAGAAAAGACAAATATCCTTGACTTGACTCATATGGAATTTCAAAAAGAAAACAGATGAACATATTGAGGGGAGAATGATAGGCAAATAAGGAAACAGACTCAACCTTAGAGCACAAACCAAAGGTTGTTGAGGGCAGGGATGTGGAGGAAAGGGTTAAATGGGCGATGGCTATTAGGGAGAACACTTGGGATGAGCTCTGGGTGTTCTATGCAGGTGGGGAATCACAAAATCCTACCCTTAAAGCAAGGAATTAACACTGCATGGAAACAAATTGGAATTGAAGTCAATGAAGAAAAGAAGACCACGTTCTGCTTCACGAGGAGTGAGGTAAAAATGGAGTGATTTTCACTTTCTTATTATGTAGATGATTATTTTCAAACACACTGCGGTAGGATACACTAGTTTCTGGTTGCAGAAAGCTGCAATGAAAGATTCAGATACCAGAGCATATCTGTGTTCCATTGATATGTTCCTTCCAGTTTTCCCAGGTACAAAGGTGAGTGGACATAAATATGGCAGAAGAGCAAAAGAGGTGTTAAGCATTCAGGAAGGAGTATTTTCCCTTTCTTATGAAATACTTCGGCCAGTGTAATTTTGGAAGAAGGAGGGGGGATCCTATAGCCTTGTGGCAGACAGGGGAGTTCCAGGTCTGGGTAGAATTCAGGGGTCCTCGAGGAGACCAGAGTGCATTCTGCAGGAGGATATGGCCAGGTTGGCTCCAGTGGTGGCTCTGTGTCTCACGTGTGACAGTTGTGACAGGTCAGGGCTGTGAGGAGGTTCCTGGCTGAGGACAGGTGAGGCCCAGTGGAGAGTAGGCAGAGCGCCTTCTGTGCCACCAGCCTCAGCCAACACACACAATCTCCTAGTCTGTCCCTGTCATTCCAGTTCAGGCTTCTCCACGTTGCCAGGCTGAGACATTGGTTTGGGCTTCGTTCTTTGAGTGAGTGTGAAGTTTCAAAAGTTTGATGGTTGGAATGATGGGTCTTAAGAACATATGTTCCTTTTTATCTTCTTGGTTCTTCTTTCAATCACTGAAGTGAATCAGACCTGTTAGTGGAAGGACAGTCTATGTGTTTTTCTTTCCTGATTTCATTAAACAAAGGGAAAACAGCCTTCTGCAATAGTCAAAGAATCCTTTTTGAGGGTTTATATTTTTCTCTTCTGTGAATCACTTTCTGATACTAGAAATTATGTTTGAGGGGCACCTGGGTGGCTCAGTCATTCAGCCTCTGCCTTCACCTCAGGTCATGGTCCCAGGGTCCTGGGATCAAGCCATGCATTGGGCTCCCTGCTCAGCAGGAATCCTACTTCTCCCTCTCTCACTTCCCCTGCTTGTGTTCCCTCCCTTGATGTGTCTTTCTCTGTCAAATAAATAAATAAAAATCTTTTTAAAAAGAATTGTTTTTTAAAGTAAAGCACAGCCTCAGAGCTGTAATGGGGTACAGTGCCCTTTATGAGGGGGAGAAATGGAGGAGGAGTATAGGTTGTTAGGAGCATGGGGAGTGGCTCATTGTGCTCCCAATGGAACGAAAGCCCCTGTTAGCCTTCCCTGGTGGGAACTGGGAGACAGTGTGTGTGTGTGTGTGTGTGTGTGTGTGTGTGTGTGTGTGTGTGTGGCTGCTTACTTGGTGGCACATCCTGGGCTCTGAAACCTGACCCTGTGAGTCCCTTGTGACTTTAATTGGGGAATTTATGAAGAAAACAGAATGAATCCTAAAGGGCACCTGCATCCTTTGCACTCAGACAACTCCATGGAGCAAAGGAATCCATCACCCATGAGGCATGTCAGGATCCCTGAGGGTGTGGGCCTTGCTTCCTGGGCTTCCATTGTCCTGGGCATCCTGGCTGTGCAAGAGCTCTGGTCAACTTTTCCACCAGGGCTCTGGACTAGGAAATCAGAGGGAGTCTGTGGTGAAACAATCTTAGTAGGCCTCCGTTTCCCCCTTGCTGAGATTGGCTGGTGACTGTGATAACTTCTCTGGAAATATAAAGCAGGAGACAGGGCTGGGGTACTGAAGGGGAGGTGACAGTGGTGCTTGCTATTCCTATAGGGTCCAGGTGGGACTTTGCTAGGATGGTGATGTTTGAGTCAAGTTAAAAAGAAGGTGTGTGATCTCATATCAAAAACCTTCTAAAAGGAAGGGAAAGCAAATGGAAAGCCCTTGGGGCAGGAACATACCAAGTATGTCCAGGAGCAGCAACAAGGCCCTGTGGCCATAGGATATGGCTTAAGACATGACCTCAGGGAGGTGACAGTAGGGTAGCAGAAAGCCATTGCAGGGCCAGACCCTATGGGACCCCATTTCACTGGGCCATCCTGGCAACAGTATTGAGAACAGATGACAGAGCACTGAGGATGGGCAAGGGAGGTCAATGATGAAGCTTTCCCAGAGCAGAGTTGAGGGAGGAGTGGTGACTGAGCGTCTGTCTCTGACTTTTCAGGTGGCTAGGGTGCCCAAGGATGGGCCTGGCCTCAGTGGGGGCAGAAATGTATCAAGGCTTGTATACAGCTCTGAAAGACACCATTTAACCAGGGTGGTAGAGGAAATTGTGGTGAAGGACTCAGGACTCAGGATCAGGATTGATTTGGGCAGAACGCTCATGAGAATTGGCTGGCATTGGGCAGCCCTGGGGACCACCCAGTTCGCTGTGGCCAAGGGCCCTTTCTTGCTCAGGGAGGGTGGCAGCCACCCAGAAAATGCACTGAATTGACGCAGCACAATGGGGACCCCGGCGCAGAGGAGCGTTCCTGGAGCAGAGTTGAGGCAGGGGTTCTGGCCGGGAGTCCGCCTCCAACTTTTCAGGCGGCTGGGGCGCCCAGGGATGGGGCTGGCCTCTGTGGGGGAATGAATGGATCTCTTGCTTTAAGGCTTGTTCCTATCTCTTTTCTTTTTGATAACTCTGGCCAGGAGTTTATCAATCTTATTAATTCTTATTAATTCTTTCAAAGAACCAGCTCCTAGTTTTGTTGATCTGTTCTACTGTTCGTTTGGTTTCTATTTCATTGATTTCTGCTCAATCTTTCTCTTCTCCTGCTGGGTTTAGGCTTTCTTTGCAGTTCTTTCTCCAGCTCCTTTAGGTGTAGGGTTAGGTTGTGTACCTGAGATCTTTCTTGTTTCTTGAGAAAGCCTTGTATATACTTTCCTCTTAGGGCTGCCTTTGCTGTGTCCCAAAGATTTTGAACAGCTGTGTTTTCTTTATCATTTGTTTCCATGAATTTTTTTTCATCTATTTATTTTCAGCATAACAGTATCATTATTTTTTCACCACACCCAGTGCTCCATGCAATCCATGCCCTCTATAATACCCACCACCTAGTACCCCGACCTCCCACCCCCCCACCACTTCAAACCCCTCAGATTGTTTTTCAGAGTCCATAGTCTCTCTTGATTCACCTCCCCTTCCAATTTACCTCAACCCCCTTCTCTCTAACTCCCCATGTCCTCCATGCTTTTTGTTATGCTCCACAAATAAGTGAAACCATATGATAATTGACTCTCTCTGCTTGACTTATTTCACTCAGCATAATCTCTTCCAGTCCCGTCCATGATGCTACAAAAGTTGGGTATTTGTCCTTTCTGATGGAGGCATAATACTCCATAGTGTATATGGAACACATCTTCCTTATCCATTCATCTGTTGAAGGGGGGCATCCTGGTTCTTTCCACAGTTTGGCGACCGTGGCCATTGCTGCTATAAACATTGGGGTACAGATGGCCCTTCTTTTCACTACATCTGTATCTTTGTGGTAAATACCCAGGAATGCAATGGCAGGGTCATAGGGAAGTTCTATTTTTAGAACACTGTTATCCAAAGAGGCTGCACCAACTTGCATTCCCACCAACAGTGTAAGAAGGTTCCCCTTTCTCCACATCTTCTCCAACACATGTTGTTTCCTGTCTTGCTAATTTTGGCCATTCTAACTGGTGTAAGGTGTTTCCATGAATTTTTAAATTCTTCTTTAATTTCATGGTTGACCCATTCATTCTTTAGTAGGATGCTCTTTAGCCTCCATGTATTTGAGTACTTTCCAACTTTCCTCTGTGGTTGAGTTCTAGTTTCAAAGAATTGTGGTCTGAAAATATGCAGGGAATGATCCTAATCTTTTGGTACCAGTTGAGACCTGATTTGTGACCCAGGATATGATCTATTCTGGAAAGTGTATCCTGTGCACTAGAGAAGAATGTGTATTCTGTTGTTTTGGAATGGAATGTTCAAAATATATCTGTGATGTCCATCTGGTCCAGTGTGTCATTTAAAACCCTTATTTGGGGCGCCTGGATGGTTTAGTGTGTTAAAGCCTCTGCCTTTAGCTCAGATCATGATCTCAGGGTCCTGGGATCAAGCCCCACATCCAGATCTCTGCTCAGCAGGGAGCCTGGTTCCCCCTCTGTCTCTCTGCCTGTCTCTCTGCCTACTTCTGATTTCTGTCTGTCAAATAAATAAATAAAATCTTTTAAAAAATCCTTATTTCCTTGTTGATCTTTTGCTTAGATGATCTATTTCAGTGAGGGGAATGATAAAATCTCCTACTATTATTGTATTATTGTCAATGTGTTTCCTTGATTTTGTTATTAATTGGTTTATATAATTGGCTTCTCCCATGTTAGGGGCATAGATATTTACAATTGTTAGATCTTCTTGCTGGATAGAACCGTTAAATATGATATAGTGCTCTTCATCATCTCTTATTGTAGTCTTTGGGTTAAAGTCTAATTTATCTGATAGAAGGGTTGTCACCCCCAGCTTTATTTTGATGTCCATTAGCATGGTAAATTTTTTCAACCGACCCCCCCCACTACTTTAATTCTGGAAGTATCTTTAGATCTAAAATGACTTTCCTGTGGATAACGTATTGATGTGTCTTGTTGTGTTTTTTTTTTTTTTTATTCATTCTGATACGCTGTGTCTTTTGATTGTGGCATTTAGCCCATTTATATTCAGGGTAACCATTGAAAGATATTAATTTAGTGCCATTGTATTGCCTGTAAGGTGACTCTTACTGTATATTGTCTGTGTTCCTTTCTGGTCTGTTAATTTTAGGCTCTCTCTCTCTCTTTTTTTTTTTTTTTTTTGTTGTTGTTTTATTTTGTTTTTGTTTTAAATACTTTATTCATTTATTTGACAGACAGAGATCACAAGTAGGCAGAGAGACAGAGGGGGGAAGCAGGCTCCCTGCTGACCAGAGAGCCTGATGCGGTGCTTGATCCCAGGACCCTGAGATCATGACCTGAGCCAAAGGCAGAGGCCCAATGCACTGAGCCACTTGGGCACCCTGAAATAAAAATCTTTTTATTGTTTATTTTAATTCCAATTGACTTGACATACAGTGCTATATGAGTTTCAGGTGTGCAATAGCATGAGTCAGTAATTCTCTGTATCACTCTACTCATCCATAAAAGTGTGCTCTCAGTCCCCTTCATCTGTTTCACTGATCCCTCCAGCCACCTACCCTTTTGTGATCATCGGTTTGTTCTCTGTGGTTAAGAATCTGTATTTTGGGGGGAGACAAGATGGCGGGGAAGTAGGAGGAGGCTCCATTTCAACCTGTACCCTAAAGTGAGCTGATTACCTACCAAAGAACTCTGATTACCCATGAAATCAGCCTGAGATCAGAATTACACACATCTGGATCTCTATGGGGGCAGAAGACACCAGTGGGCAGGGAAAGTGGAGTGGGAACATTTGACTGAAATCAGAAGATAAACAAAAGGGGGAGAGAGCCACCAGAGGTGACCCATTGGAAAGTAATACCCCAATTAGAGAGTGCCCTGCACCTGGGGGCCAGCATTAACTTGGACTCTGGTTGAAAGCACTCAAAATGAGCAAAGGATCATGGGGGGAAATTGTGGGAATCAGGGTGGTTATGGACAGGGGCTTAAGTCCCCGGACCCTGGACAGCCACCCCTGGTGCTGAGCCAGAGAGAGTGCAGCGGAGAAACCAGGTCGTGGTCCCTGAGCCGTCAGTGCGCCTGAGAACGTGTGGGGTCCAGCTCCCATGAGGGGCTGGGAGACTTGCCAGCTGGCAGAAGCACAGCCTTTTTGCACTCTCCACATGAGCACTGTGCTATGCTATCAGAGCCTGAGACACATGCACACCACACCCTCCCCTGAGAGAGATGCGCAAAGGCGCCAGCCCGGCGCTCTCAGACCAGGAAAGACCAGGCACTCCCATCCCAGGCCAGTGGGAAAATCTCAGTGTGTGATCACTGCTTGGAAACTCTCAGGTGGTCCGGAGCTGCCCAGACAGCCACCACTGTCCTGGTTTTGGATACAAACAGGAGTTCCTGTGTCCCCAGGGACCACGACTGGGAATGTGCTCTGCCAGTGGCTGAGGGGGAACTTATGTGCTTTGTAGCACTCACGGGGGAACAGACTGAGGTTTCTCTCTGAGAGGGAGGTCGGGGGGCAGTCTCCCTTCCTCTAAACCTCCAAAAGCCATCAAAAGCTGTCAGGTGAGAGAAAACAAATGAAAAAGCATAAAAACCTCCAGAGAACAAAAGCCTGAAAAACTGGTTTCCTCAGAGCCCACCACCTTGAGGAGGGCAGGAGGACTTAACTCAGGGAACACTGCCTGAAAACCCATGTGGCAGGCCCCTCCGGAAAACCAACCAGGGAAAAAAAAAAGGAAAAAAAAAAAAAGACAACAAGAGAAAAACCACCACTACTTCATAGATACAACTTTTATTTCTAATTCATTCCCACTATTCTGGTTCATTTTTTTTAAAATTTTAAATAGATAATTTTTTAACCAATTTACCATCACAGTGAGATATCTAGTACATCAAAATCTATAATAACATTTTAACCTGAAGGTTTTGATACATATATCCGTGTTTTTCTTTTGCTTTCCTATTTTTTAACTTTTTAAATTTTAGTTTTGTTTTTTTTTAATTTTTTATTTTTAAATATTCATATAGAGTTAAACTTTAAGGTAATCCCCTTTCCCCAATCAATGCTACCCCTATAGGTAAACCAATTTTTAATCCCCCTTTATCTTAGGAAAGCTGAGTCCTTTAACAAAGATATCAAGATACATCCAAGAAGAATCAAAATAAACTTCCTTGCCCACACTGAGAATTTATAACCAGTCTCCCATCTTTTTCTTCCCCCAGTGTTTCTGTGTATTTTTGTTTGTCCTGATAGTATACAAATCTTATACTTGGGGTTCTTTTTGATGAGTTTCTTTCTTTCTTTCTTTCTTTTTTTTTTTTTTGCTTTTATATATATATATATATATATTTTTCTCTTGTCATATACTTTTATCAGTCTTTTTGTTTTTCTGCTTTTGTATACTTCATAAATCTTACCCCTTGGGGCCCATTTGGGCTAAGCCTTCCTTTTCTCTTGCCTTTTTTTTCTCCTCTCTCTCTCTCTTTTCTTTTTCTTTTCTTTTTTCTCTCATTTGGGTGGGGACTCCCAATTGCTCAGAAGCATTCCAGGGTGCACCTTGACTGCACCACTGTTGATATATCCAGCTACATCCATTCAGCCATCTCTCACCAAAATGATGATGAGGAGGAATGCCCAACAGAAGAAAAACTCAGAGGATGGACCTTTTGCAACAGAACTAATGGCTATAGGCATAGACAATATGCCTGAAAGGAAATTCAGGCTAACAATTATCCAGGCAAGAGCTAGGTTGGAAAAAGCCATGGATGACCAAACAGAATTGATTAAGGCAGAACCGAAAGCCAACAGGGATGATGTTCACAATGCTGTCAATGAGTTCCAATCTAATCTAAATTCTCTAAAAGCTAGGGTAACTGAGAGAGAAGATAGAATTAGTGATCTGGAGGACAAACAGATAGAGAAAAAGGATCAGGAGGAAGCCTGGAACAAACAGCTTAGAAGCAACGAAAACAGAATCAGGGAAATAAATGATGCAATGAAACGTTCCAACGTCAGAATTATTGGAATCCCTGAAAGGGAGGAGAAAGAAATAAGTCTAGAAGAAATAGTGGAACAATTTCTCCATGAAATTTTTCCCAATCTCACAAATGGAACCAGCGTTCATGTAATAGAGGCAAAATGGTCCCCCCCCCCCAAGATTATAGATTCTTGAAAGTCCTCCAGACACCTAATAGTAAGAATGAAGAATTATAATTGTAGGCAGGCCCTCTTGAAGGCAGCTAGGACAAAGAAGCTCCTTATGAACAGAGTAAAGCCCATCGGAATAACATCATACCTGTCCACAGAAACCTGGAAAGCCAGAAAGGGCTGGCAAGATATATTCAGGGCACTAAATAAGAAGAACATGCAGCCAAGAATACTTTACCCAGCAAGACTGACACTCAAAAAGGATGAAGAGATTAAGAGTTTCCAAGACCGGCAAGGCTTAAAAGAGTATGAGACCACCAAGCTGACACTGCAGGAAATATTAAGGGGGGGTTCTATAAAATAGGAAGAATCCTAAGAATATTATTGAACAGAAATATAAAGACAATCTACAGAAAGAAAGACTTCAAAGGTAACACAATGCCAATAAAAACATATCTATCAATAATCACTCTCAATGTGAATGGCCTAAATGCACCCATAAAATGACACAAGGTTGCAGATTGGATAAAATGACAGGACCCATCCATATGTTGTCTACAAGAGACCCATTCTGAACCTAAGGATACACCCAGACTGAAAGTGAAGGGATGGAGAAGCATCTTTCATGCCAATGGGCCTCAAAAGAAGGCCGGGGTAGTGATTCTCATATCAGATGAATTAGATTTTAAACTAAAGACTGTAGTCAGAGATACAGAAGGACACTACATAATTCTTAAAGGGACTACCTACCAAGATGATCTAACAATTGCAAATATCTATGCCCCAATATGGGAGCAGCCAACTACATAAGAAAACTATTAATCAAGATAAAGAGTAATATTGATGTGAATACATTAATAGTAAGAGATCTTAACATGCCTCTCTCAGTAATAGACAGGTCATCCAAGCAGAAAATCAATAAAGAAACAAGAGCATTGAATGACACATTGGACCAGATGGACCTCATAGATATATAGAGAACATTCCACCCTAAAACAGCAGAATACTCATTTTTCTAAAGTGCACATGAAACCTTCTCCGAAATAGACCACAAATCAGGACTCAACAGATACCAAAAGACTGATATTTTTCCCTGCATATTCTCAGATCACAATGCTTTGAAACTGGAGCTCAATCACAAGGAAAAGTTTGGAAGGAACTCAAATACCTGGAAGCTAAAGACCACCTTGCTTAATAATGCTTGGATCAACCAGGAGATCAAAGAAGAACTGAAACAATTCATGGAAACCAATGAGAATGAAGACACTTCAGTCCCAAACCTATGGGATACAGCAAAGGCGGTCCTAAGGGGGAAATACATAGCCATCCAAGCCTCCCTCAAAAAAATTGAAAAATCCAGAATACACTAGCTGTCTCTACACCTTAAATAACTGGAGAATCAACAACAAATCAAACCAACTCCACACATAAGAATGGAAATGATCAAGATTAGAGCAGATATCAATGAGGTAGAAACTAGAGATACAGTAGAACATATCAATAAAACTAGAAGCTGGTTTTTTGAAAGAATCAATAAGATGGATAAACCATTGGCCACAGCAATCCAAAAGAAAAGAGAAAGCCCAAATTCATAAAATTATGAATGAAAAGGGAGAGATCACAACTAATTGAGGAAGTAGAAACAATTATCAGAAGTTATTATCAACAGTTATGTGCCAATATGTTAAGCAACCTAGATGATATGGATGCATTTCTGGAAAACTATAAACTCCCAAAATTGAACCAAGAAGAAATTGACAACCTGAATAGGCCGATATCTAGTGACAAGATTGAAGCAGTGATCAAAAACCTCCCCCCCCAAAAAAAATAAATAAACAAGAGCCCAGGACCTAATGGATTCCCTGGGGAATTCTACCACACTTTCAAAGAAGAAATAACACCTATTCTCCTGAAGTTGTTTCAAAAAATGGAAGCAGAAGGAAAATTTCCAGACTCTTTTTATGAAGCCAACATTACCCTGATCCTCAAACGAGGCAAAGACCCCACCAAAAAGGAGAATTTCAGACCAATATCACTGGTGAATATGGATGCTAAGATTCTCAACAAGATCCTAGCAAATAAGATCCAACAGCTCATTAAAAAGATTATCCACCATGACCAGGTGCAATTCATCCCTGGGTTACAAGGATGGTTCAACATTCACAAATCAATCAATGTGATAGAACAAATCAATAAAAGAAGAAAGAAGAACCACATGGTCCTCTCAATTGATGCATAAAAAGCATTTGACAAAATCCAGCATCCGTTCCTGATTAAAACGCTTCAAAGTATAGGGATAGAGGGAACATTCCTGAACTTCATCAAATCTATCTATGAAAGATCCACAGCAAATATCATCCTCAATGGGAAAAAGCTCGCAGCCTTCCTGTTGAGATCAGGAACATGACAATGATGCCCACTCTCACCACTCTTGTTCAACATAGTATTAGAAATCCTAGAAATAGCAATGAACAAAGAGAACAACAAAGAGAAATAAAAGGTATCCAAATTGGCAATGAAGAAGTCAAACTCTCTCTCTCTTTGCAGATGACATGATTCCTTATATGGGAAACCCAAATGACTCCACCCCCAAACTACTAGAACTCATACAGCAATTCAGTAATGTGGCAGGATACAAAGTCAATGTACAGAAATCGGTGGCTTTTTTATACACTAACAGTGAAAATACAGAAAGGGAAACTAGAAAATTGATTCCATTTACTATAGCACCAAGAACTATAAGATACCTGGGAATAAACCTAACCAAAGAGGTAAAGAATCTGTAGTTGAGGAACTACAGAATACTCCTGAAATAAATTGAAGAAGACACAAAAATATGGAAGACTATTCCATTCTCTTGGAACAGAAGAATAAACATTGTTAAAATGTCTATACTGCCTAGAGCACTCTATACTTTTAATGCCATTCTGATCAAAATTCCACCGCCATTTTTCAAAGAGCTGGAGAAAATAATCCCAAAGTTTGTATGGAATCAGAAGAGACCCCGAATTGCTAGGAAATGTTGAAATGTTGAAAAAACAAAAATAAAACTGGTGGCATCACGTTACCTGATTTCAAGCTTTACTACAAACCTGTGATCACCAATGCAGCATGGTACTGGCATCAAAACAGACACATAGACCAGTGGAACAGAGAGAGAGCCAAGATATGGACCCACAACTCCATGCTCCAATAATCTTCGACAAAGCAGGAAAAAATATTCAGTGGAAAAAACTCAGTCTCTTCAATAAATGGTGCTGGGAAAATTGGACAGCTATATGTAGAAGAATGAAACTCGACCATTCTCTTACACCATACACAAAGATAAACTCAAAATGAATAAAAGACCTCAATTCTAGAGAGGAATCCATCAGAATCCTAGAGGAGAACATAGACAGTAACCTCTTTGATATCAGCCACAGCAATTTCTTTCAAGATATGTCTCCAAAGGCAAAGGAAACAAAAGCAAAAATGAACTTTGGGGACTTCATCAAGATCAAAAGCTTCTGCGCAGCAAAGGAAACAGTCAACAAAACAAAGAGGCAACCCATGTAATGTGAGAAGATATTTGCAAATGACAGTGCAGACAAAAGTTTGATATCCAGGATCTATAAAGAACTTCTCAAACTCAACACACACAAAACAGATAATCATATCAAAAAATGGGCAGAAGATATGAATAGACACTTCTCCAATGAAGATATACAAATGGCTATCAGACACATGAAAAAAATGTTCATCATCACTAGCCATTAGGGAGATTCAAATTAAAACCACATTGAGATACCACCTTACATCAGTTAGAATGGCCAAAATTAGCAAGACAGGAAACAACGTGTGTTGGAGAGGATGTGGAGAAAGGGAACCCTGTTACACTGTTGGTGGGAATGCAAGTTGGTGAAACCACTTTGGAGAACAGTGTGGAGATTCCTTAAGAAATTAAAAATAGAGCTTCCCTATGACCCTGCAAGTGCACTAGTGGGTATTTACCCCAGAGATACAGATGTAGTGAAAAGAAGGGCCATCTGTACTCCAGTGTTTATAGCAGCAAAGGCCACGGTTGCCAAACTGTGGATAGAAACAAGATGCCCTTTAACAGACGAATGGATAAGGAAGATGTGGTTCATATTCTCTATGGAGTATTATGCCTCCATCAGAAAGGATGGATACCCAACTTTTGTAGCAACATGGACGTGACTGGAAGAGATTACGCTGAGTGAAATAAGTCAAGCAGAGAGAGTCAACTATCATATGGTTTCACTTATTTGTGGAGCATAACAAAAAGCATGGAGGACATGGGGAGATGGAGAGGAGAAGGGAGTTGAGGGAAATTGGAAGGGGAGGTGAACCATGAGAGACTATGGGCTCTGAAAGACAATCTGAGGGTTTTGAAAGGGCAGGGGGAGGAAGGTTGGGGGAGCTAAGTTGTGGGTATTAAGGAGGGCACATATTGCATGGAGCACTGGGTGTGGTGCAAAAACAACAAATACTGTTATGCTGAAAAGAAATAATAAAAAAAAAGAATCTGTATTTTGGTTTGTCTCTTTTTTCTCCTTTATGTATGCATGTTTGTTTCTTCAATTCTACACAAGAGTCACATCATATGGTATTGTCTTTCTCTGACTGACTGATTTCACTTAGGATAACCTTCTCTAGTTCCAGCCATGTGGCTGCAAATGGCAAGATTTTATTACTTTTTTGCCTGAGTAATATTCCCGTGTGTGTGTGTGTGTGTGTGTGTGTGTGTGTAGTGTACACATTTCATTTCATTTATCGCTTTATCAACAGACACTTGGGTTGTATTTTGATCTTGTAAATAATGCTGCAAGAAACAAAGGGGTGCATGTATCCTTTTGTGTTCTTGTTTTCATGTGCTTTAGGTAAATACCCAGTAGTGCTGTTGCTGGATCCAGGGCAACTCTATGTTTAACGCCTTGAGGACCCTCCATACTGTTTTCCAGAGCGGATGCAGCAGGTTGTTGTTCCACCAACTGTGCATGAGGGTCCCCTTTTACCACACCCTCCCAGCACCTGCTGTTCCTTGTGCTGTTGATGGGAGGCATTCTGACAGTATGTGGCAATATCTCATTATACTTCTGGTTTGCATTTTCCTGAGCTTGGGTGATGGTTAAACAGCTTTTCATGGGGCCATTGGCCATCTCTATTTCTTCTTTGGAAAAATATCTGTTCATGTCTTCAGACCATTTTTTAACCAGATTACTTCTTTTGGGGGTGTTGAGTTGTATCCATTCTATATATTTTGGACACTATGCCTCTATTTCATAGGATATTTGCAAATATCTTCTCCCTTTCAGTAGGCTCTTCCTAGTTCTCCTGTGTGGAAATATATATATATATATATATATATATATATATATATATAGTCTCAGTAGTTTATTTTTGCTTTTCTTTCCTTTACCTCAGGAGACAGTTTAGAAAAATGCTACTTGGTCCATGTCAAGAAGTTACTGTCTGAGCCTTCTTGTAGGGTTTTTATGGTTCCAGGTCTTTCACTGAGGTCTTGAAACTGTTTTGAGTTTATTTGTCTGTATGGTGTAAGGAAGCAGAGTAACTGCATTCTTTTGTGCGTGGCTGTCCAGTTTTCCAAAACCATTTGTTGTAAAGACTGTCTTTTTTCCTTTTTGATATTCTTGCCTGCTTTGGGGAAGATTAATTGGGCACACAACTGCCAGTTTATACCTGAGTTTCTGTCCTGTTCCTTGGTTGCTGTGTGTATTTTTGTGCCAGGACCATCCTGTTAGGATGACTACAGCTTTGTAGTAGAACTTGAAATCTGGAATTGTGACTCCTCCAGCTTTGTTTTACTTTCTCAGTATTGTGTTGGCTGTTCAGAATCTTTGCTGATTCCATATAGATTTTTAGGAGTGTTTGCTTGAGTTCTTTTTGTTTAACTTAAATTCAATGAGCCAACTTAGAGTGCATCATTAGTTTCAGATATAGTGTTCAATAATAGATCAGGTGTATGTAACACCCAGTGCTCATTGCATCCCATGCCCTCCTTAAGGTCCATCACCTAGTTACTGCATCCCCTAGCTACCTCCCCTCCAGGAACCCTCAGTTTGTTACTGTAACAAACCCAACAGTTTGTTTCTGTACTGAAGAATCTCTCATGGTTTTTCTCCCTTTCTGATGACTTCCCATTCAGCTTTCCCTCCCTTCCCTTCTGATCATCTGTGGTTTTTCTTCTATTTCGCATAGGAGTGAACCCATGAACCAACTGTCTTTCTCTGATAGACTTATTTTGCTCAGCATAACACCCTCCAATTCCATCCAGATGGATATGATGATAAGTCTTCATCCTCTCTTGACTGAATAGTATTCTGTTGTAGATATGAACCACATCTTCTTTATCCATTCATCTGTCCATGAACATCTGTGCTCTTTCCATACTTTGGCTAGAGAGGATAATGCTGTAATGAACATTGGGGAGCAGGTGCCACTACTTTTCATTCAATCTGTGTCTTTGGGGTAAAGACATAACAGTGCAATTTTTGGGTCATAGGGTAGCTCTATGTTTAAGTTCTTGAAGAAACTTGATAACATTTGGCAGAGTGGCTGTACGAGCTTTCTTTTCCACCAGCAGTGTAAGAGGGTTCCCCTTTCACCATGTCCTCGCCAACATTTGTTTTTCCCTGACTTGATAATTTTATCCATGCCATCTGTTGTAAGGTGGTATCTCATTGTGGTTTTGATTTGTATTTCCCCGATGCTAAATGATGTGGAGCACTTTTTCATGGATCTCTTGATCTCTTGTATGTCCTTTCGGTAGAAAGTTGTGTTCATGTTTATACCTATTTCTTAATCTAGGATAGGGGTGGTCCCAGGAGCATGGAAGGTGTGATCTGTTTAGGTGTGGAGACCTTCCCAGATGTCTGAATTGAGGGCTAGAGTTAAGGAGAATATAAGGCTCAGGCTTTGCATTCAGTATGGTATGGAACTATAAATAAGCAGGGATTGGTTCAAGATTTCATTCAGATTTCTTCTCTAAATCCTTTCTGCAGTTCAAAAGGCATGATTTCTGACTTTGTTGTAGGATAAGCCCTCTGCTTCGCTTAGGTGTCTCCATTTCCTGGGGATCTGGAGCCAGACCTCTGGACATAATCCTTTAAAAAGCCAATCTAGGGTTAGGATTGGGGCCTAGGATCATGGCAGGTTTAGTTTTCCAGCTGTGTGGCAAGACTACTGAAGGGCTGAGTTCAGGTCATAGTCAGGGTGAGTGTCAGGCTCCAGGTTTGAGTCCAGCTGGCACTGAATGTGGGGGTTGCCTTAGGTGGGCATGCAGATTTCTCCTGCTCTGAATCATTTCCAGAGTTCCAAATGGCATGGTTTCCTTCTGAGTGGCAGGTGGAATCCTCTGGTTTGCTCAGGTTTCCTTAGTCCCTAGGGCTTTGGCATCAGATCTCTGGGAACAGACCCCTCTGAGCCCAACCTAGGGTCAGGGTTGGAGTCAAGTTTACAGTCATGGTTTAGGGTCGCAGGTTAGGGTCACAGGATAAGGTTAGGGGTTTGGGGTAGGGTTAGGGTCAGGGGTTTGGGTAGGAGTAGGTTTAGAGTTGTGCTAGGGTTAGTTTGCCCTTTTTAAAAAAGATTTTATTTGTTGGGGAGGAGTCAAGATGGAAGAGAAGTAGCAGGCTGAGACTACATCAGCTAGCAGGAGATCAGCTAGATAGCTTATCTAAAGATTGCAAACACCTGCAAATCCATGAGCAGATCGAAGAGAAGAAGAACAGCAATTCTGGAAACAGAAAAACAACCACTTTCTGAAAGGTAGGACCGGCGGAGAAGTGAATCCAAAGCGACGGGAAGATAGATCCTGGGGGGAGGTGCCGGCTCCCGGCAAGCGGCGGAACAACGGAGCACAAAATCAGGACTTTTAAAAGTCTGTTCTGCTGAGGGACATCGCTCCAGAGGCTAAACTGGGGTGAAGCCCACGCGGGGTCACAGAAGGATCGGGGGTGTCTGAGTGTCGCAGAGCTTGCGGGTATTGGAACGGGAAAACCGGCTACAGAGACAGAGCCGACAGTAAGCTCAAAGCTTGGGGTTACCTTGAACCGGTCACAGGCTTGGTGAGCTCGGAGAGCGGCTGGAGGTCAGGCAGACAGGAGTAACTGGGTGCTGATCTCTGAGGGCACACTGAGTAGTGGGGCTCCGGGCTCTCGGCTTCTCCTGGCTGGAGACCAGGAGGCCGCCATTTGTATTCCCATCCTCCAGAACTCTACGGAAAGTGCTCAGGGAACAAAAGCTCCTGAAAGCAAACCCAAGTGGATTACTCAGCCCGGCCCCTGGTAAGGGTGGTGCAATTCCGCCTGGGGCAAAGACACCTGAGAATCATTACACCAGGCTCCTTCCCCAGAAGATCAACAAGAAATCCAGCCAAGACCAAGTTCACCTACCAAGGACTGCGGCTTCAATATTAAGTAGAGCAGCAGAATTCCAGAGGATGAGAAGGCAAAGCACGGAACTCATGGCTTTCTCCCTGTGATTTTTTTAGTCTTGCAGTTAATTGAATTTTTTCTTTTTCATTTTTTTTCTCTTCTTCTGCTAAAAATTTTTTAACTTTTACCCTTTACTTTTTTTAACGTTTTTTAACTAGTTTATCTAATATATATATTTTTCTTTTTATATTTTTCTTTATTATTTTTCTTTTTTAAATTTTTTTCTTTTCTTTTTTTTTTCTTTCTTTCTTTTTGAACCTCTTTTTATCCCCTTTCTCCACCCTCACGATTTGGGATCTCTTCTGATTTGGTTAAAGCATATTTTCCTGGGGTTGTTGCCACCTTTTAGTATTTTACTTGCTCCTTCATATACTCTTATCTGGACAAAATGACAAGACGGAAAAATTCACTACAAAAAAAAGAACAAGAGGCAGTACCGAAGGCTAGGGACCTAATCCATACAGACATTGGTAATGTCAGCTCTAGAGTTCAGAATGACAATTCTCAAGGTTCTAGCCGGGTTCTAGCATGGAAGATATTAGAGAAACACTCTCGGGAGATATAAAAGTCCTTTCTGGAGAAATAAAAGAACTAAAATCTAACCAAGTTGAAATAAAAAAAGCTATTAATGAGGTGCAATCAAAAATGGAGGCTCTCACTGCTAGGATAAATGAGGCAGAAAAAAGAATTAGTGATATAGAAGACCAAATGACAGAGAATAAAGAAGCTGAGCAAAAGAGGGACAAACAGCTACTGGACCACAAGGGGAGAATTCGAGAGATAAGTGACACCATAAGATAAAACAACATTAGAATAATTGGGATTCCAGAAGTAGAAGAAAGAGGGAGGGGAGCAGAATGTATACTGGAGAGAATTATTGGGGAGAATTTCCCCAATATGGCAAAGGGAATGCGCATCAAAATTCAGGAGGTTCGGAGAATGCCCCTCAAGATCAATAAGAATAGGCCCAAACCCCATCACCTAATAGTAAAATTTACAAGTCTCAGTGACAAAGAGAAAATCCTGAAAGCAGCCCGGGAAAAGAAGTCTGAAACATACAATGGTAAAAATATTAGATTGGCAGCTGACTTATCCACAGAGACCTGGCAGGCCAGAAAGAGCTGACATGATATTTTTAGAGCACTAAATGAGAAAAACATGCAGCCAAGAATACTATATCCAGCTAGGCTATCATTGAAAATAGAAGGAAAGATTAAAAGCTTCCAGGACAAACAAAACCTGAAAGAATTTGCAAACACCAAACCAGCTCTACAGGAAATATTGAAAGGGTCCTCTAAGCAAAGAGGGAGCCTACAAGTGGTAGATCAGAAAGGAACAGAGACCATATACAGTAACAGTCACCTTACAGGCAATACAATGGCAGTAAATTCATATCTCTCAATAGTTACCCTGAATTTTAATGGGCTAAATGCCCCAATCAAAAGACACAGGGTATAAGAATGGATAAAAAAAAAAAAACAAAACCAATCTATATGTTGCCTCCAAGAAACTAATTTTAAGCCCAAAGACACCTCCAGACTTAAAGTGAGGGGGTGGAGGGCGCCTGGGAGGCTCAGTGGGTTAAGCCGCTGCCTTTGGCTCAGGTCATGAACCCAGCGTCCTGGGATCGAGTCCCACATCGGGCTCTCAGCTCAGCAGGGAGCCTGCTTGCTCCTCTCTCTCTCTGCCTGCCTCTCTGCCTACTTGTGATCTCTCTCTGTCAAATAAATTAATAAAATCTTTAAAAAAGAAGTGAGAGGGTGGAAAAGAATTTACCATGCTAATGGACATCAGAAGCAAGCAGGAGTGTCAATCCTTATATCAGATCAATTAGATTTTAAGCCAAAGACTATAATAAGAGATGAGGAAGGACACTATATCACTATATCATACTCAAAGGGTCTATCCAACAAGAAGATCTAACAAATTTAAATATCTATGCCCCCAACATGGGAGCAGCCAACTATATAAACCAATTAATAACAAAATCAAAGAAACACATTAACAATAATACAATAATAGTAGGGGACTTTATCACTCCCCTCACTGAAATGGACAGATCATCGAAGCAAAAGATCAGCAAGGAAATAAAGGCCTTAAACGACACACTGGACCAGATGGACATCACAGATATATTCAGAACATTCCATCCCAAAGCAACAGAATACACATTCTTCTCTAGTGCACATGGAACATTCCCCAGAATAGATCCCATCCTCGGTCCTAAATCAGGACTCAACTGGTACCAAAGGATTGGGATCATTCCCTGCATATTTTCAGACCACAATGCTCTGAAGCTATAACTCAACCACAAGAGGAAGTTTGGAAAGAACCCAAATACATGGAGACTAAACAGCATCCTTCTAAAGAATGAATGGGTCAACTGGGTAATTAAAGAAGAATTGAAAAAAATCATGGAAACAAATGATAATGAAAATACAACGGTTCAAAATCTGTGGGACACAACAAAGGCAGTCCTGAGAGGAAATATATAGTGGTACAAGCCTTTCTCAAGAAATAAGAAAGGTCTCAGGTACACAACCTAACCCTCCACCTAAAGGAGCTGGAGAAAGAACAAGAAAGAAACCCTAAGCCCAACAGGAGAAGAGAAATCATAAAGATCAGAGCAGAAATCATTGAAGTAGAAACCAAAAAAAAAAAAAAAAAAAAAACCAATAGAGCAAATCAACGAAACTAGGAGCTGGTTCTCTGAAAAAATTAATAAAATTGATAAACCCCTGGCCATACTTATCAAAAAGAAAAGAAAAAGGGCCCAAATAAATAAAATCATGAATGAAAGAGGAGAGATCACAACTAACACCAAAGAAATACAAACTATTAGAAGAACATACTATGAGCAACTCTATGCCAACAAATTTGACAATCTGGAAGAAATCGATGCATTCCTAGAAACATATAAACTACCACAACTGAACCAGGATGAAATAGAAAGCCTGAACAGACCCATAACCAGTAAGGAGATTGAAACAGTCATTAAAAATCTCCAAACAAACAAAAGCCCAGGGCCAGACGGCTTCCCGGGGGAATTCTACCAAACATTTAAAGAAGAACTAATTCCTATTCTCCTGAAACTGTTCCAAAAAATAGAAATGGAAGGAAAACTTCCAAAATCATTTTATGAGGCCAGCATCACCTTGATCCCAAAACTAGACAAGGATCCCATAAAAAAAGAGTGCTATAGACCAATATCATTGATGAAGACAGATGCAAAAATTCTCACCAAAATACTAGCCAATAGGATTAAACAGTACATTAAAAGGATTATTCACCACGACCAAGTGGGATTTATTCCAGTGCTGCAAGGTTGGTTCAACATCCACAAATAAGTCAATATGATACAACACATCAATAAAAGAAAGAACAAGAACCATATGATACTCTCCATAGATGCTGAAAAAGCATTTGACAAAGTACAGCATCCCTTCCTGATCAAAACTCTTCAAAGTGTAGGGATAGAGGGCACATACCTCAATATCATCAAAGCCATCTATGAAAAACCCACCGCAAATATCATTCTCTTGGAGGAGCTGCGAGCTTACTTGTCGGCTCTGTCTCTGTAGCCGGCTTTCCCGTTCCAATACCCGCAAGCTCTGCGACACTCAGACACCCCCGATCCTTCTGTGACCCTGCGGGACCTGAGGCCACGCTGACCCCGCGTGGGCTTCGCCCCGGTTTAGCCTCTGGAGCGATGTCGCTCAGCGGAACAGACTTTTAAAAGTCCTGATTTTGTGCGCGGTTGCTCCGCCGCTTGCCGGGAACCGGCCCCTCCCCCCGTGGTCTATCTTCCTGTTGCTTTGGATTCACTTCTCCGCCGGTCCTACCTTTCAGAAAGTGGTTGTTTTTCTGTTTCCAGAATTGCTGTTCTTCTTCTCTTCGATCTGCCGATGGATTTTCAGGTGTTTGCAATCTTTAGATAAGCTATCTAGCTGATCTCCGGCTAGCTGAAGCAGTCTCAGCTTGCTACTTCTCCGCCATCTTGACTCCTCCCCTCCCACATTTTAAGCCCGAAGACACCTCCAGATTTAAAGTGAGGGGGTGGAAAATAATTTACCATGCTAATGGACATCAGAAGAAAGCAGGAGTGGCAATCCTTATATCAGATCAATTAGATTTTAAGCCAAAGACTATAATAAGAGATGAGGAAGGACACTATATCATACTCAAAGGGTCTGTCCAACAAGAAGATTTAACAATTTTAAATATCTATGCCCCCAATGTGGGAGCAGCCAACTATATAAACCAATTAATAACAAAATCAAAGAAACACATCAACAATAATACAATAATAGTAGGGGACTTTAACACTCCCCTCGCTGAAATGGACAGGTCATCCAAGCAAAAGATCAGCAAGGAAATAAAGGCCTTAAACGACACACTGGACCAGATGGACATCACAGATATATTCAGAACATTTCATCCCAAAGCAACAGAATACACATTCTTCTCTAGTGCACATGGAACATTCTCCAGAATAGATCACATCCTCGATCCTAAATCAGGACTCAACCGGTATCAAAAGATTGGGATCATTCCCTGCATATTTTCAGACCACAATGCTCTAAAGCTAGAACTCAACCACAAAAGGAAGTTTGGAAAGAACCCAAATACATGGAGACTAAACAGTATCCTTCTAAAGAATGAATGGGTCAACCGGGAAATTAAAGAAGAATTGAAAAAAATCATGGAAACAAATGATAATGAAAATACAACGGTTCAAAATCTGTGGGACACAACAAAGGCAGTCCTGAGAGGAAAATATATAGCGGTACAAGCCTTTCTCAAGAAACAAGAAAGGTCTCAGGTACACAACCTAACCCTACACCTAAAGGAGCTGGAGAAAGAACAAGAAAGAAACCCTAAGCCCAGCAGGAGAAGAGAAATCATAAAGATCAGAGCAGAAATCAATGAAATAGAAACCAAAAAAACAATAGAACAAATCAACGAAACTAGGAGCTGGTTCTTTGAAAGAATTAATAAAATTGATAAACCCCTGGCCCGACTTATCAAAAAGAAAAGAGAAAGGACCCAAATAAATAAAATCATGAATGAAAGAGGAGAGATCACAACTAACACCAAAGAAATACAAACTATTATAAGAACATACTATGAGCAACTCTATGGCAATAAATTTGACAATCTGGAAGAAATGGATGCATTCCTAGAAACATATAAACTACCACAACTGAACCAGGAAGAAATAGAAAGCCTGAACAGACCCATAACCAGTAAGGAGATTGAAACAGTCATTAAAAATCTCCAAACAAACAAAAGCCCAGGGCCAGACGGCTTCCCGGGGGAATTCTACCAAACATTTCAAGAAGAACTAATTCCTATTCTCCTGAAACTGTTCCAAAAAATAGAAATGGAAGGAAAACTTCCAAACTCATTTTATGAGGCCAGCATCACCTTGATCCCAAAACCAGACAAGGATCCCATCAAAAAAGAGAGCTATAGACCAATAGGCTTGATGAACACAGATGCGAAAATACTCAACAAAATACTAGCCAATAGGATTCAACAGTACATTAAAAAGATTATTCACCACGACCAAGTGGGATTTATTCCAGGGCTGCAAGGTTGGTTCAACATCCTCAAATCAGTCAATGTGATACAACACATCAATAAAAGAAAGAACAAGAACCATATGATACTCTCAATAGATGCTGAAAAAGCATTTGACAAAGTACAACATCCCTTCCTGATCAAAACTCTTCAAAGTGTAGGGATAGAGGGCACATACCTCAATATCATTAAAGCCATCTATGAAAAACCCACCGCAAATATCATTCTCAATGGAGAAAAACTGAAAGCTTTTCCGCTAAGGTCAGGAACACGGCAGGGATGTCCATTATCACCACTGCTATTCAACATAGTACTAGAGGTCCTAGCCTCAGCAATCAGACAACAAAAGGAAATTAAAGGCATCCAAATCGGCAAAGAAGAAGTCAAATTATCACTCTTCGCAGATGATATGATACTATATGTGGAAAACCCAAAAGACTCCACTCCAAAACTACTAGAACTTATACAGGAATTCAGTAAAGTGTCAGGATATAAAATAAATTCACAGAAATCAGTTGCATTTCTCTACACCAACAGCAAGACAGAAGAAAGAGATATTAAGGAGTCAATCCCATTTACAATTGCATCCAAAACCATAAGATACCTAGGAATAAACCTAACCAAAGAGACACAGAATCTATACTCAGAAAACTATAAAGTACTCATGAAAGAAATTGAGGAAGACACAAAGAAATGGAAAAATGTTCCATGCTCCTGGATTGGAAGAATAAATATTGTGAAAATGTCTATGCTACCTAAAGCAATCTACACATTTAATGCAATTCCTATCAAAGTACCATCCATCTTTTTCAAAGAAATGGAACAAATAATTCTAAAATTTATATGGAACCAGAAAAGACCTCGAATAGCCAAAGGGATATTGAAAAAGAAAGCCAACGTTGGTGGCATCACAATTCCGGACTTCAAGCTCTATTACAAAGCTGTCATCATCAAGACAGCATGGTACTGGCACAAAAACAGACACATAGATCAATGGAACAGAATAGAGAGCCCAGAAATAGACCCTCAACTTTATGGTCAACTAATTTTCGACAAAGCAGGAAAGAATGTCCAATGGAAAAAAGACAGCCTTTTCAATAAATGGTGCTGGGAAAATTGGACAGCCACATGCAGAAAAATGAAATTGGACCATTTCCTTACACCACACACAAAAATAGACTCAAAATGGATGAAGGACCTCAATGTACGAAAGGAATCCATCAAAATCCTTGAGGAGAACACGGGCAGCAACCTCTTCGACCTCAGCCGCAGCAACATCTTCCTAGGAACAACGCAAAAGGCAAGGGAAGCAAGGGCAAAAATGAACTATTGGGATTTCATCAAGATCAAAAGCTTTTGCACAGCAAAGGAAACAGTTAACAAAATCAAAAGACAACTGACAGAATGGGAGAAGATATTTGCAAACGACATATCAGATAAAGGACTAGTGTCCAGAATCTATAAAGAACTTAGCAAACTCAACACCCAAAGAACAAATAATCCAATCAAGAAATGGGCAGAAGACATGAACAGACATTTCTGCAAAGAAGACATCCAGATGGCCAACAGACACATGAAAAAGTGCTCCATATCACTCGGCATCAGGGAAATACAAATCAAAACCACAATGAGATATCACCTCACACCAGTCAGAATGGCTAAAATCAACAAGTCAGGAAATGACAGATGCTGGCGAGGATGCGGAGAAAGGGGAACCCTCCTACACTGTTGGTGGGAATGCAAGCTGGTGCAGCCACTCTGGAAAACAGCATGGAGGTTCCTCAAAATGTTGAAAATAGAACTGCCCTATGACCCAGCAATTGCACTATTGGGTATTTACCCTAAAGATACAAATGTAGTGATCCAAAGGGACACATGCACCCGAATGTTTATAGCAGCAATGTCCACAATAGCCAAACTATGGAAAGAACCTAGATGTCCATCAACAGATGAATGGATCAAGAAGATGTGGTATATATACACAATGGAATACTATGCAGCCATCAAAAGAAATGAAATCTTGCCATTTGCGACAACATGGATGGAATTAGAGCGTATCATGCTTAGCGAAATAAGTCAAGCAGAGAAAGACAACTATCATATGATCTCCCTGATATGAGGAAGTGGTGATGCAACATGGAGGCTTAAGTGGGTAGAAGAAGAATAAATGAAACAAGAAGGGATTGGGAGGGAGACAAACCATAAGTGACTCTTAATCTCACAAAACAAACTGAGGGTTGCCGGGGGGAGGGGGTTTGGGAGAAGGGGGTGGGATTATGGACATTGGGGAGGGTATGTGATTTGGTGAGTGCTGTGAAGTGTGTAAACCTGGTAATTCACAGACCTGTACCCCTGGGGATAAAAATATATGTTTATAAAAAATAAAAAATAAAAAATAAAAAATATCATTCTCAATGGAGAAAAACTGAAAGCTTTTCCGCTAAGGTCAGGAACACGGCAGGGATGTCCATTATCACCACTGCTATTCAACATAGTACTAGAGGTCCTAGCCTCAGCAATCAGACTACAAAAGGAAATTAAAGGCATCCAAATCAGCAAAGAAGAAGTCAAATTATCACTCTTCGCAGATGATATGATACTATATGTGGAAAACCCAAAAGACTCCACTCCAAAACTGCTAAAATTTGTACAGGAATTCAGTAAAGTGTCAGGGTATAAAATCAATGCACAGAAATCAGTTGCATTTCTCTACACCAACAACAAGACAGAAGAAAGAGAAATTAAGGAGTCAATCCCATTTACAACTGCACCCCAAACCATAAGATACCTAGGAATAAACCTAACCAAAGAGGCACAGAATCTTTACTCAGAAAACTATAAAGTACTCATGAAAGAAATTGAGGAAGACACAAAGAAATGGAAAAATGTTCCATGCTCCTGGATTGGAAGAATAAATATTGTCAAAATGTCTGCTACCTAAAGCAATCTACACATTTAATGGAATTCCTATCAAAGTACCATCCATCTTTTTCAAAGAAATGGAACAAATAATTCTAAAATTTATATGGAACCAGAAAAGACCTCGAATAACCAAAGGGATATTGAAAAAAAAAAAAAAGCCAAAGTTGGTGGCATCACAATTCCGGACTTCAAGCTCTATTACAAAGCTTTCATCATCAAGACAGCATGGTACTGGCACAAAAACAGACACATATATCAATGGAACAGAATAGAGAGCCAAGAAATAGACCCTCAACTTTATGGTCAACTAATTTTCGACAAAGCAGGAATGAATGTCCAATGGAAAAAAGACAGCCTCTTCAATAAATGGTGTTGGGAAAATTGGACAGCCACATGCAGAAAAATGAAATTGGGCCATTTCCGTACACCACAGACGAAAATAGACTCAAAATGGATGAAGGACCTCAATGTTCGAAAGGAATCCATCCACATCCTTCAGGAGAACACAGGCAGCAACATCTTCGTCCTCAGCTGCAGCAACATCTTCCTAGGAACATCGCCAAAGGCAAGGGAAGCAAGGGCAAAAATGAACTATTGGGATTTCATCAAGATCAAAGCTTTTGCACAGCAAAGGAAACAGTTCACAAAATCAAAAGATAACTGACAGAATGGGAGATGTTTGCAAACGACATATCAGATAAAGGGCTAGTGTCCAAAATCTATAAAGAACTTAGCAAACTCAACACCCAAAGAACAAATAATCCAATCAAGAAATGGGCAGAGGACATGAACAGACATTTCTGCAAAGAAGACATCCAGATGGCCAACAGACACATGAAAAAGTGCTCCATATCACTCAACATCAAGGAAATACAAATCAAAACCACAATAAGATATCACCTCACACCAGTCAGAATGGCTAAAATCAACAAGTCAGGAAATGACAGATGCTGGCGAGGATGTGGAGAAAGGGGAACCCTCCTACACTGTTGGTGGGAATGCAAGCTGGTGCAGCCACTCTGGAAAACAGCATGGAGGTTCCTCAAAATGTTGAAAACAGAACTGCCGTATGACCCAGCAATTGCACTACTGGGTATTTACCCTAAAGATACAAACATAGTGATCCGAAGGGGCACGTGCACCCGAATGTTTATAGCAGCAATGTCCACAATAGCCAAACTATGGAAAGAACCTGGATGTCATCAACAGATGAATGGATAAAGAAGATGTGGTATATATACACAATGGAATACTATGCAGCCATCAAAAGCAATGAAATCTTGCCATTTGCGACAACATGGATGGAACTAGAGGGTATCATGCTTAGAGAAATAAGTCAAGCGGAGAAAGACAACTATCATATGATCTCCCTGATATGAAGAAGTGGTGATGCAACATGGGGGCTTAAGTGGGTAGAAGAAGGATCAATGAAACAAGATGGGATTGGGAGGGAGACAAACCATAAGTGACTCTTAATCTCACAAAACAAACTGAGGGTTGCTGGGGGGAGGGGGATTGGGAGAAGTGGGGTGGGGTTATGGACATTAAGGAGGGTATGTGCTTTGGTGATTGCTGTGAAGTGTGTAAACCTGGCGATTCACAGACCTGTACCCCTGGGGATAAAAATATATGTTTATAAAAAATAAAAAATCTAAAAAATAAATAAATAAATTAATTAATTAAAAAAACAGAGTCTGGTTAAAAAAAAAAAGATTTTATTTATTTATTTGACAGAGAGAGATCACAAGTAGGCAGAGAGGCAGGCAGAGAGGGAGAGGAAGGGAAGCATGCTCCCCACCGAGCAGAGGGCCTGATGTGGGGCTCGATCCCATGTCCCTGGGATCATGACCTGAGCTGAAGGCAGAGGCCTTAACCCACTGAGCCACCCAGGCGCCCCTTTATTTGCCTTTTAATACAAGATGTCCATGCTTAAATAAGACATTTTCTTAGAGCATTTTATAGTGAGTAAGGTTAGCATGTAACCCAAATAGTTACAGAGAAGAACCAAATGTTCCAAATCAACACTCAAGACAATATTTCTTGACATTTGTGTTTTAGGGTCAAAATAATGAAAAATCAAGTTGCTCTGTCACTCTTCTCCCAGATGGACTCACTGGCCCTGTCTTTCTGGTCTTGGCTGAAAAGCATCTTCTCAGTGGGCTTCCTTAATGGGCCTCTCTGAATAGGATGGCTCTCTTAGCCCTCAGCCTGCATTCCTTCCTACCATTAATCCATTGATTGTATCCCTTGTACTTTGCAAGCTCCCAGGTGGAACTGGAGCTATACATTTGCTTTAAGTAGATACTCCATAAATATTTATTAATTCAACAAATTTGGCTTTCTTTTTAATCAAAAATATCCATGTTTTAATCATTGAATTTTTTTTATCATCAGAATATATTTGGAGAAAACTATTGTTCCATGAAAACACATCTGTCAAGGCTGTGGCTTTCTTGTGTCCTGTGTCGTGCTTCCCTGAGATAGCTGAGCACTCCTGACCTATGTAGGAAGATCAGCTTCAAACCATAGGGTGAGTTCTGGGAAGGCGCTGGGGGGCGTTTGGGGGGCTTGTTCTTCTGGACACCACCGTGTCATCTGGAGCCAGATGTGACGTGGGAACGCCCCCTTTCCCTAGCTGCTTCCATCTTCTTCTACCCTCTGTCATGTGGGTTTCCCACCAACCTTATCTTTTGCAGACAAACTCTGAAATGGCCCATGGCTTGGGACTCCACTGACACCACAGTCTCGTTATAGCCAGTGTCAGAGGTTTCTGTGGCACTGACATGACCTTTGTTCCCAGGATATGTCCCATGAAGAGTCCCATGAGAGTTGGGGAGTCCAGGAAAGATAAATGGGTGATTGCAGCTCTAGCAAAAGCCACTCTGGGGGATCCTGCTGGAGGCCATCTCCCAGATCATTCTGGCTCTTTCGCTGATTTCCAATATGACCTGGGAAAGTCACTTCATCAGAGCTTTAGGCTCATTATTTCTAAAATGATGGAATGTTTTTAGATTAATGGATTCATTCAAGACTATGGAATGAACGCCTAGGAAGTTCTGGGCAACCCCCAAGATGGATTCTATCTCAGAAGTTCTGACTCCCATCCTTCCCACTCCTATTGAGTTCCTCTATTGGACACAATGGCTGTTCCATAGAAATTCCCCAGAGCAACACTGGATTAGCAAGGGTCTTCAGGGTGTGCCCCCATGCCATCTGATGTGGCCAAGGGGCCATGAGCAATTCTGAACCCAAAACAAGGCTTTGGCTGTGCTACCTTACTTGCACAAAAATAGCAGTGCCCAGGTCAGGCCTTCACTGCGACAGCTGAGCCATCTTAGTGAGGACCTTGCCCAGGACATTAGCCCCCATGATGCCATGAGGGCACTTGGAGTCCACAATTATGTCATGCAAAGCAGCAGGTAATCTACACCCGGGTAGATGATGCAAAGTATAGTTTCAGAGAACATGATGAAAAACATTTAAATGACAAAATAGTATGTACTCTATATGGTGGCAGTGATGGGAAAAGTGAACAATGGTGTCATAAAGGGGAATGGGAGTTCCAAGAAGCAGGCTGGAGTAGTCGGGAGTAGGGGGTGTCTCATGAAGGAAGGGACCAGGAGGCTTGTCATGGGTTCCAAAAGTGCAGTATCAGGGTGTGCTCTCTGCCTGACCCATGACCCCCAGGGGCGCTTGGGGCATTCTAGCTCCAGAAGATCTACAGAAATATAAATTGGCTTGAGCAGAGCCTCTGTGGTCTGTCTTCTCTGTCCCTGGGTGTGGCTCTTTCTCTGCTCCTGGAGGCTGTTGATTGTTTTTTTGTTTTCCTCTGAGCTACACTATTTTGTATGGATTCAGTGCTGTGAGTTGACACAAATTCTTCCCACAAAGAAATGGAATAGAAGTCATCCTCGTTTCCTTAGTAGACCTGAATAGATTCAACAGTAATAGCCTTTTCCCAGACTCCTGTGCCTTCATCTGTTTGCCAACTCCCAGATTTTAGAAAACATCTTCTATTCTTAACAGGTTGAAAGAATTAGTTTGGCTTTTTAAAAATTCAACAAAGTCACACTTTTCATAATGTATACAATAACCTGTAAACATTGAATGAACAAGTTTTGACAGGGTGAAGGAAGAATTGGCTTTATAGTGGGGTTTGCATCAGTGTTTACTCACTGTTGCTCCCATGTGGCCACTCTCCAGAAAGCATGTGGCTGAACGTGTTCCAACTTAACAGATTCAAGGGAGAATAAGACAGAAGGTTGGTCACTGGATTCCTTAGCTCCTAAACACCATCCTCTAATTTTTGATCGATATTCTAAATTGAGTATATCTTAACTAGAAATTAGGGTTAGGGTTAGGGTCAAGTTGCATACATTAACTACAAACAGTTTTTTGTATGTCAATCTTAACCTACCTAAGGTGTTTTTAAAAAAATAAAATGGGAGAGGATATAGTCACCAAAGCACTGAGCACATGCCCTGTCTCAGGACATAGATAACTAAACATACTGATTGTTTCATCTTAGCTGAGGATCAGGAGCTGGTCCTACAGGTACTTGGCATGTAGCATCTGTGGCCAGCTGGCCTCTCCTGACACCCACACCCAGCTCAGCCCATCCTCTGCTCTGCTCAAGGGCAGCAAACACACGGGTGCAGGTGGGGCTCCCTCCTGTCAGGCATGACTTGCTTCTGACAGGTGGAGAAGTGGGCCAGCTCACATGCACATGATGTGTTCTTTTGGTTCCTTGCTCTCTGCCTCCCCTTTCCATCACCCTGGTCCTGAGCCTTTAGATCCTGGGAGAACTTGGGTTTTCAGATTTCTGTTGACATTTTGAAGTGTAGATCTGAACTGCCTTTGCTCTCTGTGCTTGGATCAGAGATGAAGGCAGGAAAAGTCATCATACTCTGAAAGCAGAGTATGAAATATCCAGTGTGCTCTGCCCCCAGCACCTCAGGTTTGAAATCAATGGCAAACTACGTACTTCATATTCTATACAGTCAGCTTTAGGGACTCACGGGCGCATGTGACATGAAATTATACTGAAAGAAATCTCGTTACTGAAATTTTTCCTCGTAGAAGACAGTTTAGGGACATAGCCCCTTACCCGCCCTGTCATTTCCGGTCTGGCCAATGACCAGTCACACTGACATATGTAGCCACACAAGGGCACAACTGCGACATCCTCCTGGAGCACTCCTGGTCCCTCTGCCCCCCGTTATGACCAACCCTGCACACCCCCAGTCCTCCAGGCATTCCCTATAGTGACATAGGCTGCGTTCACCCTCCTGGAGCACTCCCAGGCCCCTGCCCCTAGTCTGGCCAACTCTGTAACCCCCAGTCCTCCCAAGCATTCCCTGTAGTGACACAGCTGTGATCACCCTCCTGGAGCATTACCTGTCCTACTGGGAACCTGGTCTGGCCAACCCTGAACACCCCCAATCCTCCTGAGTGTCCCTGTCATGGCACTTGTCACACAAGACTGTCCATTTATTGTCTCTCGGTCTGTCCTTTCTGCTTGAGGTAGATCTCTCTCACAGACGTCTGGCTGGATGACAGGTGGATGAATGGTTTCAGGATCTTTTGTCCTGGAAGAGCAGGTTTCATTCAAAACGCTGATGGGCAGAGTAGTTTTTGTCCCTCTTTGTGCCCCCAGCCTCAGTGGAACATAGTGTCTAGGACAAGGGAATTGGGAGTCCTCCCAGATGCAGTTTGTTCTATGAAGGTGGCTTCCTTCTGAGGTCACAATGCGACCACATTGTGTGCCATTCCTGTGGGACGGAAAGCACGCTACTGTATTATATCCTCCTTGCACACTATGGCTAACAAAGGAGAAGCACACGCTCACCCTCACAAGTTCACACTTACACCTGTTTCTGAGCATCGCTATCATGTAAACTACAGTGAATTCCTGTTGCGCTGCAGACATATAGATGTGCCATTTAAGGTTTAAATAGAGGAGGATGGAGATGGAGTTCTGGCTAAAAGGATGGAAGCCCTTGCCTCTGGGGGTGAATAAATTACATTTTACCCAGAAGGCGCTATGCTCTATTCAAAGAAGTGACATGATCCTAGGACCTTTGAGACCAGGGATTGACACAGACTTTTCCATAAGGCCTTCTGTAAAGATTTTCTGTCAGGTTTGCTGTCCATGTGGTGTCTCTGACAATGACTCCACTCTTGCTCTGTTGCTTGAAAGCAGCCATAGACCATCCATAACTCATGTTCCAGCCACATTTGATTGAAAGAATACAGGGAGAGGTCCCAATTGGCCCATGGGTGATAGTTTCCCACACTCCAGATCTGCAATATGAAGGGTGATGGGGAGAGGGCTCTTCTTTTCCAGTGGCAGAGAGGGAATACACTGGGACATATCTTGCCTGACCCTGGCCCCTCCACTTGAAAGGAAAAAAAGATGATAGTGAGATTGGCCAACAATGAAGGCCTCAGGAATTCTCCTGCCTTTCTCTGTAGGCTTCAAGTTTGCCACAAGACGTTTGTCTGTGGTTGAACTCCATGTAGGTATTGTTTGGCTGAGTCAGTCAGTCCCCATTGCCTGGTGGGTATATCTTGCAGGACACAGATGGTCATCTTGTTCAGGCCAAGACCATGAGCACATTTAGGGTTCTCCTGAGTTAGCAGAGGATGTAGCATGTGTGTGCTTCAAGACAAGTCTGATTCAAGCCCTCAGCAATATTATGGAGCATCTGGCTTCCTGGGCTCTCTGTGGCACTGGCACAGGCCTGGCTGAGGTCACTTCTGTAGTCATGATGGAAACCCCCCCTGGCCTGGGGGGTTCACCCCATCCTTGGCCCTGCAGGCTAAGACCCAAGGTTCCTCCCACCTCATTGGCTAGGACCAGGTCACATGCCCATGAATGAACCAATCCCTGGAGCCAGGGAGTAGAGCCATGGAGGTTGGCACATGTTGGTAGGACCTCTGTTGTAATGACTTTTCTAATGGCTGTGGTGGCAAGATCTTATGGGATGCATCTGTTAATAAAATGAATATTAATTTCTGATAGTAAGTGGGCCCAAGGTGCTGGCTTAGCACCTAGCACCTCAGTCCCAGCACCTCAGTACTGCTGTACTTCTCTGCAGAGACAATGGCTGAGGAGTAAAGTGGATGGAAACTGGCCCAGAGTGCACAAGGGAAGTGTGTGTGTTTAGGGGATTAGGGATAATAGCTCTGGCCAAGCTGTAGCTCTAACTTACCTAGGTTCGAGAAGGTGCAGGGAATCCATGGTGTTTTACTATCCATCATTTTGCAGATGGAGAATATGGCAAGAGTCTGGCAAGACTTGTTCCAAGTCTTCTGTAGTTGGTATGAAGTTGAGAATACAGAACCCTCCATCTGCTGGGATAGGCATGAGAGGCTGAGTGCTCTCAAGAAAGTGTCTGGCTTTCTGTAAGCCTGCACACAGGCATGATGAGGACAGTTCACGGTTTTGTTCTGAGGAAGGAGTGGTGCCACGTGTGATCCCGGGAAGGGGACAGACCTGGAGTCCGCTGTAGAGCTACTTCATGGGAGTGGGGGTGATCTGCAGCATCCGCCCCATGAGCGGATGGGTAGGTTTCTGTGACTGTGTCCTAATGGCTGGGATTTCCAAGGAGCGGAATTTTTTGGCTTCACTATAAGAGTTGGTCCACCCAGACTGGGTAAGTCCCGTTCTGCTGAGAATTGTGTCTCCAGCGTTTGGAGTGTGTATTACAGGCCTAGAAGTCAATGGTGGGGTGGTTACAGTGGTCAGTAGGCTACTGTTATTGATGATTTTTTAAGTGAAATCTATAGGATGATATGTTAGATCTTATGGTTAGGGATCCACATTAGGTGCCCATACATGATGTTTTTTTCTGAATTTCATATTTGGTATCTTTTTACTACTTCTAATAGCCCTTCTTGTACTTGGTATTCCAAGGAGCAATGCATTACAACGTTGCCTGCATTGTGTTGATGAGGATTTGAGCATGAAAAGGTTGTCAGTGCTTCCACAAATTGTACACTGAAACAGCCAAAAAATAAAATTTTATTTTTGACACTAAGTAGGAAATATCCTGCTGTGATTCTTAGTTTAAACCAGGGGAGGGGTCCTCTTTTGATACTGGTAATGAGAACCATAGGCCTTCCTAGGGAACATTATCAGATTCTATTGGAAACTTGGTCTTTGTTTTTGTGGAAGAATCAGGAGTCAACCAGTTATTTGTCTCCTGTCTCATTTTCCATGATAGTTCCACAATATTTGGTTTCACACCTCTACCATTGTGAAATCCCAACTTTGGCACCAACTTGCCCTTCTCGGTCAAGGGCAGAGAGCCAAGACAAGAGCCACTTCTGGGTGACTGGGAGACTCTAGGATCAGAATGCTGTTGGTAGGGAGTTACTGGAATCCTAAATTCCAAACCAGCTCCTGACACCCAGATGAAATACATTTCTTTTATTTTTTTTTAAGATTCTATTTATTTATTTGACAGACAGAGATCACAAATAGGCAGAGAGGCAGGCGGGGGGTGGGGAGAGAAGCAGGCTTCCCACTGAGCAGAGAGCCCAATAAAGGGCTCAATCTCAGGACCCTGAGATCATGACCTGAGCCCAAGGCAGAGGCTTAACACACTGAGCCACCCAGGTGCTCCCAGATGAAATACATTTCTGACTTAGAAACTTCAGATAGAAATTTTGTGTCCATGATGACAACTGAAGAAAATATGTCATCCCTAAACCTAACCTTAACCCCTAACAACACTGAAACCTAAGCTGACCTTAAAGCCCAAACTAGAACCCTGAATCCCAAACCTGAAGTGGAACCCAAAACCTGGACCTGAGCCCTGGATCCAAGCCCTGAACCATGAACCCAAACCCTAAACCAGACCTCCAAGTCATGAACTCCAAACCCAAATCTCAGCTTGAAGCCAAACCCCCAAATTGACCTTGAACTTTATCTGTGTCTGAATCCTGAGTCTCAAAACCTAAATTACAAACTTCAATCCCTAAACTCTAACTCTGTTCCCTTGCCCTTCACTCTAAATCCTCACCCTGACACTAAACCCAAAGCCTGATCTAGAACTCTGACTAAAACCTGAACCTGAACCTGAACCCAAATTCAAACCCTTCACCACACTTTGCTTATGCATTTGCCATTGATGGATATTTGCAGTTTCTACCTTTTGGTTCTTGTGAACATTGTTTGCATTGGGGGCTAGGATTAGGGTCTTGGATTGGGGTCAGGTCCAGGCTTGAGACCAAGTTGAGGTCAGAGTGTGGGTATGCATCAGGGCCATATTCAGTGCCACTGTTTGGGTCAAGGACTGTTGTAATTCCAAATTGTTTCCAATTCGTTGTTCCTTAGCCATTTGGGGAGAAGTTGGGGGATATTGGGCTCCAATGCTGCTTGAATTTCCGGAATGAAATGGCTTCAGCTGGACCCGGGGAAGGAGCAAGACCTTCCACTGAAGGGTGAGCTTCCACAGTCCTGCACTGCCTTCCATCGCCTGAAGAGGGCGCCAGACCCAAGCTCCGGCCCTGAGCCCAGGCTGCACAGCCACACCTGGGACCGGAGCTCTGCCTCTTCAGGACCCACTGTGGAGACTTCTGGAGAATGTGGGGCGGATCCCACCCTGACAGGACATGCTGAGGAGGGTGTGGCTCTGCATCCACACTGACCGGACCCGTTGTAGAGGACGCGCCTGCACTGACAGCAGTCCAACCTCCTAAGGACCAGACGCTGGAGGAGGTGAGGAGAAGCCGCCCGAGTGGACTGTCAAGGGGGTACGTGGTCTCAGGACCCCACCGAGGAAGGGCTCCCTGTGCAGACGCTGGGGCTTCCGTCCTTTTGTGTGCGATGACATAGCTTCCTGCTGCGCTGTACGCAGGGCTGTGGGGTCCCCCCTTTCTGGGCTCGGATGCTCCCCCCTCCGTCTGTGTTTGTGTGCTCGTGGATTCGGTTCCGGGGCTCCTCAGATGGTCTGCAGTCAGGGAGCGTCCGCCTGCTTCGGGGCTTGTGCTCCCCTCACCTCAGCCCTGCGGGGTCCTTCCGGTGTCCACACCCACTCCAGGATGGCGCCGAGTCTGGAAGTTTGGGAGCCAGAGTGAGGACTGTAGACGGTTTTGGGGAGAGTAGGTATTTTCCCAGTGTGGGTTCTTCCCTGAGCACAGTGCCTCCCCATCTCCGTGTGCAGCCCTCCCTGTCTGTCGTCATTGTTGCAGGGGTGTCAGAGGACAGGTCTGTCACCTCCTTGGTTCAGGGGCCTCCCGGGTATCTTGCTCTCTTGGATGCAGGTGTAAATGAGATTGTTCTCCATAGTCTCTTTCTGATGGTTCCTTCTGAGCACGTAGAAATGCCACTGATTTGTACATATTGATTTTGTTCCTTGCAAGTTTCTTGAATTTATTAGTTGGATTTGCCTTAAACTCAAACTGCCAGTTATTTGACCAGCAGCATAGGTTTATTTGGGAAGAGCAGAGAATGGCAGTCTGGGCTGAGCAAGCTATGGTCCCATCACAGGCAAGTGCGACAAACAAAGGAGAGGAACATTATTTCATGAAGGAGGAAGAAGTTGGGAGGGGTGCTTAGAAGGAAAGTCCCTGGAGAAAGGCAGGGTTCGGGGTGATGGAGAATTCTCACTAGCCGAACTGCAAGCTCCTACAAAAAGTCAGGAGATGAACCTCCAGCTTCCCCAGTGGGGCCTGGAATTGGTGAGTCTCTCATGTGAGGGACTGCAACGTGGGGTCTGTAATGGGTACTGGGCACCAGGCACCCCTTTCCAGCCTCCCCTTCTAGCGTCCCTTGTCCACTTTACTGGGGCATCCCTTCCTGCCTTTGCACAGTTCTAACCAGCTTGTGGTGGAACGTTGTGGAAAACTGGAATTCCAAATCCACTGCTTCTACTGCACCCAAGACATGGGGGCCCATGATTTAATCCTCCCATGAGTCTCTTGCTAACATGTGGCCTCTCCACGTTGGGTGACCTGGATCTGGGAGGGCTTGGCCTCCATCCCAAAGTCTGATGTCCTCTCTGCTTCTGTGCCATCGTGCTAACAGGGATGTTTGGAAGAGTTATTTCCTCTGCAGTGATTTAAAAGTGCAGTCAGCTTGTTATAGCAGCACAAATATGTGCTGTCTTCACACTCAGATTCCCCAGCTGTCATTTCTTTTCTTTTTAATAAACATATAATATAATTTTTATCCCCAGGGGTACAGGTCTGTGAATCTCCAGGTTTACACTCTTCACAGAATTCACCATAGCACATACCCTCCCCAATGTCCATAACCCCACCCCCTCTCTCAATCACCCTCCCCCCAGCAACCCTGAGTTTGTTTTGTGAGATTGAGTCACTTATGGTTTGTCTCCCTTCCAATCCCATCTTGTTTCATTTATTCTTCTCCTACCCCCTTAACCCCCCACATTGCATCTCCACTTCCTCATATCAGGGAGATCATATGATAGTTGTCTTTCTCTGATTGACTTATTTTGCTAAGCATGATACCCTCTAGTTCCATCCATGTCATCGCAAATGGCAAGATTTTATTCCTCTTGATGGCTGCATTCTATTCCATTATGTATATATACCACATCTTCTTTATCCATTTATCTGTTGATGGACATATAGGTTCTTTCCATAGTTTGGCTATTGTAGACATTGTTGCTATAAACATTCGGGTGCACGTGCCCCTTCAGATCACTACGTTTTTAACTTTAGGGTAAATACCCAGTAGTGCAATTGCTGGGTCATAGGGTAGTTCTATTTTCAACATTTTGAGGAACCTCCATGCTGTTTTCCAAAGTGGTTGCACCAGCTTTCATTCCCACCAAAAGTGTAGTAGGGTTCCCCTTTCTCTGCATCCTCACCAGGATCTGTCATTTCCTGATTTATTAATTTTAGCCATTCTGACTGGTGTGAGGTGATATCTCATTGTGGTTTTGATTTGTATTTCCCTGATGCCGAGTAATATGAAGCACTTTTTCATGTGTCTGTTGGCCATCTGGATGTCTTCTTTGCAGAAATGTCTATTCATGTCTTCTGCCCATTTCTTGATTGGATTATTTGTTCTTTGGGTGTTGAGTTTTCTAAGTTCTTTATAGATTCTGGGCACTAGCCCTTTATCTGATAAGTCATTTGCAAATATCTTCTCCCATTCTGTCAGTTGTCTTTTGGTTTTGTTAACTGTTTCCTTTGCTGTGCAAAAGCTTTTGATCTTGATGAAATCCCAATAGTTCATTTTACCCTTGCTTCCCTTGCCTATGGCAATGTTCCTAGGAACATGTTGCTGCAGCCCAGCCGTCATTTCTTTACCACGTTTGCCATTTCACACGGGATGCTTCAGTGTTTTTGACCCCACACCAGGACAATGTCCTGCAGAACCACCACATAACCTGAAATGAGGAGATCATTACAGAAGCCATCCAAGGGTTAGCATTAGGGACTAGCGACATGGAAGGACTGACCTGAAGACCCCATGGACAGCTGTCTGGGTGGATGAGTTGACAGTGTAGGCGAGGGTGAGTGTCTGGCTCTGGCTTTGTGTCCAGGAGTCAGCTCAGTGTGGATGTGTCCTCAGCTGGGCATGCAGATTTCTGCTCCTCTGAATCCTTTCCAGAGTTCCAAATGGCACAGTTTCCTTCTGGGTGGCAGGCTGAGTCCTCTGGGATTGCTCAGGTGCCCCCTATCCCTTGTGCTCTGAGGACAGGCTCCTGGGAATGGACCTATCAGAACCCAACCGTGGCTTAGAGTTGGGGTCTAGGGGCATGGGAGGACCCATCTGAAGGCTCTGTGGAGAGCTTCCTGGACTGCTGAGCTGAGGATGTGGGTCAGGGTGAATGTCTGGATCTGGATTTTTTGGACGAAGGTCCTTTCACTATGGGCATGGCCTCAGGTGCACATGCAGATTTTTTCTGCTGTTCATCCTTTCTGGAGTTCTACATGGCATGGTTTCCTTCTGGGTGGCAGGCTGAATCTTCTGGTATTGCCCAGGTGTCACCAAATTGTAGGGCTTCTACTGCAAGGCCTCTGGGGTCAGAACCCTGAGATCCAAGCCAAAGGTTATGGTTAGGGCCCACCACATGGCAGGCCTAAACTGCCAGCACTCTATCCCTCTTTTTGGGGGGCAGGGGGGAAGGGGTGGAGTCGAGGGATTGGTTCAGGGTGAGTGTCAATCTCCAGGTTTGCATCCAGGGTCCTGCTGAATATGGGGGTGTCCAGAGGTGGGAATGCAGATTTCAGTTCCTCTGAATCCTTTCTAGAGTTCCAAATGGCATGTTTTTTGGGGGGTGGCAGGGTGAGTCCTATGGTGTTCCTCACTGTCCCCAATCTCTGGGTCTTTGGAGCCAGGCTGTTGGGGACAGACCTCTCAGGACAGAATCTAGGCTTAGAGTTTGTGCTTATGGGCATGGCTGCACTGATCTGAAAGCACTGTGGTGAGGATCACAGGTGTCTGAGTTGAGAGCATGGTTCAGGATCAATATCAAAGTCTGGGTTTGTGTCCAGGGGACCCCTGAATGTAGGGGTAGTCTCAGATGTCCAAGCAGATTTCCCCTACTCTGAATCCTTTCCAGTGTTCCAAATAGCCTGGTTTCCTTCTGGGTGGCAAGCTGAGTTCTCTGGGATTCCTCAAGTCTCCCCAGGGGGAGGGCGAGACAAGACCTTGCAAGGGCAAGATACTTTTTATAGTAAAAGAATTCACCAGATGGGCTGAACAGCAGAAAAGACACAGCTCAGGAGTAAATCAGGGAACAGGAATATCATGTCAAAAACTTCTTTGAGAACACACTACAGAGCAAGGGAGATAGGAGAGAAAGCTGAGATATAAAGGACAAACCATACAACTTTACAACATCATTCCCTACTCGTTTATTTCCACTGCCATCAGCTCCTTCTCAGTGAAAAATAAGCCACCTGAGCCAGCCTTTTTTCTTCCTGAGCTTGGGGCACTGCAACCCCATCAGAGGGGCCAATGGCACCCCTGCACCTGCTGAGCTGAGCACATTTGTACTCCAACAGTGAGCAGATACCAGCCTGGCCCTCTGGTGCCCCGTGGACTGTGGCAGTCCTTCCTTCTGGACCCTGCTTTGCTGCTATTTCTTCTCTAACCCTGGTCTCAAACTAGGGATTGCTCCTGGAGGAGGATCCCAGGCAGATGAGGCTCAGGAGGGCCTCCCTGCCTGGAATCTCCGTGTGGGGAGTGCACAGCCCTCGCATTTTGCCCAGGGACTTGTAAAATGCAGAGAGGCAGATTTCTTTTCTCTCTTTCTTTCTCTCTCTAGCCTCATACCAACCAAGAGTTCTTAGAACTTTCTTCAGTGACTTCTAGGTGTAGCCTGGCCACTGTTTCCACAGAAAGGCCACTTGAGCATGATCAAACACATGTATAAGCAATTACATTAAAAAAAAAAAAAACACGATGCACACAAACCTTTGACAGCAGCACAGGACGATCAAGGGACCAGAGTCCCTACCTTGGGCAATAGTGGCAGAGGCCAGGTTCTGCCACCCAGGACCCTGGACCTTTGGCAGTTTCCACGATTGCAAATCCATACATGCAGAATCCTTAGGGACAACCTACTAACTGCAAAAGAGCAAGAATTCATCAGGATTCAGAGAGTGGAATTCCATTTGAACTGGAAAAGAAAGAAGCAGGCTTGCTGTGAATCCAGCACGGAGAACAGGCATATATAAAGGCTGCTGTATGAGTCATGGAAACTATTGTTTCTCAAGGGTCATGTTGTCTCTGTAAAATGCTATGAGGACTCTCTCTTGGGGAACTCCTGCTTTCCTAGCAGTGACCACCCCCACCCCGATTCTGCTTTGCTAGTCCCATGGATTCCTGGGGATACAGTTGCTAAGCTACACTGTCCTCATGGTAACACTTGTTAATGGACTGAATGTTTGTGTCTTGCCCCAATTCAGATGTTGAAGCCCTAACCCTCAAGTAGTGCCATCAGGAGGTGTGGGCTTTGAGAAGTGATGAGGTCATGAGATTGGAACCCTTGTGAATGAGATAAAAGCACTCCTAAGAAAAGACCTGAGAGCTTGTTCTGCCAGATGTCAGCCATGCAAGGCTACAACAAGAATATGGGCATCTATAGATAATGAAGCAGGCTCTTGCTAGATATCAGATCTCCTAGGACCTTGCTTTTGGTCTTTCTCAGCCTCTAGAACTGCAAGGAATAGTAAATGTTTTGCTGTTTCAGCCAACCAGTCTGTGATCATTTGTTGCAGCAGCCTGAATTGAATAAGGCAGAGCCCAAGTCCTGGTTAATCCCTGCTTCTACTCATTTCCCCTCAGAAAGAGCTTCTAATCCTGAACTGACCTCTGCTTTCCATATACCTGCTTCAGACTCCTTCTGTGAGAGCCCAGACTTTGTAAAAGATGCTTCCCTCCTCCCTCATGGCAACCAGCATTCTATGACTCGTGAGGAATGTCCTCCCTGACTGTATTGAGTCAATAAATCTGCTTTTGATCCTGGAGTCCCAGGACCGAGTCCCGCATCGGGCTCCCAGCTTCATGGAGAGTCCACATCTCCCTCTGACCTTCTCCCCTCTCATGCTCTCTCTATCACTCTCTCTCTCTCTCTCAAATAAATAAATAAAAATCTTTTAAAAATCTGATTTTAATAGGCCATAAGTTTGTTCTTGCCGATCTTTGGAAGATTAGGCATTAGCCCTTCTGAGAAAGTTCTGAATGGCTGCTTCATGAAGGGGTGAGCTGTGTCCCCAAAGTCTCTTTTTCCTGCCTTCTAATCACAGATAATGAGACAAAACCTCCCAAGTGCTGGTTTCTTACAGAACTTAATTCTTTGGCTTTGAAGTTCCTCACTTGACAGTTTTGCTTTAATCAGTTTGTGACAAAACAGCCAAATGGTGGTGGATGGAGAATGCAATGATAAATTTAATATCAGGGGAAATTTTTTCTAGTGTCAAGCGTGCGTATGTGTGTGCACACACCATCCATGTGCTAAGCATTATGGTAAATGTCTGACAAGAACTAAAACATCAAAAAGTCAGGATACCCTACATCCTAAACTACGAAAAACAGCGTCAAAGAATAAGAAGTGGCGAAGAGAATCAAGATTTGAGGCAGTTTGACTTCACAGCCAGCCTTAACCAATAAGCATGTACACCTGTGTCTAGTTTCAGCTCTGTGTAACCTTGCCATAACCTAGGATAAGCCCTTCATCTCTCAGGTTCAGGCTCTTGTTCCAAAGAGGGAAGGGGCACAGGTTGAGTACCTCCAATGGGACTCCAAGCATTCCCGTTTCAGTTTGAGTCTTTGTTTCACTGAAGGCCAAGCTTGTCCAGTGTGTCCATGCCACCAGCCAGCAGCATTTGTCCACACCATGTAACAACTGAGCAACATTCATAGGAATGGGGAAGAAAAGATGTCCATAGGTGTTGACAGATGTTATGCATGGAGGGACAGGAGCTGGGGCCATCACCTGCTTCTAGTGGCCTTCTCTGTTGAGTTAAAATAAATGGCAATTTATTTGCAATGACTTGGATGGAAGTAGAGGGTATTATGCCAAGGGAAGTAAGTCAGTCAGAGAAAGACAATTATCATATGATCTAACTCATATGTGGAGTTTAAGAAACAAAACAGAATCATAGGGGAAGAAAGGAAAAAAAATAAAACAAGATGAAATCAAAGAGGGAGACAAACCAGAAGAGACTTTTTAAAAAAGATTTTTATTTACTTATTTGACAAACAGAGATCACATGTAGGCAGAGAGGCAGGAAGAGAGAGAGAGGAAGAAGCAGGCTCCCCACTGAGCAGAGAGCCCTATGTGGGGCTCGATCCCAGGACCCTGAGATCATGACCTGAGCTGAAGGCAGAGGCTTTAACCCACTGAACCACCCAGGTGCCCCTCAGAAGAGACTCTTAATCATAGGAAACAAACTGAGGGCTCTTGGAGGGGAGGGGGATGGGTGGATGGGGTAACTGGGTGATGGACATTAAGGAGGGCATGTGATACAATGAGCACTGGGTGTTATAAAAGACTGATGAATCACTAACCTGTATGTCTGAAACTAGTATTATATGTTAATTAATTGTATTTAAATTAAAATTTATTTTAAAATAATTTAAAAATAAAATAAGTAACAATCAAATCCTGATCAGAGCTATCTAGCAGGGGGTATCAGATCTAGAAGTCAGTTAAATTTAAGGGGCTTGCCAAAGTTTAGGAGAGTCACATTAGGTCAGTTTCCTGTGGGAAGTCTTCAGGGGCAGTTCCAAAGACAAATATTATTAATATTTCTCCTTCCCCCATTCCTCCTAGAACCAAGGATGTTTCCTCCACTCACCCACTGGCCCTGTACGTAGGTGTTGCTTTCTCTCTACTAATCACAAAATCAGTGAGTAGCTATAACTTCACATTTTCCAATATCCCCCAACACCTGACCTTTTGTTTTTAATGGCCATGGGCAACAGGGACAAAGGCATTTTTAAAAAACTTACAGAGATCTATTATGCTCTACTACCTTGGCCCACATGGGCCACTGCAAAGGGATTCTGTGAACTGTGTATTCATATTAGTGATCATTATCTTCAAAAAGGCAGGGACTGTGATAGACACAGGAAACAAAAAAGCAAGAATTAATGGACCATCAGAATAATGGAGTACCAACACTTTTTCGTCCCTGGCTTGAATCCTCAAGGTCGAGTGTCTCAACAGAATTTTCATTTTGGTCTCATCTGACTCACTTGTCCACCCCTGGGCCAGTTGGCAGTTATACTAAGAACTGGAAATTTTTCTTAGAAGAGGAAAAGAGTATTTGTCAGGTAAACCCAAAATAATGTCCATGATAGGAAGTTAGGCCTTTTGTCATGGTACTCCATTAGCACCCTCCTGACCGTTAAAGAAAAAAAAAAAAAATTTTGTGATACCCATTAAAGACAGTAAGGAAGATTTTATTCAAGGGATGCTACTATGATGGGATTTTATTTTATAGTATGGGAGAGAGATCTAGCTCAGCTCAGACAAATGGAGATTTATAGCTAAAGAGCATGGTGGGGGTCACTGAATGTAAAATTAAGATGGAACATCAAGGGTAAGGATGAAGGGATTCTGACTAAACCATCTGGACAGTAATATTGTTGAAGGAAGGCTAGGGTCATAAACTATTGAGAGCAGGGGATAAGGAATTTTTTAAAAGACTTATTAATACATTTTAGAGAGAGGGAGCAGGGGTAGGGGTAGAGGGAGAGGGAAGGAGAATTTTAATCAGACTCTTCACTGAGCATAGAGCCTGAGGTGAGGCTTAATCTCAGGACCGTGAGATCATGACCAGAGAAGAAATCAAGAGTCAAACGTTCAACCAACTGCACCAACCAGGTGCCCTGGGAATAAGGGATTTGATCAGATATTAAGCATTGTAGATACTGAAGCACCTGGGTGGCTCAGTTGGTTAACTCTCTGGCTTTGGCTTAGGTCATGATCTGATCCCAGGATCAAGACTGGCATTGGGCTTGCTTCTCAGTGGGGAGTCTGGTTCTCTCTCTCCCTCTGCTACTCCCCCTGCTCATGCTCTCTCTCTGTCAAAATAAATAAATCTTTAAAAAAAAAAAAAGAGTGGTAAGATACCACAGGTGAGAGATAAGGAATTTGATCAGATATTAAGAGTAGGATAGGAGATTGCTGAAAAATTGACTAAGCAGGTTTCTTGCTAAAACTGGGCTAAGTGGGCAGAGCCTGAGGTCAAGGCTGGACAGAAAGAGGACTCAGAGGAACTTGACTCAAGTCTGGTCAAGAAGAAAATCATCATCCATGACCATTGTATTTTCTGCAGTCACACATTTTACTAATTCTTTTATCAGACATTCAGTGAACGAGAAACATGAACACAGCAGCAATAATAATAACAAATGTAAGCGCTCTAGCAGAGACAAAGGCAGTATAGGAATCCACCTCATCAGATTTAGAATATGCATGACTCCATGACTGAATTACTACCACTGCTTGACATTACTGTTGAGATTAAGATATAGTAGAGAGGATCAGAGGGAAGGGAGGGAAAACTGAATGGGAGTCATCAGAAAGGGAGACAAACCATGAGGCACCTTTAACTATAGGAAACAAACTGAGGGTTGCTGGGGGGGGGAGGGGAGTGGGAGACATGGAGTAACTGGGTGATAGGCATTGAGGAGGACACGTGATTTGATGAGCACCAGGCGTTATCCACAACTGATGAGTTACTAAATTCTATGAAACCAATGATGTACTATCTAATGGCTAATTGAATTTAAATACCTAAAAAATACACTTACAAAAAAAAAAGATGTAGCATAACTCACAATATCCTTTGAGTGGAAGAATGTGTGGACTTTCCACACCTCTGCTGTCCAAGTCCGATGGCTAGCAGCCACATGTGGATAATGGCCACTTAAAAGGTGGCCAGTTCAAATGGAGAAATGCTGTAAAATCCGAATAAACACTGGCTTTCAAAGACATATTGTAACCAAAGGTCAGAGAGTATTGCCACCCTCACATTGCAAACATCGCATGACTTCTACAGCTAATGAGAGTGGGACCCAAGATGGGAGAGGTCAACCTGAAAGTCCATGATGTCAGAAAGAACATGGGGAAGAAAGTGTTATAATCCTGGATTGGATGGACTGAGGACAGTCAGAATGCCCCCTTTTTTTTTTTTTTTTGGTGATTCTGTATACAGACAAGGAGAATTCACTGGAGATGACATCTGTATGCCTCACATTTTCAAGGGAAAATTATTAAAACGCATATAGACCCACAGCCATAGTTTAATTATGTTTGAAATGTATTCAGACCTACTCCAGTCAGTAAATTGCATACTTTCACATTTGGCTTCTCAATTTTCTCTTAGGCCCCTCCCATTCTTGAAATCCCAACACAAATCCCATCTCTTGCCTAAGGACCATAAACTACCTCACTATCAAAGGCCACAGTTCATTCATTAATTTGATTCATTCAAAGCAACCTAATCTTGAGTCATGTCTTAGGCTCTCTTTTAGGGACTGGTGACACGGTGAATAAAACAGGTAAAGATCTCACTTTCATGGAGCCTATCTGGTATTTAGGGGAAAATCTTTCCTTATCAACATGAAAAGACTTATTATGGATGTTGCTTAGAATTTCAGTTTTTTTTTTTTTTTTTTCTTGACAGTATCTTTGAGGTGGTTCTCCTGAAAATCCTTTTGGGGGGTACTGATTCGACTTTCTGAGTCAGACACTTTCCTAAAGACAGGAGTCACAGGAAAAGTGACAACTGTCACTCTTGCAGTAAGAACAGGAATCACAATGCTTGAAACATAGATATGCTGCTCAGCTGTCAGAAAGTCCACAAGGCTCCAAATGTGTGTGGCCAACTAATGGAACCTGTAACTCAGAGGTTATCATTCTTCAGAGCAGGTTATCATCCTGAGAGCAATGGGAAATCCCTCTAGTTAAGTACTCTCCTTGACGGAAGCTTGACAATGGCCTTGATTCACTTACTATGATGTTTAGGTAATTATACACATTAAGAAAAGTGCACAAGGCACTTACATTTCCATGATACCATCAAGGATATTGTTGTTTTATTAAAGTGTTACATCTAGAGCTGTAACGTATAGAGTAGTTAAGTCAATCACTATGTGCTACAGGTGAGACTATTGTAACAGCCATACTTCCATAAAAAAGAAAAAAAATTTTGTGGTTTCTGATCTAGGAATCAGCCAGTGAATAATTCTATATTAGTGTCCAGTTACCGGGCTAAACATGTAATTTATTTATACTTCTGAGGGTAAGCTGAATTGTGATCACTGAGCCAGCTGTGTTCTAGTAATTACTCATTTACCCAAAATAACAGATATAAGAAGGTAAAAGGCTTCTAAGGAGACTGGTTATTTATATTTTGAACCACATCTTGGCAGGTATAACTTGCAACTTGTGTTTAGTGGTAAGATTTCTGGTATTTACTTTCTCCTTCCCTCGGCAAGTCAAGTTAGTTAAAAAGTAACTAGAGTTGAGTCCATTGTTTTTCTTAAATGTTTACAGAGCTATAGAACTCTCAAGCTTTCTTTACTAGACAGGATTAGATCACATTAGTGATAAATATCAGAATGATTTACATTGCTAAAATGAGAACTGCTTGTCAGTTAGGAGAAAGCTCATTTTTATAACCAACAGATTGGCTGGGCTAGAGATTAATGAGTGCTATGGGTGGGGTGATGAAAGTGATACATTCAATGACCTGTGGAATTTGTTCTGTAATTTCCTCACTCCTCTGGTCAGCAGAGCGTCTTCTTCAGTACCCAGCACTGCCCTTAACTGCATTCAGAAAATCACTCTACAAAAATGGTTATGTTTTGCCTTTTTTAAACTTTTTAAAAACATTTTATTTATTTACTTGACACAGAGAGAGAGATAATGAGAGCACAAGCAGGGGGAGCAGCAGAGGGAGGGGGAGAAGCAAGCTTCCTGCTTGGTGGGATTGCACAAGGCTGAAGAAGACAGAATGGGAAAGGGACAAGGAGAATAGTGGGTTTCAGCTTCTTGGAAACAGATCCCACATTTATTTCTATGTTTATCTCACTGCTCTAAACCCAGGTCACAGCACAGTGCCTGCAGCAGAGTCATGGAAGTGCTCCAGAACTGATAACTTTGCTATTTATACTACTAAAATTCCCCCACAAAGGGCCAAGTGTCATAGCTTCTCTCAGTTCCCCACACTGAACACACTGAAGAATCAAACTATCGGGTTAAGGATGGCGAGAGGCATTTAACAGGACCCAGATCACAGGAACCATATTGTATTGCAGGACCAGGGGTCTTACCAGTGACTAGGTATTCACTCCTCTTAAGAGGCTAGCTCCTTGGATCTCCCTCTTTAATCCTCTGAACCTATGTCTGACATCAGAAACAAAAGTAAACATAACTTATCGCCCTTGTTTATTTTTTACTATTATTTGTTACAGAGGAAGAGAGAGATCACAAGCAAGGGGAGCAGCAGGCAGAGGGAAGGCAGGCCCCCCACTAGAGCCTGGTATGGGATCCAATCCCAGGACCCTGGGATCATGACCTGAACCAAAGGTAGATGCTTAACTGAGTAAGCCACCCAGGCATCCCTTATTGTCCTTCTTTAAAATTTAATGTATTCTCTCTCCCTCTCTCTTTGTCCCCACTCTGTCACTCATACTCACACAATCACAGAGTCACAAACAATAGCAAGGTATTTCCCATTCTAATTTGCTAAGGCACTATGAGCTTAAGCGCAGCAGAATCACTTTGCCAGCTGCTGCTCTACCGTGCCCTGATCCCTTCTCTGTCCCCAAGCTCGATCTATAACTCAAGTGTCACGGTGGTGGCTCTTTCTGCCCTCCCTCCACAAGGCTGTCATCAGCACACTCTTCCCCGTGGCTCCACTCCCCGGCACTGGCTGCCTTTGGCCTACTGGTATGCCCTCTCCTAGAGCCTTTCCACTCTCTCTGAGGGGAAGAGAACCCTTACTTCTCCTCTGTGGCTGTCACGTGTCCGCTATATATTGTGACGAGTGGCCCAATTAAGAGATTGGGAACTAAAAGACCGGCTTCTGGTTATGGATAAAACTAACTCTGGAGCTTGGGACACATGACAGCAGCACATGGTGGTAGAACTGAGATGGTTAGGGAGTTAATCTGCATTTTCACATCTGGTCAGCAGCAGAACAAAGAGGACACCACAGATCTCCTATCTCCCAGAACAGTACTCTTCAAGTAACTTACAGCACCATCCTTCTCCAGCTTTGGGAGTAGCACTTTTCCAACCACAAAGTCTTGATTCTAGGCAGCACTCTGAGAGATATTCCCTCCAGAATCACCCCTGGCTGGAAGTAGTGGTTGGCCAAGGCCTCCCAAATATCTTCCCTTCAGCGTTGTGCTTGCATCAAACTCAAAACTGTGGCACGTACGGGACTTTCCTGTCGGCCTCTAGCTCTAATGCCCTATTGGACTTCAGAGGTGCTCTTTTATACCCACTTACCTTATAACATCACCGTGTGACTCCTCTAGAATTCTCTCCATGGTTTTTCTCCTGTACTGATTGTTATGGACTGAATTGTGTCCCCACAAAAGTCATATGTAGAATTCCTAATCTCCAGTGTGACTGCATCTGGAGATAGGGCCTACCTAGAAGGAGGTACTGAAGGCTTGGTGAGGTCACAGGAGTCCTAATCTACTAGGACTGGTGTCCTCATAAGGGGGAAACACATGAAAACACTCCCCCTACCCCACTTCTGGGGGTCCACAGAGAAGAGGTCATCTGAGGGCACAGTTGAAAAGATAGTGATCTATAGACCAACAAGAAAAGGCTCACTGGAGACCAACCTTGCTGGCACCTTGATCTAGAACTTCTGGCCTCCAGATCTGTGAGAAAATACATTTCTGTCATTTAAGCCCCCCAGCCTGTGTTTGGTATAGCATCCTGAGTAGACAAAAATATACTGATAAAGCCTTATTTAAAGCTTGGGAGAAACTTTCTATACACTGTGCTCCATGCTTTTGGGTCTAACCCTTCTCTCCATAGCCATTGCTAATATTTGAGCCAGAGAAGCCATAAATACTAGGAATGTTGGAATTGGATAGGGGATCAATAAACATCTAACTCAGTATCCCCAGCCATGAAGAATTAACACACACACACACACACACACACTACAAACATGGCTATCCCACTTAATTACATTGGTGATTTCTTGATACCCAAGCCCACATGCCAGCTCCCCTTCAGAGTACAAACCTCACTATCTCCCTGTGACCTACCCACCTCCATGCAGACCTAGGACCTTATACCTAAACTAACAACAAAAGTTTATGATTCAGTTCCTACCTATCCTGCTTTATTCATGACCTCTTAATGTCTAGTGACCCATCCTCCTCTTCTTTCTAAAAAACAAAACAAAACAAAACCCACTGCTTACTTGGAACCTTTCAGATTTTTTTTAAATTTTTTATTTCTTTTCATCATAACAGTATCCATTGTTTTTGCACCACACCCAGTGCTCCATGCAATACATGCCCTCCCCAATACCCACCACCTTGTTCCCCGTACCTCCACCCCACCTCTTCTAAATCCTCAGATTGTTTTTCAGAGTCCATCATCTCATGTTTCACCTCCCCTTCCAATTTCCCTCAACTCCCTTCTCCTCTCCATCTCCCCTTGTCCTCCATGCTATTTGTTATGCTCCACAAATAAGTGAAACCCTATGATCATTGACTCTCTCTGCTTGACTTATTTCACTCAGCATAATCTCTTCCAGTTCTGTCCATGTTGCTACAAAAGTTGAGTATTCATCCTTCTTTCAGATGTTTTTTACTTCTATAATCTACTGGAGGATAACAATGTACCAGAACCCTTGAGTGACCATTAATGCCTATTGGTCACATCGTGTATGCTACGTAGGACCCTATTCTGTGTTCTTAATAATCATGGCTTTGGGGGCGCCTGGGTGGCTCAGTGGGTTAAGAAAGTGAGAGAGAGCATGAGAGGCGAGAAAGTCAGAGGGAGAAGCAGACTCCCCATGGAGCTGGGAGCCTGATGCGGGACTTGATCCCGGGGCTCCGGACCGTGACCTGAGCCGAAGGCAGTTGCTTAACCAACTGAGCCACCCAGGCGCCCTAAAAAGAGCTTTTGATGTACAAATTTAAATTTGAACTTATTCTAATTTTGAACTTTATTCTCTTCCCTCTCCCTGGAGAATTTCTTTCATGTCCTTTTTAAAAAAATATTTTATTTATATATTTGACAGAGAGACGCTGCAAGAGAGGGAACAGAAGCAGAAAGAGTGCGAGAAGGAGAAGCAGGCTTCCCACCAAACAGGGAGCCCGATGTGGGTCTCAATCCCAGGACCATGGGATCATAACTGAGCCTAAGAGAGATGCTTAACAACTGAGCCACTTAGGCACCACTTGTTTCATGTTCTTAATAGAACTGAGAGGTTTTTTTTTAAATATAGAATATGGATCATAACCATGATTCTATAGTGCCTTACTTGACCGAGATATAAAAGTATACAAGCATCAGCTTTCAAAGGATTACCTCCAGCAAATTCTTATGTTTACCATAATGTTAATTTTTAAAATTTACTTGTTTAGATGAAGTACAAAAAACAGATGTTTGTCATTTTTGTAGCAAATTATTACTGGTTTACCATCCATCTTTGAGAGTCCTGGTGAAGATGTTTGGTTCCCCTTGAAGTACTGAAAAGAAGATTCTAAAAAATATTTCGGGGTGACTGGGTTGTTCAGTCGGTTGAGTGGCTGCCTTCAGCTCAGGTCATGACCCCAGGATCCTGGGATCGAGTCCATCTTCAGTCTCTCTGCTCAACAGATAGCCTGCTTGTACCTCTCCCTTTGCCTGAAGCTCTGCCTACTTGTGCTCTCTCTGTCAAATAAATAAATAAAATCTTTTTAAAAAATTGGAAGGGCTCCTCAGTCACTCTTTCCTACTATCCCCATTTGTACATAAGGAAAGGCAGTGCAGACCTGGAGGGAGGAGCCCAAAATGAAAATGAAAGAAAGAAAGAAAATGTAAAAGAAAGAAAATGAAAGGGGAACTGGCTTAGAGACTAGAGCCGAAGCTTCACCAAAGTATAACCTTCCAGGAAGTAGAAAATGGGATGTTTGCTTCCAGCCTGGAGAGTATGGGAGCTTGGGTAAAAGAAACAAGCAAAATCCCGATGATTATGAGGCTCTGGAGGAATGGGGTGGGGTACCCAGGTGACCAGTAGGTTACAAACCCTGATTCTACCCATTTTCATTAAAAAGAAAAAAAAATACCCTGAAGTTCATCCTCTTCATGCCCCTCCCTCCTGCAAAGAGAGTACAAAGCAGTGACTCTCAAGGTACATAAAAATGAGTGAGACATACACCAACAATCACAAACGTTTCAGAAAAATCAAGCCAAGGAAAAAAAGAACAGCTTTAATATGTTTTATCCTTTCTTTCAAGAGAGAATATGCACCTAAGGGGGGGGGAGTGTTAGGCATTAATATCAATGTAATTAAATTAATCATATGGATAAACCAGAATATCTTATCATGAAATGAGAGCAGGCAGTTATAAAAATAATTAACCGATATCTTGGAAATACAAATTGCAACAGCAGTAAAAAAGAAACCATTCAAAGAGATGGGTTGAATAGCAGAATGAGCACTGCTTAAAACCAAACCAGAGAGATGGAATATCAAGCTAAGGAATTCTCTAAGAAGGCAACCCAAGGAAGAAAAAGACAAAAGCTCCGAGTGACAGGTAAGGAATTATAGAAGACAGACCTAAAAGTTCCAGTAGAGGTCTACAGACATCCCATTGGTTTGTCATCTTTCCTGCTTATCTTCTCAGCAAAAAGTAAAGCACCTCAGCGCCATTGGACTTTTCCCCAGTTATTGTTGGCTTCTGGCTCAGAGTCTCAAAGTGCTGGTTTGGGCCCCAGTTTTCCTCCAGGATTCCCCTACCAGCACCTGTGACTTTTTCAGACAGCCTCCTCAGGAAGCCCAGGACAACCAGCAGCTTCAGCGCTACCCAGTCCCTAGCACTGCGCCTCCTAAGCTAACACTTCATTACACACTCTACCCGTCGAGAGCCAGTCCGAGCTGACGCCCCAGGACTCCAATGAGTCCAGCTGCCAGATGCCAATCCAGCGATGAGAAATCTCCTGAGCTCCAGAAAGCCACATGGGGACGCTGAGCCCCAAGGCCCCTGCATCATGGTTCTGCCCCTCCATGCAGACCCCGCCCCTTTATCAGCCAGGCTCTGTTGGAGTGCAAGGCCTCGTGGGAGTTGTGGTCCCCCCAGGGCCTCCAGCCTCCTGTGGGAAGGTGGGGCTGGCAGCTGGAAGAACCTGGGAACCACAGCTGCGAAGGACGCCTCTGCCTCCCTGGGTACTCACGCTCTATGGTGGCCAATTAGGCAGGACCACGTGAGTCTCCAAAACAAGAGCAAGAGCAGGCTGGGTGCCTTCCCCTAGGCCCATTGCCCTTCCCGCCCTCCCGCTCTCTCGCACTCCTTCACTCCCAGGAGTCCCCTCCCAGGTTTGGAACTTGATGAGGGAGCAGGAGGCTGACTGAAGTGATTGTGATTGCACCTCCTCTCCACCCACTCCCCTCGGTAATATGTGTAACATTCCTCAGGCACCCCGACCGCCATAAAGGAGAAACAAAGAGTTAACTTGCAGAGATCACAATCCTGCAAGACAGGCATCTCCCAAATATCTTGATGTTAATGGCTTGGTAAAAGACAACTCCTCTTTAGCATATGAAAACTCCGTTGAAACCCCCCTTTCCCTCACCTTCCCCCAACCCCAGAGTACTTAACCTGCCATCTCTGTCAACCTGGGTTAGCCGCTCTTCCTGCCCACAGGTCCTGTCCCCATGCTTTAATAAACCACCATTTTGCAGCAAATATGTCTCAAGAATTCTTTCTTGGTCATCGGCTCCAGACCTCAGCCCACTGAACCTCACCTAGGTTCTATAACTTCATCAGCTCTTTCCCTTAAAAATTGATGGTCCATATGGTTTTAAAATTAAATATACTAAGATGTTATTTTCTTTTTAGAATCCTGTCCTTCACATCAATAATCTTTCACTACAAGTTCATGTTACTTTTGTATTACTAAAACACATATTGTTAAGGGGGAAAAAAAAAAAAAAAAGCTGTCTCCCACTGAGTGTGAGCTAATGAGTCTAACAGCTACTCAGGTGATACCAAAAATCCATCATGGTACCTCATTCCGAAAGAAGATTCATTGCCTTTGATGGGGGACAATAACAAGGTCATTCTGGAGGTGGAATGCCTGGCCATGGTTCCTCATTGGTCTGTCAAGCTTCAAACAGGGAACTCCTTACGGTAAGATGCCAGTTTCACCACTGTCCCAGCTGCTTTTCTTGTAGCCCCTACACAATTTTTGGATATTCTCCTTCAAGGAATTTTCCCTCCAGCCCAGTTCTCAAGAGCTAAAGGTTGCTCAACTCCCTTGCAACTCCCTGGTGCCAGCTTCAGGCCCAGGTCCTTCAAGCAAAGTCCTTAATGCCTCTCAGTGATGAGGGAGCATGAGTCTGGCTGAAGACAAAGCAAAAGCTGGTGCCTTGCACCCCCCTTACCCCCCTCTCCATCCGCTCCCCCTCAGTCCTATGTGTAGCATCCTTCAGGCAGCCCTGACTGCCATGAACAATAAGCAAATAGTTAACTTGCAGAGCTCACAATACTGCTAGACAGGAGTCTCCCTTGGCTTACAAATGTCCTAAATTTCACTAACAAAGACGATTGATAGCAGGATTGTGACATCCCACCAAAAAGTCTCCCAACTATCTTAATCTTAATGGCTGGTCTAAAGACAACATTGATCAAGCCCCAACGGCAAGACTTCAGGTAGGCCTGGGACATCCTGGCACCTTGTAGGCCCTCTTTAGCATATGAAAATGCCATTGAAACCTTCCTTCCCCTCACCTTCCCCCAACCGCAGGGTACATAACCTGCCATCCCTCACAACCGGGTGCAGCTGCATCTCCGCCTGCCCACGGGTCCTTGTCCCCGTGCTTTAACAAACAACCTTTAATAAACAACCTTTTTGCACCAGAGACGTCTTAAGAATTCTTTCTTAGCCATCGGCTCCAAAACTCATCCCACCGAACCTGACTTAAGTTCTGGGACTTCATCATCAGTACCTACTGCTCTCCTCTCCTGGTGGTCTCTCCGGAAGGGGTCTTCTCTAGCTCTTCTAGCAGGAGATGGGCACTTCCACTCTACCCTATTGCCAGACCAACCTTACCTATCCTGCAGGGTCAGGTAGGCCTGGCTTTTTATCTGTTGTTCTCTTCTGAGTGTTTAGTTTGTTATAGATACCGTGCTTTGCTTTTGTCAGGATTTACTCTGGACTATCAAAACCCTTTTCTTGTGCCAGTGAAGCCTAAGAAACAGTCCTGATGAGAGAACCAGGAACTCGAACAGATCATATTTATCCTGAATGTTCTGTTCAAAATGAAAAATACATTTCTGAGGAGGCTCAAGATCTCTGAGAAGGAAGTTTCACCAACTCTGTCATGTAGTGGCATCAATTTCGATTCTGTGTCAATTTTCCTACTTTCCCAGCTAGTAATTCTCTACCTCAGAAAGCCCACTCTCAACCGTTTCTTCTCTCAAAGGCAGTTGCTCTTAGAGTCTGCACATGGCACTTGGGGCCTGCTGGTAGTTGGCTACTGCCCTCTGTACCTTGGGTCTAACAGCTGCGGGGCATCAAGATGAGAACGTCTCTTGTTCTAAGACTTAATATAGTTTGGGGCACATGGTAAGCAATAATCACTTTTTTTGTTGATCCAAGTGTTCGACCTTTCTTAATTATTCTAGTACCAAAATTTACTTGTTCTAAGATTTGTCCTCCCCCCACCAATTTTAATATCTCTTGAGGTGGCACTCACCTTGCACTTGATGACATATCCTAGTTTAACTGACAGCATTTCTCTTTCTTAGTCGAACATAAACTATAGTGCATCTTACCCTTAATGAAAGCTAGGATGCAATTAAATACTCTATTATGGTTACGATTCTGATATTTTAAATCCTACAGTAGCTCCCTGTGCCCCCACAGTGTAGTACCTCACCTCCTCGGCATAGTATACAAACCATCTCACTCCCAATGTTAACCCCGGAGCTCAGCCTCCATCCCCAGGTGATGCTGCCAGATCAGTTGTCGGTTGTCATGAACTGGCTGTAGTTTCCCAAATGCACTGTGCTGCCTCCTGGCACTTTGAAACTTGACACACTCATCCTCATTCTTCTGCTTTGCCCTTGTGTATCACCTCCCCTGAAAATCTGTTCCTAAGTGGCTTTTCCCAGCTCCAACCTACCCTTGGCAGTCTTTTATCTCCCTGTGGGAAAGCCTGTCACACTGCACCATGGACATGCCCATTGTCCCCCTGAGAAGAGAAAAGGGACAGTGAGGGCCCCCCAGCATTTGCAGCTCTAGTGCAGAGCCTCATGGCTGGCTTGCAGGAAATGCCGGATCATGAAGACAAACGGAGATCATCCTCTGGCTAAAACCAGCTCTTCTTTGCCTACCGCAGGATCTGGATCAATAAATAGCAGCCAGTTATTATTGCTGTTTTTCTATTGATTTTTTCCCCATATATTTCCCAGGTCTTTACTCTTTTTATATCACTTTAATTCAGGCTTCAACCACTTCCTAGTCAGATCAGGTGAAATCATTTTCCTTCCCATACCCTCAATGTATTTCACACCTAGTAATTTTTTAAAAGATCTTATTTACCCATTTGACAGATCACAAGTAGGGAGAGAGGCAGGCAGAGAGAGAGGGGGGAAGCAGGCTCCCTGCTGAGCAGAGAGCCCGATGTGGGGCTCCATCCCAGGACCCTGAAATCATGACCTGACCCGAAGGCAGAGGCCTAAACCACTGAGCCACCCAGGAGCCCCCATACCTGGTAATTTTCAATCAACGTGGATTTGCTGCATCAAATAGTTCATTCTCCTTCAAATATAAATATATAAATATATTGATCAAGTCACTCGCATGTCTTAGGAAAATGTCACACCTTTAGTAGCAAACTTGAAATCTTGGCCATTGGTTTTGATTTTTGTTTTGGTTTGATTTGGTTCGGTTTTTGTAATTTTAAAAATCCCTCCAGCCTTTGGCTCTGTCTGACCTGATTGCTTTAGCTGTTTCTGCAACAAAATTGTCCCGGTAGCGAAAACTCTCATTGTTTTCAGTGGCACCCCCTTCTGAACACTTTGTTAATAAAAAGCTTTTTTTGGGGGGGGTATGGTAAATCTGGAACAACAATGAGGTATTTCACAGAGGTGAACCACAGATAAATTTCTCTAAGGGTGGGGTGAGGGTTACTCAAAAAGGAACTTTACAAGGCTTTTAAAGATATCGATAATCATTATAATGAAAGACCCTCGAGCCGCACCCAAGAAGCAGACACCAAGCCTCCACTGGATGCAAGTTGCAAGAGGTTTATTGGTTACACAGGCGCCTGTGGACGCATCAGCCTTTGTGGGCTGAGCGCGCCGGGCTAAGTTGGGGAGCAGATTATATAGGGCAGGGTTGGGGTGGCGGGAAGCGAGCTTACAGAAGCAGATGCTTGGTTACAGGGATCTGATTGGTTAACTTAAATCAAGCATTGTCAGGCACTGGGTTTAAGGCAAGGACACAACGGTTTGTTCTGGTGGGCCTTGGCTCAGCACTCTGGAAAGTCCCAGGTACACTCTATTCCTCATTTGTCTTTTCTTTTGACACACTGGGTGATCACAGACAATAGACATCCTGGTATGTGTTGCCATCCGGCTATGGGAACAATCAAGCCTTCAGCAAGGGGATAGGGGGTGCTGTGGGGACATCAGGTTACTTAAACAAGCCTTTAGCAAGGGGAGAGGGGGTCTTTCAATAACTTAACGTGACTTATTGTTACTGTGCTCTTAACTGGTCAAACACTTGTTGGCTTCCAAGAAAGACTAACATAGTTCTAGATGGTTCTAGTGGCATTCTAGCACAGGGTCTCATGAGGCAGGGATTCTAGCCACTGGCTGTGCAAGGCATGAGGCCTGTTAGTGATTCTATTTTTTCCTCTGCAGAATGGGCCCCCAGGTCCTTTCTACCCAAATAAATAATGTGGTGATTCTCTCAGTGAGTTGTACTTTTGGTTTAAACAGCCAACTGTCTCTTAAAAAGGACTTTTGTTTAAAGTCCTTTAAAAAAATATTCCTTTTAAAAAAAATCTTTTTTTTAATTTTTTTATTTTTTAATCCCATATGTTTACTTTGATCCTGGAACTTTGTCATTTTGACCTTCTCTGCTAATTAAAATATTCTCTCCAAAATGTCAGTTATTTGCAGGTACTTGCACTGTAGACATTCTTTACATATTTTTTTAAAAAATCCATTCATGATCCTTAGTGAAAATCTCGGGAATCTGAAAGACTACCATTTGCTATTCATCGAATAGTTACTGTCTCCACTAAGTGACAGGGCTTCAGAGAACGTGAGCTCACAAGAGATGTAGGCTTTTTTACACTTTCTGCTACCATGTTCATTTCTATGTTACTCAGAGGAGCCTTCTTTGTAGAAACATATTATCCAATCTTTTAAAAATCATAAAGCTGAATTTAAATTATGTCCCTTCATTCCCCACAATGCTTAAAAAGCCAAGCAAATTTTGTTCTATTTTTTAAGAGCCCATAGATGGCATTTTTTAATGTTGAGTTTTTGAGTTTTCATCACTATTTATGTTACTTCTACTTCACAGATAAACAATTGCTAATGACAATGTGAACTTCTTACAAATATGCAATCAAAATCCTTAGGTACACATTACTGAAGTTCTTCGTTCCCTTTAAACATTATTTCCCTCTTGATATGCATTCTTGTTTCGTATTGTATTGCATTATAAAGGTTTTTTTTTTTTTTTAACAGACTGCATTTTTTATAGTAGTTTGGGGATCAAAGTAAAATTCCCTTTCCCCACATACACACAGCCTTCCCCATTATCAACATCCTATACCACGGTGATAATTTGTCACCCTCACTGACCCTACACTGACACATAATTATCACCCCAAAGTCCACAGTTTACATTAGAGTTCACTCTTTGTGGGGCACCAGTGTGGCTCAGTGGGTTAAGGCTTCTGCCTTCGGCTCAGGTCATAATCTCACGGTCTTGGGATCGAGCCCCAGACCAGACTCTCTGCTTGGCAGGGAGCCTGCTTTCCCACAACCCCTGCTTTCCCTGCCTGCCTCTCTGCTTGCTTCGATGCCTGTCAAATAAATAAATAAAATCTTAAAAAAAACTTTTCTCATAGAGTTCACTCTTGGTATAGTACCTTATGCATTTTGACAACTGTGTAGCGATATATATCTAAAATATCATACATATCATACAGGACATTTTCACTGGCCTAAAAATCCTCTGTGCTCTGCCTATTCATCCTCCTCCTCTCCTAACTGCTATGAACCACTGACCGTTATACCATTTGCATAGTTCTGCCTTTTCTAGAAGGTCATGTAGTTGGAACCTTGCAACATGAAGCTTTTTCAAATTGACTTCTTTCACTTATTATGATGAATTTTAAGTTTGTTCCATGTCTTTTCATTGCTTGATAGCCATTTCTCTTTATCGCTGAATCATATCCCATTGTCTCAATGGACCACAGTTTATCTATCCATTCTCCTCCTGAAGGACATCTTGGTTACTTCCAACTCTTGGCAGTTATGGGTAAAGCTGTTATAAACACAGGTTTATATGCAGGTTTTTGTGTACACAAAGTTTTCAGATCTTTTGGGTGAGTACCAAGGAGCATGATTGCTGGATCATATGGTAAGTATATGTTTAGTTTTGTAAGAAACTGCCCAACTGTCTTCCAAAGTGGTAGCACCATTTTGGTGTTCTCACCAGAATGAATGAGAGTTTCTCTTGTTCCTCATCGTCAAAAGTATTTTATGTTGTCAGTATTTTGGATTTTAGCCATTCTAATAGATGTGTAGTGACATATCATTGTTTTATTTATTTATTTATTTATTAAAAACATTTTACTTATTTATTTGACAGAGAGAGATCACAAGAAGTCGGAGAGGCAGGCAGAGAGAGAGAGAGAAATGGAAGCAGCCTCCTTCTGAGAAGAGAGCCTGACGTAGAACTCGATCCCAGGACCCTGAGATCATGACCTGGGCTGAAGGCAGCGGCTTAACCCACTGAGCCACCCAGGCGCCCCTCATTGTTCTTTTAATTTATAATTCCTCAATTATACATGCTGTGGATCATCACAGCATCTTTTCATATCATTATTGCCATCTCTATATCTTCTTCAGTGAGGTGTCTGTCCCAGTCCTTCCCAATTTTTCAATCAGGTCGTTCATTTTCTTATGTTTGAGTTTTAGTATCATATATATATATATATGATACTAATATATATATATATATATATATATATATATATATTTATTTATTATTATTTTATTATAAAAATATATTTTTATCCCCAGGGGTACAGGTCTGTGAATCACCAGGTTTACACACTTAACAGCACTCACCATAGCACATACCCTTCCCAAAGTCCATAAATCCACCCCCCTTCTCCCAACCATCCTCCCCTCGGAAACCCTCAGATTGCTTTGTGATATTGAGAGTCACTTATAGTTTGTCTCCCTCCCAAACCCATCTTGTTTCATTTATTCTTCCACCCCCTTAACCCCCATGTTGCATCTCTACTTCCTCATATCAGGGAGATCATATGATAGTTGTCTTTCTCCACTTGACTTATTTCACTAAGCATGATACCCTCTACTTCCATCCACGTCATCACAAATGGCAAGATTTCATTTATTTGATGGCTACACAGGATTCCATTCTGTATATATACCCTATCTTCTTTATCCATTCATCTGTTAATGGACATCTAGGTTCTTTCCATAGTTTGGCTATTGTAGACATTGTTGCTATAAACATTCAGGTGCACGTGCTCCTTCGGATCACTACGTTTGTATCTTTAGGGTAAATACCCAGTGGTGAAATTCTTGGGTCATAGGGCAGTTCTATTTTCAACATTTTGAGGAACCTCCATACTTTTTTCCAGAGTGGTTGCACCAGCTTGCATTCCCACCAACAGTGTAGGGGGGTTCCCCTTACTCCGCATCCTGGCCAGCATCTGTCATTTCCTGACTTGTTAATTTTAGCCATTCTGACTGGTGTGAGGTGATATCTCATTGTGGTTTTGATTTGTATTTCCCTGATGCCGAGTGATATGGAGCACTTTCTCATGTGTCTGTTGGTGATCTGGATGTCTTGTTTGCAGAAATGTCTGTTCATGACTTCTGCCCATTTCTTGATTGGATTATTTGTTCTTTGGGTGTTGAGTTTGCTAAATTCTTTATAAATTTTGGACAGTAGCCCTTTATCTGATATGTCATTTGAAAATCTCCCATTCTCTCAGTTGTCTTTTGGTTTTGTTAACTATTTCCTTTGCTGTGCAAAAGCTTTTGATCTTGATGAAATCCCAATAGTTCATTTTTGCCCTTGCTTCCCTTGCCTTTGGTGATGTTCCTAGGAAGACGTTGCTGTGGTTGAGGTCGAAGAGGTTGTTGCCTGTGTTCTCCTCAAGGATTTTGATGGATTCCTTTCTCACATTGAGTTCCTTCATCCATTTTGAGTCTATTTTTGTGTGCCTTGTAAGGAAATGGCCCAATTTCATTTTTCTGCATGTGGCTGTCCAATTTTCCCAACACCATTTATTGCAGAGGCTGTCTTTTTTCCATTGGACATTCTTTCCTGCTTTGTCGAAGATTAGTTGACCATAGAGTTGAGGGTCTATTTCTGGGCTCTCTATTCAGTTCCATTGATCTGTGTCTGGTTTTGTGCCAGTACCATGCAGTCTTAATGATGACAGCTTTGTAATAGAGCTTGAAGTCCGGAATTGTGATGCCACCAACTTTGGCTTTCTTTTTCAATATTCCTTTGGCTATTTGATGTCTTTTTTGGTTCCATATAAATTTTAGGATTATTTGTTCCATTTCTTTGAAGAAAATGGATGTTATTTTGATAGGAATTGCATTAAATGTGTAGATTGTGTTATGTAGCATAGACATTTTCACAATATTTATTCTTCCCATCCAGAAGCATGGAACATTTTTCCATTTCTTTGTGTCTTCCTCAATTTCTTCAGGAGTACGTTATAGTTTTCCGAGTATAGATTCTTAGCCTATTTGGTTAGGTTTATTCCTAGGTATCTTATAGTTTTGGGTGCAACTTTAAATGGGATTGATTCCTTAATTTCTCTTTCTTCTGTCTTGTTGTTGGTGTAGAGAAATGCAACTGATTTCTGTGCATTGATTTTATAACCTGATACTTTACTGAATTCCTGTATAAGTTCTAGCAGTTTTGGAGTGGAGTCTTTTGGGTTTTCCACATATAGTATCATATCATCTGCAAAGAGTGATAGTTTGACTTCTTCTTTGCCGATTTGGATGCCTTTAATTTCCTTTTGTTGTCTGATTGCTGAGGCTAGGACTTCTAGTACTATGTTGAATAGCAGAGGTGATAACTGACATCCCTGCTGTGTTCCTGACCTTAGCAGGAAAGCTTTCAGTATTTTTTTTTCCATTGAGAATGATATTTGCAGTGGATTTTTCATAAATGGCTTTGATGATATTGATGATATATTGATGATATGTGCCTTCTATCCCTACACTTTGAAGAGTTTTGAGCAGGAAGGAATGCTGTACTTTGTCAAATGCTTTTCCAGCATCTATTAAGAGTATCATATGGTTCTTGTTCTTTCTTTTATTAATGTGTGGTATGACATTGATTTGCAGATGTTGTACCAACCTTGCAGCCCTGCAATAAATCCCACTTGGTCGTGGCAAATAATCCTTTTAAAGTACTGTTGAATCATATTGGCTAGTATTTTGGTGAGAATTTTTGCATCTGTGTCCATCAAGGATATTGGTCTGTAGTTCTCTTTTTTGATGGGATCCTTGTCTGATTTTGGCATCAAGGTGATACTGGCCTCATAAAATGAGTTTGGAAGTTTTCCTTACATTTCTATTTTTTGGGAACAGTTTTAGGAGAATAGGAATTAGTTCTTTAAATGTTTGGTAGAATTCCCCTGGGAAGCCATCTGGCCTTGGGCTTTTGTTTGTTTGGAGATTTTTAATGACTGTTTCAATCTCCTTACTGGTTATGGGTCTGTTCAGGCTTTCTAGTTCTTCCTGGTTCAGCTGTGGTATTTCATATGTCTCTAGGAATGCATCCATTTCTTTCAGATTGTCAAATTTGTTGGTGTAGAGTTGCTCATAATATGTTCTTATAATTGTCTGTATCTCTTTGGTGTTAGTTGTGATCTCTCCTCTTTCATTCATGATTTTATTTATTTGGGTACTTTCTCTTTTCTTTTTGAGAAGTCTGGCCAGGGGTTTATCAATCTTATTAATTCTTTCAAAGAACCAGCTCCTAGTTTTGTTGATTTGTTCTATTGTTTTTTTTTTTTTTTTGGTTTTTATTTCATTGATTTCTGCTCTGATCTTTATGATTTCTCTTATCCTGCTGGGCTTAGAATTTATTTCTTGTTTTTTCTCCAGCTCCTTTTGGTGTAGGGTTAGGTTGTGTACCTGAGACCTTTCTTATTTCTTGAGAAAGGCTTGAACTGCTATATATTTTCCTCTCAGGACTGCCTTTGTTATGTTCCACAGATTTTGAACTGTTGTGTTTTCATTATCATTTGTTTCCATGGATTTTTTTCAATTCTTCTTTAATTTCCTAGTTGACCAATTCATTCTTTATAAAGATGCTGTTTAGTCTCCATGTATATGGGTTCTTTCCAAATTTCCTCTTGTGGTTGAGTTCTAGCTTCAGAGCAATGTGCTATGAAAATATGCAGGGAATGATCCCAATCTTTAGATACCAGTTGAGGCCTGATTTAGGACCGAGGATGTGATCTATTCTGGACAATGTTCCATGTGTACTAGAGAAGAATGTGTATTATTGCTTTGGGATGCAATGTTCTGAATATATCTGTGATGTCCATCTTGTCCAGTGTGTCACTTAAGGCCTTTATTTCCTTGTTGATCTTTTGCTTGGATGATCTGTCCATTTCAGTGAGGGGAGTGTTAAAGTCCCCTACTGTTATTGTATTATTGTTTATGTGTTTCTTTGATTTTTTTATTAATTGGTTTATATAGTTGGCTGCTCCCATGTTAGGGGCATAGATATTTAAAATTGTTCGATCTTCTTGTTGGACAGACAATTTGAGTATGATATGGTGTCCTTCCTCATCTCTTTTTATATTCTTTGGCTTAAAATCTAATTGATCTGATAGAAGGATTGCCACTCCTGCTTTCTTCTGATGTCCATTAGCATGGTAAATTCTTTTCCACCCCCTCACTTTAAATATGGAGGTGTCTTCGGGTTTAAAATGAGTTTCGTATAGGCAACATATAGATGAGGTTTTTGTTTGTTTGTTTGTTTGTTTGTTTGTTTTTTATCCATTCTGATACCCTCTGTCTTTTGACTTGGGCATTTAGCCCATTCACATTCAGGGTAACTATTGAGAGATACGAATTTAGTGCTATTGTATTGCCTGTAAGGTGATTGTTCCTGTATATTGTCTCTGTTCCTTTCTGAGCTACTACTTATAGGCTCTCTGTTTGCTTAGGGGACCCCTTTCAATATTACCTGTAGAGCTGGTTTGGTGCTTGCAAATTCTTTCAGGTTTGTTTTTCCTGGAAGCTTTTAATCACTCCTTCTATTTTCACTGATAGCCTAGCTGGATATAGCATTCCTGGCTGCATGTTTTACTAGTTTAGTGCTCTGAATGTATCATGTCAGTTCTTTTTGGCCTGCCAGGTCTCTGACGGTAAATTTGCTGCCAATCTAATATTTTTACCATTGTATGTTACAGACTTCTTTTCCCGGGCTGCTTTCAGGATTTTTTCTTTGTCACTAAGACTTGTAAATTTCACTCTTAGGTGATGAAGTGTGGGCCTATTCTTATTGATTTTGAGGGGGGTTCTCTGCACCTCCTGGATTTTGATGCTTGTTCCATTTGCCATATTGGGGAAATTCTCTCCAATAAGTATCTCCCATATACCTTCTGCTACCCTCTCTCTTTTTCTTCTTCTGGAATCCCAATTATTCTAATGTTGTTTCGTCATATGGTGTCACTTATCTCTCGAATTCTCCTCTCATGGTCCTGTAGCTGTTTGTCCCTCTTTTGCTCAGCTTCTTTATTCTCTGTCATTTGGTCCTCTATATTGCTAATTCTTTCTTCTGCCTCATTTATCCTAGCACTGAGAGCCTCCATTTTTTATTGCACCTCATTAATAGCTTTTTTGATTTCAAATTGGTTAGATTTTAGTTCTTTTATTTCTCCAGAAAGGGCTTTTATATCTCCCGAGAGGGTTTCTCTAATATTTTCCATGCCTTTTCAGAGCCCGGCTAGAACCTTGAGAATCGTCATTCTGAATGCTAGATCTGACATATTACCAATGTCTGTATTGATTAGGTCCCTAGCATTCGGTACTACCTCTTGTTCTTTTTTTTGTGGTGAATTTTTCCACCTTGTCATTTTGTTTAGATAAGAGTATATGAAGGAGGGATGCAGGGGCTCAGTTGGTTGGACAACTTCCTTCGGCTCAGGTCATGATCCTGGAGTCCCAGGATCGAGTCCTTCATCGGGCTCCCAGCTCCACGGGGAGTCTTCTTCTCCCTCTGACCTTCTCCTCGCTCATGCTCTCTCACTGTCTCTCTTGCAAATAAATAAATAAAAATCTTTTTAAAAAAAAGCGTATATGAAGGAGAAAGTAAAATACTAAAAGGGTGGCAACAACCCCAGGAAAATATGCTTTAACCAAATCAGAAGAGATCCCAAATCATGAGGGGGGGAGAAAGTGGGTAAAAAGAGGTTCAGAAAGAAAAGAAAAGAAACAATTAAAAAAAAGAATAAAGAAAAAATATAAAAAGGAAAAATATATATACCTATATTAGATAAACTAGTTTTAAAAACGTTAAAAAAGAAAAGTGTAAAGTTAAAAAAATTTAGCAGAAGGGAAAAAATTGAAAAAGAATAAAAAATTAAATTAACTGCAAGACTAAAGAATATGGGGAGAAAGCCAAGAATTTTGTGCTTTGCTTTATCCTCTTCTGGAATTCCGCTGCTCTCCTTGGTATTGAAACTGCACTCCTTGGTAGGTGAACTTGGTCTTGGCTGGATTTCTTGTTGATCTTCTGGGGAGGGGGCCTGTTGTAGTGATTTGCAAGTGTCTTTGCCCCAGGCGGAATTGCACCACCCTTACCAGAAGCCGGACTGAGTAATCCGCTTGGGTTTGCTTCGGGAGCTTTTGTTCCCTGAGCACTTTCCGTACAGTTCCAGAGGTCGGGAATGAAAATGACATCCTCTTGTTCTCCTGCCTGGAGGATCTGGGAGCCCAGGGCCCCACTCCTCAGTGCGACCTCAGAGAACAGTGCCCAATTACTCTCGTTTCCCTGGCCTCCGGCTGCACTCCGAGCTCACCTCAGCCTACGACTGGTTCAAGGTAACCCTGATCTGAGAGCTCACTCCATGGCTCTGTCTCTGTAGCCGGCTTCCCTGTTCTAATACCTGCGAGCTCTGCGACACTCAGACTCCCCCGATCCTTCTGTGACCCTGCGGGACCTGAGGCCATGCTGACCCCGCGTGGGCTTCACCCCGGTTTAGCCACTGGAGCGATGTCCCTCAGCAGAACAGACTTTTAAAAGTCCTGATTTTGTGCTCTGTTGCTCCGCTGCTTGCCGGTAGCTGGCCCCTCCCCCAGTGGTCATTCTTCCCATCACTTTGGATTCGCTTCTCTGCCAGTCCTACCTTTCAGAAAGTGGTGGATTTTCTGTTTCTAGAATTGCTGCTCTTCTCTTCGATCTCTCATTGGATTTGTAGGTGTTTACAATCTTTAGATAAACTATCTAGCTGATCTCCTGCTAGCTGAAGTGGTCTCAGCCTGCTACTTCTCCGCCATCTTGACTCCTCCCCAATCTCTTATATATTTTTAATAACAGTCCTCTATCAGATATGTCTTTTGCAAATTTTTTTTCTCCCAGTGTGTGGCTTATCTTTTTATCTTCTTGACAATGTCTTTTGTGAAGCAGAAGCCTTAAGTTTTAATGAAGCCCAGCTTATTGATATTTTCTTTCATGGAGCGTTCCTTTGGTGTATATCTAAAAAAAAAAAAAAAAAATCTTTGTCATATCCAGGGTCATTTAGGTTTTCTCCAATGTTGTCATCTGTATTATAATAGGATTTATATTTAGGTCTATGATCCATTTTGAGTTAATTTTGAAGGGTGTAAGGGCTCTGTCTAGATTATTATTTTTTTTAATTCTATTTATTTATTTGACAGAGAGTGAGATCACAAGTAGGCGGAGACAAGCAGAGAGAGAGGGGGAAGCAGGCTCCCTGCCGAGCAGAGAGCCTGATGCTCGATCCCAGATCCTTGAGATCATGACCTGAGCAGAAGGCAGAGGCTTAACCCACCGAGCCACCAAGGTGCCCTAGATTTTTTTTTTTAATATATGTGGTTATCCAGTTGTTGCAGCACCATTTGTTGAAAAGAATTATTTTTGCTTCTTTGTCAAAGATCAGTTGGCTATATGACTATATTTATGTAGGTATATTTATGGGCTGTTTATTCTGTTTGATTGATCTACTTGTCTATTTTTTTGCCAATCGTACTGTCTTGATTGCTGTAGCTTTGTAGTAAGTCTTGAAGTTGATTTTTATCAGTAAGACTTTGCTCTTCTTCAGTATTGTGTTGGTTTTTCTGAGTCTTTGACATCTCTACATGAAATATAGAATCAGTTTGTTAATATCCACAAAATAACTTTTTGGAACTTTTATTGGGATTTTGTTGAGTCTATAGATCAAGGTGAGAATAACTGACATTGTGACAATATTAAGTCTTCCTATCCATAAACATGGAATATCTCTTCATTTATTTAGCTGTTCTGACATATTACCTTTGGGTTTTATAATTTTCCTCATATAGATGTTATAAATATTTTGTTAGATTTATAACTAAGCATTTCATTTTAGGGGGTGCTAATGTAAATGGTATTGTGTTTTTAACTTCAAATTCCATTTTTTCATTGCTAGTATACAGGAGAGTGATTAACTTTTGTATATTAACCTTGTATACTGGAACTTTGCAGTAATTGCTTATTATTTCCAGGAATTTTTTGACAGTTTTGTTCCCTACATAAATGATCATGTCACTTACAAACAAAGACAGTTTTATTTCATCCTTCCCAATCGGTATAATTTTTATTTCCTTTTATTGTCTTATTGCATTACCTAAGACCTCCAATATGGTATTGAGAAGGGACACTCTTGTCTTGTTCCTAATCTAGCAGGACAACTTATAGTTTCTCACCATTAAGTGTAATGTTAATTATGGGGGATTTTTTTGTATATGTTCTTTATCCAGAATGTGTATTCTGTTGTCTTTGAATGAGATAGTTGATAAATGTTGACTAGATCCACTTGACTAATGGTGTTCAACTATGTCCTTACTGGTTTTCCACTGGCTCTGCCCATTTCTTTTTTTTTTTTTTTTCTGATTTTATTTATATTTATTTACTTGAGAGAAAGAATGAGAATGGAGAAGTCAAAGGGAGAAGCAGACTCCCTACTGAGCAGGGAGCCCCATATGGGACTCGATCCTTGGACTCTATCCTGGGACTCCAGGATCATGCCCTGAGCCGAAGGCAGTTACTTAACCAACTGAACCATCCAGGCACCCAGATCCTCCGATTTCTGAAGAGGGTGTTGAATTCTTCAGCTGTAATAATGAATTCATCTATTTCTCCCTGTAGTTCTAGTAGTTTTTGCCTCAGGCATTTTGACATCTGTTGTTAGACACATATATTTTAAGAGTTGTTAAGTCTTCTTGGAAAATTTACTGCTTTATTATTATGTAATGCCCCTCTTTATCTCTAAAAACTTTCTTTGCTCTGGAGTCTGCTCTGTCAGAAATTAATGTAGCTATTCCTGCTTTCTTTTTATTAGTGTTAACATGGTATATATCTCTCCATCCCTTTACTTTTAATTTCTATAAGTGTCTTTATATTTAAAATAAGTTTCTTTTTTAAGATTTTATTTATTTGAGAGAGAGATGAATGGGGGGAGGAGCTGAGGGAGAAGGAAAAGCAGACCACCCACTGAGCAGGGAGCCTGATGCAGGTCTCAATTCCATTACCCCAAGATCATGACCTGAACTGAAGGCACATACTTAACCGACTGAGCTACCTAGGCACCCCTAAAATAAGTTTCTTATAGATAAAATATAGTTAGATCTTGTATTTTGATCCACTCTAATAATCTCTTTTAGTTGGTATATTTAGACAATTAACATTTAAAGTGATTATTGATATTTTTGGATTGATACCTACCATAGTTGTTACTATTTTCCATTTAGTGCCTTTGTTCTTTGTTCCTGTTTTTATCTTCCTCTCCCTTTTGTAGTTTTTTAAAAAAATATTTTATTTATTTATTTGTCAGAGAGAGAGCACAAGCAGGGGGAGCAGCAGCAAGCAGAGCAGGCAGAGGGAGAAGCAGGTTCCCTGCTCAGCAAGGAGCCTGATGTGGGTCTTGATCCCAGGACCCTGGGATCATGACCTGAGCCAAAGGCAGATGCTTAACCAGCTGAGCCACCCAGGTGCCCCACCTTTTGTAGTGTTATTCTTTTATTTTTTTATTTTTACCTTTTGTAGTTTCAATTGAGCATTTTATGGGATTCCATTTTATTTTATTTTGTAGCATATCAGTTATATTACTTTAAAAAAACTTTTTTACTGGCTGTCCTAGACTTGTGCAATATAATAATACAAGCCATTTTCAAATAGTGCAAGTAGTGCAAGTACCTTATAATAACATAAGTAATCCTAATTCTGCCCGTATATCCCTGGTATCATTGCTCATTTCACTTATACAATAAGCATACTATACATATATATGTATATAAACACACATAATTAAGTACATTGTTGCTATTATTATTTTGAACAAATTATTGTTAGATCAACTAAAAGTAAGAAAAATAAAAGCTTTTATTTAAGCTTGATGTATTGCTTCCCTGATGGTCTTCCTTTCTTTATGGAGGTCTGAGTTTTTGACCTCTATTTTTTCCTTCTAAAGAACTTATTTTAACATTTCTTGTAAGGCAGGTCCACTGGCAATTAATTCCCTCAATTTTTGTCAAATTGAGAAAATATTTACTTTTCTTTCACTTTCGGAGGTTAAGTTTTCAGGGTGCAGAATTCTAGGTTGGCATTTTTTTCCCCTCTCAACACTAAATATTTCAATTCACTGTCTTCTCGTTTGCCTGGTTCTTGAGCAGAAGTTGGATGTAATTCTTACCTTTATTCCTCTATAGTAAGGTGTTTTTATTCTCTGGCTTATTGTTCCTTTACCATTGCTTTTCTGAAGTTTGAATATATTATGCTTTAGTATAGTTTTGTTTGTCTTGCTTGGCTTTGGTTTTTGTCATTTATCCTGCTTGGTGTTCTCTGAGAGTCCTGGATCTGTGGTTTGGTCTCTTATACTAATTTAGGAAAATTCTCAATCATTATCACTTCAAATATTTATTTTTTTTTCTTTCCCTCTTCTTCTGATATTCCCATTACATGTATGTTAAAATATTTGTAGCTACATCTCACTTCCAGAATATTTTGTTCTAGTTTATTTTTTCTATCTTCTTTACCTTTTTTCTTCCATTTTGGAATTTTCTACTGTCTTATCCTGAAGCTCTGAATTTTTCTCCTCATCCATATCCCATATGCTGATGAGCCCATCAGAGGCATTCTTTATTTCTGCTACAGTGATTTTTTTCCCCTAGCATTTAAAAAATTTTTCTTTTGAGAATTTACTTCTTTCTACTTAAGTTGTCAATCCACTCTTGCCTGATGTCTACTGTATCCATTAGAGCCCATGCCATATTGATCAGAGTTTTCAGTTCTCTGGTTGATAATTCCAACAACCTTGCCATTGCTGTTTCTTCAAATTGTGTTGCCTTTTTAGTATGCCTTGTAACTTTTTCCTGATAGCCAGACATGATGTACCAGGTAAAAGGAACTGTGGCACATAGGCCTCTCATACGCCAGCCTTTAGTAATGTGGTGGTGAGTGTTGGGGTGAGGAAGCATTCTGCAGTCCTATTATTTGGTTTCAGTCTTCTGGTGAGTCTGTGTCTCTGGACTGTGAACCTCACAAATGCTTCTCAGTCCACTTTTGCCCTGAGATGAGACAAAATTGCTAGAGTAGGTTGGACTTGGGTCTTTCTTTTCCCCCATGTGGAAGGTGAGAGCCAGCTGAGGTTGGACATTTCCTTCCTCTGGGTTGGTTAGGCTGTGATAAAAAACCAGTAGTTTAGACTCTGGTAGAATAGTTCCTCTGAGAGGGAAGCATTTTTAATAACAGAATGCTCTGAGTATTTCAAAATGATTCGAATTCACTTCTTGCTACTGATAGTCACTGTGAGAACCTGGTCAAACTCATGAGGTAAAATTCCTAAAAATGTGTGGTTCCCCATCCCCCCGCCCCCTGGAGTTTTTATTTCTCAGAAATCCACACTGAGCCTTCAGCAACTGAACAATTACAGTCCAGGTTTTCCTGCCTTCCTACGAATTCTAGTGAAGGTTTCTGTGTGTGGCTTTCTGTTCTGGTAGATTGTAATCTTCTATACGGGCCTGTTGATTTCTCCAATGTTTGAAGGCAGTGCTTTGCCCTGTGACCCCACTTCCCTGATAGATCTAAGGAGGGCTGTTGACTTTCCGGTTTGTTGAGCTTTTTACTTGTTGTCAGGGAGGAGTGGGGATGACTTTCAGCCTCCATGCTGGCCATTATAAAGCTTTAAGTATTTGAAAGCAAAATAATGATTTTAATGTTGTATCAGTATACTTTTGTGATCATCATTAAGGTATCATAATTCAGCCACTCTATTATTGAACACGAAGGTGCATCTACTCTTCCTTTATTTCTTAGTTATACTTCAGCTGAAATGATTATCTTCATGCACTTGAAATTATTCTTCTTTGGATTGTTTTCTTTTTATATCCAAGGTCACATCAATAAACCACTAATCCCAAAATCGATTAAGAAAATGACTATAATATTCATGACTGATTGGATCTTTTGGTTGGGAAAGGAGGTTGGGGGAGGAGACACATGAGGATTAGTAGTCCTCTTTCAACACTTCCAAGTCTTTGCACTGATTGAAGTGGAAAATGTCTGAGTATCATAAGGAGTTGCCTGTTGAAACAAGTTAAGTGACACCCCATTCTCTCAACTGAATAGTAAGGAGACCTTGGGGCTCCTGGGCAGCTCAGTCAGTAAAGCCGCTGCCTTCCGATCAGGCCATGATCCCAGGGTCCTGGGATTGAGCTGCAAGTCAGACTCTCTGCTCAGCGGTGAGCCTTTCTCTCCTTTTGCTTGTCTCTCTGCCTAGTTGTGTTCTGTCTGTCAAATAAATAAATAAAATTCTTAAAAAAAAAAAAGAAAGAAAGAAGAAGAAGAGGAAGGAGTAAGGAGTCCTGAAACTGAGAAAGTTTGTAGGGAAATGCTGGTGATATGCATTTCTAAAATGCGAGTTCTTAATAATCACAAAAGGAAGGTCAATTAAATTCTGTTAATCTATGAGAAATTATATTCTACAATGTGCAACTTAAGCTTCTCCTTCTGTTTCAACTGAATTAAATTTTTCTCCATGCTAATTGTGTCAACTGTAACTTAGTGATAGAAAAGTAAACGTTTCAGACACATAAATGTCACCAAAACTCTCAAAAGGCAGCTTTTTGCCTTATATTATCCTGTTATGTATAATGTTTTGTCTATCATAGAAATAAAATTGGCTTTTCAATTAAAAAAAAAAAAAGTACACGTTTCTTCCCCTGAAACTGCTGGAACAGATGTTGGTTTGAGATGGCTCATGCACAGGTACTCTGTACTTGTGTTTGCCTTTGGTGCCCTCTGCCTTCCCTCTCGGTGCACTTCCTTGTTCCTCTTCATTATTTCCTCTCTTCCTAATGCTCCCCAGTCCCCCCAAAGAAAACCTGATTGGATAAAAATAATTGACAATAGCATGGAACTATTTGCCTTTTAAAAGAGATCAAAACAGTGTGACACAAAGGAATGGTTGGTATATAATCTCAGATAGGAAAAGCCTCATATCTATTTTAAATATGCTAACCACCAGTTAATTGTGTAAAATGGATAAACAAAATCAATTATTACGTTCATGTTTATGTCATAGTCTGTGCATGTCCCTTGTTGGGTATTGGATATTTTTGTATTTCTATATTTTATATTTGTCTTTATTGAGTTTTTCAGGATGCAGCTAAGTTACTTGAAAAGAGTTTGATCCTTTTGGGTCTTGCTTTTAAGATTTGTTGGGTGGAAATGGGGCAGCACTCCATCAGTCCAGGGATAATTATTCTCCTAATTCTTCTCTACTACTGAGGCAAGACTCTTGTGTGAATTCTGCCAAATTCCTATGAAATAGAAGGTTTTTCTAGTCCTGTTGGTAGGACTAAGCACTATTCATGGCTCTGAGTGAGAACCACTCATTGTCCCCTCTAACTGTCTGACATCGTCCTCTAATCATCCTTTCTCCAACTCTGGGTCATTTCCAACATGAATGTCCCTCCAGGGACATTCCATGGATCTCTGAGGAACCTTCTGTGAAGTCTCTGTAGCATTCTGTCCTGTGACTTCTAGCTTCATCTCTTCACATTAGGGTGTCATAGGGATTTGTCTGCATTCCCATTCTCTGCACTGCAACTGGGAAATTCCCTTAAGACAGTAAGCTGGGACAATTATAAGAATCATCTTGCTTATATCCTGGCTCTTAGATATCATTGACATTTTTCTTTTCTGTTGTGTAGTGCCTTAAAAACTCTTGTTTCATATATTTTACTTGGGGTTTTTGTTCTTATTTCAGGTAAAAGGGTAAATCTGCTTCCTGTTACTCTACCTTGGTCATAAGGCAAAGTTGACATACATCCATTTTTTTTAAAAAAATCGTACATGTAGTTATAGAGAATATAGATTGGCTTGTGTCTACCCCTCATATCACTGTACAACTTGTTTTTTTCATTTATAAAATTTTTAGCTTATTTTTGATAACTTCTGTAAAATACTATCTTGCATGATTATATTATATATTTATTCATCCTCCTATTGGTTACCATGTACGTTGTTTCTAATACTTGCTGTTACAAACAATGCTGCAAACAACATTCTTATGCGCTCCTCCTTGTATCACATGTAATGGATATCTTAGGTCAATTTTAGCAAATTTAGCAATTTTAGGCCAATGTTCTCCAATGTGACCATTATCACTTTACATTTCCACACTGTAAGAAGACCTGTTTCTTTGCAATTTTGCCCATATTTGATATTGGCAAGCTTTTAACGTTTTGCCAGTCTGCTAGCTCACTAATACTTTAATTTGTATTTCTCTTACTTTTTTAAAAGATTTTATTTATTTGTTTGTTTGTTTGTTTGTTTGTTTTTAAAGATTTTATTTATTTATTTGACAGAGATCACAAGTAGGCAGAGAGGCAGGCAGAGAGAGGAAGGGAACCAGGCTCCCCGCTGAGCAGAGAGCCCGATGTGGGGCTCAATTCCAGGACCCTGGGAACATGACCTGAGCCAAAGGCAGAGGTTTTAATCCACTGAGCCACTCAGGTGCCCCAGTATTTCTCTTATTTTTACAAGGTTGAGCACCTTATCATATTTTTATTGGTCAATTTGGTTTCTCCTAGGAATTTTCTACTTAGTTTTTATCTAACCTTATATTATTTTTTAACATACTTTAATTTGTTTAAATGAATGCTGAAAACTTTTGATCCTCGCCTTTTATTTTATATACATAAATATATATTATATACTATTCTATTTTATAATTAGAAATATAAATATTTTAGGGGAACCTGGGTGGTTCAGTGGGTTAAGCCTCTGCCTTTGGCCCAGGTCATGATCTCAGGTTCCTGGGATCCAGCCCCGCATTGGGCTCTCTGCTCAGCAGGGAGGCTGCTCCCCCTGCTCTCTCTCTCTGCTTGCCTGTCTGCCTGCTTGCGAACTCTCTCTCTCTCTCTCTCTCTGTGTCAAATAAATAAATAAAATCTTTTAAAAATTTTTAGAAAAGAAATATATTTTATACTTAAATTTATTTTATATTTTACTTAGTTATAAAATAGAATATTACATAGTAAATTTCTCTAAGTTTGCCCTTATTGTATAAATTTTTTAAAATGTTTTGTTTTTGTTTTTGTTTTCTTTTTCATTAACATGTAATGTATTATTTGTTTCAGGGGTACAGGTCTGTGAATCCTTAGTCTTATATGATTCACATCACTCACCACAGCACCTACCCTACCCAGTATCCATAACCCAGCCACCCTGTCTCTCCCCTCCCAGCTCCCCAGAAACCCCTCAGTTAATGGATGAAAGACCTCAGTGTGAGACAGGAATCCATCAAAATCCTTGAAGAGAAAACAGGCAGCAACCTCTTCAACCCCAGCCATAGAACCTTTTTCCTAGAAACATCCCCATTTTATAATTTTTAATTGTTTTCTGGTGCAGAATTTGAATTTATATTCAGTTGGACTTTATGTCTGCTTATTTTTTGGCCTTAAGAAAGCCATTCTGGGGCACCAGGGTGGCTCAGTCAGTTAAGCAACTGACTCTTGGTTTTGTCTCAGGATCAAGATATCCAGCCCCACGTTGGGCTCAACACTTAGTACAGAGTCTGGGTAAGATTCTCTCTCCCTCTCCCCACCCACCCTTATTTCTCTCTCTCTCAAATAAATAAATAAATAAATAAATAAATATTTTTTTAAAAAACAAAGCTGTATCTGCTCCTGAGGTTATTAAGACATTCTCTCCTTCTTAGTAATTTTAGTCTTTCTTATTAATTTTAAAATTAAATGTTTTACAGTTAGATATTTAATCTGTTTGAAACTTACTTTTGTGTATAAGGTGAGGTAGGGATATAAATTGCATTGTTCATCTCAATCCAAATATTCCAATGCTATTTTTGGACTATCCATCTTCTCACCACTTAAAAAAAAAAAAAAAAGATTTATTTATTTGAGAGAGAGAGAGCGTGCACCTGCATGCATGTGAGTGGGACAAGGAGCAGAAAGAGAGAAACCCAGGCAGAATCCTTGCTGAGCACAGAGCCTGAGGTGGGGTTTACCACACAGATCCATGAGGTCATGACCTGAGGAGAAATCAAGAGTTGGTCCCTTAACCAGCTGAACCACCCAGGTGCCCCTCACCATTTAAATATCTGTCATACAGCAAATTCCCAAAAGATACAAGAGTCTGTGCTTGAAATTTTTTCTGCTCTCATTAATCTTTTTTTTACAACAACTGTTTTAATTAATGTTGCTTTATAATATCTTGCTATCTTGTAGGGCAAATCCCCCCTTTTTGTTATTCTTCCTCAAAATTCTGTTATTCTCCTTCTTATATACATTTGCAAACAGTTTCATGTTCTAAGAAAATCTTATTAGCTTCATTGTGTTTTATTAACTCGATAGATTCATTAGGGAATCATGAGTGTCTTTATAATATTGAAGCCTCTTTTTTTTAAGATTTTTATTTATTTGTTTGAGAGAGAGAGAGCATGAGCTGGGGGTTCGGGGTAAGAGGGAGAGGGAGAAGCAGACTGAGCCAGGTGCCTGCTCCTGGGCTAGATCCCAGGGCACTGGGATCATGACCTGAGCCAAAGGCAGATGCCTATATTATACTGAGCCATCCTGGGGCCTCAGTATTGATGCTTCTAGCCTATTAACCTGGTATAGCTTTCTCTTTAGTCAGATTTCCTTTTAATGGCTTTCAGGAAAGCTCTGTAGTTCATGCAATTTTTTTTTTTAAGATTTACTTATTATTTTAAATGCAGAGGCAGAGGGAGAAAGAGTCCCAAGCAGACTCCTGCTGAGCACAGAGCCCTTTGTGGGAGTCAATCTCATGACCCCAAGATCATGACTGGTGCCAAAAACTAAGAGTCAGGCGCTTACCAACTGCACCACCCAGGCAATTCAGTTGTTGCAATTTTTAAACAATGTTATTGAATTTATCTCCAGTAAATTTATAGCTTTATTTGCTACTATATAATTTTTTAAATAAATTTTATTTATTTAATGCAGAGAGAAATCACAAATAGGCAGAGAAAGAGGGAGAGGGAGAAGCAGGCTCCCCGCTGAGCAGAGAGCCTGATGCAGGACTCAATCCCAGGACCCTGAGACCATGACCCTGAGACCATGACCTGAGCCAAAGACAGAGGCCTAACCCACTGAGCCACCCAGGAGCCCCTTTATTTGCTACTGTAAATGGGATTGTTTCCCCTCCCCCCTTGGTTATTGCTGGTCTATAAGAAAGCTGTTGGGGTTCCATTTGTTGAGCTTTCTCTCTCCTCCAAAATGAGCTCACTTATGTTCTAATAGTTTCTCAGTTGACTCACTTGGATCTAAGCCTACCTTATTGTCTAAGCTCAGAATAAATTCTAAACAACAAGTTGTTAAAATAACTTATTTAATGATGGATGACCTTGTAGATATCCAAGTCAGCAACCTGAGCCTGTGTTCCACATTCTGGGGGTACACAACGCAGGAAACTAAACTGTGGGGTGCTTACCATACAAGCTTTAGCTTGTCACTGATAACACCGGGTTTTCTCTATTCTCTTCTAACAGCAGAAACAACAAAATCTCCTCTGGCTGACTTTAGATAGTTGGGGTTCAGGTTTTAATATAGCAAGTTCAGGGGCACCTGGGTGGCTCAGTGGGTCTAGGCCTTCGACTCAGGTCATGATCCCAGGGTTCTGGGATCAAGCCCTGCATCGGAGCCTCTCTGCTCAGGGGGGAACCTGCTTCTCCCTCTCTCTCTGCCTGCCTCTCTGCGTACTTGTGATCTCTGTCTGTCAAATAAATAAATAAAATATTATATATATATATACATATATATATACACACACATATATATATATGTATATATATATACACACATATATATATATGTATATATATATACACATATATATAAAGTCCATCCCTCTGAACAGATTTTTCTCTCAAAGTCCGGGGCAAGAAATCAATTGTTACATATGTATTCACTAAAAAAGCAGCTGGAAGATGCTGAGCACTGTGGCCCATGAGATCAAGGCACCAGCACACACGTGTGAGGGTGAGCTCCCAAGGCTGGAGGAAAATTCTAGAATAAAGTGCTCATTAGAGAGCCATACCTTTTCTCCTGTTTCCTTACCTCTCTGCACTGCCCTCTTGTATCCACAGCATTGGAAATGCTTTTAGCAACACACCACACTGAATCACCACAAATTATGTGATTCTCTTGGTGGAAAACCAAACACTCTGTAAAAACTGTGGTTTTCTAGTTCATGCTTCTGGATGGAAAATAATTCAAAATAAGCTGATAGGAGTAGCCAAGAGAGATTTAATCTTCCGTTTGGAAAAGGGCTTCTATATAAGTGAGTAGAGGAACCTTTAAGAATTATTCATGTTTAGGGGCACCTGGGTGGCTCTTCGGGTTAAGTCTCTGCCTTTAGCTCAGGTCATGACCTCAGGGTCCTGGGATCAAGCCCCACATCATGTTCTCTGCTCAGCGGGGAACCTGCTTCCCCCTCCCACTTTCTGCCTGTCCCTGCCTACTTGTGATCTCTGTAAAATAAATAAATAAAGATTTTTAAAAAAAATAATTATTCATGCTTACATATATGCACCAGAATGTTATGTCCCTTGTCAAATAGGCTTCAAATCAACAAAAATGATAATATTTTACTTAATAAGTTTTTTAATTCCCCTGTTAACATTTTGGAATACATCATTTTAATGCACATCTGCAAATTTGTAATCACTTCTTGTGAGACAAGGAATGCTTAAAAAGGCAACCAGGGGCACCGGGGTGGCTCAGTGGGTTAAGCCTCTGCCTCTGGCTCAGGTCATGATCTCAGGGTCCTGGGATCGAGCCCTGCATCAGTCTCTCTGCTCAGCCGGGAGCCTGCTTCTCTCTCTCTCTTTCTGCCTGCTTCTCTGCCTGCTTGTGATCTCTCTCTCTGTCATATAAATAAATACAATCTTAAAAAAAAAAAAGGCAACCAAAAAACATTTACAGTTTTGGACAGGAGTTTCCCTCACGTTTGGATAAGGATGCAAATTCAACTTCATAATAAATTACAGTGCATCATAAAGATTAAACACACTCAGGGATTGTGTTCTCTCCTCCCTCCACCCTATCCTACACACAGCTGCCCGACTAATCCTCCAAAAACACCAATTCTCATGTGCTGCTTTTCAAAACTAGCTTCCTGGATTCCTGTTACCTGAAAAAAAATAGTCTCAAATGCTTTTGTCTGGCATTCAGGGCTCTCTAGGATGGGCACCCTGGCCAACACATCACTCTGCTCATTTGTTCCACCACACACAAGTGGATCTCGGGCTAGTTATTCAGAGACCCACCTCCTCACTGACCCAGCAAAGGTCTCGTGCATCTACTAAACATACGGCTCACTCAGTGATGTTCTCAAAGGCCATTAGTGGGTGACATGCCAACTGCTAGAGTCAGGAGCCAGGGTGAAGTTGCCGCCGCCTAACTGCATGGACTGAAAGTGGGAACGTTGATTCTCCAGGAGAAAACTGGGGCATTGTTATGAGAAGGCAGATGGCAAAACCACCCAGGTCCCCTATGACTGCTTTAACATACTCTGGACAAAATTTAAGGAGACAAGTGAACGTATTAACTCCCACTTAGGCTGTAGAAGGCAAGTGCAACGGAGGGAAGGCATTGTCTTGTTCTGGAACAAACCACTTAGCTCCAGCTACTTTTATAAATAGTTCAGACCCTGTCCAGGAGCCCACTTAGCTGGGTTCATTTGTATACAATGTCCATACCCTCAGGAATATTAACATTTTATCTCAGATTGCATTAATTTAAATAAAATTTAACAAAAATGGTGTGAAATGGACAAAAACACCACATTCTGTGATGAATCAAATGAAATACATTTTCAGTTGCTGTTTTCCCCATTTAAAGATAAAATTTCTGATAACTGTCATTATTTGTGAAAAGGCACAAGACCAACAGTTTGTGTGTATGTGTGTTTTGGTTTTTGGTTTTTGGTTTTTTTCTTCCCCTTAAGGCCATGGCCATATTGTCACTAATAAAGATCTCAAATTTGCCTGGAAGCTTTCGTGGCAAATTGTCAGTCTGAGGGTAGTCACCACCCAGCCAAATGGCTTTATACATCATCAGTGCCTTTCTTCCACACACACTCTCTTCCTGGTTTAAACATTAGTTACCCTGGTTCTACACTGACACAGTATTTGCATCTCTCTCCTGTCCATAAGTCCTGAAAGTTGGGGACCTCTCACTTTGGTTTCCCCAGAGCATGACATTTTATTTGGTGCTTGGGGGGCAATGGGCCGTTCAAGAAGTATGTTAATACTATCACTCAATGTATTGATCCATGCTATGCACCAACAGTGTAGTAAATATCGTTCATTCCTTGTAACAAAGGCAGTAGGAACTTCTCCCAAGGGACGGAATTCCAAGGACAGAATGAAGGTAGGAAGGGAGCTGGTATATTTGTACCTACTTTGTGAGAGACACCAGTTTAGGTATTTTTATGTATACAATATAACACTGAACTGTCACAATCCTGCAAATTCTTACATGCTTGATTTTATATGTAGCAAGTTTAGTAAGCCACCCAAATTCACAGTGACAGGCCCGTGAGTCAAATCCAGCATGCTTGACTCCATGATTGTCAAGTCCACTAGCACCATATATCATGAGTCTGAGATTCATGAGTGCGTAGGTGCTTTCAGGAAATGTCAAAAATGCCCATTTCAGGGACACATGGATGGCTCAGTTGGTTAATTGTCTACCTCCAGCTCAGGTCATAATCCCAGCATCCTGGGATCGAGTCCCCCATCAGGCTTCGTGCTTACCAGGAGCCTGCTTCCCACTCTGCCTGCCTCTCCCTCTGCTTGTGCTATCTCTCTGACAGATGAATAAATAAAGTCTTTTGTAAAAATCTTGTTAAAAAGGCCCATTTTAAAGAATGTTTTAAAACATTGTTTGGACAGCAATAGAAGCGAAAGCAGAATGACATAATGTAAAGACAGATAGTTTATATGGGAGCCCTTTGGGTACTCTGGTGGATGAATGTTTTTAAATTAGTTTTTCGTGGACATGGGGAGTTAGAGAGGAGAAGGGAGGTGGGGGAAATTGGAATGGGAGGTAAACCATGAGAGACTATGGACTCTGAAAAACAATCTGAGGGTTTTGAAGGGGTGGGGGGTTGGGAGGTTGGGGTACCAGGTGGTGGGTATTATAGAGGGCACTGCTTGCATGGAGCACTGGGTGTGGTGCAAAAAGAATGAATACTGTTATGCTGAAAATAAATAAAAAATAAATTTTAAAAAATTAGTTTTTCGTTAACTGCAAAAAAAGAAAAGCACTCCCACTTATAGCGTACACTTTATGATTCACAAAGCACATGGCAACAATAAAAATCATGATGGGTTACCGTTACAATTCATAGAAAAGGAGGTACAGGGAAATTGAATGAAAGGGAATAACAAAGTAGGTTCATAAGTCAATCTTCCTTGTAAAAAAATTAACCTGAAAGTGCGATTCTGCCACCTCTCTCCTGTTTGATATGATAAAGAATGACCATGATACATGAATTATAGTTCGGGGTTTTGAAAAGCATAATAGCTTTATACCAACACTTGAGCTTTTATTAATTAATTAATTAATTAATTAATTTGCTAATAAGATAGCTCAATTTGATATATCGGTTCCTGAAAACCAACCTCAGAAATAATTCCATCTTCATGAGAAGTCAGAAAGAACCACAAACCAAACCTCAAAATAGATTCAAAGAGAAAATACTCTTTAAAAAATTTCCCTTCCTGGGGCACCCCAGTGCCTCAGTGAGTTAAAGCCTCTGCGTTCGGCTCAGGTCATAATCCTAGGGTCCTGGGATTGAGCCCCATGTCCGGCTCTCTGCTCAGCGGGGAGCCTGCTTCCACCTCTCTCTCTGCCTGCTCTCTGCCTACTTGTGATCTCTGTCAAATAAATAAATAAAATCTTTAAAAAAAAATTCCCTTCCTATCAAAAGCAGACCAAAGAGAAGTGTATCCTCCCACTAACAAATTCCCCAGAAAGCTTCATCTAAAAGGTTGTACTTTCTTCAGACACCCAGCAGGACCTTCTTCTCTGGGCCTGGTATTTCTTCAATGGCCTATTCCAGAGAATAAGACACTAAACTACTGAGCGCCATGGGCCTCAGAACCACGAAAGAGATGATGAGGGGCACAAAGCACACCTCTGGTCACCAAGAGGGTGTGTAGACGTTTGCTGCTTTTCTGCATTTTTCAAAGCTGAGTTTTTAGCTGGAGGCCGTTCCTTTATGATAAATTGCTGGTGCCGTATAGTAAAAGCTATTATATGATCTTTTACAAACCATTTCCTATCTTTGCATTCTCATGTGCCAAGACAGACACGGATTATTTAAAACCCTGAAGAGAGTGCTATTGCATTTAAATTGTCTGTAACCTTCGTGTAATAGATTTACGATTGATGATAGATTTAGTTAAAATATAACTATTTTAAATATTTATTCTCAGTAAACGATTTCAACCTATGCTCACTTAAGTAACTTGGTGCATAATCCCTTTTCAATTAAACTGTAGTGCAAGGACCAATGCCTCCTTTCCGAGAGAACCCCAAGCTATTTTTCTAGAATGGAAATATATCATATTTATCATATGTGTATATATCAGGCGTCCTCTTTTCACTCCCTTTGTGGAGCACCTACCCTGGAGGTCATGTAATAACCAATGACCAGAAAACAAACAAGAAACCCAAACATGCAGGTCGAAGTTATTCACGCGTGCCATCATGCAATGGCGGACCCTGCCTGGAGACGAAGAGACTGCTCAAACAGATCACGGGCAGGCATCTCAGCCCAGGCCTGTGCTGGGGAAGCTGGTTCCGGCTTCCCACGCAACCAGGAAGCCAGCGAAGTGACCCGAGAGTGCAGCCGGGGTTTAGGGCTGATGATCATTTCGCAGCCAGGCCCCACGCGGACACCCGCTGGGGGAGCCAGGCTAGGAGGCCACCCAGCGCCGGCGCTGGCCACACTCGCAGCCCCCCGGGGCTTCGCCCTGAGTCCCCGCCGGGGTCCGCGCCACAGGAGGGAGGGGGGCGGGGGCGGCGCGGAGAAGGGGCTTTGCAAATTGCCTAAGCTGGAAGTGGGTTTGCAGAGGACCCGGCGGATAGTCTGGGAGGAGGTCGAGGGGCTGGCGCAGGAGGGGCGCGCAGCGCCGTGGTGCTGTGCTGCGGCCCAGTCGGGACTGCAGGACCGGCGGGACTCGCTGCCTGTGCGCTCCTGCTCTCCAGTCCAGCACCCGAGGCCGCGCCGGCCCGCTCCAGCGGCGGGCTGCCCCTCCCCGCCCCATGGCTTCTCCGGACCACCCTCTGCGCGCAGGTTAAGTGACACCGCGCCGCGCCCTCACATGGAGCGAGAATCGTGGGTCGCGAGCTCGCGGGGGTGTCGGGGCCCAGCCTCCCGCGACCCCCAGGGCACCGGGACCACCCCGGACGCCGCGCCACACCCGGGTCCGCACGGGGTCTGGCCTGGGACGGCGGCGCGCGATGCCCCCCGCCAGCGGGCGAGCTAGCCCCCATCGTTTGGCACCCCCACGCGCGCGTGTCGAGGACCCCCTTCCCTCGTTCCGCACCTGTCCCCACCGCTTTTGTTCTGGACTTGGGATCCCACGTGGAAACTCGTCCCTCAGACCTCCCTGGCAGCAAGGAGCGCAGGGAGGGATTCTCGGTTTTTCTGCCCTGGCTCTTCCTCTCTCCCCACTCACATGCCTTCTCACGTCCCTTTCCTCTCCTCATTTTCACTTTTATTAAATGGTTTTGTTCCGCATGTTGACCCGCAGAGCTATTTCATGAACGAATATACACGAAACCGAGTCGGAGCCCACCTGTGAGAGCCCACCTGTAGAGGCCTTTCATTAGAATGGTCTCTGGTTCTAGCCTCAGTTCAGAATACTGTGTCCAGATGTTTCTTTCATCTCTGACTTGAATTTGAAATCCTCCTCAGACTGAGGACAGAGTCCAGATGTTTCTTTCATCTCTGACTTGAATTTGAAACCCTCCTCAGACTTCAGCTTCCAGGATTTCTCCCGTCCTTGCTCTCCCACTGTCTTGGTGGGGATCCGCCATGAGTGTTGAACACAGGAATGAATGAATGAATGATATATACCCCAGATCGCTGGGGCTTTTTCTTGTTTCGCTGAGGTTGGAAAGGCTTGGGAGAGACCCCCTGTACACAGATACAGAGCTGCATGCAATTGCTTAGATAAACGTGTTCCCCACTTAATTGCTTGGGCATTGAACATTTCGCCCTTAACCTGTGGCTTGAGCAGTTAGGAGGAGACAATCTGGAGGTGAATCAGAAGATGGCTGCGTTCACATGGTGGTGGGCTGGGTTTTGGAGATTTTCCTGGAGATTCAAAAGGAAGATCTAAATTCTTCCAGTGGGGAGTGGTAAACATTTTATCAATGGGAGAGGGAAATTAATTGTCTGGTTAACCTTTCCCTCCCCCTCAAAACCCATTATTTGAAAAAACAAAAAGGGAAGTGAATGGATAAATCCTCCCACTCCCATCCCCACTCACCCCCACAGCCACCTCCTCTTCCAAGAACCTAACAGACAAGGTGCCAAGAAGTGTTAGGTACCAGCAGTGGTCTCAGATCTTATTCAAGGGTCAAGGTGAAAGGCATTCAAAGAGATTGTGGGGGCATAGGGATCCAATTAAGGGGGACAAGCTTAAGGTTTGCCTGGTCTCCTAAAAATTAATGGCACTAGAGAAGATGAGCTTTGGGAACTATAGCTTAATGGATACAACGTGTAAAAAGCTTCAGTGAGTCATGGTGGGAAGAGGCCATGAGGGCAGCAAATACAGTCTTAAATGATGTTATTAATAGCACTACAGGCTCTAGATTTCCTGTGGTGGTGTTCTTGGCAAGAACAGCCCGGCCAAAGTGGATACTCACAGCCTGGAACAGAGGGTCTTGGGTATCCCAGCACGTGAGGTATGATGAGAGGGTAAAATGATAGGAGGTGTCCTTTGGAAGGACTGTCCCCTTGACTTTAAAAGGGAGAACCCAAATCTGTAGGTGAAATCATCTTTTTGGCTACAAAGAGGGCCGAAGGCCTCCTAAGGTCAAGGTCTCCTCGTCATTTGCAAAGATGTCGAAGAACATATTCAGACATTTCAAAGATGTCCTCATGTCCATCCGTTCCCACTCTGGAATTCTATCAATAAGGTGAGAGTTACTCTAGTTGAAAAAAAAGTTCTAAAATAACTTCCCTTTCTCATGTAATTTCTGTAACCTCCAGGACACACCCACCTACCCCTTCCAGCGCTGTAATGAAGCCACAGCTGGTGCCAATTTGTGGAACTCCTTAAAGGCTATTTTCCCTTATAGATCCCCAGGCCAAGCTCCCATGCTCCCTCACCTGATTTCCTGCACTCACCTCCCACCTGGTGTGTTCACACCTGCTCGTGCCTTTTACCAATCCCTTTGCCAAAGGCAGCCATAGTGACCTTTCAAAGACCTATCAGTTCCTGGCATTGGTCTCCATAGAAATCTGCACTGATCTTCTAACAAATTCTCAGTCCTCCAAAGGCATCCATAATCCTCCCATCCATCTCTTCCTACCCCTCCAACTGACTGATGCCTGTTCTGCCCCGTCTCTCTGCCCTTCAACCACGCTGCCTCCCTCTTCCTTTGGAGAACCCTCATGGCGCCTGCCTCCAAGCACAGGTGATTCCCATTGATGGGAAGACCCTCTTCCTCTCCCCCGTCTCCCCACTCCAGTTACTCCCACTTATTCGTGAGCTCACAAGCCCCATGGTACACACTCTCCATGCAGCCTGCTCTCTCCTTTCTAGCACTGGCCTCCGTTTCTAGCTGTGGTTGTGTCACGGAAGTCCCTCCCCAGCCAGCCTCCAAGCTCTCCGTCCGTTTAGCTCCAACACCTGACACAGTGCCTGGCACATAGTAAGCCCTGGCTAGCTTCTAAGAGCCTCACTGAGGGACTGAAAGCGTTTTAAAAAATGTCACCACATAGGCTTCAAACTGTAGGCAGAAAAAGCTTGGCCTGGATTGATATTTTCGAGACGTATTCGTCATGTTAGATGTGTTCACTGACTTTACCTTGTAAAATTAAAAAAAAAAAAAAAAAAAAAAAAAAAAAAAAAAAAAGGACCTCTGGATCACTTCCCATCTAACGAAGGCACATGTATACTATTAGACCACGTTATGAGCTTAATGGAAGGAGACAAGATTTTTTCCGCTAAGAAAATGTATAAGACTGTTGAGGTCACGTGGGAAGAAATAGTCCGTTTGTTGGAGCATTGCTATCTTACTGTATCACAGCCACTAATAAAAATCTGACATGGGGGTGAGTCAGAATTGTCTGTCGGAGATGAGTTAGATCTGGCTCATGTTCCTACAGACATGAAATCCAGGAATGAAGAAAGAGGCTTTGAAAGCCTGGGTGGAGGAGGCGGTGTGGTTCTCTGCGATGAGCTAAGTGCCCAGGGCCACCGGCAGACATGCGGGCCTGTGTCCTTCCTTTGTTCTGGTGTCCCTCTTGCACCATGTGGTGAGGCTGGCGGCTGGGAGCAGCTCAGGACAGGACCCGGTGGCATCTTACCTCTCCCACCCTCCTGTGGGCTCCAGTGGGCTCCAGTGGGTCCCAGGTGACAGCCTGCCTTCCTTGCACAGCCCAGTAGCACTAGGAGCAGAAACTGGGACCAAAGAGTGAGCACCCTGCTTGACAAGCTGGACCAGCCACCTCTTCTTCAGATGCAGGGGGAGCCCTGGCGTGCTGACTCCTCCCTTCTCCCTTTCCCCTTTCCTCTCTTCCTCCCTCTTCCCTTCCCCTCTCTCCTTCCCTGGTGGTGCCCTTTCCCAATGCCCACTTCATTCCTTTTCCTTTCTTACATGCCTGTCTTCTAGATTTTCTTCTCTTTCCTCCCAATTACTTCCCTTCGTCTGAATCTCCTCTTTGGTCCCTTTGTCCCTGCTCTCTGCACCTCCTCCCCTTGCCTGGCCCCTATTCAGCTCCATCCCGACTGCAGGCAGAGCTGGACTAACACGATCACTCGCTAGCTCAGCCACCCTCCAGAGAAGTCACTCTTCGGTGGCCACCTTCCTGACCCCCTGGTCCTTTCTCCACTTGTTCAGCTATTGCTCTGAAGTCTGAGGAGGACAGAGTGGGGCTGCCACAGAATCAGGCCAGAGGAGAAACCAAACCATGCGTCCACACTGTCCCCCAGCACTGCTGCTCTGAGAGCTTTCAGAGTCCTCAACAGGGTTAGGATTTAGGGGCTTCTTCAGAACCAGGAGTGAAAACAGCCATAGGTCAAAAGAAAAGCTATGGCCCCCACACAAGAATAATAATCACAAATGAAAACTCAGTTAACTCTGAAGCCCCAAATTCGAAGAATTGCCTTGCATCTGTCACTAGAAAGCACCCAAGGCCTCACTCTCTGGGTTCTGGGTGCCCTGGGAATGGCAGGAGGCTCTGACCCCCTTCCCTCTTCATTCTCTCCCAAAGAACGTCCTCTGAGGTGGTCTTCAAACTTCCTCTGAGAAACTGTCTCTGGGAACTGTAGGCCCTCGGCTGCTGGGACGAATGAGGGTGATGTCAGGACCTGATGGGCAGCTTTACCAGGAGATTGTGGCTTCTGGATGCAGTCCTCAGGTCCCATGGTCTGGGTGAGATCTGGGTCTTTGAGTGGAGGAGGACAGATGAGATTTCAGATTTTGAGTTGATTCTGGAATGATTAGTGCTTTGGGGGGCATTGGGTGAAGGTATTTTGCACATGGGAAGGACACGAATTTGGGGGGCCAGAGAGTGGACTGTTAAGAGCTGACCTGCATTTCCCCCAGAAACCTTGCTGCTGTCCTTATCTCTGGTACCACAGAACGTGACCTTATTTGGAACTAGAGTCCTTACAGATGCAATCACATTACAATGAGGTCGTTAGTGTGGGCCCTAATCTCCTGTAACCGACCTCCTTATGTAAAGGGAAAATCTGGACAGAGAGATGCCCCTACTGTCAGTGGTGGGCAGTGCATGAACTCCTAGAACCCTGACAGTAGTGGAAAACAGACACAGGCTGAGCACTAGGTAAATGGGAGCTCTAGCGGAATGTCAGATGAAGATGCTGTGGACCTCGGCTTCCCATGTCATAGTGACGTTAGCCTGAAGATGCTCTTTTGACCCTGCGAACCCTGCTTTTTACCATTCACTGACTTTTAAAGCTGGAGGAACACGTGGAGGCTCTCTGTTCACCCCTGAATGTTACAGATTAGGGAGAGGAGCCCTAGAGAAACAACTGACTGCACAGACTGCCTCATTGGCTCTCACCTGTGTTCTCCAAGAGCGAGGCGGGGTGCCCTCTCCAAGGGCCACTGTGTGAGTCTACCCTGGGCCTTCTCATGCCTTTTGAGAACTGTCAAGAAGATGTGCGTATAAATTAAACATCATTTTTTTTAATATCTGACTCACCAACAGGCAGTAATAGCTACGTCTATTTTTTTGCCCATCATAGTAACCACAATACCTGATTTCTAATAGGTATCTCTTGTATATTTATTTATTGTTTTTTGATTTTTTTTAAATTTATTTTCAGCATAATGGTATTCATTATTTTTGCACCACACCAGTGCTCCATGCAATTCGTGCCCTCTCTAATACCCACCACCTGGTTCCCCGATCTCCCACCCCCCGCCCCTTCAAAACCCTCAGATTGTTTTTCAGTGTCCATAGTCTCTCATGGTTCACCTCCCCTTCCAATTTCCCCCAACTCCCTTCTCCTCTCTATCTCCCCATGTCCTCCATGCTATTTGTTATGCTCCACAAATAAGTGAAACCATATGATAATTGACTCTCTCTGCTTGACTTATTTCACTCAGCATCATTCTTGCTACCATCAGTGAGATCCTTGTTGGTTAGTTGTCAGCTAATTTGGGGTGGCCTATGCCTTGCTTGGAGTCCCCAGTCCAGGAGAGGTGAGGTGGCTTTGGGAGGAAGGGACCTCCTGGGACAGTAGAGCCCTGCCTGCTGTTTCCTGGGACCTGTAAAAAATAAACATTTTAATGCTTCCAAATGATTTGACTTCAGACTTAATAATATTATACCATTAAGCTCCAAGAGCTTTCAGAAATCCTTTAGCACAACTTCCTCCTTACAGACCAGTATCAAATAACCAGGGTGAGCCCTCTTCCAAATGATCTCTTCGGTACACAGCCATCTGGGCCTCGAAAACAAAGGTGACTGAGTTCGAACCACGAGGATGAGCAGGGTCAGGCAGAGCACGTCGGGCACCACTTGGGTCTGGGTCAGTGAGCGAACTTGGCAATGATGCACCTGGAAGAACTTCCTCCAGGGTCTGATCCCCATCAGAGGCTCCAGAAAACATGATTCAAAGTCCTGAAGGTGCCTCGCTGGCTGGTCACGAATCTGTTTCTTTTCCCAATTGCCCTTTGGCTTTGCGGCCGTGACTCAGAAAATGAGAAGCCGGAATTCATTGTCCCCTTCCCATCAGAACTTCCATCTATTATCAGAGATTTCAGACAAAGCGAGAAACTTTGGGCGGCCAGATTGGTGCTGTCGTTGGCTTGGCTCTTCCTGTTCGCCTGACAGGACACATGCTCAGGTTGATCCAGAGTGGGGTCAGGGTAAGGGGGTCAGAGCAGAGTGGATAGGGTTCCCACTCCTGGCCTCACCAGAACATCTCTCCTAGGTCCCCTGGACTTCAGGTTACAGGGGAAGGAGCCTGAAGCAGCAAACACTTAGGTGAGTCATCCAAGGTCACACTGCAGGCCTCATCCAACGTCACACCCTTGGACTTGTTCAAGGTCAGACCGCTGCTCTCCACAGCAGCATGTCAGGGAGAGCCAAGGCCTTCTGCACCCAAGCCCACTGTGCCTTCCTTTTGACTTCCTTTTGACTCCCTCACCCTCTGAATGTGCAGGCTTGGGTGGGCGGGGCCGCAGATCAGTCCAGGGAGGAGGCAAAGGTGGCACCGAGGTGCCCCTGGTGCTGGAGGGCAGGCAAGACCTGCAGGGAGATCCCCATGGGACTGCTGGAGCTGCTGCAGGGCTTCAGGCTGCACTTGCAAGGCACCAGCCTGTGGACCCTGCCCTGCATCTGGCTCTTTCCTTAGCAGGGAGCCTGTTTTCCCATCTCTCTCTCTGCCCATCTTCTCCCTCCTTCTCCTCTCTGCTTGTCAAAGTTGTAATGAAAAACTTAAAAAAATAATCATCAAACAACCCTCCATATTCTTGTCATTCATTAGGACCCCATGCGTCAAAATTTGATTTTTACTTCTTGAATTGAAGGATTTGGTTGACTGATTGACGGTTTTGACAGAAAGACAGAGACAGTGAGAGAGGGAGCCCAATTGGAGAGGGAGTACAAGCAGTTGAAGTGGGAGAGGGAGAAGCAGGCTTCCTGCTGAGCAGAGAGCCCCAGGCAGGGCTTGATCCCAAGACTCTGGCATCAGGACTCCAGCAGAAAGCAGATGCTTCACAATGAAGCCACCCAAGTGCCCCACTCTGTGATTCAATCAGTTTTTCACTATTCAGACCCTTGGATTTAGCAACACTTCTTTGGGTCTGCCTTCTCTGTGCTAACACTAACACATTTTGTTTTCCTTGGCTCTTTTGGGATTCCTGAGGAATATTTTCATGTGTTTATTGGCTGATGGCTTTCTCCTTGGATATTGCTGTTCAAGGATTTTCATTGTTTGAAAGTGACCTACCTTGCTTTCTGGATTCCTAGTTATCCTATCTCAATTTGTATCCAGTTCCTTAGCTGGGATCTCGATAGAGCCTTCATCATTTTGTCTTGTCATTTGGTGGGCAAGATCTTTGGTTCTTAAACTGGGAATGAGTAGAGTCCAACTTTCCAACCTTTCTTGTGCTTCCCATTTTTGGTGTCCTGTTCCACTCATCTCTGCCACCTCCCCCACATCCTAAAAATGTTTTCCTTTTGTATCTTCCAGAGAACTTCTGATGTCCTCTTTCGTATTTAGGCCACATAAGTCTGAAATAGCATTTTAGTCTCTAAGGTTCCATGTGGATATTCATGCCGTTGAGCATTGCTTGGTCAAAGTCTGCCCTTGTTGGTTTGTCTGTTTTCTCTGGTACTTTCAAGAGTCCTTTTGTAAGAAATCCTATACCATCAGATGCTCCTCTCACTCTCTTTCTCCATCACTCTTGCTCTCGCTTCTTTCCTCAGGTTTGCTGGGGGAATGACGAGTCCTTTTCATTTCCATGGAAATAGAAGAATTGGCTTCTCCACGTACACAGGCACTTGCTAGATAGGAAACTGGGATTGCATTAAATATCTCCATCAAGGTGGGGTCAGTTGAAACTTTACAATACCGACCATCCAATCTATGAACCTGTTCTATCAACATAGGTAACATATGAACCTAGTGGACATCCCATTGATTTAGATCATAAATCCCCTGAGTTATCTTGGATGGTTTTCTGGGTGGAGACTTGCTGGGTAGAGACTGAATCAAGTCTTAGGAGAGATGAAGCCTTCGTTGTGGTGCTCTCATCAATAGGATTTTCAACCTTGGTTCATATGTCACAGAATTCCAATGAATTTTTCTGAATTTTTAACTTATATCTGATTACTTTAATTCATTCACTTCCTGATTCTAATACTTTGTAACTTCTCTTAGAATATCTTTCTATACAAATTTCACTCATTTTTTCTAGTTGTTATACCTTCAATATTCCTCCATCCCTTCTTAGACTCACTAGGACATCCCCTTCTTGGTGGGTAGAAGAGTTCTTCCATTTCAGGTGTTCAATACTACCGACATTTCTTTCTGCCTTGGTGAGCGGATTCTGTATCTCATCGAAGCTGCACATCATTATGTGTGTATGTGGGCATTGATGCAATCTAATCAATTTAATCTTTTCATTAGAGTAATAGAAGCATTGACATTTCATGAAAGGATTGAGCCCTTCAATTTTGTCCCTTGCCTTGCATTGTGTTTGCTTCATCCCTTTTTAGATATCTTGTTAAAAATACATTTTTTCTTTAAATGTATTTAATTTTAGTTTTTTATTTTAATTTTTAATTTAAATTTCAAATTAAAATTAAATGTATTTAATTTAAATTATTTTAAATTAAATTTAAATTTTTTCCTTCTAAATGCTGATCCATGATGTCAGCCCCCAAATCTCTGGTCACTTCAAGTACACACAAAATGAGACAAAGGAATGTAGACTTACAAATAAGAACTATTTAGCTTTTATAGGACCTTCTTTTAAAAGACAGAGGCGTTGACTTTCCAAAAAAAAAAAAAAAAAAACAAATTCAGAAGGAAAGACTAGGATGAAAGTCACCTCCATCAGCCTATAAACAGATACTCAATACCAAAAAAAACTGTAAACTCCAAAGAGATGCCAACTGTTTTTAAAATAATGCAGGCAACTTTAGGTAATAATAACTTTCATGGAGACTGAGGAGGTAGAGGTGGTCGAATTTTCAGGAGGCACAAAAAGCATGGGAATAACCTTGTAATGAAAGGAAGGGAGACTAAGATGCTGAAAAAAAATGTTTGATCAGGCAAGAAAATAAATAAATAAATAAATAAAGTGTGTGTATGCATATGAAATATCCCAGTCCTAAACACCAGCACCTGGTAGAGTGATGTCATTTGGAAATAGGGTCCCTGGAGTTGTAACTAGCAAGGATAAGGTCATATTTGAACAGACTGGGCCCCTCATTCAGGAGGACTTGTGTCCTTCAAAGATGGGAAACTGGGGACACACAGTTACGCCCTGAGGGAGAAGGCCATGTGAAGAAGTCCAAAGCCAGGGCAAAACTTCAAGCTGGGAGAGCAGCTTGGAACAGATCCTTCCTTAATACCCACAAAAAGAGTGTGGCCTACCAATATTATAGCCTTTAGAACTGTGGCACTGTCCACTTCTGTTGTTTCAGGCTCTAGGCTTGTGGTATCTTGTAAAAGCAACCTTAAAAAATAATAGAAACCTGGTTAGAGGGAAAGAAACCCACCGGAAGCCCATGGGAATTGGAAAAGCAAAAAAATATCTCTACTCTCTCTATATCTATCTAAGTCTTTAAAATATTGAAAAATGACCACACATTTGTGAACCCCGTGAAAAGGAAAAGCAGCAAAGACACAAACAAAAACACTGAGCCCCAGGACACACTCGGATTTTCACCTGGAGGAGCTCTGGATGGTGGGGATAGGGAGCAGATTCCAAGGAAAATAGGGGAATCTCCTGGGTGTGAGGAAAGAGAGATTGGAATTCAGGAAGGCTGGAGTGAGGAAAAGGCCATGGGTTCCAAAAAGAAGGAAGTCAAGTAGAAAACAAGCTCTTGGAAATACACCCTGAAGTCCTCTTGAGTCGATGATCAACAGGAAGCAGTGTGTCTCTAAGAAAATGCCCCAGATTCTAACACAGTGTCAAGGCAACTGATCCAGATGGTTGCCAAGACTCATCCAAGGCTAGAGGTCATTGGAGTTAAAACCAGCCAGAGGGAAGAGTTCATGTGGCTAAGTCAGAATCTTCAGTAGCGACCCGGTAAGAATCATGAGTTAGGAGCAGGATGAAATGGTCCCTCCAAGAAAGCTTCCTCAAAAGATTCCCTAACCAAGTGGGAGCACAATTTGAGAAAGAATCAGTATTACCTACTAACATCTCACTGCCCCTGGGACGGCGGATCCTAGAAGGCAGAGAGCAGCCTCCCAATGACTCAGGTCATACAAAGGAAGGCAGTTCCAAAGGGAAGAAGGAATTGATGGGAACAAGAAAACACGAGTAGCAAGGTAGTAGACTTCAACTTCAACACTTCAACAAATCACTGAGGATTTAAGGAATCTGTTCATGTGTTTATTGGCTGATGGTTTTCTCCTTGGGATATTTATGTTCAAGGATTTTCATTGTTTTGAAGTTACCTATTTGAAAATACCATTTGATAGTTATCTACCTATCATTCTTGATTCCTAATCTGTAATATTAGGGGTAAACAGAGAGCCGCCACGTGTCCTTCCAGCTTTAAAAGTCAGTGAATGGTAAAAATCAGGGTTCTCAAGGTCAAAAGAGCATCTTCAGGCTAACGTCACTATGACATGGGAAGCCGAGGTCCACAGCATCTTCATCTGACATTCCGCTAGAGCTCCCATTTACCTAGCGCTCAGCCTGTGTCTGTTTTCCACTACTGTCAGGGTTCTAGGAGTTCATGCACTGCCCACCACTGACAGTAGGGGCATCTCTCTGTCCAGATTTTCCCTTTACATAAGGAGGTCGGTTACAGGAGATTAGGGCCCACACTAACGACCTCATTGTAATGTGATTGCATCTGTAAGGACTCTAGTTCCAAATAAGGTCACGTTCTGTGGTACCAGAGATAAGGACAGCAGCAAGGTTTCTGGGGGAAATGCAGGTCAGCTCTTAACAGTCCACTCTCTGGCCCCCCAAATTCGTGTCCTTCCCATGTGCAAAATACCTTCACCCAATGCCCCCCAAAGCACTAATCATTCCAGAATCAACTCAAAATCTGAAATCTCATCTGTCCTCCTCCACTCAAAGACCCAGAACTCACCCAGACCATGGGACCTGAGGACTGCATCCAGAAGCCACAATCTCCTGGTAAAGCTGCCCATCAGGTCCTGACATCACCCTCATTCGTCCCAGCAGCCGAGGGCCTACAGTTCCCAGAGACAGTTTCTCAGAGGAAGTTTGAAGACCACCTCAGAGGACGTTCTTTGGGAGAGAATGAAGAGGGAAGGGGGTCAGAGCCTCCTGCCATTCCCAGGGCACCCAGAACCCAGAGAGTGAGGCCTTGGGTGCTTTCTAGTGACAGATGCAAGGCAATTCTTCGAATTTGGGGCTTCAGAGTTAACTGAGTTTTCATTTGTGATTATTATTCTTGTGTGGGGGCCATAGCTTTTCTTTTGACCTATGGCTGTTTTCACTCCTGGTTCTGAAGAAGCCCCTAAATCCTAACCCTGTTGAGGACTCTGAAAGCTCTCAGAGCAGCAGTGCTGGGGGACAGTGTGGACGCATGGTTTGGTTTCTCCTCTGGCCTGATTCTGTGGCAGCCCCACTCTGTCCTCCTCAGACTTCAGAGCAATAGCTGAACAAGTGGAGAAAGGACCAGGGGGTCAGGAAGGTGGCCACCGAAGAGTGACTTCTCTGGAGGGTGGCTGAGCTAGCGAGTGATCGTGTTAGTCCAGCTCTGCCTGCAGTCGGGATGGAGCTGAATAGGGGCCAGGCAAGGGGAGGAGGTGCAGAGAGCAGGGACAAAGGGACCAAAGAGGAGATTCAGACGAAGGGAAGTAATTGGGAGGAAAGAGAAGAAAATCTAGAAGACAGGCATGTAAGAAAGGAAAAGGAATGAAGTGGGCATTGGGAAAGGGCACCACCAGGGAAGGAGAGAGGGGAAGGGAAGAGGGAGGAAGAGAGGAAAGGGGAAAGGGAGAAGGGAGGAGTCAGCACGCCAGGGCTCCCCCTGCATCTGAAGAAGAGGTGGCTGGTCCAGCTTGTCAAGCAGGGTGCTCACTCTTTGGTCCCAGTTTCTGCTCCTAGTGCTACTGGGCTGTGCAAGGAAGGCAGGCTGTCACCTGGGACCCACTGGAGCCCACTGGAGCCCACAGGAGGGTGGGAGAGGTAAGATGCCACCGGGTCCTGTCCTGAGCTGCTCCCAGCCGCCAGCCTCACCACATGGTGCAAGAGGGACACCAGAACAAAGGAAGGACACAGGCCCGCATGTCTGCCGGTGGCCCTGGGCACTTAGCTCATCGCAGAGAACCACACCGCCTCCTCCACCCAGGCTTTCAAAGCCTCTTTCTTCATTCCTGGATTTCATGTCTGTAGGAACATGAGCCAGATCTAACTCATCTCCGACAGACAATTCTGACTCACCCCCATGTCAGATTTTTATTAGTGGCTGTGATACAGTAAGATAGCAATGCTCCAACAAACGGACTATTTCTTCCCACGTGACCTCAACAGTCTTATACATTTTCTTAGCGGAAAAAATCTTGTCTCCTTCCATTAAGCTCATAACGTGGTCTAATAGTATACATGTGCCTTCGTTAGATGGGAAGTGATCCAGAGGTCCTTTTTTTTTTTTTTTTTTTTTTTTTTTTTTTTTTTTTTAATTTTACAAGGTAAAGTCAGTGAACACATCTAACATGACGAATACGTCTCGAAAATATCAATCCAGGCCAAGCTTTTTCTGCCTACAGTTTGAAGCCTATGTGATGACATTTTTTAAAACGCTTTCAGTCCCTCAGTGAGGCTCTTAGAAGCTAGCCAGGGCTTACTATGTGCCAGGCACTGTGTCAGGTGTTGGAGCTAAACGGACGGAGAGCTTGGAGGCTGGCTGGGGAGGGACTTCCGTGACACAACCACAGCTAGAAACGGAGGCCAGTGCTAGAAAGGAGAGAGCAGGCTGCATGGAGAGTGTGTACCATGGGGCTTGTGAGCTCACGAATAAGTGGGAGTAACTGGAGTGGGGAGACGGGGGAGAGGAAGAGGGTCTTCCCATCAATGGGAATCACCTGTGCTTGGAGGCAGGCGCCATGAGGGTTCTCCAAAGGAAGAGGGAGGCAGCGTGGTTGAAGGGCAGAGAGACGGGGCAGAACAGGCATCAGTCAGTTGGAGGGGTAGGAAGAGATGGATGGGAGGATTATGGATGCCTTTGGAGGACTGAGAATTTGTTAGAAGATCAGTGCAGATTTCTATGGAGACCAATGCCAGGAACTGATAGGTCTTTGAAAGGTCACTATGGCTGCCTTTGGCAAAGGGATTGGTAAAAGGCACGAGCAGGTGTGAACACACCAGGTGGGAGGTGAGTGCAGGAAATCAGGTGAGGGAGCATGGGAGCTTGGCCTGGGGGTCTATAAGGGAAAATAGCCTTTAAGGAGTTCCACAAATTGGCACCAGCTGTGGCTTCATTACAGCGCTGGAAGGGGTAGGTGGGTGTGTCCTGGAGGTTACAGAAATTACATGAGAAAGGGAAGTTATTTTAGAACTTTTTTTTCAACTAGAGTAACTCTCACCTTATTGATAGAATTCCAGAGTGGGAACGGATGGACATGAGGACATCTTTGAAATGTCTGAATATGTTCTTCGACATCTTTGCAAATGACGAGGAGACCTTGACCTTAGGAGGCCTTCGGCCCTCTTTGTAGCCAAAAAGATGATTTCACCTACAGATTTGGGTTCTCCCTTTTAAAGTCAAGGGGACAGTCCTTCCAAAGGACACCTCCTATCATTTTACCCTCTCATCATACCTCACGTGCTGGGATACCCAAGACCCTCTGTTCCAGGCTGTGAGTATCCACTTTGGCCGGGCTGTTCTTGCCAAGAACACCACCACAGGAAATCTAGAGCCTGTAGTGCTATTAATAACATCATTTAAGACTGTATTTGCTGCCCTCATGGCCTCTTCCCACCATGACTCACTGAAGCTTTTTACACGTTGTATCCATTAAGCTATAGTTCCCAAAGCTCATCTTCTCTAGTGCCATTAATTTTTAGGAGACCAGGCAAACCTTAAGCTTGTCCCCCTTAATTGGATCCCTGTGCCCCCACAATCTCTTTGAATGCCTTTCACCTTGACCCTTGAATAAGATCTGAGACCACTGCTGGTACCTAACACTTCTTGGCACCTTGTCTGTTAGGTTCTTGGAAGAGGAGGTGGCTGTGGGGGTGAGTGGGGATGGGAGTGGGAGGATTTATCCATTCACTTCCCTTTTTGTTTTTTCAAATAATGGGTTTTGAGGGGGAGGGAAAGGTTAACCAGACAATTAATTTCCCTCTCCCATTGATAAAATGTTTACCACTCCCCACTGGAAGAATTTAGATCTTCCTTTTGAATCTCCAGGAAAATCTCCAAAACCCAGCCCACCACCATGTGAACGCAGCCATCTTCTGATTCACCTCCAGATTGTCTCCTCCTAACTGCTCAAGCCACAGGTTAAGGGCGAAATGTTCAATGCCCAAGCAATTAAGTGGGGAACACGTTTATCTAAGCAATTGCATGCAGCTCTGTATCTGTGTACAGGGGGTCTCTCCCAAGCCTTTCCAACCTCAGCGAAACAAGAAAAAGCCCCAGCGATCTGGGGTATATATCATTCATTCATTCCTGTGTTCAACACTCATGGCGGATCCCCACCAAGACAGTGGGAGAGCAAGGACGGGAGAAATCCTGGAAGCTGAAGTCTGAGGAGGGTTTCAAATTCAAGTCAGAGATGAAAGAAACATCTGGACTCTGTCCTCAGTCTGAGGAGGATTTCAAATTCAAGTCAGAGATGAAAGAAACATCTGGACACAGTATTCTGAACTGAGGCTAGAACCAGAGACCATTCTAATGAAAGGCCTCTACAGGTGGGCTCTCACAGGTGGGCTCCGACTCGGTTTCGTGTATATTCGTTCATGAAATAGCTCTGCGGGTCAACATGCGGAACAAAACCATTTAATAAAAGTGAAAATGAGGAGAGGAAAGGGACGTGAGAAGGCATGTGAGTGGGGAGAGAGGAAGAGCCAGGGCAGAAAAACCGAGAATCCCTCCCTGCGCTCCTTGCTGCCAGGGAGGTCTGAGGGACGAGTTTCCACGTGGGATCCCAAGTCCAGAACAAAAGCGGTGGGGACAGGTGCGGAACGAGGGAAGGGGGTCCTCGACACGCGCGCGTGGGGGTGCCAAACGATGGGGGCTAGCTCGCCCGCTGGCGGGGGGCATCGCGCGCCGCCGTCCCAGGCCAGACCCCGTGCGGACCCGGGTGTGGCGCGGCGTCCGGGGTGGTCCCGGTGCCCTGGGGGTCGCGGGAGGCTGGGCCCCGACACCCCCGCGAGCTCGCGACCCACGATTCTCGCTCCATGTGAGGGCGCGGCGCGGTGTCACTTAACCTGCGCGCAGAGGGTGGTCCGGAGAAGCCATGGGGCGGGGAGGGGCAGCCCGCCGCTGGAGCGGGCCGGCGCGGCCTCGGGTGCTGGACTGGAGAGCAGGAGCGCACAGGCAGCGAGTCCCGCCGGTCCTGCAGTCCCGACTGGGCCGCAGCACAGCACCACGGCGCTGCGCGCCCCTCCTGCGCCAGCCCCTCGACCTCCTCCCAGACTATCCGCCGGGTCCTCTGCAAACCCACTTCCAGCTTAGGCAATTTGCAAAGCCCCTTCTCCGCGCCGCCCCCGCCCCCCTCCCTCCTGTGGCGCGGACCCCGGCGGGGACTCAGGGCGAAGCCCCGGGGGGCTGCGAGTGTGGCCAGCGCCGGCGCTGGGTGGCCTCCTAGCCTGGCTCCCCCAGCGGGTGTCCGCGTGGGGCCTGGCTGCGAAATGATCATCAGCCCTAAACCCCGGCTGCACTCTCGGGTCACTTCGCTGGCTTCCTGGTTGCGTGGGAAGCCGGAACCAGCTTCCCCAGCACAGGCCTGGGCTGAGATGCCTGCCCGTGATCTGTTTGAGCAGTCTCTTCGTCTCCAGGCAGGGTCCGCCATTGCATGATGGCACGCGTGAATAACTTCGACCTGCATGTTTGGGTTTCTTGTTTGTTTTCTGGTCATTGGTTATTACATGACCTCCAGGGTAGGTGCTCCACAAAGGGAGTGAAAAGAGGACGCCTGATATATACACATATGATAAATATGATATATTTCCATTCTAGAAAAATAGCTTGGGGTTCTCTCGGAAAGGAGGCATTGGTCCTTGCACTACAGTTTAATTGAAAAGGGATTATGCACCAAGTTACTTAAGTGAGCATAGGTTGAAATCGTTTACTGAGAATAAATATTTAAAATAGTTATATTTTAACTAAATCTATCATCAATCGTAAATCTATTACACGAAGGTTACAGACAATTTAAATGCAATAGCACTCTCTTCAGGGTTTTAAATAATCCGTGTCTGTCTTGGCACATGAGAATGCAAAGATAGGAAATGGTTTGTAAAAGATCATATAATAGCTTTTACTATACGGCACCAGCAATTTATCATAAAGGAACGGCCTCCAGCTAAAAACTCAGCTTTGAAAAATGCAGAAAAGCAGCAAACGTCTACACACCCTCTTGGTGACCAGAGGTGTGCTTTGTGCCCCTCATCATCTCTTTCGTGGTTCTGAGGCCCATGGCGCTCAGTAGTTTAGTGTCTTATTCTCTGGAATAGGCCATTGAAGAAATACCAGGCCCAGAGAAGAAGGTCCTGCTGGGTGTCTGAAGAAAGTACAACCTTTTAGATGAAGCTTTCTGGGGAATTTGTTAGTGGGAGGATACACTTCTCTTTGGTCTGCTTTTGATAGGAAGGGAATTTTTTTTTAAAGATTTTATTTATTTATTTGACAGAGATCACAAGTAGGCAGAGAGCAGGCAGAGAGAGAGGTGGAAGCAGGCTCCCCGCTGAGCAGAGAGCCGGACATGGGGCTCAATCCCAGGACCCTAGGATTATGACCTGAGCCGAACGCAGAGGCTTTAACTCACTGAGGCACTGGGGTGCCCCAGGAAGGGAAATTTTTTAAAGAGTATTTTCTCTTTGAATCTATTTTGAGGTTTGGTTTGTGGTTCTTTCTGACTTCTCATGAAGATGGAATTATTTCTGAGGTTGGTTTTCAGGAACCGATATATCAAATTGAGCTATCTTATTAGCAAATTAATTAATTAATTAATTAATTAATAAAAGCTCAAGTGTTGGTATAAAGCTATTATGCTTTTCAAAACCCCGAACTATAATTCATGTATCATGGTCATTCTTTATCATATCAAACAGGAGAGAGGTGGCAGAATCGCACTTTCAGGTTAATTTTTTTACAAGGAAGATTGACTTATGAACCTACTTTGTTATTCCCTTTCATTCAATTTCCCTGTACCTCCTTTTCTATGAATTGTAACGGTAACCCATCATGATTTTTATTGTTGCCATGTGCTTTGTGAATCATAAAGTGTACGCTATAAGTGGGAGTGCTTTTCTTTTTTTGCAGTTAACGAAAAACTAATTTTTTAAAATTTATTTTTTATTTATTTTCAGCATAACAGTATTCATTCTTTTTGCACCACACCCAGTGCTCCATGCAAGCAGTGCCCTCTATAATACCCACCACCTGGTACCCCAACCTCCCAACCCCCCACCCCTTCAAAACCCTCAGATTGTTTTTCAGAGTCCATAGTCTCTCATGGTTTACCTCCCATTCCAATTTCCCCCACCTCCCTTCTCCTCTCTAACTCCCCATGTCCACGAAAAACTAATTTAAAAACATTCATCCACCAGAGTACCCAAAGGGCTCCCATATAAACTATCTGTCTTTACATTATGTCATTCTGCTTTCGCTTCTATTGCTGTCCAAACAATGTTTTAAAACATTCTTTAAAATGGGCCTTTTTAACAAGATTTTTACAAAAGACTTTATTTATTCATCTGTCAGAGAGATAGCACAAGCAGAGGGAGAGGCAGGCAGAGTGGGAAGCAGGCTCCTGGTAAGCACGAAGCCTGATGGGGGACTCGATCCCAGGATGCTGGGATTATGACCTGAGCTGGAGGTAGACAATTAACCAACTGAGCCATCCATGTGTCCCTGAAATGGGCATTTTTGACATTTCCTGAAAGCACCTACGCACTCATGAATCTCAGACTCATGATATATGGTGCTAGTGGACTTGACAATCATGGAGTCAAGCATGCTGGATTTGACTCACGGGCCTGTCACTGTGAATTTGGGTGGCTTACTAAACTTGCTACATATAAAATCAAGCATGTAAGAATTTGCAGGATTGTGACAGTTCAGTGTTATATTGTATACATAAAAATACCTAAACTGGTGTCTCTCACAAAGTAGGTACAAATATACCAGCTCCCTTCCTACCTTCATTCTGTCCTTGGAATTCCGTCCCTTGGGAGAAGTTCCTACTGCCTTTGTTACAAGGAATGAACGATATTTACTACACTGTTGGTGCATAGCATGGATCAATACATTGAGTGATAGTATTAACATACTTCTTGAACGGCCCATTGCCCCCCAAGCACCAAATAAAATGTCATGCTCTGGGGAAACCAAAGTGAGAGGTCCCCAACTTTCAGGACTTATGGACAGGAGAGAGATGCAAATACTGTGTCAGTGTAGAACCAGGGTAACTAATGTTTAAACCAGGAAGAGAGTGTGTGTGGAAGAAAGGCACTGATGATGTATAAAGCCATTTGGCTGGGTGGTGACTACCCTCAGACTGACAATTTGCCACGAAAGCTTCCAGGCAAATTTGAGATCTTTATTAGTGACAATATGGCCATGGCCTTAAGGGGAAGAAAAAAACCAAAAACCAAAAACCAAAACACACATACACACAAACTGTTGGTCTTGTGCCTTTTCACAAATAATGACAGTTATCAGAAATTTTATCTTTAAATGGGGAAAACAGCAACTGAAAATGTATTTCATTTGATTCATCACAGAATGTGGTGTTTTTGTCCATTTCACACCATTTTTGTTAAATTTTATTTAAATTAATGCAATCTGAGATAAAATGTTAATATTCCTGAGGGTATGGACATTGTATACAAATGAACCCAGCTAAGTGGGCTCCTGGACAGGGTCTGAACTATTTATAAAAGTAGCTGGAGCTAAGTGGTTTGTTCCAGAACAAGACAATGCCTTCCCTCCGTTGCACTTGCCTTCTACAGCCTAAGTGGGAGTTAATACGTTCACTTGTCTCCTTAAATTTTGTCCAGAGTATGTTAAAGCAGTCATAGGGGACCTGGGTGGTTTTGCCATCTGCCTTCTCATAACAATGCCCCAGTTTTCTCCTGGAGAATCAACGTTCCCACTTTCAGTCCATGCAGTTAGGCGGCGGCAACTTCACCCTGGCTCCTGACTCTAGCAGTTGGCATGTCACCCACTAATGGCCTTTGAGAACATCACTGAGTGAGCCGTATGTTTAGTAGATGCACGAGACCTTTGCTGGGTCAGTGAGGAGGTGGGTCTCTGAATAACTAGCCCGAGATCCACTTGTGTGTGGTGGAACAAATGAGCAGAGTGATGTGTTGGCCAGGGTGCCCATCCTAGAGAGCCCTGAATGCCAGACAAAAGCATTTGAGACTATTTTTTTTCAGGTAACAGGAATCCAGGAAGCTAGTTTTGAAAAGCAGCACATGAGAATTGGTGTTTTTGGAGGATTAGTCGGGCAGCTGTGTGTAGGATAGGGTGGAGGGAGGAGAGAACACAATCCCTGAGTGTGTTTAATCTTTATGATGCACTGTAATTTATTATGAAGTTGAATTTGCATCCTTATCCAAACGTGAGGGAAACTCCTGTCCAAAACTGTAAATGTTTTTTGGTTGCCTTTTTTTTTTTTAAGATTGTATTTATTTATATGACAGAGAGAGAGATCACAAGCAGGCAGAGAAGCAGGCAGAAAGAGAGAGAGAGAAGCAGGCTCCCGGCTGAGCAGAGAGACTGATGCAGGGCTCGATCCCAGGACCCTGAGATCATGACCTGAGCCAGAGGCAGAGGCTTAACCCACTGAGCCACCCCGGTGCCCCTGGTTGCCTTTTTAAGCATTCCTTGTCTCACAAGAAGTGATTACAAATTTGCAGATGTGCATTAAAATGATGTATTCCAAAATGTTAACAGGGGAATTAAAAAACTTATTAAGTAAAATATTATCATTTTTGTTGATTTGAAGCCTATTTGACAAGGGACATAACATTCTGGTGCATATATGTAAGCATGAATAATTATTTTTTTTAAAAATCTTTATTTATTTATTTTACAGAGATCACAAGTAGGCAGGGACAGGCAGAAAGTGGGAGGGGGAAGCAGGTTCCCCGCTGAGCAGAGAACATGATGTGGGGCTTGATCCCAGGACCCTGAGGTCATGACCTGAGCTAAAGGCAGAGACTTAACCCGAAGAGCCACCCAGGTGCCCCTAAACATGAATAATTCTTAAAGGTTCCTCTACTCACTTATATAGAAGCCCTTTTCCAAACGGAAGATTAAATCTCTCTTGGCTACTCCTATCAGCTTATTTTGAATTATTTTCCATCCAGAAGCATGAACTAGAAAACCACAGTTTTTACAGAGTGTTTGGTTTTCCACCAAGAGAATCACATAATTTGTGGTGATTCAGTGTGGTGTGTTGCTAAAAGCATTTCCAATGCTGTGGATACAAGAGGGCAGTGCAGAGAGGTAAGGAAACAGGAGAAAAGGTATGGCTCTCTAATGAGCACTTTATTCTAGAATTTTCCTCCAGCCTTGGGAGCTCACCCTCACACGTGTGTGCTGGTGCCTTGATCTCATGGGCCACAGTGCTCAGCATCTTCCAGCTGCTTTTTTAGTGAATACATATGTAACAATTGATTTCTTGCCCCGGACTTTGAGAGAAAAATCTGTTCAGAGGGATGGACTTTATATATATGTGTATATATATATACATATATATATATGTGTGTATATATATATACATATATATATATGTGTGTGTATATATATATGTATATATATATATAATATTTTATTTATTTATTTGACAGACAGAGATCACAAGTACGCAGAGAGGCAGGCAGAGAGAGAGGGAGAAGCAGGTTCCCCCCTGAGCAGAGAGGCTCCGATGCAGGGCTTGATCCCAGAACCCTGGGATCATGACCTGAGTCGAAGGCCTAGACCCACTGAGCCACCCAGGTGCCCCTGAACTTGCTATATTAAAACCTGAACCCCAACTATCTAAAGTCAGCCAGAGGAGATTTTGTTGTTTCTGCTGTTAGAAGAGAATAGAGAAAACCCGGTGTTATCAGTGACAAGCTAAAGCTTGTATGGTAAGCACCCCACAGTTTAGTTTCCTGCGTTGTGTACCCCCAGAATGTGGAACACAGGCTCAGGTTGCTGACTTGGATATCTACAAGGTCATCCATCATTAAATAAGTTATTTTAACAACTTGTTGTTTAGAATTTATTCTGAGCTTAGACAATAAGGTAGGCTTAGATCCAAGTGAGTCAACTGAGAAACTATTAGAACATAAGTGAGCTCATTTTGGAGGAGAGAGAAAGCTCAACAAATGGAACCCCAACAGCTTTCTTATAGACCAGCAATAACCAAGGGGGGAGGGGAAACAATCCCATTTACAGTAGCAAATAAAGGGGCTCCTGGGTGGCTCAGTGGGTTAGGCCTCTGTCTTTGGCTCAGGTCATGGTCTCAGGGTCATGGTCTCAGGGTCCTGGGATTGAGTCCTGCATCAGGCTCTCTGCTCAGCGGGGAGCCTGCTTCTCCCTCTCCCTCTTTCTCTGCCTATTTGTGATTTCTCTCTGCATTAAATAAATAAAATTTATTTAAAAAATTATATAGTAGCAAATAAAGCTATAAATTTACTGGAGATAAATTCAATAACATTGTTTAAAAATTGCAACAACTGAATTGCCTGGGTGGTGCAGTTGGTAAGCGCCTGACTCTTAGTTTTTGGCACCAGTCATGATCTTGGGGTCATGAGATTGACTCCCACAAAGGGCTCTGTGCTCAGCAGGAGTCTGCTTGGGACTCTTTCTCCCTCTGCCTCTGCATTTAAAATAATAAGTAAATCTTAAAAAAAAAATTGCATGAACTACAGAGCTTTCCTGAAAGCCATTAAAAGGAAATCTGACTAAAGAGAAAGCTATACCAGGTTAATAGGCTAGAAGCATCAATACTGAGGCCCCAGGATGGCTCAGTATAATATAGGCATCTGCCTTTGGCTCAGGTCATGATCCCAGTGCCCTGGGATCTAGCCCAGGAGCAGGCACCTGGCTCAGTCTGCTTCTCCCTCTCCCTCTTACCCCGAACCCCCAGCTCATGCTCTCTCTCTCTCAAACAAATAAATAAAAATCTTAAAAAAAAGAGGCTTCAATATTATAAAGACACTCATGATTCCCTAATGAATCTATCGAGTTAATAAAACACAATGAAGCTAATAAGATTTTCTTAGAACATGAAACTGTTTGCAAATGTATATAAGAAGGAGAATAACAGAATTTTGAGGAAGAATAACAAAAAGGGGGGATTTGCCCTACAAGATAGCAAGATATTATAAAGCAACATTAATTAAAACAGTTGTTGTAAAAAAAAGATTAATGAGAGCAGAAAAAATTTCAAGCACAGACTCTTGTATCTTTTGGGAATTTGCTGTATGACAGATATTTAAATGGTGAGGGGCACCTGGGTGGTTCAGCTGGTTAAGGGACCAACTCTTGATTTCTCCTCAGGTCATGACCTCATGGATCTGTGTGGTAAACCCCACCTCAGGCTCTGTGCTCAGCAAGGATTCTGCCTGGGTTTCTCTCTTTCTGCTCCTTGTCCCACTCACATGCATGCAGGTGCACGCTCTCTCTCTCTCAAATAAATAAATCTTTTTTTTTTTTTTTTAAGTGGTGAGAAGATGGATAGTCCAAAAATAGCATTGGAATATTTGGATTGAGATGAACAATGCAATTTATATCCCTACCTCACCTTATACACAAAAGTAAGTTTCAAACAGATTAAATATCTAACTGTAAAACATTTAATTTTAAAATTAATAAGAAAGACTAAAATTACTAAGAAGGAGAGAATGTCTTAATAACCTCAGGAGCAGATACAGCTTTGTTTTTTAAAAAAATATTTATTTATTTATTTATTTATTTATTTGAGAGAGAGAGAAATAAGGGTGGGTGGGGAGAGGGAGAGAGAATCTTACCCAGACTCTGTACTAAGTGTTGAGCCCAACGTGGGGCTGGATATCTTGATCCTGAGACAAAACCAAGAGTCAGTTGCTTAACTGACTGAGCCACCCTGGTGCCCCAGAATGGCTTTCTTAAGGCCAAAAAATAAGCAGACATAAAGTCCAACTGAATATAAATTCAAATTCTGCACCAGAAAACAATTAAAAATTATAAAATGGGGATGTTTCTAGGAAAAAGGTTCTATGGCTGGGGTTGAAGAGGTTGCTGCCTGTTTTCTCTTCAAGGATTTTGATGGATTCCTGTCTCACACTGAGGTCTTTCATCCATTAACTGAGGGGTTTCTGGGGAGCTGGGAGGGGAGAGACAGGGTGGCTGGGTTATGGATACTGGGTAGGGTAGGTGCTGTGGTGAGTGATGTGAATCATATAAGACTAAGGATTCACAGACCTGTACCCCTGAAACAAATAATACATTACATGTTAATGAAAAAGAAAACAAAAACAAAAACAAAACATTTTAAAAAATTTATACAATAAGGGCAAACTTAGAGAAATTTACTATGTAATATTCTATTTTATAACTAAGTAAAATATAAAATAAATTTAAGTATAAAATATATTTCTTTTCTAAAAATTTTTAAAAGATTTTATTTATTTATTTGACACAGAGAGAGAGAGAGAGAGAGAGTTCGCAAGCAGGCAGACAGGCAAGCAGAGAGAGAGAGCAGGGGGAGCAGCCTCCCTGCTGAGCAGAGAGCCCAATGCGGGGCTGGATCCCAGGAACCTGAGATCATGACCTGGGCCAAAGGCAGAGGCTTAACCCACTGAACCACCCAGGTTCCCCTAAAATATTTATATTTCTAATTATAAAATAGAATAGTATATAATATATATTTATGTATATAAAATAAAAGGCGAGGATCAAAAGTTTTCAGCATTCATTTAAACAAATTAAAGTATGTTAAAAAATAATATAAGGTTAGATAAAAACTAAGTAGAAAATTCCTAGGAGAAACCAAATTGACCAATAAAAATATGATAAGGTGCTCAACCTTGTAAAAATAAGAGAAATACTGGGGCACCTGAGTGGCTCAGTGGATTAAAACCTCTGCCTTTGGCTCAGGTCATGTTCCCAGGGTCCTGGAATTGAGCCCCACATCGGGCTCTCTGCTCAGCGGGGAGCCTGGTTCCCTTCCTCTCTCTGCCTGCCTCTCTGCCTACTTGTGATCTCTGTCAAATAAATAAATAAAATCTTTAAAAACAAACAAACAAACAAACAAATAAATAAAATCTTTTAAAAAAGTAAGAGAAATACAAATTAAAGTATTAGTGAGCTAGCAGACTGGCAAAACGTTAAAAGCTTGCCAATATCAAATATGGGCAAAATTGCAAAGAAACAGGTCTTCTTACAGTGTGGGAATGTAAAGTGATAATGGTCACATTGGAGAACATTGGCCTAAAATTGCTAAATTTGCTAAAATTGACCTAAGATATCCATTACATGTGATACAAGGAGGAGCACATAAGAATGTTGTTTGCAGCATTGTTTGTAACAGCAAGTATTAGAAACAACGTACATGGTAACCAATAGGAGGATGAATAAATATATAATATAATCATGCAAGATAGTATTTTACAGAAGTTATCAAAAATAAGCTAAAAATTTTATAAATGAAAAAAACAAGTTGTACAGTGATATGAGGGGTAGACACAAGCCAATCTATATTCTCTATAACTACATGTACGATTTTTAAAAAAAAAATGGATGTATGTCAACTTTGCCTTATGACCAAGGTAGAGTAACAGGAAGCAGATTTACCCTTTTACCTGAAATAAGAACAAAAACCCCATGTAAAATATATGAAACAAGAGTTTTTAAGGCACTACACAACAGAAAAGAAAAATGTCAATGATTTCTAAGAGCCAGGATATAAGCAAGATGATTCTTATAATTGTCCCAGCTTACTGTCTTAAGGGAATTTCCCAGTTGCAGTGCAGAGAATGGGAATGCAGACAAATCCCTATGACACCCTAATGTGAAGAGATGAAGCTAGAAGTCACAGGACAGAATGCTACAGAGACTTCACAGAAGGTTCCTCAGAGATCCATGGAATGTCCCTGGAGGGACATTCATGTTGGAAATGACCCAGAGTTGGAGAAAGGATGATTAGAGGACGATGTCAGACAGTTAGAGGGGACAATGAGTGGTTCTTACTCAGAGCCATGAATAGTGCTTAGTCCTACCAACAGGACTAGAAAAACCTTCTATTTCATAGGAATTTGGCAGAATTCACACAAGAGTCTTGCCTCAGTAGTAGAGAAGAATTAGGAGAATAATTATCCCTGGACTGATGGAGTGCTGCCCCATTTCCACCCAACAAATCTTAAAAGCAAGACCCAAAAGGATCAAACTCTTTTCAAGTAACTTAGCTGCATCCTGAAAAACTCAATAAAGACAAATATAAAATATAGAAATACAAAAATATCCAATACCCAACAAGGGACATGCACAGACTATGACATAAACATGAACGTAATAATTGATTTTGTTTATCCATTTTACACAATTAACTGGTGGTTAGCATATTTAAAATAGATATGAGGCTTTTCCTATCTGAGATTATATACCAACCATTCCTTTGTGTCACACTGTTTTGATCTCTTTTAAAAGGCAAATAGTTCCATGCTATTGTCAATTATTTTTATCCAATCAGGTTTTCTTTGGGGGGACTGGGGAGCATTAGGAAGAGAGGAAATAATGAAGAGGAACAAGGAAGTGCACCGAGAGGGAAGGCAGAGGGCACCAAAGGCAAACACAAGTACAGAGTACCTGTGCATGAGCCATCTCAAACCAACATCTGTTCCAGCAGTTTCAGGGGAAGAAACGTGTACTTTTTTTTTTTTTAATTGAAAAGCCAATTTTATTTCTATGATAGACAAAACATTATACATAACAGGATAATATAAGGCAAAAAGCTGCCTTTTGAGAGTTTTGGTGACATTTATGTGTCTGAAACGTGTACTTTTCTATCACTAAGTTACAGTTGACACAATTAGCATGGAGAAAAATTTAATTCAGTTGAAACAGAAGGAGAAGCTTAAGTTACACATTGTAGAATATAATTTCTCATAGATTAACAGAATTTAATTGACCTTCCTTTTGTGATTATTAAGAACTCGCATTTTAGAAATGCATATCACCAGCATTTCCCTACAAACTTTCTCAGTTTCAGGACTCCTTACTCCTTCCTCTTCTTCTTCTTTCTTTCTTTTTTTTTTTTAAGAATTTTATTTATTTATTTGACAGACAGAACACAACTAGGCAGAGAGACAAGCAAAAGGAGAGAAAGGCTCACCGCTGAGCAGAGAGTCTGACTTGCAGCTCAATCCCAGGACCCTGGGATCATGGCCTGATCGGAAGGCAGCGGCTTTACTGACTGAGCTGCCCAGGAGCCCCAAGGTCTCCTTACTATTCAGTTGAGAGAATGGGGTGTCACTTAACTTGTTTCAACAGGCAACTCCTTATGATACTCAGACATTTTCCACTTCAATCAGTGCAAAGACTTGGAAGTGTTGAAAGAGGACTACTAATCCTCATGTGTCTCCTCCCCCAACCTCCTTTCCCAACCAAAAGATCCAATCAGTCATGAATATTATAGTCATTTTCTTAATCGATTTTGGGATTAGTGGTTTATTGATGTGACCTTGGATATAAAAAGAAAACAATCCAAAGAAGAATAATTTCAAGTGCATGAAGATAATCATTTCAGCTGAAGTATAACTAAGAAATAAAGGAAGAGTAGATGCACCTTCGTGTTCAATAATAGAGTGGCTGAATTATGATACCTTAATGATGATCACAAAAGTATACTGATACAACATTAAAATCATTATTTTGCTTTCAAATACTTAAAGCTTTATAATGGCCAGCATGGAGGCTGAAAGTCATCCCCACTCCTCCCTGACAACAAGTAAAAAGCTCAACAAACCGGAAAGTCAACAGCCCTCCTTAGATCTATCAGGGAAGTGGGGTCACAGGGCAAAGCACTGCCTTCAAACATTGGAGAAATCAACAGGCCCGTATAGAAGATTACAATCTACCAGAACAGAAAGCCACACACAGAAACCTTCACTAGAATTCGTAGGAAGGCAGGAAAACCTGGACTGTAATTGTTCAGTTGCTGAAGGCTCAGTGTGGATTTCTGAGAAATAAAAACTCCAGGGGGCGGGGGGATGGGGAACCACACATTTTTAGGAATTTTACCTCATGAGTTTGACCAGGTTCTCACAGTGACTATCAGTAGCAAGAAGTGAATTCGAATCATTTTGAAATACTCAGAGCATTCTGTTATTAAAAATGCTTCCCTCTCAGAGGAACTATTCTACCAGAGTCTAAACTACTGGTTTTTTATCACAGCCTAACCAACCCAGAGGAAGGAAATGTCCAACCTCAGCTGGCTCTCACCTTCCACATGGGGGAAAAGAAAGACCCAAGTCCAACCTACTCTAGCAATTTTGTCTCATCTCAGGGCAAAAGTGGACTGAGAAGCATTTGTGAGGTTCACAGTCCAGAGACACAGACTCACCAGAAGACTGAAACCAAATAATAGGACTGCAGAATGCTTCCTCACCCCAACACTCACCACCACATTACTAAAGGCTGGCGTATGAGAGGCCTATGTGCCACAGTTCCTTTTACCTGGTACATCATGTCTGGCTATCAGGAAAAAGTTACAAGGCATACTAAAAAGGCAACACAATTTGAAGAAACAGCAATGGCAAGGTTGTTGGAATTATCAACCAGAGAACTGAAAACTCTGATCAATATGGCATGGGCTCTAATGGATACAGTAGACATCAGGCAAGAGTGGATTGACAACTTAAGTAGAAAGAAGTAAATTCTCAAAAGAAAAAATTTTTAAATGCTAGGGGAAAAAAATCACTGTAGCAGAAATAAAGAATGCCTCTGATGGGCTCATCAGCATATGGGATATGGATGAGGAGAAAAATTCAGAGCTTCAGGATAAGACAGTAGAAAATTCCAAAATGGAAGAAAAAAGGTAAAGAAGATAGAAAAAATAAACTAGAACAAAATATTCTGGAAGTGAGATGTAGCTACAAATATTTTAACATACATGTAATGGGAATATCAGAAGAAGAGGGAAAGAAAAAAAAATAAATATTTGAAGTGATAATGATTGAGAATTTTCCTAAATTAGTATAAGAGACCAAACCACAGATCCAGGACTCTCAGAGAACACCAAGCAGGATAAATGACAAAAACCAAAGCCAAGCAAGACAAACAAAACTATACTAAAGCATAATATATTCAAACTTCAGAAAAGCAATGGTAAAGGAACAATAAGCCAGAGAATAAAAACACCTTACTATAGAGGAATAAAGGTAAGAATTACATCCAACTTCTGCTCAAGAACCAGGCAAACGAGAAGACAGTGAATTGAAATATTTAGTGTTGAGAGGGGAAAAAAATGCCAACCTAGAATTCTGCACCCTGAAAACTTAACCTCCGAAAGTGAAAGAAAAGTAAATATTTTCTCAATTTGACAAAAATTGAGGGAATTAATTGCCAGTGGACCTGCCTTACAAGAAATGTTAAAATAAGTTCTTTAGAAGGAAAAAATAGAGGTCAAAAACTCAGACCTCCATAAAGAAAGGAAGACCATCAGGGAAGCAATACATCAAGCTTAAATAAAAGCTTTTATTTTTCTTACTTTTAGTTGATCTAACAATAATTTGTTCAAAATAATAATAGCAACAATGTACTTAATTATGTGTGTTTATATACATATATATGTATAGTATGCTTATTGTATAAGTGAAATGAGCAATGATACCAGGGATATACGGGCAGAATTAGGATTACTTATGTTATTATAAGGTACTTGCACTACTTGCACTATTTGAAAATGGCTTGTATTATTATATTGCACAAGTCTAGGACAGCCAGTAAAAAAGTTTTTTTAAAGTAATATAACTGATATGCTACAAAATAAAATAAAATGGAATCCCATAAAATGCTCAATTGAAACTACAAAAGGTAAAAATAAAAAAATAAAAGAATAACACTACAAAAGGTGGGGCACCTGGGTGGCTCAGCTGGTTAAGCATCTGCCTTTGGCTCAGGTCATGATCCCAGGGTCCTGGGATCAAGACCCACATCAGGCTCCTTGCTGAGCAGGGAACCTGCTTCTCCCTCTGCCTGCTCTGCTTGCTGCTGCTCCCCCTGCTTGTGCTCTCTCTCTGACAAATAAATAAATAAAATATTTTTTTAAAAAACTACAAAAGGGAGAGGAAGATAAAAACAGGAACAAAGAACAAAGGCACTAAATGGAAAATAGTAACAACTATGGTAGGTATCAATCCAAAAATATCAATAATCACTTTAAATGTTAATTGTCTAAATATACCAACTAAAAGAGATTATTAGAGTGGATCAAAATACAAGATCTAACTATATTTTATCTATAAGAAACTTATTTTAGGGGTGCCTAGGTAGCTCAGTCGGTTAAGTATGTGCCTTCAGTTCAGGTCATGATCTTGGGGTAATGGAATTGAGACCTGCATCAGGCTCCCTGCTCAGTGGGTGGTCTGCTTTTCCTTCTCCCTCAGCTCCTCCCCCCATTCATCTCTCTCTCAAATAAATAAAATCTTAAAAAAGAAACTTATTTTAAATATAAAGACACTTATAGAAATTAAAAGTAAAGGGATGGAGAGATATATACCATGTTAACACTAATAAAAAGAAAGCAGGAATAGCTACATTAATTTCTGACAGAGCAGACTCCAGAGCAAAGAAAGTTTTTAGAGATAAAGAGGGGCATTACATAATAATAAAGCAGTAAATTTTCCAAGAAGACTTAACAACTCTTAAAATATATGTGTCTAACAACAGATGTCAAAATGCCTGAGGCAAAAACTACTAGAACTACAGGGAGAAATAGATGAATTCATTATTACAGCTGAAGAATTCAACACCCTCTTCAGAAATCGGAGGATCTGGGTGCCTGGATGGTTCAGTTGGTTAAGTAACTGCCTTCGGCTCAGGGCATGATCCTGGAGTCCCAGGATAGAGTCCAAGGATCGAGTCCCATATGGGGCTCCCTGCTCAGTAGGGAGTCTGCTTCTCCCTTTGACTTCTCCATTCTCATTCTTTCTCTCAAGTAAATAAATATAAATAAAATCAGAAAAAAAAAAAAAAAAAGAAATGGGCAGAGCCAGTGGAAAACCAGTAAGGACATAGTTGAACACCATTAGTCAAGTGGATCTAGTCAACATTTATCAACTATCTCATTCAAAGACAACAGAATACACATTCTGGATAAAGAACATATACAAAAAAATCCCCCATAATTAACATTACACTTAATGGTGAGAAACTATAAGTTGTCCTGCTAGATTAGGAACAAGACAAGAGTGTCCCTTCTCAATACCATATTGGAGGTCTTAGGTAATGCAATAAGACAATAAAAGGAAATAAAAATTATACCGATTGGGAAGGATGAAATAAAACTGTCTTTGTTTGTAAGTGACATGATCATTTATGTAGGGAACAAAACTGTCAAAAAATTCCTGGAAATAATAAGCAATTACTGCAAAGTTCCAGTATACAAGGTTAATATACAAAAGTTAATCACTCTCCTGTATACTAGCAATGAAAAAATGGAATTTGAAGTTAAAAACACAATACCATTTACATTAGCACCCCCTAAAATGAAATGCTTAGTTATAAATCTAACAAAATATTTATAACATCTATATGAGGAAAATTATAAAACCCAAAGGTAATATGTCAGAACAGCTAAATAAATGAAGAGATATTCCATGTTTATGGATAGGAAGACTTAATATTGTCACAATGTCAGTTATTCTCACCTTGATCTATAGACTCAACAAAATCCCAATAAAAGTTCCAAAAAGTTATTTTGTGGATATTAACAAACTGATTCTATATTTCATGTAGAGATGTCAAAGACTCAGAAAAACCAACACAATACTGAAGAAGAGCAAAGTCTTACTGATAAAAATCAACTTCAAGACTTACTACAAAGCTACAGCAATCAAGACAGTACGATTGGCAAAAAAATAGACAAGTAGATCAATCAAACAGAATAAACAGCCCATAAATATACCTACATAAATATAGTCATATAGCCAACTGATCTTTGACAAAGAAGCAAAAATAATTCTTTTCAACAAATGGTGCTGCAACAACTGGATAACCACATATATTAAAAAAAAAAATCTAGGGCACCTTGGTGGCTCGGTGGGTTAAGCCTCTGCCTTCTGCTCAGGTCATGATCTCAAGGATCTGGGATCGAGCATCAGGCTCTCTGCTCGGCAGGGAGCCTGCTTCCCCCTCTCTCTCTGCTTGTCTCCGCCTACTTGTGATCTCACTCTCTGTCAAATAAATAAATAGAATTAAAAAAAATAATAATCTAGACAGAGCCCTTACACCCTTCAAAATTAACTCAAAATGGATCATAGACCTAAATATAAATCCTATTATAATACAGATGACAACATTGGAGAAAACCTAAATGACCCTGGATATGACAAAGATTTTTTTTTTTTTTTTTAGATATACACCAAAGGAACGCTCCATGAAAGAAAATATCAATAAGCTGGGCTTCATTAAAACTTAAGGCTTCTGCTTCACAAAAGACATTGTCAAGAAGATAAAAAGATAAGCCACACACTGGGAGAAAAAAAATTTGCAAAAGACATATCTGATAGAGGACTGTTATTAAAAATATATAAGAGATTGGGGAGGAGTCAAGATGGCGGAGAAGTAGCAGGCTGAGACCACTTCAGCTAGCAGGAGATCAGCTAGATAGTTTATCTAAAGATTGTAAACACCTACAAATCCAATGAGAGATCGAAGAGAAGAGCAGCAATTCTAGAAACAGAAAATCCACCACTTTCTGAAAGGTAGGACTGGCAGAGAAGCGAATCCAAAGTGATGGGAAGAATGACCACTGGGGGAGGGGCCAGCTACCGGCAAGCAGCGGAGCAACAGAGCACAAAATCAGGACTTTTAAAAGTCTGTTCTGCTGAGGGACATCGCTCCAGTGGCTAAACCGGGGTGAAGCCCACACGGGGTCAGCATGGCCTCAGGTCCCGCAGGGTCACAGAAGGATCGGGGGAGTCTGAGTGTCGCAGAGCTCGCAGGTATTAGAACAGGGAAGCCGGCTATAGAGACAGAGCCGAGGAGTTAGCTCTCAGCTCAGGGTTACCTTGAACCAGTCACAGGCTGGGTGAGATCGGAATGCAGCTGGAGGCCAGGGAAACGGGAGTTATTGGGCGCTGTTCTCTGAGGGCGCACTGAGGAGTGGGGCCCTGGGCTCCCAGATCCTCCAGGCAGGAGACCAAGAGGCTGCCATTTTCATTCCCGACCTCTGGAACTGTACGGAAAGTGCTCAGGGAACAAAAGCTCCCGAAGCAAACCCAAGCGGATTACTCAGTCCGGCTTCTGGTAAGGGTGGTGCAATTCCGCCTGGGGCAAAGACACTTGCAAATCACTACAACAGGCCCCCTCCCCAGAAGATCAACAAGAAATCCAGCCAAGACCAAGTTCCCGTACCAAGGAGTGCAGTTTCAATACCAAGAAGAGCAGCGGAATTCCAGAAGAGAAGAAAGCAAAGCAGGAAACTCTTGGATTTCACCCCATGATTCTTTAGTCTTGCAGTTAATTTTTTATTCTTTTTCAATTTTTTCCCTTCTGCTAAATTTTTTTTTATCTTTTACCCTTTTCTTTTTTAACGTTTTTAAAACTAGTTTATCATATATATATATATATATATATATATATATATATATATATATATTTCTTTATTTGTTTTCTTTTTTTAATTGTTTCTTTTCTTTTCTTTCTGAACCTCTTTTTACCCACTTTCTCCCCCCTCATGATTTGGGATCTCTTCTGATTTGGTTAAAGCATATTTTCCTGGGGTTGTTGCCACCCTTTTAGTATTTTACTTTCTCCTTCATATATGCTTTTTTTTTTTTAAGATTTTTATTTATTTATTTGAGAGAGAGACAGTGAGAGAGCATGAGCGAGGAGAAGGTCAGAGGGAGAAGCAGACTCCCCGTGGAGCTGGGAGCCCGATGTGGGACTCGATCCTGGGACTCCGGGATCATGACCTGAGCCAAAGGAAGTTTTCCAACCAACTGAGCCACCAGGCGTCCCTCCCTCATATACTCTTATCTAGACAAAATGACAAGGTGGAAAAATTCACCACAAAAAAATAAAAAAGAACAAGAGGCAGTACCGAAGGCTAGGGACCTAATCCATACAGACATTGGTAATATGTCAGATCTAGAGTTCAGAATGATGTAGAGATAAGCGAGTGGATGCAGTGTGTGGCTCTGTCGAACTAAGGAGATAAGTCTTCCAAATTTGGTGGGTCCAGATTCTTGGAGCCACCAGCACATACCTTCACTGTTGTAGCTACTTCCTGGTATGTAACAAATCATCTCCAAACTTGGTGGCTTACTCCAATTACCTTCTTGTTGATCTGTTCACAATCCTGTAATTTTTGTAAGGCTTGGCCTAGACAGTTCAACTCTGATCTACATGGCTGATAGTTTTGACCTGGACTCCAGGATGCACTTGCAAGATGGCCCCACTCTCATGGCTAGGAAGGTGGTGTTAACTGTTGGCTCGAAGCTCAGCTAAGGCTGTTAGCCAGGGGCCTCAGTTCCTCTCTGTGTGGTCTCTCCATATGTCTAGATTAGATATCTCTCAGGGGGGCAGTCAAACTTCTTCCACGGTGACTGTCTTCTTCATGTGTGAATAATAATAATAATAAAAGCTGCCAGGTCCTTTTAAGGCTTAGCATGGAAACTGGTACCCTGTCACTTCGTCTATGTTCAGTGGGTTAAAGAAGATCACAGAATCAGCTTCGATTCAAAGGGAAAGGGAAAATGCAGGGTTGTATGAACACTGGGAGTATGGTTAATTCAGAAGAACCACTGTCAAAGATAAGTCCATGCTCCTTCAAGTTTTTACTAAAAGTTGAACTTCCACTAACCTTTCTAGCCAGCAAATAATGAGGTGATGTTGAGCATTGGCCTAGGAGTCAAGACACTGGAAGTTCTTACCTAGTTGGACTATTCATTAACTTCAGAGATTTGGAGAAGTGACCAGATTCTAAAGTTTGTCTGGATGAACTTTAAAGTAACCTCTGGTTTGAAAGTCAAAGTCTAAAGTCTTGGTAGGTTTCAGTTCCCAGGGAAGTCTTTACATTCTCCTTCATGAGTCTATCCCATTCTTTTTGAGCTGGTCTATTTTGATCTGCAACTGCCAAAAGGCCAACACAGTTATTTACTTAATTCCTGAGCTCTGCTGATCTCAGTCCCTCTGATTTGTCCTTTTGACCTGCTTCTTGTGAGCTGGATAACCTTGGGAAGCCACACAACTTCTCTTAGTCTAGGTGAAATGGGGATAAGAAACCCAGATTTATGGGCTGTCTTGAAGACTGATGGGAGAAGGAGCACAAAATTGCTTTGCAAAATGGTACTGGGATGAGATGGCATTGTCCAGCCACCCTAATGCCGCCAGCACTAGCATGTCATATTCAGGTTGTTCTTTCCATCTCCAGTCCTGGTGACAACCACTTACTAACCGACTTTGATTCTTATTTTTCCATTTTATACTGAGGGAATACATCTGTCACTCTCAAGACGTTCTAAGACTCCAGGATTTCCTTGCTGATAACCATTGACAATCCAGTGGAATTATATAGCCTGCACCTACAGTAGGCAATCTCACAACCAGGGCTGAGATGGAGTGGAGCAGAATTATACAAATGCAAAGGAAAGGAGGGTTTTTAAAAATACTTTCTGAAAGTTAAAAATAAAAACATCTTAAACAATATTTTGTAAGTGTCATCTTCAGATAGTTTACCCAACCAGACAGCAACTCAGGAACAAGGATTTTGTCCTTTTTTTTTTTTTTTTTAATTTCTACCCATTCAGTGACTAGAAAAAGTGCCCAGCAAAAAAAAAAAAAAAAAAAAAAAAAAAAAAAAAAAAACAGTTAATGCTTTTTGAATCAACGAATGAATGAGAAGAACCTTGAATTGTGAAGAGGCTCAGACAAAAGGCTTATTATTTGATTTAAAAAATGAACATGTAAGTGCTGGAGAAAAACCTCCATTGGTATCTTTTGGATAGGTTATTTAAACCAAACCTTTTACACTGTGGGGTGTTATTTTGTTGTTTTATGACTGTTATAGTGGAATTATTAATTTGATTTATTATAACCTGATTTATAATCATCTGAATTGTGACTTTAACTTTTGAAAAGGACCCATAAACTCTTCATGGGTTTGGTCTCACAGAAAGCAGAGGAAGCAAAATATGCCCAGAACAAACTGCTGAGTCACATGTTATGTCTTTTCCCTTAGCCAACATTCCTAATCCAGTATCACTGACAATTCAGAACGGAGCAATATCTAACCTGATGTGATGGCAGCATCCATGAATACGCCCCCTATTACTGAAGAGTACATGTCACCAATGTGTGAGATAAACGGTTCTTGGATATTGCTTTGACCTATTCTGATGGTGTTTAGATTCAATGAGGTAAAACCATGAGAAACTCAGCTGTGTCAACCCCTCCTAGGTGACACATGGAGAAATAAAGTGTGCACAATCTTAGCAAGAAGAAGTTGCCTTGTTTGTATTTTCTGGAAGTGGAGGAGAAGAGAAAAACAAAATAGTAGTCAGTGAACATTTTTGTACCAAGCATTGTGTTCAATCCTTTCTCTACTCATTTACTCCTTAGAATGAATAGCCTAATGTGAGTTTCTCTCCATTTTATAAATGAAGAAAACAGAGGCTTGGAGAATTGAGTCACCCACTTAAGATTACATAGCTAGTAAGGGGAAAGGACTGGGATTCAGACCCTCTGCTTTTGCCCTCATTCTGTCCTGCTTCTATAGAGTCACTTCCAGCTTTGGCCTCATCACATTTTACTATCAGTTGGCCCTGTTTTTATAAGGTTACAAGAACATCATATATTTCTGCAACCCCTACATTACAGTACAACCACAAGCACAAACCTGAGGGGAGGCCACACAAAACCAGACTGCTTCTGGTGATCTTCACACAGTCCATTGTGTTTTCTTCCTTACTCTGTGTGTTACTCTGTGTGTTACTCAGTGTGTTGAGATCTTTTCCCCAGTTCAGATGTCACCTCCTCCAGTGAGCCTTCTCTGATCATCCCCTCATCTCTACTGCCCAGTCCTTCCTGGTATCTCCCATAATGTCCTGCCTGTATTGCTATTGTTAATTATTATTATCTACTTAGGGATCCATCTCCTGCACTAGACTGTGAGCTCTCTGAGCTCAGGCCTATGTCTAAATTCTCAGCTAGACTGTGACTTTTCTGAGGATCAAAACTGTGTCCTCATTCTGTTTGTAACTTCAGTTGTGGGCATAAACTAGCACAGAGTAGGGACTCAGTGAAGTCTACTGATTGGATCAAAAACATTACTCAGAATGATTTGAAAATGTGTGTCTCATGGAGGGGACATCAATTTAGAGAAAGAAATTTAGAGAAAAGAAGGAACATGAAGACATAGAAAGAAGGGTAATATAAAGGGAAGTACTTAGTAATGTTCTCTGTGGTATTTGAATTATTCAATTTTGGTTAAACAGAAAAAACAATAGGATTCAGTTCTTTCCAGTTATTCACTAAGATAATTTTAATAATTGCCTAATTGACACATATCCTATGTTTAAGTGATATCAGGGGTTTCCCAGTTAACATATGGGAAAAAACAAAAAACTATCAGCTCTAAGTCTTCCTTAAAGATTAACTGAAAGCAGTAAACTATGTCTTCAAATCATCTTAATAAAATACAAGATCTTAATTATAGATCAACCCAATGGGTGGTTTATTTTCATATTCCAGGACATATGTTAATTTATGTTATGTGAATCCTAAATGATGATTCACCTTGTTATTTTCTTTGTTATTGTTTACTCCTTATTGTTGTTATTTTAGCTACTCAGCATCCAACTTTCCTTTCTCCAATAATACACTCCATTATTTTAGGGGTGGGGTATTTCTTATCCAGTATAGGTGTCTTGGTGGAGGAGGTCCTACGTACAAAGAGAATTAACACCTTAGATTTTCTGACCCAGGGCTGCCAGATGGGTGGACACACGAGCTAGGTAGCTATCTAAGACTTAGCCAACTGGATGTTCTTGAGACTTTGAACTTGAGGATATGTAGGACGGTGGAAGTTCTTTCATTGTCATGGAAGTCTTTGTATGCTAACCCATGTGTTCTGCTCTATGACTTTTCTAGGCCTCCCAGTGCTACCTTAGATCTAATTTTCTCATTGTTTTCCAGGACTGCATCTCCAACCTTCCACTGATTTTGGGAACCTGGCATTCTCTGCATGAGTCATCTTTACCTAAATAGCCAGTCAATTTATGTTGCTTAAAACTGATAATTTTGTCTGAAATACCGAGTCTCCATTTAGGACATACATTTACATGTAGATAAGTAAAACAATTTGCATTCTTGTGTCATGATTAGTAAGAATTAGTGTTCTCTAAGAATTATTTTGAGATTCATTTTTCTAGAAAATTACAAGATATAGAAACAAAACTGTGTGATGGACTTCTCCATTTAAATGAATAGTTTTTGTGGACATCATATAATCTATATTTATTTTTTATAATTTATTTTTTTATTAACATCTAATGTATTTTTAGCCCCAGGGGTACAGGTCTGTGAATCGCCAGGTGTACACACTTCACAGCACTCACCATATCACATACCTTCGCCAATGTCCATAACCCAACCACCTTATCCCCACCCCACCCCCCACCGCCAAGCAACCCTCAGTTTGTTTTGTGAGATTAAGGGTCTCTTGGGGCACCTGGGTGGCTCAGTGGGAGATTAAGGGTCTCTTATGGTTTGTCTCCCTCCCAATCCCATCTTCTTTCATTTATTCTTTTCCTACCCCCCAAACTCCCCACGTTGCCTCTCAACTTCCTCATATCAGGGAGATCATATCATAATTGTCTTTCTCTGACTGACTTATTTCACTAAGCATAATACTCTCTAGTTCCATCTGTGTAATCACAAAAGGCAAGATTGCATTTTTTGATGGCTACACAGTATTCTATTGTATATATATATACCACATCTTCCTTATCTAGTCATCTGTTGAAGGACATGTAAGTTCTTTCTATAGTTGGGCTTTTGTGGACATTACTGCTATAAACTTTTGGGTGACGTGCCCCTTCCGATCACTACGTTTGTATATTTAGGATAAATACCCAATAGTGCCATTGCTGGGGCATAGGGTAGCTCTATTTTCAATTTTTTGAGGAAAATCCATGCTGTTTTCCAGAGTGGTTGCACCAACTTGCATTCCCACCAACAGTGTAGGAGGGTTCCCATTTCTCTGCATCCTCACCAGCATCTGTCATTTCCTGACTTGTTAATTTTAGTCATTCTGACTGGTGTGAGGTTGTATCTCATTGTGGTTTTGATTTGTATTTCCCTGATGCCAAGTGATGTGGAACACATTTTCATGTGTCTGTTACCCATCTGGATGTCTTCTTTGCAGAAATGTCTGTTCATGTCCTCTGCTAATTTCTTGATTTGATTATTTGTTCTTTGGGTCTTGAGTTTGCTGAGCCCTTTATAGATTTTGGTTTGCTGAGCCCTTTATAGATTTGGGATACTAGCCCTTTGTCTGATATTTTCAAATTTGTAGAAGATATCTGCAAATATCTTCTCCCACTCTTTCAGTTGCCTTTTGGTTTTGTCAACTGTTTCTTTTGCTGTGCAAAGGCTTTTGATCTTGATGAAGTCCTAATAGTTCATTTTGCCCTTGCTTCCTTTGCCTTTGTCAATATTCCTAGGAAAAAGTTGCTGTGGCTGAGGTCGAAGAGGTTGCTTCCTGTATTCTCCTCATAGACTTTGATGGATTCCTTTCTCACATTAAGGTCCTACATCCATTTTGAGTCTTTTTTCGTGTGGTTTAAGGAAATGATCCAGTTTCATTTTTCTGCATGGGGCTGTCCTTTTCTCAACAGAAGTTGCTGAAGAGACTGTCTTTTATCCATTGGACATTCTTTCCTGCTTTGTTGAAGATTAGTTGACCATAGAGTTGAGGTTCTATTTCTGGGTTTTCTGTTCTGTTCCATTGATCTATGTGTCTGTTTTCATGCCAGTATCATACTGTCTTGATGATGACAGCTTTGTAATAGAGCTTGAAGTCTGGAATTGTGATGCCACCAACTTTGGTTTTCTTTTTCAATATTCCTCTGGCTATTCGAGGTCTTTTCTGGTTCCATATAAATTTTAGGACTATTTGTTCCATTTCTTGGAACAAAATGGATGGGATTTTGATAGGGATTGCATTATACCTGTAGATCGGTTTAGGTAGCATAGCATTTTCACAATATTTGTTTTTCCAATCCATGAGCATGGGACATTTTTCCATTTCTTTGTCTCAATTTCTATCATGAGCACTTTATAGTTTTCTGAGTATAGAGTCCTTGCCTCTTTGGTTAGGTTTATTCCTAGTTATCTTATGGTTTGGGGTGCAACTGTAAATGAGATTGACTCCTTAATTTTTCTTTCTTCTGTCCTGTTGTTGGTGTAAACACATGCAACTGATTTCTGTGCATTGATTTTATATCCTGACACTTAACTGAATTCTTGTACAAGTTCTAGCAGATTTGGAGTGGAGCCTTTTGGGTTTTCCACAAATAGTATCATATCATTTGTAAAGAGTGATAATCAACTTCTTCTTTGGATTTGGATGCCTTTAGTTTCTTTTTGCTGCCTAATTGCTAAAGCTTGGACTGCTAGTACTATGTTGAATAGCAGTGATGATAATGGATATCCCTGCTGTGTTCCTGACCTTAGTGAAAAAGCTTTCAGTTTTTCTCCATTGAGAATGATATTCACGGTGGATTTTTCATAGACGGCTTTGATGATATTGAGGTTAACATATGGTTCTTGTTCATTCTTTTATTAATGTACTGTATCACATTAATTGATTTGAGGATATCTAACCAACCTTGCAGCCCTGTTGCAACCAGCCAGTTGACATGGTGAATAATCCTTTTAAAATACTGTTGGATACTATTGGCTAGTATTTTGGTGAGAATTTTTGCATCTGTGTTCATCAAGGATATTGGTTTGTAATTCTCTTTTTTGATGAGATCTTTGTCTGGTTTTGGGATCAAGGTGATGCTGGCCTCATAAAATGAGTTTGGAAATTTTCATTCCATTTCTATTTTTTGGAGCAGTTTCAGGAGAATAGGAATTAATTCTTCTTTAAATGTTTGGTAGAATTCCGCTGGGAAGACGTCTAGCCCTGGGCTCTTGTTTGTTGGGAGATTTTTGATGACTGCTTCAATCTCCTTACTGGTTATGGGTCTGCTCAGGTTTTCTATTTCTTCCTGGTTCAACTGTGGTAGTTTATACATCTCTAGGAATGCATCGATTTCTTCCAGATTGTCTAATTTGCTGGCATATATTTGCTCATAATATGTTCTTATAATTGTTTGTATTTCTTTGGTGTTGGTTGTGATCTATCCTCCTTCATTCATGATTTAATTTATTTGAGCTCTTTTCTTTTTGATAAGTCTGGCCAGGAGTTTATCAATCTTATCAATTTTTTTAAAGCTTTTATTTATTTATTTGACAGACAGAGATCACAAGTAGCCAGAGAGGCAGGCAGAGAGAGAGGAAGGGAAAACAGGCTCCCTGCTGAGCAGAATGCCCAATGGGGGGGTTCAATCCCAGGACCCTGGGATCATGACCTGAGCTGAAGGCAGAGGCTTTAACCCACCGAGACACCCAGTGCCCCAATCTTATTAATTCTTACAAGGAACCAAAGTTTTATTGTTTTATTGTTTCAAGGAACCTAGTTTTATTGTTTTGTTCTATTTTTGTTTGTTTGTTTGTTTCTATTTCATTGACTTATGCTCTGATATTTATTATTTCTCTTCTCCTGTTGGGTTTAGGCTTTCTTTGTTGTTCTTTTCCAGCTTCTTTAGGTGTATGTGTAGGTTGTGTATTTGAGATCTTTCTTGTTTCTTGGGAAAGGCTTGTACTGCTGTATATTTTCCTCTTAGGACTGCCTTTGCTGTGCCCCACAGATTTCTAAGTGTTGTGTTTTCATTATCATTTGTTTCCATGGATTTTTTCAATTCTTCTTTAATTTTCTGGTTAACTCATTCATTCTTTAAAGGATGCTCTTTCATCTCCATGTATTTGGGGTCTTTCCAAATTTCCTCTTGAGACTGAGTTCTAGCTCAGACCATTGTGTTCTGAAAATATGCAGGATATGATCCCAGTCTTTTGATACTGGTTGAAACCTGATTTATGACCCAGGATGTGATCTATTCTGGAGAATATTCCATGTGCACTGGCGAAGAATGTGTATTCTGTTGCTTTGGGGTGTAATGTTTTGAATACATCTGTGATGTCCATCTCTTCCAGTTTGTCATTTAAGGCCTTTATTTCCCTGTTGATCTTTTGCTTGGATGATCTACCCATTTCAGCGAGGGGAGTGTTAAAGTCCCCTTCTATTATTGTATTATTGTTGATGTGTTTCTTTGATTTTGTTATTAATTGGTTTATATAGTTGGCTGCTCCCATGTTAGGGGCACAGATTTTTTTAAATTGTTAGATATTCGGGGAACTGGGGTGGCTCAATGGGTTAAGCGTCTGCCTTTGGCTCAGGTCATGATCTCAGAGTCCTGGGATCCAGCCCCACACCAGGCACTCTCCTCATCAGGGAGCCTGCTTCCCCCCCATCTCTCTGCCTGTCTCTCTGCCTACTTGTGATTTCTCTGTCAAATAAAAAAAAATTCTAAAATTGTTAGATCTTCTTGTTGGACAGACTTTTTGAATATGATATAGTGTCCTTCCTCATCTCTTATTATACTCTTTGGCTCAAAATCGAATGGATCTGATATAAGGATTGACACCCCAGCTTTCCTTTGATGTCCACAAGCATGGTAAATTGTTTTCCACCCCCTCACCTTAAATCCAGAGGTGACTTTGGGCCTAAAATGACTTTCTTGTAGACAGCATATTGATGGCTTTTATTTTTTTATCCATTCTGATACCCTTTGTCTTTTGATTGGGGGCATTTAGCCCATTTACATTCAGGGTAACTATTGAGAAATATGAATTTAGTGTCATTGTATTGCCTGTAAGGTGACTATTACAGTATATTGTCTCTGTTACTTTCTGATCTACTAACTTTAGGGTTTCTCTTTGCTTAGAGGACCCCTTTCAATATTTCCTGTAGAGATGGTTTGGTGTTTACAAATTCTTTCAGTTTTTGTTTGTCCTGGAAGCTTTTTTTCTCTCTTCCTATTTTCAATGATAGCCTAGCTGGATATAGCATTCTTGGCTGCAAGTTTTTCTCATTTAATGCTCTGAATATATCATGCTGGTTCTTTCTGCCCTGCCAGGTCTCTGTGGATAAGTCCACTGCCAATCTAATATTTTTAACATTATAAGTTACGAATTTCTTGTCCCGGGCTGCCTTCAGGATTTTCTCTTTGTCACTAAGGCTTGAAAATTTTACTATTAGATGATGGGGTGTGGACCTATTGTTATTAATTTTGGGAAGGGTTCTCTGTGCCTCTCAGATTTTGATTTTGTTGCTTGTTCCCTTTGCCATTTTGGGGAAATTCTCTACAATAATTCTCTCTGGTATACCTTCTGCTCCTCTTTCTCTTTCTTCTTCTTCTGGAATCTGAATTATTCTAATGTTTCATCTTATGGTATCACTTATCTCTTGAATTCTCCCCTCATGGTCCAGTAGTTGTTTCTCTCTCTTTTGCTCAGCTTCTTTATTCTCTGTCACTTGGTCTTTTATATCACTAATTCTCTCTTTGCATCATTTTTCCTAGCAGTAAGAGCCTCCATTTTTTATTGTACCTCATTAATAGCTTTTTCAATTTCAGCTTGGTTAAATTTTAGTTCTTTTATCTCTCCAGAAAGGGCTTTGATTTCTCCAGACAGGGTTTCTCTATTATCTAGAACCTTGAGAATCGTCATTCCGATCTCTAGATCTGACATATTACCAATTTCTGTATTGATTAGGTCCCTAGCCTTTGGTACAGCCTCTTGTTTGTTTGTGTTTTGTTTATTTGTTTGTTTTGTTTTATTTTTTTTTTGTTGTGAGTTTTTCTGCCTTGTCATTTTATCCAGATGAATATATGAAGGGGAGAGTAAAATATTAAAAAGGTGCAAAAGACCCCAGGAAAATATGCTTTAACCAAATCAGAAGAGGCCCCAAATTTGGGGAGTAAGAGAGAGGATAAAAAGTTCAGGGGAAAAAAAGAAAAAATATAAAAAAGGAAAATATAAATATTAGACTGGTGAAGAGAATAGAGTCACAGAGTCACCCACTTAATTTGGGAGTCTTTTGGTCTCTTAGGAGAAACTACCTTCCAAAATTTTATAGAATGAAAAAATACACACACACACAATACACAAAATAAGGGTAAACACTATGAAGGGATGGAATATGACAATAAAGATGAAATTTTAAAAAAAATTCTAAAATAGGAGTGGATAAGATAAGTTGATTGGAAGTATAAAGGAATAAAAAGTGGAGAGAATATACTCAGGCTGGAGACTAGAGCAAAGCCCTGTGCCTGATTTATGGTATATTTTGATCTATTAGAAGAAGTTGTATCCCAGATTATTTTTAGAAGAGAAAACCTTATGTGTATAAATAAAATCAAGTTACATACAATAAAGGATAAAATATGACTATATTAAGGAAGGTTCAAAAATATTTTTATGAGAGGTATTGTTAAACTAGTTAAAAATGGTAAAAGGGAAAGATTAAATATTTAAAAAAAATAGCATAAGAAAAAATAAAATTAAAAAAATTAAATTAACTTTTCAAGACTAAAGAATCATGGGGAGAAAGGCATGAATTCCATGCTTTGATTTCTCCTCCTCTGGAATTCCACTGTTCTCCTTGGTAAGCGAACTTGGTCTTGGCTGGATTTATTGCTAATCCTCTGGGGGAGGGACCTACTGTAGTGATTCTCAAGTGTCTTTGCCCAATGCAGAATTTCACTGCCCTTACCAGGGTCTGGGTTAAGTAATCTACTCGGGTTCACTTTCAGGAGACTTTGTTCCCTGAATGCTTTCCATAGAGTTCTGGAGGACGGGAAGGAAAATGGCTGTCTCCCATTCTCTGGCCCAGAGCAGCAGAGAGCTTGGGGCCCCACTCCTCAGTGCACCCTTGGAGGAAAGCACTCAATCACTCCTGTCTCCCTGGCCTTTGGCCATGCTCCGAGATCACCCAGCCTGCGGCCAAGCTTCTCTGTCTCTGGCACACAGCCCTGTCTGGAGTCTCCAAACCCAGCAGATCCCTGCACTCTTCCAGGGGGGGTCCTCCAGATCTTGTGTGATCTATGCAAAGAGCAGTGGCTTGACTGTCCCATGGATCACAGTTTAAGGTAACCCAGAGTTAAGAGCTCACTCCTTGGCTCTGTCTCTGTAGCTGGCTTCACCACTCTAACACCTGCAAGCTCTGTGACACTCAGACACCCCCAATCCTTCTGTGATCCCACAGGACCTGAGAACACGCTGTCCCAGCATGGCCTTCACCCCGACTTAGCCTCTGGAGCGATGTCCCTCAGTGGAGCAGACTTTAAAAAGTTCTGATTTTGTGCTCCATTGCTCAGCTGCTTGCAGGGAGCCGGCCCCTCCCCCCGCAGTCTATCTTCCTGTGGCTTTGGATTCATTTCTCCACAGGTCCTGCCTGCCAGAAAGTGGTTGATTTTCCACTTCTAGAATTGCTGATCTTCTTCTCTTTGATCTCCTATTGGATTTGTAGGTGTTTGGAATGGTTTGATAAACTAGCTCATCTCCTGCTACCTAATGTCATCTCAGCCTGCTACTCCTCCGCCATCTTGACTCCTCCTCCTCCTCCACTCATTTTCAGAAAATGTAGCACCTCATTCTAAATTATGGAGTACATCTTACCTAATATTAAACCTAATAGTGGCATTTTGTGTAATGGGGAAAGAGGTGAGGTCATGAGCACATTTTCACAGGCTTCTCACCTATGAAACTTTATCTCTCTCCAGGCTTTGTACATCGTCCTGCTATGCAAGTTGGATTTACTATATAGAGAGTTTCCATGATTCTTTATTTTTCTGACGTTATCATTCAAAGACAATTTTTTGAATTCACAAAAGGTTATGGCCTTACATTTTTGTAATGTTGATGTGTTACCAGGATTTACTACTGAAATGCTAATACTGTTCTGATGTTAAAAAGAAAAGAAAAGAAAAGAAAATATATCCAAAGCAGATGACATTGTGATTGAAATGCACAGCTGCAAAGATATTTGCTTGAGTAAATTTAGAAAAGTGATTAGGTTTTTTCCCCTTAAAGCATTTCTTTGTTATCAAGTGTCCATCAGACATATCAAAATGGCTAGCATATTTTTGAAAACTTTTTCAAGTCTGTCCTGAAGTGAAATTCTCATATAAAATGATTTATAATCAAGTTCAAAGTATGAAATCTCCTCATTTAACAGATATTTGGAAAGAAAAGACTATTTGGAAATCTTTCTGGAGGAGAAAAACATGTTTTTGGTGTCTACAGTAATATAGCATCTGGAAAACAAGGACATTGGGTTTCTTGTTTCTTAGGTGTTGAGCTGGCATTTCATTCTTAGGGAGGGGCATCCTTCTTTTCTTAGGAATTTTAGATAGATGCAGATTCTCAGGGGCACAGGATACACATTGAATGAATTCAAAAATTTAGGGTAAGAGTTGATATAAAAAATTAATTTATTAGATCAATGCTTTCTTTTTAAGAAAATAAGAATGCAAAGATCAATAAAAATAGTCTATGTCACAGAAGTTCACTGGGGCTGGCTCTCTGTGGCAATATCCAAATGAAGATCCACAGTGCATCTAGCATACAAAAAGATCTTACTTCTGAGGACAGGCACAATGAGCTTATCTGATAAAAAAATTTGCATCAAAAAAGTTAAATTTTCACACATATTAAAATTAATAGAATAATCATGACAACTAGGACTGATGTGCAGGCACAGGATAATTTAGTCAACCTGAAGAAACCCCAAATCCTTCTAAACTGAAAAACTCTGATGAGTGACAACTAGAAAGTAAAATACCTTAACCTTTAGATTATCTGGAAACTTAGAACTGGCAGTTCTAAACATACAGAAACATTCCAATATGGATGTTCAAAAGGTAAACAAATGATCTATGATAGCAGAGACTGAATTTGGGGTCAAGAAATAGTTAAAATTAGATGGGGAATATCTACCAGGCATTTCTCCTTTGTGTCTGGTAGCAACACCCCTGTAAGAGGAGTTGAAGGGAATCACAGTGGATGGGTGGGGCAGATTGTGGTTTCATAAACAGTGAATAAGCTCTTTAAGAAGACAGGGAGGTCTCTTTATATTTTAGAAAGATTTCTGAGGGAAGAAGGGTAGAGTTTTAACATTTGGATTCATAACACATTAGTTAAATTGAAAACATTGTACTAAACAACATTCCTTAATAATGCTCATGGAGATATTAACGAAGAAATGAATGATTTTGTTTATTCCACAAATAGTGATTGATTGCTGCCCCTGACCCTGTGCTGGGTATAAGCCCAACAATGAGGAATGGTAGAATTGTTTGATAAATATTTAACATCAATAACGGCAGGAGTTGCAGTTTCCACATGGCCCTTGAAACAACAATTTTCTGCAAAATAGAAAAGAATGGGAATTAGAAAACTATGGTCATCACAGTTTAATGGTATGACTTGTTCAGTAAATATGTGTTGGTTTGAATATATGTAAATTGGATACAAAAACAAAACAGAACAAAAATCTGAAATTCTCCTGCAGACAACATCAAGAATTCATAAGTGTTTCGCTCATTCTTTGGGACCTTTTGGTCTCTCATTTCCCTCACTAAGACCTGGTTTCTTGGGCTCTGTCTTCCTGAAGATGTGTATTCAATTTTCTGTCATCAGGAAAACATGATCCTTTCTGGTATGTGAGGTATGGGGGGGAATTATAAAGCTCTAAATCCCTGCACTCTTCCCTGGTTAGAATCGTGAAACACATAGCCAGTTCAGATCAGGTTCCCCATTTGTTACTGAGAAAGGGTCTTAGCCATCTGGGGCTATAACATTCTCTTCTTTAAAAAAAAAAATACCCACCCAGGGGGACCTGGGTGACTTAGTCCATTAAGCACGTGCCTTCAGCTCAAGTCCTGATCCCAGGGTCCTTGGATGATAATCAGCCTAGAGACAAGATGGGGCTCCCTGCTCAGCAGGGGGACTGATTATTCTTATCCTCTGCCCCATCCCTCTCCCTTTACCCACCCCTTCCCCTTCTCTCACTCTCTCTTTCAAATAAATAAGCTAAAAACAAAAACAAAAGCAAACAAACAAAAACCCAACCCTGCTCCAAATCGTCAAAAGTACACGTATGTTTTCTACTGGAAACATCCACCTAGGACATCACAAAGCATTATTTTGAGTATCATTATGGATTCTTGAATGTTATTTATTCAAGGTCTTATAATCAATATTGGTCATTCTGATCTTGCTAGACAGTCACACTGGGTTGTCTCCAGCATCTGGTGGTATTCATTTTCCAGGGCTGCTACAACAAAGTACCACAAACAAGGTGGCTTAAAATAACAGACATTTATTTTCTGATTTCTTAAGTTCAGAAGTCTAAGATCAAGGTGTTGGTGCTCCCTCTGGACAACCCCCTGACAGAATCCTTTCTTGTTTCTTCTAGCTTCTGGTGGCTCCAGGATCACTTGGCTTATGGCTACATGACTCCAATCTCTGCCTCCATTTTCACATGGCCTTCTCTGTCTCTTTTCCTCTTCTGTCTTATATAAATAGAAGACAGTAATTAGATTTAGGTACCACCCAGATCATCGAAGATGATTTCCTTTTTCTAAGAAATAGTTGCAATCCCATGTTCCTTGGATTCGGATATGGACATTTCTATCATCCAGGCATGCAAACACATTTCTTCTCATTGTTAGAGGTTTTCTATTTTTCTATAGAACTAGCTCTTATTCCATTTTGTGTAATAAACTTTTAACAAGTGCTTCTGGAGGTCAAATATTATGCTAATTATGAGAATACAAAGCTATTTCATATCTCATGGGTTTCTCCCCAAGGTACAGGTTCCCTTGAATGAGAAAAATGGTGCTCCAAGTGTATGGAAAGCCCATGATTTTAAGGAGCCAGCTTAAGTACTCGCTCAAATGTCCACATTTGGAGCGTCAGAGGATCAAGAGGCCAGTAAATAATCCTACAGATCTCTTGTAAGAAATCTCCAGGCCATTTTCCTTTTCAAAGTTTTGTTCCAGGTTTCAGGCACCTAATCTGCAAAAGCATACCAGCCTGAGAGTCAGGTCCCTCAGGTTCTATTTCTGGTTCTGCTACTGGATTGCTGTGGGACCTTGCACACCACAGGGAAGATGGGTGCACTTCCTACAAAGCAAGAGACAAGAGCCTGAGGAGCCCTCTAAGCAAGGCTACTTCATACCCTAGTGAAGCTGGATCCCAGGAACCAAGTGTACCGGTTGAACTCCTCACGCAGAGCCTAGGAATGCTCTTCCTGCTGCCAAAGCCACTGATGTTCATGTGAAGCTGGAGCTCTGATTTTAATTTGGTCAAAGGGACTCTGACTCCCTCCTTTGTGTGAATCCTAGAAGTCAAAAGGAAAAGTAGTTTGCATTTTAAAGATTTTCTGTATTTATTTAACAGAGGGAAATCACAAGTCGATGGAGAGGCAGGCAGAGAGAGAGAGAGAGCGAAGCAGGCTCCCTGCTGCTGAGCAGAGAGCCGGATGCGGGACTAGATCCCAGGACCCTGAGATCATGACCTGAGCCGAAGGCAGCGGCTTACCCACTGAGCCACCCAGGCGCTCCAATAGTTTGCATTTTAAAGCCTTGACTTTTCTTACTGACATGTTCTTGTGGTTCACGTTGCACTAGAGGAAAATGGGCTGGTGGTCCAGAGCAAGGAGTGAAGGGTTGGGAACTCTGGGCCTCTTCCTGGAGGGGGCAGGCGGGTGCTGTCCAGCAACTTGGGGACTCTGGGAAGGTTAAGTCCCCGCACCTCGCCCCCTAAAGAACTACATTTCCCGAGAGGCCTTGACACCCACTGCCTGGGGAGGAGGAAGAAGGAGCTCAGAGCCGGCCCGCGAACTAGCGCCTCCGTTGGCATGTCCAAGTGGGCTGCGCTCGCATCCGCAGGGCTGACTCGCATCTCTGGCAGTGCAGCGAGGATTCCGCGTGGACACTGCCTTTTTGCCCCTGGATTTCGCAGTACCCGCCCCGCCCCTCCTCCCCAGAGCCTCTGCTGAGGCGGCTGCAGCGGCTGCGGCGCAGGCAATGGGCGTGGCCGCCAGCGGTTGGCGAGGGGTCCGCGCAACAGGGACCCGGATCCTATGCGGTTATTCGCAAGGCGCAGGCACCCCTGCCCTGCCAGCGGGCGGTTTCCAGCGGCGGCGGGACGTTCCCTGGAAGGAGCCACGGGGTTGCGAAGAAGTCCACCCAGAAGGTGCTGGACCCCGAGAAGGACGGGCTGACGCGCCTGAAGCACCTGTGGGCGCTGCTGGGTGAGGCCCGCTCTGGGACCCCGGGTTCGGGCGTTCCTACCCTGATGTGGGCCGGGGGAGGGTGGGGGCTGGGATGCCCACGGCATGAGGGGGGGCGTGGGGGTGGAGTAAGACCCTCCTTTCCAGGGCCCAGCATTGTTCCTGACTGCGGGCAGTCTGGCCTCGGACTCTGCCCTGTCGCCCAGAACGTAAACTCACGCCGGATTTGAGCCTGGTCACCTCAAGGCCGGCGGAGCCGCCACTTTCCTCTCCCTGGCAAATCCTGCATTCCAGGTGCTACACAGACACACACGCACACACACTCACACACAAAATAAACTGACACCTCCCCCTCTCGTTTTTTAATTTTTATTTCTGACTCTGACACCCGAAGTAGAGTCTCCAAGTGTTCCCAGCCCAGACTTAACTGAACTGTCCTCTCTTCTGTGGGCTCCCTCCCCTTAAATTTTAGTTTTACTTTTGAGTTGGAGTCTTCAGAGAGACCGAGCCTCCCAGTGCTCCCAGGATAAATTTAATTGAGCTGCCATCTATCTTCCCACGCTCCTCTTATTTTTATTTTGGGTCTGGCCGCTTGGGCTTCCTTGTGTGGTTGGTGTGCAGGGGGCTCCTCCTGTTTGTGGAGGGAGGGGTGGCTTTTCTGGGTTCAAGGAGGCTGCTGCTTCTTTCTTGCCAGGATGACAGTGAGAGTTCTTGGCCGCCTTTCGCTTTTGTGGACTGCTGGGTGGAGGTTCTATGGAGCCCAGGGGGCCTGCAGGGACCTGGGATGAAGCTCATCCTGGTGGCTGTGAAGTGTCCGCAAGGCTTCCTGTCACCTGCTGCATGTGATCTCTGGCTGCTTTGCTAGGCTGTGTTCTGTTTTCCATTTTCTTCCCTACTTAGTCTTAACTTTTGTTTAAGACCAAACACTTGTGCTACCTGTGCTGTCCCTAGTGTTTCTGGAGGCTGAGAAAAGGACACCTTGTTTCCTCTGGATGTCTTTTTTATTCTTAAAATGAGGGGAAAAACACACTTGAGGAAATAAGACATAAAAGAATTCATTTTATATGTGAGAATTTTAAATAAAGATCTTGTTAATGAGATTGAAAGTTGCTAATTATTTCTTTTTATACCCTGTGAAGTACCTCAGAGGAAACACACACACACACACACACATGGTTCCCAGTGAGGTTATTTACAATCTCAGATTCCTTGAGGTTTACACTATCTCGTTCAGTTTGGAATGAATGCACATTAATTACTTACTGTTGCGAGAGATTAGTTTTCAAGAGTTGAGAAAGTGAAGTGTGGTGTCCTTGGTAAACTGACCTGTCTCCTCCCTGTAGTAAAATCTCGTGCTCACACAGGTTGCACTGTGAAGAGTTCTAGTGACTGATAAATATTACTGCAGGGACACTTGATAAAGGAACAGATTTGATACTCTGGGACTGTTTCTGTAGTAGAGAATTTGAACTTTTGTTCTGTCCAAGTCTGCAGGATTATGTTGGCTCCATTTTGTAAAGGCCAAATCAATTAAACCTAGATGAGTTTGGCTTCTTAGAGATGCACAGTACCTTGTTACCAGTCTGAGAAAGTAGTTCATTTTCGAGATTGTGTAATTGTGGTTTCACTTTAAGGTGCAGTATTTTATTTTGAGGAACTTTCTTTTTTCACTTCATTGAGCTCATGATGACCTCAGTTTGTAACACAGGCAGGTTCTTTGATATGAGGCTGTTTTTTTGTGGGTGCATTTGTTTGTGGAATGACCCAGTGTCCTTTCTGGCTGCAGTCTTACCCATAGGGACTACATTTTTGCAAATATGTCTGAAGACTTCTAGTGATAATGTCTCACATAAACTCTGGCCAACAACTGTGGTTTAAAGATGTTAAAGAAATACAGTACATTCATGGACTAGTACCTAGCACATCATATACCCTATTTGTTTGCTACTTAAAGAAAAAGTCAACTTAGGGGAAAAAAAAATGGCCTCTTGACCTGAAAGACAAGAGTTAGCTAAGAGCAAGAAAACTACTGAAGGAAATGAATAGACATTATTGTTGTATTTTTATTTGCATATTTCTTTTAATACTCTTGATTTTCACATATTTTGTCTTCAAGCAATAATAAAGATGTTCTGTTTTACAAAGATGATACCACTGACCTGGATTTCCAGTCGTTGGCAACATCAATTTGGCTGGTTACTTAGCCTGTCTTTGAACCTCAGTTTCTTTACTCTGTCAGATGGGTATGGTCATGTCTACTTTGTAAAATTTGTTGTGAGTATAAGGTATAAATGACTACAGCTTGCAGCAGGCATGTAATAGTTTCCTCTCCTATTACTGGCCCTCCATCATGAACAGACTAGGAAAAGTATTTTGATAGGTACTTTCCCACACCACCCCTGGTATTTGGATAGTTGCTGTAAATTTGTTCTCTCTTTCTAAAAATTAGTCTGTGTTAAAGACAACACAACTGCGAGACACCCAACGAACTGTGGAAAGTAGAGTAGTTCTCATTCCAGTTAGAACTTATTTAGCTACTTTAATCTGACTGTGTATTGTAGACTGGCCTGATACCATTAATCTTATTTTACAAGGGTGGAGACTGAGGACCAGATACACCGAGCAAGGGGCCAAGCTGTGGATCTATGTGCACATGGCCTACATGCATTGTGTTAGTTACAGGTAGACCAAAGAGCCATTAGATCCCCTGACTTCCAGTTCTCCATGCATTGTTGAAATCATCAGTGGGAGAGTAAATGAGTCAACAAAACAAAAGAGAAACCAAAAAAATTCTGTGCATTGCTATCTTATTCCAGCAAAGATGCCATGTTTAATTAAAGGTTGAGTCCCTACTACAAATACCCATCTATAAATGGTATTGATGTAGCAAGAAGAATGATGTACCAGGAAGCATATAGTATGGCATGTAATTAGATAGTGGCTTCTATGTTGGACTCCATTTTAGGATTACAAAGGTTCAGAAAAGATCATGAAGAGTGGCACAAACAGAAGCGCCTTTTGAGGAAGGTTTTCCTCATGCTGGTCCCTTGAAGGGTGTCTAGACTACTGATCCACATGTGTAACTTCAAAATTTTTAGTAGCCACATTTCAGAAAGTAAAAAGAAAGAGGTGACATTAATTTTAATAATGCATTTTATTGAATCCCACAGCTCTAGTTTGTATTATATCAACAGGTAACCAATATAAAACATTATTATTTTTTTGTGTTCTGTTTTTCATATCAAGTCTTTGAAATCCAGTGTGTGTTGGACACTTCTTGCATGTCTCAATTTACACTAGTTGCATTTTAAGGGCTCAGTAGCTGTATGTGGCTAGTGGCTGCATATGGGACAGAGCAAGGTTAGCATTTGGGAAGCGCAGCAGGAAGGCAGTTCCAAGCAAGGGGAGATGGAAGCTGGTAGTGGAAATACACATGGCAATGAGGTAGAAAGGTGAAGTACACCTGCCTGCTCCTTCCTCCTGTCCAGTAAGGGAGTCCCAGGGTAACACTGGTCATGAGAAGGAGTGGTAGAATTCTTGCCCTGAGGGTGTTCACAGTGTCAGATATGTGACTAGAGTGGTATGTAGGCCAGGGGTAGGGACAGGACAGTGAGTTGGACTGGGGGATCTTGGTAGGGGGAGAGGAGTGACAGCCTGACTGGCAGAAGCTGAGGCAGTTTGGGGGTCAGGTCATAAAAGGTGTTGTTCGTCTGAGTTGGAAGCTCCTATTTTACTTTGCAGGTGGGAGGGCCCTCTTGAAGAATGCTTAGCAAGTCAAATGATAAGAATTGAGAGCTGCCTCGCTGTCAGCAGGGCCAGAAAATTGGACTGGGTGTTAGTGGTGATGGTAGGGGTGACCCTGCTGGCAGAGAAAGAAGAGACAAATGACAAGGGTCTGAAAGAAGATACTCAGTGAATGGAGGAGTGGGATTTCAAAGGGCCAAGGCAGTGGGAACTAGTGATTGTCTCAATTAAGTAATGAAACAAGTGTTTTGAAGCCAGGTGAGGAGTCATCAGTCTGAAGCAGAAGAGATCTGGGAGAAGAGGCCTCAGTCAAGGCAAATCGAGTGACATTGGGGCTTGGTCCCAATATTTGGAACCAGAGTGGAGAGGAGTCTCTCACAAATGCTCTCTATATATTGATGGAGTAAAATGGACCATTTGGGTCTATTTCCTTTTAAGCATTTGTTACTTTAGATATGGACAAGTTTGCTTACAATTTTTTTAAAAAAGATTTTATTTATTGGGGTGCCTGGGTGGCTCAGTAGGTTGGGCCTCTGCCTTCAGCTCAGGTCCTGATCTCAGGTCCTGGGATCGAGCCCCATATAGGGCTCTCTGCTCAGCGGGGATCTTGCGTCCCTTCCTCTCTCTGCCTGCCTCTCTGCCGACTCGTGGTCTCTCTCTCTGTCAAATAAATAAATAAAATCTTTAAAAAAATTATTTATTTATTTGACAGAGAGAGAGATCACAAATAGGCAGAGAGGCAGGCAGAGAGAGAGAGGGGGAGGCAGGCTCTCTGTTCAGCCCACATTGGGCTCTCTGCTCAGCAGAGAGGACCCTGGGGCTCTATCTCAGGACCCTGTGATCATGACCTGAACTGAAGGCAGAGGCTTTGACCCACTGAGCCACCCAGGAGCCCCTCGCTTACAATTTTAAGTATTGCCTTTTAAAGTTATTTTATTATTTGCATTTTCCTCTCATTTTTATTAACTACAAACATTTGTTGAAACTGTGTGCTGTAAGTTAGCTTACCATTTCCTGGATGGCTGAATTGTTTCCTTCCTTTCGCTCTCTCTTTCTTTTTTTCTCTGATCTGAATAATACTGCTTTAAGCATCTTGGGAAGCAGCTTTGTCTCTAATTTGTGTCCTTAGGACAGATTCCACTGAAGTCAAATTGCTGAATTTGAACATGTTTATGACTCAGTTGACTGAGTTTCAGTTCAGTTCTCAGTTGACTGAGACTCAGTCTCATTTCCTAAATGTTGCTCCCAGTGAGCCTACTAGCAGCAAGGATTGAGACTACCATGTGCACTGTAGTCTGACTAGCAATAGACACATTGGTGTAATTTGATCATTGGAGGGAGGCATCTTGGAGAATGGGAGTGTCGGGAGGAGGGCCAGAGGAGTTAAGGGGGGATCCTGGCTAATGATAGGGAAAGACGAATTTGGTGTTAGGGCATTGATTTTGAGAAAAGGGCAAGATCCACGTGGAGATGTCTGGGAGATTGTGGGATGGGGGGGTCTAGAACATAGTAGTAGGGTAGAAAGCTATGGTATTGTTGTTTATTTTCATCCTGGTTCCATCACGTCTTCCCACAACCTCTGATGTAGGCAGTGTTCCTACCCTCCACTGAGAGGGTACAGAAACTGAGGCTCAGTGAGCTTAACTGCTTGTCTGTCAGCACCCAGTCAGTTAGCGGCAGAGCTGGGATTCCAGATTCTAAAGGCCGTGTTGTACCTCTGCTAGTTATCTGACCCCAAAGCATATTTATATATCAGAAAATATATTTACCCACCACACTGGATATTAACATAGAAACAAAAGCCCTAGTGTTTTTGCATGTCTCCCCAAAATATTGCTTGGACTTGTGCTGTTCTCTTCCTAGTCTGTTTTACTAGATTCTTCTAGGGAGACTTATATTCTAGGGAGACTTATATCTCTAGGGAGACTAGAGACTTCTAGGGAGGCTATATTTGATTTCAGGATGGCAGAAGATAAAAAGACTCCCTTTGTGTTTTCCTGTTTATTGGCCTCTCTGGGCCTTGGGCAGGCTGAGCCGGTGGTAAAATATTCACATGGATGTTAGTGTCAAAGGACATTCTACAACCAGAGCAAAGCCCGAGGTGTAATTTCAGGCTCTTCAGGATGTCTTTGTTTTGTCTCTCCCATTTAACCTTGTTTGAAGTAAAGTCACGTAGCCATAATGCTCACTTTCCTAATTTTTAATCAGTTACCAACATTTTATATTTGTAGCCTCAGGAACTTGAGATGAACTTTGGACACAGATGTGTGTATCAGAAATACACTACTCCCTGCCTCTAGGGCTCGGGAATGTCTGGACTTCTGATGAGAGAAGTATGGACCGAGGATAAAAGTCCAATGGAACTCAGATGTTTTGTTTGGGACAACTTAAAAAGGCTGACTTCCTCCTTTTATTCTGAGAAGAGAGTTAATTGATAGGTCCAGAATATTTTGATGTAAACTTTTTTTACCTTGTATTTTGATTTTGTTGGTGTTTTACTTGTAAGTGGGCATGGATCATTTTACTAGCTGTTTAGAATACTGACCTTTCTACAGATAAAACTGTAGATAGTTGTTCATTTTTTAAAAATTGTCTTTCAAAATGGCAAATTGATTCCATTTAAATTTTAAGTTTTTTAAATTTATTTTTTATTATCAGCATAACAGTATTCATTATTTTTGCACCACACCCAGTGCTCCATGCAATCTGGGCCCTCTATAATACCCACCACCTGGTACCCCGACCTCCCACACCCCGCCCCTTTAAAACCCTTAGATTGTTTTTCAGAGTCCATAGTCTCTCATGGTTCACCTCCCCTTCCAATTTCCCCCAACTCCCTTCTCCTCTCTAACTCCCCATGTCCTCCATGCTATTTGTTATGCTCCACAAATAAGTGAAACTATATGATAATGGACTCTCTCTGCTTGACTGATTTCACTTAGCATAATCTCTTCCAGTGCCATCCATGTGGCTACAAAAGTTGGGTATTCATCCTTTCTGATGGAGGCATAATACTCCATAGTGTATATGGACCACATTTTCCTGATCCATTTGTCCGTTGAAGGGCATCTTGGTTCTTTCCATAGTTTGGCGACCGTGGCCATTGCTGCTATAAACATTGGGGTACAGATGGCCCTTCTTTTCACGACATCTGTATCTTTGGGGTAAATACCCAGGAGTGCAATTGCATGGTCATAAGGAAATTCTATTTTTAATTTCTTGAGGAATCTCCACACTGTTCTGCAAAGAGGCTGCATGAACTTGCATTCCCACCAACAGTGGAAGAGGGTTCCCCTTTCTCCGCATCCTCTCCAACACATGTTGTTTCCTGTATTGCTAATTTTGGCCATTCTAACTGATGAAAGATGGTATCTCAATGTAGTTTTAATTTGAATCTCCATTATGGCTAGTGATGATGAACATTTTCTTATGTGTCTGATAGCCATTTGTATGTCTTTATTGCAGAAGTGTCTGTCCATATCTTCTGCCCATTTTTTTGATATGATTGTCTGTTTTGTGTGTGTTGAGTTTGAGGAGTTCATTATAGATCCTGGATATCAACTTTTAAGTTTTTTTAAAGGAGGTATACGTTATTGTACTGTAATATATAAAAGTAGTAGACAATTATGCTCTCTTCAGATTTAAAAGAAATTTCAGTTCCATACACACTTTCTCATGAGTGTATGAGTGAGTGTGTGTGTGTGTGAGAGAGAGAGAGTGTGTGTGTGTGTGTGTGTGTGTGTGTGTGTCTATCTGTCTATCTGCTCGGGAGGGCTGTGTATTCAGATATTCATAGGGCAGAATCCCAGAACCTATGCCCCTTGGAGAGGTTGCCAGTGCTTCCTGAGGGAGATGTGGTCTGAGGTGTATTTGGAGTGATGAATATGGTGTTTTCCTGGGGGACAGATTGGGGATGAGGGAATTGCAGAGAGAGGAACTTGTGTGAAGGCAATGGTGTGGCCACCATGGAGTTAAGTGCCCTTTGGCTTTTATCCTGTGGTGTGGTAGTTCTTGGGAGCCAGGAAGACCTAAGTAGAGGGCAGGGGCCAGATCCGGTTTTGCCCCCTTGATGATTGGCCCAAGATTCTCAGACTTTCTGAGATTTGAAGCATGAGTGCCCGGGAGTGTGAGCTCCCACCTTTTGGATTGCAAACCCTGAGGGTGTGGCATGGGCTGCCCTTTTGGATTGCAAACCCTGAGGGTGTAGCATGGTCTACCAGCGTTCATCCTTCCCCAGCGTGGAGGGAACCTACCTCAAATGGAATCCATAATGAGAGGGAAGGAGGGCAGAGAGATGGAGGGTGAGAGGAGTGCAGCAGACCCCTTGTATGCGGAGAGGTCTGGCTGTGTCTGTACCATCTCCAACGCTGAGTTTCTTGGTTGCAGGTGCCAGTAAGACCCTGTTTTTGCTTCAGCTAGCTTGAGTCATAGTTCTGGGTCTTGAAATGGAAAGAATACAGATTCATATGCCAGCAAGAGAGGGAGGAAATACCAAGTCAAGGGTGGGCGGGTGGGTGGGTATGTGTGGGTGTGCTCTTTCTAAGAGCTGAGCCAATTGATATTATATATATATATATATATATATATATATATATATATATATATGTAGAAGAAGGAACTAATGAAAGAGCAAAATTGAAGATGCAGTGCAGAGAAGGGGAATACAAATGATGGACAAAGGTGAGGCCTTCAGTGGGATGAAAGGTGTCGAGCAGATCAGGCTTGACAAGGGGGACATCACTTCCTCTAAGACCACTTGGAGCAACTAAGAATGGGGTCCTAGATGTGGAGGGAGCTCTCTTGCCCTGGCTTCTGTTTTCTCTGTGAAGGTAAGAGGTAGACCTGGCTACTGAGCCAGTTTTCTTGCCCGTGTAGTAATAGGGACTAAGGGTGTCTTGTTCCCTCTCCCATGCCTTAAAACAAAGGAATTACTGTAATCAGTAAGTCCTGTAGTTGATTATTGTTGTTCTTTGGGGGAACACTCTCATAAATGCATTTAACTTATGTATTCAGTAATTGGCCAGAAGCCAGGAAATGTATATATATATGTAAAACAAGGACTGTTAGGGAGTGCATATATTCTTTGAACTTCCACTCAGTGACTATGTGTCCCCGAGTGCAGTGGGTGGGCCCAGGGAAGTGCTGTGTTCTCAATGGTCTCCTTTCCTTCATGCCTCTCCTCTGTGGGACCATCTGTCCTGCTAGGTGTGGCTCTAGTGGCTAAGGGTAATTTTGATCTTCTCCATTTTTGCCTTGAATGTCGCTTCACCTCACATAAGATGTCTTGGGATTATACATATTCGTGTGGCACCTTGCCCTTTTGCAGTGTTTTCTTATATTCTCATTGGATCAATATGCTGCCTGAAGCTACCAGTTCAGAAAGGACTTACTTTTCAGATTCTTAGTCAAACTTTGTTTCTGACGTAGTTCTGAATGTCCATTTCAAGTTTTTAACTGTGATTTTTATAAAAGAGAGATTTCATTACCATTTTTATGTCTTTTGTATTATTTTAGAAACTGAACCCACATTTGAAAGGTATTTTAACATTAAATATTTCATTTTACTATTGCAACTGTGCTTTAGCCTAAAAAGATAAGGAGCCCTATGATATTGTCTTGCGTTTGATTTTAAGTGATGGCACATATTCACTGAACATCAACCAAGGTTTCAAGGACAAATAGTTACTAGTGACACTACCTGTGCCCCACTGTGGGACCATGAGAATGTATCACTTAGGCCTCTGCTTTGGGGATCATGACTGACTGATGTCTCCAGATGCTGCCCTCTGGATTCACCACCACTTCTTAGCCAAAGCTGAGCTTCTATTTGGCTACTTGCAGTTACTGAGCAAGTGGGGGATACTACTGTGGTCCACTCATGCAAGATCCAGATGCCTCTGAAGGGTAACTCTGGCTTGACGACTCCCAATGGGTTGGTCAAGAGCCTCTTTGGACTGAGTTGGGAGTCTGAGATCCTTTCTTCCAGCCCTCCTTTCTTCCCTGTCTCCTTCACAGGGGGTCAGACCCGCATTGTAGTTCAACCTCCCCATGCCATCTCAGGTCTCTCCCTTTCCCCCTTCACAGCCAGTTCCCCCAATAAAACTCCTACACGTGTAATGCTTTCTTGGTGTCTCCTTCTCAGGGAGCCCAAACTGACACACCATCCCTTTCCCCAGAGGTGTCCATCCTACCATCTAAAACCCTTTCAGGAGACAGCATGAGGGCACTACATTTTCCACATCAACTTTCTTTATCCCCCTGCCCTGAGATGATATTTCCTCAAAATTCCCATGGCATTTTGAACTTTATGTTTGGCATTTATGGCCTTTGGCTTTGTATCTGCTGGATGTTTCCTCCTAGATGATAAATACACTGAGAACTTGACGAGCTTCTTGTTCTTCTGATTCGTTTTGGTAACATACTTCTTTATTTGTAATCGTAATAATTAGCATTTAATCAGCACTTTCCATGTGTCCAACACTGCCAGAAATACTTTTACGTGAATTAATTCAGGTAATCCTCCAAATAAGGTAGGTAATATTTTCATTTTATGGATGAGATCCAGAGAGGTTAAGAATCTTGTCCAGGATGACATAGCTGGTAAGTGACAGAGGCAGGGTTTGAATCGAGGCGGCTGGCTCCATGGTCCTGTTGTTCATTTAGCAGGTATTTTTTAATTCAGACAGAATATGTTCCAGGTGCTATACTCAGTGTTGGGGTTGCCAGAGCTTACAATCCAAGTCTATAATTAACAACTATTTAAAAAGCAAACCCCAAAACGTGATTTCCAAATAGGCGTGTGTAAGTCTCTGGGAGAGTAACAGCTACCTGATATTTTGAAAAATTTCTAAAAGCCTTCCTGCCCCAATGATTGTTTTCACAAGCCAGTGTTCCCATTGTTAAAGTAGTGATTTGAGACTGAGAATTAAGGTCTCCTGAAAGAGTCCCCGGACCTTCTCCCTTGTGTACATGCAGTCATTATCACACCCACCCCTCTAACCCCAAGGAGAAGAGCTGGTAAGAGAGGACGAAGTGTGGACAAAAGGGAGAAGAGGTTGGGCAAAGAGGTCAGAGGAGAGGGGCAGCCACACCAGAGGGCTGTTGGGAAGGATAGGCTTGGGTGAGGCTTCTTTCATGGAAACCAAATTGCAGAGACGCTATTGTAAAATTTTAAATATACAGCAACTGAAACGGAGTCACTGTCCCCCTCCAAAAGGACTGGTTCTAACTGGGAAAAATTCTTTTAATGAGATCTTTTGTAGTCTTTTTAAGACAGCATGGAAGAGAGGGGAACAGTGACATATGTTGCTTCTTTACAACTTCCAAAAGGGATTAATGTGTTTTATTTCTATACGGTCATATTTCTTGGACACTCAGTGTAAACCTCCATTTTCCATGGATTTTATGTCTGATAAGAGAAGGATGTGTTTGGTTTATTTAGGCTTGTTGTAGTAGAGCTTATGCTGAACTTTGGGTTAGAGGTAAAATAATATCTTGTGAGTGTGTGTTTGTGTCTATTGCAGCTGTTTATTTTGGAGAGAATGGTTCTGATCCTCTCTTTCTGTGCCTAAAATAAATATGTGCACAAGCAGACATATCATTTTAACTGAAGTGAAGAGTAAAGAATGACCTGGAAAAATAGTTGAAATTTATAGGACAGGATATAGTATATCCTCAGTACATAAAGAGCCCTATATATTAACAGGAAAAATTAGAACAAATGTTTAAATTATACATATATATATCACAAATGAAGAAATGATAAGAACCAGTGTTTTAAATGTCACTTCAGTTTTCTAGGATATATAAACTTACAAATAAGAATGTATTTACCTATTATTTTAGCAAAGTTGCTGGTGTGTGTGTGTGTTAAGACTTTTTTTTTTAAAGATTTATTTATTTGACAGACAGAGATCACAAGTATGCAGAGAGGCAGGCAGAGAGAGAGAGAGGAAGGGAAGCAGGCTCCCTGCTGAGCAGAGAGCCAGATGTGGGGCTAGATCTCAGGACTCTGGGATCATGACTTGAGCTGAAGGCAGAGGCTTTAACCCACTGAACCACCCAGGCACCCCTTAAGACTTTTTATTTATTTGACAGAGAGAGAGAGAAAGAGAGATCACAAGTAGGCAGAGAGGCAAGCTGAGAGAGGGGGGAAGCAGTCTCCCTGCTGAGCAGAAAGCCAGATGCAGAGCTTGATCTGGGCCCTGAGGTCATGACCTAAGCAGAGGCTTAACCCACTGAACCACCAGGGTGCCTAGTGTGTATTTTTTCCCTTAATGATTCCTCTTGGTTATCTGTGTTTTCTTTCCAATATACCTTTGGTAGAATTCTAATTTAGTATGATCTCTCTGGAAAGTAATTTGTTAGTATGTGCTAATATGCTAAAACTGTACATATCATTTAGCTTAATTTCCTTTTCTAAGAAATGATGACAGGTACACTTAAAGGTGATTAAAAATGCATTGCAGCATTATTTTCACAATAAAAATTTTGTTCATTGAGGTAAATTTCACATAATATAAAATTAATAATTTTAAAGTGAATAATTCACTGGCTGTAAATGTTCTACATTTATAGTACTGTGTAATCATCACACCTCTATCTAGTTCCAGAACATTTTCATCACTCCAACAGAAAAACCTTTACCCAGGAAGCAGTCTCTGTTCTTTCCTCCCTCCAGCCCTGGCAACTACTTGTGTGTGTGTTTAACCAGTTGGGGGATTTTTTTTTCTTTTTAAAATTATTGTGTTCCACCCAAGTGATAGTACAGTTGACCCTTGAACAATGGGTTTCAAGTGCATGGGTCCAATTTATGTGATTTTTTTTAAAAATAACACTACAGAAATGTAAATGTATTTTATCTTCCTTATGATTTTCTTAATAACATTTTCTTTTCTCGAGCTTACTTTATTGTAATATGCACAGCATACCATGTGCATATTACATGTATACAAAATATGTGTTAATTGTTTATGTTATCAGTGAGGCTTCTGGTCAACAGGCTGTTATGAGTTAAGATTTTGGGGAGTCAAAAGTTAAATGGAGGGAATAGTCACCCCTAGTCCCTGCATTGTTCAATGGTTAGCTGTATATGTTGAGCATATTTGTATGAGTCAAGACTCTTGGTTGTAAGTGGCAGAAAGTCTGACTTCAAAAGGAGGGGATTTAATGATACACAGGACTATTCCATGGGTACATTTGGCTTTAAGTATGTAAGACTGTTGACAGGGATGTAAGTGGAGTCCAAGACACCCACCCATTCTCACGTCCACTCTCTTTGTTGACCTCCCTGTAGGTGAAAATTATTCATTTCCACTCTTGGCTCTGTGTTTGTTTCTTTTCTGTGCTTCCGCCTCATTGTCAGGCAATCTCTGCCAGGTGCAGGAGAGATGGTCCCTGAAAACTAGTGACTCTTGAGAAGAGTGTGGCCCCTCTGGGCTCTATGTCTTGAGACCACACTGATTGGCTTTCCTTGGGTCATGGACCTGTTCCTATAGGAGATGGTATACTCTGATTAGCTGGCCTGCATATTATTTGCCCTTATCCTAGAGACTTAATCTCATTCTGGCTCATATATACCTGAGAAAGTAGTTCTGGAAAGGCATTCTGATACATTCTCACATAAAACAGTACTGCTCATATCTCTGCTCATGCCCATGTGTATCAAGAGAGCATTGAATTTTGTGTTGATAATCCTAGGTCACTGAGAAAACATTACATGACATTTTATGTTTTACTTAAAACTGTGGGAGTTAAAGTGGGGGATTTATCTAATTGGAGGGAAGTAATGGTTTCCCTTTTAATAAATGGATTTCCCACTCTTTGAGCTCTATGTTAGATAGTATACACTTTTTTGAAGTCATTCTGCAAGTAGACACTGAAGGCTTGCTGTGGGCCAAATGAAGCTCCAGTTTCATGAGATTTTCAGTCTATTAGGGCAGATGGACTATAAACAAATAACAAATAAATGTATAGTTTCAGGTAATGATTATAGGAAAATGAAGCTTGATTGGGGAGTGTGTATGCTGATCTAGATAGCAGGGTCAGGGAAGGCCTCCCTGAAGAGGGGTTTAGTGTCAAGAACTGAATTGAGCAGGGAACAGTTTTGGATTATTTATGGGAGTAGTGTTCCAAACAGAGGGAACTGTAAATATAAAGACTCTGAGTCATCAATATGCTTGATAATCTAAGGGAAGTCAATAGAGTTGGAGGAGATGGGAGTGGATGAGGAAAGGGTAGGACCAGGTGGGGCTGATAGGTCTCACTGAGGACTTGGGTTTATTTTATTTTATTTTTTTTGAAGGGTGAGATGGGAAGCCCCAGGGGGTGGATGAGCAGTGGAGTGACCTGAGTTGACCTTCAGGATCTTTCTTTGTAAAGAACGCCTTTCTTTTCTTTTGATTTGCTTTATAAAAAGTCTGATTGTTGGCGCTAATGCTGAGCAGTGACTGGAGACAGAAAAGGGAAGAGGTAAGGGAAAAATGTGGTGCTGGAGAAGAGAAGTGAGTAGCCATGGAATCCATAGCAGGATCAGGTTTTGCAGAAGTTGGGCACACATGGTCTGTGTCTGTCCTTACTGTGGCAGTGAGCAGTGATGAGAAGACAGGCTGGCTGTAACCCATGGGACAGGAAAGCTAGACTGTTGTGGGCCTTGTAACAGGGCCCACACAGCAGCCCAGGCTTGTAACAGTATGGAGGCGGACTTGCTATGTTACCCCAAATATCAATAAGAGGCAAGAAGCAGATATATTAGATAGTACCCCTGCCATGTCTGGGTGGCTCAGTCAGTGAAGCATCTGACTCTTGATTTTGGCTTAGGTCATGATTTCAGGGTGTTGAGATTGAGCCCTGTGTCAGGCTCCATGCTGGGTATGGAACCTGCAAAATTTTCTCTCTCACCCTCTCCCTCTGCTTCTGCTCCCACTCCCCTCCTCTCTTTGGCTCTCTCTCTCTCTCTCTTTCCCTCAAAAAAATACCCCTGATGTTGTCAAAAAATGGAGATAGATCTTTCAGCTGCTATAAAAGAATGAGCGCAGGAAAATGTTGATTGGTCAGGGTAATATTAATTTATCTATATAGATGATTGCCAATAGAAGCCAATGCTTGGCTTCATTTCAGGAACCTGCTAAATTAGGGCCCCATTTGTACTTTATATTGTGTTTCTTAATGCAAAGACCCGAGGGAGTCTTGATCTCTGACTCTTGATCTCTCTTTTCAGTATAACCTGAAAAGACCTGATTTTTATAAACCATTGTTGCTAGCTGATGGAATACCTGATGGAGATTGTATTCTGGAAGTTGCTTGTTAGTGCCAGGTTTACACAGAATCAATAAACATGACTGAATGTGTGCTAAGGCCACCAGGTCTTGTATATGAACTTGTCCTGATTGGTAATGTCATCATCTTTTCCATTCAGGGGTGTCACACATGTGCTTGACTCTGGGTCAGTGCAAGTTATTGAGTGGCTGAGTAGAGATAATTTCTTTCTTCCTGGCTCTGTTATTTTTCTGCACCTTTTGGTAAATGACAATTAGAGAAACACAGCTTTCACTAAAGATACCAAACAGGCCATTACAAGGTATTACCTACAACATATGTGTTGTAACAGTTCTATTACAGTGTTGGACAGAAGAAATTTAAGTTATTTGCTTTAGGGGGCATTTTGGTATTGGTGAAAATACTATTTAATATATTGTTTGTGTCTTGAATGTACTTCAGTTTTAAAGAGTAAGACACGTTTGGAGAACATTATAGTTTGGTGTTGTGTTTGCTGAGTTGTTCTTTCCTTTGTTATAGGAATTAGGCTTTGAAAAATGTCTGAAAAAAGATCTCTCCAAAACACTCTAGCGGCTCTTTTTTTTTTTTTTTTTTTTTTTTTTTCCTTCCGTTAGTTCCTGCTCCCACCCTACTTCTCCTCTCTGGTAACAGCAAATCTGATTTCCCTTCCAATGCATCAGTCAGTTTCTTTTTCTTTCTTTCTTTTCTTTCTTTCTTTCTTTCTTTCTTTCTTTCTTTCTACTCCATGTACAGGTGAGATCATTGAGTACATATTTGTCTTTCTCTATCTGACTTATTTTATTTAGCATAAAGCCTTCAAGATCCATCCATGTTGTTGTGTGTAGTTTTTTTGGCTATGAAATTTAATGTACTCATTGTAAACATTGGAATGATACAAATGAGCAAAAAAATAATTGAAGTATGAGAAAGCTCATACAGTTTTACCTGAATGGTCATTAGGCAGAGTCTAACCCTAGACTTTTTCTTTTGTTTGTTTTAAAGATTTTATTTATTTATTTGAGGGACAGAGATCAGAAGTAGGCAGAGAGGCAGGCAGAGAGAGAGGAGGAAGCAGGCTCCCTGCTGAGCAGACAGCCCAATGCAGGACTCGATCCCAGAATCCTGGGATCATGACCCGAGCCAAAGGCAGAGGCTTTAGCACACTGAGCCACCCAGACACCCCTAACCCTAGACTTTTGACTTAATATTTCTTGGCCATTTTTCCACATCAGTAAGTGAAGACTTACATAATACTTAAATGGCTTTCTTATGTTCTGCTAGACTCCTATAACAAATGATCTGCCACCCATTCCTCAGGTTGTGGGTTTCTGGCTTTCCCATGCTGCTAGCATATTGAGGCCTGGGAGTGAGAAGAGGCTGCCTGGTGACCAGAGGCCTTTGGCTTTTTCTGTAATGAATGCAGTGGGCTGTGTTTATAGCTGCTGGCGTGCTGGGGGGACATTGTGATGGATTTTCAGAGGTAAAGAGAAGCCTTTGGGGAAGGCCATTTCAGCCTTTGCTGAGGTTCTTTGGGGGAAAGAGCACCTTGGTAACCTGTCCAGGAGAAGGTCATTCCATGTGCAAGCTGACTTTGGTGTCCTAAATAAACCAACGTCTGGGTCAGTCCACTTTTAGATTTAGCAACTCCTTAGTTCTGTGACTTCTACCAGATCTTTATGATTTAAAAAAATCATGTTTTGGGGGCACCTGGGTGGCTCAGTTGGTTAAGCATTTAACTTCAGCTCAGATCATGATCTCAGAGTCCTGGGATTCAGCCCTGTGTCAGGCTCCCTGCTTAGCAAGGAGTCTTCTTCCCCTCTCCCTCTTCCCCTCCCCCACTCCTATTCTCTGTCTGTCTGTCTCTGTCCCTGTCTATCTCTCTCATATTTTCTCTCTCTCTCAAATGAATCAATAAAATCTTTAAAAAATCATTTTCCAGTTATACTTCCCCATACCTCCTCAATTACTTCCTGTTAATACTGATATGGCAGAGCAGTGTGGGATCCTGACTGCTTGGGTTCAAGGCTAACCTAACCTCTCTGACCTTCCACTCACCCTAAGGATGGTACCTGCTTCCTATGGCTACTAGAGGTTTAATTAAGTTAATATAATCAAAGCTCTTTTGTAAGCCATTACTATAATTAATAATTATTTGACGTAAGTAAGATGGCTCCCTCTGCACTCATCATCACTTTTCTACTTCCTTAGTTGCTGGAGATGGGTGCAGGTAGTGGTTACCAGCTAGCTTCTTCTTTATCTGTTGTTTTATTTCTATCAGTGACTCCCTGATGAGTGGTTTTGACTGTACTATAGACTAGACCCAATTTAGATCAAGAGAAGCAGAAGCAATTTTGCATTGACTTAAAAGTGTGATGGGACGCCTGGGTGGCTCAGTTGGTTAAGCAGCTGCCTTCGGCTTGGGTCATAATACCAGCGTCCTGGGATCGAGTCCCACATCTGGCTCCTTGCTCGGCAGGGAGCCTGCTTCTCCCTCTGCCTCTGCCTGCCATTCTGTCTGCCTGTGCTCGCTCTCTCCCCTCTCTCTCTGATAAATAAATAAAATCTTAAAAAAAAAAAAAAAGAAAGAAACCCGAAATGCAATGACAACGTTTTTTTTTTCACTCCTATAAAAGCAGCCCCAAGCTAGGATGAGCCCTGAGACAGCTAATTCATTCAGCAGTCCTGTGATGTTAACAGCTCAGACCTGCTCTGCCTCCCTGTCTTGCCATCCTTAGTGTCCTCAGTGTGGCAGTCTTGTCTTCAAGGTGGCAAAATGCCTGCAGCCCTTACAAGCATTGCACCCAGAAAGAACAACATCCAGAGGCAGAAACGGACGAAATTCTTCTTTGTGTCTCTTTAAAAACAATGATTCTTTTCCATACATCTCCATCATAATTCTTCCCATTTCTTATTGAAGTGTTAGGTCACAGGCTTGAGCCTCAACCTATCACTGGCAAGGGGTGTGTTGGCACTGTAATTTGCTCAGCAGCATCAGGTCTTCCCTCCTAGGGCCAGGGACAGGCCAGCCTCCCGAAAGGACATGACTCTGTGCAGATAGGTGCTCTGTTAGGAAGAGGAAAAGTCTGATTGTGGGAATCGGTGGGGTGAGGGGCTGGAGGGAAACCAACAGTGTCTCTCTAGGCCACTGTTAATTTTTAGTTTAAATGATGTGGAGAATATCTATGGAAGTAAATTATTAATCATGGTAACATTTTGGATAAGTGTATGTTTTTAGGGAAGAATTTAAAATTTTGCACTCTAACTGGTGTATACAACAGGCTGTAATGGATATAAGAAACAAATCTATCAGCAAAGCTAAAAGAGGAGTTTGGTTCACTTTTTGCAAGGAGGAATATATATGTAGTTTAGGCCCCAGTATGGTTCAGAATCATTATGCCAGGGTTCTAGGGGCCTTTTACTTCTCTTGGGCCAGCCTGGTTGTGCTTGGGCACACAGGCACATGTGTATCTGCTGTTGGCCCTGGAGAGGACTGTAAGTTGGGTGAACAGTATGGATGGGGGTCACTGGCATGGTGGGAAAAAAGACTGATTGACTTGGATGATTGGTTGGTTGGGTGGAATTAAAGTGTTTTTTTTTTTAATTATATATCACAAGTTACATATTTATGAAGCTTATTCTTTCACATATGCATTCAATATTTAAAACAATTGTTTTTAATTTTTAATTTTTTATAAACATATAATATATTTTTATCCCCAGGGGTACAGGTATGTGAATCACCAGGTTTACACACTTCACAGCACTCACCATAGCACATACACTCCCCAATGTCCATAACCCCACCCCCCTCTCCTAACCCCCTCCCCCCAGCAACCCTCAGTCTGTTTTGTGAGATTGAGTCACTTATGGTTTGTCTCCCTCCCAATCCCATCTTGTTTCATTGATTATTCTCCTTTTGCTAAGCATGGTACCTTCTAGTTCCATCCATGTTGTCGCAAATGGCAGGATTTCATTTCTTTTGATGGTTGCATAGTATTCCATTGTGTATTTATACCACATCTTCATTATCCATTCATCGGTTGATGAAAATCTAGGTTCTTTCCATAGTTTGCCTATTGTGGACATTGCTGCTATAGACATTCGGGTGCACGTGCCCCTTCAGATCACTATGTTTGTATCTTTAGGGTAAATACCCAGTAGTGCAATTGCTGGGTCATAGGGCAGTTCTACTTTCAACATTTTGAGGAACCTCCATGCTGTTTTCCAGAGTGGTTGCACCAGCCTGCATTCCCACCAACAGTGTAGGAGGGTTCCCCTTTCTCCGCATCCTCGCCAGCATCTGCCATTTTCTGACTTGTTAATTTTAAACATTCTGACTGGTGTGAGGTGATACCTCACTGTGGTTTTGATTTGTATTTCCCTGATGCCGAGTGATGTGGAGCACTTTTTCATGTGTCTGTTGGCCATCTGGATGTCTTCTTTGCAGAAATGTCTGTTCATGTCCTCTGCCCCTTTCTTGATTGGATTATTTGTTCTTTGGGTGTTGAGTTTGCTAAGTTCTTTATAGATTTTGGACACTAGCCCTTTATCTGATATGTCATTTGCAAATACTTTCTCCCATTCTGTCAGTTGTCTTTTGGTTTTGTTAAATGTTTCCTTTGATGTGCAAAAGCTTTTGATCTTGATAAAATCCCAATAGTTCATTTTTGCCCTTGCTTCCCTTGCCTTTGGCGATATTCCTAGGAAGATTTTGCTGCGGCTGAGGTTGAAGAGGTTGCCGCCTGTGTTCTCCTCAAGGATTTGGATGGATTCCTTTCTCACATTGAGGTCCTTCATCCATTTTGAGTCTATTTTCGTGTGTGGTGTAAGGAAATGGTCCAATTTTATTTTTCTGCATGTGGCTGTCCTATTTTCCCATCACCATTTATTGAAGAGGCTGTCTTTTTTCCATTGGACATTCTTTCCTGCTTTGTCGAAGATTAGTTAACCATAGATTTGAGGGTCTATTTCTGGGCTTTCTATTCTCTTCCATTGATCTATGTGTCTGTTTTTGTGCCAGTACCATGCTCTCTTGTTGATGACAGCTTTGTAATAGAGCTTGAAGTCCGGAATTGTGATGCCACCAACTTTGGCTTTCTTTTTCAATATTCCTTTGGCTATTTGAGGTCTTTTCTGGTTCCATATAAATTTAAGGATTATTTGTTCCATTTCTTTGGAAAAGATGGATGGCACTTTGATAGGAATTGCATTAATGTGTATATTGCTTTAGGTAGCATAGACATTTTTGCAATATTAATTCTTCTAATCCAGGAGCATGGAACACTTTTCCATTTCTTTGTGTCTTCCTCAATTTCTTTCATGAGTACTTTATAGTTTTCTGAGTATAGATTCTTTGCCTCTTTGGTTATATCCTGACACTTTACTGAATTCCTGTACAAGTTCTAGCAGTTTTGGAGTGGAGTCTTTTGGGTTTTCCACATACAGTATCATATCATCTGTGAAGAGTGATAGTTTGACTTCTTCTTTTCTGATTTGGATGCTTTTAATTTCCTTTTGTTGTCTGATTGCTGAGGCTAGGACTTCAAGTACTATGTTGAAGAGCAGTGGTGATAATGGACATCTCTGCCGTGTTCCTGACCTTAGCAGAAAAGCTTTCAGTTTTTTCCATTGAGAATATTTGCGGTGGGTTGTTCATAAATGGCTTTGAGAATATTGAGGTATGTGTCCTCTATCCCTACACTTTGAAGAGTTTTGATCAGGAAGGGATGCCGTACTTTGTCAAATGCTTTTTCAGCACCTATTGAGAGTATCATATGGTTCTTGTTCTTTCTTCTATTGATGTGTTGTATCACATTGATTTGGGGATGTTGAACCAACCTTGCAGCCCTGGAATGAATCCCACTTGGTTGTGGTGAATAATCGTTTTAATGTACTGTTGAATTCTATTGGCTAGTATTTTGGTGAGAATTTTTGCATCTGTGTTCATCAAGGATATTGGTCTATAGCTCTCTTTTATGATGGGATCCTTGTCTGGTTTTGGGATCAAGGTGATGCTGGCCTCATAAAATGAGTTTGGAAGTTTTCCTTCCATTTCTATTTTTTGGAACAGTTTCAGGAGAATAGGAATTAGTTCTTCTTTAAATGTTTGGTAGAATTCCCCCTGTAAGCCGTCTGGCCCTGGGCTTTCGTTTGTTTGGAGATTTTTGATGACCATTTCAATCTCCTTACTGGTTTTGGGTCTGTTCAGGTTTTCTATTTCTTCCTGGTTCAGTTGTGGTAGTTTATATGTTTCTAGGAATGCATCCATTTCTTCCAGATTGTCAAATTTGTTGGCGTAGAGTTGCTCATGGTATATTCTTATAATTATTTGTATTTCTTTGGTGTTAGTTGTGATCTCTCCTCTTTCATTCATGATTTTATTTTATTTATTTTTTTAAGACTTTATTTATTTGACAGAGAGAGAAATGTCAAGCAGGCAGGGAGGCAGGCAGAGAGAGGAGGAAGCAGGCTCTCTGCAGAGCAGAGAGCCCGATGCGGGGCTCGATTCCAGGATACTGGGATCATGACCTGAGCCGAAGGCAGAGGCTTTAACCCACTGAGCCACCCAGGCGCCCCTCATTCATGATTTTATTTATTTGGATCCTTTCTCTTTTCTTTTTGTTAGGACTGCCAGGGGTTTATCAATCTTATTAATTTTTTCAAAGAACTAGCTCCTAGTTTTGTTGATTTGTTCTGTTGGTTTTTTGGTTTCTATTTCATTGATTTGTGCTCTGATCTTTATGATTTCTCTTCTCCTGCTGGGTTTAGGGATTATTTCTAGTTCTTTCTCTAGCTCCTTTATGTGTAGGGTTAGGTTGTGTACCTGAGACCTTTCTTGTTTTTTTTTTTTTTTTTTTTTTTAAGATTTTATTTATTTATTTATTTGACAGGCAGAGATCACAAGGAGGCAGAGAGGCAAGCAGAAAGAGGGAGAGAGAGGGAAGCAGGCTCCCTGTTGAGCAGAGAACCCGATGCGGGCCTCGATCCCAGGACCTTGAGATCATGACCTGAGCCGAAGGCAGAGGCTTAACCCACTGAGCCACCCAGGCGCCCCCTTTCTTGTTTCTTGAGAAAGGCTTGTACTGCTATATATTTTCCTCCCGGGACTGCCTTTGTTGTGTCCCACAGATTTTGAACCATTGTGTTTTCATTATCATTTCTTTCCATATATTTTTTTACATTCTTCTTTAATTTCTTGGTTGACCAATTCATTCTTTTTTTAAATTAAATTTATTAATTTCAGAAAAACAGTATTCATTATTTTTTCAACACACCCAGTGCTCCATGCAATCCGTGCCCTCTATAATACCCACCACCTGGTACCCCATCCTCCCACCCACCCCCACTTCAAACCCCTCAGATTGTTTTTCAGAGTCCATAGTTTCTCATGATTCACCTCCCCTTCCAATTTACCCCAACTCCCTTCTCCTCTCTAACACCCCTTGTCCTCTATGCTATTTCTTATGCTCCAAAAATAAGTGAAACCATATGATAATGGACTCTCTCTGCTTGACTGATTTCACTTAGCATAATCTCTTCCAGTCCCATCCATGTTGCTACAAAAGTTGGGTATTCGTCCTTTCTGATGGAGGCATAATACTCCATAGTGTATATGGACCACATCTTCCTTATCCATTCATCCGTTGAAGGGCATCTTGGTTCTTTCCATAGGTTGGCAACTGTGGCCATTGCTGCTATAAACATTGGGGTACAGATGGCTCTTCTTTTCACTACATCTGTATCTTTGGGGTAAATACCCAGGAGTGCAATGGCAGGGTCATAGGGAAGTTCTATTTTTAATTTCTTGAGGAATCTCCACACTGTTCTCCAAAGAGGCTGCACGAACTTGCATTCCCACCAACAGTGGAAGAGGGTTCCCCTTTCTCCACATCCTCTCCAACACATGTTGTTTCCTGTTTTGTTAACTTTGGCCATTCTAACTGGTGTGAGGTGATAGCTTGATGTGTCTACGGCCATACCACCCTGAACGTGTCCGATCTCATCTGACCCATTCATTATTTAGAAGGATGCTGTTTAGTCTCCATGTATTTGGGTTCTTTCCTCTTGTGGTTGAGTTCTAGCTTCAGAGCCTTGTGGTCTGAAAATATGCAGGGAATGATCCCAATCTTTTGATACCAGTTGAGACCTGATTTAGGACCGAGGGTGTGATCTATTCTGAAGAATGTTCCCTGTGCACTAGAGAAGAATGTGTTCTGTTGCTTTGGGATGTGATGTTCTGAATATACATGTGATGTCCATCTGGTCCAGGGTGTCATTTAAGGCCTTTATTTCCTTGTTGATCTTTTGCTTGGATGATCTGTCCATTTCAGTGAGGGGAGTGTTAAAGTCCCCCACTATTATTGTATTATTGTTGATGTGTTTCTTTGATTTTGTTATTAATTGGTTTATACAGTTGGCTGCTCCCACATTGGGGACATAGATATTTAAAATTGTAAGATCTTCTTGTTGGACAGATCCTTTGAGTATGATATAGTGTCCTTCCTCATCTCTTATTATAGTCTTTGGCTTAAAATCTAATGGCTCTGATGTAAGGATTGCCACTCCTGCTTTCTTCTGATGTCCTTTAGCATGGTAAATTCTTTTCCACACCCTCACTTTAAATCTGGAGGTGTCTTCAGGTTTAAAATGAGTTTCTTGTAGGCAACATACAGATGGGTTTTGTTTTTTTTTAATCCATTCTGATACCCTCTGTCTTTTGATTGGGGCATTTAGCCCATTCACATTCAGGGTAACTATTGAGAGATATGAATTTAGTGCCATTGTATTGCCTGTAAGGTGACTGTTAACTGTATATTGTCTCTGTTTCTTACTGATCTACCACTTGTAGGCACTCTCTTTGCTTAGAGGACACCTTTCAATATTTCCTGTACAGATGGTTTGTTGTTTGCAAATTCTTTCAGGTTTTGTTTGTCCTGGAAGCTTTTAATCTCTCCTTCTATATTCAATGATAGCCTAGCTGGATATAGTATTCTTGGCTGCATATTTTTCTTCTTTAGTGCTCTGAATTTATCATGCCAGGTCTTTCTGGTCTTCCAGGTCTCTGTGGAGAAGTATGCTGCCAATCTATTATTTTTACCATTGTATGTTACGGACTTCTTTCCCAGGCTGCTTTCAGGATTTTCTCTTTGTCACTGAGACTTGTACATTTTACTATTAGGTGATGGAGTGTGGACCTATTCTTATTGATTCTGAGGGGCGTTTTCTGCACCTCCTGGGTTTTGATGCTTGTTCCCTTTGCCATATTGGGGAAATTCTCTACAATAATTGTCTCCAGTATACCTTCTGCTCCTCTGTCTCTTTCTTCTTCTTCTGGAATCCCAATTATTCTAATGTTGTTTCATCTTATGGTGTCACTTATCTCTCGAATTCTCCTCTCATGGTCCTGTAGCTGTTTGTCCCTCTTTTGCTCAGCTTCTTTATTCTCTGTCATTTGGTCTTCTATATAGCTAATTCTTTCTTCTGCCTCATTTATCCTAGCAGTGAGAGCCTCCATTTTTTATTGCACCTCATTAATAGCTTTTTCATTTCAACTTGGTTAGATTTTAGTTCTTTTATTTCTCCAAATAGGGCTTTTATATCTCTCGAGAGGGTTTCTCTAATATCTTCTGTGCCTTTTTTGAGCCTGGCTAGAACCTTGAGAATCGTCATTCTGAACGCTAGATCTGACATATTACCAATATCTGTATTGATTAGGTCCCTAGCCTTCGGTACTGCCTCTTGTTATTCTTTTTTTTTTCTTTTTTTGTGGTGAATTTTTCCACCTTGTCCTTTTGTCCAGATAAGAATGTATGAAGGAGCAAGTAAAATACTAAAAGGGTGGCAACAACCCAAGGAAAATATGCTTTATCCAAATCAGAAGAGATCCCAAATCGTGAAGAGGGAGATAGCGGATAAAAAGAGGTTCAGAAAGAAAAAAAAAAAAGAAATGAAAGAAAGAAAGAAAGAAAGAAAGAAAACAATTATAAAAATAAAATGAATAAAGAAAAAAGATAAATATATATATATATATATATATATATATATATATATATATTAGATAAACTAGTTTAAAAATGTTAAAAAAGAAAAGGGTAAAAGTTAAAAACATTTTAGCAGAAGAGAAAAAAAATTGAAAAAGAAAAAAAATTAAATTAACTGCAAGACTAAAGAATCATGGGGAGAAAGTCATGAGTTCCGTGCTTTGCTTTCTCCTCCTCTGGAATTCCGCTGCTCTCCTTGGTATTGAAACTGCACTCCTTGGTATGTGAACTTGGTCTTGGCTGGATTTCTTGTTGATCTTCTGAGGGAGGGGCCCGTTGTAGTGACTCTCAAGTGTCTTTGCCCCAGGCGGAATTGCACCGCCCTTACCAGGGGCCTGGCTGAGTAATCCCCTCAAGGTTTCTTTCAGGAACTTTTTTTCCCTGAATGCTTTCCGTAGAGTTCTGGAGGACAGGAATGAAAATGGCGGCCTCCTGGTCTCTGCCCTGAGGAGCCGAGAGCCCGGGGCCCCACTCCTCAGTGCGCCCTCAGAGAACAGCACCCAATAACTCTGCCTGCCTGACTTCCGGCCGTGCTCCAAGCTCACCGAGCCTGTGACCAGTTCAAGGTAATCCTGAGCTGTGAGCTCACTCTTGGCTCTGTCTCTGTAGCTGGCTTCCCCGTTCTAATACCTGTAAGCTCTGTGACACTCAGACACCCCCCATCCTTCTTTGACCCTGTAGGACCTGAGGCCACGCTGACCCCGCATGGTCTTCACCCCGGTTTAGCCTCTGGAGCGATGTCCCTCAGCAGAACAGACTTTTAAAAGTCCTGATTTTGTGCTTTGTTGCTCCGCCGCTTGCCGGGATCCGGCCCCTCCCTCCGGAGTCTATCTTCCCATGGCTTTGGATTCAATTCTCCACTAGTCCTACCTTTTAGGAAGTAGTTGATTTTCTGTTTCTGGAATTGCTGTTCTTCTGCTCTTCGATATTCCATTGGTTTTGTACGTGTTTGCAATGTTTAGATAAGCTAGCTGATCTCCTGCTAGCTGATGTAGTCTCAGCCTGCTACTTCTCCGCCATTTTGACTCCTCCTAAAACAGCTTTTTAAATGCCTTTTTATGTCTAGCACATGGCCTGTGTGGTCTTGAATCAATTCAAGTTGAATTGAAACTGAGACTGGGGTTCTCTTGAGTGAAAATAGAAAGAGGAAAGGAAGGGCATTGGGGGTAATGTGCAAGGGCTGATTAAAAAGATGGGTTGTGGAAACCAAATAGGAGAAAAAAAGAAGGGAAGACTTGAGCCTTTATAGATAGTGACCAGATGGTGGGGTCTTTGGGTTCAGAACCTGGTAGGGTTGAAGAGTTGCTGGAATTAGCTTTCTAGATGGTGAGCAGGGACAAGGGGAAATGGCAGGTGACAGGACCCCCAGACATGAGGAGGTGAAAAACAGTGCCTGGGTCTAGGGTGTGGTTTGGGCATACCTGCATGGTGGGACAGGGTGTGGAGGACAGCCTCCTTGCAGTGTGGAAGTCAGGTATGACCTTTGCAAATGCTGAAATCAGTGCTAGTTACAAGAGAAAGAGTGAGTCAGGCCCTGAAATCTTCTGTGAGTATGCCGAGATGAGCGAAAGACTGTGTGCTGCTCGGGTGGGTGGGCTAGTTAGCATGCAGACTGGTTGTGTGACTAGCAGAGAAGCGTTGGTGTGCATGAGGGGAAGCACTGCCATGGTCTGGATATTGTAATGTGGAGCAGGGAGGATGCCGACCTCATCTTAGGTCTGGCAGTATGTGGGAATAATGAAAGACTTATCTGGCAGTCTACAGGGAAGCAATCCCCTCAAGGGACTCCATGTTTTAGGTGGAGCCAGAAGAGATTTGGAGCAGGAGAGGGGATTTGGTGAGCTTTATTGGATCTCGGGCGTGGACAGGTTGTGGTTAGGAAGCTGGGGTGAGATTAAGTGATGCCCAGAGCCATATGGAAGTGACAGTCAGAAACGCTGGTCATGTGGGAAGCTTGGATTTCTAGGAACATGGATGAAAACCAGTGAAAGACCAGAGAGGACATCCCTGCTGTGTGCCTAGTCTAATGGTTGTCTATTTATTGATTCTGGTGTCAAGCATCTTGTGGGGAGGTGAGGAATAGGGGCTGGGTTTCAGGCAGGAGAAAGGAGAACATCTCCTTATGTTGCCATGGGGTGCGGTAAGGGTTATCTTCAGTCCGTTATTGCTTAACTTCTGGATGACTCCAGGAATAATTCCGTGTCAAATATGTCCAGTGATGTTAATACCTAAAAGTGGATGTGGATGGAAAACATGGCACTTGAGAGAGTTTTTCTGAAATTTGAAGTCTCCATGGCATCAGAAAAAGTGTGCTTGCAGACTTTTTGAAAAGTCTGGACTCTTTTCTGTTCCAGACTCTTCTGGACTTTTCTCTTCGAGTTCTTAATGCTTTCCAGAACTTAACTAGAGATAATTTTACATGGTGGCATATTAGGTGGTATGTCACGCCAGGTGTCCTTCCATGCAAGCTGACTTTAGGGGATGACTAGTCCCGACACCTGATTACCCTTTTCCACCAGCCTTCTCCCACCATGTCCTTGACCACATCCCCTTTCACAGCACTGATGGACTGAGCTGAACCTTTCATCTGCTAGGTAGTTAGTATTTCATCCACATTAGAATTTTGTATTTGTATATAATCTGTATAAGGGACATTTTTAGGTCTGTAAATAGGTGCATTTTTCAAATGTATATTTCTCTTTCATAATAATGATGATAATAAAAGTGTTGATTTAGCATTGAAGCACAATCAGCATACCTGCTGTCTTATGATCTGATTACTCGCTGAGTCAAAAGGGCTTCCCTATGTGGATTTTACCTCCTTACCAGGTATGAAACTCCAGGTTGTTCATCTGCCCTTGGCATAGTATACTGCACACAAAGGAAGTTCTAAAATCTACTGGCCAGTGTCAGGAAAAGGAGTCTTTCCTGCACCCTGATTAGCATGGATTATTGTTGACAGAAAGTTTGTATCAGTGGGCAGCGTCTGTTATTCAGATTCATTTTTTTTTTCCTGCTTTTCATTACTGTGTTATCCTTGGGGTTATCTCTTTATGGGCTTGCTGACCTTCATGGCTGGTGAAGCTCCTTGGTGTGAGTTTCTTCTTCCCCGTTAACATTTCCACAGTAATGTTGAAAAACAGCTCCTCCCAAACCCCATGACTTACATAGGCCTTATGGCAACAAGTGTCTGTTTTTCTTCCTCACCAGTCTCCATTGGTTGGGGTAGTTCTGTCTCTGGCTGCTGGTTGCTTGGGGTGGGCTCCATGATGGGTTGGGTCCAGATCTGCTCCAGGAGTTTCCTTGTATCCCTTAGAGTAGAGACTGCCTGAGATTCTCCAGCCATAACTGGATCATATTTCTAAGGACTGCCTGCCCCAAATCATTTGTGGGCGTGTGTCATCCAAAGGTGTGGCTTCAGCTAAAGAAGAATTTGTGGCATTTTTACAAACTATCCCAAGAGGGAAAGAGGACAGGGACCAAGACAGTTGTTAGAAGGTGAAATCACCGGAGTCATATTAGCTTTTAAGTAATAACAGTGCATCACTAATGACATTTATCCTTGTCAGTGTTTTCTGTCTTATGTCTGACGAGGTTATTTTCCTTGTTCTCACTGTTCTATTTATGAAATTCAGTTTTATTTAAGTTGTCAAGTTCACCTTGAATGTTTATTTCCCCTTTTTCTGTATAGGCCTGTAATCTTGAGCTTTCATGATTTCATGCCATTGTCTAGGGAATTTGTGTAAGCTAGTAAATGACACCATCTTCATTTACACTTGGATGTGTAGGCAGGGCTGGGAAGGCTCTTAGTTCTCTGGTGTGGGGTGGGGTTGGCAGCAGGAGGGATGGAGGGATAGGAAGGACTGGGGGGTCATTTCCTAGTAGGGAAGAACCACACTGAGCTCCTTCTTCCTTTTGAGGGTTTCCACTGGGGCTCCCAAGTGGGATAAGGATCTTTCCACTTCCTTTGGTGTTTCCAGAAGCAGGTTTTGTGAGGCTCTGTTATGATCCTTTCAAGTAAAAAAGAGGGGAAATGGTATGAAAAGTATTATATGTGAGGAAATGGAGGGATAATCCCATTGCTTTCATAGGTTTGTTTATTGGTAGTGCTTATTGCTGTATTGGGATCAAGTGGCATTTAATAAGGCCAGTCTCAAACATTACTGAATTGTACCTGTGAAAAGAAGTTGGAGTCTGCTGTGGCTGGGCCAAGAAACAGGTGAGGCTCAGAGGACCTGAAGCAGTGTTAGATACAGTCCTTCATGGAGAAACCCACTGTGTGTTTTTGTAATTGGGGTGTCAGGACCTGATAATACAGTTGAGTAGATGTGAGTCAACAGGCAAGCTTCACACTCTGCAGTGGCCAGATTTAGGAAACCTTTGCTTGAGAAGCACCAACATCCATTCACAAGAACACACTCCTCCCAGCACATGCAGATATTTCAGATTAAGTTCCCCAGATTTCGATGGGGAACCTGCCCCTGGGAGAGAGGGAGTCTCCAGGGCAGTTGTGTAAACATTCTTCCCTCCCACTGTGTCCACCTTCATTCCTCACTCTTCACCTTCACCAGACCTGCCAAGTCCAAGACTGAAGGCCCTGGAATCCTGGCAAGCAGTCTGGACCCCAGAGTAAGACAAAGAGATGGTAGATCATTTGCTTTTAATTGAGAAAGGGCTTCCATGTGAATAAATAGAGGGCATGAGTGAATATTCACAAATGTGATTACTTATTAATATCATTACTTACAAGGGAGAGGAAAGCAAGCAGAAAAATTAATAAACACCATTGAGTTCGCAAATGATCATCTGTTTCTCAGCAGATAGCACTATTAAAAACTTGGCTCAATGAAAATATTGTAATGCATTTGAAATCTCAAAGACGGACTTAATTTCTGACTTAGGGCATCTCATTAAACCCGATGGTTTCCTACCACAAGCATGCACAGATGTGTGAAAACGTGCATGCGCATATACAGACACAAGTTCTGTTGTCATAGTGGCATTTAGAAAGCTTGTCTCATTTGATTTCCTTTGAAATATCTGCTTGCTGGAAATGCTGGCAAACGTTATCTGCTGACGGCCCAGAAGGGACAGCTGGAGCCTGGAGCCTTGACTTAGATGCCACTGTGGCCACGAGGCACTAAGCACCTGGACTGAGGTGCTGTGCTTGGTCCAGGAGATCACCGGGGCACATAGACCTCACAGTACCTGCTGAGGTAGAGCTGTTTTATCAATGAGAAAACACTGCACAGCGTGTCCAGGGTCTTCGGCTAGGAGGTGGCACAGCTGGGACTCAGACTTCTGTCTGTCCGTCTGCACGGCCTATGCTCTGGCACAACCCTTTTGGTGATAGGGATGATTCAGATGATTTTGCTAAAAATATCTCATTGCTAGAAATTATTTGGATTTTCTACTTTATAAAATTTTACTACAACTGCAATCTCTTCCACTGTGAATTCAGAGCCCTTTATACTTCTTTTTTTCCCATAAAGGAGTTTTTATGCTTTTACTTTTAATTTGTGGATTGAAAGATCACAAGAGTAACCGGAACTGGGTCCTGATTTCCTTCCAGTTTGGGCATTCGTAGACCTCTGCTTTCTCATTCCTGCCATGGGTATTTTCATCAAGCCAGGCATAAAGCATTTTTATCTCACCAGGAATTCGGAATTTGATGCTGTCCTTGGGGTCTGTGGACTTCTGTAGATAACAGGAGTGAGGGAGGGTCTGTTAAGCTCTGCTTTGAAAGCCAGCAGGGTGTTTGTGGACGCTGACAAGCAAGCGAATCCTAAAATGCATGCAGACATGCAGAGGACCGCACTGAAACGGTCTTGGAAAAGAACACTGTTGGGAGACTCGTGCTTCTGACTTCAGAACTTCCCACAGAGCTACAGTGATTGTGATAGTATAGGACTGGCCGAAGGCTAGACACACAGATGCATGAAAGTCCGGAAATAAATCCTTATATCTAAGTGCAGTTCATTTTCGGCAAGAGAGCCAGAACAACTTAATGAGGAAAGAATGGCTTTTTAATAAATGGTGCTGGGAGACTGGATATCCATGTGCAAAGGAGGAAAGTTGGTTCCTTACATCGTACACCAGAATTAACTCAAAGTAGATCCTAGGCCTAAACGTAAGAACTAAACTCTACAGCTCCTTTTTTTTTTCTTTAATTAATTTATTTATCTGAGAGAGCATGCATGCAGGGAGGGGCAGAGGGCAAGAAGCAGACTCTGCTAAACTCTGTGCCTTGTAGAAGAAAATACAGGAATAAATCTTCGTAAACTTGAGTCAGGCAAAGTCTTACTTGACACAACACGAAAGTAATTTTTGGTTTGGAAACTAACCTTTGTGGAAAAAACAGAGCTAGAGGGACTGGATTCAGGAATCCGCTTATTTTTAGGTTCAATAAATTAAAGACAGCATGAAACAGGCTAGTAATAACTTTTGATATGTGTTAACTTACAATAAGCATTGTCAAATTTCTTTCTGTAATCCTGTGCTTATTAGGAATTTGTCAAGGTCCTTCCCATAGTTTCAAGGAAAATAGGTGGTTTTGTTTTGCTTTCTTGCATGTCGTGTATAGGCACTTAGGGGCATTTTTTTCCTGCGTATGCCTGTGTCCAGAGAGTCACAGCTTCTCTGATGTCCTGGTGCCCAGGTTGTTGATTGGGAACTCTCAGGCCCTGCCGTGGCCCCTACAGACAGCACAGAGAAACTTGGATGCTTGAGATGGTCAGGGCCTTCATAATCTGTCTTTTACCACTCAGCTGTATTTCAGAGATAATATTCAGATATTTTCAGAGACCGGTTAAGCTTAGATTTTAATAAACATTTCCTGAGCTACCACCCTATTTCATCCGTGTGTCAGACACAGGATGAATGAAATGCCCTGGTCCCCATGGAAGTCAGGGTCTATGTGTCACCGAGTCACTGAGAGCCACCACGCTGGGCAGGGGCTCAGCTTTCCCTGGGCTTCCAATCATTCTCTGGAGGCCACAATGCGGAGGGGAGGGCAGACCAGCTTCCTACCTTGTTCTCTTCCTCGCCCAGTGCCCTCTCCTGGCCAGTCTCTTGGGAAGGACTTTCTGAAGAACCAGATCCTTGGTGGTTGACTACAAGATGGGTTGTGCATGCAGAGAAGGGCCCCTGGCAGGCCAGGTGGTGCTCTGCTCGCTCTTGAGTTCAAGAACTTGGCTTTGGAGTACAAGCGCGTCTGTAACTGAACACTGTCGACAGTTTCAAGTACACCTCTAACTGCTGTGATTCTCAGAAATCGTCTTAGGGAAATCAAAGGTGGTGGCGGCAGGGAATTAGCCAAATATTAATGTAGTTTTGCATTCATTAATTTTTAACATGAAAACATTCCCAAAATGTATCTTTCTCGATTGTTATTTTTTTCTGTGGAACCAAGGCTTGGAGAGTATCTGTGCGTATGGGATGCCCTGCCATGGCCTGGAGCCCTCAGCTCCCAGCGGTGGGGCAGGGGGTCACTTCCCCCTGGTGAGAGGGACGCGGCATGTCTCACCTCAGGCTGGGTACTGAGACTAGTTGCCGCCTGATTGTCATGTTGCCGATGGAGAGGACGGGGCATTTCCCGGGAGCACGGGATGGTGCCTTCGTGGCACGTGAGTGCTCCTCGGGGCTCCTCTTGATGACCTCTATAGCCCCACACCTGTGAAATCGCACCCCTCTGCCGGCTCCACGTCTCCTTCATAAATGTTGAGTTTCTGGAGGCAGTGAGGAGCTGCTGAGAAGGAAAGTGACCTCAGATGCCCCTCACCTGGGAGGCCTCCTTCTGAGGCACACAGTGAACTCCCAGACCCTGTGGGCGGAGCCAAGTCACCAAGGGCCACCACGCTGGGCAGGGGCTCAGCTTTCCCTGGGCTTCCAGGGAGCCTGGAAGGCAGAGGGTGTGGGCGGAGCCTGGTGTCCTGCTGAGGTCGGGGTTCAGGGAAGGGAACTAGTGGCTCATCTGCTCTCTTCTGCTGAAGCCACAAGCCCCGCAACAACCCTGCTGAGCTCCCACCACCGATGCTTGCCTGTCTCCCCCTTTCCTCCCTTCACATCTGCGTGCACGCTTCCTTGAATGCAAACAGCAGAAACAGACTTTGGATCATTTGAGCAAACACAGCAACAAAGAGCCTTGCGGTGTTTTCTTGTCAAGCTGGAGTCAAAGCTGATGGTCCTCATTTCAGTGAGACCAGAGCTGCCAGGGAGCGACAGGGTGAGGACAGGTGCACCCCGTCCTTGGACAGACGCATGGGGGGACAGCTATTGGCTGCTGAGCTCGCTCCTTTCAGGAGTCAGGTGCTCTGGATCTCCAGGGCCCAGCTCACACATGGGGACCACGAGCTAGTTTCCTAGACTGTGTGGTCTCCCTGGGAGAAGTCCCAGCACTCTTAGAGGAAGGCGAGTGGATGTGGGGGAACCATGGGGATAATGCCCCTGTGCCTCTCCCCATGGGACGGTCATCCAGCACCTGCCCTGTGCCAGGCGGGTGGGCTCACGGTGGTGGCTATGCAGTCGGCAGCGGGCTGGCCCATCTCCCTTCTCAGGGTCCGCCAGCTCTGACCCGTGGCTTCACAGATGTGCTCACTCATCTTCGCACGGCTCTTTGCCTGGGTCCTTCTCTGTCTGGGTGACCTTTGGGCATAGCCCGCATGGAAGCCTTTCGTCACCCCGCCTGCCCCGGCTCCCATGTGCCTCTCCAGACTTTCTGTCCTGGACCGTTGACTGTCGGTGTTCTCACTGGCCTTGTCTGTCCCACTCTTCTCTTCAGGCTCCTCATGAAGTCCTCCCTCTGTCCCTGGCTCCTTGCTCAGTTTCTAGTTGACGCTGCATCAGTGTTCAGTGGGTGAATGTTGGGGGGCTGCCCATTAGGAAGGCCATGGTGATAGCAGGAGTGTTGGCCCTGCCCTTACTTGGGGAGCCACCCCCCATCCAAAGCTCCAGGTGGTGTCTGAGCACTTTCCTTGTGCTCGTTGGGACTGCACTAGTAAAGAAGAGTAAAAACGGATCATGGGGTAGAGCTCGAATAGGCCCTTGGTTACTTTGTGTAAGAGCAGGAACTACAGAGAGTGCTCCCGGAGTCCAGAGACCAGGTTCGAGTGTGTACTGCGTCCCCAGCTGCCTCTGAGATCTCGGGATGTCCCCGCGCTTCCCGGGCCTAGCTTCCCCTTCCTGCACATGTGGAGTTGACCCGTGCCAGCGGCGCCTCACCACACTCGGTTTTTCTGAGTTCGTGGAGAGATGAGAACACTGGCCTTTGGGCCTTCTGTGAATCCGGGGTGTGACTCATGGTCGCGCTGCGGCCATTCTTGGTGGGCGCCTTGTAGGCGGCTCTCCTGGCTTCACTCAGGCACTTCCTTCTGTTCAGGTCTGATCACGCTGGGGCCGCTTCCCCTCTGCATTTCCATCATCCTTCCCAGAGCCCCAGCAGGGACTTGTGGTGAAAAGCACCCAACCTGCTTCCATGGTCCAAGCTGTCCCTTTGCAGAGACTGGGGCTGGGGTTCTGGCAGGCCTGTCCTGTCGGCAGACCGCCCTCCAGCTGGGCTGCCTCCCTCAGTCCCGAAACTCGCCGCACCCTCTCTGGGCTGTTCAGGCTCTTCCAGGAGAACACGGTCTAGCAGAGGAGTGAGGAAGAGAAAAGACTCTGAAGCCAGCTCTCCTGCTTCTTCCCACAGGTCACCAAGGAAAACAGAAACCATCTTTTGCCGGATATTGTCACATGTGCAGAGCGGCAGGAAGTGAAGACGGTTTGCGTCCCTGCGCTGTGCGCTTGAAGGAATGTGCTGGTTCACACAGAGCCTGGTGGGTGCTCCGCCTGTCAGAGATTTACGCCTTTGGGCTTACCAAACCTTGTGGGCTTTTCCAGAGAAAGCCCGACAGCTGTTTTCCATAAAATGTTTAAAAGCTCACATTAGCCTGAGTGCTGGATTGGCCCGATGAGGTGAGCCATCTGCTGTGGCTTGTTTTTGCTGAATGATTTCTGTTTATTTCCTCTTGCAGTTGTGCATACGACTTTGGCAAATTATGAAATGAGGAATGGTTTTCAGAGTATTAGATGGGACTCGCCCCCATTGAAGTTTGTAAGTGTGTTCCGGGGAAGGGGGAGAAGGGCGTTCACTACCTAATCAGTTTTTCCCGTTGTGAAAATTAACCCCCTTTCCAGGGGCAGCTTTGGCTCCCAGGCGTAGGAGTTAGTTTTTTTATTTTTTTAAATGGTTACTTCAGAGAAAAGCCATTTGGGATCCTTCCCATGCATCTCATTGTTCATGTGATTGCTTATTGCTTAATAAAAAGAAACGAAACACGGTGGTTGCAAACATGGGAGTCCGGTGTGGGAGGGGCACAGTGTCCTTGGAGATGCTGAGAGCTGCAGTGCCCCCATGGGCTGGGGCCTGTGGGTTCCGGTCAGAGCCCCCACTTCAGACACATCAACTTCGATGTGGCCTTAAACTCTTCTGTGCCCCATTTCCCTTCAGAAAAAGGAGGAGATGAGTGTCGTCAAAGGAAGGCAGGGCCACCGCATGGGAGGACCCATCATCAGCCGCCTGTGGGATCCCCTGGAGAGGGCCCTGTACCTCTACACCAAGAGTAGTGGTGGGGAAAGCTCAGGCTGAGCCCACAGCAGGGCAGCTTCAGGAACGCCAGAGTCCCCGAGGGGTAAGACTTGCCTTCCTGGTGGCTGGTGGTCACTGCAGTGATAAACCGCACATTCCTTTTAGGTCATTTCAGGTGAAGATCTATGAATTCCCAGGATATTTTAGCAATTAGCCTTAGCTCCAGTCCAGCTGGTGTTAATGCCAGGTGTGTCTCCATCTGTCACCGAGGCCCCATCTGGCCATGTGGAGCCTAGACTTGTGTGTCCTATGAGCCCCGCGCGGGGTGCACTGTGCCGGGAGCACTTGTGTCTCTGACCCAAGATGGTCAGGAGCCCGTGACGGGCTCTTTGGTCAGGATTCCTTCCTCAGCGCTTTCCACTAAGGGAGCCTCCTGAAGCTTGGTGTGGATTTGCTAAGCCTTTGAGGGCTCACATGTGAAGGGCCTCCTAGACTGCAAACTAATCTCATATGAAGCATGCCTTGCCCAGTGTGGGGAAGAGGGCACCTCTGTCCCACTGGTTGGGTTGTTCAGGGAATCCGAGCTCGTGCTGATAGGTGGATGTGACTTCTGCCAAGCCCTCGGGGACCGAAGGAGCGAGCACTGCATGCAGGTGTGGTCGGGCAGTTCGGCCTCTGGATCAGACCTACTCTCATCCAGCCCCGATGGTGCAGAGAAGCCCTCCTTAGCCTCAGGTGACCTGAGAAAGGGGACAGGCTGGGGAAGCGTCACCTGTGTACCCCTGAAGACGGAGCCAGCAGGGAGCCCATCAGATGGAGGCTTTCTTGGCCTCCAGGGGTGTGGGCTCATCAGAGCTCTCTGCCATGTGGAACAGACTCGGGGCTGCCCCCAGCATGCGTGTGGGACAAGGAGCCTCTGCACCCTCTATTTAATGGTAGAGAAATGTGCTTTTCGTGACAGATGGAGAGTTTGGGCTAAGTCCCTGTGGCTCCAAAGCCCATGCTCTTTTATTTTTTAAAGATTTTATCTATTTATTTGACAGAGATCACAAGTAGGCAGAGAGAGAGGAGGAAGCAGGCTCCCCGCCAAGCAGAGAGCCTGACGTGGAACTCGATCCCAGGACCCTGAGATCATAACCTGAGCAGAAGGCAGAGGTTTAACCCACTGAGCCACCCAGGCGCCTGCCCATGTTCTTTTTCTTCTTCCCATTGTTCTGGTGTTTTCTGTCCTTTTCTGTGCATCCCGTGCCCCCGATCTCGGCATTGAGGTGTAGCTGCGATCAGCTCTAGCGGCCGTCAGCTAGAGGATCTCTGGGTGCTCACTGTGGCAGAGTCCCTGTATGCCTCTGGCAGATGGAATGCTCAGGGGCGTATGTGAAAGTACCCAGTGCTGTCCCTGTCTTCTAAGAAATGAAGCCTAATAGAGGATACAGTTATGGTCTGAGTATTTGTGTCCCCCACAAATTCGTGTTGGGCTCTGATGCTCGGTGTGGTGGCATTAGGTGGGGCTTTGGGAGGGGCTGCGGTCATGAGGGAGCCCTCAGGAAGGGAATTAATGCCCTGATGAAAGACCCTGGACGACTCTCTCTCTTCCACCCCTGGAGGTCATGGCGAGAAGTGGCCATCTGTGAACCTGGAAGCACGCCCTCACCAGACTAATCTGCTGGAGTGTTCACCTTAGACTTGCCAGCCTCCAGCACCGTGAGCAGTAAGTGCTGTTTAAGCCCCCGTCTGTGGGACGGAAGAGGATGGAGTCACGGATATGTCCGACTCGGCTGCACACATGTAGCCGGTAGTAAAGGCTAAAGGGGGAAGAGGCGCCGAGGCGGAGCACCATCCCAGGCTGCTTGCCCAGCTGGCTCGGGCCCAGCGGAGGGGCTGACGCACACCCAGCCCTGTGGGTGCTGTTCCTGAGAGCAGGTGCACTCGGTCAGAGACCGGTGTGGGGCCGGGACAGGCTGGCGTCAGGAGTTCACATGTATTCTTGAGCTTGAAACGCCTGCCCTCCAGCCAGGCCCAGATGCTTCGCAGACACTTGGTCTGAGGCAGGACTCGAAGGAAGAATTCGTCTTGGAATGCACGCAATGGACGTCTGTGCTGCAGTGTGACGGACTGACGCTGGAGTAACATGGCTGGATAGACCAGAACAGAACCGATCTGGGAACGAGTTTATGAAATCCCCCTCCTCTCTTCCCCTGGAGCAGACCATTGCACCAGCTACTTACCACATACATTTAAAAAATGATTTCTTTTTACCTCTGAATAAGCACGCAGGCAGGGATGGAAAAGTTTTCAAAGGCACAGACTGTCCCCTGACGGCCAGCCTTCTGGTCAAGTGCAGGTGGGAGGGCAATGCGGCCCGGGAAACGTAGAACCGGCCAGACTCCTGTCTGTCTTTCTGGGAGTTCACGAGGGGGTGTCTGGGAAGGTCGCCCATGTGCGCACACGTGCGTGTGCAGGCGTGCTGGTGGCAGGTGCCACGTCCCTGGAGCATAATGATTTGGACAAAACCCTGAGGCAGCGGAGGGGGCTGACGGGGCTCAGGAGATGGGGGTCTGTTCATCGCCCACTTGATGGCCAAGGAGAAGCCAGAGCATCGTGTGATTTTAGAACAGTACTTGCCAGACAGATGGTCTCAGTGCACAGTGCAAAATTTAGAATCAATAATGCCCGATTAGCCCCATGATTTATATAAAACCAAGCACTACAGTTTTCAGATCATTTTTAAAGGAGAAACAATTTCGTTCAGTGTCCAAATGCAAAAAATAACCCTGTGGTTGTATGCCAACTGCACGTTGCAGGAGCCCCAGCCTGAGATGCCACCTTAGGAGCATTTCCTTTAAGTGCTGGCGAGTCCAGTCTTTTGCAAGGAATATCCTGGACAAACACCCGACTGGCTGAAGATCAGATTAACCAGCGTGTGCGTGTGCGTGCATGTGTGTGGTGGGGGGGGCACCTGTATGTCTCAGTCGGTTAAATGTCCGACTCGGCCTCAAATGGGGTCAGGATTTTGTGGGTGTGGGAGGTAACCCCGAGTTGGACTGTGCGCTCAGCGTGAGTCTGCTTCCACACCACGTGCACATGCACCCCTCGTCCCAGTTTTCCAGCTGTCAGGAGATCCATATTCTGCAGCACAAAGTGGCTTTCTGGGGTTTTTACTGCCAGATGCCCACAGGGGTGGTCAGCCCACAAGATGCCGACTTAATTTAAGGAGATGCCCGTTGTGGGAAGGCCATGTCCACAGCTCAGGGCCAGCCATTTAGTCCTTCGGGCTTGGCTGTAAGGTTGCCCAAGAGGATTTCAGGGACTGCCCGCCAAGTTAGGTCTGGCTGATTTCGATAAGTGCAGTGAGGTGCCAGCAGCCTCTCATTGGAGACACCTGCATTTCAGTCAGTTACCAACTTTGCATCTCTGGGGCTGGCTGGTTTGAGAATAATGCACTGTGTCTCTGATTACACAGACACCTGTTATTATTAATTGACGATTCTTTTCTTATTTTGGGGAAAAAATTACCATCTGCTTCCAGGAGGAAAGAAATTCTCTGCCATGCCCTCCCCTAGTCCCCACACTTCAAATCATAGATACCTTGAAGAAATAATCTCCAAAATGATATTTCTATGATCCCATTTCTATGTTTTCTATGAACCATCCCCAGAAGGGCTGGTTCAGTGATGCTATTCTTCACAGACTGTGTTTCAGAACCCCTTCACCCCCCCGTACATCCACAAGGAGTCAAGTTTCTGCTTTCCCCAGGTTCCACTCGGGGAAGTTCCCAGAATTTGCCCAAACACCGTTCTCCCAGTAGGGATGCAGCAGAGCTCATACAACCGGACATAGCAGTAACTATAAACATTTTAATTCCAAAAACACAGATGTGTGTGTGTGTGTGTGTGTGTGTGTGTGTGTGTGTGTTCTGTGACATGGGAAGGATGGCTTGGCTTGGAAAACAAGCGAACATTCCTGCGAGTGGACAGGTGAGCTGGGCAGCACAGGCCCGGCTTGTGGGAAATCACGTGAGTGCGTTCCAGCGTCCTGTGAATCTGAACGGCTTTCCGTGCTCTCGCAGGCCTCGATGTTTGCCCTCGGGTCACTAGTATCGCTGGGTCTTGCGCGGGATACTTTAGACACGACTGCATGCACTACCGTGCTTCAGTAAAGCTGGTTTGTACTTAACATCTGCGTAACGTGGTGGAAAAGGTGGGGTTTTCTCTATGCAGAGATGGATCCCTACCACGTCTGACTGGCACCTGGCAGGACGCGTGCTGCTGTCCATTTCTCGAACATGTTTAATGGGAATGTATGAAATGCCCATCGGTTCACATGCAGCTGTCGTATGTTTTGCAGGGCAGGAAAGGTCAGGCGCTCTACTTAGCCTAGCTGTTTTCAGAGATTACATGGCTGTGGTTAGAATGTTCAAAGCCTGGGAGTTGTGCATGCCCTGCCCGAGAGCTCCGCAGCTTGGAGCGGCGTCAGGGTGGGGGAGGGAGGTGTGCTGTCAAGTGCTTTATCATTGCGGGAGATTTCCTGTGCAAACCTGAGGTACAGTCGCTCTGCTCTCTAGAGCAGCACTCATGGCTGCAGAGCCGGGCCTCCGGCCAGCCCCGTCCCTACTGCTCATCGGAAGCGCTCTGCTGGGAGGCCGTGTTGTCCAGGCCCATGTTCTCCTGGCTGACTCTCCTGCACAGCAGCTCCCCGTTCTCTGCCATGGCCCCAGCCAGATGGCAGTCATGACGCTGCCCCTGCTCGGGCCTCACACGGCTCAGAGAAGTGCTGGAGAGAAAGGAGAGGCAGCAAACATGTAAGGGCGGTTCTGACCACAGCCCACTGCTGCAGGGGCTGACCTACCCTGCCCACGGGGTAGGGGACTGAGGGCAGGGGTGGGGGCCCAAGGGGTTGGCCTCCACCGAAAGGAAGGAAACCATGGGTCTGCCATGCCGGGGTGGGTTGGGGGCTCTGAACATGGGGACTTTCCCCCCGGTGATGTGGACGTGCTGGGCACATGGGCCCTCGGGTAAGAGGTCACTGTGTGTCTAGGCATCTTGGGTTCCAGCAGCTTGGTGCCCCAACATTGATGCCGGTACCCAGAGTGCCAGGGACCCTATTGTCCTGCAGGAAAGAGGGAGCGAGAACGTGCCAGAATCCCAGAAGCACACCCACAGATAGTATCTTAAACGGATTGGGCAGGTAGCAGGAAAGTACGATTTTTCTGAGGAAATGGAATCACAGAGGGAAGTTTGTTTACACGTGCCGTGACCTAACTAAACCTAGTTAAAGCTCCGGAAGTCAGCAGCTTCCCTTGCTTGCCCTTGGCCCCTGCCTGTGGGCCTCCCCCGTGGGTGTGGCCCCATCATCCACATCCATGTAACCAACCACGAACTGAAGCCAGGCAGGTGGTGACCCTCGTGCTCTATAGAGCGTGTGAGTCTCTGGCCCAAGAAGGTGTGAGCACACAGAAGGGGCACACGAGACCTCCAGTGTGACACCCGGGTCTGCCTGGGGCCTCCCGTTCTCCCTCCTGACCCCAGAATGGAAGGCAAGTGCTGGGGGTCTCTTTACTTCCTCCCCGCTCCCCGCCAACAAAGCTCCAGGGTGAGCTGACTTCAGCTGGCCTGGACTGTGAGCAAGTGCCCATGTCATTAGGGGAGTCCCTCAATCTCTCTTTTTCTGATGTTTGCATACATGGAAGTGGAAGCCCCCTCAGCAGCTGGGACGTGAGATCGGCATTCGGAATCAGTGGGGGTCTAACTGCAGTGCTGGCATGCCCTCTCCTCTCCCTCAGGCCCGAGTGATGTGAAGAGAGGCTGAAGTAGGACATGCCACGCTGTGGATGTGGGAGCACATGCCCACTCCCCTCGCTGGTTCAGGGCTCGGGATGACTGGTCTGTGGAGCAGGCTTCGGGCCCCCTTCAGTGCCACCCGCCATGACCTCATCACCTACAGGACGTGTGCTGTTGGTCTTGTCTGCCTCTGAGCACGGCCAGAACACCTCCTGTCTAGCACTGCCCGGCACCTGTCACTCTGGGAACCCCGTGGATGGGATGATGGGAGTCTACAGGCAGCTGGATGGGGGGCATCAGGCCAGGAACCTGCACGCCTGCTCTGGATGGTGGGCAGAACCCCTTACCCATGTGGCCTGGCTGGTGGCCCTGGCCAAGGTGCCCATGACGATGTTGATGCTGCTGGACGACTGGGTGTCGCTGGTGTTGTCCCCTTCCGCAGCAGAGAGTCCAGAAATGACCAGGGCACTCAAGAAGCTCCTCTTGCCCAACAGGAAGCTCAGGGTAGAGCTGGTGGATGAGCCCAGGCTGGAACAGATCAGCGCCTTGGCCCACTCTCAGACGCTCAGGTGGCCCATGGTGGTGACGGGTGGGGGCTGTGAGTGCTGGGATGCGGCCGAGGTGTGTAGGGAGAGCCGGCTGCCCGAGAGCCTCTGTGCCAACTCATGGACTGACGTGTATTTCTGCAGGAAGGCCTGGTGGCTTTCTACAATCGGGCCGGATGAGCTCAGCGTGTCTGGCGTTTGGCTTAAGGCTGCATGGGCCTGGACAGACTGACTCCTGCCTTTCCACCTGCCTTTAAAAGAAATAAGAACAGGTTGCCAGAGCATAGGGGCTTAACCTGCGTCAAGGTCCATGCGGCAGGGTGACAGCTTGGACCCCAGGCACCCAAGGTGGTCCACTATTGACAGGGCCAGGATGGCCCCATGGGGACCCCTGAGTATGGAAGAACTTGATCCCAGGGCACCTGGAAGTCCAAGGGCGCGTGAGAAGCACTGCCACAGGGAGCCCAGACCTTGGACCCCATATGCATGTGATCGGCAGTATAAAGAGAAAACATGCAGGCTCTTATCATTTTTAGTCGCCTTAAAAAATGTAAAAGGGCCTGGGCTGAGCCACATGCCGGTTGAACCTTTGTTTTCTGCCAAAGTTTTTCTTAAAATCAAGGTCTTAAAGTAAGAAGCCCTCACACAGGCCCCTCACAGACGTGACTGGCCAAGCCCAGGCCTGTGCCGACACACGCCCCAGCCCCCTCTTGCCAGCCACCGCTCCCTGCAGGGCCCCTCCTGTCCCCAGCCTGTGTCCAGGCTTGTCGAAACAGAAGGGTTTGGGCTGCCCCAAGGACCAGTCCTGTCCATGTCTCGGGGAGAAGGAGCCTGCCCATGCAGCCTTACGGAGAAGCGGGGGAGGAAAACGTGTGCTCCTGACTTAAGCCTCAGGAATCACTGGGCACTAATGTCCAGCTGTCACTTTGAAGGGAGCGGTCAGTGAGGTCACAGTTCTACCAGCTGCCTTATCCACGTGTCCCAAAGCTTCTACAGTTAGGCAGACAATCGATAAGAAAAGAAGTGAACAGGTGGGCCTCCCTGAGGTCCGTCCCATGCATTTTCTCACGTTAAGCCTCACCCGATAGGACTGATTGTGCACCTGGTGATTCCAATATACTTATGTGTGTCTAGAGGAGGTCCTGAAAAGTGACCTCCAAGCGGCTTCTTAGCGGGAAGTGCCCTCTGCCTCACATGGACATTAGTGCTGTGTGGACACTGGGATGGTGGGGTGCCCATTCCCCACAGGGGTCCTACCCAGTCTCTCCTGCCTCTTGCCCACTGGTCAGGACTATGGTGTGTGTGGGGGGATGCCCCCCATGGTGCATCTCGCAGCCCCGCAGGATGAGTGTGGGCAGCCTGGGGCACGTGGGCTCTCCCAGGGAGCGGGGGCGCATCTGGCCAATCCCTGCTGCAGAGCTGAGTGAGTTACTCTTATGGAGGGAAAGCGGGAGAAAAGGGACCCTGCCGGTCAGAACTAGCAGAGCCTGTGGTCTGTTAGTCTGTTCATTCTGACAAGGCTGAGCATCTGTGCATGATTTACCCAGTCCTGCTGACTGCTGTCCAGAAACACTCCACATCTACCCGCAAGTCCGTGGTTTCAATGCTGGATCACAGACCGCCCGTACATGATCGGGGAGCTTCCCAGCTAATTCCAGGAACAAGGGGACAAAGACTCATCTACGTGTCCGAGGGGAATGGTCTATGCTCGAGGCAAGACAGGGGTACCTCCCCCCCATTTCCTTGCTTCAGACTTTTTTGTTCTCTCTGTTGCTGCTGTGGTTCTTGATGTTTTCTGAATTAATTTTGCAAGTGGAACAAGTAAGCAAACCATGCAGGGGCACGTGTGCTGCCCAGGATCGTCATCTGATCATCGAACTTCCTTTGCCAATTATATCAGTATCAGATCATGAGTGTTTCCCCAGAAAATCTCCTCAGAACCTGGGTTTTGAAATAACCAGACAAATTCTCTCTCGTGGTTCACTAGCCAGCGCCATTCTCTCATCTCGGCTGGTTTACTGGAAGGTGGTGGTTCACATCCTCGCCAGCTGAAGGCTAGTGTCTTCCTCGCCAGTCTGGGATTCAGACTAGCTGGGAATTCCTGACTGCCCTCCACAAGGAGGTCACTAGCCTCCCCCACGGGGACCAGCCCCCTCCCAGCTGGGACGTCTACTTCGTAGCGAGGCAAGAAAGATGGCAGGCTGTTGGGCCAAAGTGAGGACGTATGGGGAGTGCTGGGGAGTGCAGACGCACAGGGCGGTGGGCTGGGGACAGGGCTCCTGCCCGAGTGGGACCCCAGGCCTCTGGGAGTCTGGCAAGAGCCCAGGATGGGGACGCTTGGCTGGGAACTGACGGAAGGAGCAGTTGGGTCCCCAGGTACGGAGTTGAGCTTGGACACCATGAAACAAGATCCTTTCTTCGAATTTGGTTCATAGTCACGCTCCAGACTGTTGCATCACTGCTACTCGGCTTCTCGGTCATGCCCTTTCAGAGAGTATGGTCCCCACCGAGACCCCGGGGCCTCCCTCCCACATGGCGCTTAGCACGTGGTGGTCACTGTCTGCTTTGTGGCAGTGTGTGGTACAGGCCACCACCCTCCCAGCCCCCTTGCAGTGACAATGACTGCATCATCCTTACAGGCTTGGTACATGGATTGGCAGTAAGGGACAGCAGGGACCAACTGCAAAACTGACTTATCCTTGGCTGTTAGAACTACTTGGGAAGCTTAGAAAATGCTGTGCCCGAGAGGCTGAGACCCCGGATGTGCACCTGCAGGCTGCCCCAGACCCTCACTGCACGGGAAGGCGTCCTCTGGGAGGGAAGCTGGGACAGGGATTTCCCTGTTGTTCCAGGGGCCAGAAAGATCCGGGCGCAGGAGGCACCAACCCTTGACTGGCAAACAGCCTAATGGCTGTCCTCGTGCTGGCTGGGCAGGCTCCTGACTCCTTTCTGGGAGCTGCACTCTCCAATCCTGTGGGTGCAGGAGAGTAAGGAAGCCAGAGCAGCCACAGCTCCACAGGAGGACCCTTGGGGACTGGGTATTGGGGAAATGCTGGCCTGCTGGGAACGGGAGCTGGGTGGCTTTCCACCACTGGCTATGCCTCATGGAATGTTCGCAGCAGCAGGTCGGAGTCCCCCAGGACAGGGCCAGCCAGCCACGTGGGGCTGCCCCTCCCCAAGGGTGACTCCTTCTTGGGGCCGCCTGTCCCTGCGACCCTGGAGCTACTGCACACATGGCCTCAGAGTGGAAAACATTGTGCCCTGAGCCAGAAACCTTCCCTGGGTGCCCATGCCATTAGCCAAGGAGAAGGTGGGTAGAAGGGGTCCCGGCAAGTTCTCGGAGGGCCAGCTGGGTGTGGCTTCCCCCAACACCGTAGGCCCTTCCTGGTCCTTGCTGTTTACCAGGTGCTAAGGGTACATAGCATGGGAGCCTCAGGAAGCTCTCACCATCCTGTGCATTGGTGCTCCAGGTCCTGGGGCTCCGACATGCTGCTTACAAGATAGCACGTGTTTCTAACTGCTGAGGGATGGGGAGAGAAGAGTCGAGGGTCCCATCCTTGTACTGCCCACAGGGAGAGAGCAGGTGCAAAGGACCTCACTGGAAGGTGGCAGATATCCCTGTATGGCTTCAACCATGGTGGTAGGAAAAAGAAATTGACATTGAACTTTTCTAGGGGGCAGGAGGCACAGAAAGGTGTCTGCATCTTTAGTGGGAGAAACATGTTGTCCCCTCTTGTGTACCCATTTTGGGCCTTCCTGGATTTCTTTTGGGGGATCTGCTATGCCAGTATGTCTCCAGATTTCCCTGTATCAGCCAGAGATCATCTGGGGAGGGGGTTAAGGGGTGATCCCTGCCATTTCTTGTCTGTGACCCAGGACCCCCAGCTTCCCTCAGTTCCCTGGGCCCCCTTGGGGGTGCTACTCCAGATGGTTGGAAAGGGTGGCCCCTTGCATAACTTGGACCTTTCTGCAGACTAGCTGGGGAACCTGGATGCCTCCAGAACCATAGCCTGGATGTCCTGGGGGTGGCAGCAGTCTGCGGGAGACCAGGGATCTGGTCCTCAGCTGCCCTGTGGAGTCTGCCTTCCTAGGACTGTGCCAGCCCTGTGCGGCCAGGGACATGCATCACCAGGAGTGTGTTCACAACTAGATTTCCTGGAGAACTTCCGAAAAATGTGAAGCTGGGCCCTGGTGGGATTCTGGTGGGGCCTTGGGGCACCAAGGACGAGCCAACAGGATCAGCAGCTCCCGGTGCTGCTGCTCAGGGCTGTGAAGAGCAGATGCTGCCTACAGATGAGGTCCTGCTTGGGAAGAGGACTCAGGGTCTAGCCCTAAGGGAAGCCTCAGTGAGTGGCAGAACTCAGCTGTCAGAGTTTAGGGTGGGGGGAGGGAACCACCCTGCTGAGCGCGGGGCCACCGCAGACCTGAGCGGCCAACTAGCCACCATTTTAGAGGGCCCCCCTCAGGTCCTCCTCCCGCACGCCTCCCCCCACAGGACCAGAGAGCCATAGAAAAAACAGACAAGCTGACCACTCCCACTGAGAGCCCTTGCCAGCCTGGGGACAGAACAAGCTCGGGCCTGGCAGGGACCCAGCCTGCGGCACAGATGGAGCTGGGCCAGGTGCAGGATGGTGGCTCCATTGGCTGGATCCTGGGCTTGGGGACAAGGTAGTGCTCAGTGAGGGGACTCAACGTCCCTGGGCTAGAGTGACGGGACCATGCACGGTGGTTAGGATGGCAGGTCCTAGGCTCATTTTCACCTGGGTATGTCTGAATGGCTCTGCTGGGTGACTGTGCAGTGACTTCTCTGTGCCCGTCTCCTCAGCAGCAAGATGAGGACAGGGAGGGCCTCTCTCTTTGGGTCACGGGGAGGACCAGTGACCCTGCACTTGGAAAGCACGTAGGACAGCACAGTACAGTTGTGAGGGTTGGGGCTGGGGGGCTGTTAATACTATGCTTTGTCACTGCTGCAGGGGTGGGCCTGTGGGCAGGAGTATAGCAGGAGGGGACAATAGTAAGCCAGGTGACTTCAAAGCCACTGGTGCTTGGCCGTGGGCTCTGTCAAGCCAGTGAACAGGATGACAGCAGGTCTCCGAGCCTGAAGCGGACTTGGGCTACAGGTAGGGACTGATGGTCACACGGGCTGGGAGCCCAAGGCCCGTGGGTGATGTCCCCAGCCTGTCTTGGTACCTTGTAGAGCAGAGAAAGCGAGGAGTGGCCTTGGTAGGAGCAGTTCTAAGAACCAGTGATGACAAACTAACAGCTGGCTGGGACTCTGGAGGATCCTACTCCCAACATCTGCCACAAAAATCCTGTGTTCCCAGCTGCAGGCCTCTGGCTGCGAATGGGAAGCAGAGTCACTCTCCAGGGTGTCCGGGTCCTGGGCAGAGGGAGGGACACTAACGTCTGCCTGGCCAAGCAGCATTTCTACTCGTGGCGTCTCACGGAGTCTCAGGCTCGGCCAGCGCTGCCGCCTCCATCTCTTCGAGAGCTCGGGTGCCTCCGACCAATCCCACCCTCCACCCCAGACTCTAGACTTTCACTGGGGCAGACAAGTCACCCAGACAGATGTGCCGAGCACACAGGCCCGTCTCCATTTTGAAGCCACCTTGCATTTTTCCATCTGGAAAATCGCTTCAGTGATTCTGAAACCTAACATCGCTCATGCCGTAAAACACGTGCTAACAAAGCAGGAAGATCGTTCCCTCGTGGGGGCCTCGGGCTGGTAGGGGCTCTGCTCCGCGCTCAGGGCAGGTGGATCCAGGCAGGAAGAGCTGACAGCAGGCACTCTGCCTCACCGCCCGTCTCCGTCTCCCTCTCTCCTTGCCTCCTCCTTTCCTTCCTCTCTAGCTCCTGGCATTCCATCTCGGTCTCATCTCGCTGTTCGTCCATTAGTCACCTGTGTCTCCATCTCCCTATGTATCTGCATTATTCTACCATCTGTCTGTCTGTCTTTATCTTTCTATCTATCTGCCCTTCTGTCTATCATCTATCTACTGTTTTGCCCGTGTTTTATGTAAATCCGGTTGCAGTGAAATCCTCACCCTTGTTGGGGCATTTCCAGGAGGCGGGGACTGTTCCCTGCTAACTCGCTGGGTACAGAGTTGGCCTGTGGGACAGCCACACAGAGTCACTTAACGAAGGCTTCTGGATGGTGAGGAAGCACACAGGCCAAAAGACCAAATCCCTCCCAGGTTGTGAAGGAAGAAGCCCAGTGCCAAGATGCTGGCAGGAATCAGGACAGAGCACCTGCTTCTCCCATGTCCATCCACCTTGTATGTCCTCTGCGAGCCCTCAGTGCCCCATTTCCAAACCCCATCCCCCTCCCAGTGGCATGGATTCTAGAACTTCATCCATCTGGTTGAGCCTAACTAGGTGGGCATGAGTTGAAAGCAGTTTTAGACTTTAAACTCATCCCAGACGTGGACCAGTGTGCCGCCTCTATCCCGTGTGCTGGTGCCCCTCCCTGCTGTTGTTATGCTCTGAATGTTAGGTGTACAGGGGGAGGTGGGAGCCAGAGAGGAGCCGGAATGGGGGAGTAGGAGTCCTGTCTGCATCCCACAGGTTTAGAGAGGGACGAGGCACTCTGGGGGATGCTCACAGCAGGCTGGATCGGTAGTTACGGATCCTCCAGACACAAGACACACGATACAGTGGCCACCGGACGAGAGAGATGTAGGAGGGGAGGGTGTTGCCAGTGGACAGATGGACAGATGGACAAATGGCTGTCTAGGGTAACAGACAAGAGAAGGATAAAGGATAAAACCACAGTCTAGGGCACCTGGGTGGCTCAGCGGGTGAAAGCCTCTGCCTTCAGCTCAGCTCATGATCTCAGGGTTCTGGGATCGAGCCCCGCATCAGGCTCTCTGCTCAGTGGGGATCCTGCTCCCCCCTCTCTCTGCCTGCCTCTCTGCCTAAGTGTGATCTCTGTCTCTCTGTCAAATAAATAAATAAAATCTTTAAAAATAAATGAATAAAAAACACAGTCTAAGAGTTTTTTTTGTTGTTGTTGTTTTGTTTTTTGTTTTTTTTTTTTTTTTTTTTTTTTTTTTGCAAGTAGAGTCAGTAACTTTGGGGCATCCTTTGGCCTAATACTGATTTTTTTTTCTTTTTTGTAAGAAGGAGGTGTTACGCATTAGGAGGACAGCATCACTAGGACCCAAGGAGGTTCGATCAGTACCTATGAGGCCCTGCTGCACCCACCTGTCTTCTGTGTCCCTTCGTGGGGCGACCAGTGGCGGGTCCCACCATTTCTGGTCTGTTCCATGCTGCTATCCTGGCTTTTGCCACCGGGAGCATGGCTGCCGCCTGCAGAGGGGGCAGCCCTCCTGTCTGCGTCTTCAATGTTACCGGTACCTGGCTGGCCGGAATCACAGCCCTTCCGCACCCTGTGAGGGGAGAGGGGCCTCAAGCACTCTCTGTGGACAGTTCTGCCCCATCCTGTGCCCCACTGCACCCATGTCAAGGTCAGGGTGGGAGACCATGCTCCATCGATGAGCAGTGCACCGGGGAGGTGGGCAGAGGGCGCTCCTGCTCCCAGACTCAAGTGTCCTGGGATGAGTGAGCTATAGCCCTGACCTTCCAGAAGCACCCCAGGCTCTGAGGCCTGAGCTAAGCCGCTCGGCCACCCTCCGGCCACTCCTCCTTCCGTTCTGGCTCACCAGAGACCTTATGAGCAGGCAGAGGGCTCATGGGACGAGAGCCTCATTTTGTGGGGGCAGGGCTCAGGCCCGGTCTCCCTGACAGCTGTGCTCTGTGACCCCCAGCGACCCACAGCCTCGGCTGCTCTGCAGGAACACGAGAGGACCCCAGGCCTGGCAAGCGTGAGGAACAGTCGTATCTGTGTGAGTTTCCCGGGTGTGAGTTTCCCACCATTGGAAACCACTCGCAGAAACAAATGATCTGCTGGGCCGCTGGGGGAGAGTAGTTTTCATTGAACGTGGAAATGCTGGTCAACAGTGAAACTCTAACCAGACATCGGGGAGCTCTCCATACCACACTGCCCTCCACCCCCCAGGGCCCCCCTCCCCAGCATCTGGATGAAGGTCTGGGGGGAAAGACCTACCTTAGCCACTTGGTCAGGAACCACGTCCTGATGCTGTCCAGAGGGACCGGGCCACTCCAGACACTCTGCAGCTGCCTGTGGGTCCCGAGGTAGGACGTGGTCAGTGGGGACACATACATGGGGTACCCCAGAGGCTGGTCGCAGGAGGAATTGATAAAGTTTCGGAGGACCTCTTATTGTTCTGGATGCTTCCACGCTCTGGTTTGTGGTTCCGAAGGAATATGAGCTCTTGCTGCTGTCCGGCCCAGAGGCCGTGGACACATTCTTTGTTAACCTGCGGGTTGGGGAAGGAACAGGGAGGAGAGTGGATGACAGCGCGTGTTTTCAGTCCGCTGGTTTTACGCTCCAGACCGTGAGGAGGGCTGCGGGCCAGAACATTGGGGACCACACCGCTCGGGCCTGAAGCTATTTGCACGGTCAGGCCGGAGGAGCAGTCCTAGAAGATGCGGGTCTCCCCACTTTTGTGGGGAAATGGGGTGAAGAGAAAGCTGTTGTTTTGGTCCAGTAGTTGCAAGTGATATGAAGAGAAGAAATACTGAATAGAAAGCCTTCAGGTCCAGGACTAGGCTACTAGAGATCTGAAAGTTTGGAGAACTAGAAGGTGTTTACAAATAAGCCAGATCCTGACCCTCACCTACATGGGCATCTGCCAGGACTTCTGCCCAAACCCCATGAATGACCCTGGCCTCCCAGCCCACCGCTGCTCCTCTAAGACCATGTTCCTGCACGAGAGGCCGGTGCAGGGACGCGAGCACCAATGCCAATCGGCAGGTGGGGCCACTGTACCTTCTTGACCTTGAAGCTCAGGAAGCCCCTGTGCAGCATGATGACCTTGTACTCATCCGTGCCCTCGTCCACCACGTGCTGCAGGGTGAGCAGCTCCTCCTTGTTGGACAGCATGGTGCCTCTCCAGGCCGGGCCACCCTCCTGGCAGATCACGACTTTCTTCTCAAAGGATTGGATGGCCTCATAGAGGGCCCCTGGGTCTTCATACTCGTCAGGGCAGGTGAACTGGTCCTGGGGGAAAGAAGTCTGACTGTGGGCTCAGTGTGGACCAGAGAGCTGACTGCAGTGACGGCAGGGGGCGGCGGGGGTTGCAGTGGAGGTGAGTGTCCAGACAGCGACCAGCTGATGACCCCAAGTGCCAAGTCCACATCTGTGTGGACTGTCTTCCCACTCTCCTCCTGCATCCCGAGCGGCAGGAGAACGTGCCCAGGGAAACAGCTTTGTGGCTTGGGCTCAGGCACCCGAGAGGTCATTTTCTCTGGCCATTTCCTTTTCTGTCCTAGCAGAGTATCACCACCTCCTAGCCACTCTCGAGGACCAGTGGCCACTGGCTGATGTCAAGGATACCTGGGTGGCCTCAGTGTTTAGATTCCAAGTGACACACCCACTCACATAGGTCATGCCGTGAAAAGGGACCTACCTGAAAGGTCTTGTTTGCCCCTTGAGAAAGGATTTTTCAAAACTTCTTTTTAAAAAATAGATTTATTATTATCTTTTTAATTTTTTTTTTTTTTTTTAACCTGGTGAAGCTTCAGGGACATCCAGATGGCCCAAGCGACGACCTTATGCAGAAGGTCCATGTCGGCAAAGACCCACTCGTCTCGTGCTGTGATCCTGAAGTCACCTTTGAAGAGGGCATGAAGGCCATACAGGAAGTAATCCAGGCTGCAAAGTAGAGTCCTACTTACCATTCGCTCACCCTGAACCGCGTTCGGAAGCCTGCCTTTGGGAGCCAGATCTGAGGCTCCCATTTGCGCTGTCAGGAATGACCTTCATGCCTCTCAAAGGTGGACCGAGGCAGAGCCCACGCATGCCTGGCCACAGCCCGCGTCCACACTCTCCCGACACCCAGCGTCATGGCCAGCCTCAGTACCATGGGAGGCCCCAAGCCCTTTGTGCTGAGCTCCAAGAGTGACGGTGCAGGTCCTGGTCACCGCGTCTCCGCATGCAGGGGGCCTGTTCCAGGACCCCCAGTGGAGCCCTCCTTGGTGGGGGGGCAGGGGGAGCTGACAGGGCCCCCTGAGGACAGCCCAGAGCTTGTGGTGTTCTCAGCATCCATGGCAGGCTGCGTTACTCTGTAATGCAAACTGGATTCTACCATGGCGTGGAAAGGAAACAAAACCCAGTGGGATCTCAGATGGGTCATCCGGACCCTCCGAGCACGTCCACTTCCCAGCCGCAGCCTTCGGTGAACGGGTGTGTAAGAGGCATCATGGGGCGGGGGGTGGGGGTGTTTAAAATGAAAGACTGGGGGTGCCTGGGTGGCTCAGTGGGTTAAATCCTCTGCCTTCAGCTCAGGTCATGATCTCAGGGTCCTGGGATCAAGCCCCGCATTGCGCTCCCTGCTCAGCGGGGAGCTTGCTTCCTCCTCTCTCTCTCTGCCTGCCTCTCTGCATACTTGTGATCTCTGTCTGTCCAATAAATAAGAAAAATCTTTAAAAAATAAAATAAAATAACATAAAATAAAATAAAATAAAATAAAATGAATGATGAAGGGTTTTCTGGGTTTTCACATTCCGAGGTCTTTCCTGCCCTGCCTCCATTCCCTGCACATAATTGAGCACCGCCTGGATCGCAAACACGAGCATCCTCCCAAGGGAAATTGTCCATGTTCTGGACACTTTACAGTTGGGATGACGGTCAGGCACCCAGGTTTGGGAAGGCAATGGATCCTGTATAATGGGAACAGGAAGAGGGTTCTTCTTTATTTCTGCTGCTAGACTCCGTCCAACAGCCCTGGCCTCTCGGATCCCTGAGTGGCAGTTAGGAGGCGAGTACAAGCAGCAGCAGCCCTGATAGGGCTGAACCTGGACAGAATGAGCTGGAAAACGTGTGAGAAGCAGAGTGTCACAGGACGGCTACTCACAAGGACTTAACGAGCTGGCTCGCTGCACAGGACTTCTGATTCGGCGCAGCCCGTTAGACTGCACATCAGGGAAATCGCTCCACTGATTGCTATTTTAGCATTCCGTGGCAAAACGTACCACTATCATTAATTTCCTTCTGGAACTCTCTGGAGAGGAACGCCAAGGCTTTGAGTCAGAGCAGACTGTGGGAAACAGAAGCAGCTGAGGTCTAGGCAGGTGGGGCTCGGGGTGCTGTGGTCTGGCGGAGCCCGGAACTTTCCAGAAGGAGTTCCAGGAGGCAGCCTTTCCAAAGGGCTCTCCCCTCACAGAACAAAGACTTCCTGGGCTGTGAGCTTTAGTGACCACCTGGGAGGCACCTAGGAGAGAGTTACGGGACAGCAGGGCCGGGCTGCAGAGGGCGAATGCCAGTGGCGATGCTGTCAGCTGAAAACGTCCGAAAATGCCACTGTCGTCGGATGGAGGCTGAGCACTGTGAAGGGACAGCTAAGTTGCAGAACATGGGTGAGCTGTTCTGTAAAGGTTCAGAATGCCATCTTTATTGCATACACAGGAAGACAAAACACTGATCCAGACATAGGACGGGTTTGGTGGCAAAGGAACATTAAGGGACTTGGCAGATACCCAGAGGGGCCTCTGCAGACCAGAGGGCAAACAAGGAGTTCCGGGTGCCAGGCTCTCGTGCTCAGCGCAGGTGTCCAAAGGCTGCTTACTCATCAGGAGGGAAAACTCTCCTTCCTCAGGAAGTCCCCCAGCAACAGACACTTTACTTGTCATTTTGGGGGGAGAAAGTGACGCCGTCGCACTTAATGCTCTTCTTTTGAAATAATTCTCGGTGTAGGAAACAAAGCCTGAATCAGAATTCCACTGGACTGGCAGTATCATCCCTACCGCCTTAAAGGTAACGGCGTCCTGAAAGAAAGCTGTTTCCTCATCTTTAAGAGAATGAAGCTGAGGAAGGCAGAGGCGAGTGATGGGCTGGAAGAGACGCTGAGCGGCAGAGAGCTGGGCTCTGGGACACCTGCGGCAGGTTTCTGATTTGGAGCTTCATATTGCTCTGTCTTTTTAAGATTCCACTGAGAGAGGATGAGCTCCCACCCCCAGGCCAACAGCTGGAATGGGGAAAGACGACCATATCTGAGTCAATCAAGGTTGGCCTTCATGGGGATGAAACAGCCACCCCCTCGCCCCCACAGCCCTCCCTGACCTGACCTGGGATATTAGTGAAACAGGCTGTCATCCAGGCAGTCCCCCAGTGCAGAGGCAACTGCATCCATATGTGCGGGATGAGGTAGGGACCAAGGCAGACTGGGTTCCAGAAGGAACCTGACAGTAGGTATAATTGTGTGTTCAAGATGCATAACGAGGTGCCTGGGTGGCTCAGTGGGTTAAGCCTCTGCCTTCAGCTCAGGTCATGATCTCAGGGTCCTGGGATCGAGCCCCACATCAGGCTCTCTGCTCAGTGGGGAGCCTGCTTCCTCCTCCTCTCTCTGCCTACCTCTCTGCCTACTTATGATCTCTGTCTGTCAAATAAATAAATAAAATCTTTAAAAAAAAAAAGATGCATATCCACATGTGAGCACCAGATACCATGGTGCTGAGACAAGCCTGGGCTTCCAGGCACTAAACGCGGGCTCAGATGTCAACAAAAACAGCACTAGAAAAATATTACTTCTTAATATCACGATGAGCGGCTGGTGCTTGAGTGCACTTTTTAAGGGAAAAGCAACAGCACGCCGCCAGACCCGAGGACACACCCAGCATCCTGGCCCTTCAGCTGACTCCATTAGAGGTAGCGTGTCTGCACTGCTTCCCGCTTGGCCCTGGGCCCTGTCCTGCCAGCCTCCACCCACACTCCCCAGGCCAAGGACCAGAGCCACGATCTTGCCTTTTCCACAGCACGTGCATTTGTGCGTGCGCGTGTTACAACAGACGTGCCAGCCACCACCTCAGCATGACTCTGCAGCCCCACAGACACCAGCAGCCACAGAGCTGGGTCTCCACGGATTCTCTGATTGCCCGAACTCCCCCATGCTCGTCTTTCTAGTTCCTGACCCAGCTTCCTCTGAACGAAGACATAACTGCTGGTGATACATATAGATGAGAGAATGGGCTCGCTGGTTCTTAAGCACCCTTGCTCCCAGCCCCTCTAGAAAATGCTGTTTTCTGGCTTGAGGCTCTGGATGTCCCTTGCAGAACCAGCCCCTGCCAGTTTGCTAGCTTGTCCCTGGCCCGAAGTTTATGCTTTAACTAGTACTACTCATTTCAGCGCCTCCACCATCACCGTTCCTAGCAAGGACAGAATGAGGACAGCCAGTTGAAACAAAGGCTGTTTGTTTTCACCCTCTTGTAACTCCGCTTTCTTTATTTACATAAGGGTCCTCCTGGCTCCCTTCTGGCCCGAGGCTGCTTATGCCATCCCCCTAAGCCCCACTTTTGCTTGACATCACTGATAGGTTCAGCCTGCCCCTCACCTGAACCCTCTTCTCACTGGTTCTCAACTGCTGGCAATTTGGGCCCCCGGGAGACGTTTAGAGACCTTTTTGTATCTCACAATGAGGGCGGGGGGTGGCAGGAAGAAAGGAAATGGTGTGTTCTGGCACCTGGTGGGGTGAAGTCAGGCAGGTTAGAACATGGGCTGGCCCCCACAGCAGAGAGCCACGAAGCCTAAAGTTTTATCAGACCTCTGCTGAGAAGCTTGCTCTTTTTGAGAAAAAGCTCCACGGGAGGTTACAGATTTCCAGTTTTGGACAATGAAATCTTGGATCCAGCCTTAATGAATTTTAGGGTTGAGGGGGAAACAGCTTTATGGCGGGTAGTTTCTTTAGGAATCGCAGTGGGCTCCCCAGAACAATGACTGATTCGTTCCTTTTTTGCTCCTTTCCAAACAGGCCATAGACTGTGTGTTTACAGCTCAGCCCTGAGAAGAGCCTTCTGCCACTGAGCATCGCGTTAAAGGAGAGCTGGTAGACCATATGTGAACAATTAAGTGTGACTTGTGGGCTGGGCTTCCCCATGCTTACTGATTAGTAACAAAGCTGCAGAGGGAGCTCTGCCTATCCTCCTCAGTCGGGACTCCAGGCTCCGAGAGCACGTCTACCTCGGGACCCCAGCATGCCTTCGTGGGCTTTGCTCCCTCTGTGCAATTCAACAACTGCCCTGGTTTCGTGGCTAATTCCATCACTCCGGCCACACTCTCCTGCTAAAGAGTCCCTCCCCCAACACACACACTAATGAACAAGAATAGACCAGGTGACGAGCATCACCTCTAAGCAAGTGGGCAAGAGGCGGATAATTTTCCATCTTCCTGGTGGCTTGTGGATTACTAAGCACTTTCCATCCCATTAGCTCAACTCATTTGCATGGGTGCTTGCACTAGATGTATTATTGTAGCCTTTCCTTTAAGAGGAAACAGGCCAGGGGCACCTGGGTAGCTCAGTGGGTTAAAGCCTCTACCTTCGGCTCAGGTCATGATTCCAGGGTCCTGGGATCGAGCCCCACATCGGGATCTCTGCTCAGCAGGGAGCCTGCTTCCTCCTCTGTCTCTGCCTGTCTCTCTGCCTACTTATGATCACTGTCAAATAAATAAAATCTTAAAAAAAAAAAAAAAAAAAAGGAAACCGGCCAGAAAGGGATAAGAAAGAGGGTAAGCGAGGTGGGAACAAATACTCGTATCTCATCCCTCTGAAGACACATTGGAGCAAAGCCATGGCTGCCTTCTGGCTCCCCACCCATCCAGGAAACCTTGCTCTGAGAGCATGCAGCTGGAGCCGTCTTCTTACCGACCAGCCCAGAGGCTGTGTTAGAAAGAACCGGCTCTTGAAGTCAACCCCATCTCATCCTCCTGAGGTCAGCTGCCAGTCATTTTTGAAAGTTCAGTTTGGTGTATATACTCAGCACACACCCTGAATTGATATTGTATTAAGAATGCTTTCATGCACGCTTTACCTAGGAAGCTAGTCTATTGGCTCTAGGATCAAACCAGCCTGCGGTCTGGATCCCAGCGACCTGCCACCTGAAGGGCATGCTGACAACAATCAACGGAGTCCCTTGGGTAGGATCAAGGTACTTCACTCAGTTTCAGAGTTCAGGAACCACACGGCGAGGCAGCATATGGCCCAGAAGAACTGGAGGGATGGGAGCCAGAAACCTAAACCCAAGATTCAATTTTGGCTCTGATACTTGTTGATATTGGCAAGTCCCTCAACCTCACTATCATCTCTTTCTTTCTGTGTTCATCCTTAAAATGGAACTTGTCCAGGGAGATGTGAAGCCTGGGTGAGCGGCCAGCGAAGATCTCCTTATGCCAGGGACTGAGTGGACGCACACGTGTGGTTTGAGGACAAAGGACACATGTCAGTGCTGGGGAGGGAGCCAATCCACCCTGGTGTCCAGCATTCATCTGCTCCCTGGGACCCATGCCTGAATCCTGAAAAATGCAGAAGTCAAGTTCAAGAGAATGGGAGACTTGAGAGCGCAGGCAGAAGCAGCTCCCACTGGAGAGGGCCCAGCCAGCAGGACAGGGCAAGGTGCAGGCCAGAGGGTGAGGCATCCCTGAACACAGAGGGCCGCATGCCCGGGAGGCACGTCCACAGGCACCTTCAGCAGCTCTCAGCGGTACACACCATGGACAAGCCGTCCACGAAGGAAGCCTGGGTGTGTGGAAGGTGGGAACACAGGCCACAGGGATGAGGGCGCTCTGAGAATTTCCTACAGGACAGATGGGGTTCAGAGGGCACAGAGGTCAGGAGCAGGACTCTGGAGGCTGGGCGGGACCCCACTGTGGTGAAACACTGAGCCGGCCACTCGTCCTCATCCTGGGACTTCCAGCCAGTAACTACCTACCTCATCCTCTCTCAAGCCTCGACAGTGTATAAACTCACGTCGAGCATGGAGCACTGCCCCTGTATGTGTGCAGGGAGCACATCGTAAATGTTCCCTGCTACCTTTCGTCTCATTTCAGCGTAAGCTCCAGGTGTAAACAAAGGGATGTTTATGCTGCAGAATCCTGCCTCATGACTGGAGAGCAAGGGGGTGGCCTTCAGGGATGTTGTTTCAACTGAATCCCGAACAAATGATGAAACCGTAATTCCCAAGTAAGAAATCATTAAAAGGCAAGATTTGATGAAAAGCTTTTTAAAAATGCGTTTGACCTCATGATGTTTTTACACCAACGCTCTGTGCTCCTGAGCCTCCATATCGATGGGTCACTACCATTAGCCAGTGAAAGTGCTTCTTGAGGCCGCCCAGGGACCCCAGGGATCAGGTACATGGCAGCTGTTCAACGTCAAAAGTAGATTTTCTGACCCAGTTCCTGGAGATCCTCTGCTGGTGGTTTGTGAGGGGGCCTGGGGTCTATATTCTGACCAAGCTGCCCAGGGAATCCTGAGATAAGGGACCAGAGAATCTGGGTGTCTCCTAAAGATGTCCAGCCATGTCAGAGAAGAAAGGGAGTCAGGACCACAGAGTTTAACCCCTACACCAGGCCAAGGAAGAAGACCGTCCCACGTAGTATCACAACCCAAGATCCCAGAAATGCTTGCTCCTTTTTCTAACTTATAAACTTGCAGATTTTCTATACAATCCAACCCTCTGAGCTGAGCTGGATGGTCCTGATTTTAGTCAGGATCTTGCATTGTATTTATTTTGTCTCTTTCTTTTCTAGATTCTGGCTTCTGAGTTTCCAACCACAGTCGAGCAAGGGGACCTCAATCTTGTTCTGCAAGGTGATCCTGTAGGACGTCTGGAATTCCTGGAATTCTGAAGAACACTGTTTTCCTCTGTCCACTGGGGGTGAGAAGGGTGGGCATATGGCATATGTGACCTCAGACCACAAAGCGACCTGCCATAGGCCACGTGTCAGGGCTCCCTGTCTCCTGCATGGGGCTTGGCACAGCACATCTATGGCTGGCTTGTTTGTCTACCATTTTTCAAGACTGTTGACCTTGGGGTTCTCAATCCTCTTGGAACCCTAGTCTACTCCAAGAGCCAGTAAGATTTCTCCTTCGAGCAAACATGTTGCTACTATAAAATGCTGCCATCTTCTCACCTTTATCTCTATAAATGGCACATTGGCCAGGATCTGCTCTCCAACTTTCGTGTAATAGAAGGTAACAATCAAGCTATCTTTTAGCTTGGGGTCAGTGAAACTATTTTGACTTCCTGCTAAAGCATCTCTTTATGGATGTGTGCCTTTCTTCAGTCGCAGACACAGTTCTCCAGACCAAATGGGCCTTAAATTCCAAATCCAAAAAAATTATCAGTATTTGCTTGAGACATCCATATTAATCCATTCTGTCTCCAAAACATATCGATATTTTTTGTTAAGACATTGTAATATGTTTGTGCTCCTGGCTCGCTTGCATCCAGCATATCGTTTTAATTGATTCTCAATTTACTCTTTCTAGTTTTGCATGTACACGTTTTTATTTCTTGAGGATTTCCATCGTGCTGTGTTCCTGGTCGTAAGGTCAAAAATACTTCGCCAACAAATCCATCAAATAAAGCAGAGTCTATGACTTATGTTAAGCTGCTGTGTAAGACCCCTCTGGGAAGTCAGAGTTTGAAAATCCTCTGTTTACTCTTTAACATTAAATATGTGAGAATGACCTGTGAGACTTCATCAAGTACAGCTAAGGGCATATTCCTGATCTTAAAATGACATAATGGTAGATTGCCCACATGCGCACACACAGAGGTCACGGGCCACACATCCTTCAAACACAGAAGTAACTACACTAAATAAAATATTAGCAAGTTGTGGGGCACCTGGGTGATTCAGTTGGTTAAGAATCTTGACTCTTGATTTCAGCTCACATCATGATCTTGTGGTGGTGAGATCAAACCCCACAATGGGCTCTGTGCTGGGTGTGGGAGCCTGCTTAAGATTCTCTCTCTCCCTCTGCACTCCTCCCCCTCCCCCATTCAAAAAAAATTGGCAAGTTGAATTCATCACTGTATAAAAAGAATAATATAACATGACCAAATAGAGGTTATCTCAGAATTGTAAGGCTACTTCAACAATGAAGAACCCTATTAATGTAAGTCATTACATTAGTAGATTTAAGGAGAAGAATATCATTTGAATTTATGCTCCCACATTTTAAAATAACTTAGCATCCTTTCCTGATAAAAATTTCATTTAGCGAGCTAGGAAGGGGAGGAAACTCCCTGACTTGATAAGATGTCTATTACAAACCTAAAACAAACCTTACTTTTTAATCCTAAAGTGTTACTCTTATTCCCTGTAATACATGGATTAAGGCAAGGATGCTATGGTAGCAGAATAGCAGAATAAGGGGTCCCAAAGGTGTCCATATCCTAATTCCTGGAACCTGTGATCATGTTACCCTAAACAGCAGAAGGAATTTTTCAGATGTGATTAAGAATTCTGAGATGGGGAGATTGTCCAAGACTATCTGGGCAGACCCGATGTACTCATAAGGATCCTTGTGAGGGGAAGAAGGAAGCAGGAGAAGTCGAGTTTGAGTCAGACCGAAATCAGAAGATGTTGTCCTGCTGGCTGGAAAGATGGAATAAGAGGCAGCCTTTAGGACAGGGCATGGGCCCTTCCTCAGAGCCTCTAGAGGGAACGCCGCCCAACAGATATCCTGATGTTAGCCTAGTGAACCCCACTTTGGACTTCCAACCTCCTAAACTCTAAGATAATTAATTTATATTCCTTTAACCCACCAAGTCTGTGGTAATTAGTTCCCGAAGTAATAGGAAACAAACACAGATTCCCATTTCCAACACTGCCCTGGAGGTCATAGCCTAAGTAATAAGAAAAAGAACTGAAGATAAATATCGGGGAGAAAAAAAAAAAAGCCATAACCATCATTAATTGCTGATATGTCTTCCAACCAGAAAATCAAAGAGAATTAATTATAATATCATGTTTATAACAGAATTCATAGGTGTGCCACAAATGAGAGCAAATATAAAAAGAAATCACCTTCCCATATGCCAACAGTAACCAATTAAAAATGTGACAGGAAAGAAAAATTCTATGCCCAATTAAAATAAACCTACAAAATATCTAGAAATAACCCATTCAGAGATGAAAAACCTCAAAAAATGGTAAAAGTTTACTGAAAGACATTAAATAAATGGAATGATCTCAAAGATGCGCCATGTCACTGAATGACATTTGTGTTTTCTCAAGCAGCAAATTCAATACAGTCTCAATCAAAAAGCCAACAGAGCTTTTTATAAAATGTGAGTCTAAATTTCACCTGAGGAGAACATGAGCAAGAAGAGTCCCACCACAAAACAACAAGGAAAAAGCAAAAACAGGGGGTCTAGACTTCTCAGATATCAAAATGACGTTATCACTCTAGGAAACCAAACAGTATGTTATTGCTATAAGACAGACAGATTGATCACTTTAACAGACCTGTAAATCCAGAAGTGTACCCCCTATGAATGGGAATATAGACTATGGCAAAAGTGGTATTTCAAATGAGTGGTGTTTTTAACTCACTGACTGAATCACTAATGAGCTACTTAGCAAATGGTATTGGACTATTAGTTATCCTCTTGGGGGGAAAAATGGATCCCTCTCTCCCATCATGTATGGAAAATACATTCTAGTTGATTTGTTAGGAGCTGGTAGTCTAGTGGGCTCCTTCTCCAACAGATCCTACTGCTTTGCCCAGAATGCAAGATCCAGGCCATTGCCCAGGGCCAGGTTTCCAATGAAAATCCTTGAGGGATGAAATGGCATCTCTTTCTGCTACAAAATGGGTGGTTCCTTGAGCTAAATGCTCTTCTCCTGTCATGGAAAATAGTGCTCTCTGGGTCTTAGGGGCCAGGGGAAGAGAGCCAAACACTCTGAATCTTATGCTGCCCCTGTTTACGAGAAATAAAGTCCTTTGTCTCTGACCCACATGTCTCGCGTCCTCTGCTAGACTCCATGAAAATATAACAATGTAGGTAATTACCTAATAAGTAGATTATAATCAAAACCTAAGACCCGATAGGACTCAAAAACTAAATAGAAAGAAGTAAAAGTGTAGAATTATCAGAGGGAAATAGGGGCTATTATTTTTATGTCCTGGAGCTGAAAGAAAAACACTTCTAAGAAAGACACAAAATTTAGAAATTATAATTTTTTAAAAGGGGTAGTAGATAGAAGACAAGTGTAGCTTGATGGAAAATATTTTTAACATATATTAAGATCATAAGATGAGAATACCTCCTAAAAATCAGTAAGAGCCTAATAGAAACGGGTAATGCACATAAATAGGCAGGCAATTCACAGAAAAAATATGTCACCAATAAATATGTAAAATGATCTTTACCTTTGCTATTAATAATAGAAATGCAAATTCAAATGAGAATGAGATAATCTTTCACCCATGAGACTAGAAAAATTAAAGACCGAATCTCCAGCATTAGTAAGGATATGGCAAAACACTCTTGGTTAGACTATAAATTGGGGCAGCTTTTTTGGAAAGCCATTTAACTGTATCTATAAAAATTACATTAAAACATTTTTTTGAACTATGGACTTTTTTCTTTTTTTGCAAGCAAAACCATTTATTGAATTCTAGCATATAAAATGTAGAGCACAGCTGTTCGGCTAAAGTAGAGCTGGGGGTGCCGTCGTGCTCCATCCCCTGCCCCATGACACAACCAAGTCAGAACTCTGTGGGCACCAGGCCCCGGAACCACTGGGCCAGGCCCGTCTGTGAAATCTGTCACCTTTATTATTCCACGGCTAACATGGAAGTGTACTGTCAGACTTTGCTGTGCTGTGGGACCGCTCAGTAAAGGGAATCAGTCCCAGATAATCAGAGCTTTCCCCAGAGCACCGAGAATATTATTCCCAGATTTATCTCATCACTATGTTTGGAACGAGCAGAGGTGACATGGAGTATGAGAAACTGTTTGAGACAAAGAAAATCCCATCAATGTGAGGTTTATAAAAGCAGCTGGTGAGCCTGGTGCTTAATCAAGAAAAAAACAAATAAAGCTGACCTGGCAAGAAACCCCCCAATCAGGAATCATGGAACGAGTTCCTCAAGGAGCAAGAGAGAAGAAGTCTTCGCAAATGGTGCTCAGGTGGGAACTGAAAGAACAAATCCTCAAAGCATCTTATCTGCAATTTGTACAGAAAATTTGGAACTTTTTTTTTTTTTAAACCAGCTTCAGATGGATCAAACAAAACACCACCTGCCTGGATGCTAGGACTATCTGAAGACTCCAGAAGTCTTCAGAAGATTCCAGAATCCTCCAAAACCCTTGCCCAACTGTGTTCCTTCCTTATAGTTCCTCCCTACAGTTTCCTAAGGGGCTCCTGATGCAACCACATGATCCTGTTTCTGCAAAGCCTGCCCCGGAGCCTCCTGCTGGGCTTCCCATCATCAAATGAGGCCCTGGACAATGGACCACAGAGGGCACCGTCAGGGCCTTGCTGGAGGCTGAGTGCAGCGGGAGAAGCCCGTGAGCATCTCCCCGGGGTACTTCTTAGGACAGGGCTTCACTGAGCACTCACACGGGTAAGTCACTGAGCATTTCTCACCTTGAAGAAAATCATAAAATTCAGACATGTGGGCAATGAAAGAGTCACACGTTCTGACGTCCTAGGTGCTGACCTTCTACTCAGAGAAATGAGGAGATGTGCCAGCCACACCATTGCACCCCTGACGGATGCACGACCAGCAGTGGCCAAAGCCCACTGCCCACCCTGGGGAAGGGTCAGCGAGGCTGCCCGGGCTCACTGATCCGACGCCCAGGGCTTGAGAAGGTTGTTAAGCTAAAACGTGAGGGGGTTCTGCCCTTCAGAAGCTTATACTCCAGCCTAACAATGCGCACTTCAGTTGAGTCCCAAAGGGCCTGGTGTCAAGGACATGATACAGAAATCCTGAAGAACATGCAAAGCAGACGAGAAACCAGTGAAGGGAGCCTATGTGGAACTGATTTTGAGCTCCCCGGGTCTCTATGATGCTCAGCCTTGACCACACACTGACATCACTTGGGGGGGGGGTAATCCTCATGCTTGCCCCACCCCTTCAGGGTTCTGATGTCACTGGTCTGGACTAGGGGAGGGCATGGGCTACTATTTAAATATTTATAAGTCCCCCCAGGAGATGTTAATGTGCAGCCATCCAGGTGATCCTGACAGACAAGAGGAATCCAGAACACTTAGCCCCTGGTGCTAAGTGCCAAAGGAGAAGTCTGAAATGGCCAGTGATTGGGGGATGAGAACCTCATCTCACAACAGCCACTTCATGGGTGTAGCAGGAGTGGAAGGTCAAGTGGCAGTGGGGTGGTGGGGGCCACAGAGTTCAGTGTCATTGGTGACAGAAAGTTCTGGAGCTTGTGCGTGAATGCAAGAGAAGACCAGGTGACAGAGGGTGAAGGGTGAAAAAGGCAGGAGAGAATTTAACCTTGTTTTTGTTCTTTAAGAAGAGAAACTTGAAAATATTATTTATCCATAAGAAGGAGGAAATCCTACCATTTGTGACAACATGGATGGACCTTGAGGGCATTATGCTAAGTGAAGTCAGTCAGAGGAAAGCAAATACCATATGATCTTATATACATAAAATCTGAAAAACCAAGCTCATAGATACAAAGAACAGACTGGTGGGTGCTGGGGTGGGGGTGGGGGACATACAAAATGGGTGAGTGGACAAAAGTCACCAACTTCGTGGAGCCTCTTTGGAGAACAGTTTGGAGATTCCTCAAGAAATTAAAAATAGAACTTCCCTATGACCCTGCAATTGCACTACTGGGTATTTACCCCAAAGATACAGATGTAGTGAAAAGAAGAGCCATATGTACCCCAATGTTTATAGCAGCAATGGCCACGGTCGCCAAACTATGGAAAGAACCAAGATGCCCTTCAATGGATGAATGGATAGAGAAGATGTGGTCCATATACACTATGGAGTATTATGCCTCCATCAGAAAGGATGAATGCCCAACTTTTGTAGCAGCATAGACGGGACTGGAAGAGATTATGCTGAGTGAAATAAATCAAGCAGAGAGAGTCAACTATCATATGGTTTCACTTATTTGTGGAGCATAACAAATAGCATGGAGGACAAGGGGTGATAGAGAGGAGAAGGGAGTTTGGGAAAATTGGAAGGGGAGGTGAACCATGAGAGACTATGGACTCTGAAAAACAATCTGAGGGGATTGAAGTGGCAGGGGGTGGGAGGTCAGGGTACCAGGTGGTGGGTATTATAGAGGGCACAGATTGCATGGAGTACTGGGTGTGGTGCAAAAGTAATGAATACTGTTATGCTGAAAATAAATAAAAAATAAAGTTAAATAAATAAATTAAAAAAAAAGTCACCAACTTCCAGTCATAGATAAACAAGTCATGGGATGTAACGTAAGACATGTGACTCTAGCTAACAATACTGTATTGCTTACTTGCAAGGTGCTAAGAGAGAAGATCCTAAAAATTCCACCACAAAATAAAAGGTTTGTAACATAATAAAAATACATATGGGGATGCACATTAACTAAACTTACGGAGGCGATCATTTTGTAATATATACAAATACTGAATCATTATGAAAGTAATACAAAGTTATAGGTTAGTTATAGCTCAACTGTTTGAAAAAGGAGAGAAACTTGAGCTATGTACATACAGGACAGGAAGATCTGGGTAGAAAGAGAGCTTGAAAAACCAGCCAAAGGGACATCCAATTAATCAAAGTCCCACAGAGACAGGGAATGGTAGTCTAGACTAGAGTACAGATGTGCTGCTTTTCTCTTGTGTGGAAAAACACAAAAAGGGAATGAACCTTTATTTTTTAAGATTTGTTTATTTGAGAGAGAGAGAGGGTGTGTGAGTGCAAGCTTGAGGGCGGGGGAGGCAGAGGGAGAGAGAGAGACTATCTCCAGCAGACTCCATGCTGAGTGCAGAGCCAGGTGCGGGGCTCGATCTCATGACCCTGAGATCACAACCTGAGCCAAAAGCAAGAGTTGGATGCTCAACCGACGGAGCCACCCAGGAGCCCTGGGAACAGACCTTTATTAAGTATTCATTTTGCTAGAGACCAGGCTAGGTAGTTCTAATAAATGGTTTCATTTCATCTTTCCAGCAAACCCACCAGGACTCTTGTGACACAGAAGTTCCTGTGTCTAGAATCCCGGGGATTTAGCTGTTCTGTATTCGTGCTATTTCCAAATGTAGAGTTCCCAATGGTCACAAAGCCTCCTTATGGGCCCAGCACAATTTATTATGGCAAGAAATAGCTACATAAACCGTCCAACTTAAAAATAAAGAAAAACAACTGACAAAAATACAAAATCTTGGTGCCTGTACCAATGGTTTTCTCACATACCTGAGAGCCATGTTGTGGGTGGCCGTTCCCAGAGCTCTCCACCCCAGGATGCACAGGGCAAAGGACAGGGTCACTAAAGCAGAGTCCTTATCACTGTCCAGGTTCTTGGAGGGCTGGAAGAGCAAGGATGTTAATTCAGCTTTCCCAGGGATTCCATCACACAGCGACACAGAGTCATATCTCAGGGGGCTTTGTAAGTCAGCCATTGGGGTCACTTGGTCCCATAGCGTGACCCAGGGATGGGGGAACTCTCTGATTCCTGAAACACTCTCTCCTGTGGTTGGAGAGGGAAAAAATTGAAATGAGGGAGCTACTTTTGAGAAGCTGTCATTGTCCTTGGTTTCATTCCTAAGAGGCTGTGTTCATCTCCAAGTGTCCTCAGTGCGGGAACAATAATGTTATGAGACCCAACTGTGGGAGTGGGTTGAACCATCTTGATTGCTAAACAGATTGGTTCCCCGGTCCATGATTCAATACCCTGCATTTTGGCACAGATAATCCTTTTTATATGGAAATCTCAAAAAGCAGCTCTACACAAAGAGGTTTCCAGAGCTTCAAATCCATGCCAAAGGCTTAAAATTGCACTAACCCTGAGCACAGCATAGAGGGAAATATACCTTCCAAGTCTCCTTCGCTGGAGACAGGGTATATGGATTCTTCCTTTAAAATTCCGCTTACGTGTTAAACAAACACTTATCCAAACACCAATGTTCTTGCTGCCCTATTTGATCATTGTCTACCATACAGCCTAAGCAGGAATGGACTTTATAAAATGCTCCTCATGTTTCAAATTTAACCCAACGCCTCCAGCCCCGCTTCCCTGACCCACCTCCTGTCTCTTCCGTGCACAGTACTGAATCCATTCTAGATATACGTTGCAGAAGCTGGTGCGGGTTATCCCCTGGAGACACGGGAGGTAGTCATCATCCATGTTAATGTTGAAGATGGCAAGGTCACGCTCAATGTAATGCCACTTGGAAAAAGGCTGCAAGGACTTCAGAAGGGATTCGTTTTTGATCCAGGAGAGAAGTTTGGGGGACGTTACCATATATTAGATTATGCTCTGCAGAGAGAAAGCAAGATTATGAGCCCTTCTAGCCAGTCTAAAGACAGAATTTTTTATTTATTATATCTCATAAAATCAGTCAGTGTCAGAGATTGACATGTGGTGTCACTGTGTTTCCTGCTAGGTTTTTTGTAAAGATTTCTTTATTCATTTATTTGAGAGAGAGAGAGCACGTGAACAAGGATGAGTGGGGGGAGGGGCAGAGGGAGAGGGAGAAACAGACTTCCAGATGAGCAGGGAGCCAGGTGGGGCTCGATCCCAGGACCCTGGCATCACGACCTGAGCAGAAGGCAGAGGCTTAACTGACTGAGCCACATAGGTGCCCCTTTCCTGCTAGATGTAATGCGTAGAACTCACCTGAGACATTCTAAAATGTCCTCTCTTATGGGTCACCACAGGGATGAGGGAAGTGAGAACAGAACGCTAATGGAATGTGCCAGAACAGAAGTTCCAGAGTGAAGAAGAATGACAGCTAGCCTGATCCTTTCTGAGAGAGACACACAAAAGGGCCCTTGGGATACTGCAGGCTTCCTTGGATGCCCAGCTGTGTCTGATCCGACTGAAAGAGATGGAGGCAAACCCTCTTCCAGGACCCCAATCCAGGAGTGTTCAATGAACGAAAACACCAAAGTTCTTATGGAAAGTACTTATGACGAGGCACTGTCGAAACACACATGCACATGTAATCCCGGGTGCCCAGACAGTGGACATCTGCGATGCCTTCCAAAATAACCCGTGTTCTCCCACCATCAGACACGCCACTTAGGAATCCCAACTGGTGAAAATGCCACCCTCAGGCCTTCTCCTTCTGAGTCACAGCTTTATCGAAAGCCATCTTGTAGCTCATGAATGAACTCATCCTTCAGAAAGGCTAGCTCCAGGCCGGGAGAAGTCCAAGCACAGCAGAGAACGTGAAACTCCAGCTCCAGTACGGGTGCCTCTGCGTGGGTGGGAGCATACCCTCCCTGCAACCTTCTCTGTGCTCTATTACCATGGGCAAACGGACGTGGTGCTCACAGCACTGAGGCTGGGCTCCCCTCCCCCAGCAGCCACCTGCCCCCCCCCCCCCAGCCTGGCTCGTATCTCACCTGGGAATCACCAGCATGGGGGGGGGGGCGGTTGGTGCCAGGAGGCAGTGCTGCATGCTCTCGTGGCCCCAAACCCTTACCCAATGGCCTTATCTGATTGTACACACATGTTCCTCCAAAGGTAGGTGACAAACAGGAATGCACACAGCGTGGGCCTGGCCAGGGCATGGGGACTATCACCTGTGACCACAGTGGGAAGACACTTCCGGGCAGCCTCCTGCCCTCTCGCCTGCTCTTCCCTCCCCTGGGCTGGGATGTGGAATCTAGAGAACCAAGGTTGGAGGTTACTAAGGAGGGTCTGGTCTCAGGGTCTGAGGAGTCTGAGCAGGTGACGGGACAGACACGCGTGGTCCCCGGATTAGGGCCAAATCACCGCAAAGGCCTGACTCAGCCGTTCTCGGTTGTTGGGACTGCCGGCAGCCTGGACCCTGGGAAGGTCAACCCGTGGCTCATGACGTGTGGCCTTCCTCTGCAGCATATTCCCTACTAGGCTTCACAGCCCACCCGACCCCAATGGGGAGAACAGGGGACCCCAAATGACATCTGCGGTTCTCACTATCCCATTTCTGCAGCACTGCACCCAGGACAGCCCTGCTGGCCTGGATAAGTCCCTTCTGTGACTTTTCCCTAAGGAAAGAGGGACAGAGAGGGAGGGAAGAAGGCAGAGGCCCAGGAAGCTGAGAGTGGGAGGTGGGAAGGACAGAGCTGCAGCGGAGCCCAAGTCTCTTCATTATTTTGAGGCTTAAAATGAGTGAGTGTGCACAAAGGACTCAGCGCGAGGCCTGGTGTCTTTGCCTTACCCCCCAGGAGCTGAGGCGTGGGGAGGCCACAGTGGTCTGGAGCAGTGCCGAGGCCACGGATGACGTCAGGGGCCAGGAGACAGCTGAGTCTACGGTTCTCGAGCCAATCTACTTGCTGGCAGGATAATTTAGAGCCCATAGGAGGCAGGCAGTGCAAGCAGTTGACCCAAAGCTACAAGCAGGAGGGGACCCATGACCTTGGCCAGAGGCACGATGTCTCTGTCGATGGTGACAAAGGCCACAAAGAAACTGGGTCTGCGTGAACATCTGGCTCTAGAAACATCTGGTCTAGTTTTTCCCAGTATGTCCTAATCCATGTACCAGACAGGAACAACAAAAAAAAACTCAAAGAAGTTTACCTTTTCATCCACTTCTAGGGAGAGAATGGAAATCATCCCTCAGCCGAGGAAGTCAGAATAGTGAATGAGGACTTCGAATCCCAGAGGCTAAAACTTCCTCCCCCAGGTCTGGCAAAATCTTGCAGTGTCGACTTCCCAGCACACCCTGCAGCTTGGCTCCCCCTCCTCTGCCCCGGTCCCCCTCCCCTCCCTCCACCAGGGCATGAGGAGAATCGATTCCTCTCACCCAGAGAACACAGAACATGCCCAATCCTTGCAAACTATGCCCCGCTTCACTTGACGTAGGCAGAAATTCCGTGAGGGAGACAGAGTCAGTGAACAGTGTGAAATCCTTCAGAATCTGTCAGGATGGAATGGGTACAGCACTAAGTAAACCTGATAAGTGAGGATGGGGAAAATGAGTCGATGACAAGGAACCTGATCCATGTTGAAAGCAAAACCTCTTCTGAATGCGTTCACCATATCTGTCCTCCAGCAGGGATTCTCCCGGTTCCTCATTTTAATTGTAGAATCGACCTGTTCTATCAGACAATTGCCCTGTGCACATTCTAGGAGAGGGGCCCTGGCAGGAAGCTCCACGTGTCCGGGTTTCACGCTCCCCATTTTGCAAGGTAAGCGATAAGCCCCTCTCCTTTCTGAAAGGCCTGGACGGGAACAATGGCAGCGGGAAAACCCAGCCCTCATGGAAAGCTGATTTCTTGACTGCAAAGAGGGTTTTGAACACTAATAAACCGAGGGGAGGCGGAGGAGGCACCAGAGAAAACCTCCAGTCATCAGGAAGGAAATGATTTCAAATATATTCATAGAGGGTGGCAGAACTGACCCAGTTTATTAGGAGATTAAAAAAAAAATTCTTTTGTGTAATGGAATGATTCCAAGCTTTTCTTCCTTCTTGATTTGCCTACCCAATAGAAGTAATAATAGTCATGACACAAAGAAAGAAACTCTGAGCTCTTGAAACTTGAAGCAGCCCAGCACAACAAAGGTCATTTTGTTTACCACGTAACCAAGGCTATAGAAGAAAACACTCATTAGTTTTTACCCTAAAATGCTGCTTCTCCTGCCACTCAGCACTCCTGACACTTTCTTTAACTAACTCCACGGGGTGATAAGCCCAGGTTCTGAGCTACCCCTTACCAAAGGGCGGGCAAGCCCTGAGTGCCGTATTTAGAGAAAGCCTCACTGGAACAGTCCCGTCGGTGGTGACGTGAATTAACAGGACGTGCCAGGAGGACCCATATGCCCCCAAGTCTCAGCCCCTCCTGAGCACCGACTCGGAATTTAAGAGAAATCTGTTTCTATGGAGCACAAATATATCTGTAGTCACTCCCAAGCCTCATTGTGTATTAAATCACTTAGGAGAGTAATTTAAAAATACAGGTGCTAAGGCCCTTCCCCAGGCCCAGGGAATTGGAATTTCAGGGCAGGACATGCAAATCCATAATTAGCAGCATATTCAGGGAGTGGGTTGCCACAGGGCTGCCCCCGGCTCGTGAGGAGACCCCACAAGAGAATGCACCATCGCTCTGTGTGCCTCTCCCACCCCACCCGAAACTCTCATGTTGGCATCAGCCCCCTTTTTTGGAAAACAGAGTTAAGGACATTGTTCTCCCACAAACTAAATACTACCTGGCAGATTCCAAGGGTGGTCGGGGCTCCTTCAGCCTCGCCGTTTGCATATTATCCTGGACTTCTTTCTCAGATTTCAAATTGCCATTTTAGAAAACATACAGGAGGGCACCTGGGTGGCTCAGTGGGTTAAGCCGCTGCCTCCGGCTCAGGTTATGATCTCAGGGTCCTGGGATCAAGTCCGGCATTGGGCTCTCTGCTCAGTGGGGAGCCTGCTTCCTCCTCACCCTGCCAGCCTCTATGCCTACTTGGGATCTCTTTCTCTCTGTCAAGTAAATAAATAAAATCTTAAAATCTTTAAAAAAAAATGTAAGGAATTGGGAGACATGTTTCTTGGAGTTAGGAGAGGAGGGAAGTGAGTATCAATTTACTTACTAGTGCACAGGAGGGATTTATTAAGAAGCAGGCCCCGGAGGGTGCCCCCAAGGCCTCTGGAAAAGCCAAGAGGGTAAACCCAGAAAAAGTATATCCTTCCTTCTCCCTCACTCTTGGTGACTTGCTCTGTGGCCACCCACATGCCTGGCTCATGGGAAGGCTGTCTCTGGGGGGGTCCCAGTTCACAGAGATGTGGCTCAGTAGTGAACCCCATTCTCAACACGAAGACCTACAGTGGGCCGATCAGACTGTCACCAACATCTGAATCCCATCTGTGTAGACTGCTGTGGCCCAGACCCAGGACCCATGTTACCTTTGTTCATTTAGTCCAAAAAAATGCCCTGGACACCGCCCTATGCAAGTCATCACACTGAACCCTGGGGACCCAGAGAGGAGTCCGGTGCGTGCGGCTCCTGTGCTGAGGGAGCTGCTACAGGGTGAGTAGGAGAGATTTCAGAACAAGGCGAGGTGAATGTCTGCACAGCCCCAGGGGAGCTTGTGTGCAGAGGGGCAGTGGAGGTAGCTGGAGGATACCTGGCAGGGTGGGGGCAGGGACCACAGGGAATGTGTGTGCAAAGGCGGGGGTGGGGAGGATGGGGCAGAGTGGAAACCACCGCAAACAACACGGGGGCTCTGGGCAGTTTGTGTGGGTTCCAGGCTGCCCAGAATGCACATTCCCCACCCTGCTCAGCTGACATGGACAAGCTTCTAACCACCAGGATACAACAGGGACCTACTGTGGCAGCTGCCAGGAGCCTTTCTCGGGGACCACAGGTGCATGCCTGTGGATTTCCTTTCCATCCTTTTAAGCTTCCATCTAGGAGCACGAAGTCTCCAAAGTGGTGCAGCAGGTAGCAGAAGGAACCCAGGTGCCTAGGACTTCCCGGCATGGAGCTGCCACCCCCTTCCTCGTTCACTTGTGAAACAGACAGACTTCTCACAGGAGCGTACCACGGCTCTTTCAGGACCCACTGACAAATCCAGGTTTGGCTCTGGAAGAAAACGTCTTGCAGCCTAGTTCATAAAGCCGAGGGAGTGAACTGTGGGGTCAGAAGGCAGAAGATCACAGCTCCCCGATCTGCTTTCCAAATCTCCCCCCACGTATATGAGACTGGGTGAAACACTGATGGTTTGGGTGGGGTAGGATGGAAACTTGTGCATCAAGGTGGTGACCACGAGCCAAAGACCCTTTCTTACAGAGTCTGTGCAGGAGAGCATGTCACGAACATTTCTCATTGCAACTGCCTGGGGATGTGATAATTAACGAGTTACTTAACCTTCTGACTTTTTGCAACCTGTCTTTGATTTCCTGTAAACCTTAGTGGTACTGGTGCACGCGTGGGACCCTCCTCAGTAGCTATTCCAAGTCTCGAAATTTCTTCCTTTCCAGTTGGTGGAAACCCCCGAAGCTCCAAGCCCCCGTGTTCTCTTTCTGTTTCGCATTTCCTCATCTCTGCCGGACCCCCTCTTTCAGCCTCAGCGGGTGGGCATCTGGGATCGCAGACGGATGAGCATCTCCGTGGGAAAAGGCATTAAGATGTGGGCCCCTCTGAGGCCAGGCTGCAGGGCTCCCGCAGGCAAAGTGCTCCCACAGAGCAGGAGCCAACACAAAGACCTCCTCAGCCTTGGCTGCTCCCACCTGTCCCTCCCACTTTGGAAAATGCTGTCACCCCCCTGGCCCTTTGCACCCTCACTCAAAGCTCACACTCGTTCTCTGGGAGACTCAGCTGCAAACAGGGACATTTTCTGAGGTTGGAGCGGTGGTGCAGACATGGATCCTGAGCTACAGGCAAAGGATGCTCTTGTCTCCACCCAAGTGAGGATGAAAGGCTGTCGAAACTAATCCTAACTGGGCCATTTCGCTCTACTTTTGGGGCTTTCCTATTAATAGGCTCCTATTATAAAACCATTCTGGTTCTAGGGTTTTCCTATTAATAGGTTCCTATTATAAAACCATTCTGGTTCTAGAGTGGAAATGGCTGAGCATCTAAATCAATACTTGGGACACATAACCACGGAGGCCTGGAGATGTCTGGACACTGCCATTTACAATGCCCCCTCACCAGGACTCAGCTGGGTTAGAACAGACGAAACAGATCCGGGTAAGAAAAGGAACTCCCTGTGAGTGTCCAGACTTAGACAGTGACTCGGGCCATGAACCCCAAGCAAAACAAAAGCCCTAGAGGATTTTTCACAAAACCAGTGGTTCCCAAACCTAGCGGGGGCTCTGATTCAGAAGATACGGGGAAGCTTCAGAATCCAGCTTTTTGCAAAACATCTCAGGAGGCCCTTGACCCAGCCCAGAACTATTCCTCAGACAAGCATCCAGGGCCCAGGGCAGCAATACCTTGATGTAGTAGCGAATGAGGATCCTCCAGAGGTCGAACACCTGCAGCATGGTGGCTGCGCTGTTGTCTACGATGCTGCAGCCCTCCAGGATGTACTGAGTCCGTGTGATCTCCCAGGTGAGCCAGCGGAGGTGAAAGGACAGCAGGTGTGGCAGGTGGCCGGGCTGGCAGCAACAGCAGCCTCTGTCCTCCTCGTCGCCTTCCATGATGGCCTCGACCTCCCTCTGCTGGCAGTAGGTTCCTAGCAGAGGACAGACAGGATGGAAGTTATACAAGGAGTCATTGGGTCACGTCGGTTCAGAATGGACTTTCCCCTTGGACTCGTTAGAGGGGAAGATGCTAGAGAAAGTCTGGGAATCAGTGTTTAATTCTTTAATTTGCATGTGAGTTGCAAAGCTCATCGTCACTAATTCCTGTCTTCATTCGTATTCATTCTTATGGCCATCTCCTCCCCAATTTGTGTGTGTGTTAGAGGAGACAGGTTTCATGGTGCTCAAGACACCAATGGCTGAAATGTGGGATGGTTATGTCCTTGAGTTCCCCTTTCCAGAAACACACAGGTCGTAGCTGAGTGCGTAAGAGGTTACGTAAAGGTGGCAGGTGGAGATGTCTGAGAGTGCGTAGGAGCCTGCTCAAGAATTTTCAGGAAGGTATGCTTCCTCCTTGCTGCTTTCCCTAGAAGAACTCCATTGCCTAACTCTGCGGGCACACCACACATGCTACCCAGCCTCGAAAGTCACCTCACTTCACGTGTCTGAGGGCAGCATGTGGGGGCCCCCAGGTACACTACCAAAGGAATTCACTCCAAAAACAGGAGACGATTATGGGTGTCAACCACATCTGAAAAAGAGACAGCCTATCTTCCTCAACATCTCTGTCAATGATTTGAAGGGAAGCACACACAGTATGCCCATGACATGGTTCCTGGTACCACCTGCAAGGCAGAGCCGAAACCTAAAGTCATCTCTGCAGATGGGCGGGAGGACTGAAGGTGACCTCCTGAAAGTTAATAAAATACATGAGGTAGCCCGCATGTAGTTTCAAAAAACCAGCCACAGGGTTTGTGAATATCTAGTAGTGCATTTAACAAACACTTCAGTTGATTGTATGTATGAACCAGAAGTAGGAAAAGAGAAAGATCCTATGTGGAATGGGTTGAGAAGCCCTTGGATGTTTTTAGCTTAGGAGAAATGGAGTCTGATTTCTGTCAGAGGAGATCATGCTGGCTGCTGTTCAGAGAATGGGCTGGAGAGGGATGAGGGGTGGGAGCCGTGGCATCAGGGAGCTGCTAGCTAACACAGATGAGACAGCAGTGATTTGGACAAAGGCCGTTGGGGGAGGCAGGGAGAAGTGATTGGGTTCTGGATCTCTCTGAAGGTAGCCTGATAGCATTTGTGAAACAATTTGGATATGAGATGTTGAAAAGATAGACAAAGAATGGTGTGAGGGGTTCTGACCTGAACGAGGTGTAAAGTGAAATTATGCTTCACAGAAGAGGTAAGATTGCAGGGGTGGGGCAGGGGGAGCGGCCTCTGGACGGGCAGATGGAAAGACAGGGAATTTTCTTTTGTCTATGTGAAGTTTTAGCTGTTCACTATTAATCAAAACGGAGATGTGGGCAGACAGTTGGATGAAGAAATCCGAAGTTCAAGGGAAAGGTTCTGGCGGAGATTCATAACATCTGAGAGAATTATCAGGAGAGAGGGGCTATTTAAATTAACCTGTGGAGAGGGGAGAGGTCCTAGAGCTGAGCCCTGAGCATTCCACTCAGAGGCTGGGAGCATGAGGTGCTACCAAAAAAACGACTGAATAGAAGTGGCCTATGAGATCATAAGAAAACCAGAACATAGCAAAAGCAAGTTAACAAAGAAAATAAAGAGTTTCAAGGAAGAGGGAACATCAGCTATGCTAAATGATGCTTAGAGGTCAAATTACAAGAGGAATTAACTGTTAGATTTGACAATACAGAGGCGAACGATAATCTTTGCAAGAGGTTTCGGTGTCATGATGGGTGGGGGAGGGGATGGCCACTTGAGCAAACTCAAAACAGTGGGAGAGAAAAAAGCAAGGGCAGTTAGTGGAGGCAACACTTCTGAGTAGTTTAAAAATATGACTTTATTATATTTTTTACACGTATGTCGGATCGCTTGCTATTGTCCCAGAGATCACTGGTTTCTGTTCCTTTAAACTTTTTATTATTTGCATCAGTTTGAACAGTTTCTATTGCCTTGTCTTCAAGTCCACTGATCTTTTCTTTTATCCTCTAAATGTTTCACCTCAGACATTGCATTTTATTCACTTTTAGAATTTCTCTTTTTTCCTGCTGGTAGTCTCCATCAGATCATTCATTATGATCATTTTTCCTCTGACTTCCTAACAATATTAATAACTCTTTGAAACTTGTTTTCTTTTCCCTTCAACCTCTTTGGCTGTGTTTCTATTTATTGTTTTCTTTTCCTGGGATCACTTTTTTCAGCGTTTTTTCATATCTAGAAACTTATATTACACGCTGGATACTGTTGATGCTCTAGTATTGACTGTCTGGACTTTTCTGTTATGTTCTATTAAGTCGTTAGTTTGTTTGCACATCTGCTTGATTCTTCTGAAACTCCTACTTAATCTTGAGAGTTTCTAGAGTAGACGTCTAGCGCAACGATATCTCTACTCCTGCAGCTTGGTCTTTCCAAGGTCCCGGTTGAATTCCTGGGATGTTCGACAAGGTTTCTCCACTGCATGACTGGAAGTGCTACACCTCGGCTCTGTTCGACCTCTATATCCTCCAGTGAGCTCACACCTCCAGTGAGTTCACACCTCTCCAGTTACTATTCTCTGCCACAACTCGCCTCCAACTTTTAGCAGGTGAACATTTACCCAATCACTAACGAGGATCCCTGTACAGATCTCTGCAGGACCTTCTCTGTGAAATTTGCTCTTATCCACTCCTCTGACCCACAAAGTCCAGCTTTATTAGTGATCCAGAACTCAGATTCTGCCTCGCTAGCTCAGTCCAAGAACTGTATTCTGTTTGGATGCTGCCTCTCCCTTCTACACATAAGAAAGGGCCTCCAGGAGGAGAGCAAGGGTAATGTTAGGGAGATTTCAGTGTCTTCTTTCTCCCAGTTAACTGAATATATATTTTTTCCCCCAGTTTTGTAATTGTTTATGGCAAGAAGGATAATCCAGGACCTGTTAGTCAGTCATGGCTGAAAGGGCAACTCTCTGGATCCTTCGACATGTCTTCTGAGACAATTCTAACATGAGAACTCTCCCTATGTCCATTTCCATACCATTCACTTTTTCCAAGACCCCACAGTGCCTGGTACTTAGTGGGTGCTAACATCCCCTCAGGTGAGATGCCTGAATGAATGAATGACTGAATAAATGAAAGAGAGATGTGAATCCTGATCATTGCATGCACGGTATTGAAAAAATGCTCAGCAAATGGCATTATGCACGTGGCTGATAAATCCAGTGTCAGTACTAAGCTGCTCTACAGTACGAATGAGATGGTCCTGATGGGTCAGAGATGGAAAACTACAACCTTCAAATAATAACATACCCATGGAACTCTTAGGAAAATGGGCAATGAGATGGGAGTTGACCAGGAAAGGGACGGAGCAGGTTGTGTAACGCAAAGTGTAACAGTGAAGATCTGATCCCAGATCTTGTGACTCTGCTTGTCTTTCCCCAAGACTTAACTGCTTTTGGGTATTGGCTGAAAACACTCTTTTTAAAAACATTTCCAGGATCTCTTAGCTCATCTGCAATATCAAACTGGTAGAGATGTATATAAATACATCCCTGAACTATAAACAGTGAGTAAGTCCGACTGCATGCTCTGGGCCTTCCAGAATGAGCAACGACCATGGAGTCCTAACCAATCGTCCACCGGGCCCCTAGGACTGTGGCCACTAGACTCTGAGGATGGGGGATGTCTGGTCCCACCAAATGGCACACTGACCACCCTGGAGTTCTCCCAGCAAATCATATAATTCAGCAAGAAACTCTCGTTCCATGAAGAAGTGAGACTGTTCTTAGGCTACACAAGGAGGAAGCAGAGAGGAGGATTTTCACCTTGAATAGGTTAGCAAAACTGGTTAAATGCCATGTCCCCCCAGATCTGCATTTCTTTACAATTTCTCTCTCTGTGAGAGACTGGATGTCAGGGTTGGTTTTCTCTCCCCTTACATCAAACAAACTGGAGTGTGTGTGTGTGTGTGTGTGTGTGTGTGTGTGACAGTGCAATGCAGAGTTTAGACTTCCACCACGTGAATGAGGTAAGTAAAACCACACACCATGAAGAATGACACCGATAAAAGGACAGGTGGGGACACAGTGCGCCATGAAGGACCACCATCCACAGAGACATTGTAACTGCTGTGGGATTTTAATAAACACTCAGTTAAGGTAGGTCCCAGCACCTTCTCTTAGGAAACACCTTTTGTTCCTTTTACAGGATCGTACTGTAAAAGAAGAGGAAACTAAAAGACCCAGTATCTTCCATACGTGCACTAATTTGCTGCTCACGGGCAAGTCAGGACCCCAGTCTTCTCGGAGAGGCTCATGCGGTTCAGAGCGTGTCCCCTCCAAAGGGAGCACCAGAGGCCAACTGTCCCCACACTGTGACCTCTTGCACCATCCGTGTCAATGAATGACGAGTGGGCTGGCTGTTTCACTCTGCGTTTCCACTGAAACTGACTCCTCGCATTTTTTCTATCACAGTGTTCTCATGATCTAAGTCAGCGGGCCACAGGAAGGCATTCAGTAAATAATTTTTGAATTATTTTGACAGTGTCCTAGGGTCTTAGTTCTGATAGACAAGAATGCCTACTTAAAGCAGCAGGAATTAATGTTTTGAACTGAAAATATATCTAGTAGATCCCAGATATCTTGCCACACAGGCTATATATCCATTTCCTGAGTGTGGCCACAGTGTGAGGCAGCTGTTCCTGCCCAAAGACACTTTCTGCCTCTCTTTGATGGTTCCTCAGACAGCAAGCACTGCTCCCCTTTAAGTGCTGTCTGCCATATCTACCAGCGACAGGCTGGGTCTGACTTATTTTTTCACACTTATTTCCCAAAAGGAATGAAGTCAATTTAAGAAGACATATACGGTACAATGGAAAATGATACAATTTAGGTAAAAAGGGGGATAAGAAAAAAATAGACGAAGCCAGAATGATGTCGAGGGACACTAACTACATTCTGTGATACCCTATCTATTTACTGAAGGTGGGCCACAGATCACACCGGGGCTTTCTAGAAGCCAATGTACAAAGAGAACATGCATAGTTTCTTGTGTCTTTGAGACGACAACAAAATAATTCCTTGCAAGAGTCATAGCTATTTCTGGCAAAGACACCAAAAAGATAATATTCCCAGGACCCTAATAAAAGGAATATTTCAGAACACAGTGAACACCGTCCTTAATGGCATTGCCCAGAAAGTACAAACACCAGCTTCAGCGAGCTGTTCTAATACGGCCCAAGAGCCATAAAGAAAAATCATAAAATCACCTCTATGGGTGGCCAAAGAGTTCAGCCTTAAGTATGTGGTTCTTGCGTCTTCCAAGGGCAGATGTCAGGGACTCCTTAGGGACAGGAGAACTTCATCCTTTTGAGGAAATCCTTGCAATGGACGGTTTCTCTCCACCCAGTTCTGACAATTATTGTGTACTGAGTGGCAGTGGATTTTACTGTGTCCCCCCCAACAAGCCCAGAAATGTAGATATTCTGTGTAGCTGGTGAGAGCAAGAACCCTGCCCTCACTGTCAGCCAGACCAGAGGTAGAGCCGACATTCTCTTGGGAAAGTCGGAAAGCCAAAGTGAACAGTTGCCTGAACAGAAGGTCCCGTAACCAAAACTCAATTCGAAGCGTGCTCCATTCCATTCCAGACAGCCTCATGGGGGAAGGGCCATCCAGGCTGGGAAGGCAGGCCCAAGGAGAGAGGACTTGGGGAAAGGAAGTCAGCCACTTCCCCTGAGGGGAAGCAATGGGAATGGGGATTAGGGAACGGGCTGTTCACCAAGAGGTCAGAAGACATTAAGGAGATGCTGGGCCATTATGTGATGGGGACTTCAAAGGGACACATTAAAAATGGTTCCCTGCAGCCAGAAGGCTTCCCTGATAGAAAATGTCAGCTTGCAGTACGATTTTCTGGTGAGAACACGCAGGAAGAAGCCTAAATGCATGACAAATTGTACAGATCAGGCCTCTCGACCCTACAACTTTCCTTACCCGACGCATGTACTTTGAGAAACACCACTCAGGTGCCCCGAAGCGTCCAACGGGATTCCACAGAAAACCCCACGTGTTGTCCCTACTGCATGCAGCGCTCTCCAGGAACAGCGTTTCAAAGCAACTTCACTGGACATTGATCTGAGCTGCGCTTCCATACGGTCACTGCCTTCATGGGCCCAGCGTGCCAGACACCGGGCTAGAGTTTTACAGATGCTGAGCAACGAGGCCACCAGGAGGGGACTGACAGGAGAGAACCAGTCCCTGGCCACAGTGCACCGTAATTAGGCAAAGATCTGATTTAGTCCGTGCGTTTCAAGCTGCCAGGGGGACTCAGAGACACACACTTGGGGATGTGTGTGGATTTTATAAATGGTATTCTCTCTTTGGGTCACAGTAAAGATCCTTTCTGAATTGCCATGGCCACTAAGGAGGAGGCCACCAGATACAGTCAAAGCTAAGCTCAGAGCAGTTCACTTCCATGAACATTTGGACCTTACACGTGCATGTTACATGTGTGTGACAGAGCTCGGGCCCAGTCAGCTGCAGAAATGCCGCACCCCCCAACAGTGAGCTTCTCATGTGGTGCCAGACCCGTAATGATAGGCATGCTAACGGGGGAAACCTAAACCAGCATTGTCTCCTGTTAGCGGGTGATATCAAGGAGCTGTTATGTGACCGGGCAAAATAATATCAGAGAAGGCTTTTTAAGGTTTTTGAATTATGGTCAATTTCAGGAAAGTCACAGTGCGATTTGCCTACCCCACCCCACCCCCAGCCCCGCAAACCTCCTCTACAGTTTTAAAGTCACAGAGATGCCTTTCTCTGGCCCCCCTCAGCCCCACTGCTTCTCGGGGACAATGCTGGTCATCTATCCCCAGCTTCCTGCCCTGGGAGGAGCTCTCTGTATCTGCTAGCCTTCACCAGATTTAATTTCTGGGAAGAAATAATTATTCTAACAAAAATATGTATTTATATGCGAAACTATCCTATTACACATCCCGTCTCTTGCCGGCTACACATCCATCCGATAAGCACCCCCTTGAAATTAATCCGAACTTAATGATGGAGAAAAAGATGGCCAGGAATGTGTGCAACACAATGGAGGTCAGGAGCCGAAGTGAGTCAAGGGGTAGGACTGGTCTCCTGAGACACTGAATGAGTTTAGTTCTTTATTATTTTACTGGATAGTTTCTCCTCTAGTCCCAGGTTCCAGACCTTCAGCAGCATTGGACTTGGGCACCTTTTAAGTATCACAGGGAGAATCTGGAAGTGTATCAGGCCAGTGTGCAGTAGGGGGGAAATATGTTGGGTTAATTTATACACATTTGATTCTGTGGGCCCAGCAGAGATTTTTTTTAAAGATTTTATTTATTTATTTGTCATAGAGAGAGAAGTGAGAGAAAGCACAGGCAGACAGAGTGGCAGGCAGAGGCAGAGGGAGAAGCAGGCTCCCTGCCAAGCAAGGAGCAGGATGTGGGACTCGATCCCAGGACGCTGGGATCATGACCTGAGCCGAAGGCAGCCACTTAACCAACTGAGCCACCCAGGCGTCCCCCAGCAGATATTTTTATTGTAACTGTTTTATATTCTGAGGAGACTCAATTTGTTATAAGACATACCCACATGAATAAAAATTCTCTTGTGCTCTGTTCAGCAAGCAGGATTTTAAATGTGGTGAAATGCCTTCCAGGGAAACAGCATTGTTTTTTCTCAGAGACTTTGTATTTCAAAACCTCATCTATTTGTGTAATATTGTTTAAAGATTTTATTTATTTATTTGACACAGAGAGAGAGATCACAAGTACGCAGAGAGGCAGGCGGGGGGGGGGGGCGGGGAGGGGTGGGAAGGAGGCTTCCTGCTCAGCAGAGAGCCCGATGCAGGCCTTGATCTCAGGACCCTGAGATCATGACCTGAGCCAAAGGCAGAGGCTTGACCCACTGAGCCACACAGGTGCCCCTCTATTTGTGTAATATTAATCAACTTGAAAACTGGTGTCTCAGATAGCATCTCACTTCTCGCACACATTAAGCTGCTTATGCCGGCGTAATTTCTCCTTTCATAAATGAGGACTCTGGGTCTCAAAAGTGACTTCTCTGGTAGAAGGGTCTGATCTTTTGGATTTAAAGTCAGTTTTTCCCCCTTATCATACACTGTCTAGTAAGACTTCACAAATTATAAGCAAAAGTTCTCTGAATCTACTTTGTTCTACCAGCCCATAGGCGAACATGAAATGAACCAAGTCACTTTGTATACAGAGTAATTTATATTGGGCAAGTTTGAAGCACAGGCATAAGAAACAATGAAATATATAATAATCATATGTGAATATTTATATGTGAGTACTATGGTTTTTCTCCTATTCCGGCCCCACTCACAGATGAGAAAACCAACGCACTCAACTTTATACGGAAGAGTCAGATTCTTTCTCATTCATATTTAATTCCAAGTTGTCTTATTTTACTTTTTTCCAACAAACTTATTCTTGAGTGTTGTTAAAATAGGCAGATTCTGTGAATGTTCAACAGGAAAGCCCTTTCCTTCCCACACTGCCTATCTAGACAAGCGTGGCTTTGTCTCTCTCACTGACGTGTCACACAATTTGAAATGAAGAAGATTATGTGTGTAGGATTTCTGAATGGAGAACCCATTATTTTATGGGTGAACTTTGGACCCAAGGGATTTAACTGCTTATTCGAGCCGCGTAGACATAGGAACTCGGGGCTCGCTAATGACCTGAACGTTGTCATAGAGAAGAAAAAATTCTAGATAGTTTCAAGATTAGTGGGAAGCTACAGCTCTCCATGGACTTGCCAGTTAGTCAAAAGGTTTGGGTTAGATTAACTTGAGATAAGATTAGTGACACAGATATATTAAAAATGTCCCCACAGGCCGGTGATTATGGGGTGTTAGCCAAACTCAGAGATAGCTGAGACCATTCCACACAAACAGGCACATAAATCCCATTTTTTGATATTTTCCAGATCCACCGGTAATGTATGGCTACATCCTGATAACTGTACTTAGCTTCCCACACTCATTATGCAAGAGCCTTCCAGGTTTCACAGTTGCTCAGGCAGCTGATCATTCAAGAAATTGAGCTGTTATCAGTGGTGACACCATCTTAAGATTTAAGAGTACGTCAGGTTAAATTTCTGAGTTTCAACAACCTGAGAGATTATTTTTAAAAATGGTTACTTATTCTTTCCTTCCCCTTCCTTTTTCCCTTCCTTCCTTCCTTCCTACTTTCCTTTCTTTCTTCCTTCCTTCTTCCCTCCCTCCCCCCCACTCCAAGAAAGTGTGGCATACTGCAAAGGTCATGGACTTTGGGGACCTCCACATCCATATGCTTACCTCTCCTCCACTACTGGGGACTTTGAAGCCTGGAGCAACTTATTGAATCTCATTCCCCCAATTTCTTTATGTCTCAGATAGGAATAATAACATCTGCTCACTTATAATAACTCACAGTTATTATAGGGAATATTCTAGAATATTCTAAGAACTATAATTAAAGTGATTAGTACCTGGCAAAGAACTCATGCTCAGGAAACCTTAGATAGGTTCTGCTTTCTTCCTCAACCAGGATTTCTGGATCATCCTGCATGAGCCTGTCAACACACCAGGGAAGGGACACAAATAAGACAAAGGGTCTCGGCCTTTGAGAGCCTCCCAGTCTAACAGCAAGGGTATTTCACAGCCTGCAGGAATAAAGAACTGCATCTATAAGCTTTGCAAGAATACTGAAAATAAGCCTTGGTTTTAAAATTATGCATTGTGATTTTATTATCAAGAAACCTTTATTGACCACCTACCACATGTGGCCACATGACCAACACCATGGCCACATCCTGATCCCCAGGATTCATGATCTAGATACAACAAACAAAAGAAACCATAATTTTCATCATGACTTTGTTCTAAATAAGAAGACAAAGTAATATCTATTGGTTGTGGTTTCTTGTTTGAACTACTGTTATGAGCAAACACTGGAGGTATTTGATCCCATGGGAATGTATATATAAAACATAAAATATATATACAAATACAGTATCATTCATCCTAAAAAAATACTGAGAAAAGAATAAATCGACAGGAAACAAGAGTTAGACAACTAATAGAAAAGGTGAATGTCCACATAACATTGTGCATTTCTGACACGGGGTTCCAAAACGCCACTTGATCAAATGACTCCTTAAGATTTCATAAGCTCTCCCCTAAGAAGATTTCTGGAAAACTGATCTTGCTATGATAAAAACGTAGTGGTCCCGTCTGTATTAATGAGGCTAATGGAAGCTGCATGCGTAACTAAAGTCCATCTCAGCAGCCCCAGAACTTCCCTGCATTTGGCCCTGCTGCATGTGGCCCTGCTGCGTGTGACCCGGCCTTAGATGATAGGATCCGCTTCATCACCCTGGAGAGAACACTGCTTTATGGCAGTTCACGTCATCTGCCAAGAGGAGCCCAGGACCCCTATAGCGTAATTTCCATAGCACTGGATAAACCACGTTTTCTAACCCGAATTTAACCCGACTTCCACCCAGGCCACAAACTCTTGAGATCCTTTCACCGTGCCATCAGAGACTCATGATCCATTCCTCAACTTACTGTCATGTTCTTCTCCTCTCCTTGGTGCCCTTTTTGAAAGCTGCCTCTCCCTGTCCCTTCTGCAGCTCTCTGGAGTGGGGCTCATTGTTTTCCTACACTCCTCGGGTACCCCAGACAGAGGAGGTTGGAATATGTCCTCTTGCTTCTCAGGGATGCTCTCAGGCCATTCTCTCTGTCTACTTATAATAACTCACAGTTACCATACTCACTGCACCATTCTCCCTTGTTGCCTCCTTCCAGGACCTTCTAGGTAATTCCAAGTCCATGGAGATTCTGGCCCAGGATAACTGGCACTCTCCATCATATCTCTGGCCACCTCTTTTGGAGATTTCAGGATCACAGAGAAGCTCCTTCCAGGATCCTGAGCCCCGACTCCCACTCATCTCATGATCTCATCTTCCACTCAACCTCAGACATTCATCTCCATGGCCAATAACCTAAGCTGTGATTACCAAAGACTGTGTCCCCCTGTGAGTGTTAGTTTCAAAGCTACTGCTCTCCAGCAACCACCTCCTGTCTTTCTAGCTCATTCCCTCTAACACTACAACTTCAACAGTGCTGACGTACATTTCCTGGATCCAGAAAGTCCACCACCAGGTCCTGTTCCTTACTTCCCCCCACCCCAGGTGGCATTCCATGGATGGCCATTGCTGTCATCATCACACCCTTGCACACGTTGTCAGTTTCCTTGTCCTTGGTTTACCTTATGGCACTCAGTCAACTCCGTCTCAATCCCGCTTAAGCCTAGCTCTGCCATTCTCTACCTGCACCCATGAGGCTGCATGTGGCTTAGGGAGAAACACGAGCAACCTTAACATGTCTTCCTTTAAAATCATGATACCTAATCTCTAGTGGCCTCTTCATACTGGCCGACTGGATTGCTGCCACTCCATCGATTCTTCCATCCTCACGCCCATCTCTTAACTGCGCCTGGGCCATATGTTCCCCCTCCTCTCCTGTTACTGTCAATGAGCTACTATGGATTCCATTCTCCCAGCCCTTGGGATTCTATCACTCACCATCACAGCAAGCCTCCTCTTCCCTTTGCCTGAAATCCTTCCACTCTGCTTCACTGCGCAGGCCCATCATCATCTGGTGCACTGATGCTCCAGGGTGCTGACCTTCCCTGTGTGGCACCGTATTAGCAGGAAGTTCACAGCCATGGTCTCAAGACTGGGATGTCCACCAATAACACCTACTCCCTGTGAGAGAATTATACTTCAGGCCTGGCAGAGAGGACACATTTAACTTTCCTGCAAGTGCATCATATGGTGGAAGTATTTTATACCTCCTGACCTGATGGCTTGTCGAGCCGGAAATATACTAGGAACTTAGAGATCACACTGAGGTTCCAATGATGAGTCCAGAATCTGAGAGGTCAAGTCACCTGTGATGCTCTGTTAAGTAGCTTGATGTCTTAAATACCTTTTGGTTGCCTTTTATTGGGGGGGAGGGGCTACTAGAAAAATAAGGTGGAACTTCTGAAAGGATGTGCCAGTGACTGAAGGCATTTTACCCAGTTACTTAGTGTTTGCACACTAAATAAGCATTACAATACAAATCCAAACAAATATCCAAAAGGAGAAAGGAAGGAAGAAGGTAAAATGGTAATATGGAAAGAGAAATTCTGGTTAAGAGCTAGAGAGTCACATGGGTTTGCCTAGTCCCAGCACTAAGTAGCTGTGAGCCGGCCTAGTTCCAGCACTAACTAGATGTGAGCCTGCAGAATGTATTCACCTCCTGGCTCCTCACTCTCCCACGTGTTAACTGGGACGAAGTGATGGGACTGTGGTGGTTCTGACCATAGGTGTCATCTTCACAGGCTGGTGCTCTCTCCTTAGCTCAGAGTTCACATTCATGTCATAAGAGACTCCCTCAAGTGCCTCTTACTTTTGGCTCCTACTCTTGGTTCTCTCCCTCTTTATTTCAAGTATTTTCCAGTAGCCTGGCTTCTCTTGTTCACAGCACCATGAGTCCTCAGTCGTCTCCCCTTCTAACAGGAATGGATGAACCCATCAGCCTGGGTCACTTGGTTGACTAAAGGAGAACAAAAATGTATTGAACAGATAATCAACTCTCACTTTTCCATGTTTCTATATCCACCTACAGTGATGGTTAAATGGACATAAAATCCAATAGATTCCATTTCTTTTGAAAAACCTTGAACTTGGTGCCCCTCATACTGTGGACCTTCTAAAGTGTGTTATCTGTTACCTTGACTTTGATTTAAAGCCAATGATTAATCTATCAAGTCTTGAATGGTTTCCTGAGAGGCTCCTTGGTGAGGCAGATGCAAGTAATACTCATAAACCCAAGAGCAGCAAAGGTACCACAATACCTATATATTAACAAATATAGAATTTATTTCTATTCTAGGATGTGTGAGCCAAAAGGAGTAGGAGAGAAAAGTGCAGCTTCCTTATTTGTATTTTTGGTTTGAACTGGTTTCAATTGTTCCCTACAGTACCAGTCCAAAAATAAATAAATTAATTAAAGATGTGTCATGGACCTTAATCATTTTCTGGGCTATCCAAGATCTAAATCTCTACTGCATATTTGGAAAATTACCCAGAAGCCAAACCAGCCAATTGTTCATGAACTTTTTACTTTTACTCTTTCTCCTGGGTACTCATCTAGACAACATCTCCTAGTTTCTCTTACAGCCAGCTATGTCATTTCTAAATAATAGGAAGAGTAGATGATGTATTACAGGTACAGGTCTGTCCCAAAGTAACCCTTTAGGCAAGTCTCCACTCCCTGCCACCTTGATGCTGAAGCTCAGAGTGACCTCAAAAGCACTGTGTAGGGACTAAGCAAAGCTTCCATTGGCCAGGACCCTTGACGGTGTGGAAGGGAACCATCCCTGACCTCCACCACTCTTCTCACTGATCAGATTCTACGTGAGTACAAAAATAAGCCTCTGTTGTGCCAGTCATGGAGATTTGAGACTTAATCATGACAGCAGCTAGCATGACTTCAACCAATGTACTCATATGGTGAGTCCTGGAAAGAGGCAGTGGTCATCTCCTGCTCTGGGAACTGAGAATTGTGTTTGGGAAAGACACCCTCTTTCCCAGCCTTCCTTGCATCTAGAGCATAGGCATGTGGTCTCTGCTTCATCCATGAGCTGCACCCCAGACTTTGACTAATGTGCTGCTGACAAAAAGAAGCAGGTTTTGGGGACATATTCTGTAAGGGGGGTGATGGCAGCAGAGGCTCTTCACCCAGATTCAGGGGGTAGCAGGGGCAGCAGCAGCATCCAGGATCATGGTGTCAATAAAATGAGGGAAGTGCCCATGTCCCCCCTCCTCCCTGCCAAGATGTGACCGCTTCATGGGATCAGTGCTACAGTGTGATTTTAGACATGGCTCTTGACTTAGAATTACCAAGCCTGCTTTTCCAGCCTTCTCAGGAAGTCTGTGCCCTGTGCAATGTCTTCCAATAAACCCTCCTCCTGGTTAAGTTCATTAGAGTTGATTTCTGCTGCTTACAGTTAAAAACTACAATGGATACAGCTGCATCCCTTACAGTGAGAAATGGACAGGTGGGCTTCCTGCTCCCCAGTCATGGGAGGTTGTCTTCCCTCTTCCTCCGGCGTGTGCTGTTCATTTCCTAGACTCGGTCTGTGCTATGAGCGGTGCACTCTTCCACTGACAGCTTCAGTGTGCTTCAGAAAAGGAGCACAGCTGGATTTGGACTGCCCCAGGTCATAATGAAGTAGGTCACATTTGACCGAAGAAAAGAAACCTATTTGGGAATATAGGAAACTGGAGAAAAAAGTGAAACACTGAAGGGATAGCTTGGGAAAATACTCCAGGAGGAGAAAGAAAACAAGATCTTCCCTGGGAATACTGTAATAAATATTGCGAAAAGATATAAAAAGGAAGAGTCCTTTTAGGTCCCCTGGATCCTGCCTGCAAATACAACATAACTTGGGTTTTTGTCCTGCTCTGTTAAATAGCATCATGTTCCAGTCTACAGTAGAATTAGGTCAAAGAAAACGTATTGTACAGGAGTGAGCGGTATCGGGCAGGTTAACTGATGTTTTGTTCCCAAGACATCATTAATAGGCTTAGGCCATTCTTATAGGTAGGTTCCATTTCTCCTGTAATTGTCAGGAGGAAGAAAAACCACGTAGGAGACCCTCCTGGGCGGTCTCACCGAACACAACAGTTGGTGTGTTGGTTCTGAGCCATGTTCTGGGTTTCACCTGAGGCAGCTTCGGGAGCCTGGTGTGTAGTTCCAAGACTGGCCCCCAGTGACTCATGCTGTATGACAGGGCTACTTTCCACCACACGAATTGGAGCCGTCCTTGGGGATGACTGGCCAACAGGACATGATGGGAGTGACACGGTGCCTGTCTCAGAGACTGGGCCATAAAGGGCCTCACGGTGGCCACATTCCCCTCTTTGGAACACCAAGACGACCCAGACCACACCTAGTACAGCCCACTAGACACTGAGCAGCACGGGGAGGACAGCCACAGGCCCGAGTTGGCAGCCAGCTCTGGATGTGGCCCTCAGACCTTCCAGCCTGGTTCATCTCCCAGCTGAATGTAGCCGCCCAAGAAACCCAGGGTGAGCCCAGCAGAAGAACCACCAGCCACCCCCACGGCAGTGAAGAAGAAACATCCTTGTTGTGCTAAACCATTATGTTTTTGATGGTTGGTTACACCCTCCAAAATGGTATGAGGCAAAGCCCTAACGCTCAGGGTGACGGGTTAAGAAGAACGCCTGTTTATGGTGTGCAGAGATCACAGGTAAGGTTCTGCATGCTTCCAACATCCAGGTAACTTGGAAGTCTGGAAACTCAAGGGTCAGTTATTTCACCAGCAGAATGGAAGCCCCATGGCACTTGTGATAGAAGCTCTAACTCAGGGTCAATCGGGCTCACTTTAAAAATTCTCCTTTGAATTCCAGGAAAACTTAAAAGCTCTCAAAATGGACAAGGCTGTTGCATTATTGCACCACCTCCTGTGGCATTTTCTGGCATTTGAGCATAATTTCAGGGAAACACAGCTTCTCTGCTCATTGTGAAGAGTTGGATCCCTACTCCCTTGGCCCAGTGACGTTTTCCAAAGTAAGTTCCCTGAATTCGATTCTTAAAATTTGTAAGGATGCATAGAATTACATGCTTAAACCAGAGAACCCACCATTCTAAAATATATCTATCTATATGTGTGTGTGTGTGTATTTACATACATGCACACATGTGCACACGTTCACACATATATATGGTACAAAGTTATTTAGGAATTCTAATAAAAGTAATGGATTTTCACAAGACTAAAGCTTAGAACCAAAATGCTTGGTTAAAATTTTAGGAAACTGTGTTAAAGATATAAAATGATGGCAATTTGTTCTTGGCTAAAAGGTGTGTTTTCGTCACTGTGAGGGTCTGGAGGGTGATGACCCGGCTCTTACTCATCTTTCCAACATTTTCTGGGACTCCTTTCTCCCAAGCCACCTGGAAACCCCAAATGGCTGTTTGGCCCTTTTATCATCACGTGCCCACTCTCCCCTCCAGTTGCAGCCTCTCCTCTGCCGAGCTGACCCAGAGCCTAGTCTGATGCCTCGTCTCTGGTCCCCATGGCGCCCCATGCATGGCACTGCCGTGATGCTCATTGCTCAGTATGTGTCTCTTGTCAGCAAGGCTCCAAGCTCCTTAAGGTGGGGCCCCTGCACGTCTGCACTCACAGCACCCAGCCCAGTGCTTGCTAAATGTCTTCTGAGTGAATATATGGCCCTTAAGTCCAATTAGCCACTTGACAGATCCACTTATATGAGTCAACAGCATTTTTTTTTTAAGATTTTATTTATCAGAGAGAGAGAGAGAGAGAGCACAGGCAGGCAGAGTGGCAGCAGAGGCAGAGGGAGAAGCAGACTCCCTGCTGAGCAAGGAGCCTGATGTAGGACTCGATCCCAGGACACTGGGATCATGACCTGAGCTGAAGGCAGCTGATTAACCAACTGAGCCACCCAGGTGTCCCGTGAGTCGACAGCATTTAAAAGTCCATTTAAATAACCAACATGGAGCCCTTGGTTACATTACCAAACCCAAAAGTGCTGTTCGCCTCCAGGCTTCCCAGTCTCAGTAAAGGCACCTCTGTCCACCCACATGCCCAACCTGGAAACCGGGGAGCATGCCGAGCCTCCTCTCTCCCGCACCCACCAAAGCTGTTGATCCCAGCCCTGTCCACATCCAAATCTCCCTGAACTCCTCTGCCTCCCCCTTCCTCCCCTGTTTGGGTGACTCTGAGACCCCCCTAAACGGCTCCCCATTATGCAGAGAATGAATGCAGCCCCTCATCCCGGTTGGGAGGCCCCACGTGTCTGGGCTCCCACCCCCTCCCATGCCAGCCTGCGGAAGGCCTGCTGGTTTGCTCTAGTCACGTCAGGGCTCCCCGCTCATCCACAGAAGCTCCCAGCCTGCACCATCCTTCTCCGTGGCTGCCTTCCCTGGCCGCCCCATCTAATGTAGCAGCCCCCAACCACGTCCTCTGTGGTGATCACGGTCACAGACACATGATTTACTTCTTTTTCATAGAACTTTCCACCATTGTGTTCGTTTGCTCATTTGTTTATTGTTTTCCACATGTCCCACTGAAGGTCAATGCCACAAGGGTAATAGTCTGTAGTCACGTGCCCATGGCACCGCCGCAATTAGAACTTGGACAGACAAGAGGAGGTGTTGGAAAAACATGAACCAAATGAGGGAATAACCAAAGAACACAGGAGAAGGGCCCCTGAGCACATATGTTGCCCTAATCCCCGCCCACTCCCCACTCGGCCCTGGGGGGCAGAATAACGGGAAAACTGGGGTCACGCTTTCAAGATTCGGGTCAACTCCGTGACCGCAAACCAATAAGCATCCCCACCGTGCCCGCAAACACATGATCTCATCTAAGTCATGCAACTTTAAGAGGCCGCCATTCTCCTCTTCTCATCGTACAGTTGAAGACAAAAGGCTCAGACACAGAAAGATGACCCCATGCAGGCCTCAACACCTGAAACCCCAGAAGCAGCTTCTGTTTCAGGTCTGGCTGACCCCAGGTGGAGCCTGTGCATGCTCCATGTCCTCCTGGCACATCTGAGTTTTTTCTAGAAGGATTAAACCAAAGTTCTGACTTGCCATGCCAAAGGTTTTCACCAGAGGGTACGGTTCACCTCATTACTCCCTCAGATGGCCGGGATGGGTCTACACCAGAATACATAAATGAGGGCGGTTGTAAGCAGCTCCCCCTCCCCCCACAATCTATTCTTCCCCTCACGGAGACTTCTCATGAAAGCTTTGCAGGATAACTAATTTAGGCAACCGGCCTCCAACAACTTCCACAATGAAGAGATTCTTACCTGAAAATTTCGGTCCTCGAAGCTGAAAGGTGACAAGACCATTTCCAATTTCAATCAGGTGAACGAAAGCATTGAGGTAGTCGGAGGCCAAAATAAAGCAATCGCCAGAGGTGTAGTTACCCCATTGACCAAGAACTAAGTCTCCACACAGGGACTCCTGCAGAGCCTGTGTCAGGTGCTCATAAAAGATGGAATTAAGATTGTTGTCATCACTCCCTAAAGACAGAACAAGAAATACAATCAGTGGGTACTTACCCCTATGCACTAAGATCTGTGAAATGAGGTGTTGTCATTTGATCAAGGGTAAATCAGGATTTGTAGATACTTTGCCCATTTTTGTTGACTTTGTGAAACCCTCTTATTTTTTTACCTTTATCTTTTTCCTGGGCAGTCTCGTCTACACAAATGGATTAAATTATTGTCTTAATGCAGATGACTTACAAATTCATACCTCTGAGGTCTCTTGTCTAAACTCTAGACCTGTGTACCTACCTGTTTACTTAACATCTGCTCTGGTATGTCCCAAATTCTCCTCACCTCCAACGTGCCTGGGTCTAGCCCCCCTTCTGTTGCCCATTTCAGGAAATGGCACCAGTACCCAAACAACCATAACCCAGGATCTCTGTTCCCACTCCTTCACATGTTGGCCTCTCAATTTTACTTTCTTCAATATCTTTTGCATCTTTCTACCCTTCCTCATTTGCATTACATCTACCTTATTGCAAGCTGAATTATTTCTCAAGTGGACAGCCACACTAGTCCTATGACTCCCTGGTGTATCTTTACAGGGACCCCTGTTGCCTCAACTACTTCCTACACCACAGCCGGAATGAGCTTTTTGACTTCAGAAGTTGAATGCTCTCTCTAGGACCTCTCAGCCCCATTATTTCTAGTCCCTAGTGGTTTTTCAATGCTCTTAAAATAGAAACAAGGCCTCTTCACATCACCTATAAAAGGATCCCATATAATTTATTATTCCCGGGTATAAGCTGGAACAGCTGTAGGTATAAGCTAGGAGCAAACCTCGGATATATGGAAACACAAGAGGCAGGTGGGATCTGCTCCCTATTCCAATCTCCGTCCTCTCTTCACGCAAATATCCTCCTCCCTTCTCACTTAACGCTCAGCAGAGAACTTCTTCCAGTGGAGGGACTCATGAGCCCTTCTCACGCAGACCTTTGTAGACACCAATCTTTCTGCCCGGGTTGCTCTTCCACTCCTCTCTGGCTTTTGCACACTTTCTGTTCTTCAGATCTCATCTTAATGGCTACTTCAGGGAAGCCTCCACTGACCACTTTGCTGGGCCAAATCCCCTATTACAGGTTCACAGCACTGTGATCCTCTACTCTAAAGCACCTGCTACAGTTAGAATCTGACTTTTGGTTTTTGTGTATATCTGGGTATTCGATTTGCATTTGATTTCTCCAATCCAGTGGAGAAAATGAAGCGCAGAAGACAAGACATGAAGGAAGACAGATCTGCATCTGAATCTGCTTACTTCTCTGTCCCAACCCTGGTGGAAGTCCTAACACACAAAAGGAACTAACTGAATGTCTGTTGAATCATGGATAACACCATAGGTTCTACAGCTTCTTTAAGAAAATTCTGTTTTTAAGGACACACCTGTCAAGTAACTCCCAGGGCTTTGTGAAATCAAAGTCAATGAGGCATAGAGACAATAAACAGCATCAATTCGTAAGTGTGTGTGTGTGCACACACATGCGTGTGCATATGTGTGGACACACACATATGTGCTACATATAAATATAAGTGATTACTGCTAGTATTATGTATTATAGACAAATTCAGGTTTTTATATATTATATACACATAGATATATAGATGTCATTTACTGCTTCTAAATTATATATATAATTTAGATTTTTGGAGGGATAATTTATGTGGAGTAAACGTTATCTTTTTTAATGTGCAATCCTATGAGTTTAATAAATGCATCTTCACATAACCACTGATTAGAAAGATGCATTTGAGATTTGCGCATGTGGCTGTACCCAGCAGTCTGCTCCGTTTCAGTGCTGCATAGTATTCCGTGGTATGCATGCACTAGACCTTGTTTATCCATTTATCCGCTGGAGGAAATTTGGGTTGGTTCCAGTTTTAGTGATTAGGAGGAAATCCGCCAAAAAATATTTATAAGCGGAAGTTTATAGGAACGTAAGTTTGGGTTTCTCTTGCATAAATACCTAGGAGTGGGGCTGCCGTTCTCCAAAGTGGCTGTACCACGTTTGCTTCCCCTCCAGCTGCATGACTGAGAGTTCTAGCTCTTCCTCATCTTTACCAAGACTCGGCATTATCAGCAGCTGCCTGCTTGCTTGTTTAGTTATAGCTGTTCTGACTGGGTGAATGGTAATACCGAGAGAGTAGTGAAGGAGGGGTACAGGAAAGGAGATGGAAGGTTGGGGGGCATGGGATTGGGGGTTATGGTATCTTTCCTTTAATCCCCCTTCCATTCCCTCTATCAGATCTGTCACAGTGAAGGACAAAACACACTTTAAAGAGAAGACTGGATAAACCTGGATGTCCTCCTGCTCGGTGGTCTCATGCGTGGAGGAAGTGTCAGGAGGGTCTGAGGGAAAAGTTTACATTCAGTACTCTTATTTTAGGGGCCTCTTATGTTTGGGAGTGAACTTCTGGCTCTGGAAAGTCAGAGAAGCAGAGCCGCCCCAAGGAAGAAATCCTTCTAGATGGGTCTATTGGAGTGGAGGCAACGTCGGGGGAGGTCCAGGTAAGGGCTGCATGTCTGAGTAGAGCCGCCCCTGGTCCAGACTTTAGGGAAAGGGAGCATGACTGGGGGTGCATGAAGGTGAAAACTAGCCCCTTCCTATGTAAGGAAGAGCACTGGTCCACCTGTAAGAAATCTAAGATGATGCCATCAACTATGACTATCCTCGCTGAGCACCCACAGCAGTTGAAGACGGAATTGAAATTAGTGCACTTATAGCCTGATTGTGATTAACGGGGAGAAACAGACGGTTCTATGGGCTGAGTCATGTCACGCAGTCTTCTGAAGTACCAGCACGCTCAGTCTTCTGTGCAGAAGAAGCCTGCCTGACCCGCCCTTTGATGCGTGTCCGATGGTGAATCTATACGCATCCCGAGATCCTAATCTGAGATTACTTCGGAGTCTCTGCCACTTTTAAAGGGAAGGCCTGGATGAGAGAATTTTTGCTTAATTCTCCAAACTGTTCGATATTTAACTAAAACAAAAACAATTTCAACCACCAAAGTGGAGTCTTTGTAGAAAGAACACCTTGACCATGGAGCCACATGAATAACTGGAGGGAAGACGCACTCGTGTCTCTGTCCGTACGCCTTGTGTCGGCGGCCCTGCAATGTCACAGAGTCCCAGGGCTGCGCATCAGAGACACTCGTAGCCTATCAGCCCCCCCGTGCCCCCACATTGTACCAATGAGTTGAACTTTAGTTCAACAAAAAATAAGCCTGTCTCTCCAGGTATTTTACCATTTCTAATTATGAGTTCAAAGTAATCGTGTACATGCAATTCAGATGTAGATAGTGACATGATACCACTCCTCCTAGACAAAACCTTTGGCACAGCCGAGAGTGAGGTGGATAAAAATAGAGATGGGTTAACTCTGCATTCTGATATGAGGAAAAAAGGTAGAATAGTTAAAAATGTAACAGAATGGAGAAAGCAAAAAGTAAGATGATTTCCTAGCAGGTAAGTCCTTCCACAGCTTAATGTTGAATGAAGTTTCTGAAGACTACAGGACCCTACATGCAGGAATGGTTTGCTGTTGAGAACATTGTAAGACTGATGACAATTTTTTTTTTTTTTTTGCTACAAGACCAGTAACAAGGTTTAGAATCCATATTTGCCTTTTGCCACACACAAACTAAGATGTCCTCATTGACAGTCACTTTAAACTGAACAGGGACCATAACAAGTCTAGGTAACAGAGAAGAGTATTTCCAAACCCAGTCAGGAGGCTTGCTCTGTCTATCTGTATCATTTCTTTTTTCTGGCCAGCATATTCATTACCCAGACATATTTCCAGTGACTAAAAAGAGTGATCCCCCGTTTGGATTGAAGGAAGCCATCTATACAAGGGAATTAATAAGGAATTTAAAGAGTAAGAAAGAAGGTATTTGCTTACCTGACCACCAGTCTCGTGTTGGAATTATCCATACCTCATGTACTAGAAGGGGACACAGAGGGTAGAAGGTCACAAGTAGAACACTACAGAGGAGAGAGAGTTGGTTTGCGGAACTGGCTGTGTTGTGGAGAAGGCAGGGGACGTGGAGCTCACCAATGAGGGGGATCACTCCTATAGGACATGCTGCAGGAAGGGAGAGGGGTCTCACGATAAGGAAAAGAGGGAAAATTACAAGAAACCCAGGGAGGGGAGAGATGATGACATCTCAGGATTGGGAGACCGGCCTTGTGCCTTATCAAGTTAGAGCACCAGGTCCATAAAATGAAAGCAAGCACTTGGATTGCCGATGGAATGTCACTCACCTTCTGATTTTAAAAGCGGTACCCACACAGGCATCTTTCTCTTCCACCTGATCCCAGAAAACTGGTGAGCGATCAGCATCACCACCACTTGCTTTGGAGCAGTGGGCGCATTCCTCCAGGCCTCTCTTCCGTTGAAGCCCAAGAATGAAATTGGGTCTTACCAACTAGAAGGTGACAGATTGTCTGCAGCCATGGTGACAAACAGCCATCAGAACCAGTTTTAAATCTCTCCGATTATGACAACTCACCTCCGTTCAGAGTCTCAAGTACACCAGTCAACCCATGTGGCCCCTTGCTTCTGAAGACAGCCAGTGTGGGCGGACTCACTCCGGAATTCTGAGGGGTGACTGATCAATGGTGTGTCCCCAAGGAACTGTCTGTGCCCATGCTATCAACCCGCTTCTGCCCTAATACTTCAGCCATCCTTGACCTTCATGTGTCCCAGAAACACTTTATAAGTGCAATAGCTCTGCTTAGAGACTGTGCCTGACCTGCTTTGTCCTTTTATTTATATTTTTAATCCATTAAAGATTTTTAAAAAGATTTTATTTATTTATTAGACAGAGATCACAAGTAGGCAGACAGGCAGGCAGAGAGAGAGAGTGGAGGAAGCAGGCTCCTCCCCGATGTGGGGCTCGATCCCAGGACCCCGAGATCTTGACCTGAGCCGAAGGTAGAGGCTTTAACCCACCGAGCCACCCAGGTGCCCCTAAAGATTTTTTTAATTCATTCATTTGAGAGAGGGAGCTAGAGAGAGCACAAGCAGAGGGAGAGACAGATGGAGAAGCAGAGGGAGAAGGAGAGGGAGAAGCACATTCCCCACTAAGCTGGGAGCCCAGCGTGGGGCTCAACCCCAAGACCCCAGGATCATGACCTGAGCTGAAGGCAGATGCTTAACCATGGAGCTGCCCAGGCATTCTGTGTCTTTTTGTTTCAGATCTTCAGTGGTGGTCTCAACACCCTTTGAAGGATGAAATAGGAGATTGACTTCAACCACATGACCTTGAATATTTAACTGTTCATGATGTACAAAGATGGCAATTTCACACGGTTAAACTGACTGAAGCCATTAAGAAAGGGCTTTCACTAGAAATATACCATCGAATACCGGCTTACATACAAATCTGAACAATAATGAATGTCCTCTTCACATTTGTGAAAAAAACTGATCTTTTGCATGTCTGGCCCCTGCCTTTCCTTTCTCTGCTCCAACCACGCTAGCCTTTTTCTACATCTGTAGCTTGCCCTGACCTCCTATTCCTGTCACCCTGCCTTCCCTGGCATCCTTTGTGACTCTGGCGTCCTCCCTCTAGTTGGAGTCCTTTCTACCCCGTCTGCCTTCCTGACAGACTCCTCTAGTGCTTCAAGTCTGGCCCCAGTATTGCTCTCAGGGAAGCCTTTCTGACCCCTGCTCTAGGTGAGACTCATGTCATATGCTCCTTCACACATTGCACCTCTCCTGTGGGGAGCCTGTCATAGTTAATATTACTAATAGTGATGACAGCTAATAGTCCTGTAACACGTCTCTATGTAAGTACTCCACGTGAGCTAACTCATCATATCCTTACAACTACCTTCATAGGTAGGTATTATTATTATACCCATTCCCTCCGAGTAGGAACTTGAGCCACAGTGAAATTAACTACAGTTCCCAAACCACACATAAATGTGGAGTCAGGATTTGAACCTGGTGGGCTGACTCTACCATGTCGTATATTTCTTTTTGTGATTATTTGATTATATCTGCCTCTCACTCCAGACCCTGAGTAACATTAAGACCCACCTTTGCTCACAACTAGCATGAATAAATGAAGGACCCCAAATAATGCTGTTTCTAATGTTAATTCTTCTCTCATGTCTAAGAAGAAAAGAGTCTAGCCTCCACCAACTTCCAACTTAGAGTTAAAGGTGATCATTGACATCCTGAGTGTGATTTAATAAATGACAAGCACTCCTTAGTAGATATGGATCTTTATAAAAAATCTCAGAATACAGGATTCTGTTGTGAACTTGTCTCTTGGGAATCAGAGAGATTAAAAAAAAAAAAAAAATAGGGGAGCCTGGGTGGCTCAGTAGGTTAAAGCCTCTGCCTTCAACTCAGGTCATGATCTCAGGGTCCTGGGATCGAGCCCCACATCGGGCTCTCTGCTCAGTGGGGAGCCTGCTTCCTCCTCTCTCTCTGCCTGCCTCTCTGCCTACTTATGATCTCTGTCAAATAAATAAATAAAATATTTAAAAATATATATTTATATGGAGCTAAGAAAAAAAGTATTCTCCTTTTCCATCTGTTTCAGATACTTGAGAAGCATCTAGGTGAGATCCTGTTTGAGCTTTGTGGGACTGGAGAGGAGAACTATTTGGCTGCATCTCAAAAACGCTGTTAGCCCCACCACTCTGTTCTATTATTGCTTCAGTTTTCCTTCCAAATACCCTCGGATCAGCTTTGAAAATAAAAGAGCCCAGGGTGGCGAAAAATACAGCAAACAACAAAATTCTTTCTAATGAAGGCCGAAATCCCATGTTGGCATAAGAAGTCCCTAAATGGAATTTTAATTTCACCTGAAGACCTAGGATGAATGGAATTTTTAGCAGCAGAATAAACAATTTTTAAAGTGGGGCTGAGCCAAAAGAAATTCATTTACTATATTCCTCGGGGAATTAAAACATTTTCTAAAATTATGTTAACTGGAAAACTATCTTTTCAAAAGGCTATTGGGTTCAGAGTGCTAAATTTGATCAGCAATAACTAAGCCAAGCTGCCTGGGTACCCCAGGACCTCTGGCTCTCCACCAGACTCTCTAAGAAGGTGAACTGTCAGCCATACCGGGTCATTTGAGCTTTTCTCCAGTGTTTTCCTCCCCTACATTTGGTGCTTATCACTCAAAGGTGCTAATTAGCTCAGTAATTGGATTTCTGCCTTAACTGTCCGATTGCATAAACATCAATTCTGTTTGCTCAGAGAGAAAATGGGGGCTTGTATCTCACACCTCAGTCTCCAGGGGGGTACAGAATGCTGGTACATGTTAGGTGTATGTCTCTCTGCACATACTCTTCCCAGCACCTGCCTGGCAAGTCCTTGTTCATTGCTAGGCAACATTGTCCTGAGGGCCACAGACCAACAGTCTAGCCATAGGCCTTTCCAGATAGACTGACTTACTCCAAAGTATCTTCCCTTATGTTAATGTGGAATGCAAATAACTACACTAGTTTCTGCCCTTCAAATTTTGCTTTCTCACCTCCTGATATGTCTCCCTAAGTCAAGCACCTTCTCTCTTACACGGTTTCACCGGAGGCACTTAAATAATTGAACAACAATTTAATTATACTGCTTCAAATTCCCATTTGTCAGCACACACAGACTATTTATGGGAGAATTATTCCTGTTTTTCTTTCGGTGGGGAAGTGTGACTGGCTGGAATCAGAAGTTTGATGGGTGTCTGTTAATACAGCAAACTCAGAATGGAGTTATGGATGGACTGTTGTTCGATTCATGCGACAGGATGGCCTTAGAAAAATCTAGACAAAAGAAGGTAGCCAGAGCTGAAATAGAAGGACACTGTCACCTCTTTAATTGGATACAGACACAAGGTTCCTTCAGGTTTGTTTCGCATCTTTAATTTTTGCTGCCACTGACATACTGGTTCTCTCTAAGCCAGCGCTGCTCTTCTGGCAGCTGGGTCACCATGTGCCTCACATGACTTGGCAGGAGAGAAACTTCTTGAGGGCATAGGGTTGTACAGCTGGCATCATGGGCTCTGCCTGAGGACAGACATTCACGAACTGCCAACCTTGCTACCATCTGGGAGGTATGGTCTAGTTCTGGTTCCCAGTACCTTAGGGATTAGCTGTTTGGGATCCCAAACTAAAGGTGGGAGGTCTTTTGGGTGGCTGGGTAGCACAGTCGGGTAAGCATCCAGCTCTTGCTTTTGGTGCAAGCCATGATCTCAGGGCTATGAGATGGAGCCCTGTGGGGCTGCTTGGGATTCTTTCTCCCCCTGCCCCTCCCACTTGTGCACTCTCTCTCTCTCACATAAAAAAAAAAAAAAAAAGGTGGGAGGGTCTTTGTCAATACAGCCACCTTTGATGGCCTGGGCTTTGATTTCTAACCCCACCTGAAGGTAACAAAGCAATGCTGAGTAGTGTCAGTGAAAGCCAGTTAAGACATAAGGCTGAAATAATATCCAGAATCTCATAACATAGTACCCAGAATCTTGTCCAGATTTTAATAGAAAATTACTTGTCATAATGCAAAGCAAGAAGATCTCAGAGTAAAAAATGACAATTAATAGATGCCACACTGAGATAACAGAAATGAGGGAATTATCTGACAAAGATTTGGAATTCGTGTTCATAAAATTCTTCAATAAGCAACTAAGAATACTTTTGGAACAAAGGAAAAAATAGAATCTCAACAAAAAAAATAGAAAGTCAGAAAGGAAATAGATACAAGAAGAACCAAATAGAAATTTTCTAAGTAAAAATATACAATAGAAGCAAATACAAAACAATGCAAAATATATGTGCAAAATAAAAAACTCAAAGGAAGGACTCAGTTTCAAAATGACAGAGATAGAGAAACGAATTAATGAACTGGAAGACAGAACAATAGATAAATAATATGAATAAAGGAGAGAAAATAGATTGAAATAGCATAAACAGTCTCAGACACTTGTGGGATTATGACAAAAGATTTAAGATTCTGGTCATCAGAGTTCAATAAGAAGAGGAGAAATTGGTGATAAACTCAAGGAAGTTCACACCAAGATACATCACAGTCAAGCATATACCAATAGAGAACATAACTGGGAACATAAAATTATCTCAACAAATTTTTAAAAACTGAAATAATACCAAGTGTATTTTCCAGCCATAATGAACTCCAACTAGAAATCAATAACTGAAAGATAACAAGAAAATATTCAAATGGTTGCAAACTAAACAATACAATTTTTTTAAGATTAATTTGTTTATTTTAGAGAGAGACCACATGCAACCATGAAGTAAAAGGACAGAGGGAGAGGGAAGGAGAATCCAAGAAGTCTCCATGCTGAGCACAAAGTCCGAGGTGAGGCTCAATACCACGACCCTGGGATCATGACCTGAGTAGAAACCAGGATTGGATGCTCAACTGACTTCACCATCAAGTGTCCCAAACAACACAATTCTAAATAGCCAATTTCAATGATAAAGTTTCAGTGGCAATGAAAATGAATTAAATTGAAAGAAAATGAAAACAGAACATATCAATACTGGTGAGACACAGCTAAATCAGTGGCGAAAATTCACTAAGTACATACATAACCGAAGAGGAAAAGTCTCAAATTAATCTAATTTTCCACCTCAAGAATCTAGAAAAACAGTAGCAAAAGAAACCCAAAGAAAGCATAAGGAAAAAAATAAGGAATAAAAATCAGTTAAATTGAAAACAAAATAAAAAATTGAGAAAAACATAGAGAACCAGTTTTTTGAAAATGTCAATTAAGTTGACAAATCTCTAGCAAGCTTGACCTGCACACGACCTTCCAAAAAAGAGAGAAAGAGAGAGAGAGAGAGAGAACACAAGTTACCAATATATTGCCAACACTGCAGATATCAAAGGGATAAAGGAAACTACAAATAATTTTGTATGCATAAATTTTATAATGTAGATGAAATGGACCAATTCCTCAAAAATCACTAGCTGCTACAACTTATCTCTTAGGAAATAGATCATTTGAATAGCCCTCTACCTATTAAGGAAATTCAATTGGTAATCTAAAAACTCCTCAAGTAAAACAATAAAATAAATAAATAAATAAATAAATAAATAAACAAACAAAATAAATGAATAAAAAATAAAACAAATACTCAAACACTGATGCTTTTACTAGAGAATTCTAACACATGTTTAAAAAAGAACAAAAACCTGTTATACACATTCATCTCCAGAAATTGCAAGAGGAAGAGACAATTCCCAATTTATTTTATGAAACTAGCATTACCCTGATACCAAAGCCTGGCAAAGATAGAATAAAGAAACAGTAGAACTACAGAGAAATTCCAGGAGTTTAAGTCTGGTTTAGCATATGAAAATCAGTCAATGTAATCCATCATACTGACAGGCTAAAGAAGAAAAAAAAATCACATGATTATGTCAATTTGTGCAGAAAAAAGTAGTTGACTGACTCACAACTAAAAAAAAAAAGTATTAAGAAAAATGGGAATAGAAAGGAACTTCTTCACTTGATAAAGACCATCTACTAAAGAGTTGTAGCTAACATCACACTTAATAGTGAAAGACTGAATGCTTCCCCCATATGACTGAGAAGAATACAAATATGTCCACTTTAATAACTCTTATTCAACACAGTGCTAAAGTTCTCGCCAGGGCACTGAGATAAGTAAAGCAAGTAAAAGGCATACGGTTTTGAAAGAAATAAATAAAACAAAACAGTACATATTTGCTGATGACATAATTGACATAGAAATTCCAAAGAATCTACAAAAAGAACACAAAACAAAACAAAAACTAGACCAGTAAGTGGGCTCAGTTTGGTTTCAGGGTACAAGATAAGTGTACAAAAATGAAATGTATTTCTATGTACTAACAATGGACACCAAAATTTTTAAAAAATATATTTATAATCACTCAAAAAAAAGAGGAAATACTTAGGCTTTGTTAAATCTAACAAAACATATATGGGCTTGTATGCTGAGTACAAGTATGCTGATGAAAGTAATAAAAGGAGCTCTAATCAAATGGAGAGATGTACCATATTCATGGATTGGAAGACTCAGTATAGTAAAAATGCCAGTTCTTTCCAAACTGACATAAAGGTTTCGCACGATTTCTGTCAAAATTCGACAATATTTTTTTTGTAGATATTTAAGGAAGAACACCAATGAAGCAATCTTTTCCAAACATTAGAAAAGTAGGTTACTTCCCAGTTCATTTTATGAGGGTAGCATTATTCTGTTAACAAAACTAAGGACAGTACAAGAAAGAGAAGAGAAGAAAGAGAAGGAAAGAAGGAAGGAAGGGATGAAGAGAACAGGAGGGAGAGAGGAGAAAGCTTCAGAAAATTCCCCAAGAACTTAGATGCAAAAATATACATTTATAAATAGAAACTATTCTAAAAAATATATGGAAGGACAGAAAAATAATGATAGCTAAAACAATCTTGAAACAAAAAGAAGTGGGAATTTACTCAATTTCAAGGCTTATTATGTAACTTCACTGATGAAGGTTGTATAGGATTGGTGGAGGGAATTACATATAGATCAATGAAACAGAACAGAGAACCAAAAATAGACCCACACAAACTTATCCTACTTTTTTCTTTTAAAAATATTTAGGTAAAATTTGTTTAACATAAAATTCATAATTTGACATTTCAAAGCAACAATGTATTGGCTTTTGATACTCTCACAATGTTGTGTGACCGTCACCACTACCTAATTCTGGAATACTTTTATTACTCCCCAAAGAAACCTTATACCCATTAAGCATTAACTCCCTGTTTATCCCTTTCTCCAGCCCCTGAGAACCACCAATCTGTTTTTTGTTTCCATGGATTTGCCTATTCCAACCATTTCATATAAATGGAATCACACTATATGCAGCATTTCATGTCCGGTTTCTTTAGTTTTTCATAATGTTTTCAAAGTTCATCTATGTTGTAGCATGTAGCATGCTTTTTAATGGCTAAATAACATTCCATTGTATAATGTATGACATTTTGTCAATTCATCAGATAATGACATTTGGGTTGTTTCCACTTTTTGGCTAGTATGAATAATGATTCTAGGAACACGAACTCCATGCACAAGTTTCTGTTTGAAAACCTTCTTTGAAATGTCCTTGGACATATACTTCAGAGTGGAATTGTCTCTTTTTGATCATGTTCTTCAGTGTAAAAAGGTTTTAATTTCAATGATCTAATTTTTCTTTTGTTGCTTGTGACTTTGGTGTTTAAGAATTCATTGCAAATCCAAGAATTTCACAGTGTCATCTTTTCACACTCAAGTCTGAGTCATTTTGATTTATTTTTTATTTATGGTGTGATGTAAGGGTTCAACTGCATTCTTTGGCAAGGGGATATCCAGTTGTCCCAGCATTATTTTTTGAAAAGACTGTCCTTTCCCCCACTGAATGGTCTTGGCACTCTCGTGGAAAGTCAATTGACTACAGATGTACAAATTTATTCTTGGACTCTCGAGTCTACTCTATTAATCTATATGTTCACCCTTGTACCTGCAACACATTGTTTTGTAGTAACATTGTAAACTTACAGTAAGTTTTGAAATTGGGAAGTGTGAGTCCTCCAACTTCTGTTTCTAAAAATTGTTCTGGCTATTTCAGGGTCCCTTGAAATTTCACAGGAATTTTAGGAAATTTGTCTTTTTACACAAAAAAGGCAGTTGTAATTTTTGACAGGAATTAATTGAATCTGTAGACCAATCAGAGGAATACCACATTCTTAAGTCTTTAAATTGCTGAACATGGGATGTCTTTCCATTTATTTGTCTTCTTTCAATGATGTTTCTCATTTTTGGTGTTCATGTTTTCCACTTCTAGCTCATCGAGGCTAATCTGTTTGCATACAGTAGTTTATAGAATGCTCTTGTAATCCTATTATTTATGTAAGGTTCGTAGTATTGTCCTCACTTTTATTTGTGATTATAGTAATTTGCCTTCTCTCATTTTTTCTTGGTCATTCAAGATAAAGATTTGTCAATGTTATTGATATTTTCAAAGAACCATTTTTTGTGTCACCTATTCTCCCTATTGTTTATCTACTCTCCATTTCATTTGTTCCCATGGTAATCTTCATCATTTTCTGTTGTCTGTTTGCTTTGGGTTTACTTTGTTTTTCTTTTTCTACTCATTTAAGGTGGAAGGTTAGGTGAATGACTTGAGATTTTTCTAATTTTTTTAATGTAAATATTTATAGGTCTGAATTTCCCTCTGACCACTGCTTTTTCTACATCCCATGAATTTTCATATGTCATGTTTCCATTTTCTTCCATCAAAAAATAAATATTTTTTAAATTTTCTCTTGTCACTTCCTCCTTGACCCATTGGTTGTTTAAGACTTAAGACTGTTTTATTTGACACATATTTGGGGATTTTCCAAATTTTCTTTTCTGTTGATTTATAATTTCATTCCATTGTGGTTGGAGAACATATTTTGTACAATTTCAATCTTTTTACATTTACTGAGGTTTGTTTTATGGTCTAGCACTGGATCTATCATGGAGAAGAGTCCATGCGTCCTTGACAGGAAAGTCTTTTCAAAAACTTTTTCCTGAAAAATACTCTGTTAGGTGGATAAAAAGCATGGTACCTGGAGAAATTATATTCAAGCCACATATCCCCAAACTACTAGTATCTAGAATATATAAAGAACTCTCAAAAAAATAGAAAACAAGAACAAGACTTGACAAACTGTTCCCTGAAGAGATAATACCAATGGCAAACATGCTCAGAAGATGTTCAACACCATAAGTCATTAAGGAAATATAAACAAAAACCACTATGAGAGATCAGTATATACCTGTCAGAATAGCTAAAAGTAAGAAGAGTAAAAACACCTGCCAAAGATCTGGTGAGACTGGATTTTTCAGACATTGCTGGGGGAGTAGGTAAAATGGCATACAGCTCCCCTTAGAAAGTTTGGCAGTTTCTTAAAACACTATCATATGACAATTGCAGTCCTAGGCAATTATCCCAGAGAAGTGAAAACTTGGGTTCACTTTCCCAGAGAAATGAAAATTTGTGTTCACTCGAAATGTCCATAGCAGCTATATTCATTATAGCTCCAAACTGAAAACACCACAGATGTCTGTCCCTCAACAGGTGAGTTTGATAAAGAGACTGTGGTATATCCATACACTCGGTATTAAAAAGGGGAAACTACTGACACATACAATGATTTGAATGACATGCACTGAACTATGGGGAGTGAAAACAACTAATCCAGGGCATGGGTGGCTCAGTCAGTTAAGTGGCCAGCTCTTGATTTTGGCTCAGGTCAGGATCTCAGGGTCTTGAGATTGAGCCCCACATTCAACTTCAGAGGGAAGTCTGCTTGAGATTCCCTTCCCTCTCCCTCTGCCCTCCCCACTCTGTCTCTCCCTCTCTCTCTCCCTCTGTCTCCCTCTCTTTCTCTCACACTTCTCTCTCGAAAAAAATAAATAGGTCTTAAAAAAAAAAAAAAAGAAAACAGCTAACCCCACAAGGATAAATACTGTATGATTCCAGTCATGTAACATTCTTGAAATGACAAGATTACAGAGTTGGAAAATGGATTAATATTTGATAGGATGTCACCTGGGTGGCTCAGTGGGTTAAAGCCTCTGCCTTCGGCTCAGGTCATGTGATTCGAGGGTTCTGGAATTGAGTCCCACATTGAGCTCTCTGCTCAGCAGGGAGTCTGCTTCCCTCCACCCTCCACCATGCCTGCTTCTCTGCCTACTTGTGATCTCTGTCTGTCAAATAAATAAATAAATAAATAAAATCTTTTTAAAAATAGTTGATAGGAATTAAGAAGGTGGTAGCGGCAACAAGGACGAGCATGAGCATATGAAAGGGACAACAGGAGAGATCTTTGTGGTGGTAGGAAAACTCTGTATCTTGAGTTTATCAACACCAATATTCTGATTGTGACAGTTCTGCAAGAAGTTAACATCTGTAAACTGGGTGAAGGTTATACAGGAGATCTCTCTGTATTATTTCTTTCAACTGTACATGAATCAATATAGAGAAAGAGCCTAAATTTTTTAAATAAAAAAATGTCATAGCTAACAGCAGGCTTGAATTTTGTCACTGTAATATTAATCCACATATGCAATTTTCATTTCTGATCCAAACTTGCTTACATTTCCAATTAAGATCGCTTCTCCCATTTCAGACAGAAGAATTCAAGATTATCCAACATTTCAAATACAGGATATGAAATCCAACTACTCATTCACTGGAAGGTCATAAATATTTAGGGGGTGAAAAGTGTTTCTTTTCTTTCTGCAAATGCAACTAATAAAAACAGTAATAAAAACATTTGTGTTGCATACAGTAGGGCAAAGAGTCAGCCAAAGGGAGACTTGAATAAAGAAAGATGCAGAGGACTATAATGGATTCATAAAAATTAAATTATCAGGGAGGTGCTGGTTTTTCCCCAGGTTTAACATGCTTGATGGAAGGTTTTGACTTCTCGGTGCTATATCCTTCCAGTAGCAAGAAGTCTGTTGTCATTTATGCAACAGTGTTTTAGAGTTGTGGGTGAAATTTCTCCTGGGAATGAAGACACATGGGGTTTGTTTTGTTTTGTTTTGTTTTCATTAGTGACCAGTGGAATGCACAGGATTTGGATTAAGATGAGCCCCCTGCCCAGCAAAAAGGACACGGTCATCCTTGGCAAGGAGCAGTCCCATCTGTGCAGGGGCGCACGCAGCCCTATGACTTCTCTGAGGTCCTCCTGATGGCATGGCTGCTTGTGTCCAGAGAGGCAGCAACGTGAAGAAGACACCCTCTCTCAACACGCAGCCATGAGCACACGGAGTCGTTTTGTCACTGAGGGAGGTAGCACTTAATAAAAGCCTGCCCACGCACTCACCGCTGAGACGGACTTCGCTTTTCCTTTGCCGTTCTCGTCCCTTCCAGATCATGGCGTGGTCCTCTGCTCACGTTCCATACCCCCAACACTGAAACTGGAATTTTAAGTGAATAAAACTGGATTTCTGTTTCTAACTTGGTTAATGACTTATTAACCTGTGTGAGGGGTGTAAAGGGGAGCATTGCTTGATTTTTCTGATCCCCTGGTGTCTCAGTGAATACAATGGCAACTAAACATTGCACAAGACTTGAGGTAGGAAATTAAAATGCAGAGCTGCACTGGTGACCACCAACCTACGCAAAAATGAAACAAAGAATCCCTTTAACTTTGTAATGGGCCATTCACCCCAGGTAATGGTGAGAGAACAGAAAAGGCTCTTGATTTCCCTGCATCAGTATATTCGGGGATGGATTTTTCTGTAACAGGGAAAAAGGAATAGTCAATTTTACCCTGAAAATGTTTTCCATATTGATTTTTCGAATACTGAAATAGTTTGTGTCCAGTCTTGGCTCCGGAGCTCAAAGACAACATGGAGCAGATAAAATCAGTTCATTCCTCCCTCCCAGTTGTCCTGCATTTGCCCCAGCTTTTCCCCAAGTTATTTTTAAAAATTTATTACTGAAGTACGTTGACCCACAATGTTATTTTGGTTTCAGGTGGACGACACAGTGATTCGACAATGCTCTACATCACACAATGCTCCCCACACAGCATTATTACATTATTAACTTACTGACTATAGTCCTGTACTTATGACTAAATGCTGTACTTTAAATCCCTGCAGCTTATTTATTTTATCACTGTATTTTTGTACCTGTGAATTCCCTTCACCTCTTTCACCCCTTTCCCCACATCTAGCTCTTTTCTGGAAAACACCAGTTTGTTTTCTGCGTTTATGAGACTCTATTTTTTATTTGTTTTTTTATTTCCTTATTTCCTCATTTGTTTTGCTGTTTAGAGTGCACATATACGTGAAATCATATGATAGTTCTCTTTCTATGACTTATTTTACTTAGCATAATACCCTCTAGGCCCATCCATGTCATTGCAAGCACCAAGAGTCCATTCTTTTTTATGGTTGAGTAATATTCCACGATATGTATTTAGATCTAGATATATTAAGTAGAATATATATCTTCTTTATCCATTCATATATCAAAAGACACTTGGGTTGCTTCCATATCTATTATAATAACTATTATAAATAACACTGTAAACATAAGGGTGCACAAATCTCTTCAATATACTGCCAAAACAGGTTCTTTGGCAATGTTAAGAAAACCTTCTCCCTGCTGGCTGTTCTTTACCCATGATAACTCTACACAGAATGCTAGTATTCTATCATTTTGGACTTCTCTTAAAAACTGCTTTTTAAAAACTTCATTTCTTATCCAATTTTCTTTAAAACCCACTACGAACCTTCTCTTCTTCCTCTTCCCCAAACTTCAAAGTATATCTCTCTCCAAAGCCTTCCCTGACACTAGGAAGTAAAATTTCTGCTCTATAACCTCTTAAACAAACTCCTTTCTTCAATGTAACATAAGAAGGCATCACAAATGGAAAAGGGATGTGATACATTAAACTAGCCTTGTTTTTATCAGATAATAGTTGTTTTTTTTTTTTTTTCCGTAATTCTCCTTGCATGTGACTATTTTTCCATCATTGGTCATTTTTCATCTAACTATCTTGAAGGCGAGCATCAATCTACTTAAATGTTTACAGAGAGAAGCAAACATAGCAAGCCAGACATGACAAAGTGTCATAAACCCTGTGAGCAGTGATGATGACAGAACGTTCCCAAAGGGACAAGAAAAAAAAAAAAAAAAAAAAGAAAAGAAGAAAAGAGTATGATTTCCATGTCTACGTAATGTACTAATTTCATTAATCAGTTGGTACCACTGTGTACCAGGAAGCAGCAGCCATATGTGAAGCCTGGGCCAGGTCTCTCGGCTCTCAGTAAAGTAGGATTAAAGTCAATCATGGAAATACACTCTGGAAATAAGACTAAAGGAGCACCGCCTGATCACTAGAAGGCTAAGAAATGAGTTTCTGCCTAGAGCCTCAAATGCACACATTCCCCACGGCCCAAAGCGGCCTGCCCACAGCCAACTCCACTCATCACAGGGAGAAGAGAACCCACTGACCATGGCTGGCAACATCCATTTTGAGCATTGGCCTATCACAGGAAAGACCTAAAGTGCTCGAGGTTCTTGGGTTCTTGGGGGTTAAACTTCCATTAGACAGAGGTCTTGATCTACACAATAAACCCCCTGCACTATTGTATATGCGATCCAATGCAATAAAAGAGTCTGCAGATTTAATGTGGATTTAAGAGCTATTTTCTGCCTTCCTTTGTTTGAAAGAAATCAGCCCGATCTCCAACACTTCCCTAAAAGCTGGAGAAGGAGACCCCCTGCCCTCACTTGCTGCAGTGAAGAGGGTTCTGCTGTTATTGACTTACACCCCCCAACACTATCCATCAACCTGACTCGGTCACAAAGCCTCGCTCCTGCATGACCTTGAAGTGTAGAGTCAGCAGCCCCAGACAGCTGGGAAGCAGGTGGGCATGTTGGACTCCTTCCTGCAGGCACATGGTCAACTTCACTACTCTGCACTTTTCTCATTCTTTAACCGCTCAGCAAAATGTAACAGGACCCTGAGCAAAATCATGCAACACAGCATAATGAATAATAAGCTCAAACCGGGGCTACTTGAGAAATTCGCCTCCCTGGAGTTCCTCAAAAGCGTCATCCTTCTGGAATATATTTGCATAATACCTCATCGCCACACCTGAAGTGTCAAATCTTACCCCTGGGTATGTGCGTGAGAGCTTTCTCAACCGTCAGCAAAACAGCATGATGGGGCTGAGTTTGTCATTTAGTTTCTTAGACACAACAGCTTTCAAACAGACCAGAAATTCTGGTTGAGAAAAATCTGAGGTAGAGAAGGGACATGGAAAACGAGCATCAGACACGGGGCATGTGAGCTGTGGAACCAGGAAAGGCTCAAAACTCCCCATCTACCCCTCAGTCCTGGAGGCACCCCATGGGATGCCCAGAACCTTCTCTGGCTTTAATCCTAGTTAGAACCATAGCGTCTGGTGATAAAGGTCTGACCTTCATGCTGTCACTCCCCCAAAATAAAAGGTGGAGAGGAAGATTCCCTTTGATAAAAGCCTTCCCTTGCTTTTATGATTGATTTCAAGTGGCAGAATACCCAACTGAAAATGACTTAAGCAAAATACAGAATTGGCTGGCTTACACAGCCCAAAGCTCCACTAGGCCCAGAGGGACCCCAGGGTCGAGGGTACGTCATCAGAAATCAGTCTCCAAGTCCCGTGCCCTGCATTCCTCTGTGTTTGCAGAATTATCAGGCCAGTCTTGCTTTGTGGGAGTGAGAAGGCTGCCAAGGGGCCTTAGGCCTGCACCTCCCACCACCACTGAGGCGGAGGGAAAGAAAGGGTCAGCCTGACTGGCACAGCTCCCTGCCCCTGGGGCCCCAGAACTCACTGGGGCAGGCAGAAACAACAGATCTCTGGGACTCTGGAGTGAACTCTGTCTTTCCATTGCCCGGGGCCTTTGGCCATCATGTCACTTGCTTGTCTGTTTTTTACCTGAGGCCTAAAGTCTGGAGACTTTATGCGGAGATTGTATTCAGAGCTAAGTTCAGAGGGAAGAGAAACCCGAGGTCGGCCCAGCACGGCTGCACATTCTCGGTCAGCCCCAAGTCCCAGCCGTTTGGCAGAGCTTCATGGACAATGGACTCTTGAGCAATTTGGCTTCTCAGTCAGCCTTGACACTTTCCTTTTACCATCCATGAATAAGAACGTTCCCTGCTCGTATCTCTTTACTTCTTTCCTTCTGGGAAGTTTAGGACATGGTCCATATTCCTACCCTGGCTTCCCCGGGAGTCCCGTACCCACTGTTTCCCCAGACGTGGCCCTGAGCTGGCTGAGCAGTGTTAGCCCCAAACACGTCTCTGTCATCAGTCTCACGGGGATTCCTAAGCATTTTTAAATCTCTTAAAATTCTCGAACTTATATGTGCATCCAGACAAGCTTGCATTGTCCTTTCTGTGGAGGGAGATTCCCGAAGACCTACACTGAGCTCCTGGGGGAACTGAGGGCCTGTTTTCATGCCTTTCACAGTTGTCTGGAGTTACTGAACAGCCTCGAAAATGAAGGGCAAGTGATGGCCTCCAAGAGGAATTTTTCAGATCAGCCATTTAAAAAGAAAATTCACATCTTGAATGAGTTAGACCCCCTTTCTGGGCCTGAGATTTGATTCAGGACTGCAGGTGGTAACTTGGTGCCCAGGAAGGGCCCAGAAGTCGCATTTCTGCTCTAACCTCATGGCTCCAGTCCTGGAAAGGAGGCTTATGGTGGTCAGTGATCACAGATTTCCCTGTGTGGGAGATCCCATGCTCACACCTCCTGGCTGGGGCTCTGGAGCTTCTGAGAGCCCGCTGGGCCAATGACGAGGGCCCGGGACGGAGGCATCCCTGCTGAGAGCCACCCGCCATGCCCCCGGACTAAAAGAAGCCACTTCTGGAGTCAGGCCAGCTCAGGGAAAGGACGTCGGGGCCTGGGCAGCACTGCCTGTCCTTCCGGCCCGGCTCCTCCTCTGAGCAGTGCTTTTGTGATGGCCCCTTTCCAATCCCATGTGAACCCTCTAATGGATGTTCAATGAATCGTCTATAGTGTGGGAGGCATTTGAGAGGTTTGGCGACATAACAGAGAGCGTTCAAACTTAGACTCACACCAGACCTGGTTTTTGTTTTGTTTTGTTTTTTTTTTTTTTAAAGATTTTATTTATTTATTTGACAGAGAGAGATTACAAGTAGGCAGAGAGGCAGGCAGAGAGAGAGGAGGAAGCAGGCTCCCTGCTGAGCAGAGAGCCCGATGCGGGACTCGGTCCCAGGACCCTGAGATCATGACCTGAGCCGAAGGCAGTGGCTTAACCCACTGAGCCACCCAGGCGCCCCCAGACCTGGTTTTGAAAGACCCCCTCTCCCCTTGCTAAAGGCTTGTTTAAGTAACCTGATGTCCCCACAGCACCCCCTATCCCCTTGCTGAAAGCTTGATTGTTCCCATAGCCGGATGGCAACACATACCAGGATGTCTATTGTCTGTGATCACCCGGTCTGTCAAAAGCAAAGACAAATGAGGAATAGAGTGTACCTGGGACTTTCCAGAGTGCTGAGCCAAGGCCCACCAGAACAAACCGTTGTGTCCTTGCCTTAAACCCAGTGCCTGACAATGCTTGATTTAAGTTAACCAATCAGATCCCTGTAACCAAGCATCTGCTTCTGTAAGCTCGCTTCCCGCCACCCCAACCCTGCCCTATATAATCTGCTCCCCAACTTAGCCCGGCGCGTTCAGCCCACAAAGGCTGATGTGTCCACAGGCACCTGTGTAACCAATAAACCTCTTGCAACTTGCATCCAGTGGAGGCTTGGTGTCTGCTTCTTGGGTGTGGAACGAGGGTCTTTCAGTTTAAAGTCTTGGCTCAGCCACCGACTTTTCCTGTGACCTTGGGCAAGTCATTTAACTTCCCACCTTTCCCTTTTCTGATCTGTGAAATGAGAAAAATGAAATTTGACTTCCAGAATAGGTATACAGGCAAAAATGCATATATTTGGGAAGGTGCGCAGCAATTTAGTAAATACAAAATGAGGACTAGTGCTGTGCTACTCCACTACCTGTGTAAGCACCAGTAGTAATGTCTTGGAGCCCAACACTTGCCTAGGCATGGCTCCGAGTCTAATAGCCCTAAGACATCTGAAAAAGGAGCCTCAAGGCTTTTATCGCAGTATGTCCAGGCACTTTGTAAACATATCCAAATAAATTGAGGGGTAGCTTAATTGCAAGCTGAGATATGTAAATCCTACCCTGCATAATTGCAAATTTTAATTTTAGTGCTCCATTTTACCATTAACCCATAAGCCGAATAAGCTTGCTGCTTTGCATTTGAGAAAAAAATTGCCTTTTGAGAAACTCCATGCTTTGCACAAAGATCTTACAAACCATGCTTAAAATAGCTCAGTGGGTAGAGAGCATCCAGAAAAATCTTCCCCATGGTGAAAAGGTAAAAAATAAAATGCGTGTTGAAAAGTTCTTTCTTTGACTGCCTTGCCCAAGTCAGGCACACATGGCTTTGAGCATCCTCAGTAAGAAACCATGAGTGAGACAGAGATGCTGGTGGGTCTGCAGAGAATGCAAGGGAGGGGCTGGAGAGATGATAAACGGTGTCATTGAAAAGGACCTCTATGCAGGTTCCTGGGTGGCTCAGTGGGTTAAGTGTCCACCTTTAGTTCAGGTCGTGATCCCAGGGTCCTGGGATCAAGCCCCACATTGGGCTCCCTGCTCAGCGGGGAGCCAGCTTCTCCCTCTCTTCCCCACCTGTGCTCCCTGTCACTCTCTCTGTCTCTCAAACAATTAAAATCTTAGAAAAAGAAGAAGAAGAAGAAGAAGAAGAAGAAGAAGAAGGAGAAAGAGAAGGAGAAGGAGAAGGAGAAGGAGAAGGAGAAGAAGAAGAAGAAGAGGAAGAAAGAAATGGACCTCTATGGGCTGGAATATGAAAGCCAATGATGGATCAAGAGTTGATAAAAGAAATGTAAATTTTTTTGAGATTTCATTTATTTATTTGAAAGAGAGAACAAGCAAGCACACGCATGCAGAGGCAGAGGAAGAAGAAGAAAGAGACTCACTGCTAAGCAGGGAGCCCAATGTGGGGCTCAATCCCAGGACTCCGGAATAATCACCTGAGACAAAGGCACACACCTAAACGACTGAACCACCCAGATGCCCTGGAATTGTAAATTCCTGATTTTCACTAAACTGCACACATAAGATTGGCATGATGAAGGCCTGGCTTCGCACCACTTTAGTAAAATAATTGAGAGGTTTTAGATTTTAGAAGGCAAAAATGAGAGCAGAAAATATCTGGCTCACAGGAGGTCACATCTGTTGCGACCTGAGTAGACGGCATCTGGAATAGGCTAGAGGGGAGGGTTAGAGGCCGTCCAGCAGACCTCTGGATGAGGGCAGTGAGGCCTTGCCAGGTCTGCACCATTTAAAACGCAGGTGGGGGGACATCTGGGTGGCTCAATTGTTAATCCCCTGCCTTGGGCTCAGGTCATGATCCCAGGGTCCTGGGTTTGAGTTCTGCATCAGGCTCCCTGCTCCTCAGGAAGCCTGCTTCTCCCTCTCCCACTCCCCCTGCTTGTGTTCTTGCTATTGCTCTCTCTCTCTCTGTCAAATAAATAAAATCTTAAAACACACACACACACACACACACACACACACACAAATAGGAAGGGCTGTTGAGCCTGAGAGAGAGGGCAGTGAGTGGAGAGCACAGTCTTCCAAGCAGTGAAGGGTGGGATATGCAGGAGGCACGAGGATGCTAGTTGCTCTGGCAACAGCAGGTGCATCCAGGTGACTGTGGCATCCAGGTGAGGACATAAGGAACAGACCCTGCACAGGGGAGAGCCTGCAGCCATGGCAGATGGAGCTCACCCAGGGCTGCCTAAGAAGGCACAAGGGCTGCTCCACCCAGAGTAGAAGAGGGTGGAAGACTCCCTTCCATGTGCAGCACGAGGGGATTCTCTAATTCCAATGGCCCATGCTAGCCTTGCTTCTGTATTCCAAACCCACGAGGACACTGGGAAGTAACACAGTAAGATTCACAGGAGCCCACAGAGACTAGTTGAAATATTTTGATCACATAGTCTGTCTTTTGATAAACCACAAAATAATGATGCTTTAGAGATGTTTTTCAACTCAGGCAACTCTGCTGCTCAAAGCACAGCTCAAAAGCTCTGTGATGGGGTAAGACATCAAAAGAAACACAGCACTTAAAGGCGAAGACAAATATTTAAGGGGCATGTAACAGCGTGCTGTCTGTGGACTTGAGGTCACACGGTCTACACGTGTGTCTTTTCACCAGTTGGTAGGATGGTGCTCTGCCATTTCAGAAAGGATTTCTGATCGGCTGCAAGGACGTATAAAATATGTCTTGACATAACTGAATTAAAAGTATAATGAGAGAAGATAAAAATATAGGGAAGGGGAACAAAATGGGACAGGATTAAGGATAAAATCGCGGTACATAGAAATGACCTGCGCATTTACCACAGTGAACCAAGTCTTATTTGGAATTTATGACTTCTGGAGGGGTGGAGAGCCAGCCACCCCATTTCACAGATGATTTAACCGAGGTTCACAGACTGACTAATTTCCCAAACACTTAACCAGGCATATGAGCCGGGACTTCAATCGAGATCTGGGACAAAAAAGCTCAAACATTCTGACAAATGACCACTGCTGCGGGGAGAGCTGAGGATTAAGTAATGCTGATTATCTTCTCACTAACTAGACTGGGACCAAGGACATGGGAACAGAGAGGATGCTTCTGCAGAGCAATCGCAGAGTGACTCCTGTTAATTAAAGCCTAGCACAGCCCTCACATAGATACCTGGTGCTCATTTGTGGAGGATGATGCCCAGAATTATTTAACATTTTATTTCTAAAGATTTTATTCATCTGAGAGAGAAAGAGAAAGCACGAGCCAGGACGGGTGCAGGGAGACAGAACGAGAAGGAGAGAGATGAGCAGATTCTCTGCTGAGTGCAGAGCCAGACACAGGACTCAATCCTGGGATCCCGGGATCATGACCTGAGCTGAAGGCAGACCCTTCACCAACTGAGCCACCCAGGCGCCCTGTGATTAATTTTTTTACTGAGTGGTAATTGACGTACTAGTTTCAGGAGTACAGCATAGTGAGTGGGTATCATAGCTGTTACACAGCGAACCTAACAAGCCCGGTTGCTATCTCACTACGTGGTTATGATGTTTCTTCTTGGACTAACTTTCAAGGTCCGCTCTAACTGCCTTCTGATGTGCAGCACACTGTTATTACATGTGGTCAGCATGCTGTACGGGGTCCCCAGGACTTAGTCATTGCGTAACTGGAAATGTGTAACTTTGACCCCTTGCACGTGGTTCACCCACTCCCCATCCCCACCTCAGGCGACCACCGTCTGCTCTCTGTACCCATGCTGGGGTTTTCTCTGCATGCTCCGAGATTCCACATACGCGAGATCATAAGCGTTTATCTTTTTTTTTTTTTAAGATTTTATTTATTTATTTGACAGAGAGAAATTACAAGTACACTGAGAGGCAGGCAGAGAGAGAGAGAAGGAAGCAGGCTCCCTGCTGAGCACAGAGCCTGATGCGGGACTCGATCCCAGGACCCTGAGATCATGACCTGAGCAGCGGCTTAACCCACTGAGCCACCCAGGTGCCCCTGTAAGTGTTTATCTTATCCTGACTTATTTCACTCAGCATAATGTCCTCAAGTTTTATCCATGTTGTTGCAAATGGCAGGATTTGGGTGTGTGTGTGTGTTTGTTTTTTGGTGGATGAGTAATATTCCAGTGTAGTTTCTTATCCTTTCACCCACTGACGGACTTTTGGGTTGTTTCTATCTCTTGGCTCTTGTAAATAATGCTGCAGTGAACACGAGGGTGATCGCTCACTGTAGTTTTGATTTGTATTTCCCTGATGGTGAGCGACGTTGAGCATCTTTTCATGTACCTGTTGGCAATTTATAGGTCTTTGGGAAAAATGTCTGTTTGGGTCATTTGCCTATTTTTTAATTGGATTATATTTTTCCGTTGAGTTGTAGGAGTTCTTCATATATTTTGCATATTTACCCTTTATCAGATACATGATTTGCAAACATCTCCTAGTCAGTCTGCTACCTTTTCATTTTGTTTATGGTTTCCTTTGCTGTGTGGAAGCTTTTTCATTTGATGTGGCTTTACGTATTTATTTATTTATTTATTTATTTATTTATTTATTTATTTATTGCTTTTGTTGCCTTTACTTTGGGTGTCAAATCTAAATCATCATCCCCAGTACTGACATCAGGGAGCTTACCCCCTGTGTTTTCGTTTAGGGATTTTATGGTTTCAGTTCTTACATTCAAGTGTTTAATCCATGTTGAGTTAATGTTTGTGTGTGGTATAAGAAGACAGTGGTCCAGTTTCATTCTTTTCCATGTGGCTGTCCAGTTTTCCCAACACTCTTTATTGAAAGACTTGTTGTTTCCCCCATTATATAGTCATGGCTGCTTTGTTGTGAAACACTTGACCATGTAAGTGTGGATTTCTTTCAGGGCACTCTGTTCTTCCATTGATATGTGTGTCTGTTTTTATGCCAGTATCATACTATTTGGATGGCTGTAGCTTTATAATATTGTTCAAATCTGGGAGCATGATGCCTCCAGCTGTGTTCTTCTTTTTCAAGATTCTCTGACTCTTCAGGGTTACACTGATAAATTATTGAGGACCTACAAAAGGTCTTGTTTGGAGAGGAGTGTGCATGTGTATAAAATTAAAAAAAAAATCTCTATAAATAATAAACCCATTATATGTTACCATAAAAATTTTTTTCTGAAAAAGAACATTTTTCCAAAACAAAGTAGGAGAGTAACATTGTTTGTAAAATTCTCAGAATTTTTTCATATCCAATTTAATAGAAAACAACTGGGTTCTGTCTGCTTCTGCATTCAGTCTGTTGTGATACTTTGTTTTGGTGGAGTACGTGAGGAAAATCCAGCGTTACAGAAATACATATTTGCAATAAAGTAGAGTAATTTAATACCCTTTAGCATAATTGTGAATATTTTTCTTTGAAGTACATCAAAAGTGAACAAGTTGTGGTTTCCTAACAGTCAGTTGCACTGCGGACTCTAAAACCATAGCAGTAAACTCCTCAGACTGTGTCAACACTAACGTCCCTCAGTTTATCTTGCATTTTGAATGGATCTTATACCCACGCACGGCCTTTTATATTGGTCACTTGGAAAATATTGACGTACTGAGTTACGCAGATCTTTCAGGCATTAAAATTCACTCACTAAATACCACCATTGATCATTTCAGGAGAATCTTTGAAGTCCTGGGATGCCCTGCAGCTCGAGGTGGGGGATACCAGTGTTCCAAAGCTTTTTCATTGTTGCTTAAAAGCTTATATTTGATCAGTGATAAATACTGTCTACCTGACTTCAGATACTTTCGAGACAGGGTCTGCCAGACACTCATGTCTGAAAAAGCCTGGTTTGTAAGAGTTGTGAAGTGGCATGAAGAAATGTAGCTACAACCCAAACAGTTGCACGAGGTCTTTCCCTGAAAACAGCTTCTGCACAGTAGATGCACTGTGTGCGTACTTCCTGTCTTGTCACGTAACCTATTAAAAACACAGAGAATGAGATTTAATATAACTAATAATATTTAGGGCTTTATTACAGCTGGGGTTTTTTTTAAAGATTTATTTATTTTTGAGAGAGAGAGTGTATGCAGGCAGGTGGTGGGCAGGAGTAGAGAAGGAGGGAGCAAGAGTCTAAGCGGATTCCCCACCAAGTGTGGAGCCCTGTGCAGGGCTCGATCTCATGACCTTGAGGTTACAACCTGAGTTGAAACCAAGTCAGACACGTAACTGACAGCACCAGCCAGGCACCCCTAGCAAAGGCATTCTCCAGGAAAATGGCCACTAACTGATGTTGTAGCTGTGGCAATCCAGGATCGGCCGGGGCAGTTGGTGCCACCGTTGCAGAACAGCCGGAGCGGCAGGCTGGCACACTATCCACACTGGTGTTGAGACCATGGAAAGGGCAAGTCACGTCTTAATCCACTAATCACAAAAATAGTTACAGCCTTGCAGGTGCCAGAACAGGACAGAACTGAGACTAAGCCCCCATGGACAGTAGCTTAGTAGTGAATTAAAATGATTCTCTATGCCCTGAACAATGTTTTCTCCTGATTTACCACAAGGAAGTGACTTCAGTAGGAGGGAGGAATAATCCTAAATAGAAAAACATTTTCCCTCTTCTACTCAGGAAGGAACTCTCATTAGCAGAGTGGGTGGGCTTGGGGTGTTCGTGAAACCTCCTTAGGCGAGTCTCCCGGAGGGAAGGCCATCTGGTCACGTAGAGTTTGGTCAAGTGAGCCAGGCATGGTGGAGTGCTTCCATGTGCCAGGCATGGTGCAGAATGGCACTTTAGATATATTCCGTGTTCTAATGCTCACACTCAGCCTCTGAGCTGGAAACCATTATCACACTCAGATGAAGTAACGGGTTCCAGATCACGGGGCTTGTTGGAGGCAGAGCTGGGATCGCTCCACAGCAATCTGGCTCCTGAGTCCATAAGGATAATTACTGGGCTGTGCTGTGGCTTTCCTTGGTGTAAGGTCTGGAGAAACTAATTTGCTGCTGTGTGTGACTCGACAATAGTCTTTCCACTATCTGTAATTCCTGTGATTGGAGAAAAAACAGTCTGATATTCCTCTGCGTGGGTGGGTGGGGCGATTTCTAACCCAACTCCTGTTTCTGGACTTTATTTTTTTTAAAGATTTTATTTGTTTATTTGACAGACAGAGATCACAAGTAGACAGAGAGGCAGGCAGACAGAGAGAGAGGGAAGCAGGCTCCCCGCTGAGCAGTGAACCCAATGCAGGACTCGATCCCAGGACCCTGAGATCATGACCTGAGCTGAAGGCAGTGGCTTATCCCACTGAGTCACCCAGGTGCCCCTGTTCCTGGACTTTAAAAGAGCCCATTGCAGGTGGGGACTTTCTTCAGCTGTGATCAACCGTCTGGATGTGCAGTGCAGTCGCTGTGAACACGCCTCTCCCCTGGCAGCCAAGCCCAGCGTGACCATATTCAGAGCGTGGCTCTCTGCCAGCCACATCACATTCCTGGGGGCCCTTGGGGTCAGGGCAGATTCCTAGGTCAGAATCTCTGGGGCAGGTTCTGGGAATCCACGTTTTAAATATGAAGAAGTCCCGGTGATTTAAGTGTGCTGTGAAGTTTGAGAATCTCCCTGGGTTTGTTGTTCTTGCTTAAACAGCTTTACCAGGATAGAATTCCCGTCCTGTACAACAGTCCCATGTCTTGTGTGAAGCTCAGTGGCTTGGGCTGTTTTCAGCAGTTTTGATAACAATCTTTATCATCTCAAAGGAAACCTCTTCCCATTAGCTGTCACTCCCCTCCCCGGCCCCAGGCACCTGCTTGTCTGTCTGTGGACTTCTCTGCTGGAATTCCATGCGCATGGGCCGTACACTGTGTGGTTTCCTGTGACTGCCTCCTTGCGCAGGGTTCATGTGTGTTGTAGTGCGTATTAGTACCTTATTCCTTTTTATGGCTGAATAATACTTCGTCGTATGGCAGTTTCACATCTTGTTTCCAGTTCTTTACTCCTAGGAACAGTGCTGCTCTAGATATCCATGTGTAGGTTTCTGTGTGCACATGTCGTCCAAGGCACCTGGGGGCTCAGCTAAGCATTGGACTCTGGGTTTAGGCTCAGGTAATGGTCTCAGGGTCCCAGAGTCAAGCCCCACATCAGGCTCCCTGCTCAGCGTGGCGTCTGTTGGGAGTTTCTCTCTCTCCCTCACGTTGCCCCTCCCCTCAGCTCCCCAGGCACACTTTCTCTCTCTCTCTGTCTCTCAAATAAATCAAACTTAAAATAAAATGTCTCTTAGGTATATATCTAGGAGTGCAGTTGGCAGTTGCTAGGTCATATGGTAACTCTATATTGAAAATTTTTTTTTTTTAATTCTAGTGTAATTAACATGCACATGGTGGACGGTACAGTGACTCCGTTCTTCCACACATCCTTCACAGCTCATCAGGACAAGTGGCTCCCACTTCTCCTGACGAAGCTCCGCATGCCCCACCAGCCTCGCTTCTGGTGACCCTTTGTTTGTTCCCTGTAGATAAGAGCCTGGTTTTTGGGTTGTTCTTTTTTTTTTTTTCTTTTTCTCATTTGTTTTGTTTCTTAAATTCTATATGAGTGAAATCATGTGGTATTTATCTTTCTTGGACTTATTTTGCTTAGGATTATACTCTCTAGCTCCATCCATGCGGGTGCACATGTCAAGATTTCATTCTTTTTATGGCTGAGGAATGCTCCTTTGTATACGTACACCACGTCGTCTTCATCTGCTCATCCATCAGTGACACTTGGGCTGCTTCCACAGTTTGGCTATTGTAGATAATGTTGCTATGAACATAGGGGTGCAAGTATCCCTTCAAATTAGTGATTCTGTATTATTCTGGTAAATACCCAGTAGTGAAATTACTGGATTTGTAGAGTAGTTCTGTTCTTAATTTTTTGAGGAACCTCCACTCTGTTCTCCACAGTGGCTGTACCAACTGTCCCAACAGTGTAGGAGGGTCCCCCTTTCTCCGCATCCTTGCCAGCATCTGTTGTTTCTTGTGTTGTTGGTTTTAGACACTCCGACAGGTGTGAGGTGATCTCTCATCATGGTTGCAATCTGCATTTCCCCGAGGATGAGTGATGTTGAGTATCTTCTCATGCATCTGTTGGCCATCTGTTGGTCTTTTTTGGAGAAATGTCTGTTCATGTCTAATGTCAACTTTTTAATTGGATTGTTTTTTGGGATGTTGAGTTGTATAAATTATTTATATGTTTTAGATGGTAACCCATTATCAGATGTGTCATTTGTGAATAGCTTTGCCCACTCAGTAGGTTGTCTTTTAGTTTTGTTGGTCTCCTTTGCTGTGCAGAAGCTTTGTATTTTGATGAAGTCCCTGTAGTTTAGTTTTGCTTTTCTTTCCCTTACCAAAGGAGACATGTCTAGAAAAATGTTGCTCTGGCTGGTGTCAGAGAAATGACTGCGTGTGCTCTCTTAAAGGATTTTTACGGTTTCATGTCTCATATTTACGCCTTTAATCCATTTTGAGCTTATCTTGTGTATGGTGTAAGAAAGTGGTTCGGTTTTCCTAATACCATTTGTTGAAGAGAATTTTTCTTATTGCATCTTCTTACCTTCTTTGTTGGAGATTAATTGACCATATAATTTAATTGTGGGTTTATTTCTGGATTTTCTGTTCTGTTGATTTCTGTTTGTTTTTTGGGGGTTTTTTTGTTTTGTTTTTTTTGTTTTTTGTTTTTTGAGAGAGGGAGAAGAGAGAAGAGAGGGTGAACACCTGTACACTGGGGGAGGAGCAGAAATGGAGGGAGAGAAAGGGGAAGAATGTAAAGCAGACTCCGTGCTGATGGCAGAGCCTGATGTGGGGTTCGATGCTGCAGCTCTGAGATCATGACCGAGCTGAAACCAGGAGTCAGATGCATAACCAACGGAGCCACCCGAGTGCCCCAACATATGTGTATTTTGTGCCAGTCCCATAGTTTTGATTACTACAACTTTGTTATCGAACTTCGAGTCTGGAATTGGGATACCTACAGTTTTTCTTTTCCAAGATTGCGTTGACTGTTTGGGGTCATTGGTGGTTCCATTCAAATTATAGGAGTGTTTGTACTCTTGGCTGCAGACTTTCCTCTTTCAGTACTTTGAGTATGTCATGCCACTCCCTTCTGGTGGACAAAGTTTGTGCTAAAAAATCAGCTGATAGTGTTATGGGATTTACCTTATATGTAATGGTCTTTTTTTCTCTTGCTGCTTTAAAAAATGTTTTAGCAGTATATTTTGCCATTGTAATTACCATGTGTCATGGTGTGGACCTCCTTGGGTTAATTTGTTTTGAAGGGTCTCTGTGCCGCCCGGATCTGGATCTCTGTTCTTCCCTCAGAGTGGGAAGGTTTCAGCTATTCTTTCTTCAAATAAATTTTCTGCTCCCTTTTCTCTTCTTGTTCTCCTGGGATCCCTGTAGTGCCATGGTTATTACTATGCCTGATGGAGTCACCGAGCTTCAGAATCTGTTCTGATTTTCCGTGTTTGTTCCTCACCCGCTCAGCTTGCTTTCCATTTCTCTGCCTCTGGGTCATCACACTTCCTCTAGCCTGTGACCTGTTACACCAGGTGTGTTTTAAGTGTCGTGTATTTTTGCCAACTGGTTCTTTTTTATCTCTGTGTTATGGGTCTCACTGATGTCCTCCTCTCTTTTCTCAAGTCTAGTGAGTCTCTCTACGATGTTACTTTAAGTTCCTATTGGTCATACTACTGATATGTTTCACTTAGGTCTTTTGTTGGTTTTTTTCCTTTCATTTGGGACATAATCCTCTGCTCATTTTATGTAATTCTTGGTGTCTGTCTCTGTGCAGATAGTCTGTGACCTCTCCAGATCTTGAAGGTAGTAGGTGGTGTGCACACTTTCAGCAAGGTGGCCCTGTCCTCCTACAGAGGGGCGGCGCCCCTGCTGCCAAGCCCGGGCCACTCCACAAAGTGTGCGAGTGGGATGGGCAGTGCCCGCTCTGCGCGCTGGCACTCTGCCAGGGCTGCCCACAGCTCCGAGGAGACAGGCTGGCCAGGGCCACTCTGCAGGGCACACGCAGGGTGTGCATTTTTAACAGGGATCGAGCGTCCTCCAGGGAAGGTGACCCACGGCTGTTGCTGGGACTGAGGCCCTGTAAAACCCTCAGCAGGGACGCGGCATGTTGGCAAGGTTTGCATGGTCTTCTGGGGAGGGGACCTGCCACACCAGGGCTGAGGCAGGCCCAGCTGTGAGGGGGCAGCAGGGTACCACATGAGCAGGTTACGTACTGGATGCTGGCCCCATCCAGGCTCTGCGTGGGGGCCGAACGGGGTAGTGGTGCGCCTGCCAGCTCCTTTGTTCCTGGAGGAGTCTCCAAGGGAAGTCCGTCCCTCTGGTCTGGGCTCTGAGATCAGTGAGGAACTCGATCTCCCGTCCGCCCCAGTCCTCTCTCAAACCACCCTTGCTGCTTTTCTGCTCTCCCTCCAGCCTCTCCAGAATGGAGCCTGTTGGTTTTTAAAGTTCCAGGCTTTAAGTTCCAAGTAGTTGTAGGAACTTGCGGAATTTGGCCCCCCTGGTTTGCAGAGACAAATGTTATGGGAACTCGGGCCCTGCAGGCTCCCAGGCGTGAGGATCTGTCATCTCCCCTCCCTGCACATTCTGGTCCTTCCTGGCTGCAAGTGGCCTTGGCCCTTAAGCTCCCAAGCACATGTCCACTCTCCCCACCCGCCCTCACGTGTCCTCTTCTCTCCATGGTGCTGTGGTCCTTGGGTCATTTTCTGGGCGATTTAAGTGAACGTGTTATCCTGTGTCCATATGCCGAGGTGTGCGAAGGGCCCTTCTCTGCCATCTTCCCGGAAGTCAGGGATGCACTTTTTAAAAAAACCTTCCAGACTGTTTCCTACAGTGGGTGTGCCGTGTGCCATCTGCTCCTGGTTCCTCCTTCTCTTCCCCAGCACTTGTTATGGAGGTTTTGATTCTAGATGTCCTGGATGGCTGTACCTTTTGCCCTGATCGCTAATGAGGTCAAGCATCTTTTCATGTACTTATTGAACATTTATATCTGTATCCAGATCTTTTGCCCATTTTTAATTGAGTTGTCTTGTATTGTTTTAAGTGTTCTTTATGTATTTTAGATCTAAGTCCCTTGTCATATATGATTCTGAAAATATTTTTCCCCTTCTTGTGGCGGTTTTTTCATTCTCCGGATGGTGTCTTTTGAAGTTTTTAATTTTGGTGAATTTTATATTCGTTGTTTATGCTTTTGGTGTCTATTCAAGAATCCTTTGCCAAATTCTGGGACATGATTTGTCCCTATATTTTTCTTCCCAGAATTTTATAGTTTTTACTCTTACATTTAGGTTTTTGATCTATTTCGAGTTACTTTTTGTATAGGTGTAATGAGGTTAGGATCCAACTTCTTTCTTTTACGTGGATATTCTTGAACTGCTGCAAATCCTAAATTTTCAGGCATACCACCTTATCTAGGTTATATTTTGTTTCCTGTATTTGGCTAGATTAGTCTTAGAAAAGGAGGAGTTTCTGTATCAATACTCATGGTATAGTGAGCACCTTGTTTCATACCCTTGTTTAACTTTAAAATAGACCACTGATGATAGGTCCAAGGACCTCAAACAACTTCTGGATTTTATGCCAGCTTTGATTTGCCTTATAAGACAGTTCTGATCTTCTGCTTACTTGAAACCATTTGAAAATTTTTGAATGGTGAACGCAGCTTGAGGACAGAAATGGGGGAAATGATTATAGAAGCAGGAAATGGAATCTTATTTGATCATTATGATCATTTCATTATTTTAGCTAGTAAATATCCACATTACTATATGGTTTTATAGCTAATTTGGGACTATCTAATTTGGTTAATTTGGGCATCGCCTTGTGTTTCAGTAAGGGATTAAAACGATGGTAATTCATGGCTGCACGTGGAACTCTGAAAGAAGACTTTGTCCATCCTGAGAAAAGAAAAAGATAACACCACTCAAATATAAACGCAACTGAAACGAGCACTGTAGCGGAACAGGTCCATCCTCCTTTGAGACGAGAACAGCATCTGCAGTCTCCTACAAGAGAGATCTTGTTTATCTTTGTCTCGAGCACACTGAACAATTAATTGTCTTTCTAGAGCAACCCTGGAATGGTCCCCAGCCACGGATTCAGTCCCAGATCTTACTTCTTTGACAACCCTCGAAGATATGATAGTGATGATGACCTTGCCTGAACATTGCCCCTCAAGGACTTCAAGGAAGGTAAGACCCTGGTTCGTGGTAGAGAGGAACGGTGAGGAGGCTGAGTACAGCACCCATGAAGTCGGTTCAGTCAAAGAAAAAATTCTGGAGTCGGAGGGAGGGTGAGGCACACAGGAAATGGAGGGGAAGCCCCTGAGAATGAGACAAAGTGTCACCAGAGAAGTGCCCCACTCCCAGGATTCTGCTTCCATAGGTGTGTGGCATACAGGAGGGGTGGGAGCTGCTGGGGTTCCCTCCACTCTCCTGTGACACTTCAGCCACCCTCCATGGCCCAGTCGTCATGATGTCCCCTCCTCCTGCCTGTGAAGCTGGGCCTTCAGGGTGAGAAGAGCAGAGAGAAGCAACAAGGGCTGAGCCAGGGCTCCCTGAGCTCCCTCCGCTCTCTGCTTGTGCTCCCAGGATCTGGTACAGTTCATTGGAAAGTTCATATAACTTAAATAATAATGCTAAAATATATACTAGGGTATTTTGAAAATGTTATTGTAATATATGTTTGTAGTTTGCACAGACTTTTATGCATAATCCAATTTAAAAGTCCATAGTACACGGTCTGATGGTTGTTTCAGGCTTTCAGACTAACCTATCTTCAGATTCTTACCTCTTCAGGCCATGCAGGGGCTGAGCCAGATAGATTAGAAACCCAGCTGACATTTAGAAAGTCAGTTTCGACTCCAGTGTTAAGTTATACTGTAGCAGATTATCAACAGACTACAGACAAGGTAATTGGCTCCTTCCTTCGAGTTCTTTAAGGTCCAGATGGTTGTTGTCTCAAAAAATCTAAATTTTGACAAAAATGTGGTACTCCTTTGAGCAGGGCCCTAATGTGTACCCTTAAGCCATAAGTGGATCCCTTAGAAGGATGGATAGAGCTAACCCACTGCTAAGCCTCCTCTGCTGTATTCAGAACCTTTGCCTAGTTTTTCAGCCCAGGGAAATCTAGGCTCCATTACCTCAGTCCTTCCCAAGACATCACCTTTCCCAAATCACGGACCATTCATTCCAGTCCAGGAGCACAGGAGAGGTTCTCCGCCCTCCATCCGGCAGGCTGTATGCAGTCCTCAGTCTTCCTGCACTTTCCCACATATTTAAAATAATGGCCTACATTTCTAAGTAGCTCTGAAATCAGGCTACTGGCAATAGCAGCTTTAAAACAGGAGTTGCTCCCTGGTACCCAGGAGCACGATTCCTGTACCTCGGCCATGTGAAGAGGCACGTTCCAGACAATGGCTTCAGTGAACTCAGCTGGGACTCCAGCCCGGTGCAAGTCTAAAACCTCCAAGATCTATCTAGGGACTACTGCCTATGATGGGAAACTGTGTCAGGGAGGTTAAATGCTCGGATTTTCCGTAAAACAGAAGGTCCTGGAGGAAGGATGGTTACCAGCGAGATGTGACTTGCTCTGCCTAGGAAATCTCACCTCTCGGGACAGGAGGTGGAGGAGCAGATGGACAGACAGTCATGCTCTGCCTTCAGGATGAAGCCCATTGCCAGTATCTCTTATTTCTCATTATGGTCTTCAGAAAGTATTTCTCTCTGGGCATTTATTTCACAGAGATAAAGTCTACTTCTCTTGATGGTGATTAAAGTTGCCATCTCAAGTTGTAAAAAATGGCTTGTGACTGGGTTTTTCATTTGTACAGAATACCTTTGTCCTGCGTCATCCAACACAGTAGCGTTGATATATGTGACCACCTACGAAACCTAATTAGGCTAGATCCATAATTTATACCCTACACTGTGGGACATACTCCAGAGGGATCAAAACTTAGATCAAAAAAACCATGAAAGCTCTAAAAGAAACTGTAGGTAAATTACTGCTATGTGAGGAAGGTGTTCGAACTATGACTCAAAGTCCGGAAGACACTGAGAAACTGAGAAATTTTTTTTAAAAAATTGCATAACAAAAACCATCATAAGCCAAGTCAAAAGACAGACACCAAACTGAAAAAAAAAAAAAATTAGAGCTCCTCACAAAGGATTACCATCTGTAAGCAGTACTCCTAGAAACTGATAAAAGATCAACAATGCAGTAGAAAAATGTGCAACATTATAAACACAAGTAACTACAAGTGGATCTTAAACATGTTGAAGGAAGTCACTCTCATTTGTAAGAAAAACAGAAACTAAATCACAATGATATGTAATTTTGTATTGATCAGAATGGCAAACATCAAACCCATGTCTACAGAGGTAAGGGGGTGGTTTAGCAGGTGTGGTCTTTAATTGCAGGTGGATATGAGGACCAGTAACTGCCTCTAGGGAGGTAAATATTCTACTATCATGGTCTGTGACCCCAAAATTCTATTTTGGGGACTTTATTTTACAAGTACATATTTATGTGTGAAATGACATATACAAAGGTCTGGAAACAATCCAATGCCCATTCATAGGGGATTGGTTAATTAAACAATTATACATTCATAGAATGGAATACCAAGCAGTTGCTAAGAAAACTTTAAGTAAGCTATCTAGGGAGGTGGGAAGACTACCATGAAAACTAAAGTGAGTAAAAGCAAATGGTATGAATAGGGTTCAACTCTGGGTAAAAATGAGAGGGAAAAACTAAGACTTTACATTTGTATTTGTTTGTATATGCCTTAAAATGTATGGATGGAAGCATAAGGAACCAAGAACCAAGTCACAGGGCGAGGGGTTGGGGGAGATATGCAGTATGGATGAGGGGCCGAGGACAGGAAGACATTCCACTGTATAGCCTTTCCTATTTCTTGGTCTTTGAACCATGGAAATGTATTACCTATTTGAAAAATAAAGGAGATTTAAAAGCCTTATGACTCTGCACACATCAGAAGATACTAAAAGTCCCCAGTTTTTAGTGGTATAGTAATAAGCCAACTTATGTAGTAACACAGATACAGGACATGCTAGCTAAGGACCTGGGGTCAGACTTTTTGGTTTCTGTTTTAAGATTTTATTTATTTATTTGACAGAGACACAGCGAGAGAGGGAACACAAGCAGGGGGAGTGGGAGAGGGGGAAGCAGGGATGTGGGGCTCGATCCCAGGACTCTGGGATCATGACCTGTGCTGAAGGCAGATGCTAACAACTGAGCCACGCAGGCGCCCCAGACTTTCTGGCTTTAAACTCTAGCCCCACAACCTAGAATTTGTGACTACAAACGAGTTAGCCACTACTGTCCTGTTTTCTTATAAAGCAGGCTAGTAATTGTACCTGCCAACTAGTCCCACTAGCGCAGCTGTGAGGATTAAGGAACCCATAGAAAGCCCTTCGGACAGTGGCTGCTGATGCCTGCCACGGTAAGAAACAAGTCCACACTCCTTATGTACTTCCTCCATTCTCCACAAGTTATAATCAAATCCTCAGCTCCTGAGGGAGATCATTTCAAAGGGGGGAGGGGGACAAGAAAGAAAAATTGCAGAAGCGTTTATTTAACTCACATTTGCTACAGTCTGGTGGGCACAACAACAAATTAGTTGAAGAAATGGAGTTCAGAATCAAACGCGCACCTGTCGACATTAAACGAGAACACTTGCCCACCTGTGTGTGTGTCTGCGTGTGTGATTTTGTTTTACCAGAAAATTTCCATGACACCACATGACCGGTCTGTGTTCTTGTGTGAAGAGCTACAGTTTCTGCAGGTACTTCACTCTGCATTCTGCTGAAAGGTTTACTGTAAACTCTTCCCAGACTTCCAGCTGAAGGCAGTGCTGATGAAGATAAAACAGCTGTCCTTTTGGGGCGCCTGGGTGGATCAGTGGGTTAAGCCTTTGCCTTTGGCTCAGGTCATGATCTCAGGGTCCTGGGATCAAGCCCCACGTTGGGCTCTCTGCTCAGCAGGGAGCCTGCTTCCCCCTCTTTCTCTGCCTGCCTCTCCACCTGTGATCTCTGTTTGTCAAATAAATAAATAAAATCTTAAAAAATAGCTTATTTTTTTAAGAAAAAATATTTCTTATTTACACTGGCACCTGGGTAAAGTTGGAGAATATGGCAGTGTTTCATGGACATACAGAGACTACAAGTAAATTCACTATTCGAGTAAATTCACTATGTTACAATGTCTCAGCATTCGACTTAATCAAATTCCAAAGCTGGGAAAACTTTTACTATTTTGTCTCTTTGTAATCTAAGAATCAACACAGAAGAAACATTCAAATTTCACCAATTTTAATACATAATATTTCTAACTTACATAGATGCCACTTAAGGGAAAAAAAAAAACTCATGCCATTGAAGGAAGGAATTCTTTTCCTTCATTTTCATGACTCTGTCAGCTGGTACAATCATTTCTGTCAGTTATATTATCAAGTGCTGGACTTTGAAATTAGGTGATGAGATAAAGACAAAATGAGAGAGGAATTACCAGCCAAGCGTTTGTACAAGGCAGTCAGTCCTCTAGTGTCTCTGCATGACAAAAGGTCTGGGACATAGAAAAACAGGTTATATCACAAAGATCATACAGTACCACCAGGCTACAAAACAGTCCTACACCTATACAATCATTTAAGAAATACACACAGACACAAAAATGTAGGCTTCCCCCCCCCCCCACAATCCAATTTGTGGTAAAATCAAGTTAATCAAATTTCAGCTTAAGAATACTTCATTTGTTTATTTTCTCAGAGGTGCAAAAATTCATTAAACACTTGAGAAGAACTTTAAATATTAACCTTTTAGTTTCCTAGAACTCATTCTAATATACATTTTTTTCCTAAGCTTGAAACAAATCACAGTAAAGAAAAAACAAAACAAACAAACAAACAATATAAAATCCAACAGTCATTGGAAATGACCAAGGATTTTCTCTGGTTAACAGAATTTAAATAATAGCTTTTGACTGAGGGAACAATGAAGTAACACTACCAAAAAGATTTTTAAACTTACAGTAATAATAGACAAAGTGCAAAGCTTTCACATTTTATTAAACTCTGAATGAACACTAAGAATAATTATTTTTAATTTATGAGCAAGATTACTTATTCACTTTTTAGACAAGTTTACCTTAAGGTTCCCCTCTACTACACACAATATTTACATCCCTAAAAATGAAGAAATGGAGAAGGCTCCAATCAAGCCTGTTTTATTCAACTTAACAAACAAACAAAAAGTCACCACCATCAACAACAACAACAAAAAAACCTGGGTCTATAAAGGTTGAAATTGGGCAAGAAAATAATTAGTGAGACTTTACACGTTTCAAACATAAACCTCCAAGGGATGACCAGATATTTTTAAAAGAGGGTTGAGCCGACTAAAGACAGTTTAAAATACACCACTAAGTCATGGCATAACACGCTTCAGACTCTGGCAGGGAAGGTGTGGGTTTAAGAGCACTTACTTCATAAAAGACTGAAGAGTCGAAAGAGAAATGAGGTTTGGTACCCGCGTTACTTCTCCAAAGATGGCTCCTTCCAAATTAATCACATTCTATCTCTAAACAGCTTTTAAAAGAATATTTTAAATATTGGAGGATATTTAAATCGCAGCTTTAGAAAATGAGCTTAGGACATGAAGGTCATCTGTTGGTACAAGTCACACAAAGTCCATTTATATAAGATGAACCAAAATGAAAAGAAAGGTAGGGAGAGGGGAAGCTTCACGAGCCCTGAACTCCTCTACCTGTTAAAATAACTGCCGAAGAAATTCAGGTTGAGAGAAGATTAAATAGATTGTATTCTAAAATAAAACCCTTAAAAAATAACCCAAGCACTTAAAAAGGTAAATTTTATGTATACTGTTTTAAAATGGCATTATAAGTCCATATATTCATTCAAATTTTATCAAAGTGAAACTTACATATTTATGCAAATTTTTTTGTCAAACTAAACAAAAATTTTCTAAAATTGGAGACAGGGCAAAGAAATGCAAAATCAAAAGAAATGGATACATAGCATGGGTTTTAAATAAAGAACCCTCTGGAGCAGCCCACAACACACATGGGCTGTCTGGCTGGGCAGCTAAGGGAAGGGACAGTACACATTCGCCTTTACTGAAGCAGGGCCTTTAGACCAAAACAAAATAGCAAGAAGAGCAGCAACTAAAAATCTTAACTGAAAACCCATGAAACTGAAGTTGAAGTCCTAGGGATTCTTTAGTCCCTCCATAACCACACACTGAAAGGACCGTTCACCACACTGACACTTCTGCCTTCAGAAGGTGGCATCAGGCAAGGCTAAGAACACAAAAGTCACTGAGAAATTTTTATCACTGGTCCTAATCCGAAGCCATATTTGTTCTCTAGCTCTCCTTTTCCATAACAGACTGCTAACAGTGTTTATTAGGATGGTAATTTAAGTCTGACAACTGGAAGTAAAGAACAGAATAAGAAAATAACAATTCTAAACAAACAGAACAGCAGAATATTCAACAGATGGAAACATGAAATTAAACACAGAATTAGTATAACTTACATGTTTTAAAAGTATATACTTCATTTATAAATATCTCTAATTGACAATCTATTAAAAATCATAAATATTCAAGTGAATATTTGAATTTTCTCTTTAAGAGTTCAGAATTCCTTCTTCAAGTCTTTGAAGATTAGTCTCCTTCTGCTGAATGTCCAAGACCAAAAGGCTTCACACAGTCAGATTATGTCTCTAATTAGACATAGAAAAGCCTTGTTGCAGTAAGACTTTGAAATTCTGTAACTCTCTTATACTTGTAGAAAGCCTATAGAGGAAAAAAAGAATGTATCAGTATAGTTCATATGTGTAAATATTTCAAATAAGATACTATTCTATGAGCCATAATTTGAAATCAAAATTCAAAATAAAAGAATATATACAACACTGACCAATGAAATTTCCATTTTTAAATGCATGTTCTGTGGTTACTTATTAAAGACTGACGAAACACCCAGCTGCAGTTCTTCACTCTTGGGTTAGAAGGGGCAGAGGGAGCCAGGTACTTGTTATCAGTAGATTCTAGATTAATGATGGCAACAGTGATACGAATAACTCATTACAATAAAGAATCTCTAATCATTTACAAATGGTCTTATAAGTTCGTTCTGCACATTCCTCTCCAAATGTCCACTCCTTCCTTGTTGTCCCCCAAACACCCTACACATAACCCTTGAACACTATGGGTTTGAACTGTGTGGGGCACTTACAAAGATTTTTTTTCAATAAAGATAGGACTATAAATGTATTTTCTCTCTCTTTTTTAAAGATTTTATGTATTCATTTAACAGGCAGAGATCACAAGTAGGCAGAGAGAGAGGAGGAAGCAGGCTACCTGCTGAGCAGAGAGCCCGATGTGGGGCTTGATTGATTTCAGGACCCTGGGATCATGACCCGAGCCAAAGGCAGAGGCTTAACCCACTGAGCCACCCAGGTGCCCAAAATGTATTTTCTCTTGTGGTTTTCTTAACACTTCCTTTTCCCCAGCTTACTTTGTTTTAGGAATATAGCATATAATACATACAACATATGAAATATGTGCTAAAGGACGGTATTATCAGTAAGGCTTTTCCGATCAACAGTAGGCTAATTATCATTAAGTTCTCGGGGAATCAAAGTTGCATGGAGTTTTGACCAAATGGAGGGTAATGTTAGCTCCACAGGGGTAATGACTATTTATTTTATCTACTGCTGAATACCTGTGCCCTACATCCACCACTGTTTACAGTGTTAATAATAAGTAATTATTGAACGAGTAAATGAATGCTTCCATGCTTTGGGGCCCAGGCCCAAAAGTAAAACTCTGGAATGGGAATAATAAAAAAACAATTCTATAAACTCAGTTTAATGATAACATACAATTCAAGGTTGATAATGATAAAAATCTAATGTTTTTCTTTCTAGGACATAAGATGACATAGTACACAGTATTAAGCTTCTTTCTTTAGTCTAAGTACTTAATAAATAACAACTTCTCTTATACCAAGAGATTAGTATGTCAGGCAATGTCCTGAACATATCACACACATATTCTCAATCATTATAAAAAAATTCTAGGTATATGTTGAGGGGGGACACGATGGCGGGGGAGTAGAAGGAGGCGCCTTTTCAGCTGGTAGCCCAAAGTGAGCTGATTACCTACCAAAGAACTCCGATCACCCATGAAATCAGCCTGAGATCATAATTATACACGTCTGGATCTCTACAGGGGCAGAGGACGCCAGTGGGCAGGTAAATCAGAGTGGGAATGGCAGACTGATATCAGAAGATAAACAAAAGTGGGAGGGAGCCACCATAGGCGACCAGTTGGAAAGTAATACCCCAATATGAGTGAGAGTGCCCTGCGTCGAGGGACCAGCATTAACTTGGAGACTGGTTGAAAGCACTCCGAAGTAGCAAAGGATGGGGGGACAATTGTGGGAATCGGGGCAGCTAGGGACAGGGGCTTAAGTCCCTGGTCCCAGGACAGCCTCCCCAGCGCTGAGGCAGAGAGAGTGTGGCGGAGAAACCAGTTCTTGGTCACTAAGCCTCCAGCACGCCCCAGAATGCGTGGGTTCTAGCTCCTGTGAGGGGATGGGAGCCAGGTCGCCAGAACGCGCGGGCCCTACCACAAAGCTTGAGATATGTGCGCATGTCCCTCATGCTCCCCTGAGTTACAAAGGCCCAGCCGGCACTCTTTGACCCGCACCATTGTTTCAAAGCCTAAGACACACACCCCAAACTCTCCCCTGACAGAGGTGCACAAAAGCCCAGCCTGGTGCTTACAGACCTATGCCTCGTTCTCAGTGCCTGAGACGCGCACAGGATCCATAGCTGCCTCTGAAAGAGGTGTGTGCAAGCCGGGCACTCTTAGACCCAGCAAGACCAGGCACTCCCAGCCCGGGCCAGCAGCAAAATGTCAGTGTGCCATCACTGCTTGGAACCTCTCTGGGGTCGGGAGCTCCCAGACAGCCACCACTGCCTTGGCTTTGGGTACAAGCAAAAGATCCTGTGCCCCCAGGGTCTGCAACTTGGAACCTGCTCTGCCAGCGGCCAAGGGGGAACTTATTTAGGCTCTGCACCCAGACTGAGGCTTCTCTCTGAGAGGGAGTGTGGTTTGTTTTCCTCTATAACTACAAAAAACATCAAAGGTGGTCAAGGTGAGAGAAAAAAAAAGTGAACAAGCATAAAAACTGCCAGAGAACAAAAGCCTGAAAAAAAAAAAAAAAGTTTCCTCAGAGCCCACCCCCTTGCGGGGGGCAGGAGGACTTAACTCAGGAAACATCAATAACTGACAACCCACGTGGCAGGCCCCTCCCCCAGAAAACAAACCAAGAAAGAAAAAGAAAAAGAGAGAAAAAAAAGGACTACAACCACTACTTCATAGGAAAACTTGTATTGTTCACTCATTCCCACTATTCCAGTTTTATTTTTTTTTTTTTACACATAGGTATTATTTTAACCTATTTACCATCACAGCAAGCTGTACAGTACATCAAATTCCATAATACCTTTCTAACCTGAACTTTTTGATACATACACCTATGTTTTTCTTTTGCATTTCTGTTTTTTGAATTCTTTTTTAAATTTTAGTTTAGTTTAGTCTAGTTTATTCCTTTTTTATTTTTATCCTCTAGTATTCATATAGAGTTAAACTTCAAAGTAATCCCCTTTACCCAATCAATACTACCCCTAGAGGTAAACCAATTTTTAATCCCCTTTATCTTAGGAAAGTTGAGTCCTTTAACAAAGATATCAAGATACATCCAGGAAGAATCAAAACAACCTTCCTCGCACACACTGAGAATTTATAAGAACTCTCCCATCTCCTTCCACCAGTGTTTCTGTGTTTTTTGGGTTGGTCCTGATAGCATATAAATTTTACACTTGGGGTACTTATTGACGAGGTTCTTTCTTTATTTGCATATATATATATTTTTTTTTTCTCTTGTCATATACTTGTATCAGTCTTTTTATCTCTTTTTGTTTGTCTACTTCATAAATCTTACCTTGGGGCCCATCTGGGCTGAACCTTCTTTTTCATCTTCCCTTTCTTTCCTGTCTCTTCTCTCTCTCTCTCTCTCTCTCTCTTCTTTTTCTTTTTTCTTTTTCTTTTCTTTTGTCTCTCATTTGGGTGGGGAATCCTGATTGCTCAGAAGTGTTCCAGGGTGCACCTTGACTGCGCCACAGTTGATACCTCCAGCTACATCTGTTCAGTCATCTCCCACCAAAATGACTAGGAGGAGGAATGCACAACAGAAGAAAAATACAGAGGATGGACCTTCTGCAACAGAGCTAACGACTACCAACATAGACAGTATGTCGGAAAGAGAATTCAGGCTAACAATTATCCATGCAATAGCTAGGTTGGAGAAAGCCATGAATGACCAAACGGAATTGATTAGGGCTGAACTGAAAGCGACCAGACAGGATGTTCACAATGTTAGGGCGGAGCTTAAAGCTACCAGGGAGGATGTTCACAATGCTCTCAATGAGTTCCAATCTAATCTAAACTCTCTCAAAGCTAGGGTAACTGAGACAGAAGATAGAATTAGTGATCTGGAGGACAAACAGATAGAGAGAAAGGATCAGGAGTAAGCCTGGAACAAACAGCTTAGAAACCACGAAAACAGAATCAGAGAAATAAATGATGCCATGAAGCATTCCAACGTCAGAATTATTGGAATCCCTGAAGGGGAGGAGAAAGAAAGAAGTCTAGAAGATATAATGGAACAAGTCCTTCATGAAAATTTTCCCAATCTCGCAAATGGAACTAGCATTCATGTACTAGAGGCTGAACGGTCTCCACCAAAGATTATACATTCAAAAAATAATAATAATAATAACGATACCTGATAGTCAAATTGAGGAATTATAATTGTAGGTATAATCTCTTGAGTGCTGCCAGGGCAAAGAGGCTCCTTACTTACAGAGGGAAGCCCATCAGAATAACATCAGACCTATCCACAGAGACCTGGCAAGCCAGAAAAGGCTGGCAAGATATATTCAGAGCACTAAATGAGAAGAACATGCAGCCAAGAATACTTTATCCAGCAAGACTGACATTCAAAATGGATGGAGAGATAAAGAGTTTCCAAGACTGGCAAGCCTTAAAAGACTATGCATCCACCAAGCCGACACTGCAGGAAATATTAAGGGGGGGTTCTATAAAAGAGGAAAAATCCCAAGAATAGCATTGAACAGAAATATAGAGACAGTCTACAGAAAGAAAGACTTCAAAGGTAACTCGAGGTCAATAAAAACGTATCTATCAATAATCACTCTCAATGTGAATGGCCTAAATGCACCCATAAAACGACACAGGGTTGTAGATTGGACAAAATGACAGGACCCATCCTTCTTTTCTACAAGAGACCCATTTTGAACCTAAAGATACACGCAGACTGAAAGTGAAGGGATGGAGAAGCATCTTTCATGCCAGTGGGCCTCAAAAGAAGGCTGGGGTAGCGATTTTCACATCAGATAAATTAGACTTTAAACTAAAGACTGTAGTCAGAGATACAGAAGGACACTACATAACCCTTAAAGGGACTATTCAACAAGGTGATCTAACAATTGTAAATATCTATGCTCCCAATATGGGGGCAGCCAATTACTTAAGAATTAAGTAAGAATTAAGAATTAAGTTAATCAAGATAAAGAGTCATATTGATATGAATACACTAATCGTAGGAGATCTTAACACACCTCTCTCAGAAATAGACAGATCATCGAAGCAGAAAATCAGTAAAGAAACAAGAGCATTGAATGACACATTGGACCAGATGGACCTCATAGATATATACAGAACATTCAACCCTAACAACAGAATACTCATTCTTCTCAAGTGCAAACGGAACCTTCTCCAGAATAGACCACATACTGGGTCACAAATCAGGACTCAACCGATACCAAAAGACTGAGATTATTCCCTGCATATTCTCAGATCATAATGCTTTGAAACTGGAGCTCAATCACAAGGAAAAGTTCAGAAGGAACGCAAACAACTGGAAGCTAAATACCACCTTGGTTAAGAATGCTTGAGCAACCAGGAGATCAAAGAAGAACTGAAACAATTCATGGAAACCAATGAGAATGAAGACACTTCTGTCCAAAACCTATGGGATACAGCAAAGGCAGTCCTAAGGGGGAAATACATAGCCATCCAAGCCTCCCTCAAAAAAATTGAAAAATCCAGAATACACCAGCTGTCTCTACACCTTAAAGAACTAGAGAATCAACAAGTCAAACCAACTCCACACATAAGAAGGGAAATCATCAAGATTAGAGCTGAGATTAATGAGGCAGAAACCAGAGATACAGTAGAACGTATCAATGAAACTAGAATCTGGTTTTTTGAAAGAATTGATAAGATCGATAAACCATTGGCCACACTAATCCAAAAGAAAAGAGAGAAAGCCCAAATTCATAAAATTATGAATGAAAAGGGAGAGATCACAACGAACACCAAGGAAGTAGGAACAATCATCAGAAGTTATTATCAACAGTTATATGCCAATAAGCTTAGCAACTTAGATGAAATGGATGCATTCCTGGAAAACTATAAACTACCAAAATTGAACCAGGAAGAAATCGACAACCTGAATAGACTGATATCTAATAACGAGATTGAAGCAGTGATCAAAAACCTCCAAAAAACAAGAGCCCAGGACCTGATGGATTCCCTGGGGAATTCTACCAAACATTCAAAGAAGAAATAACACCTATTCTCCTGAAGCTTTTTCAGAAATTGAAGCGGAAGAAACACTTCCAGACTCTTTCTCTGAAGCCAGCATTACCCTGATCCCCAAACCAGGCAAAGACCCTACCAAAAAAGAGAATTTTAGACCAATATCACTGATGAATATGGATGCTAAGATTCTCAACAAGATCCTAGCCAACAGGATCCAACAGCACATTAAAAAGATTATCTACCATGATCAGGTGGGACTCATCCCTGGGCTACAAGGATGGTTCAACATTTGCAAATCAATCAATGTGATACAACAAATTAATATGAGAAGAGAAAAGAACTACATGGTCCTCTCAATTGATGCAGAAAAAGCATTTTACAAAATTCAGCATCTGTTCTTGATTAAAACGCTTCAAAGTCTAGGGATAGAGGGAACATTCCTGAACCTCATCAAATCTATCTATGAAAGACACAAAGCAAATATCATCCTCAATGGGAAAAAGCTTGCAGACTTCCTGTTGAGATCAGGAACAAGACAAGGATGCCCATTTTCACCACTCTTGTTCAACACAGTATTAGAAGTCCTACAAACAACAATAAGACATCAGAGAAATAAAAGGTATCAAAATTGGTAATGAAGAAGTCAAACTCTCTCTCTTTGCAAATGAGATGATTCTTTATATGGAAAACCCAAAAGACTCCACCCCCAAACGACTAGAACTCATACAGCAATTCAGCAACGTGGCAGGATACAAAGTCAATGTGCAGAAATCAGTGGCTTTCTTATCCACTAACAATGAAAATACAGAAAGGGAAATTAGAGAATCGAATCCATTTGCTATAGCACCAAGAACCATAAGATACCTGGGAATAAACGTAACCAAAGAGGTAAAGGATCTGTACTCGAGGAACTACAGAACACTCATAAAAGAAATTCAAGAAGACACAAAAAGATGGAAGACCGTTCCATGCTCTTGGATCGGAAGAATAAACATTGTTAAAATGTCTATACTGCCTAGTGCAATATATACTTTTAATGCCATTCTGATCAAAATTCCACCAGTATTCTTCAAAGCACTGGAGCAAATAATCCTAAAATTTGTATGGAATCAGAAGAGACCCCGAATCGCTAAGGAAATGTTGAAAAACAAAAATAAAGCTGGGGGCATCACAGTACCTGATTGCAAGCTTTATTACAAAGCTGTGATCACCAAGACCGCATGGAACTAGCATAAAACAGACACATAGACCAGTGGAACAGAGTAGAGATCCCAGATATAGACCCTCAACTCTATGGTCAATTAATCTTGGGCAAAACAGGAAAAAATATACAGTGGAAAAAAGACAGTCTTTTCAATAAACGGTGCTGGGAAAACTGGACAGCTATATGTAGAAGAATGAAACTCGACCATTCTCTTACACCGTACACAAAGATAAACTCAAAATGGATAAAAGACCTCAACGTGAGACAGGAATCCATCAGAATCCTAGAGGAGAACATAGCCAGTAATCTCTTCGATATCAGCCACAGCAACTTCTTTCAAGATATGTCTCCAAAGGCAAAGGAAACAAAAGCGAAAATAAACTTCTGGGACTTCATCGAAATCAAAAGCTTCTGCACAGCAAAGGAAACAGTCAAAAAAACAAAGAGGCAACCCACGGAATGGGAGAAGATATTTGCAAATGACAGTACAGACAAAAGGTTGATATCCAGGATCTATAATGAACTGCTCAAACCCAACACACACGAAACAGGCAAACACATCAAAAAATGGGCAGAAGATATGAATAGACACTTCTCCAATCAAGACATACAAATGGCTATCAGACACATGAAAAAATGTTCATCATCATTAGCCCTCAGGGAGATTCAAATTAAAACCACATTGAGATATCACCTTACACCAGTTAGAATGGCCAAAATTAACAAAACAGGAAAAAACATGTGTTGGAGAGGATGTGGAGAAAGGGGAACCCTCTTACACTGTTGGTGGGAATGCAAGTTGGTACAGCCTCTTTGGAGAACAGTGTGGAGATTCCTAAAGAAATTAAAAATAGAACTTTCCTACGACCCTGCCATTGCACTCCTGGGTATTTAACCCAAATATACAGATGTCGTAAAAAGAACGGCCATCTGTACCCCAGTGTTTATAGCAGCAATGGCCACGGTCACCAAACTATGGAAAGAACCAAGATGCCCTTCAACGGATGAATGGATAAGGAAGACGTGGTCCATATTATGGCACCATCAGAAAGGATGAATACCCAACTTTTGTAGCAACATGGACGGGACTGGAAGAGATTATGCTGAGTGAAATAAGTCAAGCAGAGAGAGTCAACTATCATATGGTTTCACTTATTTGTGGAGCATAACAAATATCATGGAGGACAAGGGGTGTTAGAGAGGAGAAGGGAGTTGGGGTAAATTGGAAGGGGAGGTGAATCATGAGAGACTATGGACTCTGAAAAACAATCTGAGGGGTTTGAAGCGGCGGGGGTTGGGTGGGAGGTTGGGGTACCAGGTAGTGGGTATTATAGAGGGCATGGATTGCATGGAGCACTGGATGTGGTAAAAAAAATAATGAATACTGTTTTTCTGAAAATAAATAAATTGAAAAATTTTTTAAAAAATCTACAAAGTAGATAAAATTAACCCTGATGTTCCAATTTGATTTAAACTGAGACTGAAATAAATTAAGTAATTTTTCAGGGTCACCAGTTTATCCTGTCTCATGATTATATAACCTCTCAAAAAGTCCGTGCTCTGTAGAGTTTCAACATTTTCTTTTTACTCTTGCAATTTGGAATTAGCAGAATATGAATTCTTACTCTAATCCTCAGAATATCAAAGGATCCAGACAGTTTTTAATTAGGAAAAACAACAGAATATGATTATTAAACAAATTAAATATGTAAAATCATATGCTGAACCTTAAAGTACCTATTTAAAAAAACAAAACTGTCAAATATATATGAAGGTACGGTAAAAAGACCAAGGCCTAAAACTTAAAAAAAAAAAAAAAAAAAAAAAAAAAGAGAGAGAGAGAGAGAGAGCCCAGGTAAGCAGCAGAAGGTGTGTTCAGAATGAAAAAGTACACTCAAATTCTGACTTAGACACCAATGGGAGACGATCAGAGAAGTCAAAGTTGACAGGCAAATTAAGGACAGGAGGACTGATAATCAGGTAGAAGATAAAATGAAAAGATCCCATTAACAATTATTAAGAAAAACTATAATATTCTCTAAGGAAAAAGTAGATGTACAGAATCCATATAAATTAAAAAGTAGGGCTCAACTAAGATTAAAAGGAGAGTTGCTAAGTAAATTGTGGTATGTCCTTGTAACAGAATATTGGCATATAGTGAAAAAAGAGAGTGACAAACCAAGAAACAGACACTTAACTACAGAGAACAAACTGATGGTTCCCAGAGGGGAGCTCAGGGGGGTATGGGGGGAAACAGGTGATGGGGATGAAGGCAGGCACTTCTGAGGGGCACTGGGTCTTTTGGGGAACTGCTGAATCCCTATATTGCACAACTGAATCTAGTATTACACTCCATGTTAACTATACCAGAATTTAAAACTTAATAAAAAATAAAATAATGCTTATGTATTTGGAAGTTGCTAAGAAAGTAAACCTTAAAGCTCATCACAAGAAAAATAATTTTATAGCTGTGTGATAGGGATATTAACTAGTCTTACTGTGGTGAAAGTTCCACAATATATATACAAGTATCAATTCATTATGTTGTGCACCTAAAACTAATATGGTACAGTTTCTTCTCAAAAAACAAAATGATGCTTATGAAAAAAAATTAATAATATCAGGAAATGATTATAATACAATGCCAAGTAAAACAGGAGAGTACACAAAAAAAAATTGCTTTCAACTCTGTTAACACATACATATATAAATATACACATACAAACACCTAAATATTTTACTTACAAGTTGAGGGAAAATACACATTAAAAATACATCGAATGCGTGGTGTAAGGAAATGGTCCAATTTCATTTTTATGCATGTGGCTGTCCAATTTTCCCAGCACCATTTATTGAAGAGGCTGTCTTTTTTCCATTGGACATTCTTTCCTGCTTTCTCGAAGATTAGTTGACTGAGTAGAGAAGAATAAATGAAACAAAATGGGATTTGGAGGGAGACAAACCATAAGTGACTCTTAATCTCACAAAACAAACTGAGGGTTGCTGGGGGGAAGGGGTTTGGGAGAAGGGGGTGGGATTATGGACATTGGGGAGTGTATGTGCTTTGGTGAGTGCTGTGAAGTGTGTAAACCTGGTGATTCACATACCTGTACCCCTGGGGATAAAAATATATGTTTATAAAAAATAAAAAAATTAAAAAAAAATACATCGAATGCTGAAACAGTCCTGGGTGGTGGGGATAGCAGTGATTGTTAATTATTTTTAAATTACACTTTCATACGTTTTTCCAAACTTTTATGATGACCTTGAACTATTTTTATAACTGGGGGGAACAGGGAAAGAGGATTACTTTAAGAACTTTAATTAGTACATGGATAAACTGGTGTTTGTTTTTCCCTGGAGGGAAAAAGGAGATTAAATTAGGCTGTACACTTACTTGTGTAAGCATCCCACTCCAAGTGTCACTGCCCTTAGGATAAGAACAGTTTTCACAGACAGTATCTTAAGCACTGAAAAACAAGAGCACCAGCCATCCAGGGGTTTGTAAAGCAGCATCACAGCCCCAGCTGCCATCTTGTAGTTTGGAAAGTGCAGTTACATTGAAACTCGGGTCATTCTCATGTTAACCCTGGAGATGGCTTTCTTTCTTTCTTTCTTTTTTTTTTTTTTTTTTGATTTGATCCTTATTTATAATGGTTAGCATATAAAACATAAACATCAAACCATAAAAAAGTTTAAAATAATGGATTTTATAATCTAACCTCCAATCCTGGTCCCCTTTTATTTTTTATTTTTTTGTTTTGTTTTGTTTTGTTTTGTTTTGTTTTATAATTTTTTATTTTTTATAAACATATATTTTTATCCCCAGGGGTACAGGTCTGTGAATCACCAGGTTTACACACTTCACAGCACTCACCAAAGCACATACCCTCCCCAATGTCCATAATCCCACCCCCTTCTCCCAAACCCCCTCCCCCCAGCAACCCTCAGTTTGTTTTGTGAGATTAAGAGTCACTTATGGTTTGTCTCCCTCCCAATCCCATCTTGTTTCATTTATTCTTCTCCTACCCACTTAAGCCCCCATGTTGCATCACCACTTCCTCATATCAGGGAGATCATATGATAGTTGTCTTTATCTGCTTGAATTATTTCACTAAGCATGATACGCTCTAGTTCCATCCATGTTGTCGCAAATGGCAAGATTTCATTTTTGATGGCCGCATAGTATTCCATTGTGTATATATACCACATCTTCTGGATCCATTCATCTGTTGATGGACATCTAGGTTTTTTCCATAGTTTGGCTATTGTGGACATTGCTGCTATAAACATTCGGGGGCATGTGCCCCTTTGGATCACTACGTTTGTATCTTTGGGGTAAATACCCAATAGTGCAATTGCTGGGTCATAGGGCATTTCTATTTTCAACATTCTGAGGAACCTCCATGCTGTTTTCCAGAGTGGCTGCACCAGCTTGCATTCCCACCAACAGTGTAGGAGGGTTCCCCTTTCTCCGCATCCTCGCCAGCATCTGTCATTTCCTGACTTGTTGATTTTAGCCATTCTGACTGGTGTGAGGTGATATCTCATTGTGGTTTTGATTTGTATTTCCCTGATGCCGAGTGATATGGAGCACTTTTTCATGTGTCTGTTGGCCATCTGGATGTCTTCTTTGCAGAAATGTCTGTTCATGTCCTCTGCACATTTCTTGATTGGATTACTTGTTCTTTGGGTGTTGAGTTTGCTAAGTTCTTTATAGATTCTGGACACTAGTCCTTTATCTGATATGTCGTTTGCAAATATCTTCTCCCATTCTGTCAGTTGTCTTTTGGTTTGTTAACTGTTTCCTTTGCTGTGCAAAAGCTTTTGATCTTGATGAAATCCCAATAGTTCATTTTTGCCCTTGCTTCCCTTGCCTTTGGCATTGTTCCTAGGAAGATGTTGCTGCGGCTGAGGTCAAAGAGGTTGCTGCCTGTGTTCTCCTCAAGGATTTTGATGGATTCCTTTTGCACATTGAGGTCCTTCATCCATTTTGAGTCTATTTTGTGTGTGTGGTGTAAGGAAATGGTCCAATTTCATTTTTCTGCATGTGGCTGTCCAATTTTCCCAGCACCATTTATTTAAGAGGCTGTCTTTTTTCCATTGGACATTCTTTCCTGCTTTGTCGAAGATTAGTTGACTGTAGAGTTGAGGGTCATTTCTGGGCTCTCTATTCTGTTCCATTGATCTATTTGTCTGTTTTTGTGCCAGTACCATGCTGTCTTGATGATGACAGCTTTGTAATAGAGCTTGAAGTCCGGAATTGTGATGCCACCAACGTTGGCTTTCTTTTTCAATATCCCTTTGGCTATTTGAGGTCTTTTCTGGTTCCATATAAATTTTAGAATTATTTGTTCCATTTCTTTGAAAAAGATGGATGGTACTTTGATAGGAATTGCATTAAATGTGTAGATTGCTTTAGGTAGCATAGACATTTTCACAATATTTATTCTTCCAATCCAGGAGCATGGAACATTTTTCCATTTCTTTGTGTCTTCCTCAATTTCTTTCATGAGTACTTTATAGTTTTCTGAGTATAGATTCTGTGCCTCTTTGGTTAAGTTTATTCCTAGGTATCTTATGGTTTGGAGTACAATTGTAAATGGGATTGACTCCTTCATTTCTCTTTCTTCTGTCTTGCTGTTGGTGTAGAGAAATTCAACTGATTTCTGTGCATTGATTTTATATCCTGACACTACTGAATTCCTGTATAAATTCTAGCAGTTTTGGAGTTGAGTCTTTTGGGTTTTCCACATATAGTATCATATCATCTGCGAAGAGTGATAATTTGACTTCTTCTTTGCTGATTTGGATGCTTATAATTTCCTTTTGTTGTCTGATTACTGAGGCTAGGACCTCTAGTACTATGTTGAATAGTAGTGGTGATAATGGACATCCCTGCTGTGTTCCTGACCTCAGTGGAAAAGCTTTCAGTTTTTCTCCATTGAGAATAATATTTGCGGTGGGTTTTTCATAGATGGCTTTGATGATATTGAGGTATGTGCCCTCTATCCCTACACTTTGAAGAGTTTTGATCATGAAGGGATGCTTTACTTTGTCAAATGCTTTTTCAGCATCAATTGAGAGTATCATATGGTTCTTGTTCTTTCTTTTATTGATGTGTTGTATAACATTGGCTGATTTGCGGATGTTGAACCAACCTTGCAGCCCTGGAATAAATCCCATTTGGTCGTGGTGAATAATCCTTTTAATGTACTGTTTAATCCTTTTGGCTAGTATTTTGGTGAGTATTTTTGCATCTGTGTTCATCAAGGATATTGGTCTGTAGCTCTCTTTTTTGATGGGATCCTTGTCTGGTTTTGGGATCAAGGTGATGCTGGCCTCATAAAATGAGTTTGGAAGTTTTCCTTCCATTTCTATTTTTTGGAACAGTTTCAGGAGAATAGAAATTAGTTCTTCTTTAAATGTTTGGTAGAATTTCCCCGGGAAGCCGTCTGGCCCTGGGCTTTTGTTTGTTTAGAGATTTTTAATGACTGTTTCAATCTCCTTACTGGTTATGGGTCTGTTCAGGCTTTCTATTTCTTCCTGGTTCATTTGTGGTAGTTTATATGTTTCTAGGAATGCATCCATTTCTTCCAGATTGTCAAATTTATTGGCATAGAGTTGCTCATAGTATGTTCTTATAATAGTTTGTATTTCTTGGTTGTTAGTTGTGATCTCTCCTCTTTCATTCACGATTTTATTTATTTGGGTCCTTTCTCTTTTCTTTTTGATAAGTCGGGCCAGGGGTTTATCAATTTTATTAATTCTTTCAAAGAACCAGCTCCTAGTTTCGTTGATTTGCTCTATTGTTTTTTTTTGTTTTGTTTTGTTTTTTTTTTGGTTTCTATTTCATTGATTTCTGCTCTGATCTTTATGATTTCTCTTCTCCTGCTGGGCTTAGGGTTTCTTTCTTGTTCTTTCTCCAGCTCCTTTAGGTGTAGGGTTAGGTTGTGTACCTGAGACCTTTCTTGTTTCTTGAGAAAGGCTTGTACCACTATATATTTTCCTCACAGGACTGCCTTTGTTGTGTCCCACAGATTTTGAACCGTTGTATTTTCATTATCATTTGTTTCCATGATTTTTTTCAATTCTTCTTTAACTTCCCGGTTGACCCATTCATTCTTTAGAAGGATGCTGTTTAGTCTCCATGTATTTGGGTTCTTTTCAAACTTCCTCTTGTGGTTGAGTTCTAGCTTTAGAGCATTGTGGTCTGAAAATATGCAGGGAATGATCCCAATCTTTTGATACCGGTTGAGTCCTGATTTAGGACCGAGGATGTGATCTATTCTGGAGAATGTTCCATGTGCACTAGAGAAGAATGTGTATTCTGTTGCTTTGGGATGAAATGTTCTGAATATATCTGTGATGTCCATCTGGTCCAGTGTGTCGTTTAAGGCCTTTATTTCCTTGCTGATATATTGCTTGGATGATCTGTCCATTTCAGTGAGGGGAGTTTTAAAGTCCCCTACTATTATTGTATTATTGTTGATGTGTTTCTTTGATTTTGTTATTAATTGGTTTATATAGTTGGCTGCTCCCACGTTGGGGGCATAGATATTTAAAATTGTTAAATCTTCTTGTTGGACAGACCCTTTGAGTATGATATAGTGTTCTTCCTCATCTCTTATTATAGTCTTTGGCTTAAAATCTCATTGATCTGATATAAGGATTGCCACTCCTGCTTTCTTCTGATGTCCATTAGCATGGTAAATCCTTTTTCACCCCTCACTTTAAATCTGGAGGTGTCTTCGGGCTCAAAATGAGTTTCTTGGAGGCAACATATAGATTTTTTTTTTTAATCCATTTTGATACCCTGTGTCTTTTGACAGGGGCATTTAGCCCATTATCATTCAGGGTAACTATTGAGAGATATGAATTTAGTGCCATTGTTTTGCCTGTAAGGTGACTGTTACTCTATATGGTCTCTGTTCCTTTCTGATCTACCACTTGTAGGCTCTCTCTTTGCTTAGAGGACCCTTTCAATATTTCCTGTAGAGCTGGTTTGGTGTTTGCAAATTATTTCAGTTTTTGTTTGTCCTGGAAGCTTTTAATCTCTCCTTCTATTTTCAATGATAGCCTAGCTGGATATAGTATTCTTGGCTGCATGTTTTTCTCGTTTAGTGCTCTGAAAATATCATGCCAGCTCTTTCTGGCCTGCCAGGTCTCTGTGGATAAGTCAGCTGCCAATCTAATATTTTTACCATTGTATGTTACAGACTTCTTTTCCCGGGCTGCTTTCAGGATTTTCTCTTTGTCACTGAGACTTGTAAATTTTACTATTAGGTGACGGCGTGTGGGCCTATTCTTATTGATGTTGAGGGGCATTCTCTGAACCTCCTGAATTTTGATGCTCGTTCCCTTTGCCATATTGGGGAAATTCTCCCCAATAATTCTCTCCATTATTCCTTCTGCTCCCCTCTCTCTTTCTTCTTCTTCTGGAATCCCAATTATTTTAATGTTGTTTCGTCTTATGGTGTCACTTATCTCTCGAATTCTCCCCTCGTGGTCCAGTAGCTGTTTATGGCTCTTTTGCTCAGCTTCTTTATTCACTGTCATTTGGTCTTCTATATCACTAATTCTTTCGTCTGTCTCATTTATCCTAGCAGTGAGAGCCTCCATTTTTTATTGCACCTCATTAATAGCTTTTTTGATTTCAACTTGGCTAGATTTTAGTTCTTTTATTTCTCCAGAAAGGGCTTTTATATCTCTCGAGAGGGTTTCTCTTATATCTTCCATGCCTTTTTTGAGCCTGGCTAGAACCTTGAGAATTGTCATTCTGAACTCTAGATCTGACATATTACCAATGTCTGTATTGATTAGGTCCCTAGCCTTCGGTACTGCCTCTTGTTCTTTTTTTTGTGTTGAATTTTTCCGTCTTGTCATTTTGTCCAGATAAGAGTATATGAAGGAGCAAGGAAAATACTAAAAGGGTGGCAACAACCCCAGGAAAATATGCTTTAACCAAATTAGAAGAGATCCCAAATCGTGAGGGTGGAGAAAGGGGATTAAAAATAGATTCAAAAAGGAAGCAAGAAAAAAAAGAAAAAAGAAAAAAAAAGAAAAGAAAAGAATTTAAAAAAAGAAAACAAATAAGAAAAATATAAAAAAGAAAAAATATGTATTAGATAAACTGTTTAAAAAACGTTAAAAAAGAAAAAGGTAAAAGTTAAAAAAAAATTTTTACCAGAAGGTGAGAAAAAAAAACAAAAAATGAAAAAGAAAAAAATTAAATTAACTGCAAGACTAAAAAAAAATCACAAGGAAAAAGCCATGAATTCCGTGCTTTGCTTTCTCCTCCTCTGGAATTGTGCTGCTCTCCTTGGTATTGAAACCGCACTCCTTGGTATGTGAACTTGGTCTCGGCTGGATTTCTTGTTGATCTTCTGGGGGAGGGGCCTGTTGTAGTGATTCTCAAGTGTCTTTGGCCCAGGCGGAATTGCACCGCCCTTACCAGGGGCCGGGGTGAGTATCCGCTTGGGTTTGCTTTCAGGAGCTTTTGTTCCCTGTGCGCTTTCCGTAGACTTCCGGAGGACGGGAATACAAATGGCGGCTTCCTGGTCTCCGGCCTGGAGGAGCCGAGAGCCCAGGGCCGCACTCCTCAGTGCGCACTCAGAGAACCGCGCCAGTTACTCCCGTCTGCCTGACCTTGGGCCGCGCTCCGAGCTCACCGAGCCTGTGACAGGTTCAAGGTAACCCCGAGCTGTGAGCTTACTGTTGACTCTGTCTCTGTAGCCGGTTTTCCCGTTCCAATACCCGCAAGCTCTGCGACACTCAGACACTCCCGATCCTTCTGTGACCCTGCGGGACCTGAGGCCATGCTGACTCCGCGTGGGCTTCGCCCCGGTTTAGACTTGGAGCGATGTCCCTCACTGGAACAGACTTTTAAAAGTCCTGATTTTGTGCTCCGTTGCTCCGCCGCTTGCCGGGAGCCGGCCCCTCCCCCCCGTGGTCTATCTTCCTGTTGCTTTGGATTCACTTCTCTGCCGGTCCTACCTTTCAGAAAGTGGTTGTTTTTCTGTTTCCAGAATTGCTGTTCTTCTTCTCTTCGATCTGCCGATGGATTTTCAGGTGTTTGCAATCTTTAGATAAGCTATCTAGCTGATCTCTGGCCAGCTGAAGTAGTCTCAGCCTGCTACTTCTCCGCCATCTTGACTCCGCCTCCTTGGAGAAGGCTTTCTATTGCCCTCACTTAACAGTGCATGGAAGGCAGCCGGGAGAGTGGAGTGACCCGCCCAAGCCTGTGTGGGCAGCCCACAGCAGGCCCAGACCTGCACAACTCCAGCACGGCTGGCTTGGAGCCCAGTTCTCTGCACTTTACTTCAGCAGAATGAAATACCAGACTCTAGATGGAGACCTGAAGCCGATGAAGTTGCCTTTATAGATGTTTTCTTTGAGACTCAGAGACATTCTGAGGAAGTCAACATCAGTTTTTTTTCTTAATTTAATTTTTATTTATTTTTTAATTAATTTATTTATTTTCAGAAAAACAGTATTATTTTTTCACCACACCCAGTGCTCCATGCAATCCATGCCCTCTATAATACCCACTACCTGGTACCCCAACCTCCCACCCAACCCCTGCCATTTCAAACCCCTCAGATTGTTTTTCAGAGTCCATAGTCTCTCATGATTCACCTCCCCTTCCAATTTACCCCAACTCCCTTCTCCTCTCTAACACCCCTTGTCCTCCTTGATATTTGTTATGCTCCACAAATAAGTGAAACCATATGATAGTTGACTCTCTCTGCTTGACTTATTTCACTCAGCATAATCTCTTCCAGTCCCGTCCATGTTGCTACAAAAGTTGGGTATTCATCCTTTCTGATGGTGCCATAATATGGACCACGTCTTCCTTATCCATTCATCCGTTGAAGGGCATCTTGGTTCTTTCCATAGTTTGGTGACCGTGGCCATTGCTGCTATAAACACTGGGGTACAGATGGCCGTTCTTTTTACGACATCTGTATATTTGGGTTAAATACCCAGGAGTGCAATGGCAGGGTCGTAGGAAAGTTCTATTTTTAATTTCTTTAGGAATCTCCACACTGTTCTCCAAAGAGGCTGTACCAACTTGCATTCCCACCAACAGTGTAAGAGGGTTCCCCTTTCTCCACATCCTCTCCAACACATGTTTTTTCCTGTTTTGTTAATTTTGGCCATTCTAACTGGTGTAAGGTGATATCTCAATGTGGTTTTAATTTGAATCTCCCTGAGGGCTAATGATGATGAACATTTTTTCATGTGTCTGATAGCCATTTGTATGTCTTGATTGGAGAAGTGTCTGTTCATATCTTCTTCCCATTTTTTGATATGTTTGCCTGTTTTGTGTGTGTTGGGTATGAGCAGTTCATTATAGATCCTGGATATCAACCTTTTGTCTGTACTGTCATTTGCAAATATCTTCTCCCTTTCCATGAGTTGCCTCTTTGATTTTTGACTGTTTCCTTTGCTGTGCAGAAGCTTTTGATTGTGATGAAGTCCCAAAAGTTTATTTTCGTTTTTGTTTCCTTTGCCTTTGGAGACATATCCTGAAAGAAGTTGCTGTGGCTGATATCGAAGAGATTACTGGCTATTTTCACCTCTAGTATTCTGATGGATTCCTGTCTCACGTTGAGGTCTTTTATCCATTTTGAGTTTATCTTTGTGTACGGTGTAAGAGAATGGTCGAGTTTCATTCTTCTACATATAGCTGTCCAGTTTTCCCAGCACCATTTATTGAAAAGACTGTCTGTTTTCCACTCTATATTTTTTCCTGTTTTGCCCAAGATTAATTGACCATAGAGTTGAAGGTCCATATCTGGGATCTCTACTCTGTTCCACTGGTCTATGTGTCTGTTTTTATGCCAGTACCATGCTGTCTTGGTGATCACAGCTTTGTAGTAAAGCTTGCAATCAGGTACTGTGATGCCCCCAGCTTTATTTTTGTTTTTCAACATTTCCTTAGCGATTTAGGGTCTCTTCTGATTCCATACAAATTTTAGGATTATTTGCTCCAGTGCTTTGAAGAATACCGGTGGAATTTTGATCAGAATGGCATTAAAAGTATATATTGCTCTAGGCAGTATAGACATTTTAACAATGTTTATTCTTCCGATCCAAGAGCATGGAATGGTCTTCCATCTTTTTGTGTCTTCTTCAATTTCTTTCATGAGTGTTCTGTAGTTCCTCGAGTACAGATCCTTTACCTCTTTGGTTACGTTTATTCCCACGTATCTTATGGTTCTTGGTGCTATAGTAAATGGATTTGATTCTCTAATTTCCCTTTCTGTATTTTCATTATTAGTGGATAAGAAAGCCACTGATTTCTGCACATTGACTTTGTATCCTGCCACGTTGCTGAATTGCTGTATGAGTTCTAGTTGTTTGGGGGTGGAGTCTTTTGGGTTTTCCATATAAAGAATCATGTCATTTGTGAAGAGAGAGAGTTTGACCTCCTCATTGGCAATCTAACTGAGATTATTCCCTGCATATTCTCAGATCACAATGCTTTGAAACTGGAGCTCAGTCACAAGGAAAATTTCAAAAGGAACGCAAACACCTGGAAGCTAAAGACCACCTTGTTTAAGAATGCTTGGAGCAACCAGGAGATCAAAGAAGAACTGAAACAATTCATGGTAACCAATGAGAATGAAGACACTTCTGTCCAAAACCTATGGGATACAGCAAAGGCGGTCCTAAGGGGGAAATACATAGCCATCCAAGCCTCCCTCAAAAAAATTGAAAAATCCAGAATACACCAGCTGTCTCTACACCTTAAAGAACTGGAGAATCAACAACAAATCAAACCAACTCCACACATAAGAAGGCAAATCATCAAGATTAGAGCTGAGATCAATGAGGTAGAAACCAGAGATAAAGTAGAACGTATCAATGAAACTAGAAGCTGTTTTTTTGAAAGAATCAATAAGATTGATAAACCATTGGCCACAGTAATCCAAAAGAAGAGAGAAAACCCAAATTCATAAAATTATGAATGAAAAGGGAGAGATCACAATGAACACCAAGGAAGTAGAAACAATTATCAGAAGTTATTATCAACTGTTATATGCCAATAAGCTTAGCAACCTAGATGAAATGGATGCATTCCTGGAAAACTATAAACTACCAAAATTGAACCAGGAAGAAATCGACAACCTGAACAGACTGATATCTAGTAACGAGATTGAAGCAATGATCAAAAACCTCCCAGAAAACAAGAGGCCAGGATCTGATGGATTCCCTGGGGAATTTTACCAAACTTTCAAAGAAGAAATAACTATTCTCCTGAAGCTGTTTCAAAAAATTTAAGCAGAAGGAAAACTTCTAGACTCTTTCTCTGAAGCCAGCATTACCCTGATCCCCAAACCAGGCAAAGACCCTACCAAAAAAGAGAATTTTAGACCAATATCACTGATGAATATGGATGCTAAGATTCTCAACAAGATCCTAGCCAACAGGATCCAACAGCACATTAAAAAGATTATCTACCATGATCAGGTGGGATTCATCCCTGGGCTACAAGGATGGTTCAACATTCGCAAATCAATCAATGTGATACAACCAATTAATATGAGAAGAGAGAAGAACCACTGGTCCTCTCAATTGATGCAGAAAAAGCATTTTACAAAATCCAGCATCCGCTCCTGATTAAAACGCTTCAAAGTCTAGGGATAGAGGGAACATTCCTGAACCTCATGAAATCTATCTATGAAAGACCCACAGCAAATATCATCCTCAATGGGAAAAAGCTTGCAGCGTTCTCGTTGAGATCAGGAACAAGACAGGATGCCCACTTTCACCACTCTTGTTCAACATAGTATTAGAAGTCCTAGCAACAGCAATCAGACATCAAAGAGAAATAAAAGGTATCCAAATTGGTAATGAAGAAGTCAAACTCTCAATTTAATCTTCCTTGAATTTAAAATGTGTAAATTGAAAATATTTTTCACTTAAATTTCATTTAAATACTCTAAATTTAATTCAATTCCTCCTGTTTTATCTTATTTACAGGCCTCATGAGTGAGTGAATGAAATTCTTCACGAAGTACTAATTACTGATGGACACCTTACGTCTAGCTGATGTTTGAAATCCCAACCCACACAGCCAGTTGTAAATACATGGCAACCACAGGAGAAATACACAATGGCGAAGGAACAATTTATTTTTCACTTCACTGCCACTTTTAGCTCACAAATGCTTGTTAAGAAAACATAAGAAATGGGGCGCCTGGGTGGCTCAGTGGGTTAAAGCCTCTGCTTTCAGCTCAGGTCATGGTCTTAGGGTCCTGGGATGGAGCCTCACAATGGGCTCTCTGCTCAGCAGGGAGCTTGCTTCCTCCTCTCTCTCTGCCTGCCTCTCTGCCTACTTGTGATCTCTGCCTGTCAGATAAATAAATAAAATCTTTAACAAAAAAAAAAAAAAATAGAAAGAAAGAAAGAATCTCTTGGCTCTCTAGCCTTTAAAAAAAACAAAAACAAAAATAATTCTTCCTTGACTTTTTATTTCCCAGGCAGCACAGTTTTCTCTTATTTTTCTCGGATTCTTTTCTCTGTTCTATATTCCTCAGTTAGTTGGTACCATATATATCTCTGCAGGCAAATTCATATTGTTTGAAACCATGTGTGGCATAAACCAAAAGTAAACTATAGGTCTATGCAGGGGAAAATGGGGTTAAGAATGAACAGAGGGAAAATGCCTTCTCAGCTTAAAAAATAAAGAGCAGTGTGTGCACACTGGGTGGCTCAGTGTGTTAAGCTTCCAAGCCCTGGTTTCAGCTCAGGCAATGATGATCTCAGGGTCATGCAATCGAGCCCTGAGATGGGCTGGATGGAATCTCCTTGAGATTCTCTCTCTCCCTCTCATCTGCCCCTAACCCCTGCTCCTGTGTGCATCTGCTCTGTCTCTCAAATAGATAAAATCTTCAAAAAAAAAAAAAAAAGGCAATGAGGTTTCATCTCCTCTTCTTTCATTTCTTTCATCACAATCTCAACCTTAAGTTTTCCTTTCCTGAACTGTTATTGCACTTGACCAAGCTATAACCAGCTGAATATGAAGTTATATTCCCCACAAAATTGAGAAGGTTATCAGAAACACTGCCTATCTCACACTAAATTTTTCCCATGACCTGCTGAGACCCTGGCTTGTGAGTGCAGATACAGTAGATAACTCTTTCTCTTTGTCGACCAAATAAAGCAAAAAAAAAAAAAAAAAAAAAACTACTTTAGCAGAGAAGATGATCTTTGAAGTTTGCTGAAACCAGCAAAACCCAGCAAGTCCTCACTGTGAAAACCATTCTTACCTTCCAAAAAAAAGCTTTTAAAATAGCAACTATTTCCTGTCGAGTGAATTGGAAGCTTTAGATGGGCTGTATTCTGGAAGCTTTTGGATTTCTTTTTCAGAGAATAGTATCTTCAGGGCAGTTCCTAAACGCTGAGTCTAAAGAAAATAGATAGACATAACAATTAATCTAATAATTACTATAAAAGCTGAAAGGAATATGCAGCCGCTGTGATGAGAGTCATGAAATTCGCGTGAACTGAACTTCTCACCAAAATGTTAAACTGCATAATACAGTTTCCACCTCCTCATACTTATGCATGATAAATTTATCTTAACTGTTAAGGAACCTGAAGAGTTCAACATTTGTTGTACATAAATTACTAAAATGCCTTTTCTTACCCTAGAAAATATCACATTAGAATTACAATATTTAATATGTAACCTTGAAAGCATTCTTGACAGCTCATAGCAATTCAAAACTTAGAAATTATTAGTGATAACTATACTTAAAAATTTACCAATTATTAGAGCTAGAGAAGATGTATTAAAATAATTAAAATAATTCTGTCTCCTGATTTTTCTGACTTATCATCTTTGTGAGAAAGTAAGACAAAATATCAAACAATCCTTTTTACACTGAATACATATAGAGAGAAAGGGGCCTTCTTGGCACAACTTTCTTTGTGACTAGATGGTCTTCTTTTGATCACTAAAATAAATTCAGTGATGGAAGCCTGATAATTAAGCCTTTTTATATTTTATTTTTATATGGGTCTACAAAATACTAATATTCTATTTATAACCAACAACTTCAGAAATGAATCTCAAGACTGTACCAATAGAAACAGATACAATAAAGCCAGAATCATTAGCACAGAATAGGGAAAACATTCTTACACATACAATACAGATTTAATATAATCAGCTTTTACATCAATAAATCAGAAATGCCATACTTCAGATCTTCTTTTTCAACGAACAGTGAGGGTATTATAATAAAAACTTGCAAGTTCCCAGCAGGAATATTTAAGGTTAATAATAGTTTTAAAACAGAAAACAAAACACAAACCTGCAATTTTCCCCATAATCTGCATTTGTCGCATCCAACACAGTCCATTAATTGGGAGATATTCTTGAAATGTAAGCGGAATTCCTCCTGACATGCAGAAAATATTTTTATTCTCATTAGAGCTTTATAAATTAAACTGCAGTTGTATGATTTACAAGAAATAAAAGCTCTGAAGACTAATGAATGTCTTGTGTTTTTCAACAGTCAAGACGAAAAATGATTGGATTTGCATGGCATAACATGGCACTAAAACAACTAGCCACGGAAATTCATAACATTTATTCTACATGCTGATTGAACAAACTTTTCATTGAGATGCTACTCTGTGCAAAGCATCAACAAAGGCATGATGAGAAAAACAAAAGTAAGTGATTCATGGTTTTTACTTTTAAGGAACTTTACTGCTGCCCCCATTTGATATCTGCATACAGCCAGTGGTAAACATATCTGTACTATGTTTGACTTATTTTTTCCTTTCTTTTTTTAATTTTTTATTTCTTTTCAGTGTAACAGTATTCATTGTTTTTGCACCACACACAGTGCTCCATGCAATCCGTGCCCTCTCTAATACCCACCACCTGGTTCCCCCAACCTCTCACCCCCCTTGACTTATTTTTCATGTATTGCTCATGTGAGTCCAAATTGGAAAGTCAGTCTTAGACCAATGATCATTTTTCATCTTTTTCCTTAGGACCACACACTGTTTGCAACGGGGGCTGCATCAGCACCTGTGATCCCAGGGCTCTATGATGGGTGTGTTCTCTCTGTCCACTGCATTTGCCAGGAGGCCTCTCCAGGGATGTTTGCTGACTGGATCCTTGCTTCCTGTTGGGGGGGTGGGGGGTACTATTCTTCTGCTTGTGAACAACTGGGCATGGTTTCTAGGACTCTAAGGCCAGTCTCATCTGAAGCTAACAGTAGCTAGGGCTTTCTTCATCTTTTCCATGTGATAAACATAGAAAATAAATTTCACCTTATTGTACCAAGGTAAACATTTTATTCCAAAAAGCTAGAGGAAAGCAGCCCAAAACTCTGGCCACCAGAAGCCCTGCCCGGCTGCTTTCTGATGAAAGGTTCCAAAGAAACAGGACCCTGGCTAAAAGACAATATACAGAACACAGAAGTCCTTTGCTCCTCATTCTCATGTAATTCATGTTTTGGGGAGGAAATGGAAAAAAAGGACTTAAGTCCTCCTTTATACACCTTTGAAAAATAGAAAACACAATTTCCAGCAATTCATAGATGACAGCTAGTTCTTTTCTTACTCCTATCTTCCTTCTCCACAAAGAGAACCAGAGTTACTTATATAAATACTTAAAAAATAGGAAACATTACAAAAATAAATTAATGTTATAGTCAATACCACAATAGCAATATACCCTAAATAATCATAAAACAAAACTACTTTTCAAAACCAAAATACAGTTGTGACTAAGTTACTTCACTTCAAAGAAGCACCACGAGACTCTTACCAATGGAGGATCACTCAGTTCTCATTTATCAGTGAGCATCTAAAATATCTCATGGCCAGATGTGTTTGAGAATTCCAAATTTTAGAAATATAGTACATGCATTACTTATGAAACACCCCACCAGAGTGTGTAGCAACACCTAGCAATCATATACATTAATGGTTCTGTAGCAAAACACAATAATCAAACAAAGCAGAATTTTTTTTAAAAAGCACTATAAATAGACTTTTGTCAGTACAGGTCAGGTTTTGCCAACAAATTAATTGGCACCAAACATAAGAAAAATGTTTCAAGTTTTGGAGTTTTCTGGATTTCAGAATTACATATATAAGACCTTGGAGCTGCAAACAGAAGACTATTTGCCATTCAATTTCAAATACTTTTATGAACATTTTAAGGCTATAATGTATTCCTTGATATGCTGTAAGCGAATGAAAACAAAGAGCTCCCAACATGAAATTTGAAAATGTTCCTAAAATACATTCTCCTTTGATATCGCAGGGTAACAGGTAATTTTTGCCTTTTATGTTAGAGTCTATAAAGACAAAAGCATAATAGTTCCAGAAACTTGAACATCCCATAAAATATTCCATAAAATAAACTTTAGGAAAATACTGTTTATTGCCTTCAAAGTGGTGAACAGTCATGGTTTTTAAAATCAAAACACCCTTTAAAAAAACCTTTACAAAGTTGCCATATTCACTGGTCAGTTAACAACAGAAGCTTCACTAAGAGGCGGCCAAACTTTCTTAGAAAGGCAAAAGGAATTGCAAAGTCTGGAGAAGGGGCTTTCTGTGCCATTTATAATAAAACCCAGTCAGACCAACTTCAACGAGGTGCAGGGCTGGGCAAAAAGTGTTTGGATTTGGATGTAAGGGATTAAAACACAGCCAGTCAACTGCTCTCCCCTCCCCAACCCCGTCCTCCAATCAAGAACATTTTACCTTTAATGACTTGGGCCCCTTTTTGTCACCTGCAAACATGGATTTCTCGTCAAAGTGCATGGGAAAGGGCGTGATGAAATGACAACACTAGAAGTTACAGGCGAAAAATTCACGTACTATATAGTAGAGCTCTGGCATAATTTTCTATCCCCACAAATATTTACAATTTGTAATTTACTTGTGGGTAAAGTTTAATAACACAGGAAGGTGGCACACAGGCCACATGTAAACTACTCAAAAAAAGAGTAAATCAACATAAGATGGCTTTGTAATTTATAAGACTGTAATGTTTTAAAGAAAACATTTTAAAAAAATGTTTTGATGATAAAAATCATCAAAAATTGAACTTAAGAGCAATTTATGTGAAAAATATGCAACACTCTGTTAAAAAGATGTTTTAAGTTTTAATGCATAATTTGAACACTTTTTTAAAAAGGTTTTATTTATTTGAGAGAGAAAGAGAGCAAGTACACCAGAATGGGGGAGGGGCAGAGGGAGAGGGAGAGGCAGACTCTCCTGCCAAGAAGGGAGCCCGATGCCAGACTCAATCCCCAGGACCCAAGGACCCAGCATTGGGACCAGAGCCGAAGGCAGATGCCTAACCAACTGAGCCACCCAGGCATCTCTAAACACTTCTTTTATTTATTTATTTATTTATCTATTTATTTATTTAATTTATTTTCATAAAAACAGTATTCATTATTTTTTCCACCACACCCAGTGCTCCATGCAATCCGTGCCCTCTATAATACCCACCCCCTCATACCCCAACCTCCCACCCCCCTGCCATTTCAAACCTCTCAGACACTTCTTAATCCAACTTTGGTTCATGCTCATTTTAACAACCAGTGAACTGAAACTCTATAGAGAGCATTTTTTAAGAAGAGGTATATTCTAGAAGGTAAAGCTAATGTTCTCTTAGGTATCTACTTTCATGTGGATAACATCATCTGAATTTAAACAGCAACTGAGGGTTTTGGAGAGGAGGGTGGTGGTAGTTGGGTGATCCTGATGGTGGGTATTACGGAGGGCATGTATTGCATGGAGCACTGGGTGTGCTGCATAAACAATAAATCTGGGAACATGAAAGAAAAAGTTAAATTTTTAAAAATTGGTTTAAAAAAAACCCCATTAAAATCACATTAAGCTTTGGGGCACCTGGATGGCACAGTCAGTTAAGAATCCTGTTCTTGGTTTTGGCTCAGGTCATGATCTAAGGGTTGTGGGATTGAGTCCCAAGTCAGGCTCTACAATCTGCCTAGAGTCTGCTTAAGATTCTCTTTCTTTCTCTTTCTCTCTCATCTGCTGACATCCCTTCCCCTCACTTGTTCTAAGATAAATAAATCTTCAAAATAAAATAAAATAGCATTAAACTTTGATACTACATAAAACTCAAAGTTCTGTTTGAAAATAGAGCTGACTCTGAAGTGTGACTAGGCTGTTCTCCTGGTCTACTGACCATGATCCTTCTAAGTTCTAATTTTCCCTCTTCCTAACTTTCCGGAGTCAGTTTCGGTTTTACTTCAAGCATTACCTCATTTCTATTCCGAGTGCAGAATTTCAGATCACGGATACCCAATTCTTACTTTGTATCTTGGAAGATATTCAGTAGAAGCATTTTTGTGTCAGCATCTTCTTCTACATTTCCAGTGTAAAGATCTACAATTGAGCGTTCAAAATACAGGGCCACCTTTGATTAAGCACGAAGCTCAATTAAGTATAAGAAGTATAGATTCTTAAGCCTTCTTGGACCTTCTCCCTTAGTTTCCACAGGGTCAAAGCAGCGTTTAAATTCCTTCATATTAGGTCCCCAGCTAAGTTTACCCCAGGTTTCTAAAGAGAAAATGAAATACAAAATACAGCTTTAATAAATAGGATTTTTTTCTCTAGAGAATATATATAACCCCTCCAAGAATTTTTACACTAATGGAAGGCAAGGTTTGTAGATAAAAACGTGATTACATACCAAAAGATAATTTGCACACATATGTAAATTGATACTAGCATGAAGTCCAGATATGAGTTTATAGAAGACTCTCTTCTCCAGGCACAAACCTATTATGAAAAATATTGAAAAAGAAATCACATCCATTTAGATAACAGAAATACTGAATCAAGAAGATTCAGTACACACGCTTATTTTTAAAGTTAAGGTTCAAGGACATTAAAAATAATCAAGGAATAATATAAAATTATTTGATCAAGATGCTCTCCCTAGAAGATAAAATAAGATTCTGATTTTAGAATGGAGTTATGACTATGATTACTTAATGCAGAATAAGGCAGAAAATGTGGGGCTCTGGAGGTCAAAGCACTATGGATGTACCTGGCAAGCTCCCACGCTACCTAGAAGGCAAGAACACAGATTTTTCATGGGTTTGGCTAAACTAAAGCAAATGTAATTCAAAGTCACTGCTTTGGCTTAACAATGGCTGTTTCTCCCATTCCCTTCCCTAGAGATGTTCTTTCTGTGAATCTACTGGATCGTGGTGGAAGAAGAGACTGCATTCCATTTTTCCTCTTCCTCCAGATTCTTTACTGTGTCTTACTAATCCTCTGTCCTAGAATTCTCCAGGTCTATGTAACTGTATGGTCCACTTGCAAGGAGCTCAAACTTGGAGAAGAGTCATCTAGGAACTTTAACTAATAAACAATATATGCTAACTATCTACCATGTGAACAGAACCATATCAGATGGAGTGATGGAATATGATGGAAAATTATTTTATGTAGATTTCTTAAGCCTTCTGCTCAAATGGAGGTCAAGATAATTCCACTCTCCTATCCTACCTCTGCCTCAATTTTAAAAGATTTTTTCTTATTATAAGAGTAATATGCATTGTAAATATACTTAACACCACTAAATTTAAGATGGTTAAGATCGTAAATTTAACATTATATATATTTTGCCATAATAAAAGAGAAAAAAATTCTAGAAACAGTTCTTTATAGATAATTTTTTTAAATAAAGAAAAATGCAAAGACCTAAGTTTTAAGAATCCACTAAATTCAAAGCAATTGGCTCTTTCCTTCCCTTACCATCCAAAAGCATTTTTTGGCTTATGTCATTTTTTTAAACTACTCCTGAGGAAAATGGGTTTCAATAGTGGGAAGGAACTAAGAAATAGCCTCATTTATAAGCTGAGGGATTTTTGAAATGTAAGAGTATATATGTGGCTTACTTTGCATTTTTTCCCAAGATCTTTTAGATCTTCAATTTACTCTATGTTCTACCCTATATGTCTCTAAAGCAAGTATTTTCTCACAGGAAAAAATAATTCTTTTGAGATTTCATTCTCTAATTCAGAATTCTTGCTAGAATATTCCCATCTTTACAAATGGGGACCAAAAAGTAAAAATTAAGTTCTTTTTTTCAGCTTCTTCTAAAAGTATATGGGAAGGGGTGCCTGGGTGGCTCAGTGGGTTAAAGCTTCTGCCTTTGGCTCAGGTCATGGTCCCAAGGTCCTGGGATGGAGCCCCACATCAGGCTCTGCTCAACAGGGAGCCTGCTTCCTCCTTTCTCTTTGCCAGCCTCTCTGCCTACTTGTGATCTCTCTCTGCCAAATAAATAAATAAAATCTTTAAAATAAAATAGAAGTATATGGGCAATTTTGAATGTTCAGGGTAGCAAGGTATACAACCATCATGAACAAGTTAGATAAAACATTAGTTACTGACTTTTCTTCTAGTAAAACTTTCAGTCAAATCTGTTACCAAACATCAAAATGATCAAATCTGAAGTTCACTTTCTCTTCCTTCTAACCTACCTTTCTCAGTAGTGCTTACACCTAAGATGACCTGAGAAGGAAAAACAGACAAAGTAAAGCTTGTGAAGATTCATATGCTTAGAATAAGAGCGTAAACCAGGAGGCCATTCTCCTTGGTAAAGCCCTCAAAGCTCTGTACTTGAAATGGGGATGGATAAGTGAGAGTGAGGAGTAGAAAGATACTTCGGTAAACTGAAAATTCGGTAACTTCAAGCAAAATGGTAAAAATAACACATGTGCCAATTGAGTGTACAAATAAGACCCACAATACAGTTGGCAGGAAAATGCTGGACGGCTTTTCCCTGCATGATGCAGTTCCAACCACAGAAGTCCTGACGGAAGTGTTAAATAACGCAGTAGGCAACACGGTAAGGCTACGTAAAATAATTTTCCCTCATACTCCTTCACTCCATCTGATATGATTCTGCTCAGATATAACAGTCAATGTACATTGTTTACTGGTTGAAATTCCTGGATGAGTGTTAAGTAACATCTGCAAGGACTGATTTACAAAGTAAAAATTTACCAGCTTCTATTTCTTTCTTTTCCTGACTAATATTATTTTGTTATTATGTTTGTTAGTCACCATATAATACATCACTGGTTTCTGATGTAGTGTTCCATGATCCATTGTTTGAGTAACACTCAGTGCTCGTCACAACACACACCCTTCTATCACCCATCAGGAGGGCACCCAAATCTCTACCCTCCCCCTCTGAAACCCTCAGATCATTTCCCAGAGTCCATAATATCTCATCTCCTCCTCTGATTCCTACCCCCTTCAGTTTTCCCTCCCTTCCCCTAATGTCCTCCGTGCTATTCCTTATGTTCTACAGATGTGTGAAACCACATAAAATTGTCTTTCTCTGTCTGACTTGTTTTACTTGGTATAATCCCCTCCAGTTCCATCCATATTGATGCAAATGCTCATCCTTTCTGATGGCTGAGTAATATTCCTTTGTTTATATGAACCATATCATCTTTATCCATTCATCTGTCGAAGGGCATCTTGGCTCCTTCTACAGTTTTGGCTATTATGGACACTGTTGTATGAACATTGGGGTCCATGTGCCCCTTCTTTGCACTACATCTGTGTCTTTGGTGTAAACACCCAGTAGTGCAATTTCTGGGTCAAAGGGTGGCTCTATTTTTAACTTTTTGAGGAACCTCCATACTATTTGCCAAAGTGGCTGCACCAACTTGCATTCCCACCAACAGTGGAAGAGGGTTCCCCTTTCTCCACACCCTCTCCAACATTTGTTTTTTCCTGCCTTGTTAATTTTTGCCATTCTATCTGGTGCATGGTGGGATCTCAGTACGATTTTGATTTGAATTTCCCTGACGGCTAATGATATTGAATATTTTTTCATGTGTCTGTTAGCCATCTGTATGTCTTCTTTGGAGAAGTGTCTTTTGATGTCTTCTGCCCATTTTCTGACTTGATTCTTTGTTTTTCAGGTGTTGAGTTTCAGAAGTTCTTTATATCAGCTTCTATTTCTAACAATACAGAGCAAGCTCAACTATCCAATTTAGAGAGTGGGTCTCTTTCTTTTGGATTTAATTTCATTCAAATTTACCTTCATCAAGTGATTTATAAGACATTGATTATAATTTTTTCTCTCACAAAAGGGCTAGATTTACAATAATAAGATTATATGACATTTGGACACTGTGTAAGTAAGATGGTTGGCAATTGTCAGTTTCATGGCCCAGATGAGGAAACAATCTCAGAAAAGTTGAGTCAGTCACCTATAAAAATAAGAGTATTCTCTGAAACCATATATCAATATTCAGGGGTTCTTATCAGTAGGATAGCACAAAAGAGGTTAATACAGAATACCCTAGAATTCATTATTGCCCATACATTTCACTTCCATCTTCCACTATCAATATTCAGAATCTCTTACCACCTCTTTTAACCTAAATACTACATCTCACAATTTGTGTCTTTACAAGACAGCTAATGAACAAAGTCAAGAATCATCTTCCCCATGGGCCATTTATCAATACCACTGCTAGTATTAGTGGCATATAAAAAACATTCACCTTAAAAATGGCCAATATATGTAGACACTTCATTAAAAACAAAGAGAAATTATGTTCACAAGTTGACATCACCAATTAGCAAACATACAATAGAATTAAGTACTTAGTTTTACCCTGTAGAGTTCCTATAAGCTTATGATCTCCATTCAACTTGCTTATCTTTCATTAATATTTTTAAATTTTTATTTTCATAAATGAATGGCAATTTGGTAAATTTTTAAAAAGCATCATAAATCCAGTTTTTTAACAAAGCTATTAAAATCCTAGAATGTTTCAGCTTTCCATTAATAGCATTCGTATTTTCAACACTAGAAAACATAAGAATTCAAAGTATCTACTGGGATCTATATTGCTTTATCCTTTAATTAGACAAGTTTAGGCTATATTAACATGTGTAAACATTGTTTAAAATCTGCTGAAACCTAATTTACTTTCCCTCAATTTCATATATATATATATATAAATTATATAAATAATTATATAAAATACATAAATTATATATAAATGTATAAATAAGATATATATATGATATATATAAGATATATATGTTATATATAAGTTATATATATAAGTTATGTATATAAGTTATATATATATTATATTATAAAAAAGGCCTTCTTTTTGGAAGGAAGATATATATGTTATGTATATAAGTTATATATATAATATATCATAAATAAAGATATATACAAGTTATGTATATAAGTTATATATAATATACATATCATATATATGATATATGTGATATATATATGAGTTATGTATAATATATATTATATAATATACTATATATAATATAAGATGCCTCTGTTTACAAAGTAGGTTTGCATAATGGTTACTATAAAGCAGTGTGGATGAGTGGTATATACAGAATTAATTTTCATACAGAATCAAAATAACACTGAGAAGCCGGTTACAAAAACCTGAGGACAGTATCTGTCCTGTGTATTTCCCTAATGCTGATGATTCTTGGCTGAGCAACAGCCTCAAAATTTTAAGCCACTGTATCCTAAAATACCGTAACTTAAAATGTATTATTCTCTTTCAAGCTCTGCTACAATTAGTTGTCTAGGTAATGAATCCTGAACTTACAAAATATATTAAATTAATCCATACATTTTTAACAAGAATCCAATAAATTTAAAATGTAGACATTTAAGTTTACCTTCCAGCCATGTGTAGAATGATTCTCCTTTAAAAACAAACAAACAAAAAAACAAAACACACACACACACACACACACACACAGAGATTTGGGTTAAAATATTTTAAATAGTCATTTATAAATTAGAATAAATTAAGTATATAAAATATTTCCTATAACAGACAAGGAGTATCTTCAGAAGTGGCCACTGCTTCATGTGAAGTAGAAAAATAGGGATATGGTTCTGGGAAATAAAGCCCTGAAGAATTCTGAGTAATTTTGGACAATTTTCTTATAAATGACAATTAACTGAACAAAAATTTTAAGAAACATTTCAAAATATTTTATAAATCTTATTCATTAGAAGGATTAAATACCCTTAAGTATGGAAGGTTAAAAATCTTAAATTTGCTTTTGATAACAACCATAGAACTCCTCTCCTTAAAAATTCTAGAAAAAACAAAGTGAACTATAATACAAAAATCAAATTAGTAGTTATTCCATTTTTTCCCTGAGTAGTAAAGCTATGTGTATTTCCTCAATTATCTAAGACTACTAAATTTCAAGGAATATTTTTAAAATCCCTTAATTTTCAAGATAATTTTTCAGAAAAGTCAATGACTAGAATACAGAGGGATCTGACTTACCTATGTACTAATGCTAAAACATCTATTTCTAGATCAGTACTATTCTGAGAGCAACAAAAATGGCAGTCAATACAGATCAAAATGATTCATGCACTTTGTAAGTTACCTAATTCTGTTTTAAGAAAAGCAAAGCATAAGAAAAACTCAACACATATATGACTGAGCAAGGATTCTAGGAGATAAATTAGATGGTGAGGAATTGCTTTGTTTCCCGAGACTCTTTACACTTTGCAAAACTACACAAATGTTTCCCCACATACTAATTCACTCAACAAACTCTTCCTAAGGGCCATTGATCATGGTCTGACTTGTTTACTTAAAAAAAAAAAAAAAAGAAAGTTGAGAGATCATCTCCATCATTTACTTTGATGTGCCCTGTTGACTGGTCATTACAATAGCTCTTCAGTCTGATGAAATCTACAGTAATAGGAATGGATCTATCACAATTTCTGTTCAGTGCTTTGATACCACCCAGCAGGAATTTATAGCTTCCCTCAAGCAGACAGAGGTCTACGATGTGACGGCCTCCCATGTCTTCATCACATCTTGAGTAAGCTGCTCGGTCCTGTCCATAATTCCATGAGGAATAAACACCTTTTCCAAATCCTCAGCATAATGGTTGAGGTATACAGAATAAGTCTAGGTGATCACCTGGTTTATCATCACTCATCATGATGCTGGGTTTGCCACTGTGCAGCCCAGTGGGCTTATGGGTTAACCGCAGCCTGGAAAGGAGGAAGCCGGGGGCGTAGCAGAGGAGGTGGAGGCTCCACAGAAGGTGGCAACAAGTGGGAAAGCTGAGCGATGTGCTCGCTGTTGCTCTCTAGGCCGCTGCTGGAGCAGAGGCCTCTACTTCCCAATCCTGTAGTCATTTATAGCTCCTATCTTTTTCCATACCCCACATCAAATCCTTCAGCAGATCCTGTCAGCTCGCTCTTCAAAATCTGTCCAGAATCTGACCACTTCTCATCATTTCTACAGCTATCACAATTCTGTCTTACCTGGATTAGTACAATAACCACATAACATAGCACCCGGCTGCTCAAAGCATTCGCTCCAGTCCTCCAGTGACTTTTCATTCCACTCAGTTTAAAAGCAGCATTGGTAGCTGTCTTCAAGCCCTCCACCCCACCCCACCCCTGCCCCCATCCCTAACATCTTCTGACTCAGTCTTCTACTATTTTGCCCTTGACCACTGTACTCCAGCCACACTGGCCTTCTTGGGAGGCTTCAAATCATCTAGGCACACTCCTGTCACAGGTCCTTTTTACTAACAATTATACATGCCTAGAATACTTCTCTCTCAGGCAGCCATATTATGACTTACGACTTGTGCCTTTATGGGCACTTTGTTCAAATGTCCCATTATTGCTGTGCCTTTCTCTCACCACCCAATCTAAAACAGTGCCACTTCCCCATCCCCATCCACACCACCCCTAGCTCTCTGTCATCCTTCTCTGCTTTATCTTTCTCCCAGGCACTCATCACCACTTTACTTACTTCTTATATATTTTACTTTTTTACTGCAGATCTCCAAAGAGGATTAAGCTTCATGAGAAAAAGAATTTGTCACTATATGCTTAATACTACTCTAGAACAGTGCTTGATATATATTGTAGGCATTCATTAAGAAACACTAATATGCAATAAACAGATTAAAAAATGCTCAAACTTACTAGTAATCAACAAAATACAAATTAAACAAAAATAAGATGCTATTTCATCTGCAAGCATTATTAATTTTTGGCAAGGATGTGGAGACCAAAACCAGTTCTCAGCCCCAGAGGCAGTACACAGCCGTACAAACACTATGGAAAGCCCTCAGGCAATATCAAGAACAGGTACACGGGGGCATCATAAGGTTCAGCAATCTCACTAGTGCATGCCAAATCTCCTACTGTATGCCAAAAAATTTATCAAGGCACTCAAGGTCACATAATTTGTAGAAGTAAGAAATCTGAATAATTCAAATGTCTATCAGTAGAGGAACAGATAAGTAAAATAGGTAATAGTCATCTGATAAAAACCATTCATCAGCTGAAATGAGACAAATCTCCCATGTTTTAACATAGATCGAGAACGCAATATGTACAGTGTAAAAATAAATTTGGATGTTAAATTCAGTATTATTTTATATAAGGAAAAAATAAAATCATATGTAAAATAACCATCATTTTATATATATAATAAAAACAAAACCATAGATGGATTCGTGATAGTAGTTACCTCTAAGAAGGAAAGAGAACAGAATTGGGAAATAGGGCATAGGGATTTCAAATTTATCTACATTTCTCTATTTTTAAAATCATAGTAGAAAAAGTTAATATCTAGTCACTAAATAAATAACTAAATAAATAAATAAAATGAATATATTTTATTATCTTATTATGTTATATTATCTTCTCTAGTTTTCTAGATTAAGATTTTTCAATAAATAATGACTGATAACTTTATTAAGTCTAACAATTATAGTATACAAATGCCAAACTAAGCAAATAGGGAAATTAAAAAGATTAGTAATAATCCATTCCCTACTCTCAATTATAGATATGTTCAGTCATTTCATAGTGCATAATCTGAGACCACTCACAAATTATGTTGGCCTTCACAAGCAGGTTTTACTTAGAGAACATAAGGAAAAGTCAATAGGGAAAAAAAATCTATGAAACTTACTAGTCATGGTAATCAAAACTTTAACTGTTCAGAATGTAACACACAGACTGAATTACTATTTACAAAAGACTTAGAAGTTCAAGTTCCTTTTCCTATAATAACCAGGAAGAATAGATCCATAAGTCCTGTTAGCAGAACAATCTTCTGTATTTTTACATTTTGATAAAGTCACTATTGATGATATATTTTTGAAATTTAAATTAAAAAAATTTAATTTAAAAAATTTAATTTAAAAAATTGATATATTTTTGAAATCCACTAAGAGGAGGAAGCAAAGCAATCATGAAATTTAGGATGAAGAATAACTTCATAAGAATGACTTGAAAAAAAAGAGAATGACTTGAAACTTTACTGTTTCATCAAAATCACAAGAAAAACAGAATATTTCTGATATAAATATACTAAATAAGAGAATATTTTTTAAACTTGCCTTAGCGTGCTGTTAATTGCTCCCAGTTTATTAGCTTGCTCACAGTCTTCTAATTCTTTGGTATCGTTTGCCACTTTTGAGTACTGAAAGGAAGTACATAGTAAATTTAGTAATAACTATTAGCTTTCTCTCTATTTCAAGTTCCACTGGCAATCTGTCAGTGATGACACAGATACATCGTATTATCAAAACCTCTTACATATGTAAGAAATGGAAATCAAAATGAGTCACAAATTCCCACCAAAGAAAGAAGACATTAAAAACAATTACCACTGGTATCCTGGTGATCATGTAAAATAAGAAAACCCTCTTGGGAAAGTAATTTGACAATATTTATCTAGAGCTATAAAAATGAATAAACCCTTGAACCAACAGTCTTACAACTTAAACCATATCCAGAGCAACACTAAAAAAAAAAAAATAAAGTACAACCACTTTAGAAAGTATTTGGTACTATCTCATCATGCTAAGATAGGCATAATCAATGGCCCAGCAACCTTACTTCTAAATATCTACCTAAAGATCTACCTGTCTACTCTTACATGTGTACACAATGAGACAAAGGATGAAAATGCTGATACATCACTGTTCATAACAGCAAAAAACTCCAAACAATTGACATGCCCATTAGCAGAGGAAGAGCTAACCAATGAGATACTCATACAATGGAGTACTACACAACTATTAAAATTAACAAAGCTACATATATCAACAGAGACAAAATTTCCAAAAGCATAATGAAGAATAAAAATAACTGAAAAAATATTTTTAAAATAAAAAAAATTTAATGCCATTTAAAAGTACTATGCCTCAAATACCTTGATAACTGTGTACCCTATACAATATAAACCTGAAGATGACAGGTTGACTAGTTGAAACTCAAGACTAAAAATACATGCATGATAAAACACCTGTTGCACAGGGCATCTGATACTATAGTTATACTATGCTACTATAGTTCTTCTACAGAAGACAGGATTGATGTATCTCAAAAGAATCTATATAATTTAACTGTAAAATATTCAAGTTCTTTGCCTGTGGCAAGAATTAGAAAGGTGGGACTATGGAGCAAAATGTTCCCCCTGCCAACTAATTCCAGAACAGTTCTCTTCTATCAAGCAGGAATTGGTAAGTTTCACAATGTAAAGCAAAAAATATTCAAGGAAGAAAAGTAACTCACCTTATTAGAACCCCCAGCTTTAATTCCGACTGGAATTTTGCTCTTAAAAGAATAAGAAAAATTTAGGAAGTTATCTTCATTTTTTCTTGAGATTTCTTCACAAATTAGTAATGCCACTGCTCAAATACAGAGACTATTTTATTCTATGATGAAAAAAATGAACATTCATTCAAACTGTTTTCATACTAATAAAAAATAATTTATGGACTTGTAAATCATAATTTAGCAAACTGATCAACATATACAAAATAAGTGTCAAAATCAGCTAAAATCTTTTTAAAGATTTTATTTATTTATTTTTCAAAGAGAGAGAGAGATCACAAGGAGAGAGGCAGGCAGAGAGAGAGAGAGGGAGAAGAAAGCTCCCCGCTGAGCAGAGAGCCCGATGTGGGGCTCCATCCCCGGACCCTAAATTCATGACCTGATCCGAAGGCAGAGGCTTAACCCACTGAGCCAACCAGGCACCCCCAAATCAGCTTTAATTTAAAGTGTAATGCAGTATGGAATAGTTCACATAATTTTTAGGTTAAAAAAAACTGACAAAAATCACTATTCCATAAACTTTCCTACCACAGAAAAAGAAGCTTTAAAAATTTTCAAAGTTCTTTGAAAAATTTTATGCTCAATCTTAATTTCTGCACTAAGCTGACATCTAAAGTGAAGGCAGTTTGGGATTAATACTGACAGAATCAGTTCCTTGGTGCACAGGATTCACCTTGGTTTACCAATCTAGGTAATCAGGGTTTACTAATAGAAAATCCCTATGTCCAGCTTTTTTTTTCTACAAAGCCAGTAATTAGTTTCAGGCTTTAATAAGCAAACCTAGAAATCATTATAACTGGTTCATCAGACACAATTTTAAACAAAAAATCATATCTGAAAGCAGAAAATCACAGGTTGATCCTCTAATCAATCTAGGGGACTGATTTCCAGCATTGGAATCTATGGTATAGCAAAATACCTACTAAAATCTTTTCATGTGTCATGGTAAATTTTAGCTTAGGTAAATTTAACCAAATATTCAGAATAAATATCTTCCTGCCAGGTGGAAGAATATAAATAATGATTAGAGATATTTCCCTAATCAATAAAAAGATTAATAGATTAAAACATTACTTGTTGCTAGCATTTTATTATTTTAGCATTTGCTAGTACATCTAACAAACAAAAGGCAGAAGAGAGAAGACTATAAAACTTAAGTCAAATCTAATAGCCACAAACCTGAATTTAAAATGTGGAAGGAATACTAACCAAAAGTAACTACTGGCTACAGTGTGTCCTCTGACTAGTATAGTATAATATGCTAAAATCAAAACCTTTAGCAGCTTTTCTAAAGGTTTGATGCTAAATACAATAACTTGACTTATACAAATCTTAACAACAAACCTTTTAGACATATTGGGGTAGGCATCACAGATTATTGTTACGAATGACACATAACAATCACAGAAGAGAATTATTAGAAGTAATGAAAAATGTAAAACTAATAACTAAATCAAGAATTAAATAAACCAGCTGGTATTGAGGCTGGGAAGCTGATGGGGTAGGAGGACCCTAGGCTCACCTTATCCTATGGATACAACTAGAAAACAAAAACTTCACACAAATAATCTAGAAAACAACCCAAAGACTGGCAGAACAAACTCTGCAACTAAAGGCAGAGAAGAGGCCACATCGAATTGCGTAGGAAGGGTAGAGATGTAGTGGGGAATGAAACAGGCTTTGGCCGTCTGCAGTCAAGAACTGGAGGTACAGGGAAGGGTGAGAAACAGACTATCCCACATACATGGGGAAGACCAATCCCCATAACTTTTGGTTTTGAAAGCCAGAGGCTCCAAATTTCAGGAGTTCCTACAACCAGTGGGAGTTGAGCTTGGATTTTAAAAAATCAGCACCTCCACTCTGGGAGAGCTGAAAGGCATTAGGAAGCAGAGTTCCTGCCCTTAAAACAGACAGGGGGGTGGGGTGGGGGAATAGGACAAACAGCCCAGGTAGCTACAACATAGAAGCAGCAATTTGAAAAACAACTAGGGCATATGGGAGGGAGACTTACTAATCTCAGAGCATGTCTTGAAAGGCAGGGATCACAGGGAGACCCCTCCAGGAACAAAGGAGGCAGGCACCATTTCCCTCACCTCCACATCCCCACTCACAGCATAAACACATAGGCACCTGTGGGAACCAGCACTATGCAAGGCTTTCTAGCTAAATTTGCTACACTGAGCTCCACCCACCCACACCTAGTAAGGTCCCCTTTTTGACACATTTGTGTCAGTTCTGGTTTTGGATCCCTTCCCATGGAAGACCAGTGTAAACATCATCAGTGCAGCTTATTCTGACCCACATGTTTTGTAGGGCCTCAGTGTGGGCAGCTGTGGACCTTGCAGAAGCTCAAGACACAGCCTGTTGTAACTGGTACCCCACCCACACAGCCCTCCATCCATCAGGGCAGGCAACAGATCTCTCACAAACAGACCAGCACACACCTTGTTAAAATGTGCAGCACTCCAGCGGGGGACCAAACACAGCTCACAACAAGCTAAGAGAGCCTCTTAGACAACTGGACTAAAGGGAAAGCTGGCCAGGACACAAGAGCAGAGCATATGCAACACACACAGGAGACAGTCCCTGATGTGCCAGGTCCGGGAGAATAGGGGACAACTCTACCACAGGGCACTACAGGACATCTTGTTCATAAGATTGTGAACTTCAAGAGGAGGACACAGAGCTGACTTTGCTAACACACAGAAACAGACACAGAGAATCAGACAAAATGAGATAAGGAATATGTCCCAAATGAAAGAACAGGACAAAACCACAGCAAAAGATCGAAGTGAAATGGATATAAGTAGTATGGCTGATAGAAAATTTTAAGTAATGATCATAAACATACTCACTGGGCTTGAGAAAAGAATGGAGAACTTCAGAGAGACCCTTAACACAGAAATAAAAGGGAACACATCAGAGATTAAGAACACAATAAATGAAAATAAAAATACACTAAATGGAATAAATAGTAGGTTAGAGGAAACAGGCAAATGAATCAACAACCTGGAAGACAGAGTAAAGGAAAGTAATCAAGCTGAGCATGTGAGAGAAAAAAAAAGTTATACAAAATGAGAATAGACTTAGGGAACTCAGTGACTCCATTAAGTGTAATAACATTCAAATTATAGGGATCCTGGAAGAAGTAGAAAAAGAAGAGAACAGAAATTTAATTTGAAGAAATAATAGCTAAAACTTCCTGAATCTGGGGAAGGAAACAGATACTGAGATCCAGGAGGCAGAGAGATCCCCCAACAAAATCAACCCAAGGTGATCCACACCAAGACACATAGTAGTTAAAATGGCAAAAAGTAGTGATAAAGAAAAAAAAAAATTTAAGCAGCAAGAGAAAAGAAAACCGTTATATACAAGGGGAAACCCCATAGAGCTATCAGCTGATTTTTTTACCAGAAGATTTGTAGGCCAGAAGAGAGTGGCATGATAGATTTCAAGTGCTGAAAAAAAAAATATCTGCAGCCAAGGATACTCTATCCAGCAAGCCTATCATTCAGAATAGAAGGAAAGATAATGGGTTTCCCAGACAAACAAAACTAATGGAGTTTATGACTACCCCAGCCATACATTAAAGGGGACTCTTTGAATGTAAAGAAAAAACTGTAAGTATGAGTAGGAAAAGTAGGAAACATAAAAGCAGTAAAAATAAGTATATCTGTAAATATCAGTCAAGAGATTCACAAAGGATATAAAATATGACACCATATGTCCAAAATGTTAAGCAGAAAGGAATAAAGAATGGGTTTAAACTTAAATGACCATCAACTTAGCACAGACTGCTATATGCAAACGATGTTATATACAAACTTAATGGTAACCACAAATCAAAAACCAGCAATAACAAATAACATGGAGGACATGGGGAGATGGAGAGGAGACAGGACTTGAGGGAAATTGGAAGGGGAGATGAACCATGAGAGACTATGGACTATGAAAAACAATCAGAGGGTTTTGAAGGGGTGGGAGGTGGGAGGTCGGGGGTCAGGTGGTGGGTATTATAGAGGGTACATATTGCATGAAGCACTGGGTGTGGTGCATAAACAATGAATTCTGTTACACTGAAAGAAATAAAGAAAAAAAAAGCCAGCAATAGATATGCAATGGATAAAGAGAAAGGAATCCAAGTATATCACTAAGGAAAGCCAAAACACCACAAAAAAGAGCAAGAGAGAGATCAGAGAAAAACTACAAAACAATCACAAAGCAAGTAACAACTTGGTAATAAATTTATATCTACCAATAACTACTTTACATGTAAATGGACTAGACACTTCAATCCAAAGATATGGGGTGTCTTTGAATTACACAGAGTGGATTAAAAAAACAAGAGCCATCTATAAGGCTGCCTACAAGAGACTCATCTCTGATGTAAAAACAACTGCCAACTGAAAGTAAGAGGATGAAGAAAGATTCGTCATCCAAATGGATGTCAAAAGAAAGCTGGAGTAGTAATACTTAAATCAAACAAAATAGACTTTAAAACAAAGACTGTAACAGGAGATAAAGAAGAACACAATATGATGATGAAGGGGAGACTCCAACAAGAAGATACACAACTATAAATATTTATGCACCCAACATGGGAGCACCGAAACACACAGTTAACAACATTAAAAAAAAAAAAAAAAACTAATCGATAGGAATGCAATAATAATAGGAGACTATAACACCCCTCTTACATCAATGGACAGATTGTCCAAACAGAAAATCAACAAGGAAACAATGGCTCCATTCACCAGATCAGATGGATTTAAAATATATTTTCAGAGCATTCCATCCTAAAACAGCAGATACATATTCTCCGCAAGTGCACACAGAACATTTTCCAGAACAGATCACAGATTAGCCCATAAAATAAGCCTGAACAAATTCAAGAAGATGGAAGCCATACCATGCATCTTTTCTGACCACACCACTATGAAAATGGAAGTCAACCACAGGAAAAAATCTGAAAAGAGCGCAAATTCATCAACATTAAATAACATGCTACTAAACAATGAATGAGTCATCCAAGACCTCAAAGAAATAAAAATTACATGGAAACAAATGAAAATGAAATCGCAATGGTCCAAAATCTTGCAGATGGAGCAAAAGCAGTTCTAAGAGGGAAGTTTAGGATCATACCAGCCTACCTCAGAAGTAGGAAATATCTCAAACAACCTAAATTTACATATAAAGGAGCTACAAAAAGAATAACAAAACCCAAAACCAACAGAAGGAAGGAAATAATAAAGATTAGAGCACAAATAAATGATACAGAAAAAATTTTAAAAACAACATACAAGAAATCTATGAAATCAGGAGCTAGTTCCTAGAAAAGATAAATAAAACTGATAAACCTCTAGCCAGGCTCATTAAAAAAAAAGGGGAGTATATGAGAGAGGACCCAAACAAAATTGCAAATGAGAGAGAGTAACAATGGACACCACAGAAATACAAGTAACTACAGGAGAGTATTATGAAAAATTACATACTCCAAACCTGGACAACCTAGAGGAAATGGACAAATTCCAAGAAACATATGATCTATCAAAACAGCAACAGGAATAAAGAACATTTAAACAGACTGATAACCAGCAATGAAATTGAATCAGTAATCAAAAAATTCCCAACATGGGGCACCTAGGTGGCTCAGTGGGTTAAAGCCTCTGCCTTCAGCTCAGGTCATGATCCCAGGGTCCTGGGATCAAGCCCAGCATGGGGCTCTCTTCTCAGTGGGGAGCCTGCTTCCCTCTCTCTCTCTGCCTGCCTCTCTGCCTACTTGTGATCTCTCTCTGTCAAATAAATAAACAAAATCCTTAAAAAAAAATTCCCAACAAACAAAACTCCAGGACCAGATGGCTTCATAGGCAAATTCTATCAAACATTCCAAGAAAAGTTAATACCTATTCTTCTCAAAATATTTCAAAGAAATGAAGAGGAAGGAAAATTTCCAAATTCATTCTCTGAGGCCAGTATCATCCTGATACTGAAGCCAGGTGAGGACACCATTAAAAAACAGAACTACAGGGGCACCTGGGTGGCTCAGGGGGTTAAACCTCTGCCTTCAGCTCAGATCATGATCCCCTGGTCCTGGGATTGAGCCCTGCCTTCCACTCTCTGCTCAGCAGGGAGCAAGCTTCCCTGCAACCAACACCCACCCCGTCCTACTTATGATCTCTGTCAAATGTCAAATAAATACATAAAATCTTTTTTAAAAACTACAAAAAATAACAAAGATTTTTTTAATTAAAAAAAAAAAACTACAGGCCAATAACTCTGATGAACATAGATGCAAAAATCCTCTACAAAATACTAACAAACCAAGTCCAACAATCCTTTAAAAAAAAATCATTCACCCTGATCAACCTTTAATCCCAGGTTGCAAGAGTGGTTCAATATTTACAAACCAATCAGTGTGATACATCATATCAGTAAAAGAAAGGAAAAGAAGCTTCAGATTTCAACAGATACAGAAAAGGCATCCAATAAAATACAGCAACAATAACCATCAACAAAGTAGGTTTAGAGGAAACATACCTCAACTATAATAAAGGCCTTATAGAGAAAATCCATTATACTCAATGGGGGAAAAACTGAGAGCATTTACCGTGAGGTCAGAAAAAGGACATGGATATCTACTCTAACCGTTTTATTCAGCTTAGTACTGGATGTCCTAGCCACAGCCATCAGACAACAAAAAGGAATAAAAGGCAACCAAACTGGTTAAGGAAGAAATCAAACTTTCACTATTTGCGGAGGACATGATATTCTGTGTAGAAAACCCTAAAGACTCCACCAAAAAACTGCTACATCTAAAAATCAATCCAGTAAAGTTTCAGGACATAAAATCAATGTACAAAAATCTGCTGCATTTCTATACAGTAATAAGGAAGCAGCAGAAAGAGAGATTAAGAAAACAATCCCATTTACAACAGTCCCCAAAATAATAAACCAGCTATGAATAAATTTAGCAAAGAGGTGAAAAGACCTGATTGTGAAAACATAAAATATTGATGAAAGAAGCTGAAGATGACACAAAGAAATGGAAAGACAATCCATGCTCATGGATTACAAGAACAAATATTGTTAAAATTTCTATACTACCCAAAGCAAGCTACACATTTAATGCATTCCCTATCAAAATACCAACAGCATTCTTCATAGAACTAGAAAAAAGACATCCTAAACTTTGTATGGAACCACAAAAGACTCTGAAGAGCCAAAGCAATCTTGAAAAAGAAAACCAAAACCGGAGGGAACACTATTCCAGATTTCAAATTATATTATCTGTAGTATTCAAAAAGGTATGGTACTGGCACAAAAATAGACACTTAGGTCAACAGAACAGCATACAAAGCACAGAAATAAACCCATGATGTTACTGTCAATCTTTGACAAAGGAGGCACGAATATTTAATGGGAATAAGTCTCTTCAACAAAGGGTAACTGCATGGCTGCATGCAGAAGAATGAAATGGGACTTCTTACACTGCACACAAAAACTCAAAATGGATTAGGGACCTAAATGTGAGACTTGACACCATAAAATTCCTAGAACAGAGCACAGGCAGTAATTTCTCTGATGTTGACCATAACGAGATTTTTCTAGGTATGTCTCCTGAGGCAAGTAAAACAAAAGCAAAATAAGCACTTGTGATTACACTAAAATAAAAAACTTCTGCCCAGCAAAGGAAACCACCAATAAAACTAAAAGAAAACCTAACTAACTGGTGGAAGATATTTGCAATGACATATCCAACTAAGGATTATTATCCAAAACATATAAAGAATTTATATAGCTCGGGGCGCCTGGGTCCTGGGATCGAGCCCCGCCTTGGGCTCTCTGCTCAGTAGGGAGCCTGCTTCCTCCTCTCTCTCTGCCTGCCTCTCTGCTAACTTGGGATCTCTGCCTGTCAAATAAATAAATAAAATCTTCAAAAAAAAAAAAGAATTTAATACAGCTCAACACCAAAAAATATCCTAAATAATCCAATTAAAAAATGGGCAGAAGACATGAACAGACATTTCTCCAAAGACAATATCCAGATGGCCAACAGATACATGAAAAGATGCTCAACATCATGCATCATCAGGGAAATGCAAATCAAAACCAAACTGAACTATCACCTAACATCTGTTAGAATGACTAAACTCAAAAACTCAAGAAACAAGTGTTGGTGAAGATGTAGAGAAAAAGTAACACTCATTCACTGTTGGTGGGAATGCAAACTGGCGTAGTAACTGTGGAAGATAACATACGGGTTCCTTGAAAAATTAAAAACAGAACTACCCTATGATCCAGCAATTATACTACTAGGTATTTACCCAAAGAATACAAAAACACTAATTCAAAGGGATATATACACTCCTATTTTTTTTCTAAAAATCTTATTTATTTGACAGAGAGAGATCACAAGTAGGCAGAGAGGCAGGCAGAGAGAGAGAGAGGAGGAAGCAGGCTCCCCGCCAAGCAGAGAGCCTGATGCAGGACTCAATCTCAGGACCCTGAGATCATGACCTGAGCTGTAGGCAGAGGCTTAACCCACTGAGCCACCTAGGCACCCTACACTCCTATGTTTATAGTAACATTATTTACAATAGACAACCCATGGAAACAGCCCAAGTGTCGATCAATAGATGAACAGATAAAGAAGATGTGGTGTATACACATACAATGGAATATTATTCAGCCATAAAAAAGAATGAAGTCCTGCCATTTGCAAAACATGGATGGATTTAGAGAGTATAATGCTTAGGAAAACAAGCCAGTTAGAGAACAAGAATTACACTATTTCACTCACCCGTGGAATTTAAGAAGCAAAACAAACACAAGAACAAAAAAGAGACAAACCAAAACAACAAACTCTTAACTCTATAGAGAACAAAGAGATGGATACCAGAGAGGATATAAGGAGGGGGCAATGGCTGAAACCGGGGAAGTGGATTGAGAGTGCACTTATCTGGATCAGCACTGAATAGTATATGGAACTACTGAAGCACCATTTTGTACACATGAAGTGAATGTACACTATAAAACACTTTTTTTTTTAGCTATATAGCACATTAGTAAGTCATTCAGCAATATATGACTAAGGTCTATAGATTAGACATTTGTATTATAAAAATGTTAATTTCCTGATTTTGTTAGTTACATTGTGGTTACATAACAGAATAATCTTGTTTTTAAGGAAACACAAGTAATTAGCAGTATTGTATCCCCTTGTTGGTAATTTACATCCAAATAGTTCAGAAAATAATATATACAAAGAGTAATAAAGCAAACATGATACAAATTCAGAGAATCTGAATAAAAATAAAGGAGGACTGTTGGTATTATTCTCCCAATTTTTCTGTAGGTCTGAAAATATTTCAGATGAAAAAGTTAAAAATATTATTCTTAAAGGAAAATTAAGAGGAATTTTTAAATTGTCCCTTTACAAAGGACATTGGTTAAGGTTTTTTCCCCATTTTTAAGGATAACAAACTAGATTAATTGATTAGGTAAGAAAAGTAAAAAGTGAAATGAAAACACAGCTTATAATGAACTATTGTTTAAGAAGGATTAACTATGGTATATGTCTAAAACAAAAGTCTAAAATAGAAGTATAGCTGCTTTTTTTTTAATGTAACAAAACCACCAAGTGAAGACCTCATATCAAGCCTGAAATTCCTCTGCTTTACAAAGCACTCTAATTCCCACTCTAAATGTAAAAGTTAAGGTCCACTAACATCACTTTTCTTATGAAATAAAAAGCATATTCAACAAAGCATGAAATAAGAGTTAGCCAATTGTAGATCCAGTCCTAGAACAGACTGCCCAAGCTTCCACCTGGCTTAGAACCATACTATACTTCCACAACCAATCAATACTACTGGGTACAAGAGCTTCTTCAAACCTATTTTGGTGACAAGTATAAAATAAACCTTCAAGAATGTGGTTAAAAAGAGAGAGGTGAAAGCATATGAATTTGAGGACAAGTCTAAATCCATTAACAGTGGCCTAAAATATAAATTCATGCTTATCTAAGAGCCCAAGAGGAAGCAATGTTTTCCTTATTATTATTTTTTTAATTTATTTTACCTCTGGACAGGGCTCCACATGGCAGTCTTTTATTGAACAATGACCATCTTCTGCCCAGAAAGGACATGGTCGCTTCAGATTGACCTTGAGTGAAAGATTGGATAAACGTTAGCACACATATGGCACAGTTCTTCAACACTCTCTAGGTGTCCCTGTGCTGCGCACCACTGATGTGGTGGCGGGAAGAAGAAAAAGTCCTACCCTGTGGCATCTATAGGGTTCAAAATTTGAAACTGCAGTTTTTCAGACACCCAGTTGTAATATTAATTTTAAAAAATAACTGTTATTAGTCCTCTGACACTTCAAAAAAGAAATAAAGTCCACATACACTGCTCACCTGCAGACCCTGGGCAGCATTTTACTCTGATGTCTGTCAGCACCTTACCTGTTAGGGTTTTCCCGAGTGCCCACCCGCTTCAGTGTGCACTGAGCACCCACTGTCTGCACTGTGTAGGGTTTAGGGCAAAGAAGATATATAAAAAAGTACTTCACCCACCTGGAGTCTACTGGAAGGAATAGAAATTATAAATGCCTGTTTATTTACAAATTGTAGTAAGTGCTACAAAGAACATCCAGAGTTTCTTGATGGACAGTAATGGGATTGGCGGACAGTGACCTTCTTGACTGCTCAGTGTAACTGGGGATTTTGTTTGTTATATCTTATTGTTTACATTTAGGAAGATATGGGATTTTGTATATTAAGTTTATAGCCTGCTATCTTAATGCATTTTTTTATCATTTTTGTTCATTATTTAAGTTTTCTAGTATTATTTTGTCATTTATAAATGGAGATAGTTTTACTTATTCTTCAAAAATATTTATGCCTCTAGTTGCTCTCTATTGTTTGGTATGCTAATTAATATCTCTAGCAGTAAAGAACAGTGGGTACCCTGGTTCCCTCACCTAAGTGAGAATTCCTCGACTATTTCCCAACAAGCAAGATGGTGGCAATGCTAATGTTAGGATTAAAATGATCATGTTAAGGAAGTATACATCATTCCTATTAAATTTTTTTAAAAATCAGGAATGTGTGTTGAACTGTGTTGAGGACCTAAAAGCCTTGTTCCTGCATTCTTAAAATAAGATTAACTTGGTCAGGATATATTTTTCTGTAATATGCTCAAAACTCCACATCATCTTCGATTTCACTTCTACTCTCACAGCATACATTCACCCCATCAGGTAAATCTGTTGGTGTTACCTCTTATGTACGATCTACGTTTGCTTACTTTTCACCTCTTCCAACTCTACTGCCTTATTCCAACTCCACTTTTCATCTGGTCTCATGCAAAAACCTACATGGTTTCTCTATTTCCTATTTCACACCCTGAGAGTCTGTTTTGTACAAATCCCCCCAAAAGCTTATTACACTTACACTAAAATTCAACATCCTTACATAAGATTTTCTCATCTGGCTCTTACTTTCCAACTCTCCATATCTCACTCACCTTGCTCCAGCCAGGCTGAACTTATTCCTCAAACACGCTCAACCTTTATGCCTGCACTCAAGACGTTTATACCTGTAGCTCTACTCTCCTTCCCTGGAATGTTCTCTCTCCACATCTTGTCACGGCTTTCACGTTATGTAGGTCTTTACTCAAATGCCACAGCACGGATACCTTCCTTTCCTGATCATCTTCTTTAAAAGTAAAGCTACCTAACTTCCCCACCCCATTAATTTATTCTGTCTCCTACTTTATTCTTCTCCATAGCATTAACCTTAGTAAGCATATGACATTAAATTTCACTGTTTATTGTTTGCCTTCCTAATCTGGATAAAGCTTCATGAAGTCAGAGTCTTTGTGTTACTCATATTGTATCCACAGCACTTAGAATAGCACCTACCTGCCTGGGTGGCTCAGTCAGCTGAGGTCATGATCCCAGGGTCCTGGGATCAAGCTCTGTGTCAGGCTCCCTACTCAGCGGGGAACCTGCTTCTCCCTCTGCCTGCCACTTCCCCTGCTTGTGCTCTCTTTCTCTCTGACATACAAACAAACTCTTTAAAAATAATAATAATAAAAATAGGAAAACTCTTTAGAAAAGAGTGCCTATTGGGTGCCTGGGTGGCTCAGTTGGTTGAACAACTGCCTTCGGCTCAGGTCACGGTCCTAGAGTCCCGGGATCAGTCCCGCATCGGGCTCCCAGCTCCATGGGGAGTCTGCTTCTCCCTCTGACCTTCTCACCTCTCATGTTCTCTCTCACTGTCTCTCTCTCTAATAAATAAATAAAATATTTAAAAAAAAAGAACGCCTACCGCTAAGTAGTTATTCAATAAATATTTGGTGAATAAAGAAATGGAATAGATAGTATAAGGAACTGTAAATACCAACTCAGCAGCCAACTGAGCAGTTGACAGGGGTAGACTGGCTTCCACCTAGATACCCTTGCTCAATCATAAGTATGTTTGCACATGTTTAAAATTAACCTATTCTCTTTGCTTTCTTTTTCTGCCACTAGTGTATGAAAAGTATACTGACGGTGGTTAAATGTCCTTTTTGTTTAATTTTTAGGTTGGCAGAACTAGAGAAAGGAATAATCATCATCAGAATATCCTTGACTTGGAGACAAATGCATTAACTAGATCACTGAATTCCCCTCCCTTGGGAAGTAAGTGGATATTTCCATTACATATGGAATAATTTCATCACATTGATTAGAATGTTTTCTTAGAACACTGTTATGTTTGCCTATCCAACTTCCATTTTTCCTCCTTCCATTGAGAAACAATCACTCCCCCTTATATTTATGTAAAATATGATTGTTAACCAAAGTGTCTTTCCCTCTTTTGGTCAATTAGAAACCTGTGTAAGTGTTTTTCCAGAAATTAGGGAGCAATTTCTTCCAGAAATTTGATATAGAGTGTTGCAAAAACAAGGGAAATGGCTATTGCATTTATTGCTAGGCACACGACATAATAAAATTTTTTGTCACCTTCAAAAAAAAAAAAAAAAAGGGGGCAATGACTAATGGTGCCAAAATTTTGGTGGTGACATAAATATAATGGCTATTAGTTCCGGCTCTAATTTCTTTTTTTATCCTCAGAAATATTTAAAGACTAAGATAGCTATATAGAATCAGGATAAAAAAGAAAATCATGCTCAATTTTTAAAATAAACTAAAAATGAGTATCAAAGAAATTATAAACCCTATCAAATACTGAGAGCAAAACAAAGCATAACAGCAGCTTTTAAAATACTGTTCTTCAATTTAAAATACTGCTTTTGAATATTGCTTATTGTTGCTACCTTTACACTAGCATTGGTTATTTTGTAAAGGTCTAGAGCAGAGCGCTCAATTTAAGAATCAGTTCCTCAGTATTACTACGAAGGCTGTTCTGCTTGTGCCCTCAGCCTGGTTCAGCAGCCCTTCCAGTGAGCTCCCCAGGAACCATATGCTGCTGTGGTACTTACACTGAGAAAAGCACTAACACAGGACAGGGCCCAGCAGCACAACACAGAGCCTGGGAGGGGTCTAGATGGCAGAGCCTCAATTACAGTGAAAGCTGACAGATAAGTAAGTCTGTGGCACTTTCAGCTTCTGTGGAAGTAGTCTCTGTCCCAAAACTGAAAGATCAGGGATTTCCCAAACACAGGAAGAGGGTTCAGGTTCTCAGTGTTCAAAAAGACAATCAGGTTTACTACATACTTAATATATTCCAGTGATTAAAAAAAAAAAAAAACACAGAGCATTCTGAGAAGTCAAAATGGGTTTTCAAAAGGGTCATAAAAGTCACATCTGTAGAGAGCTATGTAAAAATTTTGCTCCTAAAGGAATAAAAAATTATAACTCTACCTTGTAATAAGGGAAGTAGTCTCACTCTTGCAATTTTTTTTTTTTTTATTTTGGGGAAGATTTTGAAGGTGTTAAAGTTATCGATGCTATCTATGTCACACAGGCAATCATCCAGGACTCCGGTTACCTGGGGGTGGGGAATATATACATATAAAATTTAAAATATGTAAATTATAGATATTTCAACCTTAGCAATTCAGTACTATTGTATAAAAAGGTATTTTATTCATTTGAGGTAACTAGTCTTTGTTAAGATACGTAACATTAAAGGGGTGCCTTGGTGGCTCAGTTGGTTAAGTCGATTAAGTTGTTTGAAGCCGGTTAAGCCTCTACCTTCAGCTCTGGTAGAGATCCCAAGGTCCTGGGATCAAGAGCCCTGATCAATAGGGAGCCTGTTTTTCCCTCTCCCTCTGCCACTCACCCATTCATTCCTTTCCTCTCTCAAATAAAATCCTTTAAAAAAAGATACATAACATTAAAACAATCATTTACTTTTTATATGGCCAATTAGGTGAAGAACAACAAAAGGATTAAATAGATATACCTATTCTGAAGAACTAGTGGCTAGAGAAATATATTGAATGTTCCTCCCTTCCCCAAACATACATAAAATCCAAATGTAGCAGGAATGCTAAAGCATTTCTTCCAAGACTAACCTAAAAGTCACAGACTATAATAATACTGCTGTAGTAACCCCATCTTATTTTTCTACTGCCATTTATTGAACACTTATGTGATAGGCACAGTGCTAAGAACATTACATGTTATCTCATTTATTCTTTAAATATTCTATGAAATAGTTATTATTATCCTCATTTCACACATAAGAAAATTAAGGCTTAGCATAGTTAAAATAATTTTTCCAAAGTAAAAATGAGACTTAGTCCCAAATAATCACACTTAAAAATACATGCTTTATCTAATACTCAAAGTATACATTAACTGAACTGAAAATGATATTTACAAAATGAGTTCAGAATCCAAAATTTCCATAAAACATTCTTCAGCTACCCTGAGATCATGCCGAAGGCAGAGGCTTAACCCACTGAGCCACCGAGGCACTCCTACAACATTTTTCAAATGGAGAAAAGTTTGTTGGTTACCAGGGCTTAAGGACTGGAGTAGGGAGAGGAACTGGAGTCATGGAGAAGGGTAGAAAGGAGGGAGAGTGGTTATAAAAGGGCAAGAAGAGAGGTGCCTGAGTGGCTCAGTCAGTTGAGCTTTTGACTCTTGGTTTCAGCTCAGGTCACAATCTCAGGGTCATGAGACTGAGACTCGTAATGGGCACATGCTCAGTGGGCAGTCTGCTTGAGATTCTCTCTCTCCCTCTTCTGCCCCTCTCCAATCCCTCTCTAAAAAAAATTAAATCATTTTTAAAAGGGCAAGAGGAAGGATCCTTGTGGTGATGAAATCGTTCGGCATCTTGACTATGGTGGTGCACATGTAAAAGTGGACAGAAAATGTACAGATGCAAGGGAGACTAGGAGGGATCTGAGTAAGATCAGCGGGTGCATCAGTGTCAATGTCCTGGTGATAATACCGCACTGTATGTTTGCCAAATGGTACCAGTGGGTTAAACTAGATACAGTGTAGGTGGCATTTCTTTGTATTATTTCTTACAACTGCATGGAACCTGCACTTACCTCGATTAAAATTTTTATTAAAAAGGGGGGGTGCCCAGGTGGTTAAAGATCATTTGTATGATCCATAGGAGGAATCTATGCACAGGTGATCAGAAAATGGAAACCAGAAATTCCCAGTTGTTTCTTTCTCATGTTTTCCCTCTAGGAATGCAAATGTGTCCCCAAACTCCCTACAACACAAAGAGTCAGGGGTATATTATCTTTAAAGAGCAAAGGATCATTCACAATAATTTTGGCTCTAGAATTCCAGATGCTTTACTATCCTAGTTACTAAGATCCTGTCACTAACTATTGAATTTTATTCCATTTCTCTAGCTTACTATTTGTAAAAATTCAAATTCTAAGTAATTGTGGAGAGTGGGGGGGGAGTAGAAATACCAACTGACAACGTTCTAGGTTTTAAACATACCTTATCCAGTGACTGCTCTTTCTTACAAATATTTCTTAAATTGTTCCTTTTTAGTAAACCACCATATTTTTAAAAAATATTTTCATTGTGGTAGAGGCTGGGGTAAGGTATACAAAATTATCATGTACTTATTTCTAACTCTTAAATACTAAGACAAAAGGCTGTATATCACCAAATTTTTAAAAACAGAAATAGAGAGGTGCCTGGGTGCCTCTTGGCTGAGCATCTGACTCTTGGTTTCAGCTCAGGTCATGATCTCAGGGTACTGGGATGAAGCCTCAGGCTGTCCCTGCAGGCTCCCTGCTCAGCAGGGAAGCTGCTTCTCCAGCTCTCTCCACCCTCCACCCCTTCTCTTTCTAAAATAAATAATCTTAAAATAATAGAAATAGAATATGGCTATTATCTTTTAAGTCCCTTTCTAATTATAGCCATCTCCCTCCCCCCTGGAGGTAGAATAACCTATTTTTGTTAATTACCTTTCCTTGCAATTTCATCACATATGATATATCCTTAAACAATATAGATGATTCTTTTTGTTTTTGAACTTTAATGTTAATGACATGTTTCTTTTGCTAATATTTTGCCAGCTACCCACCATAATGAGTTTTATGGTCATTCATTTTCCCTGTTGTAAATGTTGTATTATATGAAAATATCACAATGTATTTATTCTATTGTTGACCTGTAAGGTCGGCAGAATGAATAATGGCCCCCAAGATATCCATGCCATAATTCCAGAAGCCAGTGAATATGTTACAGTACGTGGCAAAAGTGACTCTGCATATGTGATTAAGATCTTGAGATGGTAGTTAATACTGGATTATTTAAGCAAATTCAATAATAAGATCCTTGTAAGAGGAAGACAGTGTCAGAGTCAGACTGGAAGGTGCTACATTACTGGCTTTTAAGACAATGGAAAAGGACACAGGCCAGGAACACAGCAGCCTCTAAAAGCCTGGAAAAGGGAAAGAATGATGATTCTCCCCTAGAGCCTCCAGGAGAAATGCAGCTTTGTTGATACCTTTATTTTATCCCTGTAAGACCCATTTTCAGACTTCTGGCCTACAGCATTACATGATCATAAATTTGTATTATTTTAAGCCACTAAATTTGTGGTAGTTTGTTAAAGCAGCAACAGGAAACTAATGCAATCCATATTTAGGTTGTTCCCAGATTAAGTTAAAGAACAATGCTACACAAACACCTTTTTCTTTATCTCCCTCTATATATTTATAAGAGTTTCTCCAGCTTATATGCTTATAAGTGAAATTACTATAGCTCATTTCCAAAATAGGTATACCACTTCACAATCCTACCAACAGCAGATAGAAGTTACTGCTAAATCATATATTTGCCATTATTTGATATTTTTTAAAAAATATCAGTGGGCTGGGGCGCCTGGGTGGCTCAGAGGGTTAAGCCGCTGCCTTCGGCTCGGGTCATGATCCCAGGGTCCTGGGATCGAGCCCCACATCGGGCTCTCTGCTCAGCAGGGAGCCTGCTTCCCTCTCTCTCTCTGCCTGCCTCTCCATCTACTTGTGATTTCTCTCTGTCAAATAAATAAATAAAATCTTTAAAAAAAAATAAAAAAAAAATAAAAATATCAGTGGGATAAGCCTCTGCCTTTGGCTCAGGTCATGATCTCAGGGTCCTGGGATCTGAGCCCCACAGCCCTCCGGGTCTCTGCTCAGCAGGGAGACTGCTTCCCCCCCCCCCTGCCTCTCTGCCTACTTGTGATCTCTGTAAAATAAATAAAATCTTCAAAAAAAAGATTTTATTTATTATTTGACAGAGATAGAGAGCACAAGAAGACAGAGTGGCAGGCAGAGGGATAGGGAGAAGCAGGCTCTCTGCTGAGCAGGGAACCTGATGTGGGGCTTGATCCTAGGACCACAGGATCAAGACCTGAGCTTAAGGCAGCTGCTTAACCAACTGAGCCACCCAGGCACCACAATTATTTGATATTTCAAAATTTTTTTCCAATATAGTAAGCAGGAAAGAGTATCTTATTTTTGTACTGATGAAGTATAATGTTTTATGTTCCATAAGACATGTGTATTTCTTGTGTGAAATACTTGTTTTTCATTTTTCTACTAGGTTGCCTTTTTCATGTTAACATGCAGGAATCAATAATTTTTCCCTATTCTGGTACATTCTTCTGGAACTCCAACCTGACATATTATATTAGACTGTATCTCTTAAGCTCTCTTTAAAATTTACTAACCCATTATCTATCTGAGCTTCCTTCTGAATAATTCATGCTTTTATTTTCCATTCATTCATTCATTCATTCATTCAAAATATTTGAGAATCTACCTCACATAAGCCTTGCACTGTTGTTCTACCTGCTGGGAGTTCAAAAAGAGAAGAAAGAAAGAAAAAGAAAGAAAGAAAGAAAGAAAGAAAGAAAGAAAGAAAGAAAGAAAGAAAGAAAGAAAGAAAGAAAGAAAGAAAATGAAGATAGCCTTCCTTTGGGATAGCACCCTACAGCTCAGACTCCGTATACCCTTGTGTACACTCACCTATTAAAGGACTAGCACTTCTTACCAGGATTAGCTGAGGATTCTCTGCACCTCCCCCTACTCCACAAGATATATATGCCAGCTGCACATCCCATTTTGTATCTACATAAAAAAGCATAATTCTGATTTATGTTTTTTGAGTAACAAGTGGAAAATCTCTTGATTGTTCCAAAAAATAATTTTGAATAGAAAGCTACTAATGTGTTTTTCTTGATGAATTTCTATAATGTAGAGGCATAAATTAGTCACTTTCCTGGTGCTGGAGCTAAGGACAAGCCACCACTCAGCAGGCAGGGGGTGGGGGGTGCTTATAAGGGAGCATAAGCATCAAATGAATGATGAGACCAGGTGATTTTTTAGAGTTTTTCAATCCTGACTTTCAGTGATTCCACTTAAAATACAGAACACTCTATTTGGAACTTTTTTTTTTTTTCATCCAATGATTAAACAAAAAGCCTTTTCCTAACATTGTTTAAACATTTTAGAATTATCCTTTCCCATTTGCAGTATGAGCATCAGTATCTGCAACTCAGCAAATGGCCCATTATCCCGTGTTCCCACATTAGTAGCTTGAACTGGAAAGTAGCTATAGATTGCAAACTGAATGACTGGAGCAATCAATAGCCATATATTACCAACTTTTGAAATAGACTAGACTACACATACTAATGCCCAGGACACAGGAATGTAACACACTTTGAGAAAAAAGAGATAGCAAGAAAAACTTTCTGACTCATAGATCTAAACTAATGACTGGCTGACTTTAAATAAAAAGAACTAATTATTGTGGGGTTATTTTAATAGAGTTGTTAAGAAAAACACTTTAAAATGTCCGTATAACAGTGTCAGAAAGAATTATTTAGGAGAAAAGCCACTGGGCTGTCTTGGAATATTAGTACACCATTCTCACTGTTATGGTGCCCTCATTAGCAATGTGCAGACTTTTCAGATTATAAAGATACTCTTTTCATCCCAGGGTCAGTACCTCTGCCATGGCTATCTTTGTATTTAAAAAAGAAGTACATTAACCAGAAATTGTATTTCATTTCCAAAAAGCATATAGAAACCAAAGGATAGCCATGTCTCCCACTCCCTCACCTACCCACTGACCTGCATCTGCCTTTTCTCCCATGCCTCCATCCTTACACTCAGCTCTGCTCCCTTTGCCAACCAAAAGGCATTTCTCTAACAATTCTCTCATTGTGTTCTGCGTGATAGATTTCCCACTGTGCTGATGGATTCCATCAGTATTAAAAACATGTTGAAAGAACTCCCACCTTTTAAAAACACTTCTTGACCCTATTTCTGCCATGTCTTTCTTTTTTACAGAACCCTCCTTAAACTAGTGATCTATATTTGCTGTGTTCAGTTCTGCTCCTCTTGTTCTCTCATTAACCCCCTTAAATTAAATGTTTGCCCCCACTGCCCCACCAAAACTGCTCTTGGGGAAGCTCCCCACTGACGTCTTTATTGCTATAACCAATGCCAGTTCTCAGGACTCATTGATCTGACCTAAAGCAGCATTTCACACTGCTGAGCACCTTCTCCTTGAAACACTTTCTTCACATGACTTCCCTGGTCTTGCTCCTATACCTTAGTTTTTCTTTCCTCTCAGTCCTTTTGCTGGTTTGTCCTCAATTCCATGACCTCTAAATAAAGCCTCCTTGGGACAACTGGTTGGTGCAGTCAGTTAAGACCCAACTCTCAGGGTGCCTGGGTGGCTCAGTCAGTTAAGCACTTGCCTTCGGCTCAGGTCCTGATTCTGGGCCCTGGGATTGAGACTCATGACAGGCTCCTTGCTCAGAGGGAAGCCTGATTCTCCCTGTCCCTATGCTCCCTGCTCCCCCTGCTTGCACTCTCTCTGTCTCTCTGTGTCAGATAAATAAGTGAAATCTTAGAGAGAGAGAGAGAGAGAGAGAATGCACTCCAACTCTTGATTTCATCTCAGGTCATGCATGATCTCTGCACTCAGTGGGGAACCTGACATTTCTCAGTAAAGTGTCATTATGTCAGGTTGGTGGGTCCCCCAGGAGAAGATTGTTCTTCAAGCTTACTGATGTCAGACCTCCGCCTCCCTCCTCCCCACTCTGTGGTTGGTATAGATGCTAGTCAAAGATGGGGCTGGAACTAATGGTGGCCCCATCTTCCCTGGACCACTCGGGGACAACAGTCTCATCCTTCTCAAGACCAGGCATCCCAGCACCTCTGCTCCAGGTGAAAGGAAGCACAGGTCGTCCTCAGCAGTGAACTCTGCCTTGGTGAAAAGACTTCCGGACGGGGTGCCCAGGTCAGTCCTTAAGCGTCTGCCTTCAACGCAGGTCATGACCCCAGGGTCCTGGGATCAAGCCCCCAAAACTATGGGGTTTGCAGCTCAGTGGGGAGCCTGTTCCCTCTCCCTCTGCCTCTACCCCCGCTTGGGAGTCTGCTCATTCTCTCTCTCTCTATCTATCCCTCAAATAAATAAATAATATATTTAAAAAAATATTTTATGTATTTATTTTATAGGCAGAGATCTCAAGTAGACAGAGAGAGGAGGAAGCAGGCCCCCTGCTGAGCAGAGAGCCAGATGCGGGGCTCAATCACAGGACCCTGAGATCATGATCTGAGCCAAACGCAGAGGCTTTAACCCACTGAGCCACCCAGGCACCCCAATAAAATATTTTTTTAAAAAACTCTGGGATCCCATCTTTTATAAGTGGAGACAGTCATACCAGATGAGAGAGGAGAAATCAGGGCACTTGGGTACTGGATGTGGCTGCCGTGAAGACCTCAAATCCTATAGTTCCAGAAATCGGGAATTATGGACAGACCAAGATCACAGAAACAGAGGGTAAGATGGTGCTTTTATATATAGCACAGAACCTCTCAGGATGCAATTGGCACCAGTGTTCTATTCTGAAGGGGGCAGGATCAAACCGTTTTATTGAGGGGCTTCAGGGAAAGGTCAAAGGTCTAGGAGGACAATGAGATCCAGTATCCTCAGCCTGGCCAGGATCTCCTCAGCATCACAGTTTTCAAAAAAAGTCCAAATGTCCGCTTAAGGTCCACATTGTAAAATGTCTTTGGGGGGGGGGGGCGCCTGGGTGGCCCCATGGGTTAAAGCCTCTGCCTTTGGCTCAGGTCATGATCCCAGGTCAAGCCCTGCATCCAGCCCCACATCAGGCTCTCTGCTCAGCAGGAAGCCCGCTTCCTCCTCTCTCTCTGCCTGCCTCTCTGCCTACTTGTGATCTCTGTCAAATAAATAAATAAAATCTTTTAAAAAAATAAATAAGTAAAATGTCTTTTTGGCATTTGGCCTGCTGGTAACTATTCAATTGAGAACCACCACATGGTGCCAACAAGGACTTGGCTTCCCATAGAGTAGGACTCTTCCCAGCTCTCCTTGCCTAAAACTCATATCTTCCAAACCAAAAAACAAGACAGACTTTCTAGTTTTTAGTTGGCAAAAAGCAGCCTATCTCAGATCTCGGGCCAGAGAAGGCTGTGGCATATGGCAGAGGGATGCCCAGCACTGGGTGGAGGGCTGAATTCAGCCACTTCAGTCACTCCACTTGCAAGTGTTTTTTTCTCCATCATAGTGGGGCTACCATGCTATGTTCTAGGTGCCTGCCCTGAACTTAGGAAATCGTCCCTCGGCAGAGCGCTAGGCAATTTTAGGAGCCACTCCTGAGTGTTCCTTCTCTCAGGGGCTATAGTCTGTGTCACTTTGGCATGGTGTCTAGAAACTCTGTATCATGTATTTTGTCTGTTTTAATAGAATTTCCTCTTTATGGCAAGACAAAATGGAATTCCTAAAAAGGAAAATACTACGTTTTTAAAATCTTGGTGAGACTAAGGGCCCCTGGGTGGCTCAGTCAGTCAAGTGGCTGCCTTCAGCTCAGGTCATGATTTCAGGGTTCTGGGATTGAACACCACATCAGGCTCCCTGCTCAGCATGAGGGTGGGGGAGTCTGCTTCTCCCTCTCCCTTTCCTGCTCCCCCTGCTGTGCTCTCTCTCTCTCTCTGTGTCAAATAAATAAATAAAATATTTTCAAAAAATCAGATACGTAACCAACTGACTCACCCAAGCACCCAAAGCATATTTGAATTTTATGTGGCTTCAAAGATTCACGATCAATAACATGGTAGGATCAAAACTAATAATTCATTTATCAGCATTCAGAGATTTTTATTGGAAGGGTTGTTGTTGCAAAAACTTTGAGGAAAGATAGATGATACTTCTGTTGCTAGTTTAAGTATCAGTTGCGAACTAGAAAAGAATATTCTCTGAGGTCATCTGAAGCCTACATTTGTATCTACAAGATGACTTAAAAAAATCAATTCTTTATATATTTGACAGCACAAAGTATCTTTTTTGCCTAGCAGTTTCTCTTTATAAAAGTAATGTCTAATATGTTGTACATTTTTATTTGACATTCCTGTAATATATGCCGGATTACTTCTCAGTTATGAAGAGACATTAAAAATGCCAAATTCTTTGACACATCCAATCACCCTATCATCGCCATGACATAAAGATGGGGAAAGAGAACTCCAAGGCTTCATGTCTCACTTGGAGCCAGGCAGTAGCCTGGGACTGGTCCACCTTCAGGCTTGAGCGCATCCTACCCCACCCTCCGTGGTGTGGAGACTAAGATCTCAAGTTACCAGCGACTCTCAAGTCAGGTTTTTTAATAACCAGCACTCACTTACCTCTGAGGAAAAACCAGCATCATGAAAGAGAGATGACACCCTCTATAAACAGGTCATCTTTTAACCCTGAATGGGGCTCTAAAATACCTATAGGTAATCTCTTTACTGGCTAAGAGACAATGGCACATGCAGAAAATAGAGGAGGGGAACCTAGGATTAGGGTTAGTGGCTATGGGCATGGCTGCACTGATCTTAAAGCACTGTGGCAAGGCTTACAGGGGCCTGACTTGAGAGCATGGTTCAGGGTCAGTGTCAGTGTCAGGTTCCAGGTCTGTGTCCAGGGGACTGCTGAATGTGAGCCTCTCAGGACAGAAACCTCAGAACAGAACCCAGGGTTAGGGTAAGGGCCTAGGGGCCTAGTAGGTCTGTCCATCTTTATGGGGGGCTGTTTTGAGGACATGATTCAGGGGGAGTGTCAGGTTCTGGTTTGTGTTCAGTGGCCCACTAAATGTTCGGTGGCTAGAGTTGAGCATGCAATTTTCTCCTCCACTGAATCCTTCCGAGAGTTCCAAATGGCACGGTTTCCCTCCGGGTGGCAGGCTCAGCCATCTGGTCTTGCTCAGGTACTCCTAATCCCTTGGGTTCTGTAGCCAGGCCCTTGGGGATGGACCTCCCTGTACCCAAACTGGGGTGAGGCTTAAGGCCTAGGGGAATGGCAGGACTGATCTTAAAGTGCTTTGGAGAACCTCCCAGGTGGCTGAGACAAGGGCATAGGTCAGGGTCAGTATCTGGCTCTGGGTTGTTGTCCAGGGGTCTACTCGTATGGGCGTGGCCTCAGGTAGGCGTGCAGATTCACGGTGGGTTCTGCAGATTCAGAACAGATTTTGCTGTTAATTCTTTCTGTACTTCCAAATGGCACTGTTTCTTTCTGGGGGGCATTCTGAGCCCTCTAGGATTGCTCTGGTCTCCTCAGTCTAGACAGCTTATGTCCCAGGCCTCTGGGGACAGAAGCCTCAGAACTGAACCTACAGTCCAGTCAGGATTATAACCTAGTGGCATGACAGGTGTGGACTGCCAGTGCTCATTGCATCTTGATGGGAGGCTGAGTTGAGGGTCTAGCTCAGGTTGGGTGTCAAGCTCCAGGTTTGTGTCCAGGTGCCCCCTGAATGTCAGCATTACCAGATGTGGGCATGCAGATTTCTATTATTCAAAATGCTTTCAAGAGTTCTAGATCGAATGGTTTCCTTGTGGATGGCAGGCTGAGGCCACTGGTATTCCTCAAGTGTCTCCAATCTTTGGATCTTTGGATCCAGGCTCTTGGGGATGGAGGCCTCAGAACCCAACCTAGGGTACGGGTTAGGGACTAGGGGTATGGCTAGCCTAATCTGCCAGCTTTGATTTGACCTTTCTAGAGGGAAGATTTGATGGCTTGCTTAAGAATGAGTGTCAGGCTCTGCATTGTTGTCCATGGGGCTGCTGAATGTTGGGGTGGCCTCAGGGGGATTTCCACATTTCTCCTACTTGGAATCCTTTCCATAGTTCCAAAGACCACAGTTTCTTTCTTGGTGGCAGGCTAAGTCCTCTGGTGTTGCTAAAGGTCCCCAAACCCTGGGTCTTTGGATATAGGCTTTTGGGGTTGGACCCCTCAGAACCCAATATGGGGTTAGGGTTAGGTCCTGGGGCATGGCAGGACCAAGCTTAAGGTACAATGGAGAATTTCCTGGGGCGACTGAAATGAAGTCAGGGCCAGAGTGAGTTTCAGACTCCAGGTTTCTACTAGGGCATACTGAATGGGGTGGGGCGGTGTCAGGTGGCATGAAGATTTCTCCTGCCATTAATCCTTTCTGGAGATCTGAATGGCATTGTTTCCTTCTGAGTCCTCTGACAATGCCCCAGTTCCTTCCATTTGTTCCACATCACGGGGATGGGCTTCTCAGGTGCCAAATATGGTTATGGTTAGGGCCTAGGGGCATGGCAGATGGCATCTCCTAGTGGTGTTTTGATGTTTTCAGAGAGCTAAGTTCAGAGGGTGGGTCAGGGTGAGTTTCAGAATCTGGGATTACGTCCAGCTGGCCACTGAAATTTGGATGGCCTCATATGAGCATGCAGATTTCTCCTACTCTGAGTCCTTTCTGGAGTTTGAAATGGCACAGTTTCCTCCAGCTGGCAACCATTTGGAACTCCAGAATGGATACAGTCAGTAGAAATCTCTGTGCCCATCAGAGGATATGACCAAATAGTGCACCCTTGGAAACAAACCCAGAACCTGAAATTAACACTAAAGCACACACTCATAGGAGACCCCTGTGAAGTTTGCCACATCATTGCCAGACCAAGCCTGCCATGCCACTAGACCTGAATGCTAACCCTAAGTTGCGTTCCTTAGAGGTCTGTCTCCCGAAGTGCCAGCCTCCAAAACCCCAGAGACTGGGGACAGCTGAGCAATACCAGAGGACTCTGCATGTCACCCAGAAGAAAACTGTGCCATGTCAAACTTTGGAAAGGCTTCAGAGTAGGAGAAATATGCATGCCAACAGGGGTAACCCCCAATTTCTGTGGTCCTCTGGACATGAACTCAGAGTCTGACACTCACGCTGACACAGGCCCTCAACTCAGCATCCTGGGAAGCTCACTTCAAAGACTGCAGATTACGTCCGCTATGCCCCCAGGTCCTGCACCAAATGATGGGTTTAGCTTTGAGTCTTCCATCCCCAGAAGCCTGGCTCCCAAGCCCTACACACTGCGGACAACCTCTGCAAACCCAGAGAACTCCACTTGCCACCCAAAAAGAAACTCAAACCAAGAGCATGACACACACCCTGACCCAAGCCCTCAACTCAGCCCCCAGGAGTTTGCCTCAGCTGTGGCTGATAAGGTTTGCCATGCGCTTTGGTCCTACCTAAACCCTTGGTGAGACATTGAGAATTCTGTCCCCAGAGGCCTTGCAGCCCAGCTCTACACACTAGGCCATCAGACATCAGGGATATCTGAAAAATACCAAGGGCCTCACCAGAGACCCACAAAGAAATCATGGCATTTGCAACTCCTGAGAGGATTCAGAGCAGGAGAACTCTGCATGTCCACCTGAACCACCCCCCCCCCCCTTCATAGGCCTGCTGCTACAAACCACAGAGTCTGGCACTCAGCCTGACCATGCCCTCAACTCAGCTCCAAAGGAAGCTGGACTCGGTGCCAGCAGATCAGGCATTTCATGCCCTTAGGCCCTAAACATAACCTTAAATTGGGCTTTGAGTGTTTGTCACCAGAGCCCTGGCACCCACGCCTTACACATTGGGGATACCTGAGCAATACCAGAGGACTCCGCTAGCCTCCCAGAAGGAATCCCTGCCATTTGGAACTCCAGAAAGGTTGCAGAGGAGGACCAATCTGCATTCCCACTGGAATACACCCCACACTCAGGGGTCCCCATTCACAACAGCAGCCTGACTCTCCCCTGACCCAGGGCCTCAACTCAGCCCCCAGAAGCAACAAGACCTGCAGATCTCTGTCATGCCTCTAGGACCTACACATAACAATAGCCGTAGCTTTGAGTCTTCTGTTCTCAGGGACCTGGCTCCCAAGATTTAGGGACTGCAGAGACCTGAGCAATCCAAGAGGACTCCACCTGCCACACAGAAGGAAACCCAGCGAGTTGGAACTCCGGAAAGGATTCAGAACAAGAGAAATCTGCATGTCCACATGAGACCATTCCCAATGACCATGGCCCCCTGGACACAAACTTGGATTCTAACACTCCCCTGACCCAGGCCCTCGACTCCACACCCCAGGAAGCTAACCTCACCTCCTGCTGAATGAACCTGCCATGCCTCTAGGCCCTTACCCTAATCTGAGTTTGGACTTTGAGGCTTCTGTCCCCTGAGGCCTGGTTCCCAAGCCCTACAGACTGGCGATATCAGAGCAAAGCCAGAGAACTCTGTCTACCCCCCACAAGGAAATCATGCCATTTTGAACTCTAGAAATAATTCAAAGAAGTTGAAATCTGCATGCCAACCTGAGGCCACCCCCACATACAGTAGCCCCTGGAACTGGAACCAGAAGCCTGCCGCTCACTCTGACCCAAGCCCTCAACTCAGCTACCAAGAAATTTGCCTCAGCTCTGGTATATTTGGTATGCTATGCCCCTAGGCCCTATCCCTAACCCTCAGTTGGACTTTGAGGCTTATGTCCCCAGCAGTCTTGCAGCCAAGCTCTCCACATTGGGGATATCTGAAAAATACCACAGGACTCTGCCTGTTACCAGAAGGAGTCCCTGCCATTTGGAACTCCAGAAAGGACTCAGAGCAGGACACATCTGCATTCCCACTTAAATTTACCCCACCTTTAGGGGCCCCTGGACACAACAGGGAGCCTGACATTCCCCTTAACCATGCCCTCAACTCGGGCCCCAGGGAAGCATGCTTCAGGGTCTCCTGACCTCTGCCATGACCCTAGGCCCTAACCCTAACAATTAGTTTAGTTTTGAGTCTTCTGTCCCAGAAGCCTGGCTCCCAAGCCCAAAGACCGGGCACACCTGAGCAAACCCAGAGAACTTTGCCTGCCACACAGAAGGAAATTGTGCCACTTGGAACTCTGGAAAGGATTCATAGCAAGAGAAATCTGTATGCCTAAATGAGGCCACTCCCAATGACCACAGCCTCAGGACACAAACTTGGAGTCTGACACTCCCCTGACCCAGGCCCTCGACTCTGCACCCCGGGAAGCCTCTGAGGCTTCATCTCACCCCCCACATATCAGGCCTACAATGCATCTAGGCCCTTACCCTAACCTGAGGTTGGACTTTGAGGCCTCTGTAGCCCAAAGCACAGATCCCAAACCCTACAGACGGGGGACACCTGAGCAAAGCCAGACAACTCCACTGGCTACCCACAAGGAAACTTTGGAAAGGATTCAGAACAGGAGAAATCTGCATGCCAACCTGAGGCCACCTTCCCATATTTGGTGGCCCTGTGCACTCAAACCAGAAGTCTGCCCCTCACCCAGACCCAAGCCCTCGACTCAGCCCCCAGGAGTTTTCCTCAGTTCTGGCTGATCATATCTGCCATGACCCTAGGTCCTAACCTTTAACCTTCTGGGGACAGAAGCCTGGCAGTCAGCTGTACACTTTGGGGATACCTGGGCAATACTACAGGACTCTGCCTGCCACCCACATAGAAACCATGCCATTTGGAAATCTGGAAAGGATTCAGAGCAGTTGAATGAACTGCTGAGACCAACCTGAGACCACCTCCATGTTCAGTGTCCCTCTGCACTTGAACCAGGAACTGGCCACTCTCCCTGACCCAAGCCCTCAACTCAGCCCCCAGGAAGTTCACCTCAGCTCTGGCTGATTGAATATGCTATGCCCCTAGGCCTTAGCCCTAACCCTTGGTTGGACTATGAGGCTTTGGTACCCAGAGACCTGGAAGCCATATCTGAAAAATACCAGAGGACTCTGCCTGGCACCCAGAAAGAAACTGTGGCATTTGGACCCATGGAAAGGATTCAGAGCAGGAGAAATTTGCGGGCCCACCTGAACCCACCCCACCTTCAGAGGCCCCCATCTGATGAGAGCACAGAAGGCAGTTTGAGGTCAATTCAGAAGCTGGCAGCCTTTAATAGCCCCCGTCTTGGAATATGTGACAGTCCTCAGGCATTCCTGCTACCCTAAAGGAAAAACAAATAGCTAACTGGTAGAGATCACAATTCTACCAGACCTGAGTCTCCCTCAGTGTACAAATGTCCTAATGATTTACAAGGAAGAATTCTTATCAATAGCTTAACTTCCAAAGACACATAACTCAGTTCTTGAAGCCCTAACACTATCTTTCCCTCCCTAAAATTGAGGGAGGCTAAGGCAGAGGGAAATGTAAATAAAGTTAAATTTCTTCTAAACCTAAAGCTCATTGATAAGAATGTGTGACAGCAGGAATGTGCCATTCTTCCAGGAAGCTCCCAACTCTTTTACTGTTAATGTCTTACTAAAAGGAAAAACACCTTAACCTGACAATGGCAGGGCCTCTGATATCTTACAGTCCTCTTTAGCGTATGAAAGTTCTTTTGAAACTTCCCTTTTCCTTACCTCCCCAACATCACAGTCTATAATCAACCACCCCCACAAGCCAAGTGCGAGAGCTCTTTCTGCCCATGGGTCTTGTTGTTTGAAAAAAATCATTTTTTTTAATTTATTTTCAGCATAACAGTATTCATTGTTTTTGCACCATACCCAGTGCTCCATGCAATCCATGCTCTCTATAATACCCACCACCTGGTTTCCCCAACCTCCCAACCCCGACCCCTTCAAAACCCTCAGATTGTTTTTCAGAGTCCATAGTCTCTCATGGTTCACCTCCCCTCCCAATTTCCCTAAACTCCCTTCTCCTCTCCTTCTCCCCTTGTCCTCCATGCTATTTGTTATGCTCCACAAATAAGTGAAACCATATGATGATTGACTCTCTCTGCTTGGCTTATTTCACTCAGCATAATCTCTTCCAGTCCTGTCCATGTTGATACAAAAGTTGGTTATTCATTCCTTCTGAGGGAAGCATAATACTCTACAGTGTCTATGGACCACATCTTCTTCATCCATTTGTCCATTGAAGGGCATCTTGGATCTTTCCACAATTTGGTGACTGTGGCCATTGCTACTATGAACACTGGGGTATGGATGGCCCTTCATTTCACTGCATCTGTATATTTGGGGTAAATACCCAGTAGTGCAATTTGCAAGGTCATAGAGAAGCTCTATTTTTAATTTCTTAAGGAATCTCCACACTGTTTTCCAAAGTGTGTGCACCAGCTTGCATTCCCACCAAGAGTGTAAGAGGGTTCCCCTTTCTCCACATCCTCTCCAACACATGTTGTTTACTGTCTTGTTCATTTTGGCCCTTCTAACTGGTGTCAGGTGGTATCTCAATGTGGTTTTGATTTGAATAGCTCTGATCACTAGTGATGATGAACATTTTTTCATGTGTCTGTTAGCCATTTGTATGTCTTCATTGGAGAAATGTCTGTTCATGTCTTCTGCCATTTTTTGACATGATTATCTGTTTTGTGTGTGTTGAGTTTGAGGAGTACCTTATAGATCCTGGATATCAGCCCTTTGTCTGTATTGTCATTTGCTAATATCTTCTCCCATTCTGTGGATTGCCTCTTTGTTCTGTTGACTATTTCCTTTACTGTACAGAAGATTTTGATCTTTGTGATGTCCCCAAAATTCATTTTTGCTTTTGCTTCCTTGAGAAGTATTTATTTAAATCACATGATGAATATTTTTACCACCTAGGTTTTTGTTAGAACAAATTTACAATATTCCTAAAGAATTATGGAATGTGTTTACTTGGAAAATAGGTAAAACAAGGTAAGATTATATTTCTGGAAAGGCGACAAGTGCTTTCCTCCTTGCAAACTTCCCATTTGGTTAGGTAGACTTATTTAAAATCCTTGAAGTGTGTCGCAGTGCAGATCCTCTTGGCAAACATAGAGACTGCTTTTTACTGAGTGTGTCATCCTACTACTTTGGCAATTTCACATTTGTTTCCATAGCAAAATCTCAAATTACTTTTTGTTCTACCTAAATCACAGTACATAAATAAAAAAAATCATAGACCGTTTTTTTTTTAAGATTTTATTTATTCACTTGACAGAGAGAACACAAGTAGGCAGAGAGGCAGGCAGAGAGAGAGAGTAAGGGAAGCAGGCTCCCCACTGTGCACAGAGCCCGATGCAGGGCTCAATCCCAGGACCCTGGGATCATGACCTGAGCCGAATGCAGAGGCTTTAACCCACTGAGCCACCCAGGCGCCCCTCATAGACTGTTTTGCCTAAAACTTAGAGGTAACTTGAAGTAGTGACTTTCCATTTAAAAGAAAATACATTTTACCAGCACTAAAATCCAATTTTCTTTAATCATCTCTCCCCAGTGCATTGTCTTTCTATTTCTAATGTATTTCCCACTTGTAACTATTGATGAACTTTTGCAGTTCATGACTGAAATTACTTTCAGGGACCGCAACAATTTTAACTTTGTGTTTGCTTCATTTATTACTGAAAATAAATTTCATTAAACATTTAAAAATGTTCTTATATGAAATCATAATCTACATGGAAAAGGTATAATCCTGAGGCCAAATGGTTTATTAACTAGATCGAAAAGTCAGGTAATAGAAATGGAAAAAATTCACTGAGGTTTATTCCTCTGGGTTATAAAATCATAAAAGCAGGTACATATGGTTACAGATTATATTATAATTCCCTTCAGTTTGCAGAGGTCTTACTAAATTTAGCAGGTACTTTGTAACTTTTGTTCAGTGAGTGACTTAATTGGCAATCATTAGAAAGGCAGGTTAGAAAAGAGAGATAAGGGTTTGCAAGACCTGAAGATGTTGATTAAAAAATAAGCAAAATTGGGGGTCCCTGGGTGGTGATGTCTTGGTTTTGGCTGAGGTCATGATCTCAGGGTCATGAGATGGAGCCTTGTGTCGGGCTCCACACTCAGTGGGTGTCTGCTTAGGACTTTTTCTTCCTCTCCCTCTCTTTCTCCCCCCCCCACCTCTTTCTCTCTCTCATTCTCTCAAATAAATAAATAAATCTTAAAAGAAAATAAGCACAACTGATTTTGTCTGAGAAATAAGGAGCTTAGAAATTGTCACTCCATCCCAACAACCAAAAATCTGAATAAACTGAAAAATAAGCAATTCTCCTTAGATATTTCAGAGTGAGTTCATGGACAACCACTGCTTCTAAAACTGGAGAGACAGACAGGCAGATACAGAGAATTACAACTTTCCAGAGCAGAAACCTCCACAGAAACCAGTCCTGGGGTTGGGAAACCTGAGCTGTAATTAGTGAATTGCTTGGAGGGTTAGTGTGGATATGACTCTGATAAGAACTCTAAGTGGGGACAAGCCCTGCAAAATAAAAACAAATTCCAAGGGGACCCAGCCTTAGGGGGCCTCTATACATTTGTGAGTTTTACCTCCAGGGGTTCTACCAGGTCCTCATAGTTAATAGTGGAGAAAATTTTCCTCATGCCTCTATCAGGAGAAAGGGAAACATAACCATTTATCTATATAAGAACAACTCAAGATGCTGATGGAAAGTAACGATGAGCAAAAGAACGGGAGAAAGTCTCCTTATTCATACATAAAAAGATTCAATATGGTCAAGATGCAGGTTCTTCACAGATTGGTCTGTAGATTCAAGACAATCCCAGTCAAAATACCATCAAGTTAATTTATGGATATCAGCAAACTGATTCTAAATTTACTTGAAAGAAGAAGACCAACAATAGTCAACATCATATGAAAGGAGAGGAACAAAGTCCGAACACAGATAATACTCTTTTTATGAAAGGAAAGGCGTTCAGGAACCGGTAGTTGGGAAGATGAAATAGCCTAGAGATGACCTCTTTTCTATTTCAAAGATAAGTTTATGGATATAAAAAATAATAGATAAATTAACAGAGATATCAGAAGGAGACATCTTTCTTCCCGAAGGTGCAAAAGATAAGGAGTCACTCACTCACTTACAGACTTACAGAATATGTTTACAGAAAACGAAATCTGGACACAGATGGCCAGTTTTGTCATGACAAATTTGCAACCATTTGTCCAGCAAATCAATTTTTATTTTGTACTTATAGCTTTTCAGTTAAATTTCCAAACTCTGTTACAATTTCACTTTCCTCATTTACATTGTTTATTCATCCAAATGTGTTTATTGAGTTCCTACCTAATGTGGGTTAGGCGATTGATTATATAGTGGTGAAGAAAACAAAAGCTGACTGCCCTTTTGGAGTTAATGATAAGTGAGAGATCAAGAGACATTTAACATGTACATAACTAATAAGGACTCATTGTGGTAAGGACAATAAAAGAAACAAACATTTATTCTTCTACCCACTTAAGCCTCCATGTTGCATCACCACTTCCTCATATCAGGGAGATCATATGATAGTTGTCTTTCTCTGCTTGACTTATTTCGCTAAGCATGGGTAGAAGAATAAATGAAACAAGATGGGATTGGGAGGGAGACAAACCATAAGTGACTCTTAATCTCACAAAACAAACTGAGGGTTGCCGGGGGGAGGGGGTTTGGGAGAAGGGGGTGGGATTATGGACATTGGGGAGGGTATGTGATTTGGTGAGTGCTGTGAAGTGTGTAAACCTGGTGATTCACAGACCTGGGGATAAAAATATATGTTTATAAAAAATATATGTTTATAAAAAATAAAAAATTAAAAAAAAAAAAAAAGAAACAAACATGATGCAGGATTGTCTATTATTACTGGTTCATGTTAGAGAAAATAATGATCATCTCCAAGACCTAAGATATGGTGGGGAATCAACCATATAGAAAAACTTTGGGGATTCAGTGTGGTTGAGGAAAATTCCTGCCTGAAGTCCCAAAATATTTCTTTGAATGTTAAATATTAAAGTTAAAAATGAAATAAAAAATAGGAAGATATTTTTTCAAGCATATAGAATAAAAACAAACTACATTTGGTCATACCACAAAGATACTACTAATGAAGTTATTTCTTTCTTTCTAGTTTTGTCCCATGCCAGCTTTAGTAAAATTCATACCACTCCTTGACTACTCTTCTTTTGCTCTTGTCTTTCTTCTTTCTCTTCCTTCTCCTACTCTTCCTTTTTATTCTTACATATTTAAGATTGATCTAATTTTAATTTCTTCTCATTTAAAGCTATTCTTGAAGGGGCATCTGGGTGGCTCAGTTGTTGAGTTTCAGCTCAGGTCATGATCTTTTCATTCCTGGGATCCAGCCCAGATTTGGGCTCTGTGCCCAGCAGGGAGTCTGCTTGAAAATTCTCTGCCTCTGCCCATCCCCCCTTTCTCTCTCTCTCTCTCTGTCTCTTTCTCTCTCTCTCTCTCTCACACACACACATACACACACACACACACACACACACACACTTTTTCTTTCTAAAATAAACAAATCTTTAAAAAAATAAAGCTACTCTTGGATATTTTTCAAGTTTTTGTTGCTGTTGTGAATGAGGTCTGGTCTCTATGTTCCTTTTCATAATCTATGTAGTCTTGATGTTTCACTGTAGAGAAATTTTGAACATAGAAAAAATTCTAAGGAGTAAATAAAAATAACTCACAGTATGTTATCTGGTTAATATTTACAGCATATTTCAGATTTATGTTTGTATTTATAAAATCAAGCATTTTTTGTTGGTCATATGTAATGATTACATTTTGTAACTATAATTTACTTATGTAAAAGGAATTAGAGTTTTTCTATATGTAGCTTGCATATGCCATTATCCATTGTATCTAATTACTAACACTTTTAACCAAATGCTTTATCTTCATCTATTGAAATAATTGTTATTTTCATACTTCACCAATTGATGAATAAGAGTAGATTTATATATTTTTTGGGGGAACAAGAATGCCCTGTGTTCCTGGAACAGAATTTATCTATTTATGGTATGTTACTTCTAGTTATTTTGTGTCAATTTACATACATACAATACAAAATTTACTACAATGGCGCATTTCATATGCCTTATATATCAAAATTCTTCCTCTACTTAAGAGAATATCCTCTGGTAGAAAATAATAATTCTTCCATTTTCATCACTTTCTTTCAAGGATTGTTATTTCTTTGACTTTTTCATATCTCACTCTGAAGTCCACTTACATGACATTTAAAACATAATTTTATACTTTTAGCCATTTCAATAACAGAATTGTATAGAATTCACTATTATGAAGAGTGGTGTGATAGAAAATGTTTATCTGTTGATTGTTTAGAACAACAAAAAGTAGGCTTAATTTGTAACATTCGTTTGCTTCCATGGGGACGGGAGGAGCCCCAGGCAGCAGTGCAGCAACAGCCGGGGGCGGGCGTGGTGGGCGGGACCATCGTGGGCGCTAAGGGGGCAGGGCAGCGAAGCGCCCCAGAGGCCTGGGGCACAGGGCCGCATCCGATCCGCGGCAGCTAAGGAAAGGGGGGCAGGGTGAGGGGCACAGCAGGGTGTCAGGGTGCATGTGGGCTGTAGCAATGTGGAGGAAGCGCTGGGAGGGGGGTGGATATTCAGGGCGGAAGTAGCGGTAACATGCCTGGCAGCAGGGAGGCAAAGGAGCAGGGGGGAGGGGGAAGCCATCAGGCAGTAGTGGGGGGTTGGGGGCGGGACAAGCCAGGCATTAGCGGGTCGTCAACGTCAGGGCGTGGTGGGCTGGGCTGCATGAGCCGGAGGGGTTTGCAGCCGGGAGAGAACACTGAGGTAGGAGGACGGGATCACGGAGGAGGGAGCAGGGGTCACCAGAGGCGGGGAAGGGGGCAGGCAGTAGTCGTACAGGGAGGGGTGGGAGCTGCGTGGCACCTCTGGGGGATGGGTAGAATCTAGGCAGCAGAGTGGGTGAGGGGATGGGAGCAGCCCCAGGCAGCAGTGCAGCAACGGCGGGGGGCGGGCATGGTGGGCAGGACCATCATGTGCACCAAGGGGTCAGGGCAGCGAAGCGCTGCAGAGGCCTGAGGCACAGGGTCGCAGCGGAACTGCGGCAGCTGAGTTAAGCGGGGCAGGGTGAGGGGCATATCAGGGTGTCAGGGTGCATGTGGGCTGTAGCAATGTGGAGGAAGCGCTGGGAGGGGATCGGATATTCAGGGAGGAAGTAGCGGTAACATGCCTGTCAGCTGGGAGGCAACGGAGCAGGGTGGAGGGGAAGCAGCTAGGCGGTGGTGGTGGGTGGAGGTCAGGGACCAGGCTGGCATCATCGGGAGGCCAGTGTTTTGGCATGGTGGGCAGGGTAACAGGGCTGCAAGGGTGCCAGGAGGTGTCAGAGAGGTGAAAACGCTCACGTATGGGGGCGGGATCAGTGGGGGAGAGAGCTGGGGTCACCAGAGTCGGGGGAGGGGGCAACCAGTCAGTAGTGGTGCAGGGAGGGGTAGCGGCCGTGGGTCGGGAGCTGTGTGCCATCTGAGGGGGTCAGCAGTGTGGCACCTGGAGGGGGTGGGGAGATTAGAGGCAGCGGGGCAGCATAGGGAGGGTGGGAACAGCCCTGAGGCAGCAGCACAGAGACAGCCTGGCTGGCTTGCTGGGCCTGCTCATAGTGCATGCCAACGAGGTGGGGAAGCGAAGCACAGCAGAGGCTGGGGCACAGTACAGAGGCCGCCCAGCAGTGAGGTGGCCTGTGTGGGGGGGCACAGCAGGGTGGCAGGGGTGCATTTTTGGGGGCAGCAGGCTGGTAGCCACACGGCGGGTGGTGGATGTGCTGGGCAGACACACGCTTGGCAGCCAGGAGGCATCAGAGTGGGGGAAGGGGAGTAGCTAGTTGGTAGTGACCTTGGGGGTGGGCAGGACTAGCCGGGTATGAGTGGGGTCTCAATGTCATGGTGTGGTGAGTCAGGCAGCAAAGCAAAGGGCCTGGCTTTGCTGGGCTTGGTGCATGTCTACAGGGTGGGACCACTGTTAGCAGCAGCAGCGTGGACCCAGAGTAGCAGTGGAGAGGCAATGGTGGTTGTAAGTGGGGGCGCTGTGGACAGTCATGCAGCATGGTGGGAGCGGCTCACATTGTGGGGGCACCCTGGTGGTACCAGTACGGGGAAGGTGGAGTAGGACTCATGGGGTGACAGCAGCACGGCAACAGGGGTAGGGAATCGGGAAGGCTCCAGAGTGGGGGACAGGGGTAGCATCTAGGTGGTAGCTGCAGGGAGGGGTGGGCAGGAACAGCAGAGGGGCAGCGTGGCAGGTGGGGCAGTCATGCAAGTCACAGGGCAGGGCTATGAAGACCAGCAGCTGCAGAACACAGGGAAGCAGCAGGACATAGGCTAAGAGTGGGACCCAGGGTGGCAGCAGATCAGAAGTAGGGTAGCGGTAAGGGGGTAGTGACGGCAAGGGGCAGGGGATTGGTAGTGGGGGTGTGGGGAGAGCAGATTGGGGTGGTATCAGCAATGTGGTGGGGCATCAGGACAGGAATGAGCATGGTGGTGGGCGGGGTGGGACAGCACGGCTGCACGGGTGCATGTGGGGTGGCAGGCGGTTGGTGGTGGCATGCAGAGAAGGGGGGACAGAACCATCTGGGAGGCAGCGGCACAGCAACTGCACAGGTAGGGCACGAAGGGCAGGGTAGGGCCTTAGTGCCTGTCAATGGGACTGGACAGTGAAGGTCAGCAGTGGCCTTGGGCATAGGGCAGCAGCTTAGCTGCAGCAGTGGTGATAGGGTGGATAGTATGAGGGGGGTGCTGCGGATGGCAGGGTCACAAGGCGGGGGCACCCAGGCAGTAGCTGCATTGGGAGAAGGCTGGGATGCGTGGGGCGGCAGCAGCAGGTCAACGGGGAGGGAATCTGGAGGCACTGGAGCAGGGGTTGGGGACCGACAGGCGGGAGAAGTTCGGGGGTGTTTGGTGGGACCAGCAGGGCAAGAGCATCAGGTTAATAGCTGTTGTGGGCAGGGCAGGGGCTCTGCACAGTCACGGCAGCAAGGGGAGAGTATGCAGTGAAGAAATGGTGGGGGGAGGGAAGTGAGGCAGCAGTGATTAGAGGAAGGCAGTGACTTGAGATGGCAGCAGATGGGGAGACAAAGCAGGAAGGCGAAGCGGGGAGGGATTGGCCTGGATGTAGTTGGGAGGGACCAGTGGCGCAGCAGCCACATGGCAATGGCACAGCATGGCTTGGGGGCTGGGTGGGGCAGTGGAGATGGGCAGGAGCAGGGTGACCACAGTAGCAGTGGTGGTGCTGTTGGAAACACAGGCACCAGGGCAGTAGAAGCACTGGAGGGTGGCGCAGCAGGGTGGCAGAGTCCTGTGGGGTGCACAAGGGAGTGGTAAGGGCACTGGGGGTGGCACAGCTGGGCATCAGTTGCAACAGGCAGGGCAGCAGGGCAGCTGTGGTGAGGGTTAGCCATTGTGGAACAAAGGGGCACTGCTGTGGAGTAGCAGGGTGGAGGGTGGCAGTGCTGGTGGCAGCAGCATATCAGGAATGGGGGGGTGGAAGGGACAGCGGTGGGTGTGTGGGGTGCAGCAGGGTGGCAGTGGGGGATGGCACAGGGTGTGGGGACCAGCCAGGCGGCAGAAGCACAGGTCGGGGGGGCAGTGATTTGGTAGCAGCGCTATCAAATGCTTTTTCTGCATCTGTTGAGATGGTCCTATGATGTTGATCCTTCGTTTTGTGAATGCGGCACATTAGTTTGTGGATGTTGAACCACCATTGTATCCCTGAAATACATCTTACTGGATCATACCTCTTCCCGTATTGTAGAATTTGGTTTGCAGATATTTGGGTGAGCATTTTTATGTTTGTGTTCATCACAGATACTTGGGATGTCTCAATAAGGGCCGTGCTGGCCTCATAAAATGAGGTGGGGAGCGTTCCTTCCTCTTGTTTTTCTGGCAGAGTTGGAGAAGGATTGGTATTCATTTTTTTTCTGTGGATGATTCGTAGAATTCACAGGTGAAACCATGGGGTCCTGGACTTTTGCTTGTTGGAAGTTTTTGATTTCTTATTTAATCTCTCTACTGGTCATTAGTCTGTTCAGATGTCTTTTTCTTTAGGATTCAATCTTAGTAGGTTGTATGTTTCTGGAAATGTACCCTTTTCTTTTGGATTATCCAGCTTGTTGGGGTGTAATTGTTCATAGTACATTCTTAAGAGCCTTTGCATATCAGTGGTTTCAGGGAACATCTCTCTCATTTCTGATGATGAGTCCTCTTTCTTTGAATCTGGCTGAGACTCTGTCAGCTTTGTTCTTTTCAAAGAACCAGCTCTTTGTTGATCTGTTATTCTTGTTGGTGTTTTTATTTTTAATATATATCTTTCTGTTGTCTTTTTAGTTTGTATTTAATTTATTTAAGTTCTGATGTGTTCCTTCTACTAACTTTGGACTTTATTTGTTCTTTTCTGTTTCCTTGAGGTATCAAGTTAGGTTGCTTATTTGAGATGTTTCTTGTTTCTTGAGTTAGGCCTGTATCACTATAAACTTTCTTCTTAGAACTCTTTTTCTTTTTTTTAAAGTTGGCTCTAAGGGCTGCCTGTGTGGCTTGGTGTGTTACGTGTTGGCCTTTGGCTCAAGTCATGAATTTAGGGTCCTGGAATTGAGTCCTGCATGAGGTCCCTGGTCAGCACGGGGAGCCCCTTTCTCCCTCTTCTACTGCCTGCTGCTCCTTCCACTTTGCTCAGTCTGTCAGTTTGTCTTTCTCTCCAGCTCTGTGTCAAATAAATAAATGACATCTTTAAAAAAATAAAGTGAGCTCTATGCCCAGTGTGGGGTTGAAACTCAAAACCACAAGATCAGGAGTCACAGAGCTCCACTGACTAATCGACTAGACTAATCGACTAATCGGGTGCCCCATTTTAGAACCTGTTTTACTGCATTCTGTGAATTTTGTTTCATTGTATTATTTTTTCATTTACCTCAAAGTATTTCTGTGTTCCTATTTTGGTTTGCCCACGAACCCAATTGGTTGTTCAGTAGAATGTTGTTTAGTCTCTGTGTTTATGAATTTCCAGTTTACTTCTTGTAATTGATTTCTAGTTCTATACCACTGTGGTTGGAAAAGATGGTTGATTTGATTTCAGTCCTCATTTGGGAAAAATCTAGGCTTCTGGAATTTATTGACTTGTCTTGTGGCCTTACATATGACCTAAGTTGGAGAACGTTCTAGGGGCACTTGAGAGGAGTATATTCCTTTTGCTGCTTTTGGATGGAGAGTTCTGTGTGTATCTGTCAAGTCCATCCAAGTAAGGGGTTGTCTGAGGGTGATGTTTCCTTTGTGATCTTCTGTCTGGATGGGGGATCATTGAGGGAAGTGTGAGGTATTAAAGTTCCCTATGATATTGGTGCTGATTGCTTCTCTTAGGTTTGTTCATATATGCTCTACATATTTAGTTGTTCCATGCTGGCTGGGTAAATATTTATAAATGTTGCATCATTTTACTGCATTAATACCATTATCAGTTGTAATGCCCTTCATTGGCTCTTGTTACAGTGTTTGGATTTTTTTCTTGTTCTACTCCATTGGAACTGAAAATAAGAAAATCATCTGTTAGTTCTGCAGCCATGAACAAAGCACACCCCTGCTCTAAGTCTGGTTTTCTTTTTTTTTCCTCTGTAAATAAACACAATAAATTCTTCTCCAATGACCATATCCTGACTCCCAATATGAGAATATGTATAAAAGTGCTTTATAAACTAGGAGATACTGCCCAATTATGAAAATGATTGCGCAACCACCAAATGTTCAGGATAAGATTTTTAAAGACATATGTATTTATTGTAGAGACAGAAAGAGAGTGCACAAGCATATGCTAGAGAAGGGAGGGTCAGAGGGAGAGAGGATATCCTCCAGCAGCATCCCCGCTGAGTGTGGAGCCTGGTGCAGGGCTCTCTCCCAGGAGCTTGGGTTCTTGATTTGAGCCAAAATCAAGAGTCAGCTGCCTAACTGATTGTGCCACCCAGGTACCCCCAGAATAAGATTTTTTACAACATTTTTTGAGGGCTTACTCTCATAGGTACTATTCTAAGTGATCTCCATTTCACTCAATTCTAAAAACTATTTTTAAATTTAAATAGAAGCTATTCTAAAAGCAAATATTCATAATATACTCCGAGGTGGGCAAACAGGCAGAAAAGAGGTTAAGTAGGGGCACTGGGGTGGTTCAGTCATTGAAGCTTCTGCCTTTGGCTCAGGACATAATCCCAGGTTCCTGGGATCGAACCCCAGGTCAGGCTCCCTGCTCAGTGGGGAGTCGTCTTCTCCCTCTGTCCCTCCCCCTGCTTATGTCTCCCCCTGTTTATGTCCCCCCTGACTCTCAAATAAATAATTAAATTAAAAAGGTAAGTTATTTGCTCAGTGTCATGATAAATGTTAGAACTAGATATAGTCCTGAGTGTGTGACCCTGAAGAATGTGTTCTTTACTTTTTACATTTACCAAAAAATACGTAGCCCTCAAAATACCATAGATTAAATTAGTTTCCCCTTTCTCCATACATTGAGTATCAAAAGATGCTACAATTCCAGGACCCTGGCTGCCTGGGTCGGTGGAGTGTCTGACTCTTGATCTCCGGGTTATGAGTTTAAGCCATGTTGGGGGTACAGATTACTTAACTGAAAAAAAAAAAAAAAGATGCTATATTTGGGCTTGTTTTCTTTTTCCTTCTGACCCCTTCACCCATTTCTCCCACCTCCAACCCCAAACTTCTGCCACCCTCCATCTGTTCTGTCTGTGAGCTCATATTTTTGTTTTTGTTTTGTTTAAGGTTCTACATGTGATTTCTAGTATTTGTCTTTCTGTCTGGCCTGTATTACTTAGCATAATGCCTTCAAGGGCCACCATGTTGTAAATCGAAAGATTTCATCCTTTTTTTATGGCTGAGTAGAATTCCACTGTTTATGGACCACAGTTTCCTTATTCATTCATCCACTGATGGCATTTAGGTTGTTTCTTTATTTTCACTGTTGTTATTTTCCTGCAGTGTACACAGGGGTGAATATACTTTTGTGAGTTAGTGTTTTCATTTCCTTCAGATAAATACTCAGAAAGGAAATTGCTGGCTCCTTTGGTTGTTCTGTTTCTCATTTTTTGGAGGAACTTCTGTACTGTTTTCCATAGTGGCTGCACCCTTTTATACTCCTAGTAATGGTGCACTAGAGTTTTCCTCTACTCCACATCTTCACCAAACTTGCTATTTCTTGTGTTTTTGGTAATGGCCCTTCTGACAGGTGTGAAGTGGTGCCTCATTCTGGTTTGATTTGCATTTCCCTGATGATTAATGATGTTGAGCATCTTTTCGTGTTCGTGTAGACCATCTGTATTTCTTCTTCAGGAAAATGTCTATTTGGATCTGCTGCTGTTACATTAGATTACTTGTGGAGTTTTTGGTGTTTTTGTGTGTTTTGTTTTGTTTTGCTGTTGAGTTGCATGAGTTCTTTATATTTTGAACATTAACCACTTACTGGATATATAATTTACAAATGTTTTACCTTAGGTTACTGTTTTATTTTGTTGATGGTTTCCTTTGTTGTTTGGACCTTTTATAGTTTGATGTAGGCCCACACTTTGCTTCTTTGTTTGTTTTTACTTTGGTATCAGCTTAAAAGCACCACTACCAAGACCTGTGTCAAGGACCTTTCCAAATCCTGTGTTTTCTGCTACAAGTTTTATAGTTCCAGGACTTATATTCAAGTATTTGACAAATTTTGAGTTAAATTTTGTGTCTGGTGTACGAAAATGGTGCAGTTGTGTTCTTTTGCATGTGGCTCTCCAGTGTTCCCAGCACCACTGATGACAGAGACTGTTTTTTCCCCCTTGTTTATTCTTGGCTCCTTTGTCATAAAGGTCCCAGACCATAGATGTGTGTTTCACTTCTGGGCTCTCTCCTGTCTTCTGGTGATGTGTGTGTCTGTTTTTATGACAATGTTAGATTGTTTTGATTCTCAAGCTTTGTCATTAGTCTGAAAAGAGCAAGCGCAATGCCTTTAGTGTGGTTCTTCTTTCTCTAGATTGCTCTGGTATTCAGAGTCTTTTGTGGCATCATACAAATTTTTAGATCCTTCTGTTCTCTTTCTGTGAAAAATGTCCTTGGAATTTTGATAGGAATTACAAAGTAGATGGTTTAGGGAAGTATGGACATTTTACCACTATTAATACTTTTCACCCATGAATATGTGATATCTTTCAGTTTATGTGTGTTGCCTTCAGTTTCTTTCCTTACTGTCTTGTAGTTTTCATTTATACAAGATTTTACCTCTTGGTGAAGTGTATTCCTGGGTATTTTATTCTTTTTGATGCAACTTAAGGTGGGATGATCTTCCTAATTTATTTTCTGATGATTCATTATTAGTGTATAGAAATGCAGTAGGTTTTGGGGTAGTAATATTGTATCCTGTCCCTTTACTGAATTTAGCCATAGTTTGAACAAGTTTTCATTGGCTTCTTTGAGGTTTTCCTTATATTCTGTATCATCTGCAAATAGTGACCATTTTACTTTTTTATTTCCAGTTTTGATGCCTTCTGATTATCTTCTTGCATAATTGTTCTGCCTTGGATTTTTAATATTGTGTTCAGTAAAAGTGGCAAGGAAAAAGTGACAGTGTTTCTAACTTCGGCGATCTTAGAGGAAATAGAAATAGCTAAAACTTTTCAGTATGGGATGTGATGTAATCTGTGTGGTTGTCGCATAAGGTCTTTAAAAAAAAAGATTTTATTTATTTATTTGAGAGAGAGAGAGAGAGATCACTAGTAGGCAGAGAGGCAGAGATGGGGAAGCAGGCTCCCTGCTGAGCAGAGAGCTTGATGCAGGGCTCGATCCCAGGACCCTGGGATAATGACCTGAGCTTAAGGCAGAGGCTTTAACCCACTGAGCCACCCAGGTGGCCCATATATGGCCTTTTTGGTGTTGAGGTATGTTCCTGGTCTACATGCTCTGTTGAGAATTTTGATTGCAAACGGATATTAAAGTTTGTCAAATTCTTCCCTGCTTCTCAAGATGATCACATCATTTTTATTCTTTATTTTGTTAATGTCCTATATCACTTTGATCGATGTGTTCCTGTAAACCATCGTTGCATTCCTGCAAGTTCCCACTTGATCATAGTATATGATCATTTCAGCATATTGGTGAACATGGGTTTTTAGTATTTTGTTGGACATTTTTACATCTATAGTTATCAGGGATATTGGACTATAAGATTCTTTTCTTGGGGTGTCCTCGTTTATTTTTGTATCAGGGTAATGTTGGCCTCAGCAAGTGGGTTTAGAAGCTTTCTCTTCTGTTTTTTGGAAAACCGGGCAAAGGACTGGTATGAATCCTTCCCTGAATGGTAGAATTTACCATGAAAGACATCTGGTTCTGGAACGTGGTTTTTTGGGAGGTTTTAAATGGCTGATATGATGAGTACTGGTGTTTTATGTAAGTATTGAATCACTAGAGATGAAACTGTTTCCATATCTTGGTGGTGGGATGGATGAAGGGGAACAAGAGTCATGGGGGCCCAGCACTCAGAGGCTCTATCTGCCACTGCACCTGTGCCATTCCTCTCAGATGCTGGCAGAGGATGAAGGACATGGTGGAAACATGGCAGAGTGGCGGTGGCGGGAAGTTGGGGTCCGAGCGGGGTTATGACACTGATCCGTGGCCCTCCTGTCCCACCCATAGGGTATCAGATTGCCTACTGCCTGGCCAACAGCAACTCCAGCACGTTCACCACAGTGGAGATGGGTGCTATGGTGAGGAAATCCATGGCCACCGAGCTGGACCCAGAGTCAGCATACATCTTCTGGCTGATGATCAAGATGAGGCAGGGCTGGGGGAGCCCCTAGAGGCCACTATCATCACCACTGAGAAGCGAGGTAAGGCCAGAGGCCCAGGTCCATTGTCCTGGTGATGTGGGAAGACAGCTGGGCCCAAGGCTTCCTGGGGCAGGGCTTGCAGGGTAGTGCATCTACATAGCCTGATATTTACCAGATAGGCAGGAATGTCCCTGGAGAGGAGGTTGTGTAACTGGATCAGGGTGGCTCTGAGTCACCATGTTGGAGGGAGGCTCCCTGAAGCCAGGTGCTTTTTCTCTGATGTTCAAGACCACATGATCAGCTGAGCCAGGGGTTCCAAAACAGGTTTCCTACCAAGCAATCCTAGGGAGATGTGTCTTCCTGGATGGCGCTTCTGTTCCAAGCCCTGGTGAAGTGCTTATTGTTCATTGTCTTGGTTTATCCTCAACCAAATTCTGGGGGAAAAAGTGCTGTGAGATCCAGTTCTACAGAAGACATGAAGCACAGACAGATTCGGTCATTTGCCAGGGATACAGCTGTTGAGGCAGTGACGTGGACACCCTCCACAGACACTGGGCTCCCTGTTCCCACAGCAATCTGCTGTGGGTTCCCATCTCAGTGAGCCCCTGATATGCCATCCAGCCTCATCCCTGGATCTGCCTCAGGGGGTTCCCTTCCCAGGGGCACCCCAACTACTATAGGCCCTTTTTATGCCACCTGAACTTGGAGGGACCACAAGGGTTCCAGCTTAGGTCTGAGTCAGGATAGAGCAGGGGCAATCTGGAATGCAGAGCAGGCACTGGACCCCCACTCTAAGGCCGGCAGGAGCCTGCGTGGCTCTCAGGACAGCGTGGTACCTGCCAGTTTCTGTGCTACCACCAGCCCACATGCATAGTTCCCTTAGAGCTCTGGCTTCAGAATGTGTGGCTCAGAGACTGCATCCCTGTTCTCTCCACATCCAGGGAGCAGGCTGTGCTTTGGCCCTGCTGAGGCCACAGGGTAGCACACGGGTGGTAGCTTGACTTGGCCTGTCCCAGGAGTGGTGTTGAGGGGAACATATGGCTCATTTACCACCTGTGCTCTTGAACGGAGAGCCCCATCCATGTCCCAGAGCTATCTCCCTGGACTTTGGAGCAAAATCAAAACAACAAAATGAAAGGATCCAGGATACATTTGGGCCCATTTACCTGCAGAGGTACTCTTGGTCTGTGGCTTGCACATCAATGTCAGAGCAGGGCTTTTACTGGAGCACAGGTAGACTGACAACCAGGCCTATCTGGAAATGTTGCCGCCCTGGGAGAAACACATTTGCTCACTACTCAAGCGTTATTTGTGCTGTTATGCTGAATCCTTCTCTGACCCACCTGCGTACCATGAGAGGCTGAGTGAAATGCAGTGCCTGGAGTGTAGATTATGTTGGCTTCTCTGTACATCTGTCCCTAGGGGTTATTCGGCTGGTGGGAAGGGGGTTAGGGAGCAGGTATTTGGGGCTGACATGCCTTGCTTCCAAAGAGCCCCCTGTGTTTGAGCAGGAGGGCGGGGGGCTGCAGTCTGATCTGGCACCTGGGCCCACGTTGGTTACCACGGTGGTTGGGTTGAGGGGAGCACAGGGCCTGCAGCCAGAGTCTGTGGTTCCTCAACTGCCTGTTGACAGCCTGCACCCAGGGCTTGGGGCACTGGAGCAGAGCCAGAGTCCCAGGGCCCAGGAAGATGCTCATAGGAAAGGACTGGAGCCAGGGAGAGAGGGAGGCAGGCAGGCTCATGCAGCCACGGCAGCCAGCCAGGTCACTGGGGGGCTGAAGCCTGGCTCTGTGCTCTCTGCTGCATTGGAGGGTTGGCATGTCTCAGGGCAAAAAGCACACAGTGGGAAGTCTGCCATCACCACAACCCTGGAGTAGATGGTGTGATGTGGCGTGCACTCAGGCACCTGGGTGCCATGGGTGTGTCTCCTCCTCCTCCTCCTCATTTGAAAGGAGTTTCAAATGTCTAGGTCAGCACCTGGGCGTTGGACAGAGAGCAGCTAACTAGGGTGCGGGAGTTCTTTCTGAGGTGGCTGGCAGGTGGAATGCTGCCCCGTGGCTGAGGTGGGCGGTGGGGGTAGAGACCAAAATAGCCTGCTATGTGCTAAGGCTCAGGTTTTGTGCAAGGGGATTCTTGGAGGCGCCACAAAAGAAGAACCCCATCTGCATGTCTCTGCAGAAACCTTGGTTAGGTGCAAGGAGGGAGAAAGGGTGGGAAGGAGTATATTTGCTCTTTCCACCACTATGCGGGTTACCTTCTTCCAAAGAGATCCATTGAGGACATGGAACACAGAGGCTGAGCGACCTGGTGGACACCAGGAGAGGGTGTGCTGTGCAACAGGGGGAGAAGGGGCTAGACCTGCCTGACCATGGTGGATGCAAAGGGGGCACTGAACAGGTTTGTGGGCCTTGGGCAAGGCGGTGAGCTGCAGGGCTTCGCCATTATCCAGGAAGCCTCCGTAAACGCTGTTGCAAATCCTTTACAACCTCTCTGATTTTCTCCTTGGGAGAAAATTCTAGAAGCAGAAACCTTAGCTCAGAAGACATGAGCGTATTTGGCTTGGAGATACAGAAACTCATGGACACGCCATGCCCTGGCAACAAGGATGCAGGTCTTGCGGCCTCTCTGCTTCCATGTTGATGTCTTGCCTTCTATGTTAGGTGAAAATATATCTCATTAAGTGTGTGTCCACAGGCCTTTTATCCCTACTTTTCCATTAAATGCCTGTGACTATACACGGTGATGTGTCTTGTGGGGTCTTAGTGTCTGATCGTGAAAATTCTCAAACTCAACTGGGTACAGGTTTGCAGAACTCATGGAATAGCTGCATTCAAGCCAATCAAGAATTAGTAAAGGGGAACTGAGAGAGTTGAGGAACATGAGCCTACCTTTGTGACTCTTGTTTGAAATGTTGCTGGTTCTTTAGTGTTTCTTCTTCCAGATTTAGAGAAACTTTATCTGAAAATATCCATGATCTACAGAAATGTGATGAAGTATTTCTGTGTGAACAAATGGGAAAATTTAACTTCTCTCCCTTCCTGAACCCTCCATCATTCAGAAATTCTCAGGGAGAATTCTTTCTTCCAAGGTACTTAGGATTATTAGCACAAGTTCAGCACAAGTGCCTTTTTCCTGTAACAGGACACCGCTAGAAACATTGGTTATTTTACCAAGGGATTGAGTGAAATGTCCAATTTGACAGTAATGTGTATAGACTCAGATAATGACCAGACAATTTTCAGGAATTAAGGGTGACTTTGTGGAGCCCCTTGTCAATAGCGGCTTCACACCTCGATGACACAGTGCTCAGGAGCCTTGCCAGATGAGTAGGGAATGTTACCTGTTGGCAGGTATAAGAACCTCAGGATATTTGGGGGACCTCAAGAAGACGAATCCACCCAAGTCGACAGGTATTGCAGTCAAGTCTAATGGGAGTATTGCGCTTCGCTTTGGCCTGGACACACTACTGAAAGTTCACTCTAGAGATTCCTCATGAGAAGTTCCAGCACAGCAGGGTTTCAAAATCTGTATGGAACAGTCCGTCACTATGCCTGCCAGGCTTAGAATAGATGCTAAGAAACCAAGTGTGCTTGCGGCTGCCTCCTTGCATCTAAGAAACCGTCCCAAATCTGTTAAACTGAAAGCCATCACCCATGTGGACTGGCACCCGCTGCCACCACCGCCAGGCGTTTATGTGCCTCACAATGGGTCCCATGAAGCTCTGAATCTGTTTAGTTGATAATCAGGTTTGGGGACCTCTTTGTAGGGTGGCAGTGTTTTCAGATTGGGAAAATCCTATCAGAACTATACCCAAAATCATCCCAGAATCCTCTAGAAGCTGGTTGTTGGAGGGCTTGTCCTTTAGGTCAGTAGCATAGTCTCTGGTTAGGAGTGAAGCAACTTCGATCTCCAAGGTATAGGTTATATTCATATTGGGTGGTGATTAGTTGTTGGTTTCTTATTTCTTTTTTTGAGTTCCAGGGTCCATGAGAGGCATGTCTTAGAAAGGAAGACCAGAGGCTCATTTCAGCCAAATAGAGTTGTGAGGAAAGAAAGAAAGCAAGACTAACAGAGTCACTCACATAGAGTAGAAAAGACATTGAGAAGGTAGAGTATATGCATATCTCCAATGGGAGTTCCGTGTCATTGAAGTTACAGGGTAGAGGAATGAGAATGCATGTCAAAGGTGAATGAAGATTCAAGGAGAAGTAAGCAACCCTAGGACGGTCATGCAAAATGCAGTTGAAATAGGGTTTATGCAGATCTTCTGTTCGGTTTATGGGAGCAGCAGAAACTTTATTTAGACTCCTGTCACTAGTTGCACATGGTGATTGACCTCTGGGCCATTTCCTGGCCCACATCCTCCTGCTTGGGTCTGGCAAAGATATCGTGGAACTCCCAGTAGCCAGCTGACCGTGCATGTATCATTTGAAGGTCTGCCAGCAGCAATGCTAAATCTTTAAATTTCGGGATTCTGTGGTTTTTGGCCTCTTTGAGTTTGTGCTCTCTGCTGGAAGGGAGGGGCATGCTTTCAGTTTTGTGTGACATTGTGTCTTCCCAAGTGCAGTTCCTGAGACCTCAACTAAAAGCTCTCCCTGTTTTTACAGGTGGTGCTTCGAAACTAAGGTGACTGGACCTCGTTGGCAGCATCCAACGCGTCTGGCCTCTGTCTCTTCAGTGCAGATTCAAGTGCAAAATATACAGGAATGTGACCTCTGTCATCTCCCTGGTGGATGTATATCACAGTTGTAAGTTGTCATGGTTCTGAACCTCCTGCCAGGGTTGAGGTTTAGGCCTTGACTGGGGTATCTTTTTTGCCAGCTTCTGTCTCTCTTCTGGAGGGAAAAATACCCCTTGTCAATTAACTTGGAGAGGTACCCTGAACCAGAATGTTTAGAGTTGGCTGCTTGTGGAAGATGACTTAGTTGCACATGTGGAGAAGGTTCTGCAAGTCCCTGCCCCACAAAATACTTCTGAGCTCCAGGTTGCCTCTGGTAGCAGAATCCTGAGTTATTGCAACCTGACCTTGAATAGACATTCTCTCGACGATCAACTATCTGCCCACACTTGCTTCATTGGGCCATACATCTAGAGCAAAGAATCCTGGGCATCTTTACAAATGGATGTCTGAGTGGACTTCCGCACACATTCTCTCTCTCTCTCTCTCTCTATCTCTATCTATATGTTTCTTTTTGTGGGCGGAGTGGGAGTTGCAGAGGATGAGCGAGACACTTCAGCAGGCTCCACATGCCTTCCATAGCCTGACACGGGCTCAATCCCATAATCCTGATGTCATTACCTGAGCCAAAGCCAAAAGTTGGTCCCTTAACTGAAAGAACTTGGACAATCCTGGATAGTCTTTGTGTTTATGGAAGGGACCGTAAGAACCCCCTTCTGTTCTAAAATCTACCGAATCAGGGAGTATTTCCATGTCTGCAGTGGTCATACACCCTCTCAGGCCCAGAGATACATAGCTGTTCTTGGTGGTGGAGAAAAGCCCTTGGCTCCCATGTTCTCATAGTCGGGGAGCAAGCCCTCACTGCCTGATGCTGAACTGTCGAGGTTTTCCTGCCCTGATCCCAACAGGTCTTCCAGAAGAGCTTCTTTGTAAAAGATGAAATTAATTTGACATCCCCCTGGTGGCACAGTTGAGTAAGCATCTTCCCTTGGCTGAGGTAGGATCCCTGAATGCTGGATATCAAGCCCTGTATTGGGCACCCTTCTACTTTTTCCTCGCTGCCCGACCCCGACTGTTTTGTACCCTCTCTAGCTCTGTCGTTCTACAATAAGTGAAGTAAATAGAAATATTTCTAACCATGTAATTAATTTGTAAATCCTTTGTACTTTGTAAGGACAATATTAGTAGAATTAAGGACACATGAGAGGTAGATCACAAACCATGTGTTTGTTGAATCTTGTGGCCATTCATCCTTGCACGATATACATACATCGATAGGTTAAGGTTTTCTTGAACATACATCGAGGGTGCACTTGAGATAGCTTTGCTGGCAGGAGGTGATTTTATTAAAGCACAGGGATACGACCCTTGGGTAGAAAGGGCTGCTTGCTGGGGTCGTGACAGGAGGCTGACTCTCTGGGACGGCATTGGGGGAGGTCAAGCAAAAGGGAGGTTTTGCAAGAACTGGCAGGAGGACAGAGGACACCCAGGACACGGGAGGCTTTGCTATTGTTAAGGGAAGGTGGGTTTTCCTGCTAGGAAGGCATGAATTGAAAGATGCTGGGGAGCTTCCTGGAGTAATGTTAACTTCCTCGTCTCACAGGTCCTTCTCAAGGGACTGCAGGTTTGAAAAGAAACTCTCCTATGGACATTTCCTTCGGCCTCAGCCTCCCTCAGTGTCATGGAGGGGAGGGAGATGTCAGGGCTTCAGGAAACAGAGATCAGGGCTTCAGGAAACTGAGATCCGGGCCTCTGGCAGGTCGCTAGCCTCTCATTAAACGAGCCTCTTCCTGTAGAATCATGAGGACTTTTACAAAATGAGGGAGACTCCAGTCTTGCTGCGTTTTGATCTCCATCTGTGGAGAATCTGTTTTTTCCTTTCCTCAGCTTCAGGGCAGTCAGAGCACCTGAGGGATGTCCCCCGTATCACAGGTTGGGGGGCGGTGTGGTGTGCCAGCTCCTGCTTGGTGCTCAGCTAGCTTTCTCCTCCCTCCTCATGTGCCCCTGACCAGTGCAGAGCCTTGCGTGGTTAAGGTTGTTGAAGGAAGACAGTGTCATCTTCTGTAACTTCTTGCTGCTGAATAGGGGCATAGAGCTGTCCCTCCATATGGGTCGTTGCTGGTCAGGTGGGGAAGACCCAGCTGGGGGAGGCCTCTGCTTTCAGAGTCGTAAAAGGAAGAGGCCGCTGAGTACAGGGGAAAACTTGTGACTGGATCTTCCTGAGCAGAAAGGACCATCTGTCCTCTGGAAGTTACTGCAGTGAAGGGTTCCTGGCACCACCTGCAGAGATGGGGCAGCGGGTGGGAAACAACACATCGGGGTTAGAAGAAGGAAGAGACGGAGAATCCCCATGAAGAGTCCTCTGATAGTGGGTGAGAACCCTACCCCAGTCCAGGAGTTGAGCCAGTCCTTAAGGAGAGGAATACTTGGAAGTGGGGATTTGAGCAGTGGTGTCTGCTAGGAACCCAGAGTTCTCTTTGAGATCATGGGGAATGTATGCACAGCATTGTGTCTTTCGATGGGCACAGGCTCCACCATGTGCAGCAGTTAGCCACCTCTGAAGCCTTTGTGTTCTGTAGAACTGCTTTATGCGTTGGGATCATTCCCATATTTCACCGAGAAATCCTGTTTGGGGTGACACGGTGGGCCTTGACTGTGTACTCAGTAAGGACTTTCCCATGCCCCACGACATCCTCCATTCCCAAGGAGGGGAAATGATGGATGCTAGGTGGCCATGTTAGTGGAACAGAGCACCTGTGCACCGTTGCTTAAAATGGGGAAGGTCAGCTGGGTCGGTGATGGTTTTCATGATGCGCCCGTGCATTTGGCCCAGGCCAAATGTCTGCTGGCCTCTGGAGCTTGGGGAAGCCATGGGCCCAGGTTAGAGCTTCATGGCCATTGCATCCCAGCTAGGGGCCCTTATCGAATCCCGTCCCCTTGAACCGCAGTCAGGCTTTCAAGGGCTCCTTGGGTTGGGAGGGCCATTCTGTGAAAGTGCAAGCATTTCAGGCCCATATCGGGTTGGCGGGTTCTGGCTTGGGAAGAAGAGCCTTTTCTGTCAATTGCTTCAGGGCGGACGAGGACGAGGAAGGCCTGTCGGAGTCCGGATAAATGCTTGCATGATTTGTTGCCAATGAGAACCAACAGGTGGGCACTAGGATCTCTGCTTTCAGGCAGACATGTTTGCTGACAGGCTTTGGTCTCAGCAGTCCGAGTTTGACTGATGTTAGCACTCCTGGTTCTTCTTACCACCTTTCCTTGAAACTGTTGCCGTTGCTAAAGCACCTGTCCTCCGCATTTTTGTAGGGCCATCTGCAGTGTGGTGGACTTCAGAACCTTTCCAGAGTTAGGAGCCATGGGCGTAGAGCAGTCGGGTCCAGGCCTAAGGATCGCTGGGTTTCCAGTTGGGCTGGTTTCGGGTGTTAGTTCAGGCATATCTGGAAGTGTAAGGTGGTACTTGGTAATATCATGGGCCTGCTGTCATGGTTTGGTGGCCTTTGTTCTCTGGGACACTCTGGAGCTGATGCCAGGTCCTTTAGAGTCAGGGGCTATCCCTGCATGAATTGGGAGTTTCCTTTTCCCATGAGGGCAGTTGGATGCTTAGCTAAAGCCTTTGTTTTGCCAGTGTACCTGAATAGGGGTGGCTTCTTGGATCAGTAGGACTGGGAGGGAAGAAACCATTGCTAGAAGCCCTTTTGCCTGGAGGTCCTGCCGGAAGATCCTCATTAGTAGGAGTCGCCGGTGAGTGGGAGAAAACTTGTCCAGGAGATAAGGGCACCCCAAGTGCACCCTGCACTCCAGGTAGAGACCGAGGTCCTTCATTGTCCCCATAAGTCTCCAGAGAACCCTGTGGAGTAGTGTGTGTTCTCTGGCATGAGGGAAAGAGTTCCTCATCCCAGCCCCATCCAGCTGGTCAAGGTGCTCGTTGAGTTCCACAGTCGTGGAGGAATCAATCGCATGGTCCAGTTGCTGAATGAACCCTGAGCCCTTGGGTTCCCGTTGTTATGCCTGCAGAATAAGGAGCAAGGGGACTGCCCACCCACGAGCGATTGTGGCCATGTTTCTGAGGGTGACCTCAAGTTGTCTAGCTTATTTAAGCAACACATTTGGAAAGGCCACCCAAATTAGACGGGAACGTGCACAAATGTGGGTTCTTAAAACCAACTTTTCCTCTTCAAAAGAACACTCCTTTCCAGAGATAGCCAACTCAGGGCACATGTCCTTGGAAAGCACCCTGGAATCGACTCGAGGGGCAGCAACCCTACCCCTGCTGGGTTACCCGAGGGTGCTGCCCCAGAACTGCCCCCGTCGCTTCCACACACAGGACCGTGACCAATGCTGGGCTCAACACTGGCAGCGGCCCCACAAAACGGGCCCCGCTCAGCCTGTGTGTTTGGCAGCAGCAAGAGGTGTAGCGATGAGAAGCTGTCCCTCATCTGAACTCCAACTCGGGAGCACCCAGAACCACGCCCAAGGAACTGGGGCCCCAAGCACCATTGTGCACCTCCGGGAAAACTTGGGCCTCAGGGATGGCAATGCTTGACATCTAGGACATACCGAAATGGGACCAACATTCCTTCGGAAGCACGTTAAAGCATGGCACGTTTGACTGTGCCTGAGCCCTCCAAGTCAAAAGGTCCCAGGAAGCATTTTCTGAGCCCTGAATAGTCAATGTGATTATTCTGAAACTCACATTTTGTTAGCTGCTTTTGTATTTGTTGTGTATGTAATAACGTGCGGCTGGAGCTTTGACAATTCTCTAGGGCCTTCATTGCTCAGTTAACTCCTTTGTGCAGGGGAAGAGGGGAGAGGCTGTACTAGCTAGGCACCAAGGCCCTTTCCTGGCTCTGACATTCCCCAGGCCCTCAGTTATTATTTATTATGTATTCATTTGTTATTTGTTATGTATAAGCATGACAGTATCCTGAAGGCATCGAAGGCTGTGTGATGGTGGAAGTTCTGGGACAAATTTGAGAAGAGCGAGGTGAGCTGGAGCTGAGAGGGGTGGGCACCCAGGCTACACAGGAAATGTCACTTCTTTGGAGAGTCTGTGAGGGCATGGTCAGGATGAAAGGCTCACCAGCCATAGGGAAGGAAATTCTGTCATTACCCCTCCCTGAACACCCGCTCCTCCCCATATTTTCCATTCCCCATTTGCCATTGTTGATGGCATCTAGAAAGATGCAGAGGTTCCTGCTCTCCTGGCCTTATAGACCTATAGGATGGTAGTACAGGCACAAGGTTATCTGTTTTGGTCTTATTTGAAAATGAAAAAAAAGAAAAAAAAGAAAAAAAAAAAAACAACGTGAGCCTGAGAAGGTGACTGACCAAGATCATGCAGTTTGTTGGTGGCAGAACCATGGTTAAAAGTCAGGTCTGCAAATTCCCAGGCCATGGCTCATTTTGTCACTATTAATTAAATCAAAGATAGTTTCTTATTAAAAGACCTTTTGAAAGTTGTAAGAAACAAATATTAAACATTTATTTTTTATCTTGCCTTAAACACTCGCATCTCTTTTTTCCAGAGGTTGCTTGGATTTTCTAACCTCAGGGGATTAATAGTGTTCACAGGAAAACAGATGAACAGCGTGGCTTGAGATTTTTAATTTTTAATTTTTCCCACATCAGTTCTGAAAAAGCCATAGTGTTTCCTCCTTTAGGTTACTGTTAAATGTTCAACTCATCTTTTCATGTTTTTAATTTTTCTCTGTCACAGAACCTAAATTGGTAATAAGTCAATAAGAAACAAATGTTTACATTCACTCAGTGAAAAGTATCATGTGTAAGCCCAACATCTATCAGAGCCACACATGGACATGTAAGTATCTTGTATGTGGAGCTGTGTAGGCAGGTAAATCCAGGAACTGCAAGGCAGGCCAAGTCTCTTCTAATTTCCTTCTTCCTTCCTTCTTCCTCAGCTGTCCCTCCTCCACTAAGAGCAGAAAATGAACAGATCCCAGGTGAGCTTTTTGTTTATTTCCACTTTGTTTTAAAATGAGTATTTTAAAATTTGAAAGGATTCATATTTTAAAAACAAACAAACAAAAAAAAATATATATATATATAGGGGCTCCTGGGTGGTTCAGTGGGTTACAGCCCCTGCCTTTGGCTCAGGTGATGATCCAGGATCCTGGGATCGAGCCCCAGATCGGACTCTCTGCTCAGCAGGGAGCCTGCTTCCCTCTCTCTCTGTGCCTGCCTCTCTGCCTACTTGAGACCTCTGTCTGTCAAATAAATAAATAAAATCTTAAAAAAAAAACCCGAAAAGATAGAAATAGGCAAGAATTATTTGAAGAGAAGTATATCAAGCAAATTCAAAAAACAGTTAGTAGAATGAGAAGCAGGACTCTGAATTTCACAGAGTTGTGCAAGTTGTAAAACTTCCTTTGATTTTTCTAATAACAACACTGAAATTGCCTATAATCATTTCTGATAGACACAGCATTGTGCTAGAAGTGTATGGATGCTTTTCAGGGGACCGAACTATGAGGTCTGAGTGGATAGCTCTCTCATGGTCCTGCTTGATCCAGGAATAGGACTTTGAAGATCTGGTGGAATGGAGGGACCACGCGTCCTCCAGATGACTCTCCCTAAGTGTTTGTGTCCGCTTGTTCACATCTCTAGCTTGAATAGCCAACTGTTCTGGCTTTGGTTTCTGCATTTTTCATTCATATTTCAACTTCATGAATGCATTCTTGCTTCTTTGCCATTCAGCTGAGTCAGCTCTGGAAAAGGCTACCAAATTGTAGTCAAATCCAGTTTTTGGATTTGTCTTACTTGACATAACCTGCAGCATAACCCTCAGTCTTTGTTGTTTCTTACACCTGCCTGCTAGCTTTCCTTTCTTAACTCTGATACATCTCCTTACTGTTCCTCACAAAGTTGTCTTTCCCTTTTGCCCCAGACGTTGCCTCTCTTTGGGTTTGTTGCCCAACCATCCTTGGCTCACTGCTTTTCTTCAGTCTGTGTTTTTTCCTGACTGGTCTTCTCTCTCTCTCTCTGTCTTTTTAATAAAATACTTTTGAATTAGTAATAACATGGTTAAAGGTTAAGTGATGTTCCCTCTAGGAAGGGTGACATTTTTCATCTCAACTGAGACACTTCCAGCGAGAATGAAAGAGGTTCCGTAAAGTTATGATGGGACATTTGGCTATATTGGGACAGTCCCAGACAAACTGGAGTTATGGTCTTCCTGCTGTAGATCTCTGTTTGTCTTGTTTGTCCTACCAGTGCTGCTTTTTTCAGGTAAAAGATACTCTTGTATGCCCCCTACTTTTATTTTGAAGGGAATCCATAATCTTTAGGGCTTTCCGAACTTAGATGCAGCTGTATACCACTGGCATCCTGTTAAAATGCAGATGTTGATTTAGTGGATCTGGTGGGGGCCCTGAGTTTTGCATTTCTAAAAAGCTCCCAGGTGAAGCGGACTCTGCTGCTCAGGGAGCCACACTTTGAGTAAGGAGTCTATACACGATTTTCTGTTCTTTCTTTGCTTTTTTGTCACTTCTTAAAAGCCTGTGCCAGACATCTGTATCTAAACAGAACATGGATTGTTTCTTTGTTATAGCTGCACAGTAATTCAAGATTGGACATTCCATAGTTAGTTTACTGGTTATTATTAGTTATGCACTATTTCAAACCTTTTGCTATTACAAACCATGTTCTAGTGAATGGCCTTGTACATATAGGTTATTTCTATCCGATAAATTCCTAGAAGTGCGCTGCCAGGTCAACGGGTGCATCGAATTGATAACTCGATCATTCAGGATTGTGGTACCATTTTCTGTCACTCCCATGGACACCACATCCGTGCTTGTTTGTCCACAGCTTCTCCCATAGAACATGTGGTTCAACTTCTGGAATTTTGGCAGTGGAAAGAGAAACATGGTATTTTATGAAGTTTATCTCTGCAAGCTTCTTATCTATGAGTGAGGTTAAGTATTTCTTCATGTATCTGAAAGGTGTATTTACGTTTATGTGAACCCTCTGTTCATATCTTTTGCCCATTTTGCTCTTAGGTTTGTGGCTTTTTTTGTTTTTCTTCTTCTTCAGTGTCTAGCTCTTTATATATTAGGGATACTAGTGCTTGTCCATTATATGGGTTGTAAACTATTATTTTATGGGATGTGATTTGTCTTTTGATAGTTGACCCTGGTGTTTTCTCCCCCATGCAGGTATTCTGTTTCAGAATGCCACCTTTCACATTGTCGTTTCTTTATGCTCCCCTTGGCTGTGACAATTTCTCAGACTTCCCTTGTTTTTGATAACCTGGGCAGTTTTGAGGAGTACAGTTAGGTGTTTTGTAGAATGTCCCTCAATTAGGAATTGTCTGCTGTTGTTTTCATGATTAGACTGAGGTTATGGGTTTCTTGGAGGAAGACCACACAGATGAAATGTCCTTTGGTCTTACCATACCAAGGGTTAGTGCTCTGGACATGACTTATTACTTTGTTTTCTCTGTCCTCATACTGTACTCCTTGGAAGGAAGTGGGCAATTACACTTTACCACTTACAATATACCTCCTTCCTGATGGAGTAGCTATACAATTATGTACATAAATTATCAGGAATTCTGCATAGCAGATTTTTCTTTTCTCTCCTATTTACTAATCCATTTATATCAGCATGAATTCATGGCTAGTTATTTTATATTTTGGTTCTAGTACAATGATACCTTGTTCCTTTGGTTGCTCAAGTTGTTCCAGGTTGGTTAGTAAAAGGATCTTCTAGTGGCACCTGGGTGACTGAGTTGGTAGAGTGTCCGACTCTTGATTTTAGCTCAGGTCATGATCTCAGGGTCCTGGGATCCAGCCCCACCTTGGGCTCTTTGCTGAGTGTGGGACCTGCTTGAAATTCTCTCACTCAGGGTGCCTGGGTGGCTCGGTGGCTCTGTCAAATAAATAAATAAATAAATATTCTCTCTCTCTCCCCGTGCTCCTCCCTGCTGCTTATGCTTTCTCTCCTTTTCCTACTTTCTCAAAAACAAGTAAGTAAATTTTTTAAAAAGCACCTTCTCTCGGTTCTTGTGTCTATTGACATACCCTGTTTTTTTTTTTTAAGATTTTATTTATTTAACAGACAGAGATCACAAGTAGGTAGAGAGTCAGGCAGAGAGAGGAGGAAGCAGGCTCCCCACTGAGCAGAGAGCCCGATGTGGATCTCGATCCTAGGACCCTGGTATCATGACCTGAGCCGAAGGCAGAGGCTTTAACCCACTGAGCCACCCAGGTGCTCCTGACATACCCTGTTATTGCTTGAATATTTCTACCTTACTCTGTGGCAGTAGATTTTCCAGGTGCATCTTATGTCTTTCCTGCCCTAGAATTAGCCATTTTTTCCCCCTAAGTAGTTCTGGTTCTTTTCATTTGAGCATAGTATGAGAAACCAAGATTGGGGGACTAGGTGTTTCTGTTGTGACTGTTAAGTCATTGCTCAAAGACCCTCTCAGCTAACTGAACAGGGAATATGTGTATACTCACTCATGTATATACACATGTCTATAAATATTTTAGTGTGTAACCATCTGTATCTATAGTAAGCTAAGTATTCACACTTGTCTCCTGTTGTAAGCATTACCAGATGGAACCTTCTAACCTTCTCTCCTTGCTTGTCTGTAATCTCCTGCACTAACAGTGAGAATCCAGCTAACATCTGAATTTCATTTATTTGATAGTTCAATTCCAGAATACACATACATGATTTCAGAGTTGCATACATGATTTCAGAGTGGTTAACCCATGGATGCTTGATTCTCCCAGTTTGGGACCATTTGAATTAAGGTGCTAGAAATATTCACATGTAGGTTTTAAAACATAAGTTTTCAAAAACATAGGGTGTGAAATTGCTGTGTTGGTTATGTATGTATGTTTAGCTTCGCAAGAAATTGGCAAACTATTTCTACAAAGTTGCCGTATCAGTTTTTGTTCCTACCAACTATGAATCAGAATCTTGTTGTTCTTATTCTGGACTTGAAATTGGCACTGTAATTATTTTTGATGTAACCATTTCAATACCTGTGTCATGTTGTCTGCATATTCCCACTGAGGTGATGTGGAGCATCTATCTGTTCGTGTATTAATTTGCTATCCTTATATCTTTGGTGAAGAGTTTGTTCAAATCTTTTGCATATTTTTCATTTGGTCATTTGTTTTATTATTATTGAAGCTTTAAGAGCTCTTTTGTGATGTTGGACACAAAGCCTTTATTAGATATCTGTGTTCCAAATATTTTCTCCCTGTCTGTGCCTTATCCTTTCATTTTCTTAAAAATGTCTTTCACAGAGCAGAAGACTTTATTTTTAATAATATCCAACGCATGCTTTTCCCCGTGGAATATGCTTTTGCTGTTGAATCTAAAAACCCATCACCCAAACCAGGGTCCTAGAGATTTTTCTCCTGTATTCTTAATTCTTGTATTTTTACATTTAGATCTCTGATTCATTTTTAGTTAATACTTGTGTAAGGTCTGTGTCTAGTTTCATTTCTTTTGCATGAGTGTTCGGTTGTTCGAGCACCATTTGTTGAAAGACTATCTTTTCTCCTTTTATTCCCTTTGTGCCTTTGTCAAAAAAATGTTTGACTTTATTTTGGTAGATCTATCCATGGTCCCTGTAATCTGTTCTGTTGATCTGTGTGTCTCTCTCAGCACTAACACACTATCTCGGTGGCTAGTAGCTTTATAGTAAGTCTCAAGACCAGGTGAGGTGAATTCTCATTTTTCTTCCACATTGTGTTGGCTATTCTATTTTTTAAACTATTTTAAAAGATGTTATTTATTTGTCAAAGAGAGAGAACAAACAGGGGATGTCACAGGCAGAGAGAGGAGAGGGAGAAGCAGGCTCCCCTCTGAGCAAGGAGCCTGAATCCGGGACTTCATCCCAGGACTCTGGGATCATGACCTGAGCTGAAGGCAAATGCTCAACCACCTGAGCCACCCAGCTGTCCAGTGTGTTGGTTCTTCTAGATCTTTTGCCTTTCTATGTACACTTCAGAATCTTCTTGTCATTATCTGCAAAATAACTGTGAGGTTTTATTTGGATTTCATTGAATTTATCGATTAAGTTGGAAAGAATTAACGTCTTAACCATATTGAGTCTTGCTTCCGATGAATACGAGCTCTCTCTCCATTTATTTAGATCTTTGATTTCTTCCATCAGTTTTGTCTTCCTGTATATATGTATTGTGTTAGGTTTTATACTTGAGTACCCTTTTTAGGGGTGTATTGTAAATGGTATTTTTTTCATTTGAAAATTTGGAATTCAATTCTTTATTCAGATATAGGAAAATAGTTGAGTTTTTTATATTGACCTTGTATCCTATGATGTTTTGGTATTTCCTTATTACTTCCAATAGATTATTTTTTCTTTTTACAAGATATTTGAGATTTTTCTACATAGACAATAATGTAGACTTCAGTTAGAGTTTTGTTTTTCCTTTTCAATGGTATACCCTCGTTGTCTCATGCCTTCTTTCCACCCACCTTCCCTCTAGTAATCTACCAGTTTGTTTTCTATATTTGTGAGTCTCTTTTTTGGGGTCTCTTTTATGCTTTGTTTTGTTTCTTAAATTTCACATATGATTGAAATCATAGGATATTTTTCTTTCTTTGTCCTATTTCATTTAGTATTATACCCTCTAGATTTATCCATGTTGTTGCAAATGCTAAGATTTCTTTCTTTTCTCTGGCCAAGTACTAGTCTCTTAGATATATATATATATATATATATCTTTATATACACCACGTCATTTTTATCCACTCATCTATTGACGGGCTCTTCCATATCTTGCCTACTGTAAATAGTGCTGCAATATAAACGTATCTTTTCAAATGTTTTCATTTTCTTTGAGTAAACACCCAGTAATGGAATTACTGGAACATATGACAGTTCTATTTTTAAATTTTTGAGGAACCCCCACATTGTTTTCCATAATGGCTGCACCAGTTTTCATCCCCACCATCAGTACACAAGGTTTCTTTTTCTTCACATTATCACCAACTCTTGTTCTTTCTTGTTCTTTTTCTGCAGGCAGAGTCCCAGGCTGGCAGGAGAAGTGGGCGTGGTCACTGGGACAGCCCTCCGAAATGGGTCATGTGGGGGAAGTGAAGGGTTCCTCACATCATAGCAGCACGCAGGCCATAACGTAGGCGGATTTTTCTGGACCCATCAGACAACTTGTGCAAGACGTGAGGACGAGTGAAATGCGCTGCCTGGAATGGAGGTTGTGTTGTCTTCTAGGGCTTCTGTCCCCAGGAAATATTCAGGCTGGTGGGGTGGGGGCTAAGGGGCAGGTTATTTGGGGCTGATGTGCCTTGCTTCTGAGGTGACCCTGTGTTTGAGCAGGAAGGCGGGGGCTGCAGTTCGATCTGGCACCTGGGCCCACGTTGGTTACCACAGTGGTTGGGTTGAGGGGACCACAGGGCCGGCCGGCTGGATTCTGCAGCCCCTCAACTGCCTTTTGATGGCCTGTACCCAGGGCCCGTGGCACCTGGGCACAGCCAGAGTCCCAGGGCCCAGGCAGATGCTTATAGGAAAGGACTGGAGCCAGGGAGGCAGGGAGGCAGGCGGGCCCAGGCAGCCATGGCAGCCAGCCAAGTCGCTGGGGTGCTCAAGTCTGACTCTCTGCTCTGAGCTTTATTGGAGGGTTGGTGTTTATCAGGGCAAAATGCACACAGTGTGAACTCTGCCATAGCCACGACCCTGAAGTGGAAGAGTGTTGTGAAAGAGGAAGGTAGTCATTGTTGGTTGTTTTTTTTTTTGTTGTTGTTGTTGAGTACTAGGGCCCATGAGAGGCATATCTTAACAAGGAAAGACCAGAGGCCCTTTTCAGCCTCATGGAACTCCTGGCAGCCCATTCGCCAAGCATGCTTTAGGGGAAGGCCTTCCAGCAGCAATGCTAAGACTTTGACAGATGGCGGGGCCCTGTTGTTTTGGCCTCCTTGAACCTGCACTCCCTGCTGGGATGGAGGGGACTGCTTCCATCATGGGTGACTCTGTGTCTCCCCATGTGCGGGTCCTCAGACCTCGAGTGAATGCTCTCCTTGTTTTTACAGGTGGTGCTTCGAGGCTCAGGGGACGTGGCCTGCTGGGCAGCATCCAAAGTGTCTGGCCTCTGTTTCTTCAGTGAAGATGGAGGTGCAGCACATCCAAGAGTGTGACCGCTGTCATCTCGCTGGTGCACGTGCAACACAGTGGTAAGTTGTCTTGGTTATGAACCTCCCACCTGGGTTGAGGTTCAGGCCTTGACTTGGGTGTCTTTCTTGCCAGCTTCTGTCTTTTTCCGGAGGCAAAAAGAGCCTCTTCTTGTCTATTAACGTGGAGATATACCCTTAACCAGAATGTCTAGAGTTGGCTGCTTGGGGAAGATGACTTAGTGGCACATGTGGAGAAGGTTCTGCAAGTCCCTGCCCACACAAGACTTCTGAACTCCAGGTTGCCTCTTTTAGCAGAGTCCTGAGTTATTGCAGCCTGACCTTATAAATAGACATTCCCTTGATGATCGACTTTCTGCCCACAGTTGCTTTATTGGGCCATTCATCTAGAGCAAAGAATCCCGGGCATCTTTACAAATGGATGTCTGAGTGGACTTCCAAACACCTTCTTTCTCTCTCTCTTCCTCTCTCACTCTCTCCTGTTTTTTTTTTTTTTTGGGGGGGGGGGGGCAGTGGGTGTTGCAGGGGATGAGAACGACCCTTCAGCAGGCTCCACATGCCTTCCATAGCCTGACACGGGGCTCAGTCCCATAACCCAGACATCATAACCTGAGCCAAAGCCAAAAGCTGGTCCCTTAACTGAAAGAACCTCGCAGGCATTCCTAGACAGGCTTTGTCTTTATGGAAGGGACCGTAAGAATGCCATCGTGTTCTAAAATCTACCAAATCGGGGAGTATTTCCACATCTGCAGTGGTTGTATACCCTCTCAGCCCCAGAGATATGTAGCTCTTCTTGGTGGTGGAGAAAAACATTTGGCTTCCATGTTCTCATAGACAGGGAGGAAGCCCTCACTGCCTGATGCTGAACTGTGGAGGTTTTGGTGCCCTGTCTTCCAGAAGAGCATCTTTGTAAAAGATGAAATTAATTTGCCAGCCCCCGTGTGGTGCCATTGGGTAAGCATCTGCCCTTGGCTGAGGTCAGAATCCCTGGATCCTGGGGGATCAAGCCCTGTATTGGGCACCCTTCTCCCTCTTCTCCGCTGCCGGACCCCGGCTGTTCTTGCTCCCTCACTAGCTCTGTTGCTCTCCAATAAGTGAAGTAAATAGATATATTTCTAAGCATGCAATTAATTTGTAAATCCTTTGCGCTTTGTGAGGACAATATTAGTAGAATTAGGGACACATGAGAGGTAAATCACAAACCACATGTTTTTTGAATCTTGTGGCCATTCATCCTTGTGATCTATATACATCAATAGGTTCATGTTTTCGTGAACATACTTTGATCACCTTCTGTTCTGAGACTCTGAGTTCACCCTCGACTTGATGTTCTCATGGATCCCAGGCAGTGTTACTTCCCGTGATCCCACTTCCTACCAAGAGACAGTACCTGTGTCTGTTGTGAGAGCTCCTGAAGGAGAAGTCCCCCGTTCTTACTTGGCACAGTGTGCACGGTTGTGAGACCCCGCCTGTTCGGTGAGACTGGCCTTTATGGAAGACTCCTGGATCAGAGCAGATGTGCTTGATTTCTAGCTATTGGTTACTGGAATAGCGCATTCCGCATCCCTCAGAATGGGGCCCTGCTGTATGTGTTTGCAGTGTCTGAGTTTGTATCTCAGAGTCACCCCGAGGAATTCCTTGGGAGGTAGTTACCCAGTGATTCTCTGATGGGTGTGTCCAGGTAAGAATTTCCCCTCGTTGCGTTGGGATCAGTGATTCCTCGGTGTGAGGGTGTCATTGCTGGCTAGGGAAGAAGGGATAGCTGAGCCCGCTCCTTGGCTCATCAGACCGGGAGGATTTTCCTGTGTGCAAATCCTCCCAGGTCTTGTGCAGTGTGAACCCTCTGCTAATGGCCAGAACACGACGGGCTGTGGCAGGATCGCTTCCTCACGTTCCTCCCTTCCTGACTCAACGAACGCGTTCCAACCCCTCCCTTCAGAAATGGTCGCTGCGTCTACCCCTGCAAGCCACTTGTAGTCGCGTCCCTTGTTCCTTTCCGGAATTCAGATAGATCTTTCTACATGGTAGCCTCATACCCATGTCAACTGCTGATTAAATTTTCGATGTTTCCGTTTCAAAGACTATATACCCGTGAGTCGAGCTGAAGCCAGTGACTTTTCCAGACACTGGGGCGGCAGCTTGACACGAGGCCCATTTCAACCAAGAAATAAAAATCTTCAGGTTTCTGGTAGGACAGCCCATATGCTCAGAGTCTTGGCAGACAGGAGATTGTGTGGAATGCTTAGCGTATCCCGTGTCCAGCTCTAGTGTAGAAGTCCAGGGTTCATGACCCTGAAGCTTCCCGTTGACTTGCAGAGAAGCAAACCTCGGAGATGCGCCCGTGTGAGTCTCCCTTCATCCTTTATAATAGGGAATGCATTGCCGTGAGCTCCTGGGTCTTGTACACACAGAACGAGTCCCGGAATACTAAGTGAAAAAGTACTGAAGTGTGTGTGGGGACTAACAGAACAGAAGGAGGAAAGGAAAGAGGGGAGGGAGGAAGGAATACAAAGAACGAAAAGATCATGCAGGGAAGGAAGGGAGAGAGGGAGGGCGGGTGACTTGAAAAGGGGAGAAGAGAAACTGGTAGAGAGGCATTAGGGGAAAGAAGAATTTTGAAAGTTGTGAGACAAACATCTGAGAGTTAAGATTTGAGCTTAATGACAGAGGAAAGAAATGGAGTCCTTTACTCAGGAGCAGAAACCGGTTATAGGGTGTTGGTGATGAGAATCTATGGACCAGATAAACGTGCGAGACAAAGAAAGTGAGGATGGGAGGCTGGGGAGTTTCAGAAGGGCAACGTCAACCACGTCGAGGACCGAGAGAGGGGCCATGTGAAGGTTTGAGTGCAAGAATCACAGAAGGGTCCAGTCCTCGGAGGACACAGAATGTGCAGTGGGTGAGGTGGATGGAGTCGGAAGAGTTGACAGAAATAGGCCCATGTTGCAGGGTTGTTTCCACAGGAGCCCTACAGGAGACAGGACTGATGTAGGAAAGAGGTTAGCATTCAAGGCTGATGGTCAAGAAAGAAGTCTTGAGACGGCTCTGCTGGCAGGGGTTGATTTTTATTAAAGCACAGGGATACGACCCTTGGGTAGAAAGGGCTGATTGCTTGGGTCATGAGGGGAGGATGACTTTCTGGGATGGCATTGGAAGAGGTCAGGCAAAAGGGAGGTTCTGCAAGAACGAGGCAGGTGGACAGAGGACACCCAGGATACAGTTGGCTTTGCTCTTGTGAAGGGAAGGTGGTTTTTCCTGCTAGGAAGGCATGAATTGAAAGATGGTGCAGAGCTTCCTGGAGGAATGTTACCTTCCTCCTCTCACAGGTCCTTCCCAAGGTTTTCCCAGGTTTGAAAAGTGACTCTGTCCTACGGACATTTCCTTCGGCCTCAGCCTCCCTCAGTGTCGTGGAGGGGAGAGAGATATCAGGGCTTCAGGAAATGGAGATCGGGCCTCTGGCAGGTCGCTAGGCTCTCGTTAAGCAGGCCTCTTCCTACAGAATCACAAGGACTTTTACAAACTGAGGGAGACTCCAGTCTTGCGGGGTTTTGATCTCCATCTGTGGAGAATCTGTTTTTTCCTTTCCTCAGCTTGAGGGCAGTCAGAGCGTCTGAGGGATGTCCCCTGTATCCCAGGTTGGGGGGGCGGTGTGGCATGCCAGCTCCTGCTTGACGCTCAGCTAGCCTTCTCCTCCCTCCTCGTGTGCCCCTGACCAGTGTGGAGCCTTGCGTGGTGAAGGTTGTTGAAGGAGGACGGTCTCATCTTCTGTAGCTTCTTCCTGCTGAATAGGGGCGTAGAGCTGTCCCTCCGCGTGGGTCGTTCCTGGTCAGGTGGGGGAGGCCCAGCTGGGGGAGGCCTCTGCTGTCAGAGTTGTAAAAGGAAGAAGCCGCTGAGTGCAGGGGAGAGCCTCTCCTCCCTAAACCTCTCGCTGCTGCAAAACAAATAGGCTGAGCGGGGCCCGTTTTGTGGGGCTGCTGCCAGTGTTGAGCCCAGCATTGGTCATGGTCCTGTGCCTCGAAGCGACAGGGGCGTTTTTGGTGCGGCACCCTCAGGGAATCCAGCAGGGGTAGGGCTGCTGCCCCTCGAGTTGATCCCAGGGTGGTCAAGGGGCCCTGGCATTGCCGCTTCGTCCTGCATGTGTCATGCTCTGCAGGGTTGCCGGGGACTGCAGGGGACAGCGAGTGGAGGAGAAGCCCCTGCAGCAGACAGGGGAGATGACGGGAATGCTGCTGATGCTTTCCCGCCCAGTCCCAGGTGGGCCCAGTCTCCCCACACAATGGACTGTTGTGGGCCCAGGTGGTTGCCTCATGCTCCAAGTGTCCGTCATTGGCAGGTCCCGGGCAGCCACCTCTGGGTGTGGCAGCCGACTCAGAGGGTCCTTTCGTCTCGTCCTCGGGGCTCTAGTGCCGTCCTCTGGTGGGCTGCCCAGAAGTCTTCTCTTTGTCCTACGGAGGTCAGGCGTAAGAGAGCCGTTCCTGCAGGCGTGTTTCCCTGTGTGTTCATGCCAAATCCTCCTCCGGGCCCAAATCGAAGCCGCAAGTGGGCCCCCAGGGCCCTCCTGGCTCCTTTTGTCGGAGCACCCCAGGAGGAGCCTTTGGTGCCTCGGGGTGGTGAGCACACTGTCCTGTGGCGCAGCTGTGGAGACAACGGGTAGAGTGGTGTGAGATAGCGAATGGCCTTTGGCCTGGGCCAGGTCTTATCAGACGCCTGTGGGGTTTTGCGGGACGTGTCTTCTGAGGTGTTGAGGTGGAGGTTTCCCTGCAGGACCCATGCATGACCTGAAGAAAGGGGAATTTCCTGTGGGCCCCCTGGGCTGAATGAAGCCTTCACAGCCAGGGTCCCTCAGGCCCTTCCCTGAGCGTCCTCCTCCATGACGGGAGAGTCCTCCTCCTGCTGGGCTGTCCCTTCCTTAGCCTCTCTGAGAGCCCTGGATGTGCCCTTCTCTGTGGAGGGAGCCTTTGCCCACACGAGTGTTGCAGGTGGCATGGCAAAGAGGACGTGCTCCCAACTCCCACGGGAAGTGAGTTTGCACATTCCACGGGCTGTGGGCAGGTGTTGGGCCAGGTGGGAACAAGCAGGGTGGCCTTTCCCCTGCCAACTGAGTGATCGAGGAGAGTCTCTAGAGTATGAAACTCACAAAGCAAAATGGTGCCATGAGGGGACCCACTACCTCCCACGAGGCATCTTGGAGGCTCCGAGGGCTGGAGGTGTTGGTCAGATCATATGGGAGTGGACGGGGGACATGACTCAGCTGGAGACCGGGCCCGACTCCATGCCCACAGGGATGCAGCACTGGGAGGGATGAGCTGTCCTGCTCCTGTGAGCCCAGGGGCCCGTCTTGTTTGTTCATTTCTCACGGGCCTGAAGTGGGAGATGAGGCCACCCCACCACTGTCTCTTCGCGACTAGTGTCGTCCAAGAGGAAGCCATATGCTGACTTTTGCAGGGTGGGAGGGCAAGGCTTGAGTTGTGCAGAGGGAGGGGCTCAATGGGGGACATGGAGCGCTTTGCCAGAAGGTCACCGTGCCTAGGCTGCCTGGGGTCCAGTCCCTCCAGGCAGCCAGGGCCCTCCCTCCAAGATCAGCAGCTCCTGGACGACAGCGCCCAACCACCACAGGGAGTTGCAGGGATCAGGTGGAGGTTCCCCGTGGGATGTTCTCAGGGCTCCCTAGTGCTGCAGGGACTGGGACCTTCCTCTCCTCTCCTCTTTGTGGTCATAGGCTAGGGCAGCACCCCAGGTTTTGTGCGGTTTGCCGAGGTACCCACAACAGGGACGGGGCAAGGAGGGAGAACGTGTGTCCATATTCACCAGCCCCTTTTCCTGCCCGACTCACCCCGTTCCCGAGTCCTCCTCTTCTGCTTCCCTTGTTGTTTGAGCCAAGTCCACAGAAGGGAAGTTTCTTGAGAGCTGAGAGCAAGAGCAGAAGTGGGTATGAGCACAGATTCCCTGGCATCAGAGAACCAAGTGGGGACACCCACACCCAGCCTCCCTTCCTGAGGGCCTTCCAGCCGGGTGAGCCGTGCCCTGCCGACTCCCAGCCCTCCTCTCTGCTCTGCTGTCCGGGGCTGCTTCCCAGTGCAGCAGTGAGGGGTCAGGGTGATGGTAGGAATCGGGTGAGGAGGGCTGTCTGGGGATTTCAGGCAGCAGTTCCGATGCAAAGCCTGAGGGCCTGCCTGAGACAATGGCCTCAAGGGTGGGCGTCGTCACAGCAGGGAAACGGGAAGAGCTGGGAGGAGGCGCTTATGGACAGAGGAGAGAGGAAGCCCAAGAGATGGAGGTGGAAGTGCATTACAGGCGCAGGGTGGCTCCTTCCGTCGGAATCGTCTTCTGTGGAATCCTTCTTCGGGTTAGGGAGCAGCGAGGGTGCTGGGGTTGGCCCTGAGAGAGAACAAAGGGGAGTTAGTGCAGCTGATGACCCACGGCCTGCTGCTCTGGGGATGCTGGGCTCTGCCCTCAGTGGGGTGCGTCCCTAGCTCCGAGTCCTCCCTGGCCTTGGTCGCTTGATCTCCGCAGGGTACAGGGGGGTCTCCGGTTGCCCACCTGCTCTTCCCACCTCCGATTCTCTCCAAGACCCGGAAGCCCGGCTGTGTGATCCTTTCCCCACTGGAGGCTGTCACTGTCCCTTAGACTGCCTCTGCGGGACTTTGTCTTCCTCTGTCCTTGTTCCTGTCCTTCCCTGCTCTCCTTCTTCCTCCTTGTCCTCCTCCATCTCCTCCCCTAGAGATGCTCCATGTCCTTCCCCCTGCCAAGCTCCAGGGGGCAACCAAGGAAAGAGAGGAGATATCCTGGGTCCCCCAGAATCAATCCCCCGATCCGTCTGGGCTGGGAGCAGCTGTCATGGGTCTGGGATTGCTGGGGAAGTGCAGGGAGAGATGGCCCACCACCCACCTCCCCACAGCCCATGTCTGCCCAGGGACTGGAATGACCTTCCCAGGGACGTGTTTCAGGGAATGCAATGCCCTCTGTTTCCCTAGGTGTTACAGAGGTTGAATGGAGACGGGAGCATGGGAAATTGTTCAGGTGCCCTCAGCTGTTCAGGGCAGCCCTGGAAAGCATCCAGCTTGTGGTTACTGAAACACAGGATTCCTGCCAGTGCTCCTGCTGAGGCTTGCCGGGAATGGACGGGGTCGGGGTATGTGTAGGGCCCTGGGCAGGCCTGAGGAACGTTTGCCCTTTGGGCATGCCTAGGGAGTGGGGACCATGGGCAGGGCTGTGAGCCAGCGAGGTGGGTTTGTGAGAGGAACCGTGACTCCTTGGCCCTGCTCCCAAGAGGCTCTGTGCTATGCCTTGACGCCAGCTGGTGAGAGGTAGAGTGGACCCGGGGCAGCAAGTGTGTGAAGCAGGACAAGCAGCCCCTTCACACAGGCCTGGGGGACCGGGGCCTGTGACTTTTGTTCTCCAGGGGAGCTGCATGGGGGCATCCTGCCCTTCGGAACATGTCCACAGGTCAGACTCGGCTGGGGTGTGAAGGCTGGCAGAAGCTCCGATTTACGGGAGCCTGTGTAGTGAACCTAGGGGAAGTACGCTTTCCCTTCTGCAGCTCTGGGCGTCCCCTTGAAGTACAGCAGCTTGGAGAGAACCGGGACAGTTTGGTAGTGGAGGTTATGTGGAGAGAATTTAGACCTGTCTTCCACCTCCTGGCTCAGACCAGAGCGTAGTGTCACGGTTCTCTTGCCCAGGAGAGTGCGGTTGGGGCTGCCAAGTCCTGAGCATTACCAGTTCTGGGCCTGTGCCAAGAAAGATGCAGAATTTCTTGTGCACCATTCCTGAGAGGCTATGAGCAAAGAGGCCAAGCTTTGACATGTGGCAGTGGCTAAGGGAGGCACAAGCAGCTTTGATGGGAAAGATCCTTCAAGGATCCGCGCAAGGAGTCGAGTGGTGATGACAAACCCAGCCTACCCTAAAGGCCCGTGGACACCTCGTCTGTTCTTTTCATCCCGAAACTGTGACATGAGCAAATCATGCCTGTGCCAGAGCATCCCTTTCCTTGGTGGTTTTTGACCCACCTTCTTCATTCTCCAGAGCGGCAGGGGCAACCCCATGTTCCCGGTAGCCCTGTCCCAGTGTTCCCCTCCTCGGTACCGTTCCCCACCTGAAGAGACTTCGTCCTCACTGGTAGAGTATTCCTCGATGCTCTCTACCAGTAGATCTGTAAGAACTGAAAGAGGAGCAATGCCGTTAGGAGAGAAACCGCCTCACCCCTTCATCCCATGTGTGTTGAGATGTCTCTGGGCCGTGCAGCATCTGCCTGACCCTTCTGCTGTGCTGTCAGAGGTTCACGGGGCTGGTGGAGCCAGAGCCCTTGGAGGAGACGGGGATTGGAGTTTCATGTCTTCTAATGAGACCAGGAGGCTTCAGCAGTCACCTCAGTGTCACTTCTGCATGCCCATGACCACTGTCCCCTCCCAGCACAACCATTGGAAACTCTAGTCGTTATGGGACTCTTGACATGTGGCTAGTGGGAGTGAGCAACTGGACGTTTCGTTCCTTTGATGATTTCCGTGTACTGTGCTGAGATAATAAATGACTGTGTACAATGGATACTAGACAGACTCTTTCCTGTATCACTCAGCACTAGACACCAACCAGGAGCGAGAGACAAGGCCTGCTCTCCCGCGTATTTCTCGGGCATCTGTGGATGGCCTGACAGGGACGTTGATCAAGGGAAGACGTTCCCGGGCTCACACACACCCACCAGGCGTTGCTGGAGGTCTTTGGACCTGAAGAGATTAAGGTGAAGCCCCAGTTCCTAGAATAAATGGGGATCGGATTCCGTGCAGCACTGCTCTAAAGCATACAATGTGCTGCTCTCGGGTCAGAGAAGCTGCTAGAATAGATAAGGGAACTATAAAGGAACACAACGAGCCACGACGTTTCTGAAGATTAAGAAGTCGGTGGTGGGTCTCTAGAAGCTGACCTTCCAATACCTTGGATGACTCCCCTGAGCCAACAGGAGGGTGCTGGCATACAAAGAGGCAGGGGCACCTGGGAGCGGAAGAGATATACCCAAGGAAATGCGCTCATGTTGTCATCACGATGCTTCCCAAGAGTACTGCCCAGAAAACGCATCCTCTTCTGAAACAGTGAACAGAGTGAAAAGGCAGCCCACAGATTGGAGACACCCTTGGCAATCCTTATTTCAGAAAAGGTGTGTTCACTGACATAAAGGAAGAACAACAAAGAAAACCAAACAAACAAAAGAAGACCGGGATTTCACCAAATGAAAGAATCGAGGGTGCCTGGGTGGCTCAGTGGGTTAAGCTGCTGCCTTCAGCTCAGGTCATGATCTCAGGGTCCTGGGATCGAGTCCCACATCGGGCTCTCTGCTCAGCAGGGAGCCTGCTCCCCTCTCTCTCTCTCTCTGCCTGCCTCTCTGCCTACTTGTGATCTTTCTCTGTCAAATAAATAAATAAAATCTTAAAAAAAAAAAAAAAGAATCGAGAAAAAGACTGGAATAGCCTGTGCTGCAAAGGGAACGAATGACTCGGGCAGTCAGACAGACATCGTACGAAAAGATGCTCAACATAAGGCATCGTGAGGGCAATGCGAATCCAAAGGATGCTGAGCTGTGGCATTGTCAGTTAGGGTAGCGAGGACTCAAACCAGGAATTCAAACCCAGGACCCATGTTGGAAGGAGGCAGAAAATTAGAGACGTTGTATGCAATTCGTGGAATGCAGACTGGTGCAACTACCCTGGAAAAGCCTGTTGAGTGTCCTCGGAGAGCAGCAAAAGGTACTCCCGTGGATCCTGTGCATGAGAGTGAGAAAAAGAGATGTTGGAAAATCAGATTCTGTTCCAATACATGTTTCTCATGAGAGAAAGTCTTGTTGGCTGCCAAAGAACCCTGAAACCCTGATTTGGCTCTGTTTCCATTCCCATGCACTGAACTCCCTTGAGTTGTCTATTGGCCCAAACCTTCCGAATCTAACAAGGCCCTCTTGCATGGACAGATGGCCAGCGAAATGGGCGGTGATTGTCCTGTCACCCCTGTTGAGGTTTGAGATTCTCTTTGGCCACCTTGCGATGCACAGTGCACCCTTCGTTCACTGGCCCGGATGCCCCCAGTGATGCTCAGTCCCTGAAGACCACCTCATTCCCCCTGGGATAGGACACCTTTTGGACCCACCTCCAAGAGCCCCGGCAAGGACCAGTGGTGGGTGTGGGATTTCCCTGGGAGAAGGCCAGTTGCATTCTTAGACACAGTATCTGCAGGGAAATGGTAGATCTCCATGAAGAAACACGGAGTGAATTGGCCCCATCTGTTCCCTGGCCATTGCCCCTTTGTGCGGGTCTTCCCCGAATGGGCTTTTGCACACGGCTGCCCCGGAAGTCGCCTGCAGAAGGGAGGAAGTGTGTCCCAGCACTCAGTGCTTCCGATGAGGTTGGGAAGACGCATCGTGGGGCCTCTGATGCAGAGACATGTGTGTTTGTGAGTGCAGTGTCAAGAGGGAGGTGCTGTGACCATTCTTGCCCGAGACCTAGCTTGGCGGGAGAGCCCCATGGACGCTGACTCAGTAACAGGGAGACACTTGTGTCTTTGGGTCAGTCTAGCCCTTCCTAGTTAGCGACGGGATTTGTTTTCTGGGGGAATTGATGTGTATTTGCAAGGAAAGAACACCTCTTTCAATTGTAGGTGTTGAAGAGTTTTCCCATGAATGGACGTTCCTGACGTGACAGTGATGGGAAATGTCCCTGATAACGTGGACATCATTAATCGCCATTTTGAGGGGACCAGACATGTTCGAGAGCGCAGCATTCACCCACCTGATACACACACACCAACCCTGAGAATCACAGCACATGGATTCCCATGGAAATAGACCTTGTGCCCAGCACCCGACCCTACAGCACCTAAGAGCAGCAGGGTAGCTTCCGGAGCCAGGGTCACGAGGCCTGGGGTCTCGGTCCAGAACATGACCCTTAGTCTCTTTGCAACAGGATCTGGATTCTGGGTGGCTCTCAAGATGGAGCCTGCAAGGAAGCCCCACCTTGCCCATTGTCCAGGTTGCTCAAAAGCAATGAGTGACTCTAGAGGACAGCATACTTACCACTAAGCTCCCTTTCCAGCAGGGCCACCTGCGATTTCAGAAAAGAAAACATGATGAACATCAAGTCCTGCCTCGTCCTGTGTGCATAGCTCTTTTGGTCTCTTGGTGATGGGCAGGGTCATGGGCAGTGATATGAAATCCATCTAGAGGTCGCATGCCCTGGGTCCATTAGGTGGCATGGTGGTTTCAGTAGCACCCGTGAAAAAGCTCATGACCCTGTGGACTGTAACTGAACCTGCTGTTTCCTGCAGGGTCTTTGGAATGGGGTATCCCTGGATAAGAGTCGCTCCCTCAAGAATATCCCCACCAAGGACATTGTACGTGCTGAGGTGTTTGGATCTGATTGCGAGTATCAGGCCATCAAGGGATGCTGTACCTCACCTGAAGAAAGGCTAACTTACCACCTTGGTGAACAATGGGACCTCTGCCTCTGTGCTGTCCACGTCAAGATCATCGTACAGGCTAGCCAGGGGATCTGAGTGGATACACACAGAGAATGTCAGAACCCCTATGGGGCTCTTTGGGAATCGCTCGGGGAGCTTTGCTTGGCGTGCACATGTGGACAAGTGTGTGGAGGTGGGGAGCTCATCAGTATGGACTGAGCTGCAGTGGGCCCTTCCTGGATGGAGTATGAAAGGTCCTGGAGAGGAGCAGGGATGTGAATAGAAGCTCTGGCTCCTGTTGGAGCTACAGGGCCTGGAGTAGCTGTGAAATAGTCCATCTCCAAGGCACGCCTACTGCCTGCCTCCAAACCTGCACCACCTAAGAGCAGCGCAGTAGTTTCCGGGGACAGGGCCATGAAGCCATGGGTCTTTCCCCAGAAAATCCCTTTCTGTTACTCTGACCCTTCTTCTCAGTCCCGCCGGACCTGGAATCAGGGTGGTTCTCATCGTGCCTGCGAAGAAGCCCTGACCTTGGCCGTTTTCCAGGTTGTTGCAAACAAGTGAGTGACTCTAGAGTACAGAATACTTACTGCCATCCCCTTCCAGCAGGGACACCTGTGATTTCAGAAAAGAAAACAGTATGAACATCAAATCAGACTTTGTCCTGTTTGCATGGCTATTTTGTTCCCTGGGGGACCAGAGGAAGCCAGATGGGGAAGTGTGCTAGAGGCCCGTGAGCCCCAAAGTATGACAAGAGCAAAATGAATTGTCCACAGATGCTCCCAGTCTTCCGAGAGGTCCCACGTTCCGGGTCCCACTGCACAAAATAGGTGCCAAGGAGGAATAGCTGCTACCCGTACTAAAGCTCCCTGCCCTCCAGATGGTAGGTGATCCTGCTATGGTTGTCCCCGCCCCTCTGCAATGCCTTCGGGGTTAGGTAGCATTTGGTAACAGATTGTCTCTCAAACTTCTCTCTACCCTGTCAATTGTGCATGCTGAGATTTTTTTTTTATGTAACCTTGATTTAAAAAGCCAGGAAAATTTTGTGTCTCCCCCAAAGAAAGGCCAGCGTACCACTCTGGTGTAAAATGGGGCGTCTTCCTCTGTCATTCCTGTTGAACGTTCACCCGCCTGTCCATCCTGCCAAGCTAGGGAGAGATCCACAGAATGGTCAGTCCAATGGTGGGGCTCGGTAGGAAGAGCTCAGGGAGTTTCGCTTGGGGTGGGTGTGCCCGGGAGTGTATGAGGACATTGGGTTGCGTGGGTATGGACTGAGTAAGCTGCTGCTGCATCGAGAGAGATCAGGGCAAGGAGCAGGAACGGAGGGAGATATACTGACTCTGAACTCGAGCTACAGGGAATGGAATCAGGGTGACCTCCTCAAGCCGAAAGAGGGTAAACACTAAGACACACGGTCCGTTGCACAGACGGGCAAGCTCCTCCAGCCAGCGACTGTGTCGTGGTCATTGTCAAGACTGATTCGTGGCCGCTCCCACCTATCTCTCACCTCTACTAGGAGATTGTATTTCTGCAGAAGAATGCTGTGTGGCAGGGTTGCATTCAATGCAAGCACAAGTACCCTAGAGGTTTCTCTTTGTCCCTGAGTCATGCAGGGTCAGGAAAACCAAAGACCCAGGATTTCTACGTACTGACAGCTGACCATTCCAACAGAGTCCCCATCCACAAGGTGCTGATTCTTCCCAGTCTTCCTTTCCTGTGGCCTGTGGGTGTGTCCTTGGAGTCCGCAGGACCCATTTTCCCAGGACCCAGTTCCCCCAGTCAGGACCCGGCAAGATCACGAGAGAGTGGAGGCCTGGCGAGAGGGGCAGTCTCTAACCTGGCCATGTAGCAGATTGTCAGGAAGTCGGATCAGGCCCCGAGCTAATGATGAAGCTTTCCTGGCTATTGCCATTTGCAAGTGAGCCTTCCCTCTGTGCGTTCAAGATGGGAGCATTTTTGTAAGGCTGGTGGTGATGTTTGGATCGACTAATGTAGCTTCTGATTCCTTTGTGTTTTCACCCTGTCTGAGAAATGTCCCGATCTAGGACAGATGTGGGCCCCTTTCTTTCTCCCGATCCGTGTCTGAGGAAAGGGAATCCTGAGCAGCCCTCCAGGTGGAGCTGGGGTCAGTGAGGAATGTGGTGTCCTAACGGGGTGTGTGCACCAGGAATGAAGGAGGTTTGGCTTTGGAACGTTGACCCGTGCCCTCAAGTCCATTCAGTGGGAGATGTCTTCTGGTGAAACGCACGCAGTCCACACACCGACATGCCCGGTCCCGTCGAATCGACCCACGCGGAAACAAGCTCCAACCCTCAGTCGCACCAAGCACACTGCCCGAATGACCTACTGGTTTTCAGGGACTGTAGCACAGGGTCCTGGTTTTCTGCAGGACACTCCGTTTGTTCAGTCCGCCCCAGCTTCCGTTTCGGGAGGAACTTAGAAGGGGGGAAGCTCTCCAGACCAAAGAAGGAGAGAAAGCCCTACCTTGTTCTTCAGCTACATCTGTCTCCCTAAAGGGAGTGATGGGGGAATAGGCATATGGGCCATATCCGGTGACTGCCTCCTGCAATTGGAGAAATGGAAACCCAGTGAGGATCCCAGCACCCTATGCACACCGTGTGCACACATCTCTGTGCCCTTGGTGTGTGTTGTAAGCAAGCTAGATGGGATGCGGTCATTGCGTCTATGATCCAGAGGAGGAGGAAATGACTTCCCGAAAAGGCTCCCGCTTGTTATGTCAAAACTACCCCATCTCAATCCGCTGTCCGTTAATGGTATAAACTCACGGCAGGCTCACAGCACCAAGGACATTGTCTCTATCCTCTGGCATGTCCATGCTCAGATGTTCATGGAGAGAGAAATCAAACACTGGCTGTCCCTCAGAAGCACAAAATGACTTTAGCGAGGTGACCGAGCGACTCAGACATTGAAGCTTCTGCCTTCAGCTCAGGACCTGATCCTAGGGTCCTGGGATGGAGGCCCACATTGGGCACCCTGCTCGAAAGGGGAGCCTGCTTCTTCCTTTCCCTCTGCTACTCCCCCTGATTGCTCTCTCGTGCTCTCTCTGTCTGTCTGTCTCTCTTTCCCCTTCTCTTTCTGTCTTTTAAATAAATAAAAAGTTGAGGAACAATGAGTTTACCTGAAGGAGAGTCGGAGTTTCCTCCTCGGCCCTCAAAGTGGGTAGTAGCTCTTCCATCAGGTCATCACGGGGAGCTAGGAAGATACAGAGGCACCGTGAGGACACTGGTGAGGCTGTTCAGGAAGTAGGCGGGGAGTTTGGATGGATGAGTGTGAGCGAGTGTGTTCGTGTGGGCGTGTAGGAGGTACGGGCTGCACTGCTGCCGGGCCTTGTCCTTGGTGCAGATGGGAAGGGGTGGGAAAGGAGCAGGGAGGAAACGCGAAGAGGGTTCTTGTCTTTCTAGCTAAAGCGAGCCCGATCAAAGCCAAATAGCCAGTCCAATACATGTAAAGCCTAAGCTGGCTTCTGTGTGAGGACCGAGTCCCATAACCTCTCCTGACTGATGTGCCACTAAGGTGTCCCACGCTGCTGCTTTGGACATCAGCTCTGGGCCCGGGATCCCCACCTGCTGCGACTATATGCATCACGTATCTGTAAGATTTTGCATGGCATAAAAAGCAGCCTCGCTTGCCAGGCTGCATTCAACCCTCAGGAAAGGAGCCTAGTATTTTGCTTCACTCATCCTTTCTTTGTCTTCAGAAAATCCCACGTGCAACACTGGAGAGCACGGACATCGGAGCTTCCGTAAACAGCCGGCACCGTCGATGAGTGTGATAGATTCCTTCCACTGTTCTTGAGCTGTCCCGAGTGTGTGTGTGTGTGCGTGTTTCCCCTGAAGACAGTGGCTGTCCGAACCCTCCCAGGTGTTCTGACCAGTGGGAAGTTGCTTACACAGAGGAGTCTTGGAGTGTGTGCTGATAGGCTGTAGGCCTCCTTTGCAGGAGATTTGCTATGGGGATGGTGGGTCCAAAGCTTCCACCCAAGCTTGACCTTGATTTCCTACTGGCCAGTGGTGTTTGAGTGTGTGCTTAGGGAATCTGAACCTTCCTGAGGCTTAGGGAAATCTTATCAAGTATAGTCAGTTCCCTCCGTAATGCTCTTCTGCCATTGCTCGGTCGTGTGTACACACTGAGACCCGCTATGACCGATGTTGCCCTGTTCTTTCCTCCACGGGTCCACATGCTTTCCATCCATGTGGGCTTGAGCACAAGGATGTGGCTTTTCTCTGTGCATTTGACTCCAGGGACCAGGCTGTAATCTTTGACGTGGGCTTCTAACCTTGCCCTGGCTTCTGTGTCCATGGAAGCCACTGTGTCATGTTGGGTCCTATGGGGGACCATCATAGAATCTAGGTATTTGGCTGTGTGCACAGATGCTGATGGCCCTTTGCTAGCTAGCACCCATGGTACATCATGACCCCCTGGCTGAGGGACTAACACGGGTGCGTAGGCCAGAGCAACTTTCAGATTGGAACCTGAGCTCCAATCTTGGCTTTCCAAGTAGGAGGTCAAGGGTTTGGACCCTTCATCTCTGCACCATGCCCGTCTCAGGAAATCAGAGGGAAACATACTCCAGGTACAGCTGTGGTGAGTAGGGGAAGGGGTATGTAAAGTGTGCCAGGGTGATGAGAGTGTTTTGGAAGGGGGACACTGTGATTGTGATGGAAGTGTGAGAAAGATCTCCTGGGAAAGGCACACAATCATGTTCACAAGCATAATGCATGGGGACACACACCCACACACACACCCACGCACACACCCACGCACACAGGGCCTTCATCCCACGTGCACACAGATCACCCCTTCCATATGTACGAGTTCTTCCAGACCCTGTTCGACATGGTGACCGTGCCTCACCGGACAGTCTCAGTCAGTATCCCCCAACCCCTGTTCCTTGTTGGAACCCAGAATCAGGGGGCAGGCTTCTTTGTACTCTAGATTTCCTCCCAGAGCCCGATGCTCTTAAATACGAACAGCTGTCTTTGCTCCCAGCGTCTACCTGCGATTGGGGAAAAGGAAACACAGTGAGGATCCCAGCATCCTGTCCTCTGTTGGGCCAGCTCTTTGGTATGGGGAGGACTTCAGGCAGTTAATTGGATGAGGGCCCGTGTTTGAGTCCATGTCCCCCCACCCGAGTTCAGGAGGACCGTTTGAATGATGTTGGAGCATCATTCAATCTCCGAAGTCCATTCTGATCAACAGACAGAACGTTCTCTTTCAAAGAGAAACCTTTTCTGCTGAAGAAGGTGTTTGATCCCATGGAGTTTGTAACTGAGGCTGTCCTGGATCCCATGGAGTTTGTAACTGAGGCTGTCCTGTGTCATCACCCCTTTTGGGTCCACTGTGCGTAAGAGGTCAGACCCAGCATTCTTCTACGAGGGGAGGCTGCTGCCCCCTTCTCCTGGGAGGTGAAGTGCCCGATGCTCATCAAACTCCACTGATGGAAGAAATCAAGGAAGCACCATTTCTGTCTCTGAGAAAGAGAGGTGAGCTTACCTCAGGGAGAGCTGGGGGGCCTTCCTTTGTCCATCCCCTAGGAAGGTCATTGGACTGGCCCTCCACCTGGTCTAGGAGAACAGAGAGGAGCTGTCAGGACGTTGGCTGCACTACTCAGGAATGACTTGGGGAGTTAAGTCTGCTGGATGTGGATGCAGGGCCAGAGGGAATGGACGTGAAGGGTGACCAAGAAAGGCCTAACTTGCCAGTGGGTCAACAGTGGTGGACACAGTGGTGGACACAGTACACAGTGGTGTACACAGAAACACAGAGGAGGGGAGCAGGATGGAAAAGGGAAATGGGACCTTGGCTTTCCAACAGAGGGGATGTCATCAGTGGGAACTCATCAGCGTCTGTCTGGGAAACACTCAAGACACCCTGGGTTTTAGGACTTAGTCCCCTGAGCCCTCCTGCCCACTGTGAAGCCAAGCCAGCTTGCCACTTCTTCAGCTGGTCATGGGGCCTGTTCAGCTGTCTTCCGTGCACCTCTGCTGTGTGACCCTATCAGTCCTCTATCGTGCCTTAGAGGAGTGGGTTTTTCGGTGACGGAATCCAAGTACTGGGGACGGTTGTACTTGTTAGTACGTGTCCGTTCAGTGACACTGCTGACATCCGTGATGCTTTGTAGACTGCACTGCCATCTACGGGGAAAACGTTGCCATCCTATCTCATGGAACCTCTGTACCCATGACATGACCGGTCCTCCCCCTTTCCTCCCTGCACCGTCCCTTTCACTTTCTGGGTCTATGAATGTCCCTACTCGAGTGTCCTCAAAGCCTGGGATCGTGTAGTGTACCTCTTTCCTTGTGTGCTTGCTTTCAAAATGCGTGTTAGGTTTCTAGGGTCCATCTGTTTCTTAAATATTGGAAACGTTTGTTTCTTCTTACGCCTGAATTGCACTACATGATGTGAATGGATGCCATTGAATGTATTCTTTCCTCCCATGATGGATTTGGGGGCAGTGCATGTCTGGGGCCAATTTGTGGAGAAATGAGATATTTTTGTAATATTAAATTGTCCAAGCCATGAATACATGAATATAGTGCATTCATTTATTTAGGTATTCTTTGTTTTGTTTGTTTGTTTGTTTTCTCAATAATACCTTATACATTTCTGGAAAATAGTCTTGTTTTTCCTATTAACCAATTTTTAGTGTATGACATGAACATTGATTAGCTGTATGTTTTGATAACCTGGGAATGATCTGTCTCTCTTTCTTGCTATATTTTCCACAGTGGTCTGTCGGGAGCCAGTACAGGAGGCCTACTCTAAGAGCTGTAAGGGACTGAATATGATTGGCTGTTCATGGGACCCCTTTGAAAAATAAGAAGGCTCGCTTATTTCTAAAAGAAGTGGGTCAAACCGCTCCGTGGTTCTTAGAGGAGGGATTGCTTAATATTCCCCAATGGGAATATCTAGGGGAGGACCTCAGGCGGGACCCGCGCACTATGCCGGGAACTCTCGCTGTTTGGTCCTTAGTGAAGGTCTGCTTACAATCGTCCCGCGAACCCATACGCAAGGCGGTTCTACAGGGAGGAGAGATCTTAGAACAGGTAAAAGAGGAGTCTTGCAAAGGATCCTGGAGAGATTCCAGTTCTGAAAGTGAAAGCTCAGAAGAAAGCTCGGACGAGGAAAACGCCCGTCGGGGTGATAAGAGAAAAGTGACAGGAGGGGGTCCCTCCGATGATCAGAGAGTAGAAGAAATGAAAAGAGAGCTTGCAAAAAAGGAGGAGGAACTAAAAAAGGCTATGGCACAGCTCAAAATGCAGGGGGAAGTTATGGCGCAGCTGAAATTAAAAGTGAAAGAAGGAGCCATGGTGCAGTTACAAACAAAGGAAGTGGTAGATAACTTAGATCTTATGCCCACGCGCCCAGCCCCAACAGCGCCACCTTACGAGGGGCCTCCTCTATATAAACCTTGCTGCACCAAGGCCTGCTATTGTGCGAGCTGTACCGCACAGAATTGGAGAGAAGTATTAGGGCCAGAAAAAGGGGTTTTCCCCGTCATGGAAGATCAACATCAGCAAAGATATCATCAGCCCCTAGACTTTAAACTCGTAAAGCAGCTGAAGGAAGCAGTTATGTCCTATGGGCCTCAGGCTGCTTTTACGGTTTCTTAGGTTGAAACGCTAGGTAGCCTTTACCTCACTCCTGAAAACTGGAGTAACTTGGCTAGAGCAGTTTTATGTGGTGGGCAATATTTAGAATGGAAGATTCAGAATCAGGACAATTGCCAGGACACGGCGCGAAGAAATGCAGCAGCAGGTAACCCACAGTGGAACCTAGACATGTTAACAGGTGCGGGACAATATTTTGGGTCACAGGCACAAAATAATTATCCGCCAGGGTTATATCACCAGATAGCAACCGCAGCTTTGAGGGCATGGAAGACGTTAAGGGGTGCTGGAGATTTGCAAGGACAGTTATCCAAAGTGCTACAAGGGCCGAATGAGCCCTATGCAGATTTTGTGGACAGGTTGATACAAACAGCTGGTAGGATGTTTGGGGACGTAGACCAGGCTTTGCCCCTAGTTAAACAATTGGCTTTTGAAAATGCCAATAAATGGTGCCGAGAAGCCATTAGACCCTGGAAAGCGAAAGACTTGTCAGCGTATATCAAGGTCTGCAGGGATATCACAGGACCTCTAGTTCAGGGCCAGGTCATGGCTGCTGCTTTTGCACAAGCGTTGCAAGGTGCAAATGGGGCTAGGACCAAAGGGTGTTTCTTATGTGGGCAAGAAGGTCATATGAAAAAGGACTGCCCACAGCGCAAAGCCAGGCACGAGGAGGAAGACAGAGTCAACCAGTCCAATTTGTGAAGGCAGAAGAGGCGCATCCAAATAAAGGTTATGGAGGACCGAAACCACAGCTATGCCCCAGATGTAGAAAGGGGAATCACTGGGTTAGCGATTGCCGCTCAGTCACTGATATGGACGGAAATCGGCTGCCACCAAATAATTGGGGGAGTTCAAAATACGGGAAGCAGGGCCTTTCCCCCCGGGGCCCGAACCAAATGTACAGGGCGGTCATGGCGCTGCCGCAGAAGGCGAGACAGATGTTTCCCCCTACGGACCCAGAAGAGCCACCACAGGCTCAGCAGGACTTGACCTGCGTGCCACCACCCGAATGGTCTTAACCCCTGAAATGGGTGTGCAGGCGGTGCCCTCGGATTTCCATGGGGGCCCGCCAGAGGGCACTGTGGGATTACTTCTGGGTAGAAGTTCCACCACTCTTAGAGGTCTCGTTATCCACCCAGGGGTTATTGACCCAGATTTTTCAGGGGAAGTAAAAATTTTAGTTTCCTCTCCAAGAGGCATCACCATTATCAACCCTGGGGATAGGATTGCTCAACTCCTAATCCTGCCCAGCCACCATGACAGATATAAGTCTACAGGAAGGTTGCGAGATGGAGGGCTTGGATCAACAGGAAATGATTTGATGTGTCTGACTATGGATATGAGCAACAGGCCCATGACAGTCTTAAAAATAAGAGGAAAACCCTTCTGGGGGCTGTTAGATACAGGGGCAGACAAAAGTATTATAAATTTAGCTGATTGGCCAAAACAATGGCCCCTTGTCAAGGCCAATAAAACATTAAGAGGACTAGGAATTGCTCACAGCCCAGATGTCAGCTCAGCATCTTTAGATTGGGAAGATGATGAGGGTCATAAAGGAGTCTTTCAGCCGTATGTTTGTTCTCTCCCTGTAACCCTTTGGGGACGAGATGTGTTAGAGCAAATGAATATAGTATTAACTACTGAGAATCATTATAGTGAAAATGCAAGAAACATGATGAAAGCCATGGGATATGTTCCAGGCCGAGGTCTCGGGCCCAAGGGACAAGGGACCCCTAACCCAACACCCATGGGAGGTCAGGGTTTTTCCCAGCGGCCACTGAGGCAATAAAAATAGATTGGAAGGAAAGTACTCCACGGTGGGTGCCTCAGTGGCCGTTAACTACAGAAAAACTGAGGGCTGCTAGACAATTAGTTAGAGAGCAAGTTGAGGCAGGGCATTTACGTGAATCAAGATCCCCATGGAACACCCCTATATTTGTGGTAAAGAAAAAGTCGGGCACATGGAGATTATTACATGATCTGAGACAGATAAATGATCAGATGCAAATAATGGGGCCTGTTCAGCTAGGCCTCCCCGTTGTTACTGCCCTGCCCAGAGATTGGCCTTCTATTGTTATAGATATTAAAGATTGCTTTTTCTCTATCCCGATCCATCCGGACGACATGAAGAGGTTTGCTTTTACCTTGCCAGCTGTTAATCATTCTGAGCCTGACCAACGGTATGAATGGACAGTGCTCCCTCAGGGTATGGCTAATAGTCCCACTATGTGTCAGCTCTATGTGGGCAAGGCTCTTTTGCCAGTACAGAATAAGTTCTCAGATGTTTGCTGCTACCATTATATGGATGATATTCTAATCTGTCATAGCAATACATCGGTTCTCACCTCAGCATTCACCTTTCTGCAGCAACAGTTAGCGATGTGGGGGCTAATTGTTGCTCCTGAGAAAATACAAACAGCAAATTTAAAGGACTATCTGGGCCTACAACTCACTGACTCCACAGTAAAGCCTCAAAAGGTTCAAATTCGCAGAGATCATTTAAAGACCTTAAATGATTTCCAAAAACTCCTGGGGGATATCAATTGGATTCGTCCCTATCTGAAACTGACAAATGCAGAATTAAAACCATTATTTGATATTTTGCCAGGAGACTCCAAATTAGACTCTCCACAGGCGTTCACGCCCGAGGCTATAAAGGCACTACAATTGGTTGAGGAAAGATTGGCTTCGACTACAGCAGATAGGTGCGATCTAGACAAACCAATCTATGCAGTTGTTGTACCATCCCCAGGTTCGCCCACAGGAGTACTATGGCAAGGTGGGCCTCTTCAGTGGGTGTATTTACATAATAGTCTTGCCCGAATCATCACCCCTTATCCCGTTGCTGTGGCAATAACGGCAGGCAAAGTTATCAAGACTGGCATACGAGTTCTCGGGAAGCTACCCGACTCATGCATAGTCCCCTATGACAAGAGCCAGCTATCCACCCTTGTGAACACTATAGATGAGTGGTCCATCCTGGTGACATCCTATCCCATACCGTTTGACAATCATTATCCATCGCATCCATTGATTGAGTTCTGTAAAGATACACATCTTATCTGGCCAAAAATTTGCAAATCAGAGCCCTTGGCCAATGCCATCACTATATTCACTGATGCCAGTAAGAAAGGAACAGGCGCTTATGTGGTTCAGGGAAAAGTCATAACAGCGGTAGTACCAGGTGAATCGGCACAGCGAACAGAACTATTAATCATTATGCCGGTTCTACAAAGGTTTCACAATCAAAAAATCAATATATATTCAGATAGTAAGTATGCAGTACTAGCCGTTAGGCAGATAGAGACAGCAATTTTTTCAGCAAGCCAATCACCTATCGCCTCCCTACTAAAAAACCTCCAAGAAATGGTGCTGGCAAGGCCAGCCCCCTTTTATATTGGGCATGTAAGGGCTCATTCTGAGCTACCTGGACCAGTAGAATCTGGAAATAGAATAGCTGATAATAATGCAAGGTTTGAATTCTGTGGAGCAATAGAAGAAGCAAAAGATTATCACAGGAAATGGCATGTGAATTCATTAACGCTAAAAACAAGATTCAATATATCAAGAGCAGAGGCCCGTGACATTGTAAAAAGCTGTGGCAACTGTTGTGTTCATCTTCCGACGCCTTCCTTGGGTGTAAACCCTAAAGGCCTTATGCCCAACCATCTTTGGCAAATGGATGTAACTCATGTGCCCTCGTTTGGTCAACAACAATACTTACACCTTACCATCGATACTTGCTCCGGAATCATCATGGCTACCCCTTTAAGGGGTGAAAATGTAAAAAATGTAATGAGCCACTGCCTACGGAGCTTTGCGTGCTGGGGAATACCTAAAAGTCTGAAAACAGATAATGCCCCGGCCTATACCTCAAATACCTTTAAAAATTTTCTAGCATGCTATAATATCCAACACAGCACTGGCATACCATATAATCCCCTAGGTCAAGGAATTGTAGAACGAGCACACCTAACATGGAAAACTACCCTACAAAAAATAAAAAAGGGGGGAATAGGGGAGAGCTACTCAACACCTAATGACCTCACAAACCTTGTAAATTTTATTTTAAATTTTTTAACGCTAGATCAAGATGGTCTCTCTGCAGCAGAGAGACACTGGGGGCAACAAAAGCATACGCAAGCAATGGTAAAATGGAAAGATATACTTACGGGCCTATGGAAAGGCCCAGACCCGGTGCTTCGATGGCACCGAGGATCTCTTTGTGTTTTCCCACAGGATGCGCCATCACCCATCTGGGTGCCAGAGAGGCTCACGAGATTGGTGGCCATGGAGCCCATTGATCCTGTGGATGACGTCATCTAGTCTCTCTTGTGAACCCCGACAACCTGCCGGGGCTGCTTCAACATAAACGAGACTTTGGAATAACAGCAGCCATTATTGCAGCTATCGCAGCATCCGCCGCCACTGCTACTGCTGCCGTGGTAGCGTTGACAACCTCGGTACAGACAGCCGCCACGCTCAACAACGTCACAGGAATGGTCGCTGAAGCATTGGCTACGCAAGAACAAATTAACGGACATTTGCATGCTGGGATCCTTATTGTAAATCAAAGGGTTGATCTTGTACAGGAACAACTTGATATCCTAGAGTCAATTGTGTCGATAGGATGCATACATAATATGGCCGGACTTTGTATCACCCCTATAGCTCATAACAACTTATCCTTAGCAGCTAACCTCTCTAGACAGTTAGGAAATATGATTAATGGTACCTGGAACCATCAATTTCAAAATTTAACTAGGCAATTACGAGCTCAAATTATATCCATATATTCTACCAAAGTAACTATTGCACCTGTTAGTGAGTGGAAAAAAAATGTTACAGCAATCTGTTTCATTCCTCAAACAGTGGGCCAGACTTGGTGCCATGGCTGTTCTCTTAATCACAGCTAACGTACTAATGTTACGTTGGGTGTGTGGCCGTGTCCGTCGCAATCAGTGACAATAACACCTCATGGTTCAAGCCATGATGGCTCTTGAAGCTGGTACCTCCCCCCAGATATGGCTAAGTATGCTAGATCGGTAGTCAAAGACGGGTAAGACTGTTCCCACACCATAGCAACCTAAGACAGGGGCTCTTCAACCAGGGAGAGTACCCGATGACGGGTAAGCATGTGTGCTGAGGATTGGCAACCTAAGACAGGCACGATCTCAGCCATTATAAATAAATAAAAAAGGGGGAGATGTCGGGAGCCAGTACAGGAGGCCTACTCTAAGAGCTGTAAGGGACTGAATATGATTGGCTGTTCATTTAGGTCCACTCACGCGGGAGGTGCATGAGCACTGCATTCTGATTGGTTAACACTGCCTGCATAAAAACGCATGCGCCAAGGGTAAAGGGGGAGGAAGAAAAAGTGATTAAAGAAGAAGGTTTGCCGCTACGTGAGTCTCCGAGTCGTTCTTGCGGGCCGAGAGCGACAGTGGTCATTTTATAAATGGGTGGTATAAAACCTATGAACTGTATAAGACAGTCAATTCATTTATGGGAAGAAAATACTTGGGCATCTCCCTAGATTTATTGTAATCCATAAAAAGAAGAATGAAGAAATCTAGTATACAGTGAAATGGATATACACACTAATGTGCTGTAATTATATAATATGATAAATATAGCTACATTGGCATCGTTACAGTATATAAGCCTATCAGAGTTATACAATGTTACATGCCAAATATATTCATTTGAAAAAATAAAAGTGACTTAGGAACAATAACAATAATGCAATTTAATATGTAAATTGACATTGTAAGTTTACTGTTTATAAAAAAGTGTTTCCTTAAAAGAAAGAAAGAAAGAAAGAATGAAAGAATGAAAGAAAGAAAGAAAAGGGTTTCCTAGATGGAACAGTAACCAAACATTTTGGGCACCCCGTCCTACAGGAGTTATGTTCAGAATTATTAAATAGCATTTTCCCTTAAGACGACTGTAGCTCTTTATGTGAACATAGTCCCAGCAGTCCTTTCCTGTGTGTTCACTGATTCCTTTAACTACATTTTAAAAAGATTTCTATTCCTTTGACGGAGAGAGAGAACACACATACACAGGGGGAGAGGGAGAAGCAGACTCCCCACTGAGCAGGGAGCCTGACATGGGGCTCGATCCCAGGACCCTGAAATAATGACTGGAGCCAAAGGCAAACACTTAACTCCATATTTTAGAAGTGTGCATGGTTATGCTCTTGGCCCAGGTTCATGAATGATACTCTGTTATCAGTGAAACCCACCCTAATAGCAGGAATAGAACTTTTCTCCCCTCTGTAATCTCACTCTACTTTGCACCTGTTTTACTGTAGTAGGATTTCATGCTACATGGTAATTGGATGCTTCATGCTTGTGTCTGTCACATTATATGCTCCTTGAGAATAGTGACATGGTTTTATGGGTTTTCAGATTCTCAAGGTAGCAGAGTTCTTTATGGCATGTAGGCACATGATGGGACGCCGGTAACTTATCACACTGGTGAGGAATGTCTGCCATGCTTTCTCCTCCAACCAAGTACAAAGGTAGGCACGCCAGAACACATTTTCTAATTGTGAATAGGGAACTCCGTAACAGTTCTTCGACAGCTTTTCCATGTCTTCCCATTGTGATTACTTAAATTTGAACACAAATGTGCTGTTTCAGGGATCCTTATCATTTGGGGATGTGACTGTGGGCTTTACCCAGGAGGAGTGGCAGCATCTGGACCCTGATCAGAGGACCCTCTACAGGGAGGTGATGCTGGAGAACTATAGCCACCTTGTCTCAGTGGGTAAGGATTGTTTCCCATGCAGACACCTAGTATGCACTTTCATTCTTGGCTTGACACCTGTAGAAGCTTTGTTGAGTTTAATGATATTTAGGTTTGAGATATCAAGTATTAAGCAGAAGGATTGTTGAATCACTGTAAAGAATGAAGTGTTGTAATTGGCCCCTGAAGCGTCGTCTTCTGTCTTCTTCAAGGGCCCTGAAGCCCATGAACTTCGCCAAATTCCCATGTTATTTCCCAATTACAGGATGTTGCATCCCTAAACCAGAAGTGATCCTGAAGTTGGAGCAAGGAGAGCAGCCATGGATGCTAGAGGAAGAGTCCCCAAGTCAGAGCTACCCAGGTGAGTTAGTATGTATTAAACAGATGGACACTAGGTGACATGGTATGAATTGTTTTTATTCTCAGGTACTTGCTTATATGTTCGTTTTCACATTTAACAAATACTGAATACCTGCTGTGCCTCACTCAAGTTTTAAGTGCTGAAACACATGATCAAACTGAATTTGTTCCTGACCTCATGGAGCTTACATTCTGATAGGGAAAGAAAAGAAATAAACACACATATACATACTATACACATAATATGTCATAATATACATAATACGTACACACATACACATACTATATACATAGTATGTCAACAAAATTGCAAGGAAGTTATTAATTGAAATAATGAAATGTAATACTTGAGAAAAGGAAGCCATTCAGGAAGGCATTTGGATGATATCAACTTGAATGAAATGATTATAAAATGCACAGGTTTACATGGGAATAAGAATAAGCATTTGGTTGTATGAGCAGAGGTGATATAGGGAAGACCCCAGGCTGGAGATACTTACTTGGAAATTGTCAACTTATGGTAGTATTTAAAGTTTTAAAATTAGTATTTGAAGCTAAGGGATCAGGTAACCACCTCTCAGAAGTAAGAATAAACAAATTTGAGAGGTCTGAAAGCTGTCCCCTAGGACACTAATGTTTAGAAGTCATGAAAATGAGAGGACTCAGTGAAGAAGAGAGAAGGAACAGTCTGGAGATAAGGTCGAAACAGAGAATATGGTGTCCTGTAGCTGAGTTAAGATGGTTTTCAAAGACAAAATGAACTTCTTGAAGAAGAATGTATAAAGTCAGCATTTTCTGCCTTTGTCTGCAAACCATCCAGAAGCACTAAGGGAAGTGAGCAAGATAAGCTTCATTCTATGACATTAGTGGATATCTGAAATCCCAAATCAGTACAAGTGTACCTGCATCAGAACTGATGATGGATCAAGGAATGTGTGTATGTTAGCAGGTTGGTAGAAAACAAAAGCATTTCTGATGCGCACGGGGTCTGGCAGTGCGCTTTTCATGAACAGAGCACATCCACACCTAAAACTTCCATGAACAACGGTGCCATGAACTAGATAGCTGAGCTCCCTTGGAGACAGTTTCATTCTGCAAAGGAGACATACTGATGTGTAGAAGCACAAACCACACTTTTCAGTAGCCCTCTGTTTCCATGATGGTGCAAGAGAGACTGTACATGAGGGAAAACCACCTCATAGACACTAAATGTGCAGAAATAATCTTACATGCCATCTTAGCAGGTACTCCTCTGACATAGAATTTGATGCAAAAACTTACTTGACAACGGTTGATTGGGATTTGCAGACCTTCTACAAAAGTGAGGGAAGCAAGGGGGACAGTAATGCTGGTTAGGAGGAGGGTAATGCTCAGTGGGGGGTGATTACCTCGTTGACTGTAGCTTTGTAATTAGCACATCTGATTGCTCAGACTAGCAGGATATGTTCCGAGTCTCAGTGTGAACCGCTGTGTGCCAGAGCAGCTGGTCAGAAAGGTGGAAGGGGAAAGGATGTTCTCTTTTGTCTTGTTCCTCTCTCTCAGATGAAACTGTTCTGTAGAGTTTTAACTACCTTTCTTTCCTGGATTGCATCAGACAGTTGGCCTAGGCAGATGCTGGAGAAGTCGGAGCCTCCATGGGCCCAGTTCGGCCTCTGGGCCTGTTTCTGTGAAATGAGCCCAACACTTGGTTTTCCTCAGTTTGGAGCTGCAGTCAGTGATTGACTCTGTGATGACCAAGAGAGCAAGCTGTTGTGGAGGCTGTTCCAACGAGGAAGGAAGGCACATCCTGGTTGATCTGTAAACTGAGACCAACACATGTGCAGAACACTTGTTCATATACCCCTCTAGCCTAAGGGATGACTCTGTTCCATCTCCCAAGTAAACCTTTTGCAGTGTGGTCTTCCTTGAAAAGCGAACATCCTTTTAGCCCAAGTGATGGAAAAGGAACCAGCAAAAATGCATGCAAAACGATTATAAGAAAAAAAGGGGTGAAAAGTATTGTGAAGAAATCTAGTTGGTGATAGAATTGTCATCTGATCAAAGTAGTCATAAAGTAGGTAAATTATTTGACCAAGTATTAAATCACGAGTTTCCAAAGGGTGAACTAATTGAATTAATTATCTCTGTGGTACAGGTATTTAAGAAAGATATTAATAAGGGAATAGCAAACACATGGCAGGGTGTCAAACTGAGAAAAGAGAACAGAAAATATAATTACAGTAAAGAAAGCAAATTGGAAGAACCCCAAGGATGAATACATACTGGCAAAAATCTGTTCAGGGCCCGCCTGGGTGGTTCAGTCATTAAGTGTCTGCCTTCAGCTCAGGGCATGATACCAGGGTCCTGGGTTTGAGCCGCTCATTGGGCTCCCTGCTTGGCAGGAGGCCTGCTTCTCCCTCTCCAATTCGCCCTGCTTGTCTTCCGTTTCTCGCAGTGCCTCTCTCTCTCTCAAATGAATAAATAAAATCTTTAAAAAAAAATTTGTTCAGAAAGAAAGGATAGATGTAAGCAAGAAGAAAATGAAATAAAATTAGAAGATTACATTAAAAAGAGAGTTCACATACATACCATATGTAGAATTCCTTCCCAAAAACAGAAAGGAAAAGAAATAGAACAAATGTTTGAAATATTTCAAGAATACTTTTTGTGGGGGGAGAGATTTGTGATTGAATCTGTGTAAAAGAGCCAGTCCTTAGCAACATTAGGATATATTCTGATAAAGCGACTAGATTTCAAAAACAGTTATTTTGACAACCGGCCAATATAAGAGAAAGTCCAAATAGCCTCAGACTTTTCCTTAGTAAAATCTGTAGCTCAGAGTCAGCAAGAGCAATTTCTACAGAATCCTCAAGGTGTCGCATTGAGAGTATTACACCCAGTTAAGAAGATACTCTTCCATTTGGGAGAAGATATTTGCAAATGACAGTACAGACAAAAGGTTGATATCCAGGATCTATAATGAACTCCTCAAACTCAACACGCACAAAACAGGCAATCATATAAAAAAATGGGCAGAAGATATGAACAGACACTTCTCCAAAGAAGACATACAAATGGTTATCAGACACATGAAAAAATGTTCATCATCACTAGCCCTCAGGGAGATTCAAATTAAAACCACATTGAGATATCACCTTACACCAGATAGAATGGCAAAAATTAGCAAGACAGGAAACAACATGTGTTGGAGGGGATGTGGAGAAAGGGGAACCCTCTTACACTGTTGGTGGGAATGCAGGTTGATGCAGCCTCTTTGGAGAACAGTGTGGAGATTCCTCAAGAACTTAAAAATAGAACTTCCCTTGACCCTGCAATTGCACTCCTGGGTATTTACCCCAAAGATACAGATGGAGTGAAAAGAAGGGCCATCTGTACCCCAATGTTTATAGCAGCAATGGCCCCGGTTGCCAAACTATGGAATGAACCAAGATGCCTTTCAACGGATGAATGGATAAGGAAAATGTGGTCCATATACACTATGGAGTATTATGCCTCCATCAGAAAGGGTGAATACCCATCTTTTGTAACAACATGGACCAGACTGGAAGAGATTATGCTGAGTGAAAGAAGTCAAGCAGAGGGAGTCAATTATCATATGGTTTCACTTATTTGTGGAGCATAACAAATAGCATGGAGGACATGAGGAGTTAGAGAGGTGAAGGGAGTTGGGGGAAATTGGAAGGGGAGGTGAATCATGAGAGACTATGGACTCTGAAAAACAATCTGAGGGGTTTGAAGTGGCGGGGGGGTGGGAGGTTGGGGTACCAGGTGGTGGGTATGATAGAGGGCACGGATTGCATGGAGCACTGAGTGTGGTGAGAAAATAATGAATACTGTTATGCTGAAAATAAATAAATTTAATTAAAAAAAATTTGTATTGTGATAAAAAAATGCTTCAAGTAACCACCTAGTTTTCAAAATGTAATATTTTTTTTTCCTATTTTGCGAAGTCCTGCTTTACTAATGTGTTTTCACTACTAAAAGATGTAGTTGTGGCACTAATTTGCTAGGTTATGCTATCATGATTCCTGGAAATGTCAAGATCACATATTCCTCCAGAAATCAAAGGCAAGCACTTCATAAGCTACTGTGGCCATGTAACTGTATTTGGGTTCAAGGAAGTGAAAATTTCTAAAGCAAGGTATACCCTAGCTCGCTATGACACATGTAACTATAAACTATTATATATTTTCTTTTTTTTATTTTATTTATCTGAAAGAGAGAGAGAGAGAGAACACACAAGCAGGCAGAGTGGCAGGCAGAGGCAAAGAGAGAAGCAGGCTCCCTGCCGAGCAAGGAGCCTGATGTGGGACTCGATCCCAGGACCCTGGGATCACAACCTGAGCCAAAGGCAGTGGTTTAATCAACTGAGCCACCCAGGCATCCCAAACTATTATATTTTTCAACAAATACCTAAGTACTAACATATCCAGACAACTGCACTCTTTCAAAGGTGATGCCTGTTGTACCAGAGTTGTTACTATTATTCTAACCATTTTGAAAAAGTCCCCTCCTGGAACTGGTTTTAGAGAACACAGCTCATTCTTTTGACTATCTACAAGGATGGCAAATCTTCCTTTGAAAGTGGAAAATAGTCTGAGAAGAGTCAAAAATTGTTTCAGACCATAGCTAGAGAAGTAGGTGTGTATCTAAAAGAATGTGTGACTACAACAGCAATTTGAAGAATTTTTCCAGGGTGGCTCCAAATTCCCAAATCCGTGTTTATGCAGTTTCAAAAAAAAAAAAGAAAAACCCAAAAAACAAAAACAAACAACAACAACAAAAAAACCACACCACAAACAAAACCCCCAAAACTTTGTTCTAGTTTTATTTAAGAGAGTTGACAATAACTTATCTTAAAAAAATCTTCCCCAAAATTTCAAGAAAATATTTTGAGAATTATAGAGTAAGTACAAATTTCCAGAACAAATCTCTCAAGGACACACATTGTCTTTTCTCTACATATGTATTCAATATTTTGATTGTGATTCAAAATTGCTCTGCTTGTTTCACATCAACTGTATTTTTTTTCTTTTTATCTTTTGATCCCCTTCACCCATATTTCTCACATCCCCACCCCCTCCCTGATTCTGGCAGCCACCAATCTGTCCTCTATGAGCTTGTCTTTTTTTTTTTTCTCTTAATATTCCACGTGTAAGAGAGATCATACAGTACTTGTCTTTCTCTGCCAGTAGATGATTTTGCAGAGAACACATACATGAAAAGCTGCTCAACATCATTAATCGCCACGGAAATGCAAATCAATTTGCATTTGTATATATGCAAATTGTATAATACCTCACGTTTCAGCCATGTTGTCACAAATGGCAAGATCTCATTCTTTTTAGTGGCTGAGTAATAATCCATTGTATACATACACCACATCTTCTATATCCATTCATCACTACATGGACATTTGGGCTCTTTTCATAGTTTGGCTACTATAGAAAACAATGCAATAAATATAGAAAAGTAATTTTATTTTGAATTAGTGTTTTCACTTTCTTTGGGAAGATACTCAGGAGTGGAATTGTTGGATTATATGGTAGTAGTTCTATTTTTGATTTTTTGAGGACCCTCCATAACTGTTCTCCATGGCACTAATTTACATTGCCACCAACAGTGCATAAAGGTTCCCTTTCATCCACTCTTGAACTTGTTATTTCCTGTCTTCTTAATAATAGTCATTCTGACAGGTGTAAGATGATATCTCGTTGTGGTTTTGATTTGCATTTCCGTGGCGATTAATGATGTTGAGCACCTTTTCATGTATGTGTTCTCTGCAAAATCATCTATTGGGATCTTCCACCCATTTTTAAATCGAATTGTTTTATGTTGCTATTGAGTTGTATGCATTCTTTATATATGTTGGACATTAGTTCCTTATCAGATACATGAGTTGCAAATATTTTCTCCCATTTGGTATATATATATTTTTCATTTTCTGGATGGTTTCCTTTGCTGTGAAGAAGCTTTTTAATATGATGTAGTCCGACCTACTGATGTGTGCTTTTTTTTTAAATTTTATTTTCTTATAAACATGTATTTTTATCCCCAGGGGTACAGGTCTGTGTATCAGCACTCACCAAAGCACATATCCTCCCCAATGTCTGATGTCTGCTTTTGTTGTTTAGCTTTAGGTGTCAGATTTAAAAAAAAAAAAAAAAAAAAAACCATCACCAAGACCTATGTCAAGAAGCTTATCACTTATGTTTTCTCCTAGGAGGTTTATGGTTTCAGGTCTCACATTCAAGTCTTTAATCTATTTTGAATTAATTTTTTTGTACATGGGGAAAGACAGTGGTCTAGTTTCATTCTTTTCCACGTGGCTGGCCAGTTTTCCCAACACCTTTTATTTCCAAAACTATCCTTTCCCCACTTATAGTCTTGGCTCCTTTGTCATAAATTAATGGACCATATAATATGAGTTTACTTCTGTAAACTCTATTCCATTCCATTGATCTGTATGTCTGTTTTTATGCCAATACCATATTGCTTTAATTACTGTAGCTTTGTAGTATAGTTCAGAATCAGGGAGGTCTCCCCACAATAAGTCTGCTACTGTGAAAACTGCATGAGCATTTCTATTATGGAAATGTGAGCAGTTTCAGAATGCAATACATAAACTGAATTCTCTAACTAAAAGTTCTCTAAACTGCAAAGAAGAGTGTAAACCCAGGAGTGGGAAAACAGGGCTACTCTGATAACAACTGAATGGAACAATGTGTCTGTGTACATGTCTTATCTCTTTTTCACCATGATGTAATTCATTTGCTTCATGATGACTTTTGGCAGATTCTTGCTTTTCTCAATGAAAACAGATATTTGGACATGATCTGAAATTAAATGCTGAAACAAGATGAAACACATCCTTGAATTTCTACATTGTCTTTTCTATTAATATGTAGTGTGTTATGGAAATGACCCGATACATCTGACACATTCAACCCCTTTGGCCTTCCACAAGTAGCAACAAAACAAGAAGCACATGAACCTTCCAGACTGTTCCAAGAATTAGTCTTGAGAACACACTGTACTACAGTGCACAGGAAATCAAGGCAGGAATATTATGCTTGTCAAAGAAAAGAACTCTAACCTTCTTAAGCTTAAGAAGACAACTGACTCTAACAACAGCTCCTTCATTAGCCTTGCAATTTATAGCTCTATCTTCTGGTCAAATCTGGGTTGGGGTCACAGTGACCCCTGAGGCAGGGAGAAATATCCTTGTTCCACTCTGAGTCAATGCAGGGAACTAACAAGGACGTCCTGCTGATGATGTTTATTGGATGATTCTTTTTTAAAGATTATTTATTTAGTTAGTTAGTTAGTTATTTTGGAGACAGAGTGTAAGAAGAGAGACTGTTGGGGGATGGCGGAAGGAGAGGGAGAGAATCCCAAGCAGACTCCCCACTAAGCGTGGAGCCCAGCTCAAGGCTCAATCTCACAACCCTGAGATCATGACCTAAGTGGAAACCAAGAGTTGGGTGCTTCACTGACTGAGCCACTGAGGCTCCCTTATTTGAAGGTTTTTTTACAGTTGAGGAAACCTCAGGGGTTGAAGTGTCTATCTGGTGAGGATGGAGATAAGGGGACAGGGGGACTGGGGGACTGAGGGCGTTAAATGAAACCCTCTACATCCCACTCCAAAGGGGTGTAGGAGCAAAGAGGAGAGAGACACCTTTGCATCTGGCTTTGGGACCAGTCATGTGACTGTCAGTTTCTATCCACTAAGTTTCTGCTTAATTACAAGGAATGATTAAAGACAGATCCACATGATATAAAAATTCAAGGTTAAAGTGAATGGAGAGCTAGCATATCAGACTAAGGCACACCCCCCCCACATGCCCCCCTCGCCCACCCCACTCCTTGAACCTAGCATCTTGGAATCAGGTCTGAGAACTTAAGTGTGAGGCTGGATTTGAGCATGATTATTCTGTGCTGCAGGAACCAGAGCTCTGGTGAGAAGAGAAGAAAGCCCAAGAATGTGCCTGGGAACGAGGAGTACAAGAGAAGTACGAGAACTCCCTTTCCAGATCTGTTGCGGACTCAGTGCATTTGGAAAAATATGTTCTTATTTGCTTATTTGTTTTCATTCCTTCATCTGAAATGACAACATGCCTATCTTCCAGAGGGGGTGATGTTCCCTACTCCAATGCAAACATTTTTTCTGTCAATGGGGAAGTATTTCTTGGTGTGACACCAATGACCTCCCAGGGAGGCCTGAACACGGGGTGGAAAAGATCAAGTGATTGCTTTGCCAAATTCAAGTGCTAGGAAGAGATGGGAAAATCCCAGGCAGTATAAATCAGCTACGCGCTTAAAACCTACTGTCAGGAACACTAGACAGCACTGCAGGACAGTCCACAAACCACAAGTGATGTAGAAGCCGCAAGGCAATCCGATGGCTGGTGGCTCAGGTGAGATAATAGATGCTACCATTACTGCTGGAGAAGCAAATTTGATTACAAAGAGACCCAAGAGCAGGAAAGCCCTTGGAAGGCTTCCCTCTGCGTTTTACAAAAATAAGATAAGCAGCATCTGCAACTGTAATCAAAAAATATAATACAAATGCCCTCAGCCCTCATAAGACTCTTGAGTGACAGAAAACCATTCCTTTCCTAGAACACAACAATGAAGACAGTTACCCCCAGAGCAAGGCAAGGTCCAGTTGGTGGCTCAGATGACGTCACACAGAATATTCTTGAACGGTGTTTTTAAAACTGCTGGACTTCTTTCAGCTGACCCTGCCTTATGTGTTCCCACTTCTCTGCCCTTTTCCCCTTTGTCTCCAGGCCTCAGATACAATCCTTTGCTCAGTATTTCCAGCCTAACCCCTCATGCTATCTGATGACCCACGTGGCTGCCAGTGGCCCCTCAACCCTGACACCCCCCAACCCCGTCTACTGCTCTTCCCTCCCTCCCCCACAGTCCCTAGGTCATTTCTGCCCTGGGTCCTGCCTAAGGTCTCTCTCTTCTCGCTTGCCAAGTGAACACTTCAGACAAGAAAAATTAAAACCTACATGTGAAAGGGGAGCCTGGCTTGCTCAGTCAGAAGAGCACGTGACTTCTACTCTAGGGGTTGTGAGTTTGAGCCCCGTGTTGGATGTACAGATTACTTAAAAATAATAAAATCCTAAATAATAATAATAATAATAATAATATCTACATTAAATAAATTCACTTCAATATTACAAAAAAAAATCCAAACTAAAATTGGACATTCTCCATCTTCTTCTGAAATTTCTCCAATGCCACTTCACACTTTGTTGGTATATATTTTAAATCCAGACAGACCAATAGGTTGTCTGGTGGTTGTCCAGTAAAATCCAAATTATCTTTCAAGAAATTATGTCTGGGGGCTCCTGGGTGGCTTAGTCAGTTAAGCATCTGACTCTTGGTTTCAGCTCATACCATGACCCCAGGGTCTGAAGACTGAACCTGTGTCCTGCTCCGCACTCAACATGAAGTCTGCTTGAGACTCTCTTTTCCTCTCCCTCTTCCCCTTACTCCCCCCATCCCCCCTCTCTAAAATAGATAAGTACATTTTTTTAAAAAAGAGAAATCATGTCTGGTCAAGAGAGACACAGAAGACCAGGAAATGCCTCTGGAAAAGCAAACCTAAAATGCACAAAGATATTTATTTAACAGAAACAATTGGTTAAAAGGCACTAAATACACATAAACATACTTCACACACCTTAGGTGATATTTGTAAATTAATCATAATAAAATGCAAATATTGTGAATGGGTTCAAATGACAGCAGAAAGTATCTTTGGCCCCTGGGTTGCAACAAGCTAGTCTACGTGAGAACTGGTTCCTAAAATAGGTCTTAGTGGCCAACTGATGACTTGAAATCTGAATGACCAAGAAGCACATGTCTAAGACACCAGAAGGCTTTTGCTTCAGAATGGATAAAGTCATAGATATTAATAGTCATGATTCTTCAGACAACACTGTCCTTGAAATACTTGTTTCCAGTGAAGTCTGACAAGTTCAAGGCACAGCCGTACAGTGAGGGGTGTAGCCAGGCAGGCTGGGTGGGAGTCCTTGCTCAGGCTCGGTCATTTACAAGCTCTGTGTCTCCGGCAAGCTACTTGACTTCTCTGTATTTCAGTTTCCTCATGAAAATGAGGACAATAATGTGAGGGTTGTTGCTAGAATTAAGTTAGTTAATATACTTAAAACATTTAGACAGGACCTGGCAAGCACTATTTAAGTGTTAGCTCTTCCTTCTTTTTTCTCTTTTTCATTCAGAGTCACAGGATTTCTCTACATCCTTCTGTGTGTTTGTGTCATTTGGAAGTACCCGGTGGGATAAAGAAAGGCCGACAGCTGCATATTCCTGCCCTGGACTGGTCTGTGGTGAGGTGAATGCACTCTGGTGCCCTCCCTCCGATTTCTACCAGCTGGAAGGACTGCTGTCTATCTTCTCCTTGGCTCGACACATCTCCTCAGCGCTCTCCTCCTGTACCCCTGTTATTCTCACAGTACAAAGGAGAAGAGTTTGGGGAACTTTGAGGTGGGAAATACCTGAGGATATCTGGCCATCAAACTAAAGGCTTTGACTTTCAAGAATCATTTCCAGGGTCTCTTACTTCAATTTAAAATGCTGCATATGGAGGGGATGCGCACTCTGAGAAGCAGGGATGCCCAGAACCACTCAATTCTGAGAAAACAAACAGCACATGTGCCTGAGTGACCTACAACCCCTCGAGGACACCATTAACTTGGATGTGGATGACTGGTGACTTCCTGTCTTCTTTCATGATGGAGGTGGGAACTATCCCTCTGGAAAGGATGCTCTCAGAGAGAAGACGAGTTCTGCTTGATCTGGAGTCCGACTGCTTTAAATTCAAGTTGGAAAGATGGTAGGCTGTTTGTACTGTACAATATGGAAATGCAGAATTAACACGGCAGTCCTGTCTTCCAGGCGCCCCTGGGATCACCCCGTTTGGTCCTTGTTTGAGGATGACGGTAAGGTAATGCTTCAGCGAGTTTCCAGCATCAGCTTATCCGAGAAGGTCAAACAGCACAATTCGGCATTATGTGGCTCTTATTATGAACGAGCTGACAGTTCCTAGAAGTTCATTCTGTCAAAAGGTATTGTTTTCTTGACAATTTCTTCCATGCTGTTTCGCTCTACATCTATCTCGAAATAAAAACAGTGTGAGAATTGCCATTTCAGGGAAAATATCCAAATTATGCACTTGGATTAACTGGAAATTTTAAATAAAAACATTTTATCAGTAGCACTAATGAACAATAAAAGTTAACTAAGAGAATCATTTGGAGGTATTCTAAGAATTTGAATTCCATAAATAATCACTAAATTAAAAATTACATGTATGTTCATGGGAAATATAGTGTTCTAAATTTGGGGGATTATTGAGGGAAAAAATACATGTCTGGCATGTCGAGGGCTACTGAAAAGTAATTATAAAGAATGCGGAATACATTAAATATTTACATATTGTAATAATAGGAGAATTCTGCAATTACTTTCACATCAAGAATGAAAATAAACATTCAAACCTACATAATTCTCTAACCGTCCTAAGTATATCTGACTGCTGATACCCTACTCATAGTAACATGTAAAACTCTATATTCACTTTCTATATTCAGCTTATTGTAAAGTCATCGGTAAATGCAAAAGAGTCTTCTGGAACTGTCACCTATTCAGAACATTGTAAATTATTGTAAAAAGAAAAAAAAATGCTTTGCTGATCTTTTCACCTACTAGAACCAAAAATGAAAATTCTAAAATTCTAAAATAAATAATGATGACTTTAAAAACTCTGAACAGTTCAAATAAAGACAGAGTTCACTGATTTATGTTGAGCACAGTTAGTAGAAGAATGAGGCTGTGCCCTTTGTGCTTATTGCAGACACACTGGTGTGTTTGTTTGTTTTCTGACTTTCATATAAGAAACAATGAACACGTCAATGAACACTCCCACTGAAAAAAACTTCTCATAATGATAGTGGTTAAAAATAGACTATGGACTCTGAAAAACAATCTGAGGATTTTGAAGGGGCGGGGGGTGGGAGGTCGGGGTACCAGGTGGTGGGTATTATAGAGGGCACGGATTGCATGGAGCACTGGGTTTGGTACAAAAATAATGAATACTGTTATGCTGAAAATAAAAAATAAATTAAATAAATAAATAAATAAATAAATAGAAAACAAAAAAAATTAGTAGATTATTGCCTTCATGCTGGAGATGAATAGAAATATTATCATCTAATCCACAATTCAGAAAACCGATGTCATATGTCAATAATCAAACAAAAAATTAACAAGGCAAGAAATGTTAAAAATCTTTCTTAACTAGCCATAAACTAATCATTGTGCAGGCTAAGTAAAATTCTGCATAACAGGTGTTAGAAAATCCAACAATGTTACTTCAAAGACAGCAAGAACTTTCAAACCCTAAATTAATTTCTTACCAAGACACCAAGACGATGGTTAGCTGGCAGGTTGTAGTATGTAAAAGACAAGGAAGGAATTGTTGGAGACTGTGATGTCCCAACAATAGATGTCCAGTACACACTAACTGGAACAAATCCGTGGTGTGGGTCTGTGCGTACTGGTGCACAGAGGACAAAAGGCTGAGGACAAGTGAGTGCCAGCTTTTTCATTTCACTGTTCAGAAGCAATGGTCCTAAACGGGGTATCAACCTCTTGCTTGACACAACCTTCAGAGATATGTCTTAGTTCAAGACTTCCTTCTTTTTTTAAAGATTTTTCTTTATTTATTTGACAGATGGAGATCACGAGTAGGCAGAGAGGAAGGCAGAGAGAGAGGAGGAAGCAGGCTCCCCACTGTGCAGAGAGCCAGATGCGGGGCTTGATCCCAGGACCCTGAGATCATGACCTGAGCTGAAGGCAGAGGCTTAACCTACTGAGCCACCCAGGCACCCCAAGACTTCCTTCTATTTACTTTTAAATTGTTTTCTCTTTTCACGTTGGTTTGTGATGGCACTAACCTAAAGAGAACACTCCAAGTCCAAAGTCACTGAGCTCCAGGTGGAAGGAGATGGAAAAGTGACTCCAACTGCCCATCCTGGCATCTGCTTCTGGTAGTTCTGGTGTGCTTCCTGGAACTTTATGAATTTGGCAGCCACATTTCTTGTCAAATAATTAGTGGGGTCTTACGAAACTTACAGAAACATCGTTACAACATTTGAAGTGAAACCAATTGCAGATAAAATAGATTTTATCGCGGGTGAAGTAAATACATTTCCAAAAACATCAGCATCTTGAAACTTCAAAGCAATTTTGGCTTTCCCAATAACGGGCAAGATACAAGTAATCCTCTATGAAGGGGCAACCCTTTCCACCATAAAACAAAACAAAACAAAGCAAAAAATTTAAAAATGGTCTCATTAAAAGGTCTAAATAAGTTCATAGATCATTTCCAAGTAAATTGCTCTCAAGTTCCTTGAAACTAGTTAGACAATCAGTACTCAACTTCACAAAACTGTAAGGATGTAAATATTCTTTCAAACTGTCAGAGAAAACAGTCAATTGGGATCATTTGTAAGAGAGAAGAGAGGCAAATTCCTCACAGTTCCTACATATTCAGTCAGTAATGATTGTAATGTTCAATTTGATGATCATTCTCAGGTAAGAATGAGCTAATTTTATGAAAAAAACATTATTACTAATGAAAACAATTCCTGGGAATTGTAGTTTCTCATGCTGCTATAACAAATTATGACACACAGAGTGGCTTCGAATGCCACACATACACTGCCTCACAGGAGTCCGAAATAGGTCTACCAGAGCTAACAACATGGTGCCCACGAGGCTGTGTGCACACCTCTGGAGGATCACTGGGAGAATGTGTTTCATGCTGAAGGCCACCCATGGTCCTGGGTCTGTAGCCCCTTTCATCTTCAAAGCCACCAAGAACATCTTTCTGAGCTTTGTTCTCACAGCACAGCTCATCTGCCTCTGATTCTCCCCGCCCGCTCTCACTTACAAGGACCTCTGAGATTACACCAGGTCCCTGGATAACGGAGATCATCTCCCCATTTTCAGACCCTTAGCTGCATCTCCAAATTCCCTTTCACCATGTAACACAACATACTCCCCAGTTCCAGGGATCAGGACAGGACATCTTTGAGGGGCCATTCTTCTGCCTTCCACACTGAACATGAAAACACGGGAAGTGAACAACTGTGCATCTTGCCCTTCCACTGTGGTTCTTCTACCTGCAAACTCATGGCTCATGTGTTGGGTATGAGAAGCACATAAATAGTGGGAAGTGTGATGGAATGGGGAAGGCCCAGCCCCTGGACTCAGACTAACTGGGTCGTTCATTAACTGTGTCACCATTGCACAATTTTCTAATCTTTGAAGTGGGAATAACAAACACACTTAGATCTGGGGAGCCTGGGTGGCTCAGCCAATTAAGTGTCTGCCTTCAGCCCAGGTCATGATCTTAGGGTCCTGGGATTGAGTCTCACATTGGGCTCCCTGCTCAGTGGGGAGTCTGCTTCTCCCTCTGCCTCTGCTGGTGCTCTTCCTGCTTGTGCTCTCTCTCTCATATAAATAAATAAAATCTGAAAAATATATATATATACACTTAAATCTTTTTCTCAGGGATGCAGATCAGAGAACAGTTATGATGGTTTAGAATTATGCTCGTGTTGAAACTATGAAATCTTCTGAGAGTTGCCTACATAGGACACCAGTTTTACCAGTAGTGACTTGAGATTTTAGTCCAATTTTCAAGTGATCATCACCCTCTATGGCAGTGGCCTGAGAGCTAGACACTGCAATACTGAATATGATCATGAAAATTTAACAGAAAAGCTGAATCAGACGATGAGGTCCCTTTTCTTAAATACCTTTATCTCAATGTGTCCCCAGATCTCTTCAAACAGATCCCTTTGGCTCACTACCTCATTCTGATGAACACAGAAGAGGGGCTGGTGAGGGAGGGATGCTCCTGAGTCTGGATAAATGAACATGGGTGTAGACATCTGTTTCACGCTGCACCTGGCCTGGCTGTACCGGGACTCCTTTCCACTGAGCTGCTTTTAAGGGCAGAGACCATATTTCATCCTATGACACATAATATGGGCCACTCAAGATAGAAACATTTGATGGGTATTAAGTATCACCTCAGTTTTCTTCCCCCCCAAAAAATTTATGCAGTGCATTTCATTAGGAGTTTTAAAAACTCTCTCTGAGCAAGCTACTAGGGACCACGTGGTGGAAACGGGAACCGCAGTGTCCTGAGAAGACTGGATTCCAGATGGCCACCCAACAGCTCTGTGATCTCCGGGACCTCAGACAGGTTAATGTAACCTCTTGGAGTCTCACTTTTCTCTACTGTAAAATGGGAGTAAAACACTCACGAGGCAATTGTGAAGAATGAGGGAAGAACAGTGAGGGTGAAGTGGTTGATACAAATTAAGTATGAACTGCTTGTGATACCAGTTATCTTCATCTTCCAGATCCTTCTAGATTGCCCTCTTACTCTTCTCTCCAACTCCAGCAGTCAGTCCCCAGAGTGGAAGGTATGGAAGGAGAGATGCTTGCTCTGTCCCACCAGGACCTGAGTAGGCAATCAGCACAAGGAGTGGTAACAAATTGCTCTAGACCCCACGATGGGTACAGGACTCTGACATTTCTCTGATGTCCCCCAACTAGTCTCCAAGTGGCTGGTTTGATTTCCTTGAGGGGATGGTACCCTGTGAGACCTCTGTTGCAGGCAGGTCAGACATACTTCCCTAGCAGTAGCCTTGGTGAGGCACCCACACTGCGGGGCCCAAGTTAACCTACATCTCTCTCACCCTGGCTACTTCTTTCATGAGCCCACTGCACAGCACTGGAGTGGCTAAGACCAGTGTCTGGCTGACATCTACTGTAATATGCTATTTAAAATGTATATGATGGAAGCGTGAGTGGCTCAGTTAAATGTCCGACTCTTGTTTTTGGCTCAGGTCATGATCTCAGGGTGGTGAGCTCAAGGTCTATGTTGGGCTCCGTGCTCAATGTGGAGTCTACTTGAGATTCTCTTTCTCCCTCCCCCTCTGCACCTCCCCCTGCTCTCTCTCTCTCTCTCTCTCTAAAATAGAAATAAAATAAAATGTATATGAGTACTCACATGACTATTAGCTATGTGAATGTTCTAATCTTTAAAGTTTATATATTTAAGTGAGACATGACCTAATGATATACTTGGTCATTAAAAAAAAAAAAAAAATTCTTTGTAAACTTTGCTGTTTCCAACTTTGTAAACTTTGCTAAACAACTCTGACATACAATGACATTAAACATGAAAAATTTACCATATTTATACAATATAAAATGTAAAAATATATTTTTAAAACTTCAAACTGTCATGTGTTAAAATATTTAACTTCAGATAAGATTTATACAGATACTACAACATTTAAGAAGAAATTCTCTGCATTTTTTTTTTCTAGCTCAGAGGTTTGTTGTCTATTTGCAACATGGTTTGTTTACACCTGCCAGCAGCTGGATCTCCATTCTGCCCAACAATAGCCTGGGCTTCATTCCGGTAGATGCTGGTTAAGATGTGTGGATGGGGAATAGCAGGGGACCACCTGGTCCAGGAAACACAAGTACCTGAAGACAAATTCCAAAGAATTCTGGGCCTTCAGGTACAAATAACATCAAGTAATGTTTCATTTTATTTTATGAGTGTGTCAAATATATTGTCTTGCGTTTGAATGAAATAAAGTAGAACAGAAGTGTCTTTTCTTAATCAGGTCTTGTAACAGACCATCACAATTTATGTCAGTTTTTGCTTGAAAATGAAAGAATGCTTGTTTGACCTTAAGTGTGTATCTCGTTTGTCAGTAGTAACCTTTATTGGCTAACCCCACCCTTTCCATTGTTTTGCTCCTTAACCTATATATTTACTTTATCTCCCTGTATGTAAAATAAACAGCCTCTTTATAAGACTATCTTGGGGCTACTTTATTCCCTGACTTTGTGTTCTCACGGAAGTCTTTATTAAGTAGATATATTACATCACAAAACTTCTTTTTTAAGAAATATTTATTTATTTGAGAGAGAGCTGGAGAGAAAGTGCATGCACATGCACGAGTGGGGAGGAGCCTAGGAGAAGTAAGAGAGAAGCTCAAACAGACTCCACACTGAGTGCAGAGCCAGACACAGGGCTCGACCTCACCACCCTGAGACCACGACCTGAGCTGAAATCAAGAGTCAGATGCTCAACCAGTTGAGCCACCCAAGGGCCCTAAAATTCTTCCTTTTTTTTTAAACATATATATTTTTTAAGGTTTGATATATTTATTTGACAGACAAAGATCACAAGTAGGCAGAGAAGCAGGCAGAGAGAGAGGGGGAAGCAGGCTCCCTGCTGAGCAGAAAGCTTGATGTGGGACTCCATCCCAGGACTCTGGGACCATGACCTGAGCTGAAAGCAGAGGCTTTAACCCACTGAGCCACCCAGGTGCCCCACCCTATAATTTCTTGATAATACCCAAAGAGAGTGGAAAATTGTTTGCCTTCACTTACCTGTTCATTATCTTCAAGGGTTAGCATCACATTCTGGAAGCAAGGGGATTTCAACTTCCCTTTTTCTCTTGTAGTTTTAACGAGATGGCAAAATACAACCTCCCAGCCTCCATCAGCTTCATCGTGAAACACACGGGACAAGAGGAAATATTTTATATAGGCCATTCCCAGAGCACCACTATTGGTATGGCCAGAAGGATTGTGGCTCATAGTATGCAATGTCTTTTGTAGGGTTTGCAGACATACCTCCTAAGGATGTGGGCAAGCTCCCAGAGCTACAAGTGACACAAAACAGAGCACCGGGAAGAAGACCCACAGCCTGGCCCTGGACACTTACCCCCTTCCTCTTTCTACCTTGTCTTCTCTAGTCACAAAGAATTCATGTAATAACAGGTTGTCTTTGTTCCCAAGCGTTCAGAAGTTGGATATCCATCTTGGGATCAAAGTGAGATCATAACTACCCCTTGTTCCACAAATAGAAATTTCATACTTATAATTGTCATTTAAGTGTGGCAAAGGACCTCATGAGGAGGGGATGTGAGAAAGCCATTAATGCTTACGCATTTAGGACAGATTAAACTTTAGACATGCACAAAGATGAGCCTAAGCCTTCATATGTTTAAAGAGACTAAAAAAGAACTTCTTTTAGCTCACAGCAACAATGCTTCCATCTAATGTGTAATAGTTTCACTTTCAGAGGATAATTCTCTAAAACCCAACATAATTCTCTTACATGATGTGGTAAACTTTCTTACTCCCACTCTTTCTACTGGGGAAGTTACAAAGCCTACTTGATAATAGCAACCAGTATTCACTGAGTCTTTTCTAGGCTGAAAAATGATCATTTTCTTATAGGAATAAGACACACCCTGCTTTAAAAGAGTATGTTGAAGAACAGTCTAATCCGATTTTCCACAGATCTTTTCTCTGACATTTATTAATCATGTGTGTGAGTTGTACTCTGGATTTTCCATCTGTAACAGTTATCTGGAACCAGGAATCTTGGAAAATTATTAAGAAAGAAGTGACTATGTGCTAGAATTTACTGACTTCTAATATGTTATATGATTCTCTGATTGTGTGCCTTCTTAGAACTCAGAAAACAGAAAAGCTATAAAAATAAAAAAAGATGTGCAAGAATGTAGCTTGATAAGATGTCATAAAAGGGAAAACTATTTGTCATATTAATGACTCTAAACTAACAATAAAATATAAACTAGTATCATCTGCACAATAAGGCAAGGGTGTTTTAAAATATATTAAAAATAAATATGAAAACAATTTGACATGTATTGGATCTATCACCTAAAGTGTAAGATTCAAATATCCGAAATTCTCACATTGCCAGTTATAGAAATCTTCAATATTGTTTCTGATTTCTCAACTATGGTGTTACAAGACTCTTTTATTGTTGATTTACCATTGTTTATGGTCTAGACATTGTTTTTAATATTAATCATCAGTATGATGTTTGATTGATATGTAGGTCTCATACTGGGTGACCGAGAAATGTTTGATAAGGGAATTGAGAAATGAATGAGTCAATTAGTGGTCATAACATATTGAATTTACTCTCACTTGCCATGATATCATTTCTTACATGCCAGTAATGGTGTAAGAATAGTTAATTTCTGTCTTGTTTTCTTTCAGCGTTCATAACATTTTCCACAATACCACAGATAGCTGAAAGAATCAAAAAATTTTTTACCTTAGCTCCAGTTTTTTCCATCAAATACTCAAAGAGACCTTTAATTAAATTGGCATACAAATGGAGGTCAGTGTTAAAGGTATGTTATTCATTTGCATAGCTGATAATACAAAATGACAATGATTCTATCATTTCAAAATAAAAGGTCTTGACTATGTTTGCATGAATTTAATTTTTTGGTTTCAGTGACACTGGATTCTTTCTTTTGTTTTTACAAATGAATAAGATTTTATTTATAATAGCTTTGGACTTCTCATTTTGAAGGAAAATCCAGTAGTCAGCTTATCTCTATCTCCTGCTTCCAAGTTTTGCCCTTAATTTGAATGCATTTCTTTTAGGGCGCCTGGGTGGCTCAGTGGGTTAAAGCCTCTGCCTTCAGCTCAGGTCATGATCCCAGGGTCCTGGGATCAAGCCTTACATTGGGCTCTCTGCTCAGTGGGGACCCTGCTTCCTCCTCTCTCTGCCTGCTTCTCTGCCTACTTGTGATCTCTGTCTGTCAAATGAATAAATAAAATCTTTAAAAAAATAAATAAATTTATTTCTTTTAAAGGTTTTAATTTCTTATTTGAAAGAGAGAGAGAGAGAGAGAACACAAGGGCAAGGGAGGCAGGGTAGGGAAGAGAGAGGGACAAGCAGACTGCTCTGAGCATGGACCCAACATGGGACTCCATCTCATATCCTGAGCCAAAATCAAGAGTCATCCACGTAACCAACTGAGCCACCCAGGCACCTCTCTCATTTAAATATTTTGAACTAATAATGTGAGACAGTGCATTTCATTATAAATATAATGATCAAATTGGACCATTCCTTGAATAATTATTTTGGTCTTCCAAATATGAGTAAAGTAAACTTGTCTTACAGGCTTTTTTTGGCAACAAAGACTTCCTACCTAATACCTCATTCAAAAGATTTGTTGGTTCAAAGCTGTGTCCACTGAAGATTATTGGTAAGATTTGCCACGATATATTGCTTATGATAAATGGTTATGACCAGGAGAACTTATATATGGTGAAAACAAATTGAATTTGAAATGTACTTTGTCCATTTTTAGAAAGCAGCTCTTAATAGTACTTTATGCCTTACATGTCATTGTATGACTCATCCACGTGTACTGATAGAGTCTTCGCCTTCCTGGTTTGGGGACTACATCAACATTCTGAAACTAATCAGCGTGAGCATGCTGGGATTATTTTGCATTCTGATTTGTCTTGCTCTTCATACGGAACAGAGAGCAGGTGCTGTGCTGAGTCTTTTAATTGGCCTTTACTATTGGGTGTTAGTTTCCTGAAGTTTCTTGTATTTAAGTTCTCTCCTATCACTTAATTAAAAAAAAAGATTTTATTTATTTATTTGACAGAGAGAGATCACAAGTAGGCAGAGAGGCAAGCAGAGAGAGAGAGAGGAGGAAGAAGGCTCCCTGCCGAGCAGTGATCCCGATGCAGTACTCGATCCCAGGACCCTGAGATCATGACCTGAGCTGAAGACAGAGGCTTAACCCACTGAACCACCCAGGCACCCCATCTTCTATCTCTCTCTCTCTTTTTTTTTTAACAACTTCTGCTCTTATGTCTTGGTTCCTAACACTCCTTTTCTTATTGACCCTTTTGTAATTGGCATTTGTGCCTGCTAATTACCTTACCAGCTTCAGGCATTCATCAAAGTTCCTGGAGTGGGACACCGTTTAGGGGCTCAAGCTACTATTCCCAAAGCCGTACAGTTTGTGTATAGATGCTATTACAGATGTACTCATTCATTCTAAGACTTTTTAAGCACATTAAATTAAAAAAAAAAAAAAACGGATTTAGCAGAAGCAGTTGTGGCATTCAGACTACTGGTTGGTTCCTGCACCTGTACCATTTAATAATTTACCAGCAAGAATCAATTTATTCAGTCAAAGAAAGAGAAGTTGTCAAGATGTCCATTCTTACCAATTTAGTCTGTGGATTCAAGGCAACCAAAATCCCTGCAAGCTAATTTAAGGACATTGACAAATGACTTTTAACGTTTATGGAGGGAAGCAAAACCTGGAGTTCCCAACACAGAATTGAAGAGAAAGAGCAAAGTTGGAGGACTGGTACTGTTGAACGTTAAGACTTAGTCTTCAACTACAGTAATCTAGACAGCGTGGAATTAATGAAAGAAACAAGAAGATCAGTGTAGCAGAATACCGAGTGCAGACACAGAGTCTCATGAACACCATCAACAGATCTTTGACAAAGGAGAAAGGCAGTGCACTAGAAAAACCATAGTCTCTTCAACAAATAGTGTTGGGACAACTGGATGTCTACATACAAAACAATAAAATAACCTTCACAAAGTTAACTCAGATTTGGATCATAGACCTAAATGTGAAATGTAAGACTATCAAACTCCTAGAAGGTCACATCAGGAAAAACCTAGATGATCTTGGATATGGCAAGGACCACCAGGTTGTACTTTTTGTTTGTTATAATTGATGAACCTACATGGACACATCATAAGTACCCCAAATCCATAGTTTACAGCGTGGTTCACTCTGGTGTTCTACATTCTGTGAGTTCTAACAAATGTATAATGACATAGACCTACCATTACAGTATCATGTAGGATATTTTCACTGCCCTAGAAATCCTCTGTGCTTTGTCTACTCATCCCTCCCTTCTTAAATCCTGGAAACCACTGATACTACTGATTTTTTCACTGCCTGCCACAGTTTTGCCTTTTCCAGAATGTCATGTAGTTAGAATCATAGTTTGTAGCCCTCTCAGATTGCCTTCGTCCATTTAGTAGCAAACATTCAAGGTTCCTCCATGTCTTTTCCTGGCTTGGTATCTCATTTATTTTTAGTGTTGAAAAAAATATTTTATTGTCGGGATGTATCACTGTGTATCTATCCACCTACTAAAGGACATTATGGTTCAAGTTTTGACAATTATGAATAAAGATGCTATCAAGATCAATGTGAAGATTTTGCGTGAACACGAGTCTTTACCCCCTTTGGATAAATACCAAGGAGTGCAATTGCTGGATCATGTGACAAGGATTCCTTTTGTTTTATAAGAGACTACTAAACTGTTTTTCCAAAGGGGTTGTACTATTGTGCATCTCCACCAGCAGTGAATGAGAGTTCCTGTGACTTTTTCCTCACCAGCACTTGGTGCTGTCAATGTTTCAGACTTTTGTCATTTTCATAGGTGTGTAGTGGTATTTCATTGTTCTTTTAAATTGCATTTCCCTGATGGTGTATGATGCAGAGCATCTTTTCATGGTCATTTGCTATCTGTACATCTATTCGATGAGCTGTCTGTTAAGGTCTTTGCCCCATTTTTAAATCAGGTTATTTTCTCATTGTTGAGTTTGAAGAGTTCTTTGTACATTTTGGATAACACCTTCATAGATATGTCTTTTGCAAATATTTTCTTCCAGTCTGTGCCCTGTCTTCTAATTCTTTGTCTTTTGCAAAGTGGACGTTTTTGACTCAGAAGTTCAGTTTGTCGGTTATTTCTTTCATAGTTTGTGCCTTTGGTGTTTTATCTACAAAGCCATCACTAGACCCAAAGTCAACTAGATTTTCTCTACTAGGTCATCTTCTAGGAGTTTCATAGTTTTGAGTTTGATATTTAGATCTGTGTTCTATTTTGAGTTAACTATTGCAAAAAAATGTGAGGTCTGTGCCTCAATTCTTTTTGTTTTTTTCTTCTTCTTTTCCATGTCATTGTCTAGTTGTTCCAGGACCATTTGTTGAAGATACCATTGTTTCTCAATTGTATTGCCTTTTCTCTTTTTCAAAGATCTGTTGACTATATAGGGGATCTATTTTGGGGCCCTCTTTCCATTCTATGGATGTTTGTCTATTCTTCCACCAGTACCCCACTTCTTGATTACTGTAGGTTGATAGTACATCTTGAAGTTGTGTATGTCCATCCTCCAACTTTGTTCCTCCCTTACAATACTGTATTACTGTATTGGCTGTCCTGGGTCTTCCGTTTCTCCATCTGAGAAACAGTTTGTTGATATCCTTAAGAGAACTTGCTGAGATTTTGATAGGACTACATTGACATTGTAAGTCTTGCTCACTGACTAAGGTTTCCAGGGACATTGTAGTTAATTCAAACCTTGATGACAGGCTAACATGAAAGCTGCTGCATTTTTGATTGTTTCACTGGGAGTTGTGTAGCATTTCAGGAGCCCAGTTCATCATGGAAAGGGTTTCATTTTAAATCTCCTAATTGTCCTTGGCAGGCTCTGGGCTGATTTTTTGTTTGTTTTCCTCAACTAGCTTAGTTCTCACAATAAAACTTCAGATTCCCTGGGATTGGCAAATAACTTGAAGAAAAAACTGGCTTTAGTACTTTGCTTTTTTGAGGGTTTTTTTGTTTCCCTTTTCCATTTCTCCTGTTAATTTCTATCTTTTCAGTCCTTTGTGCTCACAAAAGGGGTCCGTGTGTGTGAGTCCTAACAGTTTAGATTGTTTTCAGTATGGGATGACAGACTACGTAACTCAGAAATCCAATAATACCTTCTATGTTAATGTAAAATTACATATTTAGTAAGTACATTTATGTACTTAATTAAAATATAATTTTATATTTTATTTATATATTTGCTTAAAAATACTTTAAATTGTATTGAAATTATTTAGTGTAGTAAATATCAAAAGTTACACTTTCTCTGGGTGGACCAAGTATAAAAATAATTTTTTAACCCCTCAGAGTGGTGTGGATGTGTATTTGTCACATAACCCAGCAGGGACATCTGTTCAAAATATGCTACACTGGAGTCAGGTATAACTTTTCAAGTGCTTTTTAGTACAATTTTATTTATACTACTCGTGGTTTACACCATCATTCTGAGAATCATGCCATTGTCATAGGATGATAAATTTAGAAGGATAAAATGTAACTATTACCTATTTATGTAATTCTTCATGGTTTCTAATATGTTAGTATCATAATCTATTAGGTCTTCTAACCCTGAGCAATAATCAGAGCAATATACCTATTTTCTATTTTACAAATGAGAAAATGTTAATTTGGAATAGTAGACTAGGAATCATTGAGGCCATGTTTATCATTTGACTTGCCCAAATATTCAGAGCTATTCCTTCAAAAACACCTAAGACTAATAATAATAATAACAATAACAATAAAATTTTAAAAACCTAAGACTAAAACACAGGTATCCCAATGCCTAGTCTCTCACTAGACTTCATTCTCTCCTCTGTTCAATTGTGAACTTCATAAGGCCCTTGAGCAAGTTTTATTCACTTCTATATATGCAAGGCCAAGAGTTCTGGGCAAACAACAGGTACTCAAGAATATATGTTGCATGAATATTAATGAAGAAAAAATCCAGTGTGAATATCATCTTACAGTTGAGAGCCAGGATAAAATCTTAGAAGAAACAGTATACTTGAGATCAAAATATCAGGCACTGAATCTTTTCTCTGAAACTTACGGCTAGTGAGACACTCAGCAAGCTCACTTACTCCTTATAAAGTCAGTTTCCTTAATTTTAAAAATGGAGTTAATAATAATGCTCTGACTTAACTAACAAAAATATTATGACAGTTCAACAGGGTGATGATCAAGAGTGTTGTTTAAATTTAATGAACACTAATTAACTCAAGTATCATTGAGATTTTGGGAAGGACTTTCTCATTTAACATGTCTAAATCTACTAAGTGATTGTTTTGAGGTAAATTATTAAAAAGCTTTAACTTATATTTAGATTTAGTTCATTCCTGGTGATAACTAGACCAGGAAAGTCTAGGTAACCTTTGCATCTATTCATCTATGGAAACAATATTTATTGAGTACCTACTATGTGCCCTGTACCATTCTATGCTCAGGGTACACATCAGAGAACAAAGTAAATATTCCTGTCCTCCTTAAGCTGACATTCTAGCAGTTAGATATACAGACATTACGCATAGCAAATAAGTAAATTATTAAAACTTTAGAAGGGAATAAAAGCTATGGAAAAATAAAGGGGAAAAAGCAAGATAAAGAGATTAGACACAGTGGGTAGTGGGTTGTGTCTTTGAACAGAGAGGTTAGGCAAGCCTCAATGAGATGGTGACATTCGAGATTTAGAGAAGCCGAGAAAGTTAGCAATGTGAACAACCTGGAGGAAGAGCATTCCAGACAGAGAGAATAACCAATGCAAAGCCCTTTAGTTAGGAGCATTTCTGAAAGGCATGGCTAAAAGGTCAGTGTGGCTGATGTCAGCAATTAAGGGAGAAAGAAGTAGGGAAAGGGGAGCAGAAATGTACTAGAGCCAGAAAGGAACAAGTACTCCATTGGGAGGACTTTGGCTTTCTAGCTAAGTGAGCAGCCACTTCAGGTTTTTGAGCATGGAGCGGACATGATATGACCTACATTTTTAAAGGAATGCTTAGGGGACACCTCACTGGCTCAGTCAACAGAGCATGTGATGCTCGATCTCAGGGTCATGAGTTCAAGCACCATGTTAGGGGTAAAGTTTACTTGGGGGGGGGGAGAATAAGAATACTTTGGGTGCCATGTTGGGTAGATCAAAGTGGAAACAATGAGAAATTTCAGAGACCACAATAATCGAGATTGATGATGGCCTGCACAGATGTGTTTCCAGGAAGGGTGGTGAAGAGGGTTGGGTTCTGAGTGTACATGTGTATTGTAAACATGCAGTGAAAGACATTTAATATGGATTCTGTGGAAGGAGAGAGGGAAGAGTCTTGGACGATTCCAGACTTTCTGGCCTAAGCAAGGAAAATATGCAATTGCCATTAAAGGAGATAGGGACATTTGGTGGCAGTGCAGCTTTGAGGGACAGAGAAGATGTTCACATTTGGAGATGTTAAGTGTGAGGCATCCCAGTGTTTAACTTGAATAAGCAATTGTGTATAGGAGTCCAGTATTTAGAAGAGACTTACAGAAGAGGATAAACATTTTAAGTATGGACACCACTGAAAACCAAGAAACTGGATGAGAACACACACAGAGTGAATACAGATGGGGAGAAGAGGAGCACAGTTAGGCTGAGACATGGAAGGATTCAAAGGTCAGGCAGTGGGAGTTGGATGGATACAGCAAAGAAACCAAAAAGGAGCTGGGAGTGAAAAATAAAAATCAAGAAATGACGGTATTAGACAAACCATAAGAGACTCTTAATGTCACAAAACAAACTGAGTGTGACTGGGGGAGGGGCGTTAGGGAGAAAGGGAGTGGGGATATGGACATTGGGGAGGGTATGTGATATGGTGAGTGCTGTGCAGTGTCTAAACCTAGCGATTCACAGACCTGTACCCCTGAGGCTAATAATACGTTATATGTTTATTAAAAGTTTTTAAAAATTATTTAAAGAAATGAAATGACAGTATTTCAGAAACTAAGTGGAAAAAAGCTCTAGGATAGAAATGAACAGCTGGATCCAATGGCATCATGGGTAATGTGAGGAAATTCCTCAGAATCGACAAGTTTTACAAATGCTAAGATCATGAATAACTTCAGCTGGTTTTGTGGAATGAAAGAACTGCAGGGTAAGAAGTGTTGTTGGGGGAAAATCAGGTTGTCCGGAGAGCAGGAGGGTAAAGAAACCCATCATAGATGGGTTTTAAGATATACCTAATGATGGAATTCCAGATGGCAGAGAGAGTTTTAGAAGTTGGGAGGAGTTAGGAGAAGATAAAATGGTGGGTGCATGGAGACCTGTCAGGGATAGAGTCCCAGAGAAGATCTGGAAGCTCAGAGTCTGAAACTTCCTGCAATGAAAACATTATCAGGGGGAGATTAGGATATGATCAGATTAGACCTAAGAAGCTCACAGCAGGTGGTGGTGGTGGTGAGGCTACAGTTAGGAAAGGTGGAGCAAGGGGTGGCTTCTGGAACATGCTCTTGAGAGCTGTTGTTTGAAGCAAGGATGTTTAGGGACGTGTCATTTCAGTGCTAGTGCACCTAGCACTAGACACTTTTTTTTAAAGATTTTTTTAAAGATATATTTATATTTATGTATATTTTTAAGAGATATTCATTTATTTTAGAGAGAGAGTATGAGCACTGGGAGGAGCAGAGGAAGAAGGAGAGGGAGAATCTTCAAGCAGACTCCCTACTGTGTGCTGAGCCCAACGCAGGGCTAAATCCCACAACCCTGAGATCATGACCTGAGCTGAAGCCAAGAGTCGGACACGTAACAGACTGAGCCACGTAGGTGCCCGTAGACACTCACTTTTGTCCTCTGTGTATGGAGCTGAGGCTTTCCGGGGAGGGATGATGAGCACACAGGCTCCCGTTAACAAGGTAAAAGGCCTTGGGGGAATGTGCATTTATATGAAACTGATAGAATTGCGTTCCATAGATGCCCCTACCCCTCACCACCTCTCCCCTTCCATTTCTTGCCCTTTTCAAAGGAAGGGAGAAGTGAAGATGTGTCCCTGCACATATATATTCCAACGGACCAAATACAGAGGGACAGTATATGAAATTCACACCTCACTTTACCAGCTGCACTGTAAAAAACAGAAGAGTATAATCTTGCTTTAAATTTTCTTTTTCTTTCAGGTTTTTCATTCTAGTCACTTGAGAGTTTTTGATTGGGGCAGTCCTGCTCTGAACTTGGTTCATTTTAATCAGGTACATAATTATGCATAAGCTGAAAACTATCTCCTGGGTCAGTTCAGAGGAGGTGGCTACAGAGAAGGGCTCGTGTAAAGCCCGAGAAGATAATAACAGTGAGAAGGACCAGCAGGCAAAGGCTGCCATGATTTGGCTCCATAGTCTCACATCCAATGGGGGCTTTTCCAGATTTTCCATGTATTTTAACAACAAATACCGCAGTTAAGCCTGGAGAAGTTTGACAGGCTGTAGAGTAATTCATCTTCCCTCAGGAGAAAAAATATTGTGTGTATAATACGCGTAGCTCCATGGTTAGTTAAATAAGAAATAAAAGGCATAATATGGTTCTTGACCCTAAAAGCTCTTGATTGTATTTGGGTAAATAAGACAAACCTGTAATTATGAGGAAAAGACAAAGTTAATGAGAAGATGGTAATATTGTTTGAATAAGATGACAGAAATCTTGAGATATTAGAACCCAAGTCTGCCATCTTCAAAATTATTTTTCCCATTATCCTCTTCTGCCTTAGCTAAACTTCATGCCCGATGTGGTTTGCTTGTGTAAAACTCCGAAGTAAAATGGAAAGATTAAAATCAATAAAATCAGACTTGCTCCCACCTCCAATATTTACCATTTATTGATAGATACATTGGCAGCTACACAGCTACAAAAATTTTTTTTAAAGATTTTTTTTTATTTAATAGAGGGAGACACTGTGAGAGAGGGAACATAAGCAGGGGGAGTGGGAGAGAGAGAAGCAGGCTTCCCGCTGAGCTGGAAGCCCAATGTGGGGCTCCATCCCAGGACTCCGAGATCATGACCTGAGCCAAAGGCAGATGCCCAACAACTAAGCCACCCAGGCGTCCCAGCTACAGAAAATTTTGATTAAAATACTTTCATGCCTTATAAATAAAACTGAAATTCCTTCTGTGGCATGTTTGAACACCCTTAATTAGAGCAAATTGTCTAGTTTTGATTTGTATCTGATCTATTTCTAAATAAAAATCATAATAACGATTCTTTCAATATTCCTTGCTTCCATCATAGTAATAATTTTAGATTCAACTTACTTTAAATTTGTATTAATTAATCATTTAAAGAACAGTAAAGAACACCTTCTATGTATCATTTTCTGTGAAAACCCTCTACATTTGGTCCACTTCTCCATTTTACGATGTGAGGAACATGAACGTATTGACAGTGACTTAGAATGGGGGCAAGACTTGTTGGCCAATCCTCAAGATGTGAAAAATCTACATTCTGAAATTACTAACCCTATCTACCATAAAGCTATTTCTTGCTACAGTCATATAGACTTTTTGTTCCATTTAGATGTATATCAGCAAGTTTACCATGAAATCATTGACATTATCCAAGGCAGTCTATAAAGAACTACAGTAGTCTGTGTTGAAGGATCCATTTCATTTCTCTTAAAAGCCAATCATTATTTTCTTGCTATGTATGGTTTTCCTGTTATTTAAATAAGATCTGGAATTTTTCCCTGTTTTTCTTCACTGCCGCAGGCCTTCCATTCATTAAATCAGTGACATTTGTCATATGAAGGGAAATGGCAGATTCCAACATGGCCCAAAGCAGTCTGTTGTGTTTTAAGTAACTAAAAGCATAATTTTAACGGGATTTTTTTTTTTTTTTTTTGAGAAAGGTGCTCTCTTTTCTTCAAAGATGAGCATATATGATATAAAAAGAGTTTGGGAGAATGTTTGCAGATATGAAAGCTAATTTTTCTCTACGCTGAATGAAGAGTAGAAACACTTTTAAGCTACGTAAAGGAGTTCGGGGAAGAAAAAAGGGAAGAAAGAGCCTGGATACCAGTGTGATAGGGCTGTGTCTGCCCCACTTCCGGCCAAGCTTCAGAAGTAGGGGGATCATAAAAGCCATAGAGGGTTTGCATCACCTCACTTCCCAAGTGTATAGCCGGCCTTTCCAAAGAGTGTGTGCAAAGAGTCACAATGGTGGTTGGGGCACCTGGGTGGCTCAGTCCTTAAGCATCTGCCTTCAGCTCAAGTCATGATCCTGGAGCCCTGGGATCAGTGGGCATCAGAGGGTGGTACAGGGGACATCACATACAAGGACTTAGACTGCAGTCCTTCCAACTCCTCTAAAATGCATGACTTCACAGGCTTTCTTAGTCCCTGGGGATGGAAAGATGAAAAGGGAGAGTTCGAGAATTGAGTGTAAATTTACCCCATAAATACTGAAAAAAAAATAATCTATAATTTCCTGGATTGGAAAATTAAGTTTCCTACCCCAGGCAAAATGGAGGTTGGAAGCCAAGCCAAGTCCAGTTCACTCTGCTGTTACTAACTCTGTGTTACACACATGCTTATGGGCCTTAAAATGTATTCTACAGAGAGGAGAAGGGAGTTGGGGGAAATTGGAAGGGGAGGTGAACCATGAGAGACTATGGATTCTGAAAAACAATCTGAAGGTTTTGAAGGGGCAGGGTTGGGAGGTCGGGGTACCAGGTGGTGGGTATTATAGAGGGCACAGATTTCATGGAGCACTAGGTGTGGTTCAAAAATAATGAATACTGTTATGCTGAAAATAAAAGATAAATTAAAAAAAAAGTCTTCTACCCAAAATAATGGGATATGCATAGATAGTGAGAAAAAAAATACATGCATATAAGATTATTGGAATGCAGCTAAGAGAAGACACATAACTTTAAAGGACACAGTTCATGCTACAGGTCATTCCTTCCTTTTTTGGTACCAAAAAAATAGAGCACTGAGAATAGATACACTTTTAGAGATATCTTTTTAAAGAATTTAAGAAGGTGAATATAGTGTAAGTGTTTCTTCAAAGTTTTCAAATGACCCTTCAAATAAGACTTACTGAGAATTACTTAGGCTGAGATTTAAAAAATAAGTTGGTGGGTATTATAGAGGGCATGGATTGCATGTAGCACTGGGTGTGGTGAAAAAATAATGAATACTGTTATGCTGAAAATAAATAAATTAATAAAAAATAAGTTGGGGGCATCTGGTAATGGTGGACTGGGACAATGTGAAAAACATTTATTTGAAGAAAAGGAGAGTTTAAAATGTGGGGAAAAATTACAGGGTCAAGGAAAAGAAGCCCAGGAAAGTAAGCCTGGCATTTTAACTGTTTATATCCCAACAACACCTGCTTATTTCAGGTGTATAATTAAAATCCTGAAAATAATTAGTTGAGAACAAAAGTTGTAATTCAGATTACCAAAGGGAAGTTTCCCTGATTAACCCTGATCTTCAGACTTTAGATTGAACCTCAAAGTACTATAACCTAAGAATAAAGTCAAACCAGAAATTGATGACCCATCCAGAAACTGCAGACCACCTTTGAATCTTAAGAATTCTTAATTATTAAGATGATTTGGGAATACTGATGCCATAGCCATCTGTCAGAAACAAAAGTAAGTCTTCTCTGAAGGAAGAACAAGTCATTTAAGATGCTAGAAATAATGCTAAAATCTTGCAATATTTCAGGATAGGTTGGGTTACAAAAATAAGTTGTGTCTTTATATACTAATGTCAAATAATTGCAAAATGATATTTTAAACATGCCATTTACAATATTACAGATAGTTATAATACTTAGGAACACAGATAAACAAATGTGTTCAGGTCGAAAGGCAATATTATTAAGATCTCCACACTTTCAAATGTATCCATGTATTCAAAGGAATTGCAATCAAAATTCCACAGGGTTTTTTTTTTTCCTGGAAATGGTTATACTTATTCTAAGCTTTTTGTAGAGTTACAACTAATCTAGAATTGTCAAAGTAATTTTTTAAAATGTTGGAGGATTTGTACTACCAAACTACAAGATTTAAATCACAAAACTTCCTTAATTAAGACTGTGTGGAGTTAATATAAAAAGACTTTGAGATTATGCTGAGTGAAATAAGTCAAGCAGAGAGAGTCAGTTATCATAGGGTTTCACTTATTTGTGGAGCATAACAAATAGCATGGGGGACAAGGAGAGATGGAGAGGAGAGGGAGTTGAGGGAAATTAGAAGGGGAGGTGAACCATGACAGATTATGGACTCTGAAAAACAACCTGAGGGTTTTGAAGGGGCGGGGGGTGGGAGGTTGGGGGAACCAGGTGGTGGGCATTGGAGAGGACACGGATTGCATAGAGCACTGGGTATGGTGCAAAAACAATGAATACTTTTATGCTGATAATAAATTAAAAAACAAAAAAGTCAACATTCAGTTCCTAAACCAGACACATTTAACTGGTTGTTTTTCTTGTTGTCTTAATAGAAAATCCCATAAAATAGACTGGAGTAGCTTTGTATGGTATAATAGTAAAAATTATCAGTTGAAAAAAAAAAAAAGACTTCTAGATCCATGGGACAATTCAGAGTTCAGAGAGAGACTAACATGTATGTAGTCAGTTGGTCCTCAGTGGGTAAAAGATTGTTTTCCAAGGTGGATATGATTACAGAAAAAAGATGAACTTTGACCTCTATATTACATCACACATAAAATTTAATTTGAAATGAACATAGACCTCAATCCAAAACCCAAAACTCTAGAACTTCTAGAAGAAACAAAGGAGAAATTCTCTGCAACTTGGGGATAGTCTAAAATATCCCAGCTGAAACAGAGCATGAGCAGTCATAAAGGAAATTTTGATAATTATAATTAAAATCTCCTACCTGTCAAAGGACACTTTAAGAGAATGACAGATAAACCACCACCTGAGAAAAAATATATATACAACAAATAAATCTGGCAAAATCTATTTATCTGAAATACATAAAAATAATTCTCAAACTCAGTCAGAAGAAAAGGAACCTAAGAAAATTTAAGTGAAAGAGTTAAACAGATTCTTCATAGAATATGTAAGAACGACAAATGAAACGGGTATGGGGAAAAGTGTTCAACATCATTAATCAACATGGAAATGAAAATCAAAACCACAATGAGATATCACCTCACATCTGTGGGGATGGCTAGAATCAAAAACTCAAACAATAGCAAGTATTGGCAAGAATGGAGAGAAAAGAGAAACTTATACCCATTGTTGATGTAAATCGGTAGGGTCACTATAGGAAGTATTCTGGAGATTTCTGAAAAATTAAAAATAGAGCTAGCTGCCATAGAATCCAATAACCTCACAACTGGTTATACATCCAAAGGAAATAAAGTCACTCACTATCTCAAAGAGATATCTGCACTCCTATGTTCATTGTATCATTATTCTCAGTGGTTGAGATATGAAAACAGCCTGTGTCTGTCGATGGATGCAAGGATGAAGATCATTTATCTATCTAGGTGTACATATAGATAGATGTTTATGTACTAGCATCAGGTTTATAATCATCATTATCAATATACACTAGTTATATATGCATATAAAATTCGGCCTTAAAAAAGAAGGAAATCCTTCCATTTACAAAGATGTGGAAACCTGGATGAGCCTGGAAGACTTTACACTAAATGAAATAAGTCGGAGAAAGACAAATGCTGTATTATCACATTTATGTGTAGAATTTTAAAAAGTCAAACTCATAGTAACAGGGAGTAGAATGGTGGTTACCAGGATGTGGGAGAAATAGGGAGATGTTGGTTAAAGGATACAAACTGTCAGATATAAGATGAGTAAGTTCGGGGCACCTAGGTGGCTCAGTGGGTTTAAGCCTCTGCCTTTGGCTTGGGTCATGATCTCAGGGTCCTGGGATCAAATCCTGCATCAGGCTCTCTGCTTTGGTGGGGAACCTGCTTCCCTCTGTCTGTCTGCCTCTCTGCTTACTTGTGATTTCTGTCTGTCAAATAAATAAATAAAATCTTTAAGAAAAAAGATGAGTAAGTTCAAAAAAAGATGAGTAAGAGACCTATATATGAATAAAAAACCTATATAAGAGATGTATATATGGTGACTATAGTTAATAATATACTTTATTCTAAAAAATAATGATAATAATATACTGTATTCTAGAAAGTTACAAAGGAGGTGGATAGCAAGCATTCTCACCACACGCACAAAAGATAATGACATGAAGTGATAGTTATGTTATGTAGCTTGATTGTGATCATCATAGAACATACACATATAACAAAATATGAAAATTTACACCTTAAATATATACAATTTTTGTCAATCATACCTCAGTATAGCTGTGGGGGTAAAAGGAATGGCCAATCAGCCTCTGAAAACATTTTCAGCATTATGAGTCATCAAAGAAGCACAAATTAAAACAGTACAAAGTATTTCATAGTCACCAGAATGGCAAAATAAAAAAGAGGTTATTGCTAAGTATTGGGAAGATTGTGGAATAATTAGAATCCTTATACATTGCAAAACAACCCAGTGATTTCTTATAAAAGTAAAATATGCTTAACATGAAACCCAGCAGTTCCGTTCTTGGGTATTTACTCAAGAGAATAGAAAAAAGGAGTGAGTGCTGTGAAGTGTAAACCTGACAATTCACAGACCTGTACCCCTGGGGCCAATAATACATTATATTTTAATATAAATAAATAAATTAATAAGAAATAACAGAAGACAGATAAGAAAAAAGAGCAAGAACAACTCTGAAACCACTATGCACATTTCTGTATACTTCTCTTTCTTCTACACATGGATGTGTATATTTTATTTTAAAGAAATTAAAAAAAAAAAACAGGAATGCCTGAATATTGACAACGAGTACTGAAAATCACCATGTTAAGAGTATAAGGGGGAAGTGGAGAGCCATATGATCCTTTTAATAAATGAGAAGACATATTCAACAAAATTTAAAATCTACTTATGATAATAACTCTTCAAGTAAGAATAAGTTTTTTTAATCTGACAAAGAGTATTTAGAATATAATCTACATCAAACCTCATAGTTTGGAGAATTGAAGCTTTCTTGCTGAAGCCGGGATGAACAATACGTCTCATCCCATACTCATGTCATCGTTGCAGTATAGATCCTAGCCAGTGCAACAGCACAAGAGTAGGAAACAATGGTGTGAAGGTTAGTAAAATGAAAAACAAAGTTCATTATTCTCTTTTAATATGATTGAATACATAGAAAATTGAAATGGATTTATATATAAATCATTGGAATTAATCAGTGAGTTTAGCGAAGTTACTTTGACTTAAGGTCAGTCTTAAAAACATTATATTTATATGGATCATTTATAAGGAAGCAGAACTGACACGATGCCCCACCACCATTGTCAATAAGTGTACACAGTACATTTGTGGTTAAAAAGGGGGGAAAATGACTTTGTACCCTGGGATAAACAAAAAAGAATTGGGTCACCCTACCTCAGTGTAGGTCTCAAAATAAATGTAACCTAGAGTTTCTCTCATAAATTGTTGACTCTTGATAAAAAAAAAAAAAAACCTTTATTACTGCCCCGTATAGTATTGTTGTCTGAATAAATTTCACGATCTTTGTGGATATGATAATTACACGAAAACATTGCTGTATTCCCAACATGAATGAACTAATACAACCAACACAACCTTTGTAATCTTGTTTTTTCTCCTTTCAAATACTCATTATATTTCTTATTTGATAAGCCAGAACTTCTAAAGTCTCTCCTTGTGTTTTATGAAAGAAAACCCCTAATTTTCTTTTCTAATATAATTTCTCTCTGAGTTATCTATCTGTTTATGTCCAGAGAAACTCGCCTACCAAGAGTTGAAACTGACAGTGTGCCAAGTGATGCTTCCATTGGCCCTTCACATCAAGGCAAGCCTTTACTTGGCTTTTGAGGTGATCTTATGTAGTCATAGAATTCTCTCTTTTCCTCCCACCTTCTGTTTTCTACCTCTTATTCTAATTTGGTTCCAGACTATGTGCAGTTCTCCATCCAGCCTGGTTCTGGTCAAGGGACTGATTTGTGTGTGTGGCCAAATAATGTCTCTCTCGATGCTGGGATGAAGATATTTGGCTCAAGGATCTGATCATCTGGCGATCACTGTTTTTGGAAGAAATGTAGAGAATCACCTTATTGGTTAAGGGCTGCATGGATAACTTCCTAAATATTGATTCTACAGCAACTAGATGAAGAGTTCTTATCTTTGGTCATCCAGTTGACATGATCATTACAAATGGACACTTGTCAGATGGTCCCAAGGGCTGTATCAGGAATGCCAGCATATTTTCCACGCAGAAGCTGATTACTTTCTGGGGGGAGACTGCCTAACTCAACACCGGGTGAAGAATCATTTATGCAGGACAAAATATTCTCTAATGAAAAATGTCTTTCCCAGTAATTTTTTGCAATGCTGATGTTTGAAAAAATATGATTTCTGGGGATATGATGATTATGGGAAGAAGTAGCTGTTTTTCTACCATAAACAGTCTGATGATAATCTTGCTATTTTTTTAAACACCTACTGGATTTTTTTTTTCAGTTTGGTGAGCTGGTACTTCTAATTTATGACTTCTTAAATTAATTGTAAGTAAACATCTCTTTAAAAATGTTTTTTTCCTCTAGCTCATTTTTTCTAACCAGAATAAACATAAAGTAAATTTTTCAGAAGTATGCTATATACAATAACATCAAAAATATCAAATATCTTGGAAAAAATATAATAAAAGTTGTCTGAGACCTCTATACAGAGGAAACTACTTTCCTAATAGGTTTCTCACTGTTTAAAGATGAATTATGGAATGCATGAGTTAATGGATAGATCTACCATGTGAAAGGATTGGGGAGAGTAAAATTGTAATCAATTCTCTTATTATAAAGCCACAATAATTAATGCAAGAATTAGTCAATGGAATAGAAGTAAGAACTTCTGCTTATCAAAGCAGTTAAGATAATAAAAAACTAGTCACATAGTGGGAGATAAAAATTATAACACGTGCAAAGGAAATGGGCTCCAATGTATAATACATGAATAATTTCTACAAATCTGTACGGTCAAGGGTTAGCTTAGCAGGCCAGTGTTGCGCAAACTCTGCACAGTCCCAAGAAAGGTTTGTCTTCAGGACAGGCCAGACTCTGAGCCTTTGGAAAATTCTACCTGATGAGACTATTTTTGTAGACCTGAGGCCTGGCCCTTGGGTACAGGTTGGATCAGGCAGTTCATGCAAAGAGTGTGACTTAACAGTGAGTCCTGTGGCTGGAGTCTAAGTGGCCAAAGCCAGTCATGCAAACACTGCATGTTTACAGAGTTTCAGATATTATTTCTGGGGAAAGGAAACAGAGCCCCATGTAACTCCACTGGGAGAAAGAAGCTGGAAACTTGCACCTGGTCTGTACTCAACTTCACCCTGGGCTTTTACCTTTGCTGATATTAGCCTGGATCCATTCTCTGTACGAGCTTAACTGGTTTTCTGTAGCTTAGAAGTCCATCTAGTGAAACACAGAGTCTAAGCATGGCCTTGGGGACTTTCAATGCAAACCAAAGAAGAAATGACAGATAACCCAATAATAAAAGAGGCCAGATATTTGAACAGACTTTCATAAAAGAGAAAATCCCAAATTCCATGAAACCTTTCAAAACCACCTCCACATTTGAAAGCTTTGAAAACATGAAGAATAAAACTATAACAAGATGAGGGAATAACTGAAATTAAAATACCTGGAAATGCCAAGTGTTGGTCAAGGATATGGAACAAATGGAAATGCCATGCGCTGTTGGCAAGAATATAAATTGATAAAGCTATTTTGCAACACCTTGGCATTGACTGCTGACGTTGGATAATAACTACTGACTGTAATTCCATATATCCAACAAAACTGAAGGCAGATGTGGACCAAAAATGAAAAAGAATGTTCATGACAGCATTATCCTTAATAGCAAAGACTGGAAACACAACAAATAGCCATCAACACCAGCAGAAAGTATAAATGAAATGTTGTATCCATCCAACATGTTGTGCAGTAATGAATATTAATGAAGCATTGCTATACACAGGAACACATATGAGTCTCAAAAGCCTAATCTTCAGTAAGACCATGAGAATGCCTGGTTTAATTAATATAGTCTTCAAAAACGAAACTGTAGGGTACCTGGGTGGCTCAGTGGGTTAAGCCTCTGCCTTCGGCTCATTTCATGATCTCAGGGTCCTGGAACTGAGTCCCACGTCGGGCTCTCCGCTCAACAGGGAGCCTGCTTCTCCCTCTCTCTTTGCCTGCCTCTCTGCCTACTTGAGATATCTGTCTTTCAAATAAATAAAATCTTTAAAAAAAAGAATTTGTAATATTAGAAGTTGAGATAGTTAGAAAGAGAAGGTTCTGGAAAGAAAGCTGGGAGTACATGGGACAAGGCTTGGGGCCTATTTCTTGGGTGTCAGTAGGGTTTGGTTTATTGATCTGGATGGTGGCTACACGGTTGCATTCATTTGTGATAACTCATTGATTCATGCCCTTGTGGTGTGTAGATTTTGCTGTTTTTGTTATACATCAACCAAGAAGTTAAGAAATAAAAGAAAAATAAAAAGTTTAGTTATAATTATGGGAAAAAATTCAGTTAAGCAATTCTTAGGGGATGACTGTTTATAATGAGAATGTAGCTAATTCACTGGCGGGGTGACACAGGAAATATTAGAGATAAAGAACCCTTAACACTTGTTATGAGAAAATGGTAGCCAAAAGAATTTTTGGGAACATAAACATGACAGTCTTATTCAGTCTCCCTATGAATAAAGTATAGTCAATAATAACTAAGGAAATGACACTATTTTTTAAAAGATTTTATTTTTAAATAACCTCCACACCCAACATGGGGCTTGAATGCATAAACCCAAGATCAAGAATCACACACTCTACAGACTGAGCTAGCCAGGAACTCCAGGAAGTCACATTATTATCTTATGGAATATTGAATATTTGTTCATGTCTTAAGAAGCTATATTGACACATGTGAGGCATAACAAACACACATTGTTTTCTTCTTCTACATTTGTTGTTATAACTTTCTCCATTAGGACTTTATGTTTGCATTCTACTCTGATAGGGTTTGGTTTATATTTGCTTTGCTTTTTCTCATGCATTTACTCCTCCACTATCTTTCTCATAGATAATTATTTTCTCCCACATTCAAATATTTATTTAAGATCCCTATTGTTTAAGCACATGCTCTTGGTGCTGGAATGCCTTACTGAGAACAGAGAGAACATTAAGGGCTGGAAACCTCTGTATCTTCTCCCTCTAAAGCATAGGATCACTTCATTTCTTCATCCTTTCTTTCCACGTTTCCCTACATTTTTAAAAACTATAGTCCATGATCCTGTTGATTCTATGAACTGTACCCATAATATTTCTCTTCCCCCTTTCTTTCTCTTCTAGGATCTTGTTCTATTTATCATCTCCCTTTTGCATATTCAATCTCTTTTTTTGTTTGTTTGTTTACAATGTCATCTTCTCCCATCAAATGATATGCTTAGGTCTTCACAGAACTGACTACATAACTTACAGAGTCCAGTACAAAAGCAAACCCAGGGCCCCTTGTTCTAAAATTACTAAATTTTTCAAGGACAAAGTGATGGTAATGCATTAAACCAAGGATGGGCTCTTTTTAATGTGGGACCCTGTGTCACTTTGCAGGTCCCACCTTCATGATACCATCGCTTTGTCTTCATTGACTTAAATGAAAATCTATTCAACTGCATTGCCCTCTGTAACTGCTCTTCTGCTTTAGTCCTTGTTTCCAGGATGGTAATGCAAGGTACCCTCTCCTGAAAAGAGATCACATCTTCTTGATAATGCAGTAAGAAAGAGAGGATGGGAAAACTTAGAAATTAATTAACCATGAAAATAAAGTAGTTATTCAGTTTAACAGGAATGTGTTCTAGCAAAGTGTGATCACTCAGTGAGTATAGTTGTCACTAAATCAACCTGAAATAGATGTATTTATACATGTCAACCACCTCATTTACATCTTCCAAAGACTTACTTAAGAATCACCTATTTTGGGGCACCTGGGTGGCTCAGTGAGTCAAGCCTCAGCCTTTGGCTCAGGTCACAATCTCAGGGTCCTGTGATCAAGCCCTGCATCATGATCTCTGCTCACCAGGGAGCCTGCTTCCTTCTGTTTGTCTCTCTCTCTCTCTGCCTGCCTCTCTGTCTACTTGTGATCTCTGTCTGTCAAATAAATAAATAAAATCTTAAAAAGAATTGTCTATTTATAAAAATGCTAAATTTTCCTAGTACAATGCTAGCCTTTAGCCTGTCTTTACTTATAAAACTACTCTTCTCTTATGCTCTACTCACGAACCTCCTAGAGAGATAACACAGGACTGTCTTGGAAAGGACCAAGGCTGAAAGTGTCCTAAAATGTCTGGTATAGTGTGAACAAGGGGAAGATTATAGATTGTGGACATCAAAGTGATAGCAGGAGGTAAGTCATGTGGTGCAGCATCTTAGAAGCCATTGTTAGAATGTAAGTCTTCCTTAGAGTGGAATGAGGAGCCATTGCTGTGGTTATAGCTGGGAGTGACATGGTCTGGCTAAACATGTCTTCAAAAGGGTCATTCTGGCTCTTTCATTAGAATGGACTCAAGGAGACTCGAGTGAGAGCTGAGAGACCAGTTAAGAAGACATGGCAGTAATCTTCAGGGAGCAGTGATGGCTTGCTGAGTGGACCTGGTGCAGGTGTAAAAAGTAAATTATTGTGCTAGATAATGCAATAAGACAATAAAAAGAAAAAAATAAAAGGTATGCATATTGGGAAGGAAGAAATAAACTATCTTTCTGTGCAGATGACATAATTGTCTATGCAGAAAATATGAAAGAATTAAAAAAATACCTAGAAGTAATAAACAACTACAGCAAGATTGCAGGATACAATACTAATACACAAAAGCCAATCAATTCCTTATATGCCAGTAATTAAACACTGGAATTGGAAATTAAAGGCATAATATCATTTAAATAACACCCCAAAATAAAATATTTAGATATAAATATCACAAAAGCAGTACAAGATCTATATTAGAAAGACTACAAAACTCTGATAAATGAAATAAAAAAAACTAAATAAATGCAGAGATATCACTTGTTCATGGATAGGAGGATGCAATGTTGTCAAAATGTCAGCTCTTCCCAACTTGATCTATAGCTTTCATGCAATCCCAATCAAAATCACAGCAACATATTTTGCAGATATTGAAAGATTTATTTTAAAGTTGTGCTATATGGAGAGGCAACAGAACTAGAAAAGCCAACACAATACTGAAGGAGAAGAATTATTTTGGAGGGTCAACATTACCTAACCTCAAGACTCACTGTACTTACTTATAAAGCTATAATAATCAAGATAGTGTAGTATTGGTGAAAAAATAGATAAATAGATCAATGGAACAAAATAAAGAGCCCAGAAACAGACTTCTGTAAATATAGTCAACTTATCTTGGACAAGGGAGTAAAGGCAATGCAATGGAACAAAGACTCATTTCAACAGATGGTGTAGGCACACACGTCCACACACACAAATAAATCTAGACACAAAAATTAAATCAAAGTAGATCCTACCTGAATATGAAATGGAAAACTGTAAAACTCCTAAATAATAGGAAGCATAGATGACCTTGAATATGTAGATGACCTTGAGTATGTAGATGAGTCCTTAGATACAACACCAAAGAAATGATCCATAAAAGAAACAATGGAGCTCAAGCCCTATAAAATTAGAAATTCTGCTCTGTGAAAGACCATGTCAAGAAAATGAGAAGATAAGAACAGACTCAGAGAAAATACTTGTAAAAGCACATCTGATAGAGGACTGTTATCCAAAATATACAAAGAACTTTTCAAATTGAACAATAAGAAAAATTAAGTTTTAAAACCTGATTTTAAAAATGGGACAAAGTGAAAACATAATTTTCAGGTTTTTTAAAATATGAGTTTTAGGACAATATAAGAAACATGTTTTAAAATCTTAATTTTATGGTTCTTAATCTCATTAAATAATGTGAATAAATATTTTTATATCCTTTAAAAAAATAAAAACAGGCCAAAGATCTGAACAGACACCTCACCAAAGATGATATACAGGTGGCAAATAAGCATATGAAAAGATGTTCCACATCATATGTTATCAGGGAAACACAGTCTAAAACAACAATGAGATAGCACTGCACACCTATGAGAACAACCAAAATCTGCAGCTCTGTCAGCATCAAATACTAGTGAGAACATGGACAAGGAGGAATTCTCCTTCATTGCTAGTGGACACATGAAATGGCACAGCCGCCTGGAGAACATTTTGACAGTTTCTCACAAAAGTAAACATATCCTTACCATACAACCCCACAATTTCACTCCTTGATATTTGTACACAAAAGTCTGCAGCAGCTTGCAATTCTTTCTGGTACATCCGTTTTACTCAAATAGTAAATTATCTCAATTTTCATTGTATTGTGCCCGTGTATGGACAAGAACGCTAAAGTCATACAAGTGTTGAATGTCAACTGAGAACTTGCAACTTCTCACTTGAGGAATCCCATCAGAGAGTGTGGCAGGATGAGGAAACCATTCTCCCATACGTCTAAAGTTGGAGAGCACTAGTGAGAGTTGGGTGTTTCTTGGTGGGAGAGGGAACTGTGGTATACAGGAGGATATTTTGTATCTGTCTCTCAAGGGGGGGAAGACACCCCAATTTGTAGAGTTTGCCAATCTTCCTGGTGAAAATAATTCTTGGCAGAACTGCTTTCAAACTACCACCTTGGAGGGGCTCCACGCAGAACTGGTGAAGGGAGCGCACCCTCGGTTCTCCTCCAGACTATAGGAATAGGTCCCAGCACTGCATGGGAATCAGGAAAAGGCTAGAAGTTAAGGAGAGTAGTCCTCTCTACTAAACTTTATCCTGCCAAAAACAGAGAGACAGAGAGTGTGTTCTAGAACTATGGATTGGGTCTCATGTTATAATTTAGAAATTTCTCTTCTTGAGCAAAGGAAGGAAAGGCTGTCTTCAAGACCAAACTGAACAAAGATGACTTGGTAAGAATGTAACAATCCAGATGAGAGAGAGAAAGTACCGGATGGAGGAAAGATAGCAAAGTGGGAGACTGATTATGATAACAGCTCCTTTTATCCCCAATTAATGAATTCATCCAACAGTTCCTTCCTGAGCACTTGCTGTGTGCTAGGAGCTCAGCTAGTCTCAGGGAGACAGCTTTAAGGAAACAAAGTCTGTTCTAAGGGATGCTATATTCTAATAGGTTGAGACAGACCATAAGTAAAAGAAACATGGAAATCATAGAAGGAGTTGGAAAGGGATATGTGCAATGGGGAAAAATACAGTGAAGGGTAGGTGGTATCAGACTAGTGTTAAAATTTTTGTTAAGATGCTCCAGTTAAAGTTTCATTGAGGCAGTGGCATTGCACTCAAGACTTGAAGGAAATGTCTGAATGACAGTTTTATCATAAGTGTAACTTAGATCTAGTAGCAGAGAACACATTGAATGTTCAGAACGGTCGAATGCACAAACTCAGAGTTCCCATTTTCACCTCCTAGGTAGGGGCTGCCGCTGATAGCTGAGACTACAAGGTCACATACTTGGGTGTGGAAGGAAAGGGAAGGAGTGTTTGCTTTCTCTGACACTCAGCAAAACGCTCCAGTGGAGGGCAGGACAAGTGAGGGTCAGCAGGAGTACCCCAAGATAAGGGGCTTAGCGGGGTGAGAGTGAGACACAGGGAGAAATCCAAAGGACAAATATTACCTTTTACACTTTGGCTAACCTTGTCATTGTGAGAAAGGTTTTCAAGTAAGCAGGAGTTCCAGGTTGGACTAAAAAAAAACCATGCAGGGTCCGGTTAACACATTTCTCATGAGCCTTTTCTATCTTCCTCTGTCCATCCACCAATTTCTTGTGCAATCAGAAATGCAAATGTTGTTTTGGAGATTCGTTAAAGTATGTGCTCCTCTCTACTGGCATTTTGGGATTCTTGGATCAGACAGTTTAGATGTTTCTGGGCTTTGTAACTTCAGATCAGAGGTCTGCTATCTCAGAAGTATCTCCATGCTCCCCCTTACACGCAGTGGTCTTTCCCCTTTAAATGGGTGAGTAGGGAGGATTTCTCATTTAAGAGTGAGATCTCAGGCTGCCTGCAAGGCTCAGTCTGTCAAGTGTCCAAGTGTTGATTTCGTCTCAGGTCATGATCTCAGGGTCCACGCTCAGTGCAGAGTCTGCTTGGGACTCTCTTTCCCTTCTCCATTTACTCGTCCTCCTTAGGTGCTCTCTAAATAAATAAACAAAATCTTTTTTTTTTTTTTTAAAGAAGAGTGAGAATAAAAACCCTATCAAAAAGAATTACAGACCAGTATCCCTGATGAACATGGATGCCAAAATACTCACCAAAATACTAACCAATAGTACTTTAAAAGGATTATTCACAAGGTGGGATTTATCCCTGGGATGCAAGGGTGTTTGCACATTCACAAATCAATCATCATGATATAGCACATCAATAAAAGACCAGAACCATATGATCTTCTCAAAGGGTACAGAAAAAGCATTGGACAGAATATGGCATCCTTTATTGATTAAAGTCTTCTAAGCATAGGAATAGAGGGTATATACCTCCATATCATCAAAGCCATCTATGAAAGGCCCACAGTGAATATCATTCTCATTGGAGAAACTGAGAGCTTTTCCCTTAAGGTCAGGAACATGACAGGCATGTCCACTCTCACCACTTTTGTTCAACCCAGTACTAGAAGTCCTAGCCTCAGCAATCAGACAAAAACAACAACAACAAAAATAAATAAATAAAAAGCATCTAAATTGGTAAGGAAGTCACTCTCCCCCTTTGCATATGACATGATACTTTATGTGGAAAACCCAAAGACTCCACCCCAAAATTTCTAGAACTCATTCAGCAATTCAGCAACATGGCAGGATACAAAATCAATGCACAGAAATCAGTTGCATTTCTATACACCAATGATGTGACTGAAGAAAGAGAAATTAGGGAATTGATCCCACATTATCATTGTACCAAGAAACCATAAGATACCTAGGAATAAACCTAACCAAAGGGGTAAAGGATCTGTACTCCAAAACTACCGAACATTTATGGAAGAAGTGGAGAAAGGCACAAAGAGATGGAAAAGCATTCCATGCTCATGGACTGGAAGCAAAAACATTATTAAAATGTCCATGCTGCCCAGAGAAATCTGTGTATTCAATGCAATCCCTATCAAAATACCATCAACATTTTTCAGAGCTGGAACAAACAAACCTAAAATTTGTATGAACCAGAAAAGACCCAGAATCACTGAGGGAATGTTGAAATGAAAACCAAAGCTGGTGACATCACAATGTCTGACTGCAAGCTCTATTACAAAGCTGTGATCATCAAGACAGTATGGTGCTGGCACAAAAACAGACATACAGACCAATGGAATGGAGTAGAGAGTCCAGATATGGACCCACAACTCGATGGTCAACTAATCTTCGACAGTGCAGGAAAAAATACCCAGTGGAAAAAAGGACAGTCGCTTCAATAAATGGTGCTTTTTGTTTTCCTTTAAGTGTGCTACATCCAAGTCCTTAATCAGACATAATTTGCAAATATTTTTCCCCAGATTATGACTTGTATCTCCTTAAATGTCTTTTGAAGAGCAGTTTTAAGTTTTGATGAAGTCAATTCATCAATTTCTCCTTTTATGGATCATTCTTTTGATATTTGTATTTAAAAAATCTTTGTCTAATCCAAAATCACACTTTTAACCATATTTTCTTTTAATATTTTTATAGTTTATGATCTACATTTAAATCTGTGATCCATTTTGAGTAATATTTGTGTATCATGTAACCTATTCATTAAAGTTTGCTGTTTCATATATTAATAACTTTATTTTGGTGACATTTGTTGAAACAACTATCTTTTTTCTCTGAAATGTCTCTGCAACCTTGGAAAAGTCAATTCCTCATAAAGATGTGGAATTATTTCTGAACTCTTCATCCTTTTCTATTGATCAACTTGTGTATCATTATATCAATACTGTACTTTAACTTTAAAATATATTTTGAAATCAAGTCATGTGAGTCTTGAACTTGTTCTTTTTCAAAATTTTTTGTTTCTCTTGGTTCATTTGCTTTTTCATATAAATTTTAGAGTTAGCTTGTCAAGAACTACAATAGGACCCTCCAGAGACTTTGACTGAAACTGTGTAGATTTCTATAGATTAATTGAAAGATAATTACACCCAGTACAGTAACACAAAATATTTCTTTTGAATATGATTTATTTCTCCATTGATTTGGGTATTTTTCATTTCTTTCTTTTTCTATAGTTTCTGGCATATAGATCTCATACCTATTTTTTTTAAACTTATCATTAAATATTTCCTGCTTTCTAGTGTTATTGTAAGTGTATTTTTTATTTTATTTTTTCAGTGTTCCAAAATTCATTGTTTATCCATCACAACCAGTGCTCCATGCAATATGTCCCTCCTTAATACCCACCACCAGACAAAGGGGGAGACGAAGAATGTAAAGTATTTTAAAAACATTTCCATTTGTTTTAGCTAACATATAAAAATACAATGGATATTTTTGCATCCTACAACCTTATTAAACTCACATATTTTTTTTTTTTACTCACATATTATTTCTAATAGCTTTTTGGGGTAGATTCTTTGGGATTTTTAACAGTGGAAATTGAAAAGAAGATTCCTTTTCAACAATCTCAGGTCTCTCTCTCTCTCTTTTTTTTTTTTTTTTTTTTTTTTTTTTGGTCTTTCTATATTGCACTAATGTACAGGTGGTGCTATGCAGGTGATGATGCTGATACAGGTGGTGAAAGGAGACATCCTTGATTTATTCCATATCTCAGAAGGAAAACACTCAGTTTTTACACAATTAAGTATTTACACCTATACCTATTAAATATTCACTCTTATTTCTAAAAGTGTTTGACTTTTAGAAGTCAGTGTGTCTACACTGATAAATAAATTTTTTTTAAGTTCTTAACTTTTAGACAAATAAAGCAAACCAAGAATTAACTATTAGCTTAAAAAACTTTGTAAGTATATCTCACAGAGATTTTAAGATATTAGTATGCCAGGATACCGAGCCAGGAGTATAAGAGATACAGAGATAAAATTAGACTAATGGACAGTAAGATTCGATAAAGTAATCAATTTAGCTTTACCTGACCACTGATTTTATTTTTTAATAATATATATTTTATAAAATAAAATGTTTATAGTAAATACATTTTATTAGTTTGATTTTAATTTATTTATTTATTTATTTATTTTTATTTTTTTTTTGGCATTTTATTTTATTTTATTTTTTTTTAAATTTTTTATTTTTTATAAACATATATTTTTTATAAACATATATTTTTATCCCCAGGTCTGTGAATCACCAGGTTGACACACTTCACAGCAGATTTTAATTTATTTAAATAGCATTCCATTTCTTTAAGTGTAATTATTTTTATGATTTTAAATAGCATTCCATTTCTTTAAGTGTAATTATTTTTATGATTGAATCTGATGTGACTGGCCTTCCCTATTCTTTTTTTTTTTTTTTTTTTTTTGCCTTCCCTATTCTTAAGTACATTAGTCTACATGAGAGGTAAGTATGGAATTTTTTTTTAAAGATATTATTTATTTATTTCAGAAAGAGAGACAGAGTACAAGCACGAACAGGGGCAGGGACAGAGGGAGAAGCAGACTTATCGCTGAAAGGGAGCCCCATTTGGGACCCTGGGATCATGACCTGAGCCAAAAACAGATGTTTAACTGACTGAGCCACTGAAGCACCCAAAGTGTGTATTTTTTAATGTCCCCAAAGGACACCTAAATTTTAGTGGTTTTATTTTTTTTAGCAATTAGAGAAAAGAGAGTTGAGATTCCATGTGGACAATAATTTCTCGGTTTTCCATTTGACTCCTTTAGTGTCATTTCTTTGTGATACTTCCTTAAAAAATGTAATTCTTAAATTTTAAAAAGAATAATGGTTTTATTTTACTATTTTAAAATATTAGGCAATTTCTGGTGATCACAAAATGTCAGAAGACATAGCTAAAAGACTTCTATGTTAAATATCAAAGTCTATAGTTGGGTCTTTTCAAGAAATAATACTAGGATTGTTTGACAACAAAGAAACTAATAATCTCACTAAATGTGGGTTCTGAAAATGTTTATTTAGCATTTCACTGTTCCCAGAAGAATGTTTCAGAAAATAAATTTTCCAAGTCTTTAGAATTCTGCCAATTAATGCTTTGAATGTTCCAGTGCATATGACAACCCTTGATTTCCACCCATGTATCTCTAGATATTTGAATATTCCAATCTTCTGATTTCCTCCGAGGCACAAAATTTCCAATCAAGTTGTTAGCTTACTAATTCAAGCTCTATAGACTCTTGAACTCTATCTCCCTCCAGTGCCAAACATCCCATGTGACTTCCATGATTTTGGAAATCTGAGCCAACACTTCTGATCATAGGAAGACTCATTAAGTCATAAAAAGAAGCAAGTTTGTAAGCTGAGTTTAGAGATTGGCCTCTCATTTGCTTTTCCCTGAAAATTTTCTCAGAAGTCATTGGCTGCCAAGTGAACTACTTACACCTGCTGGCTTTATAGGGGCCCAATCCAGTGAGACTGGTGTGCTTCTAAGAAGAGGAAGTTTGGACACAGACAGGTACAGAGGGAACATGTTGTAAAGACACAGGGAAAAGGCGGTCATCAGCAAACCAAGAAGAGAGGGCTCAGATGAAACCAACATTGCCAATACCTTGATGTCCGACTTCTACTGCTATGGTTCAAGACACCCAGACTGTGGTATTGGTCATGGAAGCCCCAGTAAGTGAATGCAGTGACTTTTGTTAAATGCTGCAGAGAACCCTCAGGGTCACCCAAAAGGTGAACTGTATATAAAACCTGAAGCTCTTCTCCTAACTTCTCCAGTCACTAACTGTACACCCTTAGTCAAACAAAGGTCACTGAGCTGGTTCAATTAGAAGTGTCAGTTACAGGTGATCCCTACTGACTGCCTCACAGGTTAGCTCTAGAGACTGTATATTTGTTTTAAGATTTTATTTATTTATTTATTTGACAGAGAGAGATCACAAATAGGCAGAGAGGCAGGCAGAGACAGAGGAGGAAGCAGGCTCCCTGCTGAGCAGAGAACCTGATGTGGGACTCCATCCCAGGACCCTGAGATCATGACCTGAGCCGAAGGCAGCAGTGCCACCCAGGCGCTCCAAAATTGTATATTGTAATACAAGTGAAAACACATAAAATATACAACGTGTCTTCTGAAGCTAACAGAGTCTTAATATTTTTTTAATCTCTTCAACCTATTCTAAGCATTGAATGACACAACCAAAGACAACTTTGTTCTCATGCTTTTGTCATATATTTGACATTGACTGAGTGGCAGATTCTGCTTCTAAATTCTTAGTCAACATAACCAAGAGTTTTCCCTCACCAAAGTAGTTTTCCGTAACACTATCCCAATACCTCTCTCTCGGCCAATGCCCCCTCAATTTCCTTCCTCCACTGTCTCCACTTGCCTCCATTGTTTTGTTAAGGTCCCTTCTAAACTTGCCTTACCCAAGTGGGGGCAGCACTGGAAGAGGGCAGGGACAAGTCTCAGCAGGGTTAGGGCAGTACTCCTTGAATCTAAGAGTAGATCAACACTCTTATCTCTGGACCTAAAGGATCAATTCAAGACCAATTGACCAGAATAGGAAAATAGCTATTAACCCAAAGTGGTCTTTATCTAGAAATTCCAAAACATACCTCTCTTTGTTTTCTTGAGAGTTCCAACAAAGCAGATCCAGTTTTATTTTTAATCATATATTTTACTGTTGCTTTAAGGATTAGGAATAAAAATATTGTCTCTCCCTTAACCTCCACCTGTGTGTAGAAGGGCACCAAAGCTTGCCAGGTATAGTGGGCCTGCTCCGATATGGAACTTTACACTGACCAATGCACAAGGTGCCTTTTTTCCAGAAGCTATATGTGTATGTGTGTGTGTGCGTGTGTGTATATATATATATATTTTTAACACCAACTTACTTTCACTAATAATAAAAATAATGTAAATAAAATACACCTTCTCTTCTAATGAAATGGTTTTACAAAGACCCAATGTTGCTTCTAAGTATAATTATTCATGAAAATTCTTTATGTTCATTTAGCTTGTTCCTCCACAGTACTGTGTGACGAGGGCTGCACTGTTGGTGGAAAAAAGTCCTGTGTCTGAAACTAAAGATGTCAGCAACATACTGTGTCAGATCCCTAACCTCATTCACCTTCCATCTATACCTTCTACAACCAATTGTATTGGGTTGTAGTGTAGTGTAGACATGAAGCACTTCAGGATATTAACTACAAAATTTACTAAATTACCCACCCAATAAAGAAAACTGTACCAGATGCAAAGTTCTGGAATTTTCTTAATTGACAATGGAATTTTTTTTTCCTTAATGCTATTGTTTATTTTTCAGGTTCTTTCACAGTTATTTCCTAAGTTGGATTGTACTATTTTGGTTTAAAAAAAAGTTACAGAAATAGTCATTACTATATCTATCTCCAATACTATTCTTTCAGTGTTAACATTGAATTCATAGTACACATAAAATAATCTTTTTCATCATCTTTTTTTTTCTTTTGTTTTCTTTCTTTCTTTTTTTAATGTAGAGGGAATCTTCTTTCCTTGTAAATATTCTGTTTTCATTGCCATTCAGTCTTATTGGACATGTACTTATTGAGCATTTTCTTAATTGTTGTATGAAGGATGTTAGACATGACCCTAGTTTCAATTTATATATTATTAATATTTTTTAAAAATATCTTATTTATTTATTTGTCAGATAGAGAGTGAGAGAGCACAAGCAAGGGGAGCAGCAGGCAGAGGGAGAAGCAGGCTCTCCGCTGGACAAGTAACCTGATGTGGGACTTGATCCCAGGACCCTCGGATCATGACCTGAGCCAAAGTCATAGTCTCAAAGATTCTTAACCTTTCTATAGATGAAGAAAAATTTGAGAATTTAATGGAAATCATGGAACTATTCACCTTAGAAATCTACATATTTACATGAGTCCCAGATCATGAACATTTGTCCCTTACAATGTTGGTGTCAACTATTCAGAGTAATGTGGTTTCTAAGAGGAGAGGTAAAGACAATGTTATCACTTCCAAGTTATAAAGAAACTGGAATTTTATGGGGACAGTCAAATAAACTCATTTCCTAAGCACCAAGAGTTGTCTCCTGTATTTGTGAAATGATGCAGGAAATAAGCTAATTCATTAATATCTAAAATACTAAGCACCTGCTGAGTGAAAAGCCCTTTGCCATGTTCTATAGTGATGTAAATATGTGCTCTAATGGAGTTCATCTTGTTGAGTTAATAGAACATTGTCTGAAGTCATTAAGAAGCAATACAGAACAGCAAAGACACATGAGCCAAAATGAACTTTACTGTCACCAAAGTACAATAGAAAATCATAAGAAAATGAGAGATCAGTTGGCAATTGGAACTTTAGGAACACTCCACTTCTGAAACATAAGAGTTCTCCAAAAAAATCCCTATTCTGTTGATGAAATACATTCTTTTCTGTTTGAATTTATTCAAACAAAGGGTGGAAGCCATTGCAAATTTTCAAGCCAAAAGGTGATACCATTTAGCTTGCACTTTGGACTCAACCTGGGCTCATCCAACTGGTTTCATACATGCCCACTGACTCAAAGCAGAGCAGTCAGATCTACTTTAAAGCTAGATTCCATGCTGAGCTACAGCATGGGTGTGAGTCTTCAGTTACTACATGGAAAGCCCTTCTCAGCTGGAAAGACCAGGATTAAGAGCAGTGAACGTTGGCAATGAATGTGGGAGGAGGCCACAAATCATGCTCTGTGGGGTGAGAGAATTTGGAATACCCACAAGAGGACAGATGTCTCGGAGTGAATAATTTCCTGTTCTATTGCATTGCGAGTAAATTTCAGAGTGGAGGGAAAGCTCTTAGACTATTTGATCCAACCAAGAAGCTGTGAAAGTGTGAAGGAGTCTTGAACCACATGCTTTACACACTTCTCCCATTTGGGAGCAACAAATAAAGGAAAATACCTCAGAATATGAGGGAAGATTATGGCCACTTCGTAGAAAGTGAGTAGTCAGTGGAATCAAATACAGCCCTGAGGCAGGCCCACATTTGATTAATAATCCAGGGGACACTGTGACTCAGTGGGAAGGTCATTAGGCCAATTAGCCATTGCACTGAACAAAATTAATATCGACCCTTCCTCTCTACAAATATAAAAATCAAATTGAAATGGGTCGCAAACCTAAATGTGAAAAGGTAAATCAATAAGATTTTTTAGAGGAAAACAGAATTCCATGACCTTGGTGCAGGCAAAGATTCTTTACATGTTACAGAGAAGCACCATAAAAGAATTGAGAAAAATTAGATTTCATGAAAATGAATGCTCTTTTCAGCAAAAGATATCATTTAGAGACTGTGAAAGCAAACCCCTAGGAAACTAGGAGAAAATATTCATGCCACATGCATCTGACAAATGGCCAATATCCAAAATATAGGGACAATTCCCACAAATCAATAATAAAAAGATATAGTTCAATTAAATCAACAGAATGATGGAAACAGAAACTTCAAAAGAAGATCAAATTGTTCAGTAAGTCTACAAAAATGTCTTTTATTATTAATCAGGGAAAGGAAAATTAAAACTGCAATGAAATATCATTTCACAGCTACTGGAATGTTTAAAAGGGAAAGGAATGACCATACTACATGTTAGCGAGTATATAGAAAAACTGGAACTCTCATTTCTTGCTGGGGGAGGTGTAAGTTAGCACAACTCGTTGGAAAACTGTGTGTCAAAATCTAATGAACTTAGAGGCGCACATATCCTAATGACACAGTAATCCCATCCCTAAGAATGGACCCAGTATAGGAGAAACGTATGTCCATCAAAATACAAGGATAGCAACTTCATTCGTGAGTGCTGAGAACTACCTCTCAGCAGGAGAGTGGATGAATTGTGGAAAATTCATACAATCACAGACTGTAGAATTAGAAAAAGAACAAGTCACTTGTATGGGAAGGAACGACGGGTACAGCTCACAGAAATAATGTTGGACAAAAGAAGCAAGACACAAAGAATACAGCCTAGAGAATTCCACTGAAAGGGAGTTTTTAAATGTGCAAAATGAATCCATCAATACTGCCTAAGTCAGAAAGCAGTTACTTCCCAAAGGAGAGGGAGATAAGAACCTCCAAGAAGCCTAAGAGATCCTTATGGAATTTTGGAAATGTTCCATATCTCCACCTTGACCATGGTTACTCGAATATGGACATGTACACAAAGTAATCAAATGTGGACCTGATATGTATATCCTTTATCATTTGTATATACAGTTCAATAAGAAATCAGTATAAGAACACTGTATCTGTCCTCACCATACCTGACCCTTTAGTGACCCTGAAGCCAGTTAGTCACACTTTTTCATAACAGTCTCTTGAGGGGCCCAAATCTGTTGCTAGGCCTACCTGGCAGCTCTTTGTGAGTTCCCTTTGCTAGGGACCTATTGGTCTCCAGTCACTGCCATGCCTTACAGCTCAGTCTGGAACCATCTTCCCTTCTCTCTCTGCAATTTATCCCTGGGTTGGCGGTTTTCAGGTCCCAGAAATGCATCAGAATGAAAATAAAGTGCTTTTGTTGTTGTGTTGTTGTTGAATGCCAAGGTTTGGTTAGTACCCTAGGGCTGATTCAGTGGATGGGGACTGGAGACTGGCCATCAGTACTTAAAAGTTTTCTAGATGATTCCATGTGTAACCAAAATTGAGAGTCGCTCTTCTAGGTGATCCCATCTGTAGATGCCATGTGTATACTAATCATGGCCACATTTGTGTCTCCAATACAATACTTCTTGAACTCCAGTCTCATATGAAAATTGCCTACTTATAATTATCATCAATGTGTCAAATATATAAAAAAAATGAATGCATTGGCTTCCTACCTTCATGCCTCATCGGTTCCTTGCTTACACTTCTCATCTATGCAGCCATCACCATTTCCCCCCAGACCATCAGTGCAAGAACCTTTGATCACCCTTGTTTCCTCTCTTACCTCCATCCCAATCCCTGCTGAATCAAGTGGATTAGCAAATTCTGTAAGAACAGAGTATATCTTGAATTGGTTCTTCTTACCTTCTGTACTACCACTCTGATCAAAACCTGTATTATCTCTCAATGGAACATTGTAGAAGTTTCCAACTGGTGTTCCTGTTCTTGTTCTTACCCCCCCCCCATTTTTTTTTTAACACAGCTTCTAGGTTGGTTGTTAATGCATATATAACAAGTTAAGGCCTTCCCCTGCTCAAAGCCTTTCAACTCTTCAAATGAAGTCAGAATTGCTTATCGCAGATTAAATGAGCCCCAGTAGTGGCTCCTGTCTCTCACCCTTGCCCATCAGATCCCTGCCACACCAACCTCTTCGATGTGCTTCCAACATGCCAAGTCCTTTTTTTTTTTTTTTTTTTAATTTGTCAGAGAGAGAGAGGGGGGCTGCCTGCCGAGCAAGAGCCTGATGTGGGACTTGATCCCAGGACGCTGGGATCATGACCTGAGCCACAGGCAGCTGCTTAACCAACTGAGCCACCCACGCGTCCCGTGACAAGTCCTTTTGTACTCATGCTCTTTGAACTTGCTCTTACCCCTGCCCTTTTTCATGGACTCTTCATAAGGCTAGCTCCTCCTTGTCACCTGGCCCTGGCTCTGTCCTCGGAGAAACATTCCCAACCTGTCCTTCCTAAATAGTGTGGCTCTTCTCTTTCAAAGAGCCCTTGACTTCCTCAAGCCCTTTGTACAATCCACCAAGACTTGTATCCATTTCTCTAACACCTTCCTATGTCTCCAAACCAAAGCTTGAGAGCACGAACCTGGCTTGCCCTTTGTAAGATCTTCTTTCTGGCTTCTGAGAGTTTCAAGCATATAATAAGCACTCAAAAGAAAAACTGGGGAATGAGGCTTTCATCAATTGGTCAAATTGCTTATTATAAAAAATTTAAAGGATCATTTACTGAAAATTTATGCCATGCTTGATGCAATGGAGAGTGTAGAAATTACTTATGTTTTATAGAAGCCATCTGAGAGGTAGGCACTGTGATCCTGACTTTACAAAATGATGTAAATCCATTGAGACAACAGGCGACTGTTGGACTTAGTGGGTTTGACCTAAACGCATCCATTTAGATCTGTACTGTTCTTCCCTCTGCCCAGAAATAAGCATGAGAAATTCCCCCACTATATATGGGACAGCACCTGCAGGCTGGTGTCACCTTAGCGATCTTATGGACACTAATGAAAACACTATCTTCTATTTGCTTCTCTAGCTCTTTAAGTTTCCCAAACCATTTGCTTTTGTTTTATTTCCTTATATCTCTGTTCATGGGTTCATTCAACTACCTATCTCTTATGTCTCTCAGCAGACAACATCTGGACAGGAAAACAGCTTAGATTTAAAATATGGAAAGTGTCAGTGCACAGGGACCAATAAGGACCTAGAACAATGAGGATATGGAACCACTGACTCAACAGGGAGATTCAGATGTGACCACGGAAGTGATATTTGGAGTGAACCCCGAATCTTGAAGAAAAGATATGAAGCAACAAAAGAAAATCAAGATATTTCTGTGAGAAGGCCACCAGGTAGTTGGGTAGGTGTTGTTACTGTTATAGAGTTTATTATACAAACTAAGGCCCGGTGAATGTTTTGCCTTGAGCCACCTAACATAAGGTTATATAGGTACAACAATTCCTCCTGCTCTTGACCTCTTCCCTCAACAGCACAGTCTTATTCAAAGACACTTTCCACACCAGTCATGTTTTCATGTGTCCTAATTAAAGACACACACATTAATTGCATCGGTGGATTCTGATGACATCTAACCCAAAGACTGTGGGGTGAAGGTGGTTTCCGTGGAACAATTGGCACAACTCCTAAATCACGACTTTTCTTTCAGCAGCTTATAAATGGCTTTCTGTTATCATTAGTAAAATCTCTTATTATGAGCATAAAAATAATAATAGTAATAGAGATAGTAATAGAGTAATAGATAGTAATAGAGTAATAGTATAGTAACAGAGTAATAGAAATAGAGATAGTAATAACTTAATACATATATTTTCCTTGTGTATATTTTGATATCCTCTTTTCATTTGACTTACATTCAATTAATCAGATTTTTAAAATATCCACCAATAGTTTAATATTACAAAACGTATTTGGTATGCTTATGCATGTGTACAGATGACGTGGCAATTCTTTTTCTTTCCTTAATGTTTTTTTTTTCATCAGATACCTATGGATTGTGTACTTTGTTCCAGACAAGGGGTAGACACTGGGGATAGAATAGTGATTGAATATATACCTGTTGATGGACATCTCTATTCTTTCCATAGTTTGGCTATTGTGGACATTGCTGCTATAAACATTTGGGTGCACGTGCCCCTTTGGATCACTACGTTTGTATCTTTAGGGTAAATACCCGGTAGTGCAATTGCTGGGTCATAGGGCAGTTCTACTTTCAACATTTTGAGGAACCTCCATGCTGTTTTCCAGAGTGGCTGCACCAGCTTGCATTCCCAACAACAGTGTAGGAGGGTTCCCCTTTCTCCGCATCCTCGCCAGCATCTGTCATTTCCTGACTTGTTGATTTTAGCCATTCTGACTGGTGTGAGGTGATATCTCATTGTGGTTTTGATTTGTATTTCCCTGATGCCGAGTGATATGGAGCACTTTTTCATGTGTCTGTTGGCCATCTGGATGTCTTCTTTGCAGAAATGTCTGTTCATGTCCTCTGCCCATTTCTTGATTGGATTATTTGTTCTTTGGGTGTTGAGTTTGCTAAGTTCTTTATAGATTCTGGACCCTAGTCCTTTATCTGATATGTCGTTTGCAAATATCTTCTCCCATTCTGTCAGTTGTCTTTTGATTTTGTTAACTGTTTCCTTTGCTGTGCAAAAGCTTTTGATCTTGATGAAATCCCAATAGTTCATTTTTGCCCTTGCTTCCCTTGCCTTTTGCGTTGTTCCTAGTAAGATGTTGCTGCGGCAGAGGTCAAAGAGGTTGTTGCCTGTGTACTCCTCAAGGATTTTGATGGATTCCTTTCACACATTGAGGTCCTTCATCCATTTTGAGTCTATTTTTGTGTGTGGTGTAAGGAAATGGTCCAATTTCATTTTTCTGCATGTGGCTGTCCAATTTTCCCAGCACCATTTATTGAAGAGGCTGTCTTTTTTCCACTGGACATTCTTTCCTGCTTTGTCGAAGATTAGTTGACCATAGAGTTGAGGGTCTATTTCTGGGCTCTCTCTTCTGTTCCATTGATCTATGTGTCTGTTTTTGTGCCAGTACCATGCTGTCTTGTTGATGACAGCTTTGTAATAGAGCTTGAAGTCCGGAATTGTGATGCCACTCCTTACACCACACACAAAAATAGACTCAAAATGGATGAAGGACCTCAATGTGTGAAAGGAATCCATCAAAATCCTTGAGGAGTACACAGGCAACAACCTCTTCGACCTCAGCCACAGCAACATCTTCCTAGGAACAATGCCAAAGGCAAGGGAAGCAAGGGCAAAAATGAACTATTGGGATTTCATCAAGATCAAAAGCTTTTGCACAGCAAAGGAAACAGTTAACAAAATCAAAAGACAACTGACAGAATGGGAGAAGATATTTGCAAACGACATATCAGATAAAGGACTAGGGTCCAGAATCTATAAAGAACTTAGCAAACTCAACACCCAAAGAACAAATAATCCAATCAAGAAATGGGCAGAGGACATGAACAGACATTTCTGCAAAGAAGACATCCAGATGGCCAACAGACACATGAAAAAGTGCTCCATATCACTCGGCATCAGGGAAATACAAATCAAAACCACAATGAGATATCACCTCACACCAGTCAGAATGGCTAAAATCAACAAGTCAGGAAATGACAGATGCTGGCGAGGATGCGGAGAAAGGGGAACCCTCCTACACTGTTGTTGGGAATGCAAGCTGGTGCAGCCACTCTGGAAAACAGCATGGAGGTTCCTCAAAATGTTGAAAGTAGAACTGCCCTATGACGCAGCAATTGCACTACCGGGTATTTACCCTAAAGATACAAACGTAGTGATCCAAAGGGGCACGTGCACCCGAATGTTTATAGCAGCAATGTCCACAATAGCCAAACTATGGAAAGAACCTAGATGTCCATCAACAGATGAAGGGATCCAGAAGATGTGGTATATATACATAATGGAATACTATGCAGCCATCAAAAGAAATGAAATCTTGCCATTTGCGACAATGTGGATGGAACTAGAGCGTATCATGCTTAGCGAAATAAGTCAAGCAGAGAAAGACAACTATCATATGATCTCCCTGGTATGAGGAAGTGGTGATGCAACATGGGGGCTTAAGTGGGTAGGAGAAGAATCAATGAAACAAGATGGGATTGGGAGGGAGACAAACCATAAGTGACTCTTAATCTCACAAAACAAACTGAGGGTTGCTGGGGGGAGGGTATTTGGGAGAAGGGAGTGGGATTATGGACATTGGGGATGGTATGTGCTTTGGTGAGTGCTGTGAAGTGTGTAGACCTGGTGATTCACAGACCTGTACCCCTGGGGATAAAAATAAATGTTTATAAAAAATAAAAAAAAAATAAAAAAAATAAAAAAGAATAGTGATTGAACAAGGCGAAGCCCTTAAGGTATGGCATTTAAGTGTGAGTGTTGTGTGCCAGGGAAGAGATCTGACAAAGCCCATTGATCAGTAAGTCCTATGATAGGGATTACCATAGGGTTCCATTGCACTGCATATAAAAGTCTGAAGCCCAATATGGAGAAATGATAAGCACTGTCAGGAAAATACAGGCTGAGCTGAGACCTGTATATACATGAAGGACAGTTGCAAGGGGAAAAGGACAGTGAGCAGGGTGAGGGAGGTTAGAGGGACTGATATAGTACAGAAGGCAATATGTTTCCTCATGGCCCTTAGCATATGTTGCACACTGGACCCTAACTCCCCTTTCCTAGTTTCTAGGACTCCCACAATTACCCCTAATGAATCAGAAATTAAGGTACTTATAAAGAAACAATTGGCTGATTGGCTGCATTGTTATGGCAAGAATTATGGGTTTCTTTAAAAGATCCCTAGTGTTTAGATATGCCACACTCTGACTCCAAACGCTTTTCAGCTATAATAAAAGGTCAAGAGAACACGTCCTCCATTCTCTTTTTGCATGAGTACACATGATGACATGAAAAACGTGGTCAAGCTCTTTCCCGCTTTCTGGGGACATAAATTCAGACTGCATTAGGATAGCGAGCAACACCTTCCCGTTCCACATTGACCCTAGGAGATTGTGAGACTCTCTTTTCAAAAATCTCCTATTGTTAATGACAATCAACCAGAGCTGAGTGAAGCTGAGATATTAGAAACATAAGTATAAGCAAATACTTGTAGTACTGGCTATGCCCTAACTTTTTCCTAGTTTGTTCAAATCAAGCACATCTGCTCAGTTGTATGATGGTACTTGGTGAAAAGTTGCTGTCGTAGCCCACCGTTGTGTTCCTTCCAGCAACGATTATTTTTTCACAATTTCTGCAGGTAATTTCAGTAAGTGCTACTGAAAAAACGATGATTCCTAAAAATAAATTTGCAAACTATCTTAAGAAGTCAAAACACGATTTTCTTTTTCTCTCACTATAAGCTATGGGTGCTCATGGTGGTTATAAAGGATGAACTGTGTTTTTAAATATTAAGTTTTTAAATGCACATGTCATTTATTAACACAATGACATTGTTCAAACTCCAAGTATTGATTTTATATGAAGAAAATGACACCACCCACATGTTTTTAAAGGGCAGCAGCTGGGGTTTTCTATGTGACCTAGATCATTATCTGCTGAGTTAGAGACCCTGATCAAAGACCATAAGAAAACACTAATCCTTGCTGATTCCATTCATTTTCAGGAGGTTATGTAAGTATCCAGTCAGAAGAGTTTATGTGACATATTTTTAAAGAACAAGAGGAGGCCTTTTACTATCTTAGGTCCCTTTATCTGAGCTACACTACATAATCATTTGTCTTATACCTTTGGTTCCACATTCTTTATATGTTTAAGCTATCAAGAATCATTTTTAGTATTTCCTAAATCCTTTTTGGCCATGACTCCTTTGGCCAATATTTGTGGTTGTTAGAAAAAAGGTGTGATCTCGATACTATGTGAAAATCAGTAAAAATACAGTATTTGATTTTTAGGTTTGTCCTCTGATAATTAGATGATGTCCAGATATTAAGATTTATGGAATGTAATCAGTGGCTGAGTAATTCTGGCCATTATTGGAAGTTTTGTATATAAGAAGGAAATGCAACGTTCACCAAGATACTAAACATCAAGAGAAATACAAGCTTGTTTCTGAGGAGATCGTGAGTATAACTTCTGCTGGGCAACTCTATTTGAATTATTGAACTCCTTTTTTCCCTATAAACCCTTGAATTTTTTAAGAGCTTTAATATTTGTTGCATATTCATCTATATAAATGTATATATATAATGTATATATATTCATCTACATAAATGTGTCTATTTAAGTTAAGTCTCATTCTTTAAAATCCTACTTATTTTTTCTTGGATTTTTTATTTATATGTGAACTTATTAATTACTAGATGACATATTTGCTTATTACTTCAGCATTTTTATAGTGAACGCCTAATGTGAACATTTATCTCTCTTATTCTTCCTTCTGAGAAGCAAAAATCAGTCCTCTAGTGTCATGAGTTAGCTGTATTAATATACTATATTGAATAATTTAATTTTATCTAAGTGCTATTGAATCAACCTTTATTAATACCATTGCTAAAACTCAGAGACTACTAATGCATTTCTTCAAATTATACACCTCTCCAAATAACTTTAGACCAAATTATATAAACCCCTGGTCGATGTCCCAAGCAGCCCCTTATAGATGTTGGCCTTAGGCCATCCTAAAAAGGCGTTACAGTGGAGAACATTATCATTGGAGACAGACTACCTTGTCTCAAATATGGGGTCAATTTCTTTCAAGCTACCTGTTGGTAAAGCCCTTTTTATAGCCTCACCTCACTTATCCATAAAAAGGGGACTGAAATTCTATCTACTTCCCAATGCTGGGTCTTGACTGCAGGATTCTGAGATCATGACCTGACCCGAAGGCAGACACTTAACCCACTGAGTTTCCCAGGTGCCCCGGCACTTAGTAGTTCCTTAACGAATATTTATTGAATGACTTATTTCTGACACACTAAAAATGAATTGATTTGAAACTGTCCTTCACATGGCATCTCTTCAAATATTTGGAGACAAACATCACTTCTCCCTTGGAGCTTTTTCACCAGCTTAGTATCTGAAGACCTGTAGTTGGTGATTACAACATAGAAGGGACTTCAGATGTTCTGGGTCTAATGTCAAATAGTCTGTCTATGCTGAGAAATAAGTGATAATTGCCATCACAAGATCAGAAAATTAAAGGGCTATGAAAGTGCTCCTTTGGAAAAGGTTTGTAAATTGCAATTTCTATAAAAATGCAAAAATGGTAAAGAACATCAGTTTAGTTCTAATAAGTTTGAGTATAAGCGGGATTCCTTATTTTCCTAGAGAAAATGATGACCAGCTTTCCCAACTACCACATGTTGACAAGCAAGACTGATAAATTTTTAATTGGGCAACCCCAGTAACTCAGAATAAAAAAAGAAATCATTCCTTTTATAACCAGCAGATTTTGTCACTGGGCAGTATGGCTTTATAACCAACATGCCCAACAATTTTGGTGTTCTAGTTTTACTTTTCAAATGAGACCTTTTTAATTTTATAAATGGTACTACACAAACTGTATTAGATAAACCAAATGAACTGTATTCTGTGCCTTTTTTTACAACCAGCTCAGATAAATTTTCATATAAATACATATAAATACTATCCCACTTTTTTTATCTTTGGGGAGTATTATAGTATTTCTTTTTAATTTTGTAATTTAAATACAATTGCTATATAACATTATATCAGTTTCGATGTACACCATTAATGAGTCAATATTTTTATATATTGCAAAATGATCACACATCCGTCACCACACATAGTTACAGAATTATTTGTTCTTGTGATGAAAACCTTTAAGATCTACTCTCTTGGGATGCCTGGGTGGCTCAGTTGGTTAAGCAGCTGCCTTCGGCTCAGGAAATGATCCCAGCGTCCTGGGATTGAGTCCCACATCGGGCTCCTTGCTCCACAAGGAGCCTACTTCTCCCTCTGACTCTTCCTTCCACTCTGTCGGCCTGTGCTCGCTCTCGCTTGCTTTCTCTCTGACAAATAAATAAATAAAATCTTAAAAAAAAAAAAAGATTTACTCTCTTAGCAACTTTAAAAAATACATTATTGTTATTAACTATAGTCCCCATGCTGTACATTATATCCCCCTGACTTATTTATTTTATAGCTGGGAGTTTGTACTTTTTAATCCACCTCTCTCATTTCATTCCCCCTCTACCTCCCTGCCTCTGGTAAACACCCCTGTGTTCTCTGTATCCATGAGTTCATTTGTTTAGGTTTTGTTTGGGGTTTTTTGTTTGTTTGTTTGAGATACCACACCTAATGAGATCATATAGTATTCGTCTTTTGCTGTCTGACTTATTTCACTTAGCACCATGCCCTTGAGGTCTATCCATGTTGTCACAAAAGGCAAGATTTCCTTTTTTTTAAAGGCTGAATAGTATTCCTGTGTGTGTGTGTGTGTGTGTGTGTGTGTGTGTGTGTGTGACATTTTCTTTATTCATTTTTCCATCAGTGGACACTTACAGTGCTTCCATGTCTTAACTACCATAAATAATTCTGCAGTGAACATGGGGGTGGCAATATTTTTTGATTTAGTGTGTTTTTCCCCCTTTGGATAAATACTCAGAAGTGTAATTGTTGAATTATATGACAGTTCTATTTATAACTCTTTTGAAGAACTTCCATACTGTTTGTGTACCAATTTACATTCCCACCAACAGTGCACGAGGTCTCCCTTTTCTCTACACCCAGGTCAACACTTGTCATTTCTTGTCTTTTTGATAATGGCCATGCTAACAGGTGTGAGGTATTTCATTGCAGTTTTGATTTGCATCTCACTTTTTTTAAACAAGAAGTATCACATTCTGTTGTATGGTTTGCACGATGATTTATAAGATTATGTTCTCTACTGATAGGCACTTACTTAAGTCATTTCCAATCTTTTCTGTTATATACAATGCTGTAGTGAAAATCCTCATACATATAGACTGTTTTAGATACATTTGTGGTTATAGCTGAGATTAAAATCTAAATGTGGAATAGAAGAATTATGCATTTTAAATTTTCATAAATATTGCCAGGTTCCTCTTGAAAAACCTAGCAAAAACTTACACTCCCACAAACACTTAGGTCTCTGTTCTACCCAATTTTGCCATCACTATGAATTATCAAACTTGATTTGATAGGTATTATAACATTATAGTTTCATTTCATCTATTATAAATGTAACAGAATATTTACAAATGTTTTTAAGTTGTAAGGTTTTAGGCCACTTTTCTCTCTAGGAAAGCTTTTTCAGGTGCTCAGCCTGTATTTATTGATTTGTTTGTCTTTTTTCTTACTGATTAATAAAAGCTAATAGATATTAAAGAAAGTAATCCTTTGTCATAGAAGCTACAGATACTTTATGGAAGTTAACATGTATTTTTACTTTTTTTAAATTTTTTATTTTTTATAAACATATATTTTTATCCCCAGGGGTACAGGTCTGTGAATCGCCAGGTTTACACACTTCACAGCACTCACCAAAGCACATACCCTCCCCAATGTCCATAACCCCACCTCCCTCATGTTTTTTTTTTTACTTTTGTAAAAAGACATATTTATTTTAGAAAGAGTAAGAGAGAAACAAAAAGCAGGAGGGGTAGAGTTAGAGGGAGAGAGAATGTCCAGCAGACACCCTGATGCCTGTGGAGCCTGACATGGGGCTCAAACTCACCACCCTGAGATAAGGACCTGAGCCCAAACCAAGAGTCAGACACTTAACCAACTGCACCACCCAGGAGCCCCCGTTTTTTGATTTTATAAAATAGCTTATAAAAGCCTACCAAATTGGAGAGGACATTATGTGAAAGACTGATCACATACATAATAGCAGTAATGTGGTCCCTTTGAAATGATATTTAACTTCTCTGAGAAGTAGGTTGTTGTTTCTTACCTGTAGAATATGAGGGGGTTGAATTCGAAAATCACTAAAATTCTTTTAATATCATGATATGGGTTTTCCTCTTTGTTGTTAAATACTTTGTTGTTAGATATTTTGAGCAACTGTTGGTGGCCATGAGTCCATATAATTACCTCAGATTAATAAGCATTTATGGGATAGCTATCATAAACAATATTAAAGACATCATGATGGGTTTGAACACATGTTGTATTGAGATAGAATCTAAAAGAATGAAATGTTGACACAATGCCACCCAACCCCAACACACACACATGACTTGGGGCTCTCAAAAAGAGTTGACAAAAGCCTTAAAGGCCTAATAAGAACATAATATTATGACAGACAATTAGAAGACATTTTGATCAATTAAGCTGAGCTCAATATGACTTGAAAACCAAGTAGGAAATGTTCTTAAAAGGCATCAAGGAGAGTGAAACATGTGAAGCATTAAAATACCTATGCCGACCATCACATGTCCCAGTTTATTGCCCAAAACAGAATATAATCAAACCTTGCATGAAGGTAAAACTAGCATAGAACACAAGTATTACGAAAGTGTCATAGGCTAACCACTTCCATGGTTTCTTCTGTTTCAGACAAGAGCAAAATGTGGTTGCTATTAACCGTGGCAAGTTTGATATCTGCACTTGGAACCACACATGCTTACTTTGAAAAATTATATCCTATAAGCCCTGAAGTGACCATGAATAATGTAAGTTACCAGAGTTGTGGGGCAGGGAACCCACAGAACCAAGAGCTACTACCATGACTTAGAATCATGGCAAGCTGAAGCTTTTACATGACCAGTCTAGAGTAACTTATCTACTTACTAGATGCATTTAAAAACTCAACTGAAACTATAAGCTTTGTTTTTCTTCATCAGAGTCAGATGATCTCTTACTGGGGAGATCTCACCCAAGTGAAGAGTATGATGTCATAACAGAAGATGGTTATATCCTTGGGATCAACAGAATTCCTTATGAGAAGAAAAATTCAGAGAATATAGGTATAATCCTCCGTCCTTTCCTTTTTCTCCCTTCTCTTTTCTTCCCTTCATTCCATCCTTTTTTCTTTCCTTCTTCCCTTCCTCCTTTAATTTCTCCCTAAGGACTTAAGTGAGTCTTGCTCATTCTAGAAATGCAACCATGATGAGACTTTATCTCCAGTCTTGAGAGAGATCACCATGAAGTCAGTGGAATCATGAACAGATAGTTATAAGGATTCATGATAAGTGCAATGCTAGAACTCTACAGAGGACATTAAACCAGAAGTTCTGGCACAGGGGCCTAACTCAGCTGGTGGAGATCAAGGAAAACTTGCTCTAGAAATAATGACTTAGCTGAGTCCTGGAGGATCAGGAAGAGTTAGCCAGAATGTGTGTTACCATGGGGAGGAAAAGGAGGCGATCTGAGGCTCATTTCCTCACTTAAAGAAAAATTTTATCTTGTTCTCATCACAGGAAAATTGTGAAGTACAAGGAGAATAAAACTAAGCAAGATCACCTATCACTTACCACTCACAAGCCACTTAAATTAACATCACACTGAATTTCCTTAGAATACAAGTTTCTCAATAGTCTTCCGAGGTTAAACTGCACGTCTCAAATGCACAATCTGATATGTTGTGTTGCTTGATAAACCACCACCATAATTAAGATGATGTATTCAAATATTCAACTCAATCAAGCAAAAGTATTTCATTCTAGTCATCCGAAAGTCTATATCCTGTTTCCATGTTTACCTGAGAATGAGGAAAGAGGATATAAAGCTTGGATACGATTTTCTCCCTCAGGCCAGAGACCTGTTGCATTTCTGCAACGCAGTTTGTTCATGTCAGCCACAAACTGGATCTCCAATTTGCCCCCAAACAGCCGGGCCTTCATTCTGGCAGATGCGGGCTACGACGTGTGGCTGGGGAACAGCAGGGGGAACACCTGGGCCAGGAGAAACCTATATTTCTCCAGAGACTCCGTGGAATTCTGGGCTATCAGGTAAAGAAAAGGGACAAGGAAAAATGGACAAGAAAAATAAAATCGAGTTTAAAAAGCATGGGTATTTATGTTTGCCTGTTCCAATCCAGTCCCATTTTAATATATTACACTCTCAGGAGGGAAGAAGCAAGTCCTTTTTATTCTAATTCCTTCTTGGATTCTGAGTCCAAGGGTAGCTTTCCCCCCATGATCCCAGTACACGTGATGATCAGATTACCTTTTCAAATGGAATGAGCGAAATGACCGAAGCAAGGAAATTTGGTACCTTAGCAGATTCCAAAAGGAAGATCCGTCGAGATTTTGGAAGATATCCAATCTCAGTTGGGGTTTCAAGAATGCAAGTCACCATCAATAGTGAGGAGAGTGTGAGGGAGTTAATATGGACACCATGGCAAGCTTTTCGAAGGTTTTCTTTCTCTGGCACTCTCATGCCCCATTCCTATAAAGTGCTGATGGAGGGGGAAACAGAAGAGATTTCAGTGATGCTGCTAAAGCTTAGAAAAGTGCTCTAAGTGTTCTAGGGCCCACAAGGAAGCTCGTGTCTCGGGGGGGGGGGGGCATGAGAAAGAAAGACAGGTCAGGTGGGCTATGTGGGCCACACTGAGGCCTTCAGAGCTCACTCTTCCCACAATGAGAAGTTGCCAAGCAGTTTCCAAAAAGGCATTGGCAGAATCCCATTTCCATTTTCCAAAGACCATTCTGGCTGATCTCTGAGTAGTAAAAGAAAGGGCGCTCTGACTCATCTCAATTGACCCCAGATTGTGTATAATCTGTGTACAAATGATGATTAAGTCTGACATTCATTTTTAGGGATAGCAAGAATCCCCACTGACAGAGGCTATCTTGTTTGGATTAAGGAGCAGCTGTAATGCTCCATTTCAGAAATGACATCAGCTCTTGATAAGAAGCCAGCCCCGCAAAAGCACATGACACTCCCTCCCGGTCTATAAGCAGCAATGCTTAGAGAAGCCAGTTTTCTATTTTCCCAGAGACAGGCTTAGCTATAAATAGGCTTGGCTTTTAGAAATTATAGCAAGGGAAAGTATTTAGTTTTATTTTGTCTTCGTTTTTCTTGCAACTTTGATGAGATGGCTAAATACGACCTCCCAGACACGATTGACTTCATTTTAAAGAAAACTGGACAGGATAAGCTGTACTATGTTGGCCACTCCCAGGGCACCACCATTGGTAGGTAAAATCAGCTGAAGCAGGGGGCTTTTGTTTGTACAGACCCCTTCCCAGTGGTTATGCAGGCATGTCGGTCATTGTGCTAACTGCTTTCCATCCATCGTATAAAGGATTGACTATGACAATCCAATGATATAGGGACAATGATCAAATCTGTTGTATATATGGGGAAATAAGACAGGAAGGGAAATAACTTGTGCAAGGTAACACAGGTAGGACGATTAGGGTAGCTAAGATCCTAGCTTAGGCCATCCTACTCCCAAGCCCGTAATCTTAGACACTGCACCTCCTGGCCTCTGGACTGAACATCCCATCCACTCAACCACATGAGTGGAACATCTGCAATGTGTCCTAAGAATATAGCAATAAATAAAGGAGATGAAAATTTCTGTTCTTGTGCTACAGATACTCTAGCGGGGAGGCAGAGAAAGTAACAAGGATTATAAAGTAAAATACAGAGTAGGTTAAACAATGGTAATGTTATGGGAAGCAAGTAAGTCAGGAAAGGCTATGAGGAAGCATCAGAGGGGACACGGCGAGTTCAGATAGAGGATGCCCCCAGCACTCTCTGAGTAAAGGCATGAAGGAGATGGGGGGACTGGGGTGTGAGTCATGTGTATGCCTGAAAAACTGTTGTCCTGAAAAGAGAGAAAAGCAAGTGCAAAGGGCCTGAGGTTGAAGACTTTTCAACAAATGGCAATGAGGCGATTCATTGTGTGGCTGAATCAGACACAAAGCAAGAGACCAGATGCGGGCATGGTCTAAGGAGGGTAGACTGTTCAGAGCTTTTTGAGTCTTATAGGGAATTTAGGTTTTACTCTAAGTAAAAAGGGAAACCAGAGCAGAGTTTTGAAGATGGGAGTACCAGGATCTGACCTCAAGGCCCTCAACAGGATTAGAAGTTACACAGTACCATTAACAGAATCCCCCCAGTTGCTGATGAGGAACAAGGGTAGGGGTAGAGGAACCGGTCAAGGGATTCTTAGAGTGACCCACAAGAGGCATGATCGTGACCTGGATGCGGGTGGGTAGCTGTGGTGTACAGTTAGGTTCTAGATGTGTTCTGGAAGAGGAACCTATAGGATTTGCCTCCAATTGGATATGGGGCATAAGGGAAAGAAAGGGGTCAAGAATGATGCGAGATTTGTGGTCTGAGCACCTGGGGTGATGGAGATGCCCAGTCCATGAGGGGGATGGCTGTGAGAACAACAGATACGGTCCAGGGGGACAGGGGCTCTGTTTTCTCAATGTTGGGCGCCGGACACCTGCTGGAGATCTGAATGTACAAAATGTACAAGAAACAGGGTGAAATATCCAGTAGAGTGAGTTCAGACAGGAAAGGGGAGGAGCCCAAGGATGAAGCCAAGGCTGCTCTTAGTCTAGAAGATGAGGAGGAATCAGATGAAGGAGCTGGGACGTCATGGTGACAGTGCTACGGGGAGCCAGGAGTACCTTGTGTTCTGGAGTCAAGGGAAGAAAGTGTTTCAAGAAGAAGAAGGTGGTCAGCTGTGGAAGAGGCTACTGATAAGTCATGGGAACTGAAGTCTAAGAAGGGACCATTGGATTTGGCAGCCGGACAGAAGGAGGGGCCTTCCACCTCAGAGGAGTGGTTGGGATAAAGCATAATCCAGTGAGCTCCCGAGTGTGTAAGAGAAAGCTTTAAGAGGAAGGAAAAGGTGGAAGCAGAAGGGGAAGGAGGGGTCACAGAGGAGGAATAATGATGTATTTTATGCTAGTCTCTGCTCTCAGCTGATGACTTGATTCTGTGCTGGGAAGCTAAGCAATCAGTAAGTCCATATATAAACATCGATGCAGGGAACTGGGTGAAGTTGGTGGTTGGCGAGTGGGTAACACCTATAGAATTTTTTTGTATATATATATATTTTTTAATTTATTTATTTTCAGCATAACAGTATCATTATTTTTTCACCACACCCAGTGCTCCATGCAATCCGTGACCTCTACAATACCCACCACCTGGGACCCCGACCTCCCACCCTCCAGCCACGTCAAATCCCTCAGATTGTTTTTCAGAATCCATAATCTCTCATGATTCACCTCCCCTTCCAATTTACCACAACTCCCTTCTCTTCTCTAACTCCCCATGTCCTCCATGCTATTTGTTATGCTCCACAAATAAGTGAAACCATATGATAATTGACTCCCTCTGCTTGACTTCTTTCACTCAGCATAATCTCTTCCAGTCCCTTCCATGTTGCTACAAAAGTTGGGTATTCGTCCTTTCTGATGGAGGCATAATACTCCATAGTGTATATGGACAACATCTTCCTTATTTATTCATCCGTTGAAGGGCATCTTGGTTCTTTCCACAGTTTGGCAACTGTGGTCATTGCTGCTATAAACATTGGGGTACAGATGGCCCTTCTTTTCACTACATCTGTATCTTTGGGGTAAATATCCAGTAGTGCAATGGCAGGGTCATAGGGAATTTCTATTTTTAATTTCTTGAGGAATCTCCACACTGTTCTGCAAAGAGGCTGCACGAACTTGCATTCCCACCAACAGTGGAAGAGGGTTCCCCTTTCTCCGCATCCTCTCCAACACATGTTGTTTCCTGTCTTGCTAATTTTGGCCATTCTAAGGTAATATTTGGCCATTGTAAGGTGATATCTCAATGTAGTTTTAATTTGAATCTCCCTGATGGCTAGTGATAATGAATATTTTTTCATGTGTCTGATAGCCATTTGTATGTCTTGATTGGAGAAGTATCTGTTCATATGTTCTGCCCATTTTTGATATGATTGTCTGTTTTGTGTGTGTTGAGTTTGAGGAGTTCATTATAGATCCTGAAGCTGTTTCAAAAAATTGAAGCAGAAGGAAAACTTCCTGATTCTTTCTATGAAGCCAGCATTACCCTGATCCCCAAACCAGGCAAAGACCCTACCAAAAAGGAGAATTTCAGACCAATATCATTGATGAATATGGATGCTAAGATTCTCAACAAGATCCTAGCAAACAGGATCCAAAAGCACATTAAAAATATTATCCACCATGACCAGGTGGGATTCATCCCTGGGTTACAAGGATGGTTCAACATTTGCAAATCAATCAATGTGATAGAACAAATTAATAAGAGAAGAAGAACCACATGGTCCTCTCAATTGATGCGGAAAAAACTTTTGACAAAACCCAGCATCCGTTCCTGATTAAAATGCTTCAAAGTATAGGGATAGAGGGAACATTCCTGAACTTCATCAAATCTATCTATGAAAGACCCACAGCAAATATCATCCTCAATGGGAAAAAGCTTGCGTCCTTCCTGTTGAGATCGGGAACACAACAAGGATGCCCACTCTCACTCTTGTTCAATATAGTATTAGAAGTCCTAGCAATAGCAATCAGACAACAAAGGGAAATAAAAGGTATCCAAATTGGCAATGAAGAAGCAAAACTCTCTCTCTTTGCAGATGACACGATTCTTTATATGGAAAGCCCAAAAGACTCCACACCCAAACTACTAGAACTAATAGAGCAATTCAGCAACGTGGCAGGATACAAAGTCAATATACAGAAATAAGTGGCTTTCTTATGCACTAACAATGAAAATACAGAAAGGGAAATTAGAGAATCAATTCCATTTACTATAGCACCAAGAACCATAAGATACCTGGGAATAAACCTAACCAAAGGGGTAAAGGATCTGTACTCGAGGAACTACAGAACACTCATGAAAGAAATTGAAGAAGACACAAAAAGATGGAAGACCATTCCATGCTCTTGGATCAGAAGAATAAACATTGTTAAAATGTCTATACTGCCTATAGCCATCTATACTTTTAATGCTATTCTGATCAAAATTCCACCGGTATTCTTCAAAGAGCTGGAGCAAATAATCCTAAAATTTGTATGGAATCAGAAGAGACCCCGAATCACTAAGGAAATGTTGAAAAACAAAAATAAAGCTGGGGGCATCACGTTACCTGATTTCAAGCTTTACTACAAAGCTGTGATTACCAAGACAGCATGGTACTGGTATAAAAACAGACACACAGAACAGTGGAACAGAATAGAGAGCCCAGATGTGGACCCTCAACTCTATGGTCAAATAACCTTTGAAAAAAACAGGAAAAAATATACAGTGGAAAAAAAGGCAGACTCACCTATAGAATTTTAAAGAGTTTATTTATTTGAGAGAGAGAAGGAGAAGCAGAAGCCTTGCTTAACAAGGAGCCAGATGCCAAACTGGATCCCAGGACCCTGGGATCATAACCTGAGGAGAAGGCAGACGCTTAACCAATTGAGCTAACTCACATATAAAATTTTAGAGAAAGGTGGAGGAGTCAAGATGGCAGAGAAGTAGCAGGCTGAGACTACTTCAGCTAGCCAGAGATCAGCTAGATAGCTTATCTAAAGATTGCAAACACCTGAAAATCCATCGACAGATCGAAGAGAAGAAGAACAGCAATTCTGGAAACAGAAAAACAACCACTTTCTGAAAGGTAGGACCGGCGGAGAAGTGAATCCAAAGCGATGGGAAGATAGACCCTGGGGGAAGGGGCCGGCTCCCGGCAAGCAGCGGAGCAACCTCTCACAAAATCAGGACTTTTAAAAGTCTGTTCCGCTGAGGGACATCGCTCCAGAGGCTAAACCGGGATGAAGCCCATGCAGGGTCAGCGTGGCCTCAGGTCCCGTAAGGTCACAGAAGGATCGGGGGTGTCTGAGTGTCGCAGAGCTTGCGGGTATTGGAACGGGAAAGCCGGCTACAGAGACAGAGCAGACAGTAAGCTCACAGCTTGGGGTGACCTTGAACCGGTCGCAGGCTCAATGAGCTCAGAGCGCGGCCGGAGGTCAGGCAGACGGAAGTAACTGGGCGCTGTTCTCTGAGGGCGCACTGAGGAGTGCGGCCCTGGGCTCTCCGCTCCCCCGGGCTGGAGACCAGGAGGCCGCCATTTGTATTCCCGCCCTCCGGAACTCTACAGAAAACGCTCAGGGAACAAAAGCTCCTGAAAGCAAACCCAAGCGGATACTCACCCCGGCCCCTGGTAAGGGCGGTGAAATTCCGCCTGGGGCAAAGACACTTGAGAATCACTACAACAGGCCCCTCCCCCAGAAGATCAACAAGAAATCCAGCCGAGACTCCTACCAAGGAGTGTGGTTTCAATACCAAGGAGAGCAGCAGAATTCCAGAGGAGGAGAAAGCCAAGCATGGAACTCATGGCTTTTTCCCTGTGATTTTTTTTAGTTTTGCAGTTAAAGTAATTTCTTTCTTTTTCATTTTATGTTTTTTTTTCTCGCCTTCAGGTAAATTTTTTTTTAACTATTACCTTTTTCTTTTTTAAAGATTTTTTACTAGTTTATCTAATATATATATTTTTCTTTTTTACATTTTTCCTAGGTGTTTTTTTTTTAATTCTTTTCTTTTTTTTTCTTTTTTCTTTCTTCCTTTTTGAACCTCTTTTTATCCCCTTTCTACCCCCTCACGATTTTGGATCTCTTCTAATTTGGTTAAAGCATATTTTCCTGGAGTTGTTGCCACCCTTTTAATATTTTACTTGCCCTTTCATATACTCTTATCTGGACAAAATGACAAGATGGAAAAATTCAATGCAAAAAAAAAAAAAGAACAAGAGGCAGTACCGAAGGCTAGGGACCTAATCAATACAGACATTGGTAATATGTCAGATCTAGAGTTCAGAATGACAATTCTCAAGGTTCTAGCCGGGCTCGAAAAAGGCATGGAAGATATTAGAGAAAACCTCTCGAGAGATATAAAAGCCATTTCTGGAGAAATAAAAGAACTAAAATCTAACGAAGTTGAAATCAAAAAAGCTATTAATGAGGTGCAATCAAAAATGGAGGCTCTCACTGCTAGGATAAATGGGGCAGAAGAAAGAATTAGTGACATAGAAGACCAAATGACGGAGAATAAAGAAGCTGAGCAAAAGAGGGACAAACAGCTATTGGACAACAAGGGGAGAATTAGAGAGATAAGTGACACCATAAGACGAAACAACATTGGAATAATTGGGATTCCAGAAGAAGAAGAAAGAGAGAGGGGAGCAGAAGGTATACTGGAGAGAATTATTGGGGAGAATTTCCCCAATATGGCAAAGGGAACGAGCATCAAAACTCAGGAGGTTCAGAGAACGCTCCTCAAAATCAATAAGAATAGGCCCACACCCCGTCACCTAATAGTAAAATTTTCAAGTCTCAGTGACAAAGAGAAAATCCTGAAAGCAGCCCGGGAAAAGAAGTCTGTAACATACAATGGTAAAAATATTAGATTGGCAGCTGACTTATCCACAGAGACCTGGCAGGCCAGAAAGAGCTGGCATGATATTTTCAGAGCACTAAATGAGAAAAACATGCAGCCAAGAATACTATATCCAGCTAGGCTATCATTGAAAATAGAAGGAGAGATTAAAAGATTCCAGGACAAACAACAACTGAAAGAATTTGCAAATACCAAACCAGCTCTACAGGAAATATTGAAAGGGGTCCTCTAAGCAAAGAGAGAGCCTACAAGTGGTAGATCAGAAAGGAACAGAGACCATATACAGTAACAGTCACCTTACAGGCAATACAATGGCACTAAATTCATATCTCCCAATAGTTACCCGGAATGTTAATGGGCTAAATGCCCCTGTCAAAAGACACAGGCTATCAGAATGGATAAAAAAAACAAAACCCATCTATATGTTGCCTCCAAGAAACTCATTTTAAGCCCGAAGACACCTCCAGATTTAAAGTGAGGGGGTGGAAAAGAATTTACCATGCTAATGGACATCAGAAGAAAGCAGGAGTGGCAATCCTTATATCAGATCAATTAGATTTTAAGCCAAAGACTATAATAAGAGATGAGGAAGGACAATATATCATACTCAAAGGGTCTGTCCAACAAGAAGATTTAACAATTTTAAATATCTATGCCCCCAACTTGGGAGCAGCCAACTATATAAACCAATTAATAACAAAATCACAGAAACACATCAACAATAATACAATAATAGTAGGGGACTTTAACACTCCCCTCACTGAAATGGACAGATCATCTAAACAAAAGATCAGCAAGGAAATAAAGGCCTTAAATGACACACTGGACAAGATGGACATACAGATATATTCAGAATATTTCATCCCAAAGCAACAGAATACACATTCTTCTCTAGTGCACATGGAACATTCTCCAGAATAGATCACATCCTCGGTCCTAAATCAGGACTCAACCGGTATCAAAAGATTGGGATCATTCCCTGCATATTTTCAGACCACAATGCTCTAAAGCTAGAACTCAACCACAAAAGGAAGTTTGGAAAGAACTCAAATACATGGAGACTAAACAGCATCCTTCTAAAGAATGAATGGGTCAACCGGGAAGTTAAAGAAGAATTGAAAAAAATCATGGAAACAAATGATAATGAAAATACAACGGTTCAAAATCTGTGGGACACAACAAAGGCAGTCCTGAGAGGAAAATATATAGCGGTACAAGCCTTTCTCAAGAAACAAGAAAGGTCTCAGGTACACAACCTAACCCTACACCTAAAGGAGCTGGAGAAAGAACAAGAAAGAAACCCTAAGCCCAGCAGGAGAAGAGAAATCATAAAGATCAGAGCAGAAATCAATGAAATAGAAACCAAAAAAAAAAAAAAAAAAAAAAAACAATAGAGCAAATCAACGAAACTAGGAGCTGGTTCTTTGAAAGAATTAATAAAATTGATAAACCCCTGGCCCGACTTATCAAAAAGAAAAGAGAAAGGACCCAAATAAATAAAATCGTGAATGAGAGAGGAGAGATCACAACTAACACCAAAGAAATACAAACTATTATAAGAACATACTATGAGCAACTCTATGCCAATAAATTTGACAATCTGGAAGAAATGGATGCATTCCTAGAAACATATAAACTACCACAACTGAACCAGGAAGAAATAGAAAGCCTGAACAGACCCATAACCAGTAAGGAGATTGAAACAGTCATTAAAAATCTCCAAACAAACAAAAGCCCAGGGCCCGACGGCTTCCCGGGGGAATTCTACCAAACATTTAAAGAAGAACTAATTCCTATTCTCCTAAAACTGTTCCAAAAAATAGAAATGGAAGGAAAACTTCCAAACTCATTTTATGAGGCCAGCATCACCTTGATCCCAAAACCAGACAAGGATCCCACCAAAAAAGAGAGCTATAGACCGATATCCTTGATGAACACAGATGCGAAAATACTCAACAAAATACTAGCCAATAGGATTCAACAGTACATTAAAAAGATTATCCACCACGACCAAGTGGGATTTATTCCAGGGCTGCAAGGTTGGTTCAATATCCTCAAATCAGTCAATGTGATACAACACATCAATAAAAGAAAGAACAAGAAACATATGATACTCTCAATAGATGCTGGAAAAGCATTTGACAAAGTACAGCATCCCTTCCTGATCAAAACTCTTCAAAGTCTAGGGATAGAGGGCACATACCTCAATATCATCAAAGCCATCTATGAAAAACCCACTGCAAATATCATTCTCAATGGAGAACAACTGAAAGCTTTTCCGCTAAGGTCAGGAACACGGCAGGGATGTCCATTATCACCACTGCTATTCAACATATAACTAGAGGTCCTAGCCTCAGCAATCAGACAACAAAATGAAATTAAAGGCATCCAAATCGGCAAAGAAGAAGTCAAATTATCACTCTTCGCAGATGATATGATACTATATGTGGAAAACCCAAAAGACTCCACTCCAAAACTGCTAGAACTTATACAGAAATTCAGTAAAGTGTCAGGATATAAAATCAATGCACAGAAATCAGTTGCATTTCTCTACAACAGCAAGACAGAAGAAAGAGAAATTCAGGAGTCAATCCCATTTACAATAGCATCCAAAATCATAAGATACCTAGGAATAAACCTAACCAAAGAGACACAGAATCTATACTCAGAAAACTATAAAGTACTCATGAAAGAAATTGAGGAAGACACAAAGAAATGGAAAAATGTTCCATGCTCCTGGATTGGAAGAATAAATATTGTGAAAATGTCTATGCTACCTAAAGCAATCTACATATTTAATGCAATTCCTATCAAAGTACCATCCATCTTTTTCTAAGAAATGGAACAAATAATTCTAAAATTTATATGGAACCAGAAAAGACCTCAAATAGCCAAAGGGATATTGAAAAAGAAAGCCAACGTTGGTGGCATCACAATTCCGGACTTCAAGCTCTATTACAAAGCTGTCATCATCAAGACAGCATGGTACTGGCACAAAAACAGACACATAGATCAATGGAACAGAAGAGAGAGCCCAGAAATAGACCCTCAACTCTATGGTCAACTAATCTTCGACAAAGCAGGAAAGAATGTCCAATGGAAAAAAGACAGCCTCTTCAATAAATGGTGCTGGGAAAATTGGACAGCCACATGCAGAAAAATGAAATTGGACCATTTCCTTACACCACACACAAAAATAGACTCAAAATGGATGAAGGACCTCAATGTATGAAAGGAATCCATCAAAATCCTTGAGGAGAACACAGGCAGCAACCTCTTTGACCTCTGCCACAGCAACATCTTACTAGGAACAACGCAAAAGGCAAGGGAAGCAAGGGCAAAAATGAACTATTGGGATTTCATCAAGATCAAAAGCTTTTGCACAGCAAAGGAAACAGTTAACAAAATCAAAAGACAACTGACAGAATGGGAGAAGATATTTGCAAACGACATATCAGATAAAGGACTAGGGTCCAGAATCTATAAAGAACTTAGCAAACTCAACACCCAAAGAACAAATAATCCAATCAAGAAATGGGCAGAGGACATGAACAGACATTTCTGCAAAGAAGACATCCAGATGGCCAACAGACACATGAAAAAGTGCTCCATATCACTCGGCATCAGGGAAATACAAATCAAAACCACAATGAGATATCACCTCACACCAGTCAGAATGGCTAAAATCAACAAGTCAGGAAATGACAGATGCTGGCGAGGATGCGGAGAAAGGGGAACCCTCCTACACTGTTGTTGGGAATGCAAGCTGGTGCAGCCACTCTGGAAAACAGCATGGAGGTTCCTCAAAATGTTGAAAGTAGAACTGCCCTATGACCCAGCAATTGCACTATTGGGTATTTACCCTAAAGATACAAACGTAGTGATCCAAAGGGGCACGTGCACCCGAATGTTTATAGCAGCAATGTCCACAATAGCCAAACTATGGAAAGAACCTAGATGTCCATCAACAGATGAATGGATCAAGAAGATGTGGTATATATACACAATGGAATACTATGCAGCCATCAAAAGAAATGAAATCTTGCCTTTTGCGACAACGTGGATGGAACTAGAGCGTATCATGCTTAGCGAAATAAGTCAAGCAGAGAAAGACAACTATCATATGATCTCCCTGATATGAGGAAGTGGTGATGCAACATGGGGGCTTAAGTGGGTAGGAGAAGAATCAATGAAACAAGATGGGATTGGGAGGGAGACAAACCATAAGTGACTCTTAATCTCACAAAACAAACTGAGGGTTGCTGGGGGGAGGGTATTTGGGAGAAGGGGGTGGGATTTTGGACATTGGGGAGGGTATGTGCTTTGGTGAGTGCTGTGAAGTGTGTAAACCTGGTGATTCACAGACCTGTACCTCTGGGGATAAAAATATATGTTTATAACAAATAAAAAATTAAAAAAAAAAAACCATCATCACATCCAAAATATTCTTAATATCATTAAACTTCCAGTCAGGGTTCAAATTTCCAAATATGTCATCAAGTGTCAAAGTTTTATACAGTTTGTTTAAATTGGAATCGAAATAAGCTCTTCGCCTTGTTTTTGTTGTTGTTGTTGTTGTTTTTATTTACGTATTTGACAGAGAGAGAGAGAGAGAGAACGCATGCAGGGGAAGCAGGAGAGAGAGAAGCAGGCTCTCCGCGGAGGAGTGAGCCCTATGTGGAGCTTGATCCCATGACCCTGGGATCATGACCTGAGCCGAAAGCAGACGCCTAATGACCAAGCCACCCCAGGCTGCCCAGCTAGCTCTTCACCTTGTATTGGTTTATTGTCCTTTTTATCTCTTTAAGTCTATAGGTCATCTGCCCCCCTTCTTTTTAGTTCTTGAATTTTTTGGTTATTGTTGTTAATGACACTGAGTCTTTGGCTTGTAATTTCTTACCACTGAGATTTTGCTCATTACAGACCAGTTGTATTATTTAACATGTTCCTCTCCACTTCACAATTCCCGTAAGTCAGAATTTCTAACTGCAGCACTATGGACATTCTATTTGCCCGATAATTATGCCCAGAGGATCCTGGGCATCCCAGGATTTAGTAGCATCTCTGGCCTCTGCCCACCAGGTGTCAGCGGTGTACGCACCCGTATGAGTGACAACTAAGAATGTCTCCAGATATTGCCAAATATCACCTTAAGGGGAAAACTGAACCTCCTCCGTACTAAGAACCATTTTTATGAATTATATATAACCTTGATCACATTGAGATCTTTTTTGGAAAAGCTACTTCATAGATGATATTGTGTTTCTATAGAACGAGGATCATAATGCAGAACAACTCATCATTGACGATGTCGGTAGCCACGTCTTTGCAGCATCCGGATTCAGGTGTTCATTAGAGGTTAGGGGGCGATTATATTCTAGCTGAATCATTTTTTCTTTATTTCTTAGCTGGGATATTTCCACAGGAAAAAGTTTCTTCATGTACTATTTGGCTGCCGAAAATATATGACTCTTTCCTTCTTTCAATTTCCAAAATTAATTTTCTTTCTTTTAGTATCATAATCCATTTGTGATCCTTTGCATATTTGATGTGTTTCAATGCAAGTCAATTTTTAGTCAGAGTGATATATAAATGATTCCCTTCTATTGCTTGTGAGAGCCTCTATGAATGGCTCCAGTGTCCTTGTGATGTGTCTTCTTGTGCATTTACCTTCCCTGCTCTGGAATCAATTATTTTTCCAAGAAGTCCAGGCTCCCTTTAGGAAGGAACCATATACTACTAGTGATGGTGGTCATTGTTATTGGGTTGGTCATTGTTTTGAGTTTTTTTTTTTTTCAATGAAGAGAGCTAGCCATTTTTTTTTTTAAATGCATCATGATCAATCAGTTAAGTGTCCAACTCTTGGTTTCAGCTCAGGTGATGATCTCAGGATTATGATGTTGAGTTCTGCATCTGGCTCTGCACTCCTTGCGGAAATCTCCCAGAGATTCTCTCCTTCTCCCTCTGCCCCTTCCCCCTTCCACACTCTCTAAATAAATAGATAGATAGATAGATAAAATCTTTAAGATAAAAATCTATCAGGTGTCCATATTCATTTTTCTGTCAATTTTTAAATAAATATTAGCTCTTCATATCCTTCTCCACCGTATCTATGAACACATAATGCTTGAACTGTTGCACTAGCAACTGAAATGGTCTTCCTTTCTCTAGTCTCTCTGCTTAATATCCTAAATTGATTCCTAAGATCCTCTCCATTATTCAATTTCTTAAATTCAAATTCTCCAACCTGCCATACCAAGTCCTTCTAAGTCTAGAGTTACTTATCAATACTCTCTCTTCCCCATCTACTTTAACCAGTAGCCTTCCTTCTAGTCAAATCATCTCTTCCTTATGCCTCCAATACACCTCTCAACTTGCACCTTCATATTGTTCCTCACATTCCCCTCCAAAATTCTTCCTATTTTGGGGTTGTAAGTAGGTGTCTATGTTCTGCACATAATTCACATGAAGAACAATATAAAGGAACAGATAAGCGTGTTGTCATTGACAACTTACCAGAAATAATGTGATTCCTGTTTTTAAACATCATGGTATTTTAAAATTAAAAGATCTAAGCAACTGCCCACTTTAATCCCAATGTTCTCCCAGTGAGGCTACTGGAGTTCACAGGGATGAGTCCTTTAATAAACATCATACAATAGGCACCATCAGGGCTGAAAGCCACATACCCTACTCCAAGGGTTCTTCTCTTTTTGCTGCAAAAAGCTGAAATAAACAGCTCTGTAATGCTGCTAGAGTTACCTGAGGGATAGAGTTATGAGGGAAGGAATGAGGGACTGCTGAGGATTTTGTGAAGCCTCATTCAGGGTCACACTGGGTATCTGAGCTCCTAAGCTCGACACACATATCTGGTGAGAGAAAAACGCCAGCTGAATGTCATCTTTCTCTGAAAGTGTGAAGTAAACTAGCAGTATCTGGGTACACATTAGGATGAGAAAGAAGAGTGGAGCCTGGATGGCTCAGTCGGTTGAGGGTCTGACTCTTAGTTTTGGCTCAGGTCATGATCTCCGGGTCATGATCTCAGGGTTGTGAGATCAAGCCCCATGTGTCAGGCTCTGCACTCAGCCAGGAGTCTTCTTGGGATTCTCTCCCTCCCCTTCTGCCCCTCTCCTCGCTCATGCTCACTCTTTCCCACTCTCTCTCAATTACATAAATAAAATACTTTTTTAAAAGATGAGAAATAAGTGGAGCCAAGAAAATAGTCAAAAGAGCAAGATATTGAAGGTATGGAAAGGGATTTGAACCTCCAGATACAAACCTCACTTGCTTTGCCCTGTTTCAACATGGCCAATTCAGAGACCGTAAAAGCCATATGACCCAAGTCAACAGGGAAAAGCATTTAAAGGCTACAATTAAGATGCCATTCTAGATTTTTCTTTTGAAAGCAACACACACACACACACACAGAAGAGATGAGCTATCCACTCAAATAACCCATGCTATGAAGTAGTTTTCAAATAGGCTGCCGATAATAGCAATAAGTCCAAAACCTCATCAAGAATGTTAAATCAAAAGCTCAAATAAACTATAGAACAATTTAAGGCATCTTAACACCCTGATGTTGTAATAAGGTCCCTACAGTAAGTAGGGATATATGGGAACCTAAATATGAGTATATTCTGGTCCCTTTTCAGGTAGAGAAGGATATATACATTTTCAAGCAGGGTAATAAAATTGTAAATATGAACGAAGACATCAGCTTGACTGGAGTTCAAGTATAGATCTCTGATGTATTTTATGGAAAAAGGTGTTATCTTCCCAAGACTCGCTTTCCTCCAGTGGAAATAATGAAAGCACTTAATTCATGGAGTCATAATGATTTCTGTATTCATTTACTGAAAAAATATCTATTGCATGGCCTCTCTATGCCAGACATTCTAATAGAGCTAGCGTATGACCCCTGATACCATCCAATCAATATTACTTATTAATATTTTTACAGCTCCAAGGCACTATTAAGATCATTTTCCTTGGCTCTTATGTCCCAGACAAACTACTTGTAGTAATTTACATTCAATGTAGAATAACTACTGGGGCACCTGGGTTTCTCAGTTGGTTGGGTGTCCAACTCTTGATCTCAGGTTTGTGAGTTCAAGCCTGGCATTGGGCTCCACACTAGGCATACAGCCTACATAAAATAATAGTAATAATTTTTTTAAAAAGCTCCTGAAAAGGAAATGCAAATCAAAATCACAGTGAGATACCACCTCGCACCAGTCGGAATGGGTAAAATTAACAAGTGAGGAAATGACAGATGTTGGTGAGGAAGTAGAGAAAGGGGAACCCTCCTACACTGTCAGTAGGAGTGCAATCTGATGCAGCCACTCTGAAAAATGATATGGAGTCTCCTCAAAAAGTTAAAAATAGAGCTACCCTATGACTCAGCAAATGCACTACTGGATATTTACCCTAAAGACACAAACGTAGTGATCCAAAGGGGTACAGACACCTGAACGTTTATCACAGCAAAGTCCACAATAGCCAAACTATGGAAAGAGCCCAGATATCCATCAACAAATGAATGGATAAAGAAGATGTGGTGTATATATATACAATAGAACACTGTGCAGCCATCAAAACCCCAAAAATCTTGCGATTTACAAAGATGTGGATGCAAATGGCAAGATTTCATTTCTTTTGATGGCTAGAGCGTATCATGCTTAGCGAAATAAGTCAAGCAGAGAAAGACAACTATCATATGATCTCCCTGATATGAGGAAGTGGTGATGCAACATGGAGGCTTAAGTGGGTAGAAGAATAAATGAAACAAGATGGGATTGGGAGGGAGACAAACCATAAGTGACTCTTAATCTCACAAAACAAACTGAGGGTTGCTGGGGGGAGGGGGTTTGGGAGAAGGGGGTGGGATTATGGACATTGGGGAGGGTATGTGCTTTGGTGAGTGCTGTGAAGTGTGTAAACCTGGTGATTCACAGACCTGGGGATAAAAATATATGTATATAAAAAATATATGTTTATAAAAAATAAAAATAAAAAAAAAAAAGAATAAAAAAAAAAAAAAAAAAAAAAAAAACAAAGATGTGGATGGAACTAGAGGGTGTTATGCTAAGCGAAACTGGTCAATCAGAGAAAGACAATTATCACATGATCTCACTGATCATGAATTTGAGAAACAAGACAGAGGAATAGGGGAAGGGAGGGAAAAATGAAACAAGATGAAACCAGAGAGAGAGACAATCCAGAAGAGACTCTTAAACTCAGGAAACAAACTGAGGGTTGCTGGAGTGGAGGCAGGTGGGAGGGATGGGGTGGCTGGGGGATGGACACTGGGGAGGGCATGTGCTATGGTGAGTGCTGTGAATTGTGTAAGACTGATGATTCACAGACCTGTATCCATGAGACAAATACTATATTATATGTTAATTTGAAAACAAACAAACAACAACAACAAAAAAGGCACCTGAAAGATAGACTAACTACTAAGTGAGAAGTTCATAGAGCAGCCAAGGTAAGTGCTGGATCTATTACATAACAGGTAAGTTCTCTGCACACATAAAGCATTGATATTCTGGCATATTGGGTCTTTTCTGTGATTTTGGTTAGCATAAATCCTTTCTTCAAAGTCTGATAATCTCAAGTAAACTGATGAAGTCATAATAATGAAAACAGAAAACCGAAGTTTCTGCACAATTATGGAGCTGAGTTAGACTCAGTCTTAGGAACCAGCTGGCCTCCATCTGATTATTTCATTTTAATAGTTACCCACATTTTATATTTCTTAATGAATTCTCTCTCTCTAAATTTAAACACTCTTATGTAATTATTTCAAGGTGTATTTCCAAGACTGAAAAACATCTGGAAACTTCTTTCTTTTTCCCATGTTCATTTGTTTGCCTGCTCATTCATCCCAGCTTCTCCTCTATTGTATCACCCAGCTGGCTCTCCAAACCAAGGTTCCTTATCTTGCCATATCTGTGATCTCAGCTTTTAAGAGAAGCATTAACACTTTTTTGAAGTTCCTCAATTCAAGTTCTCCCCAGCAATCCACTACTTTTTACTGAAATGAATACAATTCATGGATTCCAGTAAATTCAATAGCACCAGACCACCTCGCTTACCATCACTGTGCTGTGCGATTTGTGTCATTATAGCGAGGTCAGTCCCCACTAAGTACAGAGGAGAACTGAGTGGCTCTGTTTGTGAATCCTTACCTCCTTACCTTCACATTAGATCAACTTATGGAACACAGAAGAATATATGCACATTGTATGTATATCTAAAATATATATCTGAGTATATTTACAAATGCATGTTATATATTGTATGTGTGTATATATGTTTTATACATAATAAACTTTGTATAATATACATGTATTTATAATGCATATATTTATACACACATGTACTACTTAGAATATGTGTTCAAAGACACAGGCACACAGTCAGAAAGAATTACTTTCCCTTGAGTAAATATTCTGCCAAACCATTTTAATTATCTAAGCATTAATATACCCTTTGTAGTGACCTTAGGATTCCGTGTTTCACATAAGTGACTCTTAATCTCACCAAACAAACTGAGGGTTACTGGGGGAGGGGTGGTTGGGAGAAGGGAGGGTGAGGTTATGGACATTGGGGAGGGTATGTGCTATGGTGAGTGCTGTGAAGTTTGTAAACCTGGCGATTCACAGACCTGTACCCCTGGGGATAAAAATATATTATAAGTTTATAAAAAATGGAAAAAAATATTCTGTGTTTCAAAGCCTCATTTTGAGGCATCTCATCACAAAATGTGGCTGAATTTATCAAACAGGCCAAAATGGATCTATTAGGTTAAATTTTTTAGAAAAGCTTCTTGGTCTATGAAACCTGTATAGCTTGTGGGAAATATTTGTATTCATTTAATAAGCCCACGTTACATATAATATATAATATTCATATTCATTTAACAAATATTATGTTCAACAAAAAATTACAGAGCTCAACACTGTTCTAGGGGCAAGAACAGAAGACAATAAAACTTACATTTTAATGATAAAACTTATTAATGAATTATAAACAGATGTATATTATGGTATCAGGTCATAGTAATCACTGATAATAAAGATATAGCAGGTGCGGGAGTAGGAAGGACACAGGTACTATGTTAAAAAGAGCAACCAAGAGAGTGCCCTGTGGGAAGTGACACCTGAGCAGAGAATGGACCAAAATGAGAGAGATGCCATTTATTTGAGCATCTGGTTCACAAGCTCTACACCATCAATGATGGAGAGGGTCTTAACAAGGTAGCAAGTTAGCCTGACACAATGTCATCAATACTGGGAAAAGATAAGAAATTCCCAGGTCAGAGACAAAGGACTGGGTTACTCATAGCACCTCAGACCTTACGACTTCCACCTTGCCCTCATTCCCCAGCCCCGGGGAGATGTGAAAGCTGACCCAGGTCAATGTTGCCCATAGAGAATGGGTCTATGCCATAATGAGGAAGCCCAAACATAGGGAACCCCCAATCTTCTAAAGAGGGTTTCTAGACAACCTATCCAGTCCCTGCCCCAGAGAGGGATACTGTCTTTATTACACTGGTTGGCAACAAACCTGCCCCATATCATGTAAAAAGATACTACCTCTGTTTTCTAAGGCTATGCAAGCACCCTTGAAGAGAATCCGAAACAAAAACTGATCTGAGATATGCAGACATGTCCAGGAGAATAGTCTCCTTATGTCAGCTTTTAACAAGTACCAGAATCACCGGAAAGGCTTGTTCCAACACATATTGCTAGGGCTAACCCCCAGTGCTCCTGATTCAGTCTGTCTGAGGCAAGTCTCAGTGCTTGCATTTCCTAAAGTTCCTGGGAGATAGTGATATTGCTGATCAGGAATCCATACTTTGAAAATCACTGCTTTAAGTCTGTTAAACAGACTGTGTTCTTTTGTGTTGTCCCTGATTCGCTTCCATTTCACTCTGCTTTATAATCAGAAAATCACGATTCTAAATTGCATCTGCATCTTGGGATCTTTCATTTCATTAAATCTGGTAAGTAGTATCTCTTATTAGAAACAATTCTTGTATCTTATAATGTGGTTCATCTCACTGACTTTGATAGTCCATTCCAGACACAACACAAAGGAGACAGTTGCAATAATAGAGAAAAAAAAAAGAATCCTGTTTACAAAATTACCTCAGTACTCTTATAATCTGAATAGTAACCTTGTGCCTAGAGTTGATATTAATGACATTCCAGTTTTTAGCTACAAGATGTCTTGATGGAAACGCAGATGTCTGCATTGTCTAAAGAGCACTGATCATTTCCATTTACTGTAACCTACACTTGGTTACTGCAGTTCTAAAATTTTTTGAGGTCAAAATTGATCTTTAAATGACCTAATAATATTAGATATTTCAGATTACGCACATGTCCATAAAGCTATACCATTAACACATAAATATGCCTTACGGCTATGTCAAAATGGTTTCAACCACTGCAGTGTTTTGTTGTTATAGCTCGAAAATCTAACCGTTCTATGAAATTAATTCCATAAAGCACACAGACATGCAGTTTATTCTTATGATAAAAACGCTCACTCCTATTTAAAATATTTTCACACTCACCATCTATTTTAACAAAGGAATTTTGTAAGAATTATCTCATTACCCAAATTTTCCACTAAAATGTAGATTTGGAGACTTGCTTTCAGTTTCTCTTAATCCAAGGATTGACTCTATTTCACCTATAGATGGTGCTTGTGCCCATATTACTTAGCATTGTAGTAAAAATTGTGAAAAGTTCTCTCTTAAAAAAAATGGCATTAAGTATTTGAGAAGTTCACAAACAGAAAGTAGGGCAAACTCTCACTTTATATATGACATCACAATTCCCGCAAAAATACTATAAAATTGACAATATATCAAGGATACAGAAAATAAATTGTGTGTGCATAGTCTCCCTCTCCCTGCAAACAGTGGAAGCGGCATTTGAACTCAGGTCAGCTTGACCCCAGTTTGTCAGTATCTCATACCAAACACCAAGTCCTAATACACAGAAATCCTTCACATGATGCTCTGCTACAAAGTCCATTTTTGCCTTTGTTACCACTCTTCCCTTTTTGTGCTGGATCTCAGGGATGTGTAACAGTTTTTATCACAGCTTCTCCCTCTTCCCCTCCCCCAGGCTCATGCTATTTCTCAAACTCTCTTAAATAAATAAATAAAAGATTCTTTTAAATAACTTTTTAAAAAGTTTTCAAGCACAAAAATTGAGAAAGTAGTGGAGCCCCCAAAGATCTCTCAGCCAACCTATCCATATTTCATCTTAAATCCCATGGCCAATTTTATTTCATCTCTACTCCCAACATAATGAGCAACAGATTGTTTTAAAGCAAACTTCCAGACATCATATCATTTCATCTGGAAATGTTTTATGATGTAGATCTAAAGCATAAAAAAATTTTTAGAACATAATCACAATGTCAGTACTACCCCTAAAAAACAAGCAAATAATGAATTCCTTAATATTATCAAATATCCATGCAAGGTTCACATTTCTGTGATTGTCTCATAAATGTACTTTTTATAGTTTGTCCAAATCAAGAATAAACACTCCCATATACTGCATTTGGTTTATAGGCATCTTAAGACTCCACGTGGGACACCTGGCTTGCTCACTTGGTATAGCATTCATTGTTGATCTCAGGGTCATGAGTTTGAGTCCCATGCTGGGTGTAGACATTACTTTAAAAACAAACAAATAAACAAACATACAAACAAACAAATTCTTTCTACACCAGTTTCCTTCCTGTTTTCTTATTTCTTTATGCCTGTATAAGTTTACTGATGGTATCCCCCAATCCCAATAATGTAATTTATCCTTGAGAAAACTCTCTATTGATTCCTTTTCTGTAGAGTGCAATCTGTTTCCTCTAAGACAATAAGTATATCCAATTTATATCCCAAGTTTACCTTTCAATGATTATCTTCTTTCCCCAAATGGCCATGTTAAACTCAGTCTATCCAAGGACTATACCCCTAATCCAGTTCCACCCCTCAGTCCCTCCCTGTAATCATCTCCTTCCACACCATGTCCACACCACAAAGCTCCCATCCTCAACCTCACACCAGGACTGGAATACTTAAGGCTCATTTTTTGTGATCCCCATCTCTCCTGACCAGATGCTACACAAGGAGCCACTCACACCTTCTAGCAGTTGACTTAACCCAACCATTTGGGTTACTTCCTAAATCAGAATCAGGTTTATTTCTGAATATCTCTTGAAAAGGTCTTTTTTCATTGTGATAGGAAAAATTCAAGAAGGTGTTGCCATTCCCTGAATTTCCACCCTTCTATCAAAATATCAAGGTATGCCTTCAAGAATAATTAGTATGTGATGGGAGGTTTTTCTTCCCGGTCTCATTTGGTTACTCCTTTTTCCATGTTAGGATTTGGTTTCATTTACACAATCTCCAAATGAGCTAACTAACCTCACTGACTACTAAAAGCTGTTTCTAGAATCTCTTCTTACACCAAAAGAATGCACAGCATGGTGGAATCAGAAAGACATTTCTGTCCAGAGGAGCTCTGGTCATCAAGGACACAGTAAGGTGGTTGCTTGAAAAGTATATTGTCTGCCATTCATCCTGAAGGAAGACACCAGACCAAAGTCATTCATGTGTGTTCTCAAGGTATTAAGCGAATGTTCTCATTCAAAATTGTCTCTTAGGGATGCCTGGGTGGCTCATTTGGTTTAGCTGCTGCCTTCAGTTCAGGTCATGATCCTGGAGTCCTGAGATTGAGTCCCACATCGGGCTCCTTGCTCAGTGGGGAGCCTGTTTCTCTCGCTGCCTCTGCCTGCCACTTTGCCTGCTTGTGTTCTCTCTCTCTGACAGATAAAAAAAAAAAGACTCAAAATTGTCTCTTAGATGCTCCTTGCAAATGGTCCAAGATAGAGCTCTTGGATTTGAAAGCTGAACTCAATGCATACAAAAACAACTGAGCGCTTAATAACAGAACTTTGACCATTAAAATACATGAAAATACTTATTGCTCTTAAAGCCATGGTTGGTTTGTTCAGAAGATATAAACACAAGCTGATGAGAATTTTTTCCTACTTGGGATGCCTGGGTGGCTCTATCATTTAAGCATCTGCTTTTGGCTCAGGTCATGGTCCCTGGGTCCTGGGATCAAGTCCCTTCCTCAGCAGGGAGCCTTTTTAACCCTCTACCTGCTCTGCCTCAGGCTCCCCCTGCTTGTGGTCTCTCTCTGTCTCTGGCAAATAAATAAATAAAATCTTAAAACAAACAAAATAATTTTTCCCACTATTTGTTCCTTATCATTTTTTTTTTCATTATTGCAGGAAAGAATAGTAGAACATAGGCTTTAGAACCTGGACTGAATCCAGATTTCAATTCATGACTTTTTAAAAAAAGATTTTATTTATTTATTTATTTGTCAGAGAAAGAGAGAGCCCGAGCAGGCAGAGTAGCAGGCAGAGGCTGAGAGAGAAGCAAGCTCCCCGCTGAGCAGAGAGCCCGATGTGGGACTCGATCCCAGGACCCTGGGATTATGACCTGAGCCAAAGGCAGCAGGTTAACCAACTGAGCCACCCAGGCATCCCAATGATGTCCATTTTTGATAGGCTTCCTATCATCTCAAAATTCAATTCAAGATGGCTAAGACCCATCTTGTTACTCTCATTTGAATATTTTTAATGGATTAGTCTTAAATATTCTCAAATAGTCTTATTCTTTTAGTCTTAGTAGAATTTATACTTTCAGCAAGTTTCCAAAAATTATTGCTGGGATTTTTATTAAATCTATGTTAAAACTTTTCAATAATTCTTTGGCTGCCAGGTGACTCAGTTGTTAAACATCTGCCTGGCTCAGGTCATAATCCCCAGGTCCTGGGACTGAGCCCCACATTGGGTTCCCTGTTTGATAAGAACCTGCTTTTCCCTCTCCCACTCCTTCTGCTTGTGTTCTTTCTCTTACTGTGTCTCTCTCTGTCAAATAAATAAAATATTTAAATTTTTTTTCAATGATTCTTAAAATATTGATAATTTTTCAAGTAGAATCTTCTTCAAATAGCGTTTCTGGACTTCTGTTCAAGTTGTCTTCTATGTCCCTTAGTAAAAGTATGTAATTTCCTATATATAGGGCTCTCACATATCTTATCCAAGAAATGCAATTTTATGATTTTGTGGGTGATATGAATTAGATTTTATCCTATTCTAGTATATATCTCATGAGTTATTACTGGTGCAGAGCTGTGATAATCAACCAAGGAGTTATAAAATCACTTGTGGGATTTTTTTCCAAACGATATTCCCTTGACGTTCAGGGATTCTGGTGTATCTTCTAGAATACAGTCCCCCACCACCTTATTTATGAGTGTATATATTGCCCTTAGGAGCAGGAGCAGGGAGCAATATTAACTGCAGAGAAGTAAAACAAAGCTATGGGGTCATTGTTTTTCTTTTTGTTTGTTATTGCATGGAATCACTTCATTATTCTCTTATTCTGAAAGTTTTCTTTTGCATTGAGCAATTTGCTTTCTAAAATAAACCTCAAGCATTTCCTCTATTAATCAATAACCAGTGAATGTAATGTGTGATAAAGCCTGTATTGAATGCTTCAAGGACACACAAACCTGAAGATCTGAACTTGCCTTTGATCAGTCAGGTTTGGGTAGGAAGTGGTACGTTATAGTTGGGTTAATTGCGCTAAGCCAAAAACAAAGCAACAACAGAAAGAAGCATGTGCGTTTTCATGAACCCTGCTAATAGTCTGTCCTTCCGCATATAGGCATCAGGAAAGTAAAACTAATTGCTGAAGGAGGATACTGAGGCAGGAAATAACCTAAATTTTGGGGGAAAAAAAGTCAAGTTTCACATTTCTGCACATCCTATAATTTCATTTATATATATAAATCAGATGTGCATGGAAACCTTATGTTGACCAAGGATGTCAGCTAGATCACTCTCTTGAGGTTGGGAGAGGTGGAGGGGAGGCTTTACCATCTGATCTGGCCCTTGGAGAGAGCATCCACAGCCCTCTACCTAAAGAAGGGATTAGCTCTTCTCTTCATAAAGCCAGCACTGTCTACACTAATAATGGGCAATCTCCGAATGGTGATTTCTAAATGGTTCATTTGGAATTTGCAACACATTTTCCTATGAAAATGATGCTTTATGGCAGAGCTTCTCAGACTTCAGTCTACACCACAGTTTCCTAGAGAGCTAGGTAAAACACAGAGACTCAAGTCCAGGATGTTGATTGTGGACACAGAGGACATGAACAGACATTTCTGCAAAGAAGACATCCAGATGGCCAACAGACACATGAAAAAGTGCTCCATATCACTCGGCATCAGGGAAATACAAATCAAAACCACAATGAGATATCACCTCACACCAGTCAGAATGGCTAAAATCAACAAGTCAGGAAATGACAGATGCTGGCGAGGATGCGGAGAAAGGGGAACCCTCCTACACTGTTGTTGGGAATGCAAGCTGGTGCAGCCACTCTGGAAAACAGCATGGAGGTTCCTCAAAATGTTGAAAATAGAACTGCCCTATGACCCAGCAATTGCACTACTGGGTATTTACCCTAAAGATACAAACGTAGTGATCCAAAGGGGCACATGCACCCGAAATTTTATAGCAGCAATGTCCACAATAGCCAAACTATGGAAAGAACCTAGATGTCCATCAATAGATGAATGGATCAAGAAGATGTGGTATATATACACAATGGAATACTATGCAGCCATCAAAAGAAATGAAATGTTGCCATTTGCGACAACATGGATGGAACTAGAGCGTATCATGCTTAGCGAAATAAGTCAAGCAGAGAAAGACAACTATCATATGATCTCCCTGATATGAGGAAGTGGTGATGCAACATGGGGGCTTAAGTGGGTAGGAGAAGAATCAATGAAACAAGATGGGATTGGGAGGGAGACAAACCATAAGTGACTCTTAATCTCACAAAACAAACTGAGGGTTGCTGGGGGGAGGGGGTTTGGGAGAAGGGAGTGGGATTATGGACATTGGGGAGGGTATGTGCTTTGGTGAGTGCTGTGAAGTGTGTAAACCTGGTGATTCACAGACCTGTACCCCTGGGGATAAAAATATATGTTTATAAAAAATAAAAAATTTTAAAAAAATACAAAAAAAAAAAAAACCCAAAGATTGCCTTAATATTGCTTTTAGGATTTTATTGATTCTGTATGTCTGGGGAAAGTTGACATTTTAATAATACTAACTTTTCTGACCCATGAATATGATCTATCTCACCATTTAATCCGGTCTTTCTCTCAGCAGGATTTTGTATTGCCTAAGTAATACATATATAATATATATAATGTTATTAACAGTATATATTATGTATAATATTAATATAACAGTATTATATATATATATATATATAATATAACAGTATATATTATATATGTAATATATACTGTTTTGTTAGGTTTGTCCCTAAGCCTTTCTTGCTTTGAAAGCTATGATAAGTAATATTATTTATATAATTTCACTTCTGGTAGTTTTTTTGTTAATCTGTAGCAATATGGTTGAACCTTGTGTATTGACCTTGTTTCCTGTAATCTGATAAACAAACATCGTCTTGGTAGCTTTTTTGACTCCATAAGATTTTCTGATTGTATATGATCATGTCACCTGTACTTGCTTCTTTCTTTTCAACCTTGAAGCTGTTCACATTTTTTTTCCTTTTCTGCATTCTCACTACAATGCTGAAGAGAACTGGTGACAAAAGACATCCTTGCCTTACTCTGTCTTAAGGGAAAGCACTGAATCATTTACCGTATGTTTCATGTCAACTGTGGGTTTCTCAGGTACAGAATGTTGTTTTTAATTCGAGTTTGCTCAGAGTTTTATCATAAATAAATGTCCATATTTTTTCTTTTGGCCTTTTAAGCACAAAATCTAATAATCATATGATTCCTTCTGAAATTCTTCTGAAGTTATTAATTACATTTACATATATCTAAATGTTAAAACAACCTTGTATTTCTGTAAAAATCCACTTGGTTGTGATCTGTCCTTTATATATTATTGAGTTTGATTTGCAGATTCTTTGTTAAAGACGGTTGTGTCATTATTCATAAAGAATGACATCTGTATGATCTGTGCTGGTTGCCCCTCGCGTTTTTACATTGGTAATTTGTTTTCTCTCTTTTCCTTCCTTGGTTTGGTGGAAGTTTACCAGTTTTACTGATTATGTTTTTCAAAAGAATGAACTTTTGGTTTCACTGATTTTTCTCTGTGCTTTTTCTATTTCATTGACCTATGTCCACTTCTCTACTATTTTTATCTTTTCCTTCACTCTGGGGTTGGTTCTTTTTTTAACTTCTTAAAATGAAAGCTGGGTTTTCATTGGCTTTAATAATGTTTTCATTTTAATTATAAGTTTTTTTTTATTTTCTTTTCTTTTTATTTATTTATTTATTTATTTTAATTTTTTTATTTTTGTTTTTTTTTTTAAACATTCGGGTGCATGTGCCCCTTTGGATCACTACGTTTGTATCTTTAGGGTAAATACCCAATAGTGCAATTGTATTTAAAACAGTTATGTAAAATAATATCTTGGTCAACTCCCTGTTTAACTGATCTTTTTTTTTTTTTTTTTAAATTTTTTATTTTTTATAAACATATATTTTTATCCCCAGGGGTACAGGTCTGTGAATCACCAGGTTTACACACTTCACAGCACTCACCAAATCACATACCCTCCCCAATGTCCATAATCCCACCCCCTTCTCCCAAACCCCCTCCCCCCGGCAACCCTCAGTTTGTTTCGTGAGATTAAGAGTCACTTATGGTTTGTCTCCCTCCCAATCCCATCTTGTTTCATTGATTCTTCTTCTACCCACTTAAGCCTCCATGTTGCATCACCACTTCCTCATATCAGGGAGATCATATGATAGTTGTCTTTCTCTGCTTGACTTATTTTGCTAAGCATGATACGCTCTAGTTCCATCCATGTTGTTGCAAATGGCAAGATTTCATTTCTTTTGATGGCTGCATAGTATTCCATTGTGTATATATACCACATCTTCTTGATCCATTCATCTGTTGATGGACATCTAGGTTCTTTCCATAGTTTGGCTATTGTGGACATTGCTGCTATAAACATTCGGGTGCATGTGTCCCTTTGGATCACTACATTTGTATCTTTAGGGTAAATACCCAATAGTGCAATTGCTGGGTCATAGGGCAGTTTTATTTTCAACATTTTGAGGAACCTCCATGCTGTTTTCCAGAGTGGCTGCACCAGCTTGCATTCCCACCAACAGTGTAGGAGGGTTCCCCTTTCTCCGCATCCTCGCCAGCATCTGTCATTTCCTGATTTGTTGATTTTAGCCATTCTGACTGGTGTGAGGTGATATCTCATTGTGGTTTTGATTTGTATTTCCCTGATGCCGAGTGATATGGAGCACTTTTTCATGTGTCTGTTGGCCATCTGGATGTCTTCTTTGCAGAAATGTCTGTTCATGTCCTCTGCCCATTTCTTGATTGGATTATTTGTTCTTTGGGTGTTGAGTTTGCTAAGTTCTTTATAGATTCTGGACACTAGTCCTTTATCTGATATGTCGTTTGCAAATATCTTCTCCCATTCTGTCAGTTGTCTTTTGATTTTGTTAACTGTTTCCTTTGCTGTGCAAAAGCTTTTGATCTTGATGAAATCCCAGTAGTTCATTTTTTCCCTTGCTTCCCTTGCCTTTTGCGTTGTTCCTAGGAAGATGTTGCTGCGGCAGAGGTCGAAGAGGTTGCTGCCCGTGTTCTCCTCAAGGATTTTGATGGATTCCTTTCGTACATTGAGATCCTTCATCCATTTTGAGTCTATTTTTGTGTGTGGTGTAAGGAAATGGTCCAATTTCATTTTTCTGCATGTGGCTGTCCAATTTTCCCAGCACCATTTATTGAAAAGGCTGTCTTTTTTCCATTGGACATTCTTTCCTGTTTGTCGAAGATTAGTTGACCATAGATTTGAGGGTCTATTTCTGGGCTCTCTATTCTGTTCCATTGATCTATGGGTCTGTTTTTGTGCCAGTACCATGCTGTCTTGATGATGACAGCTTTGTAATAGAGCTTGAAGTCCGGAATTGTGATGCCACCAACGTTGGCTTTCTTTTTCAATATCCCTTTGGCTATTCGAGGTCTTTTCTGGTTCCATATAAATTTTAGAATTATTTGTTCCATTTCTTAGAAAAAGATGGATGGTACTTTCATAGGAATTGCATTAAATGTGTAGATTGCTTTAGGTAGCATAGACATTTTCACAATATTTATTCTTCCAATCCAGGAGCATGGAACATTTTTCCATTTCTTTGTGTCTTCCTCAATTTCTTTCATGAGTACTTTATAGTTTTCTGAGTATAGATTCTGTGTCTCTTTGGTTAGGTTTATTCCTAGGTATCTTATGGTTTTGGATGCAATTGTAAAAGGGATTGACTCCTTAATATCTCTTTCTTCTGTCTTGCTGTTGGTGTATAGAAATGCAACTGATTTCTGTGCATTGATTTTATATCCTGACACTTTACTGAATTCCTGTATAAGTTCTAGCAGTTTTGGAGTGGAGTCTTTTGGGTTTTCCACATATAGTATCGTATCATCTGCGAAGAGTGATAATTTGACTTCTTCTTTGCCGATTTGGATGCCTTTAATTTCCTTTTGTTGTCTGATTGCTGAGGCTAGGACCTCTAGTACGATGTTGAATAGCAGTGGTGATAATGGACATCCCTGCCGTGTTCCTGACCTTAGCGGAAAAGCTTTCAGTTTTTCTCCATTGAGAATGATATTTGCGGTGGGTTTTTCATAGATGGCTTTGATGATATTGAGGTATGTGCCCTCTATCCCTACACTTTGAAGTGTTTTGATCAGGAAGGGATGTTGTACTTTGTCAAATGCTTTTTCAGCATCTATTGAGAGTATCATATGGTTCTTGTTCTTTCTTTTATTGATGTGTTCTATCACATTGACTGATTTGCGGATGTTGAACCAACCTTGCAGCCCTGGAATAAATCCCACTTGGTCGTGGTGGATAATCTTTTTAATGTAGTGTTGAATCCTATTGGCTAGTATTTTGTTGAGTATTTTCGCATCTGTGTTCATCAAGGATATCGGTCTATAGCTCTCTTTTTTGGTGGGATCCTTGTCTGGTTTTGGGATCAAGGTGATGCTGGCCTCATAAAATGAGTTTGGAAGTTTTCCTTCCATTTCTATTTTTTGGAACAGTTTCAGGAGAATAGGAATTAGTTCTTCTTTAAATGTTTGGTAGAATTCCCCCGGGAAGCCGTCTGGCCCTGGGCTTTTGTTTGTTTGGAGATTTTTAATGACTGTTTCAATCTCCTTACTGGTTATGGGTCTGTTCAGGCTTTCTATTTCTTCCTGGTTCAGTTGTGGTAGTTTATATGTTTCTAGGAATGCATCCATTTCTTCCAGATTGTCAAATTTATTGGCATAGAGTTGCTCATAGTATGTTCTTATAATAGTTTGTATTTCTTTGGTGTTAGTTGTGATCTCTCCTCGTTCATTCATGATTTTATTTATTTGGGTCCTTTCTCTTTTCTTTTTGATAAGTCGGGCCAGGGGTTTATCAATTTTATTAATTCTTTCAAAGAACCAACTCCTAGTTTCGTTGATTTGTTCTATTGTTTTTTTGGTTTCTATTTCATTGATTTCTGCTCTGATCTTTATGATTTCTCTTCTCCTGCTGGGCTTAGGGTTTCTTTCTTGTTCTTTCTCCAGCTCCTTTAGGTGTAGGGTTAGGTTGTGTACCTGAGACCTTTCTTGTTTCTTGAGAAAGGCTTGTACCGCTATATATTTTCCTCTCAGGACTGCCTTTGTTGTGTCCCACAGATTTTGAACTGTTGTATTTTCATTATCATTTGTTTCCATGATTTTTTTCAATTCTTCTTTAATTTCCCGGTTGACCCATTCATTCTTTAGAAGGATACTGTTTAGTCTCCATGTATTTGGGTTCTTTCCAAACTTCCTTTTGTGGTTGAGTTCTAGCTTTAGAGCATTGTGGTCTGAAAATATGCAGGGAATGATCCCAATCTTTTGATACCGGTTGAGTCCTGATTTAGGACCGAGGATGTGATCTATTCTGGAGAATGTTCCATGTGCACTAGAGAAGAATGTGTATTCTGTTGCTTTGGGATGAAATATTCTGAATATATCTGTGATGTCCATCTGGTCCAGTGTGTCATTTAAGGCCTTTATTTCCTTGCTGATCTTTTGCTTGGATGACCTGTCCATTTCAGTGAGGGGAGTGTTAAAGTCCCCTACTATTATTGTGTTGTTGTTGATGTGTTTCTTTGATTTTGTTATTAATTGGTTTATATAGTTGGCTGCTCCCACATTGGGGGCATAGATATTTAAAATTGTTAAATCTTCTTGTTGGACAGACCCTTTGAGTATGATATAGTGTCCTTCCTCATCTCTTATTATAGTCTTTGGCTTAAAATCTAATTGATCTGATATAAGGATTGCCACTCCTGCTTTCTTCTGATGTCCATTAGCATGGTAAATTCTTTTCCACCCCCTCACTTTAAATCTGGAGGTGTCTTCGGGCTTAAAATGTGTTTCTTGGAGGCAACATATAGATGGGTTTTGTTTTTTTATCCATTCTGATACCCTGTGTCTTTTGACAGGGGCATTTAGCCCATTCACATTCAGGGTAACTATTGAGAGATATGAATTTAGTGCCATTGTATTGCCTGTAAGGTGACTGTTACTGTATATGGTCTCTGTTTCTTTCTGATCTACCACTTGTAGGCTCTCTCTTTGCTTAGAGGACCCCTTTCAATATTTCCTGTAGAGCTGGTTTGGTATTTGCAAATTCTTTCAGTTGTTGTTTGTCCTGGAAGCTTTTAATCTCTCCTTCTATTTTCAATGATAGCCTAGCTGGATATAGTATTCTTGGCTGCATGTTTTTCTCGTTTAGTGCTCTGAAAATATCATGCCAGCTCTTTCTGGCCTGCCAGGTCTCTGTGGATAAGTCAGCTGCCAATCTAATATTTTTACCATTGTATGTTACAGACTTCTTTTCCCGGGCTGCTTTCAGGATTTTCTCTTTGTCATTGAGACTTGTAAATTTTACTATTAGGTGACGGGGTGTGGGCCTATTCTTATTGATTTTGAGGGGCATTCTCTGAACCTCCTGAATTTTGATGCTCGTTCCCTTTGCCATATTGGGGAAATTCTCCCCAATAATTCTCTCCAGTATACCTTCTGCTCCCCTCTCACTTTCTTCTTCTTCTGGAATCCCAATTATTCTAATGTTGTTTCGTCTTATGGTGTCACTTATCTCTCGAATTCTCCCCTCGTGGTCCAGTAGCTGTTTGTCCCTCTTTTGCTCAGCTTCTTTATTCTCTGTCATTTGGTCTTCTATATCACTAATTCTTTCTTCTGCCTCATTTATCCTAGCAGTTAGAGCCTCCATTTTTGATTGCACCTCATTAATAGCTTTTTTGATTTCACCTTGGTTAGATTTTAGTTCTTTTATTTCTCCAGAAAGGGCTTTTATATCTCTCGAGAGGGTTTCTCTCATATCTTCCATGCCTTTTTCGAGCCCGGCTAGAACCTTGAGAATTGTCATTCTGAACTCTAGATCTGACATATTACCGATGTCTGTATTGATTAGGTCCCTAGCCTTCGGTACTGCCTCTTGTTCTTTTTTTTGTGTTGAATTTTTCCGTCTTGTCATTTTGTTCAGATAAGAGTAAATGAAGGGGCAAGTAAAATACTAAAAGGGTGGCAACAACCCCAGGAAAATATGCTTTAACCAAATTAGAAGAGATCCAAAATCGTGAGTGGGGAGAAAGGGGATAAAAAGAGGTTCAAAAAGGAAGAAAGAAAAAAGAAAATAAAAAAGAAAAGAAAAGAATATTTTTAAAGAAAGAAAACACCTAAGAAAAATGTAAAATATATATATATATATATATATATATATATATATATATTAGATAAACTAGTAAAAAATCGTTAAAAAAGAAAAAGGTAACAGTTAAAAAAAAATTTTACCCGAAGGCGAGAGAAAAAAAAAAAAAATGAAAAAGAAAAAATTAAATTAACTGCAAGACTAAAAAAAATCACAGGAAAAAAGCCATGAGTTCCGTGCTTGGCTTTCTCCTCCTCTGGAATTCTGCTGCTCTCCTTGGTATTGAAACCGCACTCCTTGGTAGGTGAACTTGGTCTCGGCTGTATTTCTTGTTGATCTTCTGGGGGAGGGGCCTGTTGTAGTGATTCTCAAGTGTCTTTGCCCCAGGCGGAATTACACCGCCCTTACCCAGGGCCGGGGTGAGTAATCCGCTCGGGTTTGCTTTCAGGAGCTTTTGTTCCCTGAGCGCTTTCCGTAGAGTTCCAGAGGACGGGAATACAAATGGCGGCCTCCTGGTCTCCGGCCCGGAGGAGCCGAGAGCCCAGGGCCCCACTCCTCAGTGCGCCCTCAGAGAACAGCGCCCAGTTACTCCTGTCTGCCTGACCTCGGGCCGCGCTCCGAGCTCACCGAGCCTGCGACCGGTTCAAGGTAACACGGAGCTGCGAGCTTACTGTCGGCTCTGTCTCTGTAGCCGGCTTTCCCGTTCCAATACCCGCAAGCTCTGCGACACTCAGACACCCCTGATCCTTCTGTGACCCTGCGGGACCTGAGGCCACGCTGACCCCGCGTGGGCTTCGCCCCGGTTTAGCCTCTGGAGCGATGTCCCTCAGCGGAACAGACTTTTAAAAGTCCTGATTTTGTGCGCGGTTGCTCCGCCGCTTGCCGGGAGCCGGCCCCTCCCCCCGGGGTCTATCTTCCCGTCGCTTTGGATTCACTTCTCCGCCGGTCCTACCTTTCAGAAAGTGGTTGTTTTTCTGTTTCCAGAATTGCTGTTCTTCTTCTCTTCGATCTGCCGATGGATTTTCAGGTGTTTGCAATCTTTAGATAAGCTATCTAGCTGATCTCCGGCTAGCTGAAGCAGTCTCAGCTTGCTACTTCTCCGCCATCTTGACTCCTCCCCCCAATTATAAGTTTTTTAAAGTTCTGATTTTCACTCCAGGATCTAGACATTCTGGGAAGTTATGGGTTCATTTTCATTTAATTAAAAATATTTTCTAATTTACCTTAAGATCTCTCCACCCACCCTCCCATGAGTTACTTAGAAAAGCACGTGTGATTTCTACATATTTGGAATTTTTTTCAGATACTCCTCATTTCTGGCTTGTTTTGTGTTCAGAGAATATAATCTTTATGGTTTTTCTTAAGTTTATCTTTCTTGGTGAATGTTCCATGTGAACTTGGAAAGACTGTATTCTCCTGTTGCTGCACAAGAGGTTCTAAAATGTCAGTTGGTTGATAATGTTTTGCAGCTTATACATATTCATGCTTCATTTCCCTTTCAGTTGTTTTATCAACTCCTGAGAAAGGTATGTTGAAGTTTCCAGGTGTAATTGTGATTTTTTGTTTTTTGTTGTCTGTTTCTCACATAACGAAGCTCTCATTTTAGGTACAGTTGCATTAAGATTGTTGTATCTTCTTTCTCATTGTGAAATTTTCCTCTTTATTCCTGGTGAAATTCCTTTTCCTGAAATCTACTTTGTTTTATATTAGTATAACTATGTCAGCTTCTTATGATTATTGTTTGTATGGTATATCTAATTCCATCTTTCTGTAGTTTATATTTCTCTTTTAATTTAAATTGAATTTCTTTTATAGGATAGTGTTGACTCTTGCTTTCTTATCCTTTCTGATAATCGCTAGCTTCTATTTTAATGCTTTTATTTTGAGCAAGTTCTTAGGTGAACTACCATCTTGCTATTTTTTTAAATTGAAATACTTCTTTTTATTAGATGACTATAGATTCCAGTGCACTTTTAAGAAACGATATATGCAAGTCCTGGGAACAGTTCACCCAGTTTTCACTAATGGTAACATTTTGCAAAACTGTTGTATATATATCATATCCAGGATATTAACATTGATAAAATTTTGAGAGGGAGCCTTAGAAAGATTTCTCCAGTTTTTCTTCTTTTCATTTGTTTGCATACATTTAGTACAGTACAACTTTGTCACTTGTGTAGGTTTTGTGTATCTGCCCCATAGTCAAAATACTCTATAGTTTCATTATCATAAGGACCTCTACTTTTGGCCCTTTTATAACCACAGCCTCTTCACTCCTGTGCGCTCTGCCACTGTCAGTTCAAATGTTACATAGATTTGTATGTATGTCACTTTGGGATTAGTTTCTTTCCCTCAACATAACACCTTGAATATTCATCTAAGTTATTGTATCAATGGTTTGTTCCTTTTAGTTACCCAGTAGTGTTCAATTTTATTTATTTATTTATTACACTTTGTTTAATCATTTATTGATAGATCTGGGGTTTTGCAGTTTTGGGCTATTACAAATAAGTTGCTACAAATGCACTGTTTTGTCTTCCCAATAATAAATATAAATTCCTTCCCCAAAATAAATATAAATAATAAAAATCATCTAGTTTCTCTGTATCTTCACCATCATTTGTGTTAGGACTATTTTTTTGTTTTAACAGTTCTGATAGGGGTGGCTTAGCTGGTTGAGGGTCTGTCTTTGGCTCAGATCATGATCCTGGGGTCCTGGAATTGAGCCCCTGCATCGGGTTCCTCGTTCAGTGGGGAGCCTGCTTCTCGCTCTACCTTTGCCTTTCTACCTGCTTCTTGTGTGTGTTCACATGCTCATTCTTGCTCTCTCTCCCTGTCTGTGTCAAATAAATAAAATCTTGGAAAAACTCTGATAAGTATATAGTGATAGCTTGTTGTCATTTTAGTTTTTTTTTTTTTTTTAAGATTTTATTTGTCAGAGAGCACAATAGGGGGAGTGGCAGGCTCCCTGCTGAACAGGGAGCCCAAGGCAGGATTCCATCCCAGGACCCTGGGATCATGACCTGAGCTGAAGGCAGATGCTTAACCCACTGAGCCACCCAGGTGTCCTGCTTGCATTCCCTAATGGCGTTTCAGATGTTTTCGTTTGTTTATTGGCTGTCTTGTGTTGCTCTTTTTTGAAATACTTCTTCTTGACTTTTTCCCATTTTCTAACTGGGTTGTGGTTTTGCTGATGAGTTTTGAGGTCCTTTGTACATTGTGGATTATAGTTCTTTGTCGGACACATGCATACCTCAGAGATATTGCAGGTTCAGTTCCAGATCCTGACAATAAAGCGAATGTCACCGTTAAGCAAGTCAAACGCATTTTTTGTTTCCTAGTATTCATCAAAGTTATGTTTATATCATACCATAGCCTATTAAAGTGCTCAGTAGCATTATATCTAAAGAAAAAAATAGTACACACTTTGATTTTAAAATATTTCATTCCCAGGGTGCCTGGGTTGCTTAGTGGGTTAAAGCCTCTGCCTTTGGTTCAGGTCATGATCCCAGGGTTCTGGGGTGGAGCCCCTAATCGGGCTCTCCACTCTTCAGGGAGCCTGCTTCCTCCTGTTTCTCTGCCTGCCTCTCTGTCTACTTGTGATCTCTGTCAAATAAATAAAATCTTAAAAAAAAATTCATTCCCAAAATATGCTACCATTGTCCTTGAGTTCTAAGGGAATCATACTCTTTTTGCTGGTTGTGGGTCCTCAGTGTTGTTGGCTGCGGACTGGTCGGGATGGTGGTTGCTGAAGGCTGGGTGGTCGTGGCCAACTCTAATGGCAGCAAGGCACACTTTGCTGTATCAGCTGATGCTTCCTTACACAAACAGTAGCATGTGGTGCTGCTTGATAGCATTTTGCCCACAGAACTTCTTTCAAACCTGGAGTCTGTCCTTTCAAACTCACTGCTGCTTAATCAGCCACACTCTGTGATAGTCTAGGTCTGTTCTTGACATTTCAGCCATCTCCACGGCATCTTCAGAAGTAGATTCCCTTTCATCCATAAGAAGCAACTTCTCATCTGTTCAGGTTTTATCATGAGATTATAGCAGTCCAGTCACATCCTCAGGCTCCACTTTGAATTCTGGTTCTTGTGCTGTTCCCACCACAGCTGCAGTTACTTCCTTCCCTGTGGTCTTGAACCCCTCAGAGTCCTCCCTGAGGCTTGGAATCTCTTTCTTCCAAACCCCTGTTACTGTGGATACATTGACCTCTTCGCGTGAACCACATGGGAATCTGGAATAGGGAATCCTTTTCAGAAGGCTTTCAATTACTTTTCCCAGGTCTGTCAGAGAAATCACTTATAGCAGTTATAGCCTTTTAAAATGTATTTATTTTATTTTTCTTTTTTGAGAGACAGAGAGGGAGCACAAGCAGGGGAAGGCACAGTAGGAGGGGGAGAAAGAGAATCTTCAGCAAGCTCATTCCCAGCTGAGTGCTGATGGGGAGCTTGTTCTCATGACCCATGAGATCACAACCTGAGTCAGAATCAAGATTTGGGTGCTTAACCGACTGAGCCACCCAGACACCCCCCAAATGCATTTCTTAAATAGTTAGACTTGAAAATCAACATTATTCCTTGATCCTTGGGCTGCAGAATGGCTGTTGTGTTAGCAGACATGAAAACAAGATTAATCTCATTGTCCGTCTTCATCAGAGCTCTTGGGTGACTGGACGAATGAGCAGGAATCTTTTGATCTGGGTGATACATGTCAATAATTGACTTAAAATATTCCATATACTGTGATGTCAACAGATGTGCTGTTATGCAGACTTCATTGTCCCATTGATAGGATACAGGCAGAGTAGATTGAGCAGACTTATTAAGGACCCCAAGATTTTTGGAATCATAGATGAATATTGGTTTCAATTTAAAGTCATCAGCTGCATTAGCCCCTGCTGAGAGTCAGCCCGTCTTTAAAAGCTTTGAAGCCAGGCATTGACTTTTCTCCAGCTATGAAAGTCCTAGATGGCACCACCTTCTAGTAGAAGGCTGCTTTGTCTACTTGAAAATCTGTTGGTCAGTGTAGCACCTTCCTGAATGATCTCAGCTCCATCTCCTGGAGAGCTTGCTGCCACTTCTCCATCAGCACCTGCCGCCTCCCCTGGCACTTTGATACTTCGGAGATGGCTCTATTTCTTAAGTGTCATGAACCAACCTCTCTATCCTTCTAACTTTTCTTTTGCAGCTCACTCACCTTCCTCAACCTTCACAGAATTGAAGAGAGGTAGGACCTTGCTCTGAAGTAGTCTTTGGCTTAAGGGAATGTGGCTGGTTTGATTTTATATCCAGATCACACAGACTTTCTCTGGATCAGAAATAGGGCTGTTTTGCTCTGCTTAACATCTGTGTGTCCACTGAATTAGTACTTCTAATTTCCTTCCAGAACTTTTCTTTTGCATTCATGACTTGGCTGAGTGTCAGAGGAGGCCTAACTTTTGGCCTGTTTTGGCCTCTGATGTGCCCTTTTCATTCAGCTGAATCATTTCTAGCATTTGATTTAATTTAGGAGACATGTTGACTTTTTGTTTAAAACCTAGAGGACATTGTAGGGTACAAACTGGCCTAATTCCAACATTGTTGTATCTCAAGGAATAGAGAAGCTCTTGGAGAGAGAGAGAGAGATGGGGGAATGGTTGTTCAGTAGAACAGTCATCGCACACATTTATGATTAAGGTGATCGTCTTGGCTGGGCACAGTTCTGGTGCCCCCAAATAATTAAAATGCTAACATCAAGGATGACTGATTACATTGCCATAACAAAAATAGTAACAGTGAAAAAGCTTGAAATGTTGTGAGACTTACCAAAGGGTGACAAAGAGACATGAAGTGAACAGATGCTTTGGGAAAAATGGTGCCAACAGAGTTGCTGGACCCAGGATCACCACAAAACTTTAATCTGTAACAAATGCATTATCTGTGAAGTGCAGTAAAACAAAGCACAATAAAAGTATGCATGTATTTGAAAATCTTTCAAATTTGGCAGAAAACATAAATACACTGATTGAAGAAGAAAAGTAAACCAGCAGAGCATAAATTAATACAAGTCCATGCAGAGACACATTTTAATCAGCCTAGAAACTAATAACAGGAAAAAAAAAAAAAACCTTGAAAGAAGTGCAAGAAAAACTATTAACTTTTAGGGAGCGCCGATAGAAATGGCAGGAGATTTCTCATCTGAAACCTTGGAGGCCAGAAGTATATGGCATAAAATTGTCTAAACCATTAAATAATTGTCTACTGTGAATCTGTATTAAAAATAGCTTTTGGAAATAAAAGTAAAATATTTTCTCAGATAAAGGAATACAGTTTGTTGCTTGGTGACCTATCTTCAAACAGTTGCTAAAGGAGTTTTTTTTTTTTTTTTTCTCAAGAAAATGATAACAAAAGGAGTCTTGGAAATTCAGAAGAAAAAGAAGGGAAGGGGTAAAAATATTGGTAAGTATAAAACTATTTTTATCAGTTTCTTAAATTATTTCATACTGGAAGCAAAAACATATTACCACCTGACTTGGTACTCAGTATATATAGAGAGAAAATACTAAGGACAATTATATTTTGAAATAGGACCTGTAAAGAACATGGGTAGTAATTCTCCATATTTCATGGAGTGATAAAACATCAGTACTAGTGGATTGTGAGCAAACAGTAAGAAAATGATTACACTCCCCTCCAAAAAAATTTTCACTGAATGTTAATTTTGCCCTGGTCATCCCTGAACAGAATGTGTACTGAGGTGTGTCCTTTAGCGTCATTCACAGTCCACAGTTGCATTAGCCATTGTCCTCTCCAGTGGCACTTTATTAACTGTCCCTCCTTAAATGTTCAACTCTGTCCTTCCCCTCTCTGTTTCCCGAGGTGACCTCCAAAATAAACTATCTGTGCCTAATTCCATGTCTGTCTCTGCTTTGGTGCAAATCCAGTGTAGTTCTAGTGGTGCCCAAAGTGGTCCCTTCAATGAGAATTTGACTTGGAATTTAAAGCTCCATCGCTTAGTAGTCACATTTCGCTGAAGGGCACCTCGCTGATAGTCTGAGGCTAGCCCTCGTCGTCCTGCATGGAGGAAGGTGAGGACAGGTATATTTGTCCTGTGTAGTTGTGGTGGCACGTGGAACAGGATGGGGCAATGACAAGTTTATGAGTGGCGGAATTCCTAACTTTCTGCCGTAGAGGCCTCGAAGATACAGGTTCAAGTTAGCTGTCAACTCAGGGCACACAGTAAAGGATAGTAGACCTCCATAAAAGCATTCAGAAGACTCTTCTGTCCTGAGAAGTGAGGTTGTGTCCTGTTAAGTCCTGCCCAAGGTTTAACTTCAGGACAGCAGGAGACTGCAGCGGGGCAGGCGTTACAGACTTCTTGTGTGAAATTCAGGCATCTCCTAAAGAACGAGTGGAAAATTGGGATCTTGAATGGGGAAATTTGCAGCTGTTTACCCAAGACTTTTAAGCCCAGAGGTTCTGTTTAACTCTCCAGGATGCCAGAAGCAGCCGTTTCTGTTTAATGGAGAGCGTACCCTGCCACTTGCTGGAGACCATGCAGATGCCTGCAAGGAGGCCAGAGCCTTTCAAGACCATACTTGGCCTTCTCGAAAACTCCCATCCCTCTCCTCGTTTCCTTCCTTAATATTTAATGTAGCTGTTGATGGATTTAGTTCTATACTTCCATTATTTATGTTTGGTCCCTCTTTTTCTGTTGACTGATTTCTTGCCCTTTTTTCTGTTGAATTTGAATATTTTTTGAATCCCACTTTAATTGATCTGTTGGCATTTTAGCAATATCTCTTTGCCTTATATGTGTAGCCATTGCTAGGGCAACTACTTCAGTATACATCTTCAACTTTTCACCTTCTAGTTGGAGGTAACCAGGTACCATTTCACATAAAATGTCAAAAACCTTGTAGCCATAAAAGTCCATTTCCCTCCTGCCTGGCATGTTCCTTTCGTTATAGTTGTTACATGTGCATTATAAATCCAGATGAGGTCGTTTTATGTTTCCAGTTGTTGTGGACTGAATGTATCCCGCCAGAATTCATTTGTTGAAACCCAGCCTCCCAGTAGGTTGGTGGTAGGAGTTGGGGCCCTTGGGAATGAATTAGTATTAGATGTGTTCCTGGGGTGGGGCCCCCTACTTGCTCTACTTTTGATGGTCAGTGTTGCCACTCGCCATCTGTGGTGTCAGAATTCCATCATCTTTGGCCTGTGAGCAGTTCATAGCAGTGTCTCCTACCATTAGTCTTGGCCTACAGAGGACAGTCATCGCTAAGCTCATTTGTTGTACCTGTGCTCCCCTAACTGGTATGTTCCCTCCCACTTTAGTGGCCTCTGGGCCCTATTGATTTGGCGTGGGCACTTGTCAGATGGCCAGCCCTGTGACCCAGCAATCCCGTTCCTCTTTGTTAACTCCTGGGGCTTTGGTTTTAAAATTGTAGGATGACATCTGTTACTAGGCTCTTCTTTCAGTGGATTTGTTTTCAGATGTTCATATGCAAGGTAAAATAGTGCATTATAAATAGTGAGGGTATCTTTTCAGAAATTTGTTTAGGATATACTTCAATTGTATTTATATATACTACAAATATTTTTGTCTTTCTGCCTTTAATGTATTTACTGTATATAGTGACATGGCTCATCTGATTATACCCTCAGTGTTTTCTCATGTGTAATGTCCTTTGAGGACTTCCTTGACAACCCGCACCCCCCATCAGTTCTCCAGCTTTCTTTCTTAGGTTTTTATCCTAGAACTTACCACAGTTTGCCATAACAAGTATCTTACTACCTACCCTGCCTTCCCCAGCTAGAAGTAAACCTCGGTGAACACATGGAGTTTTCTTTTGTTCACTGCTATAAGCCCCATGCCAAGAATAGTGCCTGGTACATAATAAGTGTTTAAGCGTTGTTGAAGGTATGACCACATTTGAGTTCTTACTGCTCCTGGAGAATACTGCATTGCTTAAAGAGAACTGAAGTTTAAAAAAAGAAAGAAAGAAAAAAAGAAAGAAAGAAAGAAAACTTACTTAGAGAAACTTATTTAGAGTAAGTTTTCTTACTTACTGAGAGTAAGTTTCTTAGAGATACTTTGTAACCTTTTATTTATTAACAGGGGGTAGGTATTATTCTTTTATTATTCTCCATTCTTTTCTGTTTTATAAAGTATTTTATTTTTAAAATGACCAGGCTTCCAGTACCTTGAAAAGGTTATCTGTAGCACAAAACCTTGCACCTCTCCTGGCCCTAGTGCTTCTCTGGGAATTGGACTCGTGACATTGAGGGCACATGTCCTGGATGTTTCCAGAAATGGCAGTTCTTTAGTTTTATGGTATGAACATTTTGCCACTAGAAGAGGTAGGGCGATGGTCTGAGATACTGGAATCACCCACCACCTCTGCTCTCAGTCTCTTCAGGGGAATATTTTGGTCAATCTTAAAGCTCCCTTAAGGGGGATTCTGGGATGAAATTGATTGGCAGGCACCATGTGGAAAGTTGAGGCCAGTCTTGTCACAGACATGTGAGATGGGATGGTCACAGTCTTGCAAGGACTCCCCCAGGGTGTGACAAGAGTTTGAAGGGAAAGACAATTTCAAGCCAAGGAAATGATGAGATGAAATAGTGTGAGATGTTGCTCATGCTGTTGGAGCCTCTGAACGGTTATCTGTAATTAGGGAGTCCATATTCCATCAAAATGCTAATTAAGAGATATCCTTTACACAAATTTACTCATACAATAGAGCAGTGCTAAAATGCAGGATTCATTTATGAGGATAAATGGGAAATCATAGCTACAATGAGAACAGTGAATCTTTACTTTTCTGTTTTTGTAGGTAAACTTAGTATTTTGGCAGCTAACAGAAGCCAGTCTGGGAAGTCTCCCTTTAAGTAGCCTACCCAGGACATCCAAGAATATATTAATTTTTATGGATTCTCTGAAAAAAAAGTGAGAGTTAAATGGTTAAGTATTACTCACAGGCTGTCTCTGTATGATGTCAGTGTTCTTCTCTTAGCTTCTCCACATTAGTTAGATCTGTATTATTTTCCTCATTAGAATTTCTCAGTTTCCCTCATTTGGTCAAAATGTTTTTGACCATTGAAGCCTTTAGTCTCTTCAGTGCAGAATCACCATTTATTGTTGGCTGACTGTACCGGTGGTGCGGCAACAGTTAAGCATCTGGGGATCAGACATGTATAAAGATTCTTTCTGTGCAGTGGTCAACATAAGTGTTATTTCTTGGTATTACTCCAATGAATGGATGTATTTTAGCCTGTGGGACCTTTATAATGTAAGCTGTTTTGTCCATTTGTTCAAAAGGTAGAAATAAATAGGTCAAATATTCTGGTAATTTGTATTGGTGGTTTTATTCTTGTAGCATTTATTATAAGTGTATAAATACAGGAGCTGATCCTTTTCAATATGATTTTAAGACTGACATTGATTGGTACCTCTTTTAACATAATCTTGTTAGAGAACGTGTAGAGGTATTTCTGGTTACTTCACTTTTGGAAATGCAGTTCTTACCTTTAAGGCATACATTTTACATGACATTAGATATTTGATAATCCCAGTTTATGAGGGGAAAATTCAAGTTGGTCCTCAGGTCATTTAGTAAAAATTTCATGAGAGTTTATAAGGATTTTAGAAGTATAGATCACATTATCATTATCATGAGGAATAGTCTCTTACCTGAAAGCATCATGTATCATCATGTTTTTTCTGTATTTTATGTTGGGCAAGCTTTAAAAAGCTTGCTGGCCAGGGACAGTCTGCCTCTCTTAGAGTTGGCAGCCCCAACCTCCTCCTCTTAACTCTCTCAGGGCAGCCCAGTACTTGGCTCTGACCTGTATCAACCAGACAAGCCAAAATACCCCTTTGGCCCAGAGCTATAATGCGCCATGAGGGAGGGTCCCAAGCCATGTCTGAACTTCAGAGATAAAGCAAGATCTGGTCACCTGTTGAATCTCTTAAATAGAATCCTTACCATAAAAAACTGTCTGGAAAATTTCCCTGTCATTGGAGTTTAGTCTTTTTAATTTCCAGCATACAGCTGTAGTTGAGCTGGGATTGCTTCTCTGTCATGGGGGTAGATTGTTGTATGTGGGTAAATACTTTTTAGACATCAGATTAAACAGTGGTCATTGTAGTGTTATTAATGTGGCAAAACTTCTCAGGGTTCCACATGCTGCATAGCTTTTTGAGATAGAAGAGATTAGCCAGTATCTACAACAAGCTTGATTTATGGCTCACTTTCTGTTTCAGCTATCTATTACTGCATAACAAAAACACCCAAAACTTCCTGGGTCAAAATGATTGTTTCTTGTAGGCAGAGTGAGTGGATTCTCTGTTTCCCTTGGCATTAGCTAAAGTCTTGTTTGGCCAGCTAAATTCAGCCAGTGATGGGATAGGCCAGAAGGTCTAAGGAAACTTTGCTCACATGTCTGGAATTAAATGGGGCTTTCTCCTCCTGGTTTGAGTTTCCTCCCAGCTTTGTAATTTCAGATTAGTTGAACTTTCTGCGTGATGATTAGCTTCAAGAAGGAAAGTGGAAACTGCCATACTTCCTAAAGGTCTGGGACTTCTGCCATATGCTACTGAGTCAAAGCAAGTCACGAGGCCAGCGAAGATAGAAGAGGATGAGGAAAAAAAAAAGAAGAAAGAAAGAAAGAAAGAAAGAAAGAAAGAAAGAAATATAGCTTTTTAGAATGGAATAAGAGAAGGAATTGATATTGTCTGATATTGTCTTTCTTTGACCACCATACTAACCGAAGATGGGCTATACTTCTAAATCAGCACAGGAATGTAAGAAGTGATAGAAGACTTGGGAGATGGATTCAGGGATTGGTGGGCTTTCAAAAACAAGAATGTTGAAGGACTGACTGGCTGGCTTTCAGTTGTAAACATTTGGTCATTGGAGTGAGGATGTAGCTGACTTTCTGACTGTATGGAACATAGTCATAGTGAATGCTATTGCCGATTGCCCTTCAGAATTGTGGAGCTTTTGGGCTGGCTGGCCCTCGTAAGCATGTGTGCTGATGAAAAACCCATCAGTTGATCTGGTGATCCGTTGTCTCTGATCCACTGACTCTTGTGGTTACTAATTCATGGATTAAAACTGTGGCCAAGAGGCAGGCAGTCTCTCTCCACCCTTCTAGACTTCGAAGGCCAGGAATATTTTATTCTCATCAGAGTATCTTTAAAGTCTTCTCATTAGTACAGACTTTATTTTTTTTAATTATTTTTATTAACATAATGTATTATTTGCCCCAGGGGTACAGGTCAATACAGACTTTATTCTTAATGACAGGTTTGACAGAGTTATTAGATTTTCCTCAAAAAGCAGTGATTTTTTAATTAACATATAATGTATTATTTGTTTCAGGGCAAAAAGCAATACTTCTTCATTTTTTATTGAAAAGCCAGGGGAAATTAGGAAACATATTTGCTCTCACAGCAGGTTGAAATAAAGAACTTCTCCAAAGGCATAGCTATAAGCAAGATGGCATGCTCATGTTAGTATTGGGTAGAGTATTGGTAACAGTATTTACTCTACTCTCTTTGAGTATTCAGAAGTTACATAGACGACAAAGTAATTACTGAGTATCACAAGCAGGTGTTCATTAGTGGTCAACATCAGACAAATCAAGCCATGTTTATGAAGTTGAGCTTCAATAAAGTCCTCATTTGGAAGGGGCAGAAAAGTGGCAGGATTCAGATCGGAGTGGCATTTAGCAATCAGGAAGTTTAGGCAATAAAATAATGCTGCTAGTACTCTAGTAATACTCCTAATGTAGGTTACTAGTAATGAAGCTGGTGGAGTTGGGTACTGTAAGGTTTTTGTTACTAGATTATGCTAGTTAAGTATGACAAAGATGCTCATGGGATAGTGAGAAAATTATAAAATGATATAGGGAACACTGGCCGCTGACTTGGAAGAAAATAAGGGAGTGTTTTTTAAGTAAGGACCAATTAACAATTTGATTTAATTTAGACAATGTTTATTTTATACACGTACCACTACATTCCATCAGAAAATGTTTCAATTTTATAAGAGTTCAACAAATAAAACACACTTATTTGAAAAAATTCAAATGCTTAGGTGTTTAACATATAAATACAATGTACAAAATAAATACACTGCACAAAACCACCCATCCACAAATTGCTGTATGCATCATTTCTGAAACATAACATACAGAAAAGTACATCATATACATTGATTGTGGTGTTTTCAGCTCTAAGTAACAGAAAAACTTAATTTCATAAAGTGCCAGACAGTAGCTGGGTAGGCTCTGTGAGCCATATGGTCTCTGTCAGAACTACTCAACTCTTCTCTTGTAGTGCTGAAGGCAGCCTCAGGCAAAAGAGACAAATGATATTTATTAGTGTTCTAATAGTGTTCTAAACTTTATTTATGGACATTGAAATTTGAATATAATTTCACATGTCACAAAATATTATTTGCTTCCACCCACTTAGAAATGCAAAACCACTCTTGGCTTGTAGGCTACAGAAACAGGCTTTGGGTCCCATCTGAATATCTGAATCACTTGTGGGAAAATGCACAACCAAGCCAAACCAAGGCACTACAGCAATAAAGTGAGTGGTGAATGCTGGTAGCAAACTTTTTTTTCTCCAGCATTATTGAACAAATACCAATTATAATAATAGTATCTAACATGTCCTTTTCTTGTGTCTCAGACACTATTCTAAGTGCTCTAAAAATATTAACTCATTTATACCTCAAAGCAATCCCATCATTATCACTTCTCTTTTATAGAAAAGGAAACAGAGGCACAGAGAGGTTAAGTGGCATGCCCCATGCTGGAATTTGAGCTGTGGCCAAAAGATTTTGAAGTTCCCACTCTTAACCACTACAATGTTGCTTCTACTCTGAAGAAAAAGGCAGTGAAGAACATTCTTAAAACATACAAAATTCTAATGCAGATAGCTCTGCACCCCGCTAAAATATCAACAGTAAGATAGATACTACTACTTAACATAGCATTTTTAGCTGTTTTAAAAAATAATTTGTCTTTTCTTATGAATAAATGTGCCCCTAATGTAAAATTCACTGATCTTTCTTAACAATTGGTTCAGTAATGTCTATATTCATTAAAAAATACAAAAAAATAGGAGAAAAAGAAGTGTTACAATTTTAAAAGAATATTACATTTAAAATACACATTAGAGTAACAGGAGGAGTCATTGCCCAGACGTAATGTGAAGTATGTTCACATTCATGAAAACTACTGAACCAAAGCTACATATTTCCTTATGTACAAATACGGATGGATCCACATGCACATAAACATCCACAGCCTGTCTTGCAGTGTGCTGAGTCACATTAGTTCTACATACTAAAGGATTCTTCACATGTGTGCAAGGATGTCACCTGTTTTTTTCAATGTGTTTGTCCTTTTTAAAAAGCTTAAAATGGGGACACCTGGGTGGCTCAGTGGGTTAAAGCCTCTGCCTTCGGCTCAGGTCATGGTCCCAGGGTCCTGGGATGGAGCCATACATGGGGCTCTCTGCTCAGTGGGGAACCTGCTTCTTCCTCTCTGTCTGCCTCTCCACCTACTTGTGATCTCTGTCTGTTAAACAAATAAAATCTTAAAAAAAAAAAAAAAAAAAGCTTAAAATGTCTGGACATTGGTAGGTTTCCTTAAAAAAAAAAAAAAAAAAAAAAAAAAAAAAAAAAAAAAAAACAGAAAACTCAAAAAGCAAAGAAAACCCCTCAGAATCTAATTGCTGCAACATGACTTCTGGCGTATCTGTTAACCCCACTCAGTACAGATTCTCCTTGAATTTTTGTCAAGAAACTTGCACATATCTGGAATGCTTGCAAAGGTTCTAGCCTGGCATCGTGGATCTGCAGTTCATGGAAGCAGCATTTCTCGATACAGGCGGTCTATGCAGTTACACCTCTGAGTGCTCCAAGTGCACCTGGTGTCAGTGGTTTCTGAATGCTCAGGAATGGGACTGATAGGAGCGTCTCAGGTGAGCTTTGGCATCTACCGATGGCTGCCCTGTCAGAAAACTTCCTGATACTCATTTGTTTTTATAGGATTTCTCTCATGTGATTTCTGTGTTTTGCAATCTAGTAGGACTTCTGAACGAATGGTCTCCCTCAGATTTTATAATTTGTCAGTTGTCTGGTACTTAGTTAAGTCTGACATGCTGTCAAAATCTCTCCCTTATAGATTTAAAGAATTTCTGTGTCTTTTGTTTTCTGTCAAGGCAGACTGTGACCAAAATTTTCTGAGATAGATGATATTCCTAAGTTTTTGTCTTGTGTGAATTATCCAATTATTCTAAAGGATGAATTCCAAAAGAAGTTCCCAATACATAGTATTTTTCAGCTGTTTCCTTCTGTGTGTGTCTTCTGATGTGCGGTAAGTTTGGATTTCTGAATAAAAGTTTTCCTACACTCCTGACACTCATAGGGTTTCTCCCCTGTGTGTTTTCTCTCATGAATGATAAAATGTGACTTCTGAGAGAAGAATTTCCCACATTCCTTACATTCATAGGGTTTCTCTCCTGTGTGCGTCCTTTGATGTAATTTGAGGACTGAATTCACGGAGAAAGATTTACCACATTCATGACATTCGTAGGGCTTCTCCCCTGTGTGTTTTCTCTGATGTTTCATGAGGTCTGATTTATAGTAAAAGTTTTTTCCACATTTATTACATTCAAAGGGTTTCTCCCCTGTGTGAGTTCGCTGATGTACTGTGAGGGCTGACTTCTGGTAGAAGCATTTCCCACATTCCTTACATCCATAGGGTTTCTCTCCTGTGTGAGTTCTCTGATGAGTTTTGAGGTGTGAATTTCTAGAAAAGAATTTCCCACATTCCTTACATTTGTAAGGTTTCTCCCCCGTATGTGTTCTCTGATGTACTGTGAGGTGTGATTTCTGGGAAAAGGATTTCCTACATTCCTTACATTCATATGGTTTCTCCCCTGTGTGTGTTTTCTGATGTACCATGAGATATGCCTTAACATAGAAGAACTTCCCACATTCATGACACTCAAAGGGTTTCTCTCCTGTGTGTGTTTTCCAATGTTCTACAAGGTGTGGCTTCTGGCAGAAGGATTTCTCACACTGATTACATTCGTAGGGTTTCTCCCCTGCATGAGTCCTCAAATGTCTACTAAGAGATGACAGGTGATAGAAAGTTTTTTTACACTCTTTACATTCATAGGTTTTCTCTCTGGTGGGAGTTTTCTGTTGTACTGTGCGGTCTCCATTTCTAGAGCCAGATTCCCCGCATTCCCTGGTTTGTCCTTTGAATGAATATGCTGATGTATTACGAGGATAGACTTCTGGCAGAAGGACTTTCCACATTCATTACATTTATGGATTTTCTCTCTGGCTTGAGTTTGCTGGTGTTTTGTGAGTTCTCCATTCCTGGGGAGAAATTTCCAAATTCAGTAATGTCTAAGGCACACTCGCTGAGAACCCAATTTCTAGAGACTTTTCCTGTCTAGAGATACAGAATCTATAGAGTAGATTCACAGTTTCTCCACTATGAATGTTCTCTGACACCACTGTGGTTTACCATTTGGTAGAAGGAACCTTCCCTTGCATTGTATGCACAGAGTTTCTCAAATGCCTGAGACCCATCTACAATGCCTCCCTTATACTGTGTACCTCAGAAGAATTAAAAGGCAACTTCAAAGCTGGAATATCTTGGTCCTACATAAGATCTCCATTATGGAAGAGAACTTTCCCATTTGGGCTATATGATTCGGAATGCACTCCAGTGTTAGTTTTCTCACATTTAGTGTGAACTAGTGTGGTCGCACTTCCAGTACTCACGTTCTTATTACAAGGCTTCTAATCTTAAAATCAGAATCTTGGACTTGCCTTGAATTTTCAGCTCGGATTTCCTGGCATTTCGCTCCTCTGTCATGAACTTTCCAGAGATCTTCTATAAAGAAATCCAAAATTTAGTACTATATAAATCTCAATGTTATTAGTATGGTTGTAGCGTTAATTCTTAGGCTTCAGGCCAATATCCCCAAATAAAGGAACTCTCAAATGCAAATTTCTTCTAACCCACTGGTTTAGAAAAAACACATAAACATTAACAACTATGGTATAAGACCCAGGAAGAAATGTAGTTAGAAACCTAAGTACTTCTAGCACTTTACAAAAAATATGGCTTTAAAAACTTGGGAGGAAAAAGTTAAGGGGTTGGGGAGAATAGGGAGCAGAGAAGAAAGGATCTTTAGAGTGCTGCTGAAGACGACTTTGGGACTCAGAATGCTGTAAGCCCATGACAGACAAGAAAGAGGAAGTCGGATGAAAAGAAAAATTAGTAGACAGCAATGTCTACTGGAATATCAGGGGAAAGATGAAACTGGATGGAAAGCTAACAGGTCTTTGTCGCTCAAAATTAATTTGCTTTGTTATTTTAGCAGACTGTAAACTTCTGCTTGCTTCCCTCTGTACCTGCACACAACAATCCAGATGCCAACGCTAACGGGATTTTCTGCGCACACTGGTTTCCCCGTGTGTGGAGGAACAGTTTCACACTTTGAGCTCTTGCTCTCAGGCTTGGTCTTCTGTTTTCATAGTTGAGTTCCCACCTCTCTGCTTCAATTTACTACATGATCTCTAAAGAATTACTCAACATCATTCTGGAACACTTACTGACCTTCATATTTATTCATCATTAAATGCTTGACAGAAACTGAAAGATTATGAGCAGAGGCTTGGGACTGGAATTTCTTAGCATTTGTGGGGAAGATAGAAGATGTTGCTTGATGAGAACCTGGACAAGGCTAACTGGGACACTCAGGAACCAAGATCCTTTGTGTCTCTGGTCTTAGGAAAGGGGGAACCCTTGCAGGAGTTACTGTGAAGGGCACAGAGAAGACAGTGCCTGCCTCTTACTAAAATTCACATTCAGTCTCTCAACAGATACCTAGTAAACAACTACTAGAAACCAGACATTGTTCCTGGTCCCGGCAACAGCTAAGTACACAAGTCAGGAGTATAAGAAAAGCATTTACAGGGACGCCTGGGTGGCTCAGTTGGTTAAGCAGCTGCCTTCGGCTCAGGTCCTTGCTCCGCAGGGAGCCTGCTTCTCCCTCTGACTCTGCCTTCCACTCTGTCTGCCTGTGCTCGCTCTCGCTTGCTCGCTCTCTGAGAAATAAATAAATAAAAATCTTTAAATTAAAAAAAAAAAGAAAAGCATTTACAGAGGCAGAGTGAGGTCATCTTAGTAGTCTTTTGGCTTGTTTTTAGCTTTTTAAATCTTCGTGTTACAATACTCCCGAGTAAGGTGTGGTAGATTTTAGAAGGGATAATAATTAATACTTTGTGTGAAAGACAAATCACATGTAAAAGGAGGCATCAGCTCTGAAATAATGTAGTTGAGGAAAGGCATAAAGGTTTATAATCTGATATTTCAGAGTTTAAAGAGAAAAAAGGAAGTTAATAAAACCGGTGTTGAAAATAACTGAGGCATCTCATTGTTAGTAAAGGGAGGGAAGGACATTTGGAGAAAAATTTATCATCAGATTTGAGATCACAGTGTTCTAGAATTCCAGTAACTGGGAATTCTAGAAGAAAGATAAAAATCTAAGATGGGGTTGGGCAGTGATTAGATTTCATATATAGGAAAGAGAAATCTATTTTTAAAAGTGTGGCAAAGGAGGAATTTATGTGGAAAAACAAAAACTGGAGGTGTGATTTATGGTACTTGCATATGCAGATCCAAGAATCCTTGGAAGAGAGGAGGAAGCAGGCTCACCTCTGAGCAGAGAGCCCCATGCAGGGCTCAATTCCAGGACCCTGGGATCATGACCTGAGCTGAAGGCAGAGGCTTTAACCTACTTAGCCACCCAGGCACCCCATTATAGGGCATTTTAAAAGATGCCTAAAAATATTTCATAATGCAAAAGGCACCAACCACCTCACTAGCAACAGGCGCCACAGGTCCTCACTCACCCGGGTAATTCCGGTATGGAAATTCCACTTCCAATATCCACAGTTTCTTTTCCTTGTTTCAGCTTGAAGACTGCATTTGACTTATTCACATGGTAACCTATTAATGGGAAAGTGTGTAATACAGATCACTTGAAATTTAAGGGATTCTGAAGGATGAGGAAATGCAGCTTTAGCAGAACAACTGAAGGTCCCACTTAGGCTTGGCAGATGTTCATCTAGTTCTGAGTAGCCATGTTAACAGAGATAAGCATATACTGAGCAATCCTTTATATTATTATCTCCTTAATAACAGGCAATAATTTTACTTAAGACAAATTTTTTTTTTTAAGAGATAGAGCACAAGTGAACGGTGGTGGGGGAGAGGTGGGAAGGGCAGAGGGAGAGGGAGAATTTTTTTTTTTTTTAAGATTTTATTTATTTACCTGACAGGGAAACAGATCACAAGCAGAGAGGCAGGGAGAGAGAGAGGGAAGCGGGTCCCCCGCTGAGCAGAAAGACCAATGTGGGGCTCAATCCCAGGACTCTGAGATCACAACCCGAGCTGAAGACAGAGGCTCAATGCACTGAGCCACCAAGGCACCCCCAGAAAGGGAGAATCTTAAGCAGCCTCCATGCTCAGCGATGACACAGGCTTGATTTCATGACCCTGAGATCAAGACCTGCGCTGAGATTAAAAGTTGGATACTTAACTGACTGAGCCACTCAGAAAGCCCCAGGATATTTTGTTTTAGGTACTGTTTTAAGGACTTTAAAATCACTAATTCATGTACTCTTTTGTAACAACTTTATAATGTAGAAATTAGTTTTATCCCCATTTTACAAACGAGAATACTGAGGCCTAAACCCAGGCAGTCTGGCTCCATGGTCTCTGCTTTCAGCCACTCTACTATGCTATTATAGAGGGAAGAGGAGTAATCTCCACAGAGGCCAATCATCACCTAGTGCCTTTTTCAACAGAGAAGACAATGCAAACAAAATGAATGGGCAAACAAACAAACAAGTGCACAAATTAAACAAGCACACACAGTTTTGTGTAAAACTGATCAGACTTCTGGAACTACAACATGCATACAACATGTATGCTAGGACATGAGGTCTACAAATACCTCTGCAAGTTAAAAAGCCTCTTAGGGTTGAGAAGCTACAACAGGCACCCTCCCTAGCTCAATCTTTCCTACAAATTTCCCTTCTTACACACTCACCTCTACTGAACAAAAAACTCCCCACCCCCTTCTGCGCTCACTAACAGCAGCAGCATTAAACCTCAGGCCGCTTCTCCTCAAATTCTGCTCTGGGATAATCCAGTTCTCCGCTCCGTTTTCCACGGATAACACTCCGAGTGTTGCAATATGCTGCACGTTAATTCGTCCCATAACATGATCTAGTCCACGATTTGTCGTTTACAACAGCCCATTACAACACCCCATGCTTTCTTTCACCTGAAACCAGAACACAGAAATCTTGAGCAAACGTGCTCCGGGTATTGCCATGGTTACACAGGCGGCGGGGGGCGGGGTGGTGGTGGTGGTGGTGGTGGTAAGGGGAACGACTGCAGCGGGGACTCTGTGCAGACATCTGCGAAGTTCTAGATATGAGCTAAAATCGAATTGAATTTTCTGTTTAAGGAGATTTGGGACACTTCTTCGTTCATACTATGAAAGATAATATGTGTTTTTAAGCCTTTTTTCATAGCAGAATCCTTTTGGATTAGGTTGAAAGTTGCAAAAGTCCCTCCCATCTAGGTAGAAATCTTAATTGGTTTCATAGATCGTCCTTCATCTTCTAAAAAGCTGACTGTCTTACAAAGTAAAAGGGTACCTGGAGTTTTCCAAATAAGTACTTTTCAGAGACTGATATTTAATTGTGCAAGGCTGAGGTTCAAATATGCTTGGAGAAGTATGTAGGAAAAATTTCAAGCTTGAAACTCCTTCTTGAATAGTAAATATAAAAGTGTTACTGGATTATTTATGTGGATGTCAAAGATAAATTTACTGTTTGATATTTTAGCAATTTACAAAACTGATCTAAATTCTTTTTTAAACTCACCTAGGGATTCTCCCAAATTGGAACACACAAAGGAGGCTGTCAGATAAGGAAGAAATATCAAATAGTAATTATTGCCAAGTTTCAATTCAGTAAAGCTCCAAAAGGACAGAAACATATGAAGAATACATGTGAGGTTTTTGGCTTTTACTTTCAGACCACCCCCTTTTTCTGGCCCCATGAAGCTTGATTCTCTCTCCAATGATAGGAAGGATTCCAGAACTATTGCACACTCAGGTTTAAGGAATACATTTCCCCTTCCCCAAATCCCTCCCTCTCTCCACCCCCGAGCAGCTATCAGGAAATGCCTGAGTGGTAACACTGTCCTTTTTTTCTGTGAAGAGAAACCCTTCCTGATCCTTTTTATTGGTACGAATATCTGACAAGGCAGGGATCAGATAATTCCCATTTCTAAATCGGCTAAAATTAACAAGTCAGGAAATGACAGATGCTGGTGAGGATCCGGAGAAAGGTGAGCCCTCCTACACTGTTGGTGGGAATGCAAGCTAGTGCAACCACTCTGGAAAACAACATGTTTCAACAACAAGTTGAAAATAGAACTACCCTATGACCCAGCAATTGCACTTCTGGGTATATACCCTAAAGATACAAACGTAGTGATCCGAAGGGGTATGTGCACCCAAATGTTTATAGCAGCAATGTCTATAATAGCCAAACTATGGAAAGAACTTAGATGTCCATCATAGATGAATGGATAAAGAAGATGAGGTGGGGGGCGCCTGGGTGGCTCAGTGGGTTAAGCCGCTGCCTTCAGCTCAGGTCATGATCTCAGGATCCTGGGATCGAGTCCTGCATCGGGCTCTCTGCTCAGCGGGGAGCCTGCTTCCCTGTCTCTCTCTCTGCCTGCCTCTCCATCTACTTGTGATTTCTCTCTGTCAAATAAATAAATAAAATATTAAAAAAAAAAAAAAGAAGAAGATGAGGTGGGGCACCTGGGTGTCTCAGTGGGTTAAAGCCTCTGCCTTCGGCTCAGGTCATGATCCCAGTTTCCTGGAATCGAGCCCCGCATTGGGCTCTCTGCTCAGTGGGGATCCTGCTTCCTCCTCTCTCTCTCTGCCTGCCTCTCTGCCTACTTGTGATCTGTCTGTCAAATAAATAAATAAAAATCTTAAAAAAAAGAAGATGTGGCATATATGATGGAATACTATGCAGCCATCAAAAGAAAATGAAATCTTGCCATTTGTGACGATGTGGATGGAACTAGAGGTTATCATGCTTAGTGAAATAAGTCAATTGGAGAAAGACAACTATCATAGGATCTCCCTGATATGAGGAAGTAGAGATGCAACGTGGGGGGCTAAGGGGGTAGGAGAAGAATAAATGAAACGAGATGGGATCGGGAGGGAGACAAACCATAAGTGACTCTTAATCTCACAAAACAAACTGAGGGTTGCTGGGGGGAGGGGGGTTGGAAGAAGGGGGTGAGGTTATGGACATTGGGGATGGTATGTGCTATGGTGAGTGCTGTGAAGTGTGTAAACCTGGCGATTCACAGACCTGTACCCCTGGGGATAAAAATACATTACATGTTTATTTAAAAAAAAAAAAAAAAAGATGGAAAAAAAACGTAAGGGAAAGAGTGCTAGTCAAGATTTCTCTTTCCGAATTTGAAGACCAAGAACAGAGGACTTTTGCTCCTATTCTTTCATTTCTGCCTCAAATATGGACATGATTCTCTGTGGTGCTGATCAAGCCCACAACGAAGAAGCAAAAAGAATGGGATGGAAGCCAGTGTGCTAAGAAATAGTACATGTAAAGATGAGGGGCACCTGGGTAGCTCAGTGGTTAAGTGTCTGCCTTTGGCTCAGATCATGATCCCAGCGTCCTGGGAATGAGCCCTCCATCAGGCTCTCTGCTCAGTGGAAAGCCTGCTTCTCCCTCTCCTACTCCCCCTGCTTGTGTTCTCTCTCTCGCTGTGTCTCTGTCAAATAAAAAGTTTAAAGATGAAAAAGGACATTTGCCCCTGATGCCAGCATTGAGCTGGTCATTAAAAATCCACACCTGCTTTCCTATAGACTTCATATTTGAGACAAGTAAGCACTCATTATCTAGCCCATTAACAGGGTATTCTATTACTACAGCTGAATACATTCACTGTGAATATAGCTATAAACCAACATCTCAGACTGGGCTATTTGACTTACAATGTTTGTGTTGGCTACTTTGATGATGCTGAAAACACCCAAGTCCACAAACAAGAAAGCAGACCCACATGTGCACCCTTCTCCTACAGATCGTTAATGAATAATATGAATAATATGGGGATATTTAAAACATTTTTCCATAGGAGTCTCTGTTGTAGACTTCACCGAACATTTTTAAATTTCAGTGTAAAAATCTTCCCATTGTAACCATAAGATTCTTAAACTATTTCCTTAAATAGAAGTCTCCATGTGTGTAGGTTTAATGAGTCTTTACTTTGTGCTAGACTCTGTGCTGAGTATGGAGAATCAGAAATGACAAGACAGTAGGCCGCCTGATGAAACCCAGGCTAACCAGGGATATGAAAATGGAAAGAGTTACATATTAAAATGTTGGGGGCAACTTTTGCCTGTAGGAGACAGGAAAGATGCGAGAGAGGAGAAAAGAAAGGGACGTCTAGCTGGGGTGGTGATGGATAGGAAGAAGAGCACTCATCTGTCTTGCACTAAAAACTGCCCTCCCCTGCCCCCTGAGCAGGAAAGGGGGAGCAGGACAAGCCAAGGAGGAGCTGACTAGAGAGAAAAGGAAGCATCATGTGTGCAGAGAAGGAGGCACAAAAAAATGGCCCAGTGTGCTGTGGGGAGTAAGGGGGCTTGCAGAGCAGGCAGGATGATTTGAGAGGAGACCAGAGCAGGTGCCAGGCCAGATCATGGTAAATTGCTTATAGTTTATCCTATACACAATGCAAAACAACAGGAGGTCTTTTACCAGTGGAGAGAGAGGCTCAGATTTCAGATGACTCATCATTTCAGTATTTTTCTATAATGTAAATATAATACATAGCCAGGTGGATGTTTAAACAATACAGAAGTATATGAAAATGGAGGATTTCCTTGCCTTCCTATCTATCCTCTCTCAGAAGAGCTCCTAGTACTATTTGGTGTATATTCTTCTGGACTTTTTCTTTTTTGTGCATATGGTACCATCTATTTTATCTATTTATTCCTTCCCTGCCAGCACATCTCATCAATTACTTTTTAAAGATTTTATTTATTTATTTGAGAGAGACAGAGAGAGTGTGAGAGAGACCATGAGATGGGAGAAGGTCAGAGGGAGAAGCAGACTCCCCATGGAGCTGTGAGCCCGATGTGGGACTCAATCCCAGGACTCAAGGATCATGACATGAGCCAAAGGAAGTTGCTTAACCAACTGGGCCACCCAGGTACCCCTATCTTATTATCCTTAATATACATACTGTAATCTATGCCAGGGATTGGCAACCTTCAGGCCTAGGGGCCAAATCATCATGTCTCTGTTTTTGCAAATAAAGTTTTATTGGAACACAGTCATGCTCATTATTTTATGTATCATCTTTTTGGCCACTTTTTTGTTTTTTTTCATTAAGATTTGATTTACTTGTTTGTTTTAGAGAGAGAGAGAATGCATGAGTCCACACAAGGGAGGGGCAGAGTGAGAGAGAGAATCCTAAGCAGACTCCATGCCAATCACAGACCCCGATGTGGGGCTAGATCCCACCATCCCAAGATCATGACCTGAGTTGAAACCAAGAGTCAGAGGCTTAACCAACTGAGCTACCCAAAGGTGCCCATCATTGTGGCTGCTTTCCTGATGTAAGAGCAGAGTCAAGTAATCATGGCAGAGATCATATAGCATGAAACCCCTAAAATATGACTATTTAGCTCTTTACAGAAAAAGTTCGCTGATTTCTGGTATATTAGGTAGGCATTAGAAAAAATGTCATTTTTTCCATATGATAGACACTTAAGTCACCCAATTGTTTTGTCACAAATAAAATGGGAACAAATGTTTGGATACATACATCCATACCCTTATATGTGAGGAGAATCTTCTAGAAGTGGATTTGCTGTATGAACAGATTATCGTTAAGGTTTGTTTCATTTTGTTTTTGGGAAAGAATCCTGGTAGCAGTGTGTAGGGGGGTCTGAGTAAGGAATCTTAGGACAAATGGATCAATTAGGAGGCTGTTCTTATCATCCAGGCCAGAGATGAGGAAAGCCCGAAGGTGAGAATGGGCAGAAGTGTTAGAACTGAAGCAAGAAATACCAAGAAGGCCAAACTGGATAAAGTCAAGGTCGAAGGGGTGTTGTAAGTGCTTCTGGATTTAAAATGCTCCTGAAATCACAATGTGCGTAACTCACCCCCGAGAAGAAGAATAAACAACAACAGAAATGTGAAGTTAAGGCAACATATTTTCCTGAACATCACTTTTATGACACAGCCATGTGAAACTCACACATGCACTTCCATTTTGTGACAAGCAAGATCGTGAACTAAGATTTGTGATTCTTTGTATTACCAAAGTCAGCTATTTAAACCCAACAGTTCCTTGTGTGGCCATCTAAAGCCTGCTGTCTTTCCACCTTCCTGCCCATTGTGAGCCTTCCCTCAGGTCCCCTAGGCAGCCATCTTCATTACAATGCTTTCCCTCATGCACAGAAAGATGGCTAACACACTCCTGAGGCTAACATCCCTGAGTCCCTCAAATTGAGAGTACTGAGATGTTTATTCAGGTGCCTTTTTCTGCATCACATTTTCATAGGAAATCACGTGTTTCCTGTGTATATCCTCATACCACAAGTTAAACATATTTTCGTATTTTGTTAAAATTATTTCTTTCACTTGATGGCCATTTTTCACAAAGAATTAAATTTTCTATGTCATAGGCATTACTGATTACACTCAGATCACCAAAAGACTATGAAGTCATATGGATACAGAGAGACACTGGTACTGTCTAGGTTCACCCACGGCCTTTGGAACCATTCGGATCTAGGTGCCACGAACTTTCATTGAATCTGAGGAACCACTTGTGGCCAAAATAAAAATTACTAAACCCGAAAATGCCATGGGGGTCAGCTGTACCCTCCAAGCATGTTCAATATGTTTTAATACATAGCTTTTGTGACTATTAAACCAGAATGCTCTAAAATCCAAAATACACTTTATTTTTTTTTTATTTTTTTTAAATCAAAAAACACTTTAAAAAATGAGTTGATACTGGGATGTCTAGGTGGCTCATTCATTTAGCATCTGCCTTTGGCTCAGGTCATGATCCCAGGAACCTGGGATAGAGCCCTGCCTTGGGCTCTCTGCTCGGTGGGGAGCCTGCTTTTCCCTCTACCACTCCCCCTGCTTGTGTTCCCTCTCTCGCTGTGTCTCTCTGTCAAATAAATGAATAAAATCTTTAAAAAAAATGAGGCGATAGATACCACATTTGTGGTTTGTTTGCTGTTTATCATGGCAATTTTTAAGAGAAAAGGAGGTGCCATAAGAGACAGAATCTGATCAAAAGAAAGCTAAATGTCCAAAAGAATAGGTAAACTGAAAAAAAAATGATTCTAGATCCTGAGGACAAAAAGTGATGGAATGACAGAGTGATCTAGGAAGAGAAGAGCTACAGCAGCAAAACTGACAGCAAAATGTCATGACTCCTCTTGGAACATGGGGTTTATACAACTATTCTACATACTGAATAGGTCAGCAATCATACAACCAGACTTTCCATTTGAAAGCAAAGATCCTGTGGCTGTCTCTGTCTGGGAGAACCAGAGTTCTTAGCTCTGGCTGACAAAAGAGCGACATAGATGCATTTGCTTGAGACTTCTGAGATCAGATCCAGGGAACTAGGGGCTAGGACAAACAAAGCCCCCCCCCTTTTTAAAACATTTTATTTATTTATTTGACAGACAGAGATCACAAGCAGGCAGAGAGGCAGGCAGAGAGAGAGGAGGAAGCAGGCTCTCCACCGAGCAGAGCCCAATGCGGGGCTCGATCCCAAGGACCCGAAGGCAGAGGCTTTAACCCACTGAGCCACCCAGGTGCCCCAACAAAGCCCTTTCTAATGGCCACCCAAGGGTGCCACATGCAGGTGGTAATGCAGAGTGCCCTTTGCTACTGACTGCCCCAGATCTCCTCCTCTGGAATGATCTAAGTCCTCACCACTCCCCGCCCACCCCCATAAAATAGCTGAATTGAAGAAGAAATTCAGAACACTGATGTGTAAAATCATGCATGACACGTTCTGGGGAGAAAAAAAAAAAATCACTGATGTTCTGGCCTGGACCCCATGGAGAAGTCGGGAAAGGCCAGAGTTCTAATGCAGGAAAATGTTCAATCTGGAAAATGTACTGACCCTAAACAAGCAATTTCCACAAGATCTAAGGATTTCACTAAAGGAAGCATCAGATACAGGAAAAAACCAAGAATCCAATACTACTAACAAAAGCTTAGAACAAACAGTTACTCCCTCTATTTCTCGCTGCATGTTTTTTTTTAATTTTTATTTTATTTATTTATTTTTTAAGATTTTATTTATTTATTTTACAGACAGAGATCACAAGCAGGCAGAGAGGCAGGCGGAGAGAATGAGGAGGAAGCAGGCTTCTTGCTGGGCAGAGAGCCCGATGCGGGGCTCGATCCCAGGACCCTGAGATCATGACCTGAGCCGAAGGCAGAGGCTTTAACCCACTAAGCCACCCAGTCACCCCCATTTTTTTTATTTTTAAACCTACACTTAGAATTCATTTCATCCTGCCCTGCAGTAGATTTTCTACATGTATTTTCACCAGGCTGAGCTCTCCTTGAAGGCACAAGTCCCACTTTATTCATCCTTGTCGCCCCCTCATGCCCCTCCATCCTTTCCCAACTCCAGTAACCACGAGGCATCGTAACGGTCATATAATTTTACCCACTTCTGACTGCTACCAAGTCTTTGTTTCAGTATTTTCCAGAAAAGGCATTCCCTTGAAACAACCTGATGGAAAGCAATACTTTGAAAGTGAAGGCTGATCCTGAGGTATGCTTTATGAGAAAAAAATTCCTGCAGCCAAACAGATTTGACAGATGGGATATATGCTCTTCTCCTCTCAGTTCCCAATGTACATGAGCAAGTTCAAGGCTCCAAGAAGACCTGTAAGAAGATCAGTTCAGTCCTGCTTAGCCCCATCTTCCCTGTTTTGCTAAGAGTACATTTTTTGTTTTAATTATATCTATAGAAATACTCTGGAAATACTGCACTCTAGAACTTTCCTACTTGTGGTGAGTGTGCTAAGAGTGGTCCCCCTGATCACCAGCATGGACATTGCCACGGAGCCTGTCAGAAACACCCCCAGTGATTCACACACATTAGTGTTTGTAAACACTAGGGAACACACCTAAGGAAGCTCTGGTGTCCTGGAAAGGGCATTAGCCTGGGAACCAGATAGATCCATCTGATTGCATCAATTACAAATCACTTGCTCTCCTGCAAAAAAATACACATCTTGTGTGGTCATGGCAAACGTAATACATAAATCACCTAGCCCCTGATAATCAATAAATAATAGGAATTAATAGTATTCCTGCTCAACAAATGTCAAGCAAAACCACAAATAACATTAAGCGTTTACTGTAGCCTAAAGTTGAAGAGGGTAATATTTGAAACTCCTCTCTTTGCAGTATTGGTAGTCTACATTGACTTATGATGCAGCATTGGTAGTCTACATTGACCTTGGTTATTCATTGTGGGTTTCAGTAACCCTTGGTGAGACCGTGTGCTGTGACACATGTACTTTTTTCCCTCTTGTTTTCTCTGCATTTTATTTTCTCTGTAGGACAACATGACTATTTGGTGATAAGCTCTCAGAATTCCAGTTATTTATACAAGCCTTTTCTTCTTACTTCCTCTCTCCCATTTCTGGCATCGCTTTTTGTTAAGAAAATACTCATTTTATTCAGTTTATTGCATCACTAGTTTGATTCGACCCCTTCCAATTTGACCATATAAATGCATACCAGATATACTCTCTGCTTGAGGGTCATTCTACCATGTTTCATACGGCCTTATACCAAATAAAGTGTGTGAAAGTCAGAAGCTGGGCTCTTCCCCACAAAGCCACTTTTGGTAAGAAACCTTCAATTTTTATGACCACCTTGACACCCGTGACACCAAGATTAAACTGCTGGTCTTTTATCCTCAAAATGTGTCTTCCGTTTATTCCTGTCAAATGCCAGATTGTCAAAATAAAGTCTGCATAGGCTTCTACTGTCTGTTGCTATAAACAGTTAGCATCACAAACATCATAACTAGAAAATAATAAAGCATTAACCGCACCTGACTCTGAACAGGACCTATTGCCATAGGGATGCCGACTTAAACAAACAGCCAGTGAGGCCCAGGGGCCAGTGGCAAAGGGACCTTTGGGTTTCCTGGGAGGCAATGGAGAGCAATGAGGAGGACAGAGATGGATTCCCAGGCTTCGTGAATAGAGAGAGACCTATAAAGAGGTTTGCTGGCTTCCACTGTAAAAGACCAACATCTCTCCAGAGAAGCCAGGACAGAACAGTGGCGACAACACTAGTACCTTCCAGAACATTCCGAGTGAGGCACCCTATGTGTGATACAGTACCCTCATCTCTAGAATGAGGGAATAAAATGATCTCCGGGGCTCTTTCATTTCCAGACTGTTATAAGTTTATGTTTCCAGTCAGACCTAGGAATTCCCCCCCGCCGACCCCGGAATTTCCCGAGCTGCAGAGCATGGTAAAATGACAGAAAAGGCTTTCTAGGGTCATATAATTTCACACCAGTGGTGGTCAGTCAACTGAATGACCAAATTCTTTCACATGATCGCACTTGTTATCCCACAAAAGGCAATTTTAGGCTCACGGGACAAGACTTTTGAATAGTAACTATGTGGAGTATGTCTTTACCTGTTCGGGATTTGTCAAGCCAGGAGATAAATATGAGGAGAAGTGGCTACAGAACAGCCTCTCTTTGCCAAAAATATTCTATTGAGTTAACGAAGCCTAACTTATCAACCTATTATGCTGTCTTCAGACACTCCCAAGCCAGCAAAATTCTCTTCGGTGAAGAAAAACTGCAGGCACACACAGAAAGCACAGGAAAGGACTCTGAGAAGTGGGGTTCCCACAGCAGCTGCACGAAACCCCTCGGATCCAGAACATATTCCACTGTCCCATCTGTCCCAAACCCAAGTCTCATGTCCGATCCACACCTCGGAGCAGCTGATCTGCTCCAGGGACTCCCAGAGAAAGCATCCACCTTGGGTGGACACTCACTCGTGGTCCATCTACCAAACAGCCTCTGTGCTAATTCCCTCCTCTTTCCCTTCTGTTCTCACGGACAGTATTCTGCTTACAAAGCATAATTCTTCCAAGTCCACATCAATTTCATTATCCTTTTTTGGGTCCAAATCTTCAACATGAAATTCAAGGGACCCTGTCATTAACTTAACATTCTTTTTGTTTGTTTGTTTTGGTTTTTGTTTGTTTGTTTTTCAAGATTTATTGATTTATTATTTGAGAGAGCATGAGCACATGTGGTGTGGGGAGGAGCAAAGGGCGAGGGAGAGAGAGAATCTCAAAGCAGACTCTGTGCTGAGCGTGGAGCCGACTGTGGGACTTGATCTCACGACCTGAGATCGTGACCTGAGCTGAAATCAAGTCAGATGCTTAACGGACTGAGCCACCTGTGTACTCCAACTTATCATTTCTAAAGAGGAATATAAAACAACCTAAAAATAAATAAGTGATTGGAGGTGGCACAGTCACTTAAATCATTGACCCATGCACAATATGGAAAGAGTTGGCAGCACTGTAAGCTTATAATATTAATGCTCAACTTACCCCCAAGAAGAAAGCTCATGGAAGACAAACGTTTTGGGTTTCTTAGTGTCACAATCTGGAAAATAACTAATACATTTTCTTTTCCCCTGAATACTGAAGGAATTCATGGGAATTCCTAAGAGTACTTTTTCAGGATGGTCCAATCTCCAGGCCACAGAAAATAATATTTACCATCTTCCATTTCATAGCACATTGGTGCTTTCAAAATATTACACCATATTTATTTGGGATTACTGTTCATTTGACACAGTATTGTACAGATTACTATTTCTGTCTAGACTATGCTGCTTAGACACCTGACTTAAAATGGGGTTCATGTCTTCAAAATCACTCAATTTTAGGGGGGCTTGGGTGGCTCAGTCAGTTGAGCATCTGATTCTTGATTTCAGCTCAGGTCATGATCTCAGGGTAGTGAGATCGAGCCTCGCATTGGACTCCACACTCAGTAAGGAGTCTGCTTGAGATTCTTTCCCTCTGCCCTACCCCCAACACTCTCTCTATCAGATAACTAAATAAATTCTTATAAAAAGTTTCTAAAAAACTACTCAATTTTGTCATCTGTACAATGGAAATAATATTTCACAAATTCACTGTGAGGTTTAGATATTATATTTATGATATACTGAAAAGTTAAAAAAGCTATTTGAATGCTAGACACTCTTTTGCATGCCTGGAAGAGGTCAGTGCAGCCCCCACTTAAATGCTAGTCAATGTTCATAATAGTGTGTCATGTTTCTCACTTACTGTCTCTCAACGCTAAGGCTAGTGCTTTGGTTTCAGTTATAGGCAGTGGTTGTTCCTTCTTGTTTGCATGTTTTCTTTGTTACAGGAAGCTAATTTGCTGTACATGCACCTTGTTCTTGCAGAAAAATAAAAGAGCAAAAGGGAAAAAGGGAATAAGTTCTCTTCATGGGTTCCATTTGCAACAATTTAATAGCTTTCATCTTAAAACCCTATATTTGCTAATGCTATCAAAAACAGACCTCAAAAACTGACACAGGATTTTATAAGGGTTGTACAATTATGACTGTAAAAGGACAATTATCTTTGCCACTTTTACAAAACATCTTATAACAACAGGAAATTTCATTTTTGACACATTTTCAGCTTGTGATTCACTATAGCTTCTACAATCTTACGTGGTTCCAACCATCTCTATCATGGCAGGTGGCTTAATTTCTTTCTAAAATTTAATACCTTGTAGTTTCACTTAATTTTACTTACTTTGTGATTGCTCATCCTACTTGCCAAGGATAGAATTAACCCTAATCTTATTTTTTGAGATTTGGAATCCTCTACAAATTTAATGAATGTGCTTATTATGCCCTCCTTCCTGTCACTCGTGAAATTATGCAGAAAGACTGAGGGGGAGAAAGCTGAGCAAAGGCAACTATTGGAAAATGTATTTCATTTTCCTGCAATATTAGACAGAGGCCCAAATTCTCCCACATTAATTAATGAGGACATATGACAAATGCCTTTATTCATTCATTCCATTGACCTTTATGATGCACCGTGTGCGCACTACACATTTTGTGATGTGCAGTGGGGACTTTGAAAAGGGTGTGTCATGGATTCTGCTCTCAAGGGGCTTGCAATTTATTGAGAGGTAACTTGTAAGCCTCAAGGAATAATACAAAATAAAACAGAGACATGCCATAATGCTAGGTAAAGTGAAAAGCTGAAAAACTGGAGATGAAGTCATAAACACTTCTCTTGGGGAGAAAAGAAATCCACAGACTCTCATTTGGGACGTGATGGCTGAACTAGGATTTGAGGAGCTGCAAAGAGAGGGAGAGTTCTGGATTTCTGTTGGGTGTGACTGCCCACTGCGTGGGCAGAAGGAAACGACCCAAGGTTGGGAGATGGACCCCAAGAAAGGAGTATCAAAGCAATCTTCAGAATACACAGGCTGGGGAGAATTTGTATTTCACCCATCTGGAGTGGAAAGGTCTCCTGACACGTGGGACATATGGCAAAGCACTCCGAAGGCACCACTGCAGGAGTAAGGCCACAGTAACTTTAGAACAGAGACTTTCTGGGAGTCTCCTAAAAACGTTAAACAGAAGTATCAAAGAGCTTGAAGTGTTTCCAATTTAAATGCATCCCAGAACAAAGATAAAACATTTTAGAGGGATACAAAGTAACAGTAACCCATAGAATAAAATTCACAATGTCTGGCATCAAATCTAAAAGTCCTGAGACATGCAAACAAACAGAAATGTGTGATCTCTAATGAAGAGAGAATCAATAGAAATGAGTCTGGATGTGAAACTGATGGCATCATTAGTAGATAAGGACATTGAAGGAGCTTACACACACACACACACACAGTGTTGAGAAAGTAAAGTAGAAGGATGGTAACAGGATCATACAAGACGTAAGAAGAACCAAATCAGAGATGTCTGGGTGTTTCATGGACTTGGATCACGATTCCAAAGTCTTGATATCAAATCCTGCATCGGTTTCCTTGGTCCACAGGTGCCCTGCTTTCCCTCTGTCTGCTGCAGTTTCTCTCTCTCAAATGGATAAATAAAATCTTAAAAAAAAAAAAAAAAAGAATCAAGGGGCATCTGGGCGGCTCAGGGGGTTACAGCCTCTGCCTTTGGCTCAGGTCATGATCCCAGGGTCTGGGGATCAAGCCCCATGTTAGGCTCTCTGCTCAGCAGAGAGCCTGCTTCCTCCTCTCTCTCTGCCTGCCTCTGCTTGTGATTTCTGTCAAATAAATAAGTAAAATCTTAAAAAAAAAGTCTATTTTGACAGAACGTCAGAAATCCATCCAATTTTCTCCATTGTCGTCTCTAAGATACTCGAAATAGCTAGACTTGTCTTCACACCACCACCACCAAGGAAACCCTCGCCAAGTTGTAAACTCCAATTAATTGTTATCTGACATTTGCCAGAAGGACAGAGGTGACTGGGTATTATTCAAAACTTAACTTCTTAAAAGTACGTATTTTCAGAACACCATTAAGAGAGGTTTCCAAAACTGTGCCAGAAAAATGATCTATTTAGATATCAATTGGGCCAAAGGGTAGAATTGTGTTACCTGAAGCAGCATGACGAATGTATTGTCGTGTGTAAATACATGCTGTTATTAGTTTGGTTTTGTTCTCCCTCCCATCATATGACGTTGCAGAACTCATAAAATATCTTCATTTACATATCATTTCTATTAACTTGTTAATTTATATTGTAACGATGTTACTCACTTCTTTGGCAGAGAGAGAGAAAACGCTCCCAAGTAGACCGAGCGACAGGCCGAGGCAGAGGGAGAAGCAGGTGCCCCTTCCCTGAGCAGGGAGCTTGACTCGGGCTGGATCCCAGGGCCTGGACCTGAGGCGAAGGCAACTTTTTTTTTTTTTTAAGCGACTGAGAAACCCAGGTGCCCCAGGTAGAAACTGTTGTAAAGAAATCACATTATATTTGCTGCCTGTAAATGCCTACTATCCCCTGGGTTGTTGCCAAGGAGTTCTTGATGGTCACTTTCCAAGAGACCACATGGCAGTGGCCAGGCCTGGCCTGCAGGGACTTAAGATGGATGTGGCCCCCTGCATGCCAAGCTCCCGGGAGTGCACGCACAAGGGGTGAAACCAGCAGAGAGGTTTTGGGTCCAAACACTCCAGAGTGCACAGACTGACCTCGGCAGCAGGGTCCTACCCAGCTGTCAGCTGCCTCATCCTCTGTGTCCATGCAGGGACACCACATGTGTGTGCCATGTATACAGGCCCCGGAGGTGCCATCCGGTGCTGGAGATGACCCGCTGTTCACAAAGGGTGACCCTCCCTGCAGACCAGAAATGGAGGATGGGGGGCAGGCAAGAGGGAGGTCCGTGCACTAAGGGCCTATGAAATCGAACGTGCACAGAGAATTCAGGGTTTTCAAAGGTATCTCTGTCCCCTGCAGGAAGGGCACCTTGCGATCCACATTAATGCAGCTCACTGAAAAATGACAGACGTATGTTTGCATCCTTAGCTCGTGGCTCAGGCAGTCCGCCCCACAGACAATACTAGGAACCCTTGGCTCCAAGGGGCTCCTGGAAGGCATACAGGGCCTTCCTGGAGAGGGGGGCCCTGCAAGAAGCCCTTTACATATTTTTGTACTTTTTAAATTACTTATCTATTTTCTATCTTTTCAGCGAAACAGTATTCATTGTTTTTGCACCACACCTGTTGCTTCATGCAATATGTGCCCTCCTTAATACCTACCACCTGGCTCCCCCAACCTCCCACCAACCCCCCGCCCCTTCAAAACCCTCAGGTTGTTTTTCAGAGTCCATAGTCTCTCATGGTTCACCTCCCCTTCCAATGTCCCTCAACTCCCTTCTCCTCTCCATCTCCCCATGTCCTCCATGTTATTTGCTATGCTCCACAAAGAAGTGAAACCCTATGGTAATTGACTCTCTCTGCTTGACTTATTTCACTCAGCATAATCTCTTCCAGGACCGTCCATGTTGCTACAGAAGTTGGGTATTCATCCTTTGTGATGGAGGCATCCTACTCCATAGAGTATATGGACCACATCTTCCTTATCCATTCGTCTGTTGAAGGGGGAGGGCATCCTGGTTCTTTCCACAGTTTGGCGACCGTGGCCACTGATGCTATAAACATTGGGGTAGAGATGGCCCTTCTTTTCACTCCATCTGTATCTGTGGGGTAAATACCCAGTAGTGTAATTGCAGGGTCCTTTATTGATAGAGCAGGCAGGACTTGGAGGAGGGGCAGAGGGAGCAGCACTCCCCCTGAGCAGGGAGCCTGATGCTAAAATTGATCCTGGACTCCAAGAGCAGGACCTGAGCCGATGGCCAATACTTAAGTCACTGAGCCACCCAAGAACACTTGGAGAGACTTTGTGAAACAATCTCGTAAAAATAGGAGTTTTCCAGAGTAGCAGATAGGAAAATGAACATTTCAGTCTCCTAGGTGCCCTCAGGAGTCTCCTTTTTTTAATGTCCAAAAATGCAGGTAGTTAACATACAGCATTCTGCAGTACAACTCAGGGACTCCTCACTTCTCTGCACCACTCAGAGCTGACCACAACAAGTGCCTTAATTGCCCATCATCCATCGACCCCTCCCCAACCCCCTTCCTTCCATGACCCCACAGTGTGAAGGGATGCCTTCACCCTCAGAGTTCTGTCATGAGCCATCGCCACGGTGACCTGATGACACGCATCCTACGTTCCATTTCAACTGTCACTCTGTGAGCCGAGCCCCTGGCGGTTGGGTGAACAGGACTAAAGGTCCCCATGATGGGGAACCTTAACTGCTGTTGTACAGGTATGTGCCTATCAATTTTCTCAATTCTCTTCTCTCCAGCTGGCTGCCTCCCTTTTACAGAGACTGGCTTCTTCTCTTTGGCTTTTCCTCTCCACCCTCTGATTCCTCCTCCCGGTTGGATGCCTGTGTTTGTTCATTTGTCTGGGTGATTTCATTGGGATTTCATGGGGAAGCTGCCTTCCTTAAAGTGCTCTGACGTTCAGAAAACCATACTCTTTCTGAATGCCCATTTTAGACACAGTCCTACAGGGACAACACACAGGTCACATGCCACACTGCTGTCCCTGCATCAGGAGAATCTTGGTGCGACCCAGGCACCACATTTGAGGGGAATGAATTGCCGGTCTCCTCTTCCTGAGGGACATGACAAAATCGGAGAGGAAAGGTCAGAGGTCGAAATGCAGCTGTTTTTAGAAGGAGAGAAGCTGGAGGATAGCAGGGTGGTCTCATGGGTTGATGTGAAGGGTTTCACGGACCGTCTGCTTGATGCCTGGGAGTGCACGGGAACGGGCTGTGCCACCGGGTGGGTGGACAGAACACACAGCAGCTGCACAGTGGATTGTCTCCTGCTCTCAAAGGTACTACTGGGCTGGGTTCTCCAGGCCCAGCTTAGGGAGGGAGACAGGAGAATGTCCGCTAAACCTACAGTCTCCAGAGGGGATCAAGAGACCTGAGAGTAGACAGGGGATGCTGGCGAAGAATGAGAGAGCAGAGAGGGACTCACTCCAGCCAGGGTAGCCTCACTTCCATCCAGCCTCCTCAGAGCAGTCCGCACGGCAAGAGTGGTCCACTCAGCATCATCTGTCTCCTTCCTGAAACCAACCACTCCCAGCCCACATGACCACCTCCATGTCCGTTTGTACCATTGACTGCTCCTCAGGACTGGCAAGCTCAAGGCAAGCGAGTTCTCGGCCGGGTCCTATGCGACTGTTGGGAGTTTGAATCAGCTTGGGAGCCAAGCAGAACCCCAGGAGCCTGGGCTGCAACTGGCCTTCAGGACGGCCTTGGGCAACTGTGCTGACCTTGCAGAGAGGTGAGGGAACGTGGCTCATGCTACCCGTTCCTGGTCCTTCACTAGGGCCCCACTGGGCAGAAACCACCACCTAGTTGATGTCAGGGCCCCAAACACACAGGTGAGTGAGGACTGAGGCTGGTCTCGTGGCCCTCACTCTCCCCTACAGACACAGTGGCACAGAGGGATTTGAGACTGTGAGGGCAGCTCTTGGTTCAGGGCCTCAGGACATTTTCTCAGGGGCCGTGGGTTGGTGTCAGGGGCTGGGGGATCTCTGGCCACAGGGAAACGATGACTTTCCTGTCCCAGATCCATCCTTCATCAGGGTGGCAACTCTGGACGGTCCCTTCTGCACCCTACATTTCAGGGCCCTCCACTGTCCTGCACTGTGGCTTCACCCACAGCTAGCCGTCTAGCTGAGTCCCTAGGCGGTCTGTTCCTCAACACCTGCCGAGCGGCTGGGAAGCATCCAGTCCTCCCCTAGGTACCAGGCGCTCCTTGGACTCAACCACTTGGAACACTGTGGCAGCACACTAACGTCCGGAGGGCCAAAGGGCAGGGAAACAGGGCACAGAGGGTAGGTGTGGCTGCTCAATGGATGTGACCGAGGCCATCACGCATGCTCACGGCACTCTGTTGCGTTTCTGTCCTGTCTCTGCTCCATACAAGCCTTTGCCCACGGAACCTGTGGGTGTGGGAGGGGTGGAATTCAGAGCACAGCACATGGTGACCTCTTCCTAAGTCCCACCTGGAGGGAGGAATGCCTGCTGGGCAGCTGGTGAGTAGGGGCAGGAGACGAATGGACTAGAAGGAAAGGACGTCCAATCCCCCTATGGGCTCCTGACGACAAGGTACCGACACTGCTCTCTATTTCTGTGCGTCTCCCAGAAATCTATGGGGAGTGTCTCCTCGAGGATGTGGAGACGCCCCCACCCATGCCGCCCCCTCCACGAGGACCCAAGAAGAGAGTCCAGTTCTCTTTCCACGATGATGTCTACACCATCAAGGACCCCGAGGAAGGTACCTTGGGGATTGACTCATTACGGTGATTGGAGACGCATTCTTTCCTTCAGTAGCACAGACATAACTGAAGCTATTAAAACTGCTGAGACACATTGTCCTCTGATTTCACTGGTAGCCATTTCCCTCTATGCCGTCCGTCGTCCCCTTTTACGTCCACAAGTCACGATGAGATCCTCATTCAAACTGGAACCAAGGGGCACAGGAAAAAAGTGTCTACTAGCTGAAGGGATGGATCTTAGGTCTTTCTGGAACACACGGGTCCCTACAGGTCTCCCCAGGAAACATGGTTCTTAGATGTGTAGGAAGGAAGAGACTATGTTTTCCGCCAAGAATGCTAAAGAAAAATGGACCAGAATACGACAGGAGGTTTCACGATGCCCCCACTCCACTTCCGCCCATTAGCCACATCTTACATGGGTATGCTACGTAACTTCAAAGCAACAAAACGACTTCACCACATTTGGGGAACTCAAGTACCCAGTAGATTCCACGTGGCTACCGTTCTACAAACGGGGCGAATGCATTTGGTGATGTCTTCTCATTCTGGAAACAGACAGAAATCTGTGCACTAATGTCTCACACAGCTGGGTTCCCAATAGCCCCAGACAGGCACTGCCCCCAAATCCATCATGGGAGGAAAGAACACATTCAGTGGCATCCATACACATCATGGAGTGCAATTCACGCGTAAGAAGAAACAAAGTTTTCCAATATTTTACAAAACGGATCCTGGAAACCTAACATGCATTTTGAAAGCAAGCACACAAGGAAAGAGGTACATTACACGATCCCAGGCTTTGAGGACACTCCAGTAGGGACATTCATAGACCCAGAAAGTGAAAGGGACAGTGCAGGGAGGAAAGGGGGAGGGCTGGTCATGTCGTCTCGGGTACAGAGGTGCCATGAGATAGGATGGCAACGTTTTCCCCGTAGATGGCAGTGTGGTCTACAAAGCATCATGGATGTCAGCAGTGTCACTGAACGGACACATACTAACAAATACAACAGTCCCCAGTACTTAGATTCCATCACCAAAAAACCCACTACCCCAAGGCATGATAGAGGAGCGATAGGGTCACACAGCAGAGGTGCAGGGGAGACAGCTGAACAGGCCCCATGACCAGCTGAAGAAGTGGCAAGCTGGCTTGGCTTCACAGTGGGCAGGAGGGCTCAGGGGACTGCGCCCTGAAACCCAGGGTGCCTTGAGTGTTTCCCAGACATACGCTGAGAGTTCCCACTGGTGACATCCCCTCCGTTAGATGAAGAAGGAAATGAAGGTTTTAAGAAACTGCCCCTTTCCATGCTCCACATTGAGTCCCAGGCAGGCTTTGAACCCAGGGCTTCCAGCATTATGGGCCTGACCTCACAAGAAAGTTGCATCCAGATGCTTCAGAAGAGACTTCTCAACTCTGAGGTTACATGAGCCTTTTTACCCAGGGGGAAACCTCCTCCAACCCAGACAAAAGCTGGCTGGTACTGGGAGAATACTTAGTGCCAAGGAACAGCATCATCAGACAACAGATGCGGGACAAGCCCCAGTCAGTGGTGGCACCGCTGCCCCTTGGATTCAGTGAGGTCTCCAGGCCTGTGGATCTTTCTGCACTCTGAGTTCCAGGAGTGAGTTGTGGATGGAACACAGAGTCCAATGGCAGAGAGACAACAGTTCTAGCCCCTGCTCAGCTTCTTTGTCGCTGGGTGACCCCAAGCAGGGCTCTGAAGCTACATACCTCTTCCCTAAATTGGAGAATTTAATGGGTACTGCTAAGTGGGATGTAGAAAGAAATAACTCCTGCGGGTCCTGCCTGGTGCCTGGGAGCACGTGTGGAGCCCAGAGGGAAGGTTTTCTTGTCAGTGACCAATTTACCCATGCACCTGTCCTTCCACTTGTTGATTCTGGTGTCGTCCTTAAGAAACAGATGCCAAAGCTAAGGTCAGGAATATTTCTTCTTAGGCGTTCTTCTCTGAGGTTTATAGCTTTAGCTCTTAAATTAAGATTGTGACCCATATGGGGTTCATTTTGTGTCTCCTCTGAGGGCAGGGTCCATGGACCTTCCTTCAGTCATTTATAATTTTATGTATTTGTATATGTAAGAAGGGACTGGTCAATAGATCTGCAAGAATTTGTAGAATAATATTTATTCTATCCTTGAAGAAATTCGCTGAGATTGTGAAAAGGAGGTTAATTTGTATCTTGTGTGGAGGTGGAGCAGTGTCCTTGTTAAGAGCACCCCCCCTCTGGTGGCCACAGGAGACATTGCAGGAGTTCCCTGATGTGTCTGCAAAGCAAGCCACAGTCAATGTTGGGCATCTTCAAGGATTCAGAGAGATCCAAACAGTTCTGTAAAATTCAATGTTTTGGAGGGTGTCTTCTAGGAAATCTGTGAAAAAAGTGCACTATTTAGAGAAATATTTTCTGAGAAGCCTAGTCAGGCCCTGAGTTCAGGATAGAAAGTAGGGAGAATGGTGGATGCTTCCTAAGAGGCACAGGGTGTACGGTGGGGTAGTGTGGAAGATAAATGGTCTACACTGATGCTCTGTATATCCAGTTGAAAGAAAAAAAAGCAATATTTATGGGTTCCTGTGCTTACATTAACCATAAATCATTTTAGAAAAATTGAAAACTATCACTCAGCATATCTGTATCCTCTTTTCCCAGTTAGATGACATCAACTTATATTCCCAGCTTATTTTTTACTTATTAGGAGAAGATGATGTCATATATTGAACCCTTAATGACTTTACAAAAATCCTTGCAGAACTAACAAATGGATTAAGTCCTAAACTTGGTTTTTTTAAGGTTTTTCTTAAAGATTTTATTTATTTATTTTGAGAGAGAGAGAGACAGTGAGAGAGAGCATGAGTGAGGAGAAGGTGAGAGGGAGAAGCAGACTCCCCATGGAGCTGGGAACCTAATGCGGGACTCGATCCCAGGACTCTGGGATCATGACCTGAGCCGAAGGCAGTCGTACAACCAACTGAGCCACCCAGGTGTCCCAAGTCCTAAACTTACTGACACAGATTTAATATACAAAAATGAGTTTCATCTCTATACACGAATAATGTGCTGTCAAGAACAGAAATTAAGAAAATAGTTTGTAATTGATAATCACTCAAAAAGAATAAGATACATAGGAATTATTTTCACCCAGAGGTGAAAGACCTGCATACTGAAAACTTAAATCATTAATGAAAGAATTTGAAAAGGCCAGAATTAAGTCTGTAGACACCCCATGTTAATGGATCCCTAGAATATATGTAATCCAAAGGTCCACACTGTGTAAAGTAATCTAAATATTCAGTGAAAACCCCATCAAGATCTAATGCCATTTTCAGAAATAAAACCAATAATCCTACAAAGTGAATGATACCACGGAAGGCCCTGAATAGACAAAGCCATCTGGGGAAAGTACAAAACTGGAGGCGTCATGCTTTCAGAGCAGAAAATCCAGCAAAAACCCCACACATTTGTAGTAAGTTAATTTAGAACAAAAGCTCCAAGAATATAAAATAGGGAAGCAACTGTCTCCACCAAAAGTGGCTTTGGAAACACTGGGCAGCCTCAAGTAAAGCAATGCAACTGAATGTCTATCCCACCCGATCCACAACAACAAAGTCACAATGTGTCAAGGACTTCACCATGAAATACATAGCTGAAAATTGGGCAGAATGTTATTAACACCCCTGATTTTTTATAATAAATTCCATGAACAAAATTTGAACTCCAGATTCTGAGATCAAGAGTCAGATGCTGTCCTAACTAAGCCAGCCAAGAATCTATTAAAACAATGGGGCACAGAGGCATCAGCAGAGATCTATTCATTTATCCCCCTTAACACATTTTTTTAGAAGAATGTTTCTTGACTTCCCTCTTGACACTGATTTTTGGATTTGACATCAGAAGCAAAAGCTACAATGAAAAATAAAATGGGACTGCATCAAACTAAAAGCCTTCTGTACAGCAAAGGAAATCTTCAGTCATCAACACACTGAAAAGACAACATACTGAAGAGAAGAAAATATTTGCAAACTACCTAATTGTTAAATGTCTCATATCCAAAATACTGAAGAACTCATATCATCAGGGAAATGCAAATCAAAGCCCAAAATGATGTCACCTGTCAGAATGACTAGTATCCAGTAGACCAAACAAGAAGGCTTGCCAAGATCTAGAGGAAAGGGAACTGTGCTCTTTTGGTGGGACTGTATACAGGCTCTGTTGGTAGGACTGTAAGTGGGTGCAGCCACTATGGAAAACATTATCAATTTTTCTAAAAAAAAAAAAAAATCAAAATAGGGGCACCTGGCTGACACAGTCAGAAGAGTGAGACTCTTGATGTCAGGGTCATGAAGTTGAGCCCCATGTTGGGGGTAGAGAGTACTTTAAAAATGGATATAGAACAACCATATCCTCCAGCAATTCCCTTACATATTAGAATAAATCTAAGTCTTCTCTCTTCTAAAATGAAGGTGTATATGGGTGCGTGTGTGGCTCAGTCATTAAACGTCTGCCGTCAGTTCAAGTCATAATCATAGGGTCCCGGGATCAAGTCCAACATTGGGTTCCCTGCTCAGTGGAGAGTCTGCATCTCCCTCTCCCACTCCCCCTGCTTGTGCTCTCTCTCTCTCACTCGCTGTGTCTCTCTATCTGTCAAATATATAAGTAAAATCTTTTAAAAAATAAAATAAAATGAAGGCATATAGTTTTATGTGTCCTGCTGTTTCTTTTTGCGTTTGTTTTGTTTTTTTAAAGATTTTATTTATTTATTTGACAGACAGAGACTACAAGAAGACAGAGAAGCAGGCAGAGAGAGAGGAAGGGAAGCAGGCCCCCTGTTGAGCAGAGAGCCTGATGTGGGACTTGATCCCAGGACCTTGAGATCATGACCTGAGCCGAAGGCAGCAGCTTAACTCACTGAGCCACCCAGGAACCCCTGTCCTGCTGTTTCATTCCAGCACTGAGAGTCTCTGTTCCTTTGAAGTAGACTGTGAAGGGCCCTGGCCACCAAGACCCAGGTAAACTTTCCTCCAGAGCTCTACTCAGATTCTGACAAGTTAGCTCTAAGTCTATTCCCCCTTGTACCCACAGCTCCCCAGTCTTTCAAGACCCAGCCCATCATCCCCTGGGAACTTGACGTAGGTTTGTGGTTTGAATGACCCAGGACTTGCTGAGTCAGCACTGCCCCAAAGCTATGTCCTGAGCTGCCCCCTATAAACATGCCTGGGTCACAGGAACTTATTAACTTCTTAGCAGAATGCTCTCACAAGCACAGGTTCCCAACCTGTATACTTGCTGATCAGGGAGCATGTCCTGGCCATTGCTGTGTCACTGTATCCAATGAGCCATAAGGTGATCTGTGAAAATTCCTTCCACACTTGTCGCTCAAGCAGCCAAGTCAGATGCACATGATCACCAAAATGTTTCTGGCTTTAAGTCTTCTGCTACTCATGCAGCTATTTCCTTCCTACCTCAACAGTATCTGGAAGTGAGGAAACTCTACTGAGTCTTCTGATCTTGAAACCTTAGACCCTTCATCTATCCCATGGTCTGATGTGCCTGGTGTCTTCCTTCTGCTCTCAGGAATCTTTTTCTTCATAAGGTCCAGTCCTTGGCTCTGAGTGCTGCATTAACCCATGGAGTCCACCAGGTAACCTTCATGAGCCTTAGAGTCTCCCTGTTGATAGCTTGGGAACAATAATCTGGAGTTTATGGATTTCTAGGAGTTTCTGGATTGAATAAATGATATATATCAGTCTAGCTGTCTCAGATTTTGTTTTGTGGAGGGAAACATTGACGCTGACAGGGCAAACAAAGTCCATTCAAATGTAAGATATTTCATACATATACATGATCAAAAAGGAAAATTCAAATCATGATTATGTCTCACTTTATATTTATTCAAAATGATGACGTAAGTTTGTTTTCTTCAAAAGGTCCACATAAGCAAGCAAGAGCCTATTTTAAGTGGTCATTTTGGCAAAAATCTAGGTGGTGTTTTTCCTCACCCATCACTGACCTTTTCTTCCTCCAACTTGCAACACATAACCTATTCTTTCTTCCTCTTTGGAAGGAAGCCAGGTGCCCATCTTAATGCTCAATCCCTGAAGAATAGGGTCTTCTGATAATCACACAGAAACAATGGCTGGCCCAGTTGAAGAAGACAGATTACCCACAGGGGAACTGCATTTCCACTTTCAGCAACATTATCTGAGGTGAAATGTTAGATCCCAATTGGGGAAATTTGGAGCGAATTTTCCTCAAATCCTTCCAGAGGTGAATGTGGGATGTGACTGCCCCAGGGCCTTGCTGTTCCTGCTACAGCAAGGAACACTGCTCCAGAACTCCAGACTATGAATACTATGAGAGGATTAACTCTGAAACTGCCTGTAATCAAAAAAGAGTTTATGAGTGAGGGAAGGAGAAACAGTGAAGCATCAGTGTGGAAAATACCCACTGGATGCCCAAAGTATTTGAATGCTGAGCAAGTACTTGGCCTGATGTCTTGCACCTGGCATGTGTCCCCACAGGAGACTCTCTCAAGAAAGGACTAAAGCCATAGTTGATGCCAAACTCAGTAGAAATTTACAGTCTCTTCCAGGCAGTGAAGATGTGAGAGAAAGTGCTTGGGCTTTGGAAACAAGGAACCAAAACTTCAGTGCCCAGTTTCTCATATCATATAGTAGTCCTCAAGTCTGTTCCCTCACACAGCACACAAAGACCATGATGGTGCCTTTTCTTTTCTCATGCTTGATCAAATGCCATGAGGGAAATCTAAAGCCTGCTCAGAGGTGAGGTTTACTGTTAGATGAAGTTATTACGGACTCATTAACAGAGATTCTGAAGTGTGGTTTTTGTTCATTTACCACCCTGTGAACATGTTTTTCCTTGGTGATGACATTTATCCCCAGGTTGTTGAGATGCTACTTGGTGTACAATGAACTGAGACCCAAGCATCATCAGGCTTTCCTCAAGAGAAGGCACAGGGTCCAAGTGGATGCTCATTGCTCATAATCCTTGTCTTGACTTCTGGGCATTACCTGTAAGACTGGCCATTGGGGAAGTACAGTCAACATGAGTTAAAAACTTGCCATACCAGCATTTGTAGGACCTTTCACATGATGATCCCATGCCAATGCTTAAGTGGTTCTTTAGATAAAAACAGAAAGAAAATAAATAGAAAAAGAGACAAATAGAAAGAGAATGAAAACTTCTCATCTCTGTCTATAAAGCCAGCATTAACCTGGTCCTCAAACTAAGCAAAGATCCCATGAAAAAGAAGAATTTCAGACCAACATCCCAATGAGTATGGACACCAAGATTCTCAACAAGATCCTAGCTAATAGGATCCAACAGTACATTAAAAGGATTATCTGCCATGACCAGGTAAGTTTGATCTCTGGGATGCAAGGGAGGTTCAATATCCGCAAATCAATCAATGTGACAGAACAAATCAATAAGAGAAGAGAACCACATGGTCCTCCCAATTGATGAAGAAAAAGAATTTGACAAAATACAGCATCTGTTCCTGATTAAAATGCTTCAAAGTATAGGGACAGAGGGAACATTCCTTGACTTCATCAAATCTATCTATGCAAAACCCACAGCAAATATCATCCTCAATCGGAAAAACCTGACAGCCTTCCCTTTGAGATCAGGAACACGACAAGGATGTTCACTCTCACCACTCCCGTTCAACATAGTACTAGAATTCCTAGAAACAAGAGACAGCAAAAAGAAATAAAGTGTACCCAATTTGGGAAAGAAGTCAAACTCTCTTTCTCTGCAGATGTTGTGATTCTTTATACCCAAAAGACTCCACCCCCAAACTACAAGAACTCATATAACAATTCAATAATGTGGCAAGATACAAAATCAATGCACAGAAATAACTTGCTTTCTTACTCACTAACCATGAAAATACAGAAAGGGAAATTAGAGAATTGATTCCATTTACTATAGCTCCAAGAACCACAAAATACCTTGGAATTAACCTAACCAAAGAGGTAAAGCATCTGTACTTGAGGAACTAAAGAATACTCATGAAAGAAATTGAAAAAGACACAAAAAGTTGGAAAAGTATTCTATGCTCATGGAACAGAAGAATAAACATTGTTAAAATGTCTGTACTGCACAGAGCTTTCAATTTCATCCTGGTTCCATGGAACTTTCAATTCCATCCCAGTCAAAATTCCACCAGCATTTTTCAAAGTGCTGGAACAAGCAATCCCAAAATTTGTATGGAACCAGAAAAGATCCCAAATTGATAAGGAAATGTTCAAAAAGAAAACAAAACAAGTGGCATTATTTTGCCTTATTTCAAGCTTTATTACAAAGCTGTGATCACCAAGACAGCATGGTACTGGCACAAAAACAGACACATAGACCAGTGGAAAACAGGAGAGAGCCCAGATATGGATGGAAAACTCTATCGTCAAATAATCTTTGACAAAACAGGAAAAAATATCCAGTGGAAAAAAGACAGTCTCTTCAATAAATGGTACTGGGAAAAATGGACAGCTATATATACAAGAATGAAGCTTGACCATCCTCTTACACCATACACAAAGATAAACTCAAAATGAATAAGAGACTTCAACGTGAGGCAGGAATCTATCAAAATCGTAGGAGAGAACATAGGCAGTAAGCTCTTCATTGGACATCATCCACAACAACTTCTTTCAAGACATGTCTCAAAATGCAAAGGAAACGAAAGCAAAAATGAACTTTGGGACTTCATCAAGATCAAACACTTCTGCACAGCAAAGGAAACAGTCAATAAAACAAAGAAGTAACCCACAGAATGGGAGAAGATATTTGCAAATGACAGTACAAAGGGCTGTTATCCAAGATCTATAAAGAACTCCTAAAACTCAACACTCAACACGCAAAAAAGCAGATAATCTTGTCAAAAATTGAGTAGACAGGAACAGACACTTCTCCAAAGAAGACATACAAATGGCTAACAGACATATGATAAAATGGTCATCATCATATAATCAGGGAGATTCAAATCAAAACCACTTTGAGATCCACCTTACACCAGTTAGAATGGCCAAAATTAACAGCACAGGAAACAAGTGTTGAAGAAGATATGGAGAAAGGGGAATCATATTCCAGGGTCCTGCCCCTTGAGCTCTCCAATTGGGGAACCCTGAGTCATACCCCACAAGTCCACCTGCCACCCAGGCAGAAACGATGCCTTTCAGAGCTGTGGAAAAGCCTCAGAGTGAGAGAAACCTTTGTGACCCAACAGGGCCATATCCAAGCTCTGGCACCATGGCGGGTCAAAAGTCAGATGCTGACGCCTGGCCACAACCCCTCCCTCAACTCTGCTCCAGGAAAGCTCCCCTGCGCTGGGGCCCCCGGGTGGGCCCCATCGTCTCCACACATTTTCCAGATGGCTGAGACATGCCCTAGGCAAGAAAGTGCTCTAGGCCACAGGGGACAGGGCAGTCCAAAGGGCTGCCCAACACCAACCAATTCTCATGAGTTTTCTGCCCAAATCTTTATCAATTTGGGCAGAAAGCTTGTGAGAATTGGCCAGAAACCCCCCAGCAAACTCGGTTCATGCAACGCATGTCTGCCTGACCCAGGATCCCGAGTTGTCCCAGTTCAAACCCTGCCAGAAAGCCCTGTGAGTCAGGTGCAGACGAGACCAATGCCTCCTGCTCCTCAGCCTCCAGGGGTCCCCTCCCTGGTGCTGGCAGATGCCCCTAGTCCTGGGCCTGAATCCTCACCTGGTTTTTCAGTCTTCCTTTTCCAGGGTCCTGTCCCTCGAGCCCTCCAACTGGGGAACCCTGAGTCCCACGCCACGAGTCCACCTGTCACCGAGCCAGAAATGGTGCTTTTCAGAGCTGCGGAAAATCCTCAGTGTGAGAGAAACCTTCGTGCCCCCACTGAGGCCATCCCCAAACTACAGTGCCATAGCAGGCTGAAAAGTTGGAGGCTGACACCCGGCCAAAACCCCTCCAACAACTCTGCTCTGGGACACTGTGCCAGGGCTCCCAGGTGGACCACGTTGTCTCAGTGCATTTTCCCAATGGCCGAGACATGCACCGAGCAAGAAAGCACTCTAGGCCACGGGGGACAGGGCGGTTCCAAGGGCCGCCCTGTCCCCCACTGATTTGGGTAGAAAGCTCATGAGAATTGGCCGACGTTGGGCAGCAATTGGGACTGCAATGTCCCCTGTGGCCTAGAGCAATTTCTTGCTCTGTGCATTTCGCATCCATCCAGAAAATGCTCTGAGATGACCCTGCCCACCCAAAGGCCCCTGACCAGGGGAGCTTTCTAAGAGCAGAGTTAAGGGAGGGTTTGGGGCCAGGCATAAGGCTCCAACTTTTCCTTCTGGTTTGGTGTTGACTGTTAGGGATAAAGTTGACAGTGGGGGCATGAAGTTTTCTCTTTCTCTGAGGGTTTTTGCACAGCTCTGAAAGGCAGCATTTCCTTTTCGTTGCAGGTGGATTCATTGGGAACAGGACCCTGGAGATGGAGAAGGAAGACTGATAAACCAGGTGAGAGTCAGGGCCCTGGCCTAGGGGCATGGCAGGCCCCATCTACCGGCGCCACCTCAGGAGGCTGAGTAGCAGGAGGCAGTGGCCTCGCCTGTGCATGACATACTGTGGGCTTACTGGCAGGGTTCGAGCCGGGACAACTCAGAATCCTGTGCAAGGCCCAGGATCCTTGACATGCTGAAAATCTAAGGGGCCACACACCTAAGTGGGTGGCCCTGCAGATATGTGGTGCATGAAGTGAATTTGCCACAGGTTTTCCAGCCAATTCTCACGAGCTTTCTGCCCAAATCAATATCGATATCGATTTGGGCAGAGAGCTCGTGAGAATTGGCCGGCGTTGTGTGACTATTCAAACCGCACTGTCTCTCATGGCCTAGAGTGCTTTCTCGCTCAGTGCATGTGCGGCCATCTGGAAAACATGCCGAGAACATGCTGCCCACCCAAGGGCCCCTGCACAGGGGAGCTTTCCGGGAGCACAGTTGAGGGACAGAGTATGGCCGGGCGTCAGCCTCCGACTCTTCAGCCCAGTGTGGCACCAATGGTTGGGGATGGCCTCAGTGGGGACATGAAAGTTTCTGAGGGTATTCCACAGCTCTGAAAGGAACCATTTCCTCCTGGTTGACATGTGGACCCATGAGGTGTGATTCAGGGTTCCTCAACTGGAGGGCTTGATGGACAGGACCCTGGAAAAGGAAAGCTGAAAATCTAAGTGAGGGTGAGGGCCCAGGTCCCATCTGCCTGCTCCAGGGAGGGTACCCCAGGAGGCTGAGTAGCAGGAGGCGGTGGCCTCACCAGCTCCTGACTCACTGAGGGCTTTCTCACAGGGTTCAAGCTGGTGGAACTCAGGATCCCAGGCCACGCCCAGGGGGCAGCACTGCAGACTTGTATCACATGAAGCATGTTTGCTGGATGTTTTCTGGCCAATTCACAGGAGCTTTCTGCCCAAATCCTTATCTCTTCACAGATGACATGATGAGAGGTAAGGTGTTTAATGATCCTGACTATGCAGAAAAATGAGACTGCTAATCCACCATGGAGGAAATGGAAGGCATGTCTGTAGTATAAGAGATTTCTTTGAACCAGCAAGCCCTGGTATGAAAGTCAGTGATAAACGACAGTTGCCCAATTGAGGCAGAACTACTGGTAGTCCACAAAACTCAGGAATGAAGGGTTGGGTCACTCCACCAGATCAAGAATCATGACCAGCTGAGGTGCTTGTTCACAGTGAATGTAATGTAGAACAAGCACCCAAAGTAGCAGGTAGAATACCAGCTATGACCATGTGACCAGTTACAGAAATAAGGACTCTAATTATTTTTTTCATAAGATTTTGTTCATTTGTTCCTTTGTTCAGAGTGCAAGTGGTGGGTGGGACAGAGGCAGAGGGAGAGAGAATCTCCAGCGATACCATGCTGAGCACAGAGCCCCATGTGGTGCTCAATCTCACGACACTGACATCATGACCTGGGCCAAAACCAAGAGTTGGAGGCTTAACAAACTCAGCCACCCTGGCATTCCAGGACTCTAATTCTTGAGTATTTCTTCCTTATTTTGTTATGAGTATTTTTGTGTTGATCCATCTGTTTTCTTGCTTCAGTTGAAGGTCTTAAAAGAAAAGATTGAGGTCCCCAAGTGTGAAGGAGTTCTGCCTCCAGGCAGGGATCAGACTCAAACTGCCACATCAGCTTGGTCTGCCACCAATCAGCAGAGTTCAAAAATGCCAGCTTTCACAGTCAGCAAATTCTTTAAATCTCTCTCTTTCTCTGTCTCGGTCTTTCTCTTTTTCTCTCTCAGTAAACACATATACACATTCTAGAACCCTACTACAGAAAGTACTTCACATTTGTAATTAAGAAAATGATGGATAAGGAATAGAAGATGGGCATCATATTTACTCGGAAATTACTGGCATGTGCCTTGGGTATTAATTATAAAAATTCTAACAGAAGTTTCTAGTAAATTCTCAACAAGCACCATCAAAGAAAGTATAGAAAAGGACTAGGCTATATACCAAAACCCAGGAAAAAAAAACAAAAACCAAAATGAAAATCCAGTAACTGCATAAAGTAGTAGGCAAAGTGATCGTAAGAATAAAATTAATCAAATAAGAAACATACACAACTGCAACTAAGAAGAGACATATAGCCAGACATCAACAAAACATGAGCATGGGATTTGCTTCTCCTGGAGGCAATGGAGCCAGGATGCTGGGTTTCCCCAAACTCTGAGCAGGCCAGTCTGGGTTTGATCCTCTGGCAGAGAGCTACCCACTGAAGAACCCAGGCGTGGTTTTCTTTCCTTCAAAGAATTGATGACAGACCATCTGTCACCCACCCAGCCTGAGCCTAAGCATGAAGAATAGCAGTGTCAGCCACAACTGTGATTCTTAAGAATGACTCTCACCCCCCAACCTAGTACAGTATCCTCACAGAGAAGAGCCTGGTTAGGAAGCTTGGAAGCTAGGCGACTCACATTGGAATTAACACTGGGCCTGGCGCATGGCTCTGGAGTCAGCTATTCCCAGGATGGATTGGGAGATCTGACTAGCTCCCTGATCAGTGTAAGAAGTGTGTCAGATTGAGCAGGGTGGAGATGTGTAACAAAGAAATAAACGTGGACACCCGTGGCTGGCTGATAATCAACCTGGATGACTGATACTCAACCTGGATGGCTCAGTGGGTTAAGGGCCTGACTCCTGATTTCAGATCACATCAGGATCTCAGCGTCAGCTGGGCTAACCAGCATTTAGCAGGGAGTCGGCTGGAGATTTTCTCTCTCTCCCTCTCTCTCTCTCTCTGCTCCTCCTCCCTGTTGTACTTTCTATCACTCTCTCCCCAATAAATATATAAATCTTAAAAAAAAAGAATGATAAGGCCACAGGGATCAACAAAGTGAGAGGCAGTGATTCATCATGATATCTCAGATTTCAAAATGATTATGAAGAAAGTGGAGAACAACTCATCCTCCAAAACATGCCCAACTCCGGGGGGAAAAAAATCTGTTGCCTTTAAAAAAATGTGCCCTTGGAAAATATTTCCAAGGACATCTTATGTTACTCACTCATTGGGCTTCTTATGAATATTTTTGGCACAGGTATGGAATGAATGCTGTTACATAGAGCATGAACATGAAAACAGGCAGAAGCCATGAACCTGGCATCAGAGAAGGCATTGCTAAGGCAATTTCTGGTGCTTCAGGATTTCTTGTCAATTTGGCTGTGACTGTAATGGTATCTGTGGGGTGCTGTATACTTATGGATATGGCTCAGGGGCCAAGCCGTGGGCTACAGCTTATCTTCCCAGGTCTGTTTAGAGAGAAGGCCAGAGCTCAGTACTGTTAAGTAAATTGCACATTTTTATTAAAGCAATAATCTTTGAAGAGTTTAAGTACTATTTTCCATTTTGGATGTTATGTACCACCTGAAGGGATAGTCAGCACTTAGCATCATGGAAAAACTGAGGGTAACACATGGGTTTATGCTGTTGAATAAAGCTGCAAGAACCTCTAGGAGCTTCAGAAAAGTGCACATTTGCTCAAAATAATTTTTTAAGTGAGACTATATTAGGAACTAGTTTCAGTCCCTTTCTTTTTTCTTTTTAATTTACTTTTTATTTCCAGCATAACAGTATTCATTATTTTTGCACCACACCCAGTGCTCCATGCAATCCGTGCCCTCTATAATAACCACCACCTGGTACTGCCACCTCCCACTCCCCCGCCCCTTTAGGGGTAGAGGGAATGTAGCCACAGCACGGATTTATCAATTTCCACACCAGACTTGGAGAAACTCACGCTCTGCGTTCTGTGTTCTCCAGAGAAGGACAAGCACCACCGTGATCCACAAAGCGTGACCACACAGCATTCCCATAATTTCACATAACCAATGGCGCAGGTGGAAACACATGTGACCAGCCAGTCAGGCAAGTGACTGTAGCTGGGGTTGCTGGGGCCAGAGAGTTAGTCCGCGTCAAGTCGGACCACGGAAGTGCATTTTTTTTTAAAGATTTTATTTATTTACTTGAGAGAGAGACAGTGAGAGAGAGCATGAGGGAGGAGAAGGTCAGAGGGAGAAGCAGAATCTCCATGGAGCTGGGCGCCTGATGTGGGACTCGATCCCGGGATTCCGGGGATCAACCAACTGAGCCACCCAGGCGTCCCACAGAAGAGCATTTTAAAGGAAACTTACTCTAATGGTGTGTAAACATTGGCAGAGAGAGGAGTCCTGGCAACTTCCTGCTCCTGCCCCCTACAAATACCTCTATCTCACTGTCAAGGAGGAGCCATGCATCATTTGCTTTCTTTTAAGTGGCAAAATCAGAATCTACAAATGCCTTGATGTAATAGACCAGGTCTTATCAACTTGACATTCAGCACGATCCAATGTCCTAATACAGCGTGCTTCAGATTCACTTCAACTTGCTTGGACATCTGAGGATCCAAGGAGCTAATTAGTGCCATTTCATAAAAACTTCCTAATGGGGGTTCAGGGCCAGATGGTTAAGTGTCTGCCTCTGTCTGATCTTTAGATTCTGGGACACAGCCCTATGTAGGCATTCCAGCTCAGTGGGAAGTCTGCTTCTCCCTCCCCCTCTGCCTGTCCGCCCTGTTTGTACTCTGTCTCTCAATTGAATAAAATCTTAAAAAAAAAATCTCCCAACATCATATCTAGGGAGGGACTGTCATTTCCTTGCCAATTAAAGATGACAATAACCCAAATTGTTGAAACTTTTCTGCATATCCTGCTCTGATCCTGGGAAAATTTGGTAGGTTGTCTTCATCATGTTGATGGTTTTCTTTTCTGTGCGCCATACTTTTCAGTGCTCTGAGAACATGCACGTAAGCCCATTTTTAAAATTCAATAGCTCCTTCTGGAATATTCTGGAGTGGATGACCACCACTCACACCTCACCAGGACATATGAGAGCACATGTGATCCTGCTCCTTCCCCAGAATTTTTTAGCTTAGCCAATCTGATGAATTGAAACACATTATCACATCCTCCAATGTGTGCAGTTTGCTCTGTCGATGGAAGACTCAGGTAGGAGGCAAAGTGGTTGCAACTTCACTAATCCTAGAAAGCTAAAAGGCTAGAGAGGATATGAAGCAGAAGCATCCTCTGTGTAGTGAAAGGGACCACAAAAATCCTCCAGGTCTCACCAAACTGGATTTACAAAAAATATTTATACTGGAAGCTAAATTCCTTCTCAGGATACTAACATGAATATTAAGAAGGTTCCATTGTAAGCCTAGGAGAAATGCAGAACCATTTGGGAGTTCTTGTCTATTTCATGGAATGTTTTAGAATCTAGGGCTTGTGTCTCTCCGGCCCAGAGTTTGGGCAGGACCTCAACTGACCTTCCCGGATTTGAATAGATGACACAGAGGCACAGGTGTGCTCAGTGCTACAACCTGGGCTGTTGAGTGAGCACACCCAGGTAAAACATTTCTCAAACCTTGACATTCATCACAGAAAAGGCAGGGTGGTATACCCTGTGTTCTATCATTGGAGATTTTATTATGTATCAGATGAAGCACACGGAAGAAGAAAACAGGAGTGGAATCCATCTCTGTGAGCATCCGTGCCATTGCGAGGCATGTAATAGTGCACTTCAGATGTCTGACCAGCGTAAATACATGGAAACATTGTGCTTTTCTTACAAAAAGATACACATTATACCTAAATATGGAGATCAGTGTTTATTTATTTTTTTTTAATTTTTTATTTTTTATAAACATATATTTTTATCCCCAGGGGTACAGGTCTGTGAATCACCAGGTTTACACACTTCACAGCACTCACCAAATCACATACCCTCCCCAATGTCCATAATCCCACCCCCTTCTCCCAAACCCCCTCCCCCCGGCAACCCTCAGGGAGACAAACCATAAGTGACTCTTAATCTCACAAAACAAACTGAGATCAGTGTTTATAACATGAACAAGCAAAATGCTCCAAACATGAAAGCCCCATCTAAATTCCTCCAAAAGCTGCTATATATCTCAAATGTTTACTTTTCCCCAAGTTTTATTTATGAAAAGCTCATTTTTCTCCATCACTTGGCAAGCTCAGGGCTTGTTAGCCTGAAAATCCCTGGCTTAAATTCATACATTTTCACCTCCTTTTCTTTGATTTAATAAAATCCATCCCCAAGTGTGAGGCCTGGTCATATCTGTTTTCTGTTGCGTCACGGTCACCTTGTTCCACGAGCCCTGGTGGTGGGCCAGCCAGACCCAGGCCCTGCTGCCTGGCACAGTCAGAATGCAGCCTGCTAACAGCCACAGCCCAATACCTTCATTTACTGCTAAAAATCTCCAGCCAGGAGAAAGCAAGTACCATCCACTAAGAATCAAAAGCCTGCATTTTATTCTTTTAGGTTTGGGAACCATCAGAAAGTGATATTAGTTGGATTCAGCTTGTCATAAATAGGGCAGTGGGGAGGTTCCAAAACTAAAAGTCACACTGGGATCTTTAAGGTCTTGGCAACAAAGACCCCTGCAGGGGACAAAACATCTTACAATCAGTTTTTCTCCTCCCTTCCTATTGGCCATTTCATTTGTGCTATGTCTGATTTTATTTCCAAAGGGGTTGTTTACATTATAGTGTATCTTAGTGTTTAAAAGCTGACATTTATAAACTATATAGAAGATGTAAGGAATAAGGAAAAGAAACCCGTACACATCCCAACCATTCTAAGAAATGCGGTATCATCCACATCTTTGGAGTCGTCTGTACATCTCTTCCCCAGTCTATCAGTCCTGTTCCCTATTCTCTGTGTTTACTTTATATTTTTACCAAAGTAAAAGCATCGCTAAATCATATTTTCTTTTGTATAGTTTCGAAACTAGAAAAAAAGCAACCATCCTTCACAATTTTTCTGCAATTCGCTTTTATCTCTTCCTCAGTAGCATGTCTAAGTAATGTAAACTTAAACAATGTTTCATGTAGTTCACTGTAACTTCAGCATGATACTGCAGAGCACATACGTTCCACTCGACAGGACTGGGTTGGTACCCATTTTTTATTACTACAAAATGGAAGGTTTTCTCTAGCTCTATCAGCAGAATAACTCTTTCAAAAGGTCTGCTCTCTTCAGTCTGGCCCAGGTCCTGGTGAAGCATTTTCAAAAGTGATGGCTCTAACTCACAGCCCTACCACAGTCAGAACCCATGGGCAGGGGGATGACATCACTACACAGGCAACTTTCCGTGGTGTCAGCAAAAGACTCCATACCCAAGACATTCTCAGAACTGAAGCTACTTCCTAGACAACACCGTGAATGGTGAGAAACTTGGGCTGCTGGGTAGCAGTTCACTGCAAGCCTGGGAGAAATGTGAACTCATTTGGAAGTCCTTAACTACTTCTTCTATCATTGTAAATTTTGAATAATCATTAATTTTATAAGTCCCTCTAGTTGATGTTAGTGAAGATTAACTGAAATAAAACATCTTAAGTTGTTTTCAAAATGGACATGGCTAAAGAGGCAAAAAGAAATTTGAGTTTCTTTTGCACTAGGGTGATGCAAGGAAAGAACATATTATGTGGGGAGACTGGAGCTGCACAGAGAAGACAAAAGTTCCTGGAATTAACAAAAATTCCAGGGAAAGTCCAGATTTTTCTAGTTTCTTTTTTTTCTTCTGGAGATCTCAAGGGGAACAGGTATCCTCTGAGCTTCACGCAGGACGAAAGGCAAATTGACAAAGGTCTGTCTCTAGCACAGTGAGCGGGTAGCAGTGTCAGGCCAGGGAGGGTGGAGGGATGACAGAGCTAGAGGGCTAGCGGTGGAGAGGGGATGTGGTCCTGCTACTTGTGTCCCTCCTTACCTGTCCTCAAGAGCCCTTTGTGACCAGACCACAGCTCTGTGATGTGGGCATGGGGATTGTGTCTGCATGGACACACCCAGGGCTCAGTTGCCAGAGGGCAGCCATGCAATCGGTCCCTAACTCTCAGGGCTCAGTTACCTGAGGGTAGCCATGCGATTGGACATTAAAACTTTTTAGAGGGAAGAGATGGAGAATTATCTTTTCCCTCAGGAATTCCTTACTGATGGTTGGCTGAGCCCCAGTCCCACTCGCTGGGCAGATAATGCCAACTTTGCCTTAGTGTGTGGACTAGGGCTTTTCGTCTTCTTACACTCCTATTTCCAGCCTGATCCATCCTCAGCACGAGGCAAGAAACACAGGAAGAGCAGGAAGGTAAGGAACCCTCATCCCAGACCCAGCAGACTGTAACTCGATCATCTTTTCTATTATTCTTTCCAATTTTCCGAGTCACTGGAGAGACTCACAAAATGGGAAAGAATAGAATGGGTATTCTCAGGAAAGAGAAGACCACCATCCATTCAAGACAAGCCAGACCAGGCAAGGGTTAGAGGGACGTGAGGATTTCTCCCTGAAGATCTCCGGCCGGAGTCCGGTTGTGGTGGTGGTGGTGGGGGGAGGTCTAGGGCAGCATCCCAAACACAGTGACGGGTGGCCAAGGACCGGAGGTTAAGAGCTGCCTCTCTAGCAGAAGTCAGGCCCCTGAGCACTGGGTCATCTGCTGCTGGGGTGGGGGCCCCAGCCTCCCTGTTTCCTCCTATCTCTGTACCAAGTGGAGCCACAAAGAAGGAGCAACACAGGCAAGAAAAATCAGACCGTGAAAGGTGAGTGTCCGCCATTAACCACTGCGTGCCCCAGTTACACGGTGCCCCCCGCTCTGAAGGCCCAGTCCCACTGTCTCCAGGACACTAGGGCCTGAGCCCATCCCTCAGGAAACAGAGCCCTGGGTGGGGTTTGGGGGCTCTGAGGAGGGAGAGTGACCCAGAGGCTTCCCAGACTCTGCACCAGAATGAAGCCCTGAGGGGCTGGAACCGGTATCCCTCACCAGGCGCCCCAGGGCCTGGACTGGGGTCAGGACCTCCCGCTCCCACTGTGGACAAGCTGTTCAACTCTGCTTAGATTCCTCTGGAGGCTACAGTAGTCCTTCCTCCCTCAGCAAGGTGATGAATGAGGAAGCACTTTGGAAAAGACAAAGTGACCCCCATCAGGAATCCTGTAGTCACCATGCGGGCATGTGGCCTTGGACAGTGCTGTTTGGGCTCCTGAGTCCAATCCCCCAATGGTCTCCCCTAATGGGACATTGTAACCAGCCAACCGTAAGATCTCTGGACCCTGTCTCTGCTGTGACCCAGTCTCCTGTTTCCAGGTTTCAGAGAATTACTTAACCATCTGGAAGAGGTTCAGAACCTGTTCTCCCTTCTGGAAAGGTAAAGAATCTGCCCCCTCCTCCCCTGGGTGGGCCTTCCTGAGTCTACAGTGTGACCCCTGGGCAGCAGGGAACAGCCGTGGGGACTGGGAGGAGGGGTACAGACTGTGACCAAAGCCCCGGGCTGAGGGACAGCAGGAACATTGGCAAATTGACAAAGGCAACAAAGGCAAATTGACAAAGGTCTGTCTCTAGCATGGTGAGCGGGTAGCAATGTCAGGCCTGGGAGGGCAGAGGGATGACAGAGCTACAGGGCTAGTGGTGGAGAGGGGATGTGGTCCTGCTACTTGTGTCCCTCCTTACCTGTCCTCAAGGGCCCTTTGTGACCAGACCACAGCTCTGTGATGTGGGCATGGGGCTTGTGTCTGCATGGACACACCCAGGGCTCAGTTGTCAGAGGGCAGCCGTGCGATTGGACATTAAAACTTTTTAGAGGGAAGAGATGGAGAATTATCTCTTCCCTCAGGAATTCCTTACTGATGGTTGGCTGAGCCCCAGTCCCACTCGCTGGGCAGTTAATGCCAACTTTGCCTTTGTGTGTGGACTAGGGCTTTTCGTCTTCTTACACTCCTTTTATTTCCAGCCTGATCCATCCTCAGCACGAGGCAAGAAACACAGGAAGAGCAGGAAGGTAAGGAACCCTCATCCCAGACCCAGCATACCTGTAACTCGATCATCTTTTCTATTATTCTTTCCACTTTTCCGAGTCACTGGAGAGACTCACAAAATGGGAAAGAATAGAATGGGTATTCTCAGGAGAGAGAAGACCACCATCCATCCAAGACAAGCCAGACCAGGCAAGGGTTAGAGGGACATGAGGATTTCTCCCTGAAGATCTCCAGCCGGAGTCCGGTTGTGGTGGTGGTGGTGGGGGGGGGGGTCTAGGGCAGCATCCCAAACACAGTGACAGGTGGCCAAGGACCGGAGGTTAAGAGCCGCCTCTCTAGCGGAAGTCAGGCCCCTGAGCACTGGGTCATCTGCTGCTGGGGTGGGGGCCCCAGCCTCCCTGTTTTCTCCTATCTCTGTACCAAGTGGAGCCACAAAGAAGGAGCAACACAAGCAAGAAAAATCAGACCGTGAAAGGTGAGTGTCCGCCATTCACCACTGCGTGCCCCAGTTACACTTTGCCTCCCGCTCTGAAGGCCCAGTCTTACTGTCTCCAGGACACTAGGGCCTGAGCCCATCCCTCAGGAAACAGAGCCCTGGGTGGGGTTTGGGGGCTCTGAGGAGGGAGAGTGAACCTGGAGGCTTCCCAGATTCTGCACCAGAATGAAGCCCTGAGGGGCTGGAACCGGTATCCCTCACCAGGCGCCCCAGGGCCTGGACTGGGGTCAGGACCTCCCGCTCCCACTGTGGACAAGCTGTTCAACTCTGCTTAGATTCCTCTGGAGGCTACAGTAGTCCTTCCTCCCCCAGCAAGGTCATGAATGAGGAAGCACTTTGGAAAAGACAAATCGATCCCATCATGAATCCTGTAGTCACCTGTGGGCATGTGGCCTTGGACAGTGCTCTTGGGGCTCCTGAGTCCAATCCCCCTAAGGTCTCCCCTAATGGGTCATTGTACCCAGCCTACCGTAAGATCCCTGGGCCCTGTCTTCTGCTCTGACCTGGTCTCCTGTTTCCAGGTTTCTGAGAATTTCTGAACCATCTGGAAGAGGTTCAGGACCTGTTCTCCCTTCTGGAAAGGTAAAGAATCTGCCCCCTTCTCCCCTGGGTGGGCCTTCCTGAGTCTACGGTGTGACCCCTGGGCTGCAGGGAACAGCCTCTGGGGCTGTTTGTGGGGACTGGGAGGAGGGGTACAGACTGTGACCAAAGCCCCGGGCTGAGGGACAGCAGGAACATTGGCAAATTGACAAAGGCAACAAAGGCAAATTGACAAAGGTCTGTCTCTAGCATGGTGAGCGGGTAGCAATGTCAGGCCTGGGAGGGCAGAGGGATGACAGAGCTACAGGGCTAGTGGTGGAGAGGGGATGTGGTCCTGCTACTTGTGTCCCTCCTTACCTGTCCTCAAGGGCCCTTTGTGACCAGACCACAGCTCTGTGATGTGGGCATGGGGCTTGTGTCTGCATGGACACACCCAGGGCTCAGTTGTCAGAGGGCAGCCGTGCGATTGGACATTAAAACTTTTTAGAGGGAAGAGATGGAGAATTATCTCTTCCCTCAGGAATTCCTTACTGATGGTTGGCTGAGCCCCAGTCCCACTCGCTGGGCAGTTAATGCCAACTTTGCCTTTGTGTGTGGACTAGGGCTTTTCGTCTTCTTACACTCCTATTTCCAGCCTGATCCATCCTCAGCACGAGGCAAGAAACACAGGAAGAGCAGGAAGGTAAGGAACCCTCATCCCAGACCCAGCATACCTGTAACTCGATCATCTTTTCTATTATTCTTTCCACTTTTCCGAGTCACTGGAGAGACTCACAAAATGGGAAAGAATAGAATGGGTATTCTCAGGAGAGAGAAGACCACCATCCATCCAAGACAAGCCAGACCAGGCAAGGGTTAGAGGGACATGAGGATTTCTCCCTGAAGATCTCCAGCCGGAGTCCGGTTGTGGTGGTGGTGGGGGGGGGGGGTCTAGGGCAGCATCCCAAACACAGTGACGGGTGGCCAAGGACCGGAGGTTAAGAGCTGCCTCTCTAGCAGAAGTCAGGCCCCTGAGCACTGGGTCATCTGCTGCTGGGGTGGGGGCCCCAGCCTCCCTGTTTCCTCCTATCTCTGTACCAAGTGGAGCCACAAAGAAGGAGCAACACAGGCAAGAAAAATCAGACCGTGAAAGGTGAGTGTCCGCCATTAACCACTGCGTGCCCCAGTTACACGGTGCCCCCCGCTCTGAAGGCCCAGTCCCACTGTCTCCAGGACACTAGGGCCTGAGCCCATCCCTCAGGAAACAGAGCCCTGGGTGGGGTTTGGGGGCTCTGAGGAGGGAGAGTGACCCAGAGGCTTCCCAGACTCTGCACCAGAATGAAGCCCTGAGGGGCTGGAACCGGTATCCCTCACCAGGCGCCCCAGGGCCTGGACTGGGGTCAGGACCTCCCGATCCCACTGTGGACAAGCTGTTCAACTCTGCTTAGATTCCTCTGGAGGCTACAGTAGTCCTTCCTCCCTCAGCAAGGTGATGAATGAGGAAGCACTTTGGAAAAGACAAAGTGACCCCCATCAGGAATCCTGTAGTCACCATGCGGGCATGTGGCCTTGGACAGTGCTGTTTGGGCTCCTGAGTCCAATCCCCCAATGGTCTCCCCTAATGGGACATTGTAACCAGCCAACCGTAAGATCTCTGGACCCTGTCTCTGCTGTGACCCAGTCTCCTGTTTCCAGGTTTCAGAGAATTACTTAACCATCTGGAAGAGGTTCAGAACCTGTTCTCCCTTCTGGAAAGGTAAAGAATCTGCCCCCTCCTCCCCTGGGTGGGCCTTCCTGAGTCTACAGTGTGACCCCTGGGCAGCAGGGAACAGCCGTGGGGACTGGGAGGAGGGGTACAGACTGTGACCAAAGCCCCGGGCTGAGGGACAGCAGGAACATTGGCAAATTGACAAAGGCAACAAAGGCAAATTGACAAAGGTCTGTCTCTAGCATGGTGAGCGGGTAGCAATGTCAGGCCTGGGAGGGCAGAGGGATGGCAGAGCTACAGGGCTAGTGGTGGAGAGGGGATGTGGTCCTGCTACTTGTGTCCCTCCTTACCTGTCCTCAAGGGCCCTTTGTGACCAGACCACAGCTCTGTGATGTGGGCATGGGGCTTGTGTCTGCATGGACACACCCAGGGCTCAGTTGTCAGAGGGCAGCCGTGCGATTGGACATTAAAACTTTTTAGAGGGAAGAGATGGAGAATTATCTCTTCCCTCAGGAATTCCTTACTGATGGTTGGCTGAGCCCCAGTCCCACTCGCTGGGCAGTTAATGCCAACTTTGCCTTTGTGTGTGGACTAGGGCTTTTCGTCTTCTTACACTCCTTTTATTTCCAGCCTGATCCATCCTCAGCACGAGGCAAGAAACACAGGAAGAGCAGGAAGGTAAGGAACCCTCATCCCAGACCCAGCATACCTGTAACTCGATTATCTTTTCTATTATTCTTTCCACTTTTCCGAGTCACTGGAGAGACTCACAAAATGGGAAAGAATAGAATGGGTATTCTCAGGAGAGAGAAGACCACCATCCATTCAAGACAAGCCAGACCAGGCAAGGGTTAGAGGGACATGAGGATTTCTCCCTGAAGATCTCCAGCCGGAGTCCGGTTGTGGTGGTGGTGGTGGTGGGGGGGTCTAGGGCAGCATCCCAAACACAGTGACAGGTGGCCAAGGACCGGAGGTTAAGAGCCGCCTCTCTAGCGGAAGTCAGGCCCCTGAGCACTGGGTCATCTGCTGCTGGGGTGGGGGCCCCAGCCTCCCTGTTTTCTCCTATCTCTGTACCAAGTGGAGCCACAAAGAAGGAGCAACACAAGCAAGAAAAATCAGACCGTGAAAGGTGAGTGTCCGCCATTCACCACTGCGTGCCCCAGTTACACTTTGCCTCCCGCTCTGAAGGCCCAGTCTTACTGTCTCCAGGACACTAGGGCCTGAGCCCATCCCTCAGGAAACAGAGCCCTGGGTGGGGTTTGGGGGCTCTGAGGAGGGAGAGTGAACCTGGAGGCTTCCCAGATTCTGCACCAGAATGAAGCCCTGAGGGGCTGGAACCGGTATCCCTCACCAGGCGCCCCAGGGCCTGGACTGGGGTCAGGACCTCCCGCTCCCACTGTGGACAAGCTGTTCAACTCTGCTTAGATTCCTCTGGAGGCTACAGTAGTCCTTCCTCCCCCAGCAAGGTCATGAATGAGGAAGCACTTTGGAAAAGACAAATCGATCCCATCATGAATCCTGTAGTCACCTGTGGGCATGTGGCCTTGGACAGTGCTCTTGGGGCTCCTGAGTCCAATCCCCCTAAGGTCTCCCCTAATGGGTCATTGTACCCAGCCTACCGTAAGATCCCTGGGCCCTGTCTTCTGCTCTGACCTGGTCTCCTGTTTCCAGGTTTCTGAGAATTTCTGAACCATCTGGAAGAGGTTCAGGACCTGTTCTCCCTTCTGGAAAGGTAAAGAATCTGCCCCCTTCTCCCCTGGGTGGGCCTTCCTGAGTCTACGGTGTGACCCCTGGGCTGCAGGGAACAGCCTCTGGGGCTGTTTGTGGGGACTGGGAGGAGGGGTACAGACTGTGACCAAAGCCCCGGGCTGAGGGACAGCAGGAACATTGGCAAATTGACAAAGGCAACAAAGGCAAATTGACAAAGGTCTGTCTCTAGCATGGTGAGCGGGTAGCAATGTCAGGCCTGGGAGGGCAGAGGGATGACAGAGCTACAGGGCTAGTGGTGGAGAGGGGATGTGGTCCTGCTACTTGTGTCCCTCCTTACCTGTCCTCAAGGGCCCTTTGTGACCAGACCACAGCTCTGTGATGTGGGCATGGGGCTTGTGTCTGCATGGACACACCCAGGGCTCAGTTGTCAGAGGGCAGCCGTGCGATTGGACATTAAAACTTTTTAGAGGGAAGAGATGGAGAATTATCTCTTCCCTCAGGAATTCCTTACTGATGGTTGGCTGAGCCCCAGTCCCACTCGCTGGGCAGTTAATGCCAACTTTGCCTTTGTGTGTGGACTAGGGCTTTTCGTCTTCTTACACTCCTATTTCCAGCCTGATCCATCCTCAGCACGAGGCAAGAAACACAGGAAGAGCAGGAAGGTAAGGAACCCTCATCCCAGACCCAGCATACCTGTAACTCGATCATCTTTTCTATTATTCTTTCCACTTTTCCGAGTCACTGGAGAGACTCACAAAATGGGAAAGAATAGAATGGGTATTCTCAGGAGAGAGAAGACCACCATCCATCCAAGACAAGCCAGACCAGGCAAGGGTTAGAGGGACATGAGGATTTCTCCCTGAAGATCTCCAGCCGGAGTCCGGTTGTGGTGGTGGTGGGGGGGGGGGTCTAGGGCAGCATCCCAAACACAGTGACGGGTGGCCAAGGACCGGAGGTTAAGAGCTGCCTCTCTAGCAGAAGTCAGGCCCCTGAGCACTGGGTCATCTGCTGCTGGGGTGGGGGCCCCAGCCTCCCTGTTTCCTCCTATCTCTGTACCAAGTGGAGCCACAAAGAAGGAGCAACACAGGCAAGAAAAATCAGACCGTGAACGGTGAGTGTCCGCCATTAACCACTGCGTGCCCCAGTTACACGGTGCACCCCGCTCTGAAGGCCCAGTCCCACTGTCTCCAGGACACTAGGGCCTGAGCCCATCCCTCAGGAAACAGAGCCCTGGGTGGGGTTTGGGGGCTCTGAGGAGGGAGAGTGACCCAGAGGCTTCCCAGACTCTGCACCAGAATGAAGCCCTGAGGGGCTGGAACCGGTATCCCTCACCAGGCGCCCCAGGGCCTGGACTGGGGTCAGGACCTCCCGCTCCCACTGTGGACAAGCTGTTCAACTCTGCTTAGATTCCTCTGGAGGCTACAGTAGTCCTTCCTCCCTCAGCAAGGTGATGAATGAGGAAGCACTTTGGAAAAGACAAAGTGACCCCCATCAGGAATCCTGTAGTCACCATGCGGGCATGTGGCCTTGGACAGTGCTGTTTGGGCTCCTGAGTCCAATCCCCCAATGGTCTCCCCTAATGGGACATTGTAACCAGCCAACCGTAAGATCTCTGGACCCTGTCTCTGCTGTGACCCAGTCTCCTGTTTCCAGGTTTCAGAGAATTACTTAACCATCTGGAAGAGGTTCAGAACCTGTTCTCCCTTCTGGAAAGGTAAAGAATCTGCCCCCTCCTCCCCTGGGTGGGCCTTCCTGAGTCTACAGTGTGACCCCTGGGCAGCAGGGAACAGCCGTGGGGACTGGGAGGAGGGGTACAGACTGTGACCAAAGCCCCGGGCTGAGGGACAGCAGGAACATTGGCAAATTGACAAAGGCAACAAAGGCAAATTGACAAAGGTCTGTCTCTAGCATGGTGAGCGGGTAGCAATGTCAGGCCTGGGAGGGCAGAGGGATGACAGAGCTACAGGGCTAGTGGTGGAGAGGGGATGTGGTCCTGCTACTTGTGTCCCTCCTTACCTGTCCTCAAGGGCCCTTTGTGACCAGACCACAGCTCTGTGATGTGGGCATGGGGCTTGTGTCTGCATGGACACACCCAGGGCTCAGTTGTCAGAGGGCAGCCGTGCGATTGGACATTAAAACTTTTTAGAGGGAAGAGATGGAGAATTATCTCTTCCCTCAGGAATTCCTTACTGATGGTTGGCTGAGCCCCAGTCCCACTCGCTGGGCAGTTAATGCCAACTTTGCCTTTGTGTGTGGACTAGGGCTTTTCGTCTTCTTACACTCCTTTTATTTCCAGCCTGATCCATCCTCAGCACGAGGCAAGAAACACAGGAAGAGCAGGAAGGTAAGGAACCCTCATCCCAGACCCAGCATACCTGTAACTCGATCATCTTTTCTATTATTCTTTCCACTTTTCCGAGTCACTGGAGAGACTCACAAAATGGGAAAGAATAGAATGGGTATTCTCAGGAGAGAGAAGACCACCATCCATCCAAGACTAGCCAGACCAGGCAAGGGTTAGAGGGACATGAGGATTTCTCCCTGAAGATCTCCAGCCGGAGTCCGGTTGTGGTGGTGCTGGGGGCGGGGGGGTGGGGTCTAGGGCAGCATCCCAAACACAGTGACAGGTGGCCAAGGACCGGAGGTTAAGAGCTGCCTCTCTAGCGGAAGTCAGGCCCCTGAGCACTGGGTCATCTGCTGCTGGGGTGGGGGCCCCAGCCTCCCTGTTTTCTCCTATCTCTGTACCAAGTGGAGCCACAAAGAAGGAGCAACACAAGCAAGAAAAATCAGACCGTGAAAGGTGAGTGTCCGCCATTCACCACTGCGTGCCCCAGTTACACTTTGCCTCCCGCTCTGAAGGCCCAGTCTTACTGTCTCCAGGACACTAGGGCCTGAGCCCATCCCTCAGGAAACAGAGCCCTGGGTGGGGTTTGGGGGCTCTGAGGAGGGAGAGTGAACCTGGAGGCTTCCCAGATTCTGCACCAGAATGAAGCCCTGAGGGGCTGGAACCGGTATCCCTCACCAGGCGCCCCAGGGCCTGGACTGGGGTCAGGACCTCCCGCTCCCACTGTGGACAAGCTGTTCAACTCTGCTTAGATTCCTCTGGAGGCTACAGTAGTCCTTCCTCCCCCAGCAAGGTCATGAATGAGGAAGCACTTTGGAAAAGACAAATCGATCCCATCATGAATCCTGTAGTCACCTGTGGGCATGTGGCCTTGGACAGTGCTCTTGGGGCTCCTGAGTCCAATCCCCCTAAGGTCTCCCCTAATGGGTCATTGTACCCAGCCTACCGTAAGATCCCTGGGCCCTGTCTTCTGCTCTGACCTGGTCTCCTGTTTCCAGGTTTCTGAGAATTTCTGAACCATCTGGAAGAGGTTCAGGACCTGTTCTCCCTTCTGGAAAGGTAAAGAATCTGCCCCCTTCTCCCCTGGGTGGGCCTTCCTGAGTCTACGGTGTGACCCCTGGGCTGCAGGGAACAGCCTCTGGGGCTGTTTGTGGGGACTGGGAGGAGGGGTACAGACTGTGACCAAAGCCCCGGGCTGAGGGACAGCAGGAACATTGGCAAATTGACAAAGGCAACAAAGGCAAATTGACAAAGGTCTGTCTCTAGCATGGTGAGCGGGTAGCAATGTCAGGCCTGGGAGGGCAGAGGGATGACAGAGCTACAGGGCTAGTGGTGGAGAGGGGATGTGGTCCTGCTACTTGTGTCCCTCCTTACCTGTCCTCAAGGGCCCTTTGTGACCAGACCACAGCTCTGTGATGTGGGCATGGGGCTTGTGTCTGCATGGACACACCCAGGGCTCAGTTGTCAGAGGGCAGCCGTGCGATTGGACATTAAAACTTTTTAGAGGGAAGAGATGGAGAATTATCTCTTCCCTCAGGAATTCCTTACTGATGGTTGGCTGAGCCCCAGTCCCACTCGCTGGGCAGTTAATGCCAACTTTGCCTTTGTGTGTGGACTAGGGCTTTTCGTCTTCTTACACTCCTTTTATTTCCAGCCTGATCCATCCTCAGCACGAGGCAAGAAACACAGGAAGAGCAGGAAGGTAAGGAACCCTCATCCCAGACCCAGCATACCTGTAACTCGATCATCTTTTCTATTATTCTTTCCACTTTTCCGAGTCACTGGAGAGACTCACAAAATGGGAAAGAATAGAATGGGTATTCTCAGGAGAGAGAAGACCACCATCCATCCAAGACTAGCCAGACCAGGCAAGGGTTAGAGGGACATGAGGATTTCTCCCTGAAGATCTCCAGCCGGAGTCCGGTTGTGGTGGTGCTGGGGGCGGGGGGGTGGGGTCTAGGGCAGCATCCCAAACACAGTGACAGGTGGCCAAGGACCGGAGGTTAAGAGCTGCCTCTCTAGCGGAAGTCAGGCCCCTGAGCACTGGGTCATCTGCTGCTGGGGTGGGGGCCCCAGCCTCCCTGTTTTCTCCTATCTCTGTACCAAGTGGAGCCACAAAGAAGGAGCAACACAAGCAAGAAAAATCAGACCGTGAAAGGTGAGTGTCCGCCATTCACCACTGCGTGCCCCAGTTACACTTTGCCTCCCGCTCTGAAGGCCCAGTCTTACTGTCTCCAGGACACTAGGGCCTGAGCCCATCCCTCAGGAAACAGAGCCCTGGGTGGGGTTTGGGGGCTCTGAGGAGGGAGAGTGAACCTGGAGGCTTCCCAGATTCTGCACCAGAATGAAGCCCTGAGGGGCTGGAACCGGTATCCCTCACCAGGCGCCCCAGGGCCTGGACTGGGGTCAGGACCTCCCGCTCCCACTGTGGACAAGCTGTTCAACTCTGCTTAGATTCCTCTGGAGGCTACAGTAGTCCTTCCTCCCCCAGCAAGGTCATGAATGAGGAAGCACTTTGGAAAAGACAAATCGATCCCATCATGAATCCTGTAGTCACCTGTGGGCATGTGGCCTTGGACAGTGCTCTTGGGGCTCCTGAGTCCAATCCCCCTAAGGTCTCCCCTAATGGGTCATTGTACCCAGCCTACCGTAAGATCCCTGGGCCCTGTCTTCTGCTCTGACCTGGTCTCCTGTTTCCAGGTTTCTGAGAATTTCTGAACCATCTGGAAGAGGTTCAGGACCTGTTCTCCCTTCTGGAAAGGTAAAGAATCTGCCCCCTTCTCCCCTGGGTGGGCCTTCCTGAGTCTACGGTGTGACCCCTGGGCTGCAGGGAACAGCCTCTGGGGCTGTTTGTGGGGACTGGGAGGAGGGGTACAGACTGTGACCAAAGCCCCGGGCTGAGGGACAGCAGGAACATTGGCAAATTGACAAAGGCAACAAAGGCAAATTGACAAAGGTCTGTCTCTAGCATGGTGAGCGGGTAGCAATGTCAGGCCTGGGAGGGCAGAGGGATGACAGAGCTACAGGGCTAGTGGTGGAGAGGGGATGTGGTCCTGCTACTTGTGTCCCTCCTTACCTGTCCTCAAGGGCCCTTTGTGACCAGACCACAGCTCTGTGATGTGGGCATGGGGCTTGTGTCTGCATGGACACACCCAGGGCTCAGTTGTCAGAGGGCAGCCGTGCGATTGGACATTAAAACTTTTTAGAGGGAAGAGATGGAGAATTATCTCTTCCCTCAGGAATTCCTTACTGATGGTTGGCTGAGCCCCAGTCCCACTCGCTGGGCAGTTAATGCCAACTTTGCCTTTGTGTGTGGACTAGGGCTTTTCGTCTTCTTACACTCTTATTTCCAGCCTGATCCATCCTCAGCACGAGGCAAGAAACACAGGAAGAGCAGGAAGGTAAGGAACCCTCATCCCAGACCCAGCAGACTGTAACTCGATCATCTTTTCTATTATTCTTTCCACTTTTCCGAGTCACTGGAGAGACTCACAAAATGGGAAAGAATAGAATGGGTATTCTCAGGAAAGAGAAGACCACCATCCATTCAAGACAAGCCAGACCAGGCAAGGGTTAGAGGGACATGAGGATTTCTCCCTGAAGATCTCCAGCCGGAGTCCGGTTGTGGTGGTGGGGGGGGTGGGGTCTAGGGCAGCATCCCAAACACAGTGACAGGTGGCCAAGGACCGGAGGTTAAGAGCCGCCTCTCTAGCGGAAGTCAGGCCCCTGAGCACTGGGTCATCTGCTGCTGGGGTGGGGGCCCCAGCCTCCCTGTTTTCTCCTATCTCTGTACCAAGTGGAGCCACAAAGGAGGAGCAACACAAGCAAGAAAAATCAGACCGTGAAAGGTGAGTGTCCGCCATTCACCACTGCGTGCCCCAGTTACACTTTGCCTCCCGCTCTGAAGGCCCAGTCTTACTGTCTCCAGGACACTAGGGCCTGAGCCCATCCCTCAGGAAACAGAGCCCTGGGTGGGGTTTGGGGGCTCTGAGGAGGGAGAGTGAACCTGGAGGCTTCCCAGATTCTGCACCAGAATGAAGCCCTGAGGGGCTGGAACCGGTATCCCTCACCAGGCGCCCCAGGGCCTGGACTGGGGTCAGGACCTCCCGCTCCCACTGTGGACAAGCTGTTCAACTCTGCTTAGATTCCTCTGGAGGCTACAGTAGTCCTTCCTCCCCCAGCAAGGTCATGAATGAGGAAGCACTTTGGAAAAGACAAATCGATCCCATCATGAATCCTGTAGTCACCTGTGGGCATGTGGCCTTGGACAGTGCTCTTGGGGCTCCTGAGTCCAATCCCCCTAAGGTCTCCCCTAATGGGTCATTGTACCCAGCCTACCGTAAGATCCCTGGGCCCTGTCTTCTGCTCTGACCTGGTCTCCTGTTTCCAGGTTTCTGAGAATTTCTGAACCATCTGGAAGAGGTTCAGGACCTGTTCTCCCTTCTGGAAAGGTAAAGAATCTGCCCCCTTCTCCCCTGGGTGGGCCTTCCTGAGTCTACGGTGTGACCCCTGGGCTGCAGGGAACAGCCTCTGGGGCTGTTTGTGGGGACTGGGAGGAGGGGTACAGACTGTGACCAAAGCCCCGGGCTGAGGGACAGCAGGAACATTGGCAAATTGACAAAGGCAACAAAGGCAAATTGACAAAGGTCTGTCTCTAGCATGGTGAGCGGGTAGCAATGTCAGGCCTGGGAGGGCAGAGGGATGACAGAGCTACAGGGCTAGTGGTGGAGAGGGGATGTGGTCCTGCTACTTGTGTCCCTCCTTACCTGTCCTCAAGGGCCCTTTGTGACCAGACCACAGCTCTGTGATGTGGGCATGGGGCTTGTGTCTGCATGGACACACCCAGGGCTCAGTTGTCAGAGGGCAGCCGTGCGATTGGACATTAAAACTTTTTAGAGGGAAGAGATGGAGAATTATCTCTTCCCTCAGGAATTCCTTACTGATGGTTGGCTGAGCCCCAGTCCCACTCGCTGGGCAGTTAATGCCAACTTTGCCTTTGTGTGTGGACTAGGGCTTTTCGTCTTCTTACACTCCTATTTCCAGCCTGATCCATCATCAGCATGAGGTAAGAAACACAGAAAGAGCAGGAAGGTAAGGAACCCTCATCCCAGACCCAGCAGACTGTAACTCGATCATCTTTTCTATTATTCTTTCCACTTTTCCGAGTCACTGGAGAGACTCACAAAATGGGAAAGAATAGAATGGGTATTCTCAGGAAAGAGAAGACCACCATCCATTCAAGACAAGCCAGACCAGGCAAGGGTTAGAGGGACATGAGGATTTCTCCCTGAAGATCTCCAGCCGGAGTCCGGTTGTGGTGGTGGGGGGGGTGGGGTCTAGGGCAGCATCCCAAACACAGTGACGGGTGGCCAAGGACCGGAGGTTAAGAGCTGCCTCTCTAGCAGAAGTCAGGCCCCTGAGCACTGGGTCATCTGCTGCTGGGGTGGGGGCCCCAGCCTCCCTGTTTCCTCCTATCTCTGTACCAAGTGGAGCCACAAAGAAGGAGCAACACAGGCAAGAAAAATCAGACCGTGAACGGTGAGTGTCCGCCATTAACCACTGCGTGCCCCAGTTACACGGTGCCCCCCGCTCTGAAGGCCCAGTCCCACTGTCTCCAGGACACTAGGGCCTGAGCCCATCCCTCAGGAAACAGAGCCCTGGGTGGGGTTTGGGGGCTCTGAGGAGGGAGAGTGACCCAGAGGCTTCCCAGACTCTGCACCAGAATGAAGCCCTGAGGGGCTGGAACCGGTATCCCTCACCAGGCGCCCCAGGGCCTGGACTGGGGTCAGGACCTCCCGCTCCCACTGTGGACAAGCTGTTCAACTCTGCTTGAATAGATTCCTCTGGAGGCTACAGTAGTCCTTCCTCCCTCAGCAAGGTGATGAATGAGGAAGCACTTTGGAAAAGACAAAGTGACCCCCATCAGGAATCCTGTAGTCACCATGCGGGCATGTGGCCTTGGACAGTGCTGTTTGGGCTCCTGAGTCCAATCCCCCAATGGTCTCCCCTAATGGGACATTGTAACCAGCCAACCGTAAGATCTCTGGACCCTGTCTCTGCTGTGACCCAGTCTCCTGTTTCCAGGTTTCAGAGAATTACTTAACCATCTGGAAGAGGTTCAGAACCTGTTCTCCCTTCTGGAAAGGTAAAGAATCTGCCCCCTCCTCCCCTGGGTGGGCCTTCCTGAGTCTACAGTGTGACCCCTGGGCAGCAGGGAACAGCCGTGGGGACTGGGAGGAGGGGTACAGACTGTGACCAAAGCCCCGGGCTGAGGGACAGCAGGAACATTGGCAAATTGACAAAGGCAACAAAGGCAAATTGACAAAGGTCTGTCTCTAGCATGGTGAGCGGGTAGCAATGTCAGGCCTGGGAGGGCAGAGGGATGACAGAGCTACAGGGCTAGTGGTGGAGAGGGGATGTGGTCCTGCTACTTGTGTCCCTCCTTACCTGTCCTCAAGGGCCCTTTGTGACCAGACCACAGCTCTGTGATGTGGGCATGGGGCTTGTGTCTGCATGGACACACCCAGGGCTCAGTTGTCAGAGGGCAGCCGTGCGATTGGACATTAAAACTTTTTAGAGGGAAGAGATGGAGAATTATCTCTTCCCTCAGGAATTCCTTACTGATGGTTGGCTGAGCCCCAGTCCCACTCGCTGGGCAGTTAATGCCAACTTTGCCTTTGTGTGTGGACTAGGGCTTTTCGTCTTCTTACACTCCTTTTATTTCCAGCCTGATCCATCCTCAGCACGAGGCAAGAAACACAGGAAGAGCAGGAAGGTAAGGAACCCTCATCCCAGACCCAGCATACCTGTAACTCGATCATCTTTTCTATTATTCTTTCCACTTTTCCGAGTCACTGGAGAGACTCACAAAATGGGAAAGAATAGAATGGGTATTCTCAGGAGAGAGAAGACCACCATCCATCCAAGACTAGCCAGACCAGGCAAGGGTTAGAGGGACATGAGGATTTCTCCCTGAAGATCTCCAGCCGGAGTCCGGTTGTGGTGGTGCTGGGGGCGGGGGGGTGGGGTCTAGGGCAGCATCCCAAACACAGTGACAGGTGGCCAAGGACCGGAGGTTAAGAGCTGCCTCTCTAGCGGAAGTCAGGCCCCTGAGCACTGGGTCATCTGCTGCTGGGGTGGGGGCCCCAGCCTCCCTGTTTTCTCCTATCTCTGTACCAAGTGGAGCCACAAAGGAGGAGCAACACAAGCAAGAAAAATCAGACCGTGAAAGGTGAGTGTCCGCCATTCACCACTGCGTGCCCCAGTTACACTTTGCCTCCCGCTCTGAAGGCCCAGTCTTACTGTCTCCAGGACACTAGGGCCTGAGCCCATCCCTCAGGAAACAGAGCCCTGGGTGGGGTTTGGGGGCTCTGAGGAGGGAGAGTGAACCTGGAGGCTTCCCAGATTCTGCACCAGAATGAAGCCCTGAGGGGCTGGAACCGGTATCCCTCACCAGGCGCCCCAGGGCCTGGACTGGGGTCAGGACCTCCCGCTCCCACTGTGGACAAGCTGTTCAACTCTGCTTAGATTCCTCTGGAGGCTACAGTAGTCCTTCCTCCCCCAGCAAGGTCATGAATGAGGAAGCACTTTGGAAAAGACAAATCGATCCCATCATGAATCCTGTAGTCACCTGTGGGCATGTGGCCTTGGACAGTGCTCTTGGGGCTCCTGAGTCCAATCCCCCTAAGGTCTCCCCTAATGGGTCATTGTACCCAGCCTACCGTAAGATCCCTGGGCCCTGTCTTCTGCTCTGACCTGGTCTCCTGTTTCCAGGTTTCTGAGAATTTCTGAACCATCTGGAAGAGGTTCAGGACCTGTTCTCCCTTCTGGAAAGGTAAAGAATCTGCCCCCTTCTCCCCTGGGTGGGCCTTCCTGAGTCTACGGTGTGACCCCTGGGCTGCAGGGAACAGCCTCTGGGGCTGTTTGTGGGGACTGGGAGGAGGGGTACAGACTGTGACCAAAGCCCCGGGCTGAGGGACAGCAGGAACATTGGCAAATTGACAAAGGCAACAAAGGCAAATTGACAAAGGTCTGTCTCTAGCATGGTGAGCGGGTAGCAATGTCAGGCCTGGGAGGGCAGAGGGATGACAGAGCTACAGGGCTAGTGGTGGAGAGGGGATGTGGTCCTGCTACTTGTGTCCCTCCTTACCTGTCCTCAAGGGCCCTTTGTGACCAGACCACAGCTCTGTGATGTGGGCATGGGGCTTGTGTCTGCATGGACACACCCAGGGCTCAGTTGTCAGAGGGCAGCCGTGCGATTGGACATTAAAACTTTTTAGAGGGAAGAGATGGAGAATTATCTCTTCCCTCAGGAATTCCTTACTGATGGTTGGCTGAGCCCCAGTCCCACTCGCTGGGCAGTTAATGCCAACTTTGCCTTTGTGTGTGGACTAGGGCTTTTCGTCTTCTTACACTCCTTTTATTTCCAGCCTGATCCATCCTCAGCACGAGGCAAGAAACACAGGAAGAGCAGGAAGGTAAGGAACCCTCATCCCAGACCCAGCATACCTGTAACTCGATCATCTTTTCTATTATTCTTTCCACTTTTCCGAGTCACTGGAGAGACTCACAAAATGGGAAAGAATAGAATGGGTATTCTCAGGAGAGAGAAGACCACCATCCATCCAAGACTAGCCAGACCAGGCAAGGGTTAGAGGGACATGAGGATTTCTCCCTGAAGATCTCCAGCCGGAGTCCGGTTGTGGTGGTGCTGGGGGCGGGGGGGTGGGGTCTAGGGCAGCATCCCAAACACAGTGACAGGTGGCCAAGGACCGGAGGTTAAGAGCTGCCTCTCTAGCGGAAGTCAGGCCCCTGAGCACTGGGTCATCTGCTGCTGGGGTGGGGGCCCCAGCCTCCCTGTTTTCTCCTATCTCTGTACCAAGTGGAGCCACAAAGAAGGAGCAACACAAGCAAGAAAAATCAGACCGTGAAAGGTGAGTGTCCGCCATTCACCACTGCGTGCCCCAGTTACACTTTGCCTCCCGCTCTGAAGGCCCAGTCTTACTGTCTCCAGGACACTAGGGCCTGAGCCCATCCCTCAGGAAACAGAGCCCTGGGTGGGGTTTGGGGGCTCTGAGGAGGGAGAGTGAACCTGGAGGCTTCCCAGATTCTGCACCAGAATGAAGCCCTGAGGGGCTGGAACCGGTATCCCTCACCAGGCGCCCCAGGGCCTGGACTGGGGTCAGGACCTCCCGCTCCCACTGTGGACAAGCTGTTCAACTCTGCTTAGATTCCTCTGGAGGCTACAGTAGTCCTTCCTCCCCCAGCAAGGTCATGAATGAGGAAGCACTTTGGAAAAGACAAATCGATCCCATCATGAATCCTGTAGTCACCTGTGGGCATGTGGCCTTGGACAGTGCTCTTGGGGCTCCTGAGTCCAATCCCCCTAAGGTCTCCCCTAATGGGTCATTGTACCCAGCCTACCGTAAGATCCCTGGGCCCTGTCTTCTGCTCTGACCTGGTCTCCTGTTTCCAGGTTTCTGAGAATTTCTGAACCATCTGGAAGAGGTTCAGGACCTGTTCTCCCTTCTGGAAAGGTAAAGAATCTGCCCCCTTCTCCCCTGGGTGGGCCTTCCTGAGTCTACGGTGTGACCCCTGGGCTGCAGAGAATAGCCTCTGGGGCTGTTTGTGGGGACCGGGAGGAGGGGTACAGACTGTGACCAAAGCCCCGGGCTGAGGGACAGCAGGAACATTGGCAAATTGACAAAGGCAACAAAGGCAAATTGACAAAGGTCTGTCTCTAGCATGGTGAGCGGGTAGCAATGTCAGGCCTGGGAGGGCAGAGGGATGACAGAGCTACAGGGCTAGCGGTGGAGAGGGGATGTGGTCCTGCTACTTGTGTCCCTCCTTACCTGTCCTCAAGGGCCCTTTGTGACCAGACCACAGCTCTGTGATGTGGGCATGGGGCTTGTGTCTGCATGGACACACCCAGGGCTCAGTTGCCAGAGGGCAGCCATGTAATCGGTCCCTAACTCTCAGGGCTCAGTTACCTGAGGGTAGCAATGCGATTGGACATTAAAACTTTTTAGAGGGAAGAGATGGAGAATTATCTCTTCCCTCAGGAATTCCTTACTGATGGTTGGCTGAGCCCCAGTCCCACTCGCTGGGCAGTTAATGCCAACTTTGCCTTTGTGTGTGGACTAGGGCTTTTCGTCTTCTTACACTCTTATTTCCAGCCTGATCCATCCTCAGCACGAGGCAAGAAACACAGGAAGAGCAGGAAGGTAAGGAACCCTCATCCCAGACCCAGCAGACTGTAACTCGATCATCTTTTCTATTATTCTTTCCACTTTTCCGAGTCACTGGAGAGACTCACAAAATGGGAAAGAATAGAATGGGTATTCTCAGGAAAGAGAAGACCACCATCCATTCAAGACAAGCCAGACCAGGCAAGGGTTAGAGGGACATGAGGATTTCTCCCTGAAGATCTCCAGCCGGAGTCCGGTTGTGGTGGTGGGGGGGGTGGGGTCTAGGGCAGCATCCCAAACACAGTGACAGGTGGCCAAGGACCGGAGGTTAAGAGCCGCCTCTCTAGCGGAAGTCAGGCCCCTGAGCACTGGGTCATCTGCTGCTGGGGTGGGGGCCCCAGCCTCCCTGTTTTCTCCTATCTCTGTACCAAGTGGAGCCACAAAGGAGGAGCAACACAAGCAAGAAAAATCAGACCGTGAAAGGTGAGTGTCCGCCATTCACCACTGCGTGCCCCAGTTACACTTTGCCTCCCGCTCTGAAGGCCCAGTCTTACTGTCTCCAGGACACTAGGGCCTGAGCCCATCCCTCAGGAAACAGAGCCCTGGGTGGGGTTTGGGGGCTCTGAGGAGGGAGAGTGAACCTGGAGGCTTCCCAGATTCTGCACCAGAATGAAGCCCTGAGGGGCTGGAACCGGTATCCCTCACCAGGCGCCCCAGGGCCTGGACTGGGGTCAGGACCTCCCGCTCCCACTGTGGACAAGCTGTTCAACTCTGCTTAGATTCCTCTGGAGGCTACAGTAGTCCTTCCTCCCCCAGCAAGGTCATGAATGAGGAAGCACTTTGGAAAAGACAAATCGATCCCATCATGAATCCTGTAGTCACCTGTGGGCATGTGGCCTTGGACAGTGCTCTTGGGGCTCCTGAGTCCAATCCCCCTAAGGTCTCCCCTAATGGGTCATTGTACCCAGCCTACCGTAAGATCCCTGGGCCCTGTCTTCTGCTCTGACCTGGTCTCCTGTTTCCAGGTTTCTGAGAATTTCTGAACCATCTGGAAGAGGTTCAGGACCTGTTCTCCCTTCTGGAAAGGTAAAGAATCTGCCCCCTTCTCCCCTGGGTGGGCCTTCCTGAGTCTACGGTGTGACCCCTGGGCTGCAGGGAACAGCCTCTGGGGCTGTTTGTGGGGACTGGGAGGAGGGGTACAGACTGTGACCAAAGCCCCGGGCTGAGGGACAGCAGGAACATTGGCAAATTGACAAAGGCAACAAAGGCAAATTGACAAAGGTCTGTCTCTAGCATGGTGAGCGGGTAGCAATGTCAGGCCTGGGAGGGCAGAGGGATGACAGAGCTACAGGGCTAGTGGTGGAGAGGGGATGTGGTCCTGCTACTTGTGTCCCTCCTTACCTGTCCTCAAGGGCCCTTTGTGACCAGACCACAGCTCTGTGATGTGGGCATGGGGCTTGTGTCTGCATGGACACACCCAGGGCTCAGTTGTCAGAGGGCAGCCGTGCGATTGGACATTAAAACTTTTTAGAGGGAAGAGATGGAGAATTATCTCTTCCCTCAGGAATTCCTTACTGATGGTTGGCTGAGCCCCAGTCCCACTCGCTGGGCAGTTAATGCCAACTTTGCCTTTGTGTGTGGACTAGGGCTTTTCGTCTTCTTACACTCCTATTTCCAGCCTGATCCATCATCAGCATGAGGTAAGAAACACAGAAAGAGCAGGAAGGTAAGGAACCCTCATCCCAGACCCAGCAGACTGTAACTCGATCATCTTTTCTATTATTCTTTCCACTTTTCCGAGTCACTGGAGAGACTCACAAAATGGGAAAGAATAGAATGGGTATTCTCAGGAAAGAGAAGACCACCATCCATTCAAGACAAGCCAGACCAGGCAAGGGTTAGAGGGACATGAGGATTTCTCCCTGAAGATCTCCAGCCGGAGTCCGGTTGTGGTGGTGGGGGGGGTGGGGTCTAGGGCAGCATCCCAAACACAGTGACAGGTGGCCAAGCACCGGAGGTTAAGAGCTGCCTCTCTAGCGGAAGTCAGGCCCCTGAGTACTGGGTCATCTGCTGCTGGGGTGGGGGCCCCAGCCTCCCTGTTTTCTCCTATCTCTGTACCAAGTGGAGCCACAAAGAAGGAGCAACACAAGCAAGAAAAATCAGACCGTGAAAGGTGAGTGTCCGCCATTCACCACTGCGTGCCCCAGTTACACTTTGCCTCCCGCTCTGAAGGCCCAGTCTTACTGTCTCCAGGACACTAGGGCCTGAGCCCATCCCTCAGGAAACAGAGCCCTGGGTGGGGTTTGGGGGCTCTGAGGAGGGAGAGTGAACCTGGAGGCTTCCCAGATTCTGCACCAGAATGAAGCCCTGAGGGGCTGGAACCGGTATCCCTCACCAGGCGCCCCAGGGCCTGGACTGGGGTCAGGACCTCCCGCTCCCACTGTGGACAAGCTGTTCAACTCTGCTTAGATTCCTCTGGAGGCTACAGTAGTCCTTCCTCCCCCAGCAAGGTCATGAATGAGGAAGCACTTTGGAAAAGACAAATCGATCCCATCATGAATCCTTTAGTCACCTGTGGGCATGTGGCCTTGGACAGTGCTCTTGGGGCTCCTGAGTCCAATCCCCCTAAGGTCTCCCCTAATGGGTCATTGTATCCAGCCTACCGTAAGATCCCTGGGCCCTGTCTTCTGCTCTGACCTGGTCTCCTGTTTCCAGGTTTCTGAGAATTTCTGAACCATCTGGAAGAGGTTCAGGACCTGTTCTCCCTTCTGGAAAGGTAAAGAATCTGCCCCCTTCTCCCCTGGGTGGGCCTTCCTGAGTCTACGGTGTGACCCCTGGGCTGAAGGAACAGCCTCTGGGGCTGTTTTCGGGGTCTGGGAGGAGCCGTGGGGACAGACTGTGACCAAAGACCTGGGCTGAGGGACAGCAGGAGCACTGTGATGTGGGGGTGGTGCGTGGAGGGCTCTGGGGGCCACTCCCGACCCAACTGCTACAGTGGCAGCTCATGCCTCCTGTCTCCCACAGCCACCTGGAGAGGCTCTCTGACCAGGGTGGCTTTCACCAGTTCTTACATCAAGCAGCCCCTGAGTAGGTGCACCAAGGTGTGCCAGTTGGAGCCCATCAGCCATGCAGGGAGCCTCTGGAAGATGCTACTCCCGCTCTCGTGCCATCACCTGCCTTAACTCCAGTGATGGGATCCCCTCGGCCTCTGGCCTCCACCCTGTTAGCAGGACCAATGACCTCCTCAATTTCCATTGCTTCACACTCCTTCCTGACTTCTTCCTGGCTAGGAGAGCCTTTCTCCCCCGGGATGGCTTTCCACACCAGCCACTTGCTCTTCCCCCTTCCCCACCATGTCTCTCTCTTTCAGAGACCTCTCCTGAGCCTCTGATAGCCTCCTTGGCCCCAGAGTGGGGGGCAAGTCACACTCTCCCTCAGTGTGACTCAAGGGCACCCCTGCCATGCGTCATCCCACAGAGCTCTGCTCTACACATGCCTTGGTCAGCTGACAGGTCAACTTCTCCTGTCCCAGCCATCTCAGGCCTGGGCCGCTCACACTGCTCCATTCCGGCCCTGTCCTGGTGGCAGGCAGCTGCCAATGCCTGGAACCTGTCCACTTCAACACGCTTGGAGTCCTATCAAGTGCCTCTGTCCCATGGCCCACCAGTCGCCTTGTTCTGGGGAGACCCCACACATAGGAAGAGACTAGGATCCCCCTCTTCCATCAGCCTGGACATCCAGAAGCTTATGGAATTACTCATTGCCAAGAGAAAAGAACTGAGGTCTTGGAGGGAGAAGGACAAGAAAGAAAGGTCAAAATACCAGTTGACCTCTTCCTGTGAGAATGTTCAAGTCCCCAGGTGATGGGCAGGACACCATGGGCCGCCCGTCCTTCTGGAGCATGAGGGGCAAAGCAAAACAGCTGCTTGGTCCTGAGAAGCCCCCACATCCCAAGATTCCAAGAGACAATTTAGAGCAGAAATGCCTCTAGCTCTTCTGGGGTCTCCCCTTTCTGCACAGCGAGTCCCTGGAGGCCACTATCAGGGTGACCGATCCCCCACTGGAGTTCCCGTCTGTCATATTCAATGAGCTCTCTCATGCCCTGCCACTCCAGATTCAGGGCAACATGGCTCCATGCCTCTCCCTGACCCAAGACTTAAATGACCCTTTGGCACAGCCCCAACCCTTGACCCTGAGATTGTCCCATACCCTGCCCCTTCCTCCATCTCAGCCCCAACCCCTCCCTTTGACTCAGCCCCAGCCCCTCCCTCTGTATCAGTCCATGCCCCAGCCCCTCCGACTCAGCCCCAGCCCCTCCCACTGGACCCCAACCCTTGACCCTGAGATTGTCCCATACCCTGCCCCTTCCTCCATCTCAGCCCCAACCCCTCCCTCTGACTCAGCCCCAACCCCTCCCTCTGGATCAGTCCCAGCTCCCACCTCTAACTGAGCCCCAGATGCAGGTAGGCCTTACACCCTCTGTCCCAGTTGGAAGCTCCTCTCTTCCACCCGAGATGTGGAAGTATGAGGTGTCTTGCCCTATAGCCCAGAAGACACTGTCTTACATGCCAACTACTTTTCAAAACCTGGAATGTTGAAAAGATCTCAGCAAGTCTTTACCCAAGGTCCTCCTGGCCTTCTGCAGGGTGAGGGCCATGGGTCAGTCTCTATCCTTCCTGGAGAATTGATCGACTCTGAGCTCTGGGAGCAACCGGATTGACACCTTTGGAAGAGGCTCATGAAGCAAGGAAGGGGCCCATCCTGCAGGATCCAGCTATCCCTAGAGATACAGCCTCACCAAGAGTTCCAGAAGGTGCCCCAGGCGCACAGCTGGCACAGTCCCAAGGCTGAGTCTGAGTCTACGAATGGAAGCTGCCAGGCCACACAGAAGACTGGGTCCAGGTACTCAGGAAGGACCGTGCCAGGAAAAAGAGTGGGCATGGATTCAAGGTCCAGTGCAGGGAGGATCCAGAAAGATCTACACAAGGGCTCAGCGAGCTCTCCAGAGAAGGCTCCAGGAAGAAATCTTGAGGTGTCAGACACAGACATGAAGCCCTCCACAAGCAGTACAGATGAGAAGCACCTAGAGAAGGACCTGAGAGCCCATTTCAGAAAGTTGGGGCAGTTCAGAGAGGGTCAGATGCCTTTGGATGTTCATCTTTCCAGGCTTTCTGGCCACCATGCCTCGGACCTTCCTGGAAAGCCGAGCCCTCCTACGACTTTTCCATCCTCAGTCCATATGCTCAGCGGATGCTAAAAGCACATATCAAAAGGCTCAGGGTGAAGCACCGTTGGGGCCTCCCCCTCAAGGTTCTCAACACTATAAACCTCTTCAAGTTGAAGAAGGGCTTCCTCTTCTTCCAGTCCTTCCCTTCCCGCTCAGCCACCTGCATATCCAAGGCTGGCTTAGGCACCAAGTTCGTGGGAAATCCTTCTCAGTCCTATCAAGGAGAGGTGATGAAAGAGTCTTATCCCACCTGGGGGGGGGGTCCCCTTGGTGCTCCCCAGCTTACATGTGAGGAAATCCAGCAGGCTCTGGAAGGGAACTCACCTGGGGGTGGCCCTCTAGCTGGACAGGGGCCCAGGCCACCTTCTCGGACCTTCACATACAGCTTTGTGGGCAGAATCTGGCACAATGAGACTGCCTCTAAAATACTTATGAACAGCAACTTGGAGTCAAGTCCAAGTCCAGCAATGGCCACAAAGGAGCTAAGGAGGGTGAATGGGGGTCTGGCCTCATGGGACATGACCATGCCAGAGCTCAACTTAGAGCCCCAGAATCTGAGTGCCAAAGAGCCTGGGGAGGTGGGGGAGTTCAAGGAGGCCCCTGCCTGGGGAGTCACCTTAGAATCCTGTGTGCTGGCCAACAACCAAGGCCTCCGTGGCAAGCTGAGAAGTTCAGGGTCTTCAGGGAAAAGTGACAGTCCCTTGCAATGTACAAAGTTGGTCCCCTGAGACCTCGAAGAGCTACACCTTGAGGCACGGCGCAGGGGATCGGAGTCCCAGAAGTTGGAGTCAGGGAACCGGCCTCGTGAAGCCACCCCCGCCGTGCTCCTTCAAGACTGTGAAACTGGGGTCCTTCTTCAAGACTGTGTGATGGAGAGTCTCCTTCAAGAGTGTCAGTCCAACATGTTCCTCGCTGCTGACATTTTGGCTTCTCAGGGATCTCTGTCTAGCTTCCAGAGCAGGTCCAGTGAAGACACATTTACTTCCGAGGTGCTGCATGGCAAAACCCGTGACCAGAGCCCCCACAGGCAGCTAGGACCCCTGGGACTGCAGCATCAGTGTAAGAGCCTGAGCAGGGCATGTGTCCCCTGTGAGAGGAGAGTGAGCTCCAGGAGGTCCCCCTCGAGAGAGCCTGCCAAAGAGTCGTCAGAAATGAAGCTCCTCTAGATCACTGAAGTGAGACGTCCAGTCCAGGGCAAGGAGTCAGGAGAGGCCTCGGGAAGCAAGGCCTGTGAGATCTTGCTGAAGAAGGAGAAGGCGCCTCTGGAAAACTATTCAGGAGAAGGATGACGCACTTGCTCCAGTGGTTCTTTCCCAGTAGAGGCAGAGGACTGGAAGATTCCCTTCAAAAGGGCAAGGCTTCATCATCCCTGGCAGGTCAGCCATGGACAGCACTTCTGCGGAGGCTCAGGTGGTCGTGAGGGCTGTTGGGCGTATTGTAGAGGAGAAAATGTTGCCTTACCAGGGACTCAGGGTCCTGGAGGTCGGCTGGTGCAAAAAGGATCTCCAGGCTTCGGCAGACCCCGATGTCTGCTACCACAGGGTTCTCTCCTACCAAGAGCAGAGGAGAGTCATGAGGGAGACAGCAAGTCCACAGGGCACCCCCAGGGGCCACAACTATACCAACAAGACTGAGTGGATCGGGTGGCCCTTCCCCACCAGGGTGCCAGAGTGCCCGAGCAGACCCTGCCAGAATGAGGTCCCTGGTGCTGGGTCCTTCAGGCCCTACCCTGCAGGCCCATTGACCCAGGCAGTTCACCTGGCCAACCAGTGTGTGCTTCTCATGCCTTTCCCAGCAGGACAACTTTCTTCCAAGAAAAAACACAAACGGTGCAGATAAAAACTTTTTTTCCTCACGTTAGTACATCATCTACGGTCTAATGGCTTCTTCATACCACAGTTACTTAGCTTCCCCAAAATAATTTTATTTTTTTTTTCCCTCATGAGTGGCACTGGCCTCTGTGTGTGGCACTGGCCTCTGTGTGTGCCCTGCTGCATTGGGAGGGAAGGATCAGGGTCTGCTCTCCCTGAGGACGTGTTTTGGCTTCCAGAATGAATGGGGCCTTGGAGGACGGTTTATCTCGGGGGTCCACCCTGCTCCCTTCCTCCCTCTCCTTCAGTTTCCATGAAAAGGTGAACAAGACCCAGACCAGGACCTCGCTCTACACATCCTTTCCTGCTTTCCCTCCACCTGGAGCTTGTGTGGCTTTAGGGAGGGTTTGCCAAGGCAGAAATCCTGCGTAGGCTTTAGGAAGATGGAATCCTAGGTCAGAGTGGGGCCCGCAGTTGGGAGACACAAGGCTGGCCTTGAGGGCAGAGGTGAGAAATCCTGCCCCACCCCCCACAGTCTCCTGCAGCGAGTAGAGGAGGGCCACCCCAGGAGCCTTCTCACCCCAGGGAGTCCCATCTTAGCTCCCTCAGCCTCTGTTCTCACACAGAGTTGCAAGGCACAAACTTGAACCTGGTGTTGAGGGTGTGTGGGGCCTGCCACAGAAATCACCAGGGACCCACATTCCCAGACCCAGGGCACTGAAGGGGCCTGACCACCAGCACCCTCTTCCCCTCTTGGGGGATTGAGGGAGTGTGGCTGTGGGCAGGGGTCCCTATACTTAGGGTGGGATGCCAGGAAGGAGGTCAAGTGACAGAGTGTGCCCATGCCTGATATGAGGACTGAAGACCCTTGGTTTCCCACTGCCACCTATGGGCCCAGAGGGGAGAAGTTAGAGGTCCTGCGGGGACAGTCTACGCCCCACTGCAGCTGCCAATTCCAGGGGTGGGGGGGTTGGGGGAGTGGTGTGGGGGTTGTACAGAAGCCACGCAAGCTACTACACAAACTGCCAGGTGCCCAGAGGCAGCAAGGCCTTCAGGCAGAGAAGTTAATTTCTGCATAATCTGATAAGCTTGTAGGACTGGGGGCTCCAGACGGACTTGTGGTCTGTGACCTTTATGTACACGTGTGGCCCAAGGATGGCTCCCAGGGGACTGGTGGGTACTCAGGCCAAGGGAGTGGCCTGGCTCCTGGTCTTGGTTACCCTAGAGCCCGGAGGGGCAGGAGGCCCTCAGATGGGGCTTCTCCCATCCCTGGCTGGAAGGGATGTGTCCAGAAGGAGGGTGGAGTCTAGGAGAGCCCCGCAACCCCCGCGTGTCCTCTCCCTACCCAACATTGTCCTCCAGGGTCCCCCACACACCGCTCTGATGGAGACCCATACAGAGATCCAACACAGAGACAGTGCACAGAGAACTCTAACAGAGACCTCTGACAGATACCCACACAGAGACTCCATAGAGACCCCTCAGCACGACCCTACACGAGATCTCTGCCAGAGACTCACAGGGGCAGGGGCTAAATTTCTGCTTATCATGATACCATTACTTATGATCATCCACGTTGTAGACAGCAAGGCCTTCTCAGAAACACCCAGAGACCAAGCCCATCCCATACTAAGAGATACCTGGCAGCTGTTGCTGTTGGGCTGTGGCAAACACCATGGCAGGGGCCATGAAAGCCCCGGTGTGAACAGGGGAGTGGGGAGGGCGCCCTGAGGGCAGGCATCCAGCACACTGACTCCTATGATGGGAATCTTCCCTGGAAGCTTATGTGCACACCACTACAGACCACGCCTCCCCCCGTGACAGAGGAGTTTTGCTACACATCCTCGCAGTCCATTTCGGATGGTGTTTGGCCACTTATGTAACGAAAGACCATCGGTTTCCAAAATTTCGTGAAATTTACATTAACTGAAAATTTTGTTTTCTAGACTCTATCTATTGGGGGGGGGGCATGGGGAAGGAGTAAAAGAGGGAGGGAGAAACAAGCAGAAGGACAAGCAGGCCACTCCCTTGGCCTGAGTACCCACCAGTCTCCTGGGACCACCAGTTCTCAGGAACTGAGATCATGACCTGAGTTGAAACCGAGAGTTGGTGCCTTACTTGACTGAGCCAGCTGGGTGCTCCCGAGATTTTTGAACTAACTTTTGAAGTACGCAAGAGAGGAGAAAATACATTCCAAAGTATTCACAAAATAGTAATGATGGTGATGTTCTGTGCTTGTGGAGGGTTTCCTCCACATGAAGCCCTGAGTCAGGACCTTGGCTTAGAGCACCTTGCTCACAACCCTAACTCCCTTCTTTAACCCCTCCCCCCTAACTGCTGCTCTAACCACTTCCCCTAACCCCTCCTCCAACGACTTCTCTAACCCCTCCTTTAGCCACGCCCCTAACCACTCCCACCTTCAAAGGTGCTTCTTGTCACCTCTCTTCTGGATTATTTCACAGACATTAGACAAAGCTTTAGAAGAAAGTTCTCCCTCATCTAAGAGAGTGGATCTTCCCACGTTTTATCACAAAACTTTCCTACAAACATTTCAGAAATGCCAATATAATACATAATATTTTCTACACATGAATAAAAGATTTATCTCATGTAAATGCTAAGAAAGCAAGACAGCAAATTAGTGATTGAAGCCTCAGATGAGCAGAGACCTGCCGTGATCAGCTACAGAGAAGGATGATACACGTAAGCAACGTCGACTTTGCAATCATGGGGTAAACTATGATGTGGGGCTTGAAGCACACAGAGAACTAAAGAAAAGGGCCCACCTGTGTTGAGATCTGACTGTTTCCAGGACACTAAATGTGATTTTTTTTTTCCTTAAGCAGGATCTCAAGAAATTCATGCCATGACACTGTGTGTTAAGGTTAATCAGGCTGTTTTTTATGGAAAGAAAGAAAAACAGGTTGAGGTCTGGAAAGTTTCTTGGCCAAGGTGTCATCACGGAGAGGCCTGCCCCTGAGACCGAGGGTGGGAGGTTTCTGGAACAATGTCCCCCACACTAGGGCACTTGCTGGGAGGAATGCACTTACTGACAGGAGGTTTTATCTACACATGCTCCTTGCTTTTCCTACCAAATAGGACTGCTGAGTCACGGAAACACTAAGTAGGAATTCTCAGGGGAAACGCCAAGAAAGAGACATTGAGACTAAGGTGCTGAGTGATTGTCTTAGGTCAATCCTTCATCTGTCTCATGCCTCCAAACTACCCTTTGTCTCATGCCACAACTACCCATGTCAGCATGTGGAGGGTTCGGACAGATGGGCTTAGAAGCCATACAAACTCTGGCTAAAAGAAAGACCCCATGACAAGAGTTCACCAATGCCCAGGAGTTTAAAGGACAGCAGAGAGAGCCAAGATTCCACATCAGAAGAAGCCAGGGACATCTGGAGGAGAAAGGTACAGCTTAGTCCCTCACAGGCCTGCTTTGCATGGAAAGAAAGGCAGAAAATTCTGGCACTCCTTCCCTTGAGCATTGAAAGACCATCCTTCCATCATTCAAAACTTACAACCCCCCAAAAAACAAATGAACAAACAAATGTAACATGCAGAAAGGCTGAGCCAGTGGCAGTGGTTTCTACCCCAACTATTCCTGAGTCAGTATTATGGTCTTGCAACACCTCACTTTTATGTTTAACTGTCTCTGCTCTGAATACGTTTCAGAGAAAATTCTTAAGTGAGCATTCAAGTGAAGCCATGAAATGTTCTGTACTGTGATCAAGTGAGCAATTTAACGAATTATAATTATGATTCTAATGTAGGAAATACTCCATACCTCCCAAGCTAAGCTTGTTAGGGGTCAGACAGATTCATGAATGTGTGCAGTCTCTATCAGATTTCTATCCTGGGTTGTTTTACTTCTAAATGTTTATAGCTGCTTAGTGATTTAGAAAAAAAATACTTTCACTACCTTTTTTCACTCTACAAACCCACTTCAAATATTGTGGAAATATTAAAAGATATAATTCTCTCATTCCATTCTCATGTCTCGAAGACTTTTAGTTTGTGTTTTTGAGAACGCTGTGCACTGAAAGTGATGTAAGTTTGCTTGGGTGTCCTGATACAAGGGTGGACACAGAGGAGCTGTTCTGATGCTTCTGTGGGGGCTCTGCCTGTCCCATCACTGGGCTTACTTGCCCTGCTCTGTGTCGCCAACAGTTTACCAGACTCCTGGGGGTCTCTGTTCTGGGATTCTGGCTTCTCAGCTGGACCTACTGGGAGAGACCTGGAGACCACATGATCTGCCCACAGAGTAGTAACAGGGAAGATCAAGGGCCAAGAGAATGCTCAGCACTGCTTCCCTGGGCTCCGTGCCCCCACCCTCTTGCCAGGGCAGCACCCCACCTCAGCTCTGGGCCACCCACTCCCAGGACACAGTGGTGACTGCTACAAACTAGGGTTGTAAGAGCCTTCTGCCGACATGTGACATACATGTCATCTTAGTGAGGCAGTGACGAACCAGGGAAGAAAACAGTATCTGTTAATTAGCTCTAAGGCAGAGTTTGACTCCCCTGCAGTGTCCGTGCCTACATCTTTGACTTTTCATGGACTTCCACTCTTTCCATGCAAAATTGAAGGGACAGTGATGCCCTGGCTAGGCCCCACCATGGAGGAGGGAAGGGGTGCTTGTGATTTATAGACTGAGGGGAAAGCACAGGAATCCCATGGGCAATGATTTGTGGAACCAGGCCAGGTAGGAAGAAGTAAAGGAAGAAACAAAGAAAGATGCAGTGTCCTTTTCTTTCGGAGAGTAACAGATGCACAGAGTCTGAAAGATGGCCAGGAGCTGGGATCCAGGGCCCTGTGGACACAACAGACCCCTGAGCCTCAGCAGAATGCACAAATCTCAGTCCCACATCGCCATTAATGAACTGAAATGTCTCCTCTCTGTCAGTTTCAGGTGATGAAAGACTGTTTATATATTTTGGAACTGTCCAGGGCAGTACCAGAGTTTTGGTTCTCTTACCTGAGAAGGAAAGTAAGGTTGAATGAGAATACAGGGTGAAGACTGATTGTAAATTGTTAGCATTTCCTCTCTCCCTGATGACTCAACATCGCCAGGCAGATGGCTGGTCAGGCTGGCTTCTGTCACAAGGTCCCCATCTCACCTTCCCCTGTCTGTAACCCAGGGACTCCAAACGTAACAGTGAAATCCCCTCAAGTCTTTGTGGCCATCCCAACCTGAAATACAGGGAGCTTCCCAGGGTTCTCAGTGGTGCCATGTGGCCACCAGCAAGGAGTGCCTGTTGTGCCTCCTGCCCTAGCACCTGTGAGTAACAAGTCTGGTCATTTCTTAGCTTTCCTGTGCGTGACTTACAGCCATGCTGGAATGTTCCTTAAACATTAAACACAAAACACCTTAAACATTAAACACCCCACAAGAAGGACTAACCTCCACCACTCACAACACAGTGGTATTGGCAGAAAACAGAATCTTCATTACAAATACATGTGGTCTGGGAAAGCTAAGCGACTCACTAAACCAGACTTCTAGAAGGTGTCCTGCATCCTAGATGCATGATGAACTCAGAGAGCCCGTTTCCTGCACAGTGGATCACAGTGGATCACAACAGCTCATTTCCTCTCTGCCCCAAATCCTTGCTTCCCTGCTCATGACTGACCCTGCTCTCATGACCATCAGCCAGGGCTTGTGACTAGTCAATTCCGATTGTGTAAAATACACTAGAAGGAGGACCTTGCAAATGATTGAGACAGAAGAAGTCATACTTCTGCCACAGTCTCTTAAAACACCAAGAAACTTCTTAAAACTTGAATCAGAAGATGTCAGGATACCTGAAAATGCAGTAAATATGTTCCTTACAAGATTCCAGTGACTGATGGGTGAGAAAACATACCGGACACCAAGTGCTTCACGTGGCCCCCACCCATGCCCAGCTAGTCACTGGAGCTCTGCCAGCAACCAGCACCACAGATTGGGAGCCCCAGAGCCTGGGGTCCACAGCGAAATACAGTAGGTGCACTGTTCCGAAGTCAGGGAGTGCTCCCTGGAGGAGGAGGCAGTGGATGCGGGGTTTCCACAGCACAGAGTTTAGACCGAGGCCACCAGAGCAGGGATGACATGGGCAGGGCACACCTGCAGGGAAGAAACCGAGCTGGAAGGAGGACACAGGGCACTGGGGGCAGGATGTTTAGGACACGGGCTGGTCAGGATGTCACACTGTGAGGGGTACTGAGTGTCCGAGCCAGAAGGGCGATGCAGTTCCCAGACAAGGAGAACCCAGGGAGGCTTCAGGGTGCAGACTGGCACCTGCTCCAGTGGGATGACCCAGCAGGGCCTGGTTGAGGGAGGGGAATGGGGCTGCTGTGAACCTGGGCTGGGAATCTATCTTTACAGACTGTATCTGAAATGGAGCTAACTAGTGATCAGGACTGAGTGAAATGGAGTGAGACCAGTTTTTGGAAAGTTGCAAGGTGGTGTTCTTCCTGGTGTCCAGCCTGGCTTTTGTCATTGTTGGGTTTCCCTTCTTTTCCAACTAGCTGCTGTGAAGTCAACATCTGGCAGAGCTCCAGTGACTAGCTGGGCATGGGTGGGAGCCACATGAAGCAGGGTCCCCATCTTCTCATGTGGATGCAGCTCACCCAGGGATCCCAGGGAGTGGGCCTGTGCCCTGAGAGACCTACGTGGATCCCGAGTCCTTGACCCTCCACAGGACTGTCCTTCCTTCCTCTGGAGGAGGTGCCCTGGAGAGGGCCCTGAGAGGGGGCCTGTGGACCTGTCCCTTCTTTGCCAGTGGCCTCCCTGCTGCACTTGTTGGGGTCCCTGGGCTCCACAGAAGTGGTAATTTAGTGAGTCCCCAAAATGGCACTGTTTCCCCCCACCCTGGGTGACGGTCACATCCAGCTGGCCCTCAGAAAACATCTCATAGGAAATGGGAAGTGTGGATGCCTGAAAATGGGCTGGAGGGAAGGGCAGAGGGGCATTGCAGAGCCAGTGATAGAAGTACACAGGAAATCGCTGTGGGTCAGCAGGGACATGGAAGGAGCCTGTCTGAGTGCTGAATCCCAGGTGGGGTTCCAGCTCTCCATCAGTGTCACACACTGTCCACAAACCTCCCCTGAGGAGGGAAGGCTGCTCTGGTTGCCAGTGTGTTATTACAGTAACTATCATGGCCTGAGCACCAGTGCGATGGTCCCTGGTACCCAGGAGCCTTGGCAGTGCCCTTTCATGCTATGAGTGTCCAGACACATGGTGTTTCTAGCAGCATCTGGAGAGACGGATACCAGCCCTCAGTGCAGGAGGCACATCTATGTGCAAGGAGGAGCCTCTCCACTCACACATGGTCAATCGTTTTAAAGGTCCTCTTAGGAGGACACATATCAGTCTGACAGGGTAAAGTCTTCTTCTTCCAGCAGTGATGGGAACCCACTCACACTGTGTTTTCATTTTAAAAATATGGAAACTGGGAGACGAAAATAACAACACAAACATGTATGCACCAGCACATTTTGAAATAGACTGGATACTTTAAAAAACTTACTTAAAAATTCAGGAGAGTGATGTCAGTAAGATGACACACAAGAAAACTCCAGGCCTGTTCCCTCCACAGTAACACCAAAAACAACTAGACACTGACCAAAATAACCTTTGGGAACGATGGGAATGGCCACAGAGTCACAGCAACCAAGTGAGTGCTTGGTCAAGAAGGAGCCACATGTGGCAGGGCAGGAAATTCCGTGACCGTGCTGGGCAGAACAACTTGAGCACAGTAGTCACTATAAGCTAGTCCCCTTTGCAAACCAGAGAGAGCAAAGTGGACTAATCGGAGACCCTTTGATTTCTTACCTGTCTAGGGGATACCTGAGGGACTGGTCTTGGGACACCCAACACAGAGTTCAGACAACCAAAAGTGGCTCATGGCTCAGAAGGGGGGAAAACACTGGAAGCAGCAGGTACAACTTGTGAAAACCGTCCTAAAGGTCATTACAGACACAGACATCTGGGGCAAGTGATTATAGATTGAGAAATACAATAGAACAGCTAACATCCCTAAAATGAGCAAGGGTGTGAGCCTTACAGAGGAAGACATTAAAAGCAGCCATACCAATGGGAGACCTGGGAAGAGAGTATGTGCACAGATGTAGGGATAACACAGGTATGAGAAAAGTGATAAGCAAGGGTCTCCCCTGCATGAAGCCAGCATGCAAATCCTGGGAGAGGGGGCTGTTTTTTAAAATATCCAGTTTTCAACAAGAGATCACAAGCTATACAAAGAAGAAGTAAAATATGCCTTATTCAAAGGAACAAAATACATCTCCAGAAAACATCCCAAAAGAAACATTGGCTTTGGACTTACTAGAGAATGGCTTTAAAACAATTGCTTTAAATGTGCTCTAAAGGCTAAAAGAAAAGTGGACAAAAGAAATAAAGTAAATCAAGAAAATATATGAGCAAAATGAGAATATTTACAAAGAATTTGGAATTATTAGAAACAATCAAATGGAGGGGTACCTGGGTGGCTCAGTGGGTTAAAGCCTCTGCCTTCAGCTTGGGTCATAATCCCAGGGTCCTGAGATGGAGCCATGCATCTAGCTCTTTGCTCAGCAGGGAGCCTGCTACCCTCCTCCCCATTTCTGCCTGCCTCTCTGCCTACCTGTGATCTTGGTCTGTCAAATAAATAAGTAAAATCCTTAAAAAAAAAAAAGAAAGAAATGGAAATTTTGGAGATGAAAAATACAAAACTGAATTGAAAAAAAAAAATCATTTGAGGGGTTAAATAGAAGAGGCAAACAGAAAGAAAGGCTCAGCAAACTTGAATACAGGTCCCTTGAAACTATTGAGACCGAAGAGTAAAAAGAGAAAAAAAAGGACAGTGAACAAAGCCTGAGAGACTTATGATGTGAGAGCATCAAGCTGACCAATATAGAAATTATGGGACATGCAGGGGAGAAATGACCGAGAAAAAGGCGGAGAAGTAATGGCCATGCATTTCACAAGTCTGAGGAAAGTCGAGGATATAGCAATACAAGCTTAACAAATGCCAAGTAGGATAAACACAAACAGACCCACACCAAAAGAAGAGTGGCTCATCATATACAGGGCAGCCTCTGTAAAACTATCAGTGGGTTCCTCAGGCAAAAAGATAGGTCAGGGAGAATTCAACATTAGGCAAATGTCCTGCAAAAATGAGTGATAAAGAAAGACATTCCCAGATCAACAACAGAAACTGAAAATGTCCATAACCACTAGACCTGCCATAGAAGAAATGCTAAAGAAAATCTATCAAGTTGGAATTACGGATGCTAGATGGCAACTCAAAACCATATGAAAATATCAGAAAATTAATAGACAGAATAACTTGTCTCTCCAGGAGAGACAAGTACATGGACAAATACAAAAACTAGCCAAGTATTATTATACTTTTGGATTGTTACTCCTTTCCACTCTTATTGAGAAATTACTGACATCCATTATAACTCTACTTTTTATTCTTCTACAAGATTAGCAACAAATAGCCATAAGTATATATTTAAGTATATATAATACTTATAAATCTATGTTACTAAGTACAAAATATATAAAGATATAATATGTAAATAAGGTAAAGTGTGTGTGAATAAATAAATAAATAAGATGTGGGTAGAAGAGCTAAAAGAAAGGTTTTTGTATGCAATAAAGTTAAACATCAGGTAAAAACAGGTTATTATAACTTTAAGATATTATATGTAATCCCGATAGAAATCACAAAGAAAATATTCATAGAATTTACAGAAAAGAAAATGAAAGTTAAATCAAAATGAGTAAAAAATTAAATTCAAAAGAATACAATAAAGGAGGAACAAGACTGTTAAGACATAAAGACAACAAATAACAAAAGGCCAATAGTAGGCCATTCTACCAGTAACCACTTTAAATGTAAGTGAATTAAGTTCCCCAATCAAAAGGCCTGTATTGGTGGAATTATACCAAAAAACTAAAACAAAAAAAACCAGGATCCAACTTTATTCTCTCTATAACATTCTCATTTTAGATGTGTCCTTACATCTAAATAGATTGGGAAGTAAAAAGGGGAGAACAAGATATTCCATGCAATTAGTAACCAAAAGACCAGGGTTGGGTATACTAATATCAGATAAAACAGACTAAGGCAAGAAGTGTTTCAAGCAATGAAGAAGAACATTATACAATGATAAGAGGTCAATTCACCAAGAGGATGTAAGAATTATAAATAAATGTGCAACCAACATCAGAGCACCTATATATCGAACTGACAAAACTGAAGGGAGAAATAGATTGATCTAGAATAAAAGAAGGAGACTTCAATACCACATTTTCAATAACAAACAGAATAATCAGACAGAAGATCAGTAAAAATTAGGGGACCTCAACAAGACTATAAGCCAATTGGTCACAATCTCGAAAAGACATGGAACATTTTCCAGTATAGACCAGATGTTAGCCCATAAAACAAGTCTTAAAAAATTTAGAAAGGTGGGGATCATGAAAAATATCTTTTCTGATCAAAATGAAATGAAACCAGAAAGGTTTCAGAAAGAAAACTGGAAAATCTACAAATATGTGGAAATTGAACATTACCTTAAACAACAAATAAGTCAAGGAATAAATCACAAAGGAAATGTGAAAATTTATTGAGACAAATGGGAATGAAAACACAACCTAGCAAAACTTATGGGACGTAGCAAAAGAAGTGCTAACAGGGAAATTTATAACTATCAATGCTTACATTGAAAAAGAAGCAACCTAACTTTACACCGTAAGGAACTAGGAAAAAAAGAACAAATGAAATCAAAAGCTAGAAGAAGGGGAAAAAATAATAAAAATTAGCAAAATAGCGAATAAAATAAGATAAACAAAACAAGATAAGCAAAATAGAAAACAGAAACAGAGAAAATCCACAAAATCAAGAGTTGAGTCTTCAAAAATCAAAAACTGACAAGCCCTTAGTGACACTGACTAATTAAAAAAACAGAGAATACTCAAACAGCTAAAGGCAACAATGAAAGTTGGTCATTACGACAGATTTTATAGATAGGGAAGGGTTATAAGAGAATACTGTGAACACTGTATAGTAACAAATTGAATAACTGAGATGAAATGGATTAATTCCTAGAAATATGAAATTTCACCAAGACTAACCCAAAAAGAAATAGAAAATATGAACAGATCCATAACAAGTAAGGCTACTGAATCAGTCATCAGGTCTCCTTACAAAGAAAAATACCTGACTTGATGGCTTCACTGGTGATTTCTACCAAATATTTAAAGAAGAGCCAACACCAATGCTCTTAAACATTTCCAGAAATATGAAGAGGAGAACTCCCTGACTCATTCAATGAGGCCAGCATTACTCCATAATCCAGAGATACTACAAGAAAATAAAACTACTGACCAACATCCCTGATTAAAATCAGTACAAGAATTGTCAACAAAATACTAGCAAACTGAATTTGGTAGCATATGAAAAGGATTATGCACCATTACCAAGTGCGATTAATTCCTGGAATGCAAGAATGAGTCAATACGCAAGAAACATTCAGTGTCATAGGTCACATTACAAAAGGAAGGGTAAGTCACATGATCATCTCAACTGATGCAGAAAAAGCACTTGACAACATTCAGCACGTTTTCATGCTAAAAGCACTCAACAGACTACAAATAGAAGAAACTATGTCAACATAATAAGAGGTACATGAAAAACACACAGTGAGTATCATACCCCACAGGGAAAGGTTACAAGCTTTTCCACTAAGATCAGGAACAATTCAGGGATGCCAGATTTTGTCACTTCTACTAAACATAATACTGAAAGTACAAGCCAGAACCATTAGGCATGAAAGGGAATCCAAATTGGAAAGAAATAAGTAAAATTATCTGTTTGCAGATGGCATGATCTTATATGTAGAAAACCCTGAAGATTCCAGGAAAACAACACTTTTAGAATTAATCAGTGACAGTTGACCAAAATTAACATAAAGAAATCTGTTGCAATTCAATACCCCAGCAATGAATAATTTAAAAAGGAAACTAAGAAAACAATTTCATGTGTAACAACATCATAAAGAATAAAATACATTGGAATAATCTTAACCAAGAGGTAGCAGAGTTGTGCACTGGAAACTATGAAATGCTGCTGAAAGAAATGAAAGAATACACTTATAACTGGAAGGCTATACCATGTTCATGTTTTGGAAACCTTGATATTTTTAAGATGTTAATGTTTTGCAAAGCGATCTACAGATAATTTTCAACATGGGTGCCAGGATTACTCAACAGGGAGAGGACTATTTTCCAACAAACGAGGCTAGGACAATTGGATAACAGTATGCAAAGGAATAAAAATGGACCTTCATGGGACGCCTGGGTGGCTCAGTTGGTTAAGCAGCTGCCTTCAGCTCGGGTCATGATCCCAGCATCCTGGGATCAAGTCCCACGTCAGGCTCCTTGCTCAGCAGGGAGCCTGCTTCTCCCTCTGCCTCTGCCTGCCATTCTGTCTGTCTGTGCTCTCTCTCTCTCTCTCTGATAAATAAATAATAAAATCTTAAAAAAAAAATAAAAAATAAATAAATAAAAATGGACCTTCACCTTATACCACATACAAAAATTAACTCAAAATGAATCAAAGTTCTCAGCATAAGACCTAGGGCTATAAAAACTCTTAGGGAAGAAAAACAGGACAAAGCTTTATCACATTAAATTTGATGATGATTTCTTGGATAGGACACAGACAACATAAGATAAAATAGATAAATTCAAATACATCAACATTTAAAACTTTTGTGCTTCAAAGAATGCCATCAGCAGAGTAAAATGGCAACCCATGAATGAAATACCTGCAAATTCTCTATCTGATTAGGGGTTCATATCCGTAGTATATAAAGAACGTTGTACATCCCAGCAACCAAAAAATCAAACACCTTGATTTTAAAATGCACAAAGTACTTCAATAGACATTTATCCAAAGAAAACATAGAAATGCCCAATGAAGACATGAAAAGATGCTCAACATCAGAAGCCATCAGGGAAATGCAAATCAAAACTACAGTGAGATACCACTTCCCACCCTTTCGCTGTTTGTTCTTTTTAAGATTTTATTTATTTATTTGACAGAGATCACAAGCAGGCAGAGAGGCAGGCAGAGAGAGAGGAAGGGAAGCAGGCCCCCTGCTGAGCAGAGAGCCCGATGTGGGACTCAATCCCAGGACCCTGAGACCATGACCCGAGCCGAAGGCAGCAGCCCAACCCACTGAGCCACCCAGGCGTCCTCGCTGTTTTTTTTTTTTTTTTTTAAATGGGAAATAAGATGTGTTGATGAGCACGAGTTGGAGCCACGATTCACTGGTGGGAATGTAACACAGCAAAGCAGACATTTCCTCAAAAACTTAAAAATAGAATTGCCACAGAATCCAGGAATTGCACTTGTTGGAATACACCCAAAAGAACTGAAAGCAAGGTCTCGAAGATATTTGTTCACCCAAATTCACAGCAATTTTATTTACTACAGCCAAAAGGTGGAAAAGTCCACGGATCCCCCAGGAGAGGAGATGAGCAAAACTGGCATATATATACTGTAAAACATTCTTCAGAATTCAACACACGCCCCAGCACTGATCGACCTAGAGAACATTATGCTACATTAGATCCGCCCATCACGGAAGGACCAAAATTGTATGACGTCACTTAGATGAGGTGCCCGGATGAGTCAAATTCATGGAGACAGAAAGTGGAATGGTGGTTGCCAGGGTCTGGAGAAAGGGAGGGATGGGGAATTCGTTTCTAGAGGGCAGTGAGGTTCAGTTCGGCAATATGGCAAGGATTCTGGAGAGACCACAATGTGAAAATGCTAATGCCATTGACCCATCTACTTAAAAATAGTTACAAAGTTAACTTCTATGTTATGTCTGTTTTACCACAATAAGAAATATTTAAACAAAAAGTGCGCTTCATTAACGTGAATGAGACCCAGCCTGATTTGTGATGCAGTGAGAAACCCAATTCCTGCACATACACTCCCTGGGGTGATGGGGAACCCCACCCAACCCCACCCCCCCAGTGCAGATCTCCTGGTCACCTTGTGCATCAGCCACCATGCCCACCCCCAACATCATGGCAGTGACATGGGACTCACCTGCCAATTTATTTGAGAGAGAGAGAATGCATGTGCATACACTGAGAGAGAGCACATGAGCTGGGACAGGAGTGAGAAGCAGCCGCCCGGGTGAGCAGGGAGCCCGAGGCAGGGCTCGATCCCAGGACCCCAGGATCATTATTGAGCTGAAGGCAGAAGCTTCACCACCTGAGCCCACCAGGTGCTCAGAATGCCCAGTCTCTTAACCTAGATGTAGCTACCACCAACAACTTTTATCTTCAGGGTAATGAACTCTGACTCATTAATCCAAACAGAGCAGTGAAACACAGAAGTTAACAATCCATGACTCCATTAGGATAAAAGCAGAGGCTTCCCCTCTCACCCCCTTATGATTTGCACGGGAGCAAGGCGTACAGCTGAGCAGTCAGGTCTCACTGAACCCCCCCCCCCGCCAATCCAAGAACAGATAGCAGCCTCTCCCAGAAGGTTGTGAGCCTGTCCCCACTGGTCTTCTTGGGGACTGCAAAGCAGGAAAGGGTCATCTCGAGAGGCTGCCCAATAGGCTAAGCAGGATGGAGGTAACAAAATCTGTCTTTGGCAAACATAAAATGTCTAATTAAAAAAAAAAAAAGTATAACTTGGGAGTCACAAAGCTAAAATCAGGAGTAAGAAGCAGAAAGCAAAACCGAAGCACATTCAGCTGCAAAGTGTGAAGGAGAAACTTAAAATGAGAGTTGAAAATGACACGGAACTGCTGAATGGAGAGACCTGGCTAGGAATGCTCTCCAGCCCCCTGGCCAAGGAGCTGCGGGGAGACTGGCAGTCAAGTGGCAGGCGTCTGAGGCTCTGCACGGGGTGATGGAGCCGGGAACTTCCATCTGCCTCTCCCCTGTGTCCCCTATCCTTCTGATTCATTCCTGGCCTACAGTGGTTCTTCAGGATCAGGCTCCAGGTTTGGAGTGATCCAGAGAACAAGAGGTATAAGGGCTGGATAGGAGGATCTCCTAAGACAGTGGCTTCAGAGAGAAAGGATATGAAAGCCAAAAAGGCAGAGAAGGAAGTGAACTCAGAGATACCGTGTCCAGGCCAGATGCAAGTCTAGGATGGCCATCTTCACTGCCTTGTATTTACCTGAACCAAGATGCCCTGAGATGCTGAGTAAGTCCCCAGCCCAGGATGAGGCAGGCGATACATTTTCCCAATGCTGAGCAGCTCTCTTTGCTGGCACCCAAACCTGGAACAAACCACCTTGGCTGCTCTGCATTTCACTCCCACCAGAGGCACCGTGGGGGAACTCTGAATAAGATGGCAGAGCTCTAGGAACCGAGCCCAGGAGAAGTTGGGACAGCAGCCAAAACACATCATTCTGGAATGCCACAGAGGATCCCAATGTCAGCAAGTGCCCAGACATCTCCTGACCACTGTCCTTGGGTGCACCTTCACTTGCAGAACCCAAGCCTTGGGGGACCCAGATCTGCCTCTACCTCCCCAAGGGCATGGCCTTCCTCTCGTGCCTCCTCCCCCTGTTCTGTAAGGCTTTCTTCTGCATGTGCCGGGAATGGATCTCAAATCAGGTAACAAGAACAAGAGCGAAAAGGAAAATAAACAACTATGTTGATCTTATCTAACACTATTCCAGGGTAGCACTGCAACTGACCATTGTGCAACTCGGAGCTTCAATTTCTCATTCTGCAACGTGAAGACACCTGCTGAACAAGACCAAATGACATAAAGCACCTGGAATGCTTGAAATCACGCCTGGCTCATAGTAAATGCTCACTAAATGTTGGGTGCCAGGCCCCGGGCATCATCTTGGCTCACACACCCGCTTTCCTCTCTGGGTCCCACTGCACGTTGCACTTGGGGTGCTCTTTGCTCATCTTCCCACATTCTTCAAAAGCATTTTTTCTTCAATTCCCTATGAATTCCAGATTATTGCTCTTCCTCCCTTATAAAAAATGCTCACAACAGACAAAATGAGAAAGTCTATCTCTGCAACTGCCCCTCAGAACAATGTATTACTTAAACTATAACCCCTGGATGATTTTAGTAGTTACCAAGCACATTTAGATACAGCCTTAAGAAAAACATATACTGGCAACAGGTCTTTGGGGGAAAGGATGATACACAACCTTGAAGCTGAGCAGCTAGCTCAGCTGGATGCCCAGCTAGCTCAGAGCAGAATGCCACCAGCTTCCTGGAAGCCAAGCAGCTGGGAATGCCTAGCCTGCTCAGGGCTGACCGGCTGCCTGCCTTCTTTTTCCATTGTCTCTCCTTTCTCCTCCCAAAAACACCTGTTGTTAGTTAGATGTGTCCTTTTAATGGGCTTAACTATAAACTTTACCCTCCTTCTTGTTTGTCCACAAGACATGTGACTAATGTTTGACCTTCATTGACTCCTCTGTTGGTTACTGTTTCTATCTAATAAAAGTGAGACTGAGGAGTTGCTTGGTGCAGCAGTCTTTTCGACTGTTGTCCTCTGCTCCCTTTCTCTTGCAGCTGACTTGTTTGTGCCTAATTCTTCTCCTGTTCAAGGACTGGAAGGGCATAACTATCATTTGACTATAGCGGCCTTTGTCCTTCCTGGCCATTGTCACTGTTGGGATGTGTTGGAATCCCAGCTCTGGGACCTGTGAATGTGACCCTATTTGTTATCTGGTCTTTGCAACAGTCAAGTTAATGTCACTGGGATGGGCCCTAATCCAGTCCGACTGGGCAGTTTATAAGACAGAGGTTTATAAGACAGATGCGAGTAGAGGGGAGACAAGAAGAAGACACATGAAAGATGCCTTGTGATGACAGACGCAGACATCCCAGTGATCCATCGACAAGCCAGGGGCCCAAGAATCACCAACATCAAACTATTAGAAGGACATGGAAGTACTGGATGTGGTGCAAAAATAATGAATACTATTATGCTGAAAATAAATTTAAAAATAAATTAAAAAAAAAAAAAGAAGGACATGGAAGGTTCTCCCCTAGACCCTCTGGGTGGAGTATGTCCCTGACAACAGATTTGAGTTTGTATTTCTAGCCTCCAGAGTCATGCAAGAATAAATTTCTGTTGTGTTAAGCCCGAGGTACTTAGTAACAGTACCTAGGAATATCTTACAGGGATAGACTTAATTCCTTCCCACCTCAAGGTGCCCAGGGGTGTCTGAGAGGCAGGTTTTCCAAGAGAGCCAGTAGCTCACTGTGTGCCTCCTTAATAATCAATTAATGAATTTATTGAATTTAAGGGAAGAAAATCTTCAACAAGGTGATGAATGCACTGAGCATTTTACTTGTTATTATTTGGGGGCATACAGAAAAAAGTACTACCACAGTAACTTCACCTTCCATTTGAGACATTTTTCTGCTAACCCTCAAATTTCCTCCCAGGAAATAGGAGCTTGTGCCGGGTCTGAATCTTCCTTCAGTGGGAACTTCCAGTAATAAAGCTCTTACTGCAGAATGCGTCCAGCTCCCTGGGGGTTGGGGGGCATGGGGGTGGGTGGTGGGTGTGGAGGGGGTCTCTTTCTGTGGTCCTGAAAATTTTCTCTTCTTTTAAAAAAGGCGGCTACTGAATTGGTCAGTGATCAAAACTCCGAAAGGAAGATAAGCCACTTGGGTTTGAATGATTAAGACCATTAAAAAATACACAATAGAAGATGGGATCAAATCCAAATAAAGTGCCTTTGCCTAATGCACATCAAATGGGGAGGATTTTAAACTTCTCTCTCGGTCACAGATGCGACACAAGGCAAAGTTTGGTGGCATCTGCTGCCTGCCTTTCTCCTCCTGGAAAAGGAGTCTGACCTTGGATTCTTTTTCAAAACTGGACTCTTTTGATAATTTTAACTGATTTATCCTCAAAGGCATAAGGAAAAAGATTATGCGAAGAAGAAAGTAAAAAGAGTTCTGAGCACAGCACAGCATCACAGGGACTATGACTGGCAGGAGATCTCGTGTCTCGTGTCTCCAGTGTGGAGCTCAGCTGGCAGATAGGAATGGGACAGAGACACGCTCATCTCCATACACACAGGCCTCTGTACCATAATTCTAGAGGCAGCTTTCCCTTTTATGTGCAAGATGAAAGTCACCTAAAGAAGTTTTCCTTAAATTGGAATAGTATTTATTCCTATCTGTTTCATAAAAAAGCCTGTATTAGAAATATAGTAACAGGTGACTTAAGATTCTATTTACATGAAGGACACTCAAGCCTAAATCCTCATTTCAGATGACTATCTCAAATAATTAGCAAGCATATTTTTATTTTTTATGTGTAATAAAAACAGCATGAATGATATGACTTATAGCCATTAGCCTGTAGATCTTAGAATCAACCCAATTTATGTCAAGGGTGTAATCCAGGGAGAAGGGCCAGCACAGAGCACCATGAAAGAGAGAAGTCAGTAACTGGAAGTTTCCAAATGCCATCAGGGAAATATTGGCATCATGGAAGTCACAATCATCCAGGAATAAAAACAGGAATGACATTGTTTTGGGAGCCATTCGCCCAACAGAGAAGATGTGGCTTCATGAATATGGGGTCAGCTCATCATGCCTTCTTGAGAACCACAGAGATGCAAAGGGTCCTACTGCTTTAGAGGACAAGAGCACAGAGCTTGGGGGATCCATGTAGAGTGAGCAGAAGCAAACCTGGACTGGGTCTGGGGAGGCACCCCCTCAGCTCTCAGGGTTGCTATTCTGATACACCCTGATAATGGCCTCCAAGGTCTTGCACTCCTGGCATACCCAGCAAGGACGTGTGGGGCCGCTCAGGGTCCACCGGGGATTACCTGTCCTTACAAAGCTCAAGGGTAAGAGAACCATAGAAACACACTGTGTAGATGAGAAATTAGAACCCCTGTGTGCTGTTGGTGGGAATGCAAAATGGTGCAGCCCTTGAGGAAAGGAGTTTGGAGCTTTCTCAAAAACGTAAAATGGAATAAACATATCCAGCAATTACACTTCCAGGGATACGTCCAAAAAACTTCAAAGCAGGATCTCAAAAAAACAGGTGCAAATCCATGTTCAATGCAGTATTATTCATATTAGCCAAGAGGTAGAAGCTACTTAAGGGGCCATTCATGGATGAAGGGATATCTCAATCCATTCAGGTGAGTAGAACAAAACAATGTAGACTGGGTGCCTTCTAAATGACAGAAAATTACCGCTCACAGTTCTAGAGGCTGGAAGTATGGGGCTGGTGTACCAACATGACCAGCAAGGACCCTTTTCTGGGCCACACACATTCACTGCATCCTGCAGAAGAGGGTAGGCATGTGCCTGAGCCTCTTGGATAAGGCACCATCTGTTTCTAGAGGATTCTGCTCCCATGACCTAAGCACCTCCCAAAGGTCCCACCTGCTAATACCATCATCACCATTGGAGGTTTGGGTTAGAGCAGTGACTTCAGGTGGGACACAAACATTCAGATCATCGCAACAGATAAAGAAAAGATAGTGTATCAGGACAATGGAATATTATGCAGCCATTACATGAAAAGAGGTCCTGTCCCATGTTACAACATGAATGCACCTCAAAGACCTTATGCTGAGTGAAGCAAGCCAGCCACAGCTAGACTCATGCTATAGGATTCCACTTACACAAAGCACCTGAAGCAGTCAAAATCCTAGACACAGTTACTGAAATGCGGTTTCTGAGTGCTGGGGAGAGGAGGAAGGGGAACTTGGTGTTCAGTGTGTTCAGACCTCCTTCCATTTTATAAGATGAGAAACTTCTAGAGATGTGTTGCTCAACAACATGAATATACTTAATGTATTAACTTAATATAATTATCTTCAGTAATTATACTTAAATACATAAAACCCATTAAAATAGTAAATTTAACATTTTGTGCTTTTTACCACAATAAAAATTAACCGTTTTGTATTTTGTTTTTTAAATCCTTTCAAACCAGTATTTAACCAAACAGCAATATATACATGTAGTTTAAAAATAACAATTATTGTGTATTTTTAGCCCCCAGCCCCTTCCACAGAGTGAGAAATGCTATTACTAATTTGTTGTGTGTCCTTCCAGAATTATAGCGTGTGCACACATGCATGTATATGTGCATGTTCATCTCAGGGACTTTGGATGGGAGCACAGTGTGCATATTGCTTTTCCTCGCTTTAAAATACTGTTTCCTAAAGCTCGTTATCAATAAATAGATTCACCTCTCCCTTTTCAAAGGAAGGCATTCTATGCAATACTGCACTGTAGCATGCTTTATCTCTGCACTCCCAGCGGCAGAGAACCAGACCGTGACTATGAGGACGTGAGCACTGTCTGCACAGGAGTATTCTGTGCAGCTCACGAGTCCCTGTGGGATTCATTCCTAGGAGTGGAGTTTCTACTCGGTGTAGACAGTGTACCAAGGGACTTAAGGTCCTGGCCTTTCTGGCCTGTCATCTTCAGAGCTACAAAGCAGGTGTTTGGGAACCCCTTTACTTAATTTTATGGAAATTGTCCTCCAAGGGTTTGTGAGAGTGAACAACTTTTCATACATTTATAAAACTCTCTCTTTCATTTTGTTTACAGCCTATTTCTATCTTTACCCAAATTTTTTCAAGAATATTTATTTATTTGTCAGAAAGAGAGAGCGCGCCAAAAAACAGGGAGCAGTAGGCAGAATAGGCAGAGCAGGCAAAGGGAGAGGCAGGCTCCCTGCTGAGAAAGGAACCCAGTGTGGGACTTGATGCCAGGACTCTGGGGTCATGACCTGAGCTGAAGGAACATGCTTAACCAACTGAGCCACCCAGGCGTCCCTATCTTTACCCATTTTTAAAATCTTACCCATTTATTTACAAGAATGCTTTATAAATGAAGAAAACTTTCTTTGTCATATATATTTAAATTTTCCTCAATTTATGTTTGGTGTTTTCTCACAGCAACTTTTTTCCACACATCATTTTTAAATTAATCCGATTTATCAATCTTTTTTATTTTTTGTAGCATTTGGTTTTCCCATTTTCCTTAGCATGCTCTTTCCAATAAGCCAAACAAAACATTTTCTAATTGCATCTAGTCCTTTCTCTGTGGCTGACTTATTTTAAATTGTATCTATTTGAGATATAAAATAGGGACCCAACTTTATTTATTTTTTTCCAGGTTGTCCCAGTATCATTTATTGAATAATCAATTTTTCATCACTAATTTGAAATGCCACATTTATTTTTTGCTAATTCTGTAAATATATTTATTAATGAACCCTATTATGTTTCTTCACTAATCTTGCATTAATATGCTAATATAAACAATATTAATATTAAGTAGTTTCAAACACCTACGTGTAAGCTTCGTAAGGCATTTTACTAACTTAATAGGAATAATTCCCTTTTTATCAATTGCTCTGGCTACTTCTTCATGCAAACATTTTAAAATAAAAGAAAGACTTCATATTAGGGGGGCCTGGGTGGCTCAGTGGTTAAGCGTCTGCCTTCAGCTCAGGTCATGATCCCAGGGTCCTGGGATCAAGGCCCACATCAGGCTCCCTGCTCGGCGGGAAGCCTGCTTCTCCCTCTCCCACTCCCCCTGCCTGTGTTTTCTCTCTCGCTGTCTCTCTCTCTCTTTCTCTCTGTCAAATAAATAAAATTGAACTAATGGAAGAAAGAGAGAGAGAGAGGGAGAAAAAAGAGAGTCTTCATTTTATTTTATTTCAGGGTTAATTAAGGATGAGCATACATCATACATCATTACACTATCAAGTCCTGATACCCAAGGACAAGGATTAATCCCACTTTTCTTTGATGCTCCTTAATGGTGTTTTAAGTACTTTTGAGCATTTCTTGTCAATTTTATTGTTTGTGATTCTATTATAAATGAAGTCCATAGCTCCTTCATAATTTAACTAATTACTTATAGGCACAAAGAGAAATTAATTAATTTTGGAAATTATTTTCATAAGAAGGTATATTGCTGGTTATGTTTTCAAAATTATTTCCCAGAAGATTTTCTATGGTTCTCCAAGAACATACAATGATAATTTATCTTCATTTCTAATTTTTATGCCTCTTGTATTATTTCCTTCTCTTTCTGAATGTACTTCATAACTTGAGAATATAAGGTTAGAGGCTTAGAAAGGAGGGCTTACCATGTTCATCTTTTAAGGTCATGTGGGATAAGTGCTTTTAAAAAGCCCTCCAAATTCTCAAAAGTAAAGGAAATCCCAGATTGATTATCTCTGACACAAATTCTGAAATAAGGCAGAAGTAGAAGTTTAAAACTTAATCTTGAGATGAACAAACAATAAGGGGAAAGACTACTCTTCCCCTGTGTAAGACAACCCATTATTAACACAAGTCACCCATAAGACCTCATCACAAAAAGTTGAAAAACACTGGTCTCCTTCAGACTGCCAAGCAGGTGTCTGTTTTTCATCCATGTTAATCCTGTTCCCTGCATAACACTGCTCAGTAAATGATACCATAGCAACTAGCAGCAATCTGGAAAAATCCATAAGCACAGATCCCTACCTCATGCCTTAGACAAATACAAAACGCACTAAACCAGGGATCACGCAACCTGTAGCCCAAAGGCAAATGCAACTGGTGCATGTTTTTGTAAATAAAGTTTTATTAGAATACAGCCAAACTCTTTCACTTACACAATGCCTGTGGCTGCTTTCACACAAGGGAGGCGCTATAACAGAGACTATATGGTCTACAATACTAAAAATATTTGCTATTTGCCCCTTTACAAAACAAGCAAGCAGACCCCTGGGACACACCAGCAGTCCTCTCAGTGTGAGAAATCTGAACGTATTTAGAGGACCTCCAGCTTCTCAACTGATGCCCCAACAGTACTGGCTGGAAAGTTTGAGGATTGCTAATCAGAAATTCTCATCATCTCAGAGTTTTAAGACCAGCTACATTAACATTTTTTTAAAAAACAGTGAAAACCTGTCATCCTCTTCTACAAAATACTATTATTTATTTCATTGTTGCCTTTGTCTATACAAATTTATAAAATGTGCTCTGCATCAAAGGTGGAAAATTGTTCTAACTGCAGGCAGACACAATTTCTGCAACTTGCAGAGATACTGTACATATACAGAATGCATAAGTACACACCACACTTGTGCATTCTGTATATTTACAGTATCTGCAAGTTGTAGAAAGTGTAGAGTTGATGGTCCCTCCATCTGAGACCAAATGTTGGTACAACATCCTCTGATGTTCAGCTGCCTGAGTTGCAAGGGGCTGGGAAGAATCTCCAGGAGACTCTGCTAGAGATTCCCTGAGCTTCCCTGCCTTCTGCCTCCCTGAGGCAGCTCAGTGATGTTTCCTTTCAATGACTGTGCTGCTGCAGAAACTTTTCTGTAAGAATTTAATTTTCCCATTGTTCACTTTTCCTGCTTAACACAAAAAGGATATTTTAATTTTTATTTTTATGCTCTTTCAAGGAATTTAAAAAATCCTACTTTTAGTGAAGTAGGTACAAAGGATAGACAAAGAAACAAGCCAGAGACCCTGACTCCAGAGCCTATGTGAAATAGTCATGAGATGAATGAGTGGAGTGAAAGAAAGTAGTGAGCGAGAGATGAGATTAGTGAGCGAGACACGAGAGAGTAATTGTGAGACATGAGAGAGTAGTGTGCGAGATGAGAGAGTAGTGAGCGAGCCATGAGAGAGTAGTGTGTCAGACATGAGTAGTGAGCGAGATATGAGAAAGTAGTGAGCAAGACACTAGAGAGTAGTGTGTGAGACATGGGAGAGTAGTGAGTGAGACATGAGAGAGTAGTGTCAGACATGAGACAGTAGAGTGTGAGACATGACAGTAGTGAGTGTGAGATAAGAGAATAGTAAGTGAAACATGAGAGAGTAGTGTGCGAGATGAGAGAGTAGTGTGCGAGACATGAGTAGTGTGTGAGAGAGTAGTGTGCGAGATGAGAGAGTAGTGAGCGAGCCATGAGAGAGTAGTGTTTCAGACATGAGTAGTGAGCGAGGTATGAGAGTAGTGTGCAAGACATGAGAGAGTAGTATGTCAGACATGAGAGTAGTGAGCGAGATATGAGAAAGTAGTGAGCAAGACACTAGAGAGTAGTGTGTGAGACATGGGAGAGTAGTGAGTGAGACATGAGAGAGTAGTGTCAGACATGAGACAGTAGAGTGTGAGACATGACAGTAGTGAGTGTGAGATAAGAGAATAGTAAGTGAAACATGAGAGAGTAGTGTGCGAGATGAGAGAGTAGTGTGCGAGAGAGTAGTGTGTGAGATATGAGAGTAGTGAGACATGAGAGAGTGCTGTGTGAGACATGAGAGTAGTGAGCGAGAGATAAGAGAATAGTGAGCGAGACATGAGAGAGTAGTGTGCGAGATGAGACAGCGAAACATGAGAGAGTAGTGAGAGAGACATGAGTAGTGTGTGAGATGAGAGAGTAGTGTGCTGAGCTGAGAGAGTAAAAGAAAAAGAAGTAAAAGGTATTCAAATTGGCAAAGAAGTCAAACTCTCTCTTTAAAGATGACATGATACTTTATATGAAAAACCCAAAAGACTCCATCCCCAAACTCCTAGAACTAATTCAGCAATTCAGCAATGTGGCCGGATACAAAGTGAATGTACAGAAATCAGCTGCTTTCTCATACACTAACAATGAAAATACAGAAACGGAAATTAGAGAATTGATTCCATTTGCTATAGCACCCAGAACCGTAAGATACCTGGGAATCAACCTAACCAAAGAGGTAAAGGATCTGTACTCAAGGAACTAGAGATGAGAGAAATCAAAGAAGACACAAAAAGATGGAAGACCATTCCATGCTCACGGATCGGAAGAATAAACATTATTAAGATATCTATACTGCCCAGAGCCATCTATATTTCAATGTCATCTGGATCAAAATTCCACCGGCATTTTTTAAAGAGCTGGAGCAAACAATCCTAAAATTTGTATGGAACCGGAAGAGACCCCGAATTGCTAAGGAAATGTTGAAAAGGAAAAAACAAAACTGGGGGCATCCCATTGCCTGATTTCAAGCTTTACTACAAAGCTGTGATCACCAAGACAGCATGGTACTGGTGTCCTATTTTTATTACACTATCACACTTGTGTATTATTTCTGCTTAAACAGTAAACTACCAAGAACTTATTTTTAAAAAGTAAAACAATGTATATTTACCCACATATTTATCATTTTTGGCAGTCTTCATTTTTAATGATTTTTAATGATTCGTTCTGCCTGGTAAAAGACATTATTTTGGAAGAAATGAGAGTTGTTATTTGCAAAATGACTCAAGTTTGTGAATTTGTTTTATTTTTATTGTTCTCATTCCTTCATTGAATAATCTCAAATTGGGATTAACTATCAAGTCTCAAATTGGGATTACCTACCAAGTACGAATTATACACAAGCAAAACGAACAGCATTTGCAAATGCGAATACCAGTTGTTCTCACCTGGAGATTATTTTTCAGGTCTCCGGATTTGCTAAAATCCCACGGATTGTGGGGTTTTTTGTTGTTGTGAAAACTAGGTGGGGTAGGTGCGGTACTGGCATCAGTGGGCAGAGCACACGCAGGCTGCCGAACGCCCTGCAGAGCACCAGTCCGGGCCCTGCAACGAAGAAGAATCTGGCCCAAGATGTGAATCGTGTGGCGAGTGAAACACTGAGGCTGGTGCGTGAGGCACCATGACTCGTTCTGCAAACTGTGTCTGTGTGGCGGAAACCACATGGGCCGTGTTTGTGAGGAACCAGCCCAGGGTCCCACGTGCCCTGCAGCAGGGTCTGGAGCTCGCCGTGCGGGACAGAAAGCGTGGGGCGCGCTCACGGAGGACTGTCACCAACAACACAGTGTGAAGAGACTGCGCGGTGGTGTCAGAGCCAGACGGGGGAGCATGGGGCGCACATGAGGTAAGGAAGGCTTTAAGAAGACCAACTACGAAACCACCATCTGGATTTGGGGTGGGAGGATGAGCCCAGGTAGCCTTGACAGCCGGGGAGGCCGTAGCTCCGTGAGTCCGGAACGCCGGCAAGGGGCTGAGTCTGAGACCCAGGGAGCCCGCAAGGGCAGCGGCCAGGAGGCCGCGGCCAGGCGCTCACGGTGGGGGGACTGGGTCTCAAGGCGCTGGAGCATCAGGAGGCACATGTCGGGGTTACCGGGACGCCAGGGAGGGGAAACGGCAGGAGGGCCCGACACGCGGAAGGAACCAGGCACCGACTCGGGGGCAGACACCGGGAGGTCCGGCACTCGCGCAGTCCAAGGCCGCCCAGGACGTCCGCGCTTACAGGGGACGAGTCCCGCGGTCCTGGCCACCGAGCAGGCTGTCTGCACGTGCTCCACCCCCGCAGCCACTCCAGCACCTCGACCCCACAGCCCATACCCGCAGCCCGTAGCTTACCGCTCCTCACGGTCCCGACGACGACGGTTGTCGGCCCCATGGGCCAGCGGAGAGGCTCCCGGAAGGCAGGCTGGGCCAGGGCCCCACGCGGGGCAGGGCCAGGCCCACTGCCCCCCACGCTCGTGGGGAACCGCAGCAACAGCAACAGACACTGCGCCTCTCACATGTCGCCTGTGCCGCCGCGTGGAGCGAGGCCACGCAGAGCCTCACGGGAGCTCAGCGCACAGCACTCTGGGAAAGACCTCATGGAGTCCTGTGCGCAGGCGCAGGCGCAGCCCCACCCCATAAGCTGTCTCAGGCGGTGAGGGCGGGGCGTCGGGAGCTTGCTAGGCGGGTGCCCCGCGGTGCAGTGTGAGCCGGTGTCTTCTCCTGCAGGGCCACGAAGCCAGGGCTGCAGGGGAGCGGGGACACCGCAGGGAAACGCGGGGGCCGTGGGCGACTGCTGGCAGCCAAGGAGGAGTGGGAGGTGGGGGTGCGTCTGTGGACGGCGTGGCTGGGGCAGCCGCTGGTTGGGAGCCTGGTGGAGGGCGCTGACTGCGGGGTCCAGCCGTGGACACGTGCGGGCGTCGGTGTGGAGAAGACGCTTTCTTCTTGCCCGGCTGTTGGCGGGCTCCGGCGCTGTGTGTCCTGGGAGCGCAGACCTGGCGCGGGTCTGGGAGGGCGACTCTAGGGCCTGATCTGTCCCTCCGTCTGACACCGCGGTGCGGCCGCTGCCGGAACCCCCGGGGACACCGTGTGGACATGCGAGCGGACACCAGGGAGCCACGCGGGCCTGCGGGCGCGACGGAACGCCGGCCGCTGTGCCCCATCGCGGACGTGCAGTCGGAGTGCGGGTCAGGGCCGCCCTGCGGGCCGCTGGATGGCAGGGAGCGCCGCTGGGGGTCCGCAGGAGGTGAAGAAGCGGCCGCGTCCGGTCCTGCCCTGTGCTCCAAGTGGACGGCGCCATTGTCGTCGTTGCTTAGGACTGCCCGGATGGGACAGCTTGGTGTGCGCCCGCAGGCGCTTATGGAAGGAGATGTGACACAAGCACCCGCACGGAGACACTGACGTATCAGCCGACCGTGCGGAAGACCGAGTGACTGCATGGACGGGGCCGCCGCCTTGACGCTGAGTGACCGCAGTCCGCCAGGGACAGACGCAGATGTCGTCCGAGTGGACTTCCGCGCACGCCGAGCTTGGCCGGACCTCCAGCACCACCGCAGCAGCCGAGAGCCGCTCTGGGGCAGGGAACGGGGTGGGGTGTGGGTGGGCCTCAAGGCAGGGGCGGAGGAACCAGAGAAATGGGCGAACTGCCTTGTTGGTTTTGTGTAGTTATGTTTAAATAAACCCCCGGCCGAAGTCAGCGTTCTCGCCGGGATCCAGGATGTCAGACATGACCGGACCCTACCCTCTTCCGGGCCCCACGGAGCCCTCAACCTCGGGCCAGCTTCCTGCCCCAGGAACCCTCTTCTGAGAGTCTCCATCCTGACCTCTCCACGGCACTCCTATCCCCAGAAATCCAACTCACCCTTCCTTCCCCCTGAGGATCATTGCCCACAGCGGCACTAGCTGTAGGCTTTTCAGCACCCGTTGCTGCCCCTTCTGACACCCAGTGCTCACGCCGGACACACTGGCGCTCCCCGAACCAGGCTTTCCTTTCTCTGTAGAAGTGACCGCTGACATGCCCTGTGCTCTACTGACGCATTGGCTTCCCCGTCTCTGTGCTGGAGAGGATTCTGTGCTCGACCTCCCTGTGTTGTCTGGGCACAGAGTCTCCCTTGCTCTCTTTCCAGCTCCGCTCGTGCTCAGGAGATCACTTTCTTGAGGGCCCCTGGGTGGCTCAGTCCACGAAGACCTGCCTTTGGCTCCAGTGATGTTCTTGGAGTCCCGGGATTGAGTTCCACCCAGTAGGGAACCAGCCTCTCCTCCCTTTGCCTCCCTCCCCCCAGGTGGTCATTGCTCTAGCTCTCTATCAATTAAGTAAATAAAATCTTTTAAAAAAAGAAAAAGACAGACAAGACTACCTTCATGAACTATCTAGCCTGTGTTTGCCTGGTTGGCCCTGTGGCTGGACTCTGAGATTCCTAAACCAGAAATCATTTCTGCAGCCAGTGTGGTCTTGAGGGGAACCTGGTGCACTACCTCTGAGAGTTGGTCTCCCTTGGAGCAGGTGGCACTTGTAAACAGGCTTTTTGAAATGCTAAGCCATATGAAGAATGCTGGCAGCCCCTGCCTGCGAAGACACAGGAGGCAGTGAGGATTGTAGGTCTAATAACATCATGTTGGACCTAATATTTTAGCTTTTTAAAATCTCCTTTTAGCTATGTTTTCTTGACTGTCACCCAAATGTGTTTTTATTTCCTATACTTGAAGGAATAGCGGCGGTGGCTGCTTTGGCTCTCTTGAAATTGGCGGGACACAGCCACACCACAGGAATATGAAACAGGGCAGCCTGAGCAGGCAGCAATTCACTGTGTGTTCAGCAAAGTCACATTTGGAATGGCCAGAGATGTGCACAGCATCTGCCATGCTTCATGGCAGGTGAGACACCCAAATGGTAGAAGATCGTAAATTAATGGGTGAAATTACTTTGCACAGATAAAGCAGTTTACATTTCTTTTCCTTTTTGCTTTGTTATATGTTAGTGGTTAAGAGCTATTTCATACTTTTCTGTGTAATCTAGTTAATACTCTTTTAAAAACCTGTCAGAATTTAACCTCAGGAAAAGGAACATTTTAGCCTGCTCAGGAATGTAAAGATTCTTACATCAAAAAATGTTAAAATGTATTTGATGTGTGCTACACATGTAAATATCCTGGTTCTGAGTCTTTGCTTATGAATTACATGTTTGCTTAAATGGTTGTTACAATTTATAACATTTTTTTTAAGTAGGCTCCACAGAGCTCAAACTCGTAACTCTGGGATCAAGACCTGAGCTGAGATCAAGTCAGACACTTAACCTACTGAGCCACCCAAGCAATGCAGGTTGTGAATGATTTTTTTAAAAATAACCTCTTCTCTTTAAGGTGGTGAAGTTCATTTTGGGCTGCTATGTAATGAAGCCACATGGCCACTAGGTGGAGATGTTTTACAGCGCAGAACACACTGCCCTTTGCAGAGACTTTTCATTATTTTAAAAGATTTTTTTTTTTTTTTTAAGTAAACTCTACACACAATGTGGAGCTTGAACTCATAGCCCTAAGATCAAGAGTCGCACACTCATCTGACTCAGCCAGCCAGGCACCCAGAGACTTTTACTGCTTAATACAAAAAATCAAATGGAAAAGTTCTGTGGAAGTGGACGTTTTTGAATATACATCCATATTAAAGTTTCAAAAGCACTGAATATGATCAAAATATTCAGGACAAAAATTGTGAAGATAAATTATCCTGGTAATGTTACTCTTCATTTTCCTCTTTTTTGAGGGTTATTCATTTTTCTTTCACATATTTTCAGTTTCAAATTCCATGTATAGTATATAAAAGGAAAATGCATCACTATCTAAAAGAGCACACATGCATACGCCTAGAAACATAAATACATAGTTCTTACTGTAGTATTTACAAGAGGGAAGACAATGACCTCTTTTGTCATGAAAGAACCTTTGATCTTTCCACATATATTTCTCTTTTTCTTAGCAACTAGAAAAGTATCCACAAAGTTTAAATTTCTTTTTTTATGTTTAGATAATGGCTGCTAACAAAATTGATAACATAGACTGTCAGAAAATATAACATTGCATGTCAGAATGGCTTTTGAAGGTTCTGGTGTGTTTATATTGCTTTGCTGTGATACAGAATTCGAAAAGCCTTTGCTCTGAATGGATTTGATTTGTCACCGTTTACTCGTTACTTCTGTTTTAAGACAACTGCAGAAAATCAAACACATTTTTTGGTGTGTTTATTTTTAAAGAAAGCATTGTCGTCTGTGATACGCCTGTGGGAATTCAATGCCACTGTTTTACTTATCATATATTGAAGTTGTCAACTAGCATCAGGTTCTCAGGTGCTCCTTCTCTGAACAGGGAATGAACTGTGGGGACCACTAGCATCATTGCTTTGACACGTGTCTGGGGCCATTTCAACTCATGCGGGGAAGAGTCATGCCCTGGGGAGCTCCTAGTGGGGGTGTTCTGAGTGGTCCTGCAGATGTCAATGCCCCCCAGGCTTGGAAGGAGTTACTTAGAGTTCTGGAGTGCTCAGTCCAACCTGGCAGCTCATTCATTCATTCATTCAGCAGCACAGGAGTGCCTGTGTGTATCGTGTCTTCCGTACATAGATGAGGGGAGCAGGCAAGGGTGTGGACAGAGAACAAGGAAAGGAGAATGCCCAGTCCTGAGTGTGGTAGGAAGCCCATGCTCAGGAGTTGGAGGGAGTTGTGACATTCTGGGAGGCAGGAAGTAAACCAGGAGGGTTTGTGGCACAGAGAGAGCTTTAAGATGTGAGCTGTCACAATTGTCCCCTGGTGCTGAGAGTTGGTACAGTGGTCCCTGAGATCTACTGGAAAAGACAATGACAAGATGGGGGGCATCATCAGGAGGGCTGTTTGGTGGCATGAGGGGCCCGGAAGTCCAATAGGGTGAGTGGAAGATGGGGAAATGAAGAATCCATGCCCCTTTGCCTTTGAGTGTGTGAGAGAGATGGGCAATGCCACAGGAGGGTAATGCGGGTTAGAGCAGGAAAGTACCTGAATCAGAGATGCCCACACTCTGGAGGAAAGCCTGCACCCTCCATATATCACCCAGAGCTAGCCTCCTCTTATCCAAATCACATCCATATCCAGAGAAGAGGGTTTTCTTCTGGGCTCAGGCGATAGACACCAGCTCTCCAGCAGTCATGGTTCCACTCCACAAACATGAGCAGGTAACTAAGAGATATCAACACATGAAGAAAGCCAGAGAGGAGTCACTGCAGAAAACAGAAGAAAATGATACTAATCCAAAGAAGGCAAGGGTGGAGATAGTCAGACCCGATCCAAACGATTGTGGGTGTACTGGATACAGCTGTACCTGAAGCCTCATCTTGAACATTTGGATTACACAAGCCAAGATGCCTCTCTTGTTATAGCATGTCTGAATTGTACCCATCATCCACATACAAGAGGGCCTTGAGTGTGTTCACTAATGTATCTATTCTTGGAAAATTCGGGGACATTTTTAGGGTGAGCGTATATCAATTGAAGGAAAAACAAACATTACTATGATGCCATTATTTCTCCTGGAAATTCTTTGCAACACAAAGAAATGAGACAACTAGGCAAAAGAGTAAATTAAGTTTATAACAGTGTCAGAGTCTTCAGTCTTTGCTTTATGGGCCATTTAATAAGTTCTTAGCATCAATGATGACCTGTAGATACTCATAATCCTCTACAAAGAAATCCACTGTAAGTCTGCTCATGTCATGTGGATTAATTAATTATCCTCTGTTTCACTTTTCCTTAAAACTTCACCAATTAATAAACTGTTTCCTGTTTCAGTCTGTATTGTTGCACTTTGCCTGTATGGCTCTTAACACTTTGCATGCAAAAGCTGCCTTTCTTCCACTTCCATTTTTTTATGCCTCAGATAATGTTGTAGGGCTGTTCTGAATGAGGAAAGTGGTCTGAGAACTGTCTTCCCTTGTCTATGTGGACACGAAATGTCAGATCTTCTAAGGACTTTGTATCTGACATCAACTCTGTGTTCCTGGTTTATTATATTTTCCATCATTAGCTCTGAGATTCCAAACCCCACAGGGTTCAGGAAGAGAGCAGAAAGCCTCTGGGGAGCTACCATATGAGGAGGCCTCTCCTTTCTCTTTCAGAGCAGCCCACATTCATTTATTTAACTTCCCTTAAAATGATGCTACCTTTCCCTTATGAGAATAACAATCTTATGGCTCACTGTCCACGCATAAATCATCTGACGGATGTAGGTTGTAAATTTGGATCTGGTGCTGAATTTCAAAAGATGAAGTTTCTATCTGGGCTTTAAATTTTATTCTTTTTTCTTTTTTCACTAATTTTTGGAAACCTATCTGGGCAAAACCTTCACTGAATTAGGTCAAAGAGAAGACCAATGTGGAAAAGAGAATGGTGAAGTTTTACCTTAAAAAAACCAGGGGACTGGGCCAGCTGAGTGCACTGTGAAGGGAGAGGGGCCATCCTGGCCCAGCCATGCCCCACCCCCTGATCTGGTCCTTGCATCACCTATGGTTTGTACCGCAACCCAAGACACTTTGGTTTGTTTATTTAAATTCTCAAGTTCATAAAAAGGATGATCTTTCTAGGTAACACGGGAAGGGCTCTGAGCCCCACAGATGTGACGTGATGGTGAATTTTCCTTCCTTCTGTCCGAGAGGTAAGAACTCCCCATATTGTTCAGTTGGTGTTGCTACAGACTCCTCCCTGTCCCCCAGAAAAGGAGGGACTGAATCTGATCTGGAGCTCTTCCAAAAGCTTCCACACCATTAGAATAATCTGTCCAGATTAGAATTAAATTGCTTTTCTCACTGTAAAACAAAACAGCATGGAATGGGCCAGTAGCATGGTCAGAACTTGCCACCAAATGGAAAAGGAAACAAGAGAGCCCTCCATGCAGAGATGGTTTCCTTTGATTTGACAAATTGCCCTGTTCATCCAGGGGGGATTTCTCCAGACTCACGTCCTGTTTCAGGCTGCATCATGTGCCTGCCATCAAATTCATGTGCTGGAGTCCTAACTCCCTGTAACTCAGAGGGTGGCCTAATTTAGAGAGGGTCTTGACACAGGGAACCAGTTGTTTTGAGGGCATTGAGCTGGGCTGTAATCCAGTAGGACTGGTGTCCTTAGAGAGGATAAGATTTGGACACAGACCCAAGGAGGGAAGACACATAAAGACACACAGAGAGAAGACAGCCATCTACAGGCCAGAGACAAGACTGGAACATATCCTTCCGTCATGGCCCCTGGAAGGAATCAAATCTGTCTCACCTGGATTTTAGACTTCTGGCTTCGACTGAAACCTCCTAGTTGGTGTTGCTTTGTTGTCATGGCCGACTGGAGCAGATCCAGGCCGTTCCTATTATGATTGGGTGGTGGAACCAGGCTACAGAGCTTAGAGGGAACTCAAGCTCTGTTTAGACCAGAACTATGCAAGAAGAGCACAAGCACTGGCCTCAGAGGTGGGCACTTACATAGTTTAAAGACTTCCTAGTAGTTGAATCAAAAAAAAAAAAAAAATGAAATGGGTGAAATTAATTTTAACAATATGTTTTATTTAATCCCATATACCCAAATATGTCAATGAGGTGTGTTGAATGTAAAGGAGTTATTTTACCTTTTCTTTGTGGTCAAAACTTTTAAAGATTAAAAAAATTTTAATCTTTAAAATCTGGTGTGTGGGACACTTGGGTGGCTCAGTCAGTTAAACTGCTGCCCTCAGCTCAGGTCATGACGCCAGAGTCCTGGGATTGAGTCCCGCATTGGGCTCCTCGCTCAGGGGGGAGCCTGCTTCTCTCTCTGCCTCTGCCTTACACTTTGCCCGCTTGTCCTCTCTAAAAAAAAAAAAAAAAAAAAAAATCTGGTGTGTGTGATTTACATGGACAGAGCATTTAAATGGTCAATGGAAGGGAGGGTTGTTTTGACCAGTGAAAATTGTTCTGGAAGGTGCTTGAGGAAGACAGTTTCTCCTTGAACTATCCTGGCTCCTCTTTTGTGATTTTAGCATTTTGCTGTGGACTCATCTGGCCGTCTCTTGGCTCTGATAGAGGTTAAGTATAGTCCCTCCTAACAGAGATGTGAAACTGGAGGGACTCGTCACTAGATGTTCAAAGCATCGGCTTGTAAGGACCCTGGGGGGTGAGGACACATTCCTTTCTCTTCATTACCATATTCAAACAAAGGCACAGATCTGTTGATGGTTCTGTCATGATTTTGCTCATCTTTGAGCAGAACTGTAGAGTGTTTGCTGAAGATCATACTAGAAAATTATACTTAATTTCTTTCTTCTGGGAATCTTTACCTATGGTTTTATTTCTTTTAAATTCCTGTGTTTTTAAGAGAAGTATGTTTTGGCCAAGCGAGTTTGGGTAATAAGTGAGTGGCTTGGAAAGCACTCATTTCCTCCCATGTTCATTTACTCATTAAGAGAAATCTTCTCCAATGAAGACATACAGATGGCTATCAGACATGTGAAAATATGTTTATCATCACTAGCCATCAGGGAGATTCAAAATAAAACTACATTGAGAAATCTGTGTCAAGTGTTTTCTGATAGCATCTCTCTGACTCTGATACCTGGCCATCCCTCCTCCCCTTTTCACTTATGATAACCCTTGTCTAGATTCATATCTGGGCACCTATCAGAAGCTGACACATTACAGCATGGGGAGAGGGATACATAGCAGCTAATATCCCCACACATCCAGGTAAAGACACCATAATAAGAGATGCCAGAAAGCAGGAGGGGGGGGTGTCCTTGTGCTGCACATTATAACGGTGACAAGTTGAGCTCACCCTACCTGAGATCTTAAATCATTGGTGAGTGATTAAAAAAAAAAAATTATAGATCAAGGCCCAAATGATGCCACCTTGAGAATTTGGATTTGTCCTTATTAAAATGTCTTTGGGGAGCTTCCAAATGCTCCCATCCCCTCTTTCCAGGTACCAGGAGCCATATTGCAGAGCTGTGGCTGTCTGCCTGGTAACCCACTCCGAGATCTGGGGTGAGGCTGAGGGTCTTCCTGCCTCAGGACCCAGATGGGGGGCGTGAAGACCTGCTTTCTTCATTTGAACCTTCCATAATTAAGCATCTAAGGAATTATCCTTCCAGAAAGGGTCAGAAACAACTAGAAGTAGACCACATGGGCACTGGTCCTGCCCATCCTACCTTAAAGAGCATACCTTAAGTTCCTCCTCCCAGGTGGACAGGTAAGTGCAAATGACTAATCACCCTCGGGTAAAGAAAAATGCATAAATGTCAAGGAGGCAGTAAGAAGCACATCCTGTAAGAATGTTTCCATGATTTTCAGGAATTCACTCTTCAAGTCATTGTCCGTTATGCTCTCATTTTCTACTGTTGCATTCTATACAGATCCTTCCCTTCAAATGTAAGACAAAGAAAGCCCTTATCTCAGTTATTTTTTGTGGTTCTTCATTTCTATGAAAATTACTTCTAACTTTTTTCTATGTATACTTTACATTGTTAAGGAGGATGAAGGATGCAGGATTTTATGATAAAGTGTACTTCCGCTTTTAGGCACATTTTCTTCCTTGTATGAGAAGACCCGAATCTCCACTGTGCTCATGTCCTGTTCTGGCCACTCACATGGGTTGTTGGAGGGATGACTATCTTCTGGAGAGAATCAGTTTGGAAAAAGAGTTCTTTTGGAGATGGCCTCCACAGCTGAAAACAAGTAGGGAAATCTACTTTTCAGTGTGAACAAAGAGTTCAGAATGGAGACAAGTGCCTCAAGTCCAGGGAACAGGGTATTTCATGGGAAGCCCCCCAGAAAATGGTAAATCTTATAGAGGAGTTTCAGTTAGTGTGAACAGATGAGACTTCTGGGATTACAGGATTTGCCAGAGCTTGCAAACTTAAAAGCACGGAGCTGTCACACAGAACGAGGAATGATGCCGTTTGTCAGCAGAGACATTTATGGAACGGCAACAAAAATGCTTCCAAAAAGCCACCCATTTGAGAGAAGACAAAGTTGCGTCTGGAAATCAAGGCTCTTGGGATGAGGTTGGTGATGCTTGGGCACACTGGCTCTCACAGACAGAGCCCTGTCATGGGTTTGGGGGCTGTCAGAGAAGTCCAGGCACCCATCAGCTGTGCGGTTCATTTGTTCCCTGGGCTTCAGGTACCTGGTATATAAAATTTGGTTGTCACATGACCTTTGGCTAAAGTTGCCTCCTTCTCTCCTTCTCTCCTCCTGTATCCCCATATACCTTCTCCTGCATTAGAGGAGTCTGTAGCCAGTGTCCTCCCCAGTAGCTGCCCCAACCTGCAGAAAGGGACTCATGGGAGCATTAAAGAGGTAAACCCCACTCTTTGTGAGCCCTGGCTCTCTCTGTTATGGACCAGTATCTCTGAGTAATGTTTATTTCTTTCCCATAAGACACACAGGTTTCCTCCCTCCCCTTGATCACCTTAGTTGCCTCCTCTGCTCCTGAGGACATGGATTTCAGACTTCACTCTCTCCTGTTTCTTTTCCCCTGGAGCGACACATGGCCATCCATGTCCTTTTAAAAATACAGAGTTGGTACCATGTCAGACTCTGCTGCTGGCAGATCAGGCGATCAGCAGTACTAAGTGGGAAGATGTGTTGCTGAGCCCATGTGTATACTCTCTCCCACCACAGCCCTTTCTTCATGAACCCTTTGAGCAATGGCAGTGGTGGCTGGGGTCCACAGAACAAGTCATCCTATGTACTCGCTGATTTAACGGCTCCTGTGCTGAGCATTCTCATGGACATAAATGTCTCCACAATTTTTAACCATCCAGAGAATTCCATTCATAGACCTTTCCCCAGTTTCCCTTGCCACCAATTTTTCCAATCGTGCTCAAGTCCTTGACCATCCAGCCAAAACGTGGACAGCAGCCCCTGAACTGGTATAGAATTCCCTGTCTTGCCACTTTCCCTTTCAGGAAAGGGAATTCCTAGGCATGCTGCTTGACGTTCTGTGCCCTGGGAGTATTTTCCTTCATGGAAGTCCTGGACAGGGGCTGCAGGGAGGTGACCATCCACTTCCAGATGGTGCCTGAGTACATGCCAGGAGCATCTCTGAACCAGGTACGATTTTTCTCTTCTTCTGTCACCTGACCACAGGTAACTCTCCATGAGGAGGCCATAGGCACATGATGGGAAGGAAGGCAGCGGGTCATGAGTGGGGAACCACGCACCCTTGGACAGCTTATTTGTGTAAATTACATGCCCAGGACTGCCTGGGCCCAGCCATGTGTATAGCAGTCCTGCTGCACAATGGAACGCTGCTTGAAATGTTTTACTTTGTGGCGTGGTGGGTCAGATGACACCCACCTGATGGTTGAGTGTCACCGTGTGTCATGTTCAGGTCACCTGTTAAGTCAGTAGCCCAAGATTAAGTAATTCTCCTAAGGCCCTCCAATGGATCTTGAGCTGTTTTTCAAAAGAAACAATTATCCAAAGAGGGTGGTAGGGCTTGGTCCCCAAACTTTAAGGTCCTCCACTGCAGGTCACCTATGAGAACCGGCCAAAGCTTCAAATAGCAATCCTATCTGCACTCAGACCGAGTGGCCGAGCAGCTTGCACAGCAGCCTGGACCTGCTGCAGAGCCTTCTGTCGTTCTGGGTTTCACTCAAAATCAGCAGTTTTTTGGGTCACTCAATAAATGAACTGGAGTCCCACATCTAAATGAGGACTGTTTTGCCTCCAAAAATCAAGAAGGTCATGGGCATCATGCCTCATTCGTGGCTGTTGGAGAGGTCAGATACAACAAGTGACAAATTAGAAGGGACATCTCATCGTGCTCCACAGGGTGGGACCCTAGAAATTTCACCGAGGTCAAGGCCTCTGAATTTGTCTGATGTACTTCCCATCCTCTGTTGTACTAACATCTTCCCAATAACTCTACAGCGGTTGCAGCTTCTTGTTCACGAGGTCCAGTCATCAATGCCATGGACTCGTTTAAACATGGTCTCTTGTGTGGAAGGGAAAAGCAGTCAAGATCACTGTGAACTAAACCATGGCACAGGGCTGGAGAGTTGATACACCTCTATAGGACAGGACAAGGTATTGTTGGCCTGGCCACCTGAAAGGAAACTGCTTCTGGTGGTTTTTACCCACAGGTTGGAAGAGAGAGCGTTTTTTAGGTTGATAGCTGTAGACTCGATTGTGGGGAATGTGTTAATTTGTCCAAGCAATGAGGCTACATCTGGTGCAGGAGCGCAGAGTCACCATCTGGGTAAATTTATGAGAACCCATAGTCATTATTCAGGATCCATCTGTTTTCTGCACACACTTAATAGGCAAGCCAGATGGGGAGGGGTTGGCCGTCACCACCCTGCACCCCTCAAGTCCTTGGTGGTGGTGTTCATCTCTGCAGTCCCTCTAGAAATGTGCCATAACTTACAGTTTTCCACTAGAGACAGTTCTAGTGGCTTCCACTTGGCTTTCTCACCATAATAGCACTTATTAATAGGCCATAGAATCAACACAGGGATGCTGCTGGCTGCCGGGAAGGTCTTCCCAACTATGCAGTCCAGACCTGCGAAATAACCGCAGGATAAACTTAGGGTCCACTGGGTCAAATCTGAGATCAGCCTTCGACTGTCTGATTTCCATAAGCTCCTACTATGAGTGGTGGACAACAGGGACATTTCAGGTCTCCTGAAATTCTGTCAATTTGGAGCCTGTGTTCATAGTCTCTGAAAAGCCTGATTATTTTCTTTTTTGCAATGCACAGTAACCCTGCAGAGGGCCAGAGGTTCCTTTGGGGAAGTCTGGGTAAAGCATTAATAGTAAAAATTTTTGGCATTGCAGCAGAGTCACCCTCTTGGCCTTCCATCCACTCAAGGTGTTTTGGGTCTGCAAACTGGCTCAAGACTGAGGAGCCATCGCTCTCTGTTTCCAGGACTCAAGTTAAGGTCTGTTCACTCGACTAACATTGCTCACACAGGTCGAGTATTGGACATACCATTTCTTTCCTTTCTAGAATGCAGGGATCAAGTGCCAATTACTGTGTTGGCTCTGCTGTCCACGATGGCCGCAGGTCCACGTGGCTTTGGTTGTGGGGTGCTACCCCTGGACCATGCCACCCCCGATCCAACCAATTCTATTGCATGCCGGTTTCCCTGTTATAGCCAGAGTTCCTGTTGGAGGGTCTGGCTCATGGTGAAGAACAAACTCTCAAAGATGCAGCCTCCACTCACTGTGATTTCTCACAGACCTGGTGGAAGGTCTGGGGTCTGGTCCTTCCCAGGTCCTTCCCAGGGTGGGTCAGAATGTCTTCATGACAACTACACTCTCACTTCCCCAGCCTGCCACAACAGATGAAGTCTTTCTGTCTGCCGAAATCCCTATGCCATAATTCCAGTCCCCTGGTGTGATAGTCTTGGTAGGAGGTTCTTGGTGAGATGATTAAATCAGGAGAGGGCAACCATCATGGATGGGATTGAGGCCCTTTGGAAAAACATTCCAGAAACCTTGGGAGAAAACTGGCAGTCTGCAACCTGGGCTCTCACCAGAAGCTGACAATGCTGGTGTCCTGACCTCAGGCCTCCAGACCCAGTGACTGTGAGAAATAAATATGCCTGCTGTCATTATGGTCCCCAACCATGCTGCTTTGTCCACCAGCCCAAACTGCCTACCAAACCTTCTGAGCTTTGAATCCCCACCTTTGTAGTACACCAAGGCTGGTCTGGTGCTTTAGCTTTACTGAGCAAAAGCCACCTTTTGGGTTATGTTTCTGCCAAGCAACCGATTGGACAAACTGACCCAAAGCCACCACATTAGATGCAGACTCTCTGCTTAGTGGGTCCATCTTTGCAAATGTGTCTATCTGCCTTTCTGTTCCTTCTATCCTCAACATCCAGCCCCAAGGCATTTGGGATTGCCTCCTTCAGGCTCAAACTTTTGGAGGAAAGTTGGCTTTCTGTCATGTTACTTTTTAATGGGACTTAACATAGGAGGTGATCTGTGGATTCAGCTGGGTTCAGAGGAGTCTGGCTGTTTGCTAGTGAGATCAGTACTCAGTGAGATTAGTACATCGCTAATTAGCATATGCCAAATGCCTTGAGTAGGTTGGGTTATGTTCAAATACAGCTTTGAGTTTGGATGAAATGTTAATACTAATTGCCCTTTAACTCAAATATTGGTTTCAGGCTTTAAATTCCCCTTTGAATTCCCCTAAATACCAATCCCCCTAAACCAGAAATGGATGCTGGTTTCACTTTAAATCCAATAAACCATCTGCTCCACGCCTCTGGCTTTGCTTATCCCCTAGGAGGGGAACACCTCTCCCAAAAGCGGCCTCTGTTCGGGAGCATGGATTACGTGGCAGCCCTGCCAGGAACCATCAGACACACCTCAATCCCATCCCATTCGAAACACAGCCAGGGTCTCACTCCTGGCGTTCTGTCTGATTGCGAAGCCAGCCGGAAGCCCAGCAGAATCCCTGACATCTTTGTTTCCTGATACCAGTCATTCTGGTCTTATCCTGAGGGTGGTTCAAATCAAGCCATAGAAGTCTTTCTCCCTGGATGTCGGCCAGATCCAAATTGCTCATTCTCTGTGAACCCCGCAGGAGACCCCTCCCTGACCCATCTACACCCATGTTAGACTAATGCTATCTATTCTCCACATGGAGCGAGAATAGTCTTTTCAAAATGTTTATCAAAGTTATCTATTCTTGTCTTAATACATTTTTAAAAGATTTTATTTATTTATTCGTGTGTATGAGAGAGAGATAGCATGAAAGGGGGGGAGGTCAGAAGGAGAAGCAGACTCCCCACTGAGCAGGGAGCCCAACTCATGGCTGGATCCCAGGACTCCAGGATCATGACCTGAACAGAATGCAGATACTTAACCAATGAGCCATCCCAGTGCCCTTCTTAATACATTTTAATTGGCTATCCATTAAACTTCCTGCGCTAAGGAGAAAGACCCTTAATGAAACCTTAGGAAGTCTTGAGGATAAGATACCGAACTTCACTTCTGGCAACATTCCCTAACATGCACAAGTGTGTGCACATCTCTCTCTACACACACACACACCCCACAAACACAGAACTAGAATACACTTGATACAGGATGTATAATGCATATAATTATCTACATCATGTAAGCTTATATACACTCACATGGGTAATATATGATTACATAAATATACAATATTATAATTTAATGATTATATGTATAATATATGTTTAATGCAAATATATATATAATGCATAATAACCACATATACTTACACCACAAAGAAATATTAAACATTGTTAATTATTAATTTAGTAAGGCATGTCTAAGGCATTATTAAAATCCATTATTTGGTTCCTGGCCAAACTACGGATTATAAAGACTTGAGATATACTCTGCTTCTTCTGCTCCAAATGATTGGTCTGAGAGGTGTGCTTCCCTCAGTTTTTGGGACTGAGACGAATTATTTAGTAAACTGGGATTTATGACAAGACTGTGTCCCTTCAGAGAGAATTCATCTGCTCTTCTCCATGGTAACCATGGAAATCACACCTCCATTGAAGTAGAGTTCAGATAACATAGAACTTACTATTTTAAAGTCTACAATTTACTGGGATTTAGTTTAGCCACAATCTTGTGCAACAGTTACCTTTGTGTGGAGCCAAAATAATTTTGTTGCCCCCAAAGGAGATCCCAAACCCTTAGGCAGTTACTCCCCTTTCCCTCACCCCCATCTCCCCTGGAAAGCACGGACCTGCTTCATGTCTCTGTGGATTCACCAGTTTTAACTATTTCTTATAAATAGAAGCACATAATATGTGACCCTTTGTGTCTGCCTTCTTGTGCTGATCACATGTTTGAGAGCCATCCACACCGGAGCACTTATTTTACTTTTTTTTTTTTTTTTTTTTTTTTTTTTTACAGCCAAATAGTAGTCCGATGTGTGGATAGACCACATTTTTGTTTATCTGTATCCTGAACATAGTAACTGTGGGAGCTCTTATTTTTACCTCATTCCGCTTATGCACCAGTCTCTTCTGGACCGTAGGACATGTCCAAATTATTGCTTCCTAATTAAAAACAAATTCCATTACTTGGAGTAAATTAGTCACCTTCCTCTGCACCGAGGTTAATAGAACCAGGGGTCCACAAACACCGTCCTCACAGTGTTCCCCACCCTTATCCTCATGTTTCTGTTCCCTTCTGCACAAAACATTCCTCTTAGTATGTTTGTGTGTGTCCCTAAAGACTCTGCAGCTGGGTACAACGTGGGGGCCTAAGCATGTGCTTTTCCTTTTCCAGTTCTGCTCCAAAAATCTCGTTCTCTGCTTTCTCCTTTCTCTGTGCACTCTGGGGCTACTTATGTTGTTGTTGGTTCTTCTTCCCACTTGGAGCTTTTCCCCTGCCACAGGTTCTGTAGCAAGCACTAACTGCTTCTGTCTCATCAGTTCACCAACAATAGAGAGTACGTTCTTTCTAATTCCCTGCCACAACACACTGAGCCTGTTTCTTTGTCTCCCTATGGACGAATTTAAGAGTATCTCTAGAGAGAAGCTCAGGAATGAGATAACTGGTCACAGGACACACACATTTTGTCATTGAATGCTCCCTGGACTCCTTTCTAGAATGTTCTGTGATTTACACTCCCACAGAAGGGCTCAAAAGGCTGTTTCCTCCACCTAGGCTGACACATGTTATTATGACCCCGTTATTAGTCACTTTGATGGATGTGAAGTGTATCTCATTATTTCAACATACATTTTCTAGCTTACTCATGGATAGAATATCTTTTCACCAAATGGATTTTTAGTATTCTTCTCTGGAAATTGCCCATTTTTTGGTGGATTTTGTGTCTTTTGTGGATTTTTTAAGATTGGGACCCCTTAGCTTTGTTGTTGCTGTCATCCTCATAGCTCATTTGTAAGAATTTTTGGATATAGGATGCCTGGGGGGCTCAGTCAATGGAGCACCTGGCTTCGGCTCAGGTCACAATCCCAGAGTCCTGGGATCAAGCCCCGCATTGGGGGGTCCCTGGTCTGTGGGAAGCCTGCTTCTCCCACTTCTTCTGACCCTCCCCTGCTTGTGCTCAAGCTCTCTCTTTCTCTCTGTCAGATAAATAAAACCTTAAAAAAAAGAATTTTGTGATATGGTAGACTTTGATTTATTATATTTTAGATATGTCTCCAAAATAAAGTCTGTTTTATATATGTGGTACCTTGCATGTTGCAGTCTCTCTTAACACTCTGTGGGTGTTTATTGTTGATTAGAAATGCTTAATTGTCTTGAATGTTTTGTTGGGTTTCTGATGTTTTTCCTATCCCTTGGTTAGTTTTATATTCTCTTCTTTCTTCTTTTGATCTTTAATCTATTTGGAGTCCAACTCTCTATCCAACAGCCGAATTAATAAATAAACATGGAAGAAGGAGAAAATCACCCTTACAGAAAAATTCCAATTAATGAATGCAGACCAAATGAAGGGAATAGAAAATCACCATTAGCACATCACAGCGATATTGCTGCTGGCAATATCCATGAACAAATGCCAAATATTGATTAATTACTATGTTGGTTTTAACATATGTCCACAAATGTTTTGATATTCCTCTTTCTAGGAGGTGAAGCTTGATTTCCCTTCTGCTGAGTGTGGGCTAGAATTAATGACTCATTTCTAATAAATAGTGAACATAAAGGGAAAAACATTAACTCTAGTGGAGAAACAGGTAAGCGCCCAATTGTTGAAGGCTCATGTCACCAGAAATAAGTCATGTGACCAAGCTAATGGAAGGACTCCGGCTCATCACCCCTGTGGGGCATCCTTCTAAAAATCTATGCCTCCCAGATCTTCCCAGAAACCCCATCTGATCATGGGAGAACCCTGGACACACCCAAACCCCAGGACACTTTATGAAAAACTTGACCTGGACTCTTCAAAACATCGGGACCAGCAAGGACAGATTGATCTGCTCTCTCTTTGGAGAAGACAGCGACTACATACCATGTGGAATCGTGGGACACCAGGGGAAAAAGCAGTTAAATTCCAGTCAAGTCTTCAGCTTGGATGATAATAATATGTCAATATTAATTTCTTAGAATTGGTAAATGTACAATGATTATGTTAGGTAACATTATGGGGAAACTGGGTGAAGGCTCTATGGGAACTCTGTGCTCTTTGCAACTTTTCTGCCAAACTAAATAAAAAGTAAAATTCATTTCAAAATGAAAATTTTATATACCCCACAAACACTTTACAGATGACATAATAAACTAGAGGAAATAATTTTTCATAGTAATGTGGTGTGGAATGTATATTTATTACTGACAAATTTGACTACATAATAATCTTTCAATAAAAATAGCAGGGCAAAGAAACATACTCTAATTAAAACTAACAGTTAAAGAACAAAGTGGGGTTACTACAAGACCACACATAGAAAGAGATCTTGGATGCAAAGTACACTGGACAGGAGGCAAACCCTTTAAGTAGGGAGCAATACAATTGCTTATACATATTGATGGCCACCACGTGACCATGCACAGAACGGGGTATCCCTCCTCCTTCATCCATCCCCTCTTGCCTCAGTCAGTGATTTTCAGATTGACTCCCACAGACACTGGGGACCCCTGTGGTTTTCCTCGGGGGTGGGCTGGCATGGAGGTGATAGATGAAGGCTCAAACAGAACCCCGACATTTCACGAGTGATTCCGTCAGAGAAACGCCTCGCTCATCTTTTGTTGTTCTGAGCTTTAGGAAGGTTTGCTTCCCAAAAGCAGAGACAGAATCTCCTGCCCAGGCTGGCCCCATTTCTGTTCTCTCATTACACAGACATGTGCTGATTCTGAGGGTGAAAACTACATATCCCGCTGTAGAGAAATTTCCTGATTCTTCTCTGGAAGAGATTTCACTTAGGGATGAGACAAAGGTGCAATACTGGAAGCAGGAGGTGAATGGAATGATTCTAGGGGGTCTTCCCCAATTTTATGAGTGGGCAGCTTAGTGTTAGCATTTGTGCTGAGGTGCTTTCCTTGCACAAGTGGAATTTGTGGAAGGATGGAATTCTCCAGAATGGAGAGTAGGGACCTCATTCTCCCAAGGAGCTGGAGCAATTATGTTATTCATTTAGGACAGCGCTAAGGTCCTTGACTAAAGCTGGTGGTTTAACACACCTCCTGGCTGATTCCCCCATTAACAGGTATCTGTGAAGAGTGAGCTTTAGTTAAGGGCACCCGTTATGGTGTGCGCTCCATGGGCTTTGACCAAGGTGCACAGTCACAGACCCACCAGCAAAGCCATTTCCTTTGTTACAAAACTCCCATCGTGCTTTGCTTCTGTCATGGAACCCTCCAGGTGCCGGCAATCCCTGATGGTAATGGATTCTGTGCTCCATCCCTTCTGCTTCCCCTTTCCAGGATGTTTCAGATGGACTCAGAGACTGGAGAGCGTTTCAGGCTGGGCTTCTTCACAGTGAAATGCATTGCTGAGTCATCCACATTTTTGCCTGGGTCAGGTGTTCCTTCTGTTAATGGGTCATGTTTCATTGTATGGATGTAGCACAGTTTGTGAACTCACTCCCCTGCTGAAGGACTTCTGGACGGCATTCACTGTTTCAGGACTAGAACAGAAGCTGAGTTTACAACCCTGGACATTGGTAACCTTTATTAACTCACAAAATGAAGCCAATAAAGGAGTTTATGTATCCCCATGCACCCCACTTTCCCAACTGGCCTTCCTGGTCACCAGTGGTCTTTGATGGAAGGAAGATATAGGGAAATGTGATTTGACCCTACTTGCTTTCTGACCCCTGAGAGAAAGACCAAATAGTCTTGGAAAGCCTGAGGGAAAGAGAGAAAGGGGGAGAGAGAGAGAGAAAGAGAGACAGAGAGGGGAGAGGTGGCAAACCCACTCCCTGTTCAATGCAGTGGAAGCCATAGCAAAATGTGAAGGTTGAATTCTCTTTTGTGAAGGGAAGAAAAGTGCTCAGAGTGTAGAGACAGAAAATTCAGACCTCGAGGTCATCGAATCAGTTGGACTCTGCCATGCTTCTCCATTCTGGAACAACTGCCATAAAAAAAAAATAATAATAATAAAGTTCCTCGACTCCTCAGGTTGTCACAAGCTGTCCCACAAGTTATCTCTGGGTAGGTTTTCTTGAGGCAAGAATAGATGCAGGGTAAAAAAAAAAAAAAAAAAAAAAAAAAAAGAATAGATGCAGGGTAATGAGATGATATTCAATGTTGAAGTGACATAGGTAAAAAAGCAATAATGTAAGAAAACAGAGGATGATTGCATATAGGACTTGAACTAGAAAAATGATCCAAGTTTTCAACTCATTTATTCTGGTGTAATTTAATGAAAGCATGAGAAGTCTTTGGAAAGTTCTAGTAAGCCGAGATACTGCAGATTAAATATAAAGTGGAAATGCTAGCACATTTCTCCGCAGGAGACTGGATGTTTATTTTGAAAATTGAAAGACTATTTCCTGCCTAAACTAGACACGCAGTCTGGTTCCACATCCTGGGTGTGGCATCCACTCCCTGGAATCTGTGACCCAAATGACATCTCTTCCTCCTCCGGCGCTCCTGGATGAGGCTGCTGGCCCAGCCTCCTGGTTCCCTGGGTTTAATCCTCAGGCTGCTTTTGCCCTCTATCCTCTGGTGGTCCTGCCTTTTGTCTCTTACCCACATCCCATGGCACCTTGGTCCTTACCCACACTGCACCAGGAGATGTGTGAGCCATGATTCTGTTATGTCTCCTTTCAATCTGAAAGCCTCCCCTGGCTCCCTATTACCTAAACAATGAAGCCAAATGTCTCTTGGGTCTTGGCTATACAGACAACACAGCGACAGGCTCACTGAAATTGTTCTGTAATACCGAATTTCTTCCTGATAATCTCAAGCAAGAGCACGTTCTGTGTTCCAGGATCAGCTGCCTTGTCCTGGCCTGTCCCCCTGGTGGCTGTATCTCCTCTCCCTGCCTGTCCTCATTCTCCACGAGGACCCCTTAGCACTCTCAGCATGTATGCCTCATCGCTGCCTGGATGGGAGGGCTCGTAAGACCTGGAGGAGCACAAGACGATCAACATAGTCTGAAATAAAGCATGGACTGAGTGGTGTTCGGAGACCAGGTGTCCCAGCAGATGGTAGACTGCCATCCTCCCCTCCCCCATCCCAATCAGATAACCAGGCCACTGGGACAGGCCTCCAGGCTGCAATGCTCCATCTGGAATGCTACCATCCCAGGAAATCCCTTCCTAGCTGTTAGAACATCTTCCCCAAGCTCTTTTCACTAACAACGCCTTGGACACCAAAGGTCATGGGCGTTTTGTACACCAGAGGCCCAGGCTCTGACACCAGCTGGGTGTGGAACAATTCAGATCCATTCTGATGTGAGCTAACCCAAAGCTGGGGCAGACCTCCTGGTCCCACAAGACTACCCCCCACTTCAGAAACCAGTCACAAGTCCTGGGCCACTCGCACTTCTGCTGGACCAGCTTTAGCCTGGGCATTCTAGGACATGCTCCTCAGGTTTGAGAATTTGCTAGAATGGCTCTCAGAACTCAGGAAAGGGCTCTGCTCACTACTGTAGGTTTATTGTAAAGGCTCCAACTCCAGGACAGCCAGGTGGATGAGAGGCACAGGGTGTCCATGTGGAGAGGGACAGGGCACTGCCAAACTCTCTTGGGGGGCACCAACCTCCATCACCTCTATGCCTTTACCAACCCAGAAGGTCTTTTGAAATTTTCAGGGAGGTTTCATGACATAGGCACAGTTGATTAATTCTCTGGTCATGGGTGATTGACTCAACCTCTAGCCCCTCTCTTCTCCCAGGAAGTCAGGAAGGGGGGCAGAAAATTCCAGCCCTCTAGCCACATGGGTGGTCTCCTGGCTGTCAGCCCCCACCCTGGGGCCACCAGCCATGTCACTGGAAAGCAGAAGCTACTCTCATTACTCTGACAATTCCAAGGGTCTTCTAAGCTCTGTGCCAGGACACAGGGACAAAGGCCTAATACATGTTCCCCATGTTCTCATGGTTCCTTGGCTCAAACCCTCCTATGGTGCCCCATCCACTTGAAGTAAAGGCAAGAGTTGCCCAGTGGCCTGCAAGGTGCAGCATGACTTAGCTCCACTCAGATCTCATCTCCCACCATCTTCCCCAGTCTCACTCTTCAGCCAACTGCTGCTCCTCACACATAGCTGACATGCCCTGCCTTTGGGCCTTTGCACCTGGTCTCCCTTTGCCAGAAGTAGGATTCCCAGATGTGTGAGTGGCTGCCTCCCTCACCACCCAGGACCTCAGCTCGAGCATCCCCTTGTTGAGGGGGCTTCCTTGGATGGAGACAGCAGTCTTCTTCTGGGCACTCTCTCCCCTCTCCTCTATGTTTCTCCCTGCTGCTCACCATTTCTGATACTCTGAGTCCCCTTGCTATCCATTGCCTGTCTCTCCTCTGCTCCCCTCACTGAAAGCCTGGAGAAGCCCCCTCTGCTGGTCTCTGGGTCTCCCATGCTCCAAGAACCATGTAGTGGTTATTTCCCCTTCTGTTGGCCAGAGAGGGTTACCGCCCCCCACCATTGGCTGGGTGGGTGTCTGTGAGCGTCTGTGCTGCAAAGAAGGCAGGAGGGAAGGAGCGAGGCTGCCTGGGCTCAGCCCACCATGACCAAGTGTAAGCCGGCTGATACCCAGTGATGTGGGGTGGGCCTGAGAGAGGAACCCCAGGTCTCTAGCTCCCAGTCCCATTCAGCGGACTCCACCGTGGTCAAGGTACCAGCACCGACCACTGCAGTACTGAAACTTGGACCCCATCCTCAGACACCAGATCCCACCTGGTAGGTTTTCCCGAGTCAGTATTCGTGTCCTGACCTGAGTATGTCTTACTTGTTGGTGGGGACAGACACATCAGCCACCCCTCACAGGGGCCAGGCCTGCAGGTGGTTCTGGTCCAAAAATAGTGGATGGCGGGGATGCTGGTGTCACACGAGAGCACAGAGGGTAAGGAAGCACAGCCCGTGGGAACACAGCCCGTCTTCTGTGTGCGTGCTGCGGTGGAGACTCGACTTGGTTCCCTCATGCCCTGAGGCTGGCTCCCTGGTTCCAGCCGGGACCATTCCTTGTTGCGCAGGTGGCCTCGCACCTGCTGCCGGTTCAAGTGATGAGCACGAAAGATGTCGTGTACCCCTATGCTCAAGGTTTTATGATCTTTCTTGCAGTAAATACAAAGACTCCTATTTTTTTTTATACCTCAAAGCATAAGAAATAATAATATGCCTATTCCAATAGACAGCAAGGTATTGGTATTATTGATCCCAATTTCTGTTATTTATCATGCTTGCTGTTCAGTTGATCAGTGGTTTGCCAACTGATGTCTATGATACATGAAGCACATGAACTATTTTTGGCCATACCATTCTTGCTCTCACACTAATAGAGATTGTCAGAAAGGTGAGCATCTCATATTTTGCTGTTAACAACCTGCTATCTCCCCCTCAAATAATATGATTTTTAGTTGTCCAGCACTTTATAAAGAGAATGTCTGTCATCTTTCAAATCCATCTACAAGTGTCTACTAACCACTTTCTCCACCAAATAGGGTTCTGAACAGCCCCTGGTCAGTGGTCCTTGGAGTGCTTACTCTAAGAGTGATCAATATTGACATATCTGTGGACAAATCAATCAATAAATGAATTCAAAAGGGGACAGGTTCACCCAAAATTGACTTCTGACTTATGCGCCATGTATTGTTTTCTTTTTACTTCAGTGTGTGTGTGTGTGTGTGTGTGTGTGTGTGTGTGAGTGACTTGTGATCTGTTTTTCATTTAATCCACCCATATGATTCTAACTCATTAATCAAATATTAAACTTTCTAAGCTGTTATATGCCATGCCCTGAATATGCATTCCCTGTAAATTTAGAATACAAATGTAACAAGCCAGATAAATTAAGGAGACATCACTCACATAAAATAATTTGTTTCTTTTGCTACAAAAGAAAGCAACCCTGCTTTGGGGCCTGGGAGGCTCAGTGGATTAAGTGTCTGACTCTGGTTTCAGCTCAGGTCATGATTTCAGGGTGGTGAGATTGAGCCCCAAGTTGGGCTCCGTGCTCAGTGTGGCGTCTGCTTGAGATTCTGCCTCTTCTTCTCCCTCTGTCCCTCCCCCACTTGCTCTCTCTCCCTCTATCTCAAATAAATAAATAAGATTTTTTAAAAAAGCAATTTTGCTTTCTTCACACATCATCAGAAGATACTAATAACTGAATAACTTGTAACCAGGAACATCTCGGACTAAAAAGCTAAGAGGAAGCCAATGCGGGCAGACTGGTGAAATGATATCTCTGTGCCTGGGATGAAGGTTTCGTCATTTGAGAAAAAATATCAGAGGTCAAGAAAGTGAAACAAAACAGAAAGGCACATAGTATTAGAAGTCCTAGCAATGCAATCAGACAACAAAGAGAAATAAAAGGTATCCAAATTGGCACTGAAGAAGTCAAACTCTCTCTCTTCACAGATGACATGATTTTTTATATGGAAAACCCAAAGACTCTACCTCCAAACTACTAGAACTCATACAGCAATTCAGCAACGTGGCAGGATACAAAGTCAATGTGCAGAAATCAGTGGCTTTCTTATACATTAACAATGAAAATACAGAAAGGGAAATTAGAGAGTTGATTCCATTTACTATAGCACCAAGAAGCATAAGATACCTGGGAATAAACCTAACCAAGGAGGTAAAGGATCTGTACTTGAGGAACTACAGAACACTCATGAAAGAAATTGAAGAAGACACAAAAAGATGGAAGACCATTCCATGCTCCTGGATCGGAAGAATAAACATTGTTAAAATGTCTATACTGCCTAGAGCAATCTGTATTTTTAATGCCATTCCGATCAAAATTCCACCAGTATTCTTCAAAGAGCTAGAGCAAATAATCCTAAAATTTGTATGGAATCAGAAGAGACCCCAAATTGCTAAGGAAATGTTGAAAACCAAAAATAAAATGGGGGGCATCACTTTACCTGATTTCAAGCTTTACTACAAAGCTGTGATCACCAAGACAGCATGGTACTGGCATAAAAACAGACACATAGAGCAGTGGAACAGAGTAGAGAGCCCAGATATGGACCTTCAACTCTATGGGCAAATAATCTTTGACAAAACAGGAAAAAATATACAGTGGAAAAAAGACAGTCTTTTCAATAAATGGTGCTGGGAAAACTGGGCAGCTATATGTAGAAGAATGAAACTCGACCATTCTCTTACACCGTACACAAAGATAAACTCAAAATGGATAAAAGACCTCAACGTGAGACAGGAATCCATCAGAATCCTAGAGGAGAACACAGGCAGTAATCTCTTCAATATCAGTCACAGCAACTTCTTTCAAGATATGTCTCTATAGGCAAAGGAAACAAAAGCGAAGATGAACTTTTGGGACTTCAAGAAAACAAAGAGGCAACCGACGGAATGGGAGAAGATATTTGCAAATGACAGTACAGACAAAAGGTTGATATCCAGGATCTATAATGAACTCCTCAAACTCAACACACACAAAACAGATAATCATATCAAAAATTGGGCAGAAGATATGGACAGACACTTCTCCAATGAAGACATACAAATGGCTATCAGACACATGAAAAAATGTTCATCATCACTAGCCATCAGGGAGATTCAAATTAAAACTACATTAAGATATCACCTTACACCAGTTAGAATGGCTAAAATTAGCAAGACAGGAAACAACATGTGTTGGAGAGGATGTGGAGAAAGGGTAACCCTCTTACACTGTTGGTGGGAATGCAAGTTGGTGCAGCCTCTTTGGAGAACAGTGTGGAGATTCCTCAAGAAATTAAAAATAGAGCTTCCCTATGACCCTGCAATTGCACTCCTGGGTGTTTTCCCCAAAGGTACAGATGTAGTGAAAAAAAGGGCCATCTGTACGCCAATGTTTATAGCAGCAATGGCCACGGTCGCCAAACTGTGGAAAGAACCAAGATGCCCTTCAATGGACGAATGGATAAGGAAGATGTGGTCCATATACACTATGAAGTATTATGCCTCCATGAGAAAGGACGAATACCCAACTTTTGTAGCAACATGGACGGGACTGCAAGAGATTATGCAGAGTGAAATAAGTCAAGCAGAGAGAGTCAATTATCATCTGGTTTCATTTATTTGTGGAGCATAACAAGTAGCATGGAGGACATGGGGAATTAGAGAGGAGAAGGGAATTGGGAGAAATTGGAACGGGAGGTGAACCATGAGAGACTATGGACTCTGAAAAACAATCTGAGGGTTTTGAAGGGGCAGGGGGTGGGAGGTTGGGGTACCAGGTGGTGGGTATTATAGAGGGCATGTATTTCATGGTGCACTGGGTGTGGTGCAAAAATAATGAATACTGTTATGCTGAAAATAAAAAATAAATTTTAAAAAAATAATACAATAAAATAAAATTTTAAAAAAAGCAAGGGATATTATCCCAAAGAAACTCACAAATAAAACTTTTAGAGACTTAGAAAAGAAATGAATACCAAGAGAACGAGAAGACAGACCAAAAAGAAGGAGAAGATATTTGTAAATCACATGTCTTATAAAAAGACTCCTATAAAAATATACAAGGAACTCTTAAGGATCATCATTAAGAAAAAATTGAACAACCTGATTTAAAAATGGGGAAAAAAGCTTAGTAGACACACCAATAATGAAGATTATGCCATAATAAAGATTATGCCAATAATGCCCACAAAAATGGGCATTTACAATGCATCTTCAAAACTTTTCCCTTTAATGGGAAACTTAGCTTTACAGAATCCAAACATTAAAAGATTAAAAAGAAATTTCTATCTTGTTGTCATTATAACACAAAACAGTTAAGTCAAGGAAATCCATTCATACTTCAGGACCTTCTCCTCCAGGAACCAGCATTGTTATATTATTTCCATTTAGCAAAACTTGATCTAATTTAGTGATCCTTCTTCCTTCTGGTGTCAGGTAAGTATATGCAAAGATGCTCAATGTCATACTTGGTTAGGGAATTATAACTTCAAACAACAATAAAATACCTAAATGCACCTGTTAAGATGCCCCAAATGCAGAACGGTGATGACATCAAATCTTGGTGAGGATAGGGAACCCTAGGAATTCTAGTTACTGCTGGAGGGAACACAAAATGGTATAGCCACTTCAGAAAACAGTTTGGTAGTTTCTAAAAAAAAAAAAAATTAAATAGACACTTAACATAGAATCTGTTGATCAAACTTCATGGTATATACTCTAGTGAACCAAAATCTATATACACACAAATGCCTATACATGCATGCGTGTAGAAATTTTATTCATAATTTCCCACAAATTGGAAGCAACCACCATGTCCTTCCTAAGTGGGTGGGCAAAGGAACCATGCTAATACTCCTATAATGGAATATTATTTAGTGATAAAAAGCAATGACCTGTCCAGCCATGAAAAAACATGAAAGAACCTTAAACGCATATTCCCAAGTGAAAGAAGACAATATAAAAGGGCTACATGCTGTGTGATTCCAACTCTGTGACACTTTGGAGGACAACACTAGAGATACAGTAAAAAGATCAGTGTCTGTCTGAGATTTGGGAGGAGAGGGGGATGAGCGGGTAGAACACAGGGGATTTTGGAGCAGAAACTATTCTGTATGATTATCTTGGTGGTTACATGTCATATTAGTCAGGGTTCTCCAAAGAAGAACTTGCATGGTGTGTGTGTCTGTGTGTGTGTGCACGTGCATGCATGTAACGGGGAACTGACTCACACCACAGGGGTGTGTGTGTGTGTGTGTGCACATGTGCATGTGTGTAACAGAAATTGACTCACACCACAGTGGAGGCTGAGGAGTCCCACAATCTTCTGCCTACAAACTAAAAACCCAAGAAAGCTGGGGTGACTCAGCCCCACACCTAGGACTTGGGGACCAGGAAACCAGTTATATAGAATCTAGTCCAAGTGTCAGGAGATGAGATGAGGTGTCCCAGCTCAATGGTGAAAAGCCAGGGCAAATTCTTCCTTCCTCTGCCTCTTATTCTATTCATGCCCTCAACAGATTAGGTTAGGCCCACCCACACTGGGGAGAGCAATCTATTTTCCTGAGTCCATCAGTTTTAATATTAATTTCATCTGGAACACACTCACAGATACATCCAGAAATAATGTTTAATCTGGGCACTTTGTGGCCAATCAGATGGGCACATAAAATTAGCCATCACAAATAACAAACCCTGGGTCAACATGACACATGAATCTCCTTAAACCATACTTAACCTCCAATAAAGACAACAAGAAGGTCATATTTCTACCTGACTCTAACATGATATAACAATCTGACACTCAACAGAAAATGTGCCAACACCATCCTCAGAAGAGGAGGTAAGGTCCTTGAGTAATATAACTTAATGTAAAATTAATAATGCTTATTTACTAGGACATAAAATCAATACATCTTAATGTTAAGTGATAATAAGAGAGTAACCCCACCACCCCCACACACATTCATAACAAAAAAAAAAAGAATAAATACCCCAGACACTTGTAGTCCTCATTTCTGTACCTGGTCACATGATTGTAGCTGGTATTGGTGCCTTCGTCCCCTACCCATTCTGTATTCCCTTCACCTTGAGTAGGCACCTCAGTCAGTTGTGGTTATTCATCTGGTGGGGTGACCCACGGCTTCATTCCTGAATGGTCTGGGTCACTGGAAGTCCTGCTTGGATTGGGTTGTTGTAAGTTTTCTATTGAACCCAATCCCAGAGCATTAGGCTTTGCAAGTGCTGCCTTAGGGGACCCCCTGTATTCCAGATACACACACCTCCTCATCTTCACTGTGGAACTATAGTTCCTGGTGCAAATAGTCCCCTTGGTGGTCAGAGCCAATAAAACTGACCTCCCTTACTGTTGATTCAGAGACATGAGGAGCCCACAGTGCCAAATGGTGGTGTTAACTCATGTTTAAATGGAATTGTTTTGTCTCCCGGTGGAAGCATTCATCTCTTTGGAGCTAAGGCCGGCAGGGCATAAGGTTATGGGAACACTAAATTCTCATGGGGGTCATGATGGTCCTACTTCCGTTTTGACCCCTTGATTCCTACACCTATGAGCCTTGGCTGTGGAGGAAGCAGCACCATGTATCAGATACTGACTCAGGTCACATATGGCGCCCCTGGAGAACCCTGGCCCAGGACGAGTTTTGCCTGCAAGTTATAGCTGCCCAGGCAGCACAGTAACTGAGTTTTCAAACTTCATTGTTCTACTAAGCCAACTGCTTCAGGATGGTGGGGAACATGGGAAGATCATGACTTCCACCACTGTGGGCCCATTGCCACTCTTGGTGTGCTGTGATATGGATTTATTGATCAGGAACAGTGCTGTGTAGAATACCATGCCAATGGATAAGGCATTCTGTAAGTCCAGAGATAACAGTTTTGGCAGAAGTGTTCATGTGGGGAAGACAAGTCTGTATCCTGAGCAAGTGTCTATTTCAGTAAGCACACAATGCTGCCCCTCCATATGGAAACTATACTGTGTTATCAATCTGCTACCGACTAGCTGGTTTATCACCTGGGGGAATGGGCCATATTGGAGACAGGCTGGACTCTGCTGCTGGAAGATTGAGCACTCCCTGGTGAGCATGGCCAGGTTGGCCTTGGTGAATGGAAGTTCACATTGCTGAGCACAGGCATAACTTCCATCATGCCACCATGGGCCCTCTGTTGTTAAGTTCCTTGGGCAATGATGAGGGCAGCTGGGGAGACCGGCTGACTCGTATCCACGGAACGGATCATCTTATGTACTTAAGTATCAAAATCCTCATTTGTGGAGGTTATTCTCTGCTGAGAATTCACATCAACACAAATACCTTCACATTTCTGACCCATTCAGAGAAGCCTGTCTGTATTCCTCTTCCCCATATTTCCTTATGACTGATTTTCCAATCCTGCACCTTTTAGGTCCCCCACCATCCAGCCAAACCATTGGCCACAGACCACAATCCAGTATAAAACCACAGGTCTGGCTATTTATCCTTCTAGGAATTTATCTTTCAACCAGGTGAACTGCCTGAAGTTCTGTCCACAGGGAGGATTCTCTTCACCACAGTCCCACAGGATGTCCCAGAGAGGGTTTCTTGTGCTGTGGCAGCCTACTGTTGGGTCTGTAGAGTAAGCAGAACCATCTGTATATCAGGACTGCGTCTTCCCTACCTTTGTCAATGAATCATAGGGAACTCCTCGAGAGGCTCTATGTGCACATGGAGAGAGAAAGCAGCGTAGCAGGAGTAGGGACCATGGTTATTTGGGTCACGTTTCCATGTCACTTATGTGTGCCTCCAGGATCTGCTCTGTACTGATGATATAAATATAAATATAAATATAAATATAAATATAAATATATATATATACTCCCCTTGGATGATGGGGTGCTGTTGAGCAAGCCCCACTTTGTGGCTTCATGAGTAAGGTAGCACTCAGTTCATGGTGGACAGCTGAGGTCACCTGGTAACTTAGTGGTCATGGTCAAGTGTTTAGTATCTTGGCCCAGAAGCTGGCAAAGAGCTGTTTCTCGGAAGAAGAGTAGTTATCTGGTGGATGATAGAAGGGCCTTGTTCCAAAATCCTCAAAGCCTGTTCTTTGATGCATCTATAAGGGCCTTCAAAAGGTTCTGAACAGCAACCCTCTCTGCCCCTGGATCTTCAAGCATCATACGGCCCAAATGGAGCATCGCAGGCCCGAGAAGCTGACCAGCTCAGACAGCAGCTTGGACCTCCTGCAGACCCTTCTCTTGTTCTGCATCTCACTCTAAACTATCAGCTTTTTGTGTGGTTCAGCAACAAGTCATGAGTCACATACTCAAATGAGGAACATGTACCCTCCAAAATCCAAAGAAGGCCACCAGGTATCACATCTCTTTCATGGTTGTGGGAGGAGTCAGATATTACAACTTGCCTTCATCTGAGAAGGGATCTCTCATCATGCCCCACACCACTGGACCTCTAGAAATCTCACCTAGGTAAAAGCCCTCTGCATTTTGTCCCATTTATTTCCCACTTCCGACACACAAAGATCTCACGTGAATCTGGAGTAGTAAGTTACTACTTGTTTCTCACTAGGTTCAGTAAACGTAATGTCATCAGCATAATGGGCTAGTGAGATGTCTTGTGAAAGGTAGAGGCCATCAAGACCCCTGAGAACTAAATGAGGTTGGAGAGTTGATAAGCCCCAAGGTAGGACAGTGAAGATGCATCATTGGCCTTGCCAGTTGAGAAAGCTTTCCTGGTGTGGGCCTGATGGACAGGTATGTAGATGGAGACATCGGATGGATCAATGGCTGCCTGCTGGGTACCAGAGGATGAGGGAAATCACTCAAGCAATGAAGCCACATCTGCCACGGCACCTGCCTTATGGAATCACTGTCTGGTTAAGGACACAATAATCCACTGCCATTCTCCCAGCCACATAGAATGTCCTTGATGGGTGCGCAGACCACCCCCCCCAGTCCCTCCAGGAATGTAGTGGTTCTCTTGCTTTTCTACTTTCCTAGGTAGATGCAGTAGTTCTAATGGCTCTCACTTGGCCTCTCCTGCAGCCTTAGAGTCACTCCCCAGGTCAGGGGAAAAAGGTAAGGATTCTGCTAGATGCTAAGTTATGTTTATTCCAAATATACCTTCCAGAAGTGGGGGAATAATCACAAGAATAGTCACGAAATAAAACCAAAGCAAGCAGAAGGAAGGGAATTATAAAAGCAGAAATGAATAAGATAGAAAAAAGAAAAATAGAGAAAAGCAAAGGAAATAAACTGATTCTTTGAAAAGATCAGTAAAATTGATAAACTTCTAGTAACTGGTGAAAAGACAGAGAGAGAAAGAGAGAGAGAACTCTCAAATTATCCATATCGGGAATTTGGGGCATCACTACAGACCCTGCGGATATAACAATGGTAGTAAGAAAATTCTGTGAATGATTCCACCCACATACATTTGATAATTTAGGGAAAATAGGCCAATTCTCAATAAACCCCCAACTTAAACGAGAAATTCACACAATCATCCAATATAGGACACATCATTCAAATAGCCCGAAATCTATTAAAGCTATTTAATCCATAATTGAAAAAACTTCGGAAACCAAAATTTCTTGGTCCAGATGTTTTCACTGGGAATTCTACCAATATTTATAGAAGAATTAGCACCAATACAAAATCCCTTCCAGAAAGTTGAAGAGGGAATAAATATTTCCCAATTCATCTTATAAAGCTCGTATTACCTTGATGTGAGAACCAGACTCTTCACTCTGGGGAACACACCGATGGTCACTGGAGGGGAGAGGTTGGGGTGTGGGGGGGAAGCACGGGTGGGGATGAAGGTGTGCACTTGTGATGAGCACTAGTTTGTGTATGGGAATGTTGAATCACTGCACTGTACACCTGAAACTAATATAACACTGCATGTTAACTAAATGAAATTTAAATACAATTTTTAAAAAACCCCGACTGTACAAACAAGGAAAACTGTAGATCCATAGTGCTCATAAACATAGATGTACAAATCCTTAACAAAACCTTAGCAAGTAAAATTTGACAATATAGCAAAAGAATTGTACACAGCATCCAAGAGGGTTTTGTGCCAGGGATGGCAAGCCTAGGCATCTGTCCAAGTGAAATTACAGCTTAAATCCCTGCACCCATTGGCACATCATGGTTTATGGCAGCTTCATTTGTAATAGCTGTAAACGAATCAACCAATTTTTAAAAAAGATTTTATTTATTTATTTGACAGATAGAGATCACAAGTAGGCAGAGAGGCAGGCAGAGAGAGAGAGAGAGAGAGAGGAGGAAGGAGGCTCCCGGCTGAGCAGAGAGCCTGATGTGGGGCTTGGTCCCAGGACCTTGGGATCATGACCTGAGCCAAAGGCAGAATATTTAACCCATTGAGCCACCCAGGTGCCCTGCAATCAACTAAAATTTTTATAAACTTTTTAGAATAAGAAAATGGTTAAGCAAAGCATAGCGTGTCAATACTGTGGACCACTATTCCACAGTCAAATGCATAGACAGTTGCTGCATGCAGGTACTCTGGCAGATCTCAAAGACACGATGCTGAATGAAAAAAGCTCATCTTAGAGGTGGCTTTTGAAGGGCACATAGTGTATGAGTTTGTTTATATAGCATTCTTGAAATGAAAAAAAATGAAAAAAAAAAAAGGAGGTGGGTAAGTGATTGCCAGTTTGTAGGGCTGGTGGATGGGGCGGGATGAGGAAGGAGGTGTGTGTGACTGGGAAAGGGAGGCAGGGGGAAGATCTTTGTGGTGATGGATCAAGTGTGTATCCAGATTTCGGTGAAGGCTACATGCTACATGTATCAATGTCAGTCTCCTGGTTCTGTTGTTAGTAAGATGTAACCAGTTGGGAAAACTGAATGAAGATTACATTGAGCCTCTTTGCTCTACTTTTGCAACTTTCTGGTGATCTCTAATTATTTCAAAACAAAACATTGTAAAAAGTAATGTGCTAAAATAGGAAAAATGTCTGTATAGAAGTGCTGTTTTGTTTTGAGAATGCTCACTTGCTCAAGACATTTCAACTTTAAGGAAGTCATTTTATCATTGGTAACATAATAAGAGAAGCATGAGTTTTGTAAGGAGATTATATTTCAGGAAGAATTTAATGTAACTTTTGATACACTGCATTAGAAATATTACTCTGCTGAATAATATTAGCTCACTTTTGAGACAGGTTAACCATGTGCACATAAATCTAGTAATTGAAGAGTAATGTTAGGACAGAAAAGCAGTCTCTAAAGATAGACGATATCATGCTATAGGGAATTTTTCATTAATTTAGGCAACTTTGCAGAGCTCTGATGTCAAGATAACAGAAAAGTCCAATGCTCCTGAGATTTAATGAAGAATATAAAACATTTACAGAGTAAATTGAGGTGAATGTATTCAGTACTGGACTCAGAGTTGCAGACCTGGTGGAGAATTGAGCCTGCATGGTGATATATTTTCTGAGAGATTCTGAAGAGATTTGGTGTCATTTCCAAATTTGCCCAGGACCAGGGACTGCGTCAAGTCCAAGACTACTCAGTCCCTGATCCATGATCTTCCCTGAGAGCCACCCTCTGTTCCTCCCCCTACATCCCCATGTGTCCTCACACACTGGCTTCACTCCTGTGTGCTCTCTGCCAGATTTGGGGCTGTGGACAGTGTGTCCCCTACACATGCCTGATGGTAGGCTGAGTCTGTCTCTCTCCCAAGAATCAGCCCTCAATGAGTCCCATTATAGCTAACAAGATTCTCTGCAGCTTAAAATACTTTAGTCAGAAGAAAGAAAAATATTTTAGAAGTCTCTAATTGGAGTGATCTCAATCACATATTTTTCACCACCAGCCTTTGTATTCCAAGCTTTTGTAAGCCCAGTTATTCTGAGACACATTTTTATGGAGAAAGGAGAGGGTAGTTTTTTTTTTTCCTACTTTAATTGTACCCCTTCGGTCCTCAGACATGTTATTACTGAGTGCTCAAGACGAAAAACATTCACGTGTTCATATTTACATTTGGGAATATTTACTTTAAAAGTTCCCTTTTAGGGATACCTGGGGGCTCAGTCAGTTAAAACACCTGACTTTGGCTCCAGTCATGATCTTGGGGTCCTGGGATCGATTCCCACATTGGGCTCCCTGCTCGGTGAGAAGCCTACTTCTCCCTCTCCCCACTCATGCTCCCTTTCTCTCTCAAATAAAAAAAAAAATAAAATCTTTTTTTTTTTAATGCTCTTTTAATGCATCCCCACTAATAAAGTCATGATAATACCTTCTGTAACAAGGCAGGATAAGGGACTGTTATTTCTCTGTAATCTCTAATGTGATTAGGGCTGGGCAAGTTGTGGGCATTGGATCAGTGTGAGCCTGAGACAGTGCCTGGAAACCAGGTCTGGGATGCGCCCACTGGGCAGCTGGCCTCCAAGGCTGGGCCCTCCAACTGTACCATGACTGGCTGAGCCCAGAGCCCATTCGGCTCACATACGCTGTGATTCTGTCCCACTACTGCTTAGGGGAATCAAAATGACTTAAAAAGTAGCTTAGGAAGAAAACTCTGCTTGACCTAATATGGGAGAGGATTACTCTTCCCTATTTTGAGTACTTTCCCTAAAATACCTACGTGCAGTTGTCTGGTTGTCCAAGCACTTTTCATGAGCTCAGGGGGGAGATGCAGGGGGCTGTTTCCATGTGCTTTTTCTCTGCCAACTGTCATAGAAGAAAACACTGTAATGATTCTGCTTTTGCAACATGACCTGAATAACCAGCTTGTGTGGCGTTCACATGTTCTCAGGGTGTAATCTTAATTCCAGTTCTGTGGGGAACAAACCACATGAGCCCCCTGGAGTCTGTCTCATCAGTACTAAGAAGAAAATTGAGAGCACATGGCTGGAAGCACTGAGAGTTCCCTGCTTGCTTCTGTGAACTGTTTGGGGATCAGGAATGAACTTGCCAACTGCACGACCGACTGTTACATTCTGGAGTCATGACTTCATGCTGGTAATGGATGAGGGGACAGATCCTACCTTGCTGGCACTTCTGATGGTCAGCTAAGGAGGCACAATCCTTGGACTCAGCAGATGCAATACCCCAACCCAAGACGCAATTATGAACATGCGGGGCAAAGGTAAAGGAGCAGTGGCATTTTGTCGTGATGACAGTAGACTTCTCCAGTGGTTACTAGAGAGTGTGGGCATAGTGGCCTTGCTGGCTGGATGGGGGAGGGGGCATGTCTGTGGCAGCTAAGCTGGATTATCAGTGTCCTGGGCTGTGTTGTGGCTGATCCCTTGGCATACTATTTTATAGGACCTGGTTGCAACTTGAACTAGCAACCGCTGTTGCTTTCACTTATGAACCATGTGATCTCCTTCTTCATGAATACTTTCTTCAACTGAGTTGAGGATCCTGGATTTGGACATTGTCAGACCCACTGGAGGTCTGCTTCCATCAGCAGGCACAACAGTGGCCCCACTGCATGGAGGCTGAGACTGCATTCTGGTATCCCAGTCTCTGCAAATCCCTGGGCAAGTTGAGGGGAAATGGGTCATGGGATGGGCAGAAGGCACCCATTCCAGCTATCAGTGGTTCCTAGGTCTTAGTCTCCTTACATTCTATATCTTATCAAATTAATGAGGCAGCAGTAATACCACACTGGCTGGACCATGAAGGTCCCCAGAAATGAAGGTCTGGTTTGGGTCACTGGGTAAAGAAGGGGATGAGTGAAGTGTTACCTGGAAGCGAAGTGAGCATGGGGCAGGGAGCAGCTGAAGGGCATCACATCATAATGCCAGGACTGTTGCAGAAGAACATGCTGACTCATATTTACTTCCTTGCTCCAGAACTAACTTCCCTGGCCCTCCCCTTGCTTTGTGAAGCCACTTATGTAAGCACTTCCTTGGGGATGGTTAAACTCACCATTACTCTGCGGGTTTTCAGAGGATGTGCCTGCAACCATCTTGGAGGAGAGAACTGGATGGTGCCCAGTGATGCCAGGACTGGGGCAGGACACAGAGGTCTTGCAGTCTTTACTGTTTGAAAGATAACTGTACCGTGTTAATCATGAACACTTATAATGTCTGGAATTCTAAGTGTATATAAGAATGTGTGTGAATCTGGGGAAAGGCATGCTTGTTAATTTTTTGACTGTGCAGCCCCTACCTTCCTCCTGGCTTGGAGGAAATTCCCCAGATGTGATCTCCTATTGAGAATCAACATGCTGCCTGCCACTATGAACTTCGCTTCAGTCCCCTTCCAGGTGTATGTGTGTGTGTGGGGGGAGGGGTGGCTCACGCTCTGTCCTCGGGGACTTTAAAATTTTTTTTTTTCCCTCTCACCATCTTTACTTTTTATTCTCATTTTGTGATGAGAGCACTGGGTGTTACACATGACTAATGAATCATTGAACACTGCATCAAAAAGTAATGATGTACTCTATGTTGGCTAACTGAACAAAATTAAAAAATAAAAAATAGAATTAGGATAAAGAGAACACTGACATAAGATTGAGCCGTTAGCAAGTTTTTGAATGCACTGTATTTAATCATAGGCAAGACACCGTACAGCAGATCTCTAGACTTAAGTCAACCAGCAGCCCTGAACCTTGTGCCTTTGACTAAATCCTCTTCGTCTTCCCTCCCCGAGCCTCTGGCCTCCACCATCCCACCCTCTGCTTCTCTTAGTCCAGCTGTTCAAGATTCCTCACACACTCGAGATTGTGCCATTTTATCCCCCCTGGCTGTGGCTTAGTTCACTTAGCAGGCTGTCCCTCATGCTCCCCTGGGTTGTCGCAAATGGCAGAACTTCCTTCTTGTGAAGGCAGAATGGCATCCGGTGATATACACACCCCACATCTCCATCCATCTCTTCCACTGGGGGTCATTTGTGCTGTTTCCATGTCCTCCCAGTGGTGAATAGTGCGGGATTGCAGACATCTTTATGAGACCCTAAGGCCAATTCCTTTGGCTGTGCACTTCGCGGGGGGGGGGACACTCCTCAAAAAGTTAAAAATAGCTCCGGGTTGACACTAACTGGGCAGAGATAAAGGGGGTGGCAGGCTCTCTCCAAGAGGCTACTATGGCCCTATGTCCCTGTACCCCACCAACCTGACTCAGGGTCTTTAGTCTCTACTCATCTCCCAAGCAAAGCCCTTCAGCTCCCTGCTGGTTCTGTGAGCTCACTCTATTCTTTACTAAATCCTCCTTTTATGAAGAAAAATTGTCAGATTATGTTGTTCACAGCTAAGAACCCTTCCTGCCACAAGGAAGTGCAGCATCTATAGTCTGGGGTTTACCGGGGTTGCGATTTGGGACCGATCTCGCAGTTTCATGACTGAGGAAATCACGGCATATGTCCCTCAAGAGCTGTAAGTTAAAACAGAAGTTGAGTCACACAATGATGGAACGAAGAGGAGTTCTGTTGCTCTGGGTTTTTTTTTTTTTTTTTAAGATTTTATTTATTTATTTGACAGAGAGAAATCACAAGTAGACGGAGAGGCAGGCAGAGAGAGAGACAGGGAAGCAGGCTCCCTGCTGAGCAGAGAGCCCGATGCGGGACTCGATCCCAGGACCCTGAGATCATGACCTGAGCCGAAGGCAGCGGCTTAACCCACTGAGCCACCCAGGCGCCCTGCTCTGGGGTTTTGATAAACACCTCAAGAACCTGAAGGACATCAAAGGGCTTCGGAGAATTTCAGTCATGTCCCAATGGCATTTTCATACATGCCTTCCCCATCCTCAGTTGGGAAATCTGTAATGCCATTAAGTTATTTATTTTCAGGAACTTTCTGAGCCTGAAACTCTATCTCCAGGGAACGCCAACCTTTCCCTGGAACAAAAATCCTTCCCATCAAAGGCTGTGTGGGTGGGGTCCTGGGATCCTGCTCTCACAGGTACCTCTGTGGGATCTAATTTTTGCTATCTGTCCTTCATCACTGGAGGAGGCTCTGGCACAAAACTTCGCTATTGAGTATGATGCTGGAATGCCCATGACTTGAGTCAGGTGAGGATTTGGGACAAAGATGAGTCTTTACACTCTTTCTGGCAGTGAGAGAAGAAACTCAAAGCTTGTTCTGAGTGACATGGGGGCCAATTAGAGGAGATGACAGGGTCACTGCTGAGGATGGGAACATTGACAGCAATGGCGGGTCGCAGGAGGCACTTGCTGTGGCCAGATATCCTGAGTCCTTCACTGCATGAATCCTCTCAGCCTCCCTTTGAGTTGGATGCATTATTACCCCATTTTACAGATGGGGAGCCAACGGAGTGGTTAAATGACTTGTCCAAGGTTGCACACCTGCTGTGAAGAATTGATGGTCAGAGTAGCCATTTCAGTGTTAATTTGACTTTTTAAACTATGTGCCTCTATTATTTTTGTGATGAAAATTTTTTTCAGATTTTGTATCAGTGTATTTATTTATCAAAGCATCAAAAGATTTCAAAATCTTCCTAAAATTCAAGATTTTGACATTTTTAGAAATTTTAGTTTATTTTTTTAAATTTCTTTTCAGTGTTGTGACTAAAATTTTTTTAAAAATCCCCGTTGAATAGAGGTTTATTTGCTTCCTTTATATTTTGTGGGGCCTAAAAGTTGAAGTATTATGCTTGCAAAAGTTGATGCAAAATTCGATCCAAAGATCTCTATCATGCAGTATTTTGAATTGGCGTTATAGGACTGGACACAAGCTATTAGAAGTGACCTTCTTGTTAGCCAGAACTCCTTGAATTTAATTCTATTCAGGAATCTCAGCTATTGCCTTAATGCATCTTTAAATAGAATTACCAGAATGGCTGGGCACAACCCTACTTGAAACATGACTTGTCTAATATTCTTCTACTTAGTTAAGCAGTACTTATTACAGCAGATATCAAGTTGATTTTCAATTAAGTAAGATCTAGTAAAACAAGGACTAACATACACTGGATTAACTTGTGTGTTGTTTTAGTTTTGTTTTGTTTCCTTGTTTTTCCTTTGAGGAATTTCTTATCTATTTTTTTCTCAAAGGAAAGCAGGAAACATGTTAAATGAAGATTATCCATATTATAAGATCTGGAATTTGGATGAAAAAGGCTTTATAAATAACGTTTCTTTTTGAAATATTTGTAATAATTCAAGTAATTCCTCATAGCCAGTTGTATCATCTAGAGAAATAAGTTTCCAATTTTTCGTATTTCATGCTTATGGAATATTATATAATATGATGCAGTCTGCTTTATGGGATGAAGCATGAATTTAAATCAATGACTATGGATAATAATGTGCCTTCATTTCTTCTATAGAGATAACATACATGTTTCAAGAATTGAGCCTTATTGACTGTACACAGGCATATCTTTTTGGAAGAGGAGTAGTGAGTCTGATGAATAGAATAAAGGTTTAGAAATGGATTTTGGCTAATACACACATGTATTATGAAAATGATTTTATTCTATTCTCTAAAACATTATGTATGAGTCTTTTCCCTGGAAACACTTCTTATGCGAGTCAGGCTTCTTCACATATATGCTAATAGATAATGTTCAGTGTGTTACAAACCTAATTTGGTTAATATTTTTTGAGTATATATTCCAGTTACCCCATTTCAATTTTTATAGATTATAAGATATAAAAACACATGAAACTCTGCATTTTGCCTGGTGTGGACTGTCCATGCATGAGCACTGCCAATTTTAGCCTACAGTGCCTTCCCAATGTGTCCAAGAAAAAAACAATGTCTGGGGTGCCTGGGTGGCTCAGTGGTTTAAGCCTCTGCCTTCAGCTCAGGTCATGATCTCAGGGTCCTGGGATTGAGTACCACATTGGGTTCTCTGCTGGGCAGGGAGCCTGCTTCCTCCTCTCTCTCTCTCTCTCTCTCTGCCTGCCTCTCTGTATACTTGTGATCTCCCTGTCAAATAAATAAAAAATCTTAAAAAAAATAAAGTCTGCACTTACATGCAGAAATTCCTCCATCCCTTCCAGAAAGTAAATATTGATCAACATGCATATGTAATAAGAAAGCTTTTTAAAATGTGCCTTTGAAATTTAGTGGTCTGTACAAATGTTTGTAGGGTAATACATTTGACGAATGTGACTAGTTTATGGTACCAGAGGCTTTGTGGTCAGGTGGTTGAATGTCCTCCTCAAAACGTTTGGGTGAAGTCACACCTGTGAAACTTACATGGGAGACGTGTCCAGCAGGGATGTCCTCTCTGATGACAATACTGCCAGTGGTTATCTTAGTCTCTTAAATTCAAACAGGTAATTGATTGATGCTCCCAAACCATCTATGTGTGGCTCTTCAAGTTTACACCAAGTCCCCCAGGACCCAAGGTTTAATCCCAACGTGTGTGTGTGTGTGTGTGTGTGTGTGTGTGTGTGTGTGTGTATGCATCCTATACAGCTGAAGAGTACACAGAAATGTGTTTTTCACTTGATATGGAGATTAACAGGAGACTATAAAAGGGTAGAGATCACCTCGAAACACCTGCTGTCTAAACATCATTATTAGAAGCTAGGTTCCCATGTGATATTCAAAAATCATCAGCAAGTAATCATATTATCAGCTTTAGATCTTAAACTCTTTTATAAGATAACTTCCATATAATAGAATCACACTAATTCAATTTCACTCATGTCAGAATGCATTGTCCCCAATACAGTGCAAATTGCCAGAATCATGCCACAGAATTAAACAGCCAGATACAATAATTGGAAGAATTCACTTTCCAAACATTCTACCTCTCTCTGTGGCTCTTATGTTTCTTCTTTCTGATGTCTCATTTTTTTTTTCTTGGCAAGCCCTCCACATAACACAAAGCTTATTTTGTGAATCCCTGTAATCTGGACGTCCATCTCTTCTTTCATTCTTCCCAGTACTTCTGAGGACAGAGTCACTGCTGATGGCAGCACTGGCTGTTTGTACCATGCTCTTTTGTATTCCCTTCTTTGGAGTGGCATTCAGCTGAGCTGGTAGCTCCATAAGGAAGATGTGTCCTTCTGCCTGTGTGTGTTGGGGAGAAAGGGGGATTACTGTAATTGTTTTTATTCTAAAATAAATGCTCAAAACATCAGCCCAAATTGTATACAGTTTCCTTGGCATTAACAGTGACACTTAAAAATCGTATTGAAACCGTCCATGGTCTAGAAGGAAAAGGTTTTAAGGGTCTCTTGCCCCTGTGATTCTCCTAACCTTCACTGAAATCAGTAAAACATTGATGTTCACTCCAGAGTTTTATACTTTTAAACAGTATTTGCTTTCTGATAAGAAGTCAGATGTTAAGACCTTGGAGCATGGACTCTGGTGAGAGACAAACTATTAAATGCTACTGGTTTAACTTTATAATACAAATTTTTATTTTACCAGCTTTATTGATATATGATTCACATGTGCACCTGCTTGAAGTGCTCAATTCAGTAGTTTCTAGTATATTCACAGAGAAGGCAATCATCCCCACAGTTAATTTCAGGACTTTTTCAAAAGGAAAAGGATTCCTCAAAAAGGAATCCTGTACCCTTGGGAGATGACCCCACATCTCCTCAAGCCCCTGAGACTAAGTCACTACTAATTAACGTTGTTCAAATCTCAGAAATGTTCATGAGTCAACACTTTCATATAAATCTCCAACTGTCTCTGCCAGTACTATTTCAATTTAAGAACTTTATTTTTGAGCACTTTGGGGTTTCTAGAAACACTGAGCAGAATATACAGAGTTCCCATACACTCCCCTCACCCTCACAACACCTCCATCCCCTTTTTCCTATTTTTAACATGCTGTATGAGTGGTACATTTGTTACAGTTGATGGGCCAATATTGAAACATTGTTGTTAATTAAAATTTACATTAGGGCTCACTCTTTGTGTTGTACATTCTACGGGCCTTGACAAATGCATGATGTCATGTATCCACCATCATAGTCTCCTACAGAGTGTCGCTGCCCTAAAATTTCCTCCAATCCCCCTATTCATCATTCCTTCCCTTGTCCTCAGCTCCTGGCAGCCACTGATCTTTTTACCATCTTTATAGTTTTGCTTTTTCCACGATGCCATATGGTTGGGAAAATATAGCATGTAGCCTTTTCAGACAGGCTTCTTACACTTACCAATATACTTCTAGGGTTCCTCTATGCTCTATGTTTTATTTTGCTTGGTAGCTCTTTTTTTTTTTTTTTTTTAATTGAGACAACACTGTTGTCTGTATATTGCCTTGGCTTACCCATTCATCTATTGAGGGTAGATGTGAAGGAGTATGATTGCTGATCATATGACTAGAGTAACTTTAATCTTATAAGAGTTTGGCAGCCTGTCTTCCAAAGCAGCCATATCATTTTGCAGATTCACCGGTCTGTGGTTTTCTAGCAGTGTTTAATTTAGTGAAATCCAAATTATCAATTTTTCCCTTCAAGAAGTGTGTTTTATGTGTTGTGTCTAAAAATCATTGCCCAGCCCTGGATGACCTAGATTTTTCTTCTCTGTTAAATACCTTTGTGTTTTACATTTAGGTCTGTGGTCCTTTTCAAGTTAATTTTTGTGAGAGACAGCCTTGCCTCTGCTCCTCTACTAAAGATCAGTTGACTATATATGTGTGGGCTTGTTTCTGGGCTCTCTGTTCAGCTCCATTGATCTCATCATTAATTCTTTTGCCAATAACACAGTCTTGATTACTGTAATTTTAGAGTGCATGTGGATGTTGGGTGGTGGCAGTCCTCCAACTTTGCTCTTCTCCTTCAATATTGTGCTGGCTCTTCCCGTTTTTTATGAACTTTGGAATACGTTTGTCAATATCCAGAAAATAACATGTTGGGGTTTTGATCTAGATTCATTGGATCAATAGACCAAGTTAGGGAGAAGTGACATCTTAACACTTTTTGATCTTCCTATAAAAGGGAGACAAAATATCTCTCCATTTATTAAAATGTCCTTTTGATCATGTCAATCTTATGTCTATTTTGTTAGGTTTATACCTAAGTATTTCATTCTTTTGGTGCTAATGTAAATGATGTGTTTTTAATTCAAAACCCAAGTGTATATTGCTGGTATATTAGAAAGCAATCAACTTTTATATATGAAAATGTACCCTGCAGTCTTGCCATAATTGTTTTTTGTTACCAGAATTTTTTGTTGATTGTCTCAGATGCTCTGCATAGATGATCACATCATCTAGGAAAAAAGATAGTTTATTTCTTCTTTTCCAGTCTACATATTTTTTATGTCATTGTCAAATGCTCTTTCCACATCTACTGATATGATCAGTCAGTTTTTCTTCTTTAGTCTGTTGAAATGGCAAATTTCACTAATCAAATTGCTAACATTGAACCAGTCTTGCATACCTGGAATAAATCCCTCTTGGTCTTGGTTCTTTTCATATGTTATTGGATTTGATTTACTAATATTTTTTTTGAAGATGTTGGTTTCTATACCCATGAAAGATATTTGTCTGAATGTTTCCTTTTTAAATAATATTTTATACCTTTTTTGATTTTAGGATAATGTCAACCTCGTAGAATACATTTATAGGTATTCATTTTGGTTGTATTTTTTTTTTTGAAGAGATTTTACTGAATAAGCATAATTTTATCCCCTAAAATGTTTGGTAGAATTCACCAATGAACCCATCTGGCCCTAGTGTTTTCTGCTTGGCAGATTATTAATGACTGATTCAAGTTCTTCAGTAGACCTAGGCCTTTTCAGATTGTCTCTTTCTCTTCATGTGAGTTTTGGTGCTGGAACAGATGCATATGTATACAAAAAAAAAAAAAAAACTATATAAAGACTTCATACCTTTCACATATATTAACTTAAAATGCATCATGGAAATAAATATAATCAGTGGAACTTTATCAAAATGAAGTACTTCTGCTCTAGCAGAAAGATACTGTTGATAGAATGGCAAGTCAAACCATGGTCTGGGAAAAAAATATTTGCAAAGACATGTATCTGATAAAGGGCTAGTACCCCAAATATACAAATATCATTTAATTCTTGGAACTCTGGAGCACCACCATATTTTTGAAAAATAAAAAAAAATTACAAACATATCATAATTAGGGGCACCTGGGTGGCTCAGTGGGTTAAAGCCTCTGCCTTCGGCTCAGGTCATGATCCCGGGGTCCTGGGATCGAGCCCTGCATCAGGCTCTCTGCTCAGCGGGGAGCCTACTTCCCTTCCTCTCTCTCTGCCTGCCTCTCTGCCTACCTGTGATCTCTGTCAAATAAATAAATAAAATATTTTTAAAAACCCACAAATATATAATAATTATAGAAATAAATAACAGACTGGTATTTAGAATTAATTTTTGAATGTGATATAAAAAGCTGTTCTTTGATTTGTTTTCACATAAGGCAGATGCAGCGTTTTGCTTGTTTCATTAAAACTATGTAGTTTGATAATATTTTTTAGTCTCATTGGTGGTCTACTGATCCCATCTGCATAGATGATCACATCATCTAGGAAAAAAGATAGTTTATTTCTTCTTTTCCAGTCTACATATTTTTTATGTCATTGTCAAATGCTCTTTCCACATCTACTATTATTAATTTCAATAATAATGATTCCCAATGTAGCACTTACAGAGGCATGACCCATTCATATTTTTCAAAAAGATTTTATTCATTTGACAGAGGGGCTGGGGGAGAGGCAGAGGCAGAGGGAGAAGCAGACTTGCATTGAGCGGGGAGCCAGGCATCAGGCTCCATCCCACGACCCTGACATCATGAACCCGAGCTGACACCAAGAGTCCGATGCTGAACTAACTGAGCCCCGGGGCCTGGCCCATTTGTATTTTCAAATATGAGAAAGGACTTCCCTTGGGATGAATCTTTGGTGACCACAGACTCCTCCCTGGGTCTTAACCAATAAAGTAACTTACATGTATTAATAAATCTTTAATTAACTGACTGTAATACCATAGATACTGAAAGTGTGATCCATGAGTTTGGCTTCAGAAGGAAGAATAGTTTGAAAATAATGAAAAAAAATCCATATTCTGGTCGTCAATACTCACATGATGCATTAGACAAGCTTGAAGGCTTCTCCTCTAATGTCTCTCACTAACGCTGACAGACAGCTCCATCTGATGGGGCTCAGCCTCAAGCCCAGGAATGCAAGATTTCCTCATGAGGAACTTGAGTTAAAATTGTTCTTTTTTACCATTATCCTTCTTTGGTTTTGAAAAGTCTGTTTTGACACAGGAACAGCTTTTTCATTCATGTAAGCTCTTGAGTTTTGTGTTGCTTTGTGTGTGTTATGAGTGTGAAATAATGGAACAGGGACAGGGTGCAAACTTCAGAAATGGTGGGTGTCACCTTCATCACCCCCAAGTGTGGGTGGGAGGAAGCAGGAAGCAGTGTTGCCGGGGACGTGGGGAGGGAGGGAGGTGTCCTGGGACGCTGCTGTGGGGTTGGCAGTGGCTTTTGTCCTGGGCTTATCTTATCTGGGACCATCCAAAGCACGTCAATTAAAAAAAAAAAAAATACTTTTGCAGTTCACCTAGCTTTACAGGCTACGAGGCTCCCAAGCACAAGGGCACACACTTGCTGCTAACTTTCCCTTGTCTTGGAAGAAAGCAGACTTAACAGAGAATCCTTCCAGAGTTCTGGATTCCTAAATCCTCTCAGCCTCAACCGAGGGGCATGTCTCTGAGCAAAGGAGAGGCCGTGCAAAATAAGGTTTAACACAGGACACCTACAAAGATGGAGAATTTACATTGGCTTTCTTGACTTTAACTTCATAAGAACCATGTAAAATAGGCATGTTTTTAAAACGTCTCCTTTACTTATTTATTTGAGAGAGTGAGTGGGGGTGCATTTGCATGACTGGGGGGAGGGGTGGAGGGGGAAGGAGAGGGAGAGGGCATCTCAGGCGGACTCCCCATTGAGCATGAAACTTGTCGCAGGGCTTGATTTCAGGACCCTGAGGTCATGACCTGAGCCCGAATCAAGACTCGGATGTTTTACTGACGGAACTGCCCAGCACGACCCCCCAGCGCTAGCTGTTTCCAGCAATCTGCAGAGACGGGACGCAGTTCTACCCACAGTTTGGTTTGGTTGTCAGAAACGATGACACCACATAGACACACAGACACACATACACACACACACACACACACCCTGAGAGGATGGGAAAAGGTTCATACTCACATACGAGACTTTCCGGGGAAAGCAAGGAAGGCTTCCCAAGCTGGTGCTCATATCGGCAAAAGGGGGATATTATGAGGGAAAAGTACATTGGCAATTATTTTACTTTTGGGGTTCTGGTTAGCTTCAGAAGTGTGTTATTTATATTATTTTTGTATGACTATTTTAATACTCACTAAAATACCCTTTGTTAACAAACCCATCCACATAAATAGAACTAAATTAAAGTCAGGCCAATGCATGAACCAATGATCCCTGGGATTTGAGGAGGACACCAAGTATCTAATTAAACCAGGGAAAATCTAAATTGTTCTTGGTGCTTAAGATTCTTTTTTTTTTTAATTATTATTATTATTATTTTTAAATTTCTTTTCAGTGTTCCAGAATTCAGTGCTTAAGATTCTTTTAATAAAAAGGAAGTTCAGTGTCTGAGGGGCCCTCCACGATTGTGAGCAGCACCCCAGAACTGGACCTGAGTCGGAAGGGCTCAGGCAGTCTCTGCAGGACTCCTCCCTGTTCCCGGGGCCCTGCAGGTGCCCATCCTTTCCGCTGCAAAGCCCTTCCCAGTGTTGCACTATATGTATGCATTTTCCGATGACTACTTTTATTTTAGAGAATACTGGGCACAGCTTAACACCTCCTGTTTACAATCCATTTACCTGTCATGATCCTGGTACTGTGACACCCAGCAGGTTCTCTGGGAGCTCCTGGTGGCTGTCAGGATCCCCCAAACCCCCCTAGAGGACAGGGGCACCGTGCAGATTGAACAGCACCTGGACAGCTTTACAGAAGGCCAAGCCACAGCGGAGTACTGAGGGCATGCTTTTTATTTACAACTCTTGTCCAATTCCTTCTAAAGGACAGAGAAGAAAGAATTAACCCCAGGAATCCACAAAGATGGGGACGGGGGAGGCAGATGCCTTCTGAGAAGTAAATTGCCTTTCAGTTTCTAGATTTGATAGATTGTTATTTGGTCCAATATAAACACCACCATGAGAATAGCTTTTGTTCTTTAATTACACTTCTGCCGCCTGGTCGCCCTTGGTGGGGGACATCAGTAACTGAATGCATGCATTATAATTACCTCCGCATCCTAAAGTGAACATAAGCTTCAAGTAAATCACGTTTCCTTTTTGTTTACTTCTGTTAATATGTTAGTAGGAAAGAAAATTACTCTCTAATGACTTTTGAACTGAAAGTAATGAATAAATAAAATAAATAATAGTATTTGATTATGGAGCCATTGTGTGCTCAGACTTTTTGTACAGACATCTGAAAAGTCATAATGAGACTTAAAATGCCTTTATTCGCTTATTTCAACAGATGTCAATTTACATTTTGGAATACACTTAACTATACTCAGAGTATGGCAGATATAATCACAAACACCAAGAAAAATTTTGGAATTTTCCCAGAATAATTTATGGAAACATTAAGTCGTGCTTCTGCTGCCCACATTTCCCCTCCTCTCTTGTTTTATTCTGGTAACCTGGTTCTGTCAGACGTAGCCTGGGGACCCCGCACTGGCCTCCACATAGGAGATGCCCCAGGCCCACTGTCTTCAGGAGCAACTCTGGTGTGTCTGAGGGTGAGGGGAGAGGGGAGCCATTGGGGCAAGGGACAGCGGTGGCCAAGGAGGTGACAAGGTCTCAGAAGGAATGTGGTGTGTGCACCTGCAGAGAGGCACAGGGATGGGGCTCCCTGGATCTCAGCATGGGGGTTGGGGGGAACCCTGGTGTGGCTCTGGAGCTGAAAGGGGTGGATTAGACAAGAAGGATGGGGGTTTCACCCTCTCCCACACTGGAGCCTGGAATCTCACCCAAGTGCGTTTATAGGAGGAAAAAAAAAAAAAAAACCATAAAATGCTATAACATTTCCTATACCCTGAGCTTTGGAAGTCAAAGCCAACACCTGTGCCCCAGCCTGTGATACTCTGACTACTCCCGTGCATATCTGTCCCTCTTACTTGTCCTTGGCTTTGCTCACCTCTACCAGCTTCCTGCATGTCACCACCTCGGAGTTGGGATCCCCAGTGCACGGGGCACCATTTCCAACATCCCCTCATTCAATATTCCAAATGTCAGCTACATTTTCTACCCTTCCAGCTCAACTGCTCCAGTGCCCCCGCCTCAAGGACGTCTGTGTCACTGGGAAGCCAGACCTTGCATTTTGGGACTGGTTTCCAGTAGTTCCTTCCTCCTTGTTCAGGTGATTCTCCACCATCGACAGACACTAGGCTCCCTTTCTGGCATGTGCCCCCCACAGTTTAGATCCTTTCTGCCTCCCCATATTTGCCTCCCTGCTGGACCGAGCCCCACCTAGCACCAATGCAGACCTTCCTGTAAACAAAACAGGAAAAGCGAATCTAGGCACTGAGCTCACAAGACTCTCCCAAAGTGTTTGGTCCCTCACCAGCCACATTCCACCATGCTGGGATCTCAGCACAGTTTCCAGCAGGCTCCTTGCTCCGTGTCTGTGACAGCTCCCCACCAACAAGCCTCCTGCTCCTCCTCCACTGGTGGCTTTACCTCCTAATTCATTAAGAAAATAGAAGCCCTTGGCAGATTCTCTCTCAACAGGTCCTCCTCTTACTGGCAACTGCCCATATTGTCTGCCAACACTTTGAAGGATAAAGTTCCCCTTCACCTTCCCGCTCCTGCTCTGGGTCACTTGCCCCCTCACCGCATCATGACCTCCTGTCTTCAATCACTTTTGCTCTGTCTGGCATCACCGGAAGTCCTCTCTAAACCAGCTTATCCCCAACACAATATAGTCATGTTCTGGAATCTTCTAAAACATCTGTTGTAAAACCACCCATTTCCAAGCCTCTACTTTCTGAATTCCCTTTCTTTTCCTTGGGAGAGTGTTTACAAAATCATCATCCATGTTTGCTGTGTCCACTCTCTCCAGCCCTTCCTAGTTCTTCACTTTACTCAGATCTGGCTGGTGTCCTGATGCTCCTGCAAAGTCACGGCTGCCCATGGCCTCTATATTGCCAGGCACAAGGGACACATTCCCGCCTCATTTAACTCAACCAGTGCATGGGGACGCACCCAGCTAAACACTCTGGCCTTCTGAAAATGTTCACCTATCGTGCGTGGAAGCAAATGAACACCAGCCAAATGAGGACAAGCTCATTATCCAGAGCTCGAGCCAGCGAGGGAGTCAGCCCCCATCGCTTGGGTCTAGCAGAGACTCAAAGGCAGATGGGCATATGGGGGAACTTTCTGGTGGAGCAAAAGAAGGTTCAGTGTAACCCCGAGCAGCAGCCGCTGGGGGCAGCTAACAAGCAGGTGCACATCCAGGGGGTGGGGGGTGGGGAGCATGGCTGGCTTTCTCTGGTTGGTCGTAAAGTGGACATGGGACCAAAAGTCAGGAAAGCTGCCAGTTACCAGTCAACTCTTGGCTGTTTTGGCTTCACCATTACAGAAGTTATTGTTGAGCTTCCTGAATTATTAATAGAGTTACAAGTCTGCCTTACAGTGGGCGGCCGTACTGGGCCAGGTAGAGAGAAGGGGCTAGCTTCCTTGACAGGTCACGGAGGTTTGGAGTCAGTGCTTTTTGTCTATGGTCTGGCCATGGGCCATTTGAATATTTGGTCTCAGTGTCTTCAAGAGTCTTGTGTGCTCCTGACTGCCTTCCCCAGCTGCCCTTCTCTGTGGTCTTCCCTGCCTTTCTGTAAATAGTGAGATCTCATGTGGAGGAAGCTTTTGTCCTCTGTTGATACCCCTTTCTTGGGGGCCCTCTACAATCCCATAACCTTTCACCTGAGCTTGAGAGGTTGGTGTCCTTTAAGCCTGTGTTCTCTGAGGTGCCAGGGTTTATTCCTGAAGCCTCTCCCCAGAGCTCCAGACCCAGATGTACCCCTGCCTGTGTCACCTGCCTGGATGGCCTCATTTCACCTGGGAAACACCCCAGGTTACTGAGTCACTTGTCAAACTCGGACCTCGAGCTGCTTCTTTTGGTTCTCAGTCCTCTAGGTTCTCCATGACCTTTGGGACTTTCATTATTTATGAACGATGAGTGGTTTTGGAAGCAATATGAGCAGATTAAAGACAATGCCAAATCATCCCGGTGTGTGTGAGAAGTGACAGGCGCTCCTGCCTGCTTCCCTCGGTGCCTCCTTAGGAACACACAGCTGTGCCTCCTGCCTCAGGTCCTGGTGGCTCCTGAGTGTTCCAGGATGATGCTTGCCCAGGTGACAGCAGGCATGGCCTGGGAAGAGGCTGGGAGGGGATCCAAGGTTGCCTTGAAATCAGGGAAATCACTGTTTTGTTTTGTTTTTTTCCTGTGTATCTTTAAACTGGTGCACCTTTGAAAATGCTCCTTTGAATTAAAATCACAGTCATACCTATTTTGAGGGAATCTCATTTATAGAGCTTCAGACTCCCCTAATTTTTTTTCTTTAGTAAAAATAAGTCTTTTGAGTCATCATACCTAAGTAATGACTGTCACTGGAGCTTATGCTTTTGGGGGCATGGAAAAGAATCAGGCTCTTTGTTCTTTGACACGCTGCTTCCCCATTTGGCTACTCTTTCTCCCCACTTCAATTTTGACTTCCCTAATTTTAATTGAATGCTGAGAGTCCAGTTAAAATTTCACACCCCTTGAAAACCTTTCTAGATCCTTTAAATCATGTGTTTTTCCCTAGCTATGTCCTAATATCAGCTGGTTTGTACCTCTACAATGTTAATGAACACTATCTTCTATGTTCTGGTAGACGTCTGTCAACTCTGTTGCTCTGTGGCCTTCTTGAGGACCAGTGGGATGCCTTAGTCATCTTTGGCCCAAGTTCAACACTTGTTCTGGTTCAAAATACTAAGTAGAATATGTCTTTTGACTTGAATAACACTGAATCTTTGTTCGTCTAAAATTCATTTTTCCAGGTCTACAGGTACTAGGTGCTTGAGGGACACAATATTGTTTAGAAGTAAAAAATTGGTGAATACGCTTATGAAATCAATCTCCTCCCAGCTTTCCCTCACTCAGAGTTGCAAATATCTCTATTTCAGGTATTTGGTTCATTCTTTATATATATATATTTTTTATTTTATTTATTTTCAGCATAACAGTATTCATTATTTTTTCACCGCACTCAGTGCTCCATGCACTCTGTGCCCTCCATAATACCCACCACCTGGTACCCCAACCTCCCACCACCACCACCCCGCCACTTCAAACCTGTCAGATTGTTTTTCAGAGTCCATAGTCTCTCATGGTTTTTGATGGTATCCACCAGTCAGTGCAGTTTCAATGAACTTGCTTGCTAGGGAAAGAGCCCCTTTAAAGAAGATGCTGAGACTTGGAGGAGGACAGCTATGGGGAGGGGAGAGAAGAAGCAGAGGTGTCCAAGCAACCTTCCCAGGACCGGAGGGAAGGAAGGATGGTTCTCTTCCAGGACAACAGTGGGAAGAGCCAGGGCGGGGAGGTGGTGCTGAGGGATGGTTGTTCCAACATTCAGGAAAGATGGAGATTTATGCTCACATCTCAGCATCACACGAGAGCCCATAATCAGACCTGCACACAGAGTGCTGGGCCTTAACTACCCTAGGAGAAACAGGAGTTCGAAATTACAATGACATACATCAAATATGGGTCTAAGAGTTTTTAACAGAGAAGCATAACAAATATGCTAAGTATTGTAAAATCCTGGCTCTTAGGAACCCAGATAAAAGCAGGGAAGAGGTTGCCGAGCTCCTGCTTGAAAGTGACCAGTGATCCTGTTTGTGCATTGTGCAGGTGACCCTCCCTTCATGCACCATAGTTTATTGACTGGCCCATGCAGTATGATTTACACTGGCTCTTTGTTAAAGTACAATTTTCAAAAATTAAACCCATGACTCTCATGCAAATATAAAATGAGTATATGTCATAGATTTAATTAGCTCTTTAATAAGAACTGGCATGATGGTAATGCTGGCTGAAGAGATCAGGTTGGAGTGGGAGTCTTTACAGGAGCTGGAGGAAAGAATTCTTCTGTAAAATAATTAATTTTAGGTAAAAAAAAAAACCACCTAATTTTCTGTAGTTAAAACTAGCTAAAATCCTGAACTTCGGTGGTTATTTTTTTTTTTTCTCTCAGAAAGGAATTTGTACCCACTCGACAAAGTTCCTTTGGAATGCTGCCTGACAAGAACCATTTCTCTGCAAGTGAGGACCAAGGCTTCCAGAGTTCTATCACAGCACTGGCAATATTAAACAGCAAGACAAAGAAGCAAAAGTGCATGCCTGCAGAGTCAGATAACCCTCAAGCAGACCTGGTAATCAAGTTTTAGCTTGACCCCGAGAAACAGCCAGCTGAAATCTTTTAGCTTCTCCCCAGGTGTTTGGATAGTTTTTCTTAATGCCAATTTACAAGGGGTTTTCTCTTGCTCATCTGACCCACAAGTGTCTGGAGACTAAGTGTTCCTGGGGAGGGGATACCCAGATGTATTCTCCAGCTGCCCCACAGTAACAGTGAATCTTGAAACTGTTCACATGATTTAAAAAAAAAAAAAAAAAGCCAGACTGAGTAGGGTGTGACTCTGAGTGAGGCCAGAAACTGCTCTCAGAAAGCATGGTATTGATGAAATGTCACATGCTCTAGGGAGCTGCATCATTGGAGAGAGTGAAACTTTTGCTGATACAAGGCAGTTCAGCACTTTCTGTCTTCTGATAATCCTGAGGCCCATGTTAACACCATACCCCAAATCCATAGGCACGTTGTGCTTTCTCAAGGGTCTGCCATGTGTGCTGAGCAACCATCATGCTTAAAACATGAATTTAATGGCTTTACTTTGAACATGTTTAAAGGGAAATATGGAAATAATTTCTTAAATAATATCTTTATATAGGACTCAGTTGCACAAAGCAGATGACGTTCCTGGACACTGCGGCTCTCCCAGGTACCATAAAAGACAGAGGCAAGACAAAGATATCAAGGGACGGTACTCAGGAGAGAATACCCCTGTGACCAGTGTGATGATTTGACCAACTCCAAAGTTATTCTTATCTCACCACTAAAACACATTTTCTCCTTTATTGCCAATGTTACAGAAGAAAACGTTTTTCTCCACCCTCTTAGACTCTGTCCCGGAGGGTTGCAAATTAAACTAACAAGATACAATTTAATGGGAGATAAGATGTACAATTTTTATTAATCTTTTATTATGTATTAGAGTCCACAAAAAAGGAGTGAAACTTAAAGGACCAGTTAGACACGGGGGCTTATATCCATTTTTAACAAAGGAAAGGGGTTTGGGCTTTGAGGGATGACACGTGGTAGGAAAGTACCTACGAAATGGATGAGAGAAATATATGGTGGGTAAGAGTTGTCTTGGTAAGGTCTGTTTATGGACGTATCTCAGCGCAGACCCTCTCTTCTGCCTGGTACAGAAGCAGATATACTTTCTAAATAGAAGGTAAAGCTCTGATTTTAGGCAGAAAAGGGAAAGGAAGATTCTTTTTTTTTTTTTTCCAAGCTCTCTTAATTTTTTTATAAACATATATTTTTATCCCCAGGGGTACAGGTCTGTGAATCACCAGGTTTACACACTTCACAGCATTCACCAAAGCACATACCCTCCCCAATGTCCACAGCTCCTTCCAATACATGGGGAGGGAAGGATCTGTTTTCTGTCCTATGACAGGAAGGATCAGTTTTGCTCCCATTGTCAGGAATCCTTTCTGAGTGTTTATTAGTGAAGTCACATTATGTTCTTTAATTCCACCATGTGTCCGCAAAGAGGATAGGTTCCCAGATGCTGTCATTCTCAAGATATAATCCCAATGAGCTTCTTGTTTTCATTTTAGTGCTAGAATTCTACAAATTTGTGCTTAGTGTGGTGGTTTGTTTTTCTAACTGTAAGACAGACTCTACAGCCGCTTTTCCATTAGCACCCTGGGCTGGGTTGCTCAGGAGCCATGGGACAGGCTGCTCCTTCTCTATGCCACTGTTGGACTCCAGGTCTTCTCTCTCCTTTTATGCTATCAGTGTGTGTGTGGTGGTAGAACAGCATAGCGCAGAAAGAATAAGTGGGGTGTGTAACCTGGTGCCTTGAAGTGTTTCTTAGGAAGTTGTTTTGTTTTGTTTTGTTTTCCCACAGCACAGAGGACACCTTGGAACACCTCACTGAAGAAGTACCATCTGACCATGTGCCTTTGGGAATTCCAGCAGTAAAAATCATAATGTTCATTGGCTAATATTTTACATTTTCTCTCTCTCCCTCTTTTTTTTTTTTTTTTTTTTTGGTAAGAAAGTATTTCTTTCTAAGCAACTTCAGTAAGGTATAATTGAAATGAACTAAGCCACATGTTTTGAAGTGTGTGATTTGACAATTTTTTTTATATATGTGTATATGTATAAGCATCATTTTCACAATCTAGAAAATGAATATATAACTATCTCCCCAAAGATATTTCTTGCTCCTTTATAAACATTTCTGATCCCTCATCAGTGGACCAGGACTGATCTACTTTCTATGCTGTAGTTTGGTTTATGTTGCATGGAGAATTTGACACGGAGTCACAAATACCATGGGTGAGGATGTTGTGACTCCTCCTCTCCTTGTGCTTGTCTACACATGTATTTTTACTGTTGTGCGTTCCACTGTACATACACCCCAATTTATGTACTGAGGAATACTTCATCTATTGACAGATGTTTGTGTTGTTCCCAGGTTGGGCTAGTTATAAAAAAACACAAACATTTGCTATCGTCTGAGAGAGAGAAAGCAAGAGCATGAGCAGGGGGAGTGACGGAGGGAGGAGCAGGGTCCCCACTGAACAGGAACCCAGGGTTGGCTGATCCTATCATGACCTGAGCAGAAGGCAGACCCTTCAGCAACTGAGCCCTGGGCACCCCGTCATCTGCCTGTTTAGTTGTAGCTGGTACGCGTGTCTATAACGTAATTCCATTATGAATGTTCTTTGCATCTCCCCAACATATGTGACTCTGAGCATCTTTTCCTGCGCTAGTCAGCACTCTATCCATCTTGGGGGAAGCTTCTCTTCAAAGTTGTCCCCTTTTTTGAAAAGTTTGGTTGTTCAGTTATTACTTTTTTTTTTTTTAAAGATTTTTATTTATTTATTTGACAGACAGAAATCACAAGTAGGCAGAGAGGCAGGCAGAGAGAGAGAGAGGAGGAAGCAGGCTTCCCGCTGAGCAGAGAACCCAATGGGAGGCTTGATCCCAGGACCCTGGGATCATGACCTGAGCCAAAGTCAGAGGCTTTAACCCACTGAGCCACCCACTGCCCCTATTACTTTTTTTTTTTAAAGATTTTTTTTTTATTTATTTGACAGAGAGAGAGATCACAAGTAGGCAGAGAGTCAGGCAGAGAGAGAGAGGGAAGCAGGCTCTTTGCTCAGCAGGGATGCTGAGGCAGATCCGGGGCTCGATCCCAGGACCCTGGGATCATGAACTGAGCCAAAGGCAGTGGCTTAATCCACTGAGCCACCCAGCCACCCCGATTATGCTTTTTTATTGAGGCATAATTGATACACTTTGACCTTATATTAGCTTCAGATGTATACAAGAATGATTCAATATTTGTACTTATTGTAGAGTGGTCATCGTACTAAATCTAGTTTAAACCTACACCACACAGAGTGCACACAGTTTTCTTTTTCCTGGGAGGAGAACTTTAAAAATTTACTTACTTTTTTTTTTTCTTTTTCTTTGAGAGTTACTTATTTACTTTCCACTGGGCGGAGGGGCAGAGGGGAAGGGAAAGAGAGAATCTCAAGCAGACTCCCTGCTGAGTGAGGAGCCCACACAGCCGCTCCACTGGGGCTGGATGCCACAGCCCATGAGATCAGGACCTGAGCCGTGGTGCTGAGTCAGGCGCCCGCTGACTGAGTCACCCAGGCGCCCCTCATGAGTTGCTTTCTCAGCAACTTCCAAATCTATGACACAGCATTATCGAGCATAATCTACATGCTGTACATCATGTGCCCGGGACTTAAGTTATTTTACACCTGGAAATTTGTGGGTCTTGACCCCTCTTTGCCCGCTCCTTCCCCACAGTCCCTCATTCTGGCAGCCCCAATCTGTTCTCCAGATGCACGAGCTCCTGTTTTGGTGTCTGTTGCTTTCAGACTCCATGTAAATGAGATCATTCAGTTTTTTGCATCTCTCTGTTGCATTTACTGTGATGGCATGGTGTCCTCAAGGTTCATCCTGTCTTTGTCAAGCTACGCTCCTTCCAGGTCCATTTTGCTGAGACACTGATCACGAATGGATGTTGCACTGTCACATGTTTCTGCTACATCTACTGGGAGGCCGTGTGATTGTCTGCCCATCACTTTGATAATGTGACGAAGTGCATGGATTGGTTTGCAGGTACTGTGCTGTCTTGCACCTGGAATAAGATCAGCTTGTCATGATGTATAATCCCTTTCATGTGTTGTTCCATTTGCTTTGTTAATTTTTTTGAGAATTTTTCTGTCCATATTCATCAGGGATATTGACTTTTTTTTTTTTTTTTTTTATACATCCTTGTCTGGTTTTGGTATCAGGGGACTTTATTTTTTGTAAAATGAATTAAGAAGTGTTCCCTTCATTTCTGTTTTTTGAAGAGATTAAGGATTGGTATTATTCTTCTTTGAATGTTCAGTATAATTCACCAATGAAACTGTCTGGTCCTGGACTTTGTTGTTGTTGTTGTTGGGAGGCTTTTGTATACTATTGTAGTCTTCTTACCAGAAATTGGTCTGTTCAGATTTTATTATTGAGTTTGAAGAGTTATTTATGTATCAAGTTTTTAAAAAATCAAATCTGTTACTTGCGAGTATCTTTGACTGGTTCATGATTTCTGTTCTTATTTTCCTAACTGACCGCTTTTTTCAAAGAACAGACTTTTTCATCTTTGTAAAATCTAATTTATTGACTTTTCTTATATATAGTGATTTTGGTGTCATATCTAAGAAATATTTGCCTAATACCAAGGAACAACAAATGTCGGACAAGTTGTGGAGAAAGGGGAACTCTCTTACACTGTTGGTGGAAATGCAAGTTGGTACAACTTTGTAAATCAGTGGCTTTTTAAAGGAGGTTCCTTGAAAAATTAAAATAGAGCTGCCTTATGACCCAGCAATTGCACTACTGGATATTTATCCCAAAGATAGAGATGTGGTGAAAGGCAGAGCCATATGCACCCCAATGTCCATGGCAGAAATGTCTATAATAGCTAAAATGTGGAAAGAGCCAAGATAACCTTCAGCAGATGAATGGATAAAGAATATGTGATCCATATACACAATGGAATATTACTCAGCCATCAGAAAGGATGAAAAAACAAATTAATCATCAACATGGATGGGACTGGAGGAGATTATGTTGCGTGAAGTAAGTCAAGCAGAGAGAGTCAATTATCATAGGGTTTCACTTATTTGTGGAGCATAAGGAATAGCATAGAGGGCATTAGGAGAAAGAAGGGTGAAATAAAGGGGGAGAGGTTGAAGGGGGAAATGAACCACGAGAGACTATAGACTCCGGGAAACAAAATGAGTGTTTTGGAGGGGCAGAGGTGGGGGATGGGTTGGCCTGGCGGTGGGTATTAAGGAGGGCACAGATTGCGTGGAGCACTGGGTGTTCTATGCAAACAAGGAATCATGGAACACAATATCAAAAACTAATGGCGCACTGTACGGTGACTAACATAACACAATATTAAATATATATATATTTTTTCTTAATTCAAGGTCATAAAATTTTTCTCCTATATTTTCTTCCAGGAGTTGTATTGTTTAACTTTTAAATTTAGGTCTATGATCCATTTTGAGCTCGTTTTGTATAAAGTATGAAATATAAATGGAAGTTTATTTTTAAAAAGTTGACATAAGGATCAAATTGCTCCAGTACTAGTTCTTGAAAATTCCATCCCTTTTCTACTAAATTGTCTTTATGCCTCATAATGAGCCTCCAAATCATTACTCTTATGTCATAAGATTTTCCCAAACCCAGCCAGATTCCCATCTTGAAAAATCCACCTTAAACTATTTGAGTTCACACTCCAAACCCTACAAATATACTCCCACATCCCTGCATCTGACTATGGCTAAGAGTCTGTCAAGATGGTCTTCTTGCTTGATGCTGGAGGTTTGATTAACTCAGGTGTGCTTCACTGAGAAATTACCAACTGACAAATTCTAGTACCATCTGATAATTTCCCTATTCCATGCTGATGTAATTATTAAGGAATGTGTTTGGTTGGGAGATGTCATGTTTAGTTGCAGTTCTTTTTGTCAGTTGTTATTTCCATAGGGAATGTTTGTATCACAGCTTAGAATTTCCCATTGTGAAAAGGTCTTATAGTGGCTTCTGAAAAGTACCTTGGTCAAAGTCTCACTTCTCTTTCATTTTTAAATTAGAATTCCTCACACTTTAGTAGTTAATCTGCATTTCATAGGAATGTTTCTAACTTTTAATTGTTTATTCATACAAAAATACTCTTGAGGAACATCCATCTGTAACAACTAGAAACTATAGGACTGTAGGACCCAAACCCCTAACATTTTATCCTGCTGTCCCTAGGCAAGGGACACTACAGAATAGAAGCTATGGTAGGATAGATTAAATACTTGGGGTAGATGTGGGTGACCCAAAATGTATTAGGTTATTAAATATGTTCTTAGGAGACTCTTATGGTTATTCCTATTACTAATAACATGCATTTATGGAATTATCATTATCTTACTGGCCCTGGCCATTTTCCATGAAGAATTTTTATAAAAGACAGGTGATTTTATTTTCACATTGGGCGTGTGCCAACTGAGGTTTGCAGCACTCTGGTGAGGCCCAGAGCAACAAGGCACCATGTCAAGGCTTGTTGGACTACGTACCATCTTTGTCCACAGAGCCCCACTCAGGAACCTCACGTCTGCTGGAACTGATCTGGCCCTCTCTGCCCAGTGCTGACCGGCAGCTTTCTTTATTTCTTCTTGCTTCTTGTATACAATCTAGGTCATGGCCTGGAGGAGTTGCCCGAGGGGTTATTTACCATACACCTCAGGAAACCCCTCATGTGTGTTCTTCAGTCTGTGGCCATGGCACTGGCAGTGGTCTGGGCTCTCCCCTTCACTGTCACCTTGTAGCTGCTGTGTTGGGGAGCCCTGGCAGCTGCTGCACAGTCAGGCATGACAGTCTAGACTTGTTCCTGCTCTGGACACGTCACAATCTGAAAATTAAATGCACACCTCTTATAGGTCGAATGGAATTTTTGAAATGGAATTTTCTTCTCTACACTCTTTATCTGCAATCTAGGTTCTCAAACCTGGGCTGCTGTGAGCCCTTTGTCTTGTTTCTGTCTGCCATGTGTACCCACACTAGGGGGTGACTTTGGTCCCCAGACCCTTCTCACATTATCCACCCACCAAGTGTCTTCAACCATGTGTTGGTTCTGAGGAATAAAATCTGACTTTCCTGGTGGTGGGTACTAAGGAGGGAACCTATTGCATGGTGTGGTGCAGAACTAGGTGTGGTGCATAAACAGTGAATTCTGGAACACTGAAAAATAAATTAAATTTTAAAAAATCCAACTTTCCAAAAATCCCAAGGAAGGAGTAACTTCCTTTCAGCTACTCACTGGCATGTTATAGACTTTGTGAGCCCAGCTTTTCTTCTCACTGTTTGGAGATTAATTCTGTAATTCTTTCATTCTTCAGAACCATAGTTATCCATGTGGGAATTCAACAATCTCTTCAAGCCACTTTGAACCACATTGGGTAGGAAATATTCTTCTGAAGATTGGAAGACCTAGTTGGTGGGTGGATTGGATTTCCCTGAATCTTCCATAATAATATTCTCTGCTTCACTGTGCTGAGAAATAAGTTTGCGATGAGGCCATCTGGAATTCTGAAACACAATTGTTGACATGTATAAAAATTTCTCAAAGCTGTTTTTCTTGAAGTAACCTGATTTTCTTATGATTAATTCCAATGAGTAAAACAGTATTATGTATTTAATAACCTAACAGATTTTCAGCTTCGAAGTCATAAGCATGCCTATGGAAAGGAACATTTCATCAGAGATGAGAATGGTAAGTATTTAGGATGGCAGTTGTCATTTAGGGATTTTTTTCTGAGAAAAAAGTTTGGTTAACCTTTTCTGTAAAGGGTCAGATGGTATATATTTTAGGCCCTGGAGGACATATTGTATCTGTTGTAACTACTGAATTCTGGCATTGTGGGATGAGAACAGCCCTAGACTATACCCAGTGACTGCGTGTGAGTGCGTCTCCAGTAAAATATCATTTTTTAATTTTTAATTTTACTTTAAGTTTGTTTGTTTTTTATTTTTAAAAAGATTTTATTTATTTATTTGGCAGACAGAGAGAGAGACAGTGAGAAAGGGAATAAAAGCAGGGGTATCAGGAGAGGGAGAAGCAGGCTTCCCAACAAACAGAGAGCCCAGTGTGCATATGGATCCCAGGACCCCAGGATCATGACCTGAGCTGAAGGCAGATGCTTAACAACTGAGCCACCCAGGTGCCCCCAAACATCATTTTTTAAAAGATGTTATTACTTATTTATTTAGAGAGAGTGTGCATGCAAGCGGGGGGAGGAGCCGAAGAAGGAGAGGGAGAGAATCTCAAGCAGGCCCCCCACTGAGCAGAGAACCCAATGTGGGGCTCAATCTTAGGACCCTGGGGTCATGACCTGAGCCAAAGGCAGGTGCTCAACCATCTGAGCCCCTCAGGAGCTCCTCAGGAAAACATTATTAAGACAGAGGCAAACCAGATTTGGCCCTCGGGCCAGAGTTCACTGACCTTGGCCCTAGACAGAACTGTAAAGTATCGTGTTAATCTCTGATGCTCTCCATGACCTCTTTTTTAAAGATCATCTCCTCAGCACACCTGATGTAGAGTTAGCAGATTTATGTCTAGCACACATATGTCCCCCAAACTATGTGATTCTCTGCAACTCAGATTTACGTAGGTGTGCTGCATTTTCCCTGGCAACCCTACTCCAGTGATCTTTTCTTTGCACGCATCACCCTTCCTTGGGACTTGATGTCCTTCCCCAGACCAAAGCTAAGGATCTGAGGAGGGAGATTTTAAGGCAACACTGCCTACCTTTCAGTGAGTTGCCTTTGTTATGTGGGTTGCCTTTGTTACGTGTTCAAAATGATAATGAGGAAAAGGAAACAAGGTTTTTATCTTATGCTAAGTATTAGCAAGTCTGTGCTGAAACAAGAAAAATTCCAGGGTTCAGAAGTTCATTCCATTCCCTGAAAACCTGCCCTGCTCACAGGTACTGATTATTTCTACGTACGGTTAATCCCAGTGGAGGCTGTGTGGAGGGCAGTATTTCAGGAGGAGAGATCACAAAGGACAGCAATAAGATGCTTTACACATCAGCGGTGATAGCATCATTATGCTGCAGACGCCTTGGCAGATTCTACCCATCACGGCCCTCTCGTCTCTAATATCCCAATTATTTTTGTTAATTCAGTATAAAAATTTCAGAGACACCCTACTTGCCTACTCTGGTTGATTAGTAACTAAGGCATTGTTGGAGATCATGTGTGGGAGAATGTAGAAGGCAGTTTGCTGATTTCACAAGATTAAGGGATTTCATAGCTCATCTTAAAGGACGTTCTGCTTTGTACTCGAGTTCAAATTACATTCCAGGCTGTCTCTGAAAGGGATAGAATTGTTTTCCAGAAAATGTTGGCAAAGTTCTGCTTGGCTGTGAGAAGTTAGTTCTCATGTTCTCTGGCGTGTGAGAGAACACTCTGTCTTTCCCCATAAACACTGAGGGAAGGCAAAGAGGCTCGGGGGGCTTCTGACGCTGAAGGTAATGAAAGGAACCTTCATACCTCTGTTGTTCGGCACCATTAACCTTCCTGGTAATTGAAACACGTGGAAGGGGGAGGGAAGTAAGAAGCAGAGCCTGGTGTATTTTCTGGCAGGAGCAATTTCTTAAGCCCTACTTTGAGGCACCACTTTTAAATCACACTTTTCTAAATCAGCCACAGCTGATATAATCATTTCTTCTGATATTGCCTGTGGATAGAAAGTGTGCCCAGTGCTATACAGGTGGCCATTTGTTACATAATTCATGTGACTGATATAGTCCATCATGCTGTAACAGTCCATCGTGATGTAACAACAAAAAAGAGTGTGTTAAAGACAGACCATGTGAGATTCAATTACAATTTAAAGTCGTTTTAAACTGACAGGCCAGAAAAGGATTTCATTCTCCAAATATGAAGCCACTCTCTGGAAATAAGATGTGCAAACCCAGAACGAGATGCAGAGTAATGTCACAGGATAATTACAACACAAATAAAATGAACCCAGTCTTATAAGTGTGCATAAAGAAAGAGTTATCATCTGTTTCATCAGTGACCTGGTACTTTTCATCGACAGGCAAGAGCAGGGTGTGTGTGTGTGTGTGTGTGTGTGTGCGCGCGCGGGCTATGGGTCATTATTAACATTTTCCTATTCCAATTATTCTTTGTGCATACAGGCATGCATTTCAGTGATAAGAGAAGAATATTTAGAAAAGCACTTTAACAAAAGTAGTTATCTTTGCAAAAGCTAAAATTTCCTATAATTAAAAGGCAAGTCATCAAGCTGGGCTCTCCGTAGTTTCGCCGGAAACATCTTGGCCGTGAGCCTTTTCACAGCAAACACTTCTGCCATGTTCCTAATTGGCCATAAGGCAATTTTGCTATAAAAGATAAAATCACAAAAAATGAAAGAGACACATTCATTGAAAAGGACAACACGAAACATGAAAAATCCATAGCAAAATTCAAAACACTTTGATGTGAAGTGCAAAATATTTGAATACACTTAAAATGTGTGTAGATTCATGGCAACACTGCATATAACTTACTTGATTTTCTGGATTGTACCTAAACACTTGTCTTTAACGTCTTTGTTCATACTTTTTTTTCTCTTTTTTTTGCCTGTCAAGTTGTCTCCTCATTGGGTATCACATTTTTTTTCCCACTAAAATTCTGTCCTTCATTAAGAGGAGTATCAGTTTCCAAAGACCAGGACACATATTTGTAACTGAGTTCTGTGGCATGTGTGAAAGCCTTCCACACTGTTGTTTGCTCTTGGCTTATTGCCAATGTATGTCCATCAACAGATGTTCCAAAGCTCTACGGGCAATGTCGGTTCGGATTCGCGCCACTCCATGCATGGGCCACTGTGGGGGTTAAGATTTACATGCTGTGACGATGAGAGCAGTGTGTCAATGGAGACATGAAACCAAACTGTCAAACCAAACTGTTATCCGACCATTTTTTTTAGTCCTTTAAATTTTTTATGGCAAAATTGCTTCCCTGCTGGTTGTGCAGCAAAAATGCTTGCTGTGAACACACTTGCAGCCAGGACATCTGCTACACAGATGACTTAAGGAGAAGGTACCAGACACAGTCTAGGCTCACGGCACCTACAGCATTGTGCAGGGGCATTTCAGAGCTCTCTGTTGCAAATTCGATTCGCTTTTCCATCTACCTGAATTATGCGGCTATTGTTCAAGCTGAATTATAAAAATGTTAAATGCAACTAATATTTAAATTAAATGAGATGGAAAGAAAGCAAGATGTCTCAAAGTTCCGGATACAATGGTACGTAGAAATGGGGAGAACATGAAGGTGAACCTGGATCTGCCATCCTGGCTCTTGAATCTGCCTTTGGCTGTGAGATTTGCTTTGGTCAATGGAGTGCTCGCCAAGGTGCTGGAGGAAGGGCTTGGAGCAGACTTGCATCTTCTCCTGTATCTCCTCTTGCTTCCACATCCCATTGTAATAGGTGCTGGGCTTGTTGGCTGGGCTTGTTGAAGCATCCTAGTTGGGGCCAATCTAGATCGGCCAACATCCGGCATCCCCAAAACCAGCGAGGTGAGACAGGAGCACCTGCTTGAGCCCGCCATGGCCTTGAGCCTGGGAAGCTCAGTCTGGCGGTGTCTCCTGCTGAGGTCTGAGGCTGTTCAACAGCATTACTAGGAGTAACGAACTGATGAGCAGCTTATGGATGTTTTGTCAGTCACATTTCTGTCTGCAATCCCCTTAACTGTTATCCTCTTGTTCTTCTACTCTCTCTCCCCCAGCCCAGCCCTAAGCAAGAGATAGTCTAGTTTCTGTCTCTATAGACTTGTCTTTACTGAGAAACTCTTATCAATGGGCTTATATTACACGTGGTCCTTGGGGCCAACCTTCACTTAGCATGTTTTCAGGGTTCCTCCAAACACTTCAGTAGTATTTCTTCCCCACTCAACATTTTAATGACTGAAATTCATCCAAATCAAGGTCTGTAAGTCTACTAATGCTACAACTTTTGTATCGATGAAGCTATATTTTCTTTCTTATTTTTTTTTCTGGGATACAATATGCATAACATGAAGTTCACCATTGTAATCATTTTTAGGCATGTAATTTGGGGGCATTTCATTCACGATGCTGTGCAACCTTCACCACCATACCTTCCAGAACTTTCTCATCTTCCCCAGCTGAAACTCTGTATGCATGAACCACTGTTTCTCTATGTTCCCTCCTCACAGCCTCTACTAATCTACTTTCTGTCTCTTCACTTGTCTCTTAGAGAAGTGGGATCATATCCGGCTTGTTTAACTCAGCATGATGCCTTCAGGGTTTTCACATGTTGGAGCATACATCAGAAGTTCCTTGCTATTAAAGGTGAGATAGTATTTAATTGTCTGCATAGACCACATTTTGTTTATCCACTCATGTGTTGATGGGCATCTGGGTTGTCTTCACCTTTTGGCTCTTGTGAGTAATACTGCTACAAACATTTGTGTTCAAGTTCGTGTGGGGGCACGTTTTCTTATCTCTCACATGTGTAGCTGGTAGTCACACTGTTATAGTCACTCCATATTTAATCACTGGAAGAACCCCCATACTGTGTCCCAAAGCAGACATCCCAAAGCAGCTGTGCCAGGTTACATTCCCACCAGGGATGGGCAAGGACTCCTAGTTTACTTCTTCACCAATGTTTATTATTCCCTGTCCTTCTACTATTATTATTATTATTATTATGGTGAGTCTCAGTATTCTTAAATTTGACACAGTTTGGAGCATGCTTTATTGTCAAAATAAGTTTCAAATACAAATTTATCAAAAATGGTAACATTTCATCACCAGTGATTACAACAATATAAATTGCATTTATGAGCATCATTTCCTTAAAGCACATTAAACCTTTTAACAACAACAACAACAAAGGATAGAACCAATACAATTTCTTATCCAAGTATCAACCTAAAAGAGAAAAAGAATGCACCAATGTTCATGCTTCCTGACTTTCTGAAGAGCAAACTTTATGATTCCTGATGGCAGGATACAAAACATGGTATAGAGGCACTATCAGGGTCTTCTGGTAGACGTCCCACTGAGACCAGACCCAATTCTATTCTCAACTAAATTTAGAAAGTGTGTTTTATACCTGGAATTGGATGCTCAAGATGTCATTATTACTTGTCTTACCCTGTAATAAAATCAAGACTTCACACTGCCCACATTTTCTTTTCTCTTCTTTCTTCAATTTTTTTTTTTTTTACATTACAAAACATTTAATTTGTTTATTTGGGAGGGAGAGAGAGACAGTGAGGGACCATGAGAGGGGGAATGTCAGAGGAGAAGCAGACATCCTGCTGAGCAGGAAGCCCCATGTGGGACTCAATCCTGGGACTCAATCCTGACCTGAGCTGAAAGCAGTCACTCAATGGACTGAGCCACCCAGGCGCCTTTTTTTTTTTTTTTTTTTTTTTTTTTTTTACATTTTCTTAACTTGTTTGTGGTGACCATGATTTAGAGATTAAGTATGTGCTTCTGAAGAAAGGAGTTTCTTAACTTTTCACCATTAAGCCTAACAATTTCAATAGCTAAACTCATAAAAATGTTAAACTCCCTTTTGGGTTCTATCCAAACTCTCGTCAAACTGCAGTATATTAACTGGCATCTGATTTTGCCCTAAAAGCTCATTTAGCAATGAATCTCTCAACACAAATGGATTCATTCATTCATTTATTTATTTATTTTCACTTTCCATATTGAAAGATATATAATTTAGAGTTTGAATATATACAATTATATTTCAAAATCGTGCCCCTTCCAGTAGGAGGACTCTAAAAATTCTTATGCCAAGCTCAGATGTTGATTTTAATCTTAAGTGGAAAAAAAAAAAAAAACAACTTTTTAGATACATTCCAAGCTGCCTCCTTCCTCCTGGCCCCAAAGAGTAAGGAAAAAAATCAGAGGTAGCTTTCATGCCTTCCTTAAAATTAGAAATTTGGTTGCAAATGTACAAATAGATCTCTGTAATTTTTTTAAAAAAGAAGAAGAGATAACTGTTTGTGGAAACTCATGTCATTGACTCCGTGAATGTATCTGCCAGTGGGTTGTGACTGGAGGAAATCCTAGCATCTGCCTTCTTTCCCAAGGGTGTGCTTTGGCCTTTGCCATCCATTGGCACGTGAAGGATTGGTGTTGGGAAAGCTAGTGCCTGAACTGGGGGAGTGCTCGCTGCCTGACTCTGGGGGCCATCTTAATTTTAAGCTTCTCTGATTCCATCCAAGCCAGAACATCAGGGAAACTGTGTGTGATGATCTGGGAGTAATTATGTGGTACTCTGGGGAATACCACACAGTATTGTTTTTATACTCCAAGTTCTTGGTGGGAGATTATTTTAGGTTGTCTTAGACACCAGTGGTCGTCACAAAGGGTCCTACCGGGTTGAAGCAGACTGAATTTGTAAGAAGTATGAGGTTGACTTCTCTTGTAGCTGAGATTTATGTAATCAGATGCACAACCCTTTGGCTGTTAAAACCCCGGCTTTCCAAGTACTAATTACATGGATCACAGCTCATCAGAGAGAACCTGGAAAGATACTGTGCAGTATGCCCTATATCACATGTGGGACATTTATTCTCGCTGGAATCTGTTTCTCGATAATTGTTCTTCAGGATTTGTTGCTCAGGGGCTTATGGGAAAAATCACTCCTAATAGAAATACTATTATATTTTATTCACAGTATTCTAACTTTCAGAGGATTTAATGACAAATTTGTTCTCACTATGAGGGTAAAGTTAAATGTATTTCTAGACTTAAATAAAACATGCAGAAATAAGAATTTATAGGGAAGAAATTGCTGAATGGAGAGAGGAATTAATGGCATCATGTTTCAGTCTGTGGATAGGCTTCAGAAGAATCTTCACTGTGGTGGGCAAATTGGTCATTCCTCCGCTCAAGGACAGAGGGGACCCAGGTGTTCAGGGAGGACAGAGGACATTGGCAGGAAATGCTAGGGGCTTGGTTTCCCTTGGAGTATTTCCATAGACAGCCTGTGTGCAGTGACATACACGAGCGTCTACACCACTCCAAACATGAGCAGTCATTTCTTACCTTCTGTTGTGACTCATGCTGAGATTAAGTTCTCTTTTGAGTTTGGTACAAACTCTGATGGCCGTGTGCACGCACAGTCTGGGGGTCTGAATCATCAGCTCTAGCAATGTACCAGATTCCATCTCCACATTTTTTTTTTCATCTTTCCTACTTAAAATAGCAAAGAGCTACAGAGAAGGGTCAGGGAATGGAATGCGTTAGCTCCCAGTTGTTGGTGGTCCCTGGGCTGGCATGCTCTCTTCTCCCAGTCCAGAGTTCCCAGAGACATGCCTGCCTGATCCAGTGCCCTCCATGGAGAGGACCTTATGGAACAGACCAGGAGGCTGAGTCTCCCAGGTGTTGAGCAGCTGGCAAGGGCCCAAGGCTGTTGCCGGCTCCCAAGGTGTCTCTGCAGCTGGTCTGCACTGTGGTCTCCAGACTTCTGTGGGGGCTTTAAACCCAAGATTCCCTCATGGTTCTAGGTCAGGCTGTGGTTCCCATGACACAAACCAAACAACTGAAAAACAAGCCACTCAGTCTCCTCCTGGAGGACACAGCCAGAGAGGGAGGAATGGATACACCGCACGGGTCACATGCTTGCAGGGCTCTGCTCTGGGCAGTGCACACCCTGGCTGCCCTTGTTCTGGGAGGTCATGCCGTGACCCCAGTGCTGATGTCCAGTCTGGCATTCTTTTATTTTTTTTAATATTTTATTTATTTATTTTACAGAGAGAGAGAGAGAGAGAGAGAGTACAATCAGAGGAAGTGGCAGAGGAAGAGGGAGAGCCAGACTCTTTGCTGAGCAGGGATTCCCACTTGGGCCCTGATCCTAATATTCTGGGATCATGACCTGAGACCAATGCAGACACTTAACAAACTGAGCTACCCAGGTGCCCTGGTCCAGCATCCTTTTAAAATGAAAACCACAAGCCCCAAATGGAGTGATTTATACTAGACCAAGCCACCAAACCAGGGCTTAATACCTAACCTAATCAAAGTTTCAACCTCCCCCAGAAATATAGTCTTAACTGATCAATCCAGGCTTCTCTGGTCAACATCAAAAATGTATAAAGGTAATCTGTCACATGGGTTCTCTTCAACCACCAAAGCAAGATGAAGTAACCCACCTAATAAGACCCCTTTTCCCTTAAGAAAGGTGATCCTACACCAAATAATCCTTCTTTTTTTTTTCTTTTTCTGTTTATGACTCCCTCATCCTTAAAAAACCTTTCCCATTCTGGAGCCCTTTGGAATTCCCCTCTGGTTTGCTAGATGGGATGTTGCTAGATTCCTGAATCAATTAATAAAGTCAAATACACTTTAAAATTTACTCAGTTGAATTTTTGTTAACATCTCAATGCTGGGCTTTGCAGGGGGAAGGCCACCCAGGGGTCTCACTCCCTCCTGTTGCTGGGTCTCATCTGACTTGTAAAAACCCATCCTAATCCCTGCTCAAGTGATTTACCACCACTCTCCTTTCTGGCTTTATTGGTATCAATTACTGAGGTGCTTACCAAGGCATTTTAAATTGGTTTCCTGTGAACCACTGAGTACAGGTTTGTTTGTTTTTTTTAATTTCAGTGTTCCAAATGAGTATAGTTTTCACAGGGTGACAACTTCTCCATTGCTGAGACATTGTCTCTGTGAGAAGGTGTTCTCAGAGTTGTGAACCTGGCTTCCAATCCTGGCTTGCTGTGTGACTCTGGACACACTCCTAACCCTCTCTGAGGTCCAGCCTATCTGTCAACAGGGCTTAGTATTTATTTCAGAGGAACGTTGTGAGCATTTATTTAGGCTAAGAATACACACAGTTACCATGCTTGGTTTATCGGTTGTTTAAAAAATGTATTAGACTCTTGATGTAAATCGTTAATTTGTATTTGCTTTACAAAGTTAGAAATAAAATGTCCCAGTCACAGGACTCCTGGCAGGCCCGGGGGGGAAGTGTCTGATGAAGGTCATTGCAATGCCTGTGTTTTTTTTGCAAGTTTCTAAACACACCTTCTGAACAGGTTTTGTTGTCACCGCCTTTTGCTGGGGTCCGGAGAGGGCAGAGTGTTCCTGATTCCCAGGATCCAAGTGAGGGTGGAGGAAGCCTAAAGTCGAGATCAGAATCTCTGTTTTTGGTCCAATTCTCAGTCCTTCCAGCTGTTAATACTATTGGCAAAGTTATTTAAATTTTCCATTTCTGGTTTTGTACTCCCCACCTCCCAGGCAAAATAACCATAAAAAAACACCTTTTCTGCTTGCTGTGCTCTCAGGCAAGTGGGGGTCTGCTAAAGGTTAAAGTTCCTTTTATACTCCAGCCACCTTGGGCGGCACAAGGATGCCTGGAGCCTGTTTCCCCATCTCAGCACATTTGTCACAAGTCGGATGTTTTAGGACCGTATTGATTTGTGACGTCACGCTCCTAACTCCGGGATTTACACCTGCTAGGGGCCCTTTCAGGGAGGAGACAGGCCACTAACTTGCCAACTGAGTTCCAGGTCACAGGTCTTGAAATGCTTTTCCCTCCATGGGCTTCTGGTTTTTTATCTTTATGCTGTGAAGCCCCTGCCCCCTTTGATATGCTTTTCCTTTAATACGCCATCATTAAAAAAATATGCTCTTTGGGGAACTGTTATGAGAGAATCTGAGTGGAAAGCAACGCACATACAGTAGACAGGAGTTGTTTCAAAAGCTTTCATTCCTCACTTAAATCTATTCAGTGCACCTACTCAGTATAAGTTCAGCTAGGCATGGCATTTGGAACAACATTCCCTCTGCCAAGGTGGAGTTTGTGGTTTTATCTGTCTGTCGGTCTTAGCCCTCAAATCTCCAAGCAGGGCTGTCCAAAGTAAAATGCTGGCCCATAGCTCAAGTGGGGGAAGGGTTTAAAATAAAAATTATATATATATATGTATATATATATATACACACACACACACACACCCGGAACTTATTGAGCTAGAAGTGGCCACAAATCCCCGCCAGAGATAGCGAGGTGTTTTTGCTTGAATCATTAAATGAGTTCAGAAGACAAGAAGTCTTCTTTACAACAGTTTTCCATACACATAAACGTTTTCTTCCAACATGATTAGCTGTTTCTCTCCCAGCTTCACCTTTCCCACTAGGGACACCCACACGCGCGCACAGGCACACCCGCGCACCCACCCCCAAGCCGCAGGAGACCTTTCCCTGGCGCCGGGGTGGATGCTCCTTGGACTGCGATGGGCCGGGCCGGGCGGTCGCGGGGAGCCCCTTGCATGAGCGAACCTGGCTGGAGGCGGGGGCCCCAGGGTCCCTAGCGCAGCGGGGGCTTCAGGCAGGCCTGGGTCCGCGCGCACTTCCTCCCGCCGCCGCCAGGGGAGCCCGGGGCCCTGCGGGGCCGCAGAGTGGGCGCGGGTCGCGCCAGGGTGGGTGTGGCCGCAGGTGGGGCTGCAGTCCCGCAGAGTGCGCGGGCCCGCGGAGCGCACCAAGCAGGCGGTGCCACCCCGGCCAGGAGCTTGTGGGCGGGCCTGCGCTGAGCCGCGGGACGCCTCGGGAGCAGGGCGCGGGGCCATGGGGCCGGGCATGGCGGCCTTCCTCGGGATGCTCTTGGTCTGGGCGGCGCGGCCCTGGAGCCCGGCGGCGGCGGGGGAAGCTCGTGAGTACGCCTGTCCTCCGGGAACTTGCCCGGCTCTTGGGATTCGTGCTCTCCTGAGCGCGCGGGTTTGCAGAGGCACCGCTGCGGGGTGCGGGGAAGAAGCGTCCCCAGGCAGCGCGCCGCGTCCCAGCGCCCGCAGCGGGGCTCGCCGGGCTTTTCCCTCCCGCCAAGTCGCAAGCACAGCTAACTGGGTATTTGCGGTGTTCCTGCCGGGAGCGGAGTCTTTTGGGGACAGCCCAAGTTCTGGCGGAGCCCAGGCGCGCTCGAGAACAGGCAGGGGGCTGGCGCCCAAGGGGGGCCAGGCCGGCGGGGCCGTGTCTCTCGGGCGCTGGAGGTGCGGGCTGCGGGAGCCAGGTCCGCGCGCGGCGGGTCCTGCATTAGCGCGTCTGCAGTGCGCGCCCTGCGGAGTCCGCGCCCTGGAGCCCGCATCCCTCCCCGGACGGGCCCCGCAGCTCGGGAAGACCAGACACCTCGCGCCCCCGGGGAGTGCAGCCTGCCTTCCGCGCTCGCGTCAGGTCTGGCTCCGCTGGGTGATGGGTGCAGAGCTTGTCGAGGCTAGAGCCTGCGGCCCTGGGAGAGCTCGGGATGATCCCATCCAAAGACGCCGCTGCATGTCCAGAGGCTCGGCCCTCCGGAGATTTTACTCTGAACGTCAGGAAAAGTTGGAAGATTGTTGCTCAGACTGAAATCGCCATCCGAGGCTTTTCTTCCCTTAAAGGGTTTTAAGAAAGTCCCTCTTGTCTTCTCTCCTGGCCCCTATTCCTTTCAAGAAAAAGAAAAGAAAAGAAAAAACAAAAACAAAACAAACAAACAAACAGATCAGGTGTAGGTCAAGCTGGTGCGCGTTTCAAGAAAGGGCTAGCAGGCTCATTCAGAAACTGACCTTCCTGGGGGTGTCCGGATTCAGCCCTTGCAAGGCGGCCAGACTCTGCCCTCACTGGGAAGTTGGCTTAAGTGAAAAAGCTTTGTACCTGAAGTCACTGTCCCATTCCTTCATCCGTGGATGCTGGAGGGCCGTGATGGTTTTGTGGTATCATCAGCTAGTATTAGCTCATTTAATGTCATATTGGGTATGAGTCACTCATCAAAATGAGCCTTAATCTCTTTTCAGCAAATACTGCCCTGTGTTTCAGACACAATTTTAATTTAGTTTGGTATGACAACTGCTCTGAATTAATTAAAAGGGGGGAATTTAAGTAAAATCAGATCCTCAGATCCTGCAATAGAGCTCTTGTCATTTTGCTAAGAAATTAAAAACGACCACTACTAACGATTCATTGATATCAGTAAATTGTAGGATGATTCATGTCCTACTCTGAGGTACCATTATAAAGTCACTGGAGGTTACTCCTACTTAAAGGAAAAGATGCTTCAAAAATCCTTCCTGTGAGGGAGAGCAGAGTGCTGTGTTGACTTTCTCATCTCCGTGGTGCTGATTACAACGTATTGGCAAGATTGGTTGTTGTGATATTTATTTTCACTTAGTGTTTCACTCCCTGAAACTCACGGAGGTATCAGGCTCTTTCACGCTGAACATCCTTCTTCAGAATCTTGTGCTCTGGGATGTTCTGTGTCTGAATATCCATGCAGACACTTGGGTCAGAGACGAGCTGGGTGTCCAGGCTCAGCCCCTCTGGGTCTCGGGCTGACTGTCCAAGTGCTGATGCTAGTCTGTGCTTTTCAGCCTGTGTGTTTAGGTATACTTAGTACTCTTATGAAAAGTTCAGTAAATTCAAGAGTGCATGTACATTTGCAATGGAAGGATGTCTTAGACACTCAGGTTAAAGTCCTTGATCAGATCACCACAGAGATGACACCTTCATGCACTGAGTATATGTTTAAATGACTTTGCAGATTTAAAGATTCATAGAGGCCATGCAGATGGCCTTTGATAATTTCTCAGTAATTTCATCTGGCCACATCATCTGTAAAAGTAGAAATAAATGGTCAATGAATCTCATGTCTAGATTCGCTAGTTTGACCAAATCAGTGTTTCTTTAACTCCTGCATATTTGGGGCGTGTGTGTTGTAATGTGTGTACAAGCGAAATACGTCAGCACGTATTTGCAATCCATTATTACGAAGTCAAGGTAGAGGGGTCTTTCTTGTTCTGCCCCAACATTTGAGAAATTCTGGAGCAGTTTGCCGGCAGCGTGGGGTTTAAGGTACAAACAAGAAATCTTGAAATGAATGTTGCTGAAGTCTTCTGTTGGCTCTCCTCCTTGCCCCACTCCCCGCCCCATTTTAGTGTTTTCAAAACTCAAATAATCCTTTCAGATAGAACTTAAAAATGAACAAACATGAAATATTCTTGAGCACTAGCTAGAAATTAATGAGAGTTGTATATGAGTAAAAAAAGACAAAGGTCTTTGCCCATGTAGACCCAAAGACAGAGTTACTCTCTTTAGAGCAAGTTGTCAGTAGTAAAGCAGCCAGCCAGGGGTCAGCCTTGGCAAGGTTCCAGCCTAACAGATCCTCTCAAGGAACAGGACTTGTTTGAAAGATTTGACATCTCAGAGATTACACATGTGCGGTACAAACATTTCTAATGAGTGAGAAATTTTATGTCAGGAAGGTGATACATGGGAGGGAAAATATTTCTAATAGCCATGACTGTGGGCTTGTTTTGTTGCTCTGTATTCTCTGTCTTTTTGAAGATAAAACAAGCTGCATTCTGCAAAACAGGGCTTAGGACCTGAGTTTTTAAAAACGTGAACATCTCCATGGTCTGCCTTCTAGAACCCTCTGTCCTGAGTCAAGATGAGTGTTCTAATATGGATCCATCCTCTTAAATAACTCAAGAAGGAAGTTAGGATATAGATTCCAAGTTAGAGACGTGCTTTCTGGAAGTTGCTATGTAGGCTGTTGTTGGCTCCTTTACTTCCTACCAAGAGCCACAAATGGAAGAAGGTGATAGCTCTTTGCTTTAGAATTATGCTGGTGAGCCCACGATTCCTTTATGAATTCCAAGACCCTTTGGGAGGGAGAAGAGATATAATCTGAGTATGAAAATGTTAACATTTGGGTTGTTGTTAACCAGTTTCTCAGATTGTGCTTTGCTCTGAAGGGTCATGTGTACGCCCTCCCCACTTGGGAACAACACAATTGGAAGGTAATTCACAGCTGAATTATTTTCTCCATGTAAGTAAAGTATAAGCTAGGGCTGACAGCTGCTGCCCCCTTTCCATCTCCACCAGAAAAGGACCCAAGCATATGTGAGAAACTTCAGTCGTTGATGGGATTATTTGACACATGTGATGACAGTTTTACAGATCCAGGATTCTGTTTAGTGAGTATGACTGACTTGTTTTCACTTTGTTAAAGCTCAGTGCTTGTAATTTTCTCTAGAAGCTTCCTCTGAATCCTTCCTTTCCAAAGTGCCCTTCTTGTTGCAAGAAAGAAAGATATATTTCTGGTCCACTACAGGTGGGGTCCACACTTCTGTTCTAGGAGTGATCGTCTGAATTTGTTTTCATATACTGACACCTGTCCTCTTCCACAGTAAATTCCTACATACATAGGAGAGATGTCTGTCCACGACTGGGGGTGTGGACCAAGCCCATTTTAATGGCAGCCATGGGAAACCAAACCATGGTCTCCATGGGCCTCATAGTGTTGCCACCTCAGCTGGAAGATTTGTACCAGAGTTGAACCCTTCCTTCATCGAAGTCTTGGCTTCTTTATGTGCGGAAGCCGTACTGTGTTTTCCTTGACGCAGGTACGTGAATATAATCCTGTAATAGAAATGATCACACAGTATTACCCCTTTAAAATATAAATAATGTGTCTGGTTTGGTATAATATTGAGGCCCTTGTGGTCTTTAAATCACCCTAACCTGGTGGCATGATGAGCCTTTGTAATCTGGAATAAAATATATGGCTGCAGAACCTGGTAACTGGACATAATTCTATAATTACTAAGAGGTATAAAATCACAAGCATGTATTTATTTTTTAGAGAGAGTGAGCAGGCACACATGTGGAAGGGGCAGAGGGAGAAGCAAAGAATCCCATGCAGAACCCCCACTCAACACAGAGCCCCACGTGAGACTCAATCCCCCAGCTCTGAGATCATGACCTGAGCCAAAATCAAGAGTTGGTCGCTCTACTGACTGCACCACGTGGGCGCCCAATGAGCTTTCATTTAAGTAAACGTATTTGTCATGTATCTCTTCTCCAGGGTTTTGTTTTTCAGGAGCCTTGTTCTTTTAGCCGACATAGATTCTTGTAATTACTTGCTAAGTGTCGTTGACATTCTTTGTTACTTTGTAACACGATACATTCTTTGTTACAGGATCTCTGGGCAGGCTGTGAGGGTAAGAGGCTCTATATGATCTGTCAAGGCATTTCATCTTGACCAGTGTGGGCTAAACACCTTCCAGGGTTTTCACTGGTTCTGGCTTCTCTTTGCCTCAGTAGCCTGTTCTGTGTTTGTCTGGAGGGAGCCCAGTCTTCTGCATTCATCAGCTGGGCAGGAAGGGAGCCTGTCAGAGGGGTGCCCCTGGCGTGGTGAATGGGGGGTCTGCTCCTGCAGCAGTGAAGTGTGTTGGGCAAAATGAGCAGGGAATATATGGGTGTGTGCTGTAGCGCAGCAGAGTTCAAACAGTCTGGAAAGAGCCCATGACCAGTAAACAGACCCATATTTATAGCGTTTGAATGCACTTCCCAGAAATACTGAGGTGGTGAGGATGCTTTTGGGAACACAGAGAAAACAAACCAAAAACTCACACAGTCCGTGGTGATCCTCAACACAGAGTGGTGGGCAAGAGCAGAGCCAGCTGTTCCAATTCTGGGAGACCCCCTATGCAGAACAGACAGAACAGCATGAAGATATGTCATCAGGGACCCTCTGAGCCCTAGAAGGAGGTTTTGGGCAGAGGACTGGAGGTCATGAAAATCTGCTTTTTCAAGTTGATTTTGGGGGGAAAAAAAACCGAATCATTCAAAAATACTTCATAAAGGACCTATTCACTAACAGAAACCTTTCAATGAACTGAGCAAATTTCAAGTTGAATTTTCCCCCTTAAATCAAAATTAGTCTTTAACTAAAAAAGTATACAATAGTTCCAACAATTTGAAAGTAGCAGAGCCAAGGGCCTCTCCCCACTAACTTTCTAGAGCCTTGAAGGCTTGGCTTCAACATATGAAATGCTTCAGAGTGACTTCTGCAGGATCCCACTTCCCTGGCCACCCATGGCCACTGTTGTGCTGCTGCCTTCAGCAAAGGTTGGTTTGTGTTGAGTAACTTTTAAAGACTGAATTATTTATGTTAGCCTATTTCTGAGAGGCATTACACCATCCAAACAGACATACCTGTTATTCCTTGTTTGAATTCTATGGCATAGGATGACATGCTTTAAAGATGTCTTTTATCACGTGTTGAGAAAAATTATACACAACTTGTAAATACTGTGGAAAGAGAGGACGACAGCATGACCTTTGTACTGTCCCTCCGAGCATTGTTCCATAGGCCCACACGATTGTCTAATTCTTCTGGATAAGGCAGCATGGCCAACTTGATCACTTCCCGTTTGATCAGAGCTTAGACACTAAGACCGTACATGTTACACTGATTTATTTTCAGATACAAGTGGTAACTATGAAGGTTTATTGCCCTGTCGCACTGCTGTAGGACAAGAAATGGTGTCATGTATCTCATCTGGGTGGGGTCTTTTACTACTGTTGAGTACTGTGGGTTAGACAGTTGTAGGGGATGTTTGGTATAGGTATTGGGTTACTCATGCAGAGAAATGTGGAGAAGTATGCTTCCTGAACTGGAGAATAAACTTGGCACTTGTTATTTTCAGGGACTATGACAAGCTGTAAGTTTTTGGCTTCCCGAGGAGGGCTGAGATGTGCCTTTTGCAGAATCTGTGGTTTGGGGTTCTGTCCCCAATTTAGTGGTTGTTTCCAGGGAGAAGGAATTTCCAGGCCATGCATTCACAGGGCCACTGGGGGGCCGGGGCTGGCGGCCCTCATGTGGGGCTGGGGGCTCGGTGACCTCCCGAAGGGCTGAGACCTAGCACTCCCCTGCTCGGTCACTGTCCTCCCCTTGTACACTGGCTTGGGCTGCTCAGATGCCCCGGGCATTTTCTCTGGGGCTTGTGAGCCCACAGTTAAGTTGCCAGCTCAGATGACCATGGGCGTGACCTGCTCCCTGGGGACATTAAATCAGGCCTTGCCTGCAGGACTGACGGCTCCAGTTAGTTCTTATTTTAACGTCTGCAAGTCCCCAGGACAACCAGAGAGCTTGACATGGGAAGCTAAGCGCCTGGCGTGGGAGTGCTGCCCGGCCCAGCAGGGGCAGCGTGTCCTGCGTGTGCGTGTCGGCGCGTGTGCATGTCCATGTGTGTGCATGTCTGAGGGTGTGCGCGTCTGAGCGTGCACCTGTGTCGGTGTGTGTGTGACCACCCATGTGTGTGTCGGCATGTGTGCATGTCGGTGTGTGTGCGTGTCCGCACATGTGCGTGTGCCGGTGTGTGCGTGTCAGTGAGTGTGCACGTCGGTATGTGTGTCCATGTGTGTGCATGTGTCGGTGCATGTGTGTGTCTCTGTGTGTCCACTTGTGTCCGTGTCAGTGCATGAGTGTGTTGGCACGTCTGCATGTGTCAGTGCTTGTGTGCATGTCCGTACGTGTGCATGTCAGCGCGTTTGTGTGTGTCGGTGCATGTGCGTGTGTCAGTGCGTGCTTGTGTGCATGTCGGTGCATGTGTGTGTCCGCACGTGTGCACATCCGTGCGTGTGTGTGTCCATGCATGTGTGTGTCAGTACGAGTGCAGCCAACTCGAGGGTGCGGGTGGGCACGGAGCGCTTCGCAGCAGTCATGCGCAGAGCCTCCATGAGCCTCATCCTCTCCCCGTGTCTGCCCAGACAGTGAGGCCAAGTGACTGCCTGGGCTGACATGTGGGCTTACGCTGGCCCTGGACTTCCTGTGTAGACCAGTGAGAAACACAGCTGTCAGGACCAGGGCCCTGGCAAGCATCTTTCAGTTTCAAGTGGCAGAAAACCCCATCACCTGGACTTACCCAGGAGGGGAACTGTGGACACCCATCGCTTCATTTTGGTCAGGGCTGGGGCCAGCGGATGAGGCTGTGCTCGGAGGCTCGGTCTCTCCTCCTCATCCCGCGGGGCGCCCGGTGCTCTGGCGGTGCTCTGTCTGGCAGACCCGCCGCCAAGGTCGGGCTGCCCAGCCACACCACTAGGGACAACAACGCTCCCCCCTGGCTGGACTCCAGCCCTCATCACTTCAGAGCGGTGTGTGCTTACTTACTTGTCCCTTGTTCCAAGCTCCAGGAAAGCAGGGACTCCTTGAGGGGACAGGGGGTAGTTCTGAGAGACAGTGGGCTGTTGAGTATGTAAACAGGCCAATGATTCACTTTCCCAAAACTTCTAGCGAAATCCCCAGATCTGACTCTCTGTATTGTCTCTGCTAGGCTGTGCAGCCGTTCCTACCAGGGGACTGTGACAGGGAGGGGGTGGCCTTCTGACCCACCCAGGGCGGAACCAGGAGGGATTGGGATTCAGTCCCTGACCCGGTGCTTTGCCTGTATCATCCTGACAAGGAAGCGAAATGCACCATCCATTTAGGAAATTTGTTTAGCATCTATGATGAAAGCATTGGCTTTCAGGCTCTTATCTGCTTCATATAGCAGATGGTCACTTACATGTATGCCTCCTTCATTAGATTTTAAAATTCCTGAAAACAGAATCACATTTATTTGTCCCTACAGCTTGGCTGATGGTGCTAAGTATTTACCAAGAAAAGAAGAAATTAATATATTGAAAATATTCTATTTTGAAAGTATACAGAAGCCCTGCACCATCCTCATGGGTGTTTTATAATCATTCTTCGGGTAGCCTAGTAAAAAGTTCATTTTTACACGAGCATCTCTGAGCTCATCATTTGTCCATGGAAAGAAGCCACTCACTGATTTCGAATGTTTCCTTTTCTTTTGGTTGAAAAATGCATGACATAATTTCTGGCCTGAGGCCAGGTGTATGGTGCATGCTCTAAAAGCTGCTGGTACCCTAAGGAGACACTGAAAAGGCCAGGTGTCAGGGACACTACCCAAGACCAATGTGCAGGAACGAGGAGGCCTCTGGGCAGGGGCCCTTGGATGAGATGTCTGTTTTCTAGGGAAATCCTATATCAAGCCTGTGCTGGGCTCCGTATTCAGGGTGTGAAATAGAGTTTCTTGGGAGCAGTGTGTCACTGGAGGGCCCCAGAAACCTGGTTCACCCACTAGATGCTTGAAGTCATATGTCAGCCCAGTGGGAAAGGCTGACTGTACAACACGGCAGAAGACAGGGAGGCTGACAGATGGCCCCTGCACCTTAGTGTGGCTGTCCACTGCCATCTGGGCAGCCAGGAGGCTGTGTTCATTTGAGGCACAGCTGTCTCTGGCTTGGCAGCCGTGGACTTCTGGCTAGGAACCCAGCACACCCAGAGCAATCTCCTGTGGGGTCTCAGGCTTGACTCCCCTGGTCTGGGCTGGGGGATCTTCCTAGCCAAAAAAACCTGCTACTATTATAGAAAATGTTTATGACTCAGGGACTTGAGGGCTTGATGGTGCCTAGAGAATATCTCTACTTTCAAATGAAGATTGCTTTGACCCTGTTTTCAGAATGACGAAGTGGGGACACTGTTTCCATGGTGCTGACTCCGGGAGCATCCTTTCAAGTAGCACAGAACTAAAACTCAACAAGCATTCTCAAGGCACTGACCATACTTTCAGAGAGGTGGGGGAGGGTTAATTGAAGTGTGGTTGGTACCCATGCACAGCATAGTGACTGGATAGTGACTGGCTAGCTCTCTCCTTCATGCTGTGCTTACAGGGAGGGGGACGACCATCTGTCACCAGACAACCCGACTTCCATGCCACTGACTACTCCCAGGCTGTACCCTTCATGCCATGACTTACTCATTTTGGAACCGGAAGCCTCTATCTCCCCCTGCCCTGCTCCCGTTTTTGCCCATCCCTTCTTGCCACCACCAATTTGTTCTTTGTATTCCTGGGTTTCTTTCTGTCTTTGTTCATTTTGTTTTTTTTTAGATTCCACCTAGAAAATGAAATAATATGGCATTTGTCTTTTCTGTCTGGCTTATTTCACTTAGCATAATATCTTCTAGGTTCATCCATGCTGTTGCAAATGGCATGATCTCATTCGTTTTTATGGTTTTTATAACCATAATGGATAAAGAAGAGGTGATATGATATATAGGTGTATCACCTCTTCTTTATTCATTCATCTATTGATAGACAGGAAGGTTCTTTCCGTGTTTTGGCTTTTGTAAATAATGTTGGAATAAACTTGCAGGGTACGTGTGTCTTTTCTTTTAGTGTTTTGATTTTCTTTAAGTAAATATCTAGTAATAGGATTACTGGATCATATGGCATTTAATTTTTTAAAAAGACCTATTTATTTATTTTAGAGATAGAAAGAAGTAAAACCCAAATAGGGAGAAAGGCAGAGGGAGAGGATCTGCAAGCAGATTCCCTGGTGAGCATGGAGCCTGAGGTGGGGCTCCATCTCATAACCCAAGAGATCAAAACCTGACCTAAAACCATGAGTCAGATGTTTAACCAACTGAGCCACCCAGACACCTCTATTTTTAATTTTTTTTTTTTGTGGAGGAACTTAGTACTGTTTCCATAGTGGATTCATGAATGTACATTCCTACCAACAATGCATGAGGGTTCCTTTTTGTCTACATCCTCATGAACACTTGCTATTTCTTGTCTTTTTGAGTTTAACCATTCTGACAGGTGTGAGGTGATATTTCACTGTGGTTTTGATTTGTGTTTCCCTGATGCTGAGTGACCTTGAGCATCTTTTCATGTGTCTGTTGGCCATCTGGATGTCTTCTTTGGAAAAATGTTTATTCAAATCTTCTGCCCATTTTTTTTTAAAGATTTTTATTTATTTATTTATTTGACAGAGAACACAAGTAGGCAGAGAGGCAGGCAGAGAGAGGGAGAGAGAGAGAGAGAGAGAGAAGCAGGCTCTGCATAGAGCAGAGAGCCCAATGCGGGGCTCAATTCCAGGACCCTGGGATCATGACCTGGGCTGAAGGCATCTTCTGCCCATTTTTAATCACATTATTTATCTATTTATTTGGTGTTGGATTATATAATCCAACAGATGCTACTTTTTATCTGGCTATTTTTTTCAGAAGTCCTCTAGGATACATAGTATCTGGCCATCAATACAGATGGTTCGACCTTTGTGATTGTTAAATGAGTGTTAGTCTCCAAGCCAGACATATCTGTATGTACTTTAGGATGCAGTCTCAGTTAAAGAGGGTATGAAGACACCGATGTGGACCCCTAGAGAGGGAGCATTATGGCTTGATTCTGAAAGATTAGAGTTAATGCTCTCTCTTCAATTTGTTCCTTTTCTTTAATTATTCCACCACTCACTTCTTCAAACCCTCCATGTCTCTAGAACTGATGTGTGATAGTTGTCTCCATGGTTTCCCTGTTGTCAATTTACCTCCTCCTAATCTGGTTTATTTTACTACCAGAGTAATCTTTCTAAAGATGATCTTACTTTCCCTGGTAGAACTTCCAGTATTTTCTTATATCACATACACACTCCTTGAAAGGTCCCTTCTCTTCACTCACTATTTTCATCTCCTCCTTTAACTGACCTTGAACTACAGATACCTCACTGCACTGACATTCTCACTAGGGTGCTCTCTCTCTCTCTCTCTCTCTCTCTCACACACACACACACACACACACACACACCTGTTTCCATTTCTGTATCCTGATGTCTTGTCTTCCTATTGAATGTGTTTTGCTCCTGCAATCATCTAGGCTCATGGATCCATGTCCAGGAAACACATACCTACAATAAAAATAAGAACAAAACAGCTAGAAGAAACAAAGCATCATGAGGGAGAATCAGAAGAAATGAGAAACTACACAGATAAAAATAAATGTAGATACTGAGATCAATTTAGAATGTACAATTTGTTGTATAGGTGTAAGGAAATAAAAGATGGAGAGAATGGCGAGAATAAGGATGATCAAAATGATTGAGCAGAATTGAAAAAGAACAGTGTTGAAATGAAATTCTTTTTCATTGGTGTAAAGAATTCAGTGGCTGCTAACATGGCAAATTAGACACAGGTGGAGAGAGACTTAGCAAATTAGAAGACAGTCATGGAATAAAGAACCAGCATATTCCATAGGGATACAAGAAGGCAAGAAATATGAAAACCAGGCCAAGGGGCAGTGAGAACAAAAGGTCTCTGTGTCAGATAGGAGTTCTGGAAGGAGGAGGTGTGGAAAGAAGAAACACTTAAGATGTGTTTCTATGGAAAGGTGATCTATAGAGGCCATCTATAAAAAATTGCCCAGAATTGAAGAGTCACCAATCTTTCAATTCAGGAAGACCTTCAAATCCCTAGTAATACAAAAATATTACCACCCACAGCTATACTTTATGTTGGAACTGTTGAACCCCAGAATAGAGAGAATCTGGTAAAAGTGGTCTGAGAGATGAATGACAAACAATAAAAGCAGGAACGTGAACTCTTAAGTTTGTAAGAGGGAATAATTGCCAGCCAGGAATTGTAGACTTATTGCTTTACAGTTCAAGAATGAAGGTGAGGGACGCCTGGGTGGCTCAGTTGGTTAAGCAGCTGCCTTTGGCCCAGGTCATGATCCCAGCATCCTGGGATCGAGTCCCGCATCGGGCTCCTTGCTCTGTGGGGAGCCTGCTTCTCCCTCTGACTCTGCCTGCCACTCTGTCTGCCTGTGCTCGCTCTCACTCACTCTCTCTCTGACAAATAAATAAAAATCTTAAAAAAAAAAAAAGAATGAAGGTGAGATAAAGACATGCATCAGGTGGTGGATATTATAGAGGGCACAGATTTCATGGAGCACTGGGTGTGGTGAAAAAATAATGAATACTGTTTTACTGAAAATAAATAAATTAATTTAAAAAAAAGGCATGCATAGAAAAAATAAAATCCAAACGTATGAAAGACCAACAAAGCTTCACTAAAGGAATGTTGATGGGTAAGTTTAGCAAGAAAGGACATGATTAAAGAGGGCAGTACAAGACGTAAAAATCTAGCAACTAGTGTGAAAATCCGATCACACATTTGAGTAACAATAAAGCTGTATGTACAACATCAACATGCAGTTTGTGCAATGAAAAGAAAGAAGACAAGTCTACATGAGCAGTGGAAAGCCAGCATGGAAAGGAGTGACCAGACATAAGGCATTTTATGATCCTTGCATTATTTTGTGGAGGGAATTAAAATCAGTTTGATTGTAGGCTTCATTAAATTGTAAACCAGAGTATAGTATAATATTTTAAGGAGGCCCACAAGAAGAATAGTAATAGGAAGTATACCTTTCAAGCCAATAGAATTAAAAAAATGGGCTAGGTGGGGGACAGATTTCAGACTATTCAAAAGAAAGCAAGAAGAGAGGGAAAGAAAAATAAGAAAGTTTTGGATAAAATAGGCAAACTAGTACATAAAATAAACTGTAATGAAGTGATAAAGATATAGAGATTTGAAGAAATTATTTCCAGCTTTTATATTTTGGGTATAGAATATATTGGACAATATTATTCAGGCTTTCAGCTATATAGAGAATATTTACATTTTGGGGCACCTGGGTGTCTCAGTGGGTTAAAGCCTCTGTCTTTGGCTTGGGTCATGTTCTCAGGGTCCTGGGATTGAGCCCCGCATTGGGCTCTCTCTGCTCAGCAGGGAGCCTGCTCCCCCACCTCTCTCTGCCTGCCTCTCTGCCTACTTGTGATATGTCTGTCAAATAAATAAATAAAATCTTTAAAAAATAAAGACTATTACATTTTTACTTGACAAAAAAAAACCCAAAATCAAACCCAGCTTTAATAAATTTGAAAGAATTATCAGCTTAAAAGTAGAAGAAATTTTCCTAAAACTGAAAAGGAATAATATTGGATTACAGAAGCTCTTGTTGTGCTGAGTTAAATAAATGGAAAACAATAATGGGAATTGTTGAATGAAGATAGTGGAAGTGGGAAAAACAGGGAAACATGGTCCCAGTTTTGGTCACCAAAGATAATGGTGTAAGCTGATTTGCTATAATGAAATGAGAGCTGGTTTGACTTCATTGGAACAGTAAGATCAGAAACAAAAGGAAAAGCAGAAATATATACAAGTTATGAGGGAAAATAACTTTTTCATTGGAAATTTAGTCATGAGTAGGGAGAATGACAAGGGAGAGTAAACTTTTGCTAATGGTCTTTGGGAAATAAGGAAAATTTTTCTCGAGACATTGTTCAAAAATTGAGAGTAAGCATTGTGTTAAAAATAGAAGAATAATCAGCAAAAAATGAATTAAATGAGATATTTTGCATGCTGTGCAACATCGTGAAATTTTTTCCTCTTTAGGAAAAAATGTTTTCTGTTTCATATTTTAATTTGGTTGTATGTCTATTCATTCATTTTCTCTTATCTGATATTGAGAATATTCTTAATTAAACAAAGAAAATGTGTTTATGCTTGAAAGCAGGTGAATGGGATTATTTAAATGTGTGGGTTTTCATCTGATATCCTTCACTTATGAACTGCTGTTAGGGTTACAGTGATAATCCTAAGTGTGGCTGTTGGTGCCTTGGGTGGATTTGGGTAGCAGAATTTAATTCGTGCTCATAGCACTTTACTCGTATACTTGCAATGTTATTAAGTTTCAGCAATTACTGCTGATAAATTACAGAGGCATTTTTCTACAGGTGTCTGAAATCTTGAGCTATTTCTTATATTTTAAAACAGAAAAAAACATTGGATTTTATCATGCATTTTTCTGTTAGAATCTGGAGTTTTCTGAGATTAGCAGATTTGTATCTTTTATAAACTAATTTTAAGTTCTGTGATCTTATATAATGCCTAGATGATGCAGATAGAGAGGATTATAGAAGAAAAGGCAGTATATATACATGGTGTGTTTTGAAACATGCTGTGAATTTTAAATCTTTACTAGCTGCTGAAGATTTCAGCATTTCCCCTTGTCTTTGACATGAATGCTGTATCTCAGCATGGCTCAAAAGGTTAGTAGAGGAGTGAAAAAAAACCACCTCTTCTGGTGAATTTTGAAAAGAAATGTTTGGTTGCACCCTTGGAAATAACACCAAATAGATATATTACCTTTGTAAATGTGTTTAATGAGATACTGGAAAAAGTAACATTTTATTCAGTTGTGATCTGGATTGTATTTGCTTGATGCACACACACACACACACACACACTTCCTAAAAATGATTGGATTTTCCACTCGTGTAACAGCAGTGGTCTCTAGTTTTGAATAAACATGAACCATTAAATGAAATGATCATTTTATGGATTTTTTTTGGGCAGAGACCCAAGTTTTCAGTGAATTGTTACTATTTAAATTCAAATAATTTTTATTTAAACATTACATTAAACAGCAATGCTGTCATGTACCAAGACCTCAGTGGGCTATTACAGAAAATACTTAGCTGTGAGTGGATTGTACTTAAACTTTCAGAATCATCTAATTCCATAATATATCAAATTCCATAATATAAGAACTTTCCTCCCCCCTATGTATCTTGTATACATTCTTGGAGCTCTACAAAGAAATTACTGCCTTGTGTTTTCCTCCTTCCAACAAAATGGGGAAAACCAGTATTTTGTGGAAGGGTCATGTACAAATATTCGTGCTTGGGCTGCATTGATTGTACCTGCTGTCACCAACTGCAGACTCTTTTGAACAACTGTCCTTGTTGACTCTGTCAGAGGAAAGAGGAAGGGAGGGAGGGAGGGAGGGAGACAAGGAAGAAGGGGAGGATGGGAGGGAGGCAGGAGAGAGAGCAAAAGGCAGGTGGATCTAAATGACAAAGCTTGTGACTAGATGTTCACCAGTGGTCACACCAGATTTTGAACCTCCCAGATGATTATTTAAAGCACACAAAATACATATTTCTTTGCAGTGGCATGTATTCTGTTTCTTATTCTCATGAAGCGGTGAGTCTTTAGCTTGGGAATATGCTAGTTATTTTGTATTTATTGTTTAAAATACTTTCCAGTGAAAATGCCCAAATACTAAATATTCTTTCCAAGATAATCAGTTCGAGTCACCTAAGCCTTGTCCTAAAAATTCAACTATTGGTGATAATATTTATGGAAAATAGGATAGGGTGGTGTTGGCTGTTTTTAGTTAAAATTTGTCAGTCCTTAAAGTCATGTGGACTTGCAGGAGAAACATTCCTTAAAACATAAATGAACATCTAAATTCTTTCATGTGTCCTTGTAAATTTTTAAAAACTTTGTCCTGTCATTTTCGATGGTCTTACCATCTGATAGTAGAGAGGGAATGAAATAACTTTTTTTCCAAATTTTTGGTGGCGCAAATTGAGCAACTTAAAAAATTTGTCTAAAAGTTTCAAAGTAAATTATGTATTCCCCCAAGAAATATTTATTAGCTGTTGTTCCATGAAGCAGCTTACGGAAGCACCAGCTATAGAATGAAGCTACATGGTTTAATGAGAATCACAGTATTTTGGTAACATGTGTGAACAATGTCTGAACAAAACAATTAAAAATAGGCACACTCCATTGTTCTGTGGCCATTTAAACAACATGGGTAGAGTCCGTGGGATATTAGACTCTTTCCCTCAAAACGGATAGTTCAGATTTATAGGTCAGCAAGGCAGTTCTCCAGCTGGTGAGCTACAACTAGTTAAATTCATTTTAAGCTCAAGGTTTAGGGCCACATCAATGCCAACATGAGTCAACAGCTGACTTTCTCAAGTGTGCAGGAGAGGGTTCCGGATTCTTGCAGTCGTGTTTCTTACCTGCTGATTCACCAGCCCTGGTTTAAACGCTACCCAGAGAGCACAGCACGGGTTCCCGGCTGCTCCGGTGACAGCAGGTGGCCCATGGAGCTGCTGTGTCCCTAAGTGAAGCCTGCAGGCTTTTCCTATCAGGACGAACTTGGTTGCTTGGGAGGCATGAGCTCAACACCTGTCAAGATGAGATATAACTTAGATATAGACTTCAAAAAGTCGCTCTCCACCTTGTGGCCCCTCTGAATTCAGCACATTTATCAGATGCCTGCCCCATGCTGGGCAGTGTGCTAGAAGCTGAGGAAATAAAGATAAATATTGGTTCTTTACAAGACCTGTGGATCCTCCATGAGAAGCAGGATGAGTCATTAAAAATGGTGCCAGTTGTAATGCTGAACCACAGTCACCATTGGGTGTCCATGCCTTTTGCTGAATGTAAGTTCTTTGGAGACCTTAGTGGATAATGATTGAGATCATTAAAATTCTGCCTTTCAAGTGGTGCAAATTGTTGGCTCTTTAGTGCATGGAAGGAGGGCAACCCGTGGGAAACCTAGAACAGTTCTCCCCCAGGGCTGAGGTTCCTCTGTGGTTGGGAAGTCACGCAGTTTTGCATGATTTTAAAACCAGGGAGGAACAGATTTGAATTTTTCAGCAAAGCACTAGAGCAGAATTTCAGTCTTCTTGACATAGAGCTGGAATAAAATCAGTGTAAAGATGAACTGTTCATGTCTTGTTGCAGGGAAGTTATTTGGATCACAGCCTTTATTCTTTTTTATCTTTGAGTTTTTAAAAGTTAAATTAATTTTTATTCAATTTTTACTCAAGTATAATTAATATACAGTATTCCAGTATAATAAATATGCTAACTTTAGGGGTACAATATAATCATTCAGCCCTTCCATGTATTACTCAGTGCTCATCATGATAAATATATTCTTTTTTAAAAATTTATTTTCAGCATAACAGTATTCATTATTTTTGCACCACACCCAGTGTTCCATGCATTCTGTGCCCTCTCTAAGACCCACCACCTGGTTCTCCCAACCTCCCAGCCCCCTGCCAATTCAAACCTTTCAGATTGTTTTTTCAGAGTCCATAGTCTCTCATGGTTCACCTCCCCTTCCAATTTCCCCCAATTCCCTTCTCCTCTCTAACTCCCCATGTCCTCCGTGCTACTTGTTATGCTCCACAAATAAGTGAAACCATATGATCATTGACTCTCTCTGCTTGACTTATTTCACTCAGCATAATCTCTTCCAGTCCCGTCCATGTTGCTACAAAAGTTGGGTATTCATCCTTTCTGATGGAGGCATAATACTCCATAGTGTATATGGACCACATCTTCCTTATCCATTCGTCCGCTGAAGGGCATTTTGTTTCTTTCCACAGTTTGGCGACTGTGGCCATTGCTGCTATAAACATTGGGGTACAGATGGCCCTCCTTTTCACTCCATCTGTATCTTTGGAGTAAATACTCAGTAATGCAATTGCAGGGTCATAGGGAAGCTCTATTTTTAATTTCTTGAGGAATCTCCACACTGTTCTCCAAAGAGGCTGCACCAACTTGCATTCCCACCAACAGTGTAAGAGGGTTCCCCTTTCTCCACATCCTCTCCAACACATGTTGTTTGCTGTCTTGCTAATTTTGGCCATTCTAACTGGTATAAGGTGACAGCCTTTATTCTCAAGTAAATTCTCAGTTGTTGATAAAAAGAAAGCCTTTGCTTTTTAGGAAGCATTATTTTTGGAGCAATTTTAGGTTCTCAGCGAAATTATGCAATGTAAAGGGATTTCCCCTATTCCCTCTCTCCCCACACATGCATGGCCTCCCCTATTACCAGCAGTCACCCCACAGTGCTTCCTTCCTTAAAACTAATGAACCTGTTATCACTCAGAGCTCATGATTTATGTGAGGGGTCACTCTGAATGTTGTACACTCTATGGGACTTGCCAAATGTATAAAGACCTATATCCACCATGACAGTGCCCTACAGAGTAGCTTCACTGCCCTAAGAGTCCCGGCGCTCCACCCTCCCATTCATTCCTGTCTACCTCTTAAACTCTGACAGCTACTGATCTTTTTACTGTCTCTATAATCTCACTTTTTCCAAGTGTGTAGCCTCTTCAAATTGGCTTCTTTCACTTACTAATATGCACTTAAGGTTCCTTCATGTTTTTTCATGGCCTGATAGCTAACTTCTCTTTAGTGCTGAAAAGATCCCTTTGTCTGGTTGTGCCACTGTTTTTTTAGCTATTTGCTGACTAAAGGACACTTTCTTTGACTTCAGGCTTTGGCCATCAGTGAGTAAACCTGCTAGAAATGGCATGTGTGTGTTACTGTGTGGACATAAGCTTTCAATTCCTTTGGGTAAATACCAAGGAGTGCAGTGGTTGGAATGCATGGAGGGAGTATACTTAGTTTTCTAAGAACCTGCCAAATTGTTTTCCAAGAAGACTGTACCATTTTGCATTCCCACCAGCAATGGATGAGAGTTCCTGCTGCCCTCTGTCCATGCCGGCATTTTATGTTGGCCCAGTTTCAGGTGTCATCCATGCTGATGGGCTTATGGTGGTATCCCATTGTTTTAATTTCCATTTCCCAGATGACAGGTGATGTCAGGTCTCTTGTCATCTGCTTATTTGCCATCTGCACATCTTCTCTGTTGAGGTGCCAGGAAGTCTTTAGACCGATGTTTAAACAGAGTTTTTTTTTTCTTTTTAATTATTGAGTTTAAGAATTCTTTTTATATTTTGGAGAGCGGTTCTTTGCAGATGTATGTTTTGCAAATATTTTCTCCCAGTCTGTGACTTGTCGTTTCATTTTCTTGACAGCGCCTTTCGCAGAGCAGAAAATTCTTTCATCAACACCAGCATGTCAATCCTTTCTATCATAGATCATGCCTTTGGTGTTGCATCTAGAAAATCATTTGCAAACACAGGTCATCTGGATTTTCTCCTGTGCCATCTTTTGGGAATTTAATTGTTTTGTACTTTACAGTTAGAACTGTGATCTATCTGAGTCAATTTTTGTGAAAGGTGAGAGTCTGTGTCTAGATACTTGATGTCGCACGTAGATGCCCAGTTGTCCCCATGCCATTTGCCGAACAGCCCGTCTTTCCTCCATTGGATGACTTTGCTCCTTTGTCAAAGATCGGTCGGCTCTATTGTGTGGGCCCACTTCTGGGCTTTATTCTGTTCCATTGACCCATTTGTCATTTCTTTTGCCAATATCGCATTGTCTTCACTGCCACAGCTCTGTAGTAGGTCTTGAGCTAGCTGGTGTCAGTCCTCCAACTTAATATTCTGTTGGCTGTTCTGGGTAGTTTTTTCTCTCCATGTAAACTTTAGAATGGTTTGTTGATATCTACAAAATAACTTGCTGGGATTTTTATGGATTTTCCTTGAATTATAGACAAAATAGGAAGAGCTGACCTCTTGACAGTATTGAATGCTCCTGTCCTTAAATGTAGACTATCTCTCTGTTTATGCAGTTCTTTGATTTTATGCATCAGTGTTTTGTAGCTCTCCTCATACAGATTGTGTCCACGTTTTGTTAGATGTATGCCCAGGTATTTCATTCTTTTGGATGCTCATGTAAATAGTGTTGTGTTGGGTTTTTTAAAAGATTTTATTTAAATATTTGATGCAGAGAGAGATCACAACTAGGCAGAGCAGCAGGCAGAGAGAAAGAAGGAAGCAGGCTCCCTGCTGAGCAGAGAGCCTGATTTGGGGCTCCATCCCAGGACCCTGAGATCATGACCTGAGCTAAAGGCAGAGGCTTTAACTCACTGAGCCATCCAGGCACCCCATGGTGTTGTGTTTTTAATTTCAAATTCAACCTGTTCATTGCTGGTATATAAGAAAAGGTCGACTTTTGTATATTAATCTTATATTTCATGTGCTGCTATAATCGCTTGCTAGTTCCAGGTTTTTGGTCAGTTCTTTTGGATTTTCTACATAGATGATCATGTCATTTGTGAACAAAGATTTCTTCCTTCCCAATCTGTATCCCTTTTATTTCTTCTTCCTGCCTAACTGCATTAATTAAGACATCTAGTCGGATATTGAAAAGGAAGGGGGAGAGAGAACAACCTTGTCTTGCTCCCGATCTCAGTCAGAAAGCTTCAAGTTTCTTACCTTTAGGTGTGATTAAACTTTAGGTTTTTGGAAGATACTCTTTTGAAAGATGAGAAAGCTCCCCTCTGTTCCTTGTTTAAGAGTGTTTACAACAAACAGGTATTGCATTTTGTCAAATACTTTCTTCTGCATCCCTTTATATGATTGTGTGGTTTTCTTCTTTAGCTTGTTGATGTGGGTGATTATATTAATTGCTTTTTGAATGTTGAAGTGGCCTTGCATACCTGGGATGAATTACACCTGCTCTCTTTGTACATTGTTGGATTCAATTTTCTAATACTTTGTTGAGGACTTTGCTTCTATGTGCATAAGAGGTGTTAGTCTATGGGTTTTTTGTAATATCTGTGACTGCTTTTAGTATTAGAGTAATTCTGTTGTCATAAAACAAATTGAAAAGTATTCCCTCTGCTTCTGGTTTCTGAAAATATTTGTAGGGAATTGGTAATATTTGTTCCTTAAATATTTGGTAGAATTTGTCACTGAAGCCATCTGGACATGGCACTTTTTGTTTTGGAAAGTTATTAATTATAGATTCAGATTCTTTAATAGATATAGGCCTATACAGATTGTCTTCCTTCTTGTGTGAATTTGGCAGATTGTTTCTTTTAAGGATTAGTCCATATTTGATAATTAGATTATCAAGTTTGTAGGTGTAGAATTGTCCATTTCTTTATTACCCATTTAATGTCTGTGGGATCTAGAGTGATGTTCTTTCTTTGATTTCTATTATTAGTAATTTGTGATCTCTCTCTCTCTCTCTTTAAGCTAGCCTGGCAAGAATCTTTTACTGACCTTTTCAAAGGTCAGTAAATGATTTTGATTTGATTGATTTTGTCCATTGATTTCCTGTTTTCAATTTTATTGATTGGTACTCGAACAAGAAGACTTTTTCAAAAGTCATTTTGTGCTTTTGAGTTGCAGATTTTCTGGAAGATCAAAGCCAGACCATTAGTCAGGAAGTTCTTTTTATTAACAAATATTTGCCCAGTTACATCTTCTCTACCATTTGTATTCAGCATTTGGAATATATTATTTTGTAATTTAGAGTTTTCTAAAAAATATGTAAGACATTTTACAAATGCTTTGATCTAAAAAAGGAAACACTACCAGTATGAGTTCACTCAGCTGGAGGGAACATGAGGTATTATTTAATTATAAGAACAATAATTATTTCAAATTCATACTTAATAATAGTTGCAATTAATGAGTATTAATTTGCTATATCATCCCACTAAAATTAGTGGTAAATTGTTTTTGTAGTGTTACTGTTTGACTTACCAAAAAAAGTAAATCCTTCTATGCTGAGCAATAATTTTATAGATAGCATCTGGATCTAGAGATAATCATTAAATAGCTCTCATTTAATGCAGTGAACATAAACCCACCCCTTGAAATAATTCACAACATAGGTTACGATAGGAAAGCCAGCCTAGAAGTAAAAACAAGAGTGCTTAACTTCAGACTATGCTAATGGGTAGGCAAGCACTCTCTGCATGAGTGAGATAAATAAATTAGCCAGGAGCTTGGTGTAATTTGCCCTTTCTGACTTGGTTCTCACAGAGATATGACTGTATTCTATTACTGGCAAGCACAACTTATTGGAACAGACAAGAAATCTGAAATCACCTCTGCTTTACTTTAGCTGGGCTCCTAACAGGTTGGGCTTCGAGGATCATGAAACTAAGCAGCTCAAACTTGTAGTTGTTCAAACTCATGGGATGCCCAGTTGGTGCCAAGTGTAGTCTCACAATGGGTAATGGCTGGTCTGAGGACACAGCAGCACATATTTTCAGGGTAAGTGAGGGTGGGGGTGGCTGAGATGGGCTTGGAGAATTAGGCATGGGTCCTTAGAGCATCTTGTATGCGATGCTTACAGAATGTCCCGTCCCTTCTAGGGGGACATTACCATCGCACACACATGCACGGGTGTGTGTACCTGAGGGTTGGAGACTGGCCAGTGCCCCTGAATCCTGGCCAAGGTCAGTACCACTGTCCAAAGTGCTGACAGCATGGATTGGAGCCTATATGGAGTGGGACTCTGTAAGCACACACCTTAGGAGGGGAGGCATAGGTGCCCCAGATGTTCATAAAGTTCTCAGTGGCCTTGATGGGCCACCAGGGATCGGGGAATATTGGAGCAGCAGCCTAGATATGGACCTCATTCCTCCTGATGGAGAGAGATTCCCAGATATCTTCAGGCTTTTCTGAGTCCAGATGTCCTTGCTGGTCCAGTGGCCAAGGGGCACCCCTGTATGGGCCTGGGCCTTGATTCCAGCTGCCCACCTGGGAGGAGCAAGTAGAGCCAGAGGTGGAGGGGAATTTAGGTCATACTCTCTGTTCCACTCCAGGGACTGGAGTCCATTGTGACATGCTAAAGGATGAAAAACAAGCAACAAACAAACAAACATGAATTTTCTGTGTTGAGGAATGTTTAATCTCATCCAGAAGATAAGGCATCTTGAAAAGACACCACTTACACATAATTGAGTACAAACTGAATTTGAAGTGTCGAAGAAACCAGAACAAATGTATTACAGACAGGCTGTGGCTAACCGACAGAGTCTGTCTGGGCTTCTTTTCTGTCTGTGGGGAAGGGTAGATTTAAGTAGTTTTAGAAGGAGATTAAGAGCTCAGCTAGAGTGGGAGGACTAAGTCAGCTCTATTTTCTCCAGTTGTGGGAAGTTCCAAATTTCTAAGATTTTACCTGGAAAAAATATATCTAATTTTAAAAAACAGAAGCTGGAATATTGTTTTATAATCTCAGTCTAAGGCTGTTCTGCTGGTAAGACATACAATAGGCTTTTTTTTTTTTTAAATTTTTTATTTTTTATAAACATATATTTTTATCCCCAGGGGTACAATAGGCTTTTGATTAAAATGGCATTGTAATAGGTGCACCTAGTGAGACAAGGTTTGAGTATTTCATAAATATGGATTTATTATATCAGAATGCACATAAGGGCGTCTCTGGCACTCTGATCTGAGTCATACATAAATCGTGAACAATTGTGGTGTCTTTGTTTTTTCTCTAAAACCCATGACAATGGACCATCACTTTTCCTTTAGTATTCTTAAGCTTCTCTGAGAACCTCACTTGGAGAACATTTGAGCCACTGAAGGATGAGTGCATTTCAAAATTAAGATTATTCCATGGACTCACTCTCATTAATACAGGTGGTTATGAAGGGAAATAAAATTGCTTTATCTTACTTAACTGCAATACTCTCTATTTTCATATGTTAATTCTCATAAGCTTATTATTTGTACTCAATTTGCTTTCCCCTCTAAGTGATAAATAGTAGTTGTTTAAAATTGTTTTGCCATCTCACTTGTCAAAATCCACACTTTGTGAATAGTTCTTTTTTTTTTAATTTTATTTATCTGTTTGAGACAGAGATCATAATCAGGCAGAGAGGCAGGCTCACCACTGAGCAGGGAGCCTGATGTGGGGCTCAATCCCAGGACCCTGGGATCATGACCTGAGCCAAAGGCAGAGGCTTTCACCCACTGAGCCACCAGGTGCCCCATAATTCTTGTACCATTGAAAGATTTCAGGAATCATCTTTTTTTATGATAGAAATAATATCAGATTATTCATGAGAATGATACTCATTTAGTGGGATTCACATGTTTTGTAATGATGTGAAGAAAAAAGAAAATTAAATTGGGTCTTGACAATTTTTGCTTCAGGAATCATGGTAGGAAATCTAAACATTTCAGGTTGAAAACAGTAGTTAATGGAGGTTTGGGATGGTTCTGGAGGCTTCACCTTACATGGATTAAATTCAGTTAGAAACATGCTGAATGCCTGGGAAACACTGTCCAAATCCTGAACCTCTCCTCTCCGGTACCTTATAAGGATGTGACCACCTTGTTTTTGACCACACAAGTCCTTGACCTCTACTATGTTGGAGTAAATTGGAACACTGGTTTTGAAGCCTCTAAGTTAGGGTTATAAAAAAATTGTCATTTAAAAATAAATTTTATAAATTGTTCTTCCAAGGAAAGATTATAGCGCAAATGCTGTTACTTCTTCTTCTTCTTCTTTTTTTAATTTTAAAAGACTAAGCTTTATATGCCTTCTTTGAAGAAAGAATAAAAAAAATGACAATATGGTTTGGAACGTGGAACACTGCCTTTTACATCTCTCTATGGGGAACATGTCCTTATATCATCTTTTGAAGGAACTTAATAAGTGTTGACTTGTCTTAGCAGAGTGAGAATAATAAAAACAAATACTTTCAACCCTCAGCAGTCCTCTCAGTGTGTGAGTCCCCATTGTACTCCCTGCCATGTTGCTGTGTGAGTTCCATTGTATTATTGTGTAATGGCCCACTGTACAGTTGTGGGGGTTGACTCCCCATTACATAATTGTGTGATATCATCACTGTCCAGTCGTGTGATTCCCCGTTGAACTGAGGAGAGAACCAAGGCTTAGAGAAGAGTGAGTTACACCCAAGAGTTGGCAAGGCTGGTGAATGCCAGTCCCACCCAAGTCCAGTTGCAAAATCTATGCTAGCTTCAGTGGTGAGATGACAACAGTGTGAGCAGAGGGGACTAGCATCAAGACAGAACCCTAAAGGAGACTGTGGGGGGCCAGGGCTGGGAAGATAGCAGGTTCCCCTAGAAACACAATTAATGGGAATAGCCCTCTCTTGCCGTGAATCTGCTGTGTGATTTCAAGGTGGTGGTGAGGTCCCTGGGACCCCCTGCCTACAGGGAGACTAATGCAGGTCTGTTCTGCTCAATGTGCTAGACCCTGAGAGACTTCTAGGCTAATACTAGAGTTAGCTCCATTGACTATGACCTGTAGATAACACCCCTCTTCTGGAATTTTCTCAAGTACTAACCATACCCCAGTCATAGGCCACCACTTCATGCTGCCTCTGCACACACCCATCATGGGGGCTTCCTAGGCCTTCCTGTGCCACAGACCACTTTGAGGCTTTGCTGAAGTCTGTGTCCCCTTCTCATAGCAAAGGTTATAAATGCATTATATTTTTATATATATGCCAGTTACAGTGAAGGGCTGATATCAATAAATCAGAAATTGTAATGTAATGTCTCCTTTGTTATTAACTCATTAAATAACAAAATCTAGTGCTGAGTCAAAAACGATTATTTGGAAGTAAGGAGGAACATAAATGATACTTCTAGATATTGTGACAATGATTGCTATAAGACGGTCTATAACTTATGATGGTAACAAACAAAAAAGCATGGGCACTACTGAGGATGCTGTGGTTTATCTATGTTCATGATTAAAGAAAATGCTGAATTTTAGCTGGAGGTTTAATGAAAATAAAGATGTAGTTTTAATCTGTCTTCGCAGGCTCCTTAAATCAGATCCGTACCCCATGTTATGAACTGCTGAGTCATGGTTCCCCAATTCAGTTTCTATGAAAAACCCTCTTGGGCCTTTGATTGGACTTCTAATGAGTCTTTAGCTCAAACTGGGGATGACTGAGCATATAAAAATGCCGTCTTCCTGTCTGTGATCACGGGAGTCTGTATTTTACTCAGTTTTTCTTTAATGTCATTCAGTACATTTTTTATAATAATCCCCATAAATGTTCTGCACAGCTTTGTAAGATTCATTCTTAGATACTTTGTGTATTTTGTTATTATTTGCTATCCTCATTATTGTCAGACCCCAGCTAGAGTTTAAGATGAAATTGGTTTTGGGATGTTGAGCTATTAAACCAGTCACTTACTGACTTTTGGACTTTCTGCCTCTGCAGTCGTATCATCTGGAAGTGATGGAAGTTTTTTTTTTTTTTTTTTTTTTCTGTTTCTTTCCCAATTCTCTTCTTTTAATTCTTAAATGTTCTCTTATGTACTGATAGGACTTTGAGAGTGGCTTTCAGCAGAATCTGTGATGCCTATGAAAGTATTCTTCCTGATTTTAAAGGAAATTCTTCTAACAGTTCTCCACTGAGGGGCAGTGGGCTGGAACCAACTTTTAGCAGCCAGCAAGAGCCATTCGTTCACTTTTCATGAATTTTGTAAGCCAGTTGTTAAAACACAGTTATTATTAAAGATTAAGTTGTATAAAGTTATAGTTAAGTAAATCATGTTAAAAACAAAGGTAAATTCTCCAAACTCACCACGTACTACTCTCTTTCATGGCATCTCACTCTTGTCTATGCTCTTGAGGTTATTTTAATCTCTTAATCTGTACTGTGGAAACACAGTATAATGAAGTGACATGTGTGACCCTCTTACCCTTGCGATGGTTGGTGATATCACACTGACAGGTGGGAATTTCCCATGATGGGAGTATGTACACCACAGAAGATGGTGAATGCTACCAATCAGGGGTTTTATTTTCTTTACTACCAACTAACACACCTCTGATCAAGACTGATGTTTGCCATAGGTTTTAGCATTTTCTTGGCCTCTTAACTAAAAGCAAGTAAAGGAGGGAAGAGAGGAGGGAGAGGAAGAAGGAAGCAGGAAGGGAGGGAGGGAAGAAGTCAGGAATCCCTGGAACAGGGGGTTAATCTGAATCTGGGATTTTCCACACAGATCGCTGTGATGCCCCGCTGGCGTCCACATTGCCACGAGAGTCCTTCAGCTGCTCGTCGCAGCTGTCCAGGAGCCACGGCCCGGGGTTCGCAAGTCTTAATCGCAGAGATGGTGAGTCTGATGCTGTCTTGCTGTTAGCCCATGATGAGTCTTTCTCAGAGAGAGTAATGACCATTCTTAATATTCATTCTTGTGGCTCGAAGAGTAATTATATCGCAGTTGGATGGAAGTGAAGAAGCAGGTTCAGCATTGTATCATTTCTAGCTTCCTACATCTGTAGCATTCTTCGTTTCTGTTGGTTCTGATGTTTCCCTTCCCTGCTGATGGTTGGCAAGTGGTCATAAATGAGATCCAAATCAGAAGGGAATTACTGGAGGCTCCGGATTATTGTCATCCCTTTTTAGTTTCAGAGCACCCCACGGATGGATGACTAGCAAATGTGCTTATTGTGGGTAACTAAAACGACAAACACGGGGCTCCTGGGTGGCTCAGTGATCTCGGGGTCCTGGAATCAAGCCTCATATCTGGCTCCCTGCTCAGTGGGGAGCCTGCTTCTCCCTCTCCTCCCAGCTCCTGCTCTTTCTTCTATCTCTCTCACTCTTTCTCTCAAATAAATAATCAAAGTCTTAAAAACAACAACAACAACAACAACAACAGCAAATGAATGAGCCAATGTCACAGGCACTGGGGACACCCAGCAAGCCACTGGCTGGCACCAGTGAGATGGGAAGCTGCCGTGGGGTAGTGATGGGGAAAGAGCCCCATTCCAGGACCTGGCCTGGAAGGAGCCGGGGCAGAGCCTTCTGTTGAAAATAGATTCTGATCGTACCAGTGGGAAGAGAGCTGAAGGCCTCCTTTCTTGTGGGGAGGGGTGTTCATTCATTCATTCTTGCTCCTTGACTATCATGGATGAAGTTGCTTTCACTTTTGCACAAATAATAGTTCAGCAGACTGAGTAATATAAGCACTGAAAATGCCAATGTTTTACTACCTTCGAAAGGGATAGATTAACGTTTTTGGTAAATGATCCATCCAGAAAGTAAAATTTTAAATTGACTGTGCCCCCCCCCCAAATTGATTGTGTCCCATGTAAATGTAAATTCTGAAGATTATTATTATGGAATGGAGCATTTGCCTCCCTTTATTCAGTATTTCTAAGATCACAGTTTAAGTATAGCTTGAATTTTATTGTGTCCTCAAAAGTCATGTGCAGGAACCCCACAAGAGTCAAATAGACTGATAGGACCCCTTAAGGAGACGGTGGAGGATTTTGGTGAGTTTGGGGGGTGGAGAGATCACACTGCTGAGGACCACCTTCATGACCTTTTACTATGAAGAACAATTTCTGGCCAGATATTTCCTCCTCTAGATAGTTATGAAGCATCAGTCATGATGACTTTCAGTCCTCTGGTGAAAATAGCCTCTCACTGAAGCCAGTTTTCAATTAATAATTAAATGATCAAATTTACTATTTTTGGTCTGGTGGTTCCTCTAATATCAGCTTAACATCTAAACTTTCCAATGGTTGCCCAAAGACTGTAAAAACCAAATAAGCACCATCCTTAATTAGTTTAAAGGATCCCAAGGGGCCTGTGTATTGTATTTCTGATTTGCATATACAGAATATCTTTATGATTCAGGCCTCTGGTCCTGTCAGTGTGGTGGCACTGGGAAGTTTATAAGCATCAGAAGGAAAAATCTCAGTGTTTAAGATGAATTTATTTCCATTATACTTAATTAAAAAATTAATAACTTAGACTATCATAAGCAACCATTGTAAAATTATAAATATCAAATATATTTACTATAGTCAGATCACTCTTTGCAGATTTAACTTAAATTCTTAAGAGCATGGCAATCAACTGAGAGGTTCTTTCTTGTGGCTGTTGCTACTCTGATTGTACACAATACATCATTCATTAAATATTACTTCATTTTACTATCTGATTTCATACCCATCTCTAAGGCAGGGATCAGACAGCATGGTTTGTCAATGTTCCTTCTGAAGGATTATCTATGCCTATTTTCTGTTGAAAGCCGGCATCCCAGAGGCATCTAGGTGGCTCAGTTGGTTGGGCCTCTGCCTTTGGTTGGGCGCATGATCCTGGGGTTCCTGGATTGAGCCCTGCACCAGGCTCCCTGCTCATAGAAGAGCCTGCTTCTCCCTCTGCCCCTCACTCCTCTTGTGTTCTCTCTGTCTCTCTTTTTCTCTCAAATAAATAAATAAATAAAATCTAAAAAAATAAATAAATAAAGTCAACATCTCAGATTCTTTCCTGGAATTTCTTTTGACTTTGTATATGTTGGAGAACAGATTAATTTACTTCAGTTTAGGATATTATGATGTAAATTGTGGATTGTATAAAATATGGAGGATTATAATAATGATGACAATGATTCTTCCTATATAGTAGTTGTAGCTTTTTGAAAATTTGGTGCAAGATCTGGTGATGGAAGCCATGTTAGACAACTTGATTATATGATTAAAATGTCCTTGGTCTATATTATGGTACCTGGAGGTTGAAAAGAAGGTGGTCTGTCTTACCTCCCTATTTTGCCCAGCAGTCTTTGAGCTTTCAATATTCTTACGGAAAAGTAAAACTATCTGAACCCTTATGGCTCCTACCAGGGATTTTGTATGTAGCTGATCATTGCATCTACCTGATGTATAAGGTAGTAAGACAACAGTCAGTACATAAATTTTCTTTATTTTTATTATTTTTAAAGATTTGGTTTACTTATTTTAGAGAGACAGAGAATGTGAATGAGGCAAGGAGCAGAGGGAGAAGGACTAGCAGATTCTACAATGAGCATGAAGCCCAACATGGGGCTTGATCTCACGCCCTCCAGATCACGACTTGAGTGGAGAGTAACACCTGAGAATTTGTTTAAGAAGAAAGGCTGTGATTCAGATCACTTCCCTAAGAAAAGGCATAAACACTTTATCTTTACATTGATTTTCCATCCAGCCATGTTCATCCTCATTGCCCCTCCTAGGAATTTCCTTTTTTTTTTTTTCTTTCCAGGGCCCCTGGCTAAGGATTTGCCAGCTAAGGTAGCCTTCCTGTCTGCCAACGTGGTGAGGTCCAGTTAGCAATCTGTCCCGAGGCACCTGGGATCCCTGATGGGTCACAGGCACCATATTGAAATTGACACAGGAGTCCTGAACTTCTCCTTTAACCTGTGACTCAGGAGGACCATAGCCAGGGACAAGGGCTGCTGGGACCTCTCCAGGCCCCCCGTGGTCAGCTGTTCTGCTGCCTTGAATGCGAAGGGAGACCTGCCTGGACTAGGCGCTGATGGGGGGATGGTGATCCCAGGGCCCCCTGTTCTTTTTCATGCTATCCTTGCAGCCCAACTGTTGTCCTGTTGCTGTGTTCCTCTGAGGAAATCGGGGGAGTGGGCTTTGCTCTGACATGTTCACGTGCCATCCTTTGAATGCACCCCCCCCCCCACTGTGCTGCTCATCACATCATGTGACGCTCAGGCCTCCCCATTTTTGCATTCATTACCATACTCTGTTTCCTACAGCAGGTAATCGGTCCACGACTCTTTTCATCAGAGTCTCTCATGGCATGATTACGAACAGTTAGGAATTAAGCCATACAGTGTCCTTCAAGAGAATGAAAATTTTAGCATCAATGGAATTTTCTTTCTTTTTCCCCAGAGGCATTTGGCTGACTGAGCAGTCACAAATGGGTGGCTAATTTAGTTGTCATGGTTTTGTCTTCCGAGTAGCGCCCCCTGCATTTCCTGACATGATCCTCCACCATACTGGATTTTTTAAAAAGGAGACATTGCCTTGAGAGCGTGCAGCTGAGCTCCTGTCGGGAGCAGTGGGCTGGCCTGGTCTCCTGCCCTTCTGAGGCCCTAGGCTTCCCACGGGTCTGCCCACAGCAGAGGGAGGTGCTCCTGTTCCGAGGGCATTGGAGGTGATCTGATATCCTGTCTGTTCTGTGTGAGTCAGGGGGCCACTGAGAGGATGCCCTTCTAGAATTAGGGCACGTCCCAGAGCCGCACTCCTTGTAAACACAGAGATTTCACAGGACATGAATGAGCTCTGTCGCACATTTTATTCGGTCATAAATGAAGGATTTATGACCTGTTTGGATCGTGATAGGCTTGTTGGGCAATTCTTGTTCTGTTTCCACAGTGGGAAATCGGCAGAACCGTCTCATGTTTTGCCAGGGCAGAACTTCCAACGAGTTGGAGCTGAGAGCCTCCGGTCAGATCTCAGTGGGTCTCCACTACATGTTCAGGAGTCTGTGTGAGGACAGCAAGACAAAACACACAGGACTGACCCATTTTTGTCTGTTTTATGCAAACAGAGCTGCAGTCAGAACACTTGGTGCCTAAGGGCATGGAAATCTGTCCCTGGGGAGGTCACACGTGAATGCCTGTAGGGCACTTTCTCTTCCTCAAGATCACTGGCACTTAAAGCAAACTCAGGGTGACAGGTGTGCATCCAGCACGTATTTTCATTTGACTTCCGAAGGGTTTACCAAGCCATTTCAGGCATTGCACGTAGGAACCTGGCTCGCAATGAGACAGCTGTGGTAAGCGTTCGTCTCCCGGTGCCCTTCATGGGAAATGTCATCTTCTCCTGGCTGAGGCTCCTAGTGCAGGAAGCACACAGGCAGGGGAGCTGAGGGCCTCGAGGCAGGGTTTCTGGGCCTACTCCATCCTGATCCCCGGAAGGCTACCTGAACACAGCTGGTGCTACCTCTTGAGGAACCAGAGTTGCAGAAAATGCCTTAATGCCCTCATTAACAGCAGCATCTGACCCAGGCTTCAGCACGTTCAGCTCTAGGACCCCTGAGTGGGGAGGTCAGGAGGACCTCAATACCATCGCCAGAGCCTGTCTGCCTGCTGGCCCATCTTTCCTGAGGATGCCCATCACCTAACTGGGAACACCTGTTGCCTTCCTGGGAACACCTATCACCTTCCTGGGGATGCCTGTCATCTTCCTGGGGCAGGCAGTGATGGGCTCCTGCTTCTCTCCTGCCCTTCCCACTCCTGCTCGGCCCTGCTTAGAACTGAGTGAATGAGGAAAGAACACCATTGCTGGATGTGATCCCCTCCCAGACAATGGAGTATTGATTGCGGGGTGGGGGCACTCCCCTTGGCAACAATTATAGCAGAGCCATTTACGTGCTCGGCATAGACACTCTGAAGATGGGTAGGTCTGTTCACTTCCAACTAACTTGACTTCTGCTCTGTGGGTACCTTTTCTCTCTCCAAATTCAAGTTAGTTAACACATAGTACAGTGTTAAAGTTCAGTGATTCGTCATTGCGAATGACACCCAGGGCTCATCACATCGCGTGGCCCCCTTTGTTCCCATCACCCCGTTACCCCATCCCCTGCCCACCTCCCCTTCCAGCCACCCTGATTTCCTGGAGTGAAGAGCCTCTTACGGCTGCTCTCATGCTTGCTGAAGCTTGAAGAAAGCATGAAGTTTTGGTTCTTCACCCCCGGGGTCATGTTCTCTGCATAAAGCCAACAGTTCACATGAGCACATGTCCGTGAGCACCAGGGGCTGTGGTCACTGTCATCACCATTAGTGGACAGAGCAATTCAGGCCCCGCTGAGAGTTTCCTAGCCAACCTTTCCTCTCCCCAAGGAAGTGTCCCTGCCGCTGTCAGGGCCACTAAAGCGGGGGCAAGCAGTCACACAGGATTAACTAGAGACAAAAACGTTCCAACAGATCAATTTAAATACAGTCTGACTTGTGGTCAGCAGACAATCTTGAATAAGTGAGGAACTGCAGGGGGATGTCTGTACAAGGGGTCGAGAGTGGAAGGGGGCCAAGCTTTCATCCAACACCCTCACAGGAACCTCAAGTGCTCTGTCTTCCTCATTGGCAGGGCAGGGACTGTCACGCTGGTCCCTCTTGCTAGGTGTGGGGCTTGTGGGGTCCCACATGGGGTTCTGGGCGAGGTCCTTGGCCCATCACGCATGCATGACAAGTTTGACTTCCTTTGCCATCTTACCTTTGTCTCAGAAGTGCAGGCAACAGACCTTCAGTGATAAGGACACTGGAAATCTCAGCGCCAGGGCTGTGGCCCCTCATGCACCTGGAAGCTGCGGTGGGGACAGTGGTTGTAACAGCGACTGTCATCCAGCACCCGGCAGCCCGTGGGAGGGACGACCCTGGGTGCTGCACATGTCCTCCTGCCATGCCTCCCTCACTGCTGCAACACACAGCTAGCACACTGTCCCCAGGAGGGAGAAGGATGTTCTGTGTGGGGTGACCTTCCAGGCTCTGCAGTTTGCTCTATGCAGGTGGGGCCCCCAGATAGGTTTTCCTTGGTACACATTGTGACACTGTATTCAGGAAGGGGCAGAGGTAGGAGAGAGGCAGGTGGTGGGGGCAGGAGATGCACACTCCCCCTGCACACTGGCCCTCAGCAGCGATCTGGGGCCATGGGGACCTTGTTATCCTGCTGGAGCAAACCTGCCGTTCCATGCCTGTCACCCCCCCAAGTTCATCAGATGGCTTGACGTGCATGCCAGAAGCATGTCCTCACCGCAGGTCAGGATGAGATGTTCAGGGTCAGTTACCTGTGGGTGGGGGAGGCTGGTTGGCAGGTAGGCCGCTGCACCTGTGGGAGAGGCTGGTCCCAGGGCAACATGCCGATGGCATCGTGATCTGTTTACTGATTTGCTTCCCCGCAGGGGTGACGCCATGCTGGTGATACTTCCTGGCCTCGAGAGAGGTTAAAATTCATGGGGAAAGATGGCAAATACCAGCAAGGGTATCATCAGTACCTTCTTCAGAACTCTGCTATGAACTAGGATGAACCCAGATACAGAACATCAGTAGTCCCTCAGAGATCTAATGTGATCTGCAGGAAATTTCGAATGTGAAATGTCCATGTTAAAACGATCTGCTGAATGCCAACACCTAATTTTTAAGGTTATTTTTGGGACAATTATAAAAATCATGCCTGGCTGCCAGGAAATGTCCCTTGGACTGTGAGTGGCTCTCAGCTAGAATACAGAAGGACTTTCAGTCATCAGCTGCGAGCGGGGCCCTCGGACAAAGCAGCAGAACCAATCTTGTCACGAGAGGCAAGGAAAGGTGGCAGAACTGGTATGGGCTGAGGGCACAGAGGAGACTCGATGTGTAAACAGCCTCGTGGTGCAGAGGAATGGGGTCAGTGAGGACACTGGGGAATCCAAGTACTGTTTTTCATTTACCCATGTAAATACCTTCATCCTGATAAAAGCCCCATGATGATGTAGGATGTTAACCATGTAGGATGTAGGGGTGGGTACCAGGTAAAAAGGAGACAAGAATCCCCTTTACTACATTTGTATTTCTTTGGGCAATTGGAAGTTATTTCAGAAGAAAAAGTTAAAATGCATTATAGAACAACCCAAAATGCAGCACATTTTGGATTCTGGGTTAAAGAAAAAGGCATTGTGCTTGCGGTACATTGAGAGGAAAATTTGGAATACTTGAATGAATATTCAGTCTGGGAAATCTGGGTAGAAAGAAATGAGAAAGAACCTGGGTTCTCCTGAAGGCTGTGCTTGAACACGTGTGGTGAAGGGAGGACGTGGTGAAGAGACGTCCATGCCCACCCCCTGGGGACACCCCCAATCCTGGAGCAAGCACCCCACTTTCATTTCCCTCCCAGTCATCCTGGGACCATGTCACACACTTTCTGACATACACTCAGCCCTACAGGCCTTAGCAAACCCAGTGTGGGGGTCTGTAAGAGCCCTTCATGGGAAGACGTTCAATGCGGTCTAATGCTTTAGGCCTCATTATGAGAACCTCAAGCAAGGTGTCCGACAGTGGGGAAAATTGTTTTCCAAAACCCCTCTTATCATATTACAGGTGACCTCTATGATTTGTGTTTTATGGACACAGATAATTGGCAAAATATCAGTTCCAGAAGGTGTTTCAAGCTTATTTTCCCATTTTTTAATTATTAATTTAAAACCAGAAACTTCAATGTGACATCTAATTCCACTTTCAAAACCCATGTTTCTGGGACCTGGAAGAACAAAATATGTCCCAACATAGCCTCTGGGAGCCTACTCTGAGTCTGTGTCTCATCTGTTTCTCACTGGACATGACAAAGCCTTGTGATTTCTGCTCTGCACCTGTTGTCTCAGAAACCTAGAACATCCTTGTTATTCGCTTGCTCTGTGTTCTCCCTCAAGCTCCTTGCTGCCCCTCAGGCTCTCCCTCCCTGTGCAGGAAAACCTTCACGTCCACCCCTGTCGCTCTGCATTTCAGATGGTTCTTCAAAATGCCTGTTTCTCACATGAACCTGTAAGTGTATTGAATGTCGGCTTTGCCATCACCACCCTTCCTATCCCGTCATTCGGTACGGTACTTCCTCATGCTGGGATTCCAGAATTAAGCTTTTCTAGTTCTACCACAGTCTGCTTGTTTTCCTTCAGGTCCAGCGAAAGGTATGTCATACATACAGGCCGGTGCAGACACTAGTCTCAAGCAGGGATGCGGTGACCTGGTGTTTGGTCAGCCACCTGTTGCCTGGGACTGCTGGACACCCGAGAGTCAGGATTATGACCGAGAAATCAGAGCAATTCATGAGGAATGTAGGATTCGTCTCTTTACTTAACCCATGGTTTGAAGTGCGTGTGTGTCTGTTGTGATCATGGGGGGGTTATACGTTCTAGAATTTGGAACTTTGATTATTTTCGTAAGTTTTATTTATGATCTCTTTCTTCACAGGATAATGTAGGTCTTAATGATTTCTTTCCCTTTACTACTTTCTCCTGCTTCTGTTTCCCCTCAAGGGGCTGGTGGCTGGTCTCCACTTGTGTCAGATAAATACCAGTGGCTGCAGGTCGACCTTGGAGAGAGAATGGAGGTAACAGCTGTGGCCACGCAGGGAGGGTACGGGAGCTCCGACTGGGTGAGCAGCTATGTCCTCATGTTCAGTGACAGCGGGAGGAACTGGAAGCCGTACCGGCGAGAAGAAAGCATCTCGGTATGTTCCTTCCTGAGAGCCGTCTCTTGGTATGATTGTGTCAGTCACTGCCTGTTGCTGCGGATCTGTCAGACTGAGCACAGAGACAGAGCCCCCCAAAGTACTTGAGCATGTTTTCAACTGAATATAAGATGTGTGTGGCCCTGTATGATCTATGTGCTAAGTCAAACAGCCCTGTGCTGCAGTGAAACACTGAAAACATCTCCCCGTTGTTCCTGGACATAGTGTAAAATCGAAGGGGTGAGGTCATGTGCAGCCTAGTGTAGTTTCCCTCCCAGAGCCAGGGAGTCGGTGTCAGTTGTTCAGCCAAGTAAATTCATTCTTCCAAGTCCTCCGGTTAAGAGAGATTTCTGAAGTCTCCAGACACTGACACACACGTCATGGGCAGTCTCCGTTTGGATGATGGCACGTTGAGGGACACATGTCTGGCTCCAGCAGGAACCTGGGCTCTTGTGTGGCCCCTTGTCATTCATGGAGGGGGAATAGATCTCAGTGATTCTTTGGAGTCACAATGACTTAAACTCTCTTACACCAGGGACGTGCTTTCTGCTTCTGATTCCATACCCGTGCTCCTTTGAGAAGAATTAAATTTCACTCACCTGACCTTCTGAATATTAAAACATATGGACTTTATCAGATATGCAGAGTTTTGAGTCTTCAGATCATAGGGTGCCCTGAGGGAGGAGCTCTGAAGATAGAGTGGGATAAGCGTCTGCTGTGTTGCTGTTGGCCATTGGGGCAACAGGAGCAGGGCTGTGGCCTCAAGAAGATTTCTCAGGTAGAGAAAGAATTACTTTCTTCTTATTATTAAAAATATACTTGGGGCGTCTGGGTGGCTCAGTTGGTTGAGCTTCCCACTGTTGATTTTGGCTCAGGTTGTGATCTCAGGGTCCTGGGATCGAGCTCTCTGTTGGCTCTGTGCTCAGTGGGGGGTCTGCTTGAGATTCTCTCTCTCCATCTCCTTCTGCTCTCCCCTCTTCCCTGTTCCCACACACTCTGTCTCATAAATAAATATTTTTTTTTAAAAAATGCACTTTAGATGGTTGTCAGGGGCTAAAGGAAGGGAGGAATAGAGAATTACTGGAAGCTTGTGAAGTCCAGGTCACAGGCACATGTGTGTTTGTGGTTCAGGATATTTTTGAAACACGGCATCACCAGAAAAAAATCCCAAAATATTGAATTCAGATTTAAATGAACCATGGTTACTTGGTATAAGTAGAAAAATCATGAGACTGGTACACGGTTTTAGAATAAAGAGGTATAAGAACCATGTCTAATCATAATAAGAACAAGTTGAATCAGAAATAAGGAAGTGTGTGTGTGTGAGGAAGTAGGCCCCTGCTGAGTAGGCAGCTTGGCTGGAAGCCGAAGGGAAATTCACTGGACGCAGCCCCTGGGAGTTCAGTCACTAAGTCTATGCCAGTTTATTTCAGGTGTGGGTGCACACATTTACTATTCAGTTGATGACCCGACCGAACCAAGTCCCACCTTGCGCAGGCAGTTGCAGGGTCTGCAAGGTCAGACTGGGGTCTGGGCCAATGCCAGACTCACCAGGTCCAAGTGCAGCTCTGAGACCAGTTGGTTTATAGCAGAATGGGAGCAGCACTTGACAATTCCATTATCGGTCACTTCCTTGTACTCAGCCTTGTGGGAACATGGGTATCTCCTGCTTAACTGTACTGCTGCTCACCTACAGTGTATCGATCACCATGGCAGCCCCCTCTACCCTTCTGTGTGGATGGCGCTTAACCATTGTGGATGGCGATTGGATTTTCTACATGTTTCTTCCCTTCCTGGGCTCTGAGGGTCATTAGGTCAGGGACTGATCTCCAGGGAGGCCCCGGCCTATTATGCTTTCTCGATAAAGGGCTGTTGGGTTGCATTAAGGGAAAGTTGCTGTTCTCAAATAGGCCTCAACCAGATGTGTTGTTAACGATATGGAAACCTTAACCACCCGTGGGATGTGGCTTATGCAGTGGGAGGCTTTTCATGCCAAATATGAGAGTGAGAAGTTTAACACTTCTTCCCCACAAAATTGTACAAGGATGATGCCTATTGAGTCTAAGGCGGTCTCCCGTGTGCCCTTAAATGCAGGTCTCAGTAACAGCAGATAAATGCTGGATTCCATCCTGGAAATCTGTCCTTTTCCCTCCATCCTTCCCTCCTGCCCTCCCTCCCTTCCTACCTTCCTACCTTCTCTGTCAATGACAATCCTCCCCAACCTGAAAACCTTCACTCTGTACTGAAGTTGCTTGGACACTCCGTGCATTCTTGCTCACTACTCTCTCACGTCTCGCATACTACTCTCGTGTCCTGCACACTACTCTCTCGTGTCTCACACACCACTCTCTCATGTTTTGCACACTACTCTCTTTCACTCCACTCATTCATCTCATGACTATTTCACATTGGCTCTGGAGTCAGGGTCTCTGGCTTGTTTCTCTATCTTTTGTACCTACTTCATTGAAAGTATGATTTTTTAAAGTTCCTTGAAAGAGCACAAAAATAAAAATAAAAATAAATCCTTTTTGTGTTAAGCAAGAAAAGTGAACAATAAAAAAATTAAATTCTTACAGAAAAGTTTCTGCAGTAGCACAGTCATTGAATGGAAACGTCGTTGAGCTGAGTCTCAGGGAGGCGGAAGGCAGGGAAGCTCAGGGAATCTCCAGCAGAGTCTCCTGGAGATTCTTGCCCCCCTTAAAACTCAGGCAGTGGAGCTTCAGAGGATGTGGTAACAACAGTTGGTCTCAGATGGAGGGACCATCAACTCTATACTTTCTACAAGTTGCAGATACTGTAAATATACAGAATGCACAAGTGCGGTGTATACTTCTGCATTCTGTATACGTACAGTATCTCTGCAAGTTGCAGAAATTGTGGCCGCCTACAGTTAGAACAGTTTTCCACCTTTGATGCAGAGTACATTTTGTAAATTTGTATAGACAAAGGCAGCAATGAAATAAATAATAGTATTTTGCAAAAGAGGATGACAGATTTTTAGTATTTTAAAAAATGTTAATGTAGCTGGTCTTAAAACTCCCAGATGGTGAGAATTTCTGATTAGCAATCCTCAAATTTCCAGCCAGTACTGCGGGGCATCAGTTGAGAAGCTGGAGGTCCTCTAAATACATTCAGATTTATCACCCTGAGAGGGCTGCTGGTGTGTTCCAGGGGTCTGCTAGCTTGTTCTGTAAAAAGGTAGATGACAAATGTTTTTAGTGTTGTAGACCATACAGTCTCTGTTGTAGCTCCACCCTTGTGTGAAAGCAGCCACAGGCATTGTGTAAGTGAATGAGCATGGCCGTGGGCTAATAAAACTTTATTTAGAAAAACATGCACCAGTTGCATTTGTCTCTGGGCTACAGGTTTCTTGATCCCTGGTTTAGGCCATTTTGTATCTGTCTAAGGCATGAGGTAGGGATCTGTGCTCATGGATTTTTCCAGATGGCTGCCTAGATGCTACAGTATCATTTACTGAGCAGTGTTATGCAGGGAACAGGATTAACATGGCAATCTGAAGGAGACCAGTGTTTTTCACGTTTCTGTCATGAGGTCTTATGGGTGACTTACCTTCATAATGGGTCATCTTACTTAGGTAAAAAGTAGTCTTTCCCCTCATTGTTTGTTTATCTCCAGATTAAGTTTTAAACTTCTACATCTGTATTATTTTAGAACTTGTGTCAGAGATAATTAATCTGGGATTTCCTTTACCTTTTTTTTTTTTTTTTGAAGTGATAAAATTGTTCTTTTTTATTTTTTTTTATTTTTATTTTTTTTCAATTTATTTTCAGAAAATCAGTATTCATTATTTTTTCACCACACCCAGTGCTCCATGCAATCCGTGCCCTCTATAATACCCACCACCTGGTACCCCAACCTCCCACCCCCCCACCACCTCAAACTCCTCAGATTGCTTTTCAGAGTCCATAGTCTCTCATGATTCACCTCCCCTTCCAATTTACCCCAACTCCCTTCTCCTCTCGAACACCCCTTGTCCTCCATGATATTTGTTATGCTCCACAAATAAGTGAAACCATATGATCATTGACTCTCTCTGCTTGACTTATTTCACTCAGCATAATCTCTTCCAGTCCCGTCCATGTTGCTACAAAAGTTGGGTATTCATCCTTTCTGATGGAGGCATAATACTCCATAGTGTATATGGACCACATCTTCCTTATCCATTCGTCCGCTGAAGGGCATCTTGGTTCTTTCCATAGTTTGGCGACTGTGGCCATTGCTGCTATAAACATTGGGGCACAGATGGCCCTTCTTTTCATGACATCTGTATCCTTGGGGTAAATACCCAGGAGTGCAATTTCAGGGTCATAGGGAAGCTCTATTTTTAATTTCTTGAGGAATCTCCACACTGTTCTCCAAAGAGGCTGCACCAACTTGCATTCCCACCAACAGTGTAAGAGGGTTCCCCTTTCTCCACATCCTCTCCAACACATGTTGTTTCCTGTTTTGTTAATTTTGGCCATTCTAACTGGTGGTTTTAATTTGAATCTCCCTGAGGGCTAATGATGATGAACATTTTTTCATGTGTCTGATAGCCATTTGTATGTCTTGATGGGAGAAGTGTCTGTTCATATCTTCTGCCCATTTTTTGATATGTTTGCCTGTTTCATGTGTGTTGAGAATTTGAAGGGCTTTTTAAGAGCACTTATCCCACGTGACCTTAAAAGATGAACATGATGGGGTGCCTGGATGGCTCAGTGGATTAAAGCCTCTGCCTTCAGCTCAGATAATGATCCCAGGGTCCTGGGATCGAGCCCTGCATCAGGCTCCCTGCTCAGTAGGGAGCCTGCCTCCCTTCCTGTCTCTCTGTCTGCTTCTCTGCCCACTTGTGATCTCTGTCTCTCAAATAAATAAATAAAATCTTTTAAAAAAGATGAACTTATTAAGCCCTCCTTTCTAAGTCTCTAAACTTACATTCTCAAGTTATGAAGTACATTCAGATAGAGAGGGAAATAATATAAGAGGCATAAAAATTAGAAATGAAGATAAATTATCATTGTATGTTCTTAGAGAACCATAGAAAATCTCCTGGGAAATAAAAAAAATAATAAAATAACTCAGCGATGTATCTCTTCATGAAAGTCATTTCCAAAATTAATTAATTTTTCTTTGTGCCTATAAGTAATTAGTTAAATGATAAAGGAACCATGGACTTCATTTATAATAGAATCACAAACAAAATTGACAAGAAATGCTCCAAAAAAATACTTAAAACACCATAAAGGGCATCAAAGAAAAGTGATATTAACCCTTGTCCTTGGGTATCAAGACTTGATAGTGTAATGATGTATGATATACACTCATCCTTAACTAACCCTGAAATAAAATAAAATGAAGGCTGTCTTCCTTCCTCCCTTCATCCCTCCCTTCCTTCCTTCCTTCCATCTTTCTTTCTATTTTATTTATTTGACAGAGAGAGAGAGAGAGAGAAAGAGAGAGAGACAGTGACAGAGGGAACACAACAAGCAGGGGGATAGGGAGAGGGAGAGCAGGCTTCCAGTTAAGCAGGGAGCCCGATGCAGGCCTCGATCTCAGGACCCTGGGATCATGACCTGAGCTGAAGGCAGATGCTTAACCACTGAGCCACCCAGGTGACCCTAAAATGAGGTCTTTCTTTTATTTTAAAATGTTTGCATGCAGAAGTAGCCACAGCAATTGGTAAAAAGAATAGTATTAAAGGGAATTATTCCTATTAAGTTAATAAAATGCCTTACAAAGCATAAATGTAGCTATTTGAAACTATTTAATAATAATATTGTTTATATTAGCACATTAATGCAAAAATTAGTGAAGAAACATAATAGGGTTTGTTAATAAATATATTTACAGAATTAGCAAAAAATAAATGTGGCATTTCAAATTAGTGATGGAAAATGGATTATTCAATAGATGATACTGGGACAACCTGGAAAAAAAATAAATTTGGATCCCTATTTTATACCTTAAATAGATACAATTTAAAATAAGTCAGCCACAGAGAAAGGGCTAGATGCAATTAGAAAATGTTTGGAAAGAGCATGCTAAGGAAAATGGGAAACCCAGATGCTACCAAAAAAAAAAAAAAATTGATAAATCAGATAAATTTAAAAATGATGTGGGGAAAAAAAATTGCTGTGAGAACACACCAAACATAAATTGGGGAAAATTTAAATATATATGACAAAGAGCAAGTTTTCTTCATTTATAAAACATTCTTATAAATAAATGAGTATGATTTAAAAAATCATTTAAAAATGGGTAAAGAGGGACGCCTGGGTGGCTCAGTCATGAAGCATCTGCCTTCAGCTCATGTCATGATCTCAGGGTCCTGGGATCTAGTCCCAAATCAGGAGCCTGCCTCTCCCTCTGCTTTAGCCCCTGATTGTGTACATTATCTTTCTCTCTCAAATAAATAAATAAAATATTTTAAAAAATTAAAAACTGGGTAAAGATAGGGACACCTGGGTGGCTCAGTTGGTTAAGCATCTTCCTTCAGCTCAGGTCATGACCCCAGGGTCCTGGGATCCAGTCACACACAGGGCTCCTTGCTCCGTGGGGAGCTTGCTTCTCCCTTTGCCTGCTCTGCCTGTTCTGCCTGTTGCTCTCCATGCTTTGTCTGTCTGTCTCTCTCTCTCTCTCTCTCTCTCTCTCTCTCTGGTAAATAAATAAACAAATAACTAATCTTGAAAAGAATTGAGTAAAGATAGAAATAGGCTGTAAACAAAATGAAACAGAGAGTTGTATAAATGCATGAAAAGTTGTTCACTCTCACAATCCCTTGGAGGGCAATTTCCATAAAATTAAATAAAGGGGGTCCCAGACACCTGCCACGTATTTCTAAAGATGACAGTCCAGAAGGATCCTCACCTTAAGTCCCCTCAGTACACTGTCTACACACCGAGTAGAAACTCCACTCCTGGGAATGAATACCACAGGGACACATGAGCGACACAGAAAATGCCTGTGAGGACAGTCGTCACATCCTCACAGTCACAGTCCGGTTCTCTGCTGCTGATGAGTGCAGAGATAAAGCATGCTACAGTGCAGTATTGCATAGAATGCCTTTCTTTGAAAAGAGGGAAGTGAATCTATATATTGATAACAAGTTTTAGGAAATGCTGTTTTAAAATGAGGAGAAGTGATGCACACACTGTGCCCCCATCCGAAGTCCCGGAGATAAACATGCACATACGCATGCATGTGTGCACATGCAGTAATTCTGGAAAGACACCTCAAATTAGTAATAGCATTTCTCAATCTGTGGAAGGGGCTGGGGGGGCTAAAAATACACAATAATTGTTATTTTTAAACTACATGTATATATTGCTATTCAATTAAATACTGGTGTTGAAAGGGTTTAAAAATACAAAAGTTAATTTCTATTGTGGAAAAAAGCACATAACATTAAATTTACTATTTTAATGGGTTTTAGGTGTTTAGTTAAGTATAATTCCTGGAGATAATTATATTAAGTTTATATATTAAGTATATTCATGTTGTTGAGCAACACATCTCTAGAAGTTTCTCATCTTGTAAAATGGAAGGAGGTCTGAACACACTGAACACCAAGTTCCCCTTCCTCCTCTCCCGAGCCCTCAGAAACCACATTTTCTAACTGTGTCTAGGACTCTGACTGCTTCAGGTGCTTCGTGTAAGTGGAATCCTATAGCATGAGTCTAGCTGTGGCTGGCTTGCTTCACTCAGCATAAGGTCTTTGAGGTTCATCCACGTTACAACGCAGGACAGGTCTTTCCTTGTAATGGCTGCATAATATCACATTGTTCTGATACACCATCTTTTCTTCATCTGTTGTGACGATCTGAATGTTTGTGTCCCACCTGATGTCACTGCTCTAACCCAAACCACCAATGGTGCTGATGGTATTAGCAGGTGGGACCTTTGGGAGGTGCTTAGGTCATGGGAATAGAATCCTCTAGAAGCAGATGATGCCTTATCAAAGAGGCTTGGACACATGTCTACCCCCTTCTGCCCTGTGAGGATGCAGGGAACGTGTGTGGCCCAGAAAAGGGTCCTCACTGGTCATGTTGGCACACCATCCCCATACTTCCAGCCTCCAGAACTGTGAGTGATAATTTTCTGTCATTTAGAAGACGCCCAGTCTATGGTGTTTTGTTCTACCAGCCTGAATGGAATGAGATATCCCTTCATCCATCAATGGCCCCTTGAGTAGCTTCTACCTCTTGGATAATATGAATAATACTGCATTGAACATGGGTGTGCACCTGTCTCTTGGAGATCCTGCTTTGAAGTTTTTTGGACATATCCCCAGAAGTGTAATTGCTGGATATGGTGATTCAATTTAAGTTTTTGAGGAAGCTCCAAACTCTTTTCCTCGAGGGCTGCACCATTTTGCATTCCCACCAACAGTGCACAAGGGTTTTAATTTCTCATCTACACAGTGTGTTTCTGGGGTTCTCTTACCCTTGAGCTTTGTAAGGACAGGTAATCCCCAGTGGACCCTGAGCAGCCCCACATGTCCTTGTTGGGTATGCCAGGAGCACAAGACCCTGGCTGTGGTTAATGGAGGCCATTCTCAGGGTGTATCAGAATAGCAACCCTGAGAGCTGAGGGGCTGCCTCCCCAGACCCAGTCCAGGTTTGCTTCTGCTCACTTTACATGGATCCCCCCAAGCTCTGTGCTCTTGTCCTCTAAAGCCATAGGGCCCTTTGCATCTCTGTGGTTCTCAAGAAGGCATGACGTGGTGACCCCATATTCACAAAGCCATGTCTTCTCTGTTGGGTGAACGGCTTCCAAAATGGTGTCATTCCTGGCTGTTTTCCTGGATGATTGTGACTTCCATGATGCCAGTCTCTCCCTGATGGCATTTGGAAACTTCCAGTTACTGACTTCTCTCTTCCATGGTGCTCTGTATTGGCCTTTCTCCCCGGATTACACCCTTGACATAAACTGTATCGATTCTAAGATCTACAGGCTAATGGCTACAAGGCATATCATATCATTTGTGCTGTTTTTATTAAACATAAAAAATAAAAATATGCTAGCTACTTATTTGAGATTTTCAGCTTAAATGAGGATTTAGGCTTGAGTGTCCTTCTTGTAAATAGAATCTTAAGTCATCTCCACTGTGACTATATTCCTAATATAGGCTTTTTGATACTATAGTATAGTAAAAATATTCTACTATATAAATACTCTACTATAAATACTATTAGGTGATTTTCATCTTGCATGTAAAAGGGCAAGCTGACTCTGGATTTATGGTACAGAGGCCCTTGTGTATGGAGATGAGCATGTTTGTCTGTCTTGTTCCTGTCCACCAGCTGAGCTCCACACCAGAGACACCAGATCTCCTGCCATTCATAGTCACTGTGATGCTGTGCTGTGCTCAGAACTCTTTTTACTTTGTTAATGGCATAATCTTTTTTCTCATGCCCTTGAGGAGAAATCGGTTAAAACTATCAAAACAGCCCAGTTTTGAAAAAAGAGTCCAAGGTCAGACACCTTTTCCAGGAGGAGCGGTAGCAAGAAACAAGAAGGGTAGGCAGCGGATGTCCCTGAACTTTGCCTCGAGTCACGTCTGTGACCAAGAGACAGAAGTTTAAACTCCTCCCCATTTGATGTGCTTTAGGCAAAGGCACTTTATTTGGATTTGATCCCGTCTTCTATTGTGTATTTTTTAATGGTCTTAATCATTCAAACCCAAGTGGCTTATTTTCCTTTCAGAGTTTTGATCACTGTAACAATTCAATAGCCTTCTTTCTTAAAAGAGAGAAGAAAATTATCAGGACCATGGAAAGAGACCCTTGGGGAGCTCAGTGTCTTCTGCAGCAAGAGCTTCATTATTGGAAGTTCCCACTGAAGGAAGATTCAGACCCAGCACAAGCTCCTATTTCCTGGGAGGAAACTTGAGGGTTAGCAGAAAAGTGTCTCGAAATGGAAGGCGAAGTTACTGTGGTAGTGATTTTTTCTGTATGCCCCCAAATAAAAAGTGAAATGCTCAATGCATTCATCACCTTGTCAAAGATTTTCTACCCTTAAATTAAATAAATCCATTAATCGATTATTAAGGAGGCACACAGTGATCTCCTCGCTCTCTTGGAAAACCTGCCTCTCAGACCCTCCTGGGCACCTTGAGGTGGGAAGGAATTAAGTCTATCCCTGTAAGATTTTCCTAGGTACTCTTACTAAGTACCTCAGGCTCAACACAACAGAAATTTATTCTTGCATGAGTCTGGAGGCTAGAAGTAAAAACTCAATCTGTTGTCAGGACCCTGCTCCCCCCAAAGGTCTAGGGGAGAATCTTCCATGTCCTTCTAATACTTGATGTTGTTGGTGATTCTTGGGGCCCCTGGCTTGTAGATGAATCACTGCAACATCTGCATCTATCATCGCGTGTCATCTTCCATGTGTCTTCTTGTTGTCTCGCCTCTGCTCTCATCTCTCTTGTTATAAACCACCCAGTCAGACTGGATTAGGGCCCATCCCAGTGACCTTAACTTGACCGTTGCAAAGACCAGATAGCAAATAAGGTCACATTCACAGGTCCCAGAGCTGGGATTACAACACATCCCAACATGACAATGGCCAGGAAAGACAAAGGTGGCTGTAGTAAAATGATAGTTATTGGACCGGAGGAGAGAGACTTTCTCATTTTGTCTGTTGTGAGCATTTTTTATAAGGCAGGAAGAACAATAATCTGGAATTGATAGAGAATTGAAGAAAAATGCTTTTGAAGAATGTGAGAAGATAAGCAAAGGGCACCCCAAGTGTAACATGTAGTGGGACCCAGAGAGGGAAGCCGGTGTGTGAGCCAAGGTGATGCCCGGGGGCTGGCACCCAACATTTAGTGAGCATTTACTATGAGCCAGGCATGGTTTCAAGCATCCCAGGTGCTTTATGTCATTTTGTCTTGTTCAGCTGGTGTCTTCACGTTGCAGAACGTATAACAATGGTCACTTTCAGTGCTACCCTTGAATAGTGTTAGAAATGATCAACATAGTCCTTTATTTTCCTTTTCGCTCTTGTTCTTGTTACCTGATTTGAGATCCATTCCCGGCACATGCAGAAGAAAGCCTTACAGAACAGGGGGAGGAGGCATGAGAGGAAGGACATGCCCTTGGTGAGGCAGAAGCAGATCTGTGTCCCCCAAGGCTTGGGTTTTGCAGGTGAAGGTGTACCCAAGGACAGTGATCAGGAGACGTCTGGGCACTTGCTACCCTCGGGATCCTCTGTGGCATTCCAGAATGATGTGTTTTGGCTGCCGTCCCAGCCCTGCCTGGCTCGGGTCCTAGAGCTCTGCCTTCTTGTTCAGAGTTCCCCCACAGTGCCTCTGCTAATGGTTTCTCTGGTGGGAGTGAGATGCAGAGCAGGCATGGCAGTTCCCTCCAGGTTTGAGTGCCAGCAAAGAGAGCTGATCAGTGTTGGGAAAACCCATTGCCTACCTCATCCCAGGGTGGGGACTTGCTCAGCATCTTGGGGCATCTTGGTTCAGGAAAATACAAGGCAGTGAAGACAGCCATCCCAGAAGTCTCTGGTTTTCTGTGGCCCTGAGCTCAGTTCTCTCTGTCTTTCTGGCTTTCATATCCTTTCTCTCTGAAGCTGCTGTCTTAGGAGATCCTCCTTTCCAGCCCTTATACCTCTTGTTCTCTGCATCACTCCAAACCTAGAGCCTGATCCTGAGGAACTACGGTGGGCCAAGCATGAATCAGAAGGATCAAGAGATTAGGAAAGGGGATGTAGGGGAGAGACAGCTGGAAGTTCCAGGCTCCATCACCACATGCAGAGCCTCAGACGCCTGCCACTTGACTGCCAGTCTCCCCGCAGCTCCCCAGGCAGAGGGCTGGACAGCACCCCAGAGCCAAGGCTCTCCATTCATCAATTCCATGTCATTTTCAACTCTCATTTTAAGTTTCTCCTTCACACTTTGTGGCTGAATGTGCTTCGGTTTTGCTTTCTGCTTCTTAATCCTGATGTTAGCATTGTAACTCCCAAGCTATACCTTTTTTTTTTTTATTTTTTATTTTTTTATTTTTTATAAACATATATTTTTTATATACATATATTTTTATCCCCAGGTCTGTGAATCACCAGGTTTACACACTTCACAGCACTCACCAAATCACATACCCTCCCCAATGTCCATAATCCCACCCCCTTCTCCCCAACCCCCTCCCCCCGGCAACCCTCAGTTTGTTTTGTGAGATTAAGAGTCACTTATGGTTTGTCTCCCTCCCAATCCCATCTTGTTTCATTTATTCTTCTACCCACTTAAGCCTCCATGTTGCATCACCACTTCCTCATATCAGGGAGATCATATGATAGTTGTCTTTCTCTGCTTGACTTATTTCGCTAAGCATGATACGCTCTAGTTCCATCCATGTTGTTGCAAATGGCAAGATTTCATTTCTTTTGATGGCTGCATAGTATTCCATTGTGTATATATACCACATCTTCTTGATCCATTCATCTGTTGATGGACATCTAGGTTCTTTCCATAGTTTGGCTATTGTGGACATTGCTGCTATAAACATTCGGGTGCATGTGTCCCTTTGGATCACTACATTTGTATCTTTAGGGTAAATACCCAATAGTGCAATTGCTGGGTCATAGGGCAGTTCTATTTTCAACATTTTGAGGAACCTCCATGCTGTTTTCCAGAGTGGCTGCACCAGCTTGCATTCCCACCAACAGTGTAGGAGGGTTCCCCTTTCTCCGCATCCTCGCCAGCATCTGTCATTTCCTGACTTGTTGATTTTAGCCATTCTGACTGGTGTGAGGTGATATCTCATTGTGGTTTTGATTTGTATTTCCCTGATGCCAAGTGATATGGAGCACTTTTTCATGTGTCTGTTGGCCATCTGGATGTCTTCTTTGCAGAAATGTCTGTTCATGTCTTCTGCCCATTTCTTGATTGGATTATTTGTTCTTTGGGTGTTGAGTTTGCTAAGTTCTTTATAGATTCTGGACACTAGTCCTTTATCTGATATGTCGTTTGCAAATATCTTCTCCCATTCTGTCAGTTGTCTTTTGATTTTGTTAACTGTTTCCTTTGCTGTGCAAAAGCTTTTGATCTTGATGAAATCCCAGTAGTTCATTTTTTCCCTTGCTTCCCTTGCCTTTTGCGTTGTTCCTAGGAAGATGTTGCTGCGGCAGAGGTCGAAGAGGTTGCTGCCCGTGTTCTCCTCAAGGATTTTGATGGATTCCTTTCGTACATTGAGGTCCTTCATCCATTTTGAGTCTATTTTTGTGTGTGGTGTAAGGAAATGGTCCAATTTCATTTTTCTGCATGTGGCTGTCCAATTTTCCCAGCACCATTTATTGAAAAGGCTGTCTTTTTTCCATTGGACATTCTTTCCTGCTTTGTCGAAGATTAGTTGACCATAGAGTTGAGGGTCTATTTCTGGGCTCTCTATTCTGTTCCATTGATCTATGTGTCTGTTTTTGTGCCAGTACCATGCTGTCTTGATGATGACAGCTTTGTAATAGAGCTTGAAGTCCGGAATTGTGATGCCACCAACGTTGGCTTTCTTTTTCAATATCCCTTTGGCTATTCGAGGTCTTTTCTGGTTCCATATAAATTTTAGAATTATTTGTTCCATTTCTTTGAAAAAGATGGATGGTACTTTGATAGGAATTGCATTAAATGTGTAGATTGCTTTAGGTAGCATAGACATTTTCACAATATTTATTCTTCCAATCCAGGAGCATGGAACATTTTTCCATTTCTTTGTGTCTTCCTCAATTTCTTTCATGAGTACTTTATAGTTTTCTGAGTATAGATTCTGTGTCTCTTTGGTTAGGTTTATTCCTAGGTATCTTATGGTTTTGGATGCAATTGTAAATGGGATTGACTCCTTAATATCTCTTTCTTCTGTCTTGCTGTTGGTGTAGAGAAATGCAACTGATTTCTGTGCATTGATTTTATATCCTGACACTTTACTGAATTCCTGTATAAGTTCTAGCAGTTTTGGAGTGGAGTCTTTTGGGTTTTCCACATATAGTATCATATCATCTGCGAAGAGTGATAATTTGACTTCTTCTTTGCCGATTTGGATGCCTTTAATTTCCTTTTGTTGTCTGATTGCTGAGGCTAGGACCTCTAGTACGATGTTGAATAGCAGTGGTGATAATGGACATCCCTGCCGTGTTCCTGACCTTAGCGGAAAAGCTTTCAGTTTTTCTCCATTGAGAATGATATTTGCGGTGGGTTTTTCATAGATGGCTTTGATGATATTGAGGTATGTGCCCTCTATCCCTACACTTTGAAGAGTTTTGATCAGGAAGGGATGTTGTACTTTGTCAAATGCTTTTTCAGCATCTATTGAGAGTATCATATGGTTCTTGTTCTTACTTTTATTGATGTGTTGTATCACATTGACTGATTTGCGGATGTTGAACCAACCTTGCAGCCCTGGAATAAATCCCACTTGGTCGTGGTGAATAATCTTTTTAATGTACTGTTGAATCCGATTGGCTAGTATTTTGTTGAGTATTTTCGCATCTGTGTTCATCAAGGATATCGGTCTATAGCTCTCTTTTTTGGTGGGATCCTTGTCTGGTTTTGGGATCAAGGTGATGCTGGCCTCATAAAATGAGTTTGGAAGTTTTCCTTCCATTTCTATTTTTTGGAACAGTTTCAGGAGAATAGGAATTAGTTCTTCTTTAAATGTTTGGTAGAATTCCCCCGGGAAGCCGTCTGGCCCTGGGCTTTTGTTTGTTTGGAGATTTTTAATGACTGTTTCAATCTCCTTACTGGTTATGGGTCTGTTCAGGCTTTCTATTTCTTCATGGTTCAGTTGTGGTAGTTTATATGTTTCTAGGAATGCATCCATTTCTTCCAGATTGTCAAATTTATTGCCGTAGAGTTGCTCATAGTATGTTCTTATAATAGTTTGTATTTCCTTGGTGTTCGTTGTGATCTCTCCTCTTTCATTCATGATTTTATTTATTTGGGTCCTTTCTCTTTTCTTTTTGATAAGTCGGGCCAGGGGTTTATCAATTTTATTAATTCTTTCAAAGAACCAGCTCCTAGTTTCGTTGATTTGTTCTATTGTTTTTTTGGTTTCTATTTCATTGATTTCTGCTCTGATCTTTATGATTTCTCTTCTCCTGCTGGGCTTAGGGTTTCTTTCTTGTTCCTTCTCCAGCTCCTTTAGGTGTAGGGTTAGGTTGTGTACCTGAGACCTTTCTTGTTTCTTGAGAAAGGCTTGTACCGCTATATATTTTCCTCTCAGGACTGCCTTTGTTGTGTCCCACAGATTTTGAACCGTTGTATTTTCATTATCATTTGTTTCCATGATTTTTTTCAATTCTTCTTTAATTTCCCGGTTGACCCATTCATTCTTTAGAAGGATACTGTTTAGTCTCCATGTATTTGGGTTCTTTCCAAACTTCCTTTTGTGGTTGAGTTCTAGCTTTAGAGCATTGTGGTCTGAAAATATGCAGGGAATGATCCCAATCTTTTGATACCGGTTGAGTCCTGATTTAGGACCGAGGATGTGATCTATTCTGGAGAATGTACCATGTGCACTAGAGAAGAATGTGTATTCTGTTGCTTTGGGATGAAATATTCTGAATATATCTGTGATGTCCATCTGGTCCAGTGTGTCATTTAAGGCCTTTATTTCCTTGCTGATCTTTTGCTTGGATGACCTGTCCATTTCAGTGAGGGGAATATTAAAGTCCCCTACTATTATTGTATTGTTGTTTATGTGTTTCTTTGATTTTGTTATTAATTGGTTTATATAGTTGGCTGCTCCCACGTTGGGGGCATAGATATTTAAAATTGTTAAATCTTCTTGTTGGACAGACCCTTTGAGTATGATATAGTGTCCTTCCTCATCTCTTATTACAGTCTTTGGCTTAAAATCTAATTGATCTGATATAAGGATTGCCACTCCTGCTTTCTTCTGATGTCCATTAGCATGGTAAATTCTTTTCCACCCCCTCACTTTAAATCTGGAGGTGTCTTCGGGCTTAAAATGTGTTTCTTGGAGGCAACATATAGATGGGTTTTGTTTTTTTATCCATTCTGATACCCTGTGTCTTTTGACAGGGGCATTTAGCCCATTCACATTCAGGGTAACTATTGAGAGATATGAATTTAGTGCCATTGTATTGCCTGTAAGGTGACTGTTACTGTATATGGTCTCTGTTCCTTTCTGATCTACCACTTGTAGGCTCTCTCTTTGCTTAGAGGACCCCTTTCAATATTTCCTGTAGAGCTGGTTTGGTATTTGCAAATTCTTTCAGTTGTTGTTTGTCCTGGAAGCTTTTAATCTCTCCTTCTATTTTCAATGATAGCCTAGCTGGATATAGTATTCTTGGCTGCATGTTTTTCTCGTTTAGTGCTCTGAAAATATCATGCCAGCTCTTTCTGGCCTGCCAGGTCTCTGTGGATAAGTCAGCTGCCAATCTAATATTTTTACCATTGTATGTTACAGACTTCTTTTCCCGGGCTGCTTTCAGGATTTTCTCTTTGTCATTGAGACTTGTAAATTTTACTATTATGTGACGGGGTGTGGGCCTATTCTTATTTATTTTGAGGGGCATTCTCTGAACCTCCTGAATTTTGATGCTCGTTCCCTTTGCCATATTGGGGAAATTCTCCCCAATAATTCTCTCCAGTATACCTTCTGCTCCCCTCTCACTTTCTTCTTCTTCTGGAATCCCAATTATTCTAATGTTGTTTCGTCTTATGGTGTCACTTATTTCTCGAATTCTCCCCTCGTGGTCCAGTAGCTGTTTGTCCCTCTTTTGATCAGCTTCTTTATTCTCTGTCATTTGGTCTTCTATATCACTAATTCTTTCTTCTGCCTCATTTATCCTAGCAGTGAGAGCCTCCATTTTTGATTGCACCTCATTAATAGCTTTTTTGATTTCAACTTGGTTAGATTTTAGTTCTTTTATTTCTCCAGAAAGGGCTTTTATATCTCTCGAGAGGGTTTCTCTAATATCTTCCATGCCTTTTTCGAGCCCGGCTAGAACCTTGAGAATTGTCATTCTGAACTCTAGATCTGACATATTACCGATGTCTGTATTGATTAGGTCCCTAGCCTTCGGTACTGCCTCTTGTTCTTTTTTTTGTGGTGAATTTTTACGTCTTGTCATTTTGTCCAGATAAGAGTAAATGAAGGGGCAAGTAAAATACTAAAAGGGTGGCAACAACCCCAGGAAAATATGCTTTAGCCAAATTAGAAGAGATCCAAAATCGTGAGTGGGGAGAAAGGGGATAAAAAGAGGTTCAAAAAGGAAGAAAGAAAAAAGAAAAAAAAAAAAAAAAAAAAAAAAAAAGAAAAGAATTTTTTTTTAAAAAAGAAAACACCTAAGAAAAATGTAAAAAAATATATATATATATTAGATAAACTAGTAAAAAATCGTTAAAAAAGAAAAAGGTAACAGTTAAAAAAAAAAAAAAAATTTTACCCGAAGGCGAGAAAAAAAAAAAAAAAAATGAAAAAGAAAAAATTAAATTAACTGCAAGACTAAAAAAAATCACAGGAAAAAAGCCATGAGTTCCGTGCTTGGCTTTCTCCTCCTCTGGAATTCTGCTGCTCTCCTTGGTATTGAAACCGCACTCCTTGGTAGGTGAGCTTGGTCTAGGCTGGATTTCTTGTTGATCTTCTGGGGGAGGGGCCTGTTGTAGTGATTTTCAAGTGTCTTTGCCCCAGGCGGAATTACACCGCCCTTACCCGGGGCCGGGGTGAGTAATCCGCTCGGGTTTGCTTTCAGGAGCTTTTGTTCCCTGAGCGCTTTCCGTAGAGTTCCAGAGGACGGGAATACAAATGGCGGCCTCCTGGTCTCCGGCCCGGAGGAGCCGAGAGCCCAGGGCCCCACTCCTCAGTGCGCCCTCAGAGAACAGCGCCCAGTTACTCCCGTCTGCCTGACCTCCGGCCGCGCTCCGAGCTCACCGAGCCTGCGACCGGTTCAAGGTAACACGGAGCTGCGAGCTTACTGTCGGCTCTGTCTCTGTAGCCGGCTTTCCCGTTCCAATACCCGCAGGCTCTGCGACACTCAGACACCCCCGATCCTTCTGTGACCCTGCGGGACCTGAGGCCACGCTGACCCCGCGTGGGCTTCGCCCCGGTTTAGCCTCTGGAGCGATGTCCCTCCGCGGAACAGACTTTTAAAAGTCCTGATTTTGTGCGCGGTTGCTCCGCCGCTTGCCGGGAGCCGGCCCCTCCCCCCGGGGTCTATCTTCCCGTCGCTTTGGATTCACTTCTCCGCCGGTCCTACCTTTCAGAAAGTGGTTGTTTTTCTGTTTCCAGAATTGCTGTTCTTCTTCTCTTCGATCTGCCGATGGATTTTCAGGTGTTTGCAATCTTTAGATAAGCTATCTAGCTGATCTCCGGCTAGCTGAAGCAGTCTCAGCTTGCTACTTCTCCGCCATCTTGACTCCTCCCCCCTCTTTTTTTTTTTTTTTTTTTAGACATTTTATGTTGTTTGTGGAAGACGGATTTTATTACCTCGGTCCTGCTTAGCTTATCGGGCAGCCTAGTGGGATTATCGGGAGATGATCCCACTCCTGCTTTGCAGTCCCCAAGAAGCCTAATGGGGACAGGCTCACAGACAGCTTTCTGGGAGAGGCTGCTACCTGTTCTTGGGGCAGGGGTCAGTTTCAGTCAGACCTGGCTGCTCAGCTGTACGCCCTGCCCCCGTGTAAATCATAAGGGGTGTGGGAAGGGAAGTCTCTGCTTTTATCCTAATGGAGTCATGGAAAAAACTTCCTGTGTTTCACTGCTCTGTTTGGATTAATGAGTCAGATTCATTACCCTGAAGATAAAAGGTGTTGGTGGCAGCTACATCTAGGTTAAGAGACTGGGCATTCTGAGCGCCTGGGGGGCTCAGGTGGTGAAGCATCTGCCTTTAGCTCAGTAATGATTCTGGAGTCCTGGGATCCAGCCCTGCCTCAGGCTCCCTGCTCAGCGGAGAGGCTGCTTCTCACTCTCTCCTGTCCCAGCTCATGTGCTCTCTTATCAATGTATGCATATGCATTCTCTCTCTCTCAAATAAATTAATAAAATCTTAAAAAAGAAAGAAAGAAAGAAAAAGAAAGAAAGAAAAAGGAAACACCAGAGTGGGCATATTGGGGCCCTCACCATGTGGAGTTGGTAGTGGGTATATTCCCACTGTGTGAGAACAGGTGAGAAATTGTGCCAAGCATCCTGACACTCTGACTCCAAACGAGGCATTATGGCAAGTGGGTCCCATGTCACTGCCATGATGTTGGGGGTGGACATTGTGGCTGATGCACAGGGTAACCAGGAGATCTGCACTGGGGGCAGGGTTGAGTGGGGTTCCCCATCACCCCAGGGAGTGTATGTGCAGGAATTGGGTTTCTCACTGCATCACAAATCAGGCTTGGTCTCATTCACGTTAATGAAAGCGCACTTTTTGTTTAAATATTTCTTATTGTGGTAAAACAGACATAACATAGAAGTTAACTTTGTAACTATTTTTAAGTAGACGGATCAATGGCATTAGCATTTTCACATTGTGGTCTCTCCAGAATCCTTGCCATCTTCCCGAACGGAAACTCATTGCCCTCTAGGTACAAATTCCCCATCCCTCCCTTTCTCCAGACCCTGGCAACCGCCCTTCCACTTTCTGTCTCCATGAATTTGAGTCATCTGGGTACTTCATCTAAGTGGTATTGTAGCATTTTTGTCCTTTTGTGACAGGCAGATCTCATGTAGCATAATGTCCTCCAGGTCCATCCATGCTGGGGTGTGTGTCTAATTCTGAAGAATGTTCTACGGCATGTATATGACAGTTCTGCTCATCTCTTGAGGGATCCATGGACTTTTCCACCTTTTGGCTGTAGTGAATAAAGTTGCTGTGAATTTGGGTGAACAAATATCTCTTTGAGACCTTGCTTTCAGTTCATTTGGGTGTATACCAACAAGTGGAAATCCTGGACTCTGTGATAATTCTATTTTTAAGTTTTTGAGGAACTGTCTGCTTTGTTGTGTTATATTTCCACCAGCGCAGCATGGCTCCAACTCATGCTCATCAACACATCTTATATTCCATTAAAAAATAGGCAGAGCGTGTGAGGTGGTGTCTCACTGTAGTTTTGATTTGCATTTCCCTGATGACTTCTGATGTTGTGCATCTTTTCATGTGCTCATTGGGCATTTGTATATTTTCTCTGGATAAATGTCTATTGAAGTACTTTGTGCATTTTAAGTCAAGGTGTTTGATTTTTTTTGTTGTTGGGATGTACAAAGTTCTTTATGTATTCTGGATATGAGCCCCTAATCAGATAGAGAATTTGCAGATATTTTCTGTCATTCATGGGTTGCCATTTCACTCTGATGATGGAATTTTTTTATACACAAGAGTTATAAGTGTTGATGTATTTGAATTTATCTATTTTACCATATGTTATCTGTGCTTTTAGTGTCCTAGCCAAGAAATCATCATCAAATTTAATGTGATAAAGCTTTTGTCCTGTTTTTCTTCCCTAAGAGTTATTATAGCCCTAGGTCTTATGCTGAGAATTTTGATTCATTTTGAGTTAATTTTTGTCCACAGTATAAGGTGAAGGTCCATTTTTATTCCTTTGCATACTGTTATCCAATTTTCCTAGCCTCGGTTGTTGGAAAACGCCCTTTCCCTGTTGAGTAATCCTGGCACCCATTTTGAAAATTATTTGTAGATCCCTTTGCAAAGCATTAACATCTTAAAAATATCAAGGTTTCCAAAACATGAACATGGTATAGCCTTCCAGTTATAAGTGTATTCTTTCATTTCTTTCAGCAGCATTTCATAGTTTCCAGTGTACAACTCTACTACCTCTTGGTTAAGATTATTCCAATGTATTTTATTCTTTTTGAAGCTGTTACTCATGAAATTGTTTTCTTAGTTTCCTTTTTCAATTATTCATTGCTGGGGTATTGAATTGCAACAGATTTCTGTATGTTGATTTTGGTCAACTATCATTGATTAATTCTAAAAGTGTTGTTGTTTTCCTGGAATCTTCAGGGTTTTCTACATATAAGATCATGCCATCTGCAAACAGAGATATTTTTACTTATTTCTTTCCAATTTAGATTCCTTTTCATGCCTAATGGTTCTGGCTTGTACTTCCAGTATTATGTTTAGTAGAAGTGACAAAATCTGGCATCCCTGAATTGCTCCTGATTTTAGCGGAAAAGCTTGTAAACTTTCCCTGTGGGGTGTGATGCTCACTGTGTGTTTTTCATATAGCTCTTATTATATTGACATAGTTTCTTCTATTCATAGTCTGTTGATTGCTTTTATCATGAAAATATGCTGAATGTTGTCAAATGCTTTTTCTGCATCAATTGAGATTATCATGTGACTTACCCTTCCTTTTGTACTGTGACCTATGATACTGAATGTTTCTTGTGTATTGACTCATTCTTGCATTCCATGAATTAATCACACTTGGTAATGGTGCATAATCCTTTTCATATGCTATCAAATTCAGTTTGCTAGTATTTTGTTGGTGATTCTTGCACTGGTCTTAATCAGGGATGTTGGTTGGTAGTTTTTTTTTTTGTTTTTTGTTTTTTTTTTTTTTTTTTTTTTGTAGTATCTCTGGATTATGGAGTAATGCTGGCCTCATTGAATGAGTCAGGGAGTTCTCTCTCCTCTTCATATTTCTGGAAATGTTTAAGAGGATTGGTGTTGGCTCTTCTTTGAATATTTGGTAGACATCACCAGTGAGGCCATCAAGTCCGATGCTTTTCTTTGTAAGGAGACCTGATGACTGATTCAGTAGCCTTACTTGTTATGGATCTGTTCATATTTTCTATTTCTTCTTGGGTTAGTCTTGGTGAAATTTCTATTTCTAGGAATTAATCCATTTCATCTCAGTTATTCAATTTGTTACAATACAGTGTTCACAGTATTCTCTTATAACCCTTCCCTATCTATAAAATCTGTCGTAATGACCAACTTTCATTGTTGCCTTTAGCTGTTTGAGTATTCTCTCTTTTTTAAATTAGTTGGTGCTGCTAAGGGCTTGTCAGTTTTTGATTTTTGAAGACTCAACTCTTGATTTTGTGTATTTTCTCTGTTTCTATTTTCTATTTTGCTTACCTGTTTGTTTATCTTATTTTTATTCTCTATTTTGCTATCTCTATTTTGCTAATTTTTATTATTTTTTTTCTTTCTGCTAGCTTTTGATTTCATTTGTTCTTTTTTTTTTTTTTTTCTAGTTCCTTACAGTGTAAAGTTAGGTTGCTGACTTTGAGATATTTCTTCTTTTTCAATGTAAGCATTGACAGTTATAAATTTCCTTATTAGCACTTCTTTTGCTACACCCCATAAGTTTTGCTAGGTTGTGGTTTCATTCCCATTTTTCTCAATAAATTTTCACATTTCCTTTGTGATTTATTCCTTTAAGGTTATGTTCAATTTCCACATATTTGTAGATTTTCCAGTTTTCCTTCTGAAACCTTTCTGGTTTCATTTCATTTTGATCAGAAAAGATATTTTTCACGATCCCCACATTTCTAAATTTTTTAAGACTTGTTTTATGGGCTAACATCTGGTCTATACTGGAGAATGTTCCATGTCTTTTCGAGAAAAGATGTGTATTCTACTCTTATTGGATGAAGTATCTTGTAAATCTCTGTTGTGACCAATTGGCTTATAGTCTTGTTGAGGTCCTCTAATTTTTACTGATCTTCTGTCTGATTATTCTGTTTGTTATTGAAAATGTGGTATTGAAGTCTCCTTCTTTTATTCTAGATCAATCTATTTCTCCCTTCAGTTTTGTCAGTTTGATATGTAGGTGCTCTGATGTTGGTTGCACATTTATTTATAATTCTTATATCCTCTTGGTGAATTGACCTCTTATCATTGTATAATGTTCTTCTACATTGCTTGAAACACTTCTTGCCTTAGTCTGTTTTATCTGATATTAGTATACCCAACCCTGGTCTTTTGGTTACTAATTGCATGGAATATCTAGTTCTACCCTTTTTACTTCCCAATCTTTGTTTGTGTTCTTACATCTAAAATGAGAATGTTATAGAGAGAATAAAGTTGGATCCTGGGTTTTTTTGTTTTTGTTTTTGTTTTTGTTTTTTCAGAGTTTTCCTTTTATGCTATTTCTTTTTTTTTCAATTTATTTATTTTCAGAAAAACAGTATTCATTATTTTTTCATCACACCCAGTGCTCCAAGGGGTGTTAGAGAAGAGAAGGGAGTTGGGGTAAATTGTTTGGTTTTTTTTGTTTGTTTGTTTGTTTTAGGTTTTTGGTATCATTCCACCAATACAGGCCTTTTGATTGGGGAAATTAATTCAATTACATTTAAAGTGGTTACTGGTAGGATTGCCTACTATTGGCATTTTATTATTTGTTGTCTTTATGTCTTAACTGTTTTGTTCCTCCTTTATTGGTTTCTTTTGAATTTAACTTTTTTACTTATTTTGATTTATACATTTTGATTTAACTTTCATTTTCTTTTCTGTAAATTCTATAAATATTTTCTTTGTGATTAAAGAGTAAAGAACAGGCATGGCCCCATGGGGTGAGGGGAGGGAGCCCATTGTGAGGACACAGGGGGAGGGGCTCCTAGTCTGGGGACCTTCTCTGAACCCTGAACTGGCAGTAAGAAGATTTTAACCTGAAGGCATTGGGGAACAGCTGCAGAAAGAAGCCTTCAAGGTGCTAATCTGACTCAAAGCAGCTGCTTCTGAGAGGTGAGGCAGCTGTGAGTCCCCTCCTCCCGGCGAATCCACTCCCAGGAGAGAGACTGAGATAAACCCACCGTAAATCCTTGCCACATCCTCTGCTCATGGTGCAGAAAAAGAAAAACCGCTTTCACCTGCATAAACAAATCTTACCACAAACTCCCCCCATCTCTGGTTCATTCTCCCTAAAACCCATTTGTCTTTCCTAAAGCAACTATTTTGTCCTTCTCTTAGGAACCCTTCAGCCCTCAGCTAGCTTCTCCTCTCCCATCTGTATGAACACACTTCTTCTCCTGTTTATCTGCCTCTCGTTGGTTTTGTCTAGAGCCCTCTCCAAGATATTGGAAATATTTCCTCCCTGACACTAGCAGGAGCTCAGACCATAATATCATCACCCTCTGTGTCACTGGAATCCCAGATTCTAGTTTAGTCTGCATATTTAAAGAGTCTAAAACATACCCTGAGATTATAAATGAGATCGTCAAGCATACTGAAATACAGAGGTAAACATTTTGAAATGGAAAAGATCTGAGTTGTACACAGAACATAATGCAGATTTCTTCCAATTCTGTGAAAATTTTATGTAGGTGGAAATTTTACTGCAGAGACAAACTGTGGAGACCGAATACGTGAGTAGAATATAGCATCACAAAACTTACCATTGAGCAAATGCAATGTGTAGGTAATGAGAGGCATGCTTTCTTATCATGCCACGTGTTGAATAAAAATGAGTGGTAAGCAGTTTACTAACGTGACTTCACTTGATCCGGCTGAAGTGATTAAACCAAACATGAGCTCCCGATCAGTCTTTCTGAAGATTGGGACCTGGGCAGATCTCTCCTCCCTGCTTCCCTTTTGGAGGAGAAGGGAGGAGGGATCTATCCAGGTGTCAGGGACTGGTGTTTTGTGGATCTAGCTTGCTTCCATGCTGGGGGGAGGCATGAACAGTATTTACTAATATTTCCCCCAGTGCCTGGGATATCAGCTGGAGCTTCTCTAGAACATGGTTAGTGATGGGAACGATTCTGTGATAGAGGGATGGCCCCTGTTGTGCCTTAGCCTGGGACTTCATGTCTGCTTGTCTCTAATCACGGGGATCCTTACTAGAAAATCTGGAAAAAAAATAAAAAGGTGGGAAGCAGTAAACGCAGAAGACAATTACAATAGACCATAAACAATGGCTAGCTGGGGACAGGGAGAGGGTAGGAAGAGTGGTTTCTGCATGTTAAGCTTTTCTGCACTACTTGACTTTTCTAACCAAAGCCATCTGTGTTTCTCATTTATTTTCCATGTCAACAGGGGTTTTCTTGCTAGTGAGAACACAGACCACATTTTGGGTTTTCTTGGTATTTTTTTTTAATTAAGAAACAGTATAACATTTAAAAATAAATTAAAAAATAATTTGGATTCATGCATTAATAAAAGCAAACAAAAGAGAACAATATAGACCAATATAGTCAAATGTACAAATGTTTGCATAGTGGCTTGAGTGAAGTAGAGTGTTTATAGACCAATATAGTCAAATGTACAAATGTTTGCATAGTGGCTTGAATGAAGTAGAGTGTTTAGTCCCATGCCTTGTTCCCTACATGTTCTCAGAAGTCTGCGGGGAGATGAACTTCAAACTTTCCATCTAGAACTGTGAGGTGTTTGAGTTTTTGCTCTATTTGCAACAAGTTCGCCTGCCTGTTTCCTGGATGTGGGAGGAGATGGAAGACTCCTGGGTCAGAGATGGGGAACATGGGACTGACTTGGTTATTGGCAGGCAGCATCGCATCCTGGCCTTGGTTCCCCTTGACCCTACGTCACATGTGTGTCATGTGAGTGTGTGTCATGCCCAGGTGGAGGTCTGCATACTCAGGGGCTTATGTTACAAGAGCTCTGGGAACCTGAGTCTTCTGTGCAGGAAGCATGCCTGCCCTTTGCCTGGAAGGAAAAAAAAAAAATGATCTTACGGGGCTGCTTTCTATATAAATGTCCTTGTAAGACAGTTCAGAAGAAAAGACAGGGCTTCACTCTGTAATATGTGCAGAAATGGGAGAAACCCATAAAGAATTGTCTTCCCTCTGCTCTGGCCCCCAGCCTTTTATCGTCCCTGGAAAATGGTGAGTCAACGTGGCAAAGGACTTACTTCATATTCACTTCAACTTACTTCTCAGATATGTATTTCTTTTATCCTATTCTAAGTACAATTGTTGTGTCAGAATTAATTTTGAACTCATAGTGACCCTAATCATTTTAGTTTAACAGTATTGGTGACTCAAATGTAAAATGCTAAAAAAAAGAGCTTTGGGGGGAGCAAGGGGTTTCTAAAATGACCAAAACAACTTTAGATAGACAATTAGTTGAAAAACAGCTATTTGATCTTGATACAGTTTTTAACTTATTTGGCTAAATCCTATATAAATTAACACTTCCTTTGAATGCAAAGTTGTGCCTACCACTCAGACGTGACTCTGGTGATTTTTTGTATGTATGACAGCAGAATCTTGGGAGGGTGAGTGTGTTTCCTTATAAACAGTCTAGGATAAATTCAAATATCTATTGGAGAAGAAAATTTTGAAAAACATTTCATTCGGAACTTTCATTTCAGAATTTCATTTTGGAAAACATTTTCATTCTACTACTGCAGGATTGTTTGCTTGTTCCCCTGTATTAAAATGGGCCATTTCCCTCTTAAAAATATATATTTATTTAAAGTTTATTTACCTAGCAACTTATTTAATAAACCCCAGGTGGGGCTTGAACTCAAGACCCTGAGATCAAGAGTTGCACACTCCTCTGCCTGAGCTGGCCAGGCATGGGGCAGTTAACCTCTTGAAAGTAATGGGAAGCCACAGAGAAGGTTTCAGAAGTATGTTTTTAGTTGCCCAGTGGTATTCAGTCTCCCTCAGAAGTTATTTAAAAATGGGGAGCTTTTGTTCAAGATGTCTAATGCTGGTGTGAAGTATCCCCCCCCCCATTTATTGTGCTGCAGTTGATGTGTGACATCTCCCTGGTACTCACGGGGTCTTCCTTCCATGTGCACATTCCCTGGGGTCTCCGTGCATCCAGATTTCCTCTTGAAATGACCCAGGCTTGTCGGATCAGGACTCAATCCAATGACCTCATTTTACTTTGATCACCTCTTTATAGACCCTGTCTCCGAACAGTCACATTAAGAAGTACGGGGGGTTCAGGCTTCCACATATGAATTATGGGTGGGGAACACAATTTAGCCCATCACAGCAAGTTATATGGGTTCCCTACTTTAAGTATTTTTTTCAATTTATTTACTTGACAGACAGAGATCACAAGCAGGCAGAGAGGCAGGCAGAGAGAGAGGAGGAAGCAGACTACGTGTGGAGCAGAGAGGCCAACATGGGACTTGATCCCTGGACCCTGGGATCATCACCTGAGCCAAAGGCAGAGGCTTTGACCCACTAAGCCACCAAGGCGCCTAGGTTCCCTACTTTATAAAGTACTTGAATGTTGAATTAAAGACATATGGTATCTCTTCAGGTCACGGATACTTCTTGATGAGAAATCTTCTAAATTTTGTACAAATAACTCATTTGATATATCATTATTTTGAACATATGCAAGAGGCTAAGAGGATCGTGCTATTCTGCCAATAATCTGAGTTATTAAAGAATGCCCCAAAACTGTGCCTGGAGTCAAGTTTATATTTAAGTCAAGTTATATATTTAATTCTTCTCAATTAACTTATTTAATTCCTTCAAGTTGCTGATAGGAAAGACACACTATTAAACACTCATTTGAGGCATTTCTTATAACACTAACAATACCTCATTTTGTTCTTTGGTGTCACTCTTCAAATACTGAAAACTAATTCGGTTTCCAGAAAATATGCTTGTGCCACGTATCAAACCATACACCTTTTTTGCGATGTTCTCGTATTGTTTTCAATAACCATACATTGCTTTTAAAGTATAAATTTCTTCTATTGGAAATATTTTTTTCTGGCTTTTCTCTACTTTCAACCTCTTTGCCAACACCAGTGGGCCTTTCAGATAGCTTATAAAATGTATTTCTCCTGATCACCTAAGAAGATAGGGAAGGGAGGAGTGTTGCAAAACCTTACTGGTTTTTCTGCAGAGTCAGAAACCTGTCTTGTCTGCTGGGTTCGTATTTCAAGCAGAAGGTAAAACTAAGCAGTAAAGGCCTACAACTTCTCAACTTGTTATAAAAATACTTCATTTCAATAATATTTTGGTAATGTTTACATTATCCTTTTATACAGCTGAGATTACAAAAGCAGCATTTGGGACCCTGTTTCCTGCACTTGCTTTGGCCTTGGGATGTGGATGAGTCCAAGGCCAGGTGCTATGGGTTTCTGGAAGGTGTAGCTGTGCTCAGTCACAGGGCGGGTTCCCTCTCCAGATAGGGGAAGGTGCTGGGACCCAGAGACATGGTCATCTCTTTTTGCTCAGTCACTGGTTTGACTATGTGATTTGCTTCCACTGAGTCCATGAAAGAAACCAGGAAATGCTTATGAAGTGCACATTTTTTTCTGACACACTGATATTGTCACATCAGAAGATGTTCATCAGGCATCTGTCTGGTTGTTTTAAGTGAGAACAGAGATTATTCATTCACTTTCTAGGACACTGTTGAAGTTAACTCATCTGCATGAGTTAAACTCTAACGCTCACCTTGCACAAAGCGCCTGCTTGACTGACATCTAAGGGGTCAGGCCCTCCCTCCAGGTCATACTTCTGACATCCCAGTCCAGCTCACTCAGTAAAATGACAGGAAATAATTTTAGTATGTTCTTTCGTGGTCTGTGAGCCTCTGGAAATAATGGGGACAAAATATTATTTTTAATAGTAACAGTAATTTTTATTCCCCCATTGCTCATGAAGAAGCTGAGATGTGGGGAGATTTAAGCATCTTACCCAAGACCATCATGGCCCCATAATTAAAATGGCCAGAATTAGAGCTTGGGGATTCTTGCACACTCTCTTGATGCCGGCAACATCCTTCCTCCTACCTCAGAGGTCTTAAAATAAAATGAACAGCAGTGAGTGAATAATGAAGCTCAAATTTCCTAGGGGCCTGCAGTAGAGGCTTAATATTTATTTATTTTTACAATCACCAAGACCTGTTTCTATAGGCAACACCGCTTGTGTTTAGAAAGAAGGCATTGGTATAAAAGCCGACCTTAGGACACAGATATTTCAAACCTGAAATGACAAATACATAATGGCATCTTGAGGTCATTTGTTGACTCCAATGCGGAATCGTGATGACTCAGTTTACAACTGAGACCATGGCTCCGTGGAAGTCTCCCAATGATCCCTTCTCTAGATTTAGAGTCTACTAACATAGACTGCTAACTAAAACAGTGCAGAGTTGGCAGCTTTTCAGAAATGTCACCAATTCCTAAAACAAATTATCTCAGAAACATGTTTCTAGCATGTGAGCGGAGCCCAAGCAATGAATTTGGGTTACCTTCAACCTAACTAAGGTGAAAATGGAAGACTTCATCAGACATCGTCTGCTCCTAATAGTGGACAAAGGATTCAATGGGATGCCTTTAAAGTGACCGGATATTGAGTCCGTGTCCAGATGAAGTGTTCCTGGGGATCAGTCATATGGAGAGTCTCATCGGTATGTTTCTTAATGCTAGCGAGCCAAGAGGGATGCCAGAAAGATGGGCCCATGGAACTCCTCCCACTAACTCATCAAAACTGTAAGAGAGGTTTTCTTGTTCTTACTTTACACATGAAAATGCTGGCTTCCCCGAGGTCACTCCTATCACGAGAGATGGGGAAGATGGGATTTTCATCTTTCCACTTACTATAACACAGAGCGGGTCTTCGTTCCTGCGAGTCTGTGTGGCCTGTTCACCCAGATCTGTTCTGGAAAAACAAAGCAAAAATACATATGGCAAGGAACAGATCACACCATCTCTTAAGAGATAAACACTAGCTTCACCAAAATATATGAGATCATTTCAGTAAGTGAGAGTGACATGCTAGTAGGGATCTGTCTTGTGCCAAAGTCATTTCATTTAACTTCTGTTTCTTTAAAGATATCTTTAAAGAAACGCATGATTGATTTCTACCCAAAGGGATTGGTGATAGTTCTTTGTAAGACAAAAATAATGTGGTTCCGTAAAATTAGAATGAATTAACATGGTCACATGCACAGCTATGCACACATACATACATATGTTCCAATATCTGAATGTAATTAAAATTGTGTGTGACAAATGCTTTGTATAAAGATTCTCAGAAGTTTTAAAGAGTGCCTTCTTTTTTTTTCTTAAAGATTTTATTTATTTATTTGACTAAGAGATCACAAGTAGGCAGAGAGGCAGGCAGAGAGAGAGAGAGGAGGAAGCAGGCTCCCCGCTGAGCGGAGATCCTGACGCAGGACTCGATCCCAGGATCCTGAGATCATGACTTGAGCTGAAGGCAGCGGCTTAACCCACTGAGCCACCCAGGCACCCTAAAGAGTGCCTTCTGAATCTCCTCTTTTCATAGACTATTCAGATATTATTGCCACTTGAAGTAGTCCTTAAATAGTATTCTGTCTAAATTCCACTAAAACAGCACTAGAAATTCCTTTTGCTATATGGCATTGCCATCACACAGTCTGAATGAAGGTGTCCAGAATTTACCTTCCACGGACAAAGTGCTTCAGAAGGAAGTAATGATATTCAAGGAAAATAAAACAATTTGTTCAAATACCTTTCCTAGTTTTTGTCAGTTACCCTCAGATAAACATGGACTTCAGTTCTGAGGTTGAATTATAACCTTGGCATCACAGTGAATGTGGCAGCTGATGGTGATCTGCACGACTCGGGTCTTGAACCTGAGACAGAGTGTAAGGAACGGGATGCAGAATTGGACAGATGAGCAGCCTCTGCCAGATGTGCCCACCATAACCAAAATGGCAGCCAAGACCATGTCCACAGTGGCTGGTGCTTGTGAACCGCCTACCTGCAGGCAGGTGTGGGAACATGATTGTCAGGTATTATCTCATGTAATAGCTCCTCAACCTTCAGAGTTTGCTGACCAAGCTGGTTTTGTGGATGAAGGCAGTGGGTCTGGGAGCCTGTAATAACAGTCAGGAGTGTGTGATGGACAGTGGTGATGTTGGTACAAAGCAACTCCTATCCACACCAGCCTGCAATTCCTGCAGGAAGCTGGGGGCAGGGAGGGCACATTCCTGACTTCCCATTCAGAGCACAGAAGCAATGGAGAGGGTTTGCCTGCTCTTGGTGTAATGGTTGCCAACCCTTGAAGAACAGGTGACATTGGACAAAGATGGCACTTCCACTGAGCAAGAGAGAGAGGCCGGAGGGCTTCCCAGATATTTCATTCACTAGCCAAGAGGAAGTGTTTTAGGGTCTGAGACTGGCCCTGATACCACATTTGAGCTTTCTGTGTTCTTGGTTCCATCTGTTCCTACCTGCTTGTCATGGCATACAAGCCTGAATAGTGATTGGGCTTGGTTTGGTTGGGTTTGGATCTTAAGCCAGGTTTAGGGTTTCACAAATCAAAACAACAAGATGGGCATTCTTTTTGGCCCAACTATAAGCTTTGCTCCCGTGTGGCGTTGTATGTATGACCCTTCTAACTGCAGTGGGAGGTGGAGTGTGTCCTTCTGGTGTAAGGGAGCATAAGAAAGGGTCAAGTCTTCTGTTCCCTCATTTTATTACTATTATATGAAGGAGTATTATGAGGATATCTTTGGCCCTCTGGCTGATAAAACTTGGAGAGATCAAAGAATGTAGAACTTGAACTTTTGACAGGGGGTTCCAAAGAACTGATAGCATTGAGGTAGATGTACCAGTTGACATAGGTTTTTAGAAGAGACACACCATGGCAGGGGCTCTGTTTGTTTTCAGAGCATAGACCAGTAAGGTCCTTGGATGGGGCAGCATTTTCTGCTAAGACGCTGTGTTACGATTGGAAAACCTCAGGTTGTTATGGCTTTGCTGTTGCATAGGTCTTCTAGGAAAACTGATGGACAATCTGAGGAAGAGTCGATGAAATTAGTTTTAAAAAGGGGGTATACAGTGTCAGGGGCAGACACCGAAATGCCCAGAGCAGGAAGAGCCCAGTGAAATCCTTGTATGAAGGAGGCTAGTGGAGGTTATGGGGCCCAGGTGGCAGGACAGAGGAGCCCAGTGTCTCAGGGGACTTCGTAGACAAAAATTGTCTACACAAGAGCTGTTGTCCTGTGACTCACACATCAGCTTCTGGAAGATCGCTGTTCAGGAGTTAATGCTAAGGTAGTCAGGACTGTGGGGGTGAGGGGAATGGATTCACCAACAGGGGTAACTAAGTCCATGTCATCGGAATCCCACCCACCTTTTTCTTCCTGGACGCAAGTACGGAGCACTTCAGGAGCATTCAAGAGAGGTTGCAGGTCAGGGCAGAAAGGCTGCATGGGGATGCACTTCCTGGTGTTGGAGTCTGTGCTTTGTTCTCTGATTCTTCTCACATGTATGTGTTACCTTTGAAAAACTGAGCAAATCATTAGCAACAGAGCTGTCTAAAATAGATTAAATCATTAGTGATATGATCAATGTGTGCATATGTGAGCATCACCCTTTTTTGGGTTTCCCCATATGCTGATCTGCATATGAAATCAATGCAGTGAGAAACAAGTCGCTCGTCCCCTGTAACAACATCCATTATACTCATGTTGACCCCTTCAAGCCTGAGGCCAGGTGCTTGTGTCCGGGCAAGGGCACCCCTCTGTCCTGTGGGTCTCCCCAGTGCTCTGGAAATGTGGATAACTTGGGGGCAACCTGACCGCACGCTAAGAACACTGTGATTGAAATCCAAAGCCCAGAATCTAGTTGTGGCCATGCTGGGTAGCTGCTGTCCTACCTCTGCAGACTCTTTCTACTTTCTTGGACTTTGGTTTTGCCTTTATAAACGAAGGGTTTGGAACTAGAACCCTGTATAGATCCCTCCCAGTGCTCATACCGAGTTGAGGGTTCTTCCTGCAGGGACAGCAAGTTAACATAGTGCTTGATTGCCTTGGATGTGGGGTTGCATGAGAGCCATCCTCGCTGCTTAGAGATGAGGGAAATGCTTTAGGGGAAGAACAAACCTTCAAGGGTGGCAGGTTTCCAGCCAGCTTAATGGTGCTGCTGAAATGTAAATCACTCTGCAAATAAGGAAAGCTTAGAACAATGGTGACTAATCCAGGCCCTGAGAAAAAGTTGTCACATCCCTCTTAAACATTAGCAGACTTTCTATAAAGCAGGCAGGCTTTTGCATAAGAACAGAGTGAAGCTTCTGTCCCTAACCCACAGGAAAAGAGCCGGGAGCTCCAAGTTCTGCAGACACACTGATCCTTTCTCCGTTCTCTCCCAGAGTTTTCCAGGAAACACAAATGCAGACAGCGTGGTGCATTACCAACTGCAGCCTCCCTTCGAAGCCAGGTTCCTGCGCTTCCTCCCCTTAGCCTGGAGCCCCAAAGGCAGGATTGCGATGAGGATAGAAGTGTATGGATGCACATACCGTAAGTGCTGTTTACCCCACCCCAAAATCAGTGACAGAGGGACATGCTCTCATGGCCAGGCTGAAAACCGAACTTGACTTGTTTCTAACTTTTTAAGCATCTCTGTGTGTTTTTGTGGAAAGCCTGGATACTGCTGTCTTTAGTTATTTTAGGTAAACATAGAGGTGGACCCAAACTGAGACTTGGAATCCGAGATTCCCAGGAGAGAGCAGGGTACCTGTTTTAGAGTGGGTGTGTCATCCAAACAATGAGGTCCAAGTCAACCACAGCAATTCACTGTGGTGAATGGTGCCATTCTTGGGCACTGAGGTGACCCTGGTGTGAGGACGCAGGCGACAGCCGGTGATCTTGTTTCCCCATAATCCAAAATGACTGGGCTTCACTGCTCAAATCCCCACTTTCCTCGATGTGAACCCTTGTTTGAACATCACTTATGTATTGTGCCTTCCCTCTTTTCCCCACTGATGAGCAGAGGGACAAAAGTCACAGCCAATGTGAGCGTGAACACAAGCAGAAATGCATTCAGTGACGTCTGTGGGTAAATTGACTTTACCATTGCCATTTTGATGATTTGGAATATACTGGAATTTTTTAAATGAGTACAAAAAGAAAAAATATTAAAGAAAAATTTCTAGAAAACTGAGAATAACCCAAAGTGTATGTTGGGTGGGAACATCGTGGGAGGCTTGGTTTTTGGTCACACTTCATTTCATACCTGATCAGAGCATTAGCTTTGCTGAAAAGTGTCAGTGAGATCTGTCAAAGGTGGAATGTTTAATATGTCAGATCCTACCTAGCAGACATTTTCTCATTCAACAACCACACCAGCCAGATGGATCTGGTATGGCCTCGAGGGAGAAGAACTTGACTGTGAAGACATGGAGATGTGTGAGAGCTATTCCATACTGGACCTAGGATTTAAAAACTCTGTCTTCCCCCCAAGTTTGTTTTTCATAACTACTATATTATAAAGGCTTTCATTTCTTTGTTCCCTCACGTGCCATGTCAGAATTTATCGGACACTTGCTATTTGCAAAGAACTGTGTTAGGGACTGGATGTAGGGGGCTCTTCTAAAATGATTGGTTTTCTTCATCAGGATTTTATGAGAAGTCATAAAATTGTACAAAACAAATGTGAAATATTGGAACATGGTCCTGGGGCCTAGGGAGGAGGGAGCTCAGTCAGTTTTCAGAGTGAAGGGCTTGCGGAGTGAGCTGGGGTAGGGAGGGGCTTCTGGGGAGAGGAAGGCAGGAGCATGCACACAGTTGCTGTGGGACTCTGGGCTTCTGTGGTCTCGGGGTCTAGGAGGATGTGGGTGCTGTTGGGCACAGGGAGCCACTGCAAAGCAAGGATACCATCCCCCCTTTGCTGATCCCACAGGCAGGGAGATCTTCTGGAGGTAGGGATCACCGTCTCTGAAGCGACCCCATCCTAGATTCAAGGGTCCCCTTCAGCCTCAGCTCCACCGTCTTCCTGAGCTCAGACGGGCTCTGGTTTCCAAACCTGTCTCCGTGTTGGCCTTTCCATGCAACATTCACTGGAGATGGTTTCACAATGCTGCCCGCCCTTTCCCCCCTCTTTCCATGGGCCATCGCCTTCCCTCCTTTTGTGTCTGAGATCCATGAACATGCTCTGTGAGGCAAGCGCCTGGGACACCCAATACTCCGTTTTCTCTTTGATGCCATAAAATCAGCTTCTCCTTCCTCCCATTACTCTTCGGGTTTACTGACTTTAAAGGAGAACAAGGTCTTTGATGGTGATTTGCCGTTAGCTTGATGTTCTTTGTGAGGCTGTACTACCTCCTTGGGAGAGAGGTCAGTCCCAGGGAGATCAAACCTGCGTGCACCCTAAAGTCAGCAAACATGAGCTGTGCACCACAGGGGGCTCCTAGCTTAAAACCATGGACCGATAACAGTCACAGCAACTCACAAAACTATGCGGCATCCATGGCTTACTAGTGGAGCTTCTGTCTTGTCTTCATTCTTACTATTAATAAGAGCAATTGTTCAAGCATAGAGCTTTGCACTTTTGTTTTTGATAGTAATTATATATGATATGATTTATAGCCCAAAGTACTAATTGTTGCCCCCCCATCTCTACTTTCACTGCTCTCTTGAAACTGAGAAAATGTCCAGATTGCTTATTGTGGCGTATAATGTCTGGGAGCATTATAGATGCAGCTTCTCTCTTTGGTTTCACTTCTTTAAAGTCCAATTACAATGATATTTGCTGTTCCTAAAAACACCAGGCATTCTTCGTGGCTTCCTGGGGTGGCACACACACATTCTCTACCTGGAAATCCCTCCTTTCCCCCAACTCCTAGACTGCACGTGGTGTGTACATGAAGTCTTCTTAGAGTCCCATGACCCCTCCAGCAGCCCTGAGGAAGAGGGGCGTCCAGGGCCATATTCCCATGGACTTGCTCTAGGTTTTGTATCCCACTCTGAAAAGGTTTCTGTTTGGGTGTCCTCCACTTTCTTAAATTTTCAGTAACATTTACACACTCTGATCAGTTTCACGTTGACATCCTCGACGTAGGACTCTGTAAGCGACAGACACTGACACTGGCCCCAGGTCCTCCTTTATTTCTTTCTTGACTGTTATTCTTCCCTGGGACATCTTCTGCTCCTTCTTTTCCACTTTGACCCCTGTGTTCATGGTCAGTGTCTTTTGAACCATTCCCTTGAGCTTGTACTAGTCCAATCCTGTGGTGGTGTAATGTCGTCTTCTGTTCATTAGTGTGTTGTTTGTCTGAATAAAGGAAGAGAGAGAGAAGGAGGGGAGGATGGAAGGAGAGAAGAGGGGGGAAAGGAATGCATGAGTCCTTGGGAATATGGACTATGTAGGCACAGAATGGCCAACACCATGGGGACCTACCAGTCATCCCCGTGGCACTCTGGTCCTGTGTCAAGTCAGGCATGAAAATAAAATTGGGAGTAAAACATGTAATTGGCCATTTTAAAACATTGTGTCTATCTGGGCCACCTGGGGGGCTTAGTCAGTTAAGCACTTGATCTCAGCTCAGGTCTCCATCTCAGGGTCATGAGTTCAAGTTTCATGTTGGGCTGCACACTGGGCATGGAGCCTAGTTAAAAAAAAATAAAATATTGTGTTTATTTTAAAAATGTACTGACTGTTACAGCAGAAATTTATAGGTTTTGTTTAGCAACCTCAAAACATCCCTGATATTTACATATTTTGATAAATATAAATATATATGTAATATAATTACATATGTAATATAAATATAATAAAAATTTAAATGTCCATAATTAATACAAATAACCTACTCTAAAATATTTTGATTTGAATAAAAACTCCAAATTTATGCATTAAATTATCTCTTAGCATCACACTTAACTTTTTTTTCTTTTAATTTTTTATTTTTTTATAAACATGTATTTTTATCCCCAGGGGTACAGGTCTGTGAATCGCCAGGTTTACACACTTCACAGCTTTCACCAAAGCACATACCCTCCCCAATGTCCATACCCCAACCCCCTTCTCCCAACCCCCCTCCCCCCAGCAACCCTCAGTTTGTTTTGTAAGATTAAGAGTCACTTATGGTTTGACTCCCTACCAATCCCATCTTGTTCCACTGATTCTTCTCCTACCCACTTAAGCCCCCATGTTGCATCACCACTTCTTCATATCAGAGAGATCATATGATAGTTGTCTTTCTCTGCTTGACTTATTTCACTAAGCATGATATGCTCTAGTTCCATCCATGTTGTCACAAATGGCAAGATTTCATTTCTTTTGATGGCTGCATAGTATTCCATTGTGTATATATACCACATCTTCTTGATCCATTCATCTGTTGATGGACATCTAGGTTCTTTCCATAGTTTGGCTATTGTGGACATTGCTGCTATAAACATTCGCGTGCACGTGCCCCTTTAGATCACTACATTTGTATCTATAGGGTAAATACCCAGTAGTGCAATTGCTGGGTCATAGGGCAGTTCTATTTTCAACATTTTGAGGAACCTCCATGCTGTTTTCCAGAGTGGCTGCACCAGCTTGCATTCCCACCAACAGTGTAGGAGGGTTCCCCTTTCTCCACATCCTCGCCAGCATCTGTCATTTCCTGACTTGTTGATTTTAGCCATTCTGACTGGTGTGAGGTGATATCTCATTGTGGGTTTGATTTGTATTTCCCTGATGCCGAGTGATATGGAGCACTTTTTCATGTGTCTGTTGGCCATCTGGATGTCTTCTTTGCAGAAATGGCTGTTCATGTGCTCTGCCCATTTCTTGATTGGATTGTTTGTTCTTTGGGTGTTGAGTTTGCTAAGTTCTTTATAGATTCTGGACACTAGTCCTTTATCTGATATGTCGTTTGCAAATATCTTCTCCCATTCTGTCAGTTGTCTTTTGATTTTGTTAACTGTTTCCTTTGCTGTGCGAAAGCTTTTGATCTTGATGAAATCCCAATAGTTCATTTTTGCCCTTGCTTCCCTTTCCTTTGGCGATGTTCCTAGGAAGATGTTGCTGCGGCAGAGGTCGAAGAGGTTGCTGCCTGTGTTCTCCTCAAGGATTTTGATGGATTCCTTTCGCATATTGAGGTCCTTCATCCATTTGAGTCTATTTTCATGTGTGGTGTAAGGAAATGGTCCAATTTCATTTTTCTGCATGTGGCTGTCCAATTTTCCCAACACCATTTATTGAAGAGGCTGTCTTTTTTCCATTGGACATTCTTTCCTGCTTTGTCGAAGATTAGTTGACCATAGAGTTGAGGGTCTATTTCTGGGCTCTCTATTCTGTTCCATTGATCTATGTGTCTGTTTTTGTGCCAGTACCATGCTGTCTTGATGAGGACAGCTTTGTAATAGAGCTTAAAGTCCGGAATTGTGATGCCACCAACGTTGGCTTTCTTTTCCAATATCCCTTTGGCTATTCGAGGTTTTTTCTGGTTCCATATAAATTTTAGAATTATTTGTTCCATTTCTTTGAAAAAGATGGATGGTACTTTGATAGGAATTGCATTAAATGTGTAGATTGCTTTAGGTCGCATAGACATTTTCACAATATTTATTCTTCCAATACAGGAGCATGGAACATTTTTCCATTTCTTTGTGTCTTCCTCAATTTCTTTCATGAGTACTTTATAGTTTTCTGAGTATAGATTCTGTGTTTCTTTTTGGTTAGGTTTATTCCTAGGTATCTTATGGTTTTGGATGCAATTGTAAATGGGATTGACTCCTTGATATCTCTTTCTTCTGTCTTGCTGTTGGTGTAGAGAAATGCAACTGATTTCTGTGCATTGATTTTATATCCTGACACTTTACTGAATTCCTGTATAAGTTCTAGCAATTTTGGAGTGGAGGCTTTTGGGTTTCCACATATAGTATCATATCATCTGAGAAGAGTGATAATTTGACTTCTTCTTTGCCGATTTGGATGCCTTTAATTTCCTTTTGTTGTCTGATTGCTGAGGCTAGGACTTCTAGTACTATGTTGAATAGCAGTGGTGATAATGGACATCCCTGCCGTGTTCCTGACCTTAGCAGAAAAGCTTTCAGTTTTTCTCCATTAAGAACAATATTTGCGGTGGGTTTTTCATAGATGGCTTTGATGATATTGAGGTATGTGCCCTCTATCCCTACACTTTGAAGAGTTTTGATCAGGAAGGGATACTGTCCTTTGACAAATGCTTTTTCAGCATCTATTGAGAGTATCATATGGTTCTTGTTCTTTCTTTTATTGATGTGTTGTATCACATTGACTGATTTGCGGATGTTGGACCAACATTGCAGCCCTGGAATAAACCCCACTTGGTCGGGGTGAATAATCCTTTTAATGTACTGTTGAATCCTATTGGCTAGTATTTTGGTGAGAATTTTCGCATCTGTGTTCATCAAGCCTATTGGTCTATAGCTCTCTTTTTTGATGGGATCCTTGTCTGGTTTTGGGATCAAGGTGATGCTGGCCTCATAAAATGAGTTTGGAAGTTTTCCTTCCATTTCTATTTTTTGGAACAGTTTCAGGAGAATAGGAATTAGTTCTTCTTAAAAAGTTTGGTAGAATTCCCCCGGGAAGCCGTCTGGCCCTGAGCTTTTGTTTGTTTGGAGATTTTTAATGACTGTTTCAATCTCCTTACTGGTTATGGGTCTGTTCAGGCTTTCTACTTCTTCCTGGTTCAGTTGTGGTAGTTTATATGTTTCTAGGAATGCCTCCATTTCTTCCAGATTGTCAAATTTATTGGCGTAGAGTTGCTCATAGTATGTTCTTATAATAGTTTGTATTTCTTTGGTGTTAGTTGTGATCTCTCCTCTTTCATTCACGATTTTATTTATTTGGGTCCTTTCTCTTTTCTTTTTGATAAGTCTGGCCAGGGGTTTATCAATTTTATTAATTCTTTCAAAGAACCAGCTCCTAGTTTCGTTGATTTGCTCTATTGTCTTTTTGGTTTCTATTTCATTGATTTCTGCTCTGATCTTTATGATTTCTCTTCTCCTGCTGGGCTTAGGGTTTGTTTCTTGTTCTTTCTCCAGCTCCTTTAGGTAGATGTAATGTTAGGTTGTGTACCTGAGACCTTTCTTGTTTCTTGAGGAAGGCTTATGCCACTATATATTTTCCTTTCAGGACTGCCTTTGTTGTGTCCCACAGATTTTGAACCGTTGTATTTTCATTATCATTTGTTTCCATGATTTTTTTCAATTGTTCTTTAATTTTCAGGTTGACCCATTCATTCTTTAGAAGGATGCTGTTTAGTCTCTATGTATTTGGGTTCTTTTCAAACTTCCTCTTGTGGTTGAGTTCTAGCTTCAGAGTATTGTGGTCTGAAAATATGCAGGGAATGATCCCAATCTTTTGATACCCATTGAGTCCTGATTTAGGACCGAGGATGTGATCTATTCTGGAGAATGTTCCATGTGCACTAGAGAAGAATGTGTATTCTGTTGCTTTGGGATGAAATGTTCTGAATATAACTGTGATGTCCATCTGGTCCAGTGTATCGTTTAAGGCCTTTATTTCCTTGCTGATCTTTTGCTTGGATGATCTGTCCATTTCAGTGAGGGGAGTTTTAAAGTCCCCTACTATTATTGTATTATTGTTGATGTGTTTCTTTGATTTTGTTATTAATTGGTTTATATAGTTCGCTGCTCCCACGTTGGGGGCATAGATATTTAAAATTGTTAGATCTTCTTGTTGGACAGACCTTTTGAGTATGATATAGTGCCCTTCCTCATCTCTTATTATAGTCTTTGGCTTAAAATCTAATTGATCTGATATAAGGATTGGTACTCCTGCTTTCTTCTGATGTCCATTAGCATGGTAAATTCTTTTCCAACCCCTCACTTTAAATCTGGAGGTGTCTTCAGGCTTAAAATGAGTTTCTTGGAGGCAATATATAGATGTTTTGTTTTTTTTTTTTTCCATTCTGATACCCTGTGTCTTTTTTTTTTTTTTAATTATTTATTTTTTATAAACATATATTTTTATCCCCAGGGGTACAGGTCTGTGAATCACCAGGTTTACACCCTTCACAGCACTCACCAAATCACATACCCTCCCCAATGTCCATAATCCCACCCCCTTCTCCCAAGCCCCCTCCCCCCGGCAACCCTCAGTTTGTTTTGTGAGATTAAGAGTCACTTATGGTTTGTCTCCCTCCCAATCCCATCTTGTTTCATTGATTCTTCTTCTACCCACTTAAGCCTCCATGTTGCATCACCACTTCCTCATATCAGGGAGATCATATGATAGTTGTCTTTCTCTGCTTGACTTATTTCGCTAAGCATGATACGCTCTAGTTCCATCCATGTTGTCGCAAATGGCAAGATTTCATTTCTTTTGATGGCTGCATAGTATTCCATTGTGTATATATACCACATCTTCTTGATCCATTCATCTGTTGATGGGCATCTAGGTTCTTTCCATAGTTTGGCTTGGACATTGCTGCTATAAACATTCGGGTGCACGTGCCCCTTTGGATCACTACATTTGTATCTTTATACCCTGTGTCTTTTGATTGGGGCATTTAGCCCATTAACATTCAGGGTAACTATTGAGAGATATGCATTTAGTGTCATTGTATTGCCTGTAAGGTGTCTGTTACTGTATATTATCTCTGTTCCTTACTGATCTACCACTTTTAGGCTCTCTCTTTGCTTAGAAGACCCCTTTCAATATTTCCTGTAGAGCTGGTTTGGTGTTTGCAAATTCTTTCAGTTTTTGTTTGTCCTGGAAGCTTTTAATCTCTCCTTCTATTTTCAATGATAACCTAGCTGGATATAGTATTCTTGGCTGCATGTTTTTCTCGTTTAGTGCTCTGAAAATATCATGCCAGCTCTTTCTGGCCTGCCAGGTCTCTGTGGATAAGTCAGCTGCCAATCTAATATTTTTACCATTGTATGTTACAGACCTCTTTTCCCGGGCTGCTTTCAGGATTTTCTCTTTGTCACTAAGACTTGTAAATTTTACTATAAGGTGGCGGGGTGTGGGCCTATTCTTATTGATTTTGAGGGGCATTCTCTGAACCTCCTGAATTTTGATGCTCGTTCCCTTTTCCATATTGGGGAAATTCTCCCGAATAATTCTCTCCAGTATATCTTCTGGTCCCCTCTCTTTCTTCTTCTTCTGGAATCCCAATTATTCTAATGTTGTTTCGTCTTATGGTTTCACTTATCTCTCAAATTCTCCCCTCGTGGTCCAGTAGCTGTTTTTCCCTCTTTTGCTCAGCTTCTTTATTCTGTCATTTGGTCTTCTATATCACTAATTCTTTCTTCTTCCTCATTTATCCTAGCAGTGAGAGCCTCCATTTTTGATTGTACCTCATTAATAGCTTTTTTGATTTCAACTTGGTTAGATTTTAGTTCTTTTATTTCTCCAGAAAGGGCTTTTATATCTCCCGAGAGAGTTTCTCTAATATCTTCCATGCCTTTTTCGAGCCCGGCTAGAACCTTGAGAATTGTCATTCTGAACTCTAGATCTGACATATTACCAACGTCTGTATTGATTAGGTCCCTAGCCTTCGGTACTGCCTCTTGTTCTTTTTTTGTGTGTTGAATTCTTCCGTCTTGTCATTTTGTCCAGATAAGAGTATATGAAAGAGCAAGTAAAATACTAAAAGTGTGGCAACAACCCCAGGAAAATATGGTTTAACCAAATCATAAGAGATCCCAAATCTTGAGGGGAGAGAAAGGCGTTAAAAAGAGGTTCAAAAAGAATGAAAGGAAAAAAAAAAGAAAAGAATTTAAAAAAGGAAAATGAATAAAATAATATAAAAAGGAAAAAATATATATTAGATAAACTAGTTAAAAAACGTTACAAAAGAAAAGGGTAAAAGTTTAAAAAAATTTTAGCAAAGGAAGAGAAAAAAAATGAAAAAGAAAAAAAAAATTAAATTAACTCCAAGACTTAAAAAAATCACAGGGAAATAAAAATGAAAAAAAAATCACAGGGAGAAAGCCATGAGTTGCGTGCTTTGCTTTCTCCTCCTCTGGAATTCTACTGCTCTCCTTGGTATTGAAACCGCAGTCCTTGGTAGGTGAACTTGGTCTTGGCTGGATTTCTTGTTGAAGCATCACACTTAACTTTTACAAGAAAGCTCGTGAAAAATGTGTTTGTACGTAATTCAATTAATTAAATTATTGGGGTACTTGAGATGGAGGTCCACTTTTTATGAATCAAAGTGGGAACCAGTAGTTTTGTCCATTGCAAGAATGCAGAACCTTCATTCCAAAATGGAAAATGTGATATGAAGCTTCATTGAAAATTCAAAGTGTTTTTCCAATTTATATGATTTTATTTTATGATTATTGGTTTTATTAACTGGGGCTATATTTTGATGGCTATCACCAGCATGGGCATGAAGGTGAGGGAACCTCTCCTACAGATGGGCTGTCCCCCATCTGTGCTTGGAGAGCTAGCCCCTGCAAACTCACTGAGCTAAGTCTTCTCTGTCCCACAATACAATGTTTTGGTTTAATTAAAAAAAATATCTATTGCTTTGGGGCACCAGGGAAGCTCAGTGGGTTAAGCCTCTGACTTCAGCTCACTTCATGATCCCAGGGTTCTGGGATCAAGCCCCACATCGTGCTCTCTGCTCAGTGGGGAGCCTGCTTCCTCCTATCTCTCTGCCTGCCTCTCTGTCTTCTTGTGATCTCTGTCTGTCAAATAAATACAATCTTTGAAAAAAATATATTGTCTTTAAAAATGGTGTATGAGTGACACATGTTTAAAAATGTCATGTTATGTTTAGTGACGTGTCCGTTTATTTTCAGATATTCAGAATGACTCATGAATGTTTGTAAGTGAACAGCATTCTGTAGAATTGATTCTCTTTGACGAGGCCTGAAACTGAGTTTCCAGTCCACACATTCCCATTGTAAGTCATCTTTGTGACAGAGTGAACTCTTACTTATCACATGGACTTCACATTTATCATGAGGGGGCTTCTTGATCAACAGTATAGCCCATTGTTTGAACCATGTTGGCTGTTTTTGGGTGCCTATCGGTAAATTCCGTGTGACACATGCCATATGATGGGTAAGGTCTTACCCTCTTTCTTTCCAGACACTTCCCCAGAGAAGACCTCCCCCATGCTCCACTTCCTCCTTCCTGACTATGAGCTTCCTTGTCTCTAATTTCCTAAGCAGACCACAGTAAGATGAGGCTGTTCCTGGTGAAATGTGTTCTTTTCATGATAGCTGGAGTGAGAAGGTGAGGGGAGCACTGTCAGCTCTGGGAAGGCCAAGCCATGTCTGTCCTCTTGTGTTTCATCCCAGCACCTCATGGGTGTTACACCCCTGTTAAATGAAAAGAAAGTGTACTTGTGGGAACAAATGGAAATTAAGTCAGGGCAGTGTGGGTGTAGGGGAGGAAGGAAATATGGGGGGAAATGGCCTTTTAATGACTAAACTGTATTTTCCAAAGCCAAATCACTGCCAAGGCAGGGTCTGAAGCTACGGAAGATGGTCTGTATAAAACCAGTCTTCTGTGATATTCCACAGGAGCCATAATATTTACCTATTTTTTGACTTCATAAATATAGATTCATGAAAGACCACAAACAAAGTGTATTGAATTATGCAACAGGCAGATCAACAAAAAATAATTAAATTTGTGATTTACCATCAAAAATAGGGTTTTAATATTTAAATTGAAGAAGGATTGCCACATGTCTTGCAGTGAGCTGGTTCTTATCATGGCCACCTGTAAGCAGTCAGGAATCTGCCTCAGAAAGGATCACTGGCTAATGTTGCTGAGTGCAGGATGACAGGCTCTGTAAAGAGCCAGACAGCACACATTTTAGGTCTGTGGGCACCTGTGTTCTCTGCTACAATTCTTCATTTTCTTTTTTAAACAGACCTTTAAAAATTAGCTCATGGGGCCATACAGGCTGCAGAGTGATGTGGGTCATTTCAGATGAAGAGATAGAAGCCTCACATTCCAGACTTCTGAAAGAAATTCCTCATTTTTATCTGTGCTGTTTTAACTCCTCTCCACTGAGCTTACGTTTGTTACCATTTAAGATTTTAATAAAACCAACAGGACTACTACAAGATATGTTGTTTGAAGTGGTTTTGTTTTACTCCATTGATGACATCTCTAGATTATAACTCAGTCCCCTTCTAGGCTTAGAGAACCTGTCAAAACACATGTTAAATGTGCCTTGTAAGATAGAATATGATGATTAGCTTGTGGTTGATTGTTCTAGGTACAAGTGTTAGGGATCTCACTGGAGAGGAAACGAAAACATTACAACAAAAGGATTTTCAGCCCATTCTTTTGTGTATCTATAAATCCGGTAAATTTTTCACTACTCCATTTTGCCTGAGGGGAATGTTCCAAGAAATATAATCTAGGTTCTATAGAGCAGTGTTTCTCATATGCAGTTACCAGACCAGCGGCATCGACATCGTCAACATCACTAGGGGACACGTTAGAAAAGCAGACTCTCAGGTCCCACCCCAGGCCAGCAGAGTCGCAGTTCTGGGATGGGGCCAGATCTGTGCTCACCCAAAACGCGAGGACAATTCATTCAAATTTGACAAAGGGATATATTTAACTATGCAATGTAGAGTAATTGCTTGTTTCCATGATTTTTAGAAACACTGCTGTGTTTACATATTTTCACCATGTATGGGAACCAGAATCAAACTCCTGAATTTTCAAAAGGTGGCTGCATGAAATAAAGGATTCCTTAGAGTTGTGAATGTAAGGAGTTTACTGTAAACATTTTAGTTCGTCAGAATGAAATGTAGATCCTAGTGTACATTGGCCCCAGGCTTTTGTGAAGTTAAATAAACCCAATGTTGTATCATCGTCTAAGAAGACATCAGCTTCCTATTTCTTTGTCTTCCTTCTGCACCTTCATTTTTTGCACACACACATTTGAAAAAACCTCTTTTTCAAATATTTGAGTGTAGCGTACACACAATGTTACATTAGCATCAGGTGTACAACATGGTGATTTAACGATTTTATGGGTAGTCCGATGTTCACCACCAGCGTGCGTGGCTGCCGCACATCCCCATGCAACTCGATCAGAATATCGTTGACTAATTTCCTGGCCATACCTTTCACACCGTGACTTATTCACTCACTCCATGACTGGAAGCCCAAACTTGCCGCTCCACATCACCCACTTTACCCATCCCCCAACCCACCCCTTTTATAGCCACCAGTTTGTTCTCTGCATTTATAGGTCTGGTTCTGCTTTCTGTTTGTTTATTCATTTCTTTTGTTTTTAGATTCCACGTATGAGTAAAATCATACGTTTTTTGTTTTTTTTTTTTTTTTTACTTTTTAAGGAGAGTAATATCTTGTCTTTTTACTTGTGAAATATGAGAAATACAAGAGATTCTTCTGGGTAGTATGAATCCCTTTGTATGTCTCCTGTTCTGTCTTTGGTTGCTTTGACCAGTGTTCTTTTTACATTAATGACAAAATATAACTTTTTCAATAAAGAGAATGCAAGTGACCTTGATAGTGGGAAAAATAAGACTACCAGAGAGCTGAGGGACAATGGCAACTTCGTAGCCATGATGTGCCACTGTGGGGAGTGACTTCAACTGTTTTACCAATCTTTGTTGTCTACAGGATGAGAAGTGGCCAGTATAAAGGCAGAAGCAATTGGACTTAGTCAGCAGAAGTATTTCTAGTTGATATATGTTAGGGAAAATGTCAGAAAAGGCAAAGAGTAGAGGTTAGGGATCTCAACTATGGGTATTGGGGTGGATGGGCAGCACCGTTTTTTCCCCTCTGCACTAAACAGACTGGAGATATATTATGTTTCCGTGTGTTTGTGTCAATTTGCTCAATTCAGTGCATGAGTAAAGATGTATTATACTTAGATTATTTTCTAATTTCTCCCGCTATAGGATCCGAGATGGTTAACTTTGATGGGAAAAGCTTCTTGCTATACACGTTTAATCAGAAATCCATGAGTCCAGCAAAAGATGTTATTTCTTTGAAATTTAAAACCAGGCAGACTGACGGGATTCTACTCCACAGAGAAGGACAAAACGGCAAACATGTCACCCTGCAGTTAGTTAAAGGAAAGCTCATCTTATTGCTTAATTCAGGTAAAAAGTTCCCAGTGGGTGTTTTCAAAAATATACCTCTTTAGATGGAAGTATCTTTTTATGCTTAGTTTTTCACAGTTAAGTAGCTAATTTATCCTGAAACCAGAATACTTTCAAGAAAGAAAGAAGACCCTAGAAATAATTACTCTGGAGCAAGAGGCATGAAACAGAATGGTCTGGGCAAATGGAAGCGTGGTTGCTCCACAGTTGAGGTGTACTATAGAGAACACCCATGTATCCTGAATGTACTTTACTGTAACAAGTTTTATAGCTCAATTAGTATGTAAGACCATTTGTGCATGTTCAGTAAACAACCTGATAATATTGTAAAGACAAGGGGTGGATCCCTGAAACTGTGAGGTGGTGCTCTCTGTAAGGTTCTCAGGAGCCATGAGGCCATGTGCTTCATGAGGTTCTTGGAAGAATATACTTCCAAGACAACCAAAAATGCAATAATTAACAATAATAAACACAAGAAAGGTAGAAGAAATCATTCCTGAGTGAGAGAAGTTGTATATGAGGCTGAGGTAAAGGCAGTTGACCAGATCTCCGGATAGAAGTGTGCAAGGAAAGTGACCAGGGGACATGTTGACCTCCCACAGGGCAGCCATGGTACTGAGTTGGCCTCGCACATGGCAGCCATGGTACTGAGTTGGCCTCCCACACAGCAGCCATGGTACCGGGTTGGATGGGGTGGTTCATTTGCTTCGCCTGTTTTTGTAGGCCATGATAACCTGCCCTCCTCTGATGCCCATGCGACCCTCACCCTGGGCAGCCTGCTGGATGATGAGCACTGGCATTCTGTCCTTATCGAGCTTGGAAACACCCATGTCCACTTCACCGTGGACAGGCACAGTCAGCATTTCCAGGCCGAGGGCAAATGTGACTACTTGGATCTTGATTATAAGGTATGAACATTTCTTTTCAAGTATTACAGATTTTGTTATTTAAACGCAACATAACCTTTAAAGAAAATATCTCTACACAGAGAAATTCCCATTGCTAGTAATTTGGAATTCTGGTGAAATGTTTCTCATGGGTGATGTCAGCCCAGAGAGAGACCCACGCGCATTGTTGAGATGTTTTATCACTCATAGGTGTGACTTCTCCCCTGGGAGGAAGTAGTTGTTGAATTTGGAAAGTGTGTGGATGAAGAGCTATCAGTATGACAGGTGGCACAGTAAAATACATGTGTCCAGATAGCTTTCCATGTTATCTCTGGTGTTGGCTGTGACCCATTCCTTAGGAGATCTGTGTGTTTTAGGGAAATTATAAACAGAATTAGCAATCCAGGGTGCTTGGAGAAGTAAGCACCTTACATTCCAACCTGCTTTTTCAGGGAACAAGAGAGCCATGGTCAGGCGAATCAAAATACTGTTTCTAGGGACATTTAAAGGCTTAACGCATCCCTGGCATGTTGCCCGCACGTATCTAACTGGCACTGGAGAACACCTTTTGTTCTGCCAGTTCTGCTCAGCACATTTATCAGAGCAAAGGGGATTATTTCAACACTCATTTAGTGTAAGTGGCCTCAGCCAAGGAGGCCAGCTGCAGAGCCTGGTCCTGAATGAGATTATCGATGCCTTCATTATTCTAACCCATCAGCAGTGTCCTGGCAAAGACTTGGAGCCTGAAGCTGGGTTCTAGGAAGGTTTGTAAAGTAGAATGTTATCATGGTTAGCCGCCTTGTCACCCAGATCAAGAGTGACTGTGGAAATGAACAAACAACATTCCCCATCAGCTGAAGTGACATAGCCCTTTGAGTAGCAAATTGTGAGAAGGGGTATTTAACTTACTTATCTAAATTTAATAAAGAAAGAATTGGTACATCTATGTCTAAAAATTCACTTGAAATTAACATGTTAATGTTAAAATAATGCCAGATAGATTGGAGGCAATTATCCTATAATTGCTGAGAATACGTGTTTTAGGCAATCAGAAAATCATTAAACAATATTACTTATGTCATTTTTTTCTAAGATCAGCTTTGGGGGGATTCCTGGACACGGAAAATCAGTGGCATTCCCACAAAAAGACTTTCATGGTTGCTTTGAAAATCTCTACTATAATGGAGTGGATCTCATTGATTTGTCCAAGAAACACACACCACAGATCCTCGTCATGGTAAGAGAGCTACACATGAGGTCAACGGAGCAGGGAACTGCGGCTTGTCTGATGGACCCAGTCTAGAATGTGCCTCTTCTGAAGGCAGGGAAGGTGCCAATCACGTACACCTTTTAGTTTGTATTTGACTTAATTCACTAAATATTAACTTGATTTTTTAATTTAACTTTTTAAAATTTTAGTTCTAGTCACTAACATGCAGTGTAGTATGAGCTTCCGGTGTGCAGTTCAGGGATTCAGCAATTCCCTGCGCCACCTGGGCTCCTCACAAGTGCCCTCCTCTATCCCCATCACAGGCTTCTTAATTTTTACAGGTGTGTGGAAACAGATGTACACTTTCACAAATGTGTCATGGTGCATCTGAATAAAGACTTTTTGGGGAAGGGTCTCTTTTGGGATCGATTTCCTCTTGCTCCTTTCTCCTGTTACTGAACTCCTAGCTCAGAACCTGTCACTCGCTCGAAAGGCCAGTACTCAAGAGATGAATTTGGATTGGAAAGGAATTTGAGCTTAATTTAATTTGAGGCCAGGAACTTGGGGAGAAGGAGGACTCTTGTGCAGAAGCCAACTGCTGGGTTTCTACCTGGGCCAGTGATTTTCAGAGGGGTTAGTAGTGGGTTGGTGAAGGGTGGGAGTGGTCTGCTGCGTCTCTCCATCCCGGGCAGACTCCGTGGTTGTGCCAGCCACAAACCCCATCTTCGTGCTCAGGGTCTATGCCTCGGGGGTCTGATGCCTGTTTGCTGATGTTCATGAGCACCTCATTTTTCTGCAAAGGGAGGCCAAGGCCCACAGATACACAAAATCAGTCCTGTGACCTAAGAAAGAAAAAGATTTGCCAGAAAACTTGCTTGACTCTTCAGAAGGTGGATGTGGCATTGAACAGGCGACTGGGCACATTTGGGACCTTCTCACCCCAAGGCCAGGGGTCTGTCTGCTGTGGATCTGGGGACTTAGGTCAGCAAGTAAGGAGCATGTTATCTCAAAGCAGGTGGACCCCTCAGACGGGTTGGACTGTTGTCAGGCTTCTGTCCCTCCACGTGGCTGCAGGCCATCCCCTGGACTAGCGTGTTACTGAGCTAGTGTCTGTCCTTCCACATTTGGTTCCTTATAACCAATTCCTCTATAATCAGTGCACCCATCTTTGTGAATATTGATGCCTCCATATCGAGCGTCGTTTATAGAAATGGGATTGTTTTATGTGACCTTTTCTCCATCTCCATTTTCCAACTCAGTGAAAACTGTGGGAATGATTTTTTTTTTTTAAAGTGTTTATTTTAGAGAGAGAGCATGAGGGAGAGAAAGAGAGATGCCCTCTCAAGCAGACCCCCTACTGAGCTCAGAGCCCTACATGGAACTCAATCCCAGGACCCTGAGACCATGACCTGAGCTGAAATCAAGAGTCGGTCACTCAGCTGACTGAGCCACCCAGGTGCCCCAATTTACAAGAGAGTTTTAAGGTTGATAGATCTCCCTATGTCATTCATGATCCAAATGTTTTCTCGGATTAACCAATTTTCTATGAAATATAAGATCATGTTATAATATAATTATATATTATATCTTTTATATTAAATGTTATGGGCCATGTTGAGTATATAAATGCTTTTATTGGTACATAGCCAATGTCTCAGTGTATTTTTTGAATAGCTTTGTAGTATTTGTTCCTGCTTTGAAATACTTCTGAAACCCTAAACTCTAGATACAGTCTCAAGGATTTTCCTGTAAAAAGTTTTAAGGTAGTTTCATTTACTTATTTACTTTAAAATTGAAAAAAATAAAAAGTCTTCTACTGTCTGGGCTTTACTCTGTGCAGATCAGTAGTTATTTTAGGTCTCGCGGGTTCCCATTCGTGCCTGAGCTGTTTAGTGATCAGACCCAACCTCTGCACACAGGCTTGAATCTTACCGCCCACCATGTACTGGCTGTACCTGTGGTCTCAGATCTTTCTGTGGGTCAGTCACTGGGCTCCACTGCTGTGTCACTCCATACCAATGCTGTATTGATTTGATTACAGTGCTTTTATGGTATATATTTTTGAGAGAAAGGGCAATGTTTGGGCACATATTCCTCTGGAATTTATGAACATTTATCTAAAATTTTTTAAAAGAATTTATTTACTTGAGAGAGAGAGCACATGTAGGGGGGGAGAGAGGGAGAGGGAGAAGCAGACTCCCTACTGAGTCCTTGATCCCAGGACCCCGCGATCATGACCTGAGGTGAAGGGAGAGGCTTAATGCACTGAGCTCCCCAGGTGCCCCACTTAATTGGAGTTTTTTTAAGAACTTAAGTTCCTTCCTCCCAAACACTATGATTAAAGGTAAGTTTGCTCCTGGAGCAGTATATATAATCTAAATCTCAAAGGTGTGTTTTTTAGTAAAATAGAATGAAATAAAAACAACAGGTACCTGGCAGGTCAGAGGTCAGGCTGGGGAGAGTGTGCTGATTGACACGGCCCATGGGAGCCTCTAAGAGGCAGGTAGCCTGCTCATGCCGGCCATACCCCTGCCTCAGACGGGCCGAAGCTCATGGCCTGCCTGAGCCAGATGTTTGTGTCCCCTGAGTAATGGGTGTGTAAGCATTTACACAGCCAAGCGGAGTGCAGGAAGGTTCCTGGAGCTGCTATCTGTGGTGCTGGGCTTCATGCCACATGTAAAAAACCAGTGCCTTGAGGTATAAGAAATCTGTCTCTTCTGTTGTGTCCTGTACCCAGCGCAAGGCCTGGGAAAGACATGTCTCAAGTTTCCTTTGCCAATGCCCAGAAATAGAGGAGACAGAACTGCCCTGAAAGCCTCAGAAAGAGGTTTGCCCAGCCAGGGCAGTGTCACAGTTTGAGGGACCTGTCAGGTAAATCTGGATTGCAGCTGGATGGGGAAGCCTAGTTCTTAAGTCCTCAATTGCTGGAAGGTTGATAGGAAACTGCACCTCTTGGAAAGCTTGCTGCTCATGAAAGCATCCCTTCTGCCCCTTCCTAAATCTTTTTTCACTGTATTTACAGGGAAATGTGTCCTTCTCATGCTCACACCCACAAATTGTGCCCGTGACTTTTCTGAGCTCCAGGAGTTACTTGGCTCTGCCGGGCACCATCGGAGAGGACAAGGTGTCGGTCGCTTTCCAATTCCGAACGTGGAACAGGGCAGGGCTGCTGCTGACCACTCAATTCCCACAAGGGGCAGTGGCTCTCGTCCTCGTTCTTAATGATGGAAAACTCAGGCTGAGTCTCTCCCAGCCGGAACACCCGGCGAGGGACATCACAGCAGGTAATAGGCATTTGTTGTGACTGCACGGTCCTTCTGTCACCTCTGCACTGAATGAACGACTGAATCAGTAAGATACTCATAATCCTTCTAGAGGAAATTAGAGTTCACTTACCTTTGAACTAGATTCCTCCAGGCTGTTGGTGTGTGAGTCAGTGTAAGCCGAAGTTAGCTGCAGATCACATATACCTCTCAAAAAGTTTAAAAAATAACCTTGCTATCAACTGATGATGTGGAGTTGGCAGTCCACTTGAAACACTGGAGAACAGTATCCTAAGTTGGAGTCCTGCGAAAAGAGGTTCCTTACCATATTTTGAGCCTATACACACACCAGTCATATTTGAAGTTACGATTTTTCCTGGATTTTCTGTTCATTTGGGAATCCCTGTTTTGGATAAGGCTTCTTATAACTGGGTGAATGTTCTTCTCGGTTTCCAAGAAGGACCCACGTTTCTAAACTCCCTTCCAGGGTTGTGTTATCCTCAGAGTCTGGGGACTCTTTTGCGTTAGAGTGCTGGTGAAAATGTAAAGCCAGGTAGGTGTCATTCCATGAGTGTTGACTACAGAAGGAGCACTTTGCCTGACCCAGATTACCAGGTCAGGATGGAAAGCCAGGAATGAAACGTAGCTCTTTGTTTCTCTTTATAAATAAAAGAAAAAATCTGACCAATGGCGTAAGGAGTTTCCTTGTGCACCTCTGCAGATGGGCACAACCAAGTCAGATTTTGGAAATTGCTTCACTCTTGGTTTGTGTAGATTTACAAGCTGTGTGTCTTATTAATGAAGAGATGGTGCTTTGCTGTTGCTTCACGTGAGTACACACCGTTCTCCCTTCCAACATACTGGGAGTAGTTATTTAACTTTTTTTGAAGGCTGGCACTGAAATATTATAGAAATATTTTATTGAATTGAATTTTTAAGCTTTCACTGGGTAACGCATTAATTTTTGGAAGCAAACCAGAGGTGCATTTTTCTTGCTGCTTTTTAAAGAAGCATCTGAGGGGTGGGGCACCTGGGTGGCTCAGTGGGTTGAAGCCTCTGCCTTTGGCTCGGGTCGTGGTCCCAGGGTCCTGGGATCGAGCCCCACATAGGGCTTTCTGCTCAGCAGGGAGTCTGCTTCCCCCTCTCTCTGCCTGCCTCTCTGTCTACTTGTGATCTCTGTCAAATAAATAAATAAAATCTTTAAAAAACAAATAAAGAGAAGCATTTGAGGGTTTTTTTCCCATTTTTTTTCTTTTTTCTTTCTTTCTTTCTTTTTTTTTTTTTTTTTAACCTTTGAAATACAGGCTTGCCTCTGAGATACTCAGGTCTGGTTCCAGACCACCCCAGTACAACAAATACTGCAATAAAGCGAACAAAATGGATTTTTTTTTTTTTTTGCTTCCCCATGCATATAAAAGTTATATCTGCAGTATACCATGGTCTTCTAAATGTGCAGGAGTTTTATGTCTGGAAAAACAATATACGTGCCTTAATTAAAAAAATACGCTATTGCTAAGAAATGGTGTCACGTGAGCCTTCAGCAAGTTGTAATCACAGATCACAGATCAGCATCACAAATGTCACAGTGATAAAAAAGTCTGAGGGATTGTGACACAGAGACAGAGAATGAGCAGATGCTGTTGGAAAAATGTCCCCGAGAGACACGGTCTGGGCAACGGGCCACAAGCCTTCAGCTGGAGAAAGGCACGGTGTCTGCAAAGCACAGAAAGTGATCAAGAGGAGGCAGATGGTGACTGGTTTTCACTCCAACCCTTGGATGAAGTGCGAAAGCACCTACCAAACCAAGAACCAAAGTTTAAAGGCTGAGTGAGTCGTAATCATGCCAAATGCCAGGAAAGGACACCCAGTTACCATTCATCATGCTTCCAGCTTTTGGGTCCTTTTTCCAAATAGTTACCTCACTGTGTTTGTGAAGGGATCTAGAAAGGTCCAGAGTGTACAATCTAGTGTCTGTGTGCTTGTGGAACTGGGCCAGCGGAGCGTGGTGGGAACAGAAGGTCAGTGAGGGGAAGGGGAACATGCGTTCCCTTTCTGTAGGAAAATATACAGTCCACCCTTTCCCGAAGGGACTTGACTGCCCAGGGCAGTGTTCTCTGTGATCAGGTTGGACTTGACACAAGCTGGTGGGAGGAGTGTGTGAGAAGACTCGCCTCCCAGGTCCATTTCCAGACCCTCCTTTGTGCTGCTAGGCCTGATGGGCTCAAAAAGTGCCACCCATGTTCTCCCCAAGCCTCGGGTCCTCCTTGTTGGAGTGACACTAGTGTGACCAATGGTAGAAACAATGATGTTGAGCCTACAGACCATGAGCCCAGTGCCTGCTAGTCAGCTGTCACTCCAAAACCTTTAGTTCTCATTATTCTAGAACTAGTCCCGAGACCATCCCTGGCCGCCCAGACTGAAACCTTTGTGGAGTTGGGGGTGGGTGGGAGAATAAGCATCATGTTCCCAGTAGCACAAATCTAAACGCCCCTGACCCTCCCTTCTCTATCCATCCTTTGACTGTAGTGCTGTCAGGGAGACAGGCCATCCTTCTGTCAGAAGTGGTAGAAGACACACAAAAGAAACACAAAGGGTGAGAATTATAATGGGGAGAAACAGAATGATCATAAGAGCAGGCATTTCACTTTTAAATGAGAATGCCGAATTTTATTAAAAACAGTCTTTTATTATAGAGGTAAATAGCATCTATTACCCATTCAAGGAGATATTCTGGAGTGTTTTCTGCAAGTTCTCCCAGGAAAAAAAACTCTATGTCCTAAATAGATGGGTAAATGGAGGGGGCAGGGAGAGGACAGGAGGGAATTTTAACATCAGATTTTATTTATTTATTTGGCAGGCAGAGATCACAAGTAGGCAGAGAGGCAGGCTGGGGGTGGGTGGAAGCAGGCTCACCACTGAACAGAGAGCCCAATGTGGGGCTCAATCCTAGGACCCTGGGATCATGACCTGAGCCAAAGGCAGAGGCTTAACACACTGAGCCACCCAGGTGCCCCATTAACATCAGATTTTAAGTGGATGTGGTTCTGTCCTGACAGATAGTTAGGTAAACTTTAAAATAAATACTGAATGACAAGAGTGGAAGGGACACTCCCAGATTCTTGTTTGTGGATTCCTTCAGCTCTAGGGCTGGAGGATTTCCTTTAGGACCAGTGTCATAATGTAGGTCTTGAGTATCTAACCGCAATCCTCTGGATTCTGTGTCAGCTTTCTCATCATTGCTCATGAACCTATCCTGTGTGGGGTCTTTGCAACAGTTTTGGATTCACAAATGTGACACAGAAAGTGAGAGATGGGTGTACATGGCAAAGAGCTAAAGTCCCTGAAAGGGAGTGCTGGGAAGTACCATCGCTCCTATTTCACAGTCTGAGAGGAGCGGAGGCATCGTGATTTTTACAGTAGGGTCTATGACCTTCTGGGTCAGGCCAGAAACATATTTCCCATGCACATGGGTCTTGAATCCATGTCAACATCACTGATGAGAAATGAAGCCAAGACAAAAAAAGATGTATTTTCATTTTTAATTGCAGTATCATTGACATATTAACGAGCATTGGAGGGACATGGATTTACGGGGTTGATTGGGTTCCTTGGGCCAAACTCTGATACTAAATTAAATATGCCTGGTTAACTTTCCACCAGAAACATGGCCGTATTTTCTTTGGGGCTGATCCCCCATGAGCTAGAAAATAACTTCTGACCCTTGCAGGTTGACTTCCAAACTTAGAGGGCTCTAAGCAGTCAGCACCTTTCTCATTTGCAAGAGGTATAGGCTAATCTATCAGGACAGTTCCCCAAGACAATCAAATTAGAGTCAGGCAGGGTCATGCGCAAGCTTGGGCAAGACATCAAAGACATCAAAAGAGTCTCACTTTGTTGTTTTTCAATGAGCTGAAGTGTTTGTTTATGACCTGTTTCCCTGTTGGGCAAGACAATTTCTAAATATTCCAATTGTTCACTGTGCTCCTTCAGAGCAGCAGGTGTCTCTGGGGCCATGGCCTCCCTGTGGAGGGGAGGAGTCCCTTGCTTTTGAACGAATGACTCAATTTGGCCAGTGGAATATGGGCATGAAGGCAAACACAATTCCCTCATCCAAAGTTAATGTTAACATTTAAAAATATTACCTACTGGTTTTTGTCCATTTTTAGACAGTGATTGAGTATGCATACACACACACACACACACACACTTTAATGTGATGCTTTCTAAACGTTACATTTTGTTCAATGAATTTTCATGTTGTAGTAATACTTAAGTTGCTGATACATTTTTTCTAAAGAGTTACATCAATATATATGATATATTTTTCCAAATAGTCTACCAAGTTTATATATAATAATAATATGTTATAGTAGGGACGAGATTTTATTTTTATAACAACAATTTTGGAAAATATTATCCTTCTCAACATCCTAAAATACTAATGAACTAGAAGACGGGGAAGTACGCCCTGTGCCAGGGGACTAGGATATTTGGTCATTTCAAGCTCATTCAGGATCCTGTTGTGTTAGTCTGTTAAAACCCTAGCACTGGGAGAAACTAAGATTGCGCTGTCCAAGGCAGAATATTTAGACTGTCCACTCTTGATTCTTCCTCCCCCTCTCAATACAGCTTTATTTCTTTTCTCTTTTTTTCTCCCTGTACTTTTCTGATTTAACCGAGCAATGAAAAAGTAAAACACAGCCATTGCTCTGTGCACATATGTCTTAATACTCTTAACTGATCACAGTAATTTTTGCTAGAATATAATTTGTGTTAGAATGTGACTGAGCAATCTATGACTGTGGGAGGTCAGAGGCAAGGGCCCTCTGGAACCACATATTTACTCAATGAGCCTCACTCCACAGGTAATCCCTTCCTCCTAGAGAAACATGACCAGGATACCACATGATCTCTTTGCCTGTTAAGAAACCCCCAAGCCCACCTATGTCCCAAGCCTCTCCTTTTCTCTCTGAGAGGCCCAGCTGCCCTCTGTGGTCAGTCTCCATTGCCCAGCCAGCTAAATAACCTGGGGGGTTTCGGGTGAGTTCAAACATCAGGTGAAGTTTTGTAGGGTGTCTAAGATTGTGATTGTATTGTTTGTTTTCAAGCATGGCTCTGCGTAGCTGCATCTATAGGGTTTTTTAGGAATTTCTTACCCAATTTTGTTTACTTCCAGGTGCCAGATTAAGTGATGGGCAGTGGCATTCAGTGTCCTTCTCGTTGAAAGAAAATCACCTGAGCGTGATGGTGGATGGTGAGGCAGCCTCTGTGTCTCACTCCCTGCGTGGGCAGATTGATTCAGGGGACACCTATTATTTGGGTGGTAAGTGAAAGGAACCAGCGGTGCTGGCAACCAAACCATCCTTGTCTTTCCAGCTCCTGCCTTCTGAGACAACTGGCAATTTTAAATGAAGGTTAATAGTGAAGAGTGAGGTTTCTCTTTCAGTTTAGTCAATGAAAATGTTGAGCAAAGACAGTAAATTCTTCTTAAGGATTTATTTACTTATTTTAGAGAGAGAGCATGAGTGGGAGTGACAGAGGGGAGAGGGAGAGAGAATCCCAAGCAGATTCTCCATTGAGTGTGGAGCCCGACATGGGGCTCAATCTCATCACCCTAAGATCATGACCTGAGCCAAAACCAAAAATAGGGTGCTTAGTCTACTGTGCCACCCAGGCGCCCCAGACAAAGATGGTAAATTATGTCCTAAAATGCAAGTCTATGGGGGGCCTTGTTTTAATGTGCATTTGCTAAGATTGGTTTTGAATTTAGCACTTGTTTTCACTGCAGTCACCTAGAAAGCTTCCAGAATGCTAGGGCCTGTCTCCATCCCTAGAGATCTGCTTTCTCTGACTCTGACACCCAGGGAAACTCAGGTGACTCTGTGCAGGCCACTCTGAGGGTCCTCATTCTCTGTCCTACCTTTTGTGCTTCACTGTAGAGTATTTTCGGAAGGCCAGATAACCCTTAGAACCTTTCCTTCATGTGTTTTTATGCAACAGTTTCCTTGCTGCACATGGGCGGTCTTTTTGTCAGCCGCTCTCCTCCCTGAGGGGCTCAGGTCCTCTGGTGTGACCTGGGAGCCACCCATGGCAGCACCACTTTCAAGCTTGTCACAGATGCAGATGTAACTCTCCTGACTTCCTGAGCCACAATCTGCATTTCCCCAAGATTCCCAGCTGCTCTGTTGCCCTAAACGTTCAGGAAGGGTCCTGTTGCCCACTGTCTAGGCACAAGGACACCATTACATACACCAAAGCAAGAGAGGAACTTAATGGCTACTGACACTCACTCACTACCTCGTGGTGAACTTTACCAAGACAACACCAGGCCATCACCCCAACTGCAGGAGACGGCGGGTTTGCTTGTTTGGTAGAACTTTGACTGAGTCTGTCCAGAATCCATGCAGCCAGGGAGGGGGAGCTCCTGAGGGTAACAAATGTCTATTCTGAGGCATCCATGTGAAAAGTCTGAGCCACCAGCACTTAGGCCTGTCAGTTGTGAGTCCTCCTTCTAATCGTGGCTGGAAGCCATCCTTGCTCTTACTCCCGTTTTGCATTTTATGGTTGTTTCTTTCCAAAATAAGTTGGAGGCCATGGTGAAGATAACTTGATAACCCAAGAAGAAAGTATAAAATCCTCCATAAGAATAGACAGTGAGCCCACAAACCGTGCATCAGGGTATTCAATCTTTCAAGCCCCCTATAACCAGCATCGCTGTGAGCATGGAGCAGCAGCAGGAGCATTAGAACGTTGGTTTGCTCTCTCTCACCTGCCAAATATGGTACACCTCTCACCCAGACAGGTTTTTAAACCTTTATGCTTATGATGGATTTTAGAGCTCTGCAGAGGAACCAATTCCTTCAAAACTAAATAAAGAATTTATCTGGGAGCTGTAACTTAAAACGTAAAAGATTTTGAAACACTAAAAGGGACAGGAAGAAAAATCCTTGCTGTATTGTTTAATGGTGCAAAATGGAATGCTTGTTATTTTGTATTAAAAAGTTAAAAAAAAATCTTTCTAAAACCACAGAGTCTTCTCTCATATTTGAGCATCGGGCATGTTCCAAATGTGCAATGCACAGCTGCATGAGAACAGGTACTTTCCATAAATACTTACACGTTGATTTGATATGAAGTCACTATATAATTCATGTATGTATTTTAAAATACTACTCATGTTTCTTGAAAGAGTGTTTGTTGGCTAACCACCTAATGTACACAATTAAACACTACAATGCTTTTAGTGTCTCCCTCGCTCCTCTAAATTTGTACTCCCCCAGTTAAGTATTGCCCAGTCCCCCTTTTTACTAATCTTTGTATTGCCTTTTTATGTTTTAATCAATGTGTAGCACCATGTCAGTTTCAGATGGAAGCATAAGACTCAGTGTTTGTATACATTAGGAAATAATCCCACAATAACTAGATAATATCCACCACCATACTTAGTTATAATTTTTCTTGTCATGAAAATTTTAAGGTCTACTTTCTTATTATTAACTGTAATAACCATGCTGTATGTTGCATCCCTGTGACTTATTTATTTTACAACTGAAAAGTTTTTAATGTATTGCTTTTCTTTAGAAGCTATATCCATGTAGGTGACTTCACACAGTAGTTTTTGTGTTCCCTGGCTTTTCAGTTTACAAATAGGGCACTACCGTGTGCCTTCTTCTGGGTTCTTTTTATTGTTATTGCTGTCACTGTTGTTCTAGATTAGTTTTGGAGATCCAGCCCTGTTGAATATTTATAGGTAAAGTTAATTAATTTTTACTGCCATGTGGTTTTGATGTGTATGATACCATGTTTCACTTATTAAATCTGCCATCCCGTTTTACTGTTGAGCAACAACTTGATGGTGACCATTTTTTTTGCTATTACAAAAGATGTGATAAATATCCTACAGCTGCCAAGAATCATCTTGCCAGTGAATTTAAAATTTTCCTTATGTACAAACTATCAATCTTTCCTAATATGCATAGTCAATTTAATGAAACAGCCTTTGGTCTATGAAAGAGCCTTAGAGATTTGGAGGCAATGTGTTAAAAAAAAAAAAAAAAGCATAATGGGCTTTTCTTAAGTGTTTTCATAAATTTGTGATGATGTGAAGAAAAACTATCTTGTTAGTATAGTTTCCAATAACAAATCATGTCTCTATGATGAGCAGAATTGTAAAGTTTAAACATTCCATGAGAGAGTATAATGATTTTCTTCATTACCGGTTTACTATTTTTTGGTTGTAATTAAAATTTGGCACTGATTGGCAAAAATAGTGTAAGATCTTGCAATCACAGCACATTGTCTGTAACTAATGTGTAAATTCAGAATAACTTGTACATACTCCGCTGTAAACACACACTTGATTCCTACAGAGCGATTCCAGGCACTGATTCAAACCAACGTATTCAACTCTCCTTTTTATACCAACATAGCAGCATCTTTTTTCCTAGAGAAGGAATATACTCTATCCAAACAACCCAGTAAATGCTGTCACCAGGCTGCAGCAAACACACAAAACCAAAACACCCCAATTTACTGATGTTAAATAAGGAGATGAGCATTATTTGTTGTGAAGGAAAAGCAGGAGAGGCAGGTCTAAGAATAGTGAACATGCAGCCTGATTCTCAGTCGATATGCTGTGTTCAAAGCTGTATGCACAGGGGAAGAATCCCTTGTTCAGAGCCCCTCGTCTGTATGGTCCATTGGACTCCCCAGCTCTGTTCTGTGGAAAGGGGTGCAGGTCAGTTTCAAATTGAGTGGGACCTTTGAGACCCAAAGACGTCAATGCCAGTTTTATCCAGTCCCAAGAAAGGTGTATGCCAGTGTCTCTTTAATTATCTTCTTGATGGACGTCCATCGGGACTGGAATATGCATTGTGTTAACAGGGAAATCCACTTTATCCAGTCCATGCTCAGTAGCAGTATGCCGTATTCATGGCAGCCAGTGCCCCATGTTCCGAGACCCTCCTTAGCCTGCTCTCCTGATGGAGGTTCAGTGGCAAGTTCCCGCTCACCATGTGGTCAGTGACTTTTTGTTGTCATGCTTTCCCATAAGGGCAGATTAGGGTGCCTTCCTATTACAGTTAGGGTGGCCATATAATATCTTGTCCAAACCAGGACACTTTAGTAAATGGAGGGGATGATCTTGATAATTATGGCAGGACAACAGGCATAAAGCAGGGCTCTGTGGCTTTCTTTCCATGACAAAATTCCTCTTGCAGATTCATAGCCTTTTTACATGTGGTGCAGGTTTCCCTTTTTCCTTTTCTATTTCTCCTCAGTGTGAGCTTTGTTTGTAAATTGTTCTTCTGACAACAGTTTTGCTCTACCCTCTACAGAGTCCGGTGCCTTCCGGGGAGGGTAGTGAGAAGCTGCTGTCCTCTGGATTCCTTTTGTGACATCGTGGTGCTGTCTACCAGCACACAGGCTCTGCAGACTTGGGAAACATCAAATTATGCTCCGAATCTCATGAGGGTCCTTGTGTGTGTGAGGCCTTAGCAGACCAGGGAACAATGATGGCTCTAATGAGGTCTCACCTCATAACCCATTCTGGGGTCGTGACATACAGTGACAATTTCTCTGTCATCCTCAGAGGTACTTAAATTTCTGACTCTTTCCATGGTGATGGGTATGTGCCATTGACTTAGCAATAAATATCCCCTGTCCACTTTCACTGTCCATCCCAAATGAGGTCATGGATAAATGACCCTCTGCCATCTTACCCTTGGGACTTCAGCCAATCTGTGTGGATGAACAGACAGCTGGCAGTCTGGGCTTGTCTTTGGCTGTGGCACCCCTTGTTTCTTGACCTTTCTCTTACAACTGGAGCAAGGAAGGACTTTGTGGTTTGACCTTTCCTTCTTAATGTTCCACTTTGAGGCGAGGCGTGATGCCATTGCATAGAAACCTCAAGAGAGCTCTGAAGAAGCATTGCCCCTCAGGGACGTCCCAGTTGAGGTTGTGGGTCACTGACCCATCCATTGCATCCATGGGCACTGGTGTCCCTGGGGAGGGTACCACCCATGAGACTCAGCTCCCTGCAGTGAGGGAAGTTCCCGGGGAGAACTTCAGTCCCCCAAATGAGGGGTGTATGTGAAATGGAGACAAAGCTGTGTCTGTAGATTTCTCCGCATGATGGCCTTTCACCAAAGCATTTGCAGTGAGTGTGTTTCTCTTTTCCTGTCCCCTGGAAATCTGGCGAGCTCACATTGAAGGACCTGTGATTGCTTTGAGGGCAGCTCCGCAGAGGGTGGGAGAGCACGTGCCAGCCTGCTGACCCCACGAGGGGAAGAGGCAGCTCTGAACCCCGATCAGCTTTGACTTTGATTTCAAAGCTGTGTCCTTGCTCATCATGGGTAAAAAAGCCTTGTCTCCGTGGGAAACCAGGGGGATATAATAAAAGCACCGCCTAGGCATTGTGGTTTGTAACGGCAGAAGATAACCTGAGGAGATTCAAATTTTTAAGGGTGTTTTGGAGCAAAAACTGATCGGAATCACACAATACCGAAGTAGAAGTGGTCAGGAATGCTCCGTGGGCAAGAATGCTCCGTGGGCAGGAGCAGGGGAAGGGCTCCTGGAGAGGAGGGGCGGCAGCAGGGAGAGGAATTACTGATTGGCTCCGGCTGAAAGCTGGGGTGGCTGTCTGGGGTCGCTGTCCAGAGGTTCCGGTTTCAGAGCCTTGATGAGCCACACGAAGCCACACAGAAATCAAACTCATTTACAGACTCGGGTTTGCTGTCCTGGGCCACCAAAGCTTTTGGTGAGTCACCACGGTCTAATGGCCTCTTTCCTTCATTAATTTAACAGTAATTTACAGCAAGCCAATTAGTGAATGCAGCCAAACTTGTAATAATTTACTATTATTGAAAACAGTCAAAGCCCGTTTCTTTTTGCATGGGGTGCTCCAGGATGCTAACTTTTCTCCATTATTCTCAGGGCCATATCGTTGAGATACTTGTTAATTGTGTGTGTGTGTGTTAAAAGGTATTTGACTAAAATGCCTCATTCAGAAACAGTTGGAAACGTAGGTCACTTACATTGTCTTTGGAGGTCTCTGAGTGTGTATAGTCAAACTTTGTTTTAACTGTGTTGTGCTTGCATTCACACACATGCACACCCAAAGTAGGAATCTCACATACATCGTTATTTCTCAAGCATTTTAAATTTCATAGGTCCTAGTAGGCCTGTGATTTTTTTCCTTCTGATTCTGTTATCCCATGGCCTCTACTTCATATAGTTTAATATCATGCTAAAAGGACCGATTTCTTCAGGTGGTTTCAAAAGAGAAATCAAACTCAGCTTAGAGTAAATGGGCCTTGACTATACTGGTATAGTCTACCTTCAGCTACCTTTGGCTACCTTTGGCCAGCCACCAGCCTGGCTCTAGTTGTTATTTCTGTGCTTTAGCAAAACCAGTAGTGTTTGTTCTCAGCTGTCCACTGCCCCCATCCACAAGGAAGCATAATCTTTAGGCATCTGTGAGCAGGAGGTGGCAAACTTGCACATACAGAATACTGATGGCTGTTTTGGTCACGACTGTTGACTTTCTCCTTTGTGTGTCTCCATGTTCATTCAGGCTGTCCTGACAGCAGCTCTGGCCCTGGATGCGGAGGTCTCCTGGCCGGGTTTCAGGGCTGCCTGAGGTTCATCTCCATTGGTGACCAGGCGGTGGATCCCATCACGGTACAGCAGGGGTCGCTGGGAACTTTCCGTGACATCCAGATAGACACCTGTGGCCTCACTGATAGGTAAAGCCATCCCAGGTCATTTCGGCTTTCCTGATTTTTGGATAGTGGTTTAAGAACAAATGAGCTGCTGAGGGGGAGAACCTCCTTCTAGCCCCTTCTCTCTTCCTGGTAGCCAACCTGTATGGAAAACTATAATTAATTGAAAACTAGAAAACAACCCTGTTTAATTTCAAACTGTTGCTCCTTTCAGATGGTGTCTTCTTAGAAGCACTGTTGTGAGTTTTCCTTGTGTGTGTCCCCAAGCCACTTCGTTTTTACAGAATCCTGTACATGGTGCTATAATTGTTGATGAGTATAAATACTGACGAGTAAAAATTCTTCTAAAAATTCTTTCATGGCACAAAACATATTAGAATATTCTAGAAAGATGATGAATCGTTGAGGACCAGGAAGTTGAAAGCCATATGTGGTCAGCGGGATTCTTCCCACGCTCCCTTCTCTATGTGGAAAATGAAAAGTAACTCTTCCCCTAGAAGGGTCTCAGCTTCAGGGATTTCTAGTCACACAAACCAAAGGAGGAATAGAAGGAACCCAGTTACCGCACACTGAACACAGTACCAGTCAGTGAGGACATAGTGGGGGACGAGTGTAAGGGGACAAAGGCACAAACTTCCCGCTCTAAAATAAGTAAGTGTGGAGATGTAGCGAGCAGCATGATGACTATAATGAATACTGTTGTGCGTACGTATTTGAAAGTCACAGAGGATCTTGAAAGTCCTCGTCACAAGAAAAAATTTTTGTGACTGTGTGTGGTGCTGGATATTAGTGAGACTTATTGTGGTGATCACATCACAAGATACAAATATTTACTCATTCTGTTGTACACCTGAAACTAATATAATGTTTTAAGTCAATTGTACCTCAATTAAAAAAGAAAGAAAGAAAGAAAGAAAGAAAGAAAGAAAGAAAGAAAGAAAGAAAGAAAACTCCTGAAACCATAGGACGTTAAAATCACGAAGTCTTGCAACTTTATTCAAACCGCCTTGTTTGTTACGCTCTTGGACTTTCAGGTTTTCTAGCTAAAAGGGATGGCTTAGCTTGATGACATTAAATTTTTTCTGTGCCTGGTATGTCTGCCCTTCCTGAAGTGGACTGCCTTATGTTCCTGTTGAATAAACAAGCACGCTCCAGACACCCTCCCACACCCGTGTATGGCCAGCCTCTTCCAAGTTCACGCAGTGCAAAGTGCTTTGTGCAGTAAATCTGTTCCCAGTTTAATGGCACTAGTTGGAATCCCATGTCGTGTCCAATAAAGTTCACATTGTGTTGCAATTTGGCAGTGTGTTAGAAAACTGTAAGTTCCAGTAGCTTAAAATATTAACTCATAAGAACTTCCTTTCCTTAATTCAGATGTTCATGGGTATTGTCTACATTCTGTTCATTTGTAGGGGCAAAAGGAGATTCAAAGAATTAGGCAAAGACTTTGAATCCTAATTCTCAGATTATGAAATATATGTTGGCATAGAAACTGGCTTCGTCTGTAAGTTATAGCTTCCGCCAACTCTGGAATCCTGAATCTCAGTATTCGGAGGGGGTTCAGAAACACTCGCTGGGAGGTAAGGTATAGCCCTCACTGATGGGAATGGATGTCAGTGGCTCAGGAGGGCCAGGGGTCAGGGGTCAGGTTGTTCAGTCATGGAGCTTGTGACGCTCACAGGAAGTTATTTCAGTGCCCTGGGAATTCCTGCACAAAGCATGATGCAATCATAGTGTTTCTCTTACATAAGAAATGCATGTTGCCCCTTTGTGCAGAAAGATCTTTAGCCAAAAACACACAAAAAACCCCAAAAACAAACAAACAACAAAATATGCATGAGGTATGCCTGTGTGTGTGTGTGTGTGTGTGTGCGTGTGTGTATATCACCAAAATAGAAAGATTCCCCATATCACACCCAAAAAATGTTATTAGAAGTATGTACCAGCAATGGATAGGGACCCCTGGGATCTGGGATATTAAGTTACCTTCCCTGCTCAAAGCAGAAGCTGAGGTTCATGGAAACCCCATAAGTGTGTCTGAAAAGAGCCATCGGCGATTTGGCTGATGTAGCCAATAATTGTAATTTTTTATGTTTTTTGTGGTTTAACATCAGAAAACACATCCTTACTCTTCACTGTTAGAAACGTTCACTCTGCCTTAGTGCTTCAGGCCACACCTCCACCTCCATGTTCAATGCACCATGAAAGAGATTCACGTGGAAATATGACAGAGCAACCATCCATGCCAGGCTCTTGCCGGGCGCTTGCTCCGTGCCGAGCCCAGCCATCGCCAGCCCGCACTTTGCCTGTCCAGAGCCAGTCATGCTGTGTTCAGGTGAAGCTGAGATTTATGATTGAAATGCAGGCAATTTTGTAACTCTTATCTGTCAGGAAAAGGAGTTAATAATTCATGATGCATAACAGCATTCCTGGCCCAACTGCACAGCGGGTTATGAAAAGATGTTTGAAACCAGCTGGGGATACAGGAGACCTTCCGGAGCTGCACAAGGACTCATGCATATGGTGTTCTGTGCAGCCCAGGCTCCCATGAAACTGGGAAAGCTGTAGGTTCTTGGGGACAAGGCTTCAGGAACAAGGTTATCGTGGTGAAGGATCATGTCTCACAGCAATTTTGTTTTGGACATTAGGATTTTGTGTCCTATAACTCAGGTTACACAGTCCTTTCCAGGTTTCTTTTAGGATCACAGGAATGCCACCTTGAACATCTCTAGGCATGGACTGTACTGATGGGGCCGCTTTGCCCACCTCTGTGGACTTTGGCCAGCGTTCATCTTCTAGATGCTAAATGCAGCATCACATGCTCTAGGTGTTATTTTTTAGAGATCAGTAGACTGAAGTGGAAGTTGTGGGGAGGTTGTGGAGACACGCGGGACAGGTGCCTAATTTGTGCTATGACACGCGGGACAGGTGCCTAATTTGTGCTATGACAAGGCAGGGCTATCAGAGAGGAGGGAGAGACACCTACCCTGGGGTGGAAGGTGGGTATATCAGTTGAGTGAGAGAGGCTGGACATCCAACGAAGATACAGCCATGAGCCCAAGCCAAAGTTCCACCATGAGTCTGCCTGTTTGAACATGGCTGCTGTAGAAATTGGGTGTCTGAGGATGAGCAGCAGGGATGGCGAGAGATGGGGTTGTCTGGCTGGGAAGGGGCTACGCTGCAGAGGCCTGGTGGCCAGCTCAAAATCCGGACACTGATCTAAGGCTCCCCAGGAAGTCACTGAAGGCTCTGTGCTAGGAAGCCACTTGTACAGCTAAGCAATACTGCTGATGGGGGAAGATGCTTTGGGTGTGGGCCACAGAGACAGGGTGTGTGGCCCGGAGGCCAGGTAAGGACCTGCCTACCCATAGGAGAAGGGATGATAGCCTGAGGTAGGGAAGAGAAAAATGTAGATGACGTATACAGTGTTTGTTCAACAGAAGCACAAGCTGATGAGTGCGTGACTATGGGGGGATGGAGAGGGACAGGTCAGGATGACCTTTGGGTTCTGGCTTGGACAGCTAGATAAAGGATGGTATCACCACTCAATGGAACACTGAAGAAGAAGCACGATTTTTGGAGGTAGAGTCAAGAGGCTTAGTTATTAAATCTGAAAATATTTAGGGAATCATAGAAGTACAAAATCCTAAAGTTGAGAAGAATCTTAGGCATGACATCTATTGAAGTTTCCATCTCAAAGCGGGGATCTCTTTCTCACCGTAGAGAAGAGAATCTTGCTTCTGTTTCATCTTTCAGGAATGAGACCCTTGCCCATTCACCAAATGCTTCATCAGTGTCCTCTTTTCCACCCAGATTTCTACCACGAATCTTCATATTTCCTGCTGTAAGTTTAGGTACACTTTATCCCCATAGTCCAACAAGTACTCAGTGAATTCCCTTCATTGGCTCTCCTCTAGGCTAACGTCTGTTCTCTTAGCAATTGTTTAGAGGTCAAGGCGTTAAGCACTATCTCAATCCTGATTGCCCTCCTCTGCACCAACTGTGGCCAACATCTTCCCTAAATATGGAAGGGACCTGGTCCATGCATGATATGTAGGATTCATAACCTCCCTCCCCAAAGAAACTGGTGTAGACCAAGCTCACCTCATCTGTGTGTAAGCATCACCAGCAACCTGGACTTGTGGTTTCCACCAATCACAAACGTGGGGGTGTGCCGCCATTTTAGTTTTCTTACTACAGCTGGTGCCTCTCTCTGGTCTTCCTTGTTCATGCTGAGTCCTGCCAGGAAAGTTGGAGGTTTGAGGTAAGGAAGCTGACCTCAGGTGTGTAGAGTCAAGGAAACTGGCCTAAATAGATCAAGGACATGGGACAACAGTCACTAAGGAAAGGGCCCAGGTACAAACAGACCTGCTCTATAGTCATTGGAGGTGAAGAGACGTTCTTCCATTTTCCCAAGAAGCTCACTTTCTAGTTCTTGGCATGAAATCAGGTGTCTTCCATTCAAATGCCAGAAGACCTAGCAGGAGAGTGCTTCTGTGTGTCCTTTGAAAGACATTGGGCTCATTTCCAGCACCTTCCTACCAAATAGCAAAGGAGTGCTAACTGCATATAGAGTAGAAGGAACCAAAGTTACCCATTCCTTTGACTCCTTGAGAGAAATAGGCATTGAGCTCCAGAGGATAACAAGTACTTACGTAAGTTCCTGCAAATGTATGAGACTTTTGAAGGACTATATCAAGAGCTTGAACTGTATAACAAGAGAGGCCATGTGGCTTGTCAGGACCCAAGTAATTTGCCTTTAAATTGATGTCGGTCTTCATTTCTACATCATTGAAAAGGTGTGATGCATAACATTCCTTTGTGAGGATATTAACAAATTTGTTTTACCCATTCCTCATTTGATGGACATGTAGGTTGTTTCTACTTTTTGACTCTTATGAATAATGCTGATATAAACATGAATGTACAGGTTTTTGTACAGCCCTGTGTTTTTGGTTCTCTTGGGCAGCTACCTAGGAGTGGAATTGCTGGGTCAGGGGTGAGTTTGTGTTTAACTGCTTGAGGAACTTCCAGATTGATTTCCAGAGTACCATTTTATATTCCTAGCAGTGACATAAGTAGGGTCCAAATCATCTTGGCCCTGCCTACACCTGTTATGATGTCTTTTTGATGAGAACCATTCCAGTGGGTGAGAAGTGGCATCTCGTTGTGGTTTTGATTTGCACTTTCCAAATGACTAATGATGTCAAGCATGCTTACATACGTGTATTTTCCATCTGGTCATCTTTTGGAAGGCATCTGTTCATGATTACATATGTGTATTTTCCATCTGGTCATCTTTTGGAAGGCATCTGTTCAGATCTTTTGACTCTTTGGACCCAGTTTTTAATTGGTTGTTCATTGCCCTTATTGTTGAATTTTTTAAAAGTTTTATCTGTATTTTGGATATCATCCTGTGTCAAATACAAATTTTGCAAACAGTCTTCCAGTCTGCGGCTTCTATTCTCATTCTCTTAAGTTTTAAATTTTAATGAAGCCTGAATTATCAATTTTTTCTTTCATAGACCATGTCTGAAAAGTCATTGCCATGCCCAAGGTCAGCTAGATTTTTGACCTGTGTTCTCTTCTGGGAATTTAATAGTTTGGTATTTTACAATTAGGTCTATGATCTAAGTTAGGTTAACTTTAAGTTCTTTTAATCTATAACTGAAACACAGTTATAGTTTAGTTTAAAAGTTTAGTTTAGTTTAGTTTTAGGTGTACAATAGAGTGAGTCAGCCATTATATACATTATGAAACACTCACCCTGAATGGTGTTGTTGCCAAGTGTCACCACACAAACTTATTACAATATTATTGACTATATTCACTATGCTGTATTTTTCATCCCTGGAATTTATTTTATAACCAAAGTCTGTACCTCCCAATCCCATTCACATATTTTTCCCTTCTCCCCTCCCCCATTACCTGGCAACCACTAGTTTGTTCTCCTATTTATGAGTCTGTTTCTCTTTTTTATTGTCTTTTGTTTGCTTACTTGTTAGGTTTTTTTCAGATTCCAACATTCAAATGAAATCATATGGTATTTGTCTTTCTCCATCTGACTTATTTCACTGAGCATAATACCTTCTAGGTCCATCCATGTTCTATCAGATAACAAGATTTCATCTCTTTTATGGCCAAGCAGTCTACCATTGTATGTTTATATACATCTTCCTTGTCCACCCATCTGTTATGACTACTCAGGTTGCTTCCATGTCTTGACTGTTGTAAATATTGCTTGCAATGAACATAGGGTGCATGTATCCTTTGGAATTAGTGTTTTTGTTTTTCTTGGATAAATACCCAGATGTGGAATTACTGGATCATATGTCATTTCTATTCTTACTTTTTTGGGGAACTTCCATACTGCTTCTGTAGTTGATGCACCAGTTTACATTCCCACGAACAGTGCAAAAAGCTTCCCTTTTCACCACAATCTCCCTAACACTTGCTATTTCCTGTCTTTTTGATACTAGCCATTCTGAGCAGAGTGAGATGAAATCTCATCGTGGTTCTGATCTGCCTTTCCCTGATGATGAGTCATGAACATCTTTTCATGTGTCTGTTGGCCATTGGATGGCCTCTTGGGAAAACATCTGTCCAGATTCAGTGCTCATTTTTTAATTTGTCATTTGTTTTTCTGATGTTGCATTATATTCACTCTTTATATATTTTAGTTATTAAGCTCTTATCAGATATATGATTTGCAAATATCCTCTCTCATTCGAAAGGTTGCTTTCTTGTTTGTTGATGGGACAAAACTTTCTTAGTTTGTTGTAGTCCCAATAGTTTATTTTTGCTTTTGTTTCCCTTGCCTGAGGAGGCTTATCTGGAAAAATATTGCTAAGGCTGATGGGCAAGGGTTTACTGCTTATATTTGCTTCTAGGAGTTTTATGGTTTCAGGTCTCACATTTAGGTCTTTATACATTTTGAGTTTATTTTTGTGTGTGGTGTAACAAAGTGGTCCAGTTCTGTTCTTTTGCATGTGGATGTCCATTTTTCCCAACATTCATTGAAGAGACTGTCTTTTCATCATCATATATTCTTGTCTCCTTTGCCATAGATCAATTAACTATACGATCATGGGTCTATTTCTGCACTCTCACTTCTATGCCATGGGTCTCTGTGTCTGTTTTCATGTCAGTACCATACTGTTTTGGTTACTGTAGCTTGGCAGTAGTTTGAAATCTAGAATTATACCTCTAGCTTTGTTCTTCTTTCTCAAGATTGTTTTTGACTATTCATGGTCTTTTGTCATTCCATAAAATTTTATGATTTTTTTTTGTTCTAGTTCTGTAGAAAGTACTATTGATAGGGATAGGGAAAGTACTATTGATAGATGAGAAGGACTGCATTCAATAGGTAGATTGCTTTAGGCAGCAGGATGTTTTAACAATACTAATTCTTCCAATCCATGAGCATAACATGTCTTTCTGTCGGTTTGTGTCATCTCTGGTTTCTCTCATCAATATATTATAGTTTTCCAGGTACAGGTCTTTCACCCCCAAACACTCTTCTAGCCCCTAATGTCTCAGTTTGCTAATGCCCCATTTGTCAGAGCAAGTCCCATGCCCAACCCAGGTTTAAAAAGGCTAAGCCTCTTGGTGGGAGGGTCTGCAGGTCCCACTGTAAGGACATGGAGGCCAGGAGGGGAACAGGTGCATCTGGCCGCCTTTGGCCTTTGCTAGCACTTTGACTGTGATCATGGATGAAACCAATCTTGCCTTATTTGTGAAAAATCAAACACATTTTTTTGATAGAATGCAATGTGTAAAAAATTGATCTGCTGCCAATACAGAACAATTGGTAGCATCTAGTGGGTTTCTTATCCGTGGTGGGTACTACATTATGAAACCTTCTTGACAGACCCAGCAGGTTTTGTCCATGGTCTTATTTTTCTCCCGAAGGCCCTGTCAGTATCATGTTTCACTGTAGCAGGTTAGCACTAAGACACACATTTTCTCCTGACAGAACGTGGGGAAAAGCCAGTGTATCTGTTTTCTTGCAGGTGTTTGCCCAGCTACTGTGAACACGGGGGCAAATGCTCCCAGTCCTGGGACACCTTCAGCTGTGACTGCATGCACACTGGATACACGGGTGTGACCTGCCATTCCTGTAAGCCTCACACATCACTGTCCCAATTTCTGTGCAGTTCCTTTTTCCTTTTCGTGATTTGGTGTATATATGTCTGTATCTTTGCAAGCATGTGGTGGAGAACAACAAAACCAGGGTATTTTAGAGACTAATTTGTGTCTGGTTTGGTTATTTATTTATTTTAGTAGTGGGATGGGCTGGGGGAGAGGGAGAGAGAGAATCTCACCCCTGTATGGAGCCCGACATCAGACTCGATCTCATAACCCTGAGATCATGACCTGAGTTGAAATCAGGAGTCGGACACTTAACTAACTGAACCACCCAGATGCCCTTGTCTGGTTTATTTTTAATCAATTTTATTTCCTAGTCATGTTACAACAATGCATGGAAATCTGTAGTATCAAATAGGACAGGGAAAAAATAAAATAGGAGGCAAAGGAATATGTATAAGAAGATAAAATATAACAAAAAGTGAAAAAACAAGCTCCCTCTCCCCCAATACAAAAATCAATCTAGATGGCATGGTGTTGTTACTTGTTCCGTTCCTTGGGTTGGACCCAACTTTGGTTCTCAAGTCCTGTCTGCCAAAGAAAGAGGACAAAGCACTGATGGTCAGTATTTATAAAATCACACGGGGAGAGTCTCTGGAGGAGCACAGGGGATGGGAAATACCATGGGGGTTTTCTAGATGTCATCCAGAAGCCAGGCAAACGTTCAGGTCCCTTGTAATCTTGATGCTCTTTGATGATGGTGGTGGTTTACACATTGGGGACTTACCGCATGCCTATGATACCCTCACTCTGTCTAGTTCTGCACGTTTCAACTCCTTTAACCTTCAGAACTGCCCTGGAAGTAAGTGCTTTATTTTCCACACTGTGCACTTGGGGAAAGACAGAGGTCAGCACCTTTGACCGTGGTGACACCACTACCAGAGAGGGCTCTTGACCACCTCTCCATCCTATTTCTTCCACCTTGAATACAAGTCTCTTTCCTGAAGAATTATTTTCTCAATTTCATAGCTAAACATACTTTATTGACCTCTAATTCATTACTACTAGAAGCTCACAACAGAGCCCCGAGATCCTCACTGCTTTCTAATTACTAGCTTTTGTTGTTTATGATTTTATTCTACTTTTTCTTTTTTGTGTGTATCAGTGACATTTTTAAAATTTTATTTATTTTTATTCCAATTCCATTCATTAACACATAGTGTATTATTAGTTTCACAGGGAGAGGTCAGTGATTCATCCATCTTCTATAACACCTAGTGCCCCATTCCATCCCATGCCCTCCTTAAAGCCCATCACCTAATGACCCCATCCCCCCACCCCTTCCCCTCTAGCAACCCTCGTTTGTTTCCATAAGGATCTCTTATGGTTTGTCTCCCTCTCTGATTTCATCTTATTTTATATTTCCCTCCCTTCCCTTATGCTCCTCTGTTTTGTTTCTTAAATTCCAATTTCGAGTGAGATGACATGATGGTTGTCTATCTCTGATTGACTTATTTCACTGAGCATAATACCCTGTAGTTCCATCCATGTTGTTGCACATGGCAAGATGTCATCTGTTCTGATGGCTGAGTTATATTCCATTTTATTTTCACACCATGTCTTTTTTGTCCATTCATCCATCAGTGGACGTCTGGGCTCTTTCCCTGGTTTGAATATGGTGGACATTGCTGCTATAAACATTGGGGCACACGTGCCCCTTTGGATCACTACATTTGTATCTTCAAGGCAAACATCCAGTAGTGGAAATGCTGTGTCATAGGGTAGCTCTATTTTCAACTTTTTAAGGAACCTCCATACTGTTTTCCAGAGTGGCTGCCACCATTTCTGAGTCCCTTCTTTTGTAGCATGTCTTCCTTCTCTGGGCCTTTAGAGAGATAGCATGACATGAAAATTCACTGAGCAAAGCATGGATTGTCCCATATCCAACCTTAAGTGAACTGAACTTCAGGGAAGCAGGCATCATTGTTGGGATGAGAAGGCCTGGTCCCCAGTGCGGATCTGTAGAGGAGCCAGGAGGCTCTGCAGACAAAGGGAGGTCACTCCCTGCCTCAAATCCCATAAGTTCAACCAGAGCAATTCTACCTGCATCTCTATTTACTATTATGATGCCAGGTAAGAACTTGCCGAGGTAACTATTTGGAAGGAGCTGGGCATCTGGGCAGTCTGAAGCTGAGTGACTGGTCTAGAGTTGCAGCTAGGAATGGGGTGGCCTCCTACTTACAGTGTCTGCCCATCACATCGAGCAAGGTGTCCTACATAGACTTAATGACTAAAATAGAGTTGCTAAAGTGTTATCAGTAACTCTGATTTAAACATCACTCCAAAAAACTCTGATTGAAAAAGTCCCAGGTGTTATAAAAAAGGATCTTTCACTCATGGCCTTCATAATTTGATTTGGTCAAATGACTGAACTGACTTTACTGTGATTCTCTGTCTACCGAAGTGAAGGTGGGATAGTTCCAAAGCCACAGGAAGGGATCAGAGATGACAAGATTTTGGTGTAAGGGTCCAGTGAATGTGTCTGCATTCACACGTACAGCAGGTATCTTCCTAGTATTTCCTTCGCTACCTCTGGTCCCCAAGCAGGCCCAGCCCCAACCCAAATGTAACCACCATTAGCACTTTGCGTCTGTCCCTCTAGACACTCTCCTAGGTGGTTATGAGCATATTTATGTATTTGCAGAAACACAAACATGAGTGGGCAAACTGCCAGCATGTCTGGGAAAACAATCCATGTTGTCTCTGTGGCCATGAGTGGGATGGTGCTAGGTGTGTGACAGATGGGGGCCAATCTAATCTGACACACTGACACTCAGCCATAATTTATAAATGAATGCCATATTTTGCAAAATCCTTGGGCAGGCAGACATGACTTTGATCTTCTTCTGTGAGAAAGGAGAAAATCCCTTTGCCATGGCTGCCCCACCTCTCCCAGATTCTCTTCACTCTTCAAAAGAGGCAGAGATTTAAAAGGTAGATAATTCAGCAAGCTTAGAATGTTGTCTGTTCTCACCTACTCTCAGCCCCCTCTGTCCCTGCTAGGATCACTCTGCTCTGTGGCTCTGGCCTGGCCACTTGCAGGTCTGTGTTCATGGATGTCAGGTCTCAGCCTTAGGGGGGCTGAGGGACCCAGTCTGCATTGTCCTTGACTGGCTGCCATTAGCCACTTTTCAGGTTTTCAAAGGGTCTTTCCTGTCAAGGAAATAAGTGAGACAAGTGGGAGCTATTACTCAGTTGATTAGTCATTTAAACTTATTCTGAACATTGATTAAGTCCATCATCTACTGATGTTAGTCACTTGCCTTGTGATAGCAAAATATTTATTGCACATATAAAAAATTTAAATAAGAATCAGGATATGTTGAAACTACTGAGAGATATTTCATATATATATATATATATATATATATATATATATATTTGACTTTCAATTTGCTTGAATAATCATTTGTGAAACATTTCAGGAAATTTCCTTTTAAAACACACATTATAAATGGAATGAAGGAGACTTGCTGATTTAGAAAACTCCTCTGGAAAGTAATGCATTGAACAGGTAGATTGTTTTAAGTAAACAGAGGCTATAACTACTGAGTAATTTAATACATCGACGTGGTTATTAGGTAATAACAGATCACTTAATGAGACGAAGCCAGTGCACTTCTGAGGCTTAGATATCATGGGGCACAATAGAAGGAGATAGCGTGAGGCCAGTTACTGTGGTTTTGGAATAAATCTTGTTGCTAGAGCAGGAGGGTTCAGATACAAAAGATGATAACCTCTTAAAATCTTTCGCTCCAAGTTTCAGGGTCTTCATGCTGCCTGACTGACACAGGGGAGCAATCCCCTGGAGAAACTGTTCTGGAGAGCAAGGCAGAATGAGTATCACTGGGGAAAGCATCCCATCACTAAGGACAGGGAGGACTCCATCTCACTGCAGCCCTGTCTGAGACCCCTGTCCTTTGCAGCTCTGTTCGAGCAGTCCTGTGATGCCCACAGGCACAGAGGGGACTCCTCAGGGTTCTACTATATTGATTCAGATGGAAGTGGCCCGCTGGGACCTGCTCTTGTATACTGCAACATGACAGGTATGCTAATGATACACTTTATTGTGCCCATTAAGCTCGTGTGATTGGTTGCTGTGTGCAAAACCACCAGGTTTAGCTCTGTCAAGTAATGTGTGTGTTCCTGTGCAACTATGTATAAGCAATATTTCATTTTCCCTAGAAACCCAGTTATACATGGTGGATGGATACAGGTATGTCATAGGCAAGTCCTGCAAAGGATCAGTGTGTGTACCATGGTGAATGGCTGCTGCCCATGAACTGATGCAATTTTGAACGCCTCCGTGTGTGTGTGTGTGTGTGTGTGTGTGTGTGTGTGTGTGTTGGTGGCCACATCTTCTCTTCTGTGCTCACGTCACATTTCACCAGCAGAAACAACACTCCTTTACAAACTTCCCATGCTACTCTAGTGGTGTGGACCTGGTGGGAACTTTGGCAACCTTAGAGTTTGACCCTGCAAAGTCCGAGACACTGGTCAGAAAAAAGTCAGCTGTAAATGGTTTTCAGGTACTCCTGACCTGGTTATAATTTGCTTTCTCTCCCCAATAGGGTTTCAATTTCTAGATGGAAGGAGTCATTTATGGTGGAATTGACAATGGTGGTTTGTGACAAGCTGGAAGTTCTGCTGTAGTTTCCATACCTATACTCACTGCATACATAAAATCTGAGCATTTTGGTGATAGTGAATCTAGTGTTGATCTGAATTACATTATCCAGCCCCCAATTACATTATCCAGCCCCCAAACCACCCCCAACTTAGCACTGGATGGATGTATGACTGTTGGGGGCTTTGGGGCAAGCATCTTATCATAGGAACTGACAAAAACATTGCAACGGAATAAGAGGTAAATATATTGACTTATTTTACTGAAAGGTATGTGATGTGTTAAGTACATAAGGATCTTTCTAGATATTCTGGGCTCCAGTGGTTGTAACAGGCCTTCAACTTACTCAATTTCTGCTTGGTTTTCATGGCTCTAGTGAATGCCAAGAACAGAGAAAGCTAAATAAAGATGCGGGCACCCCATTTATACATTCTACTTTTATCAATCACATGCCTAATTATCACAGAAGTCTAGGACCTATTAAAGATTTTCATATATTTTGTCCTATAAGCAAAGTTTCTTATACACTGAAAAATTTCAAGATCCGGAGAAAAGTGAAAATGATCCCAGCTGGCAAACTGCAAAGATGAGCAAGTTTTCAATGACTGAAGCTGTTTTCTTGATAATTAGCTGCTGGCAGGGTTAGTAAGGCTGAGGTCACATTTATTAAAAAAGAAAAGAAAAGAAAAGAAAAGACATTTGCTGCCAAAAGCCATGATAGATGGCTAATTTCCTGATTGTCTGCAGTGTATGGCTATAATAAAAGAAAATTAGTTTAATCATGCAAGTGGACTGACTCATGGTCCAGGCTTCACCAGGTAGCTTTCATTGTGCGTATTTATAAAGTGCCTTCAGAATGTACTGCTTGCTCATAGGCACTTGTTTTAATACAAATTTCATAACATCGCTGATGTGTTTTGATGATCTGTCATTGCTGCTGTCTTTTCAGAGTGAGCCCACTAGCAGAGGGGAGAGTAGTTATGGTCAAAGTGCAGAGAGAAAGCAAGAACAGATCTCAGGTTTTGATTTTGGGTAACACAAGAAACTATCTGATGACATATAAGCCAGGGTTTTGTTTGCTATTTTTTATCCTCAAGGCAAGAAGAAGCCTCTGAAAGGTAAAATCTCTTGGCCAATTTATATAAGAGGAAGGCCTCACAGACTGTCTCCTGAGGATGCGAATCACTTTTCTCCCAGGCATGACTCCAAGGAATGTCCAAGTAATGTCCCACACTGAAGAGTTGAAAAGGCAGTGCCCCAAAACATGGAGCTCCTGTGTTCTCGGTACCCACTCTGCACTGGGCTCAGCGGTAACCACAGCAGAGAGCGGAGGAGAACACTCCCCGCCCCTGGTGTGTGGTAGGCAGGTCGGTGTGCAGAACCAGAGCCCTGAGAGCTGCTGCTGGAGCAGGTGGCTGGTGCGTGGCAGCAGGTGCTGTGACACTGTATATGGTGGAGACGGGGCGCACAGACCATGGATGGGGGAAGGTGTCACAATTTTAAATAGACCCATCCAGGGAAGCACTCACTTTGAAAGTTAGGTTTGCTTCCAGAAAACCTGAGCAAGCCTTCAAGCAGAGGGAGTGTGCTCCTGGGATCCTAATGTGTTGGACAAACACTTGTTGGGGGGGGGGGGCGGACCCGAGGGGGACCCTCAAGTCACGCCGCTGGAAAGTGACAGGTGCAGGGCTCCACTGGCAGAGTAGTTGGGGCCTTTGGACACCAGGCTGTGCCCAGCAGGAGCAAGGAGACCCGTTAGTGGGGATGGGGTGGAGCAGGTAGGAATGGAGGAGGGGAGGGAGTGGGGGGCGAACCCATGGACCGAATGTGGCTGGAGGAAGACAGGCATCTGGAATGTCCTCCATGTTTGCATCTGAGCCCTGGAAGGATGGTACAGGTATTAGCAGCAGAGAAGAGGCAGGTCTGCAGAGGAAAGCAGGATTCCCACAGTGAATACCTGAGGTTGTGTTGCCAGCTGTGCGAATAGTTAATGGGGACCTGTCGGTCATAAAAACAAATGTAATGTGTCATCTGAAAGCCTGCTGGGTAGTTAGAATCTCCTTGGCAATATGAACTTCTAAAAATATATTTTGGAGAGTGACTTTACACATTAATTGAACAGACCAGCAGGCTCTCCTTTGCTTTGAGGTGGCTGGTGGATGCTGTCCAGCATCCCACAGCAACATGGGACATCTCTGGGTCCCCACACCCTTGTCCACTGTCCACAGAAGGGCAGCTCTGCTCTCAGCAGGATCAGGTTCTGCAGCAGCATCCCAGGAAAAGCTGTGTTTTTATGATGTTCCCTGAGATTTTCTGATGTACATACAGATCCAGAAGCTGTGGCCACAGGGCTTGGATCTTTGGTTTCATTGGCACAGCCTGCCCTGTGTCCACCAAAATTAAAATGGAAAGAGGGAAAAAGGCATCACAGAAAGGAGAAATAGAGCCAACGCAGCTGTAAAATTCTGGTGCTGCTGTTCATTTCTTGGTCCAGGCCATGGTTCTGTTGTTCCGTTTGTAAAATTGGCTGTGGTGGAATTTAATGACCACCACATCCACAAAGGCAGCATAATCGCTCACATGCATTAAGATAATATTGAAGGCATGGATTTTATAAATTAAACATCTTCCAAACCCTCTAACTTGATCTTGGAAAGTCTTAGAGCTTAAAAGCATGCGTGTGCGTGTCTGTGTGTATAGGAATTCATGAACGTTAGGGGTAATGATTTAATGGTTGATATTACTATATGTTTTTATTATCAGATAACACTTAACAACCATGTATGCCTTCCTATTACTTTGAAAATGACCAAGCAAAGTACAGATCATTATGTCACAAAGACCTTTTTGGTAATTAAGTTTTTAGAAAAGTTTCTAGCTACTTTTCATAAAAGAAAACCCCTAAAGTTAGTATATTCTTATTCTAAGTGATGAATAAATGTTATCAAGTTCCATGAGTTAGGGTTGAGCTGGAGCATGGAACATGCACGTGTGCACACACAAGTACACGCATGTGTGCATATGCATGCGTGTGCACACATACACACGCAGATATACATCCTGCTTTGTTAGAAATACTATGGAGAGGATTTCAAAATAATGTTAAATGCCAAGGGTTTTTATGAAACTCAAAACCATAAGGAAAGTGCCGTGCTAAGATGACAAATGTTTCCAGAAGCTATACTGTGAAGTTTTTCATCAAAAGTTTAAAACAATCCAAGGTGATCCAGGAAGGACCCAGAGTTACAGTCCCATGAGGTCCCCCAAGAGACCTCGTGCAACGGTGGAAGAACTAAGATCCTGGCCTCCTTCTTCTGGGAGGGAAATATTTCCGCTGCAAGATCACCTTCTCCATGAAGCTACCATACCCATGGACAATGAAGTATTCTTTAATTATTATAAACAAATACTCACACTTGGAGAAACATGCAAAAACCAAAATTCTAAAGCAGTGGCTACAAGTATATACTTGGTAACAGCCTTCCAAACTCTGGTGCCAGAATATACTCTAAATATACTCTGTATAAATTTTAATATCTTTAGTATAAAAGAAACCAAATCAAACAAACAAAAGGCTGTTTTGAAGGGGCTGTTTATGCAATTTGTTAACAGATCGATCCCCTTCCTATGCAGAAGAGACAGAATCTAACTTTGTTGATGGCAGGATAAGAAACGTGAGCTCGATGGCTCTGCCTGCGGGAACAGTGGGGCCATCTGTGCCCCCAGAAACCCCCTGCAGTTGTTCTCTGATGTGTCCCTAGTTGTGCTCCAAACACTGGTTCCCAGACACGGCACTGTGGGCACACTTGTCTCAGGGAGGAGATGGCATGAAGTCAGAGCTATGACTCCGCGTCAGATTCATAAGAGTCGGCAGAGGCTCGAGGAAAATGCCGAGGACATGGTCAGCTGCACACCTGCCCATTGCCCTGCTTCGATCCTGATTCATTGACTCAGTGTGTCAGTGACCCAGCACTTACCATGGACTCTGTCATACTTGTGCTAACTGAGCCACCATGTTTCTTTCTTTTTTTTTTTTTTAAGATTTTTTTTTTTTTAAGATTTTATTTATTTGACAGAGATCACAAGCAGGCAGAGAGGCAGGCAGAGAGAGAGGAGGAAGCAGGCTCCCTGCTGAGCAGAAAGCCCGATGCGGGCCTCGATCCCAGGACCCTGAGATCATGACCTGAGCCAAAGGCAGAGGCTTAACCCACTGAGCCACCCAGGCGCCCAGCCACCGTATTTCTTAAACAACCTCCTTTTTCCCATGACAGAAATTGCGAGTGGCCTCCAGCCAGTGTCATGGTAGAACAGAGGACAGCCAGTCAGATGCTTTACATACTCTCCCATTAATTTCAAAAGGAAATTCTCTATGGAATGGGCACCTGTCAAGGCATCCTGCTGTGCTTTTTATGTTTGTGGATTTGTATGGATTTTCTGTTTCTTTTGCCTCTGTCTTCCTGCAACAGCTTCTGTCTCAGCCCAGTCAAACACTTCCCTTTCCAGTCAGATGTTCAATTCAGGTGTTTGGTCACTCATCCTCACCCCTGACCACTGTGCTGTGGGCTTCCAGGGGCTACACCGCGTTTGAGTAAGAAGAGGTATGAACATCTCTCATTGACCTTCAGACTAGGGAGGGGGACAGATGTAATTCAGCTCACTGAACATATTATGACTATTATATGTTGCATTTGCTATTTTAAATATAGGCATACCTCATTTTATTGCATTTTGCTTTATTGAACTTGGATTCAGATCAAAGGAATTTGCTTTTTTTTTTTTTTTTTTAAACAATTTGTAAGTTTATGGCAGCCCTGGGTGAAACAAGTCTACCAGCCCCATTTTCCAACAGCACCTGCACACTTGGCATCTCTGTGGCACATTTTGGTAACACTTAATATATTTCTAACTTTTTTGTTGCCATAATATTTGTTATGATGATCTCTGACCAGTGATCTTTACTATTAGGGTTGTTTTCAGGCACCATGAACTATGTGCATCCAAGACCATGAACTTCATTGGTAAATGGCTCTACCAATTGGCCATTTCCTCACGTAGGTCCCTCTCTGTCCTTGGGCTCCCTATTCCCAAGACACAGCAATATTGAATTTAAGCCAATTAATAGCCCTACAGTAGTCTCTACGTGTTCAACTGGAAGGAGAAGCTGCATGCCTCCTGCTATCAACCAAAGGCTAGACATGACATGACTAAAGCTCAGTGAGGAAGGCATGTTGAAAGCTGAGGCCTCTGATACTGGTTAGCCAAGTCGTGAATTGAAGGAAAAGCTCCTGAAGGAAATTAAAAGTGCTACTTCAGTGAACACATGAACTATAGGAAAGTGAAACAGCTTTATTGCTGATACAGAGAATATTTAGTGAATAAGAGGTCCAGCCAGCCACGACATTCTCCTCAGCCAAAGCGGAAGGCCCTGACTCTCTCCGGTTCTCTGCAGGCAGAGAGAAGGGAGGAAGCTGCAGAGCGAAGCCTGAAATAAGCAGAGATCTGGGCTTGAGGTTTCAGGAAGGAGGCCACATCCGTGGCACGAAAACGCAAGGCGAAGCAACACACACTGCTGTGGGAGCTGCACCAAGTGACCAAAAGATCCAGAAAGTCAGGAAGATTGAGATTGTTCCCGAAGGTGGCTGCACTGAGCAGCAGATTTTCAGGGTGGATGTGAGAGTATGCCACGGGAAGAAGGTGCCATCGAGGACTTCCCTGGCTAGACAGGAGAAGTCAGTGTTGCCTTCATAGCTTCCACGGACAGGCTAATCATCTGGTCAGGGCCAGTGCAACAGGTGACTTTTAACGTGTAGCAGGTGCTGATTTATCATTTCTCCAATCCTAGGGCCCTTAGGAATCGTGGCAAATCTCCTCTACCTGTGCTCTCTGAATGGAACAGAAGAACCTAGAGGATAGGACATCTGTTCACAGCATGGTGTAGAGTGTTTTAAGCCCATTGTTGAGACCCGCCTAAGGAAAAAAGAAAAAAGATTCCTTTCACATTATCATTACTTACCGACTGTGCACCTGATCACCCCAGAGTTCTGATGGAGTCGGACAGTGAGATTTACGTTGTTTTCATGTCTGCTAACACAACATCCGGTCTGCAGCCCATGGATCAAGGAGTCATTTCAGCTGGCAGGTCGTCGTCATTAAGAAATAACATTTCCAAAAGAAATAAAAATAAAAATAAAATAACATTTCCTAAGGGTATAGCTGCCCTGGATAGTGATTCCTCGGGTGGATCTGGGCAAGGTCAATTGAAAATCTTCTGGGAAAGATTCACTGTCCTAGATGCCATGGAGAGCATTCATGATTCATGGAGAGATATCAACATATCAGCATTATTAGGAATTTGGAAGAAGTAGTTTCCAGTATTCGTGGATGACTTTGAGGGGTTCATGATTTCAGAGGAAGAGGTCACTACAGGAGTAGTGGAGATAGCAAGAGAGCCTGAATTAAAAGTGGAGCCTGAGGACAAGATAGACCCACTGCAGGATACAGCTTGGACAGATGAAAAGTTGCTACTGACGAATGAGCAGAGAAAGTGGTTTGTGGAGGTGGGATCTACTCCCAGTGAAGGTGCTTAACAGAACAAAGGGTTTATAATATTGCATCAGCTTAGTTGACAGTTTGGAAGAAATTCTACTGTGGGTAAAATGTGACCAGACGGCATCCCACACTATAGAGACATCACTCAGGAGAGGAGGAGTCAGTCTTGCTGCAGACGTCACCGTTGTCTTGTTTTCAGAAGTGGCCACGGCCACCCTGACCTTCGGCACCACCATGCTGATCAGTCAGCAGTGCCAACAGCAAGGCAAGGCTCTCCAGCAGCAAAGATCACGGGTCGCTGAGGGGGCCGACGATGGCTGGCATTTGTTCAGCAAGAGGCACTCTTGATTGAGGTATGTACGTTTGTTAGAGATCATGTCATTGCACACTTCATACTGACTCCAGGAGGGTGAAGAGGTGACCTGTACATGCAGTGGAAACCAAAATGTTCATCTGACTCGCTGTCTTGTGGTATATGCATTATTCAGGTGGTCTGGACCGGGGCCTGCGTATCTCTGATGTACGCCTGTAGATAGGGACACTTGCTGGGAATTTGTAAAAAATAAAATAAAGTAAAACAAAAAGGCTCTGCCTGTGAACACACACACAGCTGCTGAGGAATATATTTTTCTCTGCTTGGGAAGAGTTGTGATTTTGTTGTTCTCTGCTTTGCCTTTGAAAACTGAGATGGACAGTAAGCATGGCATCATCATGTCACGTGTGGCAAGTTTTGCTTGAAAATAGCATATCTTCCAGAAAATTCTATAACGCTGAAATGTTAGAATTTGCAAGGGAAAAAAAAAAAAAAAGAGAGAGAGAAAATCTGCTCTTTGATGATGGTCATGCACCACAACCCTGCATCTCTTTTTTATGGGCTTTTGTGTGGAAGGAATCCTTCCTGCTCCCAGAGAGGGGACATCATTCTGGCTGATCTCCTGCAGCTTCTAAAGGGAGTTTCCAAAGTAGGCGCACCCAGCGTGTGTGGGAACACACAACTTCTGGAGCAGGTCATGTCCCTACTCCCAAGGGAGTGGAAAGATGTGGGTTTTGGGAAAGTTCATCTTCCCGCTCTCATCAGCACGGTCCTGCCTGTGGATGGACAGGAAGATGGTCTCAACAAGTAGTAAGAGCCCAGCCCTCAGATGGCGGCTCGGCCAGCAGTGTGCCTGGTTAATGGCCTTTGAAGACGGCCAGACCCATGGTTTTCAGTCTTTTGATGTCACCTGGTTCACTCTCCCCATTTACCAAATGTGGCATTGAAGGCTTAGAGAATTTTTTGATGATTCCAAGAGCACCAATTAGAGCCCATATTCTCCCATTGACCGTGACACAGTGCTCCATCCGTATCTAATTTTCTAAGTGTCTACACAGGGTTCTCTCCGAGGAAACTGCTCTCTTGCTGTGTGGCAGGCTGAAACGCAGGGGGCGACACTAATGACATTTCATGGTACTGAGCACATGGGAGGTTGTGGGGGTGGGGGCCCATGTCCCTCCATGTTAAACAGCAGGGTCCACACTAATGACTGAGCAGACACATAAATCTACACTTAGTGTGACCTGTTAAGTGACAAGATGACCCTCTGAAACCCCAGGAGAAGAAGACCGTGAAGTGGCTGCACTTCTTGGGGGTGTCTAGTTGTGTCTCAGAGCATTGTCTTGTGTGGAAAATATTAAAGTAAATCATGGAAAGCTTAAGGCCTCCAAACTCTGACAAGAACAGCAGTCCTTGTAAGGGCCCTAATGCAAATATTGATCCGGAGAGACCCAAAGGGGTGGGGCTGAGACAGGACGGCCTCTGGGTCTCTCCCAGGATCTAGGGGCTGCCTGCTTTGAGGAGCCATACCTCTCCTTGGTGAAACACAAGCATCTGATCCTCCTGGGCTCTGGCACATGGACAACATGGCAGGGCTGGTGCCACCTAGGTCTAGGGGAGGGGCAGATCAGAGCCACCAGTGTCTTCCCCACTGGATGTTCACAGCAGCTGCTTGGCCCTCCCAGATCAAAGCCCATGATCTGGTTCTGTTTTCCCTGGGAGTGTTTTCCTTTGAAATCCAGGATACAACCCAGGTGCTTGAGGCACTCTGGAAAGGTCATGGGCCTCAGTGCTTTTTGAGAACTTAAGCACCTCAGAAGGTCTGGTGACCACACTCCGTGGTGACGCGGCAGTTTCCTGAAGTTGGGTGAGTAGGTGTTCCCAGGCTTCCCTTCCATTTTCTATGCAGCAGGAGGATTGGGCTGTAAGACAGATGGGAGCCACCTGCCGTGGTATTTCCCTCTGGATCATGATGCTGCAGAGTCCTGAGAAGGGTTGGGGCTGTCCTGCCTAGAGCACAGTGTTCTCATCATCTTGGTGGCTCCAGGGATGCCTGCTAGTCTTCCCATCCCCTCTGTCATCCTGTGTCACTGTGAGTGCCCATCCTCTGCCGGTTCTTATTCTGCACGTGGGAGGCAATGGGTCCCATCGCCTTGCATGTTGCCTTCCTCCTCGTCTTTGAACTTGAGCATCCACTTCCCATCAGAAGAGATTCAGGCAACTGGCTTCGTTTCCAAAGAGGTGGTATTGGACCCAGTTTGGACTTCATTTCAGGCATCTGCCAGAGAGGGGTTTCTTGGTTCCCTTTCCTGGAGATCAATGTCCATCTTGTGAGGGACAGACCCACCCTCTAGACAGGCATTGGGGTTTTTCAAGTCTTTTTTCTTCTTTTCCTTTGGGGAGATGAAAACGAGCATAGCAGACCCACCTTGCTTTCACATTTCCCCGACCGTGGAAAATACACATCTGTTTCCTTTTCCCCATTCAACCACCTGTTTTTGCTTAAAAGATGCCTTGTATAGTTCAGAGATACAATCCACAGTGTACAAAGTGTTGCAAGTTGCCAAGTAGATATAATATGGCAAAATAAAAAGAAAAACTAGAGGTGTCATATGATATGGCGAGGCAGTGTTATTTTTTTTTTTATATCCTGCTTACCAAACCAAAGTGTCACATTAATGTAGGTTGGTTTGCCCAAGCGAACAGTGGGCCAGGAGCCCCAGTTAGCCTCCCTGCTCATGTGCAGATAAGAGGCTCCGCTGAGCTGGAGAACGTGATATGATGGGGCCTCATTCAACAGTTCGAAAGTCCTGTTTTTTTTTTTTAATTTATTTTTTTTCAGAAAAACAGTTTTTATTATTTTTGCACCACACCCAGTGCTCCATGCAATCAATCCGTGCCCTCTATAATACCCACCACCTGGTACCCCAACCTCTCACCCCTCCTGCCACTTCAAACCCCTTAGATTGTTTTTCAGAGTCCATAGTCTCTCATGATTTACCTCCCCTTCCAATTTGAAGGGCCATCTGTACCCCAATGTTTATAGCAGCAATGGCCATGGTCACCAAACTATGGAAAGAACCAAGATGCCCTTCAACGGACGAATGGATAACAAAAGTCCTGTTTTAAGTTTTCCCCATTACAGTTAATTTCCTCTGATTTCATTTGTGCTCCATACTATGGTGCGTAACAACGAAGTGTCTGGTTCCTTCAGTTCCTTGGTCTGTCTCCTCATCCTCGAGAGCTTCCGTCACATCACCTCTCCAGGGTGCCTTCCCAGCTACAGTCAGAAACCTATGAAAATCCCACGATGTGCTACATCAAGGAAACATAACAAGCCCTCGCTGGGGCCTTACAAGTGATATTTCTAGAAAGGACAAGCATTGAAATTTCTCTTTTTTTCAAAAGGCAGCTTTGAGATTCTGTTCATGCTTTCCCTTCTCTCCACTCAAGAAAGAGTTCTCTGATTACACTGTAACCATGCACAACCATGAGTCCGTCACACGGCCACCAGCCTGTGAGAGCTCCTCAGGCACAGCGTTTCTCTTTGTGCTGTAAGCCATGGACATAAATGACCCTCTGGCATTAGAACCCGTGAATCCCCAAGCCCAGCCCCTGGCTCCTCCATCAGTGCTCTCACCCCCTTTCATCTGGTGGAAGAACCCTGACTGTGAATTTGAGTAGGTAATTGCAAAAAATAACACCAGGTCCATTTAAGAAATTTTCCAGGAAAATTTTGAAGTGTAAAATGTCTGGTGAAAACATGATTAAAGGTGGGGGGGGAGAAAAACCTGTAGGATTCAAATTGCTATAGGAACACTCAGAGCCCCTTAAATGAGCAGAGAGAGGGGATGATATATGAAGTTTTTTCTCCGTGACTTACTGAATGACTACATTAGTCATGCTGATTCACAGTCTGCTCCTGTTCCTGCTGAATTTTGCATATTTGGCAGTGTTTTTCATAGGCTTTGAGCTAGGGCCCCTGGGTGTTCTCTGCTCTGGATCTCTGACTGTATTTGATGGGTCCCTGAGCACCAGTAGGGCTGTTAGGTTTTTCCTGGGGCAGGATGGGGAGGGGCTTGCGGGGAGGGCTCTGAGGGTTCCTGGTAACATTATTTTGATTTTTTAACCTTGTTTAGGTGTTAGCCATTAAAAGTAATAAGAATAAACCTCACATGACTGTTTCCAGCCCCTATAATTTGGAAATATGTCGACCAATCATGTCTGTACCCGATGCATGTTCCAGACGAAGTTTTATGAGACTTGATGCTATAAATGAAGTTGGGTTAGGACAATATGAAGCCAGATTTTGGCCCCTGAACCATGGCCCTTTTACACTGTGGGAGGAGCTAGGTTTTGGGGGAAGGTAGAAGATAGGGAGGTCTTTCTCTTCTGTTTTAAACACCGTGGAGTGCTCATCCATTGTTTTTAAATCTCTTTTAAAAATCCCTTTAAATCTCTTTAAAAATCTCTTTAATAATACGGGTAATCAGTGGAACAGAAACAGGTCAGAATTTGCCAGCAGACATTAGTGTGTCGTGTTCCTGACAGGAATGGTTATATTAGCGACTCCAGCAGGTGCCTCGTTTGGGGCTGGGCACTGAATGAGATGCTGACACACGATCAGTCAATTTTGTCAAAAATACTGATTTCCTATCACTTTGCATGGTCATATGAACTGCTTATTCCCTTCATGTGTCTCTTTATACATTTCTTTGATTACCAGAGGAAAAAATGCTAAGTCCAATGAAGAATAATATGTATATTAATATAAGGGTGTATATACACACACAGTAATAACTTAGCTTTCTCCTTACAGTAATGGAAAGACATAAATTAAGGGACAAAATGTTTTATTTATAACTTCGAATATTATAGCACAGAATTTTAAGAATTGGCCCCCTGACAATGTTGGCTGCATTCAGGGTAAGACGAATTCCAGTAAAGAGAGTCCCCATTCCTAACAGCTTAACAGTGTCCATTATGCTGACTCCAACATCAAAGAGACCTGATAGCTAGCTACAAACACTAAAACCCTAAATCAGATAAAAGAGGCTTCCGACTTTTACATTATGTTTAACTGCTCCAACCTAGTCACAGACCCTGTCTCCCTCCCAACCCCGTTTCTGCCCAGAGGACACCACCTGGACCTCGGTACAGCACAATGCCTCCCAGCTGGCCAAGGTCAAAAGTTTGAATGGAGAAAGCCCCCAGCCCGTGTTTTTCAAGTACACGGCCAGCCCGGACCAGCTCCAAGCTATCATGGATGGTGCGGACGACTGCCGACAGGAGCTGGTCCTGCACTGCAAGAAGTCGAGGCTTTCAGCTGGCCGTGGTGAGTAGTGGGAGTTCCTCGCCATCGCGGGCTGCTGTGCCTGCCGATGGCATGGGCCTGACCCAGGTGCCCATGTCGCAATCAGGACATCACAGTGATGCTTTTCCTTGGAGCGAAGAGCGAGGTCCGTATGTATGGCTCCTCGCTCAAAGTGGAGAACGAGCTGGGAAATCTCTTCCCGACTCAAGTGGGTGACAGATCAACGAAAGCCCCTCACAAGGCCATGGGATGCCGGGTGCTCAGCCACCATGAAGGGCGGCCACGTCTCTGAAATGTTCAGTCTTAGACAGATGGGGGACAGCATGCAGGCTTAGTTATCTGGAGATTTTTCATCACGGGCTGAGTGTGATTAGTCTCTCGGTCGTTATTAATAGGGAGCCTTGTCGGTGTCACGCAGCTCCTCTCACACAGCACACCAGCTAGCAGCTTATTCTTCATAGCGCTTCTGTTCTTGAAAATTCTATTTTTGGTTTTGTATTTTCTTCCTTTGAAATACCTCATTTTGTCAGAATGGTAGTCAGGGTCCTCTGAGCTCAGGGTCTGAGCCTGCCGTTCAGCAGCCCGGGGGTTCATCTCCTCAAGACTTTTGCGCTCAGACACTGACCTCACCAGGACTGAACTGCACAAGGTCGATGAAACACATGAAGCAAATGCTGTTCATTGGCCTCGCTCCAGCGTGTGGAAGGCGTAGTTAGTGCTGGGGGCTTAGTGCTTGTTGTGACTGGGTTCCCGCCAAACAGATCAGCGAGCTAAACCGGCTTGCTCCCAGGGGTGGAGAAAGCAGCCTCCTGGGGAGGAACTCAGGGCAGGTTGGGCTGCTGGAGCAGGGAAAGCGGCAAAGGCAGAGCGGCATAGATGCCAGCCGCTAGCAGGGTCGGAAATCAAAACCCCCTTGAATCTGGGAGCAAACTTGTGCATGTGGCATGTGGTCTGTGCCACAGCCCGGACATGCGGCCCGGGTCAGTAGAGAATCTCCCGCATGAAGGGCGGGCCTCCCCCTACCTGATTCGCAAGAGATTCCTCAGCTGTGCTCCCTCCCACAGCAGTAAATAACACAGCCACAGCCTCGACCAAACCGAGGCTTTAACTGGGGTTGGGGTGGAGATGGAATGAAGGCCTTCGTAACTACAAAGGCTGCACTTCCGTGGGCTGCTGCTGGAGAACTCGTACAAACCTCGTTTAGACGGACGCAGTCCAGCCCGTGATCCCAGCAGCCCTTCATTACGGTGCAGGTAAGGCCTAAACACTGTTGCCTGACACTTAAAAGGGTCGCACTGCTTCGCCGTGTGCCATCCAGGACTCTCATGGGTGCAAGGAGCCTTCCCTGGGAGCCCTCAGTGGAATGTCGCCATGGAAAACCACCTTAGGCAGCTGCCGCGTGTGGAGCAGCAAGTTTAAGAGTGTCATGGAGCAGACTGGGAACAAGAATGTCAGTCAGAATCAAGTTTTCCCCCCAAGAACTCCTGTGTTCAAATCTTCAGTTGTTATCAGGTCCCCGGGGTTTATTGTGAGAGGAGAGAAGGCGGAGCTGGGGCCTCAGTGTCGCAGGCCCTGGCTCCTGTGGTTTTCCTGGAGGGTTGCTGGGGAGCAATGGGCCTCAGCTCTTGTTAGGGTCCCGCGTCCTTTGCCTGCAGCGGCTGGTAGGTCTCTATCCTGCAGGTTTCAGGGGCTGCGGTTCTGGGGGCCTAAGAGGGAGCTTAAGGATGGCAAGTGCTGATTCCAGGAGACTGTTCAGTCTCCATGCTGTGAGCATTAAGGTCCCTGAGGATTGTGCTTGTGGCTGGAGCAGAGGACAGCCAGCCAGGGGCTCAGATGCTGGAGGTGTGGGGAGCCCTGTTCCCTTCCCTTCAGCCTCTTCTTCCTCTTCACCTTGTTCTTAATGATCCTTCTGCAAATTCTCTGGATTGCTCCAAGAAACCTTGAATGGAGCCAAATGCATTCTGTACCTTCAACAACACTTGCTGGCTCTTACTTGATAGAGTAAATGAGAGATTTGGATATAAACAAACGTGCATCTGTGGGCAATGATTTCTTTGTTCCTCCATCTATGAAAAGGATGTGGAATAATCCCATCTTTAAAATGGTGTTTTAAAAAATATCTGTTGAGTGGAAAAGATCTTCCACCCCCTACAGATAAGTTTCAACACACTGAGGGGGAAAAAACAAACGTTGCTGACATTGATTTCTTGGCACACATCTCACCCAGCGGTCCTGCGGTGGGCGGTAATGAGTGCAGCCCGTGTGCGTCCGCTGGGAGGCTGTGGACAGCAGGTGAAGACTCATCAAACAGGGAGCCAGAAGGAGCAGTTGTGGCTGTAAGTTAGGGAGAAGGTGGGATGTGTTCCAGATTCCCAGTGGGGGCCGGGTGGACAACCTGAGGGTCTGAGAGAGGAAGCATGCCGAAAATGACAGGCATCTTCTTGGGCAGCTGATGGAGGTCACTTCCATTTCTCCTGCTCTGTTTATGAGGCACTTTTCCCCTCCCCCCTCCCAAGGGCCCTGCTTCCCTGTCACCCTCACCCTGCACGTCTGTCCTGGGGCCTCAGCAGAGGACACAGCCCAGCAGAGCTGAGGTGGCTTCTGGGCCTGTTGGAGCATTTGAGCATTGAACTAGACTGGCCTCAGTTGTCCAGAGCCCAGGACCCACCTCAGGCATGAGGGAGGCTTGTCAGGCCATGTCTATGGTTTCCAGATACAAAGCCAACCTGTCAGTACAAGAAGCTCGTTCCTCCAGCAGACTCTGAAGACATGACAGGGGAGTACCAGTGTTTTCATCCAATAGATAAGAAATACATATTTTTCTCATATTACATCTTTCAGTGGCATTTTAGGCTCTCGAACAGCATTTGGATGCAGTGTACAAATTACTCTGGTTTTCGTTCATTCCTTTTTTTAAAATGACAGTTCTCTCAGTGTTGTGTCCAAATAAATGATGTCATTGGAGTCCTCAAGAGAAATGTGTAGATATCATGCCTGAATGAGTTAGGGACGACTTGCTCGTTTTCTAATAAAAGTAAAACATACAGTGAGAAAGTACGTCTAGATGTGGAAATATGTCTTAAATCTTTGGAAATCCTCTTAGAAAGGACCCTGTTGTGGAGTTAACCTCTGCTCATCTGTGTTTTAGACAGAGGGGAGTAAAGGACTGTGCTGGGGAGGCAGGCAGTGGGGGGCAAAGTAGGCGTCACCTTTCTCATACTTGTCTTTCAGATGGAACCCCAGTGAACTGGTGGGTTGGAAGAACCAATGAGACACACACTTACTGGGGAGGTTCTCTGCCTGGTGCTCAAAAATGTGCTTGTGGATTACAGGGGAACTGCCTTGATTCTCAGTATCACTGCAACTGCGATGCTGCCCGGAATGAATGGTGATTTCCATATAATTTCCCTGTGCAAACTGTAATTCTGTGTTGCTTAAACTGTGTAAGTTAGGCAGACATTGGACAAGACAGTTGTATAAAGAGAACAGATTAAAGTATTCCCTAGCCAGTTCAAGGTGTAAGCTTTGATGTGTACAGTGGAATTAATCTGAGGACTGAGGCATTAAGGTAGCTATTTCTGCTTACCTGTGAGTAACTAATCATGTCCACTTAATTTTTTTCCTAATAAGACAAGATATGAATACCAGATTAATGTTTCCCATTCACTGAAAGTACCATTATCAGAGTTCCTAGGGTTAAGTTTAACCCGATAGATATGACGACGGCCCCGTGGCCAGCCCCGGCATGCTTGCTCACCTCCCTCGCTGCCAGCTGCATTTTTAAATGGCCTCATAGGGAAAATCAAACAGGGTCTAGGGTGCATAAAAGGGGGTTATGAGACACAAACCTCTCCCTGTCGCTGGAGGTCTCAGAAGGCTTCCAAACCCAGAGGGAAGGTGGAAAGGGAGCGATCTTCCAGCTAACCCCCCAGGTAGCAAGAAATAACTCCCTGAAAACACACATCCACAGACCTTCCCTCACACAGATCCGGAATCCTTGGATTAAGTTAGTGTGTCCACAGGTCAGCAGTACCAATGGTTCATCGTAGAAGTACGTGACATTCTTGCTAGAGGCCCGCCCTCCCCAAGGATTCCCACAGTTAAAAATGCCACCAGGAGGAGTCAAGATGGCGGAGAAGTAGCAAGCTGAGACTGCTTCAGCTAGCCGGAGATCAGCTAGATAGCTTATCTAAAGATTGCAAACACCTGAAAATCCATCGGCAGATCGAAGAGAAGAAGAACAGCAATTCTGGAAACAGAAAAACAACCACTTTCTGAAAGGTAGGACCGGCGGAGAAGTGAATCCAAAGCGACGGGAAGATAGACCCCGGGGGGAGGGGCCGGCTCCCGGCAAGCGGCGGAGCAACCGCGCACAAAATCAGGACTTTTAAAAGTCTGTTCCGCGGAGGGACATCGCTCCAGAGGCTAAACCGGGGCGAAGCCCACGCGGGGTCAGCGTGGCCTCAGGTCCCGCAGGGTCACAGAAGGATCGGGGGTGTCTGAGTGTCGCAGAGCTTGCGGGTATTGGAACGGGAAAACCGGCTACAGAGACAGAGCCGACAGTAAGCTCGCAGCTCCGTGTTACCTTGAACCGGTCGCAGGCTCGGTGAGCTCGGAGCGCGGCCGGAGGTCAGGCAGACGGGAGTAACTGGGCGCTGTTCTCTGAGGGCGCACTGAGGAGTGGGGCCCTGGGCTCTCGGCTCCTCCGGGCCGGAGACCAGGAGGCCGCCATTTGTATTCCCGTCCTCTGGAACTCTACGGAAAGCGCTCAGGGAACAAAAGCTCCTGAAAGCAAACCCGAGCGGATTACTCACCCCGGCCCCGGGTAAGGGCGGTGTAATTCCGCCTGGGGCAAAGACACTTGAAAATCACTACAACAGGCCCCTCCCCCAGAAGATCAACAAGAAATCCAGCCTAGACCAAGCTCACCTACCAAGGAGTGCGGTTTCAATACCAAGGAGAGCAGCAGAATTCCAGAGGAGGAGAAAGCCAAGCACGGAACTCATGGCTTTTTTCCTGTGATTTTTTTTAGTCTTGCAGTTAATTTAATTTTTTCTTTTTCATTTTTTTTTTTTTTTTTCTCGCCTTCGGGTAAAATTTTTTTTTTTTTTTTAACTGTTACCTTTTTCTTTTTTAACGATTTTTTACTAGTTTATCTAATATATATATATATTTTTTTACATTTTTCTTAGGTGTTTTCTTTTTTAAAAAAAAATTCTTTTCTTTTTTTTTTTTTTTTTTTTTTTTTTTTTTTCTTTTTTCTTTCTTCCTTTTTGAACCTCTTTTTATCCCCTTTCTCCCCACTCACGATTTTGGATCTCTTCTAATTTGGCTAAAGCATATTTTCCTGGGGTTGTTGCCACCCTTTTAGTATTTTACTTGCCCCTTCATTTACTCTTATCTGGACAAAATGACAAGACGTAAAAATTCACCACAAAAAAAAGAACAAGAGGCAGTACCGAAGGCTAGGGACCTAATCAATACAGACATCGGTAATATGTCAGATCTAGAGTTCAGAATGACAATTCTCAAGGTTCTAGCCGGGCTCGAAAAAGGCATGGAAGATATTAGAGAAACCCTCTCGAGAGATATAAAAGCCCTTTCTGGAGAAATAAAAGAACTAAAATCTAACCAAGTTGAAATCAAAAAAGCTATTAATGAGGTGCAATCAAAAATGGAGGCTCTCACTGCTAGGATAAATGAGGCAGAAGAAAGAATTAGTGATATAGAAGACCAAATGACAGAGAATAAAGAAGCTGATCAAAAGAGGGACAAACAGCTACTGGACCACGAGGGGAGAATTCGAGAAATAAGTGACACCATAAGACGAAACAACATTAGAATAATTGGGATTCCAGAAGAAGAAGAAAGTGAGAGGGGAGCAGAAGGTATACTGGAGAGAATTATTGGGGAGAATTTCCCCAATATGGCAAAGGGAACGAGCATCAAAATTCAGGAGGTTCAGAGAATGCCCCTCAAAATAAATAAGAATAGGCCCACACCCCGTCACATAATAGTAAAATTTACAAGTCTCAATGACAAAGAGAAAATCCTGAAAGCAGCCCGGGAAAAGAAGTCTGTAACATACAATGGTAAAAATATTAGATTGGCAGCTGACTTATCCACAGAGACCTGGCAGGCCAGAAAGAGCTGGCATGATATTTTCAGAGCACTAAACGAGAAAAACATGCAGCCAAGAATACTATATCCAGCTAGGCTATCATTGAAAATAGAAGGAGAGATTAAAAGCTTCCAGGACAAACAACAACTGAAAGAATTTGCAAATACCAAACCAGCTCTACAGGAAATATTGAAAGGGGTCCTCTAAGCAAAGAGAGAGCCTACAAGTGGTAGATCAGAAAGGAACAGAGACCATATACAGTAACAGTCACCTTACAGGCAATACAATGGCACTAAATTCATATCTCTCAATAGTTACCCTGAATGTGAATGGGCTAAATGCCCCTGTCAAAAGACACAGGGTATCAGAATGGATAAAAAAACAAAACCCATCTATATGTTGCCTCCAAGAAACACATTTTAAGCCCGAAGACACCTCCAGATTTAAAGTGAGGGGGTGGAAAAGAATTTACCATGCTAATGGACATCAGAAGAAAGCAGGAGTGGCAATCCTTATATCAGATCAATTAGATTTTAAGCCAAAGACTGTAATAAGAGATGAGGAAGGACACTATATCATACTCAAAGGGTCTGTCCAACAAGAAGATTTAACAATTTTAAATATCTATGCCCCCAACGTGGGAGCAGCCAACTATATAAACCAATTAATAACAAAATCAAAGAAACACATAAACAACAATACAATAATAGTAGGGGACTTTAATATTCCCCTCACTGAAATGGACAGGTCATCCAAGCAAAAGATCAGCAAGGAAATAAAGGCCTTAAATGACACACTGGACCAGATGGACATCACAGATATATTCAGAATATTTCATCCCAAAGCAACAGAATACACATTCTTCTCTAGTGCACATGGTACATTCTCCAGAATAGATCACATCCTCGGTCCTAAATCAGGACTCAACCGGTATCAAAAGATTGGGATCATTCCCTGCATATTTTCAGACCACAATGCTCTAAAGCTAGAACTCAACCACAAAAGGAAGTTTGGAAAGAACCCAAATACATGGAGACTAAAGAGTATCCTTCTAAAGAATGAATGGGTCAACCGGGAAATTAAAGAAGAATTGAAAAAAATCATGGAAACAAATGATAATGAAAATACAACGGTTCAAAATCTGTGGGACACAACAAAGGCAGTCCTGAGAGGAAAATATATAGCGGTACAAGCCTTTCTCAAGAAACAAGAAAGGTCTCAGGTACACAACCTAACCCTACACCTAAAGGAGCTGGAGAAGGAACAAGAAAGAAACCCTAAGCCCAGCAGGAGAAGAGAAATCATAAAGATCAGAGCAGAAATCAATGAAATAGAAACCAAAAAAACAATAGAACAAATCAACGAAAGTAGGAGCTGGTTCTTTGAAAGAATTAATAAAATTGATAAACCCCTGGCCCGACTTATCAAAAAGAAAAGAGAAAGGACCCAAATAAATAAAATCATGAATGAAAGAGGAGAGATCACAACTAACACCAAGGAAATACAAATTATTATAAGAACATACTATGAGCAACTCTACGGCAATAAATTTGACAATCTGGAAGAAATGGATGCATTCCTAGAAACATATAAACTACCACAACTGAACCATGAAGAAATAGAAAGCCTGAACAGACCCATAACCAGTAAGGAGATTGAAACAGTCATTAAAAATCTCCAAACAAACAAAAGCCCAGGGCCAGACGGCTTCCCGGGGGAATTCTACCAAACATTTAAAGAAGAACTAATTCCTATTCTCCTGAAACTGTTCCAAAAAATAGAAATGGAAGGAAAACTTCCAAACTCATTTTATGAGGCCAGCATCACCTTGATCCCAAAACCAGACAAGGATCCCACCAAAAAAGAGAGCTATAGACCGATATCCTTGATGAACACAGATGCGAAAATACTCAACAAAATACTAGCCAATCGGATTCAACAGTACATTAAAAAGATTATTCACCACGACCAAGTGGGATTTATTCCAGGGCTGCAAGGTTGGTTCAACATCCGCAAATCAGTCAATGTGATACAACACATCAATAAAAGTAAGAACAAGAACCATATGATACTCTCAATAGATGCTGAAAAAGCATTTGACAAAGTACAACATCCCTTCCTGATCAAAACTCTTCAAAGTGTAGGGATAGAGGGCACATACCTCAATATCATCAAAGCCATCTATGAAAAACCCACCGCAAATATCATTCTCAATGGAGAAAAACTGAAAGCTTTTCCGCTAAGGTCAGGAACACGGCAGGGATGTCCATTATCACCACTGCTATTCAACATCGTACTAGAGGTCCTAGCCTCAGCAATCAGACAACAAAAGGAAATTAAAGGCATCCAAATCGGCAAAGAAGAAGTCAAATTATCACTCTTCGCAGATGATATGATACTATATGTGGAAAACCCAAAAGACTCCACTCCAAAACTGCTAGAACTTATACAGGAATTCAGTAAAGTGTCAGGATATAAAATCAATGCACAGAAATCAGTTGCATTTCTCTACACCAACAGCAAGACAGAAGAAAGAGATATTAAGGAGTCAATCCCATTTACAATTGCATCCAAAACCATAAGATACCTAGGAATAAACCTAACCAAAGAGACACAGAATCTATACTCAGAAAACTATAAAGTACTCATGAAAGAAATTGAGGAAGACACAAAGAAATGGAAAAATGTTCCATGCTCCTGGATTGGAAGAATAAATATTGTGAAAATGTCTATGCTACCTAAAGCAATCTACACATTTAATGCAATTCCTATCAAAGTACCATCCATCTTTTTCAAAGAAATGGAACAAATAATTCTAAAATTTATATGGAACCAGAAAAGACCTCGAATAGCCAAAGGGATATTGAAAAAGAAAGCCAACGTTGGTGGCATCACAATTCCGGACTTCAAGCTCTATTACAAAGCTGTCATCATCAAGACAGCATGGTACTGGCACAAAAACAGACACATAGATCAATGGAACAGAATAGAGAGCCCAGAAATAGACCCTCAACTCTATGGTCAACTAATCTTCGACAAAGCAGGAAAGAATGTCCAATGGAAAAAAGACAGCCTTTTCAATAAATGGTGCTGGGAAAATTGGACAGCCACATGCAGAAAAATGAAATTGGACCATTTCCTTACACCACACACAAAAATAGACTCAAAATGGATGAAGGACCTCAATGTACGAAAGGAATCCATCAAAATCCTTGAGGAGAACACGGGCAGCAACCTCTTCGACCTCTGCCGCAGCAACATCTTCCTAGGAACAACGCAAAAGGCAAGGGAAGCAAGGGAAAAAATGAACTACTGGGATTTCATCAAGATCAAAAGCTTTTGCACAGCAAAGGAAACAGTTAACAAAATCAAAAGACAACTGACAGAATGGGAGAAGATATTTGCAAACGACATATCAGATAAAGGACTAGTGTCCAGAATCTATAAAGAACTTAGCAAACTCAACACCCAAAGAACAAATAATCCAATCAAGAAATGGGCAGAAGACATGAACAGACATTTCTGCAAAGAAGACATCCAGATGGCCAACAGACACATGAAAAAGTGCTCCATATCACTCGGCATCAGGGAAATACAAATCAAAACCACAATGAGATATCACCTCACACCAGTCAGAATGGCTAAAATCAACAAGTCAGGAAATGACAGATGCTGGCGAGGATGCGGAGAAAGGGGAACCCTCCTACACTGTTGGTGGGAATGCAAGCTGGTGCAGCCACTCTGGAAAACAGCATGGAGGTTCCTCAAAATGTTGAAAATAGAACTGCCCTATGACCCAGCAATTGCACTATTGGGTATTTACCCTAAAGATACAAATGTAGTGATCCAAAGGGACACATGCACCCGAATGTTTATAGCAGCAATGTCCACAATAGCCAAACTATGGAAAGAACCTAGATGTCCATCAACAGATGAATGGATCAAGAAGATGTGGTATATATACACAATGGAATACTATGCAGCCATCAAAAGAAATGAAATCTTGCCATTTGCAACAACATGGATGGAACTAGAGCGTATCATGCTTAGCGAAATAAGTCAAGCAGAGAAAGACAACTATCATATGATCTCCCTGATATGAGGAAGTGGTGATGCAACATGGGGGCTTAAGTGGGTAGGAGAAGAATAAAGGAAACAAGATGGGATTGGGAGGGAGACAAACCATAAGTGACTCTTAATCTCACAAAACAAACTGAGGGTTGCCGGGGGGAGGGGGTTGGGGAGAAGGGGGTGGGATTATGGACATTGGGGAGGGTATGTGATTTGGTGAGTGCTGTGAAGTGTGTAAACCTGGTGATTCACAGACCTGGGGATAAAAATATATGTATATAAAAAATATATGTTTATAAAAAATAAAAAATAAAAAAAAAAAAAAAAATGCCACCAAACATGAGCTCACAATCAGGGCTACACAGCCCCAGGGGACAGAAGTGGGAGGCAGAAGAAACAATGGAGTAAACGGATGCCTAAAATCCCAGATCACGGATAACTTAAGAACATCAGATAAAATAAATGCGTGAGCTGTTGGAAAAATAAGGCCTGGGATTGACTGATAAAGCAACCAGATACTATCGACAAAGGTGATCGCGATTTACAAAAGAACCGAATGAACGTTTAGAAATGAAAATATTCTCATTGAAATTTAAGACTTGTCAGATCAGATACTAGACACACGGGATCAGGACACTGGTGAAACGGAAAATGCGTGTAGATAAGTGGCAGGGACTCTAGCCTAGAGAGACCGGCATGGGAGGAAGGAAACCTGGGACAGGGAGGGGAGAGCTGCGGTCAGAGTCAAGTTTTAACAGAGGAGACTGGCGATAATGAAGGGCTAAAATAGCTAAGAATTGGCCAGACTTGAGAAAATACTAGGATACCAGGCAGGATAAATAAGAGTAAATCCACCTGTAGAAGCATCATCCTAAAATCAAGGAAGATGAAAGAGACTGTGAAAGGGAGTAGAGGTGACCAGAAGGTGTCAAAGCAAGGACTGTCGGAGCCAGGCAAAACCCCCTCTGTGGATCCAGCAAAGCCTGTGGGCGCTGGCACTCCCCTTGCTGTGCCTCAGTAAGTACAGTACTGTCTGATTCCAAGTGTGTCCCTAGCCAAAATACAGGGACACCCAGACAAACAGACACAGAAGAAATACACCACCAGCCAATTCCAAAAGACAGTTTAAAGAAGAGTTTTTGTTTTTTTAAATTTTTTAATTTCTTTTTTTAAGACTTTACTTATTTATTTGACAGAGCTCACAAGGCAGAGAGGCAGGCAGAGAAAGTGGAGGAAGCAGGCTCCCCGATGAGCAGAGAGCCCGACATGGGGCTCGATCCCAGGACCCTGGGATCATGACCTGAGCTGAAGGCAGAGGCTTTAACCCACTGAGCCACCCAGGCTCACCCAAGAATGGTTTTTAGAATGAAAGTGGGTGATCTGGTAAGGAGAGTCTCAGACCCTAGAAGAAATACCGAGGAAAGAAATGTGTAAACTCAGAGGTTAACAGAAACATAAGAGGCAAATACGAGACACTAGTCATGTGTCAGGCATGTACCATACTGAAACAGGAGGGAGTGGTCCTGTCCAGGACTACAGCCAGGGTTAGAAATAAGAATATGATTGAATTTAAAAACTTGTTTTGTAGAAGTTTGTCAGCATTAAATGGCTCATAGTGTATGCATTAGGATTTCAAGTGTAAGCACTGAAGAATAGAAACAGTGTAATACTCAAATCCAAAGAGGGAAGGAAGGAAAAACAGGATTTTAAGAACAGTTAATTCAAAAGAAAGTAGAAAATAAAATTTAAAAAGGAAGAAGAAACAACAAGCAACAAAATGACATAAGAATATTATGGGAGTGCCTGGGTGGCTCAGTGGGTTAAACCTCTGTCTTTGGCTTAGGTCATGATCTCAGGGTTCTGGGTTCGAGCCCCGCACCAGGCTCTCTGCTCAGCGGGGAGCCTACTTAGTACGCCCCACCCTCTGCCTGCCTCTCTGCCTACTTGTGATCTCTTTCCTCCTGTCAAATAAATAAATGGAATCTTAAAAAAAAGAATATTATGAGTAATTAGACACAATAAATGTGACAAAACAGTCATTTAAGTGCAGATAGGTCATTTTGAATTAAAAATAAGTATATCTTGTTTGTACACCTAGAAATGTTGAACGCAAAATCTTAAAACAACTTATGAAACAAATGTGCACAGAAGTAATTTGAGTTTAAAAGTCTTTTTTATGTTTTTAAAGATTTTTACTTATTTGACAGGGAGGAAGGGTGCCTGTGCCCATAAGTGGCGGAAGGGCAGAGGGAGAGGCAGACTCCCTGCTTAGTGGGGAGCCCAATGAATTGGGGCTCACCAAAGGACCATGAGATCATGCATGACCTGAGCCAAAGTCTGATGTTAAACCAATTGAGCCACCCAGGCACCTCAAAATTTTGAAGTCTTAATATAGAATGATTAGCATTACCATATAATGATGCTTTTTAATTTCACCAAAACCCCCTAGTAATCCTAAAGTTGTATGTTTCTAACATACATGACTCAAAATGTATATAGAAAATAATTGCCTGAATTGAAAGAAGGAATATACAAATCAACCATTGTAAGGAGAGGTTTAGACATCCATCTGTTGGCAACTGGTAAATCATGCAGATGACAATTATAAAGGATATGGAATATTTTTATATGGAATCAATGGATTGATTTCGTAGACCCTGAAAATTACAGAGTATATAATTTTCTCAAGCACACATGGCACATTTTTGCAAACTGATTTTCCTAATGTTTCATAAAGCAAAACCCAAAAGATTTTACAGATGTTGTTATGGTATGGACAAGTTCTCTGATTACAGGACACTGAGGTTAGAAATGATTAATAGAGGGACAAAAATATAGGTGGCATTTCAAAGCCACAAATGATTAGAATCAAGGAAATGAAGACATTATTCATAGAAAATATAGTTGCCTACCAGGAAATCCCGAGGATAGACACAAATATTATTGAAATTAATGAGAATTCAGTAGGGCTTCCCACTGAATCTTAGAATAACTGAATTCCTACAAAGAGCTTATTACCGTAAGAAAATATCATGAAAACCACTTGCAAAATCAGCATGAAGACTGTAGATCCTGCAATAAAGATAACAGAAATATGCAGAACTTTTATGTTTTATTATGAGATTATAAGAAGGTATTTCTAAATGGAAATATCACATGACGGCCATGAGTGGGAAAAACTTCATTTTCTTGATTCCATTTCATTCCAATGCCAGTTATTTGCTGAGTGTTTGGGACGGTGAGACGCTGGAAAGATGCACGTGGGAAAGCAGTGGTCCATGGCAGTCCTGAAGGTGGAAGCAAGGACAGGAGACTGGCCCCCCAAGGCCTTGGAGTGTGAGGGGACCGCAGGCTCCGGACGGAGGGCGTTTCCTACGGGATGAACGAAGGGAACAGCACAGCCCGAGAGCGAGCCCGGGAGCTTTCAAAACAGGGAGCTCCAGGCGGCGATGGTTCCGTGGTCCCCAGGCTCACTTTCTCCAGAACAATTAGGAAACGGGAAAGCTGACTCGGTGTTCCCTGAAGCCTTTCCCAGAACTCAGGAGTCGTGGTGGCTGTGCTGCACCTGCCAAAAGGTGTTCTGCGAAACAGCCCGCGCAAGCAGCGTCTAGAGCGCCGGGAACGGAAGACCAAGAGGAAGCGGCCTTGGAAGTCCCGTCACTGAGTGCTCGGAACCTACCATGAGAGCTGCCGGGCCTAGAGAGCAACACTCTGGCCTTCGGGGAAAAGAGAGAAACATGGAGAGGCAAGGAAAATCCTGAGATGTAACGAAGTTCGGCGATTTCGAATGAGTCTGGTGACCCTGGCAATGAATCTCGTCCTACGTGAAGCGTGGGCATTTGGGAATGACCTGTGCTGAGAAAGAATTCTCAGTTCTGAGCTGTTTAAAATTTCCTCAGGCTCAGAAAGTTACTTTGCAAACAACAGAATTAAAAAAGAATGTATTATGATTATCTGCCTTAACACACACAATTACCCATTATGATTTTCCTTAGGTTTTTTTGCAGGGCTCTCTGTGCTTTGTCATTGCTAAAAACAATTAAAGTGTAGCTTTTCACTGCATTATAAATGTAGCTTTTAAATGGCTCTTTAAAATTCAGGGTTACTCAATGAATAACTAATGCCCTTACATTTTCCCTCTAGATGTTCTACCAAAATAACAATGACAGGAATGAAAATGCTTATTTGTAACATTTCCTGATACTTAACACCAGGAATTAATTTTGTTGTGTTAGCCCCACATTTATAAGAAGTATTTATTCAGACTGACTCCCCCCACCATCCATGCCACCTTCTGGCTTGTGACCTACCACCTGTCCCATTCCCAACAAAACCAGGAGTTCCGTGTTTGGGACGACCTGCCTGTGTGCTTCCAAGCACAGAAATTGCAGGGCCTTACAGATAAAGCCCTGGAGTTTTATTCCATCTGATTTTTGGAAACCATCTGATTCAAAAAAAAAATGTTTCTGAACTTTCAGGATATTTAGTTCAAATTTTTGATATCTTGCCAATATGCACCGGCAGTCACCTTGTCAATTTTTAAAGCAAAATAAAAATGCTAATAATTTCAATCTTCCTACCTCTAAAGAATATTTTTGATGCCTCAACAGAATTGGAATGATTAATTATCAAGTGATGCAGGGTCTTTTTGAAGCAAAGCTATTAGCCTGAACCATTGGAACCATGCTGATTGTTTTGACTTGCAAAAACATCAGTTTCAGTTGCTTCCATTTGTATACATCAGAGCAAGTGAGGGCTTTATAATTGTTAGAAACTGAAACTTCCTAGGTTCTACACAGATGCAGGGCACCTGAAGGATACATTAGACACACTGTTATTTGTTCTAAATCCAAAGTACATACATAATTGAAGCAGGATGTAAAAACATGAGCAGCTCACAAGGTGCAGAAGAATCTTCTTTCTTTGCCCAGAACGGTGGTTGGTGGCACAGCTTGCTTCCTACTCAGGACCTCTGGCTCTAGTCTGGTTTTTGTTACATTGGAACTATAGATATTCAGTCCTAAATATTCACTTATGTGATTGTATTATATTACAAGTATATTTTTGTCATTATATGTAATATCCACTAGATTCCTTGGTGACGCTGATGGTGGTTCTTATGCCCATGCCCCCAACATGCAGGACCTGGCAAGGGGTCACTGTGCACCAAATGTTAGCTGAATGAATGGATATAGACAGTCACGACTAGCTCTTCCCCTGCATTACCCCAATTATTAATTTTAAGAGCATATTGTATCATACCTTCACTTTGGTTTAATCAACCTTCTCCTTCTTTCTTTCTTTCTTTCTTTCTTTCTCTTTCTTTCTTTTCTTTCTTTCTTTCTTTCTAATGGATGGCATCAATACATAAGGAAAGGCTTAGTAACCACGATAGGAGTTTTGGAAAATTGAGTTAAAAAAGAAAAATCTGGGAATTGAAAACCTAAATCTTTTCAGTTGGGTGGTTTGGTTTTTGTTTTGTTTTGTTTTGTTTTGTTTTTAACAAAGCCAAGTAAGTTTTGCATTTAAATCTCACAAGGCAGGCAAATGGGAAAGGGCCTCAAGCTGTTTCATTGAAGGGAAATATAATCTCATGCTCGCACTGACGATTATGATTTCAGCCCTGCCCGTTTTCCTCTGTGGTCACACAGAGGAACAAGGATCTTGGATCCTCAAACCTTATTGAGTACGTTACTATGTCAGAGTTCAGATGAGTCCTTTGATTTCCTTATTGTTACATATTTACAAATTTAGCTTACCATGTCTTGCGCTGCAGTAAGAGAATATTTGCTTCTTCTCTGGATGTCATTCAAAATAACACTAAGGTGGTCTTTTTTGTTTTATAGGACCAGCGACACAGTAGTTCTTTCCCATAAGGAGCACCTGCCAGTCACTCAGGTTGCGATGAGAGACACAGGCCGACCACATTCAGAAGCGGCTTATGCGCTGGGGCCTCTGCTCTGCTCCAGGGACAGTAAGTAGTGGCAAGAGGAACTGCCTTGACCCCTGGAAATGCATGTCAGTGTTTTAGGAGACATGTAGCTGCCTGAGTCCGTAAGAACACTGTCTATGCTAATACTCTGCATCTCATTAGGAATGTGTTAACTTACAAAAGAAGTGTATATTGGCGTTATGCTTGAGAAAAAAAGGAGGTATATTGTATTACCTTTGGAGTGTGTGTCCTCTGTGTAGTATTTGAGTCGGACTATTGCTGTGAATGTTGGTGGGATGATCTGAAACACTGATCACCGTCAGCAAAATCTAGTCATTTGATAATTAATTAATTGGAGTAAGTATTGGATGAATGCTGAGATGCCTAAAACTGGTAAGATACTGAGAAACGGGGTGACGGAAGCCATCATTTGTCTGTTTGTTGTCACTCTCTGACAGTTTGCGAACCTCAGTGATCCTAACTGTCCTCACCCCTCCCACTACATGTGGATTTCTTACCCACAACATTCTGGGTTTTCCCTCCTTCCTCCCCATGCCAGTGACATCCTATTGTGGTGCCACCGGCCTGTGTGCTCAGCCCTCTGTCTCTCTGTTCTCCAGTGGTGAGCTGTTCCCAATAGGCTCATGGCTTTAAATCCCACATTGAGGTCAATGATTCTGTCATTGCTATACCCCAGGCTGTCTCCCTGCACTCCCACTTCTGCCACCCAGCTGCTTAGGCTCAACAGGCATTTCAAAACAGTTTGTCCAAAAGAAGGAAAAAAAAAAAAGTTTTTCCACGAGAACCTTCCCCAACTCAGGGCATGGCAACTCCATGCTTCCTTTCGCTTAGACAGAAAATGTAACAGCCACTCATAACTTCTTTCCTCTCTTAACACACATTGGACTCACCCACAAATACAAATCATATCACTTTGAATTTCAAAACTGGATCCAGCAACCCCCACCCAGTGGCTTGACTGGACTACTTACAACTGCTTCTTCCCACTTAGCGGAGACGCCACAGAACGGCCAACGGGAAAAGTCAGGGCACGTCACTTCTCTGGCCCAGACTCTCCAGTGGCACTCGTATCAGAGCAGAGGCCAAAATTCAACATCTACCAAGGCTGCGGTGGCCAACCCTTCCCAGGGTCACATAGAAGATGTTGCCATGTGGAGAAATCCTGGCATTTCTGAGATTTGCCATTCAGAAAATGGAAGTTTCCTACTTCAGATGACAAAAATATTGAGAGGTGGATAGTCACAGTGTAAAGAACATATGAAGATGCCTTGATGGATGACAGTACGAAGAATTGTTCTTCCCACTCATGACCTTAGACAGCAGACCACACTCTGTGTCCAGATAGGACGAACTAAGCACGCCAACCTCACTTCTCCCATGAGTCCCCCTATGAAACCTGGGCAGCACGCCTGAAACAGTTATCTCAGGGCTCTAGCAAGCCAGGAGAGGCAAGGAGGAGAAACCCGAAGGCATCATTTACTTTTCCCTCCAGTGTCTGTCGGTCAACCCAGACGTGTTTACTGGGTCATGGACAGAGAAGTTCCAGGAGAAGCCCTCGAGCCCTGGCTAGAAGCTGGAACAGAAAGTTCCTAACTTTCAGGGAAGGCAGGAATCCCATTTCCCTCTTTTTCTATCTAGTCAGACCCATAACGATAACAGCAGAAGCTGCCCAGGGAACGCACAAGAGCCAGGACTTCAGAAGGGGACTTTTGCCCTGCATAGGGCAGCTGTGGCTCAGAGATGATGGAAAGACTCCTCTTATTTTTATTTTCTTCCTCCACTCACCCATCGCTTCGCAATGGACCAGGTACAGTTGCATAGGAGAGCATTACAGAGCAGTCTCAGTAGAGCCTGTTTTCCAGTTCTGTGACTGACAAGGGAGACCAGGGGACCAGAAAGTACCTAGAAGAGCAGAGGGAGGCAGCCATTCAGGAAAGCATACTACATGTTGTTTATGAAGTCCTGGGCTCATCTCAGAGCGACACATGCATGGATCCGGTCCTAACTGTAGACCCAAGACCTAGGCTGGCCACTGGGTCATGCACAAGTGAGGCAGAGCTGAGTCATGCTGCAAAGGCTTTGGAAACTGGACTGCCATTAGAGACAGCCCACCCTCTCCAACACACATTGCCTGTCTTGCTAATTTTGGCCATTCTAACTGGTGTAAGGTGGTATCTCAATGTGGTTTTAATTTGAATCTCCCTAATGGCTAGTGATGATGAACATTTTTTCATGTGTCTGATAGCCATTTGTATGTCTTCATTGGAGAAGTGTTTGTTCATATCTTCTGCCCATTTTTTATATGACTATCAGTTTTGCGTGTGTTGAGTTTGAGAAGTTCTTTCTAGATCCTAGATATCGACCTTTTGTCTGTACTGTCATTTGCAAATATTTTCTCCCATTCCGTGGGTTGCCTCTTTGTTTTCTTGACTGTTTCCTTTTCTGTAGAGAAGCTTTTGATCTTGATGAAGTCCCAAAAGTTCATTTTTGCTTTGGTTTCCTTTGTCTTTGGAGACATATCTTGAAAGAAGTTGCTGTGGCTGATATCAAAGAGGTTACTGCCTATGTTCTCCTCTAGGGTTCTGATGGATTCCTGTCTCACATTGAGGTCTTTTATCCATTTCAGTTTATCTTTGTGTATGGTGTAAGAGCATGGTCTAGTTTCATTCTTCTACATATAGCTGTCCAGTTTTCCCAGCACCATTCATTGAAGAGACTGTCTTTTTTCCACTGTATATTTTTTCCTGTTTTGTCGAAGATTATTTGCCCATAGAGTTGAAGGTCCATATCTGGACTCTCTAATCTGTTCCACTGGTCTATGTGTCTGTTTTTATTCCAGTACCATGCTGTCTTGGTGATCACAGCTTTGTAGTAAAGCTTGAAATCAAGTAACGTGATGCCGCCAGTTTTATTTTTGTTTTTCAACATTTCCTTAGTGATTCAGGGTCTCTTCTGATTCCATACAAATTTTGGGATTATTTGCTCCAGCTCTTTGAAAAATGCAGGTGGAATTTTGATCAGAATGGCATTAAAAGTATAGATTTCTCTAGGCAGTATAGACATTTTAACAATGTTTATTCTTCTGATCCAAGAGCATGGAATGGTCTTCCATTTTTTTGTGTCTTCTTCAGTTTTTTTCATGAGTGTTCTGTAGTTCCTCAAGTGCAGATCCTTTACCTCTTTGGTGAGTTTTATTCCCAGGTATCTTATGGTTCTTGGTGCTATAGTAAATGGAAATGATTCTCTAATTTCCATTTCTGTATTTTCATTGTTAGTGTATAAGAAAGGCACTGATTTCTGTACATTGACTTTGTATCCTGCCACGTTGCTGAATTGCTGTATGAGGTCTAGTAGTTTGGGAATGGAGTCCTTTGGGTTTTCCATATAAAGAATTATGTCATCTGCAAAGAGGGAGAGTTTGACTTCTTCATTGCCAATTTGAATACCTTTTATTTCTCTTTGTTGTCTGATTGCTGTTGCTAGGACTTCTAATACTATGTTGAACAAGAGTGGTGAGAATGGGCATCCTTGTCATGTTCCTGATCTCAACAGGAAGGCTGTGAGCTTTTTCCCATTGAGGATGATGATGATATTTGCTCTGGGTCTTTCATAGATATATTTTATGAAGTTCAGGAATGTTCCCTCCATCCCTGTACTTTGAAGTGTTTTAATTAGGAACAGATGCTGGATTTTGTCAAATGCTTTTTCTGCTTCAGTTGAGAGGACCATGTGGTTCTTCTCTCTTCTCTTATTGATTTGTTCTATCACACTGATTGATTTGCGAATGTTGAGCCATCTTTGTAACTCAGGGATGACTCCCACCTGGTCATGGTGGATAATCTTTTTAATATGCTGTTGGAGCCTGTTTGCTAGGATCTTGTTAAGAATCTTAGCATCCATATTCATCAGGGATATTGGTCTGAAATTCTCCTTTTTGGTCGGTTCTTTGCCTGGTTTGGGGATCAGGGTAATGCTGGCTTCATAAAAAGAGTCTGGAAGTTTTCCTTCTGCTTCAATTTTTTGAAACAGCTTCAGGAGAATAGGTGTTATTTTTTTCTTTGAAAGTTTGGTAGAATTCCCCAGGGAATCTGTCAGGTCCTGGGCTCTTGTTTTTTTGGAGGTTTTTGATCACTGCTTTAATCTTGTTACTAGATATCAGTCTATTCAGGTTGTGGCCAAACTCTGGAAAGAACCAAGATGCCCTTCAATGGACAAATGGATAAGGGAGATGTGCTCCATATACACTATGGAGTATTATGCCTCCATCAGAAAGGATGAATACCCTGGGGTTATGGACACTGGGAAGGGTATGTGCTATAGTGAGTGCTGTTAAGTGTGTAAACATTCTGATTCATAGACCTGTACCCCTGAGGATAAAAATATATTATATGTTTATAAAAAATTAAAAAAAAAATTTAAAAATCATAAAAAAGAAAGAAATAAAGGATACCTAACTTTTGTAGCAATATGAAGGGGACTGGAAGAGATTATGCTGAGTGAAATAAGTCAAGCAGAGAGAGCCAATTATCATAGGGTTTCACTTATTTGTGGAACATAACAAATAACATGGAGGACATGGGGAGATGGAGAGGAGAAGGGAGTTGAGGGAAATTGGAAGGGGAGGTGAACCATGAGAGACTATGGACTCTGAAAAACAACTTGAGGGTTTTGAAGGGGAAGGGGGTGGGAGATGGGGGTACCAGGTGGTGGGTATTATAGAGGGCACGTATTGCATGGAGCACTGGGTGTGGTGCAAAAACAATGAATACTGTTATGCTGAAAAGAAATTTTTAAAAAATTTTAAAAAAACAGTAAAAAAAAAAGAAAATGGCTGAGCCTCTAGAAAATAAATACACTTTAAAAAATACCCTCTCACTTGAAAAATTTAGATGTTAAAAAAATGAACTGAAAGTAGAAATACATGAGTCCTTTTGAAACCTAAAGGCGTATGGCAATTTTCTAAAAATAATTTTAATTTTAGTCATATGATACTTAAGAAAAATAATCCTCCAATTGAATACAAAACTACTTTGAGAACCTTGATCCTTTTATATTTGTCCTGAGAGCATAGACTATAGTGTATTAGAAGTTGAGAAAGCTTTTGAACATATAATGTAACTTTTACAGTGTGTTCTAAATTGATACAAATTCCATGAAAAGATAATATATTAATACAACACATTTATTATACACTTGTAAAGTAAAGCCATGCCTACATTTATATAATATGATTCAGACCTCACATGAAGCCATGCAAAAGCCTTTTGGAATGTTGTGACATTGTAAAAAGGACTGAGTCTCCTCTTGAAATGAGAAAACAGGTGTCCTGACTTCTATTGGTCTGACATTTAACAAGAAAACCACAAAATATATACCATGCTTGAGTGACCTTGAGCTCAACAGGCATTCTTAGTGGAGTCTAAGCAGGGACACAAATGAAGATGAACAGGAATGATCCAAAATTCTTGAAGATATAGATTGGTATAGCTTTGTTGCTATACTACCTCCAAGCTGTTTTCTCAGACATCTTTGCAGATGAGTCTCCAGATCAGGCACACATGAAGTGACAGGGTGTGGAGTTTCTCAGGATTTACTCCGGTCAATACATTTTATGCTCTTATCTAAGGTGCTCAAATATGATTGCATACTCTTATTATTTACAATAACTCTGAGATCTGTCCAGACATGGAAAATCATGAAAAATCCTCAACTTTTAAATATAGCATGTTTGTTACTTCTGCAATTTGTTGGTTTGTTCATTCATTGCCAATTCTCTGCCATACCTATGAATATATTTAGCATTTATTCTATTTTTATTTATATATATTTTATTTACCCTCTAGTCTAAAAGCTATTTGTTGTGAAAATAAACAACACTTTGTCTTACAAAAAGATAAATAAAATAAAATTTGTATATATGCATATGCATATATATATGAAATCAACATGCTCCACAACATTTAAACAAAGCCCAGAATTTATTAATATAATATTTAAAATATATAGGAAGTCATCCAAAATTACTTAGCACAAAGAACCAGAAAAATCCAAGCTGGCTTAGGAAAATATAATCAACAGATACTAATGCAATTATGACACAGTGGTTAGAACGAACTGATAAAGAGTTTAAAAGAGCTATTACACAAGAACTCTAACAAGTGATCATAAACACTTTTGTAAGAAATAGAAAAAGAACATTCACCAAAGAAATAGGATATCCAAAGAGCTAAATGAAAACTTTAGAACTGAAAAATACGAAACTGAAATAAAAGATGTCCTGGGTGGGCCAAATAGTGGATCTGAGATGAGATAGTCAGTGGCCTTAATGATAGGAATGACTTATCTGATCAAAAGAAAGAAAAAATCTAAAAATGAACAGGGCCTCAGGGAACTCTGAGTCAACAACAAAAGATCTAACATTCATGTAATTGAGCATCCAGAAGCAGACAGAATAGTGTGGTGCTGAAAAAAAAAAAAAAATGGAAAGAAAAAAGGCTGAAAATTGTCCAAGTTTGGCAAAAAACAGACTTGAGAAGCTGGATGAACTTGAAACATAAACTCAAATTCACCTCCAGACATATCAATATTAAACTGCTGAAAACAAAGGCAATGAAGAATGTTTGAAATCAACCAGAGAGAAGAGTGATGCATCATCTGTAGGTGAACTCCTACTCATATGTCCATGACTTTCTCAGTAGAAATATGGAAGCCACGAAGGAAGTGGCAAAACATTTCTCAAGGGCTAAAAGTAAAGAACTGTTGGTCTGGAATTCCATATTCAGCAAAAATCTCCTTCAGGGATGAAGATAAAAAAATTCTCAGATGAAGGAAAGCTAAAAGCATTCCTTACCAGAAGATACTTTAAAAGACTTTCTAAAGGAAGACTCAGACAGAAGTGAAATGCTATCAGAAGGAAATTTGGGATCTCAGGGGTATAAAATCAGCTTGAGAAATGGTAAATATTGGGGTACATATAATAGACTATTCTCCTGTTGAGTTATTTTAAATATACCTTTGGTTGAAAGCAAAAAATACAACATTATTTCATAGAGCTCTTAATTTGTACAGATGGAATACATTTGGCAGCAATAAATGAAGAGCACTTGGTAAACTGACAGAATTGTTGGCGAGGTTTTGACATATGAGTCCAAGTGGTTAAAATGCAGATTCTGAGCAGACTCTGAAAAGTTAATTGTATATATTGTCACTCCTAAAATAACTAACCAAGGAACTGCTAGAGACAAAAATAGAATACTAAAAAATGTTTAACTCCAAAGGAGACAGAAAAGAACAACAAAGCCTAAGAAACAGGAAAAAATAATAAAATGGTAAAACTAAATTGAACTTGTCAACATTTATATTTAATATAAATGGTCCAAACAAACCCGTTAAAGGAAAGATGGGTATGACTCAACTATGTACTTTGTACAAGAAACTCACTCCAAATATAATGATATCATAAGTTTAAAAAGAGCGACAGGGAAAGATATACTACACAAACACTAACTGAAAGAAAGCTGGACATTCTGTATTAAATTTTTGCTTGAAAGCATAGAAAATTAATAGATACAAAAAGCAATTAAGAAGACATGAGAATCTTAAATGTGTACACTGATAACTGACCTTCAAAATACATAAAGCAACAACTGACAAGATGGAAAGGGGAAGTAGGCAAAATCACAATTATAATTAGAGAATCAAATACTCCTCTCTCATTAATCTTTGGAACTAAAACAGGGGAAACAAGCAAAGTGTACATAAAACCTAATGTCACTACAAAGCAACAGAATTTAATTGACATTTATGTAACACCCTACCAACAGTAAAATACACATTCTTTTAAATTGCACATGGATACATCATATTCTATGTCACAAAACAAACTTGAGCACATATCAAATAAATCACACAAAAATACATTCCCTGACATAAATGAATTAAACTAGAAACAAAGAACAAAGAGTGAGAAAGTCTCCAAACACTTAGAAATATTAAATATAATAGTATAAATATAGTATAGTATATAAATATAGTATAGTATAAATATATTTAATATTTAGTAGTCTCCAAACTACTAACAATTAAATATAATATTAAATATTAAACACCAAACTACTAAATATTAAATGAGTCAAGGACGTCTCAACATTATAAAACATATTGATCTGAATGAAAAGGAAAATACAACATATCAAAAATGGTGGGAGGCAGTTATGTCAGTGCTGGGAGAGATAGTAATAGCATTAAATGCTTGTATTGTGAAAGAAAAAGATCTCAACTGAATGATTTAAGCTTTTACCATAATAAATTAGAAAAAAAGAAAAAATAATTCAAAATAGCAGAAGGAAGGAAATAATAAAGATAAGAAGAGAAATTAATTAAAGGCAGAGATCTATAAAAACAAAATATTTGTAAAAGAACAATAAAATAGATAAATCTCTAGCAAAATTGTTGAGAGAGAGAGAGAGAAGAGAAATATTACCAATATGAGTAGTGAAAGCTGGAGTATCACTATAGACCCTACAGACATCAATAGGATAATAATGGCATATCACAAACAACTATACACATATCAGTTCTCCAATGTAGATAAAACAGACTAATTCCTTGAGAACCACTAACTACTAAAACTCACTCAAGATAAATTGAACTAGTAGAGACCCAGAAGTATTGACAGAATTGAATTCAGTCAGAGATGACTTCACTGGTGAGTTCCACCAAAGAAGAAATAACACTGTGTTTGCACAATCTCTTTCAGCAAATAGCAGAGGAAATTCTTTCCAACAGTTTATGAGGGCCCTACATTGCCCCAATACCAAACTAGACAAAGAAAATCCAAAAAAAAAAAAATTAAGACAGGGATAACTATGAATAGCATCATCACAGATACATATGCAAAAATCCTCAACTACATTAGCAAAAAATCCAGGAACATTAAAAGAATAATACATCATCACCAACTGGGGTTAACCCCAGGACACAAGGCTGATTCAGTGCAGCTGACCCTGGAAAAACATGGGTCTGAACTGGGTAGGTCCACTTGTGTGCAGAGTTTTTTCAATAAATACAGTACCATCCTATAAATGTGTTTTCTCTTTCTTGTGATTTTCTTAATAATATTTTGTTTTCTCCAGTTCACTGTATTGTAAGAATACAGTATATAATAATATAACATGCAAAGTGTGTATTAACCAAATGTTGATGCTTCTTGGTAAGGTGTCCAGTCAACCTGTCCAGTAGGCCATTAGTAGTTAAGTTTTTGGAGGGTCCAAAGTTACATGTGAATGTCCAACTGTGCAAAGGTCAGTGCCCCAACACCCTTGTTGTTTAAGGGTTGACCATATTTGGAAATCAATCAATGTCATCTGCCATATTAACAGTTGAAAGAAGAAAAATCACATCAAATGCTTTTTTTGCATCAACTGATATGAACGCAATCATTTGAATTACTATGATTATATCATGAACTAACATGATACATTCATATCAGATACCACTCATGATAACATTTTTAGGAAACTATGAATAACAGGAAACTTCTTCATCCTAATAAAGATTATCTACATACAGAACAGCTGGCAGCATGGTTACTGGTGAAAAACTGAACCCTTTCCCTGCAGCAGTGGGCACGAGATAAGGATATTCAATCTCACCACTTCTGTTCTGTGACTTCAGTCACACTGGATCTCCTAGCCAGCGCAGCAACCGAGGAAGGAAGGAAGGGCATCCAGGTTGGAAAGCAAGAAAGAGAACTATTTGCAGATACACGTGTGATCAGCAGACATGTTTAGGGCAGCTCTGTTTGTGAATGATCAAAGCTGGAAACCATACTGACGTTCTCCAGTGACAAAGAAATGGTGGCCCGATCCACACAATGAAGGACGATAGAGCAGCAGTAAGTCATGGCATACTGAATGAATCTCGAATTCCAATGAGTGAGAGAAGCCAGTCTCAGAAGATTACCTACAGTGTGATTCCGTTTATATGACACTTGGAAAAGGCACAACTGTAGATCACAATGACCAGGGCTTAGGGGCAGGAGGAGGGTGTGACTGTAAGAGAACAGCCTGAGGGAAGAGGGGGGATGGAGCTGTCCTTTATCCTGATTTTGGTGGTGGTTATAGGGCTCTACACGTGTATTAAAGTTCATCTAACTGTATGTCCCCCCAAAGTCTATTTGACTTAATGGTAATCTATAAATAATATTGTCTTCTAAAAAACACAGGGTATTTCCAGTGATTATCTGTCCACTCAGTTGCAGTCTTGTCCGTCTTAATCCTTGAAAGAGTCACTCTCTGGATATTCACATTGTGGCTGTATGTTTGGAAGAACCCCCAAATGAAGGCTTGCATAGATAATGAATGCATTTAATGATGGTAAAAATGGTAACAACGGTAAAAAAATTGCTAGAAATACAAAATATGGTTATTATTCTGTTTCCTTGCTATTGTCACTGTCTTTTTTTTTTTGGAAACAGATTCATTTTGGAATTCCGCTTCCTTCAACACCGAGACCTCATACCTTCACTTCCCTACGCTCCGTGGAGAGCTCAGTGCTGATGTGTCTTTCTTTTTTAAGACGACAGTGCCTTCTGGGGTGTTTGTAGAGAACCTGGGGATCACAGACTTCATCAGGCTAGAGCTGCACAGTGAGTTGCCTTCTGGGCAAAGCCACCAGGCCTAAGTATATAGCAATAACCCTTCTGGGAACCTAATTCCCAAAGTACTGCTATGTTTTCTTTGTCACTTGTATTCCTTTAATGCAAACTAAAGTTCTAATACCTTTTTAAAAAAGATTTATTTATTTGAGAGAGAGGGAGCAGGCTTGGGGGGGGGGGGGGAAGAGGGAGACAGAGTCTTAAGCAGACTCCACGCTGAGCATGGAGCCCAGTGCGGGGCTTGATCCCATGACCCTGAGATCACAACCTGAGCTCACACCAAGAGTCGAATGCTTAACCAACCGTACCACCCAGGAGCACCTAAAGCTCCATTATTTTATGGATTAAAAATTTTTTTATTTATTTTTTTTTTTATTTTAAATCCTTATTTTCAATAGAGAGGTAAACAGTGATTCACAAAACACACACAGTCTGTCCAATTTTGTGCTGCCCTGTGTGTGCAGTAAGGATCTTTTAAACCAAACTGGTCCGATAACTACTCCCTAAATCGCAGAATCATTTCATGTAATTGACTTACCACATTGTTCATGCATGTATGCAAGGCTCGGTTCCTTACTTCAAAATTTCACAGAGGGCTTTTTAAATAAAGTACATGAGGATTCCCCCCACCTTGAAATAAATTCTCTGATATATAAGAAGGCATGCCACAGACCAATTTCCCTCTGGTGGGGACAGATCTCTACTCCTTAAGGTTTAGCAAGATGAGGAGCATTGTCTGAGGGGGAATCAGGTAAAATGGCTTTGTTTTTCTTCCCTCGGGACACACATTTCTTTTGCCCTCCTAGCCAGCTCAGAATGACATTGGTCGGCAGCAGTGTCACCATCTGCTTTCATAAGGAGCGTGTCGTGCCGCTGCCCTCCTGTCTCTTGAGGCTGAATTTCCTCCCTGGGGAATGAACCACACTACTCTCTTCTCTGTATTTGCAGCTCCTGCAGAAGTGAACTTTTCCTTTGATGTGGGGAATGGGCGATGTGAGGTCACAGTGCAGTCTCCCACTCCCTTTAACGACAACCGGTGGCACCACGTGAGGGCCGAGAGGAATGTAAAGGAGGCGACCCTTCAAGTGGACCAGCTCCCCAGCAAGACACAAGCTGCGCCCGCGGATGGCCATACCCGCCTGCAGCTCAACAGCCAGCTCTTTGTGGGTGAGTGTGGCTGCCCTCTGGCTGGGCTGTGCTGGTGGACACAGAGAAGACTCGAGCCGTCCAGCCATGATGGCAGCAGGTGCACGTGACTCCTGCCAGCACCACAGACTGAGAGCTCTAGCAAGAGTCAGGCTCTTTCCACAGATGGTTGTTAATACAGTTTCCATAGTGTGTTTTTCGGGATCATGGTTTCCATAGATTTCCCAGGTCACAGATGAGATAACGGAGGTCCAGAGAGAGTGAGTGATGTAGTCTAGAAACTGAAATAGAAGAGAAACCCAGTCCCCAGTGGGTGGATTCCCAGGCTGGACCTCAACAGTATTGATGACCTGTGTTTGCTTTAGTGACTTCTTATCAATGCTATTTATAAAACGGTTAGCAAATTTCATCTAGAACTCCCGGCTTCACTTTTCAGTGCAGTCAGGGAATCCACTGTGTGACTGTGTCCGAGTTCTCCTGTACCCCCTCTAACACAGACCAAAGGAGGACTCATGTGGCTGTGTCACCCTCCTCTGCTTCCCAGTCCTTGCAGACACAAGGTTCAAAACTGGGCTGGCGCCATTCTCAATGCTGGTGCTTCAGGGATGAAAGCTCTGGGTAGTGGAAGTCTTCCTTTTCATTTACTTGCTTATTTTTTTTATTAATTTATTTATTTATTAAGACTGCTATCTTGTTTTTTTTTAATTAATTAATTTATTTTCAGAAAAAGAGTATTAATTATTTTTTTCACCACACCCAGTGCTCCATGCAATCCGTGCCCTCTATAATACCCACCACCTGGTACCCCAACCTCCCACCCCCCCCACCACTTCAAACCCCTCAGATTGTTTTTCAGAGTCCATAGTCTCTCATGGTTCACCTCCCCTTCCAATTTACCCCAACTCCCTTCTTCTCTCTAATACCCCTTGTCCTCCATGATATTTGTTATGCTCCACAAATAAGTGAAACCATATGATAATTGACTCTCTCTGCTTGACTCATTTCACTCAGCATAATCTCTTCCAGTCCCGTCCATGTTGCTACAAAAGTTGGGTATTCATCCTTTCTGATGGAGGCATAATACTCCATAGTGTATATGGACCACATCTTCCTTATCCATGTTTTTTTCTTTTTCTCAAAGGGAGAGATAAGTTTTGCTACATTACTTTTCAGATAACTCTATTCTAATTTGGAAAGCAAGCAAACAATTGAGGTAACTCTTCCTTGGTTATTTCTCATGTGTTTTTTTTTTTTTTTAATAAACATATATTTTTATCCCCAGGGGTACAGGTCTGTGAATTACCAAGTTTACACACTTCACAGCACTCACCAAAGCACATACCCTCCCCAATGTCCATAATCTCACCCCGTTCTCCCAAACCCCCTCCCCCCAGCAACCCTCAGTTTGTTTTGTGAGATTAAGAGTCACTTATGGTTTGTCTCCCTCCCAATCCCATCTTGTTTCATTGATTCTTCTCCTACCCACTTAAGCCCCCATGTTGCATCACCACTTCCTCATATCAGGGAGATCATATGATAGTTGTCTTTCTCTGCTTGAATTATTTCGCTAAGCATGATACGCTCTAGTTCCATCCATGTTGTCGCAAATGGCAAGATTTCATTTCTTTTGATGGCTGCATAGTATTCCATTGTGTATATATACTACATCTTCTTGATCCATTCATCTGTTGATGGACATCTAGGTTCTTTCCATAGTTTGGCTATTGTCGACATTGCTACTATAAACATTCGGGTGCATGTGTCCCTTTGGATCACTACATATGTATCTTTAGGGTAAATACCCAATAGTGCAATTGCTGGGTCATAGGGCAGTTCTATTTTCAACATTTTGAGAAACCTCCATGCTGTTTTCCAGAGTGGCTGCACCAGCTTGCATTCCCACCAACAGTGTAGGAGGGTTCCCCTTTCTCCGCATCCTCGCCAGCATCTGTCATTTCCTGACTTGTTGATTTTAGCCATTCTGATTGGTGTGAGGTGATATCTCATTGTGGTTTTGATTTGTATTTCCCTGATGCCGAGTGATATGGAGCACTTTTTCATGTGTCTGTTGGCCATCTGGATGTCTTCTTTGCAGAAATGTCTGTTCATGTCCTCTGCCCATTTCTTGATTGGATTATTTGTTCTTTGGGTGTTGAGTTTGCTAAGTTCTTTATAGATTCTGGACACTAGTCCTTTATCTGATATGTCGTTTGCAAATATCTTCTCCCATTCTGTCAGTTGTCTTTTGATTTTGTTAACTGTTTCCTTTGCTGTGCAAAAGCTTTTGATCTTGATGAAATCCCAATAGTTCATTTTTTCCCTTGCTTCCCTTGCCTTTGGCGTTGTTCCTAGGAAGATGTTGCTGCGGCAGAGGTCGAAGAGGTTGCTGCCCGTGTTCTCCTCAAGGATTTTGATGGATTCCTTTCGCACATTGAGGTCCTTCATCCATTTTGAGTCTATTTTTGTGTGTGGTGTAAGGAAATGGTCCAATTTCATTTTTCTGCATGTGGCTGTCCAATTTTCCCAGCACCATTTATTGAAGAGGCTGTCTTTTTTCCATTGGACATTCTTTCCTGCTTTGTCGAAGATTAGTTGACCATAGATTTGAGGGTCTATTTCTGGGCTCTCTATTCTGTTCCATTGATCTATGGGTCTGTTTTTGTGCCAGTACCATGCTGTCTTGATGATGACAGCTTTGTAATAGAGCTTGAAGTCCGGAATTGTGATGCCACCAACGTTGGCTTTCTTTTTCAATATCCCTTTGGCTATTCGAGGTTTTTTCTGGTTCCATATAAATTTTAGCATTATTTGTTCCATTTCTTTGAAAAAGATGGATGGTACTTTGATAGGAATTGCATTAAATGTGTAGATTGCTTTAGGTAGCATAGACATTTTCACAATATTTATTCTTCCAATCCAGGAGCATGGAACATTTTTCCATTTCTTTGTGTCTTCCTCAATTTCTTTCATGAGTACTTTATAGTTTTCTGAGTATAGATTCTGTGTCTCTTTGGTTAGGTTTATTCCTAGGTATCTTATGGTTTTAGATGCAATTGTAAATGGGATTGACTCCTTAATATCTCTTTCTTCTGTCTTGCTGTTGGTGTAGAGAAATGCAACTGATTTCTGTGAATTGATTTTATATCCTGACACTTTACTGAATTCCTGTATAAGTTCTAGTAGTTTTGGAGTGGAGTCTTTTGGGTTTTCCACATATAGTATCATATCATCTGCGAAGAGGGATAATTTGACTTCTTCTTTGCCGATTTGGATGCCTTTAATTTCCTTTTGTTGTCTGATTGCTGAGGCTAGGACCTCTAGTACTATGTTGAATAGCAGTGGTGATAATGGACATCCCTGCCGTGTTCCTGACCTTAGCGGAAAAGCTTTCAGTTTTTCTCCATTGAGAATGATATTTACGGTGGGTTTTTCATAGATGGCTTTGATGATATTGAGGTATGTGCCCTCTATCCCTACACTTTGAAGAGTTTTGATCAGGAAGGGATGCTGTCCTTTGACAAATGCTTTTTCAGCATCTATTGAGAGTATCATATGGTTCTTGTTCTTTCTTTTATTGATGTGTTGTATCACATTGACTGATTTGAGGATGTTGAACCAACCTTGCAGCCCTGGAATAAATCCCACTTGGTCGTGGTGAATAATCTTTTTAATGTACAGTTGAATCCTATTGACTAGTATTTTGTTGAGTATTTCCGCATCTGTGTTCATCAAGGATACTGGTCTATAGCTCTTTTTTTTGGTGGGATCCTTGTCTGGTTTTGGGATCAAGGTGATGCTGGCCTCATAAAATGAGTTTGGAAGTTTTCCTTCCATTTCTATTTTTTGGAACAGTTTCAGGAGAATAGGAATTAGTACTTCTTTAAATGTTTGGTAGAATTCCCCCCGGGAAGCCATCTGGCCCTGGGCTTTTGTTTGTTTGGAGATTTTTAATGACTGTTTCAATCTCCTTACTGGTTATGGGTCTGTTCAGGCTTTCTATTTCTTCCTGGTTCAGTTGTGGTAGTTTATATGTTTCTAGGAATGCATCCATTTCTTCCAGATTGTCAAATTTATTGGCATAGAGTTGCTCATAGTATGTTCTTATAATAGTTTGTATTTCTTTGGTGTTAGTTGTGATCTCTCCTCTTTCATTCATGGTTTTATTTATTTGGGTCCTTTCTCTTTTCTTTTTGATAAGTCGGGCCAGGGGTTTATCAATTTTATTAATTCTTTCAAAGAACCAGCTCCTACTTTCGTTGATTTGTTCTATTGTTTTTTTGGTTTCTATTTCATTGATTTCTGCTCTGATCTTTATGATTTCTCTTCTCCTGCTGGGCTTAGGGTTTCTTTCTTGTTCTTTCTCCAGCTCCTTTAGGTGTAGGGTTAGGTTGTGTACCTGAGACCTTTCTTGTTTCTTGAGAAAGGCTTGTACCGCTATATATTTTCCTCTCAGGACTGCCTTTGTTGTGTCCCACAGATTTTGAACCATTGTATTTTCATTATCATTTGTTTCCATGATTTTTTTCAATTCTTCTTTAATTTCCCAGTTGACCCATTCATTCTTTAGAAGGATACTGTTTAGTCTCCATGTATTTGGGTTCTTTCCAAACTTCCTTTTGTGGTTGAGTTCTAGCTTTACAGCATTGTGGTCTGAAAATATGCAGGGAATGATCCCAATCTTTTGATACCGGTTGAGTCCTGATTTAGGATCGAGGATGTGATCTATTCTGGAGAATGTTCCATGTGCACTAGAGAAGAATGTGTATTCTGTTGCTTTGGGATGAAATGTTCTGAATATATCTGTGATGTCCATCTGGTCCAGTGTGTCGTTTAAGGCCTTTATTTCCTTGCTGATCTTTTGCTTGGATGACCTGTCCATTTCAGTGAGGGGAGTGTTAAAGTCCCCTACTATTATTGTATTATTGTTGATGTGTTTCTTTGATTTTGTTATTAATTGGTTTATATAGTTGGCTGCTCCCACATTGGGGGCATAGATATTTAAAATTGTTAAATCTTCTTGTTGGACAGACCCTTTGAGTATGATATAGTGTCCTTCCTCATCTCTTATTATAGTCTTTGGCTTAAAATCTAATTGATCTGATATAAGGATTGCCACTCCTGCTTTCTTCTGATGTCCATTAGCATGGTAAATTCTTTTCCACCCCCTCACTTTAAATCTGGAGGTGTCTTCAGGCTTAAAATGAGTTTCTTGGAGGCAACATATAGATGGGTTTTGTTTTTTTATCCATTCTGATACCCTGTGTCTTTTGACAGGGGCATTTAGCCCATTCACATTCAGGGTAACTATTGAGAGATATGGATTTAGTGCCATTGTATTGCCTGTAAGGTGACTGTTACTGTATATGGTCTCTGTTCCTTTCTGATCTACCACTTGTAGGCTCTCTCTTTGCTTAGAGGACCCCTTTCAATATTTCCTGTAGAGCTGGTTTGGTATTTGCAAATTCTTTCAGTTGTTGTTTGTCCTGGAAACTTTTAATCTCTCCTTCTATTTTCAATGATAGCCTAGCTGGATATAGTATTCTTGGCTGCATGTTTTTCTCGTTTAGTGCTCTGAAAATATCATGCCAGCTCTTTCTGGCCTGCCAGGTCTCTGTGGATAAGTCAGCTGCCAATCTAATATTTTTACCATTGTATGTTACAGACTTCTTTTCCCGGGCTGCTTTCAGGATTTTCTCTTTGTCACTGAGACTTGTAAATTTTACTATTAGGTGACGGGGTGTGGGCCTATTCTTATTGATTTTGAGGGGCGTTCTCTAAACCTCCTGAATTTTGATGCTCATTCCCTTTGCCATATTGGGGAAATTCTCCCCAATAATTCTCTCCAGTATACCTTCTGCTCCCCTCTCTCTTTCTTCTTCTTCTGGAATCCCAATTATTCTAATGTTGTTTCGTCTTATGGTGTCACTTATCTCTCGAATTTTCCCCTCGTGGTCCAGTAGCTGTTTGTCCCTCTTTTGCTCAGCTTCTTTATTTTCTGTCATTTGGTCTTCTATATCACTAATTCTTTCTTCTGCCTCATTTATCCTAGCAGTTAGAGCCTCCATTTTTGATTGCACCTCATTAATAGCTTTTTTGATTTCAACTTGGTTAGATTTTAGTTCTTTTATTTCTCCAGAAAGGGCTTTTATATCTCTCGAGAGGCTTTCTCTAATATCTTCCATGCCTTTTTCGAGCCCGGCTAGAACCTTGAGAATTGTCATTCTGAACTCTAGATCTGACATATTACCAATGTCTGTATTGATTAGGTCCCTAGCCTTCGGTACTGCCTCTTGTTCTTTTTTTTGTGTTGAATTTTTACGTCTTGTCATTTTGTCCAGATAAGAGTAAATTAAGGGGCAAGTAAAATACTAAAAGGGTGGCAAAAACCCCAGGAAAATATGCTTTAACCAAATTAGAAGAGATCCAAAATCATGAGTGGGGAGAAAGGGGATAAAAAGAGGTTCAAAAAGGAAAAAAGGAAAAAAAAAGAAAAAAGAAAAAAAAAAGAAAAGAATTTTTAAAAAAAGAAAACACCTAAGAAAAATGTAAAAAAGAAAAAATATATATATTAGATAAACTATTAAAAAATCGTTAAAAAAGAAAAAGGTAACAGTTAAAAAAAAAATTTTACCCGAAGGCGAGAATAAAAAAAAAAAAAAAAAAAAAGAAAGAAAAAGAAAAAATTAAGTTAACTGCAAGACTAAAAAAAAAAATCACAGGAAAAAAGCCATGAGTTCCGTGCTTGGCTTTCTCCTCTTCTGGAATTCTGCTGCTCTCCTTGGTATTGAAACCGCACTCCTTGGTAGGTGAGCTTGGTCTCGGCTGGATTTCTTGTTGATCTTCTGGGGGAGGGGCCTGTTGTAGTGATTCTCAAGTGTCTTTGCCCCAGGCGGAATTACACCGCCCTTACCCGGCGCCGGGGTGAGTAATCTGCTCGGGTTTGCTTTCAGGAGCTTTTGTTCCCTGAGTGCTTTCCGTAGAGTTCCAGAGGACGGGAATACAAATGGCGGCCTCCTGGTCTCCGGCCCGGAGGAGCCGAGAGCCCAGGGCCCCACTCCTCAGTGCGCCCTCAGAGAACAGCGCCCAGTTACTCCCGTCTGCCTGACCTCCGGCCGCGCTCCGAGCTCACCGAGCCTGCGACTGGTTCAAGGTAACACCTAGCTGTGAGCTTACTGTCGGCTCTGTCTCTGTAGCCGGCTTTCCCGTTCCAATAGCCGCAAGCTCTGCGACACTCAGACACCCCCGATCCTTCTGTGACCCTGCGGGACCTGAGGCCACGCTGACCCCGCGTGGGCTTCGCCCCGGTTTAGCCTCTGGAGCGATGTCCCTCAGTGGAACAGACTTTTAAAAGTCCTGATTTTGTGCGCGGTTGCTCCGCCGCTTGCCGGGAGCCGGCCCCTCCCCCCGGGGTCTATCTTCCCGTCGCTTTGGATTCACTTCTCCGCCGGTCCTACCTTTCAGAAAGTGGTTGTTTTTCTGTTTCCAGAATTGCTGTTCTTCTTCTCTTCGATCTGCCGATGGATTTTCAGGTGTTTGCAATCTTTAGATAAGCTATCTAGCTGATCTCCGGCTAGCTGAAGCAGTCTCAGCTTGCTACTTCTCCGCCATCTTGACTCCTCCCTCTCTCATGTGTTTTCAAGTAAATAAAGAGCTGGTCCAATTAGGAACTAATCTAAATCACAGTTTAGCCTGCAGTCTGCTTTGCCAGAGGACACCTACAGCTTCTGGGGGCTGTACAATGCAGGTAGTTGTGTGTGTGTGTGTGTGTGTGTGTGTGTGTGTGTGTGTGCGCAACCCATGATACAGAAAACTTCAAGGCTTCACGTCAAGTCATCAGACTGTTACTCAAATTAAACAATTCTGTTTTCTGATTTGTAATCCTGAGGATCAAGGAATGGAATTTCTAGGAACAAAGTTGACATGAACACCTACATGGAATTGACATCCTCATGGAAACAATGTTTCCAGAGCATGGGAAGCTGGCGGAAAATGCTGATCTATGCCCCAGGCCCACCAAGTCAGAATCCCTGGGAATGAACCCCAGGAGTAGCAAGCACTCCAGGTGACCCCCGCACCCCCAGATTTGAGATTAGGTTCATGTGAGGCATGATAGAGAGCTACTCAGTGTTCAGTGACTATTACCCTCCTGACCTCAGAGCCAGCAGCCTGGAGCAAGGCAGGCCTGAGCCTGGATTTTAATGTCACCCCTGCTTTCTCTTTCTTTGCCTGCTCCTCAATTCCCTTTTCATGGCATTGTTAATGGGAGCATTTCTAAGAAAGGATGGTATTACATATATAATTTGTTATTATATGTAATGTATGCATTATATTATATACAACAAGCGTATAACAAATACATAACAAAATATGTATGATAAATGCATATACAAATTATAATGTATACTACATATTAACCCTATACAATTTATATACATTTGCATGTTACAAATTTGTAATATGTATTATATTGCAAAGATTTTCAACTATTTAACTTTATTGTGCCCATCACAGTTTATACACTTAAACTTTAAAAAGGAGAGTTGGTCTTTTTTTTTTTTTTTAATGAAGGAACCAACTTTAAACTGTAAAAATCTTTCTAAATAGAACTTGAAGAAGTACTTTTTAGAATAAATATTTACCAAGTTCAATTTTAAAAATATTTCCATCCGTGGTTTATTCGATACCATTTGATGATTCTTAATATGAGATCACAGCCTAGGTTTTCAAAATCGCATGTGTTTGTAAAGCTTCGGGTGGGTCGCCTTTCTGAAGGGATCGGTCCAGCCACAGTTGGATGTCAGTTGGAAATGCCACCGAGACCCCCAGGGCACGGCTGTAATTGTTTCCCTTGTAGGCGGGACAGCCACCAGACAGAGAGGCTTCGTGGGGTGCATTCGGTCACTGCGGTTGAATGGGCTGGCTCTGGACCTGGAAGAAAGGGCCAGGATGACACCAGGAGTGGACCCAGGCTGCCTGGGACACTGCAGCAGCTATGGACACCTGTGTCGCAATGGAGGGAGATGTAGGGAGAGACCCAGGGGCATTGCCTGTGACTGTGCCTTCTCTGCGTATGACGGGCCATTCTGCGAGAGTGGTAAGTGTGCCCTGGGCAGGATGGGGAGAGGGAGGCACCTTATGTGGGTCTTTGCCTCCTGTTTCTGGCATTTGACCCTTTCTCTACAAAAGGATAAGGCGGTTCTCTCTGATTGGCTAAAGGAGAGTTGTTTCTCTCCCAAATTTGTCCATTTATGATTCTGTTCTTGAGAAGCTCGTGATGACTTCTGTTGGATTCTGCATCATTCACGTGACACTGAGATGGACAATAACTCTAAGTATATGTTCACACTTGGCGTTTAATGCTGTGTAACTCTGAGATGAAGCATTTTGTGGGCCATAATAAAATATTGTTACTCAGTTCAACATCATGCGAATATACACGGGGATAAGTTATCTTTTTATCCATACTTGATTACCTTTTTAATCAGAAATATTTCTAAATTTAAAAAAAAAACAGCAAAGTGTGACATTCTTGTTTTCTGTCTTGAGAGACTAAGGGTTAGAGATAGTGTGTAAATACACATAGAGAAGAGCCTTGCCTTGACTTCGTGCTAACATAACAAAAATGAGTGTCATTCCAGAGATTTCTGTGTATTTTGGAATTGGCTCGTCTGTTATCTACGACTTTCAGGAACATTCTAACTACACCACCAGCAAGAATTCGAGCTCCTTTGCAACTTTACTTCATGAGGGTTTGACGCTGGCTGGAGAAATGGCCACACTGAGCTTCCGGACCACAGGGACACCCAGCTTACTCCTCTATGTGAGCTCCTTCTACGAGGAGTACCTGTCTGTGATCCTCACCCCCAATGGTGAGTGTCGAGATCATAAGAATGAGGAGGCTGAATTAGAAAATAAGGGCCACAATGAGGGGGACTCTTTAGGTGTTTAACTACAAAAAGGAAACACAATTGCATGGCTTGCCATGCTAGTAACACTAGTTCATGATAACCCTCAAGTGTTTATTACTAAAGTTCACATTTCCATGATTATATTTAAGATACATTCCCTCCATGGAAGTTTGATCATTTTAGGTATTTGATGTGCTGCTAGGCTTCTTGCTATTCTGGGAAGACTTTCCATCTGTATGTGAATAAATTAGTTCTGCAATTCACTCTGAAACAAGATAGCTCACTTTGTACATGGAAAATATTTCCTCCTCCTTCTTAGCAAACTAAAGAAGTATATTAAGCTATCTAAAACCCACGATTCCTATGCATCACATGAATAGCATTGTTCTTTACTCTTCAGTGGCTGAGAAGCCATTCATGGCAATATCTACATACGAAGAAAAGTGGGATGAGAGGTACCCAACTCATGGCCACAAGTCTTTCCAAGACGTTGCAGATGAAGCATTAGCTCAAGCTGTAACCTTGCTTCACCGGGCGGAAGGGCAGGGACCTACTTTCTGGAAGATCTTCTCCAGGCAGTACAGGGTTATGGGGCAGTGGGCATCCCTGTGAAGGACATCAGGAGATTTAGATGTTGTAGCAAATCACTGGTCTTTCTTCTGTTTCTTGATTATGGCAGAAACATAAGGGAAAAAATTCTAGTTGTGCAAAAAGATTCTTTATGCAAATGTCAGCAATACATTAAAATGCATTAAAATAAGTCATATTAAAAGAAGTGATGCTTATAGAAACTGAATGTTAATGCAATATTGCTTGAGGTTTTGCCATTTAATACTATGAATACCACATGAATAATTAACTTCAAGCCTAGCTCCGAGTTCTCATATGCTTAACTTAGAATTTTTTCCTTTTGTTAAGGAAAATGGAAGAACTTGGGGAAAGACCATTTGGTCTTCACTTTTAAAATAGTGTAATCGGATTCTGAATTCAGCCCTGGAATAGCACATAAATGATCACTCTTCCTGGAATAGAGACTCTCAGTGTCCTTAAGCAAATGCTCAATAAATTCAAATTATAGGAAATAAATAAAAATAAAATGTGCTTTAGAACCTGCATTGATGGTTTTTATAAAATTCCACTTTAGTTAAAAATGTCATTTTTTGGTCTTGTTTAGGAAGTTTGCAGATCAGGTATAAGCTGGACAGGCACCAAGAACCTGATGTTTTTAACTTTGGTTTTAAAAACTTTGCTGATGGGAAGCTTCACCAGGTGATGATTCACAGAGAAGCAGCGGCGGTCTCTGTAGAGGTAAGAGATAGATTCACAGCAGCCACAGTAACCAAACCTGTGGCATTCAGTGTATGACCTCCAGCAAGGCTTTGAGAATAAATCCTAGTAACAGAGATACACGTTCATCAGTCTTCCCAGAAAGTCTTGGGGACAGAAAACGTAGTCAAAGTGTTTTCTTTAGCAGTGTCATTTGTTTGTTTAGCAAGAGGCTGACAGGGTTTTTGTTAATATCTGACTGCTGAAAATGCCAAGCTGTCGTCGTCGGTCGGGGAATATTGCCAGTTTCTCCCAGCGATTACTGGAGATGTTCCAATGAGAATGAAAGCCTATTTCCATCTGAGTACAAAAGAGCAAAGATGGCAGAAATGTAAACACAAGGGGAAAAGCAAGATTTTGCTGAAAGTGGGAATACATTTTTTAAAAGCCTCCATGTTTCAATTATTCATTGTCACTGGGTTTTGAAGAATTACCTTTATATATTGAATCTGTGCCAGTAATACTTTTTGTGGCTTGTGTTACTAATTTCTGTTTGAAATAAGTAAAAGCTTTAAGGTTTGAAATAGCTTATTGCATTTCTTTGTGAAAATCATACCAATTACGGATCCCTAAACCATGAAGACAAATAAAGGGGAAAGAATAGGCAATGGGGTGGTGTAAAATCCGAGGTATTAAAACAATTGCTATGAAACCATTTCACCTTTGTAACAGCACAAATGTATGGCTTGTTTTTACCATTTTCCTTGGTCTCCCTCAGACTCCCATTCTCCTATCCACCAAAATTACTTGCCATTTTGATGTTTGCTACTCGTGGAATATTTAATAGGTTAACCAGAATGCAAGGAGACAAGTTGTCCTGTCGTCAGGGACAGAATTCAATGCTGTCAAGTCCCTTATGTTGGGGAAAATTTTAGGTAAGTGTCAGAAAAAACATCGGACTCCCATACCCAACCCACTGACATGGATCAGAAGTGTCAGGTTGCAAACAGGGGAAGGGTTCATAAGGCTGAAAGAAGCTCCTTGTCGTATTCATGGTTTCCCAGCAAGTGACAATCAAGGTAGAAGCAGCCCTTTTGTCCAAGTGTGCCTGTAATCACCAGGGAGGGCTGTCTGCTAGGTGAGCCACAGTGACCCCTGAGAAGTGTCTCCACAAGTGCCCTCTCACTTGGTAATCAAGCAGAATGAAACTTGGTATTTTTCTAACAATTGAGGAAAGGCAAAATCAAAGCAGCTGTCACGTTTACAATTGTATATTAATCAGGGGTCAAGTGCAGAAATCACCCAACAGTAAATATAGATTTATATTAAGAAGAAAGGACTTACATTTTCTTTGGGCAAGTGAGTATGTGTTGGTGGTAGGCTGGGCTCTGCTCTGAGATGTGTTCAGTGCTCCCAGCTACCCCTGGAAGGTCAGGATCTGAAGATCCCCCACACCCGCTTTAGGGCTGGTAAAAGAATACCAGACTACTTAAGCATCAAATTATTTATGCCTTTGTTTTCCCCCTTGTCACCAAGAATTAGATTGAAATAAAAATTTGAAAGGTATTTTTTTCCTTTTAATTGTTTATATTGTAAACTGTACATGCTATCAATATCTAAAGTTATTTGGGAGAAATCCTCTTGTAGTCTTGGGTAGAATTTCTGCTCTGGTACATGACACTCATCTGGCTGTGTTGGTCCGAGATAATTCATGGACTTTTTACTACCTTTTCAGCCATTTGTACCTTGATTCTTTGATCATTTCTTCTATCCCTGGCACGTAAAACATCCTACAGATGCTGGAATCTACAGACAGCCCATGAGCCCATGTTCAAAATAGGGTGAGAAGCACAGTAACTGTTAAAATGGTGACATTTTTCTAAAAGACGATGAGCAATAAAATTATAAGTTCTTATTTTTCAGAGGAAATGGGGCAGATCGCAGTGTGTCCTTGTAAATGGTAAATGCAGATGCACATCATTTAGATGGTAGAGGGGATGGGAAGCTCTGTGTTGGTCCTGGGAGTTACAGTTGCAGATTAAGCCAGTGAAGCAGGGTCCCGGGGTTCTTTGCTGTGAAAACAGTCTTGGCATCATGTAATGGATACCAACTTTGGGCCAAAGTGGTGCTCCTGCTTTCTAACTGTGCCTTAGTGTGGATAAAGATTCAGGCCCCATGATGTGTTGGCAGAAAGGCTTTGCTGTGGCTTGCCGTGCGAGTGCAGAGTGGGCCTCCAGCAGCTGGCACAGAAATGCAGATGAGCACAGTTGTTCCCCTCAAGTGCTGGGAGAAGTCTGTAGCTCAAACAGCCCATGGGAAAGAGAGGGGAATAGCTTAGTCTCTAATGCGTGAATTCAGGTGTGTTTTCTAGGTGTTTCTGGACATCCATGTTTTGTGATATTAGTAGATTTTTTATTTTATTTTTTAAAGTTTTTATTTAAATTTTAGATGGCTGACATATAGTGTAATATTAATTTCAGGTGTAGAATTTAGAGATTCATCATCTAGATACAACACCCAGTAAGTTTTTTTTTTTTTTCATTCTATTTAGAACAGTGGGAAGGGAGGGTGTTTGCCTGAGTGGCTCAGTCGTTAAGCATCTGCCTTCAGCTCAGGTCATGATCCCAGGGTCTTGGGTCAAGCCCCACATCAGGCTCCCTGCTCAGTGGGAAGCCTGTTTCTCCTTCTCCTACTCCTCCTGCTTGTGTTATGTCTCCCACTATCTCTCTCTCTCTGTCAAATAAATTTAAAAACCAAAACCAAACAAAACAAAACAAAAACAGTGACATAGTATAGAAAAACCACAAGAACTGGGAAAACAATAGAAAGAGATAAGGTTCTCCTCTGGCTTTGACCCATGAGAATAACAGTATACAATTAGCGGGAAGAGGTTAGGAAGTTCATAAAAAGTCAGAGCCTAGTTGAGTTTCACAGAACAGTGAACAGTGGGATGGAACCACAGCCTTGGCTGTCAGCTGTCAGCTGAATAGTATAATTTTTTATACAATCCAAGTGGAAAGGAATTTTTAATATCCAAGTGGAAAAGAATTTGCTCCCTTTTTACGTGCTACTGAGCTCCACTCTCTGGCCTGACAGTTACCATTCATGGCTTGAACAGAGTGAGGAGTAGATCATCTTAGGGGTGTGCAAGCCTCAGAGCTCAGCTTACTTACATGCAGGTGAGGTCTGTGAGTGCAGGGATGGCCCATCTGCCCCCAGTAGAGTCATCCCTCCTTTGTTGCCGGAGCAGGTTTCTGTGGGCACTCTTCCCAGCCAGGAGGACAGATAGGGTCAAGGAACAAAAGGAACATAACACACACAACTAACTGCCTGCCCTCAGTGACTCTGGCTCTGAGAGGAGAGATGAGGCAGTTTCAGAAGTGACTGTGGCATAAGGTAGGAAGTTGCCAGCAGGAAGTGTGAAATTGACAAACATTTTTAAAGACAATTTAGCTTTGAATGTATTAACTGTAAAAAGATACATCATGGGTTATGGAAACTGATTTAATAACTAAACTACCTTATATAAAGGGAGTCATTTAATAAAAAAGGAGAATAATACATTTTATCATATACATTTTTATTTTCCTGCAAGTTCATCTGTAGAGAGCAGTAGCATGGAATCAAAGATGTTAATGTTTCTATTCAAGAATGGTCTAGTCAAAAAGCATCTCTCTCAGGCTGTAGAAATTGAAGTTGAAATTCATCAATGAAGTTTATTGCCTGAAGCAACTGAGTCTAATAAAATTATAAATATTCATTTCATCTGTACCTAGAGGTACACATCTTGATCAAAGGCTAATAGCACTTATCGTGTTTTGGGTAACTTTATTTAGGATAGCTTCTCCTTAGCAGTAACTACGAGAAGAAGACTATTTCATGTTCAGATTTGGGAAATAGAAGCTGAGCTTCTTTTCATAAAGTTGCATAAAATAGACCAAGAGACTGGCTAATGAAGAGCCATTCATTTTCCAAAAACAGTTGTCCCAAGCTATGGCAAGCTGTCCTCCACTTATTTTGGTGAGCTCCCATTCTTCAGTGGTCTTATTAACAATGACACTCAGGTCAAGTGCTCCCGGTTACTATAAAATAATTTCAGTAAAATCCGAGTTTAAGTGCAGATCATTAGGTTTCTAATTTTCTGTCCAGTCTTAACTTGGATGTGACCTGTAACCCTGAAATATGAGAGCTGTAAAATACAACAACCCAGTAAGATTTCCTGGCATTTTCATTAGGTTTTATCTCTCTAAAGGCTTTTGTGTAAATGGTATTCTGTGGATTTTTTCTTTTGTGCATTAAAGAACAACAATAGCAAAGATCCCCAAATTACCAAAACAAAAATCTGTTTTGAAGGGTGCAGAGTAAAGATGTGCCTTTCTCTTCCCTCCTGGGAAAGAGTGCAATACGTCGAATGTAGTTCAAGTCAGTACAGTCATGCAGTTAAACCTTAGTGGGGAAAAGAAACCCACTGAAGGATCTTGTGTTGAAATGGAACTCCATATATTAGAATTGGGTTATAAATAATATGTGGGGGTTACTGATACCCTCATGGACAGACTACAGTTTGGATACTAAAAGCTCCATTGACTTCTGTGATGTATGTTTTGTCTTTGCTGTGCTCTGCCTAAGAATTTATCTCATTTGGGAGGAAAGTCATAGGGTGGAAGACACAAAAGTTTATATAATTTCAGAATATGAATACAAATGAAAAGTTCCTCAACAAAATATTAGCAAATCGAATCCAGTAAAATCTAATCCAGTAACACAAACAAATTGTCATATGCGACCAGATAAGATTTATCCTAGGAATTTAAGGTTGGGTCAGCAGATAAAAACAATCAATGTAATACAGCATATTAATAGAATAAAGGACAAAAACCACATGGTTGTCTGAATAGGCACATAAAAAGCATTTGAAAAAAATCCACTGTGCTTTCATTAAAAAAATAAAATAAAACAAAAAAACAAAGTAGGAATAGAAAGAAACCTCCTTGCATGTAAAAAGACAGCTACAAAAACCCCATGCCTGGCATCACACTTAATGGAAAATAATGGAAATCTTTCCCTAAGATCAGGAATAAGATAAGGATGTCTACTCTCACCACCTTCCTTCAGGATTGTAGTACAGGTTTGAGTGAGGGCTACAAGGCAAGAAACAAAGAGTAAAAAGTATCCAGAATGAAAAGGAAGAAGTAAAACTATGTCTATTTGAACAGAACGGGATCTTATAAGGAATCCATGAAAAAAGCTAATGGAGATAGTTCACAGTAGGAGCAAGGATATAAGATCAACATACAGAAATTTATTGTATTTTTATACTAGCAATGAATAATACAAAAACAAAATGAAGACCAAAATGTAAATTCCACTTAAAGTAGCATCAGATAGAATAAAATACCTTGGAATAACTTGAACAGAAGAGGTGTGAGACACATACACTGGAAACTATGAAGCACTGCTGGAAAGAATTAAGGAAGATTCACACAAATGGAAAGACATCCATGTCCATAGACTGGAAGTGTTAACATTGCTAAGGTGGTGGTGCTCTCCAAATTGATCTACAGGTTCAATACAATTCCGATCCAAGTCCAAGTGACAAGTCGATCCTAAATGCATATGGAAATGCAAGGGACTCCAATTAACCAAAACCATCTTGAAAAGAAGAGTGAAGCTGGAGTTTTTGCCCTGGATTCTTTTTTAATTTATTTTTTATTTTCAGCATAACAGTATTCATTACTTTTGCACCACACCTAGTGCTCCATGCAATCCATGCCCTCTATAATACCCACCACCTGGTAGCCTGACCTCCCAACCCCCGCCCCTTCAAATCCCTCAGATTGTTTTTCAGAGTCCATAGTCTCTCATGGTTCACCTCCCCTTCCAATTTACCCCAACTCCCTTCTCCTCTCTAACTCCCCATTTCCTCCATGCTATTTGTTATACTCCACAAATAAGTGAAACCATATGATAATTGACTCTCTCTGCTTGACTAATTTCACTCAACATAATCTCTTCCAGTCCCGTCCATGTTGCTCAAAAGTTGGGTATTCATCCTTTCTGATGGAAGCATAATACTCCACAGTATATATGGACCACATCCTCCTTATCCATTTGTCCGTTGAAGTGCATCTTGGTTCTTTCCACAGTTTGGCAACCTTGGTCATTATTGCTATGAACATTGGGGCACCGATGACCCTTCTTTTTACTATGTCTGTATCTTTGGGGTAAATACCCAGTAGTGCGATTGCAGGGTCATAGGGTAGCTCTATTTTTAATTTCTTAAGGAATCCCCAGACTGTTTTCCAAAGTGGCTGCACCAACTTGCATTCCCACCAACAGTGTAAGAGGGTTCTCCTTTCTCCACATCCTCTCCAACACACATTATTTATGGTTTTGTTAATTTGGGCCATTCTAACTGGCGTAAGGTGGTATCTCAATGTTGTTTTGATTTTGATCTCCCTGATGGCTAGTGATGATGAACATTATTTCATGTGTCTGTTAGCCATTTGTATGTCTTCATTGGAGAAGTGTCTGTTCATGTCTTCTGCCCATTTTTTGGCATGAATATCTGTTTTGTGTGTGTTGAGTTTGTGGAGTTCTTTATAGATCTTGGATATCAGCCTTTTGTCTGTACTGTCATTTATGGATATCTTCTCCCATTCCATGGGTTGCCTCTTTGTTTTGTTGATGGTTTCCTTTGCTGTGCAGAAGCTTTTGATCTTGATAAGTCCCAAAAGTTCATTTTCACTTTTGTTTCCTTTGCCTTTGGAGACATATCTTAAAAGAAGTTGCTGTGGCTGATATCGAAGAGGTTACTGCTGATGTTCTCTTCTAGGACTTTGATAGATTCCTGCCTCATGTTGAGGTCTTTTATCCATTTAGAGTTTGTATTTGCATATGACATAAGAGAATGGTTGAGTTTCATTCTTCCACACATAGCTGTCCAATTTTCCCAGCACCATCTATTGAAGAGACTGTCTTTTTTCCATTGTATATTTTCTCCTGCTTGGTCGAAAACTATTTGACCATAGAGTTGAGGGTCCATATCTGGGCTCTCTCCTCTGTTCCACTGGTCTATGTGTCTGTTTTTGTGCCAGTACCATGCTGACCTGGGGATCACAGCTTTGTAGAAAAGCTTGAAATCAGGCAACATGATGCCCCCAGTTGTTTTTCTTTTCCAACATTTCCTTAGCAATTCAGAGTCTCTTCTGATTCCATACAAATTTTAGGATTGTTTGCTCCAACTTTATAAGAAATTTTTTACAGAGTATATACAGAGCTCTCACAACCAAACAAAATGACAAATGACCCAATTTTAAAATGGTCAAAAGATCTGGTCAAAGGCTGAAATCAAAGACATTTCTTTGAAGATTTACCAAAAACTGATATGAAATGATGCTCAAGATCATTAGCCAGCAAAGGAATGCAAATCTAAACCACAAGATTTCACTAAAAAACCATAACAAGTGGAGGAGGTGGAGAAATTTGAGAGTTTGTGCATTGGTGATGGGAATGTAAAATGTGTAGCCACTGTGGAAAAACAGTTTGGCAGTTTATCTGGGAGTTAAACACAGAGTTACCATATGACCTCTCCTAGGTATATACCCAAGAGAATTGAAAACATATGTCCAGACACAAAAGGTGTACGTAAATCCCTGTAGCTGTGTTCTCCACTAATAACCCAGCATGGGAATAGCCCCAGCCACTGACCACTAAGTGATACAGTGTTATGTTTCATGCCAGTGTTTCACTGTGTGCTACAAACAAAAGTGAAATATTGGCCATAAAATGTAATGAAGTAGCAACACAAGCTACAAATGGGTGAAAACATGATGTTAAATAAATGAGGATAAATACCAAAAGTGACTTACTGTGTGATTTATTTTGGATGAAATGTCCAGAATAGGTAAATTATAGAAACAGGAAGTTTATGTTTTCCCAGGGCTGGAGAGGGGTAGGAATGGGATGTGGAGTCTAATGTGCACTAGGTTTCTTTAGGAGAGATAGAAAGATTCTGCGAGTGAATACTGGTAACGGTTTTACAACTGTGTAAATATACAAAATCCCCTTGAATTGTATACTTTAAAAAGATCAGTCTTATGGTATGTGAATTGTATCTCAATATAAAAAAAAAAGTATTACAGATTCATTTCTTTTGCCAATGCCTCTTCTGCACACACAGCTGGGAGAAGTGATGGTGAGTGATGGTGAGTGATGAGTTGTAACCGGGTGTCTATTTTGAAGTGTGAATGAGTGTGTTCCAGGACAGGGTGTGATGGGAGGTGGGGGGAGAGAAGTGGAAGGGCTCAGGGTTCAGGACTGCTGAAACAGGCAGAGACACATCAGGTGGGGCTGCACAACTGTGAAGACGACTAAGGAACTAAGAGCAGCGATTGTGTGGAGTTCTGATGTAATCATCTTGTTGGGTGAAAGAGTGGTGGGGATTGCCTACGTGTCATTACACAAAGAGTCTGTATTATATACTAAGGAATAGTGCTCCAGGAAGCTCCTACTAGCATTGCTCACTCTGAGTGCATAGGGCACCAGATTACCCCCTGATTTTTTCTCTGGTATTAGCTGCAAGCACTGGGAGAGCCTGGTGCTCCGTGGGCCTGTGTTTCGGGGAGGAAGGAATAATTCATTCACTTCTTTCTCACTCTGAAAATCAGGGCCTCCTGTCTCTGAATTGTTGGAAAGATGGACTGGAAAAGTCTGTCTTCTACTCGTTTTCTAATTATGTCATTTATCTTGAATTAAAAAAAAAAAAAAAGGTTTGACTTCCAGAGGGAAGGTCAGCATTGCTTAGCATGGTTATACCTATCCTCAGTGCCCCTCGTGGAGCAGGAGATGGGCTGAATGGTTGGGCCATATTCCTTCTGCCATGGTAAGAGAGAGAGAGACTTCTTCCTACATTCTGTTTGGGGCCAGATCATGAACCTGCAGGTATGCTGCTGGGTATGGGACAGAAAAGATGCAGCCTCTAGCTTGCCAGGACCCCCATACCGTCTAAGATACTCATCCATGGAGTTCTCATTAGCAGAACAATAAATCAATAGCTAAAAAGATGATGTTGCCCCTAAGAAGACAGGGAGGAGGACTGAAGACAACAACTACAATTCCCACATCAAAATAGAGCCATTAAAGAAGACAGAACAGGGCGCCGGGGTGGCTCAGTGGGTTAAGCCACTGCCTTCGGCTCAGGTCATGATCTCAGGGTCCTGGGATCGAGTCCCGCATCGGGCTCTCTGCTCAGCGGGGAGCCTGCTTCCATCTCTCTCTCTCTGCCTGCCTCTCTGCCTACTTGTGGTCTCTGTCTGTCAAATAAACAAATAAAATCTTTAAAAAAAAAAAAAAAGAAGACAGAACACAACTGCGATGAGACTTGGCACTCAAAGACACTTGAAAAACTCACACACCAACTCTGGGGGTTAAAGTAAATACAGGTTTTCACAATTTTACAGGGTTATCTGAAGGAGAGAATCATCACTGGTTATCATTAGACAGTGGTCTGGAATATTACAGAGATGGGCTATCTCAAACCGCAAAGAAAAAAAGATTAAGAGAGAGAAATTAGAAGGGAAAATAAGAGAAAACCTAATGGGGATAATTAGAGATCCAGAAACAGAACTGGAAGCAAAGACAGTAATTATGCATGAAAAAAAATTCTCTGAGCTAAAGGAAAACTTGAGTTGCAGATTGAAAGTACGCATCAATTCTGACGAGAAAAGGCATACAACTGGGAAAATTTCCAAATTGCAAAACCCACAGAGAAAAGTCCTCCAAACTTTCCAGGCAGAAGTTACTACAATGAAAAAATAATGATTGTGGCATCAGCATCTAACTTCTCATTTGTTACAGCAGGATAAAAAAAAATGATGTGGATCATTGTTAGTATGGCTGAGGAATGAGCCACAATGCAAGCATCTAATATATAATGTATTTGACAAGGTTAAAAAAAGATATTTTGGATAACAAGGATGGATGGAGATTAAATATGAACCATGCCTCCCATCTAAGGAAAATACTAGAGAATTATTCCAGTCAAAAAACGAATCACAAGCATGACTTTAGGATGGAAAATACGAAGGCAGCAGTGAGCAGTAAACTTGCATGCATCTTGGTACCCCATACGCATACAAAGTCATGGCTACAGCTATGGGGTTAATAACAGGATATGGGCGCACATGAGCCCACCCACACATGCCCATACTCACAATCCACAAGTACGTATAAATGTCAAGTACAAGTTCTTGACTGCAATACAGTGTTCTACTGGCACTCCTTTCTTGAATAATAGCACTGCCTATAGACATTTTTAAATTTACCTTTAGAATGAATTTCACAAAGTTAGTCCAATTAGTTAGTAAGATACACGTCTGCCCAGGATTGATTCTGTGACCCTAGCCTGGTAGCGCTCGTGTCAGACTTTGACCAGGAAAGCGAGTGTTGTCCGGTTCCTCTTTTGGCTCAGTGGCTGGGACTTTTAATTGGCCTGTGGTGTTCTGTTTTTGTTTTTAGTATTTTAGCATTGTGGTAGTCCTATGTTACTATCATAGCATTTTCCTATTTTAGTTCTTCTTGATATTCTTTTAAGTATATTCAAGCAAGGATGCCTTTCTTTATGGAATGAATATATATTGTCTGAATGCAAAAAAAAAAAAAAAAGTGACCTGTAAAGAACTCTATTTTTTATTTATTTTTATTTATTTTTTATTTGAGGGAGAGAGTGTGTGCATAAGGGCTAGAGGTGGCCGTAGGTCAGTTGGAGAGGGAAGGGCAGACTCCCCGCAGAGCAGGGAGCATGAAGGGGCTCAATCCCAGGACCCCTAGGTCATGACCTGAGCCAAAGGCCAACCCTTAACCAGCAGAGCCACCCGGGTGCCCCAGAAGAGCTCTTTAACCTAAAATGATCCTTCAACTGAGTTGTCTCCAGCTCGCTTACTTCACTGTAAGAATCTACCTGGAATTCATCATACATAAGCCTCCTTGATGCCTCATATAATCAGCCTGGCCAAGAAAGCTGTGTGTTTCAGAGAGTTGTTTATTAGGATTGTAACAATGTAAACATGCCCCTCATTTTAGTTGCTTTTAGAGGTCTTTTACATAGCACTTAGAGCACCCCTCAAAAACTCAAAGGAAGTAAACATTACCCCCTAAGAGTTTATCCACAACATCAAGAGGGAGGGATCACAGCTGAGATTCTCAGGGTGAACTTAAAGACCTGCTATCGCGCTAACCAAAAAGACTTGTAGAGTCACGCATCTATTCTATGGAAGGTATAGCATTCATTCTAAAAATAGTGTAACGACCCCCATTTACCCCTCCCTTCATGCCAGCAATTACCAACATGTCCAAAAGCTACTGGCAGGATAGAGAGAGAATATCCTGTTGAAAAGGGGGCTCCTGTGACCAGCCTGGATCCAGGCCGCCCCACGTGAGAGACATTCAGATATTTCTGAAATCTAATGTGAACTGGCTTCCAGCAGGAATAAATACTCTGGCGGTATTACATTGCGAGCATTAAATTCTCAGTTCTGCAAATGAACCCACACGGTGGCCGGCCTGTGGCAGGCACCGGGTGAATTCTTGGTTGCTGTGTATGGTTGGTTGGAGAAGATGGACACACTGGTGGACTAGTGGACACACTGAAGAAGGGAGGGAATCAGATGCAGATGCCGCGGGTCCCCACACTGAGGCGGCTTCCCTACGCATCCACGAAACGTCCGAAGCCTGCACGTAACTGGGCCGGGTCAGATTTGGGGCTCACTGAGCAAGTGCAGTGTAGGGGCTAATCGTCCTCGAGGTGAAGGGATTGGTGCTCTGCTTTCATGGGTGCGTCGCGGCCCTTCTCCCGCTAACTAACCTCGGTCAGATCCGAGCCAGGTCAGGGACTAGGACAGGGAGCCAGCCCAGACTTGGGGGAAGGGGGCAGAGCCCACCGCTGTGACTGGGGAAAGACAGCGGGAGGTGGGGCTCCCCGGTGGTAGCTGCAGCTGGGGCGGGGACTCTGTGGGACTGAGAACAGGGGCCAGAGTCAAGTGTAAATGGGGAGGTTAGAGCCGCCCTAGGGATTATTCCCAGAGCACTGTTGTCCCCACGCGGGTGACATTTCACTGCGACCGCCTGGATAACCGGCCACAGATTCTGTTACAAAATATGCCGTGATCTTTGAAATGGGCAACAGCAGAGGGTGGAATCCTTTGTTGGGCGGGACTGCACCCGGGGTCGCTGCGGCCTGCCCGCGGGCAGAGCTGGCACCTGCCGGTCACTAACAGGGGCCGCAGGGACGGCCCTGCCTGTCATGCCCTACGGGAGGAAGGGCAGAGGATTGGAGGGCGGGTCGGTTGGTGGCGGCCCTGCAGACGCGGGCCAGGCCTGCGCCCCCCGCACCCTTAGGCGTGCCCTGCTTGTCTGCCCGCAGAGCCCCCCGGCGCGGACCCGGACACGCTGCGGGCCGGCGCGCGCGGCTTCATTGGCTGCCTGTCTGCCCTGCGCTTCGGCCCCGCCACTCCGCTCAAGGCTGCGCTGCGCCCCAGCGGCCCCGTCGCGGTCACCGTGCGCGGACACATGGCCGCCGCCTCCCAGTGCGCAGAGTCCAAGGGGACCAGAGCCCCAGCGCGGGAGGCCAAACGCCCAATCGCAAGTGGCACAGGTGCGTGCCCCTCCGCCCGCAGTGGCGCTTGCTGCCCACGGTCTTCCACCCCGTCTGCGTCTTGGGGCTGCCCAGGCCCTCGGTGGGGTCGCGCGGCCCTGCTCTGGTCTGGGTTTCCTGCTCCTTCCCGCCCGCGCAGCGCGCTCTGCTCTCCTGTCAGATGTTTGCGAATGTCACCAAAGTCCTCTTCCCTCTGCCTCTGTCATTCTCCCTTTCTCTGCTGTAGGTGGCTCTGGACCGACAGACCGGGGTGAGCCCTTAGTTAGCGCTGACAGAAGTGACCCTGCTGTCATTGGAGGTAACAGGGCTGTGAACGACCTGGTCCTTGGCATTGCTGTCACCGCGGGCATAAACCCTTGTCCGGGAGTCCGAGCTGAGGGGCGAGGTCAATGGCGGGACACCCCTTTGCAGGCATTCTTCACGGGCTGGCCCCGATGTCAGCCTCTGCCCGGGCTCAGGGGCGCTGAGTGGAGAGTACCCATGGTAGGACCGAGACACTCTTTAAAGGATAGTTGCCGAACTACAGAGTAATAAGGTTTTTCATTTGAAAATACCCATTCATATCTCTCAGGAGATCATGTACATATATGACATATTCACCTTTACTTCTTTGATCCAAAATAGCCAAGACCTCTCAGTCCATTCGCCCAAAACTTTTAAAAATAATATTAAAAGTAAAGCATTAGGTGAGTTTAGAACCACCTAAACTGTGCAAGTTGTCATTTTCATAAACATAAAGATAGAAAAACCTAAAGATTTTTCTAAACATAAATATGCAGAACTGTTTTCTGGTGTCAATCTTATCTTAGATTTACATATATTTATTTGTATTTCTAAAGTAACTATTCACATATATTTGCATTATATATATACGTTCAGTGTCACATGTATTCTATACCTGTGACAGTAAAACTGGATATAACACAGTTCTTTAAAGCAAAGTCCTATAGGGGCGCCTGGGTGGCTCAGTGGGTTAAAGCCTCTGCCTTTGGCTCAGGTCATGATCCCAGGGTTCTGGGATCGAGCCCCACATCAGGTTCTCTGCTCAGCGGGGAGCCTGCTTCCTCCTCTCTCTGCCTGCCTCTCCGCCTACTTGTGATTTCTGTCTGTCAAATAAACGAATAAAATCTTAAAAAAAAAAAAAAAACAAAGTCCTATAGATAAACTATGTATGTATTTACATATATATTCACATATAATGTATATTAATATTTTCTATGTACTTACGTATATTTAAAGAGGTACAAGTAATTCCATCTTAAATATCTCCCTCTGTATTCTCTGAAACAGAATTTATTTAGGCCTGCTTTAAAAAATGAATATTCAAGTCTCCTCCTTATGATTCAGAGAATGCTTATATTTATTAGACTACTGGAATGTGTCATTTGTAAACTCTATGGGCTGAGAGGGAGTGAGCGGCTCTCCATTTCATGGCTATTCCAGATAAGGGAGGTCATCCCCAAGCTGGGGGATGCAGGTGGGTGTCCACTTTTCAGGCAGACCAGACTGCATTTGCCCCTTGGTTTCTGTTCATCAAGATGTCAGTTTTCTCCAGACTATTAGGAAGGTACTCAGATATTTTTACGTGCTGACCAAATCTGTGTAAGAATGTGAACTTGCCCATTCCTATCGTAATCGCTTCTGTTTTTCTAATGAATGAGGTATATGATCTCCTGATTTCACAACTCCAGGAACAAAGAAACATATATGTTATTCATAATGTATACCTAAAAGGATTACTTTTGTGTTAAAATATAAATCGAATCTTAATCCTGTTCTCATTTATTTTGAGTGAGAAGACTTCAGTATAAAGCAAAAAGCCGATTTCAAATAAATCAACTTAAATGTGATTCATGTTTTCGAAATAGGAATCAAAGTCTAAACATGCAAAATGTCATGGTTGGTGCCATGTTTAGAGAGAGCAACAATGATAGGTTGGTGCTAGAATAGAAGGCGTGGTCTCTGGAGCTGTATTGCCTTTGGTTAAATATCACTGGCAAGTTGTACAAAGTAAGTAAGTTGCACCAATATTTTTCCCCTTGAAAAATCCTGCTTGGCTCCTTGCCACTTCCAGTCCATGAACGGGAGGAGAATGAGGCACAAACAAGTCAGCTGCAAGAGAAAGGGAGCAGGGGACAACAGTAGAAAAGACTGTTGTCCCCAACAACTCCTCGATCCCGCTTTCATTAGATAGAAACAGTAACCAACAGAAGAGCCAAAGAAGGCCAAACATTAGTCATAGGCCTTGTAGATAACAAAGAAGGAAGGCAAAATATGTCTGGACAAGCAGTATATAGTTGAACAAGCACATTCAGAGGACTTATCTAAGTAGCCACAGGTGCTTTCTGGGGGAAAGGGGAGATAACGGAAAAATGAAGCAGGCGGCGTTCCTCCCTGAGCGGGCCGGGCGTTCCCAGCTGCTCAGCTTCAATGTCCTATATCGTCCTCTACCCTACAGCCTGTTACCAGTATGTGTTTTTCTTAAGGCTATGTCTAAATGTGCTTGGTAACTAGTAAAATTTCCCATGGGTTATATTTTAAGTAATACATTGTTCTAAGGTTCAGCTGAAGCTCCTGACAGACGGGAGGGAGAATCAGAGCACATGGGGTGTTAGGGAGGTAACAACTCAGGTTGCAGCTCCTGCAACTCACGTAGCTCTGCCTTTGATCTGTGTGGTGGCTGTGTGCTGCGTGTTTGTCCACTGCCAAGTATACTGAGCTGCAGTGTAGAATCCTGGGTGGAATCCTCAGCCCTGTGTCCAAATGACCCCAGACCGCACCACATGTAAAGTACTTAGTCCGGTTAAAGAACCACCCCGGCAGGTGGATTTCTTCACATGCTGCGCTCCATCACCTCTCCTCTTGCAAACAAAGGGAACAATATAGGAAGGGGAAGTAACCTAAATCATGTTCACACCTGGTACACCGGAGATCATGGAGTTTTTCTTGCCATGGGATCCATCATGTCAATGAATAGGCAGAGAAGGACACAGATGTGTAGATGGATGGAGAGACACACAGACCTAAGTGATTGTCACAAATGCATTCACAGTTGGATTGCTGAAAGGAGGGTTATAGAAGGCATCAGATGCATTAGTCACATCATCCCCGTCTCTTCAGAGAGCAAATGAAGACAGAGGTTGTTCTAGAACCCTACCAAGTCTCAGAGAATGAGCAAGCTAGTACTCAGTTACATACACAATAACATCCTGGGTATTTGAGGATAACAGTGACAGTGATTGGATAACCAAGTGGCCTGGTCACTGTTATTGAGTTTCTGTCCCTGACACTAAAATTGGATGCAATGTAGCTCTTCAAAGAGAAGTCCTGTAAAAAAATTTAAGAGTAATTAAAGTGACAACTCTTTGTTGTCAGGTGAGGTACAAGGTGTAGTGAACGTGTTGACTGTTGTACTTGTTAGTATTTAAGAACCTTTCCAGAGGCTCTGAGCATCTGATCAGGAATCCCTGTGACCAGAGGCACCCACTGAGCTGCGAGTCTGTTGGGCTCCATTATGCTCTTTATCTCTGTCCCAGAGCATAGTGAAGAATCTTCATTTAACAACACGAATTTGGATTCAGTTAACTAAACAGGAATGCATTTTCTAACATTTGCTAACTGCAATATCAATGCCTGTGTCAGCTATCTTAAAAGTGTTTGACTGATGGACACTGTTTTGGTACCTCCCTGCTTCGGTATGGATTAACATTCATTCTTTAATGAATATGGCAGCCTGAGCAAACCCCTCTAGGCCTCATCTGACCGTCCCAACCCTGACAGCCCTTGAAAAAAATCAGAGGAAATTTTAAAACAATACTGGTGCTCAAGCCTCCCACTGAAGACTCTGAGCTATCATCTGCTGTGCAGCCAAAGTTGAGATGCACTGACACAGCTAACACTTCAGAACTTAAAGCATTACCAGCAAAAGATGCCAAATAATCTACTTTCCCTGTTGCTGAACATTGTCTCTCTTTCTACAAATTTTTAATATAGTGGTATATCGGTTATCTACTGCTGCCTGACAGATCACCACCCACTTAGAGCTTAACCCAACTCCTTTTTAGTATGTCCCAGTTTCTGTGGGTCAGGAGTCTGGGCAGAGCTTAGCTGGGTCCTCTGCTCAGTGTTCACAGAAGCCTGCAGTGAAGGTGTCAGTCAGCATTGAGGTCTCATCTGGAGATTCCTCTGGGGAAGTATCCACTTCCTCCTCCTCATGGGTGTTGACGGCATCCAGAGTCTTGTAGCTGTAGGACCGAGAGCGTCTCGATTTTCACTGGCTGCCCTTAGCACCTAGAGTTTACCTGTAGTTCCGTGCCATGTAGGGATTCCCATATGGACTCCCACCATGACTGCCTGCCCCCTTACCACCAGCAGGAAGAGGGACGGTTCCATAAGACAGGTGCTACCATCTCACATACCATAATCACATAACCTAGGTACATCGCATCACCTCTGTTGTTTTCATTGGTTAAAAACAAGCCACAGGCCCTACACACAGCAAAAGAAGGGGATCATGCTCAAGGCATGGCCCCCAGCAGCAGAGATCATGAATCATTTTTAGCCTCATAGAAGGAACTGGTGTACTCACCACAGAACTGTAAATCAGCAGAATATCAGCAGCAGATCTTTTTAATGTACTTGTACATAAGTATTTAATTACTCTATGACAAGTCTATACACTCCATCCTTTTAAAATAATGAAAACGTGCCCGCTTGTTAGCATGAAGTGAGGGCATGACCTAGAGGCCATGCTGTGGTTCTGAATTTTAACAGGTAGACACCAAGTGAAAGCTAGGCCAATAGATCTTTAACCTAAAGGCAAAAAACTGCTGTATCCAAAGGACGTGTGGACTTAGAACTCAGTGTTCCAGTAGGCCAGTGCCCACTTTCCTGATGATGCACGTGTGATGTACGTGAGCTTGCTATCAGCTACATGAATCCTGCACGTTACAAGTCTGTGTTCTGACTGTGCCTCCCCCTTCTCTCACCAGGTGTGATAGCGGTGGTGGTATTTGTCTTGCTCTCTCTCACCGCCGTGGCCACACGCATTTATCAGCAGAGATGGTTGTACCAAAAAAACGAGTCAACTGTTCCCCCGGCTGGAGACAGCGCTGAGACAGCTCTGAAGAGTGAGGTCAATGTGAAAAGCTCAGTCAGTGAGAGCCAGAGAGAGTACTTCTTCTGAAGGGCAGCTGCACCTCACTTCAGGCTCTGGTGATGGGACTTTCTCGCTAAGCGAGGGGACTCCCAGAAGATGAAGCCCCCCACGTCCCCATCCCCTGGACAGGTGGCCATCCTGCAGCACTGTCAGCTTGCTCAAATGCAGTCCTGGGAGACTCTGCTCCGTGATGCTTCATGATCTGTGTGTGTAGAAGGACTCAGCAGTGCCCATTAACCCCTGTGCGGTGGTGTCTGACTGTCTGGCCCGATTGTTGAAAATTCACACATGGTTTGCATAATGACTTTGCATTTGAAGTGAGAACAAGGATTTGAGCTGTGGTCCTACTCTCTTAAAAATGAGACCTGGAGGGGTGCCTGGGTGGCTCAGGGGGTTAAGCCTCTGCCTTCGGCTCAGGTCATGATCTCAGGGTCCTGGGATCGAGCTCCACATTGGGCTCTCTGCTCAGGGAGCCTGCTTCCCTCCCTCTCTGCCTGCCTCTCTGCCTACTTGTGATATGTCTGTCAAATAAATAAAATCTTTAAAAAAAAATGAGACCTGGAAGTTTATAAAAGTCAAAGTTGGACCCTAGTGTTGTGTGTTGCATGCATATCTGTATTTTGCCTCCTCTATCGATCACCTGCAGATGCTTCTAAAGCCGGGAGGTGCTTCTCCAACGTTCTGGGAGTGCGTTTCTATCTCCATTTGAACCAAAGCCCATGGGCCAAAAATGCACTAACAACCTAGAAAAAACCATTTTTTTTGGCTGATTGTTTTTATGATCTGTCTCTTTAAAGTCACTTTGCATACATTTTTAGTGATAAAATGAATATTGAATGCCAGCTATGAAATTGTTTTTATTCATTTACGGAGCAGAAAAATTCATAGGTAGCAAAGCACGTAAAGCATCCTAGTCTGTGCTACTTTGCTTTTTTTCTTTGTAATTTGTCATTTTAATCTTTGTAAATTATGATAAAGATCAGCTGATGATCTCCCCAACATGTATATTTTCTAACTGAAATAGTGCCCAAGTATAAACTGGCCTGAACACTGCAAATGTATCCTTCCTCCCTTTCATCAGAATGAACTTAATCCTTTTTTTAAAAGGTTTTATTTATTTATTTTACAGAGAGAGAGAGAGAGAGAGATCACAAGTAGGCCGAGAGGCAGGCAGAGAGAGAGGGAGAAGCAGGCTTCTCGCTGAGCAAAGAGCCCAATACGGGGCTCGATCCCAGGACCCTGAGATCATGACCTGAGCTGAAGGCAGAGGCTTAACCCACTGAGCCACGCAGGCACCCTTGAACTTAATCCTAAATTTGTTTCTTTCAAATGTGGGGTGCTATGGTCACAATTCTTTGCAGTCTTGTGGTTCTCTTGTTCTGAAGGTAGTCACAACAACTGGATATCTTGCAACTGTCTTTTCATTTACTTGGGAAAAGTCCCGTTTTGAACAAAAGCTCTCCATTTCTTTTTTCTAAATTCTGAGTGATCTAGGCCAACCATTCTCTGAAATACCATCTCAGTCTAGTCACTGTTTGGAATGTCAGGGGAAGGGTGCTGATGCCGGGGAAAATGCAGGTTGTAGGATATGGACCCAATCTGTCATGCTGGTCAAGAATCTAGGATCTTGGAGTCAGAGTCATCCACCAGAGTGCCCAGAATCAACCAGTTCATTTCATATTCAAGGATATTTGCATACTTGGGCGTAAAGAATTTGTATTAACCACAGGAATTTTTCCAGTAACGACTTTTGTGGTAGTAGTCAGAGGATAATTGTACGGAGCTGACCATTTGCACTCACTAGCCATTTCTAAGTGAAATGTCTTGATAAGCCACTTGCCACATGCCTGCCAGGAATCATGTTGCTTCCTTTGACCACAGCAGGACCACCCAGAACTCCATACACTGAGCCTTGCAATGACCTTTGAGTGTATGCCTATTTTTCTGTGATTTTTTTAAACAATAGAAAAAGATGCCCTCTGTACTAAGCCTTTTCTCCAAACAAAACAAAACAAAACATAGTTTTCAATGAGGTTTAATAAGTCACCATAATATATTATCTCATAGTTTCTGTGGATCAGGAGCTGGGCACGGGTTTACTGTGTTTTCTGCAAGTCTGCTTTGAGGCATCAGCCAGGACTGTGTCCTCATCCAGAGACTCAGCTGGGGAAGTCCTTGGTCTTACAGTTATGGGCAGCATTCCATTCCTTACTGCTGGGAGATTCCTGGAAGCCTGTTTCTGCTCGAGACCAGCAAGACAGAGAGGGAAAGAGAGAGACAGAGACTCTAGAGCAAGTCTGCTAACAAGATGGAATTTTAAATACTGTAACATGATGATGGGAGTGAAGGCTCATCCCCACTGCCAAATTCAGTTGGTGAGAAGCAAGTCCTAGGTCCTGCCCACACTGAAGAGGAGGGAATCACAGAAGGACTCGAACCAGCAGGCTGAGATCATGGGAGTCAGGTGAAAGTTAATCTACCACAGTACTATATTGAAGTTTCTTTAAGTGAAGAATGAAGGATTTTCAGGATCTGAATAGAGTAATATATGAAGAACCTACTTTGGTAAATGATATATACTCCCCCTGCCCCAAAAGTGGAGAAGGATTCAGCACAAAAATGAAAGGTTCTAGTTAATGCACAGCTGACTGTTAACACTCTGAAATCACGACAACTTTAACAAATGATCACAATAAGTTCCGGAAATGTTCATCACTTTGGTAGATTTTTGCAGATTTATAGATAGTGAAATTAATTGTATTCTCTCTTTTTAAAAGAGAAAACAAAATATTTGTACCAAACTGCAGTGATGTATCACCCAGTTTACTGATTTGTAAATTTTACCTGCTTTTTGTTAATGAAATAATCTTTTTGGATTAAATTAGGAAAATATTTTTAAGAGAAATTGAATGAAATTTGAATTATGAAATTATATTGATTTTCCCCTAAAATATTAAAAATTGTGCAAATGCATATATTCTGTTGTGGTGTGTGTATTATTTTATCTCTGCTGTATATAGAGAGTACTATGCTCTGTTAATATGATTTGCCAAGGTGTTTAATTGTCAAACACAAAGTAAAACATAAAGTGCCTCGTATTTACTGATTACTACGACTTAAAATACCTATGAATGTAGGTATTTATACCTTTGCCAGAGAACAATAATTTAGCATTCAGTAAGTTGTTTGTTGAATGTTTACTATGTACTCAAAACAGGTTACACAAGATTTACTCCCAGAGCTGGGTTTCTAGAGCACTATAAATATACAAATCCCAATTTGCAAATAACACCTTTCTATGAAATAAATGTTCAAAGATAATAATTCCCCAAGTTTTATTTCCAGATGGTAAAGGAAAATAGCACATAATTAACACTTATTATCAGGACTAGAACTTCAGAACCCCTGCTTACTCCATGATGAAGTAAAACCCCCTTCACTACCACCCCAGGATTATGTAGCTGTAGAGAAAAACATATTGGGGCATTCTGTGCATCTAGAATAATCACCATTTCTGGAATTTCTGTTTGTTTGTTTTCTTTCCTTACAGAATATCTGGTAGATAATTGTTTTCCATGGATTTCTTTAAGAATAAAATATAAAGTTCAGGATTCTTATCCTGAAGGAGGACAAACGCGATGGAGGTACTTTCCTGTATAGGCATAAACTGACGGTGATGATGTGACTGGGATGTTGAAATAGTCTTCCCACACAGGGTCCGTGGACCATGTTCCCACACAGGGGGCGTGGACCGTCTTCCAACACGGAGGGCCGTGGACCCATAATGAATGAACACGTTTATTGCGTTGCCTAATCTGTTCACAGTGCATGTAATTAACATGTTAAGAAGTCCCTGGGTGCTCTCCGTGGTCCTGGCAGTCTCCTATGCCAGCATGGCTTATCAGGTGTGGCAACATGGGAGGAAGAATTAGGAAGATAGTGATAAACATGAAGTGGTCTGCCTTCCAAATGAGGAAATGGACTTGGTGTGTATGTGTGTCTACAGCTCCCCTGGAGACCATGGGCTCATGTTCAAGCTCTAGGGCATTGGAAGATTCTCTACACGTTGAAAATACTACAGCTGAACAAAAACATTATTAGTGTTAGATCTTCGGGCTACTTAAACCCACATATCAGTATTACGACGTTTTGTGGGGGACGAACGTATTCATAAGCACTGATCTAACCCTTGGGAGGGCTTAGAGCAGCCCCTAACCTACAGTGAGTCTGTTAGTTTACTGCTTCTGTTGAGTCAGCTGAGGATTTGGAGATCTCATACATATAAAGTATACTGAAGTGGGAATGAAAGTGGTTATTCAGGTATATTTTTAGATATAAACAGTTGACTGATAGTTCAGACCCCATGGGAAAGATTCATTAACTGAAAATAACTCATTAATAACCATCTTACATCCAAGTTAATGATGTGGGAGCCACTTTATCCACGCTTACAGGGGAGTAAGAGGAACTGCAGATGCAGTCGTCCAGGTCATGGGACACTAGCAGTCACAGGAGCAGGAACCAGCCGGGCCAGGCCCTGATTTCCAGCCTCATCTGGGGCTGCACACAGGGATCAGACTTAGGGAGAAGGACCCCGACCTAGGGTTTTTCAGCTGCAGAATTACTACCCTTGTTATATGCAAATTCAGGGATTCAACCCAGAATCCTATACTCAGGAGAAGATTTGTGAAAAGGGAGTGTGAAGGGAAGACACTTTGGATAACTAAAAGTGAGTACGTCTTTACATGGAGATCTTCATTAACGACATTTTAAAGCAACATGGCTACAAAAGTTGGGTATTCATCCTTTCTGATGGAGGCATAATACTCCATAGTGTATATGGACCACATCTTCCTTAACCATTCATCTGTTGAAGGGCACCTTGGTTCTTTCCATAGTTTGGCGACCGTGACCATTGTTGCTATAAACATTGGGGCACAGATGGCCCTTCTTTTCATGACATCTGTATCCTTGGGGTAAATACCCAGGAGTGCAATGGCAGGGTCATAGGGAAGTTCTATTTTTAATTTCTTGAGGAATCTCCACAATGTTCTCCAAAGAGGCTGCACCAACTTGCATTCCCACCAACAGTGTAAGAGGGTTCCCCTTTCTCCACATCCTCTCCAACACATGTTGTTTCCTGTTTTGTTAATTTTGGCCATTCTAACTGGTGTAAGGTGATATCTCAATGTGGTTTTAATTTGAATCTCCCTGAGGGCTAATGATGATGAACATTTTTTCATGTGTCTGATAGCCATTTGTATGTCTTGATGGGAGAAGTGTCTGTTCATATCTTCTTCCCATTTTTTGATATGTTTGCCTGTTTCGTGTGTGTTGAGTTTGAGGAGTTCATTATAGATCCTGGATATCAACCTTTTGTTGCAACATGGACAGGACTGGAAGAGATTATGCTGAGTGAAATAAGTCAAGCAGAGAGAGTCAATTATCATATGGTTTCACTTATTTGTGGAGCATAACAAATATGGAGGACAAGGGGTGTTAGAGAGGAGAAGGGAGTTGGGGTAAATTGGAAGGGGAGGTGAATCATGAGAGATTATGGACTCTGAAAAACAATCTGAGGGGTTTGAAGTGGCAGGGGGGTGGAAGGTTGGGGTTCCAGGTGGTGGGTATTATAGAGGGCATGGATTGCATGGAGCACTGGGTGTGGTGAAAAAATAATGAATACTGTTTTTCTGAAAATAAATAAATTGAAAAAAAAAGCAACACGGCTCAGTAGAAATTTCTACGAGGATAGAAAATTAGCCACCAGCCACATGTGGTTATCAATAAGCATGTAAAATGTGGCTACTCTGACTGTGGAACCCCATGTAAATGTTAATGTTAATGTTAATCACCTTAAATTTGGTGTGCCTGGGTGGCTAAGTGGGTTAAAGCTTCCAGGTCATGATTTTAGGGTCCTGGGATGACCCAGCAATCCTTCCCTTTACAGGGTCCAAAGTGCTCAGGGGACAGAGAGGTGTTCAAAGGCTATCCTCTGTGTCTGTTTCTTCCTCACAACCTCAGCAGTGAGCGGTGTGGAGTGTATTGGACTGGGTGGCCCTTTCCTCTCTGGGGGAAGCATCCCAGCCAGGACCCCAGACATCAGTAGTCAAAACTCCTCTCACAAAGTCCAAGTTCTGGTGGACTCGAGTTCTACCCTTACTCAAGGACTAAGTACTTCCAATGTAATCCCACAAATTTAGGGGGGGGGGGGAAACAAACAAACAAACAAACAAAAGGCACATTCTTGATAATAAAGCCAGACAAAGGTAAAAAAAAAAAAGACGAGGTTCAAAGGTTGCTGGTTCAAGGCTATACACCAAGAACATCTGTGGAATCTTGTCAAATGCCTTTTCTGCCCCAACCAGGGTGGCCATGTGGTTTTGACCTTCTCTCTGTGCGTGTGGTGATCTGATTGATTTTCATGTGTTGAATCACACTTCTATTCCAGGAATAAACGCCACTTGGTTGTGGTGTATAATCCCTTTAATATGCCATTGAATTCAGTTTCCTTGTATTTGCTGGGGGCTTTTTTTAAATTAATTTTTTATTTTTTATAAACATATATTTTTATCCCCAGGGGTTTTGTGCTTTGGTGAGTGCTGGGGGCTTTTGTACCAATATTGATCAGAGATACTGGGCTGTAATTTTCTTTTCTTGCAGTTTATTTGTCTCGCTTTGGTCTAAAGGTGATACTGACCTCAGAGGATGAGCTTCAAAGTGGTCTATCCTTTTCAATTTTTTGGAAGGCTTTCAAGAGAATTGGTGTTAATTATTCTTTAATTGGTAGAATTCTTTAGTGAAGCCATCTGGTCCTGGGCTTTTCCTTGCGGGAAGGTTTTTGATCACAGATTCAATCTCCTTAATACTTATTGGTCTGTCCAGATTTTCCAGTTCATGATTCAGCCCTGGTAGGTTGTGAGTTTGCAGGAATGGTTCCATTTCTTTTCATTACCCAATTTCTGGGCATACCATTTTTTCACAGCATGTTCTTATAACCCTCTTTACTCCTGTGGCACTGGTTATAATGTCCCCTCTTTCTTTTTCTTTTCTGATTTTATTTATTTGAATGTTCTCTATTTTTTTTTCTTACTTAACCTAGCTAAGAATTTGTCAAATTTTTGATCTTTTCAAAAACAACCCTCAGTTTTATTGAAGAACGCTGTCATTTGGTACAGTTCAGATGCGCCTTGAGGACATGATATTAAGTGGGATAAGCCAGTCACAAAAAATAAAATACTGTGTGATTCCATTGGTATGAGGAACCTAGAGTAACCACATTTATAGAAACAGATACTAGGGATTATGTTTACCATGAGATGAGGGGAAGGGGAATTGTTTAGTGAGTACAGAGATTCAGTTTGCAGGATGGAAACGTTCTGGAGATCTGTTTCATAAAAATGTGAATATATTTATCAGGACTGATCTGAACAGCACTCTTAAAAGTGGTTACAGTAGAAAATTTTATGTGGTGTGTTGTTTTTTTTATTACAATTAACACACACACACACACACACACACACACACACACACACCCCTAACGGAATCCTGCTTTCTCTCTAACCAAAGGAACAGGGAAGGGGCAGCCCATTGAGGAAGAAAACTTTTCGGGTAACTATTCCACTCTTGATCACAGCACAGGGAAACCCGTAGTCCCACTCTCAACATGCCAGCAGAGTCAGGTGCAGATCCTAGAATTCCCTCGTGAGGCTTTTGCACACAGTCGCAACACATGCTCATGACCAGGGCAGTGTTGAAGAAGGTCTGCTGAGCGGTCAGGACTTCCGTCCCCCAAAGTCCTATTGCAGATAGCACATGGGAGGCTGCATTCCCTCCTGACCCAGCAGCAAGGTCCCCTCACAGGGACGCTGGGGGAGGAGGCCTGGTAGATAACTGGGTTTTCCCTAAGTGCCTAGGGAAATCCAACAAGGCCAACCCTCCTCCCAGGCACATTGTTGGAGGCCACGGGGGAGCAGTCACAAGACGCCACCACCTATCCCAGCTGGGGAAGTATCAACCACACAGGCCCCAGTGTGTGGTCACACCCCCCACCCCTGCCTAAAAGTAATGAGGACCCCGTCATGGGGTGGGGGCTAAAGGGGGCCAAATAGGGAAACTTCCCTTCTGCCCCTACCTGGCAGACATAAGCTGGCATTCCCCACTTCCTCTACAGATGAGTGTTAAAGGAAGCCAGCTCACACAGTAGCTTTCAATAAGATCCAGAGTCTTACCACGTAATGCCCAAGATGTCCAGGCTTCAGAAGAAAACCATTTGTCACACAAAGAACCAGGGGAGATCTCTGAATGAGGAAAGGCGGTCAAGGATGTGAAGACTGAGGTGACAGCACTGTTAGAATTATCCAACAGATATGTTAAGTGAGCTAGCATATGAGAACCTCAACAAGCAATTATGAGCCCCGTTGAAACAAAATAGAAAACAGTTATTTCTCATAGTTCAGTCTTGGCAGAGAAATAGACCACTTATAGAGGAACCAACTGAGACATGTAGAAGTGCAGAATATAACAACCAAAATAAAAAGCTCAGGGCATGACACAATAACAGAGGGGAGGGTGAAGGAACAGGAAGATAGAGAAATAGAAATTAGCCAGTTTGAACAAGAGACTGAGAGCAGTCTGAAAAAATGCACGCAGCCTCAGGACCCCATGGGACTGTAACAGAAGCTCTAGTGTTCGTGTCCTCGGAGCCTTGGGATGACAGAAGGACGTTGGGCTGAAAATGTATTCAAAGAAGTACCAGCCTCACAGCAGCATAGATGGACCTGGATGGTATCATGTGAAGTAACACACTAAGTCAGCTGGAGAAAGACAAAGGCCACGCGGAAATGTCTGAGACAACTATAACCAGGAAGAGTAAAGGGACCTCATTTCAACAGCAGACCCCAGTCATTTATGTGTGTAAAATGTAGCACCTAGAGTGGCCACTAGAAAGCTATGCAGGAGACACTCTCCAAAACACTAGAGCTAAATCAACATGAATTCTAGAATGCTCAAGAAACCCACAGGAAGGCAGGAGAAAGGGATTATTTTTATATAACTGGTCCAATAAACCAATGAAATTACCAAATACCAAAAAGACGGGCAGAATGGAATAAAAATCGAGACTCGGAAACATGTTGTCTATAAGAAATTCATCTTCAATATAATAAAGATACACATATGGTTTTATATATATACATATACATGTATATATATAAAGAGAATCCAATACATACATTGGATTCTCTTTATTCCTGGTCCTTATGTTCTACACAGTCACAGTGAACACTGAATTAGTGAATACTGAAACATCTTCCCTAGGGAAAATTGTGGATGTGCGCATGTGCACACAAACACCCCTCCCCCATAGATTAAAACCTTAGATCCTAAGAGCAATTCATTGATTTTCTTTATTTTATGAAAGAGAAAGGAGGGTTCAGAAGTGTTAAGGAGTTGCCTGAGGCCACCCCCCCAACCCCGAGCAGGTGTCAGAGTGGATGGTGCTTCCTTTACACTGCGCTTTCCCTGCTGTCTGTGTCTTCTGTCCATCTCTGTCTGAAAGCCAAGACAAGAAAGCTGTCCATGCCCCACTGTCACTCAGCAAGAAACAGGTGTGCTGGGTGAAGAATTTTTCAACGCCCTGTGCATGACCGTGAATGAATGGCTTGAAAGCAGCTAAGTATTGACTTTGGAGGATGAGTCAGTTTTAGTGAATAGGTAAATTTTAAATACAGAATCGTTGAATTATATGCTTTTTCTTTTTTTTAATTTAAAAAAAATTTTTTTATAAACATATAATGTATTATTAGCCCCAGGGGTACAGGTCTGTGAATCGCCAGGTTTACACACTTCACAGCACTCACCATAGCACATGCCCTCCCCAATGCCCATCACCCAACCCTCTCCTGAACCCCCTTCCCCAAGCAACCCTCCATTTGTTTTGTGAGATTAAGAGTCTTATATGGTTTATCTCCCTCCCAATCCCATCTTGCTTCATTTATTCTTTTCCTAGCCCCCAAACCCCCATGTTGCATCTCCGCTTCCTCATATCAAGGAGATCATATGATAGCAGTCTTTCTCTATTTCAATAAGCATAGTACACTTTAGTTCCATCCATGTTTTCACAAATGGCAAGATTTCATTTCTTTTGATGGCTACATAGTATTCCAGTGTGTGTGTGTGTGTGTGTGTGTGTGTGTGTGTATTTGTGTGTGTGTATACGACATCTTCTTTATCCATTCATCTGTTGATGGACATCTAGGCTCATTCTATTCTTTGGCTATTGTGGACATTGCTGCTATAAACATTCCGGTGCACATGTCCCTTTGGACCACTACTACGTGCTTTTTCTTATAGAGATAATTCAAGTGCCATGAATGTTACCTGTGTCAAGTGTATACACAGAGTTGTGTACCCATCAACACTCTCTAAATCCGGAACATTCCATCACCCCCCCAGCAAAGAAACCACAGACAGATTAGCAGTCTCTCCCCACATGCCTCCTTCCCCCAGCCCCTGGCAATGACTGATTTATTGCCTTTCTCTATGGGTTTCTTTTCCTGGACATCTCATAGAAGCTGCAGTTCACAGTACGTGGCTTCTGACATCTGGCTTCATTCGCTTACCATCATGCATTTTGGGCTGAATCTTGTTGTGGCATGAGTCAGTAGTTCATTCCATCCTACGGCTTGTGTAGTAAAGAATTTCACTGCCCTTTGTCCCCATCTCCTGGGAGACAACCTCCCAATCTTTAGAATTTCCCAAGAGTTAGAAAGTCATTGTGGGTCCCCTCACACCACAGCTGCTAGAGTTTGCTCCCAGATAGCTTGTGGTAGGGCTAGCCACACTGACAATCTCAGGGCAGGCTCACCTAATGAGCCAGATGATGTCAGCCTGACCTCTGAGAATGAACTGGGGCTGAAGAATGAGGTCAGTTACATGGGCAGTGGTTCAGTCAATCACGTCCATGTGATAAAGCCCCAGGAAGCCCTCGGAACAGCAATGCTTGAGTGAATAGGTAAATTTTAAATACAGAATAGTTGAATTATATGCTTTTTCCTGGCAGACCATCCTCCATGTCTGCACTTTCCACATGCCAGGAGGGAGCGCCTCTCAGAGGACTTGATGCTTGGAACCCTCCCTGTCCCAGACCCACTGTGCATGTTTCTTCCTTTGACTGGTTCTGATTTACCTTTTTGCTATAATAAAACTGGAAGTAGAGTGCTTTCCTGAGTTCTGTGGGTCATTGCAGCAGAGTGGCCAGACTTGAATGCATCTGTAGGGATACGACTTGGGCTGGTGTCTACTGTCTTGGGCAGATGGGGCAGTCTATAGGACTGTGCCTGTGACCTCCAGTTTTGTGGCCCCTGGGTAAGCTGAATGAGAGCCCATCGGATGGGTGCAAGATTCGTGTATCCATTTACCCACCTACGAACTTGAGGAGTTTCCACTCTTTGGGTATTGGGAATGAAGCTGCTGGAGACACTGGTGCACAGACACCACACCACAGTGTGTGGACTTAGGTTTTCAGTGAGCTTGGGTGTACATCTGGGAGTGCATTTGCGGGGGTCCATGATAAGTCTATGCTCAACTTTCTAAGAAACTGCCCATCATTGCCTAAGCCCAGTCCATGAAGGTTTACTTTGTTTTTTTCTGGAAGGCTACAGTCTCAGTTCCTGCATGTCACTCTGTAGCCCACTATCAGTGGGTCTCTGTGCATGGTGTGGTGGGGGGGGGACGGGCCGCACTCTTCTGCACAAGGATGTTCAGTTCTTCCCGCACTGCCTGTTAAGGAAGCTATTCTTTCCTCATTAAGTGGTCCTGGCACTCTTGTCAAAATCGATTGATAAATGTGAGGGCTTCTCTCTGAATTCTCAGTTCTATGCCCTTGGTCTTTGTGTCTGTCCCTACCTACATGCTGCATTCTCTTGGTCACTGTACTTTTGTAGCTGGTTTTGAGATCAGGAAATACAAGACCTTTACATTTTCCTTTTTTGTTTGTTTGTTTGTTTTCAAGATTAATTCCTCCTTTCTGGGCCTTTTGCATTTCATGTGAATTTTGGGATCATCCTTGTCTATTTATGCATGAAAGGCAGCTGAGATTTCACTGGGGTGTGGTGTGAAGCTGCACCCCCATTTGGGAGACAGCCGCCTTGATGATGCTGCCTTCCAGTCCACAAGCAGGGGTGTCTTTCTGCTTCCTGACACCTGCTTTAATTTCTTCCAACACTGCTTCATACTTGTGGTATACGAGTATCACACCTCTTTTGCTAAAATTATTCCTAGGTATTTTATTCTCAATTATGCTATTTGAAATGTAACTGTTTCCTTAATTTCATGTTGGACCATTTGTAGGTAATGCAATTTGTCAAATTCTTTTTATGCATTTATTGAGGTTATCATGTTTCTTCTGTTTGTTTTTCCTTCTATCAGTCTGGTGTATGGTATTGATCGACGTTCAGTACAAGGCCAGCCTTGTTAAGATGTTAACATGTCCGGTCAACTTTGCATTGGTCCACTGAGCAGGTTGTGGGATGAAGGGGTGTGCGAGGAGGCGGGGGTTAGAACATTCCAGATGCCGCTCTCTCACCAAGGGTTAGTGGCTTCTGTTGGACAGATGGCTGTTGGTTTGTTCTGTGACTGGGTTCATTTCCAGAATTCAAAACTAATTACTTTGAATTGTTTGCTTGGCATTTGTTGTTTTGTTTTGTTTTCCTGGAAGACCAGCGTGCTGAGGTCCTCACTCTGCCATTGAAGAAACTGCACCTCAGTGTGTTTTGGGGTCAGACGAGATTAATGACTCTCCTCCGATGTTCCAGAAATGGCACTGGTTCTCTCAGTTTCTAACTTTTTGTGATGTGCACAGAAGTGCTCTGCTAACTAACTTTGAGGAGACTGGCATTTTCCTAATTAATAGGGAAAAAACACAATTCCAATTCCTCTCTTAAGTTAAATTTCTTCACACTTGTGACCCCAGCTGACATCTGATTCAGCATGACTCACCGGGAAAGAGCTGCTGGAGGTCGTCCCTGTCGATGATTCAGGCACCCTTCAACAGGTCTCTGGAGGCGGGTGAGCTGACCCTGTACAATACCATTCATTATTTTACACCCTCAAGCATGTATCTTAATAATTTGTATTTAGCAGAAGTTGAATTCATGAGGAGCTATACATAGAAACAGAAATAAGCAACTCTAATTCATGGTTGTTGGAAGATGAAGCAGATTCTTAGGGGCTAAGCCAAGTGTGTAGACAGTGGCCGTGCTTGGCATTCAAGGCATCACAGCAGGCATGACTTTAGAAAATAGCAATTCTGTGCATTCATAAATATGAACTGTTTGGTTGGCATTTTGTTGTTTGATGGCATTTTGTTGTTTTGTTGGTTTTATTTTCTTTTTTTGTTTCCCCACCTGGAAGAGTGATTTGCTGAGATCCTCACTCTGCCATTGAAGAAAGAGTGCATCTCAGTGTGTTTAGGGGTCAGACGAGATTAACAGCCCTGTGGTGAAGACTTCCAGCAGTAGAAATGTTCCTGAGACATGCGGTGTAGTTGTGGCGGAGGAAGATCTAGAGGGCTTACCAGGTGACTGAGAATTGACTAAAGAGACATGGAACCCGCCCCACCCCACCCCGCCTCCATGATAGCGAATGTAATATAGCAGGATGAACAGACATAGGGAACCAGAAAGGAGACTGAGAACAAGCCTGAGAACTTCCAACGAACACTTCCATCTTTGTTCATCCACTCGTTTCTGAATACCTGCCATCTTTCTTTTACAAGAAGCTATTGTGCACTGGCCTCCAGAATCATTACCCTGCGGCTGGTTCTCAGAATCTACACCCCACTGAAGGAGAGAGGGGAATCCTTCCCAGAGCCAAGAAGCCACTAGATCTTAGCAACAGGTGAAGTGGGGCAGGATCATGGTAATAAGATGCTGCCCATCCATGGTACAAAAAGGTGTCCTGCCCCTTGCTTTGCAAAGTATATCAGTTCATGGAGCCTTAAGGGGAAACCTGCATTTCCCCGCTTTCTGACCCAGTAACTCCCAAACAGTGCTAGGGAATTGGCATTTTACATTTGTCTGTAAAATAGTGCTCATAATAACCATTTTGTCTCACAAATCAAATTGTATCCATGTGGCCATGACCCCAGCCACAGTCAAAGGAATGGCCACTACAGTTCTAGACCTCAATATTATTACTGACTTTGCCTTATCTACATAATGGGTTTCACAGCACTTAAACATAGGCTTGTGTAATCAGTTTCCTGGTCCCACACACTGCTTATTGAGAACAAAGCTTTTCTGTTAGAAGGCTTTCTGAAAATTTTCCAGTTGTCGGTTGAATATATAATTAAAAAAAAAAAAACACAGTAGGTGTCCAGGAAAAGCCATGCTCTAATGCATCTCTTCTATTTCTTGGTTTTAACAGGTGAAGAATGATTAGAACATCAGAACCAGAAATAGTAAAGTGTAGCTTTAACGCTAGTACCCCCAGCACTCGACTCCTGGAACTTATGTGTTAATGATTCTCATTTTTTAAAGAAATCTTACAATCTGCCTTCCGAACATGTGACCTAGGAATCAGCAATAATCCCTTGGGGAGTGAGGGGGTTCACAGTGAGGCCAACACTCGGTCTGCCCATGGGTGACTGCTTCCCACCCCATCATCTGTAGAGTCCACAGCTGTGCTATGCGTGCCCAAAGGTATGTGGCTGCTAACATCATCTGCGCCCTCAAATCCAGTCCATCTTTTATTCAGCAGAAGACTGTCATTCTGGGAGGACTTGTGTGGTGCCTTTCTTCAAGACATTACTATCTAAGGGAATTAGAATTGTCTTCTGTAACAGTGACCAGTCCTACCAGCAGACCCTCTTCTGATGTGCCATCTGGAACTCTTCAAACATCTGCCATCTAAGGGATCCCAGGAGCTCCTGGCAGGTTTTGGAGGGTCTCCGTGGAAATCTTCACAGTCTGCAGGCACCAGGCTGTCATGGTTAATGCACGGTGGGCAGGAAGACAAGATCTTCGCAAAATCACACCTGCTTACTGCCGCATTGGCCTCCTTCTCATCCCTCAACCAAGGTTGGCTGGGCAGGAAGCACGTGCCACAGGGCCTCCTGGTTAGTTTCTTCATGAGCATTCCTGCGATGTGGACCATGTGGAGAAGACGTGTGCCTCAATGAGAAAGTGTGTGTTCACTGTGGAGCACTCTGGGTAATCAGATGCTGACTTTGTAGGGGCTTACAGCTCTGCAAGCCGTAAGTACAAGCTGCCATGCAGAATAATTCTTGTCTAGAGATGTGCAGGCGAATTCAGTCCTGAGGGAGAACCCCCACCCCCAAAGCAAAACAAACAAAAAAAACCTGTGTTGCCTTCAAGTGTACATTATGCTTGGTTATTCCATTTATCCAACGAGTTAAATAAATCTTTAACACAGATTTATTTTATTTGGTTATGAGAGTCATGATTTTCTCCTTTTTGGAAAATTATTTCTAATAACTGCCAGGAAAGTAATGCCACCAAGATAGGATCATATGTTATGCCTGACTTTGCTCCTGCTCACAAGAAGAACGCCTAACAACTGTTTATGATCAAGACACCGCTGAGAAAATCCTAGAATACAGGCGTGAGGCTGAAACTTCCCCTGTACCACAGAGATGAAGGCAGATTGCATCAGATGAAGGCCGATGGCAGAGGGGCAGCTACACGTTGTCCTCATTGCCGCTCCTCCAGGGCCCACCCCTTGGTGAGAACCCCCCTGAGGGGAGAAGAGAAGGAAGATGCCTTCCCAGCATTGTGGGTCACTTTGTGGGAACCATTGCTCTGACATCACACCACAGGGATTGCAAGAGAATCTGCAGGGCTCAGGCACTGAGAATCTGATGATGAGGAAGGAGCTAATTTATACCATTTACTATTGATTCTAGTACCCAGTGTTGACAAAATACTTCAAGAACTCATACAACTCAACAACAACAACAACAAAAATCCAATTAAAAACTGGGCAAAAGACCAGAATAGACATTTTTCCAAAGAAGACATCAGGTGGCTACGTTACATAGAAAGATGGTCATCACCACTAGTCTCTAGGAAAATGCAGATTAAACCACGTGGGATATTATCCCATGCCAGTGACAGTGTCCATCATCACAGATACAGGAGATGTGTGTGCTGGTGTGGATGTGGAGAACAGGGGACCCTCGGGCACTGCGGGGATTGTGAATTGGAACAACCACCATTGAAATCATTACACCTATACAGTTTCCTCAAAAAATTAAAAGTAGGGTTGTCATATGATCCAGCAACTCCACTTCTGGGAATATAAACAAAAGAATGGAAACACTAGCTTGAAAAATCATCTGCATACTTACGTTCATGGTGGCAGTATTTGTAAGAGCCAAGGCAGGAGAACAGCCTAAGTGTCCGTCAGTGAGTGAATGGATAAAGCAGTTGTCTCTCTCTCTCTCACACACACACACACACACACACATCCTACCATTGGCCATGACACGGATGGAACTGGGAAGTGTCATGCTAAGGAAAATAAGTCGGACAAATATCACACGATCTTACTTATGTGTGAAATCTAGAGGGAAAAGTACAGAATAAAACAGAAAAATCCTGTTAAACTCATACAGAAAAAGGTCAAATGCATGGTTTCTGAGGACAGGGGGGATGGGGAAGGGACCTGGGGGGAGGTGGCTAGAAGGTACAAACAAAAAGCAGTGAGATGCATCAGTACGAGGGATACAGTGTACAACGTGATGACCAGGGTTCGCACTGCTGTGTGATAACATTCTAAAGTTAATATAATAGATCTTAAAAACTAATCACAGAGAGAATTTCTGTCTTTCTTTTTTTTTTACTGTATCCATATGAGATGATGGATGTTAACCAAACCTACAGTGACGATCACTTTACAATGTACATAAATCTAACCATCACACTGTATACCTTAAACAGACATAGTGATGTATGTCAATTGTTTGTCGCTAAAACAGAAAAAAAAATAACCATCAGGAGATACTGCTAAATCTGATGTAGATGTGGTTATTCCCCCTGAATATTTCTCTATGTACGGATTTACCTACTTACTTAAAGTAGTAATAATAAAATATAATTTGTTACTTATTGCAACGAATGTATCTTAAATTATTTATTTTGATAGGTTATATGGCCTAAATTCAGTGGGTAAGTACCAAACCTCTGAGTCACTTTGTGCTATAGAGAAGCTTATCTCCAAATGCACGGAGATGAATCATGATTTCCTGGGTCATTTTATCATTTCTATTATAGACCAAAACCTAAAATCAGAGATTCATTTTTGTATAGTACAAAGTTATGTTAAATTAAATGTAAAATTATATATAATTTCTGAAACACCAGAGACTTTATGATTGTATCATTTTTGAGGCAGTCTTTTTTTTTTAAGACTTTGTTTGTTTATTCAAGAGAGAGTGAGAGAGCCCAAGCAGGGAGAGCAGCAGAGGGAGAGGGAGAAGCAGGTTCCCCACTGAGCAGGGAGCCCAACATGGGGCTCGATCCCAGGACCCCAGGATCGTGACCTGGGCCCCAGGCAGATGCTTCACCAACTGAGCCCCCAGGAGCCCCTCCATGTTTTTTTTTTTTTTTAATACAATAAATAAAATGCATTTTTGGTTGTATGTTCCCTCTTTGTATAGATGTAACGAATCTTTACATATTTCCATATTAGTCAGGTTTCCAAAAATCTTGGAATTTGTGAATTAACAAGCAGATCATTTACAGTTTCTATTCAGGGCTACTTCCCTGCCCACATAGCTCTGTAAGATTCGCGTTACTGGGGTCAGAGGAAGCAGCGTCTGAACAAAAAGGTCCAATGAGCCCCCCACAGAGTGCCACCAGCCTCCTGGGCTCCTGAACTGGGTCACGTGCTATGGGCGGCACTCCCTGCCCATGCTGATTGCAGCTGGGCCTACTTTATTTTTTTTTATGCATGGTTTCTATTCCAACATCTTAGATGCTTTCTCTACTCCTGGATGTGAGTAGTGAAGGCTTATAATTTCTAATTAAACTCCCACATCTTAACTGCTCTAATACATTATTTATAATGTGCCTGTTAGATGCAATGTGGATGAATGAGGTTTTAGGGACACTCTTGAGGCTCTTGAATAATATTCTCGCTGGTCCTCGGAAATCTGGGTTAGGGCAGCAGGGATGCCAATTCCCAGTGATGATAACTCATGTCATCTGAACTCAGCATGTCCAGAAGAACTTGCCCACTGGATTATGGTTTCTATTCTCGACTGCCGGCTCCTGCCAAGGCTCCTTTGTTCCTTTGCTGACTCCCCGTCACCTGACTGCAGGCTGTCAGAGGCTCTTGGCAGCACTCTGGGGTCTTCTCTTATAGCTCCATTGTGTCTGCGGGTAGCTCATCTAGGGCACTGCCTCTCAATAAATTCCACTGGAGCCTCCTCAGACATGCGTGTTCATTTGTAGGTCAGAGATACAGCTTGAATCCTAGACGTATCAATATGGAATTCTTAGTTCCCTCTTCCTCCGGTAAGTTCTGTGTTGGTCCAGAGCACTGCCATCTGCAGAGTTACTGCAGTCCAAGGCTGCCATCACCCTTCCCTTGCCCCCAGCATCTGGCTTGCTGCTGGCCTCAGGTCCTACAGAGTACATGGTCTGTGGGAGATTCTCCTGCCCCTGAAGCAGGGGGTGGGACCGAGTCCCCAGACAAGGCAGGAGAGTTGAGAGTCCTGTTCCCTCTTTGATCTGAGATGGGATGTTCCTTTTTATGATAAAAGTCAGAAAAAGAGGGAAGATAAGGACACATGGAGAGGTATTATTGTACGACCGGAAAGATGACAATGTTTCTGAGAGTGTTTTTCCCATGGGAAGCATGACTCTGGGCTGAGATCATTGAAAAAATTCAACAATATGTCACAGCATCTTCTTTACGGACAGGAAACAGAGCTAACAACAGAAGCACATTAGGACTGCTGGCAACTCCTCTGTTCCCGTTTGGGACCGTTGTGAACTAACTACAGCAGCATCACGGAGCCCTTGTGACCTCCCCAGTGAGATTCAGCTGCTTGGGGCCAGCACGAGGTAGGAAGCAGAGCTGCTTTTGGCAGAAGTTTGCAGAATACGTTTGAAGGAGGAAAGAGGGGTGAGGAGCAAACTTGCCCATTGTTGTCTTAGAATAAATTAATTGATTATATGAATTGATTATATTTAATATATGACCAGTCAGTCACTGTGTTTTTGAGTCTATATTTTTACTAATTTATGATCATGCATCACATGTCTTTACTTCACCCTCTAGAGTGGAAACTCTTCCAGAAATGCTCATGATTGAGAGATGCAAACAGTCCATCATATATAGCCACAGAATATTTGATAATCACTGATTAGGGGTCATAACGGGCTCATGCTGGTCATTGGGATTATAGGTCTGAACCCTGACTTGCTCTTGACCTGGTGACGGTCTTCTGCTTACAAGTGGGTACCCGAGTAAGAGTTTGTGCATGTTAAGGAGTACCAGCCAGCTTTGCTGCTGTGAGGAGCCGGTCACAAGGATCAGGTGTCTGATTTTTATTTCTTGCTCATGCTGCCTGGCAGTGGCAGCTCTCCTTCCTTTGTGTTCCCTCTGACATCCGCTTCAGGACCCAGGGGTGCTCACATCCACCAGCCATAGCACAGGAAGATTCCCAGGGCCCCCACCTCCCTTCTGTTTAGCTGTGCACAGATCTGGAAGATAGTTGGTGTTGGCCACACATGAACATGAGGTAGATTTAGACCAGCCCCTCTCCATTCCCAGGACAACAGGGAAGACGATGCTGATGCACATTTCCCAGGAAAGGGCCCAGGGGCCAATGTGCAAGAATCTTGCAGTCTCCGTGAGCTGTGCCCAGTGGACATTTGGTGAGGCAGCCCCCAGCCCGTGGACATGTCCCTTGACCTCACCAGGGCTCTCTGCCACATTTGAACATTAGGTGGCTTGTCCTTTCTCTGTCCATTTCCCTTATGACATGGCTTTCCATGACAGCACTTAGCACCCCCAGATTCCCTCTTCTCCTCTGGCCACACCATTTCAGGATGCCTCCAGCCTTCTTTCTCCTCTGTCTTCAGCCTTCAGAGGTACTCTGAGTGGCCAGTTATGCAGTGATAGTCAACTACCATTTCTTCGTTAATGATAATGAAATTCTCTCTCTTTCTCTATCATCTCCAAGGACTCAGGTCTCTTTCTGGAGTTCCAGAGCCACATCCACTGCTCTTTCATTCAATAGAGGATTTTGAAATGATAACCACTGAAAACTGTCCTGAGCATCGGGGATAGAGCTGGATCCAGACCAAGCCTCCTCCTCACAGAGCTCACATTCCACTGCAGGGAATCACAGAAATTCAAACACACAAACAAACAAATTAAAGGTCAGGGGGTTGTAAATGTTTGGGGGGGGGAAATTAAGCAGGATGAGGTAGGGACCAGAGGAAGGAGGAAGTGAGTCTGCTATCCCATCTTGGGGGACAGTTGAGACCTGATCCCTGGAGAGCATCATACAATGGTAAGAAGGACCTTAGGAATCAGGACTGTCCTTGCCTTTGTTGGGCTGTTCAAAATCCCGGATCTCCAGCATGGCAGTTTTACTACAATGGGGTAAATAAAATCACAAAGTCGCAAAAACTCATGCTGTAATGAGTACAAATGGTGGCTGTTTGCTTAAATGTTAAGATACTTGGGGAATCATCATTTTGTCATGAAATGTAAGTGGGTTAGACCAGCGGCGATGCACACACCAAAGCTGAATAAAGCTGAGGACACACAGGATACCATCCACAGCTGTGCCAACCAAAGGGCCTGTAATTACTCAATGAATCGGATGCACCTATCACTCAGCCAGTCCTAAAGGCATGGAGTTCTCCTTGTGCAGAAAATTGTATTTTTGAATTCTGCACTGGTCTGCTGGTCTGCTGGTCTGCTGGTCTGCTGTATCAGTCAGATGCACAACAGGAAACAGATGGTGTGCACCAGGGAGGTTCCTCAAGAAGATTTTATTTACCAAAGAGCCTAATTATAAAGTAGGTGCAGGTCTCAGAGAAGGACAGTGCAGGGGCCCAGGGCTAGCCGCACCACCCCAGGTTTGAAGGCACACGGAGGGAGATCACCAGAACTTGGAAGGAGGAAGATTCTGTAGAACAGGCCACCTTGGCAGCAGCAGTGAGCTTTGTCAGGGACAGAGCCAGGGATGACCACACCGAGAGGGAACTAGGGAAATAAACAGCTTGACCACTTTCTCCCTCTCTCTGTTCTCCTGCCAGAGTCTGTGCTGGCCAGAGGGCATGGGACTCCCAGCTGTCATCCACAGAGGGTGGCCTCGGGCAGAGAGTGGGGCACAAGAAACGAGGCAGGTGGCACAGAGGCTACAGGCCTCCAGCATTAATCACAGAGACAGGCCTGCATGGAGCTGCAGACCCTTATCAACACACAGGCTTTGGAAAGTGTGAACTTGGGAATTCAGGGTTAGATAACACTAACTGGTATCTTCAAACACAAACATAAGTTTATCTCTTTAGAGTCCAAGTACAATCTGGCTTGTGGAAAGTTTGCAAACTCCAGGGCCATCACGGAATAAGTTGGTGGAAAATGGTAGCAGACATGTACAGGTCCTCCCCTTCGGCAACCCCTAGTCCCATGGCAGACGAGCTGTTCCAGAGGAGGGTAACCCTGCACAGAGATCACTGTGTGATGGGCTCGTCTGCTGAGGGGATGCCCGGAGTTTCTGGGCATGATGGGAGCATGGGAATGATGGGGCCTGGGGGGGCGGCCACCCCAGAACTGGCAGCAAAGTGGTCATGGACGCTTGCTCCTGAAAGGTCAGAGGCTGTTCAGGGAGCTCGGGGTCGCTGCAGCTTCGGTCCCTGCAGTTGAGCTTCTTGGGTCAATGTCGGTGAAGATGGGAAGAGCGAAATCATGTTAACGTGAACAGTCCACTGGGCTGGGTAGGCGACTTTGATTTCCAGGGCCAGGGCTTCTGAAGAAGTGGTGGCTCAGCCATAGAATTTGAAACAAAGCCTGGACCTATCCACGGGGTTTCCAGGCAGACTTCTAACCTGGGGAGAGAATTCTTCAAAAACACCTTCCTTCGGCACAGACACGCAAGCTGCCTCCCTTAAAATCACTCAGAGGCAACAGTGAGATGGGGATCTCAGGGGCCATGTGTCCCCCGATGACCTGCATCAGCACTTTTCCCCGTCCCACTTCAATCTCACAACATGCTGGGCAAAGGTAACCTCAAGCCCTCTCTTTCATTTTCATCACTAATCCTTGAGTTTTAAAAAATAAATGTGCAGCCAGAGATCACCAGATCTAAACAAAAAGATGTAAAAGAAATTGTAAGGTAAGGAAAGTGGAGACTGGAACCCTGGAGAAGGATCCTGGGGAAAGATCAGTAATTCAGGTAACAGAAGTAATGGTTTTATTAAAAATTCTAATTAGCATCCTCAGAGGGATTCAAGAAAATTATATGTATATAAAATTCCTTTCCAAGAAAAGATAATAAGAAAATGATAAAGAAATTAGGAAATTGAAGTTACCCCTGGAAATATTTTAAAATATGAATTCAATAGTTGAGCTTCAAGATAAGTTGAATGACTTGTTCAGGTTCTCTTATGGTCAACAAAAACAATAAAAGGCCAAACCCAGAAAATAGGAGATCGAGTTAACATGTGACAATGTTCAAACTGTCCAAGCCCTGCATTCCGCATACCAGTTACAGTCGAGGGGTCCCCAGGCTCCTTGTGTTCAGTTTTTGGAGCTTCTTCTGTGTCTGCCATTTCTTAAAAATAATCAGTTCAAGATAAAATTTATGTCAAAGAAACATGTTTGGGGATGGTATATTTTGCTCCGCTCCCCAGAATGAGGGAGTCTGTGGACTCCCACCAGAAAGAATGTATCTGAGTGTCTGTAGACAAGAATCACTCAGCATAGCCTCAGTTGTCAGAAACTTTCTTAGTTGTTAAATCGCTCAGGGGCAGTAAAAGGCTCAGTGCAAGCACATGTTCTGCGTCAGATGACCTGAAGGGTGTGCTTCCCATAAACACGGTGCCATTTTCCACAAAAGCACACATATTGCAACGATGGGTACATCTGGCTGGACAGGCTGAGAGCAGGAGCTTAGGAGCTTGGAGCCTTGGATTTTCATTATAAGCAGATCAGTTCTATTTCATGATTTATGTGTCATTCTGAAAAGACTTAAGGTAAACAGCCTTAATGTCAAATATAGGATAGGATGGAGACCTTACCTTAGTCTTTGCATGCAAAAGTTCTGGCATAGGAACAGCTCTACGTAACTCCTCCCAGTCCCCTAGATCCTAGTTTTCATATCTGTTCCTTAGCAATTAAGAATAGAGATAAAACCCTTCAGAAAAAACAATGGCATTTTAAAAATATCTCCTTCTTGGGTCCTCTTGCTTCCTGCACATCTCTTTAGTATACTGAAGAATTGTGCTTTGTGAACTTGGTGCCTAACTAATTAAACAACCCAGCAGACACCAAGGAAAACAAACATCTCCCAGAGCAACAACATCCTCACAGCTGAGTTCTGGACTCATTATTATCAACAGCGAGGAAGCAAGGAACGTGCAGCCAGAACACATGTGAGGTTAGGAACTGGGATGCACAGGAGCACAGTGTCATTTCCCACTGACTGGGATCCACCCCCAGGCCACAGATGAATAATCTGTTGTTGGAGGTAGCACCAAGACACTTTTGAATATTCCCTGCAAGACATTTTGTAAAAGTATAAGGAGCAGTCTAGGTTAGGGAAAAAGTGCTGTGGGACTTTGACTCTAAACAGGGCCTCACCAAGGGAGTTAGGTGACCTCAACAGGGACTAGCCACCTTCAGTTTACAGTAGCATTTCTCCCCTTACACCATAGGACATTTCCCACAGGGTCCAGGTTGACCTGCAATAGTCTGTGAAAAATAAGATGACAGGCCCAGGACGGGTGGCTTATTCTAAGTCCAATGTCACTGAACCAAGCCTTGGATGTTTGTCTCTCTCAGAAATGGAATCTTAAACCAGCCAGGTGAGAATCACCTGATCAGCGTTAGTCGGGTCCTCAGCCTGGTGGATGCCCAGTCATCCCCCAAAGGAAAGTCAACTAGCAACGATCAATCTGCTTTTCTGCCTCGTTCCCGTTCCCCTCTGCCTGCAAAGGTCTTTCATTCTGTGTGACTCCTTGAAGCTCCTCTCTTTCTGCTACACTGCGTGCTTTCCAACCGGAATTGATTTTTGCTCAGATAAACTCTTACTAGTTTTATATGCTTCCGTTTAACTTTTTTTTAAGCTTTTTTTAAAGTTTTCTCTGTTTGACTTTTAATGGTTCTTAACGTCAAAGCTAAGTCAGCCACAAGGGATGTGTCAGTTTCACAAAACTTAACCTTTGCCATCCGCAGATCCTGGAGACAGATTCACATGGAAGCTAAGGCGGCTTGAGTTTGAGGCACCCATTTGCATCAGCCTCTTCCAATGCTTGTACCTAAATTTCTATTGTTTGCCTTACAGACGTGCCTAAGCTTCTGGACCTACCTCACTCAGAGCTCAGCTAGCAGCTCATAGTCACATCAACTTCCCCCTCCCATCCCTTCCAACCCCAGAACAGATCTTTCATTTCTCTGCTCTTTTCTTCCTTTTCTCTTCTTTTCACCTCAATTGGGGAGAACAGGCCACTGGTCTCTTAATTCCTAGCTCAGGAACTAAAGGACTGGAAAATGCAGAGTTCTGGACTTTCAGGGATGTACTCCATCCCTCAGCAAATTGTATTTGGTGGTGACGTGGCAAGTGTTAAACATTAATGATGCCAAGGTAAATGGCACATGGCACCAGGGAGGAAGGGGCAAGTCATCTGGCAAAAAGGAACAGACACGGGGTTGCCTGGGGGCTCAGTGAATTAAAGCCTCTGCCTGGAGCACCTGGGTGGCTCAGTGGATTAAAGCCTCTGCCTTCAGCTCAGGTCATGATCCCAGGGTTCTGGGATCAAGCCCCACATTGGGCTCTCTGCTCAGCGGGGAACCTGCTTCCCTTCCTCTCTCTCTGTCTGCCTCTCTGACTACTTGTAATATCTGTCTGTCAAATAAATAAATAAAATCTTTAAAAAAAAATAAAGCCTCTGCCTTTGGCTCAGGTCCTGATCTCAGGGTCCTGGGATCAAGCCCTGAATTGGGCTCTCTGCTCAGTGGGGAGCCTGCCTCCCCCCTCTCTCTGCCTACTTGTGATCTCTCTCTCTCTGTCAAAACATAAATACACTCTTAAAAAAAAAAAAAAAAAAGAGCAGACACCAACAAATTCATCTGAGATCCATCACCCCAATGAGAAAACCAAAGGCCATTGGGCCTCCCTAGAGGCAGAAGGTCAGCCACCATCATCTGTGCCTGCAGACACTTAAAGGAGGTAAGAGAATGGGAAAACTTGGTAGTGGAAACAAGTCAGGTTCTAGGTAAGCTGTCATTGGAGCTTGTTAGCACGGAGAAGCTAGAGACAAGCTAAGTAGAAGAAAGCCTGTTATGTGGGTGGTTCGGAAAGCGTTTGAGAGATAGAAGTGGGCATGTGATGCTGAGTTAGGGGTCAGAGTTCTCTTGTCCTATATGACCTGGTCATTGGTGGTTTGTATATTCAGTCTCTCAGCTGAGGACAATAGTGATAAAAATGACAATAACAGTACTTAAGCGATTAATGTCAAATTTTTGAAGACCTCTGTTTAGGAGAAAAAGACTTTTTACTCTATCCTTCTAGGTTCTTAGGCTAATTTATAGGCAAAGTAACAGAGGGCAGATGGAAAGGAGAAAAACAAATTTAATCATATGTGAACTACTCCACAAAGACAATGTGACCTAAGGACACTTGGGCAGTCAAAGGTCATGTGCCATCAGGAGCTGAGGAATGGGAGGGTGCCTGGTGCTTCAAAGTGGAGGGAGATGTTACTGTTACTGCTCCACCTGATGGTAATTTTCACTTAGTAACAAAAGTGTTCGTAAAAGAGAATGCAATAGAGAGAAATGCCAACTTGAAATTGTGTGATGTGTTGAAGCTGTATTTCTTCCGAGGGTCAGTTTGCACTTGAACTTCTAGCAGGGCTTTTTTTTTTTTTTTTTTTTTTTTTTTTAATTTTTTATTTTTTATAAACATATATTTTTATCCCCAGGGGTACAGGTCTGTGAATCACCAGGTTTACACACTTCACATCTAGCAGGGCTTTTAAGCACACATGCACACGGTTATTTGAATGAGACTTACCTTTGAGTCAGACCCCCCAGTTTATGCAGCCAAACAATGTAATTTGTGTTTGCCTACATGGTAATTAATAGTTAAAGAGACATATTAAGGACTTCAAACTGAGCGTTCTCAGAGCCCGTCCTTCAGCTCTCCCTCCGACTTTTCAATACTTTTGAGCTGTTCTGCAATTCTGTGAATTGTAGATAACTGCAGAGCCATGCAAATGGCCCTGGTGCTGAGATGGCAGGCGAAGGACGGTGGGTGAAGGAGTGTCATATGGAAATGCCACTGATTTCCCTCCCCTGGCATGAAAGCCACCCTGTCCACATCTCTTAAGAAAATTCTTTCAGCATTCTTAGTAGCCTTTTTTTTTTAAAGATATTATTTATTTACCTGACAGACAGAGATCACAAGTAAGCAGAGAGGCAGGCAGAGAGAGAGAGAGGGAGGAGGAGGAGGAAGCAGGCTCCCCACTGAGCAGAGAGCCCGACACGGGGCTTGTTCCCAGGACCCTGAGACCATGACCTGAGCAAAAAGTAGAGGTTTTAACCCACTGAGCCACCCAGGTGCCCCTCTTAGTAGCCTTTTGTATGTCCTGTCCTTCTGATTCTTTTTCATATTGGTCATCACCTTGCAGGCTCCCTTATTAACTAATGTGATGAATAAAAACTCTGCCACCTAATTGTTTTGTATTTCTATGAGAACTATACCTTTCTTAAAAAAATAATTACCTTTCAAGAAAGGGAATGTCATAGAAAGGGAGATAAAATACTTTTTTTTGATGGAATTCCTTTTTTTCAAGATTTTATTTATTTACTTGAGAGAGAGAGAGCACAGGGGAGAGGCAAGGGCAGAGGAAGAAGCAAGCTCCCTGCTGAGCAGGGGCCCTGACTTGGGGTTCACTCCAGGACCCCAGATCATGATCTGAGTGAAGACAGATGCTTAACCCACTGAGACCCCTGGGGGACCCTGGGATTCCTTTCTAAGTCTGTGCATTCTAAGGGTATAAACACTGGACCTGAGTCTGGATAGTCACAGGGAGTGAAAATAGCTGTGTTCATCAGTCAATGAATAAACAGACAAATGGGGTTAAGGCAAGAAGATAAAGAGTCTTCCTTTCATTAGGAATGCATGCCGTGTGATGAATGAATGGGAAAAACAGCTAGAACCGCCCCCCCCCAACAACCACCACAACGCGTCAATACCAGCTGCCTCTGGGACCTCAACACTCCTCGTCCACGTTCTGTTTATGACACGTTCGTTTCAGTGACCAGAGTTGAGTTAAGCAGCATGATACACCTCAAGCTTGTGATACTGTTTTTGGAAATTCAAATCTTAAGGAAATACTTTTTTTAAAGTAACAGCCATATATAATTCATCTTCTGATTCCAGAAACTTCTCTCATGTTTAGAGAACTGCATGACATCATGGAGACAGCAGACTGGTTTCCAGATGAGCTTGTGTGGTCGAGTCACTGAATGAACTCATTACTCTGTCTCCTACTGATGGGTCATCTTAGCCTCCACCAGGGAGTTCGGCAGCAAACCCAAAAGTTAGAGCCTTCGAAAAGCCCAATTAAAAAAAAAAAAATCAGAAACTGAATGGTCAGAGTCTGTAGCTGAAAGACCAAAGCAAGCCACCTCTGGTCTGCTCCTGAGTACAGAGAGCCAAGGGCCATGCTGTAATGTTTGGATTCAAGACAGTTTCCTTCCCTCTTCTCATGTGGATGTTTGAGGCAGGAAGGTGGATCTTCTCTGGATTACTGGGGTTGTGAATATGGGGAGGAGCCTCCAGGGTCACTGCATCTTTGGATGTGCCCTGGACATGGCCTGTCACTGGATGCCTTGGTGGTCAGGGGCTTCACCAGAGTTTGGGCCTGCTCTTGGACTTGGGAACATCCCTGGGCTATGCTGCCCTAGATCCTTCCTGATTCCACTTGCTTCTTCCTCTTGCTGGTCTCAGACCCCTGACACCTAGCCACTTCTCCATCTGGCCAACTGTCCCTGGGTGCTTCAAGGTCATCTCTTCCAGCCCTGGGAGGTCCTGCAGCAACAGGTCCCACATGCTCATACCCAGGCCAGCAGACAAAAGCAGGTCACCACAGGGTCAATCTGTTGAATGATTCTTTGGCAGAATGTGTTTCTTTCTGTTATTTGGGGTTGACTTATTTTCAGGTTAAGAGCACATTAAAGAATGTCCACTTTGTGTGTTTGTGAATAAGAGGATTTATTCTCAGTAGAATTTTCCCATGGATATATTCTTCTCACTAATGAATGCTTGTTATAGGCGTTACTCACAGATAATATATACATTAGGAATGTATTCTCAAAGAACACTCTCTTTTGTTTTCAATTAAATTAATTAATTTATTTTCAGAAAAACAGTATTCACTATTTTTTCACCACAGCCAGTGCTACATGCAATCCGTGCCCTCTATAATACCCACCACCTGGTACCCCAACCTCCCACCACCCCGCCCCTTCAAGCCCCTCAGATTGTTTTTCAGAGTCCATAGTCTCTCATGATTCACCTCCTCTTCATATTTCCCTCAGCTCTCTTCTCCTCTCTAACACCCCTTGTCCTTTATTTTATGTATATATGTATCCTCAGTATGCTCTTGAGTGGGAAGAACATCATATGAGTGCATTCTGATGAAAAAGAATATATTAACAAAAAGAGAGTCTTAAGCATTCATCCTATTCAATAATCTTATGAATATATTTCAGGGGTCTAGCTCTCTTTATGTTCTTAAGTCTCCAGAATCAGGGTCAGGGAAGCAGCGATAAATCAAATGTTTCTTAAAATACTATTAAGAGGAAAAATGGAAACCAGTCAAAACTATAGGTGAAAGGACTTGGTGAAGTTTGGCACTGAGCTTGTTTGACAAACTGCTATCTGGCTCTGCTCAGGAGTTCCTAGTCCCCAGGAGCAAGGTGCCCAGCAGTGCCCTGTGGGCTCTTCTGTTGGATTCCATAGAGCAAGAGCTGGAAGTTTTCCTACTCTCTCTCTTCCTTTCCTCTGGAGACATTCCTGGTGTTCTTACTCTTCCAAGCAAACTGAGACCTCAGACCAACTGGGTGAAGTTCCATGGTAGGCAGTTAGAGGTGACGGGAGATGACAGACAGATCTACTTTCATCTCTCCAGGTACCTACCTACCATTGTCTCTCTGTCTATCCATCTATCATCTATCTATCTATTATCTGTCTATCATCTATCTATCTGTATCTACCATTGTCTTCCATCTATCCATCCATCCATCCATCCATCCATCCAACATCTATCATCTATCTCTATCAATCTGTTGTCTCTATCACCTATCTCTATCATCTACCAATTTCCCTATCTAATCAAAGTTGCAGAAATTTCAACAACTGCATATTAAGCAACTAAGAAAAAAGCAAAAGAGAAAAAAAATTGTTACAGGTAAAAACACGTTTTATTGGGTTCTGGGTTGATTTATTCTGAAAATAAATCCATAACTCCTAATTGGTTATTTCCAATCTTAAGCTGTATATTTTAATTGAAAAGTGGTTGCATATATAGGGAACTCAGTTCCAGGAAAATGAAAATATGGAAAATGCCAACTTATTAACACAGTTTCCTGTGTCAGGAGACATTTGTGGAATAAAGTCCATTCTCTGTGACAACATACATAATACATTTAATGTCAGGCCCTGATATTAAACTTAAACCCTCACTTGCTTTTTATTCAAGAATTGTTTAAGGTAAGCACCTGGGCTTTCATACTGGATATAAGTAGACGACCATTGTGTGCAATTTTAGATAAACATCTGTAGTGCCCTATAACACAGTTTCATAACAAGCATTTCAACTTTGGAAAAACAAATAGTCTTAGAAAGCCATTACCACGATGTGTTCAGTGCTCCCAGAGGGCATGCTCTGATTTCCAAGCTTGGCAATGATGTCAAAAGGAATTGCATGGACAGGGCTGGCTGCCTAGGAAATAAATATCTAGATGTGCTGTGAAATATGGACTTCGTGTGATGAATTTTCTGGTTTGATAAGCAAAGCATTATGAGTATATCACTCTAATATAAAACTTAGTGATTTGATATAAGGCAAACATACCACCTAATCTACTCATGTAATGAATGATAACACATGGATTGTATAAACAGATATCAGATGCTGGCTTGCATGCTGGTGCCCAATGGTCAGGATTTGGAATAAATATACAACTTCTTTCTTCTATTTAGCAAAGCTCTAGCTTTCTTACATTTCCTCTTTCATTGCATCTGATGACCAGCACCCAGCTCAGCTAAACTCTTGCCTGTTAGGAATACGTACACGTGCCCTAATGCAGACACAGCTCACAAGCTATCTTTGACCAATGGCATATTCAGTTGCTTCCTGCTCCCTCCCCCTACAAGGACTATGCTCTGCGAACTCTTCTGTTTAAGATTTTCCACCACCTGTCTGCCATTTGCTCCTTGATGCTGATTCAAGCCTTCTTGCCTTTGAGATTGTCTGTGTAGTCAAATCTCAGAGCAGGTTCTTTGAACATTTTGATCCTGCTCACCATCAGAATGAGGCACTCAGATACCCAGAATGAAAATGTGACTTAGGTCAGCCCATGTGAAAGGCAATTCATGAGTCAGTGAACCAAAAGATTCTTGAGGTTTCTTTAAGCATGTAAGAGCAATGTGAAGACTAGCACTAGGGTTTCTGGTTTGGGGACAGATATAGTCACAAATAATAACAACACATTTTTCACATTTTTTAAAGATTTTATTTATTTATTGAACAGAGAGAGAGATCACAAGTCAGAAGAGCGGCAGGCAGAGGGAAAGGGAGAAGCGGGACCCGATCTCAGGATCCAGGGATCATGATCTGAGCTGAAGGTAGACGCCCAACTATCTGAGCCCCCCAAGAGCCCCAATAAAACAAATCTTGATAGGTTGCTTAAAATAGCCTAGGTGCTGCTTTGAGCATACTCCATAATTTGATTCACTTCACTCACATGAATGACTCTATGGGGTGGGGTCTTATTATTTTTATTAATTATTAGCATTATGTAAATAAGGAAGCTGAGGCCAAGAGAGACTAAATAAGCTGTCCTAAGTCAGTCATTTTGAGGTTGAACATTACAAATTGATTAGCAGGCTCTATCACCATACAACCGATGTTCAGTTCAAGTAAGATCACTTGACACTCACTCTGTAGTCAACTCCGGTAATGATATACGTCACTTTACATGGATGAGCATTTATGTGTGGTCGTGAGTAGTCCTACATATTCTGATTTTAGGCAAACACAAGCTATACATTGTATCAGGATAGTTTCCAGGGCAAAACCACAAATCATGAGCTAGTGTTAGGTTTCTCTAATGCATTTTTTCCCTAGATGTTTTGTGTGTGATGGAATGAGGAACTTATTAAAAATATCTGATTCTTCAAGACCAGTTGTCAAAAAAGTGACATTATACATTAGCCTCTTCCCTGATAACAGCGCTTCTCTGCTAATATTTTCTTTCTAAATTATCTTTCAAGCCATTTCCTTCTTATACTTTGCTTTACAGTCAATTATGAGGTATGTCAAGGCAAGTGAATATTTGAGAGATAAATATTCATTGTGGATTTTTTCTAAAGGACCGCATTATGATTCTGACCCTTTACATTGGTATTCATTGAACAACAACCTCTTTATCTTGCTGAATACAGCCCATCACAAACTTCGTGCAAGTTATGGAGGATACTGGGTATATTTAGGAGGAGGCTTGACAACACATCCACTGGGTCTGTGTGTGGGTCTGCTGTGTGTGTGCACGGCGAGGTTTCACTCACATATTAGAGTTGAGATTCCTTCTAGAATCCCCCCATGACCCATGTGAAAGAGAAGCGACTACAGTGCAGATACTTTCTGAGAAGAACATTAAGCTACTAGCAACGCTGACATGAATTCAGTAGATTTGGTGCCATTAGCACATTAATTATCTTCTGGGGCTGCAAGAAAGTGGGACACAGGAATTTTGTGAGGAGGAGAAGGAAGGGCTCCCATGCCCAGAAGCCAGCCAGGTGGAACAGCACGTGGGACCTCAGGCTTCAGCTGGCTATGACACGGGCCACTGGCCACAGTGGACAGGTTGGATGTACTAAACATACTGAAGAGAAGGGAGAATGGAAGAAAGAGAGAGAGGCTTTACACATAATTTTCACATTTACACTAGGAAACATTTTTGGTGTCTTATACATAAAAAGCACACACGCACACATCACACTGGGCAACTCGGAAAATGTCTGGCTGGTGATGGGAACTGTGTTAACACACATCCTTACCCTGCTCTTGGGTCTGAAACACAAAGTATGAAAACATGACATGATCAGAGTCTGTGAAGTGGACCTAGGAGGTTCCTCTGTGAGCTCCGTGAACTCATGGCAGTCAGCAATGGGAAACATCTCTCCAGGGCACACTCGCCTCCCACTGCTGCACTCAGCAGGAGGGAGTGGAGTCCCATCTACTCAGAACAGGTCATAGCTGGCGGATCTGGACATATGAAGTCCACAGAATGGTGGGGACAAGTGGCCAAGATGGAGGAGGTCTCAGAATGGAGTCGGATGGAGGCGGTTGAAAAGCGAGAGGGAAGGGACAGATGGGTGGAGGCAACAAGATCCGAATGAAGAAACTGGCCACGAGCAAAATGAACAGAACTCATTTACATCAGTGGCAGGTCATGTATTAAAAGTGTAAATTCCTTTATGATTACAATTTTACTGTATTGCTTCCGTTTTGATTTTCAGCCCCTTTCTCGCACAGTCACAGAAAAGATAACAATTCCATCATCTAAAATCACAAGGTCAAAAATATTTTGTGTGTAGTGTGGGGGGTTGAACAGGGTCTCCTCACAATTCATGGCCACCCAGAGCCTCAGAATGAGACCTCATTTGGGTACAGTCCTTGTTAATGTAATTAAGATAAGGACCGAGATGAGATCATATCGGCTTAAGTTACAGTCTAAATCCAATGAGTGTGTCCTATAAGAGATAGAAAAATGACACATGAAGATGGGAAGGAAAGCCCCGTGAAAACAGAGGCAGAGATGAGGATGATGTGCTGGAAATTGAGGAGCCACCAGGAGCCACCAGGAATCACCAGGAGCCATGAGGAGGCACCAGGAGCTTAAAAAAAAAAAAAAAAAAAAAGGCAAAGGACCCTCCCATGGAGGCTTTGGAGGAAGCAGGGGCTTACCAACACCCTGATTTCGGACTTCTGGTCTCCAAAAATATGCAAATGAATTTCTGATGTTTGAAGCCCCTGACTTTGTACTATTGATTTTTCACAGCAGCCCAAAGAATCTGGTAGAGACAACTTTTGTGAAAAACTGACAAATAAACAGATATTCATGGAAAATAAAAATAATTCAGACTCGATTGCATAAACCCTTAAATCCATATAATCACAAAATATAAATTTTAGTATCTCTTGTGGAGGAAGGGGCCCACAAAAGCAAAAGGTCTTAGGACCAGCAGAGGTCACAATGAGGCACCCAGGAGAAATGTCACCTACATGCCAGCAACCAACAGACATTCCTACTAAATGCTCCAAGCGCCGGCTAATGCTATCTGGTTATTTGGTTTTAGCCCCCTCTTCCCCCATCGTTTTTTGCTTTCCGGCAACCAAGCCTCTTCAAACTAGGCAACATGCAGCTGCTCACTTTTTCCATAAGATGTAACTCCCACACCTGCCGTCTTCTGCCGCTGGTGAATCTGAGCCCCCTCACACGGGGGAGTTTTTCTTCTGACAGGTCTCTGCAGATGGATGAAGGGCTCTGAAAGATCTCAGCAGCCATCTGAAGATGTGGGATACCCTCGGTCCTTTACTGGGGTCATTCGAGCCTCTGCGTGTGCCACACAGCTTGCTCCTCCCACTTCATAAGGCGTGTGCTAGTCTCCTAGGAGGGAGGACGCACCTAACTGCTGCTGCGTCTGTCATACTGGAGGGCAGGCAGAGCTAACAGAGGGGCCACCGTGTACAGTCAGAGGACAGAGCATTCTAACTGGGGAGCTTGCATTTGTAACAGGAGGCCAAGCTGGTCTGGCAGAGGACATACATATTCAATAGGCAGATACAGGAGTCTAGATGGAGGGCTCACACGTCTGCCTGCAGGGCATGCTTGTCTGATTGAATGGCACACATATATGATTGGGGGCCATGGGTATCTAATAGGATTGCACTAATTCATAACTGGAAGGTAGCGGATAAAAAACAACCTTGGGTGTTGAGAATGAAAGTTTCCATGGAAATGGGAATGATACAGCTTTTATTTTGTGGGATCGGGACAAATACAGATAAAGTGTTTATCCTCAGGGAGTTTTCTTCCTCACCCAGAAACATGATAACTAAAGCTACAAAAATCAGCAAATTCATATGCAGTGATCTACTCCTGCCTGGTGTACTATTATTTTGTTGTCATGTGTTACACAGAATGACCATTTTATTTAAGTATTAGGTAATTTGGGGGAGGCTTATAATAATTCGCCTAATCCATGTTCTTATAAGTAAAATTATTTTGACTTGGGTGAATTAACTGAACATTTCACCAGTTAATGAAGAGAAGCAAAAAAGAGCTACAGAATGCTCGTGATCAAGGCCTTTCCAATCTCTCAGTGATGCGCGGCTGCATCTGTATTCTGGAAAGTCTCTTCCCTATATCTCAAAATTATATTTCAATTCATTAAAAAAAAATCCCAAGATGGCAAGAAACATTTAAAAATAACTGTACTGACAATATACTTTGGAATACTCCTGGTAATTATAGCAATGTGAGGGACTGACTGCTAATAGGCTTTGTGCGACTCCCGATGATTGTTCAGATCTGAAGTTAGGGACATGATGGTGAAGTTGGAAAACTTTGACATCATTGACTTCGTGAGATGTTCCAGCTTGAGAAATCAACTCTCTTTAGGTGTTACCTCGTTTTTGTTTATGTCTTTGCTTGTTTCCACTGGGTTTTTGTTCTGCTTGTTTATAATAAGGACAACATTAGAAATGAGGTTTAACTGTGCCCTAGGAGTCTCCCCAGTTGGGCAAGGCCAGGCAGTGTCAAGAAGAGGCTGGAAGGGTTCCTCCCATGCGCGGGAACATGCCTATCTGGAAGTTGAAAAGGACACAGGCGAAGGAACTCTGCTCTATTTTCTTTGCTCGTTTCCCATCATAATCTTGTAGGGAAGAGACTGAGTTTCAGAAAATATTTTACTCATTACTAGAATGCACATTTGGTTCTCTGATGTGTCCCAAGCTGCAACAGAGCTTGACTTATGGTACGTCTTGCATACATATTTTTGTAGGGGTGGAGGGAAGGCAAAAAGAAGAGAAGAAAGGGAGGGAGGGAGGGAAGGAAGGAAATATTTGAATATATGTTTATGTATGTTTATAATACTGATGGAAAATCGAGGGAATTCAACTTAACTACTTGGAATTACAATATTACAGAATTTAAAATCCTTCTACCCATATAAGCTAATAGTGCACGGCTGGTAGTGTTTTATTATTTTAAAAAATATGTATTTTTATTTATTCTCACTATTTTAGAGTTATTATATATTTAAATTGGATAGAAAATTTCATTGTGAATTATATGTCAAAAAACAACAGTCTAGAGAGATCTAACAGAAGATATAAAATATAAAGAATCTTCATAATTTGTGAAAAACAGTGTCATCTGTCCAGGACTGTAAACAAAAGACCAACTTGAAAGTCACTCTAGACAACTGGTTCCCATAGAATTTGCTGAGATGATGGAAATAATTTGTCACCTGGGTTGCTGAATACATTAACCACTACTCCCTGTGGCCATTGAGTCCTTGAACTGTGACTGGTGTGATCAGATAACCAAGCTTTTAATTCCAGCTAAATTAAATTTAAATTTAAATATTCACGTGTGGCTCTTGGCTGCAGTATTGGATGAGAAACTCCAGATACTGGCCCATGGAACTCTAGATGATGGACGAGCCCATTGTCATTATTGTGTTCACCCTTAAGGAAAAGTCACCGTTAGCAGACAGACTCCAAAGGTGTGTCCTACACCCCCCACCCCTGTGTCCTGGTGTTGGCATCCTTCTGGGATTCCTTGCTCACTTCCCCGAGGTTGGGACCTGTCACTTGCTAATAATCCACAGTATACAGCAAAGGTGATGGGAATGTGTGACTCCCCGTTGCGATATCCATACATAGGATTGTGACTCATCTCATTAAGGAACTCACATTCCTTCTGCTCTGGGTTCCAATGAAGCAGACAGCATTATTTCGGAACCCACAGAGCAAAGAACTGGCCGTGGCCTTGAGAAATAGAGGCAAACTCTAGCCATCAGCCTGCCAGGGTTTCTGGCTTACAGCCACCTAGAAAATGGGATCCCATTCCTACAACTGCAAAGGAATGAATTCTGCCTGCAGACAGACTGAGCCTGGACACAGACCCTTCCTATCTCGGCCCAGATAGGAAGGTGTCTTGCAGCCTTGCAGAGAGCCTAGCTCAGCTGGGTTTGGGCTCCCCCAGAAATTGTGACCTAATACACATGTGCTGCTCAAGCCCCCAAGTCTGTGGCAATTCACTGCAGGGCAGCAGGTAATGAATACAAATGTTCTTCGACATACTAACCCGTAGAATTACAATATTACAGAATTTAAAAATCCTGCAATCACTTTTGCTATGGCTTTGTTAACACGCATGATGAGCTGCCTTTAAGCTTACCTCCCAAAACTTTATTAGCTTCATTAGTCTTTCCGTCTGGGTTTCTGCTTGTGCTCATGTGCTCAACCCTTAGCTGTTGACAGAGCAGCTGTCAGCCTCTGCTCAGCTGAGGCCAAGGGGGCACGCCAGTCACACTGCCCCGGTGCTCCTGTCCTGCCACGGGCCCCACACTTGTTAACCCAAAGCCATTCAAAATGCTTCTGAAAGATTTCAAGTCAGCTGAGCTTTTCTAGCAAGAACTGAGCTGCAGTAAATGGAAGGGGGACGTCTCCTTCTACACACATCTAAACTATTTATGATTTAATCAGCGGTAAGCCAGGCTGTCTGAAAAACTTCCTGTCATCATTCAGGAGATTGCTTGATACACTTTCCTGCTTATTATAATTAATTGTCATTATAATATGCTTTCCTGCTTATGTTATCAAATGGAAGCATTTTTTTGAAATATATTAAGAAAATCTAAAAAACTTTTTTAAAAAGTTATTCATGTCTATGGGGGCACACTGACCCCCTTGCCCTTTCCTACATGAGCACAGCACATGGCAGGACATGACACATCTGGCCCCCATTGAAGGGAGTGCCTCAGACTCCTCCTGGATAGTCTAAAGGGAATTAACCTCTGGTCCCTTCACATGTCATCTGTCACCAGCTACAGCTTGCGATTGTTCTTTGAAGTTTGTTTTATTTTATGGTTTGGAATGAAGAGATGGTACTTCCTTTGCAGAACTTATGTGAGAACAACTCAAGAATCAAATGAGCCCGAGACATCTGAAAGGAAGTGTGCAGCTGGTGAGCTGTGAACAGAAGCAGTTATAAGAAGCCTTCAATGTGTTCATAAACCAGAGAATGACTTCGAGATTACTGGGAAGGAGTAATGTAGATTCAAAATCCTCCACAATGTGGTTCTGGAAATTCATTAAGGCTCAACTACCTGGTTACAAGACACTTATCTTTAGTGCTTCTTCATTATCTACTTTTTTTTAAAGCTTTTACTTATTTATTTGATAGAGAGAAATCACAAGTAAGCAGAGGAAGGCAGAATCAGGGTCCCTGTGGAGCAGAGAGCCCAATGTGGGGCTTGATCCCAAGACCCTGGGATCATGATCTGAGCCGAAGGCAGATGCTTAACCCACTGAGACACCCAGGCGCCCCTAGGATTTATTATTGATTTTGAAACATTAGATAATTTTAAACACCCAAAGTTTTCAAGCTAAAATAAGTTTAAATACTATCAAAATGCTTCAGTGATATTTATTGACTCAGCATGAAAGGTCCAAATGTCTTCCCCATTGAATTCTGAGAATAAAAGAGCTGCCTAATATGTAGAAATAATTGTGGTACAGGTGGTTCTAAATACATGAAATTTCAATCAAATCACAAAATGTTCCAATTATTTTAATCTATGAACAAAGCCATATACTAGTCGGAAATGTTATGTTCTCTCTATAAACCCAAATTCTACAGGTGACTTAATAGAACAGAGCTTCATTTCTGACAGTCTCATTGAGGTTGAATTGATATATAATAACACACAATGCACTACACTTGATCGTTATTAATTAATGATGTGTGTTAATTGATGTGTGTTAATAATGGTGTGTATGCGGCACACACCACAGTGACAGTCAGGATAGCCCTCGAATTCCTATTGGTAGTAACTGCTTTCTTTTGAACCCAAATTCCTCCCAGAGTCTAATAAAGATATAATTTTATTGTGTGTAGCCCAGTTTCCAGACAGTTCTATCTGGCCCCTTTTAATGAGGGAGGGGCTTTCCTGTGGTGTCCCAGCATCTTACAACGTGGGTTGTCATAGTCTGCTCTCCAAGGGGCACAGGTCACTATCCCCATCCCGCGCTGGGCTGTGTATCAGTAAATGTGGCAGCGATGGGACCCTGGCGAGTCTCCAGGCTCCTCTAACAGTCACGCCCGATTGGAAGCTCTTTAGCTGATGGGCGGGTGGGGTGGTGACTTTGAATGGCAGCAGGGAGGGCACCTGAGGGGTTTGCTCTTCCAACCCATTCCAGGGACTGTCAGCAGACAGCTCTTGCCCACACTTTTGTGCCCCCAGGCTGCCCTTTACGAACCTTCCAGGGGGCCGTCCCTGTCCAGGACCTTCAGGAGCCTGTCCTCTGATCACCTGCCATCTCCCAATTCCACAACTCAAGTCCAGCACTCATGTTTGGGTGCTGTCTTTTAAATTTTATTTATTTGTGCTTATGGAGCACTCGAGTTAAAAGCAATGGTCAGGGGGCGCCTGGGTGGCTCAGTGGGTTAAGCTGCTGCCTTCGGCTCAGGTCATGATCTCAGGGTCCTGGGATCGAGTCCCACATTGGGCTCTCTGCTCAGCAGGGGGCCTGCTTCCCTTCCTTTCTCTCTGCCTGCCTTTCTGCCTACTTGTGATCTCTCTCTGTCAAATAAATAAATAAATAAAAATCTTAAAAAAAAAAAAAAAGCAATGGTCAGCACAGAGCTGGGATCCAGTAACTGATCCAAGAATGAATGAATTAGTGAGTCTTTAAAATATTCAGACCTCTTAAAGTACACAAAGATTTCCTTCTGGAGTTCTCCATCATCAGACCCTTGCTGATGCTTTATGTGGTAGCATGAAAACGTGCAGTCGTCAGCACGTGGGGGTCTCGAATCTGCCCCTGGAAGCACGCTTTGTCTTGAGCACGTGAGGGGGCTCCTTCCTTTGATCTGATCTTCACAGCCACTCTGTGGGTTAGGTGTGGTGACAATTACCAGGAGGCGGAGGTCAGTGACTTGCCACAGTCATGAATCTAGTAAACCCCAGAATACAATCCAGTCTCAAACCCAGGCAGTCTGAGTTTACAGATGAAACTCTTAGGCTCTGTTTAATAACACCTCAGGCTTTTTCACTTTCCCACCTTTTTTTTTTTTAAAGATTTTATTTATTTATTTGACAGAGAGAGATCACAAGTAGGCAGAAAGGCAGGCAGAGAGAGAGAGAGAGAGGAGGAAGCAGGCTCCCTGCTAAGCAGAGAGCCTGATGTGGGGCTCGATCCCTGGACTCTGGGATCATGACCTGAACTGAAGGCAGAGGCTTTAACCCACTGAGCCATCCAGGCACTCCTTCACTTTCCCACTTCTAAGACAGCAAATAATCTTTTCCTTTGATAAATATCAAAGACTCTTCAACCAAAGAACAAAAATTGTCGTGTTTTCATTCATAAACATTGCCCTTTAGGACTTTTGAGAGACTGGTGTAGGAAAGAACGGAGTTTCTATAGATGCTCCAACCTAGCATAGGGAAGTCCTGGAGATTAGTAAGAACAATATTAATGGCTAAAGAAGAGAAAATACTTCTTGGGGCACCTGGGTGGCTCAGTCTGTTCGACCTCCAAGTCTGTTTCAGCCTGGGTCATGATCTTGGGGTCGTGAGATGGAGCCATGCGTCCCACTCCATGCTCAGGGGGGGTCTTCTTGCGGTTCTCTCCCTCTCCCATTACCCCTCGGCACTGCACACCCTTTCTCACTCTCTCTAAAAATAAATAAATAAATCCTCAAAGAAATGCTTCTTGGAACAGCAAACATGGACAGGGAAGAAATGATATGCTGAGGCCTCATCGTTTAAGGCAAATAGCACAATTGCCTTTGGAGACACTCAGAGAGCCCCAAGAGAGTGTCCAGGAGCAGGTTCCACCAGCCGTATCTTCACCAAGTCCCTCAGGGGCTTTCATCTCTGGTCCCAGAGTCCCTCTCCAGTCACTGTGAACAGAAATGGAGACAAAGGGATGATCCCATCACTTCCAGAACCCAGGCATGGAGTCACTAGAAATCAATGCCCAGCAAACTGTACGGTGGGTGAAACCCTGAGCCTTCCTGCCTTGACCAAGCTGTCAGTGTGCACCCCAGAGTCTGCCCCTGGGGAGGATGGGGCACTGGAGAGGAGCTTCGTGGGGCACAGGGAGCACACCGTGCTCCGCCAGGGTCAGGAGCTCATTGACCTGGGATGATTTGAGAATGATGTAATGTGCATCATTTCTTCATCTTTCATTTGCTTTGGGACATGCAAATCTAGTATTTACTGAAAATTAAAATACTACTATTTACTATTTAAATTCTGTATGTATTAGAAATTATTTTTATGGAAAAGGTGATGCAAGTTATGTAAATTAACTCTGGAAGGTCAGCTGCAGAAACAGTTCACCTCGAAACTGGAAAGTCGTTTCCAACAACACAGACTGTCGTCTCTCCCACACCATCAGGACGATCGCCGCGTAGCCAGACTTTGCATACCTGTGGCAGTTACACCCCACCAGACACCTGGTATACGCATGGTCTGAGCTACTCATTTCAAGTTTCTTTGTCTGTTTGGCAACTGAAAGCCAGAGAATTCACATTGTGGGGAATGAGACTCAGAGTTGCTTGCCTTCATGGAAACCAGAAATCTGTTTTGTTTTGGCTCCTGGGGAAGAAGGGCTGGTTATCATAGACACAGTCCATATCCTTCTGGAGCTGATTATGCCTGGGTGATATGGTATGGGAGCACATATACTATACATGAGCCAAAGTTATCTGACTCATCTGGCTTGAGCCACAGATGGACCTACAGTCTGATGTGACACATGGAGCAAGGAGACTAGGGGGGAGGGAGAGTGCCCTCCACGAAACAGGTCATTGTCTCTATCGCTCTGGGAGGCATGGGAGATCAATGCTGTCCACTTCTGAGCCACAACCAAGAAGTCAGACTTCATGTCTTCAAAGTGTTCAGACTGCAGACCCATCACTGAGTTCAACTTCTCAGTTTGAGAGTCTACCAAGATGAGAACAATTCATCGAGATAAGGATTTTGGTGAGCTTCTGAATTTAGGGAATAGTTGTTATTTTTATCCAGACATAGTAGGCAGCAGGAAATTTCATGGCTATTTTAAGAAAATGAAACTTTATTGAAAATAAAATATCTTTTCATGAAACGGTTTGAATGGAAATCCAGTACGAAAGCCTGTCATTACATGATCATATATCTGAAGAATCTGGTTCCATTAAGCACACGATTTGGGGAAACCCTCGAACAAAATGGCAGTTTCGTCGCAGGCATCTAACTCACCTTCCCCAGGGCTTATCACACTCCCATACAGTGACAAAAAGAAGATCAAAATATGGATAAACTTCATCCATAGAAAAATGAGAAAAAAGAAGACTGTCACAACAGGGTATTTTCCACTTTAAAGACTCCTCTGTTTATACTCTTCTGTCTGTTCTGTATTTTACAACTGCTGAAGTACTTTTCATTGTGAAATAGCTGGGATCACAGTAAGGGGAAATCTGTTTGTGTCTAACGGCCTTCTCTGGCCCTGTCTGGCCGGACACTCGGGCAACACTAGATTCCGCTGCGTGTGCCTGCTCTTTATGTTTCTGCGCTTATGTGCGCTTTATGATCCCCCAAATCCGAAGTCTGATGCAGGCAATGATTACATGCATTTAATTCTGGATAAAACAGAGAGTTTTATTGCTTCCATAAAGTTTTATAGAAAAAAGCCTCATAAGTATACATTTGTTCTCCCACATGTGGATATATCTGGGAGCACTGGCCCTAGGGGCTAGGCCCTGGGACACATGACTGTGATTTTGCTCTGATGAAACTCTACCTGCAGGTTCCCAGGGGATGACCCATGCACAGATCTGAGCCCTTCCCTGGTGGACACCTCTCATAAGAGGACCTCGTCCTTCCCTGAGCTTGGCCACCTGCTGAGTCATATGGTCACACACCCCCCGCTGTAGGACAGAGCACCAGCATGCCATGTTCTTCCCAGGGCCCTTGACTGCGGAGACACTCTTGTTCTGAAAAAAATGAAATTTGGTTGAAAAGAATAATTAATTGCTCAGGATGGTCTAGAGGATGTAAAATTCAAGTACTTCTCTGCATCTGATTATTTGTTTTCCATTAAGCAGGGTGAAGGGTGAGCTTAAATGGGAACCTGTTACTTTGGCCCCATAGAGATCTGCTTTTTCTGGCATACAGCTCCTGACTTGGAGGGATGTTTTATGAACCTCATGAACACAAAGCAGATTTGTCCAATGACAAAAGGAAAGAGAAAAAGAGGGAAGGAAAGGATAGTAAAGGCAAGGAAAGAGAAGGAAAGGAAACAACCCCATGAATACACTTAATTGTTTAAAATGTTGCTCAGTATCATACTCAGGGTCCATTCTGTGAGGTCCCCACAGAGGGCATTTACTTGAGAGCCCACCAAACACCCAGCACCTGAGGACATGGTCACATCACAGGTAGCTGTACCGCTGAGACTCCTCTTTGCCATAAATTCTGGAAAATTGAAAGGAAAATTGACCAGTTCTGCACCCATCGTAGAGCAGACACCATCTTATGTTTTATACACCTGCCTTAATTTTGTCAGATTCTCATCCTTTGTGTGCGGGTTGTTGTTGTTTAAATACAAAACAGGACATGAATAAGAGGACATTCAAAGGAGACCAAGGACCCGAGTGGGCATATTTTACCCAGAACAGCAGGAAATATAAATGCCGAGATAGGAAGAAAGCCTCTCACCGCACAGCTGAAGTAGAGACAGGTTTCAAAGGAACTGAATACAGAAAAGTCACATATTTTCAATACAGGAAATAGGAAATTTTTGTTAAAAAATCATGGTATGAGAGGAAATACGAGAATTTTACTACAATATCTTTTCTGCTTCTACCCCTGTCATTTAGCCAGTAAACAGAAACTTTATTGAAGAGCATTATTGTTTCTGAAATGTGTTTAATGGGCCCTTCTCTTCAAGGAAGGACCTTTCTGTTTTAGACATCTCCTGCAGACCCTTTACCTGCTGCCAGGTGCTGGGTAGCAGAGTCTGAGGGGACCAGTGTCCTGGAAGCCAGTCTCTGTGTGTCTCTGAGTGCTGGATCCTTAGGACAAGGATTCCTGAATTGGAAAAGGGAAACCGAAAGGCCACCTGTCCCTCAGAGCACTGGGATACAGGGCTCTCTCCCGAGAAGCGATGCATATCCCACGAGGGAAAACTAGGGCCTTGAGGTCATGTTGTCTTGGAACAGTTCTGCTATGGACAGGTGCTGTCCCTAGAAGCAGTGCTCTGGGGAGCACCGGCCCTCCCCATCCCTGTAAGCCCTTCCGGGGGCAGGACATGAGCCTCTCAGACCGGGTTACTCCCAACATGCAAACTGTTGAAAGGGTAGCTGTGGCATTTTCCCTCATTTTACTAGAAAATCAAGAGCTGAAAAGCTACTCTTATGTCTTATAACATAAATTGGTATTCCACAGTGATATGGTAAAAGTATTTTTGAGTTGCACTCTAATTAGTTTCAGAAAGGACTGTCTATACTTTGTCTTTACTGCAACTGATGGCATTGGCAGATCAAATGAACTGAATTATTCTGCTGTGGCTGGATGTGCAGGGCTGTCCTCTACACTTAGCTCCTATAAGATATTTAATATAAAATACAGAAATAAATATGTGCAGTTTGAATAGATTTAGTAAGGACCTACACACCTGGGCTCTATATTAAGAAAAGTGTCAGTCATGAAAGATTAAGAAATCTCATGGCCAAGGGAAAATTACAATTTATGAAAACTTGGCTTGGCCATAAACTTGAGTCCCCAAACGTAGATGTCAAGACAGTTTAAACTTAATTAACATGAGTTAGGGAAAGAAAAATTGAAAACATGGGTTTGTGCCCAGTTCCTGGGCATCTAGTTCAAGTAAAATGCATTGTTTACAGAGTTGTCACACTGAAAGATCTGATCCTTAAATTAAGAATTGGTTTGTTTTCTCTTTGAGTCACAGTTTTTACAAGACACATTTGTAATTTGAGCATAAAATTAAGGCTACAAATGAAAAATTCATTTGAGATCAAATAACCATTGATGTTATTTTTAACAATCTGACATTAGCCAGTTGTCAATAAATTTTTAAGCAAACTGAGCTGAATTTTTCATGGGAGTCTGTTTATTTCAGCAGATTCCGTTCGCTAGTTGTGTTTCCCTTGAATGTCCTTGCATGTTCTAACACCAGCACAAGCCCCAGTGTGCTCACACATCTTGGATTTTCTGGAAAGTCAAATAGGGCTCCTCTGAAAGGACCCACAGAGGTTTCTTTTTTTTTTTTTTTTTAAAGATTTTATTTATTTATTTGACAGACAGAGATCACAAGTAGGCAGAGAGGCAGGCAGAGAGAGAGAGAGGAGGAAGCAGGCTTCCTGCTGAGTAGAGAGCCTGATGTGGGACTCGATCCCAGGACCCTGAGACCATGACCTGAGCCGAAGGCAGTGGCTTAACCCACTGAGCCACCCAGGTGCCCCCCCCCACAGAGGTTTCTGAGGCCACCCTGCTCAGGCCTCTGGGATCGCTGATTTCAGTGAAGTTACCATGGCTCCATGAATCCAAAATTCTGTATGAATTAGCTATTGCTGCAACAACAAAGCACTCCAAACCCAAGGCTTGAACCTGCATCCCTTAGTGTGTCTTGAGCCAGAAGACTGAGGATTAGCTCATCTTTTCTGGGCTTGGCTCATTTCTTACCCAGCTGTGTATAGGTTGGTTTGCTTTCTGGGTTTCTTGTAAATAGCTCTGTTGACATTTATGCCAGGATTGAAGGGAGCAAAGGTCGTGATGCAATGACCTTCTAAAATCAGTCTTCTAATGCTGTCATGGTTCTTTCCCTTCCCCCATTAGCACAATCCACCCCCATTGCTCAGGCACGGGGGGTGTGTTAGGGTTGGGAGAAGAGGATGGGGTCTGCCTCCTGTGTACTGTGTCTTCCAACCATCTGGTACAAGATCCAGGGGGTACCAGGAATTCATAAGTACCACAATTGTCATCCCAGTTACAGACTGGGTCCCTCTGTCCATCATCTCTATCATTTCAATAAGAAACTGAGAGGAAAATGAGGGGGAAAACCACATAGACACATATGTGTTTAATTCACCATTTTGAATTGGGAAGCCAAGGTTGAACTTCAAAAAGAAGTTCACTGTTTATCACTTGGATTTAATAAGTTTTAAATTATAACAATCAATATCTTTGTACTCAAGCTTTCAGGCAATGATTTTACTAGGTCACATCTGTTATTTCTGTTTTCACTAAGTTTATCAAAAATGGCTTTTCAGGGGCACCTGGGTGGCTCAGTGGGTTGGAGCCTCTGCCTTCGGCTCAGGTCAAGATCCCAGAGTCCTGGGATCGAGCCCCACATCGGGGTCTCTGCTCAGCGGGGAGCCTGCTTCCCCTCTCTCTGCCTGCCTCTCTGCCTGCTCGTGATCTCTGTCTGTCAAATAAATAAAATCTTTTTTAAAAAATGGCTTTTCAATTATTTATAAGATGTAGTCACCACATTCTCTGCTTAATCAAATGAGGTATTCAATAAGCTTCTCATTCCAGGGCTTTCCACTAAAAAGATTTTGTGTGTGCAAAATGATACAGAGAAGAAACTGAATTTAAAAGAGAAGAGTTTGTCATTCATAAAAGCACACTAGGGAAAGTGAATCTCTTTGTAACATTCAAAGCACCATTTCCATACTTCTGCCTTTGTAATATCTTCTTGAGCCTATCTTGGAATCTTACCAAGATTTAATCTGATTGTAACCGTTGCCAAGGTAATATTCTCTCAATCAAATGTTCAAGTCTATTTCAGCATCTCTTTATATAATTAACAATTCCTTGCAGCTCTCCAGAATTCTCAGCCCAATTTTTAAAAAAGTGGCTTGCGCGGCCACACACACATACACATACACTAGGCCCTGTGAGCTGGAGGAGCTTAGGTTCACAGGCCTTATCAGCCATGGAGAACCCTTTGGTACATCCCATGGTTCTTCCTTCCTTACCATGTAGCAAAGCTGGCCCCACTACAGTTACAGGGGCAATGAGCTGGTTTGGAATAGTGTGTGTGTGTGTGTGTGTGTGTGTGTGTGTGTGAGAGTGAGTGTGTGTGTGACTCTGTGTGTGTTTGTGAGGGTGTGTGAGTGTGTGTGTTAGAGGTGGCCTGCATGAGTTTTCTTTCCCAGCAGTTTTCACAGTGGATTGAAATCTTTTTCCTGGCTATGTGAAGGTGGCTTTGTTTGGGTGTTTCACCAAAATAAATAAATAAATAAATAAATAAAAGGGAAAGAAAAATAAAAGAAAGTGAAGGCATAAATTCTGCAGGAGAGATTCCAATTAACAGATTTGTCTGCCCTTAACTGACTCCCCTTCCTTTATGTGCCTTTTCTCCATCCCCCCACCCCAGTTTTCTGAGTCTTTTCCATCTTTAGAATATTGACTACAAATGTGTGAACGGGGCCACCAGCTGGGCCATCACCAGGGAGGACTGAATGGGCTCAACATGCCCCAAGAAGCTCTGTCACTGATGGAGACATTCGGTGGAACATTTGAAGGGCCCCATGGATGAGCACAGCTGCACCCCGGTAGGCAGGTGTCCACAGCCACAGTGAGGACGAAGGGTCGATTTTGTACTGGGTTGATTCAGCCACCTGGTCGGCAGGTGTCCACTGCCACAGTGAGGACAAAGTGTTGATTTTGCACCGGGTCGATTTGCCCTCCAGCAGCGATGCTACTAAGAGAGCTGGGTCCTGGTTTCCAGGACAGCCTGCTTTCAGTTGTGTGCAACTTGAGCAGCATTTCCTGCATCCTGATAAAGGCTTTGGGGATGCCAGGGAGTCTTAAAATACACAGAAGATGACCCCAAATGGCTGTATTGCCCAGTGGGTGTGTGGGGGAGGGTTCCCCGCATGGAGGGAGGCCCCAGCTCTCTCCACCCTGCAGCTCAGCGGCACTGAGCATGACTGGGAGTGACTCCCCCCAGGCTCTCAGGTAAGCAAAGACAAGAATCAGTCAGCTAGGAAGCCGTGTTTGCTCTCCTTCTTCTCAAAGTTGTCCTTGACTGTGATGATGGCCAATGCCATGTGCCACCCACAGCCCTGTGTGTGTCACAGATGAGGCAGTCAGGGAACTCAAGAACTTGAGGACAGAGGATGACCCCTCACATCCTGGCAGCTCTCATGCTCTGGGCTAAGGAAGACCTGCTCTGGCCCCAGACACCCCACAGGACACCTCATGCTGAACCTGCCCCTTACCTGCCAATAGGCAGGCTGGGCTCAGCTCGGAGGACCCTCTGCCATGGCCAGCAGTTCTGTGGCTGACTGGGGTGAGTCGCCATGACAGGTAGAGTGCCCAAGAGGAGGGGAAGAAGGGGCACAGGACCTTAATCTCCTCATCCTGAATGCATGGAGTTTCACCAGGAAGATGAGAATCAGAAGCAGACAGTCAGAGCCCGGGCTCCTTCACTACCTACTGGGTCATTCCCCAAGAGGGGCACCTCTGGAGGGATAAGGTTCGGCCCACCTCTGGGGCTGCTTGCATTCTCCAAGGGTCTGCAAGTGATTTCCACATCCAGCAGGACAGTGAGCAGCCAAGAAATGTTCCCCTGCATCATAGTGTCCCATGGGAGGCTCCCATCCTCCGATGCGAGCATTCCCAACACTCCTGAGAGAATCCATCACCCTTTGCTTGGGTTCCACCATTAACATCACTAACCTCGCTTTTTCTTACCCTTACATTTTCTTTTCTTTTCTTTTCTTTTTTTCTTTCTCTCTCTCTCTCTTTCTTTCTTTCTTTCTTTCTTTCTTTTTTGAGAGACTGAGAGTGAGAGAGAGCATGAGAGGGGAGCCCGATGTGGGACTTGATTCCTGAACTCTGGGATCATGACCTGAGCTGAAGGCAGTTGCTCAACCAACCAAGCCACCCAGGCACCCCTTATATTCATTCGTCTATCTATGTATCAGTGAACCTGTTTTTAAGGTACTTAAAAAAATTATTTATATATTTGACAGAGAGAGACAGCAAGGGGCGGAGTGGGAGAAGGAGAAGCAGGCTCCCCGCTGAGCAGGGAGCCTGATGCGAGGCTTGATCCCAGGACCCTGGGATCATGACCTGAGCTGAAGGCAGATACTTAACAACTGAGCCACCCAGGAGCCCCTTTTGGATACTTTTTAGAGAAAGTTGCAAATGTCCGCCTGCTTCTTCCTGCAGACTTCCACATGCATTTAAAATGAGCCAGGTCTTAGCATCTGGTCACAATATTTCTTTTTTTTTTTTTTTTTTTTTTTAATTTTTTATTTTTTATAAACATATATTTTTTATATACTTCACAGACCTGGGGATAAAAATATATGTACAATATTTCTTTTAATGAGAGATCTAGCTCTGTCTTCCATCACTGTGTCTGTGTGGGCTTCTGAGAAGAGGAACCAGGATGTGACCAAACACACAAGAGACCTGCCGGGTGAAGGTCTGGGAGGGTAAGAAGGGAGGAGTCACCACCTGACCACGGTGCCCTCTGACCCTACGAGAGGCATAGGAGTCATGGGAGTCTCATTGCATTGTCGTGCTGGGGATTTTTGGCCAGCCTGATGGGGAGTCCAGAAGCCAAAGCTGTTCTGGTAGGAGGCTCCCAGTGGGCAGCAATGGGTCTGCACTAGAGCCTTGAGCTGATCATGGGCTGTGGGCAGAGTGGGGGAGGGGCAGCCTTGCCAGCATCAGGGTGTGGACCCACAGACGGCAGCAAACCACCTGTCAGCTCTTCTCCAGCAGATATGAGCAGCTGCCACATCCCTGACCCCACACTCCTCCCCAGCACCAGCCGGGGCCCTGAACTTATTCGCTGGTTCTAGAACGTTGTAGGCATGGGGACATCCAGGATGAATTTATGTGTGAGGCTCCTTTACTCAAGGTAACAGCTTTGAGCTCATCCGTGCTGGGCTTAGTGTTAAGTGTCTGTTTCAGTTCTTAATTTCAAGTTTAATTAAAGTAACCTTATCTGGTGCACACGCTTTCTGGACAGAACAAACACCAGGCTCCTCTGGCCAGGGCCACCAGCAACAGTAGAGCAGCTGGGAGTATCCAGGCAGGTTGGAAAGGTTCTGCCCACGTGTGTGCAGTCCTCTCATTTTGTGCCTTGTCGACAGATATAAAGCCCAAAGCACTGTAAGAAAGCAAAAATGATGCAGCTCACAGAGCAGGACAAACAATAAGAAAGGAATTAAGCTGCATTTGGAGCCAACTCAAGCTTTGTGCAGTGGCAATATCGTAGCCAATGAGGTTTATCCAAGGCACGATTATTGCTAATTGGAGACAACTCATACACGACTCCCTGAGAAGCAGACAAAAAAAGAGCTATTTTGAAGCCTTGCAGATATGAATCCCTCACTGCCTCCTCTTTCTAGGAAAATTATTCCAGTGTAACTGAACTATAGAGTCCTGACATTATCTTCCCTTTGTAAGAAAAATTGAATTGTTCTCCTCCCAGACTGTCTCTACTCTTCTGTGCTCATGGGTTTGGGTCAGCGTTCACACCTTTATTTTTACCCCCAAAGTTTATCTTCATTTTTTTGTCTTTATTTTGTTTATGAATTGAATGGAAATTGTGTCTAAGCATTGACTGGGTGGCTCATGACATTTTTTTGGATTGACATATAATGTGTCACCTGTAGCAGATATGTATACTTTTTCCAGTGTTTCCCTGTATGCATCTACGGTGTACATTTCTTACTTTGCACGAGTGTCCCAAGCAGTGTTCAGTCCGTAGTGTGCACCTTCCCTTCCTTCCGCCTTCCACACTGAGAGTGTCTGGCCCTCACTCCATGGCTAGAATGGAAGTTCCATGTGGGGGGACTGTTTCTTTCTGGTTTATCATCCCCAGGACCAAGGACAGGGCCAGGTACAGAGTAGGTGGTCTGTGCATATTTGAGTGAATGAGTGACATCAAGCAACCATTTTTCAATAACAACAAACAGCCACAACTCGGAGAGCACAGCAGTGCACTGACTTCATCCATCCTTCTTTGGAGGGTTTCTAAGGGAAATTTTGGCTTCACGGAGTGGGAAGGAACAAAAAGTAAATCAACTGTTCTATAACTATTGGCCGAGGATGACTGCAGTGGCTGTGCATGGCGTGAATAGATCATTACTGGGCCTTCCTGTGGGGAGGCGGCCACATCGAGGATCAGGAATCAGACACACGTGGGTCATTGCTTGCTTCTTCCATGGACCATGCATGACCCTGAGGCTTGGGTGGGCTCGTCTGTAAAGTCAGATACTAGCTGTCCCCAGGGCATAGAGTGTAGGAAGAGCTGGAAGAATCAAGATGGTGATGTGTTGAGCACATGAGAACCATGCTTACCGTTATGGTTGGAAGACGACTCCAGAGCCGTTGTGTCTGGGGTGGGGTTGGGGGGTGAGAACTCTTGTAACTGCAGGTAGAAGTCACATGTGACAGAGAAAGCATGAAATCTCCATGGGCACTCGATTCCACTAGTTGTCTAGCTTTTTCCTATACAGTTCCAACACCTCGTATATTTCTTCCCCATAAAAAACTAGAATAGATGATTTAAGTTAATATTCTTTTTTAAAAAAGATTTTATTTACTTATTTTTTTGTCAAAGAGAGAAAACGTGAGTGGGGGAGGGGCAGACAGAGAAGCAGGCTTCATGCTGAGCAGAGAGCCTGATGCGGGGCTTGACCCCAGGACCCTGAGATCATGACCTGAGCCGAAGGGGGACCCTTAATGACTCAACCACCCAGGGGCCCCTGAATTAATATTTTTGACTTGAATTGAAGTGGGTAGACCCATATCTGATTCCTGGTCCTGAGGCTCCATAGTTCCATGGCTTTGCCAAGACATTTTCAAATCTGCAAAATCAGGGTTTGCCTCGTATGATGCAGGTCCGGACTCCAATGTGGAGTCCAATGCGGATGGGGCAATGACCTCACCCTCATCATGGACAAATTCTGCAAACATGGGGCTTCTTGACTATCAGCCATGGAAACAGTCTCCAGAGTGGCAGTAGAAATTAACTGGGAGGTATAAACAACTCACAGGTGGATGAGAAGTCTAGGGCTCAGGTAGGGTTCCCCCCCTTCTATAGGAAACCTATCTGTGCAATGCCACAGGCAGGGGTGTGGCAGGGAACAGCCCCACAGTGATCAGACTTATCCCTGCCCCCAGCATGAATTCCAAGTGCTCTGTGAGCCTCCTGCTTTGGAGGCATCCAACTGACAGAGGTTCACTTCCAGGGATTGGAGGGTGGGGGTGGGTGCATGGGGAGCTCACATCTTCCTTTAGGTTTCTGGGGTTCACACCATTTCAGGGTTCACAAGCAAAGGGTGACAGGTCACATACTGACAGCCACAGGAAACAAAATCCCTATTCCCATCATCCCAGGGAAAAAGAAGACAAAAAGGCAAGGAACATTTTTAATTAAGTCATGATAAGTTATAAAAAGAGCATAGCCTAATTAATGGTCTTTATATGCCTGGAGACAAGATGTGTAAATACAAGGACCTGGTTGGAAGAGAAGCTGAACTAAGAGGCTGAGAAATAGGAACTTGTAGGCTCTCCTGCTCTGTTTGGGGTGGGGACGTGGTGGGGTGGGGGTCTTAGCCCTAGAGCCCAGCTGGCGGGTTCCTCCAGGAGAAGAGCTCGGAGACACAGGTCGGAAAACCATTCAAACCATCCCCTCTTAGTGTGTCCAAGCCGTAAGCACAAGGTCAGGGTCAGACCTTGTTCACTAGGAGGCGAGGCTGGTGGACAAACTGGGGAGCTGCGAGGCCCTTGTCTTGTACTTGTCATAACTTTGCTGAGCTGAATTTCCTTGGATGCACTTAATTAAAGAGGTTTCCTGCATCTGCCTGAACCAGATGCAGAATAATTAGAACTACCAGCAGTAACACCAGAGCAACTGGCATCATTTGTATTGGAAAACATATGACAGAGAAGAAATGATATGTTTATTCTCTAACCTGCATCCCACATGTCACAAACTAGCTTAAAATAAAAATCGGAGCTCTGTATCAGGCAAATTTAGTAAATACTCACTATTTGAATCACAAGCCTATCCTCTGGTCCCACCTTCAGTCCCACTCACCTCCCCACCTTGACATACACCCACATCACACAGCACACACCTACACCCACCCACACACACACTCAGACACACACACACACACACACACACACACCCTTCATCCCCTCCTTGACTGAACACCCCAGACACACTAACTGAGTGAACTGCTTTGACCTTTCTGGAACTGACCCCCCGGTCCCTTGTGATTACATTGTCATCTGCATTTGCTCTTGTCAGTGTCCACCTCCTCAGGAGAAAGCAGGTCTGTGGGACAACAGGGCATGTAGTGTCCAGGCCCCCATGCACTCAGGTTTCCCCATACTTCCTGGTGCATTGGAGATGTTGTAGGGATCTGTGCAAGGCATTAGTGAACAGGAGCACATGTGCCTACTTGGGCGGACATGGTTGCTTCCTGAGCTGGCTTCTCTGAGAAGGAAGCAGGAGTCATTTCTCTTGAGGTGACACAGCTTAACATAGCGATAAGCTTCTTGGGTCCAAGCCAATGACACCAGCCTCTCTGCTGCCCAGTCTGCCTTTGCCTTCCTAGTATGACCAGATAGATAGCTTTTCCCTGGAAAATCTTTTTAGGCAACTCCTGATATTAAAATAACAATAATAATAATAATAATAATAATAATAATAAATAAAGCACAACAACAGCTGTCATCAGGGCCAAGGATTCTCTCTCTTTCTTTCTGTCTCTCTTAAGATGATGTAGTGACTTATAGCAGCTAACCAGCTTGATGGAAAAATCTAGAAAGAGGCAGGTGACAAGGGCAGCTAACCTCAATTCCCACCTCCCACTGGACCCATTTATCCCAAGGCAGGTAGAACGTCACACAGCAAATGACCACAGGAACCAATGGAAGGTGAGGGACCAAGGGAGAGTGATGTCAGCCAGAAAAACAACAAGGTGGTCAACTCCTTAGCCTGAAATATGCCTCCAAAATGAGAGGTTGGCATCACTGAGAGACGGACAACTCCTACTGAGTTCCCATCACATCTGACAAATTCACTGCCAAGTCGGGCTTGTATATAACTCCATCTACTAAAGAAAAATATTCAAACTTTCCCTCTAGAGATTTTTCTCTAAACATATTATGGTGTGTTTGTAGCAGAACAGTGGTTAGGAGACAGAGACAGTTTAAACTTCACTAGACATATTTGTGCTCCTTCACACTGTCAAAGAGAAAGGTCACTGCAATGCTGGTCTTCCCTAGTACAGCGTTTTCTTAGGGTGTGTGGATCAGAAAGGCTGAACCACATGTTCTTCACTTTGTAAGACATGGTATCCCATGAATCATGACTTTTTAAAAAATAACAGTGAATGTGATTTACATGAAATTAATGAGAAATGCCTTATGCTTCATAACATCAAGGAAAATGTTTCCTCTTACAACTTCAAATGGTTGTGTTTTAAAGACTATTAGCACAAAGTTTAGAGATGACTCATGTGGTTATATAATATTTAGTTTAAAATTCTTTTCAAAATGTTGGGTGCTTAACTGGATAAAGTTATATCAGCTAAAAGCTATCTGCAACCATTGGATGAGTTTCAACACTTATAAATTCTGAAATAGAGATTATAGAACTAATTAAATCAGAAATTCATTCCCCAGATACCACCAGAAAGCTGAATGTAATTTATATCCACTTTTAGACATGTCATATATAATATCTCATGAGTTAGCTCCTAAACATTATTTGCATAAAATTTCATGACTATCTAGCTACTTAACATGCTCTATATTGGTACATTGGAAAACTAATTCTCTCTCTATACACTGTTGGAAGCAAAATATATTTGACTACTTTTAATTAATATTTCATAAATATGAAGAAAGCTGCTGTGCTGGGCTTTCTTGGTGAAATTGCACTCTTACATGATACATATCGATGGAAGACTCATTGCTTCTCAGATTAAATCAGAACAAATTACACCTTAAATCAAAATTAATACAACTGCTATTTGTCTTTGCAGAGTGAATGCAGTGCAAATCAGCAAAACTTTAGAATTGTTTTTAAAGACCACTATAGAACAATCTATAGTCATAATGGATTTGGATAGATCTGCGGCAAGTGACATTTTTTATTTCATAATTGTATTTTAAGAGTGTTTGAAGATATAACTATAAATAGAATGTAAGACTAAGAAAGACAGGAAGGCAGGAAAAGGAATAAACAAAAAAAAGGAAAATGAGAAAAAAGAAGTCAGCTTTGTGAAGTCTTTCATTACAGTGAAAAATCGTCTCATTTACTCTCTGTCATTATTCAGCGCAGACACAGGGAACCATTCAGTTTGGCATTCTATGTATCCTAACCCTGGCCAGTGTTCCTGTGTGTGCACTCATGAGGTTGTTAGAGTTTACCAGTTGCCATGTCTTCCACGAGAAGCCAGAAGCTGTATCCACATGACTCAGGGGCAGGGGGATGGAGATCTTCTTTTGCATATTACAGATTTACCAAATGCCATTTTTGGTGTCCAATAACCACTTCTCGTATCCAATAAAGAAACTCTCTCCACTGTATTTACAACACAATAAAATGTATTTGCCCTTATGGCAGTGACCAAAATAAGAGCAGATGGGCAGAATGTGCCTTCTGATACAGCGTACTGTGGAGGACACATGGCTTTTGCTGTTACTTCCAAAATCCATAACATTTTGACACTCATGAGAGACCATCTGACCATCGCCCAATGAGACACTCTGCAGAATGGCCTGTGATCTTTGCAAATGTCAAGGTCAAGAACGGCAAAAGAAGGCAGAGGAGCTCTTCTGAATCAAAGAGGAGCAAACAAATAATGACAATTTGTGATCATGCGTCAGGTGCTGGACAGGAAACTTAAATACTTATGAAGGACACTGTTGGTACAATTGCCAATGTCTGCAGGACAGTGCATTAGTTAATAGTATCGTATCAAGTTAAATACTCTGATTTTGTTAATGATACAGTGTTGGGCGAGAGAATGTCTATGCTCCTTAGAAACATGCAATGAAGAATGTAAGGGAAGTGGGGAAAAAGCAGCATTAGAATCCAGAAAACAAAGACTAGCAATAACAATATGGGGAGAGAGTAATTTTTTGTCTTGCTCTCAAAACTCTTCCCTAAGTTTGAAATTAAATTACAATGAAAATTAACCAGAACACTGTGACTGAATTGTCTTTACCCAATGGGGCTTTCAGGCCACTTGTCAAGGCCACATATGCCAGACCCTGGAAAGCCAAGGACACACTGTGTGAGCTCGAAACAGACACAGAGAGCAGCTGTGGGAGCACCTGCCCAGCCCAGTGCTCACCCAGGGCATTGAGAGGAACAGAGCACACCTGACCCCAGCAGTTTCTTTTGAGGGACAACCGTGCAGGCGGCCAGTGTACCTGTGTTAGCTGCTTTGAACTAATTCACACTGGGACACGAGTGATGACTCTGATTTTAGGTGCTACACTATTGTGCCTTGACGAGACACTTGTTATCACCATCCCAAAACCAAGTTCATCCTCCCACGTGCCTTACTGACTTTTACTCTTAGATATCAGTTTTAAGGACCAGAACGAGTTTTGACATGTTCAAAGCACCAAAGAGAATCCGTTTTCTGATTCACAGCAGGTTAGCACTTCTTCACACAAATTTAAGTTTACATCTATACCAGAGTCGTACGGTGTCATTTCAAAGATCAAAGGCAATATTGTAATAGACAGTTGTCTGAAGCGATACTTTGTTAAAAAAAAAAAAAAGAGGTAAATCATGACTGTCATGTAAATAAAAAGATAAACATGTGTTCAAGATGTTTTATCCCACAAGGGAACGTAACAAGTAGTTAAACGGAGAATTCAGCACACACAGCCACATTTACAGGTATCAGTGTTAGGTCTGTTATTAAACGAAATGAGACTCAGACAAAGTGAAAGTTATTTAAAGTTTTATTTTATGGTAAATATTAGAAGTTAAACTGATTGGTCAGGGGAATGAGACTGAGACAAGGTGAAAGTTATGCAAAGCTCTATTCTATGCTAAGCATTAGAAGTCAGACTGACCAGCCAGGGCCGCCTTCGAAGAGGGTGACCCCTCCCCATCTTACAGACTACCTTTTATAGAGCAAAAGTATGGCCACACATAGGTGGCCAATGAGATTGTAGTCATGTTAGGTCACACGCAGGTGGCCAATTGAATTACATTTTACCCTATCGTAGCTGTTTGAACTAACCCATTACTCTGGTCAGAACTGGTGTTTAAGGCTGGTGCCCAAACAGCGGGGTTTACATTCTTTGGTGGTTAGGGAAAAAATATGTGTATTTCTTATTGATTGGATGTCTCCACCTGGCCCGACTCATCCTTGTATTCTGGGCTCTGTTATAAGGAACTGGCCAACCTGGCCTTGTACTCTGGGCTCTGTTGTTAGGAACTAGCTGACCATATTTTACTGGTTTCCCAGACTTGCTTCTAAGTAAGTTTCTCTGGGGGGATGGGGGAAGGGTCAGTTTAAGTTTTACTGCACAAACAACAAAATGGCTTTAAACCAAGATGGAGTCGCTCTGGCTAAATAGGTCCTTACAATCAGGAATGATAAAATAAATGTATGAAATAGGCAAAGCTCAGTGTCTGTATGACAATTCCCAATTGTATTTCTAGGGAGACATTTGCATTTCTGAGGATAGAAAGACTTGCATTGCTATAAAAATGCTACAACTTGCAGCATTATAAAGTAGTTCATTCAGAGAGGTAACCGGAAATGTGTTAGAGATGACACTCAATAATATTTATTACCCACTTGAAAGTCTTTCTCCACATTTTCTGACAGTTGCTCTTGGGATGTACCGGCATTCTGGAGTAATTATTCCATGAACCATCCATCGATCAGTGCTTGGCATCATCATTTAGCCATCAAGGCTCAAAAGAAGTAAAAACAATTTTTGGAATCGAAGCACCTTACTCTGGAAATATATTAACTTCAAGAGGCGAAGATGGTGTTCTAATGTTTAGATGGTTTTCTGATGTTTATCTATTTATTTTTATTTATAGCATCTTTAAGGGTTGAACTGGTTTATGGCCCAAGACACTGGAAAATTTTCATTTCACTTTGGTTCAGTGAAATGAAATCCTACAGTACATTTTGGTTCACGGCTTAACTACATCAAGGTAAAATGGTAAAATTAAATAATAGAGACAAGTATTTTAGTAAGATCTTATCCGTTTCTCTGGGTAGGAGTTGGAGCCCTGGTGCTTGGAGCTCAGCTCATTCCTGTTACTTGTAGGGGTCTGTCACTGTGGTTGAATCTCTTCCCGGGCCACAGCTCATCTTCCCCTTCTGTAAGATGGGCATGGGGGAAGGACTACTTCACAAAGGGGCTATGAGCACTGACATAGTCTATATGCAAGGGTGGCCACAGGTCCAAGTTAATATTATTGAGTGACACAGGAAGCAGGCAGAACCTTGGACAGCCTGACTTCCAGCTCCCCTCTGCACCCATGGGTGAGGTGCCCCTTGGCAAACAGTCCTCCTCATTTGGCAGACCAGGCGATGTGGCTGCTCTGGCCTGAGTAGCAGGTTCCAACTCACTGACAGGCTGCAGGATCAGTCTCCTGTGGGATCTGGGGTGCCCCACCCTCTTGTCACCATAAAGCTGCCTCCAGGGGGCACCTGGGTGGCTCAGTGGGTTAAGCCGCTGCCCTCGGCTCAGGTCATGATCTCAGGGTCCTGGGATCAAGTCCCGCATCAGACTCTCTGCTCAGCGGGGAGCCTGCTTCCCTTCTTCTCTCTCTGTCTGCCTCTCTGCCTACTTGTAATCTCTCTCTGTCAAATAAATAAATAAAATCTTAAAAAAAAAAAAAAGCTGCCTCCAGGAACCTGCTGGCTCTCTTGGGTTCCAAGGGCATGCCCCGTGTGTGCCCTTCCCAGTATGTGCACTGACCTCCCCTGCCCAACCTGTGGGAGCTGAATGCTGCCCATCATGTCTGTCCAGGCCGTGTGTGTGGCCATCCCTGCCACCCTACGATGGGAATACCTCCCTCACCAAGGGGGTGAAGAGGAGATGATTACAACAGCACGGTATACGACAGGTGCTCAACAAATGATCATTTTTATTGTATCCAGAAATGTCCTCAGCCCCGGTGCTGTGCAATGTAGATTTTAGCCTAGCATGTAGCTCACTAACAGTAAATAAATCCACTTTGAAACAACACTGGGATGGCATTTTAATATTTTAATTTTTGGTCCAGCTGACTGCCACAAAATGCTCTGAGTTCTCTGAGATGCAGGAAGTCTGGATTTCTCAGGCCCCTGTGTGATATTTAAATTTTGATGGCAAACTTAAAAATGAACAGAATCCCCTATGGGCAAACAGAGCACTCTTGGGGCTTCTAAGGCCTAGAAATTTTCTGTTCTTGAAGTAAAACCTCAGATGCTCGGGTGCTGTAGGGCAAATACCAATTATTTTAAAATGTGGTTTTTTTTTAACTGTCCCAGGTGGGAAGGAGGGTAAAAGAATGTTCTTCTTCTCTTTTGTGAGGACGTTTCCTTTAGGAACCTTGTAATTATCAGTCCTTGCTCTTTTCTTTTCAGATGAGTGGAAATCCTTGTACAGCCTGCACAAGCTTCTGACCACTTTACAACCCAAGACACTCTTCTTGGGGACCCAGGAGCTGTCTCTAAAATGTAATCATCGAGAAAGGTGAGGTCCCACCTCCCAGTCTCAGTGGGAGGGTAGGAGACTAACCCAATTGCTTGGCCTAAAGTCTACGAATGATCTCTTATTGTTAAGAAATGAGAAGTTTCTTTTTCCCCTGGATAAAGGCAACTAGCAAACACAGGTGGCCCCCGAGGGCCAGGAGTGCTGAAGATGAGCTGAGTGTAACAAATGGCACTTTCCAGTCCTTGTCCTTGAGAGCAGCTTGTCGCTTACCCTGAGATCATGCACATCCTGGCTTGGCTGCACGGAAAGGTGAGATTTCCTTCTGTCTCTGTAATCCCCAACCCTGACCCTGACCCTGACCCCGACCCTGACCCTGATCCTAACCCTAACCCTGACCCTGACCCTGACCCTAACACTAACCCTGACCCTGACCAGCCTGTGACGTGCAGCTCAGCACTTCCTCAGCAGTACGGATGCTATCTCTGTCTTCTGCTTTGTGAAAGATTTTCTCTGCCAGCCTCTTAAAGTTTTGTGTCTAATTACTTCTCCCACAGTGCCTCTTTCCCACCTGATTTGCAACGGCTGGGCAGGCAGGGTTTACCAAGGGAGCCAAGACCCTTTCGGTGGCCTCCGTGGCTTGACGGTTCACTTTGCTTAGCAACGGCTGCCAAATAAAGCATGTCTCTGTGGTGGGTACCTCTGTACCTTTCACACTGCTTGTTCCCTTTTTTGGTGTTGGGTCTCTGAGCTGTTTCCTGAGCCCGATGTGACTGTGGACAGAGCAGCCAGGAGATGATCGGGTGCTCACACATGCTGTCCCAGACAGAAACTATCCTGCAGGGCATGCAGAACCTCTCTTCCTCGCTTCCAACTCCCCTCCTCCAACAGGCTCCACAGTCCCTTCTGCTAATCATGGGGCCTCTCCAGCTCTCTCCTCTTTGTCTCTCGTCCTTGCTGCTGACTTTTAATTTCCCAAGTTTCAAGATCCTTCCCTCTCTGGATGGCTAACAACTCTCCTTTTAAATATGTCCGCACAGATCATAAATGGGTTCCAGCTAAGGGGTGACTTTGCACAACTGCGTGTCCTAACAGTGATCTGTCCTCCAAAATGGGGAGACCAGCAGCTTTAGGGGGGTGCCTCATGTTCTCCCCTACCTCTTCTTCTGGGTAAAACCTTCAGCCTTCCTTCCTTCCCCTCCTCCTCCTCTGATCATCCTTTTTATATCAAGGATCACATTCACAGACATTATTTTCTTATTTTTCCCATTCAACCCCAACAATAAATGTTTACTTTATTGAGGCCAGATAAAGCCTCATCCTTCCATATCTCCTAGATTCCAAAACACCATCAAATAGAAAGTACAACATAGAATAAATAAGTTTTATTTATAAGTAAAAATTGGAAAATAGACATCATTACTTTGAAATGCAAGTATTGTTTGAAAGAGGCATCCTGTTTGGGAAACTGACTTAGGGATACGTACTTTATCATCATGAAAATACGTTCCCTTCTTCTACCCACTAACTGGTAGACAGCAGCCCGCCACCTTGGCTCTATTCTCTCTCCACCACTTGCAATGCAGAGAAGAGGTTATAAAAGGATTTTTAAATTTGGAATCTTAGAAACCAGGAAAAGGAGATCATAGTCCTGTATTGCAAGGGGGAGGAAAACCATACTTTCCTGGCCCCACCATCACAAAACTTGTCCACCATGGGGTCCCCCCGTCGCTCCCTGGGGTCTGGTCATCTGATGGGGGACAACTCCTCACTCCATGTTGCTTGCTGCTGACCAGGCAGGGCAGCTCAGTGACTTCGCGTGGGGCAGATCCAGGCTGCATGCTCGCCTGCAGCACAGACAAGCTGGGGTGCGGCCTGAGGGCTTCCTCCCATCCAGAGGTGGAACTGCAATTTTCTTCCTCGATTTTTAAGTTAATTAGAAGCACTGTATTTTCAGAAAAGTGCTTAAAAAAAAAGGTCAAAGATCAGAGTGCTGGCCTTTTTTTTTTTTTTTTTTTAATACAAATGGGCCTCACTGACGCTGGTTCCGGGGCTTCCATAGGACCATTCTGTGTTCTTCCTTTGGGTTAGACTCATACCTACTCATGCCGTTGTCTCCTGTGGGGCACACCAAGGCCCTTGAGCAAAGGCTTTTGGATGTTCTATAATTTAAATTCCACCAGCCCTGTGGAGTGGTGTCAAGGGGGGTGTCGAGGGGGGTGTCGAGGGGGGCAGTTGTGCTCGGGAGTGGCTGTGCTTTGTCTCTGCCGAGGCCCCAGCCCCTAAGTGTCCTCTTGGCCACTTCCCATCACTAGCCTCCATTCTCCATCCTATTCTCTTTCAGTGTTCTCTTCTGCTCCTTTCCAGGTTTCCTCCCTTCAAAGTGCTCTCTGCCAGAGAGAAGGCACCATTCCTCTTTCGCGCAGTAATCCTAGCTTCATTCAAAATTCCTATGTGCATTCATCCATCTTTCTACCAAAGAAGCAAGATCCCCTTCATGGCTCTTGCCGCTTCCCTTTGATAAATTACCTGGCCACCTCTAAAGCTTTGTGTGGGTTTTGGTGAATCGACCGGGCAGAGACTGCGCCATACCCATGCTGCTCTTTAAAATGAGCATCATTTGTTGTAAGAAGTCATTAATTACGATGATGGAGCCCACATCAGTGTTGTCTTCTAGCTTTGTAGGTTCTCCATGGAGGAAAGCGGAAAAGCCACCATGAAGAAAGGACCAGTATTGAGACTCTCACTCTGATGAGAAGAAAAAATGGGCTTTACAGTGGGGGAGGGTCCAAAACTGCTTGCTTGGCCGTTGCTCAGCGGATCTCAGAACCACGTCAGATATGCTAGAAGCCAATGGTCTGGACCATGAGAGGATTCCCAGAAGTCAAGTCTGTACATTTTTTAGAGTCATGATGGAAAGTTTCACCTGGTGCTTTGGAACATAATGGTTATTGGTAAATAGTGGGTATTATTACAGCAGTGATAATTAACCAACATAACAATGCAGATTATTGACCAACTCATGAACTTCTGCACAATATGATCCCCCATTACAGCAGAAGGACAAATGGAAATAATTGCACAATGTCAACATGCCAAGTTTACAAACCTTGAACTTTTACCTATAATTCTTAAAATAGGCATTCAGGAGTCTGGGATTCTGAAAGTCAGCCCATTGATCTGAGAGGAAGAAATCAGTCAGGTGAGTAACAACTACCTACAGTGTAAAGTTTTCCTAGCATCTTCATTTTCTGCATGAATGCATATTTTCTACTATTTTCTCCAGTCTCCATCTCTGACAAAGCCCTGAAAACTGCATTTAACATTTCTCATTTCTAAAGCTGACTTCACTTAATTCTTAACAAAGATGGTCTTTTCTCACATTGACTCTCCCTGGGGAAATCAATATTGACTGAGGTGGGCAGCCCCCAGAATAGACCCTGATGATTCAGCAGCCAGGTATTACTGCCCCATGTCAGCCCCTGGCCTTTGGACATTCCCTGGGGTGGGGCGCTGCCAACAGTCCATTGCCTCCACTTCCGGGGACTTGGGCTATCTCCAGCTCCCCAGCTTCTGGGATCTCTCATAACACAGATTTAGGTGTCCTCAGCTTTCCATCTCCCAGCCTGGGCTTGGTTTCTTTGGGTTTGTTGCTCACTTGCAAAATTATTTTGCTGTTATCTTCTCTATTTTACTACAGTCCTCTGGGTACATGTCTTTCATAAATCCATTTACTGTTCTTTAAAAAAAGATAATAAGAGAGTAGAGATAAATATTACAATCCTTTGAATTGAATTGGAAGCCCTTGATACTCCTCCCCCACCCCACCCCTCATCTCCATGATGTATATACTGAAGATTTTGGACACACACCTACTAGAAATCCAAATGCGACACTATACCCCAAGTCTCTGTTGGGAAAGCAAAAGGTCAAAATAATGTATTTCTAGATTTTTCATTGAATTTTACCGCATTCTTTATGTCTACATTATCTGCTGAATTTTACATTCAAAAGATGCTACTTCTGACCTTATCCATGTTTTTAGTGTCTTGGATTTTTCTTTTTTTCAGCTAAGTTCTTTTAAGATGAGATAATCTCTTGAGTTTGTGGTTCAGGTGAAATGCAAACTTTACTGCTTTCCCACAAGATTTCCATTTTCCAAATTTACTTCCAATTTTAAGGAAAAAAATCCTGTGAGTTTCATAGCTTATTAAAAAATAATCCAACTAAATAGAATAAGTCCTTGCTTATCTTATTTAAATGCATCAAGCATCAAAGTCTCTCAAAATTGTGCATAGTTGTTGGAAATTCTCACATATATTTTATTTTGGTACTAATTATAGCATTTTATAAATATGATCCAAGTTCATGGGGAGTGGGAAATGCCTGAATAACATGGGTATAATTAAGGAAAATGGCGCTTACTCTGCACTTCTTCCAAAAAATCAGAGCCCCAGCAAAGGTTCCAACAAGACACACCATGTCTCTATGGGAACAACATCTAATTTCTCTACAAACCAATGAGTGGCCCACCATTTTCCAAGTCCAGTGCCATATTTGTAGCCCATAATTTTATGGTTATTTGAACATGTTCACATTCTCAGTTACTCTCTCCTCCATGGTGTTTAGAGATCCCTCTCCCTGGCTCTTCTCTTTCCCCTGAATCATGAGGTCAATGTCCCAGATGACATAAACCAAATAAAGTTAAGATATAATTATAAAACCAGATTTGATATTTACATTTTTAAAATGTGTTTTTAATTTTAAATGTAATTTCTGTCTTTTTATTTTTCTCTGGATTAAGAGCTGACTTATCATTTTCTTAGATGCAATAGATATGTTGAACTGATTTTGCCTCTACATTTATTAATTGTTTATATCTACTTAATTCCAAAAGATATCTATGGTGGTTTTACAATAAAAGGCACAAATATAACAAAGCCAAGTAAAAATGATTAAAGTAAAAAAAAATAAATAAAAAAATAAGTGATTGAATAAAAGCCTATTAGTAAAAAAGGAGAGGTATAAGTATAATGGATACATTAAGAAAGGAGAGAAAATGGAATCATATTAAATGTTTAAGCCATACCATGCAGAAAATGAGTGGAAAACAAACCAGGGACAAAGAAGGACAACAAGTAGAAAATAGTAGCACATATAATAGATAGTAATCCAACTGTATCAATAATTAAGAGGCACAGACCACCAGTAGATCAAAAAACAAATCCCAATTATATGTTGTCTAGAATAAACCCACCTTAAATATAAAGACACATATAGATTAAAAGTAGAAAGGTGAAGATAGATATACCATGCTAACCTTAATTTTTAAAAAAGCATAAGTGGCTGTATTGGTTTCAGACAGAGCACTTCAGGACAATGAAAGGTTACTGGGGATAAAGAAAAGCACTGGGGCACTTGGCTGGCTCAGTCAGGAAAACAGGTGACTCTCAATCTCAGGGTCATGAGTTCAAAACCCACACTGGGTGTAGAGATTATAAATGTAAAACAAATAAAGAAAAGTATTACATAATGATAAAGTATGTTTTAGAGCATTTAAACATAGGAGACAAGAACTGATAGAACCATAAGAAGAATAAGATAAATCAGTGGACTTATTACAGCTGGAGACACCAACCCTTGTCAGTTAGAAATGGGTGTGTCAGCAGGCAGAGAAGCAGTAAGAACAAGGTTGAACTCAGCAGCATCTTCCACCAACCACACATAATGGACACCTATAGACCACTTCATCCAACACCAGCAGAGCACCCATCACTGTCAAGCTCCCTTGGAGCAGTCACCCAAATAGACTACATCATGGTCCATAAAACAGACCTTAATAGATTAAAAAAAGGGTGGGGGGAATTATACAATGTCTGTTCTCAGACCATACTGAAATTAGAGTAGAAACCAATAGATGGAAAATCTCAAAATACCTGAAGATTCAACAACACACTTCTAAATACCACATGGGTCAAGGAGACATCTCGAGAGAAATTTTTTAAAAATTTCAATGAAGTAAAAATGAAACCATAACTTATCAAAGTCTTCAAGGTACAGCCAAAGCTGTGCTTCAAAGGAGATGTATAGCATTCACTGAGTGCGCCAGAAAAGAAGAAATATCTAAGATCTAAGAACCTCCACCTCCATAGATCTATATTTAGACCTAATATCTAAAAATCAATGATCTACGTTTTCACCTGAATCAACTAGAAAAAGAAGAGTACATTAAATACAAAGTAAGGAGGAGTAAAGGAACAATAAAAATTAGAGCAGAAATCAGTGAAATTGAAAGTAAGAAATCAACAGAGAAAATCAACAAAACCAAAAGCTGATTCTTTGAAAAGATCAATAAAACACACAAGCCTCCAGCCAGGCTAAGAAGTCATACAGTCAAAATTCTAAAAAGAAGACTTTCATGAGTGTCTATAAATTCAGAATCTCCACCATTAACTCTATCAAAATATTATAAATACTAAGAATTATATGTTTTCATTCCATTTTACTTTATTTTAATAAATGATGGCTTATTATTGGGGAAAATAAAGAACAAAAACATTTTACCAGAAGCTTAGATTAGATTGTAAATAGTACATGTAAGAATAAGCTATGGTTTGGAAATTTCTTCTAAAAGAAAAAATCTCATTGGATACTATCTCTCTTTCTCTGGTACAGAGTCATAAACATCTTATTTATTTATTTATTTATTTATTTTAGAAACAAAGTTTTTGGTGTTTCCTCAGTGACATCAAATTGCGTTCACTTTTCTCCTGATTGTTTAACTTCATGTGAATAAACCTGTTGTGTTATAATCATTTATCTTACATTCTGTGTTCCATTTTCCAATGAGCTAATTTTTAAGGTTATGAACCTCCAATTTTATGAAGGAAAAGTGATTTTAGAAGTCATGGTATTTTACAGCATGATAGGATGGTATTATAGCATGGTATTATTCATCATGCATTAGAAACTGGATTTAATCACAGCTAAATTTTCACCTAGAAAATAATTAGTACTTTGTGAATGTTCCCTTAAACTATACCTCACTAATTTGGGTAGGATTCTTGAATGAGTGATTTATGGTTTGTTCAGTTTGCCAAGGTAAGAATGTTTTACTGTTTTCTTTGTCTCTGAGTGGCAGGGAGGGATTTTAATCACTCTCACACACAAAATATAAAGTTGGTTTTTCTCTTCTTTTGCTTTCTGCATCTCTCCCTCTAGCTTTCATTTCCCTAGGCTTTGCTTCTTTTTACATGAAAATGTTGGAGGCCATGGCATGGTTGGAGTGGAGGATCAAACCAGGTCCTGACTTGTATCTCCTTCAAAGTCTGGACACCTTGACAAGGTTAAGGATGGGAAAGTTGAGTGCACTGAGAGAGGGTCTGTGCTATGTGTCGTGCACTTGCCTACCTGACTTCCCACACACTCTCCCTGCAGTAGGGAACAGTGTGGCCAGAGTCCTGAGCTCTTAGTTAATCCTTGTTGCTCTGTACCTCCCATGATCCATTCACTGGTTGATTGTCTTGCTAATGGCTTTAGCCAAAACTACATGAGGTTTGCTTGTAGTTCATGTAAACTTGTTATAGGAACTTGGGGTCATCTGACTAGGTACTGATGTAATGCTCCTCCTATTCTGGTTTGCCTTATAAGTGCTTGTAAGACGTGGAATAAATTTGGCACTGTTGGACATCATCTTCAGTGTCCCTTCTGCCTCCCATCTCTTTGTCTCAACTTTTTTTCATTATCCTCTCAGCCCCCACGGTTACCTTGGTCGATTCGTCGCGCTAGCCACGACATGAAAACATATGGTTTCAGATGTTGATATTTTCCTGATCTTCTTCATTATATCTTGATTTAGCTTCTGAGCCCTGGGAGTTTTGAGTACCCTGCATATCTGTTAAATTCCTTATAGTGACTAATATGTAATCTGCCTTGATAAGCAACTTTTGGGATTGATTTTTTAAGTTAAGAAATTCAACCAAATGGTTATGTTTGTCTTCTGGATCACCAGTAAATCCCATGATGCTTTAAGTACAGGGACAGAAGAATCAAACAGGGCTTTACCCGCAGACTCCTGAGTGTTGTCCCTTAGGGAATGTCACTTTGTCACTTTGCAGCTGGAGCAGAGGCTGTGGAATCTTTCTGGAGTTGGCTGGTGTTTAGATTCCACAGAAGAGAAACCTTAGGTGAGCCTCTTGCAGGTCTGTCATCTCTAAAAGAATGGGCTCATCTTTTCCTGCTGGATGATGGAGGTCAGGGTCCCCTTGAGGCTGGCTTGCAAATTGTCTAAGAAAAAGGTCCCTCCAACTACCCTGGTCAAGCCCAGGGAGTAGGGCTCAATGCAGAGCCTGGTGTGCTCCCCTGAGGCTCTGTCTGCTCTGACTCCCTGAGGCTGTCTCATAGCGTGGCCATACTGCTCAAGGCTTTCCCAGAGGTCTCTGCTAGCTTTCCTGGATCCTCCTCACTGAGCTTGGGCTTGGCTTTCCCTAGTTCATCACTGAGCCAAACAGGAACTAAGGGCCTTGGTCTGCATTATCTGTAAGCTCTCAGTTTCCTCCAATGTTCTAAAACTTAGATGAGAAGTCTGCTTATGTCTTGTCACCTCTGTGTAGAGTTGTCATTCATGCGAGGGGCCTCTCTAATAACCATTTGGCTGTTCCCTGTCAGCACACAGCCCTCAGTAGCTGTTAAGTAGGAGATGGCTTGTGCACATGCCTCAGCGAAGCCCATTCATCCTATGGGAAGAGGCATTAGGAACAGGAGGAATTTGGTTAAGTAGATGAAAGATGGACTCTATTATGCTTCCATCTGTGTCACAGACCTCGCTGTAATTCTTCTGTGCTCATCTATTGATTTGTAGACATTAATACTGTTTGACAACTGCCTAGCATCTGAAATAAATCAGAAATAAATCACCTCATTTTTTTACCTAAATGTTGCTGTAAACATATTCACACATTCAACATGCATTTAAAAGGTGACCATTTTCACTAAACATCTTCTTGAAAAACATGATTGATGATTGTAAATATAAAATAATTCTTGTGGCTTCAATAAACTCTCTCAGTGGAGGTGTCTGATGACTTATTCCCCACAGCAGGTCCCACAACCATGCAGGGATGCAGGGGAAAGACGAAGTGGCAAAGAACAGTGTTGACCCACAGCAATCCGGGTTACCACAGGCACCTCTTTCCAAGCTACACAATTACCCAGATATTCGCAGCTTAGATGAAACTAGCAGAAAGGATTCCCTGGGGGGTCATGGGTGGCTCAGTAAACTGAGTGTCTGCCTTAAACTCAGATCATGATGCCAGGATCCTGGGATTAAATCCTGCATTGAGCTCCCTGCTCTGCAAGAAGCCTACTTCTCCATCTCCCACTCCTCCTTCTTGTGTTCCCTCTCTCTCTCTCTATCTCTCTGTGTCAAATAAATAAATAAAAATCTTAAAAAAGAAGAAAGAAAGAAAGAAAGAAAGAAAGAAAGAGAAGAAAAGAAAAGAAAAGAAAGGATTTGCCAAAGAGCAGTCACCTCACTTTGGAAGAAGTAGTTTCCATGAGGGACCCTCTTTAAAAGCTTCTCTAGTTCAAGAGACAAACTAGATAAAATGTGTCCAACTTTGACACAGACCCAGGTCACACAAATCTAGTTTTGCCAGAAAAAAGCTGCCAAAGAACAAAAACCTCTAGAGAACAAAGCCTGTAAAACTGGTTTCCACAGAGCCCAGCCCCTCAATAGGGGACAGGATGACTCAGCCCTAGCAAGATTGATGGGAAAACAATGAAGCAAGTCCCTCCCCAGAACGCAAGCCCAAAGACCCAGAGGATAACCACCACAGGGTCCCCATAAAACTGTAAAACCCCAACATCAGGGGAAATCAATATATTAAGCTTCCAGTATTGCCCCCAAACCTGTATATTTCATAGATACAACTTTTTTTTTTATTTGTTTTCACGGAGGCACCTGAGTGGCTCAGTAGGTTATGCCTCTGCCTTCAGCTCAAGTCATGATCTCAGGGTCCTGGAATTGAACACCGCATCTGACTCTCAGCTCAGTGGGGAACCTGCTTCCCCCTCTCTCTCCCTGCCTCTCTACCTAATTGTGATCTCTGTCTGTTGAATAAATAAAATCTTTAAAAAAAAATTCATTCTCACAATTCTTATTTTATTTTTTTAACCTATTTACCATTAAAACTAGATTTTTAATAAAATATATTACATAATAACTTTTTAATTTGAAATTTTTCATACATAAACTTATGTTTCTTTTTATAGATAAATAGATAGATAGATAGATAAAAACTTCAAGGTAATCCTTTCCCCCTATTTAATAATACCCCTATATATAAAACAGTTTTAATTTCTCTATATCTCTGGAATGTTGAGTCCTTTAACAAGGATAACAAGACACACCCAGGAAGAACTGAAATAACCTTCCTCGCCCACATCAAGAGTTTATAACCATCTTCTCATCTTATTTTTCTATCAGTGTTTCTGTGTATTTTTTTTTTTTTTTTTTTTTTTGTACTATATAAATCTTATTCTTGGGCTTCATTTTGGCTGGGTTTTTCTGTTTTTTTTTTTTTTTTTTTCTTTTACTTTTGTCAGTCTTTTTGCTTGTTCATTTTGTTTATCTTATAAATCTTACTTTTGGAGCTCATTTTGGATGTTTTTTTTTTTTTTCTTTTTTCACTCTTTTTCTCTCCCTTTTTACTTTCTTCTTTCTTTTTGGTGGTGACTTCCAATTGCTCTGGAACTTTCTAGGGTGCATCTTGTGTAGATCATGGTTGATACATTCAGCTATATATCCCCTCAAGTACATCTCACCCAAATGACTAGGAGAATGAACACCCAACAGAGGAAAAATTCAGAGACTGTGCTCTCTGCCACAGAACTATTGGATACGTACATAAACAATATGTCGGAAATGGAAATCAGGGTGACAGTTATCCAGGCAATGGCTTGGTTGGAGAAGACCATTAGTGGCAACATAGAATCTCTGAGGACAGAAGTGAGAGCTGATCTGGCAGAACTTAAAAGTGCTATCAATGAGATCCAATCTAATCTAAAGACTCCAACAGCTAGGGTAACTGAGGCAGAAGATCGAATTAGTGATCTAGAAGAAAAACTGATAGGAAAGAAGGATCAGAAGGAGGTCTGGAACAAACAGCTTAGAAGCCACGAATACAGAATTAGGGAAATAAATGATGCCATGAAATGTTCCAATGTTAGAATTATTGGGATCCCTAAAGGGGTGGAGAGAGTGAGAGGACTAGAAGATATAGTTGAATAAACATTGGATGAAAATTTTCCAGATCTGGGGACTGGAACAAGTGTTTATGTCCTTAGAGCCAGAAAAGACACCCCCCAAGATCAACAAGTCTAGAAATACCACCAGGCACATAATTGTGAAATTAATGAGACATAAATTCAGAGAGGATGTCTTAAGGGCAGCTGGGGGGAATAGATTCCTTATGTACAAGGAAGGACCATCAGAATAACATCATACCTGTCCACAGAAACGTGGCAAGCCAGAAAGGGCTGGCAAGACATATTCAGGGCACTAAATGAGAAGAACAGGCAACCAAGAATACTTTATCCAGCAAGGCTGTCATTCAGAATGGATGGAGAGATAAAGAGCTTCCCAGACTGGCAGAGTTCAAAAGATTATGTGATCACCAAGCTGGCACTACAAGAAATATTAAGTGGGGTTCTATAGAAGGAGAATGAACCCAAGAGTGACATAGAACAGAAATTTACAGAGACAATTTATAGAAACAAGGACTTCACAGGCAACATGATGTCAATAAAAACTTGTCTTTCAATAATCACTCAATGTGAATGGCCTAAATGCTCCCACAAAAGAGCACAGGGTTGCAGACTGGATTAAATGACAGGACCTGTCCATATGCTATCTACAAGAGACACATTTGGAACCTAAAGATACATCCAGACTGAAAGTGAAGGGATGGAGAACCATCTTTTATGGCAATGGGCCTCAAAATAAAGCTGGGGTAGCAATTCTTATATCAGATGAATTCGATTTCAAGCTAAGGACTGTAGACAGAGATACAGAAGGACACTACATCATTCTTGAAGGGTCTATCCACCAAGAAGATCCAATAATTATAAATATTTATGCACCCAACATGGAAGCAGCCAACTACATAAGCCAACTGTTAATCAAAATAAAGAGTCATATTGATATGAACACATTAATTGTAGGGGATTTTTAACACACTATTCTCAGTAATAGACAGATCTAAACAGAAAATCAACAAAGAAACAAGAGCTTTGAATGACACATTGGACCAGGTGTACTATACAGATATATACAGAACATTCCACCCTAAAACAACAGAATATTCATTCTTCTCAAGTGCACATAGGATTTTCTCCAGAATAGACCACATACTCCATCACAAATCAGGTATCAACTGATACCAAAAGATTGAGATTATTCCCTGAATATTGTCAGACCACAATGCTTTGAAACTGGAACTCACCACAAGAAAAAGTTTGGGAGGAATTCAAATACTTGGAAGCTAAAGACAATCCTGCTATAGAATGTTTGGATCAACCAGGAAATCAAAGAACTTAAACAATTCCTGGAAACCAATGAGAATGAAGACACCTTGGTCCAAAACCTATGGGATATAGCAAAGTCGGTCCTAAGGAGGAAATATATAGCCATCCAAGCCTCACTCAAAAAAGAAAAAAAAAAATTGAAAAATCCAGAATACACCAACTCTCTTTACACCTTAAAGAACTGGAAAACAGCAGCAAATTAAGCCAACCCTATGCACAAGGAGGGAAATAATAAAGATTATAGGAGAGATCAGTGAGTTAAAACCAGAGATACAGTAGAATATATCAATGAAACTGAAGCAGGTTCTTTGAAAGAATTAATAAAGTCAATAAACCACTGACCAAATTAATCCAAAAGAAAAGAGAGAGAACCCAAATTAATAAAATTATGAATGAAAGGGGAGAGATAATGACTAACACTAAGGAAATGGAAACAATCTTCAGAAATTATTATCAACAGTTATATGCCAATAAGTTAAACAACCTAGAAGTAATGGATGCATTCCTGGAAACGTATAAACTTCCAAGACTGAAACAGGAAGAAATCAACAACCTGAACAGATCAATATCTAGTAACGAGATTGAAGCAGTGATCAAAAACCTCCCAAATACAAGAGTCTAGGACCTGACAGATTCCATGAAAAATTCTACCAACAGTCAAAGAAGAAATACTATCTATTCTCCCGAAGCTGTTTCAAAAAATAGAAACAGAAGGAAAGTTTCCAGACTCTTTCTATGAAGCCAGCATTACCTTGATTCCCAAACCAGGCAAAGACCCCATCAAAAAGGAGAATTTCAAACCAATATCCTGAGGAATATGGATGCCAAGATTCTCAAAAACATCCTAGCTAATAGGATCCAGCAATACATTAAAAAGATTATCCACCACGACTAGGTGGGATTTATCCCTGAGATGCAAGGGTGGTTCAACATTCACAGATCAATCAATGTGACAGAAAAAATCAATAAAAGAAACATGGTCCTCTCAGTTGATGCAGGAAAAAGCATTTAACAAAATATAGCATCCATTCCTGATTAAAATTCTTCAAAGTATAGGGATAGAGGGAATATTCCTCAATGTCATAAAGTCTATCTATGAAAAACCCACAGTGAATATCACTCTCAATGGGAGAAAACAGACAGCCTTCCCATTGAGATCAGGAACACGACAAGGATGCTCACTCTCACCACTGTTGTTCAACATAGTACTAGAAGTCCTAGCGACAGCAATCAGACAACAAAAAGAAATAAAAGGTATTCAAATTGGCAAAGAAGAAGTCAAACTCTCTCTTCACAGATGGTGTGATACTTTATATGGAGAACCCAAAAGACTCCACCCCCAAACTACTAGAATTCATACAGCAATTCAATAATGTGGCAGGATACAGAAATCAATGCACAGAAATCAGTTGCTTTCTTATACACTAACAATGAAAATATAGAAAGGGAAAGTAGAGAATTGATTCCATTTATTAGATCACCAAAAGCCGTAAGATTCCTGGGAATAAACCTAACTGAAGAGGTAAAGGATCTGTACTCGAGGAACTACAGAACACTCATGAAATAAATTGAAGACACAATAAGATGGAAGACCATTACATGCTCATGAATTGGAAGAATAAACATTGTTAAAATGTCTATACTGCCCAGAGCAATCTATACTTTCAATGGCATCTGGATGAAAATTCCACTGGCATTTTTCAAAATGCTGAAACAAATAATCCTAAAATTTATATGGAACCAGAAAAGACCCTGAATCACTAAGGAAATGTTGAAAAAGAAAAACAAAGCTGGAAGCATCATCTTACCTGATTTCAAACTTTACTACAAAGCTGTGATCTCCAAGACAGCATGGTACTGGCACAAAAACAGACACATAGACCAGTGGAGTACAGAGCTCAGATATAGAGCTCAGATATGGACCCCCAACTCTGTGGTCAAATAATCTTGACAAAGGAGGAAAAAATATCTATTGGAAAAAAGACAGTTTCTTCAGTAAATGGTGCTGGGAAAACTGGACAGCTATGTATAGAAGAATGAAACTTGACCACTCTTTTACACCACACACAATGATAAACTCGAAATGGATAAAAGACTTCAACATGAGGCAGGAATCTATCAAAATCCTAGAGGAGAACATAGGCAGTAACTTCTTTGACACTGACCACAGCAACTTCTTTCAAGACAGGTCTCCAAAGGCAAAGGAAACAGAAGTGAAAATGAACTTTTGGGACTTTATCAAGATCAAAAGCTTCTGCACAGCAAAGGAAACAGTCAACAAAATGAAGATGCAACCCACAGAATGGCAGAAGATATTCACAAATAACACTACAGATGAAGGGCTGATATCTAAGATCTATAAAGAACTGCTAAAACTCCACACCCCAAAAACAGATAATCATATCAAAAAATGGGCAGAAGACATGAACAGACAATTCTCCAAAGAAGACATACAAATGGCGAACAGACTCCAGAAAAAATGCTCATCATCATTAGCCATCAGGGAGATTCAAATCAAAACCACTTTGAGATAATTTACACCAGTTATCTACTTTACACCAGTTAGAATGGCCAAAATGGACAGGGCAGGAAACAACGTGTGTTGGAGAGGATGTGAGGAAAGGGGAGCCCTCTCACACTGTTGGTGGGAATGCAAGTTGGTGCAGCCACTTTGGAAAACAGTGTGGAGGTTCCTCAAAAAATTAAAAATAGAGCTACCCTATGGACCTGCAATTGCACTTCTGGATATCTGCACATCTATATACAGATGTAGTGAAAAGAAGGGCCATCTGTACCCCAACATTCATAGCAGCAATGGCCACCATAACCAAACTGTGGAAAGAGCCAAGATGCCCTTCAACAGATGAATGGATAAGGAAGATATGGTCTATATATACAATGGAGTATTATGCCTCCATCAGATATGATGAATACTCAACTTTTGTATCAACATAGATGGGACTGGAGGAGATTATGCTGAGTGAAATAAGTCACTCAGAGAAAGTTAATTATCATAAGGTTTCACTTACTTGTGGAGCATAAGGAATAGCACAGAGGACATTGGGAGAAGGAAAGGAAAAGTGAATTGGCGTAAATTGGAGAGGGACATGAACCAAGAGAGACTGTGGACTCGAAGAAACAAACTGAGGGTTTTGGAAGGGAGCAGGATGGGGGGTGGGCGAGCCTGGTGGTGGGTATTAAGGAGGGCACAGATTGCATGGAGCACTAGGTGTGGTGCATAAACAATGAATTTTGGAACACTGGAAAACAAAAAAACAAAAAACAAACAAAAAAAGCAACAAATGTAGCTTTGCATTGCTTACATTTCTTAAGCTACAGCAACATAAGAATCAATCTGTTAATGGGGCACCTGGGTGGCTCAGTGGTTTAAGCCTCTGCCTTCGGCTCAGGTCATGATCCCAGGGTCCTGGGATCGAGCCCCACATCGGGCTCTCTGCTCTGCAGGGAGCCTGCTTCCTCCTCTCTCTCTGCTTGCCTCTCTGCCTACTTGTGATCTCTGTCAGATAAATAAAAAAAAAAAATCTTTAAAAAAAAAGAATCAATCTGTTAAGATAAGCCAAATTTTAGAAGCTTCTCTTGGTGGTTGTGAGTTTCCCTCCTGCCCAGTAGAGGAGGTCAGGTAAAATGCCACATTCAGCACTTCCTGTGAACCCCTGGGTCCTCTCTGTCTGAGATTCAGTGCTACTTTGTGGCCCCACACACACTGCCATCCTTCCAGAGTGACCTCTGGTTCCTCCTCATCCAGGCTGCCTGTGTCCTACTAACTGGATTCCTCCCCTCAACGGAACTCCATTTTATTTTCTCCGCAATCCAAATTTGGTCTGGATGTCAAAACTGATGATGCCACAGGCATCCACCATGAGGAGCTGAAGTGTCTATTACTAGCATAATGAAGCTTTCTCAGAAGGAAAGGAGGCTCCCTGGCAGGAATGAGAATTTCTGGAGAAAACCAGGAAGAGAAGACTGGCCTGCGGTTATGACAGTGCTTAGGGTCTGGGGCTTGGGTGTGGATGTTCAAGTGTATTTCAACTCCCCATGGGCACAAAGGAAGGAGCACGGGGACTTTCTTACCAGCTTGTCCAGATGGCAGGCAGAGGGGGAACTGGGGTGGTGAGATATAAGTGTTATCAGTAGTGGAACATCAAACGGTCGGACTTTTTATTACATATTTTTCTAGTTTCTTGAGGGGAAGCTTAGGTGGTTGATTTGAGCCTTACTGTTTCCCTAACATTATCATTTACATACATAGGTTTTTCTCTCAACCCTGCAGAAACTGTACCCCATAAATTAGGATAGGTCATGTTTTTACTTTCATTCAGTTTAAGATCTTTTCCAAACTCTCTTGTGAAAGTTTTTGAATGGTCATTTAGAAGTGAGTTCTTTAATTTCCAAATATGTTTAGGTTTACCATCTTTCTTTTTGCATCAATTTCTGATTCTGTTGTAGTCAGAAAACATCCTGTCTTTTGATCCTCTGTCTTTCTGCTCGCCACCACCTTTTGTGATAAATTTATTTCACTGCGGCATTTTAAAGACTGCGTTGATTCTTAACTATGTTTTTGAGGGTTTTGTTTGTTTGTTTGTTTGTGTTTTTAGTGGTTACTATAGGGATTACAATATTTCCCAATTTTCACAACCTAGGTCAGATTAGCAAGAACTTAATTTTGACAAAATACAGAAATTTTTCTCTAATATAGATGCATTTGCATACCCACCTCTGTGCTACCATTGCCATATGTATTCCATTTTTGTGTAAGTCTAATAATACTGTTATTATTATCACTTGTACCTACTTGTACAATCTCATGCTTTTTAACATAGTTAAGAGAAGAAATGAGAAAAACATCGCTTATAGAATATTTATACTAGCCTCCAAGAAACACATTTTAAGCCCGAAGACACCTCCAGATTTAAAGTGAGGGGGTGGAAAAGAATTTACCATGCTAATGGACATCAGAAGAAAGCAGGAGTGGCAATCCTTATATCAGATCAATTAGATTTTAAGCCAAAGACTATAATAAGAGATGAGGAAGGACACTATATCATACTCAAAGGGTCTGTCCAACAAGAAGATTTAACAATTTTAAATATCTATGCCCCCAATGTGGGAGCAGCCAACTATATAAACCAATTAATAACAAAATCAAAGAAACACATCAACAATAATACAATAATAGTAGGGGACTTTAACACTTCCCTCACTGAAATGGACAGGTCATCCAAGCAAAAGATCAGCAAGGAAATAAAGGCCTTAAACGACACACTGGACCAGATGGACATCACAGATATATTCAGAATATTTCATCCCAAAGCAACAGAATACACATTCTTCTCTAGTGCACATGGAACATTCTCCAGAATAGATCACATCCTCGGTCCTAAATCAGGACTCAACCGGTATCAAAAGATTGGGATCATTCCCTGCATATTTTCAGACCACAATGCTCTAAAGCTAGAACTCAACCACAAAAGGAAGTTTGGAAAGAACCCAAATACATGGAGACTAAACAGTATCCTTCTAAAGAATGAATGGGTCAACCGGGAAATTAAAGAAGAATTGAAAAAAATCATGGAAACAAATGATAATGAAAATACAACGGTTCAAAATCTGTGGGACACAACAAAGGCAGTCCTGAGAGGAAAATATATAGCGGTACAAGCCTTTCTCAAGAAACAAGAAAGGTCTCAGGTACACAACCTAACCCTACACCTAAAGGAGCTGGAGAAAGAACAAGAAAGAAACCCTAAGCCCAGCAGGAGAAGAGAAATCATAAAGATCAGAGCAGAAATCAATGAAATAGAAACCAAAAAAACAATAGAACAAATCAACGAAACTAGGAGCTGGTTCTTTGAAAGAATTAATAAAATTGATAAACCCCTGGCCCGACTTATCAAAAAGAAAAGAGAAAGGACCCAAATAAATAAAATCATGAATGAAAGAGGAGAGATCACAACTAACACCAAAGAAATACAAACTATTATAAGAACATACTATGAGCAACTCTACGGCAATAAATTTGACAATCTGGAAGAAATGGATGCATTCCTAGAAACATATAAACTACCACAACTGAACCAGGAAGAAATAGAAAGCCTGAACAGACCCATAACCAGTAAGGAGATTGAAACAGTCATTAAAAATCTCCAAACAAACAAAAGCCCAGGGCCAGACGGCTTCCCGGGGGAATTCTACCAAACATTTAAAGAAGAACTAATTCCTATTCTCCTGAAACTGTTCCAAAAAATAGAAATGGAAGGAAAACTTCCAAACTCATTTTATGAGGCCAGCATCACCTTGATCCCAAAACCAGACAAGGATCTCACCAAAAAAGAGAGCTATAGACCGATATCCTTGATGAACACAGATGCGAAAATACTCAACAAAATACTAGCCAATAGGATTCAACAGTACATTAAAAAGATTATTCACCACGACCAAGTGGGATTTATTCCAGGGCTGCAAGGTTGGTTCAACATCCGCAAATCAGTCAATGTGATACAACACATCAATAAAAGAAAGAACAAGAACCATATGATACTCTCAATAGATGCTGAAAAAGCATTTGACAAAGTACAACATCCCTTCCTGATCAAAACTCTTCAAAGTGTAGGGATAGAGGGCACATACCTCAATATCATCAAAGCCATCTATGAAAAACCCACCGCAAATATCATTCTCAATGGAGAAAAACTGAAAGCTTTTCCGCTAAGGTCAGGAACACGGCAGGGATGTCCATTATCACCACTGCTATTCAACATCGTACTAGAGGTCCTAGCCTCAGCAATCAGACAACAAAAGGAAATTAAAGGCATCCAAATCGGCAAAGAAGAAGTCAAATTATCACTCTTCGCAGATGATATGATACTATATGTGGAAAACCCAAAAGACTCCACTCCAAAACTGCTAGAACTTATACAGGAATTCAGTAAAGTGTCAGGATATAAAATCAATGCACAGAAATCAGTTGCATTTCTCTACACCAACAGCAAGACAGAAGAAAGAGATATCAAGGAGTCAATCCCATTTACAATTGCATCCAAAACCATAAGATACCTAGGAATAAACCTAACCAAAGAGACACAGAATCTATACTCAGAAAACTATAAAGTACTCATGAAAGAAATTGAGGAAGACACAAAGAAATGGAAAAATGTTCCATGCTCCTGGATTGGAAGAATAAATATTGTGAAAATGTCTATGCTACCTAAAGCAATCTACACATTTAATGCAATTCCTATCAAAGTACCATCCATCTTTTTCAAAGAAATGGAACAAATAATTCTAAAATTTATATGGAACCAGAAAAGACCTCGAATAGCCAAAGGGATATTGAAAAAGAAAGCCAACGTTGGTGGCATCACAATTCCGGACTTCAAGCTCTATTACAAAGCTGTCATCATCAAGACAGCATGGTACTGGCACAAAAACAGACACATAGATCAATGGAGCAGAATAGAGAGCCCAGAAATAGACCCTCAAATCTATGGTCAACTAATCTTCGACAAAGCAGGAAAGAATGTCCAATGGAAAAAAGACAGCCTTTTCAATAAATGGTGCTGGGAAAATTGGACAGCCACATGCAGAAAAATGAAATTGGACCATTTCCTTACACCACACACAAAAATAGACTCAAAATGGATGAAGGACCTCAATGTACGAAAGGAATCCATCAAAATCCTTGAGGAGAACACGGGCAGCAACCTCTTCGACCTCTGCCGCAGCAACATCTTCCTAGGAACAACGCAAAAGGCAAGGGAAGCAAGGGAAAAAATGAACTACTGGGATTTCATCAAGATCAAAAGCTTTTGCACAGCAAAGGAAACAGTTAACAAAATCAAAAGACAACTGACAGAATGGGAGAAGATATTTGCAAACGACATATCAGATAAAGGACTAGTGTCCAGAATCTATAAAGAACTTAGCAAACTCAACACCCAAAGAACAAAAAATCCAATCAAGAAATGGGCAGAAGACATGAACAGACATTTCTGCAAAGAAGACATCCAGATGGCGAACAGACACATGAAAAAGTGCTCCATATCACTCGGCATCAGGGAAATACAAATCAAAACCACAATGAGATATCACCTCACACCAGTCAGAATGGCTAAAATCAACAAGTCAGGAAATGACAGATGCTGGCGAGGATGCGGAGAAAGGGGAACCCTCCTACACTGTTGGTGGGAATGCAAGCTGGTGCAGCCACTCTGGAAAACAGCATGGAGGTTCCTCAAAATGTTGAAAATAGAACTGCCCTATGACCCAGCAATTGCACTATTGGGTATTTACCCTAAAGATACAATTGTAGTGATCCAAAGGGACACATGCACCCGAATGTTTATAGCAGCAATGTCCACAATAGCCAAACTATGGAAAGAACCTAGATGTCCATCAACAGATGAATGGATCAAGAAGATGTGGTATATATACACAATGGAGTACTATGCAGCCATCAAAAGAAATGAAATCTTGCCATTTGCAACAACATGGATGGAACTAGAGCGTATCATGCTTAGCGAAATAAGTCAAGCAGAGAAAGACAACTATCATATGATCTCCATGATATGAGGAAGTGGTCATGCAACATGGAGGCTTAAGTGGGTAGAAGAAGAATAAATGAAACAAGATGGGATTGGGAGGGAGACAAACCATAAGTGACTCTTAATCTCACAAAACAAACTGAGGGTTGCCGGGGGGAGGGGGTTTGGGAGAAAGGGGTGGGATTATGGACATTGGGGAGGGTATGTGATTTAGTGAGTGCTGTGAAGTGTGTAAACCTGGTGATTCACAGACCTGTACCCCTGGGGATAAAAATATATGTTTATAAAAAATAAAAAAATTAAAAAAAAAAAAAAAAAAGACGGAAAAAAAAAAAAAAAAAAGAATATTTATACTAACCCACACATTTACCATTCTCATGGCTTTTTTTTTCCTTCCCGTGGCTTCAAGTTGCCATCTGATATAATTCTTTTTTCCCAGACAACAAGGCTTCTTTAATATTTCTAGTATATCCTTTTTGATGGCAATAAACTCTATCACTCCATTATCTGGAAATATCTCTATTTCACTTTTGATTTTGAAGGATCCTTTTTCTGGAAATAGAATTCTTGGTGGACTATCCCACTTGTCCCCCAGCACTTTGGACATGACATTCCAATATTCTCTGCCTTACGTTGTGTCTGGTTAGATGTCCATCAGCCATGATGAATCCCATTGATACTTCTCTGTATGTGACAAGTCATTAGTCTTTTTCTTTCTTTCTTTCTTCCTTTCTTTCTTTCTTTTTTCTTCCTTTCTTCCTTCTTTCTACCTTTCTCTTCTGCTTCTATGATTTTCTCTTTAATTTTGATTATATCTTTGACTATGATGTGCCTAGGTCAGGATCTCTTTATATTTATTTTCCGTGGAATTTGTTGAGATTCTTGGTATGTTGTTAGCCATTCATTCTTGGAATATGTTTTCTACATTTCTTCTCTGTTCTCTCCTTTGAGACTTGTATGACAGGTTGGTGCACTCAGTGGTTTCCTGTGAGTCTCTCCTGTTGGGATTTATTCTGTTATTTCCCATGTTCTGTAGATAAGCTAGTTGTTGTTTATCTAGATTCTATTTCCCTGCTTTTCTTTCTGCTATCTTGATTTGATGTTGAGCCCCTTAGGTGATTTTTTCATTTCAGTTATTATTCTTATCCAACTGCAGAAATTCCCTTAGATCATTTTTGTAACAAATAAATTGTATCCCTTTTAGACTCTCTACTGGTTTATTGAAACAGAGATTATTTTCACACTATAATTACTTATGTCTGGTTTCCTTCACTTGCTTGAACAGACTTGTCATGGCTGCTTTAAGTCTCTCCTACAAGTATAACATCTGGGCATACATGAGCGGATTTGTTCCCTTTCATTTCGAGCACGGGCCATGGATCCCTCTTTCTTTCATGTCTCCTAGTTTTGGTTAAAAACTGAACAGTTTATATAATGTACCAGAGATCAACTCCAACTTTCCTCTTTGGTTGCTGTTATTATTGGTTTTGTTCACTTGCTGGTTTCTCTGTTTATTATCCTGTCTTTACAGACTCTATGAGTTCTGTGGCATGCAGAAGCTGATGTCTCAGCTCAAAATATTTTTATGTTCTTAATTTACAATTCTGACTTCCCTGTATCCACATTGCTTAATCGAAGCTTGAGCAGATTATGCTCCAAGACCTCAAGCCCATGAGGTATTTATCTCTGCCAATGTCTGTGGGTTTGGAAGAGCAAGTTCAAGGTTCGGGATGTTTCCAAGCCTGGCTTATACATTGTGCTTGCTCATTTCCCTCTTTTCTGTGCCTGAAGACAGCCTCAGGATCTGCTGTATTTGTGGTTAACTGGAGACTTTCTTTCTGCCAGCGAGCTCTGTTTACCATGAGAGAGAAGTTGGTGGTTGCCACTGCCTGCCACTTCATGTCAGCCTGTCTGCACCCACTGAGCCCCGAGCTAGAGAACCTGCGATTCCTCTGTTCTGACCCCAGACTTAGCACTTTTCCGAGAAAGGACGATTCTCAGATTGTTTCAAGACTCTAGTTGATTTCCCAGACGTCCAAAAGAATTGTTTTGTTACTTTTGCACACTTATAGCTGTTTTTGTGGGGAGGGAGTGGCAGACCTTCTTCCTTCCTCCGTTAGAGCTGGAAGTTCTGGCATCATTTAATTTTACAAGTGAAAAAGAAGTTCCAAAATGAAGTCATTTCAGAACATGACTTACAATTAGGCCAGGCATGTTTCTTTACTGTGGAAGTTCCCATAGCCTTTCATAGGTGGATCGATTTCCCAACTTGTTTGACTGTGGATTTGTGTGTTTTATCACAGCCTCTGGCAATATCTTTTGTATAGCACACTTTGAGCAACATTATTTCCTTTTAACTTCTACTGACAGAAAAGAAATCTACAAGAAAAGAGAGACATAGTACAGATCATAAGGAAATGCAGAGGAGATCTCATTGCCAGGTCAAGAACAAAATGAACTGAGGAAGAACAGAGCATGTAGTTATTTCAAAATTAATTGATGTATTGTGTTTTGGAATTAGGCAGACAAGATGGAACAATGCCCCTTTCTTTGCTATTCTCTACTTTTCAAACTCCAATAACTTAATTGGTCTATCTTGGGTGACATTTTCAATCTCTCTTAAACCTTTTATTTAACTATCTGTTTCTTAATATCACTGTACTGTGTTCAGAGTATAGTCCTTATTCTAGCTACATTACTTTAAACCTCATTTCAGAATAAATGGCAATTTCTTTCAGAATAAACTTTAAAATAATTAATTCTATTTTAATTGACTAATTCTGGTAATTTTCTACTCATTTCTTTTGAGGTTTACCTGGTTTTCATTTCAATGCCATTTTACATTTCCAAGATGTCCACTTGTCTATTTTCAATATGACAATCTTGTTATTTCCTCATTAGCTTGATTGTTGAAGTTGAGGAAGGGAATTAGTTTCATTTATGACTTAATATATATGTATCATGGATACAAAGTGATCTATGAAATGAAGAAACAGAAATTCTCATCCAGGAAGATTATGAGATTTTCTATCATCTGGAAAATTTCATGAGTTTGGAGGAAAGTACTGGGATTCCACAGAAACATAGAATTGAGCATTTCATCAAATTTTATCTAACTTTCCAGAGAATAGGGGAGACCCCCCTAATAGTTCTCTTGTATTGTAATTTTAATTATTATGCCAGTTTTTGCTTCTCATATGGACATGGGATCAGAACGGGGAAACAAACACTAGGAATTCACAAAGATGCCAGTCTTGACAGAATAGTATCTTAGTGCCAGGCCTGAAAATAAAAGCCATTCTGCTGGTTTTGTACAATGTAAGAACCACATGAAGTCTCCTTTTACTCAACCCAGAGGTTCACAAGGCTTGCAGGTGAGGTTTGTGTATTGTCCAAAGCAATGTGACTTTTTTATAGGACAGTTGACAACTCCTTGTCAAGCTGCTGCACCTGCAAAGCAATCAGGCTTCAAATTCACACCAGCAAGTTTTAAATCCACATCTCCAGCAAGATAAACTCTCAGATTCCAAATATGATAATCTCTGAGAATGTGACTTGTGTGAAAACCTGCCAAACCTATCTTGAATTCAAAAATAAACCTTTCTAGGGACGCCTGGGTGGCTCAGTGGGTTAAGCCGCTGCCTTCGGCTCAGGTCATGATCTCAGGGTCCTGGGATCGAGTCCCGCATCGGGCTCTCTGCTCAGCAGGGAGCCTGCTTCCCTCTCTCTCTCTCTGCCTGCCTCTCCATCTACTTGTGATTTCTCTCTGTCAAATAAATAAATAAAAATCTTTAAAAAATAAATAAATAAATAAACCTTTCTAAATGAACCAGTATGTCAGTCTTTTGACAGAAATTATAATTTATATCAATGTTGAGAAATGTACCCCCCAAGGATCCATTGTCAAAGCCACATGTGGAAAGGGTTAAAGGAGTCACCCCTTCCCCCACAGGCAGATGTGATCTTACGTGGACCAGCAAAATGAGAGCTCTGTAATGATATTGTATTCAGTATGAATACATTTTTTTTTCAAATGAAATAAAGATGTTAATTCTTCAGGCATTGTTCTTGAAAAAGAATTTTTAATGGAGAAATTTCCAGACTTATCTGTTGACTTTGTTCATTACCAATTTTGAAAGTAATGATTTCATTCATTAAATTTAAGCTGACTTGCAGAAAGCAGAAAACTGAGACTCACTTGCTTGTGTTTTAGTTTTGCTGAGTGCAGATATTTACTGAAAAACTCCAACAATAGGTAATATTTTCTATTTTATTTGTCTTGATCTTTTGTGACAGGAAAGCCCAAACCAAAACCCCAAGACAAACAATCAAAAACAAAAAAGAAGACAAAACAAAAGCCAAATATTTTAAATCAGAAAGGTGTTTTGTTTTGTTTTCCTTTCTCTGTCTTGTTGCTGTTGCCTTTGGTAGTGGTGGTGGGCCTCTGTGGTCTTCTGGTCTATTTGTTCAAATATAAACAATCTCCAATGTTACTTTATAAAGTCACCATTCACCTTATTAAACTCCTACCCTTGCATTGCTTTTGGTTATCACCCAGCAGATGACTGTCAATTACATTCTTTACTTACTCCACCTGAGGAGGCAAGCTTTGTGCGACCAGCAGGACTTACCAACCTTTTCTTATTATGCTAAAATCTTTCACGTTCCCCACAATTCTAAACAATTCTTAATGCAATATGGAGTCCCAGAATACTAAAAATAAATTTAAAAAAAGATAAGCTGGTGAAATTCAAATAAGTTTGTGGGTTAGTGAGTACGTCATGCCAGGTGTCATGCCCATGCCATCTCTTCGTGTTGGTTGTGGCGAATGCTGGTCGGCTAAGATAACATGGGGAAAGCTGGGTGAAGGGCAGATTGGAACTCCACTGTCTTGACAACTTTACTACAAATCTGGAAGTCTCCAAAATAAAAAGCTATTAAAAAAATTCTGTCTTCCATATATCTACCTCCAAAGACCAGCGCCAAGGCCCTGATGTTTCTTTTCACTTCTCTATTGTTTTTCTTTCTGTAATGAAAACCTCATAGAAGTCATTTGTCATCTGGTTGGAACAACCATTAACATTTTGCCTTAATGGTCTCCGTTAATTCTTGTTTTTGAAGCAATATTTTAAAGGAAATTACAGACATCATGGCACTTTTTTCTAGATATGTCAGCTTGCAACTTTACAACATAGGACTCTTCTTTTTTAATTCAAGATACCTGAACTATCATTATCACTTCACTAAAATTAGCCATAGTTCCTATCACCTTTACTAAGTTGGTGTCCCTCAGATATCTTCTTATAACTGATTTGTTCAAACTGGGGTTGATCAAGGACCTCATACTGCATTTATTGATTATATCCTGTAAGTCCCTGTAATATAGAGCAGTGTGGTGGCCACAGTCTTAAGATAGCCCAGAAGTTCTCACCCTTGGTGTGCATGCCCATGTAACTCTGTGCCTGTGTATGGCTGGACCTGTGAATAGGATGGGGTATCACTCCCAAGATTAAGTGGAATTATGTGTATATGGCATATTGTCAAAATGTCAGTTCTTCCAGCTTTGATTATGGATTCGACATGGTCCCAGTCAAAATGTGTCAGCTTATTCTGTGGATAATGACAAACTAATTCTAAAGTTTATATGGAGACCTGAAATAATGAACACAGTTTGAAAGGGGAAGAACAAAGTTGGAGGATTGACACTATCTGATTTAAAGACTTACTACTATGGTACACTACTACTCAGGGCAGTGTGGTATTGATGTAAAAATAGATCAATAAAACAGAATACAGAGTATAGAAACAGACCCACATAAATGCACTCAACTATTGACACAGTTGGTTCCTTGCATAGTTGGTTCATGGTAGGTTCATGGATTGTAGCAAATGTAGCACTCTGAGGCAGGATGTCGATAATAAGGGAGGTTGTGCATTTATGGGGATGGTAGTGTACAATAATCCTCTGTACTTTGTGTTAAATTTTGCTTTGAACCTGAAACTGCTCCAGAAAGTATATTTTTAAGTCATACATTTTTATTTAATTTAATGAGAATGAGCACAAAAGAAAACATAGTAAATGATAATGAGCTATAATAATATGGTATAATTAAGATGATTTAAACTTATGTCAATGATACAGTAAAATTATTATAATACACATATTTTAAATAAAATCATTAGGTAAATAAGAAAACAGTAGGTGATATGCAACCAGAAACAAATCATTGAGAAAATAAGGTATTAAGACAAATGGTTGTGACTCATTTTACCTGATGGGCTTTTGCTACCCTCAGACACCCTCTTCCAGGTCCTAGAGTTACACACATGGCAGGTGGGACCCAAGGGTCAGCCTCCAGCCCAGTAATTGGCATCTGCAGAATCAGCCGCCTATAGATTCTACCTCTGGAGCAACCACAGGAATTGGTTTCATGGATTTAAGAGCTCCTGAAATAGCTTGTCTCATGTATAACCTGAGCATGAAAATTATAATCAGTAAGAACACATATTACCCAGGAGAAATCAATTTTCTATGTGTGGAGAACTACCTTGGGAGCCATGTCTCCATTTGTAGGGTCGCTGGAAACTTCCATAGATGACTTACTGACTGCTCACTGGAATTTACTCCTGCCATTGATGGGTTGTGAGATTTTGGCCCAGGACGTGTGCAAGTTCACACAGACAGATCTGCATGGGACTGTGAGACATGAGCCCCACCCACAATTTTCCTACAAGAAAAGGCTCAGTTCTTTGGGTCCTTCTGCTCATCTCTGCTTCCCCAGGCCCTGATTTGTTTTTGATCTGCTGTCAGGCTAGGCTCAGTGCAGTGGGAAAGGATGGCCTCTCCTGCTCCAGGAGCCCAGAAGCTCCCTGGCTTCAGGACACTGAGCTCACTGTCTCTCAGGCTACAGTGACCACGGGGTGCAGAAGTCAAGTCAGTTCTCATGCCATGTACAGTCATGTTCTGCTGTAGAAGGGTTAGGACTTCAACCCAGGAATTTTAGGAGATGCAATTCAACCCATAATAACTCAGGACCATTCCACTGGCAGAAGCCTCGGGATCACACAAATTCTATTACCTTTCTGCTTGACTCTCAAGTCTTGACAGACTCTGGTTTCTTCACACAACATTCTGAAAAGGCTCTTCAGTCCACATGATTTTGGCAGAGAAGAGACAATGTCAAGAGATAAAAAAATAAACATCTAGGCAGGTTATTAAGAAGTTGACTTTATGGGGTAACAGCCATCTTTCTCTGCCATCCCTCTGTGACACATAGTAGAGGCTAGGCTATGGTGTAGATACAGGCTGATTCACAGGGCTTAAGGTTTAGGCTAATTGTGTTGGGTTGATAACAAACATCACCATAATCTCAGTAGCTTAACATAAGAAAGTCCCTTTTTTGCTCCTGCAGAGTTCTTTGTGATTCCAAGCAAATCTCCAGGTCAACCGGTCTCCCTGTGCTGCTCAGCTTTGCCAGGGGCTGTCAAGACACCCTCCTTTCACAGGCATCAGATTTCCTCCAACAGAAGAATAATACAGGCAGCTTCTCCAGCTTTTCAGTGCTTTGGTCCAGAAGTGACAGAGGTCACTTCCAGTCATAACCTGTCGGCCTGCATTGTTCAGAAGAGTCAATCCATCCACCCAGTCCACAAACACAGTCTTTTACGTTTCAGGAAGAAGAAGAGAATTGGAAACACTTAGCAGCTCTAGAAATATCATAACCTCACCCAAACATTCTTTACACAGTTGTGAACTACTTTCTTAAAACTCAATCCAACTTGCTGGATCTATCATAGAAGATAATACCCACCCTCACCTCCTAATTACATGTGTGTGCAAACATGTGCTGTCCCTTTGGGAAAATGTCTACAATACAGAAACGGGCCATGTGGACCTAATACGGCTATTTCCACCATGTACCCTTAACATTCTGTTGAATTTGCAGTGTGTCTTTGTAAATAAAAGCAAAACACTGTAGCAAGAGCTTGAGTTTCCATCTCAAGCTCCTCCACCCCATGACCCTTTGTTCCCGGCTTTGTGAATCATTGCTAACAGCATGCAACCCTGCACAGTATCTACTGGATTTTAAAAAATTCTTTAATACCACATTTTCCTGCAGCTCCTGCTTCATTTTCCTACTTGATTCTTCGTGAAAATCTTGAAAGAATTTCCAGCAGTTGCTGCTCCACTGCCCCACCTGACATTCTCCCTGCAATCCCTTCTCCTGGGTCCCCTGCCACGGGTGACCAGTCTGGTCTTTTCCCATCTCCACAGCTCTGTGCCATAGTAGACCACTCCCTTGGAATTCTTTCTCCTCCTGGCTCCTGTGATGTCCCAAACATCTGGCTGTCCTCTTTGCTGCCGGGACACTTGTCTACACCTCCTTTGATGGCTCCTCTTCTTTTGTCCAATTTGCTTGATGGTTAGCTGATGGAGAAGAAGGTCGGGGTCCTAGGTCTCTTTGAAAAATTTCTAAATTCTCGCTTCTGTCTGGTGCTCTTCTGCACCTCTGCATGTCAGTTATCACTGGTGTCCCAATGACTCTCCCTTCCTTCTCTCTCTTGTTACCTTGACTTCTACATCCAACTCACACACAGGGATCTGTAGTAAACATCTCAGGCCTAACATAGCCTAAGAATTTCTGACTTCCATGTCCCCAGACCCAGTTGTCCTGCCATGTCCTCAGTATAGCAGGACACACCCTCTCACCCAAGCCAGAAACCAGGAGTTTTTCCTAATTTTTCTCTTTTTAGTGTTTTGGTCCAAAAGCAACAGAGGTCACTTCCAGTCAATCTGCTGGCTTGTGTTCAGGAGAGTCAATCCATCTGCCTGGTTCTGGAAAGCATAGTCCCATCCTTTCTTAATTCAATCTATCTGGCAGTTTTCCAAATACCACGCCCATCCACCTCTCTCCCTATTCAACCCTGTCCCTCAGGTTCAACCACTCAACCTGCAATGTGGACTTTGTAATAATCTGCTAACCACTGTCTTTCATTTTCTTTCTTCCTCCCTTTCTTCCTTCCTTCCTTCTTCCCTCCCTTCCTTCTCTTTCTTAAAAAAAAATTTTATTAGGGAGAAAGAGAACATGAGCATGGGGGAGGGGCAGAGGGAGAAGCAGACTCCCAGCTAAGCAGGTTTGATCCCAGGACCCTGAGATCATGACCTAAGCCAAAGGCAGATGCTGAACTGACAGAGCCCCACAGGCATCCCACTGCTATTCGACGTTGTTCTTCAAGCAGCAGCCAGAGCAAGTCTTAAAAACACAAGTTATGTCCTATCATTCCGTTGGTCAAGAGCGTCCCACACCTCCTGTCAGACTTCAGAAGGGAGCCACCTCTCCTGGTCGGCTTGGCCCACAAAGTCACCAGACTTGGGCTTGGCCTTCCTCTCCCACTTTCTCCCTGTTCCTCATGTCCAATCCACGCCGACCTCCTACCTAAGCTCCTGGTGCCTGCCCCTCCCTCTGCCTGCTGTGCTCCTCCCCTAGGTTTTAACGTGGCAGATGCCCCTCTTCTCAAGCCGCTTTCCAGTTATTCTTCCAGGTCCCCACTCTGAAGCAGCCCTGCAGTTTCCCCCGAGCACCCAGTCTTGTCTCCTTTCTTCACCATCTGATACTGATCCTTGCTCACGAGTGTCCGTCCACATCCACACTCTCAAGGTCCGTGTGAGCTTTCCTGACCTCAGTGCCCTCCCCCCAAGATCACATTAAATAATAGGGAATAGGTGAAAATTTTACTACATAAAGAGGCAACCCTATCATGAACTTGATGTGTAACCTTTTGTATATTTTAATACTTAGATATATAGATTTCTTTTTTAAAGTAGGCTCTAGGCCCAGTATGGAGCCCAGCATGGGGCTTGAACTCCCTACCCTGAGATCAAAACCTGTGCTGAGATCAAGAGTCAGACACCTAACCATCCAAACCACCCAGGCATCCCGATATGTGGATATTTTAAAATCATAAATATTATTTTTATATTATGAATTTACAGAAGTTACATAAAAGAACATCTTTTAAAGAATAAATTTTATTTTACTAAAATCTATTTGTATATGTATATATCTGCATAAACATACATATAAAAACATAAATACAACTAAATACATACATATAAACACATACATATAAACAACATATATACATATATACATACATATAAACAAAAAATAAATATCCACATATAGGTATATGCATATAAAAACATATATATATATATTTAAGCATATATGTAAATATATATACATATAAAAATAAATGTATAAATTATTTTAAGTGTTATCATGCACTCTTTTACAATTGTGTCCTCATTTAATTCATCCTTTGCTTTGTTAAGAAATGTACCAGGTGTTGCCAGTGGTTCACTGTTAAATATTAAGCCACTATGGATATTTTTCATGTCTCTCTGGGCTCATGCAAGTGTTTTCTTGGGAAATACACCCCAAAATGGAATGGCTGCATCATAGGAAAACATGGAAATGCACACATCGGTTTTAGAGGAAGATCCAAAATGATAGGATCATGTTTATGTGCAGGTTTCCCAAGATGACTGGGAGCTCCTGGAGGGAAATGGTGATTCACATTTTACTGATGCAAACACCCAGAGGGTCAGCCATGGGCCTGACAGCAGTCTTTGCTCCATAAAAGGATATGGGATGTGGTTGGAAATATGCAAACCAGCTATCAGTTAGTCTCAACCAGATTGTTCATACCATCCGGAGGTTAGCAGGCTAAAGCTTCTACTAGTATAAGGTGTCTGGGAGCCACTGTGCTGCCTCTCTGATTCCAATTCCTCAGCCTGCTTCCTTCCAAAATCTTTTAATTTCATCTTGTTTTCTAGTCTTAATAAAGGACATGAAGAAAGAAACACATATTGTTGTGTCTTCTGCCTGCTGACGTCTTAAGTGATTTCCCCTTCACACACAAATGAGGTTATTGAAGTGACTTCTTTGTTGGTATACATTTCATCATCCAGCAAAATATTTATAGCTCCAGGTGAAAATCTACTTAAATTCCCGCTTTTGGGACCCACCAAAATATATGGTATAATGTGAATATTTTAAATGTTAAGAATTCAGTGTGGTTCGTTTTCTGCTAGCAGGAGGTGAAATTTCCCCTACTCCCATGAGCCAACATTCAAGGTTATCATTTAAGTTCTTGTGCATGGCTTGCCAGAGTCCCTGTGATGCTGGCTGAAATACAGAACAGGAAAAATGGAAAGGATGTTCTCCACAGGAGAGCACTAGATGAAGCTGTAATATATTCCCATCTAACTTGAAAACAACCACCTGAAGCCAGTATCATCAACTTAAAAAAAAAAAAAAAAAAAAGACACATGAATCCATGAGGAAATATGAAGAATTTTAAGATATTTTAAAATATTTATTATGCCATTTAAAATATAATTTGACCCTTTGGAATGAGGAAGCAAATGCATTTGTGAATCTTATTTTTTTAAAAGGTGAATGTCAGATGGTTCTTCTCCCTAGGTCCTGGCTGTCCCATCTGTAAAAACACTTATATCTTCTTTTCCTTTTCTTATTCCTCTTTCCCTCATGTTTGTCACAGTGAGACTGAGCATTCACACTTTTCTTTATTCAGTTAATGAAATGTCACCTCTCCTATACGTCTTCACTCATCCCAGTGCCAAAAAATAACCTTCCCCTCTTCTGTGAGAATAACCACTATTTAACCTTTACTGAAACTTGTACATATAATTCCTTATTTCCTCTTAATCTATAAAATTGTTGAAAGCGCATAAATTGTCCAGTGAACCATAGAAGTTAGGAAAGCTCAAAAGATAAAATAAGAGGCTAGTTCCATCTGCTTGAGAGCAGGTCCATTGGAATTGCAGAAAGAGGACATTGATGGAACATTGGGTTCGATGTGGGCATGAGGAAGTGACTATAGAGCGTAGACTCCCCTTCCCTCAGGTCTGGGAATGAAGCGAATGGAAAGCAGGCAGCACACATAGTCCTAAAAAAGCCATACGTCAAGTTTGACGATTTCGTTTCGGTTTGTGTTTTCCTTGTTATTTTTCCATATAGGTGAAATTCACATAACAAAATTTAACCATTTTAAAATTACAAGTCAGTGATATTTAAAAAACTCACAGTGTCATACAACCAACACCTGTCTCAGTTTCTGAAATGTGTTCATACCCATTAAATGCCCCATACCCATTAAATATCCATGCCCCAGTTGCTTCTCCTGTTAGATCCTAGCTATAGCCAATATGCTGTCTGTCTTCGCAGATCTAATTAATTTGGATGTTCCATAGAAACAGAATCATACAATATGCAGTCTTTTGTGGCTGACTTCTTTTACATTGAATGCTTTCAAGGATTTATTGAGATAGTGTGTATTTGCAGGCATCCATTCCTCACTCTTATTTATGACACGATAATACCCCACTGTGTACAGATACTAAACATTGTTCACCTAATCAGTTATGGACAGACATTTGGGTTGCTTCCCCATTTTTGTTGTTGTGAATAGTGCTGCATTAAACACTGGTAAACAAGATTTGTTTGAGTACTTATTTTTAATTTGTAACTAGGAGTGGAATTCCTATCAGCAACATACAAGTGTTCTAATTTACCCACATTCTCACCGACACTTAATTTTCATTAAGAAAACCCTACATTATTATTACTGTAACCATCCTAGCAGGGTGTGAATGGTCTCTCACTGTAGTTTTAATTTGCATTTCCCCAGCGACTACTGATGTTGAACATCTTTTCATGTGCCTGTGGGCTCTTTATACATCATCTCTGGAGATATGTCTATTCGTGTCCTTTGCTCATTTTTAAATTGGGTTGTTTGTCTATTTTTTGTTGCATTATAAAAATTCTTTATGTGGTCTGAATAAAAGACTTTCATCAGACTTATTACCTTCAAATATTTTCTCTTGTTCTCTGGATTATCATTTTGCTTTCATGACAATGACCTTGGAGGCTAGATTTTGACTTGATGGAGTCCAATGTACCTATTTTTTCTTTTGTTGCTTGTGATTTTGGTGTCAGATCTGAAAAACCACTGCCAGATATAAGTTTGTAAATAGTTATCCTTCCATTTTCCTCTAATAATTTTATATTTACAGTTTGCATACTTTAGGTTGCTTATACATTTTGAACTTATTTTTGAATATGGTGTGAAGTAGAGCTCTAATTTCATTTTTTTAATGTAAATATCTATTCTAGCACCAAATATTAAACAGTGCATTCTTTTCACTGTTGAATGGTCTTGATACCCTTGTTGAAAATCAACTAGCCAAAGACAGGTGGGTTTATTTCTGGACTCCGAATGCTATTCCATTGGTTTAAATAGCTACCCTTACTTGAATTGTCATATATATATCGCTTCAAGTAATATTGCCATCTTAATAATATTTAGTCTTCCAACCCATGAGTATGGGATGTTTTTTCATTTATTTAGGTCCTCTTTCATTTCCTTCAATAACCTCTTGGAGTTTTCAGTGTACAAATTTTTATCTCCTTGATTATATTTTCCCCTGGGTACTCTGTTCCTTTGGATGCTGTTATAAATTGAATAATTTTTAAAATTTCCTTTTTAAATTATTCCTTGTTGGCACGGACAAGTACAACTGACCTTTTTGTGTTCACCTTATAGCCTGTAATTTTGCTGGTTTCAATTAGATCTAATAGCTATTTGGGGATGTTTTATGATTTTGCATGAATATAAGATCATGCCATCTGTGAGTAGGGGTTGTTTTACTTCTTCCTTTACAATTTGAATGTCATTTATTGATTTTTCTTGCTTAATTTTCTGGCTAGAACTTCCAATACTATTTTTAAAAGAAGAAGCCAAAGTAGACATCCCCACCTTGTTCCTGACCTTAGAGAAAAAGCCGTTAGTCTCACTTTCATCACCGAGCATGATGTTAGCTGTGGGTTTTCATATATGAGCTCTGTCATGTTAATGCAATTTTCTTTAAGTGTTTTTATCATTAAAGGATGTTAGATTTTAACAAATACATTTTCTGTGTAAGTTCGGGTGGTTACATGCTCTTTTTACCTTTATTCTATTAATGTAGTGTATTGATTTTCATATGCTGAGCCATTTTTTTGTTTTCCTGGAATAATCCCAGCTAGTCATGGTATATAATTTTTAAATAGTATTTTCTGATTTTATTTTGCTGGTATTTTACTGAGTATTTTTTGTATTTATATTGACAAAGATACTGGTCTACAGTTTTCTCATCATGTCTTGGTCTGGCTTTGGTTTTAGAGTAAATCTCATCTCATAAAATAAGTTAGGCTCTCTTCCCTCCCCTCTAATTTTTGGAAGAGTTTGAAAAGGATTGGTGTTAATTCTTCTCTTGTTCTTTGTTTCTATTTTTGTCTTCCCCTCTTTTTCTGCCTTTTGTGGCTTCACTTGAGCATAATATGATTTCATTTTCTCTCTTAAGCATATCAGTTATGACTCTTTTTAAAGGCATTCTTTAGTCTTCGCAATATACACTTACAACTAACTCAACTCCAATTTCAAATTACACTATACCACTTCGCTAGTAGTGCAAATGCCTTGTAATAATGGAAGATGTCTAGTTTTTCCCTCCCACATGCTGGATCATTGTTATTAGCTATTTTACTTATATAGAGGCATATATTATAATAGGCTTCTATGTATACAAAACAAACATAATTCAATGCACTTCTCATTATTATTTTAAACAGACTTTTATATCTTGTCAATTAAAGATAAGAAAAATAGAACTTTTTAAATTTGACTTGTAATTGTTCATTCCCTGGTGCTCTTTCTTTCTTCATGTAGATCTGAGTTTCTGACTCATATGATTTTCCTTCTGTCTGAAGAACTTCAGGTGCTGAGAACAATATCCAGTTGATTTCCAGAGAGGAAGAGAACTTTCAGAGAACTCAGTTTTACAACCACAAGGCATGATTTTGGCCAATATTTGAATTAATAATAAGCTTAAATGGGTCTGACTTTGGCTCTGGTCATGATCCTGGGGTCCTGGGATCAAATCCTGCATCAGGCTCCCTTCTCAGAGGGGAGCCTGTTTCTCCCAGAGCCCCCTCACCCAACTCATGCATGTGTGCACACAGGTGTTCTTACTCCCTCTCTCTCAAAAATAAATAAATACATTCTTTAAAAGAATAACCTTAAAAGCTACTTCTCCCTCAGGTTCTCCAGAAAGGAATGCTGTCCTGTGGGCACCTTGATTTCAGCCTGGGAGAATAGAAGCTGAAGCCTGGATGAGCCATTCTGTGACTCGACTTCTGGCCTATGGACTATGAGACAGTAAGTCGGTGTTTGTTGCTGGAAGCTTCTAAGTGTGTGGTAATATGCCCTAGTGGGCAGAAAACTGGGCACCATTCATGCTGTAGGCAAACAAGCTCCCCATAATGGAACAGAACTTGCTAGGATGTTAACATGTCTCACAGGTTTTTGAACCACAAGCCAAGGCAAACAGATTCTCTTTCCAAGTTTTGTCTTTCATTATGCTCTTTTATATTCCCATACTTATGTCTGCTCTCAGTGCACCTGTGAAATCAGAATTCATTTCCTGACAAAACCAACACATTACAAACATAAAATGTGTTATTTTCAAATCAATCAATTAAAAAAGAGTAAGATTATCAATTTCAATTTCCAATATAGTAAAAATTGATAGTTAGAATCCACACAAATAGAAGTTCATTAGGGCCCTTAAAAGGCATTCAGAATGTGAAGGAACCTGGGAACTAAAACACAAAAAAATCCTGAGTACCGCTGCTTTAAGATAACATGACTCTTGTTCTTTTAAAAACAGAAGCGAATACCCAACTTTTGTAGCAACATGGATGGGACTGGAAGAGATTATGCTGAGTGAAATAAGTCAAGCAGAGAGAGTCAATTATCATATGGTTTCACTTATTTGTGTAGCGTAACAAAAAGCATGGAGGACATGAGGAGTTAGAGAGAAGGGGGTTGGGGTAAATTGGAAGGGGAGGTGAATAATGAGAGACTATGGACTCTGAAAAACAATCTGAGGGGTTTGAAGTGGTGGGGGGGGTGGGAGGTCGGGGTACCAGGTGGTGGGTATTATAGAGGGCACGGATTGCATGGAGCACTGGGTGTGGTGAAAAAATCATGATACTGTTATGCTGAAAATAAATAAATGAAAAAAAAAAGTGTGGGCATACGTACATTTCACTGCTGCTCCTAAGAAAGTATCAGCCACTTAGAGTAATTATCTAATTTAGCCAAAGTCACCAACTTCTATTTACAGAGGAGACTGGGGAGTGGAAAATTGTAACCTGTATATCATACACCACCATTTTAACAGAACTGCCAGGAAATTTAGCTCAAACCCACTCATTGACATTTGATCCTTATTACAGAAATGAAGTGCTTCCAAGAGCCCTTCTGGGCTGTCTTGGTCTCTGGGAAACACTAAATGCCAGTGACATGGGCACTCACTATCTGTGACAGTCTGTATCTTCTGCAGTGTGTTCCTTCACAGAATGCTTATCTTAAAATTAAGGGTCTTTCTGCCAGATGAAGTTTAATGAGGGCTACAGCTCTCTCACTAGATGCTTACTTATTGCAGAAATCTACGTAAACAGGAAGGTCTGAGTTGAACGTTCTGCTTCAGGAATAACAGAACTTTCATAGAACACAATTTGCATTTGGAAAAAATTAAACTGAGGAGAACAAACAATGTTTCTTTTTTGTTTTTTTTTATTTTTGTTTTTTAACTAGGAAGTTAATTAAATACGGTTAAGCTATTTGTCAAATTCAGGGATCCTGGTTGATTCCTCTAGGCTGCTGGAACAGTTTCCACGGTGGTGCCCAATGACCCCACTTCCTGCTCGTCACACCCTGACCTGATGAACTCTGCTGAGTGCTCCCTGGGCTTAGTGACCCGCCTGCAACAGGAGAGTAAGGAGCTGGGGCTTAGAGACTAGACCCTATGGCTTCTCTCCCACCTGGTGTCCTTGGGGCCACCGGCCGCCGTGTCAGGCAGCCCATGGAGAGGTGAGGAGCTGAAGATTCAGCCCGCAGCAAAGGGAGGGACGTGGGAAGGGGCTCCTCAGCCAAATGGTCAAATCCCACAGCCCTGGACTACATCTTGACTACAACCTCAGGAGAGATCCCGAGCCAGAAGCAGATTCCACCCTTGGAAACGGTGACACCTTGGAAATGGTGTCAGCAATTCCATATTTGTCGTCTGAACCTGCCACCTATGTCTTGGGGTAATTTATTCTGCAGAAACAGCTAATTAATACACACATGGGTGACAAGAGTCACCACGACTGGTAGATAATTTGTCCTTTTTAATATTTTAATTTCCCCACAACACTAAAAAAAACCAAAAAAACAAAAACACTACATATTTTATCCCCTTTTTGTTCTTCCATGAAGACCTCTACGAGTTGTCAGTGGAAGTGCTCTTCTGCTAAACGCCATTTAAACCAATTTCTATGGTGTAATTCCTGCTTGGAGAAACAAGTGTCTTCTATGGGGAGTAGAACGACGTGATTTCTATTCAGTAAGCCCATCGCGGAGACATGCTCCGAACTGGTGATCTGACAGAACAGTTTATCTTTTTGAACGAACCGAAACCACAGCACGTAAAGAAAATCCGAGCGCAGATTTGTCATTTCTAAATGTTTCAACAAGGAAAACAAATAAAAACTTTCCCTCTTATCCCTCTTTTTTTGTTTGTTTGTTTGTTCTTAATTAGGTTTTGTGTGTAGCAATATTTCACAACATTGAAAAATGTGAAACTGAGGATTCAAAAACAATCAAATAATTCCATATTCCTGGCACATCGCCCATGACACAAAGGGAAGTTGAACATATGTAGAAAAAAAAAACATCTATTTCCTTCTGTCGTTTACACCATAAGTAATAACTAGGTAAGTGGCAACTATTAATTTTAAGTTAGAACCCATAAGTCTTAGACCCCAGCAGAATCCTACAGTTTTTAATTTTTTTTTCCCCCTGAGTGTTTGCTTGGTCTTGACTAAATCTTGACTAATATCCTAGTTACTTGCTTCCATTTTAATTTCAGCAGTTTTATAAAGGAATGAGGAGGTAGCCTTCCTTTAATCGTCTCACTGTATTTTAGATAAATGCAGTCACCCACAATCACATGGAAAATCTTACCAGGGAAAAATATTCATTTCTTCAAATTGGCATTACCTGTGCTCAGGAGACTCAAGTTCTACAACTTTCCACTCCCATGCATAGAAGTCCTTTACCACTTTTTGTTCTAGAAACAAGCCATAGCAGGAGTTAACGGAAAGAGCAGTACTTAACAGGAAGATGAGAATATTAAGTCTGAACAAACAAAAATGATAGAATAATCTGTCTATTCTCCTTTTTGTCACTTCTTAAATTCATCATTTTAAATAAGGACAACTTCTCCATCACTCACTTCATTTAATTGTTCGGATGACCCCCTGATTCCTGTCCTGTTTACTTCCAAAAGGCGTCTATTAATCCAGGGAAATAGCATCAGATTTGGGAAGTGTTAAACAATACACAAATTGAAGAATTACTATATCGATTTATTCAGCCTGAATAAGAAGTCCCATAGCTTTGGGGACTCTTAATGTAAACTCTCTTAATGTAAACTCTGTACAACAAAGGAAAAATATTCTTGTGAATTTCAATATTTTGATATTATTTTTACTTGTTAACACAGAGTATTAGTTAATCTGAATATTTTGCCTTGGCTTATCCAAATTTATATATGAATAAAACCACAACTTCCTTTTTTGAGCATATACTATGCACCCAGCACGTTCTCCAGTATTTTCCCTCAGTCATTCTATTTGTCATCTATCTACAAACAAAACTGATGAACACGCTGATGGTGCCAGTTCCCCTCAAGATCCCCTGCAGATGACCCGGGGGCAGCATCCAACTCCCTCACCTACACCCTTTGGTTGGTGGGACTGTTTGCTCATCGCTCCGTGAGGACGGTTATTTCAGCTCCGTTCCTTGCCTTCAAGGGCTGTTCTCTCTCAGTCCACACCCAGTACCCTTTACCTGTTCAGTTCCTACCATTTTTAATGGGTGTTTTTGTGGCCTTTATTTTCTATTGGCTTCAAACAACCTCCCACAACCACTTGTCAGACAGTTGCTCTCGGGCTCAGCTCTGGGTAAGTGTGTTCCCATGAGGAGCTGGGGTCACTGCTTCTCTCAGAGCCTCAAACTGAAGATTAGTGCTTCTCTCCTTTCCAGGCTCCAGCCCTGCTAACGCCTTGAGGTAGAAACCTAGAGCTAACATGTCTGCAGAAAGAACAAAGAGCCCCAACTTAACAAAAGAATCAAGCATCATTTCTTCTCAGCCTCTGCTTCTCTCTTCATCCCTATTTTGTGTTGGTCCCTTTGTTCTGTGTCCTTGTCACTTTTCTCGTGTTTGGTCTCTCTGTGTCCTCGACCTCCATCTTGGGTCCATCCATTTACTCCCCTGAAGGTCCACCTCCCTGAGCCACTTCCTCCACTCGCTCTCCCTCCCCCTAAATCCTTCTTACATATGAGACGCCAGGTTAGCTAAGATCCTTGAAACCAGATAAGGCATGCTGGAGAGTTTCTCCAGAGAGTGTCTTTATTAGTGGGCAAAACTCAGCAACTACTAATAATACATTAAGGCATCATCAAATGCTCTTCATCATTTAGAAACCCAGTTGGACCTCCGGGTTTCTAAACACTGATCTCTTATCTGGGTTTTCTTTGTTTGTTTTCTGTTTCTAAGGTTAAGAGGGACTAGTCACTGCTTCTGGATACCTCTTCTGTCCCTCAGTGAGCCCCATGAGCTGACCCAGATGGAGAGGGGGATTGGCCTAGGGCATATGGTGACATGACTTAAACATCTTCTGTTTTGGGGACAGTGAAAGGAGGATTCCCCCTCAAGTGTCTCCTGCATTTTGATAGAGCTGATGTCTTACAGGAGACCAACACCTTCCTGATAAAGAACCCAATGGATTAAGAGTGAGTAAGACATGCAGGCACAATTGTGCATTCTTCAAACCCAAACATTTGAGATGTGATAGGAATTCTCTTTATTTGGCAATCCTGAGCCTCCTTTTCCACATGTTGGATGAGTGCCTGGATGTTTAGTAAACAACCACGAGCCAACTGCTGTGTTCTAACTTCTGACTCTTTTGCCCTCTATAAACACATGCACCTTGTTTTACAAACTCCTCTAGACAATTTCTTGATTTCTTAAAAATCTGAAAAACAAAACTTAAAACCAGCCTTCCCTATCAATAATAAGGAAAAGGAATTAAAGATATATTTTTAAATTGAGGTACAAGCGGGTTTTTTAGTAACTAAACTTATGCCTTTACTTGTCATTGTTTTTTAGTTCATGGCACCATCTCTAAAATTGGAAAAACAGTGCTAAACTGAGGTCGGTTCAGGTGAAAAATTACTAAGCACATGCTGTGTAGTAGCTAAGGGTGAAGGTCCTCAGACCCTGGGATGAGGAGAGCCTGGTCCTTGCCCTCAAGAGCCTCCAGGCTTTGCCCACCTCCACATACCTCACAAGGAATTTTGGGGGGAGATTCAGTGCTTAGTCGATGTGGAACGAGTGTCTCTATGCTCCCTTTTAGCAAACGTCCCTACTCTCAGCTTTTTCTGGAGGTAGAGACTCCTGAACAGGAGAAAGCAGGCAATGCAAGCCTTCCTCAGCTTGGGTTGACTTCCTTCCTCCTGATTTGGGGTCCTTGGCAGAGCTGGCACTGTCTGTGCTCACAGCTTTATTGGACTAAGTTCATGTGTTACACCATCTACATTTAAGGCGCACAACTTCGTGGCTTTTAATATCGCAGGAGAGTGCCCACTCCCTCAGCTGCATTTAATGCCTTTTTGCCATCACCAAAACAAAACACCTGTGCCCATCAGCAGCCAGTCTGCATGCTGCCCTGCACGACCAGGCTAACCTTATGCCATCAGGAGTCTACTTGGTGTCTCCACGGATTGGCACACTCCAGACATTTCCTATGAAAGAAATCATGTGATTCTGGCCTGTACTGTGGCTTCATTCCCTTTGCACAGTATTGTCAGAAGTTTACCCATGTTTGGTAGCAGGTATCCGCAGTCCATTCTGCATGCCCCAAAGCACACTATGCTACAGGTACATTACATTTCTTCAAATCTCTTCCCCCCCTGTGGTCATTTGGAGTCTTTCCACCTTTGGCTCTTGGCAATGCAAAATGATGCCATACATCAAGTATATAACATTGCTTCATTATAATTTATGGAAACGTTCCTATCATCAAATCTTGCTCCTAAGAATTTATCCTACATGTAAATTTAAAAGCAATAAGTATGTTTTTGAAAATGTCAATGATAGTACTGCCTCTTTGGTCAAAATAATAAAAAGACACTAAATATCTAATAATGAGAGAATAGAAAATAAAAACAATAAAACATGAAGGCATAAACTTAGAAAGTAATGCATTTGTTATCTATGAAGATTGTTAAGAAGCATAAACATGAGAACTATAAAGAGAAGCATATAAATCATAGTATTACTATCCTTAGATAAGCACACATGGACCAAGCAAAATTAAAAATAGAGGTTTTGTTGAGGTTGTAAATTCATCACTTATTTCTCAGCCTTTTAAAAATGTATTAATTTCTTGGCTGTATGTGTATAAAGTTTCAGTTATGTGAGATGAAAAAGTTCCAGACAGGTACTGTTCAGCACCAACTGTATGCTTGCAAATTTGCAGAGGGTAGATCTCATGTTAGTGTACTTACCAAAATAAAAAAGCAAAATTATTAGAAACAGGAAAAAGAAAACCCTAGCATATTTTTCAAATGTAGTGATTATATACTATAAGAGTATGTGTGTGTGTGTGTGTGTGTGTGTGTGTACTCTTGTGGACCTCATCCAAGGCACATTCTGTATTTCTGGGGGAATAGTGTCCTCAGAGATAATGTTCAAGCTCAAATCTCTGGTACAACAGAACACGATTTTATCTGGAAATAGGGTTGTTGCAAATGTAACCAGCTAAGTTAAGGTGAGGTCACACCGAGGGCACCTGGGTGCCTCAGTCAGTTAAGAGACCAGCTCTTGATGTTGGCTCAAGTCATGATCTCAGGGTCATGAGATCAAGTCCTGTGTGGGGCTCCGTGCTCATTCTGGAGTCTATGTGAGATTCTCTCTCTTGCTCTCCCTCTGCCCCTCTCTGTGCTCACACACATGCTCTCTCTCTCTCAAATTAGAGGTTAAAAAGAGGTGAGGTTACACAGAGTAGGATGGGCTCTTAATCCAGTGTGATGGATGTCCTTGTAAGAAAAGGAGAGAGACACACACGGAAGGATTGGGGCAATGTGAACACAGAGACAGAGACTGGCCAAGCCAGGGAATGCCTGGGCCCCAGAGAAGCCAGAAGATACCAGAGGGATCCTTTCCTGGAGGTTGTGAAGGGAGCAGAGCCATGCCAGCATGTTAATTTCAGACTTCTTACCTCCGGAATTATGAGACAATGAATTCTGTTATTTTAAACTAGCTAGTTTTTAGGATTTTGTTATAGCAGTGCCAGAAAACTGATTTTATAGCTTTAGGGTTGTTGTAGTACTTAGCACGCAGAAGGCTATTGCATATATATAGTGCACCTTAGCTGCTAAGAGTGCAAACAAGCCCTGGCAGTTAACTGGTATAGCTAAGAAGCCAGGTTCTGGGGTTCAACAGGCCACTTCCTCCATGCCTCATGTTAGGCAGGTCATTTAACTTAATCTGTGATTTTGCTGGTTATCTGTTAAATGCTGAAAATGTCACCATAGATAACAATATCTACCTTGGAAGGATGGTATGGGGATCCCATGAACACTTGGTGCCTGGCTCTAACTCATGGCTCTGTAATGCTATTATTAGTAACCTCTTAAAGGTGTAGGTCTCAAACCTAACATGGGGTTATAGCAATACCTATCCTGTGAGGGCACATACAGAGTGCTTAGGTTTATGCCAAATTCCATGGACTTTAAATGCTCATATCTTAGCTGTTACGATTCTGTAAGTTGCTCACATACTGTAGGTGTTCTGAAAGTTTGCACTGCACAGGTAGATAAATTAAGTGAAACACGAGTGTATTATCACTTTATTCATTTCTCATTCCATGAATGACTTCATATTTCTGTGCTAATGACTTGTGCGTATGTTAGAGCTCTGAGTGTATTGTCTGTTGGAACGGCCTTCCCACTGTATGCAGGACCAATGAACTCAAATGCAAGCTCTGCAATTTGGGGATGTATAACTCTCAGATAAATAAATTACTGGCTCTTATGTCCTATCCTTTTTTCTGTAAAATGAGAAAATTGTTCTAAACGATCTGTCGGATCCTTTGTATTTCTAGTTTTAAGGACGTCAACATTCTGAAGAGTAGCGTCCAAGACAAATTCCTCTCTGTAGACCCACAGTCTTGTGTAGTCTACTCAGAAAACACAATAGCTTAAACGAAAAAACATCACTGTAGGTGCTCAACAAAAGATTTGAGCTGACAGAAGACAAAATCATCAAGGTTGCAGATAAATCAATAGAGAGCTTCCAATATGGATAATGGAAAGGAAAAAAATAAAGAAAAAAATAAACGGAAACTCAGAGCCATGTGGGACACCATTATGGGTATAAATGCACATGTAGTGCATTTATGCACTACATGTGGGAGTCCCAAAAGGAAAAGAGAGAGAAAAAGAGCAAAAAATTATTTGAAAGGAAAAATAGTTGGATACTTCCCAAATTTAATAGAAAACATTAATCTACAACTCCAAGAACCTCAACATACTTCAAGTTCTCTCTAACGTAATGAAATCTCTGTCTACACACATCACAGTCAAACTATAGAAAGACAAAGTCTTGAAAATAGCAAGAGAAAAAGAACTTGTCATGCACAAGGGAACCTGTGATTAACAGTTGACTTCTTATCAGAAATAATGGAGCTCTGAAGACTTTGCAGTGATGTGGTAAAAATCCTAACAAAGCAAAACAAAACAAACAAACAAACAAAAAAACCCTGCTGACAAAGAATTGTCTAGCAGTCTTTGAAGCTGAAGAAGAATTAAACATTCCTTAGATAATCAAGGATCTGTAATGATGCTTTCTGAGTTTTCTTCTTGCACTGAACATGCTGTGGCTCACATTAACATATTATGTCTTCTTTATTTTTTTAAATTTATTAATTTGAGAGAGAGATAGAGAGAGAGAAAGCATAAACATGAGCAGGGGGAGAGGCAGAGGAAGAGGGAGAAGCAGACTCCCCATTGAGCAGGGGATCTTATGGCGGGGTGGGGGTGGAGGGTGGGGGGGGTGGCTCGATGTAGGGCTCAATCCCAGGACCCTGGGATCATGACCTGAGCCAAAGGCAGACACTTAACTGACTGAACCACCCAGGCACCTGAACATATTAGGTCTTAATCGAGGTATATGGTCTCTTCACTTATATAAGAAAGACGTTTTGGGTTATGAATTATCCCCATTTTATACTTAGTTGTCTAGCTTCTATCGCATTTCTCAGGGAGCTATGCTCAACAAATCCAGAGATTTCAGGGGTTTTGTGATTTTGTTTTGTTTTTTGGCAAAATTCTGACTTTTTCCTGTATAACTTTTTTTTTCAAATTTTTATTGAAGTTCTAGTTAGTTAACATACAGTGCAATATTGGAATAGAATCCAGGTTTGTTTGCTTGTTTGTTTGTTTGTTTGTTTTTAACCATGAGAAATTTAAACAACAATGAATATCATGCTGAAAACACCTGCTAGGGAAAGAATGTATTGGCTGGTTCTCAGCAGCATATTCACAAGTCAATAGGATTGTGTCACCTTCCTTCTGTCCTTTCCTGAAACAGGAGAAAATGCCTTACAGACCTGGTTCTCACTCCCTTTCTCCAGGTTTGCTGGAATGCTGATGTCAAATTCTTTACATTGCTGGTGCAACACTCATCAAAGCCCCTTGGACGGTAAATGTACATGCTGGAAATGTATGGAGAAAAGGTGCAGAGCCATTAGTGGTGGTAATTGTCCATTTAAATTACTCTCACATCAATGGAAGGACAGATTTCTTCGCACTGGCAGAGTATAAATATATTATAGATTTATGCTCTAGGAGATTAAATTAAAACATTTCATTTCACTGAAAACTCAAACAAGGCAAGGTCTTTGTATATTTAAGTAAAAATCCCAGTTCTGTTGGTCACTGGAATTATCCTATTCTGGAACACTCTGTGTAATTGAGTTTTGAATTGAAGGCAGTGGAGCAAGTCTGTCAAGATCAATTGAATTGATTCTCGCTTACGCAGATCTGTCGAGTCCTACAGCAGTTGAAGGTCCTCATTTGAACAGATCAGACCACAGACAGAGGCCAGCTGTTCATATGTCAAACCTTGGACACTTTCTCAAGTATTTTTCATAAATATATCACAACCTCTCCTGAACAAACAATACGGCAAACACGGTCACCCCGTGTTAAGTAATTAGTTCTACAACTGAAAATCACAAGAGTCAACTTTTCTGAAATGGAGTTAACTAAAAATATAAAGTATAAATTACTCTGATAGAAACAGACCACAAATATGGGACCTTTATGTAACATAAGAGAGGAGAGACCAAAAGATCAAATCTCAAGGATGATGGCCGGGAGCTTCCAGGAACCACCTTGAAACCAAATAAAACAAAACCTGAGAGCTCCAAAGAGTAAGGTACCTGCTTACTGATCCCCTGAATGTCAATGTTCCTGAAGTCAAATCAGTCCCTCCTTGACTTCTAAATTAGGTAAACATACATTCTCTTTTGCCCATGAACTCGCTTGAGTTTTGTTTCTGTTGTTTTTAGTCAAAGAGTTCTGACCTAAAAATAGTGTATCTGTCACATTTCTGACCTTGTATATGATAGGCATCTGTTTAGAATGTTGAACTTCTTTCTATCAGTGGAATTTTGTATAGTATGACTTAAAGTCATATAAGATGCCTTCATTGTGTTTATTTTAATGTAGGAAAAAACAGCCATATTGAATAGTGAACATCACACATTTTTATAAAATTTAAGAAGACCATGGATGGAACTGGAGGAGGTTAGGTCCAATGAAGTCAGTCAAGCAGTCAAAGACTGTTATCATATGATTTTACTCACATGTGGAGCATAAGAAATGGCACAGAGGACCATAGCAAAAGGGAGGGAAATCCAAAGGGGGAGAAGTCACAGAGAGAGATGAACCATGAGAGACTATGGACCCCGAGAAACAATCTGGGGGTTTCAGAGGGAACGAGGGTTGTGGGAGCAGGTAACAGGGTGATGGGTATAAGGGAGGGCACGTGCTGTTAACACACAGTGTACTGTGGGTATTATGTATTATATATATTATGTATTATATATATATTATGTAATATTCTGGGTGTTACACTTAACTGATGAATAGGTTTTAGAGATCTAACCTATGTGACTGGCGAGGCTGAGAACAGACAAAACTGCAACATGAGGACTTTGGGAAGATGATAAGTATCACCAAGCATGGTGAGAGGCAGGCAGATGCTAGCTATGAGCCGTGTGCCAGGTCATTAGATCAGAATCTTACCTGCTGTATCCTACTCCTTTCTCTTAACAGCATCATCAGATGGGTGTCATTATTGTTCTTATTAACACCAATTTTATAAATGAACTAAGTGGAGCTCAGGGCATCTAAGTGGTCTGTGAGTTTACAGACCTCATGAATAGCAGTACTCCTGTTCAAGTCTCCATGACCCCAGGATGGGCAGGACCAGCACTGGGGTTAGACTCTGGTCAGCCTTGGTTTTGCATATAGGCTGCACTGTGTGACAGTAGGCAGGTCGCTAACTTCTCTGTGTCTGTTTTATTTAGGCAATGGTAATAACAACAGAAAGACTAAGAAATTATTACAGGAAAAATGCTTAGAGTGATGCCCAGAATAATATAACAGTTTTCTAAGTACGAACTGTGGTTACTGTTCTGTGTTAACATGCCTGGAATTTAGCAGGTTTTCAACTAGTAGTGGAGATGTTATTGGTAGTGGTAAAATCATCTAAAAAATCTGATATAATAACAGCAATTGCTAGATTTTATTTTTATAAAAATAAAGGTTTTTTTAGAAAAAGACTTTTGGAACTTGTTTTTTAAAATAAGAAAAATGAATGTGTATGCAGATTAAGTGACTTAGGTTTACATTATTCCAATGCATTAATTTAACATCTATTAAACAATAATCTAGCACAAAATCTTAAATTATCTGGGATGGAATGAAAAGCCAATAGAAAGTAATTTTTTAAATTCCTTACATTGATTCAATGAGACATAAGGATTTTTATGCACCATTTCATATAGAGTAATTGGAGCACAGTGTTACCTCATTTACTATCACTTATATGACTAAGGGGTTCCATATCCAAGTAAGAAGGTATCCAGATTTTTATGATGTTATTTTGCAAATTTTATTATTGTTTTATTCACAGCCTCAATATGATTGCAATTTGTTTAAACCCAATAATGCTTTAAAATAATTGTCCTTAAATTTATTGCTAAATAGGATAATCAACTTTTCATTAGAGTTGCAATCATTTATATTATACTTGACATTGTAATATTTCACAGACTTACTTTAATTTTTTAAAGGATTGCCGTTTGTACTTCCCTTGAATATTTCCCTTGGGTGAACCATTCCTAATCTCTAACACAGGTATCCAAAGGGAAAAGAAAAAAAGAGAACTATTTTCAGTTAGACAATAATGGGGCATTCTGTGACACTGGCTAAAACACAGAGCTGCTGTCAAAAACGTACTGTTTTCCTGTAAGAAAGAATTACCTTGTTAGGAAGATACCCGATTACCTTGTTGGGAAGATAAAATTATGCCAATAATAATCTTTTTCATAAAATCATACCACTTAGCTCTTTAAGTAAGCTAGCATGATTTCAGGTAAGATATCAGAAAAACCCGAGAGTCCCCTTACATTTCCATATACCAAATCTTGAATTAAAACTTCAGGTACAAATTGCCTTGACTGGAACCAATGTCACGTGATTAGCCAAAGGCAGACTGAAACCTAACTGCAGCATCTGAGCTAGCCCCCGGAAGATCTACAAAATCATAGAACTTTGCAACACATATAATGTGCTTCCGAAGTTCAAACTCTGCAAAGAGAAAACATTTCTAATGCATTTTGAAATTGTTTATCCCACTCAAAAACATATGAAAACATTAAAATTTCTTTGTATACCAAAAGTTGATTGCTGGAGTCCTGGAAACATAACTTAAATATCCAGTAAGGAAGGCTCAATTGTCATATTCTTTCTACAGATGAGGAAAGTTGAGTGACTTGTTCAGAAAGATAGAGTTCTTAGAACTAGGATTGATGGATTTTGTTTTGTTTTGTTTTTGTTTTTGTTTTTCTTTTAACCCTAAAGGGGCTCCTAGGTGGTTCAGTCATTAAGCGTCTGCCTCCAGCTTAGATCATAATTCCTGGGTCCTTGGATGGAGCTCCACATCTGGCTCCCTGCTCAGCAGGGAGTCTGCTTTCTCCCTCTCCCTCTCCTTCTGTCCCTGCTCCTGCTCTCTCTCTCTCTTATGTGCACTCTCTCTCTCTCTAATAAAAGAAATAAAATCTTTAAAAAACAAAATATAAATCCAACAAATGTGAAGTAGAAACAAGATCAAGAGAGCAAAGGTGCCACTCAGAGAAGCTAAAGTTCCTGCCTGAAATGGTTGCCAAGGTTCAAAATCAAAGTGTTATAAAGGTGCTTCCTGGTAGTCTGGGGGATGGAGATCTATACTCAGACCCACCAGTCTTGACATGCTGGGAACCAAACACAGGACATCCTGAAAACAGCAAGACACAAACAACTCATTATGTACAAGGGAACTGCAGTAAAGTTAACAGGTCACTTCTCATCAAAAAGAATAGAAACCAGAAGACAGAAATGGTGTATTTGAAGAACTGAAAGGAAAAAAGAGAAAACAAAAACCTTAAGACAAGAATCTTATATCACATGAGATTATTTTTCAAAAGTGAAGGGGAAATAAAGTCATTTTCTGATAAACAAAAATTGAAAGCTCTTGTTACTCACCAACCTGCTTTAAAAAAAACTCTAAAGGAAATTATTCAGGCTGAATGCAAGAAATTGACAGTAATGTGAATCCATAGGGAGGAAAAAGACCATTGGTAAATAAAATTTTGTAAATAATTATACAATATAATTGCACATTCATTCTCCCTTCTTTTGTTAACAGATTTAAAAAATATATCTGTGGTGCCTGGGTGGTTCAGAGTGTTGAGCAACTGATTCTTGATTTTGGCTCAGGTCGTGATCTCAGGGTCGTGAGATCAAGCCCTGCCTTGGGCTCTGCACTGCTGTGTGGTGGGAAACTGCTTGATATTCTCTCTCTCCCTCTTCCTCTGCCCCTCCCCTTGCTTGCATGCCTGCTCTCTCTCTCTCTCAATAAGTAAATAAGAAGTATACATTATATATGTATTAGTGAGACTATAAGATATAAACTGTAAACTTTAATACATGTGACAATGGTAAAAAGAAGGCAGGTGAGAATAAGGTTGTATTGTAATGAGGAAATAACACTAGACAGTAACTTAGATACACATTAGGAAATGAAAAGAAACAGTAAATAGAAGGTTAATACAACAAATTCTAGAAATATATACTTGCTCTCTCCTCTTCCTAACTTTACTAAATTTTATAAAATTATAAGCAATAATTATAAAAATGTGTTCATTATCATAATATATAGACATTATGTACATAACAACAGGGGCTGTATAGGATCAAAATACTTATCTCACTGGAATTAATTTAGTTGAAATTAACTTAAAAGCATAGAGTTGAAAATCATTAAGAGAAATAATATTTTAAAACAAAAACTATCCTCCTAATGCTAAAGAAGTTGATAAATGAGGAACAGAACGTAAAGGACATAACACACAAAGGAAAAAAGAACAAAAGAGTCAATGTAAATTCAGCCTTCTCAATAATATTAAATATAAATGAATTAAACAACCTAACTGAATGACAGAGATTTTCAGATTGGACTATAAAAAAGCAAGATCCAACTTATATACTCTCTATAGTAGAAATTCCTAAGACTGAGTATACAAGTAGATGGAAAGCAAAATGATAGGAAAAGGTATACTAGCCATATAGCAAACCGTAAAAAGCTGCAATGTCTGTGTTAATATCAGATAAAACAGATTTCAAAGCAAGACATTTCATTAGAGATAAGGGGAATATATTATAATGAGAAAGGAATAAATCCTTCACAGAGATATAAAAATGATAAATCAGAATCAGAAGCCCAAAATATATGAAGGCAAACTTAACAGAATTCAAGGGACAAGTAGACAGTTCAATGATAATGGGTGGGGACTATCAAAGTCTCACTTTCAGTCACAGGGAACAACTTACTGGAGGATCAACTGGAATTCCTAGTCAGGAACAAACTGACTAGAGCTAACACACATCTACAGAACCCTGCACCAGACCCCAATGGAGGATGCTTTCTCCCAACAGGCATATGATACACTGTTCAAGGTGGGCCATCTGGTTAGCCATAAGAAAAGTCTCAATAAACTTCTAAAAGCTGAAATCATATAGAGTATGCTCTCTACAATAATGAAGCTAAATTAAAAGTCAGCCATCAATAGAAACTTGGAACATTCACAAATGAGTAGAAGTTAAACCAGATATTCTTGAATAACAAAAGGATCAAATTAAGAATCACGAGGAAAATTAGGGAATACTTTAAGATGCTTGAAAACAGAAGTACAACATACCTAAACATATGGAAAGCTGTGAAAGCAGTGCTTACAGGGAAATTGATAGTTATTAATGCCTATATTAAAAAAGAAAAAAAATCAGTAACCTAAATTTCTACCTTGAGAGATGAGAAACATAAACTGAGCCCCAAACCAGAAGATAGGGAAAAAACAATGAAGAATAGTGTGGAAATAAAATTTTAAAAAGAGGAAAAGAGACAAAGTCAACAAAATTAAAACTAAAATTAAATCAAAAAATTGAAATTGAAAACTTTTTCTTGTCAGATTAACAAAATGAACAACTTTGGCGAGACCAGCTAAAACATCAGCTGAAATCAGCAATGATAAAGATGTATTACAACTGATCTTACAGATCTTACATGAAGTAAGACTCACAGGGGAGTGCTCAGAACAGCTACCTGCCTACAAAGTAGATAAACTTAGACCCAATTGGAAACTTCTTGGAAACACACAAACCACCCAGACTGACACAAAAGAAATACAAAGTTGGCATGGACCTGCAACAACTGAAGAACTTGGTCCATAAGTAAAACACACTGTGGCAATCTCATCATAAGCTCCACGGCTGGTGTGGCACCTCACAGCTGGGAGGGAACGCAATACCCAGAGATCTCCTTCAAGGATGAAGGGTCCAACCCCACCCTGGGCAGCCCGACTTGTAAAGACTGGCACCCAAACCATCTGACTTCGATGAACAATGGGGCTTGTGCCCATGAGACCTTCAGGGCTATGGTGGACCAGAAAAATGGCTCTTAACAGGCTAGCCCACAGACTCAGCCAGTCCAGGAACCTGGACAGCCTTTTGAAAAGCACCCAGGTTTTCTGTGAAAGGGACACATTTGCTATTCTTAGAATGTGAGTCTGAGGGCCAGGTACCTGCTGGAAGAAAACGCTGTAGGGACAGAGGCTCATAGGCACATCTTCTGCTTCTCCTTGCTTCTCTGAAGCCAGTGAGTACCATTTTTTTTCCTTTTCCAGGGGGCCATCATTACACTCCAGCTGGTTGGTATAATCTCACCTTGCTCAAGCTTCACAGCCAACATCTTTCTTTTTCTCTTTTTAAAACAGTTTTTAGCTCTTTTCACTTTTTTCTTTTTTTCCCCTTTCTTCTCCTTTTTCCAGAGGGTGCCAAGTCTGTGTTGCTTCTCTTCTTTCTCCAGCCAGTAGGCCCATCTTTGTGCTCTTCTCCTGCTGTGCAGTATCTTCCAGAAAGAAGATTTTACAGGCGTCCAGTGTCCTAGTGTTTATGTCCAGTGACCAAGCTTTTGTGACTGCCACCTCGGGGTCACCTACATTGCCTGCCTCTGGAGGCCAGGGACCTTGTGTTTCTGGGTCCCATGGGACTGTAACAGTGGAAGAGAGTTCTGGGCAGACTCCCAGTGCTCTGCTCAGATAGACAAAACACACCCTGCCTTTTGGAGAAAGGGGTCTATTTGCTTGTCCACAAGCTTTAGCCTCAGGAGCAAGCTTCTGTCATGCTTACAGAAATCTAGGGGGGTGTGTCCGAGGGAATGGAAGCCAGTGCACAACATCTTTGCAGTCTTCCCCGGAGAAAGGCATTTTCTAGAAAAGAGTTCAAACCCTTAATCTGATGCCCTGATTTTTGCAAACGCAGCAGGTGGATGCTTCTTCAGTGGGAAATGCTGGATGTTACTTACATCTCAATAGGAAGATAAGTAAGCAGAGGTGTGACAGAGGTAATGGAACTACAGACACAGAAGGAAGAGGGAAAGGCACAAAGGAAATGTCTGAATTAATAATTGTCAAGAATTTCTCCAAGTTCATGATAACATGGAGCCCCAGATTCCAGCAGCTCAGAGAATACCAGGCAAAACAGGCACCCAGAGCTCCTTACGCAGGTACACTGGATTTGAAGTGCAGAAGATCACCGAGAAAGAAAAACCTTTAAAGAAATAAGAGGGGAAAAAAAATAATTATGTACAGAGAAGCAAGGGAAACATCATGCTGGACCTTTTCTTTAGAAATTGAACAAACAAGAAAAAGAAGGTGAAATATTTAAAGTGTTGAAAGGAAAAATAAAAACAGAAACAAAAAGTCACCCACCTGGAATATTGTATCCAGCAAACTGATGCTTTAAAGGTGAAGGGAAAATACTTTCTCCCACAAATGAAAATCAAGATTTTTTTTTTTTTTGCCAGTGGACCTGCCTTGCATGAAATATTAAAATAAATTCTTTAGGAAAAAGGAAAATATTGGTCAGAAACTTGGACTACAAAAATAAAGGAAAGGCTCTAGAGAAGGAAATACAGACAAAATCTCTTATTTCTCTTACTCTTTTTAAATTTTTTATTTTGATTTTTTAAAGATTTTATTAATTTATTTGAGAGAGAGAGCATGAGTGGGGGAAAGGGCAGAGGGAGAGGGGGAAGGAAGCTCCCTGCTGAGCAGAGAGCCCACAGTGGTCTGGACCCCAGGACCCTGCGATCATGACCTGAGCTGAAGGCAGATGGTTAACTCACTGAGCCACTCAGGCACCCATCCTCTTATATTTAATCAATTAACAAAATAACAGCTTCTTCAAATTACTAGTAATAGGATCTAGGAGTAATCAGTAGAAATTCTGGGAAGCTCCTTTTTACAGAAGTCTGTTCAAAGAATCTAGGTCAGCCATTCACATGTTTACTCCTCATTTTTGCCTAAAATTTTCTCACCTCCTAACTTATGCCCATGAAACATATTCAGGCTTTCTACAGAGGCTCACCTTCCTATTCTTCTATTTACTTAAAACATGGGCTCAGCTCTCAACCTACTTCTATTTGTCTAGAAATAAAAGGCTGCCCCTTGAAAAGGGCATGTGTATTGTTCTTATCTGTTTTACTGAGGCTGCTGTAGATGAAGGTATCAAAAAATATCACTCTCAGTTGATATAAAAGATCGTTATTTCCTCGGTCACTCTCTTCTATGGGAATTTCTCTAACTATAAGGCATCAGTGATCTTCTAATTATCATCTGAAACTGAAGGTAGGAAAACTGGTCCTGGGGAAAATGGGATTTGCTCCTTAGATTTTTTCCATGAGGGAGAACTGGCATCTAGATACATCTAGATACAAGATGGCATCTTGTACAAGATACAACTGGCATCCAGATACAAGAGTTGACCCTGGAAAATTGAACACAACCTGTGGAGTGAGGGGCATTACTGTAAACCAGCTTTATCTCATCTTGCCATCTTCATGCTCTTTTACTGCATCAAATGGGCCTTTCTCATTGCCTACAGATATCATAAACAGACTGCTCACTCAGATCTCCTCCAACTCAAACACTGTGAGGGTGAGGGCGTTTTGAGATCCCACTGGCATGGGTCTGGACTTTGGTTTTCTCTGTGATGAGACCACATCATGGTCTCCATGATTCCTCAGATGATACCCAGCAGAGAAATTCTAATCAGGTACAACCAATCCACCCAAACCCCAACCCAATTCATATGAATTCCATCAGGATGCTGTTAAAAGTACTCCCCTGATTCTCTATAAGTCAGGGACTTCTTACTTTAAAAAACTTGCAAATTTCTCTTAAATCAAAATTTTATAGATAACTGAAAATACAGGCAGAGTCAAATGTTCTCATGTTGCAGTTACAAGACAGGCAGTCCCACTGGAGCAAATAGAAGAAACGCTGGACCAAGTGTCATCCTGTGTCAAAGTGTGGTAACAACAGATCAATAAACATTCAAGAAGCATGAAAATCCTGCATGTGTATGTACACACCTTTATATATCTGTGCATACACACGTGTCTCTGCACATGCACACACAGTCATGCTTGACCAGTACACATGCTTAAAGATAGGTGGTCACAGCTAATGGCTTCCTCAAGCAAGAGCTCCAGAGACTGATACATGTATAAATTTTGTTCACTGAAGAACTGTCATGTCTGCGATTTGACTTCAGATTTTTATCTGCAAAAGGCTTTTTGTCCCCAAGCCCCATCATTACCATACATGACAATAGCTGCCTTCCTTTGCCAGCACCTGTGCTGGTACCATCTTCTGATGGCACTGGAACAGGTGCAAGAGACCTGGCCCACCTTGCTCAATCCCATGGTTGCTCAAGACTGGTCCAGCTCAGTGAGGCATGGTGCGCTCATTCTGTTCTCTCCATAAAATAACACACGGTCAAAGTCCTTTGTGGAATTGTGATTCTCCCCAAAATTTGTTGACCTAATCCCCAGTATCTCAGAAAGCGACGTTGGAAATAGGGTATTGTAGATAGAGTTAAGGTGAGGTCATGTGGGGGTGGCATGGGCCCCCTAATCCAATATGACTGGTGTCCTGATAGAGAGGGGATTTGGATACAGAGGCAGATATGCACATGGGGAGAATTTCATGTGAACTTGAAGGCAGAGATTGGGGTGGCACATCTACAAACCAAGGGGCACACAAGATTGCTAACAAACCACCAGGATCTAGGAGAGACACTTGATATAGATTTCCTCCAGCAGACTCAGAAGGAACCAGCCTTGCCGACAACTTGATCTTGGACTTCTAGCTTCCAGAAATCTGAGAAGATAAATAAATTTATTTTTACTTGCTTCCTTTTTAAAGCAAATGAGGTAGCTAGCTAGAGACAAGATAAGGAACATGGTGTCCAAATGATCCTTCTGGGGTGTGGGGGTAGGTGTGCTGGTTTGTGTAAGGGGGGAAATGGCTGGGTGTCTGGCTTACCTCTGAAGTAGGATTGTGTGCAGGAAAAGGTGAGAAAAGAAAGCATATTGGATTTATCTTTTTCTCTATGTTGAGTTCATATTATCAGTATTAACATCACATTACATTATATTTTAAAAATCCTTAATTATCATATTAGCATGATAAATAAAATCTACTGAAAATGGGCACATGGCAGTTCTTACGTTGAGAAGTATATTAGAAGAATCTGCTTTCCTCCTTACTGAGAGAAATGTTAAGATGCGAAATATTCAAGCTATTCTACAGAAGTAAAAAAGCTTCCTGACCTAATGATTCGCTTCAATTTTCCACTTTAGTTGCAGTGCTGAAATTTTCATTGCCAAAAGGTATACATGTTCCAGTTGTTAAGTAGAAAACCATAGGCCCAAAATGATGTCACTTACCTTAGCGACCCAAGTCAGTCAGTGGAGTCTTAAAACCTCCCCTAAGCACAGTATCAGCACTACCCTCCCCCTCCTGCCCCCTGCCCTTTCACCAAGCAGACTAGAATTTCCTGGTCAGCACTAGGAGATAATTCCTCCATAGACCCCTTCTGTTCCCCTTGGAGGGTGAGCACCCCTGAAACAATGCATTCCTTGCTAATAAATTCCTTTTTTTCACCTCTCTTTGCCTGTAAAAACCTCCCATTCTGCAGAGTTCTATGGAAGTCTCTTCTGCTTGCTCCCGATGGGGGATGGGCACACTGTCCTAGTCATGAATCATTTAACACAGTTAACTGGTGCTTTACATTTACTCAGCGGAATTTTGCTTTTTTCACACAAGTGTTTAGGTATTTGTTGATAACTGATCATTCCTACTCTTATTTTTAAGTGCCTAAGAAGTTTTTTATGTCAACCCTAAAAGCTTCTTTTGTTGGCTTTTAATTCTATAGCAAAATTTCAAAAATAAAACAAAGGGAAAATAAAACCCTGAAGTTATTGAAATAACATGGTGGTTCTCCTGTATTTAATAATACAGTGCAGAAACAACATTCTTAAAAACTCTCCACTAACCTAAGACAATTTGAACACAAATGAAAAAGAAAAATTGGAATTGCTAATTAAAAGTGGGCTTTTTTTTTCTTTTTATAATTTTTTAATTTTTTAATTAACATATAATGCATTATTAGTCCCAGGGCTACAGGTCTGTGAATCGCCAGGTTTACACACTTCACAGCACTCACCATAGCACATGCCCTCCCTAATATCCATAACTCCAACACCCTCTCCCTATCCCTCTCCTCACCTGCAATCCTCAGTTTGTTTTGTGACATTAAGAGTCTGTTATGGTTTGTGTCTCTCATGATAAAAATGGGTTTTGTTTTAACAGGAACATCATTCATCAGTGTACGTTCCAGTCAGTGCCTTTACATTAGGTTATTTGAAAATAGCCTAAGAAATGCATGTTTACCAGTTTCTCAAAGTTCAGCCTTATATGGATGAAAATGTCAATGCATATATTCTTTGCCAAGAATGAGAAATGCACCTTTTAACTTTTAAACTACACTTTTAAAAACACGAATATATATTGAGGAAAGATTCATTGCCTGGTAGGTCAAGTGGTATTAATTCCTTTAGATTTGCTTCTTTTTAGGTATACATCCTCTTGGAAAATCCACTTTTGATGTTTAACACTGGATGACAACTGCCACTATAAACTAAAGATTTTTTTTATTAAATTAACAGAGTATATAACTTTCTTACACTTTCAAAGATGTACTCCTGAAACAGCAAGCAATATTTCTGAAATGACAAGTGAATGGATATTATATTGCATTCAGCCATAAACAACTTCACAGTCCAAATAAAATCTACCCTATAAATTTTGTATTAAAATTGAGTGTCTGTTGGATACTTATATTTTCCCCAGAACAACTAAGGACATTTTTTTTCTGCTTCGATGATTGAGAGTTATATTAATCGTACAAGGATTATCAATTTTTAGGTTCATACAATAATATTAAAACTCTGTCTAAAAATCTCATTGAAGGTAATGTCACCTAAGGCTCTCTGGTTTTTGAGGTGGACATAAACTATTAGCCAGTAATGGATGTCTGTGTTGTGCAAGTGAGTGATTTGTTTCTAGGCTCAGTAAAAGGAGTCCACAGAGAGAGAGGGATGAGATATGTGATATCTGGGATAATGGATGGGGCACATTTTCAGAGTTGGCAGGAGGAAATGATGAAGAGAACTGTGTGTGGAAAAGGCAGGCGTCGTTGGAGATCTCCCTTAGGAAGAGGAGCTACTGTGAAAGGAGACCAGAGAGCATTTTGAAGTTGGAAGAATAGAGTTTGTGGAAACACTTGCAGGTCCGTGCTCATCTAAGGACATCCGGGAGCAAGGAAGGTCATAAGTTGGAGGATATGAAGATGATGTCACTGGAATTACTAGGGAATTTATAAAGAAAAAGAAAAACACAACAGAGACTGACTTTCATGTGTTGAGCAAAACTGTGGCAACAGATGATACTAGAAATTATAAATTTGCAGAGGACTGAACTTGCTGCAGTTGATATCTTTTGGCATTTTTACCAGAACCCTAGAGAGGAGAGACAGGGGCCACTCAGGTTTGGGGACTGTCATGATAGAAACATCTGGAAGTCAGCAGATGAAGGACCCTACGTGAGACAGTCATCGCTACCAAAGTCCTGGCTGGAGATCATGGCAGTAGATGAAGAAGCCCAGAAGAATGGAGAGACCCCCAAGGGCAACCTGTCAGAAGAGGCTGGAGGCAGTTTGGCGGAAACAACTGGAAGGGGAACAGGAAGCTTCTGCCCACAGGAGCCCTCTTGAATGTGGATGAGATTAAGGTGGTTCAGCCTGAGTTTGGTATGAAGTGTAGGTCGAGGTTATTGAGATAAACCCTACCAAGGACTATGCTATTTTAACCAAAAGATTTCCTCCATATGATTTAACCTAGCTGTGTACCTTAGCCTTGAGTTTTGAAAATCTTCATTAACCGTCTTGCTTACTTGGCATGCTTCAGAGCTCACAGGAGGCAGATGTCCCCTGTGGCGATGTCCCTCCATCACGCTGAAGCTACGGTTATTTCCTATGACTCTGGTTATTTCCTATTTGCTGTTCCTACTCTTTGGACTGGGCATTCTCTCCCGGGGGGGAGAGAATATTACAGCTGTGGCTTGTGTCTAAGGAGCATAAAGCGAGGCACAAAAGTCTCTCATTCAGGCTGCATTAACGTAATCAGACTTCACTCACGAACCACAAGGACCATCTTTCAAGATGGTCTATGTTCATTAATCTGTTTATTTATTTATTTATTTATTCCAAATCAGTTCCATTTTTAAGTTAACTGTAGGAATGAATTGGGCCTATAGCAGCAGAGACCAGCCTTTCTCTGTGGTCCTTCTGATGTCTCCTTATGTTGATGGTCATGAGCAGCGGGTACAGCTGATTTATTCCAGGAGATGACTCATCGCTATTTGGGTTCTGATCATCCTCTTATGTTCACAACATTTGACAAGCACATCAGTGATGAAAAACAATAATGGGCTTTTATTAATGGGGTGTATATTAGTGGTGGGTGCAAACAACGGCAGCCTGGTCCTTTCAGGCATGTGATACTGGATGACTCTCAAAGCCAAAGTCAATGTTGTTCCCCAGGAGCCATAACTCTTATGTTCCCTTTAACTATTAATACAGTTACTTAAATTTTTCTGGCTCTATCCCATGTGCAAAGGTATATACAACAGTCCATCAGATAGTTTAATCCATAATTCTTCATTGATATTCAAAACTCCTGGAAGAGCAGAACATGGAGTCCTGCCAGTCCCTACAACCCTGGCATTCCCTGAGGCTGCTCTACATAAAAAATTAAGCAGCCTTTTAAAAATGCAGCAGTGTGCTGCAATGGCTTCCTGAGATGCATTATTTCCCTTTCCCAGGGAGGGCTTGAGCAAATTTCCAATAAATCAAAAAGTTGGGACAAACCCTCATACTATTTCATTATAATAATCCCAAGCATTCCAGATCTTTCTTTGTTCCAAGGAAGCCACTTAGACACAGAGAGAGGGTGTAGTGCCTGCCTGTAGCTTGAACACCGAGAGTTCCTTAAGCTTGGAGTTGGGTTAAAGAGGACTGCACGTTAAACAGAATCGGTTTCACTGGTAAATCACATTATATGATGGGGAAGCTTAACCACTTCCTTAGATTTTCACATTTGTTTTCATAAAGGTCAAAGCACTGTTTGGGGTTTTAAATATATATATATAAAGAAAATAGGGACTATTTTCCCTTTTTTTTGAATTTTTTAAAATACTTTTATTGAGATATATTGCTTTTTTTTAATTTACTTTTTATTTTCAGCATAACAGTGTTCATTATTTTTGCACCACACCCAGTGCTCCATGCAATCCATGCCCTCTATAATACCCACCACCTGGTACCCCAGCCTCCCACCCCCACCCCTTCAAAACCCTCAGATTGTTTTTCAGAGTCCATAGTCTCTCATGGTTCACCTCCCCTTCCAATTTCTCCCAAATCCCTTCTCCTCTCTAAATCCCCATGTCCTCCATGCTATTTGTTATGCTCCACAAATAAGTGAACCCATATGATAATTGGCTCTCTCTGCTTGACTTATTTCACTCAGCATAATCTCTTCCAGTTCCGTCCATGTTGCTACAAAAGTTGGGTAGGGACTATTTTCATATATATATATATATATATATATATATATATATATATACTAATAATGATATCCTTATCATTTCCTATTTTGTACGTTTGGTCTTGTCCCTATTTTCTTAATCAAGTTGGCTGGTAATTTGTCTATTTATAAATATTTCCAAAGTCCAACATATCTCATTAATTAAGTCTGCTGTTTTATATTCTCCACATCACTAATTGTTTTTGCTTTTATTTCCTTCCTCATGCCTTCTTCTGGTTTATTTTGTTGTCTTTGTCTGATTTTTTTTTTTTTTTGAGCTGAGAATTTAATTAATTAACTTTAATTATGTAAATGTTCATGCTGATAAGGTTAGTGCTATTAACTTCCCCCGATCATAGCTTTCTGGGGTGTGCTGTTCTCATCATTTTAGTTTTAGTTTAGAAAATTCTGTAACTTCTGGGTGCCTGGGTGGCTCAGTGGTTAAGCCGCTGCCTTCGGCTCAGGTCATGATCTCAGGGTCCTGGGATCGAGTCCCGCATCGGGCTCTCTGCTCAGCAGGGAGCCTGCTTCCTCCTCCTCTCTCTCTCTCTGCCTGCCTCTCTGCCTACTTTTGATTTCTCTCTGTCAAATAAATAAATAAAATCTTTAAAAAAAAAAAAGAAAATTCTGTAACTTCATCTTTAATTTCTTCTTTCGCCCAAGGGTTGTTCGGTAGGTTTATTAATTTCCAAGTGGAAAGGCCTTTGTGTTTTAATTTCTAGTTTCATGGCAGATCAGAATGTGTGATATTTTCTACATGATCTCACACACGTGCGTGCACACACACAGATCCCATGCACATGTGAGAAATGAGAGTAACTGTGAGGTCAGGGTGCACATTAATACATGTCTGTGAGATGTATCGTACTGACAGTGTTCATCAGGTTTCTGACCTCCTACAAGTTGTTTGCTCACTTGGTCTGCCTGCTTCTGTGAGAGGAATGGTTACATCTATTAGCGCATGTCCAGCCATATTTCCTTCCATCCGCTGAAGCGTTTACATCATAATGCTATACCATATTGTATTATATTTATATAAACACTGTGATGTATCGTATTTGCTGTGTTACTTGGTTCATAAGCATTCACACACATTAAACTTAGCAGGTCGTGGCTTTGGGGTGAGAAAGTATGCTTCTGGATTACAGTTCATGCTTTTTGGCTTAAGCTTACTTTGTCTGATGTCGGGATAACTGCTCTCTTTGAGTTTCTATTTATATTGTATAACTTTGTCCACATCTTTGCTTTTGGTCCCTTTGAATCGTTTCTATTAGGTTTGTTTCTTGTATGGGCCATCTAATTGAGTCTTTCTTGATAAGCCAGATTGAAAATGTCTCTTTTCCTTTCCATGGTTGAGTTAATTCCATCTACCTTTACTGAGACGATTGACGTATTTAGTCTTATCTTTGTAATAATATTTTACAATTTTGTGTATTGTGTTATATTTTTTATGTTCTTTCTCTACCAAAGGTAATTGCCTTTTCTTCCTTTTCTTTTCTGATTTTAACCAACTCTCTTTTCATTACTTCTTCATTTTTGTCCATGTCTTTCCTTTTATTTTTTTTTTAAGATTTTATTTATTTATTTGACAGAGAGACACACAGAGAGAGGGGGACAGAAGCAGGGGGAGTGGGAGAGGGAGAAGCAGGTCTCCCACCGAGCAGGGAGCCCGACGTGGGGCTCGATCCCAGGACCCCGGGACTGTGACTTGAGCTGAAAGCAGATGCTTACGACTGAGCCACCAGGTGCCCCCATGTCTGTTCTTTGTTTTTCAATTTCTAGTTCAAGCTTCTTTTCTCAATGTACTCAGACATTTGTTTGCATATATTTATTTCCATGAGGATTATTGTTTTAGAGTTTTACTCTTTCCATTATTATTTCTGTGGGGAAAGTTTTCTTCAGTTGATTTGTGGTAAATTTTGTTTTCTAAGACCTGACAATAATACCACTTTTTTCTTGTTAATTCTGTAATTTTGGGATACTTTACAAGATTCTTAGTTTAAAGACTTGCCTACCTGCCAGAGTAGCCATGTCAAGACACTTCAGTGGGTTATTTGTTGTTTTTTTTATGGAAAAAATATTGCATGTCCTTTATTTCTTTGACTCTCTTCTGTTCTGCGGAACTCTAAATATCCGCCTTTAGCTTGGTGCCCTTTTCAACCCAGTGCTGAAGAGGCTTTCTCCTTCCAGTTTGCCTTTCTTCTCCCCAAGGCAGCTCTGTGTCTTAAGGAATGCCTCTTCCAACAGCACATACCTTTGTCTCTTTTGAGAGGTTCATGGACTGACCTACCCAGACATATTTTTTTTTATTTTTTTTTATAATTTTTTTATTTTTTATAAACATATATTTCTATCATATGATCTCCCTGATATGAGGAAGTGGTGATGCAACATGGAGGCTTAAGTGGGTAGAAGAAGAATCAATGAAACAAGATGGGATTGGGAGGGAGACAAACCATAAGTGACTCTTAATACCCAGACATATTTTAGTACTTTTGTACATAATGCAAACCTAGTCTTTCTGGCAATAGTTTTGGATCACACTTCATCTTCTGATAGCTTTCTTTTTCTTTCTTTTTCAGAATTTATTTTTGTTCTGTTTTTGCTCATCAAAAAGCCCTTTAAGTGGCCTTGTTAAATTCAGGGGTAAGAGAAAAACATGAGAAATGACAGATTGAAAATTATTGATTTTTTTTTCTTGTTTACTTATAGATATTTTGAAGTTTGGGCAAGTTATTCTGAGGACATGGTTTTTGTGTAGCTGTATCCCCCCTTCTGTTCCACACGACCTTGTGAGAAAACATGAGAGACAGGAACACAGAGTACTATTGTTTTTTCCCGCTGCCTTGTTATTCCTTTTGATACTGTTCCACAGACACCATGGGTCTGTACCATTCCTTACAAATGTTTTTTTTCCCTCTGTTTTCCACATCAAATAATTTCTACCAACCTATTCTACATGCACTAGTGCTTTTCCTGAATCATCTCCATTCCAGTGTCAAGACCATCCATTGACAATTTTTTTTTAGATTTTTTATTTTTTATAAACATATATTTTTATCCCCAGGGGTACAGGTCTGTGAATCACCAGGTTTACACACTTCACAGCACTCACCAAAGCACATACCCTCCCCAATGTCCATAATCCCACCCCCTTCTCCCAAACCCCCTCCCCCCAGCAACCCTCAGTTTGTTTTTTGAGATTAAGAGTCACTTATGGTTTGTCTCCCTCCCAATCCCATCTTGTTTCATTTATTCTTCTCCTACCCACTTAAACCCCCATGTTGCATCACCACTTCCTCATAACAGGGAGATCATATGATAGTTGTCTTTCTCTGCTTGACTTATTTCGCTAAGCATGATACGCTCTAGTTCCATCCACGTCGTCGCAAATGGCAAGATTTCATTTCTTTGTATGGCTGCATAGTATTCCATTGTGTATATATACCACATCTTCTTGATCCATTCATCTGTTGATGGAAATCTAGGTTCCTTCCATAGTTTGGCTATTGTGGACATTGCTGCTATAAACATTCAGGTGCACGTGCCCCTTTGGATCACTATGTTTGTATCTTTAGGGTAAATACCCAATAGTGCAATTGCTGGGTCATAGAACAGTTCTATTTTCAACATTTTGAGGAACCTCCATGCTGTTTTCCAGAGTGGCTGCACCAGCTTGCATTCCCACCAACGGTGTAGGAGGGTTCCCCTTTCTCCGCATCCTCACCAGCATCTGTCATTTCCTGACTTGTTGATTTTAGCCATTCTGACTGGTGTGAGGTGATATCTCATTGTGGTTTTGATTTGTATTTCCCTGATGCCGAGTGATATGGAGCACTTTTTCATGTGTCTGTTGGCCATCTGGATGTCTTCTTTGCAGAAATGTCTGTTCATGTCCTCTGCCCATTTCTTGATTGGATTATTTGTTCTTTGGGTGTTGAGTTTGCTAAGTTCTTTATAGATTCTGGACACTAGTCCTTTATCTGATATGTCGTTTGCAAATATCTTCTCCCATTCTGTCAGTTGTCTTTTGATTTTGTTAACTGTTTCCTTTGCTGTGCAAAAGCTTTTGATCTTGATGAAATCCCAATAGTTCATTTTTGCCCTTGCTTCCCTTGCCTTTGGCATTGTTCCTAGGAAGATGTTGCTGTGGCTGAGGTCAAAGAAGTAGAACAAGAACCATATGATACTCTAAATAGATGCTGAAAAAGCATTTGACAAAGTACAGCATCCCTTCCTGATCAAAACTCTTCAAAGTGTAGGGATAGAGGGCACATACCTCAATATCATCAAAGCCATCTATGAAAAACACACTGCAAATATCATTCTCAATGGAGAAAAACTGAAAGCTTTTCCGCTAAGGTCAGGAACACGGCAGGATGTCCATTATCACCACTGCTATTCAACATAGTACTAGAGGTCCTAGCCTCAGCAATCAGACAACAAAAGGAAATTAAAGGCATCCAAATCGGCAAAGAAGAAGTCAAATTATCACTCCTCGCAGAAGATATGATACTATATGTGGAAAACCCAAAAGACTCCACTCCAAAACTGCTAGAACTTATACAGGAATTCAGTAAAGTGTCAGGATATAAAATCAATGCACAGAAATCAGTTGCATTTCTCTACACCAACAGCACGACAGAAGAAAGAGAAATTAAGGAGTCAATCCCATTTACAATTGCACCCAAAACCATAAGATACCTAGGAATAAACCTAACCAAAGAGGCACAGAATCTATACTCAGAAAACTATAAAGTACTCATGAAAGAAATTGAGGAAGACACAAAGAAATGGAAAAATGTTCCATGCTCCTGAATTGGAAGAATAAATATTGTGAAAATGTCTATGCTACCTAAAGCAATCTACACATTTAGTGCAATTCCTATCAAAGTACCATCCATCTTTTTCAAAGAAATGGAACAAATAATTCTAAAATTTATATGGAACCAGAAAAGACCTCAAATAGCCAAAGGGATATTGAAAAAGAAATCCATTGACAATTTTTAAAGATATTGTATGTTTACTTAAGAAATTGGATTTTTTACTTTCAGCATTTTTATTTATTCTTTTTCATGTTTTTTCCCTCTGAAAACCTATTTATTTATTTATTTATTTATTTATTTAAATATTTTATGTATTTTTTTGACAGAGAGAGACACAACGAGAGATGGAACACAAGCAGGGGGAGGGGGAGAGGGAGGTTTCCTTCTGAGTAGGGAGCCTGACTCAGGGCTGGATCCAAGGACCCTGGGATCATGACCTGAGCCGAAGCAGACACTTAATGGCTGAGCCACCCAATTGCCCCCAAACTTTTCCTTTTTAAATTAATCTTGAGCACAGTTACAATAGCAGCTTTACAAATCATTGCCTCTGATTCCCACATCTGTCAACTCTGAGTCAGTGTCTCTCACTGATTTGTTTCATAATGAAAAGCTACATTCTTTTCATATACTGACTAATTTGGGATCATCTCCTGGACAGGGTTAAAGTCACATGCAGAGACTCTGTTATTGTCTGCTAAAGACTGTTGGGTTTTTAGTTCTTCTACTGAGTAATTAACTTCATTGGACCCAAACAGCAAAGTCTGTCTTTTCAGCACCAGCCCACATTCAGGTTACTTCTTCCAAGTCTCGTTCTCATGGGTGCTTAGATTCTGTACCATTTACACATCATTTAGTAATAAAATGCCTGCTCTCCAGTGCCTTCAGATAGGTTTTTTTTTTTTTTTAAATTTGTACAATATTTATAGTTACGTGTCTTAGAATCAGCCCAGGACAAACTTCCTCTTTTGTGACCGAAAGTGGAGCCTACCATTACTATTTGAAGTAAAGAGAATCCAAGTCCAAAGAAAAAGAAACTTACATGAGAGATTTTTTCCCCTGTGGGAACGATGTTCATAAGATCATCAAAGTTAGCAAGGCTAACCCATCTACCACAATGAGGAAAACCTGGAATTATTTTTTTTTTAAATCCCCTGTAATTGAATTTCTGTCTTTGAGTAATAAGATTGGAAGGCAATTCTCGGCAGGAATCTCGGGGTTGTGTACTCTCACTGCAAAGGGGAAATCGGTGAAGCGCTACTGTACATTTCCAAATGGTCATCTCTGTGGCCTTTTGTAAGAGTGTAACGTTTCTAGTTCGGGCTTGTAACTAGAGTCAGAAGCCAGGGGTGGTACCCCCTGATTTTACCCCATGAAGTTTTGCACCTTAAATGAAGTAGTACTTTGCCACCACATCAATGTAATTACTAGTATCTTTAAGAGCGATAGACACATGACTGATGAATTTGTGAATGCTACATCTGAAACTAATGATGTAGTATATGTTGGCTAATCGAATTTAAATTGGGAAAAAAAAAAAGAGTGATGGTATTTTTGGACTTCAGATTTTGTGTTTCTCAGGATAAGCCCAATACTACAGCTGCCCAGATAATTTCAACAAGGACATATAAAATTAAAGTAAGTCACAATTTCATCACATTTTATTCTTATGATGCGTTTTCTCAAACATTTTACAACTCAGAGTAACCTTGGTAAGGACATGAAGAAATGAGACTCAGGTTAAGAAATTTTTAACTTGACAGTTTTGGAACTTGAAAGAAGTTTCCCCAATACAGGCAATGTTCTAACTCATTGTCCTTCCCTTTCCCCTGAGGAAGAATGTCATGCTAAGTGTCAACTAATATGGAAAATTATTTACTTTGTAATTTCCCCACCTCTACAAATATAAAATAAAGTAAATTACCCTTAACCACCAAATTAAATGATATTTATTTGTTTTTTCTCAATGGTGTTTGGCTGGGACAGGGGAAGCTATGTGCCATGGTTTGGCAGCCTGGGTTTTTTTCCCCCTATTTATTTTCTTGTTATTTCCTGTCTACTTGTTTTCTTATTTAGTTTCTGCTGCCGATACTAAAGGGAAGACAGGTTGTTAGGCATACTACTGTGTTGTAAACACAACTTGAATGGAAGAAATGGGGAATAAACATGCACAAGTGGAAGGGACTGGTGCTGTACCTACAGAAGAGGTCAATGCCTTAAACATTTTAATTAATTAAGGGGAACTAAGATATCTGCGTGTACCTTGGGTAAATGTGGCTGTTCATTTTTGTTTTTGATTGAATAAGACCAAAGATGAGACATTTTTATGGAGTTGTGACTTTACAGTAGGCTTGATGATACACATAGAAAGCAAAAAAAAAAAAAAAAAAAAAAAAAAAGCAAAGTAAAATTAGTACTCTTGGCAGATTTATAAAAGTAGAGTAGATCATGCCATTGATTCTTGAGTCGTCTTTCACATGACTAGGAAGCGGATGTATTTAATAAAGGAGCAACTTCAGATTGTTTTGCTGCTTTATCTCTCCATGTGTTCAAGAGCATGCAGGTGTGAAGCAACACTGTTAGTGTTCACAGTTCCTTCTGCACTCCGGACATATCATTGTCAGAATATTGCGCCTTAGCTAAAGAACACTCAGGCTGTGGAAACCAGATAGAACATGTATCTCAGTAATACACGCATGTCTTTTCAAAGGAGGAAAAAAGATTCTTGACACTCTTGGTTCAGACTCCAGAGGATATGTTAGAATGTTTACAAATTGCCAGGAATAATTTTCACTAAGAAGATTGATAGCTTCAGTGAGGACAAATATCTTAAGAAGATGAGGCCACTGGTCAGTGTTCACTTGAGCAAAATACTTAGGAACTCTGAGTGCTTTTAAAATCAGAACAGAGCCATTAAGCACTCTGCACATTCTCGAGAAGACAAAGAGCCACCACCTACCACCACTTGCACATTCAAAAGTATATTTTTTATTCAAATTTGCAGTTTAATATGTGAAATTTTTTCTTATTATTTAAAAGAAAGTTAGGAAGACTTCAAGGATATAAGAGGAAGAAAGAGCATTGCTCCTGTCTTTACTACAAGAAAAGTCGAGCAACACTCAAATTGATGTCTCTAATCGAAACCATCAGAGAACTGAAGTTGGAGGGCAAACTAACCCGAAACCTAGACAGAAATATTTGCCTGCAAGAAGAAACAGCATGCAAAGCAATAATAGGGAAGATGTTCAGTGTTTGTAGTTTATGTCAAAACTAAAATGTATAAGAACAATGTGCAATGGATGGCATAGAAGAATGAGAAATGAGCACATTTCTTATGCTACAGGTTAAGAGGTATGATATTATTTGATTATTAATTCAAAATCATTTAAATGCATGTATCATAAAAACTAGGGCAACCATATATAGTTTTTCAAAGATGTGTGAATACTAAGTCAATTATAATAAAAATAAAATAATAAAAGTGTTGAACTCTGAGAAAATAGAAAAAGGAACAAAAAAGAAAAAAACGGGACAAATAGAAAACATCTAGCAAAAAGATAACAGTAAAGGTCAATAAAACCAAAAGCTGATTTTTTCAAAGAATAAAGAAAATTGACACAATTGTAGTTATTCTTTTCAAGCGGACAAAAAAAAAAAAAAGAAGATACAAATAAAATTAGAAATGGAAGAGGAGACATTATGACTGATAACACAGGAATCATTAGGATCATAAGAGAATACTGTGAAAACTATGCCAACAAATTGAACAACTGGAAAGAAATGGGTCAATTCTTAAAAATATGCAATTCACCAAACTGACTCACAAAGAAATAGAAATTCTAAGCAGAGAGACCACTAATAAGGAGATTGGGTCGGTGGTCAGAAGCCTCCCAATATTTGTGGAGCATAACAAATATCATGGAGGACAAGGGGTATTAGAGAGGAGAAGGGAGTTGGGGGAAATTGGAAGGGGAGGTGAACCATGAGAGACTATGGACTCTGAAAAACAATCTGAGGGGTTTGAAGTGGCGATGGGGTGGGAGGTTGGAGTACCAGGTGGTGGGTGTTATAGAGGGCACGGATTGCATGGAGCACTGGGTGTGGTGAAAAAATAATGAATACTGTTTTTCTGAAAATAAATAAATTAATTAAAAAAAAAGAAACCTCCCAATAAACAACAGTCCTGGGCCAGAACAGATTCACTGGTGAGTTCCACCAAATATTCAACGAATTAATACCAATGCTACTCAAACTCTTCCAGAAAATGAAAGAAGACAAACACTTCCAAATCCATTTCATAAGATCAGCGTTACCCTGATACCAAAACTAGGTTAGAACAAGAGAGCAACAAGAGAACAACATATAGGCCACTATCCCTAATGAACATAAAGGCAAAAATCAAAACTAGATCTTTTGTGTTGATCATTTTGCAATCCAGACAAATATCATCATGTGGTACATCTGAAACTATATATTATTAACTGTCTACTATATGATAAATAAATTTAAAAATTTGGTAATGTACTTCTTAAAGTAGCTCTACAAAACAGTCTACTAGTGTATTAATTAGATAACTTTTGACCTCCAAACGAGGGCATCTGTAGTATGGAATTTATCAGTCTGGTTTGCCAAGGAGAAGAGTGTGTTTGATGTTTCCTTTTCTTAAGTACCAATAATGTCAGTAAGACTGTTTTGTTTTGCAGAAACCTAACTAGCATATTCCATTCTAAGCAGCTTTAATATTTACTGTAATGCCAAAGTGATGCTAGCATTGTTTACAGATTGTGAGACATAGGCTTGAGCAAACTACTTGTCTATAATGAATTTCCTAATCACAGGAATGTTTATTGTAATATATACTACTATTCACAATATTGAGCAAATACGATTAAGTTTTAACTGGAGAAAAAGTGAAAAATAAGAAAACATGATCAGTTTAGTAGATGCAGTAAAAGATTTAACAATATTGAATGTCCATTCATGATATACTAAAAAAGAACCCTCAGCAAGCCTAACCTTGTAAGGAAATTTGAACCTAATGAAGGGCATTTACAAAACTTGCAGCCAATAGCATGTCTAATGGGGAGATATTGAATGCTTTCCCCAAAAAATTAGGAACAAGGAAGGACACTCACTGTCATCATTTGATTTGGGGCCATTGCTGGGCCCAGGGCCGAGGCTGCTCCCAGGGCTCCTGCTGGCCCCAGTGCCCACCTGTAATGCACCTGGGGTCAGGACTGGTACTCAGACTCTGCTTTGATGAGATGCCTGTAAGGGGCTCTGGCCAAGTTGTGCATAGCACCCTATCATGAGACTTCCCACATGAAGGCTGACTCCATCTCATCCTCTCCCTGGGTCGGGAGAGAGATCTTTAGAGAATATTCTCCCACGGAGGGGAGCGTGACCTCTTGCTCTCCAGGGCTGCCTGGGGTCTCTGCTGATGACCTCAGTTCCCGTGAGTATTATGTGATTGTAGAAACTGACAGGGGTCTAACTCGGAAGGGAGGCTTCAGGGTGACTGACAAATTTAAGAAAAGAAGCAATGATGATAGAAGAAACTCTGATAACGGCAGAGAATCACAGTAAGGCTTTAGACATTTCCATCAGTGTGTCACCCTTTTCTTCCTGTTAGAGGGAGCATTGGCTTTGCCTTATTGATCTGCCCTGGAATCAGGAGTGATCCAATTAGGACTGAGAGCATAGACAGGCGAGGCCTGACCTCCTGTCAATTAGCAGTTCCGATCCGGTTTGTGGAAAATGTGCCGTCTTGTCTATGAGCACATCTGTATGCAGGGAGTAGGCCACACTCTCAATAAAATGTGAGCTATTCTGATCTCCAGGTTTGCAATCAGCCGTATCAACATGCCATGACTTTCATCAGATGCTGGATCTGGAGGTTCATTCTTTAACTATGTAAATTCTAGAACCTGTATTTTCCCTTCAACAAGAATAACCATTTTTCTTTTTTAATACGAGTAATTAGCCGACTGCAGAATGAGCTCTCTGCAGAACAGGACAGCACCATGGACCAGACCTTGGAGGGATGTAGGGATGAAGCCCTGGGATGAGGGGACTGTCACCAGGGTCCTAGGACCCTCTCCTCAGGCTCTGTGAGGAGGGCCCGGGAGGGGAAGCCAAGACCCTTTACCTCTTCCACCAGATCAACACAGCCTTACCGGCTTTCCTCACTGACACTGGGACAAGGATTTCATTCAAATGGTGTGCCCCGCCAACAAAGACAAGATCTTCTTCAGACTTCATCAACTTCAAAGAGATGAGCACAATTATCCAATAACAGCACCATCAATGCTGGCAAATTAAAACGGGAATGGGGTGATCTTGATGAATGCTTCTAGCAACTCTCAGAAACTTAGAGAAGTTTAGAAGAATTTTCAGTTTTTCTTATTTCTCCAAGAATTGTATCTACCTTCTGATGTTTTCTTTCCCCTAGAGAATGTTACCAACAGGCTTAAACTAGAAATAGGGCTAGTTCGAAATTCAGGAGGCTTAGGGAGCCAGGAAAGTAGGGTCACCTCCCTGCTGCTGGATGGCTCAGAGACACACTGGACACAAACAGAGCCTATCAGCACCCCCATGATTAGAAAAAAACCAAACCTCACCAAGAAAACTCTAAAGTGCACTTATTTACTGTCTGATTTGACATTGTTTCTCTCTTAATAACACCCTAAAGTCATTTAAAGTCCCACAGAAGTCTAGATATGCATGATAGTATTTATGCAACTTTCCAAACTGATACCATTTTATGGGAACACATCTAAACAATTACCAGTCTGGCAAAACTTTTATACTTTATGTGGCCAGAAAGTTGCAGGGGTTGTTCAGCAGTGCGATCAATGATCCAGGAACACAGAGACAACCAGGCCGTGCTAAGGGACCCAACCCCTAGCTATTGCAAATCTACTGAAGATGAGAGAAAAAGTCGAAATTATTCACGTCTTTCTAATACTTAGAAACTGGTTCTGTGTTTCCAAAACTGGCTGATTGTCGTGGTGTGTGAAATGTACCTTTCCCAGCTGGATGGGCAGTAGTTTATTCTGCATGGAGTAGCACTGGGAAAAATTCAAAGAGCGTGCAGAAGTTAGACATGCAGGGGTTACTCCCAGGCCCCTATCTAACCAGCTCTTCCCTTGCACATCTGCCTCACAGCTAACACTCTTTGGGGCACAATCAAGATGCAGGTCCTGGGCAAGGTTTGCAAAAGTTATGTGAGTCCAGAAAAGGCATTCCCCTCCAGCCCAAATGGAACCGATGGATTACTGCCAAAGAGAGAACAGAGGCCTCCTCAGGGGTCAGACATTTATAAAGTTCCTGTATCCAAAGTTCTGAAATCATTTCTGGGTATTGCTTCATCTCCCAACATCCTTGTGACATGGGAGAACCCATTACTGGCCATCGTTAGATCTGTAAAGCAGAGTGGCAAGCTGTCGACACCAAGGACGACTCCCTGTCATTTAACCCCAAAACGCCGTGGAGCAGTTCTGCGACCCCTTTTGCTGTCGGCTCAGTTTTGCGTCTTGCAACAGCACCACTTACTCTGTTATCTTTAGCTCAACGACTAGGCTGCCAAAGTGTCATGGCTCTGGCTTTTGTAATAAGGGAGCACAGACATGACGGGTTTGCACTTAAAGCCAAAGGGAACAGAGGATTTGTTCCCAGTAAGGAAAAAAGAGTAAGAGATGTGGATCCCACCATTTTTTCAAAGCAAGCATGCACTGGCTACCTGCAACAAAATGTCAAATAATTCGTTGCTGAATTTAAGCAACAGGGGCAGTCCAACCCAGTGGAGGGACAGGAGCCAGAACCATCTTCAGGGCACCCCACCCTCCAAGGCCAGGGTGTGGCCTGGCACCCACACAGGTCGTGATGGCATAAGCAGCTCCATTCATCTCCTCAGGCCAGTTAGACCTTGAGGGACAAGTTCCTGTACTTCCTTCCTCTGCCTGAGAAACGTTTTCATGGGTTTCTGTCATTTTGGAGTAACTGGAGTTTTCAGCTGAAGGGAACTGTCTCTTCTCGATACCAGCATGCTCTGAGAATCATGCATTTTAATAATTTAATCTTCTTAATAAAAATGACTTTAGAAAAAAATTTTTTTTTTAATTTAGGAATCTTCAAATACTGTGGACTGTTGGGAAATATTTACCAGAGAGTCTGACATAGTTTTGAATCATTTTAGTTTTAGTTGAGACACATGAGGTCAATGGGAAGGGAGATCCCCCTTGCTAGCAAATGGTGTGAACATCTTCCCCAAGCATGGGATGGTCAGGGGCTCTGTGTTTTTCCATGAAAGTTGCTTTGAAGGTGCCGTATGGCTTTTAGCCTCCCTCCTGCCCACCAGATAAAACGCTATGTAGAGGGTATTAAGTTCGGCTTGTCTGACTGCAGTGAGGTATCTCAGGAAGGAGGGCGGGTGGAGATGAAATCTCCTGGGAACACGAGTTATTTCCAGGGATGCAGGTAGCAGCGCGCTTGCCCAAGCTTCGGCAAGTCCATGTGGTACCAGCTGTTATCACCCAGAGGACTGAGCCGAGAGAGTGCAAGCAGAAACCTGGTCTCTGTTGGCCCCCAGGCAGGAGGGGCAGTCCGTAATCCCAGAGGCAGCCGTACCAGGGGAGTGAGGTTGGAAAAAGCTTCGCAGTAAGAATGCCCAGAGCTTCCAGGGCGGGCAGAGCAGGCAGGAAATCCGAAGCTGGCACACGTGTGCAGGGGTGGTGGTGGAGGGGCTCACTGGGGCAAATCAGGAAGCAGAGAGACGCTGGTACAGGGGAGGGCAAATGCTGGGGTGTTGAGTCTGCTGTGGTTGAAAGAGCTTCAGGCCTCGGCCTGCGGAGACTCAGAAACCCCCTTGTTCGTGCAGCTCTCCGGGCTACATGTCACAAGCTATGAGTAGTTGGGCTGCATGAACAAGCCACAGACCATTTCTAAGGAAGTTCAGCCTTATTACATCTGAGAAAATGCAGTAATGAAGGAGCAGGTGACCAATTACTGGAGGAAAAGTTCCTCAGGAGACCAGCCTTCATCAACGGATAGGAAAGATTTTTTCTCAGCCCCATCAGCTGCTTGTGTACAAATGCAGGATTCCCAGGAATTTAAGCATCCTGCACAATTATGCATTCTTTTCTCATTTCAACACTCTGCCTCACCTCCTGTCTTTTATCAAGGTTATATTCTTAACTCCTGATGCCATACCCTCAAGTCCCCCCACCTTTTTCTTTTTTCTTTTTTCTTTTTTTTTTAATCAGTTGGAAGGTGGACTTTAGCCAGAATAGCTTTCCTGCCAGGACTTAGAGGGTAATTTCTGAAGCCGGCATTCGTTTTCTTGCAGGTCCAGAGGGAACATCACCAGGAGAGGGAAACAGGGCCCTGCTGGGAGACTCTCAAAGCCCGCAAAGCAATGGGTATCTCATACCTAATGAAACCTGATGGTCGCATGTCTTTCAAAAGTGGATTCTCCAGTCACAGGTGTGCGAAACCATGGATGGGTTTATATTAAATTTGCTGAGGAAGAGCCATCTTTCTTCAGTGACATCCCATTTCGAGTGTCTCGGCCGATCATCAGTTTTCCTCAGAAGTCTGACACAAGTTATGATGTCTGGGCAGGAATCAGGAATCGAGCTTCCCTTCTCATGGACTGTGTTTCCAACAGTCCCAGGGCAGCTTCCACAGAAGGAAACTTCTGGGATCATGACATGGAAAGAAACTTGTGGGATCATGACACGGAAAGAGGACAAGAAGTTCGTCCATGGTAATGGAAATGCTGCAGGGACTGGGGCAGTGACAAGCCACCTTCCTACCCAACCCAGGGCCACAAGACGTGTCCCGGATGTTCCCCGAAGGATTCCTGATGCCATGCTGAAGTGCCACAGCCACTTGCACTGCAGAACTCGGGCACAGAGGAATGTCCACCCCCTAGAATCTCCTCAGCCTTGGTCAACAATGAAATCCTCTACCACCCTTCCTGCTGCGGGACCTGCAAAAGGACAAGTGGGTAGAAGATCGGCGGAGCAAAGGCGGGGGTACTGGGAACTGGCAAGTGTGGACCGCCACAGGGCATCTGGCCCCTGATACCTCCTCAAAGGAACACCAGGCATCCCAAGCAGTGGAAACGAAGCCAGACTTGGTGATGCCAATTAGACTGGAAGAAGCTCTGGGGTCAGAGGACTCCTGCATACTGCGCGGGGATGTGTGAAGGTGCAGTGGGGTGGGCAGACAATTGTCTCCAGGAGGAAAGAATCAACCTTCGGGGGTAATTCTCTCTTTCCTGGCCCTAAATAAAACAGGAACCACAAACGCAGATCTATCCCTGAAAGAGCTGTAACGGGCCCCAGGGAGTTGTTGTCCTAGGAGGCTTCACAAGACCTCTTCCCCAGGGCAGGCAGATGGTGTTCAAGGGGTCCTTGGTTTGCTGGTCAAGGTGCTCAGGTCAGGATCCTCAGCGCCCTGTTTCTTGCCCGGCCTGGATGGTCTGTCTGTGTGGCTCGGCCTGGGGCTCGGGCCCCCACATCGGCTCCTTCCAGCCTCCTCCTCCCTTCTGTCCCCCAGGAAAGCTCACCAGGAGAATCCCCATCAGCTGCAAGGTTGGCCCCAAACAAGAGACTATTTCCCCAAAAGCTGGACCCCACACAGTATTTGTTCTGAGGAGCTTTCTCCTGCTTCGATCACTAATTCGGCCTCGTCTAATTTGGGTGAAACAGTCACCACTATGGTAGGGCTGGGGGTAGGCTTCCTCTGCGCTCCTTCCTTGGAAGGACCCTGCCTGCACACCCCCTCTCAGCTGCCATGGCCAAAACCAGCCCCGGAAATCAGACCCGCAGGAGCCGCGCTGGAGCTGGATTCGTCCATCTGGCTTCGTCCGTCTGCTGGCAAACATGGGCGCTGCGGCTCTTAGCCACCGCTCCCGTCCAGCTCACTCCGTCTCCACGCTTTGCAGAGCCGCGCAGCCAGCGCTCTTCCCTGCGTCCCGGCTTCTAGGTTGAGTCCCAGGGACACAAAACGCAAGACGCACGGCTGCGTTTAGCCAGAAAATGTTCCGAACCCAGCAGTCCTGTCTTCAGGGCCACCACTCCGTCCCACCTCCCCTTCCTTCCAGGGCCGGCGCCTTGGAGGACCCCACGGGGTGCTGTCGACTCCCATTCCCCGGTACCCAGCATGGTGGGTAGGACCCTGAGTCCCTCTGCCTTCCCAGGGCTCTGCCCCTACTGGTGTCTGCTGCCCCCCATCGCTGTCGGAGGCTCAGCTACTGCATTTGGGGGGCTCCCACCTGGCAGAGGACAGGGGTTCATAAGCAGATTAAATGCAGATTGCACACACCGAAAGAAAGAAAGAAAGAAAGAAAGAAAGAAAGAAAGAGAAAAAGAAAACGAACAAGGGTGGATTAACAGAATTAGGGGGAGGGAGAGAGGACAGAGGCAATAGGATGGGCTCCCCAGAGAAGGTGACACTGGATGAAGGGGGGAGAAGGGGTGTGGAGAGGGGGTGGCCACCTCTGCTTGAAATCCTCTTCCTCTCCCTCTGCTCATCCCTCTCTTGTGATGCTCTTTTTCTCTCAAATAAATAAATTTTTAAAATCTCACTTCCTATTGGCAAGTCACAATCTTATTATAATATTATTAAACATATTCCAAAATGTAAGGCAAAACAATATTCTCTTTGCACAGGTTCCAGTCTTTGACACGAAATAGTTTGTCCTCTAACTTGTAAAATGTTTACTGGACTGAAAACTGAACCAGTAAAGCCATAAAGTTCTGTGGGTACAAAACAAGTCTTAAGAGCACGCACAGAGAACAACCCCCGCTAGCAGATGGGTTCTGTGACCATTGGGGATGCAGACCTGGAGCTGCCTGTTCAGCTCGTCTGGTAAATCCATTACCCAGAAGCCACTGCCCAGATGGTTCTGGAAATTAAAACCATGGAGTTGGCCAGCAGGGTGGCCCAGGCCAGGGCAGCCAGAGAGGCAGGCACAGGAAGAAGGAGAAAACAGGCCAACATGTTAGGGTGAGAGCAAGAGGATTTCCTACGAGCCCAAGAGCTGCTCTTGACCCAGCACAGTGCTGACAAGACCAAGATTCTGTGAGGCTGTCCTTGACCCAGAACTGGGGTGGCCTGGGGGCTAACTCTCCCCAGGAAAGCCATCCGTCCCTGGAGCCCTCTCCCAGGCTGGCTTCTCAGAGGCCCCTTGTTCTTAGCTCTGCCAGTCTTGTTCCCTCCTCCTAAGCCATACTGGAAGGATCGTTCCACCCCCTTACATTCAAGGCAAAAGCCCAGGAGGTGGGACAACTTTTTTACGAAGTCTGTGTGTCCAAATGCAGTACCTAGTATGTTGAGGACATTGCCCTGAGCGCCTTTTACAGCAAACTAAGGAGCCTTTGGTCTTTGGGAAAATAAAGCTCTCTTATGTCAACCTGAAGATTAAATGACCCTCTCCCTACCCACCAGAAAGCGTCATCGGGCATCCTGAGCATCAGAGAGGTTCTAGACAGCAGGGCGTTGATGAGGGATGGAAAAGGATACACAGTATCACCTCTTCCATATCACTAAAGTGTAGATTTAAGAAATACTAAGTACGAAATTCGGTAAATCACGTTTTATGGTTTATGAGACATTTACGTTTTCAGGAAAGAGAAATCTTTAGAGCTTTTATCATTCCCAAATTTCCCCTGGGTCCAGCAGTCTTGAAATAGGACGGTAATAGATGCTCTAAATCATAGAGAGTGAATGGCTGTGCTAAGCCGCATCTCTCATCACAAAATAAGACTTGGGAATCAGATCAGTCCCACTGGGGAAGGATGGAAGGCGCTTCTGCAGTAGCCATCTCTGACTCCACAGCAAAAACATCACACACAGGCAGCCCTAAGTCCAAAAGGAAGTTTAGGTGGGTGCATACAAATTCGGACATGACCTCCCATGAAGACAAACTGAGCTGAAAGCAGGTACCAGCATGTCATTTGGAGAAAATACCGTGTTTGAAACTGTCAACCCCTCAGAAGATATAATTGAAAGATAAGGACTAACAGATGTATTTATGAAATAAATCAAAATGGAAAGTAGAAAGTGTTTTGAATCAAAATGAAATGTGTGACATAAAAGGCAACATCAGAATTTGTAGGATGTTGCTAAAGCTGTATTTAAAAGAGAATGTATAACATTAATTACTTATCTTAAAAGAGAAGAAAGGTCTCAATGACCTCAGATTCTACCTTAAAAACTAAGAATAAAAAAATTTACCCATGGTAAATTAAAAAAAAAAAAAGAAAAGAATAAAGATCAGATCAGAAACCAATAAAATAAATACCATGCAGAAAATCAATGAAATGGAAAGTTGGTTTGTTGGAAAGATCAACCATATTGATAAACCTCTGGGAACAAAAAGGGAAACTGAAAGTTAATATTGTGAATGAGAGAGGTGACATCACTACAGATGCTATAAATATGAGAAAGAAAAAAAGGATCATATGAACAATTCTATATTAATAAATTTGACAACATGAATGAAGTGGACACATTCCTTAAAAGACACCAACAACCAAAGCTCACTGAAGAAGACAGAAAACCTGGGTAGTTCTAAATTTGTAGATGTTGCAGTTTAAAAAGTTCCCAGACAGAAAACTCTAGGCTCTGATGACATTGCTGGTCCACTGGACCAAAGAGTTGAGGGAAAAAGTGATACTAATGTACACAAACCTGGAATACTGCAGAGGAAGAAATGTTTGCCATATCCTTCTATAAAGCCAGTATGACACTGATGCCAAACATAAAAACGTTATGAGAACATGTGGTCCATATACACAATGGAATATTACGCAGCCATCAGGAAGGATGAATACCCAACTTTTGTACCAACATAGACGGGACTGGAAGAGACTATGCTGAGTGAAATAAGTCAAGCAGAGAGAGTCAATTATCATATGGTTTCACTTACTTGTGGAGCATAAGGAATAACACGGAGGTCATGGAGATGGAGAGGAGAAGGGAGTAGAGGGAAATTAGAGGGGGAAACGAACCATGAGAAGCTGTGGACTCTGAGAAACAAACAGGGTTTTGGAGGGTGGGGGTGGGGTGTTTGATGAGCCTGGTGGTGGGTATTAAGGAGGGCACGTATTGCATGGAGCACTAGTGTGGTGCATAAACAATCTTGGAACACTGAAAAAATAAAATTAAATTAAAAAACAAAAAAATTATAAGAAAATAAACAAAATAAAACTATCTATATCCCCAATTAACATATATTCAATGATTTTGAACAAATTTTAGAATATCAAATCTGACAATATATGAAAATGACACTACCTTGCAACCAAATGGAGTTTATACCAGGAATTTAAACAGATTTATAAATCAGTGTAATTCACCGATATTAATATAGTAGAAAGAAATAGGAGAAAAAAACTTGAAAAAAAAATCCAACATTCATTCCTGATAAAAATTCTTAGTAAACTTGGAATAGAAGGGAACTTTCTCAACAGAATAAGAACATGTGTGAAAAACCTACAATCAGTATAATACTAAGTGGAAAAAGGATAATTGTGTTTCCTCCAAGATTCAAGATCATGAACAGGATGTGGATGGTCACTTTCCTCACTTCCATTCAAAACTGCATGTTGCAACCAGGCAAGAAAAAGAAGCAAAGGGCACCCAGGTTGGAAATAAAAAATAAAACTCTCTTTGTTTGCGGGCAGCACAGTTTTGCTTGTAGGAAATTAATGCTATTGTTAACACCGTTGCTGGGCAGAAGCTAAGGCAATGAGGGCAGAGTTTATTCAGGAGCTCTTGAAATGGGGAAAGAGACCTTGGCATAGAACTGGGCTTACTTCTGAATATGGCGTGGGCGGTGAGGTTGTATGGCCACTGAGCAGGGTGGAAATCCACTAAGAGGAGACAACGGGGGTGAGGGAGGAGTGGGACTAAACTGATGGGACAGGATTCTGGCTGAGGGCAGGCCAGGCTGATCAGACATCACCTGGGGCAGGAGGAATCTGATCTGATATCCAGGGTGAGGCCTCCTTTCTAAAGCCGAGTAACAAGATTCTTGCTACATGGGGCCATGCAGGCCTGACCAGGACAGAGGCCAACGCCAAGATCCAGAGGGACCTCCTGGGAGCCTGATTAGAGTTTAGTCAAGAATAGATTCATGTCCATATGCACATACACATGCACTCACAGACATATGTGCACACACACACACACACACACACACACCATACAACAGATACATATCATGCATACACAACACACACACATACACAAGCAAACCACACAGACACACACACACACACACAACACATCAGACATGTACACATGCCACATACGCCACACACACATACAAAGCTACAACTCATAAGGGAGTGAGAAGATTTTCAAGATATAGGATTTATGTACAAAAATCAGTTATACTCTAAGAGTTAGCAAACCATAATGCAAATGACAATACTGGCCCACAGTCTTCTCTGTATAGCATGTGAGCTGGGAGTAGTTTTTGCATTTTTTTGTGTCAGTGATAAAACTATCATATTGGCCAATTTGAAGGCCTTTTTTCAGGAAGGTGGTCCATACAATTTTTTTGCTTCTACATTTTAAAAGTTCTAAAGAAGAATATGGAACAATTACAATATGTGGCTCACAAAGCCTAGTGTATTTACTACTAGTCTCTGTCCCCACTCCAAAATAAATAAATAAATAAAGAACCCACCATCCACTTTCTATATAGATGAAACTAACATTCAGAAATTCAAATAAAAAATCATTTATGAATATCAAAAAATATGAACTATTTAGTGATAAATCCAACACAAGATGTGGATCTCTTGTACATGGAAAGCTAAGAAAAGCAAAGCTGTGAGAAATTAAGGATGACCTAAATAAAAGGAAATAAATAGCTTGTTTGGGAGTCAAAAGATTCAGTATTATAAAGTTGTTGATTACTCTCAAACTTACCTACAAATTCAACAGAATCTCAATCAAAACTCCAGTAGATTTTTGGGGTTTTTTTTTTTGTTTGTTTGTTTTTGTAGAAGTTGTAAAACAAATTCTAAAATTCACATAAAAATGAGCAGGACTTAACAAAACAGGAACAATTTTGAAAAATAAACAAACAGGGTGGGTTATGGACACTGGGGAAGGTATGTGATATGGTGAGTGCTGTGAAGCATGTAAACGTGGTGATTCACAGCCCTGTACCCCTGGGGATAATAATATATTATATGTTTATTAAAAATTAACAAAATAAACAAACAAAACCCAAAATTGAAGGGCTAATGTGTCCTGATTTCAATGTTTATTATAAAACTATAGTAACTAAAAGAATGTGGTACTGGAATCAAGACAAACGGACCAGTGTAACTGGATAGAGTCCAGTAAGAGACCCACACATATATGGAAATTGGTTTTTGACAAAAAATGCAAAGACAATCCAGCAGAGAAAAAACAACAACAACAACAACTGTCTTTTAACAAATTGTGCAAGGATGCCTAGTTATCCACATACAAAAAGTAAACTCAGATCTATACTTTGAGTCAAACACGATAACTAATTCAACATGATCATAGAACTAAATGAAAAACTTGAAACCACCAATCATCTAGGAGAGAAATCGGTGTGGTTTGGAGGTGGGTAGAGATTTCTTAGCTATGAATCAAAATGTGTGAACTATGTAAAAGATTCCATAAGTTGGGCCTCATCAAAATTAAATATGTCTGTTATCCAAGACTATTGGGAGTAATAGAGAAGACACAGACTGAGAGAAATATTTGCAAATCATGTATCTGAAAAACATCTCATATCCTGAATATGCAAAGAATTCTCAAAACTAAAACTAAAACAAAACAAAAAAACACCTCAGTTAAAAAGAAGCAAACGTTTAAGAAGACATTTCACTAAAGAAGATATGAAAGTGACAAACATATTGAGAAAAATCTTTGAACACTATCAGTGATTAGGTAAATTGTAAATGAAATTATAAATTGTAAAATGTAAATGAAAACGACAGGGATGTGTCAGTACATCTACAAGAATGCCTCAGATCAAAAAGACTGAGCAAGTTTTGGTGTAGATGTGGAGGAACTCTCATGGGCTGCAGGTGGAAACATGAAATGGTAAATCGCTTTAAGAAACAGTTTCTAGTTTCTTAAGTATCCTTTTCCTTCCTGTATAATGGAGCCCTTCTTCTCTCGAAGAGAAAAGAGAACATAAGTTCATACCAAGATTTATACATAAATGTTCATAAGAGCTTTGCATGTAAGAGTTCAAAACTGGAAACAACCAAAGGCGCATCAACACATGAATGGATAAACCAATGGTGGTATGGCCACACCATGGAATGCCGTGCAGCAATGAAAATGAACAATAAGGACACGAGTAACATGTATGAGCCTCAGGGCACTTATGTTGGGTGACAGGACTAAAACAAAGGAGAGTGTGTTCACTTTGTATGCTTTGTTTGGTAAAAACATTCAAACACAAATTGCAGTGGCCTTCAATGAAAGGGAGACAAGGACACCACTAAGACTAAGGCCCTTATGGCTCCTGAGTTTGTATCCTCCCTCTCTCCCTTAGTTCCTCCCTCCCTTAGTTCCTCCCATTCTGCATCCCTTCCTCCCCTCCTCCCTCTTTCTCTCTCTCTCTTTCTCTCTCTCTTTCTTTCCTGTTTCAGACAGCAGTGCCAGGAAATACTTTTGTGTTTCTGACAGCATTGCCAGGAAATCCTTCTGGAGAAGATACTGCTCTCCATGGTGCTGATTGCAAAAATTAAGTTCTCTTTCTTCATTCCTATCAAGTGCCTTAATATCACAGTTTAGAGGTAAATGTTCTTCCCTGCTGCTAGGCACCTCCCAAAGCTCACAGGACCTGTGCTAGGAAGGACAAAGCAGGCTGGAGAGGAGGGAGGGTGGAGGTGTGCAGCGGGCCTGCATCCATGATGACCTGGGACCATTGCACAGTGAGCTTGAAGATCCAGGATGGTGTGTCGGAATTAAAACCTTTACCCACTACATATATATATTTTCTAAGAGCCATCGGTCTGGCAGAAGCTAGATAGATACCTGGTTTTTGTCTGTTTCTTACTAACTGAACAGAATTCCTCTCCAGATCTCTACTAACCATAATTTGAGGCCACTTCACTTGGTACATGTCACCAGTTTGCTAGGAAAATAAAAATGGCTGTATAAAAAAAAAAAAAAAAAAAGGAACACACTTAAAAAAAATATTTTCATTAGTGTTAGGCTGCTGAGACCTACTGAATTTCAGATGCACGTCTTCCAGGAGTATGACTCTTCAGTGAAGAATGGAAGACTCAGATCAGGATAGTCACAAGCACCTTCCACTAATGTAATACTCAAGAGTTCCTTGTGCAGATGGAGAGCTCTGAGGTTTTTCTTTGAATCTATTTATTATATTCTTTGAAGCAGAACAGTAACAGTGACACTACAAATTAGATGCTTCTTTGATATGATAAATTAAGGAATAAAGTATAGTTAAAAAACAACAACAACAACAAAAACTCAGGGTGGAATTCTGGAAAAATTATATTGTTTTATAATCCATTTCATAGGGCTTCAGAAATGTACTGTAAGATATCATCTGGAATACATATTCATAAAAAGAATACTTACTTTGTAGATTCATCTTAGCCATGTTCAAATATTAATACCAGGAGGATCAAGGTAGAGAAATGAAAAGATAATAAGTATGCAGTTTTTCCTAAATATGCCAACATTCTCTGTATTTGAAAAAGATGTTCCTTAGAGCATTCATTTTCTAACTCCACCAGGGGTCAACACATCTTGTGTGTGAAGAGTTAAATAATAAACATTTAAAGCTTTGTGGGCCATACCTCCCCTGTCAGGACAATGCCACTCTGTCCTTGTAATATAAAAGCAGACACAGACAATGCATAAATAAATGAGTATGGCTGTGTTCCAACATCATTTTCTTTGTAAAACGGGCTGTAGGCCACACTGGATGCATGAACTATAGTTTGTTGATTCCTGCTGTAAACCTGTGTCCCTGTGTCCCTGCCTTGATTCTTCCCACTGTCTCATCTGGAGCAAGATGCTGGCTTGGTCACTAAGGACAGGAGCAGAAAGCACCTGTTTTGGGGAGGGTGCACCATTGGGTAAGGATGGAGCTGCAGCTGTTCTGAGTGGGTCTGCTGGGACTTTCCAGCTCTGTCAGAAGCACAGTGGTTATTATCTAGATGAACTGTAATGTAGCAACAATTGGCACCTGGTTGAAAATCATTTGACCCTGTAGGTGAGGGTTTACTTCTGGGCTCCCTATTCTATACCCATGCCTTTGTTCTTTCTTTTCAAGATGGGTTTGGCTATTTAGGGTTCCTTGGGATTCCATATAAACCCAATATGTCTTTTCCACAAATGATACTGTGAAAACTGGATATCTACATACAAAATAGTTAAGTTGAAGCCTATCTAACATCATATATAATAAGTATATTGGAGCAAAATGGGTCAAAGACCTAAATATAAGAGCTGAAATCAATTTTTTAGTAGGAAACATAGGAGAAATCTCCATAGTATTGAATCTGACATAACTTCTTGGATATGACATAAAAAACTCAGATGACAAAGAAAAAATAGATACATTGTATTGCATCAAAATAAAAAATTTTGTACACCTAAGAATGTTATCAAAAGAGTGAAAATGTAGGGTCACCTGGGTGGTACAGTTGGTTAAGCTTATGACTCTTGGTTCAGCTCAGGTCTGATCTCAGGGTCAGGAGATCGAACCCTGCCTCGAGCTCCATATCAGGCTCTACGCTGAGCACAGAATTTGCTTGAGTTTCTCTCTCCATCTTCCTCTGCCCCTTCCCCCTTCTTGCTCTCTCCTCTCTAAAATAAATAAATAAATATTTTTTAAAATGTGAAAAGACAACGCACAGAAAAGAAGAAAATGCTTGCAAATCACATATTTAATAAAGAGTTACTATCAATGATATGCCAAAAAGACCCCCCTACATCTCAACATCAAGAAATCAAGCAACCCAACAGAAAAATGGGCAAAGTACTTAAACACGTTATTTCTTTAAAGAAGATAAATAAATGGTCAATAAGTACATGAAAAGATGTTCAAAATTAGTAGTCGTCAGGAAAATGCAAATCAAAAACACAATGAAATATCACTTCACATTCACTAGAATGGTGATTATCCAAAACAAACAAACAAACAAACAAACAAAACCCATTGGAACCCATAGGCATTGTTGGTAGTATTGTAAAATAGTGCAACCACTGTGGAAAATTGTTCGGTGATTCTTCAAAAAAGTAAACATAGAATTCCTTATGATCCAACAATTTCACTTCTGGGTATATATTCAAAAGAACTGAAATAAGAAACTCAAACAGATACTCATACCAATGTTCAGAGCAGCATTATTCACAATAGTTGAAGGGTGGAAACAAGCTAAGTGTTCATCAACAGATGAATGGGTCAGCTGGATAATCAGATGTTGTGTATCCATACCATGAAATATTATCCATTCTTAAAAATACATTCTGATACATGCTACAACATGGATGGACCTTGAAAAGAGTATGCTATGTGGTATAAACCAAATGCAAAAGAAAAAAATACTGTATGATTCCATTTATATGAATTACCTAGAATAGGCAAATTCAGAGAGACAGCACATAGACTGGAGGTTAGCCAGGGCAAGGGGAGAGGCAGATGGAAAGTTGTTCAGTGGGTGCAATGAGGTGATGGAAAATGTCTGGTAATGAATAGTGATGGGTATAAAACACTGTGAATCCACTTCATTCCATTGAATTGTGCACCCAAAAATGGGTAAAATGTTGAATTTTAACATTGTATTGTATATATACTTTATTTCAATAAAAGAAATGGCAAAGAAGCAAGTTTACACACCCATGCTTCAAATGCTACAGTTGTTATTTCCTAGTATGAAATAAGTATAATTGTACACATTTTGAGCTGAAAGGCATAGGTTATATGTGTCAGCTATCAAACCTTGAAGTATAATATTATTTCAATAAAACAAAGAGAACTCACATATCCTCCAAGTTCAATGGCCATTCAGGAATTGCTACATGGAGAGCCTGTGGGGTAGCACCCTGGTTGGGACAGTTGTATGGTGTTTCTTCAAACTGTCTGTGCCTACAAAAACAGTTTTCATTTAGAATGTCTGTGGAACATCAGTAGGAAACAGAGTTTTCTAAGATGTTTTAATTATAATTTCAGATAAGATTCTGAAAACATGAATACATCAATCAACTGTCTTACCCAATAATGCTATTATTGTTGTAGTCCTTGTTTCTAAGGGCTATAGAATTGGCAGAAACTATCAGCAAATGGTCTCATCCCAAGTAACAGGCATGGCCATTGAGACCCTTTAGATCCCTGGTCTTCAGCATTCTTTGGAAGGTTAAAGACTTGTTCAGATTCCCCTTTTGGCTTGCATCTTTTCCACACTGAGATTTTTTTTTTTATTTTATTTTTAAGAACTGAAGTAAGAATAAAGTTCTGTCACATTATTTTCCCTCTTTCAAGCCAGTTCCCTCAAAAAGCCAACCAGAGTTTTTCATCTTAGGATTTCAACCACTAGTCACCACAGAAGAATGAATAGGGTATAACAAAACTACACCCTGGAGGGAAATATCAAGACATGCCAAACAATGTGACTTTGGTCTTTATTAAAATGTAAATGGAGAACAGTGTGTATAATCAAATTTATTATTCAATCTCTGATGACCTGTTAATACTTCCATGGAAACTAGGTACCTAACTTCTTCCATTTTCCCTTAATTCCCACAGTTGGAATGGACTCCTTTGAGTTCTTTATAGCAGAGCTCCTTTCCCTTGGTCTTAGTGTTCTTTATGCTCTGCAAATAAACTCTGAGTGGTCTTTTTAAGAGAAGGTGGTATTTGCATAAGCCTTCCAGGAGGGCACAAAATCTAAAGGAACGTGGGAGAGTCTTACTAGCAGTGATAACGAGTGATTTCTAGTCCAGATAATAATCGGCCACTCCTGATTCTTGGGGCTACGAGACCCAAATATTCTTTTAGGAGAAATGCCTCTCCCTAACTCTGGACACACTTCAGAGGCAGGGGAGTGACTCATGACCCACACATCAGTACTCTTCATCCTTTGGTGTTGGTGATTGGGTAATGACCATCCTCACTGATAGAGAGTCCCTAACATTCTCAGGAAGGAAGGAAGAGATCATCCACAATTCCCTATTAGATTCTCTGGGACAAATAAAATGTCAAGAAAAAGTCCCCATATCCTTCATTAGTGGCCAAATGAATGATTATTTCTGGAGAACTACTTTATACTTGCTCCAAAATTTCATGGGATGTTTATTCTCTTATCCTGGTTATAGGATGAATGCAAGGGAGCTTAGAAAATTTTGTTTTGTTTCCTTTTGTTTTAAGAATTCATACTAAAATTTTATTTTTAAATTCAGTTTAGTTTTATTTACTTATTTTAGTAATCTTGATACCCAATGTGGGGCTCGAACTCATGACCCCAAGATCAATATTCACACACTCTTCTGGCTGAGCTAGCTAGGTGCTCCTCTGGGTACTATCATTGCACATTTTCATGCTCCCAGAAGTTCATCAGCATCTCATGTCCCTTCTCTACAAAAGGGGTTGATGATAAAGGTCTGTTCTCTTTCATGAAAAGAAAGAAACAAGGTTACCTCAGTAGGGCCCATTCAATGCAATCCTTTTGTTGACTTATAAACATAAGCAACCACCAGTCAACTGCAGGTGTCTGAAGAGCTTCTGTGTGCTTATCCCCATGCCTGGCTCAAAACCAGCTCTCAGAGGGCTTACTTAACTGAGGAATTAAGTAAGTCATAGTGGACCAAATTGAAGTCAGTTCATTCTTTTTTTGTTTTTTTTTTTAAAGATTTTATTTATTTATTTGACAGAGAGAGAGATCACAAATAGGCAGAGAGACAGACAGAGAGAGAGATGAGGAGAAGCAGGATCCCTGCTGAGCAGAGAGCCCAATGCTGGACTCGATCCCAGGCCCCTGGGATCATGACCTGAGACGAAGGCAGAGGCTTAACCCACTGAGCCACCCAGGTGCCCCAAGTCAGTTCATTCTTAAAGTCCACAGCCTTGAGTGTCAGTAAAGACAGCAAGGACAAGCTTCTTGGTCATGTAAATGTCATCCTAGTCACATAGGCTTGGCCAGGATGGCTGATGGGGATACCAGGATCTGTACAAAGTGCCAGTGTGATGAATTTTAGGTAATACATTTCTTTTTTTTTTAATTATTTAAGAATAATTGACATACAGCATTTTGTTAGTTTCAGGTGTACAACATAGTGGTTCAGTATTTTTATATACATTTCAAATGGGTAACTCTTCTACAGACAGAGACGAGTTCTTCTTGCACAATGGATTATTATATACCTCAATTTCTAAAGGTCTCCTCCTCTTCCTCCTCCTCATTCTTCTTCTTTGTCTCATTTAATCTCCTCAACAACCTCATGGAGTCTGTTCTATTGTCTCATTCTCAGATGGAAATATAGGTCAAAGACAGATAAGCTACTCTCCCAAGTTCACTCTGCTGCCTGGTGATCAAGTCTGGATAAGAATTCCCATCTTCACTCTAATGTCTGAGCACTTGGAAGACCACACCACACCCCGGGCATATGCAGCCCATTGCGCAATGAAATTCTTCTCCTTTGATTATTCCACACCAAATTCCTTTCTAATGATTAAGAGCTTAAAGGAAGGACCAAATATCTACACTTGACTAAAATGCAGTCTTTTTTGATAAGCCCAAGGATTTGGGATTCAGAATTAAGAACAAAGAAAAGATGTTGCTCTAAAGATGTCTATCTAAAGTGTTCTGTAGGGACGCCTGGGTGGCTCAGTTGGTTAAGCAGCTGCCTTCGGCTCAGGTCATGATCCCAGCGTCTTGGGATCGAGTCCCACATCGGGCTCCTTGCTCCGCAGGGAGCCTGCTTCTCACTCTGCCTCTGCCTGCCATTCTGTCTGCCTGTGCTTGCTCTCTCTCTCTCTCTGATAAATAAAATCTTAAAAAAATAAATAAATAAATAAATAAAGTGTTCTGTAGATGAAGAGAGAATTAATTATAATGTTAGGTTTTAGTCACTTATTTTTTAAGGCTTCCTCTCCCACAAAAAAAAAAAAAAAAAAAAATCCAGCAAAATATTTTTTGACAGGTTACTATGCATTCTAAACTTGTTCTTCTATAACAATCACTAACTGAGGAACAAAATTAGTTCACCAAATTCTTCATTAATGGCCAATTTAATGATTAATTCTGAAAAACTACTTTATACTTGTTTTAAACTTTCTTGGGATATTTATTCTCTTATCCTGGTTATCACATGAGTGCCAAGGGATTACAGAGAAAATTCTGTTTCGTTTCTTTTTAAGAATTCATGCTAACACAAGCCCTCATTCAAACAGATGTGGAAGAGAACTGGAAAGAAAACCAATATCTCAGAATTGGTGACAGCATGTTTTACCTGCCAGAATGGTCTGGCATTTAAATCTAGGGCCGCAGTGCTCTCCTCTCTGCCTTTCTTGTATTTTGAGGACATTAATACTGAGAAATACTTTCCTTGTGAAGAACACAAGGCTGACTGGCCATCCACGGTGACAGGCATTAAGGGAAGAGGGACCACTAGGCTCTACAAACCAACACGTGTGTACCCATCACAAGACTCTCCTGCTCTCGGCCTGGTGTCTCTAAGATCACCCTTCCTTTTTAAGAGAAATTGCATATCTTGACCTTTCTGCAAAATCGCCTTCTATCTAATGCTGACTCAATAAACATAACAACACATAGTTGTAGGACACAAAATCTCTTTGCCCACTATGACATCTCTCATCGTTGAATCATCATTTTTCCTCCTGCTGCCACTGGGACACATCTTCACCACAACACTAGTTCTGACCCAACTACCACCACTGCTGAGGGAGGCCAGCTATGACATCAGTGAGGGCCTCCCTCCCATGGTGGTAACCTCCACCCACCTGGGCAGACCACATGGCCCAGGACAAACCCCGAGGACTGCAGGGGATATAGAGAAATATACTCGCCAAAGAAATATACTTGTAGAGTCATTTTGATGGCAAAACTCCTTAACATTTCTGGGCTACAAATAAGTACAAGAAGGGGCTCAAAATGAACCTGGGAACATCATTGTGAATGATCTCTACTTAAGCAAAAGAGAAAACAAGATTTCAAGTAAGCATTGATAGGAAAAAACTAGTTCACTGAGTAATGGACCTGATTATATTTCAATTTCCATATCCCTTTAATTCTATTCAATATACATCTAGTGAAGTAAGAACCAGTGGGTATTTATGCTTATGTTTCTGTTGAGAGGATGGATATTCTAAAATCTCTAAGTGAGTATTTCACTCTCCTTAAAGCACTTTCAGAGTCCCTTTTGCCTCTGGGTCTACAGAGGGTGAACATTACTAACATGTTCTATTAATACATCATTTGTGAAGACCAATGACAGACTGGGAGTTATAATGCAGGACCACTAATGAAAATGGGTCTGTCTGGACATGGAAAAATGTTTTATGCATGACTGGGGGGGGCACAATGATGTAACTGGACCAAATGAGAATTCACCCATATGACACGTAGCAAGCCCATAGAACCTGCCACCAAGATTTCACAAGGAGGAAAAAACTCTCCATGGCTTATAAGTGAGGGTTTTAAGGGCAAGGTTCAGGGTAGGGGCTTCCCCCATCCCCAAAAGGCCTGAAGTTTGCTCTAGGACCCTTTGTGGACCACTGAAGAAGGCATCTGTCTTACTCATGAGGCATGGCTGGACTGCCGAGGGACACACAGACCCAGGCCCAAGACATGGGAATGCTTGCTTAGCATGCCAAGGGACATGAAAGAATGCAACCCCACTAGCTTACACACATAGTAGTTAGAGCACTTCCAGACAGCTGATCAGTCCTACCCCGTACTCAGCAGAGAAGAAACCCAAGCTGAGACTTCACTTTGGACTCTGTCTCTTTGGTGCTCTGTGACCACGTTAGCGGACTGACAGCTGGAGCCCACACCCTGCCTTGTGGGCTGCCTCTCGTGATGATGGATGGCCTCCCCCCGTGTTGCTGCTATGGGCATCCTGTCCCTGCAAGAGCAGTGGATGTGTAAGCACGGACCCTGCACATCCTGTGCTTTGTCTTCTAGGAACTCAGTACTCCAAGTTCACTTCTTGAGGAATGGAAGCCTGTTTTCCCACCACCATGAATGCAAACAGCCCCCAGAGGGACATAAGAGGAATGATTTACGACGGGTGTGATTGCACAGGGGAGAGGGAAGGGATTCTGACCATGAGCAATGGTATGGGACCCTGAGTCTAGATGGCAGAGGCAGTGGGAGGATAATTTCTGTGTCAGATGAAGAAAGAACTTTTTCGACAGAAGTGCCCGAGAGACCTCAGCTGGAGAAACATAGCTAATAGTTTCTCCTCTGACTTATAATTATATATAGTTACATTAAAATAATGTGCTCTTTAAAACACTCACACTTTCCCCTCAGTCTCACTGAGGCACGACCAAAAGACAGCCCTGGATAAGCCTGGGATGTAGAGCCCAGTGATTTGACTTTCATGTAGGCTGAACTGATTACCACAGTATGTTGAATCAACATTTGCCATATCATCAGTCTACAAAACAAGCAAAAAAGGAAAAAAAAGTGTGTTTTTTTCCTTGCCATGAGAACTTCAAGAATGTTCTCTCAGGGGCGCCTGGGTGGCTCAGTGGGTTAAGCCGCTGCCTTCAGCTCAGGTCATGATCTCAGGGTCCTGGGATCGAGTCCCGCATCAGGCTCTCTGCTCAGCAGGGAGCCTTCTTCCCTTCCTCTCTCTCTCTCTGCCTGCCTCTCTGCAACTTGTGATCTCTCTCTCTCTCTCTGTCAAATAAATAAATAAATAAATCTTTAAAAAAAAAAAGAATGTTCTCTCAGCAACTTACAGTCATTGTGGTGTACTGTGCCCCAGTGTTAACTACAGTCACGGTGGTGTACTGACTTCTGTCTCCGTCTGTCCTCTACAGATTTTGGGGTGGCCCAAGGGGAGCTGAGAATCCTGCAGCAGAAAACCATCACCAATGCCTCTCCTTTTGCAGCAGCACACGGAGAAGGGATACTTTCGGTGAGAAGCCAGCCTGAGGGCACTGACAGGAGCGGGAGATGACTGATTCATACAAGTCAGTACAGTGGAGGCAGCATCCATTATGTCTGTGGCGTGGCTGTGGCCCTGAGCCAGAGTTTTGTGTCCAGCCCATGATGCAGGCTGACCCTCCAACATGAAGAAGCATGCAGGGAGCTCGAATAACCCAAGTTTACACTCGATGATAATACCAAAGTGCACTTGCGGTACTTACTTCAGATAGGATGGGTCCTGTGGCCCGTGTGGGCATGTGTCTCTCCATTTCTCTACAGGTGTCCTCAGCTGCACCTGGTACAGCAGTGACAGGGAGGGTAATCATCTTTCCCACACTGACAGGGTGGCAAGATGAGAAAAGAATGAGTCAGGCATCAACCCACTCAACATGGAAGTTACGTGACAAGAAATAGAGCCAGAGAATTGTAAAGCCTTTATCCCACAGCACAGGTGATATGAAAGCAGAAAATGCAACACTGGAGACTCCAAACCTAGAACTTTTTAAATATCCTGCTTCTCTTTATTACTGACCAAATTAAAGAACAGAATAGAACAAAAAAGAACAGAAAAGCTTTTACATTTAGAATTTTTTTTTTTTTTTTTTTGCCTTATGTCAAATATACTTTTCCTATTGGGAATGTTCAGAAATGACTTGGAAGCACTTGGAAGCTTACCTTAATTTTTCACACAGGGCATTTAGGGACAGCCCAGAGACGTCCCCTGGAAAGACAGCACAGGTTCTGCCTCCCACTGATGATTATGAGGCCCCCCCCCCAGCCCAGTCACTTCACATACTACATCTGGGTTTTCCAGAAGCAACCTCCTGCTTGAGGGACATCCAGAATCCCATTTGACATGCTTCTTTTTGTTAAATCAAGCCATCTCTTTCTTTATATGAACAGGGTAGATTCAAGATCTTTCAACCATGGTTTCCAGGGTTCTGGGAGTTTATGAGCAAGAGCATGGGCTCTGCCTGCCCACTTCTCCAGGGATCTTTGCCATTGACCTTACTACATACATTGCTAGTCAAGGGGTCCTCACCTGTAAAGAGAAGGATGATAGGACCTGGCTTGTGATAATGGTTGCAGAAGAAACACGACTCTGCAGATGCCTTTGGTGACCACAGACTAGGAGATGTTGGGCAAATTTTGGAGGAGGGGTAATGAAGGTGGTGGGCAACTCACACTATTCCTGGAGCTGATTTTCCATCCTCCTGTGTTGCTTCCTTGAGCTGGGAGTGGTGGGGAAGCTTGCATGTGTATATAATATCAGACTGGTAGGCATAGGCTTAGTCTTTCTTGAGAGTGGCTCTAGGAAACTCTCAAAGCTCGAGAGCTAAATCATCAGAGTGAATTTTAATTTGACCCCTTCCTCTAGCACCAAAAGACAGAAAAGCTTTAAATGCCCTCTGCAGATGGAGAAATGGAGTTGGTAAGAGCCTCCTTGTACTTGGGGGGACCTTAACAGTATGCACTGATGGCTTCGAGAGACCTCTGGCGGGAGGGTGGGGTGCTCAGAGGAGTGTGTATATGCAAAAGATTCCATCACCTTGAGTTAAGGTCTCCTTTTGGGTAGATTTTTTTTTAAAAGATCAATGTTACCATTAATCTTTTATCTCAAAATAATAAAAAATATATTTTATAATATAATATAAAATATAAAAATATATATTTTATATATAAAATATATATACTATGTGTGTAAATATATATAAAATATAAAAAATAAAAAACAATTAAAAATTTAAAAATTAAAAAGATCTTTTATCTTAAAATAAAAAATAAAAAGATAAAATATTTTATCTTAAAATGTTACCACTAGGTTTCTTTTTTATTTTCACCAGACACCAGATGGTTTTAAAGAGGTATCCATGACATCAGTCAGCCATCAGTAGGGTAAGAACTCCTCCGGATGGCTCTTCTTGGCTGCCTTTCCCCTGAGGCCAATGGAATAAGAGAGAGTAATTTAATACCATTTTTTAAAATGAGCAAACCAAAACAAGAAATAAAGTCAAAGATATTTTAAAAGCATAGTAAGGAAATAAGTTTTTCAAAAGTAAATATCAATGTGTAAAATTTAAGAAATTTTTTTCCAGTATACTTCTGGGACATAATTAATAAATACCCTTATGTAAGCATTTACTAGAATGAAAATCTGCAAGTCATTGAAGATCTGTACAGTATCTAATTCAAATGTCTTATTACTGCCCTTGCTGGCAAAGAGAATGCAATCTAGAACATCGATTCTAGACAAAATCAGAGGTGAATAGGAGGCGGGTATGGAGGAAAGCCCAGCTTTGCTGACCAGCTATGTGCCAGTTGCTCTGAACGCCTTCCCACGTGAAGACATTCCAAGACAACCCCACATATCAGGGTAGTTTCAGGTAGAAGCCAAAGAGTCTCAAAATTTTGTTTCTCTTAAGCTATTTTTATGTTATTTTTTTAAATTCTATTTTTATTTATTTATTTTTTAAAGATTTTATTTATTTGACAGAGAAAGACACAGCGAGAGAAGGAACACAAGCAGGGGGAGTGGGAAAGGGACAAGCAGGCTTCTTACTGAGCAGGGAGCCCAAAGCGGGGCTCAATCCCAGGACCCTGGGATCATGACCTGAGCCAAAGGCAGAAACTTAATGACTGAGCCCCCCCAGGGGCCCCAAACTATTTTTATTATTAAAAGGACATGATTTTTCAGTCTTTTGGTCTAAACACCTAAAAAAATGTTCTATGCTCAAAGGAGTTTCATGCTCATGCTCTTGCGGAATGACAGAAAACCATGTGAGCTCTGACTGGACAACAGTAAGACACGCTGCTCAAGTGGGATGAAACAGGGCCACTTGGGCAAACCTAAGTGCTACCAGCATGGAGAGTAATGGAGAGTGACCCTCAGGACTCAGTTTATCTCTGTATGCAACTCAAATCCACCAACGACCCTGCCATTTATTTACTCCAATGACTGAGCACTGTCCCCACCAAGGTGGAGGAAGTGCCTGATTTCCTATCAGGGTGTGGCCCTCCGGGCTGTCTCTCTCTATTCTCCTCTTTGTCACAAACTAGAGATTTCTGACCCTGATATCTGAAAACCTGTGACTCCACCATCTTTCCAACCTATGCCTCTGTTCCCCAGCATCCCCTTGCCAGGCTAGTCCTTATCTTTCCCAATCATTGTGCCCTCATCTGAAATACCCTGGCTGGGTATTTGCCTGGCCCATCCCTCCTCCTGGACGACAGGGTCCCCTGCAGGCCCTCCCCCGCCACCCGTGTCCTGCTGGATCCTCCACGACATGCCCACTGCACCTGTTGTTTGTCTTGCTTATTTTTGCTATTAGTCGGGTGTCACTTTGCTTATCCTAATGCTTTGAAAAACAGCTTTACTGAAGTGTAATTGACACACATTTTAAGTGTACAATCTGATACACATTGACACGTGTGCACCTGTGAAAGCATCACCAGAGTCAAGACCGTAAACATATACATCAACCCCCAGAGCTCCCCTGTTCCCCTTTGTCTTCTCCTGTCGCTCCCTCCATCCCCAGGTGATCACAGATGTTTTCTATCAAAGATGAGTTTGAATTTTCTAGAATTTTGTATAAATGGCAATATCCAACATAGACCCCATTTTTCTCTGGTCTCTTTGACTCAGTAAAATTATTCAGATTCATGTTACTGTTACTTTGATTGCAGAGAAGTGCTGTATGAATATTCACTACTTGTTTGTCCTGGCTCATGTTTGCAGTCACTACTCCAGAGAGGAGGATGCTTTTCAGCGTGGTTCACAGGAGGGGTGTTAGCTGGCCTTTGGCCCAATGGCACTTAACAGTGGGATGAGCTGTTTTAATGACACAAAACAAAAATCCAAGCCAAAAACTGAAAATTCTCTTAATTCTAGACTGCATTAATGGATACACAGCAAGCATGGTGTCCTAATCTGCACACCACATTTTAATGTCTCCATATCTGTGAGGTGGAACGACTGATGAGAGGCCCAGAAGGCTGCCACCTGTGGACACGTTAGCAGAATCGGTGTCACAGCCACATCTGGTAGGGAAAGACACAGGAACACCCAGCTTGGCTGCCTGTGGGGCCCAGAAGCAGGTGAGGAATGTTCAAGCTTATTCCTTACTGCTCCAGTCATGGAAATAGGACTATGCATATCATGGCAGGCAGGCGATGTTGGTTCAGTTCAAGGAATATGCTCTACTCTTAGGGATTTCTAAGATACATAAAGGGTTCCTGACAGCCTCTGAGTGGAGACGGATGCCCACCTTTCCCGAGGGTTTGGAGGGATTCCTACCCCAGCAGGAATCCTGCACCTGCTGATCTTGAAAGCATTTCCACAAAGTAAAATGGAAAAGTTATAACTGAAGAGAGATGAAGTAGTTTTCCTTGAAGACCCAATCCTCAGTTCTGCCTTTACGTGGTTTTTCTGGTCTGCGGTTATTTTGAGGATGGTTCTTACCTCAAGCAACCAGTAGCCCATCGACTTCCTATCAGTCTCAGACATTCCTTGACCTGTGGCCTGTTGCTCTTGGCGAATGCTGCCCTGAGAAGTTGTCATTTACTAGAGAGATGTGGGTAAAGTTATTTACCAAGAGATAACATCTTTGCCTTGCTGGTTTCCTTCTTTCCAGTTTTATGCACTCTTCATTCTCTGTTCCACATCTGTCTATGGCCAAGGTTTTGCCTGAAGCTTTGGGCCAATTCTGTCCTGAGCTAACAAGAGACAAGCAAGTAAGTGAGTCTGGGAGGGCATTAAACCCATAGTAGGATTTGCTGAGGGAAAACAAACAGCCACCAACAGAAAAAGAAAATACAGGCTACCAGGATGAATGTCTTGCCATGGCATGAAACGGTCTGTGTATCTGAGTCAGGACTCAGCAGGGCCCAGGGCTGGGCAGGAAGGTCACTGAATGTGCATGTGTTTGCACAACAGGTGATCAGTGAGTTCACAGCCCTTCATATGTACAGTTACAAACTAATTAGAAAATTGCATTGGTAATGCTGACTGAGCCTAAGATATATCCAAGTCTGGGGCTGGCAGTTTCAGAGGGAACTCCTGAAGGGACCGGGAAAAGTAAGACTGGGCGGGGAGCCATTGGACCCTATTACACCCCTGACAAACTGCCTGGCTCAGGGTCAGCCCTGGAGCACTGTTCTCTGATTTGAGAAGTTCCCATGAGTGTGGAAATGGCTAGGTCTTGGTACCCCTGCTTTGCTGACAAAGAGCACACCTGACTCCCAGCCCCTCACTGAGTCAAGAAGAGCGTGACCCCAGCTCAAAAGTTGAGGGGGACCCTCCAGAAGCCACCACAGTCCTCGGGAGAATCACTTCCAGGGACAAGTTCTCAGCAGGACACTTGCATCATCTTCCTTGGTGATCAATGGCCCTGGTCCACCAAGGACAGCCCCAGCCCAACACCAAAATTCCTGTGTTCTGGGAAGACCCAACACAGGTGATGAGGCTGTTGGTTAGCCTGCAGTCATGGTTAAGAAGCAAGTTAACTGGGAGGCTGGGAGGCTCAGTCAGTTACGCCTCTGCCTTCAGCCCAGGTCATGTTCCTGGGGTTCTGAGATCAAGCCCCAGTTTGGGTTACCTGCTCCACGGGAAGTCTGCTTCTCCCTCTCCCTCTGACTCTTCCCTTGCTTGTGATCTCTTTCTCACTCTTTCTCAAATAAATAAATAAAATCTTAAAAACAACAACAACAACAATAACAACAACAAAAAAAACAAGAACCAGCTGATGCTTTACATTTATTGTCTCACTTGTCTTGAGAGTCGCCCTGGACATAGAGGTGCACTTTTGTTTTATGAATGGTGAGACTGGGCCTCAGAGCAGAGGGTGCCTTGTCTGAGTGAGCTGGGGTACACACCGATGAGATCCAGGATGATCAGAACTCGTTGCAGGCATGATTTAAACCTTTCTCAGGCAAATTTGACAATGTGCCATATATTTTGTCAGATGCCTGGCACCTAAAGCCCTTTGACTATCATAAATTATTTTGCATTTCAGGGCTCCTTAAATTTGCAAGGATGAGGAAAGCCAAGTAAGAGTGGAGTGCTGGCAGAGCAGCTAAGATGAGCCTCTCATGTATCGTTGGTGGGAACGTAGACTGTTGCAATTCTGGAAAGCCATCTGAGATTAAGTTGCATGGGCCTGCTGGCCCAGAAATGCTGTTTCTGGGGGTATATTCTAGAAAACTGTTTTCTGAGCAGGTCCACAGGGGACATGGGAAGGTTCAAGTATGTTGTGCATGGTTGTGGGGAAGCAAGTGTCCCCTGTTGCTCTCACTCACAGTTTAGGAAAATACAACATGAAGGCCGAGCACTCCAGAATGCCCTGTAGCAGTTAAAGCCATCATTAGAAATGTAGCAACAGGACAGAGCTTAAAGACATAGTGTTGGAAAAGGCTGTGGGCAAAGAAGGGAGAGGGAGAAGAACACAAAACAGGCAGGTGATATTTATGCAAATTCTTAATCCTACACACAAGACATGTTATATATTTAACGGCCATTGGTTTGCATTCAAGAGTTTCTATCAAACCTCTATCAAGTGTTTGCTGTGGACAGGACAGAGGGGAATGGAGGTAAACAATGGGGCAGACTGGCAGACAGAAGACAGACAGACGCCAAGACAGGTGATAGCAGTGGGCTCTTAACAGTCATGCTGATAACCTAAGACTGCACCTGGGTCAGAGGAAGAAATGAGCCCAGGAGAGATGTATTGTTTGGATGAAAATTAGTCTTTATGAGTAAAATGAATTTCATTGTCATCGTTCACCTGCAGCTGAGAAGTAAGTAGGCTGCTGTGCTTGTTGTGAACAGTGCCTGACAGGCAGCAAGCCTCATACAGGAAAGGGAACTTTGAGACTCCAAGTTTGTGGAGGGGGAATATGAGCAGATCACATGGGGCAAAAACTACCCTTGTCATGGGTAGTTTGCCCAGTTTGCCCGAAGAAGTGAGGGGCTCCCTGAGGATAGAGGAATAAAGTGTAAGAGCAGGACATTTAGATATTAGCTTACTACACCTACAAGGAACAAGTAGGAGTTCGTATATTTCTATTTTGTGTAAATGCCATGTAGAAGGTGGCAATTTGTGAGACTTTGCTCTTCTTTCCCCTGAGAATGTTGCCATATATGCTGTAAATGCATCTTACCTGAGTCAGCGAACATGGGGACCATAACTTCAAATTCCTGATGTCCTAAACATTCCAAAGGGGACATTCATGAATGTAATACATTTCTGGTAGTCTCCAAATTCATTTTTATGTCATCTTCACATTTTTATGTTTCTGTATGGCTAATAATTCGGGTGTCTCTGCTTTCCTATTACATGCCAAATTAACAATTATAAAAACTTGACCCTTAAAATTATGCTTTATAACGCAATGCTTTGAGTTATTTTGTATTCAAGGTTAAAAAAAATAGTAAATGTTGTTACAAAAATTTAACTGGCACCAGAAATATTGTTAATTTCTTCCCTAAGTGATCAATTGATTGAGCAATACCAGCAATTTAAAACTCCAGCCTTGTGGGGAAAGTGCAAAATTACTTTCGGTCCTTAAAACGGAAAACATTTAAAGAGAACCAATCTGACTGATGGCAGATAGACCGGCTCCCTGGGTGGGTGTGCATCCTGAGATGGAAAACTCCCTCTGGAACCACAGGGAAGCAGATACCATCAGGACCATCCGCGCAGTGGGGAAGAGAAGAGAAAGTGCAGAATGGCCTGATGAAGCTTCCATTGTTCTTCAAAGTGTATGGGTGCTAGAGAGCTATTCTGATAAGTTTAGCTTAAAACAGCATTTTTAAATTTCCTACCAAAGAATTCATGACTATGTCACAGTCGTGTAGAAGAAAGCGCAGTTTGGGGTTAGAAGACCAACTCATGGGGTTAGAAGACCCGCTCATGGTGGAGCTGAGCCAGCAGATGGATCTGAGCCCTTGGTAAGTCAAGTCATCTTGCCAGCCTCAAGTCCTCAGCTGTCAAACAAGAGGGTTGGCCACATGCTCTGACATACCCTCCCCTCCTAATATGGTGGGGCTAGTTTAGGGCTGATGTCACCTTTATACTATGTTTTTTAAAAATATGGAGTGGTCCAACCAAGGGTGATGGTGAGGGAAGGCCTTGGAAGAAAAGTCCCTGAAGCCCCTTTCTGAAGTGCTGAGTGAGGGGGATGGTGCAGAGGAGAGAGGGAGGCCACCCTGGGAAGCCTGGCTTTGTCAGGAGGAGTTGTGGAAGGCTTCCTGAGATGGTGGTGAAACAGAAGCAAGTATGTTCTCCTCCTTTCTGTGGGTCCAGAATCTGTGAGGGAATGGGATGGGCTCCGTGCTTCTGGCGAGGGTCTCTCTCGTGGCTTCAGTAGAAAGCCTGCTGGGCTGGAACTGCACAATCTCTGGCGGGCTGGCTGGGCACCAGCTCTCTCTTCACAAGTAGCCTCAGAGTGTCCTCTCGGAGCACTCTCTATGGGGTCCCATGCTGGCTCCCTCACTGCATGGTGGCCATGGGGTGGTTGGATGACTTATATGGGAGCCCCCGACATGAGTGTTGTGATGAGTAAGTCAAAACTTGCCTGAGAAGTTCTGTCCTTGAGAACCATGCAGAGCCACCCCCTGTAATTATAATGAAGAAAGACAAAATTCCAGATTCAAGGGAAAGAGTTAAGCCAGGGGCACATGGGCAGCTCAGCTGGTTAAGCAAACAACTCTTGATTTTGGCTCAGGTCACGATCTCCAGATTTTGGCATTGAGCTCTGCATTGGGCTCCCCCTCAGTAGGGAGTCTGTCTGAGGATTCTCTCTCCCCTCCTCTGCCCTACCGCCTGTTCATGCATTAGTGAATAAATAAGTAACTATTTTTAATAAATGGGGAATAGATAGAAGACATACAGCAGCCACTGGTAGTCCTGGAACCCATCTGAGAACATCTTGCCAGCTCTTTGATAGAGCCTTAATTCTTACTCCCTGGGAAATATTATTTTTAAGATTTTATTTATTTATTTGAGAGAAAAGGAGAGTGAGTACAAGCAGGGGGAGTGGCAAAGGCAGAGGGAAATCCTCCCTACTAAGCAGGAAGCCAGATGTGGAGCTTGTCTGAAGTAGAAATGTCTTTACAGGCAAGAATTTGGAATAATGTAGGGAATGATTAAAATACCCTGATTACTGAGGTGGCTGGCAGCTCCGTTGCTTAAGTGTCCTCTATGTTTTGGCTCAGGTCATGATCTCAGGGTTGTGAGATCAAGCCCATGTGGGCTGGGAACAGAGCAGGGAGCCTGCTTGCCAGCCCCTCTCTCCTTCTGCTGCTCCACCGCACTCTCTCTAAAATAAATAAATGAATCTTTTTTTAAAAATACCATGATTATTGTTGATTGCAGTTAATTCATTACCACATAAATTGTTTCTCCTTATTCTTTATATCTTTTTTGGTTCTGTGTTGACATCAGTGTATGTCAACCACAGAGCCCTGACCAACTGTGCTTTTCCTCAGAAACATAGGTCCGTGGGAGAGTTACTCTGTCAGTGAAGGGGTAAGTGCCAGCTGCCCCCTTCTTTTCCCTCCTCTGATGGTTACAGGCCAGTATTAAGTTTAGTGTAGAGGTTAAAATACAGTGAATAAATCAGGGATCCTAGGACAAGTCAGTATGGGCCACAACATGACCATATTCAAATACTGAGTCTCTAGGACCTAAAGAATGAGCTCCATTCCTTACCAGGGTAAGATCCAGGATGTTCGCAGAGCCGGTAGTCCCCACACCTTCTGCAGTTTCCAACTCCTCAACTCCCTTCCCTTCAGGACTCACCCCTCCATCCACCCATCTCAATGCAGCATCTCCGAGAGTTGGCTCTGCCAGGACCAGCCTTGCTCTGCTTGCTGTAAACTGTCCTAGGGATTCTTTTTATTTTCCTTTTTTTTTCTTCTTTTTTTCACCTTTCTGTTCCCTAACGACTTAACACTGCCTGGAACATAGTAAGTCTCCAACACATTTCTTTTCCAGTTGAATGAAATTTCTTAAAAATGCATGGAGATGGGGGCGCCTGGGTGGCTCAGTGGGTTAAGCCTCTGCCTTCGGCTCAGGTCATGATCTCAGGGTCCTGGGATCAAGCCCCACATCGGAGTCTCTGCTCAGTGGGGAGTTTGCTTCCCTCCTTTCTCTGCCTGCCTCTCTGCCTACTTGTGATTTTTCTCTGTCAAATAAATAAATAAATTCTTTAAAAAAATGTATGGAGATGGCACAGATGTATATTTAAAATCATAGTTTTAGAAATGATCCATGAAAACCAAGGGAGGCAGAGAGTGAGGGCTGAGTCCGGGAGAGGCAGCTCACCCTGGGAAGGGACACGGGGGCATTCCAAATCACACATGTCCGCAAGCCAGACTGGAGCCTATCTAGAATTTTTTTTCTTTTTTTTTCTATTTTTAAGATTTTATTTATTTATTTGACAGAGAGATAGAGATATCACAAGTAGGCAGAGAGACAGGCAGAGAGAGGGGGAAAAGCAGGCTCCCTGCTGAGCAGAGAGCCTGATGTGGGGCTCAATCCCAGGACCCTGAGATCATGACCTGAGCCAAAGGCAGAGGCTTAACCCACTGAACCATTCAGGCACCCCTATAATTTTTAAGCTAAATTTTCAGAGCTATTCAAGATTTTCTTCTAATCTCAATTTTTTGTGTGTTTTGTGAAATTTGGGGGGAAATGTGTGTTTGAAAATTTAACAACACAGGGCAATTCACACTTAATAATAAGCAAAAGTACTGTTTTGTAGATTATATGATCTAAAGAAAGAAATACAAAATTAAAAAAACCTAATGCCATACCTGTGTCTACACAAAAGCAAACACGTGTTTGGCAGAGGGGAAGTCAGTTTATGTGACATTTCTGAAGAGTGGAGATAAATCTAGCTAACAACAATACTCGTGTACGTTCTAAGGTGCTAAAGTGGGTTAGACATTCAAAGAAATAATTGAATACATTGGTTAAAGCAAGAGGCTTTTTTTAGAATAATCATGATGCCTATGTGTAAAATAAAAAAAAAAAAAATTAAAGAAAAAGGGTGAACCTATGAGAGGGAAACCAAAAGGACCACCCAGAAAAAAAAGCTGGTTTGTTGTTATTGTTTAACTTTGCTTCTTTTTGGCTTCTGTTCTTGCTAGGATCTGCACCCCTCACCCTACATGCCTACATGTATGTCCCCTTTGTGTCCCCTTCTTTTTGGCTTCTGTTCTTGCTAGAATCTGCACCCCTCACCCTACACGCCTACATGTATGTCCCCTTTGTAAGTGACAAAGAATGAATGGTATCTTGGAGTCTTCCAACACAGTAGACATCTCAACGCCAATTGCCCTGGCTTCAAGGAGTGAGTGACTTACGATGGACACCTGGACCCTGTCCTTGTTCTAACTGGTTCTTGGATGACTGAAAATACACAGGCGCCAGACCACAGTCATCAGTAAAAACCTCAGACGCATGGGCATCTGGGCAGCTCAGTCGGCTAAGCGTCTGCCTTCAGCTCAGGTTGTGATGTCAGGGTCCTAGGATCAAGTCCTGCATGGGGCTCCCTGCTCAGTGGGGAGTCTGCTCCCCCCCCACCGCCAACCAGCTGCTCCCCCTACTCGTGATCTCTCTTTGTTTCAAAAATAAATAAATAAAAACCTTTTAAAAATAAAAATAAAATAATTGGGGGTGGGGAGACTGCCAGCCAAGATCAGACCCTCTCTTTCCTTTCTGAGTCTCCCAGATGCGCCATCCGTATCTCTCCCTGTATTTTCTATAAACTCTGCTTTCACCTCCTGCCATTGCCTGATGACTTCCTCCTGGTTGAAGCCAAAGACTCTCTCGGCTGGTCTCGTGGGAAACCCTCTGGGTCCTTGGACCCAGGGTTTGCCTCAGGCTTCACCAAAGAAAAACTAGGGCTGAATAGGAAACTGATAAAAACAGAGTTTATTCAGGATTATTGTGATAGGGAAAAAGAAACTTCTATGTGGAACTGAGCTCAGCTCAGAATGTAGGAGGGGCCAGTGGGAATTTACAGACAAGGAGTGGGGTGGGGATCAGCATATGGGAAGTCACTAAAAGTGAATTCAGGTTGGGGTGGGGGTCACAGCTAAACAGACCTAACAGGATTCTTGCTGCAGGCAGGCCAGGCAGGGGGCACCTGATGGAGGATGGACGATGAGGAATCCGGCATTAAAAATCATCACATATGGTGGATGGGAGAGTCCTCCTAAACTGACTCAGAAAGGTTCTTGCTGAAACTGGGTTGTACAAGGCCATGTTAAATGGAGCAAGAGAAGGTTTGGGATCCTGGCCAAAGCTTGGTCAAGCAAAGAATCTTTGATAGCTTCAGCCTGCCTCATCCAAGAGGGAATTGTTAGAATTCAGCACTATATTCTTTCCTGTACTGACAGCCGCCGCCTTGCTGCCCACCTGGATTGCAGTGGGCTGAAACCTCACGTGCTGGAGAAGCTTTGGGGTGCACAAGGGGACAGCTGATTAGAAGTCAGGGATAAGAAGGGTGTGGCATTTCATCAGGCAGCACCAAACAAAAAGAGATGTGCTGGGCCCCGAGGCCAGAACTATGCTGGTGAGTCCAAGCCATCAGGAATGCTGCCCAGAAAGTTCACAGGGGAGGGCTATGATCTTTGTAGATGTAACCAAAGAGTGTCATTTTCAAAGAATGCTGGGGATAGGAAATGCGTGAGCACCATCTGTCCAGTTGGGAAAGTATATTGACAGCCGACAGTACTGTGTTCACACAATGGATTTATCTCTCTACTAAACTATCTTGCTGCTGAGCTGTGACCTTTTCATATCTTTTCAGTGAATGCCAGGGACCAGTTAGCAATCAAACAACTGAAGTGATAGTGTGGTCTGGAAAGTAGCCATTGAAAGCAAGATGCCTGGGATCAGTGAGTGGATCTTCCTTCATCATACTTGTGCTGGTGTTGGGAGGAAATTTTTTCCTCCACTCCCTTATGGTTTCTTGATTATGGGCTTGTGCATTAACTGACAGTAGAGAGCACTGGGGAGAAAATGCAAGGTTTCTTCCTCAGTGCAAGGAGGAGTGGCTAAGTAATGAGGACCTCTTCAGCTACCCAGAAGCAAAGATTTATATACCAATTTCACAAGAAGGGAGGGATTTTGGGCTTCAGTGGAAAAGCTCGGAAGGCTCTGTGAGCTTTTTGATGCTAATAGCAATAAGCAATCTGTCTCTATGACAACTGAGTTCACAGAAAACTCCCTGGAGGTAGGTTAATGGCAGCTATATTTTCAGAAGGCTCTGCTTTAGTAGATGGGGAAAGTCCAGACAAGATTTCTTTCTGCAGAAATGTTTTCACTTTAAAATAATGTTAGTGTCCATATGTGATCCCTTACTTTGTTAAATGGCACATATCCGTCCAGTGCTTACTGTGTGCACACTGCCATGCTGGTCCAGGGAGGGTTTAGAGTTGAATAAACATAGTACTGGCCTTCCCAGCACTTCTGCTCCCATGAGAGTCAGACAAATGGTCCAAGCAGGCTGGGAAGAGCTCTGTCCTATCTTTACTCAGAATTGTCTGCTGTGACACCTGGGTGGCTCAGTTGGTTAAGCAACCGGCTCTTGATTTTGACTCAGTCATGATCTCAGGGTCCTGGGATCAAACCCCACATTGGGCTCCATGCTCAGCACTGAGTTTGCTGGAGATTCTCTCTCTCCCTCCCCTAGCTCATGCTTGCTCCCTTGTTCTCTCTCAAATACATACATAAATAAATATAATCTTTAAGAAAAAAGAAAGAAATATGTGCTAAGGACTTCCTAAGTGCCAGGCACTGCTGGAGGCAACAAGGAAGGAGCCAGGAACAGGTCGGATGAAAGCCTTCAGCCCATGGGTTTTGCAGAAAGCCAGTACTAGGGGTACTGAGATAGGGAAGGGGCAGGGACTGTGAAGACCAGGGATAAACCATCTAAGACAGGGGACCTCTACACCGAAGTCTAGGTAGACTTAAGGGAACACTAAGGAGGAAGAGCTTCTATACACAGAACTTGAAAAACTTTAACTTGGTTTTTCCATATCAGCCCTAAAATTTGTATGATCTTTCTTTACCTTGAACACAAGATGGTAGGATATATTTTCCTGCACTTATAACCTCAAGTTTTATGGCATCTACATGGCACTTCCTTGAGAAATGAGGTAACACATTTGAATGTTTTGACATAATGTTTGACACATAGAGGAATCTCAATGATTTCTTTTTTGAATCTGATTTTAAAAATGCTACTTGCACATTTGGCCTGTGTTTTATCAAGCAAGGATGGATAGCCTATAGAATAGTAGATTTGTTTTACTAAGTGTGGTTTAAAAGCTGGATCCAAAAGATTTTTCCCAATTATTTGATTTGCCTGAGACAAATGTATTGTCAGATGTTCTACAGTCCCATGGGCACACATGGGGCCGGCTTACACCCTCAGGCTCACTGAGGCTCCATGAGGGGACAGCTGGGTCTAGCTGCTTGTCCTGGAACCCTTCTTAGAATGACTTGCAGTCACAGCAGCAACAAGGTCTAGTGCTCATATGTCCCAATATTAGCTGATTTTCCCCCACTTTAAACATTCAGTTTTAACTTAGGATAGTGAGTGTTCATCTGCTGGGAATGGAGCCAGACTCTGTCCAGAGCTGATTCCCGAACACCAAGAACCTAGGACGTCACTTGGGGGTGCACAGGGGATATCCACTCTTTCAACAGGCAAGACTATTTTCTGAATTCTCCCATAGGGTGAAGATAGCACATATATGTGGATGGGTCTAGGCCTCCACACATTCCCTATTAAACTATGGGCAGGCCCTTTGGTACCCTGGGGGTTTTTCTTTCTTTCTTTGCATTTATTTATTTATTTATTTATTTATTTATTTATTTATTTTTAGATAAAAGAGAATACAAATATTTAAATGCAAGATGTTTGGTGTTCATCTTTTTGCATGGCATTGAGTTGAGCTGAATTCAATTGTATATGATAATCAGGACGTTTTACAAAATCATGCAAATATCGTTCCACTTAGAAACGAAAGAATTCCAAGCTTGCCAGCACTAATGAGAATTTTAATTTTAAATACTGTCAGGAATGGGGCCCAGATGCCTAAACTCCATCTCATCAATCAGATCTCATCTAGAATTACTTGTCTTAGTGGAGGGAGAATCATCTAAAATCCTTTGTCCTCTGGGGTGGGGAGCTGGGGGTGGTTTATCAACGTGAATCCCTTGATCCTTCCATCATGGTAAATTTACTGTAAGTAAAAACTATAAAATGAACTCTGTTCTAATCAGAAACATTTAGGAATGTTTACAGCTATCTATAAACATTAACTAAGATTTTGTGTGATCCCCCAACTCAACTTGAAACACTGAAAAAAGCACCAGAAACTGGTGGGACTGGACAAAGGAGCTGTCCTTTTCAGAAGTGTTGTTTCTTTAACAGGTTCCTTTTGAGTTCCTATGCTTCATGATCATTTGAACTTTATTTTCAGCTTCCAAAGTGTGAACCAGATTAAGTGAAGTGGTCGGTCCCTAGGAGAGGAGGTATTTAGTGAACCTAAAAATTTAGCTGAGTGAAGGACAGAAAATCTTCTTTGACTGAAAGTTAACATAATGATATAAAGTACAGTAAGTTAGCCTTTTTCTGTGCTGGTTTGATGAAGTCTTAGGCTTCCAAAATAATCCAAGTAAGACAGTAATATACTATTATTTTCTTCATAGTGTATATTGTAGAGAGAATAATGGTCCCCTAAAGATGTCCACATCCTACTCCCTGTAACCTGTAAATGTTACCTTATGGGGACTTAAAGATCTTGACATGGGGAATTACCCTCGATTATTTGGATTTGCTCAATTCATCTAAAGGGTCCAAGTGGAAGGGAGACAGGAGGATCAGGTCAGAGAGACATTTGAAGAGACTTCACTGTTGCCTTTGAAGATGGAGGAAGGGGCTTGGGGCGAATGACTATAGACGGCCCACAAAAGCTGGAAAAGGCAAAAAATGGCATTCTCCCTCTAGAGCCTCCAGAAAGAATGTGATCCTGTAGAGACACTTTGACTTGAACCCATTGGGAACCATTTTATGTTTCTCACCTTCAGAACTAGAAGATAGTTCATTTGTGTGGTTTTTAAAGCCACCAAGTTTGTGGTCACTTATTACAACAGCAAAACTTATCTAGCTTGTATCTTATTATCCTATGACCTTTGGTAACATGATGTACACAGTCCCCACTGCCTTCTCTGTTGTATCTGTGCAGAGGAAGTGTTTGTCTTCGGTAGCAAAAATAATTTTCCAAGACTTTCCAAATCAGTTAATAACTTAGAATTCAGTACAGGACAGAATCTGAGTGAATACTTAATGAAATACTGAATATTTAATGAAAATATTTAATGATTATAGAGTTTTCTGATTAGGAGGTTGGCCCATTTGTTAGGTGTCAACAGTGACACCACAGTCTGCCCAATCCCTCTCTCCAAATGATATTGTCTGCTAAACATCCACACTGTGCTGTCATGTATGAAGTCTTAATGAGATGACACGTTTCCAAATGACGATGAAAATGTCACAGTTCTATCCTCTGTAGCCAAGCTTCTAGTCTTACCTCGTATGAATAATTGGGAAAATATTCTTAGTGTTATATGAAGTGAACATCAGGGTTTGAAGAGTGAATTCCATTAATTACTACAAATGGATATGCTTATTTGAAGTTTTTGAAATCAAAATAAAAATCAATGCAGATTAAGTCAATATACAAAATAATTTATGCGAGTTAAGGCATAGCTAGCAGGAGACAGAAATTTCTACCAGCATCACATCCATTTGTAAAACAAAATTCAATTCCTCCGTAGTCTTCGATTTTTGTTTCCAAAGCAAAGTCAGCTGCTTATTCTTGTTTCATTTTTAAAGACTTACTTTTATCACTAAAAAATTATTCACTGTCTCTATTCAAAGGACAAATGATCATTTGATAAGTTATCAAATCATACTTTTTCAGGGTTTATATTCTAAAATACAAAAAAAAAAAAAAGAAGAAGAAGAAGAAGAAGAAGAAGAAAGTAAAACACATCCTTTTATAGTGCTGTTTTATGGAAATGAAAAGACCCTTCTGGGTAATATTATCAAGTATGCCAAAGAGTAGCACATTACTGAGTCTTTAACAGCAACGTGGAGTTACAAGATCAAAACGCCAAAGTGCTGGCTGGGTCTCATACAGCTTAGCCACCTGTGGTACTGTGAATTATAATAACAAATTTGTATTTGGTTGTCTCCTGTTTCTGGCACAGAGGTCATAAACTCTTAGAATGTCCTGAGCAATAACAACATAAGGGTGTCTTTTTTTATGCTAATGAGGGGACTTTTGGAAAACACCTAAAGATGGGGACCATTTGCCAGTGGAGCCAACCATGACCTTAGAGGGCTGGAACTTTCCATCCCACCCCTGATCTCTGGAGAAAGGAAAAGAGCTGGAGGTTGGATCACTTGCCAGTAGCCAATGGTTTAGTCAATTGTCTATGTGATGAAGTCTCCATAAAAACCCAAAATAATAGGATATGAAGAGCTTTCAGGTTGACAAATACATGGAGATTCAGGGAGGGTGATGTGCAAAGAGAAGGCAGAGAAGCCCCACCCCCCCCCTTCTCATACTTACCCTTGGGCATCTCTTCCATCTGGCCCTTACTGAGTTCTGTTCTTTTGTAAATAAAAATAAATAGGTGACCTAGTAAGTACAATGTTTCTCTGAGCTCTGTGAGCAGCTCTAGCAAATTAATCAAACCCAAAGAAAGGGTCAAGGGAACCTCTGATTTATAGCCAATCTGTTGGAAGCACATTAACAACTGGGATTTTGACTGGTGTCTGAAGGATGGGGGGTAGGGGAGCAGCCTAGTAAGACTGAGTTTAACATGTGGAATCTGATGCCATCTCTGGGTAGGTAGTGTCACAATTGTGTTAAATTGAGTTGATTTATAGAACACCCGGCTGGTGTTGGAGCGTTGTTCTTACGCGGTGTGGGGAACCCCATCCCCCCACACACACATACCCATTAAAATTGTGTCCAGGAACCTAATTAATTATCCCAAGTCATTTTTAAATGTCGCTAGAGCTTAATGTGCTTGCTGCTGCAAAGGGCACAGGAAACCCAGCAAAGCAGATCACACAGTCTAGGACTGAGCAGACTTCCCGGTCTCCAGAAGTATGTTGTTGGCAACTCCAGGGCTGGAGCCTTGCCTAATTACAACTGCATCTCCAACACCATCATGCTGCCCAGCACACACACACATGCACACACATGCATATACATGTACACAGACATATGCACACACTAGATATACAGAACAAAGTTGTGCCACAATAGCAAGCAATATGAGTTAACATAATATCTTGAAATTATTTTTAGCGTATGTTGAAATTCCATTTACCTTACATAATAATCAAAACTTTGGCCATATTATATAAGAAGAAATAAAACTTGAGAGAATGAAAAGACAAGCCACAGACTGGGAGAAAATATTTATAAAAGATTCATCGGGTCAAGGACTGTTATCCAAAGTATACAAAAAGCCCTTTAAAAATCAACAATAAGAAAACAGACATCTTAATTGAAAAATGGGCCAATGACCTTAACAAATACCTCACTAGGCAAGATATAGAGATGGCAAATAAGCATATGAAAGGATGCTTCGTACCATAAGTCATCAGAGAAATGCAAATTAAAACAAGATACCAACATGTATCTATTAGAATGTCCCAAGTCTAGAGTATAAATCTCATAAATGCTAACAAGACTGTGGGACAAGAGCAACTCTCATTCATTGCTGATGAGAATACAAAATGACACAGCCACTTCCAGACACTTTGTCTCTTGTAAAATTAAACATACTCTTACCATATAAGCTAGCAACTGTGCTTCTTGATATTTACCCAAAGGAGCTAAGAGCTCCTTCAAAAAGCCTTCATGAGGAGGTTTAAGGCAGCTTTATTCATAATTACCCAAACTTGAAAGCAACCAGGATGCTCTTCAGTAAATAAATAGGCAAATTGTAGAACATGGAGACAATGGAATATTAGTCAGCACTCAAAAATAAATGAGCTGCCAAGTCAGAAAAAGATGTGGGGGGAACCTTAAATGCTTATCACTAACTGAAAGAAGCCATTCTGCAAAGGCTATGTCCTGTGTAACCCCAGCTCTGTGACATTCTAGAAAAGCAAGACTATGGAGACAGTAAAGAGATCTGTGGTTGCCAGGAGTTTTTGGGGAGGGAAGGATGAACAGGTGAAGCCCAGAGGATTTCTAGGACAGTGAAAGTACTCTGTATATTATTTAATGGGGGCAGTGCCTAGATGGCTCAGTGCCTAGATGGCTCAGTTGATTAAGTGCCCAACTGCTGATCTCAGCTCATGTCTTGATCTCAGGGTCATAGGTTCAAGCTCTGCACTGGGTTCCATGCTGAGCATGGATCCTACTTAAAAAAAAAAATAATGGCGAATGTGTCCTTACACATTCATCCAAGCCCACAGAAAGTACGAGAATGAACTCTAATGTAAACCATGGATCTGGGGTGATTATCATGTGTCAGTGTAGGTCTATCAATTACAGCAAAGGCACCACTCTGGTGGGGGATCTGATAACCAGGGGAGACTGTGCACATGGGAGGGGAGATCACTCCATAATCCCCTCAATTTTGATGTGAACCTCAAACTACTCTTAAAAAAATAAAGTATGCTTTGTAAAAGAGAAAGAAATGTGTTCCTGACATGAAGCAAATAAATGGCCTTTCTGGAAAAAGAGACTGCTGAGATATTTCCCATCCCAACTGAGGCAAGGGGACAACCATGTTGGCAGTGAGTACTGGGGCTCTGTGCTACCTGCACTCTGCCCTGGGCTTCGGGTATAGTAATTAAAATAACAATGCTATGTAGTAGGTGGTATAGTTCTTATTTTACAGCTGAAGAAAGGAGGGTCAGAAGATTTAAGCTCTTTGGTCAACACTATATAACTGGCAAGGAGTCCAGCAGCCACGATGCTCTAGACCATCTGATTCCAAAGCCTGGCCTCTTTCAGCACTTGGAGAGACTTTCATTAACTTTCCTGATCCTCATCTCCATTCTCTTTTATTTCCTGCCCAGCTAAGATGAGGTCTTTTTCCATTGCTGCTGTGAACTTATTACTTTAGAATAGAACAAAATAAGGTGCCAGAAATGATTTGCAGAACCCGCTCTCCTTGCTTTTCTCCTTGTAATGTATGAGCAGTACAATAAAATAGGCTCAGCGCTTCTGAAGCCAGAGAAGATCTGGGGGCTTTGTAAAGGGGGACAGTAGAGTCTAGGAGCCTGGAAATGAGATTTCCCAAGTCTTTGCCATTTGTTTCAGTGCTGTAAGCAGTGTCCCCCAGGCCAGAAACTCTGTTTTTCTTCCAAAACGTACATTTTTTTAACTTTCTGAAGATGGATATTTACAATTTATTCTTTCAGAGTCCAGATTATTTGTACACTAGTTTCATTTCACAGTGGGAGTGTGGAGATTTTATGCATGGGTGCACAGGAAGGACTCAGGATTTCCAATTTTATTTTATTTTATTTTATTTTTAAAGATTTTATTTATTTATTTGACAGAGAGAGATCACAAGTAGGCAGAGAGGCAGGCAGAGAGAGAGAGAGGAGGAAGCAGGCTCCCTGCCGAGCAGAGAGCCCGATGCGGGACTCGATCCTGGGACGCGAGATCATGACCTGAGCCGAAGGCAGCGGCTTAACCCACTGAGCCACCCAGGTGCCCCAAGATTTTCAATTTTAATCTAAAGCCAGATAAGATGCAGTTTGGCAGCTACCAGTCTGCCCGGACTTGGCTTGCTGAGAAATCTCTTTTTAGAAATCTCTTTTTAATGGCCTAGTTCTTCACCTTGTAAATATCTTCAGAATTAGATTCCAACCCCCACTCGTCTCTGCATCTTTTCTGATTTTGAGTTTTGGATGTTTGACCCTGCTGTCTCTCTCCTTGATTGTCAACACATTGATACATTATTTCAGCCCTGGGGTCCAAGCAGGAAGGTAGGTAGGCTGCCCAGAGGGCCCCCCATGCTATTTTCAGTAAGGGGGGCTGGCTTGGTCTGGATGACCAGGATGTTGCCTAGAAGGAGGGTCAGAATGTCCCACTGCAGCCAGTGATGCATCCTGGAGTCCCAGACGGGACCGGAGAAGGTGACCATTTATATCACAGCCCAGGGCAGGTCAGAGATGGACACTCATGGGAGAAAGAGAGAAAGGGAACGGTAAAGACGCTAGACTAGAACCGGTGAGCCACGGCACAAAACCACCAGGCAGTGGAGGCAGCTAGAGTAGGTCTCCACGTGGGCCCCTGTGATCAGGTTAACAAAGCATCACAGGGAATGTGTTTATATTCTGAGCAGGGCGGGTGGCCTGGAGGTCTGGGACTTCTGCTAGCAGCCCAGGTCTCCCCTCCTGGAGAGGATGGGTCTGCATTGGGGCTAGTCCTCTAGTTGTATTCCCCTGGAGACAATGCCCAACTCTTAACTCAGCAGGGAGACACATATCCACCCTATACCTGAGTGTCTGACTTAAGGGAGGTTGGGCCACCGTTCAGCCCCGAAGTGCTTTGCCCCACTGGCTTACCATGATCCTGATGTCTGTAGAGTCCTCAGGGTATAGACATAGAAAATATGTGTGACATAGAAAACACAGAGTGCCCAGTTAAACGTGAATTTCAGATGGACAAGGAATATTGTTTTAGTCTAAGAATTTCCCACACAATATTCAAGATGAATCTGTACTAAAAAGTATATTCAATTGGGTGATCCGAATTTTTATGTGCTAAATCTGGCAACCTGTGCCAGAGACTTCTCAGCTGCCCTCCTTCACCTGTGGGCCCACAGATTTGCTGGATGGTGGCCACGGGTCCCAGATTTTCTAACCACTCCCCTGGGAAACCACGCCCTGCTGTTTGATGACTTGTCATGGTTTCGGTCCAGCAAATACAAAGCTGAATGGCAAGCAGCCACTTAGACGCAGACTTTCAAAGGGACCCTCATGCAACTGGTCTGTGCTCTCCCATCAGTCCTGCTCTAAGATGCATTCAAGAGGACTCCCAGCACACATAAGTGGTTTGGAAGGCATTTCCAGCAGACTTTCTTGCCGTGGTGAAAGGCGTACCTTAAAACAAAGTGGCAGTGAGCCCATGTGAAACAAGTAAGGGCTCTTCTAAAAGAGAAGGAATCACCCATTAGCACTTTCTTTTTGCATGAGCAATGAGAACACAGCTAAGAGGGTTCGAGTGTTCACTGCACAGTGCGGCTTCGGGGCTGGAGAAGCCACAGGATTGTAAGAACACCATAAGCCACCACCACCAGTGTTTTATCCAGAAATGTTACGGCTCCTGCTACTTTGTGGAGTTCTTGACATTCTAGGCCATGTTTTACAACTCAGGTATCTCCTGATGTCTGCAAAAGGAGCTCTATGGAAGTGGTCCATGGATTATTTTTTTTTTCTGCTTTTGGGAAAAACGAGAATAGTATTTTCTTTCTAAAGGGCTTTCTTTAATTTTCTTTTTTAAAAGGTTTTATTTGTTTATTCATGAAAGAGAGAGAGAAACAGAGGGAGAAGCAGGCTCCCCACTGAGCAGGGAGCCTGACGCAGGACTCGATCTGAGACCCTGGGATCCTGACCTGAGCTGGAGGCAGACACTTCACTGACTGAGCCCTCCAGGCACCCTCTAAAGGGCTTTCAGTGTCTTCTTATCTTTTCAGGATTAAGTCCCATTTCTTAGCACAGCCTGAGAAGCTTCTTTCCCTTCTACCTCTTGCGTCCTTCTCTGATGTTCCCCCCAGCCAAAGGTCCCCAAATGCCATGTCGTCCAATGCCTCACTGACTTGCATGCAAGTCACGTCTGTCTGGGGAGCCCCTGCCTCCCACACTCCAACAAGATACTCTATGCTTGGTTCTCCCAACTTGCCCTCAATAGATAGTCACCCATCATTATTGGTATTATTTCTCATGTTTTTAGATTATGTTCCCCTCTGCATCACTTTAATTATCCAAAATAAAACAAAGACATAGAATCCACAAAAAAGAAGACTCATCCCTTACTGAATTATGATGAAGGAGCACAGTACATCAGCATTTTCTTGAGGGCAAACATCATCAGAAAATTAGCATTTATGTCACTTGTTAAAGTCCCCAGAAACCCTACATTCTTGTGTCCTTCACAGCGCTGTCGTGTTGCACATGCTTTCTGTTTAGTTGGCTTGATTGAAGTCTCACTGAGTCAGAGTAAAAGGGACGGGATGCTCTCACATTTTCTCTATTCTTGTGGAGTGTTTGCTAAGGAGGCAGGCTCTCCCCTCAGGATGGCCCAGGCTTGTGTGAAGTCACGGGTCTGCAGATGATAACACAAATCACTTACCCGAGTTTACAGCAGACTTGCTATCTTTGCTCAGGTTGGAAATGAGCAAGAGAAGAAAACCACCCAAGGATCAGAGTCATTTCGCTCCTTCACCGAAGTTGCAAAGGCGTTAGAACCGAATGTGAAATACACGTTTGAAAAAATCTGAAATTCAGGCAAAATCCGCATTATACTCGAGCAGATTACCTTCCATGGACAAGTAAGTTTCATTTTGCTTTTGCTTTTTCAACAAGATCCAAACTCTTTCTAGTTTCTACATATCATTGTTAATTAACCTTTTTAGGCTACCCTGTAATGTGATTTTGTTGTTCTACCACCATATACTTGATCATTCTGGTATACATGAGTCGCTAAAATTTCAGCGTGGTAGGAAATACATAGAAATTAACATTCTAAAAATGATTTTTCTGTGTGAAAAGTGATTTTTCTGTGTGAAAGATTTGAAGCATTTTATAGTTCTTCCCATACGTATTGTCAATGGATTTCCTCCCAAAATATGTTTTAATTTAAAATGTCACCAGTAGGGCATGACTATTTCAGTTTCAGTTCTACACAGATGTCTTTGATTTGTGGGGGGGGGTGCTCAATGGTAGTTATACAGTGTTTTTCCATGGGTTGATCTGTTTAGTGACTATAAATATTACTTTGTTTAATATTTTAACATTTATCTTTGTGTACGTTATTTATTCTTATCTTTCCTCCATATTTTTTTTTTTATTGGTAAGCCTCTGCTTTTATTACAAACTTTCTTTTTCTTTCATTAGAAACTTGAAAGAGCACTTAACAATGTCGTGCCATTTTATTTCAGAGCTGACCCCCAATAGAAGGGGTTAGCTGGAGGAAGAACATTCCAGGTTGTGGGAACAGAGAGTGCAAATGTCCTGAGGCAGCTGCATTCTGATTGAGTCAGAGAAGCAGCAAGTACTCGGGGGCAGTTTGCACTGAATGATCAGGGAGCCAGTCCAGAGGTGAAAGTGAAGAGAGAGCCAGGGGCAAGGTCACACTCACTACCTCACCAGCTCGGTTAATGAGTCAGGTTTTATTCTAAACATTTTAGCAAGGCACTGCCCTAGGGTCTTTCTAAAATCCTTCCACACACTCTATTTACTTTATCTTTCTCCTCTTCCTGCCTCCTCTTCCTCTTTCTTCTTAAATGACAATGATCGGGGCTTCTAAGCAGACCTCAAATTCCTAACTTGCTGACCCCATCAGTTAGCAGATCAACAATGACCTGGGTAAGAATTAATGCTAATATTTGAGGAAAAGAGAAAATACGGCATAGTCATCCAAGAGCATACCAGTGTTGGCCAAAAGGGTTCAGGATCCGTCCGGCACCTTCCCTGCCACGCCACAGAATGGGGGTTGGCACCGCACAGAGGGAGAAGTCAGTCTTTCTGCAAACCCCTGGTGAGGCTTCCAGGAGCTGCACAAAAGACATTGCCTTATGCCCTGGTTCATAGTTTGTATTGATTTTTATTTGCTCTTCGTATCAAGTCACGAGACGAATTCTGCAGCATTCATGCCAATGCTTCATGAACATACTTACTGCTATATTTGTCAGATAAAATCCCAGTTGTTTTATATTCTTCTCAGACAACACACCTCCCACTGCAGGTCTGCCACTGACTCTGGGAACAGGCTTTTAAACAACCATAATTATTTGCTTTGTGAGACATTCCAGAACTCTAAGACAAAACAGCATTTTAGTAGCATCTGCTGTCACCAACAGAGTTTAGACTTTTGTCCCCAGGAGTTTATGATTGTTAAATGATCACCATTGTGTTAAAACTTAGCCAAAAAGATGATTGCTTCAGAGTGATTTTTTCACTACGAAATAAATTTTCTAAGTAGCAATGGGTCACTTTTACAACTTTTTGTTGTTATTTCCTAACTTAAAATGGCTTCAATAAATAAGAAGGGAACAGCCTCAGTGTTTTCATCTGTGCAGGTGACTAATGTCTCATGTTTATCAAAGCTCCTGGAAAGCCCACAGGCAGTAGCCAGGGGCAGTGCGGCCGAGGCACTCTCTCTGTGGAGTTGGCCTGACTGTAACCTTACTTATAGAATTATGGAATTTCTGATTGGCAGACTTGCCACTCAACATCCACATTGTGCCTCTGGAATCCCAAACATTTCCACTCTTAAAAAAAAAAAAAAGTTTCTTTTAGGTCTTGTTGATTCAATCAGAATATGTGTCTGAGAAGTCAAACAGGGGTAAAGAAAGGGAGAGACCCAAGTCACTCCTGTGAGGAAGCAAACCAAACACTGCAGTAAGAAGAGAACCTGTGTCTCCTTGGCAGGTGGAGAGGCTCCGTGGTCTAAGTTCATCAGACATGGGAGGACTTCTTCATTTTTTGGGGAAACGTGCATCAGTCGCAAGACCAGTCTGAATGGACCTTCATCCACACTGAGTGCCCCCAAGTACAGAAATGACAGAGCGCTGCTCTCAAAGGATTGCAGTTTCCTTCTGGAGGGAAACAAATGCCCAGAGAGAGTGAGGAAAGAATCATTCACAGTGAATGGCAAGGGTTGGGCAGAAAGTGACCCTCTGTGTTGCATAGTCGCCCCTCTTTGGAGGGAAGGCATGGAGGCAGAGGCAGCTTTCTGGGGATGGGTGATATTTCAAAGCAAATTGGAGTGGGGATTTGCTCTGCATTCTCCTGACCTGGGTCATAGCCTAAATATCCTCTGCACAGTTAGGCATCCTGGTGCCTTCCCAGCCTTCCATCCTGCCTACTTAGAACCCACCAGATTGGATGTGATGCCTCTGTTGGTTCTTCAGTGACATTCCATGCTTGTCACGTTATGACACTGAGCTCAGAATGCTGAACTTGTGGTGGCGTGAGCTGTGGGAAGAGAATCCATGTCTGTTGTGCCCGTCCTGCTATCTTCTTGCCCGACACTGTTGCTAGAATATGGTAGGGGCTTAAACGATATTTGTCAGAGATGTGAATGAATGAGTGAATGAACACAGGGAAAGGAGAGTCCCCTAAGGGTTGAGAAGGGCATGAAAGAGTCAGATATTCCTCAGCGTCTGGCATCTCGGTCCTTTCTGCCATATGTGCTGATGAGGACCGCTCTTCCGATGCCTGCATTTCCTTTCTGCCACTACGGACACCGGGCGATCGCTTGCCTTGTTATATCTAAGAACTTATTAGCCTTTTTTGGTGATGAGGGCACAGAGTTAGCCTACCCACATTCTTCATATCAGTTGTGTGAGATTCAGTTAACCTTAGTTGTTGCCTTATTTTGGAAGGATGGATGTGGGATTCAGGGAAGGACAACTATGTCTCCATACAGTAGGTTTGGAGCAAAGGAGACAGAGCCAATTTCAGTTTCGGCAAATCACATCTGCGCCTCAGTAACTTACCAACTACTTGAGGGAAAAAGTGAAGGATGAAGGACCAGATGCTTTAAAAGGCATTTGGTTCATGACTCGAGGAAAAAAAAAAAAAATTGTATCCATGTATAGTGATGGATATTAACTAAACTTGTGGTAATTATTTCGTGATATATCCAAATATCAAATCATTGTGTCATGTGCTTAAAACTAATATAATGGTATACGTCAGTTACATTGTAATTAAAAAAAAAAGGCATTTGTGGGATCCGCTGCACAAGAAGGAAACCAATATGGCAAATAGGATGTGGACGGTGGTGGGATGTGGTACAGGCCGAGCAGCCCTAGACATTTATCAAAAATCCCAGATCACTGAGGGTCAGAACCCTCTCTCATCTCCTTGGGCCTTGAAAGGTTAGGGGGAGCAAAGAGGAGGAGCGGCCTCAGGTCGGAGCTATGACATCATTGCACGTGGTGGGGAAAGTCGGGCTCCGTCGAGGCTGAGTGGTGGGTGGACCCTCTGAGTGACTGGGGCTGAGTAGGAAATGTGGATTTCTCCCACAGAGGCAGAATTCAGCGATTTTGGAAAGTAGCATCCCGTAGCTCTGAAATAAGAGTCGAGGAGCCACAGAGGGGAGCCTTTATGGATTCTCGTGGTTTGGAGTTTTTGTGGACAGGGAGGCGTCTTGGTCATACATTTCTCCGTGTATCTGTTGGAGCATCTTCAGACATCAGGGATGGGCTGGGGAAAGCGGTCTTATCTCACTGTGTGGTTGGTGAATCTGACTTTAAAGTTTCCTGTGAAATGCCTCCCTCGAGGAGGTAAAGTATCAGACACCTTCAGGTCTCTTGGAGTTATTTCGGCATTGGAGACTTAGGCAGAGAACAGAGCCGGAGTCACAAGCTGAAAGTCGGGTTTCCGGAAGTGAGAACCACTGGGAGCTTTGCTCTAAAGGGAGCAGAGGAATGTCAATTCCCCCATAGTACAAGAAATGTCATCTTATTCCCGTGAGTGTATAGCTTGCTTATTGCTCCTCAAAATAAATAAATAAATAAATAAAATAAAAATAATAGCATTTTGGATCTGAAGCAGTGTAGAAAATCGAGTCTATGATAATGTCTGCAAACGCCTGGGACGGAGAGTAAATGCGAGTCACCCTTTCCTGCACTTTATGATTCCAACAGGAAAGCTGGTTGTAGGAATAGAAAAAAAAAATTGGGAATTTTAAGCAAAAAGTAAAACAAAAGAAAACTTCTAAAATAAAATACTAAGTGCTCATGAGTGATTCTCAGAACTATAAAGAAACAACCTCTATCTGTTTCTACCATAAAATGCAGCTCTAAATCCTGGACAGACAGGAGCAGCTGAAGACTCTTAGAGTAAAAGCGATCTTTCACTAAAATTAAATCAAAACACAAAACATAAAACTGCAAGGCTTCTGGAGTTAAAAACAGGAGAAAGTCTAGGTGACCTTGGGTTTGGTGATGAACTCTTTGGTACAACACCAACAGCGTGATTCATGGAAGAAAAAAACTGGTAAGTTAGCCTTTATTAAAGTAAAATTTTTAAAAAACCTGTGCTTTGTGAAAGTCAGTGTTAAGGGAACAGACAAGCCATAGATTGAGAAGGGATATTTGCACAATGTTTATCTGGTCATGAACTTGCCTCTGAAACATTAAAGAGCTCCTAAAACTCTCAAAAAGGAAAGAAACAATGAGTTTAAAATGAGCAAGGTGCACGTCACTAACGGTGCTGCCAGTGAGCACGGGGGAAAGTGTTCAACATCATCTGTCCCAAGGAGATGTGCGTGAAGATAAGGAGATACTCCTGCACACCTATTAGACAGGCTCGAGGGAAAAGTAATGATAAATAAGCAAGAAAACTACTCACCAGTGAGGAAGCAGAAAGACAAAAACTTGCATGACCGCTGCTGGGACACAACATGACACAGCTTTTAAGACAGAGGACAGACAGTCTGAACACATGGTCCGGCAGTCCTGTTGCAGGCATTTGCCTAAATGGGGGGGAGAATTATGTCCACACCAAAACCCGAGCACTGATGTTTACAGCAGCTGTATTTATGATGGTCAGAAACGAGAAGAACCCAAGAAGCCCTTCAGAACGTGAAGATTGCTAAGCTGTGCTATATCCATACAATGGTTCGCTTATGTAAATGCATGATGACATGATTTTTAAAATCACCTTTATCTATAAAAAAGGGTTAAACTACCAATCCACCTGAAGGCATGCGTGCATACGTGAAGAGACCAGTCGGAAGCCCGGCATGGTTACCAACATGCCCGTGTGGGGAAACAGACCTAGAGAGATGGTGAGAAACAGCCACGCGCTCCCCAGACGCTTGCAGTGGGAGCAGACATTTGAGCCGGTGAAGCCTGGGGACGTTTAGGGAAGTGGGACTTCTGTATCATATTGTGTTGGTGGAGACATGATCATAGGATTTATCCGTAGAACTTTATGTCACAGCAAATGAACGTTCATGTCTGAAAACTTTTTAATAAAATCACTTAAGAGGTCACGGGACTATAGGATGGAATGAGAATGACAAGAATATCATTACGAATGAATGAAACCACCTCAGGGAAGTGGGTGTGGGGGAAGGGAAAATGGACTCTGTTACGAACTCAAGACGATGGAACTATACTGAAATCACCATAGTTGAGGACGCTCTCTCCGTGGGGCAGTGAGCGAACGATCCCAGAAACACCAGACATGCACGCTGAAGTTGAGCAGCAGATAACCGGGTGACCCGGGGTAGGAGGAGGCTTCTCCACTGATGGAGATGAAGAGTACGTGCGAGCCAGAGAAATGGGTTCCTACAGTCCAGGTGACAACAGGGTAGAGCTGGAGACTTCCAGACAATTCATGTGTAGCCCATCACGTGGCTGGATAGCAGATAAGAAGTGTGTACAAAACAGGCCAGTATGTATGCATAATTCCTCACTCAGTCAGCTGAGAGGAGCAGTGACACTGCCATAGTGAGACTATCTAGCATCCAGACCTCAATTTATTTTTTTTTAATTTTTATTTATTTGAGAGAGAGAGAGAAAGCACAAGCTGGAAGGAGGGTCCAAGGGAGAAGCAGGCTCCCCGCTAAGCAGGGACCCCGATGTGGGACTCCATCCCAGGACCCTGGATCATGACCTGAGCCGAAGGTCAGGTCATGACCCAGGTGCCTCCAGACCTTGATTTCTAACGTAATTCTCCACTGACAGAAATAGGACTCCTTAGAGAAATAGTGCGGCTAGGGCAAGACATAGAAAAGACAACCCTGGAGCATCTCGTAGTGACAGAAAGTAAGGAAGTTCTCCAAACAAAATGAAATGTCTCACAATAATGGGGAATGTGACAAAGGGTCGCAGGACTGAATGGAAGAGCTTCTGACGGTCAGCGCTAGAGCAGTTGGGGCAATGCAGTCAATCATGCCATATTAGACTCATAAATCCAAATAATGAATAAACACCCATGAGTCCACATGAAAACAAAGAAATGGTTGAATGAATGAAGAGATGGTCTCTGGGCAGAAGGCCGTCAACAACACACGTAGATACTCCCGCTACGGATATGTGGGGAGCATGTGATTTCCTGCCCAAGAGTACAATATCAAGGGGAGGGAAAGCAGTTCCCTCACAGTTGAGAAATGTGGTGAAGCATGTGTCAGCAAGACTGACAAGGTGAAGGTGAACCATGGTGAGCTGTGTTGATAGTGCGGAGTACCAAGACGGGTGGGAAGGGCACTTTCCCCCTATGGCCTTCCTCCCCAAGCCCCGCCAGCTACAGACTGATCACCAGGAAGCCATCAGACAAGCCCCAGCCAAGGGACATCCTACAAAACCCTAACCAACCCTCCTCAGAACGGTCAAGGTCGTCTGAGAAACTGTCCTCTTCAAAGGGTGACATGACAACTAGATATAACGCCATATGTTGGATGCGAATCTGAAATAGAAAAGAAATTAAGCAAAGATTAAGTAAATCTGAATATAACATAAAATACCAATATTGTCTCACTAGCTGTGACAAACCACCATGCCAATGTAGGATATTACCGATGGGAAACCAGATGTGGGAGATGTGGAAGCTCTGACAGTTTTTCTGTACATTTGAACCTAGATTCCATCTATAAGAGGATCTGAACTAGTCTAACTCACATAAACAGAGAGGCAATTGGTGGTCACCAGGGACTGGAAAGAAAAGGAACTAGGACTCGCTGTTGAATGGATATGTAGTTAAAGTCAGTAAAACAAGAGAACAGGCCCAAAATGGAGTTGCTTATACTAAGGCCTACGTCACCAAATAGAATTAACTGTGACACCTTCAGTTCTTCCAGAAGGAGAATCTTAACCAGTCAGTCAGGAATTGCCCAGTTAGCACCAGCTGGTGGGTCTGCCAGACGCACCATTACTGTCCCCGGAAGGAAAGTGACCTTGCAAGGACCAGCCCACATCTTTGCCTGCGACAACTCCCTTGTTCCCGGCTCCCTTTGGGCTATAAAAGTCTTTTATTTTGTACATCTCCTCAGAGCTCCTTCTTATCTGCTGGACTGGATGTTGCTCCACTCACGAGTCATTTAATAAAGCCAACAGGGTCTTTAAAATGTCTTCAGTTGATCAGGCTCTCTACTTAGCGGGGAGCCTGCTTCCTCCTCTTTCTCTCTCTGCCTGCCTCTCTGCCTACTTGTGATCTCTCTCTGTCAAATAAATAAAATCTTAAAAAGAAATGTCTTCAGTTGAAACTTATTTTGTAGCAGTTATGTGAGTTGAGTGTTTTAGGGCTCTGCTGTGCATCATTGCTCCCCTGGTTTAAAAAAAAAAAATGCTGTAATGTGTGCCCTTAACAAATCTGCCAAGGGGAAGATCTCATGTCCAGGGTTCTAACCACAATATGAAAAGTTAAAAAACAGCAACAACAACAACAAAAACCCTTTATGAGTTTATCAGAAACAAAAAGTAAGTGTTAGCAGATGGATTTGGGGAGAAGGCCAGAACTGACAGTCTGCAGAACTGACAATAAATTTACTCTCTTTCCCTTTGTAATGTAGCCTGGCGGGGATTTAGAGACAGCCTCCAATCTGACCCTGTGTCCAGCGATCTAAGGAGCAGAAGAGAGGGAACATACGGCCTGAAAGCGAGGAAAATCAGGCAAACTGGGTGTATAATTTATATCCAAAGGCAAAAGGAAGAGAATACTTAAAACAACTTTTAAAAAAGAACACATTTGAAGGACTTACAGTGTCTTAATTTAAGAATTACCATGAAGTTACGGTAGTCAAGAGAGTGCGGCAGAGATGGAGACAGACACAAACTCAGTGGGAAATAATTTGAATCAACTGGACAAGCTGATTTTTGACAAAGATGACAAATTAATGTAACGGGAAAAGAATAACATTTTCAACAGATGATGTGGGAAATACTGGATGTTCGCATGAAAGCCTGTATAGAAAATTATCCAACAATGTAGTGTAGACAAAATGGGAAACTATAACCCTGAAAAGGCTCTAGAAGAAAAAAATTGGACAGAATCATTGTGATCTGGGGTTCGCTGTAGAGTTCTCAGACATGACCACAGAAGCATGACCTGGAACATGACAAAATAGTAAATTTGTGGGCTTCATCAAACTGAAAACCTTGGGACGCCTGGGTGGCTCAGTTGGTTGGACGACTGCCTTCGGCTCAGGTCATGATCCTGGAGTCCCGGGATCGAGTCCCGCATCGGGCTCCCAGCTCCATGGGGAGTCTGCTTCTCTCTCTGACCTTCTCCTCGTTCATGCTCTCTCTCACTGTCTCTCTCTCAAGTAAATAAATAAAATCTTTAAAAAAAAAAAAAAAAAGCCATTTAAAAAAAAAAAAAAAAACTGAAAACCTTTGTCAGAATGAAAAGACAAGCTGGGAGGAAATATTTGCAATTTGCATATGGGACAAAGGACTTATATTTAGAATATACACAAAGAGCTCCAGCTTAACAGTAAGAAAGCAGCTTAATTTAAAACACAGGTGAAAGACTTTAACAAACACTTGACTAAAGAGAATATACAGATGCCAGGTAATCACATAAAAGATGCTCAACAGCATTAGCTGTTAAGAAAATGGAAATTAAAACCATCATGAGATACCCCCCAGACGTTTTAGGGTAGTGAAAATTATAAACAGGAATAATCGCAAGGCTAGTACCCGTGTGGGCAAGGTGCCAAGCAAATGGGTCTCTCCTGTTGCTGGTGGGAGACTGACACGTGTAAGAACTTAGATGAGTATCAAAGGCCTGTAGTGCATGAAAGAAGCAAATTTTGAAAGTTTACATATTACTAGAAACCATTTATGAGACATGTTCAGACAAACTGATTCTAGGTTGTCTCTGGCTTCCCAAAGACATGGATTAGGGAGGGAGGAGCAGGAGAAAACATTCTGGAGTCAAGAAAATTGTTGAGAGCACCTGGGTGGCTCAGTGGGTTTAAGCCTCTGCCTTCAGCTCAGGTCATGATACCAGCGTCCTGGGATCGAGCCCTACATCTGGCTCTCTGCTTGGTGTGAAGACTGCTTCCTCCTCTCTGCCTGCCTCTCTGCCTACTTGTGATCTGTGTCTGTCAAATAAATAAATAAAATCTTTTTTTTTTTTTAAAGAAAGTTTTTAATGTAGAGCAACAATAAGAAGTCATTCTTACTGCACGTTAATTTTTAAAAATACAATGAAACCAAACTTTTATGCTAGTTTCTAGCTTCTTTGGAACAGTGCTTGCATGGAAGACTTCATTATGTCCTGTATACTTGCTAGAACATACATCTCACTCACTGTCCATATATCTCCAACAATCAGGTCATCCTGGGTTGTATATTAATGACTCATTGGTACAACACTTGATCCTACCCTTCAGCTTAGCCCAAGTCCTTGCACACTGGTGCTGGGTACATAAAATCATGCGGCCACTGTGGAGAGCAACATGGAAATTCCTCCAAAAAAATCAGCACTAGAACTATCATATGATGCAGGAATCCTGTCTCGGGAATGCATTCAAAAGACTTGAAATCAGCATCTGAAGAGAGAGCTGTCTCACCCTCATGTTCATGTGCTCATTGCAACATCGTTAAAGGTAGTCAAGATGTGGAAACAGCCCAGATGCCCACTGACAGATGAGTGGATACAGAAAATATGTGTATGTGATTCATGTGGTCAAGTATCGTCAGACTTCGAAGAAGACCCTGCCGACCAGGCCAACATTGATGGGTCTCAAAGACTTTCTGCTAAGTGCAATAAGCCCGTTACAAAAGGACAAATACCGTGTGAGTCCAATTCTGTAAGGTGCCTGAAGCAGACTTGCAGAAGCAGAGGAGAATGATGGTCATTAGGGGATGGGGAGGAAGGAGTAGGGAGTTGTTTTTAAATATTCTTGAAGTTTCTGTAACGCTGTTGAGGGCTGTTGGACAACACGTGGCTGTGATCAACAATATGGTTTGATGAACTTTAAAACATGTCTAGAAGAGATCTCATATTAAAGGTTGTTATTTTTTAAAAAGAACACAAAACCACACAAGGAAGGCTTTGAAAGTGGTGGGTAAGTTTAGTACCTTGGTTGTGGTGATGGTATCACGATGTACGTGCTTGTCCAAATTCATTAAGACGTGCACATTAAATGTGTGTTGCATTTTGTGTGTCAAGCATACTTCAGTATAGCAAAAACACGACAGAACAACAATCTGTTGGTGACAGAAACCCCGTTTCCAGGGAGCTCTTATGACCCCGGATGATTTTATGTTAAAACCAACAAAAGCAGTTCGGCGTGACCTCCGCTGTAATTTTCTTCCTGGAGTGGCAGCTCTCAACTTCGAATGTACTTTCGAGTCATCCTGGTGGACCTTCAGAAAGTCAGTGCCTCATTCCAGGCCCCTGAACCTGTGATAACTAGTTTGAGGTCCAAAACTGGATATTGGGATTGTGATGTGCAGTCACGTTTCAGAATCTGTGTCCTTGTGGATGCCACTGTGAGCCAGGCGTGCAAGGAAGAGTATTACACTCTTTATCAGGCAACCAGGCTTCCTGGGCCATATTTAGAGATTTACTTCACTTGATTTAGAAAGATGTAACTTCTGGTTAATTTTTTGGACCTAAGGATAATTTTCTATGAGCAATATTCTGTCACATTATAAGCCACATTTTCTTTTCTTTTTTTTTCATTTTCTTTTCTTTTTAAGATGTTTATTTATTTACTTGAGAGAGAGAGCACGAGCAGAGTGAGGGACAGAAGGAGAAGCAAACGCCATGCAGTGAGCAGAGCCTGATGTCAGGCTCAATCCCCGGACCCTGAGACCATGACTGAGCCCAAGCCAGACACTCAACGTACTGAGCCCCACAGGTGCCCCGCACCACCGTTTCCATGGCATCTTCATCCTTCAGCAAGGGAGGGTAGGATGTCAGATGAGGGATCAACCCTCTGAGACCATACATCGCGCACACTAACAACTTCCCATGTTGGAGTCCAGCTCCATTTTCAATGCTCTAAGACTCAGCTCAAAACAAGGGAAAGTAGCTAACTTTCTCCTTTGGAAAACACAACAGCAAGGCAAAAAATAAATAAAAAGCAAGAAGGATGTTTTTATTAACACCCTTTTAATTTTCCTTCTGCTACTCTTGGATGGAAATCTACCTTACCACAGGTTGGCAGGTATGTATTCCTCAAAGTTCCCTTTATTGTACAGAAATTCTGATGTTCCATTGTGAGCTCTGTACCGCACTGGTGGCAGAGACCCAGCCCCCAGCTCCTGGTCACACCCTTGGCTGGGTCATCTCATGCAGAAAAACACAATTACTGCTACTAATGGGTGGCTAGGTAGGTGGCCTAGATCATTTAGGATATCCCATGGTAACCTCATGGGCCCTTAAAGGGGATGAGAAAAGGCAGAGGAGGAAGTGAGGGCATTGGAAACCTGGGGTTTTGGAGCATCACCCGCGTTGCTCTGACCTTTGTTGGAGCAGTTCCAGGGATTTAAGTGAGTTCCTGTTTGGGAGTGCACTCACGATTCCTGGCAGGGGTTATCCCGGTACATGCTTGTGAAGCAGAGGGAGGAAGGCGAGAGTTGGCTCTTCCCCATCCAGATGGGTGTCAGGTCTTCCCACAGCCCAGCCCTCATGGTGTCCCAGCTAGGGGACCCTGCTCAGGAGCCTGATGTGCCTGGCTTGTTGCTCACATTGCCCCTAGCCCCACCATGGCTTGTGACTCTTCAGCCGGCTCTGCTCCCACATGACTCACACGGACCCACGGCCGGGGAAGGATCACTCTGCTTTCAGCCCAACTGGTACATCTCCTTTTATTGTATTTCATTTTCTATTTTATAAGAGACTCTATGCAACAAATTGAATTAGAGAATTTGGAAGCTCAGAGAGAAGGATGTTTTAGAGCTGACGTTTTTATCAGAACTGAGGAATTAATGTGGGGGAAAAAAGAAACCCTGCGATAATAATTTTGTTAAATGTTGCATTTTAGCATAGTGTCACCAGATTACGTGTGTTGTTCATTATGTTTATTGCTTAGCATGCTCCCACCCTCCTAATTCTGGGTGTTAAATAAGTGTTTAAATCTTGAAGCAGCTGCACTGTAAAATTTTAGATACTCATCTGAAGACAACATAATGATGTGTGTGGTTTTCCATCATCGAAGTGTCTGGGGCCATTCAGAGAGTTGTGTCTGTTGGGGGGCCCTCTAATTAGGCTGGAAGCCTCTGTGGAAACTTCTCTGTGTTGCTGAGCCTGGATTCCTCATCACCCCAGGAGCTGCTAATGGTCTTTCCTGAAAATGGTACAAAGACACTTGAGATCATGTAGATAAAACAAAAATTCTCGGGCCTCCTCTCCCATCCCACCAACAATGTGGAAGGAAAAAGAAGATGCTCTTGCTAAAATGACATAAATATAAAAGCAGAGCCTCTCTCATGATGGTTTTTTCTTTGAGTCTTCAGGGATTTACTAAGTCATTTTAGAGGTCAAGGCACCTTGGCTCTGATGACATTTCATCATTACATCTCTCATTTTTTGTCACCACACTTTCTCTACAATCACAAATTAAATTTCCTTTTTACTTTCCTGTACTCCCTGCTTCTTGGTCTCCCCCTGTGACACCTCCTTCCCCGCCCGTCGGTGTATTCATGGATGCAGCGTGGCCATATTGGGTCAGGAATGAGGTTGAAGAAGCCAGGAGCGACGACGTCTTTGGGTGAAAATCTTATCGCTGTGGGACGTGTGCAGTCGTGCATAGGATGCCTTGCTGCTGCCCCATGTGTGAGGTGGAGGGGAGCGCCCTCCTTCACCTGAAGCTCTGAGGAGACGCTCTCTTTAACTCCAATCCTTTTATGTCCGAAGTTGTGGAGGATACCAGGTGAGCCAGATGCATCCGTCAGTGTTGTGGAGTGAGAGATGACACACTCCCTCAGGGTGGAAAAGGAGCTTAATGAAGAGGGTGATGGAGTAAGTGGGAGGAAGACTATCATCGGAACCTGGGAAGGGCTGGGGCTTTGGGAAAAGGGGCTGCCTGACTGGGTGTGTGGGTACAGGCAGAAAAACACAGCCCAAACCTCAGACTAGAAAGGAAAAGCCAGTGACTGTGCCCAGCAGGCTGCTGATGGAAGCCTGCTCTGGCAGACCTGGGACCTTCACAGCTTTGGCTCAAGGATTGCCTCTAAGAAACTTCCTTACAGCTGAGGCCAGGACTCTTCCACCCAGCCTGGCTTCCTTCCCCCTTCATCACAGGAGTGAGATCTGTGCCATGGTCTGATCTCCTTGATTCTTCACGGTTAAAATAATGAAGACTCACCAGAGCTTTCAGCTGTAAATCTTTGTGGGTTTTTTCTAGAAAGAGAGAGCAAGCACCAGCGGGGATGGGCAGAGGGAGAGGGAGAGAATCTCAAGCAGACTCCCTCCCAAGGGAGGAGCCTGATATGGGCCTTGATCTCAGGACCCTCAGACCGTGACCTGAGCTGAAACCAAGAGCAGACGCTCAATAGCCTGAGCCCCGAGGAGCCCCAGTCTCTAAGAATTTAAGGAGAATAATGTGCACTTCTGAACGCAGAGCTTTCAAGCCCCGGCTCCCCTCCTCTTTACCATGCTGGAGGGTGGCTCCGTTTTCTCAGTCCCCATCCGTTCGGGGGTGCTATTCAGAATCACACACTCATTCTCTACGCCCACCCTCACTAAAGGACCACACTCATGGATCTCTTTTTGCACAGAGAGCTGTGCCTGCAAGGCAAAAGGAGCCCAGTGTCTTCACGTGTGTTCCGAGCTGGTGGCTGAATGACATCTGACGCAAACACGTGAGCTCCTCTCTCAGGACCGGCTCCAGTCCCCTGTACCTGTCACCTTCTCGGAAGACGTAGTGTAAATAAAATCTGGATGTGTGGCCCCAGGCTGCCCGGGTCCCTGCCTTAAAATCTTAGAGTTGCCTCAGGGAGGGATGGAGTCAAAGGAGTGGGGACACAGGCAGGTGTACTTATTCACTTTTCCTTTCTGATACAGTGGTGTTTTAAAACAGCGTGCTAGTACTTATCACACTAGTACTTACCATACTAGTACTTATTGTAAGGACCTATTTAGCCAGAGCGACTCCATCTTGGTTAAAAGCCATTGTGTTGTTTGTGCAGTAAAACTTAAACTGACCCTGCCTCCCGCCCCCCAGAGAAACTTATTTAGAAGCAAGTCTGGGAAACAGGAAAATATGGTCGGCTAGTTCCTAATAACAGAGCCCAGAGTACAAAGCCAGGTCGGCCAGTTCCTGATAACAGAGCCCAGAATACAAGGATGGGTTGGGCCAGGTGAAGACATCCAATCAGTAAGAAACACATATAATTTTTCCCTAACCACAAAAGAATGTAAACCCTGCCTTTTGGGTGCCAACTTTGAGCACCAATTCTGACCAGAGTAATAGGTTGGGTCAAACAGCTACTATAGGGTAAATGGTAATTCAGTTGGCCATCTGCATGTGACCTAACATGACTACAATCTCATTGGCCACCTATGTGTGGGCAAATTTTTGCTCTATAAAATATAGTCTGTAAAATGGGGAGGGGTCGATCTCTTCAGAGACGGCCCTGACTGACCAGTCTGAATTCTAATGCTTGGCATAGAATAGAGCTTTGCATAACTTTCACCTTGTCTCAGTCTCATTCCTCTGACCAATCAGTCTAACTTCTAATACTTATCATAAAATAAAGCTTTAAATAACTTTCACTTACCTCAGTCTCGTTTTGCTTAATAATGGACCTAACACTTATCACACTAGTATTTATCATACGAGCAACTCTCTCTAGAGCTCAAGCCTTGGGAAAGAGTTTGGATAGTTTGAACATTACACCTTCTGGTTTAATGCTTTAAAATTACCTCAGAGTTTTAAAATTCAACTATACTCTCTTTAAAAAAATAACTTTGCTGATTTGAAAAAATATATATCTTATTGGAAAATTTCTTTTTTCTTTACATTTTCTATACCAGATGATGGTCACCTAAAAAGATTAGCATTTGAATAGAAAGATATGTGTCATGTTTAGTGCTTCTCACACTTTTTAGAAGAGTGAAGGGGCTATCTACCTACTTTAAGAAATGAAGCAAAAAATTGAAATGGAAAAACAGAACTTTAGAGATCAAAGGGAACTTTGTGACCCTCCTCACTCACTTGGGAGCTGAGGCACAAGAGATCGTGATGATGCAAACCACTGACCTAGAATTTAGATCCCCCGGTGAGTGCCTTTCCTGTCCATGCACCCAGGAGCTGGGGGACAATTGTGGGTGCAGTGAGGTTGTACAGGGCAGAGCAGAAATGCCTGCGTCAGTTTTCTATAAACCGTTTCTGTGCGTGATTTCACCTTAAGAAGGTTTTCCACCTAAAAAGTTACACTTGGCCACTCAAAGCCATAATGTTTTGAAATCAAGGCAAAATTCAATTATTGGCATAATGTACATAGAAAAGTATACATGGCTTGTTGATCTAGAAAGGAGACTTTACACAATTCCATGAGAAGTCCAGGAGATAACTCAGGTTTCAGTGCAATTCTTGAAGCATAAGCAGTGGAGAAGTTTGATCCTGTCCATCCTGATCGGGTTCTCCTGGTTGGTGAACCATCTGCCAACACAGAGACTGCCCAAGGAGAAAACCTGCTTCCTCACTGGCTCAGGCCAAGCCATTTCCCTCAACCAAAAACACGCTTCAGCTTTGCCCAGGTGCTTGGAATATGCCTTCTGTCTCGCATTGTGAGTCGTGAACGGGATCAGGAGAATAAGTGGGAGAACCCAACAAATGATCAAGTCGGCTTCCTGAATAGCTTGGAAGCAGAACTTCTTCGGATTTCCCTAAGAGGAGATTTTTAGACTTTTCTTCTGGTTGATTCTTCCTTCTTACCCACCCTCCCTCCCTCCCTTCCTTCCAATGGAATGCATGAATTCTCTTTTCTTCCCTGATGCTTTGGTTCCTGCCTAAATAGAGAATGTTTTCATGGTGCCTGTACAGAAGTGTTGTATTATCAATTAACAAATCCTTCAAAGGTCTGAAAAGGGCAGATGGGGCGGGAAGGCCGTGCCGTTGACTCTAAGGGGTCGGAATGCATGTGGAGACAAAAACGATGCCAGAAGCTACGGAATATTGGGTGATCCAGGTTTACACAGGAGTGAGGCACTGAGAACACATTAAACCTCCCACAGTCTTAGAAACTTTCCTAATGTTGGTTAATATCTTCCCAGGTGGCGGGAGGACCCACCTTCCCATATTGAGAGACTCGTCCTTTACAGGTGTCTGACAGAACCTTAAAGAACGTAGGCAAAGTAAACTCAAAGTTTACTCAAAGTCAACTCACTTGGTTATGTGCCCCAGAAAGTCTGTTGTGTGCAGGGACAGAAGGCCCAGCCTGAGCAGCAGCCATCACACAGAAGGGACAAAGGTTGGCACCAGAAGCAGCCCACACTCTGAGTTAATGCGGCTTTCCCAGAGCCATAATGGTCCTGCAATGGCAATTTCCCAGTGGGCTGTGGGGGCCTCTGTGGGGAATTCCCTCCCAGGCTGGTTCCCTTTGCAGTCAATAAGGTACTGCTTTTCCTTTGAACATGTCATTCCTATGGGAAAAGTCAAGTAGAAACTGCTCTCAGAAAAAACCACTTGACTGGAAAATCAGAACCTAGGAAACACATAGAGGTGACACAGGAGAAGAATGGGGTGCCAACTAGCAATTTCCTCATGGCATCCTGGGGCACAGGACTTCTGAAAGGATGCCAGGCCCTACCTTCTCCAGAGGGGTGGGCCCATGTTGCCACAGGAGGACAGCCCAGCACACTCTGCCATGGGGTGTTGACTACTTCTCCCAGGGCAAGCCCTGCAGGAGAGAGGGAGGGGCCCAGCTTACCAAGCCTCCTGGGTCTCCTTCCCTGGGGTGAGATCTATCCTAAGAGCTGCTGAAAGCCTCAGCCAGAGGACTGCAAAGGAGTGCTAAGAACCTCGGTGGAGGTCCAAGTCATGCACCAGGAGACTCGGCCAACACCTAGTGTGCAGCTCCTGCTCCCAAGGCCACACCGCCAGGGAAGACCCAGCTTCCCTTTGAGATCCTGTTTAAAAAACCTCACAACTTAGAAGAACTGTACTGTTTGTTCTAGTCAACACCTGACTATAGACCCCTGAGTACCCTCACTTAGAACCTCACTTAGTCCTTGATTTTATTTTTATAGCTAATTAATGTGGGTTTAAAAAAATCTGTTTGAAATTCTGGCTTTTCACTGATACAGAAATAATTAAAGAACATTCTTCCCTTGATCCTGAGCTGTCCCATTTTTTGAACACTGAAACCCTCTTTCCCAACCTAGACTCCTGCTACCGATACCTCAGTAGCTGCCTGACCCTCTGGAGTGTGGGAAGAACTGCCCAGATCCCATTTCAATATATCACACTCTAAGTTCTGGTTTTTCCAGGCATAAGAAAGTGAGAGTTTTATGATTCCTTTTTCTTTCCGCCAGCCACAATTTATCCTTTATTATAAAATATCCTGGTTTCCTGGAATGAAAAACCCTTGGTCCCACAGGAGCCAGACCAGCTTATGCTTTCAGAAGGACACTCAGCAGAGCTGAGTTCTGCGTGTTAGGGCCTGTAGGATCTAAGTGAATGACCTAAGGCAGATGTTCCCCAGAACTCCTCCTCCTGGAGGGGGGACCAGGGGTTGAGGGGCACAACCAAGAGTGACAGTGTTCCATGGCAGCCATTCCAACATGGGATCTCCTAGATGGAAAATGGAGCCTCTCTCCCCTACACACCTCTTCCACCCTTACCTACAGAACTTTCATCTAAACTCTTTAGTCCAAATTCTGTCTGAATTTCTTATAGACAGAAGCCCTGGGGATCACCCTTCTGCAATAGCAACCCTTTTTTGAACCTGGGGACAACATTTTTCTCCGATGCATATGCCCCATCCCTCGCTCATTACCCTGCTTCTGTTCTCATGGGCTCTGTTGCCCTGTTGCTTTCTTGAGAGCCTATGGGCTCCTTTGGCTTAATTTTTGCTGATTATTCTAGTCATATTTGTCTTCAGGAAACTATAATAGAAAATACACCAGAGAGAGTAGAGTCTATCACACTTAAGGAGAAAATGATCATCATAAGTGGGACAGGATTTGTTTTTGTCTTAGAATGAATTTGAGCCAGGGGCGGGGGGGGGGGGGCTTGTTTCCAATTGTTTCCTAATAACAGAACAGAATTTCCATAATGATTTACTCTTTTTCTTTCAGCTATGTAAATGGCTTTATCAAGATTATCATACTAAGTACAACATTATGCGGAGGGTATTACGGCTTCCACAACTCCTTGTCTGAAGCCTGGGCTTTCCTGAGTGAGACTGATGAGCCTCATTGTGAGGAGAAATCGTTACAGGGTTATTATTACAGATAGCTGGCAGTTTGTTTTAAATTCTACCTTCACTTGTTCCTTCTTCAAAGCTCTTCCCTCCTCTCTAAATGACTGTTTTGGGCAACATTTGTTGTCAACCAATTCCTTCAACTGTTGTTTTTCTGGTAAACTATATCTCCCTCACTTCTGAAGGATGATTTCACAGGCACAGGATTCAAGTGTTGTGTTCTCTCTCTCTCAGCACAAATATTTCGCTCCACTCTCTTCTTGTTTGCCTGCTTTCTGAGGAGACATAGGATGTAATCCTTACCTGGTTTCTTTCCAGGTAAGGGGTTGTCTTCCTCTGGCTTTGTTCTGGATTTTTTTCCTTTATCTTTGATTTTCTGTAATTGAAAATGATGTGTCTCAATGTTTTTTGTTTGTTTTTTCATTTATCATGCTTGCTGTTTTCAGAGATCCCCCCCATCTGCGGTTGGTGTCTGACATTAATTTGGGGGAAATTCTCAGTCCTTATTGATTCAGATGCTTCTGCTCCTTTCTCTCTTTCTTCTGCTGATATTAGCATTGAGTTACAACTTTTAGAGTTGTCCCGAAGTCCTTGTATATTCTGTTGTGCTTTTTTATTTTTTTCAGTTGTTGTTCTTGCTTTTCAGATTTTGTGGGTTCTGTTGAGTTATCCTCAAATTCTGTAATTCTTTTACCAGCCATGCTCACAAGCCCGCTTTTGGGGAGGAGAATTTCTCCCTCTGTCTTCTTAGAATTTTCCAGCTGTGTCTGAAAATTCAGCTGACATAAGAAAGGTTAATGGGAGAAAAAGCACACGTTTATTTAAGTTTCACAGGACACAGAGCCCTCATGAGGAAGAAGAACCAAAGAAACAGTGGATTCTGCATGCTTTTGTAGCAAGTTAAATGAAAGGGGGCAATTGTGGGAAAGCCACTAAAACCTGTGGGGAAGCTAAAGGAAGACAAGTTATTGAAACAAGGTTGTTCGTGTAGAATTCTCCAAGTCTCAGCTTCTTGTGGTCGGCGATAACAAGGTTACTTTCCTTGTGGTTCAGAAAGGTCATCTATCACATGAGAATGTCCTCTCCTACTTTTAAGAAAAAAAATCACAGTGTTCTCCTTGCATTTGTTATTGTGTAAGCACCTTTAACTCAAAGTAATCCACACACCAAAGCGCTGAAAGATTCTGCTACTCATCACGGTCAAGGGCATTCTTCATTTCTGTTACAATGTTCTTTTTTGTTTGTAGTCTATTTGTCTCTAGCATTTCTTTTTGTTTTTTATTCTCTAATCCTCCAGAAATTCATCAACTGCAGCTCATGCTTTTCACCTTGTGGGTTTCTGTTCCTGTCAGCCCACAAAGACTTGCACTCACCAATCTGTCTCTGCATTGGGGGCAATGGTCTGCCCCATGTCCTCTCTTTTCCTACAGATCCTGGAAGATTTGTTGACTTTCCCAGTCTGTTCAGAATTTTTCTTGTTAGGATGAGTGAGGATTTCCAAGCTCCTTGTGTGGAGAGCCAGAAACCAAAAAATCAGTTTTTAGAAAAATACAAATAATTCTCTAGGTTGTGTAGTAATTAGTAAAGACTTAAAAAGAATAAAGAGCCAGTGCAGCCTTATCAAAGCTAAAGGTCACATTAAACAGGGAGATCTTCATGTCTGGACAACTCAGGAAATAAAACGACCTCTAAAACAACCTACACTCCAGACTTTGTTGAAAACTTCTGCTCTAACGTTAAAAAAAATAAAAAATCAAAAGATTGCTATAATTTAAATGTATTTTTTTCTTTTTATACTGATTCACAAATATGCTTTATTCATCTTCTGAGATTATCAGAGTTAGCAAAAGATAAGACACAATGTTCGGTTACTACCACAGGGACAATATTGAATCTTCCAATTTATGAACCCCAAATGTCTATTATTTAGATCTTTTATAGCAATGTTTCTAGTTTTAAATGTATACATCTTTCATTTCTTTTATTATATTTGTTCCTAATTATTCTATTTGAAGCTAAAATAAATTAATGTATCATAATTTTACACTTCAATTGTTTGTTGTTTGTATGGAATATAATTGATTTTTGTATATTGATTTTATATCTTGTGACCAGGCTAATTTTATTAGTTCTAGAAGTGTTTTGTAAATTCCTTGGGATTTTCTATTTACAGAGCCATGTAAACCAAAAACAAAGACACTTTCATAATTTTCCCTTCTGCTTTATGTGCTTTTAATATATTTATTATTCTCCTGTAGTGTATTATCTAAAATCCCCAGTACATGTTTAACAGAAGTGGCGAAACTAGTCATTCTCATCTTGTGCTCAGTTTTTTTTTTAATAATTTTTTATCTTTTATAAACATATATTTTTATCCCCAGGGGTACAGGTCCATGAATCGCCAGGTTTACACACTTCACAGCACTCACCAAAGCACATACTCTCCCCAGTGTCCATAACCCCACCCCCCTTCTCCCAACCCCCCTCCCCCCCAGCAACCCTCAGTTTGTTTTGTGAGATTAAGAGTCACTTATAGTTTGTCTCCCTCCCAATCCCATCTTGTTTCATTTATTTATGCTCAGTTTTAAGGAAAAAGAATTCACTATTTCACAACTAAGTAAGACTTTACTATAGGTTTTTGTATATTCTGTAAATCAAGTTGAAGTAGTTCCCTTCTATCTCTAGTGTATTGCAAACCTTTTTTTTTTTTTAATAATTGGTTCTGGGGGACGCCTGGGTGGTTCAGTGCATTAAGCCTCTGCCTTCAGCTGAGGTCATGATCCCAGAGTCCTGGGATCGAGCCCTGCATTGGGTTCCCTGCTCGGCGTGAAGCCTGCTTCTCCCTCTCTCTCTGTCTGTGCTGCCTCTATCGCTGTGTCTCTCTCTGTCAAATAAATAAATAAAACCTTTAAAAAAGTGTTTCTGGGATATTGTTAGGTGCTTTTTAAATTTTTATTGAAATGACATGATTTTTTTCTCTGTAACCCTAAACTCAAGAGGGCAAGTTCCACTTGATCATGATGTATAACCAGTGAACAAAGGATTTTGCATTTGTGAGGAATATTGGTCTGTAGATTGTTTTTGTTGTTGCTTTCTTGCAATCTTTGTGTATGTGATATCAGGGTAATACTGGCTTCATAGAATGAGTTAGAAGTATTTATTCCCTTTTTCTCTATCTTTCAGAGTTTGTAAAGGATTAAAATTATTTCTTCTCTAAATACTTGCAGAATTTCCTGGTAAAATACCAATGGTTAGACTTATCTTTGTGGGAAGATTTTTTTTAAAGATTTTATTGCTTTGATAGAGAGAGATTGAGTAAAGAGAGAGTGGGAGAAGCAGGGAGCCCAATGTGGGGCTCGATCCCAGGACCCCATGATAGTGACCTGAGCTGAAGTGAGATGTTTAACCCACTGAGCCACCCAGGTGCCCCATGGGAAGACTTTTTAGTTATCAACACATATTCCTTAACTGTGAACTATTCACATTTTCTACTTTGACTGAGTATGTTTTAGTAATCTTTTTTTTTTTCAAAAAAATTTAATCATTTAATCTAAGCTGTCAAATTTATTTGCAAAATAGTGGCCAAAATATATCCTATAATACTTAAATTTTCAGTAGACTAGGTAGTAATGAACTTATTGCATTCCTGATTCTTGTATTTTTTTGTCTTCTCTATTTTATGTATTTATAGCTTACAGAAAGATTTGTCAAAGTTGTTGATATTTTCAAGGAAGCAACTTTTAGTTTTATTGCTTTTTTTCCATTATTTTTCTGTGATTTCTATATTTGACTTCTGCTTGATCTTAATCATTACATCTCTTCAACTTTACTTTGGGTCAGTTTTTTTCTTCTACTTTTTTAAAATGGATGCCTAACTTATGCATTTGAGACATTTCTCATACCAGCATTCATCAGGCATCTCTTCACTTTGGCTATGTTGTATTTTTGTTTTCCTTCAGTTTCAACATACTTTCCAATTTTCTTCTTTATGCCTCCTTTGACCCATGGGTTACTTAGAAGTGTGTTTTTAAATTTCCAAGTATATGGGGACTTATAACCCCCCATGGTTGATTTCTAATTTGGTTTCATTGTGCTCAATGAACATACTTTCTATGATTCTAATACTTTTAAAAAATAGGCTTTTAAACTTTTCTCACTTAAGAGCTTTCTTGGTTGATGAACAGGTGGTCCTAAATATACATATTCAGCAGTCATTGGATAACATGTCCTATGCTATTTTCACTCATCATAAAGATAGTGAAAACACTATGATGTTCTCAGTCATTAGAGTGAGTTGGTCAATAATATTTTTCAACTCTTTGTTCTTCCTAATTTTCTGTCTGTTCTTTGAATCATTGAGAGTAGGTTGTGAACACTTTTTTCCATTTTATATATTTGCAGGCTCTGTTGCTAGGTACATATAAATTTATCATTATTAAGCCTTCCTCATTTTCACTCTCTTTTTATCTAATGATATTTCTCATCCTGAAGTCCTTTTTCTCTGATATTAACAGAGCCAGCTCTTAGGATTACTATTTATAAGGCACATCTACTGCCATCTTCTATTTTCAAACTATTTGTATCCTTGAGTCTATGCATGTGTCTTATAGACAGCATATATATAATATCACTTTTATATCTAGTCTGATAATCTTTGTCTTTATGTTGTGGTGGTTAGACCATCCACATTTAATGTAATTATTGGTGTGGCTGGCTTTACAGATGCTGTGTTTTGCTATGTTTTCTTTATTCTCCTGTCTTATTGTTCCTTTGTCCTCTGTGACTATTTTCTATTATTGTAAGTAAGTACTTTTAGTCTACCACTTGAATTTTATTCTTAAGCTTTTTACTATTTTTTTTTTAGTTATTTTCTTAATAGTTGCTTTAGAGATTATAAAAGATATAACTGATTTATTAACACACATCTGAGAATCATGTGCTTTGATTTTAGGTTCGATTTGCCAATTGTCTCAGTGCTGGGTGAGTGTCCAGGAGAGCCATGGAAATCTCTTTGCCAACACAGTAATTGTCCCAAGTCTTGGGACATGGGACCTTATCACCAGCTTTACCACTGACTTCTATGTATACCTCAGACACTGGAACCTCCATTTTTTTTTAAACTTCCAGATCCTACTTTATAATAACTATCTCATTTATAGAACTTATGTAAGAACCAATGAAAAATAGTGTAATTTTTACAACAAGAAGTTGTGGCTACTCAAATGAAGCTTCCTCCACATTTCCAGACGGATTTATGGTTGTGTATATACACTAGTCTAGTATGAAAGCACACCCAGTTCTTAGCAGTCCAATGAGTCACTCAGACAATTATTTGCTATGTTTAGAATCTACATTGTATCTCTAAAACCTCTGCAAGATATGACAGACATGAGCTTGGAACAAATAAAACACTCCCAAGATTAATATGATTTGGTGGCAGTGCAAATCCTGTGTTTATTATGATTCACATTTAGATTTTGAATAGATTATTCAATTGCTTTCTACTGTGCTCAGACCATGCTCTAGTGTGGCAATTTTACATCCTAATGAAACGGGCTCTGCCAAGATCTGTGGGGGCTCATTGGCATTAAAATAACAAAGCGATACATCTTTCTCCCCTAGTTTACCCTGAAAAAGACAATGGCCCATAGACAGCCAACGGAAGGAACAGAAAGGACAGATTTTAATCTATATCACTCTGTAACCTCACTGCAGTTTTACTTTTCAAAAAAAAAAATCACTACTCAGTGTATACCCCAAAGGTCATGCAGAAAATGTTAATCACCTCATATGCATAATAATAACTTTATTAAATAAATAATAACTTTATTAAAATCTAATTTTTTATCTACTTAGGAAACATGTTTATTGCATGTTTTTATAATTAATTATACTTTAGTATTATAGAAACAAGAGTATGGATTTTCAATGAACTCTTAGTAGTCATATTGATTAAAGTTAAATTAATGGTCTGCCCACTAATGGAAGCATTGAATTTCCCTGTTTGTTTCCCTACCATCATGAAAATGGCAAAGCCAGTGACCCCAAGGCCAGTATTATGAAAGAAGGTGAATATGTGCATAAGAAAATTAAAGATCCTTTTCCTCTTGATGAATAGTAAGCATTCATATAACAGTCATATAACACTGAAGTTCACCAAGTTCATTATCATTGCATTTTGTGTAATATAGTTATTTTACTAATAATGGATTCTTCTGCTGTGTAGTTTTCGATATTTGATTGTGTACCCAGGTTAAAAGTGACTCTTTTTTCTGGGCAGTTGATCTCCTGATTTTGTTCTTTGATTTAGTTTTAATAGAGTTTACCGATTATAGCCTTGAGTGTGCATGTCTGAAAGTAATTAATATTATGCATGATAAGTGGGAGGCCTGCCCATCATCTGGCCACAAAGGCGGTTCCAGAGTGGTGGCCCTTCTCCGCCCACTGGAAGCGCTGCCCACAGAGGCTTGGCACTCGAAGCCCATAGTCAGATGCAGAATCTCAGCCCTGCTAAGTGGTAGCTGTGTAGCTTAGGAAAGTAGGAAACTCTCTCCATCCTTAACATCCTCACAATGCCTGGCTTTCAAAGTGGCCGTGAAGACTAAATGGCCTAATTACACATAATGTCCTACAGACCACGTGTGGAGCAACCACGTTACCGGACACTGTAACTAGTACACACGTTACCAGGACACAAAGCCACATCTAACTTTGACCAGCTGCATGACCTCTGTGAACCTGAGCTGCCTCATACGTGAAATGCAGAGCTTGCATTGAATGACTTCATTTTATAGCTCCCTTCTGAAAAGGAGGAAACATAGCTTCTGATACCCAGAAACTGAGTTGACCTCCAGGCTAGAGCTCACGGTTTCCACAAACTGATCCAATGCCCACAACGAAGCCATGCTGTTTTGGTTGTTGCATACACACGCACACACACACGCACACATAATCTCACAAGACATCCGCTGGAGACAAGATTACATGCGTCCCCCATTATTTTTAAGCAATCACCTAGAGATCTACATCATCTCACGCATCAGCCCCTCTCTCCCATGATTTTCTGGATAGCTGGGCTCTTCATCATTACAGTGTTGTTTGCTTTGCAGGATGGAGGAGGGAGGAGTCAAGATGATCTCAAAGTTTCACTCCCAAAAGGGCACAGACTGACTTTTGCTAGACAGTTCAGAGATCAAATTTGGCTTTGCCATTCTCCGCAGCTCCTGAGGGCTCTCTTACAATACTTCTGCATTTGTAAATAGATAATTATTGTTAAATTTTTAAGAAAAACTCTAAAAATCAAAACTAAAGGAAAAAAAAACACATTTTAAGGTAAAATCAGGACCTGGAAGGCGGGAGGATGTTAAGGACTTCTCATTTGCTTAGAGCTAGGAGAATGGAGTAAAGAAGTTCCTAGCCCTTCTCTCTTCTGTGCCACGTGGCTTCCGGCATCTTCCTCCTTCCTCTTCTCCCCCTGGTCTTCATCTTCACCCCCATATACATGCTTTCCCTGGCTTTCTTCCTATAGCCTCAACCGGTGGGGATCCTCCCTAGGCTGGGGTCTCCGTCCTTGTCTGGGATAGATGTCTATTTGTGGAGCTCTGGAGGCACTGAGAGCCTGGTGTCCTACAGACATGGCAGGGCCCCTGGCAAGTATGAAGGGACCAGGCTGTGAGCAAGAGTATTAAGATGCCCACAGGGACCATGGGCTGGTTGAGGGAGACAGTGCAGTTGTCCAACAGACAGCAGTGGACGTGGAAGCATCTGAACAGCCAAACCGTTGTCTGCTGGCTTTAGCACCACAGTGTGACGCCCTTTGCCCTGCTTCCCTGTTCCATGAAGCACCTGGATTTTGTGTGAGTCTGATCAGAGTGTCTTCAGCTACTTTTTTTTGTCCTTAGAACTACCTTCCAGCTACATGATTGGTGCCCCCATTCCAGCCCTGTCTTGGCAGTTTGTCAGAAGGGCTTCCTCACATGCACCGTGACCAGGATCTCGGTGCCATCCTGCTAGGGAACGCCTCATTTGGTTCAACCCTTTACTCTCTCACTAGAATTTGTTTCTCGTGATCCAGGGGGAGAGGGAACGTAGAAGAGCAATGAACACATAGAAAGGACAATAAGAAGGGCCAGATGCTGAGGTCATGTATTGGGAGCACCTCATGCTGGCTTCACTCATTCACCCCACCCCTTCCCTGCCCTCTGCTCGGCAGGTGTACACGTCTCTAGGATCTTGGTCAGATTCATCAGGCTGAGCTGGACCGTCCACTCAGTGCTCTGCCCACCCACACTCCTCCTCCCCACACTCCTCTTGCCTGGTCCTCTGCCCCTTGGACTGACTGCTCCGTGCCCATTCTGGGAATGTAACTGAGAAATCCATCATTCCCACCGCCCCCAGAATCCTAGACCTTGCTGGGTCAGAAGCCCTGCATTTCACTATTCATCTTCCTGGCCCTATAAAATGTCTCAGCCTCGAGTTCTGCATAACTTCTTGGCCTCTCACTGTATCCTGAGTGCAAAGGACTGGAGAATGCTGACCTCAGGGTAGTGACATAGTTCCCTTCACGCACAGTTTTGGACCCTTCATATCTGGATGCCTTGGTTACTCTCTGATACTTCAACTAAATACCTTCTAAATTTTATTTAGTTTTCGTATTTTTCTTGAGGAGGGTTGATTTCATACAGGCTGCTCCACTGCCCTTGGAAACCAACATCCACCTCCACCAAGATCTATGTCATTTTTCATAGGGAATGCATCCGGGTTTGGTCGTACAAGCTCTGTCTTACGCGTCTGCAAGCAGCAGAAACTCTCCATTATTAGATCATAAAAAATATATTATATTGAAGGAAGACTGCTTTACTGAACACAACTTACAAAATGAAAATCTGCCTGGTTTTTATTTTTGCCATATTTTTATCTTTGTCTCACTTTACTCAAGACACAAGTTTCCAGAAAGATCTTATTTCCTCTGCTTGTCTAGAGAATGTGGGGACCCATGAATGGGTCACAAGAGACACCTCACTAATGAAGTGGGTAATGGGAAGGGCTGTTCCCAAGAAAAGGCCTGCGGGTCCTTGGCAACCACAACACACCCACCTACGGTTTTAAGGGAACAAACTCCTCCCACAGTTGAGTTTACCCACATTTAGGATGCCTGGCAGTTGGTATGAAAATGCACTGAGGGACTCAGTGAACATCGCTGAGATCCACGCTGCTCTGGGCTGGCTAGCGGAACTCTTTGGGCATGTTCTTCCTTTCCTTCTTCTACAGCCCTTTGTGAACTTTGGCCTGGAGGTGAGGATTGTCCTTCCTCATCTCTGGACTCCCAGCAGAGACTCACAAAATAGGCACCCTGGTGAAGAGTTACGAAGTCACCGACATCGGTGATCATTAGGAACGCTAAATCCTCAGAACAAGAAGCTCTCTCTGTGATAACAATAAGGAGACAGGTTTTGGGGCAAAGGAAGCAGAGGTCTGGAAACGAGATGGGCTCCTGGATGGAAGGCGGACCTGACGGCAGGCACACACTGTCTGCCAAACACCGCGGAAACTGTGTGTCTTCTGTGTGGGGAGTGGGAAGATGGCCTGTGGTGCTGGCAGGAAAAGCAGACCTGCAGTCATGCGTAGGTCATGATTCAGGCAGGAACACGCACCAAAGAACCACCATCTTTCTTAGGGTGACTCCACCTGAAATGTCCCAGCATATCACGTGCATTTTAGGTGAGTGGAGAGCCAGTATTTGAGAGCTGTCCTGACCCTTTTCTACTTAAAAATCCTAGACTAGAGAGTCAAGGTGCTTCACTTTTTGGGTTTAAAAATCACATTGGCTTACTTTCAAATTCTACTGTGACCTTCGTTCTCCATGTGAACTGATGTGCTTTAAATTTAATGCAAAATCACTTCCTTCCACTTTCCATATCGATGCTTCTATTTGTTTTAGAGATAGAATATTCAATATATACAAAACTCTTCAGTAAACGTCCAAGATTCCAATATTTAAGAAGTGGTAGCAAGAAGTAATTTATGATGTTTTCTCAACAGTCATATTGATCTCACATATCATTTAAGGCTTAATGATGATTAACTGTATTTAGTAAATTCAGGCAGGCTTTGAGAAATGGACCTTACTTTTCTGCTGTGTGCACAAAAAGACACTCTGATAAATAATTAAGACGCTTGGAATTTTACATTTCCCGTGGTCGGGTCCCCAAAGCATTTGTTTTCTAGCAAATATGGTTATATATATAATATTTTTTTTCCATGATGTGATATTTGGTAATAGAGGTAAATTGGGCAGATTTCAAATTTCTCTTAAGCTCAGAGTTGAGGAACCCTGATTTGAGCAGGAATGGGAAGGACTAGATTATATCTGGTTCAAGCCAGCAATCGGTGAATCCTACCACCACTAATCTAACATAGTATTTGCATTTACTTAATTAGACTCCTGATCACTGGAGGAGCGGGCAGGGTACTGTCAGTGACACGGTCCCCACATCATGCTGAGGGCTCTGCCTGGATTATCCTGCACAGCCTTCTCTCAGCCTACAGCAAGCTACTGCTCCACCCCATTCTTCAGACAAGGAAACTAAGCCTAAGAAATACGACTTCCCTCATTTCAGAAATGTGCAATCTCAGGCTGAGAGTGGCAAATGGCTTAGGCCATGCCTCACAGATGGGGAATTTAACCTCTTTGGAGCCAAGCCCTTTAGAGCTAGAGCTCAGGGAATTCTTTTTTTTTTTTTTTTTTTTTTTTTTTTTGTATTTTATTTATTTGACAGAGAGAAATCACAACTAGGCAGAGAGGCAGGCAGAGAGAGAGGAGGAAGCAGGCTCCCGGTGGAGCAGAGAGCCCAATGTGGGGCTCGATCCCAGGACCCTGGGATCGTGACCTGAGCCAAAGGCAGAGGCCCTAATGCACTGAGCCATCCAAGCCTCCCATGGCTCAGGGAATTCTTAACAAAGAAAGTAAAACAGGAAGACAAGACGTTGTCTTTCAGTCCAAACCAATTAGCCCCCCAAAGAGGCCTCCAACCTACATATATCAACTTACTAGTGAGCAAGAGATCTTTGCCAGAAAAACATCCTTTAACTTTACTGTTATCCATTTCATTTTCAATCAACCTTTACAAAATTCTTATAGCCCTTAAGGTAAAATCCAGCAAGATATGGTGCCTGTGCTCAGGGCCCTGGCAGAGAAGCAGAGTCCCATGGTAGGCACAGGGCAGCTCAGAAGCCAGCTAGAGACTGAAAGCACCTTGAGGGGCTGCCCAGGAAATGGGGCACGCTGTGATGGGGGGACTAACTTTAGGTCTTTCCGGGCTGGGGAACGGGTTTCTGGAGGAGGCAGCACACACCTGAGCACACAGATGTGAGCCCGCTCCTGTCCCCATGATCCAAGGGGCAGAGATTCGGAGCAGGCTGTGTACACAGGGAATGATGAATGGGTCTGTTTGTCTGGGGCCCTGCAGGTGACTAAAACAAATTAGGCCTGAAGAAAGGCACTGAAGCCAAATTTATGATGGCTTTGGAAGCAAAGATAAGGAAATGAAAGTCATTGAAGGATCTTACCCGGGAAGAAGTGTCAACTGAAAACTCTTTTATAGTAAATGGGCACTGACTTGCTCTGTCCACCCAAATTTCCAAGACTTTCCAATTTGGAATGCCCGCCCAATCTTTAATGTTTTCCTAGCATCTTAACCAGCGACGCTCAAGGTATATGCAAGCCACCGGAGGAGGAGGTCAGGGTCGGGAGGGGCATGTGGAGGTCGGGGTCGGGAGGGGGCAAGTGGAGGCTGGGGTCGGGAAGGGGCATGTGGAGGTTAAAGGAAGAAAAGAAAGGTCAGGGAAGAAGCCCCTTTGCATTTGTAGGGATGGGGACCGAAACATGGCGTCACGAGCAAGGTAGGATTGGGATCTGTGTTTCATGGTGGTGTCTGAGCCCAGGCAGACTGCTTGGGCTCACCCACCACACAGTCCAGAGTCCAGAAGCTGAGCGTGAAGGGACCGGCCCTCTGCGCTCTGATATGCCCATCGATGGTCGCAGGGGTGGGAAACACGTCACAGTAACAAGACCGAGAAAGGGAAACTAACCATGTCTTCACCCCACTTAAGTCTGACGGATCAACACTTGGAGACTGTGCTACCCTTAGAATGAGCACCTGCCAGTTAGCTTTTTTCATCCGTAATTATAATGTAGGGACCTGACTTGGGGATTTTGATTGTCGGGGATCCGTTTCAGAGACGGCCATCTGCAATAAACACATTCCCTCCTATACCAATAGATCCACAGACTGGCTGCGGCCAAAGAGTGTTCTCCCTCACAAAAAGGCCCTGGCTGCTCTAAGTAACTGACCGCTTGAGTGTCCCTCTTATTTCTGAGTTCCTGATGTGACCACAGTAAGAGCCACAAGAGCCAGGCCAGCCGCAGCTTGGGCTCTGTGCAGGGAAATATATGTGTGGGGCTCCCTGCGGGCGGTAGGGGCTCTGGAAGAGTGCCAGGGCATTCCCAGCCCAGGGCATCCCTATCTATAGACCAGATGGACACAAGACAGTATCTTTGCAGATGATACAGACTTGGAAAAAATACAGTGTTATGAAATGTTGTTTTCAGTTCATCATGGACACATCTATCTCTATGGATCTCTGAACAGTACATGGCATATTGAAATTCTCAGTATGTACTCTTTAAGATATGATTCATGGGGTGCCCAGGGGGCTCTGTGGGTGAAGCGTAGGACTTCAGCTCGGGTCATAATCCAGTGGATCCAGGGATCAAGTCCCACACCGGGCTCCCTGCTCAGTGGTGAGTCTGCTCATCCCTCTGCCTCTTCCCCCACTCATGCTCTCTTTCTGTGTGTGTCTCAAATAAATAAAATAAAATAAATTTTTTTTTTTAAATTCACCTACCACAAAGTTTGCTTGTTCAAGTGCGCAGCTCACTATTCCGTAGTATAGTCATGGACTTGGGCAACCACTCCTATGGTCTAGTATTGCATTATTTTTCTGGCCTCAAGAATAAACTCTCTATCCAGTGCTGGTCACTCATGACTCTTCCTTCCCTCTAGGCCTTTATAAACATGATTCGATTTCTCTTTCTGCGTTTGCTGTCCTAGATAGTACAGATAAATGGAATCAGGAAGTACATGGTCTTCGGTGCCTGGCTTCTTTCACTTAAGTTTATCAAGACTGGTGCATGTCACACCAGTGTCAGGGTTTCATCCCTCCACCTTGCTGATGCTGTTCCAATGTGTGGACAATCTACGACTTGTCCATCCATGAGTGTACGGACATGTGCATTGTCCCACAGTTTGGCTGTTGTGGATGATGTAGCTCGATCGTGTGCACATGTTTTCGCGTGGACTTGTGCTTTCAGTTCTCTCTGACACATACTTTAGGAGAATGGTTGGGACTATGGTATTTGTCTGTTTCCTCCTTGGGGATCCCCCAGCTGTTCCCCAAACATTGGCCAGCATTGCAGGAATTGAGGACTCCAACCAGATCCTGATTCACAGGGTGCTGGAACTATCATCATTTACATCCCCTTTATTTTAAAGGAAACAAGGGACCTGTGAATGTGAGTCAGATCAAGTTTTGGAAAGCCAAGGTAAGGTAAGGAAATCATCAGACCTGGGCAAAACAAGACAAATCCGGCAAAAGAAATATGTGCACTGTTGGCCCAGGCTTGGGAAGAGAAACCTCCTTTTTTCATCTTTGTCTTTTATTAACTTTACAACTGGAGAATTGTGGGGTTTTTGTTGTTGTTGTTTCTTATTGTTCGGTTGGTTTTTTAACTGAGAACCTTGGGTATGATTCAAAGCATCTTAATGGACTCTGACACCTAGTACAGCACCAGCCAGACTTTTATCAGAGAATCCTGGACATCTATGGCAGACAGCAGGAATGTCTTTTGAGCATACTCTGCAGCTAGAGAGAGGGTGACACGACAGTATGTGGGCTCCTTTGGGGAGAGCTTGCACTTCCGGGACTTCTAGGCCAACCCAGACAAGGCTGACTTCCAGAGCTTCTCCCCTGAGACGCACCTGCCAGGCGCACCCCCTGTGGCCATCCAGTGGACATGCAGTGCCCTGCGGCTCCTTCCCGGCCTCCCGCTCCTTCCCTTGAGAGAGTCCTTGGCCTCTCAAAGGAGCTTCTGTTTTCTTTTGTCTGACTCGTTCGGAACATTAAATAAGTCTCCCTTTGGAAGACCTTTGCTAAAGCACCATAAGTGACTCTTAATCTCACAAAACAAACTGAGGGTTGCCGGGGGGAGGGGGTTTGGGAGAAGGGTTGGGATTATGGACATTGGGGATGGCATGTGATTTAGTGAGTGCTGTGAAGTGTGTAAACCTGGTGATTCACAGACCTGTACCCCTGGGGATAAAAATATATGTTTATAAAAAATAAAAAAATTATAAAAAAAAATAAAAAATAAAAATAAAAATAATAAAAGCTGTTAGACTGAAAAAAAAAAAAAAGGCTGTTTTTCTCAGGGGAAGGACACATGTTGTGGGCGGGAAGGGGGAGTTTGCGAATCTCCTGGAGACCTTCTGGCCTCTGGAGTCTGTGAGGTCACAGCCAGGTTCGGGGCAGATTGCAAGAAGCCTGCTTCGTCTATAGACCTGTTGTGAACAAAAGTGCCTGGTGACCTGGGAAGTAGCAGGGAGCAGAAATGGAGCCATCTGTAGATGGGAGTGAGGGTCCTGGCTGGCTCCAATGAGCTCAGTCTCCAGAGCAGGATGGAGGCGGGAGGGGGAGGGGGTGGGGGATGGGAGGGCCCAGCCCCGCCCCCATCCAGGGGAAGCATTTGAGAAGCTTTGCAGACAGCCAGAGGAAAACCCTCCATGGTTCTTAGCAGTTCCTGTCTCTGAGCCCCAAGGGTTCGCCCTGATTAAATCACTGACCTTAAAGATTGACCCTGCCTCCTGAATACCCAGACAGGAATGACCGTTTCTGGAGTATTCAACACCTTGGACAATTTGCTTCTATTAACTCATTCTTGGATTCAGAGGTTTAGAAGGCCAGTCCTGTGTTCTTCATTGTTTCTGGTAAAGTTTAAAAAAGAGAAATCAAACATACTTACTCCACACTTACTCCACATATTCAAACAATAGAATCAATCATCTTTATTTATTTATTTTTTAAAAAATTTTATTTATTTATTTGACACAGAGAGATCACAGGTAGGTAGAGAGACTGGCAGAGAGAGAGAGAGAGAGAGAGCGCGGGAAGCAGGCTCCCTGCTGAGCAGAGAGCCCGATATTGGACTCGATCCCAGGACCCTGAGATCATGACCTGAGCTGAAGGCAGCAGCTTAACCCACTGAGCCACCCAGGCACCCCAGAATCAAGCATCTTTAAACAGAGCAACTGGGCCTTCTCCCCAGTGACCTCTTTCCTAACCCTCTTTGCCTTCCCTCCCTGCCACCTGCCTCCCATCACACCCCTTAACTCCCACAGTCTGTGACTGGGCCCACCACACCCTCAAGCTCTCGTCTCACTTCCAGGCATTCGGTCACAGCCCTGGCCATCCTGGACCTTCCACCCTTCCCGCGTCTGTACCTGGATGGCAGATCACACAGAAACAGACGCAGGAGGATGTGGGGATGAATGGCCTGAGACGTGGGTGCGTACCCAACGCTGCCGGACCCCACACTGTGCTTCTGTGTCTGTTCACTTCTCTCTTCTCCTTGGCTGCTTTTCAAACTTCCCTTTATGCATCTAACTCCCAGCATCTCCTCGCAAACCTCACTCTCTGCTTCTCATCTCCCGCACCTCTGACTTCGCTAGAAACGTGAAAAAAATCAGAGGAGAATTTCCACAGGCTCCCCGCCTTATGTTTACCTGCCTCCCAGCATCTGCCCCTGTACCTTGGGGTCCGCACCGTACGATGAGATGAAAGGGTCCGTTCTTACAGTATTTAAGGACAAAGGGCCATTAGCAATTACCATTCTCTCCTCTTGCAATTTTTTCACTTTTCTTTGAATTATTTCCAAGAGCATCCGAGTGCAGGATTATATCTCCTGCTTTCCAGGATATGAATGAAGCCCTACTTGGGGCCCCCTTCCTCAGTTAAAGTCCTGGCCTGCTTTGCTCCCCACTGCACCAGAGCTTCTCGAAAGAGTGGTCTGTACCAGCTGTCTCCAGATCTGCTCCGTCCTCGTTGTCTTAAACCCACTCCAGTCAGTCTTCCGGTGCCCCACAAGAACGACTCTTGCCAGATCAGTGGTCAGCGCATGTCCCCGCAGCCAGCAGCCAGGTGTTGGTTTCCATGTGACATTTGCGACAACACGTCCCTCCCCCACCTCCACAATATCCTCGAGTCATCTTCCAAAACAACATCCACAGGGCCTCGGAGTGGGTGAGGGAGGACAGAAAAGGAGACGCAGCAGCGCCTCGTGACTCGATGCGGCACTGTTGTCTCTGCCATTCTCTGTCGGTTTGAAGTGAGACAGTAAGCCCAGCCCACACTCAAGGTCTCAGGACCTTGAGGGATGAGTGTCAACTCATCGCCTTTAGAGTGTCAACCTTGCGTGGACATATTTAACAGCTGCCACATGTAGTGACACGCAGCGAGGAGCTCTGCCATCGCCGACCAGGGACCATTCTCCTCATTCCCAGGGTGAGACTAAGGGCTGAGGGAGACAGAAACGCAAGAAGAGTATCTCGATGTCATAAACTGTACATTTCCTAACTATGAGGTAGAGGTCATTGGGAAGTAGCCTCCAGAGAAGTCCCTATCCGGGGCCCCTGGTGGCTCAAAGGTTGAGTGTCTGACTCCTGACTTCAGCTCAAGTTGTGATCCCAGGTAAGATCAAGCCCCATGTCGGGCTCTGTGCTGGGTGTGGAGCCTGCTTCAGATTTTCTCTATCCCTGCCCCCTCACTGCTCATGGGTGCATTCTACGTCCTGCTGGCTGTCTTTAAAAAAAAAATCCTATCAAAAAATTAATAACCTCAGAGGGTCAATACACTTCCTGTTATAGGCTGAACCATATTCCCCCCAAATATTTATATGTTGAAGTCTTAACCCCAAGTACTGTAGAATGGGGTTGTGCTTGGAGATGAGACCTTGAAATATTTGATTAAAAAGAGGCCATTGTGGGAGTTGTTGTCCATCCACCTGGTTTCCTTGTAAGAAGTGGAAGTTTGGACAAACAGGGACTGTGGGACACGCATGGACAGGGGACATGTGTGTGAGGACACAGAGTGAAGAGGGGTCACAGACATGCCAAGGAGAGAGGCCTGGAGTAGACCCTCCCCTCACAGCCTTGGAGGAAACCAAACCTGCCAACACTTTGACCATGAACTTTCAGCCTTCAAATCTGTAAGAAAAAAAGTTTGGTCATTCAAATCGCCCAATCTGGTAATTTGTTATGCCAGCCCTAGCAAACTAATGTATTTCCCAACATGAGATCTTCTTGTCTTAATTTCCAGAGGTTCCCCTTCTGTTGTTTCTTCTGTATAATATGTCTGCACACACCAAATGTGAGCCACAACTGTTCCCTGTTAGGATTTTCTACTAACCATTTTCTCACTATTTTCCATACCTTGGATGGTTTTGCTGCCTAATAAGTGACACCCGTTTCTCTAAAGTGAGCACTTCCTATTTATTTTCATAAGTACTCATCTGGGATGCTCTTGTGTCAGTTTGGCTTGGCCACAGGGTGCCCAGGTTTGGGGGTGACTCTCATTCTGGGTGCTCTGGGATTTGCTTTTGGGTGAGATTAGCGTGGGACCGCTAGAGCACACTAGCCTCTCCAGTGTGGGTGTGCATTCTCCAATCCAAAGCTTGCATAGACAAACAAAATGTGGGGGAGGAGAGAACTTGCTTCCTCTGCCTGCCTGCCTTCAGCTGGATGCCACCCTCATCCTGCCTTTGAGTTTGGGCTCGGACTGGAACTCATGTCATCGGCTTCAGGCTGGGACCCGACCACACTGTCCGCTCTCTGGGGTCTCCAGCCCGCTGACTGCAGATCTTAGGACTTCTTAGCCTCCCTAATAGCACGAGCCAATTTCTTAGAATAAATCTCTTTCTACGTATTGGATTGGTTCTGTTTCTCTGGAGAATCTAGACTTGTATACAATCATTCATTATTTGAGTGAAAAATGGGGCTGTCACATCAGAGTGTGAAGGAGTAAATATCAGATAGTTAGAAATCCCATTTCCTTGCTGATTTAATCATGCGACAGGCCACCGCCTTCTCCCTTATTAAAATAACAAAGTGTTATGTAGTTGCATGCCATAAACTTTCATGTGTCACAACACAATCCCATTGTCTCACTGAATCACTGATGACCTTGATGTTCTGGAAAGTTTTAAATTATGGCCAAATCATGGACAACCTTGCAATAAGCTTTCTAAAGGAAAACCAAATTAGGACCATCCATCAGCTGGTCTTGAAAGACAAACTCCTTCAGAATTAAACTGCTTGAATTCTAAGAAAATAGAAAATAATCAGATTAAACATTGTCAAAGCTGAGCTCAACGGCATGGGCCCAACCTGTCTTCCCTCCAGATATGGCAGACAAAACATCCATGAGCCTGTCAGGACAGCCCCTCAGCCCTCCTCTCTCACCCCCTGGAAAGTCCTCCTCCCTCTCTGAATGTTTTTCCTCTTCAGACCTGGGGAGGACACAGACAAGAAGTCAAACGTGTGTCCCTTTCTCCTCTTCTCTCGTCACATCCCCTGCCGCTCCTGTCCCAAATCCTTATTTCTCTTTTCCTCGACAGCAAAAGCGACAGAGGAACACGTAGTTGTTGTTTCTCACCATTCTTGAACCTGACCCAGGCACTTCCCTTGAAGCTGATCTAGTCAAGGTCACACTGACCTCTACATTACTGAGTCCAACATGGCTCCCCAAGCCTTCCTAGAATGGCCAGCCCCATCTGGGCTGAAGAGTATAGTCTCTTCTTGGACACTCTTCCCTGACTTGGAATCCAAGTGCCCTTGGATCTAGGACACTTCTCTTAGCTTCTCTCTCCCATACTGGTCACTCGTCCTATTTTTTTTGTGCTGCTTTCTCCCTGTGTCCCTGAACTCTAGGACTCAGAGGGCCAAGGGCTCAGGTTTGTGATTTCTTCTTCTTTCTATTTTATTGACATTCATTCTCTCAGAAATCTCATCCAGCTTTGTGGCCCTGAAGATAATCTAAAGACTGATAAATCCCGAGTGTCTCTCTGCAGCCCGCGCAGCTGGTCTAAGCTGCAGACTTGCTCACACTACTGTCTGCTGGAACTACTGTGCTTGTAGGGTGCGGAACAATGCTGAGAACACAAAGCTCTTCAGCTTTGTTGGTTTTTTTTTTAAGATTTTATTTATTTATTTGACAGAGAAATCACAAGTAGATGGAGAGGCAGACAGAGAGAGAGAGGGAAGCAGGCTCCCCGCTGAGCAGAGAGCCCAATGCGGGACTCGATCCCAGGACTCTGAGATCATGACCTGAGCCGAAGGCAGCGGCTTAACCCACTGAGCCACCCAGGCGCCCCGGCTCTTCAGCTTTGTTAAGTGAGTACCTGAGCCAGTAAATCAAAGAGCAGATGAACACGTGGGCCCTGGCTTTGCCACTCCCTGTTGGCACAACTTTGGGCCAGCCTTGTAACTTCTAGCTGGATTTTCTCATATAAAGTTAAAGCTAATCAGTGTGACCTCTCCAAGTCAGCAAAAGAACTAAACGTAATGAGTCTGAAAAGAGAGAGGCGGTCTGGAGTGCTGGCAGTCTCGGTGACTGCTCCTGCTTGAGGTCAAGCTCCTGCCCAGGGCACACCCCTCTGTGGAGATGGGCAGGTCCCCTGGAAGTGCCTGCTCACAGTTTGGCTGCAGGTGCAGGGGCACATTTGCCACAGGACCTGTGCTGTGTGCACCATCCCCGAAAAAGCGGAGGATTCACAGTCTTCTAGAAGAAGTCCAGAACCCCGCCCCTCCTCTGCCCCTGCCTGCATCTTATAAAGTTGCCCCTGTTGGCAATCTGTCCCAGGCATCCCCTCTGCCTGACCTGGCCCTGGCAGCTCTCCTCAGACCACAGTGTGGCCAGCACACACGCACGTGGTCACCCTGGCCACCAAGTCACACAGTGTCCTCACAATGGAATGATTTCCCCGTGGGCTCTGCCAGTGCAGGGAGAAACTGAGTGTGGGAGCCCTGCAGGACAGAGCTCTGCTTGCAAGGTGATGGTGCTGATCCTTGCAGCCTGACCGGGCCAGCGGCTGTTCTCCCCACCTCACAGGACCTCGGGCAGAGGGGTCCCCCATCAAGGGCATGGCTGGGGACCCCATGAGGACTCTGGTCACCCCTGCAGAGCAGCTAATGGGAAAAAAGAAGCTTGCCCTGTGCTGGTCACAGCTTGGCCTAAGACAGTCTGTGAAAAAGCCTTCAGTTTATTTCGGGGCACGGGCTTTCAACTAAAGTCATCAGAAACACAGGGCGCTTCCAGTCTACTGAAGTCCTGGGTTTCCCGGTAGCAATGTGGCAGCAGGTGACAGAATGCTTGACTTCCAGAATGCTATTCTCACTGGAAATCCCTTAGTCCTGCAGGAGCCATCTCAGAGGCCGTCTTCACCGTGAAGCCGCTGTCGCCTACCAAGACTCTGATGGTGCCTCAGCCAGCACTGCGTGGTTCATTCAGCCCAGCCACGAGCCAGGATCAGGACGGGTTCCTCCTCCAGGTGAGGCTCCTTCGAAGGGTCCTTCCATTGGTCGCTTCTTTCCCCTGCTGGGAACACCCAGAGCACATGCTGACTAAGAGCACAGGGCGCGGAGGCCGGGCAGGAGAGGAGTGGAAGGAACGGACGCGTTCCTGAAGCTCAAGGAGACCAGGTCGCTTCCATTATTTTATAGCTACAATATAATAACCAAAAAGTTGTTGATGCCAAAACAAGAGTACAAATGCTGGGATATGTTTAAATGAACACTTGCACATGAATCTGTATATAATTGTGATGTTCACAAGGTAATTACAGAGTGAAAACAGTGCGCGGATCCCGAGTGTGAGCCGGCATTCTGGGCCAGTCCTGGGACACAGATGTCTGGTTGGTGAGGACGAGGTCCCCGTTCAGTCTCTAGAAAATATTTCTGTGGTTGGCTGGTAACCTCGACTGGAGATGGAAACCAGAATACAGACAGACAGACAGACAATACAGACAGTGTTTGTGGACATGAAGCCCAGCCAAAGGAGCCATGGTCCTGCCTTGGGAACCGCTCCATGGTGGAAGCCAAGCTGCCCAGGATGAGGGTCCTCCTCCTGCACTGGGAGGGGTGGGTGCTTATCCAGAAGGCACACCTGTGGGGTTGTGCCCCTGTGGGAGTTTCTGTGGTGAAAGCATCTGCAAGACAGGTCCCCTTCCAGGTCGACAGATACAAAAGGAGGGCTTATTTCTGAAATGTTCTGTAGGCTAAATTCTTGTAATTCTTAATCATGACAGTCCAGGTTTCTGAACACATTTTATGTCAGCTTATCATCTGGAAGCTATAGATGGGCTGATCCGGTCCTACCACAAAGCCATGATGGCACAGTCTGTGCGTAAGTTGCTGTGTGGTCGGAACTGGACGGACAAGCTGGCTTCCACCCCCACGGAAAGCGCAGAGGACGGAGCTGCTGTGATCTGGGGTGGAGACGAGAGCGAGCCGGGGTCTTGGCTGTGGAACCGTCGTCACTATTTAAGCCGGACTCTGCTTGGCTCTGGCACCATTAGTTGACTTGTGTCCTGGAGGAGACTGTGGTAATTGCAAGATTCGACTGGGCTTTTGTTCTGCTGTTTTTCTCTAAAAGGCTAGTTTCCGGTGAGTCGCCAGCGCCGAGCTCTTCGCGCCGGCTCTTCCGAAGCAGACGGCTGTGTCCTAACACCGCGAACTCGAAGACAAAGAACGGGGCGACGTGCTGATGCTTCGGGTGAACAGCACGTCCTCTTCCAGGAGGACGACCGCGCTTCAACCCGGAGCAGAGGCCGGCGCCGTGCGGCCTCTGGACCCCGAGAGGGAGGCTCTGGCGGGTGCGCTCCGGCCCAGGGTAGGCCCCTGGAGAAGATGCTGGTGCTGCTGGGCCGCAGGCGCCGCGGCCGGTGCCGGCGCAGGGCCCGGTGGAGGCTCAGGGCCGGGACCCCATCCGCAGCTGCGGGTGTCGCTGGGATCTGCCTTTACAGCGATTACGTGGGGGTGAAGCGGCTGTCGTGCCGAGGTGCTCCCGGGGCTGCCGGACCCCCGGGCGCTCCTGAGGACACTGAGTTATTTTGATTTTTTCCTCCAAGTCCTCGTACTGCGCGAGTCTCCGGGAGCCCTCAGCCCGAGTCGTCTCACGTCTGCTTTGACTTTGCGGCTTCCCACTGCTCGATTGCCAGTTGTCCTTCCCTCTTTCCTTTTCACGGTCTTACACTCTTCTTGCCCGTGTTTATTCTTCCTTACCTGTCTTTAAATCGTGTTTAGGATTTGCCTATGAATGACACACACGCACGCACGGGAGAAACTTCAGGGGACACACGCGTGCCCTGGCAGACTCGTGCTTGACAAGAGCCTTCCACTCACTTCATGTCTTGCAGATGCTTTCACCACAGAAACTCCCACAGGGGCACAACCCCACAGGTGTGCCTTCTGGATAAGCATGAAGGAGCGCCTGGGTGGCTCAGTGGGTTAAGCCTCTGCCTTCAGCTCAGGTCATGATCTCAGGGTCTTGGGATCGAGCCCCACATCCGGCTCTCTGTTCGGCAGGGAGTCTGCTTCCTCCTCTCTCTCTCTGCCTGCCTCTCTGCCTACTGGTCATCTTTCTGTCAAATAAATAAATAAAAATCTTTTTAAAAAAGAAACAAAAATCAAACTCTCTCACGTGGGCTTCCTGCGAAGCAGAAAAGCATAGATGGAAGCCGTGGGGTTGGCGAGAATCTGACTCTGAGCACCGTAGCTACGACGTGTGGTGGGTTCTGACACGGTGAGGAAAAATCAAATGAACAGAGAAGAACAAAGAGGTTTCAGAGGATTTTTTTTCTTTTTTTACTAAGATCAACACATCTACATCTCCCAAAAAAAATCAAATTATGTGTGAACCTATGGAAGTAAAATGTATATTATGAAAATAAACATGTGGGAAACTTTGGAACTAGAATGTGTAAAACATGAAATGAGAAAGTATTACAATTAACAATTTAAAAACCATCAAAATTAGCTAACACATGTAAAAAATAAATTCATGCAATATTTTACTTTTACAAAAAATTAATTAAAAAAAATTTTTTAAGATTTTATTTTTTTATTTGATAGAGAGGGAGAGTGCACACAAGCAGGGGGAGCAGCAGAGAGAGAGAGAGGCAGGCTCTCCACTGAGCAGGGAGCCCAATGTGGGATCTCAGGATCCTGAGATCATGACCCAAACCAAAGGCAGATGTTTAACTGACTGAACCACACAGGTGCTCCCCCAAAAACACATATTGACACATACAGTCAGCTACCTAACTTGTTGGACCTAATGCCAAATGAAAATGGAGGACCTTTTCTTAAAAAAAAAAAAAAAGAAAAGAAAAGAAAAAGAAAGAAAGAAAGAAAGAAAAACAAGGAAAAAATTCTGTTAAAGTTAATAACTACAAATTCTGGATAAAATTGTTCTGAGTAAAAAAAATAAATTTCAAATATTAACTCAAATTTTACCATTTATTTTTATATTATGCAATGGCAGTTTTCATCTACAGAGTCACCTGAATTGTATAAGTCGTATTTTGTAGCTTATCCTCCAGAAGACACAAATGCAAACCAGGCTCAGAAAGGTTGAAGGAGAAAAGGAAGGGTCCCCCAGGTACCAAGCTGTCCTGAGGCCATGGGGTCTGTGTGTGGGGGCAGAATTTGACACCTGGGACTCTTCTGGAAGTCATATGGGACACCAACTCCAAGGATTTGAGAGAAATCAAGATGAAGGCTTCGGAGGGACAGTGAAGAAGGAAGGGGTCATGTACCAAGCTTGCACGCACTCGAATAGATAATTGAGCCCCTCTGCGAAGCTGTGGGATGTAGGGTCAGGGAAGAGAGTACATGCCACCATCCAGAACCAGTAGATACTGGAGTGGGGAGAGTCCAAGCATGCTAAAAGCCTGTTTGTCCTCTTAAGAAGTCAATAAATACAGTCTAAAGTCATAGTGTGTACTTAAAATGAGACCCAATTCTACACCAAAAAACAAAAATAAGAACAAAAACAGGCAACAAAAGGAAAAAAAAATAGCACACCAGAGTACATTAAAATGAAAAACTTCTGTGTATCAAAGGACAGAATCCACAGAGTGAAAATGCAATTTATTGTGTGGGAGAAAACATTTGCAAATCACATGAGAGATTAATATGCAGATTCTATAAGGAATTTGTTTAACAGTAACAACCCCCAGAAATGTTAAAGAAATGGACAAAGAACTTGAGTACACATTTTTTTGAAGAGTGTATATGGATGGTCAGGAGCTTCTCCTGTCATTAGGGAAATGTCAGTCCAATCCACCAGGAGATAGACTTCGTGCCCTTTAGGACAGCTGCATTGAGCAGAGCACAGGAAACGAAACACGTGTCAGCAAGAGTCAGGAGGCCTTGGAACCCTCGTCCACGTCAGCTAGAGTGTCAAAGGGGCAGCTGCTGTGTAAACAGTGCAGTGGTTCCTCAGATAAAATGAAATTACCTCACGCTCTGGTAGTTCTGCTCCCGGGTGCATACCCCAAAGAACTGACCACAGGGTCCTGAGAGATCTGGACACCCAGGGTCACAGCAGCATCACTCACAGTAACCAGGAGCTGGAAGTGCCCAAGTGTCCATTGACAGATGAGTGAATGAACAGGACGTGCTCTATCCATACAACGGGAGACCACGCAGCCTCGAACAGGACGGAGATCCTGTCATACACGTCAGCATGGGTGATTCTCAAGGGCGTTTTGCTACATGAAAAGAGTCAGAAAGAGGCAAAATAGTCAGCTTCCATGAAGTCCTGAGAATAGACGGTTCACAGAGATGGAAGAGTGTGGAGGAAGGGGTTGGGGGTTGTTGCTTAATGGGCCAGAGGCTCAGTTTTGCACAAAGAAGCGAATGTACTTAACACCACAGAATTGCACAGGAGCACGCTTGTTTGGTGTATTTTCTGTTATGTGTTTTTTGCCATAATTAAAAATTTTCAATTTATTTGAAATTGTAAACAAGAGAAGGACTCCATCCTATTACTATTCATCAAAAATTTTTATCATAATTTGTAGAAATACTTTGGGCACTAATGGATATTGTGTTGAAGAAATGTTTAACTGAAATTTAAGAGTTCATTTATAGTTAGGTACGTGACGAGTGTTCTGTTCATGTAAGATGACTTCTACAACTCTTAATAAGATCAGTGAACTCGTAAATAAAATTACCCATTCTCTGTACCATGATGCACCCACGCAAACAGACATCTGAAATGCAATACAGCAAATGTAAATGACTTCTGAGGGATGGGATTCAGAATAATTACTTTTTAAGTTATTCCCTATAGTTTTCTATATTGTTTGAATTTTAAAAATAGAACTGTGGACATTTTTCAATCTATTATGAATTTTAATTTTGGCTATGACACATTTTCTATTTGGCACAGGTGTTGAAACGGGATGCTTCATTTTCTTTATCCAAAGATTGGAGTTTGGAACCAGATAATCTATAATGTTACATATTATAAAAGAAGAATTCAAACTGCTTTTGATTTAAATAGGAGGCCTTTCCTTGTCCTCATTCTAAAGGACATGAAACCAGATGTTATAGAGAAGTAGAAGAAGTCAAATTACACAACTCTTTTATAGCTGAAAGTAAAGTACTCTAACCAAAGGTACTTATCTTTTAAATATTTATTTATTTATTTGAGAAAGAGAGAGTGGGAGGGGCAGAGGGAGAGGGAGAGAGAATCTGAAGCAGATGCCTCCTGAGCAAGGAGCCCAACATGAGGCTTCATCTCAGGATCCCAAGATGATTACCTGAGCTGAAAGCAAGAGCTGGTTGCTTACTGAACTGATGCACCACCCACACATCCACAAGTGGTGCTTTTTTAAAAAAGATTTTATTTACTTATTTGACAGAGAGATAGAGATCACAAGTAGGCAGAGAGGCAGGCAGAGAGAGAGGGGGAAGCAGGCTCCCTGCTGAGCAGAGAGCCCGAAGTGGGGCTCGATTCCGGGACCCTGAGATCATGACCTGAGCCGAAGGCAGAGGCTTTAACCCCCTGAGCCACCCAGGAGCCCCCACAAGTGGCACTTTTTAAATCAAATCTTGTAATGTCCAAGTAAGTCAATATGTCATAAAATTAAAGGCCACAGATTTGTTCTTGATATAACAGAACAGACAGAAAAATGTATAATGGTATGAACAGAGAGCAGAATTCAACAAATGTGAGAACAGTTGATCTCACTCCCTCACTGACACCTTCGTCTTGAAAAGCACAAGCTTCATGAGACTGGGATGGACTCCCCGTCTGTGGAATAGGGCCACTGGCATGACACAAGCTGGAGGGTGGGGAGCAGATAAAGCAAGAAGACAAAAAAAAAGACATCTTCTCTATATAGACACCATCTGCAATAGATTTTTTTGTAAATATGCCCGCTGGCTTCTGAAATAATTGTGGCTAAGTGACCAGAAAGATAAGGTCTTTCAGAAATTTCTTCGGGCTTTGTAGTACAAAGTGTTCCCTGAAATGCAGTTCAAGGCCAAGAGTATCAATGCCTGATGACACTGGACCTTGGAAGAAGCTACAGCCTAATGCGGAGAAAAAATTATTTTGACAACCTCTAATTTTCTTGTGCTCAATACGTTCAAGACATAAGGGAGTTAGAGCATGAAATATTATTGATATGTTTAAAAAAATAGAGAATACGCAGAATGTTACTTTGGCTGTGTGCCCAACGAGCAGTTCTCAGGAGAAAGCAAGCGGCACGTTCATCTTTCTACATTTGGAGTTGGAAGGTCACTGGGAGACCACTGCAAGCATGGGGAGAAAGAATTGGAGGCCCAGAAAGTTTAAGGAGTCACCCAAACACAACAATGAGTTCCTGGTTCTGGGTCCAGGAGGAGGCACACACAAGGGTCACTTCTAAGGAGTCCCTAGGTGGGGGGGGGGGGCAGGACATGCACTGGGGTACAGCAAGCACTTTCCACATGTCTGTTGGCGGTGACCCATGGATCAGCGAGACAGCAACCATTGCCTTTGCGTGGACATCGGAGAGGAGACAGCCAACTGTCACTCAATAGGCTATCTCGTGCTCAAGTCCAATCTCCCGCAAAATGGGAGAGGACAGAGGCAAGTTCATGGGTGACCATTCTCAGGGCAGCTGCAGCCCCCTTATCATTTCACCAGAAGACAGCCGTGAGGGGCATCTTTTAGTTAAAGCTCCCATGCTGAGCCGGCAGGCTTCTCCTTTCCCCCTGGCTCTCATCCACAGACGAGCCATCCTCAAACACCATCGTTTCCTTTCTGTCACTCCCATAGGCAATAGTGTGTGAAACTCAATCCATTTCTACCCTGGGAAATTAAAATACCTGGGTGCATTTAGAGTGAATATCCTTATCTTTTCCCAACAACGAAAGTACCATATACACACTAATATGTTAAAGGAAATTTGAGCATATTTAAATGGAGGGTGAACTAGTTTCTAAAAAAAATCAGAGTGAGGACATAGGAAAGCAAGCCCCAAAGTACACGTGAACATGACCATGGACTGCCGATTCAGCGCTGAGTTTCCTGGAGAACTGAATGGAAGAGAAAAGAATCAGAAGTTTTCAGTTGTCCCCAAGATGATAACAACCGCTGATCGAAGGAAACACAGCTTTTCCTAATATTGGGGTCTAAGGTTTATCGTGACACGGAGGTCCACATACCGGCACCACTTCTGTGAGAAGCTGTGTTGTGGCATTCACAGATTGTGTCCCTGCCCCTCAATTAGTGACGTAGCATGCCTGCTCTCCAGACATCGAAAATTTTTCATAACCTGACCCTCACATCATTCAAGACTGCCGCTCCCGTTTCCAGGCAGGCGCACGCCCTTGCCCTCCTCTGTCCCCACACTCCCCTCTACCTTTTCCAATGCTTCACACCATTAAACGGGTGTTGAAATGGGATGCTTCATTTTCTTTATCCAAAAGAAAGCCAGGAAAAATGGGCCAGATTATTATACAAAACACCATCTTTCCCCAGGATTCTTAACATTTTATTGCTCAGCCAATCTCAACACACCAGGTAGGGGATTCTTGACCCAGCTGACTCGCTGTCTGACCCTTTCTGTAGACTCTGGGCTTCTCGGCTCTGTTGGAAGCACATATACCATGAAAAAATTCCTCAGGAACGAAGGGGATATCAACACATTCTCAGATGAAAGAAAACTAAGAAAGTTTGTCACCACCAGACCTACCCTAAAAGAATGTTGAATGAAGCTCTCTAAATAGAAAAGAGATGCTGTCATTTGGAACTTTGAAACCTCAAGAAAAAGGGGAATGGTCAACAAACAATATGAGTACACACAAAAGGGTTTCCTTCTCCTCTTGGATTTTCTGAATCGTGTTTAATTGTTGACACAAAATATTATAATTGTTTGAGTCTTAACATATGTAGAAGAAATATTTGACAATTGTATTACAAGAAGAGAAAAGGAGAATGTTTCTGCATTCCCTCTGGACAGATAACATGGTGCCACCAGTAGGCTGTTAGGAGTTATTACAGACCATGTACCACCTACCGCAGCCCAGGGGAGCTGTGCAAAAGGATAAACTTAAAAACACTTTGAGTAGTTTATAGCAGCAATGGCCATGGTTACCAAACTGTGGAAAGAACCAAGATGCCCTTCAACAGATGAATGGATAAGGAAGATGTGGTTCACATACACTATGGAATATGATGCCTCCATCAGAAAGGATGAATACCCAACTTTTGTAGCAACATGGACGGGACTGGAAGAGATTATGCTGAGTGAAATAAGCCAAGCAAAGTCAATTATCATACAGTTTCACTTATTTGGAACATAACAAATAACAAGGAGGGCATAGGGAGATGGAGAGGAAAAGGGAGATGAGGGAAATTGGAAGGGGAGGTGAACCATGAGAGACTATGGGCTATGAAAAAAAAATCTGAGGGTTTTGAAGGGGTGGGGGGGTGGGAGGTTGGGGGAGCCAGGTGATGGGTATTATGGAGGGCACGTATGGCATGAAGCACTGGGTGTGGTGTATAAACAATGAATTCTGTTACACTGAAAAAAAATTAATAATAAAAAAAAAGCCTAAAAGAAAACTGAGAAAATCAAAATGGAGTCTAGAAATTATTCAAGTAAACCATGGGAGAGCAGGAAAAAGAAAGCAAAAGCAAAGACAAACACAAAAAAAATATCAAAAAGCAGATTTTAGCCATCACATGTCAAGATGATGTTAGTATAAATGGTTATAAATGCTCAATTAAAAGACAAAGATTGGCAGGTGGGTTAGAAAGCATGATCAACTGTATGCCACCTACAGTAAACTCCCCTTAAATATAATAATGCAGGCACTTTAAAAAGAAAAGGCTATACCATGCAGACACTAACCAAAGGAAAAGAGTAGCTGTATTAGTATCAGATAGGGCAGACTTAACAAGAAGAAATGCCTGGAGACGGGGACGTTAAATAATGATAAAAGGGTCAATCTACCCAGAAGCAGAATACACATGTTTTTTTCCCCAACAGCTCACAGGACATATACCAGGATAATCCATATATTGTGATATGAAGTAAATCTCAACAATTCAAAAATAATTGGCATTTTTCAGGGTTCTCTCCGGCTGTGGTAAAATCTGACCTCCATGACAAAAATCACAGGCCATTCTCTGAACACTTGGAAACTATATAGCACCCTTCTGAATAATACGTGGGTCCAAGAGGAAATCAGGAAGGAACAAGACAGAAAATATGATTGACTGAGAAGAAAAACATACAACATTGAAATCCGAGAGACCAATGAGAGCAAAGCCAAATAGCCAGCATCCTAAGACTAAAGGCCTATGTTAGAAAAAGGAGAGTCTCAGTCAGAAATCTACAGCTCACATCTCAGGAGCCAAGGAAAGGAAGAGCAGAGCAAGCAGGAAAAAGGAAATAATAAAGAGCGAGAATTCATGTGATTGCAAACAGGAAAATTACAAGGAAATTCAATGAAACAAGGAGTTGGCTCTTGGAAAAGATCAACAAAATTGACAAACATCTGGAAAAATGAACAATAAAAAAGAGAAAGTACCAAGAACCAATATCAGGTATTGGACAGGGGTAATCACTACAGACATTGCAGACATTAAAATGTGTAATAAAGAAATAATCTGGAAGACCCTACACAATTAAATTTGACAGATAAAATGAATGAATCTCTCAAAAAAAAAAAAGCACAAGCACAATTCACCCAATATACCAAAAGATAATTTGAAGAGCTTGAAACTACTAAATAAATCCAATTTCTAATGTAAAACTCCCAAAAAAGAAATAGTCGTATCCAGATGGTTTCATGAGAGAATTCCACCAAATACCGAGAAATGAAGTGAATACAGTCCCTGCAGGTAAACAGAAGAGGATGTGACACCACCTAAGTCATGTTATGAAAGCAGGGTTACTCTGATTTTGAAACCAGAAAGACAGAACAAAAAACTGTGGACAGATATCCTCATGAACATGCATACAAAAAGCCTTAAAAGACATACAGTTCTCTGTACTCTACAACAGCATGTGGACATAATAAAGAGATTCATACGATAGAAAAATGAAACAAAAATCTTTCATTAGTCTAAAGCACTAGGGTCATGAAAAAATAGCTAATTTTTGTTTTTGTTTTTGTTTTTTACATTTAAGACACAGTCACAGATTATTATGTGTATGCTTATACTGGGTCAGTGTGAGAGGAAATATATCAAAATAAATCTTTTCCTGCTGTTAAGTAACCTATTTTGTGTAATTGGATAACTGAGTAACCTAAATTCAGAAAAAAACAAGGCAAACAGACTCTTAGTGTAGACTTGCTGATTATGGAGGATTATGGAGACTCGCTAATTTGATTAAGTGAGGCACTATGGTCAGCCCTCCAGAAAGAAGTGTCCTAATCTTAGTGTAACAGAACCATGAATAGCAATTAACCAAAAACAAGAACAATGTATATATTTCCATTTGTAAAATGAGAATATTTTCAAGCTCACAGAGTGGCTGTGGGATTATGTGAGGCAATGGGCACAACATAGAATAATGCCTACCCCCCCATGCTGTCCACATACTAATGCCCAGAACCTAGGGATGGTTCCTTCCACGGAAAAGGGGTTTGCAGGTGTAGTTAAGTTAGGGATCTTGAACTGGAGACATTATCCTGGATGACCGAGGTGGGAGCCAGGTGGGTCAGAGTTATGGAAAGATCTAGGATGAGGGAATCCAAGGTTGGAATGAAGCTCTTTCAAGACAGAAGAAGGGACCACAAACCCAACTATGCAGGCAGCCTCTAGAAGCTGGAAATGTCCAGAAAACAGATTATCCCCGAGAGCTACCAGAAGGAAAAACAGTCCTACCAACACCTCCTCAATGGGAAGGTAACTCATTGTTGTTATTTTAAATACCTACTTTGCGGTAGTTTGTTACAAATGCAATAGGAAGGCAACACAATATGTAGGCACAACATTTTGGACCAAGATGGGGTAACAAGGAACAGATTTACCCTCTCAGGGGAAACCAGAAAGAAACAAAACATAGGAAACAATGGTATTCAAAATGTTGTCTGTTAGGTGCCAAAGAGTGTTGATCCCAGAGCCACAGGAAACAGAAAGGGAGAGCCCTCCAGGGACCTGGGCTTGCTGGCTGCTTTGGGAGAAGTTGCAGATGCGATGCGGGGAGGGGTCAGTGGGGCAGAGTCAGGGAGTCCAGTGTGGCTGGGTGCCCGAAGCAGGCTTCTCTGGAGGAGACATTTGCATGGGGGTGTCCCTGTGAGTGTCTGAGCACAGCGGCTGCACACCACGAATCCTCTGTGTCACCCATAGGAGCCAACACATCCACTGTCCCCTCCATGGGCAGGTACCGAAGGAGGTGCACCAAGATGGATGCCATTGCTGACAACAATCACAAAAGGCTCCACGGCGTTTTCTATCACGGAGCCCATGAAAGTGATTTCTTGAGAACAAAGGGACATGCAGTTCCTCTCTCAGTAAGAAGGATTTGTTGACCTTCACTTTTGGGGGAAAAAATCCAACTTTCTTTTAACTCTCAGGAAAAATACCATTCAGTGAAACTGTGAAGTTAATAAAGAAATACACCTTTAAATGTCCAGCCCTCAGCAACCAGGTCCTTTATCTTTGGGAAGGTGAGAAAGGAAGGTGAGAAATCATGGTTAGCTGCTTTGTTCTCACTTTGAAAGAACACCAGGTTCATAAATATTAAGCTCAAGTGGCAGGCGGCAGGTGCCCCGAACTTCTGGAGGCGTATGTCATTGCCAGAGCAATGCACTGCTCTGGGTGCAGATTATTCCAGATGATTTATACATATTCGGAAACTCCCTCCAGAAGAGTCTGAACCAGGGATGACAAATGTCTCTACTCCTTCTTGGAACAAAGCAATATGTGTCATATAGTTGACTTCTCCCGTTGTTTTCTCTGGCATGAGCATCCTTTCACTGGATATAATATTCTCGAAAAATAAACTATGGGACTCTGCAAAAAAATGCAGGTGATTAAAATTCCCCTGCACAGTTACATAGTTATGCACTCATAAAGGGGTCACTGAATATTCTGGAAAATATTAGATAGAAACAGGGATATAGGATATTAGATAGAAATAGGGATATAACATATATTCAGGGAATATATATATATGTGTTATATCTGATATCTGATAGATTCATGGAAAACAATTGCAGGGTCTTTTCTACTTCTTAAATTCTTCAGAGTACAAACTGGACCTAGCACGATTTTATACTTTTCTGTTATCAGTGTAAACTCAAAATACTAAAAATATAGCACCACAAATATGTAGGATGGGCACATGCAGAAGACTTTGTCTACTCATTAGTGAGGAACAGATGGTGTCATACAGCAGCCTTGATGGTGTTTGAGGGAATGGGTATTTTTAACCATCTTTCAAAAGTATGTCATAATACGACTTCTAGATGTAAAGCAAGCTAATATCCTATAGGACAATAAAGTAATAAAGCAGACTATCCCTTTTAACTTAGAAATCACTTGCATTTCTAGAGGACTCAGTTCTGTAAATTAACATATAACTTCACAGAATCTGGGCTCTATGCATATACTAAGTAGCAAAGTCAACCACATTCTTAGAAAAATAAATGATCCTTGTACATTAACAATGCTGATGAAATAATGCTCTAATGTAACAGGGAAAGGACATGTCCTCTCCTTCAGCTTACTTCATGTTCAGATAAATTTTCTTCACATTGTGCTTCCTACCATCCCTGGGCAATGTCACCATTCAGTAAACTTATATCACAGTTAACTTCATTATGTCATAAACAAACTTAAAAAAAAGTGGCAAAAATCCATAACTAGTGGACACAGAACGACTTTACAACATTCCAGTGCTATTGGACTCATTTAAACGTATATGGAAAGGACTCTTCCTGTCCACTGGTCTTAGATGATCGGTCTGGCTGAGTTCGCTTGTAACATGACTGTCCTCCATCCTTAATTTTTTATTCAGCTTATGTTTACAAAGGACCAGTATAACTAGCTGCCCTTTCTTGAGTGTCCCCAGAAGCAAGAGCCACAAACCAATGGAAGAGGTTGGCCAACCCCAACAAGGAAAAGCTTTTCCACCAAGCGCAAACACACAGCTCAGCGGAGAGTCCCTAACCTGAGTCACGGAGTTGCTTTGCAGATCCAGTTGTGGTTGGTCCCAGAGGCCCCCAGGAGCATTAGGGGCTAGTGTGTGTGAAAAACCCGGGATCTCATTTACACAGGACGGGATATTTCAAACAGCGTGATCTCTACACACAGATAACCAGAAAACCTAGTGCAGAGTCCAGTTCAGAGATACCAAAAAAAATTTACTAATTATTAAGTTTAACATTATTCAATCAAAAATATTTTATTTATTTATTTATTTTTAATATTTTATTTATTTATTTGACAGAGAGAGATTGAGATCATAAGTAGGCAGAGAGGCAGGCAGAGAGAGGAGGGAAGCAGGCTCCCTGCTGAGCAGAGAGCCCCATGCAGGGCTCAATCCCAGGACCCTGAGATCATGACCAGAGCCAAAGGCAGAGGGTTAACCCACTGAGCCACCCAGCTGCCCCATTTCATTTATTTATTGGACAGTAAGGGACAAGACATTGAGAGAGGGAGCACACGCAGAGGGAGCAGGAGAGGGAGAAGAAGCCTTCCCGTTGAGCAGAGAGCCCGATGCAGGACCCTAATCATGACCCAAAGCAAAGGCAGACACTTAACGACTGAGCCACCCAGGTGCCTCTAAATAATTTTTTTTTTTTTAAATCATGGGTAAACGACTCAAGTTTTTTTAAAAAGATAGCATTAAGCATTGAAGTTTCCTTCATCTGAGAACCAGAAGAATGGTGTTACTAAAATAGTGTGGGTTTCTTTCTTTCTTTTTTCTTTCTTTCTTTTTTTTTTTTTTTTTTTTTGGAAAACTTCATTCAAGTCCTAACTTATCCATAACAAATCACGTTATTTCTCTCAGCCTCAATTTCTTGATTTTTGAGTAAGTTTATACTGAATATGTTTCTTTGGGGAAAAGCACAGTTAACTTTAAATTGCTATACAGAAATTTGTAGCTATATTTAATTTCTTCCTTTAAGTCCAAACTACATGAAGATCTCTGCACCAAGAGTACATGATCACAACTTAAAAAATCTATCAATCTTAAGAAAATCTATTTGATTTATGTCATAAACAGAAAAATAATGGTTCTTTCAAAGAGCGTATCTCTTGGAAAGCATAATCAGGAGTCAGCTCCGAAACGGCTTCTGATTACAAACCAGAGTTAGCACCTTTACCTTCCTTCTCTTTTTTTCCTTCAAGTTTTTATTTAGATTCTGGCTGGTCATTCTACCATGTAATATTAGTTCCAGGAGCAGAATTTAATTGACTCATCACTTCCATACCACAGCCAGGGCTCATCAGGGCACTTTGTCTCATCTGTTTCTGAAATTTCTAACATTTGCTGCAGGATAAAGGGCGCTGGGGAGAATTCTGAAGCACAAATTTGGGGGTCAAGAGACCATTTTCCTACAGGACGGGAGGTCCGCGCCAAGCCCCACAGACAGGTGCTAGGACTCGGTAAAGGATGTGCAGCCCCCATGGGGGCAGACGGTGTGGCAGCTTAACTGGCTTTCGGGGCTGACATTGTCATCAAATCACTAATCAGTTTTTGGATTTTTTTTCATTCTTATGAAATTCGTTCCACAGGTCATCTGATCTGGGTTGTTCCCTTGAACTCTAAGGCATTGTCCTCACCGAGAAAACATACCCGTGCCTCCTCTGTTGTGCTCCAAGCAAGGATGGAGCTAAGTTCTCACTGTGCCTTTCCTGGTTGGTGTTGTTCTCCTGATTAGTTTGGAGGGAGGGACAGAGGGAGAGGGGGAGAGGACCTTAAGTGGATTGCTTGCTCAGCGTGGAGCCCCATGCGGGGCTGATCTCGGGATCCTGAGATCCTGACCTGAGCCGAGATCCAGAGTCACATGTCCGAAGCCATGACGCCGCTCAGGAGCTCCCCTTCCCTGCTTTTAAACAGATTCCTTCTCTTGATTTTGCATGTTTTTCTCTTCCTTTTCTAGTTTCTGGAAATAATTGGTGAGAAATATTGATTACGATTATTGATTTAAGGCCAAAGGTTAATACTATACATTATACATACATATACTATATATACTATATATATACACACATACTATACATACTATTCCTCCAAGCACTGCTTTGGTGATGCCTCACAGGTTTCAATTAGCTGTATTTTCCTCTTCATGTAATTAACAATATGTTTTGATTTCTTTTGAGATTTGATTATTCCCATGGATTATTTAGAAGTGTCTTGTTCTATTCTGAAGAGATGTTTCTATCATCTTTCTGTTACTGGTTTCTAGTCCAGTTCCTTTACGGTCTGAGAATATACTTAATGTGACTGCAGTTATGTTCAATGTGTTACGGCTTGTTTTGTGACCCAGAATATATGGTCTGTATCGGTGAACATCCAGGCACACTGTAAAAGATTGTGTGTCCTGCTGTTCTGTGGAGCATCCAATAAAATGTCAGGTAAGTCCAGCTGATTGATGGTGCAGGCTAACCTTTACGTCCTAGCAGACCTCTGTCTACCAGCTCTCTCCAGCTACAGGGGCGTCTGGGGGCCTCAGGTGGTAATTAAGCATGTGCCTTCGGCTCAGGTCACCATCCTGGGATCCTGGGAACTAGCCCACATCAGTCTCCTTGGTGAGCAAAGCAGACTGTTCCTTCCCATATCTAGACTTTTTTCTGTCCTTTTCTATGTACTATTTCATCTTGGCAGTGATTGGTCAGGATTTTTTTGTTCCATGGAAATCTATTATTTTATATTGTATACAAGACAGCAGAGATAGTACATTTTCTCAAGTGAGTGTTGGCTTTAATTCTGGAAAGCAGGAAGACCATCCCCAGATCACTATGACCTTAGGTAGACCTTGGGTTTGCTTTTTAATGGTACACTAACTTCAGATTTGCCTTTACTCCAAGTGTGTGAAGACCAGCCCTAGACTGGAGCCCTTCTGGGGTCTCAACTGAATGCCAGATGTCTTCCCCAAAGCCTCAGCACTCAGGATTGACCCTAACCTTGGCATTGCTGTGGCCTTTTCTGACAAATACTGCCAGCTCCAGCTTCCCTACAGTGAGTACCTAGCAGTCCCAGCATTTTTCTCCTGGCCTGTGCCACCCAGTGTTGGCCCTAGACTTGAGCAGAATCTCTGCACAGAGGTCAAAAGTTTCCTCCGCTTGCCCAGGCCCCCTGCACTGCACTCCCAAACCCAGCCTCCCTGGCCACCTCTTGTTCTGAGGACATTTTCATTCTGGCCATGAGATCGCTATTCCTACTGGAGCCCCACATCCCCATGCCAGCCAAGAAAATGTCTTTGGGAACAAACCTGGATGGATGTAGGACTCGTTACAGGATTCTTCCTTCTAAGAATTATGATCTTGTATTTTTTTATTGCACATAGTGGGTTTGCATATTTTTCTGTATTCTATCTATCCAATACTTAATTTTTAGAGTCTTTTAAATCATTTCACAAATGGCCCATGGATTGAGACATTGTGAGAATCAGAGCCTTTTCATTACATTTTGGGAATGAAGTAGAAATCTTTTGAGGAGGGACTGATAAAAGATGAAATATCCCTCCACAATTCACGCTGGTTACATGGCACAATGGACCATGGTGACGGCTTGGCCGCTCAGTGCTGGGGTCTGGCACTGGGTTTTGTCATTTCTGTGTCGTGTCCTGTCCCTAAAGAACACATATTTTTAAGAAGACTTAATTGTTTTTCTTACAGTCATTCAGAAGATATCCTGACTTCCATACTATCACCCTACAACATGAACAACAGGAAAGGGTTAAAACCCTGCCCCCTGCCCCCTGCCCCAGCTTGTCAACAGGGCAAGCAGATTGGAGAAGACTTACTCCCACTTGTGTTTGGAGCATTTGACCTGCTCTTCTGTTGTTTTCAATGGGCAAAAGGACAGTTTCATAAGAAAGAGAAATCCCAAGATCTCCGGTCATTTTCTTCTAATCTGTCCCTGACTCCAATAAGTCATCTCTGAACATATGAATTTTAGGCCTGGCAATTGAAATGTTGACTCGTGGAGTCAAGATTGAACCAGAAAATATATCTCAGAAGAGCTGGAAATAACTCCGTGACTATAAGTGTGATTAGTTATCTGCACATTCAGAACACTACCAAAGATTGTGTGAGGTTTTTGTGGACAAGACATTTCAGGTCCATCAGGAACTTTCAGTGAAATAGCCTAATGCAGAGTAAATTAAAAATGAATCATCTTCGAGCATAAAATCGTATTTATTCTCTACCAACTATACCAAAATAGGGATGACATAAAAGAACATTTATTTAGGAAAATGCCCATGACATCATCTTCAAAGAAAAACAAAAATATAACACGGGACAATATTTCATTTGTTAAAATAATTTTGTGAAAATTGAGTTCTGTATTTTCCAACACAGGATTTTCATTAATTGTCATTTTTTTGGTCAAATTTAATTTTATCCCATACTTCCCAAATTATATAAAATGACATGTGTTTACTTTTGTTTTGATCCAAAGTGAGAACATTTACTTTTTTCTTTTAAAGACATTTTAAAAATAGAAGCTGGTTTAAAACACTGTGCTAAGTGAAAGAAGCCAGTCACAAAAGGCAGGATACATATCCCATTTATGTGAATGTCCAGAACAGAAAAATCTGTAGAGAAAGATAGTAAATGAGTGGATTCCAAGGTCTGGGGGTGATGTTCTTGGTGATTGAAGAGTGCTATGTATATGAACTATATGTCTCTTAAGGAAAAAAAGTTCAAGTAAAATTTTTTAGAAAATGTATTTTAGTCATTATTTATTGATACCCATTTCTAATCTGTTTCTTTAAAAAAAAAAAAAGGTTTATTATGATATAATCTAAAAATGGGGCACCTGTGTGGCTCAGGTAGCCGAGCATCTGACTCTTGATGTTGGCTTGGGTCGTGAGATCAAGCCCTGAGTGAGGCTCCAGGCTCTGTAGGGACTGTACTGGGGATTCCTGCAGAAAAGGCAACCAGATGCAGGAAGTGGATTGAATCAGTAGGTCATCTGGGGGAATATTGTTACCTTAATACTATTGATCCTTTGAGAAATACGGAATTTCCTTACATTTATTTAGGCATTTGATTTCTCTCCGTCGTGTTTTGTGGTTTCAGTATACAAGTCCTGTGTTTCTCTTTATTCACGAAGTGTTTTACTGTTTTTGATGCTATTGTAAATGGAATTATTTTCTCAATCTCATTTTAGGAGCGTTCATTGCTAATGTGTGGAAATGCAATTGATTTTGTTTTGTTGATCTCGTTTCCTGAAACCTTGGTGAATTCACTCATTAGTTCTAACAGATTCATGTTGGACTTCTGGGATTTTTATGCATAAAAGTTCATGTCTTCTGCAAAAAAAAGACAGCTTTTTGTTTGTTCTCCCTTTCTAGTCAGCAAGCTTTGTACCTTTTTTTCACTTGCCTAATTGCCCAGGATAGAATCATTAATAGAGTATTGGATAGTGTGAGATCTCCTACTTTGCCCTGTTCCTCATCTCAGGAGAAAAGCACTTAGGCTTTCACCACCAACTATGGCATTTTCTTTGGAGTGTGTGTGTGTGTGTGTGTGTGTGTGTAGCTGTCCTCTATTAAGCTGAGGAAATTTTCTTCTTTTTCCCAGTTGGTAGAGGGTTTTATCATGAAAGAGTGTCGGATCCTGTCAAATCCCATTTTTGTGTGTGTCTGTGGAGAGACTCCTGTGGTATAGGACCTTCATTCTGGCAATGGGGTCTGCAGCAGTGACTGACTTCCCGATACTCAACCACTGCGGTGTTATTGGGGTAACTCCCACCGCGTTGGTCATCTGCAGCCCAGAGCTGTGGTAAGGGGGTGTTCAGACTTTCTTGGGCCCTGAATCCAGTAGGAATAGTTCCCCTCCCCTGCCCCTGCCTGCAGAGTGGGTGAGATGGGAACCACCACTAGACTGCTGAGCCTGCTGTTAGGTCCTTCTGGAAGGTTCTTCTGCCAGGCAGAAGGGTGGGTTGTATGCCACCACCTCTGCCAGCCTGAGCATCAATAGACAGCAATAAACAAATGCTCCTTAATTTATTGCCTTCTGACCAAATCCAGAGACTCTGAATGCTTGTCTTTGCTAATTTTCATCAGTCTCACAAGTGTCTCTCTGGAGAAGCAGCCTGCCCGAGCTCCTTACACTGTCACCTCAGATGCCCCGATCATCACTTATTCTGTCCAGGACTAAATCTTGAGCTCATAGATATTTTATTGTCTCCTCACACCTCCTCCCAGCAATGAATATTTGGTCTCTTGTGGTCCGGAAAAAGACCATAGATTTCTGTCGTAACTAGATTCTAAGACACTGCTAAATGGGAGGCACAGAAAAGACTTAAAGTTAAAAAGATAATGAGATGATGTTGCATTAAAATGAGGACATTGATTGAAAGATTATCCCTACATTAAATTTTAAGATACCTGTTATATCATCAAGGAAACATAGTATTTTTTTAAACAGGTCAGTGAGTAGTAATTTCCAATGTCAAATTTCTTTGAGTGCCTGCAAAGCAGAAGATAGATTGATAAAAGCTTCCTCACAACCAGCATGCCTGCCTTTGTGCATGGGTTTGTGAGCTCTGAGAGGGCAGCAGAGCATCCTTACTCCAAAGCATGTGTAATGAGAGGGACCATGCGAGGTGGCTGGGTGAGGTCGCATCAGCTCACACAAATGAACAGACCAGGCTGCAGAAAGGTCATTCTGAAAACCCACTTGATGACCCCATTTGTCCTCCTCTTTATGAATATGCAACTGTAATTCCTTCTGTTCTAAGTCATTTAAGAAAAACATAAAAATTCAGGACATTTCTTTTAAAATAGAACAAGCATAAAAGGAAAGCAATGCTCAGAGCACTGGGTTGTTCCGAACACAGGTGAGACTCTTCAAGCTAGTTACAACGGCTTCTGGGAGAAGCACAGAAGACCGTGTATGCATGTGTGTGTGTGTGTGTGTGTGTGTGTGTGTGTGTGTGCATGTGTATGTGTATGTGCAGTATCCTGCACTTTGAGACCACGCCCACACCTAACTGTGGCAGACCCTGACGTCATGTAGGACCTGCAGCCCGTTTGCAGGGACTACCCTCCCAACACACACACACACACACACACACACACACACACACACACAACGTTCTCCATCATGGGTCAGTGTCCCGTCCGGCACAATAAGCTGGTCAGGCTGCATCAGGGTGGAAACAGAAAGGGTCTATGACAAGGCAAAGAGCTCTGTTTTGGAGGCTCTGGTTTGTTCCTGTGCTGTGAACAAGGCTGACTATACCACAGTGCTCCTCCACTCTCTCAGCCTGACTGTTTCTCACCGTGTCTCCTCGTTCTCCCTGTTCATCTGATTACTGTTCATCTGATTACTGATGGCTTCCCTCCCTGGTTTTTGACCCCTCTGCCAAGTCAGGACCAACCAGAGAATGCCAAGTATGTATCCTAGCCAAACACCTGGGATGTACCTGCCTGCCTCTGGGTCTCTGCCAAGACATGAGTTAGGACAGCAGATGCCCTTGCAGTAGCTCGCTCTAAATAAGTAGACTTCCTTGTTACCAGTTGGTTGCAATGCTCCTCCCCCCACTCTGAAGCAGCTTGTAGAAGACAAAAAAAAAAAAAGTAAAGTATGATCTTTGTCGTCCACTAACCCTGACTCCATTCAAACATTTTTGTGTCAGCGTACACAATGCTGATGAAATAACAGTGCTTGTCCACATCTCCCTGGTGTGTTTAATAAATTAGCCAGCTATATCTAAAACCATGCTGTGAGTTTGGTGAGTACAATATCTGGAGCCCCTAACCATTGTTGTGTGTGGGTTCCATGGGAGGAAGCTAGAAGGTTCTCGATGAAGAGGATGGTCTGCAGCCCTCTGATCTGCTGTGAGTGGAGCATAAGCCATCTGAAGCTGATTGGCTCCAGAGCTGTGAGTTCAAAAGATTGCTCAGGTGATCTCAGAACCCCTTCACACACTTGCAAGAATTGGTGGCCAAGAGAGAGCACCCAGCTTGAGTATGAATATTGCCCTCAATCCATGACCACATTCCTAAACACTGTGAATGTGGAATCAGAGTTGTTCCGCAAGGTAGTATCATAGCCACTCAATAGGAAAGCATGACATCGAGCATTATGTTTCCCTGTGCGTGCCCCACTTTCTGCCTCCACCCACCACACACACACACACACACACACACACCCCAAATCCACATGTCCTGTGCTAAGGTAAGGTCAGTGAGGCATTTGTCTCAGATGCAAACTTTCAGGGGAGGAGGAAGTTCAGAAACTGAGCAATCAAATTAAGAATATTTGATACATTGGGGATGCCTGGGTGGCTCAGTTGGTTAAGCGGCTGCCTTAGGCTCAGGTCTTGATCCCAGCATCCTGGGATCGAGTCCCACACCGGGCTCCTTGCTCGGCAGGGAGCCTGCTTCTCCCTCTGCCTCTGCCTGCCATTCTGTCTGCCTGTGCCCGCTCGCTCTCCCTCTCTCTCTCTCTGACAAATAAATAAATAAAATCTTTTAAAAAAAAGAATATTTGATACACGGTGGGGGGTATTATGGAGGGCACGGATTGCATGGAGCACTGGGTGTGGTGAAAAAATAATGAATACTGTTTTTCTGAAAATAAATAAATTAATTTATTAAAAAAAGAATTTATAAGCTAAAGGAAATGCTGGATAGATCATTTATGGGTTTCTTATTCAGAATTTTACCGGGGGGGGTGGGAGGTTGGGGTACCAGGTGGTGGGTATTATAGAGGGCACGGATTGCATGGAGCACGGGGTGTGGTGAAAAAATAATGAATACTGTTATGCTGAAAATAAATAAATTTAATTAAATAAAAAAATTATATCAAGAAAAAAAAGAATATTTGATACAATCTCCTTAAAACCAAAATTAATGAAAACATCCACAATAAACAAAAGATCACAATTTCAAAGAAAGTCAGGATCCCATCCACCATGTAAACAACCACCCTGCCTCACCTGCTTCCTGCTGGAAAGTTTTATATACAAAAATAGATGGTTCATAGTTTACCAACATTATTCTTCAGAAATGTGTTTCCTTTGCAAATATTGGGAAACGTTACATCCGTGAAAATTTAGAAACACATGGTTTGCTCTGCAAATTAGTACCTAGACACATTCACAAAATAAGATCCTCGATTTGTCAATTCTAGTGTGATAGTATTTACCAATATAAGAATCTCATACATGATAAGAAAACTACGAACATGACCAGTGAACTAGACACCAAGCAGAATTTGAGAATCTTTGAAGATTTGATCTATAATCTTTGAAATAGCACTTCAGGAGTCCACAAGTCAACCCGTTGATCTGGGAGGAAGAAACCCATCAGGTGAATAAACCTTCACACACCGCAAGGTCTTCTTAACATTCATTTATCACACGAGTGCATCTGTCCATTACATTCCCATCCCTTCCTCCGATAAAGTGCTGAGGACTGTATCTCAGGTTGTCATATCTGAGGCTAACTTCTGTTCACTATTAGGCGGGACAGTCACTTTCCCACACAGACTTTCTCTCAGGAAGGGGAAATTGCCACGACTTACACATTTGACTGTGCCGTGCCTATGTCTACTGCAATTCTATTTCCCTCCAGCGGTGGTTGCTTCTCTTCCAGTTACAGAAGGAGCCCCTTCCTCCTCAACAGGAGAACAGGGTTTCGTGTGGGTGTGGACTTGTGTGAGCCCAATTCCCAGCCTCCTAAATAAAATCAAATTTTTTATCTCTATATTTCTTTTTCCTTCATTTCCCCCCTAGTTTTTGTGGTTTCCTCTCCAATTCATATCTTTCAAAACATGCTACCATGACCAAAAGAACAAAAATAAATCGTTCTCTAACATTGTTAGAAAACAGAATATATCAGTTACTGTCAAGGTCTTTGAGATTTGCATTGTTGAGAAACAATTCTTCACACAGAAAGAAGTAGATGACCATGTTTATGACTGTGACCTTTACAGAGGAGTGTCCTCAAAAGCTTATAAACCCTTCAGGGAACAGTCTAGGAAATTCTACTTAACTCACTTCTCCTCCAGTATGTTTGCTAACTTTTGCTTTTCTGAGTTTGACAAAAACTTGCAAAAAAAAAAAAATCTGTCAAAAACCCATAGTGATGAGCTGTCTCCACAATACAAGCTTCCTCTTGTGAATCAGGACGTTTGAATTTGGTAATAAGGAACTACAAATCCTAAAAAGTGGCAAATTGCATTAATGTCAAATACAAAGAGTCATGATAAGAATCTGGACCTAAAAAGACTCAAATAGCCGTGTGATCTGAATGCCTCAATATCTACCTCTCTGTCTCCACCTTCTTCCACCTGTCCTACTTCCTAGCCAGGTGACTCTTGCCCTGACTTCTTTGTCACTTTTCTCCGCTGCTCAAAACTCTCAAAGATACCCCATTGTGCTCAATGATTAAAATTAAGTGTCTTTACCTAACAGACACAGCCATGTGTTCTCTGGTCCTAATCTCTTTCCTGATTTGTGGAGTGAAGCAACCAACATGTTGCTGAAAATATAGGAAACCAAGGTGGGTGAAGCCGTATGTCAAAGTATGAGCACAGTAGGAATTTGCAATATAACAGAACTTGTGCATTAATAAACTACTTCATATTTTTTCCCTCTATGGGGTTTTCAGAAAAGGAGCTCCCTTCTCATCGTTCTTTTTCACTTCACCACACCTGTAAGTGTTCTGCACTCTTCCAGGCAGTGACTGTCAACCTAGGATTACAGAAAGATATTTTACATGGGGAACTAGTGCTATTATAGATCTAGAAAGAATAAAAATCTTTCCTATGCTATGTGACTCGGAAAATATTTTCTCCCACTCTGTGGGTTGTCTTTTAATCCTTTTAACATTATTTGTTGCAATTAGTAATTTAAAATTTTACGGATGTTAATTTATCACCATTTTCTTTTATAGGTTGTTTTTTGTTATAGCTGAAAACTCATACAAAAGGTAAGGTGAGCAGATTTTCTCTTATATTTTCTTCTAAAGGTTTTGTAGGTTAATATTGTACATTGAGGCATATAATCCATTTATAGCTAATTTTTTTATACAATGTGAGGTGTATATCGATGTTTATTTCATTGCATATGCACATCTTCTTATTCCAACAACATGTGTTTAAAGGAGTATCTTTCTCCTTTGAGTATCTTTGAACCTTCCTCAAAATGAGTTGACCACATATTGTAGGTTTGTTGTCAGACATTCTATTCTGTCCCTTGATCTACATGTGGATCTTTTTGCCATTAACATGATATTTTAATTGTCATAGCTTTAAAGTCAGTTTGGAAATCTACTAGGGTAAGTCCTCCACCTTCTTTTTTTTTTTTTAAAGATTTTGTTTATTTATTTGACAGAGAGAGAGATCACAAGTAGGCAGAGAGAGAGAGATGGGGAAGCAGGCTCCCTGCTGAGCAGAGAGCCTGATGCAGGGCTCCATCCCAGGACCCTGGGATCATGATCCAAGCCCAAGGCAGAGGCTTTAATCAGCTGAACCACCCAGCTGCCCCTCTTTTTCTTTTTTTTTTTTCCATCAATTTTTTGGCTATACTATTCCCTGTTCCTTCCCATTATTTTAGAATCAGCTTTTGAATACATACACTCTTGCCAGGATTTTGTATAGAATTTTAGTGAAGTGGTACATTACAGTAGAGAATATTAGTATCTTAACAGCATTTAGTCTTCTAAACCATGGCCCCAGAATATCTTGACAGATTTCAGGTCTTATTTGCTTTCTGATTTCTATACTGATTTTGTTAATTTCAAATGCGATGTGTTTAATTTTTAGTGTTCTATTTCTAATGGAATTCCTTTTAATTTAAAATTCTAATTGTAAAGCATAAGTACATAGAGATATGTCTGGATTTTTTTTTTTTTAAATATTGATCTTGTATCCTGCTACCTTGCTAAAATTACTTTTCGTATTAAGAAATTTTTGGTAGATTATTTAGATTTTATATGCAGAAAATTATGTTTTATTTAATTCTTTGCAATTTTTATGCCTTTTATTTCTTTATTTTTCTTTATTGTATAAGCTAGTAATGTGTTGACATGGGTACAACACGATGATACATTATTCAGAAGAAGAAGGAAGTTGTAGAGTGAGGTAAATTGTACCCTACCACCTATGCACGTTTTAAATATGGGGAAAATGATACTACTCTGTGTGTGTGTGTGTGTGTGTGTGTGTGTGTGTGTATTGGGTTAGGAAATTATTCAGGGTCCCAGAATAGTCACCGATGGATTTTTGGTATGCAAGGAATATTTTTAAATGAAAGGGAACTTTTACTATCTGAGGCCTTCCATGTAAACACCTCAGTAAGCCACAGTGAGCCACTGTCCCCTTCTCAAAGGGCCTCTGACCACTTCTCAACAGTATCGACAGATGACAAAAATGTCTTTGGCAGAAATGCTTTTCTAACTCACAGGCCTGAAATGCCCTGCAAGTACACGTAGGATGGCAATTACTCCCCTAAAATTGTTCTGGATGCAGTCCTTTCGTCCTAAAATTGTTTAATTTGTTTGGTTTTTATCCAGAATTAAGTTAAGCCTTCCCATGTTTGATATCTGGCACTTGTACCGGCTTCCTACAAAGCAGGAAGGGATTCATAACTGACCCCGTGTCTTTAAAAAACCTAGTAAGAGCAGCGATGCACTCTGTTCACTGTGGCAGGACACACTCACCCCGGCCTGCTGGGGGCCTCGAGGTGACACTCTCACGGAGAGGAAGGACAGCATCCGTCCATGACAGGAGGATGGATGCTCGTTCACTGGAGCAGGAAAAACACAGCCCACTTTTTTATTTATCTGTTATTAAGTGTCTCAGATGAACTACAGGTAACCAGAGTTCCTTTTATTCTTGGATGGTCAACTTTTGACCATTTCAAAAGCTATCACAGTTTCTTCAATGACCAAAACTGGCTCAAAAGTGAGAAAATCTCATTAGCGAACGCAATTCCAACTGTAGTTGTAGGCACAATTGAACAGAGATGGCTCGACTGCCAATTCTTCAGAAACGTGCATCAGAACATCACAGGGGAAAATCCACGCAACCGGACACGTGTAGCTCAGAAACATGGAGCACAATGGACAGAGGCAAAGGCCATCCCGCACCACCGTCCAGCCGCCCGAGGTGCCATTTTCAGAGTAAGCAGATTTACCAAAGATGTTCCAATTACAGAACTTGAACAAACCCAGGATTGGCCAACTTCCGATGTTTTCAAACTGGCCTTTGCCACAAACAAAGAAACAAGCAAATAATACCTCTTTCGTCCAACAACAAGTGAACAACAAAAAGAGATCACATTTATTTTTCTCCAGAATGAACAGATGAAACACTGTCTTCTCTTTGCTTCTGCTTCAGACTGTATAACAAACCTCATTTCTCCCTACCTGCCAATGAGGCTGCAACATTGTCTTTAAAGTATTTTTGTTTCCTTTTTCACATTTTATGACCCAAGGCAGGCTCCATACAACAGGCACATCCATAGCTGAGAAAAAAAGGAAAATGTTTCAAATACTAAATGCTCACCCCAGTCTCTCCTTGAGCTTGTCTCCTACCTTCTTCAAAGGAAGAGTCCATAGTGGTGGCTTTTGTGCAAAGGGTTAGGAGAAGGGAGAGATGTAGATAAAAGCATGCTCCGAGCAAGATTAGATCAGTCCATTGCATTGCTGTAAAAAGCACCCCAAGGTCATTTTGCAGATTAGCAGTCCGAGCTTGGGAAGGGCCCCATCCCAAACTTAGTGAGCATGGGACAGAGCGGCTGCTGGGCAGTGCTGAGAGCAGAATTATTCCTGAGAGAATCGGAGGTGGCTGAGTTGGGCTAGCAACGGGATTGCTGTGAAATAGCCCAAACGGCCCCACAAAGATTTGATTTCAGGGCTGTATTTCTAGACATAACTCAGCCATTGTGCAATGCAGTTATATTCGTGTTACAGTCTGACGCAGAGTCTGTTTTCCTTAAATACCATCAATGATGCTAGATGTGGGGCCCAACTCCTGGTGCTCCGCCAAACCTCAACACCATCCTACTAACAATTCGCTGGAGTAAAATCATAGTCCAGTTACATGACATGAAACTTTTTTTCTGCACAAAGATGATTTTCAAGGAGCAGCTAGAGTTTGATGAAACAAAATGACATGATTAGGTGGAGATCCGCTGAAACCATCTGGACGTGACTGTTAAAACCACATCTAAAATGTCATCTCCCTTGCTTTTGCTCGCCACACGCTTAGCTCAATGGAATGTGGTATGAACAGTCCTGTTGGTTTTTCACACGGCCACAGCTTGACTAGGTCACTCTTGCCTCTGCTTTGTCCCATGTTCTCCAAGCCCGTCCTCTTTACAGTTGCAGGTTCAGAGTCTCAAAACCTCCTAAGGATTGCTGTTGAAATGTTTTGGCAACTGGGTCCTGACAGAGAGAGCCATCTGTAAATTAAATTGCTTTAAAGCAAGATAGCTACATGTCTGTGGACCTCTCTTTAAGCCTTAAGTCTATTTTCTTGATACAAAGCAACATCAGACTTAGATCTTCATTCTCTATTGTGTTCAGAATAAGTAGCTGCAGAACTCTAACAAGTTTTATGAAAAATTTTCATAAGAAAATTAGACAAATAAGACACACTTTGACTATTGCATAAATTTTGTTTAGTAGTGGTCCACTTGAAGTTTATTTTCCCATTCAGATTGCCCTGGTTTCCTATAAGTACCATAAAAATTACCACAAATGTAGTGACTTATATCAACATAATCTTCTTATCATCCAGTTCCTTAAAGCAGAAATCCAGCATGGGTCTTTCTGGGCTATAATCAAGGTGTCAGCAGGGCTGTTGTGGTTTTTTTTGGTTTTTTTTTTGTTTTTTTTTTAGATTCAAGGGTATGATGCTTTTATTTATCTTTATTAGCAGGTGGAAGCCCCCTTTTATATTCAAAGCTGGCTGCAGAAAGACAAGTCCTCAAATTCCACTCCCCCCCCCCCCCCCCCCCCCCCGCCTTTCTGCCTCCTTCATGCACATGAAAGACCTTTGTGATTATACTGGGCCCACCCAGAAAGCCCAGGATCATCTCTCTATCTCAAGGCCAGCAGATTAGCAGCCTTCATTCCACCAGCTGCCTTAGTTCCCTGTCACAGATTTTGGGAATTATGAAGTGAGTATCTTCAGGGATCATTACTTGATTTACCACACACTGACCTTCAACTTTCCTTGTAAAACCCAAAACTGGCAGCACATTATTTCCTGTCTAGCCCTCATGCCACTGTGAACAATTGCTTTCCATGCCTTCATTAGCTTATTACATACTTTGTGTATTTCTGAATAACTGTGACATATCATTGAGTAAGTTAAATGTCCTAATTCTTTTGTGACTGTTAGGGAACACATAGTTACAAACTGTAATTCATCCCATAATTTAATTATCTTGAGTAAGATTGTGACTTACATTCAGAAAAAAATTAATTAAGCAACACTAAGGCATTTAATAGTCATTAACATTTTCATGAATATTATAACTGAAGTTAACTAGAGTTTAAAATCCTGGTTGAGGGGTTCCTGGGTGGCTCAGTGGGTTAAGGCCTCTGCCTTCAGCTCAGGCCATGATCCCAGGGTCCTGGGATTGAGCAGGGAGCCTGCTTCCTTCTCTCTCTCTCTGCCTGCCTCTCTGCCTACTTGTGATCTCTGCCTGTCAAATAAATAAATAAAATCTTTAAAATCCTGGTTGATAGAACTGTTTCCCACCATTTTATGACTTTGAAATAGTTCCCCTTGTGTTTTGGCACTGTTCCGTGAGATAAGACAGAAAACTTGCAAATATGTAAAAAATTAGACCCAAAAAACTAAGAGAAAGATCTGTGAGACAGGAACGCTGGTCAAGGGGTCAAGTGAGACACAAAAATTGTAGCATGAATGGGGAATTAATTCCCAGTATAATTTCCTGCACTTTCAGGGCATCTGGGTGGTTCAGAGAATTAAGCATCGACTCTAGGTTTCAGCTCAGGTCATGACCCCACAGCTGTGGGAGTGAGCCCCTCATTGGACTCTGTGCTTGGTGCAGAGTCTGCCTCAGATGCTGTCTCCCTCTCTCTCTCTCAAATAAATAAGTAAAATCTTTAAAAAAAATTTCCTGCAGTTTCACTGGCTAAAAGAGCTAGTTAGCTCTGAGTTAGAGAACATACAAATATGCATAAAAGACTTTAGCAGTACATATGTTTATCAGAAATTTTTAAGAATGAAATGTATCTTTCAAAAGAGAATACTTGGCTTAAAAAAAAAAAGGAATTTTATGTACTATATGTTCCCTATCCTGAAAGTATATCCATTGAAAATATAATGTTGCAAAATCTGATTGAGTAAAATACATTTTTTATCATAGCATTGGTAAATTAGGCATCGTGTTTGTCTTATTCTAAAGCACTAAGTTTGTTATTATGTGATAGACTCCTGCTGCTTTTCTTACCAACCTAGAAAATCCATCACGCACAGCCCATTTTTTAAGCAAGTCTAAATCTTTTCTTTGACATCACCAGCCGTGTTACTGCAATTGCAGTTCCCCTAAGCAAAACCACCAGGTCAGAAACACAGAACACAGAGCAGAAATAAACAGCCTTGTAACAAATGTTATACCCGCACGCTGAAGATGTTTCCCCAGAGTTAAGCACAGGCCAAGTCTATGTAGGCAGTCTGTAAAATTCAAAAACACAGGGGTGCCTGGGTGGCTCAGTGGGTTAAAGTCTCTGCCTTCGGATCAGGTCATGATCCCAGAGTCCTGGGATCGAGTTCCACATCGGGCTCTCTGCTCAGCAGAGACCCTGCTTCCTCCTCTGTCTCTCTCTCCCTGCCTCTCTGCCTGCTTGGTCTCTCTCTGTCAAATAAATAAATAAAATCTTTAAAAACAATTTTTAAACACAGATGCTCTTTACGGACAATTCTTGAATGAAAGTTAAAGGAGGCAGTTTGGTACCAGGTTTCAAACCCTCCTGCACGCCTTGTGAGGTTTGACATTGTGCTTGTGATCTTTGCTAGCACAAAGCTGACTTGTATTCATAACTCACACTTGTGTCCTTTGACGTCTCTATTCTCTTGTATGTTAATTTTCATCCGTCTAAATTTTATATAACCTCTCTCAAAAGACAAATGATAGGTCATGAATTTATCTTCAGGGTAAATCAAGTCAGAACCCAAGGGTTTTTGTTCTTACTGTTGTCATCTCAGCCAAGCTGATAGAGGAGTAATTCCTGCGGGTCTCCAGTCAGCAAACCAGGAGTGTGTGCAGCATGTTTTTCCTCCTAAGTGTGAAGAAAACATCTTTAACATTTGTAGAACCTGTCGTCCTCCCTAACCCCGCCCCTGCTGGCCCCAGGGGCATTCCTTCTCCCAAGAGGAATGAATCCAAAGACCAGGGAAAGACAGCAAGAATTCGGGGGGGGGGGGGGGGGAGGCGGTGAACTTGAAAATGGTGATGCATGAGAAACAGGTGAGCATCTTTGGAAACACTTGTGATGGAAAGACTGAAGTTATGGCAACCACAGTGAGGCCGACTTCTTACATTCACAGCAGAGAGTTGGTGTGAATATGTTCAGGGCTCAGTGGGTTTTTCTTCTTATTATTGTTCTTTGGCTTCGGAGACATAAGGCAGGATGCAAAGGTATAAAAAGGAAACAATACTCCTCTTCTTCGGGCCACTTATTCTATTTCTCCCCAAGAAGGTGGATGAAAATACACATGGCATGTCCGCACGTCTGGCTGAGAAAGAGGATGTGGAGTGCTCGTGCTCAGCCGCTGAAAACATGACCACATAATCTACAACACCCGGAAATTTACCTGAAAACCATTCACATTTTTAACAACTTTTTAATTAAAAGTGGGAAAGTAATAAATATTCACCATTTAGATTTATGCAGAAAAATATGCCAAAATTAGTCAACTAAAATAATCTCACAATGGTAGGGTTTTTTCTCTCTTTTTCTGCTTTCTACATAACATATGTTTATTAACTTTATTGGCACATAATTCACATGAAATAAACTCAGCAGATTTTAATTATAAACAGATTGATGTTTTTGACAAACATATATGTATATATATTAAGAAGAGATTATCTTTATTTAAATAAAATAGAAAAGACAAATATGTTTTCTTCATATTGTCGTATTTTTGCTTTCAAATGACCTGATGCCTTTAAAATCAATTAGCCGTATATATGTGGGTCTGTCTGGACATCCCTTCTCTTCTATTTCTTTACCCTTATGTCACTGTGCCACTGTTCTGACTATTACAGCTCTATAATAATAGATCCTAAGGGTTTACTAGGATGCCCCAGCACACTGGATGGTCTGGAAGAAGTGGATCAATATGACTCACATACACCCACTGAGGCTGACTCATAACGAGAGGGAAAAGTTGGACAGGCTGATTTTTAAAAAAAGAAGAAGAAGAAGAAGAAGAAACTCGTTTCACAAGGCAAGGCCTGCCTTCCCCCGATATCAGAACCACAGAAGGATGCCACAAGAAAATAAAATCACAGGTCACTACCCCTGATGAATGTAGTATGCACAAATTTTTAACATAACATCAGGACACTGAATTCAACAGTGCATTAAAAGGCCAGTGGATCTCAGGACAGAAGGGCAACAAGTTGCGTCCTTCCTGAGCACACAGAGCAAAGCAGGAGGGAGGGAAAAGTGGGGGAAAAGGAGGAAGGAAAGAAATATCATTATGGATTTAAAAAAAACTTATTTGAGCTCTATTAGTATAAATTTACCATTTGACAAATATTATCTTCTGTGCTGCCGTGGAACTCACATTATAGGAGGAAGAAAGAAAAACATAAGTAATGATACCCTTAGCTAATAGGAATTTCTGTTTTTGCAGTAATAAAATATTTGGGGTGAAAGAAAAGGCAAAAAAAAAACTTGCTATTTTAGGCTTCTACAGGTTATTTTCAAATAGGAAAAATTGTTGTAAAGTTTAGAAACCAATTATAAATTTAAAGCATAAAAACAGAAAAGAAAAAAAATCTGTGCTGAAGAATCTGTACCAGTGAGTGGAATCTGTAATAACCACAGAATAGAGCACAGTCTGGTTTTAATTAAGTTTAAATTAGCCTCACATGAAAATAAATTGGTTCTGAATCTACAAGATTAAAATGGTAACATAAATATCTAACAGAAATGCTGCTTTTAAAATCTTCTCAATCAAACCCAAAGACCTAGATGAAATAAAAAACACATATCACACATTATCAATTAATTTAAATTGCAGAGTTATTTATGTTCATTGGATTTGGGGGACATATTTAATAGGCAATTTAAAATAGTGAAGGCTATCAGTCAGGTGTATGTAATGAAAATTAATATTATCATCAAAAGAATTATTTGAAAGATGTGAGCTCTTTCCTGTCTTGGAAAGCTCAGTTCTGCTAAATCAATAGGAAAGTTTACATATTATTGTTAATTTAATACATTTAATAATTTATGTTAATAAAAAATTATCATTAATTGTAATAAAATCAACATTTTTTCTGTTTTCTTATTCTAACAAGATTTCTAACAAGCTTTGATTTAAGGAATCATACACACAATTCATAATTGTTTATTATGAATTATTAAAATAAACAATTTCATCATTGTTTATTTTTCTCATGAACAAAAATCAGAATTTAGGGACACCTGGGTGGTTCAGTCCTTAAGTGTCTGCCTTTAGTTCAGGTCATGATCCCGGAGTCCTGGGATCAAGACCACCCATTGGGCTCCCTGCTCAGCAGGAAGCCTGCTTCTCCCTCTGCCTCTCCCCCTGCTTGGTTTCCCTCTCTCGCTGTCTCTCTCTTTCTGTCAAATAAATAAATAAAATCTTTAAAAAAAATCAGAATTATCACTGACACACCCAGATACCCCCCAATACACGTCTGTAGAGTTTCCTAATGTAACATTATTAGTGACCTATTAATGTTCCTAGAAACGAAGATGGAGCTGGTGCCTTTATGAACCAATGAATGAATGAATGTAAAAGTCTTGACAGAGGTGAAGCCTCCCTCACGTTTCTGTTTCTCTCCCTTCTTATCTCACTACACACTTTTCTAGAAAATGCACATGTGCCAAGGTCCTCACAGGGCCAGGAAAACAAAATGTGAAAGAAAACTTAAATATGAAGAAGAGAAAGCCCACGGAGTCTGAACGCTGTGTGCATGGTGCAGTCACACTCCGACTGTGGTTCAGGTGACCCTCCCAGAGATGCCTGGTGGCCTTTCCCAAGGGAGCTCATAAGCACAGGAACCACCGCCTCACAGCTGCATGGTTGGGCTGGATGGGACCACTGCTGAGCCTCTCTGTCACCCCCAGGAGGCTGTTGTAAGGGCTGAATGATGAGTGTGTACAAAATCCCACCACAGCACCCGGCACCAGAAGAAACTGACCGTTGAGATGACATATATATATATATGTTTCCAACTTCAGTTCTGTTATTATGAAGTTTAAACAAATTAAGTAATCGGTGGTGTGGTGATCACACACATGTGAGCACTGAATTCTGGCCATAGCCATGGAGACAGATTCAATCTGCATCGACTTCGGGACTTCTTTTGGTCAGAAATACTCCTGGACATCTATTTTCAAGCCAAAGTTGCCTAAATAAATGAATTTTAACTGAGTCAAACTCCTTTCTCTGTCCCTTTTCAATTTCTCAGAATCTGTGTTCCCAGGAACTGTTCCTCTCCCAGACCCCAAACCCAGCTCCCACTGTGTCTTGTCAACCTTGCTCTGCTGGTCATCTCCTCTCTTACCTCTCCCTTCTTCACTGATACACCTGCTGCTTTCTTTGAGAATCCCCTACAGACAAAGTGAGCTTGACTGTCCTAGAAATTAAGAGCAAGTTATGCAGAGAGCCAAATGAGAAAAAGAAAAGTACCCTGTGAAAGAATGGGGTCGACCATGATGGGAGTCACTACAGCTTGAAGACCAAGGCCTCCCACATACTAACTGCCAGCTGTACACAGGCAGCATTCTCCAGAAATGGAACTCGTGCACACATGAGTTCGTTTGAATTCGTGATAATCTGGAATAGCTAATATTATTATTATCCCCGTTTTTTAAATTTGTAAGATTCAGGTGGGCTTATAGGATCTGCATGCTGGAATGTGGCACCATCAAGTTCACTATCTCTAAATGTTCCATTGAGATGATGCACACCAAGGCCTGAATCTGTTCAACTTTACTCAGACATGGTTCTGGAAAAATCAAGTTTTGAACAAAGGATGTGAGCCCTAATTAATGAGCTGGTAGGTGAAGTAAACATGTATTCGTAGGAGGGTTGTGGACACTCTCTAAAGCTAGACCAGAGTGTTGTTTGTCCAGGACTGTTAACAAAATGGAGAAGAAGGAAGAGGTACAAGCCTTATTTGGAAGATGCATTCTGTCATGAATGGTCCCGAGCATTTCAACACCACCGTGATGAACCATCCCATGGAAATAGCTCAGTTCTTTCTTGGACAAAACCAATACCTCATTGCAAACATGTCCAGTCGCTCACTTGGAAGCATAACCAGGGTATTCCTGAGACTGGGCTGCCAAGAACTGTCCTATGGCATACAGGTTTTCCAAAAAATCTATCAACTGTAATTCTCATTTGGTACTTCAAAATAGTTATTGTTGGCTGTTTCTGATGAATGAATTCTGAGACTCATTGAGTGGATCAAAACGCTTTGAGTTTAGGAGTAAGCATAACCCATAGTGAACACTGGAAAAGTCAGCAGGGAGGTGACAAAGGCAGCGTGTTCTTCCAGCCCAGTCCTTCCTGGTGAGACTGCTGTACACAGACAGAGCACACTGATCTGTGGACCTCTCCGAACACTGTCCCCCTCCCCCCACTTTTCCGCCCCATGTCCTGCATGCATTTCCTCTCACATGGCCATTAGACTCCTGAAATGATGTTTGAACTCATTAACCACCAGGGAAATGCAAATAATGCTAGGGAGAGATTGTTACCCAACCACAGAAAGGGTTAAACTCCCCCAAACAAATAATAACAAACAGGGGCGCCTGGGTGGCTCAGTGGGTTAAAGCCTCTGCCTTCAGCTCAGGTCATGACCTCAGGGTCCTGGGATCAAGTCCCACATCAGGCTCTCTGCTCAGCCGGGAGCCTACTTCTTCCTCTCTCTCTGCCTGCCTCTCTGCCTGCTTGTGATTTCTGTCTGTCAAATAAATAAATAAAATTTTTAGAAAAAAAAATAATAATAACAAACAAACAAACAAAGAACAAAGATAGGAAAACAATGCCCATTATTGGTAAGGCTGTGGAGTCATCATGAGAGTCACGCTGCTGGAGGACATGTAACTTGTAACAGTGACTTTGAAAACCAATTGATGTTATGTCTAAACTTGCAAATAACTGTACCCCATGAGCCAAAAAGTTCTCTCCTGTGTATAGAGCCAACAAAAGTGGATCCAGATGTATACAAGGAGCATGTCCAAAAATACTCAGAATGGAGTTATTCATAATAACCAAACCCGAGAACAGTGCAAATGTACATCAGCAGAAGAGTGGATACATTGTTACATGTTCATAGAATATTATGTAGCACTAAATTTGAAGGAATTAGTTTGCTGCAACAACAGGGAAGAATCTCTAGAACCTGGCAAAAGAGCCAGGTTCCCAAGTACATTCTGTATGATTTTATTTGTAAAGAGTACCAAAGGTGACAAAATTCCTCCTCTGTGCTGGGATTCAGAATATTGGTTATCTTGGTGAGAACAGGAGCATGGTTTTTGGTAGGGAGCATGAGGAGAGCTTCTGAGATGCAGGTCACGGTCCCTCTCCTGATCTGAGACTTGAGTCCCCAGAAACTTCACTCCGTGAGGAGACATTAGGCTATTTAACAGCTTCTCTCTGTGTGCTTCAAAAGGCATTTTTTCATAAAACAACTTTATTTTTTTTTAAGAAATACAGCAAAGAAGTAAATATGTTGTAGTGATTGGTATATATGTATCTATAGGACCAATTAGAAAGAATGATTTAATGTTAGCTGAACCCATATGTCTCCTCTAAGATGAAATTTTCACTGACAATATCGTAAAGCTTTAACAAGTGCTATTTTCCAAGCCCTTAGAAGGGAGCCCTAATGATGGAGAACTTCATTAGCTTGCTCAGAAATGTTCTCAAAAGTGGTACAAGACACAGTGTAGGAGGTACTTGCCAACAGGATGAGCGCAATTGTTTTCTGGAATACCCAAGTGGAAAGAAGCACGATTTGTACTATTAAGGAAAAAATAGGAAACTGTGACTCATGTCTCCTACACACCCAGAGGAAAAACTTGAAGGTCAATACTGACCTTTGGAAATGAATAGAACTTGTTTCAAGCTACTTTTCTAACAAGAAGAAAAAATATTTCTTTTAAAATCAAGACATTCCCTTAAATTTCACCTAAGCAAATCCTCCAAAGCCCCAGCTAACTTAATCTATAAAAAAATCACTGCTAAGTTGTACACGTGCACACACGCACACACACACACACCCCAAACATGTCAATCAGCTGTCTGTAGAAAGCTACTTATTGAATTTCAGTAAATAAACTAATCTCTCAGTTAATTCCCCTTTTTTCATTTAGAGAACAAAATTTTTAAGTTTAAGCCAAAATGTTGTTTTTCCTACATATTGACTCAATGGAGATAAAACTATAGACACTTGATCTCATCCTGTTCTGGGCTCTGTTAATAGAGCACTCTATGATTGCTAATTTTGTGTCTAATTTTAGATGGAGCCACAGACACCCAGATGCTCAGTTGAACATTATTCTCCGTATGCCTGTGAGGGTGCTTCTGGGTGAGATGAACATTTGCACCCGTAAAGTGAATAAAGCAGGAGGCCCACTCCTATCCCAGCCTCTGTGTGAATGGGCTCACCTGATCCCTTGAAGGCCTGAGTAGAGCCAAAGACTGAGTACGAGAGATTTCCCTCTCTCTGCCTCCCTGGCTCTGAGCGGGACATTGCTCTTCCCTTCACTCTGCTGGGCTCCAGCCTCCTGACCGCAGATGGTCAGCTCTCAGCCTCCATAACAACGTGAGCCAATTCTTTATAATATCCTCTGGGCTCTTTTTCTCTAGAGACACCCCCCTACACACACATACACACACACACACACACACACACACACACACACACACACATAGAGTTTTCTCACATTATTGTGTTTCTTTCTGACTATAGCTCCAAGTCCTCCTAATTCCACTCTTACTGAGATCTAACTGCTCTCTGCTCTAGAGCTGGAGCTGGAAATCCAGGCTACCTTTTCATTACACATTCAAATATCATGGGATCTTGGGCCCAGCCAGTGAGATCTGGGGCCCAAACTGCCATCCAGTCATGCTCCAGGGCTGTGGCGTGAGCAAAGGGCAGGAAGTGAGCTAGGTGTGATGTCCCAGGGAGGGGAGCGTTCTGGGAGACCCTTTAATTTCTTCTACTCACAACTCTCTAACTCCATCTTTGCTGTCATGGTGCCCAAGTCTGGCCCCAAAACACCAGAAGAGCTTTAAAACATACAATATCACTAAAATAGTTCTCCTGGAGCTCCAATAAAGAAGACAGAGATTAGGATACAAAGCACCTCAACCGACTTTATGCCAAACATCTAATTAAACAGAGAATTTGCCACACCTGTTTCTCACCCACCTCTTGTTAACACAATGGGGACACTTCTCCAGCCTTATTTCTTTTTCCTTTTAGCCAATCAGCTGCCACAGGAACACCCCCAAAATCCCTGCAGGATCCCACTCGGCGCTGATGGCTGAAGCAAGACCACCGCTGTAGTCTGATGCATTCCCTCTCTCTTGTTATCACCTCCAAAGTGTGTATCTCCTCAAATCTGAGGAAAAGAAGACACTGGTCTGAGAACAGGGATTCTGGAGAAGAAAACAGGAGTCCTCACAGATGCTGTAAGTGCAGCTGTTTTCCAGGTCAGTCTTAGGATCAACCCGTGAATTACTGTAACTCATAAACCACGAGAGCATTTCATGAGCAAAAGAGCTTAGGTTAGACTTTTCTCTCCATAGCAAGAGGGGGTATGACATAAGACCACAGATGCTGCCACTGATAGCCTTCTGGGCTATAAACAGCAAGATGGACAGAATTTCCTTGGATCCAAACAAAAAGCTTACAGAACAACTCCCAGTGAGCTCTTTTGTTCTGTTGAGCCCTAAAAACAGCGGGTGAGGTTATCTTCCCTGCCGGGAAATGATGGGCTAACCACAGATGGTCTTCCTATCAAGGTCATCACCAAGATCACTAACAAAGCATTCTTAATTACTCATTTTCCACCCCAGGGAAAATCGTTCTCTTGTGACTTTGAGACGGATTACACTCAATTCCCTTGACATCTGAGAGGGCTCAAATATTACCATTTCTCCCAACAGGGTGTAGTCTCAGCAGCACCCTTGCCCTTCCCCGCCTCTGCCATGGAGAGAGAACATGAAAAATGCTGGTAATGACCCAAAGTCCAATTCACTTTCAGATCTTCTCCAATGTATTTTTTAAGTTTTCAGACTATTATCCTATAGGCATGATGTCAGTGTCATAAACTGTGATTCTCTGTTCCTTTATGTGTCCCCAAGGCCTCTCAAATCAAAGCAGAACATCTAATCCCAAGCTTCAGGGCACTTAAGTGATTATAGGAGAATTGGAGAGAGGAAGAAGAGATTCAGAGCATCCCCAAAGAGCACGTTTCACGGGGAGAACCAGTGGCTATAGCCTCCCTCAGTGCTTGAGTGCTCCTGCAGATATTTCCTAGGGAACGTGGAAGTATTATTTCAAGGGGTTGATGCTTTGGTAAGAAGGAAGTTCTAAAGTTCGTGTTCCTCAGGATGCTTCTGGGTAGGAAATGCTATGATGTTGTATGGCAAATAGATGGTTAAAACTCAGGGTGTGATGTGCTACTATCATGCTCTGATTCTCCCTCCCATTAGAAGATAGGTCTTCTGTTCCATTCATCTAAGCTTCAAGCCCAACTGTCAGTGAACTCCCAGTACCAGCTGTCCTCACAAGGGTCAGGGCACAGCTGCCCTCGGTGCTCCTTCAGCCGCATCTCCCCATGTTCCGGAACAATGGCCAACTCCTGTTTTTCTTCAGTAAAACAATGTTTCCGAATGATTCCTTATGGGCAGCCTATCCAAACTGAATAGACTTCTATTACTGCATCATCTCTTATGACTCTTGTGAGGTTATCAATTCTGTATTTACTACATATATCCACATAATCCCCTTCCTTCCTCCCCTTCTCTTATTTTTTCACTTTATTCTTTAAATTTTTGTTTGCATACAATATTATATGAGTTTCAGGTGTACAATGTACTGACTGGATATTTACATACTCTAGGAAGTGGCCCCATAGCTGTCCTAGTTACTACCTGTCACCTGTCATACAAACTTGTCACTATATTATTGACTCTAAATCCTATGTCAAACTTTTCATCCCTGTGATGAATTGTGTCTCCAAATCCCCTTCACCTGCTCTGTCTTTTCAGAACAATGTTTTACGCTGATATCCTATGTATTGTAAAACTCCCCAGACATCTTATAGAGAACTCTGTATATTACACAAATGATAAATATTGCTTATCAACATTATAATACCTCAGCGTTGCAGCATCACATTTCTATAATTTGATAAATATTTAAGTTTTTTAAACATGCCCCTTTTTATGTCAATCAAAATAAATATTCGTATTATCCGCTAAACGATTTCCAAAACAAGCTGGAGTTTTAGGTGGAGGAAGGCACAATTCCAGAAACATTCCCATCAGTCACTGGAAGAATTCAGTGGGAAAGTAATTCAGATTCATCTCATTCTGCAGCTGCTGCTAGCTACATTTCTACATGAAAATATGTTGTGATCCTTGTTCTTTCCTGAAAGAACAGCATGAACGGCCCTTAACACTTTCCTTTATGTGAGGACCAGGAGTGAACTATGAGCCGGTCCGTCAAAGAAGGTTTGGGGCTGTGGCCTTAGGACTCATTTCAAAGGCATAAGCTGAGATTGTAGGTACACGATTCACCACATTCCTGCATTGGGCTCCATTCTGTGTGGCTCAGTGGTCTGGAGGGGTCTTGAGTGGACACTAGCCCTCCCTGGAGAAGCTCATGCTACTAGGTAGCAGCTCACAGAGTCACAGGTGTCAGCTCCCGATTTCCTGATCAGACATACCCATCACCCATCACCCATCACCCTGGATGATGAGCAGTCTCCCCTGCCTCCTGGCTCCATCCCCAGGTAAGTCCTTGGTAAAATGTCCGCCCTTGCAGAGCTTACCAAAACCCTGATCTTTTTCACTGGAGTTGACTAATGTGGCCTTAGCTCTGGAATTCCAAAAGCACTTGCCCTCAGACGCCGATTGTGGCACATGCCCATGGCTGCTGGGCTCTCTGCCTGCACCCTGTCTGACCTCCCTTGGTGGCCCTTCCAAGGAGCCACAGGTCTCCTCCAGGGCCTGTGACCCATCAGGTCTCGACTACTCTCTCCCTTGTGGTTTTGCTGAACTGTGGCTTTCCATCCCACACCCCACTCAGAGCTCTACTTAATAAATGTTAACTTAACAAAATCACAACGCTGAAAAATATGACTTGAATGGCTTTGACAAAACTTGGGCTAAATAATTTCCTAAAACATAAATTGTCTTTATTAATGTTGTATTTTAAACAAAGAGTCAAGATAGGCAATAAAGACTTTCACAAGGGGGGAAAAAAAGTGCTTCTTTTCCATTGAGTGATCCTGAACTGTGGGCACAAGGAGCTCTTGAGAGAGTCTGACATAAATAGAGTGTGTCCATGGGTGTGCGCTCTGGAGAAGGTGATTTGGAAGGACGACCCAAATCCACATGCCTTACGATACAGGTGCTTCATTGCCAGGATTGCCCTGCAAAACGATGTTGAAAAAAATGCACGAGAGTGCCCAGTGTAGTGGATTTTAAGAGTATAACTCTAGAAAAGAATGCTAGGCAGAAAATGGCAGGTTTGAACAAAATATTGCTTATCACTCCACACCATACAGCTTTGTACAACTGGCATACGTTGTTTTAACCTAAAAAATGATGACAATGTTATGAGTTGTTCTGTTCTCCTACATTATACTTTAATGTGATCTGTGTACATTACTAAAATGTAAATATAAATTATGGGGTGGCCGTATGGTAAGAAAAACATAGACGTTGTATGGAGAAACACTGAAACCATTCTCCTCCCTAACTTCTGCCCTAAATTCCACAGACTTGGGAATCATGGCCAAACTAGAGCAATGTTTGTTAAAACTTGTTTAGTTTACTGTAAAGTGTTGTTTACAAAAAAAAAAAAAACCACAAGTGGTTGTTCTATTTTACTGAGAATTCACTCGTTATCATATAGTTTTTGCAACAGAGTCAAACATTCTGCCTTTGAGCTTGGGGTTAATCCCAGGTGTTCTGTTTTCCAAGGCTTAAACACAATGAAGACACAGGTGAACTCTTTTTTTTTTTTTTTAAGTTTTTATTTATTAATTTGACAGAGAGAAATCACAAGTAGACGGAGAGGCAGCCAGAGAGAGAGGGGGGGAAGCAGGCTCCCTGCTGAGCAGAGAGCCCGATGCGGGACTCGATCCCAGGACCCTGAGATCACGACCCGAGCCGAAGGCAGCAGCTTAACCCACTGAGCCACCTAGGCGCCCGAACTCTTGTGGTGACTTGAGAGTTTAAATCCTGGTCCAACGGACTTTCAGGGAATCATGACAACTCTTTATGGGGAGACAAAGTTTTCTTAGTTCCTAAAACATTAGAAATTTCTGATAAGGAACAATCAAAAATAACCGTTTTGGTTTTGGGGTTTTGTTTTTCCCATCACCAGGAAATGGCGCAGGGAGCGGCGGTGGCATCTCCAATACCACAGGACCCTGGGCTAAGGGGGAGGGACGGCCCCGCCAGCTCCAGGGACTGGGCGCACAGGAGTTTTACCAGAAAAGGATCCCCCCAAGCTGGATGGTGCGTGCACATGCGCGTGATGCTGGTGCCAGAAGCTTCCTCTGACCGTATTCAAAATTCACCTTTTCAGCCCAAGCAGCCCTGGCGATGGCGGGCCTTCTCCTCTGTCTCATCACAGAAAACCCTGCTCCTTCCAGAAGTGGCTGCAGCCTTCACAGCAGCTCAGAGATGGGCTGGCCCCATGGGGACTTTGAAACAGTCTTGACAACGAGGAATAATCCATTCACACCCCACAGTGCTTTTTCTTCCTTTAAACAAAACAAGGATCGTGTCGTGCTCGCTTCGGCAGCACATATACTAAAACAAGGATCGTGTCATAACTGCACTCGTGAAAATGAAGGTTTTCAAGAAAATTTCCACAGAAGAGATTTGTCAACATGCCGTGAGTGGTGCCATTGCAACTTGCTCTGCTGATACAGAAATGGTTTTATATTATGCCTCTTTAAAAACATACCGATTGAATTGGTATATAATAAGTGACATAAATTATGGGTTTTAATTTCCAGATAGGGCTAGAAATAGGTCAAATGTGAGTAAAATAAATAACAAAGAGACATTACATTTCAGGTTAAAATTATTGATACAAAACAGACCCCAGTTCTTCATGAACTGCTCTTGTGTTCTCTCTGATCCTTGTGTACTTGCCTTCCCGCTCGGAAAACAGTAGGGGCATGGCCTTCCTGTGCTCAGAACGCACATCTGCCCAGGAGAAGTCCCATAAGTGAAGAACACGGGATACAGGGACACACAATGAAAGTGGGGCTTGCTAGTCACAAACGTCTTACATGTTTTGTAATCCCACCAGTGAGAAGACAGGATGCACCTGTGGACATAGGCTTGCCAACACTCCAGATATGGTCGAAATGTCCTGAACATTTAAGTTCAGTCACTGGGCACACAAGTATTGCAATTTTTAAAAAAATCAAGCTAATATTGATAAAATGAAAACTACAACACCACGAAGATACAAAAGCTCTTCATAGATGAGAAAACCTTGGAAGACATTGCACAATGCCTTTTGTGACCAATATGCATGGGATTCCCCATAGAGGTGCCCTAGGAAAGTAACGGATGTAAGTTATTTTGAGATAAGCAGTTTTCAGGGTCAATAATAGTATCTGCAAAGGCAGACCTCTATTTTGATAACCAAAACCAGGATGCAAAAGGGAAGCCTCTCGTGAGGTGAGGTGAGGCCGGCCCACAGCAGGACAGCCTGGAGGGGAGTTGCTCTTCAGGGCACAGCCTTTTGGAAACTGAAGCCTGTTTCTTAAAAACTGGCCAGTGCTTAGGGCAGTCAGTCCTTATGGAGAGTCCGAGGACAGCACCTGCTGGAGTCCATCCTACTGGAACCCAGTAGGAGCTCGTACTTGCTGGGCTTTGCTGGGCTAAAGACTGCCCCACTGTCAAGGACACCATTCCCTTCTCCAGTCTTACCAGGGATGCTGCCAGCTGCTGTGTGCTGCACCTGGGTGGAGCTGCTGTACTGGAGCCTATTAGGGGTCATTTCACTGGTAATCCAGGCTCCAAGTCAGGCTGGGGGATCCAGGCAGCCAGCCTTGTTCACTGATTTAGTCTCAGCAAATAAACATATTGTTAGGCTTCAAAATAAACCTGATATGTTTAGGAATTTGCATCAAAGTATTTTCCTCAAAATGGACCAAAGACCTAAATGTGGGATGCCTGGGTGGCTCAGTAGGTTAAGAGTGTGCTTTCAGCTCAGGTCATGATCCTGGGGTCCTGGGATCAGAGTGCTACATTGGGCTCTCAGCTCAGTGGGGAGGCTGGTTCTCTTTCTTCCTCTACCTGCTGCTCCCCCTGCTTGTGTTCTCTATCTGTCAAATAAATAAATAAATAAATAAATAAAATCTTTTAAAAAAAGACCTCAGTTTAAGACTTGAAACCATTAACCTCCCGAAAAAAAAAAAATAGACGATAATCTCTTTAGCATCAACTTTAGTTAACAGTTTTCTAGACACGTGTCTTCAGGCAAAGGGAATGAAAGCAGACATAAACGACTGGGATTACATCAAAATAAAGGACTTCTGTACAGTGAAGGAAGCCATCAACAAAGAGAAAAGGCAACCAACTAAATGGGAAAAGGTACCCATAAATGACATATTTAATAAGAGGATAATACCCAAAATATATAAAGAATGTACACAACACCAAAGAAACAGATAATCTGATTAAAATGGCAAAGGAGCTGAACAGACTTTTTTTTTTTTTTAAGAAGACATGTGGTTGCTCAAGAGACACACGAAAGATGTTCAACATCACTTCCCATTTGGGAAATACAAATCGAAACCCCAATGAGACCATCACCTCATCACCACCATCACCTCACACCCGTCAGAATGACTAAACTCAAAAACACAAGAAACGACAAGTGTTGTCAACGATGTGGAGAAATGGGAACTGTTGGTGGGAATGCAAATTGGTGCAGCCACTCAGGAAAACAGTGTGGAGGTTCCTTAAAAAGTTAAATAGAAATACTATAGGATCCAATAATTCTCTTAATGGGTATTTATCCAAAGACAATGAAAACACTAATCCAAAAAGATATGCATACCCTCATGTTCATTGCAGCATTATTTACAATAGCCAAGATATGGAAGCAGCCCCAGTGCCCATCAATAGATGAATGGGTAAGGAAGGTATAATATATTAAATATGTATATAATGGAATACTACTCAGCCATAAAAAAGGGTGATATCTTGCCATTTGTAACAACATGGGTGGACGTAGAGGGTATTATGCTAAGGGAGGTAAGTCAGACAAACAAGGACAAATGCCATATGAGTTCACTTACAGATGGAATTAAAAAATAAATAAATAAACAGACAAAAACTAGAAGTGGACCCATAAATGCAGAGAACAAACTGATGGTTGCCAGAGGGGAGAGGGGTGGGGGAATGGGCAATATGGGCGAGGGGCGTGGGAGTTACAGGCTTCCACTTATGGGATGACTAAGTCACAGGGATGAAAGGAACAGCATAGGGAATATAGTCAATGGCATTATACCAGGGTTGTATGGTGACAGACAGTAGCTATATTCGTAAACACAACATAAGGCATACACTTATAGAATAACCATGTCATATGCCTGAAACTAATGGTACCCTGGGTGTCAACTCTTCTTCAATGAAAAATACATAAAGGGGGCACCTGTGGCCCAGTAGGTTAAGCCCCTGCCTCCCACTCAGGTCATGATCCCAGAGTCCTGGGATTGAGCCCCACATTGGGCTCTCTGCTCAGCAAGGAGCCTGCTTTCCTCTGTCTCTGCCTCCCGCTCTGCCTACTTGTGATCTCTTTCTGTCAAATAAATAAAATCTTAAAAAAAAAAACCCATAAAGCACAATGTTAAAAAATATTTCCCTGCTATAATAACTCTTTACATTTATTGATGTTCTTTGTTTTTCTTTCCTTTATAACTAACTCCAGGGGTGACTGGCTTAGGTTCACTTTCAGAACAAAGCCCAGGATTTGTCATGTGTAACATAACTAGTTTACTCTCTTAATTAGTTGAAGTGTGTGAAACTTCTCTTTATCACCAGTGTAAACATGTTCAATGTGCACGTCCCACATATATTTCATATAACAATAATGAACTATGATGTCTCACACTCTAGGACAATCTGTGAGATTATTTGAACTGATAATTCAGTGATGTTGACACTGAGAAACTCCTTGCCTGGAAATCCACACAAGACACTGGCAACAGCTGATTTATGGTGGTCAGAAACTCACCATGACCCAGGCGGTGTGGAATACAGGTAAACAATACTTGGAAATGCAATTTGATGAAGGCTATTAGTTGTCCTGCAAGGTCCAAGCTCTAATAAGGCAATGGAACTCCATTCTTAGGACCTTGATTAATGAACATCTGTGATCAAACAGCTCATGGCAAGATGTATTGCCCATGACCTGCTGGCCAAGGGCAGCAGAACCAGTTGGTTTCAGTTTGTTGTGGAAAACCCTGCCTCCAATTTACATTGGAGCAAAGAGTGTTTCATAAAAGAAAGATATTCTTTATTCATGATCCCTGACAACCTTCCATTGCAATAAAAATTACACTCTTTCTATATCAGCAGTGCTTTTAAAATTAGGAACCATCTTCTTTCTTTTTTTTCCCCCCTAATTTGCTGCCTACATCCGATTTTCTAGCAACCAAAGGTTTTGGAAGATGGGGAGTGTAATGCCTGCAGAGATCTGCCCCACACTTCCCAGCCCCACACTGCCCAGGCATGGTTTCCTACCCTTAGCACTACTGTCAGCTTGGACTGACAAGTTCTTTAGGTTGGGGGCTGTCCCGTGAAGGGGAGGGTATTAGCAGCATCCTTAGTCTTTGCCCATTAGAAGCCAGTAGCTTTCTCACACCTACTGTGAGAACCAAAAATGTTTGCAGCCTTTCCCCAATGCCCCTGGTCTGGGGCTGGTCCTCCTCCAACTGAGGAAAACTCTGAGGGCCTCCTTCTGCCCCCAGCCCCAGAGCTCCTTGGATGACAGGGGAGATCTTTGCTGTGAAGAGCTCACCATTCAGGGTCTCGCTCCTGCCAGTCAGATCTGCCTCCTTCAGTCCGGTACAGGTGTCGATGGCGAGAGCTCACGCTGACTGCTGATACCCATCTCAGCGTCCGCTTCCCACCGAACGAGCTGTGTAACAGATACAGGATTTCCTCAGTTCACAGAGACACATTTTTACCACACTTTATCATCAGTGAAATCAGAAATCAGATTGTCCTCAAATCGATGGCATGCTATATGTTAATTGGCAGCATGTTTTCTTTATTATGGTAAATAAAATAAGCCTTAAAATGAATCCTGTTTTAGTTGATTAAATATAATAGATAAAATTACAATTTGGCCTGAGAAAACAATGCACTAGCCTCAGATTATGCAATGCTTTAATCAAAATGCTGGCTGGGGAGCAAGGGTAAAATTAGATATCTGTGCTAGCTAACTTTTTACTAGTAATATTTTAGTATCGCAATGATCTATTATTTTATATAGTATATTTAAAATTATTAATCATGAGAGATGATTATGCATGTGGCCATTCACCCAGACACTATGCATGTGTCCAGGTGTATATATCTAATATATGTTTGAATAGATTATAAAGTGATAGATACAAACAAAGCCGCCATATTTTTTAACTCTATTTTCTCATTAAGTTAGTTCTTAAAAATATACATGTGAGAGCCAATGTCCTCTGTTCCACATTCTATTTTTAGCCTCTAGGTCATGACCTGTCTGCACCCCTAACCTACTTCATGGTTTCTCTTGTCCCGAGTCAGACTGTACAGAACTGCAGTTCAAGGCGCATGTCCTGAATACTACCTCTCTCCTCCTTTAGAAACCTTGGCTTCCTTGAAAGCAGTTCAATGTAATTGCCGTCTGCTGGTACGTAATTGTCTGTGATCTGGCATTGGGCTACAGATTCTTTTTTCCTCTTCCAAATCAGTAAATATAATGTGGCTTTTTTCAGCTTTCAAAATTGTGTCTAATTAAAATGGATCTGAATTATTTATGCATTAATGCTCCATTTACTTTTTCAAGATGTTTAAAAAATTTTGAGCTATAGTGAAATTTTCAACATTAAATTCTTCAAAGACTTTCAGTGGAGCCATATCTGTAGATTTAGAAAAGTAGCCATCATTCTCAGGAAAGACAAATTTTTAAAAAGAGTGTTACATAAAACATGGGCTACTTGATAGAGCATCAGTATTAAATAGTCATGGAAATAGATTTCCAATGTGAGGCTGACACCACAGTTGATTGAGAACAAGCTATAAAGTCAAATACTCAAAGTCAAACCATAATTTCAATAATTATATCTTGATAATCACGTGATGGCCTCACCGTGCCCTTGTGCATAAAGTAACAGCCCTTTTATAATGTCATTCGTGGCTTAACTTGGACATTGTAAGGCAAGTGATGGGGCAGCCTTAAATTCTCAGGCAGCCCAGGTCTGTCTGGGTCAGGTCTGAAGCTTCACCTTCCAAAACCCACGACACCTAGAGACCCGAGATCTGTGAGATTTTCGCTCACAAGGCATACGGTGGACTCTGGACCTAGTATCTCAGTTTCTAGCTCAAATAATGACCCAATCAAATGCAATTTAATTACTTTTAGGTCACCATCAATCCGTACACATCTCATGATCTGATCAGTTGATTATAAAAAGACAGAATGCTTCATCACCTCTTTTTTCGGTCAGCAATCAAGACACCGTAATTCTTGCCAGGAGCATATTGATGGCAGCTCTGATGCCCCGCTGACCTTCGTAAAATGCCATCCCATCTGCTCTCAGGTCACATCTCACTGCTAGCAACAGCAGCACCAGCTACTTTCGAAACTGTTGTGACTGGTGCTGCCGGTGGCCCGAGTTAGCTCTGTGATAATGCTAGTTTAATTGAACTGGAGAATGAAATTAGCCCAACTTCCTAAAAAGTTGTTCCAGATACGATGACAAAGGGAAATCGGAAGTGAGCAAGAAAATGGCATTTAAAGAGCAAGCAGACTTTCCTAAAATAAAATAGGTTGACTTAATGAGACCATCTTGAAAAAGTGAGTAAAGCAGTCTTGGCTTTTATTACATTTCAATACATGTCTGTTTCCCTGAAAAACCAAAACAAAAGCAAAAACTAATCACTATGCTTTTTTTTATAAATTGTCAAATTCTGTGTTTTCACGAGTTCCACTTACTTTATAAAGGAAAAAAAAGTCTAAGATTTTTTTTTCTGGTGGTTAAGAATTCAAGTTGAACAAGTGCATACATTTTTCTTTTCTTGCCTTTTTACAAAAGAGCAAAGGGCGTCAGAAACACACGGCGGGGCGTGGAGTACTTCACGGAAGGGTTTCTGTTACAAAATGCACATGCGCTCACCGAGAAGAAAACAGCAGTGTTTCTTGATGCAACTGACACAGAGGATACGTGTTTATATTAGGAGTCAGAGATAAATTATCTGATATTTGTTAGTTTAGTTGTTTTGCTTGTGGGGTCTTTCTTAACCAGGTACTATAATAACAAGAGGCTTGAAGGAGGGCTAACCGGCACATAATATGGCAATGCAGAATCTGGCTCCCACTGTGAATCCACTTCAAGCAGCCGCTCTGGCAACCTCTGTAGCTGTAAACCTGGGGTGTGTAGGCAGGACCGAGCAGACTGATACAAAAATTATTGTTATATTGGTCTCAGCGTTTCTCTTTTCCTTCACTTTCCCAATTACTGTTATTGTTCTTCTATGCGACTTATGCCAAGAAACCGTGCACCTGTATTTAGAGCCTTCCACATTACAGTGGGCCTTAGATCATGATTTATAAGCTTTGTCAGAAATAGGATCTTGAATTTCAAGGGCACTCTCCTTGCAAACTACTTCAGGCTTTTGAAGCCTTCCGAAGAGATTCTTAATCCAAATACACTTAGATTATGATGATACAATAAAAGATTAATATTTTGGAAGTGTTAAGAGTGCTGAGGTTTTATTTTTGTTTTGTTTTGTCTTGTTTTTTAATTCACTAAAAGCAAACAGGATAGCACTTTTTTTGAACACATTAGAAGAAAAGACTTGATTGTCCCAAGTCATAATGCAACAGAAAGGTTTTCTGGAAAAGCAAGAAATGTCTGATTAAAATTTGTGAGTGTGGGGTTTTTCACAGCAAGTGCACAAGAACAGAAGCCTCCCTTGCATCTGGAGACCAGGCTGTCTCTCCAGGGCTCCTTCTCCTGAGGTGCTTTCACGTAAAGGCCACCGCCTACCAGGCGGGGGTTCTCTTCCCCAGTGGGAAGTGATGTCGGCTGCCATCTACGAAAGGGAAAAGTGAGGTGATGTTATGTCTTTCTCCTGACCAACACTTTTTTATGGCTGTTGTTAAGGCTGAATCCACATAAGTTTTGGCACCAGATGTATTCACGTGTTTGCATTAGATCAATCCGTCTCTTTAATAAATGCCGGTGGGAAAACCAGACAGGCACCTGCCAAACGAGGAGAAGATGGATTAGATGGATGGTGAGGTAAGGCACGTGCTGGTTATCCTGGCGGTGAAGATACTCCCACTGTGCACTTGCGTCCCTCATCACCACACTGTACCCTCAGTACACTACGGTTTTACTTGTCACTGGTCCTCAGTAAAGCCGGAAGACGAAATTGAATCCTCAGCACTGCCAGATGCAGGCTGGCTGAGGAAAATGAAGTAAATATCCCTCGTACTTGGGCGGTATGAAGTAAATGCCAAAGTGACTCAGACATTTGGAGAAGCCCTTTTGCTCTCTTTTTAAAGGGAATACATTCAACCACCATGTTTTAAATGGATTTAACATTTTATGAGAAAGGATGATTTTTAAATATCAGTTAAAAGATTTGTTTCTGACTCAAAGTCATAAGGAAATGCTCTACTTTAGAATGATTGGTAGAGAAACTGGTGTCTCAGAGATTCCGCTTAGAAAGATTCCAGAAGTCAGGGTCATGGGGAATGTGCAATGAATCAGTCACTCATTGAATTGCCTCTGAGTGTTAGATGCTGATTCCAGAATTGAGGTACTGTTATTCCCGTTTTATAAACGAGGTTGGGGGAGTGTGTTCTCAAGGTCACAGTTAACTTTCCTCCTTCCTTGGCAGAACAATGTATGCCTAGTGACTGAAATTACAGAAAGGAGCACAGGCACGCTGTCCTGCAGGGCCTTCAGCTAGATGGATAGATGTGCCAAAGTAAATGGAAAAATCCATCTCGAATTTATATATAATCAGAAAGGATTACTAAAGCTGGTGCTGCTGATGGAGATAAGTGTAGGGAGAACTTTGCCCCACTCTCACTCAATATTTCAGATGGCACAGTCAGCCCTTCTCTACCGAACACCCTTCTAAGCCACAGAGACAATCATCATGTTTGCCTTCGGCACTGTCTACCAGGATTCTGACTGCCTTCGCGGATCCTTCTGAGGAGATGAGGAAACTGAAGAGAGTAAAATCAGTCTGATCTGAAGTGTGTATTCCAGAACATGTGAGTGCTTTTTCGGGATTTCGAGGGATTCCCAGAACTGTAGGGAAGCAACACAACAGGAAGCCCCTCCTGCCTCATCTACAAACGGATTCTAAATCCCTCTCTGATTCCACCATTTGGGACTACTTTGTTTGGCTTAATGAAAATTGTAAAGCAGATAAAGGAAAAATACCAGTCCACAGTGGCCAGGCACCTCCCACCTAAGGTGGGAGGGCTCATCCCTGGAATCGGGCCAAGTCAGACCCAGCTGTGGGTGTGGAGCCCCGTGAGGCAGGCAGCCTTCTTGGTCCACTAAACAGACGGCCGAGCCTAGCAGATGCCCCGTCGCCTTCACAAGGCAATCTAGCTGTACCCACCGAGTCAAGTTCCCTCAGCGGGGACTGTGCAGTACGTGTACTCCTGTGTCACCAGACCATTATGGCTCCCTAAAAACTATATTTTATTTCCAAGAAATATCCTTTTTTCTTTCTTTTCTGTCTCTTTTCTTATTTTTAAAAATATTTTTCTCTCATCTTGTTTTAGTCACTAACCACATCAGTCTTATTTACTCCCTAGATATTTTCAGAAATCCATATTTTGGTGCCAAGTATTCTATTTTTGTTCTATTTTCAGCTCTTCTGTGTTTTTATATCCTCCTCTTGTCTGCTTTTATTCCAGTTATTTATTTTATTTTCTGATTTCTTCAGTGGAATTTCTGCTTTGGCATTTTAATAAGTTTTGTTATGGAGGTATATGATGAATTTTTTATAAATTCTCTATGGACACACAGAGGATGCATGTCCTCTGTTGAAGGTACTACCTAGTGTATCTTCATGAAATGGGACTTTTTGATTAAATGATTTGTGTCCTCAACATGAATGCTCATTTTCCTCCAATTTAATTAGTGAATTTCTGAAAAGTGTGTGTTATATTTATATGTCACATAAGTGTTGTATGTTATTATTACCATTATTGCTATGATTATGTTCTATATTACATAATATATATTGTGAAAGTTATAATTACAACATGACATAGTTGCTTTCTTTCCCTCAAGACCTATTTGCACACCAGGAAGTACTCGTACTCCAAGTCTGCTCCATTGTTTAGTTCATAATGTTTTGACACATTTTCTTTGTTGGCTATGACTTTTGTTCTTCTGGGTCTCAGTTCTTCAGACCAACTTCTTTCAGCAAATATTATTATTGTATCCTGTAATCTTTATCTCTGTCCATTTAATTTCAATGTTACTTTGTCCATCCATGTGATTCTTATGAAGAGTATCTTGCCGAATTGTGCTTTGTGTTTCTAAACCTGATTGGACTGTTACACTTTCAGTAAGGGAATTCAGGATCTGGTGGCCCTGCCAGCCACCACCTGCCGAGAGATCTCCTGTCTGATTACTTCCATGCCTTGGGAGTATCTGAGATCACTGGGCATCAGCTTCCTCCGTGGCTGCCTGTCCAAAGCTCAGCTTGAGCCTCAGGAAGAGGTGGGGCCAGAGCTCTGTCCCCTCATGAGCTCCGTGGACATGCCCAGCACATGGTCTGCAGGGCTTTGCCACTCAGACAGAACGTCAGGGCTTAGGACAGATGCTCAGGATGCATCTGAATATATGGGACTGTAGAGGTCGCAGTAGCAACAATGGGATGTGGAATCTTGGAAGCTTAGTGGCAGAGAAGATTCTAGAAGGTAATGGTCAGTGCTATTAAATGCTGCCTGGATGTCATAAAATGACGGAAAACTATGCTTGGATTAAGCTTCAGGGAGGCCTTTCATCATCTCGGGCAGAGCAGGTTCTGTGAAAAGGGAAGAGAGAGAAGATGGAAGTTATCTGAAGCACAGAGGGCAGGGGAGAACAGGAGACGGACACCCTTTTAGCCCCAGTATCTCACCCGATTTGATCTCCCGTGGCATGAAGTCGGCCATCTTCAGCACAGTTCCTGCCCTTTCCCACCATAACCATCATGGAAGTGGACACCAGGAGGCTCCATGGGGCACACTTACCTCTCCTCACCCTGACTCCTTGGAACCACCCCCACCTCGGGACGTCCATTTCAGGTCCCAGCCCACACTGTTATTGGGATCACAGGGAACCAACCTAGTCAATAGTAAGGGAAGAAGGCTTTGTTTTATTTTATGCTTTATGTTTTTCAGTGCTTCCCATCAGAGAAGGGGAGAATGTAGTACTTAATTCACCAGGGAAATCTCATAATTTACTATTTCTTTAAAAAACCCTAATTTTAAACATGTTTAATTATTTACTTCATGTATATTTAGTGTTTTTTGGGGTTTTTTTTGTTTTTTTTGTTTTTTTTTACTTTTTTAAATCACCTCCTCACCAGAGAATGAGATCTCTGACCTCAGGAAATTTCCTTTAAGTAATTCCTAGCAGTGGTTACTGGTGAGCAGCTAATGTCCTCAGAAGCTTGCAGTGTCATGGGGTAAATGTGCTTATCAATTCCCACCCCAGGGGTCCTCATCCAGATGAGGTCTGCTTCCCATCCCACTTCACTATGAAGTCTTGATTTCCATTTGTCTCAAGATCAGAGCTCTGTGCCAAACACTCCAGAGACTCAAGTCTAATTACTTAAAAAAAAATCACTTTGAGAAATGAAATGGGATTCTAAGAATCATTGTATGAAAAAATTAGTATTCATAAAAGTACAGAGATTAGTATGATGTACTTTTTACCCAGAAGGAAAGGAATGTGATTTTATAATATTTGCTTCCATTTTTTAAATTATAGACATAAAATGGTCTGATAAAGTTGAAATCCTCCTTATACCCCTCTATTTGGGAGATGAGAATATGGTATATAATCCCCACGTTTGTAGTCTCACACATTTCTATACGTATATACACATCCATCTACAGTATTGGTTTGTAATTCAGTCACAGGTTTCAAATGAACTCATACTGGGTGTGATGTCATGCAGCAGACTTTCTCCCCCAACGTTATCTTTCCAAGATCCACCAGTGCTGATAAATGCAGATCTGTAATAGCCATTTGAGAATCATGTACTGTCTTATCACACGAATGGACCAGATGCTCTTTGTCTGTCCCCTTCTTCTCTCCAGAAGTCTTAGCCTTAGCCAGGAAGGCACTCTGTGGGGCTTCTTTCCCATCACCGTTGTCAGAGAGCTGGCCTGTCTCTGCCATCTGGCCAGGCAGGTGTCTCTGCTTTATGGTGAGTACGATAATCCGATAAAGCACTTGGTTTGTTATGTTTTTGTTTAAAATACAGACTTTAGGTACGAGGCCTGTCTCAGTTGTGACACTCTTCCATCTGTTTCCTTATGTGCTTGGTCCTTCCCGTCCGACAAGCAGCGCTCCTGGCTGGGACACAGTTCTTGCTGGCTGGACTTTATGGTACTGCTTCCTTCTGACCCCCATGCAAACCCTCTAAGGCCTGCCGAAGGAGAAGTGCTTTCTTTCGTGCCTCTGTTTGTAGGAGGTGATTATTACTGCTGAAGTTGATCCTACAGTCCTACAGACGACACGATCAAGTATCTCCCCAGAAACAGAAATCCAGAAGTTTGACCATTTAATATTCCTTTTACATCGCGTGACCTGCAAATATAATAAACACGACAGAAAAGGGGGTGATCAGTGTTGCCGGCGACTGTAGCATGAGGCAGAAATGGGACTGGGGCTGAGCCCTGAAGCGTGGGCAGGTTTGGATGCTGGAGAGGAGAGGGGGTGCGTGCCCAGAAGGGAAACAGAGGGCACAGTCCAAGGAGGAAGCCGTGGGAGTTGTGGGAGCAGCAAGAAGTTTTTTTCCTGGGAGAGGAGCCAAGTGCTGTAGATAAAGAAGATAGTATCAAACCTTGAACCCCTATCTTGTTGGATGCACAGAGCTCCCCATGGGAGATGCTGAACCAGAATCCTGCAGGCACGGAAGGAATCCAATAAGAACACAGAGATAAGAACAAACAAGTCACAAATCCTACTACAGATTCCAATTAGCTTTATTACTTCCGTGTAAATTTGGACTCTGATCTTCAAGATAGAAACTTCATAAGGGACTTGAAGATAATTTCAAGTCATTGTTTTTGTCAAGGATGATCGCATAAAGGAACGGGAGTTGAATTAATGAGAGGAATGGTCACTGGACGACACGAGGACCAGTCTCCAGGTAGGAGGCGGGTAGCCCCTGTTCAAACAGCTGCCCACAAGGGCAGAGCCACCACCCACACAGCTGCCTGGAACTGTGTGCTGCCCCCTGCTCCCAGTAACCTGCTCCAGCACTGACTGAGCCTGGGGCCCATTCCCCCAGGAGAGTCAGGCACTGGGGTCAGAGCCCAGGAGGCCTGGGCCTTCCACCAAATCTTACAAAGTGAGGGATTTCCAAAAAATGTTGCAAAGACCACTAGAAAACCTGATAACTGACTGTCCTCCTTACAACCAAATTGGATCTTTTCCTAGGGGGTAACTAAAATAGTTTCAGTGACTTTCTCCTGAAACGGCTTGAACAGTGATGCTAATATGGTCAGACACAGGCGCTGGTGGGTGAATGCAGACCAAGCAGCTTCCTTCAGTCCCAGCAGGTGCTGAGATGGCCGGCCTGCAGGTGACCTTGGCCTCCCGTGGAGCCTGCAAACACCTGAGCGCTCCTCATCTCCTGTCCCACCCCCTGCAGCATCCCTGTCTCCTCTCCATCTCGGGGCTCAGTCTGCCTCCAACCTACCCAGCCGGGCTGTGGAAGGGCTGCTGTTGGCGAGGGGGTGGGTAGTGCTGCCGATGTCTGGGTGCCCCCAGCCATGCTCAGATGCGGCTTCTCTTCAGTCCGCATGCATTAGGGTGCAGCTGTGACCTCACTACCCCACTGAACCCTCTAAACTGGGTCTTCACTCTCTAAGTCGCCAAACAGGGCCTTTGGCCAAACCCAGGTCACAGACATGTCTTACTTGGTCAATGCCATCTATGTAGGAATATTTCAAATGTCGCTTAACTACCCACATCTAGGGATAAGCAGAACCTGTGTTTATTCAATAATGGTTTTCAGCTCCTCTGGAAATACGAGAAGACCCTCTAGAGTTGAACCTGTTCTGCAGAGTCCTTAGACAAATCCTTGGCTTCCAGCGCCCCTCCAGGCTCACTGTGCCCTCAGGCTCCCAGCTAGAGGCCCTCCCACCTGCCCCTGCAGAAGGGATTTGGGCTCCTGCACTGACCTCTGCCTGGACCCTCGCCGGCCTGCCCTGTGGTGTGCCCCCCTGGGTGTTTCCACATCTGCATCTAGTCCCACAGCATGAACTCCACCCTGGGAGCCGGTGGTAAAGCCTGGGTTAGGGGATGAGGCCATGTCCCAAGGCTCACCTGGACGCCAGGGCAGGTGCTCTTCCCCGGGACCCTGACCTCTGTGAAGCCCAGAGGACACACATCTCTGTGGCCAGAGGCAAGAGGGCAAATTGAGGCCCCTGTGTGAAAGGTGTGAAACACTGGAAAGTCATAGTCTGAACCCATCAAGTCTAATCTCCTGTTTTCACTCTCACAAGTGGCTGGAAGAACTCTCAGACTATCTCCCGAAATGGACAGTGTGGAGACATCCCAGGTTGGACAGAGCATCTCTCCTGAGTCTGGTCGCCACCATCGGAGAAGGAAATCAGCCCCTGACACCTGGGGACTTGGAAGGAAGGCTCAGTGTGCAGTCACTGGGTTCTCCTGCTGGATATCATCTCAGACAAGGTCAGACAAGGTCACTCTGAGACGATAATAAAGTGAGACAAGACAAGGACCCCTCATTATTTATCTGAACACAGGTAGAAACAGTCACCATACCAACCACAGAACAGCAAACCTCCCAGCCCCGGGCTTCTCCCCAGTTACATCCTAACCCTGAGGCCAGTCTGCTCCCTTCGCAGATGGGACTTGCTGAGCTAGCCCATCACACAGCTGTCCTGCTGGAGTGCATCCCTGTTTCTTGAACTCTTCACCAAATGACCCAACCAAACCCAAATCCTACAGTAGCTAACCCCCTTACAGAGAGATCCCATGGTCCCTGGTCCCCCAGTGAGCAATTCACTCTGCTCTGCAATTATAGGGATGCTGAGCTCCTTGTGGTGTTTCTGGAGCAGAGGACACACTCACCCCAAGCAAGTCCTGGAGAAAAGACAGAATGGGGGAATTCTGAGAGCCCTGAGCCAGTCCCACCCGGGAGCAACCGGCGACCTTCATGCAGACTGAGTGGAGCTGGGGCCTTGACTGCTCTCAAAGGGGCAGAGCCCGCTCAGCTGCTTCTGGATTCTTGCCTTTCCTCACAGAGACCCAGGAGGCTCCTCCTTGGTGAGGCAGCATGAAGACATGTGGTGTCCGGCAAAGGGACTTGGCCAAGTTTTTGTTTTGTTTTGTTTTGTTTTTAAAGATTTTATTTATTTGACAGAGAGTAAGAGGGAGAGCACAAGCAGGGGGAAGAGCAGCAGAGAGAGGGGGAAGCAGGCTCCCCACTGAGCAGTGAGCCCGATGCGGGACTCAACCCCATGACCCCGGGATCATGACCTGAGCCGAAGGCAGTCACTTAACCAACTGAGCCACTCATGTGCCCTGGACATGGCCAAGTTTTAAGTGATGCTGCGACCACATCGGCAATTCTATTCAGACATTTTGCACCATGAGTGCATTTCACCCAAGTGTTTTCAAAATGTCTGATGCCTTCTTCATTTTGATTTGAAATTCCCAACTTCAGATCTAAGCTCAGAGGCAGTGGCTCACTCTTTCGACCTGCGCATAATGAGGTCAGTTGGGAAAGCTGGGTCCTCACAGCACGCCGTGATATTGCTTGTTGAGAGGAACTGGGAGAGCTTAATTCTGCTCCTTCTAGGTATTCATCCTCTAGCTTGTTCCCAGATAGTGTGACTGCTTTACCGAGGCATCTTTAAAAAGTAGGTTCAAATGATTAGGAAAAGACACACACACACACACACACACACACACACACACACACACTAAAGGGGAACCCCAAGTGGCAAGACCTCGAAAGAGAGTCCCTGCTCTGGATGTGAGTCCCTTCCCGACCCCACCAACAAGCCCCACCGGCAGGCTCACCCCACCACCTCTGCTCCCCATCCAGGTTGCCCACACTCACAGATGACCACCTCCGTCCCGGTGAACCCAGAACTCCTCCTAGCCCTTCACTTGTCAGTCACCCACCATGAGAAACTGCAGAACCCTTCACATTCTGTACTTTTCTCCGTGATTCTGTCCCCTTGTCTTTCCCTCAGGAAACCCTAAACACCCTGGAATCCCATCAGCAAAACCTAGTTCTTCCCTCCTGCACCTTCTTGTTATAGTAACTCCCCCAAGATGCCCTCAGGAGCCTTGGCCACCTGTGCAGGGGGCGAGGTCATGTCCGCTGGGCCTCTGTGGCTGGTTTTAGGCCCTGCTCTGACTTGCTTTCCTCCAACCCAGCCTTGAATCTCACATCTGCGGACTAACTCATCTGCTGTCCCTCACTGCACTGCCCCAAGTTTCTGAACTTCGGCTCTGCGTCTACTGTCGCTCTGTTCCGAGGATGCTCAGGGCTCACTTTGGGAATCTTGGTACATGCGTGTGTTCTTCCAACCCCTGCTGGATTCTCTTGGGTTCTCCAGTGCTCTCCACAGCCCAGCATCGTGCTCCCACAGCCAGGCCCAGTCCCCACATAAAGTGGGGTCCCAGGTCACCAGCATCAGCATCACTGGAGAGCTTATTAAAAATGCAAAATCTCAGATGTCATCGCAGACCTCCGGACTCAAATCTGAGATCCCGGGTGATTCGTATCCGCAGGAAAGGCTGAGAAGGGCCTACTTCTGGAACACAGCTGGAACCCCTCCCTCATCTCAATGTCCTGCCTCCCACTCTCTGACCAATACTTTTGTTTCTCCAAGTCATTCTCTATAATTTTCTCCATCATCAACATGGCTTTGGGTGCCACTGGGACCTCAGCTCCATTGAATGGGCCAACCATCCCCCACACACGTGATGGCTTCTCCCTTGCCTTCCCTAGAGGGGTGCAGACCAAGCCTAACCCCTCCATAGCACAGACTCCCTCAAACCCGAAGCTCTGCTCTTGCCTGTTTGCCTCTGCTGAGTGAAACCACAGCCCCTGGAGTTATTAAGCCTAACACTCCACCTTTATTATGCCTGCATTCAGGAAACCAAACATGGCGGAGAAAACCCACATGACCCCTGTGATGGATCTCGTGTCATCCATGACCCCTTGGAGCAGGCCGACCCTGGCAGTCTGCCCCAGGCTCCTCCGGTCCACTGAGCCTGCCGCTTTCCCACACGAGTATCCCCCATCGTCTCCTCCTTCCCCAACCCCCAGCATATCCACCTGCACCGATGGCTCTTCTCCTTACTTCACCGAGAAAGTGGAAGCCGTCAAAGGAGAAGAGACTCACACTTCATACATGCACACATGTACCAGCATCACTTCCGTATGCTCCTCTCTGGCCGATCTCATGGGAAGGGGAGGCCAGAAGTGCTCAGGACACAGAATCACTTGGCATAGAAGCCTGCACAGATTTAATCATGGATAAGAATTTGACTCTAGACCTACCAACCATCAATACAAATTACATGCATGAGCCATTCTGCTCATAAATCACTCTACACAATCATTTCCGAATCTCCAGAGCATAAGTCATGTGTACTTTTTCATCTACCAACAGGCCTCCAGATCCTGGATCCTACTCACACTTTCTTCTCTGCAGGTGGATCTTGAAGACCATTTCTTCTTGAATAGTCTAGTGTGTTTCAGACCTTCTCTCTTCACTAAGGAATGATGGGGGCATTGATAGTAGAGGGTAATTTGTATTCTAGCAACAAGCGTTATATGTGGCACATATAGAACATTTCGGCAGGTTTTATGATGGAGATAGAAATTGGTTCCTGGAACTCTTAATCTCAGTCTTCTGTGAAGTGACCAACTCGTGGTTTCAGCTCAGGGTCATGATCTCAGGATCGTGAGATCGAGTCCCATGTCAGACCCTGCACTCAGTGTGGAGCCTGCTTAAGATTTTTGCCTTCTCCCGCTACCCCTCCTACTGCTCACACTCTCTCTATAAAATAAAAATAATAAAACTTTTTTTTAAAAAAAGGTATTTAAAACTCATCATTCAAGTATTAGCTGTGATTCTGTTGTCCTCTGGTAATATTTTTCAGTTTGCCAAGAGGAGATCAGCCACACTCTTGGCTTCACCCTGAAGGGCTGACCTCGGGTTTCCCACTGACATGCCAGAGAGAAGAGCTACCTTTCCCATCCATGTCAGTTTTCTCTCCCCGTGCCTGGCATGTGGTCAACACATCTTCCTGGCTGCCTCCCAAAAGGCTTTCTGCAAACATTACACTGGTATGTGAGGTTTTTTCTTTTTTCTTTTTTTCCCAATGTTTTAGTATTATAACAGAAAGCACACTTTAAACCATCTAGGATATAGATAAAAATGAGTGTGTGTATATTTAAGTCAAAAAATCTTCAGAGGAGAAATTCAAAGGCCACCTAATAATCTTTCAGTAACAAATGTGTTTTATCCTTTGTAAGGGACAGTGGCTAATTCTGGAGCAACTACTCATCTCTTGCCATGTTTCATTATCTTTTCTTATTTTAAAATATATTTTTTCTTTCTGTTTAGGGACCACAATGCCCAGGAGACTCTCGCACTGGCCTTCTCAGGCTGCGAGTCCTGTCCGAGTGCCCTCTAGAAACTGTATGTGCAGTGCCCTTCACAGAGGACAAGAGGATAGATTAGAAAAGTGGCATCTCCTCCATGGAGTTTTGAAATCAAGTGTGTCAAAAAATCCTATATCACATTCTGCCCCCAGGCCTTGTTCTAATTTAATCACATTCATAGGAAACAATGATATCGATTTCTTTGGGCACCTTGTAATAACTTCAGGTACATAACATCACAAGGAATTGCAACCCTAAGCAACATTTTTTAACTAATGAAATGCACAGAAAAAAAAAACACATGGACATGTTTAGTAATTATCAAATAGGGACTATCTTGTCCTACAGGGGACACTTGGCAATGTCTAGAGAAATGTTTTTGTTGCCACAATTGTGGGTCAGGAACAGGAAGTGGGTACTGGAATCTGGTGGCTAGAGACCAGGGTTGTTAGTAAACAGCCCACAGTTCACAGGCAGCCCCCACAATGAAAGCCCTGGCTAACTCAGTTGGCCAAGGGTGTCAAGGTTGAGAACCTCTGATGGAAGTGTTTCGTGCCTCAGTATGGTGGAGTACAAGTCCCTATCTTATTGATACCATCTTTTGTTGATCTGTTCATCTGCTGATGGACGTTGTGTTGTTTCCAGTATTTGGCTATTTCCAGTAATGCTGCTATGATCATTTGCGAGCAAGTCTGTACACATAAATGATTTCCTTTATGTTGGATGCACAAACATTTTAAATTTGATGAATTCCTATTTGTCAGTTTTTTTCTTTTATGGATTGCACTTTTACTTATGTGTCCGTTTGCTCTTTGCCTGACGCAAGCTCAAGATGATTCCCTCCTAGGCTTTCTTGAAGAAACTATACACTTCTAGTTCTTATGTGTACATCCAGTATGTATTTGGCATTATTTTTAAGTGTATTATATAGTAAAGGTCAACCTTCATTTTTTTTTTTTTTGCATGATGATATCTAATTTTTGCCACCATGATTTATTGAAAAATATGTCCCTTTTCCACCGAATTCCTTTGGTACCTCTGTCAAAAATCAACCATTTCTTTTTTATAATAAGTATCATGTACATCTTTGTATGTGTATTTTAAACTCTATGTATGTGTACTCATATTTTATCTCCCTTCAATTCTAAAACTTAATAACACCCGCCACTTAGAGATCATAGTGTAGATTGTCTGTGGATCATCTACTTGGGGAAAAATTAGAAGCAATATCAATTCTAATTCAAAATATTGAGAATTGGAAATATACTTTGGAACTGGGACTTTAACCTTTGCTTAAAGTAAAATTATAGTCTACTGTAGTATAATTCTGTGCTAAGAAAAATTTTTGGATTTATATTATTATTTCCTGTGATAAGTTTCCGGGAAATTAGAGAAACCCGACACATATTCCATCTTATAATACATTCCACTGTACTGAATATTTCTCTGACAGTGAATAAAAGCACATGCACAAATGTCAGGTGAATTTTGTCTAAATTTGAAGGGGACATTAACTGCTCTATGATTTCTGATTCCACCTTGAGTGAAGCCTGACTAGAAACATGGGGAGAGAATGTGGCTGACAAGTGAAAACACGAGGATCCAGTCCCACAAACATCTTTCACACAGAGGTGCAGAGAACCTGCTCAAATCACAAACAAAGGCCAAATCCAGGCAGACTGTATAAATTCATTGAGATGTCTGTTTTTTGACTTCTGCTCTTGATGGGTAAGGTGAGTTACATTTCAAGACCATGCCATCGTCCTCAAAGAATGTGGACATCACATGCTTTTCTCTCAGTGCAAGACAGAGCCACAGTTAGGTCAAGAGCAAGCTTAAATGGTTTCTGGCTTTTAAGGAAAATAAACATTTTTCAATAGCAATTTTGCTTTATTTCCCTCCTTGAAGTTTCCACCTGTAGTCCAGTTCTGTTCCCCACATCTCCTTTCTTCACAGCTGTCTCTTCTAAAGACATGTCCTGGTCTGGTTTTGCAAATGCCAACCCAGAACAGGAGGCCACGGCATAGGTTTCCACAGAAAATGAAGCTCTCTTCTAAAACAGAACTTGCCTCTCATTTTTAAGAGGCTAGGGTCATCTGCAATTGCACTACTGGGTATTTACCCCAGAGATACAGATGGAGTGAAAAGAAGGGCCATCTCTACCCCAATGTTTATGGCAGCAGTGGCCATATCGCCAAACTGTGGAAAGAACCAGGATGTCCCCCTTCAACAGATGAATGGATAAGGAAGATGTGGCCCATATACGCTATGGAGTAGGATGCCTCCATCAGAAAGGATGAATACCCAACTTTTGTAGCAACATGGATGTGACTGGAAGAGATCATGCTGAGTGAAATAAGTCAAGCAGAGAGGGTCAAGTATCATATGGTTTCACTTATTTGTGGACATAACAAATAACATGGAGGACATAGGGAAATGGAGAGGAGAAGAGAATTGAGGGAAATTGGAAGGGGAAGTGGACCATGAGAGACTATGGACTCTGAAAAACAATCTGAGGGGTTTGAAGGGGTGGGGGGGTGGGAGGTTGGGGGAACTAGGTAGTGGGTATTGGAGAGGGCACAGATTGCATGGAGCACTGGGTGCGGTGCAAAAACAATGAATACTGTTATGCTGAAAATAAATTTCAAAAAATTATTAAAAGAGAGAGAGAGAGAGAGACTAGGGTCATAGCTCAAAGCCTTGGTCTTCTTTAAATCCTACAGTAATTAGGAATATTGTATTTTGGTGTTAGGAGGTCAGGTTGGAATAGTCCATAACGGACTAACAGTGATTACTGAACACACCTCAGGGGATCAAACAGACGCAGGATGGAGGAGGGCTGAGCAGAGCCTCCCACAGCAAGCCTAGGTCCTACACAGCCCATGGCCTTACCGAGAAGCCAAGAGCAGGGTTTCATCTGCTAGAGCCCTGGCTTAGCAAGAAACTCACATCATCATAACAATAAGCAAACCAGAGCTGACAATCAGAAGACACACTCTTCCTGTTGCAGATTGAACTTACTTTTCATACTGGTCTTGGTACTATCTTCACTTGTTTGACAATTTCTGTACAAACGGATGTATTGATAAGTCATCATACCTATGACAGTGATAAAGGATTAAGTATTATAACTGCTATCACGTTAGTAAACAAAGAGAAAGGAAAAACACAGAGAATGCAAATTATAAATTTTGACCAAAATAGAAACTGTAGAGACATCATTGCCTAATGTCAGGTAAACTTTTTTTTTTCTCTATAAACCAAGGCATCTACCATATCATAAATTAGAAACAACAAAATGAAGGTATGTGGTGTTATTAAAACAGTTTACTTCTGGGTTCCTCCAGTCTTAAATTACAGCAGTTACATGTGATTTCCCTAAGAGGATCCTTTTGTTCAAGGGATTATATTAAAAGTAAGAAAAAAGATGGGGCACCGGGGTGGCTCAGTGGGTTAAGCCTCTGTCTTTGGCTCAGGTCATGATCCCAGGGTCCTGGTGGGTCCTGGAATCGAGCCCCACATCGGGCTCTCTACTCAGTGGAGAGCCTGCTTCCCCCTCTCTCTCTATCTGCCTCTCTGCCTGCTGGTGATCTCTGTCTGTCAAATAAATAAATAAAATCTTTAAAATAAATAAAAGTAAGAAAAAAGAATGTCAAGTCTATGCTGATACAAATGCATATGCAAGAAAAAACAAAATGATTTTAATTGCTTATATCTTAAACTGAAGATGATGAAAAGACATTATGATGAGAATTCCTCTCGTATCTTCGGAATACAATACACTTATCTCTCAGACTGTGCACACATTTCAAGTTAATAAGAAGGCATGCTTAAATTATTTTAAAAGAATTATTTGGTAGAACTTGCTGTACAAAAAAATAAAATAAAATAAAATATAGGGGTGCCTGAGTGGCTCAGTGGGTTAAGCCTCTGTCTTTGGCTCAGGTCATGATCCTAGGGTCCTGGGATCAAACCCCACATCAGGCCTCTCTCTCTCTCTGCCTGTCTCTCTGCCTACTTGTGATCTCTCTCTCTGTCAAATAAATAAATAAAATCTTTAAATAAAATAAAATAAAATAAAAAAATAAAAAATAAAAAAATAAAATGAGTCTCTTATAAACAAAAAATAAATAAATAAATAAATAAATAAATAAATAAATAAAAGCATTATTTGGCACCATCATAGAGTAGTTAAATATTATTAATATGCAAATAAAAGTGTACACATTTTAATAAATTTCTTTAAATAACTTTTATGGCAGAACTTTAAAATACAATTATGAGACATGAACATTATTAATACTGATTGCCAAGATATTGAAGGGATATTTATCCTGCTCATTTGTAAGGAACACAGATTACCTGAAATCTGTCGCTGTTGGTGTGCTGACATATTGATACCATTAGTTCTGCTCCTGGCTCTCGGCTCAGAGCAGAGCCTGTAGATTCTACCCAGCCTATAGATTCTGTTTTACCAGCTCGTGTCCGGTAAAACACGAGTTTTACCGAGTCCGGTAAAACAGAATCTACAGGCTGGGGTCAGGGTACCAGCATTTTGAAACTTTTTAGGTCATTCTAATTTTGTATTTAATCATTTTCTTTGGAAATAATTATCGACTCATACGCTGCTTGGGAAAACTACAGAGTTCTCCTCTGTGTATCTACCCAGGTGCCCCCAGTGGAAATATCTTAAATCACTATTTCTTAATTCCTTATTTTAGCCATATTTTTTAAAAATGTAGCTGCATAGAAAGTTACAAGGACAGTACAGAGAAGCCTCATGTATCCTTGACCCACTTTGCCCTAATAGTTATGTTTCACAGAGTTGGGTGATTCTAATTTGCAGCAGGTTGAGAGCTCTCAAGCTACTGCACAGAAAAGCATTTATTCAAAGGGTCATATCGAAAAGTATGAATGTCAGATCCATGAGGGGCAAATATACATGTGAAAACAAAAACAGAAGATCTTCCATTATAAACTAAATAGGCTGTCACTGATTCAGAACTTCTACTAGCAAAATATTCATGAGGATTAGAACTTGTGCTGTAAAAGTTGTTTCTCATGCTACTTGAATAGGATGTGGAGCCCAACAGACTCAAGCTTGTGGGGGTGCAAATGGTCACTAGGGAATTCGGGACATGGGCTCTGGGGAGCCAGTAAGTGCTGTACTCTTTGGTCTGGCTGATTCTGTCTTCAAGAACACAGACTCCACTTTAGGTAAGAGAAGGTAACATTTTCCCAAATGTCTATTTTGGCTTATCTATCCTGTTTTTGAATGTATCATTTGTGTAGACCTTTTCGTCGTTACTTTGGGTATTACCTTTTACTCATACACCTTATTACGTTGGTGTCTGCATTTTGCCATGAGAAGTGGAGGAAAATTATTCTTTCTACTTTATAATTAGTCTTAAATATTTTATCTACATGCACTGAAAACCACATTAGACAAGGCAGCAATTTCTGGCTTCAGTTGTCAAACACAGCTTGGAAAACTCAAGACAAGATGGTTATTTATATTGTACTTAATTGCATTTTTATTCTTTTGGTTTTTCTCTCTTCTTTCCTGATTCTACAACTTTAATTCTATTGCCATCTTATTTCTAATTTTATAACTTCTTTTAGTCGCTCTTAACTAGATTTCTGTCTCAGGACCTCAGACAGTCCCAGTGTGTCTCTGGGCTGACCATGGAAGATCCTGGAACTAGGCAGAGGGATCTGTACTTGACCCAAAAGACACCCCAAGGCAATAGAGCTTCTGAATCAGGACAGGGTCATGGAAGCTATTTCATGGTGATTACCTCCATCTATAAGGATTGACAACTTGGATGATTATTAAATCTGTGAGATCAACTGAAATAATTCATAATAAGGGGCGCCTGGGTGGCTCAATCAGTTAAGGGTCTGTCTTCAGCTCAGGTCATGATTGCAGGGTCCTGGGATGGAGCCCAGCATTGGGTATCATCAGGGAATCTGCTGTCCCTCTTCCCCTGCTTGCTGCTTCTCCCCCCCTGCATGAAGCCCCTCCTCTTTCTATCAAACACATATGCAAAATCTTTTTTAAAAAAAGAAAAAAGAAAGAAAGATTTCATAGTTATTTCAATAAATATTTAAGGTCCAAGCCAAAGGGGAACTAAGTAGGGCTGGAGAATAAACAACATATTGAGGTCATCCAAAGGGAGGAAATGAAATGTTTCTCTTGTTGATTTTGAAAAGAGTTAGAAGGTGCTCCTGGCTCCCACTCTCTTCTCCGGGATTAACTGTGTCAGACTCCCTCACGCTAACTACCTGCTCTTTCCTGGTTGTGAGCAGTGCCTGAGAAGAATCACACATGCTGTCATTTTCTGAAAATAAGAGAATAATGTTATTAACAAAATATCCTTTGATTAAAAGGTACATGTCACTTGTATGCAGTGTGGGATGTACACTGAGCATTTATGAGTGATCAGGAAAGAAACCTTTATTGCTTTGCTCTCCAGTCAAGTCTGGAAAGACACAGAGAGGGTGGTCCTGGGTTTGAACTAAACTTTGTGTATATGACCTTGGCCTTTTCTCCCTGGGAATGCATCTCTTGACCTTGAATCAAAGGTTGCCTGACAGAAGGAATCGCCAGGGCTCTGAGTGGGGAGGCGTGGGACCCTTAGCTCACGTACCCATAAGGTGGACCCTCTGGCAGGGCAGAGACCACCACCACACACAGCTCTGAGAGATCCGCACAGACCGTTCCAGGCCAGCCACATTTGCAAAGGGAACTGAGACTGCATGCCTCTGGAAAAAGGCTCTGTCACCACAAGACATCTGCCCCGCCCTGCCATGGTCCAAATAGCATCTTATGAACAGAAATGCAGAAAGACAAGAGACACCAGCAGGCTGTGTAGGTCCGCACAAATATACAAGGCAGAAGTGTCTTTCATTGGTTTGTGTTTATCTAGTCTGTTTGAGGTGTGCAATCAACATCATATTCTTGAACTATTTGAACCATTTGGACAGTGATTTCTTCCAGCTGAGATTTGCTTTACCACATATTGGCAGTGATGTTCTGATTTATAGTTGGGCTGCAGTGTGTTGAGATGGAACACAGTCTGTGAGGAAAGGTACAGAGGAGCGTGTTACTAATTACTAGGAAGTGAAGTCTAGCTCATCTGCTACCAGTCCTCCACCACTCTGCAGCCCCGCAGACAGCAGGCACATGTTCCTAGAGCAGTTGGCACACAGCTGGCAGAGCGGGGTTGGCAAAAAGGACCTGGTCCTCCAAATAGGGAGGATCAGAGTCTCATCACCAACTGTTGCTTCTTTTTTTTTAATTTATTTTTTATTTTCAGCATAACAGTATTCATTATTTTTGCACCACACCCAGTGCTCCATGCAATCTGTGCCCTCTCTAATACCCACCATCTGGTACCCCGACCTCCCACCCCCGCCCCTTCAAAACCCTCAGATTGTTTTTCAGAGTCCATAGTCTCTCATGGTTCACCTCCCCTTCCAATTTCCCCCAACTCCCTTCTCCTCTCTAACTCCCCATGTCCTCCATGCTTTATGTTATGCTCCACAAATAAGTGAAACCATATGATAATTGACTCTCTCTGCTTGACTTATTTCACTCAGCATAATCTCTTCGAGTCCCATCCATGTTGCTACAAAAGTTGGGTATTCTTCCTTTCTAATAGAGTCATAATATTCCATAGTGTATATGGACCACATCTTCCTTTTCCATTCGTCTATTGAAGGGCATCTTGGTTCTTTCCACAGTTTGGCAACTGTGGCCATTGCTGCTATAAACAATGGGGTACAGATGGCCCTTATTTTCACTACATCTGTATCTTTGGGGTAAATACCCAGGAGTGCAATTGCAGGGTCATAGGGAAGTTCTATTTTTAAGTTCTTGAGGAATCTCCACACTGTTCTCCAAAGAGGCTGCACCAACTTGCATTCCCACCAGCAGTATAAGAGCTGATCACAGGGTGAGACCAAGAGGCAGACGGCGAGTGTTGTCACAGCCCCCCCCCCTTCCCCCCGCATCACTACAAGCTCTTCCCCTGTGGTGGGACTAACTTCCACAGGACTTAAAGGGATGGTGCCTTTCCCACCCCTTCTTTGTCCTCCTCTTTTTCCCCCTTTCAAAGACACAGACATTAATGATTAAGAAATTCAAAAACAACTGCATATTCAGGGAAAATTAAGAAAGTTACTGGACGTGCCCAAGGGAAGGTGTCAGCTGAGAAAAGACTTGAGGAGGCCTTAAGTTTACACCGCAGGCTGGTCTTCAGCTGAGAGACATAGGACAGTGCTCTCAAAACAGACCACGGCACAAAGCCAGCAGGGCCTGTGAATGGTGGGGAAGATGGACTCTAGAAAGCTTCTCTAGGTTTCTAGAGTCATCACCCTATTTTATTCAAATTGTTCAGTTTTCAAAAACAAAACATCATAAGGCATGAAAAAAAATTGAAAAGTATACTCCATTCAAAGGGAAAACATACAGTGACAGTAACTGTCCCTGCAAAAGACTGACGGTGGACCTACTAGACAAAGACTTGAAGTAACTGTCTTCATGGTGCTCAGAGAACTGAAAGACATAAAGTCAGGAAAATGGTGGGGGAATGAAGCAGCAATGGAACAAAAAGTTAGAAACCCTAACAAGGAGCTAAAAAGAAATTTGGGGACTGAAAAGTACAATTCCAAAGGTACTGAAATGAGAAATTTACTGGGAGGATTCAAGAGCCAATTGGAGCAGGAAGACGAAAGACTCAGTGAACTGAGAGGACCATGGAAGTCGCCTACTCTGAGGAACAGAAAGGAAGGAAGGTTAGAGAAGAACGAATAGAGCCCATGGGACCTATGAGACAATATTAAGAGGACCAACGTACGTCCAGTGGAAATCCCAGAAGGAGAAGGAAAAGGAAAAAGAGAAGGAAGGACAGATGGACAGGAGGGAAGGAGGGAGGGAAGGAGGGACAGGACAAAGAATCACAGAGACATAAATTTTTTATTTCTCTTAAAGTCTACCACAGTTATAAAAGACACATGCTGAGAAGATGTGCCCATAGACTCATGATGTAATACAACAGGAATGAACTCTTTTTAACTAAAATGAGGGAATTCTGTGGTAGCTTCTATACTAGTGGTCAGGCCTTGAAGAACCCAAGAATCCGCATGTCTTGCCTACCTAGTGGAGCCGTTCGGTGGAACCCCTGTGGACGTCTGGACGTCTGCTAACAGGGTTTCTGAGGTATTTCTGTCTCAGCAGTTACCTGTATTTGTTTGGGAAAAGCTTGAAAAACTGGCAATCTGATAACTGAGGAAAGGGTATCTTGGCTTTTTTAGCGTTCTCATTAGTGAACCCAGAACCATGGGGGCAGGGGTGTGGGTGTAATCCCATCACTCAGGAGCACAGAAAGACTCCAGAATCAGAGGACCAGGGGCACCTGGGGGGCTCGGTGGGTTAAGCATCTACCTTTGGCTCAGGCCATAACCCCAGGTTCCTGGGATGGAATCTTAGCTCCGGCCCCCACCCCAGTGGGGACCCTGCTTCTCCTTCTGCCTGCCACTCCCCTGCTTGTTCTCCCTCTCTGATAAATACATAAATGAATAAATAAACTTAAAAGAAAAAAGAATCAGAGGCTAGGAAGTAGACCGAGAGTTGGTCAGATTCTCCATATGCACTGTCAGGTCAGCTAAACCCTGAAATAATACATTTGGTAAATGTCCAGTTTATGTAGGCACATATTTACATATTTACCACATATTGGAAGCTGGAGATTTATACGTGGCATCATTTTCTGAAAATAAGAGAATAATGTTATTAACAAAATCTCCTTTGATGAAAAAAGTATGTGTCACTTGTTTGCAGTGTGGGATGTACACTGAGCATTTATGAGTGATCAGAAGATCAAGCTAGAGATTTAACTGCTATGGAGATTGGACAGATAATCCACTGGACCTTAAACAAGTAAACCCGTATACTGCAAACCCCTCTCATTCCTTCACATCCTGGGGATTTTTTTCATGGCTTAGCTGCCAAATGTTCCTAAGGCAAACCTGACAGCTTTGGGACATTCACACACTCCCAAGTTAACAAAACAAAACAAACAGAAACAAGTAACAACATCAAAAGCAGCACCCCCCATCTCTGCTTTCGTTTGCTTTGTTAAGATAGGGGTATGTCAAAGCTTTGAAATAATTCCAACTCGCACTATCGATGAATATTATAATAAAATCAAAGTAATTAGTACAACTTAAAATTCAGGAAGAGCAAATTTGTTTTGCTGGGGCATCTTGCTGACCACGCTCACAGGAAGAGTCCCTAAGTTTTCCATAAGTACTTTGAATTTCCACCGACGTTCCTTCCACCTTCAGGCATTTTATGCTTTAAAGTTTTGTGGGAAATTTCTAACAATGGACCTGTCATTGGGAGTCTCCCCCAAGTAAAGAGAAGGGTAAGCCTGAGTGACACCGTATCTATCAAACTCCTTTTCTAAAGAGTAGACTAGAACCTAGAATATAAGATATTGTTCTTTCTATCAAAATCACTGCTTTCTATCCTATTACTTGAAAGAGTGAAGCAAAGATGGAACCACATTGCATTTCCCTAAAAACAGAGCAGGTTAGTCTCGGTGTGCAAGGATACAGACAAGCTGGTTGGAGCATTAATATGACCCTCCCACTTCATTATTTCTTGGTAAAAAGACAGGTCCTCAAGAACTTTAAGGTACCCACCCAATGATAAAGATTGTTTTTGACCAGTAAGGAGATTGAAGCAGTCATTAAAAATCTCCAAACAAACAAAAGCCCAGGGCCAGACGGCTTCCCGGGGGAATTCTACCAAACATTTAAAGAAGAACTAATTCCTATTCTCCTAAAACTGTTCCAAAAAATAGAAATGGAAGGAAAACTTCCAAACTCATTTTATGAGGCCAGCATCACCTTGATCCCAAAACCAGACAAGGATCCCACCAAAAAAGAGAGCTATAGACCAATATCCTTGATGAACACAGATGTGAAAATACTCAACAAAATACTAGCCAATAGGATTCAACAGTACATTAAAAAGATTATTCACCACGACCAAGTGGGATTTATTCCAGGGCTGCAAGGTTGGTTCAACATCCGCAAATCAGTCAATGTGATACAACACATCAATAAAAGTAAGAACAAGAACCATATGATACTCTCAATAGATGCTGAAAAAGCATTTGACAAAGTACAGCATCCCTTCCTGATCAAAACTCTTCAAAGTGTAGGGATAGAGGGCACATACCTCAATATCATCAAAGCCATCTATGAAAAACCCACCGCAAATATCATTCTCAATGGAGAAAAACTGAAAGCTTTTCCGCTAAGGTCAGGAACACGGCAGGGATGTCCATTATCACCACTGCTATTCAACATAGTACTAGAGGTCCTAGCCTCAGCAATCAGACAACAAAAGGAAATTAAAGGCATCCAAATCGGCAAAGAAGAAGGCAAATTATCACTCTTCGCAGATGATATGATACTATATGTGGAAAACCCAAAAGACTCCACTCCAAAACTGTTAGAACTTATACAGGAATTCAGTAAAGTGTCAGGATATAAAATCAATGCACAGAAATCAGTTGCATTTCTCTACACCAACAGCAAGACAGAAGAAAGGGAAATTAAGGAGTCAATCCCATTTACAATTGCACCCAAAACCATAAGATACCTAGGAATAAACCTAACCAAAGAGACACAGAATCTATACTCAGAAAACTATAAAGTACTCATGAAAGAAATTGAGGAAGACACAAAGAAATGGAAAAATGTTCCATGCTCCTGGATTGGAAGAATAAATATTGTGAAAATGTCTATGCTACCTAAAGCAATCTACACATTTAATGCAATTCCTATCAAAGTACCATCCATCTTTTTCAAAGAAATGGAACAAATAATTCTAAAATGTATATGGAACCAGAAAAGACCTCGAATAGCTAAAGGGATATTGAAAAAGAAAGCCAACGTTGGTGGCATCACAATTCCGGACTTCAAGCTCTATTACAAAGCTGTCATCATCAAGACAGCATGGTACTGGCACAAAAACAGACCCATAGATCAATGGAACAGAATAGAGAGCCCAGAAATAGACTCTCAACTCTATGGTCAACTAATCTTCGACAAAGCAGGAAAGAATGTCCAATGGAAAAAAGACAGCCTCTTCAATAAATGGTGCTGGGAAAATTGGACAGCCACATGCAGAAAAATGAAATTGGACCATTTCCTTACACCACACACGAAAATAGACTCAAAATGGATGAAGGACCTCAATGTGCGAAAGGAATCCATTAAAATCCTTGAGGAGAACACAGGCAGCAACCTCTTTGACCTCAGCCGCAGCAACATCTTCCTAGGAACAACGCAAAAGGCAAGGGAAGCAAGGGCAAAAATGAACTATTGGGATTTCATCAAGATCAAAAGCTTTCGCACAGCAAAGGAAACAGTTAACAAAATCAAAAGACAACTGACAGAATGGGAGAAGATATTTGCAAACGACATGTCAGATAAAGGACTAGTGTCCAGAATCTATAAAGAACTTAGCAAACTCAACACCCAAAGAACAAATAATCCAATCAAGAAATGGGCAGAGGACATGAACAGCCATTTCTGCAAAGAAGACATCCAGATGGCCAACAGACACATGAAAAAGTGCTCCATATCGCTCGGCATCAGGGAAATACAAATCAAAACCACAATGAGATATCACCTCACACCAGTCAGAATGGCTAAAATCAACAAGTCAGGAAATGACAGATGCTGGCGAGGATGTGGAGAAAGGGGAACCCTCCTACACTGTTGGTGGGAATGCAAGCTGGTGCAGCCACTCTGGAAAACAGCATGGAGGTTCCTCAAAATCTTGAAAATAGAACTGCCCTATGACCCAGCAATTGCACTACTGGGTATTTACCCTATAGATACAAATGTAGTGATCCAAAGGGGCACGTGCACGCGAATGTTTATAGCAGCAATGTCCACAATAGCCAAACTATGGAAAGAACCTAGATGTCCATCAACAGATGAATGGATCAAGAAGATGTGGTATATATACACAATGGAATACTATGCAGCCATCAAAAGAAATGAAATCTTGCCATTTGCGACGACGTGGATGGAACTAGAGCGTATCATGCTTAGCGAAATAAGTCAAGCGGAGAAAGACAACTATCATATGATCTCCCTGGTATGAGGAAGTGGTGATGCAACATGGGGGCTTAAGTGGGTACGAGAAGAATAAATGAAAGAAGATGGGATTGGGAGGGAGACAAACCATAAGTGACTCTTAATCTCACAAAACAAACTGAGGGTTGCTGGGGGGAGGGGGTTTGGGAGAAAGGGGTGGTATTATGGACATTGGGGAGGGTATGTGTTTTGGTGAGTGCTGTGAAGTGTGTAAACCTGGTGATTCACAGACCTGTACCCCTGGGGATAAAAATATATGTTTATAAAAAATAAAAATTATATTAAAAAAATAATAATAAATTTAAAAAAAGATTGTTTTTGATGCACTGAGGTTTAAATCAAGGAGAGCGTGTGGGGAGATTAATTACAATGATGGCTTCAGTGTGGGAAAGGCTGCTAGGGTACAGTTGAGTTAGCCCACCTCAGAACTGGTTTATTCTGACTCACTGGAACCTGTTTTATTAGCCCATAAGGAGCGTAATTATTAACTGACCTTTGTCTACCCTTGAAAGTTCGGTCCAAAAAATACACATTTTATAAATTAAGCTAATTTAAGTTTATGATTGGGTTAACAGGATGCAAGTAGTAAAATTTACTCATACCATTCTAAAAATTCCTCCAGGGTTTTTTGTGGATATGTGTGAAATTACACTCCTTCCTCAATTTTGCAACATTTCCTTGTATTTTTAAAAAAGGTATTTCTTGAGTCAACAGTAAGTCTTTCAGAAAACCCATCCCTAATATGAGAGAGAGGGGGAAAATATGTTTTAATAGAAAAGAACACAGACCTTGATTTTTCATATAAGGTTAAAAAAAAAAAAAAGAATTAGTGACACATCTGTTGTGCTGGTTCTCATGTGCCCAAGAGGCAAAACAAAAGTAAAGACCATGTCAAGAAAACTGTTGCCACTATAGGGTCTGTCATTTATGATTTGTAAATGTATCTCCAGCAAAGTGAGGGCAAAATCCCCTTTCTCTTAGCAAGTATAAATAATGTGCATTTTTGTCGAAAGACTCTCCTTTAAGAAATGTAGAAAATTGATTCTGATGGGATAAGGAAATATAACTCAGAAGGGAATGGAGGAGAAAATACACAGGGATGATTTATTCTGTCAGATTTTATGTCTTGATATCTAGAGCATTGAGGAGATGGATCCCAGTCGTGAACAAAGACAGGTCAGCAAAAACACGGACGTCTACTCTTGGATGCGTGGAGTTGGGACACTGAGAACTTAGCCCCCATCAGACTGTCTTCCGCTGAAACAGACAGGCACAGGGACTAGAGCCTGTGTCCTACCTCGACTAACCCTCTTGCCTACAGATGAGTAAACTGAGTCCCAGGAAAAGGAACTGACCTGAATTTGCAGGATGAGCTGACTCTCACGTAGATGGGTGAAGATGCCCAAAGACATTAACAATCTCACTGTATGATTGAGACCTATCAGCTAAGTTACTCAAGGTGTTCAATTCCACTCCCATATTCTAAATGAAAAATGCCAGAGGGAATGCGGCAAGAAGGCACACACAAGGACTGGGGTAAATGTCACTTGAGCATTTCCCTGGGCCTTTATTTTATGACAATATTCTCAACATCTTAGCAATGCTGAGTCTCTGCCCAAGGGCTCCAAGGCACCAGGCTCTGCTTGTCTTTCTTTCTTTCTTTTTCTTTTTCTTTCCTTCCTTCTTTCTTTCTTTCTTTCTTTCTTTCTCTCTTTTTTTGTATTTATTTATTTGACAGAGAGAGAGAGACCACAAGTAGGCAGAGAGGCAGCAGAGAGAGGGGGGAAGCAGGCTCCCCATTGAGCAGAAAGCCTGATGCAGGGCTCAATCCCAGGACCCTGGGATCTTGACCTGAGCCAAAGGCAGAGGCTTTAACCCACTGAGCCATCCAGGAACCCCCTGCCTGTGTTTCTACACAGGTAAATTATCTTCATGGTGTCTCACCTGTTCAATGTCTGCTGAACTACATAGTCTCAACATACGAATCCCTACTCCCCTCCCCTCCCTGGTGAAGATGGTTGCCCAGCCCTCCACATTCCCTACCCCACTTCCTTTATTTGGCTTCAAAACCTCTGACTTCCAACATTCCAATATTTGATTGGGTTAACAGGATGCAAGTACTAAAATTTACTCATAATATTCTAAACATTCCTCCAGGGTTTTTTGTGTATATGTGTGAAATTATACCCCCTTTTCAATTTTGCAACATTTCCTTATATTTGAAGGAATTTGCACTTCCTCATGTAGAAATCTAATACTTTGGTAGATTTTACTTATTTGTGGTTTTACTTATTGGTGACCTTCGTGGGATTCCACACAAAACAGCTTCGTGAGAAAAGGATTTTCTTTTCCATGTCTTTACTGATTGCTCTGTGCCCAGAGCCTAGGCATGTGCCTGCCAGACGGTAAATGTTACGTATATTTTTGTTGAACGATGTGGAATGCCATGGGAGGTTCTGCTGTGACTTGTATGTGGATATTTCTTCTTGTCTGTGCAGGGAAGTTTCCCGCAGCACCCTTGGCCACTCACACGTAAGGCCGCCGTCTACATATATAGGAGAACATCATGACGACAATACCGCTCCTTTCCCCGTCTCAATCCTCAACTCCTCATGTGCTCTGGGATGAGGAACACTCAGTCCTATGATATCAGGCATTTCCCCTATTTTATTAAAGCTCAGAACATGAGCATCTACTCTTCTTTCTCTTTGCATTTCTGCTAAAACAACCCCCACTTTGAAGGAGTAGATGCCAAGGGGTAGCCTGAACAGTAGAGAATTTGGGAGGCACCCAGAGACCAGGGGATGAGGAATGCATTGGTTAACCTACCACAGTATTAGATTTCTACATGAGAAGTGCCAACAAAAGTGTCTTTGAAGCAGCCTTACATTCCCAGGGTTCTCTGTCAAATAAGCAGGACCCGAAGGCTATGGTAAATTCTAGATAGAATGCTCACATGTCCTGCTTAACCAAATACTTAAAACAAAATCAGGGCCATTCTTGCAAATAATCAGCTTTCGTCTATTTTCTTTTTGAAGGAGCTGTTTTTCTAGACCTGACCCTGCTATTATCATACAAAAAAACAAATCAGAAGTTAATACAGAGAATTTGTATTCAAAAGGATCATTGCATGAAGAGGAAAGAAGCTATTGCAATGATGGGAGGGGACCATCCAAACAGGCAGAACCTCTGGCCAGAAGATCTGAAAACATCTTCTTCAGGGGCACGGGGGTAGGACCAAAAAAAAAAAAAAAAGAGAGAGAGAGAGAGAGTTTTCTTGCATGGGGAGGAGAGAACAGGCCAGAAAGAGGAGTGGGGAGCCGGGGAGAAGGGTGGAGTCATCAGGTATCCGATGCTGAGGCCAGCATGCACTCTGGAGAGGTTGTTCAGAGGCTGGGGGAAGGACAAGGACATCACCAAGTTCCATTAGTCAGTGCTTTGTTCTGACTGATCAGTGGGGATGAGAGGTTTAGCCAATTAGTTATGAAACAGAGAATGGGAATGTGGAGGGTCTGTGTCTGGCCTGTCACAGGGATATGAGGGAGCACCTGCGACTGAGTCCTATCTATGCCATCGGTGGAAGGAGGTGTAGATAGGACTGTGTTTTATCACTGGTTTACAAATAGGAGTTTTCAGGAAACCCATTCCAGAGCACCAAAGGGCAAGAGTTTTTTTAATGCCTGTGGTTTTCCTAGATCTCGGCGCTCTGTAAAGTCCCACGTGTCCGCATCAATGCCTGATCACAAATCTTCTGTGAGAGAGCTGAAGGCTCCAGACCCTTCCTCAAGGAAGAATCTGTGTTCGTTTCCTATTTTCTGTTGACTGCAGATTTTTTTAATGACATGACATCCTGTACCTTACAGTGTAGTCTAGACTCAGATGAATCCCTCAAACATAAGATGAGCCCAAGCTGAAACTCTGAAAAACTACAGAATGCCCTAAATACAGGGACAGTTAGGAACCCAAGTCAGAAGAAGAAAAACATCCCACGGAGATGCTAGGGTGGTTTCCAAAGTCATTGCTCAGCCCGTTGTCTCCCACCCAGCTGGGGAGTGAGTGGAAGGGGAGCCCCCATGAAGCTGTAATTAGCACTAGAATCATGAAGACCGATAAACAGCTGTTTCTTTAAGCCTATTTCTAATTTTCAACGTTCAATAGAAGGTTGAAGATTTTCTATTGAAAACCTATGGTCTCCATCCTCAGTCTTCTAAGCTTCAATCTGAAAGGAAGTCTATGTCCTCCCACTGTAGAGCTTTTCTCGGTATTAATGACAAAATGCTTGCTAAGATCCCAGCCAGGAGTACTCACTGAGAGGGGCCATGACCTGAGGTCTTGGGCATGTCCTGTCACGTCTCCCAGATCCCCTCTGATAGACCCTCGTGACTCCCTCAGACGCTCAGCTGTAGACTGCAGAAGGAGACTGTGAATGATCTCCCCAACAATTTCTAACGTATTCATTCACTTCAATCCTGAATTTCTCCATGGAAGTTTCTTCTGGGGCGGAGGGCAGATGGGGGGATCTTGTTCCTATTTGGGTCCCCAAAGTAGAGCTGGCAGGATGCCTGCCTATGACAGCCAGTGTCTGCTGTCGAGGATTTCTCCTCAACTTGTCCTCAGAAGCTAGCAAAATGAAACATTTTTTCAGTTAATACGTTATCTGACCACTACCACTGCTAAAGAGAACTGCTATTTTCTGAAAATTTTTATTTATTTATTTGTGACCGAGAGAGAGAAAGAGAAAGAGAGAGAGAGAGCACACAAGCATGGAGAATGGAAGGCAGAGGGAAAAGCAGGCCCCCAGCTGAGCAGGGAGCCTGATGTGGGGCTCAATCCCAGGACCCTGAGATCATGACCTGAGCCAAAGGCAAACGCTTAACCGACTGAGTCACTCAGGTGTCCTGAAAACTGCTATTTCTAAACCAGTGATAAAACATAGAAACAGTTCCATTAAAGAAGTTTTAGGAGATAATCATTATTCTAAGACTTGCATAGTTATGGATCTGATCTGATCTGATCTGATCAAGGAAATACAGTGAACATTTTTGTTTCAGATTAGTAAGAGGAGGATTGTATTAGATGCGTGGCAACGCTAACATATACATAGTAAATAAACCTAATTTTGGATTATTACCCTTGAACTATGTTTTGTAGGTAATGTGTAACACTTCTGCTTAAGAATTATACAAGTATCTGCTTTTTGGATGTTGAGTTTAAGAAGTTCTTTATAGATCTTGCATACCAGCCCTTTTCTGTAGTGTCATTTGCGAATATCTTCTCCCATTCCATGGGTTGCCTCTTTGTTTCATTGACTGTTTCTTTGCTGTGCAGAAGCTTTTTATCTTGATGAAGTCCTAAAAGTTCATTTTCACTTTTGTTTCCCTCACCTTTGGAGATATGTCTTGAAAGAAGTTGCTGTGGCCGATGTCGAAGAGGTTACTGACCATGTTCTCCTTTACCATTCTGATGGATTCCTGTCTCATGTTGAGGTCTTTCATCCATTTTGAGTTTATCTTTATGTGTGGTGTAAGAGAATGGTTGAGTTTCATTGTTCTGTATATAGCTGCCCAATTTTCCCAATACAATTTATTGAAGAGACTGTCTTTTTTCCATTGGATATTTTTTCCCACTATGTCCAAGATTATTTGACCATAGAGTCCATATGTGGGCTCCCTACTCTGTTCCATTGATCTATGTGTCTGTATTTGTGCCAGTACCATGCTGTCTTGGTGATCACAGCTTTGTAATATAGCTTGAAATCAGTCAGCGTGATACCCCCAGCTTTGTTATTCTTTTTCTACATTTCCTTGGTGATTTGAGTGTCTTTTCTGGTTCCATACAAATTTAGGATTGTTTGTTCCCCAATGTTCATAGCAGCAATGTCCCAATAGCCAGACTATAGAAAGGGCTGAGATGCCCTTCAACAGACAAATGGATAAAGCAGATGTGGTCCATACAGACAATGGACTATTGCTCAGCCATTAGAAAGGATGAATACCCATCTTTTATGACTACATGGATGGGACTGGAGGAGATAATCCTCCCAGCTGAGCAGGGAGCCCGATGTGGGGCTCAATCCCAGGACCCTGAGATCATGACCTGAGCCAAAGGCAAACGCTTAACCAACTGAGTCACTCAGGTGCCCTGAAAACTGCTATTTCTAAACCAGTGATAAAACATAGAAACAGTTCCATTAAAGAAGTTTTAGGAGATAATCATTATTCTAAGTGAAGTAAGTCAAGCAGAGAGAGTCAATTATCATATGGTTTCATTTATTTGTGGAATAGCATGGGTATAGCATATCCATATGGAATAGCATATAAGGAATAGCATGGAAAACATTAGAAGGAAGGCAAAATTGAAGCGGGGGGAAATCAGAGGGGGAAACAAACCTGAGAGACTATGGACTCTGGAAAACTGAGGGTTTGTGGGGGGTGGGAGAATGGGTTAGCCCAGTGATGGAAATTAGGGAGGGCACATATTGCATGGAGCCCTGAGTGTTCTACACAAACAATCAATAATGGAATACGACATCAAAAACTAATGATGTATGGTGACTAATATAACATATTGAAAAAGATTTTTTTGGTAAATAAAACCCTACAAAAAAAAAAAAAAAGAATTATACAATTACCACAATACACATCTAACAAGGGTGCCAGTAGGTAACTCTTCTGGATGACTTACTAGGATGTTGTGCATAAAAAGGAGATACACAAACGTGAATGCTTGTCCTAGTTCATGGAATGTTGCAATACCCAGGAAAGGACCCCAGGGGGCCACTACCACCTGCTTAGCTAAGGAAGCCCAGGGGGTTCCTGCTGTGCTGTGAGCTTCTCAATTGCTCCCAGAGAGCTGCTGAAGAACCCAGCTCACTATAAATGGAGTGGAATAGAATGAATGCTTTAATATTTTCATTAACTAGGACCTTGAAAGAATCTCAGTTGAATTACTAATCTGTGATATATACATCAAAGGTATTTTTTTGTTAATATGTATGAAATTAGATTTGATCTGAATAAAAGGGGGGAAAGAGCATTTGTGTGTGTTTTGTTTTGTTTTGCTATTAAGGAAAATTTATTTTATAACCAGAGTGGTATGATATTGCCCGTTCAAAATGAAAATTTGGCACATGTTTACATCATGTGGAAAAAGGAAACAATGTTCAGTGTTTAAACACAAATTAAAGCATACTGTAACCACTTTTTTAAAAATTTTATAAACATATATTTTTATCCCCAGGGGTACAGGTCTGTGAATCACCAGGTTTACACACTTCACAGCACTCACCAAAGCACATACCCTCCCCAATGTCCATAATACCACCCCCTTCTCCCAAACCCCCTCCCCCCAGCAACCCTCAGTTTGTTTTGTGAGATTAAGAGTCACTTATGGTTTGTCTCCCTCCCAATCCCATCTTGTTTCATTGATTCTTCTCCTACCCACTTAAGCCCCCATGTTGCATCACCACTTCCTCATACCAGGGAGATCATATGATAGTTGTCTTTCTCCGCTTGACTTATTTCGCTAAGCATGATACGCTCTAGTTCCATCCACGTCGTCGCAAATGGCAAGATTTCATTTCTTTTGATGGCTGCATAGTATTCCATTGTGTATATATACCACATCTTCTTGATCCATTCATCTGTTGATGGACATCTAGGTTCTTTCCATAGTTTGGCTATTGTGGACATTGCTGCTATAAACATTTGGGTGCACGTGCCCCTTTGGATCACTACATTTGTATCTTTAGGGTAAATACCCAGTAGTGCAATTGCTGGGTCATAGGGCAGTTCTATTTTCAACATTTTGAGGAACCTCCATATACTGTAACCACTTTTGCTAGTGTCTGTCATTTGCAAAATCCTTGTATTGTCTCCAGGTAACTATGCATTCTTTCTTCCAAATGAGGGCATAAGGATTCTAAAAGGTAGAGTAAATCTCAAGAGTTCTCATCTGCAATAGAATTGTAAGATGCTTTTCCAAGTTATGGTGTCTGCAATTCACGACTACACCTTGTAATTAAGTAAGAAATTCTGATATTAGCATTGTATCTTGTTAAGAGAATATCTGAAGTACATTAATTCAATCTCCCTAAATGGTCTGTTACCATCTAAATACTTGTGCTATAATTGATTTTTAAATTATGCAATAATTATCTCCTAGCTTGCTTAAAACCATGTTACAAATAATTGTTTTAAGTCAATTAACATTATTTTGCAAACCAGCAGCTCTTCCTCATTAAAAAATTTAAAGTTGCTTTAAAAGCTATTTTCCATAAATGTTCTACAAATGAGAATTCAATTCAATGTAATTGAAATTCAAAAAAAGGGGGACACATATTTATAGATAAGAGCCCAAATGACCAGACCTATGGGGTTCACGCTCACCAAGCGTCCACACCAACAGGGCTAAAGTAAAGTGGCTGGAGGGCGGGCCAAGAGAAGGGATGAGCTCATTCAGAATCAAAGGTTACATCTCAGGAGGGAGAAGGGAGAGATGTATGTATAATATTAGCTAAAGCTGATTTTGACCCTGACTTAAGTTATTTTACTTTGTAAAACACTCATTATTTTTTTTCGAATATTTAAAACAGATCCAGGGATGAGTACAGAAATAGTGGGGGTTTTTTTCCTCCTTTCACTGAATGGATAATTTAAAGGAATATTTCTTTACACAAAGAAATTGTGAAAGGGAAGAGCTAAGTGGTAAATACAGCCAATGTCAAGAGAGTTGTTTTATGGTAAATTGCCCACATCAAGCACGTTGCTTTCATGCTATGTAGGATCCTGTGGACAGCATGGATTGGTTTCTTAAAGATTTTCAAGGTCACTCATGTATATGATTGTACACAACATATCATGCTCATAAAAATCATTGAAATGTCTTCATATTGATCCCAGGGGATGGGGCCTGGCATCGCAATGAGAAGGGGGCTTGCCTTTCACAAATTGTTGGCATTTCTGCGTGGGGCAGCAGACACACACGTCATTTGCATAAATGTCCAAAACCGGGGCCTGTGTCTCTGGACCTGTCAGCCTCGCCTTCTCCTGATTGGTTCCTGCTGTTTCACAAAATTTCTCATCTCTTTACTTTCCCTGTTTTGGATCAAACTGTGAATCATAGTTGAAAGAGTCTTTCAATCTTTTAAATTTCTTCAGAGTTGTCATTTCAATAACAGCTTACGGTTGGGCTGTACTAGCAGCTAATGATCAGCAAGAATGACTCAGCAGTGAGGACGTCTGACACGAAGTCGTGGCAGTCTGGGCACGGGAGGAAGAGCGGTGGCTCCTGCACCTGCTCTGAGCCCGGACAAGGCATCTGCCTCTGGCTTCCAAGGCTGCCAGGCCCCTGGAAGAGTCGTAGCAAAGACAACCTGTTCTGTGCAGTCTCCAGAGGAGCGGTGTGCCTGTCCCTCTCCCTCTGTGCCTCCCCCCATTCATGCTCTCTCTGTCTCTCAAATAAATAAAAATTTTTTTTAAAAAGTTTGCTGAGTGGATAGATATTATGTCAAGTCTTCCTGGGACGAACAGGAATGCGGTGGGAGAAAACTTTTGGTGGGTCGATACATTCACGGCAAAGACTGTGGTGATGGTTTAGGTTTATTTTCAGACTTTTCTGCTTTTGGAAGATGTGAAATTCCAAATTCCCCTTTTGGAAGACGTAACTCAGGGATTTTGTGAGAATTCACTGAAAGAGTGACACCCTGAGCCTCCTACCTCCTCCTCTTTCTTCCTGGAGTGATTCCGTTCAGTGTGTGTCAGCTACCGTAGTAGCTGGCGTAAAGGGTAAAGGAGAAACAATGTTTCCCTTCAAGAGTAAGAAAATAAGGGTTAGGAAGGGATTTCAGACGTTAAATGGATCCAAGTGCAACAGAACCATTTTTTCAAGTCTATCTGCCATGCATGCAAAGGGCCCACAGATATTTTTCATTAGCTGAATCTTTTGGTCAAAAAATAAATAAACAACTTACTACTTAGATCTATCCTTAAACTGGTAAATATCTCTGAAAATCTATTTAAGGTTTGGTACTTGAGTGACATATATATTTCTGGAGTTTTCTTGTCCTCTTTTTTTTTTTTTTTTTTTCCCTCCTTAACTTTAGTAAGAGCTACAGGAACAAGGTAGGCAACAAGGATTCCTCACATTAAAAAAATACAGCCGGAGGCTGTCACCTCATGGCAAAAACATGGCAAATGAATCATATTTGGGGAGTGAACTGACAAGAAATGAAGTCCAAATGAAAGTAACGTACAAGCGTAAAATCACCTCAGCATTGGCCCTGAGCTGGCAGCTCTCCTCACTCCTGCTCCCCTAGTCCAAGGTCACCTGAGTGTGGGCGGCCCTGCCCTGTGACCTGCCTTTCCAGCGAGCAGACCGCTTGCAGCAAGTCTATCCAGACCTTCCCCATCTCCAAGGATGACTGATTTCCAGGCTTGGGGTGACAATTAGAAGTGAACACAATGAGGTTCTATGCCCAGATGTGAAGGTCGAGGGCTATTCGGTGAATCTTCACTTCACACGTCCCTCGTCTGTCCCTTGATATCTTTTAATACACATCAGCAGAATATGCTCATGTGAGAAAATTGTTTATGCAAAAGAAATAAATGTCTTTCTTGGAGGAAGTCATGTTTTTAAAAACATATGTATCTCTGAATAGGTTTGCAAGTTCTAACTCATTTCCCCGAATGTGATAATTTTCCAATAAATCTGAAAAAGAGTGTTTACACAAAGGTGTAACACCTCGGGGGTCTGTGTGGAAAACAAAACACTCATCCCATTTGGTCTGTCTTCAGGGAGAGAGTTACAACACCCCGTGATCGGGGTTGATTCCCAGGAAGTATGACTGTTTAAAGATAAAGGGTTTCACAATAGGATATAAGTACTACACAATATAAAGCATCATTGCCAATGACTTATGTAAGGGAAGGCATGGGTTTTGTCTAGGAAGGAGTTTTCTGGATGGGTTCTTCAAAGAACTAAAACTTCTGCATTTATTTATTGGGAGGTGATGTGTTCACAATTATTAATAATCAACATGATGTGTTCACAATTATTAATAATCAACAGGACACCAAAAAAAAGGAAAAAAAAAAGATCTCCTAAATAAATGTGTGCCTGGGAAGCATCGGGAAAGTGCTGTCCCACAGAACTCCCTGTGTGACTGAGAAGAGCTCTATCCCAACCTCCAACACAGCAGCACCAGCTGGGTGTGGCCAGGGGGTGCCTGGAATGTGTCTCCTGTGACTGAACTTGAATTTGTCCATTGGCTATGGTATTGGATGCTTTGCTGGGTAAAAACTATTCTTTTTCTTTTTGTTTTCCTTTTTTTTTTTTTCATGTATACAGTTGATTATAAAAGAAGCTGTATGTATTGTCGCCACTATTTTGTGACTTGGAATACCTAGTCACATACAATTTAGATCCTATGATCTGTCCTTAACCAAAATGGGAAACAGAAGAGTGAGTAAAGACAGCTACAAACAACAAAATTTGGAGACAGAGAAGAACCAATTTTCCCAGTTAGGAAAAAAAAAGAAAAGAAAAAAGACCAGTTGTACTGTTGATTTTTTTTTTCACAACTGAAGTTTTCCAGTTTGATTTAATGAATAAAATCTTAAAGGAATGTCTCTTTGATCTATAATTAAGAAAGCATTAGGTCATATGTTTTATAAAATTTGAATTATTTAAATGCAAAGGTAATATCAGCTGTTTTTCAACTACCAGACACCTGCTAAATATTGGAAAACCAAGGCTGTTTCTTTTCTTTCATGCTTCCTCACCTTCACTGCAAGGATGGCTTTTCTGGAGGCTCATTTTGGCTTCAATGTACTTTCTTCTAAGCTGTGAATTCAGTAGAACTCTTACAAGGCTCTTAAGTGGATGCCCAATTTACTATTCTTTTCTGAATATTCTACTTGCAATGGACATGGTTTTCACCAAAACCACTCTTCCGTCGGTCAGTCCATAGTGAGGCTCAGAACCTGGGGTCGTCTATGTCTTGAATCACCGTATAAGACAAAGCACTGATTTTTTAAAAATCTGTACCCATACCCATAGGCTTCCAAGATCAGAGGCACTGCCTCGAGCTCGTTGGTGAACAGAGCGTGCTCTGGTGCTCTGAGAGGCACGAGCAGGGAGCCGGTTCCTCGTGAGATTTACAGGTTCTTGGCAATTCTCCCACAGAGCTGCTTCACCTGCCTCCTTGTAGCCACCCAGTTCACGAGCCCCCAGGTGTCAACCCACATCAGTGTGGCCTGTGAGACTCTGCCTGGTCCCACTGCTCCCATAACCTTCTCTCTCGGTCACTTACCACTCCCTGGGGTGACCTTTCTTTCCCTGCCTTAATGGCACCATGCTTGTTCCTGCATCTGGGCGTTTAGACTTACCCTTCCTTCTGGCTTATAAAGCTCTCCCCAGAGAGCTTTCCCAGGCTGCCTCCTTTCACTGTTGGGGTTTCCATCAAATGGCAGCTGCTCTGTGTGGCCTTCCTGGATCCCTTAGCTAACCCTCTGTCCCCATCCCCACAGTCACACCGCACCGTTACTCCTCACTGCCATGCTCTGTCTCGTGTGACCCTACACTGCATCTGTCTTCATGTTTACTGACCACCCCCACCCCCAGCATTGTCTGCTCTCCACTGAATACCAAACCTAGCAGGACAGCTGCTCTGTCGTGGGCACGCAGGAAATACTTAATTAAATAAAGATGTGTTAAACTTTAACTGATGATTAAGGCTTATTAAACATAACTGATATTTTCCAAATTAATTTCTCAAAGACGTTCTACTTCTCATGTGAAACAAACCTCTGACTGGAATTCTGGGTGGTGTGTATGTGTGTAGGGCATGGGGGGATCACGGCACAGAGTTCCCGCTCAGAGGAAAGAAAGAGGTCATGGTCTCCTCCAGCCTGCCCACTGGGGATGACCGAGCGCCACATCTAAGTACTTAGGCTCTGGGGGTTCGAACACGTTTTCAGGCTCATAGAATTTCTTATTGAAAAATGCAGGTGCCTTTTCATGGTGATTCTTCTCAAGCACTGTGTTCAGCTCTGAAAAGTAGATTTGAAGAAGATAAGACATGGTGTCTGTTCTTGGGGAGCCTACATTATAGCCTCATTGGCTCCTGATTGGGAACAACACATACAGACAGGGTTTTTAAAAAAACACAGGGAAGAGGGAAAATGGAAAAAGGAAGAGAGAAATTGCACAAGACTAATTTTGCCCACTTTACTATTTTTTCTCAAATTGGTAGTATAGTACATAAAATATGTGTAAAGACTGTGGCAAAGTAAATGGCTCATATAGTGAGCGTTTCTAAGAGAGTGTTAGGGCTCACTCTATCAGTTTTATTGTATAACTGTCGGCTTCTGGTACCTTTCAGAGACAAATCTGGAGCAAGCAATGTGATCAGAAGGGCATTTTGATCTATAAGATCTTATCCTACAGATCTATAAGATCTACATTGACACTCCTGAGGTTTCACCCATTTCAAACTGTTCGTGCTGAGCCTGTGAGGTGTCAGATTGATTCAAGGGGGTGTATAATCTCTCTTCTTAGTGTTTCTGCATAAGACTGTTTTTCTAAAAAATTGTACAGCTGTGTAAGCAGGAACTCTAAGTGAAAACACTGAAAATAGCTTTTGCTGTTTTCAACATTAAATACTCTAAGCAGAGCTGAAGTACTGAAAGATAATTCCTCTGTTGATCCCTTGCCACCTAAAGAGCTTTTTCTCTTGGAAATTTTGAGTTCTGAATTTATCTGAAAAGTCTTAATTATGTTTAAGAAAATGTTTCTTATTCACAACCTGAATTGATCTTCAATCAGTCAAAGCCCTGTTTGGATGCTCCTGGAAAGTTATAGGCCACTGAAAAGCTTTCGTCTGTGATTCCTGGATTATGGGTTAGATCTATTCCAGGAGTCCTGGGAGCCTGCTCCTGGGGAATCTTAATGACCCTTGCACAATCACAGACAAAGCCAGAGGCAAAAAGAACCCTCAGACTCTTACCTCCTGTAGCATTCACTATCTGGTGCTTCCTCCCACGGCCATACCCTGGGCTCTTCCTACAAAGCCTAGAATGGCTGGGCCAAGAGAACTCTCAGATGGTGAGTTTTTAGGACCTTCTGCCAAATTTTCATTTTCTCATATGCTTAGGAAACAGCGCTGGATTCTGTGGGGCAGGGATATTAATAGTTTTTAAGTCGAAACTTCTATATCAGAATTACTGCCCTGTCACTTGCAAATCAAGAGTGAATTAACTTCATCTTTTTGAACTTCTATCTCATTGACAATAGAGATAGTGAAGATTGCTCGAAGTCCTTTACCTAAGAAAACACCTGTGAGTATTCTGTAATACAACACTCTCAAAGACAAGAAATGATTTCTTCTTCAAATCAATTCAGAATGAGGCAAGGTAGAAAGAAAGATGAAAAAGAAGGAAGGAAAAAATCTTGCATTATTATTTTTAGCAGTTGAACAGAGGACCCAGGAGTTTGAAAGGTGAAAGGTGCTGGATGTGTTATGAACAAACCTCCTGTATGTCCATGGACACCCTCAGCAAAATGGCACCTGCATAAACAGTCTGTCACCATTCCCTAACAGAACACAGTCTTCTCTCCCTGTGACTTTCCATGCACTTAGGCTCTGGGGGTTTGAATACGTTTTCAGGCTCATAAAAGATGATGTATTTCAAACTTATGTTGAGCACCATCAAAATGAAAGTGTGTATCTCTCACTCTGAGTAAGGAAAACAAGAATGAGAATGAGGTGATATTGGCAGACAATGGATTTCTTTTTCGTGCCAAATGTAAGGAGTTTAGGAAAGCACAATATTTCCTTAATCTCTCTCTCTCTGGGTTTCTCTGGATTGTGGAAAGTCACCAGAGAATCTGTTTCCTGGTTATTTGTTCCTTATAGTTCACAATTTCTCTCAATGTTCATCTTTAATTTTATCCCCTATATAAGCCCAAACAGGGTCTTTGATTCACAGGTGTGTTATTTTCCATCAGCTATAGCTTATTGCCACTCAAATTATATTGTGTAAAATGTAATAAAATGAATATCTTGAAAAAAATGCAAATAAGGAAAAGAAAAATATATATTTACAATATACAAAATATGCATGTGTGTGTATCCACACACTATACAACTATATGTGTGTGTACATATGTGTATATATTTATAGTTGTAACGCATAACTTACTTGGAAGATACAGTGCAGGGACAGCGACATTTCTATAGTCCCAGATGCACAGAATTATGGGAGAAAAGATTCATTTCTAGGCAGTGTGGCGCACTTTTTATGGACTCGATTAATCTTGGGAAAATAGAAAACATTAAGTAAAACCGTACATAATAGTAAAGCTATGTATCTGCTATATTCTTTAAGATGCTGTCGTCCGGGCCATGGTGACAACGAAGAATGCGCACAGAGAGGAGCGCAGGGGCCGGAGCCAGGCTCTCAGGGCTGCGCAGGCTGGGGCTGCGGGCCAGGAACCAGCATCACCAGATCGGAAGCCCCAGAGCCCAGGGTCCGCGGGGAAATGCAACAGGTGCATTCATCGAAGTCAGGGAGTGCTCCCCTGATGAGGCGGCGGTGGATGCGGGGGTTTTCATGGCATGGAGTTTAGAGGGAGGCCACCAGAGCAGGGACCAGTGGGGCAGGGCACACCTGCAGGGATGACGCCGAGCTGGAAGGAAGGAGGGGGTGGGGGGGACTGGCAGGCTGCCCCCGGGACACGGGAGGACGTTTAGGACACGGGCTGGCCAGGGGACCAGCCGGAAAGCCGGGTCAGGACGCCGCACTGTGAGGGGCCCTGAGTGTCCGAGCCAGGAAGGGTGATGCAGTGCCCAGGCAAGGGGCACCCAGGGAGCCTTCAGGGTGCAGACTGGCACCTGCTCCAGTGGGACGACACCGCAGGGCCCAGAGTGGGGGAGGGGAGTGGGGCTGCTGCGAACCTGGGCTGGGAATCTGTCTCTATATAGACTGTATCTGAAATGGAGCTAATTAGTGATCAGGACTGAGTCAAACGGAGTGAGACCAGTTCTTGGAAGGTTGCAAGGTGGTTTGTCTCCTGGTATCTAGCCTGGCTTTCGTTGTTGTCGGGCTTCCCTCCTCTTCCAACCACCAGCCGTGAAGTCAGGTTTTAAAATTGAATTCATTTAATGATTTTAGGCCCTAACCCCTTACCCAGAGGAGAAAAATGCTGTCAATGATATCTTGTATATCCACCCAGTAGTATCCATTTCAGGGATGTATTGTTATTATTATTTATTGTTATTATCTTGCTTTTAAAAAAACCTGTCTCACAAATGCATTCTATGTGATCCATGTTATTCCATAGAATGAAGGTAGCATGCTTTATCTCTGTGCTCACCAGCGGCAGAGAACCGGACCGTGACTGTGAGGATGTGACACTGTCCTCACAGGCGTATTCTGTGTTGCTCACGTGTCCCTGTGGGATTCGTTCCCAGGAGTGGAGTTTCTACTCTGTGTAGACGGTGCACTGAGGGGATTTAAGGTGATCCTCCTTCTGGACTGTCATATTCAGAGCTATGCAGCAGGTGTTTGGGACATTTTTATTTAATGTTATGCAAATCGCCTTCCAGGGGCTCCTGCCTAAATCCACCGGACCCTGGCAAGCCAGTTTATGTGGGTCAGGCAGCCATACCCCCTGGGTTCCAGTTCTATGACCTCACAACTAGCCGTGTGATGTGAGGACAGTGAACTGAGATGCCTCCTGCCTCAGTTTCCCTACTTGTGAATGTGAGGATGTGTTGAATTATCACATGTAAAGCACGTGAGGGAGTTAGAGTCCTGGACGTCCTGAGCATCCAGCATGGGTTAACTCTTCTGGTGGCTTTAATGATCATCTTTAAATGTATTCTGTTTTTAAACTGCATCTTATGCTGAATGATACACAGGGATATCATAGATCTGATGTGCTAGCTACATGTCATACTAAGACATGGGAAATAGAAAATTATAAAATAAAAAAAAAAAAAAAGCGTTCAGACTCCGCCACAATTTGGAAAGTTCTAGCCTGAGCAAGATCATTCCTCGGAATGCCTTGAGCTCCTTAAATCAGAGAGGGTCCATGGTGCCACATGGGTGTTACGAGACTCATCTCTCCAAGTGGGAGTGAAGTTGGGCATTTCTCGTATGTTCACGAGTCATTTTATTTTCTTTTTGTAAACTGACCATTATCTTTTTTGCCTGATTTTATATGAAGTTTTGGTCTTTATCCATTGGTTTGTAAAAGGGTTTTATAAATGGAAGAGATTAGTTCTTTGTCAGGTGTACTAACAATTTGTTCCTATTCATGTCTGAAGTATTTCTGAGGGCTCCCCCCACGCGCATTCCGTTCCTTTCAGTTGAGCTAAGTTATCAGTCTTTTCTTCCCTGGCACCTGGGTTTGGGCCTTGCTGACACCCTTGATCTTACCCACAAGGCTGAGAAGCGATTGGGCCCTGCTTAGAAAGCCACAGCTGTGGCTTTGTATCCACAAACATTCTCCCCTGGTTTTGTCCTGTCCTTTCTCTGGGTCTCTTTTAGTGTAAATCTTCATTCCATCCCACAACTACTTCAATGTACGGTGTGAAGGATGGACCTTGTGTGACGCATGGACCTCTAGATGGCTATTTGGGCCAGCATCACTTACTGAGTAACTCCGTTTTCCTCACTGAATTGAATCGCCACGTTCACTGGCCGCATGTGCTACATTCCGGGGTAAGTCTGTGTGTTTACTGCCGGGCCCTCCAATCGCTCGTCATGAACACCTGTCCTGACAGGCTAATCTCTGAGAGCCCGAGTCGGGCTCTGTCATGTACTTCTCTACACCTGTAGAGCTAACACTTGTTACTCTTTTCACTAAGTACTCTTTTCACTAAGTGTACTCTTTTCACTCAATGACTCTTGAATGTAACATTTCAAATTGAAACATGGCATTATCAAAAAAATAAATAAATAAAAGGAATGATCTTATTTTACTTAGCATTTTACTTTAGGAAGGACTAATGTTTTTATAATATCAAGTCCTGGTACCCAACCCAGGCATTGTTTCTGTCTCCTGTCATGTCCTTCGGTGCTGTTCTGAATATTTATTCATAGAAATCTTGAAACATTTCTTGTTAATTTTTTATTTCAGATTCCATTAAAATTGGGGACAATTTTTCCTTATTTTACATATGTGGGGAGAACCATTGGCTTTTGAAATTAATTTCAGAGGGAGAAACTTTACTGAATTTTCTTACTACTTACTGTTTTTGGGGATCTTGTCTTATTTTCAAGAAACAGACACTGATAATTTTGATTTATTTCTAATGTTTATGCTTCTTGCTTTATACCTCTTCTTGCTGAATGTGCTAAGAAAGGTAAGAATAGAAACCTGGGAGGGAGGAGTGAAATATTAAATACAGGTTTAAAAAGGAAGCTATTGCCACCAAAATAAATGTCCTCTCTGGGAGCAAGTTATGAGAGAAGTCAGAAATAGAAGTCTGGGACCTTAAAGAGACATGAAGGAATGAAGAAAAAGCTTACAAAACATTATATTGCTGTTATTATATGACAGAAGTTTTAAATCATTTTATCATCCCTGAATGATGAACCAAATCCAGTCTCTCTCTCTTTTTTTAATTTAAAATCAATTAATTGGGATGCCTGAGTGGCTCAATTGTTAAGCGTCTGCCTTTGGCTCAGGTCATTATCCAGGGTCCTGGGATCCAGCCCTGCACCCAGGCTCTCTGTTCAGTGGGAAGCCTGCTTCTCCCTCTCCCACTCCCCATGCTTCGGTTCCCTCTCTCCCTCTGCTTCAGTTCCCTCTCTCAAATAAATAAATAAAATCTTTAAAAATTTTTTAATATAAAAAAATCAAGTAGTTAACACATAGTGTATTCTTATGTATTTATGTACTATGTATGTATTATGTATATTATGTATTATCCTGTAGTTTCAGGATAGAATTTGGTGACTCATCTGTTGCTGTTGCGTACAACACCCAGTGCTCATCACATCCGTGCCCCCCCTTAATGCCCGTCACCCCATGACCCCATCTCCCTGCCCACCTCCCTTCAGCAGCCCTCAGTTTGTTTCCTGGAGTTAAGAGTCTCTTATGGTTTGTCTCCCTCTCTATTTTTATCTTACCTTATTTTTTCTTCTTTTCCCCTAAGCTCATCTGTTTTGTTTCTTAAATTCCACATATTAAGGAGATCATATGATAATAGTTCTTCTCTCGTTGACTTATTTCACTCAGTATAACGCCCTCCAGTTGGAACGCCCTCCAACCTCCACGTCGTTGCAAATCACATCAGGTCTTTCGATGTGCATATATATTCATTCGAGGATATCAAACACAGCTTCACATTTACTTCTACTTTTTTCTCCATAAACTCCTAACTAATTTGCTTTTTCAAGACTCATAGATTTTGAAAAAATAAGGCAAGATCAACCACTTTTATTACATTAGCTTTGGGGCATAATATATATATTTGTTATGGAATCGTATATATACACGATTATGAACAATGAAGGAAACATAATAATAATTATCATAATTAGTGATATTAATAATGTAATTAAAAGAGGAACAGCCACAACACCACTGAAAACTTCCTGTGTGCCAAACACTGAGTGCAGTGATGTAAATGGATTTTCTTGTTTAATCCCCACAAAAACTAAGTTTGCAAAAGCTTAATTGCCCAAATCCATTGTTTATGACTTATTTTCAAAGCCAGTTCTGTACAACTCTAAAATCCCAGCCCAGGCACTAACTTAGCCCCAAAACTATTCATTTATTTTTTTGGTAATACTTAAGAAATCACAAATTTTGGTCCCAAATCAATTTTTTTAAAAAGTCCATCAATAAATACAAGCTGCTGAAAGATTGACTTAAACACTTGGTAGAGATTTTAAAATAACATAATCTAATCCGGGGAAATGGGCTGAGAGCTCACAGGGGCGTTTTCTGGAGATGCGCACGTAGCATCTCTATCCGAGAAAGAAAACCATCCTCAGGGAGCCTGCGCTCCAGAACTCGGGCATCGCCGACCTTTTATGTAGGACGTTCACGAAGAAACGTCTTAAATGAAAGCTAACATCGGACTCGGAGAGTCTTTGCCCAAAGGCAGACACACACACGTGGCCAGCTTCTGCGGTCAGCTTCTTCCTAAGGCTATGTCCTCCTCGAGAAGCCTGGCTGCGGGCGGAGCCTCGTGAGGGATGCGGGAGATCGGGATCATCCGGGGCAGGGGAACGGGATCATCCAGGGCAGAACAGGATTGTCTGGGGCAGGAGAACTCTGCCTCTGCAGGGCCTCGGAAGCACCAGGCAGGGGCGTCTCAAGAAACAAACCGAGCGGCCCCCATTCCCAGAGGACAACTGTGCACAGCTAAGAAGATGGCTTTCCACTAGAGAAAAGGGGGTATTTTTTTCAGCTGGTGACAGGGAATGAGGTGGGGGACAGGCTGTCAGGGGACTGCTAGAGTCCCCAAAGGCTGAGTCCCTGGGACTCAAAGGGACACTTCCTTAGGAAGCCACTTGCGAGTCCCCAGGGTTCCTGAGGCTGCTCAGAATGGGAACAGTCTGTCCCTCCCTTTCATTTAACCAGTATCCTTTTTTTCTTTAAATTGAAGTATGGTTGACTTAAAATGTTATATTAGTGTCAAGTGTATGACATAGTGATTTGACTTTTACACATGTTATAAAATACACGCCAGGTAAATGTCCCCACCATCTGTGGCCACACAGTGTTATCACATTACTGACTGTGTTCCCTGTGCGGCACTTTTCATTGCTGTGACCAGTTCATTTTATAACTGGAAGTGACTCAACGCCCTTTACCCATTTAGCTCATCCTCCAACCCCCTTCCCTCTGGCAACCACCGATTTGTTCCTTGTATTTAAGAGTCCGTTCTTTTTATTTTGTTGTTTAGATTCCGCATGTAAGTAAAATCGTATCGTATTTGTCTTTCTCTGTCTGACTTTTTTCAGCTACCACGACACCCTGTACGTCCAGCCAGTGTGTCTAACAAACAGAAGCCCCAGAATTTTCACAGTATAGTCTTTTGCTTCCTTGGTTAAGTTTATTCCTAGGTATTTTATTATTTTTAACCAATTATAAGTGGGATTCTTTTCTTCCTTTCTTTCTGCTACTTTGTTATTGCTGTATATAAATACAATAGATTTATGTATATTAATTTTGTATCCTACAACTTACCTGAATTCATTTGTCAGTTCTAATTTTTATTTTAGTGGAGTTGATAGGGTTTTCTTTTATTTTTTAAATAGTATTATAACGTTATTAAAATGAAAAGACAATATTCAAAATAATGCAACAGAAATGAATAAAATCCTTTGTCCAACACTGTACACATAATGCAGAAATCAGTGCATTTTTTCTAAAGCATGTCTTAACCTTCATTTAGTTCATACTAAAATATAAGCTTTAAATAGCTCAAATCTTATCATTCAGCAGTTTAAACTGTAAACATCTTGTTGAACTGTTAAGAGAACATTGTAGTAATGTACCTCTGTTAGTGAGCACCTTCTCTTTGGTGCTTGTCTCTACAAGATCCACACCTCGAAGCGTGGGAAGCCCCAGCGCACGTGACAGGTCTCACGGAGTCCGGGTGAAGCAGCCAATCGGGACGGTCCCAGAAGCAGGAAGATGCTGATGTGACCTGTGCCATTAAGACATACTGTGCTCTTGGTCACAAGTGTTTCACTCAAAAAGCAAACAATCCCCGGGAAATACTGAATAGGAACCAGCAACACAAGGCCAGCTTGTGCTGTATTTGTGTATTAATACAATCTTAAAAAAAAAACAACAAAACACCAACACAAAACCACAACACGTGCTCCCAGTGACTCTCAGTCACACAGCTGTTTCACGATTGCTTAAAACTGACTTCCTGACCACGGGCAAACGGTCTGCTTCTCCACAGGACCTGAACCTGCCCTCCTTCCGCAGCTGCGAGGCCCGTGCTAAGATGGGCCACGCTAGTGGGCAGAACAGAGCAGGAACTGTCAGGAAAAATGATTTATGGATTCTGGAACCTTCTCATTTGTCAAGGTGTGAGACATGTGCACAGGTGAGAACATGGCTGCCAAGCACACTGCCAACCTCCCCTCAACGGAGCAGAAGGCAAACTGGAGGGACCCAGGCCTCGGGAGGATTTTTAAACTGGGCAGGAAGGGCCACGGGACAGATGTGGGCCCCGCCCTCAGTGGCACAGACTGTTTGCAGAAATAAAGGAGACAGAACTTCATGGGCCCAAGAGCCAGATCCTTTCAAACTGACTAAGCAAAAATGGTTTTTGGGTTTTTTTGGTTGTTTACTGTTTTTTGTTTTTTTAATGATTCTGATCTAAATACTGTGTTTTCTTTCCATTTGCTCAATTTTCAGTCAGGAGTCGTCCTCCAGCTTGTTTTAACATTCTGAATACATGTTACTCTAAGGTAGCAACTAATTGGTTATCCCGTGACTACGGCCCGTGGCTGCCACACAGGCTTCTATAGGTCTCTAATGTATACACACATCGAAGGTTCCCCAGCCTTCCCTCCCCGCCGGCACAGCTTTCCGTTCTAGGCTGGAACAGACTTTCCTGCAACGCCAACAAAATCAGGGCTTCCCAGCCTGAGGGCGCCTGGTGGCTGCTCTGACCCTCTCTCTAAGACGGAGGGTTCAGCTATTCTGCTCTGCGATCTGGAACACTCCCCTGTGAATCTCCACTGAATGGGAGAGTGGCTTGCCAACCATCTGCTCCCAGGGAGCCCCTGCTGAACCACGACCGCAGAGCCTAAGGAGAAACCACATAGGACAAGTGTTTGCGCTTCATGTGGCCACCGAGGTCCAGTTTTGTTTTTGGATCCGGTTTGATGACACCGCAGTCAGCAGACAGGGGCTGGGGTTGGGGGCCTGTGTGTGTTTCTTCTGCTTCCCGAAAAAACTTTTCATATTTGTCCAGGTACGGGGGTCTCTCAGGTAGTAGGTAATAATGCGTCGAGCTGACCTTCTTCCCATTTTCGATAATGGGCAGAATGCAGGGAACCTTATCGGCAGATCCTTCGCTGTTCTGTCTCTGCAGAGCCTTGCTGCTGACGTACTTGGGGTCGGGGGCGAAGCTCTGCGTGGGAGGCATGACCCCGTTGAGGTAAGACGGGAGGCTCTTGGGGCTGGGTGTGCGCGAGTTACTGCGGGATAAAGGTTCTCTCGGCGGCACTTTGGGAGGCCTGTCTTCGTCACTGTAGGTGCTGGAAGTAACCTCTGCTGACCACTTTCTGTAATCCGGCTTCACGGGCCGGGGAGGTATGGGGACCCTGGGGGGCACCTCGGGTTTGTCTTCGTCTGAGTTGGGAGAAGCTCTGTGTATGTAGCTGGACACCCTTATGGCGGGCTTGTTGAAAGACCCGGCCGGTCCCGAATGCGACCGTCGCAGTCTCCGGTGGCTCTGGGGCAGGGGAGGATTTGAACTTTGCACCGCGCCGTGCGGCTCGGGCGCCTGGCTGAGGTCGGCCGCGGAGACCGCCGGGGTGTCGAAGTACGCGTAGTTGATCTGTCCACACCCGCGGAAGCTGCGCCGGCCGGGGACGTCGTATCTGAAGCCGGAGAGCGCGCAGTCTCGCAGGAGCAGGTCGGTGTCCGAGCTGGTGAGGAACTCCACCTTGCAGTCGGCCTCGTCCAGGGCGAGGTCCTCCGAGATGGGCAGCGGCGGGAGCGGCCGCGAGCCCCGGTCGCAGAGGGCCGCGCAGGGGAAGGGGGACGGGGGGCTCCTCCCGGGGGTGAGCGGGGGGGGGGGGGGGACGCGCACAGCCCGTTCACCCAGAGCCGCCGCAAACCGCACACCACGCGCTCCTCTCCTCGCTGCGCCCGGCGGGATGACCAGCGGGGCCAGGCTGGGCTTCTGGGCGGGGCCGTCCCTCGCCGCAGGCGTCGCCGCGTGCCCGAGAGACGCGAGGTGCTCCTGGGCCGTGGAGTTGAGGCTGTAGGCCATCGTGATCGGGTCAATGTTCAAAAAGTGATTTTCAAACTCACTGCGGCTGCCCCAGCAGGTCCTCACGGTCCTCATGGCTTGGCCATCGTGCAGATATCCAGTTTTTAATGGGACTCTAATCTCCTGAGCAGCAACTCCTGCCGTGGACATGGTGTCTTACTCTGGGAGGTCTCCACGCTTGAGGCTGAGGGATCTGCGGTCAACCAGTAGCCTGCATTCCCCCCGCGGAGCCGCGGCTGCCCCACGGCGCCCTCCCGCGCATGTCCTTCCCGGCTGGCTCAGCGCCGTGGGCTCAGGGGCCCAGACACCGCGCAGGCGCCTCGCCACTCGCTGGCCGCCGCACCCCACTTGCGCTCCCCGCTCGCACTCGTCCGCCGATAGGGTTTTCTATTTATAGTATCATGCCAGTTTATTTGCTGGCTGTCAGTTTTCCTTTTTTTTTTTTTTTTTTTTTTTTTTGCCATTTGCAAACAGGGAGAAGTTTGCTTGTTATGAATTTGGACATCTTTTATTTCTTTTTCTTGTCTATGTGCTGTGGCTAGGACTTCCAGTACTATGTTTAGTGAAAGCGGTGAGAGTGACCCTCATTTTGTTTCTGATCTTAAGGGGAAAGCTCTCAGTTTCTCATCATTAAATGTAATGTTAGCTGTGGGCTGTTTGTTTGTTTTATAGAGAGCCTTTATTGTTTTGAGGTGAGTCCCTTCCACACCTACTTTGCTGAGAGTTTTTTATTATGAATTGATGTTGTACTGTATCAGATGTTTTCTCTGCCATCTCTTGAGATGATTGTGTGTCTTTTCATTCTTTCTCTTGTTAATGTGATATAGCATATTCACTGATTTATAGGGGAATATTGAACCACACTTAAATTCCTGGAATAAATTCTACTCTATCATGGTGGATGATTTTTTTTAATGTATTCTTCAATTTGTTTCATTCAAGTTCTTTTGAGAGTTTTTGCAACCATGTTCCTCAGAGAGGCTGGTCTGCAGTTCTTTTTTTTTTTTTTTTTTTTTTTTTTTTTTTTTTTTTTTTTTTTTGTGGTGTCTTTGGTTTTGGTATTAGGGTTATGTTGGAAGTTTTCCACTCTCTTCCACTTTCTGGAATAATATGAGAAGAATACGTTTCAGCTCTTCTTTAAGTGTTTGGTAGAATTCACCTGTGAATTCACTTGGTCCTGGACTTTGTTTGCTGAAAGTTTTTTGATTACCAATTAAATTTCATCACTAGTAATCAGTCTGTTCACATTTTTTATTTCTTCCTGATCCAGTTTTGGAAGATTCTGTTTACAGGAATTTATCCATTTCTTCTAGGTTGCTTCACTTGTCAGCCTACAATTTCTCATATTATTCTCACACAGTCCTTTGTATATTCTCCCCTTTCATTTCGATTTCTATTTATTTGAGTCCTCTCTCTCTTTTTCTTGATGAGTCTTGCTAAAGGTTTATCAATTTTGTTTATCTTTTCAAAAAAACAGCTTCTAGTTTCATTAATGTTTTCTATTTTTTGAAGTATTTATTTCATTTATTTCTGCTCCAAACTTCATTATTTCTTCTTTTCTACTAGTTTTGGGCTTTTTTTCATAGCTGCTTTAGATGTAAGGTTGGGTTATTTATTTGAGATTTTTCTTGTTATATGAGGTAAGCCTGTATTGCTACAGTATTCCCCTTTAGAGCTATTTTTGCTGCATCCTAAAGGTTTCAAACTGCTATGTTTTCATTTTCATTTGTTTCCATGTGTTTTTTTATTTCCTCTTTGACATCTTGGTTGATGCCCATTATTTGGAAGCCTGTGGTTTAGCCTCCATTTGTTTCTTCTTGTAATTGATTATTCTAGTTCCATACCACTGTGGTCAGAGAAGATGCTTGGTCTGAGTTCAGTCTTCTTAAATTTACTGAGACTTGTTTTGTGACCTAATGCGTGACTTCTCCTGGAGAAGGTTCCCTGTGCACTTGCAAAGAATGTGGGTTCTGCTGTTTTGAGTGAACTATTCTGTTGGGTCTGTATATATGTTGGGTCTGTGTGGTCTAATGTGTCATTGAAGCCACTGTTGCCTTGTGGGTCTTGTGCTTGGATGATCTGTCCTTATGTAAGGGGGATGATAAAGTCCCCTGCTGCTGTACTGCTGTCAGTCTCTCCCTCTACGTCTGTGAACTTCTGCTCTGTGTGTTCAGGCACTCCTGCGGTGGGTGCATGTACATTTATGATCATTACATCTTCTTGTGGAATTGTTCCCTTTGTCATATTAATGCCTTTCTTTGTGTCTTGCTACAGTCTTTGTTTTAAGTCTGTTTTATCTGACATGGGAATTGCTACCCTGACTTTTTTCTTTCTCTGCTTCCATTTGCATGATCCATGCTCTCGAGTCTCCTCACTTTCAGGCCACCTTTAGGTTTGAAATGAATCTCTCGTTGGCAACATACAGACAAATCTTTTTTGTTTGTTTGTTTATTTTATTTTATTTTATTTTATTTTATCCCTTCTGTCATCCTGTCTGTTGATTGGGGCATTTAGTCCATTTACATTTAAAGTAGTTGTTGAGGGTGCCTGGGTGGCTCAGTTGGTTAAGCAACTGCCTTCAGCTCAGGTCATGATCCCAGAGTCCCAGGATCAAGTTCTGCATCGGGCTCCCAGCTCCACAGAGAGTCTGCGTCTCCATCTGAAATTTCCCTCACTCTCTCAAATAAATAAATAAATAAATAAATAAAATCATTAAAAAAAATAAAGCAGTTGTTGATAGGTACATACTTATTCCTATTTTGTTAATTGTTTTTTGGCTGTTTTTGTAGTTTTTCTCTGTTCCTTTCTTCTCTTCTTGCTTTTTTCCCTTATGGTTTAATGACTTTCTTTAATGTCATGTTTAGACTCCCTTCTCTTTTTTGTGTGCATACCTACATAAAATTTTTATTTGTTATCCCATTGCCATCAGGTTACCATCAGTTACCATCAGGTTGACATATAACGTCTTATGTATGCAGCATTCCATAGTAAGTTGGTGGCCACTTAAGTTTGAACACATCCTAAAAACACTAAATTTTTACTTCCCCTTCCATGATTTATGTATATGATGTCATATTTTATATCTTTTTTTATATCCCTTGGCTGATTTCTGTAAAATAATTAATTTTACTGTTTTTGTGTTTTTCCCTCCATACTGGTTTTATAGTCTACTAATTAGTAGCCAGCAGACTGGTTTTATTAGTCTTTACCTGTATTATATATTTGCTTTTACTGGTTAATTTTTTGCCCCTTCATAATTTCTTACTTCCAGTCTGGACTTTTTTTTTTTTTTCCATTCAAAGCATTCCCTTTAACATTTCTTGTGAGTTGGTTTACTGGTAATGAACTCGTTTAAATTAAAGAAAATTTTTAAATGAAATACTTTTAATACTTAAATGCATTTAAAGTAATTTCTTTATTTTCAAGTATATTTTCCCAACCTGTTCTTTGGGAAGGAATCTTTTTCTTGCATATAGAGACTACATGATAAGAAAATCCACTTAAGTTTTAAGTTGTCAATGTATTCAGAATAATAAGTCTCATCTTGAATTCATAAGAGCTATAGCAACATTTTAAATTAGAGTTCTAATGAGTTTTTAATGAAAACAACAAAACTCTGATTATTGCAGAGAGTGCAGATTAAGGATTAAATGATGGCTGTCTAGACTCACCAACATCTGGCCGTTATTTATTGATTCCTCCCAGCCCCACATTCCAGGCCAATGGCTGCCAGGAGGACCCTGCCTCCGGCTGCCACCCCCATATGAGCACTGCCGCAGGAAGGTTCTTTCGGTCAACGCAGTGAGAGTCATCTGCTTGGGCTGACAGATGGACAGAAGGAAACTACTTCCTAAAGCAAGCAGAATCATTCTTATGATTCCTAAATGTTTTGGGGAGGCTGCATATGTTCTGTTGTAGAAGAAAGAAAAGAGGGAGGAAAAGAAAGATCATGTGTTTGAAGAAGGAAAACACAAGTCAAGACAAGAGGGGAAAGGGCAGAAAAAGAGAAAGAGAAAAGAGCATGTGACATGCTGGTGTTGCCTCCTGGCCTCCAGCCTTTGCTGCTAGAACCGCTGCCCCTGCCCCACTGTAAAGGGTTCCATGTCTCTCGATGGCCTTCCAACAGCCACATGTGCTTAAACCAAGGTAGGGTCAGACCTGAGCTGGCCCCCTTCCTCTGAGCTGCACTCACCACTAAAGCTGGGTATGTCTGAGTGCTCTTCCAACACTTTTTTTTTTTAAATTTGACAGAGAGCTAGAGAGACAGAGAGAGCACAAGTAGGTAGAGCGGCAATGAGAGGGAGAGGCAGAATCAGGCACTCCACTGAGCAGGAAGCCTGATGCGGGACTCAATCCCAGGACCCTGGGATAATGACCTGAGCTGAAGGCAGACGTTTAACAGACTGAGCTACATAGGTGCCCCTCCAAGACTATTTCTAATCAGAGTAGAGGGAGAAAAAGTGTCTTTGTGGCCATGAAATTTAGAAGATGTAAAACTCAGGGCTCACTGAGATGCCTGGGAGGCTACATTGGTTGAGCATCTTACTTTTGATTTTAACTTAGGTCATGGTCTCAGGGTGCTGGGATCCAACCTGACAACATAGGCTTTGGGATCCACACACAATGGTGAGGGGGCTCTGCTTAGGGATTCTCTCCCTCTGCCACTCCTCCCACTCTCTCAAATAAATAAATAAATCTTAAAACAAAGAAACAAACAAACAAACAAAAAGACCTCAGAACTCACAAAAGCCAAGGTTTCTACCAAGTTCAACAACTGACCTGTAGGAGGGAATGGACTAGCAGGTGACATGAGGCACCGTTTGCCTCCTCAGCACAGCTGGGTCTTCTCATTCTCACTACACAGCAGAATCCGCCATTTGTCTGTACTAATTTGAGCTTTTTAATCTCATGAATCATAAATGCTGTAGCAAGAAAGTAAAAATAAAGAAGAGGAATAAAACAGACAAGAGAAAATAAAAATAAAATAATAAAATAAAATAAAAATAAATCATAAATGCTGTGACATGAAAGTAAAAATAAAGAAGAGGAATAAAACAGACAAGAGAGGTTAGGACAATGTACACAAATGAGAAAAAGAATGAAAAAAAGAAAGACACACATATAGGCATTCTCCTTTGTTGGCTGTCATGAAGCATGTGAGCATTTTGGGGAGACCCACATGACAAGGGGATGAGGGTGGTCACCATGCAGCTGCCAGCAAGAAACTGGAGCTCTCAGACCCTCACACAAGAATAAATGAATTCTAACCAGTAACCTGGTAGAGTCTGGTAGCAACATCCTTCCCTGCAATAGACAACACAGATTTTGTACCTGAAAGTGATCTTGCTGGAACAACGACCTGAAAATGTGAGCGTGACTGTGGATGGCAGTGAGTGGAAGAAAGAGAAATTCTGAGGAGTGTGAGAGAAAGTCTCAATGTCCTGTTAGTAGAAATTTAAGTATTGAAGATGCTGTTGATGAAGCTCAAAAGGAAGTAAGAAGCAAGTTACTGGAAACCAGAGGAAGCAAGATCCCTGTTATGTGGTTTCAAGGCTTTGCAGAAATCATCTCCTGCAGTCATTTGAAAAGCAACAGGACTTGCAAGCCATGAACTCGGCTTTATAGCTAAGATTTCCAAGGAAAGATGGAGGTGCCTTCTGGCTTGTAGTACTGATAGCTGAGCACTGCATGTAATAACCCTCCTACTTAGTGTAAAATGCAAGAGGAGAGAGGTACATTAGAGGAAGTGCTGTTTGATAAAAAGGATCCAGGTTTTGATTATTTTGAAATTTTTCAAGTCTTTCCAGGCAGCAGAGAGAAAAATCCAAGAGTGTGACCATGCACATTTTTCAAAACCTTGGAAAGATCAAATCATCAGAGTGTTCCAAAGGGCTTTCAGATGATCAAGGATGTTCTCCTTGCAGACCCTCTTGGCCATACCAGAGAGCTTCTAAGAAGGTAAATTGTGTTGTCCTTCAGCCCACACAGCAGGAATCCCAGGTAAAAAGGGTTTATCCAGAAAAGACCTTGGGGGCTTTTGTCTAGAAATGTGAGCCCCATCCCATCCAGGAAATTCATGGGAGAGACACAAGTTCTTGATAAAATTGTTTCAGTAAAATTCTGGCCAGCTTGGTCTAAAAGAGAGTATAAAAGGGAAAGAGGATACCAAAATCCTAAAATTATACTGTCAGGAAGCTGGCAGAGGGAAGTTGGTTGCATGTACATAGTATCCTCATAAAGAAGGAAAGATGACTCTCATGTCTAAACCAAGAACCCAGAGACTGGAGACAAGAGCCATGGAAGGTTACTCTCTGTGTTTGAGAACTATTATGGACCAGTGACCTTTTGTCCTTTACTTTTTCTCCTTTTTAGGGTGGGGACATCCATAGCTGTTATGGATGGCTATCCCACCACTGCACATGGGGTGCAAGTGGAGGGTGCAGGTGACTTTTCTTAAGGCTGGTTGCTGGCTCTGTAGGTTTGCAGAGTGGCCAGTCAAGAGGAGATTCGCATAGTGTCATCCACACGTTGGAATTGACCTACATGATGAGGTCCTGGACTTTGAGCAGATGCTATCATGGGATGAGGCCCTTGGAGACCTTGGGATGGATGAACGTATTTTACATTTGGGAAGGGCCTGAACCATTGGGCGTTGCAGTGACTCTGACAATCTTGTAAGGAGGACCACATGATTCCTGTTTCCGGATTTGCCCTTTAAGAGCTCCCTCCTTCTGAGTATGGACAGGACCTGTGACTTCTAATCTATACAGTCCTTCAAAGGTAATAGACATAAGTTACTATGTAGGTGGGATTCAGCAACATGGCTAACTGTCTTGCTGGAGACTCTTTTGCAGACAGTGGTAAGGCACGCAGGTTCTGGGGGGCGGCCTACCTCTTGAAGAAATGCAGGCAGCCTCTAGAACCCAAATGCAGGCTATGCTGTGGAACAGCTCAAAGCCAAGGCCTTCTGTTCTCCAGCTGGGAGGGAATGAATTCTGCCAACAAGTGAGCGAGCCTGGAAGGAGACTTTTCCCCAGTCCAGCCTCCGAGTGAGAACCCAGCCATACTGTACAACCTTGAGTGTGACAGAACCCAACAAAGCCACGCCTATGCTCCCAACTCACAGAAGCAGCAAGGTAAGAAGTGTGTGGTGGTTTAAGCTGCTCGGTTTGTGGCACTATTTTTATGCAGCAATGCATATCTACCATGGCAAGTGAGAAGGAGAGAGAGATAAAAAAGAGTGAATACAAAAAAGGACAAGAAAACACAGTCAACAGTCCTGAAAAGACAGTCCCCAGAGGGAGACTGAATGCAGGAACTGCCGACAATCAGGGCCAGCTCGCTGATTTGTGGGAGGACAAGAAAGCAGTTCAGAGTGGGTGGACTTGAACCACTGAACACAGGCCCCAGCAGCACAAGAAGAAGAGGTGCTGAAGAGGACACGTCGGGGCTGGAGAACTCTGTCAGCCCTGTCTGGGGTGCTGTCAAGACCTGGTCCAGCAGGAACCTCCATACCTGCTGAAAGCCAGAGCTTTCTGCCAACCTGCTTTGGCACCTGCCATGCTTCACAGAAGGAAGACATGCCATCTGACGACACTTTTGAGGCTCTTCAGGGGCCGCTCTGACCGCAGCTCCTGGTCATCTCTTTAGAAATGGAAAGTAATGAGTTTAGCTCGACGTCTGCTAGTTTACAGGGTGGCCCAGAGAAATTTTCATGATGAGTCACACATCATCTCTTTCTTTTGAGATTCTGGTTCTTAATTCTCGCAGAAATAAGTAAAAACTATACATCAGGGATAGCGACTTCTCAGTGGTCAACAGTCTACTGCTTTGGTCAATAGAACATGGTCACAGAACCCCTTGGTCTGGCTCCAGAATGTTTATAAGCCACTGTTAGGCTGGGTTTCTGGGCATCTTTTGTCCTGACGCTGCTCCTGGGCATTTGGTCTCTCCAGGCAAGTGGGTCCTCAGACAAACCAACAGCAGAAACACTATTACCCACAACACTCGCTCCTTTGTCTTTCTTCTTAGCACTCACAGTAGTTCTGTCTTGTTTGAATAATGGTTTGAACGATGCTGAATTCGGGTTATTTGTCAGACACATGTTGTAGGAGTAAGTGCCTGAGGTAATGCAGTCGCCCGGAGTACAACAGACAGTGAGATTTCTTGGGTGATCAAGAAGAAAACCACACACACACACACACACTCTTGTTCAATACAAGGGACTCTCCTTTGAACATAGCATTCATGACTAGAGCTTTCTTTAACTTCTCTAATGGCAGCTAAAGTGAAACATTTATGAATAAGTAAAAGAGGCTAAAACAGCCTCTTCTCCCTCTCCCACTCACCCTGCTTGTGCTCTTTCTCTGTCAAATAAATAAAATCTTGCAATAAATAAATAAAGTCATTTGCAAAAAAAGAATAATATCGAGAGTTGACTACAGCCAAATAGCAGAGAGCTCCATGGGCACGAGCTCCTGCCAGGGCACTGCTGTGCCCCTCAACATGCTTTTCCTTTTATTACACACTTAAATATCCAGTGTCTGTTGGAATTTCCAGATTAAATCAGGAAGCAAGAAAAATAAATAGGTTTTATGAACGTAAAGAAATGCAGAGGCTATGTAACTGAACAACATAAAAATAGATTACAATGACATTGATTTCTTAGATACCCAGACCCTGTTCTCATTCAGAGAATGCTTTTCTCCCTCAATTATGCATGTGGAATGCATGTAAAATACAATTTGGAGCTTGCCATCTTCTGCAAAATATTTTCAAAGTAAATTGGTAGGTTTGGTTTCTCTACTCAATATAGGTTAAAATACATGTGGGTCTTTAAATAAAAGAACATGCCCAGATGCTTCCTTCTTGCCAATATTGCTTCTAATTTCTCCCACTGTCACTGAACATCAGGATGTAGCTGGTCACCCAGTGGGAGGTCCCCCTTCCCCCGCTCCCCAAGTGGCCACAGCTGGGACCTCCATTCTCTCTTTAAAATCAATCTGCAGCCACTGGTATTTATTTGACCTAAGTGGGGATCAATCACCAGCATCTTTCTATAGGCATCTTTCTATAAAAGGAGGAAAATAGAAACAAAAATAAGAAACTGTTAAGATCATTGTTAATAGAATAAAAACACCTGTGAGGCTGTGTATATACCAATGATTAAGAAAATAATAGTCCTCCAATGCATAACATGCAACTTCTCATCATTACAGAAAAAAAAAAGCATAAAACCATGAACTGAATGTAAAGGAATGGGACTTAGATTAATTGTGGACATTCTAGGGCGCAGACACCCCTGAATCTGTAATGTGGTTAATATGGGGAGAGGCCCCCAGACATCCTGTGCTCGGGTCCCCTCACAGAAGTGGTGGATCTCCTGGGTCCCGCGTAGGGTTTGCAAAGAGTCCTGCTATCTGAGCCCTTTGCCTTTTGCTCTACCTAAGGAAACAAACTCACATTAAAGAAATTCTCAGAAATAGTTCAGCACATTGAAAAGGATCCAAAAGAAAATGTTGGAAGCTGATCCAAATGAAGTTTCATGGTAATTCTCCACAGCCCAGAAAAGAGGGTCACTCGCTATCGTCAGTCACGTGATGGGAAGAAGGCAGGCCAAGTTCAAAATACTCTTGCTAAGTATTTACAAAGACATAAGACACTAATTTTCAATGTTTCTAAGTGTTTTAAATTATAGCGTACTACATAAATATGGCCTTCATCTGTCATAACTAGGTAGATGCCCAACTTAACTTCACGACCAAAGGGGTGTAGCAGCCGGTGGAGAACTTCAGCTTTGAGCTCTCAACGCCAAGTCTCATCATGCCGTTGTGGTGGTTTCATCCAGAAACAAGTCTGTATGTGTGAGTAAGAGTCCTGGGGAGCTCGGGAGCTCGTACCCACATGCTTTCCCTTCCTGTCTTTCTCTTGCTGCCTCCTGTTCTTTTCCTTTAAATAAAAACCTTTCATGAATACAACCCATGGAGTCCTCTCAGACACACCAAGTGGAGAAATCTTCGCATTTACCAAATACATATGCTGCATGGGAAGAGACGTTGTTATGACTCCGAGATTTAGAGTGTGAATGGAGTCAGCATGCCTAAAGTGAATTTCTCTAAATATAAGTAATGCATATTTCTGGTGCCATATCTTCAATAACATGAAAGTAATAAAAATAGAAAGAGAGAACACTCTCATCTCTCCATGAAAATACTTCTTAGTGTAACGTGGCTCCCTAAATCTGTTGAACTGGAAGACAGCACGGTTTTCTGACTTCAGCATTTTTCTCTTGTAGACTATTTTGTGCTCGGAAAATATATGATTGGGATGGCTCCAATTATGTAATCTTAGAGTACATCCTTAAGTATCTTAAAATGTGTTGAACCTATTAAAACCAGTAAGAAGTTACAGAGCACCAATTATTAAGGAATGAGTCCTAGGACCTCAAGTAGGCTGGCATGGGAGATCCTTTGTTTTTGTTTTAGTTTTAAAGATTTTATTTATTTGACAGAGATCACAAGTAAGCAGAGAGGCAGGCATAGAGAGGGGGGGAAGTAGGCTCCCTTCCAAGCTGAGAGCCCTATCTGTGGCTCAATCCCAGGACCCTGAGGTCATGACCTGGGCCAAAGGCAGAGGCTTTAACCCACTGACCCACCCCAGCGCCCCGATGCTTTGTATCTAATGCACGCACCAGAGATTCAAATGTAGATAAAATGCTTACATTATAGGGACTCAGAAGGGACTCTGGGAAGAGAGAGGATGTGGATGGGGGCTTGAAATCCAGCCTTCATTCGATGTCGTGGCAGAGAAGTAGGACTGAGGACCATCTCAGCCTGTACGACCTTGGACACATCAGTGAGTCTCTCTGTGCTGCTGGGCCTTGCTCAGAACATGCACAGCTTTGACATCTCTAAACTCTATTTCTTCTCTATAAATCTGTTGTATCACTGAATCACTGTCTTACTTTTTTCAACAAAACTCTCCTGGTCTTCACTGAATCTTTCCAATTCTTGGGCATGGTCTTTCTTTCTCATCAGAGATCTACTGCAGCACATCAGTTGGTAAAAGCCTTAAGAAAAGCTGGCAGCAAGTATCTTTGTGAACAGTCCTTGCTTCCACTACTAGATCTATTAGCCAACCTATGATTAAACCCATTCAATTTAACAAATACCATTTAACAAAAAACACAATTTCAAACACTCAAATGTGTCATATGGAAGTGTGGAATGGTTTCAGTTCAGTATTTCTAAACCTCCATTAAATCTGTTTTGTTAAATTGTCAGTCTTTCAGGAAAAGTCTTTGTTTGTGATATGATTTTGCAAATGAGGTAAAGGGCTGATTCCAAGTTTGAAGTTGTCTTTTGAAAACCTCAGCCTTCAATAATAAATTTGGCAATACTTATCTAACATTTTATATTCTGAAAGGTTCATTGATAAAGTAACTCAATAAATTGGTTATCTGCTCTGCCATTGTTATTCATGAGCAATTAGTTTTAATAGGAAATTGTGAACTTCCTGCTGGGAGAATGGGCCCTGCTGCTTTATTATTATTTTTTTTTTTACAGATTTATTTATTTATTTTAGAGAGAGGGAGAGAGCATCAAGCAGACTCCCTGCTGAACACCGAGCCAGACATGGGACTTGAACTCATGAACCTGAGATCATGACTTGAGTGGGAACAAAGAGTTGGAAGCTTACCCAACTGCACCACCCAGGTGTGCCCTCCCCCATTGCTTTCCTAAGCTTTTTATGCAGACTTGGGAATGGTCAGAGATGTGTGTAAAGAAGTAACTGCTTTCTAATGTTCTCCAATTTGAATCTGACTTCCCTTTAAAAAAAAAAAAACAAATGACACATTATTTAACAGCTCTCAGTGCCTTTTGCACTCATACCATTGGCTGTCAAGTAAATGCTGAAAAAAGACACCCTAAAGAAATGTCTATGTGTAGAGTAATCTTCACTTTAATGTTGTAGTATAGAGACATCAAATCCATTACAACAAACACTCCCACTTTTTTCATCTTTCTATTTCTCGTATTCAACACAGTTCATACTGTAGGTGTGAAATAAATGCTTTCTGATAAATGATAGATAAAGTGCTATGTGCTGGATGGCCCTGTTTTGTAAAGGGGCAGTGCAGCAGGTAGGTCAGCACGTGCATGCTAAGGTCAGACAGAGCTGAATTCGAGTCTGGCTGTGCCCGTTCCTAGCTGAGTATTGGAGGGTGTTAGATGCTCCTTGTCTCCGTGAAGAGCAGAGTTTAGGGCCCTGCCTTACAAGTTCCTCCTGACTTATTCCATATTGGTTTTCTGTATTTTCTCTAGATAAGGCTTTGGGGCTTAAGAGCAACATGGCAAAGCCTTTCCCCAACTATACCTATTAGGGATCACATCTGTCAGTAAAAATGTGTCTAAAAACAACAGCCAAATAAAAATAATTAAAAATCTCTAAGTATCAGGAGTTCTATCACCATATATCTGAAAATCTATCAGAAGTATTGGCATTTCATGGTTACTCAGTTTTCTTTATATTTAAGCCAAGTGGAAAGATGAGATGAAATCAATTATGTTATGTTACTAAAGATCATAGTAAAGTTGGAAAATATTAAAGGAATTAATCCACTTTCTGGACAAAATTAACCTGCTTCCTAAATTTATGAATCTTATGCAATACAAATTACATATACTCTGTCATACGACCAAACTCCAATAAGTATCCTAGAAGGTTGCTGATCCCGCATTTAATTCTGGCTAAGCTATTATCAGAAAGATCTCTCACATCATAAAATCGGTTTTACAGTTTACAGATTCAGTACTTGCCAAGTACGAGGATGCATCTGATAGAGAATATAGATTATGGTCGGTGCGTTTATATTTTCTTTAATTTATTTGTTCCTCCTCTGATAGTTTAAAGACACATTTGCTAAACACACTACAAAAATCATTTCACGTTTCCTGACTGACCCCGTCCTGTGTGAGGCAGTCCCGGGCGGGGTATCCACGTGCCGTCTTCCCACCAGCGAGACCTGCCTGCCATCAGTGACCCCTGGCAATTCTTGGTGTGTTGGCGTCACCTCTTCCCCTTCTGGCATATCTACTAAGGTGCTATTCCTTCTTTTTTCAATAACATACACAGCGAATTTTTAATAGGTTATAGAAAAGTAGATATTTTTCTTTCTAATAGGTTGATGTTCTGATCTTTCCAACTGGTCTCATCCTCGTATAATTTTTTACTCGCCTTCGTAGTCAGGTGTGACTATGAACAGACAGCTCTGTTGTCATTCTGAACCACGGATCAGATCACACCGAGCTCAGAAACCTCTGGAGACTCTCCTGTCTGTCCTCCTCGCCACCAAGGCCAGGCATACTTCGCAACGAGGTCCGTGTCTTGCCTCAAATCCCTCCATCGTCTTGTCCTTCCCTGAGCCCTGACACTCCGTCCCTTACCAAGGCCCGCCCTCCACCGTTACTCCTCTAAGATCAAAGTCCTCCTGGTCTTGGGAAAATTGAGAACTCTTTCCCATCAGCTTCTCTCTTCACCTGCTTTCTAGATGTCATTCTTCCTCACTCTCAGCTCACCCTTTGGTGTCTTTTCGCTTTATTTTGCAACCAGGAAATCCAGGACCCTCGCTCCCTCAGACCAGCAGCTCTGCACCCCTGTGGAGGACCCCTCCATTTTCCAAGGCACCACGGACCGAAGGATGAGTGACTATAACATATGTTGTGGTCAGAATGGGGATGGCTATCTTAGGGGACTTGTGATGTATTGAGCAAAGCTTAGAACTGGGTATAAACATGACTGCCTCAAGATTCCCTGTAAGGAAGCATGACCAGGACCTTCCCACGGTGCTCCCATAGCCAGCCTGGCTCTGCTTCCTGGACAATCACCAACCTCCTGACCCTGAGAGTCAAATTCAGAAGCTCTTCTCTTCACTCATCTTTAGGAAAAAACAAACCTCTGTATACACAGTCATTGCTCTGAGCCTAGAATATACATCTTGGTCCAACCACAATCGCCCACTTAACGTATCAGTTCTCCAATGATGTCTTCCTGTGGGCTGATTTTTTTACTCTAAACCTGACCCAGAGCTGTGCCCTTGCAGACAACCTAGGGCTGGACTGCCCAGGCCTACTAGGTAAGTCCTAGGAGGGATTTTTCAGTCTGTCTTGGGTCCCCTTTAGTTCTTTCTTACAGAGGACATGCCCCTCCATTCTTCCTGCAATGTGCTTATTTCCTGTGGATTCCTCTGGACAGAACACCTGTGCGCATACACACACACATACTGCACACACTTGCACACACAGACATGTACACAACACAAATCCATATATGCACATTACACATAAGTATGTATAAACACGCACAGCACACACATATGCACATGCACACAGACATGGGCATTGCACACATTCATTCTTCCAGCAAAAAGTTACTGAACCCAATGTGAATGCAATATGAGCAAAATATGGTCATCACCCTAATGGAGCTTATGGCCAAGTGAAGGAGATGGCAAATCGCTGCAAAATAAAATCTCTCTTTGTACTCTGTGACAACTGTAATGAAGGCCGAGTGCTCAGACGATGCCCCACAGAGAGACGTGCCAGGGCTAGGGGCTGAGAGCAGCTTCAGACCTGGAGGGAAGGGCACTTCAGGGAGAGGGAACAGCACATGCAAAGACCCAGTGAGATGAGGAAGCATGTATTTAGTTTTTAGAATTGGTTTTGAAAGAATCACCAAGAGACAAATCAAGACTCCACACCCTACAAAAAAAGTAAATATATTTACCTGGGAAGTTGAGTCAAGAAAAAATCCCATTCATATATAAAGTCCTGGGTTTTTTTAATCATAAGATGATGATATTTGAAAAACTGCACACCATTTTCTTTTCTGTTTGAAAAACTCTCACTCGATGTTTAAGTGCCGGCAAGTACCAGACTTCTCACTCTGCTGTTCCCTTTGATCACGTGAACTTCGGTTGCACTTGGCTTTCCGGCAGACACAGAACAGACAGATGTCATGCTTCCACTTTTACCTTCTCAAATCCTGAGAAAGAGCACATCCTAAAATACAAGCGCTGATGGCCGATGGACTAAATGTCACTCACAGACATGGTTCAGTGAACAACCTTTGGACACAAGTAAATGAAAAGTGCAATTGCTCTAAGTTTTATGGCTTCCAAAGCCTCTTTTTTATCCCGTATGATTCTCAAAGGATCCGACAGAAAAATGCTAGACACTTACAGTACTTTTTTTTCCTCTTAGAGTAAATAAGATGTGCTGGTGTTATTTTTAGACTATGGATTGAGTAATTCTAAAACAAAAAAAATGTAGAAGTGACACATGTTCAAGGAACGTAATCCAAAGAAGAGGGACATTGTGGGCTGGAAGCAGGGGTGTGATCTGGAAGGCAATAGAGGTTAGTAGCCTCAGAGCTTGTCAGTCAAATAGATATGGCTCTTCTGGGAGAAGACAGGTTTTCTCTGATTTTCCCCAAACCCAAATTCAGTTCCTGGTTAGAAGAACTAGACTCAGCCCCTGGTTATGTCTTTGTAGCTATGGCTATGCCCATGATTCAGTAATCCATGGATGACTGTGCCCTTCAGGCCATCCTTTGGAACACCAGGTCCTCTTTCTTCTGGGGAGCTTGCCCCCTTGACCAGCCTGTGAACTTGCTCCATAGCCCCAGGGTAGAGGAGACTCCCTGTCCCTTGCCTCCTGTTCTCATGGTAGTTGTGCTGGGTCTGTCCCTGATGCTGACCCTGACCTTCAGCTTCCTATGTTCTGCCCAGGTCCTCAATCCTTGTAGCTTCATCTTCCAGATGCCAACCCTCACTTCCTGTGTGGACCACGTTGACCTTCTGCCCTTCCTCTGAGTCTTCAAGGCTCACTGCCTACGTTCTCAGGTCTTTTGTTGTCAAGGACTGTTCATTCCAGACTTCATCTCACCCATTCAGACCTGACCTCTTGTCCATTTGCTTGGGTTCTGAGGGCATCCCAGAACCTGACCATCTTCTACATGGTACTTTTCCCTCTTTCTGTAAGATTCCTTTCAGAAATGTCTGAGACTTTTGTTGTTGTTTCCTTGGGTCTCCCAGAGTTCCTAAGTCCAACCCACTTGGGCAATGGACATATTGGACAAATCCATCCCACTGATGAGCAGTCCAGTGCTGGCTCCATTTCTCAGCAGAGCTGCCACTGACTCATTAAAACACACACCTGTCTGTTCTCTTATGTGGTGAGCCTGTCACGGGCACAACAGTCTCAGTAACACACCTCACTGCCCATGACTATGTGATTCCTTCTAGGGTGCTAAGTCTGATCCCTCATCAAGTGCTTTTCTTCTGAGATGTGGCGAAGCAAGTCAGAGGTCAGTGTTCTGAGCTGAGGCCAGGAAGCAAAGCCAGAGGCGGGGTTCCCCAGCTTGCAGACGTAGGTGATGGAAATCTCAGAGAACAAGGGCTTTCAGAGGAGTTGGTTGAGGAGGGAACTGTTCAAGGATCCAGCAGGATCTTACTATCTACATAGTATAGAACCCCAGGGTGTTAATTGTCAGGGCACCACCGAGGTAATAACTACTCCCCCACTTCATGGCATGAGGAACCCCGGTGGCCTGTGTAGGAACCCCCTTTGTTTCACTTTATTTTTCCTTACCACCACCAAGTCCCACTGTGTCACTTTAGTGTTAATGACTCGTAAAGTGTAGATGCTCCCAGCACTCCTTGTACACACTGACACACTTCCCTACATCATACCCATAGCTGTGTGTGCTTTAGTGTGCAAAATAGCATTGCATTTTGCTATGAATTTTATTGTTTCATACTTTTTTTTTATTAACATGATGGCTTTTTAGCTTATTTCCATTACTTCAGCTGTTCTAACTCCTTTCTGAGGTCACAGGGCGTTCGTGGATCATTTTACACTTTGAGTTCTCCAATAGTGGATGCTTTGACTCTTTGCTGTCACTAAGAACACTGTGATGAACACGATGGACCTGCTGAAGAACTTTTAATATGAGGAAGATGCACTTTTGGCCAAGTTAGCCATAAAGTTGAGTGCAAGTGATCTACTCACATGACTCTGCTCCATTGGATTTCAGGAGCAGAATGGAGCAGTTCCGACAGTGCTTTCAACGTCTTGTGCACAGGGAACCAGCAGGGTTAACCTGACTTGGTTAATATACATAGTACCCTAATACACAGCCTCAGAAGTTGCTGCTGGGACACCTTTATCCATAACCATCATGAAGTGCTCAGTAATGCTCTAGCAAACTCAAAATGTCAATGTCTTTTCTTGTTGACTTGACAGCACAGAAGAACATGCAGTAATTATACTTCAGAAATCTGAAGCATACTTACATTTGTTTTGAACCTTGGAGGACACTTAATTCACACACTTTAATTAGATAACATGCTTGTTTTGGAGAAAAGACAGGTATTTACTTCTTTTTATTTTGGAGGGATTATTTTATTTATTTATTTTTGTACTTTTTAATTTTTATAGGTATTTACTTCTTGATGAATCATTAATGTCTAAGAACTTCACATGTCCAATTTAGGGATTCTAAGAATACAGACATACATTGCCTAATGCAATGGGTGATTATCAGGACCTCTGGGCTTTAGAAAGTGGAGTATCCTCAGGACACAGGAGTAGCTTGGGTCTTCCAGAGTCACCTGAAGGGACTGACATGGCCTTTGGGAGATCCTCACATGAACAGACTCCTATGAACCATGGGCCGCCAGTGCTTTCCTTTCTCTACTGGAACAAGATATTTTAGGCCTATGTCACTCTTGAGCTTGATGTTTGGCAGCCCAGAGACTGGCTCCACTCCCTGTTTTGTTTTGTTCTTGTTCTTTACAATGAATTTTCTATCTGTATTTAAAAATAAAAATTTTAATAAAAGTACAAATTACCAACTTCCATAATCTGGCTATTGTGGATAATGCTGCTATTAACATCGGGGTGCATGTATTTCTTTCAATTAGTATTTGTGTCTTCTTTGGGTAAATGCCTAGTAGTGCAGCTGCTGGGATGTGAGGTGGTTCTCTTTCTAACCTTCCAAGGAGCCCCCAGACTCTTCTTCAGGGTGACTGCATGAGTTTGCCTTCCCACCAGCGGTGCAAGAAGATTCCTCTTTCTCCACATTCTCACCAATACCTGTTCTTTCTTGTGTTAATTTCAGCCATTCTGACAGGTGTGAGGCAACACCTCATTGTGGTTTTGATCTGCGTTTCCCTGAGGGTGAGGGATTCTGGGCGTCTTTCACGTGTCTGTTGGCCATCTGTTTGTGTTCTTTGGAAGGATACCTATGCATGTCTTCTGCCCATTTCTAATTGAATTATTCACTTTTGGGTACTGAGTTTTGTGCGTTCTTTATATATTTTGGATACTAGCCCTTTCTGAGGTGTGTTCCACAGATTGCCCTTTAGTCTGTTGATTTTTCCTTTTTTATCTTGATGAGGTCCTGTGGGGTGTTTTTTTTTTTGTTTTTTTTTTTTGTTTTTTTTTTTTTTTGTTTTTTTTTTTTTTTGCTTTTGTTTCCCTTCCTTCAGGAGACACATTCAGAAAGAAGTTGCCACAGCCAATATCAAAGAGGTTACCGCCAGTGTTCTCTTGCAGGATTTTTAGTTTCAGGTCTCACATTCAGGTCTTTCATCCATTCAGAACTTATTTTTGCATGTGCTGTAAGACAGTGGCCCATTCCATCCTCTTGGAGGCAGCCATCCAGTTTTCCCAACACCAAGGGGAGGTCAGTGGAGGGATAGGGGAAATAGGTGATGGGGGTACGGAGTGCACCTGTTGTGATGAGCACTGGGTTTTGGGTGGAACTGTTGAGTCACTAAAGTGTACACCGGAAATGAGTATCACACTGCATGTTAACTGATAGGAATTTTAAAACGTAGATGATCTACTTAACTCGGCAACAGCTGGTTAAAAGTGGGAGCAGATGCCTCTGAAGGATGAGGTATGAGATTCTCCATCAGGCCACATCAGTAGGGTCCCTTTCATCGTGTGCCCAACACAGAGGCTGGGCATCCACCATCTTGTGTTTGTCATAGGTACCATCTACACTGTCTTACTAATGTTACCTGACTTCTCTTGGAGTAATATGAGTGTCTGATGCAGAGGCTAACATAACGGTAGTGTGTGCCGTGAAGAAGGGGCCAGGGGGTCAAAAGACTCAGGCTTGCGGGTCAAGAATTTCAGTAACGAGTTATGTGACCTCACATGAGTTACTCCACTTCTCCAGCATTGGTAATCCTTTGTAAAGTCAAGGGATTGGACTGCTCGCCATTTTTCAAATCATACACTGCTGTTCACAAAAAACTAATAGGTAGCCCATAAAAAAAATTAAAAAGAAAACAATGAAAATTTTCTTCTAAAATGCATTTTTAAATATAGGCTTACAAAAACATAAGTAAGCAAAATAAGCTTATTTTTCAGTCTTTTAGCCTGCCAACTTTATCCTGCAACTTCCCTAATTTATATCTGCAGGTTGTAACTATGTAAGAATTAACATGTCTAAATCCACACCTTTGATCCCCCTAGCCCTGTTCCCTGTTCCCATTCCCACTTCCAGATGTTAAACCATCAACCCAGCCACTCAGGCAGAAACTTCTGTAATATATTTGGCTCATTATTTCCCCAGATGTATCTATACTGTCAGCTAATTCTTTCTCACTATCAGTTACCCAGCTGTGTAAAAAATGACCCCAAAACTTCGTAGCTTAAGAAAACAAACACTTCGTTAGCTCACAGTTCCATAGGTCAGCAGTTTGGGCCAGATGCAACTGCACGGCTCTTCTCTTGGCCTTGCAGAATGCACTCCAGTGGCAGCATTAGCTGGGGGGTTGGCTAGTGTCTGGTGGTGCCCAAACTATGACAGCCTGTATCTGCTATATATGGCCCAATCATCTGCAAGGCCAGCTTTGGCTTCTTCCCGTGGCAGTCTAAGGGCAGCAAGAAAGGGCAAACACCACGGAGAAGGTACATTCCAAGTCCTTGTCTGCATTGCACTTGACAATATCTTGTTGTTCACAACATGTCAGCTGGCCAAGTCCAGAGTCAGAGAGGGGCCACAGAAGAGTGTGGATAGATGAGGGGCCATTGGAGGCCACTGCTGTGACCCTCTTTCCCCCAACCCAAAGCAAATCCCAATGTCTGCACTTTCCGTACCCACTGGCTTCTCTGGAATCAAGCCCCTCTCATCTCTCACTCGGAGATTGTAATAGATTCCTACTAACTTGTCTGTCCAGTTCTTCTCTCAGATCCCCCAAACAGGTTTTCCAAGGACAACAGAGAGATTATTTAAAATGTAAGCAAGGTTGTCTTGTTCCCTGTCAAGAATCCCTCCAAGATTTCTGATTTAATTGAGAATGTGATGTAGATGAATTCCTCGGGCGGAAACATCTCCACAGCTTTGTCTCCATTTACCTGTGATGCTCGTCTTCCTTTCCTTCAGCTGTTGTCAGGGATGCCCATCTTTTGGTTTTGCAGAGAAATCGGGCTCTTCCCAGCGATATGTCTTTCCATTATCATTCATGCACCCCCACCCACAATGTTCTTCCCTGAGCCATTGCATGACTTAGCTCCCTCTTGGATCTCATTAAAGTGGGATCCTTCAATGACTGTCTTTCAAACCTGGTCTGTTTCTTTTGAAGCTCTCTGTGCATCACAGTTTTTTTGTGGGTGGGTTACTTTTCCACTTACCTGTTAGCTGTTAGACAGTAGTCTGTGGGCACAGGAGGACAAGGTTATTGCTTTTCGTATTCTCACTGTTTAGCTTGTTGTGCTTGTACGTAGTAGAAATTCAAGAAATCTCTGTACAATGATCTCTCCAAACTCAAAGCAGCATTATCCACATGGCTAAAAAGTGGAAATATCCGATATGCCCATAAACTCATGAACGTTGAATGGACACAATATGGTACACACATATGGAGGAATCTTGTTCCACAATAAAAAGGAATGAAGTAGTAACACATGCCACAGTGTGGATGGACCTGAAACATGACACTAGTGAAAGATGCAGACCACTGCAAAACCAGACCCTACATCTCGTAGGATTCCATTCATACGAAATTTCCAGAATAGGCAAATCTGTGGAAACAGAGGCTAAGTAGTGTGAGTGCTGGGAGACAGGGAAAGGCTGTTCATTATATGGAACTTCTTTTTGGTGGGAAACACTCTAAAATTATATAACCGGTGGAAATGCACAACTCTGCTAATCCACTAAAAAATTAAATGTGCACTTTATGTGGGAGGATTTTATGATATGTGAATTATATTCTTCAAAATTGATTTAAAAAATAATTCTTAGAAAATGAAATAAAATCAGGCGCAATAATGTTCACACTGATCCCGATTTTGGAGGGCACAGGAGAGGAACAGCTATTTCAAAACTTTTTCAATTTCTGTGCATTATCTTTTTCATTTAAGAGGTAAAACTGTAGAAAGAGTTGTGAAACCAGAAGCAGGAGGAGTCAACTTCAAACTCCTTTGGTAAAGATGTTATCGTTAAAGAAAAGTTAAAAAATCAGGGGATGTGGAGAAAGGGGAATCCTCTTACACTGTTGGTGGGAATGCAAGTTGGTGCAGCCTCTTTGGAGAACAGTGTGGAGATTCCTCATGAAATTAAAAATAGAACTTCCCTATGACCCTGCCATTGCACTCCTAGGTATTTACCCCAAAGATACAGATGTAGTGAAAAGAAAGGCCATCTGTACCCCAATGTTTATAGCAGCAATGGCCACGGTCGCCAAACTGTGGAAAGAACCAAGATGCCCTTCAATGGATGAATGGATAAGGAAGATGTGGTCCATATACACTATGGAGTATTATGCCTCCATCAGAAAGGATGAATACCCAACTTTTGTAGCAACATGGACAGGACTGGAAGAGATTATGCTGAGTCAAATAAGTCAAGCAGAGAGAGTCAATTATCATATGGTTTCACTTATTTGTGAAGCATAACAAATAGCATGGAGAACATGGGGAGATAGAGAGGAGAAGGGAGTTGGGGGAAATTGGAAGGGGAGGTGAACCATGAGAGACTATGGAAAACAATCTGAGGGGTTTGAAGGGGCGGGGGTTGGGAGGTCGGTTTACCAGGTGGTGGGTATTATAGAGGCCACGGATTGCATGGAGCACTGGGTGTGGTGCAAAAATAATGAATACTGCTATGCTGAAAATAAAAAATAAATTTAAAAAAATTCATGGAATTTTAAGCCTCGAATTCACACTAAAGAATATTCCATCATAAAATGCAATGTCCTGGAATATATTTTAATTAGCTATGCGAGTTTGCATGCACACACGTGCGCACACACACATACACACACACACATATTCTGAGTTCATTTCATCTGTGCAAGAACCAGGCAAGACCCTGCCAGCCATTTCCAAGTCCTGACATAGGTGTGGAAATTGGCCTTTTCTATCATTGTGAAGATGTATCTTGGCTGTCAAAGAACTAAACATTATTTATTTTAACCTGCCTGAAACTTAAAATCATTTGAGTTTGCAAACTGAATGTGCTCTAATTCCTTCTTAGTCAAATGAGGAAAGTCAGCCAGTATGTTTGAGACTGACCTTAGGCGGCACAGCTAAAAACCACACTCCAGTCTGCAGGGTTAATTTTCCTTGCTCTTCCTCCTGAATTTTATTACCCTTAAGTTGTCATTTCCGATCTCTAGCGTGTTGTGATAATACCCTCCTCTGGAATGTGCTTCCACTAGAAACTTTTTGGAACTGTGAAAAAGGAATTACTTATCATGATCGTTCACTCATTAATGTCACATTTTTGTTGATACCTGATGTTGTTGAAGCTACTCTTAGCATCCAGAGTCTTGCCACTCAAGAAAAATAGCCACCAATCCACACAATTCCTTTCAGAAAACTCTTTTCCTAAGAAGTGTGATAATTGTATTTCTCACTGCCCATGTTCTTTTATGTGTTCTATCCTATGCTTAGGAATTTAAAAAACACGTACATAAACAAAACAAAACAAACCACACATACACACTCACCCACCCACCCACACACACACACATATATATATAAAATATAAATATAAAAAACCCTCTGAGATAAAACTCTGCTTTAGCTAGTAACCTTGGATTAGACAATTCTGCTAATAGTTTGTTACATGACTATGTGGCAATCAAAGGAGACAGTAAGATACCCGAGCTCTTCAAGCTGTGTTGGATCCCTACACTTCCCCAATTTAACCAGGATCCTCCATGCTGACAGGACAACCCATTCTGCTGGCATGAGCCTTGCCTCCCTCCTTGACTCATGGGTCCTAATGACAAAAGCTCCTTGAACTCGCAATCTGACTTGCCCTGTTGCTTCAAACAGCCCACCTGAATGAGAGTCAGGCATGTAAGATGCAATGTAACTAAACAATGAGATCTGTTAAATGTGAATTGGGAATATGAATATAAAGATATTTGAATGTGAAACTGAACAGAAGTTTACCTAGATAAAAAACTGATGACCTGGCTTTGGTCCACAATTCTTCTTATTGGAAGGAAGACAGCTGGTGATTTATGAAGTAATTTGATGTGCCATGCAACTTACAAATCATGTTCTATTTAATCTTCACATTAAAGTGTGAGGGAAGTGTTGCTCCATCTGTGAACCAGATGAAGACTTAGAGGATCGAGAAGTTGTAATAATTTATTGAGATTATATAATTTGTGAGATTCAGAATTACATTTTAAGATATAACTTATCATATCATTTCTATAATAGCAATTATTCTCCTAGAGTTCTTCAAACTTAGAGAAATACATAGAAATTCAGTTGAGATCATCTCACAGTAATTTATTGAGGACAGATGATAATACGGATCTTTGGGGAATTGAAAAGATTGTTAAGGGAAAGAAAATTGGTAAACTGCATTTTTTTTCCTGAAACTAAATGCTTTTCTTGCCCTCAGAGCTAGGCATAGGTTTAAAAAGCAAGTGTATTATTGTCTGTCTCTGCTTCTCAGAGAAGCATGAAAGGCTTCCAAAATTTAAGGCAAAATATCAGAAAACCTGATGTTATAAGATGTCTTGGCTCCAAAGTTTTGTTACTGCCATTTTGATGCAATTCATGTGTTGAACATGCTGCTTCCACATTTATGACAAGCATACAAAACTTTAATCAAAATTATCTCAAATTTGAGTCTCATTAAAATATTCACCTAATTAATACCATCTTCCTTGATGCTATAGATAAAACCTTTCCAATTTCTAAACTTTTTTTTACTAAATGTATTTTCAGTGGTTCCTATTCCTTAATTAATACTTCAGAAAAAAACTTGATTTACTGTTCAAAGTTTACTAAGTCTATCTTATGTCAATGTGTATTTTGTTTTGCACACAGTTGTTAACTAAATGCAACTATCCAAGATCTTAAACATTACAACTTTGTCAAAAATATTTTTGTTATCTGTCCATATTTTACCAAATAAAACTTCTTACCATGTCAAGTTTTACGTGCTATCAATATTTTGGGGGAGATTCTTTCTACCAAGTGTGTTTTTTGGCATTTTATTATTGCTATTTTCAATACTTCCAAGCTATATGATTCTTCAAAAATATTTTTACTTATAACTCTCAGTTTGGGGGTTTGTTGATTACTTCAATCATAATATTTACTAAGAAATGGTTAAAAGTTTTGGATGTAATTATCATCATGTTTTCATGATAGACATTTCAAAAGTTCAAAAAATGATTATCCTTTGGCTTAATAAGAGAAAAATCATTCCTGGATTCATTTGAGGAAAAAAAAATCTTACAGCTTTAGTAATTACAAAATAAGAATGCTAATTTCAAGAAATATTACAAACACCAGCATCATTTGGTCTATTGTGAAAGACTAATTATTCAGTTAAGTAAAATAATAGGTATTAATTTCACATAACCTTAGTAGAGATATAAATCCTATATATTATTTCTAAATCATGTATTTTTTATTATGGCCAAATATACATGACACATACCATTTTACCATTTACTATAACATCTGCCATTTTAATTATTTTTTTTAAAGTAGACTCCACACCCAGCATAGAGCCCAACACAGGACTTGAACTCACAGTCCTGAGATCAAGACCTGAACTGAGCTCAAGAGTTGGACACTTAACTGACTGAGCCATCTAGGCATGCTGTTAACCATTTTTAATTGTACAATTTAGAAGCATTAACTTTTATAATGTTAATCACCATGACCCATTTCCAGAACTTTCTCTTCATTCAGGACACTCCACACCCATTAAGCAGCAACTCGCCATTTCCCCCTTCCCTCAGCCCGAGGTAACCTTTTTCCCGCTTTTTGTCTCTATGCACTTAGTTATTCTTGGTACATCCCATAAGCAGATTCATGTAATATTTGTTCTTTTGTGTTTGGCTCATTACACTTACCGTAATATCCGTAATATTTTTGAGGGTCACATACAGAGCGTGTGTCAAGATTTTATTCTTTTTTTAAGACTGAATAATATTCCATTGTATGCAGACACCGTATCTATTCATGCATTCCTCTATTGATGGACACTTGTGTTGTTTTCAGCTCTTGGCTACCGTGAATAGTAATACTGCTGTGAATGTTGGTGTATGAGTACCTGTCTGAGTCATTGCTCTCCACTTGGGGAGGGGATGGTGAATACCTAGAATTGGAATTGCTAGATCCTATCATCCAGCTTTTTGAGGAACTAACAATTTCACACAGCAGCTGTGCCGTTTGAAAGTGCACATGGACTTCTGGTCCTCCATGTCCCTTACCGAAGCTTGTTGTCTTCAGCGTTTTTGAGAATAGCCACCCCACTGAGTGTGAAGTGGCATCACATTGGGTTTTGCCTTGCATTTCTCCAATAATGAGTAATTTGAGCCTTTTTCATGTGCTTTTTGGCTATTTGTGTATCTTCACTGGTGAAGGGTCTGTTCAAGTCCTTGCCCATTTTTTTTTTTTTAAATTGGGGCTCTTCGTTTTTTTATTCTTGAGTTGTAATATTTGTATATTCTGGATATTAACCTCTTATCAAATATATCATTTGAAAATATTTTCTCCCATTCTATGCTATTTTCCCCACTCTTGCTAATGTCTTTGATGCACAAAGTTTTTAAATTTGATGAGGTCGAATTAATTTTCTCTTCTTGCCCATGGCTTTGGTGTCCTTCTCCCTGAAGTACCAAATCCAAAGTCATGAAGACTTTTCCTTATGTTTTCCTTTATGACTTTTATAATGTTGGCCTTTACATTTAGGCCTCTGATACATTCCAAACTAATGTCTGTATATGGTATTAGGTCAGAACTCAAACTCATCCTTTACCATATAGGTATCCAGTTTTCCTAGGACCATTTCCTCAAAAGACTGTTTTCTCCCCCATTGAGTGGTTTTGGCACCTTGCTAAAAATAATTTTACAATACATGTATGAGTTTATTTCTGGGCTGTCTAGTCCATTCATTTGTATTTCCATCTTTATTCCAATACCATGTTGCTGTGATTACTGCAGGTGTAGAATACGTTTCAAAATCAGGAAATGGGTGCCCGCCAGTTTTGTCCCTCTTTTCCAGGATGTTTTGGCATTTCAGGTTTCCTTGATTTTCAGCAAAGTGACCTTTGTATTTGTTCATGTATTTACCTTCACCAGAGATTTTTATATCTTCCTATGGGTTCTACTTGCTGTCTAATGTTGTTTTATTTCCATCTGAAGGATATACTATTTTTTTAAAGATTTTATTTATTTATTTGACAGACAGAGATCACAAGCAGGCAGAGAGGAAGACAGAGAGAGAGGAGGAAGCAGGCTCCCTGCTGAGCAGAGAGCCCAACGTGGGGCTCGATCCCAGGACCCTGGGATCATGACCTGAGCCGAAGGCAGAGGCTTCAACCCACTGAGCCACCCAGGCACCCCGGATATACTATTTTTTGTGGTGAGGTCTGTGGTCAGGGATTTTATCAGATTTTGTTTATCTGAAAGCGTCTAATTTCTTTAATTGTTCCCTCAAAAATGAAGGACAATTTTGCTGGTTACAGAATTCTCAGTTGACAGCATTCTTCTTTTGGCTCTCTGAACATACCATCCCACAGCCTTCAGATCTCCAAGGTTTCTCAGATGAAATTGCCTGGCAATCTTCCTGAGGATCCCTTGCATATGATCACTCATTTCTCTCTTGCAGCTTTCTCTCTTAGCCTTTGTTTTTTGATAACTTCATTAGTGTGTTTCAGTGTGACTATCTTCGGGTTTATTCAACATGGAGTTTGTTGAACTTCTTAGGCTTACATTATTTATGTCTTTAATCCAATTTGGAAAAATTTTTACATCATTTCTTCAAATGCTCTTTCTATCCCTTTATCTCTCTTATCTTTTCCTAGGACTCCCATAATTCTTACGCTGGCTTGGTTGAGACTGTCCCACACAACATTGATTCTCTGTTTATTTTTCTGTTTTATTTTTCACCCTACTGAAAGCTTAAGGTGCTCTCAGATCCTTTCTAAGCATACATCTTTTCTGGGCATGGACATGGTTTTCTAATTTCTCCCCTTATATGTGGTTGCTTTTGAATATCCTAATTTCCAAAAGAGTCACAACCCAGCTTCTCTAGGCCTTAGATGGTTTATTCTATATCTCCACTTGTAATCTCTTGCTCCAGGCATCTGTGAGTATAGTTCTCCTAGATTTTACAAACAGTTCCCATTACTTTTCCTGCTTGTGTTCCAAGTTATGCAAGATGGGAATGAATGCCTTGCATCAGCCTTTTGGGTATAGCAGATGTATGAAATTACTTGGGAAAAAAGTCTGTTCCTCTAATTTAAGGGGAAAATTGGGAACCAGGTTGCTACCAGCTTAAGACCAAGACTATTACCAGGTCAGGCAAGGGATAGGTTAGATGCTTGGTTTCTACAAACTTTTACTGTTTTCAGAGCTCTTATGAATTGATTCATACAACTTCTGACGTGAGCATGTGTGTGTGTGTGTGTGTGTGTGTGTGTGTGTCTTGGTGTGTGTTATATGTAGAAATCAGTCCTTGGGACTTTCTAGTTTGCCATTTTGCTGATAACATTGGTATATTTTTTAAAACCTAAGAAATGTTTACAGATAAACAATCTCCTTGAATATTTTTTTCTGTTCCATTTTTTTTCACTGATAAAATTTTTTATTTCACTTTTGAATTTTTACACTTTTCCTGATTATTCCGTGTTAAGGTGGAAACTAGAACTGTTTAAAAGACATACACAAATCTAGTACATCAATAACCGGGGATTTTTCTTTTTTTTTTTTTTTTTTTTGCTATACTATTTTCACAACCACAGGAGTGCTTGCTAGGCACAGAAGCAAACGTGAGGCAGAATACTGGTAAGGAAAAACGAAGCAAGAAAGAGCTACCAGATATACAGACAGGCTCGTTCCACATTCACTACTGCATTTTCAAGCACCAAGTATTAACTGCACATTTTTGTTCAGCTAGAAAGGGGGGAGGGTTTTTTTTTGTTTTGTTTTTTTCTTTTTTCTTTTTTTTTTTCCTTTTTTTGGGTTTTAAATCAGTGCATGAATGTTTCTTTTCTCATTTCAGCAGATGGACAAACAGGCGGACACTATGGCTACATGGAATGTTCAAGGGAGAGGGGGTACTGTGAGACTGGTAGGCCTGGCTATTCTGGACTCTCCCCACTGTGGTGTTCATGCAACTTCCCTGCATTATAGGGTCTTGTTCAAACAGGTCTGTGAACTTGGCTGAAGGAGCACACTTGGGAGAGCTGGTGACAGGTACTAACAAGCATTATCAGGGCTGGCTGCAACACAGGGAGAAATCATGGGTATTTAAAAACACTTTTTTGACTCAGATCTCAGTCTGACTGAAGAGCAACGAGCGTGCTGAGAAATCAGAGGAAGCCAGAACTATGTGCTGGCTCTTCTCAACTCCCCTAAAGTGAGGCCTGCGGACCAAAGTGCTTGCCATCTTCGCTCACCCCCTCCAGGCCCCCGCCCTGCCCCTATGGGATGCCTGGGTGGCTCAGTTGGTTGGTGTTCAACAACAAACAGAAGACAGCAACAGAACTGAAAAGGAAAAAAAATGTAAAGAAGCAGGACAGACACTTCAAGAGGGAAAAGAAAAACCAAGGTCAACAGTCAAAAAGGACAGTGGGAAGAATGTCTCGATTTCAAAATTTAAAAGCCCCAAGCTAGGAAGCACCCAAAGACTTGAGTACTTCTTAAGTGAAAGGCAATCTCTACAGAACATGACTCTGAAAGGTATTACCCAGGAAACAGATAAGACCATTCATAAGATACACGGCTTTTCTCTTCTTTAGGTCTTGGTTACAAGGAAAACAGATTCCACTAATGGAGCCCAAGTTGCAAATCAGTAAGATGGCTGTGGGAAAGGGGTGTTAGTCACGGGGTCTAGGAGCACTGGGCCTTTTCACGGTGTCAAAACCCAATTATCTGCCACAAAGAGTTTCCATTTTAGGCTTCGAGTTTACGGAGAGGAAGACACTGTGGACATCTGCAGTCATGAACTTTTGAGTGGCAACAGCTCAAACTGGCCAAGTGTCTGTACTTCCCCCCCCCCAAAAAACAGGCAGAACTACTGTGAGTTGCTGTCACAGGAAGGGGTCTCACTCTGCGTCCCAGCGTCACAATATAATCTCTATAACTTTCTGTACAACTTTACAATGGAACTGTTATTTCCATGACTAATTTGATTATCAGTTTAAACTTTCCAAAAAGTTACACATAATTTAGGTCTAGTTTTTCTACCAGTAAGAGTTCTGCTAAGTTACAAAACCCCATAATCACAGTGTTCAGTTTAAAAAAAAATTCAGCACACAGTAATCCTGTCAATGTTAATCAAAATCAAAACTTCAGAATGCCGTGGTATTTATGTGACCAATCTGAGTTTTAGATACACACACCAGCTGTTTATCCCATGGACCATTTTGCTAGGCTGAGGCTGTGAAAAATTGAAAGTCGACGTACGACTTTTTTTTTTTTTTTTTTTTTTTATCGCACAAAGGGATATATGTGGAGGGTACAGAGTGACACTGAACAGATCACGAAGCACAACAGACATTAGTTCTCTCCCTCCCCAGCATCTCCTTCATCTCCCTGGTTTTCCGACGTCCACAGAGTGAGATTGTCCCTAAGCAGCTGCATGATCAGGGTGCTATCTTTGTAAGACTCCTCGTTCAGCGTATCCAACTCAGCAATTGCTTCATCGAATGCCGTTTTTGCCAGGCTGCAAGCCTTTTCAGGAGAGTTTAGAATCTCATAGTAGAAGACTGAGAAATTCAGTGCCAGGCCAAGTTGAATTGGGTGTGTAGGCTGCATTTCTTTCTTACTAATTTCAAACGCTTCCTGGTAAGCCTGCTGGTTTGTTTATTATCCCCAGATGCCACCTCAGAAAGATATCTAAAATAATCGCCTTTCATTTTCAAGTAGAACACCTTGCTTTCCGGTTGTGTAGCATTGGGAATAAGATATTTGTCCAACAGCTCCAGAACGTCATTGCAGATGTCCTGCAGCTCGGCCTCGATCTTCTCCCGGTACTCTTTGCCCATCTGCTGCTTCTTCTCATTCCTCTCTGTTTTCTGCTCAATGCTGGAGATGACGCGCCAGGAGGAGCGGCGGGCGCCCACCACGTTCTTGTAGGCGACAGAGAGCAGATTTCTCTCCTCGTTGGAGAGTTCGTGCCCCTGTTCCGTGACGGCCTTCATGGCTGCGGCCATGTCGTCATAGCGCTCGGCCTGCTCTGCAAGTTTGGCCTTCCGTACCAGCTCACTTTTATCCATGGTCGTTCCCGGGGGAGGGCAACAGGAGGAAAAGACGCTTGTGAGCGAAGCTCCGAGCGCGGTGACCGCTTCCTTCCCAAGCCCACTCCTCAGGCGGCAGCGGCTGCACTGGCGGCGACGGCAGCAGCTACCCCGGCTCCGGAATCGGCGGCGGCGGTGGCGGCAACTCCACTTCCCTCTGTTCCATTTTTATTCCCTTCTATTTGGACTCTAACTGCACATATACCGGGAACTTTGGGTAAGTCCCACGTGTCTCTCCTGTTCTTTTCTATTCTTGGTTTTCTCTGTGTTATACTGTGGACATTTTCTATTGACCAGTTCAAGAATCTTAGTCTATCCAATCATTTCTTAAACCCATCCATCTTGTTCTTAATTTCACATACATATTTTTCAGTTATAAGCTATGGCTTTTGCTTATATATAATGTCTAAATCTCTGGTAAAAATTCTCATTCATTTTGTGTCCATCTTTCTCTTTTTTTCTTCAGCATATTAATCACAATTATTACAATGTCTGCTAAGGTTATTTTCTGGATTATCTGTCAGACTTGCTTTTTAGAGTTTTATTATCTTGTTTATTTCTTGTTGGTTTTAGGCGTACTGTATTACCTCCTTGCATGTCTTGTAATTTTTAACTGCATGCAACATATTTCAGACAAAAGAACCTTTGAGGGTCCAGATGGCATCTTCCACCACTTGTCCATCTCCCCCATTAGGCAAAAACAGTAAGTGGTTGGTAACATCCATCTAATCTCTAAATTTCAGCTTAGGTAAGTTTCAGTTTCCCTCTCCTTCATCTCTCCTTTTCAGGTGGGGCCCTCAATAGCTTCTAACTGAAAGATTCATGGGTCTTCCAACAACATAGCCTTAAAGTGGATATTCTAGAATTTAAAAGTACAATATCTAAAATGAAAACACAGAAGATGAGTTTGAGACCCACTTTTGTCCTCTAAAGATTTTCAGCTCAGTCTTTAGTCTATCAGCCAACAGCTTCGACATTTGACAAGTGGAATTCCATCTGATTTTAGATTAGATATAGACAGAGAAAGAACATCACTCCCATCCTTAAAATAAGAAAAAAAGCTATAAAGCTGAAAGTTGACTAATTTCTATGAGACCATGAAAGAACCAAAGTCACAGCTACAGAGACAGGTGCCTGCAGGAAGAACAGCCCCAGAGCATTTGCTTCCCTGAGACAGAAGTGGCCAAATGTCATATAAACAAATAGAAATATCAAACAAGAAAAAATTTAACAAGTTGTTGAAGCATGGACTTTACTGGGAGTGTGAAGCCCCTGGAGACCACTGCTATAAAGGAGGAATTTCACCCTCTTACAGGTTTTTCCTCTAGGAACCCCGCCTAACAACCACAGGGAAGATGGGGAGAATGCTAAGAAAGAAAGGTAATGGCTGAGGGAGAAGCAGCCTTGGCCAGCGCTCCACCCAGACCCATCCCCCCTTATTTTCCCTAAAACACAAAGGCCTTAGCCTACAGAAGAAAGATCAATTAAATCATAGTCTGAGTCCTGGGAAAAGGAAATGGAGACGACCACTGAAAATCTACCTTCCCCCATATCTTTCAAAGTGGATAAGAGCCCCAACCTGCAGAAGGCACAGTGGCAAATCCACAGGCTGGGGGTGCATAATGGAAACCCATTCAGAGTGAAGGAGGGAAAAAGGAAGCTCTATTTCAGGAAGAAGTGTAGGAACAATAGTGACATCCATATTCTTAAGACCAAGGTTCAATCTCTTAAAAAAGAAAAAAAAAATCCTTAAAAAAATGGGATTGCCTGAAGCTGAGATTTAATTAGAAAATCAGAGAATTTTACCAACCAAATTTCATCCCCAGCAGCACACTAACTAGCCAAGTGTAAAAATATCAATGGATATAGCAGAAAGCACAAGAGTATTGGTCTTTCCGGAAGTTCAAATTAAAAACACAATGAGATGCCACAATCAGCACTGCTAAAACAAAAACAATAAATGTCTTACGTGAACCTTTATAATTGCCATTCAAGCTGACAAAGAATGTAAACAGCCAAGATGTCCTTGAGCAAATGAAAGGATAAACACGCTGGACACCTTGTGTACTGGGCTGCGACTCAGAAAAAAAGACACGGTGAGCTGCTGAGTCACAAAACAACATGGCTGGGGGACTTTGGGCAATGCCTGCTTCCTAAGGATTGTGAGGTTTGTGCACATTTTACTGCCTTTCAGGAGATTTGGGGAATATGCCTTTTACTGTCTGGTGTAGAAATCAGCAAACGCTTTCTGGGGTCCCCTATACTCTCCAATTTATGATTTCAGTTCATGTGACTACTAAAATTTTTGTTAGTTTTATTTTCTTTCTGCATCCCAGCCTTTGCTGACAACAGGGGAAATAACAACTACTTGTTATTCGTTCTTTCCCGAAGTCTGCCGTCCTTGAAGTTTTAGCTCATTCAGTACTGCTGTTTCTACCTGCATCTCATGCCTTCAGACACGTAACTTTTCATGGTTTATTCTACTTTTCCTAGTTGTGATTAGTGAAGATCTGCCATGAGTAACTCTCTCATCCAGGAACATACATTTCTTTTTTTTTTTTTTTTTAATTTCTTTTCACGTAACAGTATTCATTGTTTTTGCACCACACCCAGTGCTCCATGCAATCCGTGCACTCTCTAATACCCACCACCTGGTTCCCCTTCAAAACCCTCAGATTGCTTTTCAGAGTTCATAGTCTCTCATGATTCACCTCCCCTTCCAATTTCCCTTAACTCCCTTCTCCTCTCCATCTCCCCTTGTCCTCCACGTTATTTGTTATGCTCCACAAATAAGTGAAACCATATGATAATTGACTCTCTCTGCTTGACTTATTTCACTCAGCATAATCTCTTCCAGTCCCGTCCATGTTGCTACAAAAGTTGGGTATTCGTCTTTTCTGATGGAGGCATAATACTCTATAGTGTATATGGACCACATCTTCCTTATCCATTCATCCATTAAAGGGCATCTTGGTTCTTTCCACAGTTTGGCAACCGTGGCCATTGCTGCTATATACATTGGGGTACAGATGGCCTTTCTTTTCACTACATCTGTATCTTTGGGGTAAATACCCAGGAGTGCAATGGCAGGGTCATTCGGAAGCTCTATTTTTAATTTCTTGAGGAATCTCCACACTGTTCTTCAAAGAGGCTGCACCAACTTGCATTCCCACCAACAGTGGAAGAGGGTTCCCCTTTCTCCACATTCCCTCCAACACATGTTGTTTCCTGTCTTGCTAATTTTGGCTATTCTAACTGGTGTAAGGTGCTATCTCAATGTGGTTTTAATTTGAATCTCCCTGAGGGCTAGTGATGATGAACATTTTTTCATGTGTCTGATAGCCACTTGTATGTCTTCATTGGAGAAGTGTCTGTTCATATCTTCTGTCCATTATTTGATATGATTGTCTGTTTTGTGTGTGTTGAGTTTGAGGAGTTCTTTATAGATCCTGGACATCAACCTTTTGTCTGTACTGTAATTTGCAAATATCTTCTCCCATTCCATGGGTTGCCTTTTTGTTTTGTTGACTATTTCCTTTGCTGCACAGAAGCTTTTGATCTTGATGAAGTCCCAAAAGTTCATCTTCAATCCTAATTATTTTCAAGAAAAGCTAAATTTCAAATCAAAACACAATCTGTATTTTGATTCCAATATTAAGTACGATTATTTATTGGATGCTTTCTTCAGAAACTCACTTGATATCATACTGTTCAGAGGACCCAATTAATGGAGATTATAGTTGGTGGAAAAAGTGATTAACAGCCATTTATTAATGAATTTTGAAAATAGCATGGAGAGTTCTCTGAACTAGTTAAAGAATCCAAAATTGGGGAGCAGCAGTGTAACTCAGTCGGTTGTGTCTGACCCTTGATCTCAGCTCAGGTCTTGACATCAGGGTGGTGAGTTCAAACCCCCTCTTGGGCTCCACTGGGTGTGGAGTCTGCTTAAAAAGAAAAAAAAGAATTAAAATTGGACTATCTGACTCAGGAAAAAAAAAAAGAGGATATTAAAAATGTAATATGAGTGGCTCACATCTCAAATTATTTCTATTAAAGTCTAGCGAAAATAAGCCAAAAACAGTTTATCTACTTAACGTATCATAGACATCGCTTAACAAACAAATGCTTGGTGAAAAGCCAATATAAAGGGGTGCCTAGGTGGCTCAGTGGGTTAAAGCCTCTGCCTTCAGTTCAGGTCATGATCTCAGGGTCCTGGAATGGAGCCCCCCATCCAGCTTTCTACTGGGTAGGGAGACTTCTTCCCCCTCTCTCTCTGCCTGCCTCTCTGCCTACTTGTGATCTCTGTCTGTCAAATAAATAAATGAAATCTTATAAAAAAAAAAAAGAGAAAAGCAAATATAAATAATGAGAAGGGGATCAATAATGCCAATATCTTCTCTATACTCACATATTTTTCATGCTATGAAGTACAGAAAAAACGTCCTTGATTTACTGTAAGAAAGATGTTAAAACCTTGAGCAAAGGGGTGCACGACGTCTCTCCTGCTCCTCACTTGAGCCTGCGGCAGGTGCGAGGCTGCCCGTGCACTGGGACCGTCTGGCTGCAACGGCTGGAATAGCTCATGGACCGTAGGCTCGAGGGAGCCGAGTTGTCTCTGCTGCAGCAAGCATGCAGGAGGTGGGCTGCATCTCCATGGAGCAGTCGGTATGGACTAATTCCCTTACCCTCTGTGGTCTGGCGTGACACCAGCACCCCCGACGTCGCTGTTCCTGGACCAGAACCACCTGCGGGCCTGGCCTCTGCCCGGGGCGGGTTGACAGGGCAGTCCCACCCCTGGCAGTCTCTCTACACCCACAAGTAAGACATACTCAGGTAAGGACAGGAATGTTGACTTGGGAAAACCTACCAAGTGGGATCTGGAATCCAAAGAGGGGGTCCAAGTTTCAGTCCTGCAAATGCCCGACACTGGTACCTTGGCCATGGTGGAGTCTGGGACCTGTAAACTGTTATATGGCAAACACTGAAACGTGAACCCCATTTAGTCCCAGGTGGGGATCTGGTCCCTTCCGTCTGATTTGGCTTTTTGCTAAAAGATCAAGAACTCTGAAGTAATATGGATTTTCCCCATCTATAATTTTTAAAACCTTGTTTCTGATTCTAAAAGTTCTTCATGGTTATAGGAAAATATTTGGGAAATACAAAATGATTTAGGCAGAAACATATGCCCTTCAAAACCCCAACTCTGGTAAATGAGGAGTTAAAGTCTTGGTACATTTACTTCCAAAGTGCTTCAAGTTCATTTCCTTACCATCTTAGCACAGCTTTCTATATTGGACATACTTGTAATTAACACCACTAAAGTCTGAATGTGACAGCATTGAGAAGTGGGAATGGGGATTCAACTCCATTCAGGCAAGCCTCTGTGCTAGCTGAAGGAACTAAGGGGGTGCCTAGGGGACCATCTGCCCCCACCCTCACTTGCCTGAGCATCTGGGTCAGGGACAGGCTCTTGGAGCACAGTGAGGATGCCTAGCTGTGTCCACAGTAAGCAGGAAGGAGTGTGGAGATCCCTCACACCTGCACTCTGGGGTCTCACACTCTGGGTTTCCCTGGGGAGAATGCTTTCTGCAACCCACCTGGAGTTCTCATCTCCCTGCCTCAGCTGCCTATTGAAGAGAACCCAACCAGGTGGGTCACGGCACATTTTTCTAATTAGATTTCCGGACTGCTCAACAAATGTTGAGTCAACAAGCATAATCTTAAAATTCCTCTTTATAAAAATTGAGGTCGTGACCACTGGTGGTTCTAACCTGTGCCTGGCAGAGTCCTTTCCTTTCCTATCTGCTTCCTCACCTCCACCACTGTTCCTGCCACTGACAGGGCTTCCCTCCCCACGGATGCAGCTCCCTGTCCCAGGGATGGTTCCCTCCTCCTGGAGGAACCCCTCTCCATCGTCAGCTAACATCCAAGGACACATCCAAGGACACTGTCTTAGAGGACACATTAAATTTAATATCTTTATCTTAGAAGAAAACATAAAAATATATCTTCATGATTGGGGCAGGCAATGACTTCTTAGATATGACACACAAAAGAAATGAAGAAAAAGAGGTAAATTGGGCTTCATCAAAATTAAAAACCTTTGGGATGCTATCAAATAATTAGTATTATTAAATAAAGTAGAGACAAACCACAGAATGGGAGAAAATATTTACAAAGCATATATCTGATAAGAGACTTCTCTCCAGAATATGTAAGATCTCATACAAGTCAATAATAAGATAACTAAACCAATGGGAAATGGGCAAAGGATGTGTATAGACCTCGCTCGAAGGAAAATATACAAACGGTAACTGGCACACACACACAAAAATGTGCAAAATCATTAGTCATTAGGGAAATGCAAGCCATAATGAGATAAAACAATAATGAGATACCACTGGAGACACACTAGGATAGCTAAAATAAAAAGAAAGAAGCAGGTGTTGGTGAGGGTATGAAGAGATGAGATCCCTTATACATTGCAGCAGGAATATAAAATGACGCATCTGCTTCAGAAAACAGTTTGTTCCTCAGGATGTTAAACACAGATTTATCACAGGATGCAGCAGCCCCACTGGTAAACGTGTCCCCAAGAGGAGTGAGAACAGAGGTCCACAGGAAAACCTGCACATGAATGTTCACATCAGCATTGTCTATAAGGGCCCCAAAGTGGAAACAACCCAGTGTCCATCAACTGCTGAAGGCATACAGAAAATACAGTATACCCTCCAGTGAAATATTCAGTGTAAGAAGTACTGATGTATCCTACCACATGGGCAGGCCCTGAAAAATACTATGCCAAGCAAGAGAATCCAGTCAAAAAAAGATCGTATGTTCTACGATTCCACTTGCACCAAGTTTCCAGAAGAGGAAAATGTCCAGAGATAGAAAGTGTGCTAATAATATTACTAAGGAGTAATAGTGAACACGGGACAGGGGGAAGCATAGAGGATATGGCGTACCTGCCCATGAGTGTAAACTTCCTTGGGAAAGAAATGAGAATGTTCTCAAATTAGAGTGTTGTGGTGGTTTCGCACCCTGTAACTGTACTTGAAGAACACCGTGCACTTTAAGTGGGTGAATTTTATGGTATGTGAATTTTGTCTATTACAGTTTTAATTTGGCTTTTCCCACCAGAAACTAATATTTAGAAGAGCTGCCCTTTCCATCTGCTACTTTAGCAAATCAAGTCTCAAGACATCTGTGGTCCTCAGGAACAATTCATTAAGAAATTACCACACCCTGCCCAGCACTGTCAGCAATAAGTTATCTTTTGGAGAGCCATGCACTTATGGTTAAATCCATAACAATTTAAGGAGATAAAATAAGAAGAATAAAGGGAGATCAATAGTTCTACAATTATCCGCAGAGCTGCAGCATAATTATATTCCAGACATCTACACCCTTAATGGACTTCTGATAAGAAGCTATGGATTAATAGTCCACATTAACTTGGGCTGAGTTGTAGAAGAAAATCTGCATTTATAATTGTGTCACTTTTGCCTGTTTTGCAGAATTCTATTCTAGACTGAAGTGCACTATGAAAAGATACATCTATAATCAACCATCATTGAGAAGAAACATGAAAGAAACGACCTCATTTACACAACAAGATCAATAACAGAAAAATCAAAAGATATGATAAGAAGTTTTTGAAGTCATGTACAAAGCCTATGTGAGGAAAACTATTCAACACAAGGTAGGTCTTCTTCATTCTGTTTATTCAATTTCTTTTTAGTCATGATATCTAATGCTTTGAAATTTCAAGTGATATTTAATAACTTTAAAAAAGGACTTTTTAAATTTATTAAAATTTAAAATTTATTAAATTTAAAATTTATTAAAATTTAAAATTTATTAAATTTAAAATTTATTAAAATTTTAAATTTACAATTTCCATCTGTAACAAACATGACCTAAGTTAAGATGCACAGCTCTCAAAGTACATTTCAATAAATACTTTTCCTTCCTGGACTGTCCACTCTGAGGGACTCATAGAACTTTAGACCCAAAGTGTATCAGAAGTGACAGTACAATTTAAAAGGCATGCATTACTTGATAGATATTTTATGAAGACTATTTCTTTTCATCTCCATAAGAGCTCTAAAAAGAAGACAGTGTTTCCACTATGTGAGCAAGAAAGCTACTTGGAAGAAATTACCAAGGATTTGGAAGCTCTGCTCCTGGGCGATGAACTCAGATCTGCCTGTCCCAAAGTCCCTATTCTTCCCACTTTCCACTGTCTGTCGGTGCATTAATCTAATAAATAGTACGGAAAATATGAAAGAGGAGAGCTTTGCTTCTAGGCTCGTTAGATCCTGAGGAAGATTTTCTGTTTTCATTGGCTCTTACTACTTAATCTTTCAGATCTGAATTGTAAATGTAGACTTCTTATCTTCACTATGAAGTTATAGACAGTTTGTGAGCAAAATCAGTACTTCTACATTGTATCTTTTGAAGTGCCTAGAACGAAGATGACAAAAGAATAGACTTGACATCCCTTTGCCATCGTAAATTGTTTTCCACTGGACAAAAGAACACAATTCAGTTGAGTTTTCCGCCACTTTGCAACGAAGATGAACTTTTCTCCAATTTCGGATAACATGTTCCTCCTTTCCTTTTAAGACCTCACCAGAAGCACCTTTAACATTTGTATTTCTGCCAAGATTCTGGTCATCAACAACTCAGTGTTCACAATGAGAAACTTTCTCTGCCATGCTTCTTCCTGAGTTGTCACCAGAATCCCCCTTAACATCCATTCTTCCTTCCCAGTTCAGAAGCCACTTTCCTCAGGCGCTGCCATAACAAACAGTCACAAACTTGGTACCTGAACAGAAGTGTTAAGGTTTTGATAGGATTAGGGCAAGCTGTTCCTTCTGGAGGCTCTGAGGCAATCATTTGCTCCACACTCTCTCATGGTTTCTGGGGGCTGCCAGCAACCCTTGACATTTCTTGAACTGTTATTTGTTGTTGTTTTTTTAAGTAAGCAGAGAGGCAGGCAGAGAGAGGAGGAAGCAGGCTCCCCACGGAGCAGAAAGCCTTATGTGGGGCTCGATGCCAGGACCCTGGGATCATGACCTGAGCCAAAGGCAGAGGCTTTAACCCACTGAGCCACCCAGGTGCCCCTCTTGAACTGTTGATACATCACTCCCATCTCTGCCCCTGTCTCCACGTGGCATTCTCTTTTGTGGCAAACATTTTTTCCCATTTTGTTTTTTTTTTTTTACATTCACTATTTAAAGTATACTTCTTACAGAGAGAAGGGCCGCAAAATACAACCACATTTTACAGTTAATTTGCAAATGGAAAGTGTTAATTAAAATTTAAGGCTCTCGAAGTTTCTAATTAGCCTGTAAAATTCATTCTGCTACTGGGGTTTGAGTTTTTATTTCTTTTCTTGGTTGTATCTCTAATTATAGACTGTAAACTAAAAATTGGGTTTGTTTTTTTTTATTTCACAAGAGCATTTTAAAAGAAAATCACCAAAGTTTTAAAAATGTAAATGGCTTCCTAAGATTCAGTTGATGCAAATACTATTAGATAATTTGGTTTCACTGTGAAGTGAAAACTTCTAACAGAAATGGCTGAGCTTTTACTTTATGAATTGGAATTTAGGGAAAATAATCTCAAATATTGATTAGATTTAGTTAAATCATGGGCATAATTCCATCAGTTGGTGATAATACACAAATTTCATATTTTTTATCCAAGTAGCACAAGAATATGGCAAAAAGTGTGGGTTACCACTCTATTTTTATAAAAAGATTCATTTATTTATTTGAGAGCAAGGAGAGAGGGGTGGGGAGAGGGGGCGGGGGGAAAGGGAGAAAGAATCCCGAGCAGACTCCCCACTGGGCACAGAGTCTAAGGCGGGGCTGGATCCCATGACCTGTGATCCTGACCTGAGCAGAAATCAAGAGCTGGATGCTTAATGGACTGAGCCCCCTGGGCGTCCCCTCCATTTTTTGAATATACATCCAGGACTGGTTTTTAAGATCACAGTCTTGCATAATAGGCAAGAAGCTGAAATAATGACTGAGTCAGAAATTAAGGCAACAGCAATTCATTGACTGGTCCCCATACATCAAGCACATTGATGTCCCTCATCACAGCAGTGCTGACCCTTACTACTTCATTTTTTACCACATTCATATGTACCTAGATAACACAGCATCCAGAGCCGGTAGATGTATCTACATCCTGAAGGCACTGAATTTTAGCATACAACTCAGTAATGCCTAGTCACTCTGGAGGGCTGTCAATATGACCACTGTCCCGTTTGAAAGCATTTCCAAAGAGGCTCACACTCCCGTGCTGTTGGCTTCATTCCCACTCCAAGCCGAAGTGAGGGCTAATGTACTTCCTGTCTCTACAGGCTTGCCTTTTACAGACATTTCATATAAATGGAATTTCACAATCTGTGCTTTTTAAAAATGTACTTAGCCTGATATGTTTTGAGGTTCATCTCCATTGCAGGATGGATGCGCACTTGGATTATTTCTACTTTTTGGCTCTTCTAAATCATGCTGCCATGAACATTCATGCACACATCTCTGTACAGACACATATTTTCATTTATCTTGGATGGATATTCAGGAAAGTCATTGCTGGGTGATCTAGTAAATTTACATGTTCATTTTCAAATAACTGACAGAATGTTTTCCATGGTGGCTGCACCTTTTTGTGTTCCCATGAGCAATGAATGAGGGTTCCAATTTCTCCTCAGCTTCTCCAACACTCATTCTTGACTTATATTTTTTTCACTTTATTTTTTTTTAAGATTTTTATCTACTTATTTGACAGAGAGAAAGAGAGCACAAGCTGGGGAGCAGAAGGAAGAGAGAGAAGCAGACTCCTCTCTGAGCAGAGAGCCCAATGTGAGGCTTGATCCCAGAACCCAGGATCATGACCTGAGAAGGCAGACGCTTCATCCACTGAGCCACCCAGGTGCCCCTGTCTTTTTTGCTGTGGTCATCCTTGTAATTATGAAGTGACATCTCATTGTGGTTTTTATTTTTACTTCTCTGATGGGTAATATATAATATTGAGAATTCTGCCTTGGGCTCAGTGGCCATTCTATATACATATGCGTTGATGAAATGTCTATTCAGGGCGCCTGGGTGGCTCGATGGGTTAAAGCCTCTGTCTTCAGCTCAGGTCATGATCCCAGGGTCCTGGGATCGAGCCTCGCATCAGGCTCTCTGCTCAGTGGGGAGCCTGCTTCCCTCTCTCTCTCTGCCTGTCTCTCTGCCTACTTGTGATCTCTGTCTGTCAAATAAATAAATAAAATCTTTAAAAAAAAAAAAAAAAGAAATGTCTATTCAAATTTTTAGCTTATATTTTACTGCTTGTTGACAAAAAGGCAGTAAAATGTGTTTTAATTAGTCAATTCATTGACTAATTGAGCTGCAAGCTTTTAGAATCTATTTGGGATGCAAGTAATTTATCATACATATGTTTTCAACATTTTTTCTTCCCATCTAGGACTTGATTTTCACTTATTAATGGTGCTCTTGAAGTTCAAAATGTTTTCATTTTTATGAATGTGAATTTGTCTTTAATCATATGTGTTCTTGGGGTTGTAGTAAGACTGTCTAACCTTAGTCCCTACTCTGCTGAAAGTGGAAACTGAAGTTTCATGTGGCCCGGGAGATGCTCAAGGGCACGCATGTGTTCACAGGCAGGAAGTTGTCTCTATGCCATCTCTCTCCTCTGTGCTCACTGCTACCAGGATTCAATTCCTGGGAGCCCAGATGGGGGACGTCTGACCCTGGGCCTGCGATTTCCCCAGTGGTGGACATATTTTGAGTGACCCAAGCCCAGGAAGAAGGAACAGACCTGTCTAGCCAGAAAACACCTCAAGCTTCTTCTGTACCATGTGAAATAAATGTTTTGTGAGCAAATACATCCTATAAGAAAGTTTCTGATGATCCCTTCATCACCCTAAAGTAAAATGAACAATGCTCTTCTCTGATTTTAAGATACAAAAAGTATAAATGTAAGTTAAAAAAATTGGCCTTTAAACCTTTTTTTTAAATCTTCTATATAAACAAACTCTAGGCGTGCCTGGCTCAGTCAGTTGAACACTGGGCTCTTGATTTTGGCTCAGGTCAAGATATCAGGGTCATGAGATGGAGTCCCTCACCAGACTCTGTGTGGGGATGGACTCTGCTTCTCTATCTCTCTCTGCCCTTCCCCCAACTCACAAGTCTCTCTCTCTCTAAAATAAGTAAATAAATCTTTAAAACTTTTCTATAGGAAAACCAGGGGACCAACTGTTAAGTTTAAAGTAATCAAAAATTTCAACTGCATTACCCAAATTATTATAATGTGCCAATAATTAAGGTCAGTCACAGTGTATGTTGGTTTAATGTTAAAACTAACTAGAGACTTTATGAAGAATACGTGGAGGAGACTAGCTCATGTTGTGAATTTAAGAAGCATTTCAAATATGTCCTTATGGAAGGCGGCCTCGAAAGTGACCCCAATGACCCCTACCTGCTTGTATCCCCACCCCCTGAAATCCCCCCACGTCTTGGACATGGGCTAGGCTGAATGACCTGCTTCTAACAAATACACAGCAGAAGCACACACACAGCACTCACAGCACTGCCAAGGCAGGTGACAACATTATGTCAGCATGCCCCTGGCCCTCCCTCTCTTGAGCACTTGCTCTGGAAGAAGCCAGCGGCCATGTTGTGAGCTGCCCCACTGACATGCCACGTAGTAAGGCCCTGGTGTCTCTGGCATACAGCCAGAAAGCACCTGGGGCCAAGGAGTGCCAGTCTCCAGTCCTGGGAGTGATCAGGTCTCTAAAGGGATCCTCATCTTTGAACCAACAGGAAAAAGTCCTATCCTTTAAGTATGTATGACTTTTGGATAAACCACATATTCAAATTAAGTGGAGTTCAATCAGACCAAGAGCGGGCGAGAGGACTTTAAGTATTGCATCATGATCCAAGCACGCTACAGGTAAGGGCTAATGAGAAGTGCTTTCAGCAGCAGCTGTCACTCCACCAACCTCTGGGGGTGTGGGTGAGCTCGGATTATGCCACGAGGACATCACACTCAAGGCAACACCTGGCATCTTAATTATTGAAGGGCTGCACAAGGATCTCTCGTTCATGCAAACTGCATGCTTGTAATTCTTGACGACAGACGGTTAGAGGTAAGGGGTTTATTTATTCTCTTGACCAGCAGTTGTGTAGATGAGGACACAACTTAAGATCGAGCAATTAGACGGAGTGAGATTTCTTCTAACTTATCTCTCTTCAGTTATGTTATCAGGAATGATTCTAATGACTCCATATGACTAGCATCATAGTAACAAAGATGGAAATATACAGGGCATCTTATAAAGCAGCGCTTCTCAAAGCACGGCATCTTTTCTTAGAAAACCAAGTGTCCTGTCTCCACCCCCAAACTACTGGACCAGTAGAGGAAAAAGTCCCCATTGTTTTCAAGAATGACGTTTGGTTACCAGGACATCATCAGGATAGATCAGGGTGTTGACTGAGAGGCCAGTTTCAAAGGGAAGAATTCTGTCTTTGTAGTGTGAACAGTGAGGTCATGCATCTAGCAAAACAAAAACACTCCAGTAAACCAGGTTTTTAAAATAGCTTCTTTTTACATCATTATGAAAGATTTTCTGAAAGAAGTGGAAGGAGTTTGGATGGGACATTTATGACTCATGTATTTTTGTTTTGTTTTATTTTGTTTTGTTTTGTTTTACAGTGGGTTCAATACCACTCAGAGCACACTGGTTCTCTACTATCAGGCAGGTCCAGGAACAGCCTTCCCTGGCTCCTCTTGAGAAATGTGCTATTGTTGGAGTCTTGCCAGTGTCCAGATTGTAGAAGAGCTGAGGTGAAGGGCGTGAGGCTGAGGGCGGGTCCACCCATTCCTTGGGTTCAAGGATGAGAAGGGCAGAGCCTGTGTGAAGGGCTGTGGGCACAGGGGCCGTTCTGATGGATCAAGACTTGAAGGAGCTCAAATGAGAAGTTCTCAGGAGAAGGGAAGGATTGAAACAAATTTTCCCTTCCTCCCCCAATGAAGATGTGTGTCTCTCTTCTTATTTCTTCATGTTTCTGAAAACATTTTGAGTTGTTTTTCATTTCTGCTGCAAAGGCAAATTTTCTGTCAAATAAAAATGTGAACTGAGAAAATTAATAACTAAGAGAAAAGGGGTGAGGTGGGAAGGGGTCTGCACAGAATGACCTGCAGGCTCAGGCTGACCTGCTGTTTTACTATCTCACAATTCAGTCCTGAGGGAGGTTCTGGGGCCTCGGAGGCATTTTGCTGTCCTCTCCAACTGCAGACAACTTTCATCATCTTTCCCTTCTTCTACGTACTTCAGTCCTCCCCATGTTATGGTCAGAGACAGCCCCATTTCTAGATTTCTAGAGTGGAGTCATCTGATTGTTTCCATTTACTCATGCCCTTTATTCAGCTGTCCTGTTTGCCCTTAACTCCCCATGGCCTGACCCCTACAGAAGCCGAGACCATGGAGGATGACATCAGGAGGAGCTTAGTGAGGACCAGGCCTAGGAAATACCACTGGATCAAAGGAGGAGGTTTTGGGTAACACTTCAGAGAGGAACCCCTGGAAAGGGCCGTGAGGAGGGGGAGTATCAATGCCCTGTAAGATACTATCACTCTGGCTATTCAACATGAATATCTACAATCCCCATAGTTGTGTTATGAAAAAGGAGCATATTGTACAAACACGTATAGAGAATTGTTTTACTGCATTTCTACTATACATATAAAAATTCTATTTAAAATTCTATGAGCACAATTATATATTTTAATTTTCTTTTCAGTAATGTGTATTTTAGCTCCTTAAAAGTACTTTTTCTAGGGGCACCTGGGTGGCTCAGTTGGTTAAGCATCTGACTTTTGGTTTCAGCTCAGGTCATGATCTCATGGTCGTGGGATTGTGCCCCGATTCGGTCTCTGTGCTCAGAGGGGTCTGCTTGAAGTTTCTCTCTCCTTCTCCCTCTGCCACTCCAGCTCATGCTCTCTCTCTCTTTCAAATAAAAAAATCTTAAAACCAAATGAAACAGAATAAAACAAAACCTTTTCTGGCTACTGTACACATGCCCCAAGGTTGTTAACCCAGAGAGCCACTGGCCTGAAGCCACACATGTTTGGTCTGATGCACCACTGCCTTTCAGCTCTTGTGGACTCAATTCTCCCATCTATTTTTCAGGGTCACAGATTCTAAGAGGCTTTGCCACAACATCCCAGGGTCCCAGAGTAGCCACATCACAGCATGACATCCATATGTATGGAGACAACCACAGTCCAACTCCAGAAAAAAGAGTCACAGGGCATGTATCAAGGAAGAAATAAAATTTTATGTTTGCATTTTAAGTTTAGGAACCATCAGAAGTACTTGTATTGGTACTGGCTTGTTGTCAACAGAGTAACAGGGAGACAGCAGAGAAACCCTATTTCAAAAGCTAAAAATATCACTAAATCCTTAAGATGTTATGAAATAAAGCTTTGATTCTGGTACACAAAGCAGCCCCTGGAATGTTTCCTGTGCCCTGCATAATACTTTCTAGCAGATAGGGCTTACTTTTTGGTGTTGTTATTAGTTACGTTCCTTTTCCCTAGTTTTTGGTTGACTTTATTATTTTGCTTTATTTTTAAAGCTTACAAAATGAAGGGTATAAGCCATGAAGAAGATGTAAGGGATAAAAATAAAGGAACACCCATGCATAACTCCTCTGCCTAAGAAAGAAAACTCAGCCATGTCTTCGCAGACCTTTATTGGTCCATCTCTACTCCCATCCTGTTGGTTATCCCCATTGTTCCTCCTCATAGTTTACTTGATGGGAATATATGGCTGAAGAAGATATCACTTTGAGTTGCATACTTTGAACTTTAAATAGAGGGAATCATATACTGTGTGTATTCTTTGACTTGCTTTCTGGCTCAGTATCATGTTGATAATATTAAATCTCATAAACTTTCATTGTGGTCTATGGTCATTGTTTTATTATATCTCATCATAAAATTATATTAAGCAAATGCATCCATTCTAGTTGATTGGATTGGGTCTTTCCCCCATTTTTCATATTACAGTGAAAACAGCTATGCATCTTCTCAGGATCTTGGAGACGGGGCTGCAATTTATTTAGAGAATATACAATAGGAATGGCTGAGTCCAAAATTTGACACATCTTCACATCTACAAAGCTTCAACAAACTGTTTTCTGAGATGGCTGTGTCCTCATGAGCAGTTAAAAGGCTCTGGAAGTCCATGTTGCTATGTAGAGTTGATAGTGTTGCTCTTTTTAATTGTGTCCAACTTGGTGGTTGGGAAATGGGATCTCTCTATGTTTTAATCTTCATTTCCTTCATTACTAAGGCAGTAAATAAAGAAAAATATTTTTTAAGTATTTTATTTATTTATTTGACACAGAGAGAGAGAGAGAGAGAGAGAGAGAGATCACAAGCAGGTAGAGATACAGAGAGAGGGGGAAGCAGGCTCCCCACTAAGCAGAGAGCCCAATGTGGGGCTCAATCCCAGGACCCTGGGATCATGACCCGAGCTGAAGGCAGAGGCTTTAACCCACTGAGCCACCCAGGCACCCCTAAAGAAAAATAATTTTATTTAGACAAACCAAGAAGGAAAAATGGGAGGGGGCTACCTCGGATGAAGGATCAAATTGGGTGTCTCCTGTGCAGAGTCATCTATGTAGACATGAGAGACGAGATGGGTTGTGCCAGGTAACCAGCTGCGGGCAGGGGGCTGCAGACAAAGGGAGTGGTTTCTAGCAGTTCCAAGAAGCAAAACCCTCTTTCCTTTTAAGTGCTGTAAGTATTCTTAGCTGGTAAATAGACCTTGCCAGACAGTTTTCATCTAGATTAGGCGACTAGGGAGAAAAGGGAGAATGTAGGGAGACATACTTTGTGCCTATTTATTCTCTTAACTGGGGTGAAATACTTTGCACTGTAAGAAAAGGAAAATCACACATAAAAACAAAATTTTAAAATCCTTGAGAAGAATTAATCTGGCATGAATCATGCAATGTCTTAAGCTTAAAAGAATCATTAAGAGCTTTCTAGGTTTGCAGAAATATATACATATATATATAGTCGGTCATATTTTAGATCTGCATGACTTGCCTGTGTTAAATCTAGATGAAGCATTTCTAGCCCATTGGAGATGCTCCTTCTTGTTCCCAAGTTCCGTTATATGTAGCTGCAATGGGTCATTCCCTATCACTTGAATGTTGAGTCGAACTGAGTGTCACCATTCACTCCTGGAAAAGGACCCACCTTTAATGATCAGTGGAGTCCAGAAGAGCCCAATGGGGAACCTTTCTAGTTTTTATTAGTCACTTTGCATTCTCTTGGGAACAGATGCCGGGATGGAACCAGTCATATGAGTGATTTGCCAGGGAGATGCCTGTGGAGAATGAGGAAGCAGGAGTAAGTGTGGAAAGCGTTCCTATTTCGATGCAGGTCTGATGACTGAGGAGACAGGATGAGGCAGAATTGGACAAGAAGAGCTTCGGACTTGACTGCAGTTCAGAGACAGCTTCAGCCAGGCTGATGCGGAGTCTGGAGTAAAGGCACCCTCCAGGGAGACCCCACATGAGGCCATGAGAGCCCCGCTCCACCATCCAGTCATTGGCTGAGAGAAGCCTTGGGAGAATATGGCCCCAGGATGGAGGTGAGTGGGGACCCAGAAGTCCCAGAGGTACCTAGGCTGGAGGCTGTCACTTTCCCATGCCTCTCACAACAGGTTCTTTTGAAAGGGAGAGCTGAAAAATGTATCTCCATAACTGCCTCACTAAGAAATATAAACCTATTAAACTCACCATACAAAGAAGCTCACGGTCTTTAACGTCTGCATAACAATGAAATATCACGAATGAATCGGGCTCCTAAACTACATGTGGGCCTACCAGTTATGACATCCAAGAGCATCTCACTGGTGTTCCTAATGACGTCGAAATGAAATGAGGGTTATTTGCCTGGCTCAAGGGATTATTTTTTAGAACTTTGTGTTGTTTGCAAACAAATTAAGGAAGACATTTTTTAAATTTACAAATTAAACTGATGTAGAGACGTCTGCTAGTACCCTATAGCTTTAGTTCTCTATTTGTCTGTAAGCACAGTGATCCCCTTTCATGTTCCTATCCTCAGCACTGAGTTGGTTTGCCCTAAGTAGATTTTCTTCTGCATGAGCATGTACTTATTATTTATTTGGACTTCACATAAAATGGTTGCTATCCTTGACCCAGTGGTCCCAAACCACTCACATGGGTCTAGAATGTTCTGTGCCTAGGGATGCTGTCATATGATTGCAGAAGCCAGGCCTCCTGCATTGTTCATTCATTATGTGACATTCAGACCTCTCAGACTCATCTGCTTCATTATCTTATTCCTACTAACCACACAACCTATCAAAGCAGAAGGACACAAAAATGGGATTCAGACAAAAGAGGCCCAGCTTAACCAAGAGACTGGTTCTTCCCCCTCCCTTTGTTTGCAATGTTCAGTGTATCTACTTTACAATGGGAAAGGAGTGGAATGGCTCACTTACACAGAGTAGAAGTTAGTGGAGAAGAATCATTAATTAGTGAGAGGAAGGATAACCTTGTGTTAGGTTGGCCATCTGTGTGGGAGAGGAGAATTACGAATCCCTACAGGAGGTTTGTCTAACAGAGGCCATGCAGTCAGGAAGAGCAGAGAGCCCTAGAATGACATGCGTCTGTGATGCCCACCACGTGACATGCCTTCACCCAAACCTCTTTCTGTCTTACTAGAACCTCTTACTACTCAGCATGGTTGCCTGCTTAGTCCCATGACCACCGTAAAACTTCTGGAAAGATAATAACTTTCCAGTTGGAACATAAGTATTGTTAGCTCTCCCGATGGCCCCCTTCCAGGTCCATGACTCATGCTGAGCTACCTTTGTCCTGAATGGCTCTCACTGATAACTTGACCTACCTTTGGTCCTGTCAAGGCCACTCAGCACCCTTTAATAGAAACAAAGAGTGTTCAATGACAGTTGCAAAAAGACCAACTAAAAATAGAACCCAAGTCACTATTAGAAGGCTAAATAATTAACTAAATAATTAGCTACTTTCAAAATCAAAGCCGACCCCCCAAAGTCAAGGAAACTCCCTGACTGACAAATGCACTAAGACAGCCACTTTCCAAGGAGACTCCTCCTCCACCACCACACACTGTCCCCTGCTCAATCTTCTGTAGAGACAGAAACTTAATGGACACAACACACTGCAGCTGCTAACACCTGAGGGTGAGAAGCTCCTTGGAAGGATGAGGCACGAGGCTTTACCACTCAGATGGGTTTTGGAGACACCCAAATTGGCCACTGGGTCTCTTCTTGGTCTTTCGCCCAAAATTTAGCCCACAGCCTTCATAAAATTACATGTTAGCCCAAAGGAAATCTCAAAGATCTTCTCCACAAATATTGGTGGAAATGGTAATAACTAGCTCTTCTGCACAACCAGAAATAGGCACCATGTGTTCTCATTTATGGGCTTTTGTCTGATGCATGTAGAAGTTTTAGAATTAAAGCTCTTTATTTATATCAGTCTGGATGTTTTTGTGTCTACACATATGTAATAGTTTCCTGCCTTTGGATGGTATTACAAAATTACACCATAAATTTCTTAAAAGGACTTCTATTTTAATTGCTGTAATGATAAATAAACACATACAGATTGAACAGTTCTAAAATTCCCAGAAATTTGGGAAATTATCTTTTAATACTTTCATATGCTTTAAAAATATTCTTATACAAACTGACTCAAAGATTTTCAAAATTCAAGTTTCCATAATTTGGGTAGGTCTTTAGCAATCAGGACTAGTTTGATATTGCTGGTTGAAACACTGGCGTTTCTAGCATCATACCTTTCTATTATATTTGGGTACATTCTTCCCAAAATTACAAAGGTTTCCTGATTAAATAAACCTGCCTGTGGCTACAGCTGTTTCAGACTATCAAAAATGCAAATTTTTCTTTAACCAAATTGAACCTTCTTCTGACCAACTTTATTTCAACAGTACTTACAATTTGTAGTATAAAAATAGTTTCCAAGCTCTTTACATAACCTAAAACCTTAAAGTTATGCTAACCTGAGTTAATGGTTTTCTTTAGATATCCAGGTCACTTATAAAGAAGAGAAAATATTGAAACTTAATTACTAAACTTAATTAATTCTATATGCTTTTTGTCTCTAATTTTTACATGGTACAGGCTGGGATAAGATTTCAGAATTGCATTCAGGCCAGGTTATTTCTCCTGGAGAGCACACTTCTGTTCTATAGAAAGATCTGGACATATTTCCAAATAATTCCTATACCCCAACTACCTCCTCCTCTCATCCATCCCCCTCCAAAGCCACAAAGGCACCTTTCTCCATCCTCACCATGAGAACCTACGGGGCTTCTGATGGAGAAGGCCCCAAAATGGTGGCCCCCAGGATTTTCCCAATGAGTCACAACCAGCCTCCAGCCATTTGTGAAAAGTATCATGTAAGTCTCCCCACGTGTCTGTGGCTTCAATGTGCTTGCTATGGGCCTCAGGAGGCAGTCACAGGCTCAGCTCCTGTCTCTCTGGATATGCCTGCCTCTCTAAATTTCCGGGTGGCAGCTAGTCTTGAAGCCTTGGTTCTCTGAGGAGCCCAAGAGAATCTACTGATCTCCAGTTTGTCCTGATTTTTCTTACTGTAAGGCTAAAAGTGATGACTTCTGGAAGTTGCTTCTCTTGCTGTCAACATGTTTTACAACCATGTTATGTCTGTAATACTGAGCAGTGAACATCGGTACCACTGTTAACTACAGATTTTATTCTGATTTCACCAGTGTCTTCCACTAGTGTCCTTTGTCTCTCTCAGAATCCAAATAAGGATAACACATAGAATTTAGTTATGTATCAGCTTAGTCTCCTCAATCTGTGATACTCCCATAGCCCTTTCTTTCTTTCTTTTTTTTTTTTTTTTCAAGACTTTTTCACATTTGAAGTTCTCTCATTTTGGATTTTTCTGATATTTTCTATTAATTAGGCTGGAGTTATGTTTGGGGGGAAGTATAGCACAAAGGTGAGTCCCCTTTTTATGCATCATATCAGGATGTACATGACAGAAGCTTGACTAATAACTGGGGATGGAGCATGATCACAGGGTTTAGATGGCACCTACCAGATTTCTCTGCTGAAAAGTTACACTTTTTCCCCTCAAATCTCTATCAGCTAGAAGCCAATCACTAAATTCAGTGCACACTCAAGGGGAAGGGAATTAAACTCTACCTCTTGGTAGCAGGAACATCTGTATCTATATCATGAATAATTTTTCTGTTATTTATTTTTTCATATGGACTCATGGACATTTATTTTATTCTTTGAAGTTTGATCCAACATATGCTTGCTTGTGTCATTGCTCAATTTGTTAAAATTTCCTGGTTTCACCTTTGTTTGAGTTTATAACTTCTTCAGTCTGTGTATGCCCTGAATAATGCTGTATTCTTACTTCTCCCAGTGAGTGCCTGTCACTCTCTAGTTTTCAGGTTGCTTCTTCTTCCTTTGACATCAGTTCTCTTCTGGGTTCACAAAAAGTAACTCATTTCCAACAATGCTCTTTCCAGCTCTCTATGTCTCTGAAATCATTTATTAGACTGATATCTGATAAATCATGATACAAGAGCTCGCATGAAAATAATGGATGTATAATTACAATATGAGTTCTGAATCACTGGTTCTGTGTGCTCTGAAATTTTCTGATCCAGGCTGGTGCCATTAGAGAAGATAAAAATAGATTATTTCTTCGTGTCACTTCAGTTCCCTCCCTTCACATCACTCCCATCTGTCCCTCACCTACAGAACCTACAGAACCCATTAGGCACATAAGGCCCATGACTTGGCTTGTTCTATATCAATACTATCAATCATGCTCTTTGGCCTTACAGCAATAGACTCACTCCTGACTTTGTCCTCAGGAGAGAATACAGTAAATCATCAAAAAGAGAAGGTTTACATTACTCTCATAAAGTGTAGTTAACAAGCAGGGAGGACGTTCATACAACACCCCCATCAATCAGTACCTGTGCTGAGACATAACAGTAAATGTCAGTGGTAATAATAATAATAATAATAACAATTGAATAAATAAAGGCTTTTAAAATGGGTACACCTCGGAGAATCTTAGAAAAAAAAATGCAACATGAATTTAGGACTCAGAGAGTTTAAAGGTCAGAACAGGTCAGGAAGAGTAAAACTAATACCATTTCATAGATTTGAGCAATTACTTTAGGAAAAATCCATTACATAATACACCTGTTAGATGCTGAGGAAGTAGTATGAAAAGGGACTATCTCGTCTGATAAAACACTATCAAAATGTATTCTGGAAATGGATTCAAGATGGCAGCAAAGGAAGATCCTGAAGTGATCTCCCATAAACATAAACACATCAAATCTACAGCTACATATGGATCATTCCCCTGTGAAAAAGATCTGAAATCTGGATGACAATCAACGGATAAAAGAATGTCATTGAGACAGGTAAGAGAGGCAGAGATTTGGTCTTCACAAAAAACTCAGGCCCCAGAGCCCAGCACACAATAGGGAGGGGTCTCACCAGTCTGGTGCTTCCTCTGGAAAAGTGAGGAGTTGGTGCCTCATATCAGGCAGTCCAACCCTTAGGATCTGCACCAGAGAGATGAGTTCCCCAGAGATGTCTGGCTTAGAAAACCAAGGGAGATGAGGGATCCAAAGTATTATAGGAAACTGAGGTTCTCCTTCTAAAGAGCTCATGTTTGGTCTCACTCATCCTGGGATCCTACTCAAAAGCACCACATTTTTTTTTTTTTTTTGGATGTGGAAAAAAAAATATATATATATATATTTTTTTTTTAAAGATTTTATTTATTTATTTGACAGAGAGAAATTACAAGTACAGTGAGAGGCAGGCAGAGAGAGAGAGAGAAGGAAGCAAGCTCCCTGCTGAGCAGAGAGCCCGATGTGGGACTCGATCCCAGGACCCTGAGATCATGACCTGAGCCGAAGGCAGCGGCTTAACCCACTGAGCCACCCAGGCGCCCTATATTTTTTAATTTCTTTTCAATGTAACAGTATTCATTGTTTTTGCACCACACCCAGTCCTCTAGGCAATACATGCCTTCCCTAATACCCACCACCTGGTTCCCCCAACCTCCCATCCCCCACCCCTTCACGACCCTCAGGTCGTTTTTCAGAGTCCATAGTCTCTCATGGTTCACCTCCCCCTTTTAAAGTGTTTAGACTGTATGGCAAGAAAATTCATTTGTTCATCTGAGGGTATCTGCCCGAGGGGCAGGGAAGAGTCAGGGGTCTCTCTGGAGACAAAGGCTCTGGCAGACACCATTTGTGTGTTCTACACCTACCCTGCTAGCCAAGGTAGGCACATTGTGACACAGCACATTCCTGTTGCCTCACAAGAAGGGCTCGCAGAGGGACGCCTGGGTGGCTCAGTTGGTTAAGCAGCTGCCTTTGGCTCAGGTCATGATCCCAGCGTCCTGGGTTCGAGTCCCACATCGGGCTCCTTGCTCCGCAGGGAGCCTGCTTCTCCCTCTGACTCTGCCTTCCACTCTGTCTGCCTGTGCTCGTGCTCGCTCACTCTCTGACAAATAAATAAATAAAATCTTTAAAAAAAAAAAAAAAGAAGGGCTCGCAGACCCAGCATGGTCCCACTGCCTTGCTGAGGCTAGAGAGAGTGAGTACACTCCTGCAAGGGCAGACTAGTGTGAACAATCATGGCATTTCCCTGCCCCCAATCTCGGGACTGGTATAGGGCAGCACAGCTAAAATTGATGAGTACATGCAGTCAAGGCATTTTCCTGTTCTTGTTCTGAAGCCAGAGGGCGTGCCTTGTCCCCTGCACGTACCAGCTTCCCTGCTAAAGCCAGTAGGCATGTGAAAACCGCACAGGGGATGCCCCTTATTTGTTTGGCTCTGGTGGCCAAGGGGGCTGGCATTCCTGAGCTCCAGGGAAATATAACAAATGCAAAGACACTTCTTGGCAGACCAGTACCCCCAGGACACTGCATAGACAGCAGGCTGAAACACAACCCCTGTCTTGCCGTGAATAAAGCCGTTTTACTTACCCTGGAGCTTCAACCTGAGGGACAAGCTTCATGTCTCCCAGACATCTAGAGGCTACAGAGGTGCTCCCAGGGAATGTAAGCAGAAAGAAACCATCCTCGCTCATCCCCTTTGCCTCAATACTGCTCTACCAAACATCCCAGAAAGGAGCTTATACACTTATCTAGAGCCCTGATTTTTGAAACTGTCACCAGGGACACCTGGTGTCCCAATCTGGAGTCCAACTGGGATTGAAATTGTCACCCCACAAGACTATATATACTTGCACACTTTAAAAGCTTCTGCCTGAGTGTCTGACTTCCAATCAGCCTAAAACAAAGTGTTAGATTAGATTCCTTTCCTTGGAACACTGACAGGTCTTGGGGACAGATCAGAAATAAATCAGGCTATTTAGACAATCACAAAGGTTAGGAGACAACCAAGAACCAGGACAAGAGTAAGGGAGAAAGTTTGTCTCCCACACATGGCAACTCTTCATCACTGGAAGAAGTCGTTGTTTTGCCAAATATATAGAAACACAGGAAGTCAAGAAAAATGAGGAAATAAAAATACGTTCCAAATAAGAGAATAAGACAAAACTTCAGAAAAACGTTAATGACATTGAGATAAGTAACCTACATGTAATGAACTCAATTTGATAGAAAGATGCCCGTGGAACTCGGGGGAAGAATGGAGGAGCACAGGGAGAACTTCACCAGTAACAGGAAGTGTGTGAAAGAACCAATCAGAAGTGACAGGAATGACGAATACAATAATTAAACCGAAAACTACACTAAAGGTGTTCAGCCTGAGACTGGATGAAACAGAAGATAGAGTCTCTGAGGTGGAACACAAAGCTGCCAAACAGAGGAACCAAAAAAAAAAAAAAAATGAATTCAAAACATTACAGATAACTTAAGAAACTTAATGTGACATCAAGCAGCATAACACTCAAAGAGGTCCTAAAGGGTGAGGAGAATCAGAAAGGTGCAGAAAACTTATTTGAAAAAATCATGGGTGAAAACTTTCCTAACCTGAGGAAGAAAACACCACACTGGGATATTCAAATCAGAAAAACAAACAAATATAAAACACCTCAAAGACCCCAACACCAAGCCACATTATAATTTGAATGTCAAAAATTAATGATAAAAAGCAGCAGCAGAACACCTGTTTATTATGTGCAGGGAAGTGTACCCAGTAGGCTACCAGCAGATTATTCAGCACACGTTTCACAGGCCAGAAGAGAGCAGTGTGATGTGTTCAGAGTACTGAGGGAGGCACCTCAGTGGCACAATTGTTTAAGAGTCCAACTTTTGGTTTCTGCTCAGGTCATGATCTCAGGGTTGTGGGATCGAGCCCCACCTTGGGCTCCCTGCTCGGTCTGCTTCAGTTTCTCTCTCTTTCATCCCTCTTCCAAAGAAATTGTTAGTGTCCATGATCAAAGGAACGAGGCTGATGCAAAGTGAAAGTCAAGCAAAGCTTTATTTCGCGCCAAGCATCGAAAACCAAACCGACTGGTAGGGGCCATGTCTTACAAAGAGGCGATGACGACGACCCTAACAAAGCCACTCCCCAGACAAGGCCATTCTCTGGACAACGATGCTCCCCAGACAACGACCCTGACGAGGCCAATGACTACCCCAAGGACTACCCCCAATGTCTACTACTACTCCCACCCATCCAGCCTCACAAACCAACCTTTAAAGAGGCGGTTGAGCCCAGCCCACACACAGGTGGCCAATGAGATTGCAACACACAGGGAAAGCTGCACAGTCATGCTCGGTCAGCAATACGGGTGACCAGTTGAATTTCAACTGACCACAGTAAATATATGAACACTCCACTGATTGGATGTCTCCATCTAGTCTGGCCCACCCCTATATCCGGGGTTTGCAAGTAAGTTCCTCTGGCTAACGAGGCCCTCATACAGGCCCTCACATTCCCCCCTTTTCCTTGGAAATTAGTCAAATCCTTGACTTTTTAGCCAGTTCTATGTTCTCCTGTTGTAAGGGCTTATATTGAGCTTGTAAGACTAACTTTTTTTTTTTTTTAAGATTTTATTTATTTATTTGTCAGAGAGAGAGGAGCGAGAGCAAGCACAGGCAGACAGAGTGACAGGTAGAGGCAGAGGGAGAAGCAGGCTCCCTGCCAAGCAAGGAGCCCGATGTGGGACTCGATCCCAGGACGCTGGGATCATGACCTGGGCTGAAGGCAGCTGCTTAACCAACTGAGCCACCCAGGCGTCCCGTAAGACTAACATTTTATCGCTCTAATTTTCTTTTGTACAAATGACATTAGGGCATTTACAATGCAGGGGCCAAAAGCAACAGTAGTGCACAGTCGGCTGATGAGTTAGCCATTCACCGCTTTGTATGACCTTTTGCATTTTTCCTAATTCCATTCATCTAATTTCCTGCCTATTCTTTACATAGACAGGTAACAATAGGAGCAACAATAAACTCACAAGTTTTTTAGTCTTAGCTTTAGTCCATGGTCAGCAGGGTCCGTGGGCTGCGGCTTCCATCTCTGGGGGGCGTCCTCGTCCTCATCTCATTTGACATGATCCGCGTGAACCCAGGCCCTAATGCCTTCTACTTTTACTGACATGGGGGTGGTCAGGATGACAGTAAATGGTCCCTTCCAGCGAGGCTCTAAGTTTCCCACTTGATAGCGACATATCCAAACCAAGTCCTTGGGTTGGTAAGGATGTGGTTCCACCTCTGTCTCTGACCCAGTGTGGGCAGTCCGGATCCCTGCGTGGGCTTTTTAAAAAATAGACTGTAATGCCTGCAGTGACTGGAGTACAGAATTATCAGTCATTTTTGCTAGGGCAACCTCTTGTAGCCAAGGACAGAGCGGGGGGGGGGGGGGGCGGTCTCCTGAACATTGTTTCAAGTGGGGTCACCTTGTTTAAATAGGGTGTACATCTTGCCTTGAGGAGGGTGAAAGGAAGGAGATCAACCAATCCACCACCAGACTCCAGAATTAGTTTTGTCAAGGTCTCTTTAAGAGTCCGGTTCATTCTCTCTACTTGCCCGGAACTCTGGGGCCAATAGGCACAATGTAGTTTCCAATTAGTGCCAATGGCCTTGGCCGATCCCTATGAGACTGAACTCACAAATGCAGGGCCATTGTCTGACACGATTGCAAGAGGCAGCCCAAACCTAGGAATTATTTCTTCTAGTAGCTTTTTGGCTATCACTCTTGCCATCTCATGTTTGACAGAAAAAGCCTCTACCCAGCCTGAAAAGGTATCTATAAAAACTAAAAACTAACATATACTTGTGCCCATATTTTCCAGGTTTCATTTCTATAAAATCTATTTCCCAATAAATTCCTGGTTCCTTACCTCTTTCTCTTTTCCCTCTTCCCATTTTAGTTCTTCCCACATAAACTGTCTGGCATTGAGCACATCTATCAACTACATCCTGAACCATACACCCTAATTTAGAAACCTGGAACTGCTTGTCTATAAGTTCCTTGAGTTTGCGTATCCCCAAGTGAGTACCCTGATGTATCTGGTCTACTAACTTCTTCTCTAGTCTTTGAAGAAGAATTATTTTTCCTGCTTTAGTCTTAGCCCGATTCCCTTCATAATCCAATTTAACCCATTTTTGTAAATACTTTAAATCTTCTTCTAAATAGTTTGGTTTTTCAGGTAGGGCTGGAGCCGGGAGTGTAACCAGTTCTTGTACTGTTCCTCAGGCTCCTTGCTTTGCAGTTTGATCTGCTAATTGGTTTCCTTTTGAAATCAGATCAGTCCCCTTTTGGTGACCTGGGGAATGCATAATGGCCACCTCTTTTGGGTCCCAAATAGCCTAGAGGAGAGCCAATATTTCTCCTCTGTTTTTAATTCCTTTTCCTGCTGCTGTTAATAGGCCCCTTTCTTTATAAATAGCCACATGTATATGGAGAGTAGCAAAAGCATACCTGCTGTCCATATAGATGTTGGCGGTTTTACCTTAGGCTATCTGCAGTGCTTTGGTGAATGCAATCAGCTCCACTTTTTGCACCGATGTTCTGTGTGGCAGGGCTGCTGTCCAGAGTTCCTGCTCAAAAGAAACCACCAAAGCCCCCACATACCTCTTTCTATTGACCATGTAGCTACTCCCATCTGTGAACAGAGTTATCTCGGCATCTGGGAGGGAAATGTCTCTGAGATCCGGCCTTATTCCTGTGACTTGGGTTAGGACCTCCCCACAGTCGTGTGGGTGATCAGCCAGCTCCTCTGGCAGCAGCGTGGCTGGATTTAGCACCGCTGGGGACTGGAAGGTCACTCTTGGTTCATTAAGGAGGAGGGCCTGATACTCCGTCACTCAGGCGTTTGTCATCCATTGGTCTGGTGGAGCCCAGAGAAGGCCCTTGATAGCGTGTGTGCTGGTTATGATGAGATTTTGACCCAAAGTCAATTTACTTGCACCCTTGACCAGGAGGGCCATGGCAGCAATTATGTGGAGGCAAGGGGGAACCCAGCTGCTACTGGATCTAGTTTCTTGCTAAGATAGGCTACTGGCCTTTGCCAAGGCCCCAGAGTCTGAGTCAAAACTCCTTTGGCCACCCCTGCTTTTTCATCCACATACAAGTGGAAGGGCTTGGTAACATCTGGGATGACCAATGCTGGGGCACTCAGTAAGGCTGTTTGTAATTCCTGAAATGCTCCTTCGGCCTCAGCTGTCCACTCTCATCATAGCGAGCCCCCCTTTAGCCAGTTTGTAGAGAGGTCAGGCAATCTCTGCTAACCATGGTATCCACAGCCTACAGTAACCCACCATCCCAAGAAACTCCCTCACTTGTCGGGACATGGTGTGGCAGGGGTATCGGGTGATCACCTGTTTCCTGGACTCAGACAGTGAACGCACACCCTCGTGGAGATCAAAGCCTAGATAAGTGGAATGGCTCTGACAGAGCTGTGCTTTCTTTGCTGACACCCGATATGCTTATTCCTGCAGAGTCTGTAAGAGAGCTCTCGTCCCCCACAAACATGACTCATAGTCCTCAGCGGCTTCTAGCCAAGTTATCAACATACTGTAACAGAGTGACTCCCGGGTTGGAGGTTCTGTACTCACACAAATCCTAGTGTAGAGCCTTGTCAAAAATGGTGGGTGAATTCTTGAATCCTTGGGGAAGTCTTGTCCAGGTGAGCTGGCCTTGGAACTCTTCTTCTGGGTCAGACCACTCAAAAGCAAAAAGGGGCTGAGATTCCCTTGTTAAATATATGCAGAAAAATGGATCCTTGAGATCTAAGATGGTATACACAGTTCTTTCAGGGCCCAGGAGGGAGAGTAGGGTATAGGGGTTAGGCACTGTCGGGTGGGTATCTACAACCCGTTTGTTAACTTCTCGCAAGTCCTAAACAGGTCGGTACTCCCCAGTCTCAGCCTTTTTGATGGGCAACAAACGTGTGTTCCATAGAGATTTGCAAGGAAATAGGATCCCATCTCCTCTGATCCCTTCCTTTGCTCCCTGGGGCAGGGGGGACTGCCAAACGCGAACAGCCATAGCCATCGCCTTTAATTGCACCACCACTGGGTGTTGTCCCCTGGCCAAGCCAGGCGGGTTCCCTTCTGCCAAGACCTAGGGAAACTCGACCTGTAGGGTTTGGAGAAGGCTCCCCCCCCACCGCCTTTGTCTCCTCTGGTTTTGAGACTGGCTCATAAAGGAGGTATTCATCTACTGCTGCCATAAGCACCTGTACAGTGGGTTGTCTCAAGGTTACAGTCATGTCTCCTTCCAAGAACTGAATGCCAGCTCATAACTTGTGGAGGAGATCTCTTCCCATCAAGTTATAGGGGGCATTAGGAAGGGAAAAAATCAATGTATAACTACTCCTGAGGCCAAATTTAAAGTCCTTTCTGTTGTTCATTTATGCCTCTCTGTGCCTTTTGCTCCCTGTACCTAGACTTCCTCTCCAGATAGTTTCCCCATAGGTTTAAGTAATGATGAAAATTGGGCTCCTGTGTCCACCAAAAAATCAATTGATTTTCCCTCCACTTCAATTTTTACCTGAGGTTTGGAGAGGGGATTCGAACCATGGCCCCTTCAGTCTCTGGTGGCAAGCATTGCTGTCTTCTTTTGGGGGCACTCCTTGGCCCAATGTCCTTTTTCCTTACAGTAAGCACACTGATCTGAATCTAAGTCTTCCCACCTGCCTTCTCTGGGCTTAGGCTTTTCCTTCCATTTACTATCCCCTACCTGTCTCCTCCCCTCCTCATGTAATGCCAAAACCTTAACCAGCTTTTTTGTCTGCTTTTCATCCTCGTGTGCATCCCTGTTGTTAAACACCTTTTCTGCTATTCCCACTAACTCAGTCAGATTCTTCCCTTCAAATCCTTCAACTTTCTGAAGTTTCCTCCTTATATCTTGGGGCTGACTGACTGGCAAATGCAAGATTCATTGACCTCTAATTTTTGGGTGCCCTAGGGTCAATCTGACTATACATTTTATAGGCTTCAAATAAGCCTTTCTAGGAAAGCTCCTGGAGACTCATTCTTACCTTGAGCCACTGTGCCAGTTTTAGATAAATTTATGGGTCTCCTTGCAGCTGCACGGAGGCCTGCCAGTAGAGCCTGGTGGTAGAAATGTAAGCTCTCCTTGCCTTCATTGGAGTTTGGATCCCAGTTGAGGGGTTCCCTCAGGCAGTAGTCCTCCATTAGGCAAGGATCGAGGTCCCTGCCAAGTATCTCACTTTTCACCTTATGGGTTTCTCGCATGATGCGATCCCTCTCTTCTGCGTTAAAGAGAGCCATAAGGAGCTGTTAAATATCCACCCAGGTATGGTGGATAAGAAAGACAGTCTCCAAGAGACTAATTAATATCCTGAGGGAGGACATAAAAGGATTTGTGTTGGGCCTTCCAGTTATAGATGTTAGAAGAGGAGAAAGGGATATAGGTTAGGTGGGGGTGCCCTCTCCCATACGGTAGAGCAAACTCACGGAGAGGCAGCATTGGCGCCAACAGCACTGGTGAGGTAAAGGGAGGCAGAGGGGGATAGAGAAAAGGGGAAAGATCAGGGCGGTCTCTCTGCTTGGTGGTCCCATAGGTGGACCCCAACCGCATATGAGGTGGACTGGTAAGGGCATCTCAGGACTGAGAGTCAAGATTAGGGGACAGATGGGGACGGGGAATTCCAAATCCTCCACATCCGATGGGGTAGGACGGTCTTCTTCCCTGGTTCCCCCTTATCTGTCTGTTCTGGTTTTGGTCTTTGACCTGCCTTAGAGGGAGAGAGATGGTTTCATTAGCAGGGGAAGGTGGGACTTGAGCCATGACGGTGGCTCTTCTATCAGATATCACCAGGCCACAATGTACGGTATTTGGTCTCGATGTAGATTGAACACCTCACTTAGGGTAGAATAGATCTGAGCTTAAGCAAACGTTCCTTCCGGCAGCCACCCTGTGGGCCACTCTAACTGGCAGAGTGTTTTAAGTGTTCCCTGGGAAACCTTGTCACCGACTGGGTGGCTTTACCTTGAAAATCCTTGAAATGTTCGAGAACAAGACCTAGGGGTGTCACAGGTCCCTTGCTCTCCGCTTGTCCCATTTCTCCAAATACAACAAACACAACAGACAACAAAAAAACAAGGCAAAGACAACCACAGGCCCAGCAATTCCCATCCAGAGCCCACTGATGGTGGGGACTTTCTTGGTCCCTGACAAACCAGACAATGGACAAAAAAAAAAAAAAAAAAAAAAAAAAAAAGCTAGAGTGAAGACAAAAATAATATGTTTAACTAAAACTACAATAATTAGTTAAAAGATTTATATTTTAAAAAGGTTGTGACATCAAAAACATTAAACATGTGGTTCCCCACAGTATAGAACTTCAACAGTTTACATCAATGGAAAAGTCATCCACACAGAAAGTCAATAAGAAAAACATCAGTCTTAAATGAATCATGTATACTGAGGTGAATGGATAAAGATATCACACACATCAATACTATTCAGCCATAAAAAATAATGAAATGGTGATGGTCGTGGTAACATGGAGAACCTTGAGAATACCTTGTTAATAAAATAAGAGAAAGACAAATACCATATAGTTTCACTTGTATGTAGAATTGGGGGAAAAAAAAGAAACTCAGATTCATAGATACAGAGAAGAGATTGGTGTCTGCTGAGGGGAGGGACTTGGAGGCCTGGGAGGGCGGAGGGATAGAGCCACAGGGTGGGGCTCCCTCCCCCTCCCTCAGGAGCCCTTTGTGACCAGACACTAGCTCTGTGATGTGGGCCTGGGGCTTGTATCTGCACCTCCACACCCAGGGCTCAGTTGTCTGAGGACAGCAGTGTGGTTGGACGCTAAGTCTCAGAGCTCAGTTGTCTGAGGGCAGCAGTGCGATCAGACATTAATGTCTGATGAGGGAAGAGATGGAAAATTATCTCTTCCCTCAGCAATTCTTTTTTAATGGTTGGCTGAGCTCCAGTCCCATTATCTGGGCAGTTAATGTCATCTTTGCCCTTGTATGTGGGATAGGGCTCTTTGTATATTTAGTTTCTTATTTCCAGCCTGATCCATCCTCACCACCAGGCAAAAAACGCAGAAAGAGCGGGAAGGTAAGGAACCCTCGGCCCAGACCCAGCAGAGTGTGATTCTATCTTCTTTTCTATTATTCTTTCCACTTTTCTGAGTCACTGGAGAGACTCCTGAAATGGGAAAGAATAGAATGGGTATTCTCAGGAAAGAGCAGACCACCATCAATCCAGGACAAGCGAGACTCAGCAGGGGTTAGAGAGACACGAGGATTTCTCCCTGAAGATCTCAGGCCAGAATCCAGGTGTGGTGGAGGGGTCCAGGGCAGTGTCCCAAACACAGTGACCGGTGGCCAAGGACCAGAGGCTAAAAGCTGCCTCTGTAGCGGAGGTCAGGCCCCTGAGCACTGTGTCACCAGCCATGGTCCAAGGACAGGTATTTCAGGTGAATGTTCCCCCTTCAGGGCTGATTGAGGGCAGTACTGAGCCCAGGAGGTCCCAAGCAGCAGCTAGAGTGGGGCTCTGGCCTTGGAAAGTGGGGTCCTATGTGAAAAAGTCCAGTTGTGCCACCAGGTCTGGTATTATGTGTGTTTCTTGAGCAGAGGAACAGTGGCAAACTTCTCATATAGGATATCCTTCTGTACATTCTTCAAAGAAGGAAAACTGGAAATATTTGTATCCATTTTGAAAAGGAAATGAATAAAGCAAACGACATATCAGATAAAGGACTCGTGTCCAGAATCTATAAAGAACTTAGCAAACTCAACACCCAATGCTTAGCGAAATAAGTCAAGCAGAGAAAGACAACTATCATATGATCTCCCTGATATGAGGAAGTGGCGATGCAACATGGGGGCTTAAGTGGGTACGAGAAGAATAAATGAAACAAGATGGAATTGGGAGGGAGTCAAACCATAAGTGACTCTTAATCTCACAAAACAAACTGAGGGTTTCTGGGGGGGAGGGGGTTTGGGAGAAGGGGGTGGGATTATGGACATTGGAGAGGGTATGTGTTTTGGTGAGTGCTGTGAAGTGTGTAAACCTGGTGATTCACAGACCTGTACCCCTGGGGATAAAAATATATGTTTATAAAAAATAAAAAATTTAAAAAAAATTAAAAAGAAGGAAAAAAAAAAGAAAAAAAAAGAAAATCACAGTCCGCCCACCCCCTTAGTTAAATGTAGGAAGTCACACTACTCATGAGCAGTGAGCACCTGCTGCTGGGCTGGGGGTCCCAGCCTCCTAATGTTCTCTTATCTCAGTACCAAGCAGAGCCACGGAGGAGAAGCAACAGAAGCCAGAGAAGCCAGACTCTGAAAGGTGAGTGTCCACCACTCACCCCTGCATGCCCCAGTTACACTGTGCCCCCTGCTCTGAAGCCTGGCCCCACCATCTCCCAAGACACCAGGGCCTGAGCCCATCCCTCAGGAAACAGAGCCCTGGGAGGCGGGTTGGGGGCTCCTGGGAGGGAGATCACAACCCACCCAGAGGCTTCCCAGATTCTGCACCAGAACAAAGCCCTGAGGGGCTGGAAATGGGTGTCGCCCAGCAGGGGCCCCAGGGCCTAGACTAGGGGCAGGACCTCCTGCTTCCACTGTGGACAAGCTGTTCAACTCAGCTCAGATTCCTCTGTAAAGCCATGCAGTCCTTCCTCCCCCAGCAAGGTCATGAGTGAGAAAACACTTTGGAAAAGACAAAGCGATCCCCAAAATGAACCCTGTAATCACCGTGTGGGCACGTGACCTTTGACAGTGCTGTTTGGGGCTTCCAAGTCCAATCCCCTAAAGGTTTCCCCTAAAGGGACATTATACCCAGTCTCCTGTAAGACACCTGGGCCCCCGCCTTCCCCTTGACCCAGTCTCCTGTTTCCAGCTTGCAGAAATTGCCTGCACGAGCTGGAAGAGTTCCGCAGTTTACTCTCCCTTCTGCAAAGGTAATGAATCTGCCCCCTTATCCCCTGGGTGGGCCTCCCCGAGTCTGTGGTGTGACCCCCAGGGCTGCAGGGAACCGGCCTCTGGGGCTGCTTGGGGGTGCAGGGAGGAGCCATGGGACAGATTGTGACCAAAGCCCCGGGCTGAGGGACAGCAGGAGCATTGTGATGTGGGTGTGGGGCGTGGAGGGCCATGGGGTCCTCTCCCGGCCCCAGGCTGCTGCAGGGACAGCTCACACCTCTTGTCTCCCACAGCCACCTGACAAGGGTCTCTGACCAGGGGGGCTTTCACCAGTCCTTACATCAAGCAGCCCCTGGTCAGGTGTGCCAAGGGGCACCAGCTGGAGCCCATCAGCCATGCAGGGAGCCTGTGGAAGGCGCTCCTCCTGCCGTGGCCTCATCACCTGCTCATGCTCCACTGACCCGGCCCCCTCGGCCTCTGGCCTCCACCCTGCCAGTGAGACCTCAAGAAGAGCAAACTAACTTTAAAAAAATCCTACCAGACACAGTGAGAAAGAACTTTCTTCCAAGTCATTCCAGCTGGGCCTCTCTCATTCCAGCCATCTCAGGCCTTGGCCATGCCAGCTACCCCATTTTTTCCTTTTCCTGGTGGTGGGAAAGTACCAAGTCCTTGTTCTTGCCTGGCACATTACAGCACAAGTGCCAGCAAGAACACGTGTCCTGCCACCCACCAGATGCCTCATTCTGGCGTGGCCTTACTAACAGGCAGATAGAGACTCATAACCCTCCGTTTGTCAATCCGGATGTCCAGAAGCTCCTTGAACTAGTAATCAGCAAAAGGGTAGAACTGAAGAGTTGGAAGGAGAAAGAAAAGGTTGGGTCAGTTTTCAAACAGCGGTGCCCAGACGACCACGTGAGCTTCTGTGGGACTCTGTGGAAGCTTCTGGGTACTGAGCAGACCACCACCACCCAGCCATCCTTCTGGAACATGAAAAACAAAGCACAGCCACTGGCCCAACCTCAGCCGTTCTCATCTCCCAAGGTCTTGGAAGACCACTTGCAATGGAAACGCAGCCAGCTCTTCTGGGGTCTCCCCTCTCTGCACAGTGAGTCCCTGGTGACCACTGCCTTGTTTTCTACTCACTCTTCTCCACTACAGTCTCCCTCTGTTTTATTCAATGGGACCTCTAATTGCTTGCCAGTTCTAAACCAGGATCAAGTATCTTCACAGTTTTCCCATGCCCCACCATTGTTCCACCGTGGAATCCAAACTCAACCCTCAACACTAACCTTGCCCCAGCCCAAAGTCCCCCTTGCACCCTCTGTCCCAATAAGACCACCTTCTCTCCCATCCCAGAGGAGGACCAGTAGGGTATCTTTTGCTACACCCCAGGAAAAGACACAATCCTTCACCCCAACTAAAATGCAACATCTGGAGTGGCCCTCGTTGCCAAAGCAACAAGGAAGGGGGAAGACTTTACCCACTATGGAGAAAAGATCTCCAAAATTCTTTAGCCAAGTCCCTCCCAAGCTTCTAGAGGACCACCAGGCCTCCCGGGCCCACAGATCAGGTTCTACCTATCAAGGGGACTTTGTCATCTTTAATATCCAGAAGCCACAGCTTCAGAGGAAGCTCAGCAGGGATAAACAGCAAAGCAGCTTGCCCCACAAGGTTCAGCTGTCTCTGGAACTGAGCTGGCCTCAGGATGAATCCCCGGGAATGAGTCAGGCACAGAGAGAGCAGGGGCTCTCAAGGCCCTTTGTGTTTAAAGGTAAAAGCAGCCAAGCTACATGGAGGACCAGGTCCAGATACCACAGGAAGTATAAAGCAAGATTCAAACTAGAGAAGAACTTTGGTAAGGGTCTATGGCAGTGTCTGAAGAGGACACCAACAGGTCTCTCCAGGATCTCAGCTAGATTCCCAGCGAAGGTTCTGGGAACCAACTCTGAGAAGGAGTTTGGAAGACCCTTAATAGGGGCCTTGGAGGGTGATCCAGGAAAATACTTAGCCAGGGGCCCAGACAAGAAACATCTAGAAAAAACTTTAAAGGTTCATTTACACAGGAAATTAGGACAGATCAGTATAGGTCTGATCCCTGTGACTGTGCGTCGATCCTGGTTTGTGGCCAGCCATGCTTTTCCCAAGTCCCAACCCCACATGGCTATCAGAAATCTAGCACCCTTAAAGGATCAGGAGCTCTGCGTAAACACCTCCCATGAGCTGCCCTTCCTTTGTCCTAACACTCAGCAGAAGCTGGAAACACACATCATAAGTTTTCGAGTGAGGCATAAGTGGGACCTACCTCTCCAAACTGTTGAGCCCATAGATCTCAAACTACTTGAAGCTCAACATTTGCCTTTTCCCCAGTCCCCCTTTCCATGCTCAGCCACCTTTGTACCTGGGGCCCCCTCAAAAGCCAAATTTTACAAGTTCTTGGGGAAACCACCTCAGCCCCATCCAGAAGAGAAGGGTATAACTGAAAAGTCTGATCCCACTTCAGGGAGTCCCCTGCCTGTTCCCTCACCCATACGTGAGCAAATCCAGCAGGCCCTGGGAAGGACTTTACCTGGTGATGGCCATCAGTCCTCAAAGACGTCTTTATCAAGACAGGAGGGCAGTTCACCTTCTTGGGCCTCCATTCTCAGCCTCCCAAACAGAACCCTGCACAGCAAGACTGGTATGGGGGCCAAGAAAGACAACCTGGAACCAAGTCCAAGTTTAGCAATGGCCAGGAATGAGCTAAAAGAGAGTGGGGGTCAGGCCTCACCAGACATGGTAGCAACACTGAAGATGAAGCTCAGGTCCCAATCTCCAAGGTCTGAAGGGGCCACAGAGGCTATGGAGGCCAAGAAGGCCCCTGCCTGGAAAGTTGTCTTAAGACCCAGTGGGCTGGCCAACAAACCAGCCATTTATGTGGATCTGATATCAGGATATCCAGGTGCTAGGAAAAGCCCCTCACCATCTACAGTGTTGGTTGCTGAAGATCCAGAGGAGGTAAGCCTTGAAACAAAGGTTAGTATGGTTGAGCTCCAAGAGCCTGAAGGCTCTACCACTAGTGAGCTTCCTCAAGATTCTCCCAGTGACCTCCTCCTTCCAGACTTTGCCACTTGTGTGCTTGTTGAAGACAGGGGCACCAATGTGCTCCCACCAGACTCTCACACTAATGCTGTCCTTGCTGCAGACAGCTTGACCACTCAAGAGTCACCCTCCTGTTCCCAAATGGAACGTGCCAGTGGAGAGACACCATCTTCCCCGGTGTCACATAACCTTAGCTCAAGTGGGTCAAGCAGTGAGGGGCAGCAAGAGCCCTGTGGACCAAAGGTTGAGGAACCAAGTGACAGCCAGAGCAACAATGAGACCACTGATGAGGGAAAGGACGAGAAGAGACCCAAACCAGAAGAGAATGAAGACAGGTGTGCAGAACCATTGGCAATCAGGGCTTCCCAAGCTAGCAAGATAGGCCACCCTCCCCAGGTCAGAGGATCAGGAGAGAGCCTTGGAAGCAAATACCTCCGGCTCATGCCACAGGAAAAGGGACATGTTTTTCCGGAAAGCCACTTTAGACAAAGGATGAAGAACTTTCTGCAGTGCCTTAATCCCAATAAAAAGAGCAAAGGACTGGAAGGCCCCCTTCAAGAAGGCAAGCCTGCATCGGCTTCTGCCCCGAGCTGGGTACCAGTCAGAAGCAGATCGGTTATGGACAACAGGGCTGCCGAAACTCAGACGGTAGTGACAGCCGTGAGACAAATCCTGGTGGAAAAATTGCGACTCCACCAAGGAATTCGGGCCTCAGAGATGTATCAGCACAAGGAATTGCAGGCCCCAGTACATAGGCATTCTTGCCCTCACAGGGCTTTCGCCTCTACAGACCTGAAGAGAATGATGGGAGGAATAGCCTCCAATCAGCAAGGTACCTCCAAGGGCCATAGCTGCCCTAGCAAGAGCCAGCTGACCAGAGACAGGAATGGTGAATGGAAAAGCCTCCCCAGGAACCTGGGGCCCCCAGGCAGACCCAGCCAGCACCAGCCGATGGTGGCAAGTGTCTCAGGTCGAGTTCACCATTATCCTACATGCAGTTTTCGAAAATATGCCTCAATCTATCAGGCAGAGAATGCTTCACACATCTTTTCTGGTCAGAAAGATTTCCCTCAAGAAAAAATCGAGTATATGCAAAGAAAGTCCATTTTTTCTCATATTAGCACATCCTCTGTGTGCTAATGACTTCCCCATGCCACAATTTTGTCTCCCGAAAATATATGTTTGGTGTTTTTTCTCTCATGAGTGGTGCTGGACTTTGTGTGTGTCCTGCTTGGGTGGAGGGGATCAGAGTTTTCTCTCCACAAAAGCCTGCTTTGGTTTCCAGAATGATGGGGCCTTGGAGGGCCAGGGACCTTGGGGTCCACCCTGTCCCCTTCCTCACACACCTTCCATTTCCACGACAAGGTGAACAAGACCCAGAGTGGGACCTTGCTCTGCCCATCCTCTCCTGCTTTCCTTCCACCTGAAATTTGTGTGGTTGTAGGGAGGGTCTGCTGAGGCATAAATCCCACTCAGGCTCCAGGAAGACAGAGTCCTAGATCAGAGTGGGGCCTGCAGTTGGGAGATGCAAGGCTGGCCTTGAGGGCAGAGGTGAGAAATCCTGCCCCCATCCACGTATCCTGTGGGGAGTAGAGGACGGCCATCCCAGGAGCCTTCTCACCCCCAGATAATCTCATCTTAGCTCCATGCAGCCCCTCTTACACTTGGAGCAGCAAGGGATGAGCTCTCTCCCAGCACTGAGGGCGTGTGGGATGCCACAGAGACCCCCAGGCACCAGCCTGCCCAGCCCCAGGGCACTGAAGGGGCCTTCTCACCAGCACCCCCTTCCCCTTCTGGGGGATGGGTGGGGTGTGGCTGTAGGCAGGGGGACCCTGTACTTAGGGTGGGAGGCCAGGAAGAAAGCCAAGTGTCAGGGTAAGCCCATGCCTGGTGTAACGACATCTACCCACTTAAGCCCCCATGTTGCATCACCACTTCCTCATTATCAGGGAGATCAGCATGCTCTTTGTGTCCCACTGCCACCTACAGGCCCAGAGGGGAGAAGTTAGAGGCCCCGGGACTGTCCCCACAGGATTTCCACCCTACTCCAGCTGCCCTGGCTCCCACATGGAAAGCCAGGTTCCCAGAGACAGCCAGGCCTTCAGGCAGAGAAGTTAAGTTCTGCACAATTTGATAAGCTTGTAGGACTGCGGGCCCCGGGAAGACTTGTGGTCTGTGACCTTTATGTACACGTCTGGCTCAAGGATGGCTCCCAGGGGACTGGTGGGGACTCGGAGGCCAAGGGACTGGCCTGGATTCTGGTCATGGTTACCTCAGAGCCCAGAAGGGCAGGAGGACAAGATGGGGCTTGTCCCACCACCAGCTGGAAAGAGGTGTCCAGAATGAGGGTGCAGTCCAGGAGGCTCCCCCACCACCCGTGTGCCCCAGTCCCAGCCCAAAATCATCCTCTAGGGCCCCTCACACATAACTCACATGGTAGAGAGTCCCACAAGTCGGACGTGCACTCCACACTCCTGTTAGTAGAAGTGCCGTGGACAGGAGGCTGGTGGAACAGCCAGAAACAGGAAGGAGCAAATCCCCTTGCCCTTCTCCTGCCAGATGGTACAAGGAGGCCAGAAAGGGAAAGCCCCATGCCAAGAGACCTTGTGCAGAGACCTCTGACAGAGACCCACCAAGGCCTCCCACAGAGACTCATACAGAGACCCACACTGAGACCTCCCACAGAGACCCACACAAAGCCCACATAGATCCTACACAGAGACCTCTGACAGGGGCCAACATCAAGAGCCCTCATGAACACCATGTCCAAGGATGATCTTCAAACCCTCCCACACAGACCTTATGCAGAAACTCTCACAGTGAACAACACCAAGAGACTTCACAGAGACCTGTGACAGAGATCCACACAGATTTCTCTCAGACACACCTCAGAAACTGATCTGAATACCCACACACAGCTCTGCAGAGCCCACACAGAGGCCTCCAAGTGCCCTGCAAACACCAAAGACATACCTTGAACAGAGGGCTCACCTCCATCCTTAGGAGCAAAAGTAGCCACCCAGTGTCAGGCCCCGCTTGGATCTGAAGCCACTTAACAAACTGGCAGTGAAGTTGTGCTGTAAAGGCTTGTGTATTTTTTAATTACTTCTGAAAAAGACTTAGATTCCCCATGTAAACCTGAAAAATCCTTTCCTTCACAAATTTTCATTAGCTTGAGCTCCCACACACAGTTTAAAGAATCAGAAACTGAAAACAAAACTTTGCCATCGTCTAATGAGGGAAGAACTCTTATTTGTCCAGTTTTAGCTACGGTTTAGTGAAATGGCCTCAGGGGTCATGTTCTTTATTTTGTTAGGGACAAGTCCCTCCACCCAAAGTGACTTATTCACATTGAAAATGCTGTAGGGAGGCCTGCAGCCATTGGAATGTGGGATGGAGTGAACCAGCAGAGAGGTCATTGACTCAAATGTACAGAGAGCATGCTCTTTGGCCCAGAGCAGCTTGTGGTAGGTTTATGAGGCTTGCTTTATTTTTAAATCAAAGAACTCACAGTGTCAAACACATGAAGCTGTTTTAGAAATGAAACAGTTCAGCAATATATCTTTTTTTTTTAAATTTTTTTATTTTTTAAAAACATATATTTTTATCCCCAGGGGTACGGGTCTGTGAATCACCAGGTTTAAACACTTCACAGCATTCACCAAAGCACATACCCTCCCCAATGTCCATAATACCACCCCCTTCTCCCAAACCCCCTCCCCCCAGCAACCCTCAGTTTGTTTTGTGAGATTAAGAGTCACTTATGGTTTGTCTCCCTCCCAATTCCATCTTGTTTCATTAAATATTCTTCTACCCACTTAAGCCCCCATGTTGCATCACCACTTCCTCATATCAGGGAGATCATATGATAGTTGTCTTTCTCTGCTTGACTTATTTTGCTAAGCATGATACGGTCTAGTTCCATCCATGTTGTCGCAAATGGCAACATTTCATTGCTTTTGATGGCTGCATAGTATTCCATTGTGTATATATACCACATCTTCTTGATCCATTCATCTGTTGATGGACATCTAGGTTCTTTCCATAGTTTGGCTATTGTGGACATTGCTGCTATAAACATTCGGGTGCACGTGCCCCTTTGGATCACTACGTTTGTATCTTTAGGGTACATACCCAGTACTGCAATTGCTGGGTCATAGGGCAGTTCTATTTTCAACATTTTGAGGAACCTCCATGCTGTTTTCCAGAGTGGCTGCACCAGCTTGAATTCCCACCAACAGTGTAGGAGGGTTCCCCTTTCTCAACATCCTCACCAGCATCTGTCATTTCCTGACTTGTTGATTTTAGCCATTCTGACTGGTGTGAGGTGATATCTCATTGTGGGTTTGATTTGTATTTCCCTGATGCCGAGTGATATGGAGCACTTTTTCATGTGTCTGTTGGCCATCTGGATGTCTTCTTTGCAGAAATGTCTGTTCATGTCCTCTGCCCATTTCTTGATTGGATTATTTGTTCTTTGGGTGTTGAGTTTGCTATGTTCTTTATAGATTTTGGACACTAGCCCTTTATCTGATATGTCATTTGCAAATATCTTCTCCCATTCTGTCAGTTGTCTTTTGATTTTGCTAACTGTTTCCTTTGCTGTGCAAAAGCTTTTGATCTTGATGAAATCCCAATAGTTCATTTTTGCCCTTGCTTCCCTTGTCTTTGGTGATGTTCCTAGGAAGATGTTGCTGTGGCTGAGTTTGAAGAGGTTGCTGCCTGTGTTCTCCTCAAGGATTTGGATGGATTCCTTTCGCACATTGAGGTCCTTCATCCATTCTGAGTCTATTTTCGTGTGTGGTGTAAGGAAATGGTCCAATTTCATTTTTCTGCATGTGGCTGTCCAATTTTCCCAGCACCATTTATTAAAGAGGCTGTCTTTTTTCTATTGGACAATCTTTCCTACTTTGTCAAAGATTAGTTGACCATAGAGTTGAGGATCTATTTCTGGGCTCTCTATTCTCTTCCATTGAACTATGTGTCTGTTTTTGTGACAGTACCATGCTGTCTTGATGATGACAGCTTTGTAATAGAGCTTGAATTCCGGAATTGTGATGCCACCAACGTTGGCTTTCTTTTTCAATATCCCTTTGGCTATTCGAGGTCTTTTCTGGTTCCATATAAATTTTAGATTTGTTCCATTTCTTTGAAAAAGATGGATGGTACTTTGATAGGAATTGCATTAAATGTGTAGATTGCTTTAGGAGCATAGACATTTTCACAATATTTATTCTTCCAATCCAGGAGCATGGACCATTTTTCCATTTCTTTGTGTCTTCCTCAATTTATTTCATGAGTACTTTATAGTTTTCTGAGTATAGATTCTGTGCCTCCTTGGTTAGGTTTATTCCTAGGTATCTTATGGCTTGGGGTGCAATTGTAAATGGGATTGACTCCTTAATTTCTCTTTCTTCTGTCTTGCTGTTGGTGTAGAGAAATGCAACTGATTTCTTTGCATTGATTTTATATCCTGACACTTTACTGAATTCCTGTACAAGTTTTAGCAGTTTTGGAGTGGAGTGTTTTGGGTTTTCCACATATGGTATCATATCATCTGCGAAGAGTGATAATTTGACTTCTTCTTTGCCAATTTGGATGCCTTTAATTTCCTTTTGTTGTCTGATTGCTGAGGCTAGGACCTCTAGTACTATGTTGAATAGCAGTGGTGATAATGGACATCCCTGCCGTGTTCCTGACCTTAGCGGAAAAGCTTTCAGTTTTTCTCCATTGAGAATGATATTTGCGGTGGGTTTTTCATAGATGGCTTTGATGATATTGAGGTATGTGCCCTCTATCCCTACATTTTGAAGAGTTTTGATCAGGAAGGGATGCTGTACTTTGTCAAATGCTTTTTCAGCATCTATGGAGAGTATCATATGGTTCTTGTTCTTACTTTTATTGATGTGTTGTATCACATTGACTGATTTGCGGATGTTGAACCAACCCAGCAGCCCTGGAATAAATCCCACTTGGTCGTGGTGAATAATCCTTTTAATGTACTGTTGAATCCTATTGGCTAGCATTTTGGTGAGAATTTTCACATCTGTGTTCATCAAGGATATTGGTCGATAGCTCTCTTTTTTGATAGGATCCTTGTCTCGTTTTGGGATCAAGGTGATACTGGCCTCATAAAATGAGTTTGGAAGTTTTCCTTCCATTTCTATTTTTTGGAACAGTTTCAGGAGAATAGGAATTAGTTCTTCTTTAAATGTTTGGTAGAAGCCATCTGGCTCTGGGCTTTTGTTTGTTTGGAGATTTTTAATGACAGTTTAAATCTCCTTACTGGTTATGAGTTTTCAGGCTTTCTATTTCTTCCTGGTTCAGTTGTGGTAGTTTATATGTTTCTAGGAATGCATCCATTTCTTCCAGATTGTCAAATTTGTTGGCATAGAGTTGCTCATAGTATGTCCTTCTAATAGTTTGTATTTCTTTGGTGTTGGTTGTGATCTCTCATCTTTCATTCATGATTTTATTTATTTGGGTCCTTTCTCTTTTCTTTTTGATAAGTCTGGCCAGGGGTTTATCAATTTAATTAATTGTTTCAAAGAACGAGTTCCTAGTTTAGTTGATTTGTTCTATTGTTTTTTTCGTTTCTATTTCATTGATTTCTGCTCTGATCTTTATGATTTCTTTTCTCCTGCTGGGCTTAGGGTTTCTTTCTTGTTCTTTCTCCAGATCCTTTATGTATAGGATTAGGTTGTGTACCTGAGACCTTTCTTGTTTCTTGAGAAAGGCTTGTACTGCTATATATTTTCCTCTCAGGACTGCCTTTGTTGTGTCCCACAGATTTTGAACCTTTGTATTTACATTATCATTTGTTTCCATGATTTTTTTCAATTCTTCTTTAATTTCCCAGTTGACCATTCATTCTTTAGATGGATGCTGTTTAGTCTCCATGTATTTGGGTGCTTTCCAAACTTCCTTTTGTGGTTGAGTTCTAGCTTTAGAGCATTGTGGTCTGAAAATATGCAGGGAATGATCCCAATCTTTTGATACCGGTTGAGTCCTTTTTCCCGAGGATGTGATCTATTCTGGAGAATGTTCCATGTGCACTAGAGAAGAATGTGTATTCTGTTGCTTTGGGATGAAATGTTCTGAATATATCTGTGATGTCCATCTGGTCCAGTGTGTCGTTTAAAGCCTTTATTTTCTTGCTGATCTTTTGCTTGGATGATCTGTCCATTTCAGTGAGGGGAGTGTTAAAGTCCCCTAATATTATTGTATTATTGTTGATGTGTTTCTTTGATTTTGTTATTAATTGGTTTATATAGTTGGCTGCTCCCATGTTGGGGGCATAGATATTTAAAATTGTTAGATCTTCTTGTTGGACAGACCCTTTGAGTATGATATAGTGATATAGTGTCCTTCCTCATCTCTTATTATAGTCTTTGGCTTAAAATCTCATTGATCTGATATAAGGATTGCCACTCCTGCTTTCTTCTGATGTTCATTAGCATGGTAAATCCTTTTCCACCCCCTCACTTTAAATCTGGAGGTGTATTCGGGCTTAAAATGAGTTTCTTGGAGGCAACATATAGATTTTTTTTTTTTAATCCATTCTGATACCCTGTGTCTTTTGACAGGGGCATTTAGCCCATTATCATTCAGGGTAACTATTGAGAGATATGAATTTAGTGCCATTGTATTGCCTGTAAGGTGACTGTTACTGTAAATGGTCTCTGTTCCTTTCTGATCTACCACTTGTAGGCTCTCTCTTTGCTTAGAGGACCCTTTCAAGATTTCCTGTAGAGCTGGTTTGGTGTTTGCAAATTCTTTCAGTTTTTGTTTGTCCTGGAAGCTTTTAATCTCTCCTTCTATTTTCAATGATAGCCTAGCTGTATATAGTATTCTTGGCTGCATGTTTTTCTCGTTTAGTGCTCTGAAAATATCATGCCAGCTCTTTCTGGCCTGCCAGGTCTCTGTGGATAAGTCAGCTGCCAATCTAATATTTTTACCATTGTATGTTACAGACTTCTTTTCCCGGGCTGCTTTCAGGATTTTCTCTTTGTCACTGAGACTTGTTAATTTTACTATTAGGTGACGGGTTGTGGGCCTATTCTTATTGATTTTGAGGGCCGTTCTCTGAACCTCCTGAATTTTGATGCTCGTTCCCATTGCCATATTGGGGAAATTCTCCCCAATAATTCTCTCCAGTATACCTTCTGCTCCCCTCTCTCTTCTTCTGGAATCCCAATTATTCTAATGTTGTTTCGTCTTATGGTGTCACTTACCTCTCGAATTCTCCCCTCGTGGTCCAGTAGCTATTTGTCCCTCTTTTTCTCAGCTTCTTTATTCTCTGTCATTTGGTCTTCTATATCACTAATTCTTTCTTCTGCTTCATTTATCCTAGCAGTGAGAGCCTCCATTTTTTATTGCACCTCATTAATAGCTTTTTTTTTTATTTCAACTTGGTTAGATTTTAGTTCTTTTATTTCTCCAGAAAGGGCTTTTATATCTCCCGAGAGGGTTTCTCTAATATCTTCCATGCCTTTTTTGAGCCTGGCTAGAACCTTGAGAATTGTCATTCTGAACTCTAGATCTGACATATTACCAATGTCTGTATTGATTAGGTCCCTAGCCTTCAGTTACTGCCTCTTGTTCTTTTTTTTTGTGGTGAATTTTTCCCTCTTGTCATTTTGTCCAGATAAGAGTATATGAAGGAACAAGTAAAATACTAAAAGAGTGGCAACAGCCCCAGGAAAATATGCTTTAACCAAATCAGAAGAGATCCTAAATGGTGAGGGGGGAGAAAGGGGATAAAAAGAGGTTCAAAAAGGAAGAAAAAAAAAAGAAAAGAAAAGAATTAAAAAAAAGAAAATGAATAAAGAAAAATATAAAAAATAAAAATATATATATATTAGATAACCTAGTTAAAAAACGTTAAAAAAGAAAAGGGTAAAAGTTAAAAAAAAGAAAAAAAACTTTACCAGAAGGCAAGAAAAAAAAATGAAAAAGAAAAAAAATTAAATTAACTGAAAGACTAAAAAAAGTCACAGGGAGAAAGCCATGAGTTCCATGCTTTGCTTTCTCCTCCTCTGGAATTCTGCTGCTCTCCTTGGTATTGAAACCGCACTCCTTGGTAGGTGAACTTGGTCTTGGCTGGAATTCTTGTTGATCTTCTGGGGGAGGGGCCTGGTGTAGTGATTCTCAAGTGTCTTCGCCCCAGGCGGCATTGCACTGCCCTTACCAGGTGCCGGGCTGACTAATCCGCTCGGGTTTGCTTTCAGGAGCTTTTGTTCCCTGAGTGCTTTCGGTAGAGTTCCAGAGGAAGGGAATACAAATGGTGCCCTCCTGATTTCCGCCCCAGAGGAGCCGAGCGCCCAGGGCCCCTCTCCTCAGTGCGCCCTCAGAGAACAGCACCCAATTACTCCCATCTGCCTGACCTCCGGCTTCACTCTGAGCTCACCGAGCCTGTGGCTGGTTCAAGGTAACCCTGAGCTGTGAGCTTACTGTCGGCTCTGTCTCTGTAGCTGGTTTTCCCATTATAATACCTGAAAGCTCTGCGACACTCAGACACCCCCGATCCTTTTGTGACCCTGCGGGACCTGAGGCCACGCTGACCCCGCGTGGGCTTCGGCCCAGTTTAGCCTCTGGAGCGATGTCCCTCAGTGGAACAGACTTTTAAAAGTACTGATTTTGTGGGCTGTTGCTCCGCTGCTTGCCGGGAGCCGGCCCCTCCCCCCGGGGTCTATCTTCCATTCGCTTTGGATTCACTTCTCCACCAGTCCTACCTTTCAGAAAGTGGTTGTTTTTCTGTTTCCAGAATTGCTGTTCTTCTTCTCTTCGATCTGCTGATGGATTTGCAGGTGTTTGCAATCTTTAGATAAGCTATCTAGCTGATCTCCTGCTAGCTGAAGTAGTCTCAGCCTGCTACTTCTCCCCTCAGTTCGGCAATATTTCTATTACCTTTGGTTTGTTTATATTTACTGTTAACAACATAAAATAATTATATCTTTTTCTTTTTGTTCCTTTTAAAATATTATAGTATCCTTAGATGATATCATGTATATGTTCAGAACATGAAAAAAATCACAAGCTAATGATCAGCTATGGTAGCTTAAACTTCTGGAGTATTCAGAAAGTTTCATATTTTACAGAATCTTAAGGCACGTTCAGTTTCTATGACTCAGGAAGTCAGGCTCTGCTTTATATTATCAGCTAAAAAAGGGCACAGTGCTTAAATAATTTTGAAATCTTAGAAAATATTCCATTTAGTTGCTGCTTGAAATATATATTACCTCAATTAAATTAGTTGGAAATTGGCATTTTAACATCTGTTAAATTTTAAAAGTATACATTTAATCAGCATTTCATTATAATAACAAAGAGCTCACTATCTACCTAATATTTTCCAAGCTGGGCACTTAGTTGAGACTCCATATTTCTCACTGGTCTTAAGAGTCCTGTTGCCCTGACTTGATAAGATCTAGATAACAGATCTCAAGTGTATGCCTAAATCTCTCAGGTGACCCATTGAGGTGATGATGCCACAATCTTTTCTCTCAGAAGAGAGGAAGAGCTGGTGTCAGTTCTGTGGGTATATATACGCTTTTTAATTAAGAAAAAAAATAGGCAGTAAAATATTTTATGGACTCACAGTCATTAATGTTATTAACATTTTGAAATTTGCTCCCTTGATGATACTTTCTCATGTTACTGAATCACAGGAACTATGGAAAATGGCCCTGGATAGCCTATAATGTCCAATCAGTAGTATTTAATAACCGAGACAACACATCATTTCCCTATAGATGCCTGCATCCACAATATCCCACAATCATAAAAAAAGATACTTTCTTTTTTAAGTTTAAGCTACTTCTAAACCATGCTTTTAGTCAGAATAAAATTAAATTCTTGTAAGAGGTATAAAATAATGTAACTTCTAACAAAATAAATGGGAATTTTTGAAGTTTTACTGTCTTTTGAAGGAAAACATCACTGCCTCGTCTCACTCTGATAACAAGAAATGAGATGACACAGCTCTTTGCTCTCAGCAATTTTATGTGTGTGTGTGTTAGTTGGTTCTGTGGATCAGATGCATTAGTATTTTTTTTAAAGATTTGCGGGACAGACTATTTTTATAGAAGCGATAAATAGGACATATGTCTTGTTAGTGTCAGTAGCCATTCTTACCCCACTTGGAATAAGGGCAAACGAGGAACCAACACAAACGTTTTCTGGGAAGTGATTCCATTACCTTGAACCTTTCTTAGTAGAAGAAAAGGTGGGAGATCTCAGGTAGGAAGCTGAGACACTTTTGCCTCACAAATAAATACACAATTCATAGGCCATTAAAACTGGGAGGGCTGGGGCGCCTGGGTGGCTCAGTGGGTTAAGCCGCTGCCTTCGGCTCAGGTCACGATCCCAGGGTCCTGGGATCGAGCCCCGCATCGGGCTCTCTGCTCAGCAGGGAGCCTGCTTCCTCCTCTCTCTCTGCCTGCCTCTCTGCCTGCTTGTCATCTCTCTCTGTCAAATAAATAAATAAATAAATCTTTAAAAACAAAAACAAAAACAAAAACAAAAAAACTGGGAGGGCTGCTGCAGGCTGTTGGCTGGAAAGATTTGCAGAGAGCAAATGAAGACAGACAGGTACGTTTAAGGTCTCTTGGCCATAGCCAGGACACCATTTACAAAATGTGCCCATAATATAAGTAGGAAACAGAACTTGACCAAAGCCTGCTGCGTGTCCTATCTTCCCTCAATTTACACAGTGAAGACACTGCCCTCCACCACCACCTCCCCACAGAATCCTCCCTCGTTCTCAGTCAGAAACTTACTGTGGACTTCAGATGAAGAAGTAGGTAAAGAAAGGAAGAAGAGAAGAGGGGAGACAACCATTACCAACACACACACACACACACACACACACACACACACAGAGGTGTTGGTCTCTGCTTTATCCCAGCCACCTAGTTAACAAATGGGGATCCCATGGCACAGAGTCTCCCCAAGCCACACAGGTACTCAGTTTCCACACCTGACTCTAATCCAGTGCTTCCTCTGCTACACGACTTGAGCAGTGTAAAAGGATCCCTTTCCTAAGTCAGACAGATGATATCCCTACAGGAAATTATTTCCACCACCACCAGATAATGGTACATATCACTTATTTCAGAGAGAAAAAAAGGAAGGAAAAGTCATCTTGCCATTTAGATAATGAAAATTTCAGAGAATAGAAACCTCTCTGGATCACAGTCTGGTTTTTCATTTGTTTGTTTTTTAAATATTTTATTTGACAGTGAGAGATAGTGAGGGAGGATAGAGAGGGAACACAAGCAGGGGAGCTGGAGAGGGAGAAGCAGGCTTCCCACCCAGCAGGGAGCCCAATGTGGGGCTTGGTCATGGGATTGAGCCAGAGCTGAAGGCAGACACTTAACGAATGACCCACCCAGGCATCCCAATGACAGTTTGTAATATTTCTCTAAAAGAAAAGAATGACAAATGGGAATTTAAATCTATTAACTTTCATGAAAATAAGTACAACGGAGTGTGTTCCACTTTTCCCTCTGGGTGGACTCCTTCGTGAGAAGTGTACCTTTGTCCACATCTTGAATCCGCCTGCAATTCCAAGTAGTCCTCACAGATTTTGAGGATTGGAGGCAAAAGTACACAAAGTCCAGTTCCTGGAGATACCATCCTGGCTTTGCTCATCTGAGAGGCTTAGGAAGTCCATTAAGAGTGAGACAGTAAGGGCCTATTTAATGTTAAAATCTGTTTAACTATTAGGGCCTGCTTAGCTAGAGCAACTCCATATTGCCTAGGTAGCCATATTGTTGCTTACATCCTTGGACTTCATTCCATGAATAAACACCCCATTAGTTCCTGGTATCAGTTCCAGGTATAGATTCCGGGAGTAAACACCTTAACAATAGAAGCCACATACCTTGAGGTCCGTGGTTATGCCCTATAAAACCAGCTTGTGAGATCGGGATGGGGTCACACTTTTTGGAGGTGGACCTGGCCGGTCAGTCTGACTTCTAGTGCTTGGCATAGAATAAAGTTTGCATGACTTTCACTTTTTCTCAGTCTCATTCCTTTGATAATGGGCCCGAACAGAGACCTTTTTGTGGTGGGGCTCACCAGGTGACTGAACAGGACAGTACACAGGGGTGCAAAGGAACACATTAGAACTTCCATTTGGAAACTTTTTCATCTCATTTTTTAAAAAAATCCTTATATTTATATAAGCTTTGCATTGGATATAAATTATAGACTTATGATGCATGTAGTTAACTTACAAATATATAAACACATACACATAAGAGGCTACATATGCTGAAAGATTTTTATGGGCTCAAAGAATGGTAGAAATGTAGAGACCACTGACATGAACAAGATTCCTGGTCTTTTCTAAGAAGCTGATCCAGAATCCAAAACAACCATTGGTTCTGAGCTCCATCAGCCAAACCATCTATTTGGCTGGTCCAGAAAGAATGAGGACCATGGAACTCCAAAAGGGCTGTTTCACCAAACTTGGCAACCTTGATCATCCCCTCATAGGCAGGGTGTGGGGGTCCAGAAAGAATGAGGACCGTGGAACTCCAGAAGAGCTGTTTCACCAAATTTGGCAACCTTGATCATCCCCTCATAGGCAGGGCGTGGGTGACACAGAGGTGAGTGAACCATTCTGCCCCAACTCACCTGCAAACACAGCAGAACTGTGCACAAATAAAACCCCAAGCCTGTGATGAGCGTTGTGTTGAGGGGAAAAGAAATGGAGGTGAGATTCAGTTAGAGTGCAGTGAAGGAACCTCATGCCTTTCCTGGACCATCAGACCTACGGGAGGTGTAGGGAGGGTGCAGAAGCCATGGGAACTCGGGACAACATTTAGCAGAGATCACACACACCATACTCAGGAGAATCGTTAAGAATGCAATGGTTTGCATTTCCATTACATTTTTGTGAGTATCCTATTGCTTTCAAGGTAAAATTTTGAAGGTATTTTCTAACGTAAAAAAAAAAAAAAAAAAAAAAAAGGAAAATCCACTGGGAGATGTCATTTGCTTTGGATCATGTGAATAGTTCTGCGGACAGAAAAGAATGGATTCCTGCAGTCAAGTATATGGACACAGTGACTTGACTAGGAAGCAAGGGGGCTAAATACATTGGACCAAATTAAACAGATTGGCTATTCCTCGGGCACACAACCACTGATGGTGCTCACAAGCTGGCTTATTAAGACAGACCTCTAGCTAACAGGCAAAGCAGCTGCTGTGAGTGCACTTAAGCACAGACAGCCTGGTAAACACCCCAAGGTAAGGGCTACAAGCAAGGATGCAGCGAGGTCAGCCAATGACCCAGTTCTGGTGAAGGCAGCATCTGCGCTGGTCAGCTCTCACCATAGAGGATGATGTGGGAAGCACAAGTGGAGAAAGAGAAGTATTTCAACTTCGATGTCAGAATCAATCACCTGAATGTATCACTAGATGTAGAAAACGAACTGAACTGAGAGTCTAACTGGTTCATCCACGACGCGCTGTCTACATTACCTGCTTGTCTTCTGCAGAAAGGACGTCATTATTTCACAGATTCTCTGATCCCCACCACACTGGGAGAGTCTGATATACTTGTCAAGGTGAAGCCAGACATCAGGGGACAGACTCACAGGAAGTATGAATGTCGTGCAACTCCCTGAGAGACCGGCACCAAACGAAACATTTCATGGCATGACATGATAAGATATGATATATGATGGATGTATCAACAAACAAAGGGATGGTGAAAAATACTATAAATTATAGATGTGAAAAAAAAATGACCTCTGCCATCTCAGGAGAAGTACCCTACTTTTAACTTAATTCTGCCACTCTCAAGGGCTATCATGTCTGTGTTCTTTTTATTGGGGTGACATTTTTGCCTGTACTCAGCATATGGATAATTTATCAGTGAACAAGTTCTTATTAAAACCCTTTGCAGGAATGCCTGAGTGGCTCAGTGGGTTAAGCCTCTGCCTTCAGCTCAGGTCATGATCTCAGGATCCTGGGATCAAGCCCAGCATTGGACTCTCTGCTCAGCGGGGAGCCTGCTTCCCCCTCTCTCTCTGCCTGCCTCTCCGCCTACTTGTGATTTCTCTCTGTCAAATAAATAAATAAAATCTTTTTTAAAAACCCTTTGTATTCAAATTACAAGCAGACTTTATATAATAAATGCCTTTCTATTATATAAATGTCATTTATTTTTATGATAATTTATACATTTGTATACATCTTATACATTTTTATAATAAATGTTGTTATATAATAAGTGTTTTGTGAATGTCCTCTTTGTTTTATAACATTCCACTCTGATACCAGTCCACTAGTTTTCTAGGGAATAACAGTGGGATGGTGAAAAGTCAGAGGTTGAAATCTTAAGCAAAGGGAATCAGAGGGCCCAGGCTGAGACAGTGCTTAAGAGAGAGTGCAAGAACTGAAATCATCTTGGTGGTTTTAACATTTATGAATTTTTACTATGTCAAAATAAATATAAAATTTGGGAGTGGAAGAGTTAAGGCAATCTTAGAGAATACACCCAAGCCAGCAATGCACTTACCCATTAATCTCTTTCTCCCCATACATTGAACAGGTTTTGCTAGAAGACCTGTACATTTCACTGATTTCTAGAATTCAAGAATTATATATCCCAATAGAAGGTAAAAGCTTACCCATGTTCCCTTTACTGATGGGACGGTGGTGGGGGTATCCAGCCCTGCTAATGTCCAGAAGTGGCCCTGATTCACACCAGGGCCGTGTTACTCTCCTCTTGGACATAAATGCCAAGGGGTATCACAGAACACCAACGCCAGACAAAGTTACTCTGAGATCATGATAAAGGGGGACAAAATGAAGGTAACTCATAATTGTTTTTAAGTATAGAAACAAAGATCACCCCCAAAATACCCCCCAAAATACCAGGCACCCCATTCTCTTCATTAATATGAGTGACATCTACCTCATTACCGGTAATGGTTTCTTCTGACTATAATCTTCCCTCCTATAGATAAGATTTATTGATATCATAGAATTGCCTCTGCCTTCAGCATCCAATTAAATGTGATTAGATTCAGCATTCAATCTAAATCCAATCTAAAGTGACCCCCCACTTTTCGTTCTTCCCTCAAATCACCCAACCAAAACCCAATCCAACAGCAGATTTTTTTCTAACACCTCCTCCCCAGACACCTCCTGGTTCCCCATGGTATATGTTCTCCCTCGTTGCAATGAATAATAAGCGCAGCTTGTTCTGGATAAAACTCATTCATAGGAGTGTTCCTAGTGGTCTCTGGCTAGAGGATGTGGACTTTGGAATGATCTCAGGGCAACCAGCTGATTCTCCCTCCCAAAGGAGAACACCCCCCATTCTTCAGTCCTTCCTCCAAACACCACTCACTCCACAGCACTTCCATCCTCCCCCAGCTGAGTCAGGTCCCATGTGCTGCATTCTCCAGACCCCCTGCACTCCCTCCTGTGACAGCCACTGCCTATCATGGCAGGCTTCTCACAAATGCATTGAAAGCTCCTTGCAGGCCCAGGGAGGAATGTCTGACCACATTGCCTGTAATTAGTCTGGGGCCTGTTGAGACGGATCAGTAAAAGTTGGCTTATTCATGGACACATGTCATAGAGCTTTCCAATCTCCCTGAAGACTGAATCACAACAGTGTAATCACATCTTTAAAAAGGTTTCCAAGTAGCCAATATGTTTTGATAAGAATCTGTAAGATAAAACAGCATTAACAATTGAAATTTAATGATGCAAAGAAAACTCCAAATTATTGAATCTAAGTCTTTTATTTTATATGTCAAATACAAATATCCTTGTTGCTTTTGAAATTAATCACAAAACTTAAGTGTTTACAGAATACAGTTTAAAAAGCATTTTACCTTAAGGTATTACTTTATGATGACAAAAAAAATCATTTAAAAAGCTATTACCAAAGAATATATTTAAGATAATTTAAATATGCAACTTGCAACAACCACATATATTGTAAATCTACTATTCTAAAAACAAGAAACAATTATCTCTTGTTTACTTTAACATTTAATGTGCTGAAAAGTCCAGAGACCATTTGTTTATTAATAAATTCATATAAAAAAGGGTAGTGAACAATCACACTGCATGCATTTTCCCTCTTTGAAAATTATTTTTGAATTATTGAAAGTGTTTAAAGACATTATTTGAAAGGTGTGCAAGAGAGAGGAAAATATGCCTGCATGCTTACTGCCTAACAATTTAAATTACAAATATACAGAAGCACCAACTTTCAGTTATTAGATGAATAAATTTTAGATATTTAATGCATAAAGTGTGATTATAGTTAATAATAATGTATTATACATAGAAATTTTCTAGGAGAGTAGATCTCAAGTGTTCTCTCCACAAGAAAAGGGCAAAGACATAAGGTGATAGTTATTTTAATTAGCTTAACTGTGGTATGATTTCCTGGTTTCACTTGTGAGATGATTGTGAAATCATTTCACAATATATAGGTAAGTGAAAACATCACATTGTACAACCTTAATCCATACAATCATTATTTGCCCATCATACCTCAATAAAGCTAGAAGAAAAAATGCACAGATGTATACACACACATGTATATCCATATATGTTACACGGTGTATATACATGTGTGCATTTTAGCATCCTTAAATTTGTATTACCTATTCCAGTTTTTGCTGGAAAATGTTGTTTTCATTATTCTACATAATATGGCACACTAAGGTTGGGACGCCTGGGTGGCTCAGTTGGTTGGACGACTGCCTTCGGCTCAGGTCATGATCCTGGAGTCCCGGGATCGAGTCCCGCATCGGGCTCCCAGCTCCATGGGGAGTCTGCTTCTCTCTCTGACCTTCTCCTCGTTCATGCTCTCTCTCACTGTCTCTCTCTCAAGTAAATAAATAAAATCTTAAAAAAAAAATTATGGCACACTAAGGTTGATAAGCAGATATGATGCCCAAGTAACTTTTTTCTTTCTCCAGGGGTTTCTTCCAGGTCAACCTGAACTTGAGTTTGGAGAATTGCCTTCCTGCTCTACACCAACCACTGCCAGCATCCCCAGCTCATTCCAAATCCTCTGGTTCTCCAAAACTTTCATGAGCATAAAGAGAGGTTTTTTCTTGGGAAAACATTGGATAGCTCTACTATTGACCACCTGTGCATTTATAATGAAGGATCAATCTGTGTGATTTGTCTATAAACTTGGAAGGGCAAAATGAATGCTTTTCCTTTTTACTCAGAATAACTAAAGGTATGAATGGATATACTATTAAAGGTAAATTTTCATTAAAAAGTGTTCACAAGGGGCTCCTGGGTGGCTCAGTGGGTTGGGCCGCTGCCTTCCGGCTCAGGTCATGATCTCAGGGTCCTGGGATCGAGCCCCACATCGGGCTCTCTGCTCAGCAGGGAGCCTGCTTCCTCCTCTCTCTCTCTCTGCCTGCCTCTCTGCCTGCTTGTCATCTCTCTCTGTCAGATAAATAAATAAAAAAATTTAAAAAAAAAGTGTTCACAAAAAAGAACTAAGAGTTCTTTGTGTGTCCCTACCTCTAAGAGGTTTTCTCCTAGGATTTTCTTTGATCATTTTATAATGTTATGTTTTATAGCTAAGTTTCTGATCTATTTTGAGTTAATTAGTATTAAGGGTCTGAAGTTTGGGTTGAGATTTTTTTTGAGCCTATGGATGTCCATTTTTTCCAGTATTATTTTTTAAAAGACTGGCTTTCCTCTTTCAGAAAAAAATTGTCAGAGACCATAGTGAGCGAAGAAAAAAAAAGTAAAACTGAAAGTGAAGATTTTTATTGCCTTTATAAAAAATGCTTTAAAAGATTGCCATTTCTAAACAAATAACAATTTATAGAGGTACATTAAGCAATAAATAATTGTGAAATTGAATCATGTTCAAAATTAACCTAGCATGTTTGAGGAGAAAACCTCATTAATCATATCCATTGCTATGAGATCATCACAACTTTGTGGGTATATTGGTGAATCTGAAACACAACTTGATCTCACATGGCCCTGCTGTCATCTTGGGCCCTCACTCAGGATTGTAAGGTCACCTCCACTTTTTCTGTTGCGTCTTCCTCTATCTTCAAGCCAACAATGATATGTCAAGTCCCCCTGTGCCTGAAATCTCTCTGACCTTTTCTTCTTTTTACCAGACAAAGCCTGTGTAAAGAACTCACCTGATTGGGTCTGGCCCACCTGGATAACCTCTATGTCTTAAGGTCAAGTGACTCAGAGTTTTAATTACATTTGCAAAAATTTCTTCACAGTGGTACCTAGATTAGTGTTTGATTGAATAATAAGAAGACCTGACTCTTGAAGAACTGTGTTTAGAGTTATTCCTACAATGGGGCACCTGGGTGGCTCAGTCAGTTAAGCGTCCAACTCTTGATTTTGGCACAGGTCAGGATCTTAGGGCTGTAGGATTTAACCTATTTAAGATTCTCTCACTCCCTCTCCCTTTTCCCTCCCCTTCCTCTCTAAAATAATAATAATAAAATTATTACAACCATGGCTTATATCGATACTGTTCTCCATACTGGCTTCACTAATTTATAGTCCTACCAACAATGCATGAGTATTCCCTTTTCTCCACATCCTCACCAACAATTATTATTTCTTCTGTTTTTGATGGTAGCCATTCTAACAGGTGTGAGGAGATATCTCACTGTCATTTTGATTTGCATTTTCCTAATGGTTACTGCTGGTATGCATTTTTTTTTTTTGTACCTGTTGGCTATCTATATGCATCTAGAGGACTGTTGCAAGTTTGTTTGTATCTGCATATACCTGTTGGCCATTCTCTTCCAATTCTATCTAGAACTCACTCAAGCAGGCTAGCCCACTACCAAAATACCTGCCTTAGAAATCATTCCTCCTCTCTCTCTGCCTGCTTCTCTGTGATCTCTGTCTGTCAAATAAATAAATAAAATCTTTTAAAAAATGGGGTGCCTGAGTGGCTCAGTGGGTAAAAGCGTCTGCCTTTGGCTAAGGTCATGATCCCAGGGTCCTGGGATCAAGCCCCACATCGGACTCTCTGCTCAGCAGGGAGCCTGCTTCCTCCTCTCTCTCTCTGCCTGGTTCTCTGTGATCTCTGTCTGTCAAATGAATAAATAAAATCTTTTAAAAAATTAAAAAATTAAAAAAAATTGGGGCTCAGTGGGTTAAAGCCTCAGCCTTCAGGTCAGGTCATGATCCCAGGGTCCTGGGATGGAGCCCCACATCAGGCTCTCTGCTCATCGGGGAGCCTGCTTCCTCCTCTCTCTCTTCCTGCCTCTCTGCCTACTTGTGATCTCTGTCTATCAAACAAATAAATAAAATCTTAAAAAAAAATAAAAATTTAAAATTTAAATTTTTTTTTAAAAAAAGAAATCACTGACCACTTTCTACATCCAAAGTTTAACTGAAAATCTTTATCTTAATAAACACTAGAGCAACAATTGACATTGATGGAAACCAAAACCTCCTCATTGGAATGATGTCTTCATTTGCCTTCTAGGCACCCTATTCTCTGATAACTCTCCTACCTCAGGAGCCACTGTATCTATGTCTTTTTTGTTATTTTATCCCTATTTTCTCATTCTGCTTTTCTCTAACTCCTTGGAGTTAATATTGTCTCAAGACTTTAGATCCCATTGGTATGCTGGTTACTCACAGGTTTGTATTTCCAGCCTGGACCTATACCCCTGAACTCCTTCTCATATGTCTAACTCCATATGTGTTGGCTCACACCAAGTGTCTAGAAGTCATCTGATCTTTCCTTATCTCCTATCCTTGCTCTTTGAATCTTTTCCCACCTCCAATCTTTCTTCTTCCAGCTAATGACAACTCCATTCCCCTAGTAGCTTAGGCAAAAATTTTTGGTGTCATCCTTAATTTCCAACTCACATCCCACATCTCTCATATCAACCAATCCCACTGGCCCTATTTCAGAATTTTAACTGGTGTCTAGCAATGTCTAACTCCCTCTCCTGCTCTTACCCAAAACTTATCACTTTTTCCTGGGGTTTTTTCATTTCCTAACTTAGATGACCTCTACTGCTTATACCTTATGCTTCTACAGTTTATTCTTAAAAACCAGAAGGAGTGAGACTTCTAAAACAAGGCATACAGTACCACCCCTCTGCTCAAAGCACCAGAAGAACTTCCCGATTCATGCAGTCAAGTCTAAAGTGTTTACTATGGCTAACCAGGCTCTCCACTCTTCCCAGCAATCCCCCTTCCTTGATCTCTACCTTCTCTGTGTTGTCTAGTTTGTCTCTGAGCTCTTCTTTAAACCTGTCACAGCTTTTCACCTTATTTGCTTTGGCTCTGTCCTCATGTGCTTCTCCCAGACATTTACATGGCCCTGCTCTCACTTCCAGCTCCTCTGCTAAAAAGGCACCATGATAGTAAAAACTTCTCTACTCACCCTCTTTTTTTTAAAAGACAATGGTCCCCACTTCCCCATTTTGCAATCTTTTCCCCCCTTTTGTTTCATTTTATTTAAAAAATTATTTTTAGAACTGGTATAGAAAGATCATGAACTCACCTCCTTCCATAAACACAACAAACCTATGGCTGCATATGCAATAATTCCCTCCTCTGAAAGAATCCTGAAAACTGTAAGGACCTATTTATCCAGAGTGACTCCATCTCAGTTAAATAGCCACTTTGTTGTTTATGCAGTAAACTTAAATTGACCCTGCCCCCCAGAGAAACTTACTTAAAGCAAGTCCAGAAACCAGTAAAATGTAGTCAGCTAAGGGGGAACCCTCTTACACTATTGGTGGGAATGCAAGTTGGTGCAGCCACTTTGGAGAACAGTGTGGAGATTCCTCAAGAAATTAAAAATAGAGCTTCCCTATAACCCTGCAATTGCACTCCTGGGTATTTACCCCATAGATACAGATGTAGTGAAAAGAAGGGCCATCTGTACTCCAATGTTTATAGCAGCAATGGCCATGGTCACCAAACTGTGGAAAGAACCAAGATGCCCTTCAACGGATGAATGAATAAGGAAGATGTGGTCCATATACACTTTGGGGTATTGTGCCTCCATCAGAAAGGATGAATACCTAACTTTTGTAGCAACATGGACGGGACTGGAAGAGATTATGCTGAGTGAAATAAGTCAAGCAGAGAGAGTCAATTATCATATGGTTTCACTTATTTGCGGAGCATGACAAATAATATGGAGGGCATGGGGAGATGGAGAGGAGAAGGGAGTTGTGGGAAATTGGAGGGGGAGATGAACCATGAGAGACTATGGACTCTGAAAAACAATCTGAGGGTTTTGAAGGGGTAGGGGGTGGGAGGTTGGAGGAGCCAGGTCGTGGGTATTATGGAGGCCATGCATTGCACAGAGCACTGGGTGTGGTGCAAAAACAATGACTTCTGTTACGCTGAAAAGAAATTAAAAAAAAAAAAGTAGTCGGCATAGAATAAAGCTTTGCATAACTTTAACTTTGTTTCAGTCTCGTTCCCCTGGCCAATCAGTCTGACTTCTAATACTTGGCACAAAATAAAGCTTTAAATAACTTTCACCTTGTCTCAGTCTCATTCCTTTGATAACGGACACTAACAAAAACTAGATGAACAGTGCCTCCACCACAAATTATAAAAGAGCTACACTGAGATAGGTAGGAGCAGCAGAGACATGCTTTCCCCCAAAACACCACCACTCCAGGCAGGGCAACACACAATCAGAAGGACCTCAAAGATATCGAACTTTTCCTGAGGGGCAAGGAACTTGTCTTCTATATCAGGCACCCCAATCCCTGGGCCCTGCACCAGAGAAATAAGCCTCCAAAACACTTGGCTTTCAGAGCGATAGGTACTAAAAATGCCATGTGTTGTGATGAGCACTGGGTGTTTTGGGGTTTTCTTTTGCCTGATTTTTTTAACTTTTTTATTATGTTATGTTAGTTACCATACAGTACTGCATAAGTTATTAATGTAGTGTTCCATGAAGTGCTGGGTGTTATTCGTAACTAATGAATCATTGAACACTACATCAAAAACTAATGGTGTATTATACAGCGGTTAACTGAACATACATACATAAGAAAGACACTTGGCTTTCAAAACCAATAGGGAGTATGTCCAGGATGACCACAGAACTCTAGGGAATCATTCTTAAAGGACTTACACAGAGATTCACTCAGCCTGGGACTGAGCATAAAAGCAGCATTTTGAAAAAACCTAGACCATATGTGGAAACTACTAATCTTAAAGTGACTTCCAGCAAGACAGAGGCCTGTTGTGACTCTTTCCAGAAATGAAAGTGCTGGTGGGCACTACTGTTGTAGTCCCACTCTACCTATTAATGCTGGTGTTGGCAGGTACCATATTGGCACTCTGACCTACTAGTGCCACTGGGCACACCTTGCCACACACATAACACAGCACACTGCAGCCAGCCAGGAGAACCCCAGCTCTACTCTATATGCCAGCTACACCAGAGCCATCCAGGAAATCACCCTATCCCCCTGTGCTGCAGCCATGCCAAGGTCCGATGCCTCATCTATGTGCTGCCTACAAGAGACCCACTTCAAAATTAAGGCACATGCACCCATGAAAAGACATTTCATGTAAGTGAAAACCAAGAGAACTGTTGTAGTTAGACTCAGACAAAATAGACTTTAAAATAAAGGCTGTAACAATAGACAAAGAGGGGCATTATATAATGATAAAGTGGTCAATCCAGCAAGAAGATGCAACAGTTATAAATACTTATGCACAAAATATGAGAGTGCTACAAGACAGACAGCAAATATTAATAGACCTGAAGGAAAGAATTAACACAAGAAAATATAATATACTACAATACAAGTAGACAACTTGAACTCCCCCTTACATCAATGGATGGATCATCCAATTAGGAAATACATAGGGAAATATCAGTCTTAAACAGCACGTTAGACCACATGGACTTAAAAGACATGTACAGGACTTTCCATCCGAAAGTAGCAGAACATATACTCTTCTCAAGAGCATATGGGACATTCTTCAAGATGTATCACATGCTAGGCCACAAAACAAGTCTCAATATATTGAAGAAGACTGAAATCATATCAAGCATCATTTCCAACAACAGCAGTATGAAATTAGAACTCAATTACAGGAATAAAACTGGAAAAATTATTAATAAGTGGAAATTAAATGTGCTATTGGACAACCAGTTGGCAATTAAAGAAGTCAAAAGAGAAATGAAGAAATACCTAGAGACAAATGAAAATAGAAATGAGACCTATCAAGGGCACCTGGTGGCTCAGTCAGTTAAGCATCTGCCTCTGGCTCAAGTCATGATATTGGGGTCCTGAGATCAAGCCCCACATCAGGGTCCCTCCTTCTCACTCTCCCTCTGCCCTTTCCCCACTTGTGCACTCACACGCATTCTATTTCTCAAATAAATAAATAAATAAAATCTTTAAAAAACTTTAGGAAAAATCGAAATGAGACATATCAAAATCTATGAGATGCAGGAAAAGCAGTTATAAGAGGGAATTTTGTAACAACCCAAACCTACCTCAAAAATAAAGAAAAATGTCAAACAAGCAATTTAATTTTACAGCTAAAGGAACTAGAGAAAAAGAAAAACAAAGAGCAAACAAGGATCAAAGTTAGAAGAGGGGAAATAATAAAGATCAAAGCAGAAACAAATAAAATACAGACTATAAAGGCAATACAAAAAAAAATCAATAAAACTTAGAGTTGGTTCTTTGTAAAGATAAAGAAAATTGACAAACCTTTAGGTAGACTAGCCAAGAAAAAGAGAGGGTTCAAATAGATAAAATACAAATAACAAGCAAGAAGTCATAACTAATGTCAAGAAAAATACAAAAGATAATAAGAGACTACTAAGAAAAGAGAAGCCAAGAAACTGGACAGCCTAGAAGCAATGGATACATTCCTAGAAACATACAGTCTGAATCATAAGAAATTGAAATTCTGAACAGTTTGATTACTGGCAAGGAGATTGAATTGGTAATCAATACTTTCCAAAAACCAAACGTCCAGGACCAAGGATTTATAAGTATATCAAAAAGAGTAAAATACCTAGGAATTAATTTAATTAAGGAGGTTAAATACATGCATACTGAAAACTGTAAGACACCGATGAAAGAAACTAGAGATGACACATATAAATGGCAAGATATTCCATTCTCATGAGTTGAGAGAATTAATATTGTAAAAATGCCCATACTACTCAAAAAAATCTGCAGATTCAAGGCAATTCCTATCAAAATTACAATGCTGTTTTTTTTTTAAACAGAAATAGATTAAATAATTTGTATGGAGCTATGAAACACTCCAAGTAACCAAAGCAATACTGAAAAAAGAGGGACAAAGCTGCAGGTATCCCACTCCATGATTTCAAATTATACAACAAAGCTATAATAATCACAATAGTGTTGTACGGACATAAAAACAGACCCAGATATGAACAGAACAGAACAGATACCCCAGAAATAAACCCATACATACATGATCGATTTATGACAAAGGAGGCAAGGACATACAATGGGGAAAGAACAGTCCATTTATTAAATGTTTGTAAAACTGGACAGCTACATACAAAGGAAAGAAATCTGATCACTATCTTACACCATATACAAAAATCAACTCAAAATGTATTTAAAAAAAACTTGAATGTAAAGTCTAAAACCATAAAACTCTTAGAATAAAACATAGACAGTAGTATCCTTTCGTGTAGTTTTTCTTTTTTTAAAGATTTTATTTATTTATTTATTTGACAGAGAGAAATCACAAGTAGATGGAGAGGCAGGCAGAGAGACAGAGGGAAGCAGGCTCCCCGCTGAGCAGAGAGCCCAATGCAGGACTCGATCCCAGCACCCTGAGATCATGACCCGAGCCGAAGGCAGCGGCCTAACCCACTGAGCCACCTAGGCGCCCCCTCTTCGTGTAGTTTTTTTTTTTTTTTTTTGGAGCTGACTCCAAAGGCAAGGGCAAAATAAACAAAAGTGACCACATTAAACTGAAACTGTATCCATTGCTTCTAGGCTGTCCAGTTTCTTGGCTTCTCTTTTCTTAGTAGTCTCTTATTATCTTTTGTATTTTTCTTGACATTAGTTATGACTTCTTGCTTGTTATTTGTATTTTATCTATTTGAACCCTCTCTTTTTCTTGGCTAGTCTACTGCAACAAAGGAAAACATCAACATAAAGAAAAACAGCCTCATGATATGGAAGAAGATAGCTGCAAATCATATATCTGATAAGGAATTAGTATAAAAAATAAATTTTTTAAACATTTATACAACTCAATAAGAACAACAACAACCAAAATCTGATTTTTTTAAAGATTGTATTAATTTATTTGACAGAGAGAGATCACAAGTAGTCATAGAGACAGGCAGAGAGAAAGAGGAGGAAGCAGGCTTCCTGCTGAGCAGAGAGCCCGACAAGGGACTCGATCCCAGGACCCTGAGATCATGACCTGAGCCGAAGGCAGCGACTTAACCCACTGAGCCACCCAGGCACCCCCAAAATCTGATTTAAAATGAACAGAGGACATAAATAGATATCTTTCCTAAGAAATATAGGAGGCCAAGAGATGCTTGATAAGATGCTCAACATCGCTCATCAAGGAAGAAAAAACAAAACTATAATGAGGTGTCCCCTCACCTCTCAGAATGACTAGTATCAAAAATACAAGAAATAACATGCTGGTGAGGATGTGGAGAAAGAAAAACCTGCTGCATTGTTGGTGGGAATGTAAACTGGTGCAGACACTATGAGATATGGTGTGGGGGTTCCTCAAAAACTGAAAAATAAACAGCCATATGATCCAGGAATTGCACTGTGGGGTGTCTATTTGAAGAAAATAAAAATACTCTTTAGAAAAGCTAGTATACTACAGAGATACTGTTCTGTTCATGGCAGCCTTGTTCACAACAGCCAGGATATGGAAACAACCCAAGCTTTCCCAACAAATGAGTGGATAAAGTAGGTTATACCTATATGATATGTGTATATATATATATATATATATATATATATATATATATATATAAAATTGAGCATTCTCATAAAAATAAAGTCGTCCATTCTCCAAGAATATATAGCAATCCTAAATGTACATGCTCCTAGAAAAAGTCTTCAAATATACAAGGTGAAAGCTAATCAATATGGAAAAAAAACACATAAATACCACAGTAGGGGAATTTAATACTCTTCACTTAATAAATGATAGAATAAGTGAGCAGAAAATCAGGTGAAGTATCTTGATTTCAAAAAACCAGATGTGGGGCGCCTGGGTGGCTCAGTGGGTTAAAGCCTCTGCCTTTGGCTCAGGTCGTGGTCCCAGGGTCCTGGGATCGAGCCCCACATCGGGCTCTCCGCTCAGCGGGGAGCCTGCTTCCTCCCCTCTCTCTCTCTGCCTGCCTCTCCAACTACTTGTTATCTCTGCCTGTTAAATAAAAAAATAAAATCTTTTAAAAAAAAGCCAGATGTTTTTGTGATTTCAAAAACTCAACTAGAGATTATAGTGTACCATTAATATGTTGTTTTGGCTATTTCTCAAGCATTATCTGAAGAGCAAGTGTGGTTAAGTCAGGTTCTAGAGCTGTGTGCCATTTATAAGGATTTATCTCTTGCAAGGAACACCAGGAAGAAGCTAGTGGGAATGAAAGGATGGCTCATACAGAGACAGTGGCATAGTACATTTGTATTGACCTAATTGTGGAAGTTCTTGTATCAAGACCCAATACAATTCATTATGTCAGCACATACATAAAATTGGGACTTAACCATTCCTTTTCTTGAACCCTATTAATGTTATGAGCCCTCTCATAAGCAAATTTTCTTACCAGTGAAAAGTTTTGTTTCTGATTTTTGTTTCTAAACTACAGTGAAAACTTCTTCAATCCAATTTCACACTAAAAAACAAGAAATTATAATAAATATACAAGAAATTGTTCAATGTCTCCAATAAAATAATGTTTGCACATTGAAGTGGGAAAAGCAAAGGAGAGAGGAAAGAAGATGACAGGGAATAGATATTAATATGTCTTCTTTTAAAAAAATCTAAACATGCTGGTATGTTAAGCAAAACTCAAAGTTAGATATACATAAAAATTCACACACATGCCATTCTGCAGCAGAGGCTGAGAACATGATAAACATGGCAGCAATTACAATACTAAAAAAATGAGAGTCTGGTTATCAAGAGCTGATGGAACTTCTGGAACCACAGAGCTCCTGACCAGTTAGCGGATGAACCGAAGTGGGGAATCAGCATCAAATAGCAGTTTCCTGGAACCATAACTAAAATAATAATTACATAACTGTGAACTTATGCACCACAGGAGAGAACCATTTACTTGAGTTTATTAAGAAATTAAAATTCCAGTATAACTCCAGAATAAAAGTCACTCCCTTAGGACTGACTATGGGAAGATAGTTGTACTTTACATAATTTACCTTTTAGCACATTATTAGAAATGTAGTGAAAATATCAGAGGGATTTATCAAATTTTTCATCCCTCCCAAGTAATTATTAATTATAAGTGACAGCATCAATATTTTAAAAGAACTAAAGGAGAAAACACTAGATGAAATATGTGCTTTGATTTACAAAATCATAGAAATAATTAAGGATGAAAAAACATGTCTAACTATTGGAGGAACACAGCAAGTCCCATCATACGGATCAATAATCAGACTATTTAAAGAGGATGGACACATTATAATAGGAACATTCATGAAGAGCTGTAGCTCTAGAGGAACAAGAACAGAAGATGAGGATTCTGAAACATGGTCTCAGAACTTAATGGGACTAAGATTTGCTGAAAATATGAGACCTGGAGGAGGTGCAGTGAAATATGGAAGTGAGATCTAACTTGCTAGAAAAATTAGTTGGAGAGGTCAAGAAGACTAGCACTGGTGTTCAAAGAGACATATGTAATGAATACAGACTCTTCTACTCTGCCTGGAGCCCTCTCCAGGGAGCTAGCTTGGCCATAGCTGTAGAAGGAGACTATATAAGGAACACCTGTGGAAGCAGGAAGTTTCACTCAATGACTGAAATGTGTGAGACCTGAGGAGGGGCATTTAGGATGGACTTTAGGGATATCTAGTCTAACTCCCAATTCCATGGGTGAGTTTACCAAGGCCTGGGAAGGAGAGAAATAAGGCAGTTGATAAGTAGCTGGGCTGTGCTATAATCTAGCTTTTCAAGTTTAGTGATAAGATCTTAAATTTCTTGAGGATAACTACCTTCCATTCTGAGAGATTTGAATTTCAAATTCAGGATTGCTTGCTCTCAGGCGATAGGTTTCCAGATGCCTAGTTTCCTGGAGACCTATATTTCTAATAAATGGACTACTACATAATTAGGCATTCAGTCAGTCCTCGTTTATTTGGCATATATCCTCATATATCCTTTTAATGTTTCTAGGCCCCATCAAGTCTTATAATCCTAATCCAGGATAAACTTTAAAAACACACATATACATTCAGGAAGCTTCTTTCAGAAGTTTCATAAATGTCTAGGGTCCTCATTATAAAAACTATATACCACAAAGTGTACAGCTTCAGAAGTCAATGGCATTTCCTTTCTCAATCCCTCTTTGTTAAGTCATACCCTTAGGTACAATTATATCACCAAACCCAGAGCTATAAAAAGTAAATTTATAATTTTTTCACACTGAAACCTATCTATAATTACCTTTTTTTTCTTTTGCCATGATGATACTCTCCAAAAATATGAAGTCCCTTGAGCTGATTGTTTCCAGAAGGCACTTTTTCTACTCCTAAATATGAATGCCAAGAACAGGTAAATTGCCCTCCTTAAGGGCCTTTATATTTTTATAATTATTTCACACTCTGCAATAATCAGTAATAGCAAAGAAAAGTTATTTCAGTTACCCTGAAATGTGCTACTAGAGTGACATATGGATGCTTGATTGACTAGGGTATGAGCACAATGTAATTTTCTGATTAATCAAAATGTCTAGATTTTTTTAAGTCATATTTTCCAGCTAGTCAATAGAACAGGTCATAGACACTTTAAGTTTAATGAAAAATTTAAAAATTAGAAATATCCAATTAGAAAATTAGAATACCCAATCCATGGAAACCAGTAAGGTTAAACAAGTAATTACGCTTCGATGTTAAGATCAATCCTCATGGGAGTGAAGACATTGGTGCTGGAAGCCCCAAGCATCCATCTCTCCAGATGGACAACAATTGTACTAGCAGAAACCATCTGGAGAAAACACTTTGCAACTCTGTAGTTTCTTTGTTAACTTGAAATGTCCAGGGGATAGTTTGCTTGGGAAATTTTGGTTAACTTGATTTATTTAAGGCACGAAGGTAATGGCAGCTACCCAGCCCCATATCAGGCAGTTGTAAAGAATATGACCCATGTTTCTGAGGAAGCTTATGGGACCAGGGCTGCCAATGATAACCTTGTCATCCAAATAGTAGGGACTTAGATTCTCATTAGGAGTTATTGCTCTGATTGATGAGATGGGGACAGGGAGGCTGGCCCCCAATACTCCAATTTCTACAGCTGAAGTGACTTCCGGGAGATTTGAAAGAGTCACATCTGTTGTTTTTGATATTAAAACAATTATAAGGGGGGATTTAGAAGGCCACGCACTAAACCAAAGAAAGATGCAGCTCAGAAAAAACACCTCAGCACAGAGGTACCTTATAATATAAAAAAGCACCAAACCTTGCTTAAAGGGGGGAATCTTATTTCCAGTTTCCACATGATAAGATTCAAAATTCCAATTTTCAATTAAAAAAAAATACCAAAGCATACAAACAAACAGGAAATTATAGCTGATTCAGAGAATCAAAATGAACCCGAGGAAACCCAGGTGTCAGGCTTATTGAACAAAGACTTTAGGATAGCTTCCTTAAAGATGCTCAAAAAGATAAATGAAGACATAGACAAAGAGGAAAATAATATGTGGGAAAAAATAAAAAGATAAATTTATTTTTAAAAAGAACAAAAAAAGGGGCACCTGGGTGGCTCAGTGTGTTAAAGCCTCTGCCTTCAGCTCAGGTCATGATCCCAGGGTCCTGGGATTGAGCCCCACATTGGGCTGTCTGCTCCATGGAGAGCCTGCTTCCTCCTCTTTCTCTTCCTGCCTCCCTGCCTCCTTTTGATCTCTTTCTCTGTCAAATAAAACCTTCAAAAAAAAAAAAAAAAGAACCAAAAAATGTCTAAAGTTGAAAAGTATAATAACTGAAATGAAAAATACATCAAAACGATTCAAAAACAGATTTGTGCACGCGGAAGAAAGAGATGGTAGGCTTAAATAATTGAAATTATCAAGTCTGCATAACAGAAAGAAAAAAAAATGAAAAAAAAATTGAACAGAGTCTAAGGGACCTCTAAAACACTATTAAGTGGACCAACATAGGCATTGTGGGAATGCCATCAGGAGAAGAGGGATAGAAAGGAGCAGAGTGGTGCCTGGGTGGCTCAGTTGGTTAAGTGCTGCCTTCAGCTTGGGTCATGTTCTTGAGGTTCGGGGATCAAGCCCCTTGATGGGCTCCCTGCTCAGCAGAGAGTTTGCTTCTCTCTCTTCCTCTGCCATCCCCCCATGCTTGCACTCTTTCTCTCTTTCTCTTTGTTATATCACTCAAATAAATAAATAAATAAATAAATTTTAAAGGGAAGAAACAGAAACTAATTTGAAGAAATAATGTCAAAAGACTTCTAAAATTTAAAGGATTGAAATTATAATAAATTAGTCTACACATTCATGAAGTTCAACAAACTCTAAGTTGAGTAAAATAAAGATACTCGTCCAACTACACATTGTAAACAAAATGTTGAAAGATAAAGCCAAAGAAATGATCTTAAAATCAACAAGGAAGAGGTGACTCATCACACACAGGAGATCCCCAACAAGATTATCAGTCAATTTCTCATTTGTGGAGCATAAGAAATAACACAGAGGAAATGAGGAGACAGAGAGAAGAGAGTTGGGGTAAATTGGAGGGGAGATGAGCCATGAGAGACTATGGACTCTGAAAAACAATCTGAGGGTTTTGAAGGGGTGGTGGGGGGGAGGTTGGGGGAGCCAGGTGGTGGGTATTAAGGAGGGCATGTAATGCATGGAGCACTGGGTGTGGTGCATAAACAATGAATTCTGTTACACTGAAATTAAATTAAATTAAATTAATAAATAAATGAGCACTAGTATAAAAAAAAGAAAAAGAAAAAGAAAATCTTGGAGACCAGAATTAGGTGGTTTGCTCTACCCAATATGCTTAAAGGAAGAAAAAACAAAGACAAACAAAACTGTCAACAGAAAACTTTATATCCAGCAAAATTGTCTTTCAAAAATTATGAAGGAAATGGCATTCTCAGATTTTAAAACACTAAGGGAGTTCATTACCACTACACCCACCTTCCCTGCTATACATGCTAAAAATAGTCCCTTAAGTTGAAAAGAAAGGAAAATAGTAACTGGGAGCCATATTAAAAAAAAAGGGTAAAGGTAAGACATGAGCATTGGAAAAGCGATTATTATTATAATGTTGGATTATAATATAGGCCAACTTTCTATTTTCTTCAGCATAAAAAAGACAAATGTACATAAAATAATCACTGATTTATATTATGCAGCACACAATGTATAAAGATGTAATCTATGACAATAGTAACAGAAAATGAGGGTGTAGCTGTATAGGGGAGGAGTTTTCTATGCTATGGAAGGAAGTTGGCATCAATTCAAATTATATTATTAAAACTTTTAGCATGTTAAATGTAACACTCATAGTAACTACCAAGAAATTATGTATATAGCATACATATAAAGAATTGAGAAGAGAATCAAAGTATTTCACCACACACACACAGACACACACACACACACACACACACACAATTAACTAAAATGAAGACAGTAATGGAGAAAAATGAGGAATAAAAAGACTACAAGCATGTTGGAAACATTTGTTTGTCAGAAAATGGCAGAGATAATTTCCTCCTTATGAGTGATTAAGTGTAAATAGATTACACTCTTCAATCAAAAAATAAGAAACTGGCAGAGCGGATAAAAACATATGATCCAACCATATGCTGTCTACCAGAGACTCACATTATTTCTAAAACAAAAATAGATTGAAAGTAAAAGGATGGAAAAATATAGTCCACACAAATAGTGACCAAAATAGAGGTTCAGTGGACCTACTAATTTCAAAGAAAATGGATTTCCATTCTTAAAAATTTAAAAGAGGCAAAGGAGTAAATTATACATTTATAAAAGGTAGAATAGTTCAAGGAAAATAAAAGTTATAAATATTTATGCACCTGATAACAAAACCTCAGATATGAAAAACTCAAAAATGAAGCAAAAAATAATAATTAATAATAATATGAAACGGAGGAATATCAGAAGTTTTACAATAATGGTTTCAATAATGGATTGATCAGTCAGACATAAGAAAAATTAAGAAATTAAAGTACATAAGCAGCACAATAAATCAACTAGATTAAAAAAAGATATACAGAATAGTCTACCCAACAGCAGCAGAAGAGAGGTTCCCTTTTAAGTGTACATGGGACATTCCATGGGACAGATCACATGTTAAACCATAAAACAAGTCTCAATAGATTTTAAAAGGCAGTTATCATACAAAGTATCTCCTCCAACCACAACAGGATGAAGGTTGAAATACATAGCAGAAGGAAAACAAGAAAAGCTATCAGTATGTGGAAATTCAGGAACACACTCCTAGAGAAGCAATCACCAGGATAATTAGAAAACATTTATAGATCAATGAAAATGAAAACACAACTTACCAAAAGTTAAGAGCTGTGACAGAGGAAGTGCTCAGAAGGAAATCAATAAGTGTAAATGTCTGTTTTAAAAAATAAATAAGGTCTCCAATCAATAACACAACTTCACAACATAAGGAATTAGATACGGGAAAGCAAGCTAAACTCAGAGCTAGCAGGTGGAGGGGGAGGAGCAAGATGGTGGAGGAGTAGGGGACCCAAATTTGTTTTGCTCCCAAGAACTCAGCTAGATAGTTATCAAATCATTCTGAACACCTAGAAAGTCAATAGGAGATTGAAGAGAGGAAGAGCAGCAACTCTAGGAACAGAAAAGTGACCACTCACTGGAAGGTAGGACGTGCCAAGAAGGGACTCTAAGGCTATATATGAGAGGAGAGACCATGGAGTGGGGAGGGAGTCTCTGTCAGCTGGGTACCAGCAAGCGGTGGAGCAGTGGAGTATGAAATCAGAAATTTTAGGAGTCTGCTCTGCTGAGGGACATCACTCCAATGACTAAGCAGGGGGTGGAATTCTCGCGAGGACAGTGTGATCTCAGGACCCATGGGGGTCACAGAAGACCAGGGATATCTGAGTGTAGCAGAGCTCCCAGGTTTGGAGCAGGGAAGCTGGCAGCAGAGATGGAGCCAAGCATTGGGCTCTCAGCTGGGGTTGCCAGAAAACCATGATCCTGGCACAGTCGGGCCACTGCTCTTTGAGCAGGAACCCCACAAGTGGCAGATCCAGAAAAACCTCTTCCTTCTTTCTCTGGGATGAGCAGTGCAGGAGTGGTGCAAAGGAATCTGCTGGGTTTGGAGACTCCAAACAAGGCCATGCACCAGAGAAAGAAACACTCGGTCACAGGCCCGGTGAGCTCAGAGTGCGGCCAGAGACCAGGGAGATGGGAGGGATTGATGGCTTTTCTCTGGCATTGCACTGAGGAGTGGGTCCCCAAGCTCTCAGCTCCTCCAGCCAGAGACTAGGTGGCCACCATTTTCATTCCCGTCCTCCAAAGTGGTACAGAAAGCACTCAGGAAACAAAAGCTCCTGAGAGTGAACCAGAGCAGATTACTTAGCCCAGCCCCTGGCAAGAGTGGTGCAATTCCACCTTAGGCAAAGACATTTGAGAATCACAGCAACAGTTCCCTACCCCAGAGGATCAGCAAGAACATCCAGCCAAGATCAAGTTCTCCGACCAAAATGAGAACTGCAGAAATTCAGACCAAGGGGAAGATAACACATAGAATTCATGTCTTTTTCCCCATGATTCTTTAGTCTTTCAAAGTTAATTTTTTTTAATTTTCTTATTTTTTCTTTTTCTTTTAAAAAAATTTTTCCTCTTTCTTATTTTAACCAAATCTTATCAATAATACCATTTAAAAAAATCTTTATTATTTTTCGTTTTTGCAGTCATATTCTATCCCTTCATTGTATTTAACCTCATTTTTTGTGTATATATATATATAATATATTATATATATTTTGTATCTATATATAATAAAAATAAATATTAAAAATATAAAATATTTTAATAAATATATTTAATAGATTTTAAAAATATTAAAAATAAATATTAAAAATAAATAAATTATATATATATATATGTTTTTCTTTTTGGGGGATAAGGTTTCTTATAATATATATATATATATATATATATATATATATATATATATATATATCTCCTTATATATCCTAACTCTAGTGTATCACTTTGTTCTAGTACTATGCATGATCATTTTCTCTCCCTTTTTAAAATTTTTTTCTTTATTTTTTCAACCAACTTCTTATCAATTCATTTTTTATAATCTTTTTAAATTTTACATTTGCAGTCATATTCCATCCCTTCATTGTATTTACCCTTTGTGTATGTGTGTGTGTGTGTGTGTATGTTTTTCTTTCTTTAAAATTTTGGAAGGCAGTTACATCTAACAGACCAAATTACACCCAAAATCTAGTTTGTGGCTGTGTTCTATTCACCACCCTGATCATATTCCCCCCCCCGCCCAATTTTCCAACAGTTGCAGGTCTCTTCTGATTCATTTAGTTTATATTTTTCCTGGATTATTTTTACCCTTTTAGAATTTCATTTTCTCATTCATCTATGCTTCTCTGGACAAATAACAAAACAGAAAAACTCACCTTAAAAAAAAAAAAAAGAACAAGAGACAATACCAACTGCCAGGGACCTAATTGATACAGACATTAGTAAGATGTTGGAGCTAGAGTTCACAATGACGACTATAAATATACTAGCTGGGCTTGAAAAAAACATAGAAGATACTAGAGAATCCCTTTCTGGAGAAATTAAAAAACTTTAATCAAGACAAGTTGAAATTTAAAAAGCTATTAATGAGGTACAATAAAATATGGAGGCTTTTACTGCTAGGATAAATGAGGCAGAAGAAAGAATTAGTGATATAGAAGAACAAATGATGAAAAATAAAGAAACTGAGCAAAAGAGAGACAAACAACTACTGGATCATGAGGGGAGAATTCAAGAGATAAATGATGCCATAAGATGAAATAAAAGTACAATTGGGATCCCAGAAGAAGAAAAAAGAGAGAGGGGGGCAGAAGGCATATTGTAGCAAATTATAGTGGAGAACTTCCCTATTTGAAGGAAGGAATCAGGCAACAAAATACAAGAGGCACAGAGAACCCCCCTCAAAATCAATAAAAATAGATCAATACCCTCTCATCTAATAGAAAAACTTACAAGTCTCAAAGACAAAAAAAATCTTGAAAGCAGCTAAGTACATGAGGACTGTAACCAAAATGGTAGAAATATTAGATTGGCAGCAGACCTATTCACAGAGAACTGGCAGGCCCATAAATACTGGCATGATATATTCAGAGCACTACATGAGAAAAATATGCAACCAAGAATACTATACTCAGTTAGGATTTCACTGAAAACAGGAGAAGAGAGAAAGAGCTTCCAGGACAAATAAAAACTAAAAGAATTTGCAAACATCAAACCAGTCCTACAGGAAATATTCAAAGGGATCCTCCAAACAAAAAGAGAGCCTAAAAGAAACATAGACCAGAAAGGAACAGAGACCATACACAGTAACAGTCACTTTACAGGCAATGGCACTAAATTCACATCGTTCAATAGTTACCCTGAATGTAAATGGCTAAATGCCTAATCAAAAGACACAGGGTATCAGAATGGATAAAAAACAAGATCCATCAATATGCTGTCTGCAAGAAACTCATTTTTTACCCTAAGACACTTCCAGATTTAAAGTGAAGAGGTCAAAAACCATTTCCCATGCCAGTGGACATCAAAAGAAAGTTGGGGTGGCAATCTTTCATGTCAGAAAAATTAGATTTTAAACCAAAGACTATAAGAGATGAGGAAGGACACTATATCATGCTTAAAGGGTCTGTCCAAGAAGAAGTTCTAACAATTCTAAATATCTATGTCCCCAACATGGGATCAGCCAATTATATAAGCCAATTAACAACAAATAAATACATTCACAGATCATCAAATAATCAAAGAAACATTCACAATAATACAATACTAGTAGGGGATGTTAAAATCCCCCACACTGAAATGGACAGATCATCTACACAAAAGATCAACAAGGAAATAAAGGCTTTAAATGACACACTGGACCATATGGACATCACAGATATATTCAGAACACTCCATCCCAAAGCAATAGAATGCACATTCTCCTCTAGTGCACATGGAACATTCTCCAGAATAGATTACATCCTGGGTCACAAATCAGGTCTTAACCGGTACCAAAACATTGGGATCATTCCCTGCATAATTTCGGACCACAGCTTTGAAACTTGAACTCAATCACAAGAGGGAAATTAGAAAGAACTCAAATACATGGAGGCTAAAGAGCATCCTACTAAAGAATGAATGGGTCAACCAGTAAATTAAAAAAGTATTAGGGGCACCTGGGTGGCTCAGTGTGTTATGCCTCTGCTTTGGCTTAGGTCATGATACCAGGGCCCTGGGATCAAGTCCCATATCGGGCTCTCTGCCTACCTGTGCTCTATCTCTCTCTGTCAAATAAATAAATAAAATCGTTAAAAAAATAAAGAAATATTTTTAAAAATTGTGGAAACAAATGAAAATGGAAACACAACTGTTCAAAATCTGTGGGACACAACAAAGGTGGTCCTAAGAGGAAAGTATATAGCAATACAAGGCTTTCTCAAGAAATAGGAAAAGGTCTCAAATACACAACCTAAGCCTACACCTGAAAGAGCTGGAGAAAGAACAGCAAAGAAAGCCTAAATCCAGCAGGAAAAGAGACATAATAAAGACCAGAGCAGAAACCAATGAAATAGAAACCAAAAGAATAGTAGAAGAAATCAATGAAACTAGGAGCTGGTTCTTTGGAAGAATTAATAAGATTGATAAACCCCTGGCCAGACCTATCAAAAAGAAGAGAGAAAGGACCCAAATTAATAAAGTCATGAAGGAAAGAGGAGAGATCGCAACCAATACCAAAGAAATACAAACAATTATAAGAACATAGTATGAGCAACTACATGTCAGCAAATTAGACATCTGGAAGAAATGGATACATTTAGAGACATATAAACTACCCAGACTGATCCAGGAAGAAATAGAAAACATGAACAGACCTATAACCAATAAGTAGATTGAAGCAGTAATCAAATATCTCCCAACAAACAAGAGATGGGAGACGGGCCAGACGGCTTCCCAGGGGAATTCTACCAAACATGTAAAGGAGAATTAATGTCTATTCTCCTGAAACTGTTCCAAAAAAAAAAAAATAGAAATGGAAGGAGAATGTCCAAACTCATTTTATGAGGCCAGAATTACCTTGATCCTAGAACCAGAAAAAGACCCCATCAAAAAAGAGAATTACAGACCAATATCCCTAATGGACATGGATGCAGAAATTCTCACCAAAATACTAGCCAGTAGGTTCCAACAGTACATTAAAAGGATTATTCACCACAACCAAGTGGTATTTATTCCTGGGCTGCAAGGCTGGTTCAACATCCACAAATCAATCAATGTGAAACAATACATTAATAAAAGAAAGAACAAGAACCACATGATACTCTCAATAGATGCAGAAAAAGCATTGACAAAGTACAGCATCCTTTCTTGATCAAAGCTCTTCACATTGTAGGGACAGAAGGTACATACCTCAGTATCATAAAGGCATCTATGAAAAACCCACAGCAAATAGCATCCTCAATAGGGAAAAACTGAGAACTTTTCCCCTAAGGTCAGGGACATGGCAGGGATGTCTACTATCACCACTACTATTCAACATAATAGTAGAAGTCCTAGACTCAGCAATAAGACAACAAAAAGAAATAAAAGACATCTGAATCTGCAAAGAGGCTAACCTCTCACTCTTCACAGATATGATACTTTATGTGGAAAACCCAAAAGACTCCATCCCAAAACTATTAGAACTCATACAGGAATTCAGCAAGGTGTCAGGATATAAAATCAATGCAGAGAAATCAGATGCATTTCTAAACAACAACAAGACAGAAGAAAGAGAAATTAAGGAGTTTATCTCATTTACAATTACACCCAAAACCATAAGAATACCTAGGAATAAATCTTACCAAAGAGGCAAAGAATCTGTACCCAGAAAAGTACAAAATACTCATGAAAGAAATTGAGGACGAGGCAAAGAAATAGAAAACGTTCCATGCTCATGCATTGGAAGAACAAATATTGTGAAAAAGTCTATGGTACCTAGAGAAATCTACACATTTAATGCAGTCCCTACCAAAATACCATCAACCTTTTTCAAAGAAATGGGAACAAATAATCCTAAAATTTATAGGAAACCAGAAAAGACCCCAAGTAGCCAGAGGAATATTGAAAAAGAAAAGCAAAGCCAGTGGCATCACAATTCTGCACTTGCAAAGCTGTAATCCTCAAGACAGTATGGTACTGGCACAAAAACAGACACACCGATCAATGCAACAGAATAGAGAGCCCAGGAATGGACCTTCAACTCTAAGGTCAACTAATCTTTGACAAATCAGGAAAGAATCTCCAATGGAAAAAAGACAGTGTCTTCAACAAATGATATTGGGAAAATTGGACAGCCACATGCAGAAGAATGAAACTGGACCATTTCCTTATACTACCCACAAAAATAGACTCAAAATGTATGAAATATTTCAATGTGAGAAGGAATCCATAAAAATCCTTGAGAATAACACAGACAGCAACCTCTCTGACCTCAGCAACTTCTTCCTAGAAACATAGCCAAATGCGAGGGAAGCAAGGGCACAAATAAACTATTGGGACTTCATCAAGATCAAAAGCTTTTGCACAGCAAAGTAAACAGTAAACAAAATCAAAAGATAACTGACAGAATGGGAGAAGATATTTGCAAATGGCGTATTAGATAAAGGACTTGTATCCAAAATCTATAGAGAACTTAACAAACTCAACACTTACAGAACAAGTAATCCAATTAAGAAATGGGAAGAAGACATGAACAGACATTTCAGCAAAGAAGACATCCAGATTGCCAACAGAAACATGAAAAAGTGCTCAACATCACTCAGCTTTAGGGAACTACACCACACACTTGCTAAAATTAACAAGTCAGGAAATGTCAGGTGTCGGTGAGGACACAGAAAAAGGGAAACCCTCCTACACGATTGGTGGGAATGCAAGGTGGTGCAGCCATTCTGGAAAACAACATGGAATTTCCTCAAAAAAATTGAAAATAGAGCTACCTTATGACCCAGAAATTGCACTACTTCATATTACTCTAAAGATATAAATGTAGTGATCCGAAGGGGCAAATGCACCCGTGTTTATAGCAGCAATGTCCACAATAGCCAAACTATGGAAAGAGCCTAGATGTCCATCAACAGATGAATGGGTAAAGAACATGTTATATATAGAGAGAGAGATAGATAGATATAGATATAGATGATATAGATATAGATAGATAGATACACACAGAGATATTATACAGCCATCAAAAATGAAATATTACTATTTCCAATGATGTGGATGGAACTAGAGGGTATTATGCTAAGCAAAATAAGTCAATGAGAGAGGAACAATTATCATATGCTCTCACTGATTTGAGGAATTTGAGAAATAAGACAGAGGATCATAGGGGAAGGTAGGGAAAAATGAAACAAAATGAAACCAGAGAGGGAGACAAACCTTACAAGACTCTTGGTCTCAGGAAACAAACTAAGGGTTCCTGGAGTGAAGGGGGGTGGGAGTAATGGGTGGCTGGGGGATGGACATTGGGGAGGGTATGTGCTATGGTGAGTGCTGTGAATTACATAAGACTGATGAATCACAGACCTGTACCCTGAAACAAATAATACATTATATGTTAATTTTTGTAAAATTCTAGCAGATGGAAATAAATAATGTTTAGAGCAGAAATAATTAAAATAGAGAAATAAAATAATAAGAAAAATAATTAATGAAACCAAAAATTGGTTCTTAGAAAACACTAACAAGTTTGACAAAACCTTAGGAGACTGACAGTATAGAGAAGAAAGAAGAAGAAGAAGAAGGAGGAGGAGGAGGAGGAGGAGGAGGAGGAGGAGGAGGAGAAGGAGGAGGAGGAGGAGAAGGGGAGGAGGAGGAGGAGGAAATTAAAAAAGAAGAAGAAGAAACACAAATTAAATCCATCACGATGACAGTCGTGGGGTACCTGGGTGGCCAGTCTATTTAATGTCTGCCTTTGGCTTGGGGTCCTGGGATCCAGCCCCGCATCAGGCTCCTTGCTCAGTGGGGAGTCACCCTGCTTGTGTGCTCCCTTTCTCTGTTAAAAACACAAATAAATTATATAACTAAATAAATAAATACTTTCCTTCCCAGTGGGAATGATGGTAAGCTTTGGCAGTAGAGTGCTCTGGAGTGCTCTAAAGAGACATTGCAAGAAGAAGGGGTTGCCCCTCCCAGTTATTGTATGCTCTTTCACCAGCCTAACTCTAACAGTGCCTACAGTCGTGCCCCATCTCCCTGGTTATGTGTGCCTACAAGCTTCAGCTCACCGGGACTCCAGAATTATTGCTGCTTTCCTCATGGTTTGAGGCCAGCTCTAGCTGGGATGATCCCACAAACCCCTCTGCCATCTAGGGGTCTGGAACTACACCTTTATTTTTTGTATTTTTTTCAGTGTTCCAAGATTCATTGTTTATGTACCACACCCAGTGCTCCATGCAATACATGCCCTCCTTAATACCCACTACCAGGTTCACCCAACCACCCACCCCTCTCCCTCTAACACCCTCAGCTTCTTTCTCAGAGTCTACAGTCTTTCATGGCTTTTCTCTCCCTTCAATTTCCCCCAACTCACTTCTCCATCTCCCAATGTCCTCTGTGTTATTTCTTATGCTCCACAAATAAGCAAAACCATATGATAACTGACTCTCTCTGCTTGACTTATTTCACTTAGCATAATCTCCTCCAGTCCCATCCATGTTGCTATAAAAGTTGGGTATTCATCTTTTCTGATGGAGGCATAATACTCCATTGTATATATGTATCACATCGTCCTTATCCATTCATCTGTTGAAGGGCAGCTTGGCTCTTTCCACAGTTTGGCTACTGTGGCCATTGCTGCTATGAACATTGGGGTACAGAAGGTCCCTCTTTTCACTCTGTCTGTATCTTTGGGGTAAATACGCAATAGTGCAATTGCAGGGTCACAGGGAATCTCTATTTTTAATATCTTAAGGAATCGCTGCACGGTTTTACAAAGTGGTTGCACCAACTGGCATTCCAGCAACAGTGTTAGAAGGTTCCCCTTTCTCCACATCCTCTCCAACACACGTTATTTCCTGTTTTGTTAATTTTGGCCATTTTAACTGCTGTAAGGTGCTATCTTGGTGGGTTTTTTTTAAAGATTTTATTTATTTTTTCGACAGAGAGAGATCACAAGTAAGAAGAGAGGCAGGCAGAGAGAGAGGGGAGGAATCAGGATCCCCGCCAAGGAGAGAGCCAGATGTGGGGCTTGATCCCAGGACACTGGGATCATGACCTGAGCCGAAGGCAGAGGCTTTAACCCTCTGAGCCACCAGGAGCCCCTCTCGATGTGGTTTTGATTTGAATCTTCCTGATGCCTAATGATGATGAACATTTTTTCATGTGTCTGTTAGCCATTTGTATGTCTTCTTTGGAGAACGGCATCTTATTCAACAAAGCCCAGATTCCCCTTCCAAGTTTGTACTTCCTTGGGTCCTCTCCCGTAAGCCCTAAAGTACCATTTAAGGTTCTTCTTCCACCTCTAGAATTACACTCCTATACCAGCTTAATACTTCTGTATAGTTTCCCAAGTTTAAAAACTATGGTTTCTTTCTCCTGATAGCACTCAACTTGATAGCAAGAGTAGTTCCAGAAGATGGACCCATACAGAGGGGATCAGTGAGTTAGCTTTCTCGTGCCTTCAGGCTCAGTGCAGTGCTGAGCTCCTACCTCATTGAAGACAAGGTGCTAGTAATCCATGGCATGCAGGGCATAAAATTTAACCAAGCCACACTAATTATCTGTGCTGAATGATTAAAAAGCACCAAGTGACACATACACTTTGGGAGCCCAAGTGGCTGCTGCCCTTGACTAGTACAGCAGTATTGATGACTGCAGTGTGGGATGAGTAATTTTTAGTGTAATTAAATTTTTATAGAGAGAAAAGAACATGCTCAGGTCTTTTAAGTCTCAGATGACAGCCTGAGAACCAGAGGGGTTTCCACATAACCCTTAAAAAATACCTATTTTTTGCAGCCACAGGATTGACATTGCTGCAAATTAAACACAATTCTCGTGTTCTGAGTAACACAACAGTGGAATTCACAGTTTCACCCGTAGTCCTCCCAGGGAGTAGTAAGGGCAGACATCACCCTGTTCCTTATCAGATGGGGAAAATACTCAGCCTTTTACCATTAAGTATGATGTTATCTGCAGGTCTTTTTGTAGATCTTGTTCATCAGCTTGAAGATATTACCCTGTATTCCTAGTTGTTGACAGACCTGCTGTTGATTATTGTGAAATGGTTGTTCTGCATCATTTCATATAATCATCTAGTTTTTTCTTAGACTGTTAACACAGTAGATTACATTGATCCATCTTTGTAAGCACAAAGGAGAACAGCTAAGCCAGAAGAAGAGGGAAGGAAAAATTAATAGAAATAAGAGCAGAAATCAATGAGGGAGAAAACACACATATAGTTTTAACACTGCAAAAGTTAATTCTGAGAAAGACCAGAACATGAATAAATCCAGTGGTATTTGCTCAATTTTTCTTGCACTCCATAAACCTTCTACCAAGGGACATAGTCAGTCTGGATCTGAAAGAAGAGACACCTCCCCATCATACATGGGGCTCACAAAAGTACATACTGCCCCTTGCCTCATACTGTTTTCCATCCCACAATGTATTATTTTAGAATCAATTAATTATGGAAAATTAAGTTGCAACTCATTCATTCTGGGTTTACAAATACAAATTAGAATGTCTCAGCCACCCAAAGTAATTAGTTGTGGAGCTAGAAATATAATCCATTCCTCAAACATTCATCAGCAGGCATCACAACATTGAAGACATTCTCTTAGCTCACAACCTCTGTCCAGGGCACTCTTCCTGGTTCTAGTTTCAGCAGCTATGGCATAATTTTTTTTTATCTCTAATAACTGTGTCACTTAACATAAATCCTCCAACAATAACAACAACAACAACAAGGTAAATGAAAACATAAATTTAGTATATCAACAAAGCTTTTAAGTACAAAGCTATTTACTGTATTTTCCAAACCTGAACTATAATGCTGTTCAAATTAGTATGGTTTCTAGAATGAAAACTTACCTTTCTGAAGCCACTTAACCGATAGAACAAGAAAAAAATGACACTTAATTCAATAAGAGCTGTCAACAAATGGAATGTTGTTAGTCCAATGTATAACTCAGAGCATATGTTTTGCAACTTAATTTCTGCCAGTCAGCATGGTGCAGGAAGTTGACATTCAGTGTTCTGAAAACACAAACATAAAAACTTTGCCTTTGTAATAACTGTCACATTTGTCGCATTTGTCACAAAGAGTTACAGACACACATATACGCACAAACACACTTACTTACACAAGTACACTCACATATGCATGAACGTGCATGCAAATACATACAAGTACAAATAAGGAACATACACATGCATAAACACATACACACATAAGCACACAGACACACCCACTTACATACCTACACCCCCATTTATATACATGCATGCATTTACACATATACACACCAACTTACACACAGATACCCATGCATGCATACACATACCTACACACAAACAAGCATACCTACAGTCATACATACACATACCCAACCACACTATAGAGTGTGTGTACGAGATCCAAAAAGCCATTTTTAAAAGTGGGTTTAGAAAATATGAAAGCATCCTAATAAATCTAATAAATGCTGCATAAAACCAAATAAAATGTGAACCATGCTTATTCGGGCAACAGAACCTTTAGCAAAAGAAATGTCCTTGAAAATTTTGTGCCTATTATTAACCACGGGTACAAATGTACCCTATTATATTTAGCTCAAATATTCTCATTTGTAAATCTGCTCCATTTCACCCCAGCCTCTTTTCCTATTCCTTCTCTGCCCTAATTTTCTCTTCTCCTCCCATCATGTGATGCTCCAACCCTGACTTGAAAGTAACATAAATTTAATGCTGAAAGTAACCAGCATCCTATAGGCTGATTGGAATTGCTGGGCTATTAGTAGGAATAAAAATGGCTCAATAATTTCTAGTATTCCAGTCTTGTTAATGTCACCCCAGGTGTAGGGAGAGATAAAGAATATTCAATATCTTCACTGTAATAATATGGAAACAAACTACTGTGTTTTGATTCATCATTGGAAACAAGCAGACAATTCCATTAGAGGCAAGCTTGAGAAACATTAGGAAAATGTTTTTGAATACTTCCTCCTGTTCCTTTTGAGGGAGCAGGCTCTGTTTAAGGAAATAGGCTGCTGCCCCAGAGCCCCATCTTAATTGACTTCAGCAAAGACCATCCCTGGCTTGCCGTGGTTCCCTCCACTCTGTAAAGGAAGCAGACCGCAGGGCGAGGAGACACAGAGAGCACCAGGCTGGGCCACTGCACGCCACCACTGGGCAACCAGTGATTGGGAAAAAAGGCTAATTGCTCTAATAATCAACAATCCTTAGTCCTTTGTGTTCCAGATATACCTCACTGTGAACTGAGATGCGGCAAGGAAATGCACAATATTAGCTTCCTTAAGAGGGATGTCCTTGGGCCTGGACACAAGTGCACTGTCTTATGTCATTTTGCATCAACCCACAGCACTCAGAGCAGACCCCTGAGCAGTTAAAAGACACGAGTAATCTTATTTTTCATTTGAAAATTCTAAAATTCTATCCGTGCAGTATGACTAATAAATTGGAAAAAGAAACAAACATATTCTTTTTTTTTCCCAAATACTGCAATGTTCTAGAATAATGTTTAAAAGCAAAATTCCTCCCTCTTTGGAATCTTAAATAGACGGTACACTCCTATAACCACTCTTTATCATGTAAGTTGACAAGACATTTATCAGCTTGAGTTGAAATAACAGCCTGCTCTAAATTCAGACTTAAACACAGGTGAAAAGCTCAACTTTGGGGCCATTCATTTTGGAAATTGAATTCAAGTAGAACAGAAGTGGTAGATGTGTGGTGGGGGGGAATATAGAAGTGAGCAGCAAGTCCTAGCAATGCAGAGGAAGAAGAGGCTCCCACATGTCTTGCCATGTCCCCTCTATCCTCCTCCAACACACCTAGACCAACTGAATGCCACCATTTTGCACCCAGATGACTCATCCATCCCACAACTTCCTCCTTGGTCAATGCTTGGTGCCACTGCTATCACATTCACCCAAGTCACGGGTACCCTCTTCTTTATGTGACCTTTTCATATTCTTAGCAATCCTACATGCAAGTCAGTTTTATTGACAGTTCAGGATGAACATGGAACTTGGTGTCTGCCCAACAATTTCTAGGGATGATTCATATTCTCAGTTAATTTTTTGTGTATGTATTCTATAAACATTCTACCTACTGGGAAAAAAAAAAAAAACAGGAATAATCCCCAAGCCGTTTGTTGGCTATCTGATGGTCTCCACTGAAGACTGTACATAGGCACAGTCATCTGCTTTGTGGGGGTCATGGGACTTGATCCCTCATCTAGGCAGAAACATATCACCCCAATTTCAGAGAGGCTGTAACACTATTCAGAGACCTTTCCTTCTGACAGCATAAATTGGTAGTCAGATAGAAAGAAGTGGTGATGAACATTGTCATTTATTTTTTTTTAAGGATTGAATAAAATGGCTTATGACAACAGCCATTTGGGACACAAAGAAAAAGTTCAGATGACTGTCATCATCTTACAAATGAAATGTCAACATCTCATCAATCCATTAAATAAAAAACACAGATTGTAAGCAGTTTCCATGCAGTTGTGAGGATACAGTCATTCTCTAAAATGTGATAGAGGCAAGATGGCTTCTTCTCCATCTAGGATATGCACCACAAGCCTTCCTGGAAGCCCTTTCCAGGGATCTGTGGGCAGCTCTCCCACTGCCCCACAGCTCTAAAGCCAGAGAAATCACATCTAGAGTAAGAATGAATTTTTATTTTCAAGATTTCCTTATTAATTCGGGGTCTCTTCTGATTCCATACAAATTTTAGGATTATTTGCTCCAGCCCTTTGAAAAACACCAGTGGAATTTTTATCGAAATGGTATTAAAAGTATAGATTGCTCTAGGCAGTATAGACATTTTAACCATGTTTATTCTTCTGATCCAAGAGCATGGAATGGTCTTCCATCTTTTTGTGACTTCTTCAATTTCTTTCATGAGTAAAACTGGTGGCATCACGTTACCTGATTTCAAGCTTTACTACAAAGCTGTAATCACCAAGACAGCATGATACTGACATAAAAACAGACACATAGACCAGTGGGACAGAGTAGAGAGCCCAGATATGGACCCTCAACTCTATGGTCAAATAATCTTCAACAAAATAGGAACAGTGTGGATGTTCCTCAAGAAATTAAAAATAGAGCTTCCCTATGACCCTGCAATTGCACTCCTGTGTATTTACCCCAAAGATACAGATGTAGTAAAAAGAAGGGCCATCTGTACCCCAATGTTTATAGCAGCAATGGCCATGGTCACCAAACTGTTGAAAGAACCAAGATGCCCTTCAACAGACGAAAGGATAAGGAGGATGTAGTCCATATACACTATGGAGTATTGTGCCTCCATCAGAAAGGATGAATACCCAACTTTTGTGTCAACATGGATGGGACTGGAGGAGATTATGCTGAGTAAAATAAGTCAAGCAGAAAGAGTCAAGTATCATATGGTTTCACTTATTTGTGGAGCATAACAAATAACATGGGGGACATAAGGAGATGGAGAGGAGATGGGAGTTGAGGGAAATTGGAGGGGGAGGTGAACCATGAGAGACTATGGGCTCTGAAAAACAACCTTAGGGTTTTGAAGGGGCGGGGAGTGGGAAGTTGGGAGAGCCAGGAGGTGGGTATTAAGGAGGGCACGTATTACATGGAGCACTGGGTGTGGTGCAAAAAGAATGAATTCTGTTATGCTGAAAAGAAATTTTAAATAAATAAATAAATAAATAAATAAATAAAATAGGGCTACCTGAAAAAAAAAAAAAAAAGAATGAATTTTGATCAATTTTACCATTTCCTTACTCCATTCAGCCACTTCTTTGTTGAGCCCTTCCAAAGGCTGAACCATTATGTATGGAGGACTATGGCATTAGCACAAACAACCAAATTATCATTTATTCAAGGTGACAAAGATTTTCCTCCAATACATTGGTTTAAGAAAAATTATTTCCACGAAGAACATTCATCCACTGTTTCATTCTTTGGAAGTACTCTGTACTAATGAAATCGCCTCTAGCTTCACTGAGATAACATTTAGTTCTGGACATCATATAGTTGTCACTCAGCACCTGGGGCAAACCATGCACTGGAAAAGATAAGAGAAGAAGAAAAGATTTGTAGGGTATGGACAGAATGAAACCGAAGTAGCACTATTGTCACATTCATGATCCTGCATTTTTCTAGCAACCTTTTTTCTAATAACTTGAAGCTTTTCATGAATATTTGCTGCAGAAACACCATGAGATACGGTTTATGAATGGAGAAGACATCAGGATCATTCTAACCCCAAGATTCCACCTGAGCTTTAGCTCCTGATCCCCTGACAGATAACTGTATGAGAAGGAAAGGGGTAGCAGTCATGCATGGAGCACCTCAGAAGCCCACATGTTTCCTCCAGGATCACCTCAGTTAACCTCTCCCCTGTGAGGCAGCTTCTGGGAGCATTTTATGGATGTTCCCATGGGTCAACAAAATGACCCAAAGCATTCTGCCTTGAGGATATTGGAAGACTAATGAGCTCCAAGTGAATGCCTATTCACTTCTCCATTCATGCCTACCCCTCAAATGAAATATAAGAGGGGTTCCTGGATTTTTCAGTTGGTTTAACGTTTGACTCTTGGTTTCATCTAGGGTCATAATCTCAGGCTCATGGGATCGAGCCCCACGTCAGGCTCCTTGCTCAGCCTGGTGTCTGCTTAAGATTCTCACTCTCCTTCTGCCTCTGCTCCTCCTCCCACTCATGCTTGTGCTCTCTCTTTCTCTCTCTCTCAAATCAATAAATAAACAAAACCAGGAAGGAAGGCAGAGAGGGAGGGAGGGACACCAAACTGCCATTTGGGGAAGGTGGAAGGCAGACAGGCCAAAATGACAATGCTCTTGGCATTACAGAACAGTGATTTATAAGGCAAACAATATTCTGAAGTAGATGCCAATTCCAGAAGAATTAGAGGGACCTGAGAGAACACCCACACTGACCAGCCTAAGGTGATCTGGACACGTTTGTGCCATGGGTCAATGTGGAAAAATGGTATCACAATGTCGAAACATGGTATTACGGTGCCAAAGGCACGGGCTAGTGACTCCTTTCCACCCCTCAACAGCTCTGCATGTCCATAAGCCCCTCATACAACAGTTGCACAAAGAACTTGCAAAATTTCCTCAATAAACAGAAATCTGGAATTGATGAGATGATTTACTATCAAGCAGAAATAGGATTTCATGATGGAAAATGAAATATTTTTTAAAATTACACTTTTGTCTTCTTTAGTAGATTTTTCAGATTGCCACTATGAAACCTTAAAATGGCTTTAGACCTTATTTTCAAAACAGGAACGTTTTTAAAGCATTGTTGAAATAGAATTGATTTTTTCCAGCTGCCAAAGGAAAGTATATGATCTTCTCCTTATCCCTTTGTTTTTCTGTTTTCACCTTGAAAACTGGAACCCCCTCCTCTTGAAGACTAAAGCATTGTGCTGACCAAAGCAGAAATCATTTAAAAAAAAAAAACTCATCCTTTTTAATATTATAAGCTTATGGCTATTATAACCTTTTTTTTTTTTTTTTTTTGGCTTGTCAGAAAGCTTTCCTGTGTTATTCCACGTCCTCAGATGTGGGAACAGGATATTGTATCAAACAGCCCCTCAAGGAGACAGGACATTCATTACCAAGATAGGAAAAACCCTGGCCTAATTATCAATTAATCCCAGTCCATCTTTGTTCTAGAAAAGCAGGAGGCTGTGAAGGTCAGAGAGCATGGGTATTTACAACATCGTGTCCCTATTAAGTAACTAGTGACCTATTTCAACTGTTGAGTCCAAAGAAATATTTTCTGGTTTCTAGCAAATGCCTGGGGTGGAGAGACAATTTTTCTCATATTAATTTTATTTTTATGGCCCTCAGAAAATTCTATCATATTAGGCAAATATGATGGTATTTTGAATTCCTCTGCAAGGTCTTTCTATGACACCTGCTTCCTGTGAGGTTCAGCAGCTCATTACTGACTGGTGAGCAAGATTCTTTGTAAAGTAGATGACACCCCCAGGCTGACATGAGCTTACTGGTCCCCATCATTTCCATTATTTGGCAGATCCTCTAAAATAGTTTTCCTTTTGTTTTTCAAATATTCACACCATAGTTAAAGAAAGGATAATCAGTGCCAAAGTTTTCATTTGTTTTAGTTAAGACCAAAATCGGGAACAAATCTAATATTTGAATAATATTTTGTTCTTCCTTTCTTTTTTTTTTTTTAGTATAAATACTATATTTATTAAATATCTTTACAGTTTATTTAAATGTATTTACAGAACTATTCCTGCATAAGTTATATTTCAGACATCCAATTCAGGTCATTGCCTCTTGGGTAAGACAAATAAATGATAGTCTAAACAGAAAAAAGCAGCTCATTAGTATACACAAATTAAAATTTGTTTCAGTATTTAGCCATCTTTGCCACAAACTACCTGCTAACAGTTAAAATTTTGACATGGACACTGCCATTTTTTAGTTGAGAAATTCAATTTTGCAAAGAATTTTTTTAAATGAATAGAATCTAAATGCTTTTCTACTTCATAGTTTCAATTTTATAAGCAGATTTGGGGGATTTTTTTGATCTTGTGAAATTTGTTAACTGCAAAAATGTGATAGTTTCTAGGGAAATTGGATGCTATAGCTTCTAACAAAGATAGCTGGTATAAGGTGACAAGGAACCATGAACTTATTCAAAAGTACAAACATTTACAGCTCTAGCCAATCTTGTTTACAATCTCCAAAATGATCAAAACTGACTCCGTGAATTCCCACAATTCTGCCTTGTTACTCGATGTGGTAGGTTGGTGGTACTAAAGGTGGTCCTGAAGGCGACTGTTCTATCTGGAACAAATGCAGCTGCTAGAAGAGGACACTCTCCTATCATGCAAAGCTTGAAATCTAGTTTCTACTCTAGACACAGCCCACCCCCCAGACATGCATACCTGGAATGGATTCTTTTGTGATTTAGTACCTATCAACCATGTCAAGCCAGTACAGTAATTCAGGACAAATAACTTGTCTCCCCTACCCCCAATTCTTCTTTCAGTTTTTAAGAGCCCAATGGACTCTACTGCATTATCCAATCAGTGAAATTTTTTTTGTGCGCAGGCAGCTTAAGTTCACAGGAAGAAATAAGGTTCTGATATGTTTAGAGTGCACATTTTAAAACAGAATAAAATAAAAATTTCAAGCATGTGATAAAAATATTGATTTTTATAATACATTATTGCTTTATAAATATAGATGGAAAAGCTATAAACTTCACTGGTCTTTGATGCATCCAGAGAGGGATAATTTGCCATTTGTAAATTAGAAATCCAAATTCTTTTTGTTATAAAAGTCCATTACATGAGGCAAATGTGTGTGTTTTATTCTGCTTGATTTAAAATGCAATTAACACACATCAAGTTCAGAATCAGACCCAACAAGTGGTATATCACAGTCACACCCCACAGAGACTTAGGTTCTGTGACCTGGAAAATTCCAGTATGGGTCCAGCAGAGCCTCCAACTACTGGGAGTGGAAGGAGTGTTACTTGTTAAGCAGCACTCCAACTGACCACCCCCCGATCACTCCCTGGCAGTCATAAAATTAATTGTGTCACACACAAAGGACAGGGCAAAAAGAAAAGTGAGAAAATATTCTGTGTCACTAATCTATAGGCCAGGTCCAAAGTCAGCTCCATTGTGAAACTCAAATTCTTTTCCAACTATTTTCATATCACTAACACCAACATTGTCGATTTCTAATGGTCATTTCTCAAAAAAGACGAAGTTGATTAAATGAGTCATGTAAAACATCACCAATCTAGCTTTATAAAGATTGTGTTTGATGGGTTAAATGAGAGCAGAGAAAAGCCAGTGACTTGACCAGCACTGCTCTTACAAGGAATTAAATGTAGGCATTGGAAAATTAATGCAAAATATATCCAGATCATAAGGCTACATACCTCTGACCAGAAATAATTAAAAACCCAAACAAAAGAACTGAAATTGTCAGCCCAAATATAAATGTATTCCTTCTAACAAAACCCTTCTGGATGCAACTTTCTTTACTTTTTAAATACACAGAGACTGCAAACAGTTTGTGCAAAATAAATACCCCACCACTTGCCACTCACGCTTCCATGTTTTATCGGAGCACGATGGGTACTCTTTATTTAAACAGAATGTAACTCCACCCAGCCCTCCCTGCCCAGTCCCCTATCTCTTCTACCAAAGAATTCTGTTTTGTCAAGTTAGGGTAGTTAAGGCATTCTGACATGTAATTAAAGGTGATTCAAAATAGATATCTAACATTATGCCAATTTAGGAATAGTAGATAAATTACTGAACGGCTTACAAATGAATAACTCATCCTTATTATAAATGAAATGCCTGTTACAAGCATGATGCATTGAAATATAGTAATGACATGTACATGGTACATGTTAAACAATTTTAAATAAAACAAAAGCTTGACAGTTACTCAAATATACAGTACAAATTCACAAAACAAAAATCTTTTAAAACAAGTTGAGGTAACCTCAAACATAAGTTTTGATGCAATAAACCAGTGAATAAGTATCTCCTTTAGAGAAAGACACTTTCCGTATTCTCCTCCAGTAGATCCTCATCAGGTTTAATTGCATTCTCATCTATACACCAATGTTACCTGACTTATATATAAAACATGGCTTTAATTTAAGGATTTCTAAGTATATATACTTTTCTACCACCAAGTTAATGAAGGAAAAGAACTGACCCCAAAATATATATCTTTACAGCAGTTGACTTGTACATAAACCTTAAAAATAAGTTTGAGCTTGCAGATAAAGGGAAAACTGAATGCAGGGTAGTTTTATAAGGAAACTATACACTGCAAGATGGCTATTCAGAAACTGTAAACATTAAGCTTGATTCGGACCCCTAAATTTCTGTGTAGGGCAAATGCAAATGTCAGATCATCACCAGGAGTTTTCCTCGTGGGCTTTTGTGCTGCTGCCACTGCCCACAGTACTCTTTTCACACGGACTCCCTGAATTTGGTGCCTGCTCTACGGAAAGCAAGGCTAGTAATGAAAGCTCTGAGAGGGAGACTATGAGTAGCATGAACATCAAAACCCAACCAGATTCAAAGTTACAGCTGTCCACTCTCAACCTATTAGGCCTGTGGGCCTAGAGCTCCCACATAGGGATCTCCTATCAGAAAGCTGGGAGGAATTTCAGCCATAACATTAAAATTCCTAAGATTTGAGGAGTTTTATAATCTTGGGTAATATTTCCATTGAAAAAATCTGGTAGGGAGGCTCCCCAAGGCCTCCTGCAGAGGAGGCAGCCTTGGGGCCACAAGCCTATAATTTGGACTTATCAATAAACTGCCGGAACTTTCCTCATAGGAGCACAATTAAGCATCTTTTAAAAACCAGAAAAATATTTGCATCCATAGAACTAAACTAAATTTTTCTTCCAATTTTTAACAAAAAAGCTCCTGGGATGATGGTTTCATAATCCAGAGCAATGTTTTAGAGCAGAATTATAAGCCCCTGAAAAATAGGAGTTTATAATGAAAACTTAAAGCCACACCAATCATCATAACAAAGACTGTATAGTACATGTGTAACATTTCTTTTGATGATAATGTATGTTTCTAGTAGATGTACCATAACATACAATTTGTGTTAGACTTTTAAAATCCCTTTTACACACTGTAATTTTGAATTCACTCACTTTCAATACTTAAACCATTTTTAAAACATAATAGCCATTCTGGCATTGAAAACCTTCATTCCATCATAGAAAGGACAGTAAGAAGTGAAGGTCAATCTTCAAATCTTGATTCTCTTCAAAGTTGCTGGCAGATACGAGCTAGTGAATGACAGTAGTGGTTCTCCACAAAGATCTCAAACAGGTCTCAAAAAGACAGGCAAAGGCTTACATCACTGGCCATCAAGATCAGTGGCAAAGAAACAGTCCTGCCAGCAGGATCAGCACACATGGCAGGGGAGAATTTGGGAAGATGAAAGGAAAGGCCAGAGTTGATACCTAGGCGAGTCAGTCTGTATACTCAGCCACTACTGAAAGAAGGACGGTGATGTCATCAGGCTTTCCACCTCTCGCATTCAATCCGTTGTCACATGCAAACTGTGCAAAAGGTGACATATAATTTGGGTCATAGGCCAGCTCATGGGCTTGCTCAGCAAAGCTTCTTGCCGTCTACTGTATACTTTCATAATTTGAATTCTTTAATTTTTTTTTTTTTTTTAGCTCCTGAAGAATCATATAATCAGGCATGTTGTCAAAAAGTCCATCTGTTGCCGTCAGAATAATGTCTCCTAACTGGACATCAAAAGATGTGCTATCAGCAGCATCCAGGCTGTCACTCAGGACGACTCCTTCGGCTTCAGGTGGTGCAATTGAGAGCTGGAATGGAGTGTTGAAGTAATGCTGCTGCTCATCTGATCGGTGCACAACCTCACCACCCCTGACAACCAGAAAGCCTGAATCACCCAGGTTTGCTGTGTGTAAGCGGTGACTAGTTCTGTCCAGCACCACGATGCAGGCAGTACTGCTACCAAGCAAAGGTACTTTATTTTGCAGCAACTCACAGTAGCTTGTGGTGAGGATTCCGATGGGATTACTTGGGACGAACCGTCCGTATTAAGTCCCTGAGAACTGGGATGGATCAACTCCATAGTGTCTCCACCCTCCTTCACCATCTGCAACCCCGAGCGCGTCTGCCGAGCGGTGCCGGGCCACGAAGCACGCGTCGTCCCGGTAGTACGCGCCCTTCTTGAGAAGGCCCTTGCGGAAGTCTTTGCTGAAGCCGCAGCCGGCCGTCACCGGCTCGTAGTCACCGCCACCGCCGCCACCGGCCCTGGGGTCGGTCTGCGAGAGGCCGCCGAGCACGGCGCGGGCCACCAGCCGCCCATACGAGAGGACCGAGAACATCGCCGCCGCTGCCCGCCCCCCCGAGGAGGCGGGGGGCCCGGGGAGCAGGAGGACGCGGAGGCCGGGAGCCGGCTCGCTCCTCAGCCGCAGCAGCGCCGCCGCCGGGGCGCTCCTCCGGGCGGCGCAGAGTCGCCGCCGCCGCCCTTGCCCGACGCGCGGGGCCTCGCACACGCTCCACCGCGCGCACCGGAGCCAGAGCTAGGTCAGAGCCCGCGGCTCCTCCACCTCAGCCCAGGTGGGGTCGCGGCTGCAGCCACCGCTGCCGCCGCCATCTTCGGCTCCACTAGCGTGTTCCGGGACTTCCTTTCTTTTTTTAATTCAAATGATACTTATACAAATATTCTCCCATGGAAGGTGATTGTTTCTGCCCATAATCTGGATCATTTACACATTTCAAAACAAATAAATGGAATCTTAGCTTTAAGAAAAGTCTTGGGTTTAAATCCAAACACTGATGACCACCTAATGGTAGCGACATAAGCCACAGAAACTCTCTGAGTTGTGTTTATTCTTCCACAGAATAATGATACTGCCTATTATAAAGCTCTATGAGGGCAGGAAACTTGGGCCATTTTGTTCACTACCATATGACTGGTGTCAAGAATTGTGCCTGATGTATGGTAGGCACTAAATCAATAATGTTGAATGTATAGAACAAACAGCAACCATAATAATATGACCACCTTTGTATGATTTATTATACTAGGCTAGTTGATCAGCAATAGTATTTAACTCTCCATTATTCAGAAAAATTTTTTTACCCGGAAGAGAGTGAAGTAAATTGTGCTTCCGCCACTGGAGAATTTGGAGGGAATGACTTCCAGGGAACCAAGACCCTGGGATCACATAGCCCACATGAAAATCTATCCCCAGGAAGTAAGTACTGTTCACATCATCTTTTCCAGTTGTCAAATAACCGGGTGCCACTCCTCAGGGAATGATCCCCAAGCCCATTCTAGTAAAGCGGTCAGGACACAGGGCTTGAAGCAATGTCCAAATCACCCAACGTGTGGCCAAAACCATAACTGAAATGTCTTCCCAATTTCAGGGTAGAATTACTTATAAAGATGGAAATAAGAGAGCACAGAGACATCCTCAGGAGAAACAAACAAACAAAAAAGAATGAAGCCATGAGGTGGGTCTCGCTGGGTCTAGGAGTTTATAGGTAGAAACATGGTGCCCCTTGAATGAGTTTTGTCCAGCATCTTACCGCTTCTTGAAACTTCCGTCAGTTCTCTAGCTCATACAGAGAGTAGTGGTTCAGAATGTGCAGTGGACTCAGGAATCAACAGAAATCATGGCCCCAACCCCTCACCAAAAAACAAGGCAGCAGGTACCAGCACCTTGAAAAGTCTAAAATGCCTTCCTGAAATGCAGCAGGATGACAGCTTGGAATCAGCTTTTGATGGTGCATATTCTTCTATACATGTTGTTTTGTGGGCATTATATTTGTAAAACATTGGAATAAGGATCAATGAAAAGATATGATGAGTAGACCAAATCAATAGACCAAGAACCCCGGTTCTGTCACCGGCCTGAACCCCTGAACTAGGAAATTTCTAGTAGAAAGTTCTGCCTAAATATCAATGTTGCCTGTTAGAACAGAAATGCATTTGAGGAAGACTCCTCACCCAGATGAATCAGAAAGTGCCAGAATGACCAATAGTTCCCTCAGCCTCATTATAATGTTAAAAATCCGCTCCTGAATAGTCATCCCTGACCCTAACAAAAGGGGCCTGCTTTCCCTTGTTTGGGGCTTTGGAAATGATTCCCAGGATCTCCCTGTTAAAAGGCAACCTGGTGAGGCATGAAGACTCTGCCTGTAGCTCACTGGAGAGCAGATTCACCTTGACCCTTGTTCCCAGAACAAAGCCTGGGGAGCTGCACTGAGTGTTACAGGATGATGGTAGGTCTCCTGGCTCCCAGGAGAAGTTCTGCCTACAGGTGCCACATTGCCAAGCACTTCTCTTACTCCAAAACTTGGAGCATCTCTGGCTTGGTTGATTTTTAGGAGGTCTTTTTACTCTATATACCTGAGGGACACAGACTCTTTGCACAAGTGAGATAGAAGGGAAAAACAAAAACAAAAACAGAAGCCTCTGTCTTCTGAAAAACTACTATTTCTGGTGCCTGCCTTTATCCCCCGAAGATGAGAGAACCCAGTCACTGGGGCACCTTGCAAAGTAAAGTGCTTTCTGGGATGCCTGGATGGCTCAGTCCATTTTTTTATTATTATTATTATTTCTTTTTTATTTCTTTTCTTTTTTGTGTGATTCAGATTTTTTTTAAATTTCTTTTCAGCATAATAGTATTCATTGTTTTTGCACCACACCAGGTGCTCCATGCAATACATGCCCTCCTTAATACCCACCACCTGGTTCCCCCAACCTCCCACCTCCCGCCCTTTCAAAACCCTCGGGTTGTTTTTCAGAGTCCATAGTCTTTCATGGTTCACCTCCCCTTCCAATTTCCCTCAACTCCCTTCTCCTCTCCATCTCCCCATGTCCTCCATGTTATTTGTTATGCTCCACAAAGAAGTGAAACCCTATGATAACTGACTCTCTCTGCTTGGCTTATTTCACTCAGCATAATCTCTTCCAGTCCTGTCCATGTTGCTACAAAAGTTGGGTATTCATCCTTTCTGATGGAGGCATAATACTCCACAGTGGCTCAGTCCATTAAGTGACTGCCTTCAACTCATGTCATGATCCCAGTGTCCTGGGATCAAATCCCACATGGAGGCTCCTTGCTCAACAGGGAGCCTGCTTCCCCCTCTGCCTCTACCTGCCACTTTGTCTGCCTGCACTCTCTCTCTCTTTCTCTCTCTCTGACAAGTAAATAAATAAAATCTTTTAAAAAAGAGAAGTAAAGTGCCTTCTATTTTTATAGAAATATTTGAAAGACATTTACCCTTCTAAGTTCCCTTCTGCTCTCTCCCCACATTCTCTTCCCTGCTCAGGATGTCCGCCCCCAGGTGCACATGTTCCAGAAACAGAAGTGAGGGGAGCCAACCCCCCTGTGCCCACAGTGCTGTAGGCCGGGCTCAGATTAAGCCTTCGTGCATGAAGAAACTGATCACCCAGCCATGTTCACATGAATCCTGATGAAAGCCAGGATTCCCTTCAAACCTGAAAAATGTTTTTCTAAGTTTTTTATTATTTTTTTTTAAGTTCCTTTTATTGTTTCAGTAATCTCTACACCTAACATGGAGGGTTCAAATCCACACCCCGGGGTCAAGAGCTGCATGCTTTTCTGATTGAACCAGCCAGGCGTCCCTAGTGTTTCCTCTTATCAGGCACCTTGTTTTATCGCTGTGTGCGTGGCCCACTTTTGCAAGGAAAGACAATTCTTTCTTGATTACCATGTAGTAAATCTTTGTACTTCTTCTGTCAATGGGGCTTAACTCATACTAACCTTCCAAGGCAAATACTATTATTTCTATTTTAAATATGCAGAGGCTAAGACTTGGGGAGATTAAGGGAGTTGTCTGTGGATACTCCAGTGATAAAGAAGAGAACCAGGTCTGTCCAGTTCTGAAAACCCTCAGTCTTTCACTACACAGGCAGCACAGGCATTAATCTACTAAATGATCTAGAACAAACACAACTAGCCATTCTGACTGGTGTGAGGTGATATCTCATTGTGATTTTGATTTGTATTTCCCTGATGCCGAATGATGTGCAGCCACTCCGGAAAACAGCATGGAGGTTCCTCAAAATGTTGAAAATAGAACTGCCCTATGACCCAGCAATTGCACTATTGGGTATTTACCCTAAAGATACAAACGTAGTGATCCAAAGGGGCACGTGTACTCGAATGTTTATAGCAGCAATGTCCACAATAGCCAAACTATGGAAAGAACCTAGATGTCCATCAACAGATGAATGGATCAAGAAGATGTGGTATATATACACAATGGAATACTATGCAGCCATCAAAAGCAATGAAATCTTGCCATTTGCGACAACATGGATGGAACTAGAGCGTATCATGCTTAGCGAAATAAGTCAAGTAGAGAAAGACAACTATCATATGATCTCCCTGATATGAGGAAGTGGTGATGCAACATGGGGGCTTAAGTGGGTAGGAGAAGAATAAATGAAACAAGATGGGATTGGGAGGGAGACAAACCATAAGTGACTCTTAATCTCACAAAAGAAACTGAGGTTTGCTGGGGGGAGGGGGGTTGGGAGATGGGGTGGGATTATGGACATTGGGGAGGGTATGTGCTTTGGTGAGTGCTGTGAAGTGTGTAAACCTGGTGATTCACAGACCTGTACCCCTGGGGATAAAATATATGTTTATAAAAAATAAAAAATTAAAAAAAATTTACTAGTGAGGGACACCTGGGTCACTCAGTCAGTTAAGCATCTGCCTTCAGCTCAGGTTATGATCAGTGTCCTGGGATAGAGCCCCACATTGGGCTCCCTGCTTGTGCTTTCTCTCTCTTTCTCTCTCTCTCTCATTCATTTTCTCTTTCACAAATAAATAAAAATCTTTTTTAAAAAAATTATTAGCAACTCCCCACTTTACCCAAAACTTTAATGTTTAATAGTAAATTGTTCATCCTTTCTTCTTTCCTTTTAATCCACCATATTATCTTCGACTAACTTTCTTCCAAATTTTCTGAGTAAATGTAAAAAGTAAAAGCTTTTGTCAGAGGTAAGACTTATTTTTTTAATAATTTATTTAATAACATAAAACAAAGGATTTGTAGTAACTTATTCTGGCAGCAAATTAAGTCTTGTTACCAGGCTCTCTCTTTTCTAATAATAAGAATATATTAATGTTCCTACACAATGGATTAAGTAAATTTGCATCAAAACAATGCTAAAATCTGGTTTTAAAGTGGTGGAGTAATAGAAAAAAATTCTCAATAGTCTGTATTTTTTTTTAATTTTTATTTTTTAAAACAGACACATAGACCAGTGGAACAAAGTAGAGAGCCCAGATATGGACCCTCAACTCTATAGTCAAATAATCTTTGACAAAGCAGGAAAAAAGATACAGTGGAAAAAAGACAGTCTCTTCAATAAATGGTGCTGAGAAAAATAGACAGCTATGTGTAGAAGAATGAAACTCGACCATTCTCTTACACCACACACAAGGATAAACTCGAAATGGACAAAAGACCTCAACATGAGGCAGGAATCCATCAGATTCCTAGAGGAGAGCATAGGGAGTAACCTCCTCAACATTGGCCACAGAAACTCTTTCCAGATATGTCTCCAAAGGCAAAGGAAACAAAAGTGAAAATGAATTTTTGGGACTTCATCAAGATCAAAAGATTCTCCACAGCAAAGGAAAGAGTCAAAAAAACAAAGAGGCACCCCATAGAATGGAAGAAGATATTTGCAAATGATACTACAGACAAAGCGCTGATATCAAGGATCCATAATGAACTCCTCAAACTCAACACACACAAAATAGATAATCGTGTCAAAAAATGGGCAGAAGACATGAAGAGACACTTCTCCAATGAAGACATACAAATGGCTATCAGATAAATGAAAAAATGTTCATCATCACTGGCCATCAGAGACATTCAAGTCAAAACCACATCAAGAGATCACCTTACACAGTTAGATTGGCCAAAATTAACAAGACAGTTAACAACATGTGTTGAAGAGGATGTGGAGAAAGGGGAACCCTCTTACACTGTTGGTGGGAATGCAAGTTGGTGCAGCCACTTTGGAAAACAGTGTGGATGTTCCTCAAAAAATTAAAACTAGAGCTACCCTATAACCCTGCAATTGCAGTATTGGGTATTTACCCCAAAGATGCAGATGTAGTGAACAGAAGGGCCATCTGTACCCCAATGTTCATAGCAGACTGTGACCATTGTCACAGTCACCAAACAGTAGAAAGAACAAAGATGCCCTTCAACAGACAAATGGATAAGGAAGATGTGGTCCATATATACAATGGAGTATTATGCCTCCATCAGAAATGATGAATACCCAACTTTTGTATCAACATCGACGGGACTGGAGGAGATTATGCTTAGTGAAATAAGTCAAGCAGAGAGAGTCAATTATCATATGGTTTCACTCCACAAATATGTGGAGCATAAGGAATAACACAGAGGACATGGGGAGATGGAGAGAGAAAGGAGTTTGGGGGAAATTGGAGGGGGAGATGAACCACGAGAGACTGTGGACTCTGAAAAACAATCTGAGGACTTTGGAGGGGTGGTGGGTATTACAAAGTGCACATATTGCATGGAGCACTGGGCGTGGTGCTTAAACAATGAATTCTGGAACACTTAAAAGAAATTTAAAGAAAGAAAAAAAGAAAGAATAAAAAGTCTGCATTTTCAAATGTAAAAATTTTAATCTAAGTAATAGTGGTTTATAAAAAATAATTCTGTAAGGCATAGAGGCTTGTTGCAAATAATGAATTTTCAGATTAATAATATATCTGAATATCTTCTAATATCTAAAGTAATAATATTCTACATTAAAAGCTTCCTTGGGTTAAAATATTTCCTGGACCTACCTGATGTGCTCTTAGAGATTTACAAGAGAAATCATAGGTTCTTGAGCTATCATTGAGGAAATGATAACAAAGAAAATGTTTGAGTTTTCTCTTTTTCCTGGATCTTTTGATTACTGAATTTGCCATAATAAGTTAGCAGCATTGTTGGGTATATGTTTGTACATGCTAATGTTATTGAGACAGGCTTAGTTTCAATTGTGGTAACTTTTTTCTCTGATGAATAAAAAGGAGGAAATTTTAAATAAATAAATAAAGTGATAGAGTAAGATGATTCTGCCTCTTCTCCCACAAATGCATTCCATATAAGAGAGAATAGGACATAGAAGATATATACTAGATGAAATAAGTCAGATAGATAAAAACAAATAGCAGACAAATAGGAAGACAAATATGAGTTCACTATATGTGGGATCCCAAAAAATTTAACAAATGAATGAAAGCAGAATCAATCCTATAAATACAGAGAACAAACCGATGGTTGCCACATGGAAGGGGGTAGGAGGATGAGCAAAATGGGTGAAGGTTTCCAGTTATGGAATGAATACATCATGAGAATGAAAAGTAAAGCATCAGTAATATAATCAATGATATTGTAATAGCGTCATATGGTGACAAGTGGTAGCTACACTTGCAATAAGCATAATACAGTGTAAGCATAACATAACATTATATGTTGAATCTCTATGTTGTGCATTTGACACTAATGTACTGTTGTGTCTCAACTATACTACAATTTTTAGAAAGGGAATAAGAAGCAGAAATATATATCTATCTTCAAAAAAATAGAACCATCTCAACTGAAGCACAAAACATGAGGATTAGCTACCACACATGGTGAAAATCAAACAAGAGAATGAAAAGAACATTCACCATCTGTAACCCAATGTTCATAGCAGCCATGGCCATGGTCGCCAAACTGTGGAAAGAACCAAGATGCCCTTCAATGGACAAATGGATAAGGAAGATATGGTCCATATACACTATGGAGTATTATGCCTCCATCAGAAAGGATGAATACCCAACTTTTGTAGCAACATGGACGGGACTGGGAGAGATTATGCTGAGTGAAATAAGCCAAGCAGAGAGAGTCAATTATCATATGGTTTCACTTATTTGTGGAGCATAACAAATAGCATGAAGGACATGGGGAGTTAGAGAGGAGAAGGGAGTTGAGGGAAATTGGAAGGGGAGGTGAACCACGAGAGACTATGGACTCTGAAAAATAATCTGAGGGTTTTGAAGGGGCAGGGGGTGGGAGGTTGGGGAAACCAGGTGGTAGGTATTAGAGAGGGCATGGATTGTATGGAGCACTGGGTGTGGTGCAAAAATAATGAATACTGTTATGCTGAAAATAAATAAAAGAGAAAAAAAGACAAAAAAAAGAAAGAAAGAAAGAAAAGAAAAGAACATTCACCTCAGAGACATAGAGTTAGAAAGCTATTGTTCCATTCTTAAAAGACGAAACCTGAACAAACTCCTTATCAGTGACTTTCTTGACTGCATCAGAAATGGTATTTTCATGGCAAGCAAACAACTCAAAAACTGGAAAAGACAAATGCCTGAAGTAGAAACAGGACTCACTTAATCTTCTCTGAGACATATAATGCAGAGCTCCATATAATCCAGAGGAAAGACCTCAAAATCGTAAGTCTCAGATGTTAGTAGGTACACACTGGAAACGAAGGAACAAAGTGGGGAAAGTAAAAGATACTCTACCCATGTGGAAGGACAAAGAATATTTGTGAAGACTGGGACTACTGCCAAGGACTGAGGACTAAAGCAGCAAGAGATGCAAAAAGACCACCTCTCCAGGAAGTATAACACAGGAAGGACCCACAGTCAAGCACAGAGACAAAAACAAGGTCATTCAAGGCATTTTTCTTGGTGTGAATAAGAACAACAACCATCAATTTCAAGTTGAAGTGAGAAGACACTGAATGGTAACTCAAGGCCATACAAATAGCTCTGGTAATGGTAAATATGTAGGCCAATATAAAAGTTAGCAGTATTGTATTTTTAGTTTACAATTTCAGTTTATAATTGTTCATTTTAATTCCTACATATTTAAAAGACAAATGCATAAAACAATGATTATAAATATATCTAAATCAGTGTACAATGTATAAAAATGTAATTTTAGACAACAACAACATAAAGGAGAAGACAGCAATACAGGATCAGAGATTTTTTAATCTGTTGAAACTAAACTGGCATCAATTCAAATTAGAGCATTTCATGTCTATAGTGTTAATTGTAATTCCAGTGGTAACCACTAAAAATTACCTAAAAATGTATAGAAGTTGAAATGAGAAGGAAATCAATATGATACACTACAAAAAGAAAAATCAATTAAATCCCCCAAAAACAGCCATCATAGAAAATGAGGTATAGAAAAGGAAAAAGACATAGAGAAAGTAAATAACAAAATGACAGGAGTTAAGTCCTTTATTAATATAAATATAAATAGATTAAATTCACTAATCAAATTTAAGGATTGGCTCAGTGTATTTTTTAATTATTAAATATGCACTTCTTACAATAGATTCAGTTGATATTAAAAGATACAAATATATTGAAAGTGAAAGTATGGAAAATATACTTCATGCAAATAGTCACCATAAGCAGGAATTAATGAAATACAGGATGGAAAACAGAAAGGACTAATGAAACCAGAACTTGACTTTTGAAAGGATCAACAAAATTGACAAACCTTTTAGCTAGACTAAGAAAAAGAGATAAACTTCAAGTAACTGAAATAGGAAATTAAAATGGGGTCATTACATCTGAACTTACAAAAATAAAATATGATTATAAGAGAATAATGTGAACAACTGTACACTAACACACTGGATAACTTAGATGAAATAGAAAAATTGCTAGAAACACACACTACCAAGACTGACTAAAGAAGAAATAGAAAATCAGAATAAATATGTAACAAGCAGAGATTGATCAGTAATCAAGTGCTGATCCATTCTGCAATGTCAATGAACACTGAAATCAAGCTAAGTGAAAGAAATGAGTCACAAAAGTTACATTTTGTGTACTTCCATTTATGCGAAATATCCAGAATAAGTAAAGACAGACACAGAAAACATAATTATGGTCTTTAAGCGCTGAGGAGCAGGGAGATAGATAGGAGAATGCTTAATAGGTATAAGATTGCTTTTTTGAGTGATAGAAATATTTTTGAACTAGACAGAGATATTAATTGTACAACACTGTGAATGGACTATATTCCTCTGAATTTTTTGCTTTAAAATCACTTTACATTTTATGATTTAATTTTTATCCATTAAAAACACATAAGCAAAACTCATAAATCTCAAAGAAAAGGTGTAAGAACATAGTTTTAGGTAGAGATTTAAGTATTCCTCACTCAGGAATTGATAGAAAAAAAAGTCAGAAAATCAAATATGTTATGGGTGAACTGAACAGCACTTAGAACCAGCTTGAGCAATGGATGCTCACAGAACATTCCCTCTAAGAATAGAACACAAGTTATCTCAAATGCACATGAAAGACCATATTCTGGACTACAAATCATAACAAGTCTGAAGTAATAAAATTTAAATCACAAAAAGTACATTCTCAGCTGATAATATAATTAATGATAATAGAACAGTAGCTGATATATAGGAAGAAAGTTTCTGCCAACCCTCTTAGGGTCTCCAGGTAGGTCTAAAAATTAAACTATCAAGGACAGATTAAGAGAAGAGCATGCAAATTTATTTAATAAAAAGTTTTGCATGGCACAGAAGATTTCATAAGGAAATTAAGACCCAAAGAAGAGTTAGGGCTCAGTATCTTTGCTTAGATGAGAAAGCAACCCAAGTGAAAAAGATGTGAGATATGTATCTAGATGTATAGATATATATAAAATCAATATTACTCAGCCATAAAGAAGAATGGAATCTTGCCATTTGCAACAACATGGATAGATATAGAGGTATAATGCTAAGGGAAATAAGTCAGTTAGAGAAAGACAAAAATACATATGATTTCATTCATTCATTATTTAAGAAACAAAATAAATGAATAAAGAAAAAATGAAACAAACAAACAAAAAGACTCAAATACAGAAAAACAAACTGGTGGTTGTCAGAGAGGAAGTTCATGGGGAATGAGTAATATAAAGGGAATTAAGAGCACACTTATCCTTGGGCGCCTGGGTGGTTCAGTGGGCCTGCATCGGGCTCTCTGCTCAGCAGGGAGCCTGCTTCCCCCCTCTCTCTGCCTACTTGTGATCTCTGTCTGCCAAATAAATAAATAAATAATCTTTAAAAATAAAAAAGGCACACTTACCCTGATGGGCACTAAGAAATGTATAGAATTATTGAATCATATTGTACACCTGAAATGGATATAAACTACATGTTAATTATACTTCAATTTAAATAATAGACATAAAAATGAAAACAAATATAATAACAAAAGCAAAATTGTAAAATTTGCTTTCAGACAGAGACCCCAGAGAAAAATAATTCCTGTGATTCTCTGCAACTATTGACCAGAAAACCACGCATATGCCACGTTGGATCCCTTCTTCCTGACTGCCCCCCAGCTGCCCTGGCTCTGCCCTAAATCAGCTGGGCTCAAGGGCACAGTAGCCACAGTGAGCACCACTCATTGCTATCAGGCAGCACACATGCCGCCACACACCCTCAAGCACAGTCAAATCTGAAACCACGCAGTGATTAAATCTGGAGGGGCAGGCAATCATCCTCTGAGATGACTCACAAGCATCGGACAAGCAGATCAACCAGTGACAGTATGTCCGATAACAGCTGTCCTCCTGTGATTTCAGAAATATTTTTAAATACCAACGTAATAAAAATAATAAGAAAAAATTAAAAATTAACTCTCAGAACTATTGTCAAATGACCGATGGGATCTTCTGTGACAGAACCCCAGGTCTGAGCCCGTGTTGTGTTGATGATATTTCTTGTCACCACTCTCCCCATTGAAGAACAGTGGCCATCGACACCCAACAAATACACTCGTTGTACAGCCTGAAGAAGACACACCAGACAAAAGAAAAGGCTGTCCTAAGACTGTCTTTGTCAGCCCCTAATCGGTGCATTTTCATTCGCTCCGGTGACAGGACAGATGACTTTATAGAACCAGATAACATGGGTAATGATCACTCACTGTCATATTTTACCAAAACTAAGGTTGTGCCTGATGCACAAAATAGACACAGCCAACTACCTTTAGCACACAATGTCTCGTCTGGTGACACGAGGTAACTCCTGCTCAGTGCTGCTGTTAGAGCATGGCTCCCATGAGGATGTTGAGGATGGCTACTCCAAACTTCAGGTCCTCTGGAATCATGCCATGTCTCCACTCCTGGTGTCTTCCAGCTCCAAATACAAAACAGGTTGGCTGGTCCCCCCAGGAACCAGTCCCTAAACTTCCATGGAGCTTTAGACTCTATTGGATTCTCTAAAAGCGACAGGTCCAGTACCATCCTCTGTCAGCCTTCTAGGTGGAAGCCATTCTTTGGAACATAAACATTATGAAAAGAGAGGTCTCTGTGGAGTAGATGTCACACATCGCAGGACACTTTGTCGACATTCGGGGCAGACATGAAAGGCTCAGGAGCAGGCAGCTATTGCGCTCACTGGATTTTCACTCAGAACAAGTTAGTTGAGAGTGTAAGATAGCAACGAGGAGCGAGGAAAACTTAGATATATAAAATTTGTTTCTTCACATAAAGAAACAGATTCCATGAGTGGCCCCTTGGAAAAGAGATTCCAGGAAGATCAGGTCACTTGGTCATCTAACTGGTTACAGTCTGACATATAGGCAAAAAACACACTTTGGTTGTGTTGAAGAGTTTACTCCAGTGACTTGGGGATGGCTTGTTCAGACAGTAACAGTGCGCACAACCATCTGTGTGATGTTCAGAGCCCAATGCACGTGAGGGCACATGGCATAGCCTCACACCTCTACTGTTGGCCAGGCACAGTGTCAGTTTCTCTGACTCATCTGCTCTGTGCCATGGGCTGCCGTCCACTGTGAAATGGGAGCATGCCGACATCCTCCCTCTCTGGGATTTCAGAACAACTGAAAAACAAATCAACAGAAGAATGTTCAAGTATAATTGGATTCTTTTCAAATGCTGGAAGATATTTTAAATGATCTCTCCCTGTAACTTTAAACATGGACATGATGGTCACAGAGCAGGGACTCTGGGATCAGGCAGGACTTTATGGTCAGGACATACGTACAAACTGGGTGTGTGGGTAAAATGACGTTAGGAGGCTGATGAGGTGGCCTTGGTCTTTACCTAGAGATTAGAGAACACCAGTTAGTGTCTAGAATAAAACAACTCTATGTAAATATTTGTAAGTCTTACTGTGGAGAATATTCTCTTAATTACAGTGCCTTCTAGCTAGCTATCTCTGGTCTGAAATGGGCTAATTAAAACAAAATTTTTTTTTAAAAACCTGTAAAATAAGGCAAAATCTATAAAAATAAGGTTCTCAAGTTTGCTTTTACAAGGTAAGGAGAACCCCAAGAATTATGCCCCATTTTGCAGAATCATTGAAACTTTCCAAAAAGGAGCTACACAGACGTAGATGGCATCCCAGTTTCATAGTGGCCACACCTCCCAAGTAGAATTTCCACCTTGTCGGTGGCCGAACACAACTTTGCTGGGGAGCAACATATTTTCTGTGATTTTTCGAAATCCTCCCACCTCCTTCTTCCCTTCCCACAACAGTCTCCAGGATAACCCCTGCTCAATCTCCCTAGATCTCTCCACTGCTGATTGCCTTCTTCATTCACTGCATCCTCTCAAAACCCTGCACACACCCCAGGCAAAATTCAGCCCCCAGAAAATGTAGAGAAAGCTCTGTTCATTACACACATGCCTGCTTCCTAGAGCAGCTGACCTCATGTCTGTAAAGTGGGAATTGATTAAATAAATATGATATACCCAGACCACAGAATATCTTGTATGCATCGGTAAAATAGCTGAATTATGTTAATCCATAAAACAGGCATGTGGTGTTAAGTACCGAAAGTAGGCTGCAAGTAGTCCGATACAGTGTGTACATATGTGTTTGGAAAGCAAGGTAAATGTGACATACAGTTCATCGCCATGGGGGGGTGTTGAAAATGAACGTGCATTTACTGATTATGTATTATCTATCATTTATTATTATTTCTTTTTTATTAATTATTTTTATTAACATATAATGCATTATTTGCCCTAGCGGTACAGCTCTGTGAATCGTCAGGCTTTCACATTATTTCTGTTTGAGTTTTGTACAAGTGTATTTTCTAGTCACAAATAGTAGAAAATGAACAAATTTATTTTATAAGAAAGATAACGTGCTGTAATTTGGTAATACAAAGAAGGGATATATCAAAACTAAAAATTAGATTATGAGATTATTTTCTCCAAAAATGAATTCTTCTTTTTTGGACAATTTAGTCATCATAATTTATCTTTTAAATGGTGCTTTATGTGCCTGCCTGTTTATGTGGGCCCAGATATAAACTCCTCGCTTGGGATCCTGGAACAAAAATAATAACACAACAACACAAAATCAGAATATTAGAAGATACTCAGTAAGCTATTACCTGTCAGTGAACATACCCCACCTACAAGAAAAACCCACTTAAGCGTAAGTTGTATAAAATTGCATTTGTATTGCTTTTATTTATTTTTTTTTAATTTTTCATTTCTTTTCAGCGTAACAGTATTCATTGTTTTTGCACCGCACCCAGTGCTCCATGCAATCCGTGCCCTCTCTAATAGATTCGCCTGCATTCCGGCTTGTTTGGAGGTCAGATCTCTCTTTCCAGCACGGGCCGCTCTCTTTCCTAGGCCAGGAGGCCCTTCAGCCTCCTCCAAGCAATGACCCTGTCTTCCAGCACTTAGTACCCCCACAGAAGGGCGGGTGAGAGGCTTCGCTCTGGGCTTCCGCGCCCCCTACATTGTTACACTGTTCAGTGATCTTTTTGCATCTTTTGAGGTTTGGGCTCCCTCTTCCGGACAACCTGTTTCACTTCGCCAGTTTGTTTCCCTAAAAGCAGAGCACGTAGATGATGTAGTGTTCTGGGCAAAATGAAATCAAAACATAATTTCTGACAGTTTGGGGTAATCTTATTTCTAACACCCGAGGTAAGTTGTTTGCTGAGTTCCCACAGGAGTCAAAGAAGGGTTTGTGGGCTTTAGCAACAAGAGCATCTGAAATTACAGGACACCTCTTCGGCCCAGACCTGAGAACCATCAGCTCCAGGCTCTGCGGCTAAGCATCCCGCTCTGAGTAGCACCGAGAGAGGGCAAAGGGGCCCTCAGGCAGCGTATCCAATGCAGCTGCTCCTGAGGGATGTGAGGTCTGGTGATGTAAATAGGCTGGTGAGATCCAAATTCAGAGCACTTGGGACTGTCTGGATGCCTTACACACATACCCAGTTATTCTACAACCACACAGGGGCTTCTCAGTAAGCCCAAACGAAGGCAGGCATCTTTTCTGAAATGCCAGGGTAAGGGGCTTTGGAGAGATGTTTGGGGGGTAGGGGCACCCTGGGTATTGCCGCTAGAGCTCTGGTCCCCAGACAGGAGGGCTTGATTCCCTTTCAGACTCAGCCGCCTAGGGGGTGCTAGGCCCTGGTGGATCTGTGCTTCACATGTAACCTAAGAGAACTGGTCAAGAGTAGTACCTTTGGCTGCCCTTGGCTCCTGCTGTCCACAGGCTGCTCAGGCAGATGACTGAGATAAAACACACTCCTCTGTCTTGGGCTGTACCAAACGTCTGTCCCTTTTTCACATGGTTCCCAGGGACTGGGTTCATCAGGAGGAACGAGCTGAAGCAACATAGGCAAACACAGGACATCTCCTGCATAATTAAAATTGTTCACCACCAAACTCTTAGATTAAAAGTTTGGCTTATCATATGATCTCCCTGATATGAGGAAGTGGTGGTGCAACATGGGGGCTTAAGGGGGTAGGAGAAGAATAAATGAAACAAGATGGGATTGAGAGGGAGACAAACCATAAGTGACTCTTAATCTCACAAAACAAAACTGAGGGTTGCTGGGGGAAGGGGGGGTTGAAAGAAGGGGGTGGGGTTATGGACATTGGGGAGGGTTTGTGCTTTGGTGAGTGCTGTGAAGTGTGTAAACCGGGCGATTCACAGACCTGTACCCCTGGGGATAAAAATATGTTTATAAAAAATTTAAAAATTAAAAATTTTTTTAAAAAGAGGTTAAAAAATAAAAAAAAATAAAAGTTTGGCTTAAATATGATTTGAGAAAAGCAAGTCTTGTTAACAGGGTAAGAAGGAGGCTGGTACTAAACTTCGGCTCTTCTGATTTTGGCAGATGTTGCAGACATCAGAAGTCCAGTGAGGATGTGGTAATGCCAACACGACACTGTCATTAACAGCCTCCTTATAAGCAGTCTTATTGTTCTTGTCAATGGGTGATGGCACTCCCGTGGGTGTCAAGTGAATCTCATTACAGTTCTGACTTGCATTTCCCTAATAACTAGTGATGCCCAGCAACTTTTCAACTTTTCATGTACCTGTTGGTGATTCATTGATACTTTTTGGGGAAAATGTCTATTCAGGTCCTTTGCCAATTTTTTAGTTTGATTACTTGGTATTTTTTTACTGTGCATTGTATGAGTTCTTTATATATTTTGGATATTAATCCCTTATCAGATATATAATATGCCCATTTTTCCCATTCCATAGGTTTTCTTTTCATTTTGTTGTCTGTTTTGATGCCAATATCATATTCTTTTGATTGATAAAGCTTTGTAATATAGCTTGAAATCAGAAAGTATAATGCCTCCCACTCTTTTCTCAGGATTGCTGTTTATTCAGGGTCAGTTCATGGTTCCATATATATTTTAAGATTTGGTTTTTTTGTTTGTTTGTTTTTTTACTTCTGTAAGAAATGCTATTGGAGTCTTGATAGTGATTATGTTGAATCCATAGATGGAATTTGGTAGTACTGACGTTTTAACAATATTAATCCCTCCACTCTATGAACACAGAATAACTTTCCCTTTATTTGTATCTTCTCTCTCTCTTTTTTTTTTTCACCAACATCTTATAGTTTGAAGGGTAGAGATATTTCACCTCCTTAACTAAACTTATTCCTGAGTATTTCATTGGTTTGGATGCTATTATAAAGGAGATCTTTTTAAAAATTTCTTTTTCAGATAATTTGTTGTTAGTGTATAGAAATGTTACTAATTTTTTATGTTCTGTATCCTACAACTTTACTGAATTTATTCATTAGATTTAGTAATATTTTGGTAGAGTCTTCAGGATTTTCTGTACATAAAATCATGTCATCTGCAAATAGAATTTTACTCTTCCTTTCCATAATTGGCTATATTTTCTTTTTCTTTTCTGATTGCTCTGGCTATGTCTTCTAGTACTATGTTTAATAGGAGTGCTGTGTATGGGCACCCTTGTCTTGTTCCTAATCTTAGAAGAAAAGCCTTAAAATTTTGGTGTCAGGTGTACTCTTAACTATGGGCTTGTCAAATATGGCCTTCATTATGTCAAGGTATATGCCCTCTATACCCAAATTATTCAGAGTTTTTATCATGAATGACTGTTTAATTTTGTCAAATAAATATTTTTTGTGTTGGAAATATCTTGTGATTTTTTTCCTTTCTTTCTATTCATGTGGTATAGGATATTGATCGATTTGTGTGTGTTGAATCATCCTTGCATTCCAGGTTTAAATCCCACTTGGTCATGGTGAATGATCCTTTCACATGCTGCTGAATTTGGTTTGCTAGTATTTCAGGCAGGACTTTTGTATCTGTATTCATGAGGGATGTTGATGTATGGTTTGTTTTCTGGTGATATCCTTTTCTGGCTTTGTTATCAAAGTAATTCTTGTTTCAGAAAATGAGTGTGAGAGTTTTCCCTACCCTTAATTATTTTTTTGAGAATATGAGAAAGATTAATATTAAATCTTGTTTAAATATTTGGTAAAATTCACCAGTGAGGCCATTTGGTCCTGAGTTTTTCTTTATGGAGAGATTATTGATTACCAATTCAATCTCCTTTCTAGCAATTGTTCAGTCAGATTTTCTATTGCTTCCTGATTCATCTTGGTAGGTTGTATGTTTCTACGAATTTTTCTATTCCTAGATTTTCCACTGTGTTGATGTACAGTTCTTCCTAGCAGACTCTTATAGACCCTTTGTATTTCTGTGATATCTATTGCATGTCAGTTTCTCATTTACAATTTTATTGATTTGATTCCTCTTTTTTTCCCCTAGGTTATTTTAGATAAAGGTTTATCAATTTTGGTAATCTTTTCAAAGAACTAACTCTCTTGGTTCTCTGATTCATTGGTCATTCAGAAAACTCTTCCATTTCCATGCATTTGTGAATTTTAGTTTTCCTCTTGTAATGGACTTCTAGTGTAATGCCACTGTGGTCACAAAGGTTAATTGCTAGATCTTAATTTTCTTCGATGTGTTAAAACTTGTTTCATGGCCGAACCTAAGGTCTATCCTAGGAAATGTTTCATGTGTACTTGAGAAGAGTGTGTATTGTACTGTTCTCAGAGTATTTTGTACATCTGTTGGGTCTGTTTATTCTACAGTGTTGTTCAAATCTGCTGTTTCTGTTATGGTTTGCTTTATATATTTAGATGCTCCAATTTGGGGTACATAAATATTTACAATTGTCACATCTTCTTGATGTGTTGATCCTTTTATCATTATATAGTAGCCTTCTGTACCTCTTTATTATTTTATTTTAAAGTCTATTTTGTCTTATATAAGTAGAGCTACCTATACTTTCTTTTTTTCTTTTCTTTTTTTTTTTTTTTGGTTGTTGCCATTTGCTAGAAATACATTTTTTCCATCCCTTCACTCTCAGTCTGTGTGTGTTTTTATTTTTTCTTTTTTTAGAGAGAGAGAGAGAGAGCATAAGTAGGCAGAAAGCAGGCTCCCTGCTGAGCAGAGAGCCCGATGTCGCGCTCGATCCCAGGACCCTGAGACCATGACCTGAGCTGAAGGCAGAGTTTTAACCCACTGAGCCACCCAGGGACCCCCTGTGTGTGCCTTTAAAACTAAAATGAGTCTCTTTTAGGTGGCATGTCGTTAGATCTTTCTTTTAAACGTCAGTTGTTCTATGTATTTGAATGGAGAATTATTTGTTTATATTTAAGATAATTAATAGGTAAGGACTTATTATTGCTATTTTATTAATTTATTTTCTGGTTGTTTTGTAGATCCATTGTTCTTTGTTTCTTAACCTACTATCTTTTTGTGTTCTGTTTTGTTTTGTTTTGTTTTGATGTCTTTAGGTATCACTGCACTTGACATCTTTATCATGGTGTGTTTGTGTGTGTGTGTGTGTGTGTGTGTGTGTATAATTACTACAGATTTTTCTTTTTGTGCTTACCCTGAGTCTTACATAAGGTATCCTGAAATTATGCACCCTATTTTAAACTAATAACAACTTGTCATTCTGGGAAGCATTTATTTTCATGTCCTTTGTTCTCTTCAAAATGTTGCAAGTTAAGGAGTGAATATCAAATATATTGATTACATCAGAATACTTGTTCTTGGAGTAGGGAAGCCAGAGAAGTAGTACTCACTCAAAAGCCTGTCAGTTACAACTTACTTCTCTTGAGGACGGCACAGCATTACCCCTTCACATATATTAGCTCATTAGGCCCATCCAACCAGATGATATTGCCATTCTTTTATGAGAAGAAATATTTAAGCTTACACATATGAAAAATGATTTATTATTCAGGATTTATCAGACTGAAATGTCACTGAAATATGGGTCATCTACTCCTAATTCAGTGGATAAACGGTGTCTGGAATAGTGTGTTATGACACTCTGAAAACATTTGTTAAATATATTAAAATTAATAAAATGGACAATTGCTGCTTAACATTAAAAACTAAATAAAGTTTCAATAAAATAAAATAAAATAATAAACTAATAATGGCTAAATTTTAATAGAATCCCTAAGCTTTACACTTCTACTTCTCTTTCCCCTCAAATTTTAGATTATTGATGCTACAATTTATGTATCTCTTATGTTGTATAGCTAATAACAGATTATTGTTGTTATGGCTTTTTTGTGCTATTTTTTTCTAAGTTTTAAACTGGAGTTGTAAGTGAATTATACAACATCATTTTCATGTTGTAGATTTTAACTTTGACTACATGTTTACCATTACCAAGGAGTTCTACACTATCTCTTGGTGTTTTTATGAAGTTAATTAACATCATTTTCTTCCACTCAAAGAACTCCCTTAACATTTCTTGTAAGACAGGTCTCACAGTGTTGAATTCCCTCACTTTGGTTTGTTTGAGAAAGTTTTTATCCCTTTTCATTTCTGAAGGACAACTTCACTGAGTGTAGAGTTCTTGACTGACAGGTTTTTTGTTTCCACATTTTGAATATGTCATCCCTTTCTCTCCTAGTGTGAAAAGTTTCTGTTGGAAACATCTATCTATCATATCATGGGGATTTCCTTAAATGTAATTTCTCTCCTTTTTCCTTTTCCTTCAAAATTCCTTATATTTGGCTTTTGAAAATCTAGTTCTAATGTGTTTCTGGGTAGCCATATTCAGGTTCAGCCTATTTGGGCCTCATGGATTTTGATGTCTGTTTCTCTCCCCAGACTTGGGAAGTTCAATTGCTTTAAATATATTTTCTATCCCATTATCCTTCTCTTATCTTTCTAGAGTTTCCATAATGCAGATATTGTTGGGGTTTTGTTTTGTTTTGTTTGTTTTTATCGTGTCTTATAAATCCCATAGGCTTTCTTCACTCTTTTTCATTCTTTTCATTCTTTTTCCCTGTCTGGATACTTTCAAATGTCTTCTCTTCCAGGACATGGTTTCAGTCTGCTTTTGAAGCTCTCTGTTGAATTCTTCAGCTCAGTTATTGTATTTTTTTTCAACTTTAGAATTTCTGGGATTTTTTAATGGTTTCTATTTCTTTGTTGAACTTTTTGTTTTGTTCATGTATTATTTCCTTCATTTCATTTAGTTGTCTCTCTGTGTTCTTGTAGTTCACTAAACTTACTCTGAACTTTTTGTCTGACAGATCACAGATCTCTATTTCTGTGGGGTCAGTTATTAGAGCTTTATTAGTTCCATCTGGTGGTGTCCTGTTTCCCTGTTTTTTTGTGATCCTTGATTCCTTATGTTGGCATCTGGGCATTTGAGAAAGTGGGCTCCTCTTCCAGAATTTACAGGTTTGCTTCTGCAGAGATAGTCCTTTACTTTTGCAGCTCAGTTTGGGTGTTTGGACATGTCTGCTGGTAATATTCTTGAACAGGTGGGGCCTGCTATTAAGGTCTATTTTGGGGCAAGCTCAGTTTGGGTGTGATTGTGCCAATGACTTATAATAGCTGGATTGGACTGCTGGCTTGCTTGCCTGCCCACCTACGGCTATAGGATGGCCTCCAAAGTTGTCTGCATTTGTAGATCAGGACTGGGTACTGTATTTAGCAATAGGTAGAGCTATAACTTAACTTCCTGGGTCTGGCAAGGTAGCAGGATAAAACAGGACCTACACTACTTGTTGTTTAGGGACCTGAATAAGGCAGGAGTGTGCCCTGAGTTCCCTGGTCAGATGAGGCCACGAGTTTTGCTTTCCTGAAAGAGAAAGCCACAGGCTGTGCTCTCTGTTAAGTGTCACTGTAAGCAGGGCTGATGGCTGGGCTATACAGCTTCTCATATATACTCTGGTTAGGTTCCCTAGGCAGGCAAGCTGAAGGCTATATTCAGCAATGAGTTGGTCTACAGATTAGTTTTTCTGCACATGTGCAGCAAGAGAAGCAACTCCAAGGCTGCTAAGGTTCTTTGCTTGTGGTCTTAGCTCAAGCTGAACTGTGCCCCACTTTCCCTGGTCAAAAAGGGCCATAGAGTTTGCTCTGAGGGTGATCAACTCTGCCCTTCCACCTCTTGGCTCCAGACTGGCTGAGTTACACAGCTTTCAGGTATTTCAACAGCTTTCAGCTCTCATATTTACCAGGGACTGGGAGCCATGCCCCAGACCAGATGGCTCTATGACTCAGGTCCCCTACCTGGGCATGGGCAGACTAGGTTCCAGACCAGCAAACTGCTCATTCAAGGACCTGAATCAGGCAGACCTGCACCCCTGGTCATACTGCACTACTGACTGGTTCTGCAGGGGAGCAAAGCTACTGATTGGAACTACTATTTAGGCTCTGCAGGTAGGAACTCAGTCTGCCAATACCTGAGTGCAAGTTGTTGGAAGCCCCTCTCCCTTCTCTGTCACAGAGTCCCAGTTTTGACCTGAAGATTCCCCTGCTATTCCTGTGATACCAGACCAGAAAAGAGGCCCTCACAAAGTGCCTGCAACACTGGAGGGGCCAGATTCCACCCCTGGGCTCTCTTTTCCCACTGGAGATGTAGGCTCAGAAGAAATCCCTGTGCTTGGTGCCATGCTAGCCTGGGGGAGGGGCAATACAATCAGTATGTATCTCTTTCCCTTACCCCTCTAAAAGTCTGTCTTGTTCTCTGTGGTTCAGGGGATGCTTCAGCCTCACTCCTATGTTCTAAAATTCTGTCAGTGGCATCTTGTTCATGAATAGTTGTGAGTCATTCTTTTGAGAGGAAGTGAAGTCAGAAATTACCTATGTCACCATCCTGGTGACATCACTCTTCTGCATGAATTCTTTTTCTTTCTATTTATTTATTTATTTATTTATTTAAGACAGAGATAGAGGGAGATAGAAGAGGACCAGAGGGAGAGAGAACCTTAAGCAGACTGCACTCTGAGCGTGGAACCCAACATGGGGGTCAATCTCATGACCCTCAGATTACAACTGAAGCAGAAACCAAGAGTCAGATCCTTAACCACCTGAGCCACTCAGGTACCCCTGATTATGAATTCTTAATGGAAATTGGTTTTCTTCCTATTTAACACCAACTTGAAGATATATATGTTCCATTCTGTCTCCTTCTGTGCAGTAAATTTAATTATTGTTCACATTTGTTTCCTTTTTTATATGGAGGTAGCATTTTAGACTCCCCACATCTACTGTGTCCTAGATTTTATATTTTTGTATTTCCTGTATCAAGGAATCTTCAGTAACTACTGTGCTTGCATTGGTTCAACAGAGCCATTGGGAAGAAGTCCATGTTTACTAGTTGCATATATCTCAGAGATCTCACCTTCTCTCATCTTAGGTCTCTGCACTTCCACAACCTGAGGAATATAATCTTTTAAATGTCACATTTTTTATAAATATTTATTTATTTATTTATTTATTTGAGAGAGAGAGCATGAGCAGGGAGAGGGACAGAGGGCAGAGGGAGATGGAGAGAGACTCTCCAGCAGACTCCCCACTGTGCTAGGAGCCTGACTTGGGGCTCAATCCCATGACTGAAATCATGACCCAATCAAAACCAAAAGTCACTCAACCGAATGAGCCATGCAGGCACCCCTAATATGTTAGAATTTTTTCAGCAATAGAGTTATTTTTATGTTAATAAGATTATTCAGACTATGAGTCTGGCTTTAACATATTTATTTAGACATATTAAAGATTTTTTTTCTATATGGTATTCCTATTATCTACAGTTTCAATAATGTAATATCTGTTCTGATTCTATTCTTATTTTCATCTTGTAATTTTCACCACAAAGTTTTGTTTTGTGGTATGTTTTGTAGAAACTGACTGTTAAAACAGATTCCTTATTATTTTATCTATGAAAATTCTTTCAGTTTTGCTTTTAAATTAAATTATTGTGCAAAGAAGCTTCATTCATTTTTGCCAATCTGGTGAGAAGATTTGGGGTTTGTTGTTTGGAACCATGCATGTTGTGTGAATTATACTGATATATACATGTAATTGTAGGTTTGTGGTTTGGAATGCTGTTGAGAAAAATTGGGCTGGAATATCTATGTTTGTACAATGTAGGATAAAATAGTTTTCCATTTCTTAACTTCTAAAGCTATTTTCTTTAAGAAAGGTATTGAATTTATGAAGAATCTCACATTGAATAGCTCACCATTTTGGAGAACCACCAGGCTTTGTCTCTGTCTTCCTCAAATATTCACCACATAAACTTCAAAGTCTAGTACACCAGACATGTGCAAATTCTCTAAGTGGTGAAAGTGACTTCAAAGCTTATTAATATTCCTATACTCATTCTTTATAATGTCAGAATTTCAATTAATTTACTGCTAGTTTACACATAAATTTAGGAGTTAATTTTATTTTATCCAAATTTTTAATGTGTTCTCCATTTGGAGAATGTTTCTGAACACATAAATTCTGTCATAATGTGGGGAATAGAATCCAAAACCATATTTTTTATTTTAAAACATGTTCATCAAAAAATTTTCCATTTGTATGTACTTTTCAATTTCTTGGCATATAATTTTCTACATTATCCTGTTACTAGTTTTGAATCTGTACTGATCATAAAATTTTATCTCTGTGTGTTATTAATATTGTTTGTTCTTTTTCTACTTTTCCTAGTCTTATAAAACACACTCTTACTCAATTTTATTGGCAAACACTCTTTGATATTTTTGTTTCGTTTTATCCTTTAAAATTGCTTATTCAGATTATATCAGGGCCTACCATTTATATGCTTTGGTTAGCTCTGTTCTTTTTAACTCCTTATCTTCAAGTGTTTATCTTATTTAAGTTAACACATTTTGTTCTTAAATATAATGTATACATTTGACTCCTGATTCAGATGGAGATCGCATGAGATGTACTGCAATCTTTCAGGATTTGTACTGAGATCTCTCGAAATTTGGAATAAGTCCTCATCTCATGGTATTTGGAAGGAGTTCTCATGATATTTGGGTAAAAATCTCACGAGAACTGCCTGAGTTCTCATGAGATTTGGACTAAGATCTCATACTTCCAGTGGCAGGAACCAACACTGCCACTCCTTCCAGTGGATGGCACTGCAACTGTCTACTGCCTCCAGTGGCAGTAATCAGCACTGCAAAGCATTCTGGCATCCCTCACACTGCAGCTGACCACTGCCTCCAGTGGAAAGAAAGACATAGTTTCTTATTCCAGGAAAAAAAGACATAGTTTCTTCTTCTTCTTCCTGAAGCTCACCACTGCTTCCAGTGCTAGGTAACTAGACTGCCACTCCTTCCAATTCCTCAAAGTGCAGCTCAACCTTGTCTCCAGTAGCAACAAGCTGCTCAGCCGAGCCACTCATGGTCTCAAACTGCATCTCAACACTGCCTCTAGTGACTGTACGCAGCACTGCAAAGCCTTCAGACATCCCTCACACTGCTGCTGACCACTGTCTCCAGTGGTGGGAATGGACACTGCCTCTCCTAGGGTCTTGCCCTGCAGCCCACCACTGCCACCAGCGGTAAAAAAAAAAAAAAAACACTTCAGTACCAGGCCTTGCAGCACCTTAAACTGCAGCTCACTACGGCTTCCAATGATAGGAAACTGCATTGCCACTCTTTTAGGGTCTCACACTGTAGCTCAACAATGCCTCAGGGTGACACACTGCATGTCAACATTGACTCTAGTGGCCATAAGAAGCACTGCAAAATCTTCAGATGTCCCTCCCACTACAGCTGACCTCTGCCTCCAGTAGCAGGAACCAACACTACCACTTCTTCCAGTGTCTCCCACTGGAGCTCACCACTGCCTCTAATTGCAGGAAACTGCACTGCCACTCCTTGCAGCATCTCACCCTGCAGCTTAGCCACTGCCTCCAGTGGAGACAATGTGTACAGCAATGCCAGCCACAGACTCGCACTGCATATCAACACTGCATCTTTGGCCATAAATGACACTGCAAAGCATCCTGGCATCCCTAGCAACAGGCAGCTGACCTCTTCCTCCAGTAGCAAAAATCAGCACAACTTCCTTTTCTAGCATCTCACTGTGCAGCCCACCACTGCTTCCAGGGCTAGGTAACTAGATTGCCACTCCTTGCAGCATCTTGAATTGCAGTTCACTGTTGTCTCCAGTGGCAGGAACTGACATGGCAACTTCTTCCAGGAACTCTCACTGCAGTTCACCACTGCCTCAAGTGGTAGGAACCTGAGTGGCCACTCTTGCAGGGTTTTGCCTCCAGTAGCAACAAGTTGCAAAGCCATGCTACCTATGGTCTCCCACTCTTTCTCACCACTGCCTCTAATGACAGTAAGGAGCACGGCAAAGCCTTCTGGTATGCCCCAAACGGCAGCTGACCACTAGCTTCGGTGGTGGGACACTTCACTGGCACTCCTTTTAGTGCCTCGAACTGCAGCTCAGCATTGCCTCCAGTGGAGATAAGGTGCATAGCCATGTCATCCATGGCCTTGCACTGCCACTAGTGGCTGTAAGCAGCACTGCAAAGCCATCAGGCATCCCTCACACTGCAACTGACCACCCCCTCCAGTGATGGGACTGTCACTGCACTTCTACCAAGGTTTCACGCTGCACCTCCACACTGCCTCTAGTGGCCACATTTTGCAAAGCCACACCATTAACTGTCTCACACTGCAGATCATCACCACCTCTCATGGCATTAATGAACACTGCAAAACCTTCTGGCATCACTCACACTCTAGCTTACCACTGCCTACAGTGATGGGAAATGACTTTCCCATTTCTTCCAGGGTCTCACAATGCAGCTCACAACTGCCCGAAGTGGTTGCAAGCTGACTGGCACGTCTCCCAGCTGCTCTCACAATACAGCTAAGCATTGCTTCCGGTGACAGAATTCTTCACTACCATGCCACCAAACAACTCTCATTATTCAGCTTCCCACCACTGGAGGCAGTGCTGAGCTCCAGTGCAACAGATGCTGAAAGACAGGGCACTTCAGTTTGCCACCAAGGGAGGGAGTGATAAGCTGCAGTGGGCGAGACACGGGAAGATGTGCTGCTGGAACTTCCTGACAATGGATGCAGTGGGCAGGCACAGTGCAAGGCATGGGAAGTTGAAGCAGTGTGGATTCCCTCCACTGGAGGCAGTGCTGAGTTGCAGTCTGAGGGATGGTGGAAGATGTGCCAGTGTGGCTTGAGACCAGTGGAGGTGTTGTGAGCTGCATTGCCCGACACTGGAAGGCCTAGCAGTGCAAGATCACACCACTGGAAGGAATGGTGAGCTGTGGTGCTAGAGGCACTGGAAGACATAGCAATGCTGCTTGCCACCACTGGAAGCAGCGGCAAGCTGCCATGGGAAAAGTGCTGGAAGAGGAGTCAGTGAAGCCTGTCAGCACTGAGGGCAGTGGTGAGGTGCTGGGTGACAGACCCTGAAAGGTGAGGCACTGAAGCTTCTTTCTACAGTATGGTATGGTAAGCTGTATAGTCTCTGTTTTCCCAGGCTCAAGAGTGGAGGTAACAACCCCTGGAGCCAACCCCCACTCATCATTGTGCCCTGTGTCCCCAGGTTTGGTGGTAATAGGCTGTCAGGATGGTGCAGCAGGTGTCTCCCAGTGGGGGCTCTGGAGCCAGGGGGAACCAAACGTGACACATGGTGTCTTTTGAACCGAGGTATTGAGTGTTTGTTTGGAAGAGTCTATTTGCTTCTCCAAAAAGGACAAGGGCATTGGCCAACTTTTGAAGTGAATGACCACTAAAGAAACAAGCCTGTATCTCTCCTTCTCCCAGGGCTTGGAGCAGGTGTGCAGGCTTCAGGTGGGATGTGCCTGCTTATCCCCACCTGACAACCCTTCTTCACGCTGGCTCCACGAGACCTGAAGTTTGGAAATCAGCATCTGAGTCTGTTATGCAGCTTGTCCCAGGACATCAGTGTTCAAAGACTATAGCAGGTCCATTGGGTGCAAGGTCACATCCATGCCAGGATGAGAGGTAAAACTTCTCTTTCACCCCAAACATCCTGGGCTTTTCTCTTGTTTCCAGTGGAGCCACAAAGTCACACTGAAGCAGCTGTCAGTAATGTAGAGTGGGTGCCAGAGTTCCTGAGTTTCCCTGCAGGGTGCTCATGGCAGGGAATCCCATTTAATCTGTTAATTTATGGCTTATGAAGGTATTTAGAAAAGCTCTTTCCTAGGCAATCCTTGGATTAAAAGGGGAAGATGAGATGGGCTCAGTGTGTGTTTTGAACATAAAATTTTTCCTTCATCTAATAGTGTTTATTCTGTTGGGCCTAGGCTGTGGTAGAATGGCCAGCATCTAGAGTTAGGTGGCTGTTTGTGGTCAGATAGAGACATGGATGATGGCTTCTCCTTTGTCCAAGATGATGTATCCAAATGGATTTGTCTTTTCATCCAGAATTTCAATGAGGGCAGAGGGAAATTGCAAAAGGATTACAAGGAACCTTGGATGATTGAGAAGGGAAACTTGACTTTCCAGTTTCACTCAGTGGACCATCTAGATAGTTGGACATGCCATATTTTCTCTGCAGTTTCATTGGTGGTGAAGTTAGAAGGAGAGTCTTTGGGAATTCTCCTGGGTAGAGGCATTCTGGTGGCTTCATGGGGCTTGGCGTCAGGAACCCTGGGGTGAAATTCTGTAGCTTCTTGCCTGATCCTGGGTGAGTCATGTTATCCCACAGGTTTTCCATTTCTTCCTTAGGAAATGGGTATCAGAGAATGTTCTGTTTAAAGTGGAACCCTCCTGTACTGTCGGTGGGCATGCAGGCTGTTGCAGCCACTCTGAAAAAGAGTATGGTGGTTCCTCCTAAAGCTAAAAACTGAAGAACCCTAGGATCCAGCCACTGCACTCCTATGTATTTCCCCAAAATGCACAAAAATGCACATTCAATGGGGTACAAGCACCATGATGTTTATAGAAACATTATCAACAATAGTGGAACTATAGAGGTAGTCCCAATGTCCATTCACTGATCAATGGAAAAAGAAGATGTGGGATACACACACACACACACACACACACACACACACACATACATGTTAGGTCCATTTTTTTTTTAAAGATTTTATGTATTTATTTGACAGAGAGAGAGAGAGATCAAGTAGGCAAGCAAGCAGAGAGAGAGGAAGCAGGCTCCCCACTGAGCAGACAGTCCAATGTGGGGCTTGATCCAAGAACCCTGAGATCATGACCTGAACCGAAGTCAGAGGCTTAACCCACTAAGCCACCCAGGTTCCCTCATGTTAGGTCCATTATTAAATGAAACGAGACAGAGACAAAGTGAAAGTTATTTTAAGCTTTATTTTATGATAAGTATTAGAAGTTAGACTGACTGGCCAGGGGAACAATACTGAGACATGGTGAAAGTTATGCAAAGTTCTATTTTATGTTAAGCATTAGAAGTCAGACTGACCAGCCAGGGCCGTCTCTGAAGAGAGCAACCACCCCCAGCTTACAGGCTCAAGAATTGACTGACTGACCGGTCAGAGCCACCTCCGAAGAGGGTGACCCTTCCCCATCTTACAGACTACCTTTTATAGAGCAAAAGTCTGGCCACACATAGGTGGCCAATGAGATTGTAGTCATGTCAGGTCACATGCAGGTGGCCAATTGAATTACAATTTACCCTATAGTAGCTGTTTGAACTAACCTATTACTCTGGTCAGAATTGGTGCTCAAGGTTGGTGCCCTAATGGCGGGGTTTACATTCTTTGGTGGTTAGGGAAAAAGTATGTGTGTTTTACTGATTTGATGTCTCCACCTGGCCTGACTCATCCTTGTATTCTGGGCTCTGTTATCAGGAACTAGCTGACCATATTCTGCTGGTTTCCCAGACTTGTCTTTAAGTAAGTTTCTCTGGGGGTGGGGGCGGCAGAGTCAGTTTAAGTTTCACTGCACAAACAACAAAATGGCTTTTAACCAAGATGGAGTCGCTCTGGCTAAATAGGTCTTTACAATACATATAGATAGATAGATAGATAGATAGATAGAGATAGAGATTATAGTTAGATATAAATCTATCTATCTTTTGATCTATCAACACAATGGAATAGGACCCAGCTTCAGAACCAATGAAACCTTACCATCTGAAAGGAAGTGGATGGATCTAGAGTGGATTTAGCTAAGCAAAATCAGTAAGAAAAGACAAATATCCTTGACTTGACTCCTATGGAATTTCAAAAAGAAACAGATGAACATATTGAGGGGAGAACGATAGGCAAATAAGGAAACAGACTCAACCTTAGAGCACAAACCAAGGGTTGTTGAGGGCAGGGATGTGGAGGAAAGAGTTAAATGGGCGATGGCTATTAGGGAGAACACTTGTGATGAGCTCTGGGAGTTCTATGCAGGTGGGGAATCACAAAATCCTACCCTTGAAGCAAGGAATTAACACTGCATGGAAACAAATTGGAATTGAAGTCAATGAAGAAAAGAAGACCACGTTCTGCTTCATGAGGAGTGAGGTAAAAATGGAGTGATTCTCACTGTCTTATTATGTAGATGATTATTTTCAAACACACTGTGGTAGGATACACTAGTTTCTGGTTGCAGAAAGCTGCAATGAAAGATTCAGATCCCAGAGCATATCTGTGTTCCATTGATATGTTCCTTCCAGTTTGCCCAGGTACAAAGGTGAGTGGACATAAATATGGCAGAAGAGGAAAAGAGGTGTTAAGCATTCAGGAAGGAGTATTTTCCCTTTCTTATGAAAGACTTGGGCCAGTGTAATTTTGGAAGAAGGAGGGGGGATCCTATAGCCTTGTGGCAGACAGGGGAGTTCCAGGTCTGGGTAGAATTCAGGGGTCCTCGAGGAGACCAGAGTGCATTCTGCAGGAGGATATGGCCAGGTTGGCTCCAGTGGTGGCTGTGTGTCTCACATGTGACAGCTGTGACAGGTCAGGGCTGTGAGGAGGTTCCTGACTGAGGACAGGTGAGGCCCAGTGGAGAGTAGGCAGAGCGCCTTCTGTGCCACCAGCCTCAACCAACACACACAATCTCCTAGTTTGTCCCTGTCATTCCAGTTCAGGCTTCTCCATGTTGCCAGGCTGAGACATTGGTTTGGGCTTCGTTCTTTGAGTGAGTGTGAAGTTTCAAAAGTTCGATGGTTGGAATGATGGGTCTTCAGAACATATGTTCCTTTTTATTTTCTTGTTCTTCTTTCAATCACTGAAGTGAATCAGACCTGTTAGTGGAAGGACAGTCTATGTGTTTTTCTTTCCTGATTTCATTAAACAATGGGAAAACAGCCTTCTGCAATAGTCAAAGAATCCTTTGTGAGGGTTTATGTTTTTCTCTCCTGTGAATCACTTTCTGATACTAGAAATTATGTTTGAGGGGCACCTGGGTGACTCAGTCATTCAGCCTCTGCCTTCACCTCAGGTCATGGTCCCAGGGTCCTGGGATCAAGCCATGCATTGGGCTCCCTGCTCAGCAGGAATCATATTTCTCCCTTTCTCACTTCCCCTGCTTGTGTTCCCTCCCTTGATGTGTCTTTCTCTGTCAAATAAATAAATAAAAATCTTTTTTAAAAGAATTGTTTTTTAAAGTAAAGCACAGCCTCAGAGCTGTAATGGGGTACAGTGCCCTTTATGAGGGGGAGAAATGGAGGAGGAGTATAGGTTGTTAGGAGCATGGGGAGTGGCTCATTGTGCTCCCAATGGAACAAAAGCCCCTGTTAGCCTTCCCTGGTGGGAACTGGGAGACAGTGTGTGTGTGTGTGTGTGTGTGTGTGTGTGTGTGTGTGTGTGGCTGCTTACTTGGTGGCACATCCTGGGCTCTGAAACCTGACCCTGTGAGTCCCTTGTGACTTTAATTGGGGAATTTATGAAGAAAATAGAATGAATCCTAGAGGGCACCTGCATCCTTTGCACTCAGACAACTCCATGGAGCAAAGGAATCCATCACCCATGAGGCATGTCAGGATCCCTGAGAGTGTGGGCCTTGCTTCCTGGCAAGAGGTTGCGTCTTCAACCTTATCTGAATCAGAGCCATGTTGTCTGGTTAAGGAGATCCAGATCTTTATGTAACCATGTCATTATTATTCTTGTTATTTTAAGAAAGTAATAAAGACATTGACTTTGAGATTCAAATATCAAAATGAAAAACACAAGGTCAAATATATATATATGAGGACTGAACTTGTGGTGCTTCTCATTAGTATGAGTAATGTAGGACTGCCCGTATGAGAAAGAACAAGGAATTCTATTTGGATAGAAGTGTGCTGTGCACATGGAGGGCTTTATTCTATCCTTTTCTTTACTTCTTTGAAGGGAAAATGGAGTGATGACTGAAGCTTGGTTTCTGATTTGAAGGAATGGAAGACAAGAGATTTGAAAGAGCAGTGTTCATGCTGACATGGTTTTCCATGCCCAGTGAGTGAGGTGTTTCAAACCTGGAGGTGGAAGCATTGGTGTTCAGGGAGGATGTAGTCTGAGTTTCCCGCACACAGAGTCACCCGGCTGGTCTGCCTCATTGGACCAGTTCCCGCCTTTTTTTTTTTATTTTTTTTTAATTTTTAATTTTTAATTTTTTATAAACATATATTTTTATCCCCAGGGTTACAGGTCTGTGAATCACCAGGTTTACACACTTCACAGCACTCACCAAAGCACAATGTCCCAATGTCCAAAATCCCACCCCCTTCTCCCAAACCCCCTCCCCCCAGCAACCCTCAGTTTGTTTTGTGAGATTAAGAGTCACTTATGGTTTGTCTCCCTCCCAATCCCATCTTCTTTCATTTATTCTTCTCGTACCCACTTAAGCCCCCATGTTGCATCACCACTTCCTCATATCAGGGAGATCATATGATAGTTGTCCTTCTCTACTTGACTTATTTCGCTAAGCATGATACGCTCTAGTTCCATCCATGTTGTCGCAAATGGCAAGATTTCATTTCTTTTGATGGCTGCATAGTATTCCATTGTGTATATATACCACATCTTCTTGATCCATTCATCTGTTGATGGACATCTAGGTTCTTTCCATAGTTTGGCTATTGTGGACATTACTGCTATAAACATTCGGGTGCACGTGCCCCTTTGGATCACTACGTTTGTATCTTTAGGGTAAATACCCAATAGTGCAATTGCTGGGTCATAGGGCAGTTCTATTTTCAACATTTTGAGGAACCTCCATGCTGTTTTCCAGAGAGGTTGCACCAGCTTGCATTCCCACCAACAGTGTAGGAGGGTTCCCCTTTCTCCGCATCCTCGCCAGCATCTGTCATTTCCTGACTTGTTAATTTTAGCCATTCTGACTGGTGTGAGGTGATATCTCATTGTGGGTTTGATTTGTATTTCCCTGATGCCGAGTGATATGGAGCACTTTTTCATGTGTCTGTTGGCCATCTGGATGTCTTCTTTGCAGAAATGTCTGTTCATGTCCTCTGCCCATTTCTTGATTGGATTATTTGTTCTTTGGGTGTTGAGTTTGCTAAGTTCTTTATAGATTCTGGACACTAGTCCTTTATCTGATATGTCGTTTGCAAATATCTTCTCCCATTCTGTCAGTTGTCTTTTGATTTTGTTAACTGTTTCCTTTGCTGTGCAAAAGCTTTTGATCTTGATGAAATCCCAATAGTTCATTTTTGCCCTTGCTTCCCTTGCCTTTGGCGTTGTTCCTAGGAAGATGTTGCTGTGGCTGAGGTCGAAGAGGTTGCTGCCTGTGTTCTCCTCAAGGATTTTGATGGATTCCTTTCGCACATTGAGGTCCTTCATCCATTTTGAGTCTATTTTCGTGTGTGGTGTAAGGAAATGGTCCCATTTCATTTTTCTGCATGTGGCTGTCCAATTTTCCCAACACCATTTATTGAAGAGGCTGTCTTTTTTCCATTGGATATTCTTTCCTGCTTTGTCGAAGATTAGTTGACCATAGAGTTGAGGGTCTATTTCTGGGCTCTCTATTCTGTTCCATTGATCTATGTGTCTGTTTTTGTGCCAGTACCATGCTGTCTTGATGATGACAGCTTTGTAATAGAGCTTGAAGTCCGGAATTGTGATGCCACCAACGTTGGCTTTCTTTTTCAATATCCCTTTGGCTATTCGAGGTCTTTTCTGGTTCCATATACATTTTAGAATTATTTGTTCCATTTCTTTGAAAAAGATGGATGGTACTTTGATAGGAATTGCATTAAATGTGTAGATTGCTTTAGGTAGCATAGACATTTTCACAATATTTATTCTTCCAATCCAGGAGCATGGAACATTTTTCCATTTCTTTGTGTCTTCCTCAATTTCTTTCATGAGTACTTTATAGTTTTCTGAGTATAGATTCTGTGTCTCTTTGGTTAGGTTTATTCCTAGGTATCTTATGGTTTTGGGTGCAATTGTAAATGGGATTGACTCCTTAATTTCTCTTTCTTCTGTCTTGCTGTTGGTGTATAGAAATGCAACTGATTTCTTTGCATTGATTTTATATCCTGACACTTTACTGAATTCCTGTATAAGTTCTAGCAGTTTTGGAGTGGAGTCTTTTGGGTTTTCCACATATAGTATCATATCATCTGCGAAGAGTGATAATTTGCCTTCTTCTTTGCCGATTTGGATGCCTTTAATTTCCTTTTGTTGTCTGATTGCTGAGGCTAGGACCTCTAGTACTATGTTGAATAGCAGTGGTGATAATGGACATCCCTGCCGTGTTCCTGACCTTAGCGGAAAAGCTTTCAGTTTTTCTCCATTGAGAATGGTATTTGCGGTGGGTTTTTCATAGATGGCTTTGATGATATTGAGGTATGTGCCCTCTATCCCTACACTTTGAAGAGTTTTGATCAGGAAGGGATGCTGTACTTTGTCAAATGCTTTTTCAGCATCTATGGAGAGTATCATATGGTTCTTGTTCTTACTTTTATTGATGTGTTGTATCACATTGACTGATTTGCGGATGTTGAACCAACCTTGCAGCCCTGGAATAAATCCCACTTGGTCGTGGTGAATAATCTTTTTAATGTACTGTTGAATCCTATTGGCTAGTATTTTGTTGAGTATTTTCGCATCTGTGTTCATCAAGGATATTGGTCTATAGCTCTCTTTTTTGATGGGATCCTTGTCTGGTTTTGGGATCAAGGTGATGCTGGCCTCATATAATGAGTTTGGAAGTTTTCCTCCCATTTCTATTTTTTTGGAACAGTTTCAGGAGAATAGGAATTAGTTCTTCTTGAAATGTTTGGTAGAATTCCCCCGGGAAGCCGTCTGGCCCTGGGCTTTTGTTTGTTTGGAGATTTTTAATGACTGTTCAATCTCCTTACTGGTTATGGGTCTGTTCAGGCTTTCTATTTCTTCCTGGTTCAGTTGTGGTAGTTTATATGTTTCTAGGAATGCACCCATTTCTTCCAGATTGTCAAATTTATTGCCGTAGAGTTGCTCATAGTATGTTCTTATAATAGTTTGTATTTCTTTGGTGTTAGTTGTGATCTCTCCTCTTTCATTCATGATTTTATTTATTTGGGTCCTTTCTCTTTTCTTTTTGATAAGTCGGGCCAGGGGTTTATCAATTTTTTTTTTCACTGAGAAAATTTAATGATACATCCAAATTTACTTGGAAAATACATAAAGCAAAAGAAGTTCAAAGTTTTCTTCACCTAAGATCAAGCTCAGACAAATCATAGGTGGGACATGATTGACCTGGGTGAAATCAACCAGAGCTTGTGATCTCTCCTCTTTCATTCATGATTTTATTTATTTCGGTCCTTTCTCTTTTCTTTTTGATAAGTCTGGCCAGGGGTTTATCAATTTTATTAATTCTTTCAAAGAACCAGCTCCTACTTTCATTGATTTGTTCTATTGGTTTTTTGGTTTCTATTTCATTGATTTCTGCTCTGATCTTTATGATTTCTCTTCTCCTGCTAGGCTTAGGGTTTCTTTCTTGTTCTTCCTCCAGCTCCTTTAGGTGTAGGGCTAGGTTGTGTACCTGAGACCTTTCTTGTTTCTTGAGAAAGGCTTGTACCGCTATATATTTTCCTCTCAGGACTGCCTTTGTTGTGTCCCACAGATTTTGAACCGTTGTATTTTCATTATCATTTGTTTCCATGATTTTTTTCAATTCTTCTTTAATTTCCCGGTTGACCCATTCATTCTTTAGAAGGATACTGTTTAGTCTCCATGTATTTTGGTTCTTTTCAAACTTCCTTTTGTGGTTGAGTTCTAGCTTTAGAGCATTGTGGTCTGAAAATATGCAGGGAATGATCCCAATCTTTTGATACCGGTTGAGTCCTGATTTAGGACCCAGGATGTGATCTATTCTGGAGAATGTTCCATGTGCACTAGAGAAGAATGTGTATTCTGTTGCTTTGGCATGAAATGTTCTGAATATATCTGTGATGTCCATCTGGTCCAGTGTGTTGTTTAAGGCCTTTAATTCCTTGCTGATCTTTTGCTTGGATGATCTGTCCATTTCAGTGAGGGGAGTGTTAAAGTCCCCTACTATTATTGTATTATTGTTGATGTGTTTCTTTGATTTTGTTATTAATTGGTTTATATAGTTGGCTGCTCCCACGTTGGGGGCATAGATATTTAAAATTGTTAAATCTTCTTGTTGGACAGACCCTTTGAGTATGATATAGTGTCCTTCCTCATCTCTTATTATAGTCTTTGGCTTAAAATATAATTGATCTGATATAAGGATTGCCACTCCTGCTTTCTTCTGATGTCCATTAGCATGGTAAATTCTTTTCCACCCCCTCACTTTAAATCTGGAGGTGTCTTCGGGCTTAAAATGAGTTTCTTGGAGGCAACATATAGATGGGTTTTGTTTTTTTATCCATTCTGATACCCTGTGTCTTTTGATTGGGGCATTTAGCCCATTAACATTCAGGGTAACTATTGAGAGATATGAATTTAGTGCCATTGTTTTGCCTGTAAGGTGACTGTTACTGTATATGGTCTCTGTTCCTTTCTGATCTACCACTTGTAGGCTCTCTCTTTGCTTAGAGGACCCCTTTCAAGATTTCCTGTAGAGCTGGTTTGGTGTTTGCAAATTCTTTCAGTTGTTGTTTGTCCTGAAAGCTTTTAATCTCTCCTTCTATTTTCAATGATAGCCTAGCTGGATATAGTATTCTTGGCTGCATGTTTTTCTCATTTAGTGCTCTGAAAATATCATGCCAGCTCTTTCTGGCCTGCCAGGTCTCTGTGGATAAGTCAGCTGCCAATCTAATATTTTTACCATTGTATGTTTCAGACTTCTTTTCCCGGGCTGCTTTCAGGATTTTGTCTTTGTCACTGAGACTTGTAAATTTTACTATTAGGTGACAGGGTGTGGGCCTATTCTTATTGATTTTGAGGGGTGTTCTCTGAACCTCTTGAATTTTGATGCTCGTTCCCTTTGCCATATTGGGGAAATTCTCCCCAATAATTCTCTCTAGTATACCTTCTGCTCCCCTCTCTCTTTCTTCTTCTTCTGGAATCCCAATTATTCTAATGTTGTTTTGTCTTATGGTGTCACTTATCTCTCGAATTCTCCCCTCGTGGTCCAGTATCTGTTTGTCCCTCTTTTGCTCAGCTTCTTTATTCTCTGTCATTTGGTCTTCTATATCACTAATTCTTTCTTCTGCCTCATTTATCCTAGCAGTGAGAGCCTCCATTTTTTATTGCACCTCATTAATAGCTTTTTTTATTTCAACTTGGTTAGATTTTAGTTCTTTTATTTCTCCAGAAAGGGCTTTTATATCTCTCGAGAGGGTTTCTCTAATATCTTCCATGCCTTTTTCGAGCCCGGCTAGAACCTTGAGAATTGTCATTCTGAACTCTAGATCTGACATATTACCAATGTCTGTATTGATTAGGTCCCTAGGCTTCGGTACTGCCTCTTGTTCTTTTTTTTTGTGTTGAATTTTTCCGTCTTATCATTTTGTCCAGAGAAGAGTATATGAGGGGGCAAGTAAAATACTAAAAGGGTGGCAACAACCCCAGGAAAATATGCTTTAACCAAATTAGAAGAGATCCCAAATCGTGAGGGGGGATAAAGGGGATAAAAAGAGGTTCAAAAATGAAGAAAGAAAAAAAAGAAAAAAAGAAAGAAAAAAAAGAATTTAAAAAAAAAAGAAAACACCTAAGAAAAATATTAAAAAGAAAAAATATATGTATTAGATAAACTAGTAAAAAATAGTTAAAAAAAGAAAAAGGTAACAGTTAAAAAAAAATTTTACCCGAAGGCGAGAAAAAAAAAACAAAAAATGAAAAAGAAAAAAATTAAATTAACCGCAAGACTAAAAAAAATCACAGGGCAAAAGCCATTTGTTCCGTGCTTTGCTTTCTCCTCCTCTAGAATTCTGCTGCTCTCCTTGGTATTGAAACCGCGCTCTTTGGTAGGTGAACTTGATCTCGGCTGGATTTCTTGTTGATCTTCTGGGGGAGGGGCCTGGTGTAGTGATTCTCAAGTGTCTTTGCCCCAGGCGGAATTGCACCGCCCTTACCAGGGGCCAGGCTGAGTAATCCGCTTGTGTTTGCTTTCAGGAGCTTTTGTTCCCTAAGCGCTTTCCGTAGAGTTCCGGAGGACGGGAATACAAATGGCGGCCTCCTGGCCTCCGGCCCGGAGGAGCCGAGAGCCCAGGGCCGCACTCCTCAGTGCGTGCTCAGAGAACCGCGCCCAGTTACTCCCGTCTGCCTGACCTCCGGCCGCGCTCCGAGCTCACCGAGCCTGCGACCGGTTCAAGGTCACCCCGAGCTGCGAGCTTACTGTCGGCTCTGTCTCTGTAGCCGGCTTTCCCGTTCCAATACCCGCAAGCTCTGCGACACTCAGACACCCCTGATCCTTCTGTGACCCTGCGGGACCTGAGGCCACGCTGACCCCGTGTGGGCTTTGCCCCGGGTAGCCTCTGGAGCGATGTCCCTCAGCGGAACAGACTTTTAAAAGTCCTGATTTTGTGCGCGGTTGCTCCGCCGCTTGCCGGGAGCCGGCCCCTCCCCCCGGGGTCTATCTTCCCGTCGCTTTGGATTCACTTCTCCGCCGGTCCTACCTTTCAGAAAGTGGTTGTTTTCTGTTTCCAGAATTGCTGTTCTTCTTCTCTTCGATCTGCCGATGGATTTTCAGGTGTTTGCAATCTTTAGATAAGCTATCTAGCTGATCTCCGGCTAGCTGAAGTAGTCTCGGCCTGCTACTTCTCCGCCATCTTGACTCCTCCTCTTCAGTGGATTTCTTTTCTGGAGCGAAAGCCCATCGCTTCCTTCAATGCTGGTGCCAACATGCTGTCTGTCAGACACCCTTAACTGCAGTATCACCGGCCAGGAAGTGCTTGTTTTTATTCCCACCAATATATAGCCTTTCTCTACAAAATGATTAATGGCTGGAGGATGAAAAGTGTCAAACCCCTCGGGATTTCCCTTCTAGGAGTTTGTTTCTCACAGTATCTTAGAAGCAGTAAGCAATAAAGCGATCCAACCATCTTCTCCTTTTCACTCTGATGACCACTAAAAGAAACTCCACATTTTTCGGGGTTTATCAATTTTATTAATTCTTTCAAAGAACCAGCTCCTACTTTTGTTGATTTGTTCTATTGTTTTTTTGGTTTCTATTTCATTGATTTCTGCTCTGATCTTTATGATTTCTCTTCTCCTGCTTGGCTTAGGGTTTCTTTCTTGTTCTTTCTCCAGCTCCTTTAGGTGTAGGGTTAGGTTGTGTACCTGAGATCTTTCTTGGTTCTTGAGAAAGCCTTGTATATACTTTCCTCTTAGGACTGCCTTTGCTGTGTCCCAAAGATTTTGAACAGCTGTGTTTTCTTTATCATTTGTTTCCATGAACTTTTTTTCATCTATTTATTTTCAGCATAACAGTATCATTATTTTTTCACCACACCCAGTGCTCCATGCAATCTGTGCCCTCTATAATACCCACCACCTAGTACCCGACCTCCCACCCCCCCACCACTTCAAACCCCTCAGATTGTTTTTCAGAGTCCATAGTCTCTCTTGATTCACCTCCCCTTCCAATTTACCTCAACCCCCTTCTCTCTAACTCCCCATGTCCTCCATGCTTTTTGTTATGCTCCACAAATAAGTGAAACCATATGATAATTGACTCTCTCTGCTTGACTTATTTCACTCAGCATAATCTCTTCCAGTCCTGTCCATGATGCTACCAAAGTTGGGTATTCATCCTTTCTGATGGAGGCATAATACTCCATAGTGTATATGGAACACATCTTCCTTATCCATTCATCTGTTGAAGGGGGGCATCCTGGTTCTTTCCACAGTTTGGCGACTGTGACCATTGCTGCTATAAACATTGGAGTACAGATGGCCCTTCTTTTCACTACATCTGTATCTTTGGGGTAAATACCCAGGAGTGCAATGGCAGGGTCATAGGGAAGTTCTATTTTTAATTTCTTGAGGAATCTCCACACTGTTCTCCAAAGAGGCTGCACCAACTTGCATTCCCACCAACAGTGTAAGAGGGTTCCCCTTTCTCCACATCCTCTCCAACACATGTTGTTTCCTGTCTTGCTAATTTTGGCCATTCTAACTGGTGTAAGGTGTTTCCATGAATTTTTAAATTCTTCTTTAATTTAATGGTTGACCCATTCATTCTTTAGTAGGACGCTCTTTAGCCTCCATGTATTTGAGTACTTTCCAACTTTCCTCTGTGATTGAGTTCTAGTTTCAAAGCATTGTGGTCTGAAAATATGCAGGGAATGATCCTAATCTTTTGGTACCAGTTGAGACCTGATTTGTGACCCAGGATATGATCTATTCTGGAAAGTGTATCCTGTACACTAGAGAAGAATATGTATTCTGTTGTTTTGGAATGGAATGTTCAAAATATATCTGTGATGTCCATCTGGTCCAGTGTGTCATTTAAAACCCTTATTTGGGGCGCCTGGGTGGTTTAGTGTGTTAAAGCCTCTGCCTTTATCTCAGATCATGATCTTAGGGTCCTGGGATCAAGCCCCACATCCAAATCTCTGCTCAGCAGGGAGCCTGGTTCCCCCTCTGTCTCTCTGCCTGCCTCTCTGCCTGCCTCTCTGCCTACTTGTGATTTCTGTCAAATAAATAAATAAAATCTTTTTTAAAAAATCCTTTATTTCCTTGTTGATCTTTTGCTTAGATGATCTATTTCAGTGAGGGGGATGATAAAATCTCCTACTATTATTGTATTATTGTCAATGTGTTTCCTTGATTTTGTTATTAATTGGTTTATATAATTGGCTTCTCCCATGTTAGGGGCATAGATATTTACAATTGTTAAATCTTCTTGCTGGATAGAACCGTTAAATATGATATGGTGTTCTTCATCATCTCTTATTGTAGTCTTTGGGTTAAAGTCTAATTTATCTGATAGAAGGGTTGTCACCCCCAGCTTTCTTTTGATGTCCATTAGCATGGAAAATTTTTTCTACCCCGCCCCCACTACTTTAAATCTGGAAGTGTCTTTGGGTCTAAAATGACTTTCCTGTGGATAACGTATTGATGTGTCTTGTTGTGTTTTTTTTTTTCATTCATTCTGATACCCTGTGTCTTTTGATTGTGGCATTTAGCCCATTTATATTCAGGGTAACCATTGAAAGATATTAATTTAGTGCCATTGTATTGTCTGTAAGGTGACTCTTACTGTTTATTGTCTGTGTTCCTTTCTGGTCTGTTACTTTTAGGCTCTCTGTTTTTTTGTTTTTTTGTTTGTTTGTTTGTTTTATTTTGTTTTTGTTTTAAATACTTTATTCATTTATTTGACAGACAGAGATCACAAGTAGGCAGAGAGACAGAGGGGGGAAGCAGGCTCCCTGCTGAGCAAAGAACCTGCTGCGGGGCTCAATCCTAGGACCCTGAGATCATGACCTGAGCCAAAGGCAGAGGCCCAATGCACTGAGCCACTTGGGCACCCCAAAAGAAAAATCTTTTTATTGTTTATTTTAATTCCAATTGACTTGACATACAGTGCTATATGAGTTTCAGGTGTAGAATAGCATGAGTCAGTAATTCTCTGTATCACTCTGCTCATCCAGAAAAGTGTGCTCTCAGTCCCCTTCATCTGTTTCACTCATCCCTCCAGCCACCTACCCTTTTGTGATCATCGGTTTGTTCTCTGTTGTTAAGAATCTGTATTTTGGGGGGAGACAAGATTGCGGGGAAGTAGGAGGAGGCGCCATTTCAACCTATACCTTAAAGTGAGCTGATTACCTACCAAAGAACTCTGATCACCCATGAAATCAGCCTGAGATCAAAATTACACACATCTGGATCTCTACGGGGGCAGAAGACACCAGTGGGCAGGTAAAGTGGAGTGGGAACATTGGACTGACATCAGAAGATAAACAAAAGGGGGAGAGAGCCACCAGAGGCGACCCATTGGAAAGTAATACCCCAATACGAGAGTGCCCTGCATCTGGGGGCCAGCATTAACTTGGACTCGGTTGAAAGCACTCAAAAAAAGCAAAGGATCATGGGGGGAAATTGTGGGAATCAGGGTGGTTAGGGACAGGGGCTTCAGTCCCCGGACCCTGGACAGCCACCCCTGGTGCTGAGCCAGAGAGAGTGCAGCAGAGAAACCAGGTCTTGGTCCCTGAGCCGCCAGTGCACCTGAGAACGCATGGGGTCCAGCTCCCATGAGGGGCTGGGAGCCTTGCCAGCTGGCAGAAGCACAGCCTTTTTGCACTCTCCACATGAGCACTGTGCTATGCTATCAGAGCCTGAGACACATGCACCCCACACCCTCCCCTGAGAGAGGTGTGCAAAGGCGCCAGCCCGGCGCTCTCGGACCAGGAAAGACCAGGCACTCCCAGCCCAGGCCAGTGGGAAAATCTCAGTGTGTGATCACTGCTTGGAAACTCTCAGGTGGTCCGGAGCTGCCCAGACAGCCACCTGTTGGATACAAGCAGGAGTTCCTGTGTCCCCAGGGACCACGACTGGGAACGTGCTCTGCCAGTGGCTGAGGGGGAACTTATGTGCTTTGTAGCACCCACGGGGGAACAGACTGAGGTTTCTCTCTGAGAGGGAGGTCGGGGTGCAGTTTCCCTTCCTCTAAACCTCCAAAAGCCATCAAAAGCTGTCAGGTGAGAGAAAACAAATGAAAAAACATAAAAACCTCCAGAGAACAAAAGCCTAAAAAACTGGTTTCCTCAGAGCCCACCACCTTGAGGGGTGCGGGAGGACTTAACTCAGGGAACACTGCCTGAAAACCCATGTGGCAGGCCCCTTCCCAGAAAACCAACCAAGGAAAAAAAGACAACAAGACAACAACCACCACTACTTCATAGATACAACTTTTATTTTTAATTCATTCCCACTATTCTGGTTCATTTTTTTAAATTTTATATAGATAATTTTTAATCAATTTACCATCACAGTGAGATATCTAGTACATCAAATTCCATAATAACATTTTAACCTGAAGTTTTTGATACATATGTCCATGTTTTTCTTTTTCTTTCCTATTTTTTAACTTTTTTAATTTTAGTTTAGTTTAGTTTAGTATTTTTATTTTTAAATATTCATATAGAGTTAAACTTCAAGGTAATCCCCTTTCCCCAATCAATGCTACCCCTATAGGTAAACCAATTTTTAATCCCCCTTTATCTTAGGAAAGCTGAGTCCTTTAACAAAGATATCAAGATACATCCAAGAAGAATCAAAATAACCTTCCTTGCCTACACTGAGAATTTATAACCACTCTCCCATCTTTTTCTTCCCCCAGTGTTTCTGTGTATTTTTGTTTGTCCTGATAGTATACAAATCTTATACTTGGGGTTCTTTTTGATGAGTTTCTTTTTTTTTTTTTTTTTTGCTTTTATATATATTTTTTTTTCTCTTGTCATATACTTTTATCAGTCTTTTTGTTTTTCTGCTTTTGTATACTTTATAAATCTTACCCCTTTGAGCCCATTTGGGCTAAGCCTTCTCTTTTATCTTGCCTTTTTTTCTCCTCTCTCTCTCTCTTTTCTTTTTCTTTTCTTTTTTCTCTCATTTGGGTGGGGACTCCTGATTGCTCAGAAGCATTCCCGGGTGCACCTTGACTGCACCATGGTTGATATATCCAGCTACATCCATTCAGCCATCACTCACCAAAATGATGAGGAGGAGGAATGCCCAACAGAAGAAAAACTCAGAGGATGGGCCTTTTGCAACAGAACTAATGGCTATCTGCATAGACAATATGCCTGAAAGGAAATTCAGGCTAACAATTATCCAGGCAATAGCTAGGTTGGAAAAAGCCATGGATGACCAAATGGAATTGATTAGGGCAGAACCGAAAGCCACCAGGGATGATGTTCACAATGCTGTCAATAAGTTCCAATCTAATATAAATTCTCTAAAAGCTAGGGTAACTGAGACAGAAGATAGAATTAGTGATCTGGAGGACAAACAGAGAGAAAGGATCAGGAGGAAGCCTGGAACAAACAGCTTAGAAGCCACGAAAACAGAATCAGGAAAATAAATGATGCCATGAAACGTTCCAACATCAGAATTATTGGAATCCCTGAAAGGGAGGAAAAAGAAAGAAGTCTAGAAGAAATAGTGGAACAATTTCTCCATGAAAATTTTCCCAATCTCACAAATGGAACCAGCGTTCATGTACTAGAGGCAGAATGGTTCCCCCCCCAAGATTATAGATTCTTGAAAGTCCTCCAGACACCTAATAGTAAGAATGAAGAATTATAATTGTAGGCAGGCCCTCTTGAAGGCAGCTAGGACAAAGAAGCTCCTTATGTACAGAGGAAAGCCCATCAGAATAACATCATACCTGTCCACAGAAACCTGGAAAGCCAGAAAGGGCTGGCAAGATATATTCAGGGCACTAAATAAGAAGAACATGCAGCCAAGAATACTTTATCCAGCAAGACTGACACTCAAAATGGATGAGGAGATAAAGAGTTTCCAAGACCGGCAAGGCTTAAAAGAGTATGAGACCACCAAGCTGACACTGCAGGAAATATTAAGGGGGGGTTCTATAAAATAGGAAAAATCCTAAGAATATTATTGAACAGAAATATAAAGACAATCTACAGAAAGAAAGACTTCAAAGGTAACACAATGTCAATAAAAACATATCTATCAATAATCACTCTCAATGTGAATGGCCTAAATGCGCCCATAAAATGACACAAGGTTGCAGATTGGATAAAATGACAGGACCCATCCATATGTTGTCTACAAGAGACCCATTTTGAACCTAAGGATACACCCAGACTGAAAGTGAAGGGATGGAGAAGCATCTTTCATGCCAATGGGCCTCAAAAGAAGGCCGGGTAGTGATTCTCATATCAGATAAATTAGATTTTAAACTAAAGACTGTAGTCAGAGATACAGAAGGACACTACATAATTCTTAAAGGGACTACCTACCAAGATGATCTAACAATTGTAAATATCTATGCCCCAATATGGAAGCAGCCAATTACATAAGAAAACTATTAATCAAGATAAAGAGTCATATTGATGTGAATACATTAATAGTAAGAGATCTTAACGTGCCTCTCTCAGTAATAGACAGATCATCCAAGCAGAAAATCAATAAAGAAACAAGAGCATTGAATGACACATTGGACCAGATGGACCTCATAGATATATAGAAAACATTCCACCCTAAAACAACAGAATAATCATTCTTCTAAAGTGCACATGAAACCTTCTCCAGAATAGACCACATGCTGGGTCACAAATCAGGACTCAACAGATACCAAAAGACTGATATTATTCCCTGCATATTCTCAGATCACAATGCTTTGAAACTGGAGCTCAATCACAAGGAAAAGTTTGGGAGGAACTCAAATACCTGGAAGCTAAAGACCACCTTGCTTAAGAATGCTTGGATCAACCAGGAAATCAAAGAAGAACTGAAACAATTCATGGAAACCAATGAGAATGAAGACACTTCAGTCCCAAACCTATGGGATACAGCAAAGGGGTCCTAAGGGGAAAATACATAGCCATCCAAGCCTCCCTCAAAAAATGGAAAAATCCAGAATACACCAGCTGTCTCTACACCTTAAAGAACTGGAGAATCAACAAGAAATCAAACCAACTCCACACATAAGAAGGGAAATGATCAAGATTAGAGCAGAGATCAATGAGATAGAAACTACAGATACAGTAGAATGTATCAATAAAACTAGAAGCTGGTTTTTTGAAAGAATAAATAAGATGGATAAACCATTGGCCACAGCAATCCAAAAGAAAAGAGAGAAAGCCCAAATTCATAAAATTATGAATGAAAAGGGAGAGATCACAACTAATTGAGAAGTAGAAACAATCATCAGAAGTTATTATCAACAGTTATGTGCCAATATGTTAAGCAACCTAGATGATATGGATGCATTTCTGGAAAACTATAAACTCCCAAAATTGAACCAGGAAGAAATTGACAACCTGAATAGGCCGATATCTAGTGACAAGATTGAAGCAGTGATCAAAAGCCTCCCAAAAAACAAGAGCCCAGGGCCTAATAAATTCCCTGGGGAATTCTACCGGACTTTCAAAGAAGAAATAACACCTATTCTCCTGAAGCTGTTTCAAAAAATGGAAGCAGAAGGAAAATTTCCAGACTCTTTGTATGAAGCCAGCATTACCCTGATCCTCAAACGAGGCAAAGACCCCACCAAAAAGGAGAATTTCAGACTAATATCACTGGTGAATATGGATGCTAAGATTCTCAACAAGATCCTAGCAAATAAGATCCAACAGCTCATTAAAAAGATTATCCACCATGACCAGGTGCAATTCATCCCTGGGTTACAAGGATGGTTCAACATTCGCAAATCAATCAATGTGATAGAACAAATCAATAAGAGAAGAAAGAAGAACCACATGGTCCTCTCAATTGATGCAGAAAAAGCATTTGACAAAATCCAGCATCCGTTCCTGATTAAAATGCTTCAAAGTATAGGGATAGAGGGAAAATTCCTGAACTTCATCAAATCTATCTATGAAAGACCCACAGCAAATATCGTCCTCAATGGGAAAAAGCTCGCAGCCTTCCCGTTGAGATCAGGAACATGACAAGGATGCCCACTCTCACCACTCTTGTTCAACATAGTATTAGAAATCCTAGAAACAGCAATCAACAAAGAGAACAACAAAGAGAAATAAAAGGTATCCTAATTGGCAATGAAGAAGTCAAACTCTCTCTCTTTGCAGATGACATGATTCCTTATATGGGAAACCCAAAAGACTCCACCCCCAAACTACTAGAACTCATACAGCAATTCAGTAATGTGGCAGGATACAAAGTCAATGTACAGAAATCGGTGGCTTTCTTATACACTAACAATGAAAATACAGAAAGGGAAACTAGAGAATCGATTCCATTTACTATAGCACCAAGAACCATAAGATACCTGGGAATAAACCTAACCAAAGAGGTAAAGGATCTGTACTTGAGGATCTACAGAATACTCCTGAAAGAAATTTAAGAAGACACAAAAAGATGGAAGACTATTTCATTCTCTTGGAACAGAAGAATAAACATTGTTAAAATGTCTATACTGCCTAGAGCACTCTATACTTTTAATGCCATTCTGATCAAAATTCCACCGCCATTTTTCAAAGAGCTGGAGAAAATAATCCTAAAGTTTGTATGGAATCAGAAGAGACCCCGAATTGCTAGGAAATGTTGAAATGTTGAAAAAACAAAAATAAAACTGGTGGCATCACGTTACCTGATTTCAAGCTTTACTACAAAGCTGTGATCACCAATACAGCATGGTACTGGCATCAAAACAGACACATAGACCAGTGGAACAGAGAGAGAGCCCAGATATGGACCCACAACTCCATGATCAAATAATATTCGACAAAGCAGGAAAAAATATACAGTGGAAAAAACACAGTCTCTTCAATAAATGGTGCTGGGAAAATTGGACAGCTATATGTAGAAGAATGAAACTCGACCATTCTCTTACAGCATACACAAAGATAAACTCAAAATGGATAAAAGACCTCAATGCTAGACAGGAATCCATCAGAATCCTAGAGGAGAACATAGACAGTAACCTCTTTGATATCAGCCACAGCAACTTCTTTCAAGATATGTCTCCAAAGGCAAAGGAAACAAGCAAAAATGAACTTTGGGGACTTCATCAAGATCAAAAGCTTCTGCGCAGCAAAGGAAACAGTCAACAAAACAAAGAGGCAACCCACGGAATGGGAGAAGATATTTGCAAATGACAGTACAGACAAAAGGTTGATATCCAGGATCTATAAAGAACTTCTCAAACTCAACACACACAAAACAGATAATCATATCAAAAAATGGGCAGAAGATATGAATAGACACTTCTCCAATGAAGACATACAAATGGCTATCAGACACATGAATAAAATGTTCATCATCACTAGCCATTAGGGAGATTCAAATTAAAACCACATTGAGATACCACCTTACACCAGTTAGAATGGCCAAAATTAGCAAGACAGGAAACAACGTGTGTTGGAGATGATGTGGAGAAAGGGGAACCCTCTTACACTGTTGGTGGGAATGCAAGTTGGTGAAACCACTTTGGAGAACAGTGTGGAGATTCTTTAAGAAATTAAAAATAGAGCTTCCCTATGACCCTGCAATTGCACTCCTGGGTATTTACCCCAAGGATACAGATGTAGTGAAAAGAAGGGCCATCTGTACCCCAATGTTTATAGCAGCAATGGCCACGGTCGCCAAACTATGGAAAGAACCAAGATGCCCTTCAACGGACGAATGGATAAGGAAGATGTGGTCCATATACACTATGGAGTATTATGCCTCCATCAGAAAGGATGGATACCCAACTTTTGTAGCAACACGGACAGGACTGGAAGAGATTATGCTGAGTGAAATAAGTCAAGCAGAGAGAGTCAATTATCATATGGTTTCACTTATTTGTGGAGCATAACAAATAACATGGAGGACATGGGGAGATGGAGAGGAGAAGGGAGTTGAGGGAAATTAGAAGGGGAGGTGAACCATGAGAGACTATGGGCTCTGAAAGACAATCTAAGGGTTTTGAAGGGGCAGGGGGAGGAAGGTTGGGGGAGCTAGGTGGTGGGTATTAAGGAGGGCACATGTTGCATGGAGCACTGGGTGTGGTGCAAAAACAATGAATACTATTATGCTGAAAAGAAATTTTTTAAAAAAGAATCTGTATTTTGGTTTGTCTCTTTTTTCTCCTTTATGTATGTATGTTTGTTTCTTCAATTCTACACAAGAGTCACATCATATGGTAATGTCTTTCTCTGACTGACTGATTTCACTTAGGATAACCTTCTCTAGTTCCAGCCATGTGGCTGCAAATGGCAAGATTTTATTACTTTTTTGCCTGAGTAATATTCCCGTGTGTGTGTGTGTGTGTACACATCTCATTTCATTTATCACTTTATCAACAGACACTTGGGTTGTATTTTGATCTTGTAAATAATGCTGCAAGAAACAAAGGGGTGCATGTATCCTTTTGTGTTCTTGTTTTCATGTGCTTTAGGTAAATACCCAGTAGTGTTGTTGCTGGATCCAGGGCAACTCTATGTTTAACGCCTTGAGGACCCTCCATACTGTTTTCCAGAGCGGATGCAGCAGGTTGTTGTTCCACCAACTGTGCATGAGGGTCCCCTTTTACCACACCCTCCCAGCACCTGCTGTTCCTTGTGCTGTTGATGGGAGGCATTCTGACAGTATATGGCAATATCTCATTATACTTCTGGTTTGCATTTTCCTGAGCTTGGGTGATGGTTAAACAGCTTTTCATGGGACCATTGGCCATCTCTATTTCTTCTTCGGAAAAATATCTGTTCATGTCTTCAGACCATTTTTTAACCAGATTACTTGTTTTGGAGGTGTTGAGTTGTATCCATTCTATATATTTTGGACACTATCCCTCTATTGCATAGGATATTTGCAAATATTTTCTCCCTTTCAGTAGGGTCTTCCTAGTTCTCCTGTGTGGAAACTTATATATATATATATAGTCTCAGTAGTTTATTTTTGCTTTTCTTTCCTTTACCTCAGGAGACAGTCTAGAAAAATTCTGCTTGCTCCATGTCAAGAAGTTACTGTCTGAGCCCTCTTGTAGGGTTTTAATGGTTCCAGGTCTTTCACTGAGGTCTTGAAACTGTTTTGAGTTTATTTGTCTGTATGCTGTAAAGAAGCAGAGTAATTGCATTCTTTTGTGCGTGGCTGTCCAGTTTTCCAAAACCATTTGTTGTAAAGACTGTCTTTTTTCCTTTTTGATATTCTTGCCTGCTTTGGGGAAGATTAATTTGGCACACAACTGCCAGTTTATATCTGAGTTTCTGTCCTGTTCCCTTGGTTGCTGTGTGTATTTTTGTGCCAGGACCATCCTGTTAGGATGACTACAGCTTTGTAGTAGAACTTGAAATCTGGAATTGTGACTCCTCCAGATTTGTTTTACTTTCTCAGTATTGTGTTGGCTGTTCAGAATCTGCTGGTTCCATATAGATTTTTAGGAGTGTTTGCTTGAGTTCTTTTTGTTTAACTGAAATTCAATGAGCCAACTTAGAGTGCATCATTAGTTTCAGATATTGTGTTCAATAATAGATCAGGTGTGTGTAACACCCAGTGCTCATTGCATCCCATGCCCTCCTTAAGGTCCATCACCTAGTTACTGCATCCCCTAGCTACCTCCCCTCCAGGAACCCTCAGTTTGTTACTGTAACAAACCCAACAGTTTGTTTCTGTACTGAAGAATCTCCCATGGTTTTTCTCCCTTTCTGATGACTTCCCATTCAGCTTTCCCTCCCTTCCCCTCTGATCATCTGTGGTGTTTCTTCTATTTCGCATAGGAGTGAACCCATGAACCAACTGTCTTTCTCTGATAGACTTATTTTGCTCAGCATAACACCCCCCAATTCCATCCAGGTGGATGTGATGATAAGTCTTCATCCTCTCTTGACCGAATAGTATTCTGTTGTAGATATAAACCACATCTTCTTTATCCATTCATCTGTCCATGAACATCTGTGCTCTTTCCATACTTTGGCTAGAGAGGATAATGCTGTAATGAACATTGGGGAGCAGGTGCCACTACATTTCATTCAATCTGTGTCTTTGGGGTAAATACCTAGTAGTGCAATTTTTGGGTCATAAGGTAGCTCTATGTTTAAGTTCTTGAAGAAACTTGATAACATTTGGCAGAGTGGCTGTACGAGCTTGCTTTTCCACCAGCAGTGTAAGAGGGTTCCCCTTTCACCATGTCCTCACCAACATTTGTTTTTCCCTGACTTGATAATTTTAGCCATGCCATCTGTTGTAAGGTGGTATCTCATTGTGCTTTTGATTTGTATTTCCCTGATGCTAAGTGATGTGGAGCACTTTTTCATGGGTCTCTTGATCTCTTGTATGTCCTTTCGGTAGAAAGTTGTGTTCATGTTTATACCTATGTCTTAATCTAGGATAGGGGTGGTCCCAGGAACATGGAAGGTGTGATCTGCTTAGGTGTGGAGACCTTCCCAGATGTCTGAATTGAGGGCTAGAGTTAAGGAGAGTATCAGGCTCAGGCTTTGCATTCAGTATGGTATAGAACTATAAATAAGCAGGGATTGGTTCAAGATTTCATTCAGATTTCTTCTCTAAATCCTTTCTGCAGTTCAAAAGGCATGATTTCTGACGTTGTTGTAGGATGAGCCCTCTGCTTCGCTTAGGTGTCCCCATTCCCTGGGGATCTGGAGCCATACCTCTGGGCAAAATGCTTTAAAAAGCCAATCTACAGTTAGGGTTGGGGCCTAGGATTATGGCAGGTTTAGTCTGCCAGCTGTGTGGCAAGACTACTGAAGGGCTGAGTTCAGGGCATGGTCAGGGTGAGTGTCAGGCTCCAGGTTTGAGTCCAGCCGGCACTGAATGTGGGGGTTGCCTTAGGTGGGCATGCAGATTTCTCCTGCTCTGAATCATTTCCAGAGTTCCAAATGGCATGGTTTCCTTCTGAGTGGCAGGTGGAATCCTCTGGATTTGCTCAGGTGTCCCTAGTACCTGGGACTTTGGCATCAGATCTCTGGGAACAGACCCATCTGAGCCCAACCTAGGGTCAGGGTTGGAGTCAAGTTTACAGTCATGGTTTAGGGTCACAGGTTAGGGTCACAGGTGAAGGTTAGGGGTTTGGGGTAGGGTTAGGGTCAGGGGTTTGGGTAGGAGTCGGTTTAGAGTTGTGCTAGGGTTAATTTGCCTTTTTTTTTTAAGATTTTATTTATTGGGGAGGAGTCATGATGGCAGAGAAGTAGCAGGCTGAGACTACATCAGCTAGCAGGAGATCAGCTAGATAGCTTATCTAAAGATTGCAAACACCTGCAAATCCATCAGCAGATTGAAGAGAAAAAGAACAGCAATTCTGGAAACAGAAAAACAACCACTTTCTGAAAGGTAGGACCGGCGGAGAAGTGAATCCAAAGCGACGGGAAGGTAGACCCCCGGGGGGGAGGTGCCGGCTCCCAGCAAGCAGCGGAGCAATGGAGCACAAAATCAGGACTTTTAAAAGTCTGTTCCGCTGAGGGACATCACTCCAGAGGCTAAACCGGGACAAAGCCCATGCAGGGTCACAGAAGGATCGGGGGTGTCTGAGTGTCACAGAGCTTGCGGGTATTGGAACGGGAAAACCGGCTACAGAGACAGAGCTGACAGTAAGATCACAGCTCCGGGTTACCTTGAACCGGTCGCAGGATCGGTGAGCTCGGAGCGTGGCTGGAGGTCAGGCAGACAGGAGTAACTGGGCGCAGTTCTCTGAGGGTGCACTGAGTAGTGGGGCTCCGGGCTCTCGGCTCCTCCTAGCTGGAGACCAGGAGGCCGCCATTTGTATTCCCGTCCTCCAGAACTCTACGAGAAGCGCTCAGGGAACAAAAGCTTCTGAAAGCAAACCCGAGCGGATTACTCAGCCTGGCCCCTGGTAAGGGCGGTGCAATTCAGCCTGGGGCAAAGACACTAGAGAATCACTACACCAGGCCCCTCCCCCAGAAGATCAACAAGAAATCCAACCAAGACCAAGTTCACCTACCAAGGAGTGTGGCTTCAATACTAAGGAGAGCAGCAGAATTCCAGAGGAGGAGAAGGCAAAGCACGGAACTCATGGCTTTCTCCCTGTGATATTTTTAGTCTTGAAGTTAATTTAATTTTTTTCTTTTTCATTTTTTTTCTCTTCTTCTCCTAAAATTTTTTTTAACTTTTACCCTTTTCTTTTTTAATGTTTTTTAACTAGTTTATCTAATATATATATTTTTTTCTTTTTTATATTTTTCTTTATTAGTTTTCTATTTTTAATTCTTTTCTTTTATTTTTTTTTATTTTTTTTCTTTCTTTCTTTTTGAACCTCTTTTTATACCCTTTCTCCCCCATCACGATTTGGGATCTCTTCTGATTTGGTTAAAGGATATTTTCCTGGGGTTGTTGCCACCCTTTTAGTATTTTACTTCCTCCTTCATATACTCTTATCTGGACAAAATGTCAAGGCGGAAAAATTCACTACAAAAAAAAGAACAAGAGGCAGTACCGAATGCTAAGGACCTAATCAATACAGACATTGGTAATATGTCAGATCTAGAGTTCAGAATGACAATTCTCAAGGTTCTAGCCGGGATCGAAAAAGGCATGGAAGATATTAGAGAAACCCTCTCGAGAGATATAAAAGCCCTTTCTGGAGAAATAAAAGAACTAAAATCTAACCAAGTTGAAATCAAAAAAGCTTTTAATGAGCTGCAATCAAAAATGGAGGCTCTCACTGCTAGGATAAATGAGGCAGAAGAAAGAATTAGTGATATAGAAGACCAAATGACAGAGAATAAAGAAGCTGAGCAAAAGAGGGGCAAACAGCTACTGGACCACAAGGGGAGAATTCAAGAGATAAGTGACACCATAAGACGAAACAACATTAGAATAATTGGGGTTCCAGAAGAAGAAGAAAGAGAGAGGGGAGCAGAAGGTATACTGGAGAGAATTATTGGGGAGAATTTCCCCAGTATGGCAAAGGGAATGAGCATCAAAATTCAGGAGGTTCAGAGAATGCCCTCAAGGTCAATAAGAATAGGCCCACACCCCGTCACCTAATAGTAAAATTTACAAGTCTTAGTGACAAAGAGAAAATCCTGAAAGCAGCCCGGGAAAAGAAGTCTGAAACATACAATGGTAAAAATATTAGATTGGCAGCTGACTTATCCACAGAGACCTGGCAGGCCAGAAAGAGCTGGCATGATATTTTCAGAGCACTAAACGAGAAAAACATGCAGCCAAGAATACTATATCCAGCTAGGCTATCATTGAAAATAGAAGGAGAGATTAAAAGCTTCGAGGACAAACAAAAACTGAAAGAATTTGCAAACACCAAACCAGCTCTACAGGAAATCTTGAAAGGGGTCCTCTAAGCAAAGAGAGAGCCTACAAGTGGTAGATCAGTAAGGAACAGAGACAATATACAGTAACCATCACCTTACAGGCAATACAATGGCACGAAATTCATATCTCTCAATAGTTACCCTGAATGTTAATGGGCTAAATGCCCCAATCAAAAGACACAGGGAATCAGAATGGATAAAGAAAACAAAACCCATCTATATGTTGCCTCCAAAAAACTCATTTTAAGCCCGAAGACACCTCCAGATTTAAAGTGAGGGGGTGGAAAAGAATTTACCATGCTAATGGACAACAGAAGAAAGCAAGAGTGGCAATCCTTATATCAGATCAATTATATTTTAAGCCAAAGACTATAATAAGAGATGAGGAAGGACACTATATCACTATATCATACTCAAAGGGTCTGTCCAACAAGAAGATCTGACAATTTTAAATATCTATGCCCCCAACGTGGGAGCAGCCAACTATATAAACCAATTAATAACAAAATCAAAGAAACGCATTAACAATAATACAATAATAGTAGGGGACTTTAACACTCCCCTCACTGAAATGGACAGATCATCCAAGCAAAAGATCAGCAAGGAAATAAAGGCCTTAAACGACACACTGGACCAGATGGACATCACAGATATATTCAGAACATTCCATCCCAAAGCAACAGAATACACATTCTTCTCTAGTGCACATGGAACATTGTCCAGAATAGATCACATCCTCGGTCCTAAATCAGGACTCAACCAGTATCAAAAGATTGGGATCATTCCCTGCATATTTTCAGACCACAATGCTCTGAAGCTAGAACTCAACCACAAGAGAAAGTTTAGAAAGAACCCAAATACATGGAGACTAAACAGCATCCTTCTAAAGAATGAATGGGTCAACCGGGAAATTAAAGAAGAATTGAAAAAAATCATGGAAACAAATGATAATGAAAATACAACGGTTCAAAATCTGTGGGACACAAGAAAGGCAGTCCTGAGAGGAAAATATATAGCGGTACAAGCCTTTCTCAAGAAACAAGAAAGGTCTCAGGTACACAACCTAGCCCTACACCTAAAGGAGCTGGAGGAAGAACAAGAAAGAAACCCTAAACCCAACAGGAGAAGAGAAATCATAAAGATCAGAGCAGAAATCAATGAAATAGAAACCAAAAAAACAATAGAACAAATCAATGAAACTAGGAGCTGGTTCTTTGAAAAAATTAATAAAATTGATAAACCCCTGGCCAGACTTATCAAAAAGAAAAGAGAAAGGACCCAAATAAATAAAATCATGAATGAAAGAGGAGAGATCACAACCAACACCAAAGAAATACAAACTATTAGAAGGACATACTATGAGCAACTCTACGCCAACAAATTTGACAATCTGGAAGAAATGGATGCATTCCTAGAAACATATAAACTACCACAACTGAACCAGGAAGAAATAGAAAGGCTGAACAGACCCATAACAAGTAAGGAGATTGAACAGTCATTAAAAATCTCCAAACAAACAAAGCCCAGGGCCAGACGGCTTCCTGGGGGAATTCTACCAAACATTTAAAGAAGAACTAATTCCTATTCTCCTGAAACTGTTCCAAAAAATAGAAATGGAAGGAAAACTTCCAAACTCATTATATGAGGCCAGCATCACCTTGATCCCAAAACCAGACAAGGATCCCATCAAAAAAGAGAGCTATAGACCAATATCCTTGATGAACACAGATGCGAAAATACTCACCAAAATACTAGCCAATAGGATTCAACAGTACATTAAAAGGATTATTCACCACGACCAAGTGGGATTCATTCCAGGGCTGCAAGGTTGGTTCAACATCTGCAAATCAGTCAATGTGATACAACACATCAATAAATGAAAGAACAAGAACCATATGATACTCTCCATAGATGCTGAAAAAGCATTTGACAAAGTACAGCATCCCTTCCTGATCAAAACTCTTCAAAGTGTAGGGATAGAGGGCACATACCTCAATATCATCAAAGCCATCTATGAAAAACCCACCGCAAATACCATTCTCAATGGAGAAAAACTGAAAGCTTTTCCGCTAAGGTCAGGAACACGGCAGGGATGTCCATTATCACCACTGCTATTCAACATAGTACTAGAGGTCCTAGCCTCAGCAATCAGACAACAAAAGGAAATTAAAGGCATCCAAATCAGCAAAGAAGAAGTCAAATTATCACTCTTCGCAGATGATATGATACTATATGTGGAAAACCCAAAAGACTCCACTCCAAAACTGCTAAAACTTGTACAGGAATTCAGTAAAGTGTCAGGATATAAAATCAATGCAAAGAAATCAGTTGCATTTCTATACACCAACAGCAAGACAGAAGAAAGAGAAATTAAGGAGTCAATCCCATTTACAATTGCACCCCAAACCATAAGATACCTAGGAATAAACCTAACCAAAGAGGCACAGACTCTATACTCAGAAAACTATAAAGTACTCATGAAAGAAATTGAGGAAGACACAAAGAAATGGAAAAATGTTCCATGCTCCTGGATTGGAAGAATAAATATTGTGTAAATGTCTATGCTACCTAAAGCAATCTACACATTTAATGCAATTCCTATCGAAGTACCATCCATCTTTTTCAAAGAAATGGAACAAATAATTCTAAAATTTATATGGAACCAGAAAAGACCTCGAGTAACCAAAGGGATATTGAAAAAGAAAGCCAAAGTTCATGGCATCACAATTCCGGACTTCAAGCTCTATTACAAAGCTGTCATCATCAAGACAGCATGGTACTGGCACAAAAACAGACACACATATCAATGGAACAGAATAGAGAGCCCAGAAATAGACCCTCAACTCTATGGTCAACTAATCTACGACAAAGCAGGAAAGAATGTCCAATGGAAAAAAGACACCCTTTTCAATAAATGGTGTTGGGAAAATTGGACAGCCACATGCAGAAAAATGAAATTGGACCATTTCCTTACACCACACACGAATATAGACTCAAAATGGATGAAGGACCTCAATGTGCGAAAGGAATCCATCCAAATCCTTGAGGAGAACACAGGCAGCAACCTCTTTGACCTCAGCCGCAGCAACATCTTCCTAGGAACATCACCAAAGGCAAGGGAAGCAAGGGCAAAAATGAACTATTGGGATTTCATCAAGATCAAAAGCTTTTGCACAGCAAAGGAAACAGTTAACAAAGTCAAAAGACAACTGACAGAATGGGAGAAGATGTTTGCAAATGACATATCAGATAAAGGACTAGTGTCCAGAATCTATAAAGAACTTAGCAAACTCAACACCCAAAGAACAAATAATCCAATCAAGAAATGGGCAGAGGACATGAACAGACATTTCTGCAAAGAAGACATCCAGATGGCCAACAGACACATGAAAAAGTGCTCCATATCACTCGGCATCAAGGAAATACAAATCAAAACCACAATGAGATATCACCTCACACCAGTCAGAATGGCTAAAATCAACAAGTCAGGAAATGACAGATGCTGGCGAGGATGCGGAGAAAGGGGAACCCTCCTACACTGTTGGTGGGAATGCAAGCTGGCGCAGCCACTCTGGAAAACAGCATGGAGGTTCCTCAAAATGTTGAAAATAGAACTGCCCTATGACCCAGCAATTGCATTACTGGGTATTTACCCTAAAGATACAAACATAGTGATCCGAAGGGGCACGTGCACCCGAATGTTTATAGCAGCAATGTCTACAATAGCCAAAGTATGGAAAGAACCTAGATGTCCATCAACAGATGAATGGATCAAGAAGATGTGGTATATATACACAATGGAATACTATGCAGCCATCAAAAGAAATGAAATCTTGCCATTTGCGACAACATGGATGGAACTAGAGCATATCATGCTTAGCGAAATAAGTCAAGCAGAGAAAGACAACTATCATATGATCTCCCTGATATGAGGAAGTGGTGATGCAACATGGGGGCTTAAGTGAGTAGGAGAAGAATCAATGAAAAAAGATGGGATTGGGAGGGAGACAAACCATAAGTGACTCTTAATCTCACAAAACAAACTGAGGGTTGCTTGGGGGGAGGGGGATTGGGAGAAGGGGGGTGGGGTTATGGACATTAAGGAGGGTATGTGCTTTGGTGAGTGCTGTGATGTGTGTAAAGCTGGCGATTCACAGACCTGTACCCCTGGGGATAAAAATATATGTTTATAAAAAATAAAAAATTTTAAAAATAAATAAATAAATAAATAAAACAGAGTCTGGTAAAAAAAAAAAAAAAGATTTTATTTATTTATTTGACAGAGCGAGATCACAAGTAGGTAGAGAGGCAGGCAGAGAGAGAGAGGAAGGGAAGCAGGCTCCCCGCTGAGCAGAGGGCCTGTTGTGGGGCTCGATCCCAGGACCCTGGGATCATGACCTGAGCTGAAGGCAGAGGCCTTAACCCACTGAGCCACCCAGGCGCCCCTTTATTTGCCTTTTAATACAAGATTTCCATGCTTAAATAAGACATTTTCTTAGAGCATTTTATAGTGAGTAAGGTTAGCATGTAACCCAAATAGTTACAGAGAAGAACCAAATGTTCCAAATCAACACTTAAGACAATATTTTTGACATTTGTGTTTTAGGGTCAAAATAATGAAAAATCAAGTTGCTCTGTTACTCTTCTCCCAGATAGACTCACTGGCCCTGTCTTTCTGGTTTTGGCTGAAAAGCATCCTCTCAGTGGGCTTCCTTAATGGGCCTCTCTGAATAGGATGGCTCTCTTAGCCCTCAGCCTGCATTCCTTCCTACCATTGATCCATTGATTGTATCCCGTGTACTTTACAAGCTCCCAGGTGGAACTGGAGCTATACATTTGCATTAAGTAGATACTCCATAAATATTTATTAATTCAACAAATTTGGCTTTCTTTAATCAAAAATATCCATGTTTTATCATTGAATTTTTTTATCATCAGAATATATTTGGAGAAAACTATTGTTCCATGAAAACACATCTGTCAAGGCTGTGGCTTTCTTGTGTCCTGTGTCTTGCTTCCCTGAGCTAGCTGAGCACTCCTGACCCATGTAGGAAGATCAGCTTCAAACCTTAGGGTGAGTTCTGGGAAGGCGCTGGGGGGCGTTTGGGGGGCTTGTTCTGCTGGACACCACCGTGTCATCTGAGGCCAGATGTGACGTGGGTACCCCCTCTTTCCCTAGCTGCTTCCATCTTCCTCTACCCTCTGTCATGTGGGTTTCCCACCAACCGTATCTTTTGCAGACAAACTCTGAAATGGCCCATGGCTTGGGACTCCACTGACACCACAGTCTCGTTATAGCCAGTGTCAGAGGTTTCTGTGGCACTGACATGACCTTTGTTCCCAGGATATGTCCCATGAAGAGTCCCATGAGAGTTGGGGAGTCCAGGAAAGATAAATGGGTGATTGCGGCTCTAGCAAAAGCCACTCTGGGGGATCCTGCTGGAGGCCATCTCCCAGATCATTCTGGCTCTTTCGCTGATTTCCAATATGACCTGGGAAAGTCACTTCATCAGAGCTTTAGGCTCATTATTTCTAAAATGAGGGAATGTTTTTAGATTAATGGATTCATTCAAGACTATGGAATGAACGCCTAGGAAGTTCTGGGCAACCCCCAAGATGGATTCTATCTCAGAAGTTCTGACTCCCATCCTTCCAACTCCTATTGAGTTCCTCCATTGGACACAATGGCTGTTCCATAGAAATTCCCCAGAGCAACACTGGATTAGCAAGGGTCTTCAGGGTGTGCCCCCATGCCATCTGATGTGGTCAAGGGGCCATGAGAAATTCTAAACCCAAACCAAGGCTTTGGCTGTGCTACCTTACTTGCACAAAAATAGCAGTGCCCAGGTCAGGCCTTCACTGCTACAGCTGAGCCAGCTTAGTGAGGACCTTGCCCAGGACACTAGCCCCCATGATGCCATGAGGGCACTTGGAGTCCACAGTTATGTCATGCAAAGCAGCAGGTAATCTACATCTGGGTAGATGATGCAAAGTATAGTTTCACAGCGAACATGATGAAAAGCATTTAAATGACAAAATAGTATGTACTCTATATGGTGGCAGTGATGGGAAAAGTGAACAATGGTGTCATAAAGGGGAATGGGAGTTCCAAGAAGCAGGCTGGAGTAGTCGGGGGTAGGGGGTGTCTCATGGAGGAAGGGACCAGGAGGCTTGTCATGGGTTCCAACAATGCAGTATCAGGTTGTTCTCTCTGCCTGACCCATGGCCCCCAGGGGCACTGGGGGCATTCTAGCTCCAGAAGATCTACAGAAATATAAATTGGCTTGAGCAGAGCCTCTGTGGTCTGTCTTCTCTGTCCCTGGGTGTGGCTCTTTCTCTGCTCCTGGAGGCTGTTGATTGTTTTTTTGTTTTCCTCTGAGCTACACTATTTTGTATGGATTCAGTGCTGTGAGTTGACACAAATTCTTCCTGCATAGAAGTGGAATAGAAGTCATCCTCGTTTCCTTAGTAGACCTGAATAGATTCAACAGTAATAGCCTTTTCCCAGACCCCTGGGCCTTCATCTGTTTGCCAACTCCCAGATTTTAGAAAACATCTTCTATTCTTAACAGGTTGAAAGAATTAGTTTGGCTTTTTAAAAATTCAACAAAGTCACACTTTTCATAATGTATACAATAACCTGTAAACATTGAATGAACAAGTTTTGACAGGGTGAAGGAAGAATTGGCTTTATAGTGGGGTTTGCGTCAGTGTTTACTCACTGTTGCTCCCGTGTGGCCACTCTCCAGAAAGCACGTGGCTGAACGTGTTCCAACTTAACAGATTCAAGGGAGAATAAGACAGAAGGTTGGTCACTGGATTCCTTAGCTCCTAAAAACCATCCTCTAATTTTTGATCAATATTCTAAATTGAGTATATCTTAACTAGATATTAGGGTTAGGGTTAGGGTCAAGTTGCATACATTAACTACAAACAGTTTTTTGTATGTCAATCTTAACCTGCCTAAGGTGTTTTTAAAAAAATAAAATGAGAGAGGATATAGTCACCAAAGCACTGAGCACATGCCCTGTCCCAGGACATAGATAACTAAACATACTGATTGTTTCATCTTAGCTGAGGATCAGGAGCTGGTCCTACAGGTACTTGGCATATAGCATCTGTGGCCAGCTGGCCTCTCCTGACACCCACACCCAGCTCAGCCCATCCTCTGCTTTGCTCAAGGGCAGTAAACAAATGGGTGCAGGTGGGACTCCCTCCTGTCAGGCATGGCTTGCTTCTGCCAGGTGGAGAAGTGGGCCAGCTCACATGCACATGATGTGTTCTTTTGGTTCCTTGCTCTCTGCCTCCCCTTTCCGTCACCCTGGTCCTGAGCCTTTAGATCCTGGGAGAACTTGGGTTTTCAGATTTCTGTTGACATTTTGAAGTGTAGATCTGAATTGCCTTTGCTCTCTGTGCTTGGATCAGAGATAAAGGCAGGAAAAGTCATCATACTCTGAAAGCAGAGTATGAAATATCCAGTGTGCTCTGCCCCCAGCACCTCAGGTTTGAAAGCAATGGCAAACTACGTACTTCATATTCTACACAGTCAGCTTTAGGGACTCACAGGCACATGTGACATGAAATTATACTGAAAGAAATCTCGTTACTGAAATTTTTCCTCGTAGAAGACAGTTTAGGGACATAGCCCCTTACCCGCCCTGTCATTTCCAGTCTGGCCAATGACCAGTCACACTGACATGTGTAGCCACACAAGGGCACAGCTGCGACATCCTCCTGGAGCACTGCTGGTCCCTCTGCCCCCCGTTCTGACCAACCCTGCACACCCCCAGTCCTCCAGGCATTCCCTATAGTGACATAGGCTGCGTTCACCCTCCTGGAGCACTCCCAGGCCCCTGCCCCTAGTCTGGCCAACTCTGTACACCCCCAGTCCTCCCGAGCATTCCCTGTAGTGACACAGCTGTGATCACCCTCCTGGAGCATTCCCTGTCCTCCTGGGAACCTGGTCTGGCCAACCCTGCACACCCCCAGTCCTCCTGAGTGTCCCTGTCATGGCACTTGTCACACAAGACTGTCATTTATTGTCTCTTGGTCTGTCCTTTCTGCTTGAAGTAGATCTCTCTCACAAACATCTGGCTGGATGACAAGTGGATGAATGGTTTCAGGATCTTTTGTCCTGGAAGAGCAGGCGTCATTCAAAACGCTGATGGGCAGAGTAGTTTTTGTCCCTCTTTGTGCTCCCAGCCTCAGTGGAACATAGTGTCTAGGACAAGGGACTTGGGAGTCCTCCCAGATGAAGTTTGTTCTATGAAGGTGGCTTCCTTCTGAGGTCACAATGCGACCACATTGCGTGCCATTCCTGTGGGACAGAAAGCACGCTACTGTATTATATCCTCCTTGCACACTGTGGCTAACAAAGGGGAAGCACACCCTCACCCTCACAAGTTCACACTTACACCTCTGTTTCTGAGCATCACTATCATGTAAACTACAGTGAATTCCTGTTGGGCTGCAGACATGTAGATGTGCCATTTAAGGTTTAAATAGAGGAGGATGGAGATGGAGTTCTGGCTAAAAGGATGGAAGCCCTTGCCTCTGGGGGTGAAGAAATTACATTTTACCCAGAAGGCGCTATGCTCTATTCAAAGAAGTGACATGGTCCTAGGACCTTTGAGACCAGGGATTGACACAGACTTTTCCTTAAGGCCTTCTGTAAAGATTTTCTGTCAGGTTTGCTGTCCATGTGGTGTCTCTGACAATGACTCCACTCCTGCACTGTGGCTTGTGAGCAGCCACAGACCATCCATAACTCATGTTCCAGCCACACTTGATTGACAGAATACAGGGAGAGGTCCCATTTGGCCCATGGGTGATAGTTTCCCACACTCCAGATCTGCAACATGAAGGATGATGGGGGAGAGGGCTCTTCTTTTCCACTGGCAGAGTGGGAATACACTGGGACATATCCTGCCTGACCCTGGCCCCTTCACTTGAAAGGAAAAAAAGATGATAGAGAGATTGGCCAACAATGAAGGCCTCAGGAATTCTCGTGCCTTTCTCTGTAGGCCTCAAGTTTGCCACAAGACATTTGCCTGTGGTTGAACTCTATGTAGGTATTGTTTGCCTGAGTCAGTCCCCATTGCCTGGTGGGTATATCTTGCAGGTTATATACCACACAGATGGTCATCTTGTTCAGGCCAAGACCATGAGCACATTTAGGGTTCTCCTGAGTTAGCAGAGGATGAGGCATGTGTGGGCTTCAGGACAAGTCTGATTCAAGCTCTCAGCAATATTATGGAGCATCTGGCTTCCTGGGCTCTCTGTGGCACTGGCACAGGCCTGGCTGAAGCCACTTCTGTAGTCATGATGGAAAAAACCCCTGGCCTGGGCAGTTCACTCCATCCTTGGCCTGGTAAGCTAAGACCCAAGGTTCTCCCACCTCATTGGCTGGGACCAGGTCACATGCCCATGAATGAACCAATCCCTGGAGCCAGGGAGTAGAGCCATGGAGGTTGGCACATGTTGTTAGGACCTCTGTTGTAATGAATTTTCTAATGGCTGTGGTGGCAAGATCTTATGGGTTGCATCTGTTAATAAAATGAATATTAATTTCTGATAGTAAGTGGGCCCAAGGTGCTGGCTTAGCACTTAGCACCTCAGTCCCAGCACCTCAGTACTGCTGTACTTCTCTGCAGAGACAATGGCTGAGAAGCAAAGTGGATGGAAACTGGCCCAGAGTGCACAAGGGAAGTGTGTGTGTTTAGGGGATTGGGGATAATAGCTCTGGCCAAGCTGTAGCTCCAACTTACCTAGGTTCAAGAAGGTGCAGGGAATGCATGGTGCTTTACCATCCATCATTTTGCAGATGGAGAATATGCCTTTGCATAGAGTCTGGCAAGACTTGTTCCAAGTCTTCTGTAGTTGGTACAAAGTTGGGAAGACAGAACCCTCCATCTGCTGGGATAGGCATGAGAGGCTGAGTGCTCTCAAGAAAGTGTCTGGCTTTCTGTAAGCCTGCACACAGGCCTGATGAAGACAGTTCACGGTTTTGTTCTGAGGAGGGAGTGGTGCCACGTGTGATCCCGGGAAGGGGACAGACCTGGAGTCCACTGTAGAGCTACTCCATTGGAGTGGGGGGTGATCTGCAGCATCCGCCCCATGGGATGTCTGTCCTTTATTGAGTTCCGGGTATGGTTTCTGTGACCGTGTCCTACTGGCTGGGATTTCCAAGAAGCAGGATTTTTTGGCTTCACTATAAGAGTTGGTCCACCCAGACTGGGTAAGTCCCATTGTGCTGCTGAGAATTGTGTCTCCAGCGGTTGGAGTGTATATTACAGGCCTAGAGGTCAATGGCGGGGTGGTTACAGTGATCAGTAGGCTACTGTTATTGATGATTTTTGTAAGTGAAATCTATAGGATGATATGTTAGATCTTATGCTTAGGGATCCACATTAGGTGCCCATAAATGATGCTTTTTCTGAATTTCATATTTGGTATCTTTTTACTACTTCTAATAGCCCTCCTTGTACTTGGTATTCCAAGGATCAATGCATTACAATGTTGCCTGCATTGTGTTGATGAGGATTTGAGCATGAAAAGGTTGTCAGTGCTTCCACAAATTGCACACTGAAACAGCCAAAAAATAAAATTTTATTTTTGACACTAAGTAGGAAATATCCTGCTGTTATTCTTAGTTTAAACCAGGGGAGGGGTCCTCTTTTGGTACTGGTAATGAGAACCATAGGCCTTCCTAGGGAACATTATAAGATTCTATTGGAAACTTGGTCTTTGTTTTTGTGGAAGAATCAGGAGTCAACCAGTTATTTGTCTCCTGTCTCATTTTCCATGATAGTTCCACAATATTTGGTTTCACACCTCTACCATTGTGAAATCCCAACTTTGGCACCAACTTGCCCTTCTCTGTCAAGGGCAGAGAGCCAAGACAAGAGCTGCTTCTGGGTGACTGGGAGACTCAGAATGCTGTTGGGAGGGAGTTACTGGGATCCTAAATTCCAAACCAGCTCCTGACACCCAGATGAAATACATTTCTTTTTTTTTTTTTAAGATTCTATTTATTTATTTGACAGACAGAGATCACAAATAGGCAGAGAGGCAGGCAGGGTGGGGGGAGAGGCAGGCTCCCCACCGAGCAGAGAGCCCAATGAAGGGCTCAATCCCAGGACCCTGAGATCATGACCTGAGCCCAAGGCAGAGGCTTAACACACTGAGCTACCCAGGTGCCCCCAGATGAAATACATTTCTGACTTAGAAACTTCAGATAGAAATTTTGTGTCCATGATGACAACTGAAGAAAATGTGTCATCCCTAAACCTAACCTTAACCCCTAACAACATTGAAACCCTAAACTGACCTTAAAGCCCAAACTAGAACCCTGAATCCCAAACCTGAAGTGGAACCCAAAACCTGGACCTGAATCCTGGATCCAAGCCCTGAACCACAAACCCAAACCCTAAACCAGATCTCCAAGTCATGAACCCCAAACCCAAATCTCAGCATGAAACCAATCCCCAAATTTGACCTTGAACTTTATCTGTATCTGAACCCTGAGTCTTAAAGCCTAAATTATAAAGTTTAAGCCCTAAACTCTAACTCTATTCCCTTGCCCTTCACTCTAAATCCTTACCCTGACACTAAATCCAAAGCCTGATCTAGAACTCTGACTAAAACCTGAACCTGAACCCAAATTCAAACCCTTCACCACACTTTGCTCATGCATTTGCCATTGATGGATATTTGCAGTTTCTACCTTTTGGTTCTTGTGAACATTGTTTGGGTTGGGAGCTAGGGTTAGGGTCTTGGATTGGGGTCAGGTCCAGGCTTGAGACCAAGTTGAGGTCAGAGTGTGGGTCTGCATCAGGGCCATGTTCAGTGCCACTGTTTGGGTCAAGGACTGTTATAATTCCACATTGTTTCTAATTCGTTGTTCCTTAGCTATTTTTGGAGAAGTTGGGGGATATTGGGCTCCATGCTGCTTGAATTTACAGAATGAAATGGCTTCAGCTGGCCCCGGGGAGGGAGCAGGGTGAGCTGAAGGGTGAGCTCCCACCACTGAAATTCACTTCCACTAAAGGGTGAGCTCCCAAAGTCCTGCACTGCCTTCCACCGCCTGCAGAGGGCACCAGACCCCAGCTCCCGCCCTGAGCCCAGGCTGCGGAGCCACAGCTGGGACCAGAGACCCGCCTCTTCAGGATCCACTGTGGAGACTTCTGGAGAATGTGGGGCGGCTCCCACCCTGACAGGACAAGCTGAGGAGGGTGTGGCTTTGCATCCACACTGACCGGACCCGTTGTGGAGGACGTGCCCACACTGACAGCAGTCCAACCTTCTAAGGACCAGACGCTGGAGGAGGTGAGGAGAAGCCGCCTGAGTGGACTGTCAAGGGGTTCGTGGCCTCAGGACCCCACAGAGGAAGGGCGCCCTGTGTAGACACTGGAACTTCCGTCGTTTTGTGTGAGGAGACGTGGCCTCCTGCTGTGCTGTGCACGGGGCTGTGGGGTTCCCCCTTTCTGGGCTCGGATGCTCCCTGGTCCTCCGTCTGTGTTTGTGTGCTCGCGGATACGGTTCCTGGGGCTCCTCAGATGGTCTGCAGTCAGGGAGCGTCCGCCTGCCTCGCTGCTTGTGCTCCCCCCACCTCAGCCCTGCGGGGTCCTTCCCGTGTCCACACCCACTCCGGGCTGGCGCCGAGTCCAGAAGTTCGGGAGCCAGAGTGAGGACTCTGTAGACGGTTTTGGGGAGAGTAGGTATTTTCCCAGTGTGGGTTCTTCCCTGAGCACAGTGCCTCCCCATCTCCGTGTGTCCCCCTCCCTGTCTGTCGTCATTGTTGCAGGGCTGTCAGAGGACAGGTCTGTCACCTTCTTGGTTCAGGGGCCTCCCGGGTATCTTGCTCTCTTGGATGCAGGTGTAAATGAGATTGTTCTCCGTAGTCTCTTCCTGATGATTCCTTCCGAGCACGTAGGAGTGCCACTGATTTGTACATATTGATTTTGTTCCTTGCAAGTTTCTTGAATTTATTAGTTGGATTTGCCTTAAACTCAATCTGCCAGTTATTTGACCAGCAGCATGGGTTTATTTGGGAAGAGCAGAGAATGGCAGTCTGGGCTGAGCAAGCTACGGTCCCATCACAAGCAAGTGCGACAAACAAAGGAGAGGAACATTATTTCATGGAGGAGGAAGAAGTTGGGAGAGGTGCTTAGAAGGAAAGTCCCCTGGAGAAAGGCAGGGTTCGGGGTGATGGAGAATTCTCACCAGCTGAGCTGCAAGCTCCTACAAAAAGTCAGGAGATGAACCTCCAGCTTCCCCTGTGGGGCCTGGAATTGGTGAGTCTCTCCTGTGAGGGATTGCAACGTGGGTCTGTAATGGGTACTTGGCACCAGGCACCCCTTTCCAGCCTCCCCTTCTGGTGTCCCTAGTCCACTTTACTGGGGCTTCCTTTCCTGCCTTTACACAGTTCTAACCAGCTTGTGGTGGAGCGTTGTGGAAAACTGGAATTCCAAATCCACTGCTTCTACTGAACCCAAGACATGGGGGCCCGTGATTTAATCCTCCCACGAGTCTCTTGCTAACATGTGGCCTCTCCACGTTGGGTGACCTGGATCTGGGAGGGCTTGGCTTCCATCCCAAAGTCTGATGTCCTCTCTGCTTCTGTGTCGTCGTGCTAACATGGATGTTTGGAAGAGTCATTTCCTCTGCGGTGATTTCAGAGTGTAGTCAGCTTGTTATAGCAGCACAAATATGTGCTGTCTCCACACTCAGATTCCCCAGCTGTCATTTCTTTTTTTTTTTTAATAAACATATAATATAATTTTTATCCCCAGGGGTACAGGTCTGTGAATCTCCAGGTTTACACTCTTCACAGCATTCACCATAGCACATACCCTCCCCAATGTCTGTAACCCCACCCCCCTTCTCCAAATCCCCCTCCCCCCAGCAACCCTGAGTTTGTTTTGTGAGATTGAGTCACTTATGGTTTGTCTCCCTTCCAATCCCATCTTCTTTCATTTATTCTTCTCCTACCCACTTAAGCCCCCATGTTGCATCACCACTTCCTCATATCAGGGAGATCATATGATAGTTGTCTTTCTCTACTTGACTTATTTCGCTAAGCATGATATGCTCTAGTTCCATCCATGTTGTCGCAAATGGCAAGATTTCATTTCTTTTGATGGCTGCATAGTATTCCATTGTGTATATATACCACATCTTCTTGATCCATTCATCTGTTGATGGACATCTAGGTTCTTTCCATAGTATGACTATTGTAGACATTGCTGCTATAAACATTCGGGTGCATGTGCTCCTTCGGATCACTACGTTTTTATCTTTAGGGTAAATACCCACTAGTGCAATTGCTGGGCCATATGGTAGTTCTATTTTCAACATTTTGAGGAAACTCCATGCAGTTTTCCAGAGTGGTTGCACCAGCTTGCATTCCCACCAAAAGTGTCGGAGGGTTCCCCTTTCTCTGCATCCGCGCCAGGATCTGTCATTTCCTGCTTTGTTAATTTTAGCAATTCTGACTGGTGTGAGGTGATATCTCATTGTGGTTTTGATTTGTATTTCCTTGATGCCAAGTGATATGAAGCACTTTTTCATGTGTCTGTTGGCCATCTGGATGTCTTCTTTGCAGAAATGTCTGTTCATGTCTTCTGCCCATTTCTTGATTGGATTATTTGTTCTTTGGGTGTTGAGTTTTCTAAGTTCTTTATAGATTTTAGACACTAGCCCTTTATCTGATAAGTCATTTGCAAATATCTTCTCCCATTCTGTCAGTTGTCTTGTGTTTTTGTTAACTGTTTCCTTTGCTGTGCAAAGGTTTTGATCTTGATGAAATCCCAATAGTTCATTTTGCCCTTGCTTCCCTTGCCTATGGCGATGTTCCTAGGAAGATGTTGCTGCAGCCCAGCCATCATTTCTTTACCACATTTGCCACTTCACACGGGATGCTTCAGTGTGTTTGACCCCACAGCAGGACAATGTCCTGCAGAACCACCACATAACCTGAAATGAGGAGATCATTACAGAAGCCATCCAAGGGTTAGCATTAGGGACTAGGGACATGGCAGGACTGACCTGAAGACCCCATGGACAGCTGTGTGGGTGGCTGAGTTGACAGTGTAGGTAAGGGTGAGTGTCTGGCTCTGGCTTTGTGTCCAGGAGTCAGCTCAGTGTAGATGTGTCCTCAGCTGGGCATGCAGATTTCTGCTCCTCTGAATCCTTTCCAGAGTTCAAAATGGCACAATTTCCTTCTGGGTGGCAGGCTGAGTCCTCTGGGATTCCTCAGGCGCCCCCTATCCCTTGTGCTCTGAGGACAGGCCCCTGGGAATGGACCTACCAGAACCCAACCGTGGCTTAGGGTTATGGTCTAGGGGCATGGGAGGACCCACCTGAAGGCTCTGTGGAGAGCTTCCCGGATTGCTGAGCTGAGGATGTGGGTCAGGGTGAATGTCTGGCTCTGGAGTTTTTGGACAGAGGTCCACTCACTATGGGCATGGCCTCAGGTGCACATGCAGATTTTTTCTGCTGTTCATCCTTTCCGGAGTTCTACATGGCATGGTTTCCTTCTGGGCGGCAGGCTGAGTCCTCTGGTATTGCCCAGGTGTCCCCAAATTGTAGGGCTTCTACTGCAAGGCCTCTGGGGTCAGAACCCTGAGAACCAAACCAAAGATTATGGTTAGGGCCCACCACATGGCAGGCCTAATCTGCCAGCACTCTGTCCCTCTTTTGGGGGGGACAGGGGGGAAGGAGTGGACTCGAGGGATTGGTTCAGAGTGAGTGTCAAGCTCCAGGTTTGCATCCAGGGTCCTGCTGAATATGGGGGTGTCCAGAGGTGGGAATGCAGATTTCAGTTCCTCTGAATCCTTTCAGGAGTTCCAAATGGCATGGTTTTTTTGAGTGTGGCAGGGTGAGTCTTATGGTGTTGCTCACTGTTCCCAATCTCTGGGTCTTTGGAACCAGGCTGTTGGAGACAGACCTCTCAGGACAGAATCTAGGCTTAGAGTTTGTGCCTATGGGCATGGCTGCACTGATCTGAAAGCACTGTAGTGAGGATCAGAGGGGTCTGAGTTGAGAGCATGGTTCAGGATCAGTATCAAAGTCTGGGTTTGTGTCCAGGGGACCCCTGAATGTAGGTGTAGCCTCAGATGTCCAAGCAGATTTCCCCTACTCTGAATCCTTTCCAGTGTTCCAAATAGCCTGGTTTCCTTCTGGGTGGCAAGCTGAGTTCTCTGGGATTCCTCAAGTCTCCCCAGGGGGAGGGTGAGACAAGACCTTGCAAGGGCAAGATACTTTTTATAGTAAAAGAATTCACCAGATGGGCTGAACAGCAGAAAAGACACAGCTCAGGAGTAAATCAGGGAACAGGAATAGCATGTCAAAAACTTCTTTGAGAACACACTACAGAGCAAGGGAAGATGGGAGAGAAAGCTGAGATATAAAGGACAAACCATACAACTTTCCAACATCATTCCCTACTTGTTTATTCCCACTGCCGTCAGCTCCTTCCCAGCGAAAAATAAGTCACCTGAGCCAGCCTTTTTTCTTCCTGAGCTTGGGGCACTGCAACCCCATCAGAGGGGCCAAGGGCACCCCTGCACCTGCTGAGATGAGCCCATTTGTACCCCAACAGTGAGCAGGTACCAGCCTGGCCCTCTGGTGCCCCGTGGTCTGTGGCAGTCCTTCCTTCTGGACCCTGCTTTGCTGCTCTTTCTTCCCTAACCCTGGTCTCAAACTAGGGATTGCTCCTGGAGGAGGAGCCCAGGGAGATGAGGCTCAGGAGGGCCTCTCTGCCTGGAATCTCCATGTGGGGAGTGCACAACCCTCGCATTTTGCCCAGGGACTTGCAAAATGCAGAGAGGCAGATTTCTTTTCTCTCTTTCTCTCTCTCTCTAGCCTCATACCAACGAAGAGTTCTTAGAACTTTCTTCAGTGACTTCTAGGTGTAGCCTGGCCACTGTTTCCACAGAAAGGCCACTTGAGCATGATCAAACACACGTATAAGCAATTACATTTAAAAAAAAAACAAGCCAGTGCACACAGACCTTTGACAGCAGCACAGGACGCTCAAGGGACCAGAGTCGCTACCTTGGGCAATAGTGGTAGAGGCCGGGTTCTGCCACGCAGGTCCCTAGACCTTTGGCAGTTTCCACTATTGCAAATCCAGACATGCAGAATCCTGAGGGACAACCTACTAACAGCAAAAGAGCAAAAATCCATCAGGATTCAGAGAGTGGAAATCCATTTGTACTGGAAAAGAAAGAAGCAGGCTTGCTGTGAATCCAGCAGGGAGGACAGGCATAGATAAAGGCTGCTGTATGAGTCACGGAAACTATTGTTTCTCAAGGGTCATGCTGTCTCTGTAAAATGCTATGAGGACTCTCTCTTGGGGAACTCCTGCTTTCCTTGCAGTGACCCCCCCAGATTCTGCTTTGCTAGTCCCATGGATTCCTGGGGATACCCAGTTGCTAAGCTACACTGTCCTCATGACAATACTTGTTAATGAATGTTTGTGTCTTGCCCCAGTTCAGATGTTGAAGCCCTAACCCTCAAGGAGTGCCATCAGGAGGTGTGGGCTTTGAGAGGTGATGAGGTCATGAGATTGGAACCCTTGTGAATGAAATAAAAGCACTTCTGAAAAAAGACCTGAGAGCTTGTTCTGCCAGCTGTCAGCCATGCAAGGCTACAATAGGAATATGGGCATCTGTAGATAATGAAGCAGGCTCTTGCTAGATATCAGATCTCCCAGGACCTTGCTTTTGGTCTTCTCAGCCTCTAGAACTGCAAGGAATAGTAAATGTTTTGCTGTTTCAGCCACCCAGTCTGTCATCATTTGTTGCAGTAGCCTGACCTGAATAAGGCAGAGCCCAAGTCCTGGTTAATCCCTGCTTCTACTCATTTCCCCTCAGAAAGAGCTTCTAATCCAGAACTGACCTCTGCTTTCCATACACCTGCTTCAGACTCCTTCTGTGAGAGCCCAGACTTTGTAAAAGATGCTTCCCTCCTCCCTCATGGCAACCAGCATTCTATGACTCCTGAGGAATGTCCTCCCTAACTGTATTGAGTCAGCAGCATTTGTCCACACCATGTAACAACTGAGCAACATTCATAGGAATGGGGAAGAAAAGACGTCCATACGTGTTGACAGATGTTATGCATGGAGGGACAGGAGCTGGGGCCATCACCTGCTCTGCTGTTTCTAGTGGCCTTCTCTGCTGAGTTAAAATAAATGGCAATTATTTGCAATGACTTGGATGGAAGTAGAGGGTATTATGCCAAGGGAAGTAAGTCAGTCAGAGAAAGACAATTATCATATGATCTCACTCATAAGTGGAGTTTAAGAAACAAAACAGAATCATAGGGGAAGAAAGGAAAAAAATAAAACAAGATGAAATCAAAGAGGGAGACAAACCAGAAGAGACTTTTTTAAAAAGATTTTTATTTACTTATTTGACAAACAGGGATCACATGTAGGCAGAGAGGCAGGAAGAGAGAGAGAGGAGGAAGCAGGCTCCCCACTGAGCATAAAGCCCGATGTGGGGCTCGATCCCAGGACCCTGAGATGGTGACCTGAGCTGAAGGCAGAGGCTTTAACCCACTGAACCACCCAGGTGCCCCTCAGAAGAGACTCTTAATCATAGGAAACAAACTGAGGGCTCTTGGAAGGGAGGGAGATAGGTGGATGGGATAACAGGGTGATGGACATTAAGGAGGGCATGTGATACAATGAGCACTGGGTGTTATAAAAGACTGATGAATCACTAACCTGTATGTCTGAAACTAGTATTATATGTTAATTAATTGTATTTAAATTAAAATTTATTTTAAAATAATTTAAAAATAAAATAAGTAACAATCAAATCATGATCAGAGCTATCTAGCAGGGAGTATCAGATCTAGAAGTCAGTTAAATTTAAGGGGCTTGCCAAAGTTTAGGAGAGTCACATTAGGTCAGTTTCCTGTGGGAAGTCTTCAGGGGCAGTTCCAAAGACAAAAATTATTAATATTTCTCCTTCCCCCATTCCTCCTAGAGCCAAGGATGTTTCCTCCACTCACCCACTGGCCCTATACATAGGTGTTGCTTTCTCTCTACCAATCACAAAATCAGTGAGTAGCTATAACTTCACCTTTTCCAATATCCCCCCACCCCCAACCTTTTGTTTTTAATGGCCATGGGCAACAGGGACAAAGGCATTTTTTAAAAAGTTACAGAGATCTATTATGCTCTACTACCTTGGCCCACATGGGCCACTGCAAAGGGATTCTGTGAACTGTGTACTCAGATGAGTGGTCATTATCTTCAAAAAGGCAGGGACTGTGATAGACACAGGAACTAAAAAAGCAAGAATTAATGGACCATCAGAATAATGGAGTACCAACACTTTTTGGTCCTTGGCTTAAATCCTCACGGTCCAGTGTCTCAACAGAATTTTCGTTTTGGTCTCATCTGACTCACTTGTCCACCCCTGGGCCAGTTGGCAGTTATACTGAGAACTGGAAATTTTTCTTAGAAGAGGAAAAGAGTATTTGTCGGGTAAACCCAAAAAAATGTCCATATAGGCCTTTTGTTATGGTACTCCATTAGCACCCTCCTGACCATTAAAGAAAAAAAATTTTTGTGACACCCATTAAAGACAGTAAGGAAGATTTTATTCAAGGGATGCTACTACAATGGGATTTTATTTTATAGTATGGGAGAGAAATCTGGCTCAGCTCAGACAAATGGAGATTTACAGCTAAAGAGCATGGTGGGGGTCACTGAATGTAAAATTAAGATGGAACATCAAGGGTAAGGATGAAGGGATTCTGGATAAACCATCTGGACAGTAATATTGTTGAAGGAAGGCTAGGGTCATAAAATATTGAGAGCAGGGGATAAGGAATTTTTTTTAAGATTTATTAATATATTTTAGAGAGAGGGAGCAGGGGTAGGGATAGAAGGAGAAGGAAAGAGAATTTTAAGCAGACTCTTCACTGAGCATAGAGACTGATGTGAGGCTTGATCTCAGGACCGTGAGATCATGACCGGAGCAGATACCAAGAGTCAAACATTCAACCAACTGCACCAACCAGGTGCCCTGGGAATAAGGGATTTGATCAGATATTAAGCGTTGTAAGATTCTGAAGCACCTGGGTGGCTCAGTTGGTTAACTCTCTGGCTTTGGCTTAGGTCATGATCTGATCCCAGGATCAAGCCTGGCATTGAGCTTCCTTCTCAGTGGGGAGTCTGGTTCTCTCTCTCCCTCTGCTTCTCCCCCTGCTCATGCTCTGTCAAAATAAATAAATCTTTAAAAAAAAAAAAAGAGTGGTAAGATACCAGGGGTGAGAGATAAGGAATTTGATCAGATATCAAGAGTAGGATAGGAGATTGCTGAAAAATTGACTAAGCAGGTTTCTTGCTAAAACTGGGCTAAGTGGGCAGAGCCTGAGGTCAAGGCCTAGACAGAAAGAGGACTCAGAGGAACCTGACTCAACTCTCGTCAAGGAGAAAGTCTTCATCATCCATGACTCATTATATTTTCTGCAGTCACACACTTCACTAATTCTTTTATCAGACATTCAGTGAACAAGAAACATGAAAACAGCAGCAATAATAGTAACAAGTGTAAGTGCTCTAGCAGAAACAAAAGCAGTACGGGAATCCGCCTCATCAGATTTAGAATATACATGACTCCATGACCGAGTTACTACCACTGCTTGACTTCACTGTTGAGATTAAGATGTAGTGCAGAGGATCAGAGGGAAGGGAGGGAAAACTGCATGGGAGTCATCAGAGAGGGAGACAAACCATGAGCTACCTTTAACTATAGGAAACAAACTGAGGGTTGCTGGGGGGTGGAAGGGAGTGGGAGACATGGAGTAACTGGGTGATGGGCATTAAGGAGGACACCTGATGTGATGAGCACCAGGCGTTATCCACAACTGATGAGTTACTAAAGTCTGCCTGAAACCAATAATATACTACCTAATGGCTAATTGAATTTAAATACCTAAAAAAGACACTTAAAAAAAAAAAGATGTAGCATAAGTCACAACATCCTTTGAGTGGAAGAATGTGCAGACTTTCCACACCTCTGTTGTCCAAGTCCGATGGCTAGCAGCCACATGTGGCTAATGACCACTTAAAAGGTGGCCAGTGCAAATGGAGAAATGCTATAAAAGCAGAATAAACACTGGCTTTCAAAGACATATTGTAACCAAAGGTTAGGGAGTATTGCCACCCTCACATCGCAAACATCACATGACTTCTACAGCTAATGAGAGTGGGACCCAAGATGGGAGAGGTCAACCTGAAAGTCCATGATGTCATAAAGAACATGGGGAAGAAGGAGTTACAATCCTGGAGTGGATGGGCTGAGGACAGTCAGAATGCCTTTTTGTTGCGGGGGGATAGGGGGGTGGATGATTCTGTATACAGAGAATTCACTGGAGATGACATCTGTATGCCTCACATTTTCAAGGGAAAATTATGAAAATGCATATAGACCCACAGCCATAGTTTAATTATGTTTGAAATGTATTCAGACCTACTCCAGTCAGTAAATTGCATACTTTCACATTTACCTTCTCAATTTTCTCTTTGGCCCCTCCCATTCTTGAAATCCCAACACAAATCCCATCTCTTGCCTAAGGACCATAAACTACCTCACTACCAAAGGCCACAGTTCATTCATTCATTTGATTCATTCAAAACATCTTGAGTGATGTCTTAGGCGCTCTTCTAGGGACTGGTGACACGGTGAACAAAACAGGTAAAAATCTCACTTTCATGGAGCCTATCTGGTATTTAGGGGAAAATCTTTCCTTATCAACATGAAAAGACTTATTATGGATGTTGATTAGAATTTCAGGTTTTTTTCTTGACAATATCTCAGGCAACCATCTTTGAGGTGGTTCTCCTGAAAATCCCTTTGTGGGGTACCGATTTGACTTTCTGAGTCAGACACTTTCCTAAAGACAGGGGTAACAGGAAAAGTGACAACTGTCTCTCTTGCATTAGAACAGGGATCACAATGCTTGAAACAGAGATACACTGCTCAGCTGTCAGAAAGTCCACAAGGCTCCAAATGTGTGCGGCCAACTAATGGAACCTGTCGCTCAGAGGTTATCATCCTGAGAGCAATGGGAAATCCCTCTCGTTAAGGACTCTCCTTGATGGAAGCTTGACAATGGCCTTGATTCATTTACTATGATGTTTAAGTAATTATACATATTAAGAAAAGTGTACAGGGTACTTACATTTCCATGATACCATCAAGGATATTGTTGTTCTATTAAAATGTTACATCTAGAGCTGTAATTTATAGAGTAGTTAAATCAATCACCATGAGGTACAGGTGAAACTATTGTAACAGCCATACTTCCATAAAAAAGAAAAAAATTTTTTTGTGGTTTCTGATCTAGGAATCAGCCAGTGAATAATTCTATATCAGTGTCCAGTTACTGGGCTAGACATGTAATTTATTTGTACTTCTGAGGGTAAGCTGAATTGTGATCACTGAGCCAGCTGTGTTCTAGTAACTACTCATTTACCCAACATAACAGATATAAGAAGGTAAAAGGCTTCTAAGGAGACTGATGATTTATATTTTGAACCACATCTTGGCAGGTATAACTTGCAATTTGTGCTTAGTGATAAGATTTCTGATATTTACTTTCTCCTTCCCTTGGCAAGCCAAGTTAGTTAAAAAGTAACTAGAGTTGAGTCTATTGTTTTTCTTAAATGTTTACAGAGCTATAGAGCTCTCCAGCTTTCTTTACTAGACAGGATTAGATTGCATTCGTGATAAAGATCAGAATGATTTATATTGCTAAAATGAGAGCTGTCTGTCAGTTTGGAGAAAGCTCATTTTTATAACCAACAGATTGGCTGGGCTAGAGATTAATGAGTGCTATGGGTGGGGTGATGAAAGTGATACATTCAATGACCTGTGGAATTTTTTCTGTAATTTCCCCACTCCTCTGGTCAGCAGAGCGTCTTCTTCAGTACCCAGCACTGCCCATAACTACATTCAGAAAATCACTTTACAGAACCAGGTTATTTGTTTTGCTTTTTTTTTTAATTTTAAAACATTTTATGTATTTACTTGACAGAGAGAGAGAGAGCACAAGCAGGGAGAGCAGCAGAGGGAGGAGGAGAAGCAAGCTCCCTGCTTGGTGGGGTTGCACAGGGGCTGGAGAAGACAGAATGGGAAGGGGACAAGGAGAACAGTGGGTTTCAGCTTCTTGGAAACAGAGCCCACATCTATTTCTATGTTTATCTCACTGCTATAAACCCAGGTCACAGCACAGTGCCTGCAGCAGAGTCATGGAAGTGCTCCAGAACCAATAACTTTGCTATTTATACTACTAAAATTCCCCCACAAAGGGCCAAGTGTCATAGCTTCTCTCAGTTCCCCACACTGAACACAATGAAGAATCAAACTATCCGGTTAAGGATGGCGAGAGGCGTTTAACAGGACCTAGATCACAGGAGCCATATTGTATTGCAGGACCAGGGGTCTTACCAGTGACTAGGTATTCACTCCTCTTAAGAGGCTAGCTTCTTGGATCTCCCTCTTCAATCCTCTGAACCTATGTCTGGCATCAGAAACAAAAGTAAACATTACTTATCACCCTTGTTTATTTTTTACTATTATTTGTTACAGAGGAAGAGAGAGATCACAAGCAAGGGGAGCAGCAGGCAGAGGGAAGGCAGGCCCCCCACTAGAGCCTGGTATGGGATCCAATCCCAGGACCCTGGGATCATGACCTGAACCAAAGGTAGATGCTTAACTGAGTAAGCCACCCAGGCATCCCTTATTGTCTTTCTTTAAAATTTAATGCATTCTCTCTCCCTCTCTCTCTGTCCCCACTCTGTCACTCATACACACACAATCACAGAGATACAGACAACATCAAGGTATTTCCCATTCTAATTTGCTAAGGCACTATGAGCTTAAGCTCAACAGAATCACTTTGCCAGCTGCTGCTCTATTGTGCCCTGACCCCTTCTCTGTCCCCAGGCTCGATATATGATGCAAGTGTCATGGTGGTGGCTCTTTCTGCCCTCCCTCCACAAGGCTGTCATCAGCACACTCTTCCCTGTGCCTCCTCTCCCAGGCACTGGCTGCCTTTGGCCTAGTGGTCTGCCCTCTCCTAGAGCCTTTCCACTCTCCCTGAGGGGAAGAGAACCCTTACTTCTCCCCAGTGGCTGTCACATGTCCGCTATATATTGTGACAATCAGCCCGATTAAGAGATTGGGAACTAAAAGACCGGCTTCTGGTTATGGATAAAACTAACTCTGGGGCTTGGGACACATGACAGCAGCACATGGTGGTAGAACTGAAATGGTTAGGGAGTTAATCTGCATTTTCACATCTGGTCAGCAGCAGAACAAAAAGGACACCCCAGATCTCCTATCTCCCAGAACAGTACTCTTCAAGTAACTTACAGCACCATCCTTCTCCAGCTTTGGGAGTGGCACTTTTCCAACCCCAAAGTCTTGATTCTAGGCAGCACTCTGGGAGATATTCCCTCCAGAATCACCCCCTGGCTGGAAGTAGTGGTTGGCCAAGGCCTCCCAAATATCTTAACTTCAGAGTTGCACTTGTGTCAGACTCAAAACTGTGGCACGTGTGGGACTTTCCTGTCGGCCTCTAGCTCTAATGCCCTATTGGACTTCAGAGGTGCTCTTTTATACCCACTTACCTTATAACATCACCGTGTGGCTCCTCTAGAATTCATTCCATGGTTTTTCTCCTGTACTGATTATTATGGACTGAATTGTGTCCCCACAATATGCAGAATTCCTAATCTCCAGTGTGACTGCATCTGGAGATAGGGCCTAGAAGGAGGTAATGAAGGTTTGATGAGGTCACGGGAGTCCTAATTTGCTAGGACTGGTGTCCTCATAAGGGGGAAACACATGAAAGCACTCTCCCTACCTTCCCTCTGGGGGCCCACAGAGATGAGGTCATCTTAGGTCATCTGAGGGCACAGTTGAAAAGATAGCGATCTATAGGCCAACAAGAAAAGGCTCACTGGAAACCAACCTTGCTGGCACCTTGATCTGGAACTTCTGGCCTCCAGATCTGTGAGAAAATACATTTCTGTCATTTATACCCCCCAGCCTGTGTTTGGTATAGCAGCCTGAGTAGACAAAAATATACTGATAAAGCCTTATTTCAAGCTTTGGAGAAACTTTCTATACACTGTGCTCCATGATTTGGGGTCTAACCCTTCTCTCCAAAGCCATTGCTAATATTTGAGCCAGAGAAGTCATAAATACTAGGAATGTTGGAATTGGATAGGAGATCAATAACCATCTAACTCAGTATCCCCAGCTATGAAGAATTAACACACAGACACAGACACACACACACACACACACACACACACACTACAAACATGGTATTACACTTAATTACATTGGTGATTTCTTGATACCCGAGCCCAAATGCCAGCCCCCCTTCGGAGTACTAACCTCACTATCTCCCTGTGACCTACCTACCTTCATGCAGACCCAGGACCTTATACCTCAACTCCTGCCAAGCTAACTACAAAAGTTTATGATTTAGTTCCTACCTCTCCCACTTTATTCATGACCTCTTAAAGTCTAGCGACCCCATTCTCCTCTTCTTTCCAAAAAACAAAACAAAACAAAACAGAACTCACTGCTTCCTGGGAACCTTTCAGATGTTTTTTACCTCTACAATCTACTGGAGGATAACAATGTACCAGAACCCTTGAGTGACCGTTAATGCCTATTGGTCACATCGTGTATGCTACATAGGAACCTATTCTGTGTTCTTAACAATCATGGCTTTGACTCGTAGCTGAAGGTGGACTTTAACTAGAGTCTATTGTCCAAATACCTGAAGCAGGAAGTCCCCTGCCCAGTGAATGAGGCATGCAGACTTCCAGAGGTCTTGAGGTCCTCTCTTCAAATATATACACTCACTTTGAACAGTCGTGCTCTCCCCAAGGGAAAAGACGACCATCCAAAATCAGCGTGTGACCTCAGAGATTTGCTGCTAGATTGCAGGCAGTGTTAGCGTCCTCCAGTTCATTGGCCTCTCGATGCTAAAAATCCCCGTTTCTATACACAAGCATCCTCTCAAAATTCTAACCAATTAATGGAGGCAACTGGGTAATTTTCTATAGACATAACAAAAGTCCAAGGCTATGTATTTTGAAACAAACAATTTTGTCCTCTTATTGGGTTTGCTATTTTAGTAGAATAATGTGTAAGAAAGGCAGTTAGAAAGAGCTGTTGATGTACAAATTTAAATTTGAACTTATTCTAATTTTGAACTTTATTCTCTTCCCTCTCCCTGGAGAATTTCTTTCATGTCCTTGTTTTTTAAAAGATTTTATTTATATATTTGAAAGAGAAGACAATGCAAGAAATGTAACAGAAGCAGAAAGAGTGGGAGAGGGAGAAGCAGGCTTCCCACCAAGCAGGAAGCCCGATGTGGGTCTCAATCCCAGGACCATGGGATCATAACCTGAGCCTAAGACATATGCTTAACAACTGAACCACTCAGGCACCCCTTGTTTCATGTTCTTAACAGAACTGAGAGTTTTTATATAGAATATGGATGGTCACCATGATTCTATGGTGCCTTGCTTGACCAAGATATAAAAGTATACAAGCATCAACTTTCAAAGGATTACCTCCAGCAAATTCTTATGTTTACCATAATGTTAATTTTTAAAATTTACTTGTTTAGATGCAGTACAAAAAATGGATGTTTGTCATTTTTGTAGCAAATTATTACTGGTTTTTCATTCATCTTTGAGAGTCCTGGTGAAGATATTTGGTTCCCCTTGAAGTACTGAAAAGAAGATACTAAAAAATATTTGGGGGTGACTGGGTTGTTCAGTCGGTTGAGTGGCTGCCTTTGGCTCAGGTCATGATCCCAGGATCCTGGGATCGAGTCCATCTTCAGTCTCTCTGCTCAGCAGAGAGCCTGCTTGTACCTCTCCCTTTGCCTGAAGCTCTGCCTACTTGTACTCTCTCTGTCAAATAAATAAATAAAATACTTTTTTAAAATTGGAAGGGCTCCTCAGTCACTCTTTCCTACCACCTCCATTTGTACATGCAAACCTGGAGGGAGGAGGCCAGAATGAAAATGAAAGAAATGAAAGAAAGAAAATGAAAATAAAATGAAAGGGGAACTGGCTGAGAGACTAGAACTGAAGCTTCACCAAAGTATAGCCTTCCAGGAAGTAGAAAATGGGATGTTTGCTTCCAGCTTGGAGAGTATGGGAGCTTGGGTAAAAGAAACAAGCAAAATCCCGATTATTATGAGGCTCTGGAGAAATGGGGTGGGGTACCCAGGTGACCAGTATGTTACAAACCCTGATTCTACCCATTTTTGTTAAAAAGAAAAAAAAAAAAAAAAACCTGCAGTTCATCCTCTTCATCCCCCTCCCTCCTGCAAAGAGAGTAAAAAACAGTGACTCTCAAGGTACATAAAAATGAGTGAGACAGGGGCGCCTGGGTGGCTCAGTGGGTTAAAGCCTCTGTCTTCGGCTCAGGCCATGATCCCAGAGTCCTGGGATCCAGCCCCACATCGGGCTCTCTGCTCAGTGGGGAGCCTGCTTCCCCGCCCCCCTTTGCCTGCCTCTCTGCCTACTTGTGATTTCTCTCTCTGTGTCAAATAAATAAAATCTTTAAAAAAAAAAAAAAAAACGAGTGAGACATAAACCAACAATCACAAACGTTTCAGAAAAATCAAGCCACGGAAAAAAACAGCTTTAATATGTTTTATCCTTTCTTTCAAGAGAGAATATGCACCTAAGGGGGAAAAAAGTGCTAGACATTAATATCAATGTAATTAAATTAATCATAGGGATAAGCCAGAATAACTTATCATGAAATGAGAGCAGGTAGTTATGAAAATAATTAACCGAGATTTTGGAAATACAAATAGAAACCGCAGTAAAAAGAAACCTTTCAAAGAGATGGGCTGAATAGCAGAATGAGCACTGCTTTAAACCAAACCAGAGAGATGGAATATCAAGCTAAGGAATTCTCTAAGAAGGCAACCCAAGGAAGAAAAAGATAAAAGAGCTCTGAGTGACAGGTAAGGAATTACAGAAGACAGACCTAAAAGTTCCAGCAGAGGTCTACAAACATCCCATTGGTTTGTCATCTTTCCTGCTTCTCTTCTCAGCCAAAAGTAAAGCGCCTCAGCGTGGCTGGACTTTTTCCCAGTTATTGTTGGCTTCCGGCTCGGAGTCCCAAAGTGCTGGTTTGGGCCCCAGTTTTCCCCCGGGATTCCCCTACCAGCACCTGTGACTTCTTCAGACAGGCTCCTCAGGAAGCCCAGGACCACCAGCAGCTTCAGCGCTACCCAGTCCTAGCACTGCACCTCCTAAGCTAACACTTCATTCCACTCTACCCTTCCAGAGCCCGTCCGAGGGGACGCCCCAGGACTCGAATGAGTCCAGCGGCAGGATGCCAATCCAGTGCTGAGAAAGCTCCTGAGCTCCAGCAAGCTGCATGGAGGCGCTGAGCCCCAAGCACCCGGCATCAAGGTCCCGCCCCTTCACGCAGACCCCGCCCCTTTATCGGCCACGCTCTGTTGGAGCGCGGGGCCTTGTGGGAGTTGTGGTCCCCTTGTGGGCGAGCCTCCTGCGGGAAGTTGGGGCTGGCAGCTAGAAGAACCCGGGAACTCGGGCTCTGGGGTGGTGAATTAGGCAGGACCACGTGAGTCTCCAAAACAAGAGCAAGAGCGGGCGGGGCGCCCTCCCCTAGGCACGCCATCCTTCCAGCCCTCCTGGTCTCTCGCACTCCCTCACTCCCGCGAGCCCCCTCTCAAATTTAGAACTCAGCCCTCCTGCCCCGCACCTGCACAGCCGAGCCAGGATTCGGCTCCGAGCGCCCAGGAGTAGGGCTGTCCTCCTACCGGTCGCCCTTGACTTCCTACCTCCCAGGCTCTTACCAGCCACGCCTCCAGGGGCCTGAGAACTTCTCCAGGTAGTGCGGTGAACAGTCTAGGACTCACCAGCTTTGGGGGTTTTGTTTTATTTTGTTTTCGGGTTTTTTGTTTGTTTGCTTTTTGTCTCAGATCATTGTTCTTTGGTGTAGAGTTACTTGAAAACCATTGTTTCATCTCTCTTGTCTGTTTCGGGGCGTATTTCAGGCTAGACAATGAATCGAGTCCGTATTACTTTAACTTTGCTGGAAGCAGAAAGTAAGGGTGGCTTTTTTGGGTGTACTATCTTAAACATAACATAAAACCAACAGATCAGGATTCCAAACAATGCACCAGATTTCATACCTAGTGCCTGCTGATGAAATGATCCGTTTAAGTGTTCGCTATATTTTCGGCATTGGGGCTGGTAACATCTAATTTTGTGCGTTATACAGAATTTTACATTCACACGGTAGCAATATTTTTTAAACCCCATACTGGGACGATTAGATTGCGATTCTTAGGCTTAATATCTAATAATTCATAGGAAGAGGCCTGCTCAGACACTACTCTAACTACACATTTACTGATTCTGGTAGAAAAATGGAGAAAACAAAAGAGTTAAGACTCCTTCCCTTAAAAATTGATGGTCCATATGGTTTTAAAATTACACTATTTTTTTTTTTTTTTTTTTTTTTTTAGAATCCTGTCCTTCACATCAATAATCTTTCACTACAAGTTCCGGTTACTTTTGTATTACTAAAACACATATTGTTAAGGGGGGGTGGGAAGCTGTCTCCCACTGAGTGTGAGCTAATGAGTCTAACAGCTACTCAGGTGATACCAAAAATCCATCGTGGTTCCTCATTCCCAAAGAAGATTCACTCCCTTTGATGGGGAACAATAACGAGGTCATTCTGGAGGTGGAATGCCTGGCGATGGTTCCTCACTGGTCTGTCAAGCTTCAAACAGAGAAGGAACTCCTTACTGTAAGATGCCAGGTTTCACCACTGTCCCAGCTGCTTTTCTTGTAGCCCCTACATAAGTTTTGGATCTTCCTCCTTCAAGGACTTCTCCCTCCAACCCAGTTCTCAAGAGCTAAAGGTTGCTCAGCTCCCTTGCAACTCCCTGGTGCCAGCTTCAGACACGGGTCCTTCAAGCAAAGTCCTTAGTGCCTCTCAGCACCTACTACTCTCCTCTCCTGGTGGTCTCTCCAAAAAGGGTCTTCTCTAGCTCTTCTAGCAGGAGATGGGCACTTCCCATCTGCCCCTGTTGCCGGACCAACCTTACCTATCCTGCAGGGTCAGGTCAGCCTGGCTTTTTATCTTTTGTTATCTTCTGAGTGGTTAGTTTGACATAGATACTGTGCTTTGCTTTTGTCAGGACTTACCCTGAACTATCAAAACCCTTTTCTTGTGCCAGTGAAGCCTAAGAAACATTCCTGATGAGAGAACCAGGAACTCGAACAAATCATATTTATCCTGAATGTTCTGTCCAAAATGAAAAATACATTTCTGAGGAGCCTCAAGATCTCTGAGAAGGGAAGTTTCACCAACTCTGTCATGTAGTGGCATCAACTCCGATTCTGTGTCGATTTTCCTCCTTTCCCAGCTAGTAATTCTCTACCTCAGAAAGCCCACTCTCAAGCCTTTGCTCTCTCAAAGGCAGTTGCTCTTAGAGTCTGCACATGGCACTTGGGGCCTGCTGGTAGTTGGCTACTGCCCTCTGTACCTTGGGTCTAACTGCTGCGGGGCGTCAAGATGAGAACATCTCTTGTTCTAAGACTTAACATAGTTTGGGGCACATGGTAAGCAATAATCACTTTTTTTGTTGATCCAAGTGTTCAACCTTTCTTAATTATTCTAGTACTACAATTTACTTGTTCTAAGATTTGTCCTCCCCCCCCCCAATTGTAATATCTCTTAAGGTGGCACTCACCTTGCACTTGATGACATATCCTAGTTTAACTGGCGCATTTCTCTTTCTTAGTCAAACATAAACTATAGAGCACCTTACCCTTGATGAAAGCTAGGATGCAATTAAATACTCCATTATGGTTACGATTCTGCTATTTTAAATCCTCCGGTGGCTCCCTGTGCCCCCACAGTGTAGTATCTCACCTCCTCTGCATAGTATACAAACCATCTCACCCCCAATGTTAACCCCAGGGCTCAGCTTCCATCCCCAGGTGATGCTGCCAGATCAGTTGTCGCTTGTCATGAACTTGCTGTAGTTTCCCAAATGCACTGTGCTGCCTCCTGGCACTTTGAAACTTGACACATTCATCCTCATTCTTCTGCTTTGCCTTTGTGTATCGCCTCCCCTGAAAATCTGTTCCTAAGTGGCTTTTCCCAGCTCCAACCTACCCTTGGCAGTCTTTTATCTCCCTCTGGTAAATATTGTCACACTGCACCACAGACATGCCCGTTGTCCCCCTGAGAAGAGAAAAGGGAGAGTGAGGGCCCCCCAGCATTTGCAGCTCTAGTGCAGAGCCCCATGCCTGGCTTGCAGGAAATCACTGATCATGAAGACAAACGGAGATCATCCTCTGACTAAAACCAGCTCTTCTTTGCATACCGCAGGGTCTGGATCAATAAATAGCAGCCGGTTATTATTGCTGTTTTTCTAGGGATTTTTTTCCCCATATATTTCCTAGGTCTTTACTCTTTTTATATCACTTTAATTCAGGCTTCAACCACTTCCTAGTCAGGAATATAAATATATATATATTTAATATAAATATATAAATATAAATATAAATATATAAATATATCGATCAAGTCACTCACATATCTTAGGAGCATGTCATAGCTTTAGTAGCAAACTTGAAATCTTGGCCATTGGTTTTGATTTTTGTTTTGGTTTTATTTGGTTTGGTTTTTGTAATTTTAAAAATCCCTCCAGCCCTTGGCGCTGTCTGACCTGATTGCTTTCAGCTGTTTCTGCAACAAAATTGTCCGGCCCAAAAACTCTCATTGTTTTCAGTGGCGCCCCCTTCTGAACACTTTGTTAATAAAAAGCTTTTTTTTTTTTTTTTTTTTTTTTTTTTGGCTATGGTAAATGTTTAACAACAATGAGGTATTTCAAAGAGGTGAATCACAGATAAATTTCTCTAAGGGTGGCATCAGGGTTACTCAAAAAGGAACTATACAAAGCTTTTAAAGATATTGATAATCATTATAACTTAACGTGACTTATTGTTACTGTGCTCTTAACTGGTCAAACACTTGTTGGCTTCCAGGAAAGACTAACATAGATCTAGATGTTTCTAGCGGCGTTCTAGCACAGGGTCTCACAAGGCAGGGATTCTAGCCACTGGCTGTGCAAAGCATGAGGCCTGTTAGTGATTCTATTTCTTCCTCTGCAGAATGGGCCCCCAGGTCCTTTCTACCCAAATAAATAATGCGGTGATTCTCTCAGTGAGTTGTGCTTTTGGTTTAAACAGCCAACTGTCTCTTAAAAGGACTTTTTATAAAGTCCTTTTTTAAAAAAGTCCTTTTTAAAAAATCTTTTTTTTTAATCCCATATGTTTATTCCGATCCTGAAACTTTGTCATTTGACCTTCTCTGCTGATTAAAATATTCTCTCCAAAATGTCAGTTATTTGCATGTACTTGCACTGTAGACATTCTTTACATATTTTTTTTTAAATCCATTCATGATCCTTAGTGAAAATCTCGGGAATCTGAAAGACTACCATTTGCTATTCATCGAATAGTTACTGTCTCCACTATGTGACAGGGCTTCAGAGAACATGAGCTGACAAGAGATTTAGCCTTTTTTCCACTTTCTGCTACCGAGTTCATTTCTTTATTACTCAGCGGAGCCTTCTTTATAGAAACATATTATCCAATCTTTTAAAAATAATAAAGCTGAATTTAAATTCTGTCCCTTCATTCCCCACAACCCTTATAAAGCCAAGAAGTATTGGATGGGAAATAATTTTGTTCCATTTTTTAAGAGCCCATAGATGGCATTTTTTTAACATTGTGTTTTTGAGTTTTCATCACTATTTATGTTACTTCTACTTCACAGATAAACAATTGCTAACGATAATGTGAACTTCCTACAAATGTGCAACCAAAATCCCTAGGTACATATTACTCAAGTTCTTCGTTCCCTTTATTTTATTTTTTTTTAAGATTTTATTTATTTGAGAGAGAGAGAGAGAGCATGAAAGGGGCAAGGGGCAAAGGGAGAAGCCGGCTCCCTGATGAGCAGAGGGCCTGATGTGGGACTTGATCCTGGGACTGCAGGATCATGACCTGATCCAAAGGCAGTTGCTTAACCAACTGAGCCACCCAGGTGCCCTCTTCATTCCCTTTAAACATTATTTCCCTCTTGATATGCATTCTTGTTTTGTATTGTATTGCATTATAAAGTTTTTTTTAACAGACTGCATTTTTTAGAGTAGTTTGGGGATCAAAGTAAAATTCCCTTTTCCCACATACACACAGCCTTCCCCATTATCAACATCCTGTACCACGGTGATAATTTGTCACCTTCACTGACCCTACACTGAAACATCATTATCACCCCAAAGTCCAGAGTTTACATTAGAGTTCACTCTCGGTGGGGCACCTGGGTAGCTCAGTGGGTTAAGGTCTCCGCCCTTGGCTCAGGTCATGCTCTCACGGTCCTGGGATCGAGCCTCAGATCAGACTTTCTGCTTGGCAGGGAGCCTGCTTTCCCCCCAACCCCTGCTTTCTCCGCCTACCTCTCTGCCTGCTTGTGATCTCTGTCTGTCAAATAAATAAATGAAATCTTTAAAAAAAAAAAAAAACTTTTCTCATAGAGTTCACTCTTGGTATAGTACCTTATGCATTTTGACAACTGTGTAGCGATATATATCTAAAATATCATACATGTCATACAGAACATTTTCACTGGCCTAAAAATCCTCTGTGCTCTGCCTATTCATCCTCCTCCTCCCCTAACTGCTACAAACCGCTGACCTTTATACCATTTGCATAGTTCTGCCTTTTCTAGAAGGTCATATAGTTGGAACCTTGCAACATGAAGCTTTTTCAAATTGACTTCTTTCACATATTACGATGAATTTTAAGTTTGTTCCATGTCTTTTCATTGCTTGATAGCCATTTCTCTTTATCACTGAATCATATCCCATTGTCTCAATGGACCACAATTTATCTATCCATTCTTCTCCTGAAGGACATCTTGGTTACTTCCAACTTTTGGCACTTATGGATAAAGTTGTTATAAACATCTGTATGCAGGTTTTTGTGTACACAAAGTTTTCAGCTCTTTTGGGTGAGTACCAAGGATCACGATTGCTGGATCATATGGTAAGAATATGTTTTGTAAGAAACTGCCCGACTGTCTTCCAAAGTGGTAACATCATTTTGGTGTTCTCACCAGAATGAATGAGAGTTTCTCTTATTCCTCATCATCAAAAACATTTTATGTTGTCATTATTTTGGATTTTAGCCATTCTAATAGATGCGTAGTGATATATCATCGTTGTTTTAATTTACAATTCCTTAGTTATACATGCTGTGGATCATCACAGCATCTCTTCATATCCTTATTGCCATCTCTATATCTTCTTCAGTGAGGTGTCTGTTCCAGCCCTTTGCCAATTTTTCAATCAGGTTGTTCATTTTCTTATGTTTGAGTTTTAGTATCTCATATATTTTTAATAACAGTCCTCTATCAGATGTGTCTTTTGCAAATATTTTTTCTCCCAGTGTGTGGCTTATCTTTTTATTTTCTTGACAATGTCTTTTGTGAAGCAGAAGCCTTCAGTTTTAAGGAAGCCCAGCTTATTGATATTTTCTTTCATGGAGCGTGCCTTTGGTGTATATCTAAAAAAAAATCATTGCCATATCCAAGGTCATTTAGGTTTTCTCCAATGTTGTCATCTGTTTTATAATTGGATTTACATTTAGGTCTATGATCCATTTTGAGTTAATGTTGAAGGGCGTAAGGGCTCTGTCTAGATTATTTTTTTTAAGATTTTATTTATTTATTCATTTGACAGAGAGATCACAAGTAGGCAGAGGCTGGCAGAGAGAGAGGGGGGAGCAGGCTCCCTGCCAAGCAGAGAGCCTGATGCAGGGCTCGATCCCAGGACCTTGAGATCATGACCTGAGCTGAAGGCAGAGGCTTAACCCACTGAGCCACCAAGGTGCCCCTAGATTTTTTTTTTTTTAATATATGTGGATATCCAGTTGTTCCAGCACCATTTGTTGAAAAGAATATTTTTGCTTCTTTGTCAAAGATCAGTTGACCATATGACTATATTTATGTAGGTATATTTATGGGCTATTTATTCTGTTTCATTGGTCTACTTATCTATTTTTTGCCCATCATACTGTCTTGATTGCTGTAGCTTTGTAGTAAGTCTTGAAGTTAATTTTTATCAGTAAGACTTTGCTCTTCTTCAGTATTGTGTTGGTTATTCTGAGTCTTTGACATCTCCACATGAAATATAGAATCAGTTTGTTGATATCCACAAAATAACTTTTTGGAACTTTTATTGGGATTCTGTTGAGTCTATAGATCAAGGTGATAATAACTGACATTGTGACAATATTGAGTCTTCCTATCCATGAACATGGAATATCTCTTCATTTATTTAGTTGTTTTGATATCTTACCTTTGGGTTTTATAATTTTCCTCATATGGATGTTATAAATGTTTTGTTAGATTTATAACTAAGTATTTCATTTTAGGGGGTGCTAATGTAAATGATATTGTGTTTTCAATTTCAAATTCCATTTTTTCATTGCTAGTATACAGGAGAGTGATTGACTTTTGTATATTAACCTTGTATACTGGAACCTTGCAATAATTGCTTATTATTTCCAGGAATTTTTTGACAGTTTTGTTCCCTACATAAATGATCATGTCACTTACAAAGACAGTTTTATTTCATTCTTCCCAATAAGTATAATTTTTATTTCCTTTTTTTTTGTCTTACTGCATTACCTAAGACCTCCAATATGGTGTTGAGAGGGGACACTCTTGTCTTGTTCCTAATCTAGCAAGAAAACTTATAGTTTCTCACCATTAAGTGTAATGTTAGTTATGGGGGATTTTTTTTGTATATGTTCTTTATCAAGAATGTGTATTCTGTTGTGGTTGAATGGAAATAGTTGATAAATGTTGACTAGGTCCACTTGACTAATGGTGTTCAACTATGTCCTTACTGGTTTTCAACTGGTTCTGCCCATTTCTTTTTTTTTTTTCTGATTTTATTTATATTTATTTATTTGAGAGAAAGAATGAGAAGGGAGAAGTCAGAGGGAGAAGCAGACTCCCTACTGAGCAGGGAGCCCCATGTGGGACTCCATCCTGGGACTCGATCCTGGGACTCCAGGATCATGCCCTGAGCCGAAGACAGTTGCTTAACCAACTGAACCACCCAGGCACCCAGATCCGCCCATTTCTGACAGAGGGTATTGAATTCTTCAGCTGTAATAATGAATTCATCTATTTCTCCCTGTAGTTCTAGTAGTTTTTGCCTCAGGCATTTTGACATCTGTTGTTAGACACATATATATTAAGAGTTGTTAAGTCTTCTTGGAAAATTGACTGCTTTATTATTATGTAATGCCCCTCTTTATCTCTGAAAACTTTCTTTGCTCTGGAGTCTGCTCTGTCAGAAATTAATATAGCTATTCCTGCTTTCTTTTCATTAGTGTTAACATGGTATATATCTCTCCATCCCTTTACTTTTAATTTCTATATGTCTTTATATTTAAATTAAGTTTCTTTTTTTAAGATTTTATTTATTTGAGAGAGAGATGAATGGGGGGAGGAGCTGAGGGAAAAGGAAAAGCAGACCACCCACTGAGCAGGGAGCCTGATGCAGGGCTCAATTCCATTACCCTAAGATCATGACCTGAACTGAAGGCAGATGCTTAACTGACTGAGCTACCTAGGCACCCCTAAAATAAGTTTCTTATAGATAAAATATAGTTAGATCTTGTATTTTGATCCACTCTAATAATCTCTTTTAGTTGGTATATTTAGACAATTAACATTTAAAGTGATTATTGATATTTTTGGATTGATACCTACCATAGTTGTTACTATTTTCCATTTAGTGCCTTTGTTCTTTGTTCCTGTTTTTATCTTCCTCTCCCTTTTGTAGTTTTTAAAAAAATATTTTATTTATTTATTTGTTAGAGAGAGAGCACAAGCAGGGGGAGCAGCAGCAAGCAGAGCAGGCAGAGGGAGAAGCAGGTTCCCTGCTCAGCAAGGAGCCTGATGTGGGTCTTGATCCCAGGACCCTGGGATCATGACCTGAGCCAAAGGCAGATGCTTAACCAACTGAGCCACCCAGGTGCCCCACCTTTTGTAGTGTTATTCTTTTATTTTTTATTTTTACCTTTTGTAGTTTCAATTGAGCATTTTATGGGATTCCATTTTATTTTCTTTTGTAGCATATCAGCTATATTACTTTAAAAAAAACTTTTTTTTAGTGGCTGTCCTAGACTTGTGCAATATAATAATAAAAGCCATTTTCAAATAGTGCAAGTAGTGCAAGTACCTTATAATAACATAAGTAATCCTAATTCTGCCCGTATATCCCTTGTATCATTGCTCATTTCACTTATACAATAAGCATACTATACATATATATGTATATAAACACACATAATTAAGTACATTGTTGCTATTATTATTTTGAACAAATTATTGTTAGATCAACTAAAAGTAAGAAAAATAAAAGCTTTTATTTTACCTTGATGTATTGCTTCCCTGATGGTCTTCCTTTCTTTATGGAGGTCTGAGTTTTTTACCTCTATTTTTTCCTTCTAAAGAACTTCTTTTAACATTTATTGTAAGGCAGGTCCACTGGCAATTAATTCCCTCAATTTTTGTTAAATTGAGAAAATATTTACTTTTCTTTCACTTTCGGAGGTTAAGTTTTCAGGGTGCAGAATTCTAGGTTGGCATTTTTTCCCCTCTCAACACTAAATATTTCACTTCACTGTCTTCTCGTTTGCCTGGTTCTTGAGCAGAAGTTGGATGTAATTCTTACCTTTATTCCTCTATAGTAAGGTGTTTTTATTCTCTGGCTTATTGTTCCTTTATCATTGCTTTTCTGAAGTTTGAATATATTATTCTTTAGTATAGTTTTGTTTGTCTTGCTTGGTTTTGGTTTTTGTCATTTATCCTGCTTGGTGTTCTCTGAGAGTCCTGGATCTGTGGTTTGGTCTCTGATACTAATTTAGGAAAATTCTCAATCATTATCACTTCAAATATTTCTTTTGTTTCTTTCCCTCTTCTTCTGATATTCCCATTACATGTATGTTAAAACTTTTGTAGCTACATCTCACTTCCAGAATATTTTGTTCTAGTTTCTTTTTTCTATCTTCTTTACCTTTTTTCTTCCATTTTGGAATTTTCTACTGTCTTATCCTGAAGCTCTGAATTTTTCTCCTCATCCATATCCCATATGCTGATGAGCCCATCAGAGGCATTCTTTATTTCTGCTACAGTGATTTTTTTTCCCCTAGCATTTAAAAAATTTTTCTTTTGAGAATTTACTTCTTCCTACTTAAGTTGTCAATCCACTCTTGCCTGATGTCTACTGTATCCATTAGAGCCCATACCATATTGATCAGAGTTTTCAGTTCTCTGGTTGATAATTCCAACAACCTTGCCATTGCTGTTTCTTCAAATTGTGTTGCCTTTTTAGTATGCCTTGTAACTTTTTCTTGGTAGCCAGACATGATGTACCAGGTAAAAGGAACTGTGGCACATAGGCCTCTCATACGCCAGCCTTTAGTAATGTGGTGGTGAGTGTTGGGGTGAGGAAGCATTCTGTAGTCCTATTATTTGGTTTCAGTCTTCTGGTGAGTCTGTGTCTCTGGACTGTGAACCTCACAAATGCTTCTCAGTCCACTTTTGCCCTGAGATGAGACAAAATTGCTAGAGTAGGTTGGACTTGAGTCTTTCTTTTCCTCCATGTGGAAGGTGAGAGCCAGCTGAGGTTGGACATTTCCTTCCTCTGGGTTGGTTAGGCTGTGATAAAACACCAGTAGTTTAGACTCTGGTAGAATAGTTCCTCTGAGAGGGAAGCGTTTTTAATAACAGAATGCTCTGAGTATTTCAAAATGATTCCAATTCACTTCTTGCTACTGATAGTCACTGTGAGAACCTGGTCAAACTCATGAGGTAAAATTCCTAAAAATGTATGGTTCCCCATCCCCCCGCCCCCTGGAGTTTTTATTTCTCAGAAATCCACACTGAGCCTTCAGCAATTGAACAATTACAGTCCAGGTTTTCCTGCCTTCCTACGAATTCTAGTGAAGGTTTCTGTGTGTGGCTTTCTGTTCTGGTAGATTGTAATCTTCTATATGGGCCTGTTGATTTCTCCAATGTTTGAAGGCAGTGCTTTGCCCTGTGACCCCACTTCCCTGATGGATCTAAGGAGGGCTGATGACTTTCCGGTTTGTTGAGCTTTTTACTTGTTGTCAGGGAGGAGTGGGGATGTCTTTCAGCCTCCATGCTGGCCATTATAAAGCTTTAAGTATTTGAAAGCAAAATAATGATTTTATTGTTGTATCAGTATACTTTTGTGATCATCATTAAGGTATCATAATTCAGCCACTCTATTATTGAACACGAAGGTGCATCTACTCTTCCTTTATTTCTTAGTTATACTTCAGCTGAAATGATTATCTTCATGCACTTGAAATTATTCTTCTTTGGATTATTTTCTTTTTATATCCAAGGTCACATCTATAAACCCCTAATCCCAAAATCGATTAAGAAAATGACTATAATATTCATGACTGATTGGATCTTTTGGTTGGGAAAGGAGGTTGGGGGAGGAGACACATGAGGATTAGTAGTCCTCTTTCAACACTTCCAAGTCTTTGCACTGATTGAAGTGGAAAATGTCTGAGTATCATAAGGAGTTGCCTGTTGAAACAAGTTAAGTGACACCCCATTCTCTCAACTGAATAGTAAGGAGTCCTTGGGGATCCTGGGCGGCTCAGTCAGTTAAGCCGCTGCCTTCGGATCAGGCCATGATCCCAGGGTCCTGGGATTGAGCTGCAAGTCAGACTCTCTGCTCAACGGTGAGCCTGTTTCTCTCTCTCCTTCTGCTTGTCTCTCTGCCTAATTGTGTTCTGTCTGTCAAATAAATAAATAAAATCTTTTAAAAAAAAAAGAAGAAGAAGAAGAAGAGGAAGAAGTAAGGAGTCCTGAAACTGAGAAAGTTTGTATGGAAATGCTGGTGATATGCATTTCTAAAATGCGAGTTCTTAATAATCACAAAAGGAAGGTCAATTAAATTCTGTTAATCTATGAGAAATTATATTCTACAATGTGCAACTTAAGCTTTCCCTTCTGTTTCAACTGAATTAAATTTTTCTCCATGCTAATTGTGTCAACTGTAACTTAGTGATAAAAAAGTACACGTTTCAGACACATAAATGTCACTAGAACTCTCAAAAGGCAGCTTTGCCTTATACTATCCTGTTATGTATAATGTTTTGTCTATCATAGAAATAAAATTGGCTATTCAATTAAAAAAAAAAAAGTACACGTTTCTTCCCCTGAAACTGCTGGAACAGATGTTGGTTTGAGATGGCTCATGCACATGTCCTCTGTACTTGTGTTTGCCTTTGGTGCCCTCTACCTTCCCTCTCGGTGCACTTCCTTGTTCCTCTTCTTTATTTCCTCTCTTCCCCCAAAGAAAACCTGATTGGATAAAAATAATTGACAATAGCATGAAACTATTTGCCTTTTGAAAGAGATCAAAACAGTGTGACACAAAGGAATGGTTGGTATATAATCTCAGATAGGAAAGGCTCAAATCATTTCAAATATGCTAACCACCACTTAATTGTGTAAAATGGATAAAAAATCATTTTTATGTGACCATTATCACTTTACATTCCCACACTTATTTCAATTATTCTGTTTATGTTTATGTCATAGTCTGTGCATGTATTGGATATTTTTGTATTTCTATATTTTATATTTTGTTTATTGAGCTTTTCAGGATGCAGCTAAGTTACTTGAAAAGAGTTTGATCCTTTTGGGTCTTGCTTTTAAGATTTGTTGGGTGGAAATGGGGCAGCGCTCGATCAGTCCAGGGATAATTATTCTCCTAATTCTTCTCCACTACTGAGGCAAGACTCTTGTGTGTACTCTGCCAAATTCCTATGAAACAGAAGGTTTTTCTAGTCCCATTGGTAGGACTAAGCACTATTCGTGGCTCTGAGTGAGCACCACTCATTGTCCCCTCTAACTCTCTGACATTGTCCCTCTAATCATCCTTTCTCCAACTCTGGGTCATTTCCAACATGAATGCCTCCATCAGTAAATGTTATGCTGAATAGTCAAGAGGGACATTCCATGGATCTCTGAGAAACCTTCTGTGAAGTCCCTACAGCATTCTGTCCTGTGACTTCTAGCTACATCTCTTCACATTAGGGAGTCATAGGGATTTGTCTGCGTTACTGTTCTCTGCACTGCAACTGGGAAATTCCCTTAAGACAGTAAGCCGGAAAAAAAAAAAAAAAGACAGTAAGCCGGGACAATTATAAGAATCATCTTGCTGGGGCGCCTGGGTGGCTTGGTGGATTAAGCCACTGCCTTCGGCTCAGGTCATGATCTCAGGGTCCTGGAATTGAGTCCCGCATCGGGCTCTCTGCTCAGCAGGGAGTCTGCTTCTCTCTCTCTCTGCCTGCCTCTCTGTCTACTTGCAATCTCTCTCTGTCAAATAAATAAATAAATTTTTTTTTAAAAAAAGAATCATCTTGCTTATATCCTGGCTCTTAGAAATCACTGACATTTTTTATCTGTTGTGTAATGCCTTAAAAACTCTTGTTTCATATATTTTACTTGGGGTTTTTGTTCTTATTTCAGGTAAAAGGGTAAATCTGCTTCCTGTTACTCTACCTTGGTCATAAGGCAAAGTTGACATATATCCATTTTTTTAAAAATCGTACATGCAGTTATAGAAAACATAGATTGGCTTGTGTCTACCCCTCACATCACTGAGCAACTTTTTTTTTTTCACTAAAAAAAATTTTTAGCTTATTTTTGGTAACTTCTATAAAATATTATATTGCATGATTATATTATATATTTATTCATCCTCCTATTTGTTGCCATTTATGTTGTTTCTAATATTTGCTATTACAAACAATGTTGCAAACAACATTCTTATGCTTGCCTCCTTGTATCACATGTAACGGATACCTTAGGTCAATTTTAGCAAATTTAGCAATTTTAGGCTAAATGCTCTCCAATGTGACCATTATCACTTTACATTCCCACACTGTACGAAGACCTGTTTCTTTGCAATTTTGCCCATATTTGATATCAGCAAGCTTTTAAGGTTTTGCCAATCTGCTAGCTCACTAATACTTTAATTTGTATTTCTCTTATTTTTTTAAGATTTTATTTATTTATTTGACAGAGATCACAAGTAGGCAGAGAGGCAGGCAGAGAGAGAGGAAGGGAACCAGGCTCCCCTCTGAGCAGAGAGCCCGATGTGCGGCTCAATTCCAGGACCCTGGGAACATGACCTGAGCCAAAGGCAGAGGTTTTAACCCACTGAGCCACCCAGGCACCCCAATATTTCTCTTATTTTTACAAGGTTGAGCACCTTATCATATTTTTATTGGTCATTTTGGTTTCTCCTAGGAATTTTCTACTTAGTTTTTATCTAACCTTATATTATTTTTTAACATACTTTAATTTGTTTAAATGAATGCTGAAAACTTTTGATCCTCGCCTTTTATTTTATATGCATAAATATATATTATATACTATTTTATTTCATAATTAGAAATATAAATATTTTAGGGGCACCTGGGTGGCTCAGTGGGTTAAGCCTCTGCCTTTGGCCCAGGTCATGATCTCAGGTTCCTGGGATCCAGCCCCGCATTGGGCTCTCTGCTCAGCAGGGAGCCTGCTTCCCCCTTTCTCTCTCTCTCTGCTTGCCTGTCTGCCTGCTTGCAAACTCTCTCTCTCTGTGTCAAATAAATAAAATCTTTTAAAAATTTTTTCAAAAAGAAATATATTTATATTTAAATTTTATTTTATATTTTACTTAGTTATAAAATAGAATATTATATAGTTAATTTCTCTAACTTTGCCCTTATTGTATAAATTTTTTTTTAATTTTTTGTTTTTGTTTTCATTAACATGTAACGTATTATTTGTTTCAGGGGTACAGGTCTGTGAATCATTAGTCTTATATGATTCACATCACTCACCAGAGCACATACCCTACCCAGTATCCATAACCCAGCCACCTTATCTCTCCCCTCCCAGCTCCCCAGAAACCCCTCAGTTAATGGATGAAAGACCTCAGTGTGAGACAGGAATCCATCAAAATCCTTGAAGAGAAAACAGGTAGCAACCTCTTCAACCCCAGCCATAGAAACTTTTTCCTAGAAACGTCTCCATTTTATAATTTTTTATTGTTTTCTGGTGCATAATTTGAATTTATATTCAGTTGGACTTTATGTCTGCTTATTTTTTGGCCTTAAGAAAGCCATTCTGGGGCACCAGGGTGGCTCAGTCAGTTAATCAACTGACTCTTGATTTTGTCTCAGGATCAAGAGATCCAGCCCCATGTTGGGCTCAACACTCAGTACAGAGTCTGGTTAAGATTCTCTTTCCCTCTCCCCACCCACCCTTCTTTCTCTTTCTCTCAAATAAATAAATAAATAAATAATTTTAAAAGAAAGCCTTCCTGCTACTGAAGTTATTAAGACATTCCCTCCTCCTTAGTAATTTTAGTCTTTCTTAGTAATTTTAAAATTAAATGCTTTACACCTAGATATTTAATCTGTTTGAAACTTACTTTTGTGTATAAGGTGAGGTAGGGATATAATTTGCATTGCTCATCTCAATCCAAATATTCCAATACTATTTTTGGACTATCCATCTTCTCACCACTTTTATTTTTAAAGATTTATTTATTTGAAAGAGAGAGAGCATGCACCTGCATGCATGTGAGTGGGACAAGGAGCAGAGAGAAACCCAGGCAGAATCCTTGCTGAGCACAGAGCCTGAGGTGGGACTTACCACACAGACCCATGAGGTCATAACCTGAGGAGACACCAAGAGTTGGTCCCTTAACCAGCTGAACCACCCAGGTGCCCCTCACCATTTAAATATCTGTCATACAGCAAATTCCCAAAAGATACAAGAGTCTGTGCTTGAAATTTTTTCTGCTCCCATTAATCTTTTTTTTACACCAACTGTTTTAATTACTGTTGCTTTATAATATCTTGCTATCTTGTAGGGCAAATCCCCCCTTTTTGTTATTCTTTATCAAAATTCTCTTATTTGCCCTCTCATATACATTTGTAACCAGTTTCATGTTCTTAGAAAATCTTATTAGCTTGATTGGGCTTTATTAACTTGATAGATTCATTAGGGAATCATGAGTGTCTTTATAATATTGACGCCTCTCTCTCTCTTTCTCTCTCTCTCTCTCTCTCTTTTTAGATTTTTATTTATTTGTTTGAGAGAGAGAGACCATGACCTAGGGGTTGGGGGTAAGAGGGAGAGGGAGAAGCAGACTGAACCAGGTGCCTGATCCTGGGCTAGATCCCAGGGCACTGGGATCATGGCCTGAGCCAAAAGCAGATGCTTAATATACTGAGCCACCCCGGGGCCCCAGTATTGATGCTTCTTGCCTATTAACCTGGTATAGCTTTCTCTTTAGTCAGATTTCCTTTTTATGGCTTTCAGGAAAGCTCTGTAGTTCTTGCAATTTTTTTATTTTAAGATTTACTTATTATTTTAAAGGCAGAGGTAGAGGGAGAAAGAGTCCCAAGCAGACTCCATGCTGAGCACAGAGCCTCTTGTGGGGGTCAATCTCATGACCCCAAGATCGCGACTGGTGCAAAAACCAAGAGTCAGGTGCTTACCAATTGCACCACCCAGGCATCTCGGTTCTTGTAATTTTTAAATAGTGTTACTGAATTTATCTCCAGTTAATTTATAGCTTTATTTGCTACTGTATAAATTTTTTAAATAAATCTTATTTATTTATTTAATGGAAAATTTATTTAATGGAGAAATCACAAGTAGGCAGAGAGAGAAGGAGAGGGAGAAGCAGGCTCCCCTCTGAGCAGAGAGCCTGATGTAGGGCTCAATCCCAGGATCCTGAGACCATGACTCTGAGACCATGACCTGAGGTGAAGACAGAGGCCTAACCCACTGAGCCACCCAGGAGCACCTTTATTTGCTAGTGTAAATGGGATTGTTTCCCCTCCCCCCTTGGTTATTGCTGGTCTATAAGAAAGCTGTTGGGGTTCCATTTGTTGAGCTTTCTCTCTCCTCCAAACTGAACTCACTTATGTTCTCATTGTTTCTCAGTTGACTCACTTGGATCTAAGCCTACCTTATTGTCCAAGCTCAGAATAAATTCTAAATGACAAGTTGTTAAAATAACTTATTTAATGGTGGATGACCTTGTAGATATCTGAGTCAGCAACTTGAGCCTGTGTTCCACATTTGGGGGGTACACAACGCAGGAAACTAAACTGTAGGGTGATTACCATACAAGCTTCAGCTTGTCATTGATAACCCTGGGTTTTCTTCTCCTCTATTCTCTTCTAACAGTAGAAACAACAAAATCTCCTCTGGCTGACTTTAGATAGTTGGGGTTCAGGTTTTAATATAGCAAGTCCAGGGGCACCTGGGTGGCTCAGTGGGTCTCTGCCTTCGGCTCAGGTCGTGATCCCGGGGTCCTGGGATCAAGCCCCAAATAGGAGTCTCTCTGCTCAGCAGGGAGCCTGCTTCTCCCTCCCTCTCTGCCTGCCTCTCTGCCTACTTGTAATCTCTGTCTGTCAAATAAATAAATAAAATCTTTAAAATATATATATGTGCATATATATGTGTGTGTGTGTGTGTGTGTATATATATATATATATATATATATATATATATATATATATATAAAGTCCATCCGTCTGAACAGATTTTTCTCTCAAAGTCTGGGGCAAGAAATCAATTGTTACATATGTATTCACTAAAAAAGCAGCTGGAAGATGCTGAGCACTATGGCCCAAGAGATCAAGGCACCAGCACACACTTGTGAGTGATGAGATCCCAAGGCTGGAGGAAAATTCTAGAATAAAGTGCTCATTAGAGAGCCATACCTTTTCTCCTGTCTCCTTACCTCTCTGCACTTCCCCCTTCATATCCATGGCATTGGAAATGTTTTTAGCAACACACCACACTGAACCACCACACATTATGTGATTCTCTTGGTGGAAAACCAAACACTGCGCAAAAATTGTGGTTTTCTAGTTCATGCTTCTGGATGGCAAATAATTCAAAATAAGCTGATAGGAGTATCCAAGAGAGATTTAATCTTCTGTTTGGAAAAGGGCTTCTATATAAGTGAGTAGAATAATTCTTATACTTCTATATAAGTGTAAGAATTATTCATGTTTAGGGGCACCTGGGTGGCTCAGCGGGTTAAGCCTCTGCCTTTGGCTCAGGTCATGATCTCAGGGTCCTGGGATCAAGCCCTGCATCAGGTTCTCTGCATCAGGTTCTCTGCTCAGCTGGGAGCCTGCATCCCCCTCCCTCTCTCTGCCTGTCCCTGCCTACTTGTGATCTCTGTCAAATAAATAAATAAAATTTTTTTAAAAAAAGAATTATTCACGTTTACATATATGCACCAGAATGCTATGTCCCTTGTCAAATAGGCTTCAAATCAGCAAAAATGATAATATTTTACTTAATAACTTTTTCCCTCTGTTAATAACTTAATAACTTCATCCTCTGTTAACATTTTGGAATACATCATTTTAATGCACATCTGCAAATTTGTAATCACTTCATGTGAGACAACAAATGCTTAAAAAAGCAACCAGGTGGGGCACCTGGGTGGCTCAGTGGGTTGAGCCTCTGCCTTCGGCTCAGGTCGTGATCGCAGGGTCCTGGGATCGAGCCCCACATCGGGCTCTCTGCTCTGTGGGGAGCCTGCTTCCTCCTCTCTCTCTGCTTGCCTCTCTGTCTACTTGTGATCTCTGTCAGATAAAAAAATTTTAAAAAGCAACCAGGGGCGCTGGGGTGGCTCAGTGGGTTAAGCCTCTGCCTTTAGCTCAGGTCATGATCTCAGGGTCCTGGAATCAAGCCCCGCATCACGCTCTCTGCTTGGCAGGGAGCCTGCTTCTCTCTCTCTCTTTCTGCCTGCCTCTCTGCCTGCTTGTGATCTCTCTCTGTGTCAAATAAACAAATAAAATCTTAAAAAAAAAAAAAAAAGGCAACCAAAAAACATTTACAGTTTTCAGACAGGCATTTCCCTCACGTTTGGATAAGGATGCAAATTCAACTTCATAATAAATTACAGTGCATCATAAAGATTAAAAGCACTCAGGGATTGCGTTCTCTCCTCCCGCCACCCTATCCTACACACAGCTGCCTGACTAATCCTCCAAAAACACCAATTTTCGTGTGCTGCTTTTCAAAACTAGCTTCCTGGCTTCCTGTTGCCTGAAAAAAAATAGTCTCAAATGCTTTTGTCTGGCATTCAGGGCTCTCTGTGATGGGCACCCTGGCCAACACATTACTCTGCTCATTTGTTCCACACACAAGTGATCTCAGGCTAGTTATTCAGAGAACCACCTCCCCACTGACCCAGCAAACGTCTCATGCGTCTCCTAAACTCACGGCTCACTCAGTGACGTTCTCAAAGGCCATTAGTGGGTGACATGCCAACTGCTAGAGTCAGGAGCCAGGGTGAAGTTGCCGCCCCCTAACTGCATGGACTGAAAGCGGGAACGTTGATTCTCCTGGAGAAAACTGGGGCATTGTTATGAGAAGGCAGACGGCAAAACCACCCAGGTCCCCTATGACTGCTTTAACACACTCTGGACAAAAGTTAAGGAGACAAGCGAACGTATTAACAACCACTTAAGCTGTAGCAAGCAAATGCAACTGAGGGAAGGCATTGTCTTGTTCTGGAACAAACCACTTAGCTCCAGCTACTTTTATAAATAGATCAGACCCTGACCAGAAGCCTGCTTAGCTGGGTTCATTTGTATACAATGTCCATACCCTCAGGAATATTAACATTTTATCTCAGATTGCATTAATTTAAATAAAACTTAACAAAAATGGTGTGAAATGAACAAAAACACCATATTCTGTGATGAATCAAATGAAATACATTTTCAGTTGCTGTTTTCCCCATTTAAACATAAAATTTCTGATAACTGTCATTATTTGTGAAAAGACACAAGACCAACAGTTTGTGTGTATGTGTGTTTTGGTTTTTGGTTTTTGGCTTTTTTCTTCCCCTTAAGGCTATAGCCATATTGTCACTAATAAAGATCTCAAATTTGCCTGGAAGCTTTCATGGCAAATTGTCAGTCTGAGGGTAGTCACCACCCAGCCAAATGGCTTTATACATCATCAGTGCCTTTCTTCCACACACCTTCTCTTCCTGGTTTAAACATTAGTTACCCTGGTTCTACACTGACACAGTATTTGCCTCTCTCTCCTGTCCATAACTCTGGAAAGTTGGGGACCTCTGACTTTGGTTTCCCCTGAGCATGACATTTTATTTGGTGCTTGGGGGGCAATGGGCAGTTCAAGAAGTATGTTAATACTATCACTCAATGTATTGATCCATGCTATGCACCAAAAGTGTAGTAAATATCGTTCATTCCTTGTAACAAAGGCAGTAGGAACTTCTCCCAAGGGACGGAATTCCAAGGACAGAATGAAGGCAGGAAGGGAGCTGGTATATTTGTACCTACTTTGTGAGAGACACCGGTTTAGGTATTTTTATGTATACATTATACCACTGAACTGTCATAATCCTGCCAATTCTTACACGCTTGGGTTTATATGTAGCAAGTTTAGTAAGCCACCCAAATTCACAGTGACAGGCCCATGAGTCAAATCCAGCATGCTTGACTCCATGATTGTCAAGTCCACTAGCCCCATATATCATGAGTCTGAGATTCATGAGTGTGTAGGTGCTATCAGGAAATGTCAAAAATGCCCATTTCAGGGACACATGGATGGCTCAGTTGGTTAATTGTCTACCTTCAGCTCAACTCATGATCCCAGCATCCTGGGATCGAGTCCCCCATCAAGCTTCTTGCTTACAGGAGCCTGCTTCCCACTCTGCCTGCCTCTCCCTCTGCTTGTGCTATCTCTCTGACAAATGAATAAATAAAATCTTCTTTAAAAATCTTATAAAAAATGCCCATTTTAAAGAGCATTTTAAAACACTGGACAGCAATAGAAACGAAAGCAGAATGACATAATGTAACAACAGATAGTTTATATGGGAGCCCTTTGGGTACTCTGGTGGATGAATGTTTTTAAATTAGTTTTTTGTAAACTGCAAAAAAAAAAAGCACTCCCATTTATAGCGTACACTTTATAGTTCACAAAGCACGTGGCAACAATAAAGATAATGATGGGTTACGGTTACAATTCATAGAAAAGGAGGTACAGGGAAATTGAATGAAAGGAAATAACAAAGTAGGTCCATAAGTCAATCTTCCTTGTAAAAAAATTAACCCAAAAGTGCATTTCTCCCACATCTCTCCTGTTTGATATGATAAAGAATGACCACGATACATGAATTATAGTTCGGGGTTTTGAAAAGCAAAACAGCTTTATACCAACACTTGAGCTTTTTTTGCTAACAAGATAGCTCGATTTGATATGCAGTTCCTGACAACCAACTTCAGAAATAATTCCATCTTTATGTGAAGTCAGAAAGAACCACAAACCAAACCTCAAAATAGATTCAAAGAGAAAATACTCTTTAAAAAAATTTCCCTTCCTATCAGAAGCAGACCAAAGGGAAGTTTAACCTCCCACTAACAAATTCTCCAGAAGCTTCATCTAAAAGGTTGTACTTTCTTCAGACACCCAGCAGGACCTTCTTTTCTGGGCTTGGTATTTCTTCAATGGCCTAGTCCAAAGAATAAGACACTAAACTACAGAGCGCCATGGGCCTCAGAACCACGAAAGAGATGAAGAGGGGCACAAAGCAAGCCTCTGGTCACCAAGAGGGTATGTAGACGTTTGCTGCTTTTTTGCATTTTTCAAAGCTGAGTTCTTAGCTGGAGGCCGCTCCTTTATGATAAATTGCTGATACCGTATAGTAAAAGCTATTATATGATCTTTTACAAACCACTTCCTATCTTTGCATTCTCACGTGTCAAGACAGACACTGATTATTTAAAACCCTGAAGAGAGTGCTATTGCATTTAAATTGCCTGTAACCTTCATGTAATAGATTTATGATTGATGATAGATTTAGTTAAAATATAACTATTTTAAATATATATTCTCGGTAAACGATTCCAACCTATGCTCACTTAAGTAACTGGTGCATAATCCCTTTTCAATTAAACCGCTAGTGCTGCTTTTCTTTTAAGGACCAATTCCGCGTTTCCGAGAGAACCCCAAGCTATTTTTCTAGAATGGCCTTATGCGTATATATCAGGCGTCCTCTTTTCACTCCCTTTGTGGAGCACCTACCCTGGAGGTCATGTAATAACCAATGACCAAAAAACAAAAAACAAAACAAAACAAACAAACAAAAAAACCCATCCAGATCGAAGTTATTCGCGTGTGGCATCAGGCAACGGCAGACCCTGCCTTAAGACGAGGAGACTGCTTAAATAGATGGGCAGGCATCTCAGCCCAGGCCTGTGCTGGAAAAGCTGGTTCCGGCTTCGGGCGCGATTAGGAAGCCAGCAAAGTGCCCCGAGAGTGCAGCCGGGGTTTAGGGCTGATGATCATTTCGCAGCCAGGCCGCACGCGGACACCCGCTTGGCGAGCCTGGGCGCCAGGCTAGGAGGCCGCCCAGCGCGGGCGCTGGCGACGCTCGGAGCCCCCCCACCCCGGGCTCCGCCCCGCGCCCGGCCTGGGCCCGCGCCTCGGGAGGGAGGGGGGCGGGGGCGGCGCGGAGAAGGGGCTTTGCTAATTGCCGAAGCAGGAAGTGAGCTCGCGGAGGACGCGGTGGAGAGTCTGGGAGGAGGTGGAGGGGCTGGCGGAGGAGGGGCGCGCAGCGCCGCGGTGCTGTGCTGCGGAGAAATCGGGACTGCAGGACCCTCCGGACTCGCCGCCTGTGCGCTCCCGCGGTCCAGCCCAGCCCCCGAGGCTCCGCCGTCCCGCTCCAGCGGCCGGCTGCCCCTCCCCGCCCCATGGCTTCTCCGGACGACCCTCTGCGCGCAGGTAAAGTGACACCGCGCCGCGCCCTCACCTGGAGCGGGAAGCGCGGGCCGCGAGCTCGCGGGGGTGTCGGGGCCCAGCCTCCCGCGACCTCGCGGGGGTGTCGGGGCCCAGCCTCCCGCGACCCCCGGGGCACTGGGACCACCCCGGACGCCGCGCCGCACCCGGGTCCGCACGGGGTCTGGCCTGGGACGTCGCCGCGCGAGGTGCCCCCCGCCAGCAGGCGCGCTAGCCCCCATCGTTTGGCACCCCCACGCGCGCGTGTCCAGGACCCCCCCTTCCCTCGTCCGGCGCCGTGGCCCAACGCTTTTGTTCTGGACTTGGGATCCCAGGTGGAAACTAGTCCCTCAGACCTCCCTGGCAGCAAGGAGCGCAGGGAGGGATTCTCGGTTTTTCCGCCTTGGCTCTTCCTCTCTCCCCACTAACATGCCTTCTCGCGTCCCTTTCCTCTCCTCATTTTCACTTTTATTAAATGGTTTTGTTCCGCATGTTGACCCGCAGAGCTATTTCATGAACGAATATACACGAAACCGAGTCGGAGCCCACCTGTAGAGGCCTTTCATTAGAATGGTCTCTGATTCTAGCCTCAGTTCAGAATACTGCGTGTACCTGAGGACGGAGTCCAGATGTTTCATCTCTGAATTGAATTTGAAACCCTCCTCAGACTTCAGCTTCCAGGATTTCTCCCGTCCTTGCTCTCCCACAGTCTTGGTGGGGATCCGCCATGAGTGTTGAACACAGGAATGAATGAATGATATATACCCCAGATCGCTGGGGCTTTTTCTTGTTTCGCTGAGGTTGGAAAGGCTTGGGAGAGACCCCCTGTACACAGATACAGAGCTGCATGCAATTGCTTAGATAAACGTGTTCCCCACTTAATTGCTTGGGCCTTGAACATTATGCCCTCAATCTGTGGCTTGAGCAGTTAGGAGGAGACAGTTTGGAGGTGAATCATAAGATGGCTGAATCCGCATGGTGGTGTGTGGGTTTGGGAGATTTTCCTGGAGATTCAAAAGAAAGATCTAAATTCTCCCATTGGGGAATGGTAAACATTTTATCGATGGGAGGTGAAAAATAAATTGTCTGGTTAACCTTTCCCTCCCCCTCAAAACCCATTATTTGAAAAGACAAAAGGGGAAGTGAAGGGAAAAATCCTCCCACTCCCATCCCCACTCACCCCCATAGCCACCTCCTCTTCTAAGAACCTAACAGACAAGGTGCCAAGAAGTGTTAGGTACCAGCAGTGGTCTCAGATCTTATTCAAGGATCATGGTGAAAGGCATTCAAAGAGATTGTGGGGGCACGGGGATCCAATGAAGGAGGCCAAGTTTAAGGTTTGCCTGGTTACTTAAAAATTAATGGCACCAGAAAAGATGAGCTTTGGGAACTATAGCTTAATGGATACAACGTGTAAAAACTTCAGTGAGTCATGGTGGGAAGAGGCCACCAGGGCAGCAAATACAGTCTTAGATGCTGTTATTAATAGCACTACAGGCTCTAGATTTCCTGTGGTGGTGTTCTTGGCCAGCCCAGCCCCGCCAAAGTGGATAATCACAACCTGGTACCAATGGTCTTGGAGATCCCAGCACGTGAGGCATGATGAGAGGGTAGAATGATAGGAGGTGTCCTTTGGAAGGACTGTCTCCTTCACTTTAAAAGGGAGAACCCAAATCTGTAGGTGAAATCTTTTTGGCTACAAAGAGGGCCGAGGCCTTCTAAGGTCGAGGTCTCCTCGTCACTTGCAAAGATGTCGAAGAACACATTCAGACATTTCAAAGATGTCCTCATGTCCATCCGTTCCCACTCTGGAATTCTATCAATAAGGTGAGAGTTCCTCTACTTTAAAAAAAAAAAAAAAAAAAAGATCTAAAATGACTTCCCTTTCTCATGTAATTTCTGTAACCTTTAGGACACGCCCACCTACCCCTTCCTGAGCTCTAATGAAGCCACAACCCTGCCAATTTGTGGAACTCCTTAAAGGCCATTTTCCCTTATATACCCCCGACCAAGTTCCCATGCTCCCTCACCTGATTTCCTGCACTCACCTCCCACCTGGTGTGTTCACACCTGCTCGTGCCTTTTACCAACCCCTTTGCCAAAAGGCAGCCATAGTGACCTTTCAAAGACCTATCAGTTCCTGGCATTTGTCTCCATAGAAATCTGCACTGATTTTCTAACAAATTCTCAGTCCTCCAAAGGCATCCATAATCCTCCCATCCGTCTCTTCCTACCCCACCAACCGACTGATGCCTCTTCTGCCCCGTCTCTCTGCCCTTCAACCACGCTGCCTCCCTCTTCCTGTGGAGACCCCTCATGGCGCCTGCCTCCAAGCACAGGTGATTCCCATTGATGGGAAGACCCTCTTTCTCTCCCCCCGTCTCCCCACTCCAGTTACTCCCACTTATTCGTGAGCTCGCAAGCCCCATGGTACACACTCTCCATGCAGCCTGCTCTCTCTTTTCTAGCACTGGCCTCCGTTTCTAGCTGTGGTTGTGTCACGGATGTCCCTCCCCAGCCTGCCTCCAAGCTCTCCGTCCATTTAGCTCCAACACCTGACACAGTGCCTGGCACGTAGTAAGCCCTGGCTAGCTTCTAAGAGCCTCACTGAGTAACTGAAAGTATTTTTTAAAATATCCCCACGTAGGCTTCAAACTGTAGGCAGAAAAAGCTTTGCCTGGATTGACATTTTAGAGACGTATTCGTCAAGTTAGATGTGTTCACTGACTTTACCTTGTAAAATTTTTTTTAAAAGACCTCTGTATTGGATCGCATCTAACGAAGGCACATGTATACTGTTAGACCACGTTATGAGCTTAATGAAAGGAGACCAGATTTTTCGCTAAGAAAATGTATAAGTTTGTTGAGGTCACGTGGGAGGAAAATTGTCCCTTCCTTGGAGCATTGCTATCTTACTCTATCATGGCCACTAAAAAAATCTGACACGGGGGGAGTCAGAATTGTCTGTCGGAGATGAGTTAGATCCGGCTCACATTCATACAGATGTGAAAGCCAGGAACGAAGAAAGAGGCTTTGAAAGCCTGGGTTGAGGAGGCGGTGTGGTTCACTGCGATGAGCTAAGTGCCCAGGGCCACCGGCAGACATGCGGGCCTGTGTCCTTCCTTTCTTCTGGGGTCCCTCTTGCACCATGTGGTGAGGCTAGCAGCTGGGAGCAGCTCAGGACAGGACCCGGTGGCATCTTACCTCTCCCACCCTCCTGTGGGCTCCAGTGGGCTCCAGTGGGTCCCAGGTGACAGCCTGCCTTCCTTGCACAGCCCAGTAGCACTAGGAGCAGAAACTGGGACCAAAGAGTGAGCACCCTGCTTGACAAGCCGGACCAGCCACCTCTTCTTCAGATGCAGGGGGAGCCCTGGCGTGCTGATTCCTCCCTTCTCCCTTTCCCCTTTCCTCTCTTCCTCCCTCTTCCCTTCCCCTCTCTCCTTCCCTGGTGGTGCCCTTTCCCAATGCCCACTTCATCCCTTTTCCTTTCTTACATGCCTGTCTTCTAGATTTTCTTCTCTTTCCTCCCAATTACTTCCCTTCGTCTGAATCTCCTCTTTGGTCCCTTTGTCCCCGCTCTCTGCTCCTCCTCCCCTTCCCTGGCCCCTGTTCAGCTCCATCCCGACTGCAGGCAGAGCTGGACTAACACGATCACTCGCTAGCTCAGCCACCCTCCAGAGAAGTCACTCTTCGGTGGCCACCTTCCTGACCCCCTGGTCCTTTCTCCACTTGTTCAGCTATTGCTCTGAAGTCTGAGGAGGACAGAGCGGGGCTGCCACAGAATCAGGCCAGAGGAGAAACCAAACCATGCATCCACACTGTCCCCCAGCACTGCTGCTCTGAGAGCTTTCAGAGTCCTCAACAGGGTTAGGATTTAGGGGCTTCTTCAGAACCAGGAGTGAAAACAGCCATAGGTCAAAAGAAAAGCTATGGCCCCCACACAAGAATAATAATCACAAATGAAAACTAAGTTAACTCTGAAGTCCCAAAGTCGAAGAATTGCCTTGAATCTGTCACTAGAAAGCACCCAAGGCCTCATTCTCTGGGCTCTGGGTGCCCTGGGAATGGCAGGAGGTTCTGACCCCCTTCCCTCTTCATTCTCTCCCAAAGAACGCCCTCTGAGGTGGTCTTTGAACTTCCTCAGAGAAACTGTCTCTAGGAACTGTAGGCCTTCGGCTGCTGGGACTAATGAGGGTGATGTCAGGACTGCGCAGCTGTTGGACAGCTTTACCAGGAGATTGTGGCTTCTGGATGCAGTCCTCTGGTCCCATGCTCTGGGTGAGATCTGGGTCTTCGAGTGCAGGAGGACAGATGAGATTTCAGATTTAGAGTTGATGCTGGAATGATTAGTTCTTTAGGGGGAATTGGGTGAAGGTATTTTGCACATGGGAAGGACACGAATTTGGGGGGCCAGAGAGTGGACTGTTAAGAGCTGACCTGCATTTCCCCCAGAAACCTTGCTGCTGTCCTTATCTCTGGTACCACAGAACGTGACCTTATTTGGAACTAGAGTCCTTACAGATGCAATCACATTACAATGAGGTCGTTAGTGTGGGCCCTAATCTCCTGTAACCGACCTCCTTATGTAAAGGGAAAATCTGGACAGAGAGATGCCCCTACTGTCAGTGGTGGGCAGTGCATGAACTCCTAGAACCCTGACAGTAGTGGAAAACAGACACAGGCTGAGCACTAGGTAAATGGGAGCTCTAGCGGAATTTCAGATGAAGATGCTGTGGACCTCGGCTTCCCATGTCATAGTGACGTTAGCCTGAAGATGCTCTTTTGACCCTGCGACCCCCGCTTTTCACCATTCACTGACTTTTAAAGCTGGAAGGACACATGGAGGCTATTTACCCCTGAATATTACAGATTAGGGACAGGAGCCCCAGAGAAACAAATGACTGCACAACCTGCCTAGCTGGATCTCAGCTGTGGTCTCCTGGAGTGAGGCTGGGTGCCCTCTCCAAGGGCCACTGCATGAGTTTACCCTGGGCCTTTCTCACGCATTTCGAGAACTGTCCAGAAGATGTGCATATAAGTTAAACATCATTCTTGCTGCCATCAGTGAGATCCTTGTTGGTTAGTTGCCAGCTAATTTGGGGTGGCCTGTGCCTTGCTTGGAGTCCCCAGTCCAGGAGAGACAGGTGGCTTTGGGAGGAAAGGACCTCCCAGGACAGCAGAGCTCCAGCTGAGAGCTAGAAGAAGGTCCCTGTGCAGCCCCAGCCTGAGCTCCCATGGTCCCCCTTTCTAGTTCGGCCCTTCCTGTGCCTCTCCTCCCATCTGATATCAGAGCCCTGCCTGCTGTTTCCTGGGACCTGTAAAAATAAACATTTTAATGCTTCCAAATGATTTGACTTCAGACTTAATAATATTATACCATGCAGCTCCAAGAGCTCTCAGAAATCCTTTAGCACAACTTCCTCCTTCCAGACCAGTATCAAATAACCAGGGTGAGCCCTCTTCCAAATGATCTCTTCGGTACACAGCCATCTGGGCCTCGAAAACAAAGGTGACTGAGTTCGAACCACGAGGATGAGCAGGGTCAGGCAGAGCATGTCAGGCACCACCTGGGTCTGGGTCGGTGAGCGAACTTGGCAATGATGCACCTGGAAGAACTTCCTCCAGGGTCTGATCCCCATCAGAGGCTCCAGCAAACATGATTGAAAGTCCTGAAGGTGCCTCCCTGACTGGTCACGAACCTGTTTCTTTTCCCAATTGCCCTTTGGCTTTGTGGCCATGACTCAGAAAATGAGAAGCCTAAATTCATTGTCCCCTTCCCATCAGAACTTCCATCTATTAGAGATTTCGAGATTTCTCCATTCGTCCTCACTCCTCTGGGCCACTTCGTTTAATCTCCCTAGTGACGAGACTGTCATAAAACAAACAGATGTTCCCTTCACACTTCACACACATTTTCCTCTGGGCATTTTCAACACCTGCCAGGCAGAGACCTGTGGAAAGCCCAGACACATTCTAGAAAGGAGACAGTGAGGGAGAACAAACGTAAATGAATATATCAATAAATCGTCTTGATGTGCTCGTTTGGATCCCCAAAGGCATTTCCTGGGCCTGGTGCCTCGTCCACAGTGTTTACTTAATTTAGCTTAAGTTGACTCTTGGCTGATTTAAGGCTTACACTTAGGGCTTTGTAGGTTGTGCACTGCACAAATCTAGAGGACTCCACTCAAACGGATTTGGTTCTTCATTAACGTAGTTTTCTGGAAGATGTCTGGTCAGGTGACTTGGAGTGTGAGCTCTTTTCTACTTTGAACAAATTCTTCAGATCTAGTGGTGGCCTCAACCAAGACTTATACCTTTTTCTGTTTTTCCTCATTTGGTTTCTTAAATGCAACAAGTGATAAATAAGAAGCAAAATTTTGGGAAGTGAAAAATCACTTTTTGTTTGATGATAATCCCAGGAGATTGCTGACTTTATTAATTTACCTAAACCACAGCCAGAAGCTTAATATTTTAAAATGATTTTTAAAAAATTACAGAGGAGTGGGATACATGGAGAAAAGAAGACATCTGGATCATGTCATTCCTGCTTAAAGTTATAATTAAATTATACCAAAGAGGGGTGCCTGGGTGGCTCGGTGGGTTAAAGCCTCTGCCTTCGGCTCAGGTCATGATCCCAGGGTCCTGGGATCCCTGCATTGGGTTCTCTGCTCAGCAGGGAATCTGCTTCCCTGTCTCTCTGCCTGCCTCTCTGCCTACTTGTGATCTCTGTCTGTCAAATAAATAAATAAATAAAATCTTTTAAAAAAATTATACCAAAGAGTCATGGGTACGTCTGCATATCCGTAGTTATGTAGAACTCCGAGTGTCTGTAGATCTCTACAAGTGAGCTGTCTTACGATGTGGGGTTTTGTTGTTGTTGTTGTTGTTTTTTAAGAAAAGTTTGTCTTAATCTCTTTCTTGGTGCTATCTGACCCCATTCCTTCCTGTTTTGTTTCCAGTGACTAAGGTAGCTTGCATCGATGGGAAGACAATTCTCAAAGGACACATCTGTGCTCTTACATTAAAATAATCTCCATTTTTTTGTTTTGTTTTGTTTTTTACAGATCAGATGGCAAAGGAGCCAGTGGAAGACACAGACCCTAGCACGTTGTCCTTTAACCCGGTAGGTTACAATCTTTACATCAGTAATGACAACTCATGTTATTTCTTTTTTCCCTTTGTTACGTTTTTATTGCTCAGTATTTACATGAAGATCAGAAACCCCAAAGTCAGGTTTTCCCAAGATAAACTTCTTTATCGTGGTGTTCTCTGTGATGTAATGAAGTTTGGGTTTCTCGGGGCTAAAAATGGTATTGGATTCTGTTCTTGTGATCTTCTTAGATTATATCAGGTCTTTGTATTCTTGTCTATTTTTAATACTTGTCAGTCCTCTGTTTAACTTCCCCTTCTTCAAAGTTCAAAATATTTAGTGTGAGATGGAAGGCAAAAGCAGGACTAGTATACAGTTACTGGGGGCCAGCAGGCACAGATGTTTGATTCACTTATGTTACTGCATTTATTCCCTGCAATAACCCTGTAAGGTAAGCACTGCCCATTTCACACATGAACAACTGAGACTCGGGGGTTGGGGTAAGTTGCCCACATTGGAAGCAGCCCAGATGGGATGCAGACCCAGTAGCTGGCTTCCGGTCCCTGCCCTGCCTTCCCAGAACCACGCTGTGGTGTGTCTGCTGCTTACGGCTTACCAAGGACTTCACATACTTCATCCCCCAAGTAATCAGTGAGATGGAAGGACAGTCACCCCATTGTACAGATGAAGCGATGAAAGTTCACAGATTCATAAAAAGTCACGCAGACGGGAGCTCTGCTCTCCTGTGTGGTACTGACTCTTGGTTATGACCAAATCCATGCCTCTGGCAACATTACATGTGTTATTGTGCATATAGGGGGTGACACACTCCTTTAAGAAAAAAAAAAAGAGTGTTTGGAGGAGAAGAACTGTGCAGCCCATGAAAGATCCTGATCAGTGTAGTTAGAATGATGTAAAAGACACACATCAATATCATTAGACAATATAATTTGATGAAATGTCCTGAAGTCTTTGGTGATTCATGAGTTACCTCAGTGTCTTGAGGGGTTTGTCCTTAAGCCTTGAGTCCCCGCTGTATAGTTCTTTGGGGGCAGCGTTGGAGACAAAGCTGGACACGCAGTGGAAATCAAGAGGAAAACATCCTCTGACAGAGCGTGGGCCAGCCCTGTGCTGTGGTCCTGAACGAGGGCCTTTGGCTGCTAGAAGGTGCCCTCAGTTTGTCCTTCCAGTCCCTGACCCAGTGCCCGACCCGCACTGCTCTTGGACTCCTGCTCTCTTCCCGCCTGGGGTCACAGCCATCTCCACCTCCATTCACTTCTCCGTCCCGGGGCACAGTGATTTCCCCAAACCTTCCCTAGGTCGGTTTGCTGGAGCTGCCACAACAGAAGACCACACAGTGGGTGACTAAGTGCTCCCCATGTCTGTAGGTTGGAAAGGGCAGGGCCCTTCTTGTCCCTCCAAAACTGTGGGGAAGAATCCTTTCTCATGTGTGGTGGTCAGCAACCCCTAGTGGTTCTCAGCTGCATCCCTCCAGTGTCCTTGCTTCCTTGCCCCGTGGCGGGATTCTCCCTGTGGGTGGCCATCTCTGTATCTCTTCTCTTGTAAGGAGAGCAGTCCTGTTGAATTGAGGCTCCCTTACCCCAGTGGGATCTCATCCTCACTGGTCCTCTATCTAAGTCTGTAGATGTCTAGCTACCCTATTTTCAAATGAGGTCCCAGGTAGAGGTACTCAGGGTTAGGACTTCAGCACATTTTAGCAGGGGAGATGCATGTCAGCCCAGAACATTCCAGGGGCTCCTGGGATGAAATCTGTGCGCCTCTTCTTGGCAGCTGAGGTCCTCCATGACCTCATCTCAGCAGCCCTCCCAATGAGCCAGTCGTGTGTAGGTCTTTGCTGCGCCTGAAACACCCCACACCTTCTCACTTTCTCACCTTCCAGGGATACTAACATTGTTCCATGCAGTGAGGAAAATCTCCCAGCTTCCTCAACTAAGGAACTCGTGTGCTTCCTCCCAGGCAACGCTCTCTTTGCTTCACCCTGGGGCCTTGGGAGGCTCCTTTCTCTACAGCCTAGCCCCTACTTTTTAATCACACTGTGCTGGAATTGTTTACTTGTGTGAGTTCCTGCAAGACTGTGTTGAATGTCTTCCCATATTCAGTGCCAGACACAAAGCAAAGGTGGATCCCCTGTCTCCCTCCAGTGTGCCTCTCTGCTTCTACACTTGTCACACTTCATACCACCTGGACTTGCTCCCCTGGGCCCACCACCTGTGACCACCATGCTCCTTCCTCTTGGTCACCCGAGTTCTTGGGCATTCTGCACACCAAGCTCAAATGTCAGTCTCTCCAGGAAACCTGCGTTTGCTCCAGCCTGTGGGTTCCCTCACACAGACTTCTGGTAGATGTTTATTTAACACTGAGTCAAAATGCGGGGCTGCAAAGATCATAGTTCCTTTTTCTTAAAAAAAAAAAAAAAAACTTACGAGCCTATCTGAGGAAATAGGCAAGTCCATACTTTAAAAACAGCCTGATAAGTGTTACCATACAGGTGTGTTTTCTGTGCTCCAGGGACCAGACTATCTAGAAGAATCTAGTCTCAGGGAGAATTTGACTTTAAGTTCTCCGTGACTGATGACTGATGGATTGATTTCTTCTGTGGAAGAGGATTTCAAGGCTTCTAGAGGTTCTGAAACTTCACTGTTCAGCTCCAAAGAAACTGCAAGGAAAGAGTTTTAAAACAAAATCCTTGGTTCCACATTTGTTTGTTTTTCTCTTCTGTCAGAGGAAGACATGTGTGAGACCTACAGGCAAGTTGGAAGGTGCAGCCTTTTTTTTTTTTTTTTTTTAAAGGCTGGAGGCATGGATCCAAAGGCCCAGATGGGGAATGGGAGCTGTGCAGGGGTTAGGGACAGGATAGGGAGACTGGGCACTTCCCACTCTGCTCATGGAAGTCATCGGAGAATGACCACATTGTTTAATCGGAAGTCAAAGTTTCCAGAATACCTGCATGGAGGTACCAGGAAAGAAATATGTGATTGCAAGAGCCTTTGATATTTTGAATTCCCTCCCATGGTACTGCCGCCAGCCAGTGCACTGAGCAACTGTGTACAATTGTGCGCAATGAGTAGATCTTTGTAGACCTTTGTGCGGTCGGTAGGCTGGTTGGCTTTTCAATCCTGTCCTACCCACTCCAGGACGCAGCCCTACATGAGTGAGATACAGCCTGGCCCACGGGCTTGTTGAGCCAAAGGAATGCCACAGAAATGGGGACAAGAAATGGGTCTATCCCCATAATTCATGATAACAAATGCTCCTCAATTTTAAACTACAGGAAATGGGTGGGGGGGAATAGCCCAGCAGAAAAGAGAGGAAGTGTGGTTTAGCGGTCAGAGCCGAAGCAGTTTGGAAGCCTTATTCTGTCTCATGTTCCAACATTAACTTCTTGTCAACCTTGATTTCATTTTTATAGACCCAGGATAAAAACGAACAATGGGTCAGGCCTGTTGATAAATCCATGGCTAGAAACTTGCAAGGCTTTAAACTAAAATTATGACTTTGCCCAAACAAAGATTTCTTTTCACTTTACTCTTATAACTGAACTATGGGGTTTAAAAATAACTCTCTTCTTTTGTTGGTTTCCACAGTCAGACAAATATCCCATTCAAGATACGGGACTCCCTAAAGGTATGTACACTTAATATAACTACTTGAACTTGTGATTATTTTAATGTCTTGAACAAAGCACTAGTGAAAGTCATCTCTCATTCCTTAAAGTTGTTAAACAGAAACATACTGACAGTTTAGCTTTTGACTTGTTGACTCTCTAGGGCATGGCTTTTCTTATTAAAATCTACAAATTATTTCATTACAAATTATACATTAAATCCCTGTGGCGTTTTTATGATGCATAAAATGAAGAGAGCCAGCGCTCTGTGTTGCAAATGACAGAAACCTAACCCAAGCTCATTTTAAAAAGGGACGGGACATACTGGCTTAGGCTCTTTGGATACTGCAAGGTGCAAATTTGAAGGATGCTCTCAGGCTCAGTCTCTGTGTGTCTCTCATCTCATCTCTCTGTCTTCATCTGTGTTGGCTTCATTTTGGGGCAGGCTTTCCCTTCTTGGCCGGAAGCATGGTCACCAACACCTCCGGCTGTACACGGTGCCCATCGAGATGGCAGAGCAAGGGTGTGCCTTTCCCCTAGTGCCCAATTTCTAGGGATGGCTGTCATATGGGGAGTTTGGGTCACATGGCCATCCGTGACTCCGTTGTTGCCCTTAGGAGGATGGAGGACGTGGGTCAGGTTTGCACCTTGAGGTTGGGTGGGGAAGGGCATGGAGTTATTCTACCCAAACCACAGGAAAGAGGCCTCTGTTACTAGACAGAGGGGCAAAGGATGCTTGTCAGGCCCCAAAGCAAAACAGAACAAAAACAAATCCAAAAAACCTATCTTTTGTAATTTGCAGACCAATGGTTTATCCATGGTGTAGACATGGCCAGGCTCAGCCTCTCGTGATTTCTTCTGTGGGGCAATCTGTTGTGGGGTCATCTGGTTGCCCTCTTGAGTCTTTACCTTGTACTCTGCTGACAGGCCTGAGAGAAGGGGTGGACGGGGTGAGGGACAATCTGATCTGAGTAGCTTCAGAGATGGCAGGGGCCCCCAGCTTCCTGAAAAGGTGGGACTTCCCAGCACCTGCCGCTGTGGGTTTTCCTGGCAGTCCTTGTGACCGGGTAGCCGTAGGGTCACCCAACTGGAGGGTGAGGAGGGAGCTCCTTGCCAGGGTCCACTTGGGGTTAGGTCCAGGGTTCTGCGAAGGTTCCCCTCCCTCCAGTCCTTACTGGCCAGACTCTTCTCCTTACACCCAGAAATTAAACCTCCGGCGTTCATTCCTTTTGTTGTCTGTGCATGTCCCGGGAGTGGCAGAATCCAAATCCCGGCTGTATTCGGGGAGGCTTGTGGTAAGCTCCCCTTCCCCTAGTGGTGAGTGATTTTCTAAGTGTTCCGATCCTCCAGTCCATGATTCGATTCTCCAGTTCAGCCAGAAGGTAGAAGACACAAACCAGGCGACCAGGGATGTGGGAGGCAGTCTCAGGTGGTATGGCTTTGACTTCAGTGTGCAGTGAAGAATTATTGAGGGCGTGGGGGGAGCTGTTGAAAATCTAGATTCTGGGCTCAGTGGCTTTGAAATCACCATGTGGCAGGTGTGGGGCCAGGCCCAGGAACTTGTAAATGCATACCTGAGTGGCTGGGAGGCAGACCTCACTTTAACCTAAGAAGCTCAAGGATTTGGTATGTCCACCAGAGAGGCAGATAGACAAGAGAACCAATCTGTAGCCAGACCACTAGCTGGACTCTAAGCGCCATTAGAATGGTGGCTGCACCTCTCAGGGTCTCAGGGCAGGAAGGACAGTGTTCTCCTCTCCTCCCAGGATGCTAAGGAGAATCCAATGAAATGAGTCCAGGATGGTACTGACACAGGCGAGCCAGATGGTGGAGGGAAATCGGGAGAAGGAAATGTGCAAACTCAGGCTTGAGGATGCTTTCCCAGTGCCATAGCAAGAACGGTACTGCTTGAGACAACCGCTGAGCTGCAGTGACTCTGAAAATGCAATGTCACGGTTTGATCTGTCTAAAAGATCTTTTTTAACACCCTTCAAAGTGATTTCCTGTTTTGGAGGGGGGAAAAAAAGAAGACTGGGTTTTTCCTGGAATTTGAGACTCACAAAACCTTAATTAAACTGGTGAAGATTTTACAAGTAACATGACAGTGAAAACCATGTTTATGGGAAATGTGGCTAGATCTTCTATCCTGATTCACGGAGAACTGTCTAACTAAGCATGTGACTTCTTTTTTTTTTAAGATTTTAGTTATTTATTTGACAGAAAGAGAGATCACAAGTAGGCAGAGAGGCAGGCAGAGAGAAGGGGAAGCAGGCTCCCTGCTGAGCAGAGAGACTGACTCGGGGCTCGATTCCAGGACCCCGAGACCGTGACCTGAGCTGAAGGCAGAGGCCCAACCCACTGAGCCACCCAGGCGCCCCAAGCACATGACCTCTTATCTCTAAAGAAATACATCGCCTTATACATAATGTCTGGAAGTTTATAAACTTACTCTAAGGGCGCCTGGGTAGGTCAGATGGTTAAACGTCTGACTCTTGGTTTCAGCTCTGGTCATGATCTCAGGGTCATGGGGTCGAGCCCCTGTGTCAGGCTCTGCTCAGCACGATGTCTCTTTGAGATTCTCTCTCCCTCTGCCCTGCCTGCCACTCACTCACACACACACACATGCATGCTCCCTCTCTCTCAATAAATAAATAAATGAATCAAATCTTTTTTAAAAACTTCAACATTTGCATTCAATAATATCTATGACTTGGGATGCCTGGGTAGCTCATTCAGCTAATTATTTGCCTTTGGCTCAGGTTATGATCCCAGGGTCCTGGGATCAAGCCCTGCATCGGGCTCCCTGCTCAGTGGGGAATCTGCTTCTCTCTCTGCCTCTGCTGCTCCTCCTGCTTGCGTGCTGTCTCTGTCTCTGTCAAATAAATAAATAAAATCTTTTAATAATAATAATAATATCATCTATGACCTGATATTTGCTAGTATTTTTAAAAACCTACCAACGGGACCAATATCACCATTAAACATTTATGGTAATTTCTTTTATAAACATATAATGTATTATTAGCCCCTGGGGTATAGGTGTGTGAATCACCAGTTTTACACACTTCACAGCACTCACCATAGCACATACCCTCCCCAATGTCCATATTATGGTAATTTTTTATCATAAATGTTTTTAGGTGAAGAACCCATATGAATCAGTGCAGAAACAAAGTATAGGTTCAAAAGCAAATATAATCTAATTAAGTCCAAACTTGGACTCTAACGTTTAAGTGAATTTTAGGGGGTCCTGCCTTCTTTAACAGAGGATTTACCTGTAATTAGCTTCAGTAGTTTCCATATGGTTAAAAAGTCTTCAAAATTTATTTTTTTAAGCAGACTAACCGTGTTTCACAAAATATGACGCTTCTAGTATATTCCTGCTGTCTCCATGGGCAGTATAAAACCATTCTTCACACGGTCCTGAATAGAGGGGCTCTGAATTAGCTGCTTTCACCATAAATCAACAGTGAAGTCTAATGCAGCTCCAATGACCAGCCTGTTTTTGAGATGAAACATGCTGCTAAACTTGTTTTCTTATCAAGAACAAATGGGTAGCTTCCGCCTGCCCTGATTTTATAGATTTCAGGGGTTCATTCTGTCAGGCCTCTTTTCTGAGAGCTATTCTGGGAGAGTCTGCTGGCACTAAACTCAGTACTAATGTAAGAGTGAGGTTCATTTTATTAAGGTTTTTTCTTTGAGTATTGTTGACACATAATGTTACATTAATTTCAGGTGTAGGGCATAGTGCAAAACAGCATGGAGCATCCTTAAAAAAATTAAAAATAGGGGCATTTGGGTGGCTCAGTGGATTAAGCCTCTGCCTTTGGCTCAGGTCATGATCTCAGGGTCCTGGGATCGAGCCCAGCATCGGGCTCTCTGCTCAGCCAGGAGCCTGCTTCCCCCTCAGTCTCTGCCTGCCTCTCTGCCTATTTGTGATCTCTTTCTCTGTCATATAAATAAATAAAATCTTTTTTAAAAAATTAAAAATAGAATTACCATATGCTCCAGTAATTCCACTACTGGGTATTTACCCAAATAAAACAAAAATGCTTATTCAAAAAAATATATGCACTCTTATGTTTATAGCACCATTATTTGCAACAGCCAAGCTTTGGAAGCAACCTGAGTGTCCACGGACAGATAAATGGATGAAAAGATGTGGGGTGGGGTGTGAGTGTGAGTGTGTGTATGTGTGTTAGAATATTACACAACCATTAAAAAGGTTGAGATTGCACAGTTTGCGACATGAGTGGGGCTTATTTTATATCAAAGATCTCCTGATATCTTGTAGAAACTGCTGGCTTAAGTGTTTTGAAGGAAATGTGACTCTTCACAATTTGAGAGAAAGTGTGTTTGGGAAAAAATTCTCATTTTTGAACCACTACTCCCAGTGAGGGGAAATTACTGCACATAAATACATTATAAAGTAATCAAGATTTTATCTTCTTTTTATCTAAAAGAAGATAAAATTTATTTTTTATCTTTTATTCAAAAAATTTTGTGGTGAATTTAAGTTAAAGAGAGGTAAAGTGGACTAATTCTGTTGCTAAATTTGAGGCATTTGAACTCAAACATAGATGATACCTGGGGGGATGTTTTAGAGCAATTTGTCAATTAAATGTAGAAGTAGTGGTTCAATTTGAAAAAGCGAGGAGAAAAACAAATATGAAGGAATTCACTAAAATAATTCAGAAGTAAAAATACTTGCCCTAAAACTCATAAGCCAATATGCTATATTATATATGATCTTTCCTCTCATAGATTGAAGCATTTTGTTAATAGGCTTCCCTGTTCTAAAAGGAAGCCAAACACCCCTCCTGCCTGCATGATTTGCTGTGTCCTGGTCCTGAGCTCATTCCATAAGTTCATGGCCTCCCACTCAACCTTGACTGGGACTCCTATTATAATAAACTCCCAAATCAACCATCCTTCCCCAAATTATTGTTTGAATCCAGAAGTGACCGTCCTACACCATTTTTTTTAAAGGTTTTATTTATTTGAGAGAAAGAGAGAGAAAGAAAGCACGAGCTGAGTGGGGAGGGGCAGAGGGAGAAGCAGGCTCCCCACTGAGCAAGGAGCCCGATGTGGGGCTTGATCCCAGGACCCTGGGATCATGACCTGAGCTGAAGGCAGATGGTTAACGGACTGAGCCACTCAGATGCCCCCATCCTGCACAGTTGTTTTTTGTTTTTTTTTTCCCTTTGAGGAAGGCAGAAAGGAGAGGGAAGGATGTGACCACAGGAGTATTTGGGGTACCACTTCACAAAAGTACGTAAGTTCAAATTGTCCTCACATTGGCCGGAAAAAAACATGCTTTTACAAAAATGCCGGGCTGACTGTTAATGATAGTAGCCATTTTGAGAACCGGCGTAACCAAAATCACACGTCTGTTACTTTTTGCCGTGGTGCCTCAATTCTGTGGGATGCCTGTTGGATGTCAGACTTCCGGAGGCCTCCGACATTCCAGTTAAGTAAGTCTGGTGTGGAGCCTGGGAATCTGCATTGTTAGCCAGCACGGGAGGTTCAGATGCCAGAAAGCTGGGCTCTGTCTCTTGAGACACACAGGCCAAGGCAAGATCTCTACTGCTCTCACTTCAAGAGATACCACATAGAATCTTAGTGAAAAACTACCTTTAGTTTAAATTTCTCAGATAATACTATTAAGGAGGGGGGGTGTCTTTTAGTTGGAATCGTGTGGGAGGCTGTGAACGTAGCCCCTTGTTTGAACAAATCCAGCACCCTGCCACTTACTAGGTGAATGGATGTTAAAGAATGTAAGAAAGAGATCAATCAACCAGGCTCTCATTCAGTCTTAACTCTTGGCCCCCGATAAATGATTCTTTCTTCAAAGCTTTATAACTCTCAGAGTTTGCATAAGCCTTTCTTTCATAATGTTCTCTATGTCTGTCAACTTTCAAGTTGAGAGCACAGTGTGGAATTCTACAAAGGTTCCAATCTGGTGGGACCAAAATCTGATTTCCATGCATTGGTGCTGTCCTCACCACAAATCGGGGAGCTGCAAAGTTAACCCCTGTGTCAAACAACCTAAGAATGGAGGTTTCCTCCCCAAGTCAAGTTTTTGGAAGGTGTTAAACATGGCACCTGCCTTTCAGGTTCCTTTGACTTTCTCTGGCAATCCACACTTGGATGGTAGAACTGACGTAGCTTTGCTCTGTCCTCTAGGAGGCTGAGCTTTGAAGACATGTGTCATTCCCACTGTCTGCTATCCACCAGGCATTTTAAAGTGTCCAATGAGCAGATGAGCCCAGTGGCATCTGCTGTGGTGAAATGTGTTTGGAGTGCCATTTACTCACCCAGCTGGACAGGGAAGGACCCTGCCCGGGGTTAGGCGGACAGCCACACATACCTGACACTGGGTGGATGAGATGGACAGCAGTTTATGAGTCCTTTATCCTTACTTGGAGGTGGGGGATGCTGCAAGCCATGCAGGGTCACATGGGGTTGCCCTCAGGAGCACGTGAAGAAGCAGGGGCTGCAGTTCTAAGTCAACCCCCGTTGATTCCATGGTGCCTTGACATCAATTTAAATCTTAGTGACGATTGAGACTTACAGGGTAGAGGAGGGCCTCCCTAAATAGCAAAACAGGGCATAACTTGCCCAGGAGAGAATGGGCCATGTGGTGTGGTACTAGGGGAGTGAGGGCCTGGCCCCCAAGGGCGTGAATCCAGACAACCAATGCTTATGGCAATAGTGACCCCAGGCAAAGGCTCTGTTTGCGCTTTGTAACTAAAACAGGAATTCTATGAGGGGCCCATTATACCTTTTGAGGTAGCCTGTTGCCTACAGAGTAAATGAAAGTTCCTTCCAAAGGCTCCTTTTAGAGCCAGGCACTGTGCATTCTGAGAAGTGAAATCAATGTCTTGGTCCCTATCCAGTAGGGACTCTCTATCCCCTGGTCTGGAACTCCAAGGGGGATAGAGAGTGTTCTAGAAAGGCCTTATATTTGTGGACTTACTAGAGGTAAAGACATTTGTTACCTTGATTTATATTCTGTTCATCTGTGAGGCAAGAGATTCCCAGGGTTCTTTACTTCAGAGTGGGCAAGTCTTCAGCAATGGTTCAAGAGTTTGTAAATAATAATATTAAATAGTAGTAGTAGTAGCAGTAGTAGTAGTAGTAATAATAATAATAATAATGATGATGATGATGATGATAATGATAATACTGATGGAACCATTTGTTGGCCAGGGCATGTAGCACTGAGATGACAGCCTGAAGTCTGGCCAACTGTGCTGACTCTTGAATCCCGTCTGTTATCAGGGACATCCTGAAAGGGCTGAAAAGCACAGGTCTCCATGGGCTCCATCATGTCTGGTGGTGGCCATCTCATCTGTAGTGTCTACAGTTTCCCACAGCTATTCGCTCAGTTGGTCTGAAGGGGACCCCCCAGGTAACCCAGGCATCTGGGAAGAGTGACCTCTTCCGGCACCATGGCATCCAGCGAGAGACTGAGGAGAGTGAGTGACTGTCCCTCCCATGAGCGGAATATGCCCGAGGGTCCAAGTCTGACTCGACTCAGTAGCAAGGCCACAGAAGCCATGTCAAGCTTGTAGGGTGCTGCTTCCATGACCCAAGGCAGAATGGGCAGCAGCGCCTGGAGCCTCACAGGTACAGGGTCAGTGAGAGCCTCTATTTCCAGAAGAGCCCAGCCTGCAGCCAGCGATCACTGCTCTAATGGTATAGAGAGAGAAGGGCCTAGGAGGGCGGTTTCTTGCATCAGAAGCCTATGGACAGCTTAGGGGTATCATGGTGGTCCAGAGACTTCAGGAGGAATACGAGGAAGGAGATTTCTACCTGACAGGGAAGGGGTTGCTGAGAATGCTCACTGTAGACTTGTATTGGAAGGAGCCCCGTTCATGGTGGACCCATCTGCAAGTAACCGTGGCAATGGGAGTAAGTGAAGTGTGTAAATGGGGAACGGGTTGTCTCCAGAATTCCAAAAGGACTAAAAGATGTTGGACTTGTATTAATGTGTAGGTACTCAGAGGCCCCATAGCTCTTTAATGGCCTTGTCAGAAATGAAGCAGCCCTTAGTTTACCAGAAAATTCTTAGAAAATGAACCAAGCGGTGCACTGCCCTGGGGGGCAATGTCCTGATCCCTTTCTGTGAGCTCTTTTACAGATATTTATATGGTTTGGATGACTGCGTCACATGGATGTCCTCAGAGGAGGATATGAACTGTGAACCTGGAGAAGGGTGGGTGTAGATAAGATCTTGCCTGAAAAGTCCGTGTGCTAGAACAAAGCTGTTAGAAAACCCCCTGGGTATCCTGGTCACCACACACTGGGTGCCTTTGTAGATGAAGGCACATTGCAGCTGCGAGGCTGCTCAAGTAGACACTAGACAGAACATTTCAGCCAAAACTGAATATCCAGGTATTTACTAGTGGCTGATAGGATAGAGTCAGTAATGGTAATAACACTGGGCATGGAGCGTAGGGCTTTCATGCATGGGACCATGGCAGTAAGGTTGCAGTAATGCACTTTGAGGTGCCATTCATTTTCCTCCGGGTTTCAGACAAGGCCACATTCAGCTGTTAAATGAGAAGCAGGAGATAATCAGCCTTTCACTCTTCAGGTCTTATATAATAAGTTTTGATCTTTGGAGGTCCTGTTTTTTGTTTGTTTGTTTTAAGATTTTATTTATTTGTCAGAGATCACAAGTAGGTAGAGAGGCAGGAGGGAGTGGGGAAGCAGGCTCCCTGCTGAGCAGAGAGCTCAATGCGGGGCTTGATCCTAGGACCCTGGGATCACCACCTGAACCAAAGGCCCACTGAGACACCCAGGTGCCCCTGGAGGTCCTGTTTAATTTACATTGGGCCATAGTAGCTATTTGAACTGAGAAGTCTATGGGGTCCCATTTTGTCAACTAACTGGGAAGATTTAATATGAATTCATGGGGTCAGAGCAGCCATGCCCCCATGAGATGCTCTAAGGCAGTGTGTGTTGTGACCCTGGAAAATTGAGGCCACATGGTAGTCCTCATGGTCAGGGTATGGCATGCCTGTCCTCTGTTTTACCTTCAGGAGCTCTCCTACCATAATGGGGGGTACACCATGGTGACATTTAGTGGCATCTCCAGGTGTAACTGTAATTTGAGCCCTGGTGCTGACGAAGTCCATGAGGGTTGGCCAGTTCAGATATTTTGGCAGATATTAAAGCTAATTCAGAACCTACGTGCACACCTGCAGTGGCGGGGGGTGGGGGCAGAGGGAGAGAGAATCTCCAGCAGACCCCAAGCTTGGTGCGGAGCCTGACGTGGGGCTCGATCTCACCACCCCAAGATCATGACCTGCGCTGAAATCGAGAATTGGATGCTCAGCCAGTGGAGCCACCCACCCGGCCCTCTTTCATCTATTGCCTGAGTGAATTATTGTAGTGAACGTTGGATTTGCCATCAGGTCACACTGTGGACCTCTGTTTCCAGTTCTTCGTTTTCCTTTTATCTCCTCCCCAGTATCCAGGTTTCTTTCCATCTTGCTTTCATGTCCCCTCCCCTTTTCTTTTTGCGTCACTGGATAAACTCTGGGTGCAAGTAGGTGGGGGAACCCTCTGCTTCCTCCTCCACAGAGACTCAAATCAGTACCATGGGGGTTGGGGTCCGCCACAGCTGCCTGCCACAGGGTAGTGGTGGCTTTCTTATGGTTTCGGAACCCTGGGCTTGCGTCAGGCTCCAACCAACTCCTCGTCATGTGGCTGGGGGACCGTGGGTGGGTTTCCCCTGTAACCGAGGGTCAGGATCCTTACTGTAGACAGGCAGAAGTGGCCCACGGGCCCAGCGGGCAATGGGCTAAAATGGGTTTGCTACAGCCCTGCCTTTTCTTCATTTCTTTTATGCTTTCTCTACAGATTCCCTTGGAATATTTTTATTTCTATCTGCATAAAGCCCCAGCATTCACTTTCTGGCCATTCATGGTGCAGACTTTCTGGGGGCTTATAGGGATGGGCTGGGGAGGCTGACGGCCCACCTCATAGGGAGCCATCTCTTCCTCCAAGGAATGCCAGTCAGTCTGCTTGGGGCCAGGTTCCACCTCCAGGAAGGTCTCACTGCTGAGGGATCGGGTGGGGTGCAGCAGGCCGGTGATCCAGAATTGGTCCTTCCGCACACTGTAAGCAGCTGAGCTAAGCCCAGACACACTGGCTGGGGGCATGGCATGGGGACAACAGCCATGTGCCAAATGCTCCTTCTCCGTTTCCCCCAGTTCCTAGGCCACGGGCTGCCATGGTTATGTATCCTGATGCCCTTGGGGGTCAGGAGAGCACATGTGCTGGCAGCAAGGGAAGCCACAGTGTAGGATACAGCAGGGTCACCATTTGTGCCCAAACAGCCACAAGCAGGGCGCCATGTTTCACTCACCCTGGGATGGTGATCTCATGGCTTTCTGCAAAACTCTTTGCAGAAAGAGTTGGCACTTTGTGTATGATCACGGTGCCGGTGCGGCTCTCCCTGGGTATTCACCAGGCTGGAGACAGCTGCCGGAGAGCTCTAGCCCAGCTTGTGATAGCTGGGACTTAAGTAGTGACCAGCCAGGGTGCTTCGAGCTGGAATTCTCCAAGCTCGCCTGCCAAACATCAGCAGACCCCAACAACACATCATACTGGGGGACAGACCGTGAACAATGGTTTTCACCTTGAGGATGAGGACATTTTAGCTGGGATGCCACAGTACTTGGGCCATGCTGTTCCTGATGTCAGTTGTCACACCACCTCCCATTCACCCGGCTGGTGAGGGAAGGACCCTGCCCCGGGGTTAGGTCGACAGCCATATATACCTGACACTGGACACATGAGATGGACGGCAGTTTATGAGTCCTTTATCCTCACCTGGGGGAGGGGACACTGCAAGCCATGCAGGGTCACATGGGGTTGCCTTCAGGAGCGCGTGAACAAGCAGGGGCTGCAGGTTGTAAGGGTGGCGAGAGGATGGAGGGCCCTGGTTTCCTAGCGGGGATGTGACTGGCTCAGCTGAGTAATTCTGTGTGCCAGTAGGGATCTGAAACTCAGTACTCAGGGCTGAGTGGGGACGGTGGCTGGTGCCCTCCCCGGCAGTGGGGTGTAGCTGACTCATGGCTGCAGAGAGGGCAGAGACCTGAGGCCTTCCTGATTTCACCAGATGTCCAAGCAGCACATAATACTGAGTCCTCGTGGTAGACCTTACACCGCAGACCCTGTTCCTTATCAAGCCTGTGTCTTTTTCCCTCCCCAGCTGAAGAATGCGATCCCATTACTTTGAACTGCCCAACAGAGTCTGACGTGCAACATCAGGTAAAACTCGTTTTATTTATATTTTCACCCTTGGCTTCTTGCTAATCCATCTAGAATTTTTTAGAAATTCTCTGTCAGAGCTTTGAAAAAAAAGAAGAGGATTTTTAGGTAATAAAATAAGTCTGGAAATGATCTTTAAACAGCCCAGTGACAGAGTACATGCACACAACTTCTGTTACTCCCAGTAACTATGGTAGCTTTAATCCATGCTTCAAAGAAAGCATTTGTCTGTAGGCTAAACACAGACCAGCAATGTCAATGAATGAAGGAGCAGAGCCTGCTTTCTTTCAGATGGAGTTGGTATGCTGTGAATGGGAAGCTTTTTTTAAGCCACAACAAAACTGGACAGTCTAATAACATTTTTGTAATGTTTTTATAAAACTTTACCTTTTTTCAGGAACCCTTTATTTATTTATTTGTTTGTTTGTTTTGGGGGGTCTTTCCCACAATGCCAAATCTAGGGATTGTTTTCTGATTATAAAAGAATGTTTGTTATTTTAAACTTCAAATAGGACAGAAATGTATCCCCCCAAAATGAGATTTGCCTGTCACTCCATTTTTTACTTTTGAGGTACATCCTTCTAGAAGCTTCCTTGGGTCACTGTGTGGTTCAGTTATATCTGGTACTGTCCAGCCCGTTGCTTTCCACTCTTTCAAAGCTCATTGGCAAAATTGCACAATGCTTCACAGCAGGTGAACTATATTTAGAGTATCAAATGTCTCAAAAAGCATGTCTTACCTCAAGATGGGCTAGTTTGGTCCTGCCCGTTCCATAACACCAAGGTGATTTTTAGTGAGACAAATTAAAAGTTCTGTTTAGGCTTGCTTGTCAAATGTCAGTTTGTCATAAATCATTAATAGTGATGCTCTTGGGTAGTCAGATCACTTTTGGAAAAAACAAAATTATACTGTTGTTGATAGAACGGCCAATTTTAATTGGACACAGCTCTCTCGAAAGTTGTCAGTGATGCTGCTTTTAACTTTGGTTTGGGGTTCTTGGGTCACCTACTATGAACATCATATTCTTATTTAGTCATCCTTAGTGTTTTCCTTGGAATTACGATCTAATGGTTGAGTTTGGTGCCGACTAAATTTAAACAATTGTAGTAAACCCAAAGTAAGAAATTTTCTCTTCTCGCATTCCTCAATTTGTTTAACCAAGTCTTGCTCCTCACATGTTTTGCAACATGATATAGACTCAAGGAAGAGGCAAGAATGCTACATGGTTTGTTTAGCCTGCTTTTAGGGATTTTCCAAAACCAGTTAAGATTAGGTACGAAATATACCTTAGGACACTGTTGAGAAGCTGTTTCATTTTAAGTCATAGTTCTAGCTATAAGAAGTAAAGACTCTCCTAAAAGATGAAAATAGATCTATCAACGAATAAAAGGGGCAGAAAGCTATTTGAGATTTTTTTAGTTCTGTTGTAAAAGAAACCGTCATATTCCTATGAAAAGGAGGACTGTACCTAGGTAATTCAGTTCGTTATTTCTTTGTATAATCTATAGTATTTGTTCTAACTGCTAGATATCCAGAGGATTCTTTGAAACCAACTTGGCAGTTAGAACAAAGAAAACTTACTAGGGGAGACACGTTTAAAAAAACAAACAAACAAAACCCCCACAGTCCATTTTCTAGAGCTCTGACATTAAAAGTGAGCCAAAAATATGTTCTTCAGAATATGTTAACATTTGGTGTGTGAGTGCTTTTTATCATTTGAAAACTAAAATCTACCTCTTTGAATGAAGCAGACAGAAAATAATGCGGTGTCCTGGTGTGCAAAGTCAAAGTCTGACCTCTCACACAAAATTTCATAAAGAATCCTTTACTTTTAGGAACTTAAAATCCATACCCCATCTGCACTCTGAGGAAAGAGCCACTGACAAGTACTTTGCCTGGATTGAAGTATTATAAGATCCTAGATGAGGGGTGCCTGGGTGGCTCAGTCAGTTAAGCAAAGAGCCACTGACAAGTACTTTGCCTGGATTGAAGTATTATAAGATCCTAGATGAGGGGGTGCCTGGGTGGCTCAGTCAGTTAAGCGTCTTCTACTGTTTATTACAAGTGGAATTTGTTGCATGGATGTTCTGAGACCAAACCTGGACTGGGTGTTCTTGGACGTAAGAAAAAGCAGGAGAGGGGGCAGGGGGTGAGAGAAGACCCCCATAGAGCTTACAGACTCATTGGAGAAGCAAGGCACCCAGCATGAGATTTTAGGTGTGGGGATGGTTCACGGGGCTTAAAAACGTTCATGGAACTTGGGGCAGCTGGGTGGTTCAGTCAGTTAAGTGTTGACTCTTGATCTCAGTTCAGGTCTTGATCTCTGGGTTGTGAGTTCAATCCTCATGCAGGGCTCCACACTCAGCATGGAGCCTTCTTAGAGGGGAAAAAAAAGAAAATGTGGAACTTTATGTTCAAGAAAACACTTTCCACAACTTTAGCCAACAGTGAAGTTTCAGTTATGTGGACACATACACAAACATCAAGCAAATGAGAATAAGGCAAAATTTCTTCCAGTCTGTGGCCAACAATCTGTGTCAAGAGGAAGCTGTAGTAATAATAAAAATAATAAATATCAGGTTGCTAACTCAGAGTTAGAGGTTATAGAAAGAATGACATTCTCTTCTATTTAAGTTATTTATTTGGTTTCACCAAACAAAAAGTTTTATCTTTTAAGTTTTAAAAACTACATGAAAGTACTGGGTTCATTTAGTTGTGACTAAAGAAAGGTGTTTAATAATAAAGGAATATGGGGTAGAGAGTATATAGGAACACTTTATACCATTTTCTCAAGTTATCTGTAAATCTAAAACTATTCTAAAATTAAAACGTATTTTATCTCATTTAAAGTTTTATTTAGAGAGAGTATGTGCAGGTGGGGGGAGGGGCAGAGGGGGAGAAAGAGAGCATCACAAGCAGACTCCGTGCTGAGCGCGGAGCCAGATGCGGAGCTCAATCCCACGACCCCAAGACCTTAGCTCAAATCAAGAGTCGGAAGCTTAACCAACTGATTCACTAGGCAGCCCTAGAGTAAAAATGTATTTTAAAAACCACACAAAGGGGGCTCCTGGGTGGCTCAGTGGGTTAAAGCCTCTGCCTTCAGCTCAGGTCATGATCCCAGGGTCCTGGGATCGAGCCCCGCATTGGCCTCTCTGCTCAGCAGGGAGCCTGCTTCCTCCTCCCTCTCTCTCTGCCTGCCTCTCTGCCTACTTGTGATCTCTCTCTGTCAAATAAAATAAATAAAATCTTTAAAAAAAAAAAAAACACACGAAGTAAAATTTAGAATCTAGAAAAATGCAAAACCTCATTCACAATTCCACTACTCTACTATAACCGTTTTTTTGGTCATTTGGATGTATTCCTTCATATACTTTTTTTATGTGAATGATTATAAAAACTGTTTGTAAATATATCTTGCTTTTGTCATGTGATGTTATTTCACAAACTTTATCCAGCTTGTAACATGCCTGTACCATCAGTTTGAACGGCTATGTGGTATTACAGTCTCTGACATGGAAGTGATTCTGGTGTGCGTGTCTAAGGGCCCGACGGAAGCATCCCTGCTACCAGCAGTGGTACCTATCAGCACTCTGAGGAAAGAGCCACTGACAAGTACTTTGCCTGGATTGAAGTATTATAAGATCCTAGATGAGGGGTGCCTGGGTGGCTCAGTCAGTTAAGCGTTTGCCTTCACCCAGGTCATGATCTCAGGGTCCTGGGATCGAGCCCCTGCATCAGGCTCCCTGCCCAGTGGGGAATCCTGCTTCTCTCTCTCTCTCTCTCTGCTGCTCCCCCTGCTTATTCTCTCTCTCTCTGTCTCTCAAATTAAAATATTTTAAAAAAAGAAGAAGAAGAAGATCCTAGGGAATAAGACTGAGGATGAGTTGGAGCCCAGGCCCCAGAGCTTGAATGCCAGACACAGGTGGATGGAAGGTATTGGGTGTGGAGAGTGATGGCCCAGTGACCATATCCGGGAGCCCAGGGGGACTGTAAAAAAGATGAAGGTAAATTTTAAGTCTGTAGCTGGGAGCAGTTCCTACCAAAAATACAGAGAATTCAGGAAGAAGATGAGATTCGTGTTGCAGGGATTAAGTTCTGTTTGTTTATGGGCTGTGAGACAAGATGTGAAGGTTTGTTAGAGGTTGGGATGGGTGAGGTTTGTGACCATGCCCCGTAAGTGCTAGAAAATGCAGCTCTGGGTCCTGGTTTAGGCCTCTTGCATCTTTAGGTTACAGCTGAAGCCTCAGGAGTGGATGAAACTGCCAGGGACGGAGTCCTTGTAGAAAAGCAAAGAGGGGAACCAAGGACGGAAACTTGAGGAACATGTCATGTTAGAGGCCAGAGGAAGAAAAGGAGCTCAGAAGCAGAAATCAGTCCTTGGGACAAAATGCAATTGCTAGGCTTAAAGAGTGAGTGGGTGATAAGAAAGTTCATGCAGTCCTGTCAGATTCCTTAAGGGAGCAAGGAAAAAATAGTAAATTCTTATTTGAGTATGTTAGAAAATACAGTGAAAGCTGATTCTTTTCAAGATGGGAAACAGTGGATTTTAAAGGATAAGGTATCACCAGGAGTGGAGTGATCAGATACAGAAGTGACAATTAGTGGGCTTGGTTTTCCTTACAGGATTAATGTTCCTCGAAAATACTGACAGATAACGTGCTTGAAGATGTGCTGTGGGGGTACCTGGGTGGCCCAGTCAGTTAAGTGTCTGACTCCTGATCTCAGCTCAGGTCTTGATCTTAGTGTCCCCACATTGGGCTCTGCACTGAGTATGACGCCTATTTAAAAAAAAAATGTTCTGTGGGGAACACCCAATATATTGGTTTCTTTCAAGGAATGTATAATCTGGTAGGGAAGATAAATGCAAACATGTATTAGATACATAAAGTTATTTGATGCACATATTGATGAGTTAGCATTTTAAAAGAATTTCAGGGTGCCTCAGTGGCTCCGTTGGTTGTGTCTGTCTTTGGCTCAGGTCATGATCATGGGGTCCTGAGATCGAGGCCTGCATCAGGCTCCTTGCTCAGTGAGGAGTCTGATTCTCCCTTTGCCCCTCCCCCTACTCATGTTCTCTCTCTCAAATAAATAAATAAAATCTTCAACAATAAATAAAACTAAGAATCTCAACGTTTTCAGAGACAGGATGAAAAGGAGCCTGGATAGGTAAAGACAAAAGCCTTCTTTTTAGATGTAAAGATTCTGGAAGCTGAGGGGCACCTGGGTGGCTCAGTAGGTTAAAGCCTCTGCCTTCGGCTCAGGTCGTGATCCCGGGGTCCTGGGATCGAGCCCCACATCAGGCTCTCTGCTCAGCAGGGAGCCTGCCTCCTCCACTCTCTGCCTGCCTCTCTGCCTGCTTGTAATCTCTGTCTGTCAAATAAATAAGTAAAATCTTAAAAAAAAAAAAAAAAAAAAGATTCTGGAAGCTGAGATAGCTGATGGCAAATTTGAGTAGTGTCTTGAATGGTGACCCCTGAGTGGGGCAGAAAGGGGGACATCTAGTGAGGAGATTGGAAGCTCAAGGGTGTGTTCCGTCCATACAACAGGGAGACCAGAGGCCATCGTGAATGAGGCAGGGGCGAGGCAGCATTTGGTAAGTTGGAAATGGATTGCGACAGGATAGATAATGCCATATCTGGTATCCGTCTGTCCATCCATCCGTCCAGTCTTTGATACCACCACTTCCTTAGGTGCTGGGGATATAATGGTTAATGCTTGGAGCTCCAAAGTTAGCATTTGACATATCCAGCCTGGAAAGCAGAGTAGGAATGTTTCAAGATGCTCTGTAGGCAGGTAAGCTGAGAAACTCTCCCTTATGTTCTCAGATAGTCTCAGCACATCTCCATCAGGGAAGGGAGAGAGAGGAGACTGGTGGTTGAGTTCGTTTGACAGGTAAGCAGACGTCTCTGAGCAGAGGAAGAAGCCTTGTTTCTCCCACCACCTGAGAAAAACACCTCCCACCTCCCACGACTGTTAACCCAGGCATCCAGTGGAATTCCAAAGCTCCCCTTTGCAAAGTGCCACTCTGGACAAAGCAGTCTTGGTCTCGCAGACCTGGGGAGCTTCCTGGAAGAGTCTCCCCATAGAGTGATGGCACAGAACAGAGTTTTAGACAAGTCCTCTCAGCAGTGGCTCATTCAGGGGAGGGCTTGGGAGAAACATGGAGGCAATGGCGCTCATCCAGGAATGGGGTCCCCAGGGCTCGGGTACAAGACATGGAGGGTGCCGTTCTGAACATCCGTGCTGGTGCCTAGGGCTGCTTTGCCGCTCTGAACCCTGCAAGTCCAAGGTGGATCCTTCTGCGGGCGCTGGGGACAGGCTCTGCACTTGCTTGTCAATGGCCATCTCCTCCCTGCATCTTCCCGCCATCTGTCCTTTGCGTGGATCTCTGTACAGACGTCCCTTTTACCCAAGGACACCAGTCATACTGGCTTAGGGCCCACCTTCATGACCTCATTGGAACTTGATACCTCTGTAAAGAGCCCATCTCCAAACACAGCCATGTTTTGAGGTCCTGGGTGCTAGGACCCCAACGTGTTGGATCTCTTTGTGCAGGGTACTTAAGTCAACTCATAGGAACTTTTGCAAACAGAACAAAATGAGAACAAACGAAAAGATGTTTGGAAGGAGGTGGAAGGGTTTGTCATCCGTCGGGGCTTGGGACTGAAGAGAAGGGAAGCTGGTGACTGCTGGTGACCGGGCGCATGGGGGTCACTGTCAAAAATAGGAAAACACGAATCTGGGCAGTGGGGGATGAAAACGAATTGATCTTTTTTGAAGCTCTTAAAATGTCATGCAGAACATCACAGATGCTTTATGGGCGTGGAACTAGTAAGTAGGACTGATGAGGAACAAACGGAGTGATATTGAGTGTTTCTCCTGATGATAGTGCTCGAGGCATTGACTCCGGGGGTTCAGTCGTGCTCCTGCTCCTCGAGACTAGGACTCTCTCCTGCACTGGGTCAGTCCTGTTGCCCATGCAATGGGAGTGGAGAGGCCTTAGTGAGGGGCCTTAGGGTGTGGGGCAGGTTGTAGGAGCTCTGAGCTTCCAGAATAGGGAGAGGGAAGGCAAAACCTTCCCAAACCTAGGAGTAGATCTAAAAAACCCCCTAGGTGATTCTGATGCACCCCACTTCCTCTCCTACGAACAAAATCACTGAATAGGAGTCATGGCACCCAGGTATGGGTGAAATTCACCTGTCCGGCAGCAAGGCTGCTGTATGAATAATTTTGGCTCACGTTAACATAAATCTGCAGTGGCAGTTACTGGGAGATTGATCACAAAAGTACCTCTTACCCTTCATTCGCCATATCCTGTCGCCACCCTACCCGTCTTGGCCATTTTTGGATCATCCACGAGCCTGGCATGTGGTTTTGCAGAGAAAAGGGGCAGGGGTCCTTCACACATCAAGTACGATCCGACGCTGCCAACAGGAATGAGAATCCTTAGGGACAGATTTACAAAATGCGGAAACACCTCTCAGTGACCTACAGAAAACAGATTTAAATTTTCTTACTAAAATTAGGCCCAGGGCGCCAGGGTGGTTCAGTGGGTTAAGCCTCTGCCTTCAGCCCAGGTCATGATCTCAAGGTCCTAGGATCAAGCCCCGAATCGGGCTCTCTGCTCAGCAGGGAGCCTGCTTCCCCCCCCTCTCTCTGCCTGACTCTCTGCCTACTTGTGATCTCTCTCTCTCTCTCTGTCAAATAAATAAAATCTTTTAAAATAAATAAAATAAAATCAGGCCCTCCCACAATCTGCTCAGCGCAGTGGATCTGGACCCTGACTGCACATAGGAATCACTTCGAGAACTTTTTTTTTTTTTAAAGATTTTTTATTTCTTTATTGGACAGAGAGAGGGATCACAAGTAGGCAGAGCAGCAGGCAGAGAGAGAGAGGGAACCTGTTGCGGAACTTGATCCCAGACCCTGAGATCTTGACCTGAGCTGAAGGGAGACGCTTAACGTACTGAGCCACCCAGGCACCCCACTTGGAGAAGTTTTGTATTACTCCAGTGCCTGACTTCTATCCCATAGAGATTCTGACTGCGACAGTTTGGTGTAGGCTTCCATCACTGCTAGCCCTTGATGCCCCGGGAATTCCACTGAGAGGCACATAGACCATGCATCCATGGTGTGAGGGGTCCGGACATGCCCACAACATTAACTCTTCATTTCCCACGCATGCAGGCTGCTCCCACTGCTGCCTCCAGGTGTAGCCCTATGTGGTGCCTCTCTCCAAATGTCCCCTTTTTATAAGAACACCCATCCTCTGGGATGAGAGTCCTCCCTAATGACCTCTCTTTAACATGATTACCTCCATGAAGACCTTATTTCCAAATATAGTCATGTACTGAGGTTAGGACTCCGATATATGAATTTAGAGCAGGGGTAAGCAGGGCACAATTCAACCTTAATCAGCATTCAGTGATTTGGTGTTGATTATATTACAGCATTTATCTTGGAATCTGATACTCGGTAGGCATTTAATAAGTGGGATGGACAGATGAATACCTATCCTCTAGCACCGGGGGTGTTGTGTATGCCAGCGCTAATCCGTGCACAAAACGTACACCCTGATCGTTTACATCCTCTTCCCGGCGGAAAGCCAGAGCTTTCCCAACTAACTAACCTCCAAATAAAAGTCATGTTCTTACGAAATGAAGAAAAGGGAAGTGTTGGGGTCGATTCCACGTTAAAACCTATTAAACCCCTAGAGCCTGCCTGGGCCTACTTAGCCAAAGTGACTCCATGTTGCCTAGGTAGACATTTTGTTGTTTAATAAATGCCTCAGCAGTTACTGATATCAGTTCCAGGTAACTGTTGCTAAAACACACACCTAAAATAAGGCCATTTTGTTTAATAAATGCCTCAACAGTTATTGATATCAGTTCCACGTAACTGTTACTAAAACACACAGGTAGGAGACATCCAATTAGCCAAAGCCACATACGTAGAGGTCTGCGGTTGTGCCCTATAAAACTAACCTTTAACACCAAGGAGGGGGGCGCCTGGGTGGCTCAGTGGGTTAAGCCTCTGCCTTCGGCTCGGTTCATGGTCCCAGGGTCCTGGGATCGAGCCCCACATCGGGCTCTCTGCTGAGCGGGGAGCCTGCTTCCCCCTCTCTCTCTCTCTGCCTGCCTCTCCGCCTACTTGTTATCTCTGTCTGTTAAATAAATTAAAAAAAAAAAAAAAAAAAGACCAAGGAGGGGTCGCTTTCTTCGGAGGCAGCCCTGGCTGGTCAGTCTAACTTCCAATGCTTGGCATAGAATAAGGCTTTGCATAACTTTCACTTTGTCTCAGTCTCGTTCCTTTGATAACGGACCCAACAGAAGAATTATTTTTCCTTTTTTTCCCTTTATGAGGATATAACAATTTTGTATGTAGTTGTAATCACGCTGTACAATGTAATGTTTTTTTTAAAAAGATTATTTATTTTAGAGACAGGGAGAGAGTGTGAGTGAGAGAGGGAGAGACAATGTCAAGCCGACTCTGTGCTGAGCAGGGAGCCCCAACACAGGACTTGATCTCATGACCCTGAGATCGTGACCTGAGCTGAAACCAAGAGTCCAACTGAGCCACCTAAGCGCCTCTCCTTTCTCAACTTAGTACAGTATCCTAAGCATTCTATGAGGTTAATGGGATGTAACCGAAAGAATAGTAATGAACATTTTTAAGGCTAAGACTTACTCTAAGCACAGACCTGTATGAATTCATTTAATCTTCCAAATGACCCTGTGTGGGACGTACTATTACTGTGCCTATTTTACAGATGGACATTGTGACACAAAGAGGTTAAATAATTTGTTTAAGGTCACTCAGCTACTGAGTAGTGGAGCCAAGATTTGAACCATGCAAGCATATTGACGCCAGACTCCATGCTTGCGATTGCTACTGGCCTCACCACGGGCCTTGGAGCTAGACAGGCCTCATAGGCCTGATCTCTTTGTTTCCTCCTTCCTAAAATGGGTACCAGTCTCCTGGCACATAGTAAATGCTCAATAAATACCTGGTTAGTATTGCATTTATTAATTTTTTAAAAGATTTTATTTATTTATTTGACAGACAGAGATCACAAGTACACAGAAAGTCGGGCAGAGAGAGAGAGAGGAGGAAGCAGGCTCCTCACTGAGCAGAGAGCCCGATGCAGGACTCGATCCCAGGACCCTGAGATCATGACCTGAGCCAAAGGCAGAGGCTTAACCCACTGAGCCACCCAGGTGCCCCTAGTATTGCATTTAAATGAACACCATACCATACCTCATTAACTCTTCACCTTCAAACTCAAAACTTGTCTCCTCACCTCCTCTCCGCACCTGAAATTTTGAGGCCCAAAGAGATGTGGACGTGCTTCCCCTCTCCTTACCCAAGTGAGATCACAGCACAGTATAGTGACACAGTGTGTACAGAGCACTCCCAGCAAATATTTACATCCGCCTGGAACAGCCAACCCCAGCCACTTCTCCCCCAGCGCCATTATCACACTGTCTTACCTGAGTAGGGCCCTTTCAAGATGGCTCCCGTCCAGTTGCCCACTTGGCCATGGGGAACTTGTCAGGGACAGGGTCGGCTCCCTTGGCACTTCCTCATACCTGTAGGTGAGGACCTCCCAGGGGCAGAGGGTTGGGCCCGGAGTATCTACACTTCAGTCAGCTTCTGATCAAGGAGTGAGAGGCTGATCTCCCCTCTGCTGGCAAGAGTGGTGATCCAGAGGCCCCCTCACCTGGCTTGGGTTGGCAGAAAGGCTCCCCTTCTTCCTAATGGCTGGGGAAGGGGAATAGCCACAGTGTTCACTTCTCTCAGTTCCTTCAAAGAAATCTCTTCTTACATAAGCTGAAGGTGGGTTTAGAGTAATTAATGGTCACACCACCACTTTTGGCCCCTTCGTAGCTAGTCCTTTGGGATTTACCTGGCCCCTCACTGGGGAATGGATACATACCATTGTCCTCTACTCGGGGCCCCAGTCACAGCTCTTGAGACACTAGGAGAATGTCCATCTCATATCCTGTTATATTCTTGACCATAGAGTAATTGAAGAGTTTCCTTATTGTGGAACTTGAGGTTGGTTCAACTGTTTTGCTCTCTGAAATATTGCTGTGGTAAACGTCCATCCCCTGCCTCTCCCGCCCCCCACGGAAGCTGCAGATTTCCTAGACTACATTTGCATCTGTATTTGCAGACTAGACCTAACAGGACAGCCCTCCAGTCTCCTCGTCCTCCCAACAAGTTATGAGAGTGCACATCAGTTCCTAGTAACAAAATGCCACCAAATAAAAAGATGCTGTTTTATCTGTTGAAAGCCTGTCAGTAACTGTTTTCTTTGAAATTGAACAAAACCTTTCACAGATAAAACTGCACAGTATATTGCCCAGAGGAGATGGCGGGCAGGGGACCCACCCCAATTTTTAAGCCATGGAATGCCAAGTGTGCTTGCTGATAGTGTTACGCCAAGTACCCTACAAGGACCAAGACTGAAGTTCTCAACCCTTTGCAAGCTGGAGAACTGTCTTAGTTAATGATGGACACTAAAGACATTGTGGGTAATCTTGGATCTTGTTTATTCACCAAAGAAGCAGAAGTCTTTTATTTCCAAGGACACATGTTTTGTATCTTTGGTGGGACTTTCCCCCACGGCTTTGACCCCTCAACTACCATCCGTGCCTACTCTTCTTCTTTTTTTCAGATTTTATTTATTTATTTGAGTGAGAAGAGAGCAAGCAGAGGGTAGGAGCAGAGCAAGAAGGAGAAAGATTCTCAAGCAGACTTTGTGCTGAGCACAGAGCCCCAAGCGGGACTCGATCCCACGACCCTGAGATCGTTACCTGAGCCAAAACCAAGAGTCAGCCACTGAACCAGCTGCACCACCCACGTCTCTCCATACCTTCATTTTCGATCTCTGGGTCCTTACCTTCCTCCCGGCTCCCAGAGATCCTGACAATTTAGAATGTGGGTTTGTGCCCAGGAATGCAGACGGACACCTTGGCAAGGTTTGAGCCCAAGAGGCCCCCAGAAATCATGTCATTCATGGTTTCTTTTGTTTTACAGCAGAGAGAACCAGAGACCATTGATGAGGGACAGAGTTGGGACCTGTGCCTTGTCCTAAGTTGCTTTGCCCCCGTGCCCCCTCCCCACCCTCAGTGCCCAGCATCCCTAAGTCAGTCACAGCTGCCATCTCCAGTTGATGCTGGGCCTCTTGCCAGGGTAGATGTTTGGCTTTTCCCACAGTTCTAAATGCTATCTGTCTGGCAGCACAGCGTGGGTCAAGGAGACTAGAACAAAACCAATAAACGATGGGGTTGCTCTTCTCTTTAAATTGGATTGAGAAGTAGTTGGCAAAATCCTTTCCAGCTGCCTCATTGCCTTGGCAGAGCCACCAATCCAGCAGACTCTGCAAACCCGAAGCAATTATGTGCGTTTTAATAACAGGGAATGGACCCAGGCAGCGTTTGCTGTAGATGGTATCTGACGGGAGGTGGCCCAGCAGGCCACCACCTGCCCTCCTGCCCCGATCCGTTCAAGCACCAACAAGATCTGTGCAACAGATCAGTAAGCCCTCGGGTTTGTTCTTGGAGGGAAAGGCAGATAGTTCTGGCTGTTGGAAATACTCGGTCGGCCCTCTTCATCCCTGAGACCACGTTTGGAGAATGAGGAAGCAATGCTGTTCGGTAAAACTAGAAAACTTTCCCTGGCACCGGAACTCGCTATTTTTAACCCTGGTGAGAGGGACTTCCTTTGGCTTTGCGGTCACTAGCTGCCAGTCCAAAATAGAGGGCCCCTTCTTGAAACAGGCTGGGAGAGGGCTCTCAAGACGCAGCTTTCTAGGCGTTTCGAGGAAGGGGAAGGAATTTCGAGGGTGGGTTTTGCTGGAATGGAAACCACCTGTTCTGTAAATATAAGTATTCTGCATCTCCCATGTCCCCTGCATCCTCTCTCCTTCCCCACACCACCCCCAGTCTGCACACTTGATCACCTCACCTCTACTAAGGGGTTTGGGGTGCCCCATGAGGGGAACAGATACACAAACTCCAGGAAAGTTAAATTTAAGCAATACCAAGTGAATTTGATTAGGATCTTTCAAAGGATTTGATCTTCTCTTTGTCTTGAAATGCTATATGGTTTTGCCTAAAACACATAAAGATCTGACTTTGTCTCCGAGGATAGAATTTAGCTTCCTTAGGTTGTACCATCTTACTTGCTCTAGACTAAATTTGTGTATCCAGCAAGGTGACCTTCTGCTGGCCCACCTCCTCACTCTCCTTGTGCCATCCCTAGGAACCACAGCAGGTGATACCACATCATCACAGGGAGCAAACCCTCCACCCGACCCCCAGCACACACCCAGACTTGTCCCTTTTCCCCTCTCCCACCTCCTCCCTCCCCCTGCCCACAGGCTCAGCTCTCTACAGCCCTCCCCTTGTCAGGCATTTCTGGCTGAAGCTGCCCTTGCTGATTTTTGGTAGAACCTGTCTTGCCTTGCCCTTGGCTGAGGTAGACCAGGACCATGTGTATCCTGTGTTTCTGAATGCCAGACACAATAATGAGATGTAGACTGCTGTCCCCATGACAAATTGATGGTGTCCCCTGCAGTCATCATTCCAGGGCCTTGAAAATGTCTTCTTTAAGAAACTTGGCCAGAGAATTCCCAACTTAGGAAGGCCAACTTAATGGTTTTTTTTACTTTATGGGGGTACAAACGTGACATGTGTTCAGTAGAATTGGCACTTTGGAGTTTGGATTGGGATCTTTTTCCCAGGCTAGTGATCCCCAGTATGATCCTCTCTCCCGATGCCAGCCAGCAGCCCCAGCTCCCAGGCAGGCGCACGACCACAACGGGTCAGCAGCCAACACACCGACAACCCTTCCACACCCACACAGCTGTTCTGCTTCCCCCTGTCAGTACGTTGCTCGATCAGTGACATGAGATATTCAACACTTTCTTATCAAATAGGCTTCGTGTGAGATGCTCTTGCCCAACTACAGGCTAACATAATTATTCTCTCTCTCTCTCTCCCACTTTTTTTATTTTTAAGATTTATTTGAGAGAGTGAGTATGTGGGAGGGAGGGGTAAGGGAGAGAGAGAGAGAGAAGCTTAAACAGACTCGCTGCTCAGTGTGGGGCTCGATCCCACAATCCAGAGATCACAACATGAGCTAAAACCAAGTCTGAAGCTTAACTGAGCCACCCAGACTCCCCGGCCGGCGTAAGTGTTCTGAGCACCTTTAACGTCTTCTGGGCTGAGCTATGATGTTCGGTAGGTTAGCCATAGTATCGCATTTTTAATTTAGGATATTTTCAACTGCCGATGGGTTTATTGGTATATAACCCTGCTATAAGTCAAGGAAGATCTATACTCTAATTTGATAGTCTAATTTGATGTTTTCTTACCTTATTTCTACTTTTGGGGCAAGTCAAAATAATATATTTGTGGTCAGATACGTATGAGCCAAAGGGTAGAAATGGCGGCTTTCTAGCACTTAGTAATTATTTCCCTAGGAACAACATAAGAGGAGTTTATTAATCACTAAATTATACAGTCCCTCATTAGATCCACTCTAATTGTTTGACTTGAAGGCTTCTGTTCTCATTATCATTCAGTGCTTTATTGACTGTAATGCCTTTGAATTTCACTAGTGAGTTAGAATTTTACTTAGACTTCCCATTGATGTGGGTGTTGGGGTGTCGTTACCCACATGCACGGTTGAGAGTGGAAATTGATACTCCAGAACACTGTTCGGCAGCATCTATTACTCATTGGTCAGGCAATCTCCCTTTAAGGATCCTACAGATATCACAGCAGAGTGTGTTTGAAATTGATACAAATTGCGGATGACTTACATGCCCTTCTGTAGGGACTGCTTGGATACGTTTCAGTACTTTGACTTAGTACAATTAAAACCATTTAAAAAAGGAGAGACATGGGGCGCCTGGGAGGCTCAGTGGGTTAAAACCTCTGCCTTCGGGGGCGCCTGGGTGGCTCAGTGGGTTAAGCCGCTGCCTTCGGCTCAGGTCATGATCTCAGGTCCTGGGATCGAGTCCCGCATTGGGCTCTCTGCTCAGCAGGGAGCCTGCTTCCCTTCCTCTCTCTCTGCCTGCCTCTCTACTTGTGATCGCTCTCTGTCAAATAAATAAATAAAATCTTAAAAAAAAAAAAAAAAAAAACCTCTGCCTTCAGCTTGGGTCATGATCGCAGGGTCCTGGGATTGAGCCCTGCATCGGACTCCCGGCTCAGCGGGGAGCCTGCTTCCTCCTCTCTCTCTCAGCCTGCCTCTCTTACTACTTGTGATCTCTCTCTTTCTGTCGAATAAGTAAATTAAAAATCTTTAAGAAAAAAAAAAAAAAGGAGAGACCAATGGCCTTAAAATATATCCGTAAGATATTGTTTTTTATTTTTATTTTATTTTTTTTTAAGATTTTATTTATTTATTTGACAGAGAGATTACAAGTAGGCAGAGAAGCAGGCAGAGAAAGAGGAGGAAGCAGGCCCCCTGCTGAGCAGAGAGCCTGATGCAGGGCTTGATCCCAGGACCCTGAAATCACGACCTGAGCCGAAGGCAGAGACTAACCCACTGAGCCACCCAGGCACCCCAGATATTATTTTTTTAAAGATTTTATTTGTTTATTTGAGAGAAAAAGAGCACGAGCAGGGGGAGGGGCAGAGGGAGAAGCAGACACCCCAATGAGTAGGGAGCCCGATGTAGGATCCCGAGACCATGACCTGAGCCAAAGACAGCAACTTAACTGACCAAGCCACCCGGGTGCCTTCCATTGGATATTATTAAATAAAACAAGTTGTAGGGGCACCTGGGTATCTCTGTTAAGTGTCTAACTCTTGATTTCAGCTCAGATCTTGATCTCAGGTTGAGATCAAGCCCCACATTGGGCTTCACATTGGGTGGGGATTCTGCTTAAAATTCTCTCTCCCTCTTCCTCTGCTCCTCCTCCACTTAAAAAAGAAATAAATAAAAGGTGTAGACTGCTATGATTTGGGGTTAAAATATTGTCTCAGTCTTGGTTCCTATGACTAAGGAGTCAGGAAGGACATGTCCCAGATTGTAACCAGTAAGCTCTGGAGGAGGAGATGGACTGAGAGATTGAGAGAAAGATTTTCACATCTCTTGTGGCTTTTTAAAAAAACATTTTGGGGGTACGTGGGTGGCTCAGTTGGTTGGGTGACTGCCTTTGGTGCAGGTCATGATCTCAGTGGGGAGTCTGTTTCTCCTTCTCCCTCTTCCCCTCCCCCACTCATATTCTCTCACTCTCTTTCAAATAAACAAATAAATAAATAAAATCTTCTTTAAAAAGTCCTAACCAACAACAACAACAACAAAAGGGCCTAACCAGCTTCCCCGTATTGGCCCTTGGAACCAAGTTGTGTGTCTTCAGCCCACGCGTAATTACGCAGCACGGGAAGACGAGAGGGTGAACTGCGGCGTAGGGAGTATACGGCTGGTCTTGCAGCCTTGCACGAGTCTGTGGTCCGGCATCCTGTGCGTCCCCCACCTGGGATCTGTGAGTGTTAGGAATCTGGGTGGAAACCCCCTCCCTCTCCGGGACAGCCTCTGCCCCTGCATGTGCAAACCATAACCTCCTGGGAAACACTTGACGATATTTCGGAGCAGTAATCAACCACACTTCATGCTCCAGGGGAAAACCCCTCCCTCCTTTGCCTTTGAAACCATAGCGAGGGTATGAAATGACACCTGCGCACACCTAGCCTCCAAGCCCCAGGGGCAGCCCCTCCAGGCTTTGACCCCCACTTCAACTCCCAGAATAGCAGGTCTTCCTCGCAGTTGGAGAGAACCCCCTTTGAACCAAGTGTACACAAATCCACAGGTTTGCTCTCACCCCAGCAAAGCAGTGCAGCCTTTATTCCAAATTTCTATTCTTCTGCATTTTGTTCTTTCATCCTCGATGAAACTTTCCCTGTTCCCCGAGGTCTCACTTGAATTCCTGCCCACCTTTGTGCTCCCCTGGCTTTCTCTTTGCCTTTCTAACACATTACTCATTCCTTGTGGTGTCAATATTTATGCTCACATCTTTGTTTCATTACCGGCTTGTAACCTTGAAGCATGAGGGCATGAATTCTTTGTCTCCATATTCCAAGCCTTAAGGTGGTCTCAGATACTGAGTCGGTGCTTGGTAAGCATATCGTCAGTTAAATACGTTTCTAAAGGCCAGTTTCTGGAATATACTTTCAAGTAAATAGATATGCCCAACTTTTCTATATATAGTGTACTTCAGTAAAAGTGCAAATAGTTAACTGTAGTAATCATAATTAATTTGTAGAAAAAAAATAATTAAGTATAAATTGCTTTAGAAAAATACAACAGGAGCCTCATAGTCTAGTCCTAATGAGTACAAGCTGATGACAGATAAATACATTCAGCAGAGTTACACAGATACCTGCTGCGTGTTGGGAATTCACACCACTGAAAGTGGCTCGAGTTTCACTGGCTGTGTGACAGCAGAGAGTCTAGAACAGTCTAAATCCATGCTATAGAGGATTTGTTACTATTGCACACCCACTTCTTAAAATCATATTTTCAAAGCCATTTACTAAAATATTGTCTTAAGGCAGAGAGATCAAGATTTAGCATTGATTGTTCTCCCAAAGAAGCTACTTAAGGAATTTGCTTGAACTGGTACCTCAAGTGGGCAAGTCATTTGCATGGAAGGTAGCTCTTTTCTGACTTTTTGGGTAGAATGCAGGTTTCTGCCCCAAAGTGAGCCATGATAACTTGGTTTTGGTCTTCATGGTAGTTTCCAGCCAGACTCAGGTGAAAATCAGGTTAACCAACCTGCTCAGTGCTTTCCCACCCAGTTATCTTTTCCCTACTTTACAAAATAACAAAGCAGACTCTTTATTAATTAGCTAAGCATAGACATTTAAAGATGGAACTAGACAGTCCAGAAGAGCATGTTTTGTAGAAGACTAGCTCCTAGATACCAGTTAGTATCCTCCCCATCAATCTGTCAGCGGCTTCCGCCTCTCAGTCCATCCCCACATGGGATGCACAGTCATCTCTGAAGAGAAATTTTTCCCCACAGTGCGTTCTTGGCCTTGGGGTTTCTGCTGCTGTGTGAAATCTGTGTGAGATGTCCGGAGCCCTATGTGAGCCCTATGTGTGAAATCTCCATAGGTGGCTTCTTGTCACCCAGTGCCTTCAGCTCCGGAAACAGAAATGGGACCTGGCAACAGTTTATAAGCTAACTGAAGTACGGAACAAGTGTAACCTAGCCAACTTTCCGCTCAGAGAATTCTTGGAGCAGATAACACCTTTGCCCAAGTATAAGGTAATTTCCCCCTATTCACAATGAGAAGGCTTTACAAAAGAGGGATTTTCTTTAGCCTCCTGGGATATATAAAACATTGGTGTTCAACTTTGTGGTCTCTTCAGATTTCCTGAGGAGATTAAGAAAAAAAAATTTATTGTGGCAAAATACACATAATATTTACCATCTTGACCATTTTTAAGTATATGGTTCTGTAGCATTAAGTTCATTCACACTGAGCAAACATCACCAGCATCCATCTCTAGAACTTTCTTCCTCAACTGAAACTCTATACCCATTAAATAGTAATTCTCCCTTCTCCACTCACTGCCCCCTCGACAATTACTATTTTACTTTCTGCCTTTTGAATTTGATTCCTCTAAGGACCTCCATATAACTGGACTCATACAATAATTGTCCCTTTGTGACTGGCTTATTTCACTTCCCATAATTGCCTCAAGGTTCATCCATGTTGTAGCCTCGGTCAGAATTTCCTTCCTTTTTAAGGTTGGGTCATATTGGACATTTGGTTAATCAATTCAACTGTCAATGGTCCTTTGGGTTGTTTCCATCTTTTTTCGTATCTAGACCTTTCTTTTTTGGCACACAGATCCAACCATACCCAGAAGCTGCTCTTTCCCACAAAACCAATGGTTTATACTTGAACTTCATTCATAATTAAAACAAGGCTTTTACGCAGAAATCTTTTTTGTTATTTGTAAATGGTAGTTCTTCATTCCTGAGAAGTACTTGGAGTAGTCAGTGAGCTAACCCAAAGCATGACGTACCTGGAAGATAGTATCCATTCTGTAGCAGTAAGTCTTTGAGAAGTCTGGAAAGAATTAAGGAAGAAGAAAGCGGTAGAAGGAGAGGACTGGTTTCAGAGGTTGGCTTAGAACAGGGGAGACTCGTATGTGATAGGAGCCCTTGGCTCATTTCCCCCGCTCTCCTGGCTTGCTCACAGCTAAGTCTGGTGCCACTGTGACCCATGACTGTCCTCCATGTTCCTGGATCAGTTTTAATGGGAGCAGCAAGATGTTCAGCTTGTGCAACTCAGCACCATTCATTCTTTCAGGCCCCAGTCCTAGGTCCCAAGGATGCCACCAGCTGGGCCTCCATGCTAAAGACACAGCTCCCCCGGTCCCTTGGACTCCCATTCCCTAGAACTGGGCTTACATTAGTTTCCCATCACCAGCACATCTCCTAAGGGCTGATACTGGCCCTGTCTGCCACCAGGGATCATCTGTCCATGTTTCCTACTGGTATGTCATGTCCCTCTGATATCCAGGTTGAGCCCACAGTCTCCTTTTGGAAATACCTCACATCAGCTGCTTTCGGAACCATCACAGAACTTGCCACATCCTCTGTATCCTGGGCCTTGTCCATGAGGTGATCCTCTTCTTCCTGGCCCACCTCAGACCGCTCCTCAAGGTTGGTCTGATCCTGGAGGCAAGTCCTGTGCTGTAGCAAGAGGCCCCCTTGCAATGATTCTGGGTTGAGTTATATTGAACTAACACTTCTGAACACAGCACCAAAGTTCAGTGCTAGGCAGTGATAAGATATGTCCCACCCTTCCTAGTACATGCCATTAAAAACATATGCACAGGACCATAGTTCAAGAATAAAGGTTGGCCCTTGAAGATGAAAAGATACCATCTCTTCAGAGATAGGAGAAAAGGAGAAGAGTGGGGACAAATACACTGGCCCAGCCCCTTCTCGGGGTAAGAGACACTAATGGGTATGAGGCCTTCAGCTGGGTGGAAGAGGTTTGGATCAACACCTGAGAGGGCCTTAAGGAAGACAGTGGAAGAAAAACCAAGCATGACCAAGGAGCAGTTGAGACCCTGCTGAGAGCTTATGAATGTGGGAGTTTATCACTTCTTTTTCTCCAAGCAATAGTCAGCAGTTTAGAACAGTTTAGAAGGGAGGGCATGTTTAGCAGTTTAGAAGGGAGGGCAGAGCTAAGGAGTGGCCAGGGGCCCACAGCTGACAGACAAGTCTAGGGTGTTTATAAACACATGGCTAAGACACTGGACCGTGACCGAATGGACAGGAATCCAGGTAAGGCCAGAACAGTGGAGCAGGGGTGAAAACCACAGAACCAGTGACTGAGAAGGTGAGGCCAATGAGTAGCATCAGAGGGCATGAGCGAGGCATGGGGAGAGCATCATGGAGGATGGCAGCTCCTCCCCTGCTCTAGAGACCACAGACTCCACACCGTATTTGTGTCTTCTTTCCTTCCTCCCTCCCACTCGCTGTCCTTTACACAGATATTATGTGTTATCTGTTTCCAGTGTGCTCATCACAGAACAGTCTGGACAGGGCCCTTGCCTGGCAGTCTAGAGTCTAGTGCGGAAGAGAGACACTTGAACCCCCCACAGCCAGTGTAGCAAGCATCCCGTGGGGTGCACAGGCAGGATGCCGTGGGAACACCCTGATACATGACCCACCCTGGAATTCTGCAGAAGGCTTTTCAAGAGGAAGTGATGTCCGACCCGGGACCTCAATGATAAGAGTAGGTTAAGCAGATAGAAGGGTGGGGGGAGGGTAGCGCTGTAGGCTGACAACCTCTGTCCTCGTCACCCACCTGATAGGAGCTGGCTTTCGTATCCATCTCTTGGCTGGAACTGCCTTCAGATGTCACTACCCATCTCCTCACCAAATCTTGTCTGGCAGGACCCACAGAGCTCCTGAACTTCCCCTGGCTTGATATTGTCACCTCTTGCTTTTCTCCCTCCTCTCTGACCTCCCTTCTCTGCTTTGCCCCTCGTGCCCTCCCTGCCCCCAAAACATAGGTGTCACTGTGCTCCTCAAGGCTGTGATTCCACATCTTGCTCTCCAGCCATCTCTCTATTCTTCCATAATCCTATCAACATCCATATTTTCTTCTCTGGCCCTGATCTCCCTCAAGGACCAGCACCATGTTTTCAGCACCCACGGACATCTGATGGTCTTATCCATCACTCTTCCAAACTCTCCTGATTTCATCTTCTTTCACCTTGTGACTATATCTCTACAGTGGCTCCAGCTTTATTCAGATGAGTGGTTTGGGGTCTCATTAATCATCATGTCCAAGGCCATCTTGCTTTCCCCCACCCCCACACCACACAGTCACCTGGCCTGTGCATGTCACCTGGCCTGTCCCTAACTGCCATGTTCCTGTGCTGCACACACAGCCAGGTGGCACTTCCTGCTCTGCTTCTGGAGAGAGCTCCTGAGTGACCCTCCAACCCCACCCTGTTGTCTGTGAGCTGCAGCCCAGCTCCTTAGACAGCCTTCCAGACCTCAGTCTGGCCTCAGTATCTCCGTCTATCACCTCTCATGGCCTTTGCTTTGGACGAAGTTCCCTACAGGCACCATACTGCCACTTCTTGTCGGCTCACCTGAGCCTTTGGCTCAGTGCCCTTGCCTCCAAGTGCCCACTGCCAGATCCTCAGAAAAGCTCATCTCATACATCTCTGGTTCCAAGAAACCCCCTGTGGTTTTTCTCTGTCAGAGGAAACGTCTCCTCTCTGTGTCTACACCTCCATATTGGAACTCCACACCATCTGCCTTGTATTCTAGTTAATTGTGTGTGTCTCTGCTTCCCCAGCATATGAGGGCAGGCCTTGAGGTCAAGGGTTCAGAGTTCTTAATCTCTGTATATAGGTTCCGACACAGGGAACTGGTACATACTGGGTGCTCCAGCAAGAGGCATGGAGTAAAGCCATGAGTGTGGTTTCAAGAGGGGCATTTTTTTTTTAAATGCAAAAAGAAGTCTCTTCTGACTTCACTCTTAGAAAACTTAACCTAAGAAGTAGTATAATAATCAGAGCAAGAATAGAGATCCTAGATGTTATTCTATTATTCTGTCTCCACCGACCTTCACAAGTCATCCCGAGTCACGTCATGTCCCTTGTCTGTCACGGGGATGATTCTGGCCAGACATGGTCTTTGGTAAAAATGTTCTCCGGGTCATGAGATGAGAGGTCACCTATGCCATGTAACATAGTCTCGTGTGAAAGGAAAGCTTGTGGGAGAGTGGGGACCTCCATTGTCCCACGGAGCCTGTCAAGTTTCCATATTTGTGTCTGTCAACACCAGCTGAAGGGGCTGTTTCTGTTTGCTCCGTGTGCGTTTCCAATTCGGTGAGCAGTACCGTGACTTTGCTGACAGAAGCACGCCTGCCCAGTCCTGCCGCCGTTGCACAGATGTGGGAAGGCAGGTCTCTGCACGACCCGTCCAACAGTGGCCCTCCCCTTGGGGAGCTTCTGGGGTTAGCCTTGTAAAAGTTTAAAAAAAAAAAAAAAGATTTTCGTTCTTTCAAAAACTTCTTATAACCCTGACTCCCTGTATGCACAGAGCGAGCGGGTTGCTTTTCATTCCAGTTAGGACAATGGTGAGGAGCAAGACTCAAACAGAAACAAGAAATACTTAGATTCGTTGCTGGGAGGAAGAGGGGGTGGGGATCTGGCTGGTTAAACATCGGAATGCTTCTTGTGTGGAAAAAAAAATGAGGCTCCTAATTAGACAAATGTATCTACAGTGCTGAGACATGGGGATTTATGAGCTTGGAGGGAGGGGGGAGGGAGGGGGAGGGCTTCTAAGACAATGAAGGGAAAACACCGTTCAAAAGGCTCGACCCCAGGGAGTTAGTGCGACTTTCAGGGCAAAACTGAGAAGGCAGAGCACCTTAGTGATGAGCCAGTCTGTGGCCACCTTGACCTACAAATGATGATCCAGAAAGCCGAGCTGGTATGTGAGGTCCTTCAGATGACCAGGGCAGCTGGACGAAAACCCAGGGCTTTGGAGCCCATGCCTGGTGCTGCTTCTGGAACCCAAATAAAGGGGTCCTATAGGCTACTGAGAGAGGCTTTCACTGTCTGAAGGTGGTGTTAACATAAACAAACATGTCTTGAGGATGGTCTCTGCCGACTTCATTGAAAACACACACACACAGAGCCTCCAGCAAGGTCAGAGTAAATCCCTCCATGGAGACTATCCCATAGCACAGCCTTGCTTCTAAAAACAGAAGCCCCAGGAGAAGGGCAGAAACGCGGTCATCTCTAGAGATATGGACACTGTTCAAAGAGATCAAAATATGTTTTTAAAAAATTTTATAGATACAGAAACGAATTACCACCTAGACTGACAGCAAACCCAAACAAAGAGTAAATGGGGAATAAAATAAAAATCATCCCTCATGTGAAGTAAAAGTAAAACGATAGCGCATTGTTTCATCCACTGGGGTCTGCTGCATGCCAACACTATCCTGGGCACAGAGGACCCAGCACAGGGAGCAAACAGACCAAAGCTCCTGCCTTCCAGGAGCTTCTATTCCATTCCCTACCCCTTACAATACTGTTGTTGAGCTCCATCACCACCCACCCTACCAGGTTCTGGTGGAAACTTAACTACATTGGAAAATTGATACTATCTCCATTCGCATCTGAGTATGATTCTAATGTAGGTTGCTTTCTGGTTGACAGGGAGAAGAAAACAGCTTTCCAGACAGTACTGGAGATCCCCTTTCAGGTAAAGGATTGACTCTGTAGATGTCTGGGCTTCTCTGATAATTGGCATATCGGAATTAAAGATAATTTGCAAATATGTTTATCATTAACTTTGAAAGTCTGTATTACAGGTTAGTGGAACTTTCCAACCACAGGCCAAGGGGAACTGGAAGGAAATGTTAACCAGATTTCACAAAAGCCTTCAAAGAGTACTTTCTCCAAACTGCCCCTCCATGAGGGGCTCAGCTGGGTTCTCAATAGGAAAAGTTTAGGAGCAGGAAACAGAACAGAGAAGAGCCTCCTCTCTCAGAGTCTTGGGAGTCTTGGCGCTGATGGAAAACTGCCAGGTAGAAGAAAGCCACGGGGCTGGGGCCAAGCAGTCCATGTGGGAAGGGCCAAGCCATTGCCCTCTCGGTGGAGGGGTGCTCAGTCAGCCAAAGACCCCCTCCCACATCAGCCGTATGCTCGTCCCTGGTCTCCTGATGGTGTATTTAACCAGGGAAACACTAAGATCTGTCTCCTTCCCCACGTGTTACTGTAAGCTGGAAACTTTGGCAATCTTCAGATTTCTAATTAATTCATCATGGAGAAAATCTGGAGTGAGCATTAAAATAAGCTACCAAAAAGAATAACTAAAAAACATAAAAACCTCCCTAATGTTTTCTGTACTTTTTAAAACACATATCAAAGGATCTGAGTCATCAGGATTATGTATCTTTCTTTTTTAGGGGGAGGGTGGTGGACCCTAACACCTTCAAGATAATCTCTCCCTGATCCTACCTAGACTGTGCCCGTGTAACTCTACTGAAAATCAGAACATGGGGTGTACAACACAGCTTTCTTTATCCTCTTAGAAACATGATGTGAGCAGCACCTGGGTGGCTCAGTCGGTTCACATTCCACTCTTTTTTTTTTTTAAATTTATTTTTTATTTATTTTCAGCATAACAGTATTCATTATTTTTGCACCACACCCAGTGCTCCATGCAATCCGTGCCCTCTATAGTACCCACCACCTGGTACCCCAACCTCCCACCCCCCACCCCTTCAAACCCCTCAGATTGTTTTTCAGAGTCCATAGTCTCTCATGGTTCACCTCCCCTTCCAATTTCCCCCAACTCCCTTCTCTTCTCTAACTCCCCATGTCCACCATACTATTTGTTATGCTCCACAAATAAGTGAAACCATATGATAATTGACTCTCTCTGCTTGACTCAGCATAATCTCTTCCAGTCCTGTCCATGTTGCTACAAAAGTTGGGTATTCGTCTTTTCTGATGGAGGCATAATACTCCATAGTGTATATGGACCAAATCTTCCTTATCCATTCATCAGTTGAAGGGGGGCATCCTGGTTCTTTCCACAGTTTGGCGACCATGGCCATTGCTGCTATAAACATTGGGGTACAGATGGCCCTTCTTTTCACTACATCTGTATCTTTGGGGTAAATACCCAGTAGTGCAATTGCAGGGTCATAGGGAAGTTCTATTTTTAATTTCTTGAGGAATCTCCACACTGTTCTCCAAAGAGGCTGCACCAACTTGCATTCCCACCAACAGTGTAAGAGGATTCCCCTTTCTCCACGTCGTCTCTGACACATGTTGTTTCCTGTCTTGCTAATTTAGCAAGACAGGAAGTCACATTCCACTCTTAATCTCAGCTCAGGTCTCAATCTCAGGGTCATGAGTTCAAGCTTCACATTGGGCTTCACTTAAAAAAAATGAAAGAAACATGATGTTAGCAACAGTTATCTCTGGGTAGTGAGATTCTAAGTAATTTTTTTTTCATTCAGTAGATTTTTATTTATTAAGGACCTACTATGTGGGTTCCAGAGCAAAAGTACAGCTCTGGGAGGCAGAAGTTGGGATCCTGGTTTTAGTCCAGCCACTACCCTGCTGTGATTAGAGAAGTCAGAGGGGAAAGTGAGCTAGCTGAATTTGCCGTGGTGCCTTCCCACCAGGTTTCACGTGACAGGGCCAAGGTCGGTGTCCCATCTGGATACCCCACTGGAACTTGCCTTCCCTGGAAAGTTCCTATCCACCGCTACCAGAGGCTAGGACCTCTGGCCAGTAATTATTCCCTTTCCACAAATGCTGCAGCAGACGAGCTTCGATTAGAAGCACTAATTGGGTGATGTGAGGAAAAGAAAGCATGTTTGCATCCAAGCAGTCAGTTTTTGTTTTCTTTCCACTCTCCTATATTTTTAAAATTTCTAACATTAGTAGATATCAGAAAAAATCTCTCCCCCCAAACTTTAGCTTGTATATACAAAGGGTATATAACCAATGATCAGATGTAAACACAACATGTAAAGTAACCAAGGAAATCCACAAAAGGCTACTGAGTGACCTCGGTGGTAAGAACATGAATTCTTTTTCCCTGATGCTCATCTGAATTTTCAGATTTTCCACAATTAGCACATATTTCTTTTCTAACTAAAAAAAAAAAAAAAAACTGTATTTAAACTTTTAAAAGACTAACACCCTCTACACTAACATGAGATGTGAGCTAAAATGAAAATGGATAAAGTATGCTATTTAGGAATATCTATAAACCTTTATAATTCAAGGTTGTTGTTGACTAATGGATTAACTTTAAACAAATTTCAGTTGTCTCTTAAAAAATTTTATCCGTGTCCAAATGAAATGGGAGACTTTTGCAGAGAATAAACTTTTCACAGTGACCACAGGTAAATTGATTGAGAGCACATGATGCCTTGAAGTCAAAACATTTCACACCCAGCTTGCTGCTTTGCACACAAGAGTGAGTGTACAGGTGTTTGGTTGGATTTTTGGTTTTGTTTTTTGTTTTTTGTTTTTTGTTTTTTGTTTTTTCATAAACAGAAGGATGAGAGACACAGACTTAGTGGCTTTGCTCTTGGATAAACTGGCAAAAGCTGATCCGTATATTTTGGTCTTTGAGTGAGAGTAGCTCCTTAAGTAAGCTTTACTTTATCATTTTAGTTACAAACACGAATTTAGCACTTACTGTATACCAGGCCCTGTTCTAAGCACTTTAAAGAGCTGCTTAGAAAAACTGCCCATGACAGCTCCAAAGTTGTCTTCCTCACCAGGTGGAGGTTACAGAAGTGATGCTGGGTCATGTGGCTGGTGCTGGGTCACCTGGCTGGTGCTGGGTCCCAGGAGTCCTCTGGGGGAGCTCAGTCCCAAACACCACACCAGGCTGCCTCTCTACTAGTCAGAAGCGTTGCCCGGGTAGTCCACACATCGAATGCTGAAGTGTCATACAGAGGGGTCGGGGTCGACTATCTCAGATACAGTCTTAACCTGGAACAAAGCCAAAGCCCGCTCATTCCCCCCTCAACCCCCACCCCCAAAGTCAGTCTCCAAACGCTGTAATACTGTCCACAAGAAGCTCGCTGCTTTCCCTAGATCAGGCCCTTGGGCCTGAACTCAGAGCCTGGATCATATTTTATTCTTGTCTTTGAAAACCTCAGTGATCTGTGATCCTGCTTATAGCTGGTTAAAATAAGCAATGTGGGGAGAATAGAAGGCACTGCCTCAGAGGGAGGGATTAGACAGACGTGAGAAATGACAGCTGACGGTTTATAAACAAGGAAAGAAAAAGAATACAAACCAGAGTGACCCAGCACTAGAAAAGCACAGCCTCCTTCCCAGGGCTGGTGCTTTGGGAAGCAAATGCCCACGGGAGGCAGAGCCCCTCATTGCGGTGTCCTGGACTAATACATCAACCCACCTGCTCTCGACACCTGGCCAGTTTCTCAAGGATAACTTTCTGACGACCTTGCATAATTCAGCACTTGCCCAAACTAAACCTAATTTCCCCACAGAAATGAAGGTCAAATACGACTGTTACTTTTTTTCAAGTTGGGTCCATTACAGGACGCTTTGTTCCTACGTTTTCCCCTCATTTCAGAACCCGAATGGCAATCCAAACATGGCATTCTGTGCTGAGTTTTTTTTCTTCAAGTGCCTTCTACACTCCGGCTTTGTTTGATGACAAAATCGAGGCACGGCTTGATCTCCGAGCCCAGATCTTTCCAGTCTGTCAGTTAGACTCCCTAGTGCTGCTGCCAACTTGATGTCTCCTTAAAAGGGTGTTTCAGGGAGAGAGAGAGAGAGAGAGAATGAGAATGAAATTGTATTGTTTTTTTCCCTCTGGTTAAAAGATCAAACGCCCACCAAAAGCCCTTGGGTTAGTTTCTTGGGAGATAAAAATAGTTCTTCATCATTTTCCAGCTCAGAGCACATAAACTACCTCCAATGAAAAACGTGGTGCGTGTGCGCCCTAGTGATATATCAAAGCCATAAACTGACATTTTAAATGTATTTATTTCCAACCACACTGGAAACCACACACACACACACACACACACACACACACACAGAAAAAAGGCCCGAGTTTATATGCGTAACTGCAGAAGTGTTTGACACCACGCTGACATTTTGTTGGTATTCTGCAAGCTCCAAATCTGATAATTTATAAACACCTGGGATGGACTTATTTTACTTCAGGACCACAATATTGTGCTGTTTGCAAAATTGCCAATAAAAAATGTTTACCACTTAATTGTTTGAATTAACTCAAGCCCTCGTTACCCTGCCGAACGTTATTATAAATGATCTAAGAGCTCACAGTGGTCCTGAGCACACCGGAGGGAAACACCCGTGTGGTAATAGTTCTCCAAAAGGCAGAGTGTACAAGATAAAACGGCATCCTCCCTGCAGGGAGACACATTAAGTCAATCTGTGATCCATTGCCAGCATCCTGACTGGAGCCAATCTCTAGGCTCAAGTAATCATGACCTTTGTGAATCCTGAGTCTTGTTCCAATTCACAATTAACTGTTAATTGACCAGTACTTTCTTTTAACAAAATTTTTTTTAAGATTTTATTTATTTATCAGAGAGAGAGAGAGCACAAGCAGGCAGAGAGGCAGGCAGAGGCAGAGAGAGAAGCAGGCTCCCCACTGAGCAAGGAGCCTGATGCGGGACTCGATCCCGAGACCCTGGGATCATGACCCGAGCCAAAGGCAGTGGCTTAACCAACTGAGCCACCCAGGTGCCCCAATTGACCAGTATTTGCAGACTGTCAGCCCCGTACCAGACTTAGACACTGCACCATTGGACGAGAACTTCTCACTGTCGTTTTAAATGTCATTGCCACACCTTGTCGGCAAACATTCCGGAATCCTTACGGCTTCTTTAAAGTCTGTGTAAATGTGTGTCTGAGAGAGGAGGAAGAGTAGGGGGAGAGGACAGAAAGCACCCCACAGGAAAATCCACTCATCACCGTTGAGTGTGGGGGCATGTTATCTCTTCAAAGACTTAATCACGGAGCAGACTCGCCCTCTCTCAAAGAAAAGTAGCTCTGATTCCAAAATGTAATTGTGGCAGGCCCTTCTGACTAAGAACTTACTCTGCGGATGTCTTGAAGGCAATGGTTTTCAACCCTGGCTGCATTTAGAATTCCCATGGGGGGCCTTTAAAAATTCCCAGGTCCCTGCTGCACCCCAGACCAATTAAATAAGGATTTCGGTGGGTGGGGCCAGACAGTTGGGAGTGTGGGCGGGCATTCTGCTGGGAGGAGGAGTTCCATCTTGTGGCCAAGGCTGAGAACTATGGCTTTAAAAAAGGCTGTTGGTTGTGCTTCCTTACCCACAGCTATGAACCCTTTGTTGCCTGCCCACCATGCCTGCCGTGGGATGAGGCTTTAATCGATCTCACACAATCCTTGCAACAACCTTGTGAGACAGACCTCACTGTCCCTGTTCAAAGAGTAAGGATATGGCCTCAGAGAGCTCAGTTACCTGTCCAAGTTGCACACGTGCGTCGTGCTAGCTGGTACTGACAGTCCTTTGGCCTGCCTCTACAGCTGTTCCTAATCTCTGGTACACAGGCTACTCCTTCTGCATAGCGACCACGCATCATTCTTCTGCTTTCTATATGCTCAGCACTTAAAAAAAAAAAAAAAAAAAAAGTTTTGGTTGATCTGAAATTTTCCAGATAGCTTTCAGGCTGCCCAGAGGTTTCTGATTGGACTATTTCTCTATAAGATTCTTCATGCATTTGATTGACTCAACAAAAATTACTGAGCGCCTACTCTGTGGTTGGAATGAAATGGCGACATTAGATATGAAAGTCTCTTTCCTCTTGGAGGTTATAAACTAGTTGGGAGTGACAGACGATAAACACAAATAAGGCATTATGTATGGTGGTTGATGTGCCTTGAGGAAATAAACAAGGGTAATGGGATTTTTGCCTGGGGAGGATGCTGCTTTAGCTGAAGAGGTACTCGGACACCTGAACAATGCAAAAAAGCCAGCTGTGAAGATATGAGGAAGGAGAACTCCAAGAAGAAAAGCTAGCTGGTGCAAAGGTCCTGAGGCAAGCCTGAGCTTAGAGATCTAGGGACAAGCGCAGGCAGGGAAAAGCAATGGAGGAGGAAGTGAGCTGGGAGGTATCAGCAGAGGCCAGACTACAAAGGGACTCTTTTCTTCTCAGTGTCCTTATTTAAAAAAAAAAAAAAAAACCTATTCTCTTTACATAAGATCTGATGAAAATGCTTTCACATCCTATATCACATCAAATTCATGAGATATAGAGATTACCATTTTCATTTTAGGGATGAGGAATCTGAAGTCTTTGGAAGGTTAGTGCCTGGAGAAGTCAAGCTCTAGGAGGCTGGAGCACTGAGATTTGATGAGCCCCAGTGACACAGGTCAGAATGAGATAGGATCAAGTGTTCCATGCCGGGGTGGTCACATGGTAGTCCTTCCATAAATGACAGGTGGTGTGATGCAGAGACACTGAGCACTTCCTCCCCTGACAAATTCTCCCCAAGTATAAGCCGGTACTCAGACTAGACTCACAGAGACCTAATCTCCTAGGGCTTTGGCCTCTAGAATAGGGAATCATCGTACATTAATGTTGTGTTCCATTCTGGCTTTGCCTCAGCAGAAGACACACAAGTCAGGCGCCAAAATATGGCAAGTGAGGACTCTCATTAGAGAATCTGAGTGACTTCTTATACATCAGTAACTTCCTTTTTGAAAGAGCCCTCTCCTCTCCTCTCTCAAATCTGGAATCAATCCATTCTCTTGTGTTTTAAGACCAATGCTGAATTGGTTTCCATCCATATCTGTTTATCACCAGGAGACATCAACAACATTCCCTTTCCTTTTAACTTTCTCTCTTCAGGTCCTAAGACTCATCACACAATAATAACAAGTCAACTGGGAGCACCTGGCTGGCTGAGTGGGGAGACAGTGACTCTTGATCCCAGGGTCGTGAGTTCAAGCCCCGCATCTGGTGTAGAGCTTCCTTAAAAATAGCAAGTGTCCCTTGTCTCCTGAGGAGAAAGCTAGCTCCTCTTCATTCGTTTGGCAAACAATTTCTGAGCTTCAGCGGTACAGCAATCCTATGCTTGTTTTTTGAGAGACTTCAAATAATAATCCCATTTTTCCCCATTTCTGATGAAAGCTTCTTTGGTCCTCTGTCTGTCTCTCTCCCTACAATTGTTTCTTCCCCAAGGCATCACCTAGCCTAGCCTTTTATGTGCACGATTACATGATAGGTGTTTAAAGCAGAGAAGGACAAAATATATTTGATAAAAACAAAACAAAACATGTTTCTCCACTTAAGTCCGCCAGAGAGCTAATTATAGTTTATGATTCTAAAAGGCAGATTTAAATTCACTAGTGTTGGCAGTTCGTGGAGATTGCAGTTCAATAAACGGTTTGTGGTTTGTGTCACGGAAAATACTAAAGGAAAACACTGATAGATTTTTGGCACATCCTTTATTTTCAGACAAACTAATAAATGGTCAGTGTAATTGTTCAAAGACAAGCTTCTTTTACACCAGAGGACTTAAAGGAGCTTCACAGAAACCTTACTAATGATGTCTTTTTTCTTTATATTATTTATTATTATATTGTTTTTATTCTTCTTGATACCAAAGGAGAAAGCCTTGCCAACACTGAATCTTACAAAGGTGGTACCAGAGATCGCCTTTGGGCACCAATACATTTAATTCTGGACTTCAAGATTTAAATCCTCCTTTCTTTTTCCGTGACATTTAAAAATATTTTTGAAGTATCCAAAGAAACACAATCATCATAAAAAATTAGGAATGTTACCCATCGGTAACATTTTTGTTATACATGCTTCCAAGCTTTTTCTATGTCTGTGAATATGTAATACAATATATGCTTTACATGGATATGAATGACTTGTTTTCTGGTCTTTTTAAAAAAGATACTATTCATTCATTTTTGAGAAAGAGTGGGAGGGAGGAGGGAGAGAGGGAGAAGCAGACTCCCCACTGGACAGGAAGCCTGGCTTGATGCAGAGCTTGATCCCTGGACCCTGAGATCATGACCTGAGCCGAGGAGAAAGAGAGAACACAGGCAGGGGGGAGGGGTAGAGAGAGAAGCAGACTCCCCGATGAGCAGGGAGCCTGTCTCCATTCGGGGACCCTGAGATCAGGATCTGAGCCAAAGGCCGGCGCTTAATGGACTGAGCCACCCAGGCAGCCCAAAGCCTTACTTCTTAATGCATCATATTTTTTTTTAATATTTTATTTATTTATTTGACAGACAGAGATCACAAGTAAGCAGAGAGGCAGGTAGCAAGGGGGAAGCAGGCTTCCTGCTGAGCAAAGAACCTGCTTCGGGCCTCAATCCTAGGACCCTAGGATCATGACCAGAGCTGAAGGCAGAGGCTTTAGCCCCCTGAGCCACTCAGTGCCCCCTTAATGCATCACTATTAATGTGGCTTGAGAACAGCTATGTTATATAGAGATGTAAGGCAGCATTTTTAAACTCTAAGAGGTAGAGCACACTGCAGAAGGATCCGGATCTGTTCTCAAGGCATTTAAGGTGTCACAAAGAAAAAGAAAACTGCGCAGAATATCTTACCACAAGGCACAGTTAGGAGACACAGATAAAATGATGGTATTCTGAAGGAGGCAGCGTTCCGGGCTGGAGCCGGGGAGATTTCATGCAAGGTGGGTTTTATAGGACGGAGTAAGTTCCACAGAGGAAGTCCTGGGAGAGAGAGAGAGGAGAGAGAAAACCAATCAGAGAGAAAACACCAGGAAAGACATGGAAGTAGAAGAATTAGGAGGCCCGATTTCCCACCTGTGAAACCGACAAATACTGTTCCCTCAGTGCTGACATAGGTCAAGTGAGATAAGCAGCATCGCTGTTCCCTGGTTGGAGTATAAATTAGTATCACCTTTATTTCTGGAAAGCAGTTTTGGGCACATGTGTTGATAGTCTTAGAAAGCTTTTACAAATTTTGGGTCCAATAATCCCATTACTAGTGTGATGAGTAGAGATGTGGCCAAAAATATATATGCGAGGGTCTGCATCAAAGTGTTCCTCTTAGTCGTGAGAACCTGGGAAAACTTTAAATGTTCAATAGTTGATAGAAAATCTGTGATTGTCTATAATTTCCAGTTTTTCTGCCCTGAGCTGGTATTAGTCTTTCTTTTAATGAATCTGAGGTAGGCTTTGCAGACCGGATGAAGTTTGGGGAATGGAGGGGTCCCACATGTTTGGAGTACAGGTTATCTTTAAGGAAGTTCTGGGAAGGAAGACAGGAACTGTAGCACAGAGAGCTTCCAGTGGATGCTGTGACATGGTAACTGGTTGGATACAGTGATCAAGTCTCCGAGGACACCTAGGAAGCTCTAAGTGTCTTAGGGGAGTTGGAGTGCTTTTGATGCTTAGCGGGAGACATTTCTAAGGACAGTTTTAGGTCCCTTGAGTTGGAGATGTCATCTGGACATCAAGAGGGGCTTCCCATGGTCATGGTGGAGCCCAGAAGAACAGGCAGGGCTCCGCACTCATTTATTTACTCATGCAGTCACTCACTCATTCAAAAAACATTGCTTATGCATTTGCTGTATGTCAAGGGCTCTGCACGCCCCACAGATGTAAAAAGAAGGGGCCTTCCATTCTTGTGGGAGTGCACAGTGGGGGTTTTGGGAGTGGAGGAGGTGACCAAGGGGAGGGAGTGTGAGAAGGGAGAGCTTTGGGCTAAAAACCAAACAGGAGCACCTCCGTGTCCCTCTCAAGGACTCAGTTGTGAGTGAAACAGGCTGGGATCTCAGCAGCCAGGTGATAGGGGGAGGGTTACAGCTGGGACCTGGGGCTGGGTGTTGGGGTTTGTCTGTCAGAAGGCAACTTCAGGGAGGAGACACCCTACCGTGAAATAGTGTCTGAAGGGGCAAAGGAGCCTTGGTCCCAGTTCCAGAGACAGCTGTATCCAAAGGGAGCTGGTGTGAGGGTCATTAGAAGCCACAGGAGATCCAGGTGACCTTCAAAGTCAGGTGGCAACCTGCTTGTCCGTGTAACACATTGTCTTGGTTACCACAGAGATAAAACACCCCTGGACAAAGTGTGGGAAACAGAAACAATCCTAAGAGTTAAGACAATAGCTATTACTATTGTTGTGCATTTCCTTCCATAGTAATAGTAACAGAGTTTTCACACAGTCCTAATGTCAAGGACACACATTCTGTACATCTTGCGTTTTTCACTTGCCATTACAGCACATGCATTTTCTGGGTCCCTGCATAGTCTTCATAGGTACTTCAATAAAATTCCATCAAGGTGCACAATAATTTATTCCACTGTCCCTTAGCTTTGGCATTTGTTTTAAAATAAAATGGACTATAATTAAAGTCTGTCATATTCTAGATTATCTCCTTGGGCTGGATTCCCAGAAATTATGTGAGTAGGTCAAAGAGTAGGAGCAGGATTTTTATGGTTCTTGTCATCTTATTTGTACTTCCCTCCAGATGCTGGGTCCTCAACTTTTGGATCACCGAAGATACTCCCTTTCCCCAAATTCTTTCCTTTCCTAAATGGGAAAGTCCAGGGCTCAGTATAGTAAAGGTCATTGTCACCAGCCTCCCGGAATCTTCCAAGCTAGTGATCTCTGGCACAGCCTTTGGCTGTTACAGTCCCCGGTCAGAAGGGTCGGGAGCCCGGGAGCCCCAGCGCTGATGCAGAAGTTAAGACACTTCCCTTGCCACGCTGTGCAAACACCACTTAACAACTTAATTGTCAATGACTTGCCAGCACTTCTTCCCTCCTCCTTCATCCTCCCCCTAACATGCTTCCTTGAAATGAGGCTAAAGATGACTGCCTGATGGGAGAATGCCTGCCCTTCCTCTGGGCTGGGGCTGTGCCCTTCTTGCTGAGGCTCAGCTCAGAAGCCTCCTGTTCATCCATCCCACGGCACCCACCTCAGGGCATTGGCTCCCCTTCAAAGGCAGCCCTATGGGTGAAGAAAACGCAGATAAAGGCAAAATGATAAGGTGGCCATAAATCTAAAAAAGTAAGTTTTCTGGCATTATCAGTTATCAATCACTCCGTTTCAAGCATGTGTATGGAATAGATATTCCAGTGCTCAATGTTTGAGTGTGTTTAAAGGCCTTTTAAAGAGCTGTGCAATCCTTCCTACCCCATTGTGCGGTGTTTGGCATTAAAAAGCTGTCAGGGCCGACTTGTAACTTGTAAGGGGTAAGAGTGGAGGTTCGGGCAAGTCTGGGCTGGTTTACCTGTGGGACCGCGGAGTGTGACTCCTGCCGGGGACCCACCCCCCAGAGACAGCCCCGCTCCTCAGAACCCACATTCCAGCCAGCGGTCTCGCAATTGCACGATGTAAGACTCAGCCTCCAAAAGAAAGGGAGCCTAACCATGTAAAACCCCACTGGTGCTTCCAGCAAAGCCCCCCATCCCTTGGCTGTCAAGAATGCCCCGTTTGTTGTGCGAGGCTCTAGGAATGAGTATCCTGAAGGTATCTGAGTATCGATAGGATCCACGCGCACCGGCGCTGTTGGCATGTGAGCAGGAAGATCGAGGACGGGAGAGATGGACGCGCGCGTTCACTTTCTGGCTGACCTGTGGGCTGTATTGCTTGTCCCCGCAGATGTAAGCAAAGGCGAATCCTGCAAGGAGAACTGTACTTGTCCCTCCTGCTCGCTCCGGGCCCCGACCATAAGTGACTTACTCAATGATCAGGACTTACTTGACGTCATCAGGATAAAGCTGGATCCGTGTCACCCAACAGTAAAAAACTGGAGGAATTTTGCCAGCAAATGGGGCATGCCCTATGATGAACTGTGTTTCCTGGAGCAGAGGCCTCAGAGCCCCACCCTGGAGTTTCTGCTGCGGAACAGCCAGAGGCCAGTGGGTCAGTTGATGGAGCTGTGCAGGCTGTACCACAGGGCCGACGTGGAGAAGGTCCTGCACAGGTGGGTGGATGAGGAGTGGCCCAAGAGGGGGCGTGGAGACCACCCCAGGAACTTCTAGACCCCTGCTTCTTTGCACTGGCCTCTTTGGACCTGGAGACAACCACAGGTTAAGGAGGAATGGGGATCTGTTCTTTTTTTTTTTAAGAGTTTAGGATAAGGACATGGAACTGTGGACATGGGTTTTCCCCAAAGCTGGGGTTTGTTATTTTTTGTTGTTGTTTTTTTGTTTTGTTTTGTTTTGTTTTTGGAGGGTTAGGCTATGTTTTGGTGGTGGATTTTTGTTTGTTTAGTTTTGCACATCAGTTTTAATTTAATATCCAAATCCAGAATCAGGAAGGAGACTTTGTAGACTCCTATAGGGACTGGGGTCGAAGACTACAATCTGAATGGATTCATGCCATGATGAAAATAAAATTGCCCTTTCCCTTCAATGCTGTGGAAGCCTGAAATAAGAACGAGGATTGTCGATGGCCCCATGCGATCGTCCCCCGTGGGATCCTTCATGATGGGCAGCGTTCCCACAGCTTACAAGAAAACGGCACAGAGACGTTACCTAGTTTGTACCTTTTTCAGTCATAAAGTACTTAGGTGAAGTGGCAGGGTGTTGGTATTATGGGCCAGACCTTCAGACCGTATGTGCCATCTTCTTTATTGATATACTTTGGTAATCTGCACACTATCAAAAATGGCATTCGTCCAAATGTTTTTTCCAAGAAATGCAAAATTGGTGGTGGGAGGACAGAGTCCAGAATCTGCAGGGGAATAAGGACCTCGGGCGTGGTCTTTGACAAGAGAATACCAAAAAATGCCCTTTGTCACCCAAGATTTTTTTTAAATTAACTTAATATTTACTTTTATGTCTTTTAGATAAGGCTAAATGTTTCACCCCTGAGATCAAGCTCAGTTAAATAAATAAAAATCACCTGGCCCGTGGTTGAAGTATAACCACTCTTCTAACCGCTGTCCAGGGGCACTGACAAACACTACATAGCGTTTAGCCAAGAACAGGGAATCGATATCAAAATCCACACTTAAAAGGATTTTAAACCGAATGAAAAATTGGGTCCAAGCAATATCTGATGTTCTTATTTGATGGTTTAAAGGGAAGTCAAGTGTGGAGGATGGAAGGTTTTGTTCCTGGAGAGATCTGATTTTCTCGATTTTTTACAGGGTAACAGATACAAGGCTTGCTTGACAATTCCAGAAAAGGCACTATTTGGTTTTGGCTGTGGGTTCAGAAAATTAAGGCACTTGTTACAGTTTGGTGGGATTCTGTATACACCTTCGATTCAAATTAGCCAAAATGATGAAGAGCATTGATGTGAGTACAAAAAAAAAAAAAAAAAGATTAGGACTAGCGCAAAAGGAAAGTATTTTCTCAACATATTTTTCCATGGATAGTTTTAATGGTTTTTATTAGGTTGCTAATATATACAGTGAGCTTCACTATCAAATGTGAACTCTAAGCTAGGAAAAGCTACGGAGATTTCCTCGTCACTTCTCATCCAGGGTTCTTTGCACCCAGCTCATATTCCCTTGTCTGACTGATCCAATAAATGTCAGGTTTGTCACAGGATGTATTTGAAGGAGCAGCAAGTAATAAAAGGTGGAGATTTTTAAAAATGGGTTCTTCTGCAGTTGATGTCCAATGAGGGGTTGTTAAATATTTATCATCAGCCCTGCTCTAGGCACCGTACAGAACTCATTAAGGGGGCTCCAGTCTTGTAGGAATTTGGTTTTATGTTCCATGTTCTTGTTAAGTTTACATGTGACATGCCCCCCCCCCAATATGTTAGCCCAAAATTTGCTGTGGGAAAATACAGATGAGCTTCGGCATTCGTTCCTGACCTGCTAGGGAAGGGGAACAGAAAGTGTTGTGATTATTCAATGCAGTATGGTATGGACCCCCAGCGGGGGGATGCTGTCACCTGTGTCCCGCCACCCTTGGGATACAGGGAGCCTGACAAATGTCCGGCTGACTGCTGCCTGGCCAGGTGCCACAGGAAGTCCCTTCCTTCTCCGTGCTGCTGGGGAACTCCACCTTTTTATTATAGTTCCCCCCTGCCCATCTCCATCCTGGCAGACTGATCACCCCAGCTCAGCACCAGCAGTCTGTGGGGGGGGCTCTGACCAGGTAGAAGCAGGGGGAGAGCGAGGAAGGAGGGAGATGGGACGGAAAAGCCATTTGGCTCCCTTTCCTCAGCCTGCTCCTTCCTCCTCCAGCCTCTAGGTCTCCACCTCCCCCAGACAGAGACCCAAAATAACAGGTGGTAGCGCCACCCCTACCCCCAGCCATCATTCCTGTTAGGGGGTGGATGTAGCGGGAGGGCGTAAGGTTTCCCTTATTTCCAGAGACTTCCTCCGCCTCCAACTCACACAGAACAGAGGTGCAATGGGAAGAAAGAGCAACCTAAGGGAGGAGAGGATTGGAATAATACCACCTGCACTACCCTGCCCTGCCTCTGCTGCTGCCCCACCAACTTCCCTGGTCTTCCCCTCCCCCTACCCCTGGAGTTCCCAGCTCAGTGGGTGCCCAGCTCTATTGACCCTGGCAAGTCACAGACTCCCCCTCTGCCCTCCCCCCAGTGCTTGGAACAGTAGCGAGGGCTTCTAAATTTCCTTCTGTTAGGGCCACAGCTGCAATTTTTAAAAAATGTTTAAGGTCCTAATATCCCAGATGTGAAATCTGGAAAATACTGTGACAAATTTTCCCACAGAAACACAGCTACAGATGGACATCAGGTTCTTTAGAACTGTCAGTTCTAGATTTCACAAATTCCTAACTTTAAAGTTTTTTGTAAGCTGGCTTGGGAACGTGTGGCCGCACGTCCCTGTTGGCACTGCTTCTCGGGGGCAGGTTTCCAATTCCAAACTCAAACTTCCAATCTCAAAACTGACTTTCAACAGAACTTATCAACTTATGTATCTTCAGTATGGCTATTGTTCCTAAGTGTCTGCTGAGCTTAACTTTGAATTAGATCAAAAATGTTAAGACGGAATTCAGGGGATTCAGGTATGGATGGAGTGGTATGGGCTCCTTTACGGTCAAATTCAGGAATTTCGGGAAAAGCATGTGACCACAGAGTCATCCCCCGACCCCTCAACCCCCCCATTTGGCATCATTACTTCCAAAGACCTCATTGAGAATAATTTCCAATCCTAGCTATGAAAGCTTAAAATTCCTGTTTATAATTGCATGAGGGAAATGGCAGGGTAGGCAGGGTTGCTGTTGTTTTTTTTAAATAGGGGAGTTGACGTGACTATACTGTTTGAATTTGATTCTACCGTTATTTGCACCTACTGCCATCTCTAGCGATTGGCATTTACCTTATGATAAGTTTGAATTATTAGAAATACGTTAGCAGAGGGGCACCTGCATGGCTCAGTGGGTTAAGCCTCTGCCTTTGGCTCAGGTCATGATCTCAGGGTTCTGGGTTCGAGTCCTGCATCAGGCTTCCTGCTGAGCAGGGAGCCTGCTTTCCCCTCCCCCTTCTCCCCTTGCTGCTCCCCCCACTCGTGCTCTCTCTCCTTCTCTCACTCGGTCTGTCAAATAAATAAATTCTTTTTAAAAAAAAAAGAAATATATTAGCAGACAGAAATTCAGCCAAGAAGTTTTCTTAAATACAAGTTCATCTGGACTCTAGACTTTGATTAAATGTAGGGTGACTTTTGTCTCTGTTACATATGGGCATATCAAAGAGTAATCCTCAACAGAAATAAAACCAGAACTCATTTGTGTAATAACCCAAAATACTTTTTAAGTTAATTTTCAACAAATACATATTGTAACAGGACACCTGGGTGATTTAGTCGGTTAAGTGTTGGACTCTTGGTTTCTGCTCAGTTCGTGATCTCATGAGTCATGGGATCAAGCCCCATCTGGTGCTCTGAGCTCAGCAGAAAGTCTGCTTGAGGATTCTCTCCTCTGCCCCTCCTGAGTCATTCTCATTCTCTCTAAAATAAATAACTTTTTAGCACAAATACTGTAACAGCATAAATATGCTGAAACTTCACCAAAGTGGGAGTGGAAAGGAAGGAAATCACTTGATAATTAATTGATCAAATAACTGTTAAAATGTAAGTTAATTAATACGTAAGTTTTTCCCATGATATGTTCCTGGGGATCTTGGTTAAATTGTCCATGCTACGAATGAAACTGCTTATGATGAGTGCTTTTTGCCAGTAGAAAGATGAAATCACTTTAGCTACGTTCCAGGATACAGTCTTTCAAACAGCACTTGCGTACTGCTGTGTTACGTAGTGAGGCTTTATGTTATGAGCCTACTTTATTTGCTTCCAATACAAAATGTGGAGATTTCATGTGAGAAAGGGAAGCAAAGCCACAATAAACACCACACACACTCAAGACACATACACGAGGAGCCACGCTTCCTTCGATTGTAAGACTTAAAATGGTTAGGGCTTCAGTTGTTTGCCAGGATTGCCCAATGATATTTCTTTTTTAAGATTTTATTTATTTATTCATGAGAGAGAGAGAGAGGCAGAGGGAGAGGGAGAAACAGACTCCCCGCTGAGCAGGGAGCCGGATATGGGACTCCATCCCAGGACCCCAGGATCATAACCTGAGCTGAAAGCAGATGCTTAACCGACTGAGCCACCCAGGTGCCCCCACCAATATTTCTAGATATCCCGTATGGAGAATGCACCCATTGTTACCAAATAACAATGATTCAACAACATAGAAAATTTGTGGTAATAGAATATGGTACATTTCAGGGTCTCCTTGAGAGTAATTTTTGTGTGGTGCTGCCCTCTCCTGGAGCATAAAATGTGCACACACATCCTTTCTGGTTTGGCTGCTGTCCTAAGACCAGCCCAGAACCAACCTTGTATTCATTATAGTTTACCACCTATAATGATGAAAGATGGGAAAAGCTCAGTTATCTTCCAGAAGGAGGCTGGCAGAGCTGACATGATGGTCCAGTAGACCCTTCGTCCTCTTGTCAGTTGTGTGATCGGCCTGCTCTCCGAATAGGTCCAGGCTCTGGGAATTCTGTCAATGAGACTTTTCCTCCATGTAGTTCTAGAGCTCGCTGTTTGTGGATGTTTGCGCTTTCTCCCTTCCGACTAAGCAGCGCTCTTCCGTATTCAGGGAAGTGGCTGTGAGCAACAGTGACTTTCCTGTAAAAAGGCAAAGGCATCACTCTCAGTTACAGCAGCCGTCAACCACGAGCACTAGCTTTCTTCTTCCTGTATAATTTAAGTACAAAAATATATTCTTTTAAAATATATTCTTTTAAACAAAAACATATTCTTTTAAAAACAACATTCATAACTAAGGTCTAGCAGATTTCCTGTTTTGTTTTGTTTTTAAAAGCAATAGATATTTTGTTTTGAACCAAAACCACATCCTCCTTATAACCTTCTCCGCTTCTGCCCTTCCTGTTCTATACTTTCCCTTTCCTGGAGCCCATGTTTCTGCTTCGGGTTCTTATCTTAGAGCCATTCACTTGTTTCTGAGTCAGATTTCTTTGCTGCGCCCACGGCCCTCTCCCTCCCAGGTATGGACTTCCTGGAACATCAGCTTCCTCTGTTCACTTACACAAGCAGAAACGATGCTTTGGGTCATTTTTCATATTTAATGACACTTTGGGCCTAATAATGTTCAAACCGTTTCCTACCCTTGTAACTGAAACACACATAACTACGTTCGCCCAAAGAAGGGAAGAGAAATGGTCACCCCGATTTGCTGCACGATTTCCTGCTTGGGAAGTCAGACTGAAGCTTGTGCATTTGGGTATAAATGGATGAGGGCAAGTCTTGCTTCCCTGGTGTGTAGAGAAGCTCATGGCTGTGATCCTAACCCTTGTGCTGGGCCTGCTGAAGCCTTGGGATGCATGGGACCCCAGTGGGGTGCTCCCCACCTCGAAGCCCACAACAGGCAAGAGCTCCCTCCTGGAGCTGTGCCTTGTAGAAACCAGCTCCACAGCTGACCTGAAGTCAGCAGTCAACAGTGCAACTTGAGATGAAATGATTTCCAAAAAACGCTTTTGGAAATGTTAAAAAAAAAGGGGGGGGAGGAGCTTCTCTTGACTTCCCAAGCTGAGCCACACTCTTCCATGTTATGTGACAGCCAGTGACCCCTGTTCCTTTGAGGCATGCCCTCAGAAGCTTCCTGGAGGACATTTCTTTAGCTGATAAAGGCGATGCTTTTAAACAACTGAATTTCTGTGATACTCCATTTATATATCTTAATGGTATACTTTTTAAGCTGCTCTCATTTTGATGTCCTATATGATTTTGTATTTTTCTTATAAACAACTAAAGATTATAATAACTCTAACAATGGGTACTGCAACATTAGAAACTGATGTCAACCATTATCTTGGACTGGTGCTTTTATATGGATTCCAACGCGATCATTGATTCATGTAATCTGTTGTCAGTCATCAGTCAGAAAACTAGTGAGTTTCTTAAAATGTGTTCTGGACACCGGGGATGCAAAGATAAGCAACACCATCCCACCCTCAAGGAGGCTGTAGAGAGGGTGAATCCCTGTACACCATGAGAGACATTCCTGGGAAGAGCAGTGTACATGCGGTCTGGAATGGACAAACAAAATTGAGAATCACTGAGATAGGAAGAAAAACAGGTAAATAGACACTCTGATATCCGTACATGAAGGATGATTTTATGGTTACTTTCTGCTGCTTCTACCTTTCGGTCTCTGGCCATGGCTTGTCCTCCAAGCTGCCAGATATCACGAACTAATGACCTTGACCTTTCCACATGGATGCATCCTCAAAGTCAACCTATCCTAAAGTGAACTTGTGACCCTTCCTTCCAAACTTGTTTCTCACCAGAGTTCCCTATCTCACCACTCACCCTGTTGCTTAAGTGAGCATAAAGATCTCGTTTCCTGCCAAGTCTACCTCCCTAATGTCGCTGAAATCTCTTCCCTCCTCCCCATCTTCATGACTGCTATCCTAACTCAGTCTCCCTTCCTCACCCTGTAAGGGCCTCCCAGCCAGTTTCTACCTAGTGGATGGATCCTGTCATCACCATGTTAACGTCTTCTATGGATTCTCCTTTGTGAGGTAAGTTACTGTGAGACAGCCCCCCACCCGCTGCCATCTTGCTCCATTCTCCCACAGTTCCTGGTGCTTCAGCCTCGCTGGATCCTAGGTCCTCACGGTTGTCATTCCTTTTCCTGCCCATGTCTTCACCCCATGCAGCTTCCCCTGCCCTGTCCACACATAGCTGAACTAATACCTGGATACAGCACCCTTCCCAGCTGACCCTACTCAGCTCCAGGCTTCACCCTCAACACCAATAGCTCAGAGAAAATGCCCCTGACTCCCAGAATGGTTGTCTTCCTGCCATCTACTCCACAGCCCGAACCGCAAAAGTGACCACTTACTCTACTCACCTCTGGGTCATCAGTACTAACTAGCCTCGAAGAGATTCTAAATATGCCGAATGAATGAAGTGGAATTAGTACATAAATAAATATGCTAAATAAAGCCATCTTTCTTTACACAGCCTGCGAGGAGGAAAAAGTTTTAAATAGAAACTACAAAACAAGGGGCTTCCCTCTCCAAGTTGTGAATGCCTCTGGACACTAGAACTCTTGTTCCTCTCGAGGTTCACCCGTTCCCTCCTTCCCGTGGGCTTAAAAGGTCAAAGCAAAAATGTGGAATTTACAAAGTGGCGATGGACCCACAACTTTGTGAATATTCTAGAAGGCACTGAATTGGGCACTTGAAAATGGTTAATACGGTGAATCTCATGTCCGGTAAATTGTACTCCAAGTGGAGAAGGAAAAGAGCTTAAAAAATCATCACCGCTGCCCCCACAGGAGAAAGTGAGGCGGAAAGACCAGCTGAGAGACAGGAGCCTGCAGCTGGGCGGGGAGAGAGGGCCAGGGAGAAGGCAGGAAGTGGGGAGGCCAGCAAGAAGCTGGTTGCAGACCGAAAACGAATGTTAACATGCTGTGTCAACTACACTCAAAATTTTCTTTTTAAAATAATAAAATGAGGGTCACCTGGGGGGGTAGGTGGGTTAAAGCCTCTACCTTCTGCTTGGGTCATGATCTCAGGGTCCTGGGATGGAGCCCTGCATCAGGCTCTCTGCTCAGCGGGGAGCCTGCTTCCCCATCTCTCTCTCTCTCTCTCTCTCTCTCTCTGCCTCCTCTCTGCCTACTTGTGATCTCTGTCTGTCAAATAAATAAATAAAATCTTAATAACAAAATGAAATATAAATATAAAACCAGAAACGAGCAAAACAGGGAGCTGGTCTTAGCCAGTTAAGACTGCTCTGTGACACCCCCCCTCCCCCCGCCAAACCAGGCCAGTTGTGGTCCATCTCCATGACAGCAGGGTGACAAGAAGCACCCTGGAGCCCTGCCTTCCTCTTCTCTCCACGTGCCTCAGAGCTGAAGATCCAGTTCCTCAGAGGGTCTGTGTAGCGAGGGACTATGCTCCCAGTGCCACCATGCATCCAAAGACCATATCCTGATGGCACCTTGGCCGCTCCCTTTCCCAGGTCAGAACAGGACGAAACACCAAAGAGGCCCAAGTGATCATGGTTGTTGCTGTTGGATTTGTACAAGTTACAGAAAATCATCGTATGTTTGGTATAGACTCAGTAAATAATGTAAGAGAACCAACTGAACCACTAAAACAGAAGGGAGTATAAACTGAAGACAAATAAATTATGGTATTTGTTTTCCATTCAAACGTCTCACACTGTAAAAACAACAACAACAAACAAACAAAACGAGTTTAACTTCATGGTTGCCTATAGCTGCCTACCATCTACATCTTTCAAGAGCCTAGCCTCTTGAAAGAATTTGTCTGTTCTTTTGGTCTAGAACTCTTAGTTTCCCATTGGATTCACTGACTTGCTGACTGGAGTCTGACTCCAGTGAAAGTATCTGGCAGAGGTGAAGAATGAACTTCTAACTACTGAGGCGTCCACTCATCCACACCAGGACTTATCCTTATGTAAACGGGAGCTCATCCTGCTCTGAGCGTGGCCTCTAGTGTCCACTGGCGAGGCTCACATCTGTTGCCGAAGTGGCAGCACAGACCCAACAGAGAATGGTTGCATGGGATCTGAGGAGCTGCGGAGCTGAGACTCCAGCCCTGGCTACTGCTGGCTGGATCTGGACATGTGGGGGGAATGGGACAGGCCTTCCCACCAAAGTCATGTCTGCAGGGGCCTCCCAGGAGAGAGCACAATCTGAGAAAAGGAACTGAGAAAAGTATACAACAAAGTCCTAAGCTACCAACACATAGTCATCGGAAGGAAGTAGGAGTTTTCAGCATACTATAGTGAGTGCTTCTAGAATATTCCACCAGTGGATGCCTCAAACCTAGAGATCCCATCAACAAATACCACACCTCTGACAAACTGTGGCTCAAAGGGGAGGGAACGGTGCCCCCCTCACTCTGTCACAAATTCCCCTGGAGCTTTGCCACCCTGACTGCCCAGGCTGGCTATGGCAGAACAGAACCGTGAATAGCTGAGTGGGGACCAGCAGGGCCTTTGACCCCCAGAGCCACAGCCATGTGGCTGGAGAAGGGCCCTCCATGCTCGGGGAGAAATGCTTTATCCAGAGAAGGCTGAGAATCCCATGGGAGAGAAAGCCAGAGGTGATGTCACCAGTGACTCCCAGGGAAGCATTTCTGCCTGGAGAGAACTCAGCAGGTGCCGAGGGCCTCCTATCTGCAGGGAGAAGTGAGAAGCTGAGGAAATTTTTCTTTCATTCTCTTGTCTTTCCCTTGGCATCTGAGACTCCATTTTCTCCCAGTTCTTTTCTACTTCTCTGATTTTTTTTCCTTCTCATCCCCTTTGTGACCTCCTCTACCTCAGTGACTCACTAAATGGTTGTGGCTCTCAGTGTTGCATTTTTCCTTCCCTGCCCTTCTCATGTTCTACTCAATCTCTCCGACTTCGATTACAACCTCTCTGCTAGTAACCCACGATCCCATTGCTTAGTCCTGACCACCTCCTGTGCCCCCTATACAGAATGCAACTGTCCACTGAACAAGTCCCAGTTGCCTCAAATAGAATACATCCAAAATGGCAGACATCATATCCTGCCCAATATCTGTTCTTCCCCCAAAATTACCTCAGAGAAGAGTGCCCATTTACTCCAGTGAGGAACTCCAGTGAGGCTTGGCATTGCCCTCCTTCGTGACCACATGGTAGTGGTCACTAGTCCCATTGGTCCTGCCTCAGTCCCTACCACCCAGACCAGCTCGGGGGCTCATCTACTCTTGTCCAGCCCTATTGCTGTCATCATAACTGGTCTCCCAAACCCCCAGCCAGTTTCCCTTTATGCCTCACCACCCCAAGTCAGATTACTATTCTGCTTAAATTCCTTTGTTTGCTTCCCCTGCATTCTACTATCTCCCACCCCCAGCCAAATCAAATACCTGTCCCCATCAGTGAAGGTGCTTCAACTTAACATTTAAATATTTAGTCAGAAAACTTTCAGATGGAGGAGGGTGTTCCCTGGAAGGTTGCTGAAAGCTTCATTCCTTTCACAAATAATGCTGTGCTGTAAGCACCATGCCAGACCCTGAGGAACTGGGTAGATGTGATTCTGACCTTCTGATCACGTGCCCATGGATGGGGCAGCCCACCCCAGCATCACTGCCCCATCTCAGCCATGTCCCTCCCCCACTAAGTGCCAGATCTAGCAGCTTCTGGTCTACCTGTCCAGGTTCCCCCCATCATAGCTAAGAAGCAATTTCCAAATGCATGTGTAGTAGGGTTCTTAAGAGAAGCAGAACCACTAGGGTGTGTATATTAATACAAAAGGAGACTTATTCTAAGGGATTGGTTCATGGGACTATGAAGGCTGACACACCCCGAGATCCACAGTATGAGTCGGCAAGCGTGAGACCTGGGAAAGCTGGTCATGTTAAGTTCCAGTCTGGAAGCTGATGGGCTCAAGACCAAAAAACAGTAATGTTTCAGTTGAAATGTACAGGCAGAAGATGAGTCCCCGCTCAAGCCCATAGCTCCCTTTTACTTGTGGGCGGCTCAGGCCCTTGTTTTATTCAGGTCTTCCCTTGACTGAATTAGACCGACCCACGCTGGGGAGGGCAATCTGCATACTGGGTTTGCCAAGTCAAATGTTGAACTCACCCAAAAACCCTATTACAGACACGCTTAGAATAATGTTTGACAAATGTCTGGGCACCCTGTGGCCCAGTCAGGTTGACACAGAAGGTTAACTCATCATAGCACGTCAATATATTTGACTGAACCTAGAATACTTTTAGGAAATACCGACCTCTAATACACTTAGAAATTGGTTTACTTTTTAAAAATGATTGAGGGCTTAGGGAAATCCTTGAAGATAGGTCCACATGGTGGACCTTGAGGACATGGTGCTAAGTAAAATAAGTCAGACGGAGAAATATGCTCTTTCTTATATGTGGAGTCTAAAAACAAGCTCATTCAGAAAAACAGATACGTGGTTGACAGAGACCAGGGAGGGGGATGGGAGGGGGTGCAAAATGGGTGAAGGGACTCAAAAGGTACAAACTAATAATCATCAGATAAATAAGTCATGGGGATGTCACATACCACAAGGTGACTACAGTTACCAATACCATATTGTATATCTGAAAGTGGCCAAGAGTTAATCTTAAAAGTTCTCAATATGAAAAAAACAATTTTTTTTATCTATGTGTGGTGATGGATATTCACTTGACTACTATGATCATTTCACAATGTCTACATATATGGAATCATTATGTTGCACCCCGGAAACTTATACAACGTTAATGTCAATTATACCTCAATAAAAAGGAAGGAAGAAACACAGATGGTGAATAAGCACATAAAAAGATGTTCCACGTCATATGTCATCAGGGAATTGCTAATGGAAACAACAAGAGACACGTCTTAGAATGGCCAAAATCCAGAACACTGACTCCACCAAATGCTGGCGAGGATGTGGAGCCACAGGAATGCGTCTTCATTGCTGGAGGGAATACAAAACAGTTCAAACATTTTGGAAGACAGTGTGGAAGTTTCTTACAAAACTAAACATGCCTTTATCGTATGATCCGACAATCACACTCCTTGGTACTTATACAAAGATCTGCACAGAAGCCTGAACACACATGTTTAACTGATTTTTTAAAAAATATTTTTATTAATTTATTTGACAGAGAGAGATCGTCACAATTAGGCAGAGAAGCAGGCAGAGAGAGGGCAGGGGAAGCAGGCTCCCTGCTGAGCAGAGAGCCTGATGCGGGGCTCGATCCCCGGACCCTGAGATCATGACCTGAGCTGAAGGCAGAGGCTTAACCCACTGAGCCACCCAGGACCCTGAACACACATGTTTGTAGCAAATTTATTTATTTATTTATTTATTTATTTATTTATTTATTTATTTTAAAAGCTATACCTCCAACTGTGTGTGAGACAAACACTGTAGTCAGAAAAGAAGGACTTTAAAACCTTGAATGAAAGCAGGAACACTCTTCTTAGCTCTAGCTAAGTCAGGAAACCTGAATGACAGCTCTTTATCGCTGTGTTTCGATTATGTTTTTGAGAGGTGCCCTACTGGGGTGTCTGGGTGGCTCTGTCAGTTAAGTGTCTGCCTTTGGCTCAGGTCACAGTTCCACGGTACTGGGATCAAGTCCCACACTGGGCTTCTTGCTCAGCAGGGAGCCTGCTTCTCCCTCTGCCTGCCACTCCCCCTGCTTGTGCTCTCTCCCATAAACAAAAAAATAAAATAAAAAAAGAGAGTGCCCTATTGATCAAATTGTTAGCTAATTCTAAGAGCCACATATGGGAAGTTGTATTTTTTTCATTCTCCATATGATGAAACAGAATGACTAGCACAAGGATGAAGATACAGTTATTCAGAACATCAAGAAGGGCCAAATGCCAAGGGTATTTAAAGAGTAAGACCCTCCTTTTCCTTGGAGAATCTAGAGCCCAGTCTTGGCTCTGGCCTGTACATCCCTCCTAAATCCCCATAACTGGTGGGGATAGTGGCTGCTTATGTCGGAGGATTTGAGTCAGAAAACGTTTCCACTTCCTGCCACCTCCATTGGTGTGGCTCTCCTAGCCCATCTTATTTTGCAAAAAAGACCTAGGCAAAATCTTATAAAAGTTCAGTAAAGGTATAACCTACTCTTATTTTCTGTTTCTATGAGAGAAATTTGGGGGTACCTCTGGGACGTAAGAACTGTGGCACTTAAATATGGCAAAAGTCATCGCCAAACCAAAAGGCACCTGGGATTTCCCGAATTTTAAAAGTAATGACAGCTAATGTACTTACATGGTATTTATAACTTGCTTATATATGTTACAGATAATTAACTCTTTAAGCCCTAGGGCCCTATGAGGTAAGTACTCCTCTTATCTCCATTTTATGGATGAGAAACCCAAGGCACAGAATGGTTAAGTCACTTGCTTAAGGACATATGGGTGGCAGCATCCAGATCCCAACACGTGGTCTGGTCCCAGAGGCTCTGCCCTGGACCGCTCAGCTCTGCTTTCACAACAACCCAAGGACAGGAAGTGAAGAAACACACATGCAAAAATGACTACCATGAGGAAGTCACAAGATTCCTGGAGTATCTCCAATTTCGTTCCTCTTGTTATTTTTCAGAAGCTCTGTCGGTTTCCCTAGAGTGCATCCAGTAAAATCTTGGAGGGAAGGAAGGAGGGAGGGAGGGAAGAAGAGAGGAAGGAAGGGAGGAAGGGACAGGTAGGTGACAGGAAAGCTGGGGGGAGCCCTAGACCGGTTGCATTCCCTTCCACCGTCTGAAAGGATTGTTGGTGGCCACGTAGATGGCAGCAAATTTAGGAAAGCAAAGGAAAAAAGGTTCAGCCTTTGGGGCTTTGAAGAAGAAAAAGGAAGAGTGGAGCCTGGCTTAGCAGAGAGAAGGCACACTGAATTCGCAGAACACGTCCATTAGCACCCATGAATCCCGTATCTCTGAGATCACATTAGCCCGACTGCCTCATGATGGAATCTTCAGGTCAAAGAAATGATTTGCTTTGATTGCGGTTTCCCCCGCATGCAGCAAGCTCCTCGAGGGCCAGCCCCCAACCCATAACACTTAGCATATACCCAGAGCAGGAACAACAGAATTGCCAAGCATGACAGCCACATAGGGAAGAAGACATTTGGAGTGAAGGGGGCCTTCGGGAGCAATAGCGGCCCAAGAGGGTGGTAGGAAGTTTTGGTTGTCTGGCCAATAACATTTAAAAGTTCTTAAACAGCTACTTGATTTCATGCAGAGGTTTGGAAGAGAGAGGCTGCTTCAAAAAATTATGTGAACTGCATTAAAATGCATTTATAAATTATCAGTAGAAGCGTAGACATTTCAAGAAACAAACCACATGATTTTCACACACCTCTAATAACTTGGGGTGAAGTACTTTTGTGGAGGACATCTGGGACTCCTCTTAGGGACACTTAAGTACTATCATAATTACCTGATTTTTCGCAAACCACAGTAGTCCTACGTTACACATGTGAAAGGTGATTAAATATTTATGACCTAGATTATTTTATTTATTTATTTTAAAGACTCTATTCATTTAAAGAAAGAGCCTATGTGAGCAAGAGCAGGGAGGGAAGGTGAAAGGGGCAGAGGGAGAGGGAGAGAATGAATCCCAAGCAGACTCCACACTGAGCTCAGAGCCCAAAGCCTGGCGATCCTGAAACCTTGAGACCATGACCTGAGCTGAAATCAAGAGCTGGACACCCAACCGACTGAGTCACCCAGGAGCCCCAGACCTACATTATTTTAAAAGATGAATTTTTTTAAAAATTCTGTAAATTGGATTAATTCATAGAATTTTACACAAGAAGATGATGTTGTAGGGGCGCCTGGGTGGCTCAGTGGGTTAAAGCCTCTGCCTTCGGCTCAGGTCATGATGCCAGAGTCCTATGATCAAGCCTCGCATGGGGCTCTCTGCTCCGCAGGGAGCCTGCTTCCTCCTCTCTCTCTGCCTGCCTCTCTACCTACTTGTGATCTCTCTCTGTCAAATAAAAATAAATAAAATCTTAAAAAAAAAAAAAGATGATGCTATAGAAAAAGCACAGCATCTTTATCGACGTATGAAGATGTTCATTCTTTGTGTTTGCCTTGGGTATGTGATGCATTAGTATTCTTGTTTATACGCTGTTTTGGTAAGAGCCTGCTAACTTTGTACTAAAAATGCACAGTAAAAATGATTTCATTAAAAAACAAAGCAATAACTACAGAAAAACTCCCTTACAAGAGAAAGTAGCCCTTGGACTTTCGACTTGAATGAAACAACAAAACTTATCCCAGATTATAAATGTCTAAAGGCTCACTCAGTTCTCGTGGGCACAACAAGAACTGTAAACCCAAGTAGATGTACAATCGAGATTGCAAGTCTCGGCATCTGTGGCCCCCAACCCAAGTCTCAAAGACTTGAGTGGACATCACTCAAGTTTTTGTCCACTCAAGTGGATGACATCAGTGAGCAGCAGGGCCACAACTCCGTTCAAGGAAGGAGCAGCCACAAGCCGCACAGAGATCAAGACGCAAATGGGTGTGAAAAATCAAGATATTCAGGCCAGGCACTGGATTTTTCTTTGATGGAAAAAAAAATGTTGCATTGCAAGGCTGGCAGAGATGAACAAAGATGGGGGAGGAGTCGGGGGTGCCTTTTGGGGAATATCTTGGAGCTTCACGTTCGCTAGCACGTGAGACGGGACTGTGCTAGGCTCACGGCACGGCTTATCGGGCTACTCTGCCGGCAAAGCCCGGAATCCAAAATCACTCATCCAGAATTTATCTTCACTAGTTGGACATGATATTCCCCCAACAGATTGGTTTGAATATGTGTCTGCTGGGATAGAGACGTAAATAAACCCCTCCTTGGTTGTTACGACCTCCTGCCATAATACTCTATGTTAGGGCAAATAATTATTTTCCTCTGCACACACATCCATTGTGTAATCTTGCCAGTGTGTTCAGATGGACAAAAAAGGAATAATAAATGTGTGGTTATTAGGAGCACATACCAAACTAGTTGGGGCGGGGGGGGGGGTTGGTTCACCTACGCAGGAATAATTCCTTGATGAATTTTTTTTTAAGATTTTATTTATTTATTTGACAGAGAAAGATCACAAGTAGGCAGAGAGGCAGGCAGACAGAGAGGAGGAAGCAGACTCCCCGCTGAGCAGAGAGCCCAAAGCAAGGCTCCATCCCAAGACCCTGAGATCATGACCTGAGCCGAAGGCAGAGGCGTAACCCACTGAGCCACCCAGGCACCCCTCTTTGATGAATGTGATGAGCCAGGTGGCTTTGTAATTCTAGCAGAGAGACGGCTTGTTAATTTGAATTAAAAAAAAATAAAAAGCAAGAAAATAAAACCACTTCTTCAACATGAAAAAACAAAAGAATCTTAAAAAATCTGAAACTCCCATTTTCACCTAAATACCTCCAGATATAGATCATTTCCAAAGAGCTAAGATTCAGACAGATGTGTCTTACCTTTCAAGATACACATGCCCAAAGGAAATTGAGATGGCACATAGATAGGAAGTATGAGCTGGGTTTCATCTGTCTTTTAAAGCAACATATGACTCCTCCGTGGGGTAGCCTTCTAGAAGGAAGGGTGCAAGTGTATGGGGTGAGGCCTGCAGAGGTGGCAGGGGAAGTGGGATTCTTTTTTTTTTTAAACAGGTGTTAGCAGAGGAAAACTTCCAAGCAGTAAATCGGTTGCTCACTGAGTTAAAACAACACAGGACACTGTTGCCTGATCCCAGGTCCCGAGAACTGGCTAAGCACCCACTTTAAAAAAATGTCCAGTAAGGGACTTTGGTGTTCTCAGTCTTCTTCACCGCGCCCCTTTATCCTGCTGGCAGAAGTCAGTCTTGGCCTGCAGCTGGCCCCACCATCAGGTTTTGTGCTAAAATTGCTCTATTTCTCTTCTTCCTATAGCTTGTCACTGAGAGATGGGATTAAGTTCTAGAAAAAAGGTATCTGGGCATTAGGGATTATATTAGATTAGTAATTCAGTGGTCTTCACCTCTTTCAAAATAGTTTCTAAATGAATCCAGATTTATTTTTTTTAAAGACTTTATTTGACAGAGAGAGACACAGTGAGAGAGGGAACACAAGCAGGGGGAGTGTGAGAGGGAGAAGCAGGCTTCTTGCCAAACAGGGAGCCCGATGCAGAACTTGATCCCAGGACTCTGGGATCATGACCTGAGCCAAAGGCAGATGCCTAACGACTGAGCCACCCAGGCACCCCTGAATCCAGCTTTAAATGCCTGGACTGGTTCCTGCACAGTCCTGCTTCCCAAATCTTGGGGTTTCATTCATGAAAAACCCTCCAGGAGTATTGGGCTGGTTCTCTGAAGACCCGCTCTTTCATATGCATAATCTAGAATGATTTGACCCTTAAGTTTAACTACTGTAGTTTAACCATCACACTAACCACCCGAAGTGCTAAAGGTTGGACTGTCTTTACGGCTCACATGGGGGCCTATACAAGCAAAGGGCTCTGTTCCTAGAAACAGACCAGCTTCCTGATCACTTATGGCCAGAGGCTCTTCTCCTCAAAGATGCTATGTTAGGGTCTAGTCTCTGTGCTACGAGGTATGGCTCTCAGGATCCCACCTCACGGTACGCCGATTTTTGACAATATTCACACTTTGAATAGCTCTGACTCTGAGTGGGGCTTATAGCTCTTAGTATAGTTCTCTGCCCTCAGCGCCTACCTAACACACCCCAATGGGTGTGTTAATAACGTTGGTTGGCTATTAAATGATAGATAAGGAAGAATGATAAGCAGCAAGAGAGCTGGTAGCCTCAAATTCCAGCTCCTGGGCCAGATTACCTGGGTTATTATTTTCCTGATTCCTTCTAAAAGCCACACCCTGAAGGGGTCCCAGACACATTTTACCAAACTCTATGTCAGTATCCAGCCTGGGCCACGGATGGTTTTCCACAACGTTATGAATAGTTTTTCAAGGAATTTCTTGCACAGATTAAAAGATCTGCAGGTAACATGAGGAGCTCGGGGTTTCTGAGGGTTCGTGATTGTCAAACCCACATGACTTCTTGCCTAATCATGCAGATTGAGAAGTCCGCAGTCCGCTCCCAGAAGTGCTTGCAAAACACAGACGTCAACAACTGCAGCTTTTTACTGTCCCCTACACGTTCTGTACGATCTGCCAAATTCGTCAAAACTCCAGTGAATCAGAGCTTATTTTCTTGTGCAGATTTTGGATTTATAACTAGGGGAAAAATTAGACACACACAGGGAAAAAAAAAGATCTAAAAGAAATTAGACTGAGCCAAAGAGAAATAAGTTTGTGATGAAGTAAATATTTCAACCACTTGAAAATATATTTCTGCTTTCATTACACTGCTGTGAAAAATAATATTTGAATAAAAAAAGAAGCTGGTGGGGTACCTGGCTGGCTTGGTTGATAGAGCATGTGACTCTTGATCTCAGGGTTATGAGTTCAAGCCCCATCCTGTGGGTGAAGCCTACTTTTAAAAAGGGTGCGTGGGTGGCTCAGTGGGTTAAGCCTCTGCCTTCAGCTCAGGTCATGATCTCAGAGTCCTGGGATTGAGCCCCGGCATCAGGTTCTCTGCTCAGCAGGGAGCCTGCTTCCCCCTTTCTCCCTGCCTCTCTGCCTACTTGTGATCTCTCTCTCTCTCTGTCAAATAAATAAAATTTAAAAATCTTTTAAAAAAATTAAAAAGAAAATGCTGGTGAAAATGTGGTAGTCTAGTGAAAATTGGCCACTAATGGTACACATATGGTAATTCTAATGCATGAAATTATGCATACACATAATTTTAGAACCAGAAGTGTTTCTGGAATTCATCAGGAGACTGATTTTATAACTGTAGAAACTATAACAGCTTTCAATTCAATAAAATACACTTAATTGGACATTCATGTGCATTAACTCTCAAACAATTTTTATAAAGAATTCTTTCTTTGCTCGCTAAGTTTTTCTTTCTTTTGGTCGAGACAATAATTTGTCTTCATTGAGCTCCTTGAGGAAATGGTGGACTTTAGACCCAAGGAAACACTCAACCAGAGCTTTGTGATGGCCCCACGTGGGCAACGGTGCAAATAAAAACAATGGTTTGGCCCATTTTTTCTTTGCTTCTCCCTCCAAGTGTCTTTCTCTAAAACGAACCAGCTTGAGTAAGAGCTACTTTTCTGAAGTGCCAGATTTGAACTAATTGTTTTCACGTCTTTTAGATGACTTCTGTTTCTAGTTTTAATGTTGCATAGGCACTATTAGGAGAAATCACATTAATTCAGTTAACAAACATTTCCTGATCACTTACTGTGGTCAGATCCTCTGCTATCTATGGTTGACAATGGGCAGTTCCCCAACCTCAAGGGGCCAGCAAGTCCAGGAATGAAGACAGACAAGAAAACAGGCCACTACATCTCAGTGGGATAAAGGTATGTTGCAAACTTGCAACAAATATCTATCCCTGGGGCGCCTGGGTGGGTCAGTGGGTTAAAGCCTCTGCCTTCGCCTCAGTTCATGATCCCAGGGTCCTGGGATCGAGCCCCGCATCGGGCTCTCTGCTCAGCAGGGAGCCTGCTTCCTCCTTTCTCTCTGCCTGCCTCTCAGCCTACTTGTAATCTCTGCCTGTCAAATAAATAAATAAAATCTTAATATATATATATATATATATATATATATATATATATATCCCTTATCTTAATGATCAGTGATAGGTTTACTGCCAGGAACAGCAGCAAAAGAATAAATCCAACTCCGAAGGTGTTTGCCTACTGTGTGCTCACATAGCATGATGTGTGTGAGCAGTTCACACACCATCCTGTTTCATCCTCACAACTCCAAGGCAGGTTTTATTACTCTCCATTTTATGGATAAAGGATCTCACCTAACCTCACATGAGCCAGCAGTCTTCCAATCGGGGTGTGAGCATCTCTGGGTGTAGATGAAGACTTGGCCTGGGGTCCTCGGCCAGGGATCATCTATCTGCAGTTGTACCCTTTCTTAACATTGACCCACCTGAGAAAGTAGCCACCTGCTCTGCGGCATCAGGCTGACTCTTCTCCTGCTCCCCATTTCAGGATTGCTCTTCTCCCGCTTTACCAAAACGTTCAGTATTTAGTTTAATATGGTTCATTGCCCTGAGGGATAAGAAAAAAAAATCCACCTTGTCGAGTAAAAGAACAATTCAAATCAATGCCTGCAAACCTCCTTTCATAAACTCTGAAACTTCTTCTGGCCTATAAAAATAATCATCTTTCATAAAACTTTATGGTTTTTTATTTACAAAGTAATAAAATTTGTTGGTGTCATTTGATCAATCAGGTACAGGAAACTATAACAATAAAGAGATTTGTGAAAACGCAATGTAGGAGAAAATTTAATAGTTTGAACCTTATGATCATAGGATTGAAGAAAAGTTATATAAACATTTTGCTGAAGAGACATAGGATGGATAGGAAATAAAGCCTTTCAAGCATTAAAAATGTCTTATACACAGATGAAATTCTACAGGAGAAATGGAGTGGATATGATTTCATGAGAGAAAAGAATAATAGGGAAAAAACTGTAAAATAGAAGTTTGGTCATGATTTCTTCATTGGCTGATGGTGGATATCAAATCACTTTGGTATTTATATTCTACCTAATACATTTAAAAGAGTAATAAAACAAATTTATTTAAAATCTCAGTATTTGGGGGGCTTAGTCAGTTAAGCGTCCAACTCTTGATCTCAGCTCAGGTTCTGATCTCTGGGTCGTGAGTTCAAGCCCCACGTTGGGCTACTTCTGGGCGTGGAGCCCACTTTAAAAAAAGTAAATAAAGGGTCACCTGTGTAGTTCAGTCAGTTGAGCCTCTGGCTCCTTGTTTCAGCTCAGGACATGATCTCAGGGTCGTGAGATCGAGCCCTCCATCGAGCTCCATGTTCAGCATGGAGTCTGCTTGGGATTCTCTCTTTTCCTCTGCCCACACTCCTGCCCATGCTCTATAATAAATAAATAAATATTTAAAAAATAAAATGTCAATATTTGCAATATGCTAGAAATTATATTCCTTATGACCAATTAAACCCAAACATCCATGTAAAAAGTGTGAAAGCTTACAGAGTTTACTATTTTTTTTTTTAAAGATTTTATTTATTTATTTGACAGAGAGAAATCACAAGTAGATGGAGAGGCAGGCAGAGAGAGAGAGAGAGGGAAACAGGCTCCCTGCTGAGCAGAGAGCCCGATGTGGGACTCGATCCCAGGACCCTGAGATCATGACCTGAGCCGAAGGCAGCGGCTTAACCCACTGAGCCACCCAGGCGCCCCAGAGTTTACTATTTTTTAACAACCTCATTTTTTTAAAGCAGTTTTAGGTTTATAACAAAATGGAAGGGAAGCTACAGAAATTTCCCATACCTCCTGCTCCCACACACAAACATAGACTCCCCCATTACCAACATCACTCACCAGAATGGTACTTTTTGTGCTAAGGAACACTAACATGTCATAATCACTCAGAATCCATAGTTTACCTAAGGGTTCATTCTTAGTGTTGTATATTCAGTGGGTTTGGACAAGGGTGTAATGACACAGATCCATCATTAGAATAGTATGCAGAGTATTTTCACTGCTCTAAACATCTGTGCTTTGCCTGTTCCTCTCTTCCCCACTCCCTCCGCTCCCTACCTATCCTTGACCTCTAGCAACCACTTATCATTTTATTATCACTAGTTTTGTGTTTTCCAGAATGTCACATAGTTAGAATCATACAGTATGTAGCTTTCTCAGTCTTCTTTCACTTAAAAATGTGCTAGTAAGGGTTCTCCATGTCTTTTCATAATGGCTAGCTCACTTGTTATTAGCGCTGGTTATCTGGATGTAGCAGAACCTATCTGTCCATCACCTACTTGGTTCTTTCCAAGTCTTGGCAGTTATGTTAGAGCTGCTATAAACATCTGTATGCAGGTTTTTGTGTGAACAGAAACTCTCAGTTGTTTTACAGTAAACACCTAGGAACACGATTGCTGGATCATCTGGTAAAAGGGTGTTTTGCTTTGTAAGAAACCACCAAACTGTCTTCCAAAGAAGCTGTGCCTTTGCGTTCCCACCAGCCGTGTATGAGAGCTTCCATTGCTCCACATCTTCACTGGGATTTTGGCATTCTGGATGTTGGGAATCCTAATAGGTACGTCATGTTATTTCATTGTAGTTTTAATTTGCATCTTCCTAATGACATGTGACATCAAGCCTCTTTTCATAGTCTCATTCACCATCCGTCTCTCTTCTTTAGTGAGGTGTCTGTTAAGATCTTTGGTCTGTTTTTTAAATTTGGTTGTATTTTTATTGTTGAGTTTTAAGAGTTCTTCGTAGGGCACCTGGGTGGCTCAGTCAGTTGTGTCTGCCTTCAGACCAGGTCGTGATCCCACGGTCCTGCAATGGAGGCCTGCTTTGAACTTTCTGCTCTGCGGGAGCCTGCTTCTCCCTCTCTCTCTGCCTGTGCGCCCTTCTCCTCCACCCTCCTCCACCCCACCTCCCCAGCTCATGCTCTCTCTCTCAAATAAATAAAATATTGGTGGGGGGGGATAAAAAGGAGTTCTTTGTATATTTTGCATGACAGTCCTTTATCAGAGGTGTCCTTTGCAGTATTTTCTCCCAGTCTATGCTTTGTCCTCTCATTCTCTTGACATTGTCTTTCACCACCAGAAGTTTTTATTTTTAGTGAAGTCCAGCTTGTAAAATTTCTTTCATGTATCGTGTTTTTGGTATTGTATCTAAAAAGGCATCACCATACCCAAGATCATGTGGGTTTTCTCTGTTATTTTGGGGGAGTTCTAGAGTTTTGCGTTTTATGTTTAGCCTATGATCCATTTTGGATCAATTTTTGTGAAAGACGTAAGGCCTGCTTCAAAATTTATTTTTTCATATATGAGTATTCATTTGTTTCAGCACCATTTGTTGAAAAAAACTATATTTGCTCCATTTTATTGCCTTTGCTCCTTTGTCAAAGACTAGTTAGCTGTATTTATGTGAGTCTACTTCTGGGTTCTTTATTCTTTTCTGTTGATCTGTTTGTCTATTATTTTACCATTAACACACTTGATCACTATAGCTTTATAGGAAGTCTTGAAGCCTATTAGTGTCAGTCCTCCAACTTTGTTCATCTCCTTCAATATTGTGTTGGTGATTCTGGGTCTTTTGCTTCCCCACACAAACTTTAGAATCAATCTGTACAATAGCTTGCTAGGATTTTGATTGAGGTTACATTGAATCTAACTCTTGATAATACTGAGTCTTCTTATCCAGGAACATTGAATATCTCTCCGTTTATTTATTTTTTCTTTGATTTCATTCATTCATTTTGTAGTTTATCTCATATGTATTTTGTTAGAGTTATACATGAGTATTTCATTCTTAGGGGTGCTCTCATATAAATGGTATTATGTTTTTAATTTAAAACTCCACTTATTCATTGTTGGTATATAGGAAAGCAATTGAATTTGGTACATTTACCTTGTATCCTGCAATCTTGCAAAAATCGCTTATTAGTTTCAGGAGTGTTTTGGTTGATTCTTCCAGATTTTCCACACAAATGATCATGTTGTCTGTGAAGAAAGACAGTTTTATGTCTACTTTCCCAATCTGTACACATTTTCTTTTCTTTTTTCTTTTTTTCTTGTTTTATTGCATTAGCAAGGACTTCCAGTACCATGTGAGAGGAAAGGTTACATAGTTTTTCAAAATTCTGGTTAGAGGTTATGTGAGCAGAAATGTTTGCAGATCACTTATCTAAACTAGCATATGGTCAAGCCGGCCCTGAGTTCCCTGTCTTTCTCAGCTCTAAAGCTCAAAGCCCATTAAATAAAGCTCTATATCATCTCCAGGTAATGCATGGTTTGCTGTTTTCCTGACTCTCCCATCTCCAAATTAACAAAAGTATCAACATGCCTCACCTCTCATAACACAGGTTTCACCAGTTGGCAGTCACAGTCTTCCCTAAAAGCCATTTTCATTAAAAAAAAAATTATGTATTGGGGCACCTGGGTGGCTCAGTGGTTAAAGCCTCTGTCTTCGGCTCAGGTCATGATCCCAGGGTCCTGGGATCAAGCCTCACATCAGGCTCTCTGCTCAGCCGGGAGTCTGCTTCCTCCTCCTCTCTCTCTCTCTGCCTGCCTCTCTGCCTACTTCTGATCTGTCAAATAAATAAAAATCTAAAAAAAAAAAAATATGTATTAAAATAAACCATTTTGTTAAAATAAACAACTCCTTACTATGGCTCAAATGCAAAAGACCATAAAACTTAGCCTCACCTTCCTCCTAGAGATCGTTCTAGAGTAGAGTATTAGAGCCTGAAATATAATTAAATTATAAAGAAAGAAGTGAATATAACCACTTAGGTGGAAGGACACTTTGGATGGATGATTGTTGTCCATTCTGCATAGCCCTTAAACCCAGCCAACCTGAGCAAGGTTTGGTTAGGCCATCTGGCACCTTTGTGCAAATTTAAAGAAGGTGGTCTTCCTCCCACCCTCATTGCTCTACCCCTGGAGATACAGCATCATGCCTCTTTGGCGTGTAAGGTAGAGACTGCATTGCAGCTACCACATCTGAATTCAGCTAGTTGTCCTTGTACAAACACATACAATGACTCCTGGTCAGCCAGCCAAGAAGAGAATGTGGAACAGGAGCACTCTTCTGGGTTAATTACCTTGGATCTTTCCCCCTTTGTTCCGAACCCATTTGCATTTATTATTCCTGCACTTCTGTTCCTGGATGAAAGCTTCCATATTTCCTCCTGGCCCCTATTTGGAATCTCCTAGCTTTCTTTCCTGGCTTCTCGACTCTGGCTTTCCATGTGGTTCCCAGTCCCGCTCACTCCTTTGGTTTTAGCTCCCCCAGGCCTCTCGGGGACAGGTTCTCCACTAGAGTTTCTCATGCCTCAAATCCAACACCTGTTTCCCATCACAGTAGCCTGGACCTTCTCCTAAAGTGGAGTAGGAACAAAGGATTTGAATGAATTCTCAAAAAGTGCTTTAGCTCATATCTAGCAAAATTACATAGCACTCAACTTTCAACACAAAAATTCTTCTAGGAATCTACCCCAGAGAGACAGTGTGCAAAAATACAAAAAGATACAGGCTATACACTGAAGCATTATTTATGATAGCAAAAGATGAGAAGCAATCCAAAATGTCCACAGGTTGAACAAACCATGCTACTAAAAGATTCTGCATCCAATTCCAATGTGCATGTGTGTTGGGGGATGGGGGCGTTTTCCCACACCAAGAAGCAATTCTCCCATACCAGCTGAGTGTCCTACAATTCAACCCAATTTTTCGTATTTACCCAGAGATAGCATCAGGTGCCTTAAGGGCTCAGTCCTACAAGACCGCCCCCTCACACCTCAAATGCCAGTTGCACTTGTGCTTCTGAAGGACCCACCAGAGATTAGAGGTTCCTAGGACACCTCCCTGCATTCAGTTTGCAGCAGTAGCTCACAGTTCAGAGAAACATTTTACTCACCATCTTACCACTTTATTCTAAACAGAGATGGAACTCAGGAATAGCAGATGGAAGAGATGCTTGGTGCAAGGTATGGAGAAAGGGTGCCGAGCTCCCTTGTCTTCCCTGAGTGGGTCATTCTTTCAAAACCTCCAGTTGTTCAGAAAACCGGAAGCTCCCCCACCCCGTGCTTTAGGATTTTTATGGAGGCTTTATTACATAGGCATGGATGATTTACTCTTTGGCCACATGATTGAACTCAGTCTCCAACTCCTCCCCTTCCCCTTTCTGTCCCACACACCTGACGGGTGTGGGACAGAAAGTTCCAGCTCTCCAGTCACATGGTTGGCTCCAAGGTCCACCATCCTCCATCCGGAGGTGTGGTCAGAAAGGCACCTCATTAACATAATAAAAGGCACCTTTACAGCTCTCCTCCCTTAGGAAATTCCAAGGAGCTCTGTGCCAGAAAAGAGGACAAAGACAGAATGGATATTTCTTTTAAACTGTATTTATTTTATTTGTTTTAGAGAGAGCGAGAGAGAGCGAGAGAGAGCAAGCATATGCACACGTGTGAGGTGGGGGAAGGGGCAGGGGAGAGAAGAATTGGAAGCGGGGGGCGGGGGGGGGGCGCCTGGATGGTGGCTCAGTGGGTTAAGCCTCTGCCTTTGGCTCAGGTCATGATATCAGGGTCCTGGGATCGAGTCCTGCATCGGGCTCTCTGCTCAGCAGAACCTGCTTTGCCCTTCTCTCTGCTTGCTTCTCCACCTACTTGTGATCTCTCTCTCTATCAAATAAATAAATTAAAAAAAAAAAAAAAAGAATTGGAAGCAGAGTCCATGCCCAGCACAGAGCTCGATGTGGGGCTTGATCTCATGATCGAGATCATGACCTGAACCAAAGAAATCAAGAGCCGTATGCTCAACCAATTAAGCCACCCAGGCACCCCCCAAATACATATATACCTTACTATAAATTACAATATCACAGGCACATCCACACAATAGTACAATATGCAGCTGGAAAAAAAAACAAAACAAAGAATATCTCTGAAAAAAAACAAAGTGCAAAACTATGCGTAGTGTGCTATCATTTTTTACACTGCAAGTGTGAATATAAAAACTATCGACATATATTATGTGTAGGGAGAGGGCGGGAATAGGATGGAGATGACAGGGCTGAAAACTAGGATTCCACGAATGTGTCTTATTTGTAGATTTGTTTGTAAATTTGGTGTTGGGACCATGTAAATATTTCATAAAATTATAATCCAAAATTAAATCAAAATGAAATAAACTAAAAGCAAGCCCCCAAAATTGAAAGCAAAATGAAACCAATGAATCTAGTGGTGTATTCAGCTAGTGCTTTATTCACACAGAGATAAGTTATTTCAAATTACTATTTTTTAAAGCTGTCGTTAACACAACATCAAAGTTAGCATCTTGACCGTTTTAAGTGCACGGTTCAGTAGTGTTAAGTACATTCACACTGTTGTACAACAAATCTCCAGAACTATTTCATCTTACAAAACTGAAATCCTATACCCACTAAACAACTCCCCATTTTTTCATCACAGCCCATGGAAACTACTATTCCACTTTCTGTTTCTATGAATTTGACTTCATTAGATGTCTCATGTAAGTAGATGTCTTTTTGTGACTGGATTATTTCATTTATCATGATGTCCTCAAGATTCATCTATTTTGGGCGCCTAGGTGGCTCAGTGGGTCTGCCTTCAGCTCAGGTCATGATCTCAGGGTCCTGGGACCAAGCCCTGCATCAGGCTCTCTGCTCAGCAGGGAGCCTGCTTCTCCCTTTCTCTCTGCCTACTTGCGATCTCTGTCAAATAAATAAATAAAATCTTTTTTTAAAAAAAAGATTCATCTATGTTGTCTCATGCAACAGGATTTCCTTCCTTTTTAGGCTAAATAGTATTCCACTATAGATGTCATATTTTGTTTCTCCTTTTGTTTATCAAAGGACATTTGTGTTGCTTCCTTTTCCTGGATATTGTGAATAATGCTGTTGTGGACGCAGGTGTACAAACATCTCTGAGATCATGCATTCAGTTCTTCTGGATGTATAACCAGAGTTGAGATTGCTGGATCATATGGTAATTTTAGCTCTAATTTTTTTAGGCATTGCCATACTGTTTTTCATAGAGGCTACCCCATTTTACATTCTCATCAATAGTGCTTAAAGATTCCAATTTGTTGGGGGGCCTGGGTGGCTCAGTGGGCTAAGCCTCTGCCTTCAGCTCAGGTCATGGTCTCAGGGTCCTGGGATCCAGCCCCGCATTGGGTTCTCTGCTCAGTGGGGAGCCTCTTTGCCTACTTGCGATCTCTGTCAAATAAATAAAATCTTTGGGGAAAAAAATTCCAATTTGTCCACATCTTTGGCAAACCTCGTTAGTTTTTCTTTCTTTCTTTCTCTCCCCCGACCTTTCTTTTGCAGTAGCCATAGGACTGTGAGGTGGTATCTCACTGTGGTTTTGATTTGCAGTTCTTTAATGATTAGTGATGTTGAACTTGTTGGTCATTTATGTATCAGCTTTGGACTAATGTCTGTTCAGATTCTTTGCTTTGGGTTATTTGTTTTTGTTGTTGTTGAGTTGTAGGAGTTCTTATATATCTGTTTTGGATATTCACCCCTTATTAGATGTATTATTTGCAAATATTTTTCCGCCTTCCACGGGTTGCCTTTTCACTCTGTTGATTGTGACCTTTATGCATAGAATTTTTAAGTTTGATATGGCCCTGTTTGTCTATTTCTTAATTTGTCATCTGTGCTTTGGGTGTCATATCCAAAAAATCATTGCTAAAATCCAAAGTCATGAAGTTTTCCCCCTCTGTTTCCTTCTAGGAATTGTATAGTTTTAGGTTTAATGTTTAAATCTTTAATCCATTCTGAGTTAATTTTTGTATAAGGTGTAAGGTAAAGGTCCAATTTTGCATGTGAATAACTAAATTTCCCAACATCATTTGTGGAAGAAGCTGTCTTTTCCCCACTGAGTGGTTTTGGCACTCTCCTTGAAGATTATTTGACCATATGCATAAGGGTTTATTTCAGGGCTCTCTATTCTGTTCTGTTGGTCTGTATGGCTGTCCTTTTTGCCACCCCTACACTATTGCTTACTAGCTTTGTAAGATGTTTTGAAATCAGGGGCGCCTGGGTGGCTCAGTGCATTAAAACCTCTGCCTTCAGCTCAGGTCATAATCCCAGGATCCTGGGATCGCTCAGCAGGGAGCCTGCTTCCTCCTCTCTCTCTCTGCCTGCCTCTCTGCCTACTTGTAATCTCTGTCTGCCAAATAAAATAAGTAAAATTTTAAAAAAAAAAAAAAAGATGTTTTGAAATTAGGAAGTGTGAGACCTCGAGCTTTGTCGTATTTTTCAGAGTCTCTTAAGATTCCTGGTGAATTTTAGGATTTTTTTTTTCTATTTCTACAAAAAGCACTGTTAGAGGGATGCCTAGGTGACTCAGTCTTTTAGGTGTCTGCCTTCAGCTCAGGTCATGATCCCAGGGTCTTGGGAATGAGCCCCACATTTGGAATCCTTGCTCAGCAGGGAGATTGCTTCTCCTTCTGCCTGCCACTCCCCCTGCTTGTGCCCTCTCTCTCTCTTTCTGACAAATAAATAAATAAAATCTTAAAAGAAAAAGAAAGAATTTTTTTTTTAAGCCCTCTTGGAATTTTGATGGGGATTGTGGTGGATCAGGAGATCATTTTGTATTATGAAATTATTTTAAAACAGAAATATTATACATTTCTTGTGAGATATAGCTTAAAGACAGAAAGCAACTGCAAATAATCCTTCATTTTGTTTTGCAATCATATTGTTACAATATTTAACTTTTTATCCCCAAACCCTTATATATAATAAATATAAAGAAAAAATAGAATAAAGAAAAAAATAGAATAAAACAAATAAATATGTTAATGTTGTTAGAAACTAAGATTTTTATTTTATTTTTTACCAAGCTTTTAAAATGCGGTATAAATATAAAATAAACAAGCTAAATGAAAACATGGTAATCCTAAATTGTATGAAATCAGTATAAACTCAGATATATATTTATATTTTATATATATATGTGTTTTTTTTATTTTAAAGATTTTATTTATTTATTTGCCAGAGGGGGAGACAGACACAGAGGGAACACAAGCAGGGGGAAACAGTGGGGAGCGGGAGAGGGAGAAGGAAGCTTCCCACCAAGCAGGGAGCCCGTGTGGGGCTCGATGCGGAACTCAATCCCAGCACCGCAGGATCATGACCTGAGCTGAAGCCAGACACTTAACCGCTTGGCCACCCAGGTGCCCCTATATTTTATATATTTTTAATTAAATAAAAATTTAAATGTGTGTTTATATATTTAAGTATGTATTTAAAAATATATTTATACATTTAATATTTTATATATAATATTATATTTTATATAATATTTACTATTTAAATTTTTACAATATATGTAATATTTACTTTTTTTTAAACAAACATTTTTCTGGCTTCACCTACAGAGGAAGTCTAGAAACCACCCCAGTGGCTATAATCATTCCTAGTCAAATTTGTGGTCTCTATATACTGTTTCCTCTTAAAGTTTTCTTGGAGAAACTGCTAAGTCTGGGTTTAGCAGGAAATAACAATGGTAGCTTGGGACATCTTGTCATAGCCCAAAGCAAGGAAACTAAGATTACCAGAGCCCCGCATTGGGCTCTCTGCTCAGCAGGGAGTCGGCTTTCCTTCCTCTCTCTCTGTCTGCCTCTCTGCCTGCTTGTGATCTCTGTCTGTCAAATAAATTTAAAAAAAAATTAGAAACACATCAAGTATATTAATATTCATCAATTCATAATGACCTTTAAAAAAAGATGATTCATTGGTTACCTTTTGTGGAGGCTAGGGAGTTGAGTGAAATATGAAATTCTCTACATAAAGGGAAAGAATCGAACCCTTACCTTTCTGGTATGAACTTCACCTTGGGATCACTGAGCTGTATTTCCTTATAAAAGAATTCCAACTCATAAACGTAGGAGAAATGATGGAATTGATCTACCATCAGTTTTCAGTTCCTAACAAAATAATGGATCTAGACAATGACCATCAACAGGTAGCTGCTAAAAATATTTGATCAAAAACTGATGAGAACTTTTTAACAGATAAGTCAGGCTGACATCATCTGAAATCACTGGCCAGTTTTGACAGCATAAAAAGAAAAACCAGAAATTAAGTGACTCCTGATACTTGCAAATTGAAAGTACATATCACTTAGGAGGTCTTCTGGCCAAAAATGTGGACCTGGATCTTAGGAAACCTGTAAATTTTTAGAGATTAAATGAAGTCTGAAGATCGGCTTCCAAATGAGCCAGTGGTGAGGAGGGAGTGCAGACAAAACAAGATAGGCCATCTTGATAGTTGCTGAAACTGGACAATGAACACATGAAAATTCATCCTGTCATCTCTCAAGTGATGTGTATGTTTTTACATTTCCAAAATAAAAAGAGGTTTTAGAATGTGGACTCAATCACATTTTTCTAGTCGGAAAAAAACATTTGGATTTCTTGCTTGCTCTAACCTGTCTCAGAAATTCTTCCTCTGAGGTTTCCCTTGTTACTTTATTTTACAATGAGCTGTGTAAATACTAGCTAGAAGAGGATTAGCCATGCACAAAAAGGATTGGTTAAATATTCAGATTGGGTTGCTCAGGGAGGCCTTTACAATTAGCAGTAATTGAGCCTCAGATAAAGCTCATTGGCCATAGTGCAAAGCTGAGGGAGGCCTTCCAACAGTATTAAGAATTTCTGCTCCTGGGTGGCTCAGTGGGTTAAGCTGCTGCCTTTGGCCCAGGTCATGATCTTAGGGTCCTGGGATGGAGTCCCTCATCAGGCTCTCTGCTCAGCAGGGAGCCTGCTTCTCTCTCTCTCTCTCTGCCTGCCTCTCTGTCTACTTGTTATCTCTCTCTGTCAAATAAATCAATAAAATCTTAAAAAAAAAAAAAAAGAAAAGAATCTCTGCTCCTTTGCATGAACAAAGATCACAAGGGGCATTAACAGTTACTGACATCATTCTTCTGCATTTTAAAATACATATACATAATTACTTATTGTCAAATTCCCACTAGACGTAAGCTCCAGGAAAGTGATTCTTTTTTTAGTTTTTCATTTTTTAAATTTCTTTTCAGTGTTCTGGAATTCATTGTTTATGCACCACACCCAGTGCTCCATGCAATACGAGCCTTCCACAATACCCACCACCAGCCCACCCAACCTCCCACCCCCCACCCCTTCAAAAACCTCAGATTATTTTTCAGAGTCCATAGTCTCTCATGATTCATCTCCCCCTCCAATTTCCCTCAACTCCCTTCTCCATCTCTCCATGTCCTCCGTGTTATTTCTTATGCTCCACAAGTAAGTGAAACCATATGATAATTGATTCTCTCTGCTTGACTTATTTCACTCAGCATAATCTCCTCCAGTCCCATCCATGTTGATAAAAAAGTTGGGTATTCATCCTTTCTGATGGAGGCCTAATACTCCATAGTATATATGGACCACATCTTCTTTATCCATTCGTCTGTTGAAAGGCATCTTGGTTCTTTCCACAGTTTGGTGACCGTGGCCATTGCTGCTATAAACATTGGGGTACAGATGGTTCTTCTTTTCACTATATCTGTATCTTTGGGGTAAATACCCAGTAATGCAATTGCGGGGTCACAAGGAAGGTCTATTTTTAATTTTTTGAGGAATCTCCACACTGTTTTCCAAAGTGACTGCACCAACTTGCATTCCTACCAACAGTGTAAGACGGTTCCCCTTTCTCCACATCCTCTCCAACACATGTTGTTTCCTGTCTTTTTAGTTTTGGCCATTCTAACTGGTGTAAGGTGGTATCTCAATGTGGTTTTAATGTGAATCTCCCTGATGGCTAGTGATGATGAACATATTTTCATGTGTCTGATAGCCATTTGTATGTCTTCATTGGAGAAGTGTCTGTTCATGTCTTCTGCCCATTTTTTGACATGATTATCTGTTTTCTGTGTGTTAGTTTGAGAAGTTCTTTATAGATCCTGGATATCAGCCTTTGTCTGTACTGTCATTTGGAAAGAGATATTTTTTACCCATTGTATCCCTAGTGTCTAAAATGTTACCTACTGTAATATACATAGTTTAAGTATTCTATTGTGTTTCCATTTTAAAGATTTACATAATTTCATTTTAAAGATTTACATAATTTCAGATTCGTTCTTACGTAGAATAACAATACCCTATTCTTTCATTAACATACCATCCTCTGCCAAGTCTTTCAAAAGAAGTAGTTTAAAAATAGGATAGCATCTCATTCTTTGGGCCATTGGGATGAATTGATTTAATTTATATTCCTCTGCAGATCTTTCACATCTTCAAGGTTCTTTTATTTTATGACAAAACCATAGTTCTAGAAGCTTGTTCCTCACACCTGAAAAGACTGAATAAGGAACATGATCCTGTAGAACAGAAGAGGTAAGCCTGATGAATCTGACCACAGCGGGGTCTGAAGGTTGGGAAAAAAGGCTGAGTGCTCATGGGTGTTAGTAGTGGGATGTGAGAGAGATTAGTTCAAAGCAAGAGAATTCAAAGAAGAAATGAGTCCATTTACAGAAAGGGGGGATATTCAGAAGAGGTTGATGACACCAACCATGAAATTTTCCTGGGAAGTAGACCTATGGTTAAGCAATATAAGTGCTGTAGTTTCATGAAGAATGTACTCCTGAAAAGGTCCATAGAGCTGGCCCGGTCCATAGAGCATACAACTCTTGATCCTGGGGTCATGAGTTCGAGCCCCACACTGGGTATAGACATTACTTAAAAAATAATAATAATCAAAATAACGCATTCCTAAAGACAGCATCATTTAAAATCTGCATAATTCGGGACTATTTTTCTCATGGGACTAGATGAAAAGCAGGTGTATGTTCTCAGAGCTTATAAATCTGTAGCTATTGTGGCAGATTTTTTTTAAAAGAATTTATTTATTTATTTGACAGAGAGAGAGATCACAAGTACACAGAAGAGGCAGGCAGAGAGAGGGGGGCAAGCAGGCTCCCTGCTGAGCAGAGAGCCCTCCCGTGGGGCTCAATCCCAGGACCCTGAGATCATGACCTGAGCTGAAGGCAGAGGCTCAACCCAATGAGCCACCCAGGCGCCCCGTGGCAGATTTTTTTTAAATAGTGCTTTTATATGTATCTGTATCATTATTCTTGCTAGAATATATCATTATTCTTGTTCTAGAGTTTTGACTTCTAAATGCACAGTGTGATCTATCAAAGTTTTTTTTTTAAGATTTTATTTATTTATTTGACAGAGATCACAAGTAGGCAGAGAGGCAGGGAGAGAGAGAGGAGGAAGCAGGCTCCCTGCTGAGCAGGGAGACTGATGCGGGGTTCCATCCCAGGACACTGAGATCATGACCGGAGCCAAAGGGAGAGTCTTTAACTCACTGAACCACCCAGGCGCCCCATCAAAGTTTTTACTTAAAGTTCTTTACAGTGTTTTAGCACACCTGACTTATATTCCAAAATTATTGATTTGAGGCCTATTTTCCCAGCCTTGGCACCACCATCCAATCAATGCTTGGAGATTAAAAATTTTAATTATAATACAAAAACACAGCAACACAGTAACAAACAAAATCACCACCAGAAGTGCTTCCTACGTGTAAACAACACGATTCACGTCATTAATAAACTGTGGCAGGTGTTTCTTTCTAAAGGTGTTAATCCTACTAAGGAACCAGAAGAGCATACAGTTTCAACTCATAAAACTAAAATTATTTTTACTGCTTTTTATAAAATTGGGGCACTAATATTTGTTCACATTTTGCTTCTAAGACACTATTTTTATATCGTACAAATTAAAATTGGCAGCCCCTCTTAAGTGTGTCTTCTTGGGTGAGGAAAGAGGTCAATAAAGTGATGAAAAGACATCGATGCAACTAGAAATGATCCCTTCAGCTTTGGAACTCTAAGGCAACTGTCTGCAAATAATTTGTAACATCTATGTTATTGTTTTGAACTGATATTCTTAATGTTTATTGCTGTGTTTCGGGGACAAAATCATCTCAAGAACCACTCTTGTAATTATCCCCTGTCTCCTCCATCATTAGCGTTCTCCGCTGTACTGTATCATTCATAGGAGTAGAGTCAGTAGTGTGGTGGTAAATGTTTAATATACAGCTTTGGGGGTGGAGTGAGTGGGGGAAAGCCTTAGGTGGTCGTGGCGTGGTGTAAATAGTTCCACTCGTGGCCAATTTCAAGATACCAGCATGGAAATGAGGTGCAAAATTGGGTCTCCCAAGCCAGTATCATCCAGCTCCAATATATCCCTGAAAATGTTTTTCAAACCTCAGTTGATAACGCGCTAATGGGTCTTGCAAACATTTTAGTGGCAGCGTTTTTTAAATGAAAAATTAGAGTGCTTTGCATATCAAGAGTATTGTTTTGCAAAGTTTTTTTTTTTTTCATAATTTTAACCATGTATGCGACAAGTCACAACGTCCATGTAGTTCTTATTGGGGCTTACTCATTGAGTCTACAAGGCACCACTGTAGTATCTTCTATTAAAGATTTAATCAGTGTATTTGAGAGAGAGCGCGCGCACAAGTGTGCATGAAATGGGGGTGGGAGGAGAGGGGAGGGGAGGGTAGTGCGTGACGAGGGGGAGAGTGGGAAGGAGGGGCAAAGGGAGAGCGATAGACAAGCGGACTCCACGCCGATTGCTTGAACATGAAATCTTTGCGGTGCCTAATAGGAAACAGATGGCAAGCAGCCAGCTGTTCAAGTAGCTTACATAATTTGATTTGCATTTGTTTTTACAGCAAACCAGCGGCCAGTGTGGGTCCCTGACTGAGAAATCGGTTATTTACTGGACATCTAAATCTGCTCGTAACTGTGCCCCATCCTGCTGGCACTGTTCCCTAGGGGAGGCGTGTAACTTAGAAAACCAACTCGTCAAGTACTTGGCGAGTCGTCCACAGCTGCGGCAAGTCCAAGTTAAAGTAGCCCGACGCGGCGCGCGGGGCTGGGCGCTGTGCAGCGGTACCGAACCCGCTCCCCGCCCATGTCACGGGTACCCAGGTTGTGTACGGGCAAAAGGGGGCGCCTCCAGGGCGGGTTATCTTTCACAGCACCATCTGCACTCTGACCCAAGGCAGAGGCCGGGACACGTGCGCGGGCGGAACACGCGGGGCCCAGGGTGCTCCAGTTTTCTCCTTTCCAGCGCATTTCCCCGCCCTCCCACCCCGACCACCCGGGCAGGCGAGCCAGGCAGAGGCAGGCGGGCGCGCTCAGGAATTCTTAAAACACACGCTGCTGTCCTCCCTCCCGGTCCGTCCCGCAGCAAGCCGAGGGCGGAAGGTCCGCCTGGCGGCGATCCGCTGCCACACGCGCGCAGCGCCCTGACCGCGCCCGACACACGGAGGCGGGGCCGCCGGCGACTCCCTCCCGGGCCTGCGAACCGCGAAACGGAGGCGGACTGATTCCTCTGGCTTGCCGTAGTCGCCCACGCCTCCCGGGGTCCCGGGGACGCGCTGCGGCAGAGGAACAGCTCGGTGAGCGCCCGACGCCTGCGACGCCAGTCCGGGGGTGAGTCGGCCGACGGCGGTTCGCTGGGGGCGCGGCGGCCGAGGAGGGGCCCCGGACGTCGCCGTCTGCGAGTCGGAGTTTGGTGTCTGGGACGTCTGGGGGGCATCCGTTCCACAGGTTCTCTCCGCGGCCGCGTGGGGCGGGGTGGCGGGAGGCTCCCGGGAGGGACTCGCCGCGGGACCTGTGGCCCGGCCCTCCCGGCGGCGGCTGCTGGCCGCCCCGCCGCAGACCCTCCCCTCCCCTCCCTTGCGCACCTGCGGGCTCCCAGCCCCAGCCGAGCGCCGCCGGCCCCCGGGGGGTCCGGACGCTTGGGGACGGACCTCCTCTGCTCTCCGTGCTCTCCGCAGACGCGTTCGTTCTAGATGCCGAGTCATTTGACTGCGGTGTGAAAAAGTTGGGAGCGTAGTAGCTTGGACTGTTGGTGAAACGTGATGGTGGCTTGTTGTGAAGCGAATAAACAGCGGGACCCGTCCCTTTGGGAATGACGGGTTTCACGCAAGCCTGGGGTTTAAACCGGGTTACTCTCTGGGCTTGATGTCAGAGATCAGTGTGGCATCTCTGCCCTTTCTGTTTGCTCGGATTCCCCCTTCCTGAATTTGCCGGAGCAGAAGGGTCGTGAGGTTTTGACTCGTGTCTAAATTGATGGCAGTCTGGGGTTACGGTTAGGTGGTAGACCTAGAGGGAGGCAGTATTTTGTTCATAGAAACTCGTAGATGCGGTTACTGCGTATTTGTGGTGCGGTGTAAGGACAGAATGGGCGGAAGTAAATGTAGGAAGCTTCACTTTCGTTTCTCTTTTAGTTCTGCTGGACGACCTCAAGGCTTCCCTGGAGCTAGTTAATGTGAACTTCTATCAGATGAGGACTTTAATCTTTAAAGCTGCGGCTGAGGCGCAGCAGCCTCCGCCCCTCCCCGCCGGTAGTAGTTGTTGTTATAAGCCACAAGGGAAACTATATCATTGTTATCGAAGGGATTGGGTTTTTTCTTTTTTTTCAGATTTTATTTATTTATCTATTTGAGAGAGAGAGCGAGAGCGTGGGCCCGGGGAAGGGACGGAGGGAGAGGGACAAGCCGACTCTCCGGGGAGCTGGGAGCCCAGATCAGGACCCCAGCCAGAGTCAGAGCTTAACGGACCGAGTCACCCAGGCGCCCCTGGATTTTTTTTTCTTTTTGGCTTGTTTAATGTGGAGGAGGAAGAGCAATGGCTCCTATTAAAATAAGAGCAAGCATTTATAAATCACTTACTATTTCACTGTTTTATTAATTCATTTAATCGGAACAAACCTGTAAGGTGAATGCTATTATTCTCACTTTACAGGGGAGAAGAGTTAAATGAGTATCTTTAGTAATTGTACAGGACTCTTTGCTATTATTTTATTTTTAGTAATAAATTCCAAATTAGAGATTTTCTGTGCATGTATCCTAGATTTATTATTTGGTTTTATTTTTGTTTGAGCAACTTTAGGATTTGGGTGGCAAAAATAAGGGACAATTAGTGCTAATTTTGCTTATCACAATTAATGTCTCTTTCCTCCTGCTGTTACTAACTTGCCTGCATGATCCGATGAACTTGGTCTTCTTTTTTAATTGAAGAATTGACATATTGTGTTAGTTTCAGGTGTAACATTGAGTCTGTCTTTATAAAATTTATATACATTATTTATGAAATGATCACAATAAATCTGATGAACATCTACCACCATGAAGTTGTTACAGTATATTGACAATATGTATATGTAGTAAACATCTGTTACTATAATGGAACCAACAGGAGTCTGCTCCTTGATGAGTCAGAGATAGAAACTACACCTGGGTGAGCTGTCCCACAAAGGAAGCTTTATTTGGGTCCAGTAAGGAGATCCTGGGGAATAACTTTCAAAGCTGGGACTCCCCTAGGCGAGGTGAAAGGGTTGTTAATGTAAGTGAAGTTTGTGCTTCTCCTGGGTATTACATTAGTATTATAATGAGGTCAAGGTAATTGTTGGTTATTCTGGAGGTCGCTCCTTGGTCCTTCTGTACAAGCCTGAGTCAGGGGTTTAGGGCCACCAGAGTTCTTCCTCTGGTCATTATTATTTTTATTTTTATTTACTTATTTGAGAGAGAGAGAGAATGAGAGGAGAGAGGTCAGCAGGAGAAGCAGACCCCAAGGGAGCCCGATGCGGGACTTAGTCCTGGGACTCCAGGATCATGACTTGAGTCCAAGGCAGTCGCTTAACCAGCTGAGCCACCCAGGTGCTCCTTTGGTCATTATTGATTGAGTTGTTTCCATCATGGGATATTATGCCCACAGGGTCTTTTGCCTGAATTAAGACATAAGCTGTAAAGAAGAGCTTAAGGAAAAATGCAGAATACCAAGGTTGGTGGGTAGAAGGAGGTGGGTGGTAAAGGTCATGTCTTGGGGGTCTAGTTGGTGATGTCACCCTACAAGATTGTTACAATATTAGTGACTATATTCCGCATTATAGCCCTTTTATTATTTACTTTATAACTGAAAGATTGTCTCTTCACTTCCTTCACGTGTTTCCTCCATCCCTCCTACCCCATTCCTTCTGGCAACATGAGTCTCTTGTTACGTACTTCACTTAGCCTAACACCATCTAGTTCCATCCCTGTTTGTTACAAATGTCAAAATTTCATTATTTCTTATGTCTGAATAATATTCCATTATACATATAAACCACATCTTTACCAGTTCAACTATGATGGACATTAGATTGCTTCCATATCTTAGCTATTGTAAATGCTGCTATGAACATAAGATTATATATGCCTTTCCTAATTAGTATTGTTCATTTTCTTGGGTAAATATCAAGAAGTGGAATTGCTGGATCATATGACAGTTCTATTTTTAATTTTTTGAGGAACTTCCATACTGTTTCCCACAGTGGCTGTACCAGTTTACATTCCCCCCATCAATGCACCAGGGTTCCTTTTCTCCACATCCTTGTCAACACTTGTATTTTCTTGTCTTTTTGATTTTAGCCATTCTGACAGGTGTGAGGTGATCTCTCATTGTGGGTTTGGTTTGCATTTCCCCGGTGGTTAGTGATGTTGAGCATCTTTTCTTGTACCTGGTACTTATCTGTATGTCTTCTTTGGAAAAGGGCCTATTCAGGTATTCTGCTCATTTTTTAATCATACTCTTTGCTTGCTACTGAGTTGTATTATTTTATGTATTTTGGATGTTTTATGTATGTATTTTATGTACTTTTGTTGTTAACCCCGATTGGGGTATAATTTGCAAATATCTTCTCCCATTCAGTAGGTTTCCCTTTTGTTTTGTTGATGGTTTCCTTCACTGTGCAAAAGCTTTTTATTTTGTTCTTGGCCCATTTGTTACTATTTTGTCCTTGCCTGAGGAGACAGAGCCAAAAACATGCTGTTGACACTGATGTCAAAGAGCTTACTGCCTGTGTTGTTTGAGTTTTATGGTTTCAGGTCCTATATTTTATAACTTTTTAACCCGTTTTAAGTTTATCTTTGTATTTGTTACAAGAAAGTGGCCCAGTTTCTCTTTTGCATGTAGCTGTCCACGTTTTCAACATCAGTTATTAAAGAGACTGTCTTTTCCCCATTGTTGCCTCGTCGTAAATTAATTGACCATGTAACCATGGGCTTATTTCTGTGCTCTCTGTTGTGTTGTTTATCTCTTTGTTTTTTATTACTCTACCTTGTAGTGTACTTCAAAATCTCGGAGAATGATACCTCCAGCTTTATTCTTCTTGTCAGGATTGTTTTGGGTATTTGTTTTTTGTTTCTGTTTGTTTGTGGTTCTGTACAGATTTTAGGATTATATTTTCTAGTTCTGTGAAAAATGCCATTGGTATTTTGATGGGGATTGCATCAGATCTTTTTTTTTTTTTTTAAGATTTTATTTATTTATTTGACAGAGAGATCATAGGTAGGCAGAGGGAAGAGGCAGGCAGAGAGAGGAGAAAGCAGTCTCCCTGCTGAGCAAAGAGCCCGATGTGGGGCTCGATCCCAGGACCCTAGGATCATGACCTGAGCCGAAGGCAGAGGCTTTAACCTGCTGAGCCACCCAGGTGCCCTGCCTCAGATCTTTTGATTGCTTAGGGTATTTTGGACATTTTGACATTATTAATTCTTCCAGTCAGTGAACATCATCTATCTTTCTGTTTATTTGTGTCCTCTTCAGTTTCTTTCATCAGTGTCTTAGAGTTTTGAGATTCTAGGTCTTTCACCGTCTTGATTAAATTGATCTATAGGTACTTTATTCTTCTTGATGTAATGGTAAATGGTTAATATCTGTTTCTGAGAGTTCACTGTTAGCGTATAGAAAAACACTCATTTCTCTATACTGGTTTTTATATCCTGCAACTTTACTGAATTCATTTATTCTAATAGTTTTTTGGTGGAGACTTTAGAGTTTTTTAAGGTTTTTTTTTTTTTTATAGTGTGTCATCTGCAAATAGCAACAGTTTTACTTCTTCCTGTCAAATTTGGATGCCTTTTATTTCTTTTTCTTGCTTAATGGCTGTGACTAGGACCAGGACTAGTACTGTGTTGAATACAAATGGTGCAAGTGGGCAGATTTGTTCCTGATTTGAGAGGAGAAGTTTTCAGCTTTTCACCATTGAGTAGGTTGTTAGCTGTGGGTTTGTCATATACGTGACCTCTATTATGTTGAAGTATGTTTCCTCTGTACTCACTTTGTTGAGAGTTTTATCAAAAGTGGATATTGAGGGGGCACCTGAGTGGCTCAGTGGGTTAAAGCCTCTGCCTTTGGCTTAGGTCATGATCCCAGGGTCCTGGGATCAAGCCCCGAATCTGCTCTCTGCTCAGCAGGGAGTCTGCTTCCTCCTGTCTCTCTGTCTGCCTCTCTGCCTACTTGTGACCTCTCTCTCTCTCCCTCTGTCAAATAAATAAAAAATATCTTTAAAAAAAAAAGTGGATATTGATGGGCGCCTGGGTGGCTGAGTGGGTTAAGCCTCTGCCTTGGGCTCAGGTCATGATCTCCGGGTCCTGGGATCAAGCCCCACATTGGGCTCTCTGCTCAGCAGGGAGCCTGCTTCCCCTTCTCTCTCTGCCTGCCTCTCTGCCTACTTGTGATCTCTGTCAAATAAATAAATAAACTCTTAAAAAAAAAGTGGATATTGAATTTAAGCAAATGCTTTTTCTGGATCTATCGAGATGTTCATATGATTTTCATTCTGTTTTGTTAATGTGGTACAGCATGTTAAATTTTAAGGACCTATTTTATATTTTTATTTTAGCTAGAAGCTTCCATTGAGGTTAAACAATAACTTTGTTGTTTAACCCTTAAACTGTCCCTGTTCCCCTTCCCCCAGGGGACCTACTTAAAAACAAGTCCCAGAAACCAGCTCCAGGTAACAAAGCTCAAATACAAGGGTGGGTCAGGCCAGGTGGAGACAATCGATCAATGGTGGTGGGGGGAATGCATACTGTCTCCCTAGTTAAAAGGAGTGTGGGCCCCGCCCTTTGGGAGCCTTTGGGGCGCCAATCCCAACCAAGGTGATAGGCTGGGTCAAAAGTCTACTAGGGTAAATTGTAACTCAGTTGGTCACCTAGCATCACTGTGGTGTTTCCTGTGTGTGTTACAATCTCATTGGCCACCTGTGCATGGCCAGGCCCGACTGCATGGCCGTTGCCCTTAAAAGCTAGTCTGTGAAACAGAGAAGGGTCGCCCTCCCTGTCTTGTAAGATGTGCGTCCCTGAACGTTGGGTTAGATTCTTGATACTTGGTTCATAATAGAGCTTTGCTTGACCTTCGCTTTATATCAGTCTCGCTCCTTTAATCACGGACCCATTATTGGGGGCATAACAAAATGGTTTGCGGATATTTAAAGAACCTTGCATCCCCAGAATAAATCCCACCTGAGCACATGTATGATCTTTTTAATGTATTGCTGAATTCAGTTTATTAATACTTTGTTGAGGATTTTTACAGCTATGGTCATCAGGGATATTGGCCTGTAATTTTTTGGTAGTGTCTTTGTATGGTTTGGTATCAGGGTAATGTTGGCCTTGTAGAATGAGTTTGGAGTAGAAACATTCTTTCATTTACAGTTTTTTGGAGGCGTTTGAGAAGAATAAGCATTGTCTACGGCCATACCACCCTGAACGCGCCCGATCTCGTCTGATCTCGGAAGCTAAGCAGGGTCGGGCCTGGTTAGTACTTGGATGGGAGAAGAATAAGCATTAACAGTTCTTGAAATGTTTTGTAGAATTCACCTGTGAAGGTTTCTAAGTCCTAGACTTTTATTAGGAGTTGTTTTTTTTTTTTAATTAACGTATAATGTATTATTAGCCCCAAGGGTACAGGTCTGTGAATCGCCAGGTTTACACTTCACAGTTCTCACCATAGCACGTACTGTCCCCAGTGTCCATAGCCCAACCTCCCACCCCTCCAACCCTCAGTTTGTTTTGTGAGATTAGGAGTCTCATATGGTTTGTCTTTGTCCTGATCCCTCATTTCATTTATTCTTTTCCTACCTCCCAAAGCCCCCACATTGCCTCTCAATTTATTAGTTTTTTGATTACTGATTCAATTTCATTCACAAGTGATTGATTTCTTCAGATTTTTAGTTTCTTGCTGATTGAATTTTTTTTTTTTAAGATTTAGATTTATTTATTTGACAGGAGATCACAAGTAGGCAGAGAGGCAGGCAGAGAGAGAGAGAGAGGGAGGGAAGCAGGCTCCCTGCTGAGCAGAGAGCCCGATGTGGGGCTCGATACCAGGACCCTGAGATCATGACCTGAGTCGAAGGCAGAGACTTAACCCACTGAGCCACCCAGGCATCCTTGCTGATTGAATCTTGAAAGATGGTATGTTTCTAAGAATTTATCTATTTCTTCTAGGTTGTCCAGTTTGTTGGCATATATTCATTTGTAGTAGTCTCTTATGACCTGTGTATTTCTATGGTATCAGTTGTAACTTCTTTCATTTCTGATTCTACTTATTAGACCCTGTCTTTTGCTTGATTAGTCTGGTTAAAGGTTTATCAATATTGTTTCTTTCAAAGAACCCATTTCATTGAACTTTACCATTTTTTGTCTCCATTTATTTCTTCTCTGATATTTACTATTTCCTTCCTTTTACTAATTTTGTACTTTTTTTTCTATTCTCCTGAGGTGTAAGGTTGGATTGTTTATTTTTTTTGTTTTTCTTTTTCTTGAGGTAGGCTATGGACTTTCCTCTTACAACTGCTTTTGCTACCTCCTGTATGTTTTAGAATGTTGTGTTTTCATTTGTCTAAAGGTATTTTTTAATTTTCTCTGATTTTTTTCATGGAGCCATTGGTTATTTAGTAGCATGTTCTTTGTCTTAACATGTTTGTGGAGGTTTTTTTTTGTTTGTTTGTTTGTTTGTTTTTCTTACTGTAAGTGATTTCTGGTTTCATTCCATTGTGTTTGGAAAAGTTGCTTGATACGATTTTAGCCTTTTTAAATTCATTGAGACTTCTTGTGTGGTCTTTCCTAGAGAATTTCCATGTGTACTTGAAAAGAATTACTATCTGCTGTGTTGGGATTGGATGTTTTGTATATATCTATTTAGTCCACCTGGTCTAATGTATCTTCTAAGGCCAGTGCTTTCTTATTAATTTTCTGGTTGGGTGGTCTCTCCAGCCAACTGTATTGCTGTTTATTTATTTATTTGTGTTTGTTAGTATTTGCTTTATATATTTAGGAGCACCTATGTTGGGTGAATAAGTATTTATAATTGTTACATCTTGTTGGGTTGATTTAACATTATGTAATGCCCTTGTCTCTTGTTAGTCTTTGTTTTAAAATCTATTTTGTCTAAAATAAGTATTGCTATGCCATGTTTCTTTTCTTTCCTATTTGTGTGGAATATATTTTTCCATCCTTTCACTTTGAATTGGTGTGTGTCTTTAGATCTGAAGTGAGTCTCCTGTAGGCAGTATATGGATAGGTCTTGCATGTTTATTTATTTAAAAAATTTATTTTAATTCCAGTATGGTTAATGTACAGTGGTATATTCCAGGTCTACAGTACAATTCTCTGTAGTACTCAGTGCTCATGAAGATAAGTGTACTCTAATTCCCTTCACTTCTTTCACCCATATTCCAGCCCTTCCCCTCTGGTACCCGTCTGTTTGTTCTCTGTAGTTAAGAGTCTGTTTTTTGGTTTGTTTCTTAGTTTTTCCTTTGTTTGTTTCTTAAATTCCACATATGAGTGAAATCATATGGTATTTTTCTTTGACTCATTTCACTTAGCATTATACTCTCTAGATCCATTATGTTGTTGCAGATGGCAGGATTTTATTCTTTTTTATGGCTGAATAATATTCCATTGTGTGTATGTATATATATATATATATATATATATATATACATACACACTCCACATCTTCTTTATCTGTTCATCTGTTGATGGATACTTGGGTTGCTTCCAAAATTTGGCTATTGTAAATAACGCTGCAGTGAACGTAGGGGTGCATATATCCTTTCAGATTGTTTTCGTATTCTTTGGATAAACATCCAGTAGTGCAAATACTGGATCATAGAATAGTTCTATTTTTTATTTTTTGAGAAACTTCTGTACTGTCTCCCACAGTGGCTGTACCAATTTGCATTTCCACCACAAGGGTTCCTTTTTCTCCACATCCTTGCCAGTACTTGTTGTTTCTTGTGTTTTTTATTTAGCTATATCTCATTGTGGCTTTGATTCATATTTCCTTGATGTGAGTGATGTTGAGCATCTCTTCATGTGGCTGTTGGCCTTCTGGATGTTGTCTTTGGGAAAATGTCTGTTCATGTCTTCTGCCTTTTTTTTTTTTTTTAAAGATTTTATTTATTTATTTGACAGACAGAGACCACAAGTAGGCAGAGAGGCAGGCAAAGAGAGAGAGGAGGAAGCAGGCTCCCCGCTGAGCAGAGAGCCTGATGCGGAACTCGATCCCAGGACCCTGAGATCATGACCCGAGCCGAAGGCAGCGGCTTTAACCCACTGAGCCACCTAGGCGCCCCTCTTCTGCCTATTTTTAAATTGGATTATTTGTGGGGTTTTGGTGTTGAGTTGTTTAAGTTCTGTATTATGTTTTGGATGCTAACCCTTTATCAGATGTCATTTACAGATATCTTCTCCCATTCATTAGGTTATCTTTTAGTTTTTTTTGTTGGTTCCTTTCCTGTGCAGAGCTTTTTATTTTGATGTAGTCTCAACAGTTTATCTTTGCTTTTGTTTCCCTTGCCTCAGGAAGCATATTTAGAAAGACATTGTTATGGCCTATGTCAGAGAAATTACTGCCTGTGTGCTCTTTAAGGATTTTTATAGTCTCAGGTCTCACATTTAGGTACTTAATCCATTTAGAGTTTATTTGTGTGTATGGTGTCAAAAAGTTCTTTTGCATGTCCGGTTTTCCAGACACCATTTATTGAAGAGAATGTCTTTTTCTTATTGCATATTCTTTTTTTTAATTTCTTTTCATTGTTCCAAAATTCATTGTTTATGCACCACACCCAGTGCTACATGCAATACACACCCTCCTTAATACCCACCACCAGGCTCACCCCCATCCCCCTCCCCTCCAAAACCCTCAGTTTGTTTCTCAGAGTCCATAGTCTCTCATGGTTTATCTCCCCCTCTGATTTCCCCCAACTCACTTTTCCTCTCCATCTCCCAATGTCCTCCATTTTATTCCGTATGCTCCACAAGTAAGTGCAACCATATGATAATTGACTCTCTCTGCTTGACTTATTTCACTCAGCATAATCTCCTCCAGTCCCATCCATGTTGATACAAAAGTTGGGTATTCTTCCTTTCTGATGGAGGCATAATATTCCATTGTATATATGGACCACATCTGCCTTATCCATTTGTCCGTTGAAGGGCATCTTGGTTCTTTCCACAGTTTGGCGACCGTGGCCATTGCTGCTATAAACATTGGAGTACAGATGGCCCTTCTTTTCACTACATCTGTATCTTTGGGGTAAATACCCAGTAGTACAATTGCAGGATCATAGGGAAGCTCTATTTTTAATTTCTTAAGGAATCTCCACACTGCTTTCCAAAGTGGCTGCACCAACTTGCGTTCCTACAAACAGTGTAACAGTATTAAAATAGGTATTAACTCTTCTCCTTTCTCCATATCGTCTTCAACACATGTTGCTTACTGTCTCGTTGATTTTGACCATTCTAACTGCTGTAAGGTGGTATCTCAATATGGTTTTGATGGGAATCTCCCTAATGGCTAATGATGATGAACCTTTTTTCATGTGTCTGTTAGCCCTTTGTATGTCTTCATTGGAAAAGTTTCTGTTCATGTTCTGCGCATTTTTTTATGTGATTGTCTGTTTTGTGTGTGTTGAGTTTGAGTTCTTTATTGATTTTGGATATCAGCCCTTTGTCTGTACTGTCATTTGCAAATATCTTCTCCCATTCGATGGGTTACCCCTTGTTTTGTTGACTGTTTCTTTTGCCATGCAGAAAGAAGCTTTTGCTCTTGATGAGGTCCCAAAAGTTCATTTTCACTTTGTTTCCTTTGCCTTTGGAGACCTACCTTGAAAAGAGTTGCTGTGGCCTATGTCAAAGAGGTTACTGACTTTGTTCTCCTCTAGGATTCTGATAGATTCCTGCCTCACCTTGAGGTCTTTTATCCATTTTGAGTTTATCTTTGTGTATGCTGTAAGAGAATGGTTGCATTTCATTCTTCTACACATAATTGTCCAATTTTCCCAGCACTATTTATTGAAGAGACTATCTTTTTTCCAATGTATATTTTTTTCCTGCTTTGTCAAAGATTATTTGACCATAAAGTCAAAGGTCCATATCTGGGCTCTCTACTCTGTTCTACTGGTCCAAGTGTCTGTTTATGTGCCAGTACCATGCTGTCTTGGTGACCACAGCTTTGTAGTAAAGCTTAAAATCAGGCCACGTGATGCCACCAGTTTTTTTTTTTTTTTCAGCATTTCCTTAGCAATGTGGGGTCTTCTGGTTCCATACAATTTTAGGATTGTTTGTTCCAGCTCTTTGAAAAATGCTGGTGGAATTTTGATCAGAATGGTATTGAAAGTATAGATAGCTCTAGGCAGTATAGACATTTTAACAATGTTTATGTTTCTGATCCATGAGCATGGAATGTTTTTCCATCTTTTTGTGTCTTCAGTTTCTTTCATGAATGTTCTGTAGTTCCTCGAGTACAGATCCTTTACCTCTTGGTTAGATTTATTCCCAGGTATCTTATGGTTTATGGTGCTATAGTAAGTGGAATCGATTCTCTAATTTCCCTTTCTGTATTTTCATTGTTAGTGTATAAGAAAACAACTGATTTCTGTACATTGATTTTGGATCCTGCCACCTTAGTGAATTGCTGTATGAGTTCTAGTAGTTTGGGGGTGGAGTCTTTTAGTTTTCCATATAAAGTATCGTGTCACCTGTGAAGAGAGAGAGTTTGATGTCTTCATTGCCAATTTGAATACCTTTTATTTCTCTTTGTTGTTTGATTGCTGTTGCTAGGACTTCTGGTACCATGTTGAACAAGAGTGGTGAGAGTGGGCATCCTTGTTGTGTTCCTGAGCTCAGAGGGAAGGCTGTCAGCTTTTCCCCATTAAGGATGATATTTGCAGTGGGTTTTTCATAGATTTTATGAAGTTGAAGAGGTTCTCTCTATTTCTATACTTTGAATTGTTTTAATCAGGAACGGATGTCTTATTGCCTATTCTTTTCCCCCATTGCATATTCCCTTATTTGTCAAAGATTAATTGGCCATAACATTGTAGGTTTATTTATTTGCATTCTATTCTTTTCCATTGATCTTTGCATCTATTTTTGTTCCATACTGTTTTAATTACTAAAAGCTTTGTACTATAACTTGAAATCTGGAATCGTGATACCTCCAGCTTCATTTTTCTTTTTCAAGATTGCTTCAACTATTTGGGGTACTTTATGGCTTCTTACAAATTTTAGGATTATTTGTTACAGTTATGTGAAAAATGTTATTGGTATATTGATAGGGATTGCATTAAGTGTGTAGATTGCTTTGGGTGGTATGGACAGTTTAACAATATTCTTGTAGTCTGTGAACACGGAATGTTTTTCCATTTGTTTTTATCAACTTCGTTTTTTTTGTTGTTTTTTTTTTCATCAGTGTTTTATCATTTTTAAAGTACAGGTCTTTCACCACCTTGGTTAAGTTTATTCTTAGGTATTTTACTATTTTGGGTGCCGTTGTAAATGGGAGTTTTCTTGATTTTTCTTTTTGCTCCTTCATTATCAGTATATTGAAGTGCAGTGGATTTCTATGTATTGATTTTGTATCTTGCAACTTTACTGAATTGCTATATCAGTTCTAGTAGGTTTTTGGTGGGGTCCTTAGGCTTTTCTGTATAGAGAAGCATGTCATCTGCAAATAGTGACAGTTTTACTTCTTCCTAAGTAATTTGGATCCCGGTTATTCTTTTTTCTTGTCTGATTATTGTGGCTAGTACTTCTAGTACTATGTTCAATAAAAGTGGTGGGAGTGGACTTCTTATCTTATTCCTGACCTTAGGGGAAAAGTTCTCAGTTCTCCCATTTAGGATGATATTAGCTGTGGGTTTTTCATATATGACCTTTGTTATGTTGAGATATGTTCCCTCTAACCCTATTTTCTTGAGCATTTTTATCATGAATTGTGGTTGTTCTTTGTCAGATACTTTTTCTGCATCTATTGAGATGATTATATGGTTCTTATCCTTTCTCTTTTAAAAATTTTTTTAAAGATTTTATTTATTTGACAGAGATCACAAGTAGGCAGAGAAGCAGGCAGAGAGAGAGGAGGAAGCAGGCTCCCTGCTAAGCAGAGAGCCTGATGCGGGGCTTGGCCCCAGGACCCTGGGATCATGACCTGAGCGAAAGGAAGAGGCTTAACCCACTGAGCCACCCAGGCGCCCCTCTTATCCTTTCTCTTATTGATGTGGTGTATCACATTTATTGATTTGGGAATCCAAGAATTCCTTGAATCCAAGAATAAGTCCCACTTGATAGTCCCCACTCATTCAAGTCCTACTTGAATGATATTTTTAATGTATTTTTGGATTCAATTTGCTAATATTCTGTTGAGGATTTTTACATCTGTGTTCATCTGAGATATTGGTCTGTCCTCCTTTTCTGTGGTATCTTTATCTGGTGTTGGAATCAGGATAATGCAAACATCATAAAATGAATTTAGAAGTGTTTCCCTTCCTTTTCTGTTTTTTGGAACAGTTTGAGAATAGGTATTAACTCTTCTTTAAATGTTCGGTAGAAATTGCTTGTAAAACCATCTGGTCCTGGAGTTTTGTTTGTTGGGTGTTTTTTGTTTTCTGATTCAATTTCATCGCTAGTAATTGGTCTATTCAAATATTATGTTTCTTCCTGCTTCAATTTTGATAGGTTATATGTTTCTAGGATTAATCCATTTCTTTTAGGTTGTCCAATTTCCTGGCATATGATTTTTCATAATATTCTCTTACTAATCTTGTATTTCTGTGGTGTCAGTTTTATCTTGTCTTTCATTTCTGATTTTTTTTAGTATTTATTTAGTTATTTGTATTGATTGGATGGTCTGGATAAAGGCTTATCAATTTTTTTTAAGATTTTTATTTATCTGACACAGAGAGATCACAAATAAGCAGAGAGGCAGGCAGAGAGAGAGGAAGGGAAGCAGGCTCCCCACTGAGCAGAGAGCCTGATGTGGGGCTGGATCCCATGACCCCAAGATCATGACCTGAGCCAAAGGCAGAGGTTTTAACCCACTGAGCCACTCAGGCACTCTAAGGTTTATATATTTTGTTCATCTTTTCAAAGAAACAGCTTTTGGTTTCACTGACCTGTTCTATTTTTTTAGTTTCTATATTGTTTATTTCTGCTCCAATATTTATTGCTTCCTCCTTCTGCTGGTTTCCGTCTTTTTTTTCCCCCCTAGTTCCTTGAGGTGTAAGGTTAGATTGTTTGGTTTTTTATTTTTCTTCTTGAGGTAGGCCAATATTGCTATAAACATCCCCTCTTAGAACTGCTTTTCCCAGATCCCAAAGATTTTGGATTGTTGTGTTTTCATTTTCATTTGTCTCCATGTATTTTTTTATTTCATGTTTGATTTTTTTTGGTTGACCCTTTTCATTGTTTAGTAACGTCATTTTTTTTAAAGGTTTTTATTTATTTATTTATTTGACAGAGAGAGAGAGATCGCAAGTAGACAGAGCAGCAGACAGAGAAGGTTTAGGGGGTGAGACGCAGGCTCCCTGCTGAGCAGAGAGCCCAATGGGGGGCTTGATCCCAGGACCCTGGGATTATGACCTGAGTCAAAGGCAGAGGCTTAACCCACTGAGCCACCCAGGCACCCTAGTAACATGTTATTTAACCTCCATATATTTGACTCTTTCCACATTTTTTCTTGTGGTTGATTTCTAGTTTCATAGCATTGTGTGGTTTTGATCTTTTTAAATTCATACTTGTTACATGATCTGTTGTGGAGAATGTTCTGTGTACTTTTGAAAAGAATGTGTATTCTGCTGGTTCAGGTTGGAGTGTTCTGATTGTATCTGTTAAATTCGTCTGGTCCAGTGTGTCATTCAAAGCCACTGTTCCCTTGTTTTTCTGTTTGGATGATCTGTCCATTGATATAAGTGGGGTGTTAAAGTCCCCTGCTATCATTTTATTACTATCAGTCAGTTCCTTTATGTTTGTTACTAACTGTTTCATGGATCTGGGTGCCCCCATGTTGGGTGCATAAATATTTATGATTGTTCTGTCTTCTTGTTGGAGTGTTCCCTCTATGATTATATAGTATTCTTCTTTGTCTCTTGTTATAGTTTTTGTTCTAAAGTCTGTTTTGCCCAGTGTAAATATTTTCACTCTGGCTTTTTTTTCTAAGATTTTATTTATTTATTTGACAGACGGAGATCATAAGTAGGTAGAGAGGCAGGCAGAGAGAGAGGAGAAAGCAGGCTCCCCACTGAGCCTAAGGCAGAGGCTTTAACTGACTGAGCCACCCAGCCACCCCTACTCTGGCTTTCTTTTGACATTCATTTGCATGACAGATGTTTCTCTATTCCCCTGTTTTAAGCCTGTATGTGTCTATAGTTCTGCGATGAGTCTTTTGTGGGCAGCATATAGACGGGTTTTGTGTGTGTGTGTGTGTGTGTATGTTTAAAGAATTTATTTATTTTAGATAGAGAGCACAAGCAGAGGGAGAGGGAGTCTGATGTGGGGCTTGATCCCGGAACCCCAAGGTCATGACCAGATCCATATGCTTAACTGAACCGAGTCACCCAGGTAACCCTGGTCTTTTTTTTTTTTTTTTTTTTTTTATAAAGATCTTAGATTTTTAAAAAATATTTAAAGATTTTATTAATTTATTTATTAGAGAAAGAAAGCGTGGGCATGTGCCAGCACAGGGAGGAACAGAGGGGCAGGGGGATGGATGAGTACTCTATGCTGAGTGAAGCCTGATGCTGGGCTCAGTTCCAGGACCCTGAGATCTTGACCTGAACTGAAACCAGGAGTCAGATGCTCAATGGACTGAGCCACCCAGACACCACCCCCCCCTACCGTTTGTCTTTTAATTAGAGCATTTATTCCATTTACATTCCAAATAATTATTGATAGGTATGTATTTATTGCTCTTTTGTTACTAACTTTGTGTTTGTTTTTATAGTTCTTCTGTATTCCTTCTTCCCTTGCTCCCCTCTCTAATGGTAAGTCTGCTTTCTTCAGTGATTTACTTGGATTTCTTTCTCTTTTATTTTTACATGTCTGTTACTGGTTTTTGATTTGTGCTTAATATTGGGTTTGTAAATGGCATTTTACATATATAGCAGTCTGCATTAAGTTGATGATTGCTTAATTTTAAACCTATTCTTCACTTCTCTTTCCCCACATTTTAGGTAGATGGTATCGTACTTTACATTGTTTTATTTTATACATGGCCTGAGTGATTTTTACAGATATACTTATTTTTACTGCTTTTGTGCTTCCTACTTGCTACTCTTACTCATAGTTTTTCCTTTCCGCTCAAATAGTCCTCTTTAACATTTCTGGTAGTGTTGGTTTAGTGGTCATGCACTCTTATCTCTCCTTTTATTCTGAATGACAGCCTTGCTTGATAGAGTATTATTGGCTGCAGATTTTTTTCCTTTAAGTGCTTTAAACATATCAGTCTTCTCTATTCTGGCCTGCCTGGTTTCTGCTGAAGAATTAGCTGATAGGCTTCTGGAGTTCCCTTTCTCTTGCTTCCTTTTTTTTTTTTTTTTTTAAGATTTTATTTATTTATTTGACAGAGATCACAAGTAGGCAGAGAGGCTGAGAGAGAAGGGAGGAACCAGGCTCCCCATTGAGCAGAGAGCCTGATTTGGGGCTTGATCCCAGGACTGTGAGATCATGACCTTAGCCAAAGGCAGACCTCCTGATCCACCCAGGCGCCCTGTCTTTTGCTACTTTTAAATGCTCTCATTATCACTACTTTTGTGCCATTTTAATTACTTTGTGTCATGATGTGGGCCACTTTGGGTTGATTTTTTGGGGGGTGTCTGTGTCCCATAGATCTGGATATCTGTTTCCTTGCCCAGACTTGGGAAGATTTCAGCTATTACTTCAAATAAATTTTATGCCCCCTATTTCTCTCTTCTCCTTCTAAGATTTCTATACTGCAAATGTTATGCTTGATGGAGTCACTGAGTTCCCTGAGTCTGTTCTCATTTTGCATTTTTTTTTTTTTCTCTTAACTGCTCAGCTTGATTACTTTCTATTACTCTGTCTTCCAGGTCACTGATTCATTCTTCTGCTTTGGTCCCTGCTGTCTATTCCATTAGTGTTTTTTTTTTTTTTTAAGATTTTATTTATTTATTTGACAGAGAGAAATCACAAGTAGGCAGAGAGGCAGGCAGAGAGAGAGAGAGAGGAGGAAGCAGGCTCCCCGCAGAGCAGAGAGCCCGATGCGGGACTCGATCCCAGGACCCTGAGATCATGACCTGAGCCGAAGGCAGCGGCTTAACCACTGAGCCACCCAGGCACCCTCCATTAGTGTATTTTTAATCTCATTTGTTTTGTCCTTCATCTTTGCTTGGATCTTCTTTATCTCTGTTCAGGGTCTCACTGACATCCTCTACTTTTTTCTCAAATCCAGTGATATGATTATTACTTTAGATTCTCTGTCAGGCATATAACTTATCTCCATTTTGCTTAGGTCTCTTGCAGTGGTTTGGTCTTGTTCTTTCATTTGGGAACTATTTCTCTGTCTCCTCATTTTGTCTAACTCTGTGTGTCTGTTTCTGTGTGTTAGGAGAGTCACCTATGTCTCCTGGTCTTGAAAGTTGTGGCTTTATGAGGATTTCCTGTAGTGTCCTCTAGTGTGGTGTCCCTGTTCTGGAACCTGGTGCCTCAGGGGTGTGTCCTGTGTGTGTTGCAGGCACCCTGCTGTGGTGGCTGAGCCCCTTGTGACTTCAGTCCATTCATCCTCAGTGGCTCTCTTTGTTGTGGGCAGTGTTTGGTCCTTGCAGTGTGAGTGGACCCTGGGCTGCCAGGGCTTGAGTTGAGTGAGAACAGGCATTTGCCAGAGCTGTGGTAGCTCTGAACTTCTGGGTGCTCTGTGTTGTTCCCTGTGAAGCTTTAGTTGGTGGGTGGGACCTGCAGTCAGAGCAGATGTCTGCCTCCACTCCTCTGCTGGGTCAGCAGTCAGACTGGTGTGTGTGGTCATATTCCCCTCACCCCGGGGCAGTAGGCACTGGGAGTCAGGCCAGCCCCTGCCAGGGCTGCTTGCATACTGCCTGGCTTGTGGCCTGGCTTTGAATGGGCCCCATCTAGAAGTGTATTGGAGGCTGTAGATCTGCAGCATGGGGGGCGGGTGTGTGTGTGTGTGTGGTGGGCAGCAGTGTTAGCAAGGTTTGCACACTGCTGGTTTTCTACAGGAGAGGTCCAGAAGTGAACTGAAGCACGTCTGGCTGGAAGGGGCATATGCCTGAAGCCCAGGGTGTTGGAAGGGATGGAAGCAAGTTAGGTAGTGAAAGTCAGCACAGCGCTGATTCCCACAGATTGCTCTGTATTTATGCTGGGGGGAAGGCAAGGGAGGGATATGGTGCTTGTCAGTTTCTTTGTTCCTGGCAGAGTACCCCAGTGACCCCTGCCCCTCTAGGACCTGCGATTAGTAAGTAAATCTCCCTCCCATGGGCCCCAAGCATTTTTCAAATTGCTGTTTCTGTTCTGTCTCTCTCTAGGCTATTTGTTGGGCTCTTTCTTTTTTTATTTTTTTTTAAAGCTTTTATTTATTTATTTGACAGAGATCACAAGTAGACAGAGAGGCAGGCAGAGAGAGAGAGGGAAGCAGGCTTCCTGGTGAGCAGAGAACCCGATGCGGGACTCGATTCCAGGACCCTGAGATCATGACTTGAGCCGAAGGCAGAGGCTTAACCCACTGAGCCACCCAGGTGCCCCTAGTATTGCATTTAAATGAATACCATACCATACCTCATTAACTCTTCACCTTCAACTGGGCAGGGTCAGTTTAGGTTTTACTGCATAAACAACAAAATGGCTGTTCAACCAAGGTGGAGCAGCTCTGGCTAAATAGGCCCTTACAGTCCACCTTATTGTTTGGGTTTTTTTTTTTTTTCCGTTTCATTTAGTTTAGTTTTGTGAAATGTACTCAGCCATCCTAAGTCTTTTTTTTTTTTTTTTAAGATTTTATTTTTATTTATTTGACAGAGAGAGATCACCAGTAGGCAGAGAGGCAGGCAGAGAGAGAAGAGGAAGCAGGCTTCCTGCTGAGCAGAGAGCCCGATGATGCGGGGCTCGATCCCAGGATCCTGAGATCATGACCTGAGCCAAAGGCAGAGGCTTTAATCCACTGAGCCACCCAGGTGGCCCCATCCTAAGTCTTTTAATGAGCATTTAATCCATTTGCATTAAAAGTAATTAATGAAAAGTATGTATTGCCATTTTATTGATTGTTTCCTGGTTGATTTTGTAGTTTCCTTTTTTTCTCTTGTGATTTTATGACTTTCTTCCATGTGATGTTTGGATTCCTTTCTCTTTTATACGTGTTTGTCTATTATAGGCTTTTAGTTTGTCGTTACCATGAGGTTCATATATAACAACCTCGTATACAGCAGTCTGTTTTAAGTTGGTGGTTGCGTAAGTTGGCGCAGGTTGTAAAAGCACTGCGTTTTTACTCTCGTTCCATGTCTTTGTAATGTCATGTCTTACATCCTTTTATTTTGTGTGTCCCTTGAGTAATTATTGTAGATAGAATTGATTTTACTACTTTTTCTTTTAACCTTCATACTGACTTTCTCTATTATTGATCTGCTATCTGTACCATATATTTGCCTTTACCAGAGAGATTTTTAAAATGTATTTCTTACTTCTCCTTATGGTGTTTTCTCCTTAAAGAAGTCCCTTTAATATTTCTTGTAGAGCCAGTTAGTGTTGATGCAGTAAGTTCCTTAGCTTTTGCTTTTCTGGTAAACTCTTTACCTCCCCTTCAGTTCTGAATGATAACCTTGCTGGGTAGAGTATTCTTGTTTGTTAGTTTTTCCTTTTAGCACTTTGAATATATTGTGTTTCCCACTCCTGGCCCGAGAAGTTTTTGTTGAAAAAAAATCAGCTGATAATCCAAGGAGTGGGGGGTTCTGCCCTTTTTTTTCCTCTTGGTGCTTTTAAGATTCACACTTTATTTTTAACCTTTTAATTGTAACATGACTTCGCATGGATTTATCTGGGTTTTGGGGGGAATTTTGGGGGGAACTCCATGTGCTTCTTGGACCTGAATGTCTGTTCCCTTCCTCAGGTTTGGGAACTTTTTGGCCATTATTTCTTTAAAAAGTTGTTTGCCTTCTCTCTCTCTCTCTTTTTTTGGGGGGGATCCCTATAATGTGAATGTTAGTATACTTGATGTTGTCATAGAGGTCCCTTAAGCTATCTTGTACTTAAACTTATTATTATTTTCTTTTTTTGCTGTTCCTTATGGATGATTTCCACTACCCTGTCTTCCAGACCTCTGATCCATTTTTCTGTATCTAATCTGCTGTTTATTCCCTCTATTGTATTTTTCATTTCTGTTACTGTATTCTTCAACTGTGATTGGTACTTTCTTATATTTTCTGTTTGTTGAAGTTCTCAATATGTGCACTCATTTCTTCTCCCTAGGTCAGTGTCTTTTTGACCATTACTTTGAACTGTTTATTGGGTAGATTGCTTATTTCTGTTTTGTTCTTTTTCTGAAGTTTTGTCTTGTTGGGTTTTTTTACATTTTCATTTATTTATTTTTTGTTTATTCTTTGTTGTTGTTGTTCTTTTGTTTGGAACATATATTCTTGTCTCCTCATTTTGCCTGTCTCTGGTTCTGTGTATTAGGTAGTTCGCTATGTCTCCCGGTCTTGAAGGAGTGACTGTATGAAGATGTCCTGTGGAGCACAGAAACACAATCCCCTAGGCCTCCATAGACCGTCGCTGCTCCAGGGCTTTCCCCTGTGTGGGCTGCACGTGGCCTCCTGTTGTGGCAGTGCTTGGACTGCTAGTTGTCCTCCCAGCCAGCTGGCTGCCAGGTTCCTCTGGTGGGCGGGGTTATCACCCCCTTGGCTGTGAGGCCACACAGAAGCACAGGGTTATGTGGGGCTCTCAGCAGCGTGCACACCCTGACACTAGCAGTCTAGAGGGCAGATCAGCATGACAGAAGGAGACAGCAAAAATGGCTTGCCACTGGTCTCTCAGTCCCGGGGAGAGACCCAGTGTCCCTGCCTCTCCAACAGGTGGCCCAAAGTTAATAGGGGGTCTCCTTTACTTGTAGTCTCTGTGCTTCTTGTCTGGTATTTTTGTGCTGGTTTCTGGGTCAAATGAGTCTGCACAGGCCCTTTAAGAATGGGTTTTCCCTCCCTAGATTCCTGTAGTTTGTATGGGTGATTCCATGTCAGTTTTGAAAGCCAGTTGTTTGGGGGGCCGTCTCATCTGTGCAGGATATAAAGCCTGATGTGAGTTTGAATTTCTCACTCCTCTGGGAAAATTTCCATACCTTTGAGATCTGTCTGGACTGTGCAATGCCATGCCTGGGTGTGGTTTTTCCATTAGTGAGACAAGATTTCTGCCTCGTCTACCTGTCTCAGGCTGTGTCTTGTGGAAGTGCTGTTCATCCAGTTTCCAAGTCCCCCTTTAGAAGGAGGTTTGCCATATGTAGTTGTAGGTTTGTTGTGTCCTTGGGAGGAGGTGAGCTCCGGATCTACCTATGTGGCCATTTTGAACCATCTTCTCTACTAATGTATATTTTAAATCACTATTTCCTGCACTGATGATCCAAAATTACTTATTTATTTTTTAATTAATTTTCAGTGTTTTAGAATTCATTGTTTATACACCACACCCAGTGTTCCATGCAATACGTGCCCTCCACAATACCCACCACCAGGCTCACCCAACCTCCCACCCCCACCCCTTCAAAGATCTCAGATTGTTTTTCAGAGTCCATAGTCTCTCATGGTTCATCTCCCCCTCCAATTTCCCTCAACTCCCTTCTCCATCTCCCTGTGTCCTCCGTGTAATTTTTTTATGCTCCACAAATAAGTGAAACCATATGATAATTGACTCTATCTGCTTGACTTATTTCACTCAGCATGATCTCTTCCAGTCCTGTCCATGTTGCTACAAAAGTTGGGTATTTGTCCTTTCTGATGGAGGCATAATACTCCATAATATATATGGACCACATCTTCCTTATCCATTCATCCATTGAAGGGCATCTTGGTTCTTTCCACAGTTTGGTGACCGTGGCCATTGCTGCTATAAACATTGGGGTACAGATGGTCCTTCTTTTCACTATATCTGTATCTTTGGGGTAAATACCCAGTAGTGCAATTGCGGGGTCATAGGGAAGCTCTATTTTTAATTTCTTAAGGAATCTCCACACTGTTCTCCAAATTGGCTGCACCAACTTGCATTCCCTCCAACAGTGTAAGAGGGTTCCCCTTTCTCCACATCCTCTCCAACACACATTGTTTCCTATCTTGCTAATTTTGGCCGTTCTAACTGGTGTAAGGTGGTATCTCAATGTGGTTTTAATTTGAATCTCCCTGATGGCTAGTGATGATGAACATTTTTCATGTGTCTGATAACCATCTGTATGTCTTCATTGGAGAAGTGTCTGTTCATGTCTTCTGCCCATGATTACCTGTTTTGTGTGTGTTGAGTTTGAGAAGTTCTTTCTAGATCCTGGATATCAGCCTTTTTTTTTTTTTTAAGATTTTATTTATTTATTTGACACAGAGAGATCACAAATAGGTAGAGAGTCATGCAGAGAGAGAGAGAGAGAGGAGGAAGCAGGTTCCCTGATGAGCAGAGAGCCTGATGCAGGACTCGATCCCAGGACCCTGATATCATGACCTGAGCCGAAGGCAGAGGCTTACCCTACTAAGCCACCCAGGCGCCCAGATATCAGCCTTTTGTCTGTACTGTCATTTGCAAATATCTTCTCCCATTCCATGGGTTGCCTCTTTGTTTTGTTGACTGCTTCCTTTGCTGTGCAGAAGCTTTTGATCTTGATGAAGTCCCAAAAGTTCATTTTCGCTTTTGTTTCCTTGGCCTTCGGAGACATATCTTGAAAGAAGTTGCTGTGGCTGATATCGAAGAGGTTACTCCCTATGTTCTCCTTTAGGATTCTGATGGATTCCTGTCTCACGTTGAATGAAGTCTTTTATCCATTTCAAGTTTATCTTTGTGTACGGTGTAAGAAAATGGTCAAGTTTCATTCTTCTACATATAGCTGTCCAATTTTCCTAGTACCATTTATTGAAGAGACTGTCTTTTTTCCACTGTATATTTTTTCCTGCTTTGTCGAAGATTATTTGACCATAGAGTTGAGAATCCATATATGGGCTCTCTACTCTGTTCCATTGGTCCAAGTGTCTGTTTTTTTTTAAAGATTTTATTTATTTATTTGATAGAGATCACAAGTAGGCAGAGAGGCAGGCAGAGAGAGGGAGAAGCCGACTCCCTGCCGAGCAGAGAGCCCGATGCAGGGCTGGATCCCAGGACCCTGGGATCATGACCTGAGTCCAAGGCAGAGGCTTTAACCCACTGAGCCACCCAGGCGCCCCCAAGTGTCTGTTTTTATGCCAGTACCATGCTGTCTTGGTGATTACAGCTTTGTAGTAAAGCTTGAAATCAGGTAACGTGATGCTGCCAGTTTTGTTTTTCTTTTTCAACATTTCCTTAGCAATTCTGGGTCTCTTCTGATTCCATACAAATCTTAGGATTATTTTCTCCAGCTCTTTGAAAAATGCTGGTGAAATTTTGGTCGGAATGGCATTAAAAGTATAGAATCCTCTAGGCAGTATAGACATTTCAACAATGTTTATTCTTCCGATCCAAGAGTATGGAATGGTCTTGCATCTTTTTGTGTCTTCGATTTCTTTCATGAGTGTTCTGTAGTTCCTCAAGTACAGATCCTTTACCTCTTTGGTTAGGTTTATTCCCAGGTATCTTAGGGCTCTTGGTGCTATAGTAAATGGAATCGATTCTCTAACTTCCCTTTCTGTGTTTTCGTTGTTAGTGTGTAAGAAAGCAACTGATTTCTGTACATTGACTTTGTATCCTGCCACCTTAGTGAATTGCTGTATGAGTTCTAGTAGTTTGGGGGTGGAGTCTTTTGGGTTTTCCATATAATGTATCATGTCATCTACGAAGAGAGAGTTTGACTTCTTCATTGCCAATTTAGATACCTTTTATTTCTTTGTTGTCTGATTGCTGTTGCTAGTACTTCTAATACTGTGTTGAACAAGAGTGGTGAGATTGGGCATCCTTGTCCTGTTCCTGATCTCAACGGGAAGTCTGTGAGCTTTTTCCCATTGAGGATGATATTTGCTGTGGGTTTTCATAGATAGCTTTTATGAAGTTGAGGAATGTTCCCTCTATCCCTATACTTTGAAGTGTTTTAATCAGGAATGGATGCTAGATTTTTTTTTTTAAAGATTTTTTTAATTTATTTATCTGACAGAGAGAGACCACAAGTAGGCAGAGAGGCAGGCAGAGAGAGAGAGGAGGAAGCAGGCTCCCTGCCGCGCAGAAAGCCCGATGCGGGGCTCGATCCCAGGACCCTGAGATCATGACCCGAGCCGAAGGCAGCGGCCCAACCCACTGAGCCACCCAGGTGCCCCAGGAATGGATGCTAGATTTGTCAAATGCTTTTTCTGCATCAATTGAGAGGACCATGTGGTTCTTCTCTCTTCTCTTACTGATTTGTTCTACCACATTAACTGATTTGCGAATGTTGAACCGTCCTTTCAACCCAGGGATGAATCTCACCTGGTCGTGGTGGATGATCTTTTTAATGTGCTGTTGGATCCTATTTACTATTTCCTAGGATCTTGTTGAGAATCAGTGTCATCAGGGATATTCATCAGGGATATTGGTCTGAAATTCTCCTTTTTGGTGGGGTCTTTGGCTGGTTTGGGGATCAGGGTAATGCTGGCTTCATACAAAGTCTGGAAGTTTTCCTTCTGCTTCCATTTTTTGAAACAGCTTCAGGAGAATAGGTGTTATTTCTTCTTTGAAAGTTTGGTAGGATTCCCCAGGGAATCCATCAGGTCCTCGGCTCTTGTTTTTTGGGAGGTTTTTGATCACTGCTTCAATCTTGTTACTAGATGTCGGTCTATTCAGATTGTCAATTTCTTCCTGGTTCAATTTTGGAAGTTTATAGTTTTCCAGGAGTGCATCCATTTCATCTAGTTGCTTAACTTATTGGCATATAACTGTTGATAATAATTTCTGATGATGTTTCTCTTTCCTTGGTGTTAGTTGTGATCTCTCCCTTTTCTTTCATAATTTTATTAATTTGAGTCTTCTCTCTTTTCTTTTGGATTAGTGTGGCCAATGGTTTATCGATCTTATTGATTCTTTCAAAAAACCAGCTTCTAGTTTCATTGATGTGTTCTACTATTTCTCTAGTTTCTATCTCACTGATCTCTGCTCTAATCTTGATTATTTCCATTCTTGTGTGTGGAGTTGGCTTAATTTGTTGTTGATTCTCCAGTTCTTTAAGGTGTAGAGATAGGTGGTATATTCAGGATTTTTCAATTTTTTGAAGGGAGGCTTGGATGGCTGGCTATGTATTTCTCCATTAGGACTGCCTTTACTGTGTCCCATAGGTTTTGGACCGAATGGTCTTCATTCTCATTGGTTTCCATGAATTGTTTAAGTCCTTTGTTTTCCTGGTTGATCCAAGCATTCTTAAGCAAGGTGGTCTTTAGCTTCCAGGTGTTTGAGTTCCTTCCAAACTTTTCCTTGTGGTTCAGTTCCAGTTTCAAATCATTGTGATCTGAGAATATGCAGGGAATAATCTCAGTCTTTTGGCATCAGTTGAGCCCTGAATTGTGACCCAGTATGTGGTCTGTTTTGGAGAAGGTTTCATGTGCACTCAAGAACAAAATTATTTAGTGTGCATGTATACAATGAAAGAATTGGGGTCACAGCTTTGATTGTAATATCCTATTATCTGGTAGATATAAGTAAAATAATTTGTAATTTAAATTAAAAATGGTTAAAAAGAAAAATAGTGCATGCTAATTTTTCTTTCTTTTAATTTTACACAGGGCAAGAGCATCAGTTTCAATCTGGGAAGCCTTTAAATGAAACTTGCTTAAAGTCTTAGGTCCTACACAAAGGAGAGACCTCAACCAACATTAAGGTGGAAAAGAGTGATGTTGTCCTTGACAAACCTGCAGAATATCATCTATAACCCGGTAAGTGATTGCTATACTTTTTATCTGTGGCGGGATTTAGAGCAAATCCAATTGGATACTAATTGTCCATTGCTGGGGAGAAGAGAACATCAAATTCAGTAAACATATGGAAAGGGACTGTGACAGGGACTGTGGTGGAGCTCAGTCTAGTGGAGGACGAAGTCACGGTGACAATACAGGGTGGTGAGGACGTGTTCTGAATGGAGAGCATGGGGGTACAGTGCAGGGAAGCCAACTTTGGTGGTTTTGGGAAGATAGTCACAGGACATAATTTTCAAAGGAAAATTGATTCATTGCTCTACAAATTTTTAATTTTCTTTTTTCATTAGACCTGGTTTCTGAGAAGTAAATATCTCAGCTTTTCCCTCTGCCTTTCAAATACTGTTTCGTACTTGTATGGGGAAAAGGTCAAAAGCTAGGGGGAAGATGGCGAAAGAGAATAATTAGGATCTTGTGGTCCAAGAGCCCCAGTGACTGCAATTGCTGGAAGTTTCAGGAACATCCTGGGAAGTAATGAACTTGTTTTAGTTTTATGTGGTGGCAACAATCTTTAGAAATGTCTGGTTTCCACATATCTGAAGCTGAATCCTGAATTTAGGTCTGAAGTAGAGTTGCTGCTTTTCTTTTGTAACCATCCTCCTAGGAGACTGGTGGGCAAGAGAGACAGGGTGTGAGTCCTTGAAGCAGGTAAGCCAGTCTCATTAGTGTTTGTGGTCCCCTTTTTTTGTTACTTACTTTCTAGTTGTAATTCTCTTTTATCCAGTTTTTGATGTCATTGTGCAGAGCAGGGACAACCAGCACTCAAGCAAGTTCCATTTTAGAAGAAATAGCCTTAGTTGTAGGCGTCCTTTAAAAAGGAAGACCGAGTTTGAAGTCATTGAGACATTTAAAATGATTTTCTGTATCTTCAAGTTAAAAATATCTCAAGGTTGGTGATGCCCAGGTAGTTCAGTTGATTAAGTGTCTTGATCTCAGCTCAGGTCTTGATCTCAGGGTGGTGAGTTCAAGCCCCACACTGGGCTCCATGCTGGGCGTGGAGCCTACTTAAAAAACAACAGCAACAACATCTCAAGGTTGTAGATGGACTTTCTGCAAAGATTAAAAAAAAAAAAAAAGAAAGAAAGAAAAAAAAGCTGTCCACAAGGGTGCCCGGAGTACAGTCCTGGCTCCTGCCAGGAGGCGGAAGGGATGGTCTGGTGACTGCCCTTTCTGCACGAAGGTGCCTCATTGGAGTGCAATTTAGAGCCATATTTTAGACTAAGATCCCTGTGCACCCTGGTATAAGCACACCAATGATTCCTGTAATTTCTGGGTTTAGCACATTCAGCTGAAGGGTCGAAACAAGAGTACACTGACGTTCATTTCCTGCCAAAGGGCCCAGAAACAGTGCTGCTCCAGGGCGGGAAACAGCCAGGGTGTCCATGTGGCCTCACTGCTGCTCTGAAGGTAGTTTATGGTGACACATTCCTCGACAGTAAAGATTTTTAGCAGATACTTTCTTTTCCTTTTTTTTTTTTTAAGCTTTTCTGTTTTGTAGTCTATTTTCACAAGCAGAAAAGGGTAGAGATAGAAAGATTGACCTGAATAGCAAAAATGACATTTTGCTGGGGCGACACGTCCTACTCTTGATTTTGGCTCAGGTTGTGATCTCAGGGTCATGAGATCGAGCTCTGCGTTGGGCTCTGTGCTCGGTGCAGAGTTTGCTTGGGATTCTTTCTCTCCCTACTCCCCAACCTCCCCCATGCCTTTCTCTATTTCTGTCTCTCAATCTCTCTAAAATAAGTAAATCTTTAAAAAAAAAAACGACATTGTGCTCCGTCTTTAACTTATTAAAGAAATATTCATAGCACCAAGTGCTCACACTGCTACGCTCACTAACAAAATAACTGTAGTGCAAGAAAATAGTTCTTGTTAAGTCTAGGTTGTACAGTATCCTAATAGATTGACTTAGAATCTCTAAGTTACTTGGCAGCCTCTATTTCTTTTACCCGTTGTGTTTTGAACAGTGGAAGGGCAGCTAGCTGCAGATGGGAGAAGAGCTTAAGCAGCGCGGACACGCATGTGTTCGTTGACTTATCAGGAAGACACAGAAACTACTGCCTTTTAATTTTTCTTAATGTTTCTAAAGTTTCCATCCACTGTGGCAGCAAATTCTGTCCACATTGTCTTCTTGGCAAAAGCAGAGTGCACTGTGTAACTGTTCTGTGTGCTTTCTCATACCTAATACATTTCACTGATTGCTGTTTATGCAGTTCTTAATCTGTGACCGAGTGTGAGCTGGTTAAGATGCTCTTTAGCAGTGACTCACACTGGCGGTTAACATTCATTCCACCTGGTGCCAAAACACGCTTCCAGTCTCCTTGGGAACCTCGCTTCCACATTTAACCTTCTCTCCTTTGTATTCTGAGTAGCCCCCTTTCTGCCTTACCACTGAATCTTAAAACACACAAGAGTAAAATCTTTTTTTAATAGTTTTTTTTTCTAAGATTTTATTTATTTGACAGAGATCACAAGTAGTCAGAGAGGCAGGCATGGGGGTGGGGGAAGCAGGCTTGCTGTTAAGCAGAGAGCCCGATGCGGGACTCAGTCCCAGGACCCTGAAATCATGACCTGAGCTGAAGGCAGAGGCTTAACCCACTGAGCCACCCAGGCGCCCCAAAAGAGTAAAATCTTAACCTCCATGGTCTCATCCAGCCCCATGTCCTTCTTGTTCTCCCCTTGCAGACTAGTGTCCTGAGACGGCATCGGTTCTGCAGTCTTCATTCCTTCACCACAGCTCTGCCCTCTCTTTTTTTTTTTTTTTTTTTTTAACTCTTAATTTCCTCTTTGTCTTTACTAGTCTTGTCTTTTCCATTTTTTGTCTTTACTGATCACTGTTAGACCTTCTGAGTATGTACACAGTATGTGAGCAGTTCTGGCCTTTTACCTAATGCTCTTAGATGCTCTGCCGGCCTTTCCGGACTGAGCAGTTTATAACTAAACTCCTGTCTCCCTCCCCGAATCAGCTTCCCTTTTGCGGGTTTCCATTTCTTTCCATGCCTTTCTGCTGTTTAATTATGCCTCCCCACATGCCGCCAAGCCCTGAATAGTTTGAGGATAATCTGTGTTCCAAATTTAATTTCATTTATGTCAAACCCAGTGGCTTTTCCCTTTTTTTTTTTTTTTTTTTTTTTTTTATTTATTTATTTGACAGAGAGAGATCACAAGTAGGCATAGAGGCAGGCAGAGAGAGAGGGGGGGGGGAGCAGGCTCCCCGCTGAGCAGAGAGCCCGATGCGGGACTCGATCCCAGGACCCTGAGATCATGACCTGAGCCGAAGGCAGCGGCCTAACCCACTGAGCCACCCAGGCGCCCTTTTCCCTTTTTTATTAGTATTTTTAAAATCTAATGATAGTATGCGTAAATCATTTTTAAAAATTCAAACTGTATTTAAGGGTTACATTAAGCCATAAATTTTCCTTCTGCCCTGGTGCTTGGTTCCCCTCCCTGAAGACAACCATATTTACCAGTTTTTTGAATATCTTTTCTGAGAATACACATGAATTTCCCAGAGTGTGTGTTGTATCACTTTTGTTGATCCTGTTTCTTCACTATAGACCTCGTTTTGTGGTGCTTCTCGCAAAGTGAGGGTCTGTGGCAGGCCCACGTCAGGCCTGTCAGCACCATTTTCCCAACAGTGTTTGCTCTCTTCGTGTCTATGTCACAGGTTGGAAATTCTTGGAACACTTCAGACTTTTTCATTATTATCATTTCAATTCCAGCGATCAGTGATTACAACCTGCTGAAAGCTCAGATGATGGTTTGCATTTTGTTAGCAGTATTTTTATTTTTTACTTTTATTTTTTAAGTTTTTTTTTTTTTAAAGATTTTATTTATTTATTTGACAGAGATCACAAGTAGGCAGAGAGGGAGAAGCAGAGCAGAGAGCTGAGCAGAGAGCCCAACTCGGGGCTCGATCCCAGGACCCTGGGATCATGACCTGAGCCAAAGGCAGAGGCTTTAAGCCACTGAGCCACCCAGGTGCCCCTGTAGCAGTATTTTTAAATTAAGAGTACTTTTTGTTTTTAGTGCCATTGCACACTTAATAGACTGTGGTATCATGTAAATATAACTTCTTCCTCCACTGGGAAACAAAACAGCATATCTAAAGAGCTTTACTGCCCTCTGCACTTTACTGAAGTGGTCCGGAAGCTGAGGCCACAGTCTCTCCGAGTGTGCCTGCATAGACACTGCTCTGTGTGCTGCTTCCCCGGTGAATGCGTTTTGGAGATTTCAGTACATGTGGCACTGCCTCGCGTATCTTCCTGGCTGCACGACTGGCCCGTGGTATGGGTGTACTGTCGCTTATTCAGCCAGTTTTCTTTAAAGGACTGTTGGCTTTTGTGATGATTCCATGAAAATACCATCAGTGCTGTGTGGTACAGCCTGGTGTATGCCTCAATTTTATAGGGTCAGTCTGTAAAAGTGGAATCACTGGATCAAAGGGCATGATACCCCCTTTGTTATCTTTTCAAAAACCTTCCTTATTTATCCATGTTAAGAATTTTGGAAATTGACCTCCTTGATGTGTCTAGCTGACTTGGCTTTCTCTCCTTTCTCTTCCCATCCCCCCAATTGAGGTCCCCGACACACACACCCAGGTGTGATGACTCACTGGCACAGTCCTACTCACGGCTGTGATTTATTACCACGAAACGATACAGAGCAACATCACTAAGGGAAAGGCACCTGGGGCGAAGTCCAGGGGAAACCAGGTGCGAGGTTCTGCAGGCCCTCCCCCAGTGGGCTCCCCTGGACCCACTGAAACCCCCCAGCAACAAGCTGTGCATGTGAAATGCCTCCCACCGGAGAAGCTTGCACATGGCTTGCAGTTTAAGTACAGGACACCACCCTTAGCCGTGTGGGTGGTGGGTGCGCTCCCCAGATCCAAGTCCCTAGACCCCAGCCAGGGCCAACCTCGTCAGGAGGCCTTGCAGCGCTGGCAGTCTGTGAACTCCCTTCTGCATAGTCCCTCAGTTTACAAACCATTTTATAAACCTTTGCCCCAGCTTTTCCATTCTCTTAGGTTTCATGCCTTGATACCTTCAGTAACCCTCTCTTCTTGGACTCAGAGCATGAGTCCTGGCCTCTCAAATCCCGTGTGGTCCTTGTATCCGCTATTCCTTTCGGTGTATGTGCTCTTAGCTGTTCTCCCAACCCGTCACACTAGACGTGTTCAAAATGATACTCCTCTTCCTTCTGAAATTGGTTTCCTCCTCAGTTTTACCATGTTAGATGGTGGCCCTCTGTAGATCGTTCCCTTGGAAGTAGTTCTTGTGTGTGTCTCTTCCTCCCTCCGTCTCCCCATGTCTGCTGCCATCAGCCTCGCTTATCCTTATCTCCGGCTCCCTAAAGTAGCCACTCTCCCCGTGAATGCCCAATGCTCCACTGTGCTGTTCCCAACTGGACTGCATCCCCAAGCCCTGCTTTCATGATCTCATTCTGCAGTCTGACCCTCTGTCTTGAACTCTCCCCCACCCCCATTTAATTTTTTCAAAGATTTTATTTGTCAGAGTAGAGAGCGAGCACAAGCAGGCGAAGCAGTGGGCAGAGAGAACAGCAGGCTCTTTGCTGAGTAAGGAACCTGGGACTCTATCCCAGGACCTTGGGATCATGACCTGAGCCAAAGGCAGACATTCAACCGAGCCACCCAGGCATTCTGTACTATCCCCTTACTGCCTATGTCTGCCAGATCTGTTTCATCTTTTCCTGCCTCTTTGCTTTTGTAGATGAGCATGTCTTCCTGAAATGGCTTTCCCCTCCTAAATGCCAGCTCATATCACACCTCCTTAGAAACTGTATTTGGGCAACCTGGAGCACCGATTTGGCCTCTTCTGCCCTATATTTGAAGGTGTTGAGCTTCAAGCTTGCAGCTGCAAGCACAGGAGCCAGTCTGAGCAGAAAAGGCATTATTCACTGACACCCAATAGTTCTGAGAATCTCTAGCAGGACTGAAGAACCACACTTGGCAACTACAGAGTCACAGACAACTCGCAAAGTCGTGCTGTACAACTGTTACCCCTCTTCCCCCAAGATGGTCCCCTTGCACTGGCAGCTCCACCTGGACCAGCTGTGCCTCCGACCCCAGGGAGCGCTGCCACCCACCTGCCAAACCAGCACTCTGATTCTGGCTTCTTGCCCTGGTTCTGACTTCCCGTCTGGGGAGGTTCTGGCAGTCCCAAGTGACGGGGATTCATCCCATGCCCTTGCCCTTCCCTGCAGTCTGGATGAGGTTGAGGGAGGATCTTCCAGATACGGGAGAAGACTGTGATTCTGAACAGCCAGAGTATCCCATTTCCACGGGGCTCCGACTTTTCCCCAGCTGCGTTATAAGCTCCTCCCGGACAGGAATCACGTACTTCTTTTAGCTGCAGCCGCCGCCTAGGCCTTTGTGGGTAGCAGACATCACGGAAGTAATCCTACAACAGGTAGAGCAGGATGAGACAGCTAGGACGTTCCGGCAGGTAACACTAAACCCAAGTATGGCTTCGGCTTACAGTATTGTCTCCAGTGTGATCAGAACTGGCTTTTAATTTTTTTACATAAATTATTCATGAAACATCCGAAGCCTGACATTTGCCTGCAAAACAATACCCTTCTCCCTTTCTGCAGAGTGCTGAGTTCAAGGAGTGGGCTGCAGAGCCTTTTGTGTCACTCACACCGCCCCAGTCACCTGAGTATGACTGACACCGTGGAGGGCACTTTCCTATGTAGAAAGTGTTCATGCAGACAGCTGAAACAGCAGATGGCGAAGGTGTTCAGCACTGTTTTTTCTCAGACTGGAACAATTTATTAACAACTGGGGAGAACTTATTAGCAGTGACGGGAATAGATTACTGGTCTCAAAAAGTTTCCAAACCTTAAGTTAAATATAGAATAAAAACTTGTTATAAAAATATAAATGGGGGCACCTGGGTGGCTCAGTGGGTTAAGCCTCTGCCTTCAGCTCAGGTCATGATCTCAGGGTCCTGGGATCGAGCCCTACATTGGGATCTCTTCTCGGTGGGGAGCCTGCTTCCTCCTCTCTGTCTGCCTCTCTCCCTATTTGTGATCTCTGTCAAACAAGTTAATAAAATCTTTAAAAATATATATATATAAAAATGCTTATCATAGAGATCTGCAAAATATAAAAATACATGAAGAAAATTAAGATCCCATTCCTTAAGAAAACTGTTGTTAACATTCTTTCATTACAGTGGTTTTTTATTTTTATGTTTATCATTACTTAATTAAGATCATACTGTGTCTAGTTCTACAGGCTTTTTTCTCACTAATATTTATATCCCTAACCTTTTTGCATCCTTCTGCATAAATACAGTTGAAATGTATATAAAATTCGAAGTCATGAAGACTGTTCAGTTGATTAAGAGGTTCACCCTGCGAAGGGTGCTGCTGGCTATTCCTGGAAATGGCCGTGGCCCAGATCAGTGTGGAAGTGTAATTCCTTCCGTATCCTCTCCACGCAAAACCCAGCAACTCTGGTGTGTGGCAGTAGCCTCCTGTGCGTGTCTTGTGTTTTCTGGTGTGATAGGCTCTGTTCCTCCCACCCACCTTGCTCTCAGCAGTTATCACGACACTAGGTGACAGCTGGCTTCAGTCATTTCCTGCTATGCTCGGCCATCACTCGGCTCACTGGTCAAGGCAGCAGCACACTCGTTGAGCTGCCGCCGCTCAGCTGCCGCTCCACGGCAAATGTGTGGCTTGCCGGAATCCAGTTTCTGGGCTGACGAGCACTCACTCCTCACCATGTAACCGCTGATCATCTCCTGACCCCAGTTGTGGGCGCCTAAAGGTGCCGACTGAGGTCTGCCCTGTGCAGCTTAAAATTGAGGCAGCGTCTCATGTGCTGTGAGGGATCATTGGAGAGGGGTTAAGTCTGTTGGCCCATGGAGTCTGAAAAAAGCTTGATGGAGGAGATGGCCCTTGAGCTGGGATTTTCTGTTTAGGAGCAACCAATCTACAACTACCTTTTTTTTGTTTTTTGTTTTTTCTAAGATTTTATTTATTTATTTATTTGACACAGAGAGAGGTCACAAGTAGGCAGAGAGGCAGGCAGAGAGTGAGGGGAAGGCAGGCTCCCCGCCGAGCAGAGAGCCCAATGTGGGGGCTCGATCCCAAGACCCTGGGACCATGACCTGAGCCGAAGGCAGAGGCCCAACCCACTGAGCCACCCAGGTGCCCCTCTACAACTACTTTTATGTGCCCTCTCATTTTAGGTCTTATTTCTTGATGATTAGGGCTGCCGTGGATAGACTTGAGCATTTTTATCATAACTGGAGTGAGCTTGGTGTAGGGCATGATGGCGTCTGGCCTGCTTGTCTTGCTCAGATGTCCCTGAGTAGAAGGGGCAATGGTCGTGATGCAGGAAATTCAGCCAGTGGGTGGGGAGGATGGTGGAGTCCGCTCTGGGGAAAGGGAGTGACAAGATCTGATAGTGTGTCCCAACCCAGACAGAAAGGGTGAATTCCAGGTGATTAGGGGGCAGGCAAAGACCTGGATACTGTGTTACAACCTAAGTCTGCAGACTGGACCAGGCCAGGCCAGGCGGGTTCTAGGCCTTGAGAGACCGTAGGCATCCTAAGATCACATGGTTCTGATTGCCAGCAAGAGTCTGGAAGCCTGGCAGGGAAGATTAGACACTCAGATCCCAGGTGTGGAAAAGGGACTATGTTTGGAGCCCCCTCCCCAGGCAGTAAATGAATGTTGCTGCCTCCATCAACATGGGCTTGGGGCCTTGCATGGTCTCAGTTCCACGTTCAGATCATTAGTGGAACTTTAGGGGAAGGGGAGGGGGAGAGAACTTCCAGCAAGTTGTTTCTTATGTTAGCAGAATTATCCTATTAAGTAGACATTTTATTTCACAAAACCCCCAGCCAAATAAAAAGTTCTATGAACTTCCAGCTGTGTCTTTCTCTAAAGAACTCCAAGATGTTTCAGATCCTGTCACTATCCTGTTTGAATAGTGACTTGGAAAATGCTAGATTCTGAGATTTACATGCATCCTTTCAAAAATGTAGTCTTTGTTTTCTGTAAACATCCACTTGTTAAAATTATTTTTTCCTAGGTAATCCCCTATGTTGGAACCATTCCTGGGCAGTTGGAGCCTGGAACTTTGATTGTAATACGTGGGCATGTTCCCTGTGATTCGGACAGGTAAAGCCATCATGTTAGATGAAAAAGGAACAAGATTGAACTTTTTGTGGGGAGACTGTTTTGGTACTTTGAGGCCTGGTTTTGCTTTCATCAACAGCCCAGGTGCTGAGGAGATGGGAATGAGCGGCTGAGATAAAGTTTACTTGGATGTTTCATTTTATTGCTGTAAAGTACTAGAGATCTAGTTAGCAATGGGAATCGTGGTCAGACCCCAGGGACAAGGTCAAGTTGCAGTGTAACGCTCCCACAGCATTGCTTAGGATTCCCTCTGGGCGAGTTGTCTGATGTTTTGTCAGAGTTGTTTGCTCTGATACAAACTGGATGAGGCTGTCTTGAGTTCGAGCTGGGCCAGCTCTGAGGCACGGATGACAGCGGTTTAAGAAAGAAGTGAAAGGTCTGAAGAAGATAGCCCACATGTTTCTAGGGAATTCTGTAGAATCTAGAGAAGCAGGCCTCTCCCAGCTCACGGTTCTGCTGTCCCTTGGGTTGGGTCCTTTTTCTCATGGTTAGTGGCAGCTAGAAACCTAGCCCTCACACCACGTTTTGGGTAGCTGGGTGGGTGCCTGTGGGGTTTGGGGGGAGTGGGCAAGGGAGGGGAGTGGACAAAAGACAGATGCCGGCTGACTGGGGCCATTCTCAGGAGTCTTCCCTGAGCATCTGCACCTTAGTAGAACCTCCGGTACCGGAGGGCACCTGCCTTCCAGGGAGGCTGGAAAAACGTGGGCTCTTGCTCTGCGTAGACAGGGCCCCAGCCCCAGCCCAGGGCTCTGCACTGAGGAAGGAAAGGAAGATTCTGTAAGAAGGTATTTAGGCCACCTGGGTGAGTGAAGACGATCAGTCCTGGGTCTCTGAGGCTGGAGTTTTGTGCTTGCTGGGCTTTCCCCTGCAGCCTCCTTCTGGGCTCCCACACGGCCCTTTGCTCCTTGCTCTCGCAGGTTCCAGGTCGATCTGCAGTGCGGGAGCAGCGTGAAGCCGCGTGCCGACGTGGCCTTTCATTTCAATCCGCGCTTCAAGTGGTCTGACTGCATCGTGTGCAATACTCTGAAAAATGAAAAATGGGGATGGGAAGAGATCACCTACGATGTGCCTTTCAAAAAAGAAAAATCTTTTGAAATTGTGATTATGGTGTTGAAAGATAAATTCCAGGTAGGTTTTGGAGAAAGAAGGTGGAATCCTCATTAATGACCATAAGCGCCCAGGGCAGCTCTGCACGTCCATGAACTCATCCTTTGTTATTTTAACTCCGAGAAAAAAAGCATCTCCAGCCTTTGGCTCGAAAGCACGGGCCAGGGGAGTACCTGAATGTGAGCTGGGGCACACCTGTGTCTGCCTTTGGTGTTTCATTGGAATATGTGTCCAGGGCAGCCAGGCCTTTTTATTCGATCCTATTTCTGCTAGCATGACTGAGCTTAGATCCAAATCAGCACAGCATCCTCTAACTGGGATAGTAAACCGTGATCACCGTGACCCAAATGTGGGGCATCGGGAACTCACAGATGAATAGGGAATCAGAGTTAAGTCTCACCACAAGTTCTTTAGGATCATGAGATTTTAGATGCAGAGGAGTTCGTAGAAGTCCTACGCATAGTAAATATCAGTGCTGGCTCCAAGTGGTAAAGACCCTGCCCGTACTAGCATGTAGGGGTAAGGCAGAAGGTGGCCCTGGAGGCTTTGGACAGCGCGCACTGGCCCGCAAGCCCCATGGAGCCTCGAACCTCCCAGACCTGAGATCCGCTCGCCTTTGAGGGAAGATTCCCCATCTCTGGTGCTGGTCCTTTCTGTCCTTCAGGATGTGCTCCCAAGACAACGCCCCTGAATCGCCCAGTTGCCATTTATCCCTCCCTTGCCTGGCTTTCTGAGCACTTGTGTCTACAACTTTCTTTAAAACACTCCTTCCTGGGACGCCTGGGTGGCTCAGTTGGTTAAGCAGCTGTCTTCGGCTCAGGTCATGATCCCAGCATCCTGGGATCGAGTCCCACATCGGCTCCTTGCTCGGCAGGGAGCCTGCTTCTCCCTCTGTCTCTGCCTGCCATTCTGTCTGCCTGTGCTCGCTCGCTCTCCCTCTCTCTCTCTGACAAAATCTTTAAAAAAACAAAACAAAACACACTCCTTCCTGTGCTGCGGTGCCTTCTTCTGGTTTTCTTTTACCCAACCAGTGGGATTTTAAGCTCCTGGAGGTCGGGGAATGGTCTGCATATGGCCTGTGTTCTCCTGACATTCCCTGTCTGGGAGGGAGGGCCGGGGAGCCGAGTGGTGTGGGTCCCTGCTGGCAGGCCTGGTGCTGCAGGATGCTCGGGAGTGACTTTCTGGTCTCCTCCCAGCAGCAGCCCTTGCCTTGAGGGTGAGCCTTTTCCCACTTACAGTAGGAATTGAAGCTGAACTGAGTAGCTGGCCCATGTGTGTTCATTCAGCAGACACAAGATTTACTGAGCGCCTGTGGTGTGCAGGGTGTCTTCCTTAGAGTGTGGTCCTCTAGGACAGCGGGCGGGGTGGCAGGCTTGCAGGACGAGGGGATCGGGCGACTTTGAAGCCCAGTGTCTCATGTAAATGCACGGGGACACACATGCGTATGCACATCTGTATTCATGAATGCGTAATTTGTCGGTGGACGGGGAGGGTCCATGGTTGTTCCTCAGAGGAAGTTAAGAAACATTGCTAATATTATGGATGCTTCCAGTCAGTTTGGTCAGACATGGAATGTACAGACCTGTGAGAGAAGACACTAAACCCAAGTAAACATGATTTAAATTTGGATGCATTAATAAATGTATTAATTGGTTTTTTTGTTCTTTTTTTTTTTTCTGGGGGTGCTGTGCTGTCTTCTCTGTCCATGTAGGTGGCTGTAAATGGGAAACACATACTGCTCTATGCCCACAGGATTAGCCCAGGGAAAGTAGACACTCTGGGCATTTATGGCAAAGTGAATATCCACTCAGTTGGTTATAGCTTCAGCTCGGTGAGTACCCTTCCACCGCTGGGCTCTTCTTCGCTGATGTCTTCTGATGAAACGGTAGGAAATATCTTTAGTGTCTTCTGTTAAGGTAAAAATTCTGTAAATGTTTCCGTCATTAGTGTATTAATTTCTTGGAAGTGAATCTTTCAGACTGGTAGTTTGCTATGTCTGGGCCAGGGCTTCAGTGTCTGTAGGATCTCAATTCTTGTATGGCTCTGACAACAACAAAACCCAAAACAGTGACTACAAAACAAAACAAAAACCCTTTTTAACAGGGGCAAATTCCTTGACACAGGAATATAATGGAGGATTTGTCAAAGATAAGTTCCTAGAAGTAGAAAGTCTGAGTCAAAGGTATTTGCATTTTAAGTTACAACTGATAGCAGCTGGAGGGCTGGCGAGCTCACCCTCCAGAAAGCTTTCCAGGAATGTTACAGTCTCGGCAGCCATGCCCGCTCGCCCACATTCTTCTAGATGCTCATTCTTAGTCTCTGTAATGCTTGCCAGTCTGATTGGGGGGGTGGGGGGAGGACCCTTACGTTAAGTACATTTTTGGATTGTAATTTTCAAGCATATTTTCATGTTTAGTACTATTTATAATTGTTTTTGATATGTCAGGGAGGGTTGTATTTAGAATTCTGATGGATGTTAAAAATTAATCTTATCTTCAGGATTTCAGAAGTACCCAAGCATCTACTCTGGAACTGACAGAGATAAGTAAAGAAAATGTAAATATTACATCTTTTAATGAACTACCAGTTTGAAAATGTTCTTTTAGTTACCATGTAAATCAGGTGGTAGGCTGAGTTTTTAAAAATTATGTTTTTAATGCAAAAAATTATTTTTAATATTAATAGGCTTGAAGTAAGCATTTGAAAATTAAAGCTTTTCCTTCTGTCCCAGGCCCTGTTAGTTGTGCAGATGCTTGAGCTCTCAGTGCATCTGCCCACTAGCTGCCATTCTTATGAAAAACAACACAAAACAAAACAAAACAAAAAAACCCCTCTCACTCTTAACTGTGGGAGAGAACTGTCACAGTATTTATAAGTACTAAACACAGTGCTTTGGCACATGAACTCCCACATGTATCTTCTCACTGGTAGGAACAAGTACAGTCTTTGTTATTAATGGACAAAGCGATACCTTAATGGTCTCGGAACCTGTGACCTAATAGATGGAATACAGTAGCTCAGCATCTTGGGAGCACCTTGGAAAGAACAAGTAAATTATGTCTGAAGTTCACGTGTAGTCCTACAAAAAAGTAATCTATGCATGATACAGGCTTCAGATGACCAGGGCCATGAAGCTGTACCCCCAGCCTGAGCAGCCAGTTGCTCACAGCTCCACACCACACCGTCAGGAAGCACTGGCTCTGGCCATTGTAAGCAATCGGCGCTGACTGCTCACGTTAGTAAATGCATTTTTCCCTTCCAAATGTCTTCACTTTGACTTTCTCTTCCAATAGGTACTGAAGTCCGACACGCCACATTATGTAAGTATTACTGCCCAGGTTATAACAGGGAACATTTTCTAAAATCGCCCAGGACATGAATAGTTTAAACCTTAGAAGACAGCTTCATTCCTTCCCCACCTTACTGCAGAACTCTTTCCCCAACAGCCTAGTAATAGAGGAGACATTTCTAAAATCGTACCCAGAACTGTCTACACCAAGAGCAAAGGTTCGACTGCCCATCACACTTTGACTTGCGCCAAAATACTACCTACCAGCTGTTTGTCAAAGGTTTGAAGAACCAAAAATTTTCTTAATTTTGTATAACCGATTAAGTTTGAATTAGCTGGTAATGTGTAACTTCTGCCCTCAGCAGAAGCCCCGAGCAGCCACTCTGCCTTTCTGCGCGGACCCTGGACAGAGTAGAGTCCACTGGGCATCGTATCTCTGGGCTGAGTGTGTGTTTCTGTAATGCTCCCACCTGGGCCGCTTCCCTCAGGCAGAACGTGAAGCACGGCTGCAGGCCCCGAGCGTAGGCAACTTTCTCAGAGTGTGTTTGACTCACACGAGGGATTTCAGGCCCCACTTCACGTTTATTCATTGCCTCCTCTGAGACGCTTTCCTTGAGAGTTGGCTGTGAGCCAGGCGGTGCTGACCGCTGGGGCTTACAGGGGCAAGGCCTTTAACCATGGCCCCGTGTCTTCAGTTTTCTCCCATGAGGTCGCTTTCTGCAGGCCTTCTAGTGCTCACTGTGGTTTCTCTTCAGACTCTGCCGTTCACTGCGAGGCTGAACTCCTCAATGGGCCCTGGACGAACCGTCTTCATTAAAGGAGAAGTGAATAAAACTGCCAAAGGGTCAGTACCAGTTACCAGGATGAGTGCGAACACTTTCCACACACGTCTCTTCCTGCCTTCTTCCCCTAACAGTCTTGGGAGACTGGCGCGGGCCTAGTGTCCTGATCCTCACCACAAAGGTGAGGCTGTCGAAGCAGCGGGAGGTCAGGCTGCCACCAAGACTGCTAACGAGCTGGTGGCAGAATCAGGGACTGAAGGCTAGTGTTTTGAGCTAGGCTTTTTGTGGCCACACAGGAGGGTGGCATTTTTGTCCGGGAAGCCCACCCATGCCTTGAAGACTTGAGGGCAGCTGGGAGGTCCGCTCCACTTGTTCGGGCCCCTTACGTCATGTGACTTGGTAGAATTTCTGAAGAACCTTTTCTAGAGACATTCTAAAGCTTGAAATCCCCTATTTCCTAGAAAGCAATAGACTGAAGAACAGAACAACTGTAAACGTTGACCGAGAACAGTACTTGAGAGGGCTGCAGCCTGAAGCAAGCATTTCGGCAACCCTTCAGTTGCCTCCCACCCAGATCTGTGGCCTCAACTCTAATGTTCAAGTTTTTTAGGTTTTTATTTTGCAAAGAGCATATTTACATCAGTGGAATGCTAACTCCGAATTTAAAACTCTACCTTCATCCGCATTCCTGAGTCTGTGTGTGCACACATTTTGTGTAGTTGTGAAGAGAGCTCAGTTCTGATTGTTAAAATTGTAGGAAGAGCACTGCTGACTACTGGTTAATTTTCTTTATTCTCTCAAAAGCTTTAATGTTAACCTTGTATCGGGAAAATCAAAGGATATTGCTCTTCACTTGAACCCACGCCTCAATATTAAAGCATTTGTAAGAAACTCTTTTCTTCACGAGGCCTGGGGAGAAGAAGAGAGAAATATTACCTGTTTCCCATTTAGTCCTGGGATGTACTTTGAGGTAAGATTACGTTATGGGCCAGGGCAAAGAATCCTGGGAGGAGGGATAGGATAAATGGTCTTTTAAAATCAAGTCCATGTGGAGATTGCATTTAGCTTTTATTTGGAGACTGTGCATATAAAAGGCATTCAAAATATAGTATTTTGATTGGCATAAATGGCATAGCAAGTAGAATAGCACATTGTTTGCATTGGAATTATTACTATGTGGTGCCATATTAGTTTGTAGGAATTTTAACAGGAGCCTTGTGCCTCAAGACAGATTTAGGCTAATGCTAAGTGAACCTGAGGACACAGGAACCATGAAATTGTCTGCTCTGTCACCTGCCATCTTGGTTATATGTAGCTTTAGGTGGCAGTCCTTTCTTCCAGGTTAGTCCTGTTCGTATATATTCGAGGAAAAAGAGGTTTAGACCCTTAGAACTTGAAGACATACGGTCCTGAGTCCCCCAAGTGTGTGAATATTATGGTCAAACAGCCTTTCCCAAAATGCTTCTGGATGCTAAGCAGATGAGACGTGGATGCTGGGTGGCTGGATAGGTCCGCTCACCAGCTTAGGTGAAGCACTGCCTTACATAGTCATTCACGGTCACTGATTTAGGTCATGCTTCTACATCCTACACACAGTCACATGCTCTGGACCATTACACGGAGTTCTTAAGGACTCATCAAAAGTAGTAGTTAACAGAAGGAACATTAAGGCTGAATAGATGGCAATCAGACATTCATATGTATTCGTAAGTTCCTGGTACGTGCTGTGCCAATGTGAAGTAGTTGTAGGAGGTTCCCTGGAAGGTGTGGATATTGGTTTGGAATTCAGAACGATGTAGGAGGGTGAAGTGAAAGGTGGCTTTTCCAGATTGAGGGGATGATTTGAACAAGATGGGGGGGCGTGTAGTACAGGGGTTTTCTTGGCAGAAGTCCAGGTATAAAAGGTAACAGGGGGCTCACTGGAAGGACACAGAGGTGACTGCTCCAGAGGAAGTGGACCCCTGGGGTTGGTGACAGGAAACCAGTGACATTACTTGTTCTTTGAACTGACCCCAAGTTTGGTTCTGTAATAAAATGGAAAAGGACAAGAATTCTTTCTTTTTTTTTTTTTTAATATTTTTATTTATTTATTTATTTATTTATTTATTTATTTATTTTTAAAGATTTTATTTATTTACTTGAGAGAGAAACAGTGAGAGAGAGCATGAACGAGGAGAAGGTCAGAGAGAGAAGCAGACTCCCCATGGAGCTGGGAGTCCGATGCGGGACTCGATCCCGGGACTCCAGGATCATGACCTGAGCCGAAGGCAGTCGTCCAACCAACTGAGCCACCCAGGCGTCCCTATATTTTTATTTATTTATCAGAGAGAGGGGGGGGGGAGAGAGCGAGCACAGGCAGACAGAATGGCAGGCAGAGACAGAGGGAGAAGCAGGCTCCCTGCCGAGCAAGGAGCCCGATGTGGGACTCAATCCCAGGACGCTGGGATCATGACCTGAGCCGAAAGCAGCTGCTTAACCAACTGAGCCACCCAGGAGTCCCAAGAATTCTTTTAAATAATCATTTTTTCCTTTTGTTCTGTATCTCAAGAACAGTAAATACGCTCCTCTTAGATCACTGTTAATTATCTATAGTGATCGGTTTTTCTCTGCTTCAAATGCCTGCCTTTTTTAAGATTCTCGATTATTCCATTATACCATTAGTTTGATTTTAACCAGTATCTTCTGTTCCTCATTGTTTAAAATTCACTCTAACTACAGTCTTTAAAAAAAATTTTAGTTCTGTAAATTTTTTTTTTTTTTTTAAATCATCAAATCACGTAGGTATGAGCTGTTCTAGAACATCCAATGGTTGTGAGGGATTTTGTTGTTCCATGTTGTCTTGGAGGTTCTGGGTCTCTTTTGTGTGTTACGTACTTGTGTAGCGGCAGTGTGTTCCCTGGGCCACAGACTTGTCCTGACGGTCGGTAAGGCAGCGGTGTGCCACCTGCTCTGGTACCATGTGGTGACTGATAGACTCTTCCCACTGCCCCTTCCAGGCACGAAACTGTGTTTTCTGTTGAGATTTTGTCAAAGGTACCTTTGTACTAGTCAGAACAAAAGAATAAATACACTCTTTGCTTCTTTGCAGATTTAGGTTTTGCCTCAGCCTGGCCCCTGGGGATGGAGCCGGGTTAGCAGCAGGGCTGCTCCTTTCAGCTCTGCTGAAGCCTTGACAGAGGGAAGTCACAGTTGGGAGAACATAGTGCAGGTTCACCGCACGGGTCCTTTTAGCGGGAGTGGAGAACAAATGGCAGAATTGTGGCTGATTGGCAGCAGGAATGTCTTATCAGAAATAGGAATTTTAGATGTAAAGTTGAATTAAAGGGATTGGAGTTTCTTTTGGTTTTCACTGTTTTGAGTTTTAGGCAAAGACATCTCTGAAAGACTCACACTAGTCACGAATCGGAACTGAATCTTTGTCAGAATGCGAATTCCTCCGTGGATTCACAGAAGCCTGAGCTTTTGGGAAACAAATGGAGACCAAGAGGTGCTGAACTGGGAGGGAATTCAGGGCCACGAGGCAGCTGTGCAATCCTATAGAGTGCAAAAACTTGGTTTTTGATTATAAGATTTGTCTAAGACCCTAGAGTTTAAGGCAGAAAAGTCCCAATCCAGGTCCCCTGGTTTTCAACTGTAAGCTGGAATCCACTTCTCTGTGAGTGCCAATATGGCGGCAGTTTCCTGCGTCATTACAGCACCTGAACACTGGCAGGAGAGGGGGGACAACAGGCAGGAAAAGGGACAGCAGAGGTAATGTGCTGAGGGAAGGAAGGCCTCAGGCCATAGGCACAGTGTGAAGCTCCAAGCATACTCAGTTCCCTGAGTGGGACAAAGCAGAAGGTGCGACTACCAAAGAACTTCTAAGACACTGAAGTTTAACAGCAGCAGGCTGGGAGAATATCGGTATAAAGCAAACCCAAGGAGAGCCACTAATGTTGTGTGTACTTTCCTTCCAGATGATAATTTATTGTGACGCTAGAGAATTCAAGGTTGCGGTAAATGGTGTACACAGCCTGGAGTACAAACACAGATTTAAAGAGCTTAGCGATATTGACACACTGGAAATTGATGGAGATATTCACTTACTGGAAGTAAGGAGCTGGTAGCTGATATGCTTGCTACAAAAACTGAAATACAAAATGACTTATGTAACACTGGCCTTGTTAAAATGCATCTGTTATATTTGTATATATATATATTAAGATGAGCTTGTATAACGTGAAGTCCTACTAGGCGTTCTCAGTCCTTGCCACACAGTGTGGCTTTGTCTAGCACAGAATAAGGAAATTTGAGGCAACAGCAACGTACAGTCATTATTCAGGTCTTTCTATTCTCTCTCCCACCCTGGCCTCTTCTTTTTTAAATCTTCACATTCAGTAAGTATCTGTTGGTACAGAAGCTGACATACAGGGAGTACTTATTTTCTGTCAGTACTGTGTGGGGCCAGAAGTATACAGTGGAGCGCAATATTCCCTGTTTTCAGGTTCAGAATCTTCTGAGCTCTGACATCATGCCATTGCTTTTCCCACAGGCATTAGTCACATAAAGTAACCAGAGATAATTACTCAGCTGTGAAGTCACCTACATAAACTAACTTCTGAAACTCTACTTCTCCAGCGATCACTTTCATACCTAAAGTTCAATCACATCCCATAATGGAAAGGACTGATGTTGCCTTCCATCTCACAGTTTCCTTTGGCATGATAAATACCTAGCTTTACTAGCTGTAAGCATTGCCAAATAATTTAACACTACAGAATCTGAACACGGCACAAAGATTAAGGCAAAAAATGCAGCAAAACAAAACCAATCATATTAAAATTAACTTGATGTCAGTCTCAAGGCCAATGATGTCTCTGTCAGTAAATGCTTAGTGTACCTGAATTCAGGATGAGTCCAAGGTCTGCACATACCCCAACAGAAAATTTAAGGGATAGGACTTTAGCAAAACAAAGTCAAGATTAGATATCATGACTGTTGATAAAATAGGCACTATCAGAAGGTAAAATACACAGAGACCATTGGGGCAGAGAGGGGGTGTAACAATCTTGCTTGCCCCTGAGCAAACGAACCCTGCCTTTCTTCTGCTCTAAAGCTTAGTCCCTCATCATTAGCGACAGAGATCAAAACACTGTTCCACTGTAAGTGATTAAAATCAGACTTGTATCAGCAGGTTAAATTATTGCATTTCTGTAATTTTTTCTATTCTTTGAAGTGAGTTGTCAGAAGTTCTTTGTACAGTTCTTACAGGTCAGATCTTGTTACAGGAAATTTCAAAGGCTTGGGAGTAAGGAGGTAAAAAAGCTGAATCAGTTTGATCATTTTATCATGTTAAGTTCCTGGGCTGAATATGCTGCCAGCATTTAGAAATATTTTCGTTACAGGTTTTGGTTAGAAATTGTACCCATATACCAAAAAGACTAAAACTAGCAATCTGATTTTTTTTTTAGACGTACTCAGGGTAGAAGTTTCTGACACTTAATTCTTTTCTATTCATGTTAATTATGTTGCCTCTTGTCAAACTTTCACTGCGAAAGTTGTAGAAGGAATCCCCCAGGGTTTTGTTTTTTTTTTCCCCCTTTAAAAAGAACATCAGAGGGCATGACTAAGACATGCAGACTGTAGGCCATTCAGAGAAAAAAGCCCACATATATTGTTTTCACTAATACCTAACCATACTTATGCTTGCTGTTTTGTTACACATGAAGGTATTATTAAGCCATAAGACAAGTTCTGTGACAGGAAAAAAAAAAAAATCAGTATTTTTAAAAGAAGCTGTTAGCACTTACGAATTAATCTTATTACCAAGACATTTCTTAGCTGGGAGTGCCCAGTTCTCCCAAGCCACATCTCTGAAGCTGCAGTTTAGCCTTTTACTTCTCTGTCTCAGTTCCTCACTAAATTTCTATAACAGAGGCTTTCAAACTAAACATTCTATGGGAAGTTCTTAGATGCTTTAAATTTTTTTAAAAAGGCATAAGTAAATAAAATGCCTTGAATAAAGGCAGGTTTTATTTTTTTAAGCCTTTGCTTCACATGACAATCAGAGATTAGAAAACTTCAAAGCTTTGAAACAAATGATACTTTCTCATACAAGTAATTCTTGGATCACCACCGGTGGAAATGCGATCACTTCTAATCCCGGAAGAGCCATGCCACCTAGTGTTTCTGGGCCCTGCCTCCACAGCCCACTGCTGTGGCACCCCAAAGACTGAAGGGTAAAGACGACAATCCTAGTCCTAAGTGGGAAATGTATTCCAAAACTAATTCCCTTTGTGGCCACACACACAAAAATTAGGGCTGACATGTCATGTACCCAAAATGAAAAGTATTCCAAGTAGCTTCCAGTCCAAAGCGCTGCTGAGTGCGTGTCCTTGTCTTGAAGAGCTACCATAAGTGAGATCACAACATGCACACATGTACACAGGACTCCCTTTCTAGAAAGAGTTAAGGTTTTACTGTCTAACTCTGAGTGCCCAACTTACACACAGCCATAGTATCAATAACTTCAATCAGAAAAGACTCCAACAAATGTTTAAACAAACACAGACTGCAAACAAACACCGGGTACCATTTACTCTCAAGGCCATTCTGTACAGGGGGTGGGAAAGGCTCTATGGGAGCACAAACCAGGCAGGAGTTTTATAAAGAAGTCCGTATAGGGGTCAGGGTACCAAAAGTAATATGGTACCAAACACCCAAAAATAAAAATATAAAAAATCTGACCTCTCAACAGAGGAAGAAAAAGAAACACCAAAAGCCCAAGGTTTAGAAGTAGCTCTGGAGCGGCTCTCCCAGTATGGTTTCCAGTTGCTGAATAGTCTTTTGGCACTGATGTTCTACTTCTTCACATTCATCTAAAAAACAAAAATAAAATTGAACCAATCTTCTGCTTCAATAACCACTCGTCTAATACTTCAGGTGTTGCATCCTGTGGCCACTGTTTGGTCACCAGAGGGAAATGCAGCAGAGAGCATCGTGGAACCCCTCCTCCACATGTCCTCTTCTTGCCTTTGTTCCCTTCTTGGTTTTGGACCTGGAAGCTGAGTAACGTAGGTCCCTCAACATAGTGGTACACTAACGAAAATCCCAAATTCCTAGTGATGCCCCTCATCCAGGACATAAGAAACAGAGGTGAATGTACTTTTAGAAAAGTAGCGAACCACTAACATGAAAAAGTATCTGTCTACTTGGCTACTCAGCCTTGCTGAGTAAGACCTGAACGCTTCTCCCTCGGGCTGCATGGTGGCACGAGTGCCATATGTCCACAAGTGCACACAGCTGGATTCCAACCCTACTTCTACCTGTCCCACTTTATTAGGTTCTTATAAAGCCTCTATAGTTTATTCCTTTATGAGAACAGGGATAATGGCATATAGCCCATCGTGAGGATTAAATGGTATGCAGAGCATGGAGTAAATGGTCATTACTAACAGGCAGCTCATCTACTGCCATCTTAATGGCACTAGACACTCTGCTACAATAGCCCTATGTCTGGGGACCAGGATACTCAAGGATATAAATATCTAAGGTTGATGAAAAACCATATAGGATGATCTTACCATCAAAACACCAAAGTACAGGTAGTGAATACAGTGTAAACGAAGTTTCTTATGAACGCCTGGTGGTCCCCTAACACGCTCCCTCACCCTACTCAAAACAGCAACTCCGCCTCCCACGTCTGCAGCGGGAGATGCAGTGTACGAGGAAGATGGGAGCCAAGGGCTCACCCCATTCTATCCACATGCCCATTATCACTCGGTACATTTTCATAGAATTTTACTCTAACTATTTCTTAGCAATTTAGGAATTACCTTCCATCAATTCAGCTAAGAAAGGAATGGACTCTGGTAGCAAGACAATATAATTCTCCTTTAGTTTCTCAGCCAGCGCTAACACGGTAATCAGAGCAGCAAATCGAACCTGAAAGGGACAGAGGTAAAGAATGATGATTTAATATGAGCAACCTTCTACAAACCAGTGTTTTATAAGTGTCTTCCAGTGCTGCGGGGCCCAATACGAATTTGTTTTTATAACATTTTCTCCCCGCCCCCTCCTACCAGAGAGAGGGCGCCATGCGTGTGAGTGCAGGTGGTGGGAGGCTGGGGTAGAGACAGAGAAGGAGAATCTTAAGCAGACTCCATGCTGAGCGTGATGCCCGATGTGGGGCTTGTCTCATGACCTTCAGATCAGGACCTGACCTGAAACCCAAGTCAGAAACTTAACTGACTGTACCACCTAGGCACCTCCACATTTTCCTTTAAAAATAAATAAAATGCTACACACAAACTGAAGAGTGTCATCCCAAATTTAAGTATGCTGGAACTCAATGGCTTGCCTGGCTGTTGGAGATGATGCTGGCCTGGCTGAAGAGCATTGCTGGTCCCCTCAGGCAGGGCCCCTCCCTCAGAACCCTGTGTCACCACTATAGTTGTGGGAGGGGCTGGGCACTGGCTCTGGTCTCATGCTCAGCACAGAATTAAAGTTTGGGTGTCTCACATGACTGGTCTATGAGAAGTAATGCAAGTGGTTGTCAGGCACTCAATGATTTACCTTTGAAAAACAAAAGATTAGATCAATAGGTTTGTTAATTAATTATTGCATGAGCAAAAGCACCAGCCCCCCACACCCTGGGGGGGGTTGCCTAGGAGGAGGGAGAAGGAAAAGCTGGTTCCCTGCTGAGCTGGGAGCCCAATGCAGGGGCCAAAAGCATGTTTAATGGACTAAACCAACCAGGTCCTCCAGTGATTCAGCTTAAAATCAAAGCTGTACCAGTCTTCTTTCTAGTTTTTGGATCATTTAAAAAAATATTCAGATACAGCAAAATGACTTAAGCATCTGTAACCACCTACGTTCAAACCAGACTTTCTTGGTACTATACAGTCAAAACATTAAAATAAATTTCATGCTGCAACTTTGTAAGAAGCTGCAATTTAAAATCTGGGGGCTCGGGGCGCCTGGGTGGCTCAGTGGGTTAAAGCCTCTGCCTTCGGCTCAGGTCATGATCTCAAAGTCTTGGGTGGGATTGAGCCCCACATTGGGCTCTCTGCTCAGTGGGGAGCCTGCTTCCTCTTCTCTACTTGAGATCTCTGCCTATCAAATGAATAAATAAAATCTTAAAAAAAAAAATCTGGGGGCTCATGAAAACAGCTTTATTGTTCTCATAAATAAATATTATGAATTTCAAGTACAAAACCTTTCAATAAAATTTACTTTGGTCTGTTTTATTCACTGAGGCTCCTGTATGATAATTAGAGAAATGGTGATTCTCTGCTAACCAGTTTGAAAACACTGACACTCAGACATGGGATTTTAATTTCCACTCATCCTCGCGCAGGCCAGTGAGCTGCTTACCGTTCACGATTCCACAAAATCCTAAGCCTGATAAATTACAGTGAAGATAATACAGTGCTCTAACTCAAAGGAATATTCCGTGGCAAACTGAAAGACTGTCTCTGGGAACACAAAGACACTTAAACAGTGGAATTCAGGTTTTCTCAAAATTCTGAAGTATTTACAAAATGTTAGTACTTGGGTCTAACATACTGCGGTGGGGAGAGGACTTCTGTTATTTATAAATAGCGTTTAAGTAAAAACCAAAAATTTGTCAGGCTCAAACTTCTGCCTCATAAGCATCCTCTAGTTCTACACGACAAGCTGTGTCCCTGCAGACTTACCAGGGTCCTAATATCCTTGACTGCTTTAAGGTTGTTCAGACTGTATGGTGAACACACACAGCTTCAATGCTTGTCAACCACAGTTCCTACCTTGGGTGAGGAGTCTCTGGTCTTGAGCAGAATCTGGTAGTTCAGCGGCTTCCAAAGGGAGTCATCTGCCATGGCCACGGAGAACTGCGCGATGCAGGGGATCAGGTGCTTCGTCACCCGCTCCTGGAAGCGTGCATCCCCTCCCAGCTTGTTTTCTAGCTATGAAGAGGGAGAGAAGAGGACTTTGAGCAACAGGTCTCCTTCTGTTTGAAAAAATACCTAATGTGTAAGTAATTTTTCACTCTCTTTCATGATGGCAGCAGGCTCAAAAGGTGTAATTTTTTTTTTTTCGAGGTGTAATTCTAGTACTCTCTCTAGAACAAATTTACCACGTTTTGGAGCTCAGACTCTCCTAGCCCTTAGCATCACTCTTTTCCCTCTAGCAGAACAACTGACAGGAGTTCTTCCAGAGAGCAGCAAGTCCTAAAACATTCTCAATAAATTCAAGTTTAGAAAATTAAAAATCTAACCACAGTGCCTTATATCATGCCTTTCATTTGAAAAATTCAAAAGTAAGACTTAGTACACACCACTGTGAAGAGAAGTTCCTTTCATTCAATTTTGAAATAAAAATTTCATTAAGAAGTCTAGAGATTAAAACCCAGCAGCTGTAATTTTTAGTAGATGTTAAGATCTAGTAACACGTTTTTAACAGGGTTGGCGGCTTCCTCATTGTTTGTCAAAAAGAGATGGTTCTATTTGGTTACCTGGTCCACCAGGGGCATCATCAAGGCCTCTGCTCTCTCTTTACTGATAAAATGCTGAGTATCAAAAAGGAAGATTTTATACAAACAGTTCAAAATAAACTGTAAGAGCAAGCAACACTTTTCAGGGTCCTTGTCAGAATCAAAAAACGCTTCATCTGTAGATAGGAGAGAATAAAAGTGAAAAAAAAATTTTTACAATTTAATCGTCAATGTTTAAATTCAAATCATTATTACCACCACAAACAGAACGGTATTTCTAAAATGATAAATCAATCAGGATGAAGGCACGATATGAATGGCTCTGGTTACATAACTTCTTTAGGAGAAGATTCTCAGATCACTTAGTTTGGCAAGTTCAATTAGCAGCTGTCAAGTGGGTCACTGGGCAGTGCGCACTGCGCCAGTCTGAACGTCTTACAGTTCCTTTCAGGAACTTATAGTTCGCGCCCATGTGCTTTATTCTCTCTCCCAAGTGCATCAGTTGACCATAACACACTTTCATTACCCTGAAACAAACACTTCAATGCCTGTCAACTGACCATGAAGTAAAAACTTCACCTTCCTTACACTTACTGTACTGTGTGTAAGGTAGCAAAAGTAAAGGTGTCCACTGAACTACAGTCCGCTACCAACCTGTTTTGGAGATGTTCACCTGGTTCAAGGTGTCAGCGAAAGGCTTTACCAAGTGGCCAGCAAACAGAGTAAAAAGCCCTTTCAGCTTTTCAGCAATGCAATCCGCCAAGTTGTAAAATGTCAACAGTCTGTCCTTTGGGGCATCCTCTGTTTTAGCCCAATCAAACAGCTAAAAAGATAAAGTAGGATTACTTTATTCTATTTCTCTTGTACCGTTTCTATCTGGATACAAAGGAGATGTGGGAGAAGAAAGCATACCTTGAAGAACAGCGGCCTGAACGTGACTTCGGAAAGTTTTACAACCATGGCTACTAGACAGTCAATGATATAATTTTCTGTTTTTCCCACTTCCTCCAGATCATTCTGAAAACAAAAGAGCATCTGATCTATTAGCCAGATTACTAACATCTGGCTTTCCACAACTTTCACAAATAAAACAGGTTACACTGCAAGATTTTTCTCTGGCTCTTAAACAGGCAGATAACTTTAGGATTTGGGGAAGAGGAAATAAGCTTACTTCAGGGTGCTGTGCTCGGAAGTCCAGGGCTTCCAAGAAAAACGTGGTCAGCTGAGACTGATGGGAGGTGAGCTCCTCCTTCTTCATGACCCTAATGTGCTCCTGCAGGATGCTCAGAAATGGACCCATGTGGTTCTACCAGTGACAGAGTAAAGAGATGTGCCAATTTTTAATATTCTCAGAGTTCACTAATGCATTCATTAAGGAATTAATCCTCTTTAAGGGAAAACTTAAGAATTTTATTACTTTTATCTCCCTTCTCCAAAGTCTAATACCCAGTATGATCTAACCTTCCAGTTCTTCTCAATTTGCTTGTACGTTCTGTTGACTGCTGGCAGTAAGACTCGGGGTGAGAGTGTGGTAGCCAGTGTCTTCTTAAGGGATATGACACGGACATTAGCTTGTGAGGCAGAACCCATTTCACTAGTGATTTTCTCCAAATGAACCACCTATAGGAATATAAAAAGAGTGATCAAAGCCAGTATTAGAACTCACTGACAATGTCTGCACACTACAGAACTCAGTTCAGATGATAGTGGTTGCCGAAAGCTCAGTGCGCTTCAGACAGAATCCCTTTTAAAGCCAGCCCTGAATATCTGTAGAGAAAAATGAACAGATGCCTCTTTCCCAGGTGGGAGTCAGGGATGTAGGTACGTGGTGGAAGGCAGAAGGACACAGAGCACGCCCACTGTTATTTTTTTTTTTAAAGATTTTATTTATTTATTTGGCAGAGAGGCAGGCAGAGAGAAAGGGGGAAGCAGGCTCCCCGCTGAGCAGGGAGCCCGTTGCAGGGCTTGATCCCAGGACCCTGATTTCATGACCTGAGCCAAAGAGAGGCTTTCACCCACTGAGCCACCCAGGTGCCCCATTCCCACTGTTATTTGTTTCTGTTTTTGTTTTTTTAGAGGACAGGAATGCAGAGACCATGAGAAAGTCCAGTTCTTTCCAGAAAGCTCCTCAGATGCAGTGTTGTAATTTAAATCTTGGCTATAGAGTGTGTGAATCAGCTAAGTAATTTTCACCATGGCAGTTAAGGCTCCTAACCTCATAGATGGCAAATGACAGAACAGAACAAGGATCATTTGGGGGCATTTTCAGTTAGAAATGTCACTTGGCCCGCTGCCTGTCTGCCAAGTATGCGGTGAACTACGACAGAGGAATCCTGCTCTGAAAGATACCTTACGATTAAAAAAATCCATGTTAGAAACAGGGCACACTAGTTCCTGTAAGAAGTAATAAAAAGCAACTCTACCAGCCTAATGCCAAAAATCTCATGGCGGGGAGGCAGAAGAAAGGCAATAAAACACATTCTGCAAAATCGAGAGAGATGAGCCTTGCAAGACAGCAATAACCGTATCACTGTCACAATCAAGCAAGTGGGACAATGGGAGAGAAAAAGGGAACTTTTACTAAAAAAGCAAGACAGCTTTCAGAAATAAGAGCCTTCTGTGAAACAGAAACTAAAAACTTAAAGAATAAACAAAATTGTTAGCTTTGTAATTTGTCCTCTTCTCCCGCCCCTGCCATCTCAGACAAGATGTTGAGGTCACTGTGGCTCACCTGGGACAGGACCCCTTCTAGGTAAGGGCTGATGAAGTGTGGGAGGGTCTCCACAACCTTCTGCAGGGCTGCCAAAGCACTGAGCAGATAGACCTCACCAGTGACCAGCTCGCTGGTGTTTTTCATTGTTGTCAACAATGATGGCATCAGGCTAAAATGAGAAAACAAGAGTTGCAGCGTAACTTTAAGAAGTCATGAAAAAATCCAAACTGTGCCTGATACATCACTTCGCCGCCCAGTCCACAAAACGGTGTCTGCACATGTTATGAGCCCAAGAGCAAGATCTCCAAGTACCCACGGTTACACAGTCATTTTTTTAAAATAACGGGGTCTCTCAATTTAACATTTGCTATGTGTCAGGCACTGTGTGAAAACCCTTACACTCATGGTCCCACCAGAATCCCATGTGGGAGGTACAATCTTGGTTTTAGAGATGGCAAAGCTCTAATAGACTAAGTAAACTGCCCAGGGCTGCGCAACTAGTGAATACCAAAGCCAAGGACAAAGCAGGAGCATCTAACTTCAGAATGTGGGCAGCAGGATGCAGCTTTTGCCCAAAGAGATGGGGCCCTCTAGAGGGACCTTACCCCCTACACTTCCTAGTTACAGTAGGCCAAAGGGGAATGAAAAATCAGGGGACAATAACCATCATAAAGGGATATGATAATGTTGTAGGTTTCAGCTTGAAGCAAAGATCACATCTATAACTAATGTTACATAACTTTTACTTAGAGGCAAAAAAGCCACTGACGTATTTTTCAACATGTACCAGAAACCCAAAGTGACGGTTCCCATCCCAGGTCCCAGTCAGCCCACCTGGGAAGCTGGGGGATGGCCAGTGCTTGCAGGGTGGAGGCCACCTCGGCCACACACAGCAGAGCACTCCCCAAGACATTCTTCTCTTCTTTCATTTCCGGTGCAATCAGTTTCACTGCAGTGTTCAGCACTGGGACAAAATGTTCTGGATTTTCTGCACCAAAATTCTTGCATAAAAGCTTCAGGGTATACAATGCTGTCTGTCTGTTTATTGCTTGTTCTTCTACTGTCTTTTTTTTATGCTGCACAATGGCCAAAAGGACTGGAACCAGTTTGAGGAAACGATAAACCTGAAGAGGTCAGCCAAGATTTTCATATAATTAAAGCTGCAAAATAAAACACTAGTACATTTTCCCACTTTTACTGTTTGAGACCATCTAAATGGAAATCAGACCAGGACGTCCTATGCCAAACAATTCTACACAAGCAACTGTTTCCCCACCTGCTTTATTTACCACTGAGCCAGTGAATGTGCTTGTGACCAATTTCGGACGTATTTATCTAAAGCACCCTACCCGTCTGGAGCAAAAAAGGATTAGAATTATGCTAAAGCAGTATGCTAAACCACAATATCTGGTCCTTATTAGCAAGAATTCCACTAGGCTGAGATTCTATTCTAAGAACTCTTATCACAATTCCTATAAGAATTAACATCACATGTTAGAAATGCACCTCAACGGCATTATGTTCAGATAATGATATGCTTATTCAAACTGTACCACTGGATGAACTTAGGGAGTTAAATGCAGTGCTCTGATAAAGCCAAGAATGGTAAATGGGTCCAGCGTATGGTCTCCACTTACAATTTTCTTTTTCCAGGATATATTCTGCTGTAGCTTATTGTTCAAAAGATCCAGTGCTTTCCGGCGGACAGATGGCAATGGGTTCTCCAGCAGCCCCCTGATCACAGCAATGAATGTCTCTGTGGGCAGCAAGGCATTTACCTAGACGGCAGTCACAATGAACAAAAAATTTTTTAAAAAGGAAGATCCATTCAGAATAAGAAAGACTTCTATTCACTGCAGAGCTTCTAGGTTCCAGGCACTTAGAGATCCTTTTTCTTATTTCTTAGACTAACCTTTCAGGGACGCATTACTAACCATGTTTATTTAAGAAAGGAAAAAAGGCTGATGCTAAGAGTAAGTGAACTGTTCCAAGCCTTGTAGTTAGATTTTGAACAGTGATCCTAATGTCAAGGCCAGTGATATTTCTAGTATCCCCCAACACTCCACCTAAAGAGGTGTTTTTCTATTTCACTTGAATAAAGTGGAACATAATACAGTATTAGATGACTGAATATTCAAAGCATATGAGACACATGTTCTGAGACAGAGACACATGTTCTCATAATTGGTAGGGAAACAATCCTTTTACAGATGAATTTCTTTCTAGCCATCAAGGGATTCTTTTCTAAGAAACATGTGAGCTGCAGTATATTAAGAAAAGCTTATTGCTAAGTTTATTTTTTAAAACTTTGTATGTCAGATCATTTCACGATGACATAAACAGTCAACAAAACATAGCAGATGGGGAGAAATGAAAACCTACCTTATCTAACATGTCATAGGCTTTGCTCAGCAGTGCCCGCCAAAATTTCACAGTTAGTTTGTCTGCATTTTTCTCCATGGATTGTGCTACAGCATTAATATAGCCAAGAACTGTTTCCAGCAACCTAAAACAAAGGAGACTCATGAGAATTTTGTGCACAACTCTTGGCTTTTTGATATAAGGTTGGAAATTATTTCCAAGTTAAAAAAAAGTAACATACCTCTGTTCAAGGCCTTTTAAAACCTGAGGACCACCACTTTCAACTACCTAATTTTTAAAGAAAACATCGTATCATCAGAACAGTATGGACATTATTAATAACATCATTTGAGGTAAGTACAGTAAAACTCCGCTATCTATAAGACTATTCAGTTCAAACTTCCCAGGGGCTGTTTTCTGATCTTACAATTTTTTTTTTTAAAGATTTTTATTTATTTATCAGAGAGAGAGGGAGAAAGCGAGCACAGGCAGACAGAATGGCAGGCAGAGGCAGAGGGAGAAGCAGGCTCCCTGCGGAGCAAGGAGCCCGATGTGGGACTCGATCCCAGGACGCTGGGATCATGACCTGAGCCGAAGGCAGCTGCCCAACCAACTGAGCCACCCAGGCGTCCCTCTGACCTTACAATTTAATCAGGTTCAGATTATCCCCATCATACTTCAAGAACTCTGGTTCCCCTTAATTTAGCTATTCTATGCACATTTTATTATATTTTATACTAATTTTATGAAATTTTATGAAATGCTTTCCTTAGCTCTTAGCTGATTTTAAGACCCTGAACACTACAGATACAGGTGTAGTTCCGTTTACGGCTCCCTCTTCCCTTCTCCCAATACCCCCAGCCCCACCAACTTGAACCTGCCGTTAAATGCAGTCAGAGTACACAGCAGTTGGCAATGTGCTTTTCTGGGAATATGGGGGTTCTGGGATCTGTCTACGGGAACTCATGTCGTCCTAATGCTTATTTAAAGGCACACAGTGCTCTCTGCATACACCACAGGACATACCATGCCGTATCTGCTCGTCCACCTCTGTTTACCATGGACATTTTGGTTTATGTCCATGTCTTCTGCTGGTAAGAACGTTAGAAAAGAACATTTTTGTTTATCTCCCTGAACAAGCGGGCCCCTTTCTGTAGGGCACATACCCAAGAAAGGGAATGGCTAGATCAGAGGAGATGCGCATCTCCAACCTGGAGACTGCCGTGTGCTTTTTGAAGTCCCTATTCAGAGACCTTACCCATCACTGTGGACACAAATGTGTCCCCACAGCCTTGCCACTTCTTGGTAGTAAGAGCTTTTAAATTTTTGCTAATCTGAGGGACATCAGAGTGGCATTATCATTTAATCTGCAATTTCCTTCCTACTAGGAATGTAGTTCATTGCATATTAATTGGCCATTTCTGTTCCCTTTTTAGTGAATTCATATTCTCTGCCAGATGTTCTTAGGGGAAATGAATTTATGAACTTTGTAACTGTGGCTTTCTTTTCATTTTGTTTATGGTGGCCTTTTGTTGAACTGAACTTTTAAATTAATTCTCCATCCTCTGGTCACACTGTTCTCAATTTTCTTCTAAGTGTTCCTTTTCACAATCTACTTAAAATTATCTTTTGTATACAGTGTGTGATCAGTCTTCCTTCCCCAAATGGAAAACAAATCCTGGTGGTTCTAGTTATAGGACAGTTCTCTTTCCTCACCTACTTCGCAAAACTCCCGCCACATCATCACCTCCCTTGCTTTTGCACGGGTGTGACCCCTCCGACTGCTCGTGCACCACCACTGTCCTCGGCAGGTGGATCCTCAGGAGTGTCCACACTAACCCCTATCAAGCAAGCCTGCAAAATGAATTATTCGCTCTAGGAGCTTGGTGACCATGTTTTCTGATTCTTAGGCTCCAATCTTTTGCAGAATAGAAACGGCAATGGGACAGGACAGGACAGGACATCCTCTTTGTTCCAGACTTACAATGTCTGTCTCATTAAGAAGTGGGATATAAACCAGTTTCTGGTTTATATTAGGCCAAGGAAGTTCCCATCCATGTTGGAGGCTAGGAGGATTTTTCTTAAACCATGATAAGTACTGAATTTATCTAATGATTTCTCTATAAATTCTTCAATTGTCATATGGTTTTCCCTGTTGACCTGCTCATGCAGTAGAAACAGAACAGACTTTCTAATGTTCAACCACTCTGATGTTCCCAATCCTTCCTTTTCATTTTGCTTCTGTATTTCCTTCTTCCTGTGTGTAAAGTTTAACACACAAACAGGAAGACATCTAAATCACAGGTACAGAGCTTGCTGTATGCAGATAAAGAGCCTACAATTAGAAGCACTTCAGAATCCTTCCTCTACCTGATCTCATTACCACTCTTTCCCTCCTTCCCAAAGGTAAACACTGTCCTTACTTCTAACACCACAGATTTGTTGTGCTTGTTTCTCAACTTTACATAACTGGAATTAGGGCATATTCTTGTGTGTCTGCCTGTTTTCTTTTACTATTGCCTTTTTGAGATTCACTCGTATCCATTTATGTCGATGGACACTTCATCTCTTGTTCACACACACCTGGCTTGCTGCCAGTTCTGGGCTACCACAACTACCGCTCTCATGGGGGTTCTCCTCAATGTGTTGTAGCACGTCTGCTAAACGTTGGCTTGTGTGTATGTTTCTGCTGGGTGCAGAGGCATACCTCGAAGATTCTGTAGATTCAGGTCCAGCAAAATAAAGTCATCACAGTAAAGTGAGTCGAATGAACTTTCTGGGCATGTAAGTTATATTCATGTTAACTATAGTCTATCACATGTGCAATAGTGTTGTATCTAAAAAAAACAATGTATATACCTTAGAAATACCCTATTGCTAAAAAATGCTAACCATCCCCTGATCTCTCAGCAAGTCATCATCATTTATCACAGGTCACCGTACCAAATAAAATGAAAAAGTTTGAGGTGATCAATTGCTGTTGGAAAACTGGTGCATGAGGCCACAAGCCTACAATCTGTAAAAAAACAAAATACACACAGCACCTGTGAAGCACAGTAAAACGAGGTATGCCTGTGTACCGCTGGAGAGTGGAACTACGGAGTGGCAGGGTTTACATGTGTACAGCCATAACAGATCACGCCAAATTGTTTATGGTAAAGTCTACTGTATTTTTCTTATCTTTAAGGGCTGACTCATGTTTTTATATTTGCCAATCTCTTTTTACTAATTTAAACAATAGTTCCTTCAAAAAAATATTTTTCAAAATAGTTCCTTCAAAAAAATAATTTTTCATAAATACAGTTAAAAAACATATCACCTTTCTGATAAAATGGCTGGAAGCCAGGAGCTGAGACATGAAGGACACTGACAAGAACTTAAAATGCCGCAGTTGCTTGCTAGTGTGAGTGTCTACATTAAAAATCTGTAGCACTTCTTCTTGTGATTCACTTTTAGTTGATACAGCTTTGGGAACAGCTTCTGAAAAAGAACAAGATGACAAGTGACCTCACTCATCTTCATGTGAAATCTTTAGGAAGATATGGATATAAAGAGCACGGTACATGGGATATAATTTTCTGATTGGAATTTGTGAATCTATCACACCCAGTTTTTCATCTTCTGAATTAGTGAAAGATGTATATTTATTAACATATCCAAGAGTCCTGGGAGTACAACAAACAAAATTACCCAAGGCAACTAAGACAAGCAAATGAAAGACAAAAGCACTACAAAATGTGTCTTTTAGTATTGCATCTATTCCCAATCCTGAAGCCACAGAGGCATTTACTTAGTGGCCCGGGGCAGAATAAAGGAAGGGTCTTCTCTAGCTTCAACGTTTAATTCTAAAAGTTCACAGATGTGTCTCCTAAAACTTTGTAGAATCCCATATCCACATTTATCTAATATAGAAGGGTTTGAAGATACAGTAATTAGGAGTCCACAGTGGGCCACTTAGAAAACACTGTCCTAGAGAGTAACTCTAATTGAAGACTTCTTCCATAAACAGGTTACTATATACAGCTCTCCAGGCTGGTCTGTCCCTGCCAGACCTAAGCAGAATGGAGGGCCAGACAAGCCGCTGCAGGGCCAAATCAGCTAGCTGTACAGAAAATAGTCCCTGTGGACTCCTTGCTGCTCTGCTTCAAAAGGCAGAGAATGAAGAACACATCAAACCCTTTCTTAAACCAGTCTCACTGGTGGAATTATTTTCTAGACTTACATACACAGCAAAATTTTAATATTTATTTATTTATTTTTTAAAGATCTTATTTATTGGGGCGCCTGGGTGGCTCAGTGGGTTAAAGCCTCTGCCTTCGGCTCAGGTCATGATCCCGGAGTCCTGGGATCGAGCCCCACATCGGGCTCTCTGCTCAGCCTGCTTCCTCCTCTCTCTCTGCCTACTTGTGATCTCTGTCAAATAAATAAATCTTTAAAAAAAAAAAAAAGATCTTATTTATTTACTTGACAGAGAGTGAGAGAGAGCAACCCAAGCAGGTGGCATGGCAGGCAGAGGAACAAGGAAAAGCAGGCTCCCCGGTGAGCCAAGAGCCCGACATGGGGCTTAATCCCAGGACCCTGGGATCACGACCTGAGCCAAAGCCAGATGCTTAACCAACGGCCACTGAGGCACCCCTAGTTACCAAAGTTGTGCTGTTTTTCTTCTTCCTGTCTCTTCACAAATATTTTTTTTAAAAGATTTTATTTATTTATTTGATAGAGATCACAAGTAGGCAGAGAAGCAGGCAGAGAAAGAGGAAGGGAAGCAGGCTCCCTGCTGAGCAGAGAGCCCGATGCGGGACTCGATCCCAGGACCCTGAGATCATGACCTGAGCCGAAGGCAGCGGCTTAACCCACTGAGCCACCCAGGCGCCCCTCTTCACAAATATTTTAATGGGAAGTCAAGAGACAGCTATTAAGTCCCTGCTAACCTGCTGTCATTTTACCATAACGCATCCTGGTGCCCCTGGTAACACTCCATAGCCAACACATCCACAGAAGCCGAGCAGTAAAAAAGCCAGTGTGTGAGGAGAGGTGAGCTGAAGTCCTACTTTCTATTTTCCACAAGGACTTGAGAAGACACACAATCATACATAATTTAAAAATTATTAAGTTACTTGCAAAAAACCCTTCTAAAAACGTACTATGTGCTCTAAGGATAACAGGCACAGTCTTCTGCTTCTTTTAATCTTTCAGATGAAACAGTAATTAACACTTAACGCTTACCTTCTTTTTCTTCTGGCAACTTTAGTAAATACTGAAGAATATTCATCAAGCTTTGTATCTGATGTTGGACACTAAATTCACAACAGACTGCAATCCAAAATTCAGTGTCTGCCTCTAAAATAGCATCCTGTACAAAGAAGAGAAATAGGTAATAAAACTATACCTATCCAATTTGTTAGTAAGTACACGTTAGGGAAATGTTTTAAAAATATTTCTTAGCATGCAAAGGCATTACGTATTGTTCCTTATGGTCATTTGTATCCCAGATGAATGAGTTACGAAGTGTCCTACATAAAAAAGCCAATTTATGAGAACTGTGTGGGCCTAATTCCAGGAAAATCTGCATTGTGATTTCTAGCAGAACAGAATATGTTCCTTTCCTTAGGGTACATCTAGACCTATCCCAAATCCTCTGTCTAAAAAGTCATTTAAAAGCCTAACCTTGACCTAGAAGTTCTACCCTCATCTATGCAAACAGGGCTCTTAAAAAACATTCACCAGTGTTGTGACAATTTTGATGATCCTGACACTCCTCCCCTTCTCCATGAAATGCCTTCAAAACCATTTTCAAGAGACACAGTTTAATTACTTTATAGCCGTACTGTGTTAGGCTTAAAACAGAACCACCTAGCATGGCACTACAGACCAGTTCTCAGGAAAGTCCAATCACCCACAGCAAATAATCCATTGCTACTGAGGGTATTCGGAGTGCCACAGGCTCTGAAAGCAACTGTAAAGAATGTCAAAAACAGGGCACCAGGTGGCTCAGTGGTTTAAAGCCTCTGCCTTCAGCTCAGGTCATGGTCCTAGGATCGAGCCCCACACTGGGCTCTTTGCTCAGCAGGGAGCCTGCTTCCCCCCCCCCCACCGCCCCCACAAAGCACCCTCCACCTGCCTCTCTGCCTACTTGTGATCTCTGTCAAATAAATAAAATCTTTTAAAAAAAGTAAAAAATATCTTTTAAAACAGTTCTGAGCAAGTACTGTTAAATAATGGACATTAAGTGGGATGCCTGGGTGGTTCAGTCGGTTAAGCATCTGCCTGTGGCTCAGGTCATGATCCCAGAGTCCTGGGATCAAGTCCCACATCAGGCTCCTTGCTCAGCGGGGAGCCTGCTTCTCTCGCTCCCTCTGCCTGCCACTCTGCCTGCTTGTGCTGTCAAATCGATAAATAAAATCTTTAATAAATAAGTAGGGGCACCTGGGTGGCTCAGTGGGTTAAGCCTCTACCTCTGCTCTGGTCATGATCTTAGGGTCCTGGAATCAAACCCCTTGTAGGGCTCTCTGCTCAGCAGGGAGCCTGCTTCCCCCCTCTCTCTCTGCCTGCCTCTCTGCCTACTTGTAACCTCTATCAAATAAATAAAATCTTTAAAAAATAAACAAACAAACAAATGAATAAGTAAATAACAGACATAAGCATCACTGGCCCTACACATGAACTGGAAAGTATCACGAAGTGTGTGTGAAATATCAGCATTTCCTTCTAGTCACCCTGCCCTGTACTCTGACCTTTTCTCCATAGGCAGCCACCAGCGCTGTTTTAGTGACATACTGTTCAAAGAGCAGGAGGAGGAGAACCCAGAGGAATCTTTCTGCACCTAATGTATCGACAAGCTGAACAAGGATGGGCAGGCGCCTGTGCTCTGGAACGTGTGGCAGTGCGTCCACAAACACATTAATGATTTTCACCACGATTCCTTCCACATTTCTCGTGACTTCTACAGAGTCTCCACCATCGGACTGCAGAACAGCAAGTAGAAACAATGAGTAGGAGCAAATAACCCTTCACAAAGAAGCTTTCAGGTAGACCTGGGAAGACCTTCAGATGTGTCCCCCCCAAAATGATCAAAAGAACATGAATAATCAAGGAACTATTAGTAAATATTCAGTGAGTACAGATTACATACCAGGGACTGCATGGCCCTGAGGGGAATACAACATGTAGGATGTGAGCCCCGCCACAAAGATTTATCATCTGTATGAACAAGACTCACATGGGGAAAGATACCAACTGGAGGTACTAAATGACAGATCCCAAGTATGTGGCACTCAGAACAAGTCTGCTCTTAGGCCAACTGGGAACCTACACACAAGAAGGATTTGTGTTCTGCCCAGAGAAGAATGGGTATAATCTACATAAGCAGAACACAGAAAAGGCCAAAAACTCCCTGTTGCTTACAGAATAATGTTCAAACCACTGAAATCTGGAACTGATACTACAAATACGGTTGTTGAATGCAAGAATGAATGAACCAATGCCCTCTACTTCTCCCTGTCTCAACACTCTGAACTCCACACATCACTCTAACTTACATTCTTCACACACACACTGTACACATTCCTGGACCTTGTCATTTCATCAAGCAAATCCTGTCCTTCATTCCTATCAGTTCAAATTGTATTTCTTAGGAAACTTTGTGGTCTTCCTGGCTCATGGGTGCTGTCTTTTATTCTGAACTCTTTCAGCACAGACCTATTCAACTGGCATATATGATGTTGATGCATACAGTTATTTTTCTTTTAATATCTGTGTCCTGTACTTGCCAACTTGTTGGACACAGAGAGTATCAACCTAATACCAAGATTAAAAGAAGAGGAGTGCTGAATACGGTCATCCCTGGAATGGCCAATAATGTGAAGAAGACACTAACAACAGGTGGGGATAAACAGAAAATTCATGTAGATGATCAAGCTCTTTTATTTTTAAGGATGATTTTTAGTTTCAAATGGTTCATCCTTCCGGGTAGAGACTCAATCATCTCTGAGTACATAGCTCTTAGAGAACACTTGAAAAATGTTTGTTGAATTAACAAATTTGCCACTGTAACTCTAAGATGTCCTACCTTCACTAACCTGTATAACAGTATTATCCAAGTGCAATATATGGCAAATTTAAATTCACTCTGTCAGTGTAACATTAAGCCCCAGGTATAATTCTACCCCTTTAGCACAGCAAACCAGTTATGCATGTTTCCTTGTATTTTTGGAATGGACATTGTTACTAAAACTAATTATTAGCTTCAGCATTCTAAAATGTAAGAAGCACAAATACCTGAGCATTTCAGAAAGGCTTTTAATGTCACTTATTTACTTCTACTTTCATACTATGTAAAAATTTAAAGACCAAAAACAAACAAAAAAACCTGGGGCACCTGGGTGGCTCAGTCAGTTAAGCGTCTGACTCTTTTGATTTTATTAGCTTAGGTCTTGACCTCAGCATCATGAGTTCAAGCCTTGTGGTGGGCTTCATGTTAGGTATGCAGCACACTTAAACAATAAAAAACTACTGATGGTATAAAGACAGCTTACCTGAATAAGTGCTGGAATAACCATCTTCACAGTCTTGTTAATAACCTGAAAACTGTAAGTATCATCTAGACGCATGACATTGGCTCCCATAAATGTAAAAATAGACATGATGTTGTGTAGAACTTTATCCTGAAAGAAAATACATCTTTCAACATTTTCCATTTTAAGCACACCAAATATCAATGATTCATTATAGTCTAGCAAGAAAAGAAGACAACTCCATTTAAAAATGGGCAAAGGATTCCCAAAGACATTTTTCCAAAGATAAAGAAATGGTCAATGAGCACATGAAAAGATGCTCAACATTAGGCATTTAAGGAAATGCAAAATCCAAATCCTAAGAAACTTCACACACCCAAGAATGACTTTAAAAAAAAAAAGATCAGCTAGCAGAGAGGGTTTAGAGAAATTAGAATTCTCGTAACTGCCGGTGGGTACAAAATTATATAGATGCTTTGGAAAACAGCTTGGCTGTTTCTAAGAAAATTAAAGTTAACTTCTGACTCAGATTCCACTCCTCAGTATATACCAGAGAACACAAAACATATTTATACAAAACCTCATATACAAATGTTCACAGCGCATAATTCACAATACCCCAAACATAGAAATAAATGTCTGTCAACTGACCAACAAATAAGCAAAATCTGGCACATACATACATTGGAATATTATTTGGCCATAAAAAAGAAATACTGACTCAAGCTTCAACATTCATGAACCTGGATAACATTGTGCTAAGTGAAAGAAGTAAAGCATTAAAAAGCACACATATAATAGGATTCCATTTACATGAAATGTCCAGAACAGGTAAACCAAGAGAGAGAAAGTAGATTAGTGTTTGCCAGGGGCAGAAATTATAGTGATACAGGGAATAAAGAGTGATGGCTAATGAGTATGGGGTTTCTCTGGAGGTGATGAAAATGTTTTGGAAGTAGAGAATGGTGATATTTATACAACTCTGTCAACATACTGAAACCAGTGAATAGTAGAACCCATTTAAATGGATGAATTTTATTGTATATGAACTATATTTCAATTAAAGCAAAGAAAAAATATGAATGATTCTTAATTGTTTCTAGTTAACAACTCCTCTGAGGGCTACTGATTCTCTTCCAAGGAAAAAAGTTCTATATGCATAAAATCTATGTGATGTTTAGTATACTGAAAGACCGCTAAAGCTCCCAGAGAACCCCAGGTTAAGAACCTGTGACCTCAATCCCCAACAGGAAAAAAAAAATCTCAATTACCTTCAAAAGATGTACTTCTATAACGAACAGGATTTCTCTCACCGAGGTAGTTTATAATCAAAGTACTTTTTCTCAACTCACTGGACAAAAGCTGTCTGAGGACAGTGGGATGGTAATTTTTGTCAAGGAACACCAACACTACTGCTTATAAGTTACATGGTGTCAGGCTCTGTGCTAAGTGCAAACCATAAACTACCCAGTCACAGCCTCACAATAATCCTACAAAGAAGGTTACTATTATTGCCATTTTACAAGAAGAGGACCTGAAGCTTAGCAAGATCAACCAGCTACAGTGCCACAACTGTTAAGAGACAGGACTCAGAGTCCCACCAATAAGACCCAAAGTCGACTGAATTCAGACCAGTGAGCACTTACGCATTTCCTCTGAAGAAAAAAAATATCAAAATATCTGCTGAAGTCTCAAAATCATTAGTACTTACAGGAAATATTCCAGCAACAGTACCCAAAAGTAAAAGGGCATGGTGATGGGTCTGTGGCATCTCTGAAACACGGATGCACTGAACGATCAATTCCACATTGAACTTTTCTTCATCCAGAACATCTAGAGTGAGGAGGAAAAAAAAAAAAAAAAAAACCTCTAAGTGGTAGGTACATATGCACGCAAAGCAAGTAATCTTTCCATCGTTTCCTTCCAACAAAGTACATACCCTTTGGTATTTTGCTACCATCTGGAGATAGTTTTTGGCAGATGTTGAGCAAACAACTAAGAATTAATTGTTTGGTGTATTCCATATTTCCCTGCTCCGGTGGCAGAGGTTCTAAGCTCCTTCAGGACCCCCCGGCAAAGACATAATGAGAAATGAAGTTACACAATTTCACTTGTGCATTAATGACCACTCTCCAGAATGCATATTTACTTAGGAATAACTAAAATATTTACATTAAACACAGCCTATAAAAAACAAGATTCTAACTGATTTTTTTTCTCATATGGGCAGGTGCTTAATGTCAAATTTTATCTCTCTGTTGTACTCTCCATCAACCTATTTGAAATCTTAGAGAACCTTGAGAATTACATTCTCTTCAGACAAAAACAAGTTTTATCTACAATATAATGGCAAACACTACAGCTATCTGGTAATTTATACTTAAAAACCATAGCGGGTTTCTCCCTTTATCCTTAAAGTAAGCATGCCCCAAGAACTCGATTCTGAAAGTTAAGAAGCAGGCTATAAGGGGAATGGCCATTCAGTATACAACACAAGAGGATGATCAATTTGGGCATTAACAATGGGTACCTAACAACTTTCTTTTAACCTTTCAACTACAGTACTTAACTTGCTTTATTTTATAGACTAGTTAAGAAAAGACTATATTTAAAAAAAAGAATGTTAAGTAAGATGTGCATGAATTAGAATCCTATTCTCTCATAGATCAAATGCAAAGGCAAGTGTCAGTACCTTGACAGCAGGTTAAAAAGAGTTGGTATCAGTATCTGAGGATTTTTGAGTTTCTTTTTGTGCTGCAGTAATTCTAGGATGAGGGTTACTCTTTGCCAGTAAGAACCTCCAACTTCCTGAACAGATTCTAGATCTTGTGATTTTCTGGGAAACAGAAAATATTTGAAAAGCAAACACTATCAATGCAAAGTAAAAATTATCATACTATGTATGCCAAATTAATGGGCATCAAAACATTATAATGGTTTCATAACATTCAAGGACCGGGGAATAAATAGCATGCTTTCATTGCACTCCTAGCTCTTACTTCTGCTGCATTTTTTGTCTTCTCGTTTGTTGAATTGTGCCCAAGGACTTTGTTTTGTCTGGTGGCTCCAGTTCTATTCTGATTTGTTCAGCATTAACAGAAATCTGAAATATGAATGAAGAATGACTGATGATACACTTCATGGGATAAACTTAGAGAAACAGATGTTGACTTAAATGTCCATGTCCACTTTCACATTTTCCTAGGACTTTAGAGCCCAAACCAATCCCAAACCCTGAAGGCAAATGCCACCATATTCTTTTCCATGTCCTAACAGCTGTATAAAGACGAAAACACCACACAAACAGGAGTGTAGTATACACACTGTTCTGTAGCTTAATTTGTTTCACTTAGAAATCTGCATCTCAGAAATCTAAGAAAATATGTTAAATACTGAGAACTGGTGAATCTGCATACTAGGACTTCCCCATACTAGTACCTATTTTTGTGAACTTGTTTTCTTTTTAACAACAAAACAAAGTAACTAAGTGGTTGTTCTGATGTACAGCTATGTTTTAATATACATATAAACCAATGAGCACAGGCTCAATTCCACGATATACATGTCATCAAACAACTATTTAAATTAAGTAGAACCCGCTGAGTACTCCGTTAAGGAGTACTCCATTGAAAATCCTTGCATAAAACAAATAGATCCCATCTAATGTAAGAGCCAAACTAACACTATACCCAACCTGGTTAAAATATAAATATTTCACAAAATAAAAATCGTGGTGAAGACTTATAATTTTGATTCTGCACTTCTCTATGAGCTACTTGTCCATGATTCTTATTAATGCTAACATCTGACACTCTAAAGGCACTGGATTATCAGAGGTTGATTAAACATGGTATTACTTGGAAGAGAACAATAATAAACAAATTATAGAAATTGCGTAACTTACCCCTTTAAAAACACTGCTAACAGTTTGAGCACAATGTGAATTTTTACAGTTCACCAATAAATCAAACAACATGTGCAAAAGCTTCTGCTGAACTTTTTCATCTGATATAGCTGCAAAAAATGGCTTTGTAATCTAGAGGAGGTAGAAAAAAGGCAATTGAGCTCAACAAATGTGAATCCCCAAAATGACCTTTAAACAGTTCTTTTTTATGATGTAATATTATTCCCATTTTGTCAGCTAAAATGTAGCTTTATCACACCTACGTATCACTCAATTTTGCAAAAGCAGGCCAAACAGATCATATCCATTTTAAAACATGTCCAGTCTACTTTAGCTCCTCCAAGTAAAACACTACAAAATTTTAAGAGCTTGAACATACTTTAGTCTTTAAAAAAGTCACTGACCTTTTCAAGAGCGGTTATCTGAATGGTTGGCATTCCTGTGCAAAGTTCCTCTGTTGTATGTACAGCTTTTATAAATATATCTAGACTCTTTGGGTCCTTATGTAAAAGGGAAGCTGAATATTCATTATATTTTCCCAGAGTGAGATGTAAAATAAAGGCCTCATCTTTTAGGACAGCTGTCGGCTCCTTCTGGATTTTTTCTAACAGTTGTTCAGCCATAGGCAACAGCTGAGAAAGCACCATCTAAAGTTGGAGAAATTTATTAGCAAACAGTTATCTCTACTGACACCTATTTTTGCTTGCTTTACAAAGACATCCCAAGATATGATGTTACAAGCCTGGGAGCTTAGCCTGGAGAAAAAACCCAATTAAAAATGATCCCTTGGACAGGAGCAAGGCTGTTTAATCCAATTAAGCACTCAGGCTTTCTCTGATGGTTCAGTTTATAATAGTCAAAAGCTCTAAACCCTTCAGAAATGAGGAGTAATTTGTAGGTATCCCAAGACTTTCTGATAACAAGAAACACAAACTAAAGTTTTCGACCACAAAAATAAATTTTAGCAAACACTGCATATTTCCTCAAACAGAACTTCCAAATTATGTATGTGAGGTCTTTAACAACTAAACCAAATGCCAGCACATTATGGCTCGTGGGCCAAATCCAGAGGTCCACCTGTTTTGGTCAATTTTATTTACTGAAATACAGCCAAGCTCATGTTTACCATAACTGGCTCCAACTTTCACAATACAATGGCAGAGCCAAGCACCTGCAAGAAGAAAAGACTGTGGGAGCCCACAAACAAATGTTTACTATTTGGTCTTTCACAGAACAGTCAATTCCTAGTTTAAACTACAAGGGATGACACAAAGCCGCTCAATGCCATCTGTTGGCTGCCACCAGGAAAATCTGATCATGTGGTTTTCACTCCACTGACACCTGCCTGAGTTCTCCACGTTGCAGTCAGTCTGAGACTGGTGAAGCATCCATGCACTTTGGAACAGTCTGATCCCATGTGCCATCACAAAAAACAGTGATTCACAACCTCCTTTGTGCCAAGGCCTTCCTGACGACATAATGAAAGCTATGGATTTCCCCCAGAAATAATGTTCAAACACACACATTTTATGAATGAACAAAGGATTCTGGAATATTCATGCTTATGTCCAAATATATTATCTTGTGTAGGATTTCCACCAGAAGACACAAACCAACAGTTTTCTCAGCAGTGCATCTTCAGTGTTTTTCCCCATGTTTTTACTTTTTTAAATTCACTTCAAATAAATAATTATGTTGGAATAACATACAATTTTAAAATAGAAAAAAAAAAAAATCTACCAGTACTTGCTTTTTGTGTCCTCTGTTTCTACATCTTCCCTCTCCCAAATTATAAAGAAAATTTTCACTTCTGAGTGAGTATCTGTAACTCCTGCAAATGTTTTCCTCACTCATTAGCCAATACAATAGTGTTTAGTAACATTACATGGAATGTGTAAGCCACCTGAATTGTACATACCTCATTGTTGACTTTCTGAAGTACTTTCACCAAATCTTTTGCAATGTAAGATGGGCAACTATATACACAATTGAGTAAGTTTTTCAAAGTTTCAGATAACTTCTGATGAGATTTCGGTTTCTTTTCTCTCTGTAGTTCCTCAAACAAAGTAGCTAAATCCTAGCACACCAAAAAGAAAATCAGATAAAAAAGGGCTGAGAAACTATAAAAGCTAAATGTACTAATCATAGAAGAGTCTTTTCCAAATCACGTGATAGTGAATCATTTTTCATTTCCTGTTGAAACCTTAACAGGAAATGGTACAATACCTCTAAGTTAGTACTATCAAGAGTCACATACTGAAACACTGTATGCTATCTTTTTTAAAAACGGTAAGAGAAAGTTGTGCAGATATTGACATCAATTTCAAAATTTCAGTGACTTGACTCGATCAAAATCCCTACAAAGCAAAATGTAAAAAGAGGACAAAACTGTTCACAGGTATACACAGGCATGCGCACACGATCAATCTTCTTTGATAATGAGTTTACCTGAGCAACATAGGTGGCATCTGAGGTGATCTCCTCTATTTTAGGAACCAGATGATCTATTACCAGGTGGAACTGAGACACCACTCCACTGAGGGCTTGGAGACAAAGAATGGAGGCCCTTCGTACTTCTTTTATGGGGCTTCCCAGATTAATGAGTAGAGCTATCACCACTAAAACCAAAGGGGAAAATATTTAGCAACTTAAAAAATTTAAACAGTATAAAACTTAAATAGTACCAGAGGGTATGTCGAAGTTTGCCTCCTCACTGAAATTCTCTGAAGACCATTCACTGTTTACTATTCTAGCAAAATGTTATTAGCTCTATGCTACTACATCCTTTTGAAAACATACAAATGAGAGCAGAGCACACAATGTGTACACACACACACACACACACACACACACACACACACACAGAATGATTACATCTCAATTTATTTTGAAGTGCTTTCTACCTAAGTGTGTGTATCTAAATTAAATCATTCTTTAAAACTGTATAGTTCTCCATTCTATTTTCTATATTTTTTAAACCAGTACCTTGCTGGTGACTCAGCTGTTCCTTATCTCTCAGCACTGTAACTGCTAACACAAATATCTCTTTACATACATCCTTGCAAGTACGCAGATAAACTACCCATTGTGTATCAGGCTTTGCAAATATTTTGTCCTTAGTGGCAGAAATTAGTCTAATTTTTCTTCTAGTTTTATACATTGCTTAGAGAGGCCCTCCCCGCACTGAGTCAGTTGTTCAAGTGTCTATCTTCATATTCTGAGAGAGGCCACATGTACCACATGTTCTCTTCTACCACTAGAGTTAAGTTGTGTGTTGTTTTTTTAATGTGAAATCTTTAGTTCACATGAAATTTCTAAGGAATAAGATTGGAGTCAAACTTTTAATGTCTCCAAATGGCTAGCCAGATGTCCCATTTAATAATCCACCTAAAAATTCTAGAGCTTTATTATTCATACATTCCATCAGTATCTGAAAGAGCTACTGCTGCCAACTACTACTTCTAGAACCAAGCCCAGTAATGTAATGAATTTAGAAGGAATGCTTTTAACTCTGCAGTTAAGAATGCTAGCTTTTGATTTGAGAAGTATTTTTATTACTCACTCTTATTTTGCTGCCACTTAATTAGAATTACTGATTTTTATCTAATGCCTTTTCAGTGTTTTTGGAAAATGATATGGGTTTTCTCCTTTTAAATTGATATGGCTAATTATATTAAGAGTTCATAATTTTGAACCAATTTTGTATTATTGGAATTAACTCTATTTGGGTAAATACGTGCTTTTTAAAAATATACTGGACTCAATTTGCAAATACTTTAGAAATTTGCATTATTATTCAAAGAAACATGCCTATTGTTTTCTTTTTGTTTGGAAGAACTGTCAATTTTCAATGTTACACTTGTTTTAGACAAAGCATCTGGAAGCTTTTCTTCATTCTATGCCCTGCTCAGTTCAACAGCACTGGAAAATCTGCTTCAAAAATCTGGTAAAGTATCTGTAAGCTCAAGTGGATTGAGGGTTTTTTGAAAAAATGTCTTTGGGAGAAAAGGATACCTAAAATCCTTTTATGGTAATTAGTTATTTAAGCTTTATTCTGTGCTATCTACTGAGGTGAGTTGTGCCAACTTTTATTTTGGTAGTAACGATCCATTCCATATATTCCATTTCTGGAATGCTAAGAAACAGCTCAACAAACTTTTGAACCTGAGAAGGTAAACTGAAAGATGGAAATCTTTCCTGGTCTCTGTAATGTTAACTCATAAAGTCAGAAACAAACAGCTCGAAAGCTGAATTCATGCAAGGGGCAGCATCAGGTCAAGATACTATTTGCTAAAATTCCCTGTATCATTCAAAAATGAATTCAAAGAAGAAAATACTACAGTTACCATGTTCCAGTAACATTTACTGGAACTCAAGGTAGGCAAAAAGTACCTTAAACAATCAGGTTTTAGGAATGTTCTTCCATTTAAAATCTCTGTGACTTCATTCTCCCAAATCATCTTACTTAGATTTAAAATAGTTATTTTACACAGAAGTTGAAAAAAAATACTGAGCTTTGGTTTTAAATATATAAATGAATGTACTACATTGATCAGGTATTAAAAAAACAAAGGCAGTCTACATCTTATTACAAATGAGATTAAATATTTATTCATCTAACAAAATTTGCTGTATGTAAGCAAATTTTGAACTGAGTATCTGGAGAGAAAGCAATAAATGGTGGTTAGATTCCCAAGCCACTGACAAAGACTTAATTCAAATAACAGCATACTATATTAACATGCCAATACCTTTTTCTTTTTAAAGACAAAGTTTTTTGTAAACAGATTAAAAGAAGTATCAGCCAACACTTCCTGGACTCCTCACAGACAAGGTACGCATAGAAGCTCACTGTGTACTCAAAGAGGAGAGCACGGAGGACAGGTGCAATGGCTAAATGACCTTCCACTTTAGGCCCCCTGGGACTCTATAGTGTGCAGTCCTTGAGCTTCCCAGTAGAACAAGGTGCATCTCTCCTGTTTTCAGTGGAGTACTGTGACATTTCTAGCAGCATAAATGCAAAAGTACTTTAGGAAGAAGGAAAATGACAGATGACAAGTCAGGGGTAGACAGGGAGCCTATCTTGCAGCAAAACTGGGGACAAGTTAAGTCTTTGGGTCCTGGAGATATCCATTCCTCAGAAACTACTGCCTTTGATACCAAAAGATAACAGACATTTCATAATTAGGAAATCCAAATAGTTATGACCTCTAAATAAAATACAAACACCTTTATGAAAACTCCCAAATTTAACAAAAATATCCATTTTAATAAATCATGCTACTTCCATACAATGGAATAATTTGCAGACATTTTAAAATAAATTCTTATATAAAGTACTACTATAGAATACTTGTAATATAATACTTAATACTTTATTAAAGAATTTAATAAAAAGTTTAAAATAAATTTAATAAAGAGTTTAAAAAATGTACAGGAGGGTCTTCTCATCTAAGGCAGAAAAAAAAAAACTGGAAAAAAAAAGAACCTTAAAGTAAGTCTACCTAAAAAAAGGGAAGGCAATTTTACAGTGAATGGTAAAGAAATTATATTCATGGGATTTTATTTTATAAGTAAAACTCAAAATCTATGTATGTAAATTACCTTGTATTTAACAAAATCTTGGTTACAATTGTAATTATGTGCTCTTTCACAGAACTAATGAAAGATAAACAGAAATGATTTTGGGAAAAACATATGATCATTCACTTTACTTTCACAAAACATTTATAAAAAGCAATTTTAGGGGGTGCCTGGGTGGCTTAGTCGTTAAGCATCTGCCTTCTGCTTGGGTCGTGATCCTGGGGTTCTGGGATCAAGCCCCACATTGGGCTCCCTGTTCTGTGGGAAGTCTGCTTCTCCCTCTCCCACTCCCCCAGCTTGTGTTCCCTCTCTCACTGTCTCTCTCTGTCAAATAAATAGATCTTTAAAAAAAAAAAAAAAAAAGGCAATTTTAGAACTAACAAAAAAAAATCTAGAATACCCTCAAATTTCCCAAAGGCCACTCTTATTCCTTTGACATTAAAATCATTCCAGTCTGAAGTATCAATCATATGCATCATCCTTATCAATTCTCTCATCTTTAATCGCTACAGGGTCTAATTCTGCCAGATCCTCTCATTTGTCAGTAGCTTTTTAAAAAATTTTTTTGGTCAGTAGCTTTAAAGTACCTATTTTCCAGTATCACGTTCATCAACTTCATGAAATTTGCAAATTTCATTTTATCAAAAAATAAACTTAATAAACTTAAATTTGGGGGTGTTTTAGTAGTGAATGCCCAACCTGAAAATGAGTTACACATGATAAAAGAGACAAATTCAGAAAGGTTGTCTGGAGACCCATTTTCTAAGTAGTCAGATGAATACAGAACTGTATTAAATGGCATGGCTTCTCCATGTAACCCTTCACTGATGAAACGCAGAACATGAATAGCTGGATATTAACAACCCATTTTGGTGATTAAAAGTAGTTTATATATGGGCTCCTGGGTGCCCCAGTTAAGTGTCTGCCTTCAGCTCAGGTCATGATCTCAGGGTCCTGGGATCGATCCCCATGTTGGGCTCCCTTTCCTCTGCTCCTCCCCATCTGCTGGTGTGCATGCCCTCTTTCTCAAATAAGTAAAATCTAAAAAAAAATAATAATTTATATATACGTATATACAGTTTATACACAAGAATTTATATGTATACACCTAACTTATACATACACGTAAAGAGCAGAGAGAGTGCCCACACTGTGAGTACTCTTCAGAAAAAAAAGTTAAAAAAAAAATTCTCCCAACTATAACCCACATAAACTACCTATAGAGAAAGCATTAAAGCTGATCATGACAGAACACAACACGCTACTCATGATACCTGGAGAAGATACAGATGCCAGCTGATGTTTATCCTGTGCCTTCTGAGCAGAGAGCATCTCACAACCTATATAAAGAGCTTGAGTCTGCAATGCTGCTTTCACGCTGCAATTAAGTGGATTTGAAAGGCTAGACCCGTATGTCCATAAAACAGAGAAGAACTTGAATAACTGAAAAATATCTTCTAGATGCACCTAAATTAAATAAACGACAGTGAAGTTTAATTTTTACTCACATTTAGTTGGTTCCAAATCCTCTTTACACTAGTGTACAATTACAGAAAACACTTTGTTGTAATGACAACAAAGCCCTGTCCCAAGACTTAAAATTTTCCATACTTATTTTAACCAACGAGAAGTATGGAAATGAATCCAAAGGACTTGCTATAACTTTGCCTCTGAACACACTGGACAATAGTAACAACATGTGAAAATAAGCAGAAAACCAAGACTCATGATGAGGGGGAAGCCTTGTTAAGAAAGAATTTCAAGATGGAGTAAGTGTCACCAGTGGTGCCAAATGCTGCTGAAAGGGGTAAGACAAGAACAGAGACTTAACTGCTGGACCTAGCACATGGAGGTCCATGAAATTTCTTAACTGAGTTGCACAAGCTAACTTACCCCATTGAACAGCAGTTTCTCACTGGTAATGAATTGTGATTAGTAAGTACATGACAGGCCTAACACACTACTAGGCATGCAGCAATGTTAGTCTCTGGCCTATGGACTGGTGTCATAATGATATCACTACCTCACAGGGCCCGTGTATATTACCCCATACTCTGCACTGTTCAAAAATCTACTTTCATTTACATTAAAAAACTGTCATAAATGCTCTATCTTCTGAAAGGGAAGAGTATGCCTGAAAAAGATGAGCCTAGTACCTTTATGAAAAGTTTCATCAGAACCCTAAAATGAGTGGCATCTGTACCACTGAGTATCATCTCAAAGAGCCCAATAAGCAAGCGCAGATAGGTTCTGCTATCTTCTTTCAGCTGCTCGGGATTCCACCATATATCATCTACATGGACATGAAGAGAGAGAGAAATGATGAATAAACTTATGTGAACACGTGCTGGGAACTTTTCACTCAAAACAAAGAATAGTTGTGGAGAAAATAATTGTTTTCTTGAGTATCACATTCAAAACTCACACTTTGTCCTACCTTTAGGAAAAGATTTAGGACCCTTCAGTGCATGAATAAAATTTTTCAGTGCAAATATGAGTAAAACAGAGTCCTCCAGGGCAACACGCTGGGCCAAATTGAGCTGCTTTATGTAATGGGCCCACAGTTCCACTGGTATCTCTCTGTCCATCATCAGCTCAAAATGCCATTCGGAAGGGATTTCCTGAAATAGTAAAGGAAACAAAGAGCATAAATATGAAGGAGTTTTGAACATGGATTATACACAGGGGAACTGCAATGATATATGATTGAGTAATATGCAAAATTTTGTCTCTATGAGCATTTGAGGACAGGATTAACAGCTTTATCCAAATTTGTAAGGAGGTTTAACTACCACTATTCACAACAAAAAGATTAAGTTATCCACAGTTTCATTTTATCTATATTTCCTTGAACACATATCTAAAAATAAATTTTATCCATAGAAATTGTGTTTATTAAATGGCACATTTCTATAGAGAAAGGAGTTGGATTTCCAGGAGACCCTTAAAGGGAGCTTTCTCATGTCACATACTTCTAATGGGGTGCAAATAGATCTACACAAGTAGCAAAATGTGAGGGTGCTTAAAAATTATACAGCAGATACTAAAAAGCAGCATGAGAAAACATGAAGAAAAATGATAAACAAGACCCTGTACAGAAGACTGCAAAGTAGTAACTTAGAAGGAAAATAACCCAAAGCCAGACTTTTGAGAAAATGTCTCTAATGAGGGATTTCATTGACTCAGTGTGCTGTTGCAGCCAGAGAGACTCAGGACTCCTATAAAGAGTACTAAATATAAAACAGCATGTTCTCTGCACATATAAAAAAACAATCCATTTGTCCATACTTTTAATACCAAGGGCAAATACCATTCAGGTTATTATATTCTACAAAAGAAAGAAATTAAGAAGGGCTTATCTGGGCTACTTTTTATAATATAAAAATCCACCACTCTTCTATATTTTTTTTTACGATTTTCATTCATGTATTTGAGAGTGAGAGAGAAAGAGCACACGTGAACAAGAGGGAGGCTGACAGAATCTAAGCAGACTCCGCACTGAGAATAGAAGCTGAGGTGGGGCTCAATCCCATGACCTGAGATCGTGACCTGAGACAAAACCAAGAGCCAGATGCATACTGAATGAGCCACCCAGGAACTCTGAAAAATTTGTGCTTTTCAAGTTTACGTAATTTTAGGTAACAATGACTATGGCTAGAACTTGTAAAACCCTCAGGGTATGTGTAAATGTAAGAAAGATGTGATTCGTTTCAGCAAACCCTAATATGAAAAGCCCTCTGATTGTTGGAAGACAAATAAAAACAAAATACTATTAAAAATATTAAAAGAAATCATCTTATTACCTCAAGATGTGATACTAGGTAAATATACAAACAACTGAAACATGCTCTTTAGCCAATACTGTCAAAGATAATAGTAAGCTGGTGAGATCCAAATCTGATGTAATATTAAAATAATACAAAAGATCAACTCCTGGGGCACCTGGTTGGCTCAGTTAAACGTCTGACTCTTGGTTTCGGCTCAGGTCATGACTTCAGGATTGTACGACCATGGTATGTAGGGCTGACCATGGTATGTAGGGCTCTGTGTTCTCTGGGGAGTCTGCTTGAGATTCTTTCCCTCTCCCTCTCCCTTCACACCCTTCTCAAGTGTATCTCTCAAATTGTTTTAAAAATTTGAATTCGTGGGGTGCCTGGGTGGCTCAGTGGGTTAAGCCTCAGCCTTCAGCTCAGGTCATGATCTCAGGGTCCTGGGATCGAGCCCCGCGTCGGGCTCTTTGCTCAGCAGAGAGCCTGCTTCGCCCTCTCTCTCTGCCTGCTGTGTGCCTACTTGTGATCTCTGTCCATCAAATAAATAAATAAAATCTTTAAAAAAAAATCAATTCTTAGTAAATAACAGAATAAAGTAAATATTTTGTTCAAGCAATAACATGCCTAGTGAATTCTTCATCACAAAGTGTATTTAAGTATAACTCCGGTAATTAATAAAGATAATACAGGGAAGAGTCAACTATCAGGTACAGAACATCACAACCCTGAAATTCTATAATTCAATTAAATTCTCTAACTTTCTACCTATTGCTGCCCAAGGCTGCTTCACATTCACCCCTCGTATCCAAAGATTTAGCATTTCAGCCCCCAATTTTCAGTGCTGCTGTGATTAGTAAGCCAGGCTGCCACTTTACTCAATGTTCCAAAAACTGTGCACTCCTTACCACCGCAGTAATCACACTCTCAAGCTTCTTTATTTTTTTCTGCAATAAACTGAAGACTCTGATCGCAAAGGGGAAGTGAGTTTCTTTTAAAGATGAACAGCAAGAAACAAGCACAGCCATGATCACGTGAAAAGTCACTTTTTGCTTCAGGCTAAAGCACTCCTTTTCCCCAATGCTTATTAAATCTTCCACCTTGAAAAATAAACATACTCCATTACTCAAAGTTCTTCACTGATTTCTAAAGTAATAATAAAATTAAATAATCTCAGAATTATAATGAACATAATTGCATCTGGCAACTGGATAAAGGGCTTTAAAATTATACTCCTAAAACCTTGACATAGGTTTATTTACTAAAGCAAAAGAGAAAAAAAATCCTTTTAGAGATTGTTATTTAAAAAAATATATGACTTTATATTTTAAATGACAGGAAACAAGAAAGCAAAAAAGATACACTATTCTTATAGTCCAATGTAAAACCACAAAAAAATTATATAAAATGTAGAAGATTTCAAACACTCTGCAGAACATACTATGTAAAACTATAAATGTTTAAAGCATAACAAAGTAGTCAAAAATGTAAAACTTATTTTAAAAAATCTAGTAAACCAAACACTGAGAATCTAATAGAATTTTAGGAAGTCCAGGGGTGGTCTTTGACAGCATACATACCATCTTTAACATTGAAGAAGGATCCCCTGAACTTATATTGTCAGCCAATAATGCAATCATCTTCTGATTTGTTACACCAATTAGTTTTCCTGACTCTGTGCTTTTAATCACATTTTCAAGAGCTGTTAAAAAAAAAAAAAAATGAACACAGAGGACACTTGTATCACCAATACTCACCTCATGAATTCTGTAGAGTAAGAAATTTAGGCAAAAGTTTCAATTTTCCTATGAAGGTTTGCTCTGTATTTTTCCTTTTATCCAATTCTGAATCTATCTCTGGGTCAGCTTTATTTTTATTGTCGTTGACTATTGAAAAACATGGGGAATGGGGTTGCCAATGCCCCTCCCTAACACAAGAGAAAATCTGCATATATCCTCAAAAACTTAACTACTAATAGCCTACTACAGACTAGAAGCCTTCAAATAACAGTTAACACACCTTTAATGTTGTAAGTGTGCTATACTGTATTCTTACAAAATTGTAATCTAGAGAAAAAAAAGTAGTGTTTAAATAATCATAAAGAAAAGAAAATGTATTTAGAGTATTGTATTTTTTTTTATAAAGATTTTATTTATTCATTTGACAGACAGAGATCACAAGTAGGCAGAGAGGCAGGCAGAGAGAGAGGAGGAAGCAGGCTCCCTGCTGAGCAGAGAGCCTGACGTGGGGCTCAATCTGAGGATCCTGGGACCATGACCTGAGCTAAAGGCAGAGGCTTTAACTCACTGAGCCACCGTGGTGCCCCTAGAGTATTGTATTTATCAAAAAATACCTGCATTTAAGTGAATCCACATGCTGTTCAACCCTATGCTGTTCAAGAGTCAACCGTAGGTTTCTGACCTTGGCAAAAATTTTTAAAAATCTTGCTGACACAGACCATAGCAAACATGATTTCAAATAATGATTAGAGCCAACTTTTAATTGTACTTTTCTTTTTAAAGTATTTATTTATTTTTTTAAAGATTTTATTTATTTGACAGAGACAGCAATCACAAGGAGGCAGAGCAGGAGATAGAGAGAGAAGGAAAGTTGGCTCCCTGCTGAGCAGAAAACCCGATGTGGAATTCGATCCCAGTACCATGAGATCATGACCTGAACTGAAGGCAGAGGCTTAACCCACTGATCCACTCAGACGCCCCTCTTTTTAAAGTATTTAAAGTGTTGCTGGTCCCGCCCCCACACCCAAAGGCAACCAAATTTTTTACCTTCTTTCCAGCCTCTTAATACAGGGTGCAGAGAGCAAATTCCGGATTTCGATAAATATATGGCAATCTTCGTATCAGCAGATTCCATATCATCATTGACAATAATCATAAATGGCAGCAGATGCACCATCACTTGATTTGACAATTGATCGTTTTCACTCAGTATCTCTTCCTTAATTAGTATGTCTGCTGCTACCTCAAGTACTTTGTACCTGAAACACAAACACATTTGGCTAAGGGACCCATTAGAAACTTAAATTCAGCAAAAAAAATTATTATATTGTTCTGCTCAACTGACACTATCCTGACCTCACCAAACACGTTATTTGGAGAGACCCCAGACAATCACTCAAAATCCATGCTAACAGGGAGCTATTTGGGACAGTAATTGTTAACTGTTTTTTTTTTTTTTTTTTTTTTTTTTTTTTTTTTTTTTGAGAAATCACTAGGTTGACTGTAACATAAAACATGTATCTCACAACATATCTCAACTCCACTAGACATGAAGGATTCACTCCTAAGTTAAAAAAAAATAAAAACACATACTATGTGTTACAACTAAATATGACAGATACAAAAATCTGTAAGACATGCTCTCCTCCCCCCAGGAGCTTAGGTCATTTTTTTCGATGCAAAAAGCTTAGATGCGAAAAATGAAGTAACTAGAGTACATCAAACACTACAGGTGACCATGTGCCTCTGAGCTTATTTTAATATGTTTACTTTTAATTATAAAGTAATATACTATCCTTATAAAAACAATCAAATAGAATTATATAAAGCAGAAAATTAAACTACTTCCTACCTTACTTCTCAGATTTCACCATTTATGTCACTCATTATGTAATGTTTCCATTTTATTAGGAAAATTTTTATTAAGAAAATTTATTAAGGAAAATTTCAAACACAGAGAACCCCCACAAACCCTCTTTCTTTTTATGATGCACAAGTTACATTATTATCCATTCCACTACCATGACCAAAGGGCCACGTAACTAAATTATCAGATGCAAAAATGTAAAGAAAGAAAACAGAACTGAAACGGACATAGAATTCTGTCACTTCAAAACAGTATGAGAAGAAATGAATACATACCATTCCCTATTTTTTGAAAGTTCTGCTCTTCGGAAGAGGCTGAGAAGATTTGAAACTGTCACTTCTGAACTAAAATATTGTTTGAAAATCTAAAGGGGAAGAAACATACATAAGTAAATTTTCACTTGCTTCAGATACACATGGTACTTGTTAAATGAACTTTAAAAAAATAATGAATTATAAAGAATTTATCTCCCAACAGTCGTCATATAATTTCAAAGCTTTATGAGAACAGTTTCTCAAAAGTGGCATTTATGAGAGAATCTTCCATGATCCCAAGGTATTTACTACTGATAAAAATTCACAAAGCACATTTCCTTCTTGAAGAACTTCCATATACATAAAACTCTGCAGTCTAGTTTTTCCCATGAGCTTTCCTTAATCAGGCTTAAGTCTGTGTTCTCAGGAGAACAAATTCCCAATGAAGGAATAATTTCCAAATATGTTCCTGCCTAGAGCAGAGAATCACCTGGGAATGAAAAAATATTTACAAACTGTGTATTTCAACAAACAAATTCACTCACCTTAAATGCATTTATAGCTGACAAAACAACATCTATGCTATCATCACCTAATCGGGTTAAAACAGCTTCTTTTATGAAAGACTCATCAACACTCTCCTAAGCAAGAGAAAAAATATTTAAATTTGGTTATTGCTAAAACCTCCTAAGAGTTTACACTAAAAAGAAAGCTTAGTTTTATGAAAAGCACTCATTATCAGTCAAGAAATACAGGCTCTACCCTAGACAAACTCAAACACTCAGCATACTTGCACTGAACTCGATAATCTCTAAAGGGTCTTTTTAGATGAGTAATTATTTGGTAAAAACTTTTCCCAGTTTCTACTGAAAATACCATAGAATATGTATAATCCAAACATAAGTTTTGCATTAAGAAGTTCATCTTGCGGGGCGCCTGGGTGGCTCAGTGAGTTAAGCCGCTGCCTTCGGCTCAGGTCATGATCCCAGAGTCCTGGGATTGAGCCCCGCATCGGGCTCTCTGCTCAGCGGGGAGCCTGCTTCCTCCCCTCTCTCTGCCTGCCTCTCTGCCTGCTTGTCATCTCTCTCTCTCTAAAATAAATAAATAAATAAATAAATAATCTTTAAAAAAAAAAAAAAAGAAGTTCATCTTGCTATGGGGCACATGGGTGGCTCAGTGGTTTGGGCCTCTGCCTTCGGCTCGGGTCGTGATCTCAGGGTTCTGGGATCGAGCCCCACATCGGGCTCTCTGCTCAGCGGGACCCTGCTTCCTCCTCTCTCTCTGCCTGCCTGTCTGCCTACTTGTGATCTCTATCTGTCAAATAAATAAAATCTTTAAAAAAAAAAAAAAAAAAAAAAAAAGAAGTTCACCTTGCTACACAAGAGCCCGGATATTGAGAGTACATAAACTAAAGAACCAGAACGTCTGGTTTAAATCTTAGCTCGACCACTTACCAATTGTGTGACCTGTAGCAAGTTACTTAACCTTTCCAGGTCTCACTGTTCTTGTCTATCAAAGACAGCTAATAAAAGCACCTATCTCAAAGAACTGCCACAAAATGAAATAATACCTGTCAGTGCATAGAACAAGGCCTTACACAATGTAAGTACTGTTAAAAGTTAGCTATTATTATCAAGATTTTTACAAGGATAAGGACATCTGCTGAAAAGCCAGTTGCCAGTCTGTCAAAAGAGATTTTATTTTTCTTAACAAAAGAAAATAAAGCATATAATCATTCAAAGTAATGGGAAACTAAGACTACAAGCCAACCTAAATATATCCCTACCTGTAGATGGCATTTTTTATAATGCTATAAAAAAGTAACAGGGAGATAAAACCCAAATCCCTAGAACTCATAAAACTGAAGCTCAAATCTCATGTACCAAATGTCACCAAAATTTTCTCTAGAGCTAACAAGTAGCCAAATATCCCAATCTGAAATTCTATAATGGGATCTATGTTCTGTCACTGATGGAGAAGGAAAAGTGAAATCAAAGCATGCAGAGAAAGACAGTAACTGTAATGACAATATTGAACCTAAAAGGCAGATGTATACAGTGCCTTTTACTGAAAATCTAACCAGATCCAGAAAAGAACAGGGGAGGTGGGGATTAAGAGTAAAAGAAGGCTGAGAACAGCTGTAAGAGTATTAGGAGCTTCCAGGAATCCCTTTTTCATTCTAGACACTGGAATCTTCTCATCAAAACAAAGACCAGAATTCAGTAGTTTAATTAAAAAAAACAAAAAATCAATAGCACATACTTATCAGCAGTTTGTGAAACATAATCTTATGCCAGATCAGAAATGAATCAAAATCAATAGATTATAAATCTGAACACTACAAACATTTTTAAAGAAACATTCTGACAGATCCTAACACTTTATTATTTACAAATCATTTTAAAATTAAATAACTCAAAAATATAAATATATCAAAAATATAAAACAAAAAATTTGAAGTCCAATATTTAAAAACCCTATAAAGCCAATAAAACTCAAACTGAAATGTATTTATTAGGGTAATTATGATTAGCTGAAATTAAATTCTACTTGTGACATGAATCTGGATCTACCAACCATGACACAAGTTTGAGTTCAGCATGTTTGTAGTACTACATGCCATGGGGAAACAACTCTAGAACCACTTTTTTTATTCCAGAAATTTTCCAAATATGCTAATAGTAGTACATATACAAGAGGATTTCAGATATCACAGCAATGAACACTCCCATTTCAATTATAGTAACTACAGCAAAATATCTATACCAATTAGCTCTTCAAACCCATGATTTGATGGCTATGTAAAAATGAGTCCATTTAAAAGTGGGAGAAAAATTTTAAAAACATAGTATCAACAGTAAGCAAACAAACCAAAAATCGTGAAGGTATTGTTTGAATGGCTTAAGAATGAAAAATACTGCTTCATTTGAATCATTACAAAGTCTTCTAAAATACCATTTTGGTATAAAGACATTATTTACAAATTAAGTCAGTCTTTGTACTTGCTTCTCGCAGCCACCAAAATGTGAAACACAAATACAACTGCAGGTACTGAGATCATGAACGGTATCCCAAAAGTCTCATTCCCATGTCCCCAAATACACTCATGTTGAACTTGAGACTATCAAAGTCAAATTTCAAAACTAAAACATTCTCAGATAATTTGTGAGCCTCTGTAAATAATCTAGAAATTCTAGTCTGAAAAACACTAAGCTAAATAATAATCTGCAACGTGGAAACATGTGAAGACAATTGTTATTAGAGCATACACAAGTTAAAAGTGCTGCCTGCTGGTATGTATGGTCCTAAATCTTTGTCCTGTACACTCTCCTCTGCTTTATTAATCTTATATCTGTAATTACACAATATTAATTATAGTTGGTAACTTCAATTTCTTATTCTAGAATGACACTGTTCACCATAAGGATAAAAATACCACAAATGAAGCTGTCTGATACAAACCTCTGATGTTTTCATATTTTTCAGATGATTAATGGCCAGAAGTCTCACAGGAGCAAGCGGATGATTCAGACTGAGCATCAGGGAAGTATCAGAATCTGCTAGAAACTATAGGATTCATCACAATCACCAAATTATTTTCGCCATTAAATCTGAACAGCATCTAATCAAGAATAAAAACTAGAAAAAACCATCCCAAAATGCCCAACACATTTGATAACAACCATCTAACTTCAGACACCACAAAATAAAGTAAAATCTTTGTCTCTAGAACAGGGTGTGAGTTACAATAGATGAACAAAATATATACTGTTAATGTTGTGACTTTGAGTACCCTCAGGTCTATGGGTAGGTTTATTTAGTGAAGCAATTCTATGAAGTAACTTTGCATTCTTTATGTAGATCTGACTCCAGACTGAGAAGTACCTAAAATAAATCATTGTAGTAGCACCTAAATGAAAATAAAAATTTAAAAAATTGGTCACTGAAGACAGAAAGCAATTTATCTAAATGATACAACAGTGACAGATTTATAACAACTTACTTCACGAAGATTTGGGAATGAAATGCCATTAAAAATGAAAGTCTAATTATTAGAAAAGAAAAACCAAAACAATCAAGTTTTTCTTCATATTTATTTTCAAGGCTAATTTTAAGAACTGCCTAACTTCTAGTAGAAAGATTCAGGGTTACTCACCAGGAAATTTCTAACATGCTCATGAAATTAAAATCTACCTCCCTTTTTCTGAATAAATGACTTAAATAGCCATATACAGCTAGTGGGTACTGCACTGGAAAGTACAGGTATGGAACAAAAATAAGAAAATGCTGGAAACTACGTGAAGCTACCTTTTAGTGATTGCTGATGATCATCTGTAACATTTTCAAACAATACTCTCCCTGAAACACATATCCCTTCAGTTATTTAAATTACTGTGCCTTTTCCAATGATTCAACCCCTGCCTCACGGCCTTACTTCAGGGAACTAGGTAAACTGTATTAAATCTCACCTGTCCATAAAGTTTTCCAAAGAAAGGTATGAAGTAGCAAACTTCCTTCCAGAGCTCTTCAAAGAACCACACAAATATATCCATATTTGTAGTAATTTCTCTGAAGAAAAACTTACCTGATACTTTCCTCCACTTGTGGAAAGAGAGATAAACTGATGAAAAAGTTCTTGTTTTTTTAGATCTGTAATTTCTTTTAGGCGTTCCTCTAGTACAACATCTAATGTTCTGGGATATCTGGGAAGAAATTAATGAGTTAATCATTCTTGGTAAAGTCACTGACCACATGCACCTTATACATATAAAAAAACATAAATAAAACTTCAAAAATTACTGAGACTTAAAATTTTAACAAATGTATATGTAAAACGGTATACGTAAATCCTGGTGATGTTAATCAAGTCTGTAACTATGACTACTGCAACAAAGTCTCTCTGTAAAAAAAAATTAGACTCTCTATAGTCTCCACATAGCCCCTATTCCCTATATGAAAGTCAAATTTCAAATATACCTAAATCCCTCACCTGTCTTCCTCAAGGGGGAACAAAAAGGACAGCCTCTTTAGAATTCATTTACTTTATTTCAATGTGACCTGTGAATCTTTTTATAAATCAAGAGGCACACATTAGAGAACGGCACAAACACACAACTTACTTGCTTTCTAGCAGTCTGATAAGTGGAAGAAACTGTTCGTTAAGCAAAGATACTTTATCAGGATCCATTTCTTCCTGTGAACTATATGAAATATACTCTTCAAAAAGAAGGCTGCAAAACAAGTACCAGCAGACATGAGAGCTATTTACTGAGTACTCATTATGTTCTAGATGCCTTAGAAATATTATCTGCCACACTTCCACAAGGTAGAAGTCATTCTTACTTTACAAGAATTCTAAGCCCTGGTTTTTGTCTAATTTGCCTGAGATCGAAGGAGAAGAAGCACCATGGCCAACACTTAGTGAGACCTACTGTGTGTTTTCAAGTCTAGTTTGATCCAGGGGCCCACACTCTCCACAGTACTTCCCATATATACCATCATGAAATTCACAAGACAACTCTGTCAGCAAGTAGCACGAATGACACACACCAGCAGACAGGCCAATGTTACAAAACCAGATCCAGGCAGTCTGACCTTCAGAACTTACTACTCTACTCTCCTGGAAATGAGGGAGGCAGGATTCAAGCCCATGTCTGAATGCAATGCCTACATTCTTTGCATTTATATCAAGTTGCCCTTTAAGTAAAAAAAGAAAATGGGAAACAACTATCTTTACAAAAAAATAAGAAATAGGGGCGCCTGGGTGGCTCAGTGGGTTAAAGCCTCTGCCTTCGGCTCAGGTCATGATCCCAGCATCCTGGGATCGAGCCCTACATCGGGCTCTCCCCTCTGCAGGGAGCCTGCTTCCTCCCCTCTCTCTCTCTCTACCTGCCTCTCTGCCTACCTGTGATCTCTGTCTGATAAATAAATGAATACAATCTTTAAAAAATAAATAAATAAATAAGAAATAATCCTCACTTCACACCAACCCTCAGTATCAAGTTTCTAATTGATATTCACTAAATGCCAACTGTGAGGTATTGCTTCAGGCACTTTGATCTTTATTAATAGGAAACTCTGAACAGCTACTAGTTACATGTAGCTATAACCCAAATTTAGCTTAACTATTAACTTTCCATGATCACACATGAACACTAGAGAGAAATTATTTTTTCCTTCTAGTGCCACAATTATTGCACTAAGTACTTCTAATTAGTGACATGATACTGACAAATCTAGAAGCACATCATAAAGACATACTGGAAAATGGCTAGCCAATTCTAAAAAGTATACAAAACCACAAAAATACAAATCAAAAGCATGTCAGAAATAATACCTTCTTACCTAGCCAACAAATGGTCTAAGTTGTTCTCCAGCGATATATTTGTAAGTATAGCTTCTAAATGTCTCCTGTAGATTTGACCATCCATCCCTTCAGTTTCTTCTCCTTTAGTATACAACATAAATTAAAATTGATTGGGAAAGTTTTTTGCACTTACATTATTAAATTTATTTACAGCAGAAAACCCTCCTATAGGAATAACTTTAAACCGTATTCATCTGAAACCAGCTTTTTACCTGTTTATACAAGTGTATTTTACCTATTTAGCCATTTATATATTTTTATATTTTTGTATACTTTACCCTCACTTATGCTTTACCCGAAATTCTCTTTATTTTTAACAAGTTTTTCATGCCTATCTTATTAAAACAGAAGTCTAAAAACCAGTCATTCCAGGTCATATTAGAAGGGGCTGAAGTAGGGACCCAAGCCTAGGTCTTAATAAACTAGCTCTGAAAACAAGCTCAATCATCATCTCGATACACCTTACTGAACCAAGAGCTGTCATCTAATATTCCAGACTGACCATAGATGTATTTTGAGTCAGATGCTGGCCCTGCCTTCAAAGATTGGGATATTACTTATCACCACCAAAATAGGAAAAATGTGCTTTTATACAATGTTAGTCATGTTTCTGAAAAACATACGTAAACCAAGATCTGGGTAAGCAAACTTAATTTTCAACAGATGACATAATTTAGAGATGTCTTCCTTAGTATGTCTTTCTTAGCCTAAGTGGTAATAGGACCAAGCATTTCTTCTTGTCTTTCTGTATTTATTGAAGGATAAAAAGCAAATAATGGAAATAATCACTTTTAATTACTTTAAAGACTTTTTTAAAATTTGGATTTTTATGTATGAGATTTTCTTGGTCTATGGTCAAAGACTCAAAGGAGAAAAACTTTTTTGGCAACTGAGTATAAATGAGTCACTGAAGTTCATTAAATATCTAAATGAGAAAGGGAGGTTTTACTTGGCAACATACATTAATCATTTTAAAATAATTCCATAGTCGTCTTCACATACAGATAGGTAAAAAACAAAACACACATTAAAAAACAAAACAAAACATAATTCTGAGTATATCCTTCAATGAATAAGGAAGGATCTCCCTTCAACAAACCTACTCCCCACCTCAAATGTTTTTCACATAAGAATAAATTACACAGAATAAATGACACCGAACAATTAATTAGAACCTTTAAATAGCTTAAAGATAATAACATGAATGTGATTCCTATTTTAAGAGAATCAGATCTTAGACACAAATCTTAGAATCAGATCTTAGATTCTCAACACAAAATGTAAAACCACATACCTGTAACATGATTAACAATGGAGACAACCAGATGGGGAAGCATGTAACGCAGAAGAGGACTGATGTCATATATTTCAGAAATCCCATGAAGTATTGTAATGAGATCAGGAACATTGCACAAGTGAGGAAATGGCCTTTGAGAAATAAGTACATGTTAACTTCAGAAGTCAAATACACGGCAATTTAAAGAAAAACAACCCAGTATAAAATTTATATTTGAAAGAATTATTCAAAATAACTTCATTCTCCTTTAATTACTATCATTTTTCAATTCAATTGTACATACTTCTTTCCATGGCTCTCTGGCTTCTGTCTCTGCATGAGCACTATCAAGCAACCTAATCCATCCTTGATCAAAGAGGGAATTTTGGCCAGTGTTTTGATGATCTGTGAGGCCAACGAATTAACGAAGGTGTCTTCCATTGTCACTTTCACAGAAATCTGACATATTATCATATACGTGGCAGCTCTGTAATCTGGTAAAGATGATTTCAATCCCTAAATATTTGTTAAGATATAAGGAAAAATTATAAACTATAGCACTGAATTCTACTTAAAATGTCACTTTACCTTGACAAATTGAAAATGCCATAAATTAGAGATTAATAATATCTAACACAAAGTGAGAGTCAACCACACTTCAGAAGTCAACCTCATTTCCTGAGCACATAGAGATAAGTCTCCTGGATGAAAGGAGGGATCTCAGAAGGTCTCCCAACTCAAACATCCGCTATTTATAACAGGGGCCAGCCAATAGCCTCTTCTAAAGGCAAACACCCACCACTGTAAAGGAGATTTCAGAAACAAAATAGTGTCTGATTAAAGATAATAATTTTGGGACACCAGTAGGAAGTGAAAGCAGTAAATTCATGAGGGATCTAGAAGGGTGATAGGCAACAAGGCACTTGAGATGAAGAAACACTGCAAAGTATAAGTCAAGTCAGTCATTGCAAAAAGAATAAAAGAGTCTATGCCTTGATGAGATTTTTAAATCCATTCCTTTTCCAGTGAATTAACATGACTGCTTAAAAAAAAAAACAGATCTGGAAGACAGCGGCAGGGCCAAATAGCCAACATTAATTCTTAAGGAACCCTTATTAAGATCCCACTTTGGTCACGTTTTTAAGACAAGTCATTTTTTTTTTTTTAACCAAAAAATTAAATCTTACCAATGACCAATTTTAAAATATTTATCATCGAGTGAAAGTTTTAAAAGCCAGGAAATTCCTTCAAGTACAAAATAATCTACTTTACTTATGAGCAAGGCCAACCTTTTGGATGTATGGAAACAGCTTGGCAACTATATTATCCAATTTGTCCTCAGCAGTCACTAAAGCAGACACTATGGTAGAAGCATAAAAAGTTAAGAGCACCCTCAACTGAGCTGAACTCCCAGGATACTCAGCAAACACCTAGAACAAAAAAACACAAAGTACACATAAAAGTGGAAGCATATTTACAACTCTCCTCAACTACTTCAGGCTGACATGTTTCTTTTTACCACATACAATATTAAATACACAAATGCAATAGTTTAATTAAATATGACAAGAATGAACAATCCTGACATTTTTAGACCATCTTTTTATTTAAACAGTCATTATAAAGAGAATTTGGAAGGAAACAGAATAATTTTTGTAGGAAAACACCTTTAGTGATGCAAGACTGATCGAACTGCTCATGCTTTTTCACTTCAAAGGAACTTCTTCAAAGTACAGTAATTAGGAAATGCCTTAGCAGGCTTTCCCCATTCCAAGCAAGCAATCTTTTAATGGAACTATATAGTCATGAAACAAGATACTACTCACTTTCACAGATTTTGTCACCAGACTACAAATGAAATCCATGAATCCAAGATCTTTGTAGCAGTGGGTAATCAAAGTTCCCCTAGCTAAGGGCACTCCGTGTTGCTGTTATAGACAGAAAGAACCAATTATCGTTAAGGGCATCTATCAACAATTATTTTTTAAAGTACCTACCATAGTAACAACTTCCTATTGGTTCAGTTCATAAATACAAAATATATAGTCTCTCCATACAGCATGTGGTAGATAGGAGATTAACATATAAAACTGCACAAAGTTTAGAAATCCAGGAGGTGAGCAGCAAGGGTACAGACCCTCAGCGAATACTGCCTACTTATGTTTTGCATTTTGATTATGTATTTACCTAAGTCTGTATTCTCCAGATTTTTTTTTTTTTTTAAGATTTTATTTATTTGACAGACAGATCACAAGTAGACAGAGAGGCAGGCAGAGAGAGAGGTAGAAGCAGGCTCCCCGCTGAGCAGAGAGCCCAATGCAGGGCTCGATCCCAGGACTCTGGGATCACGACCTGAGCCAAAGGCAGAGGCTTTAACCCACTGAGCCACCCTGGCGCCCCTGTACTCTCCAGATTCTTAATACCTCCCCTAGTTAGATTCGTTTTTTTCAGCCAATGTTGACAGGCTCTCTCTGCTTTACAATAAGACTAGTAACAGATGACAAACACAGAAAACTTATACTGCTATTCCCACTGCTTATTAGCATCATGCATGGCATGTACTGGGTGCTTAATAAATATTGAATAAATCAAAGAAAGGAGAATCTAAAATGAACTTTAATAGTGAGTGGGGTTTGCATACCTGAAACAGCTGTGTTTAGAGAGCCTCACTTTCTGTGTGTAGAGTAGGGGCAAAAATGGTCTTGATGTTATTAGAGGAAGTAATGTGATAAAAACTTGGCTTGGCTTGGCTTTCTCTTCTTAAATATCCTTTAGTTCAAGTGCTTTACATTCAAACTCTTAAACTGTATTTCTGATCACTGACCTCACATTATGCCTAAAGTTAACTTTTTCCATGGTCCTACAGTTAGTCTACTTTTGTCCCCATTTGTCCTCCTCCTAGCCTGAACTGCCACACTCAATATTCAGTAAAACATGTGTCATTCAATAATCATACCTTAACTGGTGACAACCAAAACCACTTGTGTTTTGGATTATTAATTTTTAGGAGCTGTATAACCCGTACAAATATTCTTGTCTCATGGTATGGTAGAACACAAGCAATGAGGCTATCCTGATTATAAAGATGGATATGGAACCTGGGGGGAGAAAAGCAAACAAGTCACACTGACACAAAACCTACAAGCATGTATTTCCTTACATGTCCAAATTGTTTATCAATGAATTAAAACTACTAAGAATAAATATCAGTGAAAACAAACACATAACTATAAGATAAAGGGCATTAAATGATAACTATTTTGCAGGATTTGGTCAACTCTTATGCAGTAGTATTTTTAAGATTCAATACCAAAATTTACATGCCATTCACTTTGGTTTTTTTTTAAACCTATTATTAAATTAATAAAACCGTGTGATCACTGTGGTCAAAGCAACAGAAAAGCAACTGGTCAACTAGACAGTAAAGCTTGGCTCCTTTCCATGCTCTAATAAGTTCACCTTCCGCAGCTTCCTCAGCTTCCCTAATTATCAGAATTCTAAAACCAGAAGACTGATGAAAATCACATTAATTTCCTTGAATTAAAAAAAAAAAAAACTTGTTAAAGTACAACCATACATAATTTGTCCCTGAACTTCACAGAACTTTGTACTGACTCCTCTACTATAGTAAGTGATTCATTAATTACATCAGATACATTAAATCCTTTCTAGCCTTGAAGACCTAGCTCAAATATCTCCTTTTTCAGAATGCTTTTTCTAATTCTCCCAGTGAAGTGATCCCTCATGTCTAACTAAACTCTAAACTTACTAGCCAAGAAGCTACTTTCTCCATGAAGCTTCTCTCTACTTCAGGTAGCACAACATGCCCCAATCTTTGCATACACCTTTATTTTAAAACAATAACCAAAGCGGCCTACTCATCTTGTTTCAAACTTAATGTTTGCTTAGTAAATAAGTTACACAAATACAAGTATTCTTTACACTAATGATCTATTGGAGAGGGGAGATTAAATACTAGAAGAAAAAGGGAAATATTACAGACCCGTTTTTCGCCTGATGACTCTAATGTTCTGATAATCAGAAGACCCAAGTTAAACTTATGTTTTCCCAATGACTCCACTGCTTCCAGAAGGGAAATAACTTTATCCCCATGTCACCAATTAATGACATAGCAGGTCTTTCTACTTTTAAAACATACTACACGGGGCACCTGGGTGGCTCAGTTGTTAAGCATCTGCCTTTGGCTCAAGTTGTGATCCCAGGTTTCTGGGATCATGCCCTGACTCCCTGCTCAACAGAAGCCTGCTTCCCCCTACTTGTGTTCCCTCTCTTGCTGTCTCTCTGTCAAATAAACAGAATTCAATAAACAAACACACAAATAAAACATATAACACATGGCAGAATAAACAAAACTGTCTAAGCTGTGATGTGATGGAAATTAAGTGGGAATATAAACTGAGTATACTTACCAAGACAATTTCCAGAGAGGATAAAAGATTAAACCCTGGAAACAATTTTGTGTCTCAGCGTACTAGTTACGTGACATAGATAACTTAACTATACCTCAACTCTGTATATGGTAAAATGGACAGTACAACTATCTTTCCATAGGAATGCTCTAAGCACTGAATGCATGCAAAGTGCTTACCACAGCACCTAGTACAAAAATGTTCAATACACACTATCTATTATTGTTTTTCTATTATTTTAGAGGATACTAATATTTTAGAGAATACTAGTTTCCTCTTCTCCAAGCATTGGTTTTGTTATTTTAGCAACAAAATAGTCAAGAACACCTTTGCTCCAAATATGCAGTAATAATTTGTAACAGCAAAGTAACATGAGCTCCTTAGAACAAATGAAGTTGGCCTATTTTCTTTTTTTTTATTAGTGAGAAAGAGCACAAACAGACTGAGCAGCAAGCAAAGGGAGAGGGAGAAGCAGGCTCCCTGTGGAGCAGGGAGCCTAATGTGGGGTTCAATCTCAGGATCCGGGGATCATGACCCCAGCTGAAGGCAGACAATCAACAACTGAGCCATGCAGGTGCCCCTGAAGTTGGCCTATTAACTCAAGATCTCTAGGAGTTCTAGTTCTATCAAAAGAAGTGAGTTTGACGGGGACACGCTTATCTTACCCAACAGACATAATCTCTTAATATATCTAATTTCTCAGCTTTAAATTGTTTAAGTGCTCTCAATACTTTTTTTTTTTTTTTTTAAAGATCAAAGCTGTTTGCTCATAATTATTTCTGTAATTTTATTTGTTACCTGTGAATCAACCACTCCAGACACTTCTGTGCTGGCTTCAGTAGGAAGTAAGGAGACAAGTGAATAAGGAATAATGAAATGTTTTCATCCAACTGCTTGTTCACTGCTTTGGTCTGAACGCTGCGCTCCAACGTTTTTGCTAGCTGGCTGAACAACGGTGCCTCAAACTGCTCAAAGGAAGGGTCGATCCCCAGCAGCTCTTCCAGACCAGTGCATCCTAGGAAAAGGCCAGCTGATTTAACAATTGTTTGCAAGCAAACTCATCTTAGCTCCCTCTACAATTTAATTTACCCCCAAGATCTCTGTATCCTTTTAGCAGGTATAATTGTAATACAGTCCCAAACATAGATTTCTAATTTTCAACATAAAAAATAAACCCTATCTCCCTCCCTAAAAACAGGAAAGTTCTGCAGGGCAGAAGCCACTCCTTTAAAAACAAGCATACACTTCTCAGTAACTAGGCCAGTCCTCCTAGGGTTTAGGAGATTCCTCCTGGAACCTAGTCACTGCCTCCAGACTTTTTTCAGCGGTTCTTCGCTTTACCCATTAGTCAACCTCCTTGTTTCTTCAACCTGTGAAATTCAGGTAGCCGCTACCTACATACATTTCAAGCACCTAGCACATAGCTATTTGTTATTCTCTACCCCTAAACAACAAGTCAGAAACTGCTAAGAAAGAGGGAGAGTCCGAAGAAAAAACGATACACCAACATCTACAAAACAAATGCTTCAAAGCTTTTCTTCGTAAACGGGTAACTCACCGATCGCGAAGGCGGTGTCCCTGTCGACGGTGGCCGCTTCCTTGGGGTCAAACAACAAAGAAGCAACTTCATCTCTCGATAACAGACTGCGGTCACTCTGAGGGAGGGCGAGTCGCTGGAGTTGCTGAGCTAGGGACGTCATCTCTCACGCCGGCGGATTCCTAAAAACACAGGCTAGGACACAAAGCCACCGTGAGAAGTCTCCAGGAAAAACTACAGAGTGGCTTAACTACAAGCCCCTAATGGCTCACATACAAGCAACTTCCCTCGCACTCAGCGCTGTCCCGGACACTCACCGCCTGCCCCGTGACTCTCGGACTCCAAATGCAGACACCACAGTTAAAGCTCTTGGGGCCGCGCTACGGCTTTTTCAGCCCTGATTCCGCGACACTCGAAAACCCGCGGTCACCTCCCCCTCCGCTGGTATATCGTCTACTGCCCTACAGCTCCTGCTCACCGGGAACTTCACTGCGGGAGGCGCGTACAGAGTAACCTGTCTTCACATCAGCCCGCACATGGTACTCCAGCGGCCGGCTCTCGCCCGGAAATCCAGAGCACGCTTAAGGAGAGCTTCCGGTTTCAGGCACTACGGCAAGAGAAGAAGTACAAGCTTACGAGAAAGGCGTTAAGATGACTCCACCTCCCTGCGTCGAAGCCCCACCCCTTCGCCGTACAGGCTCAGGCTCAGTCGGCGGTTTTGATGCGCGTTGAGCTCTCCAGCTGTGGATTACTCGTCCGCGCTGTGCGGTTTGCGCTTGAAGGGTTCAGTCTCAGGGCGAACCTTTTGTGAGCATTAAGGATCTGTAACGTAGCATTTATTAGACATACATTTATCCAGCCTTTACTGTGCACCACCAGATTCGCCCGGGGTTAAAAATGTGAGCTGCGAAGTCACGTTGGCTGGGCTCAAATCCCAGCGCTGGCGTCCCGGTGCTGTGTGCGCTCCACCGAATTACTTCATCTTTCTGAGTTTGTTACCTTCTTAATAAACTGGGGAAAGGCGGAGGATTTCAGGAGATGAGCTCGCGCAGTGCGCGCCTGCTTGTCACCACTTTGTGTTCCTGGAGAGCGCATACTGAATTTTTTTTTCTTTCTTTTAAAGTTGACCCTGTTAAGATAAAATTTACCAATCGAACTAACCACCTCAGTTCAACAGTTCTACGAGTTTTAACAAGTGAAGATGTAACGATCTTCCCAGTCAAGAAGAGAGTTTCCATGGCCCCTGAAAGTTCCCTCTTGCCCCTTTGCTGTGATACCCATTCTCACTCCAAGCTCCATGCAACCGCTGGGTCTTGGCATCATTAAAGATTAATGTTGCTGAAGAGTGTCCCATATGGGTATACCACCGTCTATATCCAAAGCAGTGTGGTAAGTGCTACAGATGGGGGCTTCTCTCCAAGAAGCTACCCAGGGCGCAGGAGTGTTGCATATCCTATACCTGTTCCGGATGCATTCATTTCTCTCAGAAAATGGACTTTTCGGTGCCAGGGTGTTAGTCTTTCAATAACCCTCTTCCCTGCAGCTTGTTGGAAACAGTTACAGATTTGGGGGCTCTCTGCTTCTATACTCAATGCATATTCTCTGCTTAAAATTTAACACAGTCTTTTGTTCTTGTTTTACTTCAGCAACATTCGGAAAAACCTAAAAATCTCTTCAGTCATTCCTACAGATAGTTAATAATCTCCTTTTTCATGTGGTGTTAATTGCCTTAAGAGGATAACAGGATTTTAAAAAATTCTGGCGGTATCTACTTTACCACACATCTCTCAGATTGTTTTGTCCTTATGTGTTAAGGGAATTTTACCTCTATAAGAACAATCAGCTTAGAAGTTAAAGAGTAGTAAGAAATGAAAAATCAGTACCATTTTATCAGCAAGATAAATTTGCTTTTTCACTTAAAAATCCTGAAATATATATATATATATATATATATATATATATATTTAAAAGGATTTTATTTATTTATTTGACAGATGGAGATAGCAAGTAGGCAGAGAAGCAGGCAGAGAGAGAAGGGAAGCAGGCTCCCTGCTGAGCAGAGAGCCCAAGGAGGGCTTGATCCCAGCACCCTGGGATCATGACCTGAGCGGAAGGCAGAGGCTTTAACCCACTGAGCCACCCAGGCGCCCCCTGAATATATATTTTAAAGCTTTATAAAAACGAAAATAAAAAGAAAAGTGCTACAGGTGTTTGGTTCAACTCTTTGTCAACCAAGAAATAATTCACTGAGAATTCGAGCAAACAGGCATTTATTTGGGCAATGAGAATTGCAATTTGGGAGACAAATTCAGGCAGGAACTTGAACATGCTCTGAGGAAGACAAGGAGGGGAGAGAGCTGTAAAGTTAAAAGGTCATGAGTGCTGTTATCCTGTAGGTCCTCTATGCAAAATAGGAATTGAAAGTATGTTAATTGGGCTTGATTGAAGTAATAGATAAATGAAGGGTTGAAATTGGTCAAATCAAGCTGCCTCCTTTCAAAGTGAAGAATCTGAAAGATTCAGGTGTCTTGATGATGAGGGAATTAAGTCCAGGCTGAGGGCTTGCAGCTGGCAAAAAGTTTGTGGTTCCTGGGCACCCGGGTGGCTCAGTGGGTTAAGCCTCTGCCTTTGGCTCAGGTCATGATCTCAGGTTCCTGGGATCCAGTCCCGCATCGGGATCTCTGCTCAGCAGGGAGCCTGCTTCCCTTCTCTCTCTGCCTGCCTCTCTGCCTACTTGTGGTCTCTGTCTGTCAAATAAATAAATAAAATCTTAAAAAAAAAAAAAAGAAGAAGAACTAGGCTTAGCTAGTCCTGCTTGCTCCATTTTGAAATATTGTATGCCTTTCTATGTCAGCTCCGATTGTGCCATGTTTTTTTTTTTAAAGATTTTATTTATTTATTTGACAGAGATCACAAGTAGGCAGAGAGGCAGGCAGAGAGAGAGAGGAGGAAGCAGGCTCCCTGCCGAGCAGAGAGCCGGATGCAGGGCTCGATCCCAGGACCCCGAGATCATGACCCGAGCCGAAGGCAGCAGCTTAACCCACTGAGCCACCCAGGCGCCCCCAATTGTGCCATGTTGAATTTTATTTTGAAAGTAAACTAGGAAAGAAAACAAGTCAGAGACTCATTTTATATATACATACATTCATGTGTTTGTATAGGCATTTTATATATGTAATATATATAAAATATGGGTTTATTTAAATATATATAATATAAAATATATATAAAATATGGGTTTATTTTTTCAAATACCATGATCTTGAATTACATCTTTTCCTCCATTTTAGAAGAATTTTTAGATATATTCCTGATTGTGTTTTGATTATCTCCTCCTTGGTTTTTGTGATTATATGCCTATCTCCTGGTTTGATTATTCAGTTGAGGACCAGAGCAAACTTACTTTCTCAGTTGTTATTCGAATTTAAAATATCAGTTGTCTAAGAATCCTTTTCATGGCTTTTGCTACTTTACATTCATTAAATCCACAACTTCAGCTGTAGCTGGTAAATATTTCTTGATACAAGGATAAACATGGTTTTCAGAGTCAGTATTTTCACCATATGCTCTTTCATCTGATGAGGGATGTCATTACAGTATCACTGTTTGAGGCAAGGACTCTATTCCACCCCACAGTTTCTAAGAGTGATTTGAATGAATAAGTTGGTTTTTTGCTTGTTTTGTTTTTTTAAAGATTTTATTTATTTATTTGACAGAGACAGAGATCACAGGTAGGCAGAGAGGCAGGCAGAGAGAGAAGGGGAAGCAGGATCCCCCTGAGCACAGAGCCCTATTCAGGCTCTATCCCAGGACCCTGAGATTATGACCCAAGCGAAGGCAGAGGCTTAACCCACTGAGGCACCCAGGCACCCTGGGTAAGTTATTTTTTAAAGGCTATCCTCCCTCCTTCACCCTACCCCTTTTAATCCCCAGTATTAATACTCTGATTCATTCCATGTGTACTTTATGCCAGGCTAGGCATATAGGGGTGAACATGGAATTTACATTCCACCAGGAAGAGACAAGCAGTAAGCAAATTGATAAACCAGAAAAGCATCGAGTAGTGTGGTAAGTACTGTAATGACACTACTACAAAGCCGAATGTTAGGGGGTACCGAGAAAAGGCATCATTAGTTTGAGTGGTTAGAGAAGGACCCTCTGAGGAGGCGACATTTAAGCAGAGACCTGAATGAGAAGTCTTGACAAAATGGAGATCACCTCAGATAGGACTGATCTTGACTTTCACTCCACTCTGGTCACAACAGATCATCTTTCTATCCATCAAACAGACCAAGCTTGTATTTTCTCCATGGCATTTATGACTACCTAGAACAATCTGATTTGCTTGCCTATTTATTTCTGTGTCCCCTCTCTTGAATACTGTCTTCATACAGGCTGACATGAAATCTGCTCCTCAGATGGTGGAAGCTGGGCAAGTGTGCAAATAGAGACCCACCTACCATTAGTCTAAATATTTATTTTTTAAAAGATTTTATTTATTTGACAGAGAGAGAGAGAGAGCACACAAGCAGGGGGAGTGGCAGGCAGACAAAGAGGGTGAAGCAGACTACCCTGATGAACAAGAAGCCCCATGTGGGGCTTGATCCAGGACCCTGGGATCATGACCCGAGTCAAAGGGAGACTCTCAGCTGACTGAGCCATCCAGGTGCTCCTAATTATTTAAAAGTTAAGGGCACCTGGGTGGCTCAGTGGATTAAAGCCCCTGCCTTCGGCTCAGGTCATGATCCCAGGGTCCTGGTATTGAGTCCCGAATCAGGTCTCTGCTCAGCAGGGAGCCTGCTTCCTCCTCTCTCTCTGCCTGCCTCTCTGCCTACTTGTGATCTCTGTCTGTCAAATAAATAAATAAGTAAAATATTTTTTAAAAAGTTATAAGTCAGCCTAATACACTGTTAACTCCTCCTCCACTGTTAACTGTTACAATCACTATTTTTGACAAGTAAACATTTATAATGACAAAATAAAAATGTTTGTATATAAATGAAAGGTGACAAAATATAAAAGATGACAGTACTTAATTATTGTATCTATCTAGGTATAATGTTGATTGGCTGATGATTGTGAATGAGTAATAAGGACGTATAGAGCTAAAAAGAAGAAAAAAAGACTTGTAGAGTTAATGCATTCTATATATATTTTTTCCATAAAATTTTGCCTTCATTTCAGCAAAATTACCAATCACGTTATTTCACCCAAATTTTCATAAATTGTGTTCTATTGACAAAAATGATCAAATTAAAAAATAAAATTTTATTCTATTCCAAGTATACAAAAATTGAATATATTTTCATAAAAATATTAATTAAGTAAAAAGCCAATGCATTTTATTTTTCATTTGTTTTCAACAGTTATCTTTTTTCTTTTTTTTTAAGATTTTATTTATTTATTTGAGAGAGAGAGAGAGAGAGAGCACATGTGAGAGAGAGCACAAGCAAAGGGAGTGGCAGAGGGAGAGGGAGAAGCAGGCTCCTGGCTAACCAGGGAGCCCCATGTGGGGCTCAGTCCCAGGACATGACCCAAGCCGAAGGCAGATGCTTAACCAGCTGAGCCACCCAGGCACCTCAACAGTTATCTTTCTTTTAAGAAGGCAAAATATATTATAATTAACGACAAATTTTTAAATAAGATTAAATAAAGTTGACGTTTTAAATTTTTTGTAAATATTACTACCTTATTAAATATTTTCCCAAGGGACACCTGGGTAGCTCAGTCAGTAAATTAATTACCTGACTTCAGCTCAGGTCCTGATCTCAGGGTCCTAGGATGGAGCCCCCTCTTGTGCTCCCTGCTCAGTGGGCAGTCTACTTGTGCCTCTCTCTCCCTCTTCCCCCTCCCCTGCTCATCTTCTCTCTTTCTCTCTCTCTCTGTCAAATAAATAAATAATTAAATAGGAAAACTTTTTGCACAAAAAATTGTGAGTTGGATATTCAGAAGCTTGTCATTCAATGTCCCTCTAGTTGCCAATGTATAGAATCTGTATTACCCTTCATTCATGTTACATTTATTTCTACCTTTTTTCAAATTTATGTGTCATATGAATTATTTAATACTGTAAACAGTCTTGAGCTATCATATCCAATTGTTGAGAACATTTTGCTGGTTCATGAGTACATCCAGACCTATGAAGTAGAAAACAAAAGGAAACAACAAGGTACCTTTGGAACTACTTAGAAATAACACTTCATTATGCAAAGTCTGTTATGTTCATGCAGTCTGAGAGGAAGAACGTGACAAGTTAATTACTTTGTCTTTTCTTTCTTGCCTAAGCCCTTTTACATACAAATCTTCCTTACACTCTGACACAGGGTCCAAAAGCAGTACAACTCATAAGTCTTCCCTGCATTCAAACAGGGTTTTCTTTTAGTTGGGGACACAGGACAAAAGACCTGTTTCCCTGACACTTAAACACACAAATCAGAGATTGGATTTTTAGGCTCACAGGTTATGCCACAGCAGGGCTAAAAGGCAGATTTTGAGAGACAGCCTCCCACATTTTTTTAAAAAAGATTTTTATTTACTTATTTGACAGAGAGAGAGAGAGAGAGAGAGACAATGAGAAAGGGAATACAAGCAGGGGGAGTGGGAGAGGGGCAAACAGTCTGCCCACTGAGCAGGGAGCCCAATGCAGGCCTCAATTCTAGGACCCTAGGATCATGACCTGAGCCGAAGGCAGCCATTTAATGACTGAGCCACCCAGGCGTCCCAGCCTCCCACATTTTTAAAAAAATTTTATTTATTTATTTGACACACAGAGGAAGAGAGATCACAAGTAGGCAGAAAGGCAGACTGAGAGAGTGGGGGAAGCAGGCTCCCTGATGAGCAGAGAGCCCGCTGAGGGGCTTGATCCAGGACCCTAAGATCATGACCTGAGCAGAAGGCAGAGGTTTAACCCCCTGAGCCACCAGGCGCCCCACCTCCCACATTTTTAAGCAAATTTTAAAAATGTGTTTGTGATATGTAGGGTGCAGATCTTACCCTGGCCCAAGGGTGGTCTTGAAATCAGGGCTTTCTCATGCTTACTTCTAAATCACTCCTGTGAAGTAACATGCCTGGGGCGTGGTTGACAGTAAATATTTACTGGCTGAACAAATATGTGTAAACTGTCTCTGTTTGTATCTCCTTCCTGTTCAAGAAATGTATATCAAATGTAAGTAAATGAAAGTAGTATTGTTATAAGAATGACTTAAAAATATTCTAAAAGTAATAAAAGGTTATTCAGAAGCTTTCAATTTTTTTTTGTTTGTACATTATTTGCATCATATATCACAACACATGGGACACTATCTACCTGAAAATATATCCATTGGTGACAAATGAAATAAGATGCATGTAATGAGCAATGTCAATTCAGCATGTGAAATTTACACTTTAGTCTAGTGGCAACAAATACATGATTAGTTCAATAAACCGAGAAGTTAAATATTTGTTCTTCATATTTTGTCCCAAACAAGGTTATTACATTATTATTAATTTGAATACTCATGGTCCTGTCACTGGAAATGGCAATTATTTTTCTGGTTATTTTGAAATGCAGTCAAGGAGAACCGGGAAGTTAAAGGGGAATAAAAAAAAAAAAAAAGGATTTGGCAAGCAATTAGAATAACTACCTGATATGGCTCTAGGAACCAGCAGATGGCACTGAAGCATTTTCCTGACCCCAGAAGGCATTAAACAGTATCCCCAGGAACCGTGAAGCAGCAGCTTTTGAACTTTTTAAATTTGAAAATTGTATAAAATTATATAAACATTGGTTCATGTAATTTTGGATATATTATTAAAGGCAATAAAAGGAAGGCCTTTAAACATATAGAGACCCACAGGATTTGAAAACATTTAGATTTTCGTAGTACATGAGAATTATGCAGTCATCTGTTTAACAAACACACGAAACTGTTAAGTATGGGTGTCTTGAATCCCTTTCTCCCACCCCACCACATTCTAAGTTAATTTCCACTGAATGTTTGTTAGGGGGAGATTTTTGTGTTGAATAGGGTCCCAGAGAAGTAGAGAACTGGGCGGTGAAGTAGAGACCTAGGAAAACCAGCAAGGAGAAATTAATAGAAACATAATGACAAAGAGTTACGGGAAAATCCAGGCAAGTTTAGAAGATTGGTATGAAGGGGAAGGATTCAGCTCTCTGTGAGTTGGCTTTGGAGAATTAGGGGGTAGAGAAGAGGTTGGGCGATAAATTGAAGAACAGAGGAGCTCCATGTGTGAGATGGTATTGGATAGGAAGTAACCAGAGAAAAAAATTTTTAGATGTTTTCTTTGTGTTACATTTGTATTCTCCTTTCGGTATTCTTCTTTTTTTTGGCTGGGTAAAGTATACTTTATTGATGGTACATGACAAGGTAGGACTCTCTGAGACCTCCCCCCACCTTCTTCAGGGGTCTGGGATGAAAACTGTAGTAGAGGTCAGGAGATTCTCAGCATGTTGGGGATGAGTTGGGGTGAGAACTCTCCAGCAGCTGAGGGCCCCTCTCTTCCTCTTGCTCTCACTGGGGCTGGTGGTCCAGCAGGCTATTACTCCTTGGAGGCCACGTGAAACAGAAGGTCTACCCCCCTGTTGCTGTAGCCAAAGTAATTGTCATACCAGGAAACAAGCTTGACACAGTGGTCACTGAGAGCAATGCCAGCCCCAGCACTGAAGGTGGAAGACTAGGGGGCCCCTCTTGAAGTCACAGGAGACAAGCCTGGTCCTCAATGGAGCTCAGCATGCCCTCAAGGGTACTCTCTGATGCCTGCTTCACCACCTTCTTGATGTCATCGTACATGGCAGCTTTATCCAGGAGGCAGGTCAGATCCACCACTGACAGGTCAGGGGTGGGGATACAAGGACCATGCCAGTGAGCTTCCCATTCAGCTTACAGATGACCTCATCTACCTACTTGGTGTCAGTAGAAGCAGGGACGATGCTCTGGACAGCCCCTTGAACTTCCCAGAGGGAAGTTCATCTGAGTGTCATCTGAGTGTCAGTGATGGCATGGACTATGGTCATGAGTCCTTCCATGATGCCAAAATTGTCATGGATGACCTTGGCCAGAGGGGCCAAGGAGTTGGTGGTGTAGGAGACATTGCTAACAAAACCTTGAGGGAGTTGTCATACTTCTCATGGTTCACGCCCATCACAAACATGCGGGCATCAGCAGAAGGGGCAGAGATGATGACCCTGTTGGCCCCACCCTTCAAGTGAGGCCCAGCCTTCTCCATGGTGGTGAAAACCACAGTGGACTCCACAAAACACTGAGCACCAGCATCAACTCCATTTGATGTCGGCAAGATCTCACTCCTAGAAGTCGGAGTTGGAGTTTCTGTTGAGGACAAGTTTCCCCGTTCGCAGCCTTGACTGTGCCATTGAACTTGCCATGGGTGGAATCATACTGGAATATGTTGAGGTCGATGAAGGGGTCATTGGTGGTGACAATATCCACTTTTGCCTGAATAAAAAGCAGCCCTGACGACATGGTGTTCAATACAGCCAAATCCGTTTACTCCAACCCTCACCATCGTGTCTCGGGGAGGTGGCTGGCACTGCACCAGAGGATGCCCTTATTTGTTCAATGGAGAGGGGCAGAGAGCCTCCCTTTGGTATTCTTTTTTTTTTTTTTTAAGACTTTATTTATTTATTGGACAGAGAGAGAAAGAGATCACAAGTAGACAGAGAGGCAGGCAGAGAGAGAAGAGGAAGCAGGCTCCCTGCTGAGCAGAGAGCCTGATGCAGGGCTCGATCCCAGGACCCCAAGATCATGACCTGAGCCGAAGGCAGAGGCTTTAACCCACTGAGCCACCCAGGTGCCCCTCCTCCCTTTGGTATTCTAAAAAGACTTCTCTGAAGATTTAAGTTTATTTTCAGTTCTATATGGGAGCTGGACTAATACTTTTTTGTAGTATAACTATGCTGTATCTAGTTTCAAGACTCCATAAACCAGTTTAGTTTAATGTGGGTTATTTAAGTGTTGCAAATAAAGAAGTGAAAATACCATTATTTCCCAGTAATATGATTAAATACATACAGAAGCCAAGGACTCAGTTCTAGAGATACATGGATATAGTATGGAATATAGGAAACTAAATAGGCATGAGTATAAGCACACAGACATACACTACATGCATGTGATGTCCGTAGGTTTTTTTTTTTAAGCTTTTATATATTTGACAGAGTGAGAAATCACAAGTAGGCCAAGAGGCAGGCAGAGAGAGAGAAAAGGGGAAGCAGGAGGCTCCCTGCTGAGCAGAGAGCCAGACGGGCTTGATCCCAGGACTCTGAGATCATGACCTGAGCAGAAGGCAGAGGCCCAACCCACTGAGCCACCCAGGCACCCCTGTCCATAGCTTTTCATCTGTAATTGTAGGAAAGCAAACTGACAAAATAAAGGCCCATTTCCAGTAACAACACACAAACACTAAGTACTTGAGAGAGAAATATATAAGATCTTTGTGAAAAAACAATAAAAACTTCTGAAAAATTAACTCATTTGAGTGAGTAGTAAAGATTGATAGGTATATTACACTCCTGGATAAGAAGACAAATATTATATAAAATGTCTATGTGTCATCTCCACGTTAATTTACATATATAATTCAGTCTTAAGAAAAATCCCAGAATGGTTTTAAAGATTTGACAAAATGTTTTCCAAATGGATGTAGAAGAATAAGTATAACAGAATACATTTAAAAAACTCTCAGAGGGTGGGGTGCCTGGGTGGCTCAGTGGGTTAAAGCCTCTGCCTTCGGCTCAGGTCATGATCCCAGGGTCCTGGGATCGAGCCCCACATCGGGCTCTCTGCTTAGCAGGGAGCCTGCTTCTTTCTCTCTCTCTCTCTGCCTGCCTCTCTGCCTACTTGTGATCTCTGTCTGTCAAATAAATAAATAAGATCTTTTAAAAAAAACTTAAAAAAAATAAAAATACTCAGAGGGAAATTTAATGGAAAAATATAATAAGGTAGATTAGCATTATCAGGTATTAAAAATATATGACAAAGAAGCTCCAGGTAAAAGAGTATAGCTCTGGGGCAAAAATGAGTAATAGAGCCACAGTACCAATGAGCTAATGCGGAAATGTACCCCAAAATATAGCACAAGGTAAATATCAAAGACAAGGAAGAAAATATTCACTAGAGTTGATGTTAGGGTAGTTAATTTGGGTGGAGTAAAAAAAAATCAAAATAGATTTTCACCTCAATCCATACACAAGAATTAATTGCAGAATACCTAAAGAAATCACAGTTCTCAACAGAATGGAGTAATCAGGGACTATAGTAACAATCCCACTGGAAACAACCAAAGCATGGACAAAATGTAAGAAACAATGTTTTGTTCTGTTTTTTTAATTTTTATTTATTTTTCTAAAATTTCTTTCCAGTGTTCCAGAATGCATTGTTTATGAACCACACCCAGTGCTCCATGCAAAACAATGGTTTTTAAAACACTGTGCACCAGGCAACTAAGTTACCAGTGATCTCAGAGAGATGCGATAAAAAAGAAGTGGCCCATTGTTGTCCCAGTGTACCTTCTTGGGAGAGTTTCCTGGCCAGAGACTGAGGATCGGAAACCTGGGAGGTGAAACCCAGGCAGAGCACAGTGGGTTCTCTGAGTTGAAGATGAGAAGCTAAGAGTCTGGGAGAGCAAGGTGCCTAAAGTTTACTGACGAAGAGAGACCCTGCAAGAGAGAGGAGAGAGAAGAGAGAGAGAGAGCTGTGGAGATGTGCAGGGAATCCCCCTTGAGTACTGGTCAGAGTTTGCTAGTTTGCTAAAGATGAAGAAAGAACCATCTGAAGGGATTGAGGGAACAGTGCCCACATTCACACAGCACCAAGAATAGAGCCTATTCCTCCCAGTGAGATGAAGGCCTCGTGACTGGGTAGAGTTCACAGGAGAGTCTTGCCTCAGAAGTGGCGTAACTGGAGCAGCTGGCTGGACGTAAGCACTGCCCAGCGCCACCCAACACAGCAAGACATGACAGAGAGAACTGATGGCAAGTGACCTAGCTATATTCCAGAGTAAGACTCAATTATGTCTAAAGGAATACAAAAATATCCACCACCCAACAAGGTATTTTCACAATACCTGGTATTGAAAAAAAAAAAAAAAAAAAGATGAGGCCCACAAAAAGGAAGAAAATAGGACACATAATGAAGAAACATCAATTGAAACAGACCCAGAACTCTCATAGACATTGGAATTACCAGACAAAGACAAGCATCAATTATTATAACTATATCCTATATGTTCAAAAAGTTAATAGAGACATAGGGTTTTTTTTTTTTTTTTAAACTCACATTGAGCTCTAAGACCAGAAAACTGTGATGTGTAAGATGAAAAATCCACTGAATGGGAGGAATGGCAAAGTAGATGTCAGGGAAGAAAAGGTTAGTAAACTCTAAAGCATAGGAATAGAAACTATGTAAAACAAAATACCCACAGAGAATTGTTTTTTGAAATGAACAAAGTACCACTAGATTATGACACAACATTAAGTGGATGGATTTATTTGCAGTTGGAATCCCCAAAGGCAGGGGCAGACAGAAAAAAAATATTTGAAGAGACAATGGCTGGACATTTCCCAAATTTGATGACAAATGATGAATTCATAGATTCGGGGAGCTCAATAAACACCCACCCAAGAAACAGGAAGAAAAAAACACTAAGTCTTATCATAATCAAAATGCTAAAAATATTATATAAAAACTCGACTAGTAGAAGAAACAGAAAATGGAATTTCTTATTTTTTTTTTTAAGATTTTATTTAGAGAGGTAGGCTGAGAGAGGAGGAAGCAGGCTCTCCATGGAGGAGAGAGCCTGATGTGGGGCTCGATCCCAGGACCCTGGGATCATGACCTGAGCTGAAAGAAGAGGCTTTAACCCACTGAGCCACCCAGGTGCCCTGGAATTCCTTATTTAACAACTTGAGGGATGATGTGAGAGAGAACTTCCCAGATGCTTCAGAAAACAATTATTAGAGGGAAAGATCAGCAGATATACTATAAATTCAAATATCTGATGCTTTTAAAAAAAATTATTTTAAAGATTTATTTTTTTATTTTAGAGAGAGAGAATACACAGAGGGGGTAGATGGGGAGGGGAGGGAGAGGGAGAGAAGCAGACTCCCTGCTGAGCATGGAGCCTGACTCAAGGGCTCCATCCCACAACCCTAAGATCATGACCTGAGCCAAATCAAGAGTCAGGCACTTAACTGACTAAGCCACCCAGGTGCCCTGATGCTTTTCTAAATAATGCATAAACAAAAGACAAGCAACAGAATGAAAAAACAAATATACATAAATATAGAAGATGTTCTTCTACAACAAATGCAGAAGATAAAAGGATAATATTATATATATACGTAACATACAACTCATAATAATAATAAAAACACTAAGATTTCGATGGCTAGGTAGCCAGAAAACATAACCAAAGGATTCGCACACACAAAATCTAACTCAAATTTATGGGAACATATTCAACTTTGTTAGAAAGTAAACAAATGTAGATTAGAATAATGCACCTCATACCTACTAAATTAGCAAAATTTTATGAAAGTAACGTTTATTCCTCAGAAAAGCAGATTTTAATTCATATTTTCTTGCATTACCAATGATACTGAGAAGTGGTGTCACCCTTTCCGAAGTAATTTGGAAATATGCACCAGGAACTCAAAATATGTTCATACTCATTAACTTAGTAATTCCATTTCTGGATGCCTGTTAACAATCCAACATTCCACAGCCATAAACAGACTGTTATCACTTTATCATGTGGGATGGTGGATCTTTAAATGTACAGTTATATATAATGAAATGTAAATTCAGTTCATGTAAGAATGTATTTTAAATATAAACTTTTGAAAACTATACTTTGGTAGTTTTAAACAGAAATAATCAAGATCTTTTTCTGATTTATCTATGCATTCCAATCATTTTTACATGGTATTTTCCATTTAAAATCGGCCTCTAATATTTAAACCTTAACAAGTATAGTCAGCATTTTTCTCCATAAATAACTTTGTATAGCTAACTAGAGATAATATACTAACACCTATTTAAACACAGTGAGTATTTGGGGTTTTGCTACTTTAAAGGCTTTTCTCTTGCCTCAGAACAAAGAACATACTTTTTTAAAGAAGACATTCAGTTCGAGAAGTTAGGTTTCTACAACAAAGGGAGTAATGAAATGAATTCACTCTGTTTAATATTCTTATACAGACATTGGGAAATTTTTCATTATGTATCTCGGAGGATCTCTCTGTAAAAGTCAATGTAATTATAACAATTATAGGCTAAAACTATAATTGTAGATGTTAAAGAATCTTAGAATTAAAGGATGACATATTTATATAGAAGGCAGTTGTTTTGATGTTAGGTAAAGGGGAAATGTATTTCCAAAATCAGTCAGGTCAAAATTATTTGAACATTTTGAAGGTTGGAAAGAGGACATTATACCTTTAAAAAATTAATTAAATGAACGCTAACAAAGTCAGTCACATTACACTTCACACATGTTGTTAGTCTTGTCTCTTCATTGAAGGTGCTTTCAAACATTTCAGAAGGTCTCAGAATCTTTAGGGAGCCATGGCTAGTGTACAGGAAGGACAAAGAACACTATAGAAATAACAGAACGAAATCTTTCTCATACCTCCTTCCTATAAGGACCTTGGGATCACTGTGCCACAGACCGGGATCATTAGTAGTTTGTGCATTTGGTGAGTGTCCCTTCTTTGATGATGCTTTGTTGGAACTTATGCCAAGATCACCAATAAAATGAGTTTCCAAGTAATATCAGATTTGCTTTTATGTCATGCAATTCAAGTCACTTCAATTAACATTAGAGTTTCTCTGCAGTATATCCCACCCTTTGATAAATGCTGGAAAGATGACCAATCCAGAGGGTCTGGATTTAGCCAGCAGGAAGCACTAGCAGAGTCCAATAAAGAAGACAGCCTTTTAAAATAGCCTCTACCATTCTGTTTAACAGGCAGGAGACCAGAGATTGAGGGCACAAAAGGGTCAGCTTTCCCTGGAGAGTTCCTTTTCTCAGAAAAGCTGACAATCCAGCTGTATCTTGAAAGGTCGAATAGAGACAAATAAGGGGATGACACGCTTGGGGACAAGTCCTTCTGGGCAAGGGGACCACCCATGAAAAAGCACAGATATGAAAGCCAAGTATTTGGGTAGCTGTCAGTCTAAGTGGAACATGGGTTGTGCTGGAGGGAAAAAGGCAAGGAAGGAGGTGGAATCCAGAGACTGCAGTCAGATATGAGAGACGTTCTGAGACAAATCTGCTCTAAAGGGCAGGGACGTTGTAGGTGGTGACTCTGGACTCCAGTGGAGGTTGGGTCAAAAGGGTCTCCACTGGCTGCGGAGACCCGTATGAGATCACTGCAATAGTTCAGTCCTGGGGTTATGTTAACATTTTAATAATTGTCCCTACAGATGCCATTAAGAAATTGTTTCCTCCATTCTTAGAGTATAATTGACTGGAATTTTATTTATATTTTTAAAGGATTTTTATTTATCTATTGACAGACAGAGATCACAAGTAGGCAGGCAGAGAGAGAGGAAGGGAAACAGGCTCCCTGCTGAGCAGAGAGCCCGATGCAGGGCTCGATCCCAGGACCCTGGGATCATGACCTGAGCTGAAGGCAGAGGCTTTAAACCACTGAGCCACCCAGGTGCCCCTGATTGGAATTCTAAAAGCTGAAAGATTTAAAACTGCACAAGGATTTTATGAAGTAAAAAGGGCTACCGGAAAGGAATCACCAACCAACCAACCAAACAAAAAAAACCAATGGTAGGTAATTAAGACCTTAACTTTTACTTACATTTGGAGCTTGGGGAAACTCACTAACTCTAGGACATGGTTTCTGAATTGCTATAGAAAAGACACTGTAGCTCTTAATGGAACAACTGAGTGCTGCAGCCAGAAGGTCACATCAATCAAACTAACCTTCCCCTGGTAGATTTTCCACTGCTCTGTCATCGTCTTTTTTTTTCCCCTAGGGCTGAAACTGAAAGTTGTGTTAACGTTAGCATAGAATCTACATGTTTAAGTAGAATTTAGCCAGAAAGAAGACATGAATGGAGAAAGTTTCATCAGTGGAATTATTATCTATAGTTACAGAGTCCCTGCTAAATGCTATATTTTATTTCATTTTAAAGATTTATTTATTTATTTTGAGAAAGAGAGAAATCATGAGCAGGATGGAGGGGGATGGGACAGAGGGAGAGGAAAAAGCAAACTCACTGTTGAGCCTCACTTGGGGCTCGAACCCAGGACCTCGAGACACCCTGACCCAAAGGCAGACATTTAACCTACTGAGTTACCCAGACACCCCCTCCCCACCCCAAATGCTATATTTTAAATACAGAGCTTTTGTCCTTGTTCTGTTACATGCAATACTGAAGGAAGGTTTATGTTTTTAGCCTTTTGTTCTGGGTTTTGTTTATTTTGTTTTGTTTTGTTTTTTCCCTTTTAGTTAAAATTGTTGAAAATAGCCACCTTTGTCTTTCTTTCAGATGAGGTTGATGGAGAGTCCCCTAACTCTAACTAGATGTCCTACCACCTCTGGAATTCTCAGCAGAAACTCTCAGGACTGTGCATTCTACTTTTGCAGAAGGGTCAGAAATGGCCCAGAAAAATCCATTGTGAAACCTCACATGTATGTCTTTAGACAAAGCAGTTTTGTTTTCCACATGTAGCATTTTAGAATCCAAATGTCCGTGGAAATCATGAAACCCAGCTCTATATTGTAGCTTAAGAAAATTTCAGCAAGGGCACCTGGGTGGCTCAGTGGGTTAAGCGACTGCCTTTGGCTCAGGTCATGATCCCAGCATCCTGGGATCAAGGCCCACATCGGACGCCTTGCTTGGTGGGAAGCCTGCTTCTCCCTCTCCCTCTGCCTGGTGCTCCCTCTGCTTGTACTCTCTCTGTCAAATAAATAAAATCTTAAAAAAAAAAAAAGAAAGTTTCAATAAAATTCCATGCTCACTGATCAGATTGGCAGAATATGAAAAAGTTATGGCATTCAGTGTTGACAAAGGGGTGCGGAAGGAGCATTCTCATACTCCGTTGGGGGAAAGATCAGGTGGTATGTTTTTGGAGGGTAGTTTGGTACCACTACACAACTTCGAAATATGTAAAACTCAGCAGTTCCATTTTTAGAAAGCTAGCCTAAAGAAACTTGATACATGTACATGGAGATATATGTACCAATGTGTTTGTTGTAGGATTTTTAGGTGGTTAAACATTGAGGTCAGTCTAAATACCTATCAAAATGATACTTGTTAAATAAATTAGGATAGCTCTGTATCTTAGCTTTAAGGGTACAGTCGGAAAGATTGTCCATGATATACTATTTAGTGGAAAAAGCAAGTTATAGGACAATATATAGAGTTGAACCCTACTCTTTTCACTAAAATATATATATTTAAGTGCTTATAGGGGGATGTGTAGAATGATATACACCAAATTTTAACAACAGTTCTGCTGTGAAGCAGACCTGGAAAGTGAGAGTTATTATCTATAGTTACATTTTGACTTTATATACTAAATATTGCTTAAAATTTTTACAATGACAATGCATTATTTTTTACCATTCTTTTAGTGAGGGAAGAAAAATCTGAGCCTCAGAGAAGTGAAGTAATTTTTTTTCAAATCACTCAAATGGCTAGGAAAAAAGATAGGACCAGATTCCAGGTTTTTAAAATCCCAGTTGGGTACTTTTTCTACTAAAGAAGGTCTTGAGAGACCTTTACCAGAATGCCTGGCTTTCTGCAGATCGAGTCAAATCTCCTGTTTCTCAGGGAAGTAAATAAAATGTATGATTTCATGCTTCTATCAGGCAAATAAATTTCTGAGCCTCTTGAGCAACAATGTATCTTCCTCAAGACTTTTTTCTGTATTCATCATCATAATCATCATAGAAATATTCATTTAGAGTTACCATGCTTCACTTACATGACCAATCCTAACCACAAAAGCAGGATTAAAAATCCACAAAAGCAGGATTAAAACTAATTTGGATCCATAGTTACACAGAAGACCCAGACTTTCCAATAGAGCACACAAATCTTTTCCCAAAGTACAGAGGAATTTCCTCTCATGTTTCCTCATCTGTTCTTACAATATCTGAGATAGCTTTATTCCAATAGTCGTTATTTTTAGTTATTTTTAGTGCCATTTTGGCATTTGGGATGCATAGGACCACTGCTCTCCATTACGTCAGATAAAATACATGACATTTTTGATTACCTAAAAATTAAGAGCAGTATTAGCTTTTCCCACATGCTTAAGTTTAATTTTAGGAAATTCAAAAATTTAAACTATAGATGGTGTGTACCATTTCTACACAGTTCTTAACAAGCATTTAAATAAATCTCAACACATTTTTCTGTAAACATTTAAGTAAATATACATATATATATTTTAAACACTTATTTATTTTAGAGAGAAGGCACAAGGGGGAGGGACAGAGGGAGAGGGAGAGAGAATCTCAAGCAGATTCCCTGCTGAATGCAGGGCCCTTATGTAAGGGGCTCCGATCCCACAACCCTAGGATTGAACCCTGAGCTGAAACCAAGAGTCGGAGGGTCAACCAACTGCATCACCCAGGCAACCCTATAAATATATCCTTTTTAATAAAATTCAAACCCTATATATGTCCTATGACTTGCTTTTTCCACTGAGTGGTATATCATGGACATTTTTTCCAACTGTAGCCTCATATTTCTTGGTATTGAGATAACCTAATTTATTTAACAATTCCCATTATGATGGCCGTTTAGACTGAATCCAATTTTTAACCATCTAAAAATCCTGCAACTAGCACATTGGTGTACATATCCCCACATATATGTATTAGGTTTCCTTAGGTGGTTTCTAAACTATTCCATTCTTTAGGAATGCTCATAATTATTGGGTTGATCTTTTTTTCAATTAATAAATGAAGGGTAACATCTGAAAGTAATTCAGGGTAGGCTTTAAAAATACAATGTTTAGGGGTGTCTGGGTGGCTCAGTGGATTAAAGCTTCTACCTTCACCTCAGGTCACGATTACGGAGTCCTGGGATCAAGCACTGCATCGGGCTCTCTGCTAACTGGGGGGTCTACTTCCTCCTCTCTCTCTATCTGCCTCTCTGCCTACTTGTGATCTCTCTCTGTTAAATAAATAAAATCTTTTAAAAATTAAAAAAAAATACTGTGTTTAAAAGAATATTTAGGGGCACATGGGTGGCTCAGTTGGTTAAGTGTCTGCCTTCAGCTCAGGTCATGATCCAAGGGTCCTGGGATCGAGCCCCGCATCGGGCTCTCTGCTTGGCGGGGAGACTGCTTCCCCCTCTCTCTCTGACTGCTTCTGCCTACTTGTGATCTCTGTCAAATAAATAAATAAAATATGTTTAAAAAAAAAAAGAAAAAAGAAGTACAACAAATGTGTATCTCCAATTATACCCATTCAATAAACACATATATTTTATATGCAATCTCAGATGCATAGAATAAGATCTTGAAAAAAATGTATGCAAACATTAACATTTGCTCTGGAGGGTGAGTGAGCCTCTGATCTCCGTTTTCTTCTCTATATTTCCTTGTGTTCTCTCATTTTGTCAAAAGAATGTTTACTTTTGACAACAGAAAAAAAAATTTTAAAGAAAATTTGGAAGCCAATATAACCTGAAAGAGTACTTACTGAACATTTTTTCCTGGGAATAATATTCAATTCTAGGTACTCCTCAAAGAAGAGTGAAACCTCAGGTTGATTTGTGAGAACAGTTGTTGGCGGAGAAGTCAAATCGGATTTTGACCTTTTTGAAGGAAAAATGAACTTTGATAAAGAAGGAAAGGAGACCAAAAGAGAGAAAGGAGGGAAATAGACTGGCCGCCATTTTGCCGGGAAGGCTCTCATATTTTGGAACAGCAGGTACAAAGGCAGGGGACTTCCAAGCAGGGACTTTATGGGAAAAGGTAGAGGAAGAAGGTATGCTGCAGAATGAGAGAGAAATGAAATCACTCTTCTGGGCACAGGAAAGGAGCTGCTGAAACTGGGCTATCTGCTTGCTTTTCTTTTTCCATCCTCTCCTTCAGCAAGAGGTTAGCATAGTGTCCAGCACATGGCAGGCTCTCCAGGGTTTTGTTGTTGTTGTTGTTTGTTTTGTATGTTTGTTTGTTTTGTTAAAATGGCACACGGAGGAAAATGGAGCAGTTGTGTGAACCTAGACAGGATTGTGGCTGAACCTACAAGCATAAAGGAAAACCCAACACGATGAAATACACCAGTGAACTCTGGGTTAGAGTCATGATGGTGGATGGCGTTGTTGCTCATCTGCGTGTACCTGAGAACATTTGCTCGGCAGAGTGGGCTAAAAGGAAGAAACGGAGCTAACCATCACGAAGTATTGAAATTATGGGGGGAAAATGAAAAGACCAACTACCTTGTTATTTGTTGTTTTATTTTTTTAGGGATCAGGAAACCGATGAAGAGGGGTGAAAAGAGCTCCGCCACACTTAATGCAGATAGATTGATCACAAACATCAGTTTCTATGATTTAATGGGCCTGAATTTCCCAATAACATTGTAACAGTTCTTCAGGCTCTTTCAGTGCTCCAATATTCTCTTTCAGAAAATAAGGTTCAAACTGTATTTTCCTCCTTAGCCTTAAAAATGATGTAAGCATGAAAAGGCAATGCGGACATAACAATTTATGAACATATTGTGATATGCTACCATTCAGTATTCTTGGGAAAAAATCCCTTACCCAACAGATTATTTTGGGTGAAGTAAACAAAATACCAAAGGGTTATGTATAGTAAATTCCCATTGTTTCAAGTGTTACGAGTTTGGTTCATTATTTTTCCTCGTTCTCCATCCTGAAGATCAAAACCGGGTTGAATGCTCATGGTCACCTCTTCTAGGGGTGATCCAAAGCGGGAAGTGTAATGGCAACTCCATTGATTTTTCTACATATTAGTACCCTTTTCCAAAGTTCTATCAGGGAAGACAGTTTGAGCTATAGAATAAAACAAGAAATACTTGATTATCTGTAAATTTCACTTGTCTAAGCCACCCTTTACCAATAGCCATGCAGTCTGCCACACTTACCTCCTAGAATAGTTGATTCACTGGGGCAGGCGAGTGGAGTTGGTTTCTTAGGAAAAACAGAGCAAAGGTTTGGGAGATTTTGTTTGTGTTTTATTTGTAATGAAGTATATAAATTAGCGTTGTTTGCAGAGTCCCATAGAATATCTTGATGTTAGTTTTAAATATTCTGAAATCCATGTATTTGTTTAAAAACATTAAGAACCAGGGGTGCCTGGGTGACTCAGGCTATGATCTCGGGGTCCTGGGATGGAGCCCCTCATTGAGCTCCCTGCTCAGCGGGGAGTCTGCTCCCTCTCTCTTTGTCCCTTTCCCCACTCATGTGTTCTCTCTCTCTCTCTTAAATAAATAAAATCTTTTAAAAAATCCATTAAGAACCTAATATGTCGGGCACCTGGGTGGCTCAGTGGGTTAAGCCGCTGCCTTCGGTTCAGGTCATGATCTCGGGGTCCTGGGATCAAGTCCCGCATCGGGCTCTCTGCTCAGCAGGGAGCCTGCTTCCCTCTCTCTCTCTCTCTCTCTCTCTGCCTGCCTCTCCGTCTACTTGTGATTTCTGTCTGTCAAATAAATAAATAAAATCTTTAAAAAAAAAAAAAAAGAACCTAATATGTCCAAGGGAGTTATGCTGGGATAGAAATATAGGATAAAGAACCCAGGTCCTTCATTGCAGACAGATCATACTGTAAGGACCTATTTAGCCAGAACACTTCCATTCGGTTAAACAATAATTTTTTTGTTTAAAACTTAAACTGTCCCTGCCACCCTTCCCCCAGGGGACTTACTTAAAAACAAGTCCCAGAAACCAGTCCCAGGTAACAAAGCCCAAATACAAGGGTGGGTCAGGCCAGGTGGAGACATCCAATCAGTGGAGGGGCCCATATTGTCTCCCTAGTTACCAAGGAGTATGGGCCCCACCCTTTGGGCACCTTTTGGGCCAGTTCTGACCAAGGTGATAGACTGGTTCAAATATCTACTAGGGTAAATTGTAATTCAATTGGTCACTTATGTGTGACCTAACATGACTGTGCAGCTTTCTCTGTGTGTTACAATTTCATTGGCCACCTGCGTGGGGCCAGGCCCAACCACATGGCCTTTGCCCTTAAAAGCTAGTCTGTGAAGCAGAGAGAGGTAGCCGTCTCTGTAAGAGGCATGGCCCTGAACATTCAGTCTGATTTTTGACGCTTGGTGCCGAATAAAGCTTTGCTTGACTTTCACTTTATATCAGTTTCGCTCCTTTAATCACAGACCCATTATTGGGGGACCTAACAATACTTAAGACACAAAAAGCAAAAAACTTCTAAAGCTTGGCCCTTTATTACAAAAGCAATACATTTTGTTATATTTTGTTATGCAGCTAAGTTAAAGGAAGACACATAAAATCACCCATTATCCTACCCACCTAGAGAGAATCACTTTTAACATTTACACACATAGATGCATATATTTAAAAGAAATCAATTTTGAAAGAGCTACTGTTATTTAAGCTGTTTTCTCCACCCCCTGGAATATTTTTCCATGCTAAAATCTCTGTTTAATAGCTACATAATTTGAGGGTACTCTAATGTATGGGTATCATAATACATTTAAGTACTTTCCAAACATTTAGACTCTGGAAGACATACCATGTGTTTTTAAAAAAATGTATGCAAGAAGGAGTTCTGGATATGTGTAACCCAAGTGAGGCTCATCTGGGACCTTACAATCTATACCTCACCTGGTCCAGAGAGTTGTGGCAACAGTGAGGAGAAGTAGAACCTTTTTCCTCTATAAGGTTTAGCTGTCTTTGGGTGCCAGGGAAGGGAGACAGATAACATCAGGAAACTCCTGTGTGAAACACGAAGGAGAGGCTCCTGGGAAGACCAGGTCCTGCCAAAATGTGTGCCCCCTCTGATGGTAGGTTGACTTTGAATTCTTGAGTATGTTTAGTGTCCCTGGCCCCAACATGTCACAAAGAAACTTACAGCAGACAGACTATAAAGCGGCCCCACAGCTCCTGTACTAGCATTCGTGCCTTTATCCAAATCTTTTCATGTGGTTGAGGCTTGGGGCTTGAGTCTAACTCATGGAACACAGCAAAGGTGAAAAACTTGTATGTGATTCCATTGCATACAACCGTAACACCAGTCTCATCAGAAGACTCTCTTTCTTGCTGACTATGAGGAAACAAGTGATTAGGGGGAAGACCCACATGGCAAGGAACTGAAAGCAGCCTCCTGTGGACAGCTAAGAAGAAACTGGGACCCTCAGTCCAACAGCCCACCAAGAACTGAATGTTGAGGGATGCTAGGTGGCCCAGTCAGTTAAGCGTTTGCCTTCGGCTCAGGTCATGCATGATCCCAGGGTCCTGGGATTGAGTCCTGCGTGGAGTTCTCTGCTCAGCAGGGAGCATGTTTCTTTCTCTGGCTCTGCCTGCTTTTGTGCACTCTCTCTCTCTCAGACAAATAAATAAATAAATAAAATCTTTAAAAAAAAAAAAAAAAGAACTGAATGTTGCCAACAATCCAATGAGCTTGGATGCAGATCCTTCCCCAGTTCAGTTTGGATGAGTGCCCACCGACCGCCTCAGCTGACCCCTTGATTGCAGGTTTATAAAATGCAGAAGGGGATGACCAGGCTAGCTGTCCCTGGATTCCTGCCCCACAGGAAGTGTGATGTAGTTAATGTATGTTGTTTTGAACCACTAAGTTTGCAGTAACCTTGGTACATATCAATGATGCCCTGAGTCTTCACTTATCCTGAGCCTCTGAAAGTAAGAAGAAAGCGAGAACAGAAGGACTGTGTGATCTACATCACGGTTCACCTGCCTGCTTCACATTGCCAGCCCACAGGAGTAGAGATACCTCAACTTTTATTATACGAAGGATCACTAACTACTTCAGCAATTCAACATAAAATCAGAGTTCTAACGAGTCAACAAAGAAAAATACATTTTATTAAAAAAAAAAATACTAGCCAGGGGCACCTGGATGGCTCAGTTGGTTAAGTCTTCAACTCTTGATTTGGGCTCAGGTCATGATCTCAGGGTCCTGGGATCAAGCCCTGTGTTGGGCTCCACACTCAGCATGGAATCTGCACTCTCTCTCTCTCTCTCTCTCTCTGAAAGAAGGAAGGAAGGAAGGAAGGAAGGAAGGGGAAGAAGGAAGATAGACTAGCTAAAAAGAAGTGTATAAGTCAGAACTAACAAAATATGTCTAGCAAGTTGGAGTTGCTGAAGATGACAGACAACACCATGAATTTAAAAAAATAATAATAAAAGAAGTCTCATTTCTATTACTCAGTAGTTAAGACGGACTATTTTTTTTTTTACAGATTAGATTTATAAAATCTTCAAAAAATATGAAAAACATATTCAAAATATGAAAAACAATAACTTAAAGTAGTAGAGAATGACCCTGAAGCAGGGTGACACTGGAGAGAAGTTGACTCTTGAATAATGAGCTGTGAGCCAGTAAGATCTCTCAGTGTGATCTCAGCCTTCTTCTCATTTATTAATTGTCTTCTGGAAGTCAGCCAGACTCAGTTGAACCTCTGTGTCTTGGTTTGTCGATGGCCTCCCACATTTTCACCTTTCCCTGAATCTTCTTGTCTCTGTGGACTCAGGATCTCAGTGCCCCAACCCTCCAGCCAGCGAAGCCCCTGGTCTTTAAGTATGGGTCCCAGCCCTTCCCTTCCCATGGTTCTTCCTTCTTTTCCCTCAGGGCTGCATTAAGCTGTTCTTAACAACTCTTAAATTACAACCACCTCACGATCTAAACACACAGTGAACTTGGCATCTGAGCAGCACTATACCAAATTAGTATAGGCCTATGTCATACTGTAGGTCAATGACCTATAAAACTTACCCATCTTAAACCTATTTGACCTCTTCTCTTATTTCTCTGCTTTTCTCTCTCACCTCCAGCTATTCTTGCCTTTTTGATACTCATTGTTTTTCTTACACAAGAGCTACTTTGACCACAGGATCTTTGCACTTGCTGTTTCCTCTGTCATAAATGTTCCTCCCCCCAGGTATCATCTTGACTCTCTTTGTTTTTCTGGTTTTTGCTACAATGTCACCTTTTCAGTGATTCCTTACCTAGAAATCTTGTCTAAAACTATGAACCCACTACCACTGTCATGACACTCCTTCCTCCTTTCCTTATCACTACTAACATGCTAGAGGTCTTACTTAGCTTGCGTGCTACTCATTTCTCCATCTAAAACATAAGTGCCATGTGTGCATGGGTTGGTGTCTTCTTTTTTCATTTGCTATTTCTGTAGTGTTTGGAACAGTGAAAACACATATCAGGCACTCAATAATTATTTGTTGAATTTCTCAATTTGGCTTAAGGGTGTCATTTTCTCATAGCATAATTTCTTTCACAGATTAGGGGCCTGGCACTAAATTGCAGAGGTATCTTGGGTGATCCATAACCATGGCTGTAATGTTCTAGTTCTCTTCAGCTAGAAATGGTATTTGATCCTAAGTGACTAAGACAGAAGGAAATAGAGTACCTAGGACTGCCCCAATGCACAGGGTGATGAGTTCTAAAGTTCATGTTTAAGTCAATTGTTTGGACACCCTGAACTCTTCTTCAGAATACGATTGGGCACAGCTAGTTAACTGCAAGGAGCCTGAGAAGACAGGAAAGTGCCAGAACTTGGAACCAGATCTGCTACTGGGATGGAGCAAGCTTCTGGAAGGACAGGAACAGGTGCACTGAACTCTGAGGGTATTCAGTGTAGCCAACAAGAGACATTGTCCTTGCTGGTAGCATTAGAGAGGGCCTAGAGGAAATATTGTGACCCCCAGGAGGGGAAGTAGTTTAGCAACTGGCCACCTAGGAGCACTGATACTTAAAAAACAAGTTTATTGAAAAACACAAGACTGTGCAAAAGCAAGCCAAAGAATAGAGAAAATATTTGCGATCGATCTATCGGACAAGTGTTTAATATTTAAGGAACTGAATATTTAAGGAACTGTTTCCAATGGAAAAGAAAGATAACACAAAAGACTTTAATACTCACTTCAAAAAAAGACAACATCTGAATGTCTAATAAACATATAAACACGTTTGCAGCCTGTGGTCGAATTCGGCTGCAGCGAAATCTTACTACACACTGCCAGTAGGGTTAAGCCTAAAAGGACCAGCCATGCCAGGTGTTGGTAGCGATGTGGAACAACTGAAATTCTCTTATGCTGCTGGTGGAAGTGAAAATTGGTACCAATGCTTTGTAAAGTCATTCTTTTGTAATTGCAGACCTCTCAGGTATGATCTCAACAGCTACGTGTGCCCAAAAGGCTTGTCCAAGAATGTTTGCTGCAGCATTATCTGTAATAGCTTACCGTAGGAACAATCTAGATGTTTATCAACTGAAGAAGAGACACATACATTGTGGAATGGTCGTACAATGGAACACCATGAAGAAACAAAAATGAAGAGGTGCCTGGTGGCACAGTCAGTTAAACGCCCAACTCTTGATTTTGGCTCAGGTCATCATCTCAGGGTTGTGGGATTGAGCCCCGCATCAGGCTCCCTGCTCGGCACAGAGTCTGCTTGAGATTCTCCCTGTCCATCTGCCCCTCCTGCTTATACTCTTTCTCTCAAAAAAAAAATCTTAAAAAAAAAAAAAGAAATGAAAATAAATAAGCCACTGTTATACATAGTAATATGACTGATTCTTTTATGAATGTCAAGCAGAAAGGAGCCAGGTTAAAAAAAATACACAGAATTCTAAGTATATGAAGTGCAAAAATAGTCAAAATTAATCTATAATAAAGGAAACAATAGTAATAGTTATCTTTGTGGAGCAGAGCTAGTAACTGAGAAGGATCATGAGGGCTTCTGGGAGAGCGGTAATGTTCTATTTCTTGGTTTGAGTAGTAAGTACTTCTTGTAAAAAAAAGTCTTCAAGCTATACACTATACTTTTCTGTATGTATAATATATCTCAACAAAGTATGTATTTAATTTTTTTAAAAAGAAAGAAAACACAGAACCAGCATTAGGAAACATCTTAGGACATAGCAGGGCCCTAACCCTGGGGACAGGGTGAGGAATTAGAACCTAATATGGATGAGGGGAATTGACAGGAGTTACAGTGCCACAATTCAGGAAAAGAGAAGTAGAGATTTGGAATTATGCAGACAGCTTTTTTTTACCCCTCAAGATTTATTTATTTATTTGAAAGAGAGTGCAGGGGAGTCAGGGGCAGAAGGAGAGGGAGAGAGAGAATCTCGAGCAGACTCTACACTCAGCAAAGAGTCCAATGTGGGGCGTGATCTCAAGACCCTGAGATTATGACCTGAGCCAAAACCAAGAGTTGGACACTTAACCGACTGTGTCACCCAGGTGCCCCTATGCAGATAGCTTTTAACCCAAAGAGCCTAGGCTCCAGTCCCTGGCATCCCATTTGCCACCTTGGGCCACCTAACTAACCCTTCTGGATCTCAGTTTCTTTATTTGCAATTCAGAAATAATGAAACGCTCTCAAGGTATGCTTGGTACTGAGAACGGGTTTCATACATATTAGCTATTCATAATAATAGCCATTTTCACCTCAATAAGAGCAAGAAAGAGATTTAGTTACCATACCCGTGACAGAGTTCAAGCTAAAGTTGTCACATTAGGAGCAACGTAGAAACCTATGAATACAAACCAGGGATCAAAGTCAGAGCTGAAACCTGCATCAAAAGGAACTCAGAGGAGTTCCTGAGTCCTCACCAGAGAATCTCAGAATTCTGCAAGGCCTTAGGGGAGGGAATAGGAGGGATGCAGAGGGGAGGCTGGACGTGATGGGGGAGTTGTTTCTATAAATATGGCTACTAACAATTTCTTCCATCTGTGCATGCTCCTCCCATCTGTTTTTCTTCTCCTAGAATCAGTGTTGGTTCTGGGACTTTCTTTGACCAGTAGAGTCAAAAAGCAGTGATGTCGTGCCCGGTAGTTTGCACTTGGCTTTCTTGGAACCCAGCATCCATACAGCAAGGCAGTCCTGACTATTCTGCTGGAAAGAGAGGCCACGTGGAGAGGCGCTGGGGGATGAAATGCCACATGGAGACAAGGGCTACGTGAAGGAGAATGGTCAGCCCAAGGCCCCAGGCATATGAAAGGAGTCTTCTCTCCAGGAAACTGAGTCTATGAGCTGAATACAGACACATAAGTGAGATTTGGCCAACAACTTGGAGAGCAGAAGAATTTCTCATTCAACCCTCACAATTCTCACAGAATTGTAAGAAATAATAAACAACAGTTGTTTTGAATCATTAGGTTTGGGGCTGTTTTGTCATGCATCAATAGTAACTGCTACAAAAATGAGTACCTGAAAATGGACTGCTGCTGTAACAAAAAACTTAACATGCATGCTGTTGGCTATGGTTTCAGACAGGTGGGGACCATAGGAGTGGTGATAAGACCATGATGGAGGCTGGAAGAGCAATGAAGGAACCACCCTGACAGCTGGAGAAAGGACAGTGTGTGCTACAGAGGGGCAAAATGTACTAAGCTAACACATGTACCTAATGTATTTGTCAAGCTTGCCAAAGAGATTTTCTAGTGGAATGTGGAAAGTGCCAACTGACTTATTTTAACTGTCTGTGATAAAGAAAGGAAAGAGAGAGATGAGCTAAAGAGGGAATGATTCAGTTTAAAGCACAAGTTAGGGGATGTATTTCTGATCCAGGAATTGATGAGTTAGGAGGTGAAACTCTTTCTTATTTTCAACATGTCCAGATGAACAAAATATTCTTTTTTATTTTATTTATTTATTTAGTGAGAGAGCACAAGCAGGCAGAAGGGAATAGAGAGAGAGGGAGAGAATCTTCAAGCAGATTTCCCAATGAGCACAGAGCCCCACACAGGACCCTATCTCATGATCCTGAGATCATGACCTGAGTTGAAATCAAGAGTCAGGTGCTCAAATGACTAAGCCACCCAGGCACCTCCAGAAGATTCTTAAAATAAGAATAGTCTCAAGACAAAGATGAAATCCAGGGTACTGCTAGTTAAGCATGGTCTTAGGATCAAGATAAAGACAAAAATTTCTCTAAGACTCTTTGTTAAAGTCTCATAAAACTATAAGGTGATGCCCACCCACATCCCTTTATTGAGATTTCTGGGTAACTTAAGAACATTACTCCACAGCACCCTGACTTATAGCCCCAAATAGAGAGGAGGTTGTCTTGGAAAGAATTGTGAATGTGGTTTTTGTTTAATGAAATGGATTGTAATTTGATAAATGAGAACCCACAAAGAGTTTAAAATAATTGTACCAGTTTAGACTAAAGGTGACTAAGTTCAAAATGGAATAAGACTTTGGAGCCCCACTTTCTTTGGATGAGATGAAGGCTGAAAGCAGAACCAGCTCAATCACCATGTAAAATGGAAGATGACACAGAGGGCAGAATCAAGAGCTCAGAGGATGGAACCAAGAGCAATGGGAAATACAGGATCAGGGAACCACATCGCAGACAGGAGAATGGGGCCATAAATGAAGACCTTCTTGTGCTCTTTCAGTCCTGCAATGGAGTCGAGGGAGCTCATGATACGTGTTTGGATGGATTTCATAATTGCTATGGACCAGTGACTGTTGTGCATCAGAAATAGCAACAATCTCTGTTTCATTATTAGATATTAGATGCAGGGGAGGTAGATAACATATAATCCATGGATATCTAAAGCAAGAGGAGTCATATCTGAAGGGCCTCTTCTACATCCAGATCTGAAGCAAACCACAAGATAGTAGACTTCAAGCTTCGTACCATAATTGGATGAGACTCTGAAGAGTATTAGGGGGGGAAGTGAATCATTGTGGCCAGATGGAGGATGATAATGGATGGGTCCTGAAGATTTGTGCCAACAATTTACCCATCCATGTGTGCCACTTATCTCATCAAGAAGTAGAATCTAATTGCCTTCCTTTGATATAGGCAGATGCGGTAGAAATGACATTCTCAGACTTCCAGTCACAAAATTTATGAGGAATTGTAGCTTCTGCTTTCACCCTCGTGGGATCAAGTTGCTAAAGAAGAGATCAGGGTAGACTACTAAATCATGAGAAATCACATGGCGAGTGAAAGACCCAGCCAATCCCCATCCATCCCAGCTTCGTGGCTGAGGTGTATGGTCCCTAACATGTAAGCAGGGAAGCTGTCTTTGTTGTTCTACCTTGAGGCAAGCCCCCAGCTGAGTGCAACTGCATTCATGACCTCAGCCAACATCTCAGAGAGTAGAGTCAAGTTGTCCCCACCAAGCCTTGCCCAACTTACAAAATCATGAGCAAATAAATGGTGAGAGTTGTTGTGAAACACTAAGTTTTAGACACTTGCTGGTGTCTAGGCAGTAAGAGACAGCTGAAATACCTACCACTAGCCAGCACACAGAAGGTAACGAAGTTTGTACATTCCTTACCCCAGTGCATGAGGCTCTAAAAGATCTATTTCCCTGCCTGCTAGTCTTACTTTTTCTGGTATTACCCCCTGTGTTAGTCAGCTTGGGTTGCCATAATGAATAGCATAGGCTGGGCAGCCTAAACAAACAAAAATATACTCTCTCACAGATCTGGAGACTGGAAGGCCAAGATTAAGGTTCTTGCACGGTTCAGTTTCTGGTGAGGATTCTCTTCCTGCCTTGCAGATGGCCACCTGCTCACTGTGTCCTCACATGGCAGAGACAAAACACACAAGATCTCACATGCTTCTTTTTCTTTTCTTTTTAAAAAAATTTTAAAAAGATTTTATTTATTTATTTGACAGAGAGAGATCACAAGTAGGCAGAGAAGCAGGCAGAGAGAGAGGGGGAAGCAGGCTTCCTGCTGAGCAGAGAGCCCGAGACGGGGCTCAATCCCAGGACCCTGGGATCATGACCTGAGCCGAAGACAGAGGCTTTAACCCACTGAGCCACCCAGGTGCCCCTCACATGTCTCTTCTTATAAGGGCACTGATCCCATCGTGAGGACCCCATTTTCACAACCTCGTATAAACCTAATTAACTCCCAAAGGCCATCTCTAAGTAGCACATTGAGAGTTAGGGCCTCCACAGATGAATTTGGGGGACATAATTCAGTCCACAGAACTCCCTTTTCTCCAGCAACACTAATTTCAGCTTCTCGAACATGACACGCTCATTCTTACCTTGGGCTGTGTAATGGCTGTTCCCTGCCTGGAATGTTCCCAGCTGTTCACCATTGCCTTCCTATGACTCAATCTTAGAGTAAAAGTTACTAAGATTTCCTCAGAATGGCCTTCTCTGCCCCTCAGTGTAAAGTATGTCTCTCTCTCTCATCTGCCTGCTGTATTTCATTCACAGAATTGAAGACCCTCTGAAATGATCGCATTCGTTTCTCTCTTTACTTGCTTATTTGCCCATCTCCTACCATGGGATGTCCATGACTATAGGTACCTTATCTGCCACTTGTATGGGGCTTAAGCTTTGGTGTCTAGAGTAGCTTCCAGAATGTGGTAGGTGTAAAGTTGCTTTTGTTTAAAAGTAATCTATAATACACTTCCGTCGTAGAACTGATAAATGATGTGTCATATATTTGACAGTTCGTCAAACACAGCAGTTTACCACACACTAGTTCCTTGGACATTAAAGATGGTTCAGATATGTTCTTTGGCCTTCCAAAAACTTCCTCTGGTGCACACTGTGTGTGGAGGAAGATAAAGCATACACAAAGACTTAAGTATGTGACAAATGCTCTCATAGAGGGTATAGGAGAAGAACAGAAATTCTGGTTAGGGAACAATATTTTTGCCTGGAGGGAGAGGGAGAATATGGTCATGGAGACTAACAGAGAACATTTTAGTTGTTTCTTGAAGAATGAATAGCAAGTGGGCAGGAGGTAAGAGGAGGAGAACACGTATCAAATGGGTAAGAGGGCAAGGGCAACCACTCCAAACACGAGAAAGAACATGAGCGAAGTTAGAAGTATAGTGGTAGCTTGAACATGCGGTGGGGGAGAGCAGGAAGAAGGGAGGCCAGATACAGCCAGGGGAGGAAGGTTTTTAGGTTATAAAAGGCACAGGATCATAGTGGGATTTATACTTTATCTTATAGGCATTGTGGAAATAGAGCAAACTGGGCTGTGAGAGAGTCCTAACTTTGGACATCAAGCACTTCTGTATCTACTGCAAGCCAATATGAGCAGTATATGACAGGAGCAACCTGACAGTAGATTCTAGGCTGTTCTACCACAGTGACTTCTGAGGTTCTGACAGGCTCCTCCAAGAGTGGCATTGGCCTTTAGTAGAAAGAATGGCCCCCATAGGGTATGACCAAGAGAGTATAAATTAGAGAAAACCTTGTTAGTCATTTTCTTTTTTAAAAATATATTAAGCTTAAAGAACATATTTTGAATTTTCTTTTAAGCCTTTTCTCCAAACTTCCAGAAAAGATCTGCTTCTATACGTTATTTTTCTAAAACAGCATGATAAAGATTTGGGATTACACACTCCCCTTCTCCACCACCATCTCATTCCATTATTATAAGTAGCTGTTTGAATTTAATTTTTAATGGAGTCAATTTAATTATTAAAGCCTTATAAATGAATAACATTAGGTAAAAGTAACACTTGCAGATATTTTAAAAGGTTTAACATATGGAAATAATTCAGTTATGAAACACCAGTATTTTTTCATTAAGTTGAAACATCGAAGTACTTTTTGCCTTGGAGAAATCTTATACTTGATCATGTTCTTAGCAAAATTCATAGGTCTTGTTTTCACTTTTCTGGTAGAGTCAACAGCCAAGGAACTCCCCTCATGTATCTTGGACTCAGTGAATTTCCCAAATTTACATATCCTCCCTCCCCAGATCCAGGATGAGTTGGTGGGCATGGTGTGGAAAACCAACCATTTAGTTGCAGAAAGCCACAAATGTATAAATGGTGAATTAGAGTTTCTTCCTTTTGTCTCTCCCTATAGAATTTGCTGTGGAGTAAGAGAGGATTCTATACTTACCTTACAGAATCATCCATTAAGACATCATCTGTCTGGGATGTCTGGGTGGCTCAGTTGGTTTAGCTACTGCCTTTGACTCAGGTCATGGTCTCAGGGTCCTGGGATTGAGTTCCACAATGGGCTCCTTGCTCAGGGGGGCACCTGTTTCTCCTCCTGTTTGCTGCTCCCCCTGCTTGTGCCCTCTTTCTCTATTTCTTTCTCTGACAAATAAATAAATAAAATAAAAAAGACTTGGTTTAAAAAAAAATCACCCTACTCTAGAGCAGCATTATCTATAATAACCAAATTATGGAAACAGCCCAAGTGTCTATCAGTAGATGAATGGATAAAAAAGAGGTGGTATATATACACAAGGGACTATTACTCAGGCATAAAAAGGATTGAGATCTTCCCATTTGGGGCAAAATGTATGGACCTAAAAGGTATTACACTTATTTCTGTCTGAAATAAGTCAGACAGAAAAAGACAAATACCATATGATTTCACTCATATGTGGAATTTAAGAAAGAAAACAAATGAGCAAAGGGGGAAAAAGAGAGAGAGAGAGAGAATGGCAAACCAAGAAACAAAGTCTTAACTAAAGAGAACAAACTGATGACTACCAGAGGGGAGGAGAGTGGGGGATGGGGGATGGGGATCAAGGAGTCCATTTGTTGTGATGAGCACTGAGTCATGTGTTAAATCACTATATTGTACACCTGAAACTAATGTTCTGTTGTGTGTTAACTAACTGGAATTTAAATAAAAATTTTTAAAAATCAGGGTGTGTGGGTGGCTCAGTGAGTTAAGCCTCTGCCTTCAGCTCAGGTCATTATCTCAGGGTCCTGGGATTGAGCCCCGAGTCGGGCTCTCTGCTCAGCAGGGAGCCTGCTTCCCCTTCTCTCTCTCTGCCTCTCTGCCTACTTGTGATCTCTGTCTGTCAAATACATAAATAAAACTCTTTAAAAAAATTTTTAAAAATCACCTTACTCACACGTATATGATTTATTCATGAATATATGTAACCTACTTACTAGAAGGTACAGTAGCCACAACTCTGAGACACTGGGCTGGAGAAATCTATTTTTAAATATGTTGTACAAGTAGAATAAATCTTTATGTGCATGTCCTCTCCTGCTTGTTTGCAATCCTCTTTAGGTCATGTTCCATGTTTGTTACCCTTTGTATATTTGTCTGATTCTAGCACAGTGCCTGGGTCATGGGTGTTAGGTATTTGTTGACCCACAGTGTACAGTCTGCTGAACCAAAATGTAAAAGACAACCATCAAAGAGATGTGTTTGGACACATTTGGTCAAAACATCCTCACCCCCTAAATTCACAGACTCTATTCTCTTCCAGAGCATGTTTCCCCCATCGAATACTGATTAAGTTCGCAAGCTTTATTTTATTGTCTCATAACCAGTAGCCTCGCTAGACTAGACGCTTTAAGTTGGGAAGAGCACCCAACTTCAGAACGTTCTCTATCTGTGATGCCATCATAAGCACCTAACCCCCGTACATTTAGGTTGTGTCGTGCTAGCTGTGAACGTCAGCTGAGGTTACCATTTTGCCCAGGCGTTCCGCGTCATCACTTTCCATTCCATCCAGGTTCTAGAGGCTGATTTTAGCTGTGAGCGTCACGGGGCATGGAATGTCTGTGTCACTGGTGCGCAGACCGGGACTGTTTTGCCCCTCCTGTCCAGTGCGCTCCAACGCCAATACCAAGAGTCACGTGCTGTGTGTGTATGTGTGTGATTTAGAAGGCAGTCGATGCAGAGGGCTTTTCCTGGAGTCAATGTTTCAAAAAGAAGGGATGAGCAAAGCAGGTTTGCAGCATTTGGCAACAGATTTGGCCACAGTATCCACGCAGCTGTGACCCACATCCCATTTTCCCTGGAGTAAGTGGCAGCAGACTAAAAGTTCCCACTCTGAAAAGTAAGAGCCCCAGTGACCCTGCGAATCTTCCTGCAGTCTCACCCAGACTGTCATCCCATCCGTGGTGGCAGGGGCTGTAAGCAGCCCATTTTTCCACCCAGGAACATCGCTTTAGGACAGTCGTTTTCATGTGATTGTCCTTCAGTCCCAGACCCATAAACATAAAGAGGGAAATACAGAAATAGAATCAGAGGGACAAAGAAAGAAAGCTCTGGAACAAAATACTTTGTGAGCGATACATGGACTCTGTGGAATTTCCTTTCAAAATAATCCCCAGGATCATCAGAAATAGGTCCCCGCTGCCCGTTTTGGTGCTGAGCAGTCCCAGGTTGTGTGCCCCTTCTAACTTGAACACCAGGCTGGGCAGGTGGGAGTGCTGAGGGCAGGGGTCCCTTCCAGAGCAGCTGCACCTAAGGCTCTGTGAGCTGAGGTCTGCCAGTCCTCCCTTAGCTGGTTGCCAGGTTTCTGCAGTGTTAGAATAGTAAACAGTTGTTTCTCAGAAACAGAGATAGGGTTATCCACAACCTCGCCTGCTAAATTTAAATTTAATAAAGCTCTTTCCTAACAGCCTAGATCAGTGATTTCCAACCAGGCTGGGGGGTGGGAGGGGTGAGGAGAGATCTGGCTCCACGGGGCGGGGAAGGACCCAGCATTTGCACTTTGAAAAAGCTCCCCGGGGTGATTCTGTATCCGGCCTGTGAACGCTGATGCCTCTTCTGTACACCAGCAGCACACGCCTTGGATGCCAACAGAGAGCCTCTCTAGCTTTTTCTGCTATTTGCCCACAGTGGTCCTGACATTTCAGAATTAACCTCAAAGTACTTAGGAAAGATCACATTGGGAGATAGCCAATGGCCTCCCTCCCCAACATTGGCCCCCCTCCCCAGGGCTGCTCTGTGAACTTTCACACAGTTACAGGGAAGAGCCAAAGAGGATGAACAGTATAAAAAGAATGAGGTGCATATAATTAAATGTTGACAACAGTTGACTGGGAGTCTTAGGTTTAATTCTTGGAGCTGCTAAAGATTTAGAGTGTGAATTTGGATGTCATCAACCATGCCTTCCATAATCCGCATAGAACGGGGCTGGCTGCCTAGACATACATCAAAGGAGCCTGGAGCAAAAGCCTGAAGGTAGAAATGGAAGCATCCTTCCACTTCCCATCATTCCACTCCTTGCCACCTCTTTCCTGAGCTCTGTGCCCAGGAGGGACCCTTCCTTCTTGCAGATACTCCTGGGAAGAGGAGAAGCATAGACTTCATTGGTTTGAGTCATGATTGAAAACACTCTATGACTTGGAAATCCAAATGCATATGAGGGAAACCAAAATGAGCCAGTGTTTTCAAAACTGCTGGTAGTTTTCTGTTTGGTAAGAATTATAAGAAGAAGTACAGGGAAGTGAGGAGAAGCCTATTTCTTAGTTCTGATATTAACACTTGAATTGGCTGGCCATTGAGTTATGTAAATAAAAGGCAAAGCTCAAAATTGGAAATGGGAACCAAGGCAGATACTCTTTGTTGACTAACTTGAGGTTTCGTAGTTAATGATCATGTCTGCACTGTACTGGTTCTGAAAGTGATCCTGAGATCCTTTTGGGGAGTCTGTGAGGCAAAAACTCATTTTATAATAGTACTAGGGCAGCATTTGTCTTTGGCACATTCATCTTCTTGCAAGCATACATTCAAGTTTTCTCAGAACTTTATGATGTGAAATAATGAAACAGATTGCAGGAGCAGATAAGAAAATCCACTTGTCTGGTGATGCAACGTGGGGGCTTAAGTGGGTAGAAGAAGAATCAATGAAACAAGATGGGATCGGGAGGGAGACAAACCATAAGTGACTCTTAATCTCACAAAACAAACTGAGGGTTGCTGGGGGGAGGGGGGTTGGGAGAAGGGGGTGGGATTATGGACATTGGGGAGGGTATGTGCTTTGGTGAGTGCTGTGAAGTGTGTAAACCTGGTGATTCACAGACCTGTACCCCTGGGGATAAAAATATATGTTTATAAAAAATAAAAAATTTAAAAAAAAAAAGAAAATCCACTTGTCTTCTATTAAGACGCATAACAAAGAGATGTATGAAAATGCAAAGCAATTCTACTGTATCTACTATTTTTTTTGGAACTAGTTACGTCTCATAAAAATTTATCTTTATTCTATATTCATATGCAGAATTGTTATTGTTATTTTATTTTTAAAAAATTTGTGTTTATTATTTTATTTATTTGAGAGAAAGAAAGAGTGGGAAAGAGCACAAGCCAGAGGAGGAGCAGAGGGAGAAGGAGGAACAGGTTTCCCACTGAGCAGGGACCCCGATATGGGACTCGATCCCAGGCCCCTGGGATCATGACCTGAGCTAAAGGCAGCTGCTTAACCAACTGAGCCACCCAGGCAATCTGTTGAGGTTATTTCAAGGTGAATTAAGCACTGGATGTGGTGCATAAACAATGAACTCTGGAACACTGAAATTAAAAAAATAAATAAAAATAAAAATAAAAGAACTATATATGATTCAACCCCCACCCCAAATAAAGTGAATTAAGAAATACTCTTAAAATTTCTCAATTTCAATCCCGAACATGGAGAATATTAATAGGTCCAAGCTTGATAAAGAGAAGTTCTTTATGATTACTCAATTTTTACGAGAGCATAAAGGGGTCTTGAGGCCAGAAAGTGTGAGAACCCATGCATGTGAGCTCGTGGAAGTGAACAGAGGACAGACTTGGGGCCAGAAGCCACCAGCCGGCTTCTCTGATGGGCCACTCTTTCTGCGCAGTAACTTGTGCCTTGGCACTCCTGCAGAGGAGCTCTGGGAACCAATAGCTGTTTCCAAACTCCATCCCCTTGTCTGCCTCCCACTACAGAAAATGGGGAAAACCAGCAAACAAATAAGCAAGCAGATATTTGTTCTCCTGGCCAACTTTATAACCAGAAGGGTCCATGCATCTTCGTTCTCCCCACTGAGACATAAAAGGAAGTGGGTGGGAGCTGTTTCAGAGAAAGCATTTTTTTCCTTAACAAAAGATACTGGTGAGAGATAAAACCGTGCCAGCATCACCCCTCCCTCTCCTCCTTGTCTTCAATGCCTGGCACTGAAGCAGCCATATTAGGCCTGGGAGGGGCCAAGCATGTGGCCTTTTCAGATGGTGGAGTGGGAAAACCAGCTTAGACAGCATCATTGAGCTCCAGGGCCATTCTGCCCTTCTCCATGCCCCAGCCAAACCCCACACCTTCCCACACAACGCTACCTGGAGAACCAAATCTTCCGAGACCAGCGACTTTCAGGCAATAGCTCAGATCAACCTTTCCTGGTCTGAGCCTCAGCTGCTTTTGCACATGAATTTTGCACATGACTCTGGTTCCAAACCCTTAGCCCTTTGTCTCCGATTCAGACTTTTCTGGGTTGGTGTTCATCTCCATTTTCAGCTCATGACAGCCTGTGGAATTCAGGGTTCTTTCTACCTTGGGCCTCTGTCTCCCACTTAGTTTAAACAAAAAATCCCTCGCTTTTAGTCCTTACAACTTACAACTAACTCCTTTGGGATCCAGTCCCCCACAAAGCGGAGGAGCAGGGAATACAGCCACTTTCCGTGAACTGCGACAATCATCCTGAAAGAATCTCGTGTGTGAAAATAATGTCTGAAAACAGGCTATTAGGGATAACTATTGTCTTGATTCCTAGTCTTCGGGGGGTGTCTTAGGGTAGAACTGGACGCCGAGGAACCAGCCTGCCTCATCCTCTTTCTTGTCTCACTCGCATTCTTCACTTCCTCTTGTGCCTTATTATTTTCCTTAAGATGGCTTTAATATTTGCTCTCCATTGCTTCACTGGTATGAAATGTGTGTGTGTGTGTGTGTGTGTGAAGAGGAGAGCAGGAATGTGTGTGAGGTGGGAGTGAGAGGTGATACCCGCAGTGACTTTCCCCAGACCCCGTTCCTCAAGTGTGGAGAGTCTCCCAATTGACAGAGACCACCCTGGGGCCCAAAACAGACACACTGTATGGGAAGGGATGAGGGATGTAGAAGACGGGCAGCATTTCTTCCTCACATGATAGAATGTGTGTGGGGGGGGGTTCTTCCCGAATCCACACTCATCCTCTTTGTCTCCACTTTCCGTTTCCAATTACCTGATTCTCTCTTTCAGATGCAACTTGTATAATACAAACTCACAATATTCCATGTGATTTTTGAAAAACTTAGTTTCTGACTTTTATTCCTACATGTAGATGTATGCTGAGTAGCCAGACTGGGGCTCCCTTCTAGAGTCTAGACACTGAGACTGTGGACATGCTATTATTAAGTGCTCAATCTCTCTCCCTCTCTCTCTTTCTGTCTCTCTCTCATGGCTTTCCAGAAAGGATGGCTCTTGTTCACTAGATGAGCATACTCAAGAGAAGGGCAAAAGATGGACATCTCCCGTCCATGCAAACTGTTTCAAATACCCTATCTTTGCCAATTCCAGTGACGTACCGAGGGAAGAGAGCCGCCCTTCCGTGCGTTTACCCTCCCTTCATCCAGGTGGCTCATCCGTCCACCATTCATGCTTGGTTCCTTTTCCCTGTATGTATACTGGAGACAAGATGGGTTCAAAGCATGGAAGTGAATGGTGCTGACTGGTTTACATGGGAATCTGCCATAGGAAGATGGTCCACCCACAGAGCTTTGCCCTCTCTTTCTCACCACCAGCTTCTTTGTGTGGTCATCAGTCAAAATCCCTGAGACCCTGGATGCTTAGTGGAGGCCTGTGTCTAAAGGCTGATTAAGTCATGGCAGCACGGCTCCAAGAAAGGTTATTCAGTTCAGGACAGGACCACCTGACCTGCCAATGATGACTTCTCCTGACTTATTGGCTGCAAAGCATCCTGAGGGAGAGGATCTTTTTTGTAAATTATACAAATTCTCCCTATATACAAGCAATGGGCCCCTGGGTAAGTCCTTCAGAGGAAAAGAAGCACTGAATTTCAGAAGCACTCCACACCCCAGGGTTTGGGGCCTGGCAGGGCCTTCCCAAACTCAGATCTGAGATATATCTTGACCTGAATTAGAACTGTCTTTTGCCTGTAATTTGGTATTGGAGAAAGGAAATAGTACAGAAAAAAAAGAAAACCTTATTGTCAGTGCACCCAATTTAGCTGCCTTGTGGTGTATTTCTTTTCTGTAAATATCTTATCTCCTCAACTAAATTTCAGCCTTCTGTGGAAGAAATTACATTTTTGGTCCTACTGGATCTCCAACATGGAACACCATGTCTATGAGTAAGGCATGACCAATCGGTAGGGTACTTGTCCCTAGCACAACTATTTACAGCCTTCCCCTTCACTTCCAACGTATCCAAGTGTGAACAACAAAATTTCTGGTTGCACCATGAAGAAATGACCATGGATGCAGATGATGGTAGAGAAGCATTCTTTCTTTCTTTCTTTTTAAAGATTTTATTTGTCAGAGAGAGAGGGAAAGAGAGAGACCACAAGCAGGAGGAGCAGCTGACAGAGGGAGAAGCCCGGGCCCCGCCAAACAAAGAGCCCGATGTGGGACTCTATTCCAGGACCCTGGGATCATGACCTGAGCTGAAGGCAGACGCTTAACTGACGAGCCATCCAGGCATCCCGAGAAGCATTCTTCATGCTGCTTATCTGGCTATGCTTTTCACTCTCCCTTCCTTCTGCAATGTTGCTGCCAGATTTTTTTTTAATGTTTGTTTATTAAAACAACAGAACCACACAGTAGTGTTTCTTTCACATAAAAAATGTAGAACTGCAATTTTCATTTCATCTCCAGCAGTATGTTAGGATGAGATAATGATCTCCTGAAAAGCTGTATGCAAAATCTCGTTCTTCTCCTTTTGGCTCCTCAGCTCCCAGAGACAAGGACAGAATCTGGTTGGCACAGAGATGACACGGAACAGATTCAACATTCTTCCGGGAACCTCAGCTAACCCTTTGGGTCAGAATGTAAGAGCATTTTAAAATCAGCAGGTGACACAATGAGACAGCAATTTGGTTACCTGATATTTGAAACATCATTCTAATGAGTTGCGTAAGGAAGACATGTTTCCAGATATCAATTATCCCTGCTATCAAAGACACTAAGAAATTAAAATTTTATTTACTCCCTATGAACCAATGAAGATGTAATTCCTGCAAATCAATGTGATTTTAGGATTTAGAATCTTGTTTCAATTCTTTTGAAAATAGCAGATATAGCCTTGATTTGACTTAAACATGGCTACATTCCTCTGGCTCCCATCTGATAGCACAGATTCATTTTCCGGCTCTCCTAACATATTAAACATTTCCTCTGGGAGAACTGGAAGATAGAATTTGCTTTTATTCTCTCAGGAGCTGTATACAAGCCTGGTCTTTGGTTTTCTCTAATATTCTGTCCAATGGTGGCAACAGGCAATGGGCACATTTGTGAGAATTCTCCCTTTGGCAGGGATGTGGGACATCTCTCCTGTGCACAGAGATCTGTCTTTGGGATTAGAAGCTCTTGCCACCTAAGAACCTTAAATGGAAGAAATATATCCAGTTCTCACTAGGAGGAGACAAAACTCTTACAGGACAAGAGCATTCAGAATTGACCCTGTGGTCAGATTTACCTTTTTGGAGTTTGTATATCTTTGACACAAGTGATGCTGTTAGTGGTCATTATGTTTAGACACTTTTGAAAAGCACAAAACTTCAGAGGTGAATGGTGTGTTCAACTATCCATCTGCTGTAGAATAAGAGCCAACTCTCGGATGGAACCAAAGTAATATTTTGTTGGCTTGGGTAATACATCTTACCCAAGTATAGGCATACTGATACAGTTTTTAATCCTCTTATGACTTGGTTTGATTAAATTTTGATTCTGGCTTCTATTTTTGGTCACCTTCTTCTGGAAAGCATCTTATATTCTCCACAAATATCATGTAGAACCTGCCTCCTGAAGTGGTTCTCCGTCTATGCTCCTGCCCAAACCCTGTTGCTCCACATGCTGAATTTAGGTGTTCTGCTGGAAAATTCAGAGAAGGGTGACTGTTTTTTAACTTTCAGAAAATGGTAATCTAGCAAATAGAATTTTCTCCACTTTAGTTTTTTATAATTTTCTTTAAACTTCAGAACTTGGCAGGGCACCTGGCTGGGTCAGCATGTGACTCTCGATCTTGGAGTTGTGGGTTCGCTCCCCACATTGGGTGTGGAGATTGCTTAAAAATACAATCTTAAGAGAAAAAAAAAAAAAAAAACTTAAGAACTTGAGTTGACCAAAGGCAAAACGAATAAAGTTTAGTAAATAAATAAAGACAAGAAACTATGTTGAGAAAGGCTTTTCTGCTTGCCTTTGTTTTGTTCCTATTGTTATAATTTTTATATTGTACCTGTTAAATAAAATTGTCTTTCCTTTTAGTCAAATTGCCTTGGTTTTGGTAAGGGAATTGAATATAATAGTAGGTATCAAGGCCTAGCACAGTTCAGCACTCAATAAATGTGTTTTGAATTTTTGATTAATGGGTAAATACATCATGGTCTTCCCAAACAGAATGGCATTCTGCAAAATAGTAGCCTGCCACCTGCAGAAGTTGGCAAGTCACCGACCAACCAGGAGAGATGAAGAGAAGCTAGATAGTTCTTGCCTTTCAAAGAATTGATTAACTTTGGCATGATACAGTAGGTAAAATGCAGCCAGAATTTGGATCTCTGTACTACTATGTGGAGAAAGATAATGTCAAGAGAGGTGTTTCTCAATGACCAGATGAGTAATTCTATCTGATTGGAGGTGATCAGGACAGACTCCATGTGGTTCCATAGTTTCATCTGGGCTCTAAGGACTAACGGGATGTTGGTGAATGCAGGTGAGATGTGTGGAGTGAGTCACAGAAGCAAAAGCAACAAGTGGAAAAGCGTCAGCAGATCCAGCAAATCTTGAGATCTGTTTGGTGTGTGTGAGTTGCCGCAAACTGTGGCTCTTCCATGTGAAAGGACTACAGGATAAAAAGGACTAAGGATAAAGAGTTGTGGTGAGTTAGGCCAATGATGGCAACCACAGAAAGCATTGGAATGGAGGAGGTGATGTGTGTGGTGCTGCTCTTTGGGAAGGTGAGTCTGGGTGAGAATGTTTGTTTTCCACGGAAAGTGAGTAGGATCCCACAATCTTCCTGAGAGGAAGTAATGACTTTTTTTTTTTTTAATTTTATTTATTTGAGAGAAAGAGAGACAGAGAGCATGTGTATGAGAGAGAGAAAGAGAGAAAGCATGAGTAGAGGGAGGGGTGGAAGGAGAGGGAGAATCAGACTCCCTGCTGAGCAGGGAGCCTGACTTGGGGTTCCATCCCAAGACCCCAGGATCATGAACTGAGCTAAAGACAGACACTTAACTGACTGAGCCACCCAGGAGCCCTGAGGAAGTAATGATTAACAGTGATTCTATGCTCTTTTGAGTCCTTATTTCACAGCTATACAAAGGTTAATGTGCAATAAATATTAGTCCTTGACAATGAGCTGTTGATGTCACCCCCAAGGAGAAAGTAGTTAAAGACACATCTGTCAAAATCCTTGAGACCCTGGATCCTTACTGGGAGCCTCTGCCTAAGTCATGGCCACACGGCTCCAAGGAGGGCCATTCACCTCAGGGCACCACCAGCTGGCCAGATGCAAAGTGTCATGAGGAAGACGGTCTCTTTTAAAAATGACACAGAAGTCTCCCTGTATACAAGCAATGGGGGCCTGGGCACAAGTCCTTCAGAGCAAAAGAAGGTTAACCTAGCTGGTATTTGTAAAATGTCTTTTCCATGTTCGATAAAGGCTAATTAGTCCCTTCATTTCTAGTTTGCTAATGTCTCATCCTTCCACTCACTCCTCACAACTAGTATCTCAACATTGGCGGGATCACTCCGCTCTCGGTGGGTGTCTTCACATGTCCCCTGGCTACCACCTAGAGCCCAAGAACCTTTCTCAGACAGTCTGATAAAATCTCAGTGTAGGCCATGCTTCTTCCAGTTTCCCTTTCTTTTTGTCTTCCTGGAAAAACGTGTTCAGACTGCATGTTTCTATTGGTTAAATATCAGTTACCCTAGGGAAGCAAAACAAATGGAGTTTGGGCTTTACACTTCCCTACACTGTTGACACGCACAGCTACAGCACTATATAAAACCCTAGTACTATTATCAGCTCTGACCAAAAGGAAAGCATGTCAAGAGGTATGCCAGTGTAGGAAATCCCATCCTAAAAAAAGAAGTGGGTGTCTTCATTTTGCTTCCCTAGCTCTGACTCTGCTAACATTTGGCTTGGTTGTGTCATTGGTTTCACTCAGGCAAGCTTTTAGGGAAGGGCTATAGGATCTCTCCTCTGAGGGGTAAGATCAGGTGGCAGCACAGTCTGAGAGACAGGCTGGGTAGACAGTTCTCTGCATGCTATGATTCAAAGGGTGAAGTCCTCTATTCTAAAAAAATAAAGGTATATTCACATAATAATTTTGCTTTCTCCCTGAAGGGATTCTTCTGTGTGTAGACTTCCTGCTAGATCCTGTTAGTGCATTTCTGCCTAGAGGAGTGAGGAAAGCCCCGTGTGCTGAGTGTGCAGAGAAGAGGGAGCAAATGAACAGGAAAAGCTTTAAGAGCAGAGGGATGACACCGGACCTCACCTCGACCACTTGTGCACAAGCCTGAGGGCTTGCCTGCTAACTTCTGCTAGCTGGATTAGCAGACTGGCAAAATGCTTGCAACTAAAAGAACAATTGCTATTTATTTATGTATTTATGTATTTATTTATTTGAGAGGGAGAGCATGTACAAGTTACGGGAGGAGCAGAGGGAGAGGTAGACTCTGCACTGAGCAGGGAGCCTGATGCAGGGCTCGATCCCAGGACCCTGGGATCATGACCCGAGCCGAAGGTAGATGCTTAACCGACTGAGCCACCCAGGTGCCCCTAAAAGAAAAATTTCTGAGCAAGCTTGTTTCATACTCTTAGTAGTGGCTTTCCAAAATTACCTTTGTTCATTCATCCAAAGTTTATTTGTAAAACTCACACTGTGAACAAACCCAGCTACAAAATTTAGGCGACCCAGTGCAAAATTAAATTACAGAGTTTCTTGTTCAAAAATGAAGAATTTTAAGTGGTTGGTGACAGCAGGACATTAACCCACCATGAGACCCTTCTGAGGGGAGTGGGGAAGCTCATGAGACTGCACAGATACCCAAGAAGTGGCCCAGACAACCTGTAAGCATAATTCGCCAACTGTCTTTTGGCCAGAGTGTTTTCAACTACCACCAGCTAGTGGTTCTTAGGCGTGAGGTCCCCTGGAGAGCAGCATCAGCAAAATCTGGGAACTTGTTAGCAGTGCCCAATCTTGGGCCCCGATCTGTGTTTTAGCGTAACCTCCAGGTGATTCTGTCTCTGGCACAAGTTTGAGAACCACCGCCATGTGTTGAGTTGCAATGACTGAAATGTTGTATTTTGGAATGGAACCCATCCTGGGGGTCATGTGGCTAACCATCTCATGGTATGAGGAAATTAAGGACAGGGTGAAGGGGAATGAGGCATAGAGTTCACGTGTTTGTCCATGGAGTAATTTATAGAGCACCAAGTGGCCTATTTCATTAATTACTCATAGCCATCTTCCCAGTAAAGCCAGCTCATATCCCAATTTTAAAGATGAGGAAATGGAAATGCCAAAAGTTTTCAATGAGTCGACAAGTGGAGCTGGGATTAAAACCCAGAGCTCTTAAATCCCCTACCCATGGCCTTTAACTTGGTCTTCAGGTAATACGATCCAGCTGACAGGTGAGCTAAGCTGCTCTGCACGCTCCCATGGCATCAAAACCAGTGCAAACCAGCACAGTGTGATCAGCCCAGGAAACACACAGTTCAAAGTGGTGCAGTCTAGTGTAATGACAAAGGCTGCTGGAGGGCTGTGCTGTTTTTGAGAAGCTGGTATTTATGAGACCCAGTGTACAGACTCGTGGATCTCAGCACCACCCCAGAACGGAGGCTTGTGTTTACTATCCTTGTTGAAGCAGCTAGCCTGAGAGTGAGCTGCAGCCAAAGTCCTCCATACTCGAAGGTTCTTTGGGAGACCTGTAACACACTCTTCTGTATGGTCAGATCTGCCCCTTGCATTCCTGTCATTAAGTCACTTTCAAAGCCTTTTCCCCAGCTTATCATTTTTTCCATTCTTAGGCCAAGGCTATTTGTAGTTTCCCCACCTGTCACCATGTGTGTTAGGCTGCAAAGGGCAAGGGAAGCTTCATTAATAGCATGGTACCAGCTCGAGCTGACTTAGAGGCCCATGCTTTCTCTGAATGTTCCATTTGAGGGACCGTTCTGAATCCTCACAGTTTTTCAGATGCACACTCTCACTTGGATTGGGTAATACATCATGAGCTAGATATATACTAAGTTAGTTTCTTTGAGGGCCTGACTTATTCCCCTTATTTGTAGATGAGGAATCTTACTAATTGCATAATATGCTCATGATTAAAGAAGTTACTGCATGAGTCCAATCAATACAAATGTTACAAAAGGATTGTTGTAGGAAAAATACTTATGGAAAGGAATCAGGAAAACTTGTGGAATAGAAAATAAGAGGAAAACCTAATTTTCAGAGAGCAGTTTAGAGTGTAAAATGAAGAATAGTCAGCAATCCAATAATTAAAGTGGGAACATTTGGAAAGTAATAATAATAATAATAATAATAATAAAAACAGATTTCATCATAGACCAAAAGGTACAATGCAAATGTATGAAGTTGCTAGAAGATAGCAAGAGAAAATCCACATGACCTTGGGTTTGATGATAAGTTTTTAAATACAACACCAAAAGTCAACCCGTGGGTGGCGGGGAAGATATAAATAAGACTTCATTCAAATAAAAAAAATTTCTGAGAATGAAAGGACAAACCACAGACTGGGAGAAAATGTTTGCAAAAGGCATATCTGACAAAAGACTGCTATCCAAAGTGTACAAAGAACACTTAAAACTCAACAATAAATGTTTATAGCAGCAATGTCTACAATAGCCAAACTATAGAGAGAGCACAGATGTCTAACAACAGATGAATGGATAAAGAAGACATGGTTTATATATACTATCTATATTTATATCTCTATACATGTGTATATGTATGTATCTATATCTATACATGCAATGGAATATTATGCAACCATCAAAAAATGAAATCTTGCAATGACGTGGCTAGAACTGGAGGGTATTATGCTAAGCAAAATAAGTTAACCAGAGAAAGACAATTATCATATGATGAATTATGATCATATGATCATATGATCTCCCTGATATGTGGAATTTAAGAAACAAGGAATAAGATCATAGGGGAAGAGGGGAAAGAATGAAACAAGACAAAACCAGAGAGGGAGACAAACCATAAGAGACTCTTTGTTTTTTTTTAAAGATTTTATTTATTTATTTGACAGAGAGAGATCACACGTAGACAGAGAGGCAGGCAGAGAGAGAGAGAGTGAAGAAGGCTCCCTGCTGAGCAGAGTACCTGATGTGGGACTCGATCCCAGGACCCTGAGATCATGACCTGAGCCGAAGGCAGCGGCTTAACCTACTGAGCCACCCAGGCACTCCCATAAGAGACTCTTAATCTCAGGAAATAAACTGAGGGTTGATGTAGGGTGGGGGTGGGGATGGGGTGGCTGGGTGACAGACATTGGGTTGGGTATGTGTTGTGGTGAATGCTGTGTGTTGTGTAAAACTGATGAATCATGGACCTGTACCCCTGAAACAAATAATACATTATACATCAGTAATTTAAAAAACCCCAACCATAGGAAAAGAAACAACCCAACTTAAAAATGAGCAAAATATCTCGACACCTCAAGGAAGAAAGTATACTTGGCAAATACGCAGGTGAAAAGATGTTTTACATCATATGTCATCATGGAATTGCAAGTTAAAATAATAATGAGATACCACCACATACCTGTTAGCGTATCTAAAATCCAAAGCACTGACCACACCAAATGCTGATGAGGATCTGGACCAGGAACTCTCGTTCATTACTGGTGGGAAGGCAAAGTGGTGCAGTCATTCTGGAAGACTTGCAAATCTAAACACACCTTTGGGAGTGTCTTACCGAACTCAACACACTCTTACCATATGATCCAGCAGTGGCATTTGGTATTTACCCAAATGATTTAAAAACTTAGGTCATCATGAAAACTTACTTATGGATATTTTGGGCGGTTTTATTCATATTTGCCAAAACTTGGAGGCGAGTCAGATGTCCTTTGGTTGGTGAATGGATAAAAACATGGTGGTACATCCAGGTAATAGAATATTATTTGGTGATAAAAAGAATTGAGCTATCAAGTCATGAGAAGACATGAAGAAATCTTAAATGCATATTGCTTAGTGAAAGAAGCTGATGTGAAAAGGTTGTGTGCTGTATGACTCTGACTGTATGGCATTCTGGAAAAGGCAGAACGATTGAGACAGTATAGAGATCAGGACCTGACAGGGGTTTGCGGAAAGAGAGGGATGAATAGGTGGAGTATGGGGCACTTTTAAAAAGATTTTACTTATTTATTTGACAGAGACAGAGAGCACAAGCAGGGAGAGCAGCAGAGGGAGAGGGAGAAGCAGGTTCCCCGCCAAGCAAGGAGACTGATGCAGGACTCAATCCCAGGACCCTGCGATCATGAACTGAGCAGAAAGCAGAGGCCCAACCATCTGAGCCACCCAGGCGCCCTGTATGGGGCATTTTTAGGGCAGTGAAACTATTCACTATGATACTATGATGGCGAATACATGTCATTATCCATTTGTCACAGCTCATAGAATATAAAATACTAAGTGTGATCTCAAATGTCAATTATGGATTTTAATTAATAATAATGTGTTAATATTGGTGCATCAATGGTAACAAATGAACCACACCAATGCAGAATGTTAATTTCTGGGTATCTGTGAGGAGATATTTGCAAATGACATACCAGGTAAAGAATTCATATCCAAAATATATAAAGAACTGATATGACTTAATATCTAAGACACAAATAATCCAGTTAAAAAATGGGCAGAAGACAAGAACAGACTTTTTTTAAATGAGTTAATTTATTTGACAGAGGGAGAGCATAAGCAGGGGGTGCAGCATAGGGAGAAGGAGAAGCAAGTTCCCACTGAGCACGGAGCCTGATGCAGGGCTCGATCCCAGGACCCTGGGATCATGACCTGAGTGGAAGGCAGATGTTTAACTGAGAGAGCCACCCAGGTACCCCTGAACAGACATTTCTTTAAAGAAGACGTACAGATGGCCGATAGATGCAGGAAAAAAAAGCTCAACATCAGTGATCATCAGGAAAATCCAAATCAAAACCACAATGAGATATCACCTCACACCTGTCAGAATGATTAAAATCAAAAACACAAGAAACAAAAAAGTGTTGGTGAGGATGTGGAGAAAGGGGAACCTTCATGTTGTATAAGACTGATGAATCCCTGAATTCTACCTCTGAAATGAATAATATGCTATATATTAGTTGGTTGAATTTAAATACAATAAATTAATTAAAAATAAAAGATTACAGTAATTAAAAAAAAGAGAGAGAGAGAGAGAAAGAGAAACCCTCATGCACTGTTGGTAGGAATGCAAACCGGTGTAGCCACTCTGGAAAACATTATGGATGTCCCTCAAAAACTTAACAATAGGACTACCCTACAATTCAGTAAAGACCCTACTGGGTATTTACCCAAACAATACAAAAACACAAACTCAAAGGGATACATATAACCATATATTTATTGCAGCAGTATTTACAATAGCCAAGTTGTGGAAGCAGCCCAAGTGTCCACCAATGGATGAGTGGATAATGGAGAGTGGTGTACACACACACACACACACACACACACACAGGAATATTAGTAATAAAAAGAATGAAATCTTGCCATTTGCAATAATAGGGATAGAGCTAGAGAGTATAATGCTAAGGGAAATAAGTCAGGCAGAGAAAGACAAATACTATATGATTTCATGCGTATGTGGAATTTAAGAAACAAAATAGGAGCAGGGAAAAAGAGAGAGAGAAAGGGATAAACCAAGAAACAGACTCTTAACTACAGGGAACACACTGATGGTCACCAGAGGGGAGGTGGGTGGGGGATGGGGGAAATAGGGGGGTGGGGGAAATAGGGGGGTGGGGATTAAGGAGTATACTTACCATGTTGAAAATATAAAATAAAATAAAGTGATAAAAACAAACAGAGGCCACCTTATACCAGTTAGAATGGCCAAAATTAGCAAGACAGGAAACAATGTGTGTTGGAGAGGATGTGGAGAAAGGGGAATCCTATTACACTGTTGGTGGGAATGCAAGTTGGTGAAACCACTTTGGAGAACAGTGTGGAGATTCCTCAAGAAATTAAAAATAGAGCTTCACTATGACCATGCAATTGCACTACTGGGTAATCACCCCAAAGATACAGATGTAGTGAAAAGAAGGGCCATCTGTACCCCAATGTTTATAGCAGCAATGGCCATGGTCGCCAAACTGTGGAAAGGACCAAGATGCCCTTCAACGGACAAATGGATAAGGAAGATGTGGTCCATATACACTATGGAGTATGATGCCTCCATCAGAAAGGATGAATACCCAACTTTTGTAGCAACATAGACGGGACTGGAAGAGATTATGCTGAGTGAAATCAGTCAAGCAGAGAGAGTCAATCATCATAGGGTTTCACTTATTTGTGGAGCATAACAAATAACATGGAGGACATGGAGAGGTGGAGAGGAGAAGGGAGTTGAAGGACATTGGAAGGGGAGGTGAACCATGAGAGACTATGGACTCTGAAAAACAATCTGAGGGTTTTGAAGGGATGGGGGATGGGAGGTTGGGGGAGCCAGGTGGTGGGTATTAAAGAGGGCACGTATTGCATGGAGCACTGGGTGTGGTTCAAAAAACAATGAATACTGTTACGCTGAAAATTAAATAAATAAATAAATAAACATGGGGGGAAAAATAAGAAAAAAAAAAAACCCAAACAAACAAAAAAACCAAACAGGGGCACCTGGGTGGCTCAGTGAGTTGGGCCTTTGCCTTTGGCTCAGTTCATGATCTCAGGATCCTGGAATGGAGCTCCGCATTAGGCTCTCTGGACAGCAGGGAGGCTGCTTCCCCTTCCCCCTCTGCCTGACTCTGCCTGTTTGTGATTTCTCTTTCTCTGTCGAATAAATAAATAAAATCTATTTTTTTATTTTTTTAAAAACAGATTTTATTTATTTATTTGACAGAGAGATCACAAGTAGGCAGAGAGAGAGGGAGGAAGCAGGCTCCCCGCAGAGCAGGGAGCCCGATATGGGGCTCGATCCCAGGACCCTGAGATCATGACCTGAGCCGAACGCAGAGGCTTAACCCACTGAGCCACCCAGGCAACCCTTAATTTTTTAAAAAAAAAATTTATTTATTTATTCGACAGAGAGAGACCACAAGTAGGCAGAGAGGCAGGCAGAGAGAGAGAGGGAGGAAGCAGGCTCCCCGCGGAGCAGAGAGCCCAATATGGGGCTCGATCCCAGGACCCTGGGATCATGACCTGAGCCGAAGACAGAGGCTTTAACCCTCTGAGCCACCCAGGCGCCCCTAAATAAATAAAATCTAAAAAAAAAAACCCAAAAAACAAATAATAGAGGTAACCGTTAGTGGCTTAGGTGAGGGAATAGGTGGAAACTCTCTGCACTTTCAGCCCAATTTTTCTGTAAACCTAAAACTGCTCAAAAATAAATCTATTAGCTAAGAAATCATATAAACTTACAGTAGGATAAAGGATTAATGGAGAATAAAGGATCCTACCTCCGCATTTCTTGTTATGTGGAATATACGTTTTCCTTATTGTTTAAACAACTTCTAGTTAGATTTTCTATTACTTGCAGCTGCAAGTGTTCTGACATAAAACAGGTTTTCCATTTGTTTTTGGTGGTGGTGTTTTTAGAATCACACACTTACCTCACTCTGTATCTCTTTAATACATACATTGTCAGTGAAGAGGTGAAAAACATTGTACCCTTTTTATGAAGAGAGAAGAGATACATATAGAGTATATAAATGGACACAGAGGGGCTTCTGGGTGGTTTAGTCAGTTAAGTGCTGGCCTCTTGATTTTGGCTCAAGTCATGATCTCAGGATCATGAGATTGAGCCCCATGTCATCGGGGCTCTGAGCTCAGCAGGGAGTCTCCTTGAGATTCTTTCTTTCCATCTCCCTTTGCCCCTCCCCCTCTCCCTTTGCCCCTCTCCCTGCTTGTACTTGTGCGCCTTCTCTCAAATATAATAAAATAAAACAAAATAAAATAAAAACAGATATACAGATTATCTCTTGTATTTCAATATCAATGGAGGAAAAAAGACTAAAAAAGTCTCGGATGAAGGAGTAATAATGAAAAAATTGGTTGAGAAACACTGCTTTCACATAAAAGATGGAAATTTAGATAAGACCATGATGTACTACAGAGAATATTTGATTTGTGTCAAAAGACCAGCTGCATGACCTTGGTTTAATGTCACCTAAACCAGGTTACCAAAGAGGAGGTGGAAGAAGGGATGGCTGAAATTGGTGAAGAGTAGTAAGAGTATACTTAGGGGGGCACCTGGGTGGCTCAGTGGGTTAAAGCCTCTGCCTTCGGCTCAGGTCATGATCTCAGGGCCCTAGAATCGAGCCCTGCATCGGGTTCTCTTTTCAGCGGGGAGCCTGCTTCCTGCTTTCTCTCTGCCTGCCTCTCTGCCTACTTGGGATCTCTCTCTCTCTGTCAAATAAGTAAATAAAATCTTAAAAAAAAAAAAAAAGAGTATACTTAGGTGTATAGAATCGTTCACTCACTTTAGTGTCCTCCTGAAGGTAATATAATGCTATGCCATAATTATACTGAAATCTAAAAATGAAGAAAAATAAATGAGTAAAGTCACCTGAATCACTTGGCTACATTTTCTTTGTCTATAAAATTGGGGGATTGTACTGTTGATCTCTAAAGGTGTTCATGTCCTAATAGTCTGTAATTTTGTATTTCATTCCACAGATATGATATTTTCCAGCATTATAGTGCAAATTAAAAACAGTCATAGAATCAAAAACACCATTTAGCTTTACAGTGAAGGAAACAATATAAAAATAGAATAATGTTGCCTGCAATGGAAGTGACAGCTATTGGTCTTTAATTTTCTAAAAACTTAGAGAGCTTCAGGAGCTCTTCAAGACCATGTCCTAGAAAACCTAAATTGATAAAGTTCTGAAAACCTAATGCAAATGGTCCTAAGGGTGATTCAGGTATGATGGGGGCATTTTTGGCATTTTTGGTTGCCTTTTGCCAGGGTATGTCACAAGTCATCTCTCTCCCCATCTCCATCCTCCACCTCTCCCATCTAAACATACACATATACAGGGGCACCTGGGTGGCTCAGTGGGTTAAGCCGCTGCCTTCGGCTCAGGTCATGATCTCAGGGTCCTGGGATCGAGTCCCGCATCGGGCTCTCTGCTCAGCAGGGAGCCTGCTTCCCTCTCTCTCTCTCTGCCTGCCTCTCCGACTACTTGTGATTTCTCTCTGTCAAATAAATAAATAAAATCTTTAAAAAAAAAAACATACACATATACAGACATAGTCAGGCACACATCAGTTTGCCTCAACTAATATGCCAGCAGACATTGTGTTTTGTAATGGAGGTGGACAGAAGAAGCTGTGGTTCAGGAGGAAGCGTGAGAGAAAAAGGACGGAAAGGACAGACTGGCTGTTTATAGACTCAGGCTGGTGAAGGGGTTTTGAGCGTTAGTATGAAGCCTAGAATTCCGAAGAACCCTTCAGGAACAGAGAGTTGAGGTTCAAGCAGAGCTCAGTGATGTTCCAAGTGGAAAGGGTTGACAAGAAAGCCCATCTCCTGTCTTCTACACAGACCCTGACTGTACCCTGACATCCCAAGTCCTGGAAGCACTGGGGCTCTGGGCTTGGTGCCCTACTATTGGACAATCACCGAAAGCAGCTTCCAGGGCCTTTCCTTGGACAAGTGGCAAGGAAGGTCGGGCCAGCACTGTGGGGAAGGGAAGTAAGCAAATCACTTTGTGAGCCCATGAGGATTACTGCCTAAAACTTTCTAGAAATAAATTGTTGGAAAAAAGTGGGACACTTCCAGGGGCCCTAAGATGGGCTGTTACGCCCATGACGGTGTTGAGCCAATCAATGTGTGGGTTAAAAATGACCTCTATTTTCATCATGTTTAATGGATACAGAGCTCCAATTTGGGAAGATGAAAAAGTTCTGGAGATGGATAGCAGTGATATACTTAATGCCATCGAACTGCACTCTAAAAAAATGGTTAAAATGGTAAATTTAATTTTAAGTTTCCACTCAATAAGAAAAATCCTGAAATGCAAATGGCGCATCATCTTGTATTACTACAGTCTTCTTTGTAAATAAAATTAATAAAGCAGAGGTTCGGGGAAGAAAATTGGATTAATACTTCTGGGACTTTCTCATCTGTAAACATGCTCTCCAATTTCCTCTAAGCTCCCTGATTCCAAGCTCCAATACAATTCCACGACTTAATTCAACAAGGATATTTGCAAAGTAAGAAGCAAAAATGAAATGGAAGCTTTTGTGTCCCATTTTATCATTCTGAGTCAGGCTCAGTGGGAGTTGTGTCTCTATGATCTGGAAGAGGTCCTCTAGGAAAAGAGACCCAAATGTGAAGGAGTGTGTTTGTTCCTGGTTCCATTTCCAATATTTTTGCCCTTCCTGGAGAGCACTTTTTAAAAAAAGATTTTATTTATTCATTTATTTGAGAGAGAGCAAGCTCAAGTGGGGAGGAGTAGAGGGGGAGGTAGAGGGAAAAAATCCAAGCAGACTCTATGCTGAGAAGAGCCCATTGTGGGGCTTGATTTCACGACCCTGAGATCACGACCTGAGCTGAAACCAAAAGTCAGATGCTTAACCAGCTGCGCCACCCAGGAGCCCTCTGGGCAGAGCTTCTGGGACCTCTCACACCCCCAACCCTTCCTCTCACTCTGGGCTGATGTCCTTGCTCCCTTTACTTCACTGGTGACTTCAAGAGCCATCAGAGGTAAATGCCTCCTCCTCCAGGGACCAAGTGCACAAGCCAACCTGCATCTGTGCATGTCTTCTCTCTGGTCTCTCCTTAGCGGAGACCCTGTCCCTTCCATGTATGCCCGGCACCCTGTCTCCCGAGAGACCCTGCCCTGTTTCCCATTCTTTCCTGGAATCATTGCTCTTCTCCTCCCTCCTGGACTCTTTTCCTCAACATTCAACTTTGCTTTAATGTGTTTTATGTGTTTAATGTGCTTTAATGTGTTCTATTTTTCTACTTCCCTCCCGTTTTTTTCTCACCTCTTTATGGATAAAGTATTTTTCCCCTCAATCCAGTTTTTACCCTTTACTACTCTAGAAGGTATACATTGTTTTCCTACTTTCTACATGCAAATTAAAACACGATATATAAGTTAATGTCTTCTAGGGGCACCTGGGTGGCTCAGTGGATTAAGTGTCAATCTCTTGATTTCAGCTCAGATCATGATCTCACCCTCATGGGACTGAGCCCAGGGATGGGCTCCACACTCTGTGGGGAGTCTGCTTTCTCTCTCCCTCAGCCTCTCCTCTGCCCCACTCAATCTTTCTCTCTCTCAAATAAATAAATAAAAATAAGTTAACAGCTTCTAGAGTTATACAACATCTTTATCTTCCTCCTTGAGGATGCAAGGGACTTAGTCGCTACAGTGCCAAGCACCTGTTTCTGAGTCACACGCTATTGTTGCCATGCCTTTAAGTTTCACCCTGATTTTTTTAAAAAAAGATTTTATTTATTTAACAGAGAGAGATTCACAGAGAGAGAGGGGGAACAGAAGCAGGGTCAGTGGGAGAGGGAGAAGCAGGAAGCTGAGCAGGTAGCCTGATGTGGGCCTGGATCTCAGGAACCTGAGATCATGACCTGAGCTGAAGGCAGATGCTTAACTGACTGAGACACCCAGGTGTCCCTGATTTTCTTTTTTCTGTCGTAAAATATCTGTGACATAAATTATACCATTTTAACCATTTTTAAGTGTACGATTCAGTGGCATTCAATACCTTCACATCCCTTTGCTGCTGTGACTACCATCCATCTGCCAGACCTGACCCACTAAACAATTCACTCATTCCCTTCTCCCCCAGGCCCTGGCCACCACCACTCTATTTTCTCTGTGAATTTGACTGTTCTGGGTACTTCATATAAATGGAATCATACAGTATTTGTTCTCTGTCTCTAACTTATTACACTTAACATAATATCTTCAAGGTAACCTATGTTATAATATGTGTCAGAATTTCTTCCCATTTTAAGGATAAATAATATTCTTTTCTTTTTAAGGAGTAATAATAATAAATTATAATATATAAATAACATAATAATATATGATATATATCACATTTTTCTTTTTTTCTCTGATGATAATGGAATTGTTATTATTTTTTATTAACATATAATATGTTATTTGCTTCAGGGGTACAGGTCTGTGAATCATCAGGCTTACACACTTCACAGCACTCACCATAGCACATATTCTCCCCAGTGTTCATCACCCAGCCACCCTACCCCTCCCTGCCCCCACCCCGAGCCAGCCCAGCAACTCTCTGTTTCCTGAGATTAAGAGTCTCTTTTGGTTTGTCTCCCTCCCTGGTCCCATCTTGTTACATTTTTTTCTCTCCCTATTTCCCAAGAACCCACCGCCCTGCTTCTCAAATTCCTCATATCAGAGAGATCATATGATAATTGTTTTTCTCTGACTTATTTCGCTTAGCATAATACCCTCTAGTTCCATCCACATTGTTGCATATGGCAAAATTTGGCTGCTTTGATGGCTGCATAGTATTCTATTGTATATATACACCACATCTTTTTTATCCATTCTTCTGCTGATGGACATTTAGTTCTTTACATAGTTTGGCTATTGTGGACATTGCTGCCATAAACATTTGGGTGCACGTGTCCCTTCGGATCACTACATTTGTATCTTTAGGGTAAATACCCAGTAGTGCGATTGCTAGGTTGGAGGATAGCTCTATTTCCAACTTTTTGAGGCACCTCCTTACTGTTTTCCAGAGTGGCTGCACCAGCTTGCATTCCCGCCAACAGTGTAGGAGGGTTCCCCTTTCTTCGCATCCTCACCAACATCTGTTGTTTCCTGACTTGTTCATTTTAGTCATCCTGACTGGTGTGAGGTGGTATCTTACTGTGGTTTTAATTTGTAATTCCCAGATGCTGAGTGATGTAGAGCACTTTTCATGTGTCCGTTGGGCATTTGGATGTCTTCTTTGCAGAAATGTCTGTTCATGTCTTCTGCCCATTTCTTGATTGGATTATTTGTTCTTTGGGTGTCAAGTTTGATAAGTTCTATATAGATTTAGGATACTAGCCCTTTATCTGATATGTCATTTGCAAGTATCTTCTCCCATTCTGTTGGTTGTCTTTTGGTTTTGTTGACTGTTTCCTTTGCTGTGCAAAAGCTTTTGATCTTTTTTTAAAAAAAGATTTTATTTTATTTATTTGACAGAGAGAAAGATCACAAGTAGGCAGAGAGGCAGGCAGAGAGAGAGGGGGAAGCAGGCTCCCTGCTGAACAGAGAGCCTGATTCAGGCTTGATCCCAGGATCCAGAGATCATGACCTGAGCCGAAAGCAGAGGCTTAACCCAGTGAGCCACCCAGGTGGCCCAAGCTTTTGATCTTGAAGTCCCAATAGTTCATTTTTGCCTTTGCTTCCCTTGCCTTTGGTGGTGTGTCTAGGAAGAAATTGCTGCAGCTGAGGTTGAAGAGTTTCCTGCCTGTGTTCTCCTCAAGTATTTTGATGGATTCCTGTTGCACACTGAGGTCTTTCAACCATTTTGAGTCTATTTTTGTATGTGGTGTAAGGAAATGGTCAAGTTTCATTCTTCTGCATATGGCTGTCCAATTTTCCCAACACCACTTGTTAAAGAGACTTTCTTTTTTCTATTGGACATTCTTTCCTGCTTTGTCAAAGATTAGTTGGCCATACAGTCGAGGGTCCATTTCTGGGCTCTTTATTCTGTTCCATTGATCTATGTGTCTGTTTTTGTGCCATTACCATACTGTCTTGATGATGACAGCTTTATAAGATAGTTTGAAGTCTGGAATTGTGATGCCACCAGCTTTGGCTTTCTTTTGCAATATTCCTCTGGCTATTTGGGGTCTTTTCTGGTTCCATATAAATTTTAGGATTATTTCTTCCATTTCCTTGGAAAAAATTGATGGTATTATGGTGAGGATTGCATTAAATGTGTAGATTGCTTTAGGTAGCATAGACATTTTCACAATATTTGTTCTTTCAATACATGAGCATGGAAAGTTTTCCATTTCTTTGTGTCTTCCTCCATTTCTTTCATGAGTATTTTATACCTTTCTGAGTACAGATTCTTTGCCTCTTTGATTAGGTTTGTTCCTAGGTATCTGATGGTTTTGGGTGCAATTGTAAATGGGATCAACTTCTTAATTTCTCTTTCTTCTGTCTTGCTGTCAGTGTATAAAAATGCAACTGCTTTCTGTGCATTGATTTTATATCCTGACACTTTACTGAATTCCTGTATGAGTTCTAGCAGTTTTGGAGTGGAGTCTTTTGGGCTTTCCACATAAAGTATCAAGTCATCTGCAAAGAGTGAGATTTTGACTTCTTCTTTGCTGATGTGGATGCCTTTTATTTCTTTTTGTTGTCTGCTGAGGCTAGGACTTCTAGTACTATATTGAACAACAGTGGTGATAGTGGACAGCCCTGCTGTGTTCCTGACCTTAGTGGAAAAGCTCTCAGTTTTTCCCCATTGAGGATGATATTAGCTGTGGCTTTTTCATAGATGGCATTGATGATATTGAGGTATGTACCCTCTATCCCAACACTATGAAGACTTTTGATCAAGAAAGGATGCTTTACATTGTCAAATGCTCTTCAGCATCTATTGAAAGTATCATATGGTTCTTGTTCTTTCTTTTATTGATGTATTGTATTACATGATTGATTTGCAGATGTTGAACCAACCTTGCAGCCCAGGAATAAATCCCACTTGGTCGTAGTGAATAATTCTTTTAATGTACTGTTGGATCCTATTGGCTAGTATTATGGTGAGAATTTTTGCATCCATGTTCATCTAAGATATTGGTCTGTAATTATCCTTTTTGATGGGGGTCTTTGTCTGGTTTTGGCATCAAAGTAATGCTGGACTCATAAAATGAGTTTGGAAGTTTTCCTTCCATTTCTGTTTTTTTGGAACAGTTTCAGGAGAATTGATATTAATTCTTCTTTAAATGTTTGGTAGAATTCCCCTGGGAAGCCATCTGGCCCTGGGCTCTTGTTTGTTGGGAGATTTTTGATGACTGCTTCAATCTCCTTACTGGTTATGGTTCTGTTCAGGTTTTCTATTTCTTGCTGGTTAAATTTTGGTAGTTTATATGTCTCTAGGAGTTCATCCATTTATTCCAGATTGTCAAATTTGCTGGTGTATAGTTGCTCATAATATGTTCTTATAATTGTATTTCTTTGGTGTTGGTTGCGATCTCTCCTCTTTCATTTATGATTTTATTAATTTGGGTCCTTTCTCTTTTCTTTTTGATAAGTCTGGTCAGGTTTTTATCAATCTTATTAATTCTTTCAAAGAACCAGCTCCTAGTTTCGTTGATTTGGTCTACTGTTATTTCAGTTTCTATTTTATTGATTTCTGCTTTGATCTTTATTATTTCTCCTCTCCTGCTGGGTTTAGGCTTTCTTTGCTGTTCTTTCTCCAGCTCCTTTAGGTGTAGGGTTAGGGTGTACTTGAGATCTTTCTTGTTTCTTGAGAAAGGCTTATATTGCTACATGCATTCTTCTTAGGACCACCTTTGCTGTGTCCCAAAGATTTTGAACAGTTGTGTTCTCATTTTCATTTGCTTCCATGAGTTTTTTTTTTCCAATTCTTCTTTAATTTCCTGGTTAACCCATTTATTCTTTAGTAGGATGCTCTTTAGCCTCCATGTACTTGAGTTTTTCCAACTTTACTCTTGTGATTGAGTCCTAGTTTCAAAGTACTATGGTCTGAAAATATGAAGGGAGTGATCCCAATCTTTTGGTCCTGGTTGAGACCTGATTTGTGATGCAGGATGTGATCTGTTCTGGAGAATGTTCCATGTGCAGTAGAGAAGAATGGGTATTCTGTTGCTTTGGGATGGAATGTTCTGAATATACCTGTGATGTCCATCTGGTCCAGTGTGTCATTTAAAACTATTATTTCCTTGTTGTTCTTTTGCCTAAATGATCTTTCCATTTCAGTGAGGGGGGCATTAAAGTCCCCTATTATTATCATGTTATTTTTGCTGTATGAATTTAGTGCCATTGTATTGCCTGTAAGGTGACTGTTTCTGTTCCTTTCTGGTCTGTTACTTTTAGGCCCTCTCTTTGTTTAGAGGACCCTTTCAATATTTCTTGTATGTCTGGTTTGGTGTTTGGAAATTCTTTTAGTTTTTGTTTGTCCTAGAAGCTTTTTATCTCTCCTTCTATTTTCAGTGACAGCCTAGCTGGATATAGTATTCTTGGCTGCATATTTTTCTTGTTTAGCACTCTCTATATATAATGCCAGTCCTTTCTGGCCTGCCAGGTCTCTACGGATAGGTCTGCTGCCAATAGAATATTTCTACCATTCTATGTTATAGACCTCTGTCCTGAGCTGCTTTCAGGATTTATTTTTTTTTTTTGTCACTGAGACTTGTAAGTTTTACTATTGGATGATGGGGAGTGGACCTATTTTTATTGATTTTGAGGGGGATTCTCTGCTCCTCCTGAATTTTGATGCTTGTTCCCTTCACCAAATTAGATAAATTCTCTGCTATAATTTGTTCCAATATACCTTCTGCCCTCCTCTCTCTTTCTTCTTCTTCTTCTGGGATCCCAATTATTCTAATACTGTTTCATCTTATGGTATCACTTATCTCTTGATTTCTCCCCTCATGGTCCAGTTGTTGTTTGTCTCCCTTTTGCTCAGCTTCTTTATTCTCCATCATTTGGTCTTCTATGTCACTAATTCTCTCTTCTGCCTCATTTATTCTAGCAGTAAGAGCCTCCATTTTTTATTGCACCTTATTAGTAGCTTTTTAAATTTCAACTTGGCTAGACTTTAGTTCTTTTATTTCTCCAGAAAGGGATTTTATAGTATCTTTCATGCTTTTTTCGAGCCTGGCTAGCTCCTTGATAATCTTCATTCTGAACTCTAGATCTGACATCTTACTAATATCCATATTGATTAGGTCCTTAGCAGTCAATACTGCCTTGTTCTTTTTTTTTTTTTTGAGGTGAGTTTTTCCATCTTGTCATTTTATCCAGATACAAATAGATGAATGAGAGAACAAAATACTAAAAGGGTAGCAACAATTCCAGAAAAATATACACTAATGAAATTGGAAAAGTCTCAAAACCCATGGGGGGAGAGAAGAAAGGAGAAAATTTAAAAAATATATATGTATATATGTACATATACATACATACATATATACACACACACGTATATTACACTGGCTAATAGAATAGAGCCACACACTTGATTTTGGGTGTGTTTTGGTCTGTTAAAAGAACTGCCTCCCAAAATTTTAAAGAAAGAAAAACTTATGTATGTATACAAAAATAAGGGTAAACACAATGAAGGGATGGAATACGACTATTAAGATGAAAATTTCAAAAGATTCTAAAAAAGGAATTGAAGTAACTTGGTTGAAAAACGAAAAATAAAGGAAAGAATGTGATCAGACTGGAGACTAGAAAAAACCACGTGCTGGATTTTGGGTATATTTTGTTCTGTTAGAAGAAACTGTATCCCAAAATTTTAAAGAAAGAGAAGTCTATATGTATACACAAAAATAAGGCTAAATACAATGAAGGGATAGAATATGACTATAACAATGAAAATTTAAAAAGATTTTTAAAAATGTATTGATAAGATAAAATAGTTAAAAGATGTTAAAATAGGAAAGAGGAAAAATTTTAAAAAATAGAGTAAGAAAAAAATAAAATTTAAAAAATTTAACTTTGAAAGACTAAGGAATCACAGGAAAAAGGAGATGAATTCTATGTGTTGCTTTCCCCTACCTCTGGAATTCCACAATTCGCATTTGTCCATGAAGTTGGTCTTCAATAGATGTTCTTGCTGATCTTCTGGGGGAGGGGTCTGTGGCAGTGATTCTCAAATGTCTTTGCCCAAGGTGAAATTGCACCGCCCTTGCCAGGGGCCAGGCTAAGTACTCTGCTCGGGTTCACTCTTGGGAGCTTTTGTTCCCTGAACGCTTTCTGTAGAACTCTGGAGGACAGGAATGAAAATGGCGGCCTCCCAATGCTCTGGCCTGGAGGAGCCGAGAGCTCGGTGCCCCACTCCTCAATGCACCCTCGGAGAAAAGCAGTCAATCTCTCCCATCTCCCTGGTCTCTGGCTGCGCTCCGTGCTCACCAGGCTTGTGACCAAGCATTTTTGCCTCTGGCGCAAGGCCCCTTTTAGAGTCTCCAAACCCAGCAGATTCCTGCTGCGCTCCTGTACCACTCCTCCCAGAGAACAAAGGTGAGTCTCCCTGGGTCCCTGCTTGAAGACCAGTGACCCGACTGTGCTTCAGATCATGGTTTAAGGTAACCCCGAGTGGAGAGCTCACTCCTCAGCTCCATCTCTGTAGCCAGCTTCCCTGCTGTGATACCTGGGAGCTCTGCCATCTTCAGACACCCCCAGTCTTTCTGTGATTCTGAGGGACCTGAGACCTCACTGTTCCTGTGAGGGCTACACCTCCCCTTCCCCTTAGCCTCTGGAATGATGTTCCCCCAGGAGCAGATTTCTAAAAGTTCCAACTTTGTTCTCTGCTGATCCAACTTTTGCCAAAAGCGGACCCTCCCCCCAAGGTCTATCTTCCCAAATATTGTCTCAGATTCATTTCTCCTCAGGTCCTACCTTGTAGAAAGGGGTTGCTTCTCTGTTCCTATAATTGCTGCTCTTCTTCTCTTCGATATCTTGTTGAGTTTGTAGGTGTTCAGAATGGTTTGATAACTATTTTGCTGAACTCCTGGGACCCAATGATATTAGGTCTCCTACTCCCCTGCCATCTTGGTCCTCCCTATATCACATTTTTCCTATCCATTCATCTGTAAATGGACACCTGAGTTGTTTCCATCTCTTGGCTATTGTGAATAATGCTGCTATAAACATAGGTATAATAAATACCTCTGAGTCTCTGCTTTCAATTATTTTGGGTATATACCAAATAATGTGGTAGTTCTATGTTGCTGGATGTTATGGTAATTCTATTTTTAATCTTTTGAAGAACGACCATGCAGCTGCACCATTTTATACTTCCATCAACAGTGCCCCGGGGTTCCAACTTCTCCACATTCTTGCCAACACTTGTTATCTTCTGTGGGTGGTTTGTTTGGTTCTTGGCTTTGGAGGCTTTTGTTTGTTTTTGCTTTTTTTTTTTTTGCTTTGTTTTTGTTTCTGTTTTGTATAGTAGCTGCCCTAATGGGTAAAGGGTGATAGATTTGGTTTCTTTTTAATCAACACGACATTTCCACATTTAAATTTTGTAAAATGTCAATAATGGGAAAATATGTTCAATATGGAAGTCCCCATTTCTGTCTGGAATTTTTTCAGAAACATGGCTGTGTGTTCACACAAATAGTCCAAGTGCTCTGGCACTGATTTCTCTTGTGACATTGGGGCTTTGTAACATCAAATGATTTGGGGGTTATAAAGGGAAAATGAGATAGTGTCCCAGTTATGTTTGTGCTTTTTTTAGGGCAGAGGTTGGCAAATGTTTTCTGTGAAGGTCTGGATAGTAAATATTTTTAGGTTTTGTTGGTTATGTATGGTCTCTGTTGCAGCTACTCAATTTACTGTACTTACAATAATATAATTATTATTATAATTTATACAGATATTCCATTGTATTTTTTAACCTCAAGACATTATTATTTTTGTTTTGTAGTTTTTTTTTTCTTTTTTAAACTTTCTTTTGTCTGTCTATATCTGAAAGGAGGAGGGGCAGAGGAAGAGGAAGAGAATCTTAAACTTCAATGTGGGCTCAATCTCGTGAACTTGAGATTTTTACTTGAGCCAAAATCAGGAGTTGGACAATTACCCAACTGAGCCACCCAGGTGCCCCTCATAGTTTTTTGGAAGATTACCTGCGTATTTGTCATGTTTTGGGGTGTGCTTTCTTGTTTCTCAGACTTTTTGACTGAGTTTCCTTTCCTTGAGTCTGAAGCACATTCTTTAGAATATCCTTCAGTGAGGGTCTATTGATGACAAATTATCTCAGAATTTTACTTTCCCTAAAATGTTTTTAATTTACTTTAGTTACTCAAAGCCAGTTTTGTTGAATATGATTTATGTTGATGGTAATTTTCTTATAATACTGTAAAGTGTTATGGGTTCAACACTTTATCATACTTTTCTCCTGTCTTCTGCTGTTGCTTTTGAGAAGTCATTGGAACCCAATTGTTGATTGTTTGTGGTAGTCCATCTGGGTTTTCTAGTTGACTTCTCTCTCTCTCTTTTTTTAAAAGATTTTATTTATTTATTTGAGAGAGAGTGATGAAAGAGGGAGATAAGGAAAGCACACAAGCAGGGGCAAAGAAAGAAGCAGACTCCCCTGCTGAGTAGGGAGCCTGATGCAGGGTTTGATCCCTGGACCCTGGGTTCATGACCTGAAATAAAGGCAGATGCTTAACCGACTAAGCCACCCATGCGCCCTCTAACTGACTTCTCTTAAGGTGTCTTTTTCTTTGGTGATCTAAGGTCTATGTGTCTATGTATGAATTCATTTCTTTTATCTCATTTGAGGATCAATAAATTTCCAGAATCTGTTCAGGGGGATCTTTTATCAATTGGGACAATCTTACATAATTATTTCTTTGAATATTGCCTCTTTCCCGTTCTCTATGTTGTCCTCCTATAAATCCTACTGATAATACTTAGACTGCTTCACACTTTCCTCCATATTTTTAAAACTTTCTTTTATATTTTCTAGCCATTTCTCTCTGTGCCACCTTCCAGATTTTTTTTCCACATTGATCTCTGATTATTTATTTTCTTTTCAAAATATCTATATTCATTTTCTCTTTCTTCCATAGCAAAATATAACAATTTAGTGGCTTTGAACAATAAAAATTTATTATTTCACCAATCCATAGGTGAGAAATCCATTGAGCTTGGCTGTTTTTCTCCGCCCATCTCTCAGAAGACTGAAATCAGGGTGTCAGCTGGACTGTGTTCCTTTCTGTAGACTCTATGGTAGATTCTGTTTCCAGCTTATTTACATTATTGGTAGAACTGAACTCCCTATGGCTGTAGGACTGAGAGTCCCACTTTCTTGCTGGTTGGTAATTAGGGATTGTTCTCAGCTTCTAGAAACTTCCTTTAGTCCTTGGTTTATGGTGCCTTTCTTCTGTCTTCAAAGCTAACAACTTTGGGTCGAGTCTCTTTGATACTCCTAACATCTTCCTTGCCTCTCTCCTGCTGCATCTCTCTCTGACCTCAGCTGGGAAATGCTTTTTACTGTTAAAGGTTCATGATTACATGGAGCCACACAGAGAATCCAGAATAATCTCATCTCAACATCCTTAACCTTAATTACATTTGCAAAATTCCTTTTGCCATATACCATAACATATTCACAGGTTCTAAGGATTAGGAAAAGAAATATTTTGGGGGAAGATATTATTTGGCTTACCGTAGTATATTTCTAGCTGTATCTAACCTGTTGTTAAATTACTTTGGATTTTAATTTCCAATTGTTATATGGTTTTTAAAAAAAGTTCTAATTTATTTCATTATTTTCAAATAGTCTTGTTTTTATAGACCTTGTATCTTCCTCATGTTTTTAATTATCTTTTATTTCTTTAAACATATCAAACATATTTTGTTTTGTATCCTGACTTTGACAATTCCAGAACCTGAAATGTTAGGGAGTCTAATTTTGATACCTTTTAAAAATTTTTTATGTGTAAAATTCTTTCTTCTGCCTTAATTCCTTATGTATTTTGTGTATTTTGAACATGAGCTCACATCTTTGTGAAGTTAACTGTTGGGAATTTTTTGACACCAGTGTTTAAGGTGTGTGATCCTGTGGACAATAGGTGGGTTTCCTTCTACGTCGTGGCTGTGGACACTAGCCATTGATGACCACTTTTTGGTTTGGTTTTTATTTAAAAACTTTACTGAACCATAATTAATTTATAATAATGTATACAAAATGTGATAAATTTGCATATACATGTACCTGAAAACTATCACCACCATTAAAAAAATGAATTTCTCTATCACCTCCCAAAGTTTCCTGGTGCCTTTTCGTAATATCTTGTAAATATCTGCCCTTCTCCACCCCCCAGAAAAACACCAATCTGCTCCCTGTCACCATAGTCTGCATTTTCTAGAACTTTAAATAGATGGAATCATGCAGCATTTAGTCTTTATTGCCTGGCTTCCTTCACTTGACATAATTATTTTGAGATTTAGTCATACTATTTTGTGCAAATCATGTGTTCACCCCTTTTCTACTGAAAAACATTTTTTTGTAGGTATGTTTGTTTCCTGGGACTTCTGTAACACTGAAGCCACTAAATGTCTTTAAACCACAGAAATTTATTCTCTCACAGTTCTGGAGGCTCAAAGACTGAAATCCAGGGAGACAACTCTTGCCAGGCTCTAGAGGTGAAATTATCCCTTGCCTTTTCCAGCTCCTGGGGCTGTCTACATTCCTTTCCTTGTGACCACATCACTGCAGTCTCTGCCTGTGTGGTCACATGGCTTGTTCCTTTTCTGGTTCCCTTCTCTGCATGTCTCTTGTATTAGGTCACTTATGATGGTATTTAAGGCTCATCTGAATAATCCAGGCTTATCTCTTTACCTCAGGATCCTTAAAGTAATCTTATACAAAGACCTTTTCTCTAAATAAGGTAAAGGTCCATCCAGGCGTCAGGATGTCTTTGGGGGGCAATTTTTCAGTATAGATATACCACAAGTATTTTATCCCTTCACCTAGTGATGGACATTTAAGTTTACTTTCAGTTTTTATCTATTACAAATATGGAAATTCATATATAAATCTTCATGTGGACATATGCTTTCATATCTCTTGAGTAGATATCTAAGAGTGGATTGATTGGAACATATGGTAGGTATATATTTAACTTTTTAGAAACTGTCAAACTATTTTCCATCAGCAGTGTCTAAGTTCCAGTTTTTCCACATCCTGTCCAACACTTGGTATATTAAGTCTTTTTTTAATTTAAGCCATTCAAATAAGTATGTAATGTTATCTTGTTGTATTTTTTGTGTTCATTTCCCTAATAACTCTTGAAGTTACACATCTTTTTCTGTCCTTATCTGCCACCTCCATATTTTTCATTGATGATGTGTCTTTCAAATATATTGCCTGCTTTTCAATTGGATTGGCCATTTCCTTATTGAGTTTTGGGACATCTTTACATCTTATTGAGTCTGGGGACATCTAGATATAGTGATTTCACTAAATACGATCCATAAATATTTTCTGTCAGACTGCAGTTTGTCTTTTTATTCCTTTAACAGCATCATCTGAAAGGCAGAATTTCGGACTTTTGATGAAACCCAGTTTATCCATTTTTTTCCTTTTGTGGGCAATGCTTTTGGTATTATATCTAAGAACACTTTGTCTAACCGAAGGGCTGATTATAGGTTCTGTGTTTTACATTTAGGTCTACAATCCACTTTGAGTTAATATTTATGTGTGATGTAAGGTATGGACCCAAGTTTACTTTCTCATATTGTTTATTTTTAAACTCTCCTTTGGTTATTTTTCATATGATTATTTGATTGTTCTAGCACCATTTTTTGACAAGGCTATCCTTTCTCCATTGCATACTTTTGCAACTTTGTCAAAAATCAGTTGCTTTTATATATGTGGGTCTATTTTTGGAACTTTCTACCATGTCCCTTTGATCTATTTGTCTGTCATTATGTCAACACTACATTGTTTTGTTTACTAGAACTTTACGAAAATTCTCAAAATTAGGTCACGCTCTCTAACTTCGTTCTTCTTCAAATTTGTTTTGGCCATTATAGGTTCTTTATGTAATTTTTGAAATCACTTTTTCAACTTTGACAAAAAATCTGCTATGATTTTTTTATGAATCTATAAATCATTTTAGGGAGAAAGTACAGCTTAACAATATTGAGTTTTCTGACCTGTGAGCACAGTATATCACTCCTTTAATTTAGGTCTTCTTAAATAAACTTTTATAATTTTCAGTGTATAGGTCTTAACATAACTTTTGTCAGATTCATCCTTCAGTAGTTTATAGTTTTGATGTTATCTTTAAATTACATTTTGTAATTGTTCATTGATGGTATATAGGCATATAATAGATTTCATCAATTGTTACCTAAATTGATGATGGGGGGCATGCAGTTGTTCATAATATTCTTTTATTGTTGTTAGATAACATAAAATATATGTATTCATCTCTTCCTCTGGGTTCCTGGCACAGAGCTCCTGAAGGCCTTGCAATTTCCTAAGTAGTAAGAACACTAGAAGCATAGCTTATTCTAATATTTGTATTTAACCCCATTCTTGACACAAGCCTTTTAAAACTCTTATAAATTCCTAAGTGGCAAGAGCACTAGGAACATCTGTTGTCCTAATGAGACAACTCTGGGTGGGCTCCTAGATCGGGGCTGGTCACCAGAAAGACCAAGACACGATTAGAAGTTTACAATTTCAGTCTCACAATTTCAGTCCCTCCAGAGAGAGAAGGGGGATTAGAAATAGAATTAATAATTAATCATGCTTATGTGTGGAAGCCTCCATAAAATCCCAGTAGTACAGGGTTTGGAGAGCGTCTATATTTAAGCACATCCACATGGTGGTGGTGGTGAGGGGGTGATATACATGGGGAATAGAAGCTCCTGTGCTTGGAATCCTCCCAGACGTCCCCTATGTATGTATCTCTTCATCTGGCTTTTCATGTGTATCCTTTATTACATCCTTTAATAAACTGGTAAACCCAAGTGTTTCCCTGAGTTCTGTGAGCCAATCTACCATATTAGTCAAATCCAGAGAGGGGGGTCACTGAAACCTCCAATCTACAGCTGGTTGTTCAGAAGCACAGGTGATTACCCAGACTTGCAACTGGCTTCTGAAGTGTGTGTGTGGGATGGGGGCAGTCTTGTGGGACTGAGACCTTAGTCAGTGGGATCTGATACTATCTCCAAGTAGATAGCGTTGGCATTGAGTTCAATTCAGCTGGTGTTGGAGACTTGCTTTTTGTTAAGGAAAACTGCCACACAATTGGTGACCAGAAAGGTTAAAAGTGAAGTGTTTTGTGTGAGAGGTAAAGAAACACATAGGAAAGAAAGACACAGTAGGGAAAATCTGGATTTTTCTTTACACAGAGAGAAGAAAACTTTTAAAACTTTAAAAAATTTTTCTTTTTGATTCTTTTTCTAATTTTTGCAGAATCTGGTATTTGAGACTCAGAAAACAGATGTGAAAATGGTGATATTCTGGTTACTTTGTTTTTGTGAGTAATAAAGTCCTTTATCTCTGACCCAGTGGTCTCATGTCTTCTGCCAGCATGAAACTGAACCAGGCTAGATTATTAACTAGCAATACGGTGAAAATCTGAGATTCTTTAGTTCCTGACATCCATCCTTTACTTTTCACCTTTTGTGATTTCACATTGAAAGTGAATTTCCTCCATCTTAACAAAAGGAAAAGGCAACTTATGAAATGGGAGATAATATTTCTAAATCATGTAACTGATAGGGGATCAATATACACAATATATAAAGAATTCATCAACTCAAAAGCCAAGAAAACATTTTGTGGAGATTTCTTAAGAAATTAAAAATAGAGCCTCCCTATGACCCTGCAATTGCACTACTGGGTATTTAGCCCAGAGATATAGATGTAGTGAAAAGAAGGGCCATTTGTACCCCAATGTTCATAGCAGCAATGGCCACAGATGCCAAACTGTGGAAAGAACCAAGATGCCCTTCAATGGACGAATGGATAAAGAAGATATGGTCCGTATATACAATGGGATATTATGCCTCCATCAGAAAGGATGAATACCCAACTTTTGTATCAACATGGATGGGACTGGAAGAGATTATGCTGAGTCAAGTAAGTCAAGCATAGAGGGTCAGTTATCATATGGTTTCGCTTATTTGTGGAGCATAAGGAATAACACAGAGGACATGGGGAGATGGAGAGGAGAAGGGAGTTGGGGGAAATTGGAGGGGGGAGATGAACCATGAGAGACTGTGGGCTCTGAGGAACTAACTGAGGGTTTTGGAGGGGAGATGGTGGGAGGTTAGGTAAGCCTGGTAGTAGGTATTGTGGAGGGCATGTATTGCATGGAGCACTGGATGTGGTGCATAAACAATGAATTCTGGAACACTGAAAAGAAATTTTAAAAATAAATATATTTTTTTAAATGAGCAGAGGAGACATTTTTCCAAAGATATACAGATGGCCACTGTGAAAAGGTGCTCAACATCACTTACCATCAGAGAAATGCAAATTAAAAACCACAGCAATGGTGGCGCCTGGGTGGCTCAGTGGGTTAAGCCGCTACCTTTGGCTCAGGTCATGAACTCAGAGTCCTGGGATCGAGCCCCACATTGGGCTCTCTGCTCAGCAGGGAGCCTGCTTCCTCCTCTCTCTCTGCCTGCCTCTCTGCCTGCTTGTGATCTCTCTCTGTCAAATAAATAAATAAAATCTTTTAAAAAAATAAAATAAAAAAATAAAAATAAATAAAAATAAAAACCACAGCAAGATGTCACCCCACAGCAGCCAGAATGACCACTATGAGGAGGACAAGAAACAAGTGTTGGCAAGAATGTGGAGAAAAGAGAACATTGTGCACTCTTGGTAGGAATATAAATTGGTGTATCCACTATAGAAAACAGTATGAGGATCCTCAAAAAATTAAAAATAGAACTACCCTATGAGCCAGTAATTCATTTGCTGATTGTATGGCCCTTTAGGGTTTCAACTTTTTGAGGAGGAGTCTTGCATTTGACTTTGTCTACTGAGTGTACATTAGCCTTTGTCTTCGGTGCTTCCTGCATGCCCATGAAATCCCATTTTTTTCTTCCCTTTTTAGCAAAAGCCCTTAGGATGAGATTTGCCTTTAGATGTTAGTACCACTTCTCATAGCTCCTACTTTCAACTAGTTTTGCTTTCTGGACATGTCTTACCTTATCGCCAGTTCACAAAGATGTTTTAAAATATTTCATCCAGTCCTCTAATTAATTTATTTTATTGAACTTCTCTCAATCTCCAGCCCCCATCAGAAAAATTTTGACATTTCCCAGAGGGGAGAATGATGTGGATGGAAGAGACCTTCCCATTGTCTCATAAACTTCACTATGCTTTCTCTGCACACAAAACCCATCCTATCAACTTCTCATAAGTACCTCGTTTCTATACTCATTGGAGTCAGGATTATCCCTTTTCTTAAAAGTGGCTTCTCTATGATGCTAAACATTCACAAAGTTTTTTCCTGCATATCTTATATTCTTTGTTCTTTATAATACTCCAATACTCCTGGAGAAGTATGCAAGATATAACCCTAAGGAAGCTGAAGCGTGGAGAATAAAGTGTCCAGCATCACACAATGCTGGCCTTGCATATAAATTCTCAAGCTCTGGGCGCCTGGGTGGCTCAGTTGTTAATCATCTGCCTTTGGCTCAGGTCATGATCTGAGGGTCCTGGAATCAAGTTCCGCATCAGGCTCCTTGCTCAGCAGGGAGCCTGCCGCTCCCCCTGCTTGTGTTCTCTCTCTGAGAAATAAATAAATGAAATATTTACAAAAAATAAAATTAAAAAAATAAATTCTCAAGCCCTGGCAACGTGAGATGTGAGTTTTTTCCTTAAGGAAGAAACTTCTTCATGTCCACCTCCAGTTTATTTATTTATTTTTAGTTTAAACACATTCAATGGTTGATAAGATTAAAGGGTTTATGATTGAAACTGTAGCCCAGAATGATCACACTCATTGCTTCTCGATCTTTATTGTGCATACACACCAGTGGTACATCCTGTTAAAATGCAGATTATGATTTGAGAGGTCCCATCTGCCTAGGGTTGGGCCTGAGGCGTCCCCAGGTGAGATGCAGCTGTGGGTCTACAAAGGACAGACCACGCTGAGTAGCAGGGGCTCGGCAATGTTTGCAAGAGAACAAGAAATTATACAGTGCAAGAGGCAGGAGAGTGTGGTTTAAAGTGTCCTGGACTAGCGACCAGGTAACATCGCTTCTGATCTTAAAAGAAACACTTGTCTGGTGCGCCTGCATGGCTCAGTCAGTTAAGCATCAGCTTTTGGCTCAGGTCATGATCCCAGGTCCTGGGATCAAGTCCTGCCTTGGCTTCCTGCTCAGTGGGGAGTCTGCTTCTCTTTCTGCCCCTCCCCCTGCTTGTGTGCTCACGCGCTCTCTCTCTCTCTCTCTCTCTCGCTCTCTCTCTGTTTCTCTCTTCAAATAAATAAATAACATCTTTAAAATAAAATAAAATACTAAAAAAATAAAATAAAATAAAATACTAAACCAATAAAACTAATCAACCCACAAAGGAGTACCTGCAGCATGCTAGAGTTTGAAGTGACCAGAGACTTTATAACCCAGCCTTTTCATTTTCTGTATGTATTGAAATCTAGCTCTGAGAGGTAACTCAAGCTGCCCAAGGCCTTATCGCCGAACGGACCTTAGGTCAGCCTGATCTAATACAAGCTTTTTCCTGCCACAGCCCCCTGCCTCTCCAGACCACAGTGATGGTTAGAACAGGGGCAGGCCTCTGAATCTTTCAGCCTCAGTATCCTTATCTGTGAAGCATGCGAGCTAGACATGATCTCCAGATTCCACTGTCTCTGATACTCTCAAAGCTGTATCTCCTTTACTTCCTATATTGCAAGAGAAGGAGAAGAAGCAGGTCCCCTCCTCCTGCAGAACTTTAGACCGAAGGTAGTTAAGCCAAGCACAAAGTGGTGCTAAAAATAAAACTTCAAGTGGAAATGTACTCTTCCTGCTCTTGGAAGCGAGTTTCTGATTCTAAGACTCCGTCGAGTGAGGAAATTGCATTGCCTTTAGCCTCATAATGTTGTCTTATTGTCAGCTGAGTAGCCTTAAGGAGTACATTACAGGGGGGACTCAGAACTTGGCTTACTTTCTGTGACGGAAAAAACAACAGAAACTCATCCTCCTATCCCTTATTATACCCTAGTCTCCTGGGATGAACCTTTAATAGCTCCTCAGTTGTGGTCTTCCTACATCTCCTCTGCTGTTGACTTTTAATTTTGTTCAGACTCTCAGGCGCCATTATGAGGGATCAAGAAAGAGGCACAGTGTAATGGGTTTTTAAAAAGATGCACTGAAGATTTCTTTTTGCTAAAGGAAGTAAAAATTCCTAGGGATATTATGATTTTTCCAGAAAGCAAGCATATTTGTATGAATGCTCCAAAAGAAGAAACCACGTTGCTCAGCACCATATACACAATACAGAAAAAGACAAAAGAAGAGGAAAATTTCAGGCTTTCCGCCAGAGAGACAACAAGTCTTTTGGTATGTTCAGTAGACTCATATATCCTGATGAAATTCAAACTAACAGTAACTATTCTGAATCTCTGCTAATGAAAGTTGGTCCTACCAATAGGCTTTGTCCTGATCATGGAACCTCACCTAGGCCAACACGCTCGAGCAGGACATTATCCATAAGCTACCCGTGCCAAAGTGATGCTTCTCAAATCTTCTTTCCTTGGATCTCTCTCCTGTGCTCCAGATCACAGGTTGGCTCTGACTTTTGGACATGAGAAAATGACCTCACCATGTTCTCCCCTCCTTCACCAGACCCACTACTGCTCTTCCTCTGTGGTCTTGTGAGCTAGTGCACGCACCACTGACCAAGTCAGGGACCAAGAGGAAGCCTACATTCCTCTCTTCCTCTGCCTCTGTTGAATCCATGAAAATATCTTCTGCTTTCCAAATGTCTTCAAGAGCCATCCCGATTGTCACTGTCTTAGCCACCATATCCTTTGTTGCTGGAATGATCTTTCTAACATGGTGATCCAATGACAAGCCCCTGAGTAAGTTCTCTGGTAACTTCTCCTGACTGAGAGAACAAATCTTCATTGTGCAGCATGGTATAGAAGGCTCCTCTTCAGTTTTGCACCAGCTCATGGGCCCACATAACCCATCCTACCACCTGACATTAGACGCTCATGCTCAGGGCTCTCTGGCAGGCCTCTCTGCCTTTGCAAGTGTTCCTTCTTCCTAAACACCAACCTCAGCTTCTGTGCCTGGGAAACTCCTGCTTACCTTTCACATCTCAGGTCAACCCCTACCTCCGAAAAGTCAGCCTTGTCTCACCTGAGCAGACTAGAGTCCTGTCTTCCTCTACACCAACACATTTGTACATATTTCCATTACAGCTTTTGAATTATTTGCTGTAGCCCTTCACTTGGATGATACTCTCCCCTTTAGTCTGTGAGCTCCTTGGAAGACAGACATTTGCTTTCTTCTTGATGTCACCAGCACCTACTATGGTCCATGGTCCTTGGTACTTAGGACATGCTCAAAAAAAATTTGCTCAGTAAAGATGTGAATTTTTTTTTTTACCTACATTGTCCAAATTGTTTGGCTAAGGTAGAGCCAACTCAGAGATAATTATAGAAATTCTTCTCTTGTTATACTGGAGAATTCCTAAATTGCAGTGGCCCACGGAGCTGGGACATTCAAGAACAGGAGTTGAACCTACTTTCCCAACCGCATGTTTGGTAAATTCTTTGGTCTTGCGTTTCCTTATGCTCTCTTGGGGAGAATCACTAGACTAAATTCAATAATTGTATCAGAGGATATTTGATTAACCTGGATCAGAATTAACCAGCTAAAATGGGATAGACTGAGAGAAGACTCTGATAGAAGCAGTAAAACACAGTGGCTAAGAAGTTTGACATCAGAGAACCTGGTTCAGTCAGTTAAGCATTGGCCTTCTGTTCAGGTCATGACCCCTGAGTCCTGGGATTGAGTCCCACATTGGGCCCTCTGCTCAGCAGGGAGTCTGCTTCTCCCTCTGCCCTTCACCCCATTTATGGTCTTTCTTGTTATCTCTCTTTCTCACAAATAAATAAAATCTTCAAAAAAAAAAAAGTTTGAAATCAGATGGATATAGGTTGAATCCTAACTTCAGTATTTACTACTTGTGGGCTGATTTACTCATTGATTTGACAATAGATCTTTTTAATGGTCTACTATGTGCCAGAGACTGTTCTACATTCCAGGAATAATGAGCTCTGGTATTAGCGATACACTTTGCACATGCCTAGTACATGCCTACATCTACATTCTGCATGCCCTCGACATGCGGTAGAAGTTATTGTTAGAATCCATCTCAGTTCTGGCATCTAAAATTCAAACATTGACACCCTAAGGGGCCAAAAATATGTCAATATGGTATTTAATGTAGCATGAAAGAGTTTTTGAGGAATTATTCCAGCCACCACCCAAGTTCCCTCAATATTACAAAATATGGAAAAGTCTTGGCCTACCTCTCTTGCTTCCTCCTCATTCCCTTCTAAGACTGTGCTCTGCCCTTTATCTAACATCCTACATCCCACCCACCTGAGTGTTTTCATTATACAAATTCAAATTACATCAAACTCCCTAGAACCAAAACTCAAATTCACCAAGTCCATCTTGAACATTGCCTGAATAAAATAATTGGCACAAATGGATGTTTGTGAATGGTCAATCAACCCTCCCAACCCCCATGAGTGTTCGAGAATGCTCTCCTGGGGCTAACCTGGATTGAATGGATCCTGAAGGGCAAGTCTGGCAGGGAGAAGGTCTTTCTCCTAGAGATCTGAATTTGTCAAAATGGACAATAGAGAGAGTGGAGTCAGATGGAAGATAGGGAGTTCAAAGCATCGCCCAAATAAGGGCAAGGGACTGAGGCAGATTGCTAAGAGATAGAGTAACAGTCTAGGTTGGGGGGTAGGTAGCCATGAACTTGAGACGAGAACCTGGTGTACTGAGAGAACAGGAGGAGACCTCCAGGAGCACTTGAGACAGGGTTGCCGCTGCCCAGGTGCATTCTGGGCTGTGATGTGAAGGTAATCTCTAGAAAAAAATCTACATCCTACATGAAGAGTCTATCCATCTAAATGGCCTCCCAGTTAGGGGAGTATTTGGGACATACATTTTTGAGCAGATGGACTTCCAGTATTCCTTGCCCTCTGAAATTCCAGGAGGGCATATATCCTTCTCCTCTCTACCCTTTCCACATACACACAAAGACTAATGGTCAAGAGGTTAAATAAACATCGAGACAGTACTGCCTTTAGGAAGAATGATCTACATGAAAAACATAGGAAGATATGCAAGATCCGGTGTTAATGGTCTTAACAAAAAAGAAGTTGCATATCAGTTTATGTAGCTTAAAAAAGAATACTCATGTGAATATCATACAGAACTCTGAAAGGATCCACAACAATCTGTCGACACCAATTTTCTGTAGGGTTAGGGAAAAGCATTACATTTATAAATGTACATTTATAAAAAACAAACAAATTGAAGTACCCTGAGGCCTTATGAATATCTGTATCCGCACACCACCCACAAGTCCTTGTTCAGTTCCCTGAGGGACTCTGAACCTTGGGCAACTCAAGAACACTGTAAACACCATCCATAGAAAAAGAGGATGTGGGTTGGTGCACGAACCAATGTTGAACATGGCAAGGTTTCCTGTTGTCTTAATTCTGTTCTTAACAATAAATAACAATAAATGGAATGGATTTTTATCTCTTGCAATTTTACCCACACCGCTTTCGGGTTCTGTGAAAAAGACCTAGGTGTCTTAACTGACGGCAAGTTCAATAGAAACCCACTGTAGGCGGACAAAACATCAAATGCAAAGTTAAGCAGGACTAATGGATGTGCTGTTCCCTTCTTGGTGATGTATTATCCTCTGAGCTGGTGAGAGTACAGCTGGAGTAATAAAAGCTATCATTTATTATAAATGTAACATCTACTCATTGTAAAAAAACAGTACAAAACTATGAGAAATTAATAGTTGAAGTACCAGCAACTTTCCACCCCCCCCTTACCTGTTCCCTGTGGTTCGCTAATGGGAACAGTTTGGAGTGTTTTCTTCTAAACGCAAAACATTTTATAGACGTGTAATTTTCTTCCACAAAGAAATCACTTTTGAAAATCGCTTTTCAGTTCTAAATCACAGACATCAAAATTTAGAGTTCCTTTATCTGCTGCCTACACGGGGACATTTGTCCATGTCTTTAGGGTCAGTCCACAAAAACACAATTTCTGGGTCAAAGGGTACATTTACAATTTTTGATAAGTAGTAACAAATCCTTTCCAAAAAGGTGGCACGGAAGCCCATAGGCTTTCGAAGCCTATACCTGCATACAGGCACATACAGGCAGGGGTGTGTTCAGAAAAAAATGAAGAACCTAATATGAAATAGCTGTTGAATACATGGGTTTTGTAATAATCTGCTTCATGTTTGTTGTGTGACCTTGGACGTGTTATTCATCCTCTTCAAATCTCACTCTCTTCATTCGTAAAATGGGAATCGTAGCTCTTCCCTCCTGGGAAGATGTACAGATTTAAATGAGATAGTTTACGTAACAAGATTGCTGCAGAGTTTATCTTATAAAGAGCCCTTAATAGATACTACTAATCAGGAAAAATCTAGAAAACAATCTATAATCATGAGATAATAGAAACAAATTTTCTGTGTATTGCTGATTGTCTTAAAATATTTGGAAGCTGATTGTGTGGGATCAGATTAAATGTCTTCTCTGGAGCTCCAGAAGACAGATTGAGTTACTGATGGGTAGAGGCTACCTCACTTTTTCAAAAAATGAGGTGAGTTCAGGGGCTAACAGATTATTTGGTTTGGTGAGACTTACTTAAGAAAAAAAGAACACAAAACTGAACTTAAAATTCTGTACAACGTTTTCGAAAGGGTCATATAAGCGAAGATCTCTGAAATGTAGGATTCAGTGAATCTACCTCCAAGCAAGTCACTTTTGAGGTAATATTTCATTTAGGAGTCGAAAATTATCTTCTGGGTCATCCCAGCCATCCCACAGCTCTAGAAATAATGCAAGTAAGCAAGTTAATAAACAGTTTTTATGATGTTCTTCAGTTGATTCCTATACTAGGAATACTAGGAATTCCTATACTAGGAAGGTAGACTAGCTGATACCTAATAGATCTGAAATTCCTCAGTTTCCATGAATCTAAAAGTTGTTAAGACATTTCAAAATGGGGGCGCCTGGGTGGCTCAGTGGATTAAAGCCTCTGCCTTCAGCTCAGGTCATGATCCCAGGGTCCTGGGATCAAGCCCCACATCGGGCTCTCTGCTCTGCAGGGAGCCTGCTTCCTCCTCTCTCCTCTCTCTCTCTGCCTGCCTCTCTGCCTACCTGTGATCTCTGTCTGTCAAATTAAAAAATAAAAATCTTTAAAAAAAAAAAGAAAGACATATCAAAATGTCCTCAATATACATATTCAGAGAAAGAACAAGTAATTCACAGTGTTAGTTATTATCTTACACAATCAATATAAAATCAATTTAAGGATGTCTGGGTGGTTCAGTCAGTTGAGGATCCACCTCTTGGTTTTGGCTCAGGTCATGATCTCAAGGTCATGGGATTGAGCTCCATGTTGGGCTCCATGCTCAGTGGGGAGTCTTGCGATTTTCTCTCTCCCTCTGCCCCTCTGGCTCCTACTCTCTCTCTCTCTCTATGTCTCTCTGTCTCAAATAAATAAATAAATAAATAAATAAATAAATAAATCTTTTAAAATAATTTAAGTTTCTTTGGGGAGCATGGATTGTGTGATTATAGTGCAGCAGGAAAATGGAAAGGCGGCTAGAAGAGCCCAAGAAAAGATGATAGGATGGCTTTAATATTAATACAGTGGAAGGAGGAAGCCAGCAGGGAAGCAAACAGTCAAGGTCTGAATATCTTTGGCAAGGTTATATGGATTCTTTCGCATGTCAAGGACATTTGGAGATGGGAGAGAGACTGACACTTGAGCCATGGGATTTTTCTTTAGCTTGAGGTGAGAGAAAGGCTGGGTGTGGGTTCGGGCAGTTGACCTCAAAGAAGGCCTGAGCAGGGGCCAGTGAGAATGGAACCAGGCCCTCTAAATGGGGCTCTGTCACTGTTTAGTTGATATCAAAAGGTCCCCTAATCGCCTAGTAATGCTTAGCAACAGTCCTGGGTTCAACTTCTGGTTTTACCAACTATTCATCATACCATCCTGGGCAAATCACTTAATTTCTCTAAGCCACAGTTTTCCTTTGTGTGAATGAGGATGATTACACTTACTTCAGACATACGGTCTTTGTGAAATTTAATTAGTTAGCACTCAAAACATTCTCTGTAGTTTCTGGTACAAAGCAATTAAATGTGTTGACTCTATTTTTTAGTTTCTTAAACATTATGGATACCTACCAGTTACTTTTTTTTATCGTATCAGGTGGAATTGGTATTCCAAACTATATAAGATAAGACTTCTGAGAGTATATAATCCAGTAAAATTATATATTATTATTTATGATTCAAGGCGGTATTTGTTAGTTATATATCTAACAGTTACCTAGAATGCAGAAGTGAGTCATTTTGGGCTGTAGTTAGCAGGAGTTGTTTTAGAGGAAAGGCATTTTATTTTATTTTTTTTTTAAGATTATATTAATTTGAGAGAAAAGAAGAAGAGTATGAGCAGGGGGAGAGGCAAAAGGAGAAGCAGACTCCCTGTTGAGTGGGGAGCCTGACCCAGGGCTCGATCCCAGGACCCTGACTTCACGACCTGAGCCAAAGTCAGATGTTTAACTGACTCAGCCACCCAGGGGACCCTGGAGGAAAAGGCACATTAGATGGGCCTCCAAACACAGGCCAGTATTAAATTCAAAACTTGTAAGGTATTGAAAGAACTACCATCAACAGATACCAAAGCATTACAGACTATTGAGGCAACAGAGAAACACACAGTTAGGTTTTAAAGCAAGTTTATTGAAATATAATTGGCATTAGATGAACTATGCATATTTAAAATACACAATTTGTTACATTTTGATATATGTGTACACCCATGACACAATCATTGCAGTCTAGGTGATGAACACGTTGAGCACCCAGAAAGTGTTCTTATACCCCTTGGTAATCTTCCTTCCCACCCTAGCTTGTGTTTTCTAGAAGTTTATATAAATAGGCAAAGACTCTTTTATAGGCTCTTTTGTGTCCGCTTTTTACATTCAGCATAATCATTTTAAGAGAGTTCTTTTCTTTTTATGGCTGAATAGTATTCTATGTACAAATTTACCACAATGTTTATCCATTTTCCCATGGATGCACATTGGGGCTAGTTCCAGTTTGGGGTTACTGCAAATAAAGCTGCTATGAACATTTGTGTCCAAGCATTGGAATGGACACATGCTTTCCCTTCTCTTGGAAAAAAAAAAAACACCTTCAGTGGAATGGCTGAGTCATATGTAGGCATATGGTTAACTTTTTAAGAAACTGCCAAACTGTTTTCCAAAGTGGTTGTAACATTTGATATTCCCACCAACAGTGTATGAGAATTCAAATTTCTTCATGTCCCTGCCAGCACTTGACATGTTCAGACTTCTTAATTTTGGATAATTTTATAGGTGGATAGTGGTATCTCATCATGGTTTTAATTTTCATCTTTCTAATGACCACTGAAGCTGGGCATCTGTCCATGCCCTTAGTTGCCATTAATCTATCCTAGTCGACGAATTATCTGCTCAAGGCTTTTGTCTGTCTTTCCACTGATTTGCTCATTTTCTTACTTTTGCACAGAATTTTTAATATACTTTTGGATATAAGCTTGTGGTTGGATATGTGATTTGTAAATGCTTTTGCTATTTTTCCACAATCTGAGTTCAATTTGCTAATATTTTGTTGAGGAGTTTTGCATCTGTGTTAACTAGGAAAATTGGTCTGTAATTTTCTTTCTATCTTTTTTCTTTTCTTGTTTTGTTTTGCCTGGATTTGGTACTGAGGTAATGCTGGCTTCATAAGATGAACTGGGTAATGTTCCTTCCTCTTCCATTTTCTGGAAGAGATTGTGAAGGATTGGAGCTATTTCTTTTTTAAATCTTGTTAGAATTTTCTAAAAAAGTCAGTTGGGCCTGGAGATTTCTGAATACAATATATTGTATTGCATCTTATATCCCATGATACAAGATCTTGTATCCCATGACACTGATTAATTCAGTTCTTAGTCTAATAGCTTTTTTGAAAAACCCACTGAATTTTCTACATAAATGATCATTGGGAATAAACAGTCTATTTTACCTCTTCTTTTCCAATCTGGATGAGTATGTTGTTTCCTGACTGATTGCCCTGGTTGGATTACCAGTGCAATGTTGAATAGAAGTTGTGATAGCAGGCATAATTGTTTTGTTCTTGATTTGTTTCTGATTTTAGGGTGGAAAACATTCAATTTTTTTAACAGTAAGTATGATGTTAGCTATGGTTGTTTTGATTTTTTGTTTTTGGCTTTCGATGCCCTTTACTGGGTTCAGGAGGCTCCTTTATAATTCATTTTACTAAGAGTTTTATTGGTAATGGATGTTGGACTTTGTCAAATGTTTTTTCATATCTATTGAGGTTTCTCTCTTTGAGTCTGCTAAGATGGTGAATTAAACTGATCCATTTTTGAATTAAATATAGGAAATACCAGTGGTGCAGTCAGTTCAGCATCTGCCTTTGGCTCAGGTCATGATCTTAGGGTCCTAAGATAGAGGCCATCTTCCGGGCCCCTGCTCAGTGGGGAATCTGCTTCTCCCTATTTCTCTGCCCCTTTCCTCCACTTGTGTGCTCTCTCTCTCAAATAAACAAATAAAATCCTTAAAAAAAATACCCCATATAATCCAGCAATTCCATTTCTGGGTATTTATTTTAAGAAAATGAAAATGCTGATTTGAAAAGATATATGCACCCTTGTGTTCACTGCAATAGTCAACCTTTGTTGTGTCCATTGATAGATAAATGGATAAAGATGTGAAATGTATATTGTATATATTATATATATATATATATATATATAGAGAGAGAGAGAGAGAGAGAGAGAGAATATATATTTGTTGTATATATATAATGGAATATTATGCAACCATAAAAAAGATGCAGTCTTGCCATTCATGATAACATGGATGGACCTAGTGGGTATCAGGCTATGTGAAATAAGTCAGACAGAGAAAGACAAATACCATATAATTTTACTTACACATGGAATCTAAAATCAAAACAGAATAGAGACAGAGTCATAAATATAAAAAGCAAACTGATGGTTTCCTGAACATAAGGGGATGGGTTTAGGTAAAATAGGTGAAGGGGATTAAGAGGTATAAACTTCGGTTTTCTTTTTTTAATGTATTTTATTTTACTTATTTATTTATTTGAAAGACTTATTTTATTATTTTTTTGAAAGAGAGAACAATTGGGAGGAGGGGCAGAAGGAGAGAGGGAGAATTCCAAGAAGACTATGTGCTGAGCATGGAACTGGAGGTGAGGCTCTCACCACCCTGAGCTCGTGATCTGAGCTGAAACCGAGAGGTGGAGTCAACTGCCTGAGCCACCCAGGCATCTCAGGTTTTTTTAAAAAATAGACTCCATGCCAATGTGGGACCTGAACTCATGACCCCACGATCAAGGATTGCATGCTCCATTGACTGAGCTATCCAGGTGTCCCCAAACTTCAGTTTTAAAATAAATAAGTCAAAGGATGTAAAGGATAGCACAGGGAATATAGTCAGTAATATTGCAATTACTTTGTATGTTTGACACATGGTCAACTACACTTACAGTGGTGAACAGTTCATCATGTATGTGTTGTACACCTGAAACTAATATACTATAGCATGTTGACTGTCCTTTGGTTAAAAAATAAATAAATAAAAATGGAGAAATTTGAATATTTAAGCTGATCCTGGATTTTCTGGAATAAATTCTACTTCATCATCATGGATCCAATTTGCTAAAATTTTTTGAGCATTTTTGCATTTATTTTCATGAGAGATATTGATCTGTAGCTTTCTTGTGATGTTTTTATCTATCTTTGGTATCAGACTAATACTGGTCTTATAGCACAAATAGGAAAGCAGGCCCTTCTCGTCAATTTCCTAGTTGTGCCTAATTGGTATTATTTCTTTCTTAAATGTTTGATAAAATTTACCACAGAAGGCAAGATGGCCCTAAGAGATTTTATGTGTGTTGGAGGTAGGGTGGGTGGCAGAAGTTTTAAACTACCAATTGAGTTTTTTTTTAATAGATATAAGGCTATTCAGAATTTTTATGCCTTCTTGACTGAGCTTTAATAGTGTATGTCATTAAAGGAATTTGTTGATTTCCTCTAAGCTTTTGAATTTATTGGCATATAGTTGTTTGTAATATTCACCTATTATTCTTTTTTTTTAAGATTTTATTTATTTATTTGACAGACAGAGATCACAAGTAGGCAGAGAGGCAGGCAGAGAGAGAGTGGAGGAAGCAGGCTCCCTGCTGAGCAGAGAGCCCGAAGCGGGACTTGATCCCAGGACCCTGAGATCATGACCTGAGCTGAAGGCAGAGGCTTTAACCCACTGAGCCACCCAGACACCCTCACCTATTATTCTTTTAATAGCTCTAAAATCTGTAATGAGATCACCTCTTTTATTCCTGATGTTGATAACTTCTGTGTGTGTGTGTGTATGTGTGTGTGTGTGTTTTAAGAATGAGTGTGGCTTTAAATGTATCAATTTAATTGATCTCTTTAGAGAGAGTTTTGGTGTAGGCTTCCTGATTTTATTAATTTTTCTCTATTGGGTTTCTGTTTTACATATTTTCTTGATTTCTACTTTGATCTTTATTATTTCCTTCTTTGGCTTACTTCAGGTTTACTCTGCTTTTTTTTTTTTTTTCAAGGTAGAAGCTTGAGGTCATTAATGTAAGATTGTTCTTTTTTGATACAGACACTTAATGCTATAAATTTTCCCTTAAGTATTGTTTCAGTGATACCCCACAACTTCTGATCTATTGTGTTGTCATTTTTATTCAGTTAAAATGCTAGTTTCCCCTTTTAATTTCTCCTTTGATTTTGGGGTTACCTAGATGTTACTGAATTTCTAAATATGTGGGGATTTTCTAGAGATCCTTTGGTTACTGATTTCTAATTTAATTCTATTGTGGTCTGAAACCATACTTTGTAAGACTTGTATCCTTTTAACTTTATCGAGAGTTGGTTTATGGCCCTAGAATCTATCTTGTTGCTCCAGGTGGTTTTCTATAATCCCCCAGTTTCACAAGAGTGATGCCCATAATCGAAGCCTTCTCATATAGAGGGTTTCATGAGAGAGGAACACTGAACTTGGGAATTCATGACTTTAATAGCAAGCAGCAGCAACACTGCTCTTTGTTTAAGGGTAGACATTACTTCATCCATCAAGGTTGCTCATTACAAATAGAATCTTGAGCAATGGCCCAGGTAAATTGCTGCCAGAGTCCTACAATTTTGGGGTACTGGCAAGAATATATAGGCATCCTCAGGACCCATGGTGAATCACCCCTCCAACGATATCACTGACGCTCTTTTCATTCTTTTGGGATTATTTTTTTCTGTCTGTATTTTAGACAGTTTCTATTTCTATGCTTTCAAATTCACTAATCTTTTCTTCTGCAATATCTAATCTGCACTTAACCCCATGCAGTGTATTCATCATCTCAGGTACGATAGTTTTAATCTCTAAAAGTTTCATTCAAGTCTTAAAAAAAAAAAATCTACCGTTTGTTTCTGTTTAACTTTCGTGACTTTATGATTTGCTAACTTGGGTTAGAGCAATGCTCATTCTAGGAGTAACCTAGGAGTAATTAATTCCACACTGCTGAAGCAAGACCTTCCCAAGTAGTCTACTCACTGCTCTGCAGACTATGAGGTGTTTTTTTTTCTTTTTCTTTTTCTTTTTTTTGCAGTCCTGCAGTTGGCTCAGACACCCACGTGGCCCTGTGTGACGGCTGTGTGCTGTTCCCCTACTCCCCTACTCCTTTCAGATGCTGTCTCCCTCGTCTTGGGTAATTTCCTAACAATCATGCTCTGCTCTGAGCTCTGCCAAATATTCAGTGGGACACTGAAGGTATCCAGAGCTCGCTCTCTGTGGGTGTTCCCCCCTCTGATACCCTGTCCTGTGAACACTAGCTGTACTTCTGCCCATGCTCAGCCTCATCTTCTCAACTCTGGGAGTCCCCTAGATCCTACCTCAGTGTTCTGGCCTACAGAAGCCTCTCAAGGCTATAAACTGAAGCCATTTGAGGACTCTCCCCATTTATTTCCCATCTCTTCGGATTCCTATACTTCACTGTCTCATGTCCAGTGTCTTGAAAACAACTGTTTCATATACTTTGTCTTTTTAAAATTTTTTCAGAAGAGGTAATCCCAGGCCTCAAATACTCCATCTGAACCAAAAGTAGAAGTCTCCTTATTAATATCTTGACTTAAGCTATTATTTCTTCAAATATTTTTTTCTGTCCTCCCACTTCAGGAACTCCAATTACACAGATAGTAGGTGGCTTAAAGTTTTCCCACACTTCACTGATTATCTGCTTATTTCTTAAAAGTCTTTTCCTCTCTGGGTTTCATATTGGATTGTTTCTATTGCTATGTTTTCAAGCTCATTCATCTTTTATGTGATGTTTACCCCATAATTAAAGCTGTTCAGCATATTTTAAGTTTTTAATTTTTAATTTTAATTTTTTTTCCCATTTGGTGTATTTTTAAGCTCAGATAGTATACTTTTCATCTCTAGATATTCAATTTAGGTCTTTTAAAAAATCTTCCATAACTCTACTTAATGTGTTAAATTTTTACTCTAACTATTTGATTATATGGAATATAGTTATAATTATTTTAAATGTTCTTTCCTACTTATGTGTCAATTCTGGGTCAGTTTTGCATGATATCTTGACTATGGATCTTTCCACATCTGGTAATCTTTGATAAGTGCCAGAAATTGCAAATTTTACTTTAGTTTAAGTGTTGAATGTTTTTGTATTCCTATAGACATTTTTTTAAAAAAATGGTTTATTTATTTATTTGAGAGATAGTGGGTGGGACAGAGGGAAGGAGAGAGAGAATCCCAAGCAGATACCTCGCTGAGCATGGAGTCAGATGTGGGGCTCGATCTCGCCCTGCAACAATGACCTGAGCCAAAATCAAGAGTCAGACACGTAACCCACTGAGCCAATGATATAACCACTGAGCCAATGATATAATTGAGTGATATAATTTAGTTTAGGCATAATGTCCCCCTACCTCTGAATACTCCATCTGATGCTCTGTGAATGATGAAGTTTTTCACTCTGGCTAATGGAAACAGGAACTATTCCAGGCCCCATAGGGGTTCCAAAGAACATTCCTTCTAGTTCTTTTGGGTGGTTGTTCCCTTGGCTTCAAGTACTTTTTTCCCCATGTATTCATCGATCAGGCTAGAGGGGCAGTCTCTGAAAATCCAGCGTTCTCTCTCTTTGCAGCTCTCTCCTCTTCTGTAATTGGCCTTGCAAACTCTAGCTGCCTTGTCTCTCTGAACTTCCTTTAGGGAGACCACTGAGCTATGCCTGGGTTCTCCCTTTATGGATTGCATCTTAGAAACTTTCTCCAGGCAATAAACTAGGACAATCATAGTACTCATGTTGTTTATTTCTTTTCATCATCATCCTTCTTTGCCTGATGACCAATATCTTGAAAATTTTTGTTTCCTATATATTTGTTCCCCAGGTTCCGGTTTTTTCAGGAAGGAAGGTAAATCTGTTTCCTTTTATTTCACCTCATCTGCTACCTGAAGTCCCCACAATTAATTCTGAAGACTAAGATTCACAGTTTTTTAAAATTGTTGATACAGTTCCTAATAGTTAAAGTTTAGTGATAAACTTTTTCAGAGAGTATGATTTTAATACAAAATATAAATTTAAAATCTTAAATTTAATTCATGTAAATGAGCTCAATCACTATTTCCAAGAGTGCTTATTCTTTCAACAAATATTTGAACACCTCATTTGTAGTAGACATCCTTCTAGTTGCTGGGAGTTACAGGTATGAACAGACAAAATCCCTGCTCTCATGGAGCTCACATTCTAGTGGGTATGTTTTTAAAAATGTGAATGCAGAGCGTATGCTAATTTGTCAACGTCTTTTTGCAAAAAGCTCAAAAGAATAAAACTAAGTGATGTCAGAATTCTAAGGAACAATGATAAATCTAGGCATAGTGTCGCTTGAAACATGTCAACAAATTGAAAGCTCTTGAACCACAAACAGTTGTATAGCATCTGTGGGCAACTTTTACTCAATTTGGACTTAAACTTCAGGAGGCAAGTGCCCTGCCTAGCAGTTTGCCTCTGAATTCCCCCGTGCCTAGCAGTGTCTGGATTACAGTAGGCACTTAATCCATAAAGTGATGAAAAGATTTCAACCTACCGGTCGCTGAGGACCACGCTTTGGTTCCTTCCAGGCATAACTGATAGGGAACAGCTAAGCAGAACCAGAGGGATGGAAATGCTTATGCGCAACGTATCGCGGCGAAATGGAAGTGTAACATGAGGTTGGCTGCTTGTCCACCATTGTCAGTTCTTTTAAATTTATGACTGGCAGGTGAGAGCTGACACTTGCCGCCTTTGATTTGGTTCCTGACGTTTTAATACGGTTGATCCAAGTCTCTTGCCTTGATTTCCCTAGGTGGGGGAGGGGAGGACAAGAAGGGATTCTGTATCTTTCAAACTTTACTTTTCAGGGGTTTAAGTGCATGTTATCTATAGAAATATGTGGAAAATTGAATATGCAAATGATATATGGAAAACTTGGATGCGTCGCAGGTGGAGGCCGCCCCTGGACCGCATACATCCATTCCTCCCACCCCCTCCCGCCGCCACCCCAACCCCGCAATCGACTCAGGTGCCGGCAAGCCAAGCCCACCGCGAGCCAGAAGGGTAAGTGGGAGGCGTGGGCTGGCGCCAGCGGGCTCAGCTCACCACCAAAGAGGTTTGCTGCAGCGGCGCGAGCGTGGACCCCCAGCCACCCCGCGCCCCAGCCCTGGCCCCAGCCCACTCGCACGTGCTCCGAGCGTCGGGACGGAGGCGGGCGGAGGGCGGGGCGGGGGCGCGGCCGGGCGGCCACGTGACCGGCGGCGCCGGTATTAAGCCGCTCGGCAGCTGCTCGCCGCCTGAGCTGGTGCTTCGCCCGCGACCCAGCGTCTAGGCGTGCCGCCCCGAGAGGAGCCGCGCGAAGGTCACCCCGCGCCCGCCAGTCTGCCGCCTGCGCCTCCGCCGAGCTCCGCGCGCCCCGCCGGCCCCGCCGCTTCTCCGCCCGCCATCCCGTCAGTCCATCAGTCCGTCCGAGCCCCGCGCGCCCCGCCGCAGCCCCGGCTCCCCGAGCGCCATGAACCAGATAGAACCCGGCGTGCAGTACAACTACGTCTATGACGATGACGAGTACATGATCCAGGAGGAGGAGTGGGACCGCGACCTGCTCCTCGACCCCGCCTGGGAGAAGCAGCAGAGGAAGGTCAGCAAGGGGCCCGTGTCCGCCGCCTGCGGGCTCGGCCCCGGTGTCTGTGTGTCCCAGCCCCCGCGGGCTCGCCGACTGCGGGCACTAGCGAGAGGGCGCGTGGTGGAGGTGTCGTGTTGTCCTGTGTCATCGTAGTCAGGGTGCCCCGTTAGGAAGGAGAACACTTCCAGGGACAGGCACGAAATTGGGCGTCCAGTCTGTACGCGCGCGCGCGCGTGCGTGTGCGTGTGTGCGCGCGTGTGTAAGTAACGTAAGAGTCACAGAACGAAAAATGTTAAAAGAGGAACAGTGCTGTGTACGTGTGAATCTGCTTTAATCAGCGTTAGATCAGAATCTGAAAGACTCTCTCGGGTAGCTCCTCACGCCATGAGTCTGTGACCTTGGCCACGGGAGTTATACTTTACCTGCACCACTGTTTCCGTTTGCCTCTCGCCCCTCCCCAAATAAAAGATGTCAGGGGAACATCAGTGTCATTGGGATTTCCACAGGGCTCCCCAAAGAGGAATTGCAAATCATTTTTTAGGTGTTTTGGGCTCCTAAGAGAGAGATGCTGTAGGAACACCAGACACACACCAATAAAGTAATAATTATTTCACACTCTATTTATGGTTCATGGAGGTAAGCACCCAGAGATGAGGGAGTCAGCCAGCTCTGAAAGCTCCTTGCCCTTCTTGGTAGGCGCTCTGGGGGCCCAATGGAATATTCCATTATTTCAAGGTTTCTTCTTGATCCCCTTGGCTAGAACAAGTAGGGGATGCTCACCAGGAGGCTAAATCCCACCTCCTGTTTGACTGGGCACAGAGCCTGGCGGACGTGCCAGCCCAGACCTGCTAACCCAGCTTTATGATGACAGTGTCAGGACAAAAGTGAGGTGCCCTATACTTCCCCCACTTTTTTTCTGGGATGTGGGGCAAAGTGGAATTCCCTGCTAAAGACCTGCTTTTAAGTGAATAAGGTCTGCCCACCATATGTGTGCATGGGAAATGCTCTCCTAGCTGCCCCTGTGAGTGGGTGTGCTGTATGACACCGTAAATTAGCATATGACTGTGGGGCGACACATACATCCCATCCTTCTGTCCCCATGAACGGCCTTGGCTGCGAGGATCTCTCCCTATTTGGATAATTACCAAATACTGAAGCATTATTTTTACATCAAGATCTCTCTTTTGTCATCCACTCTCTCTGGTCAAATACCATTTACTACTATTATTCTAAAGCTCTCATTTGGGTACATTTCCCTCTCTACCTTAGTTTCCTAAGAGTTCCACCATCCCCACCTTCTTGGAAACAAGAGGACAAAAGTGATAAATAGAAGTTGAGTCTACAAGGGAAAATAACATTTCAGACCTCCTGCTGTTTTTAAAATGACATCGTGAGAGAAACACATGGCGTGAGGATTGTTAATATGTCGTCTGGGTCAGTGATGCATTATCAGTCAGCAAGAAGTTAAAGTGAGTTTAACTTTCAGCATTAGTGTTTTTCTCTAAAAGATTTTCCCACAGTTTTGATTACTACATTTTTCACTTTTTTTTTTTTTTAAACTCCTAAGCCTTCCTTTCAAAGGTTGCCTTTTTTTCTTATGAGACACAGTAAAGTAGCTAACACATTGGACAGGTATTCTGACCATCATTTTTAGGACTAACGGTCTAATCACAGTGTTTCTGTTATTTTTGTTTTTGTTTTTTCTTACAGTACAATATCAGGATAGAGCCAATGTTAGTTTCTAAAAGTCACATTGACATTTATCTCCTCTTAATCTTTTTATCATGTTCACAATATTTTTAAATAGAATTCCTGTATGAATATATCATTATAATTGTATAGCACTTGACATATTTTATTAAAAAGTATATATACTTCCCAATCCCAGTTCAAAAGAATGCTAGAAAGTTTAAAGTGAGAATTCACTTTTTTTTCACCTCAGGATAGATTGAGTGTTGTAGATGCTGGGGGGGAAAACCCCCACTGCCATAGGACACAGATCTGAATAGATCTAAAACATACTGTGTTTCTACTTTTGGTATAGCACCTACTCAACTCAATAAAATAATATTGAACTGTGAGTTCAGAGTAAGAGCAGTGAGTGGCCTCTATTTATGTCCTATGAGACACACTGTTGGAACAGGGCAAGGATAAAATACCATTGTTTCTATTGTGGGCTACCTTCTCCACACTCCGTTTCAGTGATATGCTGGGTATGAGATCTGTCAACAGATGTTGGTAACACATGATGACGTCCGTAGCGTTTTAATGGATGTGGTGCCTAATTATATCCACAGTTCAGAGAGTCTCATAGGCTGTGGTAATCCTTGCTTTCTGGTGTGGAATTCCTTGCTACAGAAGGACTTAGTGAAAGTATAGTGCTTTTTTTTTTTCCTTTTTCTTAGATGATTTTTTAAAAATTTGGCAAAATCTATGTAAGAAAAAATGTACCATCTTAATCACTTTTAAGTGTGCCGTTCTTTAAGGTTAAGGAATGCATGTTGCTGTGTTATGCGGCCAATCTCCAGAACTTTTTCCATGATGGAAAACTGAACTCTGTATACCCATTAGAGAGTAACTTTACATTCTCCCCTCTCCCCAGCCCCTGGCAACCGCCCTGCTACTTTCCATCTCTATGAATGTGACTCCTCTAGAGATCTCACGTACGTGAAATCCTCCTGTATTTGTCCTTTTGTGGCTGGCTTATTTCACTTAGCATAATATTTTCAGGGTCCATCCATGTTATGGCATGGGTCAGTATTTTCCTTCTGTTTTAAGGCTGAATGATATTCCACTCTATGTACATACCACTTACTTATCTGTTTATCTGAAGATGGACACTTGGGTTGCTTTTGTCAATGGTGAATAATGCTGGTGTAAATATGTGCATACCAGTATCTTCTCGTGACCTTGCTTTCAATTTTCTTGGTTTTATACTCAGAAATGAAATTTCTGGTTCCTGTGATAATTCCATTTTCAATTTCTTGAGGAAACTTCATGCTTTTTTCCAAAAGGAGGCAATTCAGAAGACATTGATTTTAGCATTAAGTATGCATACAGGGATTTCAGAGTGCTCCCCTTCTCTTTCAGGGATGTTTAGTAAACAGGGATGGGGATATTTATATTCATGTAAATGAGGCTGTCTTCAGTGGACTTTTGAAACTTCTTGAGCTTTGGTATTTAGAAGAAAGCTCCTCTTGGAACCAAGGAACATATTCAACCTTCAGTTCGACTGAAGCCTAATCAGGAGGTGACTTGTCAGAACAGCAATGCTGACTATGTGTGCTATCTCTGTAAGCACGGGGTGCTGTCCTTCACCGCTCTGGGAGGCTAGTACAGGCCTTTTAAGGAAGTAAATGACTGTGTGTTTTGTGACATGAGGGGTCCTTACACCCTTAACTTGTATATGGCTGGATGATCAATACACTTTTTTACCAGCTTTGGGGAGAATAAGTGAGTGGTTCATATATTTCCCCATTTGGAGTTCTCCCCAGTTTTAGTCAGTCCTAGAGAAGGTCAAGTTCTTCTGCATAGTCAGAACCTACATGGATTGATTCACCACTCACCTCAGAGTACCTCCTGTTCACCCGGTCACCCAGGCTAAAATGTCGCCGGGTTGGGTCAGGCAGCATCCAAAGACATGTGTGGGAGCAGCTGCCCACAGGGTCCAGGTTAATTAGAGAGCCAGGGAACCTGAGGTTGCCCCGCCCAGTGTTCCACGGCGAGTACCTGCCGAGGAAGGGAGCAAAGTAAAGTGTCTTCTCCCCTGCACCAGGAAATCTGCCTTTGCGTGAACTTTTCTCGGGAGAGAAAGCGGTACGTGTTTCAACAAGGTGAACAGTTACTAAAAAGCGGGTGACCATTTCCAGGTTCGTGAAACCTAGAGGGCTCTTAGCCCTCACTGGTACTCTCTGACCGTTGTCAAGTCCCTAAGCCTTCACGTGTCCATGTATCTAGAAAATAAAGGTAAGCGATACCTTTCTTACCTCATTGTGTTTCTCAGGATCGAACGGTTAAACTAGTTTATGTGGAAGGGGCTCCATAAACTCTAAATGTTCAGATGTTATTATCCTCACGCAGCAAGTATTTTTATTAACAGTAGTGAGCTCTACACCTGGACTGGGGAGGGATGATGAGGCATAGACTTGTGGCTTAGTGACTTTGCTGTACTGTTTCGTGTGTGTGGTCAAATAGACTTTCCATAGAATTTACTATTGTCACCATTCTTAGGTGTATGATTCAGTGACATGAACACATTCACAGTATCATGCTATCACGCATCCGTCTCCTGAATTTTCCCATTGCCTCAAACTGAAACTCCATGTGCATTAAATCACCAGCTTCCCTTCATCCTGATGTATTGTAAAGAGAGGATTTACACTGCTGGACTCTTGGAGGGAAATAATACATGGCTTAATATTAATTGTTGTGTACAGAACAGAAATTATAGGTCAAATCAGGAAAGCTATTGTGGGTGGGGACAATGAGAAGTAGCTTTGGGAGCGAGTAGGACTCGGGCCAGACCTTAATTTCAGTAGTAACTAAACATTAGCTGAGTAGAGAGGAGACGAAAATCGTATTCCTGGCTGGAGAAATGGAGTGAAGCGACTGTTGTGTTTCTTGGGGGTAGGGAGGTGCGTGAATAAGTGGGATGTCATCAGAATAAGTGTTCACGTCACTCTTTCATGAAAGCACCCGCCCTCCCCTCTTCCCTAGCCCCTCTTCGCTACCCTCTGACAAAGGGGTGAGAGGACAAGCTCAGAGAGGGAGAGTCTAAAGGGTGGGCAGGCTGGGACACCAGGCTCCATGTTCTTGCAGGTGTCTGCTGCTTGCGATGTGCTTGAGGGAGAAAGAGAAGGAGACGGGCTTGGCTGAAGCTCATGATGGAGACTGGGATGCAGAGAGAGGGCCCAGGTTACAGTGGACTGGGACGCAGGATGAGGGCGGAGCCCTGCAGGTGTTGGAGCTCCAGAAGTCTGTGCTTAAAGAAGCAGACTGTTTGCATGAAGAATCAGATGCGTGAGGACTTGAGTCCGGGAGACCCAGGCAGCAGCCCAAGATAGGACCCACTGGGCAGAGTGGTGAGGATTAGAACCAGGGGCTGGTAGGAACAATGGCGAGGAAGGCATCAATTTGAGACAGGAGGGATTATAAAAGTATTAAATGGCCCCGTGCTATTCCACGGCAGGCTGCTCATAAATCCAGTTAAGCAGACATGATCCCACCATGAGAGCTCCTGGACTGGAGACTCAAGACAGCAATATTGACGAGAAATGAGCAAACTGATGAGGAGAGTCTATTCACCGGCCAGGAGAGAGAAAGCTGCACATTTACAGGATGTCTGTCATCCAGCGCAGGGGAACAGGGAGGGGGGTGCGCTCCATGGCAGAGGGGAGGGTGGTGTGTCCCTGTGGCCACAGCTGGAAGGGAGGGCGGGAGTTCCAAGGGGACTTTGATGTCCGGGGAAGGATGTTGGCAGGTAGGCATGGACAGACAGAATCTAGTATGAGCCCCAAGTAGCCTCTGCCCCCAGAGGGACTGTTGTTCTAAGTGCACTTGGGTTGCTGTAGATGATCACACATGCATGGGCCGTGAGGCAGAAGAGTCACTCTTTGTCTTTGGACCCTCCCCAAGGTACTGGGTACCCTCCAGCCAAGGGCACCGTGGTAGAAAGTTGAACTCCAAAGATTCTCCAAGAGTGGGAGGACGCATATAATTCTTAGCTGGGAAACTTAATGAACTCGGCTTCAGAAAGCTGTCAGCACACGCCGCCGTCAGTTGCTGCAGCTGGGAGACACCTACAGAAAAGGCGCAGGACCCGAGTGGGTGGGGGAGCCGCCATGATGAGCAGAGGAGTTGGTACGGAATACGTTGGAGGACAGTCAGAATTGTACCGCTGTTTCCCTGGGAACGGTACTGATTCTTCCAGAAAGAACAGAAAGCAGAGATTAGGGGGAACGTTTGCTAACTGCTGTGCTAGACAAATTCCAAAGGCAGGAAAATCTTGAGTGCAAGGAATTGGTCTTTCTAAAGCAGTCTGGAACATTTTTTATGCGAACAACGTATTTGAGCGCAGGCAGGCATGCGGGGTGGGTGGGTGGTGGTGGTGCCACACGCACCCCTCCTCCTCCCCACAGTTTTCCATGCCAGAAACCGGAAGATGCTTTGACCTGCAACCCTACTGAAGAGCAAAATGTAGTGGGGCATAGGCATGGCCATTCATTCTTTTATTTGACATTTATAATGGGCCTGCTAGGGACCAGGAATAGAGAATTGAGTTGAGCTTAGGCCTTAAGGAGCTTATAGTCAGGTTCAAGAGACAGAAAGGTCATTGCAAAGTACAGAGAGGGCCACCCAGTTCAACTAGGCTGGTGAAGAAAAGGAGAGAATGTTTCCAAAATGCTCCTCTCATGTGCTTTGCCATCATGATACTGGAGACATCTTCCTCCTTGGCACTCAAATGGGATCCTGGGACTTACTCTTGGTGTCTTCCTCTCTCCCAGCTCTGGTGGAGCTCACCTGCCAAAGTTCTCTGGACCCTGCCCCTTCATTCCATCATGTGCTTTAAGGTCCTCAGAGTTTCTGTGTTTCCTGCCTGGGTTAGGGTGGTGGCCACCTACTTTGTCACCCTTCCATGGCTTATGCTTCTCTTCGGGCTTTCCTCCGTGATACTGGCAGGAGTGGTCTTTATGGAGCACAAGCCTACTCATGGTATTTCCTGCTTGAAGTCCCTCTGGTTCTTTATTGCCTTCAACAGGGAGTTCAGACCTCCCACAGTGCTCTGGGAGGCCAGGTCCGAGCTAAGCTTTGTCTGCTATTCCATTTCCCACCCCAGCAGGATCAAGGTCCAATCCCACAGAGTGGCCCTCACCATGTTTGATTCACCCCTTTGACTTATACCCAGCCCAACCTCCTCCACCCATTCTGAAGTCCCTCCTGCAAGAGGCCAGCCTTCTAGGACATGGTCCCCTGGTGCCGTCATGATCTCTCTAAGGAGAGGACTACGAGCAGACGCTCTTCTCTGGTTCCCCAGGCCCAGCCCCACGCCTGCTCAGACTCTGTATTCATTTTTGGAATGAGAAAATTATGAGCCCTATTTCTGAAAAGTGTTTAGCACAATTAAAAATTTTAAATGTAACAATAAAGAAACTTTTTTTACAGTCTTTAGAACTCCTTGAGCTATATATGTATTAACTCCAATTCATGCCTGTTCCGTAGTGGTTTTAAAAAAAGTATTTTTCTCAAGTCCTCAAAATGAATGGAGTTATCTGACTTAATTCTTAATTCTAAGACTGAGCCTTCAAAGGCAAATTGCTTAATTTTAAAAAATTGGAATTTACAGATTTCTGAAATAAAAATTCATTCATGCAAATTTATTTAAATTATAACATGTCAACTATATTAATGAGCAGAATTTCTGGCCAGCTAAATTTGATTTGAAATGACCATTTTTTCTCAGATTGAGAATCTTAACCCACTTAATAAAGAGAAATTACATTAATGATGCATATAAGTAAATTTAAATGTGTGATTCTTATATACAAAATATGGTAAAACAAATTTTTTTGGAAAACATGTTGCACTTCATAGTAGCGGAATTAGAAAATAAAGAATAGATATTCATGGTGATTCGGGAGAGTGTGTGTGTTCCTGGAAAGGAGTTGACCTGAGTGCCAAGTCCAAAACTGAGAAGTTAGTGTGACTTTGAGTTATTTTCATTTGTTTTTGCTAGGAGGTAGAAGTGTTAGTTATAATCCCTAGGAATAATTACAGATTGAAAATAGACTCTTAGTAGTGGTATCTGTGACAGCCTTTTCACTAAAAGGCATGCAATCTTGGGGGAGGGGAACCCTCCTTCTTTAGTAATTTTGAGGACCAGACGGACAAGTATGTGAATATGAGCTCATTTGGAGGAAATGAGAACCACATTTAGTATGAACCTGTGATTGAGTCTTTATGTAGACAATTTTAATTGAGATTGGCAAATCAAGAAATCCTACCTTTTAGAGCCATAAAGAGTTTTTATTTCATGATCATCAAATAGGATGTGAAAATAATTATTTAGAAGTTAGGTAATGTCATTGGTCTTTATTAGAATTTTGAGAAATTTTATTTTATGTTGACCCACATGAAACTCTTTGACACTGACCATTTTCACCTCCAAAAATGGTACTTTCTTACATTCCACCCCATAAAACTATGGTACTACTATGTCCCACTATGTCTGAGATCCTTGACCAGTACCAATACAGTATCCAGACCAAAAAACTAAATTCTAACCATTTCTAGCCTTATCTCTAACACCTTTGGTGTTCATTGAGGAAAGTAAGTGGGGGGATTGTTGGGTTTTGTCCTAGTTAAAAATGTGAGGTTTGGATTGAGGGCTTGCTATCCAGTGGAACTATCAAGGAGAAAGGTCAAGCTGGAGGTTCAGGCATAAAAGCTATCTGCTCATAGGCAGTGGTTGAAACTTTGGGGAGGGGAACATGGAGGAAGATCTCAGAGAAGAGGACTTCTGCAGGAAGTAGTGATATGACCTGCCCATGGACGCATTGCTTCTCTACGTGAAGATGTGCTTGCCTCAGACGACTTGGAACCACTCGAACTGTCAAGATGGCTTTGATTTTCTTCCTGGAGAAATCTCACCGTAGTATTCCCCTGGAACTTTGCCAGTCTGAGTCTGGCATTTGAATCAGGTAACTGCTGAAAGAGAAACCCAGGGATTTGGCGACATAGGATGGGATATCTTTGAGCCGTTGAGATAAGTTACACTTTCAAAGGAAGTGAAAAGCTGTGAGAAATTATTAATGGTGATTTGCTCAGGTCTAGGGCATAAAACCCTTCTGCAGTTGAAAGGGCCAATGATGGGCTTTCTTGAGGAAGACTATATTGGAAATTTTTGAGAATTACTAAAAACAGTAGAATTTGTTTCATCTTAAACTAAATGTAGAATTTAACTCCAAAATAGGTTTCCCTTTTTTCCCCCTATATTATCATTTAAAAAATTAAGGAAATGAAACAAATTATTGCTGTCATTTAGATGTCTTGTTTTAAGGTTTTTAGAAAACATTACTGGTATTTTGGGTGTGGGAGAGCATCGGTCATGCAGATGATGGAAGACATATACAGAATTGTAATCATTTTAAAGATGACCCACAGAGGATAGTATTTTTCTATTTTGAGACAAACAAATTTTTCAGTGGCAGCAGGGGTGAGAGTGGGATTGGGCTGGGGTATGGGGAGAGAGACATTAGTTGGAAAAATGCAAGTCATGCATTTTATATCTTACACACCGTGTAATTTCTATTCGATTACTGGAATTTTACGAAATGGGAGGTGGCTGATTATTTCATTGCATATTTTGATCTCTTTTGTTAAATTCTGAGACAGAAGGATACTTAAAAAAATTTTTTTTTGGTGTAACACCAAAACAAAAAGAATTCCAACAAGACAGTAAAAGTGATATTTTCATATGTGAATTTTTGCTAATGGATTACGAAAAGAGAGGGGGTGGGGATTTGGCGCGTTATTCTTAGTATTCCAAACTATTCACTGTAACGGGGCAGAGCAACTAATTTATTGAGAATTACCAGGCACTGTTTTAACCAAAGGTACTATTTTATTCACTCTTCACAACAGTCTTGAGAGCTGAATGTTATTACCCACCTTTTTCAGCCAGGGAATTTAAGTCTTTTGTCCAAGAGCTGTTGCGGGTGGGGAAAGGTGGCTGGAGCAGAATTCCAAAGTATGAAGATACGGCTCTGTCTCTCAATGGGAACTTTGTAAAATGTGCCAGTGGTAATATTCTATTGCATCCTCTGGTCCACAAGTGGCAGAGCTGAAATTTGAGCCAAGTTGCTTATCTTTGAAGGTTGCACTTTTAACTCAGGAACACTTTGTGGGTTTTTGTTGTTGTTGCTGCTTTCTGCCCAAACTTAACATATTACCTACAACTTGGATCTGAAGCGTGGGATTTAGTATTCCTATTTTCTCACTTACCCCTCACTGACTGCTGTCGAAGAAGGGTGTGTGCCTGTGAATTTCTCATTCCTAAATGGGTACAATTGGGGCATCTGATGAAATGAGAGAACTAAATTTTGAGACACGGGGAACACTGTCACTCAGAGGTTTTCTCTAGGTCAAGCTATATGGCATTTGGGGTGTTCAACAGAAATGCCACAGGAGGAGGAAAGAGACCACAGGAAAAGCCAACTAAACCTCTAAACAGAGTTTAGTAGGACATTCCATTAGGGGTGTAGCTTTGGAATTTTAACTGCTGGTCTGGTTGACTCAGTTCCAAAAGAATCCAGAGTTCATTCAGGATGCCTAAATTCTTGAGTCAGCTCCCTGTTGGAACCAGCAAATGGGACTCCAAGAGGCATGAACACAGATGAGATTCGGATAGGCATGATGTCTTAGTGGACAGCAGCTCTCTCTAAGATTTGGCGTCCACAGAGATTCAGCCACTGATGTGGCCGTACCAAGGATTCCCTTTACTTTACATTAAAAAAAAAAAAAAAATCCCACTTTTCTGTTCTATAACTTCCTAGTATGGAAAGTTTCAAACATACACAGGAACCGAGAGACAATAGAACACAGTGAATCCTTCTGAACCCAGCTGGCCAAGGAAAACCTGTTTCATGGACAGGGAATGTCTGATTCTACCCCCTCCCAGCTTTATTGAGGTATAATTGACAAATAATAAATTGTATATATTTCAACTGTACAGAATGTTTTGATATGTGAGTATACCGTGAAATGGTCACCAAAGTTGTCCACTTCTAAGAGGAAAAACAAAGTTTTTATGTTCAACAAGTGATTTATTCCATAAACACAACTTTGAAAGAAAGCAGCATGAAGTACAACTTCGAAGGAGGCTGGTTGTCTCCTTCCCCTCTCGGAGCTCCTCTCTTTTCACCTAAAATCCTATACTTCTGCTACCCCTCTGGCCATCTGGGCCTCCTCCCTCCTCTGCCCTACCTGTATACCTCCCCTCACCCCCAAAATCTCCTAAGGATTTCTCATATTCTTAACATTATAATCATCTGTTCCTAAAAACGGAAGGTTCCCAACACCTGCCTTTCCGGAGATCACCTGTGTTTTAGTGGTGACCTTTCTAGGACCATCACCCCCGTCATCGGGGTGGATTTCAGGCTGTCCACGAGAAGAGGATGGAAGTGTGCGAAGCACTTTGGGTGGAGGCAAAGCCTCTTCTCATCCTGTGAAAATGGGAATGGTTCAATGCTAGGAGTTTGTGGCCACGTATGAAGTCACTACTGATAGGTTTTGTGCCATGTGTAGGCAGTATTCTCTCCTGCTGCAGACTGATCTGACCAAGTGACCCTGTAACCTCTTTCAGGGTTATCCGTCTAGTTCTCTCTCCATTCCTACGACCACCGCTGTTGCCACTTGGGACAGAGAGCTTGGATTTGAGACAGGAGGTGGGAAAAATGTCTGAGGATGCTGAATTTGATACTCGTACATCTTCATTCCTCCACCACCCCCAGAGTACAGCCGGAGGAAGGAGAGAACAGACATTTAAAGGGTTCTTGGGGAAAGGTTATTTTTAGGGGCGGTCTTGCCAAGACTGGTTCCGGGGATTTTATTTAGACACAGATTGGGCCCCTGCCTGCTTACATGTGTCCATTTCTAGGGTGGTCCTTGGGGTGATGGGGGGAAGCCGGATGCACACTGCAGCTCCAGGCCACCTCATTCCTTGCAAAAATTCCATTTTATTTTATTTATCTTGTATTTCCCCCGCCAGCTTTGTTGAGATATAATTGTCATACAACATTGTGTAAATTTAAGGCGTGCCCTGTGTTCCTTTCTCAGCACCTCTGTTCTTCGTGAAAGGATATGAGGACATGGAGTTAGAGGTAGGGACCTTGCATCCAGGTTGGCCCAGGATGGTCCCACTTGTGGCTGGAAATTAGAAACCACCTCTCTTTCGACTCTCAGAAGTCATGCAGTTGAGACAGTAACTCAGTGGTCACTCTGTTCCAAGGACATACCCATGGTGACCTCAGAGAATGGTAAAATAATGTTGAGACCCAAATAATTTATATATAAGATAGTAATGCCTTTTCTCAGAGTACTTGCCTATTTCTGATCTTTAAAAAATGCAGATATTGGTGAAGTGAGATTTCTTATAGTTTGGCAGCTTTAAATGCCAGAGTCTAGTAATGTCTGAGTGTTTTAATTCCCTAATCCTTTAGGAGACCAAGCCCTGCAGAGAGCTGTGGGAGTGAGCCCTGTGTGTGGAGGGACATCGGGCCACTGACCCCACCGGTGGGCCAGGTTCCCCTCTGAAATGCATGCCGTCCTATGCTTTTGTTACTTGATATGCTATCTGTATGCTTTTATAAATACTGTATAGACGTCTCCTTAAGACAGTTTAGTATTACTATGTGCTGTGCTTCAAGGATGTTTGTTTTGCACATCTGAAAAACGAAAGGTAAACATTATTTAAATATGCAGACCAGTCACCAAAGTCAAATCTCTGGCTTTGTTCTTCAGGCAGGTTGTCTTTTCTAAAATACACACACACACACACACACACACACACACATATATATAATGTTCAGGCCCTTGGGAATCTGGTGATAAGTATATTTACTGTGTGATAAATTCATGTTTACTGTCAAGACTGCCCTTGTTTTAGACACTGGTGGGGCTGTCCCTGTCAGAGTCCTTTAAGGGCTCGGTAAGGAAGCAGGAAAAAGGCTGTCAGAAATACCTGGCGTGTGACTGTGGGTTCTATTGCTGTAACTGGTAACTGGATATTACAGACTCCAAAGGATTTCTATTCTGCCATCCTAGAACTTGGACGGTGTGTACCTTCTCCATTAGGGTTTTGAAATGCGATGTCGAAATAGGGATTTTAATGGGAAACTTTAAAAAATCCTGAAGCAGCACTTAATTGATTAACTTCAGAAGTCTAGGGTGGCTTAATTATATCCAATGTAAGTAGTTTTTCTTTTTTCAGGGAGAAAGGTGGAGGATTAAATGAAATAAAACTTGCTAACATAGTTACAGATAACCCCCAAGACCAAAGAGTGGGCTAACAAATTGTATATACTTGCCTGAGTCACTTTTTAGATTTTATTTATTTATTTGTTAGACAGAGAGAGATTACAAGGAGGCAGAGAGGGAGGCGGTGGGGGGTGGTTGGTTGCTCGGGAAGCAGGCTTCCTGCTGAGCAGAGAGCCCGATGTGAGGCTCGATCCCAGGACCCTGGGATCATGACCTGAGCCAAAGGCAGAGGCTTTGACATACTGAGCCACCCAGGCGCCCCTGAGTCACTTTTTAAAGATACATCTCGCATCAGGCATACACATTTCCTGTAGAAAATACAGATAAGAAATTTTTAAAAGTCACAGTCTAGAGAAAACTCGCATTCACATTTGGCCATATTGCCTCCTAGAGCACTTTATGCTATAGTATGGAAGCATATGTTGATGAATTTTATGCTATAATATGTAATTATCTGAAATGTCTCAGGATATGAGGACTTCATTCTGTACTTTTGTGACTGCGCTCCAACCAGCACGAGCCCTAGGGACGAACTTTCTGAAGGAGGAAATCCCAGCCTGGTTCCCTCCAGTGTGGCGTGAGCAAGAACTTTGGGAATGCCCAGTTTCCCTGTTTTTGCCCCTTCTGTTAACCAAAGCTTTTCCCATATGAAGAGGAAACCTGTAGATGTACCTGACAGGGTCTGTTCCCGATTTAGAACTGTGCTCTGGTCCAAAATACCAACGCAGAGAATGTGGTGAATTACAGGGAGCTGCTGCATTCTAAATGAATGCTTGAATCCCTCTGTGTAGGCAGCCATTTATTTGGGTCCCTGAAAATAGTAACAGTATGGTGAACTTGAATTAAAGAATATTTATTTTGCCGTTCGTGTCGTACAAGCTGCTTCCCCAGTTGCCGGGACGGGCCCAGGAGGGAAACGTCAGTTTGCTTTTCTAAAGAAAAGCTTGAATCCCTCCTCAAGCAGAGAATCCTGAATGTATAATCAGTGTTGCTATTGCTTAAAACCAAGCCACAGTCGGGTCTGCCGTGTCACAGAGCCACCTCTCGTTCATAATTATCCGGGCTCCAAGGGAACAAGTTATTTTGGGAAGCATAGCTCAGGATCAATCATATGTAAGGCTGTTTGTTGGGGAGCCAAATGCTTGCTTACCAGAAAGTCCTCAAAGGAATTCTCCACGTAGCTTGTGCCAGCGTGGGGGAGGCAGGTGTGATCCCAAAGAACTCCCCGCTGGTGCCTAAGTCAGGCTCAGGGCCTGCAGACTGCTCTCAGCTTGGATGACCGAGCACCCAGAGCTTCCCCGTGGTTCTTTGAGCTTACCGCCTTTTTCTTTCTTTCTTTCTTTTTTTTTTTTTTTTTTAAACATTTTAGAGCAAAATGACTGAGACTTTGAAGATATTTGATTTGGTTAATTTAACATATGCTGCCAAGCCCAAAAATAGTTTGGGAAGAATCTGCATATTTCTAACCTCTTCCCTCCCCCCTCCCCCACCCTGCATTTAACAGTTAAAATGGAGAGTTCCATCAAGATCCTTTGCTAACTGTCCTTTAGAAGAGGGAATACTAGAGTTTTTTGTTTTTTTTTTAACAAAAAGTTTTTAAAATAAGTTCTACAAATTTTTATGTAAAAATTTTGTTTCAAGAATTTTTTTTAAAAAGATGTCTCCATTTATTTGAGAGGGGGAGAGAAAGAGAGAGCTGCATGAGTCGGGGGAGGGGCAGAGGGAGAGGTTCTTTAAGCAGACTTCCCGCTGAGCACAGAGCCCCTTGGCTAGATCCCACCACCCATGAAATCACGACCTGAACGGAGACCAAGAGTCAGATGTCCAACCGACAGAGCCACCCAGGCGCCCCTGTTTTAAGAATTTTAAAACACCCCTTGGAATGAAAGTAGAGGGGGCTTGAGTTGCAACTAACACTGAGAATCTCAGCCGATCAGAGAAGGGTTTGATGTCCTTGCTGTGTTGCTCCACACGCCTTGCTGATAATAGAGACAAAGAAATGAGTAATTGCGGCTAAGAAGTAAGAATCAAGAGCGTGAGTAATACGAACTCCTGTAAGTGGTAATAAAATGTTTGTGGGAAATTTTCTCGAGCAGGGAGGAAATTAACAGATGGAAATACTTTCTCTTCTCGATAAATGTAAGATCTTTATGAAACAGAGAAGAGTGCTAAATAATTCAGCCCAAATCCAATATTATATTTATGGTATTGCATATAAGAGGGAACATGGGGACACGTATTAGACTTTAAATGGAGGCTTTGACATAGAAAAGGAATCCAGTAAGCCGAGACTTACAACAGTTGTCATCTTCACAGGATGGGGGAAGCATACTGTAACTTAAGATCAGCAAATGATAAACTTCAGTTAGTTCCTGTATCATTCTTGTGTGTCAGTTACTATCTGTCTTCTCTGAAATCAGTAACATTCAGGTCGGAGTAATGGATACTTTAGCATATTCAAATGTTGACCTCTCTTTAGAAAAAAGATCCTAATAAAGTATTAAAAGGCAATTCTGGACATGAAGGTAAAAATCATGACTCTCACACAAATAGTCACATGCTTAAAGATGTTGTTTAACTGACTAGCGAAGAACAAACTGGAGAGGGGTTTCAAGCAGTTAAAAAAAAAAAAAATCCAGGGTGCCTGGGTGGCTCAGTGGGTTAAGCCTCTGCCTTCAGCTCAGGTCATGATCTCAGAGTCTTGGGATCGAGTCCCGCATCGGGCTCTCTGCTCAGCAGGGAGCCTGCTTCCTCCTCTCTCTCTCTCTCTCTCTGCCTGCCTCTATGCTTACTTGTGATCTCTCTCTGTCAAATAAATAAATAAAATCTTTAAAAAAAAAAATCCAAAGAATAGGCACATTTATAGATTAGCAATAATGAAACGAATGTCCTTCTGGGAGGAATTGTCCCTGTCCCCGACAGAATGCATTTCTTGTCTGTAGGCAAGAATTACTTGCACTGTTCTTTATCTATGACTTACGAGTCTTGGAACAGCACAGAAGGCATGCTGTAGACAATGAACAGGTTTCCCATCGAAGCCCGGGATTTTGCTTATATTTATATAACTGTTGTGACACCTTTCCCGATTCCCTAGCTTTAATTTCTGTCCTTTCTGGAAGGTGTGGAGGACATTGATTCCACATTACCAAAGAGGCCATTCCTCAAGCCAGACTCAGTCGGGGCAAGATTTGGCTTTGTTAAAAAACCTGAAAAGCATTTGTTTTTTTTTCTCCTGTGAGAGAGTCTGAAGAGCTTTTAGCGCCTTTCTTCATGTGTTCTTTACAGCCCAGGACCTAAATGGTAGTTGGTCTTAGCCTGGTGACTGATGCCTAAAATTCAGGGTTCAGAATTCCCGATGAAAACCAGATATGGATAGAACTATTGTTTCAAGTGCTGGAGAGCCATCTTTAACCTATCCACTTAAAGAATCATCCATTAGCCTGGTTCTATTTTTAGATGCCCTCAGTCGTGAGGTTGTCTTTTATTTTTCACAAGGATTTTTTTTTTTTTTTTTTTTGGCAAGATTACAGAGTGTATTTTAACATTTAAGGATTCTGTAGTTAAGTCTGACATGATAATAATTTTTAAAAACCTGGAACTTGAGCAGATACAGATTTTTTTTAAGCAGATACAGATTTTTTAACTCCTCAGTCTTTTTTATATTTTCAGTCAAAAAAAAAAAAAATCTGTTATCTTCTTTACTCTGTCCCAGAAAGTCTGACAAATCGGATCCTAGTCAACAAAGAGTTATTGAGCGCCACTGTGTGCCAGGCACTGTCCGGAGCAAAGCAAAGACCCCTGGTTCCATCTGTGTCACTTACACCAGCATGTTTGAAGTGTGCAGGTGGCATCACCCACCAGGTCTTTCTGAAGGCACTCTTTTTTCCCACTTTCCTACCAAGTCCTTCAAGGATTCCATGGGTGACAGCTCCCCTTCAGTTGTTCCTGGGATGGCCTGCCCTGCAATTTGAGACTATGAGGTGTCCTAACTTTGGGTAGGAAGAAACACTGAGCCCTGCTTGCTGAGGGAACTTGTTGGGCGTGAATCAACAGAAGAGGGACGTGTCTTTTTTTCACCTCTTCCTTGGTCTCGGAATAATTAAGTTGGTATTTGTGAGTATCCCTAGAAGTTAAGTGAAAAGCAGCATTTTAGGGGTGCCTCAGAGGCTCAGTTGGTTAAGCGTCTGACTCTTGATTTCAGCTCAGATCACAGTCTCAGGGTCTTGGGATCCAGCCCAGCGTCTGGCTCTGTGCTCTGAATGGAGTCGGCTTGTCCCTCACTCTCTACTCCTCCCCTAACTCTCTCAGTCTCTCTCTCTGGCTCTCAAATAAATAAATAAATAAATAAAATTTTCTAAAATTGAATTTTGGTACTGTTGAGGTTCCAACTTATTCATGACCATTTGAAGTATTGAAAATTTGAAATGGGTACTAGTTCTCTCTCTGTGAATTACAGGTATGCTGGCTGGATGCTGGGTTCTTTGGGTGACGGAAAGGTGACCAAGACAGGATCAGAGGCTACTGCGGTCATTTCAGCTTTTTGATTCCTAAAATGTACACTTGCTTGCAGGCAAACGAAAGCCCAAGAAACTAGTCATGGGCTTGCCATTTGCAGTGGAATGTACTGGGATTTGCTTTTTTACAAGTTAATTTTGAAGCTCTTTATACTTAGTGTATTTTGAACCGAGTTAGCCCTTTATACTAATGGTCTCATGCAAATAAATTCTTTTTTAAAAATGCAGGGACAAAATACATTTCTATGGGCGAAAACTAATGCTCTGAACACTTTGTTCCTTGAGGAAGTCACAGTACACTACTGATGCTCTTTGTTCTGTGAACAGTGGTGTGAAGTGCTTGGGGAGAATCAGGATTCGTGGATTTCAGACCTTCTTGTCTCCTCTTTCTGTCTGTGCCCTGCCACGGTTTATGAAATGTGCATGTTTATGCTTGATTATTGGAGGTGGAATATTCTTTTGCTCAAGGAGCCTTAAGTCGTGACTGTAGACTATGTGTTTTTTTTCTATGCAATGGTTTAATTCCCTTTTAATTTAAACCCCAAAGCACTTCCAGTTTCTTTGAATTGCCACCACCAACTGCTGTTCTTTTGTGATTCTGTCGCATCTGTATTGTGAAGTAGTTGGCTTTCTCTTTCATTTATCAGACATCACGGTCAGCCAGTTGGGATAGGTACACAGTGCATTCCTTGGGGCAAGCAACAAGTCACAGGAAAGAGGGGCTGACTTGGCCACACTGGGCCCTCAGCGGGTCACAGAGCCAGGACTCAGATTTTAGGGCGGCTGTGTTTCAGGGTCACAGAGCCAGGATTCAGATTTTAGGGCGGCTGTGTTTCAGGGGGTGCTACACTGAGCTGTCACCTGCCGTGGGATCTAGCAGGATCCTGGAGACTTGGCAGAGATTTGTGGGCAGAGAACAAAAGGGCTGCCCACTGTGTACTTAGATGCCTGCTTACGCAACTCATGAGAGCATGAGGCCTCCAGAAGGGCTTCCAAGACATCTTACCATTGGTTGTAACACATGTAGGATCCTTAGAGTGGACACTTACGTGCTTCCATACTTCTCTCTCTCTGGTTGATTTTTTAAAATGTCGTGTGAGGAGTTGAAAGGTATACTAGGGCACTTGGCAGCCTTGAAGATGTGGAATATTTTTCCAGATCAGAAGATTAGGTTGAGCAGTCCTCACTGGAGAGTGGCTTCTGGGTCCAGAGACCTTGCTGAAAGATTTTATAAGATAGCTGTGTGCCTGAATATTTAAATTTAAGGCCATGCTTGCTATGGCCTCGTTGTATGAATCACCCAGTGCGTGTCCTCACCTGGTGCGTGGACCAGGGTCTCTTGGTTGAGGGGACTGGGATTGTGAAGCTTTGTAGTGAAACAGAAAGTTCTGCTTCTGCCAGCTGTGTGGGACAGAACTTTCTGTCCTCCCTGTGCAGAGAACTCCCTGCTCTATGTGACGGCCATGTCTCCTTTTTATTTTTATTTTTATTTTAAGATTTTATTTATTCATTTGACAGAGATCACAAGTAGGCAGTGAGGCAGCAGAGAGAGAGGAAGGGAAGCAGGCTCCCTGCTGAGCAGTGAAGCCCCCTTCGGGACTCCATCCCAGGACCCTGGGATCATGACCTGAGCTAAAGGCAGAGGCTTTAACCTACTGAGCCACCCAGGCATTCCTGTTTGGTTTTTTTTTTAAGATTTTATTTATTCATTTGACAGAGAGTGACACAGTGAGAGAGGGAACACAAGCAGGGGGGGTGAGAGAGGGAGAAACAGGCTCCCTACCACGCAGGGAGCCTAATTCGGGGCTCAATCCCAGGACCCTGAGATCATGAACTGAGCTGAAGGCAGACGCTTAACACCTGAGCCACCCAGGTGCCCCGAGTGTCTCCTTTTTATACACTAAAGCCGAAATCACATTTACTTCCCAGGAACAGCTCTGACCTCCTCTTCTGCCTTAACCAGAGAGTTTATAAATGGGTGCAGCTTTCTAGATGCTCCCTACCTCCTTACTTTCCAAATGTTTAATTAAAAAAACCAAACAAAAACCAGGAAAGTGATTAGAAGGAATCTTGTTGAATTGGGAGTCTATGAGGTGGAAAATAACATATCCTTAAAAGTGATTATTGTAAATAGAAAAACAAATGGAGCCTTTTTAGACAATCAACTTTAAACCATAGACTGGCTTCCGTTAGTTGTACGTGAGAGAGCGTTCTGAAACAACGTGATAGGTGGTGTTGGCCGGTCAGCTTCTATAGTTCTTCTCCTCCTGATAACCTTTTGAACTGTTTATCATAGAGTTGATGATAACAATTATTATCCCCCGCCCTTTTTTTTCTGTAGCTGGGAAAGTGTCAGGACACGAAGGACAAATAATTTCATGGTATCAGAGTCAGAAATAGAATCTGAGTTCTGAGCCACGACTGCAGGCTGGACCAGGCTCGGCCTCCCCCTTTCCTGGGGCCCACTCATCCCTCCCCAAAAGATTCAGGCCAGGATCGACGCGGTGAGCCTCCCAATGCCTTTACTGACCGACGAAAGCAAGCTCAAAATCATGGAACACTTTGACAGTGCCCCGAACTGTTTTGGACCTGACAGATAATGCTGTGTTATCATTGGTGGGCTTGAAAGCTGAGAGCTGCTTCAGACCTTCCTACCCCGCAAGCTTCATGCTGTGGGCTGTGCCCGAATGTCCTAGCCCTCAGCATGCCCCGTTCTGTTCCGTTCAGGGAAACCCCACAAACTTTTCCGAGTATCCATTTCAGGAAATGGAATCTGAAATTCGTATTTCATGTTATTATTATCAGAGCAAAAGCTAGTTTAAAAAGTATAAAGGGAGTTTATAGATGTTGTCTTGCCATATTTTTGGTTTGAAGAAAATAGAATACTAAGTTGAACAATTAGTCTTAGAGGAGACCAGGCCTAGAAATCTTATCGCTGAAAGAATTAATAATTATCTGATAGCATGAAACCAACTTGTGTCCAGACAACTGTGTCAGACTCAAGATTGATGTTTTTATTTTTTTCTTTTTCTGGGTAATAATCCTCTCCAGGTAGAGATATGAACTTGTGTTATGTAAATAACCTCAGTTACTAATCATTTTGATTAAAAGACCTTTTCTCCCTTTTGTCTGTGGAAAAGTCTGCAGTGTAGGCTGTTAGGTCTATAGGGTTAATTAACTTAAAAAGAAACCATATGCAAATGTATATCATTCAGTAGCACAGGCTTATCTTAACATGTTAGTAAAGACACAGTACTTCTTCTTCCTTTTTTTTTTTTTTTTTTTTTTTTTTTGCCCTTAAGCACGCACAGAGAATTTAACTTTGAGAAAGACAATAGGCTTACCGTTCTTGTGGACTAGAGACTTTGCTAGTAAGTTCTTCAGGAAAGAAGATGGCCTCACCTTCCAGTGAACAGGACTAACACTTAGTTGTTAGTCCATAACAGGACTAACTAATTAAGTTAACTTAATTAGATAATCCTGGGAAACTCCTTCTACTGCTATTGTTCTCAACCACCATGTTTTGGGTGTTGAGGAATGTTTTCTGGGCCACTAGATAGAGAATATAATAGAGAAGGGACTGAGCATAGTTGAGTGTCCTTTAGACTTCCTGCATGAAAACATAATACTATAAGCCTAAAAGCCATGAAAACACGGCCTTAAAGGTTAAGGGTTAAACCCTTAATCTCTGGGCCCTTCTCCTTTGTACCCTGTTGCTTACAGAAATTTTGGTGCCATGGCCACGTTGGGTCTATATGAGCTTGGAGACCAGTCTGCTCCTGCAGGACCAGCCATCGGGGCCAGTGTCTCCCGGGTTGTGATTCCTTATGTTTCAGGAAGAGATGCTGATATTTGCTCCTGTTGTTTGGGGAATATACGCGTGGAGACAGTGCCTTCCACTGCCTTTCCATCTTTTCTACATGTGTCTTGAACATCCTTTCCCTTCGTTTTCTTGTGAGCTTCTTTGGAAGGTGGTAAGAGCTACAAATATCAGCCTTTCTCTTCTGGAGATACAGATCTTCTTTAACTGACATTGGAGTTATATCTGGATAACCCCATGGTAAGTTAAAAATATCTTAAGTCAGAAACACATTGGCTCCATGTAACCTACCAAACGTCATAGTCCAGCCCAGCCGCCCTTAACCGTACTCCGAACACTGATGTTAGGCTACAGTTGGGCAAGAGCATCTAACACAAAGCCTGTTTCATAATAAAGTGTTGATGGTCCCGTGATTGAATACTGTACCCAAAGTGAAAAACAGAAGGGCTTTGTATGGGTGCAGAATGTTGGTAAGTTTGTAAGTTGTTGACCCTTATGATCCCATAGCTGCTTGGGAGCTGCTGCCCTGCCCAGCATCACAAGAGAGGATCGTACCACACAGCTTAGCTTGGGAAAATACCCAGATTCAGAATTCCAAGTATGGTTCCTCCTGACTAGGAATGGCTTTCACACCACTGTGAGGTCAAAAACTTGTAAGTCCAACTGTCATAAGTCAGGAACATCTGTAGATGGGTCTGTGGTGTTCCATCTTGGTTCTCTTTGTATGGCTCTCAAAGGTTTTTTGTTTTTTGTTTTTTTTTTTTTTTTTTTTATGTGCCTGTTTTTGAGCTTCAGAAGCATTGGGTCTTATCACTAGGTGCAGAAGAGCAGGGAATGAGCTGTTCTCCAGAAGAGAGGTAGAGGAAGCAGGAGAGGAGGTTGGAGGACCTCACGTGACTGAGCAGCTTCTGGGTTGAGCCACGGCCTGTGGACACCGTGGCCTCTCTCCTTGGTGGGCATGGCTAGTTCATAGAGCACCATTTCTCTTAGAAGTCCTAAGTAGTTTGGTTTGATCCAAGGAGCCTGGCTCTAAAACCATGTGGACCTACCTCCTGGCCACACTAGTCCTCCAAGATTGAGTTCCCACGTTGCTGTCAAGTATCAAGGCTAGCCACAGAGAAGCCTTCAGGTAAATGTGTGGGGTTTTGCCTTTGCTGTTGTGGCTTTGTCTCCTGCATAATTAGCAGGCTTTTCACAGAAACCCAGGATGACTGGAAATGCCTAAGAACAGTCTCTATAGGCTATGGTAATTAAAACTGTAGATAGACTGAAAATTAAACATTCTAATAAAGCTTAAAATTCCTTTTCAGAGCTCACCGGCTTCTTTGCAAAGCCATTATACCAGCGCTGTCGGGGTCCTTTTCACATGGAATTTGGTAGTTACCTTAACCTTTATTGGCTCTTAGAAGGGCTCATTAAAGATAGGGACACTTCATTAAACTTACCTAAATAAATTGACCTTTTAGATTAAATTCATTTTCCGGATTTGCACAAAGGGATAATTACCTATGGTAAATTACCTTCATTGTGAGTATACCTATAAAAAGGTAGTATCAAACAGACTTCACCAGTGTTTCATCATGGGGCCAGGAAGCTTGCAGCTTTGGGATTATATTCAGAAGTGTTTCTGACACTTTTATTATGAAGGGATTTAAGTGACACGGTGACAAGATAAGGAAATTGGCACCAGCAGTAGTTGCTCATTTTTAAATTCAAATCTAAATAAAGGCAACTCTCTAAATATTTTACATCATTCTATTTTTCTGTCAATTCCATTTTAAAAAATCACAACCTGTTTTCTTGTGCCTTTCCCAAAAGTTTAGGTCTGTGATTAGTCTCAGCATTGTCAGTTTAAAAAAAAAAATGCAAAACCCAAACACATTTAAAGTCGTTTTGGTTGCTGGAAACGGGCCTAGGATGTGTTTTACTGATAGATAACTGTCTAGAAACAACCAAAATGTCCATCCACAGGGAGCTAGTTACACACAGCACAGTATATGTACTATGGTGGAATACTATGCAGCCATCAGAAGGAATGATCTATGCGGAATGGAAAGAGCTCTAGGTTATATTTTTTATGTGGGTTAAAAAAAAGAATCCAGGTGCAGGACAATGTCTATATTCTGATATGGGTTAAAGGACAAAAAAAAAAAAAGGAGTGTGTATCTGTGTACTTACATAGGTATCAAAGATCCTTGAAGAGGGGCGCCTGGGTGGCTCAGTGGGTTAAGCTGCTGCCTTCGGCTCAGGTCATGATCTCAGGGTGCTGTGATCGAGTCCCGCATCGGGCTCTCTGCTTGGCAGGGAGCCTGCTTCCCTCTCTCTCTCTCTCTGCCTGCCTCTCCATCTACTTGTGATTTCTCTCTGTCAAATAAATAAATAAAATCTTTAAAAAAAAAAAAAAAAGATCCTTGAAGAGACACACGCAAAACCGTCCTCTGGAGAATGGAACTGGGTACCTGGGAATGGGAAGAGAGGGACGCTTTTCACTTTATCCCCTTTTTGTGGCACTTGAATCTTGAGCCAGGGAAATGTATCGCCTATTCAAAATAAATTGATAAAATTGATATTGAGATTAAAAAAAAAAAGTTAGACTCTTCCTAACAATCTTGGCTTCAAACACCAAAGTTTGGTTCTCTAGAACAGTGCTATCCCGTTGAACTTTCTGTATTGCTGGAATGCTCAGTCTGCTCACCGTCCAGCTCACTAACCCCCAGCTACAGGTGGCTTTTGAGTACTTGAAAAGTAGCTTATGCAACTGAGGAACTAATATTTTTAATTTCCTTTCATTTTAGTTAGTTTATACCTAAATAGCCACCCATGGCTAGGGGCTACCATGTCGACTAGAGGTAGATCTAGAGCATATGGTTTCAAGTATCTCTTCTGTTTTAAGTTGACTGAAGTTTAGTGGTGTTTTAGTAGAAATAATTATTCCTTTAGGCTCTCAGGGTGAAATGAATTATTGTAAGTCCAAGAAAATGCCTACATTCTCTTTCTGCCCTTATACTTAATGCTGTCGCATCTTTGTTGAAATAAGTGACTATTGGATTTGAAAATTTTCTGTTACCCAGGAAAATCATTTTTATAGAAAGAGTATCTTTTTGTGGTCTTGCACGGAACCCACCTATTTTTTAAGGATTCATTTTCTCCTCTGTCACACAGACCCTATTTGCATGTCTCCGCACAGAGTAACATGCTGGGCACTTTGTTCTGGAGCCCCACAGCTGTTGCAACCCAAGGGGACATTTGCATTCTTAGCCAGCAGCTGCTGCGCAAGCCCTTCTAAAATGGTTTTGGCAGGAAATAGTGCACAAGTGGAAACCAAGTTAAGAGCAGCTTGAAAAATAAACAGAAGGACTTTGGATGCCTCTTGATATACAGCCCACCTTTCCACTGAAGACTGTCTTCATGATTTGTTAACATGACCAGACTGGGAGCCCTTCCATGGCTGGGCTCTATCTAACTGCTTTGAACTCCCGGGTCTAGACCAGGGCCTGGCATATGCCAGGAGGAGGTCCTTATTACTGTTATTATTATCCTTATTTTTAATGATTGACTATACTGCAAATTTGTTTAATTGATTTAGTTACTAGCTTAACACTGTTGCGCATTCAGGATAAACTAAGATGTAGCTAATGAGTGGTTTGGGGGCCCTCCTCTCCTCTCCTCTCTGTGACATAATACCGCCCACCCTCCGCTCCGAAGTAAGCCATTATGAACATTATTTAAACATTCTTTATTCATCCATTCTACAAGCAAGGTTATTTTTGTTGTGTGCAGGGAGTAAGCATGCTCTCATTTAGTCCGTATCTCCTACGAAATAGGTTTTCAGAAGGTCAGGACATAGGTGTGAACCTGGTACCTTTTTAAGCTGAAGGCATAAATCCCTCAGGCTGGTATATCAAATAAATGATTTTTTTTTTTTGTCCCTAAAGGGGAAATTACCATAGGCCTCAAGTCATCCTTTCCATAAAATTCTGTGTGCTTGCCCTAGAAGGCCCCGGGAGCTCCAGTCTCGAGTGTGCAAGAAGTTGAGTGTTGGCCACATGGGGTGGAGGGTTACCCCGATGGGGCTGGGGCCGTGTCAAGCAGTGCTTGGTTCTCGTTGCAGACTTTCACTGCCTGGTGTAATTCCCACCTAAGGAAGGCCGGCACCCAGATTGAGAACATTGAGGAAGACTTCAGGAATGGCCTTAAGCTCATGCTGCTTTTGGAAGTCATCTCAGGTTGGTCTTGGACGTATAGGTGTCCTGCTACACCCTGCGCGTCCGTGTGTGGGCTCTGGATACGCATCTATTTAGAAACAACTGCCTCAGATGTGCCCTTTGACCTGGCTGGGCCAGAACACAGTATTATTGGCAGAGAACACCTTTCCGAAGAGCAATCTGCCTGGAGTTATTTTTCTGCTCTGAAAAAGGAGTAAATTCTGTTTAAAATTGACCTATTAAAATAATGTTTGTACCACGCACCTTGAAACAGAATAAGAAAAGAAAAAAAATGACATTTATGCGACTCCCCATGGTGCTGCCCTCTCTCTGCTCTAAGCCCAGCAGGTGCCTCTCCCAGACATGGTCTTCCATGCAGAAAGCCAGGATACATGTTGCCATAAGTCTGAAAACATGAGCTCAAATCCCAGAGGGGTTATGTTTTGCTCTGAATTTGAGTTGGCTGGTTTAGACTTTGGATGAGAGATGGGATCACCCTTGAAGAAGTGGGACTAGAAGGGCGGTGGTGAGTGTGCCCCAATCCATATATCTTCATAATCGGGTATCTGCCTTGAGCCCTGGCAGCCAGTGCTGTGATTTGGACCAGGCTCTCCCGATTTCCTCTAATAATCAGCAACTCCAGAGGCTCCTGGGCTACCAACCAGCTTTTCTCTAGACTCCTTTGTAAGTTTGGCTGGTAGACCAAACCGGACTCTCCCAGGCAGATCTGAAAAGCATATGGCTCTGCTCTGGTCCATTGGTCTTAAAAGTTTTTTTGGTTTGTGGTTTACAAAAACCAGAGACCCATCAGAAACAGTCACATACCTATTTCCATTTATGGAAGCATGGACTCTGAATTTTGGTGTCTCGATTCCGTGTCAAGGGGTTACTTTCTCTGTGTCTACGCTATTCTTTCTTCATCCGACAGGGGAAAGGCTGCCCAAACCTGACCGAGGAAAAATGCGGTTCCACAAAATTGCTAATGTCAACAAAGCCTTGGATTACATAGCCAGCAAAGGCGTGAAACTGGTGTCCATCGGGGCTGAAGGTAAATGAAGGGTGATAGGAATGACCCGGCTTGCCACATTGACTTCCCAGTGGAAGGTGGGTCGGCCTGCCGCTGGGCCAATTCCTCCTGGCACTTATGGTGCTTGCCTCCTTACGGTGTCAGGCTGTGTGCTAAGGTCTGGGGTACAGAGATGAGAGGAAAAGGTAGCATGAATGGCAGACCAGGCTCTAGGATTATTTGTAAAGAATAGAGTCAAATATAATGCTGTCTTCTTCAGCCTGATTATTGGGATGGGAAAGAGCTTAACCTTCCCCGTGACTCTTATGAAGAACTAATTAGTAGGAGGGAAGTGATCTCTTCTTTCTTGGGGAGATTGGGAGCCCCAGTAAGTTCGGCAGGAACTGAGACGACTTGGCTTCTTATGTTTATTTTACAGCTGAGTACCATGACCTTGCCCCACCTGGGGCGCCCTGAAGGATCAGGGTGAAGATGAGCCCAGGTTCTCTGAAACTGACTACTCAGAACCTTGGCCCCTCTAGTCTTTGGGCTTTGGAAACTCTCAGGTTGTTTTCAGTGATTATGCATTTACAAGATATATGCTTATTATTAACTCAGAATTCATTTAAACCAGAGACATTTGGTTATGAATACTGTATAACTGCAACACATAAAAACATGAACTGGTCTTTCTATTATATATATATATATATAATTTTTTTTTTCCAATAGCTCTAAAGTCAAAACTTATGGGAAACATACAAGCTATAGGAAAAATGTATGCACTGATGATGTCACCTTTATGCGAATTTGTTGTTGTTGTTTCTTTCCTAAAGAAATTGTGGATGGCAACGTGAAGATGACGCTGGGTATGATCTGGACCATCATCCTTCGCTTTGCTATTCAGGATATTTCAGTTGAAGGTAAAAGACGCGGCTGAAAATCTGATTGTGTTAGGATACTCGGAGTCATTCGTAGATTGAATTTCTAAAGTAGAATTTAAATAAGACCTTGTAAAATTGAACAGTCATTTCCATGATTTCATGGAAGATACGGGAGTTGGGTTTTCACAGGTTTTATATTTGTATGGGAAGGACCCCAGCAATACTGTTTCATTCATGGGGGTGGAATCATTTTGGAAAAGATGAGCACATGTTCAGAACAGAAGTCGCTTTTTAAAATGAGCATTTTAGGGGCTTTTAATTGCTTATTATATTCATAGGTTCCCAACTCTAACAGTTCTGTGGACTTGCAGTTGCAAAAAATCAATCAGTTGAAATCTGAGTTCATTCATTCACCCTCCGTCCCTGCTTTTGTTCTCTGTCTCTGTGTCGGTCTCTACAGCTTTCTGTCTTTCTGTTAACAAAATCTCCATTGTCATTGTATCTTTGGGCCTAACAACTGTTCCATCACTATAATAGAACCATCGTCCTTGGCACTGCCACAGAAGATGAAAATCTTTAGTCTTTTTCGCCCACTGTACTCCTAAATATTTTGATGAATTCAGCACTGTTGAAAAGTGTCAAATTGACATTCTTAAAATTAGAACTTTGCCTATTTAGCCCTCAAATCACAAAATGTGTAGCTGCAGAACCTACTTAAAGGTGATCTGGATCGTCCAACCATTGTCAACCTCTTGTACCTTTGTCACCCAACAGGTACCCAGGAACCTGAATGGTGAGGGTGGGGACATTGTTTGTAGTTCTGCCCAGGACAGAGGACCCTCTGATGCGGGTCTTTTTAGGTGATCTTAGTTATTATTCAACCATCAAATGTCAAAAACCAGTGATTTACTTACTGTTGCGCCAGATGGCATGAAGTCTACAGCATTTACCCTTAAGGAATTTCTGACCACTTAGATTACTCCCTTCTGGCATGGAAGCCCCATTTGTGTCATCTAAAAATCCAACTGCGGAGCACCTGGGTGGCTCGGTCAGTGGGCGTCTGCCTTCAGCTCGGTCATGATCCCAGGGATTCAGCCCCACTTTGGGCTCCCTGCTCAGCTGGAAGCCTGCTTCTCACGCTCCTATTCCCCCTGTTGTGTTCCTTCTCTTGCTGTCTCTTTCTCTCTCTCTGGCATATAAATAAATAAAACATATAAAAAAATAAAAATCCAAGTGAGATATAATGATATTAAAATCTCAATAATTCAGGCTCAGAATTTATAAAGTCTGAATTTGAAAACTTTCCTACAATGTGCTTTTTTAAAGATACATTCATTTCTTTCCAGTGAAAATAATAAGATGGTTCTTCTAAGTTCTTGCTTTATTAAAAAAACAGTAATTTATAATAATTTTACCAATTTCATGTACTTCCAAATTTAAATATTTAAACAGCTGAGCTCACCTTAAAAAAATACTATTTTTAAAAAGCTTATTCACATAGTTGCTTTTGCTAGTCTAGCGAATCCTTTTCCCACAAATATTACAGAGGTTATTACAGGGTTTTTTCTGATGGATTACACATATCAAATTAGTGATAGTTTAATTTAGAATTCTATTTCAAATGTAGCTATGAATGGTATCCATTATTCATTTTCCCTAGAGTGATTGTTGATGTGTCCAAAACAAGATGTCACAGTATTTTGTGAAGTTATCACAATAAAAAGATATATTAACCTGCTTTTCAAAAGACTAAGAAGTTAAACATTCAAAAGTAGGAATATGGTTAGCAAAGTCCCTAGATCTCTTCCAAGTAGATGTTCTTCAGGAGGTAGTTGACTGACTTACATTTTTGTTTTCTTTATTGTTTCACTTTTTTGGAGTCATTTATCAACAATCTCACTTAATTTCTGGAGGTCTCTAGAAAGATGATCTTAGTTTGTTTTCATGATGTGTAGCATGTGCAAAAAGTCATTGTTATTATGATTGAATTCTTTGAGGAGCCAGTGTCCTTTGGAAGAATGATGGATTTCTTCCAGGAAATAAAATGAGAGATGAACACACCTGCTAATGAGGGCGGTCCCGTTGTACGTGGATGGGGTTTGCTTGGTGCATCTCTCATGTTTTGTGACGGAATGATAAATGGCAGTACCTGCTTATAATGTGCTTTTCACATCAACGATTCTGCATGTGCCAAAAGGCCATGTTTCAGATTTAAGCTCTCCTTGCTGGGAGTGGGGTATACCGCTGCCAGGGACATAATAGACCTGGCTAGGAAAACCTGACAATGGTGTTGTGGTGGGAGAGAGTCCTTTTTGATTAGGCTAGCCAATGAAATAAGGAGAAAATGTTGACATTCATTGCATAAGAGTGTTCAGACATATTCAGACATAAATTAGGTAAAACTCCATGAAATTAGGCAGATTTAAACTTTATGAGATTCTGTTGATCTGCTTTACCTCTCTTTGCCTTTCTAGCCTAAATTTCACTTAAACTTTCTAAAATACAGTGCATTATTTCCTCCTGATGTACTTTTTCCTTTTTTAAAAAATATTTTATTTATTTGACAGAAAGAGACCTAGTGCGAGGGGGAACACAGCAGGAGGAGTGGAAGGAGGAGAATCAGGCTTCCTGCTGAGCAGGGAGCCATATACAGGGCTTGAACCCAGGGCCCTGGGATCATAACCTGAGCCGAAGGCATATGCTTAATGAATGAGCCACTCCGATGCCCCAGTGTACTTTTTCTTTTTTTCTTTTTTTTTTTTATATATTTTTTAAAGATTTTATTTATTTATTTGACAGAGAGAGATCACAAGTAGATGGAGAGGCAGGCAGAGAGAGAGAGAGAGAAGCAGGCTCCCCGTTGAGCAGAGAGCCCGATGCGGGACTTGATCCCAGGACCCTGAGATCATGACCCGAGCCGAAGGCAGCAACTTAACCCACTGAGCCACCCAGGTGCCCCCCCAGTGTACTTTTTCTTATTAGTAACCTCGGTTGGGACCCAAAGGCAGGCAGTGTGGACTTCCATTTTTCAACATTTTTACCAGTTAATATTTGAATAAAGTCTTAGAACGTTCAGTTGCTTTTCTTAATAAAATTTTCTGGAGAAGAGACATGAATAGGAGTGATTCAAGTGATTCCTTTAGCAAGTGAAATTTTGGGAGTGTGTTTATTTCAGCTGGTTTATGGGTCATGGGAAAGTCTGAACGAGAATGGGCAATTAGGATAAATAATTATAGAACACTTTTTACAGAAAAAAAAAATCAACTTGAAGTCCTTAATAAAATGGAAGGCCAGGGCCCAATGTTAGTTAAGAGTCCACATGTTTATAGGGATTTTCTAAATTGTTAGCACTTAAATACAGGCAGAATCCTAGATTTGGGGAAACAGTTTTGAGGAGATGTTTGGATGCAGGTAATTTTGGGCCCTCCAAGAAGAAGCTGGTGCCAGAAGGGTATTAGACACAGTCTTAGCCGTCTTGAGCTGCGATAACAGAAGACCATAGACCAGGTGGCCTGACCAAAAGACATTTATTTTCTCATGGTTCTAGAGGGTGGAAATCCAAGATCAGGCTGCCAGCATGGTCTGTTTTTGCTAAAGACCTTCATTTTGGCTTGTAAATGGCCACTTTCTTGCTACATCCTTCATGGCAGAGGGAGAGGAAGAGCTCTCTTCTCAGAAGGGCTCTACTCCCATCCTGGGAGCACCACCCTCATGATCTCATCTAAACTTAATTGCCTCCCAAAGGCTCCATCTTTAAATAAGGTCAGGGCTTTAACATAGGAATTTGGGGAGGGGGGTGTGCCTAGGTGGCTCAGTTGGTTAAGCAACTTCCTGTGGGTCAGTTCATGATCCTGGAGTCCTGGGATCAAGTCCTGCATTGGACTCCCTGCTCAGCAGGGAGTCTGCTTCTCCCTCTGAGCCTCCCCGACTCATACTCTTTCTCTCTCATTCCCTCTTTCTCTCTTTCTCTCAAATAAATAAATAAGTAAAATATTTTTCAAAAAAATACATAGGAATTTGAGGGTGGGGGAACACAAACATTCAGTCCAGAACAGACATGCCAGAGATTTTTGGTGGGGGGGGGGGGTTGGGAAATGCCTATGAAGAACCAGAAATGGCCAAGAGAGAGGCGTCCAGGGCACCTGGTCAACACCCGTGCTGGCGAAGGGAAGGGAGGTTTGCCGGGAGAAGGGTCTGATGGGGAGCCCTTCAGCCTTGGCTCTCAGAGGAGCTGCACCCACACAGGAATGGCTGGCTCCAGCGCCTCTCCCTCCATCAGTCCTGGGCAGAGCGGCCTGAGGAGGAAAGGCCGCTGGGGAATGTGAGGTTCAGAACTGGGACCTCAGTGGCCTGCCTTGTGCTACCATGGGGGGCCTGCCATTGTTTTTACTTCATCAGAACTCAAGTGGCCAAACCTGAAACGTACTAATAAAAGACTTTTGGTATTATACAAATCAGCGGGTAAGGGAATAAATCTGAGACACGGTGGTCTCTGTGCATCCCATTGACCCAAGATGATAAAAGAATCAAATGACAGGTTAGTGAAGTCATAGTCTAGTGCATTGTAGTAATTTTTAAGTGAAACTTGAAAATTTTTATTATCAATTTATTTATTTTTTAAAAAGATTTTATTTATTTATTTGACAGACAGAGATCACAAGTAGGCAGACAGGCAGGCAGAGAGAGAGGAGGAAGCAGGCCCCCCACTGAGCAGAAAGCCTGATGCAGGGCTTGATCCCAGGACCCTGAGATCATGATTCGAGCCGAAGGCAGAAGCTTAACCCACTGAGCCACCCAGGTGTGCCCCAGAAACTTGAAAGTTTTTAAACGAAACCTTAAAAACAATTCTTTGCCGGTATCCCCGCTGTCTGATTTTGTGTTTATGATGTCGTAGCTTGTGGTTGCCCCCGTGCTGGCCTTTTCAAGTCCCTTTGGTGTCCTCAGCAGTCTGTCCCCGGGAGCAGGGTCCCAGCAGAGATCACAAGAAGAGATGATGCATTTGGTAGTCTCCAACCCCCGCCCCGGGAGGTCTCTTATCAAGCCTGGGAGTTGGGTGCCTTAAGTACTGAGTATTTACAGGTGGACACTGTTTCTTGGCTGTCATTACAGAAACCTCTGCCAAAGAAGGTCTGCTGCTTTGGTGTCAAAGGAAAACCGCTCCTTATAGAAACGTGAACATTCAGAACTTCCACACCAGGTGAGCAAGGAAGGCACTGGGCTTCTTAGATTCTCCTGAAGTCCTGGGAGGGCCGTGGTTATGTCTGCTAGTATCTTCCAGCTCCTGTCTGAGGCACGTTTTACGTCTGCCGTGGACCCAAGGCTGTAGCATCTCTGATACTTAAGATCCCTCTGGGGAACCCATCCAGTGGCTTTGAGGGGCTGGTAAAACAGCATGGTACTGCTCAGCCCCCGAATGGGCCTTTGCTATTTGGGGGCTGTGGGCATGCATCTCACCGTGACCTTCACCTGCTGCTGTCAGGAGGCGGCAGGGGAGGTGGCAGGCGTGGCTTCTCAGCAGGGACACCGAGGCAGAGTCTGCGTGTCATCCTGCCGTACTGTCCATACCCCAGCGCCTCTCTCTGTGCTGCAGAGAAAGTCACTTCTTCGGCCAAGTTTGTACGCTGGGGATCGAGAGGAGGAGGAAACTTGTATTTGTAAAATGACAGGAACGTGCATGAATGGCATCTAAATTTAATCCCAGAGCATGGGTTTATCACTTGCCTCAGTGTTCCTCCTCACGCACATCTTCTGAGAGTAGAAGGGCTGTATTTTCACCCTCGGTTTCATGGGTTACTCAGGAATAGGAATAGGTCCTCAGCCACCGTGGATTATCAGGGAAACGAAGGGCAAGCAGGAGCCGCAAGGGAAAATGGGGGAGGTTCTCCTGGTGGACAAATACCATAGAGTATCTACCAAGTGTCAGGCACTGAGCCAGGCCTTCAGTGTGCAAAGGTGGGAAAGAGGACTTCTCTGTCCCTACAGCACGCTGTCTTGAGGACAAGAGGAGCCCCAAAGGAGAAGGCAGGTGTGGAAGTCCGCTTGCCACTCATTGACCTTCTCGCCTTTCCTCCTTTGCCCAAGACTGGGTCAAGCACTTCAACTCTGTAGCCCTCTGAAGTTTCTTTCTTCCCCTGACCTTTTGGGGAGCAGAACTCCCACTCCCAGCCCTCAGTGAACTTCTAGTCGCCTCTGGCAAGCTCAAAATCGGGGGTTGTCTAGAGAACAGTTTGCGTGAGCGTCTCTGGGGAGACAGACCAGGAGTGCGGGTTCCTCCTTGCTGAGTCCCTCGGGTGCTACCGTGTCTTTGCCTTTTTGAAAACATGTGAAGGACTTTATGAAGACAGAGGAGTCCCTGGGAGCTCATAGTGACTTTCAGGTGTACTAAGGATCTTGAGGGGGATGTATGTCCTGGACATTTAAGGGTAGATGTCCTTGTGTGTGGTTTCTGGGCAGACCCTTCAGGAGGGTCCTTGTGGGAGATGGGGAGGAGGGATGGGGACAGGAGGGTGCTGACCAGGGAGGAGGGCAGGGTGAGAAGAGGGTGTCGCTGGTTCTCCCATGCCAGAGCCGGGACTGGGCCAGCAGATAGGGAGGAGTCTCAGGGCGAGGGTTGGTGTGACAGAAGGACAGGAGGGACCACTTGGAGGATTACGTCTGTCCAAGACGTAAGCTGCTGCTTTCTCTGCATTAACATGTGTTCCTGTTCTTCCTGACCATGGTGCAGCTGGAAGGATGGCCTTGGACTCTGTGCGCTCATCCACAGACATCGGCCTGACCTCATTGACTACTCAAAGCTTAACAAGGTCATTCTGGGGGCCTGGCATGCCACATCCTCTCTGTCCCTCAGCATGTCACCCTGAAAGTGAGCACGTCAGCACTGAACTCACACAAACACGCAGCTTACCGCCAGCTGAGTCTCCCAGCTCGCCTGGCACGTGGTGCAGACGGGAAAGGCAGCCAGGAAAATACTTTAATTACTAATACTAAATAGGTTGGGACAAGACCCAAAGCCAAGTCACCCTTTTGGCCCAAATTAAGATACATTTGTCGATTTGGCTTGAATTACCCTGAAGGTTTTTATTTATGCTTCTTAGCGATTTTACATTCCCAGATTGTAAATATGAAAAGGGAAGATATATGGGCTTTTTCTGGCGGAGGGGAAAGAAAAGTTCAAGTACTCGAAGCCTTCTTTTTAAATTCTCTTTACCCTTTTCTGAAGGATTTAAATGCAGACATCTTTACTCAGAACTGATTAACTTACTTCTCACATGAGGGACATTTTACCATTATCTTGCGATTGAGAGAATATATTAGTTGTAGTTTTAGAAAAGAGCGTTTGAGCCTGATGGCCCAGTCTGAAGAGCATGTGACTTTTGATCTTGGGGTTGTGAGTTCAAGCCCCAGAGAGGCAGGCAGAGAGAGAGAGGGAAGCAGGCTCCCTGCTGAGCAGAGAGCCCGATGCGGGACTTGATCCCAGGACCCTGAGATCATGACCTGAGTTGAAGGCAGAGACTCGCCCACTGAGCCACCCGGGCTCCCTTAAAAACATTTTTTTTTTTTTTTAAAGAAAAGGGGTTTTGTTATTGATTTTGGTTTTGGTCTCTTTAGAAAATTTAGTGCTACATTTGAATTTTCTCTTTAAGCTTAAGCTTTAGTGTACTTAAGTTTCAAATATTCTCAGAACTCTTCAGAAACGTAGTTTAAAAATGTAATCTGTGATGAAAGAAAGAAGTCCATGCCCCTCCTAAACCTTGTGGCAGACAGTCTGTGCTCTCAGGATTTAGGACTAAAGGCACTGCCTGCCCAGAAAACATTGCCGCATGTGGTGGTTAGGGCCCTGGTCCTTCTGGTTGCTGGTGTGCACAGGGGGCTGCTCCCTTGAGTGGCTGTGTCATGGTGTGGAATCCGTCCCTGCATGCCGCCCTCCCCTGTGTGCCATGCATGGTCATTGCAAGAAGTCCCTTTGGCTCCCTTTTCCGTTGTTATTACTTGCTCCTTGCCTGTCTGCTGGCCGGCTTCCGGTGACTGCCGGGGAGCTCGTGGAGAATTGACTTGTAGGGAAAGGTGAATCCCACAGTTCCGGAACACAAGGTTGCCAGAGATCCTCAACTTTTCAAAGCCCATATTCTCTTATTCTGGACTTACTTTAAAACGCTTCAAACACGAAGATGGTGTCTGTTTTCTCAGTGAGTCTCTGTCTCATTTGCAAAATGAAGGGATTGTTCTAGATTGAACTAGTTTTGTTAGCACGTTAGAATGATCGATTTTTATTACCTATGGTCAACAGACTTGTGGTAATTGGCTGTCAAAGATGAGCGAGAAATGATTGTAATGAGCACTAGCAGTTAATATTTACATAGCTCTCGATTAGGCTGTGTTATAAATAAATATATTGTTATATATGTATGTATGTACTCATGTGCATATGACATATGTGTATATCACACATATTAAATATGTATATTAGTACATGTTCTAATGTGTATGTTATATATACATATTATTTTGTGTATGTTACATATACATGCATATTCCTTCTGTCTTCGCTGTGCACAGTGAAATATAACGTACTGATGAAGTACGTACCGTTATCATCCCACCTTTACGGACGAACGAAGTATGGAGTTCAGCAATCTGCCCAAGGTCACATGGCCAGTAGCTGAGCCAAGAAAATATTTCACTGCCACATTTTATCTCTCTCAGTATAAATGAGATAGTGTTCACAAAGTGTCAGAATCAATCTATTTTTAAGGCTGAAATTTTTCTTATACATTTAAAACAAAAGGGAAGATTTTACTCAGCAATTTGGCTTTGTAAACACATGCATAAACTATGCAGGTATGGCTCGCATTACGATAGGTCTTCTTTTAGGGGTTCCTGGGTGGCTCAGAGGGTAAGCCCCTGCCTTCAGCTCAGGTCATGATCTTAGGGTCCTGGGATCGAGCCCCACATTGGGTTCTCTCCTCAGCAGGGAGCCTGCTTCCTCCTCTCCATCTGCCTGCCTCTCTGCCTACTTGTGATCTCTCTTTCTCTGTTAGATAAATAAATAAAATCTTTTAAAAAAAGAAAAAAGAAGGGGCGCCTGGGTGGCTCAGTGGGTTAGGCCACTGCCTTCGGCTCAGGTCATGATCTCAGGGTCCTGGGATCGAGTCCCACGTCGGGCTCTCTGCTCAGCGGGGAGCCTGCTTCCTCCTCTCTCTCTCTCTCTCTCTCTGCCTGCCTCTCTGCCTACTTGTGATCTCTCTGTCAAATAAATAAATAAAATCTTAAAAAAAAAAAAAGTTTTAACGATATAGGGCTTCTTTTGTTGGAATGATTATGTGCTTTGTTAAAACATTTTGTGAGTTGAAGTGTGCATGCACTGTGTGGGGTTCATATCATTTTTGGTATTTCTCTAAATATTTGACATGATTGGAAAAAGATAAGAAGGGAAATTGCTTACACTGTAATGGTTATGTGCATGGAAAGGTCTCCTCCTAGAAATGAGGTGTGTCAAACACATTACTCATAACTCCTATTCGAAAGATACTTTCAAACACTGGTTGTGCGTTTTTCATGCAGGATGACCCAATAGGAAATATCAACCTGGCCATGGAAATTGCAGAGAAGCACCTGGATATTCCTAAAATGCTGGATGCTGAAGGTGAGAGGAAAGTTGTGTTTTATTGACTTGCAGAAAGTCTGTGGCCTAGTCGTGCCATGGCTGTGAGTAGGGATTTATAAGACTTCATAGCCAGATTACATCTGACGTACTTAGGAATCTGAAGACATTTCTGTCATTGGCCACAGGAGTGTGAAGAGCATTTCATTTGTAGCATGTTCATGAATTCTTTTTAAAAATCCTGCTCAAGGGGCACCTGGGTGGCTCAGTAGATTAAAACCTCTGCCTTTGGCTCAGGTCATGATCCCAGGGTCCTGGGATCGAGTCCCACATCGGGCTCTCTGCTCAGCAGGAAGCCTGCTTCCCCCCCTCTCTCTCTACCTGCCTCTCTGCCTACTTGTGATCTCTGTCTGTCAAATAAATAAATAAAATCTTTAAAAAAAAAAAATCCTGCTCAAAACCCTGCCAGCAAAACTATAGTAGGAGAATTCGGTAAAAAAGTTCAGTTTTGGCAAAGAAACGGAATACTTGGGTTTGTGATCTGCAAACAAAAACTATTTTTATTTTTGTAACAACACACTGTTATTTTTCTTACCACATGGAGACGAGCTTAGCAAATAAATCTTCTTGGGAAGTGCTCAGGACTCCACAAGGGAAAACATCCTTCCTTCCAACCAGAAGGTAGAGAATCGAAACAGAGAATACGGAGCGTTCAGCCGTCCGCATACCTCTCAAACTTCCATGTTTCATTTTAGGTCTGAATTAAATTTAGTTTAGTTAGATCTGCGGGAACATCTAAGCATTTTGCTGCTGGGCAACCCTCATGCTGGGGACTGGTTTCAAATAACTTGTGTGCCCTCAGTATGAGACAGACTCGTGTGGGTCGCTCTGTGGCACACCGCTGTAGAAAGCACAGATAGTGGAGACCATCCGTTCATTTCGCTTGTTCGTGAGTCACTTACCACTCAGCAGACATAGACTGAGTGCCTGCCGCGGGCGAGACCCTTGGCTAGGTACCTTGGGAGGGAATGAGGTGTACCAGGCAGGGTCCTGCCGTCAAGGAACTTAGGTTACTGCATTTGTGGTTAATACTATGATTCCCTCACGGTCCATTTCTTCCCCTAATTGGGATTACTGGGGAAAAGCAAAGAACTTGATTATCGCCCATTGTCAGTCTTCTGTTCCTCCTTATTGCTGGTGATTGTATTATAAATTATCATAAACTCATTGGCTTGAAGACACAGGAATTTATTCACGTATGATTCTGGAGGCTGTAAGTCTGAAACCAAGCTGTTGGCAGGGCCATGCTTCATTCAGAGCCCGTAGAGGAGGTTCCTTCCTTGTCTCTTCCAGCTTCAGAAAGCCCCATGTGTTCCTTGGCTTTGGGTGGCCTTGCTCTCCCCCTCTCTGTCTCTACATCTCTTTCTTTTTTTCTTGTAAGGACATCAGTGATGTTAGATGAAGGATCCTTCCTCTCTCAGCAGGACCTTTTAACTTGATTCTGTCTACAAAGGCCTTCTTGCGAATGAGGTCATGGTCACCGGTACCAGGGTGGCGGTTAGGACCCCAACATATCCTTTTGAGGGATTCAGTGAAGCTCATAACAGGGACCTTCAAAGTAGGATTCTGATTTTACCCATTCATTAATTTAACCATTTTAACAAACACCATTATTGGGCATTAACACTTAAATACACTCCTCCGAATTGATTGATGGTTTTCAAAAACTCTATAAAGGGAGAGAGTCAATAAAATAATGGAGGAATTGGGGCACCTGGGTGGCTCAGTGGGTTAAGCCTCTGCCATCAGCTCAGGTCATGATCCCAGGGTCCTGGGATCGAGCCCCACATCGGGCTCTATGCTCAGCAGGGAGTCTGCTTCCTCCTCTCTCTGTCTGCCCCTCTGCCTGCTTGTGATCTCTCTCTGTCAAATAAATGAATAAAATCTTTAAAGAAAAAATGGAAGAGCAGCATAGAATAAATAGTTCCTTTTCCTTTATGTCTGTCTGTCCTCTCTAAACTAAGTTTACATTTGTGTGGCATCTCCTTTTAACTTTCCATAGAGTAAATAACTACCTAGAGTTTATCCACTCGAATTAATAGCTAGGATACTAAAGAGAGGAGAAAACAGACATTTAGTAAATTAATACCTCTCTAATACACTGCGGTTGAGGGTGAGTTCAGGGTCACCATCTTTATTCCTCTGGCCTGCTGACATGCGTCTTAGATGATTTTTTTCCTTAGCCTCTGAGTCCTGCTCTGGGCATGTGTCCATCCTGTGACTCCTTCCAGGCTGTTGAGATGTGCTGGTACTCCTTCATTTTCTCCTCCCTTGTGCCTTTTTTGTCTAATTCCTTTTAAATGGTTCAGAAAAATGCTTACATACTATATTATTTTCTGTGTAATTTCTCACAGGAATTTTCTGGCAGTCATGAACTTGACGGACTTGGGTGTGGGGCTTACTGTGACAGGACTACCCAGCAGGTCCCCCCACGTGTGACCCTCTTTATCCTCGCTTCCCCTGCCCTTGGGACTTAATCACCACCGCAGCGTTGTGTTAGCATGACCTTACTTCGGCCACATCGCGAGCTGGCTGCCTCCTGTCAGAACGCTTGTCCTTCTGGCGCAACCTTGCCTTCCCGCCTGCTGTCATTGTGTTGGGGCTTGAACCCTCAGTGGGGATTTTTGACTGGCTCCTTGGACCACTCTCCTGTGAACTGTTACCTGTAGTAAACACTGTAGAAAGTTGTCCCCCTCTTAACCGTCTGCTGTGCTTTTAAAAGATTCTGAACGTTGTTTCTCTGTTTTCCTCCACAAACCTTTCCTTGAGGTGAGCACCAGGCTTAAGTTCCTGGGTGTGTAGGTTCTGTGTGGACTCACAGAAGGGATCTCTGTTGACCCCCTCTGTGTGTGCAGCGGGAGAAAGTCCCAGGGAATGTCCTGTCGTGTGCATCCTGTGGGCTTCCAGAGCTCTGATTCTGGCCGTGGATGTGACCTCCTTGCCCGTTTAGGGACCTTCTCCACTACCATCTCCTTCTCTTTGGCAGTTCTCAGAATGACACAGAGAGTAGTGACTTTGTAGTTCTGACTTCTTTGACTGGAGCCAAAGTTTTAATAGCCTGAGTGTGGGAGGGGTGCGGGGTGGGGAGATTCATTGCTTTGACTTCTCCAAGGCAGCACTTGGCCAAAGCCTGCGAGTGCTAGAACATCCGGGCAGTTAACCTTCTTTTCTCCACACAGATTTAGTATATACTGCCAGACCTGATGAGAGAGCCATAATGACTTATGTTTCCTGTTACTATCATGCTTTTGCTGGTGCACAGAAGGTGAGGATGTAAAACATGAATCACCACTCACCCTTCACCTTCTGTGTCTTAATTTTTTTTTTCCAATTGTTTTTCTCTTTCCCCCTCTCCTCTGAGTAAGGAGACCTGTCTGGTTCTGAGGAGGCAGTCATTTGTCTTTTTTAGTCTAGTTTTCTTTGAATCTTACTTTCTGTCCATGCAATAGTATGCCGTTCATGTTTGTTTTCCAGAAGATTCCATGCCGTGACACAACCCCCACATCCTTTCTGGGCATGCCCTCTGAAAACCCGATGGCTAGGTTTTGCCCTTAGGGAAGTACAAGGTCTCTTTTTAACTGTGTTTTATCCAGTGACCAAACTGAGTTTAAAGTTAAAAAGCAATTCAGCAAACAGTGTTGTCGCCAAGGTGGAAGGAGAAAGGTTGCGTGTTCACACGGTCCTGTTTTCTCTTCCTGTTGGTGGTTTCGGCAGCTACTACAGACCGTAGCAAGAGTCACAATAAGTACAAGCCGTGTCTGTCCTCTTTAGAGGTTTTGTTACCTTGGTGATTTCTGTAAATGGCAAGGTAAGTAGGCACAGAATGGGTTAAAAAGCACGTCCTCTCCAGTGACTCTTGTCCCCCCCGCCCCAGGAGCCAAGCCACGGAGCAGACAGTTAGGAAGGTGGGGTGGGGAAGGGGCAGGAGAGAGGGGGCCTTGGGGCTCTGCCAGTGTTCCCAGCATCTTGCAAGGTGACATGGGTGGCCCAGAGCACCGGTGGCAGGTGGCCTGATGTAGTCAACAGACGAGTGGACGTGGGCCTCACGAGTCATTAGGACGTGATAACGAGCCCGGATATGTAGCATGCAGTCCCTGTATTTGTGCGTTGACCGCACTTTTAGAAGCTCATCATGGGGTGGGGGATGCAGAAAGCCCTCAGACCAATTATTAAAAAAAAAAAAAACAGAAACCAAACCAGAGAACCTGCTGGCTCAAGTCATTCAAGCCCTTGTGTTCACAAACCGCGCCTGGGCCCGAGAGCCCTCCCAAGCTTTAGGACCGGGGGCCCCAGACACACCCAGAAAACGGATCGGTGGAGAGCGGTCTGTTCTTCCCTCTGTTCCCCCTGGTTTCTGCTCTTCATCTGTATGTGTGTTTGTTTTCTGTGTTATTTCTTCCCTCCCTTCAGACATTGTGAACACTCCCAAACCCGATGAAAGAGCTATCATGACTTACGTTTCCTGCTTCTACCACGCGTTTGCGGGCGCGGAGCAGGTACTCAGCCCGTGCCGCCCGGGGCACCGGTTTTAGCTGTGTGTGCGTGTGTGTGCGTGTGCGTTTCTGGGTGTGTGTCCGTGCGCTTCACATCTTACCTCGGAATCTTCCTGAGTGTGTTGTGATGACCTAATACGCCCAGTTCCAAACTGTGACTCCTTCGTGTTTCTTAACAACTTTAACTTTAGACAGTTCCTGAAGTGTTGTTGTTGTTGCTGTTTAAATCCTTCCTTCTTTCTAAGATACTGCTTTGATTTCATTAGTTAATTGTGGGAAGCACTGGTGCTTTAGGAAAAGAATGCCTGGAAAATGGCACCACGGTCATTGAACAGTGACAGGGAGGTTGGGCAAGGACAGATGAGCGCCTTCTCAGGGCCCCTTGTTCTACTCTGCCTAGAAACTGCCTTCACCATTCAGTGATTTGTTCTAACATCTTTCAAAACTAATCTTAATTTAATGGAAACAGTGAAAGGGTAATGATGTTAAAACCTCAGAAAAATTCACATTTCTTAAGACACACGTTGTGGGCAAATGACCCTCAGCTTTCTCCTTACTCAACTGTCTCTTGCCCCTTCACATAATCTACTTGGAGAAAACAGATGGACTGGCAGGGGTGGGGGGAAGACACAGGATGTGTCATTTCTGTGATTCCTCTATGCCTGTCACCAGCAAATGACACTAACTGCAATTGGGGCTTTAGAGGCCAGGCTTTGAGACGGGCTGGGGGCCAGGAGGAGCTGTTTGCTCTTCTTAATTCATCATGGGGTCGTGGTTCAGGGCACTTTGCCACTTCTGGCCCAAGTTCCCCTCCACGAAATGACGACTGAGAATTCTATATACCTCTGTGACTTCTCATGGAGGTCACACAAATCTTAAAACAAGTTTAGCTCTGTGGAAGGATCCCTTCCAGCAAGTTCTGTGTATTCATTTCAAGACAAGAGGGCTTCAGCGAACTCGGTGCAGTGACAAGATATATTCAGGACCCAGTTTTTTGGTTCGTTTGTTTTTGTTTGTTGTTTTTTTTTGTTTTTTTTTTTTTTTTTTTTTTTTTGCTTTGATTTCCAAAGTTCTCTAGAGAGTTCGGACCCCATAGTCACAAGGTCAGTAGAATGCTCAGGTGGACATTCAGGGACGGGGGATTTTGGCTTCCTTGACCTGTTTATTTCTGTCACTAACTTGCTTGATGTTTTACGAAGCTTGTGTTTTAGACTAATGGTATCTCCCCATTATTCCCCACAGTACATTCAGCCTGCCGTGTAAGTCTGTGTAAAAAAGGTGTGAAATGACTCCTAGTGTTCAACAGCCATACCCTCAGTCTTCCTCCACCCTAACCTTGAATCAGCACGCCATCTCCTCGTTTCCTCTCCTGCCCCACCACGTTCCATTTTGTGCATGCGCGTCCCTGTCCACAGAGCTGTCCTGTTCACCTATTGTGTTTTACAGGCTGAGACAGCGGCTAACAGGATATGTAAGGTTCTTGCTGTGAATCAAGAGAATGAGAGGCTGATGGAAGAATATGAGAGGCTAGCGAGTGAGGTAAAGGAAGTGGGTGCCCGGCAGTCCTGTCCATTCCCACCCAGAGGGAGAGGCACGGAGGGGGACACACTGGCTGTCAGTGTTTTCTTTCTTTGCATTTTTCATCTCGGACAGAATCAAAGTGGGAAAACACAGTTGATCTCAGAGCTTGCCTGTCTCGTAGCGACATACTGATTGGCACAAAAGTCATCGTGATGGGCTCCCCAACCGCCCCAAAGCGTAGAGGTAGTTTGCATGTTTGCAGACGTGGGATGTGATTCCGCACTCAGCTCTGCACCTCCAGGGTCAGGCGCCCCCAGGGGACACTGCATTACTTTTTTTTTTTTTCTCCTGCTTCATTGGTTACTGACCTCACCTAGCGTGTGCCCTCCATTCCTCAGAAGCCCTGCTCCATGCTGCAGCTAAGCGTCCTGGGAACTGGTCCAGCCCATTGGGAGACACGACTCAGTCTTGAGTGCGTGTCTTATGAATGTCTAGAGGGAAATGTGGGGAAGACAGAGCTCCCTGTCCAACGCGTTTGAGCACAAATGTCCATGATGCCTTCCTCAGCTCTTCAGCCAGATTCTTGGTTAAAAGAGCGCTTTTCACGTTGCTCTTCTTTTTGTTCTGATTAGAGCCTAAAAAGCAACCAAGCAGTCTCGTCACTGCTGCTGTGTTGCTTCCCCAGTACAAGGGCTGGGCTGAGTGAAGGGCACAGCCACACCCTCTCTGGGCTGAATTCAATTTCAGTGACACATGTCAGTGACCAAATGGTCTTTGCTCTGACTCGGTTCAGCTGATATTTGGTCTGTCCTGGGAAAAGCGTCAGGATACTTGGAATAAATCTTCCAAAGGACTGGTTATTAGTAATCCAATCTGATGATATTGAGTTTATGTTTTCATACCCCTGCTGTGGGAAAATTCAATTTGGCAGCATAGTTTAACCCAGGGACCAACATCAGGATAGAAGCACAACCAGGACCAAAGGACAGACGCCTAGTACTTCTGTCCTTCCTTTTCTTCCCTGGTCCTTCATTTATCCTCCTCAAACCCTTCGACTCTGGGCGTATCACCATTGTAGTGAATTTTTATTCTTAAGTGCTCTAATTTTCCAAGTAATCATGAGTGTCCATTTTTAGTGGCTTTTCAACGTGACCGTGATTTGAGACAAGGGAGCATATATACTACATTCTTAGGAATTCACTACTGTTTTCAATTCTGTCACGTGGATTTCCTCAAAAGCTAGATGATAAATTCAAATATACTTTGGCATTGAGTCAGTCCCAGATTTGCAATACAGCTTCCCGGTCAGTAGACTCATGAGATTTGAGCTTATTTGAAATATAATTACATTTTCAGTTAAACCCGATTCTTTGCTGAGTTTCCATCTCATGTCAGGTTTTTGTTTTTCATCTGAAAGCTCCATCCGGCATTTGTTTGCTAATGTCTGGTCCCCGAGTTTCCTGTAACTGTCACATTCTTGTGGAACATGACTCGTGCTGCCTTTCAGTTTTCGACCTGTGTGTGGGACCGTGGGGGTGCTCACCAGTGGCCGTGGGGTGGGGTCCAGGGGACACGGAAATTCTCATTCATGCCCCAGCACATGTGCATAGAGATGCCTTTTTATCCTCTTCCCTCAGTCCAGAGTATTCTATTCATACTCTGTCATCTTAGGAATGTTAGGTGGCATCCATTCCAACTGTCGGGTGCTTCTGTTTTTCACCTGGGGGTGGGGGGATGGGTTGCTGGCCTCTTCAGCGGCATTTATGTCTTTTGGGGGCAGCTGTTGGAGTGGATCCGCCGCACGATCCCCTGGCTGGAGAACCGGACCCCGGAGAAGACCATGCAGGCCATGCAGAAGAAGCTGGAGGACTTCCGGGACTATCGGCGCAAGCACAAGCCACCCAAGGTGCAGGAGAAGTGCCAGCTGGAGATCAACTTCAACACGCTGCAGACCAAGCTGCGGATCAGCAACCGGCCCGCCTTCATGCCCTCCGAGGGCAAGATGGTGTCGGTGAGTGCCCGCCCCCAGGCCCGACGGTTCCCAAAGCCTCTTCCCTGACGGGCTGCCCAGAAGGCCACACTGACTTCTCCAGCTCCTTCCAGCGCATGGATAGGATGAGGGCCCCGTTAGCACATCAGTTGGGATGTTTTCTCCCCACCAGCTGCTCCTGGTGTGGTGCCCTGCCGAGAGTGGCCCTTACCGCCTCCTCTGCCCTCCCGCAACTGTCATCATGTGCCCTCTCTTACCGGTCACCTGTGCAGGGCCTGGTGTGACAGGGGTCTCCCTCCCCGCAAGGCAGGCTCCCCTTCTCTCCAGGCTCACTTGCGCAAACCTTGCCACCTTGTCTGCCTGCTTGCAGTGTGTGGTCCTGGCCCTCGGCTGCCCTTCGCAGCGGAACATCCAGAAGGAGTCCCGGTGGCAGCCCTTGCCAGCTGCTCACTGCTCCTTTATTCCTTGTACTCTTCACCCTGCGGCCTGGCTTGTCCCCTCTGGAGGCCGTACCTGTTTGGCTCTGGGGGAGGGGTGTGTGTGTGGTGGCATTTTGGCTGTCACTTTCATTTCCATATTCTCTGCTGCTTGAACCCCGTTAACGATGCTGTTTGCTAGAAACTCTTTCTACTCTCGACCATGCCGTTTTCTTGCGACCCCACGGACTCCTTCCCTCTGCTGCCCACCCCCACCCCAGTGTGTTGGAGGACCTCTCCCAAGTGTGGTGCCGACCCTCTTCTGCACCCCGTACTCCCAGGGGATCTCCCCCAGGCCAGTGCCTCCCCAGCCCTGTGTCTCCAGCTCCGACTTCTGCCCGAGTCCCAGGTTCGCGTAGCCTCAGGGACGTCTCGGAGCCTTTCAGACCCTACCTGTCCCTGAGCCCCGCTGTGGCATGCTTGTCTTAGCAAATGGCATTGCCACGCCCAAGTTACGGACGCCCCAAGCCCAGGTAGTATCCACATTCTTCCTTTCCATCACCTTCTTGCCTGCAGTACCTCAGTGGTCCTGGTGGCTCTGCATCCAGCTTCTGTCTTCACTCTGAGCCCTGCTGTCTACCTGCACGCGTCGCTGTCTGCTGAGCCACCCCCTCTCTCTCCCTCCCTTCCTCCCTCCTTCTCTCCCTCTTCCCTTGGGCCCCACCATGTCCCCCTCCCTGGCCCCTAAAGTTCCCTCTCTCCACAGCAGTAGCTGGGCTCTTTTTTTTTTTTTTTTTAAAGATTTTATTTATTTACTTGACAGACAGAGAGCACAAGTAGACAGAGAGGCAGGCAGAGAGAGAGGAGGAAGCAGGCTCCCTGCTGAGCAGAGAGCCTGATGTGGGGCTCGATCCCAGGACCCTGGGATCATGACCTGAGCCGAAGGCAGAGGCTTTAACCCACTGAGCCACCCAGGCGCCCCAAGCTGGGCTCTTTTTAAAACAAAATCCACAGTGTGTCTCCCCTTCTCAAAACCCTCTCATGACTTTCCGGAGTATTTAGACTAAGATCCAGATTCATGAACCCGGCCTAGAGGATCCCGTGTGATCTGACCCCCTCCGTCCCCTGCAGATGGTCTCTGCTGCTGCGTCCTCACCCCCACGTGGCCTCACCTCCCTGGGGTCCTGCTCCCCACCCACGGGGCCAGCCCCCCTCAGGCCTTAGCGCTCACTCCCGCCTCCTCATGTAACTGGGTTTTTGTGTCACTGAGGTAACTTGGCTCAGATGCGTCTTCTCCAAGTGACCTACCTGAAGGAACCCCCCCGCGGGGCTCCTAGCCTCACCTGACCCCGTTTTGTCTTTACCTCACAGCCAACCACTGTCTGTGGTGACCTTGTTTCATTACAGTTGACCCTCAAACAACACGAATTTGACCTGCACAGGTCCACTTACATGTGGACTTTCTTCAGTAAATACAGGACAGTGCTATAAGCGTATTTTCCTTTTGATTTTTTTGATGGCATTTTGTTTAGAATAAGAATACGGTATATAACACATAGGACATACAGCATATGTGTTAGTTAACTATCTACATTACCAGTGAGGCCTCTGGTCAACAGTGGGCTGTTAGTAGTTAAGTTTTGGGGGAGTCAAAGTTTGTACACTGACTTTGATCTGTGTGGGAGGTTGGCGCTCCTAACCCCTGTGTTGTTCAAGGTAAACTGACCTTGTTTCTTCCCCCCCCCCCCCCCCCATTCGTGCAAGCTCTCAGGGGCAGGGAATCTTAAAGGTATCATCTATTCTTCTATCTATAAAAGTCTCTTGCTGTCATCCAGGAATTGGTTGTTGATGGCAGGCTGGTTGGATGGTTGATTTGAATTGAGTCACTTAGAGGTGTCATCTTTAAAAAATTAAAGCCTCTAAGCCTTTGTGCACATCTGGAGAAGTATCAGGCATTTATTGACTGATGAGAAAAACCATATTAGTTTTAAAAAGGCCCTGGCAATAAGTAAGACCTTTCTTTTCTTTTTTAAAGAAATGTATTAGGGTATATGGAGAGCAGATTTAATACTATTTTTTCCTGTTTTTTTTTTTTAATTATGTTATGTTAGTCACCATACAGTACATTGTTAGCTTTCGATGGAGTGCTCCATGATTCATTGTTTGCATAGAACACCCAGTGCTCCATGCAAAATGTGCCTCCTTAATACCCATCGCTGGGCTACCCTGTCCCCCCATCCCCCTCCCCTCTGAAACCCTCAGATTGTTTCCCACATTTCCATAGTCTCTCATGGTTTGTCTCCCCCTCTGATTTCTTCCCATTCAGTTTTCCCTTCCTTCCCCTAATGTCCTCCCTGCTAAGTAAGACCTTCCAGAGCCAAAACAGTGGAGTGGTTATTTGGGGGCAGGGTGAGGGGAAAGCAAGGAGATGAAAACACAAAAGAAAACCTGTCAGACTCCTGGCAAAGGGGATTTTTAGAAAAGCGGGAGGCTGGAGGTAACAAACCTGCTTTTGCGTGTGCTTGAACGCCCCCAGGACATTGCCGGCGCCTGGCAGAGGCTGGAGCAGGCAGAGAAGGGCTACGAGGAGTGGCTGCTGAATGAGATTCGGAGGCTGGAGCGTGTGGAGCACCTGGCGGAGAAGTTCAGGCAGAAGGCGTCCACGCACGAAACGTGGGCTTACGGCAAGTGTGCTGGCCTGGGGTTGGGTTCCGAGAACATCAAGGCTGAGCCGTGGACAGAGCCACAGTGTGCAGCCTCCACACGCCCCCGTCAGTGAACCTGTGGGCACAGGTGTCCCCGCCCCTCTCCACGCTGCAGTCCCAGTCCTAAATGTCTTCAGGAGGTGGGTGGGGAGACTTCTTTTCCAGTGGAGCAGATAATGTGCTTTTTCACAAAACGGCACCCGAAACGCATTCTTCCCACACTTACTTACATAAGTCCTGGCCTCCCCCTGTCTTTCCCCACTCTTGTTCCCTTCGATCCGCAAGTATCTGTTTATTCCCTGTCGGTCAGACAGCCCAGGCCCAGAGGCTAGGTTCTGCCACTAGAATGTTTAATGTTAAACGCCACGAAGCAACAGAATTTCCCATGTAGAAAATCTGCTTGGAAGGAGGAATGCAAGGGATCGTTTTCTACAGTCTTAGCCGCCTTATTTCACTCAGGTTTATCTATTTCTCTCAGATATGCAAACATATCTCTTTCCAAAGCTATGATACTATGATCCTGTATCTATATTTTTATTTTTTATTTTTTGCCTGTCTGCTCTTTGCTGAGGTAGAGGAACATAACATTCTCCCCACCACATCATCTGTTTTGAGGAAGGTCAGGGAGGTTCCCCTCATCCTTTGGTTCCTTTTTGCTTTGGTGGTGTTTGATCGTCGATGTTGTCCAGTGAGAGGGCAAGAGGCACGGGTCTGCAGCCACGCAGGTTGGAGGCCCAACTCTGACACTTCCCAGCTAAGAATTTTGTATGAGCTCCTCATGTGTCAGTGCCCCAGTGTCCTCTTCAAAGGGGGACACCAGGAACACCTCTCACATAGGCTTTGCATGAGGATGTAATGAGTTCACAGTATAAAGCACTTAAATCCATATCTGGCACAAAGGAAGTGCTCTGTGTTGTTGTTAAATGTACGAACACTTGCTTTCCATTTCCAGCTTCATAAAATTAAATTCTGAAAGGTCATCAACCAGGAAGAAATGTGAGTCCATTTATAATCACAGCAGTTGCTTGATTCAGAAATATTTGTGGGGAAATAGGTAGAGGTTCAGAGAGAGAAACTTCTAGTATGGTCAGGAAAGAAACCACAGGCTATATTTAACCACAGAAAATACTTTCCAGAAAAAAGATATTTGGAGTCAAGGTTGAACTGAGGGCAGCCTAGGAGAGTCCAAGTGTCTTGTCTAACTATCCCAGGTAATTCTTGTGAACTAATAATTACTAACTTAACTAAGCATCACACTGGAAAATCAGGTACTTATTACTTGGGATTATGAGGAGTGCAAATCTGTTATTTAGCCTGGACTCAATGTACTTCTCCCCTCCCCCCGGCCATGTGTAGACACGAGCTTTTAGAACACAGAGGGACTTGGGCAATGTTAGCATAGTTAGAGCCTGGAAACCCATGACACCTGTGCCACTGTGTCTTTTCCCCTTCTCTTGGTTCTTGGGAATCAGAAGCATCAGCAAGAACTTTGCAGGTGCCAGGAAGCTGATGTGGGACATCAGAATATTCATACTCCCTTCTGCAACCCTTGCAGGCAAAGAGCAGATCTTGCTGCAGAAGGACTACGAGTCAGCGTCTCTCACCGAGGTCCGGGCCCTGCTGCGGAAACATGAGGCCTTCGAGAGCGACCTGGCCGCCCACCAGGACCGGGTGGAGCAGATAGCAGCCATCGCACAGGAGCTCAAGTAGGTGCTGTCTGCTGTCCACAGGTGCTGTTGCTCCCATGTGGCTGCCTGGCTTTACCCGACAAGCCCCCGGACCATGGATACAGTGCAAGGATTCCCCTGGAGTGCTTCCCCAGAGCATTTCTAGGCAGGGCAAGGCTGGCCTGTACTCAGTTTAGGAAGAACCAAGCTGGAGGCCTCTGTATTTCCAAGCAGCTCAACAGACAGACGTCAGCTTTGTTTCTCTGGATGGGCTAGAATTCCCCGGGCCCTCCTATCCACCAGCACGCCCCAGCCCCACCCCAGGCAGCTTGCTTCCAAGAGGGTTAGAAATGAGCATGGAGGGCTGGGGTCCAGCTTGGAAAGGCTGCCTCTCCCAGGTTGGGGTACAGAACATCCACACACCAAACAGAAATGCCTGCCTTACCTCCCAGGAGGGCATACCACAGCCCTGCTTTTTCTGTGTCATCTGATATGTGCAGTTTCTTTTGCATGCTCTCTGTTTTATGGGAGGGAACAGCATGGATAGAGTCCAGGCTGGTGTAAGCCCCAGGGGGCGTTCTCAGGGCCCACTTGTCGCAGGTACACCCTCTGGCTCTGACCCACATCCGGGGAGACACCTCCCTGCAGTTTCTCAAAGCCTTTTTTCGAGACCCTTGCCCCCTTTGGATAAGTACCGATTTCATTCCCAACTCCCTTCCCTGTCATTGTAATCACAGATATACCTGCAGAAGTTTCGGAGCCTGAAATCACATAAGGATAACTGTCCCAGAATAATTTTTAGAAACACAAACATTTACTTTCCTATGTTAGATTTTCAGACTTCCACGTTGCTCACTTTTGGGTAGAGCAAACTCATGGACTAACAGATACGGCCTCTTTTAAGACTATCCTATTCGTTTTTTAGTCTTGGTAAATAAACCCTTAATCATTTGTGATCTTCATAATCCAATTTGTACCCCAGATTTGTGGTCTTTACAAGAGCATGCTTCTTGAATGTTGGGGGTGTGACTGCTTGTTAGCAGCTGCAATTAAAGTAAGGGATAAACTAAACTCAAGCTATTTAATGCTCTATAACCAGTGAATAGTTCGGAATGGCTTTAAGTGTTGTCCGTAAAATTTAAGGAGTAGTTTTGTGGTATCTTCCTGGAATATCCGGTGTCCGTTCTTCACACCATCCAAAGAGCCACCACATACAAAACTTAAATCTGTGTTCATCTCAATGTATTCCTTCCTTGTTTTTTTACAAAATAATAAAATAATAAAAAAATAAATCAGTGCTCGTGCGGCTTGCCAAGTGCGGAAAACCCAGTATGCCCAGTTCCACAAACCTTCACTCCTTGAGAGCAGCTATTTTTAGAACTCTCTGTGTAAACTTTGTATGAATTAGAGAAATGAGAAATGGATGTACCCCCTAAAGGCAATGATGGGGAAGGGAGGGTTGTGGTCTCCATCATGGGTCCATAGAAGGACCCCAGGTGGTGGCTTTTATTCTTTTTTTTTTTTTTTTTAAAGATTTTATGTATTTATTTGACAGAGAGAGATCACAAGTAGGCAGAGAGGCAGGCAGAGAGAAAGGGGGAAGCAGGCTCCCTGCTGAGCAGAGAGCCTGATGGGCTCGATCCCAGGACCCTGGGATCATGACCTGAGCCGAAGGCAGAGGCTTAACCCACTGAGCCACCCAGGCACCCATTTTTTTTTTTTTTAAGATTTTATTGGTGGTTTTTAATCCTTGAAGTCTTTATTCTCCATGATATTTGCATTTTGAAGAGCCATAGCCTTTTCACTTTGTATTCAAGGCTGCTTGAGTTGTTGGTATGTTTTGTTTCAGGGGGTGGGGGGGGGGGTGTTATACCAAGGAGCTTAAGAAACTAACAGCGGCTCAGTCACATGAAGGGTTCTGTGCACATGGAAAGCTGCTTGTAAGCTGGACAGGCTTTACCCTCTGCACAAACCCTCAGCTCAGGACCACAGAGTGCGTCCTTTGTTCAGTAGCAGAAGCAATAACATTTAGGACCTGAGAAGTTAGTATTATTTAAGAGGAAAAGAAAAGCACCTGGTAAATAACCATTGCCTTAATTCAAAGTCAATGGAAGAAGTAAATGAGCACCAGCCTCAGGGGAATGGATTTGGTAGGATGGGTGGGAGGGAGTTTCCTTAAATTTGCCTTGTCTCTCTGGACTGTGTGTGAAGTCTCTCCTAAAGGTGTCTTTAAAGGTCTGTGAGCCTCTCGCTTTCGTCTTAACTTTTTGTCCCCAGAGATGAGAAGTGAACCTTCTAGCTGGGAATTTGTTTGAATTCCAAGTTCACCTTACAAAGATCCCATTAGGATGCATAGACCGGACTTGAGGGGAAAGACGGTTTGCTTCGTAAGACATCATGTTGTTCTTGGCGTCATACCAGTGGCATTAGACAAGTCAGAAGTTCTGTCCAGAAGAGGAAGGGCTCTGGTCTGCTAGTTTTTCAAGATTCCTGCAGAGCTAGATGCCGCCACAGTGTCCCGTCTGGACCTGGCTCTCCACCCCAGCCCTGAAGCCCAGTGCCCTTCGAGGGGAGCCAAGGACACGATGGGGTGCAAGCTGATACCTCCCTCCCCCTTGACTCACTTTGCTGTTCCAGTAGCTGTGGCTTTGGGCGGCCCACAGGCCTGTCCTCCAGGTCAGATGGTTGGCTTTGTTTACAGGTACACTGACACTTAAAAATAATACTCTTGGGGGGCGCCTGGGTGGCTCAGTGGATTAAGCCGCTGCCTTCAGCTTGGGTCATGATCTCAGTGTCCTGGGATCGAGCCTCGCATTGGGCCCTCTGCTCAGCAGGGAGCCTGCTTCCCCTCTGTCTCTGCCTGCCTCTCTGCCTACTTGTGATCTCTCTCTCTGTCAAATAAAATAAACTAAAAAAAATAATAAAATTAAAAAATAATAATAATAATAATACTCTTGGGCCGGGCCATAATGAAATCAGCTTGGGGCACAGAGAAGACAGGATTTTTGACTGTATAGAAAACCGTTGGACCAGCAAGAGTTTTATTCATTCTTCCTGGAATCTGTCAAAGATCAATGATCATGTTTGCAATGGTGACAGTTAACAAAACCCTGAAATATTCTGCCACTTTTTCCTCAGATCTTAAAAACGAAAAAGTCTGTTTGAGCCCATGTCCATTTTCCTCATAACATCAGGGAAAGTTCATCTTTGTTTTCACTCCCCGCAGCGAACTAGACTATCATGACGCCGTGAACGTCAACGATCGGTGCCAGAAAATCTGTGACCAGTGGGACAGACTGGGAACGCTTACTCAGAAGAGGAGGGAGGCCCTGGAGGTGAAGCCTGGTGACCTGACTTCCCGTCAGCCACCTGTTGACATAAGATCTTTTCACAGAGGCTCTTGAATTAGAGTCCCTGTTATTAATTTTCCCTGCTTTTTTGTGGCATGTTGTGTCTAAAGCAAAACAGGTTGTCTCATGAGAGGAGCCACCACAGAGAATATGAAAAATAAGAGAAAGTGGGAGATGTGAAGTGGGTAGCTTTGTCCCATAATTTATCCACAGAGCAGGGAAGCGTATTTTTTTTTTCAGTGAAGCGTACTTTTGAATTTAAAAAAAAAAAAAAAAAAAAAAGAGGAATCCAGAGGTAGTAAGATGATGGTACAAACCCATTTTGTATCAGGTGGTGATTACAGGACTCGAAACCATGCCCAGAGAGGCTGGGAGGATCTCTGTGTTAGATCCTGAAGTAGGATTTGAGAACGTTAAGCTGTAGTTCCTCTGTCTTCACTTAGGTCAGTGACATCTGGGAAAGGTGTGAGGTGTGTTGCCCAGAAGAGGAGGACAGTGTGTTGAGTGTTGTTACCTAGCATGTTTGGGGAATCAGAGCTGACCTTAAGGGTCCTATGTCAGTCGGAAGCCAGTGACTACATCCCCCCTATGGAGTCTCAGTTTTCAGAAAAGTAGCACAGAGCAGAGTACTCTCCTTTGAAAACAAGCCTATTCTGGATGTTATTAATTTTTTTTTTTTTTTTTAATTCAGAATCCACTTCAGGGACCTGTAGGGCTCAGCCTAATCACGGAACACTGGCTAATCTTTTGTATACACATGCTGATGATGAGTGCATTGTGATTAACAAAATGTTAGATAACAGTTGTTTGTTCTGGAACCCGTGTTGCCATCTTTGGAGAGAACTTTTTGTATTTATCCGTGATAATGCTTCTCTGTTTAACTTCTCTCCAGAGAACTGAGAAATTGCTAGAAACCATTGATCAGCTTCACCTGGAGTTTGCCAAGCGAGCGGCTCCTTTCAACAATTGGATGGAGGGCGCCATGGAGGACCTGCAGGACATGTTCATTGTCCACAGCATTGAGGAAATCCAGGTACCTGAAGCCCCAGCCCCATGCCCGTACTGCGCTCGAGAGGAAGTGTCATTTTAAAAACGTGGAATTCTTTTGTTTTGCTTCTTACTAAGAAAAATGTAGCTAGGCAGCCCAAATAACCCTTGGACCCTTAGCTTAAAAATGTGTGCACGAGGCTTGGCGGCGATGGAAAAATTAACATCATCTGACAATGGTGAAGACATCTAAAAGGGCCTGTTCTTTAAAAAATTCTGTGGAGTCCTTGAGCAACATTGACATTTATGCCCTTGGATGGTATTTGTAGAAAGGTGTGAGTTTATTGGCTGTTGAGATAAGGACCTTGCAAATACTTGCATATTACTGTTTGTTGAGATCTATATAGTTTTGCTGGGCCAAAAACATAAGAAACCACAAAGCAGCACCTCCTATTTCCCGTAACACCAGAATGCTCTGCTTCTGATTTCTTCCAGAACTTCAAAGTTGTGAGTAAGACTTCTGTAAGGAGTCACGTTAGGGAGGAGAGTTCCTCTCAAAGAGCCTGCACCTAGTCTACTGAGAGGCCAGTGTACAATGAATTTGATGTACAGTGGAATATTCAGGGAAAATACTTCTAAATTCTTCTTTCTGTAAAATAGGTAAATCATCAGAAAGAATCCAAATATGAAGGAAGGCTGAAGGTTGGAATTTGAACCCACACCTCCCTGCCAAGGAACATTCTGGAAGGGTTTACACCTGGGTGTAGGGAGAAAGAAATTACTTTGTTGAACATTGCATGTTTTTGTGTGTGCGTTCTTAAGCAGAGGTTAGCAACCTAAAATCATTTATTTTTGGAATGAGTGAGACTTGTAAGTTTGCTGTGGAAGCCATACCTAATGCATGATATAGTTTCTTCCTTGGGTGTAAGGTCAGTCTCTCTATAGCAGCCAATCTCTTGCAGTGACTATAGTGACTGTTAGCTAGGCACTGGAAAGTAGTTTGCCAGGCATCTACCTAGACCAGAACCAAGGGGCTCCTGCCTTACACATTAAGGCCAAAGGATAGGTTTGATAAATGGAGGTTTTTAAAGCCGTAGGGGGAAAGAGTTGGTTTTCATGGCCTTCTCCTTTTGAGAAGTAGGGATGTATTTCCTGGTGGTCTTTAAGTATAAAGGCAGGAAACAGTAGTTTCTTTTGTTGGACTACAAAGGTAAGAGGTTAGAAAGGGCAGCTGAGTTCTGTTTGTCAGTGGAGAGTAAAACACAGACAGTAGTTGGGGATCAAAAATTATGAAAGCAAACTTTTTTTTTTTTTTAAAGGAAACAGTTACTTTTTTTTTTTTAAGACTTTGGATTCATAGCCATTAATTAGTCATCGTGGTTATCTTTTTTTCCATTTCCAAGGAACCTGACTTTTGTGCACCAAACCACTTTCTGAAAACATCCAGAATTTGTTTTCCCCGCACAGATTCCTGCCCTTATAGAAGGCATACACACATGTGCAGAAGGGAACACCAAAACCTGTAGCATCCACACGACAGTAAAGTTCCCTCCACTTCTGTCTCTGGGTTAGAGTCTGATCACTGCTCACGAGCAGTTCAAGGCCACGCTGCCGGAGGCGGACGGCGAGCGGCAGTCCATCATGGCCATCCAGAACGAGGTGGAAAAGGTGATCCAGAGCTACAACATCAGAATCAGCTCCAGCAACCCCTACAGCACTGTCACCATGGACGAGCTCCGGGCCAAGTGGGACAAGGTGGGTGACCGAGGCGGGCGTTCCCGGAGCCAAGGCTGAGGGCGGGCATAAATACTTGGGGGAACGAGAGTGACTGAGCTGAACGACAATCAGGGTTTCCCCGGCTTTCACAGTGTTGGAACCAGGCACACCTCTCATGGAGCAGATAGAAGGGAGCTCTGAGGTGTGGTACAGCACGAGAGACTTTCATGGGCCGAGGGGAGTGGGAGCGAGGAAGTCAGACTAGGCAAACAAATCTGGTTGGTTATTGCGAGGTTGCTTTCCTTCAGGGGGTAGCAGGCATCTGTCTGGCAGATTATCTCAATGTGCTCATTGGGCCACTGACTGTTGATTCTGCTCCTGGGCAAACAGGAGCTGGAACTGAGTCTCGGATAGGTGACATGGGACTTAACCTGAGCGACTCCATTGCGAGAGTGTTGTCTTGTTTTTAACAGATGAAATATGTTAGACTCTTAAGTGCCACTAGGCAGCCTCTGATCTGTAAGGAGAGAAAGTAGACGGACATTTGGGTGGCTCGGATGGCTTGGACGGTTAAGCAGCTGCCTTTGGCTCAGGTCATGATCTCAGGGTCCAGGGATCGAGTCCGACATCGGGCTTCTTGCTAAGCAGAGAGCCTGCTTCTCCCTCTTTTTGCCCCTCTCCTCTTTCCCTCTTTCTCTGACAAGTAAATAAAATCTTAAAAAAAAAAAAAAAGGTAGAAATATTTTTCCTTAAGGAAGATCTTATAAAATGTTGGCAAAATCAGTATAGGTTATGAGACTAATACCATAAGGGAAACTATTTTTAAAACCCCTACTGAAAATTTGGTGCACTCAAGCCTGTCTATAGTACGTACTCCATTAAACAATTTTTAGAATATGGAATAAGACACTTTCCAAATGTGTGTTAATTTTAAATGCAGAAAAATTGCCTGGAAAACGGGGGAACTCAAGGACTCCTGCTGACGTGCTGCGTTTTAGATTTTGGGAAACTGTCCACAGATTTAATTATAGTCCACATGGGATCATTTAAGAGTTTTTGTCTCGTCCTTAAGAAAAAATTTATCCTCATGGTTTGAATTCGAGTACAGTTATCTCCAAATGCTACTACAGAGTCCCTCAAAGTCAGTCCACCAAGTGGATCTGAGGTGGCTTGCTGTGAAAACACACGAGCAACAATTGTTCAGTTATCAACAGTGCAGAAGGGGAGAAGACCAGGTCTGGGGAGGAGAGAGGATTTCTGAGAGATGGGACCGACGGACTGCATTTGAGCTTCAGACGTAGCTCAGGCCTTCTGACAACCATCGTGGAAACGAACATGTTGAGCTAAGTCTTCCTCCTGAAGAATAGGAAATTAGGTCCTTTCTTAAAATGGGACAAACATTTCTCCCAGCATGAAGTTGAAGAGCAAAGTGGGCATGTGGATTTTTGTGAAAGGGACATTATGAACAATGACGTCTGTAGGAGCAGTTTTGCAGAAAATGCAAAAAAGAGGTCTGAAATAGTTCCTTTGTCTGTGGATTCAAAGGGAACTCAGGCAGGGCATGAAACTGTAAATCACAGGGTACAAATGGAATGAGAGAGGTGTAGGCTGGTGCAACGCTGTCCTGTGATCGCACATTAGATAAGAGTTGAACTCACGAACCTAAGCAGGGATCCTTAACTTTTTTGTGTCTTGGATCCTTCCGGCAGTCTGGGGGAGCCTGTGGGTCCCTTCAGATAAATGTATTAGTAAATTCCTAAAGACGTTTAAGGTGGCAACAGAAATAAATGATGTCAAAATATAGCCATTAAAATGTTTTTTAAAAGCTGCTGTATGGTAATGGCTGTGCTCCTGCACGGACACATTTTAAACCAGGGCCTAGCAGCAGATCTGGTCATTTCGAAGCAGGGATGAGTGTGCGTGCTATTTTGAGAGGCAGGCAATAACTCCTGTTACATGAGACTGTCTGTGATTTTTTACTGTGATCAAGACGCAGCACGGCTAAATATGACTATGGATTTGCTGCCCACATTCATAATCGAAGGAAATGCTAACTTTCAGTTAGAGAGCATGAAAATAAAGATGTCAGCTCTCCCTCACTCAGGTTCACAAATCCTCTGCGCTTTGGACTGGGCCCCTGAAACACCTCCCCAACCCCTCCACCCCACCCCACTCCTGGCTGCAGGGACCTCCTTGTCTTTAATGCAGGCACACTCTGCCTTTCCACTGCATGGCTGCCAGGACTAGACCCAGCTCTCCCTCAGTTCCTATAGTAGGGGCGCTCGGTCTCCCTACTTCCCCTTTCCCCCACCCTCCCTATGTCCGCCCCCCCCCCCCCCCGCCCTGCACTTTGGACCATAGGCATAAATCTTGGTCACACCCCTACAGGATGCAGGCTGGCCCCTAATCCCTGTGCCCTTGGTCCCTGACAGGTGAAGCAGCTTGTGCCCATCAGGGATCAGTCCCTGCAGGAGGAGCTGGCCCGCCAACATGCCAATGAGCGTCTGCGGCGCCAGTTTGCCGCACAGGCCAACGCCATTGGGCCGTGGATCCAGAACAAGATGGAGGTAGGATGGTGCCTTTCCAAAGAGCTTCTTGCAGCCCTTGAAATGAGCCCCTGTGTTGACCTAACAGTGACCCCTCTTCTGCTTCTCTGCTTGTTGCCCCACTCAGTGCTATGGGGGCCCTTGATGTAGCACCGGGCTTTACTCCTTTGGGTCCCTGAGCTCGTGTAGCCTGCAGACCTCGGTGCAGTGTGAGGGGGCCCCACTGAAAAGGGCGATGAGGCCGCTCTTGCTGCCATCTGTTCATTTGGACATTAAAAAGGATGTTGGAGCTCTTTCTTGGTGTTTAGTCTCTGTGGGACCTAGATTCTAAACCCTCCGTCCCTAAGGAGGACGTGGGAAGAGTCACAAATCTTTTGCATTTTCAGAACATTTAAGGAAAAGTGATCTTGGAATGGTACTGATTTGGGGGTTCATTTTATCACTAAGAACAGCCAAGAGATACCTGTTGCCCTTCATGTGTTTCTCCCAACCTCCCTTTTGGTGATACAATATTAGCTTCCTCCTTAAAGGGAAAAGCTGTAGGAATATGAAATTCTTTTGACCCTCCAGTGGTCTTCAATCTGTCTGGCAGCTTCTCTCCTGCAGAACATCCCCCAGCCTCCTCCAGAACAGGGCAGCTCGGACCCAGGGAGCTTCCCTCTGCAGCCGAAGAAGAAACGACTCTTCTCTTATCCCTCTTCTTGCTTTGCTGTTTTGGATCTCCGTTGATTCCCACCTCCCCCCAACCACCTAGATGAACTAGAGCTAGAACTGCTGTCCCGCCATGGGACTGCTGTTTCCCACCACCCTGGAGAAAATCGGGGGACTCTAGGGGCTGTCGCATGCGGTCGTGGCTTCGGCAGCTCACCCATGGATCCTGACTCGCACACGGCGGGCCCCAGAGGCCGGCTCACTGGTTTGCCTCCCTCTGCTTGCCCCGTCAGGAGATTGCCCGCAGCTCCGTCCAGATCACGGGGGCCCTGGAAGACCAGATGAACCAGCTGAAGCAGTACGAGCACAACATCATCAACTATAAGAACAACATCGACAAGCTGGAGGGAGACCATCAGCTCATCCAGGAGGCACTGGTCTTTGACAACAGGCACACTAACTACACCATGGAGGTACACGGGCTTGGGGCTTTGCTTCCCGCTGTGACCGTGTCACCACCTCTTGGGGTGCCCCCCCACTTGTCTCTGTTCCGGTGGGAGGTGCTTCCCCATGGAAGTGGGGGATCTTCAAGCCTTCCCTGTGCCTCTATGTGGAAAAGCTCCGTGAACTGTTTCAGGAGCTATGGAAGGGTTGGTTTTCACCATCCTCGTCCTCGTTAGCATGACGGTGAAGTCATTGCACTACTTGGAGAGTAACTGAAGGTTCCTGGTTCTACCAGTCTGGCCCCGTTTGCTCCCCTGGGAGCCGGCAGGTGTAACCCTGGACCCATCCTGCTAGTTGGTAAATGGAAATCTATTTTGAGTGACAGATAGACTCTCCATTGTGCATTTTATTTAGAAAGTGCCACTTGCCGCTGTTAGAATCCCGCTCTCACTTCTGAGCGCTTCCCACTACAAAATCTTAGGAAGAGTAAAAAATTAGAATGAGAAAAGTACAGATAATAATAGAGTTGGGTAAGCCCTACTTACCTCCCTCTGGGTCTAAGCCCTCCGGTTAGGAAAACCAGGAGGGCAAGATGGACAGGACAGAAGAACCCAGAGCTGACCATTTCCTTTTTCTTCTGGTAGCACATTCGTGTCGGGTGGGAGGTGCTGCTGACGACCATCGCCAGAACCATCAATGAGGTGGAGACCCAGATCCTGACGAGAGACGCAAAGGGCATCACTCAGGAGCAGATGAATGAGTTCAGGGCCTCCTTCAACCACTTCGACCGGGTACGTCTCCCCCGACTTGCTCGGAAGGCAGCACTGGGGATGTGAAAATGCACTGGAAATCCTATTCATGATCTTAGTGCAAGTCTTACTGCCCTGTAAACGTTACAGGGAAACAGGATGATGAACGCCAAGGGAAACCACCAGCAAAAACACAGTGCTAGGCTCTGATGTTGCGCCTGGGGACTTGAGCTGGAGGTTCGCAGGTGGCTTTCTGCAGGTGGCCGGTGGGTGGTGGCTTTGTAGTCGATGGCAAAGCCAGAAGGAAAAGTCTGTCCCAGATGCAGTGTGGTCGTTGGACTTAGATCTTTTCTAAAGATTTAAATATGAAACCCTGAGGTACATTTCCCAAGTATTTAGGTGAAACCTCCAATGAAAACTTAACCTACTCTTTTGACATACAAAACCCATTTTTTTAAATTAATAAAATGGACTCATGACAGGTTTTAAGGAAAATGCACCAACAGAACGATGATGACCGTTTTCGTGATAAGGGCATATAAAAAGGTGCTGCTGGGATTTTGATTTGAATCATATTGAGTAAAACCAATCCTTTATACGAAAATTCCCAGTTTGCATATCATATGGCTAAAAGTGACGTCTAAGGCCACATATCATTTGCTAAAGATCCTTAGAAAAGGGTTTTTCATTACTCTGTATGGGACAGGTGTATATGGTTTATAGTCCTCAGTAAACGGTTCTCAAAATGCCTCTGGGCAGGGAGCCCAGGTGGTTCTGTGGGTTGAGTGCCTACTCTCAGTTTCAGCTCACGTCATGATCTCAGGTCGTGAGATCGAGCCCCGTGTCAGGCTTGCACTGGGCATGGAGCCTGCTTGAGATTCTCTGCCCCTCCTCACTGGCCCCCACAATCTAAAAAACAAGTCTCTGGGCTGTGCAGCCAGGTTCAGACCTGATAGAGTTCAGACTATAGACCTCTGATGGGGGCACAGCTATTTGAATCCAAGACAGTGAGATCGTAGAGGAGGACAACGCAGAACCTGCCAAGTTAAAAAAAAAAATGCATTTAAATATTAAGCAGTATATGTTTGGGGGGGTAATGAAGTGTGCTTGAGGTCGTGGAGACAGGTGTCAGGGATGCGGATACATTTCGGGTCATCTTCTATTGAATAGTGAGGGTATGAATGGTGGAGGGCACAGCAGACATGCCCTGAGGGGCTCTTACTGGAGCTTCTAGAGTGGAGACCTCCCACGACGGTGGCCATTGGCTGCCTTAGCGAGGTGGACCCGAGGGTCAGAGGCGGGGAGAGGAAGTGACCAGAGGGTCTTAGCACAGCATGCACATCCCTAACGTCTAGGGTTTTGTGTGATGCCTCAGTTTCTGGAGAGTTGGGGTTGTCATTTGTTCTGACGTGGCCTTTTCTCAGCTGTGGTAGCTGTCATCTGTATGGGCTTCCTACTTGCTGCTCTGGGCAGACCCTTGTGGCGTTTATGGGGAGAGGCTGTGATGCCTAGAGGGGTCACACGATCCTGGCCCACGGGCCTGGGAGTGCTTATGGGGTCCCTGGGCCTGAGTTCTAGGAGCTATTGTTAAGGGGGACCTCCACAAGTGAGGACCCCTTGGGGCCACGAGAGCATGATGATTTCTCGGAGCACTTGGGGCTATGTCGTACGTGGCAGTAGTTGGTTCCCGACTGGGTCATTCTCACGGCTCTGGGTAGTTTTTTCCTGTGGTTGTCGTGAATGTGTAGTCTCCTATCACTTTTGCCTGGTGGTTATCCCCCGACTCCTCCTTCCTTTCTAAGAAGCTATTTTGTAATATCCTTGTGTTGGTTCCATCCCCTTAGAAGTCGAGGGTGGCCTTTCCCATCTCCTCGGCAAGGCTCCACGGGGCCTTTCTCTTACCGGATTCTGTCCTGTTCGCTTCACTTGTTTGCTTTGTCCCTAATTTTCTGAGTCTCTGTTCTTTGTATTTGTCGGCAGAGGAAGAACGGCCTGATGGATCACGAGGATTTCAGAGCCTGCTTGATTTCCATGGGTTATGATTTGGTAAGACAGAAGTTAACATTTTACAAGGATTGTAAAATGTTTTTTGAGTTTGGACTTACGTTACGGGAAATGACTAGCTTAGCGTGTGATCGCACATTTGGGATCGGTTCACTTTCATTGTATAGGGTGATCTTTCTGAAGGTTTGCTTGCTGCTGTATAAAAATCATTTCACAGAACCAGAACATATATTGTTATTCGTAATCAGTCAGATTTTTATTTTTCCTAGTGAAGGAAGGAAACATGAACTTTTTAAGACAACTTTATTGCAAACTGTAGTTCCCTCATAAAAGTGTGAACACCTCAATGACTTTTGGTAGCCTGATGAATTTCAAAGTTCTTTTCCCTCTTACTCTAATGTGTATTTGAACATGAGCTGCTTTGATTCTTTTCAGACCCTTAAAATAAAAATTACGAGGGCCGTATTCTGAACTGCCTTCTACTTAGCAGTTGGTTGTGGTCGGAGGAAAGGCCCAGCTCCCTTGCTCTCTTAGTTCTCCTCCAGAAGTCCGTTCAGGCCTGAGGGCTACAAGGACAGAGAGAGGAAGGAATTCGGACATTTGAGAGCTTCTGGCTTGACATTACAGCAACTTGTAACATCATTTGATGGCAGTAAACTTAAGTTACTCCGCTGGGGAATCTGTTCCAAAGACTGAAGGGAAATGCAGGGAGTGTTTGAGTGTTCAAACCATGAGGAATTTGCATGTCAGGAGTGAAAGGACGGGGAATGGCACTGTTGAGGATTGTGTCCAGTTAAAGTACCTGTTTCTTTGCAACCTCGCCTCAGGGTGAAGCTGAATTTGCACGCATCATGACCCTGGTGGATCCCAACGGACAAGGCACCGTCACCTTCCAGTCCTTCATCGACTTCATGACGAGAGAGACGGCCGACACTGACACGGCGGAGCAGGTCATTGCCTCCTTCCGGATCCTGGCTTCTGATAAGGTCTGCAGTGACAGATCTCCTTCTCCCATCCAAGTACTAACCAGGCCCAACCCTGCTTAGCTTCCGAGATCAGACGAGATTGGGCGCGTTCAGGGTGGTATGGCCGTAGACGACAGATCTCCTTCTGCTTTTGTGGGAGCTCATGGCATTGTTCTAGTAAAGCAGGAAACAGCGTTGCCAAGTAAAAACCACTTCGATATTAGTGTGTTTTGAACCACGTCAGCATCGAATTCAGAAAATGCAAGTCAACCTAACAGTGGCCCCCACAGAACAGAGAAAACACAGACATTCTGTTCCCAGCATTTGTGTGGGCCTCTCAGGGAGTTTGACAGAAGGAACCCAGTGCATATTTTATAGAGTTTTTTTGTGTATGTTTCACTGTGTAAACTCCATTTTACATTCTGGGCCAGGAGATAAGACTCAGAAAGAAGAAACTGCACAATTCAGATACTATGAAACTGGGAACCTTTTCTTAAGGATCGGTGACCCTGACTTTGAGCCCGACCCTGGAGGCTAAGTTAAATATAGCCATTCAGTCCTTTAAACTATTGGCAAGCTTTGCATTACCTGTAGCCTAGAAATTAAGTAGGAGTTTAACAGCAAGTTCAGAATTTTTGACTCTCATTCCCCGAACAATAACAATATCTTAGTAGGTATAAATTAAGTGTGGAATAGGTTTCTTTTACTCTGTGTTCTGGCTGAGAGGGAGGAGGAATTTAGCATGTGAAAACATCAGCAGAGCCATGTTTATTACCTTATCACATCAGACAAGATAAACTATCCTGACAACAGTAACGTTTGTTTTAAAATTAATCCCGTGTCCCGAGGATGGGGGTAGAGGGAGAGAGCCCACCGGATCAGGAGGTAATAAATCAAAGCTCACCTAACTCACCCATACCCCCAAAAACCGTACTGTAGCATATTTGCTATTTATTTATTTTGCCTCTTACTTAGCCAGTCTGTTTTATTAAAATTAGCCTGTTTCCTTTTGGACATTTGACCTTTAAGAAAATACATACATCCCATTATTAAATGTTGATTTTATTTTGCTTTAGAGAGAGGTTTTCTCCAGTGGCAAAATTAGCTTTTTAATAAACTGAGTAGAAAAACGACTCCATTTTCTAAACACATGTATTGTATACATTAAAAAAAAAAAAGTTGATCATGTGAACTATCCCCACATTCTCATCAGCATATGGTATAAACCAACCATCCCTTTATCTTTCCAGTACGATTCTTAGGTCATAGTGTTTTTTACTTGCATGGTGGCTCAGTTTGAGAAGCGCAGATGCTGGTCCTCCCTCTGCCTTTATGAAGCCCATTAAATGTCCTGCCGGCTCCAAGAGCAATCACCTTGCAGCTTGGCTCTTAGCAGGGAAACGCAGCCTTGTGTGGGTCCTCGGCTCCCGGGCCCATTGGACTCCCGGCGTTTCCCCCTTTATTTAGACTAAACAAACGCAAGCCATGTGTAAGTATGAAAACCACGTCTATTCCCACGTGTTCTGCAGTTGAGCTTACAAATCCTTGTGTGTGTCTTTCTCAGCCGTACATCCTGGCGGAGGAGCTGCGCCGAGAGCTGCCCCCGGATCAGGCCCAGTACTGCATCAAGAGGATGCCCGCCTACTCAGGCCCGGGCAGCGTGCCGGGCGCCCTGGATTACACCGCCTTCTCCTCCGCCCTGTACGGGGAGAGCGATCTGTGATGCCGGGGCTCTGTATCCACTGATCCCCTCAGAACGCAATAAAAGCTGAAGTCACAGTTGGTTTCCTGGAACCTTTGACAAGCGTTATTAAGTTAAGAGAGAGAGAAAAAATAGTTGGCACCTGCATGGTTTACCAGCAGTGTGACGCGGCCGCAACGAAGTTTCTCCGGTTGTTGCACGGGGTCGTGTGTTTCATAAGTAGGTTTCTCTGGTTTGGGATTTGTAGGTGAGTACACTAAGATAAGCAGGTTTTCGTTTGTTTCTTTGATAAAACAGCGGATTACTCAGGTAGTGTGAAATTAGGAGGCTCTAGGGATGGAAGAAAAGTATTAAAAAAAGGGAAATTGCAAAATACCCAAGATTCAAGAATAGGGGGAAAAAAATCGCTAATTTGCTAAACATTTGATACTTTAAAAATATTCTTCATGTTTGATATGTTGATGTGATTATCCCTAGCATGCTATGTTGGGATATTAGGGTTTTACTTTCTTGCTTATCCAAAAATTAGGTATATTTAAATTTAGTATTGTCCAGGGAATAAAAACCAAGTGCCCAAAAGGTCTTTAGTCCTGGAAACTCTTTAAGTGGAGATGAGTGAATGAATGAATGAATGAATGAATGAATGAGTCAGCTGTCTATCATTTAGGATTATGTAGTCATTAGTGGGTTTCAATGCCTTATTTATCCTCCAGAGTAGGGACCTCCTCAGGAAATAGGAAAGCCAGCTTCATTGCCAGTGAGGAACATAAAAGCACTAGATAAAATCAGTTTTTTAGGATTGTTTATTGATTTCAGGTCTTTGTGTTTTCTCTAGAGCTTGTTAGCTCAGGTTCTCCGTTATCAAGTGCTCTGTTTTCATATAAACAAGTGTCTGTAGTGGCAGTTCTGAGAAGGGTCAGGTCAGAAACTGGGACCCTTATAGTTCTCCAGGAAGACCTTCTTCCTGCCTGTGGTTTGTGACCTGGTAAGGAGAAGGAGTTCGTAGGAAACAGTAGGAAAGGCTTAATTCTCAGCAGAGGCAGAGGTAAGTTCTTTCCTAATTCATTTCCTAACTCATTTCATGCAGTAGGACTTACTAGACGGTTTTGTTAGCATGTGGGGTGTGTTCGTGGCTGTGACTGGCTGTGAACCCCGACACATCTGAGTCTGGCTCTGTCCGCATCTGAATCCTCATCGCGGAGGACATCCCATGTGCTCCCAGCATCCTCTCAGTCTTGTCAATGCTCATCCATTTTTCTTCTCCCTCCGTTCTTCCATCTTGTTGACAGCTTGTAGAGAATAAAACAGGAATTGTTTTTCTATCTTCACCCTCAGGGATCAGGACAGGAATTCGAAACAAAACAAAACAAAAAAAAAACCAGTTAGTGTTACTAGAAAAGGCAGTAATGTGCTTCTTACCTACGGTCTGTTTCCTCAGATTGTTATAGACTTCCAGCAACAGAAATGTGGTATTTTCCATTCATAATGGCTTTGACTACATTGGCCCCTTTAGAACTCTCAACCTTTGTAATAGTTTAATTTAATGTGCTTCATTTTATGAAGGAGATGGTAGTTGGCGAATTCCTGAAATAACCGAGTCCATGAGTTTAATGCCAGACACTTTTGGGGTCATGGTTAGGGTGAACTCTGACTCCCTATTTTATTTCAAGCAGGTGCTATATTCCAGCCATAAACATTACGGGAAAAGTAGAAAGTCCTTCTGCCTTTGAGGCAACTAGGGAGATATGTGGTGTTTTAGGATGGGAGTAATTAGCTCATCTACCTAAGCTCTAAATTTCTTTACAACATTCAGGCAAGAGAATGGATCAGCTCTCTATGCAAATAAATGAAGAAAAGAAGTAAACTCTGAAAAACACTTAATAAACATGTTTATACTCTCATTTTAGAAAGTTATTTTTATTCCTGAAGCTGAATTATCAATTAAACTTCATTTGTAAAAGAAAAAGAAAAGAATTCCTGTTTTTTATTATTCCAAACAATTACCAGTTTCTTTGGTTAACCACAGTCTTCATTACTTAAAATTTCCATCATATTTTAAAGCTCTCAAAGGGGTTAGTATTTGTCCGCTTTGAAGATTCAGAGATGGGCTTGTGGTGTGGAGGGTGATTTGACCCAGTTCGAGGTGAGTGATGAATGCACGGGGAAACTAAGCGGAGTAGGAAGGAATTTTTACTGAGGAGCTCGTCTCAGAAAGCACAGTTCTTGTTGTTCTTGACAGTGTTAAGAAGGTCTGGGTTAAGACCTGGACATCTGAATTTTTTAAAAAGCTCCACAGAGGAGTCTGATAGCACTTAATTGAAAACTGCTGGATTAGGGGCTCCTGGCTGGCTCAGTCAGCAACTCTGGAAGTTCGTTGCGGTCATGAGTTCGAGCCCCGTGTTGGGTGTAGAGGTTACTTAAAAATGAAAGCTTCTTTAAAAAGAGAAAGAATGATGAAAGCCACTGGATTAGAGGAAAAGGAAAGGATCAGCAGAATAAAAAAAGCTAAAAGAATTAGAGAGGCTCTTACTGGGAAGGTAAGCAGGACAAATATGAATGACCAAACTCTGGCACCGCCCGGTCAGTGACCTAGAAGTGTCAGGCAAGGACTTAGTTTGAGATAGGTACATTTGGCTTAGTAGTCTCTCTTGCCGTGTACGTGACTCAGTGTATGTACGTGACTCAGTGTATGTTGTTGAATGAAGAAGCTGGAAATGAGCTTCCTCTGGCTCTTGAGCAAGAGGACACAAATCTACATGATACAGAGTTAAAAACTTGGACTTGGAGGTGAAGCTGGTAATGGTTACCAGAAGCTGACAAAAATTCACCCCCTTTTTCAATGGATTATTAGACAAGAAGGTATTGAGCATGTCCAACTGTGTCCTTGAGCTTTCGTAAATACCCTGCAGCCTGGGCAGTGGTTAACCTGTCCTGTCTGGGACATTTTCATGTCTCCGATGGAACTAGCAGAGAAGGAGACAGGTTTTGTTTCCCTTACGCATTCATTAATAACTCCATACTTGAGAAACTGACAGACCGTCATTGTTCTGAAACTGGGAGCTTGGAGAGGGTTGTAAGTTGTCAGTGGAAACCTCTACTCAAGGCACGATGTGTCTCTATGGGACAAGCTACCAGAGATGGAGAAAGATGAGCTGTATAAACTACCTGTAAAGAGAAAAAGGAGTTTTTGAATACTCAGTGTGAACAATGGGATGGTGTTATGGTCAGCATTTAAGTGTATAGTTTCAAAATTACCTAGGTGACCAATACGCAAAGCCAAGATTGGTAGCCCTCATCAAAAGCACCTCCCTCGTCAAAATTGCCTTCTGGAGGCCTGGATCCCACCGGAGATCAGTTAGATCAGGATGGAGGTGGGAGAAGCTAGTCGTTCCCGTCGATCAATCTAGTGTACAGTTGAGGCTGAGTGTCCTGGCTTTTCTTGAGCCTCGGACTCCGCGGTCTGCTCTGGGACTGTTGCCAATGGGATCTGCAGACATATACGAGGAAATCCATCATGAATAACAGTGAGTGCCCGTAGGGAACCAGCCTTCTCTGTGGCAACGGTTCCCACATACACCTCAGACGCACCCAGATATCCCCAAGCATTGTTATTTCCCAAATGTCTTCCTTTCTAACAACTGACTCAGTTGAGTGTTTCAGATGTTGGACAAGGTTCTTTGCTCTTCTCCAGTGGGGGCAAATCCGTCATCCCTCCAGGCCTGTCTCCTCCTTTGGGAGGCCTTCCCTAGACTAGTCCAATCTTCACAGCATCCATCTCCTCTACTTCCAGACCTTGTTCTTGCTCCTGCTTCGAGGGTCTCATGCACTATCCTGGGGTAGTGCTGTGCTGAGACGGCCAGGGCAAGGACGTGTCTTACCCGGGCACCCGTGAGCACAGGACCCAGCCTGGGGCGGGTAGTGAGCATTGAATGAACAGGTTTGCATGTTTGTGGGAATTTGAGGGTGATTGACTGGCACGCACAGGAAGGAGAACAGGTGGAAATCATTAGGCCCATGGCTGGGCTGGAGATGGTCAGAAAGAATTCGAACTGATAAGTGAGAGCAGTGGACTTCCAGCAAGCGGACCCATGCACGTGGAGATGTCCAAGCGCTTCATGGAAATGGGCGCTTTTAACACATTTCTCAATCTTCAGCTTCCCAGATGCACTCCCTCCTAACACCACAGGATCTCCATTATCACTTTTGCTTGTAGGACCACCTTTTCCCCACTTCTCACAAGAAGAGCACACCCTTCACCCATTCTAAATCTAAGGTGCACTGACCTAGGCTATAAAAATGTCCAGGGCTGGGGCGCCTGGGTGGCTCAGTGGGTTGCGCCGCTGCCTTCGGCTCAGGTCATGATCTCAGGGTGCTGGGATCGAGTCCCGCATCGGGCTCTCTGCTCCGCGGGGAGCCCGCTTCCCTCTGTCTCTCTCTGCCTGCCTCTCCATCTACTTGTGATTTCTCTCTGTCAAATAAATAAATAAATAAAATCTTAAAAAAAAAAAAAAAATGTCCAGGGCTCTGGGGCACCTGGGTGGCTCAGTGGGTTAATCCTCTGCCTTCAGCTCAGGTCATGATCTCGGCGTCCTGGGACTGAGACCAGCATCTGGCTCTGCTCAGCAGGGAGCCTGCTTCCCCCTCTCTCTCTGCCTGCCTCTCTGCCTACTTGTGATCTCTCTCTCTCTCTCTCTCTCTCTGTCAAATAAATAAATAAAATCTTAAAAGGAAAAAATCTCCACGGCTCCAAACAAAGGGATTATTAGAACTATTACTTGAATCCCTTAGTGGGGTCCTTGATCAAGTCACCACACTTCCAATCCTGAAACTTACTACCTTTTCTGGTCTTATTCATTGTTCTGCTGAAGGTGAACTGTGGCATTAGGAATGGAACACAAGGGCCCTTGTGGGGACATTCTGAAATCAGATGCTTGTATTATAAACTGTTGGAGGCAGCAGTAATGCCTGTTTTCACTTACTAACTTCACCTTTTCCACTCCTCAATTATTGTCAAAAGAATGAATGACTCAGGGCGCCTGGGTGGCTCAGTGGGTTGAGCTGCTGCCTTCGGCTCGGGTCATGATCTCAGGGTCCTGGGATCGAGTCCCACATCGGGCTCTCTGCTCAGCAGGGAGCCTGCTTCCTCTTCTCTCTCTGCCTGCCTCTCTGCCTACTTGTGATCTCTGTCTGTCAAATAAATAAATAAAATCTTTAAAAAAAAAAAAAAAGAAGAAGAATGAATGACTCATGGGGGAGACTGGTGATGGAAAATCAGAGCATCTGAATGTTTGCCCCCAGTCTGAGGCTTTTTGGAGTAGTGTCTTTAGTGAACAAAATTGTAATTTTGATGACATCCAGTTTATTGTTTTATCTTATAATTTGGGATTTTTTCCATGTGTCCTGTTAAGTCTTGGCTAAATATAGGGTTACTAAGAATTTTTCTGTATTCTTCTAGAAATTTTGTAGTTTCTTAAAACATTTTATTTATTAGAGAGAGAGAGAGAGCATGAGCAAGGAGAGGGGGAGAGGCAGGGTGAAATGGATAAGCAGACCCCCTGCTGAGCAGGGAGTCCTGATACAGGGCTCCATCCCAGGACCCTGGGATCATGACCTGAGCTGAAGGCAGACACTTAACCAACAGAGCCACCCAGGCACCCCTAGAATTTTTGTAATTTTAACCATTTAACCATTAAACATTCAGAACTAAATTTTGTACTACAAAACGTTACTGGCAAAAATGTAAAAAGACATAAATAGATACACTCATGGGGAGCAAAGCAAATACAGGACCCATTTGCTTTTTTGGTCCTGTATTTAAGTACAAGCAATCTTTTCCAGCTACGCTCAAGAATAATTCTTAGAAGGAATCAGCTGGTTGGAAAAAACACCACTGCACTGCAGCAGCATAGACCAGCCAAGGGAGGTTTTCTGAGGCAACCACAGTTTGCAAATGTCACCAGACAAAGCCTGTGGTCATTGTTCACACGACTTCTCTTATTGGTGGTATGTATTACACAAAAAGGCATTTAAAAACATAATTATCCAGGTATTTAAAATATTCCAGTGGCAGTCTTGAACTTACTTCATCTTAGAAAATATTTAGTATGTACTATTTCTTGTTAGCAAAAAAATAAAATGTATCCTAGCTACCAGACCAATTAACGTTCAGTCTATCCTTACTCTTTTGCTAAATACTTGGAAACAGTTTGATCAGTATGTTTAAGAAAATTAATGGAATTACTTCTTCATTTTATACATGATTTGTATTTGTTTCCAAACACCAAAGTTCAGGATACTGATGCATAGACATGTACCAAAGGAGTATCATTCCTTTTAGCTTCCCCTTTGCTTCAGGAATAACTTAAAATTGTAGCTACATATTATATTGCATGAGTAAATGAGAAAAATTTACATAATGAACAATTTCTATTAGCACCACAGTCTTTTAATCTTGACTTAACTGCTTTTATAGGATTTGTTGCCTCTTTTATCTCTCAGTGTTTTTTATTCTATTGCTCAAAATGTGTTAACAGTTTATTTGAATTGAAGAATAAAGTCTGATTATTACTTTTTGTAATGACAGGAAGTGAGACCAATGGAATTAATCGTTTAGCCTAAATTTTGTAATTAGGTTCTATGGAGACATTTCCCATTTTTTCAATTATCTAAAGCTGCAACTCCAATGTTTTGGTGAAAATATGATTAAAGCACATGATAATATAAAAACATTTTATTTTCAGAGAGATATTGGCAAAAGAGTGTTGAAATGAGTGATTGCCCCAACCCTTCCTGGGTCAAATGGACTAAACAAGAAGTCTGTAAGAGAAAGACAGCAGGTGTCACCAACAGTCGGCTGTTAAGTCTGAGGGATAGAACACTATCACCAAGAAAATATCTGGGTTCCTGAGTGACAGGTTTGCCCCAGTGACATGGGCTGCTCACCTCAATTCAGCCATAAGGAAAGAAACTCATTTGTATATTTGACCCTTAAACATATCAGCTTGAACTGCATGTATCCATTTATACGCAGGGTTTATATATATATATATATATATATATATATATATATATATATACAGTACAGTACTATAAATGTGTTTTCCTTATGATTTTCTTAATAACATTTTCTTTTCTCTGGCTTACTTTGTTCTAAAATACAGTACATAATGCATACAACATACAAATACATGTTAATTGACTTTTATCAGTAAGGCTTCCACTAGACAATAGTAGACTATCAGTTGTGAGATTTGGGGGGAGTCAAAAGTTCTGAGCATGTTTTCAACTGCATGGGGTGGAGGGTTGGCGCCTTTAACCGCCACATTGTTCAGGGGTCAACTGTATAAGCTTTAAACCATTGCATTTAGGGTCTCTGTTTTAGCAGCTTAGCTTTACCCCAAAGAATATAATAGAAATGTTGACAGTTTCCTGACCTGGTTGCACAGCTATATTTATAGTATTTTATTTTATTTATCTGAGAGAGAGTGCACATCCATGAGCATGGGGGGAGCGGTGCAGAGGGAGAGGGACAGACTCCCCACTGGGCTGGAAGCCTGAATTGGGGCTCCATCCCAGGACCCTGAAATCATGACCTGAGCCAAAGGCAGACAGACACTTAAGCAACTGAGCCACCCAGGTGCCCTAGTTATGGTATTTCAGATTGTGCTAAATGTTTTCACATTTTTTTCTGTCAACTCATTTTTATATATATTTAATAATGGAAGATAGTAACTTTTTGTACCAAATTCAACACATCCAATCCATCCATGTATTTGTTCATTTTACAACCACCACATATCATTTTAAGTGCAATTTTCAGATCTTCTTTGTTTTCACATGCTTTTTTCCTCTTTTTCTATGTGGTTTTCCATCAATGTTGTTCTGACTCTTTTGCATCAGAGTGAATGCAAGCAGTTTTGCTGACACGGAATACTTCTATCTCTGGGGCTAAGGGTCTTTGTCTTCCTCCTGTCCCTACCCATCCATTTGTTCTCTTTCAAATAATGATCTCTGTTCTCTTTTGAGAACATTGTTTGTTTTATCAAAAGAGACTACGTGATATGGATCTTGAATGATAAGCTTGCCAAATGTCTTATCATTAGCTAGGATCTTCCGTTATGATGTCACTTTCTTATGAGAAGATTGACAGGTGGCATCCATGGGGAAAGGGGGCTGGTCAACCTTGCCTCAATCCTCGCCATTTTGTTTTTTTGGTCCCTGATCACCCAGTGTGTTTGGGATGCTGGTTATATTGGTACATCATACCACATACACCTCGGCCTGATACTCCTGTTGTACTCTTGCTACTGCAGTGTTTCTGAGCCCAAGACCTCACCCACAAGTGTTAAGGCTACTGCCTGTTCCCTCCTTACACTGCAGTGGGCCTCAGGGGTGTGGGGTCTACACGGCAGTACGAGCCCCAGCTCTCTCCCCTCTCCAGCTGAGGGGTCTACTTTAGGATTCCTCCAGAAGCTCATGTGCTGAAGGAATCTACACATCCAAATCCCAGTGGGGAGCTCTGCAGGCACCAACTTGTTGCTATGAAATTCAACTTTTATTGTCTCTTCTTCCTGTATCTGATGGACCCCCAATGGTTATCATAAAACTAACCATTCATTGCCCCACTTACTTTTGATAATCATGGAAGGCTGTGGGTAGAGTCTTGACTGGAAGCTGAGGTTTGGTGAGGCCCAGCAAATCTGACAGCAGGCCTCAGGCATATGCCCTGAACAGAGCTGGCCTTCTGGTCAACTCTTCCTTGTCTGCCACCATAACTATTAAAATAAGGAATGTTCTGTCATGTACCTAAAACCCTCTTGTGAGACGTGCTTTGGGAAATACTGATTTAAAGATATAAACAAGATTTCAGGAAATTATGGCCCAGAGATAATCTCATCCGAACCCCTTCATTTGCTAGAAGTGAGTCTCAGAGAAGAAAGGCGACACCCATTATCACAGCTGCTCCTTCCAGCGCTCTGCTGGAATCAACTATTATCCTCATTCTAGAGAAAATTGAGACCATGATAGTTAAGTGACTCTGATTGCCCAGCTAGCAGAGTTGGGACTTCCAGAACTGTTCTTATTCATTACCCCAGGATGAATTTTGAAGTTAGGAAATTCTGAATCTGATTCTAATACCACACATCGGACCACATTCCATTTCCTGCCGGGGTGTAGACTGTAAGAGCCATTCTTCAATATATCAAAAATCCACACATTCTCCCCACTGGGCCGGATGTCTGAATTACCCAATTTCGCACGATGCATGAGATGTTCTATACTGAACAGTTCAGGGAAAAATAAATAGATAAAATATTAAATGGGAATATGTACAAAATTCGCAATGTGAAATGAATACCCAAGCTGCTGGAGTATTCATTTAAGCAATAAACATAGAAGAAGCAAACTCTTTGTTTGCCTCAGATGTATGAAAGCACCTAACACTCTAGATTTAAACACTAAACTTAATTTAATATTTATATTTATGTCCTAACATATGTACACATTCAATATTATTATGAGGTTAAAAATGAAACAGGTTACTTAGAGCCTGGAGATCAGGGACAACCAGGCCTCTCAGACGATGCAGTCTGGCAGTTATTCATTAAAAGTCCAGTATCCAATAAGATCACTGAATTGGAAGTTCTTAATCCCCAGCAGACCCACCACAAGTTCTCTAAAGACAGGGACCATGCCTTGTTTCTTTTAATCCCTTCTGCTTATCACAACGCTTTCATAAAATAAGCATTCAATATATCTTTGAATGAATCATGTCTAAGCTTCTTCTAAGTATGTTTTCTTTGGCACAGGACACATGGCCTCAGTCAGGGCTTGCATCTGCTTTATGCCAATGCCCACCATTATTCAAGGCTCAGCTACCTCCCTCTGTTCCAGGGCATGAACCACCAGGTACTTCCCAGAGATCATGGCTCCCGGCTAATGGCTGTCTCCAGGGCAGCTCCTTGGTGAAACAGTTAGGAGGCATACTCTGGAGCTCACTGCTCACAGCCAACTTCCTCAAGGCTGCTTGTGGCCAGAAGTGAGGAGGGCTGACTGGTAAATGAAGGAGGGGCTTGAAGGAGGGGGTGTCAGGAGGGTCGGTCAGGCAGTGAGCAGTGTGCAGATGGAGCGACCGGGAGAGAGAAAGGCCAGCAGTGCCCACCTTCCACCCCCATAGAGTGCTAGGCAGTTTTAAGACAGAAAATTCTTTCATTATGCTAATAACAATCATTCCAAGATCCACTGACATTAAAATGGAGACATATTTTTGAGAAGGCTGTTGTTAAGAGTCCAAGTGTGAGATAAGGGCCTGGCTGAAGGCAGAGGCAGAAGAGCAGACACATCAGCGGGGTGATCCAATCCTAACTTGAAACCACTCCGTTTAGGATCCCTACCTACTTTTATCTTTTTTGTCAAATGTGACATAATGAAGCACAAAGAAGGGGGGGGAATACCCATGATCCTCTGAATCGATACAGAAAAAGAATATAATATTTACACCCTTACATGATAAAAACACTCATTAAGATAGAAGCATCTTGGGGCGCCTCGGTGGCTCAGTGGGTTAAGCCGCTGCCTTCGGCTCAGGTCATGATCTCAGGGTCCTGGGATCGAGTCCCGCATCGGGCTCTCTGCTCAGCGGGGAGCCTGCTTCCTTCTCTCTCTCTGCCTGCCTCTCTGCCTACTTGTGATCTCTGTCAAATAAATAAATAAAATCTTAAAAAAAAAAAAGATAGAAGCATCTTGGTGCTTCCCCAAGATGATAAAGACCACACAAAATAAAAAATAAAAAACTCACAGCTAGCATCATATGTGGTGGTGGAAGGCTGGAAGCTTTTCCTCCAAGATCAGGAACAAGGCAAGGATGTCTGCTTTCATCACTGCTATTCAACGTAGTACTGAAAATTCTATCCAGAGTAATTAGGCAAGGAAAACAAATAAAATACATCAAATCTGGAAAGAAAGTAAGATGATCTCTGGTCACAGATGACACAATCTTCTATGTGGAAAGCCCTAAAGAACTCACACACACAAAAATTGTTAGAGTCAATAAATGAATTCAGTAAAGATTCAAATACAAAATCAACACCCCCAAATTAGTTGTATTTCTATACATTTGCGGTGAACAATCTAAAAAAGGAACTTAACGAAATGATTCCATTTGCCATAGCATTTAGCAGAATAAAATACTTAGGAATCTATTAAATCAAGGAGGCAAAAGGCTTACACACTGAAAATACAAGACACTGCTATAAGAAATTGAAGAAGACCAGGGTGCCTGGGTGGCTCAGTGGGTTAAGCCTTTGTCTTCAGCTCAGGTCATGGTCTCAGGATCCTGGGATCGAGCCCCACATCAGACTTCCTGCTTCCCACTCTCTCTCTCTGCCTGTCTCTCTGCCTACTTGTGATCTCTCTCTGTGTCAAATAAATAAATAAAATATTTTTTAAAAAGAAATTGAAGAAGGGGCGCCTGGGTGGCTCAGTGGGTTGGGCTGCTGCCTTCGGCTTGGGTCATGATCTCAGGGTCCTGGGATCGAGCCCCGCATCGGGCTCTCTGCTCTGCAGGGAGCCTGCTTCTCTCTCTCTCTCTCTCTCTCTCTCTACCTGCCTCTCTGCCTACTTGTGATCTCTGTCTGTCAAATAAATAAATAAAATCTTTAAAAAAAAATTGAAGAAGACCTAAATAAATGGAAAGCTATCACAGATACATGAAATGAAATATTGTTAAATGTCAATACTGCCAAAAAACAATGTATAGATTCAATGCAATCTGTATTAAAATCCCAATGGCATTTTTATAGAAATAGAAAAACTCACCCTGAAATTCATTTGAAGTCTCAAGGAACCTTAAATAGCCAAACTAGCTTGAGAAAAAAGAACAAAGTTGAAGGACTCGCACTTACTGATTTCAAAATGTACTACAAAGCCAAATGGTGTGGTACTGGCATAAGGATAAACATACAGGCCAACAGAATAAACTACAGAGCCCAAGAACAAACCCTGACATGTATGGTTAATTGATTTTTGACAAGGATGCCAAGACCATGCAATGGTGGAAGAAAATGTCAAAAAATTGTGGTGGGAAGATTTGGATTTCACATGCAAAAAATAAATTTGGACCCTTATGTTGTACCATATGCAAAAATCAACTCAAAATGAATGAGAGGCCTAATCTGAACAGCTAAAACTACAAAAATCTTAGAAGAAAACATAGGGAACATAGGGGGAAATGTTCATGCCATTGGATTTAGCAATGATTTTATGGCTATGGCACCAAGAGCACAGGTCTTAAATGAAAAAAATATATAGATTGGACTTAAACAACGCTAAAAACTTTTGTGCCTCAAGGGGCACTATCAAGAGAGTGAGAAGAAGACCCACAGAATGTGAGAGAATATTCATAAGTCATGAATCTGATAAGGGATTAATATCCAGAATCTATAAATTTAAATAATAGGACAACAAAAAAGGGGCAATCCAAAATGGGCAAAGGAGTTAAGCAGACATTTCTCCAAAGAAGATAGAAAAATGGCCAATAAGTACGTGAAGGTTGTTCAGCATTACTAATCATTAGAGAAATGCAAACCCAAACCACAGTGAGATATCATGTTATTCTTATTAAGATGGCTGTTATCAATGAGATAAAAAATGACAAGTGTTGGAAAGGATGCAGGGAAATTAGGACCTTTCGACATTGCTGGTTGGTAAACAGTTGGGAAGTTCCTCAAAAAACTAAACATAGAATGATGACAAAATCCAGCAATTCCGGGTCCCAGGTCTATACCCAAAATGTTGAAAGCAGGGCCTGGAGCATATACTCATCTACCGATGTTCATTGTAGCATTACTCACCACAGCTACACGGTGGAAACTATCCATATGTTCATGAACAAATGACCGGATAAACAATAGGTGATGTGTTCGTACAATGGAATACTGTGCTGCCTTAAAAGGGAACAAAGCTAGGATATATGCTTCAGTGTGAGGGAACCTTAAAAACATTATGCTACATGAAATAACTCAGGTACATAAAGGACAAATATAATTCCATTTACATGAGGAACCTAGAGTTGTCAAATTCATAGAGACAGAAATCTGATTATGGGTTACCAGGAACTGGGGTGAGGAGGAATGGGGAGTTATTGCTTAATTGTTACAAGGCTTCTGTTCAGGATGGCAAAAAAGTTTTGGAAGTGTAAAATGGTGACGGTTGCCCAATACTGTGACTGTTGTTAATGCCATGAAATTGTATACTTAAAAAAGATTGAAATGGCACATTTTATGTTATATGTTATAATGTGATTTTAAAAATTAATAATATAATACACCCAAAACCATTGAATTGTATGCTTTAAATAACGGGATTGCATGGTATGTGAGTAATATATCTCAGTAGAGCTGTTTAAAAAAGAAAGAGGGACGCCTGGGTGGCTCAGTTGGTTAAGCAGCTGCCTTCGGCTCAGGTCATGATCCCAGCGTCCTGGGATCGAGTCCCACATCGGGCTCCTTGCTCGGCAGGGAGCCTGCTTCTCCCTCTGCCTCTGCCTGCCACTCTGTCTGCCTGTGCTTGCTTTCTCCCCCTCTCTCTCTGATAAATAAATAAAATCTTTAAAAAAAAATAAAAATAAGAAAGAAAGAAAGAAAGAAGAGATATCACAGCAATCCGTTTTGAGGGGAAAAGGCTGTGATTCAAGAATTTCATAGGTAATCAGCCAGCCGTTCAAGCACGTCAGCAGTAGAAGGACACGTTACATATGGCAGAGCTTAGAACATCTCTGTGCCCTTTTTCAATTACGGAATACCCTTTTCCAAAGAAGCTGTCTTGGGCTTCTTTTCTAAGAAATCTATCCCATTCAGGAAGGCTCTACTCTCATAACCGTCCAAACACCTCACCTTCCAATTCCATCACACCGGCATTAGTATTTCGAATGAACGTCTTCCTTTCCTCTAGTCAGTAGCTTTTTATTCGTATTTCCCTTATCCCATTTCCACTTTGTCTTACTCATTTGTACTCTGTCTTCATCTATACTACAGGATCTTTGAATAGAAATCCTATTTTGAAGCTTTTATTTAAGAGAGAAAGAGAGAGAGAGAAAGTGCTGGCAGAGGGAAAGGAAGAAGCAGATTCCCCACTGAGCAGTGAGACCGACACAGGGCTCGATCCCAAGACCTGGAATTATGACCTGAGCTGAACACAGGCACCCAATCAGCTGAGCCACCCAGGCACCCCTAGAAATCCCATTTTGAACATCTCTGTATTCCCCCCAAAACGCCTGACGTAGTACTTATCTACTTCCAGCACTTAATTAGTACCTGTTTTATTGAATTTTCTAAGGCTCTGCTGTCAATATTAATTACACATTTTGATAGTCTGAATAATGCCATAGGTTTCAATTTCTTTCAAACTAAATTAGCTCCCAGGTAAAAACATGCCATGATTTAACACACTCCAGAATTAGCCCTTCAATATAAACTAATAGTGTTTGACACATAGAATGAATAAGTGACTGTTGATTAAATATTTACTTGAAGAAAAACATAGATTACATAATGTTTAAAGGCCATATTTCATTTTTGAAATTAATATTTCAAATTAATGGTTCTTATAAGAACTTTTATATCAAGGTCCTTACTACCAACTGGTCATCCCAGTGGAAAGCTACCCCAAATATTATTAGAAGTACATGGTATTTACACAGGCGGTAGTCTCAATCATGTACCAGGTACACTGTTGTTCTGCTTTCAATGGAGAGACCTATCCCAGCATGGTTGTCTGCTTGCGGAGAAGGACTAGTTGTTCACCCAGGGAATCCTTGGATGACTGAAGTTTAGCGTGGTCGAACCATGACAGCCCGAGGTGTGTTCTCTAGGATGCACTCACGGCACCAGAAACAAGGGCAAAGAGCCCACTAGCGAGGCGGACATCCTTGAGTCCCTTCTCCGTGCCTCCATTCCTCACCCTTACTCGCCACCCTCCCGCCCCCCGTTTTCTGAGGAACACGGTGTTTCTTTCCCGGGATTAATACCTTTCCTTAAGTTAGACTCAGCTTCATCCAGGGATTCTTTTGCTTTATTTAATGTTAAGCCTGTGAGATTTATCTTACTGTTGGAAAATAAAAGAATACTATCTCCAACTTCAGAGAATGATTAAAGCTTTTAAGTGATATCCTGGTAAAAACAAAAATAAGCACACAACATCCTCTCTGTGCCTTTCACAGAGTCTGCTGTGAAATTTGAGCTAGCAGTGTTCATTTGATTAAGCTCTGAAAAATGACCACTGCCATGTTTCTCCAGTAATTTCTTCTTCTTCTTCTTCTTCTTTTAAGATTTTATTTTATTTTTTAAAAACATATTTCTTTTTTTTTTATTTTATTTATTTGTTTGACAGAGATCACAAGTAGGCAGAGAGGCAGGCAGAGAGAGGAGGAAGCAGGCTCCCTGCTGAGCAGAAGGCCAGTTGCAGGGCTCCATCCCAGGGTCCTGGGATCATGACCTGAGTGAAGTCAGAGGCTTTAACCCACTGAGCCACCCAGGCGCCCCTAAGATTTTATTTTTAAGTAATTGCTATACTCAGCATGGGGCTCAAACTTACAACTCCGAGGTCGAGAGTTTCACACTCTACCAACTGAACCAGCCAGGTGCTCCCCAGTAATTTATTCTTTTTTTTTTTCTTGAAGATTTTATTTATTTATTTGACAAAGATCACAAGTAGGCAGAGAGGCAGGCAGAGAGAGAGGGGGGTGGGAAGCAGGCTCCCTGCTGATCTGGGAGCCCTACGGGGGGCTCAATCCTGGGACCCTGGGATCATGACCTGAGCCGAAGGCAGAGACTTAACCCACTGAGCCACCCAGGCGCACCCCCAGTAATTTATTCTTGCGAACATTTATTCACTTGCCACTGTGTGTCCAGGTACTAGATGTTGCTGTAGATGTAGTTACGACTGAGCCAGAAAAAGTCTGTACTTAAATAAGACTTTCTTGGGGCGCCTGGGTGGCTCAGCTGGTTAAGCATCTGCCTTCAGCTCAGGTCATGATCCCAGGGTCCCAGGATTGAGTTCCCCACTAAGGGTCCCAGCTCAGCAGGAAGCCTGCTTCCCTCTCTCCTTTGAACTCTCTCCCCCACTTGTGCTCTCTGTCTCTCAAATAGATAAAATCTTAAAAAAAAAAAAAAAAAAAAAAAACTTCTTTAAACTGAATTAAAGGCTTAAAGTACGCAAGGCAAAAGGACAGACATGGTAGAGGGCAAGGTGCCTGACCTACCAGAGCTCTGGAAGGTCATATACTAACACACTGGGGATGGTGTTTGTGATCTTCCTTTGAACTTTAAATTCTTATCTGGCCCCCCAAGGCCACATGAGTATCTCTCATTGAAAATTGAAAATATAGCATACTTAAAATTTCAGCATTTGGGGAATAAGGATGACATTTATTTAACTACTAAAAAAGCAGTAACATTTTTTTTAAGATTTCATTTATTTATCAGAGAGAGAGAGGGAGAGTGAGCGAGCACAGGCAGACAGAATGGCAGGCAGAGACAGAGGGAGAAACAGGCTCCCCGCTGAGCAAGGAGCCTGACGTGGGACTCGACCCCAGGACGTTGGGATCATGACCTGAACTGAAGGTAGCTGCTTAACCAACTGAGCCACCCAGGTGTCCCAGCAGTAACGTTTTTATAAACCTATGTTACAATGAGAGCAGGGGCATCTGAGTTACAGCTGACATTACAAGCAGTTTGGGACTTCCAGTTTTCTGGGGAGAGGGCTGCCCACAGGGAAGCATTGGTTTAGAGACAAAGAGCACAAACAGGGCACCTGGGTGCCTCAGTGGGTTAGGCCTGTGCCTTTGGCTCAGATCATGATCTCCAGGTCCTGGGATTGAGCCCCACATCAGGCTCTCTGCTCGGCGGGGAGCCTGCCTCCCCACCCCCTGCCTGCCTCTCTGCCTGCCTGTGATCTTTCTCTCTCTCTCTCTGTGTCAAATAAATAAAACCTTTTTTTTTTTTTTTTTTAAAAAAAAAAGGAACACAAACACTGAAACCAGTTTTTCCAGGTATGAGGACCAGTTTTGCTACCTTGGGCAAGTTATTTAAGTTCTCTCTCTTCTTTTTCTCTTTTAGATTAATCAGTAAAGCCAGGCAGGTGGAGAAGGAACAAAGACATTTGTAACTGACTGTGATCAGTTATGACCAACCACATTCTCCTTTTTTTTTTTCATTGTGAGACAAGAGTAATAAGAGCACCTAGCTTACGGATATCCTCCTCCATGGGCCTAACCTTGCTTTGTAATGATATATGTGATTATCATTTTTCCTACGCTCTAGGCTACAGGACCTGGGTCTGTCTCATTATTTTAGCTCCAGTGCCTGGCCAGTGGTTACAAATATTTGTTAAACAAATGAATAATAATGCCAACATGTTATAGGATTTCAACAATTGGATCTTTTAAAAAAATTCATATATATATATATATATATATTTTAATATTTATTTATTTGAGAGAAAGAGAGAGAGCATGAGCAAGGGGAGGGGCTTAGGGAGAGGGAGAAACTGACTCCCTGCTAAGCAGGAAGCCTGATGCAGGGCTTGATCCCAGGACCCTGAGATCATGACCTGAACCAAAGGCAGATGCTCAACTCACTGAGCCACCAAGAAACCCCAGGTTTTTGGTTTTTAAAATTTCCTTTGGATTAGATTTTGGTTTTGGGTTTTGGGTGGATGATTGGTTTGGTTTGGTTTGGCTTGGTTTTGTCTAGGAGTACAAACATTTTTGTTTAATAGACAGGAATGTGGGATTTAATCAGTTTAAGATGATGAACTGAGCACTAAACTTTTAGCTAACTGCTAAACTTTTATTTTTATAAATGCAATATAAGGAGGCAAAGTGACCTGACAAACCCTTTTTAAAGTCTTTTCTTTGAAGTCTGGAAATTTATAGAATAGACCTGGAGGGAAATCAGAAATAATTTTTAAATTGGAAAGAGTTCATTGAGAACAAATTCTTTTCTCATAACTACAAAAAGAAATTGGTTAGAGTTTAGTGCTTAAAAAGTTCAGCAATTATAGCCAAGTTAATATTTTGTTTTTGTTTTCCTTTAAAGGGCAAATTTTAAAATAGAGGTGACTTAAAACATTATTTTCTGGTACTGCATGGGAAGCAGGGAGGCAAGTTTCAATTAAGATAGTCAAGTTGAAACCTAGAATTTCTGTGGTATTTGGGACATGATTCAGTTATTAAAAGATAAGAGTCATGGTGTACTGGCATTTAAAGACCCAGCTGGGGGTGCCTAGATGGCTCAGTCATCTCAGGTCATGATCCCAGGGTCCTTGGATCCAGTCCCATGTTGGGCTCCCTGCTCAAAGGGCAGCCTACTTCTCCCTCTCTCTCTGACCTTCCTACCTGCTCATGCTTGCTCATTCTCTCTCTCTCAAATAAATAAATAAAATCTTTTTTTTTTTTTTTTTTTTAAAGAATGCTTTTAGAATCAGTGGAGCAGACGGCATAGATTGAACCTGACTTGCCCAGGAGACAACGTCCTAGAGAGAGAGATGGTAATTCTCTCCATGCAGGAGAAAAGAGGGAGCAAGGCCTCTCCAGGGCTATTGGTGACAATAAAATAACCTCCAATTTTCTGTGTATTCTTTTACTACCTTGTACTTGGCAACAAGATTGTGTATCACAGACTCAATAAATTCAGCTCAATTACTACAATCCATGTGGGTTATCAAAGTGCTTGTTGACCTATGTGACTCTAGGGATGGGTCATAACCTTGAGATTATGAAGGGAGTTGAGGGAAGAAGGAAAAGTCAGGGATCTTTTGGGGAAAGCTAATGGTTACCTCATACCCCCCAGGGGTAGCAATCCCTTGTATGAGAACTGGTTCTCAGTTGACATTCTTAGGACTCTGACTAGCAGGACACCAAAACAACCCAATGGGCTTAGCACACACAATCAAGCCATAGAATAATGTGTTTTTTTAATATTTTATTTATTTATTTGAGACATAGAGGAAGAGAGAATGAGGGTGCACAAGCAGGGAGCAGGGTCAGAAGGAGATGGAGAAGCAGGCTCCCCACTGATCACGGAGCCCGATGATGCAGGGCCCTATCCCAGGATCCTGATATCATGATCCAAACAAAACGCAGATGCTTAACTGACTGAGCCAGCCAAGACCCATAGAATACTGGATAAAGCTGAAATACAATTTATTTACTGGCATACAGTAAGAGTTGGGTATTTATGTCCACTGTATTAGTTTCCTAGGCCTAATGTAATAAAGTATCAAAAGACGGGTGGTCTAAAACATCAGAAAGGTACTGTGTCACAGTCCTGGAAACTGCTAGTCCAAAACCAACCTGTCAGCAGGTCCATGTGGGCCTCTGCTTCTTTTGTCAATGTGGCTGTTTTATCCTTGTGTATCTCTGTCCTCTTCCAGCAAAGACACCGCTCATGTTGGACTAAGAGTCCATTCTCCTTGGACCTTATCTTAACTAGTTACCTGTGCACCAACTCTATTTCCGAGGACATTCCGTTCTGAAGTGCTAGGATTTAGGACTGTTGTGGGCCACATTTCAACCCATAATGGTATTCTTGGAACTCTTCTTTAAGTTGTGTGAGTTTTTGTACTAGGAATTCACTGACCTTTTAGTCATATTTGTTACTCTTTTAAGACTAAGGAAACACTGGGTCCGGTCATTTTTAGATGACAAAGCAAATATCTGATGATTCATTAAACACAGAGGCTGATCTACAATTCCTGCAATTTCTGCTAAGATAGAGGATACTAAGTAACTAGGCACCCAGAAGATTTTTTTTTTTTTTTCAAGGACCACCTCAACAAAATGTGAGATTGGTGATAATTTAAAACTTTACAATCTAGGGGTGCCTGGGTGGCTCAGTTGGCTAAGGATCTGCCTTCAGGCTCAGGTCATAATCCCAGGGTTCTGGGATCGAGCCCCATGTCCCGCTCCCTGCTCAGCCAGGAGTCTGCTTCTCTATCTCCCTCTGCCTGCTTCTCTGCCTACTTGTGCTCTTGCTCTCTCTCTCTCTCTCTCTCTCTCTGTCAAATATAAATCTAACAAAACAGAAACCTTGCAATCCGAACAAGATCTTCAACTCTTCAGGGCCATCCTCTCCCTCCCACATTCTTATTTGTTCTGTTCTCCCCCCCCCTTGAGGTTTTTCATCTCCAAGTATGACCATTTTTGGTAAAGATGCAATACACCTGATTATCATAATTTTTTAGATATAAAAAATTGAGGTATAATTACATAATAAAATGAGAATGGCATACAAATGTGTACTTTAAAATAAAAAAATTAGTAAACTTCATAATTTGGTCTCAACTTTATTTTCCTAGATTCATTTGCTTTCCTCCTGTCTACCATGCTCACCCTTACAGAGCTTTTCTTTAATTTCTAAGTCTCTCGAGTGCTGTGTTCTGCTCAGGAAGTCTCTCCGCACTGGAGAGCTCCTACGTCAAGTCTCAGTTACTTCCTGGAAGCTTTGCTCCAACACCCTTGGAGCAATGCAGCTCTTTTGGCACAGTGTATGTGGTTCTCATTTTCCCCTGTTCAATTATTAGTTTTAGCTAGTTGTGAGTTCTTTCTCCAAGACAGAGGCGGGGGTGTGATGTAGCTTGTCTTTCCTTGCATTTGCCCCGTGTTTAGCCCAACGCATGATACATAGTTAAGTGTTCAATAAATTACAGTGTCAATTAGTTGACAGTTAACACGCAGGTATGTACCTCAGAGTTTTCACAGCGCGTTGGCACGATCTCATTTTCCCCCTGCAACAGGCTTATAAAACAGCAATTACGACCACCCTATCATTTCCTGCTTGTGGAGCCAAGAGACTCAGAGGTTATTTATCTTGCCCAGAGCCAGCCAGTAGCAAAACGTGGCTAGAACTTGGTCCCCCGACTCCAAATTCCCCGCTCTTGACACCACCACAGGTTGAAGCTAGCGCCAACTCCGCGCTACGACTTAAACTTGAGAGGCCTCGCCGGCCGCATTTCCGGATATCGGGCTTGGAGACGCGCCCAGTTTCCGCAGGGCATAACAGTTTGGGGCTCATTGAGTGCGTGGGACCTTGGACTACATCTCCCAGAGAGCTCCGGGGCAGACCCTCAGGTGACTGGTTGAAATGGATCCGCCAATACGGCGCGACGTGCTCGTACAGACCAATCATAGGCCGGAAGGGGCAGGGCCTCCCACGCAGAGGCTAGATTGAGCGGAGACGCTAGCAATGTTGTTAGATGTCCCAAAGCCCAAGGGGCCTGAGATCCTCGGTCCCGCGCCTCGGGCGCCACGGCGTCCTCCTTTTCGGGTCCAGTCCGCGCCTTTCCCGCGACCCGCTTAGGGTCGCGCGTGTGTGGCCGCCAGCCCCGCGCCGAGGACAGGCCGGGTGACCGGGAAGAAAGCACGTGCTGGAGCGTTGTAGCGGCCGAGGGCTCGTCTGTTATCGCCACGCCGCGCCCAGGTCGTGCGGGAGGTCCCGCGCGGCGTGTGGTGCGCGGAAGGCCCCGGGTGTCGCGGTCCCGGGCCGCGGGCTCCGGGCTCCTCGGCGCCTCCGGCGACCTCGGCCCCTGAGGGCGGCTCTCGGGCGCTGGCTGGCGTCGCTCTTGGCCGTGTTCTCCTGTGCAGCCTGCGACTCCCCGGCTTCGCCCCTGGCCTGCGGAGGAGGAGACTCGGCGGCATGTCGCCCGCGCTGCCAGAGCTGACGCCTTCCGGTAACGCTGCCTCTAGCTCTCCGCGATCGGGTTGTGTACTGAGCCCTGTTACGGGCTCCTAATCCCTGGGATAATTCTCCTCGCCTCCTGGAGGCGCGCCGCCAGGTTTCCCCGCGGGCGGGAGGGCGGCGGCTTTGAGCTGGCGGAGGTTCCACGTGCTTCTGCTGGGTTCCTTCCGCGCCTGCACCTCTTCCTCCCCAGGCAAGCGGACTCTCAGCAGCTACGAGGCACCCTCTCTCTGCGCGCGCCCGAGACCCCTCTTAATGTACAAGTAACTTCGCTGTTGGGTACAACATACTTCAGCGGGGCGCAGTGGAAATTTGGCCAGAGTTAACGTTCTCAGTTCAATAATTATTTATTGAGCACTTGCTGTGTTCACCCAAAGAAAGTTTCTGTGTTGCAAGGCGGATAAGGAAACCCAGAGAACGATTAAAACTTAAGGAAACGTTTCTTTTACCACATCAGGGTTAGAGCAGTCGTTCTGCACACTCTAGATTGCATAGAACCACTTTGTAAAATGAGCAGATCGTACGTCGTGATGGGGAGTAGTAATCTCAAGCCATTCTAATGATGGCTCTGACATTAATGTTGAGAAAAAACTAGGTTAGCTCAAGAGCTGACAGTAGTTTCAGTTTTATAATGAGATCGGTCTCTAAGGTCATCCTTGATTAAAATTTTTGGTCGAACATACCCATAAAAACACAGGAGGTATGAGGTAGGAAATGTAGAAAGAAGAGAACCAGTCCTAAGGACGGAGCAGTACCTGGGTGTGGGGGAATGAGGGTGTTCAGCATGGCAGGAGCTGAATACTGAATTCGTAACTCAGAAGGAAATTTATCAGAGGTGAGCTGGTGACCCTATTGATTCTAGGGTTCTGATATGGGACTGGTAAAATTGTTCTTGAAACCAGTGGAAATGTGACTGAGGAACATTTTATCACTCTTGGTATAAAAGAAGAGGTAGAGAGGCAGATCATACCATTCTTTGAATAATATCTCTGCCTCATGACTGCTTGCTTTCCTATTTAATTAAGAAGGGAAGCAACGTTGTTTGCCTTCATCTAAATATATCAACAGCAGAATGCATCAGCTAAATGGGGGCAATGTAGAGCTATATATTTTTGTTTCCTCTGTGAGAGTTGTTGGGTAGAATCTGCCCTGTTAAGAACGTGGTTAGTCAGGAGTAAACTGTACAGAATGTTCTGTATGCAATGAACTGAATATAGATAAATAGGAGGTTGTTTTGGTTATCATTGTTCTTCACGGAAGATCTCAGTGACTGCTCACCTTACCAAGTGAAAGAATTGTTAAGGTGACTTGCTCTTAGGAGAAGCTTCTGGAGGGGCAACGGTGATTAGAAGCCAGTGAAAGATAACCCCCTGTTGGAAAAGCTTGGGGAATACATCAGGATTAGAACAGTGAACACTTAAACGAACAAAGGAGGACCTCTAAAAGGGAAATCTTATCCCCTACAGGGTCAATAAGCATGTGGATGATGTAGAAGCAGGGAATTTTTAAGGGCCTCAGTTGGGGGGAGTTTTGTCTTCAATGCATGCAATTCCCATTTTATTATGTCCCCTTTTATCTCATTTTCTGTTCACAGTTCTCATGGTCTCACAGGTGGCCTGGTTTCCATATTGCCATGTATTTGTATGTTTCCTTGTACTCTAGTGTGTGTACTTACTTTTAATTTATGTAAGTAGTATCTTGGTAGTTGATGATTGCTGAACTTTTCACTCAGTATCCCACCATTATCATAAAGCAGTGCGGTGTTCCCCACAAATGCCTACCACATTTTTTTTAATTTTTAATTTTTAATTTTTTATAAACATGTATTTTTATCCCCAGGGGTACAGGTCTGTGAATAGCCAGGTTTACACACTTCACAGCACTCACCAAAGCACATACCCTCCCCAATGTCCATAATCCCACCCCCTTCTCCCAACCCCCCTCCCCCCAGCAACCCTCAGTTTGTTTTGTGAGATTAAGAGTCACTTATGGTTTGTCTCCCTCCCGATCCCATCTTGTTTCATTTATTCTTCTCCTACCCACTTAAGCCCCCATCACTGCTTCCTCATATCAGGGAGATCATGTCTACCACATTTTACTTGGACATTTCCCAACATTGTCTCCAACGTGCCACTCCTACTAACATCCCCTTCTGTGTTCCCGGTGGATCAACCTGAGATTTTGTTTGGGAAATATACCCAGGATTGAGGTTGCTGGGTTTTCTGCATGCTTACTTTTTACCAAGTTCTGCTAGGCTGCTCTCCAGAATGGCTCTGTCCAGCAGGCATACTGGAGGGTGCAGATTTCTTTGGCATTATCCCGTTTTCTAATTATTGGCCATCTATTGGGTGCAAATGGGTATCATCTTGTTTTAATTCACATCCAGTCGCTAATGAGCTTGAGCATCTCTTTATATAGGTGCTGAGTATTATTTTCTTCTTCCTTGACTTGACTATTTGTATCTTTTTAGGAGTTCCTTGTACATTATAGGTGTTAGTCCCTTTCAGTTTGAGACATTGCAGAATCCGCCTCCAATCCATAATCTGTTTGTTAATTTTGCCTATGGTAACTTTGATTTCATAGGAATTCTTAGTTTTTATGGAATCACGTTCGTTCTTTTTTTTTTTTTTTTTAATATTACGTTGTAGTTGGGCTTTTTGAGTCTTAAGTCTTTCCCTATTCCAAGCAATGGAGATACTCTATATTTTACTCTTCCTTTTTTATGGGAATATAGTTTTATGGTATATTTTGATATTTAGTGGGCCAAAGTTAATTTAGCATTTTTTGGGACTTCAGTCTTCCATGCAGAGTATAGAATATGTTTGTCAGATTTCTAATAAAAAGTCAGATGTTTTATTTAGGGTCTCTAAAAACAGCTTTGATCTCTTGCATATATGATGACTCCTTTCACAAGATCTCAAAATTTGTATATGTGGGAGCTAGGTTGTTTCACAGTAACAACTGTATTAAAGACTGAAAATAGTTTCTATTTCTGGACTGAAAAGTGAATACAGTAGAGACCCTCTGGAAAAAATGCTTAGACTTTTTATGAAAATGGGAGGAGGAATGGAGGCATGTGCCACTGTCAGAGCTGCTGAGAGTACAGAAGTGCTCTTCCCTAAGGACAGAGAGAGAAAGAGCTTGAGCCAAGCTGTAAGAGGATTATGAGGTGGAGGGCGGGATGAGTTTTGGAGCTTTGGGTAGAAGACTTATACTGACTGGGTTAGGTCGAATTTCCTACAGAAGGAGAAGGATTTGGAGCTAAAAGAGAGCAGGTTTGGGACGGCATACGTGGGCTGTGGTGAGGATAGCCAAGAAAAGCTGAACCAGTCAGTGTCCTTGAGGCTTTTAGTAGTTCTTATAAACCCGCATGCAACTTTTCCCTGGGGTTTTGAATGTCGGATTTTTCACTTTCTTTAAAGCAGGTGTGAAGAAAAGCCTGCAGGATGAGATTGAAGCCATTCTGCGGGAGAGGATCATGGTGCTGGATGGAGGGATGGGGACCATGATCCAGCGGCATAAGCTAAGTGAAGAAGACTTCCGAGGTCACGAATTTCAAGATCATGCCAGGTCCCTAAAAGGCAACAATGACATTTTAAGTATAACTCAACCCAACGTCATTTACCAGATCCATAAGGTACAGTACTGCCATGCCTCCTGTTCTCATGCCATTATTCTGTAAGCCTCTTCGCATATCGAGGGCTCTGGAGGGTACAGAAGAAAGAGGTGATTCATTCACCAAGACGACTTTGGGCACTGAAGAAAGGAAAGGCCTTGCACTGCGATGAGCATTCAGGATAAGGAGGTGAGAAAGGTAGTTTTCCTGCCTTTGCGGCAGTTAAATGAAAGGCCATAGAAATCCTGGACAAATTGGGCTTTTCACATACACTGCTTTACCTGAGTCACCACAGCAGCCCCGATAAAGTAAAACCAAAAAGGTGGTCGTTATTCTTATTTTGTGGATTTAGAAGTTGTGGCTCACAGAGGGTAAAGAACTTGTCTGACGTTTGGGAGCTTCCTGACATGAAATCCCATGCTCTTTCATTCCATTTTTCTGCCTCCAATAAAAATGGTTAGCCAGCATGAATCAGGAACAAGTAACTGGGGGCAGTAGATTTTTAAAATTTAGAAAGAAACATAGAGTGAAATTGTTTGGTAGGTCATCGCCAGAATTTCATAAAATTACAACCAGAAGAGATACTGAGGTGATTGAATCTATTTTCCTGGTCTGGATTCAACTGGAAGGATAAGACATATTTGCCAGTGAAGTGAGAAAGTTTTATTTTCTGGAGAAGGGCATTGTTACAGATGTTTCAGTCTCTTAAGGGGAAAAAAGTCATCTAAACAAATCATTTTGTGATTAAGGGTCCCAATGAGAATGGAAGGGATCATTCTGTTGTGTGGTCAAGACTTGTTCTAGGTTAATTGCAGAATGGCGTTCATGTGAGGAAAGCTAAGAATGCCTTTCCTTTGCTCATAGTGGGAATTCCAGGTACCAGAAGATTTAAAATTGATCCTTAAAAAAGTATGGTTCTGCAAGAAGAATGGTAACTAAATTTTTCTGCGAGGCCTTGAGAGTAGTTAAATCCTATTATAAAATCTAGTCTGTTGTAGATTGGGAATATCATCATGGATATGAATGGCCTCGTATGGTTACAAATACACTTTTCAAAAATTTTATTTATTTATTTATTTATTTATTTATTTATTAGAGAGAGCATAAACGGGAAGCAGCAGGCGGAGGGAGAGGGAGAAGTAGGCTCCTCGCTGATCAAGGAGTCTGTTATTGGGCTCGATCCTAGGACACAGCAGTCATGACCGGAGTGGAAGGCAGTTGCTTACTCGACTGAGCCACCGAGGTACCCCATAAATAGACTTCTTAAAATGCAGCTGTTGAAATCACATGCACTGTCATACCTGTAGCTTCATCATTATTGTTCCTATGGATTACCGCTAGATTATAAGATGCTGCAGGGCAAGCAGCTTATAATTATGCCTCTTTTTTCACTACTGAAGCCCTACTGCCTAGAACGTTATCTCCCACATAGGAAGTGCTCAATAAATATTTGTTAGAGGAAAGATTCCTTGCCCTGTGTATTAGGTAGGCATCTAGATGGGAGAACGAGGTTCCCATGAGAGGTCTGTGGAGTGGAAATGGCTATAAGTGCAACAAAGTGTGCCAGGGTGTCCCATTTATGGGGGTGCATTTACTAGCCAGACATGTGGAGAGCATGTTGTGTTCATGGATGAAGAGGGGAAACAGACCAGGTTTTTTTTCACATGTGGCTATTTCTAGTGGAGCCAGTGACCATAGATCAGATCCTCTGGTGTATAATTTTAACGGAATGTCCAAGTTGTATTTGTAACGTAGGTGCCTGGCGGTGAGCTGCTTTGGTTGTAGCGTGAATGCCTGACATTGAGCTTTTGGTTGCCAAGATCCCCATTTCAGGGGACACCCGTCTCAATTAAACATGGTGCTGCTACTCGCTGAACTGGATACCTGATGGCCCTCACCCATGAGTTATGCTCTTGGGGAGCTCTGGACGAGCCCAACAACTGCCTGGCCCCATTTTTCCCTTTCCATACCCTGGTTCCCATTCTTATGTTTTAAATTTGGCAATAAAGAGTGAAACTGTGAAACCCTAGGTGCCCCATCCCTATACCCCCAGAAAGGCAGAACCCTATGTCTGTGCTCACTCCCCTGCCCATATGCCCCCCGCCCCTTGAAGTGTGGCCCTGGGCATGTCTGTACCCTCCAGGACTTGTGAGTAACACACTGTTTTCTCCCTGATGTTCCCTATGGTTGTAGCTGAGATGCCATGAGGGCTGGTGCCCCCACACCTTGGGCTTCACCCAGGAAAATGTTTGTGGGAGCTTGCCACCAGGATACCGGTGAACGCCACAGGCAGTCCTTGCCCACAGCATCGCCCCACGAAACACAATTCAGAACCTCTGTTAGCCTCTAAAAATGCTGTCCTTCCTGGCCTACTTTCCTCCTGACAGCTTGCTCTGTGAGGAGTGGAGAAATTCAGTAGCTTGACTCAGGTCATAACGTTTTTGGGTTTTTTTGCTTTTTGTTTTTTTTTAAAGATTTTATTTATTTATTTGACAGAGATCACAAGTAGGCAGAGAGGGGGAAACAGGCTCCCCATGAGTGGAGAGCCTGATGTGGGGCTCGATCCCAGGACCCTGTGTTCGACCTGAGCCTAGGGCAGAGGCCTAACCCACTGAGACACCCAGGTGCCCCAGATCACATGTTTTTTAAATTGGCAGGAATAGGATTGGAATTGAGGGATGTCCTGCCTGGAGTCCAGGAGTGGGATATTGAGCTAGGAGAAGAGGCATAGGGAGAGGGTGAAGAGCTAGAAGAAACACCTTCTAAACTGTATATTATGGAAATTTTCAAATATACACCAAATTGGAAAAAACTATGAACTGAGAAATTTTTTTGCTAACTGTAAAGACAGTACATGTTTATTGTTTAAATAAAAAAGATAATATAGAAAACTATAAAGGAGAAAATCAAAATCAGGAGATATGAATCCAAGACTAACTATTAATCACATATTTTAATTTATATTTTAAACTAGTTTTTATACTGGGATTTTAAAAATTAAATTTTAATTGTATTCATACTGTTGTATGATTTGCATTTTTATCTGTATATAGGAGCATTAAATATTCTCAAACATGGTTTAATAACTACATGATATAACCTACATATATTACTTAACTAATTTACTTATTCCTAGGCATTAATGTTGTTTCCAATTTTTCTTGCTCTTTTTTGAAAAATTTAATTTGCTCTCATAAGATAAGACCCATAGATTGAGAATAAATTCACTTTTTTTTTTTTTAAGACTTTATTTATTTGACAGAGAGAGAAATCACAAGTAGGCAGAGCAGCAGGCAGAGAGAGGAGAAGCAGGCTCCCTGCTCAGCAGGAAGCCCAGTGCAGGGCTCCATCCCAGGACCCTGAGATCATGACCTGAGCCGAAGGCAGAAGCTTAACCCACTGAGCCATCCAGGCGCCCCGAGAATAAATTCATTTTTGACCACTATTCCAAATTTCTGTTTTTTTTCTCCTAAGATAACAACTTACTTATATATGTCTTTCCACATCAATTTGCTACGCATTTATGTATATATGAATTATGTATATGCGAAAACGTGTACTGTTGTATACATGTATGCTTTAAACCTAATGTGTTGTGTTTTACATATCAGTCAGTTTTGCTTTCTACTCAAGCCTATTTTTGGAGATCTTTCCATGTCAATATCAGTCGCTATACACAGTGTTTTTAGCCTTCACAAAGCATGTTATCAAATGGATACATTCTAGCTTATTTGTTTTTTTTTCCAACTGGTGGATATTTAGGATGTTTGTGACTTACTACAACTGAGAAATTCACTTCCCAGCTCTTTGTCAAGAGTGTGTATCAGTTAGGGAGGGGGTGGGTTTGTTCACTGTTGGGAAAAATCAAGGGAGTTGAGAGATTCCAGAGTGTTCCTCAGATTGAAGCTGAGGAAGTGTTGTCCCTGAAGAGTGAAATGGGGAAGGTGAGTTTCAAACCAGGAGGACAGGAAGGCATCGAGAGCCTCCGGGTTCTAGAAGGAATGCCCATCTGGCTCAGAGGGACCTGCAGAGAGGGACTGAAACAATCATGGGCAGAACTGGGCTCTCAGAGATACAGCCATCGCCGGTGGGAATCAAACTGTGCTGAGGCTGGAGATCGCCCTCCTGGGCCAGAACTTGTGTCATCACACAGCCACCCTGTGGGGTTGCGTTCTGGTACTTTCCGTGAGGAAACTAAAACTTGGGGTTTAAGGAACTTCATTCCATTCACCCAGCTTAGCATGTGAACTGTGTCCAAATCGAGCTCTGTGTTTGTTTACACCTCTGTCAAATCCTTGTATCTTTTTGCGTCTCTGGGCTCCAGGGCAGTGCCTGTGCTTAGTGGGTGGTCACATGGTGTTTGGGGTGGTGGTGACGAGCAGAAGTGTTTATTGCGGGGGGACAGGGCCTCTGAAACCCCGAGCACTGATGTTGCTATCTCTTATTGCAGGATTACTTGCTGGCTGGGGCAGATATCATTGAAACAAACACTTTCAGCAGCACTAGCATTGCCCAAGCTGACTATGGCCTCGAACACTTGGTAAGAATGCCATTGTTCCTCGTAACTAAGATCTTCCTGAATGCTTTCTGCCTTGACAGTTGCTAGTGAGAAAACCAGCCGAAGCTGCAGAGTACAGCTGATGCCTCGCTGTCTGTCGCTTGTGGTCAGACTGGGAAGACGCTTTGAATCTTTTCTGCTTCTGAACACAGCAGACTATTCATTTCCTAACTGGTGTCTTTTATGGGCCAGTAATCAAGTAAAAATGATACTTATTATGCAGTGGTTGCTGATAAAGGCACAGTGATTGGCTGTGTGGGCACCCTTTTTCTGCCCTGCATGGCAGATTTGGTTCTTTTTTTTAAATCATGGCAAAACACATGTAATGTAAAATTGACCATCTTAGCCATTTTTATGTACGGTTCAGTGGGATTAGATACATTCATCTTACTGGGCAACCATTGCCACCGTCCATCTCCAGAACTCTTGTCATCTTGTAGAAGTGAAGGTCTGTACCCATTACATTCAGTAGTAACTCCCTGTTCTTCCCTAACCTCTCTGGACCCCAAAAACCACCATTGTACTTACTCTATGAATTTGTCTCCTCTAGGTATTCCATGTAAGTGGAATCATACAGTTTTTGTCCTTTTATGACTCTTAGCTTAATGTTTTCAAGGTTCACTCATGTCGTAGCAAGTGTCAGAATTTTCTTTTTAAAGTTGAATAATGTTCCCCTGTACGTACGTATATGTGTGTATATATATGTGTATGTATATATATATATGTATATGTACACATATATACATATATATATTACATTTTGTTTATCCATTCATTCATTCATTAGGGACACTTGGGTTGATTCCACCTTTTTGTTATTGCGAACAGTGCTGCTGTGAACATGCATGTACAGCTAATCTGTTTGTATCCCTGCTCTCATTTCCTTTGATTACATGCTCAGAAGTGGAATTGCTGATTATATACTCAGAAGTGGTGATTTTGTTTCATTTTCTGAGAAACCGCCATACTGTTTTCCACAGTGGCCGCACCATTTTATATTCCCACCAACAGTGTGCACGCATCCCAAGTTTTCTACGGCTTTCTCGACACTTGGTGTCTTCTGTTTATGGGGGGTTTTGTTTTGTTTTGTTGATAGTAGCCACCCTAATGGGTGTGTGGTGAAGGATCTGGTTTCTTTTTAATCAAGATGATGCTCCTTTTTCAGATTTTGTAAAATGTGGAATGATGGGGGTACATAGTAGATGCTGCCGTACCCACGTCTGTGTGGGATTTTTCCAGACGCATGCCTCTGTTTTCATGTAGCACTGATTGCTCTCCTGCTGTTGGGACTTTGTGAGATCTTGTGTCTTTTGGGTTATCAAGAGCAAATCATTAGTTTTGTGTGACTTAGGGCAGGAGTTGACAAACTTTTTCTATAAAGGGCCGGATAAGTAAATATTTTAGGCTCTGTGGGCCATAAACAGCAACTATTTGATTCTGTTATTATAGTACAAGAGCAGCAGTAAACAGTATGTAAATGAATGATGTTGATTATATCCCAGTAAAACTTGATTTATAAAACTGGCCCAGGCTAGATTTGCCCTAGGACGTATAGAGTTTGCCAACCCCTATTTTAGAATACTCTGGTTTCTTAATTACTAAATAATGAAGATCCACAGCACGTAAGATTTGAGAAGGGCTCATGAAGGCCACAAATCTGGGACCTTCTAACCTGGTCTGGGAAAGATTTTGGAAGGCCCATGAACCTCTTTATATTGTAGCATTACTTTGTGTGTTCGTGCATACTTTTTATTTCCTACTGGGGGGGTTCATGGCCCTTTACCAAGTTCTAAAGAGGTTAGTAATCTGCAAAAAGCTCAGAGGCCCTGAGTACAACACCCCTACAGCAAAGGGAGTCAGAGCTCGGAGAAGCTGCTAAGGGAATGGCCCAGGCAGGCACTGAGAGAGCTGGGCCTCGAATCCTGGGCTCCTATCTCTGAAACCTGCGCTTCTTCTGTTCTTATGCTTTCTCAAATTCGCAGAGCATTTAACTGCATCAGCTTATTCTTTGATGTCCCAGATGGCCAAGAGATCACCCTTTGTTATTGGTTAGCTCATGGCTATGAGAGGAAGCTCAGAGCAGTTCTCAAGGACTCTTAGCTCTCCTGCTGCCTTCATGGCTGGGCCAGCTGAGAGGCCTTCTCAGACCTCCTGTTAATTCTGTCTACATTTCCTTACTGAGTAAAACTGGCTTTTATAAGGTCACGAGTCCCTGGTTTATGGGACGGAGGGGAATAAGCCCCCGCTAATGTTTGCATTCATGTGTAGGCCTACCAGATGAACAGATGCTCTGCGGGGGTGGCCAGAAAGGCAGCCGAGGAGGTGTCCCTCCAGACAGGTAAGGAATGTCTGCAAGGATGACTCCTTTGAGATTCGCAGGTGTCACATGCTGTCTTTATTGTGCTTTTCCCTTCTGTGACAAGTGGCCCCCAGCAGCCTGCAGATACTGTTTTGTACTTGTGGGTAGGTGACTTCTTTGCAGTTTCATAATCAAGCCCTCCAGAGCCTCTATGATTTGATTCTATCCCTGTGGACCTTGGGCTCAGGGTTTACTCTGTGTTTAGTGCGGGCTCTAGCTTCACTTTGTAGCTCTAGCTACTTTGTATATTTATGGTTTTAGCTTCTTTGGGTATTTACAGCCAAGCTGATCATTCTCCTTTTGGAAGCACATTACTAGGTAGTTCAGGTGTTCTGGTTATTTTGATAAACATTAAGATATTTGATCTTACCCAATAAAGCTAGCCTCATCCTTGTGATTGGCTCATGCAGGTGAACAGTATAATCCACATCCTATCCCTAATGTCCTTGAAGGCTCTGTGCAGCCCGCCCAGGACTGTGGCATGCGATTCAGGCTTGCTGGGATGTGAAAAGCGGCCTCTTGAAATAACTAACCCCCTGGCTGGCTGCCATAGCGTGACTTCGGTGCCAGCGGGTGGGGAGGCTCTGAGGGAGGGAATGGAATAGAAGAAATATGTGGAGCCCCTTAAGATTTGGAAATGTAAAATTATTGCCAGCGGGAGAAAATATAAAGGGGAATTGCTAGGAAATGAGATACAGCATATTAATGAAGACTGAAGCGGTTTGTGGGAACTCTGCTTCTGGGAGGTAGTCTTTAAATCCATGGACATGCAGAGACCATTACCCCAACAGAGTCACAGGTCAGAGAATATGAAACCAGCGAAAGCAGGGAAAGAGAAGGACATTTTTCTTACACGCATATTATTGTTCAGCTCTGGGAAAGGTAACCTGTTCGAAGGCTGGGTTATCAACTCATTGGTAGTCTTCTGTTAAACTGTAAATCGTGACCCAGGTTACTGAGTAGTTACCGTCATCAGTGTACCCCCAGCTTTGGTTATGCTGTGTGGATGAACCCAACCTTGGAGGCTCTTTTGGAAGCACCTGGACTCCAGCCCAGAGGAAAGGTTATCAAAGAATTATTCAAAGAGTGCTTACAGTAAGATTTGATCTGTTTCATACTTGAATTTTAGGCTTTATAATTGCTAATCCTGATTTAATAGTCCCTCCCGCCCCCCCCAGGGAAGGGCCTGCAGCATGATACTGGGGAACATTTCAAGTTGAATGCTACCATGAGGAGCTTTTCTAGAATCTGTGTTGAGTTCAGGTTCTTGGAGATACCTTAAGAGGAAGGGGAGGTAATTGATCCAAACATGACTGTGGAGATAGAAAAGGGTTAGTTACTGAAACGCTTTGAAGCCAGATAGGTGAGAATTTGGAGTCTTTCAGATCAGCTTGGCAATCACCTGTACACATCCCTCTATTTCAGAATTTTCCCAGTGAGGTCGGGGATAGCTCCCATCCTCAGATACTCATTTATAGTCAAATCTGTGCATTGTCTCACCGAGTGTGATCAAGATTATGAAGAGCTTCTTGTTGGTCCAGGAGAGGTCAAGTTTGTTGTCAAACGAATTAAGAAAATAACTTGAACTTTTGTATTTAAGAGTTGTGGATAAAGAATTACAGACTTGTGTTCTAGGGGAAAATCTTTTAGCCTATAGAGTCACAACAAAAAGGTCAAGCTGTTCAGAGATTTTTACACTTCTTTTTCTTTTCCCAAAGGAATTAAGAGATTTGTGGCAGGAGCTCTGGGTCCAACTAATAAGACACTGTCGGTGTCCCCGTCTGTGGAGAGACCAGATTACAGAAACATTAGTAAGTATTGTAAATAGTCTTTGAGCCCCTCTAAGTATGTCTGTGTTTCAATGATCTTAAAATCTGTACAATGGGATAACAGGCACTTCCTCAGGGTTATTGTGGCTTAATGGACATAAAGGGCTTGTAACAGTGCCTGAAATGTAGTAAACATCTAAATAAAAAGTCAGATCTTGTTATTATTACTACTATTCTTATTTCAAATGTACATGGTACTGTGATCATGCTTCTTTATCAGCTGAGAAAATAAAACTAATCAAGAGAAAGCTTTAAACTGAGAAGTTGAGCAAATATGGACACCAGGCCTTGGTCTATTATAGAGCAGCCCACTAGGTCCCCGTTTTGTGTCAGAAAGTGCTCCAAACTATATAAATGTACTGGCATTGTTGACGTTATAAACTAGCGTACATAAACATACTCACATTGAGATTTTATGAAAAACCTAAGCATCTAAGTCAATTTCTTAAGCATGGAGACAATGAAATACAAAAAGAATTAAACTTAGCTGAGTAGTACTGATACTTTGTATAGTGAAGAATATTGTGTAAGTGGCAAGTTCAGGCAAGTATGGTTTGTAGGTTTTTGGTTATAGAACTTTCCATGTGGTGATGTCATAGTTCTTCACCAGAGGTTGCTCATACTGGGCTTATGCTTGGTCGAGGCTTGACTGGGAGGGGATAAGTTTTCCTTTTTCTTGTGCTTTATACAGCAAGCGTGAAGGTAGTATTGGGTTTTTCTGTTGAATATCCAAGCTTTTTTCTTTTTTCATTGGGAGGTAAATGGCGAGAGGGCTGACCTCTCAAATGGAAATGGACAACTCAAGATGTTTCTAGTAAAAATTGTACCCTGGAATGATTGAACACTTTAGATTCAGACTGAAATTGCCCTATAAGGCAGGTTTTCTCTCTAGCAGGAGTGAAGTCCACAGGACTGAAGCCCTTTATCACTGCAAGTGTGAGAGGATGTGACTAGACCCACCGTGTTTCTAAGTCCGGGTGACATGGTTCTCTCCTTGTTTCTCACACTCATCTCTTAACTGACTGATTAAGACCATCCCTGGGAAGAATGATCTACTTTAAAGGTGTTGACAGTAAGGTATGGGGCTCATGAAACCACGCACCTTCCTGCCTCCTCACTTACTTCTTGCCTCGTACAGGGCAAATGGAGGTTGTATGGCAAGTGTTCAGGAGTGTTCAGTCTACAGGTTTAATTAACATCGCTGCCCCATTTCTTTATTTGGTTTCTCACAAAAGGTGATATCCTTAAATCAAGCATTAGAAACCAGCAATAGTTGACAGGTGCTAGGCCTGAAGACAGCATGTCCTGGCCATTGAGAGGATTTTGGTGACTGACGCCTTGGATGTGCTTTATTTTTTACAGCATTTGATGAGCTCGTTGAAGCATACAGAGAGCAGGCCAAAGGGCTTCTGGATGGTGGAGTTGATGTCTTACTCATTGAGACTATTTTTGATACTGCCAATGCCAAGGTGAGTTGAGGGAGATGAGAAGGACAGCCAGGGTGGGGGCTGTGAGGATCCCCAGTGGGACAAGAAGACAGACCATCGCAGCCATTGTCAAAGTTACATGAAAGTCTTCTGTTCCATTCTGTTTTTGAGCATTTCTAGTTAAGGCCAGTGGGATGAGAAAAAACTCAAAAGATTATCTTTTTAGCTTTCAAAAACACTTTTTTAAAAAATTATGAAAGTAAATACACATATAGCTGTTAGGTGCACGTATGCAGATATAGTAAATACATATAGATGGTTCTAAATTTAGAAGGTACATAAATGTAGGGAGTGAAAAGTAAATATCGTTTCTTCTCCTATTCCCTGGGCGTCCAGGTCTTTCCTGGGACACCTGTTACAGTGTGGGGGGTTCCTGAGAGAGATGCTACACAGGTATAAAAAAGTGCAACATAGCATTGTTTTGATTATTGAGGGACAGGTTGTCCCCATGATGCGTCTGTAATTTATTTTGGAGTAAGGAATGTGGTAGAGTTCTAACTAGGTACTCTTTTGCTCTAAGGTTTACCTAGTTGTCTTAACATCATCTATTAAATATCCTGCCATTTTCCAGTGACAGGAATTGTATACCACCCTAAATTCGGAAGTGCGTCTGGGTAGAATTTATTCCAGTCATCTGTCTGATGTCACACTCCCATCCTGCTATTTTCTGTAGCGTTATGATTAAAATACATCCTGAATAACTGGTAGGCTTTCATGAGCCTCTCCCCGCCACACTGTTTTTCCCCCAGAATTTACCTGGCTATTCTTCCTCATTTATTTTTCCGTCAGATCTTTGGGATCAACTGGGCTAGTTCTAAAAATAAAATAAAATAAAATTCTCATATTGTTGAGTTAGTAACTTTCAATGCAAAAGAACCCCCCCCCATCCCCAAGAAGGTATACATTAAGGACAAGTTGCATTCCAACTACAGCAAATTATGAAAATGTGCACATCTTGGAATCAGGAAATACAGTGATCAAAAGAAGGAGATGTTCCCTAGAACCTAATGCAGCTTGGGCGTGCGCTGAGTTACTTGGCATTAGTGCCTGCACAGTTCACTCTGAGCTCACTGCGTGCCCCTCATTTCTGTACCCCGCTGTATCTATGAGGATGGGGACGGCGCAGGCATTCGTATTTATCTCTTTTTAGTTTTGACTGGGAGAAGGAAGAAAGAGCAGAGCTCTTGAGCTCTTCTTTGGAGGAAATACTAGTTCATAGGTAAACTCTGAGGCAGCATGTTTCGTTTCCATAGGTACCATGTGCGACTTGAGATGGGGTGTTGGGATTGGGGATTGTACCTTATAGGGAGGATGTGCTTCCTCCCCAGGGAATGCGACGTTGCTCTCATCTAGAGAGGCTTTGGAAAAGGGAACATTCTGGGGACACAGTCTCTCAGGAACAAAGATGTTCTTTTAATCCCTGACAGGCAGCCTTGTTCGCACTCCAGACACTTTTTGAAGAGGAGTATCCCCCTCGACCTATCTTTGTAAGTTCTCAAATTTGCATGATGATTTTTGTCTTTTATTAATACTGTCATTTTGAGGGTAGGGTTTTTATTTTCCTGGCATAGGAGAACTATCTTTAGTATCTTTAAGGAACCACCCACTTCGGCTTCCTCTGTTCACCTTCCTCCTACCAGTGCAGTCTCAGCTCAGGAGATGGGAAGAAGGTGAACCCAGAAGGCAGGCCACTGGAATTGAAGCCTGGCTGAGTTGGTCCCCCAAAGTCAAAGGCTTTAGGACTCCCTCTGAGAGGGGCCCTGGGAGAGGTGGGCTTGCATGCTGACCCAAGTTTCCAGATCGGATGGCACCAGCCTACAAGTAGGCAGACCCCTGGGGGAGTCCCAAGATTGCTTGGTGAGAAAAGACTAGAATCAAATCAGGGGGTCTTAGATGAACCAGGGATCACAGCCTGAGGTCTCTGGGAAAGCCTTCTGGGTGGGACTGGATGTGTCAATTCCAAAGCTGTGTTGGTCATTCTTTTGCCTCAGTGACTTCCCCTGTTTTTTATGTGATGGCTTCATGACTCATCCCCGCAATCCCCTTGCCCCTGTCCTTTCTGACCATGATGAAAAGTGCTTCCTGTGTGAGAGCTCCACACTCCTCTTCCTCATAAAGGAACAGTGCACTCATTTTATTTCACTCTCATGAACCGTGTTCTTAATTTGAGCCTCCTTTGACCGAGTTCACTTTGTTAATTCAGATTTCAGGGACAATTATTGATAAAAGTGGGCGAACTCTTTCTGGACAGACGGGAGAAGCATTTGTCATCAGCGTGTCTCATGCAGACCCACTCTGGTAAGTGATCATTCTTTCCTTGACCCCATTCCTTCTAGAGCGACCTTTTCTCATGGCTTCAAAAATCACTCCTGCATATTTCTGCTGAGCCATCCGCATGGGATGTTGGATTTCTAGAAAGTACATTCTGAATTCCCTTCAGGGCATCAGAAGGTCAGTTTGAGGGGCTGGGCAAGTGCTCCTACCCCTTGGATCAGGCATGTGGTTGGCTCTTTCTCTGTAAATGTGCCTCTCATAGTTTAAGGAAGTGCTTGGCTCAGCAGCAGCTCTGCACAGACAGTGTTTCTCTTCCTAGGGCAGGGCTCTGCAAAGTGTTTTCAGTCACTGCTTATGAAACAAACAGTAGCAGTCCAGCTTGGAATAATGTAGGCATTCTAAAGCTCAGATTCTCATCTTTTAAAATTAACCTGGCTTTGGGACGCCTGGATGACTCAGTTAAGCGTCTTACTCCTAGTTTTGGCTCAAGTCATGGTCTCAAGGTACTGGGATTGAGCCCTGAGTCGGGCTCCATGCTCAGCACAGAGTCTGCTTGAGATTCTTTCCCTCCCTTTCCTTCTGCCTCTCATGCTTACATGCTCTCTCTTTCTCTCTCACAATAAAAAAAAAAAGGTAAATCTTTAAAAATAAATTAACCTGGCTTTTATTTTCTACTTTAAAATATCTCCCCATTTTTCTTATCAGAAATGTTTTGTGTTCCCCGCCCCCCTCCCCCCCCCAGCTAAGATTTTATTTGTTTATTTATTTGCTAGAGAGATGCAAGAGTACACGCAGGCTTCCCGCTGAGCAAGGAGCCCGATGTGGGACTTGATCCCACAACTGTGGGACCATGATCTGAGCTGAAGTCAGACACTTAACTGACTGAGCCACCCAGGTGGCCCTCTTAACAAAAATGTTTTAAATTACATACCGTGAGTGAAATGGAACCTCCAAGAGTATATACTGCTTTTACAGTATGTACTGTGCCTTTTCCACACATGTAGTGAGCTTTTCCAGAGCCATCTCTTCATCATCTCTATGTCTCTAGTGCTTTATCGAGTCCTTGGCTTGTCAGGTGGCTGCAGTAAATGTTTAACAGGAAAACTGAAGATAGGAAAATGTAGGGGTCTCTAGTTTACTTTCAGATTTTTTTGTCTTTCCTCAGATATTTAGACCATTCCTCCTTTCATTCTACTACTCTCCTCCCACCCCCTTTACTGAGTCTTAATTTGTGATCTGATTGGGGCCCCTAGATGTGCAGATGAAACCCCTGCATCTCCCCAAATGTCTTGTGGCTCTTCAGTTCACTGACTGTTCCCAGAGGACGTCCTTAGAGGATGTTCTCCCAGCCCCTGCCTCACCTTTGGGATCCAAGGATGATTTTTGTGGAGTTTTAAAAATTGAAACTTCTGTTCTTTAAGCAAACTTGCAGTGAATTCTAACTTTTGACCCACACAGTGGTTCATTTTTTCTTTTTATTGTTATCCTATATTTTATTCTGTTCTTCAACATTCATCTGTGCCCATTCACAGAGAGATATATCTGGTCTCCTATTTGTTAGGAATCTTACAGACCAAAGGGGCAAATAGGCAGATGCAAGGCAGCCCAAGAACTCGAGAATTGTATCAGGTCCTAATTATAGTTTTCCAGGTTCAGAACTCTGAGGAGTGCCTACTGTTTTCTTTCTAGTTTAGTACTAAGAGTCGAACTCAGTATAGAGGAGTCGTGTTAACAAATATATGATAATTAAAATATGTGTCTATGCACATATATGTGTGTATATAAACAGGTAGTGTGTAGCAAAGTGAGTGTGTAAGAAACTGTTGTTTACTGATTGTGATTCTTGCAAACTGTACATATGTTCACAAAATATAGAACCTTTGTAGTAGTAGTAGTAGTATTAATTCATTGAGCTTTAATTGAAATCCTACTCTGTGCCCTGGAATATGGGCAAATGGGAAATAGTCCACACTAGGAGAAATACGTAATTAAATTAAAATATAAAATATCAACTGCTCTGCAGAGGTGTGAACACAAATCTGGCCAGACAGATGGAGTAATGGTGTCCTTGTGATATTCAAGGCTGGCTTTGTCGAGAAGGTGACACTTGAACTGGTTTGTGAAGCATGAGTCAGAGTCCATTAGGCAGAGGCAGATGGATGTCTCAGAATGAGCAGCAGCAGGGGCAGGGCTGCATTTTTCTGAAACATTTTCATATATCTGATGTCACTCCCACTTGACCCTCACTGCTGACTGGGCATTGTTTTCTCATGCCGCAGGTGAGGACCCGAAGCCCACCTCACTATTGGACCAGATGAGTTAGGATTGGAACGAAGTTTAGAAAAAGTCTAGGATCCTTTCTAATGAGAATGTCATGATTTAAAAAAATTTTTAGCTTATTACCTGGTGTTGCGTGTGGATGACAGTGCAAGATTTAAAAAAAAAAAAAAAGAGTTAAAGCATTCTGAATGGAGACTGGTGCAACCGAACAGGTCTATTCAAGGTCTGTAACTTAGTTCTGCACAGGACCTGGGAATCTTTTTTTTGTTTTTTTTTTTTTAATGGAGGTATAACTGACTTAAACTACTATATGAGTTTCAAGTGTATAGCATAGTGGTTTGACACTTGTGTACATTGCAAAATGATTGCCACGGTAAATCTAGTTATCGCCTATCACCATATGAAGTTAACACAGTATTACTCACTGTGTTCCCCAAGCTGTATGTGACGTCCCAGGGATGTCCCAGTATTTTGTAACTGGAAGTTCCTGCTTCTTGATTTGCACACATGTCATTTCCACCGTACACCCCTCCCCGTGGCAACTGTTGTCTGTTCTTTATGCCTGTGAGTGTGGGTTTCCTTTTTTGTTTTTTTTAAATTCTTTGTGTAAGTCGAATCATGTGATCTTTGTCTTTCTCTTTCTTATTTCACTTAGCATCATACCCTCATTGGCTGTTGTAAGTAATGCTGCAGGGAACATAGGGATACATGTATTTTTTTTTTTTTCCCCCTTTGGGTAGATGCTGAGTAGTGGGACTGCTGGAACATATGGTATTTCTGTCTTGAATTTTTTTGGAACCTTCCTACTATTTCCTATAGCAACTGCATCAGTTTGCATTCCTACCAACAGTGCACAAGGGCTGCCTTTTCTCCACATCCTCACCAACACTTGTTGTTTCTTGTCCTTTTGCTGCTGGCAGATCTGACAAGGTATCAGGTGATCTCTCATCGTGGGTCTGATTTCGATTTCCCTGATGAGGAGCAGTGTTGAGCTTCTTTTCATGGGCTTGTTGGTTATCTGTGTATCTTCTTTGGAAAAATATGCATTCTGATGTTCTGTCCATTTCTTAATTGGATTTTCTTGTTTTTATTGGGTTGCATGAGTTCTTAATATATTTGGGATATCCGCCTCTTACCAGATAGATGATTTGCATGTCATCTGTGCGCCAGGGCCCTGCTGATCTTCTCTGTACCACTCTCGCTGAAGCAAGCCCCTGGTGCATGATTTCCAGATACCTTCTCCCATTCCGCAGGCTGTGTTTTAGTTTTGCTGATTGTTTCCTTTAGTGTGCAGAAGCTTTTCAGCTTGATGTGGTCTCAGTTGTTTTTCATTTTTGTTTCCTTTGTCTTTGGAATCAGATCCCCCAAAAAACATTACTAAGATGGATATCAGGGAGCTTGCCGCTTATGTTTTCTCTCGGGAGTTCTGTGGTTTCTGTTTTTACATTTAAGTCTTTAATCCATTTTGAGTTTGTTTTTGGTCTGGTGTAAGAGAGGGATCCAGTTTCACTCTTTTTGCATGTAGCTCTCCAGTTTTCCCAACACCATTTATTGAAGAGACTCTCCTTTCCCCAGTGTATATTCTTGCCTCTCTTGTTGTAAATTAATTGATTGCATATGTGTGGGTTGATTTCTGGGCTCTCTTTTCTTCTCTTGATCTGTGTGTCTGTTTTTAGGCCAATAACATACTATTTTGATGACTTAGAGTATGTAGTATGATCGGAAATCCAGGCATGTTATATCTCCAGGTTTCTTTTTTTCCCCTCAAGATTGTTTTGACTTTAAGTATCTTTTGTGGTTCCATATAAATTTTAGAATTATTTTTTCTAGTTCTATGAAAAGTGGATATTGGAATTTTGATACAGATTGCCCTGTAGATTGCTGTGGAATCTATACATTGCTTTGGGTACCGTGGACATTTTCACAGTATTCTTTTATTCCATGAGCATGGATATCTTCTGTTTCTTTGTGTCATCTTCAGTTTTCTTAGTGTCTTCCAGTTTCAGTGTACAGGGTTTTCACCTCTTGGTTAAATTTATTCCTAGGTATTTTATTCTTTTTGATGCAATAGTATGGGATTGTTTTTTTAATTTTTCTTTCTGATGGTTTGCTATTAGTGTATAGAAATGCAATGGATTTTTTTTTTTTTTTTGTATGTGATTTTTGTGTCCTACAACTTTACTGAATTCATTTATTAGTTCTAGCAATTTTTTTTTTAGTGGAAGCCTTCAGGGTTTTCTGTATATTGTATGATACCATCTACAAATAGTGTGTTTTACTTCTTTCCAATTAGAATGCCTTTTATTTCTTTTTGCCTAGTTTCCTCAGCTAGAACTTCAGATACCATGTTGAATTAAAGTGGGGGAGTGGGCATCCTTGTCTTTCCTGGTCTTAGAAGGAAAGCTTTAGTCTTTCACCATTGACTGTGATATTAGCTGTAGGTTTGCCACATAATGGTTTTTATAATCTTGAGGTATGTTCCCTCTATACCCTCTCTTTTGAGAGTTAACATAAGTAGATGTTGAATTCTGGCAGATGCTTTTTCTACATCTTTTTGAGATGATTGTATGAGTTCCACGTTTCATTCTGCTCACACAGTGTATTACACTGGCTGACTTGCAGATGTTGGACCATCCTTGCATCCCTGGAATAAATCCCGCTTGATCATAGTGTATGATTCTTTTAGTGTTGTCGAGTTTGGTTTGCTAATATTTTGTTGAGGATTTTTGCATCTGTGTTCAGGGATATTGGCCTGTAATTTTCTTTTTTGGGGCTATCCTTGTCTGGTTTTGGTATCAGGCTAGTATTGACCTCTTAAGGAGGTTTGGAAGCGTTTCTTCCTCATCAGTATTTTGAAAGGGTTTGAGAAGGGTAGATATTAACATTTTCTTTGAATGTTTTGGTAGAATTCATGAGTGAAGGCTTCTGTCCTGGACTTTGTTTTTGGTGAGGTTTTTGATTACTGTTTCAGTCTCCTTATTAGTGATTGATCTATTGAGATTTTCTGTTTCTTGGTGATTTAGTCTTGGAAGGTTGTAAGTTTCTGGGAATTTCTCCATTTCTTGTAGATTCAGTTTGTTGGCATACAATTATTCGTAATAGTCTCTTACGATTTTTGTATTTCTGTGGTATCAGTTGTAACTTCTCTGCTTTCATTTCTCATTTTATTTATTTGAGCCTTCTCCTTTTTTCTTAATGAGTTTAGCTGAAGGTTTGTCAGTTTCATTTATCTTTTCAAAGAACCAGCTCTTAGTTTCATTGACCTTTTCTATTTATCTTTTTAGTCTCTATTTTCATTATTTTATTTTATTTTTTAAAAGATTTATTTGTTTTAGAGAGAGAGAGAGTGCACACAAGCAGGGGGAGGGGCAGAGGGAGAGGAAGAGAATCTCAAGCTGACTTGGACTCCCTGCTGAATGCAGAGCCTGGTGATGTGGGGCTTGATCTCAGCACTCTGAGATCCTGACTTGAGCCGAAAGCAAGAAGAGTTGGCTTCTTAACCCACTGAGCCACCCAGGTACCCTGTCTATTTCATTTATTATTACTCCGAACTTTATTATTCCCTTCCTTCTGCTATCTTTGGGCTTCATTTATTCTTACTCTAGTTCCTCTGGTGTAAAGTTAAATGTTCATTTATTTCTCTTGTTTCTTGAGGTTGACCTTTGTTACTCTGAACTTTCAGAGTGTCACTTGGGCGGTCTCCCACAGATTTTGGTGTGTCGTATTAAAAGTTTTCACATGTCTCTAGGTATTTTTTTAAATTTCTCTTTTGATTTCTTCTGTGACTCAGCAGTTCAGTAATCGGTTTCATCTCTACATATTTGTAATTTTACTAGTTTTTTTCCCCTATAATTAATTTCTAGTTTTACTAGTTTTTTTTCTATAATTAATTTCTAGTTTTATACTATTATGGTTGGAAAAGATGCTTGGTTTGATTTCAGTCATCTTTAATTTTTGAGACTTCTTTTGTGGCCTAATGTGTTAAAGGGAATGTTTGTGTACACTTGAGAAGAACATGTGTTCTGCTGCTTTTGGTTGGAAAGTTCTGTATCTATCAGTTAAGTCCATTGGTCTAATGTGTCATATTAAGGCCAGTGTTTCCTTATTGATTTTCTGTCTGGATGATCACCATTGACGAAAGTGGTGTGCTAAAGTTCCCTGTTGTCCTGTTGCTGTCAATTTCTCCCTTTAGGTCTGTTAATAATTGTTTTATATGTTATTTTGCTCCACATTAGGTGCATATAGATTTATTGTTGAATTTTAAGAAATTTTTATGGTTTGGTTATCATTTCTTTATCAAATATGTGTTTTGCAAATAGTTTCTCCCAATCTGTGGCTTGTCTTCCCAAGCTTTTAACAGTATGTGTCTTTCATTGAGCCGAAGTAGTTGATTTTAGTGAAGTCCAGCTCATCAGTTTTTTCTTTCATTGATCCTGCTTTCAATGTTTTATCTATAAATTCATTGCAAAACTCTTGGGCCTCCTAAGTCTTCTCCTGTGTTATCTTTTTTTCTTCCAAGTTTTTCTTTAAATTCCAGTTAGTATAGTAAGTATAATATTAAATGTTTCAGGCTATGTTATCGTTTTATTTATCTTGTATCTTTAATAGTTTTGCAGCTTATATTTAGGTCTGGGATCCATTTTGAGTTAATTTTTGTGAAAGGTGTAAGGTCTGTGTCTTATTGAATTTTTTAAAATGTGAATGTCCATTTCTTGCAGCACTGTTTGCAGAGAAGAAGTTCCTGTGTTGGCTTCCCTTTGCTCCTTTGTCAAAGATCAGTTGACTGTATTTGTGTGTTTCTTTTTCTAGACTCTCTGCTTCATTCCATTGATCTGTTTGTCTCTTCTTACACTGATACCATTGATTACTTTAGCTTTTAGTGTCAGTCCTTCAACTTTGTTCTTTTCCTTCAATATTGGATTAGGTACTCTGGGTTGTTTGCCTGTTCATATACACACTAGAATCTGTTTGTTGATAGCTACAAAATAACTGGCTAGAAATTTCATTGGGTATGTGTGAATGAATATATATATATATATGTGTGTGTATGTATATTCATACATACCCCACACACACACATATTTTCATGGAATATATATTGATGAATTCATGGAATGTATATATTCCATGAATAGGAAGACTCAGTATTATTAAGCTGGCATCTTAATAATACTGAGTCTTGGGGTGCCTGGGTGGCTCAGTGGGTTAAGCCTCTGCCTTGGGCTCAGGTCATGATCCCTGGGTCCTGGGATTGAGCCCTGCACTGGGCTCTCTGCTCATTGGGGAGCCTGCTTCCTCCCCTCTCTCTCTCTCTCTGTCTACTTGTGATCTCTGTCAAATAAAATGTTAAAAAAAAAAATTTTTCCTTTAAAAAAAAAACTGAGTCTTCCTATTCATGGCTATGGATTATCTATTTACCTATTTAAATTTGCTTTGATTTCTTTCTTCAGAGTTTTGTTGTTTTATAGTATTCTTCAGGTAGATCATGTACATATTTTGTTAGAATTATACCCCACTATTTCATTTGTTTTGATGCCAGTGTAAATGGTATCATGTTTTTAATTTCTAATTTCAGTAGCTAATGTTTGGGATAGATGTAAACAATTGACTTTTGTATATTAACTTTGTCTTTTGCAACCTTGCTTTCAGTGCTTTATTAGTTCCAAGAATTTTTTGGTTGATTCTTTGGGATTTTCTATATCTTACCTATGAACAAAGATGGTTTTATATCTTCCTTTTCAGTCTGTGTACCTTGTATTTTCCTTCTCTTCTTGAATTAGCCAGGACTTTCAGTATTATGTCCATTAGAGTTGAAAAGAGACATCCTGTGTTTTGTTCCCTGTCTTATGGGGAGAGCATCTAGTTTTACATCATTAAGTTATTATGTCAGCTCTTGGTTTTCTGGATATTCTTTTTGGATATTCTTGGATATTATTATTTTTTTTTAAAAGATTTTATTTATTTATTTGACAGACGGAGATCACACAGAAGCAGACAAAGAGAGAGGAGGAAGCAGGCTCCCTGTAGATATTCTTTATCAAGTTGAGGAAGTTCTCCTCTATTCCTATTTTGCTGAGAGTTTTTAATCATAAATGGGTGTTGTGTGTATTTGTTAAATAAACTTTATTTTGGGATAATTTCAGATTTATAGAAAAGTTGCAAAAATAGTAGAGAGAATTTCCATATACTCTTCATCTAGTTTTCCCTAATGTTAGCACTTATGTAACTATGGTTCTTTTGTCAAAAATAAGAATAGTAATATTATTAACTAAATGCCAGACTTTATTCAGATTTCAAATATTTCCACAATTGCTGTTTTTTCTGCCTCAGGATCTAATATAGCATACCACATTGCACTTAGGAATCATAGTAAAAGAGAAAGATTAAAATATAAAAAACTAAAAAATCACATAGTCTAGTAGCTTCCTAGTTAATTTTCTGAATTCTTACAGGGCCCCCACTGAGAGTGGTATTGGAGGGGTTTCAGGCCCTCCACTCTACAAACTTCTATTAGAGCAACTCTGCTTGGATCCGTTTGATTTGAGCCCATAATAAGTTTCATTTGCAAAGCGAAACTTGGTTTTGTAGATATACCAGCTTAATTTATAAGAGGATAAATTTTAAGTCCAACGTTACCTTGCAAGTCAGCTACAGAGCAGGGACTACTCAGTCTTGGGTCTTCTGGGCTCCCAGAGTGGCTTCCAGGTATCCTCACTGTGTCTTCTCTTCTACATCCCTGATTTTCCTTTTTCCTTCTCTTTAAGTATTACTTTCAGATCAGATGTCTGTTAGCATTGGTAGTTGGCTGACATTTCTGTTTACCAGTATACCGGTAATCGACTGTGATCTTCTTCAAGGAGAAAGGCATGGTCCTTAGCTGTAAGATCATCTGACATTGCAGACATGGACAGAAACATTCAGAGCTTCAGGGAACTTCAGTGAAATGGCTTTGACTGTATCCGAATAAAGGTGCTAAAGCTAAAGTAGATGTATTGTCTGCTTTGTTTTAAATATAGCCATTTCTTTATTGTAATGTTTGATATACATAAATACCTTGTATACAAGATGGTATTCCTGATACCTTCTTATTGTTTTTACAGCATTGGATTAAACTGTGCTCTGGGTGCAGCTGAAATGAGACCTTTTATTGAAACAATTGGGAAATGTACAACAGCCTATGTCCTCTGTTATCCCAATGCAGGTGTGTATTTCTAGGGAGTTGCACGTGGGGATATCCAAATACACCGGACAGGGGTGGGGAGGGTTAAAAGAGTTTGGCTGAAAGAGTTGACTTTGCAGGTCTTGGTACATAGTTGAAATTCAGTGGCCATTTTTTAAATGAAGAGTGCTTGCCTCTAGACTTGAGGGAACAATGTGACTCACCCTGAAAGCTGCAGGATTGGATAGAACTTTGGGGGATGAAGCCCAGTTACAGAGCCTTGCTTTGGGTGACAGTGTTGGCCCTGTGAACAGAGCCAAAGGGTTGAGTGCCAAGAAGGGGAGGGGGGACCCTCCTCTCTGTTCTGCCATGTTGTTAACAACCAATGTGTCAGCTTTTTCCTTCCTGGAAGTTAGCACTTCTAGCTTACTATATACTGATATAGATGCAGGTATTTATGGACAGTTCTCAAACTACCCAGTTAGAAACTAGTAACCCATTCTGGATTAACCAGATTTCCTGGTAAATGTTTTTGAGCATTTGCTTAAGCTACTTAGGGCGGATAGTCCTTTTCCAACTTTCTTTCTCCAAATCAGTGTCTCTTAATGCTCACCAAATTTTATTTCCCAGAAGGCGTAAGATAACTGGAAGGAGTTAATAAATAAAATAGGAAATTGGTTAATTCAACATTAACATTTTACTTGGGAATATTTATTTGAAAATTGGAACTTGGGAAAATTTGAGAACTTGTGTTCTGTGTTTTTTATTCATATCACCAGGTGCTCATTAGTTCAAAGGATATGTAGTAGTCCCCCAACCTCTACCCGCAAGCAGATAGTTGACAAGGTTGAGTTTCCTACATGGGAAGGGGATGGAGTTGAAGAAATCCTGTCCCATATAGTAGTAACTCTTTTCTTTCAAATGGAAGAGAAACAGTCTATGTTTATTTGCTCCTTTGTGATTTTTTTTGGGGGGGAGGGGATGTGCTATCTCTGCATTTACTATGTTCAGTATTAAGACTTGTTTTTGCAAATAATTACCATTTAATTATAAATAAAAAGTTTCCTAACTTTTACACCTACAGCCTCAATGATCACTAGCTTGTTTGTTAAGATGGTTTTCAGTAATGCTTGAAATCATGCTTTCTTAGGTCTTCCCAACACGTTTGGTGACTACGACGAAACTCCGGATATGATGGCCACACAACTAAAGGTTAAGGATGGTCTTTCATTTGGTTTTTTAAGAGATAGAGAAATGGAATCTTAGATTTAGAATATTTAGAAGTAGAATTTTCTCCTAAAGAAATCCCTGTGTATATATAACAAAAGCTTAACCACTCCTAATTACTGTGGTAGAGGCAGAGGGAGGGGCTCGCTATCCACATCTTTCTCCCCATCTGGCCCTGGTGGCTGTTGGAAAATCCCAGTGAGGCCGGACCCACACTAACAGAAATTTGGATATCTTCTGCAGTCCTCTCAAGTGAGGCTGTTATGCCCAAGTTTTTGTGTCTGAGAGACCACCAAGGAGCCAAGCACCGATGCAATCACACGAGGGTTTATTTGACAAGCTTAAGCTTGGGCCCAAGTATACCCAGCACAGTGGAGTAGGGTCTTGGACCCCGAGCTTAGTTAAGGCAGGGGTATTTATGGCTTCCTGTTACTGAAGCAGGGTGGGGGTCTCTGGAACTAAAGCAGGGTGGGCTTACTAAAGCAGGGTGGGGGGTCTCTGAACTAAAGCAGGGTGGGGCTTACTAAGGCAAAGTAGGGGAAAGTTCAGCCCTTGGGCACAGGGGTCTGAGATGGCTGCGGAGCTAAGATGGCTGTACTTATGCTAAAGCTAAACCTGAGGTGGGATGGCCTTAATTTTCTAGGCCTCCACATTTCCCCCTGAACAATTTTGACCCTTAAATTTTTAAGGTGGTTGAAGTTGGAAGGTCTCATCTTCTGTAACTTCTTCCTGCTGAGTAGGGGTACAGAGTTGTCCCTACCAACTGGGGCCAACATTGATCAGTTGGGGAATGTATAGGGGAGTTATGAAAGACAGGCAGCTGAGTCTAGGGGTTTAAATCAATCATTAAAGGAGAGAGGGACTGTTTAAAGTGATAACCTGAGTAGATCAGAACCCAGGAAATATTTTGTGATAATCTGGAACATCAAGATGGCTGCACTTAGTCAGGGCTAGACTCGAGATGGGTATAGCCTTGTTTTTCTTGGCCTCCACAGGGGCCCCCTCCCCCACTCTACCACAACCAAACTGCTGGGTGGATGAGATGTCCTCCTTACTCCCTGTGGTCACCCACACACCTCCCACCTTTGAATCCCAGGTTGCGGGACCATAGTACCCACTAATCCCTGCATCTTTTGCCCCAGGTTGCGGTACCATAGTGCCCACAACCCCTGGGTCTTTTCCTCATTCCTTGGACTTTGAGCTTCTAACTCAGTAACATTCTCTCCTAAATGATTTGTGACTCCTCTCTTGTGGTTTCACTTCCTTATCTAGTAGATGATATTTCCAGTACTCCTAATTCCCAGTTTCTTAACTTCCTGCCTCAGTTACTATCTTTGGCTAGCTAGCATAAGGTTAAACTCTAGATCCCCAGTGGCCCGTATTTAGCCACTACCATGCGGTTATTGGAGAACTTGGAATGTGACTGAGGAAACGAATTTTTAGTTCTTTATTTTTTAAAAAGATTTCATATCTTTATTTGAGAGAGAGAGATCAGAGCACAGGTGGGGATGGGGAAGGGTCAGAAGCAGAGGAGGAAGGAGAGGGAGCCGCAGACTCCCTGCCAGGGTGCTTGATGATGATGTGAGACTTGATCCCAGGACCCTGGGATCATAACCTGAGCCAAAGGCAGACACTTTTAACTGACGACCCACCCAGGCGACCCTGAATATTTTTTTCTTTAGTTCTTTAAAATTTAATTTAAATGTAAAAAATGATGTTCACTTTGTTACTTGATACGTTTTCCAGCTCACATTCATTCAGCTCAGCATACGGGTAAAAGAAAAACTTTATTATGAGCAAATAGGCAAATGATTATGTAATTGTACTTCTAAATGGTGTGAAGGATTTCATAGCATTTGAACTATTTTCTGCTTTTAAACTGATATCTGGGGCACGTGAAAGCTTTATATTTTGTATTAAGTATGTTTAACTCTCTCTTTATAACAAAAAATTTGTTATTGAGGAATTGTCATCTCCAGTTTAGAATTCAGACGGATTCTGTGAAACTTACTCTTTTCTGAAATGCAGGACTTTGCTGCGGACGGCTTGGTCAATATAGTGGGTGGTTGCTGTGGTACGACCCCAGATCATATCAGGTAAGGATGGCTTCTAAACACTGGGTCTTTTGTTATGGGATGAATTGTGTCCTCCACCCACTCACCATTCGTGTGTTGAATTTCCTGCTGCCCAGTTCCTTTGAAATGTGACTTTATTTGGAGATAGGATCTCTAAAGAGATAATCAAGGTTAGGTAGATCATATTGGGTGGATCCAAATCCCATACAAGTGGTGTCTTTGTGAGGTGAGATGAGGACACAGACACACAGAGGAAGGGACCCAGTGGGGACAGACTGAAGGTGCAGGGTGGAGAGCGCTGTCTCCAGCAGGAAATGCTTGAGGGGAGACCAGCCTTGGCCTCACTGTGTCTCAGACTTCTGGCTTTCAGAAACTTGAGAAATGGCTGCTGTTTAAGCTGCTCAGCCAGGGGTATTTTATTTTGACAGCCCTGGCAAACTGAGATCGTTATATTGTGAAAAATTCCAAAAAACAAAATTAGATAATAAAATGACTCTCCATATGCTTATCACAGAGTTTCCATAATTTTAAAGATTTTGGTATTCTTGTCTATTATCCAACTTTTTCCTCTTAGAATACTGTAAAGCAAATTCCAGGTGTCATGATATTCTCTCCTTAAATACCTAACTAATATTCAGAAAATTAGGAAGAGATGGTTCGTGTTTCTTGTGGACAGATACATGCCTCCATTAGTTGTCTCATGGAAGGAGAAGACGGTAAGACAACAGGACCTTGAGGTCGAGATGTCACACTGTCATTGCTTATCCCATGATGTGAGTGTTGAAGCACGGGGGTGTGGAAGAAGAGCCTGGCCAAGTGTGTCCTTGCCATTTTGTGGCTTATAAGAGGGTTGCAGTCCAGTGGCATAGAATATAGTTTTTGCTATTTATAATTTGTTTTGTCTCTACTGTGACTGATGATCCTATTTTGAGCCAGTCATCTCACTGTTCTGAGTCTGCTTCCGTTTGCACGGTGTGTCCACCATCCTGAATTTCCTAACATTCCACTGCTGTTGTTAGCTTCTGTGATAGACTCTGTGAAGAACCTGTGGAATTTTTTTTTTTAAGATTTTATTTATTTATTTGACAGAGAGAGATCACAAGTAGGCAGAGAGGCAGGCAGAGAGAGAGGAGGAATCAGGTTCCCTGCTGAGCAGAGAGCCCAATGGGAGGCTCCATCCCAGGACCCTGAGACCATGACCTGAGCCGAAGGCAGAGGCTTTAACCCACTGAGCCACCCAGGCGCCCCAGAGCCTGTGGAATTTTAAAAATCTCTTTTAAGTAATCAGTAGTTGAAGGTGGATCTCTTTTTGTTTTTAAATCTTTGGATCTTTTTTTGTTTTTAAGGTTATCTCCTCCTTTTTAAAATGTTGTGTTAAAAATAACTGTGTGTGTGTTTCTGTGTATCGACATCAGATATATGTATATGTCTGTGTGTGTCTCTGGCTGTCTGTCTTGTCTGTGTGTGTGTGTGTCTGTGTTTCTCTGTGTGTGTCTCTGTGTGTGTGCGCGCGCGCGCACGTGTGTTATCTTACTTTGGTGTCTGCTTGCCAATCTAGGGGCAGCAAAGCAAGGAGAGGAGTTCATACTAGCCCTGATAAATTTAGTGGAATAGCCAGATTTTTCCAGGTTGATCAAAGACATAATTTACTAGAGCCAATAAAGTTGAAAAGTAGATGCATAATCAAAGCAAATTTTTAAGAGTCATCGTCTTGGCATTTTAGTGATTTATTCCTATGGACCCTCTCTCCTCTGTGCTTTCTGTGCTCAGTGGGGAAAACTGACCTAAAACACAGGCCTCCACTCCTGGCTTCTCCTCCTGTACGTCCCTCATTCTCAAAGATGAAGCCTTTTTTTCTTTTAAACCACTAAGAAGCAGGCACATATTTCATGGAGTAGAGGGCTTCTGTGGGCTTGGGAAAGAAATGAGATTTGCCATTTGCATTTGCATAAACCATAGCACATCTCGGTTTCCATCCCTGAGGGCAGAAACTGGTGCAGTCAGTCCACAGCAGACTGGGAAAATACAGAAAAGTTAAAGTTGACACATTCATTTTCTGCATTGCTGAGAAAACTAAAAGGCGTAACTGTTGCTGCACATTTGGAATTAGGTATATAATTATGTGCATAATTATGTTAAATAGACTTAATTTCATAGCTGGGAATTAGTTTAATTAAATTTATTTTATTCTGAATTAATGGATTTAGTGTTTTCTCTTTTAACTCAGGGAGATTGCTAAAGCTGTGAAGAACTGTAAGCCTAGAGTTCCACCTGCCACTGTTTTTGAAGAGCATATGTTACTATCTGGTAAGTGGTAAAGACATGATTTTTATCATTTCAGAAACCATTTTTGGGTTAATTTCACATGTTTATTCTAAGTGGTAGTGATGCGTGTGCCAAGCAACTTGTTTCTTAGGTCGAAGAAGTGTACATATTTTTTCTTGCATTTAAATGAATTCTGGTGAAGAGCAGGGGTGGGAAATAGGCAGAAGGCACAGGTGGTTTGCCCAAGGTGGGGCCCTTGCATAGGTTTTGAACGCGGCCCTGGCTCTGTGAGGCACGGCTTTGAAAACAAACTCTTAGCCATGGGCTAAGTATTTTAATTGTCAGACTTGCTATTAGTTATTGAAAATTCTAAACTGTCAGGGCCTATGGTGTGTCATGATAGCAGCCTCTTCATAGAAAATTGTGGTAGTTTCAGCAGCTTTATTGTCACGATCCCAGAGTCACCAAAAAGGGTTGTGTATTGAAAATTCTGTTTGGTGCTGCTCAGCAGTCCCATAAGGTGGGCACCCTCCCTTTTTGAGGATGAGTTTTGATGTTCAAATAAGGAACATTAATAAAAGAGTTTATCATGCTAACTTTTTTATTTTTAGGGAACAGATTTATTTTGATATTTCTGACAGTATCAGGAACTATGAAAAATAAGCTAAATATTTGGCCATACCAAAAGTAAAATACAAGTAAAAACAGCATTTAGAAATCATGTCTGACCTTACCCAAACATGGTTCAAGATACTAAGTTTACTCCACAATACTGGAGTTTTTTTTAATCGACATAACTTAAGAAAAGCAAAAATTAAAAGGAAAAAAATGAAACCACTCAATTCCCACCCTGGAATCTTGTCCTTTATAAAACAACATGCTCAGATGCCAGTGACAGTAAAATTGGAAAACCTTTCACATATCAATGAAGGAATTCAGATTCCAACAGAAGACCATGCTTTACACGTTTGTCGCATTCAGGTCTTAACCAAGTACAAACAAATAGAATAAGATTAACTTTAAATGTTATGTTTTCACCATAATACTTCAATGGTGTATTCTTAGGTAGTATCCCTAAGAAAAACAGTAAAATATATGTTTGTATATAAACAGATTCTTAACTGTACATGGGAAATTATGCACCCTAATAATTTTGAATTTAGCATCTCTCTGAATTGAAATATTTGTTCCTTAACGTTCCTCAAAGAAAATTGAAATAAAATACAAGGAACAGCAAAAGGAACACACCTACTTTCTCAGAACATAGTTTCATTGAATTCATCCCAGTGAGTGTGAAGTTGGGTTAAAAACCCTCTTCAGTCTTCCATGTTTTCTTTTTATTCTCCAGAAAACAGAGAGAGGTATGTTATGATAGTTTACTATATCCTTAGATCTTAAAATTATTGTTTGCTTCAGCCAAGTGCTAGCCATTTAAATAGTAAGTTGAAACAAGAGAACCACTTAGATGTGATTATTATTTAATTTATTTTTTTATTAAGATTTTATTTATTTGAGAGAGCACAAGAAGGGGGAGGGGCAGAGGGAGAAGCAGGCTCTCCACTGATCCCAGGTGCCCCTAGATATGATTTTTTAAACAAATTTAGATGTAAGAGTAAAAGAATCCTCTTCTTCTGATTTGAATTTCATGTGCTATTTCTAAATTGCTTAAAAATCACCTTCACGGAGTACCTGGGTGGTTCAGTCAGTTAAGTGTCTGCCTTTGGCTCAGGTCCTGATCCCAGGGTTCTGGGATCGAGCCCCACATCGGGCTCTCTGCTCATCAGGGAGCCTGCTTCCTGTTCTCTCTCTGCCTGCCTCTCTGTCTACTTGTGATCTCTCTCTCTGTCAAATAAATAAATAAAATTCTTTAAAAAATCATGTTGATTCAGATTTTAAAAGAATGACATCAAACATACTCTTTCATGGATTGCAAACTTAAGAAAAAGGTATTTTTTATGTCAGATACTTCACATGCATAACTGATGAGAAGCACTCCGTGTGTGGTGCTCATAGGGCGGTGACGCAGGACCACAGCAGCATTTGGGCTACAGTACAAATAGTACCCTGTTTGCCTGCTCTGAGAGCCCGGGATCTGACTAAGGACTGGGAGACATCCTGAGGCTCATGTGGAGGGTCACTACCAGTGGGAAGAAACCACAGGACAAAACTGGGACAGCATAGCTGCCCCCATCCCTTAAACAGTCTGGAATACTTCTGTGATTACTCATCTCATATTCGTTATTTTCCTCTCCCTGATACTTTGTTCTTTCTCAACCAGTGCTTTGACAAAGGACACAAAAGCCATTTTCTTTTGGCTGGTGCTAATTTTATGCTTATCCAGCGATCTCTAGTCTCCTTTTTATAATAGTGCTATGAAATGTATGAAACAAGTGCGAAAAACCGTCCTTTTTAAGTCTCTCTTTTTTTATGAGCAGAGGCTATGAAAGAAGTGTCCCTGGGCTGGGAACTGGGAACTGAGACAGATGGATGGGGCTTTGAACCTGCGGCTCTGTCCCTCCACCCGACCTGTAACCACCCAGGAAGACCCCTTGCTCCACTGTTTGTATAGAGCGAGTAGACAAAGACAGTTAAGGGCTGTAGTGATGCTTGACGCTGCATCTTGCTTTTTACGTCCCCAAATGTGTTCATAATTATAAAGTTGGTACTTGCCCCTCTGTTGGCCTGTAACAGGGGAAAGAGGTACAGAGAGCCCCGCTTTTCCCAGCGTCAGCTCATGAATGGGGGGTGAGCGCGGCAACTCTCTCCCTGGTCCAACCTGGGTCTTTCCTTGTGATCCCATTCATCCTTGCTGGTTGTCGGTTCTTGGCCTCTGGATCAAAGACATAAGGTAAACCCCTCCGCTCACTGCTGGGGGGATTAGGAAAGCTTGCTCCATCCGGCTTCAGACTGATATCGGAGTGGATAGCTGTGGAGCAATCCTGCCGATTCGAACTTCATGGCTTCGGCCCCCACTCTTGGTGAAATAGCGATATGACGATAATGTTTCCTTATTTCTCAGAGCTGGTATGAAGCAGTTCTTTGGAAAAATTTACATCTAAACTCCTAAAATACTTCTTTTGGGAGTTCTGGCTATCCATGTAGCCTTTGTTGTGTTTAAATATTCCTGGGGGAAAGGCCACAGACCTAATTGCACATCAGAGATCCTGTCTAGCCCCATGCATGGGCTGCGCCGCGGAAACTTCTTTCTCAATGAAAACATTTGTTTTCTGTCTGTCTCATGTCATCATATGAATTTTCAGAAAATTTTCAAAATACTTCTCCTTTTAAGGTCTAGAGCCCTTCAGGATCGGACCGTACACCAACTTTGTTAACATTGGAGAGCGCTGTAACGTGGCAGGATCCAGGAAGTTTGCTAAACTCATCATGGCAGGAAACTATGAAGTGAGCATCTCATTAAGACCCTTGAGGCATCTGCCATGTTTTTGGCTAGACAGCGTGTAAATGAGACAGCTCTGCCTTTGAGAGTTTTATTAGCAGAGCTTCTGCGGACCGTGAGGAGAGCGGTCATGTGTGTCTGCAGCAGGCTGGGCGGGTGGGAGGCTGTGACTAAGGAAGACCGAAGCTAATGTTAATATTTGTCAAAAAGAACTGCCTCTGGGATCTGAAGTGGGGTGAGGTGGGAGGGATCCAGGTTCTGGCTATTTTTATTAACTGTGAAATAAGGTTAAGAATTTGAGTATACTCTTCATGTTGGCTTCTCACAAATCTTTTCAGGGAAAGAGGAAGCCAAGAGCATTCCTGGTCACTTCCTCATGACCATATCCAACAGCTGACTAGGGTGGTGGTCTTGATGGTCCTAGCCCTAGACTAAAGTAAACAAGCCCACGGAAAAGAACGAATAGGCTCCCGCCTTGGAGAGTCTGCAGGATGGGTTAGTCATTTCTCAGCTTGGTCACTCTGTGGGTCAGCAAACTGATCCCCAAAGAGCCCAACCTATACAGCCGGGTAGATTTTCTTTTTCCCTTATTAAAATAGGATGTTAAACATTGGAGGGATTTAGTCTGGGCTTTCATGATGATTTATTTTCTCATCAACTGTCACTTGGAGTTTTCGCAGGCTTTAGGAAATAGATTTTCCAGAAACCAGTATCAAAGCAGATTGAATTTTAATCACAAAGAAAGGACCCATTTATCATCCTTCACGGGCTTATTAGTTACCCCTTCACGGTAGCCCTTGGTGGCGCCCCTCTGTGGCACTCTGGCAAGGCTTGCTTAGCTACTTTGCTGGTTCCTGACGGGTCCTGCCCATCCTCTGCCCTACATTGCTGCTGCTGCTTGCTGCCCCCACGTGCTCCTGTCGCAGCCTTCCCCCAGATGAGAAGCTTCCCCAGGATCACATTTTGTGCAGATTGGAGAAAATCCAAACTCTTCAGACCACTATTCATTTCACTCCACTTAGACACCAGACTGCCCTCCCATGCTGATCTGTCACCGAACATTCCAGAAAGCTTGCTTCTGCAGCCATGCCTTCTTTTTTTCTTCATATTTGCTCTCCTCCGAAATCCCCATGACCATATGTAGTTCCGTAACATTCTTCAGTTGGCCATGTTTCTATTTGTGTTTTCTTATGATCATTCTGTGGTTTCCTTTTGGGCTGTCAGATTTGATAGATTTGATACTGTGGACAGAGGGCATTTTAGGAAGATGAGCACAGATGGGAGTAATAATATGTAGCCTTTAGTAAGGTCTTACTATGTGACAGTCATGGTGCAAGGCACATCATGTCATTACTCACCGAATCCTCACAGACCTGTTCCGACCCTGTTTTACCCATGTGCCTCTGGGGAAAGGTGAACTACTCACTTGTTGTTTCACAGCAAGTGAATGATAGACCCAGCATCTACACTGTCTCTGCCTAGAAGACACAGGAGGAGGCGACAGTGGGATCTGGCAGGGGACTGCTAGGGCGACTCACTGGATTCTAGTTTTCCTTGAGAGAGTGATCCCTCAGGGCTTTGTGGTTTAACCAAAGGAGCACTGGCCTTCAAAGAAGCTCCAGGGCTGATTTTTGCTCATCTTGTACAAATGATGAGCATTTTAGCCTGCCCATTTGGGAAGGTTGGACCTCCAAGCTTTTACTTGGTGACTTTTCTGGAACAGAAAGGTGGGGTATTGGCATCTCTGCTTTCCAGCTCTTTCTGTCTCTGGTCTCATCAGGTTGTTGGCTGTCTCTGCTCTGCTTTTTCCAGTCTGTCCTCTAGGGGGTGGTTTCCTCCATCTCAGGCCACAGACACCGGCCCTCCCCTGCTGTGTAGGCCATCTCGCAGTTTACTCCCACCACAGTGCTGCGGACTGTTTGTGACTACGTCATAGGCCCCCAACCAGACACAAGCCCTTCAGGAACAGGGACTGGGCCACATGCTCTCGATTCTTTAGCGTACTTAACACATTGCTGCTACTGAAAAACATTTTTTGATGTGCTGAATTTTATTGTGCTCCCTTTTCTCATGTAACTTTTGGTCATTACAAATGGTCATCCTTATGGCATATGCCAAAGGGATAGGCCTGCTCTGTCACAACAGTTGCTTAAAATTTTGATGTGATCTTCTTAAGCTAAAGAAAAAAAGACAACCTTAGAAGTTATTTTTATCCTTATTTATTTGTTTGTTTATTTATTACGATTTATTTATTTATTTATTTTTAAATAAACATATGTATTTTTATCCCCAGGGGTACAGGTCTGTGAATCGCCAGGGTTACACATTTCACAGCAGTCATCATAGCACCTGCCCTCCCCAATGTCCATAACCCCACCACCCTCTCCCATCCCCCACTCCCCCCAGCAACCCTCAGTCTGTTTTTTGAGATTGATTCTTTCATGGTTTGTCTCCTTCCCAATCCCATCTTCTTTCATTTTTTCTTTTCCTACCCCACATTTTTTCTTTTCCTACCCCTCAAACCCCCCACATTGCATCTCCACGTCCTCATATCAGGGAGATCATATGATAGCTGTCTTTCTCCGATTGACTTAGTTCGCTAAGCATGATACCCTCTAGTTCCATCCACATCATTGCAAATGGCAAGATTTCATTTCTTTTGATGGTTGCATAGTATTACATTGTATATGTGTATATATATATATATATATATATATATATATATATATACCACCTCTTTATCCATTCATCTGTTGATGGACATCTAGGTTCTTTCCATAGTTTGGCTATTATGGACATTGCTGCCATAAACATTCGGGTGCACTTGCCCCTTCGAAGCACCACATTTGTATCTTTAGGATATGTACCCAGTAGTGCAGTCGCTGGGTCATAGGGTAGCTCTGTTTTCAGTTTTTTGAGGAACCTCCACACAGTTTTCCAAAGTGCTTGCACCAGCTTGCATTCCCACTAACAGTGTAGGAGGGTTCCCCTCTCTCCGCATCCTTGCCAGCATCTGTCATTTCCTGACTTGTTAATTTTAGCCATTCTGAATGGTGTGAGGTGGTGTCTCATTGTGGTTTTGATTTGTATTTCCCTGATGCCGAGTGATGTGGAGCATTTTTTTCATGTGTCTGTTGGCCATCTAGATGTCTTCTTTGCAGAAATGTCTGTTCATGTCCTCTGCCCATTTCTTGATTGGATTATTTTGTTCTTTGGGTGTTGAGTTTGCTAAGCTCTTTATAGATTTTCAATACTAGCCGTTTATCTGATATGTCGTTTGCAAATATCTTCTCCCATTCTGTCAGTTATCTTTTGGTTTTGTTAACTGTTTCCTTTGCTGTGCAAAAGCTTTGATCTTGATGAAATCCCAATAGTTCATTTTTGCCCTTGCTTCCCTTGCCTTTTGCGTTGTTCCTAGGAAGAAGTTGTGAGGTCAAAGAGGTTGCTGCCTGTGTTCTCCTCGAGGATTTTGATGGATTCCTTTCTCACATTGAGGTCCTTTATCCATTTTGAGTCTATTTTCGTGTATGGTGTAAGGAAATAGTCCAATTTCATTTTTTTTCTTGTGGCTGTCCAATTTTTCCAGCACCATTTGTTGAAGAGGCTGTCTTTTTTCCATTCGACATTCCTTCTTGCTTTGTCAAAGATTAGTTGACCATAGAGTTGAGGGTCTATTTCTGGGCTCTCTATTCTGTTCCAGTTTTTATGCCAGTACCATACTGTCTTGATGATGACAGCTTTGTAATAGAGCTTGAAGTCCGGAATTGTGATGCCACCAACTTTGGCTTTCTTTTTCAATATTCCATTGGCTGTTCGAGGTCTTTTCTGGTTCCAAATAAATTTTAGGATTATTTGTTCTATTTCTTTGATAAAAAAAAAAAAAATGGATGGGATTTTGATAGGGATTGCATTAAATGTGTAGATTGCTTTAGATAGAATAGACATTTTCACAATATTTGTTCTTTCAGTCCATGAGCATGGAACATTTTTCCATTTCTTTGTATCTTCCTCAATTTATTTCATGAGTACTTTATAGTTTTCTGAGTATAGATTCTTTGCCTCTTTGGTTCGGTTTATTCCTCGGTATCTTATGGTGTTGGGTGCAATTGTAAATGGGATTGACTCCTTAATCTCTTTCTTCTGTCTTGTTGTTAGTGTAAAGAAATGCAACTGATTTCTCTGCATTGACTTTATATCCTGACACTTTACTGAATTCCTGTACAAGTTCTAGCAGTTTTGGACTGGAGCCTTTTGGGTTTTCCACATACAATAGCATATCATCTGCAAAGAGTAATAGTTTGACCTCTTCTTTGCCGATTTGGATGCCTTTAATTTCCTTTTGTTGTCTGATTGCTGAGGCTAGGACTTCTAGTACTATGTTGAATAGCAGTGGTGATAACAGACACCTGTGCCGTGTTCCTGACCTTAGCAGAAAAGCTTTCATTTTTCTCCATTGAGAATGATATTTACAGTGGGTTTTTCATAGATGGCTTTGATAATATTGAGGTATGTGCCCTCTATCCCTACACTTTGAAGAGTTTTGATCAGGAAGGGATGCTGCACTTTTTCAAATGCTTTTTCAGCAACTATTGAGAGTATCATATGGTTCTTGTTCTTTCTTTTATTAATGTATTATATCACATTGACTGATTTGCAGTTGTTGAACCAACCTTGCAGCCCTGGGATAAATCCCACTTGGTCATGGTGAATAATCCTTTTAATGTACTGTTGGATCCTATTGGCCAGTATTTTGGTGAGAATTTTCGCATCTGTGTTCATCAAGGATATTGGTCTGTAGTTCTCTTTTTTGATGGGATCCTCATCTGGTTTTGGGATCAAGGTGATGCTGGCCTCATAAAATGAGTTTGGAAGTTTTCCTTCCATTTTTATTTTTTGGAACAGTTTCAGGAGAATAGGAATTAGTTCTTCTTTAAATGTTTGGTAGAATTCCCCCGGGACGCCGTCTAGCCCTGGACTTTTGTTGGTTTGGAGATTTTTGATGACTGTTTCAATCTCCTTACTGGTTATGGGTCTGTTCAGGTTTTCTGGTTCTTCCTGGTTTAGTTGTGGTAGTTTATATGTCTCTAGAAATGTATCCATTTCTTCCAGATTGTCGAATTTGTTGGCATAGAGTTGCTCATAGTATGTTCTTATAATTGTTTGTATTTCTTTGGTGTTAGTTGTGATCTCTCCTCTTTCATTCATGATTTTATTTATTTGGGTCCTTTCTTTTTTCTTTTTGATAAGTCTGGCCAGGGGTTTGTCAATCTTATTAATTCTTTCAAAGAACCAGCTCCTAGTTTTGTTGATTTGTTCTATTGTTTTTTTTTTTTTTGGTTTCTATTTCATTGATTTCTGCTCTGACCTTTATGATTTCTCATCTCCTGCTGGGCTTAGGGTTTCTTTCTTGTTCTTTCTCCAGCTCCTTTAGGTGTAGGGTTAGGTTGTGTACCCGAGACCTTTCTTGTTTCTTGAGAAAGGCTTGTACCGCTATGTATTTTCCTCTCAGGACTGCCTTTGTTGTGTCCCACAGATTTTGAACCGTTGTGTTTTCATTATCATTTGTTTCCATGAATTTTTTCAATTCTTCTTCAATTTCCTGGTTGACCCATTCATTTTTTAGAAGGATGCTGTTTAGTCTCCATGTATTTGGTTTCTTTCCAAATTTCCTCTTGTGATTGAGTTCTGGCTTCAGCGCACTGTGGTCTGAAAATACGCAGGGAATGATCCCAATCTTTTAATACCGGTTGAGACCTGATTTATGACCCAGGATGTGGTCTATTTTGGAGAATGTTTCATGTGCACTAGAGAAGAATGTGTATTCTGTCATTTTGGGATGGAATGTTCTGAATATATCTGTGATTTCCATCTGGTCTAGTGTGCCATTTAAGGCCTTTATTTCCTTGGTGATCTTTTGTTTAGATGATCTGTCCATTTCAGTGAGGGGAGTGTTAAAGTCCCCTACTATTATTTTATTATTGTCTATGTATTTCTTTGATTTTGTTATTAATTGGTTTATATAGTAGGCTGTTTCCATGTTAGGGGCATAGATTTTTAAAATTGTTAGGTCTTCTTGTTGGACAGACCCTTTGAGTATGATACAGTGTCCTTCCTCATCTCTTAATTATAGTCTTTGGCTTAAAATCTAATTGATCTGATATAAGGATTGCCACCCCAGCTTTCCTCTGATGTCCATTAGCATGGTACATTGTTTTCCACCCCCTCACTTTAAATCTGGGGAGGTATCTTCGGGTCTAAAATGAGTTTCTTTTGGCAGCATATTGATAGGTTTTGTTTTTTTTATCCATTCTGATACCCTCTGTCTTTTGATTGGGGCATTTAGCCCATTAACATTCAGGATAACTATTGAGAGGTATGAATTTAGTGCCATTGTATTGCCTGTAAGGTGACTGTTACTGTATATTGTGTCTGTTTCTTTCTGATATACTACTTTTAGGGTCTCTCTTTGCTTAGAGGACCCCTTTCAATATTTTCTGTAAAGCTGGTTTGGTGTTTGCAAATTCTTTCAGTTTTTGTTTGTCCTGGAAGCTTTTTATCTCTTCTTCTATTTTCAATGATAGCCTAGCTGGATATAGTATTCTTGGCTGCATGTTTTTCTCGTTTATGAATATATCAAGAATGTATCATGAATATATCATGCCAGTTCTTTCTGGCCTGCCAGGTCTCTGTGGATAAGTCCGCTGCCAACCTAATGTTTTTACCCTTGTATGTTATAGACTTTTTTCCCGGAGTGCTTTCAGGATTTTCTCTTTGTCACTAAGACTTGTAAATCTTACTATCAGGTGACGGGGTGTGGACCTATTTTTATTGATTTTGAGGGGCGTTCTTTGCAAATCCTGGATTTTGATGTTTGTTCCCTTTGCCATATTAGGGAAATTCTCTACAGTAATTCTGTCCAATTTACCTTCTGCTCCCCTCTCTCTTTCTTCTTCTTCTGGAATCCCAATTATTCTAATGTTGTTTCATCTTATGGTGTCACTTATCTCTCGAATTCTCCCCTCATGGTCCAGTAGCTGTTTTCCCTTTTTTGCTCAGCTACTTTATTCTCTGTCATTTGGTTTTCTATATCTCTAATTCTTTCTTCTGCCTCATTTATCCTAGTAGTGAGAGCCTCCATTTTTTTATTGCACCTCATTAATAGCTTTTTTGATTTCAACTTGGTTAGATTTTAGTTCTTTTATTTTTTCAGAAAGGGCTTTTATATCTCCCGAGAGGGTTTCTCTATCTTCCATGCCTTTTTCGAGCCTGGCTAGAACCTTGAGAATCATCATTCTGAACTCTAGATCTGTCATTTTACCAATGTCCGTATTGATTAGGTGTCCAGCCTTTGGTACTGCCTCTTACTCTTTTTTTTGTGGTGAGTTTTTCCACCTTGTCATTTTGTCCAGATAGGATTTGCTTTCTCCTCCTCTGGAATTCAGCTGTTCTCCTTGGTGAGTGAAGTTGGTCTTGGCTGGGTTTCTTGTTGATCTTCTGGGGGAGGCGCCTGTTGTAGTGATTCTCAAGTGTCTTTACCGGAGGTGGAATTGCCCCGCCCTTACCAGGGCCAGGCTAAGTAATCCGCTCTGGTTCGCTTTCAGGAGCTTTTGTTCCCTGAGCACTTTTGTAGCGCTCCGGAGGACGGGAATAATAATAGCGGCCTCCCAATCTCTGGCCCAGAGGAGCCGAGTTCGGGGTCCCGCACCTCAGTGCGCCCTCACAGAAAAGTGCCCAATCGCTCCCATCTCCCTGGCCTCTGGAGAAAAGCGCTTGGAGAAAAGCGCTCAATCACTTGGGCTTGTAGAAAAGCGCTTGGTCGCTTCTGCCTCCTTGGCCTCTGGTCACGCTTGGAGAAAAGTGCTCTGTTACTTCGGTCTCCCTGGCCTTCAGCCACGCGCTTGGAGAATAGTGTTCAGTCACTCACTCAGTCTTCCTGGCCTCTGGCCACGCTCTGAGCTCACCTAGCCTGTGCCTGGTTCAAGGTAACCCCGAGCTGAGAGCTCACTCCTCAGCTTTGTTGATGTAGCCGGCTTCCCCGCTCTAATACCTACGAGCTCTGCAACACTCAGACACCCCCCAGTTCTTCTGTGACCCCGCGGGACCTGGGGTTACACTGACCCCGCCTGGGCTTCCCCCTGGTTTAGCCTCTGAAGTGATGTCCCTCAGTGGAGCAGACTTTTAAAAGTTCTGATTTTGTGCTCTGTTGTTCTGTTGCTCTGCTGCTTGTCCGGAGCCGACCCCTCCCGCCGTGGTCTATCTTCCTGTTGCTTTGGATTCACTTCTCCACAGGTCCTACCTTTCAGAAAGTGAGTGATCGATTTTCTGTTTCTAGAATTGTTGCTCTTCTTCTCTTCGAGTTCCCATTGGATTTGTAGGTGTTTGCAATAGTTAGATAAGCTATCTAGCTGATCTCCCGCTACCTGATGTCATCTCAGCCTGCTACTTCTCTGCCAACTTGACTCCTCCCTCCCTTATTTATTTTATTACATGACAAAACATACAGTGCAGACCTAAAATGAACCCTGTTTTATCAGTTAGAAAGCATTATGGAACATGTATATTTTGCCCAGTCTTGTTCAGAGGAGATCAGGAGAAACCTAAGACCTTTCAGAGTTCCAAACACTAACACTCTATTTTGAGGAATAAGCTGATATGAAATCCTGAGGAAATGATATTCTCATAAACCAAGATGATGTAATGATCACAGTTGTTACAGAAGTTATAGAAGCAGCAGGGCGTTGTGGAAGAAACAGTGTTTCCCTCCCAAAGTATGCTCTCTGGAACCCTGAGCCAACAAGATTATTCCTTCAGTGATCACCAGTGAGAAATGCTACATATTCTCTTCTTGGATATTCACAGTGTGAAACAGTGTATTAATGGATTTGAAAAGCCTTCCAGTATAAAAACCTGCTGGATTTTATTTACCTCGTAGTTCACATAACTCTTACCAATGGCCTACAACACACTTTGCATGTCTTGGCAAACACAAGAGTCACAGAAATTTTGGATAGTTTCTCTGAGGGCTTTTTTGGGAGGAGCTAGGGCTTGAGCTGGGTCCTGAACAGTATAGAAGGGAAGGGGATTGTATCCCAAGCAGCGGGGATGACGTGATCTGTGGCCCTGAAGTGGAAACACACATGGCTTGGTGAGGGGAACCGGGAGGGGAGGATTGGGGCATTCAGTTAGGTGAGGCGACAGGGTCCGATCACAGAAGGCCTCGAACGCCAGGCTGGGGAGTTGAGCTTCTTTATTTACGGCAGGAAGACAGAGCCTTGGTGGATTCTGAGTCCTGACTGACATGAGGGAGGAGATGTGCAAGGAAGGCCAGTCGTCAGACTATGATGATGGATGGGAGGAGAGCTGGCGCAGACTCGAGGAGGCTGGTTCGCCCAGTCTTATTTAAACGGACTGCAGGAGGGGGGCGGGTGGGAATAAATTGGGTAGCTTTCTCTTGAGTCACCTTCTCCTAATGGTGCCTCATCTGGTGTTCCCTCAGGAAGCACTGACCATTGCCAAAGTGCAGGTGGAAATGGGAGCGCAGGTGTTGGATATCAACATGGATGATGGCATGCTGGATGGTTCGAGTGCCATGACCAGATTTTGCAACTTCATTGCTTCCGAGCCCGACATTGCCAAGGTTGTACAAAATGAGATTTATGTGCCCTCATCTGTCACTCTAACTTTGTCACTTGCCCCAGGGATCTGTCATCTCACACCCTGGTGTTCTGTTTTCCCACAGTGAAAGCCCAGTGGTTTCTGTTTGTCACTTTGTTCCCTGATGGCAGCCTTTCAGTGTAAACCAGAGCTGTGACCTCAGCTCAGCTGTTTCCAAGGTTTCTGGATTGAGTTTCCTCTGATGTCTGGATGGACTAAGAACCTGCTTCCCACGTCTGAAGGATACACTTGCCCATTGCTACCAGGATGTTAGCTCCATTCCAGGCACAGGGACCCTCAGGCAGTTCTTCCTTATTGTGGGAGGAAGAAACCTTCTGGGGTTTATCAGAGTTAACAGAACTATAAAATTAGATTAAATGTAAATAGTATGTGTCAGCTTTTACATTTATTCTTTAAAAGATGAAAGTTAACTTGTATGTCCAATTTTTTAAAAAAATTTTTGGGTGGATTCTAAAATCCTTAAAATTTTTACTTCATTTCTTTACTATTGAATTTGTGATGAGAAGTGATTTGTGAAGTTTTTTGTTTTTTTTTTTTTAAGATTTTATTTATTTATTTGACACAGAGAGAGATCACAAGTAGGCAGAAAGGGAGGCAGAGAGAGGGGGAAGCAGGCTCTTTGCTGGGCAGAGAGCCTGATGCAGGGCTCGATCCCAGGACCCCAGGATCATGACCTGAGTGCAAGGCAGAGGCTTAACCCACTGAGCCACCCAAGCACACCTGTGAAGTTCTTTTTTAAAGAAACTTCCTAGTGCTTTGAGAGATGGGGCTGTCAGTGTTTCATTAGGCCTTCAGCAAATGCTTAAGTTAGATGTCCCGTGATAAGCAGTGCATTAACCCGTCTTTCATTTGTGTCTTGAAAACTTCTCAGTAAAAAGCCTCATCACTCCCCTGGGAGTAAATACTTTGAGAATTTAAGATGCGGAGAAGCCAAATGACTTGTTCCGAGTCTGTCAGAATCAGAGGGGTAGAAGCTGTTCATCAGCCGAGTGGTGGGAAAGGGGCTCTGCCGGGAGTCAGATGTATCCTATGGTCAACTGACTGTTGACCATAGTTTCCTTTCTCCAGCCCGAAGTGGGAGCAGTCATTCTTGCTCTGCCTAACTCCGGAACCCTGCAGATGAAAGTGCCTCCACTATGAACAACTGTGTGTAACTTAAGACATTATTAATTACTCTTCTGATTGCTCCAGTAATTTTTTTTCCTTATCTTTCCTGGATTGGACCTCCTACCAAAATTTCTTAGAGACCAAATTATGAAGAACTGGAGTCGAGCATAAAAAGGTGTGACTAGCACCGTTTCACCAGCAGAGCTGGACACAAGACTCACCCAGAGCTTTAAAACATTGGCCTGGGATTGGCACTGGTACTTGATCCCTTTCCTTGCAAACCTGTTGTGACCAGTGCAGTAGGAAAGGGTAGAATTGATGGACCCCTGGTCCCATTGTGCTCTCACCTTTGGAGATGTGGCCTGAGGAAGAGCAGAGCCTTTCAGAGAATTCTCCTGGCCCGCTCTCCCTGTGCCACAGGTGGGGTCTGGTGCCCCTGAAGCAGGCTTCTTTCATGGCACCTGTGCTCCTCTCCTGCCCTCCTGTCTCCCACACTTTAGGCCATTATTTGTTCAATTGTTTATCTTTATAAAGCTCAGGGAAGCCAGGGAGCCCCCTGCTCTGTCATTGCCCCCAAGTCTAGCGTGGGGCTTGAGGTAGTTGTCACTAAATATGTATTTATTGAGTGACTTAAGCAGCGGAGCTTAGATCGGCTGCCGTGTTTCATTTCTGTGCTTGACTCTAGTCCTGCTTCGAAACCCTTATTTCTACCCTCCCTGGAGCAGAGGCGTGAATGCATGGAGACTATTTAAAATGAACCTGTTCTCATCTGTGCATTTCAACTTTGTCCTTTGTTGTAGTTATATTCTTTTATTAAATATTATGTCTTTTCCTAAGAGTAAAATTTTATTTTATCTGGTCAGGAACTTGATTCTTTAAGGGGAAGATTGGATTTGAATAGGCCGGAGGGCTATTCCCGAGACTGTGAGGCCAAACGTTAATCCCGGAGTCAGATCTGGGATACCAGAATCCTGTTTGAGGTGTAGGCAGTGGAAGATGTAAACTGACGAAGAAGCCAGTGGACAGAGCTCAGTGATTTCATCCCGGTGTTCATCTGTGATCTTTGATTTTCGAATCCCGGGCTCCTGCGTGGGGTCCCTTGTAGGACTGGAATCACTCCAAGTGTTCTGGGCTTTAAAAGAACAAGTACATGCAGATCCTTTTTTCTGTCATGCTACTGTTATTCCCTGCATATGAAATAGGGACTGTTTGGGTGCCAGCTCGTGGAAGGGAATCCATGGTGACTTGCAATTTTCCTATGATTCTTCCTGCCCCTCTGATGTAGGTGCCCTTGTGCATTGATTCTTCCAATTTCGCCGTGATTGAAGCTGGCTTGAAATGCTGCCAGGGAAAATGCATTGTCAACAGCATTAGCCTGAAGGAGGGAGAGGATGACTTCTTGGCGAAGGCTAGGAAAATTAAGAAGTTTGGAGCCGCTGTGGTGGTCATGGCTTTTGATGAAGAAGGGCAGGTGAGTGATTTCTTTGGACCTGGCTCTGTGGCATTCCCCGGGTGAGACAGAGCATTGGAGGAGAACAGAGTCTGAAAACTGTGTAAACATAAACGTCATATGTGTATACATACACGTACAGACACTTGTGCCCATGTATGTATGTGAAAACTGGATGTGTAGTAAAATCATTAGATCGATGGAGAAAGGAGTTAGTCGGTAAATGCTATTAGAATGACTGGCTGTGCATTTGAGAGAAAATAAAGCAAAGCCCTATTCCCTCACCATCTACTAAAGTTGAGTCTACGTCAATGAACAATCTAAACGTGTGAAACAAAATTCTGAAGAGTATATCGACAAATATCTAAACTGGGGAAGCCAGAGGGAAAATTAACAGAGCTCTCCACATGGCAATGTAATACTTTCTCTGGTGAAGAGCATGGTATTATCTGCAACATGAGAGTTGCAGCGAGTTAATATCCCTCATGTGCAGCAGTTCTGTAAATCAGAAAACAAAGCAGCCAGATCAACCCAAAAGAAGGTAAAGGAAATGAAGAAGCACCTTTTGGAAAAAGAAATACAAATAGCCAATAAACCCATGAGAAGAAGGGGGAAAAAACCCTATGAGAAGATACTATATGTTGTAATGACTAAAGATAGGAAAAAGGAAGCATTAATGACATGTTTGCTTCTTTCAGCAAAGAGAAGAAAAAGTAAAAGATTGACCCAGGGGTGCCTGGGTGGCTCAGTGGGTTAAAGCCTCCTTTGGCTCAGGTCATGGTCTCAGGGTCCTGGGATCAGCCTCTCTGCTCAGCGAGGAGCCTGCTTCCTCTCTCTCTCTGTGTCTGCCTCTCTGATTAATTGTGATCTCTGTCAAATAAATAAATAAAATCTTAAAAAAAAAAAAAAAAGATTGACGCGGGGCACCTCTCACAAGATCTCTGCCCTCGGAGTCAGGGAGGGGCGATGGGAAACTTCAGACATAATGATAGTTCACGAAAGGGATGGGCGTGCAGTAATTATAGTGTTTTTTTAAAAAGATTTATTAATTTTAGAGAGAGAAAATGTGAATAGGGGAGGGGCAGAGGGGCAGAATCCTCATGGCAGACTCCCCATTGAGTACAGAGCCTGACCCTGGGTGATCTTATGACCCTGAGACCATGATCTGAGCTGAAACCAAGAATCAAATGCTCAACTGACTGAGCCCCCCAGGCACCGCTGTTAGTACTATCTACCTTATATGACTTTTATAACTATTTTTGTATCTGTTCAATATTTTTTAAAAAACAATGAAGAAACTCCATTCCTTGTGAATCAGCCCCCTCTGGGAATCTCATAATAAGTTGTTACGTAAGGGTATGTGTTCACACTTACTGTAGTCCTGCAGTAGCAAAAAATGGAAAGTAGTCTGGAAGTTCTTTAATAGGGGAAGGCTTAAATTTTTACTACATGCCACACAGAATACTGTATACCCTGTAAAAAGAGTGAGGTTATGGAACCATTAATACAATGTATTAAAAAATGGGAAAAAAGGTGACATGATTCTGGTTTTATTTAATAAGGAAAGAATTTTATGTGTGTATGTGTGTCTGCATAAGCAGAAAAAAAAATTGCTAGTTAACTGGAGTGTAGGGATGGTTTCAGATGGGGACGTATATACTTCTTTTATATAATTGACAAGCGGTGGGATTATATGTCCTTTTTCTTTCTCTGCTTTTTGTATTTTTACAATAAAACTGTTTTTAACTAAAGGGTTATTGTATTTGTACAAAAGATGTATTTTCATCAGAAGAGAAATTCAGATAATCCAGAAATGTGCAGAAAAGAGACTTTTGATAATGAACAGGTATTGCACCTTTTTACTCATACCAAGCAGGCACAGTTCACATATTAAATCAGCTTTTCCTCCCAACGTATAAACGTTGGGTGTGTATGATTATTATTTTTGTATTGCATGCACTTGAGTCCCTGTTGTCACACGGGTAGCAAGCAGTAGTTGCTAGGGTTTGAGCCGAGATCTGCTCTTCTTCAGCACAGTGAAGTGACAGTTGTTTCTGGTTTTTTCGTAGAATAAATGCGATCAGCAAATATGCTGATTCATTCAGCCCTTTACCCCTGTGCCGTGGTTGTCCTCATCTGTTCTTGGAAGCGGGGCTGCTAGGTCAAAGGGTGTGCACGTGGAACACTGGGGGCCCACGCTGTTAAATCGTGCTTCTGCAAAGTTGGTACCTAGCCCTCCTCCTCTGGTAGTTCAGTGTGGTGGGACCTCTTGATACAATTTTTATTTTTCTCTCGGATGTCCCTGTGGGGAGTTACAGAGACAAATAGTTCTGTGTGGCTCTTAATGGAAAACAGAAGCCCGCAGCCCTCTAGACTCCCAGATGCACCTGCCATCAACTTTGTGATCCTCTCCGTGTAGCATTTACCTCCTTATCTCCAAATCCCAGTGTCGGCTGTTACTCATTGCCTCTGTAGTGGCGACGGATTTGGCGTTTTTACTCTCGGCTCCCCCCACTTCACACATCTTTCCTTTACTCCCCCACCCTCCCAATATAGTTCATTTTCGTTGTAACTATTTTCAGTGCCCGTATCACTGAGCAGCGTACGGGCTGAGACAGAGTGTGCCAGCTCCTTGTCCTTTCCTGCACCCTGAGAGCAGGACTGTCTGTCTGCCTTGTTTCTTAACAGATTGTTAGTTCAGAATACCCCATGCTTGTGTACCTTTCCAGTATCCAGCCTATCCTGGCGCGCTCAGTAGACGGCCATTTTGATTTCTTGAAGAATCTCCCTCCTTCTCTTCTGACACAGTCTGGAAGGTTGTAGGCCAGCTGCCCAGCTGGCCCCTCAGCCATCATCCCAGGGATTCTTCTCGCCCCTGTCTTGGGTTTTTAGATCTCATAAGGTCCTCATTCTAGGCTTAATCTCTTATTTGGTCAAGTGTGTCCTCTGTCAGCTGTCCAGGAAAGAAAACATGACAGTAAATATTTTTGAAATCTTACATGTCTGAAAGTGACTGTATTCTACTTGGACACTTACTAGATAATTGTATGGGTCTTAGAGGTACAAGCTTGAAATCATTTTGAATTGTTTTCTAGTTTCCATGGTGCTCTTCGAACCTGTGGTTCTTTTTTGCAAGACCTATTTAGTTTCCCATTTTCTGGATGCTTTTTGGATCTTCTGTGTCCACGGTGTTCTGAAATCACTTGATGATGAGCCCTTTCATTGGGGAAACTTGTGACCACAGTGTGGCAAGTCTTCTGGAGAGGTTTTTTTCTTCTCTTTTGACATGTGCGGCATTCAGATACTAGATGTTTTGGAAAGCTTGCCTAATTTGCTTTTCCTTCCTGTTTTTTCGGCTCTAGCATTTTGCTTTGCTCAGTGTGAGATTTCTGCACCTACATTTATTCTCCAAATCCTCTGCTGAGTCTTTCTTCTTTTGCCAGGAGCTCTTTTTTGTTGTTGTTGCTGTTGCTGTTATCCAAGTGTTCTTTTAAAAATTGATATGGAAATCTGTTATTGTTTGATGGAAGCAGATGCCAGCCTTAATTCTTTAAAATATATCTTGAGCACCTGGTGCATGCCAGGTCCTGGGGAGATAGCAGGGAAAAACATAGTCTCTGTCCTTGTTTAGTTGATAAACAAGGGCAAAGGGAGTAAGAAACAGAAAACACAGATCACACACATCATCTGACCCATATAGATATATGTGGATAAACTTGGGAATAACTTGGGAATAACTTTGTACCTGGATGGGATTTAAAGCAGGGAGGTGACTGTAGAGCAGAGGTCCTGGGACCATGGCATCTTGGAGCTGCAGTGCTTGGGGCTGGGGAGAAAAGGAGACACCATCATCAGAAGAAGAATTTGAGGAAGAGCAGCCTCTTTGGCAAGAGAGGAACCAGAAGACAGGGTTCACTTGGAAGCCAAGAGAAGAACAAGCTTCGAGAAAGGCATGAGGAGCTATTTTAAAGAGCTGTGATAGATCAAGTTGGATGAGACAAAGAATTTATCAGTATTTAGAAATGGGGTAGTTTATGATCTTGCTGTACAGTCTCCAAGGAGATGAAAGCCCGATTGGAGTGGGTTCAAGAGGGACTAGGAGAACTGGAGGCAGCAGGTGTAAACAGCCTTTTCTGAGGCGTTTTGATGTAGAAGGGAACAGAGAAATAGTGTGGAAACTAGAGATGGCTAAGAAGTTAAGGAAGGGAGTGTGTGTGTGTGTGTGTGTGTGTGTAAGAGAGAGAGAAAGAGAGAGAGGGAGGATGAGTGATGTGATAGTCTGTGTCCAGAAGCTGATGATGAGAATGATCTGGTAGAGAGAGAGGGGGAACTGATGCACCAGAGAAAGGGGGCGTTTGCTAGGTCCGTGACCTTGTAGTTGGAGGGGGCCAGCAGTGAGCATGGTAGCGGAGCGGGATGCAGTTCGCTCCCACGTCGGGAGAGAAGGCGGAGTGAAAGAGGCACCCCGGGCGGTGTGCTGGTGGGAGTCCATAATTGCTTCTGTTTTCTCAGTGAAGTTAGCAAGCAAGGTCAGCTCTGAGAAAGAGAATGCAGTGTTGTGAGCTTTGCCTGTCTGTGCTGCTTCACTAGGAGTGTGAGGCAGGAACACTCCTGCGGGGTGTTGGTGGTGAGACCTGACTTCATTAATTTTTTTTTCAAATTTTAAATTCCACTATAGTTAGCACACAGTGGGACATTAATTTCAGGTGTGCAGTGTGGCGATCCACCAGTCCTCTCCTTCACCTGCTGCTCGTCCCAACCCATCACTGTGTCACTCATCTCCCCAGCCCCGCCCCTCTGGTGACCATCAGTTAATTCTCTGTAATTAAGGGTCTGTTTCTTGGTTTGCCTCTCTCTTTTTTCCTTTGCTCATTTGTTTCGTTTCTTAAATCTAGCTTCAGGAATTTTAAAGCCATGGAGGGGATGTATACTCTAATTGAAAACCACCTGCAGGGGGGATCTCAGTCCTCTTAGCGGCCAGCTGGGGTAGCTGTCATCCCATTTTACAGTGAGCCAAGGTCAAATGGCTAGGACATGCCAGAGCCAAGTTTGGATTCCTGCTCTGCCAGTGTGCAGACTTTTGCATATTTCCAAGTTCTGTATAATCCCCATGCTTTATCTGTTAGCACCGCATAGTGTTTGATCCTGTCTGAGAACAGGCCTTCCCAATTTAGATTGGAATGTGATTATGAAGAAAAAGCAAGTGTAGGGAAAAAAATTTTAACTTGCTAGTTATGAAAGAGTGCACATTAGAGCAATATTAAGGTAGTGTTTTATCCATACTAAGTTAGTAGAAGCAAACTTAAAAATGATCAAGATCTGTGCTGGTCCAGCAGTAGTAAATAGAAAGCTTATTCATTCTAGAGCATAGACGGTCCTTTTGAAAGACACTATAATACCTGCCAAGAGACATAAAAATGTTCCTACCCTTTGTGCTAATGATCTCATTTCTGGGAAATTATCCCGATAAAAGAATTCAACAGCGTAAGAATGCTATATATGCAAAGATTTTTCATCAGCTTTACTGAAATGAAAACCAACCTAAATGCCCAACTGGAGAGAAATGCTGACTTAGATTACATCATTCTGTTAGAATATTATTCAGAGTATTCAGATTTAATTTTGAAGATTATGGAGCAGGATGACAGTGGTTATAAAATGTAAATAAAAATATAAAACCAAAATTATATATACACTGTGTATATGACTACGTAAAAACTACACTTGAAAAAGACAGGCAGAAAATGCTGTAAAGGGAAGGAATTGCTAGAGTAAGGTGGTAAAACTGAAGATCCCTTTTATTTTATTTTAATTTTTAAAAATATTTTATTTATTTGACAGATCACAAGTAAGGGAGGCCCGCGGGGGGTTGGGGGGAAGCAGGCTCCCTGCTGAGCAGAGAGCCTGATGCGGGGTTCCATCCCAGGACCCTGAGATCATGACCTGAGCCAAAGGCAGAGGCTTTAACCCACTGAGCCACCCCGGCGCCCCTGAAGATCCCTTTTAAACGCTGCTTTTTCTATTATAAAATAATTTTTCTGTATGACTGTAGACCTAAACGTTCACTGAAGGATTGTGGTGAGCAGTTATAAAGAGCCAAATTACAAAGAGCAAAACAAAAAAATTCACGTATTTGCAAAAAAGCTCAGAAACCAACAACCCAGATATTTTGGTTTATAAAGGCATGTTTTCTGTCGATGAGCTCTTGTCACGCTTTTGGGTGTAACAGTCAGTTAAGAACCAGAATTCGCTTTGCGTGCATGACACGGTTGCTTCTTAGGAGAATGCAGCTCTCTCAGATGGAAACCACTGCTGCACCTGAGCAGAGCCGAGGAACTCATGCTTGCTTTTGTTGCACTACCTGGTCGCTGATTTCAGTTTACGTTTTTGATTTGTGTTGCAATGAAAACTGCCAGCTCAGCCATCGGTGGCAGAAGGGACTGGCCCTGGAACTTCTGCAATAAAGGGCGAACAAGGAAGCATTTCTCTGTCTTCTCTTGATGTTAGTGGTTTTGATCACCTATTATTTTCTTTTTTAAGATTTTATTTATTTATTTCGAGAGAGAGAGAACACAAGCGGGAGGAAGGGCAGAGGGAGAGGGAGAATTCTAAACAGATTATCTGCTGAGTGTGGAGTCCGGTGCAGGGCTCTCTCTCCCAACCCTGAGATCATGACCTGAGCGGAAGTCAAGAACTGGATGCTTAACTGACTGAGCCGCCCAGGGGCCTCCCCCAGCCTCCACCTGTTGTTTTAACTCTAACAAAATACTCAACACCTTTATCATTGAGATTTCTATGGGAAAGTAACTTTATTCCTACTCATTTAATTTTCCTTTTCTAATTGAAATTATTATTTTGTATGATAATTTTTGTTAATGTAAGATTTCTTGGTATAATTATCACATGATAGAATGGGATGTATCATTTTTGTTTGTGCCTGTGCAGACTGTATAAAAGAACAATCAGTATTCTGTAAATGCATCCATAATATTCAACACATTTTCTTATGTTAAAATGATTTGAGAAGTAATTTTCCAATTTATGGAGAAATAAAGCCCCATTGAGATACTGATTAAAATTTCATTAACCCTAGCCTAAAAATAATGCTATCTTGGCAATATTCAGGGTCGTCATACAGGAGCATGGTATGTCTTTCCATTTACTATTCATCAGGTTTTATAGTTGTTCTTAAATAGGAAATCTCAAGAACGTTCCCAGGTATTTTGTGTTGCTTTGTTGTTGTGATGGTGGTTGGATGATTTTTCCTTTCGTAAATATTTTTCCTTTGGTAGTGATTTTTTTAGATTTTTATTTGCTAATGGCCTCTTTTTTGAATTTAGATAAATTGATAGTGTTTTTCAGTTGAATTCCAGGGAATTCCAGGAAAATATGCACCATGGTATCATAAATAGTTCTAGGAAATGGAAGTAATAGTTTTTAACATTCCCTTTATTTTTACCCTGTTAAAGGCAGTTGGCCCACACCCAGGAGCTGATTCTCATATGTTCTTCTCTGACCTTCTGAAAATCCGACCTATATTTCTACATTTCAGGTGCCTCTTTTTTAGTGGCTCTAGAGAGGTCCCCATTCCCTGGCTAAGCTTACATGATTATTTCTGTTCTTGGGCCTTGCCTTATGAGATGGACTACAGATCATATATTATTTTTTAAAGTTTATTTATTTACTTAAGTAATCTCTAAACCCAGCATGGGCCTCCAGCTCAGAACCCCGAGATCAAGAGCTGCATGGTCCTCTGACTGAGCCAGCTGGGCACCCCGATCTTATATTCTTTGTAAGAAAGAGACTTCTCTAGATTACCTTTGGAGGAGGTCTGTGAGATATGTGAGGGATAGGGGACCTGCAGGCACTCAGTCCCAAGACCCCCACGGAGCCTGGGATGGTCACTGACCTCACAAGAATAACAGCTCAGCCTACAGTTGGCGTCTCTCCTCAGCTCAGGCTCCTGACTTCCCAGAACATGCCTGGCATTCCTCTTCATGAAAGAGAAGATTTTAATGGAGTCATGTACCTCTGTTAGGGTATGGTGCTTCTTCACCTGGGCACTTCTGAGTAGGATTTTGCAGCAAGCAGCCTCTGCCTGAGGTTTCTAGGGGAAAAAAAACATGGGTAGGATCACGATGGTGACCATGCAAATAAGCCTGGTTTCTGATTTCCTCATTTGCTGTGTCACCAGTGGTTACAACTGAGACCCTTTTCTCCTCCCTGCTGTGAGCACAGTGTGGAGAGCACATCTCAGGCTCTTTTCCCTGTCCAGCATCATGTCTGTTCCTGCCTGCTTCCCAGAGTCCCTGCTGGAATGTGAACTGTGCCAGGGGCACTACTTCCCTCTTTCAGGTGGAGAGCGAACCAACGGGCATTCCAGGTTGGCCTTGCTTTCCGGTGACCCCAGCTCACTCTCCTACTCTGCTCTAAATCTATTTATCTAATTATATTAGATAAATATTCAGCGTTTTTCCTTCTGACTTGTCGGTGCCCTCCTGATGGTGGCACAGACGTCCCTTTCCGTCACTGCTGTTGGGGACCTGGTGGCAGCAGAATGGGCCTCCTACGGCGTTCCCTGGCCCATGTGAAGCACATTCCCATGTGAAGCTCATTGGAACCTTTAATCTACCTCGTAATTGGTCTGGTGCTTTCCCTGTTCCTTGTCAGGCTGTGTTCCTGCAGGATCTCAGTATCTTCCCCCTTTTCTTTCTTTTCCTCCCAGTATCCACCTTGATGAGTCAATCAGAAATTGTCTTAAGTCTATCTTCTTTTTCCCGGAGTGTGGTATTCTGGCAAAGCCTGGTGGTTGGATTTCTTAACTAAAGCTTCTACTTGCTGGTGGCTGTCTAACTTTCTGAAGCTCAAGAGTAAACTGGGTAAATCGTAGAATCATAAAAGGTATTTATTCCGTCGTGATCCCCAGATTTGTGGTGTCGTCTCTCAGGTTTTCTTACAGCTTCACCTGAGAAGGTGGCGCCTCACTGACCTGGCCTCCATCCCGTCTGTATGTTAGAAGCACTAGGGACTCCTAAAAATGCTGTTGCTTACATCTCTTCTCAAGATCCTGGTCTGTCTGGGTCTAGGGTGCGGTCCAGGTGTTAGTACACAAGCAAGAAGCCCTCCATTGATAACGTGCACCCATGTTGAGAGCCCTTGCGAGTAGAGGAAGGCTCCCATTCTGTGCTTTCGTGGACCTCTCTTTGGGTCTGTGGGATCCTCAGGCATGACTAAGCCTCACCGATGGGTGTATCTCCTAACCCTAGCCGAGGAGCCCAACAAAGAAAAAGTTGGCAAATCTAATGTGATATGACCTGCTCCTGGCAGAGGCCTGTCCCCTGAAACTCTGTTCATTCTGAGATTCTTTTGTTCATCCGGCAGCAGGAGTTGTGTGTCTGTTAACATGATAGGCACTCTGTTAGGTGCTACAGGAACAATCTGACAAGGCCCCATCATTCTGGGCCTGATAGTTGGTGATTCTGTTCTGGTCCTATGAAAGGATTCCTGTCCTGGGAGGACCCTCCTCCTTGTGGCTTGTGTGGTGGCTGGACTCTCCTGCTCGCCTATACAGAGCATACGTGGCCTGCCAGACGAGACCAGGTGTCCTTTATGACTTGGAGAAATGAGCAGGACCTTGATTTCTTGACCTACCAACCAAACTAGGCTCTAGGAAGCTCTAGTAGCTGCTGTAGGCCCAAACCCCTGTACCTTCTCTCTTAGGGATCTCAGCCAGGCCACTGAACCTGGAACCTTGAATCCTCACATGGCTCACTGGTGAAGGGTGAACCGAAGTTGAAGACTAAAGGCATCCCTGGGTGACTGCTTTCTTGTGGGCCCACATCTTGCTCTTACTTAACCTTGTTACTCTCACTGAAGGAGTAAGTAGGTTGTTAAAGAAATTTAGTTAAGGAAGATGAGAGAGCTTTCCACCTTGCCTAAAGCCTGGAGCATTAGGGCCCCAGAGCCCACTCCTGTCACCCTCTCCCTTGGCCCTTTGGTTTGCTATGCCCCAGGGGCACTGACCCCGCCAGACAGAATCTAACCCCACCAGCTGCAGGAAGCAGGGAGACATTGGAGAATGAAGGGAACAGTTGAACGGATACCAGAGTAGGTGAGCTTGTTGGAAGCCTAGGTGTAAGAGTGAGCTTTTCGTGTAATTTGACTACTGTGTCTTTTTCTGGAAGGTGGGGCCTCCCTATAAACCCGGAGCTACAGCAGTGTCTCCCTATCTGTACACTTGCCTGGAGAACTGTCTCTGGGAGGTCAGTGTGTGCAAACAGGACCTGAGTCTTCCCCATGCACTCTATCCACTTCCAGCCATGGGCTCCCTCCTTCAAAGTAGTCAGTTTGGAAACTGAACACGCAATTCAGTGGTCTTGGCCACTTTTCCGGAACATTTTGCACGTCTGTTCAGAATTGTATGTGACTTAGTTTTTTGGAACCACTCTAGTGCTAGCAAGTGTTCAGTTTTTCTTCAGAGTTTTTCTTCAGATTTGGTTTTTTTAAGATTTTTTATTTATTTATTTGTAAGAGAGAGAGAGAGAGTGAGAGCGAGCACAGGCAGACAGAGTGGAAGGCAGAGTCAGAGGGAGAAGCAGGCTCCCCGCAGAGCAAGGAGCCCGATGTGGGACTCGATCCCAGGATGCCGGGATCATGACCTGAGCCGAAGGCAGCTGCTTAACCAACTGAGCCACCCATGCGTCCCAGATTTGGTTTTTTTAAAGAGTATTTATTTATTTACTTATTTGAGAGAGAACAGAGAAGGGAGAACATGAGGTGGGGGAGGGGCAGAGGGAGAGGGAGAAGCAGATTCCCGGCTGAGCAGGGAGCCAGATGCGGGACTCGATCCCAGCACCCAGGGATCATGACCTGTGTTGAAGGCAGATGCTTAATTGACTGAGCTACCCAGGTGCCCCAGATTTGATATTTATACAAGAAATCACTCAGAATGTAATTTGTTATGGAAGCCCTGGGTTGAGATTGTAAATTTGATCTGAAAGTCTCCTTGACAAAGTTCAGAAAGTGAGTAAAAGCAGCATGCGTTCTTTCATTCAGTGAATGGAATTGGGTGCCACCCTAGGCAGGCACGAGACTGTAGGCTTAGGGGATGGAGCAAGATGGGCATTCTGGCTCAACAAGGTAATAATAAATAATAAAACAGATAAAAAATAAGTTGCCAAATAAATGCAAGTTCTAGAAAGAGAGGTACCCTAAAGAAGACAGAGGAAGCAAGCAAAATGGCAGAGGGGCTGGTTGGAGCCGGTGAGTGAGGAAGGCCTTACTGGGAAGAGCCATCTGGGCAGAGACATGAGTGATGTGTGCCATGCAGCCACGTCCTGGCGTGTCCCGAGCAGTGGCAGCAGTAAATGGAAAGGCTCTAAGGTAGGAGGGGCTTGGCAGGTTTCAGGAAAGTCAGAGGAGCATGGGGGAGAGTAGAGTAGAGGAGGGGCAAATAGGAGGAAATCAAACTGCAGATGTGGGCCCTGATTCCAAGGATGAGGGGGAGGGACTGGGAGTTTCAGTCTTTGCTGGAGTCAGTTCCTTGCCTTGCAGTGTCATTATTTTGAAGAGCAGTACTAATTTCCATTGATGGCTTGAGGTCCACGTTAATTAGTTTGTTTTGGGGAGGGCTGGGAAGAAGCTGGGGGCATATCCTGGAATCCTTGTGGGATATCAGAGCAGGAAGCTCAAGAAGCCTGTGGTAGTGTTGCCTGAGTGAGGTGTGACATAACTGCGGGCAGATCAGGACAGGAAGGGTGCTCATTTATTAATTGTTCCTTAACATGTGTGTATTTTTTACGAAGCCTGTGTATTCATCTACCCATCTGTGTGTGTAAGGTGTGATTTTCGCACAAGCAGTGTAGCTGTTGTGCGGATGAAAACACGAAGTGACTTTAAACCGTCTCCTCTGAGATAATTTGATAAATGCTGAGAGGCTGCTTGGCGTTTGGATTTCTATGAAATCCAAGCATTGATAGTTAAGTGCCTTCGAAAAGTGAAATGTGCTTCTGTTTTCATAAATAACACTTCATTTTTCTATTTCAAATTACATCCTTTGCTCCTTCCCCAGGCGACAGAAACAGACACCAAAATCAGAGTGTGCATGCGGGCATACCACCTACTCGTGAAAAAACTGGGCTTTAATCCAAATGACATCATCTTTGACCCTAACATCCTCACCATTGGTACTGGGATGGAAGAGCACAACTTGTATGCTGTTAATTTTATCCACGCAACAAAAATCATTAAAGTAAGTGTGGATATTTTCTCTCTTCTACTCAGGACACCACTCAAATTTATCTCATGGCTCCAGTGAATAGTTTGAACTGACATACCTGTTTATTGCCTGGGAATGTTGACAGTTTACTCTTAGGTAGAAAATTGGTTTTCTGAAATTTAGGGCCCATTATTATTTTTCTTTGATGTGATGTTTTATGCTATGAAGTAGAACGTAGATACTGGAGAAAAAATATTAAAAATATAGGTATAATAAATAATTATGAAACACATAATAGCTTTCTTGGGTCATGAAACAGAACATGCCTAGCGCCCCTGTGACTCTCCCTGTCAGATTACACCCTCAACTCTGAATTTTGTGTTGGAATCATCAGCCTGTTTTATGATAATGCTTTGTTTCTTTTCTTTATCATTTTATCGCTTACATACACTCTGGATTATCCATGGATTTTGTATTTGTAAATTCACCTATTTGCTAAAGTTTGTGACCCCCGAAATCAATACTCTTGGTGCTTTTGCAATCATTTGTGTACATACCCACAAGCAGACAGATGAAAATTCGAATGACCTAACCACCGTGTTCCCAGGAGAGGTCAACAGACTCCGCAGCTTGTTTCAGTTCTCAGTCTTTGAACAAGTGTCCAGTGAATGGCCTGTGTAGTGCCATGTTTTTCAGTTTTGAGCTTTTCCTTGGTAGTTTATTTTCTGTCTTAATGGCCCCCAAGTATAGTGCTCAAGTGCCTTCTGAGGTTCCTGATTGCAGGAAGGCCTGGACGAGCCTTACAGATAAAATGTTTGCGGTTATAAAAGCTTTGTTTAGACCTTAGTGGTTGAGAGCCAGTTGGCCATGAGCTTAGTACTAGTGAGTTAGTAGTATTTGTTAAACAAGATGTCTTTACACAGAAGAACACATAAAACAAGTTTCTGTATTGATGAGTAGATGAAAATTGTGTGACCAGGGGTTCACAGAAGCATAACTGTTTTTCCCCTGAGGAATGGTGGTTCTCAATATTCGCAAGTTCATTGTTCACGGTGACTTTATACGATATAACTACCAAATACTGAGATGCGGCTGTATAAACAGTACGGCTTAGTTTGGCCAGTTTTGAGCTTCATATAAATTAGAGTCTCAAGATTCTCAGGCCTTTTTGGCTTACCCAAACTTACTTAAAAAATTCAGCTCTGTTGTAGCCTGAATTTTGTTAATTTTTATGAACATACAACATTTTATCATGTAACTCTTCCACAATTAACTGTTCTACTGTTGATAGACATTTGGTTTGTTTCCCATTTGGGACAGTATGAGCAATGCTGCCGAGATCATTCTGGTATGTGTAACTTGGGTGCACATGCCCAGGTTTCTTGATAGCATATACCCGGGACGTGGGATGGTCAGGTCACAGCAGTAGGTGTGGCAAGCTGTATCCCTAAAGCTTGAGCTGCTTTGTATCTTAGCTGACAGGAAGTTCCTTTTGTTCCCACGTGCGTGCTAATGCTGGACATTGTCGTGAGGTGTTCTGGGAACCTCAGTTTCATTCTTTCCTCTCAGAATTAGTCAAGTTTATGGTGAATTAGCGAGTTGGTTAATTTAGGCTACAGAGAAGCCTTTGACTGAATGACAGACTACTCTCTGTCTCTGCGTTGTTCTTTCTCTGTTATATATTCAGCAGATACTTTCTGGCACACTCCCTAGGTACCATGGCCTCATCAGGCCCATTGTAGAGATCAACAGAGATAAGACAGAATTTTTTATTTTCCCTCAGGGAGATCAGAGTCTAGTAGGAAAAACTATCTGCAAGGCAGTGTTTTTGTGATGTGATAATATGGCAAGTTTTGGGTCTCTCTCTGGCTACAAGAAGCTCAGAATTATGTCAGACTGCATGTTTTTTACTTACCCCCTGATATATAAAGCTTGAGGGATGGGATTGTTGCTTTGGCAAAACAGGGAAGTCTTTTCACATTTTAAAATTTTTGCTAGGAAACCCTGCCTGGAGCCCGAGTAAGTGGAGGTCTTTCCAACTTGTCCTTCTCCTTCCGCGGCATGGAAGCCATCCGAGAGGCAATGCATGGGGTTTTCCTTTACCACGCAATCAAGGTACAGTAGAACACCTGTGTGCCCTTTGAAAGCAACTTTCACTTAAGGCAGGGAGGGGTTTGCTCACTTTGTCCTGCAAACTAAGTCTGGCCTGCTGCCAGTCTCTGTGGGTAACATCTTATTCATGCTTTGTATGTTGTTCTTCGTGGCTTTTCTGGGACAGCTGGAGAGCCGAGTAGCTGGGACAGAGACCATGGCCCAAAATATTTTCTACAGAAAATGTTTGCTGACCTCTGATGTAGCATATACCTGGAAATTCTCATTTTTTCCCTCTTTCTTGCCCTTAGTTTGGTATGGACATGGGGATAGTGAATGCTGGAAACCTGCCTGTGTATGATGATATCCACAAGGAGCTTCTCCAGCTCTGTGAAGACCTCATCTGGAATAAAGACCCTGAGGCCACGGAGAAGCTCCTGCGCTATGCTCAGGTAGAGAGGAAAGTGTTCTGAAGAGTGCTTGACCTGCCTTTGAACTTCACCCCCGTAGTTACCCGACCTCTGTTGTAGAGCAGGAGCAGGCATCCAGTTCTGTTGTCGGGTCCCTGAAGATTTCTGAAGAGAGCCCCAGAGAAGGCATTTTAGTTAAGGGTGAGGGAGCAGAAGCAAGAGCCTGCCTCAGGATCCTAATGTCAATTTTTTTTAATGTATCTGAAATTGTAAAATTAATTTTGTCCCATACTGAAGTAACACATAGTAATTCTAGAAAATTTACAAAATATAGGTAAGTTAAAAAAGGAAATAAAAGTCACTCAGAATCCTGCCACCAAAAGTTAACCACTGTTGAGATTTTGTTATGACCTTCTAGTCATGGTTTTGGTTTATTTTCAGAATGATTGTGTCCTCACAGCTGTTTGTACCCATGCTTACATACACACTCATGCTCAGATACACATTTACAAAAACAGACCTCTATTCTAGATGCTTTTTGGTAACTCTATACTGGAACATCTTTTCATTTCATGAGATATTTTTCTACCTCATAATTTAAAAGAATTGTTTTGCATTTCCTTGTGTGGCTGTGTTACTTCCTGGTACCCATTGCAGTGTGCTTGCATTTGTTTATGTCGGGATCTGGTCCATCCATGGCAGGGTTCTGTAGGTCAAGGCTTGGGGTCTATGCACATTTGATCTATAGAAACCAGAATATGATAGTTAATTCAAAAAATCGGTTTCTTGTCTCCCCCTTTACTGTGTGTCCGTAGTTACAGGTGCATCAAGCACCTGTCATGGGACTGCTTCCTGGAATTCTCTTTCAGGAGAGATGAAATTTATACCTGAAAAGAACTTCTTAATTTATTTCAGAAAGCGATGGCAAATGAAGACATTTGTCTTGCGAAGCACATGGGAAAAATGGTAGAGCACTTTCATGGATGTTGTCCCCTTTGTTAATGTTTTCCATGCTAAAATCTGAATATAACTGGCAGAGATGTTCACTTGTCCTCTTCCATCGCAGAGTGAGTGCTAGAGTGTTCTGGAAGAAGGCTAGGACAGTTAACGATTAACCACATCAATGATTTATCAGCTTTATGGGTGACCAGATCTAAATTTCTGAAATTGCCATAGGCTCAGCAAGGCTGATGGGGATCAGACCATGTGTGTGAGCACAGGACCCTCCTCCCAGTTCCTTAAAAACTTTCCTGACTTCTCTCATGGACCCAGGACAGAATGTCTCAGGCCTTGATTATTGCAGATATAATCACATTCTGCTTCTTGGCTCATTGCATAAGAGCTGTCTCTAGAATTTTTCCCCCTCTTTCCAGGGCTGTTTCTGCTCATGACAAAGTACTTAGCCCCTGAGTGTGGAACACTACCCCATTTTCTTCTTCGCCTGTCTTCCACCCAGTGGAATAATAACTCAGGCGGGGTTCTCTTGAAGGCCCGAAGGGCATCACAGCTTTTATAAACATGAAGTCTTACTAGAGAGTTCTTAACCCGCACAGCAGAGCATGGTTTCAGTTTTCTCTCCACTCCCTCACGTAGGAAAAAATTGGACTCCTTCATTGGAAGACTGTTCTCATTTAAGGTATTGCTGACTTTGTATTTTATGTTAGTCATTCTCTTGGGTCTTTTCGCGGTTAGCATTTTTTTTTACAAGTTTTTGTTTTTGTCTTGCTGAGCTGTCAAAAGATTTTGCCCCCAGGATGGACACAGCCAAACTGAGGGAAATCTTAATAGTGATATCGAGAGCTTAATAATCCATCATATGGGAGGTTCCTCCCTCTTAATGTAACCACAAGGACTTATTACAAACCATTGACCCCTCCATCAGTAGGCTGTCCACATTCATAGTGACTTCTGTCACCATTTAGGGAATTAGTAACCCAAACAGGCATACTTCCGTAAGCCCCAGGAGGGGTCACCTCAGTAGCAGTTTCTCAGGATATTCCAAGGGCAAATGGAACATAAAAAGAAGTGAAATTAAGAGACAAATATGGGGTGAGGATTTTTTTTTTCTTTGTAAGAGAATGATTATCTCTTTTTGTTAGTAAATGCTGAAGTCTGCACCCAAGTTTCCTGTGTGATCCATATTGAAAAAGTGGAGGCGCACCTGGCTCCGTCAGTCAAATATCTGCCTTTAGCTCAGGTCATGATCCCACCGTGGTGGGATTGAGTCCTGCATCAGGCTCCCTGCTCCACGGGGAATCTGCTTCTCCCTCTCCCTCTGTTGCTTCCCTTGCTCTCTCTCAAATAAATAAAATCTTGAAAGGTAGAAAGAATCTTGTCTCTGATCTTACTAAACTCTCTAATCCCACTTTGGGGGAGTTAATGGCTTTATTAAAAAATAATTATTTTAAATTTGGCGCAGGCTGACCTGTGATAAGTAGATTATTTTTGGTAATAAAAAGTTCCAGGTGTTATGGTACTGTATAATTTCCATGGAGTTCCATGGAAATGGAACTTTTTTTCTTTTTCTTTTTCTCCTCATGGAGTTCCTTTATTAAGCATTACCCTAATAGAGGTCATGACCCTTTTGGCCTGGAAGGATCTCTGCTCCGAATACAGTGACTCCTGAATGACCTTGAGTTGTGAGACTATTCTTGATACTTCTGTGGGAGAAAAGTTATTGGATCCTTTTTGGCCTTCATCTTCCTCATGTTCTTCTTTGTCTTTCTCTCGAGTAGTTTACTCCCCTTGGTGCCTGTCCAGCTTTTCTGTGTGTCAGAAACAAAGCACAGAGCCCCACGGGGACTCTCTGACAAGGAATCTGGTCTCAAGCAGTCGTGACAGAGACAAGGACAGCCAGATGGACATGACTGTTGGTGGGTTTGCTCCGTAGCCTTGGGTCTGACGAGCACCCAGGGTCCCCACCCCCCAACCTGGGCAGAGTTTGCAGTTCAATCGTGGAGAGCCTTCTCGCAGATAACTAGTTGGAAAGCAGGGTACTCCTGAAATAGCAGCTTTCAAATGTGCCTTTTAAGTCTTGATTTTCTGAAGCACGCTCATCAGGTGGGGAAGTTTGCATTGGTAGCAGCCACCAACATTTGGGCGAAACCTTTGGTGGCCTTCCCCAGATCCCCAGTGACCACTGTTCGTCCTCACGTAGGTCCTGACCACTCCCCACCCCAGGGTGGGCTGGGGAGCTTCCCATGAACTCGCCAGATCCTTCCTCCAAGAGTGTTTGGAAGCCTGTCCAATGTTTTCATCCTCAGACCCCATCGGGCCCGCAGGAGCTGCTGGGCGCATGGGCTAATAGGGCACACGGCTCGTCGCACATGTGGAGTCAGAGCATCATGAGCTTCGGAAGGGCTAGAAGGGCTTTTTTTCCTCCTCTCTTCTTGGTTTTCTTTTCGCAATGCCATGTGGCTCTGATTGGACTTTGTCCTTCTTTATGGCCAGATAGCATTACCTTGTATGTGTCGCTACTGCATTTCCTGAATCTGCTCGTCGCCCATGCATGTTCAGGTTGCTTCCTTTGCCCGGCTGTGGGCAGTAATGCCGCCACTCATTCTTCTAAGGTCACCAACTTTAGTTTTGCTGGTAGGGGAAGAACCCTTGTGCCATCAGTCTTGCTGGTAGCACCCCAGCCCTGCGGTTCTGGAGGCTCTCCCCGGGTCCATCCTCCTTTCTGTTCTAACACATTGTCCATTACTTAATGTCCTTATGCTTGTCGTCTTCTTTCCTTCCTGTCACCACCGCTGTGGCCCAGGCCTTGATCACCAATTACTAAAATCTCCTCCCTTTTTGGGGTGCTCTTAAAAATACTGCTTTGTCATTCTGCAGCTTCAGAATTTTGCATTTGGTCCTGCACTCCATGCTCTGCCCCCCCAAATGCCTGGAAGGTTAAATCCAAATTCGATAGCATGGATTTCTGGTGCTCTGTGACTTGGCCTCCACTATCCTGCATCAACATGGCTCTAGAAAATCGTTTTGTTCAGCATTAAACCACTCAGCTAGTATTTCCTGAAGTCTTGTTCTGTGTTGTTCACTTCACCAAGCATAGAGGATTGAACCAGTAAGAGAGATGGGCCCCTCCAGGGTCTACGGTTGAGTGAGGTGTATGAAAATGCTAGAGGCAGTTGTAACCCAGTGTGGTTGGTACTGGGGTAGGGCGAGTGCACGATGCTGTGAGAAGACATAGGAGGGCCACTGAACACAAAGGTAGAGTTGGTTGGGGGCAGCCTTCCCAGGAGGGGTGCGGGTCAGGGGAGATGTGAAAGCTAGGTGGGACTTAGCCAGGCTGGGCTCTGATGTCGGAGTGCAGAGCTGGTGGTCCTGCCGGGCCAGGGGCATTTGCATCTAGCCAGGGACAGCATGGAAGGAGGTGCTGTATTAAACATGTGTCACATGAATGAAGGTGGAAGCCCAGAGGTGAAAGGGGTGACAGTGTGGGGAATGGAAGTGTTCGTGGTGGCTGAGTTTGCTGGGTATAGCAGAAGATGAAGCAATCAGAGAAAGCCAGGTTGGGGCATCGCATGGCAGAGAGCAGCCTTGGAAAGGAGTCTATGGCATGGAAAAGTTACCTATCCTAGGAGAAACAGGACCCTTCCAGTGACTCTTGTCACATGGGGGTCGAGTGATGAGATTTGCCCCTCTGGTTTCTAGTTTAGTTTATAGTACAGAAGATACACTGCCGTTGAGGAGTGGATGGGACTGAGAGCAGCTAGTGGCTTGGACCATGTAAATGTGGAAACAGGGCAGGGAGGAGTTTAGAAGAGATGTAGGTTAGGACTCGGTGAGTGGCTGTATGAGAGGAATGACGGGGTATTAAAGAATGCTCTGTAGATTTTCAGTTGGGGCGAGTGATGCCACCCGTTGACGTGGAGAGAACAGATGAGGTCATGTGGTTCACTTGGTAGGCCGTGGTCATGGCACTTTCTGTCCCTTTGCTGAGTCCATCAACTTCTTCCACGTCTCTCCACCCTGGTTTGTGATGATGACTCGTGCTCAAGGTTCCGGGTCCAGTTTGGTGTCTGCTCATTCAGCCCCTGGCATGTGCCTTCTCTGGTGTCTAGCCCCTCCACCTCCCCCAGGAAGTGCCAAGTACTTGAGGGCGTAGGCGTGTCCTGCAACTCTTGGTTGCCCACCCTCCCATGCCGTCTGACTCCGGCCACCAGCTCTCTGTGTGTATTTCTGGGTGATGATGCCGTGTGTGGTGGGCCCTCGAGGTCCTCATGGGGGGAAGAGCTTCTCTTACTGCCCTTGAAATCCTTTGTTTGATGTTGTTAACTTATGGGAAAGAAGAACAGGGTCTTGCTGTGTCCTTCTACTACAAGGTCAAATCCTGAAATACCTCTCCTTGTTTCTGCTTCCCGCAAACATTTATTGAGACCTTAATTCATGCTGGATGCTCAGCTATGCGCTGGCCGTATAGGAGAAGAATGAGGCATAGGATTTTGCTGCTACATAGTTCAATGAGGGCCTGTTAATACCCATCTGTCTGTCCTAATTTCAACTCAGACACATGGCAAAGGAGGGAAGAAAGTTGTCCAGACTGATGAGTGGAGGAATGGCCCCATCGAAGAACGCCTGGAGTATGCCCTTGTGAAGGTGAGTTGTGGGAGCGCTGAGGGAGTGTGAAGTGACGGCTGGAGGCACCTCGTGCTTGCCTCGTGTGGTGGCTGGAGGGGGCAGTCCCTCGAGCAGCCCCAAGGCACCGTGGGCCAAGTCTGGAGATATTTTTGGTTGTCACAGTAAGGGGTGGGAGGTGTTCCTGGCATCCAGTGGCTGGGGATGCTGTGGCATCCCATAGCGTATGGGAGAGGCCCCACATGACAGTTGTTCAGCTCACAATGTCCTTAGTGCCGAAGTTGAGAAACGCTCTCCTGGACCAAGTTGCTGTCTTTTGATCAACAGGCAAGTCCTGGCTCTTCTGCTGATAATTGGGATTTTTTTTTTTAAGATTTTATTTATTTGTCAGAGTGAGAGAGCAAGCACAAGTGGGGGAGGGGAAGAAGGAGAGGGAGAAGCACACTTCCCACTGAGCAGGGAGCCGGACACGGAACTCGATCCCAGGAACCTGAGATCATGACCTGAGCCACAGGTGCTTCACTGACTTAGCCACCCAGGCACCCTGATAATTGGGATTTTAGACAACATAATCTCTTAGCTTCAGTGTCCTTATTTGTGGTCTGGAAAATTTCAGACTTCTCTTTTTTGGCTCTCAAATTTAACTTTTAACTTCTTGAAACTTTTGAGATTCACATATTTGAAGTTGTGCAATGTCAGCCACATCCAGGGGTCCTTGAACTGGGGACACGGGGGATTAGGGCTTGATCACTAAAGGCTGGAGAAGTCCGCAGAGGCTTCATGGGTTTGAACTTCATGTCAGAGTCCTGGCCATTGTCATCCTCCCACCCGCCCCCACCCCCACTGCCGCCTTGGAGCTTCATAGTGACAAAACGTGCTGATGTCACCGGAGATCTTTAATAACGTATACTCTGCTAAACCACTAAGATGCAAAAAGTGTATTTTATGATGAATTTGAACTTTACTTACTGGTATTCCTTCTCTCTCAGATAACTCATTTTTACTGAGTACTTAACGTTGTATCGTTCCCCTGGCTAAGCATTTTACATAGGGCATTTCATTTAATCCTCAAAATAACCACCTGAGGCAGGAAATATGTGACATTTTAATTTAGGAAACTGAGGCTTGATTAATTGCTTAGATTACTGATAGGAACCAGGATTTGAACCCATGCAGTCTGATTCCAAAACCTGTACTCTTAAACATTTCCATGATTCATTCTTTTTTTTTTTTTTTTTTTTTTAAAAGATTTTATTTATTTATTTGACAGAGAGAGATCACAAGTAGGCAGAGAGAGAGAGAGGAGGAAGCAGGCTCCCTGCTGAGCAGAGAGCCCGATGCGGGACTCGATCCCAGGACCCTGAGATCATGACCCGAGCTGAAGACAGTGGCTTAACCCACTGAGCCACCCAGGCGCCCCCCATGATTCATTCTTGATTGGCTATTTGGATGTAAGCCGATTTTTAATGTGATTTTTTTTTCTAACTTTTTTTTTTTTAATAGGGTATCGAAAAACACATTATTGAAGACACTGAGGAAGCCAGATTAAACCAGGAAAAATATCCCCGGCCTCTGAATATAATCGAAGGGCCTCTGATGAATGGCATGAAAGTTGTTGGTGACCTTTTTGGAGCTGGAAAAATGTTTCTACCTCAGGTTGGCAAAAGATGGGGAAGGGAAGGGGTAGTTTTTACAACCTAAAAAAGAAGACTTTGTCTTTTAATAGTAAGTTCGGGTGTATTTCTCAAGTTTTGATTTTGATAAGAGCTCGTGGACATTTGAGATCAGGTCATTCTTTCTCTAAATGTGTCAGGAGGAGTGTCTGGAAGGTCCGTCTTGAGGGTGAGTGCTGGCTCTAGGTCATCTAGAAACTGTTAGCATTCTGATCTGCATGATAGATCTGTGTCCCATCTCCTAAGTCCCAACACCCATCTGCTCTTCCCTCAAGTTACAGTAAAACCCAAGATGTGTGTGAAGTTCATAGCATTCACTTTTGATTCACCAGCTAGTATCATCTTTAAGGATACGTATTTTGAACAAATCATCACCATTTGAAATAGTGATATACATTACGTCTTATCTTTCGAGAAAGCCAGAACTCTCATTTTGATTTATAGGAGCAACTGGCCATATCGGTGAACAAGCTTCTCTTGAGTCGTCAGGGTTAGGACTGTGAGGCAAACACAAAACGTGAAGGCCCTAGTTTGGTTTCTGTTTGTTTTAATTACTCATTCTATACTTAGTTAATTGCCTGTTTCCTTCATAACATTCACCCCCTTTTTAAAACAGCTTTATTGTTTTATAATAAGCATATGACAAAGTTCACATATGTAGAGGATACAGCTTGATGAGTTTTAACATGCATGCACCAGTGAAATCCTCCCCACACTCGAGATAGGAACGTTTCGTTGTCACGCCCTCGTAATTTCCTCCAGCCCATGGCAATTCCTCAGTCTTAGTTCTTGATGGTGTTGACTTATTTTTCACTTGGTGTTTTTGAGTTAACATCAGGCATAGAGACAGTTTGCAAATGTGGTTTGAAAAATGTCTTGAATCCCTCCCCCAACCTCTACCCCTCACCTGAGCATTTTTACTGGAGCCTCGTGTAGTTAGCAGCCCTTGGAAGTTGACATGGATGTAATGCTGTTAGAGAAGGACTTCATTTGGACTTCACCGGTTTTCCCACTACTGTTTTCTTTGTATTCCAAGATCCCATGATGCTTTTTTATCCTGCCTTCCTCAGTACAGTACAGTTATTATGGACACTGTCCCTGAGATTGAGTTTGTCTGATGTTTGCTCATTTTTTGGCAAGAATAAAAGTGATCCTGTGCCCTTCTCCATGGATCATATCAGGAGTTCCAGAATGTTGCTGTGTCTCATTACTGGTTATATGAACTCTGCTCATTTGGTTAACAGTATCTGCTAGGTTTCCTGCGCTCTGAATTTACTTGTAGAGAGAAACTTGGAGACTGTGCAAATATCCTGTTTCCCATCATACTTCCACCTGTGAATTTTAGCATACATTGATGAATTTTGTAAAAGGCCCTATTCTTGCTTAAGCAGGAACCTTAATTATAAGTGGATTATAATACTAGGGATCGAGAAGAGAAGGCTGAAAAAGGACTCATGGTAGACAAGAATACCTAGAACTTGGAGAAGTGATAGACAGCCTTCAAGGCTGAGAAAAAATAAGTAAGCAAGACAGAAAGACAAAATTAAGAAGACAGAAATCACAGTGTGCAGTTCCTAGTCTTATTTTCCTTCTGCTATACCCTGTTCATTGTCTTTCTCCACAAGGAACTTGTTCCTTATCTCATCTGCTGTCAAAAGTGGACTTCAGTGGTCAAAACTTGCATTCTTGATTGATGCTGAAATTCACAAGCAGGCATTAACAACCATTCAGGGTCAGGTAAAGATGCCTGACTCCATGTGTTTTTCCTAGGTTATAAAGTCAGCTCGAGTCATGAAGAAGGCTGTTGGCCACCTTATTCCCTTCATGGAAAAAGAAAGAGAAGAAAATAAAATGCATGCTGGCACAGAAGAAGAAGAGGCAAGTCATTTTGTCCAGGCTGCTGGGCCCTGTGAGAAATTGATCTCAGAGACTTAGGGGGTGAGATAGGGACCACGGTCTTGGCTATGCTTGTCATTGAAGGTGAAATCGAGCAATGATCTGTTTGACCAAGAATCAGAATATCCTGGGATTTTCCTTTGAGTGTGGCTTTATGAGTTTTTAATATGAACATAGTTTTTCAGACAGAGCCCATGATTTCAAATCAAGTTCGTTCATTCCTCTCCTCACCATTTACAGAACTCCTGCTATGTGCTGGGCACTGTGCTCCATACTATAGCTACAGAGCCAGGCCCCTACCCTTGAGGTAATTGAGTGATATTTGGCTTTGGAAAACCTCTTCCCTGATTTGTCTCTGCATACTAGTAATGTCCTTGGCACTGCCTCTGGATCCAACTTAATTCCTGTTGGCTGTACCACCAAAGTAAATCATTAAGCTTTGACCTTGTTTAGCTGCCTGTGAGGCTCAGCCAGCTTTGGCCTGTAGGATTCTGAATTCTCATATTGATGTGAGCTTGTGAATGGCTCCAACATGGAATCCCACTTGCCTTGTGTGCTTTTTCTTTTCTTTTTTTTTTCTTTTGAAAAAAATGATTTATTCTTTCATTCATTTATTTATTTGAGGGAAGGGATGCCCACAGTGCATAGCACAATGGTATTGAAAAAATAAACTATGATAAAATGCCCCTGCCCTGGGCTGTTGAGATGGTGGTTTGGGTTCTGATGGGACCTGTGTACTCACCAGCTTCTCCCTCTGTTCCCTCCGTCTCCCCTTACTGCTCACCTAAATACTTGTCAGACAGCGTTTTTGCAGTTAAGGATTATGTTCTTCAGCTATAGGACTGTTTTGTAGTTGACATAACCTGTTCCTTGAGGTGATGGAAGCCCCGGTTGACGCTCCCTGGGCTAACCAGCGAGGCAGGCCTCCTTCAAACAGCTAGGGCCAGCAGCTTTCTACTGACAGAGCACATGACCTAGGTTCTAGGTCTGTTTTTGAGGTTGTCTCGCTTGTACGACAGGGCTTTTCGTGCCAACACCTGTCTGGCTGCAGGAAATTAGGGGATCTGCTATAAGGTGAGCGTGGCGATGCTCAGCTGTGTGGCTTTCTCCCTAGGACCCTTATCAGGGCACCATCGTGTTGGCTACCGTGAAAGGCGATGTGCATGACATAGGCAAGAACATAGTCGGTGTGGTCCTTGGCTGCAATAACTTCAGGTGAGTTAACACTGACCTCTTTCAAACCCCTTTCATATTTAAAAATAAAAGCATTAATAGGCTGATTCTTTGTTGGTCAGAAAGGGTAGGGTATGGCCGTGGATATTGTAGGTGATTTTTAATTTCTGTTTCCTGTTTTTTACATTTTCTGTGTTGAACCACCTTTTCAGATGAAAGAAGGTAGTAATTAATCTGTGATCTGTGTGGTAAGTACAAAAAGGACAGTAAAAGCTATTCCAGCAGGGTCAGAACAACCAAGAGCTTCTTGAGGATTGACCTTGGGCTAAGACTCTAATGAACATCGGGCTCCTGCCCATAGCCAGTGGCATGGAGCATATTCTGTTTTTCTTCTCAATAAACTGCCATGTTTTAGAGCCGAGATCCTACAAGACTTCGGCTCGGTGGGGTTTATAAGAAGGCTTTGACTGTACAATTCTCTCTTCCCTCTGCTTAGAGCAGGACCATGCATCCCTCTTGGAAATGATGAAGCTAGATTTTGAAATGTTGTATAGAAGAAAAGCCTCTGGGTGATATATCTCATTGTAGTGAATAGTCAGCCCTCAGTTACTTCTGTGTGAGAGCTGATGACCTATTATAAGTGTATGTTTTGCCCAGATTTTAGCATATTCTTTGTGAACAGAAACCTAATAGAACTAACACCTTCTCTGGTCCATGTCCGGCCACCAGTTCCTTTGAATCCAATGGACTTCTTTCCGATGTGCTATTTTATCTCTGAAGCAGGGAGCCGTGACTGCAGGGCATCTGTGCCCTTCATAGGCGTCCCCTGCTGTCCTGTAACAAGTCCCCATTGGGCCCTTCCCTCCTCTCAACTTGGTTAACCACCTCTGCTTTCCAGGCCAATTGAATGCATCCAGGCACTCTGGAAGGCTGGGGTTGGAGGAGCTGGGTCAGGATCAACCTTTTGGCCTCTGTCTTCACAGGTGTTTCCCTTAGCTGCCTGCCCGCTGTCAGAACACTTAGCACTATCTTCTCTATTCCTATTCTAGGAATATTGTTCTTGGAATGTATTATTTTTTCAATGATAAATGTATTGGAGATACCAGGGAGGTGGTTGTAATGAGATTTCACCCATAAAACAGGCATTTGGATAAGGTGTTTGCTTCCTGAAATCTACAAGACACCTCCACTCTTGTCTCACGGTTTCAAATCCCATGTCGTTGGCTTTGGTTTGCATTCATTGCAGTTAGTTAAAATTGAATTCAGCTCGCGAACGTCTGTAGATCGTCTCCTACACACCACACATTGTACTAGTGACACCAAAATGGTTTAGTTGACTTTCTCAAGAATTCAAGGAATTTGCTGTTTATAAGGCTAAATAGCCAAGTACATAGTCAGCTGTGATCATGGGACAGCAGCTGTTCAAAAAAGTAGTTTGTAGGTAAACCTTCTAAAGCAATTTATAAATTTTTTTTTGTATTTGTAATTTTTTATTTTGAAAAATGGGTAAGTAGCTAGGAGAGTCACACTAGGAATGTGTTTTCCTCCAGTAGAGACATCATAAGAGGCCAGGGAAAACTGTGGCGTTTCTCCAGGGTGCTCTGAGTATAGAATGTCAGCATTCGTGAAAGCCTGCTTATTAAACCCGAGGCTTTCCTCCAGCACATCCAGTCCTCTGTCTTGTGCATTGGAAGTCTGCTTATCTTCGCTCATAAGTCCAACTGGAGAAGTATCTTCTGGTGAAACTGTAGTTATTCCTCATATAAAAACACAAGTGAATGTGCAGTTGTTTTCTATCCTGTCAGACACCTTTGGGGTCTTGTGTCTCCTAACATGTGGCCTCCTGGTCAGTTTAATTTTATGGCGTCAGCTAGCAGAAAAGTGCCCGGATAATCTCCCTTATGTAGTTAATTGTATGCTTTTGCTGAGCATCAGGGTTCTAGATGGATCTGGGGTGGAGTGTGTGGTTCTGGATCTGGGATGAACTACCCAGCTAGTGAGTGAGTCTAGCAAACGATCCAGTATCAAATCCTCGTGCAACTTTCTAGTTCCTGGCTCTTTGCCATTGATGCACTAAATCTCATAAAATGTAAGAACTTTCTTCTTTGTGAAGGAAAAAAGAGTAAAGAGAACTCAAGATGATCGTTCTGTCTAGACAGAGGACGTTTTTGTGGAGATGACGCATTAGATTCTGTGTTACAGTAGCGTGTATAAATTTGAGAATTTGAATAGACCTCAGGGACGGATCCACTGAGAGTCTAGCAACACCTAACATTTGTTTACCACTGCACAAATTAGACAGTGCTTTCATAGCATTGTTTTGGTTTTTTTTTTTTCTGTCTTCTTTTCCTGGTGTTTTTCTTTTCCTTTCTTTTCTTTCATCCTTCCTTCCATTTTATGGTCTTAATCCTGCTCTGCTTGCTTCAGTTACTGTCTTTCTCACTTTACAGACGAGGAAACTGAGGTGTCGAGAAGTTAAGTGTTTGCTTCATGGTCACACAGCCAACAAGGGGCAGACCATAATGTGCTCAGGGCTTCTGACTCCAAAAGTCAGGACTCTGCTCTGTCCGTTTATCTTAAGGTATTGATTCTAGTTCAAAAGTTCAACAACTTTAACTGTACTGTTTAATGTTGATATTCCAGTTAACATTCCTCTTACATAATTTAAAATATTCAAAAATGCTTTCTGATCAAATCGTACACGAGAATGGATTTTAAATATACTCCTCACTAATTATTACATAGAAAATGTGGATTTTTTTTTTCCCCACGAAAAACTGGGATATGTCGAAAGTAATTTTAAAATTGGATATCCTGTATCTAGTACTTTAAAAATATGGATCTGGTGAAACAATAACAGAGGCCTGTTTATATTTTAATAAGTGGTTGTTAATGTACATGTAGAGTATGAGTGAAAATTAAGCAGCGTATAGCTGTGAGTGAATGGAATCACGTTAGCACATTTAGCTGTACTAAGTCAGGGGCACACTAATCCAGTCTCCTGTCCACCACACATGCTCACTTGATTATTCATAGGCTTTCATCCTGGGGTCTGTGTGGGGGTGGGAGGTGTGTATGGGCCTGTGTGTTTTCTGGTTTTTCAGCTTTACTGAGATGTAACTGACCTGTAACACTGTGTAAGTGTAAGATACTGACTTGCTATACCATGTTGCAATTTGATGACCACCATATGATGATGATGACCACCATATGATGACCACCAGCTTCACATAATTAATTCTTTCTTGTGGTGAGAACGTTTTCTCCACCTCTTGGCTAACCCATGTTACCACTTACCTTTTTTTTTTTTTTTTTTTAAGATTTTATTTATTTGTCAGAGAGAGAGTGAACACAGGCAGACAGAGTGGTAGGCAGAGGCAGAGGGAGAAGCAGGCTTCCTGCTGTGCCAGGAACCCGATGTGGGACTTGATCCCAGGATGCCGGGATCATGACCTGAGCCGAAGGCAGCCGCTTAACCAACTGAGCCACCCAGGCATCCCTACTGCTTATCTTTTTGATAAGAGCCCTTCAAACAGATTTAAGGTGATACCCCATTATGAGTTTGATTGGCATTTCCCTGCTCCTTAGTGATGCTGAGCATCTTCTCATATACAGGTTGGTCTCTTATGTCTCCTTTGGAAAAAATAGCTATCCAGTTTCTCTGCCCAACTTACTACTTTTCAAAGGGAGACTTTCCAGAATTAATTAATTAATTAAAAGATTTTATTTACTTATATGACAGAGAGATCACAAGTAGGCAGAAAGAGAGGGAGAAGCAGGCTCCCTGCTGAAGAGAGTGCCCGATGTGGGGCTCGATCCCAGGACCCTGAGATCATGACTTGAGCTGGAGGCAGAGGCTTAACCCACTGAGCCACCCAGGTGCCCTTTAAGGAGAAATGGAAACAGACTGTTAGTTCCGCTTAAGCTGATTGGAAAAGGTCCATGGGGACTGCAGAGTGGTAGGGTACTGCCATCTGGGGGTAGCACCTGTGAATTGCAGGGTCAGAAACGAAATTCTTTGTTCAGTTCATTTCCAGGGACCGCAGACAGGAGGCACCCAGAATGGATGTGGATACATGGCTCTGATTTTCCCTTTTAATTCTTCCAGAGAGGAAAAGGGACTTTATTTATTACAGTATTTTTTAAATTGTATATATTCTTAGATCGTATTGGATGCCTTTGCTAAAACAGCGAGGGCAGCTTACATTTTTTTCTGAATTAAAAGCCCAAATTAGGGGCTTCTTGGTGGCTCAGTGGGTTAAACCGCTGCCTTCGGCTAGGTCATGATCTCAGGGTCCTGGGATCGAGTCCCACATCGGGCTCTCTGCTCTGCGGGGAGCCTGCTTCCCTCTCACTCTCTCTGCCTGCCTCTCTGCCTACTTGTGAACTCTTTCTGTCAAATAAATAAATAAAATCTTTAAAAATAAAAAATAAAAGCCCAAATTAAATGCTTGTGTTCAGAGCTGTTATAAGCATTCTAGAAAGATGATTTTAAAACCAGCATTTTCTCATAACATTTATTTTTATTCTCTTTAATTTCTCATGTGGCATAATATAAGGATGTATGTAAGACGTGGCCTGTGGACATGGGGCATCAGGCTCTAGGTGAAGAAGGGAGACAAGGGAAAGCCCAGGGGAACAGAAAATGGAGCTGTGGTGGAATCAGGACGTGGCAGGGAAGGTGAGGGACAATGGCAAGGGACAATGGGAAGCAGGGCCACAGCCACGGAAGGCAGGGATGGCCAGAGTTCCTCAGGGCCAGCTGGGTCCTCATTCTGGACCCTTAGTGCTAGTCTCTTCCTGGCCTGCCTTCTTTCTTCCTTCATCTAGCTGATACCTACTTATTCTTTCAAAATTCAGCTCAAGTATCACCGTCCTGGGGTGCTTCAAGCTCCATTTGGATAGCTTAAGAATAGGGGGCCCATGGGTGTCTCAGTTGGCTAAGTGGCTGACTCCTGACTTCAGCTCAGGTCATGATCTCAGGGTCATGAGATCAAGCCCCATGTTGGGCTCCACACTGGGCGCAGAGCTTGGTTAACATTCTCTCTCTCCCTTTCCCGTTCCCCATCCCCAATTACTCTCTCTCTCTTAGAGAGAATGAAAGAAAGAAAGAAATCTTAAACTTAATATTCTGAAAATTGAACTAGTAGTGGCCATTAAGATGCTGACTCCTCCCCCTCTGACCTCTCTGCCTACCGTTTCCTTCTTTCCCCCATTCTGTCCAGCAACAAGCTCTCCTCACTGTCCTCAAACCAAGCAAGCATGCATGAGATGTTCCTGAAAGAGACATTGCTTAAAACAAGAAAATGAGAGCAAGTTGATTCTTACTATCATACTGATGATTTTTAATGGAATTTTTAAAAGTATATATACAATGTTGAATACAGTGGGCTTTGAAAGGTATGCCTTTTCGTCTTGATTTAAAGGCAATACACTAATTGAATTTAAATTTAAAAATGTAATATACTGTTTTGCTTAGTTTTATATGCAACAGTCTATACTTAGTCATAGCTTCACAAAAGATCCAATTACCAGAGTTTTTCAGTGTGCAAAAAAAAAGAAAATGGTGTGTTCTGATTCTTGTTATAACCTCTGGTGCCACAGCATTAAAACCTGCAGCATTTCCTCTAACAGGTCACTAGTCACATACTGAAGGTAGTTACCGTTTGATCTAAAATTGTCTTGGTTTTTACTGAGGAGTCTGCATGTGCTGATTTATTTGTCAAAAAAAAATTTTAAGTGATACGGGAGCAAACAAGTCAGTATAAGACGTATATAGCAAGAAGCAAAGCTCCTTCCTGCCCAGCAGCTACTGTTACCAGATGATACCATGTCAAATAGTAATTGTTAAGCATTAATTTTTTTTTATTAAAAATTATTTGGTGCACCTGGGTGGCTTAGTGGGTTAAAGCATCTGCCTTTGCTTAGGTCACGATCTTGGGGTCCTGGGATCGAGCCCCACATCGGGCTCTCTCTTCAGCAGGGAGCCTGCTTCTCCCTCTCTCTGTCTGCCTCTCTGCCTGCCTCTCTGCCTACTTGTGATCTCTCTATCTCTGTCAAATAAATAAATAAAACCTTAAAAAAAGTTGTTTTGCCTATTTTAATGACATTGTGAAAGAAGTGAAAGTGCATGCTATGAAGTGCATACTCATGATAAACTTAAATTTTAAAAATGACTGGCATGGTGGGGGCTTTCTCGGTCTTGATGACAGGGGAACAGTCTTAACTTACCAGTTAACGGGCAGATGAAGTTTTATATGTTTTACCAGAGCTTAAAAAAAAAATGTCATATGCCAAAAATGACTGAATTGTATACTTAGAATGAGTGAATTTTATGCCATGTGAATTCTGTATCAATAAAGCTGCTTTAAAAGTCTTAGCATAGCACCTGGCATGTGGTAAGGACTTCATATGTGGTCATTATGGTTGTGATGGTTGTCACTGCTTCGTGAGCATGTCCTGGGGATTCCGGTTGCCATTAGATGAGTGTTTGGCAGCTAAGTAAACGTTCCTTTCTGCTCTTTCTCTGATGGGTTCTCATTAATTTCTTCACGTCTCTTTTCTGTCTCTCAGAGTTATTGATTTAGGAGTCATGACTCCCTGTGACAAGATCCTGAAAGCTGCTCTTGATCACAAAGCAGGTACTGTCCACCTGTGCTTCTGGGCTTTCCACTGGATGTCCTCAACCCCGGGGTGTGTCTGTCAGCGTATGAGGATGCCCCAGTCCACGTGGGACCGCTGGAGCATTCGGACTGTCAGGGGCCAGCTCCTGGGTGGGGGGCTTCCACTGTCGTTTGTAGTGGGGGTTGAATTGGTGAATAGGTACCCATGAAACTCCTCCTAGCTCTGAATATGGGAAAAGGGAACAGGATTCTTATTACAGGGTCACATTAGATTTTTCTCTGGGTATCGTCATTTCTGTGTTTCTTCAGACACTGTGACATGTTCAAGTCTGGGAAATCATAAACAATATATTTTATTTGTGTGACTTCTGCAAACCGTGGCAAGCCCATTATTACAACTTGAAACTACAAATCGTATTTCCTACCGAAAGCCAAACAAATAAATGGAAACTCCCCAGAAAAGAGGTCATACAATTAGAAATTGGGAATTCAGATGAGGTCTTACGGTCTTTATTACAAAGGCTTTAAAGTGAATCTTGCATACTTTTCTACATTTTTTTCTCATTCTCCTTCTTGCTGTCCTTTTTTCTTTTTTGAAATAATAGATATAATTGGCCTATCAGGACTCATTACTCCTTCCCTGGATGAAATGATTTTTGTTGCCAAGGAAATGGAGAGGTTGGCTATAAAGATTCCACTGTTGATTGGAGGAGCAACCACATCAAGGTAAGTCATGCTAATGAACTTTTTGCTTTCCTTTAAATTCATTTAAATGCCAGTGTTTAAAAACAGTGATAAAAACAGTGATAAACCCTGTGTTTTGTTGTTGTTTTGTTTTTTATATTATGCTTAGCACATTGGCTCCTTCTGTATAAGCCCATGAGCGTTTAGTCTCCCCCTGGACAAGAGTGACTGTACTTTTGGAGCATGGTCTAGGAAACGCCTTTGTGATCTCCCCAACCCTTGCCTTTTTTTTTTATTTCTTTGGCTTGTCATTGTCCTTTCCTTAATCCTCTCATCTCCCATTCTGTTCCTGAGATTTCTGATAAATACTCCTCTTGAAATCAAACCAACTGGAGAAAAGTGTGTCTTTTGGCACAAAGACATTGCTTGAACTGCAGCCTACTCTCTGTCTGGAGGCAGGTGTCTGATTGAGTAATTACAGGTTCCCTTGAAAAAACTCCAGCTTTATAATAGTTGAGGCAGGAGGCCAAGCTATCAAGAGTGAACCAGAAGATCACCTTGGGAAGTTGTTTTTGAAAGGGGGAACATTTGGAGAAACTTTCCGTTAAGCAAGAGAGAGTTTTAAGTTGGTCGCGTGACTGTTAATCAGTTTGTCACATTTTTCCTGGGGTCGTGATATTTGGTGAGAAATATGTTAATTATGGGTACCGTTGGGCTTCTTCTGACATGTTCCTTATGCTCTATGTCATTTACTTTGGCAGGGAATAATGCCCAGGTGGGACATTGAGCTTGGTCACCTGCTAGAATGCAGCTTATTGTTTTTCTTTTCTTTCTTTTTTTTTTTTTTTTTTATTTGTTTATTTGACAGACAGAGATCACAAGTAGAGAGGCAGGCAGAGAGAGAGAGAGGGAAGCAGGCTCCCTGCCGAGCAGAGAGCCCCATGCGGGACTCGATCCCAGGACCCTGAGATCCTGACCTGAGCCGAAGGCAGCAGCTTAACCCACTGAGCCACCCAGGCGCCTGCTTATTGTTTTTCTGATGCAAAAATGCAATGGAGTCCAGTCGAAGATATTCCAAAGTTCCTTTCACACTATAAGCCATTCATCTTAATTGGGTTTTCCAGAGAAACAGAATCAGTGGGGTGGATATATATACATTTACTTTATGTACATTGTATATGTTTACTCTGTATTGTATTATTAATGTATACTGTATATTATATATACAGAGAGGTTTATTTTAAGGAGTTGGCCATGTCATTTTGGGGTCTGGTAAGACTGAAATCTGTAGGGAAAGTCCACAGGCTGGAGACCAGGCAGGAGTTGATGTTGCAGTCTTCCTTCCAAAGGCCATCTGGAGGCAGGATTCCTTCCTCATTGGCGCACCTCTTCTTTTATCTTAATCTTCAACTGATTGGATAAGGCCCAGCCAAGGAGGAGTAGTCTGCTTCACCCAGAGTCTACTGATTCAAATGCTCATCACATCTAAGGAATAACCTTCACAGAAACATCTAGAATGATATTGACCTAGCTCCCATGGTGTGGCCAAATTGACGCATAAAATGAACCATCATCCCATGTATAACCTGAGTGGATCATTTTCACAAGTAGTAACAGTGTTGTGGGTCATTTATTCACTAACTGCTTTTCATCCTTGAAGGACTCTCTAATATGTCCATTGTTGCTCACCTTACAAAACTGGGTTTGTTTTTCCGCCCAGGACTTACCCACTAGAATATGGGGCAGATTATTCTTCAGGGGTTTGACTACCCATTGAGAAATGGGGTTTCAGTGAGCAGGGTCTTGGGTGTTTGATAGTTGATGATTTTAATGTGAATATTCATCAGCCTAGCAGAGAGTGACCAGAGAATTTACAGACTGTTGTGAGGATGAAGTACGTTTTAAGATCATGATTGTGAAACCGAATACCTGTGACACTGGTTTCCAAATAAACTGTTTTAGAAGGCAGGACACCATACTGAGGAATTCGACTTCAGGAAACCATGCATAGCTCTTACGCAAGTTGGAATATTACAAATGGTCCGTTCTGTCATATTTCTTACCAAGTAAGAGATTAAAGAGGATTTTAAAAAACATTGGGAAGCAACGAGCTCCTCTAAGATACACCGTACGTAAAATTAGCCACAAATGCCTCCCAATAATGAGAAACTGGCATATCAAGTTAGAATTAAGTGGGTCAGAAGTCACCTACTGTCTCTCCATGCTCCTGCAAAACTTCGGTCCTCTTCGTCTGGGAATGGCGACATGATCCTCCCTGAAGGTGGAAATCTGGGTCCCATGACCTCGGGAAGTTCCTTCAGCTCGCCAGTGCTCTGTTAATGTATGAGCTCCGCCTTTTCTCGTGCTGTTCTCTTCATGCCTCTTGCAGTTTCTGGGAAAATAATTGGAAAATAAAAGCCAGTCACCAGATATGTGTTCCCTTCTCCAACGTGATGCTAGAACAGCCCTGGCAGGATAGATTCCTGTGCCATCTCTAAGAACCTCAGCTCGAAACTCCCCCATGCTGACTCCATTCTAAAGCAGCGACGGTGGGCGAGGCCTTATTTCATCTTCCTCAAGCCCTCTTCTTTAAGGAAACTCTTTTCCTGAAACCTAAGTCAAAAAGAAAAGTACACAAGTCAGAAATCTACAACTCGATTAATTTTTACAAAACTGTACCTCCGACGTAAGTACATCTAGATAAAGACATGACGGTTATGGTGCTCGGGGCGCTGGGCTGGGTCCTCCACGGAGTCATCCATGACAAGATGGTCACGCTGCCGTCTCCCATCACTGCAGCTTGTTGTTGCCTTCGTTTCAGCTTCATAGACATGGAGTCCTGCTGTGTGTGTTCTTTTGTGTCCAGCTTGTCTTGTGCACCGCTATGCCTGGGAGGCCCAAACTGGTTGTTATCGTGGTGGTTTTTCCACTGTGGTATGTGTACTATCTGTTGTATAATACACTGTGGCTTATTATCCAGGCTGCTGTTAGTGGACACTGGCTTTTTCCCAGTTTGGGGCTGTTTGGCAGAATGCTGCTGTGCTTGTATTTCTGCCCTGAAAGCAAACTTGCTGGGTCCTGTGTATACGATCATCAGCATTCAGCATTGCTGGGTGGTTTTCCAAAGCAATTGTATTAATTTACACTCCCGCCAGCAATTAAGGGAGTTCCAGTTACTCCACACCTTTTTCAATTTTATCTATTTTCGTATGGATATAATAGTATCTTGGAATGGTTTTCATTTGTGTTTCTCTGCTGACTAATGACATTGGCTACCTTTTCATGTGTAGGTTGACCATTTGGTTAGGCTTTCTAAGTCCTTTTTTCTTTTTTTAATTGGTTATTCTGCCTTTTTTCTTGCTGATTTATATGCGTTCATATTTATATTGGATGCAAGCTCTTTATTAGATGGCAAATAGATTCTTCCATTATGGCTTGCCTTCTGCTGTTTTAGTTGTATTTTTGGATCACAGTTTTTAATTTTCAGGAAGTCTGATTTATCTGTCTCTTCCTTTACGATTAGTGCTTTTTGCATCTCTCTAAGAATGCCCTCTACTTCTGGGAGAGTCCGTTTTGCTGGAAGGCAAGGAATAGTTGGGGTGTCTCAGAAGCCCTCTGAGAGCTCTTGCTCTAACCTCCCACAGAGCTGTGGAGAAAACAGCGTGTTCCATTTTTTTGCCTTTGTGAACTGTTATTTGAGCAGAGGACGGCTCAAGACTCCCAGGTTGTCATGAAGGAAGATGAGGGGCTGTAACATGTCCATGGCTTTTCCAGATCTCAGTGGCCTGTGGTGGCGTGATGGAATTAGAACGGTACTCTCAGGACACTTGCGATGAGCCTGACGGCTGACTGATGGATCCTGGGACGAGTTGAAAGGGCTCTACAGCTGTGGGGTCGTGTGCACGTGGAAGCATGCCTGGCGTTCTGTTTTTAACCTGTAGCTCTGAGAGGATAGAGAACTGAATGTTCTCCTGTCTGTAACGCATATTGTTTTGTATCACAAGTGAGAAAGGACTTGCATGGAAATCTGGTCCTGTTATCTATACAGCTTCTCACAGGCACAAGTCTGGCAGTTAGCACTCAATTTTTAAATGGTTCAAAGCCAGTAACAACAGAGTGTCTTTTTCAGTTATTTTTTGTGAATAGTAGAGAATTCAAAAGGAAGTCCCATTCCTTGAAGAGAGAGGTCATTTCCCAAGTTTTTGTTTCTGTTTTTTAATGAATCGTTAGGAGGCAAGATGCTGAACCACGTAACTGGCGTTGTTTTCCTCATTGCATTGGCTCCCGGGAACCTTGGAACTTGGGCCGGGGTGGGGGGGTGGGGAGGATTTCACAGACCCGACTTCTGCGTCTGACCCCACTGCTGACTGCCTCCCGTCTTTGTTTCCCCAGACTCTCATTTTTCTCATCAAATTCTGAGGGGTTTTTTTGGTCATGCTGCATTTATATAAACCATTTTAATTCTGGAAGGATAAGGCATGAAAAAAATGCTTGGATTACTTGTTCTTTTTCAGAGTTTTTAAAAAGACCTTCTAAAGTTAACACTGTCCTGCCCGTTGGGCAACCGTGGGGGGGCGGCACTGGTGAGGGAAACAGCAGACAAAGAGCTGAGATTCAGCCTCAGGGCCCAGCCCTGTGCTGTTGGTCTGTCAGAGGGAAGGAGAGAGTCCAGTGTTTTTTATCGTTTGAGGCTTCAGAGAGAAGTCTGCTTCCCACTGGAGATGGTTGCATAATGGAAGCTTAGAAGAAAGTAGAGTCAATGTCATTGTTTTATAAGGAAACCAGAAGTGTCCTTGATGGCCGACCCAGCTCAGATTTGTGGCTGCGCTCGTTTAGCTTTGTCAGTGTGTGTGTGTGTGTGTGTGTGTGTGTGTGTGTGTGTGTGTGTTTGCATGTGTTTGCATGCGCGCACGTTTGCGCGCTCGAAAGCAGCACTTTGCTTTTATTTGTTGTTGTTGTTTTTAAATAGTGGAATTCATCCATTTCTTCTTGGTGCCCTTGTCCAGAAGATCATCAATGAGAGAATGACCAGAATTGCACTGGGAATCTTTAGATGCTTAATAAATATTGATTGTGTTGACTTAAGATTTAAAACTGCACTTGTTCCCTTTAAGAGAAACGTCAGCCAAGTCTTGTCAGGCTTAATGTTCCCCGGAGAGACTTCAGGCAGAATGTACATTGAGGGATATTTGTGTGTTGGAAGAGCTGACCACCCGAGGAAGAGAACGAAAGCATGGTCTCACTTTTGTTCTGCTGAGAAGCCAGAAGCAGTTTCTTCTTTAAAACTATTCCCACTGTTTGAAAATCTTCCGCCTTGTAGAATACCGAAGATACTGTCAAATCTTTGTGCCCACAGTGGGCACCAAACAGCACATCCTTGGAAGGCAGTGGAGTTGGTTGGCTGCTTCGGGGCCATGGTCTGACTCCCCCACCCTGCTGCTCCTCACCCCACCCCACCCCAGGCCCGGAGAGTGTCTGGCGCCAAGTACTTAGGCCTGTGTATCTCTTGTATCTCTCGGTTCTGTGACTCTGGGCTGTAGGCTTCTGCTTTCTGTCAGTGTGTGGAGGCACCTGTAGAGCAGGGACAGGTGAAATGTCAGGGTCTTGTCTGTCTTGGGGAATGAACTTTTAGTCATCCCTGAGGAGCCTGTTAAAAACACACTGACACATATATTGTGCCTTTAGTGTTCCCTTGGTTTTTAAAAATTACCTCAGTAATCTATGATTGTTATTAGAACATGTCAATCACTTCAGAGGAATGGAAAGTAAAATTTAATCTCTCCCTTCCTGCCTTCGATTCTGCCTCCACCCTTCGTCTAACCAGTATTCACATCTGATGTGGATCTCTCGGGTTTTGTTCTGAATATACAGAAACTTACATACCAGGTTGGCAGGGTAGGGCAGGTGAAGAGTGGTAGTACTTGTTTATTTAAAAATCAGAATTGTAAAACAGACTTCTGTTACTTTGGTTTCTCCCCTCTACTTAGTAGCATATTCTGGACATCTTCCCAAAGGAAAGTGGGTGTTAGTGGAGGGGGAAGACTAGGAAAGCATCTGACCCTGGGAAGAGTGCTGGGGCCTTCAGGGAGAGGATGGGCTGGGAAAAGACTGGGAAGGACGGGCTGTCCTGAGGAAGCCCCAGTGGCTGCCCTTTAAATGCACCCGTGGCAAAGTGCACATTCATGTCCCACCTTCAAGGCCCTGGTGTAACCACTGTCGGGGAGGGTGTGCAAGTGGATCTTCACCTCTTACACTAGGGTGCCGTGTTCTATAAGGAAGGAGCAGCTAGGGAGCCTGTGCTAGGAGATCCAGTAATCAGAGGGCAGCTGGCGGCGCACTTTGGTCAGTTAAGTCACCTCAGGGTTAAAGAGTATTTCATCCTGGCTGCCCACATTTCCCAGTCTGGCAGTAGGCGTTCGGGGCTGAACGTTGTTGCCACTATGGCCTCTCTGTGTTACTTCGTGTTAGATTTATTTAGGGTCTGAGGTTCCTTCCTGCAGTCCAAGGTGGGCTTGGGGTATCCCTCGGGAATGGGGAGCAGCCCCTAGCGCACGCATCCCCTGCCTGGTGTCTGTTTCTCCGGGGGCCCGGAGGCTGTCCCAGCCCATTTGAAGGGGGAAATGCAGCCTGAGCTTTATGGCAGCCAAGTGCAGTTGCCAGAGCTGGTTAGCAACTTGGTTCAGACAGGCTGCTAATGAGTACGAGGTCACAGTCACGGCCATGTTCACAGAGAGCTGAAGACAGTCTTCCACATTTTGTGACAGACTGTTTTTGTATTACAAGCTGACAAAGTAATGTCTTTTCCCCCGGTCTCCCCATCTTGGTGGGGTGGGGAAGGAAGTCCTCTTGTCTTGCAAGGGAAATGGGAAGTTCAATATTTGAAGTACCTTATAGCCTTTCCTGGGAAAGCGTTATCTCTAATGGTTCCAAACAAGTGTCGTGGAGGAACTTTCAGCCCTAATGGATGTGTTTTTCTTCCCAATCCCTCTTTCTAGAACCCACACGGCAGTTAAAATAGCTCCAAGATACAGTGCGCCTGTAATCCATGTCCTGGATGCGTCCAAGAGCGTAGTGGTGGTAAGTGTAGGGCCTTGCGTCCACTTCAGATATTTCATAAGGAGAGGAGAAGATACAGAGTTCAGGGCATTTCCCAAGATGATGATGATCTTCTTCTTCTTCTTCTTCTTCTTTTTTAAAGATTTTATTTATTTATTTGACAGAGATCTCAGGTAGGCAGAGAGGCAAAGAGAGAGGAGGAAGCAGCCTCCCTGCTGGGTAGAGAGCCCGATGTGGGGCTCAATCCCAGGAACCTGGGATCATGACCTGAGCTGAAGGCAGAGGCTTAACCCACTGAGCCACCCAGGTGCCCCCCAAGATCTTCTTTTATTTTTGTGCAATTCTACTAAAAAAAATGTGGAAGAAAGCCTACGGCTTGTCATAGTGTCATTGTGGGGGTCTGTATTGCTAGAAGGGGGCAGCCAGGCGAGGAGTCCTGAGCTGACTACAGAATGCTGGTCTGGGTAATGTGGAACCAAGACTCTTGTGGCCTTGACACCAGCCTGGAGGGAGAGGGGTTTCAGCCATTTACATGCTCTTACAAACATGAATATATACCGTCTTAACTTTAAGCCAGAGCTAAAAACAATGTGCATTAAAAAAAAAAAAAAAAAAGTCCTATGTCCAGCTATAAAGACTGCTAATGCAGCAAGGGCCGAACCAGAAGCCAGATGAGGTGTGGGCACCGGTACTCCCTTTGGTCAGGCCAGCTGGATGGCTAACAGTGGGAAGCTCTTCTCAAATACAGAGAGATGGCCACCTTCTGAAATTATTCAGACTCAGTCTTTTGATCCAGCCGCAGTGGGCATGGCCCAGGCCTGTGGTCTGGAATCGAACACTTGGAGGATTGTGAAATATGGCAACTATGTAGAGCTGTAAGACTTCAGGATGCCCTTGCTTTCTTTCTTTCTAAATAAAAGCCAAGGTGCCAATTCTTAGTTATTTCTAAATTATAAACTATATCTTCAACTTTTTCCCTCTCATTGTGTTGTTATTGTTACGAAAAATAAAGAATAAAAGCATAAAACATGTCTGAATGGTTAGCCTGGAAACCCACGACAAGCTCTGATTTTGTGGTGGAAAGTTCACAAAGATCAGCCCATATAATGGGCATGAGCTTGTTTCCACCAAGCAAGTCAGACTGGGCAGGGAGGGTCTTGTCCCAATGGCTCTGGGTGCTGGGGCCCCCGGGGGTGTGGACGGTGCCTGCAGACTGGTATACTCTGTCTACCCAGTGGGAGCCATGTCAGAGTCCTGTTAAAAGTCCTTCAAGTGTTTAGAAAATCAGGATTTGCTTTCTCAGAGTCTAAAATCTAGTGGAATGCAGTATTTTAAATAATATTTAAAAACACCAGTTCCGTGTACTTTGGGGAGCTCAAGAGTAGGCATCCCCTTCCTGTCTTCATTAAGCCCTGCTGGCTTTCCTAAGTGAAGACTCCATTTAGCAAAGGTGGATGGAAGCCCGGGAAGTACTTTGTGGGGTGAATAGTGAATACCGTGCAGGAGCCTTTTGTTAGGCTTGTCGCAGTGCTTCTCTCTGATTAGGTTCCTTGAAGTGTTTTGGCTTTACACTAACTCTTCGGGGATTGGATTGCTATGAGAGATACTTGGAAGATTCACGTAGAATTGTAGACATTTCAAGCCAATGGGCTCCTCAGCCATTGTCCAGTCTAATTTGGTCAGTTTCACATAATGTTACTGACCTTCCAGGCCCTTGAGTTGGAGAATCCAGCTAGAGGCTGAGAGATGATGAGGCCGTGCAGGGCTTTGAGCTGATGGTCGCCAGTAGCTTTTTCTTCTTTCTTGACAATGGCATTTTGAGCTTTGCTGGGGGCTATTCTCTCATCACCTTGATAATCCCAGTCATAGACAGGATTTAGCTCATCCTAATTTTATAACTGACTGAGTTGCCTCCCATTTCTCAGATGATGGGTTTCCTTTCTTTTCCTAGCAGAAGCTCATGGTTGACCATGGACATGAATCTCATTCCTTCAGCAGACCTTTAATGAGGAGATACCTCATCTATGCCAGGCACAGAGCTAGAAACTGGGGACACGAAGGCAGTTAAGGTGCAGTCCTGCCCTCTAAGAGCTTGTCCACTTGCCTCCAAGTGGATATGCAGACAGACACTAACAGCCTGTGGGAAGTGCAGTGAGGGAGAGATGCACCAAGTACCTTTGAAACACAGAAGAGCCGAACCTAACTAGGGTGTTGTGTGGGTCCCCAGAAGACCCTCAGTTTCAGTGATGTGCTTGAAGGACTCCCCGAACTCAGAAACACCGTTCTACTCACAGTCACACTGTATTGCTGCCAAGGGATACAGATTAAAATCAGCAGAGGCAAAAGATACAAAGGGTAGCATCCAGGAAAGGCCAGGCACCAGCTTCTAGGTGTTCCCCCCCATCCCCCGCTCTTGTGGAATCCTACGGACAGTGCTTAATCCTTCCACAAGTGACGTGGGATTCCACAGGCAGCACATTGCTGACTAGGAAAGCTCAGCCAAGCCCTGGTGTCTGCAGCTTCTTCTGGGAGTCAATCCCATAGGAATGGAATGCTAAGCACCTGACTGTTAATTACTCCAGATTCAGACAGATACAACATGAGCCAAGTCTCCCCCAAAATCATGTGGTCCAGGCTCCAGGTGGATGAACAGTCTTAGGCAGGATATAGCCAGGGCTTCGAGCTGATCTCTCGGGAGCCACCAAGAGCCACCTGTTTCTCTGGAATGTGTGACCAACCGTTGGACATCCTCGGTCCACTGAGCTAGTCTTCAACTGCGCACCCCCTGGCAGGAATTAACAAAGCTGGCAAAGGGAGAGGGAACGACAAGAATGAGGAAAGGCTTCCTGGAGGAGGCATCATCAGAACTGACCAGTGTTGCTCCTGTTTTCTTTGTCTCCTTTTGCTCCGACGTTCTTGAACGTCGATCTTGCGTGTTCAGTGCTCACAACTATTAGATGAGAATCTGAAGGATGAATATTTTGAGGAGATCATGGAGGAATATGAAGATATTAGACAGGACCATTACGAGTCTCTCAAGGTAAGTGACAAAAACACTACTAGTTTGGCCATTAAAATGATCCTGCATTTTTTAATGTGACTTTATTGTTTTAAGGAGGGCAAAGATTTAGGATCATTTTAGAGATGCCCTGTTTCCTAGTTCAAATTGGAATTCTCTAGTGTCTAAGGTCCCAGTAATTTGGGGGCTATCCTAAAAGTAATTTCATTCATTCCATCAAACATTTATTGGGTACACAGTAGCTGTTAGGTGCTGGGCCAGATAGCAGAGTTATGAGAATGAATAAAACATACCCAGCAGGAAAACAGGAACTGAAACATTATATAGAAACGACCCTCCTGGATCCCTGTTCTTGAAATAGCAAAAGAAAATGAAGACATCAGATAGGACCATTGTCACCTCTCTCCCTCCTGCCTAGTGCAGACTGTGCAGAGCAGTGTTACGAGAACTGTCCCTCTCTAGATAAGCTTCAGGGAATCATTGGAAAGCAGACATAATCACTTGTTAGAAGTGGCTAGGATATTTCTTCCCAGTTTATCTGCCTGTTGGACCTTGTCTGTGGTGGGGCGCCCTTTGGGGGTGGCTAGGCGAATGGAAGGAGACAACAAACCGTGTGAAAACAGGTGTTTCTGAGGTGTTGACTAGCCCAAGATACTGTGCTTGGTTTTCTGTCTCTCCTTAGGTCTGCCTGCAGTTGACTGTTTCTTGGCTCTGCCTTCTGGTCTGAGGGCTGGCCGATGGCAGGCTGGTTAGCCCTGGCCTCAGGTGTTCGTTCTAGCCTTGGCCTCGGGTGTTCTAAAAGGACAGGCAGGACACCACTCTGTTGCTGTATGGTTACTGCATGGTTAAGGGATCTAATATCAATATTTAACGGATATTTACTGACTCTTTACTCTCTTGTTCTGGTGCTAATGGGAAGCCATATTGGGTGTAAAAGGAAGAGCTTTTTAGGATATGAATTTTCAGTAATAAAAAGAAGTTGTGGGTTTTGTTTCTTTCTTTCTTTTTTTTTTTAACAGAAGTCCCAGACTAGCTTTTGGGACGCACTTTAGTAGTATCAGTTGAAAAGCTAAGAGTCTCTGACTAAAATAACTTTTCTCTTTTTCATAGGAAAGAAGATACTTAACCTTAAGTCAAGCTAGAAAAAACGGTTTCCATATTGACTGGCTGTCAGAGCCCCCTCCAGGTCTGTCTGGCTGTCAGTTAGAGAAAGGCTGTGTGATAATGAGAGCTGGAGAGGTGTTTCTATTTACTTGGCTACAGAATCCAATGGGCAGCTAGAGACTCTTAATTGTGTCTAATAATAGTGACAAAGACAATGATGATTGAAAAAATAAGTAAATAGGTACCATTTATGGTGGATCAAACCGTGTCCTGAGACTGGGCAGCTCTGGGTGCTTGACAAAACTCTGTGGTGAACGTGCTGTTGTCCCCACTCGCATGTGAAGACCCTGAGTTTCGGGTCAAGAGCCCAAAAGGTTTCTGGAGTTCTCTCTCTGGTCTGTCTTCTGACCCACACTCTTTCTTCTGTGTGGGACTCAGCGGGCCCCTCCACAGCTTGATGTAAGTTCTAGAGACCTGCCTGGGTGGTGCTGTCGCTGAGTGGCCTGGGTTGCAGGGCAGGCCCAAGTGTAGACATGGGGTGTCTGAGATTGAAGATTCCCTCACTCTGAGGAGACTTTTAGAACATCTCAGCAAAGCAAGAGCTCCTATCTCTTGTTCACCCTCTCCTGTTCTCGCTCTGAATGCTTCCTTCTATGTCTTTTGTGGGGTTTTTTTCCCCCTTTCTTATTTCCAGCCACGTCTCTTGCCTTATGGGGGTGTTTATGAGGGAATAAAAGATGGAAGATGTTTTGACACGCTCAGAGAGGCATGAGGTACAAATGCAGAACTGAGACCGGTAAATAGGGGTTGTATTACTTGAATCCGTATTTCCAAGGTAATACCTCAAACCTGGTCTACTTGTTCACAACATCTGTGTTGCGCATATGCTCAGCAGAGTGGAGATCGTTAAATTGGAAATGTACGTGAGACTGGATCTGATTTCAGTCCTGCTGAGCTTAGTGTGGTTGAGTAGGAGGAATGCTGCATCGGGAGTCAGGAGGTCTGGGTTCTACTCCCAGTTTGGCTCCTGGCTCCGAATCACTGAATGACCTTGAGCGTCTCACGTCTGTGGTTCACAGTTTCTAACATGTAGAAAGGAGTTTCCCTGTGGAAGGTTGTGAGGATAAAAAAAGTTCAACTTTTGAAAAATGTAAATCACTGTATAGTCCAGCTGTTATTTTCCCTTTACCTTTCACTTTGAAGTTAGAAAAACATAACAAGGGAAAGTCCCACTTTGACCCAAACATCCAGCACGATTCAACGGAGACAGTCCTGTGAAGGCAGTGGTGGTGATACTTTTTGAATGTCCATCTGTCCCAGGGTTGGGCTGCTATGGGGGCCTGTACTTACGGCTTCAGAAGGGCCGAGGCCCTGAGGTACAGCCCGCAGAAATGTTTCTGAGGACAACCGAGTCTTCTAGTAGTTGCAGGAAGTCACTTTATAAAGGGAGAAAGAAGGGCTCTTCTCTCAAGGTCCTTGGTGGTAAAATTCCAGAAGAGCATCCTGCAGTGACTACAAGGCAAGAGTGAGCATTCATCCAGAGGAAACCTGTAGTTTCTTCTTAATGGTCCCACACATCAACACAGTAGAATATTACGAAGAAGAGATTATTCTGAATGGGAAAAAGATGACCAGCAACAAATGAGAAAGAGCTCCCGTGAGCATGTATGGAAAGATAGAGATTTCCAGGCAGAAGTAAGAAGCAGCTCTACTTTCCCTGTACTTTTCTCCCTCTCACGTCTACCTCTGACTATGTGATGACACAAAAATACTCTTTTGAGGCTCTGGTGTTAGCCCGGAGCACCTGAGATGAGTAGGAGACTGGGAGTTCTCCGATCCCTGTTGACAGAGCAGGGAACTGAGGACACAGGGGCCAGGAAGCTGGTGGTGTGGTGGTGACATCTGACTGTGGCCCGAGCCCCTGCAGGGTTGGGGGGTGGGGTGCAGGAATGCCGCCGTCTGTCTCTGAATTCTTTGTCATCAATTCACTTACAGTCTATTTTAGACTCGCAGGGAGCCGTAAAGAACAATATGTTGAAGATTCATGTATACCCACTAGCCACCTAAGAAATAACCTGGTGTAGGGGCGCTTGGGTGACTTAGTCGGTTAAGCATCTGCCTTTGGCTCAGGTCATGATCCCAGGGTTCTGGGATCAAGTCCCACATAGGGCTTTCTGCTCAGCGGGGAGTCTGTTTCTCCCTCTGCGGGCCACTCCCCCTGCTTGTGCTTTCTCTCTCAGACAAAATCTTTAAGAAAAAAAAATAGGGGCACCTTGGTGGCTCAGTGGGTTGAGCCTCTGCCTTCAGCTTGGGTCATAATCTCAGGGTCCTGGAATCGAGCCCCACATCGGGCTCTCTGCTCAGCAGGGAGCCTGCTCCCCCCCCACACCAACCTCTCTGCCTGCTTGTGATCTCTCTCTCTGTCAAATAAATAAAGTCTTAAAAAAAAATAATAACCTGGTACCCATTGAAAAGAAGAAAAAAAACAAAAACAAAGCAGCACATACGTAGTGTGAGTCACCCTTGTGCTCCTCCCTCCCCTGCAGGATCCTGAATTTGATGCCTTGTTTCCATGCGTTTCCTTATATTTTGCCTGCATACGTATGTAGCAGTGGGCAGTAGAGAGGATTGATTCACATTTCTAACATTTTTCTAAGTGGGTTACTGCGTGTGACTTTCTACAGTGGCATTCATTGTAGTATTGTCTTCATTTGTGCAAGCGAAGTAGAAACTCAGGTTTCCTCTCTTGGACTGAGGGACTGAGGGAAGAATTTCCAAGGGCAGTGTAGACAGCTCCCCGGGAAGAGTGGTCTGATTTAAGATTCACTGTGCAGTTACTCCTTCTCCATGATCTCTGAAAGTTCCACTGTGTGTAAAACAAGTCCTATAGGTGGCAGGTGACAGGAGGGAGGGGGATGGGGAAGTCCCAGAGCAGGGAAGAGCCAGCTGGGGAGGTGTGCGTGCAGGCGGCGGCCATGTGTGCTGGGCGCTCAGCAGGTTCCAGCATCGTCCTTGATATCAGGACCTCTCTTTACAGTGAAGCCCACGTTTCTTGGGACGCGGGTCTTCGAAGACTATGACCTGCGGAAGCTGGTGGCCTACATTGACTGGAAACCCTTCTTTGATGTCTGGCAGCTCCGGGGCAAGTACCCGAATCGAAGCTTCCCCAAGATATTTAAGGACAAAACTGTAGGTTAGTTCAGGAAGCCCTCCCTTTCTGCTCTGCTGTTCAGATGTAGTGTTGGGACTTTGAGGATGAGAAGGGGAGGCAAGCAGAGGGTTTGGATTCTGTCGGATATAGTTTATGGTTATAATCTAACGTATAACGTAGGCTGTTGTTTCCCTGTTCAGCTCTTCCGTGGTTTTAAACTGCTAGTTTGGTCCACGCTTATGGGATAATTGGGCATTTTGTTGATCTGTTCTTTGATAAATGCTTATTGATACCAGTTTCGAAGCAGGCTCTGTGTCGGGCCCTGGCAATTAATAGAAGGTAATGGTAGTACCCTTGCTCTCCAGTGCATAGCTTAGAGCTGGTATGACCACCAGCAATGGGCAGTTCCTGCACGGCCTGCCACGCTCCTGCCAAGGGGCCGAGTCCAGGGCATTTGTGAACACAAGGCAACGAGGCCTCAGACTGGGAGGTCAGGGGAGGCTTCCTGGGGGAAGTGGTATGTGAAGTGCTTTTTGAAAATGAAGTGGGAGGGACTGTGACTAGGGATGCGAGATGTCCCTGGAGAAAAGGGTGTCCTGGGCAGAGGAGACAGAGGATGGGAAAGCACAGTCACATGTTCCATTGGGGGAAGTGCCAGGAATCCATTGTGCCTGGAGCACAGGTGGAGGGAGGGGGTGAGAGGCTAGAGACGTGGGTGAGCTGGTAAACCACTGGCCCCATTTCTCCGGCCCAGCCCCACTCCCAGAATCTAGCCCCAGAGGCATGGGGTCACCATGCCAAGCTGCTCAGAGGATTAGGAGAGGGACAGGCACCCAAGTGCAGCCCTGGAAGCACTGCTGAGGGGCTGGGCCCACAGTTCCCTCCTCCACCTGTTCCACGGCCCCAGAGGCCACTTCGAAGTCTCTGGAGTGATGGGTGCGCAAGGAAGGTCGGTGATGGAAGGATCTGGCTGGCTTCACTTGCTGGGGGGCTCCAGGTTGGGCTCTCTGCCCTTTGTTGAACTGAGGCAATTGGGGGTGCTGCAGTCAGCCTGAACCACTAACCCCAGCCACGGACAAGCAGCAGTGAAATATTTGCGGGGAATAGGGAGAGTGGGAGAAGATGTCTGAGGAGGAGGAGTGGCTTTAAAAAGAAGTGCTTTTCTGCTGGCTCTCCTTGGCATTTTTAAGTGAGTTCTTACCATGTTCTCCTAATAGGCGAAGAGGCCAAAAAAGTCTATGATGACGCCCAGAACATGCTGGAAGTGCTGATCGATCAGAAGAAGCTCCAAGCCAGGGGCTTGGTGGGGTTCTGGCCGGCGCAGAGCGTGGAAGATGACATCCACCTGTATGCAGAGGACGCCACGCCGCAGGCTGCAGAGCCCATAGCCATCTTCCATGGGCTAAGGCAGCAGGTACGGGGAGCCATGCGCTCCTGAAAAAACCATCAGTAGCAATTACATAAGCCTGCGCTGTGTCTGCATGATAGGTCTGTACTGCCTCACCCCGGAGGACCACTTAAAGGCATTTGTGAGGATGGTGGTGAGAAGGAGCCGGTGTAGGTTGAGAGGCCAGCCCCTTGCACCAGGAGGAGGGGGTGTTCGAGGTGGTGTTGGACAGGCCGATTGGACACGCTGTTGCTGCCTTGGTGCTCACACACAGATGGACATTGCCTTAATCAAAAACATCGGTTTGCGTGCATGCATATCATTAAAATAGGCCAGTGGCTCCCTATCTCAAGGGGAAGACAGGCGGGGACACACGTTTGCTGAATGTCTGTGAGGGGCCAGGTGCTTAGCTGGGTGCTGACCAGACTGTCATCCTTCACTTCCATGCCGCCTTGCCATAGACACTTTACGTCTCCATTCCACAGGGGTGGGGGAGGAAGGCTCGCGGAGATGGTGCTACGTCCACGGCCTCAAAGAGGGGAGCACGGCTCGTTGCACCCAGCAGCTGTTCCTTCATCGCACTGGCCTCCCTCAGTGCGAACCGGCATTTCTGAACGCGGCTGGCTCTGCTGTCTCCCCACCCGGGAGAGTGCAAATACTGTGCGCGTGTCCCTGTGGCCGCCAGGAGAAATAGTTGTCCTCCAGAGTTGGAGCCGGAACTCACCAGAGCCATTAACAAAGGGTTGCAGTAAATCATCCTGCAGAGTTCCACTGCTGTTTTCGGTCATTCAGAAGTGATAGTATTGCTTTTAATCATAAGCACCATGTAATTCATAGTGACGGGTGGCTTCACTATAACAGCATCTGACGGGATTCTGTAGTTTGGGATGTTGCTACCATAATAAGGTCGGGGAGGGCAGCTCCATCCCTCCTGCCTATGCCCAGGCTCCGACACCACAGAACACAGGCCGCTGGCTCTAGTGTTCTGTTCCCGCCCCTCCTCACTAGTCAGCTGGTGACTTTGCTCCTGCAGGTGTAACTCAGGTCACAAACCTCTGCCCTGGCCAGGTTTTTTACGTCCAGCACCAGTCATGACCAGGCAAGCTGTGGCAGGCCGTGTGACGGCAGTTAATGGAATGACTTCTCCATGTGCATATGTTATACATTCGGATAAGTCACTGACCTTTCTCCCAGCATTCTGGAAGATTCTGGCTGCAGCTTCTTACTGCCTTGAGAGGCTTCTGTCTCTGTGACTGTAGTGACTGTCTCTTCAGTGCTGTGGTGCTTTGTGACCTGTCTCTCCTTTTGGTGCCGGGAAGCTCTGTCTCCCTCGGGCTTCTGTTAGCGAAGAATGGTTGATGGACAGAGTGCAGCTGGAAAGCCGCTCCTCCCTGCATAGCGGTCTCTGTGCTCTGTGACATTTCTGGGGGCTGTGATCAAACACCTTCTGGCCGCGTAACCATTTCTGCCCAGTGTTGGTTTGTCTGTGCTTGCTTCCAGAGTCGGCAAGCAAATGATAGCTCTAGAGCCTCTGGTGTGCCGCTCATTGATTAATTGATCAGTCTTACATGCCATACAGTAGTCAGGAGCGTGGGTTGTGCTATCAAACCCCTGACCTACCACCGGCAAGCTCTATCTCTGGTTTCCTGTCTGAAATGGGCCTGATGGTATCACTTCCTTACTTCACATGGTAGTTGGCAGCATGAAATTAGCGAATTCACTGCAGTACTGACGTATAGTAAGCACTCAGTATGCACTAGTTACTGGCTGTTCATCTTCCCATAAGCACTCAGTCCATACTAGTTACTGACTATTCATCTTCCCAGCAGGTATTTCTTGGTTGTGAAATATGTATATGACTTTATCTGCCCTCTTGGTGGCAGGGGGCAGTCTGTCACCATTTGGGCATGAGAAACAAGCAAAGATGGGCACCCGGCCTGGAGGAGAGGCTCCCGAAGTGAGGCTGCTGAATTCTGGGTCTCCCGAGCCACCACCATGGCTGGCGGCACAGGGTCCTGGGCTGCTGACCGGACGTCTGCTGAACTGTGTCTGCTGATGCGAACTAGAGGCCTCTGCATTTAGCAGATCCCCTTTGGATGTAACTTTCAGATTTAATGTTGATTTTGAATTGAAAACACCTTTGGGGAAAATTTATTTGAGATGAATGCTTAGGGTTCCGGTTGCTAGCACAGTGCCTGGAGATATACGGTAAACGTGGGAAGGAGCAAACTCGGGGGTTTCTTGACTGACATGTCATGTCACATCATGTCATGTATTTTTTTAGAATCTTATCTCTCTTGTTGATTCAACAAATATTTGTTGAATACTTGCTACATATCAGGCTCTCTTCTAAGTGCTGGGTATATAACGGTGAACAAAACAGACCTCCCTGTGTGAAGCTTAGATCTGTCTGCTAAGACTAGATTGCCGTCTGTTGCACATTGTTCCCACGTCTGCGCTGACGCTCAGTCCGTCTGTCTGTTGGGTTTGAAGGCTGAGAAGGACTCTGCCAGCACGGACGCGTACCACTGCCTCTCAGACTTCATCGCTCCACTGCATTCCGGTGTCCGCGACTACCTGGGCCTGTTTGCCGTCGCCTGCTTCGGTGTGGAGGAGCTGAGCAGGGCCTATGAGCAGGAGTGTGATGACTACAGCAGCATCATGGTCAAGGCTCTGGGAGACCGACTGGCAGAGGTAGAGCGGTGGCACTGGGCATGGGATGGGGAGCGCCATGGGGCCAGGTGCTGGGCAGCCCTTAGCATCCTTATCCTGCTGTTTCATTTTTACTGAGTCAGGTGAGGCTGGCGTTAGCATCCCATGCAATTTTATTTTATTTTAATTATTATTATTATTATTTTTTTAAGATTTTATTTATTTATTTGACAGAGATCACAAGTAGGCAGAGGCAGGCAGAGAGAGAGGAGGAAGCAGGCTCCCCGCTGAGCAGACAGCCCGATGCGGGACTTGATCCCAGGACTCTGAAATCATGACCTGAGCTGAAGGCAGAGGCTTTAACCCACTGAGCCACTCAGGTGCCCCTTATTATTGTTTTTTAAATTTATTTTATTTTTTCAGTGTTCCAAGATTCATTGTTTATGCACCACACCCAGTCACATGCAACTTTAAATCCGCTTTTCTTGAATTGTTCTCACACATAATGTTTTGGGCAAAGGGACACCTCCAGCAGTACCATAGTTCCTAGCTGTCCTTAAAACAACGGTGTCTTCCCTGCAGTTGTGATGTCTCCCTTTGCTTGTTGTGACATCCTTGTGAGGTGCCTGAGAAATGCAGGACAGATTTCTGTGCCAGGCCTCCTCGTTCTCCTGTTGTGATGCACTGTAGATTCCTCATCTTTCTGTGCGTGCCCAGGGTCCCCTCTCTTTTTTCCCAAGGCTGGCAGGGGAGGTACTGGCAGCTGGAATTGTCCTTGTGTCTCCTCCTGGCCACTGTCAGGGAAATGTTTTAGTTCAGGGACCTCGAATCCCCCAGGTCCTTGAAGAGGGGACGTCAGAGCCCAGGCAGAGAGCCGCTAAGGCAGCGACAGGCGAGCTGGGAATCCTGTCCCGCCCCTCTCGCCCGCTTCCTCCCGCTTGCAGTGCAGGCGAGGGGGGTGCCCTGGTGGGCTTTGAGGGCAGGTGGGCTGGGGGGACGGGAGCTCCTGCCTCACCCGCGCATGCCTTTTTCCCTGCTGCAGGCCTTCGCGGAGGAGCTGCACGAGCGGGTCCGCAGGGAGCTGTGGGCCTACTGCCGCTGCGAGCAGCTGGACGTGGCCGACCTGCGGCGGCTGCGCTACGAGGGCATCCGGCCAGCCCCCGGCTACCCCAGCCAGCCTGACCACAGTGAGAAGCTCACCATGTGGAAGCTGGCCGACGTGGAGCGGTGCACGGGTGCGCGCGGGGACCGGGGGGGGGGCGCCCTCCCGCTCTGTGCGGGTCACGAGTGTGCTCCTGTCACAGCAGCACACATGGGGCCACACGTGTCAACACGTGGAAGGGCTTACAATGAAATCCCACCCTTTCCACGTCTGGGTGCTCATCACACTATTTTATGTCTACATTATTGAATAGTCATCCCACTTTCAGATTGATTGACTTCCGTTACTTTCTCTTAACGTGTAACAGATGAGAATTGAGCTTATCATACTGCCCACCCATCTCCCGTCGTGATTCCCCGCTACAGGGCTTGTCACTGCTTCTCACCTCTCCATTAGTGACCTTCATAGCCGTCAGTAGTTCACATCTCTCACAGACTGTGTGTCTGGACACAGCTCCTGTCCTCACCTCTTCCCTCTCCTGGCTTTTACCCTTTATTGACACAGTTAACAGTGTCAGTGAATGAATCAGAAGCCATCAGTGTCGATCAGGTGAGGGGGACTTGGGTTCTGGTGAGGGACTGAGGCATTTGGGTATACACTGGCAGGAATAGCGTGGACTCCTGGAGCCATAAGATACCGAATCGTGTCCTTCCCTGCTGTAAGCTACCCGGTGCTCTCTGGCAGTGTTTAGGTTTCATGCTGCTCTGTTCCTCGTCCGTAAGATGAGTGGCTTAGATGGGACAGCCTGGGACTCCCTCTGAGTACTGCTGTGGGCTCGTTCTCGGGGCCCGACTCTTGGTCATCCCAAGGGGCAGGAGCCTGGGGTCCACATGGTGCCTTCTTCCCAGGGTTGGCGCTCCTTCTTTGAGAGGCCCAGGCTTAGGGGCAAGAGGCCTCTGTCTCTGATAGTGGAGGACTGGCGGTGGGAGGGTACAGACAGTCTTTTCCAGGCCTGTCCCCTTGAGTTAGAGGAGACTGGCCTGAATTTCGTGCTGTGTCATGTGTCCGCCTCGACGGCATGAGCTCACTTTCCTTCACCTCTTCTTCCTCAACAAGGGTTAATTGGGTGCTGCCAACCACCAGGCCCTGTGCTAGGCACTGGAGAAATCAGCATTTCCCCTCTGTGTTGCTTTCTCCAGGCATTAAGTTAACGGAATCCCTAGCGATGGCACCTGCTTCAGCAGTATCCGGCCTTTACTTCTCTAATTTGAAGTCCAAATACTTCTCAGTGGGGAAAATTTCCAAGGATCAGGTAAGTTAGCTGTTTCATTGTGTGTGGCTTCCCTAGATACCTGTCTTGTCTTACATGGAACCGAAGAACCTATTTTATTTTACATGTGAATGAGAATAAAAAGGAAGGGAAAGTGTGACAAAATTCACCCCCAGCTAATGTCTTCATTTGGTATCAGCTCATGACCCCGATCCTTCCCCTCCCATCTACGCACCTGCGCCCCCAACGCCCCCAACGCCCCCAACGCTCACGCACTCCAGCCTCATCTCAGCACCAAAGACTTACTGTGTGTTGTCTCGTGCCCAGAGAACAAGGAGACTTGGTGACTAGACAAATATCCGTCTCCATCTAGCTTAGTAGATTGCTATAAGACAAGACATGGAAGGCTTCCACGTTTTCTAGCAAGTCCTGTGTCAGCTTCACTTCAGAAAGCCTTAACCATTTGGGTTCAATGTGCTGCTTTTAATCTTTTGCAGATTGAGGATTATGCTCTGCGGAAGAACATGTCTGTGGCTGAGGTTGAGAAATGGCTGGGACCCATTTTGGGATACGACACAGAGTAACTTTTTTTTTTTTTAATTCTTTTCTCTGCTTGAGGATCCTCAAGGAAGCGTAGTGTAGAGTGCCTTTAAAATGAACGGCAACAGCAGACCCAGCAGCCCAGCTGCCCCTGGGCGACATTCGTTCTGCTTCAGGCTTTGGAAGACTGTTTGGTGGATGGAACCTCCCTGTGTCCTTGGAAAGCAAGTGGTTCCTTTCTAGGGGACCTTGAACCAAGAGCAGCACGCACAGCTCTGGGGGTTTTCCTGGTCCCTCTGGACGGGACAGGCTGGAGATAGAGGTCTTTTGCATTTCAAAACAAGTCAGCTTGCTTTTTTCATTTTTACTTTGCATCTAGGAGGCCACTTGTTATCTTTTTTTTTACCCTTTCTCTTGCTCTTAAGAAGAAAAAGGCCCGAGACTTAGCTGAATAGAGAAATATAGGGAAAAAATGTAACCCCTGGCAAAATCACTGTGTGTGTAGTGGGACATTTTAATCTGAATGATTGCAATAGTAGACTCTGACAGGGAAGAAGGTGTAAGTTTGCTCTCCCTCTGGAAGACCTCATTTTCATTTTCTGAAGTCCCGATTACATGGGACAGAAGGCCCGCTCTCACCGTTGACTGCTCAGAAATGCTCAGGCTGTTTACCCTAGTGTGGCCAAACACTGGTGTTCTCGTAGGATTTCATGCTCCCTGCCCTGACGGGGGAGAAGGAGGTGGGGCGAGGTGGCTGCTCGGCGTGGTTAGCATCTTTTGGCTGTTTTCCGGAATTGAGAGGCCCTCCGCTGAGCTGGGGTGTCCCGTGCGGAGTTGGACGGATGAGCAGCGTGACTCCCCTCAATCCCCCCGTTTCTGCACCAACCCAGCTGCGGGTTCCCGCAGTGTAGGAACAGCACAGTGAAGTATTATCAGTTGTTTCAGGGGAAACGGCGAAGAACATGAACTTTGAAGGGAGACCTACCTGGATTCACATTCCATCCTCGCCACTGCCTATGCGACGCAGGCAAATTGCCTCCACTCTCCAGCACTGTCTTCTCATCTGTTAAAGCAGGAGCAGCGATTCCAGTTCCTCCGTCAGGGGCCTGAGGGGCGGGTAGATGAGGTGATGCGCAGAGGGCACGTGGCAGGGGCTCTGACTCATGGTGGCTCCTGTGGGGCTCAGTGGGTAGCGCCTCCAAGCACATGGTTAGTCTTCCTGGCAAGGGAATAGACTAACAGGCAAGACGTTACCAGGGGATGCGGTTGATAATGACCGGTCTGACTGCCCTTGGTGCCCTTTCCTGAGATTAGATCCCTGTTTACACTGTGACTGGGTCAGGGCAGCTGCCTCCGTGTCCTGTGAACCGGGAGTACTCAAGTTTGGTGTGACAGCACTCTCCCTTGGCTCTCGTAGCTGGCCTTGCTTCCCAGAGCAGTTCTAGCAAGTGTACGTTCAAGTGCATTGGAGGCAAAGGGAGAATGTCTTAGGAGAAGGAGAAGCCTCCGCATCTGCGTTGTATCCATGTGGACTTAGCGTGTGACGGGCCTTCAGCTGTCACTGGCTCTTGAAGCAAACACAGCTGTGTGCTTCTGTGGGTACCGTTAGTCTGTGCCTGACTGAGAACGGGACTCAGCTTCCCGGGACACTTAGTTGGAAGACTTACCTTCTGGTCCATAACAGGTGTGTTATTCTTGGTACCTTCCTCCATGAGAAAGAGTGATCTCCTCCGAATATTTTGAGTGTACTTCGTCAGAATTAGAGTTGCTTAGAGTCTCCTAATGGCACTGAGTATTTACCATCTCTTCCCTCAGCTGGTGATGTGACAGAAAGGCTTGCTTGAATGTATCATTCATCTGATCCCACGAGGGATGCCTTTTTTTTTTCTCCAAAGACAAAAACAGCCAAAAAGTTTGAGCGCCAGCATATTCATGAAAGAATGTAAAATGCAAATTGAAAACCCCTCCCTTGTACATGTCACACCCTAGGAAGGCAGGTAGGTGGCTGTGCTGAATGCAGGGTCCCTTCTGTTTCGGAGCCTATCCACTCAGAACCTCTTCAGGTCATCACCGTCAATGGCTGTCCCGTGAACCCATTTGCTGTCACCATTTCACCAAAGATGCCACATTATTTTTCCCTCTAAAGAGGTGCTTGTTCAGGATCTTCCTCTCTCTGCTGCTTGCTGTGCTGTCCGCACTGAGGAGCCTGGTTTGTGGGGTAGTGGAGAGATTGGGTGTAGGACAACCCATTTCTCTTTGGAGATGTTCTCCTCTGTCCTCCCTGCACTCACAGCCAAACTCACGCAGAAAACAGTCCACCCTCTTTTTGTTTCTTTTTGGCACACCCTCAACAGATACTAAGTATCTACTGCTCCCTCTTTCTCTCCTGAACCCAGTGAAGTTGGGTTTTTACCTGCTTCTTCTGGCATCAGTGACCCCTCAGAGGTTAGACCCAGTGGCCTTCCCAGTGATTGTCATCTGCTTGGGCTTGGACAATACTGACCCACTTTTTCAAAACTCACCTTTCCCTACTTTCCCCTTGGCATCACTCTCTGGTTATCCTTCTGTGTTTTGGTCATTTCTCAGCCATTTTTATACTTTTTTTTCTTCCTCTGCCCATTTAAATCCTGGTGTGCTCTAGGGCCTGTCATTGGTGACCTCCTTAGCACGTGTAGTTTCACTGGGCGATCTCATGGACTCAGTATTCCCATCTGAGCTCCATCCTGAAGAGCACAGCATATATCTAACAGCCCCGGACAGATGGACACCTCAAACCCCATGTGTCTTGTCTCATTCCTCTGCAATTATAAAATTCAGTTGTGAAGAATGGTGCTACCACTCCAGGACCAAACCTCACAGCCTGTATCACCTTTGGCTTGGACTGTTCCAGGGATTTGGAAAGTGAGCATGGGAAACACACACTTAGCCTACTTTAGTCGGGACAGCAGTTGAGGCACTTTGGGAAGGCAATGCTTAGATGAAGGCCGACTTGGGACTTGAAGAATAAAGATAAAGCAAGGTAGGAACAAAAGAAGAGCTGTCTCTGTTCACGAGCAGGGATATGAAGGATTGTAAAGGTATCCAGTCTCCCCAAATTGATCAGTAGGTTCAGTGCCATTTCCAACAGAAATTATAATAGAGGCTATGTTCAGGGTGACAAGCAGATACTTAAATTTTACGGAAAAGGAAAGGATTAAGAATAGCTGAGTGCTTCCAGATATGAAGACAGGGTTATGAGTCAGTAGTTTTGTGTGTGGTGCAGAGGTGGGCATTCCAAGCAGGGCTGTGAAATGGGGAGCCACAGGATAACCATGTGCGTCTTGACCTTTATGACATGGCGGAGGTGGCTTGGCACATCCGGGAGGACAGGCAGGGTGACCACACAGGGTGCTGTGACGATGCTTATCTGAAGGAAAAAGATGAGATCTGGTTTCTGCCACACAAGTTATCCAGCCATCAATTCCAAATATATTAAGGTCTTAAATAAAAAAAATATGTATGTTTCAGTGTTTGCATGAACAAGCCTTAGGGCAGGAAAGAATCCCTCGAGACATAAAGCACTAACCACAAAAGGAAAAGATGGTTACATCAACCTTTTTTTTTTTTTTTAAAAGACTGATGTTAAGGTAATAAACAATGGAAAGGAGCAAAAAGACAAGCCATGACTTGAGATGTTTGTATTACACTTAAACTGACAAAGGATTAGTAAGCAGAATAGATAGAGGGTTCCTATTTAAGAAAAAAAGAAACTGGGCAGAATTAGACCATAAAAGGCATTTCCCAGAAGAGGAAATACACGTGGCTTACAAAAACATGTTGCACAGCATCGGAGATCAGAAATACGAATGAACACAACAATGAGATCTCATTTTACACCCATGAGGTTTGAGGAAGTTCAGGAGCCTGATGATCTGGGATGCCGAAACAGTTGCGGCCAGTGACCAGGCACCTGTGCCTTAGAAAACTACGCTCCCCCGCCAGAGTGGAACTCGTGCAGTGCCTTAGGATCTGGCTTCCAACTCAGACTCCCTCTTGGGGATCTAACAGATTTGCACACCTGCACCCAGAGGTGTGGGCGAGAACGTTCATGGTAACATCTTCATAAGAATCAAGAACTGAAAAACCCAAAATGTCCATCTGTCTCTAGGGAGGTGGATACATAAGCGAGGTATATTCACGCTGAGGGGTATTAAATTCAGTGGTGGGAATGAATGAACCGCAGCTGTATGGGACAATAAGAGTGAATCTCAGAAAATAAGCAACAAAAGCAGATTCCAGAAGACCACATGTTATGATGCTATTTTTATGGAGCCCCCAAACAAGCAAAACCAAAGAATATACTGTCTAACCATATGTAAACAGTAAAACTGTGTTGTGTTTAAAAAAAAAAAAAGTAAAAACAATAAACCAAAATTTAGCAGCATAATTAACCCTGAGGGGGGAAGCGGAGCGGATTGTAGAGGGATACGTGGGTGGATGCAGTTATTAGTAATACTCAGTTCTTGGGTTGAGTGATAGGTTTATGTATGCCTTGTAACAGAGTTTTATGTGTTAAATGTATTTAATGCATGTATTAAGTGTATTTTAAATAAAGACAGAATAATAAGTGGAAAATCTGAGTTGATGACTTTGTATATAATGTTGTATATGCATTAAGTAGATGTTTTTTGGAAAGGAAGGCCGTGTCTACCAGAGTGAACAGTGCAGAGGTGGGGGCAGAAGGGTGCTATGGGCGGGGGCCATGGTGCCCCGGGCTGAGGGCCAGCGTGGTTCCTGCCTGTCAGGCTTTGGTGAATGAGTGCACGCAGTACTGCTTGCTATGGCACAGGATGTAGGAGGGAAGAATAGATGACTTTGGGACAGGTTTGATGAGACTGAATATGGACAGTCAGAAAAGTGACTTTGGAATTTTAGAAGACTGGCCTTAGGATCAGGGAGGTCAGATGGAGGTCAGGTTACAAGGGTGGACAGGACAGCTTGTAGAGAGTGTGAGGAGGAGGGAGCCCAGGACAGAGCTGGATTCCAGGAATGGGGTGGGGGGGGGCAGCTCTCTGGGAGAGTCCACATCCGGAAGTCCAGGAGAGGGGGCGTTGCTGCAGCATCGTTGGGGGACGTGGGGACCATTGGCGGACAGTGGTGGGTTGAAGGTTGAATGGGTGGTGAAGAAATTGTCTGTTACTTAAAGAACATTGGGTGTTGAGTTTGATTAGTCTGTTACAGATTTTGGATACTAAACCTTTATCAGATATGTTATTTGCAAGTATCTTCTCCCATTCCGAAGATTGCCTTTTAGTTTTGTTGATTGTTTACTTGGCTCTGTGGAAGCTTTTTATTTTGCTGTAGTCCCAAAAGTTTGTTTTTGCTTTTGTTTTCCTTACCTCAGGAGAGAGAATCCTTAGTAAGAAGTTGCAATGACAGATGTCAAAGAGGTTACTGCGTGTGTTCTTCTCTAGGATTTTGATGGATTCCTGTCTCACATTTAGGTCTTTCACCCATTTTTAATTTATCTTTGCATGTGGTGTGATAAAGTCATCCAGTTTCATTCTTTTGCATGTTGCTCTCCAGTTTTCCAACACCATTTGTTGAAACTCAACACCCAAAAAACAAATAATCCAATCAAGAAATGGGAAGAAGATATGAGTAGATGTTTTTCCAAAGAAGACATCCAGATGGCCAACAGACACGTGAAAAGATGTTCAACATCACTCATCCTCAGGGAAATGTAAATCAAAACCACAGTGAGATACCACCTCACACCTGTCACAATGGCTAAAATTAACACAGGAAACAGCAGATGTTGGTGAGGATGCACAGAAAGGGAACCCTTTTACACAGTTGGTGGGAATGTAAGCTGGTGCAGCCACTCTGGAAAACAGTATGGAGGTTCCTCAGAAAGTTAAAAGTAGAACTACCCTACAACCCAGCAATTACACTACTGGGTATTTACCCAAAGGTTACAAAAATACTTATTTAAAGGGGCACTTGTACACCAATGTTTGTAGCAGCATTGTTAACAAGAGCCAAACTACGGAAAGAATCCAGATGTCTATTGACAGGTGAGTGAAGAAAATGTATGTGTGTGTACACACACACACACACACACACACACACAGACACCGGAATATTACTCAGCCATCAAAAAGAATGAAATCTTAACCATTTGCAATGATGTGGATAGAGCTAGTGTTGTACACTAAGCAAAATAAGCCAAAGAAAGATGAATAACATGATTTCACTCGTGTGGAATTTAAGAAGAAACAGGTAAACATGTATGGGGGAGGAGAGGCAAACCAAGAAACAGACTTCATTATAGAGAACAAACTGAAGGTTGCTGGAGGAGAGATGGGTGGGGGGATGGGTTAAACGGGTGATGGATATTCAGGAGGGCACTTGCAATGATCACTGGGTATTGAATTTAAGTGGTGAATTACTATGTTTTGCTCCTGAAATTAATACTGCACTATATGTTAACTAGAATCTAAATAAAAAATTGAAACAAAACGTTGGAGTGGTAGGTAGAATGGAGAGAGTATTTTAAGATAGAAAAGGATTTTTATGCCAGGAAGAAATATAATTAAGAGGGTTACAGATAGTGCAAAAGTAAACAAAACAAAACAAAACAAAAAACATATGTTTTCACCTAAGTCCAGAGAGACTGGACTTCCATCTACCAGTCCCCCACATTTTATTTTTATTTATTTTTTTTTTAAAGATTTTATTTATTTATTTGACAGACAGAGATCACAAGGAGGCAGAGAGACAGGCAGAGAGAGAGGAGGAAGCAGGCTCCCTGCTGAGCAGAGAGCCTGATGTGGGGCTCGATCCCAGGACCCTGGGATCATGACCCGAGCCGAAGGCAGAGGCTTTAACCCACTGAGCCACCCAGGCGCCCCAGTCCCCCACATTTTAAATCTGAGAGTTGTCCCTACCCTCCCTCTTTCTGGAATGTCATGTCCAGTTGGTGGCCATATTGAGACTGTTTTATGCACTAAATACCTCTTCAGTTCCTGTCTTCTACCCTGCCCAGGCTTAGAGTCTCATTTCTTCTCTGGTCTCGGTCCCCGGGGTGGGTTTCCTGGCTGCTGTAGCTGTAACCAGAGAGCTCTCTGAACCTTCGCACTCGCCCCTACCCTGCTCTCCAGACCAGTAATACCCAGCTTGCCTAGGATTTGTCCAAAGTGCTTACACACTTGCAAAGCTATCCTTCCACCTTCTCTCTCTGCAGGCCCTGAAGGAGGTTTTTGCTCACCTTGTCTCCGCCACCTGATGTAACCTGGCCCCCAGCTCCACCCAGGCCTCAGGAAGCCTTTCCAACCCTCCAGTCCCTGAAAAGCTATGTGATCCCTCTTCCTGCTAGGCGTTAGAACCATGCAGATCTCCCACTGCTGTCATGGTGGAAGAAGAAGCTATTTCCCCATCAGACTGTGATTCTTCAGGACAGGTTTGAAACCTTGTTCATCTTTGTATTGACATGTTTAAAATAAGAACTCGGTTCCTGATACCTGCTCAGTAAATGTTGGCTTGAGTTGATGAGCAGATTCTCTCATGGGGCAGTGGTTTGTAGGGAGAACATTCTGTGAAGCTCTACGAGGGCAGGGCACAGTCTCGCTGATGGGGCTCAGAACCCCCAGAGCCTAGGTCGGTACCTGCCATGTAGTTCACTGCATAAAGTATTTTCTAAGTGAGCGGGGACAGAGCCATGATGATTTTTTCTTGCTCAGAAGACTGGGACTTGAATAAGCCCTAGCACCCTGAACATCCATCTTCAGGATTTCATATTGGAAGGAACAGCCCTGTCCCTACTTTCTATACTGCCCCGTGAAGACAGCATATTGACAGCCCTGCAGAAAAGCCTCACTTCATAGCTTCCTTGATACAGATCAGCTGGATGGATGGTGAGATTACAGGACACAGAGTATTTTTTTTAAAGATTTTATTTATTTATGAGAGAGAGAGCATGAGCTGGAGTGGGGGCAGGGGGAGAAGCAGGCTCCCCACTGAGCAGGGAGCCCAGTGAGGGACTTGATCCCAGGACCCTGGGATCATGACCTGAGCTGAAGGCAGGCGCTTAACCGACTGAACCACCCAGATGTCCCGAGGACACAGAGTATATGTTAATTCCATATGTGTATGTGAAAACACACTAGTATATGCAGTAAAAATGTCTGGAAGGGTACACAGGAAATTCTTAAGCGGTTACTGCTGGGCAATGGGACTGGGTCCCAGGGGCGAGGGACTTGTGGTGGGGACATGGCTCATTCTGCACTGCTTCAGAGTTCTACAACAATCTATTGCTGTACTTTAAAAAAAAAAAAAAAAAAATAGATTAGCTTGGCAACAAACTCAGCTTGAAATAGATGCTATTTTGAATAATCTGAGTGAAAAGTTAGGATTTAAATCAATTAAGCCCCAAACTTGGTCCCATTTCTCAACACATGGAATATCTAATTTCACTTACATTCTCTCTTCTTCGAATGTGATTTTCAAGGCTATTTTTTGCCTTGTCCTTTGCTTTTAAGTATTATTACAGCCTTTTGGTGAGACAAAACAAGTGATTTCGGTAATTGTTGCCTAGAAAAGGATTGAGTTAAATGATTTTTGAGAACCTTAAGATTAGATATCGTATGGAATGGAAGAAACAAAAACCAGACAGACTGAGGAATGATGTTTATCACAGTCTCTGCCTTCTATAATGGGACACGTATGGCAGCCTGAGTGTGTGAAGCTCATGGCCTCTGAGAAAGGAGCTTTGAACTTTCTACAATCCTGTTTGTTCTTTTACCCAGACAGAAACTCAGAGGAGAGAAAAGTGACATTTCCTCCCAAATTATCTGACGGATTTCAGTGCTTACCTGTGTTCAGTCATGCAGCATTGTTTATCCTATTATAGGAAAGAGGATCCATTTATTTCATGCATGTCTTCAGTAAAAACAGGTGAAATCTAGCCGTCCTGGTGGATAGTGCTTAATGTCACTAATTAAAAATATTCTTACCTGATATGATAGATTGCTTTTTAATTCTGTTAAAATGAGCACATCAAGAAAATGTGAAGAATTTCAGTGAAAAGCATCTGAGTGTCACAAGTGGCTTGGTTATTTTTTAAATACAGCAACTCTTTTGAGAAAAGGCAGCAGTCAACTCCGAGCCCTTTTTCAGTGGCTTGTTGTATAGAAAGCCTTCTGTTCAGCTGTCTGCTTGCTCCTTGAATTGCTCTGGGCAGGTTATAATGTACCTGCTTTAACACTGTTCAGGAAGTTGAAATACAGAAAAGCCTAGTGAGAGCTTCATCATTAGCAGAACCAGTATTGAATCCTGGATTGCAGAATCCTGTTTCCCTCCAGTGTGCCTTCAAATTAATTAAATTTTGAATAAAGCTAGGCATCAAATACCAGTGAGTGAATATATTCCTCACCACTCCCCACCCAAAACTGGTGAGTTATAATAAAAGGAAGGAGATTGATAAAGTTAATAAGTGTTTGAGCACATCTCATCTTGACATAGGGATGAGTTTGGGTACAGTTCTCTTTTTTTTTTTTTTTTTTTTTTTTTTTTTTTTTTTTTTTTAAAGATTTTATTTATTTATTTGACAGAGAGAAATCACAAGTACACTGAGAGGCAGGCAGAGAGAGAGAGAAGGAAGCAGGCTCCCTGCTGAGCAGAGAGCCCGACGCGGGACTCGATCCCAGGACCCTGAGATCATGACCTGAGCCGAAGGCAGCGGCTTTACCCACTGAGCCACCCAGGCGCCCCTACAGTTCTCTTTTATGATTAGAAAAATGGGGACACGTGGGTGGCTCCATTGGTTAAGCATCTGCCTTCAGCTCAGGTCAAGATCCCAGCGTCCTGGGATCGAGTCCACATCGGGCTCCCCACCCAGCGGGGAGCCTGCTTCTCCCTCCCTCTCTGCCCCTTGCCCTGCTCATGCTCTCTCTCTCTCTCTCTCTCAAATAAATAAATAAATAATCTTTCTTAAAAAAAAGAAAAGAAAAGAAAAATGATCAATAAACTGAAAATAATTTAAAAACCTGTTCATGTTTCATGCTCTGCGCCTGTTTACTAGTCAGACCGGAGGAGCCAAGAGAAGAGCCTTACAAAACTTCTCTGTCTCCCATAATTGACCATCATGAAGAAAATGGGCAAAAGCAAACCTGCCTTCACCAGAAAGCTGGAGATACCTCTCCTACTTGATGAAGTACTCAAGGAAGGAGAACATTTGCAGTAGTTAACACCAGAACCAAAAGTTTAGAAATCATGTCCGGTGCATAGGGGGAACTTTATTTGTTCGATGGATGAGCAGAGGCTTGAGCACCAAGAAACCAGCTAGGAAGGGAGATAAGTCAGAGAAAGACAAATACTGTATGATCTCACTTGTATGTAGAATCTAAAAAAGCCTGAACTTGTAAAAACAGTAGAATGAACTGGGGCTCGGGGTTGGGGTGTACTGGGGAGATGCTGTTTAGGATATAAGTTTACAGCTAGTAGACAAGTTTCAGAGATTGAAAACACGGCATAGTGATTATAGTCGATAACACTGTATTAGGAACTTCTAAGTTGGTAAGAGACTATCTTGTAACTGTTCTCAAAGTAAAAAAGAAATGATATGTGACTGGGTAAAGGTGCAAGCTCAGCTTAATAATCACATTGTAATATATAAATGTATCAAACAACACATTGTGGGTCTTAAGCTTATACAGTGTTACATGTCAGTTATATTTCCATAATAATAACAAAAACAGCTAGGACTCCCTAGAGCGTTTCCAGGCACATTCGGAGATTTGCTGCATCTGTTCAATGCAAAGAAATAATTGAGCCAAAACAAGTCTGATGCATCTGTCAGTGGCTTTTCCGAATCCTACTACTCCGTGATCACTGATATTCAGAAGGTTGAGTCACAAGTATTGTAGTATTCCCGCAGTGCCTTCTGAATCATCAAAGATGTTAAAATTTAGTATAACTCCAGCATGAAGTACATTTTCCTGTGCGAATTACTATATTTGAAGGTTGGCCACCCAAGTACGAGAAGCGTGATCCCTCTCCCTTAACCAGAACAGAGACTAAGAAGAATTCTTCCTTCCACCATGATGACAGATACCAGAGTATCTTCTGCCGTTATCACCTGTGGCCAAAGAGCCCAGCCTTACAGACGGTGTGTAAACCAGACAGAGGGGTGCCGAAGGGCAGGGGGTCCATCAGGGTAAAGATGCAGAAAAAATGCAGTTAGAGAATGAAGGAGTGTGTCACGATAAGGATGTCAGCGCATACCCTTGGGGGAGGGGGTGAGTCATTGAGAGCCGTTAGCACTGAGGGGGAAGGAAGATGCTAATTTTGGATGGTCCTATCTGATTAGCAGCAGTATCTGACTTTAGAAAGCAGACTAATTATTGGATTTTGTTTCATAAGGAATTTATAGGGTTTGGATGCCGCCTTTAAATTTTTACACACAAACTGTGTGAGGTCCAAGGGGATGTGGAAAGTTGAGATTTCTAGAAGGTGGGGAGTGAGGGTAAATTTTTCAAAGGGTCTGGGAATAAAAGTAGCAAATACTTGTGGGCGTCATTGGGAGGGGGCAGAAGGGAATTTACCCAAATATTTTCCTTCCAGCATTCGAGGGATAAAGCCTGCCTTTCTTAGGGAAAAAATGTAGGTGGGTGTGTTGTTGCCAGTTGTTTTGGTATTATGAATATAGTAATTTCTCTTACTCCTTTCAGATAAAAATCTGAAAAACTTCTATTATTTTGTAGATTTGGTTGGTACCTGGTGGTCAGGGCCTTGCTAAGATTTGCAGCCATAGGGGACAAACACCTTTTTCTTTTGAATGAGCTCAAACAGTGCTCATGATCCTACAGAGCGGAAATGCTGGCTGGGAAAGTTACCTCTCTTCCGCTCTGCCTGAGATCCCCAGGAGGGGGAATGCATGCCGTAAGATGACATGGGCGCATTGTCTCGTCCTCATTCGATTCATTCATGTCTGTCCTCGTTCATCACTTATTTATTGGGCCAGGCCGTGTCCAAGGGCTGGGAATAGCAAGTGAGGCAGATTGTCTGGGCTCAGGGAGAGTATCATTTCTGCAGTTTGTAGTGAGTAGATTCCCTCCAGCACCTTGTGTCATTCAAGTCTTAAACCTGTCCTCCACTGCAGCTTTAAAAACAGATGAGGCCTCTGTCCTATCTCTCGGGCCCGGGGGTATGGGTTTGGAGGAATAGTGCATGTAGATTTCAGACCTGTTCCCCAAGATTTTGCTGGTGCTTCTGAGCACAACCTCTGGTGGTTAGGAAATGTTGATCTTTTTGCTTTGTCCCCTCATCGGCCCCAGCTGAAGACTTCATCAAGTAAGCTTGGTTGCCTTTCTTCTTCCTTACCCCAGATTGAAACCCGTGTGCTGTGTAGTAGCATCAGAAACACTGGTGTCCAACAATAGACCTCTTTGAGATTGTTAATCTCCTTGTTCCTCTCCCAGAATCATATACAGTGGGTGTGTGTGCGTGTGTGTCTGTCTGCACACACATGTATGCACAAGCACCTCCAGCCTCTATCTTAGCAGGAGAGGTCTGTGATCAGCCATGAGCAGAAACACGGCTCGTGAATCCAGATCCAAGAGCAGCTGTCAAGCTTCCCTCTGCCTTATCTCCCCCTGGCCTCTGGGGAACAAAAGTGCCCAGACATTTCCCCCTTCAGATTAACAAACTGCGCGTCCAAGGAGTATTTACTGATAAACATCTGCCTTCCAGAGAGAAACCATTTATTTAACAAACTGCTCTTGAGAGATTTATTGATGCAACTTGCAACATTGCTCTAAATCACAGTCCCTTATTTTCTCCCTTCTTTACGTGTCTTTCCTAAAAATTTGCTTTTTGAGCCTTGATAAACGAGGAGATAGGAGTTTCACGGTATTGTAAATTTTTTAAAAAGCCCCCACCTGGCGCACCTGGGTGGCTCAGTGGGTTAAAGCCTCTCCCTTCGGCTCAGGTCATGATTCCATGGTCCTGGGATCGAGCCCCGCATCAGGCTCTCTGCTCAGCAGGGAGCCTGCTTCCCTCCCCCCACTCTCTCTGCCTGCCTCTGCCTACTTGTGATCTCTGTCTGTCAAATAAATAAATAAAATCTTAAAAAAAAAAAAAAAGTCCCCACCTTACCCTATAACATCTTTTCTGTTCTGTCATTAAAGGGTATTTATGGTGAGTAAAATTTATAGAACCCTGGTTTATCATGTTAAACAAGTCTGCCCTCAAGTGCCTAGTAAAGATAAATGATCTTAACCAGCAAAATACCCTTCTCTGATGAATGCCAGCCTTATGGGTCCCTCAGTTCGTAAGTCTTAGCCCTTTGTCCGTCACTCACTTGTGGCTCTCTTGAGATTCTGTATTGCTTTGTAACTCTATTTACATCATAGGCTATAATGTCTTAGCTCCCAAATTAGATTAGAGGATATTTATTTATTTATTTATTTTAATAGTCTTTTTTTTTTAAAAGAATTTATTTATTTATTTGACAGAGATCACAAGTAGACAGAGAGACAGGCAGAGAGAGAAGGAAGCAGGCTCCCTGCCTAGCAGAGAGCCTGATGCAGGGCTCGATCCCAGGACCCTGAGATCATGACCTGAGCCGAAGGCAGAGGCTTTAACCCACTGAGCCACCCAGGCGCCCAGATTAGAGGATATTTAAAAGGGCAAAAACTGTCTTTTCTGCTTCCTTTTTATGTTTTGAACTTTGAAGAGAGCAGATACTTAAGCATTTGTTACTGAGGAATCCGACCTGAGATGAGATGACCAGTATGACCAGTATGAGGGGATTCAGGTCAGACTGTTGATCTCAGTGGACAGGTGTGTGATCAGCCATGGTGTATGTTCTGTGTGACTTCATAGATGCCCCCCCCCCCAACTCATGCCTCCAACAACTACTAGCTTGGGTGCCCTTGGTCAAGTTAAACGGCCTCTGAAAGCTGCAGCTTCTCCATCTAAGAAAGGACCATGATGCTAGTGTAAGAACTCAAATGTGGTACTCTACAGAAAACACCCAGCAATGTGGTATGTGCTAGAAGGCTGGCTTCTGCAAGCTTACCATGAATGCCCATGAATCACTATCTTGGTAAAAGAGATCCTGTCCTTCCTCTATATTCCCATCAAGCAGAGTATATGGAAGAGCATGTGGTTCAGCATTCAAGGTCAGGGACTCCAGGGATGGTCACCTTGAAGCATCTCCTTTGTAATGAAGAGTGTCTGGATGGCAGGCCTTGATCCCCTTGGAATGCTGGCTGTTTAAAGAGTCTACAGATAGTTGCTGGGCTAGTTGTCACATCATAAGAGCTTGCTGCTTATAGATCCCAGAGCAGATGCATTGTCCAATAGGCTGCTCCTAGACGCCCCTTATGTTAAGTTTCCCCAATACACCTATGTCTTGATCTCTGTCTTGTGTCCGTTTTCTCTGGACCATTACCCACCTTTGGCTGAGAGTCCACTGGGATGTGGCTGCACGCTTGGCACAGTGCTTCACTTAAAAAAAGTCTTCACTAGCTGAAGAATGACAGTGAAGACCTTTGGGAGATATTTAATTTTATCAGTTTTTCATCATGCTACCAAAGTAATGAATGCAACACCACATCAAATATACTTCATTTACAGACAATGTATATAAATCTAATTATGAATGCTAGTGGCACAAGAGTTTAGGGACAAGAGACCTGACTGTGGCGAGACTGGAAAATTTCCAGAAGGAGCCATAAATATTACAGAGGAGCCAACTGGGTGAAAACCAAGGCCATGCTGGGAATTCAGAGCTGAGTTTTATGAAATGACTTTTAACTGTAGCATCACATTTTTTTAAAATTAACCTTTCTCTGTATAGGAAATTCATTTTAATTTTGACTGGGTTCATTCCTGAACAAAGTCATAAGTGGGTAACTCATTTGGTTCTACATAATAGACAGCATCCCTGTTACAGGATTGACATCTACAGATGAATTACTGTGGTCATCAGGAGAGTTATACAAGATTTAATGAAATCCTTCATCCCACACCTGGAAAAGCACCCCAAATACACTGAGCTATATTTGCATTTTAAGTAGTTTTTTTTTTAATATAGAACTCGTTCTTTGCAAAAAGTTTATAAACTATATAAAAGTTTACAGAGGAAAACAGTTTATGATTCTAGAATCCACATTTAGCTATTATTAATACTTTGTGACATTTCCTTCTGTTGTCTTTCCTTCTTTCCATCCATGTGTTAGTAGGCTGAATAATGGCCCCCAAATATAGCCATATCTTAATCCCCAGAACCTGTGAATATTACTTTCTATGGCTAAAGGATGACTTTTACCTTCTGCGATGAAAGGTGGCCTTAAATTAAGATTATTGAAATGGGGAGATTATTCTGTATAATCCAGTGGGGCCTAATGCAGTCACAAGTCTCCTTAGAAGAGGGAAACGGGGAGATTTGACACAGAATAAGACGAAGTCACCATTAAAGCAAGGTGTCGCTGGCTTTGAAGATGGAGGAAAGGGCCATGAGCCAAGGAATGCAGGCAGCTTCTAGAAGCTGCAAAAGCAAGAAAATGGACTCTCCCTTAGAGCCTCTGGAAAGAGCCCAGCATTGCTGACACCTTGATTTTGGCCTAGTGATATGGATTTCCGATTTCCAACCCCAGAACTGTAAAAGACTGTAACCGTAAACACCAAATTTATGGTAATTTGCTATAGCAGTGATAGGAAGTGAATATGCAATGAATCTTACCAGTTTTTCTACCTACTAACCCATTTACTACATACTGTCTTTTTTATATAACTTATATGTTACTATATACATATATACATAATTATATATGTAATATGTATATTGTACATTAGATGTTAGTATATATTTTATACATATTATATGTATTCATGTACATGAATACATGATATTCATATATGAAGTTACATGTGATAGAGGTTATCATTTACGGGTATATTTCTGTGGCATCAAGTCCACTCATGTCGTGCAGCCGTCAGCACCATCCATCTCCAGAACTTTTCATTTCCCCCAACCAAAACCCTGTCCTCATTAAACACTAACTCCCTTTTTCCTCTCCTCCCATTCCCAGCCCTTGACAACCACTATTCCACTTTCTGTGCTTATAGATTTGACTCCTCTAGGGACCTCATGTATTTGGAATTGTATGGCATTTATGGGCTTATTTCACTCAGCATAATGTCTTCAAGATTCATTCATTTGGTAGCATGTGTCAGAATTCCCTTCCTTTTTTTTTTTTTTATAAATTAATTTATTTATTTTCAGAAAAACAGTATTCATTATTTTTTCACCACACCTAGTGCTCCATGCAATCTGTGCCCTCCATAATACCCATCACCCGGTACCCCAACCTCCCAACCCCCCGCCACTTCAAACCCCTCAGATTGTTTTTCAGAGTCCATAGTCTCTCATGGTTCACCTCCCCTTACAATTTCTCCCAACTCCATTCTCCTCTATAACACCCCCTGTCCTCCATGCGATAATTGACTCTCTCTGCTTGACTTATTTCACTCAGCATAATCTCTTCCAGTCCCATCCATGTTGCTACAAAAGTTGGGTATTCATCCTTTCTGATGGAGGCATAAAACTCCATAGTGTATATGGACCACATCTTCCTTATCCATTCATCCATTGAAGGGCATCTTGGTTCTTTCCACAGTTTGGCGACCGTGGCCATTACTGCCATAAACATTGGGGTACAGATGGCCCTTCTTTTCACAACATCTGTATCTTTGGGGTAAATACCCAGGAGTGCAATGGCAGGGTCATAGGGAAGCTCTATTTTTAATTTCTTGAGGAATCTCCACACTGTTCTCCAAAGAGGCTGCACCAACTTGCATTCCCACCAACAGTGTAAGAGGGTTCCCCTTTCTCCACATCCTCTCCAACACATGTTGTTTCCTGTTTTGTTAATTTTGGCCATTCTAACTGGTATAAGGTGATATCTCAATGTGGTTTTAATTTGAATCTCCCTGAGGGCTAGTGATGATGAACATTTTTTCATGTGTCTGATAGCCATTTGTATGTCTTGATTGGAGAAGTGTCTGTTCATATCTTCTGCCCATTTTTTTATATGTTTGCCTGTTTCGTGTGTGTTGAGTTTGAGGAGTTCATTATACATCCTGGATATCAACCTTTTGTCTGTACTTTCATTTGCAAATATCTTCTCCCATTCCGTGGGTTGCCTCTTTGTTTTCTTGATTGTTTCCTTTGCTGTGCAGAAGCTTTTGATTTTGATGAAGTCCCAACAGTTTATTTTCGCATTTGTTTCCTTTGCCTTTGGAGACATATCTTGAAAGAAGTTGCTGCGGCTGATATCGAAGAGATTACTGCCTATGTTCTCCTCTAGGATTTTGATGCATTCCTGTCTCACGTTGAGGTCTTTTATCCATTTTGAGTTTATCTTTCTGTACGGTGTAAGAGAATGGTCGAGTTTCATTCTTCTACTTATAGCTGCCCAGTTTTCCCAGCACCATTTATTGAAGACACTGTCTTTTTTCCACTGTATATTTTTTCCTGTTTTGTTGAAGATTAATTGACCATAGAGTTGAGGGTCCATATCTGGGCTCTCTACTCTGTTCCACTGGTCTATGTGTCTGTTTTTATGCCAGTACCATGCTGTCTTGGTGATCACAGCTTTGTAATAAAGCTTGAAATCAGGTAACGTGATGCCCCCACCTTTATTTTTGTTTTTCAACATTTCCTTAGCAATTCGGGGTCTCTTCCAATTCCATACAAATTTTTGGATTATTTGCTCCAGCTCTTTGAAGAATACCGGTGGAATTTTGATCAGAATGGCATTAAAAGTATAGATTGCTCTAGGCAGTATAGACATTTTAACAATGTTTATTCTTCTGATCCAACAGCATGGAATGGTCTTCCATCTTTTTGTGTCAATTTCTTTCATGAGAGTTCTGTAGTTCCTCGAGTACAGATCCTTTACCTCTTTGGTTAGGTTTATTCCCAGGTATCTTGTGGTTCTTGGTGCTATAGTAAATGGAATCGATTCTCTAATTTCCCTTTCTGTATTTTCATTGTTAGTGTATAAGAAAGCCACTGATTTCTGCACATTGGCTTTTTATCCTGCCACGTTGCTGAATTGCTGTATGAGTTCTAGTAGTTCGGGGTGGAGTCTTTTAGGTTTTCCATATGAAGCATGATGTCATCTGCGAAGAGAGAGAGTTTGACTTCTTCATTGCCAATTTGGATACCTTTTATTTCTTTTTGTTGTCTGATTGCTGTTGCTAGGACTTCTAATACTATGTTGAACAAGAGTGGTGAAAGTGGGCATCCTTGTCTTGTTCCTGATCTCAACGGGAAGGCTGCAAGCTTTTTCCCATTGAGGATGATATTTGCTGTGGGTCTTTCATAGATAGATTTGATGAGGTTCAGGAATGTTCCCTTTATCCCTATACTTTGAAGCGTTTTAATCAGGAATCGATGCTGGATTTTGTCAAATGCTTTTTCTGCATCAATTGAGAGGACCATGTGGTTCTTCTTTCTTCTCATATTAATTTGTTGTATCACATTGATTGATTTGCGAATGTTGAACCATCCTTGTAGCCCAGGGATGAATCCCACCTGATCATGGTGGATAATCTTTTTAATGTGCTGTTGGATCCTGTTGGCTAGGATCTTGTTGAGAATCTTAGTATCCATATTCATCAGTGATACTGGTCTGAAATTCTCCTTTTTGGTAAGGTCTTTGCCTGGTTTGGGGATCAGGGTAATGCTGGCTTCATAGAAAGAGTCTGGAAGTTTTCCTTCTGCTTCAATTTTTTGAAACAGCCTCAGGAGAATAGGTGTTATTTCTTCTTTGAAAGTTTGGTAGAATTCCCCAGGGAATCTGTCAGGTCCTGGGCTCTTGTTTTTTGGGAGGTTTTTGATCACTGCTTCAATCTCGTTATTAGATATCGGTATATTCAGGTTGTCGATTTCTTCCTGGTTCAATTTTGATAGTTTATAGTTTTCCAGGAATGCATCCATTTCATCTAGGTTGCTAAGCTTATATTGGCATATAACTGTTGATAATAACTTCTGATAATTGTTTCTACTTCCTTGGTGTTAGTTGTGATCTCTCCCTTTTCATTCATAATTTTATGAATTTGGGCTTTCTCTCTTTTCTTTTGGATTAGTGTGGCCAATGGTTTATCAATCTTATTGATTCTTTCAAAAAACCAGCTTCTAGTTTCATTGATACATTCTACTGTATCTCTGGTTTCTACCTCATTGATCTCAGCTCTAATCTTGATGATTTCCCTTCTTATGTGTGGAGTTGGTTTGATTTGTTGTTGATTCTCCAGTTCTTTAAGGTGTAGAGACAGCTGCTGTGTTCTGGATTTGTCAATTTTTTTGAGGGAGGCTTGGATGGCTATGTATCTCCCCCTTAGGACCGCCTTTGCTGTATCCCATAGGTTTTGGACAGAAGTGTCTTCATTCTCATTGGTTTCCATGAATTGTTTCAGTTCTTCTTTGATCTCCTGGTTGATCCAAGCATTCTTAAGCAAGGTGGTCTTTAGCTTCCAGGTTTTTGAGTTCCTTCTGAACTTTTCCTTGTGATTGAGCTCCAGTTTCAAAGCATTGTGATCTGAGAATATGCAGGGAATAATGTCAGTCTTTTGGTATTGGTTGAGTCCTGATTTGTGACCCAGTATGTGGTCTATTCTGGAGAAGGTTCCGTGTGCACTTGAGATGAATGAGTATTCTGTTGTTTTAGGGTGGAATGTTCTGTATATATCGATGTGGTCCATCTGGTCCAATGTGTCATTCAATGCTCTTGTTTCTTTATTGATTTTCTGCTTCGATGATCTATTTCTGAGAGAGGCATGTTAAGATCTCCTACGATTAGTGTATTCATATCAATATGACTCTTTATCTTGATTAACAGTTTTCTTAAGTAATTGGCTGCTCCCATATTGGGAGCATAGATATTTACAATTGTTAGATCATCTTGGTGGATAGTCCCTTTAAGGATTATGTAGTGTCCTTCTGTATTTCTGACTACAGTCTTTAAAGTCTAATTTATCTGATGTGAGAATCGCTACCCCAGCCTTCTTTTGAGGCCCATTGGCATGAAAGATGCTTCTCCATCCCTTCACTTTCAGTCTGGGTGTATCTTTAGGTTCAAAATGGGTCTCTTGTAGACAACATATGGATGGGTCCTGTCATTTTATCCAATCTGCAACCCTGTGCCATTTTATGGGCGCATTTAGGCCATTCACATTGAGATTGATAATTGATAGATACGTTTTTATTGACATCGAGTTACCTTTGAAGTCTTTCTTTCTGTAGACTGTCTCTATATTTCTGTTCAATGCTATTCTTGGGATTTTTCCTCTTTTATAGAACCCCCCCTAAATATTTCCTGCAGTGTCAGCTTGGTGGTTGCATAGTCTTTTAAGCCTTGCCGGTCTTGGAAACTCTTTATCTCTCCATCCATTTTGAATGTCAGTCTTGCTGGATAAAGTATTCTTGGCTTTATTTTCTTCTCATTTAGTTCCCTGAATATATCTTGCCAGCCTTTTCTGGCTTGCCAGGTCTCTGTGGACAGGTCTGACGTTATTCTGATGGGCTTCCCTCTGTAAGTAAGGAGCCTCTTTGCCCTGGTGGCTTTCAAGAGATTATACCTACAATTATAATTCCTCAATTTGACTATCAGGTGTCGTGATGTTTTTTTGGAATGTATAATCTTGGGTGGAGACCGTTCAGCCTCTAGTACATGAACGCTGGTTCCATTCACGAGATTGGGAAAATTTTCATGAAGGACATGTTCCACTATATCTTCTAGACTTTTTTCTTTCTCCTCCCCTCAGGGATTCCAATAATTCTGACGTTGGAACGCTTCATGGCATCATTTATTTCCCTGATTCTGTTTTCGTGGTTTCTAAGCTGTTTGTTCCAGGCTTCCTCCTGATCCTTTCTATCTGTTTGTTTTCCAGATCACTAATTCTATCTTCTGTCTCAGTTACCCTAGCTTTGAGAGAGTTTAGATTAGATTGGAACTCATTGAGAGCATTGTGAACCTCCTCCCTGGTAGCTTTAAGCTCCGCCCTAACATTGTGAACATCCTGTCTAGTCACTTTCAGTTCGGCCCTAATCAATTCCGTTTGGTCATCCATTGCTTTCTCCAACCTAGCTATTGCCTGGATAATTGTTAGCCTGAATTCCCTTTCCAACATAGTGTCTATGTTGATAGCCGTTAGCTCTGTTGCAGAAGGTCCATCCTCTGTATTTTTCTTCTGTTGGGCATTCCTCCTCCTAGTCATTTTGGTGGGAGATGACTGAACAGATGTAGCTGGATGTATCAACTGTGGTGCAGTCAAGGTGCACCCTGGAACACTTCTGAGCAATCAGGATTCCCCACCCAAATGAGAGACAAAAGAAAAGAAAAGTAAAGTAAAAAAAAGAGAGAAAGACAGGAAAGAAAAGGAAGATGAAAGAGAAGTTTCAGCCCAGATGGGCCCCAAGGTAAGATTTATGAAGTAGACAAACAAAAAGAGACAAAAAGACTGATACAAGTATATGACAAGAGAAAAAAATATATATATGCAAATAAAGGAAGAACCTCGTCAAAAAGAACCCCAAGTGTAAGATTTATATGCTATCAGGACAAACACAAAAACACAGAAACAGGGGCGCCTGGGTGGCTCAGTGGGTTAAGCCGCTGCCTTCAGCTCAGGTCATGATCTCAGGGTCCTGGGATCGAGCCCCACATCGGGCTCTCTGCTCAGCAGGGAGCCTGCTTCTCTCTCTCTCTCTCTCTGCCTGCCTCTCTGCCTACTTGTGATCTCTGTCTGTCAAATAAATAAATAAAATCTTTAAAAAAAATAAAAATAAATTTAAAAAAACAACAATACAGAAACACTGGTGGAAGAAGAAGATGGGAGAGTTCTTATAAATTCTCAGTGTGTGCAAGGAAGGTTGTTTTGATTCTTCCTGGATGTATCTTGATATCTTTGTTAAAGGACTCAACTTTCCTGCCCACTGGCGTCTTCTGCCCCTGTAGAGATCCAGACGTGTATAATTCTGATCTCAGGCTGATTTCATGGGCGAATGGAATTCTTTGTAGGTAATCAGCTCACTTTGGGGTACCGGCTGAAAAGGCGCCTCTTCCTACTCCCCCGCCATCTTGAGAAACCCCTTCCCTTCCTTTTTAAGACTGAATAATATTCCATCATACAGGCATCCCGCATTTTGTTCATCCATTCATTTGTTGATAAGCGCTTGGATTGCTTCCACATTTTGGCCATTTTGCATAAAGCCTCTAACATGGATATACAAATACCTACTGACATCCCTGCTTTCATTTCTTTGGGGGGCATATACCCAGAAACGGAATTGCTGGACCGTATGGTAATTCAGTGTCTGATTCTTTTGAGGAATTGCCATAGTGCTTTCCACAGTGCCCATATCATTTTACATTATAATTGGCAGAGCACAGGAACTTAAGTTTCACCACATCTTTGCCCACATTTACTATTTTCTTATTTTTTTTAAATAACAGCCATCGTAGTGGTTGTTTATACATGTATATATTCATGTTACGGTTTTTTCCACTCAGTTTTGTATCAAAGTCTTTAAAGATATTGTTTTCAAGGCTATATAACAGTCTATTCTAAGAACACTTGGGTGACAGCTTGTCAGAGAGCCTGCTTCTCCCTCTCCCACTCCCACTGCTTGTGTTCCCTCTCTCGCTGTGTTTCTCCCTGTCAAACAAATGAATTTTAAAAAAGCAACACCTGGGTGGTTTAATTGGTTAACCATCTAACTCTTGATTTCCGCTCAGGTAAGAATCTCAGGGTCACGAGATCAAACCCCACACTCGGCTCTGTAGTGGGCGTGGAGTCTGCTTGAGATTCTCTCTCTGCCCCTCCCCGCCACTCACTCTCTCAAAAACAAAATGTCTGATCTAGTCTAAATATGTTTTATAATTTATATAACTAGTCCTCCTTGTGGAATATTAGGCTTTTTCCAATTTTTTGTCATTGTAGATTACAAAAGTGTGAGCATAATTGTGAGCATAAGTGAACAAACTAAACCTTTGTTCACATCTCCGAGATTGTCCTAAGAATGATTTACTCAAAGGAGCATTACATTGAAAACTGTTGGTGTGTTTAACCACATTACTTTCCCAAAGGGTGTTCTGATCAGCAGATGATGAGAGTGCTGAGTAACACATTTTAAAATGTATTTTTTCAGGTGCAGAGTATTTCTAGAATATAGATCAGAGTACCTATGAACTTGAAGAATCATACTGGCATGATCCACTTGTTTATCTAAGGGCAGAAGGTTCATTTTTCAATGTTGGAATGTTGAATTTAAAGACAATTAAACCTGGTTTTCCCCTTAGGTTCTCAAAAGGGAGAAGTTCCATATTTTAAAAAGGGCATATTTCTGAAGAAAAAAAAAATGTATAATTTGCAAGCAGTTCATAAGACCTGAGCTCTGGTCTGGCCTAGCCACTAAAAAACCATGTGACTGTGGCAAGTTATTAAAATATCTGGGTTTCATATGGTTCAGTTATGTATGAGCAGGTTCAATCTTCACATTTTCTTAAGTGAACCATATAATTATGGGTTGTGAACTCACATTTGGTGGAGTTTTATCTGCTGGAGTCCTATAGGCTTGAGTAAAGGTGTGTCCCTCTAGATATTTCTTTCTTTCAGGCATACCAGGGGTATTTTCAGCCTGAGATGACTTTTTTATGTGAATCTTTCAATGTAGAAATCCCTACACAAAGGTAGTACAAATGTGAACTGCAAACAGAGGAGATAAAATGTCCATGGGTAAAACTCCCGAGTGGTATTGATTTTAACGACAATTAAATTGAAAGCACAGGATGAAACCAGAAAGCTATCTTGTTATATCACTTTGCTGATGGGTGATATTCTTAATTCACAGTTTTACTGAGGGTGTCAGACTTGAGGGTCCTGACTCTTGTTGAGAACTTTATCTTTTTTTAAGATTTTAAAAATGTGGGGCGCCTGGGTGGCTCAGTGGGTTAAGCTGCTGCCTTCGGCTCAGGTGATGATCTCAGGGTCCTGGGATCGAGTCCCGCATCGGGCTCTCTGCTCAGCAGGGAGCCTGCTTCTCTCTCTCTCTCTCTCTCTGCCTGCCTCTCCGACTACTTGTGATTTCTCTCTGTCAAATAAATAAATAAATCTTAAAAAAAAATAAAAATAAAAATAAAAAGATTTTAAAAATGTATTTGAGAGAGAGAGGGAGAGAGGGCATGAGCAGGGTAAGGGTCAGAAGGAGAAGCCCACTGAGCAGGGAACCTGAGGTGGGCCTTGATCCCAGAGCTCTGGGATCACGACCTGACCTGAAGGCAGATGCCCATCCGACTGAGCCACCCAGGCACCCCTTCTTAAGAACTTTTGCTCCATTTTCCTACCATGGGTCCAAGGCTATAGTTTTGGTCCTTACATGGCTATTAAAATGATAAATTCTTGGCCATAGAGGAACTAAGGGTAGCCTTCTGAAGTGTGCCCTTTTGGCATATTGATGACTTTAAGAGTTACTTAAGAAACAGCTAGTACAAAAAGGATTCTGAACCCCCTTTTTCTTCAAAAGTAGGAAATCTCCATGTAAAACGTACTTTTCCCTCACACCAGAAGGCAGAAAGATATCCTTATTACTAGGGATAGGGAATCCAGAGTGGAGATGGCTGTATAAACCACTCTTGTTACTTTACTTACTACCCCAGCCCAAATTTTGTTTAGAATTTCTTACTAATTAAAGCTCCTGAATCTATGTTTTGTCATATCAATTCTTCACAGATTCTTGTCTGTCTAAAAGGTATAAAAACTGCCTGCCTCAGCCATGTATTTAGGTGTCAATTTCATCATTGGTTTGCCATGCACACTTAAACTGGGGTTTCATTTTCCCTGTTAATAGGTGTCATGCCAATTTAATCCTTAGACCAGCCGGAACAATCTTGAAGGGTAGATAAAAAGTTTTCCTCCGCAACAGCTGTCAAGTAAAGCAAAATTCCTAAAGGCTATCTGAACTATTGCTTTTTAATTTTGTTTCTGGATTTGTCCTTAGGGGTTTCCCTTACTTTTTTGCATGTTTAGTTATGTACTTAAAGGATGTTTACTATATTTTGTGCTTGATTTCCAGGTGGGAAGTTTCTCAGTTACCATAATCTACCATATTGCCAGAAACGGAAGTCAGCTGTCTAAACTCTATGTGGATATTAACCACTCTCTCCCATTTAGCTAATTTGGGTATTTAACTTATTTCATCTTCGTGAGTTGGGTCTTCTGAATCCATTATGTGTTGGTACTGTCCTGGCTCAGTTCTCTGGAAGCATCCTGGCAAGAGACAGCATAAATTATCTAAAAAAGCTGAGAACTAAGGACTTGAACTTTGGTACCTAAGTGCAGTGGCTGAACCTAGCATGAAGAAATGCAGTTTTCCTCCCTCAAACATTTCAGCCTGTGCCACAATATAGGTCAACAAAGTCACTTTTATTGCTGGGCTAAGCATATATGCTAGATGGTGAAAGAACAAATAGCAACATTATTCATCAGCAAAGTCCAGTCACTGGTGAGCTAAGGAGAGACTCTAGTTCTCTCTCTGCTCAGCAGGGAGCCTGCTTCTCCCTCTCTCTCTCTCTCTCTCTCTCTGCCTGCCTCTCTGCCTGCCTGTGATCTCTCTGTCAAATAAATAGATAAAATCTTTAAAAAAATGTACATATCATCAGTGAGAAACTTAGAGAATTTTTACAAATATAAATATCAGTGTAACTATCATTAAAATCAAGACACAGTACATTCCTAGCATTGAGGAGCCTCCCTTTTGTTCCTTCCCAGTTACTGTCACTCCCAAATGTAAACATTCTAAGTTCTATCACCACAGATTGGTTTTTGTATATTATATAAATAGAATCCTGTTATATGGACTCTTGGGTCTTGCATTTTTTTGCCTTGCATTATATTTCTGAGATTAAAGCATGTTGTGTATCATAGTAGGCTTTAATTTTTCATTGATGTATTTAATCTATTGTTTGAATATACTACAATTTATTCTTTCTATTATTGAAAGACTAGGGTTTCCAGTTTTTACTCTTACAGTGAAGGATCTATGAACATGCTGGGGCCTGTCTTCTGGGGTACCTACATGATCATTTACATCAGGTATATTCCTAAGAGTAGTTAAGAGGTTGTTTTCAGCTTTAACAGATGATTCCAAAAACATTTTTCAAAGTGGTTGTACCAGTTTGCACTCCCATCAGTAGTTAGTAAGTTCTAGTTATTCCATCTAGTAGTCATTTTGGGTTATTGGGCATACCCCCTGCCAGGATCTGCATCTTTCTTTGCCCAAGGGCTTTCTCTGAAGGCTGGAGCCTGCACTGTCCATGCAGATGGCATCCTGGAACATGCTCTAAGGTTACTGCCTACAGGAGTCACTTTCAACCAATACATGACAGATGTTGGTATAAAAACCCATTAGTTCCCTCACTCCCCAAGTACGATAACTCTAAGACAAGCGTTCTACAGTGTCTCTCAGAGTTCCCGTGGGATTAAGCTTCAGTTTACCCTGGCTGCTAATTTGTTTGGTAAAGCATGTTTTATTTTCTGCCTTTCATTCCCTGTCTCTCTTCAGTGCTTGTCTACCTGGGGATCACATCCCAGATAAATTACCTGCACTTGAAAATTTGTCTCAGCATCAGCCTTTGGGAGAACTTAAATATGATGTCTCACACCCTTGACAATCTTGTGCTGCCAGGCCTTGAACATTTTAGTCATTTTGTGTATGATGATGTCACATTGTGACTTGTATTTTCTGGTCCCTTATGACCATTGCTGTTGAGAACCTTTTCCTATTTATTTAATGATTTTCTTTAAGATCATTTCCTCAACATGCATAAGTAAAATTGTTCTTTAGTTTTCTTCTTACAACAATCGTTATCAGAATTTTGTATGTATCACTGCTATTCTTGTTTCATAAAGCAAATTTGGTTTCCTGTTCCATAATTGTCTAAGTCTAATTGGATATATCTGACCTTTGAAGGCTTGGTGGAAGTACCCTGAGAATCCACCTAGGTTTGGTTTGTTTGTTTACTGTGTGTGTAGGCATGTGACTAACCATTTTAATTTTTCCTGTGGCAGGTAGTCTATTAAGACTTTCTGTATCTACTGGGATCAGTTTTTCAGGCTGTACCTTAAAAAATTATTCTTTTCATCTAGGTTTTAAAATTATTTATAGAGGGTACTTGGGTGGCTCACTCAGTTAAGCATCTGTCTTTGACTCAGGCAGTGATCCTAGGGTCCTGGGATCGAGTCCCATGTCCGGCCCCCTGCGTGGTGTAGGGAGTCTGTTTCTCCTTCCTAACCCTTCCTCCTGCTCATGAGCTCTCTATGTCTCTCTCTCTCTCAGATAAATAAATAAAATCTTTAAAAAAATTATTTGGGTGGCTCAGTTGTTAAGCATCTGCCTTCGGCTCAGGTCACGGTCCCAGAGTCCTTGGGTTCAAGCCCCTCATCGGGCTCCTTGCTCAGCAGGAAGCCCGCTTCTCTCTCTGCCACTTCCCTGCTTGTATTCCCTCTCTCTCACTGTCCCTCTATGTCAATTTAAGATCTTTTAATAAGATCTTAAAATTATTTGTAGAGAGTTGTGCAAAGCAGACTCATAGGTTTTTCCTTACCTTTTCTCTTTGTTGATTACCCCATTTGTTATAGATACTTTTGTATATTAATGCTCTATGACTTTTTGTCTTGATTAGGCTAGCTATTATTTCAATTCTTTTGTTGAATCAGCTTTTTGATTTGTTATTTCTCTTGTTTTCTGTGTTCTAAATCATTAATTTTTTGTTTGTAGATTTCTTCTGTCCTCTGCTTCTTTGGTTTTTCTTCCATTTTTACTTGGGTGCTTAACTCATTTTATTTTAAAATATTTATTGATGTGACATTTAATGCTCTGGAAACTGCTTTAGTTTTGTCCCACAGTTTCTAATATATACTCTTCTCATTACTGTTATTTAAAAAATTACAATTTAATTTTGTTTCATCTTTTACCCAAAAATTAATAGCATTTTTTGCTTGTGACCTAAACTCTGATTAGTGTTCTTGACTATTCCATGAGGACTTGAAATGGATGTGTATCCTTTATTATTAGAGTTCAGAGTTGATATATTTCTATAAAATCTATCTTATTGATTGTGTTGCTTAGACCTTCTATAGTTTTACTGATTTTTTTGTCCATTTGATTGGTCTTGGACTGATGGAAATAATTACATTCTCCTGTTATTATATTTTTGTCATTTTCTACTTGGATCTCTTTTGTGAAAATTGTTAAGTATTTTGTACATAAAACTAATAGTTATTATATCTTACTATTAATCAGTAGTTTTCAAGATAATGTGGCACTGCCACAACTATAAACACACAGATCAGAGGAATAGAATTGAGAGTTCAGAAATAAACCCTAATACTTACAACCAGCTGATTTTCAACAAGGTTGCAGAGACAATTGATTGGGGGAAAGAATAGTCTCTTTAGCATGTGGTACTGGGACGACTGGATATCTCCAAATAAAAGAATGAAGTTGAACCCTACCTCACACCATATACAAAAATAAAGTCAAGATGTATCAAAAGACTATTTAAAAAAAAAAGATTTTATTTATTTATTTGTGTGAGAGAGAGAGAGACAGGGTGAGAGAGCATGTGAGGGGAGGTCAGAGGGCAAAGCAGACTCCCCAGGGAGTTGGGAGCTTGATGTGGGACTTGATGCCAGGATCATGACCTGAGCCAAAGGCAGTTGTTTAACCAACTGAGCCACCCAGGCACCCAAAAGACTATTTTTAAAAGACCATGTGAAAGTGTTAGCAGAAAACAGCATAAATCCTATTGACGTTGGATTAGGCAATGGTTACTTAGACATGACATCAAAGAATAAGCACAAAAGAAAAAAAAAGAAACAAGTAAATTTAAGAAAATAAGCATTTACAACTTTTCTGCCTTAAAAGAGATATCTTTCAAGTGAATGAAAAAACAATTCACAGAATGGGAAATACATTTTTTTTTTTGCAAATCATAGATCTGATAAAGAACTTGTATGTATGATACAGAAAGACAATTATAACTCTAATTAAAAAAACACCAATTTAAAAGTTGGCAAAAATATTTGAATAGACAGTTCTCCAAAGAAGATATACAAATGGACAACAAGTACATAAAAAGTTTGTCAACATCATTAGCCATCAGAGAAATGCAAGTTGAAAGCACAATGAAATATTACTTCATGCGGCATCTGTGTGGCTTAGGCAGGTAAGCATCTGACTCTTGATTTTGGCTCAGGTCATGATGATCATGAGATCAAGCCCTGTGTTGGGCTCTGAGCTTCATGGGATATCTGCTTTGGGATTCTCCCTTTCCCACTCCTCCTCCATCCCACTCACTCTCATGCTCTCTCTTTCTCAAATCTTAAAAAGAAAGATATGTTGCTTCATATCTACTAGGATTGCTATGCTCAAAAAGACACATAAAGTGAGACTGAAACTATAAAATTCCTAGAAGAAAGCATGAAAGAAAATTGTGACATTGGTCTTGCTAATGATTTCTTGGGAAGGACACCAAATACAGAGGCAACAAAAGCAAAACTAGACAAGTGGGGCTACATCAAACTAAAAAGCTTGTGCACAGCAAAGGAAACAATCAACAAAATGAAAAGACAATCTACAGAATGGGAGAAAATATTTGTAAACCATATATCTGATAAAGGGTTAATTTCCAAAATGTATAAGAAACACCTAAAACTTGGAGTGCCTGGATGGCTCAGTGGGTTAAGCTTTGGCCTTCAGCTCAGGTCATGATCTCAGGATCCTGGGATCGAGCCCCGAATCAGGCTCTCTGCTCAGCAGGGAGCCTGCTTCCCCTTCATCTCTCTCTGCCTGCCTCTCTACCTACTTGTGATCTCTCCCGCTCTGTCAAATAAATAAGATTAAAAAAAAAAAAAGAAAAAAAAAGAAAGAAAGAAAGAAAAAGAAACACCTAAAACTCAATAGCAAAAAAACCAACCCTTTTTTAAAAATGGGCAAAGGACTTGAGTAAACATTTCCCCAAGGAACTTAAAGCATGCTCTTGTAAGCTTTCTATGTTATTTGCAAAGTGATACAATATCACTTGAAGGTAGGCTGTGATAAAATAAGATGTGTGCTCTAAACCTAAAATAAAGACTAAAATAACACTACAAGGAGTTATAGCTAATAAGACAACAAAGGGGATAACATTGAATAATAAAAAACCATCAATCAAAAAAAAAGGCATAAAAAAGTAAAAAGAACAAAGAACAGATGGAACGTACAGAATACAACAGCTATATGGAAGATTTAAGTCAAACTGTATCAGTAATCGCATTCAATGTAAATTGTCTAAATAGCCACTTCTAATGCAGAGATTATCAGCTTTGATAAAACAGCAATACCCAACTACAAGCTGCCCACAAGAAACCCACTATAAATGTAAAGGAGCAACTCAGTTAAAAATAGAAAAAAAAGAAACTCGGTTAAACAAAAGAAAACAAACCTAAGCAACCACCATTACCAGCTTTCAAGTGTCTCCTCCTAATCTTATTTTTAAATCTTGTACTATATGCCTCTTTATAAATCTTTTCTCAAATGAGGCAAGATATAAATGTTAAAATATTTGAGCGATACTTAGGATGAAATATATAGCCTTAAACACTTATTGTAAAAAGGAAGAAGGGGTTGAGCGTGTGGCTCACTTAGGCAGCTGACTTTTGGTGTCAACTCTGGTCGTGATCCTCAGGGTTGTGAGATCAAGCCCAGTGCTGGGCTTCATGCTTAGGGTAGAGTCTGCCTGGGACTCCCTCTCCATCTGCTTCCCCCTCCCTCTCCCACGGGCTCTCGCTCGCTCACCCGCATGCTCTCTCTCTCATAAATAAATCTTTAAATGCTGAAGTTCTCCCTGCCATTTAAAAAAAATTAAAAAATCAGAAGAAAGGTTGTCAATATAAAGAAATTGAGGAAAATAAAACAATAGAATACATCCAAAGAATGGGGAAACAGAGAGAACATTCAAAATAAGAGCAGATGGGGTGCCTGGGTGGCTCAGTGGGTTAAGCCTCTGCCTTCAGCTCAGATCATGATCCCAGGGTCCTGGGATCAAGCTCTGTTTTGGGCTCTCTGCTCAGCAGGGAGCCTGTTTCCCCCTCTCTCTCTGCCTGCTTCTCTGCCTACTTATCATCTCTGTCTGTCAAATAAATAAATAAAATCTTAAAAAAAAATAAGAGCAGAAATCAATAGTAATTTTTAAAAATACCTAGAAATAATCAATAAAGCCAAAACTTTGTCCTCAAAAGACACTAGTAAAATAGTTACATTTCCAGTGAGATTGAGTAAAAATAGTAATATTGAGAGTAGCAAAAATGATATAAATACAGATCCAAGCAAAATTAAAAGCAATATGGAATATTAATGAACAGGTTTATGCTGATAAATGCAGATGCTTAGACAGACTAGACAAATTCATAGAAAAATACAACCTATTGAAATCATCTTAAAACAGAGACAGAAAGCCACATGGCCCAATATCTACAAGGAAAGGAAATCAAAATAATAGTTTAAAATTTTCACACAAAGCAAACTCCAGAATCAGAGAATTTTTACAGATGAATTCCAACAAATTTTCCAAGGACATGTAACTCTAATCTTAGAGGTACTCTTCTAGAAAATAGTAAGAGATTAAATACTCCCCAGTAGTTTCTATGACCCTAGCTTAATCTTGATGGCAAAAGTGGACATTCTGTTGAGCAGAAGAACCCAGGCATAGATGAGCACATAGTTTGATGATTCCATCTAGATGACATTCAGGAATAGGCTGAAGTAATCTTCGGTCATAGGCTTGAGAGCAGGTGTCTACGGGGGCTGGGATTGACGGGAAGAGGCCACAAGGGCAGTTTCTTGGTTAACACATGTGTTCTTTAGGTCTTGGTTGGAGCAATGACTCTTTATATCCTGGTTAGAGGACAGGTTTATCAAACCTTAGTGAATTGTATGTCTAAGAGTCTGCATTGCACTTCATGCAAATTTTACCTCAAGGGAAAATAAATTTAACAAATATTGAACTCTACTTAGTAGGCTTATTTTTTGCAGTGGTTGGGTCTAACAATTCCTTTACTTTTTAAAGATTTTGTTTATTTATCTGAGAGAGAGAAGGGGCAGGGGGAGAGGGAGAAGCAGACTCCACTGAGCAGGGAGCCCAACTTCAGGCTTGATCCCAGGACTCGGGGATCATAACCTCGGCCGAAGGCAAATGCTTTACCAACTGAGCTGCCCAGGTGCCCTGGGCTAACAAAACTATTTTTATTCTCAGCAAAGGAAGCCAACAAAGTGGAAAGACAACCAACAGAATAGGAAAAAATATTTGCAGGCCACCTATTTGATAGGGGTAAATATCTAGAATAGACAAGGAATTCATGTACCTCACTAGCAAAAAACTAAATAACCCAATTTTTAAAAATGGGCACCAGATCTAAATAGACAAATTTCCAAAGAAAACATACAGATAGTCAAGAGGTTCATGAAACCTAGTTAGTAACACTAACCATCAGGGAAACGCTGATTAAAAGCCACAATAAGGTATCTCTTCAGACCTGTGAGGATGTCTGTTAGCAAAAAGATAAGAGATTGTAAATATTGGTGAGATTGCTAGGTGAAATAAGACAAATTCTGAGAAAGACAAATTCTGCATGGTATCACTTATATGTGGAATCTTTTAAAAAATCTTAAAAAAAAAAAATGTCAAACTCCTAGAAACATGGAGTGGAATGGTGGGGAGTGGGGGAAATGGGGAGAGGTTGCCAAAAGGGTACAAACTCTTGGTTACAACACAAGTAGGGTCAGAGGATCTAATCTACAACATGGTGACTATATTTGATAATAGTGTATTATATAATTGAAATCTAGAAAGAGTAAAACTTAATAGTTCTCATAAAAAAAAAAAGGCAAATACGTGAGGTGACAGATGTGTTAATGAACACGATTGTGGGAATTTTTTGACAGTGTATATGTCTATCAAATGATCATGTACTTTTAATGTATCGCAGCTCTGTCTCTTATACCCCCAAAAAGCCAAAAGAAAACTACTTCTTTTAATAGAAGGCATTTTTCTCCCTGCTGGAGAAAGCAGTCACAAATGTGGAAAGAAGGAAAGTCCATTGCCAGGGCTAGCACTCTGGTGTGTCTTTTCTAATCTGAATTTTAGAAAATATCCCAGGGGTCATTAAGTGGCTCAGTAGGTTAAGCATCTGCTTTTCAGCTCAGGTTGTGATCATGGGGTCCTGGGATTGAGCCCCAAGTTGGGCTCCCTGCTTAGCAGGGAGCCTGCTTCTCCCTCTCCCCCCTACTCATTCTCTCTTTCTCTCTCAAATAAATAAATAAATAAATAAAATCTTTAAAAAAATAAATATAAATAAAAAATATCCCAGTATTTGGAAACATTTTGGATAAATGGAAATAAATGTAACTTGATAGTTACAGGTTTTTGATATGTGTTACTTGGAATTAGGATTATTCTAAGACCACATCTGAGATATCTAATAGATTTTGCTTTGCTTTGGAGTTTCCAAAGGAAATTCCTTTTAAATATTATTTCCTGTTTAAAAACAAACAAACAAACAAACCTCTTCCTTGCAAAAGGATACAGTGGTTTTTAAAAATGCAATTGAGGGTGCCTGGGTGGCTCAGTGGGTTAAGCTGCTGCCTTCGGCTCAGGTCATGATTTCAGGGTCCTGGGATCGAGTCCCGCGTCGGGCTCTCTGCTCAGCGGGGAGCCTGCTTCCCTCTCTCTCTCTCTCTCTGCCTACTTGTGATCTCTCTCTGTCAAATAAATAAATAAAATCTTTAAAAATAAATAAATAAAAATAAAAATGCAATTAACCCTTGAACGACAGGGGTTTGAACTGGATGGGTCCACTTTAATACCTGCATTTTTCAATAAACACAGTACAGTCCTATAAATGTATTTCCTCTTCCCTATGGTTTTCCTAACATTTGCTTTTCTCTAGCTCACTTTAATGTAAGAATACAGTGTGTAATACATATACAGAATATGTGCTCATTGATCGTGTGTTATCAGCAAGTCTTCTGGCCAACAGTAGGCTATTGGTAAAGTTTTTTGGGGAGTCAGAAGTTCTCGGCACAGGGGCAGGAGTCCTGCACCCCAAACTTCTGCATTGTCCAAGTGTTGACTAATATATGTGCGGAGCATGAGGAATTTCTCTCAAAAGTCGCCATCATCCTTGGTGAAGCCTGAATTGTCTGGTGTTTCTACTTTAGGCCTCTTAGCTACATTTCTGTTCCTGCAGAGCAAGAGCGGGGTCCAGAAAAGAAATTTTTCTTCTTTTGTAGAAACTTCTTTATCTGGCAGAAAATGGGCACTTATCAAACCTGCATCAGAAGGCTACTTTTCAACTTTCAGGCAATATGATCGACATGAAGCATCCATCAGATGAAGGATTGCAAGCAATAACCTTACAAAATCCAGCCTGGCAACTAGTTATTGATTCTGTGTTCAGCCTGATGGATGAATGCGTGAAGGCAACAAGTGATTGCAGAAAGCCCGGCTCTGGCTGCCTGCCGACTCCTGGCAGGCCCACTGGCCGGAAAGCACCATTTTTGGTTTTGCCCTCATCGTTTTCGATCAGGATTCAATCCTAGATGGAGATCTGTTTGTCCTCGCCTTTCATTGGGACTTGCAGAAAAACCCACAGAACAATTTACAATCAAACCTAACCTTTCAGCCTGGCTGCTTGCATGACTGAGACTATCTGGGGGATGAAATTTGTGATTTATACCCAGAAGAAAAAAATCGGCATGTTAATAGTATGAAGGCACTTGTAGGAAGGGCTTAATTTATTTTGGAGATTAAATTCATTTTAGGAGCTTTAGAAGCATTGATTCATATTAAGGTAATAAATGTGCTAATTACAGTTTAATCGTTTCACCTCATTAAGCCACGACCACAAGACCTCTCATTAGTCACACCACCTTAGCGGGTAAGAATTATTTTAGGTGTTGTCCAAGGACTCCTGGAGTCAGTCAGCTGGCATACGGCTGAGCTGCCCTTGAACAGAATCAGAAGGTAGGTGATCTTTCTGGCAGCGTCCTTCTTCCAAAGTCCACTCCTACATGCCTTCATTGCCCATAGGTTTTCTGCCTTAACACCTCTGAAAGCTTTCCCTGATCCACCTTAGGAAGGGTCAAGTGAGTGAACTGTGCTTTATTAAGCCACCTGTAACTTGTACGTGGCACTTGCAATGACATTTAGGATTCCCTCCCTACCAGACTGTAATTTCTAGTCAGTACATTTTTATTGAATAAATTAATGCCTATTTGATGAAACTTATAAAAATGATGAATTCTATTTGGCCAATTTGAAAGTCATTAAAACTTAACAAGACAGTCAGCTCCTGGTGGATAAAGAGTAGGTCTTATTTAAGCTGCATCCTGGAAGCCCACACAGTATCTGGCACAATATTGTTGCTTAATTAATAATAGAAAGTTATGGTGATGATCTCTTAAACTCAGAGGAGCAAGCGCTAGTAGGAGAATTCTGACCTTGGATGAGAGTTGGCTTGGATGGGTATCTTCCAGGTGCCCCTTGGAGTCACATGGTTCCTTCTGGGACCCCACCTGACCCCACAAAGGGGACAATACTTGTGTGAACAACTCCCTTTGACTCATACCCACCAGAACCACAGCAAATATCTGTCACTGGCCATGTTCAGGGATGTGTGGAAGCTGGGGAGCCCTTCATCTGTGGACCATGAACTAACTTACTCCAGCATTCATGGAGTGACAACAGTGAGCTGTCATTATCAGAGCTCAGCATTACCAAAGAAGCAACGAGAGTGTTTTCCAGCACCAAGTGTGAAACGCTTGTCGCAGCTAGCTGGAGTGGTCAAGTGCAGAAGTCAATTGTATCTGCTAGGCACCTTGAAAATGGAAAGAGCCATATAACGGAAGTTGTATAACAAACCTCCAGCTGCAGCCCATCCCTTGAAAATCCTTGTGGAAACTTTGTTCTGATGCTCCGTCGTTCCTGTCTCAGAAATTGTGAACAAACGGATTAAGGTGAACAATTAACAAGAAAACATTTCAGAACCTCTCCTCCCTCTAGAGGATGTAATTTGGCTGAGTGTTGTATATTTACTTGAGCTGATTGAAAGAGGGAAAAAGGAAATCATCTGGCACCATGCAAATCAGCCACTGAAGTGTCGAGAGGGTGTGATATTTTTACAAAACAGTCCAGCTCATCTACACTGTTGGTTTAGAAGAAAATATCCTTTCATTTTCATTCCTAAGTTAAAGGTTTGTTTTGGAAATGGAAGGAAGCTTCATGGCTTGCTGCTGTTCCCTGTTAACACTGACATGAGTGATAACAGAGAATCAAGAGACTCGTGTCTTGTGGGTTGGGGGAGAAATTGATGATGAATGGTCCCGCTTCTTCCCCCCGGCCCCCAAATTCTGTGATAAATGAAGCATTCTGTGTATATGTTTAGAATATAAACTCACAAAATGACTTGGTACCGTGAGGGAAAAGATAACATCCATCCTGGTTTAGAAATTCAGTTGATCTAATCATTTGCTTGTGGCCAGCTTCTGTTGACTAAAAATGCTCAGTCTCTCAGGTGGTTTCTCGCACTTTTCCTCCCTGAGATGGTGTATGGAATGGAGTGAGGCTTACACATGCCTTGCGTGGTGGGAAGTTGTTGGGATGCTTAGCAGTGCTTTGATCTTGGAGGTGATGACTTGTGTCCATCGGAAGCTACTCACTCTGCTAGGGCTTCAGCTGATGTCTCTGTCTGCCCAGGACCCAGACTGGACCTTATCTGAAGATGGATGGACCTTACCTGAAGATGGATTGTGACTTCCACTGGGCTGGACCCCCATGGAAGCCCTTCAGAGGCTACATCCCTGTTACTGCAACCTCCTCTGGTCAGCTCCCGCCCTGCAGACTTGGTCTTATATATAGAAGAGGAGCAAAACATAAACCCCCAAATATGCCTCTTTGGCATAAGGACTATCTTGAGTTGGTTATTATTTTTAAGAAACAGCAGACATGGGAAAATCTCTGAAAATTGAGTAGAAGTTAACGTTTTGTGAGAGATATTAGCATTTATAAAGGAAATCTTCCTTTATAAAGTTGTCTTTCTCTCTGTGTCAGGAAGAGGAGAATAACTAAATCTTTGGGAACTCTTATCAGTGGAGAAGGTACTTAAATCTGTGTAACAACCATACCCTTGTTCACCGTGCTTTGCCTGGTCACCTCCCATACTGGCCTGCCTTCTTCCCTAACAACTTCTTTTGTCTTCAGCTGGAGATGGTATATAAGGTGGTGGCTTGGGCCATTATGGAGAGTTACTCAGGTATACATGCTATTAAACTTCTCTTTGTTTTTCTCCTGCTAATCTGCCTTTTTATTTGGGGAGCAGAGGCATTGATGGTGTCACAGCCTAGAACCTAGAAAGGTAGAGGGAAAATTCTTTTTCCTCCCCCACAGTATTCCCTACTTGAACTGAGGAAAGCCCAGTCAAGATGTGCCCAAAGCCTGCTCACCTGACTATCCTCTGTGGCCAAGTTTACCTTGACATGGCAGCATCCTGGTTTGGTACAGGGAAGCTTATTCCTGGGGTTTTCTTCCAGACCCGCATGTGAGAGAGGAGGACACACCTTTCCTCTTCTTCCGATAGCCCCTCAGAGTGGACAGCAGGTTCTTGTCTTCCCTTGGTCACTGTGTTAATTGCCTGGGCTGCCGTAACAAAGTACTGTAAACTGGCGGCCTAAAGAACAGAAATGTTTTGTCTCTCAGTTTTGGGGCCTGGACTCTGAGATCACATGTATCGGCAGGCTTGGTTCCTTGTGAGGGCAGTGAGGGAAGACTCTGTCCCAGACCTCTCTTCTTGGCTTGTCAATGGCCATCTTTATGTTCGTTTGGCATTCTGCCCATATCGCTGTGTCCAAGTTTCCCCTTTTCATAAGGAAGCCAGTCATGTTGAATTAGGGCCTACCTAATGGATTCATTTTAACTTAATTACCATGGCAAAGCCCTTATCTTCAAATAAGGTCATATTCTGAGGAACTAGCGATTTAGGACTTCAACATATGAATTTGAGAGGGGAGACAGTTCAACTCACACAGTCACATTCTGCTCTACTCAGGTCATGGAATTATCTCCACGATGTGGTTGTCATGGGCCAGTGGGTTGCCTCTTCTTCGTTATATGGATGACTGTATGAACCGAATCATCCAGGCTTGATAGTTAATATGCCAGCAGAGGAAGAAAGATGTTTAATCTTTTATTAAACCCGCAGCCTTATTGCAAGACTATTATTGCCTTTGTAGTTAATCCTACTTTACATGTCAAAAGCTGAATATTAATTGTATTTATCTTTATACTTTTTCTGTGACACATTTAATCTTCTCCATAAACACCCCCTCCTCCCAATTTATACCTGCCCCTAGGAAAATGCATGCTCTGGGCCAACTGGGAAGAAGGTCATGCAATGAGAAAGGTAAAAAATCAAATATTCCTATGTTTTAAAATACTATCCCCATTACAATAAATTGATGGATGAAGCCAGTAACGTTTGGAAGGAAGACACCTTGCTCTCCATTTGCCAAGCTGATTTTTTTTCTCTTTTTAAAAAAATTTTTTATTTTTTATAAACATATATTTTTATCCCTAGGGGTACAGGTCTGTGAATCGCCAGGTTTACACACTTCACAGCACTCACCGTAGCACATACTCTCCCCAATGTCCATAACCCCACCCCCTTCACACAACCCCCCTCCCCCCAGCAACCCCCAGTTTGTTCTGTGAGATTGAGTCACTTGTGGTTTGTCTCCCTCCCAATCCCGTCTTGTTTCATTTATTCTTCTCCTACCCCCTTAACCCCCCATGTTGGATCTCAACTTCCTCATATCAGGGAGATCATATGATAGTTGTCTTTTTCTGCTTGACTTATTTTTCTAAGCATGATACCCTCTAGTTCCATCCATGTCGTCGCAAATGGCAAGATTTCATTTCTTTTGATGGCTGCATAGTATTCCATTGTGTATATATACCACATCTTCTTGATCCATTCATCTGTTGATGGACATCTAGGTTCTTTCCATAGTTTGGCTATTGTGGACATTGCTGCTATAAACATTTGGGTGCACGTGCCCCTTCGGATCACTACGTTTGTATATTTAGGGTAAATACCCAGTGGTGCAATTGCTGGGGCATAGGGTAGTTCTATTTTCAACATTTTTCCAGAGTGGTTGCACCAGCTTGCATTCCCACTAACAGTGTAGGAGGGTTCTCCTTTCTCCACATCCTCGCCAGCATCTGTCATTTCCTGACTTGTTAATTTTAGCCATTCTGACTGGTGTGAGGTGATATCTCATTGTGGTTTTGATTTGTATCTCCCTGATGCCGAGTGATATGGAGCACTTCTTCATGTGTCTGTTGACCATCTGGATATCTTCTTTGCATAAATGTCTCTTTAGGTCTTCTGCCCATTTCTTGATTGGATTATTTGTTCTTTGGGTGTTGAGTTTGCTAAGTTCTTTATAGATTTTGGACACTAGCCCTTTATCTGATATGTCGTTTGCAAATATCTTTTCCCATTCTGTCAGCTGTCTTTTGGTTTTGTTAACTGTTATCTTTGCTGTGCAAAAGCTTTTGATCTTGATAAAATCCCAATAGTTCATTTTTGCCCTTGCTTCCCTTGCCTTTGGCAATGTTCCTAGGAAGATGTTGCTGCGGCTGAGTTCGAAGAGGTTTCTGCCCATGTTCTCCTCAAGGATTTTGATAGATTCCTTTCTCACATTGAGGTCCTTCATCCATTTTGAGTCTATTTTCATGTGTGGTGTAAGGAAATGGTCCAATTTCATTTTTATGCATGTGGCTGTCCAATTTTCCCAACACCATTTATTGAAGAGGCTGTCTTTTTTCCATTGGACATTCTTTCCTGCTTTGTCAAAGATTAGTTGACCACAGAGTCAAGGGTCTATTTCTGGGCTCTCTATTCTGTTCCATTGATCTGTGTATCTGTTTTTGTGCCAGTACCATGCTGTCTTGATGATGACAGCTTTGTAATAGAGCTTGAAGTTCGGAATTGTGATGCCACCAACTTTGGCTTTCGTTTTCAATATTCCGTTGGCTATTCGAGGTCTTTTCTGGTTCCATATAAATTTTAGGATTGTTTGTTCCATTTTTTGGAAAAAAATGGATGGGATTTTGATAGGATTGCATTGAATGTGTAGATTGCTTTAGGTAGCATAGACATTTTCACAATATTTATTCTTCTAATCCAGGAGCATGGAACATTTTCCCATTTCTTTGTGTGTTCCTCAATTTCTTTAATGAGTACTTTATAGTTTTCTGAGTATAGATTCTTAGCCTCTTTGGTTAGGTTTATTCCTAGGTATCTTATGGTTTTGGGTGCAATTGTAAATGGGATTGACTCCTTAATTTCTCTTTCTTCTATCTTGTTGTTGGTGTAGAGAAATGCAACTGATTTCTGTGCATTGATTTTATATCCTGACACTTTACTGAATTCCTGTACAAGTTCTAGCAGTTTTGGAGTGGAGTCTTTTGGGTTTTCCACATATAGTATCATATCATCTGCGAAGAGTGATAGTTTGACTTCTTCTTTGCCGATTTGGATGCCTTTAATTTCCTTTTGTTGTCTGATTGCTGAGGCTAGGACTTCTAGTACTATGTTGAATAGCAGTGGTGATAATTGGCATCCCTGCCATGTTCCTGACATTAGCAGAAAAGCTTTCAGTTTTTCTCCATTGAGAATGATATTTATGGTGGGTTTTTCATAGATGGCTTTGATGATATTGAGGTATGTGCCCTCTATCCCTACACTTTGAAGAGTTTTGATCAGGAAGGGATGCTGTACTTTGTCAAATGCTTTTTCAGCATCTATTGAGAGTATCATATGGTTCTTGTTCTTTCTTTTATTGATGTGTTGTATCACATTGACTGATTTGCCGATGTTGAACCAACCTTGCAGCCCTGGAATAAATCCCATGGCGGTTGTGGTGAATGATCCTTTTAAGGTACTGTTGAATCCTATTGGCTAGTATTTTGATGAGAATTTTCGCATCTGTGTTCATCAAGGATATTGGTCTCTAGTTCTCTTTTTTGATAGGATCCTTGTCTGGTTTTGGGATCAAGGTGATGCCGGCCTCATAAAATGAGTTTGGAAGTTTTCCTTCCATTTCTATTTTTTGGAACAGTTTCAGGAGAATAGGAATTAGTTCTTCTTTAAATGTTTGGTAGAATTCCCCCAGGAAGCCGTCTGGCCCTGGGCTTTTGTTTGTTTGGAGATTTTTGATGGCTGTTTTAATCTCCTTACTGGTTATGGGTCTGTTCAGGCTTTCTATTTCTTCCTGGTTCAGTTGTGCATCCATTTCTTCCGGATTGTCAAATTTGTTGGCGTAGAGTTGCTCATAGTATGTTCTTATAATTGTCTGTATTTCTTTGGTGTTAGTTGTGATCCCTCCTCTTTCATTCATGATTTTATTTATTTGGGTCATTTCTCTCTCTCTCTCTCTTTTTTTTTTTTTTTTTGATAAGTCTGGCCAGGGGTTTATCAATCTTATTAATTCTTTCAAAGAACCAACTCCTAGTTTCATTGATTTGTTCTATTGTTTATTTTGGTTTCTATTTCATTGATTTCTGCTCTGATCTTTATGATTTCTCTTCTCCTGCTGGGTTTAGGGTTTCTTTCTTGTTCTTTCTCCTCCATTGTGTTTTCATATTTGTTTCCATAAGTTTTTTCAATTCTTCATTAATTCCCTGGTTGACCCATTCATTCTTTAGAAGGATGCTGTTTAGTCTCCATGTATTTGGGTTCTTTCCAAATTCCTCTGGTGATTGAGTTCTACCTTCAGAGCATTGTGGTCTGAAAATATGCAGGGAATGATCCCAATCTTTTGATACCGGTTGTGACCTGATTTAGGACCGAGGATGTTATCTTTTCTGGAGAATGTTTCATGTGCACTAGAGAAGAATGTGTATTCCATTGCTTTGGGATGAAATGTTCTGAATATATCTGTGATGTCCATCTAGTCCAGTGTGACATTTAAGGTCTTTATTTCCTTGTTGATCTTTTGCTTCAATGATCTGTCCATTTCAGTGAGGGGAGTGTTAAAGTCCCCTACTATTATTGTATTATTGTTGATGTATTTCTTTGATTTTGTTATTAATTGGTTTATATAGTTGGCTGCTCCCACGTTGGCGGCATAGATATTTAAAATTGTTAGATCTTCTTGTAGGACAGATCCTTTGGGTATAATATAGTGTCCTTCCTCATCTCTTATTATAGTCTTTGGCTTAAAATCTAATTGATCTGATATAAGGATTGCCACTCCTGCTTTCTTCTGATGTCCATTAGCATGGTAAATTCTTTTCCACCCCCTCACTTTAAATCTGGAGGTGACTTCGGGTTTAAAATGAGTTTCTTGTAGGAAACATATAGATGGGTTTTGTTTTTTTATTCATTCTGATACCCTGTGTCTTTTGATTGGGGCATTTGGACCATTAACATTCAGGGTAACTATTGAGAGATATGAATTTAGTGCCATTGTATTGCCTATAAGGTGACTGTTACTGTATATTGTCTCTGTTCCTTTCTGATCTACTGCTTTTAGGCTCTCTCTTTCCTTATAGGACCCCTTTCAATATTTCCTGTAGAGCTGGTTTGGTGTTTGCAAATTCTTTCAGTTTTTGTTTGTCCTGGAAGATTTTATTCTTTCCTTCTATTTTCAATGATAGTCTAGCTGGATATAGTATTCTTGGCTGCATGCTTTTCTCGTTTAGTGCTCTGAATATATCATGCCAGCTCTTTCTGGCCTGCCAGGTCTCTGTGGATAAGTCTGCTGCCAATCTAATATTTTTACCATTGTATGTTACAGATTTCTTTTCCCGGGCTGCTTTCAGGATTTTCTCTTTGTCACTAAGACTTGTAAATTTTACTATTAGGTGACGGGGTGTGGACTTATTATTATTGATTTTGAGGGGGTTTCTCTGCACCTCCTGGATTTTGATGCTTGTTCCCTTTGCCATGTTAGGGAAATTCTCTCCAAAAATTCTCTCCAGTATACCTTCTGCTCCCCTCTCTCTTTCTTCTTCTTCTGGAATCCCAATTATTCTATGTTGTTTCATCTTATGGTGTCACTTATCTCTCAAATTCTCCCCTCATGGTCCAGTAGCTCTTTGTCCCTCTTTTGCTCAGCTTCTTTATTCTCTGTCATTTGGTCTTCTTTCTTTCTTTTTTTTTTTTTTTTTTAAAGATTTTATTTATTTATTTGACAAATAGAAATCACAAGTAGATGGAGAGGCAGGCAGAGAGAGAGAGAGAGGGAAGCAGGCTCCCCGCTGAGCAGAGAGCCCAACGTGGGACTCGATCCCAGGACCCTGAGATCATGACCTGAGCCGAAGGCAGCTGCTTAACCCACTGAGCCACCCAGGTGCCCCTGTCATTTGGTCTTCTATATCACTAATTCTTTCTTCTGCCTCATTTATCCTAGCAGTGAGAGCCTCCATTTTTTATTGCACCTCATTAATGGCTTTTTAAATTTCAACTTGGTTAGATTTTAGTTCTTTTATTTCTCCAGAAAGGGCTTTTATATCTCCCAAGAGGGTTTCTCTAATATCTTCCATGCCTTTTTCGAGCCTGGCTAGAACCTTGAGAATCGTCATTCTGCACTCTAGATCTGACATATTACCAGTGTCTGTACTGATTAGGTCCCTAGCCTTCGGTACTGCCTCTTGTTCTTTTTTTTTTTTGTGGTGAATTTTTCCGCCTTGTCATTTTGTCCAGATAAGAGTATGTGAAGGAGCAAGTAAAATACTAAAAGGGTGTCAACAACCCCAGGAAAATATGCTTTAACCAAATCAGAAGAGATCCCAAATCGTGAGGGGGGAGAAAGGGGATAAAAAGAGGTTCAGAAAGAAAGAAAAAAAAGAAAAGAAAGAAAAGAAATAATTAAAAAAAGAAAGAAAAAGTATAAAAAAGAAAAAAAAATATATATTAGATAAACTAGTTCAAAAACGTTAAAAAAGAAAAGGGTAAAAGTTAAAAAAAATTTAGCAGAAGAAGAGAAAAAAACTTGAAAAAGAAAAAAAATTAAATTAACTGCAAGACTAAAGAATCATGGGGAGAAAGCCATGAGTTCCATGCTTTGCTTTCTCCTTCTCTGGAATTCCGCTGCTCTCCTTGGTATTGAAACTACACTCCTTGGTAGGTGAACTTGGTCTTGGCTGGATTTCTTGTTGATCTTCTGGGGGAGGGGCCTGGTGTAGTGATTCTCAAGTGTCTTTGCCCCAGGCGGAATTGCACGGCCCTTACCAAGGGCCGGGCTGAGTAATCCACTCAGGTTTGCTTTCGGGAGCTTTTGTTCCCTGAGCTCCTTCCGTAGAGTTCTGGAGGACGGGAATAAAAATGGCGGCCTCCCAGTCTCTGGCCCGGAGGAGCCAAGAGCTCAGGGCCCCACTCCTCATTGCACCCTCAGAGAATAGCGCCCAATTATTCCTGCGCTCCGAGCTCACCGAGACTGCAAGGAGACTGCGACCGGTTCAAGGTAACCTCAAGCTGTGAGCGTACTCCTCGGCTCTGTCTCTGTAGCCGGCTTCCCCGTTCTAATACCTGTAAGCTCTGCGACACTCAGACACTCCCGATTCTTCTGTGACCCTGCGGGACCTGAGGCCACGCTGACCCTGCATGGGCTTCACCCCAGTTTAGTCTCTGGAGCGATGTCCCTCAGCAGAACAGACTTTTAAAATTCCTGATTTTGTGCTCCGTTGCTCCACCGCTTGCCAGGAGCCGGGCCCTCCCCCCGCGGTCTATCTTCCCATCGCTTTGGATTCACTTCTCTGCCAGTCCTACCTTTCGGAAAGTGGTTGATTTTCTGTTTCTAGAATTGCTGTTCTTCTTCTCTTTGAGCTGCCATTAGATTTGTAGGTGTTTGTAATCTTTAGATAAGCTATCTAGCTGATCTCCTGCTACCTGAAGTAGTCTCAGCCTGCTATGTCTCTGCCATCTTGACTCCTCCCCTCTGCCAAGCTGATTTTTAATCAAGTATTTATTGAAACCCATAGATCTTGAATTACCATAATATTGACTGAAGAGAGAATCTGGTGTCAGTTTGGAAAGAAAAAGACATGAAATCAGAAAACAAAAAATGTAATTCAGGGGAGGAATTGATTCCAGAAGCTCAAGAAGTAATTTCAACTTAAGACAAAATGTTAAACACAGATTGAAGAGAGGTGGTTGTAAGGCCTGATCCATCTTCTCTTCTGCCTCCCCCTCCTTCCTTGACTCTCTTCTTCCCACCCCTTCTCTCTATTTTTCCTTCTGCAGCGCCTGTCTGCAGGCCCTACAACCGAGGATGGAACAATTAGTACTTGGATTAACAGCATGTGAACTGAAAGGGATCTGATGCATTGGAGCTAACTAAAATTTGTGTTGCTTTTGGTTTCCATTTTTGTTTAAAAGATGTTATTGCACCAATCGGGGATGCCAGTCTGGCTTAGTTGCTGAAGTGTGCGACTCTTGATCTCAGGGTTGTACGTCTGAGCCCCATGTTGAGTGTGGAGATTACTTAAAAATAAAATCTTAAAAAAATATGATATTGCGCTATCAAAAGAAAAATTTTGCTCCTATTAGTATCCCTTTTATTCTGACTTTACTACAACAAATTTCATTTTTCTGTAACATGCTCTTGGCAGACCCATATACATAAGTGTTTCCATGAAACTGTAAGCTCGGGCCACATACCAGATATATCTTCTGATTCATTATGTCACAAAGATATCCCATGACACAACATAATTGAAATCATAATCACTTCTGGTATTTGCATAATGTCACAACACACTGATTCCTCCTAATTTACTTAACCATTTTCTTTTTGGCACAATTTGATAGTACCTAGTTCTGCAGTTTAATGACAAGAACAGTCCTTGAACATCTAGGCTGCTTCCCCACATTGAACTGGTGGGCTAAGACACGTTCCTGGCAGTGGGATTCCGGGGTCAATCATTATAAACACTTCCGTGGCCCCCAATAATTAATTTAATTGGAAAATGAATACTGAGTTTTCCAAAGAAACTGTCACACCGATAAAATTGTACCATGTTGCTGGTTTTGAAATTGAAGATGAGCTATTCTGAATTACACTCATACTATATAAATCGAGGCTTCTGAGTACACGTATGCCAAATTTGTCAGTCTTCTGACAAATAGTGTGTTCTTAGCTTAGAGAGCTACAGGATTATGCTTGAGGGCAGGATTTCTGCAGCACCTCTGATCCCTTTCAGTCCCAGGGACATTCTTAGCCCACCAGGAGCGCTGACAAGTGCATGTAGCTGGATCCTGCCTGTGTGAGGTGGGGCATGGGAGGAGGGGTGGTGCTGCTAGTGTACTAATGTCTTTTTCCAGAATATTTCTGTGGGCGGAAGGAGTAGGTAGTGTTGTCAAGGCCTGAGAAACAGGACCCAGCTGCTTCTCAGAGCTCTCTGAGGAGACGGGAGGTTTCCTTGTGGGCTGCTGTCTTTCCTCTTTCAGACGAAGCCACAGTCCAAGTATCTCTCTAATGGAGTTCTCTGGAAGAACAGAGGTTTGGTTTTCTCACTGCAGCCTGCTGCCAACTCTCAGATACTTTCAACAGCTGGCAGGGCTGCCAACAAATGTGTCCAGAGATGGATTTGAAAGAGACGGAAGATAGAAATGGCTCTTCTTTGCCTGCCTCCGTCCCTCCTTCCCTCCCTCCCTTCCTTCCTTTACTTTCTATTTTATCTTTTTCTTTTTTTAAGCATTAGAAAACTCAGAACAGTTTTCTTTATGGGAAGAGCCAACTCTGTGCTGCACACTTTAGAACAAGGTATGTCGCTCTATAAGGAGCCGTGAGAATGTTCCGGCTTCCAGGCCCCTCCCCAGAGCTGGGTGGCGACAGCTCCTCACGCTCTCTCTCCCAGCCTTTACCAGTTAAGATTAACTTAACCTGGAAGCCAGCATGAGGCCAGCGAGTGATGAAGGCAGGAGCTTGGACTCACAGTATGATACGTGCTTTCTAATTAGCTGTGGAAGGAGGATGCTGTTGTTCATCTTGAAGTGATAGGTAATGAGGCTGGGCTTGGCTCTATTAAGGAAGCAACAATGTCTTATTCTGGAAGTGGTTCCAGGTTGGACGGGGATGGCCATATCCCCTGTGTACATTGTAAGCCATATTGAAATAGGCATAGAACAATGCACATAGGAAGCCCTTGATAACAATGAGGCACAATGGAATACAGTTCAACAATAGAAATAACAAACTACTAAGACATGCTGCCACATAGAGAAACCTTCAAAACACTATGCTAAGAGGAAAAAAAAAAGCTAGGAAAGACCACATGCTATATGAGATTTCTAAAAAAGAAAAGGAAAAAATAGAGATAAAAAGCCTATCAATGATGACCTCAGGCTGGGGTGGGAAGATTGAATACAAATGGTCACAACAGTACTTTTTCAGGTGATGGAAGTATTCTAGAACTGGATGGTGGTGATGTTGCATAACTCTATACATTTATTAAGAATAATTGTAGTACTATCTGAAAAGATATATGCATCATGATGGTCACTGCAGCATTATCTACAATAGCCAAGTTATGGAAGCAGCCCAAGTGTCTATTGACAGATGAATGGATAAAGAAGATATGGCGTAGATATACAATGGAATATTACTCAGCTGTGAAAAAGAATGAAATCTTGCCATTTGCAATGACACAGATGGATCTAGAGCATGTAATGCTAAGTGAGAAAAGCCAGACAGAGAAAGGCAAATACTGTATGATTTCACTTATATGTGGACTCTAAAAACAAAACAAAAAAATGAACAAGCAAACAAAACAAAACAGACTCTGGAATACAAAGAACAAGCTGGTGGTGGCCAGAGGGGTGGTGGTGGGGGAGTGGGAGAAAACAAAGTTCAGGGATAAAATAATTAAGTAACAGAGATTAAAAGTATAGCATACAGAATATAGTCAATAATTGTATAACATATAGTGACAGATGGTCACCACACTTACTGTGTTGAGCACCGCAAAATGTCTAGGCTTATTGAATCACCATATTATACACCTAAAACTAATATAACATTGTATGCCAGCCAACTTCAATAATAAATTTTTTAAAAATTATCATGTGCCATTATAATGAGTACATTCCTATGGAATCCAAAGTATATGTCAATAAAGCTGTCACAAAAAGTTAAAAAAAAAAAAAAAGCAAACTTAAGCTTCTCAGATGAAGAAGGTGTTACATCCATAAAGCTATGGATCCTGAAGTGAGAACACATAACTTTGAAGAAAGGCTACTTAGCGACCATGAAGACAAAGCACATGTTTGGAAAAGCTACATATATTTCTTTAGCCAGCACTGGAAGTCAGAACATGAGGGGGGAGTATCTACAAAGTGCCGAGGGAAAGAATGTGAACCATAATTCTATATCAAGCCAAATAATTACTTAATAGTGGGAGTGAAATAAAAACACTTGAAGTCATCTAAGGTCTTTGAAAGGTTGTCCCCACAGGTTTTGCCTGAAAAATGACCAGAGGTTGTATTCCTGTTAGCAGCAATGAGACTCTGGCAGCAAGAAGTATTATTCAAGGTGTAATAGTGAGGGAAGGTAAGTAAAATGTACTTTTGCTTAGAAAACATTCTTCTATTAGAAATATCAGCCTTGATTTGCAGATAACATCCATGTGGTGTGTAGAGGTGAAGTACCTGCATGTCCGTGTGAGGGAGATCAAAAGAGTGTTAAAGATCCTGGGAGAGCTCAGTCCGGGAAGCTGGTTGAGCCACCCAGAATTACCACCTTCTGTCAATAAGAAGTGACCTAATATTGGCGATATTCACATAATATTCACATAGTTCAACCAAAGCAATACCTATTTACTCTATAAAAGTACCTGTGAAAAAAGTAGCAATGGAATAGAGTTCAGATCAATGGAGGGGGAAGGGGTATTTCACAGGTAAGGAAGCAGGGATGTTGAGGCTGCCTTGGGTTGGAGCCCTGGCCTGGCTGATGCCAGGACCCGCGACTTCACTGGCGCGACCCCTCTGGTGCCGGATGCCCACCCTAGGAGTCCAGGATGGATGCTGAACCTTCCCACCAGAAGCTGATACACCTTCTAGCCTCTAGGGGACCTTCTACTTCTCAACTCTCTGCTCTCCCAGGAACAAAAACTCAAACCCGTGTTAGGTATAAAATGGAATCTGCGACCACAGGACCCCTGGCCCACTTCTACCCCCGCCTCCCTACCCCACCCCTGTACAACAGGTGGGACTTCAGGTTGGAGGAGCTGAGGGATGGTCAGCCTCTGTCCTGGGCTCTCAGGCCAGTGCTCTGATCAGGGAGGGCCAGGCTCTGGTTTGGGAGGAGGGAGCCCTCCAGCCCCCACCCCCAGCCCAACCAGGAAAAGCCAAATGGAGGTCAGAGTGGGGTCCAGAACAAAGTGGCCTGGGTGCTGCTGAGGAGGCTTCTGCTCTGGACCAAAAGGGGCTCAAGGGGGCTCACCCCAAGTGCATTAGCTGGGGCTCTCCAGAGAACAAAGCAAGAGGACATGCAGAGGTGAGGTAGAGAGAGTCTGAGACTATAAGGAATTGGCCTACATGACTCTGGAGCGGGGATGTCCACCATCTGCAGTGTGGAGACCCAGGGAAGAGTTCGTGTGGCAGCTTGAGGCTGAAGGCTGGCTGGAGGCAAAACCTGTCTTTTTCTCTTGAGGCCTTCTTGGACTGATTGAATGGCCCACCTTCCGCGCATTTCACTGTTAACCTCACACCTACAAGATACCTTCCTACTGACATCTAGACTCAGGTTTGACCCAGTATCTGCCTGCTGTGGCCTAGCCAGGTCCATACATAAAATGAACCATCACTTGACAGGTGGGCCTGCTCGTGTAGGAAAAGGACAGCCCAGGCCCTGACACGAATACACAGGGCACACGGCTCTGCCCCTTCTCTCCCTTCCTCCCCGCCTTTTCTGAAATAACACCATAAATGTCCTCTAACCCTGTCGTTCTGAGGAGGTAGTTTGGTGGTGTGCAAAGTCCATGGGATTTGAAGACTGTCAGACCTGGCTTTCGATCCAGGCTCCATCATTTAGCAATTGTTAAAAAGTCTTAAGTAAGCAGACCTCTCCAAGAATCAGGTTCTGGAGCATAAATTGAGAGGCTCTAGTGAGATAACGTGGGTGGGCCCTGGCACATATTAGCAATCAGCCAATACTGGCTTCTCCACTTGTGTGAGGCAAGAATAGGGAGGGCTCTCGGGGGCCCAGGGCGGGGTCCATGAACATTATTTGGCCGTTTCAAAGCAAAAGATAACAAATGGACTTGTTGACTCAGGTGACACAAATGCTGGTCTTTGGGGATGAATACAATTTCTTTGGATGCTTTCTTTGCAATGGTCTGTGTTCCCATGGGATGTGTACCCCGGACAGCAGAGAGAACGAATGGAGACTGCCAGGTTAGTAGGCGAGCTTTGCCCGTAACTGGCAGTGTGGTCTCAGCTAAGCCACTTTTTTTTTGGGGGGGGGTGCATACCTCTGTAAGGTGAGGGGTTTGGGACTCGGTCTTAATTTCCTTTTCAGCTGTAATGCCTCACGATTCTACACACCAGTGTTTGCCTGCTAAGATGTACAAAAAGGTGTGTCATTTTATACTTGGTGTCAAGCTGTGTTTAGGCAATTTACAATGTGGCATGACTCAGCCATGGGGCTGGATAGCTTACAGCTGGGATGTCAGTCATTCCTGAGAGCAAACGCCTGGTTTTTCATGAATTTTGCTTCTTAGTGCTCTTTTCTTGTGTATTGATGCCCCCTCCGCTCCCTAACTTCCTTTAGTCTGTACATAACCAGAGTCTAGATTCTACTAGAATTTTGGATTCTTCAGAAATTAATTTTCAGCTTATTGGGAGCTTCTGAAGGTTACACCTTTTTTTTTTTTGGATCTTGCAGAATCATTTCCCTCCCTCCCCAAAAATCTTGTCAGTTTTTAATTTGAAATCACAAATTCAGCATTATGAAGTAGAGAGTATTTTTCTCCGAGAGAGGAATACCAGGCATCTCATCTTATTCTATAAGAGTTTAAAATCCAAGGACGTTTGTTTGAGAGGTCTCTGTTTCTGAAGTAGCCAGGATTCAGCCTTGCTATCCCATGGTTGGGGCAGGGTCCGTCAGGCAGTCCCAGGTTGGGACAAGCTGTCTGAGAGGAGGACGTGCCCGTGGCTTGAAGGGACCGCTTCTTCCCTACATTACTCCTGCTCACGTGTTATGCTTCAGAGAGACAATCCCCAGGCCACAGAGTGACAAGCATGGACACTTACAACCATGGTAAGTGAGGTGTAGACTCAGTTGGATCTCTTTCTTCTTCTTTTCTGTATTCCATTCTCTCTAAAAGAAAAAAAAACAAACATGGAACTAGTATTAACACCTGCTTCTAACTGTGTGGCCCTAAGGATGTCACTCAACTTCCCTAGACATCAGTTTCCTTATGTGCGGACGAGAGCAAGGGACTAATCCGAGAACAGCAAATACGCCACCCGCCTGTGACCAGCTGCCCAACTCATGCGAGGAGCAGGCATCGCTAATGAATGATAACACGACTGGCTACATAATGATTAATTGATGAGCACAGTGAAGGGCATCTGTTTGCCATTCTTGCCTGAAATGATGTGTAAGGTCTGGGAAGGCAGTCTGTTTGAAATGTCAGAAAGTGGAATCGGTTGTCAGTCGGCCAGACTCTCGTCTACCTAGATTTAGGGAAGTCCTACTGGAAGGAAAGGGAATGGCTAAAATGACCTTAAAATTCCCCAAGGTATCTATGATCCTGTAGCCATTGAACTCAACTAAGCCAACATCTATTCAACATCTACTGGGATCAAAACGCTCTGCTAGGTGACAGTGGAAGGCAAGAGAGACGAATGGCCGCGAGAGACGAAACATCGACTAGAGGAAGCAGATAGAATGGGAAGGCATGAATGGCCCTTTAGGCAAACGTGGGAAATGATATCGTCCCCTGTTCTGAAGGTCTTCAGTACAAAATCTGGCTTAGTCCTCTCCCCAGCTAATCCAGGACGTATTTTATCTCTCTTTCCAGGATGAGGAAACTGAGACCTGGGGACATTAAGAAAATTCTCTACGGTCACACAACTAGCCAGTAGCCAGCCAGGATTAAAATTAAGGTGCTCAGGTTCTGGGTTGGGATTCTAAGGAGGGTTTGGGTCACCGTTACAGAAGGTGGACCCCTGTCTTGGGAGGTAAGAATGATTTTAATAGGCAAGAGACTAAGGTCTTCCAGGGAACAGAGCCAGCTTTGAGGGAGCCTGGTAAGCTCCAGGTGCTCCCGACTGACCACGATCTCATATCCTGTTCACCACCAACATTCCTGAGCAGGGACAGAGTTCCTGGGCCAAGCAGAAGCTCAAGGATGTTGGGTCTATACTGGTTGGTGGGATAAATCATAAGGTACATGCCATGGGCAGTAAGGTTGGGGGCACCACTCCTGTAGGACTGGCTGACATCACTGAAGGGTGAGAATTCAGGTGTTAATGTGATGGGGGCAGATAGCACAGGAGGCTGGTAGAGTTTGTCTGTGTCAGAGGAAAGGAGGAGACCCCAAGGTGTCTATGGGACTAGGGGAATGATGCAAGCTTGTAGGGGAGCCGGGGTGTGGGTGGGCAAACTGAAGGCTGCTGTTGGGGGTCTGGGTGATGGAGAAGATGGGACACACACACACAGACACACACATGCACATTTCTCTGTCCCGGTCTGACACTGTTCTCCAAATCATTCAATGACTCACTGAAATATGCTTTAGGGCCATGAGATCTGACTCCACAATGTAGTAGTTCGTCAGATTTACTAAACAGAATTGGATCCAACCATATACGACCTTGCAGTTATCGAGTCATGGAGACAGTATGTAAAGGTAGGTAGATACACACAGGAACAAAGCAAGAGGGTCATGCTAACCAGGTAGCCCTTCTAGAAGGTGCAGACCCTTGCCTCTGATCCCAGAGTTGTTGACCTCAAACAGCACATTACCAAAGCATTCAGGGAAAAGATCCTATCCGAACACACAGTTGAAGCCAGGAAGCAGTGAGCCAGTGTAGGGATAAAGGCACTGTGAAAAATGGTTAGAATCCACAACGGGAGCAGAGAAAACCTACGGGCTCAGCAGCCCCAGCCCAGTCACCACACTGAACTCAGTTCTTGCCGTGGGAAACCACAACCAGGGCCTAGGAACAGGTTCGGCCCTGGGACTGGTTTCCTGGCAACACCAACCTGTGGAGGCGGTCACATGGGTATGACGCGGACAGGGCTTTCTTGTGCCCTTACTTCCCTGCTGTGTGACTTGGGCACCATTCAAGGCCTGAGAACCTCGATCTCTTCATCTGGAACAGGGGGATATTAGGGGCCATTCCTCAGAGCAATAATCAGGGCTCCGTAAGCGTGAGCTACGGTCATCTTCGCGTCGGACTCATCGCAAGTCTGCGGCATCCGCAGAGATGGCCGCTTCAGAGCTCCGATGATTTCAGGTGGAATCTTCATCCCTTAGACTTTGGTTCCTTTGTGGTAGATTTGGACAGGAATCTTGCAAGTCATTTACCCTCACCTCCAGAAAGAATTCAGAGTATAATGTGTGTTTCCATTTGTATTTCCTACACAGAGCGGAGCCTCCCCACTAGGAGTCAGTGCGTGACACACACAGAAATCAGGCAACAGTGAGTCCCCCCCAGGCAGCAGGTGGGCAGCGTTCAGGGTGGGTGGTGGTGGAAGGCACGGGAGGCTCCGCGGGGCACAGGCCTTCTGAGTCATGGGGAGCCTTTTCAGTAACATTCAGGCGACTGTTTATTCCCGGGGAGATCTAGGGCAGGAGAGGGAGAGAGAGGGGGTGGGAGCGTTGGAGAGAAGAGAGATCTTATACTCCCCTAGCAGAAACAAGTCTGCAGTACAAACATTGATGGTGAGCCATGCCTTCTTACATTCTAGGATTTAGACAAAAATGTGCTGCTCTGTAGCAGCAGAGCAGAGCTCGCAAGAACTATGGAGATTGTGGTGAGGAAAATTCTAGATTTAGGGGCGCCTGGGTGACTTAGTCATTCAACGTCCGCCTTTGGCTCAGGTCATGATCTCAGGGTCCTGGGATCGAGCCCCACATTGGGCTCCCCCCCACTCACATTTCCTCTGCTTGTGCTCCCTTTCTCACTGTGTCTCTCTCTGTCATATAAATAAGTAAAATCTTAAGAAAGAAGGAAAGAAAAAGAAAGAGAAAGAAAAAGAAAGAAAGGAAATTCTAGATTTAGCTTGAAGACCTCTCCTGGTAGTAAGGCTCTAGTTGCTGGACTTTCGCTGCTGTCAGCCGTTCTAATGCATCTATCAGAGCAGGTTCAGCTCCTTTGCTCCTGGGAGCCAGAGGGGACACGAGGAGGGGAGGTCCTCAGTCAGCAGATCCCTCCAGGCCACAGGGAGGGAGAACAGCAGCTTCCCGCCTCCCTTCTTTCCTTCCTCTGTATCTGCTGGGATAGTTCTGGCTACTAGCTTCCAGCCCATTTCCCAGCTGGGCGGGGATCTGGCCCCTTACCCCAGTCTAGAGGGTTGGGTCACTGAACTCCTTGGCCATGTTTTGCCTGCTGCTTCTCTATGGGGTCTGAGCCCTGCTCCCAGTGGTCCTTACAGTAGTGTATGGACAGAACTTTCTGGCTTCTGACCTTTGTTCTTCTGTGGCACCAAGACCCCTTGGCCATGCCCTATACCTCTTCCCAAAGGCTTGGTAGGGCAGGTCTGGGTGTCAACAGCAGCCTAGGGTGTGATTTTAGGTTTGCTACTGCCCTTGGATTCAGTGATGGCAACTGGCCTCCCTGCTTGACAAAGCGGCCCTCTGTGTTCAGGTTAGTGCCTTCTACCCTGTTTTGATGGATCTTTGGAATAAGTCCTTGTGTGTGCCTTGGATTAATCCAGACTTAGCTTTTGCAAAAAAGAAAGAGGGTTCATACTGGTTCAGTCGGCAGATGTTCTGCTCCCAGGTAAGTCTCTCCCTCAGGTGTGATGAGGGCTTCAAAGGGGACTAAGACACAGTTCCCAGTTGTGGGAGAGGTTGCAGTGTAAATTGGGGGGCTAAGGGGTGGTTTGGCCCTTTGTTCCTGGGGAATTCCAGCTCGTACCAGCTGGAGGAGGCTGCATGGTGATGGAGTGAGTGAGTGCACAGGGCTGACCGCAGCAAACTTGGGAAGCCAAAGACATTGTCTTCAGTTCGTCTCAAGGGGATCAGGTTTGAGTCTGGGTTCTGCTACTGACTTTAAGCAATTCACACATCTTTTCTGAGATTCTGGTTCTTCATCCATGACATGGAGAATGTATCTCCCTTACACAGTGGTCAGGATAAAATGCAGAACGTGAAAGCACTTTGGAATCATATAATCCTATACAAGTAGCAGATAAAAGTGATATAATGACCTTCCTCCTTCCCGTTCCCAAGCTCTTCCTCCCAGTCCAACACACCATTCTTCCATGTGCTCAGCACCCATAATTCTTTGGGAATCTTCTCCAGATCTTTCCCTTTTGGGGAAGAACCTATTTCTCATTTCTACTCCAAACCTCCTCTAACTGACAAAGAACAGAGGATCAGATAAACTAATTTACATGAAGGTGTATATGAGTCTACTAGAGCTGCTATAACAAAATACTGCAGACCGGGCTGCTTAAACAACAGTGCCTTATTTTATCACAGTTCTGGAGGCTGGAAATCCAAGAGCAAGGTGCTGATGGGGCTGGTTTCCTCTGAGACCCCTCCCTCTCCCTGGCATGCAGATGGCATGTCCCACAGTCTTTTCTCTGTGTTCATGCTCCCCTGGTGTCTCTTGGGTGTCCAGGTATCCTCTATCTTCTCATGAAGATGCCAGTCAGATTGGATTAGGATCCAACATAAAATGTCACTGAAATTTAATTCCTTCTTTAAAAGTCCATCCTCTAAACATAGCCACATTTTGGTCCTCCGTGGATTAGAGCTTCAACATAAGACTTTTGGGAAACACAGTGGAGTCCGTAACAAGGAGTTAAGGATCAACGATCTCCCCCTTGCTTGCTTGCACCCTTGAGGAGGATGCTGAAGGAAGAATTGTAGAGGAAAGGAGGGCTGGATGCAGGATGGTAGATTCTAGCATCTCATGACCAGTTGGGTGTAGGGGGGTGGATTTTTGGCTGGGAATTTTCTTGGCATCCTTCACAGACCAACATATAGGCAGCCACCTGCTCTGCCCATGAAACACGGCTGGCGCTGGGTAGATGGACTGCATTTCATTTTCTTCCTGGATTCCAAAGAAATAACATACTCTCACCTCCCTGCCTCTAAGGAACACCAGTATTTTTTAAATAGTTCCTTGAACAGCAGCTGTTTCAGCCCTGTCTGGAGAATTGAGCCGCCAGCCTTGCCAACAGTTGAGTACTACAGGGAGAGGCATTATGTGAGTCTGAAAAGGAAGAACTCCAAAGTGTTCAGCAGAAGGGCACAGCCCTGAACCAGCCACCACTTCTCCCAGTCATTAAGCCAGACCCGCTCCAGCGGCAGTGAGTGGGGGAGATAGATTACATGCTGTGGTTTGGGGGGCGAAGCAAGAGAAAAGGCAAGAGACCGGCTCCTGCCTTAGGTCACTCAGAGACTCAGTGTTAGAATCTGGCTACATTGTTGGCAGAAAACAGCCAGCCGAGCCCAGCAGGGACCAGTGTCCTTCAGATGAGAGTGTCAGAACTCTATCTGTCCCCTGAGGAGACAGGGATTCTTCAAATGGTATTTCCAACTCATCCTTCTGTGCCTGGGAGGGATAGAAACCTTTATCACTCCGCTTGGAGAAAATGTGCCTGTATGTGCGTGTGCGTGTGCGTGTGCGTGCACGTGTCCGCAAACACCTTCACCACAGCAGCCTTTGAATTCAGGAATCTGTTGGAGCTTTTAGAAACAAAATACTCCACAGATGAAAAATAATTTTATCTTGCAAATCAGGAGGGATTTCCTTATCCCTTGCTAATCTGAGAGGAGGGCTCTTTCGTATCTAAACACACACACATAAACACTCACAGCTCATTTTGTGCATTTAAAAAAATTATATATTCATTAAAAATAAATAAAATTAAAAAATAAAATGGTATACTACAGTCAATCAATCAATCAACCAATCAAATAGATGAAGTCTTTTACTCCGAGCTGTCTGTCGTTGGCAGAAACGAGGCTCACCACATCCCACCATCGTAAGTATTGCTTTCTTTTTCGTTTTCATGCAGCTCTCAAGCTATAATCCAAAGTCTGTTGTTTGCTTGATTTGCAGCCCTCCGGCAGCCTGCTAGGGGATGGCCCAGAATCCAGAAAGAGCTACATACAGCCTTTGCCGGTAGGAGTCACCTACTGAATTCCTAGGTCAGACAAGACCTGGGGAAGCTTCTCCATCTGTCTGCAGTGGGAACCAGAGCTGCACTGGCAGAATGGCCCAACTTCAGGTCAGGTTGGGGGCCTCAGGCTGTTAGAGAGGTGAGGGAGGTAGCTCTTTCCCTAGGATGTGATGTGTAGTCGTTTGCTGAGAAACTTCCCTTGCTGTGTGGAGCTGTAGTGGTTGGGATAAAAAGTGCGTTCTCAGAGATAAAGAAGGTCACCACCTTCAGCCAAGATAAATGAGGAGTGAGAATAAATACAGAAAATTTCCCCAGAAAGGGGAAATTGAGATTCTGTTGCTCGGCCTCTTGTCAACATCCGGGAACTGGGCCCATGTGAGCAGTGAGAAGACAAGAACATATATTGAGTTTCAATTGAGCACCCGGTCTTCAAGCTCCCACTCAAAACAGATGCAACTGTCATGTGTCACTAGCAAGGCAACCAGCTAACTTCAGTTAGCTCCCACTTAACTTCCAGTCCTAATGATTACCACAGCAAGTGTCACTGAGTGAGAGAAGAATGGAGGAAGACACAGAGAGTGGTAACCAGGATCATGTACATCAGAGGAGCTGGGGGAGGGACTGGGTGGGGATTCCTGAATATATCCAGGAGGGTATAAATCTGGCAAGGAAGTAATGTCACCACCATGTTCCTTCATATAAAATCTTGAGTTCAGTACAGCCTTGCTCCCCAAGCTGCTGCATTATGATGAGGACATGGCGTGTGCACACATGAAGCCATCAATTCTCGTTAGTCAAGTAGTATCATTTTTGCCCCAATCTCGGACACAGGTTCAAGAACATCAGAACTCTTCATAATATCTTTTGTCTCTTGTTTTCTTTCTCCATCTTTGGGTCTCTCTTTTATCTCTCTATTTTTTTCTGGCCTAGCTTCCAGTTTATGTATTTTCTTTTCTGCTGTATCTAATCTGATATTGAACCTATCCATTGTAGTCTTCATTTCGCTCATGATTTTTTTCCACACCAGAATTTCCATTTGGCTCATCTTTTATAAGTTTTATAGTTTTTAAAGAAATTTCCAGTCATCCATTGAAATCCTTCATCCTGTCTTTTATTTCTTAAACATGTTTGTCATGGTTATTTTGAAAGTTTGTGTCTGCTTTATTATCTGGACCTGCTGTGGATCTGTTTCTATCGTCTATTTTTGTATTCACTTTTGGTCATGTTTCATATTCTCCATGCCTCATTATGTCTTAATGAGTGACAGGTATTGTGTACAAACATCTGCAGAGATCATTTGAGGCTTTTAATGCTGTGATATTTTTCTAGATATTTTTCTAAGGCCACTTTGCTTCTGGCAGGCATCTAGGCTACAAACACTCCTAATTCCAGATTGCCTGAATTCAGTCAAGGATTTAGATTATTTGAAATTGAGCTTCAGACCCAGAGAGGGCTGGTCTGTTGGTCCACACTTATCTCCAAGGCAACTGTTAGCCTCGGATATTTTCCTGGTCTTCCCTCCTCCACTGTTTCTGAAACCCATGGTGTCTCTGTCTCTCTCTGTCTCTCTCTCTTTTGTATTGAAGTATAGTTGACACACAATATTGCACTAGTTTCAGGTGTACAACATAGTGATTTGACAACTCTATAGGTTATGCTGTGCTCATTAGAGTGAAGCTACCATCTGTCACTATACAACACTATTACAGTATCATTGACCATATTCCTTATGCTGTACCTTTTATTCCCATGATTTATTCATTCTATAACCAGAAGCCTGTATCTCCCACTCCCTTTCACCCTTTTTGCCTGACCACCTCCCATCCCCCATTCTCTACCTCTCCTCCCTCAGGCAACCATCAGCTTCTTCTCTGTATTTCTAAGTCAGATTCTGCTTTTTGTTTATTTTTCATTTGGTTCACTTTTTAGACTCCACATATAAATGGCATGATGAAACCCATGGTCTCTTGCTGTGTAGAGAACTCTGCTCAGTTCTTCAGGCTCTCAGCTTCCACATTCAGGATTTGCATATGCCTCTGAAGACAAGCAGTCCCAGGCATCAGTCTCACCTTTGGGCCTCCTTTTCTTTCTTAGAACTTCAATTCCTCACTGCTTTGGTAGCTCTCTGATGCCTCCAAACAGATGTCATTACAGCTACACCAGTCTTCCTAGCTGTTCTCAGCAGGGAGAACCACTTCCAGAAGTGGAAATTCGGGAAGTGACATTTGGACTGAGACCTGAGTGAGAAAGAGCTGGCATCATTGGGATCCGGGGAAGAGTGCCAAGGCTGGGAGATATATCAAGAATGATTGTTTGCAGTGAGTTCAAAATATGGCTATGTTCAAGGAGTAGAGAAGCACTGTAGGTGGGGATTGGTGAGTGAGGAGGAGAATGGTATGGCAAAAGGCCAGCCAGGTAGCAGGGGCCAGATTTTATGGGTGCTGGAGGCCACGGAAGGCAACATAGTTCTTCCCTAAGGAAGATTCAGAGGGATGTGGACACAGTGCTTCATATGTTTGTAGCATCACCTGCAACCATCATGGCACAGTCATTACTGTAGAATGGTTCATGGAGGGTGGTCTGTTCACAGGAACTTGAAATAAATGATCCAGAGATCCTACTTGTAGGCCCGAAAACTAACCAAACATCCTAAGTTTTTGGTTTATCCATAAGCCAGGCAGTTTTCCTACATCAGAGCATATAGATATGGAAAGCAAATAGGAACAAACTTGGAAATGCCATTCATTGGCACACATAGTTGCTGGGGATCCCACAAAATGGCCAGTTGACTGGATGCTTTCCCTCCCCCCTTTTTTCTTTTCCTTCTTCCTCCTTCCTCTTCTCCATGACTGTTGCTTTCAGGCCACCCAGTGAGCCAGCCAAAGCCCCCACAACATCCAGGCCTTCCAGGAAGCTCAAGCCATGCTTCCCATTCCCTGAGCTTTAGGATTCCTTTTACTTATGGATCTCTGCCTTGGAAGGTAATAGATATGCATTGAATAAATGTGTGTGACTGAATGTCTAGGCAAAGTAGTTCACAAAAAGGTCTACTATACCTGACTCCCTCTGGGGAGAATGTGTTTACCTAACTGAATGTATTATCCCTAGGTGACATCTTGGAGCTAATTTTGAGCAGAATTTCAAAGTAGTTTTCTTTTCTCAGGAAACCTATTCCAGGGAATAGAATGCCTCATCTCAGCACAAAACCCTGATCCATTGTCTCAGGTTGTCTCTCACTATTTGGAAGTGGCCCAGCACATCACAAAACTCAGGGAACAGAAGTCGCTGCTTAATGGGGACAGGCCTTGGCGTGGGAAGGTGGGTAACTAAGACATTCAGAACCAGAAACCATGTGTCCATGAATGCAAGGGACTCACACATAGCATTCCATTCATAGGAACTTGATATCAATGATTCAAAGTCCTACTTGGAGATTAAAGACCTTATCTGGTCTGATCATCTTCTCTGTGCTTGAGGATCTTAATTTTCTACAGTCATATGATTGGTGTGAATGTAGGAATAAAAATGCACCAAGAGATATCTCTGGAAGAGAGAAGAAAAAGGGAGAAGGAAAATACTTTTCTCTATATGAACATTTTCTCTAATGGCATCTTATACTGTGTGCTTCAGGCACCTCTCACCCGTAGTGAAGATTTTCTGGGCTTGCAAATGTGTCTTGGGCAGGAAATTCAATCCATTCCATTTAAGGGGTACAGCATGCCTGGTCAGGCTCAGCTCAGTGTTTCTTTCCTCCCCTCTCTGGCTGATGACCTGTGCTAGATACAGCTGTGTGTGCAATCTGCTGTCCTCTGTGGAAGTACCGGTTCACTTGCTGTCTGGAGCCTTCCTTCATAGAAGACATGTCCCCTTGTTCTGCAGTGTCCTGTGACATGTTAACAAGCTGAGCAGTGTTCTGATCGTGTCATACCAGGAACGTGGCTCAATCCAGGGCTCTTTGATGAGAGAATTCAGTGGCAGAAATCTTCAAGAACAACAGCTCTGCGCCCCAGAAATGGTGCTGTTTTCCTGCCCCATAGCTTCAACTCAGGCAGTTAGGATCACAGATGGCCCTGGAACAGAGGGCCCCCCCGGGAGCATTCTTAAATCTGATTCTAGAATAAATACAGTCATTGCACAGGAACATTGCATGTGAACAAATGTCTTGCATCCATGAGGATGAGGCTCTGTTTCCCACCTGACCTGCTTCATTGGCACAGGGCCCATCTGTCTGAGCAGAGTTAGGTAAGAAGCGTCTCATGGGGAAGAAGTGAGCAATGAGAGACATGAAATGATTTACTCAAGATCACTAATCAGTGCCAGATTTTCTTGAGAGAGCCTAACTTCCTGCTCCCCAAGCTCAAGATCTGGAAGCCTGCTGTCAGCCCATGTGAAGGGTCCAGGGGCCAAATATCGATTCATTGACACCCTTGATGATTTGGGGGGGAAGGGGGGGATAAGGGCATTTCTCACAGCTGCCGACAAGCTGGTGTGGCCCTACTGTCATCAAAGAACTTTCATTCTAGAGGGAAAGGCAGACAATTATGAACAAACAAACAACAAGACTATGAAGGAACCACACAGGTTGACACTCGGGAGTTTCCGAGGGTGGTCAGGGAGGCGCCTCAGAGACGGGGACATTCAGGACACCAAGATCAAAGGAAGAGCCAGAGCCAGCTGAGCACAGGTGGAAGAACGTGGGGGTGAAAAGTGGGGGAACAGCGTGACATGTTCTACAAGCTATCACATTATCAGCAAGTCTGGCAGTGCGGTGAGCAAAGGGCAGAGTGGCAAAAGATGGAAAGAGACAAGGGAGCTGTGAGGCTGGGCTGAACTCTCTTAGGTTAGGGACTTGAACTTTACTCTGAGCACCAAGGGCAGCTAGTGAAGCTTTCCAAGAAGGCGTGGCCACAGTTTGATTGTACTTTTATTTACTGATTTTTTATAAAGATTTTATTTATTTATTTGATAGAAAGAGACAGAATAAAGGCAGGGAGAGGGGCAGAGGAAGAAGCAGGCTCCCTGCTCAGCAGGGGACTTGATTCCAGGACCCTGAGCTGAAGGCAGATGCCTAACAGCTGAGCCACCCAGGCGTCCCTGATTGTATTTTTTAAAAGATCAGTCTGGATACATATAGAAACTTGGACTTTGAGGAGCCAGAGTGGCAAGAGGAACTTACTGCATCACCGGGAGATTATGGGGGCGAGGACCAGGTGGTGGCCATGGGGTGGCGGGAGTGGGTAGAGTCTCGTTATATTTTGGGTGTAGAATTGGCAGGACATACAAATGGTGGGATGCTGGGGTGGATAGAATGAGAGGACAGAGGAGACTAGAATGTTACCTAGATTCTTGGCTTCAGCAGCTAGCTGAGTTGAAAGAGAGAACCCACCCTGAGCAAGATGCCCCTCTCGCGGTGGAGAAGACAAGGAGAGGAACTGGTTTGCAGGACAGAGAAGCAGAGTTCTGCTTCGCACTTTCTCTCCAAATGGAGAGGTAAAGCAAGCTATTGAATGGATACATCTGGCATGAGAGGCGTTGTCGGGGCTGAAGATAAGAACTTGCGACTCATCAAGATATAAACTCTTTTAAGGAAATTGGAATAAACCAGACTACCAGGGAAGAAAATGTAACTAGAAAGCAGATGTGAACCTTTAACTCTTCCGAGTTTAAATGTCTTATGGGGGAAGAGAAACCCACGGGGTGACTATGAAGGTGTGTTTGTTTCCTGGAGATGCGGTGGGACGGCATCTATGCAACGGGAGAAAATATCTGCAAACCACAAATCCAGTCGGGGGTTAAAACTTAAAATATACAAAGTCCCCCTACTTGTGATCTCTCCCTGTCAAATAAATCAAATCTTTAAAAAGAAAATATATATATATATACAAAGTCCCATACAACCCAATTGCCAAAAAACCAAACAATCCAATTTAAAAATGAGCAGAGGAACTGAATAGATGTTTTTCAAAAGAAAACATACAACAAATGGCCAACAGGTATGTGCAAAGGTGCTCAATATCAGTAATCACCAGGGAAACATGGTTCAAAATCACAGTGAGGTGATCACCAGTATACCAGTGAGCACAATCACTCTGAAAAGACAGGAGGTAGGGACGCCTGGGTGGCTCAGTCGGTTAGGTGTCCGACTCTCAGTTTTGGCTCAGGTTGTGCTCTCGGGATCATGAGATTGAGCCCTGTGTCAGGCTTCACACTGGGTGTGGAGTCTGCTTGAGATTCTCTCTCTACCTCTGCCCCTCCCCTCCCTGCTCACTCTCTCTCTCTCAAAAGAAAGAAAGAAAAAAAGAAAAGCAGAAGACAGAAGATGACCAGTGTTGTGAAGGGTGTGGGAAAAAGGGAATCCTGTGCACTGCGGGTGAGAAGGTGAATTGGTGCGGCCACTGTTGAAAACAGTAGGGAGGTCCTCAAAATAATTAAAAATAGAATGACCCTAGGATATAGCACTGGGACAAGACATGTGAAAATGTGACTATGCCAGGTGGAGGGAACCTGCAGGGTGGAGGCTCTGAGGTTTGAGAAACAGCAAGAAGGCCAGTCTAAACAGGAGGAGTTAGAAAGACAGAGAGAAGGAGGAGACAAGATCCCAAAGAGAGATTGGCCACATCCTGCGGGACCTGGGAGGCCATGATAAGTATTTCCTGGGTGTGAAGTGACTCCCGTGGGGATTTTGAGCAGTAAAATAATAACTTTTGATTTTTTTAATGAATTTTTGCAATAATTTCGGGTTCATAGAGTAGTTGTGAGGGTAGTAGGGAGTCCCGTATGCTCTCCGCTGGTGTTCAGGCCAGCTTTCCCCTCGTGGACCCCTCTAAGCCCAGGTCAGAATTTGTAGGTAGAGAACCAAACTACCTTCTCCCACTGATTTTTCCTTTACCCAAATTTCCAGCAGGAAGGGGCACATCCCTCAGCAGCATCTACCTCATCTGCCATACGCAGGGACTTTGTTGTCAGAACTCTCTTCCTACAGCCTCAAGAGGCCAAGGTTTCAGAAAAGGAAACGCTTCTTATCATGAATCATAGGGACTCTCTGGTTGGTGGCACCAACACGCCAACACCAAGTAGAGGTGTTCTTCTACTGTGCACTGTTCTCTTCTGTGCCCGATGCCTCCCTGGGATGCTGAATACCTTTCCCTCCCTTCCTCCTTCCTTTCTTCCTTCCTTCCTGGGATTCGCACTCAGTGGGATTCTCTCTGCCCTCTGCCATTGCGGGTGAGCACGAGCAAGTGCCCAGCCACTCAGTTGCCCGTCTAGCTGCGTCACCTTGATTGGGACTGGCAGACAGGGCCCACCGTGGCACACTGGTGAGGAGAGGCCACAGTGATGCTAGGAAGAATTTCATTTTCTAGTATCCTCCCCCATCTCACAGCTTACATCAGTGGCATACTTTGCTTTCCTGGGCTTTGTCAATCACAAACATTTAGGGCTCTCTTCTCCCTCTTTCTGGTAGAAGAGGGGGAGGCAGTGAAAAGCTGAGAGAAGGACACCCTGTGTTCCACAAATATAAAAACATAAAAATATCTCTCCTCAACATGAAGTGATGAGAAAATATGCAAAACCTGGGAGCAGAATTCCTTTCAGGGGGGAAATATTTTTCAGCACAGCAGCATGAAAAACCTTTTGGCCTGTGAAATGACAGCTGTCAGATGTGGCTTTAGTAAGCTAAGGGAGCAGCAAGATATTTGAATGTCCCTGAGCAAGGGTTTCAGGGAGCCCGTGGGAGGGAGATAGGGGGCGAACGGGGGGAGAGAAGGAGCAAGAACCATGCAGAATCCTGGCACCAGGAGAGAAGGGGACACTCGGGTAGGGACAGCTGAGGAGCTCCAAAAGACAAGGGTGTCTAATACACTCTAAATTATCTGCTGAACCGGCTTACGATGTAAACCGCTGCCCTAACTCCCAGAATCCTCAGCGAAGTCTACCATGTCATGTGTCAGTGGTGTTGGTTTCAAACCAAGTAAAGAGGCTGCTTTTGCTCTCTGCTTCCTCTGTAAATTTCTCCACCCACCATTTTCCTGGTCCTGAGAAAGACAAGGAAGGTGGGTGCATTGATATGGATCGTGCCCTCCATTCTCTCACTGCCATGGAACTTTGTCCCCTATTAATTTTTAGAGCTTTGTGCTTATGGGAGGAAAGTATGGCAGTTCAGGTTGTCATTATTTTTTATATCACTTGGTAAGGGAAGAGTTAAAGCTTTGTCAATGAGTATAAAATCAGTAAGATTTCTGCTCTCAGAGTAGGGTCTACTGAAGAGCCCCAGGAAGGGAGAAGGACTTAGACATTAGTGATGATTTTAAGTCACGAAAAAGCCAGTGAGACGGGAGAAGTGGGGGTGGAGGCTGCCCCTTGGTTCAAAAGAATGAAAATGAGAAAGGGATTTTTGAGCTGAGTTTAACAAGTCTGCTGCCTAAAGTTGGCTCTAGGTCTAGGCTAACTTGACGTTTTAAGGAAAAAATATCTGAGGTGAGAATCCGCAGCAGAGCAGATATAGGCGATACTAGATTCAGGAGGGCCTCATCACTAGGGACATCAAGGACTGCCTGCTGAAAATCGGGCTGTTTGGTGGTCAGTGGCCAGTGAATACCAAAAGAGGAGAAAACGACAAAAATAAATCTGATTGTAAATTCTGTATGGAATGCATTCATGCTTAAAAGGTCACTGGGGAGGGGTGTGGGCAGGGTGGTAATAAATTAGTAAGTTAGGAAGGTTTGCACACACTTGGCATCACATCTCAAGCATCTAAACTCCTAGAACTTTCTCTAGACCATATTGGGTTAGATAGGGAAGTGCTTGTGGGATTATTTTGAGACTTCGGAGCTCAGAGGAAATGAAGGTGCCCTCCTGATGGGTATGCCCACAGTAGCTCGGCAGGAAAGCCTTACATACCCTGGGGAGCTGGAATGGCACAGTCAAGCATCCATCTGACTCCTGATTTCTGATTTTCAGTGTGCTTTCATATTATTGAAACGCAACATTGCCCCAGAGCACATGTTTTTTTCCAAAGCTAGGGTGCAGAGCCCTCCCAGGAGGGCTCCTGACTGGGTGTTTAGTACCCTGTCATCTCTGGTCTCTTCCGGGCAAGAACACACTCTACTCTCTCCCGACACTCAGTCTCAAAGATCTTTCTGCAACCTTAGATATGTTCCTTGCAAGCCCAGTCTCCATCCTCCACCCAGTTTAATGCCCCCAAAAGAACAGACCCCTAAACAGGTTAACTATTGTCTGGCCACAGAGGCACAACCTAGAGCCCTTTGGGGGTTACTGGGGTCAACCAAGAAAGACATGAACTAGGAAGTGACAGGAAAGGATGGGTTATGGAAAAACTAAAAGACATAGCAGTGGTGTATTGGCCTGTGGGTCCTTGAAGGTGTGGAAAACAAGCAAGCATGGATAGTAGTTGCTTAGGATGCTTGGATGGATGGATGGATGGATGGATGGATGGATGGGAATGAAGGCAGGAAGCTAATAATGATCACAGTAATTATATTTACAGCACCCACCAGGTGTGCACTTTCAATTATTACTATACATTATGCTGAGCACTTTATAGGCATGTTCTCAGTTCGTCATCAAAATTTTCCATTTTACAGAAGAGAAAACTAAGATTCAGCAAGACCAGGTAATTTAGTCGAGGTCCCCCAGTTAATAACGCAGAACTTAGGTCTGTGTAATTCCATAGCCTGTGTTTGGCTCAAGATAAATAAGACTGCTTTCCTGTGAAAGCCATTGCTTTGTTTAGAACATATAACTGACCAATCCAAGTACTTTCCTTATTGTCTTGGTAGACTGTAAGGACCTAGGAAGCCCTGTAATGATGTGATATGGACACAATTCATCTGCTATCCTCCCCGAAGCCCTGAACTTACTGCTTTTATGTCCTGAGAGTTCAAGCTCCTGTGGGCAAACTATCAAATCCCCAAATCACCAAGGAGAGGAGAAGCCCACTCCTACAGAGCTTCTAGAAAATGGTGTTGGCTCTGTGAGCATCCATTTCCCTATCAGTAAGAGAGTATGAAAATATTTTTATGGAAAAACTAAATAATACTGTTAAGCCTAATACTGATAGAGAAATACATTTATTGGGAAATTACTCATTAGTGTCCCATGGCTGAGGTTCTGGAATATACCAGAACATTTTGTGGTTTTGTCTCTAACTCTGCCTCTGACCTGCTCCTGTAAAAGATCGTGTGACAGAGCTGAGCTTTGAGCTCCTATTTTAGCTTTAGTTGTTAGAAAATGCTTCTATTAAAGAGTAACGGGAGGAGTGAGCCTTTAAAAATGGAAATCAGGGGGCTCCAGGTGGCTCAGTTGGTTGAGTGTCCGACTCTTGATTTCGGCTTGGATCATGATCTCAGAGTCATGAGATGGAGCTCCACTTCCAGTTCCGTGCTGGGAATGGAGCCTGCTTAAGATTTCTCTTCCTCTCCGTCTGCTCCTACCCCCCACTCTAAAAAAAAAAAAAAAAAAGAGAGAGAGAGATTAAAAATGGAAACCAAGGCATTTCACTCTCTTGCTCAAAGGCCTCCAGAGGTCCTCACCAAGACCTACAAGGCCCTGCATGGCCCTGTTGGCCCCAGCATCCACTCTGACTTGATTGTCTCCTCATTCTGGTTTCGCTGCTCCTCAGAGACCCCAGGGGTGCTCGTGGGTTTGCACTTGTCTTTTTCTACCTAGAAGGGTTTGCCTCCAGGTACATACGTGGTGCCCCTTCTTTCATCTTGTAGGTCTGCATGCTCCAGGGTCACCTTGTAAGAGGAGCTCTCTGACCCCACAGGAAACCAGACCTCCAAGCTCTGTCTTCCTTCTTTGCTCTCCATTTCTTCAGAGGACGCCTCTCTTCTGGACCTAGAACAGAGCCCAGCACGCCGTGCTCAATACAATCTTGTTGACTAAAATAAATGAATGAATAATTAACATATATTCACTCTCACCACTAAGCTGGATCCAGGCTGTGCTTATGTTTTCTTCAGAAAAATAACCAGTGTGTAATCATCTTACCGTCGAAAACAGAGAAATGAAGCAATTACTGATTTTTCCAGTCCCAGGGACAACTTTTACTTACATGACCTAGAAAATTGAGATCAAACTATATTTTGACCCAAATAGAACAAGAACTGCTTCAAATTACTTCCTCATTTTGCCAGTGACAGCCACGCCCTAGTTTGCTAAGATAAATTAGATTTGGCCCAAAGCAGTCATGGATCACTGGCCTAACTAATGATAAGTAAAGGAAGCTTCCACTTAATTTCTTTTTAAAATGAGTCCAACTTACCAATTTTTTAGATTTAAGACGATGGTTTACACTCAGAGCTCTTCAGGTACTGCAAACAGACAACTGTTAATGTGCTCTGGAGTGTTTCAACAGAGAGCTTGTTTTAGGGCTGAAATAATCCTATTTCTACACTCTACACTTTGTCTAAATATCAGCAGAGCTCCTGGTCATTGCTTATTTGTTGTGTATGTGACCCAAGGTCTGCCTCTTCCCTAATTTGAAGGTATTTTTTCTCAATTGTATTTAAAAAGAAGAGGTTTTTCTTATGTTCCACCTGAGTCACCTCTTTAGTGGCTACGTTTTTTTTTTTTTTTTTTTTAAGATTTTATATATTTATTTGACAGAGAGCACATGAGCAGGGGAGCGGGAGAGGAGAGGGAATCCTGAGCAGACTCTCCACTGAGCTCGGATCCCGACATGGGGCTCAGTCTCGGGATTTTGAGATCAGGACCTGAACCAAAACCAAGAGTCAGACGCTTAAGTGATTGTCCCTCACCCTTATTGGCTAATTCTACTTCTTGCTCAATTTAAGACAAAAACAAAATATAAAATACTAAAAAAATGAACCAGAGGGATATTTTATGTTCACCGATAGGAAGACAGTATTGTTAAGATGTCACTTCTTCTCCCTTGGCTCCATGCAGTTTTAATCAAAATCCCAGCAAGTTCTTTTGCAGATATTGACAGATTGATTCTACTGTTTATGTGAAAAGGCAAAAGACCCTGAACTACCAATGCACTCCTGAAAATGAAATGGAGGCTGACTTCTGGACATCAAGGCATACTATAAAGCCCCAGTAATTCAGACAACGTGGTACTGGTGAAGGAATAGACCACTGGATTAGAGGAACAGAATAGAGCACCCAGAATAGACCCACACAAATGGAGTCAACTTATCTTTGATGTCGGAGCAAGGGCAAACAATGAAAAAAGATATTCTTTTCAATAACCAGTGCTGAAACAAATGTATGACCATATGCAGAAAGATACACACACACACACACACACACATTCCAAAGGACAAAAGTCTAGATGCAGACTGTACAACTTCCATACAAATGAACTCAGAACACATCTTGGACCTAAATACAAAATGCAAAACTAAAGAAGTTCAAGAAGAAAACACAGGGGAAAAATCTAGTGACCCTGGGTTTGGTGATGAGTTTTTAGATACACCAAAAACATGATCCACAGAAGACAAAGTAAGTTTTATTAAAAAACACTTTTCTGTAAGAGCTACTGCTAAGGGAATGAAAAGAGAAAACTCAGGCTGGGAGAAAAGACTTGCAAAAATGACTTGTACATAATATATACAAAGAAATCTTAAAACCCAATAATAAGAACCCAACTGAAAAAAACTGGGCAAAATATCTGGATACCTCACCAAAGAAGATACACAGATGGCAAATAAGCATATGAAAAGCTGCTCAACATTATTTGTCATTAGGGAATTGCAGATTAAAAGAAGATACTATTGCGCACTTACTAAAATGGCCAAACTCCAAAGAGCTGACAATACCAAATACGGAAATCTTTCTTAATGTGAATTTAGAATATATTGTTTTGGAGAAGAACTGTCTGATCTATCCTTGCAAGAGATGAGAGAGAGGATATTTGCACCACAAAAATAACCAGTAGGATTACTCAAGAATAAGAGAGAATTCCTACATATCAATAGGAAAAAGAAAATAACCCCATATAGAAAAATGAGCAAAACCCATAAAAAATGTATTCAATCTAAGACAAACCACATGTGGCCGATAAATACATAAAAATATGGTAAACTTTGGGGGATTGTACAGCATGTGCACAAGTAGACCCTATTTTATACCCACGTGATTATAAAAGTTAAGAAATCTGACAACGCTAAGTATTAGTGAGAAAATTGTCATTGGATCTCCTCTGTATTGCCAGTGGGAAAATAACGTGGCGACCACTTTATGAAATAACTTGGCATTATCATGTCTATTTCAACATTTGCATGCTTGCAATTCCACTTCTAGGTAAATGCCCAAGAGAATCTTCAGCACATGTGCATTAAGACACATGTGTAAGACTTTTCATGAATTCTTATTCCATACAGTAAGACACTGAAAACAGTCTGATGCCCTTTGACAAGAGAATAGATACACTGTGGTATATCCACACAACGGACTACCACACCACAGTGAAAATAGATCCGCGCCAGCCACGTGAGACAACTTGGATGAATCTTAACTGCACTCGTTAAATAGCAAGCAGAATCAAACCATATATTGGCAGACATACACACACAGGGTAAAACACACAAAAAGAGGAAAAAGGATAAGAATGATAAACACAAGATCCAAGGTGTTAACTTGCTGCAGGAAGCAGGCGGGGAAGTGGGATAGTAGATGAGCACAGAGGTGGGTGTATGTCATTGGGAAATTTTTAAGTCTCGGGTGAGGATGGCTTAGCAGTGTTTGTTATGTAATAAAAGTAAATCATGAAAGAAAGAGGGGTTATGTAAGGCCCAGCGAGGATTATGCGTCATGAGCCAAGGATTGCACTTGGTAAAGTTCCATGCACTTAAGGTGCAAAACTAGGGGACGCCTGTGTAGCTCAGTTGGTTAAGTGCCGGGCTCTTGATCTCGGCTCAGGTCTTGATCTCAGGGTTATGAGTTCTAGCCCTGTGTTGGGCTCCGTGCTGGGCATGGAGCCTACTTAGGAACAAACAAAACCTAAACAAAAACTTTTATGATACTAAAGGCAAAACAGGAAGCCTAATCATGGGATTAAGAGCTGCGTCTGGGGAAAGCCAGACAGATGGTAGGGGGCAGTATTCCAAGGGAAATACTCCTCCTCAGAGTTTCTCCTCAGGCCCCAGAATCCCTGTATTTAGTCCGCACCCAGAGCCATACCCATACTGCCCAACGGCCCACCCCGTTCTCTCTCTCTTAGCCTCTCTGTGTCCTTGGGGGTAGACCTATCAGCCCATTGCCAGTCCCCAGTGCCCACCATTCCCCTCATCCATAGTTCCCATATTTTCATTTTATTTCCACTCCTAAATTCATAGGTGATTTTGCTTTTGCCTCAGAGGTTTACTAATGACTGTAATTTTAAGAGTGAACCACAATAAAGCAGAGTGGGTGGAAGGAGGAATCAAGCAGCCCGCCACAATGTGCTCAGTCTGACCACTGCATCACCTCCACAGGTGTCCCCTTTGTGCCTTTCCAAGAATAACTGGTTTTCCTAGCAAATTGCACAAAACAAGGAATCCGGAGATTGGTGGTTCTGGAAGGGTCGATGTACTGGTTCAGCCAAGTCGGGACCCTGGATCAGTACCCGAGCTGCTCTTGGCTGTCCCTTGCTGGGTGCAGCTATCGTGCCCAGAGCCAGTGGCACCAAGCCTCAGGGCTCACGTGGTGACACCAAGGAGGAGGAGGAGGAGGAGGAGGAAGGTGTCACCTTCTTGGTAACACCAAGAAGGAGGAGGGGTTCTTCTCACGTGGCTTTCTCCTTATGTCAGGGAGGGCTGTCTCTCCCGCTGGGCCAGCCCGGCCACACCTCACTGCTTTGCTTTCCTGCAGGTATCACGAGTCTGAATCAGATCACATGCTTACTTCAAAGCAGCAAAGAGGGCATGGGATAGTCACGACTCCTGTAGATCAATTGTGATCCATGCCTGCCCCACTAGCCGCAGAGCCACCAGCCACCTGAGCACAGCTGAGGTTCAGCGAGTAAGGACCTTGCAGGGAACGGCTATCAAGGTAAACAAGGGCGTCTCCCCCCTCCCCCTCCCCCCCGCCCCCCCCCCTCGCTGTACTTCCTAGTTAGTGCCGCAGGGGTAAAAACAATGCTCCGCCCATTCAATCACACTTCACAGTTTGCAAAGTGTTCACCTGCATTGTTTCACTGATTCTCCACACGAGCCAGAGAGACAGGAGGGCTGTTATCCTCTCTTTCACAGAGAGGGAGGACCTAAGATTGTAGGTGGTAAGTGATTCACCCATGATTTTGCAGCTTCTAGAAATAGAACAAGGGCTTCCGACACTAGCGTCCAGGGTCTTCTACTATCCTCTCAACCGACACGTGGCAGGGTAACCCCCAACGCCTGGCTGCGGCTGGACGGTAAGTTCCGTGTGAATTTCGTCTAGGAGCCGATGCCACACATGCTCCCAACAGACGTAGCCCCACGGGTGCTGTTTGGGTAGGGGCACCTGCAGAGAAGGAGTGGGCGGGGAAACAAAATTTTTACCCAGACACATATTGTGCAAAGTAAGCGATGCTGGAGCAGAGGATGAGGTCCCGCAGCCGAGGAGCAGATGTGTGAAGGCTGCCTTCAACCCACGTGGTGGCCAAGAGCTCCAAGAGGCGTCCCTGCGCTCCAGCTCGCTGTCAGCGTCTGCTCCTGGAGGGGCTCCAGCTCCGAGCCTACTCTTAGTGATTTAAACCAAGAAAGGTAGAGGCGATGGCTCTCAGGAAGCACTGAGGGACATGCACAGAGGAGGAGGAAAGCATCGGGTTACTCTCTAAAACCGAGGACCGAAAGCAGCGCGATCTCCCGGGGTCCGGGCTCCGCCCCTAGGAAGCTGCTGGAAGTTTCCGGGAGGAAGCGCGCTCAGCGGTGGGGAGGACCGTCTCCGCGGGACGAACAATTTGGAGATCCGTATCAAGAAGTGTAAGAATGTTAAGTCCACTTAAACCACGGACTGCCTCTTGAGACCATTGTATTAAGCAAATAACTGAAGGGGAGGGAAAAAACTGTAGATACGCCAAGGGCACGTATTTGGTCATACATATACTTTTATACATGGGCGAGTGGAAATTTGGAAGCAAACACTCCACAATCGGAAATAACCATATGATCTACTCAGTGGATCCACGTAGCCTTTAAAAAGGATCATTGTAAAGATTAGATTTATTCAAAAAGTAGGTATCAGATGCCTCCAGTACACTAGACCCCAAAACGGTGAGCCCAGCCCACCGAGTCCTTGCCTGTGCTAGTGATATTCTGGTACACATGGCACAGACGGACACAGGCGGCCGGGAAAGAGTGAGGGTTCGGAATTCAGGGGAGAATACGGAAAAGAAATCTCGTAAATACAATCCACTTCTGTGCAATGCCTGTACCAATTCTGCGAACAAGGACCGGAAGGAAACCAGGGAAAATACACAGCTGATGGTGTGATGTGATTACGGGCAAATTCTTTCCTCTATTGTTCCCATGCTCTTAATGCAACATTGCAAAAAAACAAAATCTAAGCGGGGACAGAAATGATCTGATATTTTTAGCATTTATTCCTATTTCGAAAGAAGTGTGTTTGTCCAATTGTGTAGAAGCCAAAGGAAGGAGGGAAGGAAAGGAAAAGGAAGGGAGAGGGGCGCGCCGAGGAGGGGGAGGGGGAGAGAACAGAGGCGTGGTTTGTGTTTACTTCTGGCTTTAGAAAGACCCCTTTTTGTTCATGCTCTTCTCTCGAGGTCCCAGGCCAATGACAAGCAGGTGAAAGATCTAGTACGTCCTTCTGACTTAAATTCTGATTTGTTTGGGCACATAAGAACCTTTATGCTGTCCCCTCCGCAGTGGACTAGTGCAATCCAGTAAAGACACATTCTCTGAAAAACAGTAAAGCCAGCAAGCATTTGGTGAGGACCTGTAGCCGAAGTTGGTTTGATTCTAAGTATGGAAACTGTGCTCTCAGGAGAATCTGTTGCCTAGGTTCCAGCCGCCCAGCCCTCTCGACACAGATGACTTCAGGTAGACTTTGCTGTTGCTATTGGTTGGCTGTGATGTGTATTTTTTTTTTTCCAGATATCTTTTTTTGCCCCCTTGTTTTCTAGACCCAACAGTCATCTGTTCCAGGTTTCAGCATTGAGGTCATGAAGGGATCTAGAGCACTTTGGGTAAAGAAGCCCTTTCGGGCTCCTCACTGTTGACCATCTATCTGCTCCTTATGTTGCGGCCACTTAGAATTCCACCTGCTGCTGCACTTGCTGTCATTTGTCTTCGGGCCCTGCCCTGAGCTCCCCCGTGCCATCGCCCTGCACCGCAGAGCAGATGCTGGCTCAGAGCAGGCTGCATTTCCGTGAGTGCAAGATGGTCCTCGCAGGTGCCCGGTGCATGACTTTTCAGCTTGCCAAATGCTTTGAGACAGGAAGCTAAAAATATATGTGTGCATGTGGATATACGATGCTTCTTAGCGATTATAAGCAGAGAGGAAAAAGTGACAAGGGAATATGTGCCGAGGACAGTCGCTGCACATCAAATAGTATTTAGTAAGCGGCTTCTGTGTGGCTGACGTTAAGGGTGACTGCTGTCCCTGTGGGAGAAATGCTGTCACCCACTGGCATCCCAGTTGACACCCTGCAACAAGAATCATCGTAAGAAAGAAAAGAAGGGAATGTTCTACGAGATTTACCAAATCAACGACAAATGAACGAGCATCTGCTTTTGCAGCTAGAAGACCACTACAACACAGTCTGAGCAGATTTCCAACAGGAGAGGCTAAGAAGCAGATTTTTCTAGGCTCTGTGTATCTGCTGCTTACTCTGCCCCTTCCTGAGGAGCACTGGAGGTGATTTCACAAAGGTGAGTGATATTTTGGAGGGAGACAGATGGCAGTAGAGAAGACAGAGATCCTTAGTTATAGAACTGGCTCTTCCAACCAAAGGAATTTCCTAGGGAAAATTAATTTAGTCCAATGTGGAAAATTTGGATTCGCCTCATCTAAAAATTGAGAGGATGAGACCACATGGCACCTAGCCTGTTTAAACAAGGACACGCCATGCCAGTTTATGGAGTTCCAGAGAGCCTTTCGGTCTGACTCCGGCTTTCAGTCTGGAATATTCATGCCCAGCGCTCTGTCTTGTGGTGGAAAGTCATACTGTAAGACTGTGTTTAGCAATTAACTTACGACCCAGCAATTGCACTACTGGGTATTTACCCTAAAGATACAAACGTAGTGATCCGAAGGGGCACGTGCACCCGAATGTTTATAGCGGCAATGTCCACAATAGCCAAACTATGGAAAGAACCTAGATGTCCATCAACAGATGAATAGATAAAGAAGATGTGGTATGTGTATATATACATACATACAATGGAATACCATGCAGCCATCAAAAGAAATGAAATCTTGCCATTTGTGACGACGTGGATGGAACTAGAGGGTGTTATGCTGAGTGAAATAAGTCAATCGGAGAAAGACAACTATCATATGATCTCCCTAATATGAGGAAGTGGAGATGCAACGTGGAGGGTTTGGAGGGTAAGAAAAGAATAAATGAAACAAGAGGGGATCGGGAGGGAGACAAACCATAAGAGACTCTTAATATCACAAAACAAACTAAGGGTGCGGGGTGGGGGGTGTATGGAGAGGCTGATTGGGTTATGGACATTGGGGAGGGTATGTGCTAGGTGAGTGCTGTGAAGTGTGTAAACCTGGTGATTCACAGACCTGTACTCCTGGGGCTAATAATACATTATATGTTTATTTTTAAAAAATTTAAAAATTTAAAAAAATAAAAGAAAGTTAAAAAAAAAAAAAAAAAAAAGACTGTGTTGAGCATTATGTGCCCAGAAGGGACTCTCTGGCTTTGTTCTTATGGGAAGTCAAGAGCAGTGAATTGTCTTGTAGTCCCAGCACTAAGCTTTCTCAGACTTTGATCATGGAGAGGACTCTGGTTCCCATTTGTACTTGCACTCTTTTTAGAGAACTGTTCCCCTTCAGAGTTACTGCAGATTTCATAACATTCGATAGCTTTTTAGTAGTTATCATCTCTATGACAATCTGTTAGATCATCACACCCTTTTTTGTCCATGAAGCTCTCCCATCCTGTGGCTTTCTGATGCTTTTCCCCTCCTATTTTGCTACTTATTCTGTGCCACTCTCTTGCTGTCAAGAGACAGGGATCCTCTGTGTTCTCCTATCTGTGGAAGCAGACCTATCTCAGACTTCAGCCCTTGGCCGCCTTCTCTCCTTTCTCTGTTGTCTCTATAGGTGAGAATATCCACTCCTACAATTTCAGCTATTATCTTCTTGTATCTCTCTTCCACAACCCATCTGTACCTCTGACCACTTTGTGGAATTTTTAATTTCTAGCTGCTTGCTAAACATTTTATCCAGATGTCCTGCCAATGTGTTGAAGTCAACACATTCAGAATAGACTTCCTCCACGTCCCCAAATCAGTCCAAATTCAAGAGGCATCCATCGGTTCCCCTTGATGCTTCCCTTCCCCTCAGGCCCCCATTCAGTTTAGCCTCCACAGTGTCTTGGCGGGGCTCTCCACTTCAGGACCTTCTACATACCCACTTAGCTGTGTACCCACCGCTGTCCTCTTTTTCTCATGCCCACAGATGGAAAGCTTTGTTCTTTCTGTGGCTGGTTTCTGCGAAGCTGCTCTAGGTTCTGTTCTATCAGCTTCTTCAGGAACTCCTCTCCATCCCTTCCTCCATCTGTTTTCTTCCCTCTTCTGTCTTCAAACTTTACCTTTTATCAGTATGGTAACATCCTTCAAGTTTATGAAAAAAGACCTGTCTATACTCTCTTTCTCAACATCTTCCTGCTTAAAGTGTACAATTCAGCGGTTTTTGCTACATTCACAAGGTTGTAGAACCATCATCCCTGTCCAATTCCAAAGCATTTTCATCAACCCCAAAAGAAACCATGAACCCTTCAGTAGTCATTCCCTTCTTTCTTTTCCCCAGCTCCTGGCAAACACTCAGCTGCTTCCTGTCTCTATGCCCATCCATTTCATATAAATGCATTGATATGATCTGTGGCCCTTTTGAGTGGCTTCTTCTACTTTACATAATGTTGTCAAGGTTCATCCCTGTTGTAGCATCCCTCTATATAGCAATAGAATCAAGTTCAGGACCTCGTTTCTATTTTATGGATGAATAATATTCCGTTGTGTAGATATACCACATCTTGTTTATCCATGTGTTTGTTGATGGACATTTAGGTTGTTTCCATCTTTTGATTAATAAGAATGATGCTGCTAGAAATATTTGACTGAACACTTGTTTTCAATTCTCTTGGATAGATACCTAAAATAGGAACAGAATTGCTGAATCTATGTTCAACTTTCTGAGAAACTTCCAACTGTTTACCAAACTGGCTGTACTGTTTTACATTCCTATGATCAGTCCTGAGGTCTCTAATTTCTTTAAGTTGTGCCAACACTTGCTAGTGTCTGTTTAATTCTAGCCATCCTAGAGGGTGTGAAGTGATATCTTACTGGGGTTTTGATTTGCATTTGCATTTCCCTAATGACTAATGATATTGAGTATGTTTTCATATGATTATTGGCTTTTAAAAAATCTCTTCTTTGGGGTAATATCTATTCAAATTGTTTATCCGTTTTTCCCTTAACTGTTTTTTTTTTTTTAGAGTAAAATCTTTATTTTATTTTTCCTTGATTTTCTTTTTTACTGAAACATAATTGACATTTAACATTACATTAGCTTCAAGTACAGAATGAAATGATTTTGTTATTTGCATATATAATGAAGTGACTACCATGATAAGTCTAATTAACATCCATTACCACACATAGTTACAATTTTTTTTCTTGTGATGAGAACTTTTAATATCTGTCTTAGCAACTCTCAAATATACAACCCATATTAACTAGTCACCATGCATTACATCCCCAGTATTTATATCTGTATTATTCTGCATCATTTTTAAAAATATAAATTCAGGTGTACTGATTTTCCTCCTTCTACTGTGTCTAATAAACCCACCAAAAATTATTCTTACCTGATATCATGCTTTCATTTATGGCATTTCTGTTTGACTTTTTAAAAATGGTGTCCATCTCTCTGCCTAAATTAAGTTCAAGCTTTGGTCCATCTTTTTTACTAGATCCTATACCATAAAACACAGTTATTTTCCAGTCTTGTCTAAGAGTTATATATCTGAGTCATCTCTGAATCTGATTCTACTTATTGCTTTATCTTTTGATGATGGGTTTTTGTTTTGTTGTTTGTTGTTGTTGTTTGGCTTTTGGTTTTTTTGTTTTGTTTTGCTTTGCTTTTCTATGTGTGCTGTAATTTGTTACTGAATGATGGCATCATTCATAGAACAGAAGAGACTTAGGTAAGCAGTATTTACATCTGGAAATAGACACTCTACTTTGTTTGTTAGGGTGTGTGTGGTGGGAATGAGTCAGTCTAGTTGAGCAAAGTTGAGTTTTCTTGCTGTTTGTTATCCTCAGTACATATGGCTTCCTATTCCTTCAGGGTTGGGCTGCCAGTGGGTTTGTCTCAGTGTACTCACTCCACTTTCAGCTTTCAGCCATCTTTGTACATCTAAGCAGACATGGGTTCTCTCTCTATACTCTTTCCTCTTCTGCATTGGTAAACTGTTATTGTTGATTGCTCAGTGCTGAATTTATTAAGAAGGGATAGGCAGGTTCTCATGGACCTATTGGTCCAGACGCAGTTTTAGGCAGGACTTGTGTGCCTTAAGTGTGAGCTTTCTTGGAATTCCTATCTCTTTTTGCATCACAGGCAAACTTTGCTTGTATCTATAGAAAGTCTTGGGAAGGAAAGAGTCCTGCCCCTCTCCCACGATAGCAAGATTACTGCTGTGTATTTGTGCAGGATCCTGCAGTCAGTGAAAGTTTTCCTGCCCCTCCTCTAGGGACAGAAGTTTGAGGATTCTACCCTTCCTCCAGACACAGTAAATCTTTGGCTCATTCCTGGGGCAAGAAGGGGAGTTTCTACCTCTCCCCTAGAAGAAAACAGGTTTCATTTCTCTTCCTCAGCAGTCTTAAGGAAAGAAAAATTTGCTGATGCTTTCCATGGCTTCAGGTTTTTGGTTCATGTGCAAAGAACATGTGGGGTAGCAGATGATGTTCTGTGCCTGGCCCCAAGGGCGGCATTCACCCCCCACACATCTGTGTCAATAAGAGGAGCTCTCTCAGGTCCCCTGCCCTGCCACCTCCAATCTTTCTTGTGAGCACCAGGTAGAGGTACTTGGAAAAGTCTTGGGATGAGTCCAAACTTTCTGTGTGGCCAGGACTCCCAGTTCTAAATTAATGGGCTAGCCACATGTGGCATTTAGGAGTTGGTTCACTTTTTAGCTGATTTCATATTAACTAACTTCTACCACAGCTTCTTTTTCCTCCCATGTTCTTCCAATACTGAAAGAGTTACTATATCCCATTGTCCTTGGAGGGGCTTGTCACTCATTGGAATTCAGCTCCCTTGATGGTCCTGAAACCTCAGCTCTCTGGTGGGTTCAAGGTCAGTTAGGATTCTGTGAATTGTCCTGCTTTTTCGCATTGTTAGGATAGGAGCAACCTTCTCCTGGAGCTTCCCATGACATAGGTGAGAGGAGAACTACCCGACTCATCTCCCTTTGCTTTCTCATCTTTGCAACTCTGCCTCTTCTCCAAGCCTTATGTAAGCAGAACATTCTGGGATGTTGATGCAAGGCCTTACCATTTCCTCTGCCAAGAATGTCTTCTTCTATCTTTACCTTTTGTTTTTATTTTTGTTATTGTTTTATTCCTTTTTTTCCTAACAATACAGTTTAATAGCAAATATTTTAAAAGGCTTGCTAATGAAGGCAACACCCCCTGCTCCTTCTCTCTCTGTTGAGCCCCTTTCCCAGAAGGGAACATGTTAAACACACTAAACTTTTGGATGGTTATTTCTAGATTTTTTAGCTTTAGATAATAGCAATTTATAGTCTATTATGGAAAATGAGTATTTGTCTCTCTTTCCTCTTTTCCCCCACTGCATCCACCTGTTTGGTCTCCGTCTACCAATTTCCAAAAGTATTTGTTTATATCATAATTTTGGTAAGAACAATATTATGAGTTTACTTTAATTTGACCTTTCAAACACTATTCAAAGCTAAGCCATAAAGTAAACTATAATTATTTTAACTTCATTGAAAAATATTTTGCTTCCTCTAAAGCAGTGTATTATTTGCTTATTTGCTTAGTTTCTATCAGTAATCCAATAACAATCATTAATTCAACCCCAAACTCTGTGTTAATGTCTCAATTTCTTCTCAGTACCCTCAGATGCAACAGGTAGTCTATCAATTTCATCTTCTTTCTGACGTGGTTCAGTCTGGACTGACTGGCTGTGCTGTATGCCTGGTGCCTCAGTGGTCTTGCTTGAATCTTGCCTCTCCATCAGTTAACCTGTTGGGTTCCTCGTTTCCTGTGCCATACTTTTCTTTTTTGGCTTATTTCATTGTTTTGATGAGAATATACTCGAATAGCTTCTGCAGGTAACTATAGTTTCTAAGGTTTTTGTCATGTAAATTTATAATGCTTTGCACATCTAAACCTACCTTTATTTTATCAGAGTGATCATTTGATTGGATATAGTGCTCTATATTGTCAATAATGCTCCTTCAAAACTTTAACACAGTTTGATGTTGTCCTTAGTTTCTGGTGCTATTTTGACTCTTGCTTTATTGTTTATCATTGGTATTCTGAAATTTTATGACATTATCCTGGGCACTTCCTGGTCCCTTTCAAACAGAATCTCATGTCATTTGGTTCTAAGAAATTATATTATTTTGTTGATAATTTCTTTCCTTGTCTATCTTCTCTCTGAGTTACTATCTGAGTGTTAGACTGCCTGCATTGGTACTTCAAATGTCTTATCATTTCTCTCCTATAATTCATCTCTCTTTCTGTTTCAATTTCTGAGAGAATGCCTCAATTTTATTTTTCATTGTTTCTGCTTAATTTATCATTTTTCTCTCATGTTTTTTATTTTTTTAAATAAAAATCTTTTAACTTAAAGCCAATAAATTAACATGTAATGTATTACTAGTTTCAGGGGTAAAGGCCAGTGATTCATCAGTCTTATATAATACCCAGTGCTCATTATATCCTGTGCACTTCTTGATGTCCATCACCCAGTTACTCCACTCCCCCACCCAACCTGCCTTCCAGACACCCTTAGTTTCCTATGATTAAGAGTCTCTTATGGTTTGTCTCCCTCTCTGATTTCATCTTGGTTTATGTTTTCCTCTCTTCTCCTATGATTCTCATTTTGTTTCTTAAATTCCACGTACAAGTGAGATCATATGATACTTGTCTTTCTCTGATTGAAATAAGTTTCTCTTAGCATAATACCCTCTAGTTCCATCCACATGATTGCAAATGGCAAAATTTCATTTTGTTGATGGCTGAGTAGTATTCCAGTGTGTGTGTGTGTGTGTGTGTGTGTGTGTATACCACATTTTTTAAAAAATATTTTATTTATTTGACACAGAGAGAGAGAGAACACAAGTAGGCAGAGAGGCAGGCAGAGAGAGAAGGAGAAGCAGGCTCCCCACTGAGCAGAGAGCCAGATGCTGGGCTTGATCCGAGGACCCTGAGATCATGACCTGAGCTGAAGGCAGAGGCTTAACCCACTGAGCCACCCAGGTGCTCCTATACCACATCTTTTTTATCCATTCATCTGTTGATGGACATCTGGGTTCTTTCCATAGTTTGGCTGTTGTGGACATTGCTGCCATAAACATTAGGGTGCACATACCCCTTCGGATCAGTACATTTGTATCTTTGGGGTAGATACCCAATAGTGCAATTGCTGGGTCCTGGGGTAGCTCTGTTTTCAATTTTTTTGAGAAATAATTGTCATCTGTCATTTCCTGACTTGTAATTTTAGCCATTTTGACTGGTGTGAGGTGCTATTTCATTGTGGTCTTGATTTGTATTTTTCTGATATCCAGTGATGTTGAACATTTTTTCATGTTGATTATTTTCATGTCTTCTTTGGAGAAATGTCTATTTGTGTCTTCTGCCCATTACTTGATTGGATTATTTGTTCTTTGGGTGTTAAGTTTGATAAGGTCTTTGTAGATTTGGGGGTATTCTTTATCTGATAAAACATTTGTAAATGTCTTTTCCCACTCTGTTGGTTGTCTTTTGGTATTGTCGATTGTTTCCTTTGCTGTGAAAAAGCTTTTTATCTTGATGAATATCCCAATAGGACATTTTTGCCTTTGTTTCCCTTGCCCTTGGAGATTTGTCTAGCAAGCAAATCCACCTTGCTGTGGCTGAGGTCACAGAGGTTGCTGCCTGTGTTCTCCTCTAAGATTTTGTTGGATTCCTCTTTCACACTTAGGTCTTTCATCCATTTTGAATCTATTTTTGTGTATTGTGTAAGAAAATGGTCCAGTTTCAATCTTCTGCATGTGGCTGTCCAGTTTTCCCAACACCATTTGTTTAAGAGATGGTCTTTTTTTCCATTAGATCTTCTTTCCTGCTTTGTCGAAGATTAGTTGACTGTAGAGTTGAGGGTCTATTTCTGGGCTCTGTATTCTGTTCCATTGATCTATGTGTCTGTTTTTGTGCCAGTACCATACTGTCTTGGTGATTACAGCTTTGTAATAGAGCTTGAACTTCGGAATTATGATGCCACCAGTTTTGGTTTTGTTTTTCAACATTTCTTTGGCTATTTGGGACCTTTTACAGTTCCATATAAATTTTAGAATTCTTTGTTCTAGCCCTGTGAAAAAAGTTGATGATATTTTGATAGGGAGTGCATTGAATGTATAGATTGCTCTAGGTAGCATAGGTATCTTAACAATATTTGTTTTTCTAATCTATGAGCATGAAAAGTTTTTCCATTTCTTTGTGCCTTGCTGGTTATGTGTCTGTTCAGGTTTTCTGTGTTTTCCTGGTAAAACACAGGAAGTTTGGTAGTTTATACAGCTTTAGGAATGTATCCATTTCTTCCAGGTTGCCTAATTTGTTGGCATATCATTGCTCATAATGTGTTCTAATAATTGTTTGTATTTTCTTTGGTGTTGGTTGTGATCTCTCCTCTTTCATTCATGGTTTTATTTATTTGTGTCCTTTCTCTTTTCTTTTTGAAAGTTTGGCCAGGGCTTTGTTGATCTTATTAATTCTTTCCAAAAATTTCCTAGTTTCATTGATCTGTTCTACTGTTTTTTTGGTTTCTGGCTCATTGACTTATGCTCTAATTTTTATGAATTCTCTTGTCCTGCTGGATTTAGGCTTTATTTGCTGTTCTTTCTCCAGCTCCTTTAGGTGTAAGATTAGGTTGTGTATTTGAGAACTTTCTTGTTTCTTGAGAAAGCCTTGTATGCTCTATACTTCTCTCTCAGTTCTACCTTTGCTGCATCCCAAAGGTTTTGAACAGTTGTGTTTCCATTTTCATTCATTCTCCTGATGTTTTAAAATTCTTTCATTTCCTGGTTGGCCCATTCATTCTTCTGTAGGATGCTCTTTAGCCTCAATGTATTTTAATTCTCTCCAAATTTCCTTTTGTGATTTGACTTCAAGTTTCAAAGCATTGTGGTCTGAAAATATGCAGGGAATGATCTCAATCATTGTACCAGTTGAGACCTAATTTGGGTTGAGACCCAGTACATGATCTATTTTGCAGAATGTTCCATGTGCACTTAAGAAGAATGTGCATTCTGTTGCATGTTCTGAATATGTCTGTGAAGTCCTTCTGGTCCAGAGTGTCATTCCAAACCCTTGTCTCCTTGTTGATCTTCTGCTTTGGTGATCTGTCCATTGCAGTGACAGGGTGGGGGTTGTTAAGCTCCCCTACTATTATTGTATTATTACCAATGTGTTTCTTTAATTTTGTTATTGGTATATATATTTGGATGCTTTCATGTTAGGGGCATTACTATTTATTTTGTTAATAAACATATAATGTATTATTAGCCCCAGGGATATAGGTCTGTGAGTCGCCAGGTTTACACACTTCACAGCACTCACCATAGCACATACCCTCCCCAATATCCATAACCTCAACACCCTCTCCCTAACCCCCTACCCCCCTGCCACCCTCAGTTTGTTTTGTGACATTAAGAGTCTCTTATGGTTTGTCTCCCTCCCGATCCCATCTTGTTTCATTTATTCTTTTCCTACCCCCCCAAACCCCCCAAGTTGCATCTCCACTTCCTCATATCAGGGGGATCATATGATAGTTGTCTTTCTCTGATTGACTTATTTCGCTAAGCATAATACCCTCTAGTTCCATCCACGTCATCGCAAATGGGAAGATTTCATTTCTTTTGATGGCTGCATAGTATTCCATTGTATATATATATATATATACCACATCTTCTTTATCCATTCATCTGTTGATGGACATCTAGGTTCTTTCTATAGTTTGGCTATTGTTCTTCCACCTATTTTTAGGGGCTTTTCTCAAATGTTTTGTGATGCTTAGTTGTGTGCTCATATTTCAGTGTAGGAAATTAAGAAGACTATTGGAAACTCTGAGTTTTTGATGGGGCTTGTGGGACTGTGGGGAACATAGCTGGGTGTTGCATTGGAAAACTCTGTCAATAGTGTTAATTCTTCTTTCAGAAGAATTATCCAAGTATCTTCTAATCTCCCACTTCCCAGCATGCTGGGAGCAGAGTTGGGGAAGGAGGCTAGGGATCTTGCCATCTGTAAATAAATGTTCACTTAATCCCTTGCTTTCAGTATGGCACTCTCACCTCCAGCTGGCCTGCAGTCACTGGAGTAGAGATTTTTTTCAGAATAAGCTTCTGTTCTCTCACTGGGATGGGAAGGGATATCCAGCCATTTGTATGGTGGAAGTTAGGGAGTGGATGGATCTCAGGCCCTTCTTTGTAAACAGGTTAGCACCATTCTACTTGGTTGTGCTTCTCTATCAATCAACCTGCTGAGCCCCACATCAGGCTCTCTGCTCAGCAGGGAGCCTGCTTCCCTCTCTCTCTCTGCCTGCCTCTCTGCCTACTGTGAACTCTCTCTGTCAAATAAATAAATAAAATCTTAAAAAAAAAAACAACAAAAAAACAACGAATCAACCTGCTGTATTTCCTGTGTTCTGTGACACTCTTTTTCTTTTTTGGTTTATTTCATTGTTTTGGTGGAGAACAGATTCATGATAATTACACCTCCCCCACCCCCAGCACCATACATACTTGACTTCCAGAGCTAACCAGTCCCACCAGTTCCTGAGCCTTTGGCCATTCTGTGATGTAAAGTAGATCAAGTTTTGGCCTTCCCCAATACTGGCTTAGGATTTAGTTTTCTTGGATTTTGCATTTAGTTATCACTTCAAATAGCTTGCCAGCTACCTGTTTTCTCCCATTGTCTTATTCTCCTGAGAATTTTTGCCTTTAAAACATTTTTCTTTTACTGTCATTTTAGATAGGAACAAAAGTAAATGTATAGCTCCAAGCTTCCATCTTTATGCAGAGGGCTCCAACCACCTACTTTTTTTTTACCTGGGTAACTTCCATTAGTCCTCCCATTTAGCCTTCTCTGATCCTTCTCCTTTGTACCCTTCTCTGCCATTCTGAGTCACCTACTTCCAGAATTCTTCATATGTGCTTACATGACATCAGAGTGCTCTCTGCAGGTAGCTCTTTCATTCATCCATTCGGTCAATATTTATTGAGCACCAACTATGGGCCCAGGAGGGCACTAGGGTAACAGTAATAATTAAAGTACAGAGCTGTCATGGAGCTTGCCTTCTAGGGAGTGAAACAAACAAATACGCAGGTAAACATACAAACATGACAATTTCAACTAATGAGTGTTATGAAGAAAATAAAATGGGTAACAAATAGAGACTGGGGTGGGAATGGTAAGACCCTTTTATAATGGGTCTAACACATCTTTTCTAAGGTCGTGAACTCACTCTCAATTTGCAAAAGTGCAAAGTAATCAGGGTCCTCAGAGCCAAGAGACAAACGGATAACTGAGAGAAGGGTTTGAAGCTATGGAGGAGCGTTTTGAGGACAGAACACAATCTCCTTCCAAAGGCCCAGTGGGAGGGCTTGGGCGGGGGAGAACTGAGGACCAGCTTATGTGAGGGAGGTATGAGTAATGCAGCAATAGGAGGCGGGCCATGCTGAACTGGAGGTTTGAGCTTCTTGTGGTGTCTGAGGTGAGCAGAGGGAAGGGCTTGATGGAGTAGTTCTGCAGACATTTTTTCTAGAAGGTGAGGCAGACATCTGCACCACACCCCAGTTTGTTTGGACGTTATACATTCTCTCTTGTAAGAGGAGCTCCCCAGAGCCCCAGAGCAGACAGGTGTTCTGGGGTCAGCCACTCCACTGGAGTTCTGAGGTGGGGACTCTCAGGGGATAGAGACGTCCCCAGAGTGAACATATAAAGCCACACCAACTTCCTTGAGGTGCTCTGATGAATGTGTGTGTGGGGGGGGGCATGGTGGTGTACTCATTATTCATTATGATTGGTGATAAGGTCTTTGCTAGGCAGAGGTTTGGAGTATAATATTATAAAAATTCCAGATGCTGAGAAAGCCATCTGTGACCCTTGGTGTCCTTCTGTCCTCCATGATTGTCTTTCTGGCCCTGGCCAATTCGGTCACACTAGTTAGATGTTCTCTTGTCCAACTTCCTTGAATGGAGGTGCAGAGAGCTGTGCGAGTCAGGCGTGCCCGGTCAGCCTCTCCTGTGGCTGTCACCCTGCTCTATGTCCCTTGTCACTCTTCCCCTCCCCCGCTGCTTGCTGACAGGACTGCGCTCACAAGTTTTGGCAAAGCTGACCAAGAATAACTTCTTGCCACTCGACTGTTGAGGTAACACCTATGTGGGGTGGCCTTTTGTCTTCTTCTTGGCTGTGGCTCTTTTGATAGATCGGTGTCCTCATTTCCCCTATGAATCTGAGGGTTGCTGACATTCTGTGTCCCTCAGTGAGTTCACATGCCCCAAGAAGGAGAATGGGGTCAGGCGTGGTAGATTTTCTCTTATGTTGGGGGTGCCCTTTTGCCCCCAGAGCACTTTGTGGAAGGACAGGCTTTTCCTCAGACTCACAGCTGGGAGGAAAGGAAGAAAACACTACCAGTTAAATAAAAGTCTCAAAAACCTCCAAATACAACACTGAGAGTAGACTCTAATGTAGTAAACTGTGGGCAATAATGATGTGTCAATATAGGTTCGTTAATTGTAACCTGTACCACTCCAGTGGGGATAGTCCTAATGGGGCAAGCTGTGCATGTGTGGGGACAGGGACTCTCTGTCCCTCCCTTTCTATTTTTTGGTGAACCTCAACTGCTCTAAAAAGATGCAGTCTTAAAAAAATGAAAGCACTGTAAATTCCCAACACAGGATTTTTTTTTAAAAAAGGTTTAAATTATGGGATGAATAAGGTTATCTGACTCTGTCTTAGAAAATGAGACTTGCTCAGAAGAGCTTTGTTATTATTATCTCATTTGCAAGCCAATTAGCCTGGGGAGGTTGAGGATGTGCCTTGCTGCCCAGAACGCGTAGGGACTCTGGGTTTAGTGCAGGCTGGAGCACACTGGCTCCGGTTCCTCCCAGGCTCTCCCCAGATACCAGGTGGACACTGAGCAGGATTCCAGTTCTTGTCATCTGTTGTTACTCCCAAGGCGCAGAGGAAACCAGTGTGCCCAGGGGGCCAGGCAGGGTGAAGGCAGTGGGTAAACCTGAGTATGCTTTTTTCTCTTTCCATTTCCACCTGGGGGTTCCTTTTGAAAGCAAGGGAGTTGGGGTTCCTCTGACATGTTGCCCCTTGACCTGTCTCCCCATTACTTTGTGACACCAGTGAAATTCCTGGTTGTGACTTGTGTCAGCGAAGCCTGTTCAGAGATGGGTCCGAACCAAGACCCTGCCACCAAAATTTGGCTAAACCTCCAAAATTCCGGACATCTGTTTTCCCCTCCTGTCCAGTTGTGGGAAGCTTCCAGAGTCTTGCTGCTCTGAATAGTCTGTAGTTCTGCTGGCAATCTGGCCATCCATGGGTAATGTGAGCTTCTGTTTTGCCCTTTGCTGGCAGGAGCTGGGACTTTTATTGATTTGGTTTGGCCTGAGGAGAAAGGAAGCCAGGTTCTTATCTTCTCCTCATTAATGTTTCATGTTCCATGAGCAGCTATTCCTCCTCCCACCGGGAAGAGTGAGCCGTGGACCCTCGGATGCTTTCTAGCATCAGATATAAATGGTGCTCCCTCACATACTGGTCACTGAGTTCCAGCGGGTGTCTGGGGGGAGGGGGGTGGGGAACACAACGCCATCTCTTCTGTCTTCTCAGAGATAGCGTGGCTGAGAGGAACTGAGGAAGGTGACAGAGACAGGGGAGGGGCAGGACAGGGTGAGGGGGAAGGGTTAAATAATTTAGTTGCAGCTGCCCTCCTCAGAATGAAGCCACTTCTGCCCTCCCTGGGCCCAGAGGGCGGTGGTCATTTCCCAGCTGAGAGTCGTTGGAGCCCAGGATGGCCAGTGGCTTCCTCCCAGTAATGCATGGCACCGTTGCGACTTGAATTCCTATTAGTTCCCTTCCGTGAGGCAGAGCTGGCTTCTGTCACAAGGGTATTTTTTGACCTTCCCAAATTGTCACTGAAGATACTGTGTGTGTCACTGTTTGGTGCCAGAGGACTGTTTCTTTTATCAGGGAAGTCCTGTGAGTCATTTTCTAGAGAGCTAGGGAGACCTGGTTGGTACAGGGTACACCAGCGTTGGTGACCACAGCACACTCTTCCAACTTTCTTAAAGCATATATCACAGTGTTGGGAATTGCTCATGCTGAATTCCCCCACCCCTAGATTCCGAAAGCTCTAAAGGAAGGAAGTCTGCCTTCTTTGTCAGGTTCCTGAGATCTTGTCCCAAGCCAAGCACACAGGAGATGCCCATCAGATAGTTGTCCAGTGGGTGGGAAATAAACATGACCCTGGCTTGTAACTTCCCTGGGAGTCCCAGGCTCCGGCATTAAGACCGAATGGTTATAGCTTATGGAACTACAGGTCAGATGACCTGTGGCATCTGAGCACAGGAAAAGGAGGGGGGCGGTCAGCTGAATTAAAGCCCTCAGTGTATTAAATGCCCTGGCTTCATTTCCAGGTGTAGCTGGGAAAATGCACATTGAATTTCAAAATGATCTCCTTAGAGATCATCTCATACAATTCCCTCATTTTCTCGAACAAGGAGTTTCGGAGAAAATTTACCAAGTTCTCCCTCGGTAAGTGCCCCTACTAACTGCCCATTAGGAATCCTGCTTTATCATCTTTTGACCATATTACCCCGACCCCCTGTTCACTCACTTCTTCTAAGAATAGAAATTGTGTGGAATTTTAAAGAACAGAAATTGGAAAGCTGACGTAGTAAATAGTAAGGTGAATGTTTAGGTGGCTTGCTTCAGAATGCAGATCTTCACATTTTTTTATTAAGATTTTTTATTGGTTTTTTTGACACAGAGAGATCACAAGTAGGCAGAGAGGCAGGCAGAGAAAGGAGAGAGGGAAGCAAGCTCCCTGCTGACCAGAGAGCCGGATACGGGGCTCGATCCCAGGACCTTGAGATCATGACACGAGTTGAAGGCAGAGGCTTAACCCTCTGAGCCACCCAGGTGCCCCAAGATCTTCGTATTTTTCTCTTGTTCGTTGGCTATCCACCAGGAACTTGCAGATGTATTTGTCTAGATAGGACGAAGGAGGCATAGGTCTGTATCCTAATATCCCCCCCTTTCTTTCTCTTATGCTTATGGTTCCCTGGTGAGTTTTGTTTGGATGGTTTATTAGGTTTGCTCTGTCCGTTTAGAAACCTTGAACATAAACTGTTCCCATCTCCCTTTTCACCTTTTATGCCTGGGCTGGCCCTTGATTCCCACGTGAACACTGGCTCTGGAGCGACATTCTTTTTGTGTGTTTGTTTAATTTTATTTATTTATTTGAGAGAGAGAAAGAGAGAGAGAGCACACGCCGGGGGAGGGGGCAGAGGGCGAGGGAGGAGCAGGCTCCTGAGCCGAAGGCAGACGCCCAACCGGCGGAGCTGCCCCAGCGCCCCCGCAGCTACGTTCTCGCGGCTTCCCTTCTTCCTCTGACTGCCGGTGACAAACCGAAGAGGATGAAGAGGAGAGATGAGGACAAGGGGAAGGAAGACAAGAAAACCGGCCACCATTCATGTCAACAAATGAGCGGGCCAGGCTGTCACAGCCGTTGCGGTGGCCATGGACGGAGCCCCCTGGAGGTCCCGGCGCGGGAACAGCCACATTCTTCAGGCAGCCCTGAAGTGACTAATCCTGGAACAAAGGACATTCTTTCCCAATAAGGGAAAGGACAGTGAACTACTTTCCACAGAGACCCACCAGCATGCCCTCCTTTTCCTCCTCCTGTGAAGGACGCGGGGAAGCTTTGTCCTGGCCCCATGTCTGGAGACGGCCCCCTCAAAGCAACTGCACAGCGACTCTTGGTTCAGGCATTCAGAATCCACGAGAACTTGACGGATGAGCAAGTTCAGGGGACCGGGGGCTCCGACTCTGCCGTGATGATCCCTGGGATGAAAGCTGACACACACAGAATTCTTTCCCTTAGTAGCCCTTTAACCACCCCCACACCCCTCCTTCACAAACAAGGAAACTGAGGCAAAGTCCACACCGCTGGCACATCTAATGGGGTGTTCTTCCTGCCACAGCCACTTGCCGGGGTGCAGGGTTGGCCCCGCAAGGTAAGGGGGTAAGTGCTCATGGCTGCTATCTGGTGGACCCCACCCTGCCGTAGTCTCCCACCCCAGCCAGAACTGGGCTGCTCACTAGTGCCTCGCATGACTCCTCCTCAAAGCCTCGCTCTTTCGGCCAGCCACATTGTTTCAGCAACCAGTGATATGGACAGGAGGCCGGAGCCGTTTCCTTCAGGGAGAGACTGCGGCTCCTTAACCCCATCGAGCCATTGTGCTGTGTTGGTCTGTGGACAGTGATGCTATCCTCTAGGAGTGCCTGGGCCCGCATTAGTCATAGCGAGCCCCTGCCGGCATGACCCAACCAGAGCCAGAGTTGGGGCTGGACCAGCCCTCTGGTTCTTATTTTGGTTATAGGATGCACTTGAGCAAGAACTATCAGGGAACTATGAGAACAAGATGTGCTATTCACAGGTCCTGCCAGGCGCCTGGTACAGCCAGGTCCAAGCAGGGAGCGAAGATGGACCTGGAGTTCTGCCTTTATTAAGGGCTGAGGGCAGGGTGTCTGATAGGGTTTCTTGAGGTCACTCGTCACTGGCTCATTTAAGGTGTAAGAGTGGGAATTAAGGCAACAGGTGGGAGAAGCAAGGTCACTCAAACTGTCATTATGTCGCTTACCCAGGACTTTCTGAAAGAGGGAACTTCCTGGGTTGGGGTGGCCTGATCCTTTATCTGGCTGATTTGCCAAGAGCTGTGTCTTACCGCTGGTGATGTGCTCGTTGGAGATGGATGTGTTTGCAGAGAATGTTTTGGTGAGCAAAAGCCTAATGTTGGGCACCTACATTACAATTGTAAAGCTTAATGTCACGTGCTTTCACTACACGCATCTTCATCAAATGCAAAAAGATGCAGAGGCATGTTCCCCAAGAGTCCCAACACACAGCACCAAAGGTGGATTTTTTGCTGATGGAGAAAATAGAAGCGGGAGAGGGGTTTGGGTGGGGAAGAGGTGAACGGGTGGTCTCCTGGCGGTCCGGCTCTGCTGCGCTCTCTCCTGGGCACAGCCTGAGCTCCAGCCAGAGCTCCAACCTCCCACCTGCCTCCGGGCAGAACTGCGAAGAAGAGCTTCCCACCCACCACGGACCCCCGCGCTGGAGGAAGAAACTCGTTTTTTAGCCAAACTGGATGATGGGTCTTCGCTTCTACCTTTTAATTTCTTGATAGTTTCTAAATGTTCTTTTCTCTTTTGCAGCCCTGAAATGACATGCCATTCTGTAAAGAATGTCAAATCGAACCAGTACACAATGGAATATTTCTCACCATTCTGATACCCATAATCTTTTCAGTGTAATTTTATGGCTATGCTTTCTGACCAGATATTAGTTAATAGTCTGAAGTGAAAAGCTAAAAGAGAGTTGTTGCCATTGAGAAGCTAAATATGCATAAACACATTTTTAGGGTCGAGATTTTTTCCAAGCTTGCGGGAAGTCTGGCTTGTTGCTTTCTAATTACAACAGAAATGAAGAATAGGTCTGAAATTATGGAAGCTTGCCTCAAGTAAGGCCGTGTTTATTTCGTCCTCGTTTTTCATGCCATTAATACAACTTATCATAGAGATTCTAATTTATTTTACAATTGAGTCTCCAGCAACTGAACATAATCTCTGGTCTTCTTTTTAGTTCAAATCTTTGTTTCATGTCTTCCTTAATATAAATACAGTGCTAGAAAAGAGGACACAATGCACAGTATTTCACACACAGGATGCTGGTAAGTTGCACTCTGAAGAGCCATTAGTATGTCGTCTAATGCACAGTTCTGTCCCAGCTCTATTTTTTTTTTTTTTTGAAAGACTTATTTGAGAGAGGGAGAGGGCGTGCTCGCAAGCACATGCATGAGTGGAGGAAGGGCAAAGGGAGAGAGAAAATCTCAAGCCACCTCCACACTGAGTGTGGAACCCCACTTGGGGCTTGATCACAGGACTCTGAGATCATGACCTGAGCCAAGATCAGGACTGAGCCGAAATCAAGATTGGGTCATTTTACTGACTGAGCCACCTTGGCTCCCCCGCTAGCTGTATTTTTTTTAATGCCTTTTTATTTAAGAATTAAAATGTATTCAGTGAATATTTGTTAGGTAATTAAATAAATGAATGAGTGAATCAATTCAGTGACACTAATATATAATATTAGATAAGTCACTTAATTATGAAGCATATCTTTAAATATCTGTCCATCTGCCCTCACCAGGATGAGGCCAGACTTCGATTTGATTTGTTCACAGGTATATTCCAAGCACCAAGGACTGTGTCTGGGACACAGAAGGTACTCAGTAAATGTTTCTTGAACAAGTTAGTGTGTCCCAGACTATAGCCACAGGCAACACTCTCTCATCTCAGCCAGATGGCTCTTAAATGTTTATCTTTGGTCATAAAGGGAATTGGGAGAAATATTTCCGATGTGTTAAAGGATCAGAGCAGGTTCCTGATCAGAGCTGTTCCTGGTCCTGTTGCACAAATGTCATCTGCCCACAGGAGCCCTGGCTCAGAATGCCTGGAAGGCAGCTGCAGACCTCAGTGTGGGTTTGTTTATTTTTAGGAACTCTTTGCTTTACAGTTTCTCAGCTGTGATTTTTCACTTTCTGAGTCCTTAAAACAATCACTTCTGGTGACTGCAGGCACTCCACTGGATACTTATACACCCGTGTTCATAACAGCATTATTCACAGTAGCCAAAAGTTGGGAGCAACCCAGGTGTCCATCGATGGATGAATGGATAAATGACGGTGTCCAGTGTGGTGCACATCCGTACAGTGACTACTATTCAGCCTTAAGAAGGAAGGAAGGGGCACCTGGGTGGCTCAGTTAAGCATCTGCCTTCAGCTCAGGTCATGGTCTCAGGGTCTTGGGATCGAGCCCCACCTTGGTGGTGGTGGGGTGGTTCCTGCTCAGTGGGGGGGCTGCTTGTCCCTCTGCCCCTGCCTGCCCCTGCTCATTCTCTCTCTCTCTCAAATAAATAAAATCTTAAAAAAAAAAACAAACCCCACACACAAAGGAAGGGAATTCTGACAATGCCATAATAGGATGAACCCTGAAAACAATGCTGAGTGAAATAAGCCAGTCACAAAAGCGTAAATATTGTACGAATATACTATTATGAGATATCCAGAGTCATCAAATTGATACAGAACAAAGTAGCATGGTAGTTGCCAGGGGCTAGGGAAGAGGGAATGGGGAGTTAATGCTCAATGGATACATTCTGACCCTGAAATGTTTAGAAAGATAAAGCAGTTCTGGAGGCGGATATTGGGAACCGTTGCACAGTGATGTGGATGTCCTTCGTGCCCTAGAACTAACTGTATCCTTGCAAATGGTTAAAATGGCAATTTCTCGGCTACGTGTATTTTACTGCAGTAGGAAAGAACTCACACTCATTTCTGTCTACTTGGCTCAGCAGTTCAGTTCACCACTCTCACCTTATCCTTGGTTTGAGGTCCCATTTCCGGATAAATCTCCAGTCCCGAACCTCAGCCTGCCTAAAGGACTAAGCCTGTTTTATCTCGGATTTGAGTGGCATGTTCTCGGGAGTCCTGAGATGTCACATAAAAAGACCCACAACCCTGAATGTGTCTTCCAGGAGAGCCTACATACTGAGAGTTTGGTCCATGATCCCAGAGGAGCCCAGTTTTCCAGCTGTCCCCACCAAAAGGTGGAAACTATCCTGGCCTCTCCAGATCAGGCCCCCTGTAAGTGAGTTCCACTGAGAGACCACGTGGACCAGGAGAATTGCCTGGCCAGCCCTTCCTGAATTCCCGAGCCACGGGACTGTGAGATACTGTAGGAGAATGGTGGTTGCATTAGGCCAAGAGGTTTGGGCAATTATGTTGCGGTAGGTACCAGCATTGCCACTTGGAGCCGTTTGGCTTCCAGAGATTATCTGCTGTTGTTTTAGCTAATGAGGGGCCATTAACGAGGGAGATTGTCCTGCAAAACTGCCCTGAGTCTTGAAAAATCTCTGTGTGGCTACATTTCCTCCAGCCAAGCCAACTGAGCACCATTACATTTTCCTGGATGATTCCGAAAACCCTACCCTTTCTGCAGCTCCTGTTCATGCATTTGAGGTGGTCACAGCCTACCGATGCTGGACTGCGCCTTTGCTGCTGGAGACCTGAGCAAGAAAATGAATGGAACAGAAAAAAAACAAAATAAATAGAATTCCTATTGTATCTTTAAAAAAAAGAAAAAGAAGACCCTGAACCGTTGTTTTCTTGTTGTTGTTTTGTTTTTGTTTTTAATCAGAGTAGGAGTGGCGAGAGTGCACACCCCAGTCTCGTTCCTGGTCTTAGACAACTCTCTTCCACTGAATATGGTGTTAGCCGTGGCTTTGTCGTATATGTCTTTGTCATTGAGATGTGCTCCTTCTATGCCCAATTTTTTGAGAGTTTTTATCGTGAAAGGATATTGAATTTAGTCAAGTGCTTTTTCTGCATCCCTTCAGCTGGTTATATGAGTTTTGTCTTGCATTCTGCTAATGGCTGTGTCACCTTTGTTGATTTCCCTAGGTCCAATCGTCGTTGCTTCCCAGGGAGAAATCCCACTTGATCATAACGAATGATCCTTTTAATGTGCTGTTGAATTCAGTTTGTTAGTATTTTGTTGGGAATATTCTCATATATGTTCATTAGGGATATTGGCCCATAGCTTGCTTTCTTGAAGTGTCTTTGTCTGTCTTTGGTATCAAGGTAATGCTGATCTTATAAGGTGAATTGAGGAGTGTTCCCTCCTTTTCAGTTTTTGGGAAGAGTTTGAGAAGAATTAGTGTTAATTCTTCTTTAAATGTTTGGTAGAATTCATCTGTGAAGCCATCTGATCCTGGACTTTTCTTTGTTGGGAGGTTCTCAGTCTCGTACTTATTATTTGTCTGTTCAGATTTTGTATTTCTTCATGATTTAGTCTTGGTAGGTTCTATGTTTCTCGATATTTGCCCATATTTTCTAGATTATCGAATTGGCTGGCATATAATTTTCTCAAGTCTCTTATAATACTTTGTACTTTGGTAGTATCAGTTATAATGTCTTCTCTTTCATTTATAACTTCGAGTCCCCTGTTGTTTTTCTTAGTAAGTCTAGCTAAAGGTTCATAAATTTTGTTTTCAAAAAACCATTTTCAGTTTTGTTGATTTGTCAGTTGTTTTTCTATTCTCTCTTTCATTTATTTCTTCTCTAACCTCCTCCCTTCTGCTAACTTTGCATTTAGTTTGTTCTTGTTTTTCTGTTTGTTTGTTTTTAAAGATTTTATTTATTTATTTGACAGACAGAGATCACAAGTAGGCAGAGAGAAAGGGAAGCAGGTTCCCTGCTGAGCAGAGAGCCTGACATGGGCCTGATCCCAGGACTCTGAGATCATGTTAAAGATTTTTATCTATTTGTCAGAGAGAGAGAGAGAGCAGAAGCCTGGAGAGCTTCAGGCAGAATAGACAGAGCAGGCAGAGGGAAAACCAGGCTCCCCAGCAAGCAAGGAGCCCGATGTGGGACTCCATCCCAGGACCCTAGAAACACAACCAGAGCCGAAGGCAGACACTTAACCCACTGAGCCACCCAAGTGTCCCTGTTCTTGTTTTTCTAGTTCCTTGAGTTGTAAAGGTGGGTGGTTTATTTGACATTTTCTTAACATAAACATTTATTGCTATGTGCTGCCTTCTTAGTATTGCCGTTTCTTTGTCTCATACATTTTGGTATGCTATGTTTCCACTTTTGTTTTAGGATCTTTTAGAATTTCATCTTTGACCGATTACTTATTCCGAAGTATGTTGTTTAATCTCCACATATTTGTGAACTTTCCAGTCTTCCTCCTATTTTTGATTTCTAGTGTCATACCATTATAGTCAGAAAAGATACTTGATATGATTTCAGTATTTTTAAATTTGCTGACTATTTTTGTGTCCTAACATATGAGTGTATGTATGAGTATAGTCTACGAATGAATGTAACCGAACTTTCTTCTATCCTGGAGAATGTTTCATGTGCACTTAAGATGAATATATATTCTGTCACTGTTATATGGAATGTTCTATATATGTCTGTTTGGTCCATTTAGTCTAACGTGTAGTTTAAGTCCGGTGTTTCCTTACTGGTTTTCTGTCTGGATAATCTATACATTCTTGAAAGGGGGAGTATCAAAGCCTCTGCTATTGTTGTATTGCTGTCTATTTTTCTCTTCAGGTCTGTTAATATTTGTTTACTATAGGTAGGTGCTTCAGTGTTGGTTTCACATGTTTTTATAATTGTTCTAGCCTCTTGATGAATCAACCCCTTTATCATCACAATTACCTTTTCTCTTACTGTAGTTTTTGACTTAAAGTCAATTTGTCTGATAGAAGGATAGGTACCTCTGTTCTCTTCTGGTCTCCATTTGCATGGAATATCTCTTTCCATCTTTTCTCTTTGAGCCTGTGTATGTCTTTGAAGTTAAGTGTGCAGGCAGCATATAGTTGGGTCTTGTGGTGTGTGTTTTCTCTTTGTTATTAAAAAAAAAAATCTACTTAGCCATTCTGTGCCTTTTAAAAAAAATAAAAATTTTTAAAAGATTTTTCTATTTATTTGGGAGAGATGACTGGGGAGGAGAGGGAGAAGCAGGCTTCCCACTGATCAGGGAACCCAATGTGGGGTTTGATCTCAGGACCCCTGGGATCATGATGTGAGCTGAAGGCAGAGGCTTAACAGACTGAGCCACCCAAGCACCCTTCACTCCATGCCTTTTGGTTGGAGAATTTCAACCATTTATACCTAAACTAGTTATTGACAGGTAAAGCCTTACTATTGCCATCTTGTTAATTATTTGTAGTTCTTTTGTTCCTTTCTTTCTCATTTGCTGCTTCCATTTGTGAACTGATAATTTTCCTGTAGTGGTAGAATTTGATTCCTCTCTGTCCTGTGTATATCTACTACCACTTGTTTTGTGGTTATCCTGTGGCTGACTTGAAACATCTTGTAGATATTAACAGTCCATTTTAAGCTGATAACATCTTAACTTTGATCACATACAAAAACTCTATCTTTTTACTCCCTCACCACCACACTCTTTTTCATATCAAAATTCACATCTTTTTGTATTGTGTATCTATTAGCAAATTATTGTAGTTATAGTTTTTTGTTTGTTTCAGATGCATAATGTAATGATTTGATATTTGTAAATATTGCAAAATGATCACCATGGCAACTCTAGTCAACATCCATCACCATACATAGTTAATTTCTGCCCCTTGTAAAGAGAGTTTTCAAGGTCCAATGAGAGGCCAGTGAGAGGAGATAGGACCAGATCCAGGCCCACAAGCAGCTACAGGGGCCCTGGCTGTTGGTGTGCTCTCCTGTGTCTGAAAGCTCTCCCCATGGGTGTGCACATGGCAGTGGAGGCCAGTGTTTGGTGTCACTGGGATCCTCCATTGCTTCCATTGTGTGGCTGCTATTACTTGTCCCTGGTTTTCTTCCCTGTTCCTACCCAACTCTATATATCTGAGCTTTGCTTGTCTGGATGGGTTGAAATCAAAGCAGGAATTTTGAGTTGTGGCCTTGAAAAGCTGGGGAAGCTAGTCAACCACCCCAGCCTCCTTTCCTGGTGAGGGGAATTCGTTCTAGCTAGAGTGCCATCTTGGTGCCCGGCAATGCTGGCTTTGGGGAGAGGATGATGCAGGCAAAGAGAGGCTGTCTTCTCTTCCTGTATGGTTATTCTTGTGTGGTCATTCTTTTTGCTCCATTGTGTTGCTGGAGTTTCTTAAGTGAGCTCCAGAGCTGTCTCAGAATTGTTTTCACTCATGGGTGACTGTGTAATTGTTGATATTTGCTAGGGGTCAGAGGCTGGGAACCCCAACTCCATCATCCTGGTGACATCACTCTCCCCCATCTGCTCTTGCTCTTTGAAGCCTCCATGGAAAGAGTTCCCCTACTGGCATCCCCTTCACTCTGCCCTAATATAGGTTCTGGACGGTAGATTCGTCCACTCTCTTTTTTCTTTTAACCATTAAAATATTCCATATGTGTACCATATTCTAGAATTTGTCAAAAATTTTTCTTCCTTGATAGCTAACTTTTCCCATCTCTAGTACTATTTTGGGTTTCAGTCCATGTGTATCTTTTTTTCCCCCATAAGTGAATGGGATCTGGAAAGAAAAGAGTAGTAGTCACGTATGTTCCGTTTGTTCACTGTCTTGAACCCAGAGCAAGCAGTTTACTTTTGAATGATGTCTTGGTTTAGCTCAGGGATCAGCATATTAGAGCTGTTTATTCTGGGTTTGGGGTATCCATTCAGCATTATTCAGGTCCCCACCAAGGAGAATTTGAAAAGGTTCATGGAAGCAGAAAACAATCAGTAACTATAAATTATAATTATTGTACTATTGAGGTAGTATTGCAGATAGAAAGGAAATAAATATTCTAATAGAATACATATACCTATGTACACCATACAACTTTGAATCTATATATAAATAAGCAGGTACTTATTGCTACCTTCTAGTAAATCCTAGGAGGTAAGGATTTTAGTCTGTTTTATTCATTATTCTAACTCCAGTGCCTGTTATGAATTAGGAGCTCAGTCAACACTGATCAGGCGAATGAATGAATGAAACATACACACACACACACACACACACACACATCCATTGTTGCTTCTGGCTTGTTGACAAAAAGCATCAAATGTATAGAACCTCAAATCTATTAGAACATTGAGCTCTTGATAGGCCTTCCTTCTTCTTGCCAAACCATAATTGTGTACTATTGTAAATGGCATCTCTGCTCATTCTTTGGAAGGTTGTCTTCATTTCTAGACTGTTTTGTCATCCAAGTTAATTCTCCCTTTCTACCCTGTGTGCATACTTTCAATTTTATGAGAAGGTTGGGAGATAAATTTTAAGGATGTTGATGACTATGTTTTGAGTATATAAAGAAGAAAATCACTGAAATTTCCTTGTGCAGTCTTTAATGGTCTAGGATCCTCACAGCAATTTAACAATTATTATTTAGGCAGAATACGGAAAGTTATGCAAATGTTTTGGAATGTGTTTTAATGCAATAATTATGGGTGTTGGTAATACCAGTTTGTATGCAGCACCCATTATTTGTTAAATATTTTATAGTTAATTATGTTCCTTCCCTTTAGGTCATTCCTCTAAGGCATATATGTGACTAATCCTCATAACATTCTTGAGAGCTAAATATTGTGGCTTGAAGGCAACAAATGTCTCAGCTATTAACCGACTTGCCACTGAAGGAAAAGGCTAAAAATTCAAGAAGATTGGAGATCATGGTACAAATATTATGAATTGCTCCAAAAATACCTGAAATTCTGCCCAGTCCATTTTGCTGGTAACCATGCTGTATCTTTTCTATGATTTTAGCTTTTCTTTCGAGACAAGGAGGAGGTAGACTTTTTTTCCCTTCAGGCAGTGAGTCCCAGTGTCCTTGAGGACAGGACACCCATACTTGGTTTTCAACTCCACAGAGGCCGGACACTCCCTGAACACCAAGGAATAGAGGGCAAGGCAGAAGTGAGTTCCATCCTTAAACTCCTACTTTAATGCCAAAGGGGCTTCTAAAGGCTAAAGCGAAGAGCAAAAAAATAAAACTTAATTAGAAATGATATGGGAGGGGGCAAGAGTTGGATGAGGAGGAAGGAGTTGGGGTGCCACTGACCTCTTTAGTTTCCTTATAACTTCACAGCGTCTTACCTCTATACCTTCTTACTCCTTCCCGTCATCGCCTCTCTTTACAGGCTCTATACCAGCAGTGGAAAGGGAAGGCAGGAAAAAAAGTACTGGTGAGCATTGAGAACCAAAAAAGGGGGGGAGAGAAGGGGAGGGCTTTTTTCTTACTCCCAACTACTGTTTCTTCTCTCTCTGCTCCCTTTACTGGTCCAATTTGTTTTCCCACACTGCCAGTCTTTGCACATACAGCCACAGCCACTCTTTTTTTTTTTTTTCCCCTAAGTTTATTTATTTATCTTTTAGTAAGCCCTACACCCAACATGGGGCTTGAACTCAACGACCCCGAGATCAAGAGTCAGCGGCTCAACTGGTGGAGCCAGCCAGGCATCCCACCACAGAGGCTCATTAATACAGCACTAAACATCTAGTTGCTTAAAAAAAAAAAAAAAAAATCATGTTACTGAAAGTCAATTTGTCTATGCAAACCAGGTATATAAGATAAAGTGGGTGCTTGGTCTCTAACCCCGTGAGGACGATGAGCAGAAAAAGTGGAAATGCCAAGGGGCTGCACCGACATCCAGTATCCATCACGTGGCCATCCTTGTCCTGACGGTAAGCAGCAGAATTTGACACAATAACTTGACCTAGCCAATCATGGCATGAGAAGCCCTTCTGAGATTAGGAACCCAAGGCAAAGAGATAAAATTGCAAATAGAACACGCTTCACACACAGTAACTGTGGCCTTTGCACATAAGCGGTGGGGCTGTGCCTTACATGTTGGGCGCATTTATTGTCAATATTTCTAAAAATGGTATCATCTAGAGTCAGAAAACAACAGTGTGCATCTGAAATGAATAATAAAGAAATGAAGTCACTACCAACTGGGCGGCAGCCCCACTGATCTGCATACTAAGTGGAGCATTTTCTAATTCTCTGTGGGCTATAGATTTTAAATGATTTTTAAAACAGTTTCTCAGGGCGCCTGGGTGGCTCAGTCATTAAGCGTCTGTCTCGGCTCAGGTCATGATCTCGGGGTCCTGGGACTGAGCCCCACATTGGGCTTCCTGCTCCATGGGGAGCCTGCTTCTCCCTCTCCCACTTCCCCTGCTTGTCTTCCTCTTCTCCCTGTATCTCTTTCTGTCAAATAAATAAAAATCTAAAAAACAAAAAAAACCAAAAAAAACCCTAAACCAAAAAATCAGTCTCTCACTCTTAAAACAATCCTATAAAGTAGGAAGGAAATTACTCACACCCTCATTTGACCAGTGGATCGGCTGATGGCCCCTGTCCTGGTCACCTGACAGCTGGTTCTATCTTTGGGACCAACAATCACCCACTCACCCAGTGACTCTGAATCATTTAAAGTTTGTGTCATCCGGGGCACCTGGGTGGCTCAGTGGGTTAAGCCTCTGCCTTCAGCTCAGGTCATGATCTCAGCGTCCTGGGATCGAGCCCCGCATCGGGCTCTCTGCTCAGCAGGGAGCTTGCTTCCTCCTCTCTCTCTCTGCCTGCCTCTCTGCCTACTTGTGATCTCTCTCTCTGTGTCAAATAAATAAATAAATAAATAAGTAAACATTAAAAAAATAAAAATAAAAATAAAGTTTGTGTCATCCATTCCCGGGGCAGGGAATATCTCCCACTTCTTTCAAGATACCCACTTTTCTTCTGCATTCTCTCTGGGTCCTTACTGGTGTAGTCAGAATCTCCTAGCTGAGGCCTCTCACTTCTTATTGGCTTCCCCCAACCCCACCCCAGTGTCACACTGCCATCATGCCTCTTGATGTCAATGTCATTTCCCGGTGTCCCTGCAGGATCTGGCACGGGGCAGACTTCTTTCACACTGTATCAAGACTCTCCAGTCTGACTCACCCGTTCTCTGTGCACAGTCCATTCCCAGGGCCCCCCAGAGCCCATGGGCTCCTACCCCACACTGGCTTCCACCCATGCTCCTTTGCTGGACTCCTAATCCAGAAGGTGCTCTGTCTACTCTCCCCTTTCCCTTCCTGCAGCTTCCCTCACAGTGCAGGGCCAGCCTGACTTCTGCCTCCAGATCCCACGGGCTCTCCTTTGTCCTCATTCTTCTGAATGGTATCTCACTGTTGAATCTCCTTGCAAACTCTCTTACCGGTAGCACCGTACCTTTGGTTTCCATTTTGTGACACCAATTAGATGTTAAATTACTTGAGACAAAGGACCAACCACGTCTTCTCTCAGAATCCTTATTTATTCTGAACTGTGCTGCTCAACGTCTTGTTGAGTGACTTGTCCAGGGCAGGGGCCTAGGACTCAGGTCTCCAATTCTCTTTCCACAAGCCCATTGCTCTGGAAGTTACAGCACTTATGTCCTAACTCTGATATTTTCTATGTTTTGCCAGACAACGTGGAAGACAGTTCTACTCGGAAAGTCCGAATTACATCATCTCACTGGAAACTAAATGAAACTACTTGCCTTTAGTAGTTCTTATAACCAATTTGACCATATTTGCAAAAAGTGATTATTTAGGTTCAAAATCACTTAGTGTACTTATAGAGATTGGAGTTTTTGTTTTTGTTTTTAAGAAATTGACAAATGGAAATAGTTTTCTCTCCTTCTATGATTAAAACACATTTGAATGTTAATATTGTCTACTTTCTAGTTATGATAATCTGAAAGTTGAGGTAATCTGGTCTGGCTTTATTTTATAATTTATGTTTTCATTGTAGCACATGTGGAATATTTTTGAATACTCGCGGAGTCACACTGTTCCATACTTAGCTCTTTGGTATATAAATAGGACATATCTTAAAAATAATTTTAATTTGGTTACTAATCTAACAGAGAGGTGGAATGACTTCTTGTTCATCCAAGTTGATTTCTCTGAGTTATAGGAGCGACAGCCAAGGGCGACTTCCTCACCTGTGTTTTTGCTGGTCACACTTCTTTTCTTTTGCCCAGTGTTCCACATCAGGGCCCTGGACAGTTCTTTTGAAGACCCAATCTAGCTTCTCTCTCCTTACTAACTCACGTGGATTGTTCTGCCCCGCCTCTATCAGGACTCATAATGAAGGCTTTGAGGTGGGGTCCTGAACAACAGCGGAGTCGCTAGAAGAAACCAGCCATTTCCATGCATGGCCACTCCTACTGCACCACTTTTTCTCCCAATATTGGAACATTCTGTGGAGTAGGTTTTGACTGATCCCACCCAGACCATGTTCTCTACCCTCTGACAAGGTATCTAGCACACTAGTAGAAACCCAGTAAATTCCAGGTTAAGTCGCTTGAGCCAGGAACCTTCTGAATAGGTTCAAGCTGATGACTGAGTGTTTAGGCTGTCCCTGACCTTGATGATCAGATCATTGTGCATTCTCTGTTCCAGAAGGCTGGGTCTTAGAAGTTAGCTTCCATAGTCTCTCCGTGGTCCCAGCCCTTGTTATCCATGCCAGCTCCATACTGCTCGCAGTAAGGCACCATGTCTGTGTGCATGTCCCAAGTTATGACAAGGGTGGGACTGAACCTATGAAAGATTCAATTGTGACAACAATTTCATGTGTTGAGTAGAGCATCAGTGATACACCAAGACATGCTATTAATGCTCATCAGACATTTTCTTGCTTCATCCTCACAGCAAGCCCATGAGGTAAGAATTTCCCCCTTCTTTTTGCGACTGAGGAAACAGAGTCAGTAAGTGTAGGTAACTTGCAAGGATATATAACGAGTAGGTGAAAGTTGGAATTTAAATCCAGGGCCACATGAAGTCAAGCTCATATGCTTAACTAAGAGTAGACTTTCAACAGGATTTTGGATTTTCTTCTGGCAACTTTTTTTTTTTTTTTAAAGACTTACAAGGTAAAATGTGCGAGTCACACAAGCATGAATTTATTGTCTCACTTGCATTAGATCTTTGACCAGAATAATGCAGGTCTTTTTTTTTTTTTTTTTAATTCCCCAAATATTGGTTCAGTGCTGTGGATGTACCTGGTGCAAAGTGGCTAGAAACTGACTAATTAATGGTAGAGCTATGTTTCCTAAATGTAGAGACACTAGAGATAGTAGGACCCAGCTCAGGCTTTGTCTCAATCTGATACATTGTCCTTGAAAACACATTAGTTAGCTGCTGTGGACTTGGCAATGCCTGTACCTGTTGTCTACAAGTAGTGGTGCAACTAATGACTGTACTTCGTGGGCTGGCGTCTAGCCCTGTATAAATATTTCTTTTTTAGAATGAGTTCTTAATTCCTATGCCCTTCAGTTTATCATTGGTTTCTTGAGAAATTCATCTGTCCAGTCACAGGATGAAGATTCAGACCAGGGACCTGGCCCATTTTCTGGGCAGCAAGTAGCTGGACTTCTGGCCTTGTCCTGTTAGGATCTGAGCCAGCACACCACAGAGAGGGGCTCCTTCCACCCTCTGCTACTGACGCCAGCCCTTCTGCTCCTTTCCTCCTGCCCACTCTTGCCTCTGTGGTTGCCAGAGTAACCATAAAAATATTACTCCACATGCTCTAGGAACAAAATGTCAGTGCACTTTACTATTGTTTTAATTTAAAAACTGAAGTGTGAAAATAACTCCAGCCTGGAAGAAATTCCCTTTCTGGCAGGCAACTCCATTTGGAAAGAAGAGATACAAAATCAGCATGAAGAACTCAGGAGTAGCAGCAATACTTAGGCTTATTGAAAGGACCCAAACTCCTGTGTCGAGCACAGTGGTCAAGGTGCAATAAATGCGTGTTCGGTGAGTGAATGAATGAGTGGAAAATGTGATAGGCTTTGCTGAAAATTTTAGGGAAAAATGCTGACTTTTAAAGTTAATCCCTGGCTATTATAAATTTCAGGATGGTAGGTAAAGTGAGTTGAGTGGCATCACCCCAAAATTGATGTCCACTCAGAACCTTAGAATGTGTCTTTATTTGGACTTAGAATCTTCGAAGATGTAATTAGAGATCTCACCATAGAATATTCTGGATTTAAGGTGGACCCTAAATCCCAGTGAAGAGGAAAGGACACAGAGATAGCTACAGAGAGGAAGGCCATATGAACACCATGTGAAGAGAGGTAGAGATGTGAGCTTTGCTACCATGAGCCAAGGAACACCAGAAACCAGCAGGAATTGGAAAATAAAAGAATGGATTCTCTTCTAGGGTCTTGGGCAGGAGCATTGCCCTGCTGACAGTTTGACTTCACATTTCTGGGCCCCAGAACTGTGAGGGAATAAATTTCTGTTGTTTAACATACCCAGTTTGTGATAGTTTGCTGACAGCGCTTAGAAACTAATACAGTGGGGACAATTGAGGTTAATACTGATGTTTCCCTATTTACTTAGTAGTCAGCATATCATGACCTCCCAAGGTATGTGGAAAAGTGAACTTATTATCATGGTCACGGTAAAGAAAGATAATCTCTTTTCTGCCTATTTTCAGTTCTTTGGCACATCTTTCTTTCCCCATACATTTACAGTTGCTCGGTGGTACAGATGTTACAGGAATAAAAACAATGGGAAGCTTGGGCTGTCTGGCTAAGGAGGAAGGTGGGATCGTAAGGAAGAGGATCTTAGGGGTCATGAAGGTGAGGCTTCTGGAGCCTAGTCTAGATTATCAGTTTTTAAAAAGAAGAGTTAAATTCCTTGGCATGGGAAAGTGAGAAGTACTTGAACTTGAGTTCTTCTAATTGGCCTCAAAGAAAGAGAGAGGGGAGCTTGAAAAAAACAAGGAAAAGGTGACATATAAAGATGTGAAGGGAGAGACAGTGGGGGAAAAGGTGAGGTGAAGACAGGGAAGAGGTGACTAGAGAGAAATGGAGGGGAGGGAAGGAGAAGGGAAGGTGAGAGAAGGGAGGAGAGAGAAGGAAATCCCCAGAGGGCAGGGGATGTGGAAGATTGGGGAGGAAGGGAGAAAGGGGGTTGGGTCGGGAAAAGAGAGAGGGAGAGGGGGTAGAGAGAGAGGTTATTTGGTCCAATCTGCCTTTTCTCGAAATGTTTAGACCATTTACATTTAACATAATTAGTAACAAGTTGGTCTTAAATCACCATCTTGCTATTTGTATTGTTGGTCCCATTTGTTCTTTTTTTCTGCTTTCCTCTTTTTTGTCTTCCTTTGGATCAACTGAGGATTTTTATTATTGTATTTTATGTCCTTTTTTGGGGGGGGTGGTATATTTGCTATACCTTTGTTTTACTTATTTTCTGTGGTTGCTTTAGGATTGAAAGTACATCTTTTTTTTTTTTTTTTATGAACATATATTTTTATCCCCAGGAGTACAGGTCTGTGAATTGCCAGGTTTACACACTTCACAGCACTCACCAAAGCACACACCCTCCCCAATGTCCATAACCCCACTCCCTTCACACAACCCCCTCCCCCCAGCAACCCTCAGTTTGTTTTGTGAGATTAAGAGTCACTTATGGTTTGTCTCCCTCCCAATCCCATCTTGTTTCATTTATTCTTCTCCTACACCCTTAAGCCCCCATGTTGCATCACCACTTCCTCATATCAGGGAGATCATATGATAGTTGTCTTTCTCTGCTTGACTTATTTCGCTAAGCATGATACGCTCTAGTTCCATCCATGTTGTTGCAAATGGCAAGATTTCATTTCTTTTGATGGCTGCATAGTATTCCATTGTGTATATATACCACATCTTCTTTATCCATTCATGTGTGGATGGACATCTAGGTTTTTTCCATAGTTTGGCTATTGTGGACATTGCTGCTATAAACATTTGGGTGCATGCGCCCCTTCAGATCACTACGTTTGTATCTTTAGGGTAAATACCCAGTAGTGCAATTGCTGGGTCATAGGGTAGTTCTATTTTCAACATTTTGAGGAACCTCCATGCTGTTTTCCAGAGTGGTTGCACCAGCTTACATTCCCACCAACAGTGTAGGAGGGTTCCCCTTTCTCCGCATCCTCGCCAGCATCTGTCATTTCCTGACTTGTTGATTTTAGCCATTCTGACTGGTGTGAGGTGATATCTCATTGTGATTTTGATTTGTATTTCCCTGATGCCGAGTAATATGGAGCACTTTTTCATATGTCTGTTGGCCATCTGGATGTTTTCTTTGCAGAAATGTCTGTTCATGTCCTCTGCCCATTTCTAGATTGGATTATTTGTTCTTTGGGCGTTGAGTTTGCTAAGTTCTTTATAGATTTTGGACACTAGCCCTTTATCTGATATGTCATTTGCAAATATCTTCTCCCATTCTGTCAATTGTCTTTTGATTTTGTTAACTGTTTCCTTTGCTGGGCAAAAGCTTTTGGTCTTGATGAAATCCCAATAGTTCATTTTTGCCCTTGCTTCCCTTGCCTTTGGCGATGTTCCTAGGAAGATGTTGCTGCAGCTGAGGTTGAAGAGGTTGCTGCCTGTGTTCTCCTCAAGGATTTTGATGGATTCCTTTCTCACATTGAGGTCCTTCATTCATTTTGAGTCTATTTTCGTGTGTGGTGTAAGGAAATGGTCCAACTTCATTTTTATGCATGTGGCTGTCCAATTTTCCCAAACCATTTATTGAAGAGGCTGTCTTTTTTCCATTGGACATTCTTTCCTGCTTTGTCGAAGATGAGTTGACCATAGAGTTGAGGGTCTATTTCTGGGCTCCCTATTCTGTTCCATTGATCTATGTGTCTGTTTCTGTGCCAGTACCATGCTGTCTTGATGATGACAGCTTTGTAATAGAGCTTGATGTCCGGAATTGTGATGCCACCAACGTTGGCTTTCTTTTTCAATATCCCTTTGGCTATTCGAGGTCTTTTCTGGTTCCATATAAATTTTAGGATTATTTGTTCCATTTCTTTGAAAAAGATGGATGGTACTTTGATAGGAATTGCATTAAATATGTAGATTGCTTTAGGTAGCATAGACATTTTCACAATATTTATTCTTCCAATCCAGGAGCATGGAACATTTTCCCATTTCTTTGTGTGTTCCTCAATTTCTTTAATGAGTACTTTATAGTTTTCTGAGTATAGATTCTTAGCCTCTTTGGTTAGGTTTATTCCTAGGTATCTTATGGTTTTGGGTGCAATTGTAAATGGGATTGACTCCTTAATTTCTCTTTCTTCTATCTTGTTGTTGGTGTAGAGAAATGCAACTGATTTCTGTGCATTGATTTTATATCCTGACACTTTACTGAATTCCTGTACAAGTTCTAGCAGTTTTGGAGTGGAGTCTTTTGGGTTTTCCACATATAGTATCATATCATCTGCGAAGAGTGATAGTTTGACTTCTTCTTTGCCGATTTGGTTGCCTTTAATTTCCTTTTGTTGTCTGATTGCTGAGGCTAGGACTTCTAGTACTATGTTGAATAGCAGTGGTGATAATGGGCATCCCTGCCGTGTTCCTGACCTTAGCAGAAAAGCTTTCAGTTTTTCTCCATTGAGAATGATATTTGCGGTGGGTTTTTCATAGATGGCTTTGATGATATTGAGGTATGTGCCCTCTATCCCTACACTTTGAAGAGTTTTGATCAGGAAGGGATGCTGTACTTTGTCAAATGCTTTTTCAGCATCTATTGAGAGTATCATATGGTTCTTGTTCTTTCTTTTATTGATGTGTTGTATCACATTGACTGATTTGCGGATGTTGAACCAACCTTGCAGCCCTGGAATAAATCCCACTTGGTCGTGGTGAATAATCCTTTTAATGTACTGTTGAATCCTATTGGCTAGTATTTTGGTGAGAATTTTCGCATCTGTGTTCATCAAAGATATTGGTCTATAGCTCTCTTTTTTGATGGGATCCTTGTCTGGTTTTGGGATCAAGGTGATGCTGGCCTCATAAAATGAGTTTGGAAGTTTTCCTTCCATTTCTATTTTTTGGAACAGTTTCAGGAGAATAAGAATTAGTTCTTCTTTAAATGTTTGGTAGAATTCCCCGGGAAGCCGTCTGGCCCTGGGCTTTTGCTTGTTTGGAGATTATTTTTTTTAAAGATTTTTATTTATTTATTTGAGAGAGAGACAGTGAGAGAGAACATGAGTGATGAGAAGGTCAGAGGGAGAAGCAGACTCCCCATGATGCTGGGAGCCCGATGCAGGACTCGATCCTAGGACTCCAGGATCATGACCTGTGCCAAAGGCAGTTGTCCAACCAACTGAGCCACCTAGGCGCCCCTTGTTTGGAGATTTTTAATGACTGTTTCAATCTCCTTACTGGTTATGGGTCTGTTCAGGCTTTCTATTTCTTCCTGGTTCAGTTGTGGTAGTTTATATGTCTCTAGGAATGCATCCATTTCTTCCAGATTGTCAAATTTATTGGCGTAGAGTTGCTCATAGTATGTTCTTATAATAGTTTGTATTTCTTTGGTGTTATTTGTGATCTCTCCTCTTCCATTCCTGATTTTATTTATTTGGGTCCTTTCTCTTTTCTTTTTGATAAGTCTGGCCAGAGGTTTATCAGTTTTATTAATTCTTTCAAAGAACCAGCTCCTAGTTTCGTTGATTTGTTCTATTGTTTTTTTTTTTTTTTTTTTTTTTTTTGGTTTCTATTTCATTGATTTCTGCTCTGATCTTTATGATTTCTCCTCTCCTGCTGGACATAGGGTTTCTTTCTTGTTCTTTCTCCAGCTCCTTTAGGTGTAGGGTTAGGTTGTGTACCTGAGACCTTTCTTGTTTCTTGAGAAAGGCTTGTACCGCTATATATTTTCCTCTCAGGACTGCCTTTGTTGTGTCCCACAGGTTTTGAACCATTGTATTTTCATTATCATTTGTTTCCATGATTTTTTTCAATTCTTCTTTAATTTCCCTGTTGACCCATTCATTCTTTAGAAGGATGCTGTTTAGTCTCCATGTATTTGGGTTCTTTCCAAACTTCCTCTTGTGGTTGAGTTCTAGCTTCAGAGCATTGTGGTCTGAAAATATGCAGGGAATGATCCCAATCTTTTGATACCGGTTGAGTCCTGATTTAGGACTGAGGATGTGATCTATTCTGGAGAATGTTTCATGTGCACTAGAGAAGATTGTGTATTCTGTTGCTTTGGAATGAAATGTTCTGAAAATATCTGTGATGTCCAACTGGTCCAGTGTGTCATTTAAGGCCTTTATTTCCTTGCTGATCTTTTGCTTCGATGATCTGTCCATTTCAGTGAGGGGAGTGTTAAAGTCCCCTACTATTATTGTATTATTGTTGATGTGTTTCTTTGATTTTGTTATTAATTGGTTTATATAGTTGGCTGCTCCCATGTTGGGGGCATAGATATTTTAAATTGTTAGATCTTCTTGTTGGACAGACCCTTTGAGTATGATATAATGTCCTTCCTCATCTCTTATTATAGTCTTTGGCTTAAAATCTAATTGATCTAATATAAGGATTGCCACTCCTGCTTTCTTCTGATGTCCATTAGCATGGTAAATTCTTTTCCACCCCCTCACTTTAAATCTGGAGGTGTCTTCGGGTTTAAAATGAGTTTCCTGTAGGTAACATATAGATGAGTTTTGTTTTTTTATTTTAATCCATTCTGATACCCTGTGTCTTTTGACTGGGGCATTTAGCCCATTAACATTCAGGGTAACTATTGAGAGATATGAATTTAGTGCCATTGTATTGCCTGTAAGGTGACTGTTACTGTATATTGTCTCTGTTCCTTTCTGATCTACCACTTGTAGGCTCTCTTTTTGCTTAGAGGATCCCTTTCAATATTTCCTGTAGAGCTGGTTTGGTGTTTGCAAATTCTTTCAGTTTTTGTTTGTCCTGGAAGCTTTTAATCTCTCCTTCTATTTTCAATGATAGCCTAGCTGGATAGAGTATTCTTGGCTGCATGTTTTTCTCGTTTAGTGCTCTGAAAATATCATGCCAGCTCTTTCTGGCCTGCCAGGTCTCTGTGGATAAGTCAGCTGCCATCTAATATTTTTAGCATTGTATGTTACAGACTTCTTTTCCCGGGCTGCTTTCAGGATTTTCTCTTTGTCACTAAGACTTGTAAATTTTACTATTAGGTGACGGGGTGTGGGCCTATTCTTATTGATTTTGAGGGGCATTCTCTGAACCTCCTGAATTTTGATGCTCGTTCCCTTTGCCATATTGAGGAAATTCTCCCCAATTATTCTCTCCAGTATACCTTCTGCTCCCCTCTCTCTTTCTTCTTCTTCTGGAATCCCAATTATTCTAATGTTGTTTCATCTTATGGTGTCACTTATCTCTCGAATTCTCCCCTCGTGATCCAGTAGCTGTTTGTCCCTCTTTTGCTCAGCTTCTCTATTCTCTGTCATTTGGTCTTCTATATCGCTAATTCTTTCTTCTGCCTCATTTATCCTAGCAGTGAGATCCTCCATTTTTTATTGCACCTCATTAATAGCTTTTTTAATTTCAACTTGGTTAGATTTTAGTTCATTTATTTCTCCAGAAAGGGCTTTTATATCTCCCAAGAGGGTTTCTCTAATATCTTCCATGCCTTTTTCGAGCCCGGCTAGAACCTTGAGAATTGTCATTCTGAACTCTAGATCTGACATATTACCAATGTCTGTATTGATTAGGTCCCTAGCCTTCGGTACTACCTCTTGTTCTTTTATTTGTGGTGAATTTTTCCGCCTTGTCATTTTGTCCAGCTAAGAGTATATGAAGGAGCAAGTAAAATACTAAAAGGGTGTCAACAACCCCAGGAAAATATGCTTTAACCAAATCAGAAGAGATCCCAAATCGTGAGGGGGGAGAAAGGGGATAAAAAGAGGTTCAAAAAGAAAGAAAGAAAAAAAAAAAAGAAAAGAATTTTGAAAAGAAAATGAATAAAGAAAAGTATAAAAAATAAAAAATATATATTAAACTAGTTTAAAAACGTTAAAAAAGAAAAGGGTAAAAGTTAAAAAAAATTTTAGCAGAAGAAGAGAAAAAAAAATGAAAAAGAAAAAAATTAAATTAACTGCAAGACTAAAAAATCACAGGGAGAAAGCCATGAGTTCCGTGCTTTGCTTTCTCCTCCTCTGGAATTCTGCTGCTTTCGTTGGTATTGAAACCGCACTCTTTGGTAGGTGAACTTGGTCTTGGCTGGATTTCTTGTTGATCTTCTGGGGGAGGGGCCTGGTGTAGTGATTCTCAAGTGTCTTTGCCCCAGGCAGAATTGCATGGCCCTTACCAGGGGCCGGGCTGAGTAATCCGCTGGAGTTTGCTTTCAGGATCTTTTGTTCCCTGAGCGCTTTCCATAGAGTTCTGCAGGACGGGAATACAAATGGCGGCCTCCTCGTCTCCGGCGGGAGGAGCCGAGAGCCCAGGGCCCCACTCCTCAGTGTGCCCTCAGAGAACAGCGCCCAGTTACTCCCGTTTGCCTGACCTCCGGCCGTGCTCCGAGCTCACCGAGCCTGCGACAGGTTCAAGGTAACCCCGAGCTGCGAGCTTACTGTCGGCTCTGTCTCTGTAGCCGGTTTTCCCGTTCCAATACCCGCAAGCTCTGCGACACTCAGACATCCCCGATCCTTCGGTGACCCTGCGGGACCTGAGGCCACGCTAACCCTGCGTGCGCTTCACCCTGGTTTAGCCTCTGGAGCGATGTCCCTCAGTGGAACAAACTTTTAAAAGTCCTGACTTTGTGCTCCGTTGCTCCGCCACTTGCCGGGAGCCAGCCCCTCCCCGCCCCCCGGGGTCTATCTTCCCGTCGCTTTGGATTCACTTCTCCGCCAGTCCTACCTTTCAGAAAGTGGTTGTTTTTCTGTTTCCAGAATTGCTGTTCTTCTTCTCTTTGATCTGCCCATGGATTTGCAGGTGTTTGCAATCTTTAGATAAGCTATTTAGCTGATCTCCTGCTAGCTGAAGTAGTCTCATCCTGCTACTTCTCTGCCATCTTGACTCCTCCCAAAAATACATATCTTTAACTTCCCCATTTCAGACTAGGCATAATATTGCAACAGTTCATATCTAAGGTAAGAACCTTGTAACTGTATTCTTCCATTTCTCCCTCCCACCCATTGTGCTATTATTGTGAAATATTTTACAAAGCATTATAACATGTGTTATAAACCTTGTAACACATGGTTATTAATTTTGCTTTAAATAGTCAGCTACCACTTAAAGAAATTTAACCATGAGAAAAATAAGAAAAAACGTTTCTTATTACACACAAAAAATCAGATCATGTTACTTCCTCACTTAAAACCTTTCAACAGTTTCCTATCATACCTTGAATTATATCTAAACTTAACATGTCCCACAGCTTAAATCTAGATGGGAGGAGGGAACATGTTTTCAAAGCATCTAGTTCCATGCTCATTTCATGGAAAGTTCCCAAGAAATGATAGCTAGTTTCATTATTAACTTAATTTCTATCTCAGTGTAATTTACATACCCCCAAAGAGGAGTCAATTAGTCTAAATGAGGGCCTAGCTATAAAAGCTCCCTCCCTTCTTTCTTTCCTTCTCCACCTCCCTCCCCACCTCATTTGCTGTTCTTTCAGAAACAAACACTCTGCCTCCTAGTCACAAAAGAATTTTGTTGGAGAACATGACCTTTTGGATTTGTCATGTACCTCCTGCATTTACCTTGTGTTTTTATTAAGATGTTTTGAAAATATGGGATTTTCTGCAAGTTATCTGCTCTTTTATCAAGGACTACTTTCTTTATTGTCAAGGCTCTATATTCTGGTGGGAGGGATTGGCTTGTTCTCTTCTTCAGAACGCTGAATTTAATTGTACTGTGACTTTCGTTACACTGAGCTACTCAGCATGCATTTATCTTTAACAGTTCTGTGAATAGCCCAATATATATCCTCTCCTTGTAGCCTCTAAAATGACTGGTTCTTATCCAAACCTCATCTACATCTGCTCCAGAAGAGGCATTCTACCAATCTGTGTGTGTGTTATTGAAGTTCTCCATTAATACTAACTGACCCGATTTGATGTTTCTCCGGGGCTTCCGGCTTTCTCTGTTCAGTCTGGAGGCTGTGATCCTGGCATACTGTTACTCCCCCTGGCTCTGCTTTGTCCCTGTCCCCTGTCCTTCTCTGTCTTTCCAGTCCTTCTGGCTTTCCTGCTGAACAGAACACAAATATTAACACACAAGACCTCCTCTTTCCAAAAAGCCTCCCCATACTACATTCCAGGAGAGTTCTTTGTTCACTTAGTAGTTCATTCATTCCTTCTTTCCACTGACTCCCTCCTATGGGCCAGGCGCTGGGAATGGGGGGTGCTTTGAGTACGATGAATTAGGTCACTCCCAGCAACCTATTGGCTCTTCCGGGGTTATAAGTATTCTAATTATGAGAATTGGATAAGGAAGTTTGGGCTTGGTCCTCTCTTCTGACTGTATTGTTGATGCTGCATGGTAATGATGCCACTGTTTCAAGGTTTCTCAACTCTCACATCCGTCTGCCTGTTGGTCCTTGCTGTCCCCAGTACTATGGGGGAGGGGGTCCAACTGCTACTTAATGGGTACCTGGTTACCAAACAGAAGACCCTCCCCTCTTTCAGATAGAGCTCACACACAGTACAGCAAACATTCCTCATGCCACCTCAGACTCTCTACTTGGACACCTCATTTCTGTATTATCGTTTGATAATTTGCTTCCTTTATTTTCTCCATTTGTTTTATTACTGTGAGTTCGATGCCATATTGCCAAAATTGAGACCCCAGTCTTTCATCTTTCTCTCCTATTCCATTGGTCTTTGGATTCTGCTTCTTGGGAAAGCTCCTCAGTTTTTATCTTACAACACCTGATTGAAATTTTCATTTTGGTTAACATTTGGAATTCCTAAGGACTCTTACTCATTCTCTTTTTTCTTTCTTTTAAATATATCTTGTAACAAATTATACTTTTAATATTTTCTGCTTAAAGAGTATGTCATAATAAGATTTTCATAACAGTTTTCACTTTTCTAGCCATAATTACCTGTTTTCTCATTATTCCTTTTGCAGAGGTCATTGTTCTTGCTTTACAGGTACATTCTCTTAAAATGAACAATGGTATTCCTTGTGGCTGTTGTTGTCCTTATTTTGCTTTATTCTACACCTTGTATTTTTGTTTTCTTGAGCTTTTTTTCCTGTTTCTGCTGGTTTCTCTTTTTCACGGTAGTGGCTTTCCTAAAATAGCTGCTTCTCTCTGGCTTTACCTTCTTATCTAGTACTGATGTACAGTGTAAGTTGGGCATCAAGGTCAAGCTTCTTAACAGGGAAGTTCCCAAACGACAACTGCCTGAATAAAATAGAAGTTTGTTTCTGTCTCTCAGAGAGGAGAGAGTTCTTGGCTGGTGGGGGCCTCAGCTCTGCACGGTCACTGGAGTCCAACCACAGGTGATTACAGTGATCAGTAGTCCCCTGGGATGGAGGAGGTGTGGGGGGGGAGGGAGAAGGGAGAGCCATGACACGACAAGGAGCTCTGATAGAGGAAAGAGGGGAAAATGAGTAGGGTCGGTGGCAATTACAAACATAGGTGGAGGTCACCCCCATCCAGGGCCTGGGTGCAACCTGGCAAACGCAAGGCATGATCTCAGTCTAGAAAGAGAAGAGGAGTCAGAACAGGACTCAGGGCAGAGCCCAACATGCTGGGCCCAGAGTGATCTAGAACCTTTGCAATTAAGAGTAGGCTCCAACTCTGAGGCCACAGCTGGGCTGCGGGAGGTTTCTTGGCTTAGGCTCTGTGATGGACTGAATGTTCACGTTCTCCGAAAATTCATTGTTGAAATCCTAACCCCTGATGTGATGGTATCAGGAGAAGGGGCCTTTGGGAGGTGATTTTAGGTCCTGAGGCAGAGCCCTCATGAATGGAATTCATGCCCTTATGTAAGAGACCTTGGATTGCTCCCTCATTCTTTCTGTCCTGTGAGGACCTAGCAAGAAGATGGCCATCGGCAAACCAGGTAGAGGATGCTCAGGGACTTGCCGGTGCCTTGACCTTGGACTTACCAGCCTCCAGAACTGTGAGAGATCAATGTTTGTGGCTTAAGCCACTCTATCTGTGGTATTTTGGTTATAATGTAGCAGCCCAAATGGATTAAGATGGGCTCAGACTGATTTAGAGATGCAGGGAAGGGACCCAGCATATGTGTGGGATCAAGTGACTCCTGTGGGTCGTAAATAGCAGGCTTTTGTTTTTGTTGCTCTGGTTGATTTTCAGTGCCTGGTGGAGGGTATTATGGAGGGCACAGATTGCATGGAACACTGGGTGTGATGCATAAACAATGACTCTTGGAACACTGGAAAAATAAAACTAAATTTTAAAAAAAGAAAAAGAAACAAGAAGCAAGAGGGATCTTAAAAAAAAAAAACACTAAAAAGTTAAAAAAAAAAAACAACTATGCTTTTCTCCCCCTCTATTTTATACTGAACAGATTAAGACTGATGGGCAAATAAAGTGCTTTTTAAGAATATGCAAATTGAATTAGTAGAAACTGAAAACGAATTATAAAATGAAAGCAGCACATAAAGACTGGACATTTTTGCATCCACTTCATTAAGGACAATATAGTAATTTCCATATGTGGAAAAAGAGAAAAATGTAAAAGGAGAACTAATTGACTAAGCAAAATACTTTCTGGGACATGGAATATAAATGAGAAGAATATAGGAATGAAAGTAGGACAGTTTACTAGAACCAGGAGCAGCGCTGGCAGTTAGCAGGTAAAAATGAGAAATCCAAAGCTATGTTCAAAGAAGACAATTTGAGAAGACTAAATGTTTTACTATGAAATACATAAACAAAAGTATTTTTGTTCATTAGACAGACACAGAAATCTGATTTTAAGTGACACCTCCACAGTGGAGACATTTTTTAAAAACTCCCCATCCCTGCATCCAGGTGTGCCTGGTTATTGGAACAGCACTGTGTGATTTTCCTTTGGAGGTATAAACTGAATATAAAGTAAGGGGAAAGAGTCTGAGGTGTGTACGTCCAGGAGTTCTGGTTATTTACAGTTCTACATAAGAGAAGGATTTGTTCCATTTTAGAGGATTTGTGGAGGAGAAGTTTGGACACTAACAAAAACATTGAGCTGCATATTTACAAAAAGAAGAATCTAGATGTCTTCAGACTGACAGACACAACCTCCATGTCAGGAAACAAGCTGGAAGAAAATAACTGTGAAACCCTTTGATAAATATTTGAATAAGAATGGTGGTAAACAGCATCGCTTTAGAAAGAACAAATGCTGTCAGGTTAAATTGGTCTCCTCCTCTGACGGAATGACGGAATGACGAGGCTCTGCCCTGGGAGGAGGTAATAGGTATTAGCTAACATGACTTCAGCAAGGATTTTGATTTCTGTGTGGGGAGCAGATAAATAAGTTACCTTCAGGTAGTGGTAACTAATTGAGAAGGAAACACAACAGAATATAGAGAAGGAAATGGTGGGTGATGGCTGGTTCCTTAGACGTGGTGGTCAGGAAGGTTTCTTGAGCAAGAATAAGGAACCCATCATGCAACAGTCCAAGGAGGAAGCAGCTAGTGGGTGACCTTGCCCTGTTTGATGGGTAGAGAGAAGGCCAGTGGGGTTGAAGGGTAGTAAACAAAGGTGGGATAGGATGACAAGAGGGGTCAGAAGAGACAGAGGATGCTGGCTCTTGAGGGTGTGTGATAAAGGGTACAGATTTTATTCAAGGGCAGTTTGAGGTTTGAGGATTGTAAGCAAGGGAGTGTCGTGATCCACTCTATGTTTGCAAAAGGTCCCCCCTGGCTGCTATGCAGGGTGGACAAGAGTAGGTGACAGGGGAAGCAGGGAGAGGCCATGGAAGTAGACCAGAGGGCAAAGCCTTGGACTGGGATGCTGGCTGTGGACATAGTCCAGAGGGCCAGGTCTGGCCATTAGAGGTAGGACTGCCAATGGATTACACGCGGGGAGTGAGAAAAGAGAGTTGACCCATGGACAATGCTTGGGTCTTTGGCTTGATCCACGGTGCACCATTGGCTAAGATGAGAGAAGACTCAAGAAGGAGGGATTTGGGGAAGAATTTTGGCAGCTGTCAGTTCTGTTTGGGATAGGTTGTGGTTGAGTAGTTGGTGGGACACTTTGACCAACTGCTCTGGAGCTCAGGCAGAAAGGTTAGCCCTAGAGATACACCATTTATAAGTCACAGCATAGAGATGATATTGAGATGACCTTGTGTGGATCCTCACGGTTTCTCTGTGTGGTAGTTACAAATAATCGTAGGTGAGTGGCAGGTGTGTGGCTGTCCGGGTGTGACCAGGCGTGTCCGTAGAACCACAAATTCAGGAAGAACAAGAGCAATGAGGAGGACAGACTACATCCATAAGAGGGATTCCAGGGCCAATCTCTGTCCCATGAACATAGCTTTACCAGATTTAACAAATAAAAACATTGCATGAGACAGTCTTATACTGAACAAATTTATTCATTATTTATCTGAAATTAAAATGTACGTGGATGTTCTACATTTCATTTAGCAACCCTTGTTGGACATCTACAAGAGTTTGAAGCATTCTGTTTATCTTCCTCTCTCTCCATCCCATACGTCCCACCATTGTAGTCCTACTTTTTAGTATGTTGGGTTACAATGGTTGTGAATCTCTTCCCTCTCTTAGAGTTTGTATGCTTCCTTCTACAACCTTGTACAACCATTACATTGGAAAATCAGAGCTGAGTAGAGACATTCAGAAAGAAACTTTATTATTCCTCTCACTGGCCCTTTAAAACCACTAAAAGGCCTTTTTTGTTTGTTTTCCCTGTTCCACAAATGAAATCTCAGGCCCCTCATTTAGAGGACACTCTAGTCACTTTTAGTCACAAGCGTAGTCTTGGATCAATGATAGGATGCTTAGTCCAGTTTCATAGTCCTGATTTTAACCTTCATATAGAAACTTTGTCCTTTCTTGGAGCCTGGGAGCATCTGGCAGGGGATCCTAAAGCCGGGGGACCGTGGGGTCCACTTCCCTCTTATTTCCCTACTTTGATCCTCTTCTCCTGTCCCCTCGATATCTCCAGACCTGGTTGGGGTCACTGAGAGGGAGGAACAACTGGAGGAAGGGTGAGTGAAGTTACTCCCACTTGGCAGATCTTCAAGGTGATTCTTTCCGGGAAGTGTTCAGGGGTTACTCAGAGAGTCCCCCCTCCCCGTTTCTGTTCCCCATAAGCAGTGATACGTCTCCCCACTGCCCCCCTCTCCTCCCAGCTGCTGCATCCACCTCCAGCCTCTGTGCTGATGTTGTCCTCCCCGGCAGGAAGCCCTTTTGGGTAGGGTGCCTTTAAAACAAACAAACAAACAAACAAACAAACAGACAATCCTAAATTGTAGGAAAATACCTCTACTTCCTGCTAAATGCAGCTGGTTGCTGGTAGGGCTGTGTGTCTTCCCCAGGAATTTCCCCAAATGCCTCTCACTATTTGCCTTTCTCAGGCATGAATCAGATATGAATCTCCAGAGGACCCACATCACCCTTTCTGTGTCCCCTCCCTGGCTTTGAGTGATGGGACACACACCCTTCTCTCCTCCCCCAGATGAAGTGGTAGGTCCAGGAATGTGGCAGCACTCCAACCTTCTCCAAAGAAATCAGCTCTTTTCAGACACTTCAAACTCTACCCTTTAATATCCCTAAAGACTAAGGGCTTCAAAGTCAGTTTCCAGCACCTTCTCTGCAAGTCCTACATGGGCGTTCTGGAATTTCTCTTTAGAATGTGAGAGTCTTTTCCTCTTATTTTGCCAATTTGGGCTGTGCCTTAGCTGCATTTGAGGCACAAGACTACCATCTTGCCATCTCTTATTATATTTGTATTTTTCAGCCCTTTGCTTTGTGTCTGGCATCTAGTGAACACCCAATAACTGTTTTTTTTTTTTAAGATTTTATTTATTTATTTGACAGAGAGAAATCACAAGTAGATGGAAAGGCAGGCAGAGAGAGAGAGGGAAGCAGGCTCCCCGCTGAGTAGAGAGCCCGATGCGGGACTCGATCCCAGGACCCTGAGATCATGACCTGAGCCGAAGGCAGCGGCTTAACCCACTGAGCCACCCAGGTGCCCCCAATAATTGTTTTTTGAACCGATTAATTATCAATAAGAAACTACAGTTAGGAAAAGAGGTTGTCAATTCACAGTCCTGACAATCCATTAGTCTAGCACACATGAGGTCTTTTCCTGAATCCCGAAAATTTACAGCTGAAGTGAGACAGGACTTGAGGGAATTCGGTGTCTGCTCAACTCCTGACTCCCTGAAGCATGGTATGAAAGAACATCAGTAACAGGCTCTCATGTAGTGTGTTGGTCTTGAGTTCAAGTGGAGGCTCTTGGGAGGGCGCTGCCATTTTTCAGCTGTTTACACTCATCCCCGCGATCTCGTCTTCTGCCTTGGTTTTTCCTGTGCTCCTCCATCATGAGGACCATTGCTCTTCCTCTGTCCACCCATCCCCAAATCTGAATGACACCTCCTTACCATTCAGCTTACACTTCCTCCTTATCGTCCTCATCAGCCTGTCCCCACACACCTGTCACAGCCCTTATCTTTCTGCATTGTGTACCCCTGGAAGCTCCAGGAAGCCCAGCACTGGATCATTCACTCTGCATTCCAAGAAGAGAACCAGGCAGTAAGTAATAATGCATGAGTGAGTGAGTGAATGAATGAATGAATGAATGGATTGCCAGGAAAGTATCAGTTGTAAAACCTCATAGGCTGTCCTGGCCTATGGCCTTCAGCTTTTATTAGAGCCCAGCCTATATCAAAGGGAGGATTCTGGTTTGGGTAATCTCTTCCTTTACGGTTCTCATTGGTGGCTCAGTGCACCTGCTAACTGAAGTGTAGATATGTATATATATATATGTGTGTGTGTGTGTTTGTGTGTGTGTGTATACATATACATATACATATATATGTGTGTATATATATATATAGAAAGAGAGAGAGAGAGAGAGAGAGAGACTCATGCCCAAGAACCACATTACATCACAGAGTTTGGTCAATTATTTTCATGTTAAGGTTTATAGCTCCTTTTCTCAAACTCACATTCTTTAGTCCACCATCTTTAGAAATATCACTGGGACTGGGACATGAAATGGCAAATTAAAAAACATAATTCTGTTCATATCCTAGCACTGTTATTCAGTTCATATGCAGGTGGGCATTGTAGAAATCAGTGTTAAAATTCTCCTGGACTAGTGCACCTGGGTAGCTCAGTCGGTTAGGTGGCTGACTCTTGATTTTGGCTGGGGTTATGATTTCAGGGTCCTGGGATTGAGCCCTGTGCCAGGATCTGTGCTCAGCAGGGAGCCTGCTTAAGGATTCCCTCTCTCCCTTTCTTTCTGTCCCTCCCCCCACTCACAGTATACATGTTCTTTCTTTCTCTCTCTATCTCTCAGATAAAAAATTTTTAAAAAAATTCTCCTAGACTTTTTACTCTTCCAAAAGTATTACAATGTTGGATGTGTGTCACCTTATCTTTTTCCCAGCACCAGAAAAATGGATCTCATATTGTCGAATCAAGTTAAAGCTAGAATATGGTAAGAACTCGTGGTTAAAAGGAAATTCAATATATTATATGGAGAAGAAGTTTAGTATGTGTGGCAGGAGCATCTGATCAAACTGAAGATGAAAACAGGCAGGAATCTATTTTAGTAAATTACATAACTCATTTTCTTAGGTTTTAGAAAATGCCTAAAGTATTTCCATTTGGGAATTAAGTAAATAGATGTCCTGATTTGATGACATAAAATATATTTCTTTTCTTAAGGGATTGCAGATGTTCTTGAAACCACCCTCTTAACCATAAACTTGTAAAATTATGTACATACCTCCTATGAAAAGAGGCATTAAGAAGGTTGAGGTCAAATCTGCTGGTTGTCTACCCAACGCTCATGTTCTTTTTTTTTTTTTTTTTTTTTTTTTTTTTTACCAACAGAGCCCTGATTGTCTTGAGGCTTTAATGTAACCAGCTAAAACCTCTATTTTGTATCATCTCATATAAAGAGATAAGACTAAATTCTGGCCAATGAGATAGAGGTGAAGATTATTGGGCAATTCTAGGAAAGCTCCTTACATGGTGAGTTAACTGGTATGGCATGTGCCATTTTCTCCCACCATACACTCCTTATTCCCATCTGGAACTTGGACCTGACACCTGGAGCTACAGCAGCCATTTGTGACAATGAGGTTTGATTCCATGACCTAAGGATGATGGAGCTGAAAGGACAATGGCACATTGAGAACATTGTGGAGACTCTGTGCCAGTTTGGGTTGCCTGGTTTTGAATTTGTCAGCTTCAGCCATGTTAGATGAGAGAAATGATATCTTGTGTTTTTTAGGCCCCTGTATTTGTTGCCTGTAACCAAAAATATACTAAAAGACGATGGTGTGTTTATGGGAAGATAAGTTCATGTGTGTCTTGCTTGAGAACTTACCAAAGAAACTCTTTTCATATTAATCATCATGAAAAAATTAGAAACATTTTTCTTTTTGAAGTTATTGCACTGAACATACCATCTGATTGATTTTATTTCAGAGGAAATATAAATATTTTTGGTTCTAAATTTAAATTATACACACACACACTTAAGTGACTGTGTCCATATTCCAGGCACTATACTCTGCAAGTTATGTTCAATTTATCTCATTTAAGGCTCACAGCAAGCCTGTGAGGTATTATTCTTATGCTCGTCTTGTATGTGGGGACACTAAGGTTGAGACAAGTAAGTATTTTCATATTAAGTGGCAAAGAAAGGCCTAGAACTGAGTTTGTTTAGCCTCAAAGCCAACATTGATGTTCACTACCTTGTCCTAGTTCCTGGGACATGGACAGATGAGCATGAGCCCCTGTGTTTTCATCATTCATCAAGTCAACAGCGAGGGTGGGGGAATGTAGGGTGATTTGTATAACAATAAGTACATATAATTCATCAAGTTGTACCTGCTAGCAAAATTCAACAGATAAAGCGAGTTTGTACTCAGATGGATGATTCCTAATATCCAGGCATTTGACATGCATAGAGCATGGAGATTCTGGGTAGATGCTAAAGTATGTAGCCAACTGGGCGTAATTAAAGCCAGACTGAGTGTACTAGGGCCTTTTCCTGAAAACAAACAAACAAAAACCAAACAAATAAAGATGGCGGGTGTTCCCACTTGAAATGGGGCAGGATATGTACTGTTTTCACTGCCCTCCTGGCCTCATGGCCCACCACCCTCCCTCTCCCTTGCTCTGTGCACTGCACTGCCCTCCTTGCTGTCCTACAAACATGCCCACTCACCTCAAAGCTTTCACACACATCAGTCCCTCTGCCTGGAATGCTCTCCTTCTTGATAGGCTTGAGGCTCATTTCTTTACATGATTCAAGTCACCGCTATGTGACTGCACCAGCCTTCCCTGACCATGTTATCTGCAAAATGGTTCCTTCTGTTGCCGTCTCTCTCTTTGTATGGCTTTATATTTCTTCACAGCATTGAATGCCTCTGATATATAGAAACAGCAAAAGAAAAGGGTTGGCTAATGCCCACATTTTATCTGAGGAACAGTAGCTTGGTTTGGAGCCAACACAATAGAGTACTTGAAGGTAAATATTGAAAGGAATGTGAAAGGCTTTATTGTGGAGGGTCTCAAATGCCAGAAGGAGGGGTTTGAATGTAATACGGTAAGTGGGAGTCATTCTTCAATGGCTCCAATTCTTACTGTGCAGGGAAGTAACTCATTGGAAATATTGTTGTAGGAGGTTATTTTGGTGGAGTCTGGAAGATGGCTCACAGTAGAAAAGAGCAAAACCCAAGAAGACTAGTTACAAAGTTAGTGAAATAATTAGGGACATAAAGACAGGAGTCAGGAAGGTGTCTTTTTACCCAAAAAGGACATTGATATTGGGTGTCAGGGATGTCTTAGTCTGCTCCGGCTGCCTTAACAAAATCCCACTAACTGGACAGGCAGCTTAAGCAAGAGAATTTTATTTCTTGAGGTTCTGGCAATGCTCCCAAGGTAGGTTTCATTCTGGGGCCTCTTTTGGCTTCTAAGCAGCTGCCATCTCACTGTGTGCACATAGAACCTCTTTTTTGTCTCTTCCTCTTCTTATAAGGACATTAATCCCATCATGGGGGGCCCACTCTCTTGACCTTATCCAAATTTAATCACCTCCCAAAGGCCCTACCTTTAATACCATCACATTGGAGGCTAAGCTTCAGTGTATGAATTTTGGGGGTCCACAAACGTTCAGTCTATAATAGGGAAGAATCAAAGAGGGTCATTAGCTTTTGGATCCTAGTTGTGGTATAGTAGGTGTGGGCAAAACCAGGAGGAAGAGCTACCTGGGGGAATATATGGCAGCCATAATGATCAATGTATGAAGGCACTGAAGCAGTTTGGGGTGGCAGTGTCTTGGGAGCCCATACCTCCTCAGAAACACCTTTCTCAGTAGAGAAGGTGGTTAATTAGCAAACTTTTAGTTGAGTTGGGTCAATCCTTTCTGTGATGTCAAGGGCTCTGCTCACCCCAAGAGATAGATCATGTTCATTTTTATCATCTATATGCAGTTCTGTCCTGACCTCAGATACCCGAATACTAATTATAGTCTGGGGTTTCACAATTATTAGCTCAATTTAGGGAACTGATAAGACAGTGATGAAAAACTTTCACGTCCTGAAAAGCTGATTTCCTCTAAGAACCCAAGCTACAGAGGAAGGCATAAGTTAGATTGTATTTCTGATCACATAATAATCCCTGTTTCCTTCTCCAGAACTCGCTTGGCATTCCGTGAGCTAACGGGACCCCTAGGATTGGCTTGAAATCAGGAATAAATCTCCCGGGGTTGTCAGAGCCTTTGTCTTAGTTTGTGTTAGTCCAGACTCTTTTTGTGCTTTCATGCTGGGATGGGGGAGGGCCAATCGCGTGAAACAGTGATTGCTCCAGTCTGGAGACCTCTGACCCTGGCCTCACCACTAAGCAGCTGTGTAATCTCAGTCTTCATTTAGCTTCCTTAAGCCTTGGTGTCCTTTTCTTTAAAATGGCAGTGCTGTAGAGATGGAAAAAGCATTAAAAATTAAGTGCCTGGAGCACAGTAAATGCTCGGTGAATGAACCTTTATTATCACCATCATCATCATCACCATCAACACCATCATCACCATCACCATTAGCATCACCATTATCACAATCATCATCACCACCACCATTATCACACCATCACCACAATCATCGCCATTATCACCACCATCATCACAAACATCATCATCATCACCATCACCATCACTATGGTAACCACCATCATCATTCCAACATCATTCCTGACCACCTTGCATTAATGCAGACCCAGAGATTCAGGCTCTGCCCTCCAAGGATCTACTGGAGTTTATTTTTAGTTTAGGTCCACTTCAGAACTGTACTATTTTAGGGCACATGTGATAAAGATGGAAATACAATGGACATTTCCTAAAATACTGGTTTGTTAACTTCTGAAATACAATCAGAAGAAATGCTGTGAAACCTCCCTTAGGTTTCGGAATTGGAATCCTGAGTTGATAAGCAATGGGCTCCATCTCCAGATACTGAGGCCTTTCCAACTGTAATTTTATAATGATCTAATGACCATTCCAGAGGCTTTCACCTCAGCCCTACGGTGATTAATTAATGTGACCTTAACTGAAAGAAGCTGAATTAAAATAATAACACTGAGTATTTTAGCTCATTTTCTGTAGAGGTCTTCAGCAAGAAGTTATTTTTTCTAATGCCCATATACATCATTGGTGAGAGTAGTAAATTATAATCATAAATGAAAAATCTTATATCTGTTTTAATTTTTTGCTCTTTAAGGATGTCTAGGGTCCTGCTGAGTGAACAGTGGTCCACATTGCCTCACTTTGAATTAAATGACTCTAGAAAAATTCTAATTGAAAACAAAAAAGGAAATATGGTTTTTTCCCACCAGTTGCAGGATATAACACTGGTAATAAAGTAAAACATTTTTCAGGTTCACACTAAGATGTATGGAAATATCATCTTCTAAATTATTTTATATTATAATTAGTGAAGTCCTCAAACAGTGTTATAGGAAACACATATACTGCTATAGAGTACAAAGATTCCAATAAAGCAATATTAAGATAACCAATTTCAACAACAAAAAGCAAAATAAACTAGTATATGTAATATGTATATAGAAACAAACATTTTTATAAGAACTACAAAAAACAGAGGTAAGATTGGATGCTTATGAAAATTCTAAATAAAATCTTTTTTCTATTTCATGAACTGTAGTTTTGTACCTGTGAAAATATGTACTTGCCAACTCCTTATATCTTAAATCTACAATAAGAATTAAAGACACTGAGGGGTGCCTGGGTGGTTTAGTCAGTTAAGCATCAGACTTGATTTTGACTCAGGTCATGATCTCAGTGTCTCAAGATCAAACCCTGTATCAGACTCTGAGCTGAGCTTGGAGCCTGCTTAAAGATTCTCTCTCCTTCTTTCTCTCTCCCTCTCCATGCACTCCATCCCTCATGTGTGCTCACTCTCTCCAAAAGAAAAAAAAAAAAAACCAAACCAAAAAACATTGAACATAAACTTTAAGCTGTAACCCAAATTATTTCTTTTTCCTCAATTAAAATTATATTTAAAATGGAGATTAGTTTTCTTCCTATCATTCTATGATATTTCCAGTCAAAACCATTTTTCTTACCATGGTATGTCACCAGAACAAACTAGGAAATCATATGTGAACTAAAGAAAGTGAAACAGATTTTTTGGAAAGTTTTTATTTAAATTCCCGTTAGTTAACATACAGTGTAATATTATTTTCAGGTGTACAATATAGTGACTCATCACTTCCGTACTTTACCCAGGGCTCATCATCACAAGCGCACTCCTTAATCCCTATCACCTAGTTCCCCCATCCCCCCACCCCCCTCCACCCTGGTCACCATCAGTGTGTTTTCTGTAGTTAAGAGTCTGTTTCTTGGTTTGCCTCCCTCTTTTCCCCTATGATCATTTTTTTGTTTCTTTAATTCCACATAAGTGAAATCATGTGGTATTTGTCTTTCTCTGATTTTCCTTAGCATATCACCCTCTAGCTCCATCCACATTATTGCAAAGGCAAGATTCCATTCTTTTTTTATAGCTGACTAATATTCCATCGTGTGTGTGTGTGTGTGTGTGTGTGTGTACATACCACATCTTCTTTGGGCTCTTTCCATAATTTGGCTATTGTAGATAATGCTGCTATAAACATTTGGAAGCATGTATTCCTTTTGAATTAGTGTTTTTGTATTCTTTCAGTAAATACCTAATAGTACAACTGCTGGGTCATAGGGTAGCTCTACTTTTCACTTTTTGAGGAGGCTCCGTACTGTTTTTCAGAGTGGTTGCAGCAGATTACATTCCCACTAAAAGTGCAAGGAGGTTCCCCTTTCTCCACCTGCTCGCCAGCATCTGTCGTTTCCTGACTTGTTAATTTTAGCCATTCTGACTGGTGTGAGGTGGTATCTTATTGTAGTTTCGATTTGTATATCCCTGATGATGAGTGATGTTGAGCAACTTTTCATGTGTCGAAACAGCCGATTTTTAAAAAATACTGTAAGGGAAAAATTCCCATAGCTTTTAGTAACTTTAGTAGTTTCTTTTTTTTTTAAATAAAAACTATCTCAATTTTTATAATTATGAAATATTGAAAACATATCAGAGTACCAAAAATAATATTACACCCATATACTCACCACCAATAATAAACCACTTGCTGTATTTCCATCAGTTCTTTTAAAAATAAATATGATGAATGATTCTTGAACATGTTTTTATACTTTTAGTATAGAATAAAGATCCGTAAACCTCATAGTATTGTATTTTTGTGTTAAAGTCCACATAAGTGGTTTTACAAAAACCCTCTGTTTGCTGTTGAAGACTTATTATATGGTGAATATTGAGTACTCAGGCCATTGAGCATTGTATCACTTATGTTGAGAGAATTAAAGAAATCATAACGATAAAGCTTGTTAGAAAAATGTGTAGCTTAGCTTAATAGGCCAAAAGGAAAAGCTAGTGAGTTTGAGTTTTTATATTTTACCTACTGTATGGGGAGAATGGAGTAATTCCCAAACATACAGTGTGTATGTTTGCTTTAGCAGCAATGTCCACAATAGTCAAACTATGGAAAGAGCCCAGATGTCCAGGACAGATGAAGAAGATGTGGTGTATACATACACAGTTGGAATATTATGCAACCATCAAAATGAAATTTGCCATTTATGATGTGGATGGAACTGGAGGGTATTATGCTAAGTGAAATAAGGCAATGATCATATCAGTGATATGAGGAATTTGAGAAATAAGGCAGAGGATCCTAGGGGAAGAGAGGAAAAAAATGAAACAAGATGAAAACAAAGAAGGAGATAAACCATAGGAGACTCTTAAACTTAGGAAACAAACTAAGGGTTGGTGGAGTGAAGGGAGGTGGAAGGGATGGTGGAATAGGCTGATAGACATTGGGAATGATATGTGTTGTAATGAGCACTGGAGAGTATATAACCTGATGAATCATGGACCCATATCCCTGAAACAAGTAACACATTAAATGTTAATTTAAAAAAAAGAAATGGTCTATGTATGCATCATTCTGCATAAAATATAGAAAAGTTCAATTTGATATGTCAAAAATTTGGAGGATCAGATTATTTAACATAAAATTATGAGCCCGTTTCAGAATATAGTCATCTCTCATGGAGAACTTTTATCTTTTGTGAGAACTCTGATTGCTCATTTAGAAGCTCCTAGGAGTAAAAATTCACATAAATTGTAATAATTTAAGAATTAGTTGTCATGGATCATGATCCAAGAATATTTCAAGTACTTAGATAAGATGACTAGTACCATTAAATAGAAGAGAGCATTACTAGCCTTACCAGGGACAGAAGTATTTATAACACATATTCTTACTGGTATTCATTCTACTGGAAATATGCAAAACTATCTCAGCAAGTATAAATTTGACGAAAGCTGCAAATAAAATGTATGCTGCATAGAATTTACTGGTAGATTTTAGAAACTAATTAGATGCACCAAAATGTGTAAGGTAGGTATGCTGACACTAGACCTTCACTTTACAGTTTCTTCAACTTTGTTAGACTGACATTTGATAACTTTGCATATACTCATTGTTGAGTATGTTTTTAAAAAAAGATCTTAGAGATCATGGGGGAGAGGAGATTAGAGGGAGAAGCAGAGACTCCCCATTCAGCAGGGAGCCTGATGCAGGACTCAACCCCAGAGTCCTGGGATCATGACCTGAGCCAAAGGCGATGCTTAACTGACTGAGCCACCCAGGTGCCCCACTGCTGAGTATCTTAAGTGAAAGACCGGGAATTAAGACATTAGTGCTTGTCCAAATTGTCCAAATCAGACCCTGCATTTTGTTAGTTACAGCCGTTTGTCAAATGCGATGTGGTGAGCTATTGCATGGATTTGCTCGAGGTAGGCATTGTTATTTACGCTCAAATTTCTTTGGAAATAAATGGCTTCCTGGTGATGATAATGGGTACCAAATTCTCTTTGCTCATCAATGATTCAAATTTATTATATCCCCTCCTGTATTGCAATTCGTCGTTGATTTAAAGTTTAGTCTTCTAACTCATGTCTGCCTTGTACCACAGGTGTCTGGCACAGGCACTCACCATATATTTGCTGGAAGAATCTGTTAAAGTTCTGTGCACCGAGCACTTTGTATACATGACCAGTGAAAAGCGCGGTCCACGGAGACTGGATACTGCAGAATTCTCTTGTGGGTCAGGAATAGAGAGATCCGAGTTTAAAATACCCTGTGTTGGGTAACTTTATACCCACTCCGTGCATCCCAGAGAAAGAGGATTCTTGGCGTGCCGTCCGAAGCGCTGCGGTACTTAGCGCCGAAGCCCCTTGGGGAGGAAGGAACGCTGAGCCCTGGGTTTCGCCTAAGGTCAGAGGGGCTGGTGCGAGAGCCCCGGGGGCTCAGGCCCCCGCCAGGTGGAAGGCTGTGCGCTCGTCTGCGCTCTAGAGCCCCGATACCCAGCGCAGCCAGTAAGCGGCGCTGGGCCTCGGGTTTGGCGGGCCCAAGCAGCGGGCTGCGGATTACCTGCAGCAGAGGGGAGCCGGCGAGCTCCTCCCCGCCCGCCGCCCCCACTCCCCGCCCCCACCGCGGCACCAGCCCGGGCTCCGCGGGCTCGGCGCACTCGCTCGCCGGAGTCGGGGCCGAGTAGTCGGCGGCGGCAGGCAGGGAGCGCGGGGCCGGCGCGGCTGGGCTGCGGGGTCGCCCTCCTCCCGCACAGTGCGGCGCAGGGAGGCTCCCGCCTCGGCCGCCCCCGCCCGCGCCTCCTCCCCCGCTCTGCAGGCGGGGACCGCCCGGCGCTCGCACCCGGCCGCCGCGGCCCCCTCCGCCCCCGGCTCCGGGCAGCGCCGCGGCAGTAGCGGCAGCACAGCGGCAGTAGCGGCAGCACAGCGGCGGCAGCAGCGGCAGGAGGCAGCGCGAGGGGCCGCCGCTAGCGCCGCCGGGCTCCGCGGGGCTCAGGAGGCAGCGCCGGCGAGGAGGCGCGGAGCCATGGCCGATGGGGGCGAGGGCGAGGACGAGATCCAGTTCCTGCGAACTGTAAGCGGCGCGCGTCCTGTGTTTCCCCCGGGGACGGGGGCGCCATGCACCGGCCGGGGCCGGGCAGAGCGACGGCGGCAGTGGGGGCGCGCGGGCGGGGCGGGGTGCCCCCCGGGCTCCGGAGGAGCCGTGTGGGGGCGACGGGAGGGAAGGGTGCGTGTAGGTGCGCGCGTAGGGGAAGCCGGGGCCGGAGAGCGGCTGGAGCGCTGCGAGCGGGCGGGAGGCGCGCAGCCTGGGTCCCGGGGCGCTGAGGAGCGGCGCCTGGGAGCCGCGGGAGTCCGGGAGGAGGGGGCCGTCCGGCCTGACGTGTGGCGGGGCCGGCGCCTTCCGGAGCGCCGCGGGGGAGGGTGCGGACCGGGCGGCCCGCGCGGGGCTCGGGGCCGGCGGGGTCGCGCGGACTGTCGCCGGGAATTCCGCCGCGGCGCGGTTTCTCTGGCTTGCGGGCTGGACCCGCGCGCTGTCGCGCAACCTGGGGACTCGCCTACTTGGCGTAGAGCGCGCCGCGGCCGACTGTTCCCGGAGGGGGTGCGGGACGCGGCCTCCAGAGCTCCCCCAAGTCCGGGTGCTGCGGAGGGGAGAGGAGTCTCCCCCATGGTCACCGCGGTTCCCCGGCGCCGGCTTGCAGAACGTGGAAGGGATGGAAGACGAGAGAGTGCGCGCGCGCGCTTGTATGTATGTATGTGTGTGTGTGTGTGTGTGTGTGTTCGCGCGCGCGCGCGGGGGTGGCGGGGACATTGTGAACGTGTCGTTCTCCAAATGCTGGCTTACTGAATGCCTAGTGCAGCAAAGTGTGTGTGCGTGTATGTGTGCGTGTGTGCGTGTGTGTAAGGGCAGAGTGGCTGCCCGGAATTTCCACACTGGGTGGCAGCAGGGAAAGGCTGGCTCCACACTAATACAATTTTTTCTCCTTAAGTACCTCTTGGCACTGCTCCTTCCTCTCGCTGATTTGTTCTAACGCTGCAGATACTTCCCAGGCCGAGGCATTGCTCACCTCAAAGCTGGGACTGGAGAGCCTCTTGGCCAAAGAAAATGCCGTTAACTTCGCGTTAAGAATAACCTCGTTAGCGTTTGCAGCACCCCTTCCATGCTTTTCCTGCACTTGTCTCGGGAAGATCGTCCCTTCCAGGATTCCCCCACCCCCCGCCCGAGGACTGCAGCTTCTGCCGTTACTTCTTTCCTCAACAGAGCAAAAGAGATCACTTCCCAATTACCTCCAGAGTTAGGCAAATCATAGAGACGCTGAAATCTTGAAATATTAACCAGACAGTAACTTTGAGGGGTGAAAATAGTGCAGGTGATGTATTTGGGAGCTGAACAAGTGAAAAGGGTGAATTTGTCTGAGAACGTTTTAAGTGACCGGTTTTCTATTTTTCCTTTTGCTCTTCTAATAGTTTTAAGGCATTCATTTTCGCTTACTATTTGGGGTGGGGGCAGAAAGCCTTTGGAAAGGACAAAATCCAGGGTCTGCATGAGATGGAGAATGATCTGAAGGAATGGCTGTATGTTATGCACCATTACGTATGCTTTAGAAGTGCTACTGGCCCCAAATCCAGCTCTGATGAGCTGGAGCCTGTATGCTAAAACCTTGCTCATGGGGAGTGTTTTAAGCCTACTAGTCATACAGGTTATAATTATTTTTTTTTTTAAGTGAAAAACTGTCTGTAAGGTTTGAAAAAAATAAGAGGCATATGAAAATACATTTCTCCAAACCACGAGATCTTTTGTTCAGGTGGACAAAATATTTAGTTGCTGGGTCATTTTTAAATTCAGTTTTTTTTTTTTTTTCTTCAAACTCTATAGGGTTAAAATCAGCTAGAAAATTTTGGAAGGCTTCTTGCACTCAAGGGCTTCCTGCAGGCTTAAATGTTAAGCCAAGCTGGTTGGAGGTGGTTATCAGAATGCTTAATAGAGACCCGGGTAATGTGCTCGTTGATGGGGTTCTGCGCATATAAAGTAATGTTAACTCTGCGCCACTCAACGGCTGCCTGTCAGCCCCAGCAACACCTCTGATAAGTGGGTCCTGTGTAGAGATCTGGCAGTCCTAAGCTGGGATTTTTCTTTTAATAAAACATCCGTAGGTTGTGCTGATGATAAATGACCTTGAAGGAGGTGGCACAGTGGAGCGGGGGAATTTTGTGTGTGTGTGTGTGTGTGTGTGTGTGTGTACTTAACATCTAAAAGGAAAACATGTCTTTTCCTCTAAGTTTTACAGTTTCACAGGGAAATATGCAAACCTTTTACCAGCTCCTCTTTGCCTTCTGCCGTGGCTCCTTTCCATCTTATTCCCTTAACCTGAGTAGGTGAATGGCTCAGAAATGGTAAATGGAGTTACTAATGGAGAGAATGTTGTTCTTATAGTAAATTCTTCTCTTTTTAAATTTTTTTTTTCCCTGGGTATTTCTTTGTAGGGTGCTGTCTTGCGTTCGTGTCATTATGAGTTCATTCTTTCTTTCTTTCTTAAGTTAATGATCCAGGGAGTACTAACAATTTATATATTGGCTAAAATAGTTAGGAATGAAGGACAAAGCTATTGTGGTTTTTTTTTTTTTTTTTTTTTTTTTTTTAAAGAAACAGTTAGTCATTAGGAGTCCTTAATGGTGAAGCTGACTGATCATTTCCTATATCTGATTAGAACACCTTAAGTATTATCTTTTCTTTTTTTTTTTTTTTTTCTCCAAGCACTGTAGCTCAGTGATGCACCCTTGGCATCCTTCTGCCTACAGCTTTTTTTCCTTCTTCTTTTTCTAGAAGAGGTTTGTGATTGCTGTTAAGGATACCAAAGGTGAAACCTGGAATGAACTGTGTCCATGAGTTATGGCCACGGCTGTGAGTTAATTCTTCATCTGTGAAGGGGAGTTTTGTCACCCGTTAAGCTTGCCAGCCCCTCTCCCATCTCCTTTCCATTATGCAATTGTGAGTTTGCTAACATTCCTTTCAAGCGCTTCTGTGGATGAACCATCAGCTTTGATTCAGTCAGCGGCTGCCCCACCTGCTGGAAGAGTGCCCTCCCTGATGCGTTTATCTTTGAGGGAAATTGAGAATGTGGATGTGGGTCCACTGGGTGTGCTGGAGCAGAATCCTACCCTAAAATGAGCCCTCACCCCTAACAGACCTATCCACTGTCACATCCCAATGTGCCTGGGATTTGGAATGCGTGGTTTATTTTGTTGTAAAATTTTCATTAACTTTCTTGTGTGTCCATGAGCTGTGATTTGGTAATTAAACCATGGGTCTCGAAGTGATGCTCCTCTCTCTTTTTCAAGCCATCTTACAAAATTTTATACAAGGAATCCTGGACTTGAAGAAAACCCATGATGTGAAATGACCTTGGTCAAGGGTTGATTTTTCCAAGTACTTCACCTTTCATTTGCGTAGACCAGTTGAGTGACCCTTGATGTACACTGGGGCATCTACTTTTGTACTTAGACCTGGACTGAGATTGAAAACAGAATTGGGGCTGCAGAAATTACTCTGGCCCTCCAGCCTTCCTTTGCAGAATGAACCGTTTCACTGTGAGTTTCTTCACAGTGTTTGTCCATCTTGCTGATAATGATAAGAAGCATTTTAGAAAGTACTCAGCAATTAGTAGTAAGAATCATAAAGTGTAAACGCCAGTGCCTGATGGTGTAACAGAGATTGGACTGGAATGTTTAGTCCCATTTGTGGAGGTACAGGAAGGTTAATTGTACAAACTCAGGGACTCATTGGTGCGGAACTAAGACTGAAACTCAAATCTTAGGCTCATGTCCTTTCCAGGAGCGAATGGCTACTTATCAGTGTGCTGTTCAAGTCTGTTTTAGCTTTGCAGCAAACAGGATACCTAATCGCTTTTGTCAGCTGTAGGAATGTCACAGAGTACAAAGGAGAAGACTCTGAGTGAGCCGTGAGAATTTGCACCTTTTGCTCCTTTGATAATGAAGGCATGAGGAGCTTTAGATAGATATTGACTTTTTTTTTATTTAAGGATCTGCTGGAAAGCACATCCAGGTTTACATAATCGGACTTTTTTTTTTTTCCCCCTCAAATATTGGTGTGTACACATTTGCAGGAAGGACAGACTCTGAAACAATTAGGCCACTAATTTATTTGGCATTCAGTCTTATTTGTGCTTGGGCTTCAGATAAGTGTTTTTATCAAGGCTGAATTCACTGAGAAAAGATTGCTACTTCTGGGGACTGTGCTCCTGCAGATAGAGCCCTTGGGGAGAGGGAGAGACACCGAAGCATGCATTTGTCTCCCAAAACTGTGACATTCTGGACATTTTTTTTTTTAAAGATTTTATTTATTTATTTTACAGAGAACACAAGTAGCAGAGAGGCAGGGAGAGAGAGAGAGAGAGAGAGAGAAGCAGGCTCTGCACTGAGCAGAGAGCCCGATGCGGGGCTTGATACCAGAGTCCTGGGATCATGACCTGGGCCGAAGGCAGAGGCTTTAACCCGCTGAGCCACCCAGGCACCCCTCTGGACATTTTTTTAACTCAGAGAAACATCTGTTGAACACCTTCTGTATGCATGGTGTGATAGTTGGTGTTAAGGAAGCGTCCAAAATAAGGAGACTTGTTTGCAATGATAGTCGCTAAGAAAAGGTTTAGCGGCTGGCATGGAACAATCAGGAAGAAAAAACACATGTAAAAATTCTAGGATATTAGTGTAGGAGGAGACCTTTAGAAAACGTCCCCTGGTCTACCTCTGCACCTCCCCACCCAACATTTTGCAGCTAAGGAAGCTATAGCACCGAGAGCTGGAGATGCTCGGGCTCAGTGTCAGCCTCCAGATTGGGGGCGGTCTTGGTCACACAGCTGTCACAATATCATAGACTTGGTGGCTTTAGCAGCAAACATTTATGTTTGTCATGGTTCTGAGGTCGGGGAATCCAAGATCAAGGTGCTGGCAGGTGCAGTGTGTGACCTTTTCCTGGTTTGCCAATGGTCATCTTGTCATATCCTCATATGGCCGAGGGAGAAGAATCATCTCTCCTGTGTTTCTTGTTCTAGGGGTACGAATTCCATTCATAAGGGTCCCAGCCTCCTGACCTCCTCCAGGCCCCACATCCTACTAGCTTCCTCTGGGACTTGGCATTTCAGTGTGTGACTTTTAGGGGGTTGCAGACATTCAGTCCATGACAGTGGTGTGGAGTAACACAGAAGGGGTGAGCATCTCTGCAGAAAGGTCGGAAAGGTCCTTCCCAGAGCACCGTTCTTCTTTACAGAGTAGATTTAAACCCACTGTCCCATTTGATTCTTCTCTTCCCCTTCCCAGGCAGGGTTCACTGTCCACATCTGCTCCCGTCCTTCCGGCCACAGAAGAGGAAGCTCTTTCCTTCTCTCTAAAGTTGGAGTCATCACGTGTCCGAGAGCCCAGTGCTTGCCCCCTGGTCTGGGACCGGGACTCAAGCACACATTTTCCATCCTTTCCTTGCCTCCCTCACTCCTGTTTCTTCCGGTGGATGTGGAAGCACTGTCATTTCTTTTTTCTTTCTTTCTTTCTTTTTTTTTTTTTCCCCCGGTCATTTCTCCCACCTCACAGTGTCTGGTTTGACCCCCATGCCTCATTTAGCTGCTCAGCGCGTCCCAGTGTGGTCTCCACCCACCGCCTGTCTCTTCCCCTGCTGGTAATTGCTATGTAGCTTCTTTCACCCATCTCAGCCACTCTGCTGGATGTTTCCAGTCCCCTCCTCCATGCCAGATACAAATGTTCCCCTCCACCCCTGTGCCTTCTGAACCCCTCACACTCTGCTAACTTCGCCCTCCCTTTGAAAGCTCCTCTGCCTTGGGACACATGGCACATTCGGAGTCATTTTTCTACATTTCAGTTCATGCTTTTGGGGGCTCTTTTAGCCTCTTGAACTCCAAGTCTGTGATTTTTCTCCAAAGATTCTCTCCCGTTTCTTGTTCTGTCTCTTCTGCCTTCATGAGCTTATCTGTGCCACGGAGTCTGGGATCCTAGGAATGAGAGTTTGAAAGGACTTAACAATGACCTCATCCAACTCCGAGAGCCAGAGAACTTCTAGGAACTTTCTCAAGGTCATTCCTCCCTGTAGGTGAAGCCCACTGCTGATCTGAGAGTTCTCTGCCCCTTATTTCTAGCTCTCTGTTTTTTTTTTTTTTCTTTCTTTATTAAGATTTTATTTTTTTATTTGACAGACAGAGATTACCAGTAGGCAGAGACAGAAAGAGGGAGAGAGGAGGAAGCAGGCTCCCTGCTGAGCAGAGAGGATGTGGGGCTTGATCCCAGGACTCTGAGATCATGACCTGAGCTGAAGGCAGAGGCTTTAACCCACTGAGCCACCCGGGTGCCCCTCTAGCTCTCTGTTTTGACTGCCCTTCGACCTCCGGACACACGGTCCTGAGCCCAGGTGTATTCGGTTCCCTGAGTGGCTCTTCTTCCCGGTGGCCCTGTGTTGGCCAGTGGCACTGCCGTTTTAAGCTCTAGCTCAGAAACAGCAGGTTGATCCTAATTGCAGAAGACCTGGGTCTGAGGCTTTTCTCCACCAACACCTAGCTTACATACTTGAGAAAAATTTAAAATTTTTTCTTACACCATGAAGGTGTAAGGTGTAAGGCACCTCAGAGGGATTTTTGAAGATCACACGGTAGGATTCTTGTGGAATCTATTTCAGTGCCTGGCTCACAGTAGGCACTCCATGCAATAATTGAACTCTTTTTTCCTCCCCTCATATCTCATCTGGCATCATCTCCTGTGGTGTTTTCCTTGGCACCTCGCTCAGATTTAGATTTCTTTCATACCCCAATACTTGTTCTGACCTTCATGGGCCTCTGTCCCACCACTACTAGTCACCCACCCTGAACTCTTTTTCTATCTGAATCCTCCTAAAACTTCGTGTTCACGCCACCCCTGCCCAATTCCAGATTCCTGTCACATCCAGTGTAACCGCTCTCCTTGGCTCATGACCCTCAATGATCTCATTTTTGACACCTTACTTGGGTTCCCCATCCTGCTGGAGCTTTTGGATTGCTCCAACCAGTTCTGACCATACCTTTTTCGAACCAACTCTTGAGCATCTCAGTTCCACACATTTTATCACTTGTGGCCCAAGTTTGGGTCCCCTGATGCTCTGTGGGAGGGTTGCAACTGTGTTGGTGAGGGATGGGGGGGGGGCATTCGTTTCCCATGATGCTTAGCACAGTGTTACCTACAAGGCCAGGTTTAAGAGGAATCGTATGGTGATGGAAGACCAGGACAAGAGGAAAGTTCCTCCCTCTCTTGTCCCCCAATTAAATGTGAAAACCATGTGAATGGGTTCAAGTGCAGAAAGAAGGGATCTCTGTTGAGGGAAGTAGGCAACCAGTGCAGGTGGGAGAGTGTTAGTAAGATACCTCCCAGAGGCAGAAGAGTAGGAGGGAGGCGGTTAAGTTTTGAGAGGAGGAGAGAGGAGGTGGGTGGTGAGACAGGCATGATGGTTGGCTTGGTTGGCTGTGGGAGGGCTGCAGAGGCTCCTGGGCCAGCAGGGGAGGGCATGCTGGCACCAGGCGTGTGAGGAGCATTTGAGAGAAGGAAGTTATGGAGACAGGTGACCTAAGGAGAGAAAGAATAAATGAAGACTTAAGTAGGTCTGAGTGATGGGAACTGCCCAAGAGAAACCCTGGGTCCCTGTCAGAATTTGTATAAGTGAGAAGCTTCTAGATGATGAGGTGACTTCCAGGACACCGTGGGGGTGTCCTATGGAATGGCTTTATCCACTTATTTTCATCTCTGTTAATCACGGCAAGAACATTGGAACATGAGGGGTTTTGTGACTTTGGGGTTGGAGTTGTCCTATGAAAATTCTTCTGTGGAAATCAAGTGGGGACTTGGCTTTGAGGGGCCCTCTGAGGTTGTTTCACATTCCCTGTTGAGTTCCTGGGGTCAGCCAAACTCAAATCATTTAGAAGGATGACTATAATAATAAAAAAAGAACCTGCCCTTGTGCTGGAAATGCATACTTTCAGTGATTTAGGGATCCCTGGAAATTTTCATCCTGGTAGATCACAGGGTTGGTCAGTCACTGAACTTCTCATGAACTTCTTTGCTTGTCTTCTCCACTGTCTCAGCTTCAAAGGGCTTCTCTGGCTTCCTATTACTTGGGTCAGTGAACAAGGGACCCATATTTCTGGGGTTTCCTAAAACATGACAGTTGGCCTCAAAGCCCAGATGGGAGGTGTACTTCCTGGTTCCTATGGCCCAGTAAAAGTTCTGTACTGATGTTTTTTGCCATGAAACAGAAATTGGCAAGTTTTCCCTGCCACTAACTTGGAGTGTCTGAGGCACCTGCCTGTCGTTGCCTCCACGCTCACTAACCAAGCAGGGCTCCCACCAGAGTGAGTGACTGAGAGAGTGGGAGCCACTGGCTGCCTGGGGTGAGACCTCCTCTAGGTGGCTGCGCAGTGACCAAATGATGATGAGTATTTGTCAGTTTACCAGAAAAAAACCTTAAATCTAGCTGGGGAGCTACCCAGAAGTGGGGCCAAGTGACCAGAACAGGAGAATGTGCTGTAGGAACCCGCAGGGCGATGGGGCCTTGCTGGGTCTGAGGAGGGCTGAGGCAGGCATTTCCTGCAGGTGCTGTGAGCACACTCTTATTTGCACGGACACACACTACTTAGTGTGTGCGTGGGGAATTCGTGTGAGATCAGTGAGTAAGGGACACAGGCTCATACACCCCCATCAGGACGGCCGGGGCGACAACTCACTGTGGTTAATTTATTTTGTCTGCTACAGTGAGCACTATGATTTTTTCCTTACAGAAGTTTTCGATTTAAAAATCTTTTTGCATAGTTGTTCCACTTCTGATGAAACTTTAAAATATTGTATTTCCCTCTGAGTTTAGAATTTGACTCCTGATGTTCACATGAACCTATGGATTTCATTCATATTTTAATACATAACCAAAGATACAAGGGTGCCTGGGTGGCTCAGAGGGTTAAGCATCTGCCTTTGGTTCAGGTCATGATCTCAGGGTCCTGGGATCGAGCCCTGCATTTTGCTCTCTGCTCAGCAGGGAGCGTGCTTCCTCCTCTCTGTCTGCCTGCCTCTCTGCCTATTTGTGATCTCTCTCTCTCTGTCAAATAAATTAATAAAATCTTAAAAAAAAAGATACAAAGTAAAAGATACTGTTTTAGAGGACAAAAGAAAAGATAAGAAAACAAAAAAATTATAGGAAAATTCAAATCCTTGAGAGTTGAGTGCATTGGGACATTATTAAAGTCAGTACTAACTGTCACACTGACTTCATAACCATTAATAGTTCTCCTCACTTATTTTTCCACAGCAGGTTTCTGGTTATTGCACTAAATGGAATTATGATTTCACGTCTGTGAGATTTCACTGGAGTTTCTATTTCTTTCACATTCAAAGAAATTTTCCTTAAGAAATTGTGGTCTCTCACGTACACACACAAAACACATTCACTCTCCTGAGAGAAAGATAGTATTCCATATTTCTTTTTTACTAAATTTTGACCTTAAAGTGAAATTCTAGTAGATTAGTTCATGGGTGGCAATGAGAAGTCGGTTTCTGGTGCTGCTTCTAGTCCTTTGAAGGTCTTGTTTTTGTTTTTTGAAGGGAGTAAGCAACAGGGCCCGTGGGGGCACGGGCTGTGAGAGATGCCATTCTGATGGTGGCAGGACCAGAGACACACTCGCACCATCCCACGCGTCTTTCGGAGATAGTCTGGGAGACTTCTTAAGGTCATCCAAATAGTTCTAGAGGCTGACAGAAGTCATCTGAAGTATGGCGGCAGTCCCTGGAGGGTTACCCTCTCTCTGGTGTGGTTGGGAGGTCAGAGCTGTTTTAGATAGCTATCCACTGTTGGTGACTTTACTTCTGGCAGGTTCTTTTTCTTCTTCTTCTTTTATTATTATTGTTATTATTATTATTACTACTATGTTCAGTTAACCAGCAGATAGTACTATGTTACTTTTTGATGTAGTGATTCATTAGTTCATATAACCCCCAGTGCTCATCACCACTGTGCCCTCCTTAATACCCATCACCCAGTTACCCCGTTCCCCTATCCCCTTCCCCTCTGTTACCCTCAGTTTGTTTCCTGGAGTCAAGAGTCTCTCGTGGTTTGTCTCCCTCTCTGATTTCTTCCCATTCAGTTTTCCCTTCTTGTCCCTAGGATCCTCTGCGCTATTCATTATATTCCACATTTAAATGACACCATATGATAATTGTCTTTCTCTGATTAACTTATTTCACTCATCATCATCTCCTTCAGTTCCATTCATGTCAATGCAAATCATAGGTATTCATCCTTTCTGATGGCTGAGTAATATTCCATTGTATCTATGGACCACGTCTTCTTATCCATTCATCTGTTGAAAGGCATCTGGGCTCCTTTCATAGTTTGGCTGTTGTGGCCATTGCTGCTATGAACAGTGGGGTACAGATGGCCCTTCTGTTCACTACATATTTATCTTTGGAGTAAATACCCAGTAGTGCAATTGCAGGGTCATAGGGAAGCTCTATATTTAATTTCTTAAGGAATCTCCACATTGTTTTCCAAAGGGACTGCACCAACTTGCATTCCCACCAGCAGTGGAAGAGGGTTCCCCTTTCTCCACATCCTCGCCAGCACTTGTTGTTTACTGTCTTGTTAATTTTCAGCAGCTTCATGTATATGCCACGTCCAGAATGTCTGCTCTTAAGCATCTTCCATGTATTTTCTCATGAAATCCTAACAAAAATCCCTCGGAGGCAGGGACGAAGAAGTTCAGTCACCTGCCCCCTGTTGGCAGGTCCAGGCCTAGGCGCTAGGGTTTCAGGCCCAGGCAGGTGGCTCTGGAACCCAGCAGACACTCTCTGGGGCCCCTTTCTGCTGTAGATGAATATATTTTCACACAGGAGGGAAACTCGATGCCATGCTTTTCTCTGTGGGGTTGTACTTTAAAATACCGAGTGTGAATTTCTTAAACTACCAGCGCCTTGCAGGATATGTACCACATGACAGGCTCTCATTAAATGTTTGTGTAATTGAATGGAACGGATTCAGTGAGCCAGCATTTTGATAATAAATACAGAATAGAGCAATTGTGTGCCAGGTTGACTAGGTTTTCCTAATTCAAGATGCACACGTTGGGAGCTCAGTTTGTTCACAGCATAATACCAGGTACGTGGGAGACGCTTGGGAGGTAGAAGACGATCGCCAACCGCTGAGGTGTCAGAAGAGCGGGGCGTTGTTCACATCAGCTCGGGAGCAGTCCGCTCGTGGTCCCGGAAGCCTGTGCTCTGTGTAAAGTCAGAGGGGGTGACAGGTGAAGAGACGAGAAACACGTCCCTTATGGGGGGCTCAAAGACTCCACCTCCACGAGGTGGGCAATGTGGCCGTAAAAATAGATTTAGATTTTACATAAGATGTGAAAACAGCACAAAAGACCGCATCCACAATGCAGAACAACACTTCGGATGGGAAGTGTGTCTTCAATAAAATGGCACATAGATCTCTGAAAATGCCCCCAAATTCCACTCCTGAGAGTTTCTGAAAAAATTTTGATTCATTTTATTTTTGGAACAGTGGAAATTTGGTGGGGGGCATAGGTTAAGAGGTAAAAGTATACATCCAAATGCCCTTTGGGGTTATTTATTTTTAAGGATTTCACTTATTTGAGAGAGAGAGAAGGAGGAAAAGTGAGAGGCAGAGGGAGAAGCAGACTCACCGCTGAACTGGGAGCCCAGTTTGGGGCTCGATCCCAGGACCCTGGGATCACAACCTGAGCCAAAGGTAGACACTTCACCCACTGAGCCCCCCAGGTGCCCCTCAGAGTGCCTTTTTGAAAGGGAAGACAGTATTTTAAAGAATCGTACTTCAGGGACATGTATAGTTATGAGCCTATAGGGCAGAACATGATTTCTTTCTTTCAGAGAATAGCAGCATGCTGAAAGATGATTGACACACATGAAAAATTTAGCGTGCACACACACACATACACACTCTCAGGCACACACTCACACGCAGACATATGCATGTACACATATGCACACACACGCTTACTGGCTTTAATCCCTGATGCCATTTTTCTTTCTTCTTTATCCTCTTTTAGAATATCCCTTCCATCTCCTCTGGTCCTGGACACATCTGCCACGATTTGTCTTCGGGGACAGTGCTGGTGGTTGGGCATTTTGATCATCTTACAAGTTCTGACTTGTAGGTTCAGTAGAAACATCAGGAGAGCATTTCCTCTTGAGTCACAGACAAATGAACAGCTGAGATGAATACTTTCTGATGGGCAGCTGTCAAGGCAGCTGAGAGCATCCCGTTCGGCTGCTGTCCTCTTTGTGACAGTAAAGGGGGCCATCAACTCTTGGAGAAGAGGTGTCACTGTTGAGTTGAAAGGTCTCACTGCTCCTGATGCGGAGACCAGTGTCCCTCAGGAAAGCCTGCAGAGCTGGCCTAACTTAAGTCCTATTTATGCAAAAGACAATACAGAAATTGGTAAAGAAGAAGAGTGGATTGTGGGTTTTTTTTTTTTTTTAATTTATTTATTTGACAGAGAGAGGGCGAGATCACAAGTAGGTAAAGAGGCAGGCAGAGAGAGAGGGGGGAAGCAGGCTCCCTGCTGAGCAGAGAGCCCGATGTGGGGCTTGATCCCAGGACCCTGAGATCATGACCTGAGCCGAAGGCAGAGGCTTAACCCACTAAGCCACCCAGGTGCCCCAAGAGGATTGTGGTTTTATCCTTTCTGTCTCCCGTGCCGTCTTGTCTTTTCTTCTCCCACAGGACTGCTATGTATGTATGTATGTATGTATGTGTGTTTGTGTATTTTATTTATTTGAGATCAAGTTGACATATATCATTATGTGAATTTTGGGCGTATAGCACGATGATTCGGTATTTGTACACATTGTGAAATGATCTCCATAACAGGTAACAGATCCCGTTAACATCCGTCACCATGCAGAGCTACAGAATAGTTTTTTCTCAAGATGAGAAATTTTAAGATATACTGCCTTAGCAGCTTTCAAATAGACAATACAGTATTCTTTTTTTTTAAAGATTTTATTTATTTATTTATTTGACAGAGAGAGAGAGATCACAAGTAGGCAGAGAGGTAGGCAGAGAGAGAAGGAAGCGGGCTCCTTGCTGAACAGAGAGCCCAATGCGGGACTTGATCCCAGGACCCTGAGATCTTGACCTGAGCCGAAGGCAGCGGCCCAACCCACTGAGCCACCCAGGCACCCGACAATACAGTATTCTTATCTGTCATTACCGTTCTGTACATTACATTCCCAGGACTGACTCATTTTCTTACTGGAAGTTTGTTCCTCTTTTGATGCTCTTCACCCATTTCAACCACCCTCCCCTACCCCACTGCTGGTCACCAGCCATCTGTTCCCTGTATCTATCTGTGAGTTTGGTTTTTTGGTTTTTCTTTCATTTTTTGATTCCACATATGAGTGAGATCTTAGAGTATTTGTTTTTGTCTGATTTATTTCCCTTGGTGTAATGCCTTCGAGGTGCATCTATATTGTCACAAATGACAAGATTTCATTCTATTCCTGTGGCTGAATAATATTCCATTTTATACAACACATTGTCTTTCTCCATTCATCCATTGATGGACACTTAGGTTCCATCCGTATCTTCACTGTTGTAAATAATGCTGAAGTGAGCGTGGGGTGCAGATATCTTCTTCAGTTAGTGTTTTTGTTCCATTCAGTTGAATACCTAGAAGCAATTTTGCTGGATCTCGTGGTGGTTCTATTTTTAATTTCTTGAGGAACCTCCATACTGTTTTCTAAAGTGGCTGCACTAATTTTCATTCTTATCAACAGGGCCCAAGATCTCCCTTTCTCCTGAACACCTGCTATTTTTTTGTCTTTTTGATAATAGCCATTCGGACATGTGTGAGGTGATAGCTCATTGTGGTTTTGATGAGTCTTTTCTTTTAGTTCATTTTGAAATATCCATTGACTACTAACCACGCTGGGTGCTGGGACTCCAATCTGTCTGAGTCTGTCTTCCTTGATGGAGTTTATTCTGTCTCTGGTGGGCGGGATAGGGAGTAAGGAAAAAGCAAATGTCCTACTACAGATAACTACTATGGGAGAGGATTTTGAGGAGGGAGGGATCCGTGTCTGGTAATGATGGTTGTCCAAGGCTTCCTGGAGGAGGCAACATTTAGAGTTCTAGAATTTTTGGACTCCAAAGGAACGTCAGGTCTAACTCCAGGATGTTACAGTGAAGGGAAAAGAGTTCGTCCAGTGTTCTGGCGACCATTCATTCCGCTCAGACAGGATGGCCACCATTCGCTTGCTTCCTGCAGCAGTTCATTTAGTCCCTAGGGCTGTTGATTGCTTTTGGGCAGATCGGGAAGCCGTTTCGCAGAGACGTGATGTGACTTGCTCAAGGACAGCGAGGAACTATGTGATGTTGATGGTAAACCCAATGTCCTTCTGGTGCCAAAACCCTTTTTTATCCTTCCCTCTTTCCCTCCTTCCATTCTTTCCTTCCTTCCTTCTTTCCTTCCTTGCAATGGTCAGGAAAAGTTGTGGAAGCCTGCGAACATGGCCAGTAAGAAGACAGCTGTGGGTGTCCCGCCCACCTCACTCATTTGGGTTATTGCTGCCTTTCATTTGTCTTTGAGCTATTTTGCAATTCTGTAGGTTGTGGGAAACAATGTAGCGATGATTCTGGGGTTCTTGTTCACAGAAACGCACAGGTGTCTGGTGGGATGCTCTTGCCGACGCTCAGCCGTTTTGCACTCGGCAAACAAATTCGCTCAGGTTTCCTGGTGGACTTTCACATGTGCAGATTTTTTGGATTCTCTTTTGAACTTTTGTTTTTCTTTGAGAGCAAATGCCAGAGCACACAAAGTGGCGGGGGAGAGGGAGAGAATCCCAAGCAGGATCCCAGCTCAGCAGGGAACCTGAAGCAGGTCTTCATCTCCTGACCCTGAGATTATGACCTGAGCCAAAATCAACTGACTGAGCCACCCACGTGCCTCTGGGTGCTCCTTTGAACCTGCTGTAACATTATATCAGTTCTTTTATTTCTTAAAAATTCAGGAAAATCTCAGACCTTCTACATTTTTAAAAATATTTTGTGTTTTATGTTTTATATTTTATTTTATATTTAAGTTCATTTTATATTTGTTTAAGTTGTGTTTTTACCTTTTTAAAAGAAATCTTCAATGTCACCAACCTGCATTTCGAAGAACGGCAGGTTTTAATGAATGGGGGAGGGTGGGCAGACAGGATCCCAGGAGAAAGGGAACGTGAGTGGAGGCGGGATGGTGTTTGTGTTCTCTGTTTTCCCATCCCTGATGCATTTCCCCCTCATGTGCACCCTGCTCTGTCCTCCAGGATGCACCTCTTCTCCCTGAGCCCTGGGAAGAGTTTACTCCCCTTGCTGCCCAAGACACAGGGCTGATAAGAGCTCCCCGTTGTTGCTGTTCCCTCTCAGTTGGACCCCGTCACCCTCCACCTCGCTACCCTCCTACCCACTCCTCACTCCCTTCATTCAACACCTTGCAGTGAAGAATTCTCTGTGAGCGTCTCTTTTCTTGGAACGACCCCAGCTGAGACCCCAGCCAGGAGACCCCTGGGCCATGGGAAAGACCCCTGGGAAAGGGGCCGGTGAGGGCATGAGCTGTGGTAGTTCTGAGAGGATGGGGAGCCTTGAGACTAGCAGGGGCAGGGATTTATTCTGAATTCATAAGGTAAGAAGGGCTTTTGAAGTTATTAGTCTGTTTTCTTTTTCTTTTTTCCTGCTCTCTGGGGAGGGAACTGGGTCAGAGCTGTCTGTTAGGAAGATTAATGTGGCAGCAATTTATAAGATGAATTGGTAGAGAGAGAGATCAGACAGAGACTGCAGGTCGGGAGCCTGTTAGGGGACAGTCGCCATGCAGTTGGTGCAAGATAATTTGGCCTCAATTTGCGTGGTGGTTGTGAGAATGAAGATGAGGGGGGAAGTTTAGGAGACGCTGTGGAAGAAGGATGGGTAATTGATAAGGAGAAGAATAAGACAAAAATGAGTTTAGGAGACTCCAAGAAATGTGGCCCAAGAGAAGGTTTCCGTGGAGGGCAGTGGGGTTAGTTTTGGACATACTGAATTTGAGGTATGTTATAGACTGGCTTGTGTCCTCTCCAAAACAATACATTGGAGTCCTAACCCTCAATTCCTTCAGATGTGACCTTATTTGGAGATAGGGTCTTTAAGGAGGTGATCAAGTTAAAATGAGGTCATCAAGGTTTGTCCTAATCCAAGATGACTGGTGTCTTTCCACAAGGGACGTTTGGAGTCCGAGTCATGCAGAGCGAAGATGATGTGAAGATACACAGGGAGAACGCCACGTGAAGACAGGACTGGGGCCATGCACCTGTGAACCAAGGAATGCCCGAGACCACCAGAACCAGGAGAGAGACCTCACAGCCTTCCGAGGGACCCAACCCTGCTGACCCTTTGATCTCAGACATTGGGCGTCTGGAGCAGGGAGACGACAAATTCTGAAACACCCAGTTGTGGTTCTTTGTTATGGCAGTTCCGAGGAAGCTACTAGGGGTGCATTATTGGAAATGTGCATTCGGCCTTTTGGAGAGGGTGGGCATCAGGAGATAGGCATCACACCATTAGTGTGATAGTGAAGCCATGAACTTGAGCACGTAGCACTTTGGAGCAAAGGCAGAGAGGGAGGTGACCAAAAGTGCCTTTGATGTGGTCTCAAAGAGGAAGGTGAAGGCAGATGGCTGGCTGCAGGAGAGAGGTCAGGGTGGCCGGAAGCCGAGGTAGACAGAGGTAGATGACAGAAATGACCTTATCATCCCAGACACTGATAAGGAGGAGGGAGGGAAGGAGGGGTGGTGTTAGCTTGAGGGGGAAGCGAGCTTGACAGTGTATTGATTACCTTTTTTTTTTCACATGAGAGAGACCATCATCTAAGTTATGGAAGGAGCAAGGGTGAGGGTATAGGACAGGAGAGAGACAGAGACAGCCCTCCACCCGCTTCCGTGGCTGGGCTCACAGAGACACCGACCCGCCCGTTTGTTGAGCTATAATTGGCGCTTTCCCTAATTTGAGAGCACACACTTATTTTCATTTGGCTTCAGGTCAGCTTTGCATAATTTCATTTTCTGCTGGGGACCTTTTGGGGAGCAGTTAAAGTTAGAGCTTCATTGGTTCTACCCTGGGTGTGTTTTGTTTGGATGTTGCCTGGTGTTGGTGATTGAATAATCTAGCTAGGCTTGAAGTGAGCGTGTCTCTCCTGAGAACGTGTGGGAGTTTATATTGGTGGGGTTTTTAAAATTTCTTTTTCCCTTAGCTACTCGCTCAGAAAGATGACAGGGTTTGTCGAGGTATTCACAAATAATTTTTAGCCCAAGGAAAGCGTAAGAATATATTCAAACAATTCTCTGACAGTTCTGATCCCGGGAACACATCGAAATATCTTAGGAAACCAAGTGGTCATGTTGATAAAAACTGCCCTTGGCTCTCCTACTAGGATAAATAGCTTAGCTGTCTAAACAAACCAGTGATTTTTCAGAAAATTAAGCAATTTACATTTTCTGAGATATTTTAATTTCCACAAAAATTACGTTTTTATGTTATTGGCACGATACTGCAGTTAGAATGTATAGCTTGCAAAATTGTATTTTTTTTTTAAATTCAAAGTAGTAAATGCATATAGCATCTAAGTACGCCCACCCCAGTTTGTCTTATATTTCACACCAGTGATAAAAACGTAAAAGCTTTTAGGTTTCGTACAATGTCTGTACGAAAGAATGTATCTTAATCTCTTTACTGTCCTCAATCACTGCCTGCAACACTTTCTTCAAAAGAAACTGCTTTTGGGATGATGATGATTATAGGATCTGCCAAACCTAGCCCAACCACATGCTGCTCACCATGCAGCAAAACAACATTAAGATAAAAGTATGTTACCTTTTGCCCCTATTAAATTAGATACAATATGTCTTTCCTTGTCTAATGTATATAGGTTTGTCATGTACGTGTAATATACAGGTATATATGTATATGTGTTTGCCAGATGTCAAACAAATTTATATAGTCTATAACACATTTTATTTATTGGAGGGAGAGGGAAAGGGAGCAGGGGGTGGAATAGAGGAGGGAGGAAAGAATCTCAAGCTGACTCTACACTGAGCGTGGAGCCTGACGCAGGGCTCGATCTCAGGACCCTCAGATTGTGACCTGAGCCGTAATCAAGAGTCAGATGCTTGGGGCGCCTGGGTGGCTCAGTGGGTTAAGCCGCTGCCTTCCGCTCAGGTCATGATCTCAGGGTCCTGGGATCAAGTCCCGCGTCGGGCTCTCTGCTCAGCAGGGAGCCTGCTTCCTTCTCTCTCTCTCTGCCTGCCTCTCTGTGTACTTGTAATTTCTCTCTGTCAAATAAATAAATAAAATCTTAAAAAAAAAAAAAAAAAAAGAGTTAGATGCTTAACCGCCAGAGCCACCTGGGCACCCCTGCTTTGTAACAGTTTAAGAACTTTCTTCAATCAGTAAGGTACTAGAAGTGTTCAGATGTATCATCTGCCCTTTGGGTCTTGCAGGGACGTACCTGGGGATGCCAGCATTACCTACATAAGCAGAGGTCCTCACAGATCAAAGGTCAGAGACTCTACCTTTCTGTGTGTCGAGCCTCAGACTTGGACTTACCCAACGACACATATCCAGTTCTCACTCCTTTCTTAGAAAATGAAATCACTCTTGTGCAAATGTAAAAGAGGGTTTGGGCATGCCACAGGGAGAAAAACAGGGCTTGGACCAGATGATCTAGAAGCTTCTTCCAGCCCATCCCTGGGACTCTACCATCTTTTCACCTGGTTGCAGTGCTTACAGATGCTGATCTAGAGAAGGGGGATGAGTAGGAGGATGGTAACACTCAAACACGAATTAGAAGGTGGGAGATAGCTACCTGACGCTTTCATTATAATGTGATAAGAAACCACCCTAGCTGCTGTTAGTAGAACATTTTCTCATTTCGGTCCTGCCAAGGACATTCTCTACAGAACAAAATTTTGAGTATTTCACACAACTGGCTGAGCATGAAACATGGCCCCAGTTGTATCAAACAAAAATATTGCTCCGGAAGGGCCTCAAGCAGGGACCTGAATGTCAGTGGAGGGAGGTAGCCGTGACCCCATACATCACACCGGTGTCATGCAGTCACACAGTAGGGATGGACCAGAGAGACCCTTTCTCCACTGACTCTACAGATGGGCAGCGTGTGGCCCAGAGCTCAGGTGGGGGGGGCATGTCTGTAGATAACCCAATGACTCAGGGTGTGGAAATGGGCTTTAAAATCTTAGCCTTAACAACGATGCTGCTGTTGCCCTCTGCTGTGAATAATGGCAAAGTAAAACCTGACCCAAGCGGAGTCTGGTAAATAAATCATGGAGAAGGACTTGCACATCTTTGCCTAAGAGAGAAAATGAGTAATGGCCCCCTCTTTTGCTTGTTCAGGCCATCAGGAGTCAACATAATTTAATAGTTCAGCTTCTAAGATAGGGCCAATACTGTGGATAAATGGAGTCTATTTTTAAGGTTAGATAAATTCAGCCTATTTTTATGGGCAGGGGAAAATTATCGCTGACGTGTTTTTGATAAGATTCTTTGATGCCATAAACGGAACTACTGAGAGCATAACAGTTTTTCACATGAGTGAGGGAGAGGGAAGAAAAACTACTGTAACTGATAGGAGAAATAGGGCTTTGTTTATATTTAGGCACTGAATTAGTATGTTTTGGGGCATTCATATTTAACTACATGATTGGCTTTGTGGTGGCTCCAGTTAATTATGAATGCCATAAACATTGGATTGGCCATTTTTTAGTCTGCTGTTCTCACTGAATAGTGATCTTAAGAATACACCGAATGGGGCTTCTGGGTGGCTCAGTGGGTTAAGCCTCTGCCTTGGGCTCAGGTCATGATCCCAGGGTCCGGAGATCGAGGCCCACATTGGGCTCTCTGCTCAGCAGGGAGCCTGCTTCGCCCTCTCTCTCTGCCTGCCTCTCTGCCTACTTGCGATCTTTCTCTGTCAAATAAATAAATAAAATCTTAAAAAAAAAAAAAGAATATACTAAATGGGGGGGGACCATGATTATCTACGTATGTGTGTTTCTGCAGTCAGCAACAACATAGTCACTCCCTCTCACTTGCCGGGTATTTGTGGGGTGCTGTGGGCTTATCCTAGAGCTTCCTTCTTCCTTTGTATTTTAAAATTACATTTCCGTGGAGCCACTAATGAGTCTCCTAAATAGGAAAGGGGTGAGGCTAGAATCCAGTGGCCAACCCAAGATTTCCTTTTAAGTCTAGGTCAGATCAGTTCAACATTACATTCAAACAGTCCACGTTTTTCTATTTTGTCCAAAGAGAAATTAATGAGGATGATCAAAAGCTGGCTGGAAGCCTTCATATTTGTATCCATAGAAATAGAAATTACAGGGCGCCTGGGTGGCTCAGTGGGTTAAGCCGCTGCCTTCAGCTCAGGTCATGATCTCAGGGTCCTGGGATCGAGTCCCACATCGGGCTCTCTGCTCAGCAGGGAGCCTGCTTCCTCCTCTCTCTCTCTCTCTCTCTCTCTGCCTGACTCTCTGCCTACTTGTAATCTCTGTCTGTCAAATAAAATAAATAAAATCTTTAAAAAAAAATAGAAATTACATGTAAATGTATATATTACTATTATTATTATTATTATATTCTAAATATTATTATATTCTAAATACCTGTTATATGCAAGACCTTCTACTTGACTCCATGGACATAATGACATGTAGAAAACATAGTTCTTGCCTATAAATGACTATTCCTAAGACTAATTTATTTGCCTTTCAGAGGCTTTTTTCCTGTTGAATTTTTCTTAAGTAAATAAAAAAAAAATCTTTTAAAATCGAAGTGTAATTAGAACATACTTATAGGGGAACCTGGGTGGCTCAGTTGGTTGAGGGTTTGCCTTCGACTCAGGTCATGATCCCAGGGTCCTACGATCAAGTCCCACGTGGGGTTCCCTGCTTCTCCCCCACTTCTTCTCTCTCTTATACAAATAAGTAAAAAAATAAAATCCTAAAAAAAAAAGAACATACTTATAGTAAAGCATGTAAATCATTTTTTTAAAGTTGGTTTAGTGCATTTTTAATTTGTTTTTAAAATTTTTTTTCAGTGTAGTTGACACACAATGTTACATTGGTTTTAGGTATACAACTTGGAGATTTGCCAAGTTTACACATGATGCTCTGTTTACCTCAAACACAACTGCCTGTGTCCCATTACATTGCTATTACAGTATCACTGACCATGAATCTTAACGGTAGAGCTTGACGAATTTTTGTAGCATGAACATACCCTGTAACTACCACTCAGCTCAACATGTAGAATGTTGTGTGCACTTAGAAACCTCCCTCTTACCCCCTCCAGGGGTTCCTTGCTTCTCCAGAGGTAACCACCATTCCAATCTCTAGCAGAATAGATCTGCCTGTTTTTGCATTTTATGTAAAATGCAATAGTATAATATATGCTATTGTGTGTTTGGTTCTTTTACTTACTGTTACGTCTGTGAGATGTGTTCATCTTGCTGTATCGAGTGGTAGGTTATTATTATCATTGTTTTAGGTCACAGTTTGATGAGTCATTTGGTTGATAGACATTGGGTTGTTTCCAGTTTTTACAGTTATGAATAGATCTGGTATTATGAATAATGCTGATGTTCTCAGATGTTACATGTTGACTGATCACCTGAAATGAAATATGGGTTTTGTGTACATTTCTCTTGGATGTTCAACTGTCCGTGGAATTACTGACTGGGGAGTCCTTAGGCTCAGCCTCTAAACACTTTTCTTTTTTTCTTTTTTTTTTTTTTTTAAGATTTTATTTCTTTATTTGACAGACAGAGATCACAAGTAGGCAGAGAAACAGGCAGAGGGAGAGGAGGAAGCAGGCTCCCTGCCGAGCAGAGAACCCGATGCGGGGCTCAATCCCAGGACCCTGGGATCATGACCTGAGCCGAAGGCAGAGGCTTTAACCCACTGAGCCACCCAGGTGCCCCTCTAAACACTTTTCTAAGTGGTTGCACCAGTCATTGTGCCCACCAACAGGACTTCGTTAATGTTGGTTTCTTTCTTTTTTTTTTTTTTTTCAGAGTTCAGCATGATAGTCTATTAGCAAACAGCATGCAAACAATGTATACAGTGGACCTTTAAGGTTTTAAAGGATAAAGAGGGGGAAAAAGTAATATTAATGTAAACTTCCCTGTTCTTCCACGCCAACCAGTAATCTATTATTTAAAAAAGAAAAAAAAAAAGTTGACTTTGGATTCTGTATTCAATCCAAATGCACTTACTCTATCACATAGCTGGCAAGTTGCTAGACTCCAACCTCCCCCCCAAAAATGTCAATTCGAGTAAAAGTTAACTGGATAGGAAGTTTTGAAGAGATAAATTTCTAGGGCTGACAAGTGAATAGCCTTGGACAATAGAAAACTGTTATTTAGATTTTAGCTATCTGGCACGTAAGCATTTAAGATACATTTTCTCCCTTTTTTTTTTATAATGTTTTAATTTTTTATTTTTTATAAACATATATTTTTATCACCGGGGGTACAGGTCTGTGAATCACCAGGTTTACACACTTCACAGCACTCACCAAAGCGCATACCCTCCCCAATGTCCATAATACCACCCCCTTCTCCCAAACCCCCTCCCCCCAGCAACCCTCAGTTTGTTTTGTGAGATTAAGAGTCACTTATGGTTTGTCTCCCTCCCAATCCCATCTTGTTTCATTTATTCTTCTCCTACCCCCTTAAGCCCCCATGTTGCATCACCACTTCCTCATATCAGGGAGATCATATGATAGTTGTCTTTCTCTGCTTGACTTATTTCGCTAAGCATGATACACTCTAGTTCCATCCATGTTGTCGCAAATGGCAAGATTTCATTTCTTTTGATGGCTGCATAGTATTCCATTGTGTATATATACCACATCTTCTTGATCCATTCATCTGTTGATGGACATCTAGGTTCTTTCCATAGTTTGGCTATTGTGGACATTGCTGCTATAAACATTCGGGTGCACGTGCCCCTTTGGATCACTACGTTTGTATCTTTAGGGTAAATACCCAATAGTGCAATTGCTGGGTCATAGGGCAGTTCTATTTTCAACATTTTGAGGAACCTCCATGCTGTTTTCCAGAGTGGCTGCACCAGCTTGCATTCCCACCAACAGTGTAGGAGGGAATGTTGGTTTCTAAAAATATTAATCCCGTGGTGTATTTTGTTGTGATTTTAAGTTGTACTTCATGATAACCCAAAATCTTGAACTCCTTTTTGTATCTTTAATGACCATTTGGATATTCTCTTATGAAGTACCTATTCAAGTGTTGGCCCATTTTTAAATAAGGTTATCTTTTTTCTTGTTCCTTTGGTAAGAGTTTTTATATATTCTGCATATGAGCCTTTTGTCAAATATGTCTACGGCAGATCAGTTCTCCAACATGGTTGCTGTCCCCTTTTGCTGGCATTTGGTTCTTGTGGTGGTTGAGCAGCAGTTTTTCATTTCAGTGAATTTCACATGATTGGGTCTTTCATTTGTGATTTCTTGTCATTTATACCTTGTTTAAGAAGTTTTTGCCTAGGGTGCCTGAGTGGCTCAGTGGGTTAAAGCTTGTGATCTCTATCAAATAAATAAATAAAATACTTTAAAAAAAAAGAAATTTTTGCCTATCCAAGGACCATGAAGATTTTCTCCCATGTTTTTTTCTAGAGCTTATAGTATTTTTTTAAAAGATTTTTATTTATGTAGCACACACAGAGAGATCACAAGTAGGCAGAGAGGCAGGTAGAGAGAGAGGGGGAAACAGGATCCCCGCTGAGCGGAGAGTCTGATGCGGGGCTCGATCCCAGGACCGTGAAATCATGACCTAAGCTGAAGATAGAAGCTTAACCCTCTGAGCCACCCAGGTGCCCCTATACTATTTTACTATTGACCTTGATGTCTACAGTCCATTTGGAATTGATTTTCCATTGTAGTTTGTTAGAATTCAGTATCCCCCTGCCCCACATTCCCATGGATGTCCACTCGATCCAGCAGCAGTTATTAAAGGACCACCCCCCATTTTTTGCTCTAATCTTATGATTGTTTAATTGCTCTAGTTTTGCATTGACTTGTTATATGTTGGTGCTAATCCTCTGACGCTGCTCTCATTCTTCACAATTTTCTTTGCCACTCTTGGTTCCCTTCATTTCAGCTTAAATTTTGGAATTAGCTTGTAAATTCCAACAAAATAAACTGCTGGGATTTTTTTAAATGATTTTTTAAAATTTGTTGAGAAAGTGAGAGAGAGAGAGAGAACATGAGAGGGGGGAGGGTCGGAGGGAGAAGCAGACTACCTGCCCCCCAGGCCCCCTAACTGCTGGGATTTTTAATGAGATGGCATTAAATCTATAGACTAATTTGGGAAAAACTGGCATCCTCACAGTATTAAGTCTTCCAGTCTAGGAACACAAATTCTTCTGTTTAAATTTAGCTATTCTTCAATTTCTCTCATGAATTATGTTTAGAGTGCTATGAGGCATTTTGCATATTTTTTGAATCAGATTTATTCCATGGTACTTGATACAGACATTAATGTAAATATTATCATTTTAAAAATTATTTTCTGGGGCACCTGGGTGGCTCAGTGTGTTAAACCCTCTGCCTTCGGCTCAGGTCATGATCCCAGAGTCCTGGGATTGAGCCCTGCATCGGGCTCTCTGCTCAGCACGGAGCCTGCTTCCTCCTTTCTCTCTGCCTGCTTCTCTGCCTACTTGTGATTTCCGTCTGTCAAATAAATAAATAAAATGTCTTAAAAAAATAAAAAATAAAAATTATTTTCTAGCGGGGCACCTGGGTGGCTCAGTAGGTTAAATGTCCAACTCTTAATTTGGGCTTGGGACATGATCTCAGGGCCATGAGATAGAGTCCTGCGCTGGGCTCTGTGCTCAGGGGGGGAGTCTGCTTGTGATTCTTTCTCTCCCTTTTCCTCTGCCCTCCCCCAACTCATGCACATGTGCATGTGTGCTCTCTCTCTTTCTTTCTCTAATAAAAAATAAATAAAATCTTAAAAAAATTATTTTCTAGAATGTAAAAATATAGTTGGCTTTACCTAATGACCAGCAACCTTGACAAGTTCACTTATTAATTCTAATAGATTTTCTGTTGATTCTTTTGGATTTTTCTGTGTACCCAGTTATGTCCTCTATGCATAGGGATCATTTTATTTTTTGCCTATTCTCAGTTTTATTTCTTGCTCTTGACCCATTGCACTCAGTGCAGAAGTAAATGATGACTGGAAGGTGTGATAGCAGATCTTTGACCGCTTCCCTCAATTTCAGGGAAAACTTAGAGAATTTCATCAAGTATGTTTGCTATGGTTTACTAAGAGGTTTGTTTTATTGTTGTTTTAAGCAGCTAAATACATTGGTTTATATCTGTTATCTTTTTTTTTTTTTAAGATTTTATTCATTCATTTGACAGACGGAGATCACAAGTAGGCAGAGAGGCAGGCAGAGAGAGAGGAGGAAGCAGGCTCCTGGCTGAGCAGAGAGCCCCATGCAAGGCTCGATCCCAGGACTCTGGGATCATGACCTGAGCCGAAGACAGAGGCTTTAACCCACTGAGCCACCCAGGCGCCTCTCTTATCTTACTTTTTGCTCTGTTCTCTGTACCTCTTTATTTTTTCACATTTTCCTTCTTTTAGATTAATTGTGATTGATTGGTCATTCTCTTGGTGTATTAAAATCCTATTTAATTTTCAGCAGGTGAAGCACAGTCTTTGAAATATAGAAATCTATGGTGAATATATATCAGTTGAGGGTCGTTTGGAGTGGGACCATTCAGAGAAGGCAGGGCAGAGTGGAGGGTATGGTGGCAGGGCAGTGACTGTCCCCTTGTGTGTTTGCAAAGGTCAGATGTTCCCAGTTCCAGTGGGGGCAGCAGGGGGCGTCCATCTCAAATTGGCTGTAATCAGGTATTTACTAACATGAGCTTGTGAGTTATATGTTCTTTTATTGTTCTTTCAGTGTTTATGATTGAAATTACAGCATATATCCTGAACTTACTAGTGTCTACCTTAGATTAGAACTTTTCCTTTTTTCTGGACAAAAAATGTGTTGTTACAAGTATCGCATAACATTTTAACTTTATTGACCCATTCTCCTGCTTTTTTGTCTTAGAGTGGTCATGTATTTTAATTCTATATACCTATTTAAACCCCACAAGACATTATTTTTGTTCTTTTAACAGTGAGTACTCATTTAGATTTATCTGTATGGTAGGCTGGCTCGTATCTTTTCTTCCTCCTGGCATTACCATGCTTACATCTGGGATCATTCTTCTGCTTAAGAGCTCCCTTAGGATTTTTTTTAAATCATGGGTCTACTTAAAATAAATTCTTTATCCATTCGTCAGTTGAAAGGCATCTCGGCTCCTTCTACAGTTTGTCTGTTGTGGTCATTGCTGCTATGAACATTGGGGTACAGATGGCCCTTCTGTCACTACATCTGTATCTTTGCTGGGTCATAGGGTAGCTCTATTTTTAACTTTTTGAGGAACCGCCACACCGTTTTCCCAAGTGGCTAACATAACATAATAAAAAAAAATTATATATATTTTAAAAAATGACAAAACATAATGTAATTTACAGAAAAAAATTCTCTCTCTCTCTCTCTCTCTCTTTTTTTTTTTTTTTTTGGTTTGAAAATTTCTTTATTTCTCCTGGCCTGAGTATACAGTTGGCAGTTGTTGGTGGCTTTTCCTCCCCCAGCACTTCTAGCTTCTGCCGTTTCTATTTAGAGGGTCACCTGTAAGGCTTATTATTTTAATTTTTAAAGGTGATATTTTTATTCTGTTTATCCAGTTTGGGATTTGTGGAGTATCTTTAATTTGTGGCTTAATATTTTTCATCCATCTCTTGACTAGTATTTCTTCAAATATTGCTTCTGCCTCAATTTCTCTCTTCCTTCTTTTTTTGGGACTCCAATTATATATATTTGGTTCCTTTTCCCTATGTCTGTTTTACATTCTTTTCTCTGTTTTTACTTTTTTCCCCCCTCTTTGTACTTAAACTGGATTTTGTCTTCTGACCTTTCTATCCATTCTTAAGTCTCTTTTGCTTTATCAAGATGGTGAACCCATGTATTGGCTTCTTAAATTTTCATTTATCTTATTTTTTAATAATAAGATTTGCCTTGATCCATTTCCTACATGCATTCTTTCTTGTGCTAGTCTTTATCTTTTTATCTGTTTGCAAAGATACTTACTATAGCATTTTGTAATAGATAATTCCAATGTTTGTGTCACATTTAGATTTATTTTTATTGTCTTTTGTTTTTCCTCTTGGGTTTCAGTCATTTGGCCTCATTTTCTGGCATCCATGGTCTTTTTTTAATTGAAAAGTATTATATAAGGATATTATTTAAGGAAAATTGTAGACCTGTAGGTGATGTTCCCTTTTTCAATATTCCTCAGAATATTCCATATTCTCTCACAGATGTTAGTTAATATCTGACAGGCAGGTAGAGTATGCACATTAATCTGAGGTTGATTTGTTTCTAGACAGCCTGTATGGAGCCATACCTCTTCCAGAGTCTTAACTACATGCTTGTGGACACCGGGCTAATGGCTGGGGTCTCGCTTACCAATAGGCAAAGTCTGTGCCATGGCCAAAATAGTAGTTTTTTTTTTTTTTTTTTTTTTTTTTAAAGATTTTATTTATTTATTTGATAGAGAGAAATCACAAGTAGATGGAGAGGCAGGCAGAGAGAGAGAGAGAGAAGCAGGCTCCCTGCTGAGCAGAGAGCCCGATGCGGGACTCGATCCCAGGACCCTGAGATCATGACCTGAGCCGAAGGCAGCGGCTTAACCCACTGAGCCACCCAGGCGCCCACAAAATAGTAGTTTTATAGGTCATGAACCCTGGCCATGGCTTATGACGAGTAGAGAGTGCTGTTGTTTCGTATGTGCCGTTGAGGCTTACTAGGATTGATAAGACCGTGTTTGCTGTCCACTGCCCCTTTGCATTGTGGCCATTTGCCACAGAGAATAAATTCTCTGTTTCACATTTGTGTAAATAAATTCTGCAGTTCCATATTTTTGCACGTGGATGGATGTTCTCTATCCTTAGGAGTTAAAACACAACAGCTTCCCATTTGTTACTTTAACGTCATTCATAGGAATATAGATTCCTATTGTGGTTACTTTTGTCCTGACTTTTGCAAAATAGATTTGGGTGTGAGAATTTCTTTTCTTTCCCTTCTCCTCCTCCTCTTCTAAGATTTTACTTATTTGCCAGATAGAGGGAACACAAGCAGGAGGAGCAGCAGAGGGAAAGGGAGAAACAGGCTCCCTACTGACCAAGGAGCCCGATGCGGGACTCAATCCCAGGACCCTGGGATCATGAGTTGAGCCAAAGGCAGACGCTTCACTGACTGAGCCATTCAGGCATCCCTGGATATGTTATGATGGAAGCGAGTGTTGAGATGAATTCTTCACCGAAATCCATTTTTACATTGAGCTTAAGTATTTTCACCCACACTCTTTTCTGGCTTTTGATGTATACTGTGAACTTCTTTTACTGGTTTTAGACTCTCCCTCTACTGTGGCCTTTAACTGACATTGTCTTCCAACCAGCTCTTAGGTAAGCCTGGTGAGAAAAGATACATGCAATGGAGACATTGTACTGGGGTAACATCTCTTGTATCTCTTAAAATTTGGCAAGATTGTAGTAATTCTAGGTAACTGTCTTTTTCTGAAAAGAGCTTGTTAGAGTAAGAAAAGTTTAATGATGCATGGGGAGAAAATGGCTCTTCAGGACAGTATGATCTTGAGCTGCTGATATTTTATAAATCGAATTAAGGCTTCTCTTCAGAGGTTTCTCTGGAGGAGTGTTGGCAAATGTCTTGTAGGCCCAAGAAGCACCGACGGGATATATTTGCAGCTTACCCGGTTACGCATTATTTCCTGATAATCTGACTGTCTTGGGCTAAGAGAAAGTGAGTGAAATATCTAGAAAACCACTCACATGTTTAGCGCTAGAACTTAAAGGGAGTAATTTTAAGAGGATAATTTTTCTCTTGTGTGTTGATACACTAGCTTACTTCTTATGGGATTTAATAGTTTAAAAATTATTTGTACCTAGTATAAGTGATACATTTCAGAGTGGGTACAGCATGTTGGACGTTTATAGCTTGTGTGATGGGCACAGAGCAGACTTTAGTACTGGACTTAATTATTAATGTCTGTTATCTGGATAGCTAAAAGTAGTCCAAAGAAATCAAGAATGTTTATATAACATTTAGCTTAAGAGAGAAATATTTCTGAAGGAAAAGCCTTGATGATACTTTTTATCAGCCAGTGCTGTAGTTTCTCACACTTTTTTTTTTTTTAAACTTAAGAGAAGTACTAGATTATTGGTACCAAATAATTTCCTTCACTATTTTAACAAAGCCCATTTTTTCTCTTGTTAATAACATTAGCTGAGTTTTGGACTTTTTTTTTTAGAGGTTTTATTTTCAAAGTTATTTACTTCAGCTCATTTTTATGAGGCCATTTCTTAAGGAATATGTTCTGCTTGATTATTTTCCACTTCAATACTGGTTTCTCCCTAGCCATTGCTTTTATCAGGAATTTTTTTTTTTTAAACTTCTCTTTGAAATTGAAATCCACATAGAGTGTGGCCTGGTGTTAACAAACATTTTCCTTTTTCTCCTCACCCTAAATTTTTAATTGTTTTCCATGGTTCATCATATTATCTTAAACTCATCCCCCGCTGTTAAGAAGGACGTGTTTGCCCAGGGAAGCTGTTGCAGGGTGGTTTGACATGTTTATGTGTGTCCCAACTTTTTCATTTTCTGTTTCTTTATGTTGCTTGCTGACCTGAAGCAGAATTAGCTGCACATTCTGTTCATCTACTCAGCCAACAAGCAAGTCGCTCCAGGGAATTGGAAGCAGGAGGATATATTGGCCCTGCGCTCAGAGATCCTCCAGTGTGGGAACGGAGGGAAAGCTGACTGCCTGACCGTGTGCAGATGATCGATGCTAAGAAAATGGTGCAGCTTTGGAGGTCAGGTGGAGTTTGGTAGGTTCTCTTTCCACCAGTGAGGATGGGCTTCCTGGCATTGTGGATGAGCAGATCGGGTGAGGGAGAGATAGGGAGGGGGTACTACTAGCCGCAAGGAGTGACCAGCTGCCACTCGGCAGCCAGGGCTGCTCAAGAGTATTTTCATCCGTGTGTCAGCCAGCAAGAGGGGAGCTCACGCCGATGGGAATGGTTGGAGGTTTGCTCATGTCTATTTGAAAGCTCCTCGCTAAGCACAGAATATATTTGGAGACTTATGTTTAATCATTAACAAGTGGTTGGGGTCTTCGGCTTCTCTTTTTGGATGTATCAGAACATTTTAATATAAAAATATGTATATCTATATTTTAAAGATTTTTATTTATTTATTTGACAGACAGAGAGCACAAGTAGGCAGAAAGGCAGGCAGAGAGAGGAGGAAGCAGGCTCCCTGCTGAGCAGAGAGCCCGATGAGGGGCTTACTCCTGTGATCAAGGTCATGAGGTCATGAGGTCATGACCTGAGCCGAAGGCAGAGGCTTTAACCCACTGAGCCACCCAGGCACCCCAATATAAAAAATATTTTAAAATACTCAGCAGGCAGTTTTACTGGTGCTCCAGAAAGATGTAGCATATGTTCACTCTGTGACCTTCGACGACCTTCACCCCCTTGCATGCTGGAGTGGACATCTGGGGTCTCGAGTAGATAGGAAGGTGGGGAGTTAAAGGCGAAACCTGAACGCCATTTTAAGGAATTTGCATTTCATCTTGGAGTACTTAATTTTTTGGAATACTTCATTAAAATAATTTAATAAACACTTACTGGATGCCTAACATGTAGTAGGTGTTGACAGTACCAATGTGGCTCCTACTTTGGGTGGACACCTGCCTTGACAAGTGAGTCAGAGCATGTTCCGTGGATTAATCCAGCGGCTACGTGGAACATGGGTGTTGCGAGTGGGCCCAGGCCAGGGCAAGAGAACTTGCCATCAGAGGACCACGTCGTGAGTTAGTGGCACGATCTGTATTCAAAATAATCATTAGCATGTTTGGTGGCTAATGTGGTAGCCGTTTGTCATATGTGGCTGTTGACACTTGAAATGTGGCGAGAAGGAACTGAGATGGGCTGTCATGGGTAGAACCTACACCAGTTGTCAAAGACTTAGTGTGGAAAAACATGTAAAATATCTCATTAATATTTTTTCAATAGGGATTGAGCATTGAAATAATGCTTTGGACATATCATATTATATAAAGTATACGGTTAAAATTAGCTTCGCCTTTTCCTTTTCATCTTTTTTTTTTTTTTTTTAAACGTCTGTGAGAAATCTTAAAATTCTCTGTGTGGCTCGAGACCCAAGAACTGAACACTTACTGGATGTAGGTTGCATGCTTAGATGTCACTGGTGTGATTTTAAAATTGGAGGCTCTAAGCAAAATTTTGGAAAACCCGTTTCATAGTTCTCCTTCTTCAGGGTTTTATACCTTTTCTGCTCTTGTATTTTTTCCTACTTCAGAAGAGTATAAGAATGTGGGAAGCAAGTTTGTAGAAAAGGATGTCAACAAAAGTTCTGAGCCGCAGACGTGATGTATGTACATTGGCTTTGGGTCAGGGTGCCTGGGCTCGTTCCTTAGTCCCCGTGCGTGGACACCCGGCACCCACGTTTCAAGGAGGGACTGTAAGTTACAAAGGGACAACATGCACCTGTGAGAGGTCTCTCCCTTTGTACATACATGTAGACACATACACATGCATATGTATATGTACCTATGTACATACATACACATGTCAGTCTGTATATATGTACTTGAAGTTAGTTACCCAGTCAAATTCCTCATGACAATTTGGAAATTTCTTGATGCATAAGACATGTTACCTATGTCACACATCTCTTGCCATAGTATTGTACCCTCAGTGACCCATCCAGACTGAAAGATGGTTTTATTGGCGATTATCTGGAAACTTGTACTTCCCATTGGCTTCCCTTGCTTTTGTTGGTAGGAAACAACCACCTAAGGGCTGAAGATACCAGGCCTTTGTACCTGAGAAATCAATCGGTTTCCTCTCTCAGTACAGCCGTTCTTCTCCTGGCTTCCATCACTAGACTCTTTATTTTTTTTCTCTTTAAAATGCTTTTTGGAGGGCAGGCATTATTGGGACCATCATGAAGAAGAAAACGAGCAGTTCCAAAAATCACTGAATGTTTGATGGGGAGAGGAAGAAGTGGGGAGCAGAAACTTCCTTAGAGGTGAAGCTTTCCAGCCCTGTCACATGTGGTTGTGTCTGTGAGGTCACCAGCTGGAATCCTGGCTTGCTTCGGTGACGTTCTCTTATGCTTTAATAGATTAACGTGCCGGCTGACATAGAGCACCGTATTATGAATTCCTTTTTAACCGATGCACGGGGAGGTTAAACCACACAGTTCATCATTTCGAGCCAGTGCTCAAGACCTGTGCCAGAGCTGCATGAGGACAAGTGTCCTAGACAGCTTCGAGTCAAGGCATTTGGTGGGGGCCATCAATGAGCTAAGATGCTAACCCTTTCTAGTGGTCTGGAAGTGACGTGTTGAAAATGTTCTTGTCGGGGCCCCTTTGTGTTAATTTGTTGGTGCTGCTTGTGGGATGAAAACCCTGGCTTCTTTTTTTTTAAGATTTTTTTAAAAAAATTCATTTGAGAAAGATACAGAGACAGAGACAGAGACAGAGCACAAGCAGGGGGAGAGGCAGAGGGAGAGGGAGAAGCAGACTCCCCGCTGAGCTGGGCTGGATCCCAGGACCTGGAGATCATGACCTGAGCTGAAGGCAGATGCTTAACCATGTGAGCCACCCAGGTCCCCTGAAAACCCTGGTTTTATGTTTCTTCAATTAGGAAGAAAATGATAGATGTATTGTACCAGAGAGATGATTGCCTTTTCTTGCTGATTCCCCAGCAATTCTGTACTGATACCAAGTTCTTAGTACCGTGAGGTTAACCCCCAGGTGCTCAGAGAAGCAGATGTATGTGGGCTGCTCTGTGAGTTTCCTCCGTATGTAGAAAGTGTCAAATTGGACCCTGCTGTCGTCACAGATCATCATTTGAGGATGTTAATAATAAGGGAAAGTTTGTAATTTGCACAATTTATGTGTGAAAGGGATGTTTCTTTTTCTTTTTTTTTAAAAATATTTTATTTATTTTTTTGACACAGGGAGATCACAAGTAGGCAGAGAGAGAGGCGGAAGCAGGCTCCCTGCTGAGCAGAGAGCCTGATGCGGGACTTGATCCCAGGACCCTGAGATCATGACCTGAGCTGAAGGCAGAGGCTTTAACCCACTGAGCCACCCAGGAGCCCCGAAAGGGATGTTTCTATTCACACCTGGAGTGTCAGGGGAACTTAATGCTTGTGTCTCTTTGCTGTTCTTGAAAAACACTAGAGAAATCACAGAAACATGACTAAAGTCTAGTTGTTTATGAAATGAAGGCCAGATGTTTCAACAAGTTACCCCATGACTTACTCTCTATAAGTACTTACCCGCTCTCTTTTTTTTCCTGTGTGTTTGTAACTTTTCGTGGGGATGAGAACTTGGGAGACAGCATGTCTGTGTCTCGCTGGGAAGAAAGGGAGCTGGCATGCTGGTCATAAAAATTTGCAGGTCAAGGGGTGCCTGGGTGGCTCAGTGGGTTAAGCCTCTGCCTTCGGCTCAGGTCATGAACTCAGGGTCCTGGGATCGAGCCCCGCATTGGCCTCTCTGCTCAGCAAGGAGTCTGCTCCCCCCACCCCCTGCCTGCCTCTCTGCCTACTTGTGATCTCTGTCTGTCAAATAAATAAAGAAAATCTTAAAAACAAAAAACAAAAAACACCAAACTCAGGTCTTCCTTCTCATAAACGACAACAAAATGTCCCTTAACTGTACTGCGCTGTTTCCCTGTCAGGAATGTCTAGGTACAGCACGGCTTCATTTGCTCACTGTGCCTGATGGAGTACGGCTCACCACTTTCCAGAATGGCCGTCTGAAACATTCTTTGTGGACCATCAAATGCTTTCCCTCAGCGTTAGTCACCTTGAACTTTTCTAGTAGAGATGGGAATGCCCATTTAGGCCTCAAGATCCAGTGTGAATTTTATACTTAGAGCACATCTCAGTGTGGACTGGCTACATTTCAGTGTGTCCAGTGGTCACACGTAACAAGCCCTTGGGATAGCGAGGGATATCTAAGCTGTGTAAATGAGCATTTCTCCACCAAGCCTGGTTTCCTTCAGCTTCCCATGGTTCTCCGATGGCCTGAGGTGAATGCCTTCACAGTCTGGCCCTGGGTATTCCCTCATCGGCACATGCTTTCTCCACTTTGACACTCTGATTCTCTGCCAGCCACCAGCGCCCTGGGGGCAAGGATGCCACCCCCGGGCCTTGTCTCCATTTTACCAGGTGCCCCATTGTTACCCCTGATTCAGTTTGCCCCAAATCAAACGCACTTGTACAAAGCTGGCCTCTCTGCTTATGTCTGTGCTTCTTTTATGTTCCTGACTTCTAATGTTGCCTCTGATTTATAAAGCAGTAAGAGAACTATCAGGCCATCTAAGCAAAAAGCTGTGAATACGGAGAACCCAGGAGCTGAGGGTATGGTGGAAATTGAATGGCACTTAGGGAAAGCCCAACATACTTAATGATGTGCGTAATTCTTACAGGCGGCGAGGTGACAAGCTGTATAGAGCTTTTCATGAACATTAAGGTGATGGTTGCTTTTATTCATGGGCAGAGCAAGCATTTTGGGGAGCAGATGGGAAAGTGGAGGATGGAGTGCCGTGTGACCCTCCTTCCCCTCCCTGCTGCCAGGAGGGGGTGGATGCTCTGTTTTCATCAGTTCGAGTCCCGGGAGGGAGCTGGCCTTGCAACTTTTGGTGCCCTCGCTCTTGCAGTTTTACCGCTTAGGGACCAGCGATTTGCTTTTAGTCAGGCATTTCCCAGACAGCCTCGTCCCTCGTCACTTCTCAGGAAAGAAAATTAAATTAAGAGCTGACCTGGGTCTCATAAGGGGAAGTGAACTGCTGATTTCACCTGCTGCACCCCTGCAGGAGGTGGGGGCCAGCTCTGTCACAGACCCTGGCCTCTGAGAGCCCCCGTCTCCTGAGCTGTGGCCCCCAAAGGCTGAATAATGAATGACAGGACGGCACGGGGTTCATGGTGCCTTCTTATTATTTCATCTTTCGTTGAGTTACCTTTCAGTGAAAACTCTTCAAGGGCGCTGGCATCATTTTTTAGCGTGATTTATAGAATTTGAGGTGAACATTTAGTTTCTCTGCAGGCTTACATAGTAGAGAGCATCTAGTTAATACCAACCTAACATGGATCTGCAGAGATATTAGAATACTGCTTACAGGGACAGTTCCCTCTCCAACCCCCCCCCCCCCCGTACCCCCAACAGAACTGTTCTATAAGCATTGGGCCATCTCAGCTGCAGGAAGGAACCTGTGGCATGGGGGGAGGGGTAGGGGAAAACAAGGACTTTGCTGTCAGAAATACCTGGGTTCAGTTCCTGGTTCTGTTCCACTTTGCAAAAGTTACTTTAATCTCTCCAAGTCCCTTTCCTTTTGCATGAAATAAAATCTGCCTCATAAGATGAAATTCTTCATTTGCTCAGTAAATGTTGATGTCGTCACTGCTGTTCTGGAAGCTGGAGGGGGCAGAAGGAAGCCACTGGGTCCACAGCAGCTGTACTTTGGAAACACTGTTATAGTGTGTACGTGTATGTGTTTGTGTGTGTTTTGTTGTTTTGTTTCTTTCTTGGATTTTTAAAAATTGAAATGCAGTTGACACACAATGTTCCCTTAGTTTCAGGTGTAGTGACTCAACAATTCTGTAAGTTATGCATGTGTGTGTTTAATCAGATTGCTTTCCTTTTTTTTTTTTTTTTTTTTTTTTACATTTTATTTATTTACGAGAGAGAGAGCTCGAGCACAAGCAGGGGGAACGGGAGCGTGGGGAGGAGACTCCCTGCCGAGCAGGGAGCCAGCCGAGGCGCTTGATCCCAGGGCCTGGAGATCCTGACCTGAGCCACCCACGCAACCCAGTTAGCTTGCTTTTCTGGTATCAAGAGCCAGGAGTGATTGGGCCGAAATGCTCCGTCACCTGATTTCGGGTATGGGAGTGCAGTATGAAGACTCAAGGGAGCATCAGGGGCAGACTGCTGTGTAGACAGGGGCAGGAAGAGCCACTAATCAGGCCCAGCCGGTTCTTTCCTGTGGTCGTCAGCTGGGGCGGCTGTAAGGAATCATCACAGGCTTGGGGCCTGAGCAAGATGTTTGTTTTCTCAGGGTTCTGGAGTCTGGAAGGCCAGGAGCAAGGCCTTGGGGGGTTTGGCTTCCCAGGAGGCCCCTCTCGGCGACTTACACAGGGCTGTCTTCCCACTGCCGCACCACACCGTGTCTCCGCGGCCTCGTTTTCTCTTCTAAGGACACCGTCAGGCTGGATTAGGGCCACCCTCATGGCCTCATTTTCCCTTAATTACCTCTTCACAGAGTCGATATCCAAATGTGGTCACATTCTGAGCTACTGGTTGTCAGGGCTCCCACATACACATTTTGGGGGAGCGCATCAGTCCCTACCACTTCCCATCTTAGCGATCGAGATTTTTTTTTTTTTAACTCTTCTGTGTTCTGGATTCACCATTTCCTCCATCCCCTTACTGAGGTGTCCTGGTGGGAAGGAAAGGAGGGGAGCTGACCCCAAGGGGTTGATAATTCAAGCCAGAGCTTGCTCAGGGGAATCTGAGTTCTCCAACATCATTGGTCCTGGGGGACCGTGGTGGGGCAGGGAGCCCCATCGGGGTCCATCGCCTTGCTCTAGGGGGCTGGGAGCTGTGGGGTCCTGGGAAGACAGGCCCAGGCAGTGCTAGGGTTTTGGTGTGCAAAGACACAGGACCTTCCTCCTCTCACTGCAGCAGACTGTCCCCCCTGCCCCCGCAGTAAAAATTATGCTTTTTAGTTAGATTTGATGACAGCGGGCAGGTTTGTGCTAAGCCTGAAGGGGTAGGACGCGTTCATATTTGTGTGTCCACAGACCCACACGTCTCAAATCGCAGTGGCGCGACTTCCTCTCTTTGCAGCTGGCCCCGTGTGTTTTCTTGGCCCAAGGCCACGAGGAAACAGTCTCCACTTGCACGCGTGAAAAATAGGAGGGCGCCTTTCACACGAAAGCCTCAATTCCCCTGCAGGAAGGACTGCTTTAGGGGGAACTTACAAATCACCGACTGGTTGCTGCGGATTTTTCCAGCAGCACCTTAAACGAGCATCAGGGCCGAGAGAAGAATGTACTTATTACCCTGTCCTCCTTCTCTGGGCCGGGTTTTTACAGAGCGTATTTGCAGTGGGGTGCGCTCTGTTCAGCACTGTTTTGCTTTCAGGCGAGATCCTAGGCTTAAGATACACTGTTGTTTTTGGCTTTGCTCCTCCCCTTCCTTCTCTCCTCCTCCCTCCCCTTTTCCTTCCTCCCCCACTTTTTTTTTTTTTTAATATTTTTTAATTTTACTAACCTGGTTACCTGCCTGTGAGGAATCATCTGGTTTTAGAGTCTAGCAAAGTCAGGAAAAAAAAAAGTAAATGTTTTTGTTTAAATGGAGATGTAGAGCGTGAGAACGGTCATGCATAGTGATTCACTTTTCCAGGACCGTGTGTGGATGTAGATTTATTCCTAATACCAGATGCACTGGGACACGTATTTTTTTTTTTTTCCTCTTTGGCCCACAGAGATGTCAAGAGGCAGAAAATGGCATGCATGCATTTTCTTTCAGATGCCGTAGACTGAAACCGACTGGATCTCACCACATTCTTGGACTTGAGCTGTTGACAGAGTTGAAGTCCCACTTTGCATCTGGGTGGCTGTCTTCAGTTTCTCTTGTCACATTCCTCCTGCCACCGTGGGCTTGGATGTGTTTCCAAAATGAGCCTTAATAAAAACTTGAGATCTCTCTTCAGCTTCTGTGGTTTTCATCTCCGAAACCGTTCTCGCTGTTGAGAATAAAGAAAACGTTCTGGACTGCTTTTGAAAGACAGTGGTCACGGTCATTATTTCTCTGTGAATGTTGGCAGAAGTCCCCACTGGAGGTCACCTCCCGTTTGGTATCTGCCAACATCAGCCAAGACCCATGTCCAGCAACACCTTCAAATCTAGACATGGAATGATGCCTATGCGTGCTATTTCTGTCTTTCAGAGTGTGCTGGAAATTGAGGTAAATAGATGGAAGACCTGATACTCACTGAGTTTACCTCCCCTGCCCCCCATTCCCAATCGCTTGGGAGTAGCTCCCTATCCGAAGACGTGCCTGCCGTGTGTGCATTCACGGATCGGCAGCCTTTGGTGTTTGGGCAAAATGCAGGTGGTGAGTGAGGTCCTCCGAGCGACCACCACGTTCTGTGACCATGACTCCTAAGTTTCAGTGGCTGGTCAGGAGCAATGGGAAGCAAGATCTTGTCTTGTGCTTTCCTGCTTGTCCTTTCCTCGCAAGAGTGGGTTCTGTTCAACAAATGCGCAAATGTATGTTGGGCGTCTGCTCGGTGTTGGGTGACAGAGTAAATGCTTTTCATGACCTGCCCAGACACCTATGCTGAATGAGACAAAACCTGAGCCAGAACCAAGCCGGGGGCATTGGTGTTTGTCCCTGACTTTTCTCACGTTGTTCATCTATGGTTCATCATTCCACGTTTTGGGTTCTGTTACTGTGTAAAAGATTAAGCTAGGGACTCACAATATTAGCCCGTGTGTAAAAGATTAAGCTAGGGACTCACAATATTAGCCCGTGTGTAAAAGATTAAGCTAGGGACTCACAATATTAGCCCGTGTTGGTTTTATGTTTTTGAGGAAATATTCAAGGGGTAAAGTAAGTTATCTACCCATCGGGTTAATTCTTTCCCGCCTTGTTTCTGTGGTAGGTGGTATTTTTTCTGTGGGACTTAACCGGTGTAGAGGAAGCTGTCACATGATGGATACAAACTATGGCTTATAGTGGGTTGCCTTCCAAAGAGGTGACAGGTCAGTATTCTGAGACATAGCATTTTATTGAATTTCAGTGAGTGTTTGTATTATTTATAAAGCCAGAATAACCCTTTCTTTTTCTTTTCTTTTTTTTTTTTTAATATTTTATTTATTTATTTGACCAACAGAGATCACAAGTAGGCAGAGAGGCAGGCAGAGAGAGTGGAAGAGAGGAGGATGCAGGCTCCATGCTGAGCAGAGAGCCCGATGCAGGGCTCTATCCCAGGACCTTGGGATCACGACCTGAGCCGAAGACAGAAGCTTTAACCCACTGAGCCACTCAGGCACCCCCAGAATAGTCCTTTCTTGACAGAGTTTTTACTCCAACAGGAAAAATGCTTTTGCTCCTAAATAGTAACCAAATTTATATGGGCCATGTGAAGCTGAACCTTGTGTCCACGGGTTCAAAAGTGCTTCAGACTCACCGAGAGGCACCCTGCCGTTTCTTGACCTTTGTGCTGCTGCGTGCTACCTTTTAAGTATTTCAAACCTCTCAGATGTCTGCTCCTCCCATCCCTTTCATCTACCTCCATATTAATCTGTTCCTAATGGAGTGGCTTTATTCCCTCATTGATCTCAGACCAGTTTTTCTGAGGTGTAAATGAAGAAGCTGACATCTTGGTAGGCACCTCTGAGAATAAGCAGGGCTCATTCTTCCCATTCCTTTGTCAGATTTTTAGATGCGTTTCCAAATAAGATAGCAGAGTTCAAAAGAATAACCATCTCTTTTTCTCAAAGGCTTTTATGATCGGAAATCATTTTTTTGTTCCACCTAGGACTAGTTCAGATTTGTCACTAAGAGATGGTGAATCAATAAGAAGTAACCAAAAGCCACATGATTTTTTAAAAAAAATTTGTTTAAAGATTTTATTTGTCAGAGAGAGAGAGAGAGACTGATGGAGAGCACAAGCACGTAGGGTGGCATCAGAGGAAGAAGCAGGCTCCCTGCTGAGTAGGGAGCCTGATGTGGGACTCGATCCCAGGACTCTGGGATCCTGACCTGAGCTGAAGTGAGACACTTACCTGACTGAGCCCCCCAGGCATCCCAAAAGCCACATGATTTTAAGGAAATAAGCTATTACAGTGTATCGTGTCGGGTTTATACATGACCTCACATTTTATCACCAAAATCTCCTCCAAAGATTCAACAGAATCCCCAGTGGTTTGGGCAAATGAAAATTACATAATAGTCTAAGAAATATAGAAAGGTAAAAATAGTCTGTAGTTTAGAATAATAATTCCTATTGCTTAGCTGTTCCCAGTGTGTCCCATGTGATAGTGAAGTACGTAGCAGATATAAAACTTCAGGTGGCGAGACTCCGTATAATGAATTTTCAGTTAATCCCTGGCACTTTAGAAGATTATTCTTAATCAGGTAGTGCATGGAGATAAGTTTATAAGACTGCTGTGCCAGACAGCATAGTGTCCCCTTACTGCCCCCTCCCCCAAATCCATGTGTTAATCTATGGAACCCGTGAACATTACCATACAAGGCCACAGGGATTTTGCAGTTGTATTAAACTGAGGATCTTGAGATGGGAAGATTATCCTGGATTATTTGGGTGGATCCCACATAATTACAGGGTTCTGAGAAGAGGGGGACAGAAAGGAGAGCCAGAGGTAGACCAGATGTGATGGAGGGTGTGGAGGGGAGACCGAGAGATTAGAAGATGCTGCAGTGCAGGCTTTGGAGCTGAAGGAAGGGGTGACAAGCCAACAGATTGGCCCTCAGAGTCTTGAGAAGGAACGCAGCCTGGCCAACCCATTTTAGACCTCCAGCCTCCAGAACATCACCACACGTACATTACAACTTTGAGCTAAACAGATTATGTACTTGCCTTTGGTCTTAGACATTTATTCTTGAAAAAATCTTCACGTATTTATATAGCCTAAGAGTTTTGGTTGGTGAAGGAGGGTTCTCGTTCTGGAGGAAGATACTAATATTGAGTTTGAAGATGTGTCTTGGCAAATGGACTGACCACCACCCCTGGTAACTACTGGGGGTCTCTAGGAACATTTAGAAAAAGTGGGTAGTGGCTACAGGATGATATGATATGCTGTTATTCTAAGACCTGTTCTTCAAGTCCCAAACTGTGGCTGAACCTGAGCTCCTACATTTGCTTCTTCTGAGTCCCACCCTTGCCCTTGAAATTCTGGACCCACGCCAGAGCAGTTACGTGAATGGTGCTCTGGGAGCAGAAGGCACAGCTCTAACCCCAGGGTTCTTGGCTCCAAAGAGTAGAATATGGAGAGAGGGGAAGAGAGTCAACAGGGGATGGGTTTTAAATATGTTTTGATATGATACATTCTTTTATCCTTTATTTGGTCCTTTCTTCCCCAGCCCTCTCTGGTCTTGATTCAACATGAGTACAGCTGGAAGGAGAGTTGCTTGATTGGCACGCCCCAGAGCCCTTTACAATACCCCTCTCAGAGGGCGGGAGTCTTCACAGAGAATTTGTTGTATGATAGGATGTAGTCTGTCCGCATCTGGGTTAATAACGGGTCAGTGTTACCTGGTAGCAGTGTAGAGAGTTGTTAAGATAAATAAAGGAATGTAAAAACAGGTCGGAATATGCAGAAACAGAATCTAAACGGCTTTTTTGGGATACTTTTTAAATCCCCTCAAATTAAAGAAGGTCTGTTTGCTTGAGAGGCCATGGCCACTTACTTTCCAGGCTTTGTCTTTTCTCCTGTGTGTCTTTGCATATGTCATTCTGTCCCATGAAACATTACCCCATTCGAAACCGTGTCTTTTTTTTTTTTTTAAAGATTTCATTTATTTGTCAGAGAGAGAGAGGGAGAGAGAGCAAGCACAGGCAGAGACAGAGGGAGAAGCAGGCTCCCTGCCGAGCAAGGCCGACGTGGGACTCGATCCCAGGACGCTGGGATCATGACCCGAGCCGAAGGCAGCTGCTCAACCAACTGAGCCACCCAGGCGTCCTGAAGCCGTGTCTTTTAAAATACACAGAATGTCCGTTTTATATTCCTTGTACATGCAAAATACTGTAGAGTATGAGATAGCATCACCATGATTTCAAAACCTAGTTCAAAAGTGGTTTCCTTCATGACCTTGCTGGGCTAAATCCTTTCTGTGGGCCGGAGCAGCACGTATGGGGTCTAAATCAGAGCCCTGTGGGAGCACTGTCCCAGAAAGCTCTCTCCCAGAGAGCTTATCTTCACCATCCAGTGCTGTAGCCTGGGTGCATGTGGCCATTAAGTCCTTGATGTATGGCTGGTGCTGCTGAGGAACAGAGTCTCTCATTTTATTTAATTTGAATGTTTGAATGTAGACAGCCACGTGAGGCTAAGTGCTACCATGTTGGACAGCACTGCTCGATACGATCATTTGAGTAGAGAGAATGGCCAGGAGCTGAGAGCCTAGATGGGAGGCTCTTTGAGGGGTGTGTAGAGATTTGGGTTTGGACGTTTGGATGGAGCCCAGGATGATGGTGTTCTGGGGGGAAGAGCTAAGAAGAAACTGAGACTTTAAGGAAACCCTGAATTACAAAAGAGGGTGGGTGATTCATTCATGACATGGGCTGTCTGAGCATTCAACCAGGAAAGAGAGGAAGGGTACAGGAGAGCAGGCAGCGCACAGGGACTGTGGTAAGAGTGGGAACTCAGAGAGCTTCTGGAGGGGTCCAGGGTGACACCGGTGGAGAGCAGTGCCAGCACCAAGGACAAGGGCTCATAGAGAAACCCCTCTGTTTTGCTGGGACTGTAGGCTCTGGGGAATTGCCTGTAGCCGTGGAGGTGGGAATGAGTGTTGGGGACACAGCAGGGAGGAGGAGGGACAGCCTGACTCTTTAGCGATTGGAGCTTCAAGGGCAGCTGGAGCATTGGAAGGTGTGGAATCTCAATGGCAAAGAAATGAATAGATTCTGCCATCAGGTGCCATTGATGGTGCTGATTTCCCTGTAAGTGAGACCGTTTGTGTGTGGCCCATGTCTCCTGAGGTTCTCTGCACACTATAGCACAGCAGGTCCCATTAAACAGTGGATGGAGCACTTTATATCAGAGTGGGGTGGGTGCAGGGTGTGGGCAGGGAAGCCGCAGGGGAAGCAGGAATCCTGGATGGGGGGGGGGCGGGTCTGTGAACTCCAGGCAGGGACAACGGAAGGGGTCTGGTAGGCTGCAGGGAGGGCAGGCTGGGGGGCCTCAGTTTGGGGGCCCGGTGGGGCAGGGGAGCTGGGCCACCCTTCTGCATTCCCACCTCTGTGTTTGGCATGGATGCCTCTGGCGTTATAGATCAGGGTGTTCCTGAAACGCCGAGCCGAATGATCAAAGTCAGTATACAGCTCAAATGCACTTGGGCAAGTCCTGCTATGTACAGCAATGCTAAAAAATTCTTTTTTTCTTGCAACGAATTGCCACCTCGTATTGTTTGTGCCCTACTGTTGGTCCTTTAACTTCCTCTCCATACACGATCTCCAGATGCTCTCATGTGCTTTTTACGTGTATTCCACGCATCACCGACCAGCTAGGGAATGAAATCCTTCCGAGTAAGGGACATAGGTATCTTTTTTTCTTTTTGGTGGAAGGTTGGAGGTACTGTTTCTTGATAGACTTCTAGAACGTGAGAGTCTTAGTCTGTTCTGGCTGTAATAACAGAACACCACGGACCAGGTGGCTTACAAACAACAGACATTTATTTCTCATAGTCCTGGAGCCGGGAAATCCTAGATCAGGGTCCCAGCAGGTTGGGTGTCCGGTGAGGACCTGCTTTCTGGTTCACAGATGGAGCCTACTCACTTGCTATGTTGTCATGGGGGTGAGGGAACGTTCTAGGGCCTCTGCTTATGCCCTATTCACTTCTCAAAGTCCCCACCTCCCAACACTACCACCTTTGGGGACTGGGATGGCCACGTCCAAATTTGGGGGGAGCACGAATATTCAGACCAGGGAAGGGGCTCAGGAAACACCAGTTGGCAGAGTGACAGTCTTACCAAGCATCCTACAGTTTTGCAAATGTGGACATTTGTTTCGTCTTTCTACACAGTAGTGGCAGATAACCTACACGTTGTGTTTTGAGTACTTCTCAGGTGCCTTGTCCTGTGCTAAGTGCATTCTATGGCTTATGTCACAGGAGCCTCGGACAGCTTCATGGGGTAAGCGTTATCCTCATTTTATAGGGGGGACTTCCGAGGCTCATGGAGGTTGAGTACCATCTTCAGGTCCTAGCTGCCAATTAAAATGTTGGAAATATTATTAGATTTAGGCCTTTGCTAATTTCTCCCTCAAATTCTAGAGGAAGAATAAGATGGGTAGAAAGTTGCAGGTTGTTGAGTTGGGCTTCCCCCATGCCTGCCTCACTCCACAGTCCTTATTTTTCCTGCCACCTTGTGGATTCGTGGACTGAGTGGGCATTTTTCATGGATGGTGGGGCAGGAGGAAAAGGAAGAATGATGGTTCATCTCTCCTTAGGTTGGAGAGTGGCAGAATGGAGTGGGTTAGGGGCCTGCCTGCTGGGGACCCGCTGATGGTGTTGGGTAAGGGATGATGTTGGGGGGGTTGGTGCAGGAGAGACCCTACCATGAGACGGGGGCTCTGCACAGACTGGCAAGTTAGCTAGAACACACGCCTCAAGGAAATTGCAGTCTTAAAAATGACATCCTGCCCATGGCAATCTTTTCTTCCTTCAGCAGTTTTTCCTTAAAATTTTTAGAGATAACAACGGGCACAGGGCATGTCAAGGGTATCTGAGATAAAATTTGTAAACTTAATCACTTTGCCTGGCAAACAGAAGCCTTGGCTTTGACTTCGAAACTTGGGTTACGTAAGCCAGAACTGGGCACTGCATGTTTCTAGAATTTGGTCCTCAACTAGAAAACTGTAAATACTCCCAAGTATGTACGGCATACTTATTCATCTTTGGGACTATGCAGCTCTCTTCCAACCACCATGATCCCAAAGTTCCAGGACGACCGTCCTGCTGTGTGGGTAGGAAAAGTGTCACATTTTCCGGGGACCTTGTCGGAAACCACCCTGTAGCTGAAACCTGCTACACCATCATTTTAGCTGACTGCAAGGCTTTCTCACTAAAGGGAAATGCTTTCTTGGCAAACTGTAGTGCCTCCCCCTCACCTGGTCACTGGAGATCAGCGAGCTAACTGCTAGTGTGCCCCATCTGTGAGGGGGATTTGCTTTGGGAAGGATGATCCACCAGCCATCAGCACACAGTGCTCCCAGCTGGGGAGTAGTTCATTGCAAAGGAAATCAGTCAGAAAACGAGATGGTCTGGAATAGGCATGGTATGAACTACTTACTGCTGGCTCAGCTTGGCTCAGGCAACGACTTCAACAAGAGGAACCAGCAAGTGATGAGGCTATCTGCTGGTTATATGGGGAAGTAGACTTACGGTTGACCTTGAACTCTGGACAACATAGGCAGGAGCCCTGACAAAACTAGGTTTTGCTTGAATTGTTCTACTAGAATAGTTTTCCTTTTTTTTCATGCAGAGGTCTGAGTCTTCCAATAAATTATTGTGACAAGTTGGACTTATAAAATGTCACAGGAAGATGGTGAAAGTTGTGGACCCTGGGATCCTGAAAATTATTTTGTGTTTTCATGGACTTTCACAGCCCTGGATTTATGGGAAGGAGGAATAAAAACTGGATTTGACAGTCTCTTCCTTCAACAGAAGGGACATGCCTTTGAGTTTATGACATTAAACAATGCCCCATTTCAAATACCTTCCATGGAAGAAAAAGTTGCCCTTTGCTGTTTGACTACTGGTCTGGGAAATCTCTCCCTGGACTTGTTTTGTTAGGGATTAAATCACATGCAATCCTCTCTCCATCTCTTACCATTGTACTTGAGACACTCCTATTTCCTCCCTATGTGATTTTTTTGTTTTTAAACCAGAAATTAGCACTTCTAGTTCATGATTCCTAGGAGAATCCTTTCTTTACAGCACCATATGGAAGATAACAAGACTTAAAACCCAAAGTCCTTTTCAGGTCTCATTTCCCTGATTAGTTTGCCTTTTGACAAGGGAATAGATCTTGGTATCTTATTTTCCTACCCGCGGTAATGGTATCTAGGAGTAACGTTGACTTTATGTTGGTTATTCTGTCATTGGTGACCTGCTTCAGGGGAAAAAAAAATCTGAAGATCCTTCACTATAAAATTAAGTAACTGTGAAATTACTCAGACAAGAAATGAAAGTTCCAGAAGACTAAATTACTCAGACAAGAAATGAAAGTTCCAGAAGACTACGCCGTGAGCTCTCCCGCGTGTTTGGAGCGTGTCTTTTGGGACCTGGCCGCTAGAGGGCAGTAGCTCATGTCCCCTTTCAGTGTGTCGGGGCGAGGGTGTGTTCCAGAAAGCCTTTCCCCTAACTTGTATTGAATTAGGCGCTGGGGTGGAAGTCCTGCCCCCGAGGCGGCTTGTGGCACTAGAGTCCCCAATGAAAGCGGTTCAGTCGCACTTGTGATTTTAGTCTATTTTTGTCCAGCCTGTTTGTTCCAAACCTTACTAAAATTGGAATTGACTAATGGCCTTCTTTTAAAATTGGATTGATTTTTAGCTTGAATATATATTTTCTTTTCCTTCTCAACTTCTGGATGGCTCATATTCCAACTGGTATGATTCAAGCATTCCAGTTCAGGGAAGGATCCAAACTGTGTCCCTTAGGTAGATAAATAAATAGAGAGCGGAATTCTTTCAGAGCCGCCAGACTGACCTTTTCCATCCTCGCTCAACTCTGAAGAACGGTACAGCGATTTAAAGCCTGGAGTTGAAAGGGGGAAGCTATTTGACTTAAGGAATCCAGAACACTATTCTGTTGGGTTCTTCATTCTCACGTATTAATTAAGTCTTCTTCTGCTCAGTGGGCACATTTATTAGTGTGAAACACAAGACCTGTTAGGACCCCAGGAAGCCATGCCCATAGGGTCGCAGGGTCCCTAGGAGAGCCCCCCCACCCCGGACCCGGTTCGTGAGCATTTCCAGCGGCGGCAGGTGCCACTCGGTGAAGATAACTGGCTGCTAATTTTTAATAAGGAAGTGAACCCTAGATGACAGAACGATTTTCTCTTGTTGGGTGACTGTTGAGATCTATTCCGTTGCTCAAATCAGGTTAAATCAGAAAGAATTGTGTTTGGGTAATAAGCCCGGCCTCTGGGTCTCTGGTATGTTTAGAGGGATTTCTACTTGCTGCCTGTCTCAGTTCCTCAGGGAGCCATGTGACCATACCCTCTACTATGAGAGATTGAAAGGATAAGACAGAAGGAAACTATCATTTAAAATACAGTGAAAGCAACTTAAATTTCTTTTGGCAGGGAGGAGGTGGGGCTTATGTAAAGGACTTCATTTCACTCCTTCTGGGGATTTATTTTCTTTTAACCAAGAATGTGCTCCGTGTTCATCCATTAACAGTGACGTCAGTGGTGGTCAGTTGGGCTGGAGACCTGGAGAAACCAACCCTTGCATTCTGTGATGTCTTGGCAAGTCCCTCTGGCCTTGGTGTTGTTATGGTTTCGTTGGTCCACGTTTCTATTTTAGACAAATATATTAGGTCATAATTTGAATTTCCAACTGAATTCCCTTTACCAGTTTCTTTCTTAAAAGGTATGCATTAAACTTTTTGTACTTCAGATAAAAACTGAGATCAGCTCTGATGGTCTCTTTGGCTCCCTGTTCATTTCCCATAGGAATGGTAAACATTTAATTATTCATGTAGCAAAATGGCATTTAAGACCTTGAAAATGGAGACTAGTTGGAAGGGAAAGTCACTTGTGCCATAAGATTTCTGAACAGAGAAGAAAAGCCCGTGGTGCATCCTTGACCACAGGAGCGGTCCAGGAGACCTGGAGTGGCTCCTGCTAACTAGTCAGCCGGGCTTGACATGCACCGCACCCCCCCTCCCCCGCCGCCGCGTCTCCCCCAGCATCTCCCCCCAACACCGCGTCTCCCCCACCCCGCACCCCCCACCCCACCTCTCCACCTGCATCTTTGCTGCAGTCACAGGCCCTTGTCCACTATGTGTGATGCGGAAGGAATCCAACAGCCCCCTGGGTTCCTTGCATGCATGGACTCCGGCTCCCACTACCTGTCTGATAAATGAATGGTCTTAACAATCGTCTTTTATAAATGAGAACATAGTGTGAACATTAAGGGGAGAAAAACCCAGCACCTTGGAAAATGCGGTATTAATGTAAAGACAGTATTTAGGTCAATTCAGTCCAGCTGGTCAGCCGAGAGTGCTGTTCTCACCACATTCCAGAACCACAGATGGCCCGCCGGCCTCAGTGGCTTCTTCTGCAACTCTGTGCCACCGGTTACGGGATGAATCCAGGGACGGGGCATACAGGTAAGGACAAATTCTAAATTAATACTCCTGCTCTGTTTTGCATACCCTGTGGTGGACCAGTAGAACTTTTGCTCTGATAAACATTGCATTTTGAAACAAATATGTAGGCATTTATTTGGTGGGGTGTCATGAAGGAAGGAAGAGGTATTTAGGACCAGTCATTGGTCTAAGTACTTATTTGATTTTTCCAAAAATACAATCAAGTAAGCACTCTTTTTCTTTTCTGTTTTACAAATTTGGAAACCGAGGCAGAGAGGACTTTTTGTAACATTCCCCAGGGTAAGCAGCCATTCCAAAGCAGAGCTGGCCTCGGATCCTCGCTCTCAAGTTCAAATGCAGTTTCCCCCAGTTCCTGGGGTGAAAGGAGCTGCCACCTCTATTCCTACCTGCCTTGGGCCGTCTCACCTGCCCTCGTGGACAGGTTAGGTTAGAAATGGGGTCGTTTTACTTTCTCTGGGGTCCCCATGGGGGCCAGTTTGGAGCTTTTTAAAGAACACGTATGGACAAAATAAGGGGCAGGGAGAGGGTGTGTCAGGAGAGAGAAGACAATGGAAAAGCAGAGAAAGAGATGAAATGAGAGTGAACTCCTGGCCCTCCTCCTCACCTCCTGCATGGAGGCTCTCCCTCCTGTCCCACCTTTCAAGGACTTCCCCGCTACAGCATCAATGGACAGCTGCTCGGAGCAGCAGGGTGAGAAAGGCATTGTGTTCCTGGAATTCTTGGGGTTCTTGAGGCAGCAGATGACACTTACCTTTTCGTGTGGCCCTTTGGGGTCCCTCTGAAGTTATCCTGGCCCCTGAGGATGGACGATACTTCCCGTCGTGGCACTGTCCCACTCTTGCCTCCCTGTTGCTCTGAGCTGTTGGTCACCCCTTCCGTCCTATCCGTCCAAGCCCCAGAGTCTCCCCTTACCCCAGACCGATTCTCCGCCCTACTTGGTCCCTCCAAAGGGAATTGTTGGCACAGCCTGTGTTTGCCCCCGCCCCTCCTAAGCTGGCAGAGGGGTCCCATAGTGGCTGCTAACTCAGGACTGCATGACGGCGCTTCCTTGCAGCGTCCAGAAGCTTCCCTTTGGGTGTCTGGCCCACTGCCTAATGGCCCTGTTGTCTGTCTGAGGGACAGCTCTCCCCTTCGTCTCCCTGGTGCAGCTGGCATGACTTCTAGGTCCATGGCTCAGTGAATAAGCAAGTTCAGACACTTGGCTCTGGCCGTTTTGTTCTCTTAGACTCATCCCTTTGTCGCCTCCCGGGCAAATACCTGCCAGATTCAACTCTAAATAAAACCTCCCCAAGCAGTCTCTCTTTCTGTAGGGGAGGGGCAACCATGTGTGGTGCCCCGTTACTCAGGGAAGCAAGCTCACTTCTGTGCTTTTAGCTAATCAGATAGGTACCTATTTATTGAGCACTTACTAGGTTCGGTAGAGGTCAAACACACACACATCCCACGGTGGGGGCGGGGAGATTCCTGCTCCTGTAATGTTTCTGATCTTCTTTAAAGCACATGTACGCAGGAAAGGATAATTAATAGTATAAGGTGGGTGCCGAGACGGCGTCCAGACAGGTATGTACATACTGCACAAACCTCTGTTTGTACAAGAGCAAGAGCAAGCGCCCTCTGTGGTTAAGGGAGGAGTTACTGCCCTTCACAGCCCAGGGAGCTCTTAAAGAATCACACAGAAGGCACTTTGTATCTTTTTTTCACTACTTTGGTTTTTCACCTTTTAAATAGAAGGGGGATGTTTAAATAGATGGGATGTTGGCAGGTAGATGGGGAACAAGTCAGCGGGTGGGGAGAACCCCCCAGAGAAGACAAGGAATGGGAGCGGGAATACATCAGTCTACCCAGAGTCGAGGGTTCATATTTAGGGGAGAGGTGGTACCTTTCCGCCTGCAGAAACACCCAGAAAGGTCAAGAGCAGACTTCTGTTCTCTAGCCCCAGCCCCGTGTGCACACACGCGCACATGTGTACGCACCAACAGCCCTTCCTCAGTTGTCGCCTCTTCCCTCCAAGTCCATGTACGGCTCACTTAGTAAAGTCGTCCCCTTCCGGTGAAGGACGAGGACGAGGACCTGGCCTCACACAGCCCACCAGACTCTGGCCTGCGACTCGGAGCCTGAAGTCAGTGATGTGAGGGCTCCGGGGATGGCTGTGAGCCCACTCCAGGGTGGGCGCTGGGGAACCCTCCCCGCCCCCGTGTGGCTCTTGGCGGTGAACCTTGTTCTAGCCACCAGCTTCCTTGGTTGGGTTCCTTCCAAGCTGGCTGTTCCATTCCCCCCATCAACCCATGAGCACCCCTCAGCATTCTGGCTCAGTTAACTGTTTTCTCATTTGCAGCCAAGGGCTCTGGCTCTCTCTGGTCTGTTTGTCTCTGGTCGTCCAGGCCTTTCTTGGTCTACATCATCCCAGGCTGGAGCGTCTCAGGGGGGTTCCCCATCTCGTGTGCCTGTAGATCCATCTTCATGGGCAATGCCGTAGGCCAGCCTCACATCATTTCTCCCCTGGACAAGACAAGGTTCCCCATCTCAAGCCCATCTGCTACCCTTTTTGTTTGGTGTTGGACCGGGAGGGGCCGCCGGAGGCTCTCATTCCAGGCAGGTGCCTGCTGGAGGCTTGGACTGGGGGGTGGGATTTGTGTCCCTCCCGCATTTCGTTCAGTGCTCAGAAGCTCCTCTCCGTGGTCCCCAGCTGTCCCAGTCCTGCAGAAGCTTTTCGTCATGCTTTGGGCTGGGCTGTTCTCTTCCACTAAAGTGTGTGCCTTTTCCCACTTCCCTGAGTCTTCCTAGTGCTTGGCTAGAAAATTCTAGCTCATAAGTCCCTCCTTGTCGCTCCTGCCTCTCTTCCAGCATGCCTGCCTTCTCATGGGGCTCCTAGGACAGCCTTTTCATTCAGGCCCTGCCAGTGAGGTCTGTTCCCTCCAGCACCCACTCCTGCCTGCCCCTGTCTCCTGCAACATCTGCCCGGTTCACACATCCCACCCTGCACAACGAAGCCGGCGCTCTCCCGCTTCAGCCTCCTCTTACACGGCTTCCGGGTGACACTCTAGCGCACTGAGCTTGTCACCGCTGGGGTTGAAATGCACCATGCCTTTCACAAACGTCCTGGCTGGGCAGGGACTCTTCCCTCCCCCTCCTTTCTTTGCGTGGCACATTCTGGTGTTTGTCCTCTGGTCTCTCTTCTCTGATACTTGAGGGGGCTGCGCATGACTTTATGACTTTATGCCCTTGTCTCTCTGCCGAGACCCCAACATCTTTGAAAGTAGGGACTGAGTGTCCTGTGACGTTAGACACGGAGTGTCCAAGCACAGCTGGCATGTCAGTCCCCCTGTATGTGCTCACTGCTGTGGGACAGATGCTCCAGCCAACTGATGAGTGCTCAGGTGGTAATGACCATGAAGGTCTTACCACATTGTCTCCCCCGTAGAGGCCCCATCCATGGTCTCATTGCTATGCTGGGCATTTCTGGCACTCTGGCAGACTGTTGGGAGAGAAGCTTTGGTACAGAAGGGCTTTCTGGAACTTTGCAAGTAAGACCTCAGAGAGGGGCTGCGGCTCCCTGCATGTGGGTCCTGAGAGAAGGTTCCCCATCGGGCAAACATGGTTGGGCCATGTGGAGTTAAGCCCTGTGGTGGCTCGACCACTTCCTTCAGGCTGTATGAGGGGAAGACGCAGGGGTTTATTGAGCACCTGCTACGTTCTCGGTGACCGAGATATATGGTTGAGTAAACGCTGTGCCCCCGTAGAGCTCAGATTCTGCTGGGGGACACAGAACACAAAAGAAACCTATGAAGTGAGTTGCACGGTATGTTAGCAGGTACTGTGGGGGAAGCATGAGGAGAACAGGATAAGGATAAGGAGCCTGAGGGAGGGAACGACCATGATTTTAAATACTTGGTGAGCAGGATGGGTCTTTAAATGGTGTGCCACCCAAGCAGGCTTGGAGGAGGTGAGGGAGGCTGTTAGTCCAAGGCTGTCCTAGAGGAAGGAATGGCCAAACACAAAGACCCAGGTGGGATTGTGCCCAGAGAGTATACGTAGGAGCAGGAGAGCAGGAGAGAGGACCGGCTTGTCGCTACCAGCAACCAGGGAATGACTGAGGGCTTTGAGCAGAGGCATGACTTGTTCCTGTCCATTCTAGAAGGACTAGCCTGGCTGCTGTGATGAGAAGAGAGAGTAGAGAGAGGTGGCGGGGGGGGGGGTGGGACAGGGAGGCCAGCTTCCCTGGGGCAGCAGGTGGAAATGGTACAAAGTGGCAGGACTTGGGGTACCCTGGGGACTTCGAGGAGGCCAGATTTCCTGGTGGTCATTTGAGAGGGGCTGGCAGGAGTGTGCTGGGAGGTTGGTTTTGGACACGTGTACGTGTTCCACAGCTGCTGGGGAGTCGGGGGGGGGGGAGCTGCTGGGAGGTGGTTAGGAGAGGGTTAGAGGGTTTAGGAGAGGAGACTGGAGATAAAACTTGTGCTTGGGGACATGGATTTCTTGGTGTGGTGTACGTACAATAACTTCCCAAAATGTGCTGACGGTAAGTCAGAATAAGAAATCCATGACCGTGTGGGATAAGTAGGGTTGGAGGACTCAAGTCAGGAGTGGACCAGTGAAGTCTCTAATAAACCTTATTAGGTTTCTGAAAACAGACTGGTGCGCTATAGAATGATCTCAGGATGTTGGTGATAATGGGACCTGATGGCACAGTGTTCTGTCCTTAACTTAGAAGTCATGGGTGCTGTGCTGTGAATCCCCAATTATGATTCCTTGCTTAGGAGAAAACATTCCCTGTGATTGTAGTTTTTCTGAGATGCTTATAAACACAACTTGTGGGACACCTGGGTGGCTCAGTAGGTTAAGTGTCCACCTTAGGCTCCGGTCATGATCCCAGGGTCCTGGGGTCGAGCCCCACGTCGGGGGGGGGGGGGTGTCCCTGCTCAGCGGGAAGCCTGCTTCTCTTACCCCGGCTTGTGCTCTCATGCTTTTTGGCTTTCTCACCCCCAAATTAATAAACAAAATCTTAAAAAACAACAGCAAACCACACCTTATCCTATTATGGGTAATGGGTATCACGATTCTGATTTCTGGCTCAGCGCTGGTGACTTACATCCCTGATGTCTTGTCCCCTGAGCACACTTGGGGTCTGACGTGGCCACAGAGATGGAGAGAGCTGTGGGGCTTGGGGTGGATGGCGCTTCCGGGAGTCCCTGTCCTCACAGCACCGTTCTCCCCGACTTCTCTCCAGCCCTGGACACTCTAAAGGCTGAACTTGACTTCCCCTTGTATCCTTGGAGCGGTCATTGGAAAACCTCTCCTCCTGTGCTGGTCAGCTTTACCTCCTGGCAAAAATTCCCATTGGGGTGGCTCAGGTTGAGCTCCTCAGTATTCTGTAAACCTTGGTGACACTGGCTCATATGGACCCGAATGTTGCATTACAGGGAAACTCAGTACTAGAATGTTCTTTTGCACAGTATTTCCCCAACTTCCCAGATAACAAGAACCTCCTAGGCTCTTCTGAAAGAGTCAGGTTCCAATTCAGCCTTAGCCAGGCAGCCCCCACGGAGAGGGGGAGTTGGAGGGGGTGGAGAGTCCGCATCATTAGACCATACCTGGGTGGGGGCCGTATTTGAGGGGCAAGGCCCAGGAGTCCTCTTTCCTGCCCCAAGGAGAAAAACAATGACTAGGACAAAAGAGAGGTCAAAATGTCCTTTCTTCCCTGAGAGAGGGTTGGCTGGAGGGTGTTGTGTTAAGTCATTAGCTCGCCTCAGAGGCCTGCTGGTTGAATTCCTGGAATGAGGCTTGTTTGCCTGTAGTCCTGAGTGGACCCTCCCTGGGGGCGGAGGCTCTGGAACAGCAGGAGAGCCTCTCCAGGCTGCAGAAACTCACTTCCAAAGCGGTTAAGGGGCTTGATCTGGAGCTGAGTTGAGCCGAGCAGGGTAGGCAATTCACTCAGATCTGTCAGTCCAAGAAGTTCCTTTTCCCTGCAGGAGCAGAGGGAGGGGAGAGACAGAGAGTCCAGGAGCATGCTTGGGGCACACTCCTCCTCACCGCCACATCCTGGGAGTCAGGAGTGGGAAAAGCCTTCTCCCTCCAAACCCCGGGTGATTTGCACCATCAGGAAAATCTGGGAAGCGGGTCCTAGGATTCCTACAGTGTTGTCTCTTGTCTCTGTGATTTTTCACTAGAATCCTCCACTCTTACACTTTCAGGATCTCTAAGGTAAGCCAGCTTCTGTGTTTGGGGCGCTGGCTCCCCAGGGCAACTAGGGTGTGCATCCGATGGTGCTTACACAGGGATCTCCCTCACTGAGTTATTCCTGGGTGGCCTTGCTGGCGAGGCCACTGCTCTGCACAGACCCGAGCAAGTGGGTTTCATTTTGAAACCACCCCCAAAATTTTGGCTGGTGAGGGCTTGCCCATGTGTAGGTAACAGAATAACCAGGGGGAAACCTAACTGTCTCAACTTTATATATATAAACTTTACTTTGAAATAATTATTGATTCTCAGAGGTGGCAAGAAAATGTGCAGGAAAGTGCCATATGCTCCACCAATTTAATTTTTAAAAAAATTATTATTATTTTTTAAAGATTTTATTTATTTGAGAGAGCGCGTGCGCGAGATTGAGAATGAAACAGAAGAGGCAGAGGGAGAGGGACAAGCAGACTCCCCACTGAGCAGGAAGCCCGACACGGGGCTCGATCCCAGGATCCCTGAGATCATGACTTGAGTTGAAGGCAGATGCTTAACCATCAGAGCCACCCAGGTGCCCCTAATTTAACTTATTTAAAGTGAGAAAAAAATTTTTTTAAAGCTGGCAAAGGTATATGCAGTGAAATCCAGGCAGGGAGTTACTCAGAAAAGGGATTTGAAAAGGAAGACATTTCTGCATTGATTTTCATCTGTGATGTTAGCTGAATGCTTTGGAAAATCTAAAAGCAGTATCTTGGGTATCTGGCCTCCACATCCCTCCAGCCGCCATCACCTCTGCTCCTTCTCCAGACCAGCCGCCAGGATGGGCCTGGTCAGCGGGGCGGCAGGCAGCATCTTATCCCGGGGCAAGGGTGTGACTCCATTGATTTGGGAAATGTAAAACATATGCCTTAGTCCAGGTGGGGGAGATGGGAAAGGTTTGATGACCGCTGGCCTCCTGCTGTTTTCCAACGAAGGGTCCTCCAAGGGGGCTTTTGGCCTCAGATGCCGTCTCAGGGTAGTCAACAGCGTTTCTGGGCCATGGGACCCAGCTTTGAGCTCCAAGGGAACTGCCCAGTATTAGAGCTTCCGAAGTTTCACCCTAAGATAGACACATAGCCAGGGGCACCCTCTTTGCTAAGCCAAAAAAGTCTCATCCCCCTGCTCTGCTTTCCAAGGGTAGGGATGGTGGAGACCCCACATCCGGTATTAACTTTTCTTCCAGAAATGCAGAGGCCCAGCACTAAATGTTCTGTGCTCTGGAGTTTCCTCTCTAGGGTTTCTCAGACTCAAGCTGTGCATCAGGATCTCCTGGAGGGCTCCTGACAGCAGATTTCCGGATTAGGAGGGCCTGGGGCGCCTTTCTAACAAGTTCCCAGGTGATGCCAATGCTGCCGGTCCGTGGACCACCACCCTTTAAGAAGGGCGGCCATAGGCAGAGCTGGCAAACTCTGTTGGTCTTGGGTGCACACCTCCCACCTGCCCAGGTAAGCGTTGCTCGGTCTCTCTGATTCTCTGCTTCCTTCCTCCGATACTCGGGAATGTCCCCTTGTGGAATCCAACTTCTCCTGTGACTAGTGCAAACTAAGCCTTGGATGGGGCGTCAGCGTATCTGTGTGCAAGGTACCTGAGTCGGGGCTCCCACCCCTCCTGAGGTAACTCTTGTGAGTCTCCCTCCCCTGAGACCACTGTTACGTGTCTTTCTCAAGGTCCAGCGACTGTGACGGGTCTCAAACTGCCAGCCTCTGTGAACAGAGCCAGGCCTGCTCTTGTCCCTGTCGCTGTTATTAAAAAAAAAAAAAAATCCCACCGAATATCTTTAAAGATGTAACTGGCTTTACCAAAGGATTCGAGTGTCTGGCAGCTTCCCATCCGGGGGTCTTGTTATGCAGATCACCTCCTCATCCCTGGGGGGGGGGGGGGGTTGGAAAGGGCCCTTGTGGCAGACATTTCAGTGCTCCGTAGAAATTTCCTGACCAACCTTAAGACCTTCCTGGGGGAGGTTGAAACTGCAGTTAGATGAGCTGTTAAATCCTGGTTTGGGGATTTGGCCTAAAGGACGCCGTTTTGGGCCTGGGTTTTCTTTTCAACACCGTGCATCTTCCTCTGGGTATTTGTATCCTGGATGAGGAATTGGAGGGTGGAGTGCCGAGACTAAGTATGTATGATGAATATTTATTTTGTACGTGTGTCTGGTGACATTTCTGACACTGCCTTGTCAGGCTGCTATAGGGAACAAACTCAGCTAGAGAGATGTTCATGGCTCTGTACATGTCAAATTACTTGTGGGATTATCCATCCCAACTGTTTTGCTGTCCTTCCTCTCAAAAGCAGCAGAGGATGGAGGGGAAGTTACTGTACTTGTTTCCGGGAGGAAATGATTCTACTTCACTCCTTCCTGCCGTCGACTTCCCATAGTACGTTCCCTGCGTGACTGAGAATTTCTGTGGTGCTGGTCAGTGGCCACTGCTGTGAGGATGTGGCTTTTCAGGTAGTTCTTGAGGCGAAAGTAAAAATTTGAAGTCCTGAGTGTGAGGTGAGCCTCAGGATCGTGCCTGGAAACAGAAATGGAAGAAATCTAGTGGAAATCTCCGCTGCCTTTGGGATTCTTTTGAGGTTTTTGTTCATTTTTGCTTCTCTGGTCAGTGACCATAGAGGGTCACAGAAAGCGAATGCATTCGAGGTCCTACAAACTGTGTGGTCGCTGCCCTGATTTTGCCCCACAAGAGCTCTACCATTGGCTCTTAGGTCTTAGCCTGTAAAACTGGGATGATAAAGTATAAATCATGCACATAAGCTCCGTGGGGGCAGGCAATGGCCCCCCTCCCCCCAACCGTGTACCCTAGAGGTGTCCCTCGACCCACCCAGCAGCCATGGGTTGGACACCTCGTAGGTGATTCTACCCATGGGTGAGGGGTGGAGGCTGGCCCCAGTGGCTGGTCAGGAGGGGGGAGTGAGGTAATGGGTGTAATGGAGGGAAGGAGATTTTCCTGTCCCTAGTTCTTTCTTCCTCTTCTCCATCTCTACTCTTTGGCTCCTTTTAAAAATTTGTTTACTTTTTCCACTAACTTTAAAAAAAAATGTTTTTAAATTGTTTTAGTGAGTGAACACCCAGGAGGGATGGGCTGAGGAAAGGGGGAGAGAGTTTTAAGCAGGCCCCCACACTAAGCACGGAGCCTGAGGTAGGGCTCGATCCCACAACCCTGAGATCGTGACCTGAGCCGAAATCAAGACTCCACTAGCTGCTTCACCCGCCGAGCCACCCACGTGCCCCTCCACTAATGCTTTTTTGTCTCTCGTATGCCTTCGCCAAGGAGAAGTCCAACCTAACCTTTTATTTTTCCTCAACTACACCATTAAAAAAAAAAACTAGTTAATGGCTCACCCCTTCCAGGCAAACTTCTAGGATTCAGGGGCTTAATGTTTTCTTCCTCTGACATAAGGGCCCCCCTTTCCAGCCCTACATGTAGTAATCATTATAGTTTTACATTTCTGGGGTCCATGTGTGTTTGATTTCTCTCCCTGTGAGGATGTAAGCCTTTTAGGAAGGGGTTCATGACGCCTTCATGACACATGGCGGACTTTTCAAAGAACAGTAGAGTTTCTGGCTCCTGTCTAGTTAATGCCCTACTGTGTAATTTGCTGTCATTTTTGTGTTTAGCTGGTTTATCCTTAAGCCTGTGTCTTGGTGGTTTGCTTTTTTTTTTCTTTTATTAATCCTTAAGTGCCCTACTTCCTAGAGCCTCAGCGTTGTAGAAACATTTACTATGTAAGTTTCTTAGAATCTTTCCAGGGTTGTGTTCACAGATCTCCACAGTGTGCTCCTTCCCACATGGGCTTGGCACTTCCTGCATCCTAGACCCAATAATACTCTGTAGGGTAGAGAATCCACCCCTGCCCTTTGGGTCTGGAGAATTTCGGAGGTTCAGCTTTCCCCTCTGACCGGTAGCAGGACAGTGTCGGTTCCTCTCTTCTAGAACCCTGTCCCGCGGTCATTTAAGGATGTGTCTGTTCCTTGGAGGTCAGGGGCACGTTGTCCTCCTCGTGTACCAGCCCTGGTGTCGCTCCCGGCCTGGAGAGGGCCCTTCGTAGATGTCTGTGGAGTGGAACTGAAGCCGCCACAGGCTGGGATGGAAAAGCATGCAGCGCACGTGAGAGGAAGGGAGGGCACCAGACTTTTGCTGGCAGAGGACTAGAGAGAACTAGAAGGTGGTAGTTGGGTGGTAGAGAGATGAATTTCACTTCCCTTTCTTTCAGTATCTGAGGGCATTCTTTTTTTTTTTTTTTCTTTTTAAAGATTTTATTTATTTATTTGACAGAGATCACAAGTAGGCAGAGAGGCAGGCAGAGAGAGAGGAGGAAGCAGGCTCCCCGCTGAGCAGAGAGTCCGACGCGCGGGGGGCTCGATCCCAGGACCCGGAGATCACAACCCGAGCCGAAGGCAGCGGCCCAACCCACCGAGCCACCCAGGCGTCCCTGAGGGCATTCTTTTTAAAGATCACAGGAGAAAACATACTTCTCCAAACTATAGGATGGACAGGCTGGCTCACACTTCTTTGTTGAAATGAGGAAAATGAAAAATCTCTGGAGGGCCCTAGGCTCGGGCAGAGCAGGTAGCTTTGGCAGGACACCTACTTGGTGTCTTTCTTGCTCCAAACAGGCACGCAACTTGCTTCTTTCTCTCAGCTGTTGGCCAGGCTGACACAAGGTTAACCAGGCACTTCTTCGTGAAGGGAGCAGAGGCTTTTATTTCATAGATAGAATATTTTAAAAAATGTCCTGGGGAAATAGAACCATCCAGCTAAATTCCTATCTGAATTGTATAGAAGTGATTCTTTGTGGTTAGACATTTTCACAGGGGTGCAGAGAGAGAGAGGAAAGGTCAAGAGGCCAGCCCCCCCCCCCCCCCCCCAAACAGACCTGGTCTGTTCACTATGCCTAAGACTGACCTTGGTGCTGACCACTCTTTTAATTTTGTTTAAATTTTCTTATTGATCAAAAATCTTGTTAAATTTAGTGTGTAAGAATGTTTTCTCTTTAAAATTCTGACCAGCACAGATAACTTTTTATGTAAAAAGTCTCAGATAAACAAAAGACTTTCTACCTTGTCTTTAAGTTTTCAAAAATAATGAAATTGAACACGTCCGTGCCTTTCAGCAAGTGATAGTGAATTATAGAAGTTCCTGGGAAATCTTTCTAGAAACTCTGCTTTTAAGGGAGAAGGACCTGGATGGATGGAGCATGACTCCACTGAGAAGTGTTAGTTTAGGAAAGTAATGGGGGTGAAGGCTGGTCTACTCTAGAGGGTAAAAGCCAGTACTCTGGAGCCAGACGGCCTGGCTTCAAGTCCTTGCACCACCTTGCACCACCTTGCAACCCACGGAGTGACCTTGGGCCTGTCACTCAGCCTCTGAGCCTCCTAGCTGCTTCCTCTGTAAAGTGGGAATAGGAATGGTATTTGCTCTCAAGGGCTGTTGGGGGAGTTCCTTGAGTTAATGCAGGTAAAGGTATGGGCAAGCAGAATGTGATGACTGAATGTGTATTGAACTGTGGGCTCTTGGTCAAGCTTATGCAGGAAACCAGAAAGGGTAAGGTAGGCCTTACCAAGTGCGGACCTGGGGGAGGGTTCCCAGTCTTGGAGATCAAACTCAAACAGGTGGGGGAGGCAAGGAAGGCCAGGCGAGGTGAGCTCTCGGGGCCAGCTGCAGCCCCCTGCTCCGGGGGGGGGGGGGGGTCACTCGGTCTGCTGGCCTGGCCCTGTCCCTTGTCTCCAACCCATGTGGGGGGGAGTCCCCCTCCAGCCCCCTGGATGACAGCAGCCCCTACGCCACAAGGCTAATCCCTGGAAACAAGAGCCCCCAGCTCAGCTTGACTGTAGCACAAAGGAATACCCAGGGTGGTTATGTTAAGCCTTTCTTTAGAAAATGGGATAGAATGATTTTCCTTGTGGAGATAAAAGTGTTCTTCTGTTTGTTTGGAAATGAAGTTGATTTTTGTAGTCAGGACTCCTAAACACAAAGGTTGATTCCACACTCCACCTCCCTCCCCCCACCGCCCGAAAATGTGAAGCCCCAAATACTAGAACTGAGCTTTGATGACCGAAACAGGTGCAAAGGTGCCTGTGCCTCTGGGTGGGAACAAGCTTGTGGGTTGTATTTTTCAAAGGTGTGAAATGTTATTTTTCAAAAGCAGTAAAGCTAAGTTAAGTGAAACTTTGCTCCAAGTTCTTTTTCTCTTTTTTCATTTTTTTTTTTTTTTTATCAATTCAAATTTAGATTGGAAGGTTGAATGTGATATTGATGTGAACATTTTGTCCGTTTGGGTTTTTGTGGATCATATAGTTCTGTACTTTGATCAACACTTGTGTATTCTTGTCTGTGCCTAAAAAGTGAAAGAGCATGTGGGCCTGTAAGAAAAGAGAAGAGGAACACCTGGATGGCTTAGTTGGTTGAGCGTCTGCCTTTGGCTCAGGCCATGATCTCAGGGTCTTGGGATCAAGCCCCATGTCAGGCTCTGCACCAAGCATGGAGTCTGCTTAGGATTCCTTTTCTCCTTCTGCCACTTCCCCCACTCACTTCCTCTCTTTCTGTCTCTCTCCCTAAAAAATAAGATTGAGGACAGTTTAATAGGGTCAAGAGAGGATTTCATTTGATCTTAAAGTCTGTAATTAGGTTATCAGAATCTGAAAACCTTCTGTTGAGCTAGGATTCTTTCAGAGTGATTCTGTAAGCCTTCCCTGTTGATCCTTGTAAGGAACCTATAAAGGAAAGCTGTGTATGATCACAGTCCTTGTTTTGAAAGGGAAAGTGAGCCAGGCTAAGTGACCTGCCCCAACCCCCCCACCAGCGTGCATGGCCTTTAGCCCCAAGGGAGAGAAGAAGCAGGTGGGAGATTTGTTCCTGCCCTTTCTCTGTGGGGGACCTGTTCTGTGTCAGAAACGTGGCCAGGCCTTGGAGACTGGCTTCTGGCCAAGGCATGTCACCTGCACTCAGGGAGCAGGCAGACGTCCTGGGAGACACTGGTCTAGCAGGGTGTGAGCCGATGGTCTGTGCTCCCAGATAGGGGCGTCCCTCCGTGCGTGTGAGTCAAGGAAGACCCAGATCATGGGAGACTGTGTCTGGAAGGGTAAATGAGAGCTGCTCAGATAAAGAAGGTGATGAAGAGGGAAGAAAGAAAATCAAATACAAAAGTGGAGAGAGAAGTTTTGAAGAGCATGTTAAGCACTGCTGAGGCAGGATGGAGGGGTTAGGTCAGGTTCACATCACAGGAGACCTTCTTTGTCACACATGAGGTTTCTGACCGGTTTCTCCCGGCAGTGGAGGTCAGTGGAGGTTTGTAAAGGAGGGGAAACCTCACCTGGTTATTCGGAAGACGAACAGGGTAGCAGTGTGGAGGATGGACAGGCTGGATGGAGGGACTCCTTTTTCTGTTTGATCTTCTACCTAAATGGGGTGTTTTTGGATTCCCTTGATGACGTTTAGGAAGGCCTCATGCCAGGGCTGGGACGTCGGTTGTCCTTAGGAAGAGCTGGAGTCTGTGACTGGTTGGCTATTGTTCTAATCTGTTTTCAGCCTTTATGATAGCGTATATATGAGCACCTGCAAATACCCCTTCTCTCATTTCAAAAGAACTTACAGGGATAGGCACATAGGTAGGTCCATTCTAAATGGGAGTTGACTGGAATTTAGTCATGTTTTTTTTTTTTTTTAAAGATTTTATTTATTTATGTGACAGACAGCGATTACAAGTAGGCAGAGAGAGAGAGGAAGGGAAGCAGGCTCCCTGCCGAGCAGAGAGCCCGACGCGGGGCTCGATCCCAGGACCCCGAGATCATGACCTGAGCTGAAGGCAGATGCTTTAACCCACTGAGCCACTCAGCCCCCCCCCCTTTTTTTTTTTTTTAAAGAAATTTTAACATGGGACTTGAACTCACAACCCTGAGATAAAGACCTGAGCAGAGATCAGGAGTCAGGTGCTTAACCAACTGAGCCACCAGGGTGCCCCTAAACAAATTTCTTGAAATAGAGTTTCAGAGGTAGTGGAGAGTCTATCTGGGAACCACCACCATGGAAGGGGATAATCCTTCCCACCGACCTAACACAAAGTGCTTTTCCATGTCAGGGAGGCCACGTCATGGAAGCCACAGACATTTCCCAGATGTGGCAAAGCAGCTGCTGTTTTCATCATTCAGTAATTTGTTTCAACTATGTACTGGGGGGCTGTGCTTGGCCCTGGGGAAACAAAAATAAAATTATTCATGGTCACTGCCTCCAAGGGACAGGCTCATTAGTCAAAAAGATGTGCTCTTCGTCAAATTAATAGAGATGGAAAGTAGAACGGTGGTTGCCAGGGGCTGGGAAAGGAGAATATGAGTCCCTGTGTGATGGTTGGAGTTCCAGTTTTGCAAGATGAGCTGAGTGCTGGAGTTGGGGGTACAGGGGCGTGAACGTACCAAACACGGCACACTTAGAAGTGGTTAAGATGGTAAATTTAGATGGTGTGGATTTTAACCACAGTTAGAAGCTTTGTGTATATATGTATACATGTAACTTAATTATTATTATTTTTTAAAGACTTTATTAGAGTACATGCATGTGTGTGAGCACAAGCAAGGGATGGGCAAGGAGAAGGAGAAGCAGACTCCCGCAGATCAGGGAGCCTAGCTCAGGGCTCGATCCCAGGACCCTGGGATCAAAACCTGAGCTGAAGGCAGGTGCTTAACCTACTCAACCATCCAGGCCCCCCAGTAACTTAATTATTTTCAAAGCAGTTTTGAATCCATTGGTTGTAAGTACTTCAGAAGGACTTAACATCTTCACTTCTCAGATGAGAAGACTTTGTCTCAGAGCCTTCGAGTTCCTACACCACAGTGACACGGCCAAGGAAAAAGAGACAAGATTGACATTTTTTTCTCTCGTAAAAAATTCTTAAAAATCTATCAAAGGGGGGGCGCCTGGGTGGCCCAGTGGGTTAAGCCTCTGCCTTCGGCTTAGGTCATGATCCCAGGGTCCTGGGATCAAGTCCTACTTCAGGCTCTCCGCTTGGTGGGGAGCCTGCTTCCTCCTCTCTCTCTCTCTCTCTCTGTCTGTCTCTCTCTCTCTCTGCCTACTTGTGATCTCTGTCAAATAAATAAATAAAATCTTTAAAAAAAAAAAATCTATCAAAGGGGTGCCTGGGTGGCTTTGTCATTAAATGTCTGCCTTCGTCTCAGGTTATAATCTCTGGGTCCTGGAATCGAGCCCCACATGGGGCTCTCTGCTCAGTGGGAAGCCTGCTTCTTCCTCTCCCACTCCCCCTGCTTGTGTTCCCTATATTTCTATTACTATTTCTCTCTATATCTCTCTCAATCTGTCAAATAAATAAATCTTTAAAAAAAAAATACAAAACAGCTACCAAAAGCAAAAAAGATTCCCTTGTCTTTCTGGGGATAACTTTGGCTTACATCCCTATGCCTATCCTTTAAATGAATATACCTTATTTTAAAAAGTGGCCTCATTTTTGATGGCCTCATCAGTTATGAAACATAGTTTCATAACTCACATTTTTTTTACTTAGTATGTTATCAATTTCTTCTTGATCCTAAACATTCTTCTGCTACATGATTTTTAATGGCTGTATAAGATTCTGTAACACTGTTAAATCAATTATTCAAATGTTAGCTATTTTAGGAGGTTTCTATAGGTTGCTAGAATAAAGCATGCTAGGATGAGCTTATATATTAATGTTCAGAGTTCTTCTAGATAGGTGGAGTAGTTGGGTCAAAGATTGATATATTTTTGAGGATTTTTTTTCTGCCTCTCTACTTATTAACATTACTCAAGTAGTTCTGGCCAAATATGTAAAGGAACCTAAATTTTTTGGACCTCATTTATGTGAAAAAGGAAAAAAATGAACATGGAATGTAGTTTTGACTATTAGTAAAGAAGTTTATTTTTAATATGGGTGTAATGGGCTGAATTAGGGGGCCCTGAAATTCATACGTTGAAGTTTTAACGCCTAATACTTCAGAATGTGCCTGTTTGGACACAGGGCCTTTAAAAAGGCAGTTTGGTTAGAATGAGGTCATTTGAGTGGGTCCTAATCCAGTATGACTGGTTTCTGCATAGGAAGAGATGAAGATTGGACACCAGGGGCCAGGTGAAGGCACAGGCAAAGATGGCCATCTGTAAGCCAAGGAGAAAAGGCCTCAGAAGAAGTCAACCCCGTTGAGGCCTTTGATCTCTGGCTTCTCGTCCCTAGGCCTTATAGAATTTCTCCTGTTGAAGCTAGCTGCACGTCGTAGTCCACTACAGCAGGCCTCGCCAACTAAGACGGCAGGTCCTTGCTAACCTTGCATGGGTGCCACGGCTCCCCTCTTCATGCCCCAAAGTGAGCACTGGGCGCTGGGCTGGTGGGGACAGACCCAACTCCAGGCGTGCAGAGACAGAGCTGCAGGTGCTGTGCCAGATGGGCCCTCCTGGCGCCAGTAGGTCCCTCTGTGTGTAGTGGTCTGTTTGTCTGCGGGACCTACACATATTTGAGGAGTAGAAGGAAAGGCTAGCTTGACCTCAGTGGGCCTGGGGCTGCTCTGCTGTTTGTGTCTGATGAATGGAAGTCGGGGCTAGAAAAACGGACCATGGGAAGGGAAGGGCCTATGGTCTGTAGCTTTCAGTACCTGTGACACCTGGAGGAAAGGCCCATTCTGCTGGGTCTCTAAAGGTGGTCTGTTGGAACCACATCTTCGTGGATCTCATCTGTGTTGACTATTCTTCATGGTTTTGGGCTCTTTTCATGTCATGTATGCCATTCAGGGATAAATCATTTATCCTAATGTGGGTTATTAAAGGATTGAGCAGTCCCCTTTCCCTGTGTACAAATACTTGAGGCCAAATATTCAGGTGCTTGTTCTTAAAAGCAGAGTTAATGTACTGCGAGGTGCTTTTCTTTGTTTTTGTTTTTTGTTTTTGTGAGCGCGAGAGAGTGAGAATGAGCAGGGGAGGCAGGAACAGAGGGAGAAGCAGATTCCCCACTGAGCAGGGAGCCTGATGTGGGACTCAAGCTGAAGGCAGAGGCTTAGCCAACTGAGTCCCCCAGGCGCCCCATAGTGTGAGATTCCCCCCCCCCCCCCCAGTCTTTGGAGTCTGACCACTTGGTTTTGACTCCTGTCTCCCCTGTTCAGTTTGTATCCTGCAGCAAATCGATTAGCTTCTCTGACCCTCAGTCTCCAGATCTATAAGATGGTTTACCATGAGTCTTTTTAATCCCAGGGGCTTTGGGAGGATTAGCGAGGTAATTTATCTGTGGTCGTGTTACATTGCCTGACACATAGTAAGAGCTGGTCAATGCTTGTTACTATTTTTTTTTTTTTTAAGATTTTATTTATTTATTTGAGAGACAGAGATCACAAATAGGGAGGCAGGCAGGGAGAGAGAGGGGGAAGCAGGCTCCCCGCTGAAGTCTCGTTACTATTATCCTGGTATTTAAACATCGCATCAGTAAGTACTTGAGGAGTTGCCGTGGTTGGGAAATGATCTTTGAGTTCCAACAACTGTGGAGTACTTAACTCCACTTAAATTTGTGTCAGAAATATAGGAGATTTGGGGTACCTGGGTGAAGCATCTGCCTTCAGCTCGGGTCATGATCTCAGGGTCCTGGAATCGAGTCCCGTGTCGGGCCCCTTGCTCAGTGGGGAGCCTGCTTCTCCCACTTCCCCTGCTTGTGCTCTTTCTCTCTCTCTTTCTGTCAAGTAATTTTTTAAAAAAATATATCGTAGATGTGATGTAGTCAACTCTTCTTTAAGATAGAGTTGTTACGAGTCTGGAAAGGTTCACCATCTGCAGGTGCTTCACACGTTCCTGGGACCTTGTACGTGCTGGACAAATGGCGGCTCAGAGTCCAGTCACGGTGGGTCTGGGCTTGGGTTGGGTCCCGTTCTTCCATGAAGTGGCTTTGTCTCTTCATAGGCAAGTCTCTTAGTGCCTTAGAGCCTCGTTGGTCTCCTCATTGGTAAAGATTCAACAGTAGAAGCTACCTTATTAGGTTGATTTGAGGCTAAATGTGCTTCATGGAGCTTTGTGTTGTTTTTGCTACTGTCGTAGACGTTCTCCCTGATCTCCGCACCGTCTTAAATATAGTACAGCTCATGCAGGGGGAGGGCCTTGGAAAACGGAGTTCCGAGCGGCCGTGACAGCAGTCTGTGTGGTGCACCTGGCCCCTGCTGGTTGCCAGGTGATCTGGAGATCTGTGAGGCATTTTCTCCGTTCAATGCCATGTGCATCCCTCTGGAGGCTGTGGGCCGCATCCAAGAAGATGACCTTTCTAGGCAAGAAGGCAGCTCTGCAGGCAAAGAAGGAGTTTCCTTCTCCTGTCAGAACCCGCAGATCTGTTAGAACTGCAGGTGTAAGCATGGGCTGTGTGTGTGCACACGTGTTTAGTCAGACGTCTGACGTAGGTGTTGCGTGGCAGGCATCGTACTGACTTGCAGGGGTGGACAGAAAGGATGACTATCGCAAGTGAGGCTCATGCCGTTTGCAGAATGCAGACACACAAATTGACGCCTTCTTTTTGGAGTTGTATTGAGGTCAAGGAGAAAAATGGGAAAGGATTACTTTGGCTCCTGGGGAGATTGGGGAGGGAAAATAGCCGACGGTTTTTAGTACCACCTTAGTGCCAAACATTGTGGCTGGCGTTGTACAAAAATTTTCTGCTTCGGCTCAAGAGTTACTGGAGAGAGAACACTTAACCTCCTTTCTTCGCTTCTGTTTCTTTAGCCAAGGAGAAGGCTAAAAAAAACAAAACAAAACTTCCTTGTAAGAGAACTGAAGCCCAGGAAGGGTAAACTCCAGATAAGTTGATTTCCTGATAGACCAGTTCCCTTCTAGGGTTTTCCCAGAATTTGTAGTGAAGTTGCTGAATCACTGCCGTTGGTCATTGAGGTGTAGAAGGCGAGGTGGGCAAGACCGAGAAAGGAATCTTCTAAACTTGAGATTGGGCGTATTGGTGATCGTCTCAGATGACAACGTTCTGGCCTGCTTGTCACATCTGTGTTGTGTGAGAAGGGGAAGCGGTGACCAACAGAGCCCATCATGGGTTCACTTGAATGACCATGGTGGATTCTTAAATAGTGTCACCACATTGGACACTGTAGCTGACTGTTTAACTGTGGGGATGTATAGATTCAGACATGGTGCCCTTGGTCGAGTCTCTCTTGGTATCCTTGTGGAAAACGGAGTTGAGATCTAAGGGGAAGTGTAATGGATGATAGTTTACTTCTGTGGAGACAAAACTAGTTCAATTGTTTTCTCAAAGTACTCGTTGGTGGGTTGGGATCTCCCCTGAGGAGAAGCCTGCCCGGCAGCTTTGACTTTGGCTCTTGGCCACTGCCATCAATGATGCAGGCTTAACAAGTTTGTGGAACATTGAGTGTTCAGTCATGTGAGCTGCCAAAAAAACGGGCTTTCAGTTGAAGGTGCGAGACGCTCACGGACCTGGTCCAGTCAAGAGGAAAGGATTCAGAGGTGAGGGTCCTGTTCTGGCGGGGAGGTACCTTCCCGTAAACGTCACTGGTTTGAAATGAAAAACTGAGCTTCTAAGTAAGGAAAGACTTAACAGGATTAATGACTTCTCTTCAAAAGCTGAAAGGAATGTGCACAGCAATGATGGCCTATGTAGGGTGAATAAAGGTTTAGTCAGCAAATTCTTGGATTCTCATTCAGAGATTGGAGGAGCAGTGAGGGCCCTTTTAGGCATGCTGCCTGGTTCCTGGTAGGGATTGCAGAAGGACTCATGGTGTGGATGGGTACAAGGGTAAGCCATGTGCAAACATGCCGTCACCCTCCGCAAATAGTTTTTATGGAGAGTTATATGTTTTGTCTCAAAAAAAAATTTTCAGATGAAAACCTTCTCTAAGGGCCAAAATGAATTTTCCAGAGATGCTGATATGGAGAGACATTTATACCTTCCTTGAAGTTAATTAATAAGTGTCAGTGTTCTAGCAGTAGTGAACGAATGATGCAACTCTTATTCACACACACCCATGTGCGCACATGTGCAAGACCGTGTTTATCTTTTAGTCTAAATGATGTGTGCCTGCCTTTTCCACTACAGTGGGTTTTGAACTTTCTGGGCCATGCCCTATTGTAAGAAGTGTATTTTGCATGGTTATCCATGTATATATATACACACACACAGTCACTCACACACTTCATGCAGAGCTGAAACACAAATTCACAAAATACAAACTCTTGGAAAGTTTCCAATATTTTCTGCTTTATTTGAATCTATCCTATACTGGTGAAGACTTCCTTTATTGATTTTTTTTTTTTCTTTTTTCTTTTTGTATCTCCCTGTTTTGGGGCACCTGGGTGGTTCAGTTGGTTAAGTGTCGGCCTTTGACTCAGGTCATGACTCAGGTCCTGAGATCGGGCTCCCTGCTCAGAGGGGAGCCTGCTTCTCCGTCTCTCTCTGCTATTCCCCCTGCTTGTGGCTTTCTCACTCTGTTAAATAAATAAAATCTTTAAAAAAAAAAAAAGCTCACTATTTAAAAAGTACTACTCCAGCAGAGCCTCAGTACATGTTTAAAAACTGTAGTTACTTTATTCTGAGGAGAAACTTTCAGAATATCATATATAAAATATAGAGTATTTTATGTATTTATTAGACTATATATTTTAGGATGTCAAGTGAAATGCTTCTAGATAGCTGGGAATTTCTGTCTTACAGATGGAGGACAGTTCCAGGGATCAGTTTCCTGATCATAGTCAATAAACAAACTGGAGTCTTGTCTTCGGTTTATGGCCTGTTTGGGGATGACTTGCCTCAAACCTGTCAGCTTCCTTCTGTCAGGAAATTAGGAGAAAATATTAACTTAGAGATTGTTAAAATTGGAAGGAGTTGCAGAAGTCTGTTATAACTTGTTATTCAATTCAGAGGACTCTTCTATGTTGTCCTGTTGACCAGCATCTGCTTGATTACCTTTAGAAATGGGCATCTCACTGCATTAGTTTTCTGTTGCTGTTGTAATTACCACAAATTCAGTGACTTACAAAACACACATTTATTATCTTGCTGGTTTGGTAATTCAGAGGTCTGAAATGGGTCTCACTGGACTAAAATCAAGGCCATGGCAGGGCTGCAGTCTTTCTGCAGATCCTGGGAAAGAATCTGTTTTCATGCCTTTCCAGCTTCTGTAGGCTGCCTGCATTCGTTGGCCTCATTTCATCTTCAAGTCCAGCAATGGGCAGCTGAGTCTCCCGTCCCAAGATTCCGACTCTTTGATCTGCTTCCGGCTTCCACTTTTATAGGACCCTTGGGATTACATTAGATTGACGCAGATAATTTCTGTATTTAAGGTCTGGTTAACAACTGTAATTCTACCTGCAATCTTAATTTTCCGTTGCCAGGTAAGGTCCTGTATTTGCCAGCTCTGGGAATGACACTCTGGGCACCTTTGGGGGCCATTACTGTGCCTGCCACACTCCCGGTCTTCTGAGCTAGTCTGTATAGTCTGTGGATTCTAATGTTGGGAAACACGTATAGGTTAACTTAGGACAAGGATGTGTAACAGGTGAGTTTGTAGAAGTAGAAGAAAGAAACTTGGGGATCTTTAACTTGAAAACCAGCAGTATTGAACGCTGAGAGGGAGGAAAGTCTATGGCAGAACCCAATTTCTAGGAAGTATGGTTTCTCTCCACACCACAGACTGCCTTTTGAAGCGAGCGGTCTTTGCTTGGTGGTTGCCGGAAAGAGGAGAATCTAGGAGTCTTGAATAAAGAGCCCAGATGAGTCTGTAAGGAACTGGGCTGGTCACTGTCATCTTTGCTGAGGTTGTACTCAGCTGCAGTTGGAAAGTTCTTTTCAAGGTGGCTGCCCCAAGGCCCAGGGGTCGGTGGGTTGTGAGTGCTGGTGGAAGATTCTAATCAGAGATTAGAGGTTTTAATCGCTGAGCCAGGGGAGCTTGGTCTGCGGTTGGCATCTCTTGGCCACAGAGGGGAAAACAACTATGCAAAGTGATGACTTCGTAAAGGCTGTTTAAAGAAACAACAACAAAAAAAAACACACCGTGTGATTTACTGCTTCATTCTGTTAATACTGAAACTACAACAACTGAGTAACCCTTAAAGGTATTCTATTCTGAAGGGAATGGCTTCATTTTGGAGAGATTAAAATTGAATTACAGACTGAAAACTGATAAATTAAGGGATAAAAAAGTGTTAGGAACACTGTTATATTAAGTGCCTCAAGTGGCATTTAGAAAGTTATCAAACAATGGAAAATCAGTTTAGACAGGTTTTTTTTTTTTTCAAATGAAGGTCCTTTGTGACAAGCCAAATAAACCTGTAATAAACGGAATTCTCCTTTTTTCTTGGATTTCGCTTTTAATTTAGCATGGGCAAGGAGAGACCTTGGTTTCTTATAAGTGAAAACCTCTCTTTTCAAAATGTTGTTTTCTCTAATGAACAGCATAAGGTGTTGGCAGAAAGCACATGGTAGCCGTGGACGTCCGCCGCCACCCCTTGTCTCCCCCTCCACCCCTTCCTTTCTGGAATGAGCTGGGAAGGAACAGTGGGGGACAGACAGCCTTCTGCTACTGGACCTTCAGATGTGCTGTGGGTCACGCCGAGTCCACTCTCTCCCTGGTCTCCTTCCACCCAAGGACGGAGCCTGGCAGACCAGAGCTGGGCAGTTCCCGCCCTCCACAGGACTCTTCTGGTGGGCAGTCTTTGCTCTCCCTTCCTCTACCCCTAACTGGCCTGGCCAGGACTTGCAGACCTTCACTTCCTCGTGCTCCTTCCTTCTCCCACCCATTTTGCAGATGTCAGATCTGCATCTGGGTCTGCGTCTTCTCTCTGCTTCCTTCTGCTGCGTTTGCCCTTTGTCTTCTTCCATGGTTGTCTCCACAGAAAATTGCTTGCATGTCTACATCTTCTTTGGTGTCAGATCTTTGGAGCACCCAAAGAGTTAGAGAATCCTGGAGTGACTAAAAAAATTATTTTTAAAGATTTTGTTTGAGGGGCACCTGAGTGGCTCAGTGGGTTAAGCCGCTGCTCTCGGCTCAGGTCATGATCTCGGGGTCCTGGGATCGAGTCCCTCATCCCTGCTGAGCAGGGAAGCAGGGAGCCTGCTTCCCTCTCTCTCTCTCTGCCTGCCTCTCTGTCTACTGTGATCTCTCTCTGTCAAATAAATAAATAAAATCTTTAAAAAAAAAAAGATTTTGTTTGAGAGAGATCACATGAGTGAGGTGAGGGGCAGAGGGAGAACTAGACTCCCTGCTGAGCAGGGAGCCCAGTGTGGGGCTTGATGCCAGAACTCCATGACCATAACCTGAGCCACAGGCAGATGTTTAACCTACTGAGCCACCCAGGTGCTCCCAATCCTTGAATGAATTTTAAGATGGCTTCAGGATATTGTGGACTATCCCCTTACCAAGCTTCAGTTCTGCCTGAGACCTTCTGGGTTTTAGCACTGAAAGTCCTGTGTTTTATGAACCTTCTCCTGGGTAAGCTGTGATAGCTGTGCACCCCAGTTGTAGTAATTGGGGATGTGTCTATTGATATTTTCAGTTTTTTTCCCCAAAGGGTTTGGAGTAGCTCTTAATCAAGGACTTAGATAAGTTAATGTTAAAACATTTATAGAATCAGGATTGAACAAAGGAGGAAGCAAATATGCTTACCATAAGCATTACTTTATTTGGGGGAAACACTTTTTCTTGGCATTAAATTTTTTTGTTGTTTTTGTTTTTCATTTAAAAAAATTTTTTAATAAACATATACTGTATTATTGGCCCCAGGGGTATAGGTCTGTGAATCGCCAGGTTTATACACTTCACAACACTCACCATAGCACATACCCTCCCCAGCGTTCATAACCCAACCACCTTCTCCCTATCCCCCCTCCCCCTGGCCCCCTTCAGTTTGTTTTGTGACATTAAGAGTCTCTTGTGGTTTGTCTCCCTCCCAATCCCATCTTGTTTCATTTATTCTTTTCCTACCCCCCCAAACTCTCCATGTTACTTCTCCACTTCCTCATATTAGGGAGATCATATGGTAGTTGTCTTTCTCCGATTGACTTATTTCGCTAAGCATAATACCCTCTAGTTCCATCCACGTCATCACAAATGGCAAGATTTCATTTCTTTTGATGGCTGCATAGTATTCCTGTGTGTGTGTGTGTGTGTGTGTGTGTGTACGTACCACATCTTCTTTTTTTTTTTTTAAAGATTTTATTTATTTATTTGACAGAGATCACAGTAGACAGAGAGGCAGGCAGAGAGAGAGAGAGGGAAGCAGGCTCCCTGCTGAGCAGGGAGCCCGATGCAGGACTCGATCCCAGGGCCCTGAGATCATGACCTGAGCCGAAGGCAACGGCTTAACCCACTGAGCCACCCAGGTGCCCCTGTACCACATCTTCTTTATCCATTCATCTGTTCATGGACATCTAGGTTCTTTTCATAGTTTGGCTATTGTGGACATTGCTGCTATAAACATTTGGGTTCATGTGCCCCTTCGGATCACTACGTTTGTATCTTTAGGGTAAATACCCAGTAGTGCAATTGCTGGGTCATAGGGCAGTTCTATTTTCAACTTTTTGAGGAACCTCCTTGCCGTTTTCCAGTGTGGTTTCACCAGCTTGCATTCCCACCAACAGTGTAGGAGGGTTCCCCTTTCTCCGCATCCTCGCCAGCATCTGTCATTTCCTGACTTGTTGATTTTAGCCATTCTGACTGGTGTGAGGTGATATCTCATTGTGGTTTTGATTTGTATTTCCCTGATGCCGAGTGATGTGGAGTACTTTTTCACGTGTCTGTTGGCCATCTAGATGTCTTTTTTGCAGAAATGTCTTTTCATGTCCTCTGCCCATTTCTTGATTGGATTATTTGTTCTTTGGGTGTTGAGTTTTCTAAGCTCCTTATAGGTTTTGGATACTAGCCCTTTATCTGGTACGTGGTTTGCAAATATCTTCTCCCATTCTGGCAGTTGTCTTTTGGTTTGGTTAACTGTTTCCTTTGCTGTGCAAAAGCTTTTGATCTTGATAAAGTCCCAATAGTTCATTTTTGCCCTTGCTTCCCTTGCCTTTGGCGATGTTCCTAGGAAGAAGTTGCTATGGATGAGGTCGAAGAGATTGCTCTTGGCATTAAATTTTCAAAGGAATTTCCTCCATGGGACTTCATATGGGGAACAATAAGTAGCATAAATATTGTCATTATAAATGTTGTCATTGTCAGTAGGTCTCTGGTAAAATCAAACGTTTTCTTTTGATGATTGATGAAAACCAAGAGTGTGGTATGTAGATGTGTCTTGGCAGTGTTGATTTTATGAGGTTCTTAACTAATGAAATGCAAATACAGGGTGTTCTCTTCTAGAGTTATCTAGAGAAAAATCTTCTGAATCCAGGAGTAGAAGCATAGATGGTCTCATACCTTAGAAAAGTAGCTCTCAGAGATGAAGAAACAGGCTCAAAGTTTGTTCCTACTAAATATTCCTAGCTAATATCCTTGAAATTTACCATGAATGACAAATGTGATAGAAGAATTAAAAATAGACCAATACCTGTTTTAGGTAGAAATGGGCCTTTCATTTCTATCAATGCATGAGACCTCAGAACTTTGAGAGGATGATTTATGGAGCGCAGGATGAAAGATAGGGAATTTTAAAGACCACCACATTCATTCATTCAACAAATATTTATTTATTGGATTCTGGTCACAGTACTGGAGATAGGCCAATGAATATGGTTTCTTATGTGGAGCCTAGATCCTGGTGGAGGCAGCTAGGCATGAATAAGTTAAGTGTAAGTTGTATGTAAGTTAAATTGTATATGAGATGGCAAAAATTGCTGTGGAAAAAAGTAAAGTAGGGAAGGGAGTTTTCGGTGGGGGAGATCCTTGGGGAAGGCCTCATTGAGACAGTTCCATTTAGGAAAAGAGCTGGGAGCAAGCCAAATAACCAGGCCTTGCCTTCTGCTTGGTCACATGTTCTGAGGAAAGCCATCCTTTTGTGTGATGAAGACCCTCAAGTGATCCGTAGAGGAGCCAGGTGAAGAGGAACCATGATCTTCTTCTTCTTCTTCTTTTTTTTTTTTTTTTAAATACACTTTTTTTTTTTTTTTAAAGATTTTATTTATTTATTTATTTGACAGACAGAGATCACAAGCAGGCAGAGAGGCAGGCAGAGAAAGAGAGAGAGGAGGAAGCAGGCTCCCTGCTGAGCAGAGAGCCCAATGTGGGACTCGATCCCAGGACCCCGAGATCATGACCCAAGCCGAAGGCAGAGGCCCAACCCTCTGAGCCACCCAGGTGCCCGGAACCATGATCTTCTACCCACAACCAGCACTATGAATAAGTCCTTTTGGGAGCAGATCCCCCAGCTTCATCCAGTCCTTCAGATGACCCCAGCATTGGATGACGTTTAATACAGTCTCATGAGAGGCCGTGAGTCAGAACCATCAACCAAGGTATTTTTAGTTCCTGATCCACAGAAACTGCGTTTTAAGCCACTTAGTTTTGGGTTAATTTATTACATAATAATGGATAACTAATATAGATGGGCTTATAAATGGGCTGGATACTTCAGAGGACACAGTCTGTGAACTTGAAAATGGGACAATAAAAGTTAAACCAGAACACAAAAAATTGAGAAGAATGGAAAAACAGAACAAAACAAAAGGACAGTACATATGAGATGTGGTACAAAAATACAATACATGCAGCTGGGTTCCCAGAAGGAAAAAAGATAAAGGTATAGGAGAAATGTGTTTGAAAAGTCCTTACCCATTATTATTATTATTATTTATTTTTTTTTTTTTAAAGATTTTATTTATTTATTTAACAGAGAGAGAGATCACAAGACGGCGGAGAGTCAGGCAGAGAGAGAGAGAGAGAAGCAGGCTCCCGCTGAGCAAAGAGCCCGATGTGGGGCTCGATCCCAGGACACTGAGATCATGACCTGAGCCGAAGGCAGCGCCTTAATCCACTGAGCCACCCAGGCGCCCCCCCATTATTATTTTTTATTAAAGATTTTATTTATTTATTTGACAGACAGAGATCATAAGTAGGCAGAGAGGCAGGCAGAGAGAGAGGGAGAGGAGGAAGCAGGCTTCCTGCAGAGCAGAGAGCCCGATGCGGGGCTCGATCCCAGGACCCTGGGATTATGACCTGAGCCGAAGGCAGAGGCTTTAACCTACTGAGCCACCCAGGCACCCCCTTGCCCATTAATTTTAAAGTTAACAAAAGACCACAAACTTCAGATCCAAGAATTTTAGAGATCTCCAAGCAGGATAAATAGAAAAACCTATCTAGGCACATAGTAGCAGTCAAACTGTTTAGAACCAAAGAGAAAATTGTGAACATAACAGAAAACAGAACTACTACAGAGGAATGAAGGTAATGGTGATGTCTGTCTTATAAACCATCAAAGTCAGAGGACAATGGCTTGCTATCTTTAAAGTGCCAAAAGCAAAAGTCCACCTAGAGGTTTTACCTAGACAAACTAGGTTTCAAAAATGAAGATAAAGACCTTTTCAGAGAAGTAAAATCTGAGCAAATTCATTGCCAACAGACTGAGTATATGAACTTCTAAATGAAGTTGATGGGGTAGTTGGAAAATAACAGATGGAGGATCTATGTGGAGGAGTGAAGAGTGCTAGAAATGGTTACAATGTCAACAAACAAAAACAGACACTTTTCTCTAACTTTTTATCTCCTTTGATAATTGGCTGTCTAAAGAAAAGTGTATTGTGGAGTTCATAACCTATGAACATGTGACAACAATAGCACAAAGGACAGGAGGTAGCAAACACAAGTAGACTGTACCTTATGTGAGGTAGATAGTGATGCTAATGTATATTACAAACTCTGGCGAAATAAACAAATGAAGGGCTATACTTAACAGCCAGTTCATAGAGGTACCTAAGAATTCTCAAAAGGGAAAATGTATAACAAATAAAGAGAAGCAAAATGATAAATACACATTGAGCATATTGATAATTATATTTAATGTAACTAACTTAAATAACTTAAAAGGTAGAGGTCGTTAGCTTGGATAATAAAGCAAGAATACAACTATGTGCTTTCCATAGGGAACCCACTTCAAACATAAAGATAAGTATTGAAAAAAGATATTCAAACACTAAAAGAAAATTGGATTTCTAGATAAATCCTTCTTTGGATTCTAGATGAAGAAATATTATAAGGAATAACGAATATTACATGCTAAAGGCATTAGTTCATCAAGAAGACCTAATTTTAGGTGTACATTCATCTAATAACAGCACTTTACAATTACATAAAAGAAAAACTGTTAGAATTGAAAAGATAAATCAACAAATTCACAATTAGAGTTGGATACTTCAATACTCTTATCTCTGTGAATAGAAGAAATAGGAAAGTGTTAAGGATATAGAAGATTTCAACAGCATTATCCATCAACAACAATTCTAGAACAATCAGTGCCACTCAGTAGTAATGTTCAGATACTCATGGATATTCATCAAGGCTGGCCATAATCTGGATCCTTAAAAACAGAACAAAACAAACAATAAAGCCTCCAATTTAAGAAGACGAAAATCCCAAAGTATGTTCTTCTGTTCAAAATAGAATTAAACTATAAATCAATACAAACTATATAAGTCTTTTGAATTAACCCTTTTAAAAAACCCATGGACTAAAGAAATGACAGGGGAGATTAAATCTTTATTCAGTTAAAAATATTTTCTAACAAGAAGTCTAAATCCTTTCTAAGTCCTTTCAAAAGAGGGCCCCAAAGGAGGGAAGTGGCGTTGGCGTTGGGAAATAAAAAGGAAATGAAAATATCGTATATTTAAACCCAAATATATCAGTAATTGCATTAAATGAAAATCCTCTAAAATTGCCAGTTGAAAGACAAGGATTGTCAGCCTGGATAAATGAATGAGACTCCAATATGTGTTTACAAGAGACACATTCACAACATAAGGGCATGGCAATCGTGAAAACCTGGAGAGAGCTGTACTATGTAAACACTTTTATTTTTAAAAGATTTTATTTGAGATCAAGCATGGGGGGAGGGAAAGGGGCAGAGGGAGAGGAGAAAAGCAGACTCTCCACACAAGCAGGGAGCCTGATGTGGGGCTCCATTCCAGGACCTTGAGATCATGACCTGAATGCAAGGCAGACACTCAACCGACTGAGCCTCCCAGTACGGCTCTGAAAGGAAGGAGAAAAATGGGATGATTGCTGGATTGGGGAGCGAAGTCAAGGGGATTTCAGTATGGGAGGCCTAAAAGCAGGGAAGACTGTTGATGTGAAGGATCAATTGAGAGGAAATATTTGATGCAGGAGAGACAGAGAGGAGAGTCCTCCTTGAACAAGAGAAAGGAAGCGTTAGGGTTTGGTGTTTCTATTGAAGGGTGGGACTTAGCCAGGATCCCAGATAGTCCGCCATTTAAACGGGAGAGAAGGCAGAGCCTGTGGGCACAGTTGCACTTAGGTGAGGGAACGGGTGTGAGCCGGTGCAATTTTTCTGATTACTTCCGTTTTCTTAAAGATTTTTTTTTTTTTAATTTATTTAACAGACAGAGATCACAAGTAGGCAGAGAGGCAGGCAGAGAGAGAGAGAGGAAGGGAAGCAGGCTCCCTGCCGAGCAGAGAGCCCGATGCAGGACTCGATCCCAGGACCCTGAGATCATGACCTGAGTCGAAGGCAGAGGCTTAACCCACTGAACCACCCAGGCGCCCCTGCTTCCGTTTTCTTGGTGAACCAAGAGGCCTGGGCTTCCACGGACAGTAGGAACTGGGGAGATGTTGAGTTTTCAGGAGAGAGGAAGAATGAAGTAGCCTACGATGGTGTGAGACTGAACAGGGAATGACCAAGGATTCCCCGTAGCCCCACTTGGTTTAGCGCTCAGGTAGAATTACCAGGGGTGGTGGAGGGAAGGAAGTGGGGTGTGTGTCAGGAAGGTGGAGGTGGGGTGCGTGTCAGGGAGTGATGCTACAGTGGTTTGTACTTAGGCTGAGTGAGGAGGGAAGGGAGGTCTTTGGAGGAGTGGGGATGGGGTTGGAGGCTGGTGGCTGGTGGCAGGATTAGGGATTGTGGGGTCCAGGGTGACAGATGAATCTTGCAGACAAACGACTAGCAAGAATGTAAGTCAGGTGCTTGAAAGGGAGCTGCTGGAGGGGTTACCCTTGGTTAGGTCTGGTCCATGATCTTAAATATGCTGGGTGGGGGTCCGGTGGAGAACAAGATCATTGGAAGAGAAGAAGTATGAGGTTACCTTGCTTGGAATTTTGATTAGACCATTGGTTTAGAATGTGCATCCCGACTTTTTGTCTTACTTGGGATTTGGTAGGAGTTAGTAAACAGTTTGTCTCGGATGATAATGACCAGAATATTTTGCTTGCAGCCAGTCGAAACAGGAGGTAGGTTGAACCCTCTTCTGGACATGGAATGGCCTAGTGTTCACACCGATTCCGAATGCCTTTATTAGAATGTAGGCTCAAGAAGAAAGTATGTTGAGTGGTGGGTGTCTCAGCCTTTTAATACTGGATGTTCAGGGCTGGACTGCCTCTCAGAGGGCAAGTAGATCTTCCCCAGTTGTTCGTAGGGGGTGAGTTGTGGGGGAGCCGCTGGGAAGGTGGTGATCATCCCTTAGTTAGGAAAAGCAAGAAGGCACGTGTTCCGTTGGTTGCCTGCATTTTCTGTTAGCAGCTTCTAGAGGTGCTTCCTTGGATTTGCAGTCCTGTGCTTACTGGGATGACTTTTGCATGATTCATCCTCTGATGGGATTGAGTCAGCATTTGGGGTGCATAAAGCAGTTGGGCGGCTTCTGGGGTGCCATGGTGGGGGAGGCCTGTGATGTTCCTAGCTCCAAGTACTACTTGGACATCATCACTGCCCACCCCAGATTGGTGGACTCTGAGCCAGTCCAGCCCTGCGGGGGGCTCCCCCTGAAAGAGCAACAACTGAGTTTTGGTGTTAAGTTATTTTTCAACTGGGTTGTCTGATGTTCTCCTTAAGTATAACGTATGTGTAAAAGAGAACTTAATATTTCCTTTCAAGGCAAGTGGTCAAGATACTGTCAGCATTTTTGATTCTGTAATAATGCTAGAGTCCTAAACAGCTGTAGAAGGTGCCAGGGACTGTTGTAAATGCTCAGTTTATTAGCTCCTTTCATCCTTGGAACACCTGTTGTTAGTATCATGTCCATTCTACAGGTGGGAAAACCGAGTCCTAGAGCTTGTAAGTGGCAGGGCTGGGCTTCAAAGCCAGCTTGTTGGGCTCTTAAACTTGTTGTCCTGCTCGATATCCTGTGCTATCCTGTGATCTTGCGATGGCACGAAACAGGAAGGTGATGGAGCACAACCAAGCCAGCAACTTGGATGTGGAGGCTGAGTCCAGAAACCCAAACTCTGGGATCCCTTCTAGTGAGCAAGTCAGCCAATTATATGTCACATACTGAGTATGGGAGTTCACAGGGCTGCATGACTCATACCTTGAGTTCCATTTCATTTATTTTCACATGTCTTCAAGATCTTAGCAACAGCAACTAACATGGTTTAGCCTCACTCCTCATTTATCTTTGCCATAGAATACCATGAGGCAAGTGAAGTAAGTTCCCGTAATAAAATCTCGTGGGGAGAAGAGGTTTCTTAATACTCTTGTGGCTTAGAAATCCTACTCTCACACTCCAACTTCTACCAGCTTCTTCGTACTGCTTGTGTTTTACACCAAGTTATGATTATATGGCTTACTGAGCGCCCTTAATTTTGAGAGATTGGTCTCTTGTACAACCTCTCATTTCTTACATCCAATCTATGTGGATCCCATGGGAGGGTCTTTCCAGTGATGAATGAAGTCTTTCAAGTTGATAACATCCAACAGAGAGAAAGGGCAAAGCTTCCCTGTGGGGGTGGACATGCAGGTGTATCAGCTTGTGAACACATCTGCACTTGGTTGGAGGTCCTTGAGAAGAAACAAAAGCTGCCCCAGCCCAAGGGGTAGGAGGCAGAATCCGCACTCATTTGATGTTGCTGTGCTCCTTACTAGTTCTTGGGAAAGAAAGACGAGTATAATTGACTTACTACCGTAACCCCAGTGTCCATGACCAACTGCTCTCTTACCCTGACACAAACCATCCACTTTGCCAATTGAATTTCACGAATGTTATTTGATGTCCCAACAAAGTAGGCACAGTCCTCTGATACATGCTCATAATACATTTGCCATATAAGGAAAGTCACAGGGAGTACGATATTGCTATAAAATGGAGGTTCTTGGAAAAATACCTAGTACAGAGGAGAAGGGTGTAAGGTGCTAAACAACCATGGTCCCATCCCCTCTTTCCTGCAGTCACCTGACAGCATGCACGCTGGGTAGGAGGGCTTCTAAGGGCTCCAAATGATAAAGGGCCACATCCAACCTTTCTCTCTTGCCTTTCTCCACCCTGTGGTTGTCAGACTCCCAACATGCTCATAGATAGCGCACCCTGCTTCCTCCAGCAGGTCCCAGGCAGGCTTGCCATCTTGCACAGTGATGATTATTGAGGTTGTGTGCTCAATGCATTGGATCTTTCTAGAGCAGACTGTGTGTGGGAGGGACCAGTACTGGAGGGGGCAGGCAGAGGGTTACTTGTTCAAATACTCGGCAATGTGAAAGCAAAGTTACCGTTCTTGGTACATCAGAGGTTACAGATTGGTGGTAAGAATGAGTCCTGAAGAAAATATTGTAGATTCTTCTAGCCAGTGGTCTCACACTTAATGCCCTGTACTAGGGACCTTGCAAAATTTTACTTTGCCTCGTGAATCACTAAGTAACGTAACTGGTGTGTATGTGCGTGTACCCCACTGCAACCATTAATTTCACTTCCTTTAATGAAAGATTCTTTGCCAGTGGTAGGAGTCTGAGTCAGCAAGAGTGGGGGAGCATTACTTACCCTGTCATTGTCTCTAGCACCTTGTTGCATGTGTTTGTTCTGCTGGGCTGACCTCAAATTCCCCAGCTCTAAAATAATTTGCTAGAGAGCAGGCTCGGGGCTGCCAAGCAGTGTAAATATTAAGGCTTTTAGTATCTAATGTGAGATGTCCTTGCTGCTGCTAATAATTTCCTGGTGAGGAGGAAGAGCAGGTGTGACCCTTGGGTTGTGCTTGGTTGAGAGTTGTCAAGCATGTCAGGGATTTTATGATGTTGCAGTGTAGTTGTCAGTAAATTGGCAGCAAATGATGTTTATTAAAGGGGAGTCACTTTGAAAAATGGGTTCCCTTTGAAGGCGAGGCTTCTGTTTATTTGTAGAGAATAAATGGAGATGTACAGTGGGGTCTCCATTCGAATAAGATGAGAGATCGATGGGAGATAATTCTTTTCATTTATTTATTTATTTAGTTTTAAAAATTTATTTTCAGCATAACAGTATTCATTGTTTTTGTACCACACCCAGTGCTCCATAATTCTCTTTTTAATTGTCAGCTTTGGAGGGATTTTAAGCAGTTTCTTTTGTAAAGCAAAACCTCCCACTTAGCTGTAAGTTTGCATGAGTAAGAATTTATTTTTTAAGTTTTTTATTGTGAAATACAGTGTCCATACATCTACAAACAGCTAAATAAGAAGTGATTACTTGTTTAAGCATGACCCAACATAGCACATTGTCAGCACCATTTAAGGAAACAAAAAAGTCTGTGCTCTTCTAGAGTAATCTGGTGATTATCCTGACTTTTTTGATAATCACTTATTTGGTTTGCTTTCTAGTCTCACTCCTTTTAAGCTGGGCGTATTATACAATGTATGTTTAAGGTTTTTGTTTTTTGTTTTTTGTTTTTTTTTTTTTACTAATTTTGTTCTTGTTCGTCTTCTGTTAGAGCTGAACTTACTTTTTATTGTTTACATTCCTGTTTATTTACTTGCTTGCTTCATATTTCCCCTTTGCTTTTCCCCTCCAACCCTATTTACTTTTTTCATTTAGAGTCTCTGGGATTCTTTTCTTTCTTTCTTTCTTTCTCTCTCCTTTTTTTTTCCCCTAAAAACTTTATTTTATGTATTTGACAGAGAGAGATCACATGTAGGCAGAGGGGCAGGCGGAGAGAGAGGGGGAAGCAGGCTCCCCGCTGAGCAGAGAGCCCCACATGGGATGTGATCCCAGGACCCTGAGATCATGACCTGAGCTGAAGGCAGAGGCTTAACCCACTGAACCCCCCAGGCCCCCTGGGATTATTTTCTTAAGTGTGGAAAAAGCAAAAGAGATTTTGTTAGATCAGTGGTTTCATACGGTTAGTTTTTTTTGTTGTTGTTGGTATTGTGGGTTTTTTTTTGTTGGTTTTTGTTTTGTTTTTGTTTTTGTAAATGTTGTATATGAACCTCAATATAAAAGCAAATACATTAGTCTTATGTTCAGATTTCTAAAACTTAGTCATTATAAGATGAATCAACAAGAACACATTAGCACTTGGCAATATTCAGCATGTTAACCTTTGTCATCTGCAGGGGGTGTCCCCAGATTTGGAGTCATCCCATTTTCAAGGGGTGTAAAAGTTGAATGTGCAGTGGCCAGTAAGCACATGGAAAGATGCTTAACATCATGAGTTATTTAGGAAAGGTAAATCAAAATCACAGCGAGACACTGCACACTCCCTAGGAGGACTGTAATAAAAACAGGTTTTGGTGAGCATGTCAAGAAATTGGGACCGTCATGTGCTGCCAGTGACAGTGGAAGGTGGTCGAGCCTGGCATTCCTTAACTAGGCAAACAGCGTTGTCAGAAGAACCAGCAGTTGTACTCTTGAGTTTTCCTTTGGCGTGGACATAAAGCTATGCCTGCATAAAAACGTGTACACAAATGATAATAGCGGCATCATTCATAATAATGTGCGAAAAATAGGAACAAGGCAAATAGCCATCACGTATGGGTAAACAAATATGTATGTATGCAGTAGAGTATTGTTTGGTCGATGCAACATGAATGATTCTTGAAAACATGAGAAAGAAAGAAACCAGAGGCACGGGACCCCCTGTCGGGTGATTTAATTTATATGAAATGTCCAGAATATGCACATCTTTAGAGATGGAAAGTAGATTAGTGCTTGCCAGGGCTTTGAGAATGCTGGGAAGGTTTGGGAGGTGGCTGCTAAGGGTGCAGAGTTTCTTCTCAGGGTGGTGACCATATTTTAAAACCAATCATGCTGATGGTTGTGGAACTCTGGGGACAAACTGAAAAGTACTCTGCTGCCCATTGGAAATGGATGAATTTGTGGCAAATGAATCCTAGCTCAATGGAATCATCATGAAAAAGTTGGAGATGTTAAATTGAGATCATGATCTGCACGTTACACAGCAGGAAGTAGGAAAAGGACTCTGAGAAAAACCACTGTGGTAAAATCACTGTGAGCAGCTGTGCTCTGTATCCAACAGGTCCACCTTTCCACACTAACCATGACCTAGAGACCCCTCGTATGGCATGCCTAGCACCTAACGACTTGCTTTGCCTCCATTATCACTAGACATTGCATTTTTCAAAATATTTATACTTACATTTATGTTTTTATAAAGGGCAAGATGCAGGAATAGTTTCAAATAATTTCCCTAACGTTGTGATACTTTGTTTCATCAGTAGGGGGATATTAACAGAATGGAATTACTGACTGGCAGGCGCTAGTGATGGGATTGCCTAAAATGTGTGTACAAAGATGCATGCAAGTTCAGACTCAAGGAAGAGGTGGTGATGTTTATATTTAAGTGAGGTTTGTTCAGAATTGGAACATGAAGTTGATGAAATATAATTTATATTTGAACATATAGCTTTCTTTTTCTTTTTGTTTTTTTCTTTAAAGCTTTTAGTTCACTCATTTGAGAGACCCAGAGAGATCACAGAGGGAGAGGGAGAAGCAGACTCAGATTTACTGCTGATGAGGGAGCCCGATGCGGGGCTCGATCCCAGGACCTGAGATGATGACCCGAGCTGAAGGCAGATGCTTAACCGACTGAGCCACCCAGGGTACCCCTATATAGTTTTCTTTAAGTTTGAAATCAGGAAAAGAAATCAGAATCAAATGTTCAGGGAACCCTGAAGCACTATTGTATTAACATAGTTTGTAAACCACAAAATTAGTTACTATTTTGCAGTTTTCATGGTTATTTAGTTTACACAGGAATATCTATTTACCTCCTTCCAAAGGACTGGATGGTTGACCTTTCTAAGTGAGTAGGATAATCCTTGGTGCTGGATTATTTGCATGGTAGACTTTAAAATTATTTGTAGTGGTATTGCATAACAAACTTCAAAAGATAAGCACACACAAATTTATTATTAAGCTAGTTATCACAAGTTAGATTGTGATGAATTTTTCTACACAATACCCTGTTAAACTGAATTTTCTTTCAAAAAACTTAAAACACTGATGAACTATCTGAGGGTGTCTGAAAAACCCCAGGACAAAAGCTGTTGATGTGTAGCTTTCTTCATATTATTATAGGAGACAGGAGAGGCTGTTAGGATGATCTTGTCCAACTTTCTGTTTCCAAACAAACAGTTTGAAATTAGGCAGCTTTAGTTGGTGGCATTTCCTGGTGAAGTCTGTGGGATAATATTAGAGATTTGACTTTAAGGTACACTAAAAATCTTTGCATAGGAAAGCTCCTGAAACCTGTGGAATTTCTGGGTCCAGACCATGTTTGTGCTTATTCGAAGTAGATTCATTATTATCAGGTGGCTTTGAACTATGACAGGTGAGTTGGCTCACTTTGGACCATACGATGTCTTTGGATGATCTGCCTAAAGGTAGTATAGTACCAGGACTCAGCCTCCCCTTTCCCTGCCTCTCTCTGTCCCCTAGATCTGCGTTTTCTTTATCCAGACCAGTGGGTTAAGCAGTGCTTCTGTTCTGTTCTGGTCCCTTCGAGGAACATAATGTAGTTCTTAAACACATTTTCCTATTGGTGAACCTTTAGATTGTTTCCCTTTTAACAATTTCTGCTTGCAGAACAGTTCTGCAGGGCATAATCTTGTACATGTCTCCTTGTGTGCAGTATGAGAATGTCTTCCAGACATACTTAGGAATGGATGGCTGAGTGATAGAGCATATGCCTATTTTATTTCTTTTTATTATCTGTGCCTTCTAGAATTTCTAGCACCATCGGGGAATAAAATAGTGTTAGTGGGTGTCCTTGTCTTGTTCCTGACTTTGAAGGGGATTGCTGATGTTTTAGCATTAAGATGTTTGCTGTAGGTTTTTGGTAGACCACTCAGTCAGGTCATTAAAGAAATTCTCTTATTCCTTGTTGAGAAATATATATTTTTTAAATACTTCATTTATTTTTACTTATTTGGATTGGGGGTGGAGAGAACAAGCAGAGCAGCAAGCAGAGAAGAATTGGATAACAGTACTTACCTAGCAGAGAGCCCAGTGCGGGGTTCGATCCCAGGACTCTGGGATCATGACCCGAGCCAGAGGCAGACACTTAACTGATTGAGCCATCCAGGTGTCCCAGGAAGATTTTTTTTAAAACTATAGGTGGTGGTTGAATTTTATCAAATGTGTTTTAGGCAACTTTGTTTTAATCTAGTCTTCAAACTTCAAATGGGGCATCCTTCCAATATCCTAATGGCTCTTTTTATGGGGTAGTCTGGGAGTCCTCAGTCACTTAAGTTTAGCCTTCATATCTTGGGTAGGAGTCCCATAATTTTCATTTAGCCATAGCCTACTGGGACCCCCTGCCCCCATTGCCCTAGAGCATTTGTGGGATTTCTCAACAGAAACCAGCCAGGCAGATATAGTCCTTTTTTTTTTTTTTTTTTTTTCTTAAAGATTTTATTTGAGAGAGAGTGAATGAGAGAGAGAGAGAGAGAATGCATGAGAGGGGGAGGGTCAGAGGGAGAAGCAGACTCCCCACCAACCAGGGAGCCTGATGTGGGACTCTGTCCTTGGACTCCAGGATCATGACCTGAGCCGAAGACAGTTGCTTAAACAAATGAGCCACCCAGGTTGCCTAGGCAGATATATTCTTAAAAAGCTTCTCACTGGAGAAACCTAAGAGGTCTGAGCGCCCTGCCCTTCTATTTGTGAAACTGTCAGACGATTTATCAGGTGTTTGTATGAAATCGAAGTGTGAGAGTCTCTCACTCCGGGACCAAAAGGGAAATGCTGTATATTTCATAACATTTTATGCTTCTGTTGCATGTCCTACTGGGTCTAAAGAAAAGTACAACAAGACTGAAAGCTGGGGCTGTGAGTTAAGAAAATGACCATGTTCCATTTAGCTTAGGTAAATAATAATTCTGGGCATGGACCCCAGGGAGGGAAGCCATCTGGTAGGATTAAGGCAGACACTCGGTAATGGGAAGCATTCCACAGAGGCGTGGAGGAAAAGGGAATGGAACAGCATTTCTTAGCAGCACTGCTGGAGGTCCTGCTGCCCTGTGAGACAGGTCAGCGGGGAGGAGCACACGGATGTCTTGGACTAAAGAGATTTTCCATGCTGGTGATCTTTGATTCCCTCTGCTAAGTGAGCGCAAGGTCAGGTGCACAGAGGGTGCTCAAATTGCTCAAATTGCCAGAGCACAGCAGGTTGCTCCCTATTGACAGTTTATTTTGATTTATCCTCTCCTTGTTTTGCTGGAAACTGTGAAGGTGCGGGGGGGTGGTCATCTCGTGGCATCTCATGGCCCCTTACAGATGGAAAGCAGTTCTGCAGGTGATCTCTGCCTCTCCAGCTATATGTCACACTGCTCCCTGCTGGCGGAGACGCCCATCAGCTTCGAGGAGTGTGAGACTATCTTCCAGATTCCTTCTTCCTTAGGGAAGGAAGGCTTAGTCGTTCCTCGGTGTTTTTAAATTTAATGTTCCCAGTTTGGTGAGTTACTCTTACTGAGGTTTGTGACAGGACATTTGTAAATTTGTCAAGGAAAAAAGTACCCATATTTCCCTGGTGTTTGATGGTGCAGAACCGGAAATCACGGCACTAAACCTAAAGCAAGCCGTTCCTTTCCAGTTCCCTAGTAGCTTCCCAGTGTGTTCAGGATGAACACCAGGCTCCCTCACGGGGGTTAACATACCTCCAGCCTCAGGGTCCTGCCCAGTTCACGACCTTTCTATAAAACCTCATTTTGGAGAGTTTTGGTTTTCAGTGTAGCCCCACCCCTTACTGCCCCAAACAGTTTTTCCTTGGAAGAGATTGCATTACTGTTGTACATAGTTGCTTTGCTTACAGCAGCCAGTATCCACGAATTTATGTTCCTGGCTCTCCCCTCACTCTCCCTTTCTGCTCATTACTGGGGCTTCCTGCCGAGGCATAACTTACACTCCAGAGTTTCCCCTGTGGAATCAGGAACCTCAGCCACCATAGTTTCTTTGCTTGTCTTTGCCCTCATCCTGGCCTCACCATGCCCTTACTACCTTCCTGGGAGCCTTTCCCTGCTAACTGTCCCGCACACAACTCTTCCTTCTAGGGTCTGCCTCATGGGATCCAATTGAAGACCCAGTTTCAGTAGCCCCTCTCCAACCACTCTTGGGGAAATGGAATTAAAAGCTCAATCTTCAAAAAATAAAGAAATGTCCTTCCAACCCAGAAGTCCTCTCTATAGAAGTAGTAGAGAAAAAAAATAGTTCTGTTATTGAACAAGCATTAAGTCAAAATGCTGTGGGCACATGGGCCACCTGCTGAGAGAGCAGACAGAAGTTTCACCTCTCCGTACAATGAAGCAGACACGCATGCATGTTCTCAAGTCAGACAATAACTAGTCCCCAGGGAAGATGACTTGACGGCACCATTTATCACTTACAGTTCATTACAAATTCACCTGGCCATTGGGGTGGTCACCAGTGTTAATTGGCTTTATACAAAGAAAAAGTTTATTTTTCCTATCTTTAGGACAGGAGGTAATTTTGCAGCTGGAGCTAGGCACAGCCCACAGTGGGGCTCCTCGCCTCTCACAGAGACTGGGAGATGGGGGTGCTCCCTCCCTTGGATGCTGACATTCCAAAAAGCTGGTTCTCTGGTCCTTGAGAAAGACCTAACTGGGTCATAAAGCTGGTAGAGCCTTATTTAGCTGCAAAATAATTTACATATATTTCAAAGAGACAAGAAAAAATCTATAATTACAAATTTTCTAAAGCAAATACTCAAAAGGGAGCTAGGATATCCCTTCCCTTATTTTCAACAGTGGGAATTAAGCTTATTTTAAATGTGTATTTGCCCTTATACCACGTTTCAGTCCTAGCTGCCCTGGAGACTCCATCCTATCCCTTCTTTTACTTTCTTTGTAGCTTTCTGAATGTAATATTTGATATTTAAGATGTAACACCTAACTAAAGTAGAAAGCCTAGTAATAAAGTGAATACTTGTGAACCTAGCACCCGGCTTGAGAACTAAACCTTGGGAATCCTCTGTTCGACCCTTCTGGACTCCCTTCCAGAGACTTCCTAACCTGAATTTTCTGTTTATATTTCCTTGTTTGTACCGCCTGTTGCATGTTTCCCTAACCACTAGTTTACACTAACCCACTAGTTAACTCTGCTTAGTTTTGCACTTAAAAAACAAACAAACAAACACTGTAGTAGGTGGTCTTTAGATACTAGGTTTTCTCAATTACATTATGTTTCTAAGACTCACTTTTTATTACTGCCTGCCGCTGGGTACATTTTTGCCAGTCTCTGAACCTCCATGATGTGCATAGACAAGCATTTATCCATTTTCCTGTCTGTTGACATCTGGGTTGCTTGCCTCTTCTGTGAGACTCTAGGAACATTCTCCTGGTATCTCCTGGTACCCTACGCAGAGGTTACGGATGTGTACTAGGGGTGGAATGGGGAGGCACCTGTTTCGTTTTCCTTCTAGCACTGATAGCTCTGAAGACGCCTTGTTCATGTGTTTGTTTCATTGCTTACTGTCTGTCTCCTGCCCTCCTGCTCCGGTGTGATCTCTGTTAGGGTGGGCCTATGTCTCAGTCCGCTGTGTATACACATTGGGTCTAGTCCTGCTCTCCACATGAGCATCAGTGACCCGAATCAAATCCTAATGATGGCTTTTTCTAAATATTCTCTCAAGAGAATACCAACTCTCCATTCAGGGGAAGGCAGTGAAGAAAAAAAATGAACACTAGGAAACTGATGGTTGCTAGCCTGAAAATAGAAGTTTTAAGGGAGAAATTATATGCCTTGGCTGTATCTTTAGATGTAGGGGACTCTGACTGTCAAGATCTATTATTAAAGTTGAAAGGGTTTTCTCTTCCAGCTGCCACTGTGTTGGAATAAACAATCATGTTTAAAGTATCGAAATCTCAGTAAATACAGTAATCATGTAGGTATTAATAAGAATGTTAGGGTAAAGTTGCCAAGAGGTAGGTATGCTGTTAATAGGTACTGACTGAAGAGGGATTCTGGATTAACATCCACTTGGATAAAAAATTTGCTAGGTGGCGTATCCTGAAAACAGAACGAGCTGTTGAATTTCTCTTAAAAAGCCAATTTTTTTTTAGAAGGAGTGGAAAAACTTCATCAGATGGCAGGGTTTGGAAACTTAGGGAGATGTCCAAGTATGATTTAAAATCTGACTTCATTGATTTCCCTATTTTTAATCCCATATTCTAATTCGGTGTGTGGTATCTAGGGGCTGTGAGAAAACTGTCTGCAGAACAGGCCAGAATTGGAAAGAGGTGCTGCTGAATTCACTGTGTGGTTTGTGTTTGAGAAAGTTGTTCAGTTGACATGGAGAGGAATGCCTGAGAAAACCATTCCGAGGGTCACTGACCTGGCTCTCTTGGGAACTCGCTTCAACTATGCAGAGAGCATGGTGGCCCGTGTTCCGGGAGGAAACTGTTGCCACCCTGTGTAGGCTAACTTTCTTCTCCTAGCCCTTTGCTGTATTGCTCGCAGTTTTCCCTGACTAGTTCATTTGTGGCAATTTAAATCTTTTTAAAATTCATTTTCTTTTTTACCAGTTTCTGTCCACTAGTAAAAATACTTATCCCCACTGGGAGTTGGGCTCTTGTGAGCTGTCTTTTAGCCAGTTTTTTTCTTTGACTCGGCGAATGTGTTAATCTATTTCCAGAATGCATTTTAAGTATTGCCCTCATTTATTCTAGTGGTTTGAATTTTGAACTCCCGGATTCATCCTCTTGTTGAATCATCGAACAAAGAGACTGTAGTTGGGAGACAAAGCTTCTTTTGGAGGGTCCTGCCCCCCAACTTAAAATCTAGAATAATCACCCATTTATAATTCATGTTTAGCATTAAACATAATACCTTTCAAAGATTTTTTTTTTTTTTTTAATTTATTTGTCAGAGAGAGGGAGAGCGAGAAAGCAAGCACAGGCAGGCAGGGGCAGAGGGAGAAGCAGGCTCCCCGGTGAGCAAGGAGCCCGATGTGGGACTCGATCCCAGGACGCTGGGATCATGACCTGAGCTGAAGGCAGCTGCTTAACCAACTGAGCCACCCAGGCGTCCCAAACATAATACCTTTCAAAATCTAAATTTGCCCTTAATTTTACGCCAGCTTTAAAATTGGGGGGAGGGGCTGTAAATTCCCTTTAACTCTGGACTGGGAATGATGAATGCCTAAACAGATCTCTTAGTAAGAGTCTTCTGGAGGAGGTGGTCAACCAGAGAACTTGAAAATACGGATTGGAAGTAACAGGAAACTCTTTTTTACCTAAACGTATTGAGTGCCAGAAAAGGTAGAGCATACTAGGCTGGGCTCTATATTTACGTAAGAGGGACTGGGAAATCTTTGTTTTTGATTAAAAGCTAAAACGGACTTTTAGAGCATTTTTATTTTAGGTTAAAAATGAAGCAAGCCAGCTCCTTGCTAGTCTTGCTAATGTTGATAAATTTTCCTTATTATCATTCTTACAAAAGGGAAAGGGTCTGTGGTTGACATGGTAACCTTAGCGATGGCCAGTGAAATAGGGCATTTCCAGAGAGTAGCAGGGATGGGACAGACACAATGAATGACCTGCCTAGGGTAAACTTCCCTCCATCTTTTCCCTTAAACTTGACCTCCTCTCTAATCCATCTTCCTCCTGCACAAATGATGAGCATCGTACCCCTTCAGCAACTTGAATTTGTCTGGGGCAGCCGTGTAATTGGGAGATTTTATTGGTGATCCCATTGTAAAATCTTATTGCAACTTCTCTGTAAGAGGTGACAGCCTCTTCCTTGATGCACTATGTAAAAATAACCTTCCTGGGAAGAGGAGGCCATTTCTTAACTGCTTGTACCTCCTCCTCTGGTGTATCTGGCACATAGTCCTTGCTCCCTGAGTGTTTGTTGAGCAGAATGTTCTGGAATCCTGGAGCTCTGGCTGTCGGAGAAACAGTTCTAACTGTACATAGCAAAGACCAAATATGAAGTCAGCTATTGCTACAGCTATTGTTGGGATAAGGACCAAGCAAGTGATGTGGCCAATTTCAATGGTGTTTTCTTAGAAAGACTTCTGCTGCCTTGACTTGACCTTGGTCTCCTTGTGGCATCCCTGTCTGGTTTTATTTAGGCCAGACTTAACCCAGCTAGTGGGACTTGCTGACTGTAATTATCTGAAAATTGGATGGTACAATAGTTCTCTAGCAAACTGTGTTCCACCACAAGCTGGGGAGGTCACAGGGGCGTGTAAAGGGGCATTAGCTGAACTGTCCAGGGTCTGATAAACTTCAGGTGGTGGGATAAACAGTTAATCAAAAAACCAGCAACACGGGGCACCTGGGTGGCTCAGTGGGTTAAAGCCTCTGCCTTCAGCTCAGGTCATCTGCTCAGCAGGGAGCCTGCTTCTCTCTCTCTCTCTCTCTCTCTCTCTCCCTGTCTCTCTGCCTACTTGTGATCTCTCTCTCTATGTCAAATAAATTAAAAAAAAAAAAAAAAAACTTACCCCTTTAAAAAACAACAACAACAAAACCCCAGCAACACATACAACACACACCGTTCTTTCCTAATATCCGTTTCTTTGAATTTCTCCTCAGTCTGCATTTGTGAATGACTGTGGGTAAGCAGAAGTTTATTAGAAAGGGCAGCGTGGCAGAGTGGGAAGAAGATGGGTTCAGAAGCCCTGTGGGCTTGGGTTTGAATCCAGGTTCTGGCTTTTGTCTGTGTCATCCTTGGACCAGTCACTCTGAGCTTCCAATTTCTCATATAAAAACAGTGATAATTATATCTGTCTCGTAGGATTGTTACCCTGATGAGGGATGATGAATAAAGCTGACTGGTACACAGTAGGTATGAAATGGTAGCAGTTACTTGTATTGTCACTGGAGTTGCCCAACTCTTGAAGATCTAGGTAAGATTGCCTCTGACCCTCATTTTTCAGAGTAGTGCCCTACCTAAAATGTAAATTTTTCACGTTCTTATATTTGTGTGTTTACTGCTGGTGCCAGGCCCCAGCTGCTTCTGGATTAGCTTTCTCTTTGGAGCAAGCAAATAAAATAGGAGACCCTTCAAAGCATCAATGGAATGATGTACATTCAATGTACATTGAGAGTCAAATGTACTGGGAAATAGTACCTCAAAAACCAAGGCAATAATTGATACCAAACATGGTTGAGGATACATTGTTAGATCTGGGGGAGTTTGTTCAATAGCTGCCCTTTACGTTAAATTCCATGCCTGTATCTGTCCTTGAAATATCTGAAAAATAAAAAAATTTAGAGGAGCTAGAATAGGGCACATATGAAGTACTTGATATGGCTGGTTGGTTTATAGGGATGTTTTGGTGAGATTTAGCAGTTAGGTCCCCAAAACATACTTGCTAATGAAGTGCTGTAAGCAAAATAACAGATTCACTTAATAAAATTAACCCTAGGCAGCACTCTGAGAAGAGTGCACGACAGTATTAGAGTATTGTTGGATCTCATTAAAACAACAACGAGGGATTGCTTTTTCTCCTCTGGAATGCAAAGAAGTCCCCCCGCCCCCAATATCTGACCACCACGATTATAATGTTTTAATTTAACTTTTATTTTGACTTCCCCATGAATTAGACTGGAGCATCAAGACATTACATAACTGGCCTTTGGTTATCATACTACCTTGTTTTCTTGTGAGATGAAACCCACACCATTTACTTCAAAGATACCTTAAGAAAGTGCCCTTCTGGGAAATCTTGCAGGTGGGGTTAGAGGGGCAGAGATAGAAACCAGTATTTTCAAATATAAGAGACATTGCCATTATGATTCCATGCTGCCCTATTTTCCACTCAGGAAAGCTCATTAGTGGGGTTTTGAGGACCTACATATGTCGGGGCCCGCGCTAAGTATTCTCTGTACATCATTGCTTGTGAGGACCTTGTGAGCTATATTTGTATTTTCCTGTGTTCTCTCCTCTCCCTAGGCTTGGAGACCTCAGATCACTTTCCCAAGGGCATGCAAGGGTAAGTAACCGAGCTGGAACTTGAACAGGATTTGTCTTACTTCAGAGCCTGTGCTCGACATCGTTCCTCTCTCTCTCCTTCGAGACCTGTTCAGACTTAAAAACATAAAGACAGAGAGAGCATTTGATTTCATGTTGGACTGGCCGTCAGTGAGCAGTTTTATGATGAAGTGAGGTCATAAGATGGAAGGTTCTTTGAATGCAAGCCTTTGGATAGGGCTGAGACCAGGCCTTTCATTTTTGTGTCCTCAAGCACTGGACACAACACTTGCATGTGGAAAACCCCTGAAAATAGGTAAGGTGGATACTTTTCTCCGAGCAGTTGAAAAGTGTTGTGTGTGTGTGTGTGTAGTTGGTATGGTCCGCACAACTATCTTTTTTACTCTATGAAAGAAAACACTATAGGTAGGAATTAGGCTAATGGAAATATTGAACCTACAGTACACTTTACTGATTTTCAGTAATGTATTTGGGGAATTTGAAAATACAGGGAGGAAGCTCTGGAGTGTTTCATCTGGAGGATTCTGGAAATCCTTCTGGATTTCATGTCTGAAGGAATTAATAGAAAATCCCCCAGATTTTGGCTTCAAAGGTTTTGACTTTGCTTTTGGTCATCAGGGGTCTACTTCTTGTATGGCTGGAGGAAGAGAAGGCAGTTTTGCTGACAGGAGGGACAAGGGTTTAGGTCCCTGCTTTTAGTTCTACTTGGATGACTCTTTTAGATCTCAGGGTCCCGATTTTGAAGGTGAAATTAAAGAAATAAACTGGAATCACAGGAGAAAATAGGTCGAGTTGATTAGTTTTCATCTTGATTTTTTGACTTCTGATTAATTTTAGATCTAGGGATAATGATGATGCTGTCAGGAAAATAGTTTTAGGGGCCATTTAATTTTGCATCAGGATTGGACTGTGCCTGATTTTTAATTTAAAATTTAGTATCTAGACATTAGTATTCAGATGCTATTCTGCAATTGCCAGAACTGTCCAGAGACAAAAGTGTACTGCTTCCTAAAGACGTCGTTACTTAAAAGAACAACCGGGTGTCTGTCTGCTCTAGTGATGGATATGTTAGAGTGAATATGTCAGAGCTTTTTTTTTTTTTAATGGTGTTACTTTAGTCACCGTACAGTACATCATTAGTTTTTGATGTCATGTTCCATGATTCGTTGTTTGCCTATAACACCCAGTGCTCCTTGCAGTCTCTGCCCTCTTTAATACCCATCACTGTGCTCACCCATCCCCCAAACCCCTCCCCTCTAAAACCCTGTTTGTTTCTCCAGGTCCACAGTCTCCCATATTTCTTCTCCCCCTCTGATTCACCCCCCCCTTCACCTTTCCTTTCCTTCTCCTAATGCCCTCCGTGCTACTCCTTATGTTCCACAAGTGAGTGAAACTATGTAATTAACTTTCTCTGCTTGACTTATTTCACTCAGCATAATCTCCTCCAGTCCCCGTCCATGTTGACGCAAAAGTTGGGTATTCATCCCTTCTGATGGCTGAGTAATAGTCCATTGTGTACATGAACTACATCTTCTTTATCTATTTGTCCATGAAGGGCATCTCAGCTCTTTAGAGTGGAGGAATTACCTTCACAGAGGGAGCCGCTCAAAGCTTTGTTATTTTGACTCCAAAGAAAATGACTGTCAGTAATGCATAAGGCACCTCTTAAAGTGCTCTGCGAATGGTTACTTCTAAATGTTACTTTGAAGTAACAAATGGTATTTCCTGCTATAATGGAGCTTTAGGCAGGGTAGTAGATGACTGTAGAGTTATTCTGAAAGTCCTGAGTTCAGGTTTTGCTATTTGCAATCTTCTGTGTTTCCTTGTAACTCCCAATTTTCTTATATCTGCTAAGCGAGGATTTCATAGTTAAAAAACAAAACAAAACAAAACAAAAAAACCATGTCAAGATGTGTGATATTTAGCTTGGGGTGAGGCTATTATTACTGATGCTGTTGTTGCTTATAATAATGAAAATGTCAAGATGACTCTTGAGGGTGGGGGGCAAGGACCTTATAGTTGATAAAGGGAGGTCGGCAAAGTGTGGAGTCAAATGTTTTTAAGCCGTGGGACACAACATCTATTGATCCAGCAAATACTGACTTAGGTCCTTTACGGTAGTCACTGTGATAGGTGTTGGATCACATTGCATTTTTTTTTTTTTTTTAAGATTTTATTGAGAGCATGCAAGTGCATTCGTGCGTGAGTGGAGAGAAGGGGCCTGGGGGAGAGGGAGAATGTAGGGCTTGATCCCTGAGCCAAAATTAAGAGGTGGATGCCCAACTAACTGGGCCATCCAGGGCCCATCACATTGGCTTTTTAAAAAGGTGACTCACTGGAGTACCTGGGTGGCTCCATGAACCTAAGCACCCATCACATTTTCTTTTTCTTTTTTTTTTTTATTTGTTTTTAAAGATCTTGTTTATTTGAGAGAGAGTGCAAGCAAGAGAGCACAAGCAACAGAGGGAGAGGGAGAAACAGGCTCCCTACTGAGCAGGGAGCCAGACTCAGCCAAGATCATAACCCAAACCAAAAGGCAGATGCTTAACCAACTGAGTCACCCAGGTGCCCCCACATTTGTGTTTTAAAAAGGTGACTCAGGGGGCACCTGGGTGGCTCAGTCCACTAGGTGACCAACGGAGTCTGCTTGAGATTCTCTCTCTGCCCCTTTCCCCCCTTAAATATAAGTAAAAACATGATTGAAGATGTAGATACAGAGAGACTAGAAATAGGGAGCATGGATGTTCTTGCATGGACCCATGGAAGATAATGAAGATCTAGACAAAGACTAGATGAGCACAGAGACTGTTTGGAGTAGGAATGGCTTGAAGGCAGATGAATTGGACTGAGGAAAGACTGGGAAGGGAGAAGAATGAATTATGAATGATAAAAGATTTCTAGTGTTGGTGTTTGGGTAAATGATGACTTTATTAACACAGAAGAGGGGATCTGTGGGAGAATAGGAACACGTTGGTAAGATAGAGAAAAGGCAAGACCATTGTCTTTCCTGGGACTGTCTTCATTGAAACCCGAATTGTTATTTTGTTTTGTTTGTTTATTGGTTTTTTTTTGATAATTATGGACATTTATTGCCCATCATTATTCTGAGAGTTCAAATTAGGTCATAATATTTCTATTAAAAAATTCTGATGTGCTGGTGTAATACATAAGAAATAACGAATTTGACATTGAGTCTGCTGGCACGGAACAGTTATAGATAGTATGAGGAAGATGTGTGAAGAGCATATTTTTGGATAGGTTATTGAGGGTTATAAATCACAACTCAGTATCTTTTAGGGGCCCCTGGATGGCTCAGTGGGTTAAGTGTCTGACTCTCAGTTTCAGCTCAGGTCACAATCTCAGGTCTGTGGGATCAAGCACTGTGTAGGGCTCCATGCTGGGCATGGAATCTGCATAAGATTCTCTCTCCCTCTCTCTTTCTCCTTTAAAAAAAATTATATGTATACATAATATATGGGTATCTTTTCGTTTTTCCAGTAAGTTTGCAGGCAACCTGCAAAACCATTTTAGGCCACAGGTAGCCAGTGAACACCATAAATTTAGATGATGCTTCTTTGAGTTGTTACATATTTTTCATTTAAATCCCCCCAAGGCTGTATTTGTATTAGAAATAAAAAAATAGTCTTCTACTGTAGAAATTCTGTTTCACCACTGGGCAAAGATTGCTTTTGGATTCTCGAAAGGATAGATTAAAATGACGTGTCTCTTAAAATTTTCTGGGTTGGTACTTAATGCTTTCAAAAATTTTCATCCTAAGGGCTCCTGGGTGGCTCAGTTGGTTAAGCAACTGCCTTCTGCTCAGGTCATGATCCTGGACTCTGGGATCGAGTCCCACATAAGGCTCTCTGATCGCCAGAGAGTCTGTTTCTCCCACTGTCCTCTCTCTCTCTCTCTCATATAAATAAATACAATCTTTAAAAAAAAAAAAAGAAAGAAAAATTTTCATCCTAGAGGGCTGGAAGTCTAACAAGTGGATGACCTTGGGTAGCAGCTTTGTCATAAATGGATAAATGCAATTTAAGGGGAAGACAATAGGAATAAAAACTGCAACCTGGGAGAGGGACTTCGGGCCGCATGGCTGTTCCCAGATAACATTGCTAACCTCCAGTTATAGCCCTGAAGGGAAGTAGTCATGGGAGGTGTGGATAATGGATTGTGCAGTTTTTCTCTGCAAATAAGATGCTGGGCTTCTCTGCACTTGCAGTTTCTAAGCACTCCTATTGGAGCTGGCTTAATGGTTCACTGTTACTTTACAAGGACACAAAGAAGGGTGCCCACCCCCGATAGCTGAGTGATTCATTGCTTCTCTGCCCAGGGTGTTCCTTTTGGGGCAGCCTGAGATCTGTGGAGATTTGCAGTGATTGGATGATGAAGCTTTCCAGCTTTTTATGATGCTGCTGTCCCGGGGTTCCACGGAGGATCTGTGGGCTAAGGAAAGTTAGTTGCAGCCAATTTTCAGATTTTATTTTGTGTGTGTCTGTGTGTGTGTCTAGACAAAGAGGTACAAGTTTCTGTATTGCAGAAGTTCTCAGTGTACAGGGTGAATCTGCAACTGGGAAATATAGTACATGGCCTTTTATTTATTTATTTTATTTTTATTTATTTTTTTAAAGGTTTTATTTATTTATTTGACAGAGAGAAATCACAAGTAGATAGAGAGGCAGGCAGAGAGAGAGAGAGGGAAGCAGGCTCTCTGCTGAGCAGAGAGCCCGATGCGGGACTCGATCCCAGGACTCTGAGATCATGACCTGAGCCGAAGGCAGCGGCTTAACCCACTGAGCCACCCAGGCGCCCCAGTACATGGCCTTTTATAACATTGTTTGACTTTTACTTCTTTTTGGATTCAGGATTTTTAGTTTTTGTTTTGTTTTTAACGGAGGTATTGACATGCAACATTAGATTAGTTTCAGGTGTGCAACATGATGATTGGATATTTGCACTGATTTTGCAGTGATCACCGTGATAGGTCTGGTCAGCATCCACCACTACACACCATTATAGAATTTTTTTTTTCTTGGGGTGCCTGGGTGGCTCAGTTGTTACACATCTGCCTTTGGCTCAGGTCATGATCTCAGGGTCCTGGGACTGAGCCCTTTTCAGGCTCTCTGCTCAGTGGGGAGTCTGCTTCTCCCTCTCCCACTCCCCCTGCTTGTGTTCCCTGTTTCACTGTGTCTCTCTGTCACAGTGAGGGGAAAAAAATTTTTTTTTCTTGAGATGAGAACTTCTAGGATCTACTTTCTTAGCACCTTTCAAATATGCCACATAGTGTTAGGTCATACTGTATGTTACATTCCCAGTATTAATTTTGTAATTGGAAGTCTGTACCTTTTGACCCCCTTCATGCATTATACTCCCCTGCCCCTCCACCTCTGACAAGCACACCTCTGTATTCTGGTTCTATGAGCTGGTGGGTTGGTTGTTTGGTTGGTTGGTTTTTAGATTCCACACAGAAGTTATTTTCCATTTCTTATTGGCCAGGGAAACAGCATTAAACTGCTTACCCAGCTTTCTGATCATGAGGTAGGATTTAAGCTGAGAAATTCAGGAATGACCTTAGTGGATTTGGACTTTCTTTCTCTTTCTTAGAGGTTTTATAGACTGCAGTGTGCATAACATACATGGTTTAAAGTAGATTATACCTGTATGTTTTTCCTTTTATCTCTTCCTGTTGGTATGAAGAGTGAAATAGGATTTTTAAACATGTGTATGTACCTCTGTGGCAAGCTACCATCCTTGTCTGTAGTGAAGATGAAGCATGTCCTCCTCCTGAGAATGAGTAGAAGAGCAGCTCCTCACTGTTTGTATTCTTCCTGCTTTTACTAGTCTTTTTTTAAAAATTTGATTGTATTTTTTTCAGTGTTCCAAGATTCATTGATATATGCAATATGTACCCCCCTTAATACCCACCACCAGGCTCACCCAACCCCCCACCCACCTCCCCTCCAAAACCCTCAGTTTGTTTCTCAGAATCCACATGGCTCCCCCTGCCATTTCCCCCAACTCCCTTCTCCTTTCCATCTCCCAATGTCCTCCAGTTTATTCCTTATGCTCCACAAGTAAGTGAAACCATATGATAATTGACTCTCTCTGCTTGACTGTTTTCACTCAGCATAATCTCCTCCAGTCCTACCCATGTTGATACAAAAGTTGGGTATTCATCCTTTCTGATGGAGGCATAATATTCCATTGTATATATGGACCACATCTTCTTTATCCATTCATCTGTTGAAGGGCATCTTGGCTTTTCCCACAGTTTGGCTATTGTGGCCATTGCTGCTATGAACATTGGGGTATAGATGGCCCTTCTTTTCACTGCATCTGTATCTTTGGAGGATCTGTACTCGAGGAACTATAGAACGCTCATGAAAGAAATTGAAGAAGACACAAAAAGGTGGAAAAGCATTCCATGCTCATGGATCAGAAGAGTAAACAGTTAAAATGTCTGTACTGTGCAGAACAATCTATACTTTCAATGCCATCCCGATCAAAGTTCCACTGGCATTTTTCAGAGTGCTGGAACAATTGATCTTAAAATTTGTATGGAACCAGAAAAGACCCTGAATCCCTAAGGAAATGTTGAAAAAGAAAATCCAAGATGAGGGCTTCATGTTACCTGATTTCAAACTTTACTACAAAGCTGTGATCATCAAGAAAGTGTAGTACTGGCACAAAAAGAGACACATAGATCAACAGAACGGAGTAGAGACCCCGGATATGGACCCTCAACTCTATGGTCAACTAATCATCAACAAAGCAGGAAACAATATCCAGTGGAAAATAGACGGCCTCTTTAATTAATGGTGCTGGGAAAATAAGAAAGTCTTTGATGGCCCCGGGCTCATTGCATTTCTCATCTCAGGGGTCTTAGGTCTTTTGGGATTTACTTTGGATGGAGGCTGTCTCTTTATTTCTCAAATTAAGCTCTCTGATTAAAAGAAGGAAAGTGAAATAAATTTAGACCTGAAACCCACAGGACAGGCAGGCAGTGGTATCTCAAAGTAGAGAAAGAGCTTCAGTTTGATATTGGAATTTTCTTTAGGGGAAAGAGTAGATGACTCCATTGGAGATAGGGGAGTGTTGCTAGTTCTGTATGGGAAGAGAGCTTACTAAGTTTTGACTGAGGAATGTAAGCATTCACCTGAGTGTTCCTGTGGTTTATTTCTAAATGACGTTGTCCTTGAGGAATGTAGGCGTGGCCAACTATTTCGAGATCCTTCATGCTGTTTTGGATCTGATGGGGAGCGCTTGGAACGGTTTGACCTTTCGCTGCTCTTCCCCACTAAGAATGGAAGTTGAATTGTGAGCCTCCAGAAATTACAGCATTTACCATTGTCATGCCATTCATGAAAATGACACGGCATCTACTGGTCCTCTCACTGTCTAGTGTCTTTCCCACTTGACCAACCACTTCCATGGTGCTTCCATGGTGTGACTCTGTGTCATAGTCTTGACGGTGTACTTTGATGCTCAAAGCTGGGCCTTTACATTACTCTTCATTCTGTGCAACCTCACATCTCTTCTGCCTAACTCTTGACCTGTGGGTGTCTGGTTAGACAGGCCTCTGTGTTGGAGAGATCTTCCCTGGTCCATTATTTAGTGGGTGGGGCCTTGCGTGCTCCCAGCATCCCAGGCATTCCCCTGCTGTGACCCTGGCCATCATCTCACAAATACATCAGGATGTGTTCTTTGGGACGCCCTCACTACTGGTGCTCTCACAGAATATGTGGTCAGAAAGTTCTGGAATGGATGCTAATGATAGTTGCACATCATTGTCAGTGTACATAAATCCAGTGAATTGTATACAAAAATGTTAAAAATCTTAATTTTCCCAAACAAAAAAGAAAGCCTGCAAAATACTTATACTCACTTCCTGGAGATTTTACATTAAAGTAATCTGAGAAATCTTAAAAGAGTTTTTGTTTTTGTTTTTGTTTTTTAACTTTGACTTAGTGTTCCCAGGGCTGAGATATTTTCTTAATAAAAAAAAAAAAAAAACAAAAAAAAACCCACAGTTACCTATTAACGTCCAGGTAACTAATATTCTCTAGGACATTAAATTGCAGTTGCCTGCTTAATTATGTCTTCCACACTACATGGAGATCTTCTTGAGGGTACGGGCAGGCACACTTTTGTAGTCCTAGAATAGTGGTCAGAATAAGCCTTGTAAATATATGCTGAATGACACAGTTGAGTCCGTGTACCAACCTATAGATGATAGTGAGCAGAAGGTGGAGACCCAGAGCACTGACTGGCTTACTCAGTCGCTTCCGGTGACTGCTTGACCTCTGACCTCTGATGTGTTGGTCTAGTAAATGCACATTGAAAACACCTTATGAGAATTAAAAACGTTAATGCAGTTGAAGTATCTTGGCCTAGAAAGTAAACAAATGCTAGTTGCTTTCTCTTCCGGTGGAAAACTAAATTATCAAAATGTTGATAGATGAAGTGATCTGGGTGTTCAGGCTGAGATTTCCTCCAGCTGTGGGAATCTGGGGAGGTTGTGGTGTGGAGGCGTTTGGGGATTGATGGGTTTTGGACGATGCAGATACAGGGAGAAGAGATGAGCGAGGACAAGATAATGAACGTCTGGAGCCACAAGAAGAGCGTACTCATGGACTCTGGAGAAAAATGGGTCACTTCCACATGGTATTCCTCTGACATACCATTTCTCCCTGACTCTTCAGCAGGAAATGGGTAATGTTGCTCTTTTTACACTTTTATCTATCAAGATCGGACAGTTCTGCTTTATTTTCCTTTCTGTCCCTTTTTCTTTTCCTCCTGTTCCTACAAGTGCCTGAGTGGTGGCTTCCTCACCTTCAGCTTTTAGCATTTTGGTGTGCTGTGCCGTTTTCCAAGATCTACTTACTCTGATTGATTAACACCGGATCTGATAGGCTTTGAGGGATTTGAAGGCAAGAATCCCATTCATTTTCATTCCTTCAGTGCTTACTATTGTACTCAACCCAGAGAGGTTACATATGAAATAATGGCCACCCGAATGAATGAATGAATGAATAAAGAATAGATTGAGCTCTGTGTATCTAAGATTGAGGCTAAGGATCTCTCAGGAGTTGATGTGAAGGTATCCAGTATTAGGAAACAAGTCATTTATTTGTGATACAAACAAGTTTGTATCACAAGCACTTGAGCAATGATACAAACTGTGGATTCGAGGTTATCCACTGATGTTAGAAAGCCCTGAGACAAAGCAAGAAGAGAAATGGAAACAGATTCGTTGTCATGTTAGGTCCAGGAGGGGATGTAGTTTATGGGGAGTGCATCTAGGGAGGAACAGTGGTTGAGTGGACAGGAGAGTCCTGTTAAATGTGTGAATTGCTTTGATGACAAATACTTATATTCCTATGGCACTTGTGATTCAGCTCATTAAATGCTTGATTTAAATGTGTACTCAGCAAGGAGCTGGGAATCAGAGGGATACGAAGACCTTGTGATAGATTGGTCCTTTGGGAAATCTTCAGTTTTATAGAGAATACATACAAGTTTTGAGCTAGCTTTTAAGGCCCACATCACCATCTCCTCCATAATATCCCTAGTGAACTCAGAATCCTATGAAATTACTACTGTGCAGTGGGAAACTTAATTTTGTGTCATATTATTTATTATTTATTAATTGCTTCCTATGTGGTTATTAATTTTATTTTTTCCTCCAGATTGAAGGAAATCTGGAGGTCAGAGACCATGAGTTACTACTGGAGGTCAGAGACCATGAGTTACTACTGGATTGAGGAATATGACATGTTAATAAAATAATCTTATGTGATTGCTACAGTCTCACACAATCAATATTTGATAAACACATACTATAATAGTAGTGGCATCTCTGTATTAACACTAAAGAATACCTTAATATTGGGGTAAAGTCATTTAGTTTGTAAAACAAGTTTCTTTTTTTTTTTTTTTAAAGATTTTATTTATTTATTTGACAGAGAGAGATCACAAGTAGATGGAGAGGCAGGCAGAGAGAGAGAGAGAGAGAGAGAGAGAGAAGCAGGCTCCCCACTGAGCAGAGAGCCCAACGGGGGACTTGATCCCAGGACCCTGAGATCACGACCAGAGTCGAATGCAGTGGCTTAACCCACTGAGCCACCCAGGCGCCCTGTAAAACAAGTTTCTATACACTGTTCATATGAATTGCATGAGGGTCTGGAGTATACACATTAATCATATACTTTTGAAACAAAAGATGGTCAGTTTTTAAACCAAACACCTATATATTTCAACAGTTTTATCATGATCTTCAATTTCATTTTACTCGTTTCTGAAATATTGTTTGTAATTCTTAAATTGTACTGATCAGTAATGTGAAGTGATGTTCTTTTCAATTTGGTTCTCTAGATTTTGCCATCTTGAAAACTGAAATCTAATTCTTTTCCTAATCTAGTATTTTAAAAATTTATTTATTTATTTATTTAACATATAATGTATTATTTGCTCCAGATGTACAGGGCTGTGAATCATCAGGCTTACACATTTTACAGCATGCATCATAGCACATACCCTCCCCAGTGTCCATAACCCAACCACCCTCTTGCTACCCTCCCACCCCCAGCAACTCCTAGTTTGTGAGATTAAGAGTCTCTTATGGTTTGTCTCCCTCCCGATGCCATCTTATTTCATTTTCTCCTTCCCTGTCCTCCCAGACCCCCCACTTTGCCTCTCAAATTCCTCCTATCAGGGAGATAATATGATAATTGCCTTTCTCTGATTGACTTATTTCGCTCAGCATAATACCCTCTAGTTCCATCCATATCATTGCAAATGGCAAGATTTCATTTCTTTTGATGGCTGCATGGTATTTCATTGTATATATATGCCACATCTTCTTTATCCATTCATCTGTTGACGGACACCTAGGTTCTTTCCATAGTTTGACTATTGTGGATGTTGCTGCTATAAACAATAGGGTGCATGTGCCCCTTTGGATCACTACATTTGTATCTTTAGGATAAATACCTAGTAGTGTGATTTCTGGGTCATAGGGTAGCTCTATTTTCAACTTTTTGAGGAACCTCCATGCTGTTTTCCAGAGTGGCTGCATCAGCTTGCATTCCCAACAGTGTAGGAGGGTTACCCTTTCTCCACATCCTTGCCAACATCTTTTCCTGCCTGAATTGTTAATTTTAAGCATTCTGACTGTTGTGAGGTGGTATCTCATTGAGGTTTTTAATGCCAAGGGATGTGGAGCACTTTTTCAAGTGTCTGTTACCATCTGGATGTTGTCTTTGAAGAAATGTCTGTTCATGTCCTCTGCCAATTTCTTGATTGGATTATTTGTTCTTTGGGTGTTGAGTTTGATAAGTTCTTTATAGATTTTTGGATACTAGCCCTTTATCTGATATGTCATTTGCAAATATCTTCTCCCCTTCTGTCAGTTGTCTTTTGGTATTGTTGACTGTTTCTTTGCTGTGCAAAAGCTTTTGATCTTGATGAAGTTCCAATAGTTTATTTTTGCCCTTGCTTCTCTTGCCTTTGGTGATATTTCTAGGAAGAAGTTGCTGCAGCTGAGGTCGAAGAGGTTGCTGCCTGTGTTCTCCTCATGAATTTTGATGGATTCCTTTCTCACATTGAGGTCTTTCATCCATTTGAGTCTATTTTTGTGTGTGGTATAAGGAAATGGTTCTGTCTAATTCTTCTGCATGTGGCTGTCCAATTTTCCCAGTAGCATTTGTTGAAGAGACTGTCTTTTTTTCATTGGACATTCTTTCCTGCTTTGTCAAAGATTAGTTGACCATAGAGTTGAGGGTCTATTTCTGGACTCTGTATTCTGTTCCATTGATCTCACTGATCTATGTGTCTGTTTTTGTGCCAGTACCATATTGTCTTGATGATGACAGCTTTGTAATAGAACTTGAAGTCTGGAATTGTGATGCCACCAACTTTGGCTTTCTTTTCAACATTCCTCTGGCTATTAGGGATCTTTTCTGGTTCCATATAAATTTTAGGATTATTTGCTCGATTTCCTTGAAAAAAAAATTGATGGTATTTTGATAAGGATTGCATTAAATGTGTAGACAGCTTTAGGTGGCACGGACATTTTCACAATATTTGTTCTTCCAATCCATGAGCATGGAACATTTTCCATTTCTTTGTGTCTTCCTCAGTTTCTTTCATAAGTACTTTATAGTTTTCTGAGTAGAGATTCTTTGCCTCTTTGGTTAGGTTTATTCCTAGCTATCTGATGGTTTTGGGTGCAGTTGTAAATGGGATCAACTCTTAATTTCTTTCTTCTGTCTTACTGTCAGTGTGAAGAAATGCAACTGATTTTTGTGCATTGACTTTATATCCTGACACTTTACAGATTTCCTGTATGAGTTCTAGCAGTTTTGGAGTAGAGTTTTTTGGGTTTTCTACATAAGGTATGATATCCTCTGTAAAGAGTGAGAGTTTGACTACTTCTTTGCTGATTCCGATGCCTTTTATTTGTTTTTGTTGTTTGATTGCTGAGACTAGGACTTATAGTACTCTGTTGAATAGCAGTGGTGATAGTGGACATCCCTGCCATGTTCCTGACCTTAGTGGAAAAGCTGTTTTTCCCCATTGGGAATGATATTTGTGGTGGGTTTTTCATAGATGCTTTGATGATATTGAGGTGTGTGCCCTCTATCTCTGCACTTTGAAGAGTTTTGATCAAGAAAGGATGCTGTACTTTGTCAAATGCTTTTTCAGCATCTATTGAGAGTATCATATGGTTCTTGTTCTTTCTTTTACTAATGTGTTGTATCACACTGATTGATTTGGATGTTGAACCATCTTGCAGCCCAGAAGTAAATCCCACTTGGTGGTGTTGAATAATCCTTTTAATGTACTGTTGGGTCCTGTTGGCTAGTATTTTGGTGAGAATTTTCACATCCGTGCTCATCAAGGATATTGGTCTGTAATTCTCCTTTTTGATGGGATCTTCGTCTGGTTTTGGGATCAAAGTAATGCTGGCCTCATAAAATGGAGTTTGGAATTTTTCCTTCCATTTCTATGTTTTGGAACAGTTTCAGGAGAATAAGTATTAATTGTTCTTTAACTGTTTGATAGAATTCCCCTGGGAAGCCATCTGGCCCTGGGCTCTTATTTGTTGGGAGGTTTTTGATGACTGCTTCAATCTCCTTACTGGTTACAGATCTATTCAGGTTTTCTATTTCTTGCCAGTTGAGTTTTGGTAGTTTATATGTCTCTAGGAATGCATCCATTTCTTCCAGATTGTCAAAGTTGCTGGCATATAGTTGCTCATAATATGTTCTTATAATTGTATTCCTTTGGTGTTGGTTATGAACTCTCCTCTTTCATTCATGGTTTTATTTATTTGGGTCCTTTCTCTTTTCTTTTTGATAAGTCTGGCCAGGGGTTTATCAATCTTATTAATTCTTTCAAAGAACCAGCTCCTAGTTTTGTTGATCTGTTCTAATGTTCTATTGGTTTCCATTTTATTAATTTCTGCTCTGATCTTTATTATTTCTCTTCTCCTGATGGGTTTTAGCTTTCTTTGCTGTTCTTTTTCTAGCTCCTTTAGGCGTAGGGTTAGGTTGTGTATTTGAGACCTTTCTTGTTTCTTGAGAAAGGCTTGTATTGCTATATAATTTCCTCTCAGGACCGCCTTTGGTGTGTCCCAAAGTTTTGAACAGTTGTGTTTTCATTTTCATTTGTTTCCATGATTTTTCTCAATTCTTCAATTTCCTGGTTGACTCATTCATTCTTTAGTAGGATGCTCTTTAGCCTCCATGTATTTGAGTTCTTTCCAACTTTACTCTTGTGGTTGAGTCCTAGTTTCAAAGTACTGTGGTCTGAAAATATGAAGGGAGTGATCTTGGTCTTTTGATACTGGTTGAGACCTGGTTGAGACTGGTGTGACCCAGGATGTGATCTGTTCTGGAGAATGTTCCACGTGCACTCGAAGAATGTATATTCTCTTTCTTTGGGATGGAATGTTCTGAATATATCTGTGATGTCCATCTGGTCCAGTGTGTCATTAAAAGCCTTTATTTCCTTGTTGATCTTTTGCTTTGATGATCTGTCCATTTCAGTGAGGAATTGTATTGTTTTGTTGTGTTGTATTGTTTTGTATTGTATTGTTTTCGATGTGTTTCTTTGATTTTGTTGTTAATTGGTTTATATAACTTGCTGCTCCCATGGTAGGGCCATATATATTTAAAATTGTTAGCCCTTCTTGTCGGACAGACCCTTTACGTATGACATAGTGTCCTTCCTCATCTCTTATTATAGTTTTTGGCTTAAAATCTAATTTATCTGATAGAGGCATGCCACTCCAGCTTTCTTTGGATGTCCATTAGCATCGTAAATTGTTTTTAACTCCCTCACTTTAAATCTGGAGGTGTCTTTGAGTCTAAAATGAGTTTCTTGTAGACAGCATATAGATTTTTTAAGATTTTATTTTTTATTTATTGGACAGAGATATCACAAGTAGACAGAGAGGCAGGCAGAGAGAGAGGAGGAAGCAGGCTCCCTGCTGAGCAGAGAGCCCGATGCAGGGCTCAATCCCAGCACCCTGGAATCATGACCTGAGCCAAAGGTAGAGGCTTGACCCACTGAGCCACCCAGGTGCCTCTTGTTTTTTTTTTTTTTTTTTTTTTTTAACCATTTTAATACCCTGTGTCTTTTGATTGGGGGCATTTAGTCCATTTACATTCAGGGTAACTATTGAAAGATATGAATTTAGTGCCATTGTATTGCATGTAAGGTGACTGTTACTGTATATTCTCTCTGTTCCTTTCTGGTCTACTACTTTTAGGCTCTCTCTTTACTTAGAAGACCTTTTCAATATTTGCTGTAAGGTTGGTTTAGTGTTTTGAAATTCTTTTAATTTTTGTTTGTACTGGAAGCTTTTTATCTCTCCTATTTTTAATAACAGTCTAGCTGGATATAGTGTTGTTGGATGCATATTTTTCTCGTTTAGTGCTCTGAATAGATCATGCCAGTTCTTTCTGGCCTGCCAGGTCTCTGTGGATAAGTCTGTTGCCAGTCTAATGTTTCTTCTATTGTATGTTACAGACTTCTTTTCCCGAACTGCTTTCAGGATTCTCTTTGTCACTCAGACCTGTAAGTTTTGCTATTAGATGATGGGATGTGGACCTATTTTTTTGATTTTTGACGGGGATTCTCTGTGACTCCTGGATTTTGATGCTTGTTCCCTTTGCCATATTAGGGAAATTCTCTACTATTATTTGCTCCAATATACCTTCTGCCCTTCTCTTTCTTCTTGTTCTTCTTATTCTAATACTGTTCCATCTTACGGTTATCACTTATCTCTCATGTTCTCCCCTTGTTGCCCAGTAGTTGTTTGTTTCTCTTTTTTGCTCAGCTTCTTTATTTCCCATCATTTGGTCTTCTGTATCACTAATTCTCTCTTCTGCCTCATTTATACTAGCAGTAAGAGCCTCCATTTTTTGGTTGTACATCGTTAATAGTTTTTTTGATTTCAACTTGGTTAGATCTTAGTTCTTTTATTTCTCCAGAATTTTACTTTTCCAGAAGGGGATTCTCTAATATCTTCCATGCCTTTTTCGAGCCCAGCTAGCACCTTGATAATCGTCATTCTGAACTCTAGTTCTCACATGTTACCAATGTCTGTATTGATTAAGTTCTCTAGTAGTTGGTAGTGCCTCTTGTTCTTTTTTTTTTTTTTTTTCTAATGGTGAGATTTTCCTTTTATCAGCCTTGTCCTTTTATCCAAATAAGAATATATGAATGAGAGAATAACATATCAAAAGACCCCAGAATAATATATGATAACCAAATGAGAAGAGACCCAAAACTGGGGGGAGAAAAATGGGGGGAAATATAAATATATATATTAGACTGTTGAATAGAGTAGAGCCACCCACTTGATTTCAGGTGTATTCTGGTCTCTTAGAAGAAGCTACCTCCCAAAAATTTAACGAAGGAAAGACTACATATATACAAAAATAAGGTTAATCACAATGAAGGGGTGGAGTATGACTGTAAAGATGAAAATTTTAAAAAGATTCTAAAAACTGAATTGATAAGTTGGTTGGAAAAAGAAAAAAAAAAAAGAGAGAATGTGATTAGGCTGGAGACTAGAACAAAGCCATGTGCTAGATTTAGAGTATAATTTGATCTATTAGAAGAAATTTTATCCCAGAATTTTAAAGGAAAAAACCCTATACATATACAAAAAATAAGATTAAATACAATGAAGGGATTAAATATTATAATGAAAATTTAAAAAATTTTCTAAGAAGATAAAATAGTTTAAAAAAACTTTAAGAGAGGAAAGAGGAAAAGTTAGTAGTTAAAAAAATAGAATAAGAATAAAATAATATTAAAATTTAACTTTGCCAGAATAAAGGATCATGGGAAGAATACCATGAATTCTATGCGTTGCTTTCCCCTACCTCTGGAGTTCTGCAGTTCTCCTTGATCAGTGAATTTGTTCTTGGCTGGATGTTCTATGGGAGGGGCCTGTTACTGTGATTCTGAAATGTCTTTGCCTGAGGCGGGGTTGCCCCGCCCTTGCCAGGGGCCACGCTAGGTCATCTGCTCGCGCTTAGGAGCTTTTGTTCCCTGAACGCTTTCTGTAGAGCCTGGAGGACGAGGATGAAAGTGGCGGCCTCCCAGTATCCAGCTGTAGGAGCCTCAAGCTCAGGGCCCGCCCCTCTGTGCACCCTCAGAGAAAGGCAGTCAATCCCTCCTGTCTCCTTGGTCTCTAGCTGTGCTCCTTGCTCACCCGGCCTGTGACCACGGTTTTCTATCTCTGGTGCACAGCCCCATTTGGAGTCTCCAAACCCAGCAGTTTCCTGACGCAACTCCCCTTAGGGGAGGAAGGTGAGTCTCCCTGGATCTGCCACTTGTGGGGTCCTTGCTCGAAGAGTAGTGGCCTGACTGCTCCTTGAATCATGGTTTAAGGTAACCCCGAGCTGAGAGCCCCTCCTTGGCTCGGTCCCTGCAGCCAGCTTCCCTGCTTTGAGACCTGGAAGCTCTGCCACACTGAGGCACCCTCGGTCTTTCTGTGACTCCGTGGGTCCTGAGACCACACTTTCCCCGCAAAGACTCCACCTCCTGCTTATCTCTGGAGTAACGTCCCTCAGTGGAGCGGAGTTCTAAAAGTTCCGATTTTGTGCTCCCCTGGTCCACTGCTTGCTGGGAGCTGATCCCTCCCCTTGTGGTCTCACTCCCCATATATTGCCTCAGATGCACTTCTTCCAACATCCTACCTTCCCATCCTACCTTCTTTTCCTAGAATTGTACTCTTCTTCTCTTCTATTTCCTGTCAAGCTTGTAGGTGTTTGGAATGGTTTGATAACTATGTAGCTGAACCTCTGAGACCTAATGATATTTCAGTCTCCTACTTCTATGCCATCTTGCTTCCTCTTCTCCCGCAGTCCTTCTTTTGAACTTGAAACCAGCGTTTGTGATTTTTTTTTTCTTTAAATGGAAGGGATGTTGGAGAGTGTGGCCCTGAGTGTCTCAATCTATCTTCATCCTATTGTGAATGGATTTGTCCATTTTACTAATGTCTACTGACAACCTGTCCTTTATCTTCGTTCTTTTCTGGGAAGCTCAAGGTGACTAGTCTAAACTAGGTATTTCCGTGTGCTGCCCCTCCCACAAAGATAAAGCTAAACAAACTAAGTATTGGTACTGAAAACTGATAAAAGAATTATTCTTTGTAACTTAATTCTAAGCCATGACATTTTATAAGTTATGAATTATTTGTGCGTGTAGAAAGATAGTAAGATTCCAGCGAGCTTCGGCACATTCCTGGATGTGGATGGCATGGGATGGAATCGGATTTTTGTTTAGAGTTTATTGCCCAGTGCCGTTGTTTTCTTGAGAGGCATTTATGAAATCCTCTAATTTAAATGTGCTTAGTAGATAACTAAGTTACACATCAAATGGAGTGCTGTATTAAAGGTCTGATTTTTATAGAGAAGGAATCATTTGTTGGAGCTGTGGAGTGTGCATGCAGATGTTTGAGATAAAGAGGCTAGCATCTGAAAACCAGGTGGGACGAGATGGATTGGTGGTTATACTATGTGTTTGTTTAGGATTTAACTTACTTTTACAAACCAGATGAATTTGAGGCATCTTCTGGGCTTGTGGAGGAGCGTTGGCTGTTTTGTAAGCACAGTATCCTACTGTGTTTGAATTGGTTTTCTAAACTGGTCTACAGCTGCTTCTGGGAGATGGGGTGAGGAAGCAGGTTACCCAACTTACTGCTTGTGTGGATCATTTATGAGTCTGGCATTTGTAACTAAACACAGTGTGTTGATGCAGAATAATCACGCCATCACATAATGATGGAAGTCATCCGTGAAATCTTTACGGGGCTTCTGTGTCATGTAATAGTCCCCCTCTCCCACTGCCAGGAATAACCTTAAAGTCTGTCATCAAGGCACACACACACAAAAAAAGGCTAAGGAGAGATAATTAGGGATGTGAGAACCAAAACCCTCCTTAAACTGAACAAACATAGTTAATTTAAACTTAAGAATATCTGATGACCAAAAGCATACTTAGACTGAATGAACGTTCGCCAGCAGGTTCTGATTCTAGGTTGTTCTTGTTTTCCTTCAATAAACTATTTAGATTATAGGAACAAATGTTGGAGTAGTGGAAACTTGATAGGAAATGAAATCACATGCTGCAGGAAATGCCAACATGACTGTCCTCAAACGTTTGAAATGCTCCAGCACCGTAATGAATGTCCCTGAGTATCCTAGCCATCTGAGGGACTCTTGACATAGCTGACTTGATCTTTTTCACATTTAAATCAATGGTGTCATTAGTTGCTTTTATTATAAAAGGTCTTAAGTGTAATTGGTCCCATACATAATCGTTTTAGCTGTGTTTGGTACTCGTATTATGTAAGTATGGTATAAAAGTCACATTGCTGTTTCAAAAATAGAAGCTCATAAAGATATAATTCTTTAAAAATCTTTTTTTTTTCCCCTGAAAAGAAAGAAGAGGAAGGAAGAGAACCAGCCTTTGCTTCTCTTTCACAGACACACTTGGTCTTAAAAATGTAGAAATGCCAGTAGCCTAAATTTTTGGACCAGGTTATGCCAATGAGCAGGCTTCACTTAGCTGGGTCTGTTCCAAGTCAGTGGGGTTTTTTGTTTTTTGTTTTTTAAGATTTTATTTATTTGACTGGGATCACAAGTAGGCAGAGAGGCAGGCAGAGAGAGAGGAAGGGAAGCAGGCTCCCTGCTGAGCAGAGAGCTTGATGCAGGGCTTGATTCCAGGACCCTGGAATCTTGACCCGAACCAAAGGCAGAGGCTTTAACCCACTGAGCCACCCAGGCGTCCCCAGTGGTTCTTTTTTATGCTAAGAAATTATTGAAGGTTTTAAAGAGCTTTTGTTTATGTGAATTAGTTATCAGTATTTACTATATTAGAAAATTAGACATGGATTAATCATTTAAAACAGTTTAATATTAACATAAGTAATATATTTCTTAAGGAAAAAATTAGAGGAATAACATTTTAGAATTTGGTTTATTTTAATGTTTGGCTTTAGAGAGGACAACTGGATTCATACATCTGCTTTTTGTATTTAGTCTGCTGTATGCTACTTAAGGTAATTGGTTGAAGTATTTGAAGAAAATAGAACCTCACATAAATATGTGGTGGGAAAAGAGATGTGTGGAGCCTTGGGACCCCTTGAGGTCCTCACGTCATGTGTTGGGAAACCATGATTCTCGTCGGTAAGCTGCTGAGTTTTTATAATCTGTGGTACTTATTTGACCAAAGGTTGCCACCCATAAAGGCCTCAGGCTTTGTATATCCACAGAATATCATGACTTGAATCGATTTAATATTTAGTAGGTATCGAGGTAGCATAGGCTACAACTTCAGAATGTCCCTTTTTTTCCCCTCCACTTATATAGTAAGAAGGGAGTTTCGTTGTATGTTTAGTGTAACTTGGGGTCTTTTTAAATGAGGGAAACGGAGCTATTGTAAAGCAGAAGAGTACTTACCCTATTGTGTAGTGGAACAATGTTTCAGTAGGATAATTATGCCAGTTGGAAAAATAAAGTACAGCGAACATCTCATTATCTTAACTTGGTCTGTAGGTAGAGTGACGAGTGTTCTCCAGGAGTCTAATCGAGCTGTTACAAGGGTGTGGCAAAGTTCTAGAACCTCCAAGGAGTGATTCTGCAGCTGGTGTGAATTACTTATTTCAGCAGGGATAGGTCAGAAATGCTCCATTTCCTTTATGCAGTGGTAAACCCAGTGGTATGTGATATTAGCATTATTATTGATGCATTGTACTTGACTGAGGCAGAGATGGAGCAACCATAGACTCTGGCCTGAGATAGGTTCCTCTTTCAGCTTTTCAGTGGAAACACACAAGCACAAATACCAAGCACTCCACCAACTGCCAATGTTGGGAATCCACAGAGACTTCTAACTACCTTCAACCCCACACCTGCACTCAGAGTTAATCCGTGGTTCCTTCTTTTTATCCACGTAAGGGCTATGCTGTGCCTCATTTCCGTCGATAACATTCCTTAGAAGTTACAGAAGAGATTGGGCAAAGCGCCCCCCACCCCTGCCCCTGTCAAGTGTTTTCCAGAAAGCACAAGATGTGCATGGGTAACCTCCGGACCCCTGGGGGCTCCCGTGAGAGTTACTGATGGAAATACTGCAGGTTTTAGGACTGTACTTGGATTATATCCGTGCACACATTGGTGCCTCCATTGCTTTGCGTGTAAGTAAGTAATTCTCTTGAAGGCTGTTGCCTTTCTTTTTAAAGCACTATTTATTCAAGGAAGCTCAAAGTCAGGCTGGTTAGTGGGGTTGGCGAATTGGTCTTTCCATTTGGAAACCAGACAAAACAGGGGGCTGGAGTACCAACTCTTTTCTTGTGAATGCCCAAGTTTTTGTTAGCTTACCACAAAGATTGAATATACATTTGAGAGCTCAGGAATTGGGTATCTGCTTCAGCCCCCAAATGTAAGTATAACCATTTGTCTATGTGCACGTTGACAGGTTCAAAGATGGAGGAGGCCAGCTAAGGGGGGTGCGGGGCTGTCTTAGCAAGTCAGCTGCTAAGCCAGGTTGCTGATGGAGGCAGGTGGGCGGAGAGAAAAATAATTTTGTAGGAGTGTCCTGGAGTGAATCAGATTGATGGCCCCACATTCAGAAAGCTCACAGAACAGAGGAAGACCGTCAGAGCATTGACTTGCTAACGGTCATGGAGAATTGTTACCTTCAGCTGGACTGGATATTTGCAGCCACCCAGCTGTGGACTCGGTGAGCCCCAAGGTTCTTTGTTCACCAAACAATAATTTTGGGCTCTTTGGGTATAATGTGAACAAGACCTACATTGGAGGCTGTGCCAAGAGGGAGGCCGGGTGAGGGAGCGGAGATGGACCACACAAAAATAAAAGAGAACTATCAGATAATGATATGTGCCACGTGGAAGGTGACCATCGGAGGCTATGACATCAGGTTGGCTGGATTGCTGGCCTACATTGCACCGGTGTGCCGAATCCTTTCTGGCCATTAAGCCAAAAGATACTTGGTGGGGTTGGGATCAAGAGCTCCCGGGACTCCTTCCCTTTTTGATAGATAGGCATTCTGTAGTTAGGTTTATAAATACAATCTAGTTTAGGCCAAAGTGCTCTAGGTTGATTTTTATCTTTTCTTTTCTTTCTTTCATAATTTTCTTCTACTCTGTATGCTAACTCTCAAAGGGCAGTTCCCCACCCTCCCCTTCTTTCTCCCTCTAGAATCTGCAGAGCTCGTTCAGCTCCTGTCCATACCCCCATGTGCCTGTTGGGTTAGATTGAAAATCATGAAATAATCTAGCCCCGTGTCAGAATATGTTTCAGAAAATTTGCCATGTTATTGCTTTCAGGTCTCATGTTACTTATTCATTTTGCTTTTTATTCCTGGAATTGAGCATACTGATGGGGGAAGGCAAGACTGTGAGGGGAAGTGCTAGATGGTTGAAAATCAGTAATATGATAGGAATGAATTTGTTTTCAGGAGAAAAATCTTAAGTACTAATAGATTCATGTACAGATGCCTGCTGAATGGAGCTGAAACCTCTCAAAATGGTTCAACGTTTCTTTACTTCTGACTTCATTTGAAAGCACCATAGAAACAGATTTGTGAATCAAAAATATTTTGACTGTCAAAAATGGGGCTCTGGGCTGTTACAAACTGCCTGTCTCCAAATTACCCAATACTATTCATATATTTTAAATAATATTCTTTCATTTATTATTAAAATTTCAAAATGCGCAACTGTGTGAGGCTGATCTTTGTGCCTTACCCCCCACAGGAGTGAAGGTATCTCTTGTGCACCCCAGTTGGCGTGTCATCACCATGTGTTTTTATGGGGCTGACCGTTTTTATGGGGCTGGGAGCTTCGCTTCCAGGGTCAGGTTCTGGTCACCTCACTTAGAACACCTGGGTATTTTGCCATCTTCCTCTCGATTATCTGATATCATTTGTGGGCAGTCTTTTGGAAACTGTATTAGACGACACCAGCAAGAAAACAGATACTTTCTACATGAACGTTTTTTGGAGGCAGAAAGATGAGCCAATTAAGCATTTTGTTTTCTGATGCATATGAAGCATTTGTACACTTGGATGGAGCTCAGGTTTTTAAATTATTTGGAAGACTTTTTTTTTTGGGTGCAAAACTCTAAGTGAAATTAGCCCTGTAGTCTAAGATGAGTGAACAGGCCTGTTGAGAGGCAGGCAAAATCTAGCATTGATGTATCTTTTTTAGAGCAGTTACATTATTGAGTCATGTGAATGAGTGTTTACATAAACAGTAGTTCTGTGGCGCCCCTAGATTTCCTGTGGCCGGTTGGGCAGGAGAGAGCAGCTGTGACCCGAGTTACAAATTGCACCGCAGTGCAGAAGTTCTGGTGAGCCTTGTGCATTTGCTGCCTCAGCCTCCTGTATCCGTTGAGATGAGGAAGGAAAACCACCAGAGTGTGCTGGTTAGGTTCTGGAGCCTCGGGTTCAGTCTCTGCAGAGCAAGGCCTTGACAGGAAAATCAGTAGTCACTAGAGCCTGAGCTTGGCAGTAAAGGACACACCAGGGAGCTAAATGTCTTTATTTGGGTTTGAATAAGAAACACACTAAAATGTAATGAAGCAACAAATACACTGGGAAGGAAACCATCCTCGTCACCGAGGACTGGCTTTTAACACTGAGCGTTCTAAGATGGTCCCAAGAAGCTATAACCAAGGCTTTCTTATTTGATTTCCAAAGCTTTGCTTTATTGAATATTTGATGAAACAGACTGCAGGTATTTGCAGGGGTGTTCGGGTGAATCCCTGCTGGTGGCTTCAGGAGTCTGTCCTTCTGGAGATTTCTAGGGGTTGCCTCTCAATCTGGAGAAGCCTGATTGTTAACCATCATCCAAGAGCGCACCAGAACGGGGAGTGAACACTCGGAATGCCCCATCTTCCAGTAAAAAGTCAACATCTGGCTCGAGGAGGGGCCTCCCATCGAACAAAACTGTGGTCCACCTTTTCCTAGAGGAGCACAGTCTCCATTATCAGTTGGTCTTCAGTGAAGACAGTTGTGCTGAGTAATATCTCTGGGCACGATGATGAGGATCCTTTGGTGTGCTCTAATTTTGTTTGATTTGATGAATTGTGATAGCTGGATCCTTTTTGCCTGGAAGACCCAGAACAAGCAGTGCAGGCTGTCAATAGTTGTTTTTTCCAATCAGGGCATCTTTGGAGCTCTTGGTTTGCATACAGGGAGAGCATGGTGATTTCTTCCTGAATGCTGTGGGTTTTTTTTTTTTTTTTTTTTTTTTTTGTTTGTTTTGTTTTGTTTGGAAGCTGTGATTCTTAAAACCATAAAACACAGGAATAGTTCCTTCTTTTCCTAGATACCCACCCAGCTCATGGGAAACTGATTTCATTGGGATACTGACCTCAGGAGACCAGGAGTCCGGGGGACGGGGGTGGGCTGGAGCCGATGGCTGTCCCAGTGTGTCTTAGAAGAGGTTTGGTGTGCACTTAGCTCACCTGTAGGTAGTCTCTGTGCATCCCGCCTGGGAGGGGAACCTGGCCAGCTTCCCAGGAGAGGGTGGATGTTGGCTCCACTCTGGGCCAGTGCTGTCTTTCTCAGGTTCCTGGCTATGGACTCATGAAATACTTCATTAGGGATGAAGGTTTCCGGAAAATGGGTCTGATCTTGATAGATTTCCAAAGACTTCTCCTCCTTCTCCTCCTTCTGGAGCCTTTCTGTGAGAGGACTCTCAGTGCCTTCTGAGGATGGCAGTGTAGTGCATAAGACCTGAACATAGTTACAAGGAAAACTTAAGTGGGGTAATCTGAAATTTCTAGGTTTCAGTGATCTGTTTTTGCTAATTTTGTTGGCCAGTGCAAGGAGCAGCAGAGCTGTCTGCCATTCAATTTGTCCTGTTTGCCGATGTTAAAAAGCTCTGTCTGTACTTGCTCTAGATTTAATTTGATGGTTAAAAGCAATTTTGCCTTTTGATATTTTAGGATGCTAATTTACATATACTGGGACATAAGTATGAGTTATCTAAGTTTGTCCAGTTCTCTCCTTCCTGTGGTGTCCAGAACATTGGAGAAAAATTGGCTATTGATTATTCTGTTTTTGTTTTATTCTTTAGTCCTCCAAAAAGAGCAGAGTTGATTAAATGTTTCATGTGAGGTGTTTTACTCTTTATTTATTTTTTTTTTTTCATCTTTGGGTACTCTGTAAAAATGGAAATTTCAAGTACCTTTGATATGCTACGGTGATTTCTTTTTTCTTTTGATAATGATAGGCTGAGCTTTCTGTTATTGCATAAAATATTAAATCGTTATTAAATTATAGTTAGGATGAACATGTATTCATCACTTTCTAAATGTCATCTAATCAGATTTCTAATTTAATTTCCCCCCACACACCAAAAGATCATTTTGTTTTTGTCTTGGCTGCTTGTGATACAAATGGGCTTCTGTGTGTGATTGCTTTTTTACCAGGTGAAATATACTTTTAATTTCTTGCTGGGTTTTTAAAATAAATATGAGTGGAATTTTACGTTAGCATTTCTGAATGCATAATGTAATTGAAATATTTTAAGCACAGAATGATGAAGTAAGCTGATCTGCTTGGAACCTTAGAAATATTGTACCATTTGTACCTAGGTAGATTTTTATTATGAGGATAATTCGTGTACTAGAGGCATGAATGTGCTTTTTAGTGAAAATTGTTAGACTGAATACTACTTAAAATCCTACGTTCTGTGAACAGTTAGACACCACATAAAACTTTGAATCTAAAAATTCCTTTAAAATTAGCTGTTTAAGATTGATTTAGCTTTAGCTAGGGGCGGCTGGGTGGCTCAGCGGGTTAAGGCTCAGCCTTCGGCTTGGGTCATGATCTCAGGGTCCTGGGATCGAGCCCCGCATTGGGATCTCTGCTCAACTGGGAGCATGCTTACCCCCCCCCCCCCACCGCCTGTCTCTCTGCCTACTTGTGATTTGTCTGTCAAATAAATAAATCTTAAAAAAAAAAAAAAAAAGAGATTGATTTAGCTATAGTTTGGACTCCCCACCCCCTTCCACCCCAAGCTTTATTCGTTTTTGTTGAGCCCTTTTTGGGCCAAGTCCTTATTCTAGGTGCTGGGTTTAGATTCAGTGAAAGTGACAAACCCTCTCCTCCCTGGGAAGCCTACCCTGGAAGATGGGAAGGTTCTGACTGTGAACGAAATAAGTGAACAAGAGAATGGAGGGTAGGACTACTGTTTTGAAGAACAACAGAGTAATGAGAGAAAGAGCAACATGAGTTTGGGGGTAAGGGGAAGGTGTTTTAGGCAGGTTGATCTGCTTGTTCATTTCTATGATGTACTATTGGAGTTGAGCCATGAGTGATGAAGAAGAGCCAGCCCTGAAAATACCTAGGGGAAGAACCTTCCACACAGAAGCAGCACAGGCCTAGCTCCTAGGTGGGAGGAAGCTTGGCAGGTCCAAGGGCATTGTGGTGGAAGTAGATCTGGTGTGTAAGGTGGGGTTGGGGGGCAGGGCTGCAGTGAAGACTTGAATGTTACAGCACGTAGAGCAGTGGCTCTCCTCAGCCTTGGCAGATGGTCTGGGGCTTGTCAATGGCCCCCAGAAATTGGGGCTAATGATAAAATGTGACTGAAGAGAAATAACTTTGTAGGTAATAAAAGTATATATTTTATTTCATTTCACCCTCCTAACAAGCCTGTGGGTTTTTTTGTTTGTTTGTTTGTTTGTTTGTTTTTTAATCTTTACATACTTGTTAAAGTGCTTAAAGTAAGGAGACAAGAAAGACATTAAGGAAGCCAAAGAGGTTATTATCTTCTGGATAGAGAAAATCTTTCAGAAAAGCAGTGAGTGCAACTTAGACGTTGAGTTCCTGTGTTGCAAAGCTAGATGAAGTTACAGCTGATCTAACACCCAAAACCTGCCTGAACTGAAAGTGGTTTGTGACCTTGAAAGTGGTATGTGCATAGGAGCAGGTGTAACTCAAAGTGTAGATGTAGATGTGGGCATGGGTGTGGGCACAGATACGGGTGTCTGGGGAGGAGGCGAGGTGTATGTGTGTCACCAGTGATTTTCATCTATAAAATAGTTGTGGGATTTCGTGGAGGTTCCTGGAGGGATATTGGTTACGGTAGAGGATTTAGTCCACTATAGTTGGACTTTCCTTGAAAATAGGTCCTCCTGTTAAGAAGAAGTTTTTAAATTCTCTGTTCTAGAACGTTCATCTTTGGCAAGAAGTAAGTGCCATAGGAGTGAAACAGAATAATGTTTACAGTCATAGAGGACTTTCCTTATTTTTAAGCACACAATTCCCCACATGTTTACAAATCACTGAGTCCGTCCTGTTGATGACCATCTCCAGAGGAAGCACAGGAGTGATAATAACATCTGGATCAGGATGCCTACGACTGATTTTATATCCCTTCCATGTCCTCATTTCCTTCCCGGGCGTTAGAAACCTCTGTAGCTCAGTGTCCTAGGTAACCCCCGCTTGTTGATATTTTGGCGTTTAGCCTCTCGTACTACCAAAATATTATCAGATATTATCTAGGGACCAGCAAAAATCTCTGATTCATCTGGAACTTCTTATTCGAAGCCTGCTTTTATCAGAGTTTCTCTAATGATGTGGAGCAGTGGTTTAGAAAAAGGCTGTGGTAGATTCATCTGTACTTCCCCTCATGGCTTCAGAGTTTTATTTTGCACAATCCATAGTTCTGTGCTTTTGTTTCCCGAGTTGAAGATCACAGAGCTCAAGGCAAACAGAATTCATTTTGTCTTTGAAATATCCAGGCTTTCACTTCTGGGGTTCTCTGCTTTGCTCCCATGAGGTGAAAGATACTTTCCGTTCTTCTCAGCACTGTGTGCCCTGGGCCTTGGCTCTATTGACTTTGTCCTCAGTGTCTGCTCAGCAGCAGATTGGCTAGTCTGTCCCCTTGCAAGTATGGGGACCTTTGAGAAGAGCATAGCAAGTTCACCAGAGTCTGGCTTCATTGATCTCCATGTTGACCACGTGTGTTTGGACATCATGAAAGTACTTGTTTCTTCTGTTGAAACAGATCTCATTCCTCCTTAAGTTCTTCAAGTATAGCTATAAAAGATGCATTTAGTAAGTGGGCTCTTTCACTAGACTTTGGATTCTGTTCACTGTTGGCTAAGTGAAACTCCTTTTGCTTCTCTGGTGTGAACCCAGACATAGGTTTCTTTTGTTATCCTAGCTTCCGCTGGTGGATCAAAGTGAAAACTGGTTAACCCCTGTGAGAAGCATTATTTGAGGTTCTAGGTGAGTGAGATCTAGAGGTTCATAGGCCAGTGTGCACAGGAAACAAAAGAGATGATTTTTAAAACTGCTTTCATCTTAAATACCTATTCTGATTTCTCTTTTGAAAGGAAAACCAGTGCTCCAATGAATACAACGTCCTCCTAAAACCAGTGAAGCCAGAATAGAATACTTTGATTAGGAGTGGTAAAAAGAGATACGAAAAGAAGTTTTTTCTCCAGAAGTTCACCAAATCTTCTTTTGTCCTGGAAGTTTCTGGGAAGACTGCTTTTACTGATTTCAGTGCTCATTGTAGAATGTTGGAGCAGGAGGTACTGCCCCATCATCTAGGTATAAATGTGACTTTGGGGCCCCAGGGAGGTTCCTGAGGAATCCCCATTTCCCCTTTCTGGGATCGTCACTTGCAGCATGCCGTACTGAATACACAGAATGCTAGGTAAGCTTAAGTCCTAGGTCAGATTCCTCACTGTATGCAAAGTCCTGGCATCTCCAGTGTCATAGACTTTCTTCCTGGGGCTGTAGGCCGATTTTGGGCATCAAAGTAATCCTCTTGCCCACCTAATCATCACCGTAACTCTCAAAAGGGTATTTTTACCTCTAAGGTATTATTTTATTTGCTAAGAGTTTATTTGGAAGACAGTGCATGAGCCATGAGAAGGGGTGCAGCCGGAAGGGAGGGTGGGGAAAGCAGAGCGAAGCAGATATCCTGTCAAGCAGGGAGCCCAAGGCAGAACTCCATCCCAGGACCCTAGGTTCATGACCTGAGCCAAAGGCAGACGCTTAACCCACTGAGCCACCCATGCGCCCCAATATGCATGAGTCTTAACTGCTGTATAGGCATTAGAGAATCGGGCAGACATTAAAAGAGAGTCGACCTTTGTGATAAAAGAGTAACATAATTTAAGAGATCATTCCAAGGATTCTTGATAATGGTAGAGTGTTTAGCATTATGAGAATTAAACAAAAATGTGTCATTTTTCTTCATTCAATGTAGTTTAATCTTTAAGCAGAAAGTTTGTAACAGGTTAAAACCACAGCACCCTCATAATAAAGCAGCTGGCTCCAAGTTTTCTTCAAGTGTTTTGAGTTTTAATCTGGCTTCAGGTTAGTGGTAGTATTAAAAAATTGCAAACAGCCAGTATATTCTTGCTAATGTCGAGCTGGCTCATAATGCTGTTGGTGATCTGTTTTCTGTCTAGCTCTAAGGCATCACCTTTAGTTCCTGCTTCTAAACAAGGTTCCTTTTAACTGATCTTAGAGTTCAGATGCACCTGCTCTCTCTTGATGTTAGTCTTTGATGCTTAGGAACTTCCCTTCACCCTGAGCTCACCTGCTATGCCTACCCCTGCTTCCAGCCTGTGCTGACTTTACTTGGGTTCACCTCCCTCCCAGGGCTGTGGGGTTTCCCTTTGCTAGCTCTCCAGAGAACGAACCGCAGTTGCCTCTTAGTTCTTTATTTTAACACGAGTCGCGATCTGAAATTTACCGATCTCATGCTCTAATATACCTGCTGCTTTTAGCAGTCGGCAGAATAGGCAGGATGCATTTAATTTGTGCTGAATAGTTAGGTAATCACATAATGGAGCTCTTTAGATCATGCTGTTAGAAATACTCTAATGGTTATACAGGCTGAGGATTAAGTAGAATTTGTAAAATCTTTTTTTTTTTTTTTCTTAAACATTTTATTGATTTATTTGAGGGGGCGGGGAGAGAGAATCCGAAGCAGAATCTGCATTGAGCACAGAGCCTAGGGCAGGACTAGATCCCACAACAGTGAGATCATGACCTGAGCCTCAACTAAGAGTTGAACATTAAGCCGACTGAGCCCCCCAGGTGCCCCACATTTGTAAAAGTCTTCGAATGACTAGTAAGGGAAAGGGTACCCTGCACTGAAAAAGGCCTCCACTTTAACTTAAGTTAATCACTGAAGGTTAACACAACTGGTAGGCAAGAAATGTTGCAAACAGAAAACTTTAACAAATACTTTTCTTCAGAGTTTAAGTGTAGGATCATGAGTCAACCTTGATGATTGCAAAGCCTTAGTCTTATTAATAATGTATCACTTCTACATGCATCATATGCTTCTGTATAGCATTTAAACATGAGGTCTTGTAATAGCCCTAATCTGAGGGCTCCTGTTTCTCTGTGTGTTTAAAAAATGTTATGTCTCATTTGCATAAATTCAAGAACTATAGCATATAATTAAGGTGCCCCCAGGGACACTATCTAGACTGAATGTGGTACACAGACATTATATGAGAGATACTATATCTATAAAAGGTAATGCAATGTTAAGCTATATACCTTTTATAGATATGTTAAGCTGTTTAACATTGCATTACCTTTTATAGATATAGTATATCCCATATAATGTCTGTGTACCACATTCAATCTAGATAGTGTCTCTGAGGGCACCTTAATTATATGCTATAGTTCTTGAATTTATGTATTTTTCAGAAATAATTTTTTTCTTTGTTTTCCTTATTGTGGAACTTAAAATAGCAAATGTGGTTCCTCTGGAGCCTGCTCTCTTCATGCCAGCCTGCTGGAAGTGTTCCAGGTTTATTTTCTCATTTGGCCTTGGGAACATTCAGAATTTAGAGTCCTGCCCATAACCGATGTATGATTTTCTTTGCTTTGTGTGTATCTGTCTCTCTATACCTGCCCATGTTTATAGCCATGCTTGCATGTGCTTCTGTAATATATTGGAACTGGTTGTGTTCTCCTTGTTCTAGTAGAGATGATGGAACTGTTGATGTGAATCCTTTTGGAATATAAAGCAGCAGTCTTAATGTCTATGATCTAGCTTCTGGATAATTTCGAATGACTTTGAACAGAGCTTTAAGATCAGATTTGCTGTTACATCATGTCCTGAACCGTAGAACAATTGAAGCAGACAGCTGACTTTCTGGTGTAATAGCCAATTCGGAAGGACCTGGGTAAAGATCTTGCCAGCGAGAGAGCAAAGCAATCTACTCCAGCAGTCATCAAAACCAGAATAAATTTGTATTATTTATTTTTTCAAAAGATTTTATTTACTTATTTGACAGAGAAAGACAGAGAGGGACCACAAGTAGGGGGAGCAGGAGAGGGAGAAGCAGGCTTCCTGTCGAGCAGGGAGCCTGATGTGGGGCTCAACCCCAAGACCCTGGGATCACGACCTGAGCCAAAGGCAGATGCTTAACGACTGAGCCACCCAGGCATCCCAGAATAAATATTCATTTTTTTTTAAAGATTTTTATTGTTTATTTGACAGAGATCACAAGTAGATAGAGAGGCAGGCAGATAGAGGAGAGGAGAAAGCAGGCTCCCTGCTGAGCAGAGAACTGGATACAAGGCTCGATCCCAGGACCCTGGGATCATGACCTGAGCCGAAGGCAGAGGCTTTAACCCACTGAGCCACCCAGGTGCCCCAGAATAAATATTCTAAAGCTAAGAATACTTCTGATTCCAAGCAGAGTGCCCTGCTAAGACAGTCCCAGCCAGCATAGCCTTGGTTGGGTTCCAGGTTTATTCTGGTCTTGATCCTGTGGTCCTCATTTATTAAGAAGCCCTTTTTTCTATAAGACCTGTTTGTTATACTGTGATTTGAAAAGCCTATTGTGAGTCTTCTTTTTTGCTCTGTAGCATTAGCACTGTCAGTATTAGACACATTGTAGATATGATAGTTTGGGAAGTTAATTTTAAATTATATTGATTTCCTGTTGACTCAGACAAATAGCAAGTGTTATTTCACTCCTATTCAGGTTGTAAAATTTTCTCAGATCGTTTTGTCTAATTATAATTGACAGTGATTCCTACTTTAAAATATACTATCCTGGGAGTGCCCAGTCAGTTAAGCTTCTACCTTTGGCTCAGGTCGTGATCCTGGAGACCCAGGATTGAGCCCTACTTTTGGCTCCCTGCTCAGGAGGGAATCTGCTTCTCCCTCTCCCTCTGCCCCTTCTCCTGCTTCTTCTCTCTGTCTCCTGTCTCTCTCACTCACAGTCACTCTATCTCAAATAAATCGTTAAAAAATACTGTTCTGGGGGTGCCTGGGTGGCTCAGTTGGTTAAGTGTCTTTAGCTCAGGTCATGATCCTGGAGTGCTGAGATGGAGCCCCGTTTTGGGCTTCCTGCTCAGTGGAGAACCTGCTTCTCCCTCTGCCTCCTGCTCCCCCTGCTTTCTCTCTCTCTCTCTCTCTCACTCTTGCTCTATCTCAAATAAGTAGAATCTTAAAAATACACTATCATATATAAGTATTTATGGTTCTCCTTTTACAAAAATCACAGACATGTTCGTAGGGTGATTTTATTGGATTCTGTCACTTAGTTGGACTGAGTATTGTTTGAAATAAATTGTAGATTTTGAGACATGCAAGTCTTGCTATTTAAGAATGCTGCAGTGTGTTAACTTTTTGCTTGGGATCCCAGGGAAAATACTGACAGTTGTTAGAGTTGGTAGCAAAACCTTATTTTGCATTTGACTGCCTTGTGTCTGATGAAGATGTTCTTGAAATTTGTGTGAGAGCATAGTAGAAGGTTCAAGAACACAGTGTTTCTGGAAAGCTGTCTGATACAAGTTAATCCTGGGAATATATGTGTGTCAGATGTTTAATTATAGGGGAAGAAGTAATATTTTGATATTTATTGAGATTACCTGAGCTTTTTGCAGAGAAACTAACTAGATCTCTTTGTCAATAAAAAGATAGGCTTCAGTATATGTTCTGGTATCCTTCCAAACAGTACCTCCTCATCAGCCTTGAAGCATGGAGCCTGGTTTGGGTGACTATTAGAGTATTTCTTTGCTCTCCTTCTGACCGTATCTTTGCCCCATTCCTTCTGATGGGGTACTACACAATAAAGTCCACCGTCTGATTTGAATTGCTCTGTGATTTGGGGACATGATACGAATAGCAAATTGGGTCTTAAAATTCTTTTCAGAATTATTAAGCTTTAGATATTCAAAATAATGCCACAGATATGTAAATTATAAAAACTAGCAGTAAATTGAAAATGTGTGAGCATGCCCCCCAATTTAAGAAGCATTGCCAGCTTTGGTGGTCACCCCTTGGAGCTGTTTCCTGATGAAAATTTTCATTTCCCAATGGATAATATGTATCCCGAATTTTTTTTCCTCATTTTCTTTTCCTATCTTTTAAAACCAGGCATGAGTGTGTTACTTGCTTGTTTCTGAGCTTGAAAAATGTTTTCTCATGCTATAAGCATTCTTTTGCGACTTGTTAATTTCACTGAACGTTGTTTCTCATTGGTTGACATCAGTGCTGGTTACTATAGGTCATTTATTTGCACAAGTATATAGTACTTCATTTGTAAACAAATAACAATTTGTTATACAAACTATTGTATGTATGTAAATATGTAAACTGTTGTCTGTCATTAGACTGTTCATTTTTTGTTGTTGTTGTTTTTGTTTTTGTTAAGTAGCTGCTATGAACAGTTTCGTAAATGTCATCTTAGGTACAGGTGTAAGAATTTCCTTAGGATTTATACCTCGAGAGGAACTTACTGGATTGTAGGGTATGGGCATGATCATGTTCACAAGATAATGCTAAACTGTTTTCCAGCCTATTCTCTCACCAGTGCTATGTAAGAATTCTGCCTCCTCGATGTCTTTATTGTACTTGACATTGTCAGACATTAATTTTTTTGCCAAGATGAGGGATGTAACATAAAATCTCGCTGTAGCTTTAATTACATTTCTCGGATTCCTCACGTGCTTGAATATCTTTTCACATGGCTGTTGATCTTTCTTCTTCTGGAAATACTTATTTGTCTATTCAGTTGTCATTTTTCTTGTTTGCATGTCACTTTGTCAGTGACATGTACCACGAACATCTCTCTTCCTCCAATTATTGGCTTGTTTTTTTCCACACTCTCGAGTTTTATGGTGAACAGACATTCTTAATTCCAACAGTAGGAGAATGTCTATTTTTCTTTGTACTTAGGACTCTTCTGTGTTTGAAGAAATCCTTCTCTCCTCCAAGGTCATAGTTCTTAAAAAAACTTCTTCTAAAAAATCTCAATGTTTTACTTGCTAACCTTTAGGTTCTTAACCATTTTAAAAAAATGTATATTGTATGTTGTGAGGTATATATCCAATGCTGTTTTTAAAAATATGTGTAAATGTTGGTCTTAGTATTATTTATTGAATAGGCCATCTTTGTCCATTGCCACCTTTTTCCATAAGTGCATTTGAATTCTCTTTTCTATAGATTTGCTGTCCCTCTGCCAACACTCTCCTGCCTAAATTACAATAGCTACTATAATAAGTTTGCTTTCTTTAAGGGTAGTCTTGCTTTTCTTCAAAAGTATCCTGATTAGCAAGTTTTATCTCCACCATGGGACAGGTCACAGTGACACAGAAATAGAATGTCTACACTGCTTTCACTCATTTTCAGAAATACTTCAAGTGGTTGGGAGACCTCCTCGTAGAGATAGAGTCACTAAAACTACCATCTGTTGATAAGGTTAATCACACTGTAACTCAGCCTTTTGCATATATAATTTTCTTTCTTTTTTTTTTTTTTTCAAACAAGCTTGACGATTTCATGAGAAATTTAGACGCTGGTATTATATTCTAAAAACCCCAGGAAAGTCTTTTTGGAGACTAGGAATGCCTGCAGACTGTTCGACAGTTCGCAGGAAGTGGGGGTGGGAAAGGAGGAGGAAGTAGAAAGGAAGAGCCTAATACACATCAGAACCTTGGCCTTCAGCTACTCCATTAAGCCTTTTGTCTGCATTATTTCAATTACCTTATCCGCATCTTTGCGGTGGGATCATGCCTCTTGTCCTCTGGCTGAGAAAAGGGACTTGGAACGTGTGGAGGGACTGCGGCAAGTCACACAGCCCACAGGTGTCCGATTAGGGCTCCATGCCCCTTCTGCCCCCACCCAGAACCTGCGTGGCCTCACTCACACCTGCTTCTCAGTGGCACCTGCGTGCTGCTGACTGGGTTCTGGGACCAGACACAGGGACGCAGGGAGGAGTGGGGGCAGCTGTCCAGATTTGGTCTGCGTTCTGTGACTGTCCTTGCAGAGGCATTCTGGGACTGGGTGCTGCTTGACTGACCAAGAGGAAGCAAAGAGTCACGTGGGTTGGCATGTGCTCCCCTGTGAGCCTGGCAGGTAGAGCAAGGTGCCAAAGTGATGCTGGCTTTCTGACCACACTGTAGGTCTGTGGCGCTGTGCGGTATGGCTTTGATCCTGGGTGTGTGGTTAATGGCGGGGCCAACTTTCTGAACTGTGTCCTTGTCGTCTGCTGTGGGCGCCCTGCAGTGCAAGGGCAGGTCAAGTTGCCATGTGGTAACAGTCTGAGACAGTGGCCGCACCGTGAATGCTGCATTTTGGTCCCCAGATCTGGAGAGGGAGGCCTCAGTCGGGAGGTGCTGGGGCCACTGGTAGCCAGTGACTGTGCCAGGCTGCCCATCCCCAGCTTAGTCAGTCTTCCCTCCCCTTTCTGTGGGAGACCCCAGCTGTGGTGTGGTCTGTGTTTCACCTGCTTCTCTTTTTGGACTTTGGTTTCTCTCTCGTTCCTGACCCTCTGGCCGCTTCATTTCTAATAAGAAGTATCACTTGCTGTCTCTCCAACACTTTGCTGACTTTTGATCATTCAGTGCGACCAGTAGTTTTATGCTTCCTCTTTGTGGTCAGCTCGGGTAATTAATGTTACCTCTGGTTCACTTGGATAATGACTCTAAGCTACTCCGTCAGCTGCTGCTCTAGGTGCATTGTCTAATCTTGAGGACAGCCCAAGTGAGAAGTTCCAATGATTATTTGCATTTTAAGTCCTTTGCTCAAGATCAAGCTTGTGGGTGAGTGGGGGAACCACGACTGGAACTCAGAGAGCTCTTTGACATGGAAGGATCCCTCAAGAGACAGGCGGGAGATCTCAGAACTGCTCAGGACATGTCAGGTGGTGGGATAGAGCTGGGGACTCCCGGGACGCAAGGTCACGCAGTTGGCTCTGGGCTGAGGCTCACTGTGCCTCCACTAGAAATAAAGCAGTATGAAGGGTAGAGTAGAGAAAGGCTTCTGGAAAGATAGCCACTGCACGGGGGCTGTGAAAGGGAATTGCAGGTCTCCTAAACATGCCGAATGAATGCCAAGTAGGGTCTGTATAGGAAGGGTTAAGACACTGCATGATAGAGTTTTGAAAAAGGGAAGGATTAGTGGGGACATAATTTTATTCCAATCTGCAATTCCTGTAACAGCCGACGTGTGGGGTGGTTAATCTGGGAGGACTGGGTTCTTGGCAACAGAGAGCATGGTCTTGCTGTCGCCAGAGCTAGGACAGGGTGAACTGAATTGGTTTTTGTAAAGTTTTTCCGGCGAGATAAACACAACACCAGGTAAAGTGGGTGCAAGGCAAGATTTATTAAAAACACTCTCCGGCGAAGTTTCAGGGCTCAGGAGAAGGGGAGCCAGGAAAGTTGCGCCAGGAGGAGGTGGGCACCCTTGGGCAAGGTTCCACAACTCTGGAAAGCAGAGTAGTGGAAGTCGCGCCCAAGGCAGGGAGGAGGGGGCTTTTAAGGGTCTCGAGGGGAGCTCAGGGGTCTTCTGGCAAGTTTCCCTTATTCGGATATCTTGCCTGCTCCTCGGGGTCCCATTGGTCCACTGGAGCCTGGGGCGGGGGTCTCAGATTCCTGCTTGGGCCTTTGTTCTCCTGTCCGAGCTCAGGTCTTGTGGCGGGAACTTTCGCCATCCTAAGTAGCCCTTTCTGCCACCCCAACAGTTTTGTTGCAGCCAGCCCTGGTGCAGCCCAGCAAACTTGGTCTTAACTATCTTTTAAAATTATGCGACACTGGGTACATACGAAAGAATGCATGTTCTGTGTAAATAAAGGGTATGTGGCTTAGACAGAAAGTGTAGCTCCCTGGAGTTTCTTCCTGGTCCTATCCCAGGGCTCACCTCCCTCTCCTGGAAACTGTTGCGGTCCAATCCCGAGTTTCTCTTTCTCTTGCATTCTGTTATTTTTCCTCACAAGAATCAGAAGCTATTCCTAAATAATACATTTCTAGATTTGCTTGCTTTTGAGTTTTCTAGAGGTGGCATCACGTACTGTCCCATATGTTCTTCGGGGATTGGACGGATACTCTTCCGTGTGAACATACCCATGCTCATTTTCCTGGTTCTGGACTTTGGATCCAGGAGGGTGTCTTTGAGGGACCCAGAAAGGAGGTCAGGAAGAGTCCAAAGGTAGGCAGGGACCAAACCATTAGGCATTGCAGACCAGCCTAAGGAATGTAGATTTTATTCTAAATATAGTGAGAGTCCATCAAGGTGTTCTAAGTAGGGACCTGAATATGACAGAACTGATAAGGAATAACATCGTATTTCTATTTTGGAATATGCCACTTCTCTGAGGAAACAACCACGACAACAGCACTCTGGTGTAGTGTGGTAAGCAGACACCTGAGTGGGTCAGCCAGACTGTAGTTCAATTTACTCGGCTCTGCCAAGACCCAGACTCTAGTTCTTCTGGACTAACCACCGTTAGTCCTTCCTTACGGAGTGGGCTGTCCCGGGGTTGCAGATCTGAATGGAGATAAAGGCACCGCTGTGTGTAAAGGAGGCCGTGACAGCAGGATCAAATGAAGTCTCGTAGGATAGGAACATCCTACAGTCTGTGGATCAACCAGTTCAGGGGCCATGGGTGACCTTTCGATAGCAGTTTCAAGAAAGATGAGGGGAGAAGCCGGCCAGTACCTAGTAAAGGAAAGTGTATTTAAATGTTAATATGACCTATTCAGGTTAGGAGAAAGAATTTCCGGGTAGTAAAGATAAGGAATATACATCGAAATGAGCTTTGGGGGACTCTTCTAAGGTCACCTTGGGGGGAAAAAAGTGAAATGTTACAGTTAAAATTAAGGCTAAAGGAGAAATACAGGGACAGACTAGGGGAATTTTCATTCCTTTCCCAGTTTGACACCATGTTATGTCTCCTCCTTTGCTGCATTTTAGAGACTAAAATACCAGGGACGTGCGTGGGACAAGGGTAGGAGAGCAGGAGGGCTTTTCTCTGTAAGTGAGAGTAGCTGCTAGTAATTCGATTTTTCCATGACCCCTTTGTGCTCATCTGATGACTGAAGACCCAGCTTCCTATTCCTTATCACTTTTCTGGGTAAGTTGGTCGCCAGAAGTCGGAAACCCCATTTAGTTACGGGAAAGAGGCTCCTTACACTGGAAGGTCTTGGAGTGAGTTGATCAGAATTTATGACTCATCCTTTCCATATCATTTACTGCTTTAGGAAGCCGCCTGTGTCCCTGGCCCCTTCTGCAGGGACCTGTGCTGCTGTTGACGTGTAACCTTTGAATGGGGTGTGCTCGGATCGAGGGGACAGAATGTCAGGGTCGCTGGAGTAGAAGGGGCTGGTGTGGTGCATGGGGGGCACTCTGCCTCCCCCGGAAGACCTTGTTTTTCAGGCCCCTGGGGAGGCTGTAGGAGGTTGGGTGCAGAACAGGGGAGGAGGCCAGAGTAGGAAGGAGACTGAAAAATGAATTCTCTCACTGCAGTCCCAGGAGGACGTGGGTCACCCGCCCTTTCTCCCAGTTCCCGGATGGGAAGATGCTGACTCAGCTTTATCTGCTCATGATGAAACAAGTTTTCTCAAATTATGGAATATGCTTTACAAGAAAAGAACTACCTTTCAGGAACCATTAATTTAATTCAGAGTGTATTTTTCAGAGGCTTACATAATTTATTTTCTGTTAAATAATAGGCATAATAGCACGACTTCTAAGTTCTTGGCAGAATAGATAGTCTTTGACCAAGATAATAGTTACATGGTCTGCTTTTACTTAAAAATTAGATTAACTATAGCTATTACTGAAGTGCCATGTGGGGTGCGTTGGTTGTCTGTAAAAGATCTGGGATGTTCACGGTCTCTTATTTGTAAATGAATGTTGATCACAGGGTAGTGCTTCTAGGATGATAAATTTCTGGGTTTTTGTTTATATATTTTTTTATTAAAAGTTTGTGAAACTTTCTCATTGAAAGCCAATTTCTTCATTTGGGTTGAAGGATCTCTGTCTCATCTGAAGGTGTCTTTATATTAAAAAAAAAAGTCCCAAGCATCACTGTTTTATGGATATAGTTAGTATAACATTTTTGGACTTTGGCATGTTTTGTCCAGTTTACTTGAGTTAGGTTTGTGCTCTGTTACAGACTGAGTGCGGAAACTTTGCTCCTAAGCTGATGGTGTTAAGAGGTCGGGGTCTCTGGGAGGTGATTAGGTCCCGAGGGTGGGGCCCTCCTGAATAGGATTCGTGCCCTTACAGATGAGCTCCCGATTGCTCCCTGTGCTCCCTGTCGCCATTCAAGGACAGTGAGGTCAGCGATCTGCAGCCTGGAAGAGGGCTTTCACCAGTCCCCGACTATGCGGTCCCTGGCACCTCTGGCCTCTTCTAGACCTGTGAAAAGTCTGTTGTCTGCAAGCCACCCTTGTGTGGTACGTTGGTATAGCAGCCCAAACAAACTAAGCAATACCCCCTGTATTGAAAGCAAAGCTCATCATCTTTGCTCAGAACTGGGGAACCCACAGATGGCCGAATACCAGCCCCTTCACCTATGCTCTATAGGTTGGGACCCCTTGGGTTTGAGTCTCTCCCTGTCTTTGTGCTGTTGGTCTCATACCTAAGAGAGAACCTCTGAGCACTCGCTTGCTGTGTACAGCAGGGATAGGACTAAGGAGAGGACCAGTCCCTTGGTCCATAGCCTCATGGTCCATTTGGGAAGGTCAGGGAAGCACGTGGCTGGGCATGCTCAGGAGAAGGGGAGTGGAGGTTCCTGGGCAGTAGTCAGGATTCATCTCTCTGGGACCATTAGGCTTGTGTGGTTAACACATGACACCAAGGCCACCAAAAGTCCTGAAGTACAAACATTTGCCTCTCTTTTTGGTGGCTCTGTGCACCACAGTCAGAACACAACACAGTGTCCAGACCTTCTGGTGACAATTCCCAGTGTACCTGAACTTGTACAGCTTGGAAACCATAGAGCTCATTCCCTTAGGAGCCTAGTGAAAGGGTTGTGTTGCCAGCCTCGTACTGGCACCATCTATCTCTGGGTCGTAGGCCCTTGATTTCTTGGGTTTCAGGGGTCTGAGGGCTGCCGCTCCAGGACCTCCTGGAGGTCTGCAACCTGAGAGCTGCCCAACGCCTCCCTCTCCTCCCCCATGAAATCTCAAGACCTCTTTAGGTAAATGATGCATCTTGATTCAAGAGAGATGAGATCTTGTGCTGTGGGGCTTTCTAGATGTGAACTAGGAAGACACTTTCCTCTCCTCTTTCCCGATTGCAATTTCCAGACATAATTACTGCCTGTGGCAAAGTCTCCCTATTAGTACAGATAGTACATTTGGAGCTATTTTAATGCAAGCATTATGGCTATGTTTGCCTCTTTTGTAATACACAGTTGCATATGCAAGAACAAATACATGGTCCTATGAGATGCTTAGTCTAGGGAGATGCCTGGTTTCCACCACAGGCTGTTGTGGTGGCGTCTGGTTTCAGCTCAGCTGGACCAAACTGAACATGTGAATCTGAGTATTGAAGTTGCTTCAGTATTTTTTTTTTCTTTTTGACTAAGGTGTCCGTGATCCTGAATTTTTGGTTTGATACTTTGATTTACGTTGGTCTTTTTCTCCGCTTTGGTGACCAGGATTGGAAGGTAGATTCCGGAGGATGATTCTGGGCATTCCTTTTAATGGAACAACACAAACAGAACAAAATCTAGTTGTGTAATAAGCCATATCCCTGTGCCTGAAGGTACAGGCTGTCCTTTCCCATATGTTCCCCGAAATCCCATTGTCTTGATTTACTGTGGAAAGTAGAGAAGGCCTTTGAAAAAGATAATTATTTGCTTTTCCCTGTGGTGGTGTCGCTGAAGCCTGCAGTGTGGTCTGACAGATTAATGTCAAATGGCTGCAGAGGAATCAGCTGCATCGCGTGTCCTCCAGGGAGCCTTGCTCTGAGGGCTGCACCTCATTCCACTGCAGCATGTTGAGGACGAGCTCTGGGGTCCGCTCCGCTGGCGATGGCGACCCAAGGAACAAGACCAGCTTCCTGCCATGTGCAGAAGCCAGAGGCAGAGCTCACTGCAGCCTTGCTGAATGAAGCCTGACTCTTGGCTAAGTTCACAAAGTACATCCATGGGACCCTTCGCAGCCCCAACCCCTGAATTCACGTTTGCGTTCTACTAGAAATGTAGCGGTAAGTATGGTGTCTAGACGAATGGTGAAATTGCTCTCTTGGCCAAGGCAAGGTGGCAGAATGGCGCAGTCTTCTGGGGACCCACAGACGGGATTATTTTAAGAACTGGACTTCAGCCCCAAGCTCCCTCTGTCAGGGCAGGGATTTCTTTTCCTTGATTTTTGAGTTGCAGTTTGCATCTTGGTGGGTATGTCCATGAAAAATCTTTAAGCCCCTTGCTGTACATCATGTTACGCATATTGCTAAACCATCCCCTTGTTTTGTAGTTGGATTTAACTTGTTCTCTTTGCCCAGATCACTAAAGCCGTGTGACCCAGCCAGCAGCCCTAGCTGCATCTCTCAGTCCCCAGGCCTTGTTTGAGATGAGAAAACTGAAATCGATCTGGTCTCATGGACTCTGTTCTCCATGAAGGAACGTGGTAATATATGCCTTGCTGTGGTTTTGCTGTGCACGGGCGGTGGATGAGCATACTTCAGCTGTCGATATACTGGCCCTAGGGGGTTTCCTGGCATTTATTTATAAAATTAGATCAAAAAGAAAGGAGCAGAGTAAGGGACTCATGTGCAGTTAGCTATTGGAGGCTCTATGATAAAAAGGGAAATTGACGTGAGTACTTCTATTCGATTTTCCCAAGCCCAGAATTGTTTGTTGACTATTAACCTCTGTTTAATTAGTGAAAGATGGCATCAGTGGTGGGTTTCATTCTCTGGCCCCGTAAGTGTTTAATCGGGAAGGTCGGATCTGGCATCCTGCATCACCACCCTCATCAGGAGGAGCTGGGAGTCCTGCAGCTCTTACCGGAGTGTGACCTCTCTAAGCCTCAATATTTGTATAAATTGGGGATGATAATTCTAATCTCACTATTGGGATTGTAAACTGAGAAAAGACATGTAAAGCTCTTAGTATTGTGTCTCGCACGTACATTCACTACATGTTAGCATCATTATGTGACTTAGAATGGATTCTTCGCTGTGACTGTCTAGAGTCTAATGTTGCAATATTGTTTTGTAGTCTCAGTATTAACGTCCCTAAATTATTTTAACAGGCTTTTTGTTTTGTGTCTTTTTAAAAATTACAGTAATAAACACAGAACATTAAAATTTCCATCTTCAGAGTGTACGGTTCATTAATATATTCCCGTCGATGTGCAGAGAAGTCTCCAGAACATCATCTTAGAAAACTGAAATTCAATACCTATTAAGCTCTAATTCCTTTTTTCCTCCTCTTCCCCCAGCCCTTGGCAACCACATTTATACTTCCTGTTGCTATGACTTTAATGGCCGTAGAAACCGCGGGAGTGGAGTAATGTAGTATTCACCCTTTTGTGACTGGCTTATTTTGCTTAGGATAATGTCCTCTAGGTTTATATATGTTGTAGAATGTGACAGGATTTTCTTTATTTAAGGCTGCATAATATTCCATTGTATGTAGGAACCACAGTTTCTTTATCTGTTTCTCTGTTGATGGATATTTGGGCTGCTTCCATGCTTGTATAATGAATAATGCTGCAGTGGATATCTGTACAAATAACTCTTCAAAATCATGCTTTGATTTTTTTGGGGGTGGTGGTTGTGAATACCTATGCATGGAATTGCTGGGTTGTATGGTAATTCTCTTTTTACATCTTTGGAGGCCCCTCCATGCTGTATTTCCCATAATGGCTGCACCATTTTCCCACCAGTGCTGCCCAGGGTTCCACTTACTCTGCCTTCTTACCAACATTTGTTCTTTTCTCTTCTGGGAAGTGGTGTTTTTCTTTGTGGTTTTCATTGGTATTTCTCTTATGGCTAGTGGTATTTAAGCATCTTTTCATTTGCTTGTTGGACCATTTCTATATCTTTGTGGAGAACTGCCTGTTCAAGTCTTTAGCCCATTTTTTTTTTCTTAATTTTTTATTTTTTATAAACATATATTTTTATCCCCAGGGGTACAGGTCTGTGAATCACTAGGTTTACACACTTCACAGCACTCACCAAATCACATACCCTCCCCAATGTCCTTAATCCCACCCCCTTCTCCCAAACCCCCTCCCCCCGGCAACCCTCAGTTTGTTTTGTGAGATTAAGAGTCACTTATGGTTTGTCTCCCTCCCAATCCCATCTTGTTTCATTTATTCTTCTTCTACCCACTTAAGCCTCCATGTTGTATCACCACTTCCTCATATCAGGGAGATCATATGATAGTTGTCTTTCTCTGCTTGACTTATTTCGCTAAGCATGATACGCTCTAGTTCCATCCATGTTGTTGCAAATGGCAAGATTTCATTTCTTTTGATGGCTGCATAGTATTCCATTGTGTATATATACCACATCTTCTTGATCCATTCATCTGTTGATGGACATCTAGGTTCTTTCCATAGTTTGGCTATTGTGGACATTGCTGCTATAAACATTCGGGTGCATGTGCCCCTTTGGATCACTACATTTGTATCTTTAGGGTAAATACCCAATAGTGCAATTGCTGGGTCATAGGGCAGTTCTATTTTCAAAATTTTGAGGAACCTCCATGCTGTTTTCCAGAGTGGCTGCACCAGCTTGCATTCCCACCAACAGTGTAGGAGGGTTCCCCTTTCTCCGCATCCTCGCCAGCATCTGTCATTTCCTGACTTGTTGATTTTAGCCATTCTGACTGGTGTGAGGTGATATCTCATTGTGGTTTTGATTTGTATTTCCCTGATGCCGAGTGATATGGAGCACTTTTTCATGTGTCTGTTCGCCATCTGGATGTCTTCTTTGCAGAAATGTCTGTTCATGTCCTCTGCCCATTTCTTGATTGGATTATTTGTTCTTTGGGTGTTGAGTTTGCTAAGTTCTTTATAGATTCTGGACACTAGTCCTTTATCTGATATGTCGTTTGCAAATATCTTCTCCCATTCTGTCAGTTGTCTTTTGATTTTGTTAACTGTTTCCTTTGCTGTGCAAAAGCTTTTGATCTTGATGAAATCCCAGTAGTTCATTTTTTCCCTTGCTTCCCTTGCCTTTTGCGTTGTTCCTAGGAAGATGTTGCTGCAGCAGAGGTCGAAGAGGTTGCTGCCCGTGTTCTCCTCAAGGATTTTGATGGATTCCTTTCGTACATTGAGGTCCTTCATCCATTTTGAGTCTATTTTTGTGTGTGGTGTGAGGGAATGGTCCAATTTCATTTTTCTGCATGTGGCTGTCCAGTTTTCCCAGCACCATTTATTGAAAAGGCTGTCTTTTTTCCATTGGACATTCTTTCCTGCTTTGTCGAAGATTAGTTGACCATAGATTTGAGGGTCTATTTCTGGGCTCTCTATTCTGTTCCATTGATCTATGTGTCTGTTTTTGTGCCAGTACCATGCTGTCTTGATGATGACAGCTTTGTAATAGAGCCTGAAGTCCGGAATTGTGATGCCACCAACGTTGGCTTTCTTTTTCAATATCCCTTTGGCTATTCGAGGTCTTTTCTGGTTCCATATAAATTTTAGCATTATTTGTTCCATTTCTTTGAAAAAGATGGATGGTACTTTGATAGGAATTGCATTAAATGTGTAGATTGCTTTAGGTAGCATAGACATTTTCACAATATTTATTCTTCCAATCCAGGAGCATGGAACATTTTTCCATTTCTTTGTGTCTTCCTCAATTTCTTTCATGAGTACTTTATAGTTTTCTGAGTATAGATTCTGTGTCTCTTTGGTTAGGTTTATTCCTAGGTATCTTATGGTTTTGGATGCAATTGTAAATGGGATTGACTCCTTAATATCCATATACAGTAACAGTCACCTTACAGGCAATACAATGGCACTAAATTCATATCTCTCAATACTTACCCTGAATGTGAATGGGCTAAATGCCCCTGTCAAAAGACACAGGGTATCAGAATGGATAAAAAAACAAAACCCATCTATATGTTGCCTCCAAGAAACACATTTTAAGCCCAAAGACACCTCCAGATTTAAAGTGAGGGGGTGGAAAAGAATTTACCATGCTAATGGACATCAGAAGAAAGCAGGAGTGGCAATCCTTATATCAGATCAATTAGATTTTAAGCCAAAGACTATAATAAGAGATGAGGAAGGACACTATATCATACTCAAAGGGTCTGTCCAACAAGAAGATTTAACAATTTTAAATATCTATGCCCCCAATGTGGGAGCAGCCAACTATATAAACCAATTAATAACAAAATCAAAGAAACACATCAACAATAATACAATAATAGTAGGGGACTTTAACACTCCCCTCACTGAAATGGACAGGTCATCCAAGCAAAAGATCAGCAAGGAAATAAAGGCCTTAAACGACACACTGGACCAGATGGACATCACAGATATATTCAGAATATTTCATCCCAAAGCAACAGAATACACATTCTTCTCTAGTGCACATGGAACATTCTCCAGAATAGATCACATCCTCGGTCCTAAATCAGGACTCAACCGGTATCAAAAGATTGGGATCATTCCCTGCATATTTTCAGACCACAATGCTCTAAAGCTAGAACTCAACCACAAAAGGAAGTTTGGAAAGAACCCAAATACATGGAGACTAAACAGTATCCTTCTAAAGAATGAATGGGTCAACCGGGAAATTAAAGAAGAATTGAAAAAAATCATGGAAACAAATGATAATGAAAATACAACGGTTCAAAATCTGTGGGACACAACAAAGGCAGTCCTGAGAGGAAAATATATAGCGGTACAAGCCTTTCTCAAGAAACAAGAAAGGTCTCAGGTACACAACCTAACCCTACACCTAAAGGAGCTGGAGAAAGAACAAGAAAGAAACCCTAAGCCCAGCAGGAGAAGAGAAATCATAAAGATCAGAGCAGAAATCAATGAAATAGAAACCAAAAAAACAATAGAACAAATCAACGAAACTAGGAGCTGGTTCTTTGAAAGAATTAATAAAATTGATAAACCCATGGCTCGACTTATCAAAAAGAAAAGAGAAAGGACCCAAATAAATAAAATCATGAATGAAAGAGGAGAGATCACAACTAACACCAAAGAAATACAAACTATTATAAGAACATACTATGAGCAACTCTACGGCAATAAATTTGACAATCTGGAAGAAATGGATGCATTCCTAGAAACATATAAACTACCACAACTGAGCCAGGAAGAAATAGAAAGCCTGAACAGACCCATAACCAGTAAGGAGATTGAAACAGTCATTAAAAATCTCCAAACAAACAAAAGCCCAGGGCCAGACGGCTTCCCGGGGGAATTCTACCAAACATTTAAAGTAGAACTAATTCCTATTCTCCTGAAACTGTTCCAAAAAATAGAAATGGAAGGAAAACTTCCAAACTCATTTTATGAGGCCAACATCACCTTGATCCCAAAACCAGACAAGGATCCCACCAAAAAAGAGAGCTATAGACCGATATCCTTGATGAACACAGATGCGAAAATACTCAACAAAATACTAGCCAATAGGATTCAACAGTACATTAAAAGGATTATTCACCACGACCAAGTGGGATTTATTCCAGGGCTGCAAGGTTGGTTCAACATCCGCAAATCAGTCAATGTGATACAACACATCAATAAAAGAAAGAACAAGAACCATATGATACTCTCAATAGATGCTGAAAAAGCATTTGACAAAGTACAACATCCCTTCCTGATCAAAACTCTTCAAAGTGTAGGGATAGAGGGCACATACCTCAAAGCCATCTATGAAAAACCCACCGCAAATATCATTCTCAATGGAGAAAAACTGAAAGCTTTTCCGCTAAGGTCAGGAACACGGCAGGGATGTCCATTATCACCACTGCTATTCAACATCGTACTAGAGGTCCTAGCCTCAGCAATCAGACAACAAAAGGAAATTAAAGGCATCCAAATCGGCAAAGAAGAAGTCAAATTATCACTCTTCGCAGATGATATGATACTATATGTGGAAAACCCAAAAGACTCCACTCCCAAACTGCTAGAACTTATACAGGAATTCAGTAAAGTGTCAGGATATAAAATCAATGCACAGAAATCAGTTGCATTTCTCTACACCAACAGCAAGACAGAAGAAAGAGATATTAAGGAGTCTTTAGCCCATTTTTAAATTGGACGATTATTTTTTTCATGTTGAAATGTGGAGGTTACTTATATATTCTAGATATTAAAAGATAGAGGATTTCTAAATACTTTACCCATTACATAGGTTGACTTTTCATCTGTTGAATGTTTCCTTCATGGAGTTTCAAGTTTGAAGTAGTCCCTTTTATCTTTTTTTTTCTTCTTTTGTTGCCTGTGCTTTGATGTCCTAGCCAAGAAATCATGGCTGAATCCAATGTCCTGAAGTTTTTTGTTTTTTTTTTTAAGCTTTTCTCCTATTTTCTTCTAGGAGATTTTTTAGTTTTAGGTCTTAAGTTTAGGTCTTTCATCCATTTTCAGTTAATTTTGTATTTGGTGTAGGGTGAGGGTCCAGCTTTATTCTTCTGCATGGGGGTATCTCCAGTTTCCCCAACATCATTTGTTGTCCTTTTCCCATAGTGTGGTCTTGGCACCCTTGTTGATAATCATTCAGCTGTATGCACAAAGGTTTTCTTCTGGACTCCATTCTGTTTCGCTGATCTACATATCCATCTCGATACCGCTACCGCACCATCTTGATTACCGTTGCACTGTGGTATGTCTTGAAATCAGGAAGTGTGAGGCCTACGATTTCAGTCTTCCTTTTTGCAAGCTTGTCCTGAAACGATGTCAAGTAAGTCCTGTGAGATTCTGTGTGAATTTTAGGATTTTTTTTTCTACTTTTGCAAAGAATGTTATTGGAATATTGATACAGATTGTGTTGAATCTTGGCCCCCTTAGATTTTATCAGACAAAACTTTCTTCAGACTTGCAAGAAAAGGGAGCTGTCAGCTACAGAACGTTTCTGTCACTCTAAGGTGGTCTGTGTATGTGTCTGAGGCCAGATGACAGAAAAGAACAGCATCCCCAAACCGTGAAGGCCAATCTGTAGACAAATATTCTCTCCTTCTAAATGGTGAAGAGATGGTTTTAGTAATTTTTGGAATTAATGGCAAGAGCAGCGAGCATTTATTATTCTTGCTGACAAATGTTTTATGTTGAAAGACTCTGAATTGTTTTTATTTTTTTTAAAGATTTATTTTAGAGCATGCACGGATATGAGCATGTGTGTGCCTATGGGGAGGGGCAGAAGGTGAGGGAGAGAGAATCTTTTTTTTAAAGATTTTATTTATTTGTCAGGGGGGAGAGAGAGAGAGAGAGGGAGAGAGGGAGCACAGGCAGGGGAAGCAGGAGGCAGAGGGAGAAGCTGAGCAAGGAGCCCAACAGGGACTCAGTCCTGAGACCCTGGAATCATGACCTGATAGGTAGTTAACCGACTGAGCCACCCAGGTGTCCTAAGATAGAGAATTTGAGCATACTCCGTGTGAGCTCAGAGCTGGACACTGGACTCGATCTCCTTTGATGAAATCAAAAGTTGATGCTTAACCAACTGAGCCACCCAGGTGTCTGTCAATTAACTGTTGAAAATAACAAATGACTCCTGGAAGTGCTTTACAGAGGAAGATACAGGTGATAGATTTCTTTTGTTGCTGTCATTGTCACTGTCACTTGCTGGGTAATATTTTCCACATGTTTGGGTCATATCCTTTAAGGGAGTAGAGGTGGCATTTAAGTATTTGAGTCCTACCTCTTTGAACATGTTGTTAATTCCTTCCACAGCCCCATCCCAACACCTATGGAGCGATGGACAAAGCAGGAGTTTCTAGAAAATACTCAGTGTGAGGAGGGAGATAATGCTCGGAGGTATCAGGTCACATGTCTGAGACCTGATGGGCCCTAGGGGTAGAGGGAGACTTGACTCCGTGCTCTCTGACACCATGGCTGTTCTGCTCCTAACAAATCATTCCAGATAGCATTTGGCCAGTTTAGTAGTAATCTGAAATTTGGTGACCTCGATTACCTAACAGAGACCCTGCATTCAGCTGCTAGGCCAGTTAATTAGCCTTTGGACAGTGCCTTTACATGGGGGTCCAAAGATCATGGGTGATATTATTCATTTTAAAATTTAAGGAAGGGAAGGAGCCATGTATCTTCAGCTTACAACTTTGTAAGCAGTGACATGTAACTGTTAAATATCACCTCTAAAAGCCAATTTTCTTGATTTTTATTTTACTCCTCTTAAATGTGCTTCTTCAGGTTGAAAATAACTGAGTAGTCATCGGTCATGCATTTTCCATAATAGAGCTCTAGATATTATATGTCCTTAACTTAGTCGATATTACTTAGAAGCCAAACATGATAACACACATAAAGCAGCCATACCGTTGAGTGCCCTCTCAAATTCAAACACTGTAGGTCCCATGACACCTGTTTGGAGTTTCTCTGAAAATTACTTTTTTCTGCCTTTGAAAAATAGCTTGAATTTTTTTTAGAGGCTTCTAACTGGTTAACATCATCACTGTGACAAAGTAAAATGATTAATCCAGGGGGAATTCATTGCCCTCTACAGACAGGATCCTTACTACCCCCTCCCTCCGTCCCCCTGCTGTGCGCCCCTCCCCCCAAGCCAACACTGGACACTCCATATTGCTTTTTAGGGAAGGTGCTATTGTCAGTTACAGATTAATTTGGATCTCATTTTCATGTAACTCCCATTTCTTATTTTTAATAAACTCTGAGGACTTTGTGGAAATAAGATGCACATTTTCTACTAATGTCAAAGTTTAGAAGTCCTTACAAAGAGACTTAGGATAAAACGTTCTACAACCAAATTGTAGGTATCAGGGCTTTGACCAAATTCAAGAATATATTTGTTGTTTTTCCTCACTGCATTTCTAGTTGTTTAATAAAAAAAAAAAAAAAATTTAAAGGAAGGGGAGATTGTCTTTCTCTTGAGTCAAACATCACCTCCTCACTGCCATGCCATCTTTACCTTCTCTTTTTTCCCCTCCAGACTTTGAGGAAGCAGGCTCCTTTTGATGCCTTTGAGCACTTGCCGTTGATAGGAGGGAGCACTTGAAAAGAAATTCTGCTTGGAAATGTCTTTCTTCTGCATTCTCAAGCATTTCCTTTGCATAAATGCATTTAATTTCTTCTTCTCTTGACCTTGATGTGGTTTGCTGGCAGCATACAGATATGATTTTATAGTTCCTTGGCATTCAGTGATTTTCTTTTCTTCTCCTAGACACACTGGCAGGGCGGAGAGACCTGCAGTAGAGATCCAGAGAAGAACAGAGATCTTAGGGCTATCATCATAGTTGTGTCAGGGACAAAGTTAAGATCATTATGAATTATTCTGAAGCCCTTTGTTGAACTCCAGTGTGTCTGTACCTGAATGAGACACACCTTCAAGTGCTAATTGCCCAGTCCCTGAGATTGTTATGCAAGAGAGGTACCTTTGGAAGCGTTGGGTGCTGATGGCAAGTCTGGAGGAAGAAGGGGTCCCTCTAGGGCCCATGGCATTAGGCAGACAGGTGCTTAGGTCAGAGAGTCAAGGAAATCCATAGTGATCACTGATGCAGATCCTCTCACCCCCATGTTGCACTCATCTTCTGAACTGATTTCGGGAGTGAGCAGGGCCCACAGAAATGAGCTGTTGCTGGAGAGAAGGATGACAAAGCATCTTTGCTCCTCATTTCTGAAAGACAGGTGTTTGGAGCTGTTTCAGCTGCTAGTTGGCAAACATCGTGGTTGTCCCCAGGGGGAAGCTTTCCTTGATGAAAGGCAGCGGACGACCAGTCGGAGGGGCACTGGGCCAGAATCCTGCTCTCTCTGAGAATCCTCTGAACACAATTTCTTCATGGGGGAAACAGGGATTCTTTTCTGCAAGCAAATGGAATGAGATGACGTTTGCACAAGGGCCTTGCATGTGCCTGGCCCCTTTCAGGTGATCGGGAAACGTTCACTGTTTCTGATCTGTGAATACATACTGTGATATTTACCCAAACTCTTTGAAATCTTAAGCTGTTATTCAAGCTGTTAGCTTCATGCATGTAGGAATATTTTCTGCTTATTTTTCCAATATGTTTGCTCTAAGTGTAAAATTTGAATATGCTCACTGTATAGAGTTTGGAAACCACAGAAAAAATTTATTAAAATCTTCAATTATTAAAGTTAATTTGAAATGAAAATGAAATCACCCATCATTCTGGCACTTAGAAGAACCAGGACTAGAATTTTAACCTCCTTTATTGTTTCTCTTCCATGTTTTCCATTTTGTAGTTGGCGTGTGCTCTGTTCCGTCTTTCATGCACACGTATCCATGTAATGAGGCGGTGCTGAATAGTGACTAAAAATACCAGACTTGGCACCAAACAGGACCCACATTCTGGTCCACGTCTGCTATGAGTGATTGCATAATCTTGGGTTAGCTGTTTGTCCTCACCTGTAAGAGACCCAATATTCGTTGTGAGGATAGGAGGAATAAATGAGCTCAGGTATGTGAAGGGCGTAGCATGATACCCAGGAAACAGTAAGCCATCAGTTAATATTAACTGTGCTGCTTTTTATTGAATAGTGAATATTGACGAGGAAATAGGGCAATTCTTTGGGAGAAGTCCTTTGTAATTTTATTCTTCCAATACCTCACCATCGAATAGTACACTTTGTCTGCCAGGTCGTTGAAATCCTTGGGTACTGAAAGGAATCTTTCTTTTCCAGTTTCAAAACTCACCTTTCAAGGGCATCCTGGAAGTGCTTTCTTTTTTCATAATGCAAAGGACAAGCTAAGAAATCATTAATTACAAGTGTCAAATAAATGGCAGCTTAAGGAACAACTGAATATACTATGTTTTAAGGATACTTATGGAAATGGACTTTTGGTAGGCTTTTAATGTTCTAAAAATGAATTATTTTTAGGGGCATTTTAACCATATTAAATAAATACATTGAAATAAGGAAAATTAAAAAATGTTACTTGAGTTGGGTAACTTGGGTAGAATAATTACACATGGAAACATACTTGCCTGGCTTTATAATACTTATGATATTGCCTCTTACGTATTTGTGATATACTTTGTGAAGACTTTTAAAATGTTTTCTTATGTATCATCGTGTTAGATTTTCTGCAAAGTTCTAATAGCTAGGTAGATTAGAACTAAAGCCTTCTCTCTAATTCAGCCATCCTTTGATGAAACCATTATATATTGGTTATGGAGGGTAGGATATCTGTGAACGCCTTCTAGGATTTTTCTGCATGGAGAAAAATCTTTGGGCTTTAAAAACAAATGAATATTTTTGATACTGTATTAATGAGTTAATAAAAATAAACTTTCCAAGTTAAATTTACAAAAATTTGAAATGCAGTTAAGATTAATTCTAGACTTTGAAATGAACTCATGCATTCTGTTTTACAAATTATTCATTGTTTATTATTGGTATTTTAAAAGATTTTACCCATAGCTGGCTTAGGCTCTGTCTTTAGGAACACAGACTAGAACTGGATCAATAGTATAAAACACTTCCTTAAATACAAGTTGTAATTTGTTTAAAAAACAAAACAAAAGAAAAAAAAACCTCTACTGTGGTATAATTTATGTACAATTAAATACATCCGTTTTTAGGTGTTTATTTCCATAAGTTTTGGCAAACATACACCAGGGTAACTACCTCCACAGTCAGTTAATAGAACATTGACAGAGAGTTTTCTTGTGTCTCTTTAAAACTTGTAAAATCTTTTGAGTAATATTTTTGCAAATAGTAGAGAGGGGAAATCATAATTGTTTATATCAAAGTTTCTCAGCTTTTGACATTTTGGACCAGATAATTCCTTCCCGTGGAGGGTCTGTCCTTTGCCTTGTAGGATTCTTGGCCGAGTCCCTGACCTCTATGTACTAGATGTCACTATCTCCTCCATCTCCACAGTAGTCGCCACATCTCAGATAGCCCCAAAAGTTGGAGATGGGGCAAAACCACTCTGATTGAGGGCCAAAGGGGTAGAAAAGCAAGGAATATAGAGTGAGCCTTCTGCGGAAATTAAAAAGTTTGTAGGGCTGACCCATCTTTGTATGTAGTATTAATAAGTTAAAGATATTAGTAATTTTTAAAACCTTTTCCATGTGGAGGGTACTAAAATGGTACTTTAAAGAAAAGATTTCTGGTGGTAGCCAAGACTTTAATGAGAGTGTGTGCCATCTCTGTTTATTGTGTGATAGTTTACAAAAACTATATAGGTCCATTAACTAGAATAGCAACAATAACAACACCCCATGTACTATTATTATCCTGGGTTAACAGATGAGAAAGCTGAGCCATGGGGAGTTCAAGAGACATGACCAAGGACACCACCTAGCTGGTAGGTGGTAGAGCTTCAGAGTTTGTGTTCTTAACTGTTCTTCTATATTATCTTTCTAGTGGAAAGGGGATAGTGATATTTTACAGAATCATAGTTTTAGGATGATGAGAGACAATTTAATAGATATTTTAGTCCATATTCCCATAGTTTGAAACTGTGGTTCAAACATCTGAACTTGAGTGGTGTCCCTATAATTTCATTCTACCTCTTCCTGGGAGAAGGTCCTTTTAAAAAAAGAGAAGTTCCTTTAGCAATGAGTGAAAGGAGGAAGGATTATTTTTTTCTAATTAGTTTTTTACTAAATAGTTTACTTTTAACTAATATACTATTTTAAAAAATTATAGAAATGAATGGGGGTTCTTAATATATAACATGTATTTCTTAAAAATTGCTTGTGGGGGCGCCTGGGTGGCTCAGTGGGTTGAGCCTCTGCCTTTGGCTCAGGTCATGATCTCAGGGTCTTGAGCTCCACAAGGGCTTTCTGCTCAGTGGGGAGCCTGCCTCCCTCTCCCTCTCTCTCTGCCTGCCTCTCTGCCTACTTGTGATCTCTGTCAAGTAAATAAATAAAATCAAAAAAAAAAAAAATGTTGCTTGTGGTCCCTAAGACTGAATTTATTCAATAAAGCTCATTCATGCAAGAAATACTTGAATTGTCACAATCTCTGCAAAAAGGTTAGAAAATATTCTAGATTAGACTACATATGATGTGACAAAGCTTAAACTAGGGCAGTGACAAATACTGTGAGTTGGAAGACAAATCTCAGAGTGGGGGGGAAAAGGGAAAAGGAAACTCATGAACCACTCTGATTAAAATTCAGTGAGGGATAATTAAACATCCTTTCCACCTGATTCTCCTCTCATGGAGATGTTTACACAAGTTTGAATCTGATTCTAATTTGGAGGGTGAAAGGTAGATCGCTGGCCTTTGGTCTAATCTGGATTTTCTTGGTGAAGTCTTTCCTGGTTACTATAGTCCCCACTTAATGTCTTCTACCTTCAGATTTCTTTTTCCTTTTTTTTTGCTCTTAAGAAGTAATGAAGTATTTTAGTCCTACAAAGAAGTATGAAGATTATTTTAACAAACACCCATGTACCCACTACTCAGATGAAGGAAAAGATACTAGTGAAATTTCCTGTGTCCTCCACCCATTCCCTCCCTGACTTCCCAGAGGAACTGATTTCCTAAATTTGGTGTTTATCATTGATGTGTATGTTTTCCTTATGCATCCATGCATAAGCAATAGATAGTGTTTTGAAACATAATAAAATATTTTTTTGTATTCTTTTGTAACTTGCTTTATTTCTTCAATGTTTTGAGATTTTTTTTTCCCAGATTGATCTAGGTCCTCCAGGTCACTGATTTGCCGTTGTAAACTGCTGTTGCATTGTTAACATACTGCATATACCGTAATTTATTCATCTCTTCTCCTGTCTTTGGATATTTAAATTGTTTTCACGAGTCTTTGTGTTTTTTTGTTTTTTATTTTTTTCCTTCTTTGAGACACTGCTCCAGTGAACATTCTTTACTTGAACATTGTGTCTCTGAGACACTGCTCCAGTGAACATTGTTTACTTGGACAGATGTACAAAGATTCTCTCGGGCATAAGCCCAGGGCCAGAATTGCCAAATCTGAGGGCCTTGGGCATTTTTGGCTTTTCTAGCTATTGATAAATTGTTATCCTGAAAGGTTGTGCCAATTACTCTTCCATCTATGGTGAAGAAAAAAGAGTTTCTGACTCTTCCTATTTTTGCCCAAAATTGGTATTATCAGACTTTCAATTATTTTACCAATCTGAGAGATTATGATAGTTATCTTGAAGTTGTAAATTTACATTTCCTCCCTCTTAGTGAGTTTGAAACCTCTTTCTGTATAGTTATTCTACATTTGGGTTCCTTCTGTGAATTTCCTATTTCTAGTCTTTGTCCATTTATCATTGGGTTGTTTTCCTTGGTTTATTCTATGCTGTGGATATAAATATTTTTTCTTCCATATTGTGACTTTTTTCTCAGTTGTTGGTTTATCTTTTTAACATGATATCTTTTGATACACAGAATTTTACAATTTTAACGAAGTCAGAATTCTCAGCCTTTTTATGGTTTTGTGTTCTTTTATCTGAGAACACTCTTTTATGCTTGAAGTCACGAAAAAAAATTTTTTTTGCAAGTTTCTAGATGTTGCTTTTCACAATTACTCATTGAATTCATCTGGACTTTCTCTTGGAAGTTTATTTTTTCCATATTAATGATATATCACTGTTGATCTTTACCCCAATTATTTATACTTTAGCTTGGACATTTTTCAAGTTTGTGTACCTACAGGTCTCATTTGGTCCTTCCACGTCTTTTCCAGTTCTGTGCCATTATTACATTGTGGCTTTATAATAAGTCTTGATAATAAACCCTCTGTTATTTTTAACATGTTCTTAAGTATTCTGGGCACTTTGCATTTTGATGTAGATATAAGAATTCGCTTGTCAAGGTTTATGAAATACGCTGAAGGTGTTTTAATTAGAATTACATTGAATTGATGGGTCAGCTTGGGAACAGTTATATCTTTAAAATCCTGGCTTTTTAATGAAAATCCTCTTTCCATTTAATTTGGTTCCCTTTAATGTGTATCTATCAGGTTGTATAATCCTCTTCAAAAGGTCTCCTCTATCTTTTGTTGCATTTATTTTTAGATACTTCTTATATTTTTCTCGCTGTTGTAATTTTTATAAAGATTCCATTTACATATTCTGTTGGTTCCTGGTGTGTATGAAGTAAATGGGTTTTGTTTTTGTTTTTGTTTTTGGTAAACTGATGTGATAATAGCTACTTTGCTGAACTCTTATTCAAATAATTTGAAGATTCTATAGCCAATTAAACTGAACAATGTCATTTGTATCCTCATGTATATATTTTTTTCTTATCTCATTGGACACCTTAGATTTTTAGCAGAGAGTTCAGTAGAAGTGGTATAAAGTGGGCATTAACTATGGTGTTTGCTATAGAGTTTTGATAACATTTTCTCAAGCTGAGAAAGTTCCCGTTCATCCCAGTTTCACCAAAAGCTAAACTGGTGCTGAATTTTTTTTTTTAACTGCTTTTCTATTTTTATTGATTGGCCAGACTTTTCTGTCTGTTAATCTCTTAACTATATATTTCCTAACTATATAATCCTCTAATAACACGGAGGCAAAAACTTCTGGATGAAAAGGACAAACATAATAAACCAAGCAAGTTTCTGAAAGATGTGTTTATGTAGGTGTGGACACGTCATGGAACTGATGTCGATAGCAGGCAGGGTCATCTTGTGGAAATGGAGGGAGTAGGGTCTGAGTGTGGAGGGCTGCAAGGGGTGGTGAACTTTTGGAGTTGTTATTTGGCAGAACGAGAAGTAAAATGAATACTAGCACATACACACAGCTAAGGTTAAAATTACATTTTTAGTAGCACTGCTTAGCAGCTTTTCAAAGTTTAATATGATAGTGCCCCGTACGTGACTGGAATCTGGGGGCAGAGTATAGGAATTCAGGTAGCTGGATTGGTCTAAAGATGTGAGTGTGCAAGGTGGTTGTAGCATAATGGCAAGGTAAATAGGGAATTAAGGAGGGAATGGTTCAAAAGAGTAGTTCATCTGATCCAACCACGGATGGATGGGATTCCTTTAAGAAGGAAGAGAAGACAGGAACAGGGTTGATCCTCCTGGACAAACTTTTGGTAATGAGGCAGTGGGAAAGATAGAAGGAGGGAGGTGGTTATCTGATAGGGAAATGAAGGTCTGTGTTTTATTTTATTTTATTTTTATTTTTTATTTTTTTTTTTATGACATAGTGTTTACCAGTTGTTTTATTTTATTTTATTTTATTTTATTTTTTTTTTTTTTAAGATTTTATTTATTTATTTGAGAGAGAGAGTGAAAAAGTGAAAAAGCTCGAGCAGGGAGAGCAGCAGAGGGAGAGGAAGAAGCAGACTACCCACTGAGCAGGGAGCCTGAAGCAGGGCTTGATCCCAGGACCCTGAGATCATGCCCTGAGCTGAAGGCAGATGCCTAACCATCTGAGCCGCCCGGGTGCCCCCAGAAATTGCATTCTTTTTTTTTTTTTTTTTCTATTAAATTTGCTAATTTTTATAGTAATAACAATCTAGAATTCTATAAACATATATTTTTATCCCCAGGGGTACAGGTCTGTGAATCACCAGGTTTACACACTTCACAGCACTCACCAAAGCACATACCCTCCCCAATGTCCATAATACCACCCCCTTCTCCCAAACCCCCTCCCCCCGGCAACCCTCAGTTTGTTTTGTGAGATTAAGAGTCACTTATGGTTTGTCTCCCTCCCAATCCCATCTTGTTTCATTTATTCTTCTTCTACCCACTTAAGCCTCCATGTTGCATCACCACTTCCTCATATCAGGGAGATCATATGATAGTTGTCTTTCTCTGCTTGACTTATTTCGCTAAGCATGATACGCTCTAGTTCCATCCACGTTGTTGCAAAAGGCAAGATTTCATTTCTTTTGATGGCTGCATAGTATTCCATTGTGTATATATACCACATCTTCTTGATCCATTCATCTGTTGATGGACATCTAGGTTCTTTCCATAGTTTGGCTATTGTGGACATTGCTGCTATAAACATTCGGGTGCATGTGTCCCTTTGGATCACTACATTTGTATCTTTAGGGTAAATACCCAATAGTGCAATTGCTGGGTCATAGGGCAGTTCTATTTTCAAAATTTTGAGGAACCTCCATGCTGTTTTCCAGAGTGGCTGCACCAGCTTGCATTCCCACCAACAGTGTAGGAGGGTTCCCCTTTCTCCGCATCCTCGCCAGCATCTGTCATTTCCTGACTTGTTGATTTTAGCCATTCTGACTGGTGTGAGGTGATATCTCATTGTGGTTTTGATTTGTATTTCCCTGATGCCGAGTGATATGGAGCACTTTTTCATGTGTCTGTTCCCCATCTGGATGTCTTCTTTGCAGAAATGTCTGTTCATGTCTTCTGCCCATTTCTTGATTGGATTATTTGTTCTTTGGGTGTTGAGTTTGCTAAGTTCTTTATAGATTCTGGACACTAGTCCTTTATCTGATATGTCGTTTGCAAATATCTTCTCCCATTCTGTCAGTTGTCTTTTGATTTTGTTAACTGTTTCCTTTGCTGTGCAAAAGCTTTTGATCTTGATGAAATCCCAGTAGTTCATTTTTTCCCTTGCTTCCCTTGCCTTTTGCGTTGTTCCTAGGAAGATATTGCTGCGGCTGAGGTCGAAGAGGTTGCTGCCCGTGTTCTCCTCAAGGATTTTGATGGATTCCTTTCGTACATTGAGGTCCTTCATCCATTTTGAGTCTATTTTTGTGTGTGGTGTAAGGAAATGGTCCAATTTCATTTTTCTGCATGTGGCTGTCCAATTTTCCCAGCACCATTTATTGAAAAGGCTGTCTTTTTTCCATTGGACATTCTTTCCTGCTTTGTCGAAGATTAGTTGACCATAGATTTGAGGGTCTATTTCTGGGCTCTCTATTCTGTTCCATTGATCTATGTGTCTGTTTTTGTGCCAGTACCATGTTGTCTTGATGATGACAGCTTTGTAATAGAGCTTGAAGTCCGGAATTGTGATGCCACCAACGTTGGCTTTCTTTTTCAATATCCCTTTGGCTATTCGAGGTCTTTTCTGGTTCCATATAAATTTTAGAATTATTTGTTCCATTTCTTTGAAAAAGATGGATGGTACTTTGATAGGAATTGCATTAAATGTGTAGATTGCTTTAGGTAGCATAGACATTTTCACAATATTTATTCTTCCAATCCAGGAGCATGGAACATTTTTCCATTTCTTTGTGTCTTCCTCAATTTCTTTCATGAGTACTTCATAGTTTTCTGAGTATAGATTCTGTGTCTCTTTGGTTAGGTTTATTCCTAGGTATCTTATGGTTTTGGATGCAATTGTAAATGGGATTGACTCCTTAATATCTCTTTCTTCTGTCTTGCTGTTGGTGTAGAGAAATGCAACTGATTTCTGTGCATTGATTTTATATCCTGACACTTTACTGAATTCCTGTATAAGTTCTAGCAGTTTTGGAGTGGAGTCTTTTGGGTTTTCCACATATAGTATCATATCATCTGCGAAGAGTGATAATTTGACTTCTTCTTTGCCGATTTGGATGCCTTTAATTTCCTTTTGTTGTCTGATTGCTGAGGCTAGGACCTCTAGTACGACGTTGAATAGCAGTGGTGATAATGGACATCCCTGCCGTGTTCCTGACCTTAGCGGAAAAGCTTTCAGTTTTTCTCCATTGAGAATGATATTTGCGGTGGGTTTTTCATAGATGGCTTTGATGATATTGAGGTATGTGCCCTCTATCCCTACACTTTGAAGAGTTTTGATCAGGAAGGGATGTTGTACTTTGTCAAATGCTTTTTCAGCATCTATTGAGAGTATCATATGGTTCTTGTTCTTTCTTTTATTGATGTGTTGTATCACATTGACTGATTTGCGGATGTTGAACCAACCTTGCAGCCCTGGAATAAATCCCACTTGGTCGTGGTGAATAATCTTTTTAATGTACTGTTGAATCCTATTGGCTAGTATTTTGTTGAGTATTTTCGCATCTGTGTTCATCAAGGATATCGGTCTATAGCTCTCTTTTTTGGTGGGATCCTTGTCTGGTTTTGGGATCAAGGTGATGCTGGCCTCATAAAATGAGTTTGGAAGTTTTCCTTCCATTTCTATTTTTTGGAACAGTTTCAGGAGAATAGGAATTAGTTCTTCTTGAAATGTTTGGTAGAATTCCCCCGGGAAGCCGTCTGGCCCTGGGCTTTTGTTTGTTTGGAGATTTTTAATGACTGTTTCAATCTCCTTACTGGTTATGGGTCTGTTCAGGCTTTCTATTTCTTCCTGGTTCAGTTGTGGTAGTTTATATGTTTCTAGGAATGCATCCATTTCTTCCAGATTGTCAAATTTATTGCCGTAGAGTTGCTCATAGTATGTTCTTATAATAGTTTGTATTTCTTTGGTGTTAGTTGTGATCTCTCCTCTTTCATTCATGATTTTATTTATTTGGGTCCTTTCTCTTTTCTTTTTGATAAGTCGGGCCAGGGGTTTATCAATTTTATTAATTCTTTCAAAGAACCAGCTCCTAGTTTCGTTGATTTGTTCTATTGTTTTTTTGGTTTCTATTTCATTGATTTCTGCTCTGATCTTTATGATTTCTCTTCTCCTGCTGGGCTTAGGGTTTCTTTCTTGTTCTTTCTCCAGCTCCTTTAGGTGTAGGGTTAGGTTGTGTACCTGAGACCTTTCTTGTTTCTTGAGAAAGGCTTGTACCGCTATATATTTTCCTCTCAGGACTGCCTTTGTTGTGTCCCACAGATTTTGAACCGTTGTATTTTCATTATCATTTGTTTCCATGATTTTTTTCAATTCTTCTTTAATTTCCCGGTTGACCCATTCATTCTTTAGAAGGATACTGTTTAGTCTCCATGTATTTGGGTTCTTTCCAAACTTCCTTTTGTGGTTGAGTTCTAGCTTTAGAGCATTGTGGTCTGAAAATATGCAGGGAATGATCCCAATCTTTTGATACTGGTTGAGTCCTGATTTAGGACCGAGGATGTGATCTATTCTGGAGAATGTTCCATGTGCACTAGAGAAGAATGTGTATTCTGTTGCTTTGGGATGAAATATTTGCAGGTATTGACGAAGTCTAGGGATGGCGGTACATTTCAGAGCTTGGGATACAGTGGTTTAGCACTGTGGATGAGTAAGTCATACGGGTTGTCTGTGGATGGAATGGCCCACTTGTTTCTATCTGAAATCAATGCCCTTTTATTACCATCGGTCTGTTGAGTTTCTGTTGAATCTACCCAAGTGCTGAGCTGGTTTTATCCTAACTCAAATGTGTTACCACCTGAACTAAGCTGCATTTTCCTGACATAGAAGGTGGTGTTGGACTGTTTAATCTTTGCATTTTGAAGTACTAAGATTTGTAATTGTCCTTATTAAGTATTGTTGACTTACTTTTTTGGGAGGGGTGGTCTTTTTCGTAAAATTCCTTTTGTGCTAGTTTGTATCACTTTTACATTATAAATAAGAACAAGCAACAGTTTCGAAGATTGCATTTTCTTAAATTGCCTTCCACTCTGAGAAGTGTTGACTGGTGTTCTGGAAAGGACTCGTGTCCAGAATTTATTTTGTCCACAATTTTTAGGCTATTGAAAAATTGGAAAAGGATTTGGAAGATCACAATGGAAGGAATGTTTTTTGGTTTTGTTTTTTGAAGTATATTCTCTTCATCCCCCTCCCCCCTGAGAAATGATAGTCCATGTGTGACTTAAGGAAGGTTTTTAACAAGTGATTGGATTCTAGTTTAACCAGACTGACCAGGATCTCTATATTTGCAGTAAGGATTTAATGAACTTGATTCCAGGCTAATGCCACAATAATTGTTAGATTAATCCAATTAGGATTAATTTGACGAGTTAATTTGACGAGTGTCAACCTCATGCCAAGTAGTTTGCAAGGTCCTGCAGAGCATATGAAGTGAAAGTCTGACACAGCTTTTGTCTTCAAGGCCATTTTGCCGTCATGATAGGAAAATGGATTGAAGGGTGCCAGGTTGGCTCAGTGGTTGGGCGTCTGCCTTCAGCTCAGGTCATGATCCCAGGGTCCTGGGATGGAGCCCCGCATTGGGCTCTCTGCTCAGTGGGAAGCCTGCTTCTCTCTCTCCCACTCCCCCTGCTTGTGTTCCCTCTCTTGCTGTGTCCATCTCTATCAAATAAATAAAATAAAATAAACTTAGAAAAATGGATTGAAAATGTGGCTACCGATCAGCATAGGATTGTGCCACCAATTTTGAGAACTCTTTGACTCTGTGGATCTATGAAAAATATGTCTGATGCAGGGGGGGAAAAACGAATATAAAAATTTCCCACTAGGGGCACCTGGGTGGCTCAGTGGGTTAAGCCGCTGCCTTCGGCTCAGGTCATGATCTCGGGGTCCTGGGATCGAGTCCCGCGTCGGGCTCTCTGCTCAGCAGGGAGCCTGCTTCCTCCTCTCTATCTCTGCCTGCCTCTCTGCCTACTTGTGATCTCTCTCTGTCAAGTAAATAAATAAAATCTTTAAAAAAAATTTCCCACTAAAAATTAAATGATATATCCATATCTCCATTATATTAAATTCAAAATTATGCTAATTGGGATTTCTTTCAGAATCGTACATTAGTGAGCTTTTCGTTTATTACCATAAATATTTCTATAGCCCTTGTTCTGTGTCTGTACTAAGTGCTTTTACAACTGGTAACTCATTAAACTTGTTCTAGGAACCCTGTGAGCTAGGTCTGTTACTATCCTCTCTCTTTTAGAGATAAGGAAACCAGAGAGGTTAAGTAATTTGCCCAAAGTCACACAGCTAATACATGTATAGTAGAGCCAGGATTTGAATTCTGGTAGCTGAGCTCCATCCACTGTGCCTCTTTGTTTTTGGTGTCTTCTGTTTTATTCCTTACCACCTACTCTTGGTATTATCTTGGAGTGAATGAAGTAGATACTCCTCAGAAAAGAAAGAGGAAATTTGAAAATTTGCAGGGGTGGGGGACGTGGGGGCGTTACTTTTGCCCTTCTGGGCATCTTTTTAATAGTTGGCAGTATGTTGACCCTTGGGTTTTATAACCCCTAGCAAAAACAAAGAAAGAGACCATGGAAAGAAACCATGGAAAATAACAGTTACATAATGATAATCTCATTTGGAGTGCTTATTTCTCTGAATTTGGTTCAGAGGAATCTTGATTTCGGCCCCCGACCCCCCCATCATTGCTAAAGTTATACATTCTAAGACTGTCTCTTACATTTTTTACTCCCTGAACTGATCACTTACGGGTCTCCTCTAGTAAGGAATGTGGTGACGGGGCTGGAATTTCTGGTTCTGTCTCAGCAGGTCGCTCCTGTGAGAGTAATCCATGCCAACTTCCCAAATCCAGGGCTTTCCACATGGGTTTTAATGATACAGGATAACATTTGCGGGAAGAGAGTAATTTTAATGTTAAGAAACATCAGAGTATCATTTTCTTGAGTTACATTTTTTAAAAAAAGTATTTCAGCTGAGAATTGAAAATGACTGGCCCAAGACGTGTTTGACCTGAGCCTGTCATTGTCTTCCTTGCTAGCGATTGAATAAAAGAAATCAACTTGACTTGATGCCTGTGGACTCCTGCACTCTATGAGTGTCATTTCGAGGTCCTGATGCTGCCCTTGCTGGCAAAACTTGGACTTGACTGCTGTCTCCTCCCCTCCCCTTTAATGGTTCTAGACAGATACTTTGTAGCATCAGATGAGAGGCAGGCACACTTGGCAGCTTAGAAAAAAATAGCTTTGTGATGGTGCTGTGCAATCTCATTTGTGTTTTTCTGGCTATTCTAGGAAAATGGCAAGCAGGCATGGGTAGGATCTTCTTGTCTTAAAAGCTTGATTGCGCTAAGTGTGAAATTAATGGTTAGTTGATAGGTGCGGTGTTTACAGTAAGTCAGGAAGGCCTCTTCCATAAGCCAGCATCCGTTTCCTCCTTACCTACCCTGTACTCCCCCCCCACCCCCACCCCCATCAGCCTCTTTTATCACCGAGGTTTCAAAGAAGGTCCACTTTTGCATGTGGAATGGTCACTGGATAACCGTCCCTCAGAGCTGCTGACATCTTTCCTCTCTCGGCTGCTTGATGACTCTGCAGTTGGATGGTGGGAAGCTTTAGGACAGGCCTATGATGTCCTAATATAGTCTGGCAGGTGATGGATTGAGAGAGTATATTCAGCGTGAGTTTGATAAGCACCGTGTGGTTCTTCTCAAGGTTTTTCATCATGTCTACTGGTTTGCTGCCCTACCTGCCAGACAACGAAAGACAGGCAATCAGGATTTGGCTGGATTTTCTCAAAGAGGGCAGCTTGTAATGAATGTGAGCAGAAACTATAAAACATTGTTAATACAAAAGTTAGAGAAATAAGAGTGACATAGACAAAAGCCATAGTGTAAGTCCCAAAAGATGCTGTTGGTTATGGGGAATCTTATTTTACATGAGGAAAGCTTTTCATCTTAACATCATCAAAATCCTGGTATCCCTTATAAACTGCATTATAACATTTTCCTCAACATAGGTGTGTGTGCAATGTGATGGATAGCTTTTTGTGTCTCGCATTCAGATCTCATTTCTTTGTCACTCATTTCTGCTTCCAAGCCTTTCTTCCACCTGGCTTCTATTCCAAGGACTTCTACGTCAGGAAGAGATTTGATGGTCCCTTAGCATGACTTCCATTTTCTCATAGTCCATTATTTCCTTTGCAAATGATGCATGGAGTTTCTTTTGAAAAAGAGGTTTCTTTGAAAAAGAAATTGTTGACTGAACACTGGTTCTGAACAGTATTCATTCAGAAATTTTGAAGATGGCTGTCTGCATCTTTCAAGTATTGTTTCTGCTCAGATTTTTCTCTCTGAAATGTGGAGAAGGCAGGCGAGGAGGGCTGTGTTGTAAGTGCTCAACCCTCCTTGAGAAAGTGTCTACTATAGGAACAACTTTCTAAAGTAACATAATGAAAGTTTTCTTTTTTCTTTTTTAAGATTTTACTTATTGGACAGAAAGAAAGCACAAGTAGCAGCAGAGGGAGACAGAAAAGCAGGCTCTCTACTGAGCAGGAGGCCCAAAATGGGACTCAGTCCCAGGACCATGAGCCCAAGGCAGATGCTTAACCCACTGAGCAACCAGGCGCCTGATGAACACTTTCTAAATATTTTTTTAAATTTTTATTTATTTATTTGACAGACAGAGATCACAAATAGGCAGAGAGGCAGGCAGAGAGAGAGAGGAGGAAGCAGGCTCCCCACTGAGCAGAGAGCCAGATGAGGGACCCAATTCCAGGACTCCGGGATCATGACCCGAGCTGAAGGCAGAGGCTTTAACCCACTGAGCTAACCAGGCACCCTGAAAGTTCTCTTTAAAGAGTTTTTTATGACCCTTTCATGCTAATACACCAACTATATTTGCATGTGTGTTGAATTATAGTCCACATAGATAATAGGATAAATGTATTTTCTTTTTTTTTTTAATTTAATTTTATTTCTTTTCAGTGTTCGAGTTCATTGTTTATGCAGCAAGCACACCCAGTGCTCCATGCAACACGTACCCTCCTTAATACCCACCACCAGGCTCACCCAACCCCCACCCTCCTCCCTTCCAAAACCCTCAGTTTGTTTCTCAGAGTCCACAGTCTCTTGTTTTGTCTCCCTCTCCAATTTCCCAACTTGTACACTTAATATTGTGTCTTACTATTTATCCCATGATTTAAATCCTCCGTAATATTAATACCAAGTTAGGTATACCTTAATTTATGAGATTATTCCCGTATTGTGAACGATTTAGGTCGTGTCCACTCTGTAGCTATTTGAAACAATACACATTAGCTTATTCAGAAAACCTTTGTTCAGATGGTCATCAATCCACTGTTGGACACTTCCCCGAGCATCGTATTGTAAAAGCCAAATGTTTGAAAGACTGGTGATGATGAATTCTGTGGGAATAACTCTTAAGGGAAAAGTAATTTTCCCTTAACATACCAGTAACATACCTGTCTTTTCTAAATTTCCCTAAGAACTGTGGAAAAAAAATTTTGTTTATCTGCTGGTAGGATCCAACACTGTATAAGGTTTCCATCCTTTTTGACTTTGTACATAATTATAAAACTCTAGTAGCATATTAATTGTTTTTTTATTTTTCAACTCAGGATCTTTGATACTAGCTGGGGTCTATGAGGTTCTAGAAAGACTTCAGGACTCAGATTTGCTTGGTGAGGCCCTTGTGGTCCTAGCCAACTGTACCACCTGGGATGGGCTGACATTAGGTTGACCAGTGAGAATCGTGGGGGAAGAGGTCACACACGAGGGCACATTGGCTCTGTTACAGCTAAGACCCAGTGCACCATATGTGGATATTTTGGAATGATGTTGAATGTCCTGGTAGAATAAGATATGTGTAGAGGAGCGAAACCTTTGCGTTCTAATAGCCATCACGTCGCAGATTTGGAGCTTGCCGACCACACAGTTTGTTTAGAACGGTGATACCTCTGAGTGTCCAAGACCATGCTCAAGTGAGGAGCTGAGTGATTTCCTTTTGTGTGGGGGCATGTGTGTTTTCCTCCATTGAAGCACTCTGTACTCTATCACATAAGATGTTGAATGCATATGTCATGTGGTTTCTTTTGAAAAATGCTGGAATAATACCATTCTTGAACCAGAAAGTGTGTGTGCTTCTTGAGATGCCATATATGTAATATATAAGAAGTACATATTATATAGCATTTATATAGGATACCTATATATATAATTTATTATATATATAATTTGTTCAGCACATATGTATTCATATGTATGTAATTTTTTCTAGCATTTTGCTGGGCAGATAAGATTTTGGAAAATGCTATCATTTTAAATTTTTATTTTATGTGATAAACGAGAGGAGTCTTTTGAATAGTTGCATATAATATATGTGCATATATGTTTACATATATGATAGCTTTGTTCTGATACTCTAGTTTTACTGTAGTATAAATCAGTATCTATATTATAATTCCATTGTGAAGTATGAATCCAATGAATTAAAAATATTAGAAATGGGAAGGGTGATACACCTGAAATATCCTTAGGATTTCAGAAGGATTCGATTTCTCTTTCCATCTCTTAATTCATAATGGTTTTTTTTTTTTAAGATTTTATTTATTTATTTGACAGAGAGAGATCACAAGTAGGCAGAGAGGCAGGCAGAGAGAGAGAGGAGGAAGCAGGCTCCCTGCTGAGCAGAGAGCCCGATGCGGGACTCGATCCCAGGACCCTGGGATCATGACCTGAGCCGAAGGCATGGGCTTAACCCACTGAGCCTCCCAGGTGCCCCCATAATGGTATTTTTTAAATTAGAAACTTAACATGTAGAAAATTTGGAAAATACAGATGTGCACAGAATAAGATAAAAACTGCTTATAATCTCGCTACCTGGAGATAAACTGCTGTTGATATATTTAACATGTTTTATTCTATTCTTTTTCTGTAGGTCTGTGTTTATATTCTTCTTTCCTTTTAATATCACTTCATTTTGTTCATAATGATAAGTGTACTTTTTTATCCCCATCCCCTTTTTGCCCCATTCCCCCACCCCACAGTTACCTCTCGTGACAGCCAGTGTGTTCTTTATAGTTAAAAGCCTATTTCTTTTTCTATTTTCCTTTGCTCATTTGTTTCTTAAATTCCATACATGAGTGAAATCATGTGCTATTTTTTTTTTTACTTTGAATAATAGTCCATTGTTTGTGTGTGTATATATATACACACACACACACACCATGTCTTTCTCTGTTCATCTGCTGATGGACGTTTGGGCTGCTTCCACAGTCTGGCTATTGTAAGTAATGCCTCATTAAACATAGGGGTGCGTGTATCCCTTTGAATTAGGGCTTTTGTATTTTTTGTTAGATACCAGTAGTGTGATTTAGGGTAGTTTTAGGGTTTTTGTTTGTTTGTTTTTTAAGGATTTTATTTATTTATTAGTCCGAGAGAGTGAACACAAGCAGGGGGAGAAGCAGGCTCCCTGCTGAGCTAGGAGTCCTATGTGGGGTTTGATCCCAGGACCCCAGGATCATGACCCTAGCTGAAGGCAGTCAGGAAGGTTGGGTGAGGTTGGAAGTCCAACCATCTGAGCCACTCAGGTGCCCCAGATTTTGTTTAGTTTAGAGAGAAGGTGCACGCAGGGGGAAGGGCAAAGGCAGAGGGAGAGGCGGAGAATCTCAAGCCGCCTCCATTATGAGATCATGACCTGAGCCAAAACCAAGAGTCAGATGCTTAACTGACTGAGCCACCCCGACACCCCCTCTAGTTTTAATCTTTTGAGGAATCTCCATACTGTCTTTCCCAGTGGCTGCACCAGTTCTCATTCCCACCAACAGTGCATGAGGGTTCCTTTTTCTCCACATCCTCGCCAACACCTGTTGTTTCTTTGATTAGTTATTCTGACAGGTGTGAGCCAGGATTTCCTTCTACTTCTGATTTGCATCTCCCCGCTGATGAGTCATGATGCTGAGCATCTATTCATATGTTTGTTGGCCATCGTATGTCATCTTTGGAGAAATATCTGTTTTCATGTTTTCTGCCCACATTTTAATTGGATTATTTGTTTTCTGGGGTATTAAGTTGTATCAGTTCTGTATATATTTTGAATATTAACCCCCCATCAGATACATCATTTGCAAATCACTTGCCTTCTAGCTTTGTTGATTGTTCTCTTCACTGTGCAGAAGGTTTTCATTCTGACGTAGTCCCAGTAGTTTATTTTTGCTTTTATTTAATCCCTTTCCTCAGAAAACCTACTTAGAAGAATGTTGCTGTGGCTGATGTCAGGGAGATTACTGGCTGTGTTCTCCTCTAGGAGTTCTATGATTTCAGGTCTCATATATAGGTCCTTAATCCGTTCTGAGTTTATTTTATTTTTATATATTTTATTTATTTGGCAGAGAGAAAGTATAAGTGGGGGGAACAACAGGCGGAAGCAGAGGGAGAAGCAGACTTCTTGCTGAGCCTGACATGGGGCTTGATCCCAGGACGTTGGGATCATGACTTAAGCCCAAGGCAGATGCTTAACTGACTGAACCACCCAGGTGACCCTTGAGTTTATTTTTATGTATGGTGTCAGAAAGTGGTCCAAATTCATTCTTTTGCATGTAGCTATCCAGTTTTCCCAAAACCATTTCAAGAAATGGTCTCTCAGATGGCACGTTCTTGCCTCCTTTGTTGAGGATGAAATGACTGTGTAACTGTGGATGTATTTCTGGGTTTTCTGTTCCGTTTCATTGATCTTTTGTCTGTTTTTATGCCAGTACCATACTGTTTTAATTACTGCTGCTTTGTAACCTAACTTGAAATCTGGAATTATGATGCCTCTAGCTTTTTCTTTGTCAAAGTTGCTTTAGCTATTTGGGGTCTTGTGTAGTTCATACAAGTCTCAGGATTATTTATCCTACCTCTGAAAAATGCTATTGGTATTTTGATAGGAATTGCATTTAAAGTATAGATTGCTTTGGGTAGTATGGACTTTTTTTTTTTAATTTCCTTTTTTTTTTTTTTTAAGATTTTATTTATTTATGTGACAGACAGAGAGCACAAGTAGGCAGAGAGGCAGGCAGGGGTTGGGGGGGCGGCAGGAGGAAGCAGCCTCCCTGCCAAAGCAGAGAGCCCAATGTGGGACTTGATCCCAGGACCCTGGGATCATGACCCGAGTGGAAGGCAGCGGCCCAATCCACTGAGAAATCCAGGCACCCGGGCAGGATGGACATTTTAACCACATTTGTTCTTCCAATCCATGAGCATGGGGTGTCTTTCCATTTCTTTGCATCTTTTTTTTTTTTTTTCTTTTTGAAAAAGATTTTCTTTACTTATTTGAGGTAGGTGGGAGAGAGAGAGTGAGCCAGAGCACAAGAGCAGGCAGAGGGAGAAGCAGACTCTTGGCTGGGCAGGGAGCCTGATGCAGGACTCCATCCCAGGACCCTGGGATCATGACCTGAGCCAAAGGCAGGGGCCTAACCCACTGAGCCACCACCCAAGTGCCCCTCATCTTCCTTTCTTTATTAAAAAAATAGATTGGGAATCATCTTATCCATATAATGCATGCTTTGCTTGTTTGTTTGTTTTTTTCCTTCACTTTTTATATCATTATTATCTCTCCACTAATAAACTCTTTGTAAAAATAACTTTTCTTGTGGCTATATCACCATCTTCATCTTCTGGTGGCCTGTGTCTTGAGGCTGCTTATGGTTTTCTTCCGAATGCTGAGTATTTTGTTTTACATCAGTCGTTTCTTAGGTAGGTTTTTCCCTGTGTGCCCATCCTTGAGTAAAAAGAGCTTAGCTTTTAATGACTATCTCTTTGTGCTTGAATGCTCCTAAAATCTCCCCTCAGGTCTGGAGGTCAAATTAATATGCCTACCCTTGGCTGCTTTTTGAGGTTGAGCATGTGTGGCTCTGGGGTTGATCTTGGACTGAGTCAGCATTTCCTTTTGATCCTCCTGTGAAAGTAGGACCCTGTAACCCTGGTTTTCTGCTGGCCTTGTGTCTTGAGGCAAAAGGACAGTCTCTGGGTTTGCAGTCCTAGGTGCAAAGAGGCTCCACTCCCAGCCTAGAGCTGTGTGGAAGGAGGGAGGTGTTCTCACCACTCAAGCAGACTCCCCACTAAGTGCAGAGCCCAACATGGGGCTCGATCTCCTGACCCTGAGATCACAACCTGGGCTGAAACCAAGAGTCAGATGCTGAACAGACTGAACCACCCAGGTGCTCCTCATCCCACCACTTCTGAAAGCTGGCTCTGGAGCCAGCAGTCCAGGTCCATCCTTCAGGGAGGCAGGATGGGGCCACCGGCACCAAAGGTGGGTATCATTCCATAGATAATGGTAACTACTTAATTGATTTTCCTCATTTGCTGTGCTGTTAGATTTGGCAGCCTTTATGTGTTGTCATGGATATTTGTGTTGGAAACTGTAGGAGAACAAAAAAGCCGAGTGAGTTGACTCTCATCGCAACAGAGGTGTACATGCTGGGGGGTTGGTCTGACTCAGCTCAGTGTTCCCTCTCAGCCTTGGCCCTTGTTACTGGCAAGGTTCTCAGATGGCCTTCCTGGATGAAGGCACGGATTGGGATGAGTGTGCATTTCTTCCCTGTTGGAATAGGGCATAGAAACTTGAAACTTTTTCCTGTAGATCACACAGTTCTAGGCTCACCACAGAACCCCCATCGTTTCTAGTGTGTGGTACAGTCCCAGGACATGGGCTCGGGAGCCTCAGCCATACCCATACTTTGCTTTGACCATATCTGTATTACTAATCAGTTTACTTGGCAATGATGGTAGAGGTGCTACAGTTTGTAGGGATCCGTTATGTTCTTGGAGTCATCCTTTATGGCATGATCATTTTCCATTTGTACTCCAAATAATCCTAGTATTTTTTCCGGGTTCATAGTCTTTCAGGCAAGGAAATGAGGCCCACACCGAGGCTTGTCAGAGTTCTCATAGCTAGTGTACGGGGTGCAGTTGGGATGAGAAGCTGGTTTTCCCTGTGCCAAGTCTGGTGCTCTGTCTACTATTGTGCAAACACTTCAACCAAACCACTGAATCATTTGCTTTCTGGAAGGCCGTTTCATTGGCGTGGATTTATTCTTTGCTTTATCATTTATCCCTTTGACAGGTCTCTGAAGCATGATTGCCCCACTCTTAAGAAATATCAACAATGTCATGCTTGATTTACCTGAATGCCAAAGTGCTTTCATGTGTATTGAAGAATTGTGGTATGTGTTTAAGGATTATTAACAACCCCCCCAACCCCCTTAATTTCACTTCAGTTAGTATGATTTATTACTCCTGAGGATGGTTGATAAGTAGGATACCCACTTGAGGGAAGTGTCACCTTTTATGTGGGGCGTACTTAGATAAAATTGATGATTGAAACAAATGGAGTTAATTAGGTGAGGGAAATTAAATAGATAAATAAGGTATTTGGAGTCAGATTCGCACAGAGCTATGAGGATATCTACAGATTTTATGATGTGCCATTTTAAGTCGGTTTGGTAGGTGACCAGGCATTAAAAGCAATAGCAGACATCTGTCTTGTTTCTGACTGTTTCTTGCAGGTTTTTTTCTTATTTACAAAAAATATTCTTTGAAAAAAGTTCAGAAAATGTTAAAAATGATGCAGAAAAAACTAAGCTCACTCTTAATCCTATAATCCAGAAGAGAAGTACCCCCCATGTTTCTTTTTTTTTTTTTTTTTAATGCTATATGTAACACCCACCCTCCCCCCTCAGTTAGAACTGTTGTGGACATGTTTCCTGGCTGGACATTAATCACATCATTTATCCATGCCCATCTTTAATGGCTTCATGGTATTCTATTGTATCTGCCCTCTCATTAATGAACATTTAAGCTTTCCCAGTTTTCACTTTTTTGGGGGAGGGGGTTGGTAAGGAACAAACATTTATTTTTTTACAGTTCTGGAGACTGGGAAGTCCAAGATCAAGGTGCCAGTAGAGTCAGTGTCTAGTGAGGGCTGACTTCTTGGTGCTGTGTCCTCATAAGGCAGAAGGAGCTCCGTTTTTACCTTTATTAATAATGTTGCAGGTAATATCCTGTTACATGCACTTACCTTTATGAGCTTACTAAATTCTTAAGAAAAATGTCTAGAAATAGCGTTGTTGGACCAAAGGTACACACATTTTAAAGTCTTCTGAAACATTTTGCCAAAATAACATTAATATGCATTTCCAGCCCTGTAAAATAATGCTAATTTCCCTGTGTGTTAACCCTCATTGGCTATTATTAATCCTTTTCACTTGGCAACCTGATAGGTTAAAAAAAAGAACCCAGAACTTGGTTGGTTTGTTTTTATGGTTTTTCATTACAGTAGTGAGGTCGAACTCTCTCTCTAGTTACGAGCATAGCTTCTTTTGTGAATTTTCTCCTTAATATTCTTTGCCTATTTTTTCTGTTGGGAAGTGCTTCTTTTCAGTGTATGATATGAATATTTATCCTCAGTGATTTATATGTGAAGTTTTCAAGTTTGTAATTTACCTTTAAATGGGCTTGTGGTGAAGTACTTTCACATTACTACATAGTCCTGTATTTCTCTTCTTGTCTATGCTTTATTAAAACATTTTGTCTTTTCCCCAGTTTTTAGGACTTAAATCTTTAATCCATCTGAAATTTATTTGGACATAGCTTGAGGTAGATCTTTATTTTTTTTCCAAATCGTTAGGTAGCTGATTGTCCAAATCCTCATTTCATTGATTTTAGATGCTTTAATGTACATTCACAAAATTATAAACCCTTTCATATTTCTTTAATTACTATAACTTGTTATTGTTTTAATATGTAGTAGAGCTAGCTTCATTCAATACAGTTCTTTTTTCCAGTATTTTTATTTTGCTTTCTTATTAATTTATTCTTCCAGATGAACTTTAAGAATACAAGTATTAATTTTTTTTTTTTTCAATATCAGTATGAGAACTAGAAACTAGATTGTGTCCTCATAGAAGAGGACATGGAGCTCTTGGAACTCTATGTCTAGCTAGGAATTTGACACTGACCTTAGAAATTTGCAAGGTTTATGGTTCTTGAGCAGGAAAAAGAACATGGCCCAGGAGTGTGCTCATCTCATAAGATGATCTCGGCCTGGAGAAGGTGAGGATGTGGTTTAAATTCTTTCTTTTCTGTAAACAAAAAATGGCAACTTAAATCAGACACCCATGCTACCTTCATTTGACCCAAGAATTGAACCAGCAATCCCGGGGTAAAGCAATCTTGAATTTTTTTTTCCCCCAGTCATTTGAAAATCTTCCCAGGAGGAAGATCTGTAGCATTTGCAGGATCTGAATGATCTCTTGCTTTCTCCTTGTATAAGTGCACATTAAAAGGTAGTATCTGTCCTTCATCACCTTTGAGTGCCAGAGGTCTGACTGGTTTCCTAGGCACTCATAAGTCCATGCTTAACAAAGAACAGCACTCTTAAAATATGGTCTAAGTCATTAAAATCAAGCTGACTCCTCTAGTAAGTTACTATCTTATCAGGTCTTCCCACCTGTACTTTCTTTAACCTTGTATTAGGTCTCACCCTTGGTCAGATCATTATTAATCCTTTAGTATTTTCTAGTTGCCCTGATGGTATTTAACATTTTTTAGTTTAAAGATATCTTCTATGTGTTTCTGCATGCATTGTATAAAAATGTAACCTGAAGTTAATAGATGGCTATTTCTCTTTGTCATTCTTTTTCCTTTAGAGTTACTATATTGTTGCCATTTTAAATCTTTTTCATGTGTATAAAGTCAAAACTGGAGAGAGAATATATGCCACATCTTATTTATTTTTAAAGATTTTATTTATTTGAGAAAGTGCTCATGAGCTGCAGGGAGGGACAGAGGGAGAGGGAGAAGCAGACTCCCCGCTGAGCAGGGAGCCCGTAGTGGGGCTCGCTCCCAGGACCCTGGGATCATGACCTGAGCCAAAGGCAGATGCTTTACCTGCTGAGCCATCTAGGCATCCCCAGATTTTAAATTTGGGAAATGAAATACCGAAGGCTCACCTCAACCGCAGCCTCACAGTGATTTTTGATATTTCATAAGGGTACAAGTCAGAAGCATATATTTAGTACAGAAAGCCAAGGTGTATTTCAGAATCTTGCAGAATGCTCTATTTGCAGGTTCTAAGCTCTTTAAATACTGATTAGTGGTGGTATGACTCTGGGTTGTTACAGCTTGTTTCGAGGGCGTATATTTATTAGTTATCTTCCTCCTTTTCTAAAACTGAGATGCTCTAAGTGAGGATTCTTGTTCATTGGTGGTCCTGGAGGCATAGAAGAATATTTGTCTTTATGTAGTTACACCTACAAATTTCCCTGTATTATTTCCCATTTCTTTCTGTTCTCCTTCTAACTTGGGTTTCTGGCTCAGTGATAATCCTTGTAAACATATTAAAACACTTCTATTGTATTCACACACAAATGAAGGGAAGACCAATAGATAGCGGTTTACTAGTCTCCTAGCCTCGGGAAATGGTTATATTCTCCTCTGTCTACTGCAGACCTGTGTTGATAGAGTTTCCTGTTTTAATAGGTGAACATTTTTGTGGAAGAATGGACTGAACCTCACAGATATTTGTTGAAATCGCTCCAGATTATTTTCAATTATAATCTAGAAGTTCTATCCTTAAAATTGGGTTAGGTCACACAGTTTAAGGAATTACAAATACAGAACTGTACAGTGTCATCTCACACTGGTCTAACCAATAGTCCAGTTTGTGCAAGTTAATAAATATTTGAAGTTTAGTTAATATTTGAAGTTTAGAGAAGTCTAAATAAAAAAATACATACGGAAAGAACATGTTACCATTCCCAATTTAAATCCTGTTAACAACATACAGAATGAAAAATATTTGTCCAATGATGTACGGTATTAGGGCCTCTTGCCTTCAGATTAGCCTTAGTTCTGGTTTTTAAAGACTTCTCTGGTTCGTAGGTGAATTTTAGGTTCCCAAAGCCCTCCAGATCTCTGCATTTGGTGTATCCCACCTGTTTAACTGTTTCAGTGGGTACACTGCCTGCCAGCCACACCCAGCCTTGAATATTGGATTTTGAATCCAAAGTTTCTTTGCTTAAAAAAAAGAAAAGTCAGTAAAGTCACATTTTAGGGACCTAAAATAAAGCCTGGAAAAATGAAAATTCTTCTCCTTATGTCGGGTGTTAAATGATGGTATCTTTCAAAAACTGTAACATATTCAGCGTGTTTATATAGATAATGCAGTGAGGAAAGCATTCGGTATATATAGCCCAGTGTACCACATGCCTAGTGAATTGGTAGCACAGTGAGTGTCCCCCCCCATAGAGGTATTCAGTTAATGTTTAAGTGAAGGATTGTCTAGAATTCCTAGAATTCCAACTACTGAACGTTGGAGTCTTTGGTCTCTGACAGAAAGTAGGATTCGCACACAGTGGGTGCGCAGCTGGTGAGAAGAGGCCTTCTGGACCCCTGCTCAAGGAGACTGCTTTCCCTGGGGGAGGCTTCTCCCACAGGGACCTCAACCTCCAGGTCCCTGAACTTCCTGGGTGAAAAACGGGCCTCCAAAAGGGAGAGGAGGTTGGCTAAACTGTAATAGTTTTGACACATGGAATTTTCATGGCTTTTCTTTCAAAGCAGTCCTTTGTGATAGTTTTTCTCTTCGTCTGCTCTGTGTAATGCTAGTGCCTGGTGACATTATTATAACAACAACTTCTCGGTGACTCAGGCTTTAGGAGACTCACTGATCTACCTGTCCTCTTGGTTAGAGTCAAAAAGACTTTCTTTACAAGATTGCGGATGGGAAGTGAGATGTACCTAAAGTGACCATAGGAATATTTGGGAAGGTTTAGTTTGGATAGCAACTAGTCGTTACCGAGAGCTTTATAGGTGGTGGTTAGAAGCAGAGATTCTGCTGTCAGTGGTCCTGGCTTTGAGTCCTGGCTACATCCCACATACTATCCCTATGACCTTGGGCTTGAACTTGGTCATACCTCCATTTTCTCCTCACCCCACAGGGATAATAGCACCTGGTTTGCTGGATTGCATAGTACTTATGTGGTGGCTGGGACATACCAAGAGCCAGCTCAGTAAGAGTTAAGGGTGATGAGGACCCTGTGGGTGTAGATTGCGAGGTAGCCTACAGGTGTCCTTGGGTAGCCGTGTTCTATAATTCAATGGGAGCCACGTCTGTTGACCCCTTCCTGCCCTCCGAAGGGCCCTCAGAAGGGCCAATTCTTTCCCATGCATCCCAAGTCCCCAGTGAGAGAAAGCACTGATTCATACGTAGGATTTGTGTTCTCCATATGTGGGCGTTGCTGTATTTGTTTGCTTTAAGGGCTTATGGCTGTGGCATTCAGAATATGAAATAATCGTTAATGGGGATAAGAGGATTAATGGTAAAATTTAAAATCACTTAGTGAAGAATACCTTAGTGGCCTGTGAAATCTGTATCTTGATATGCAGCGCGGCTCTCCTGTTAACATTTCTAAGCTGTTGAGAATTCGGCTGGATGCACATTCATTTTTCATCTCTGCTCTTCCATTCAGGAAATACCAGTAAGGTTTCATAATTCTTTGTCATTTCTGGAAAGATAAATCAGATTATAGATTATTAAGGGTTATTTTTCATGTTAATGGTGGATAAACGTTAAGAGGCATCCTTGCTGAATGGAGACTGACTTACTGATGATGATCACAGGATTAATGTGATCCTGGAATGCTTGTAGATTCTTTTCTATTGTTATGGTAGCTGGATTCAGGAATACCATTAACCATGATTATGTACTGATTTTTGAGCATCTACTATCCCCCTTGAGCTTCTCAGGAGAGGTGTTTTATAGCAGGCTAGGAGACCTTGACCAACTGACCCAAGATGTTACATGGGTTTCAACTCCTAAGCTCGTTTTTTTTCTTCCATACTTTGCAAATCAAGGCTCTTGATACAACCAACCACTCCCCCCTCCAAAAAAAATTGTCCTTAACTTTAGTAAAATCTAACCTTTTGTAGGAATCCATTCACTGTGGCCAATTTGGCATTTGAGTCCTAGAGTCCAATATTGAGCTATGGTGGGTTAAGTTGGATAATGTGTATCAAGTATCTAGTGGGGGACCTGCCATATAGTCAGTGTTTTACCTTCACCTTGGCCTCTAGCACTGGGTGGGGCTCCTGTTGAACCTTTTAAGGTCTGCTGGGATATAGCAGCTGAGAGAGCAAGCTGGTTTGTCATACAGGCCTGGGTATGAAAATGGCATTCTCTAACTTTGGACTGTAGACCACTTGGGGTGATTTTGGTTGCATACAAGAGACTCTTATTTTTAATTGCCTTCTAACAAAGGGATTTTCTTCAGTCTAGAGGTAGAGGCTGCCTGGGATTGGCTGCCTGCCTCTCTGCCTACTTGTGATCTGTCAAATAAATAAATAAAATCTTAAAAAAAAAAAAAAAGTCTAGTTCTCCTATGAAGCTGTGGCACTGTCCAGAGGAGGAAACCAGACTGTTTCTTCTGGGGTCCGTTTCCTAGTAGAAAGGAACATTTTTTTTCAGAAGCCAGGCTTCTTTTGTGTCTCAGTAACCAGAGTTTGGTCAAATGCCCATTTCTGAAACAATTGCTAACAAAGTGGAAATAACCTCCTCTTGGAGCACATGGCTTTGTGGGGGAGGGTTGGGGAACTATACAGAGCTGAGATCCCCTTAGACAGCAAGGAGGGAAAGGATGCTAATCTCCTCTCCAAGTCTGGATTCCCTCATGTGTAAATGAGGGAGGCTGACACTTAGCTCACATGCTAGTCCTGTGAGATGGGCACAAAGACCAACCTCAGCACAGGGGGTTACCATGCATTTGAAGGTGCAGGAGACAGGGGCCACATGTTCTAGCCTCTAATTAGGCTTATGTACTGAAAGTTGTGCAATTTGAAGAAATACTGGGCTCTTCTTTTTTTATTTTTCACCAGCTGTCTTTTGAGAGGCTGCCATATGGTGGGCTCTGTGCTCAGAACCACACAGGACTTACCTGCACCGTATGTATGGATGTGTGTGTGCGTACTAGCGGCTAAGACTACGTGTTTCGTAGTACAGATAATGGATTACTGAATACCTGTTGTGTCCTACCCTCTATTATCTGTGCACTGTGTGTATTATCCATGCTACTTGCCACAGTGTCTCAGAGCAAGTGTTTTCCTGTTGAGAAAATGTATGTAGGATTGTTAAGGGAATATTATCAAATGCTGGTTGTGGTTAAAACTCGGTCTGAAGGAGTCCTCCTGCAGGTCAAAGTCCGCTTGTCTCTTTCATTAATAGACACTGGAGATACGTCTGCTTACCTTGAAGGTTGGTAGCTAAAGTATCTCATGCATTTATAGTCTTTAAAATCTGTAACTTCTCTGTTAATGTTAATTTTGCATTGTGGTTAGTGATAGAGTTGAATGAAAACACTGATTTGATGAAACACCTAATATAGCTTTCATATATATGTGTATATATATATATATATATATATATATATATATATACACACACACACACACACACAGCTAATCTATGCTTACGTGTATGTGTTTATATCTAATCTATGCATATATATATATATATATATATATGTATAGCTAATCTATGCTTATTGAAGACATTAAATTTAGTTTATGAAATGTACCAGAAGCAGAGTGACTTTTCTGAGGAAAGAAGTCAATGTTAGCAGTCTATGTTAGAAGTAATAATGTTAGAAATAACGATTTGACTAACTTTGTTTGGGTCACAGGTGTGACCTTTCTAACACAGCATACTTCCGAGGAAATAAGATCATAGGGAAAGATTTGATTTTAAAAAGTGAAGGGCATGAAAATACTGGGAAATTTCAGGACATCTCAAACATTTGGCTAATAATGTCGATATCTGATTTAGTCCCATGTACTGCCAGTTTTCGAAGAAGAAAATTCTTTTACTGTTTGCCTTATTAGATACATATTCAGAAGTCAAATTACTAATTGGGTTCTTATCTGTTTCTGGATTTAAAACACATTTAAAGCATCTGTGTGATTTAACAAGAAAGGATGTGTTTTTATCACTTCATCCAGTGTCTTACTGAAGTGACATTTTCTGGGCAGTTGGCAGCATAGACATTTTGTTTTGTTGTGTTTTGGTTTTGTTTTTGGCCCCCTCTTCCCCCGCTCCCGCCAGAGGGTCACCTAGGGGGAATGGTGTGTTCACATTTTTCATTTTATCAATGGTATCATAATCTTTTTTCTTTCTTTTCTTTTTTGAAAAGTGAATTCAGAGCAGGTACAAGGTACCAGAACAGACAGAGCCCTCTGGGTGATAGTAAGGAAGATGGGTTTATCCTAAGGGGCTGGAAAACCCTTGGAGAGTTTTAAGATTTTTATTTATTTATTTGCCAGAGAAAAAGAGTGAGAGTGCGTGCATGCACAGGCAGGCGGGGGGGCCAAAGGAAGAGGGAGAAACAGATTCACTGCTGAGCAGGGAGCCTGAAGCGGGACTCCATCCCAGGAGCCTGGGATCATGACCTGAGCTGAAGGCTGATACTTAACCCACTGAGCCCCCAGGCGTCCCAGTACCATAATCTTTCAGTGGAGTGGTTACAGACCCTGCTTATTTTTATTTTTATTTTCTTTTGGAAGGCACACATTTGGAAAGTTAAGGAACAGCTTTGGCAGAGCAGACGGTGTGTGAGGTGTGAGAATAACCGTTGGCAGGTACCATGGAGGGAAGCCAGTGGACTCCGGGATGACTTGTGTGCCTGTTTTATACTGGGAATACTGCATTTGTGTGATGTTTTGTATCCTCTTTTCCGACATATGAAAATGGAGGCTCAGGGCCAGTGTTGGGAGATATTTTTGTGCATAATAATTTGGTGCATAATAAATGGACCAGAGAGAAGCTCTCCGTGTTACATCTTCAAACATACTCTAAACGTCTTGTGTTGGGCCAGCCAGAGTCCTATCTTTTTGCTGCTACTGCCCTCGCTTTCCTTGGGTTTTTGCTTGTATACTGGAAAGAAATATCCCCTCTCTCCCTTGAGGTTTTCAGTCTGTATTGATGGTTTTGGCGATACCTGTGATGTGGGTAGATGCAGGTTGGGAAAAAAATTTATAATAGTCCAGAAACAATGGCATTTTCCAGCTCCGAACTCCTGTTTCTTCTTTGTCTTACTGTTCTAAGGATACATGTGAGAGCCGGCTTGCCCTGAGTTAATTCAGGCACACTCTGCTTTTCTAAACACGAGGTGCTTCCCCAAGCTTCCGTCAGAGCAGTGGATCTGGTGCCTGCTGCTAGAGCAAGTTGATCCCGAAAGATAACGTGTGGCCTAAACACCAGTGCGGGTGACTCACTGGACCAATTACTTGTGCTCTGTGTGGCTTTGTGATCTGCAGGGAGGCCCCTGTTTTCCCCAGGTAAGGTAGGATCTCCCATTTCAGTCACTAAGGAGATGAAAGGTCTTTGACAACTCTGTTAGCATTTTAGCCATAGGCATATTTTGGTCAGTTAAAATGCACTCTGGCACACAAATAACAAAATTTTCTGTATCCTTTTTTTTTTTTTTTAAGTACATGGTAGAGGGAGAAAAATAACTGGGCGTGGGTCCTAGAAAACCCTGAGCAGAAAGGATGCGTAGGTTTTCTGCCGTCACCCGGAAACATTTGAGCATGCCTAAGGTTGGCCTCAGTCATGCTGTCCTCAGGCAGATACATGCACACCTACAATCCGGAGGCCGGGAGGTGAGCAATTACAGACATAAGGAACAACAGCAGACACAGAGGTTTTGGTGTGTGTGCCAGATGGTGTGCACTGAGGGAGTTCCTTTTCTTGTGAGGTGAAACTGCTTTTTCAGAGGACCTTGCTCATGGTGAGCCAACGGACTCATGTTCCTACAGTTTCTCCCTTACGGTTCGCTCAGCATTCTTGGTGTCCTGTGTAGACGTGAACTCGTAAAACAGACCCTAACCTAGCATGGAGGAGTACTTTCTTTCAAGTCTTACCTTGTGGGACAAGATAATATCAGTAATAATGAGAAAAATGGTACTCTATGTAGTGATCCTGAAATTTACTTAATTATGTTCAGGCACTGTGCTTAGGTCTTTACATATATAATAATCCTATGAGTTACTATTATTATCCCCATTTTACAGGTGAGGAAACTGAGTGAAGTGAAGAATTTTACCTACACTTTTTTTTTTTTTTTTTTTTAAGATTTTATTTATTTGACAGGGAGAGGGAGAAGCAGGCTTCCCTCAGAGCAGGGAGCTCTATACAGAGCTTGATTCCATGACCTGGGATCACCACCTGAGCTGAAGGCAGGCACTTAATGACTGGGCCATCCAGGCACAGCTACCCACGCCTTTGTAGTCCACAGACAGGATGAAGGGCAGAACATTACATCCCACGTTTTTTTTAAAAATAACATTTTATTTATTTATTTGACAGACAGAGATCACAAGTAGGCAGAGAGGCAGGCAGAGAGAGAGGAGGAAGCAGGCTCCCTGCTGAGCAGAGCCTGATTCGGGGCTCGATCCCAGGACCCTGGGATCATGACCTGAGCCGAAGGCAGAGGCTTTAACCCACTGAGCCACCCAGGTGCCCCACATCCCACTTTTTTAAAAAATAGTTTTTATTTATTTAAAAAGCAAGCAGGAACAGGGAGTGGGGTAGAGAGAGAGAGAGAGGAGGAGAGCGAATGAGAATCTTGAGCCGAATCCCTGCTGAGCTCAGAGCCCAACATAGGACTCGATCTCACAACCCTGAGATCATGACCTGAACCAGAACCAACAGTGGGGTGCTTAACTGACTGACTACTTGGGTGCCCCTTGCACCCGAGTTTTAGATTCTCTACTCTTAACCCCTGAACTGTGTTTCCAAATGTTAGATTTGTTTGAGTCTTCATGGGACGTGGTCGCTTCTTAGTCTATCTGAGCGGGCCCAGGCAGTAACATCCATTTTCTTGCTTGGGTTCTGAAGAATGAGGGAAATAAAAGATTAGAGCAAGTGAGAGATTAGGACATCACATTTATTACTGATTGGGTAGCCCATTCTAGTGGGCGGTGCGTTCTCACAAGGAGGAAAGGGCCAATCCACTAGGTTAAGCCATCTCCTGGGTGCAGAGGAGGAAGAGACAGAAGCCTGAGAAAATCCTTCCTAATGGAAACTCACTTCAGAGTCAGGAGTTGATCCAGTGTGGAATCTAGCTGAAAGTTAGCGGTCCTATTACAGGGGTTGCCATGATGATGTTCAGTAATGCTTGGGTGGTTCGTTGAAAAAACTGCATGATGCTGTAAATAGACTAGGATTCCTCCTGAGTTCATATTAAATTGCTGCATCTTTCCTCTCCTCCTGATTTCTGGAACTAAAGTGGAGCCCTCTGGATCCATGTACTTCTGTTTCCTTTCTGTGTCCTTGAAGTGCTTTGTCTTTTCTATTTCCAAAGCCATTGCTTACCTGTTTTTTTTTTTTTTTCCCGTTTTTGACAGTGTGACCATTTCTTATGCTTTAGAAGGCATGATTGTCTTAGTGAATGTTTTGTGATATAAATAGTAATTTTATTCACTTAGAAAAGCACCTCAGGTCTCTAAGCAGCGATGATAGCTCAGCAACAGTATCTAACTAGGTGGCTGGGAGAGATAACTTAGTAGGTAGTTAGACTTTACCTTGTTCTCTATTGTAATAACATTTAGGAGCGTTTAAAACTTCAGGGCTGGTGCACGTGGGTGGCTCAGTTGGTTATGCATCTGCCTTCAGCTCTGGTCATGATCCCACAATCCTGGGATCAAGCCCCGCATCGGGCTCTCCACTCAGCGGGGAGGTCTCCTTCTCCCTTTCCCCCAGCCTCCACTTATGCTTGCTCTCTCTCTCCCTCTCTGAAATAAGAAATAAAATAATAAAAAAAAAAATTCCAGTGCTACTTTGCAGTATAGACAAGAAGGGATTAGTGGTGAAGTGTGTGTGTGTGTGTGTGTGTGTGTGTGTGTGTGTGTTTGAAGATTTTATTTGCGAGAGAGAGAGCACAAGCAGAGGAACAGCAGAGAGAGAGAGGGAGAAGCAGGCTTCCCGCTGAGCAGGAAGCCCTATGTGGGGCTCCATCCCAGGACTCTGAGATGAAAGCAGAAGCTTAACTGATTGAGCCATCCGGGTGCCCCCCAAATTTGTGGTTCATAAGAGTGACAAGAGAGTGTAGGAGGCCAGATGTTCATTTGTAGGGAGCCCTCTGGGAATGAAGTGGCATGTATGTCACATACTGTTTAATAATAATTATGGGTAAATGGTAAAGATGAGGGCTGTCCAAAATTTATATAAAAACTGTTTTCTAAAACACAGGACACGTTCTTTTCCTTTTCATGGTTTTCGAAAGCTCTTTGGCATAGAGCTTGAATGAGAACTGTGCAGTGACATGAAGGGAGTGGGGGAAGAGAGAGCAGAGTTAGATAACACGTTTGCATTTGGCAATGTGCCTTGGACTGTGCCAGTCACTTTAATCACGGCGTCCTGTAATTCCAGGTCTTAACCTCTACAGATGCAGAGTCTCAGACTTTTAGGAATGATGCTGGTTCCCCGAGGTTGTGCAGATGATTGGGGGTAAAGTTGTATCCCAGGCTTGCTTGTGAACACAGTAGGACATCCTCAAGGGTGTTGAATGTGCTTGTATCCTCACCCTCACGCATGCTGTGCCCAGCATGCTTGCCTGGGGCTGGGGAGATGGCAATTTATGCCAGTTAGTTCACTTCTTAAGATTCATACCCTCAGGGGTTTTGGTTCCCACTAGAAGGCTTTGAACTGAAATTTACCAGACTCCTATTATAGACTGAAGTGGCCCAGCAGTTACCTTGGTGGGTTCTAGATGTAACGAGATCCCCCACAAGTCTTGCCGCTGCTCCTGGGCAGGGGAAGACCATGTGGGGTATTGTAGGTGCTGCCCCAGCACCAACCCTGTTGACTCATTTAGAAAAACACTAGCCTGGGAAGACCATTTTCCTTGTGTGTGTGTGTTTTTTTTTTTTTTTTTTTTTAATGGAACTCTGCCTTCTGCCTGGACACTGCCGTCTAGATGCCTTTTTTATGTCATCATAAATTGTTGTTAGGCTGAAAGGTGAATAAAATGTTGAACTATTACATTACCCTGAGGAAAGTAACTAAAATTAATTATGAAAAGCAACTATCTTATTTATCCTGGAAGAAACACTGAGTGGGAAAAAAAAAAACACACCAAACCCTTAAATTGTGGCTAACATAAATAGAGAGGGCAAATGTCCCCCTAGTGATCATTCCAATACTTTTAAAAATAAATATTTCTAATATTATCCCTAAGGCTATTTGATTTATTTAAAAGAGAATGTTGACTTTAGTCTCTCTTATACATGTTAGTTACTGGAGTTTCAGACTTGTTACCAAGTCCTTTAATGCCAGATAGCTTTAGAAAAATGAAAAACAATAGCCAACAATCACTTGAAATGAATAACTCTCTCAACATTATGTTACTTTTTTCCTCCAAATGGAGTTATTTTGAAGAATCTTCCTTGACAGTAGAGACACAAGTTTTTAAATAACATGTTTATCCGTTAACATGATAGATAGCTTAATAGAAAAGTTAGTTGTATATTGGCCTGTTTTCATTTTTAAAAGGATACTCCTAAAACTGTCACTAGTTGTAATTTGAAGTGCACTTTTCCTTGTATAGACGTTAAGTCTGTGGTCATTTTAAGAAGACCATGATTTTAGCAAAATGAGTGAGGATCATGAGATTTGTTTATGTAGTGATTGTTTGATCTGTGAGTAGCTTTGTATCATGACAATCAAAGAACTGGACATTTTTATTTTTTGCATCATTTTTTCGTGTTTACTTATTCAGCCAGGTAAATGCCTTGCTGTACAGAGGTATGTAAAGTAAGTTAGAGCTTCTTAAAACTTTACTGACCTAGGCCCTGAGTTCAAGACCCATGGTTTGCTCTAGCTGCTGGTTTCAAAACAGGAGCCAAGAGTGATGTGTTTCTGTGGTCTGTTAACCGTTCAACATCCAGGGGGGAATGGCTTATTCGGTTGGAAAAACATACTTTCTCGGGGGCGGGGAACTTTGTCAAGGAATGTAGTTCATGTTGATTATATGTATGTGAATCTATAATGGAGAGCCCAGTGGTAGCATTAGCAGCGCATACGGTTTATTAAAATACTTACCATACCTTTCCTGCATTTTGTTTTAGCCACATAAATTCCCCTCCGAGCTGAAATTTAGTTAATCTCTCCACGATATAGTACATGGGTATGAATACAGAAGATGCTTTTTCATGTTCCCCAACGAAGGGAGATGTGTGCGGCGTTAGGCACTGGGGACCTGATGGCCTTGTCTGGAGGCTTAAGTCCATGGCCTGAGCAGGTCATAGTGTGTTGTCTGGTCTTTTCTGCCTTCTCCATGTCCTCCTGCTCAATCCTACTCTACTTTGGTTTTTAAAGGAGCCACGATGAGTACTGATTTTCTTTGCCGTGGATCAGGGTGGCAATGGACAAATCACTCAGCATCTCTGTGCCTCACAACTGGATGCTGAATAACATGAAGTCTTTTCACTACTGACCCAGTGTTTTGTAGCTCATTTCTTTTCAAACATTTTTTTAAAAGATTTTTATTTATTTGAGAGTGAGAGAGAGCATGAGAGGGGAGATGGTCAGAGGGAGAAGCAGACTCCCCGTGGAATTGGGAACCCAATGTGGAATTTGATCCCAGGACTCCGGGATCAGCTCTGAACTGAAGGCAGTCGCCCGACGACCTGAGCCACCCAGGCGCCCTCTAATGTTTTTCTGATTTTAGGTAACAACTTCTGGGGTCTACATGGTATCTTATCTGTTTGGGGTGCTATCACAAAACACCACAGACTGGGTGGCTTAAGCCACCCAGTTTATTTCCTACAGTTTTGGTGGCTGGAAGTCTGAGGTCAGGGTGCAGCATGTTGGGTGAGGGTGGTCTTCTGGGTCCAGACTTCTCACTCTGTCCTAATGTCATGGAAGGTCTAGGGAGCCTTGTGGGCTCTCTTTCAGAAGGACATTAATCCCATTCATGAGGGCTTCATGTTCATGACCTAAACACCTCCCAAAGGCCCCACCTTCTAACAGCATCACATGGGCATTAGGATTCCAACATGTGAATTTTGGGGGGACCCAAGCATTTAGACCGTAGCACATTAGAAAATGTGAACAAAAGAGAGAAAGTTGCAGATGCTAGAGTGATGAGAAATTATGCTTGAAAGTACTTCAGCGCTGAAGACATTTTTGTTCATTGCTTACCTACAGTATACACAACTGATACTTTTATCAGCTTTGCATAGTAGGAAAGATATTGAGGAAAAATATGGAAAGCCAATGGAGAAAGAACGTGAAGATTAAAGAAACATCAGTTTGTAGTTGGGGCATATTTATTAAGAGGAAATACCCTGAGATAATTCCTATATTCCCATGAAAATGGTAAATTATGGTTTGGTAAGCGTCTCCAGTTTGTTTCAATGCTGCAAAATTTTTAATTCTGCTGTTAGAACATGTGACTAAGATGAAGCAAAGTGTTTTCAGAAGTTCACAGATTGCTTTATCCATTTTGAAATTCCTCCTTGTGCTACCCTTAAACCCAAGAATTTTTTGTTCTAGAGAGAGAAGTTTATGGTATAAATGATCACATTAGGTATTTAGTATTTTTTTTTTCCCTCTTAGTCTTCTCTGGTAATTTGTTATTAGTTATTAATTAGTTATGAATTTGTTATTATTAACACCTTTTTGGGTGACTTTTTAATACTCAGTTTCTATTGGGTGACTTTCTGATGTTCTCTATTTTTATGCCTGTGTCATGACTAGAATATGCATCATTCAAGTATAATGGCTATTAGTCTTGCCTTTCCCAGCTTGGTGGTCTTATACTTGTTGGTTTCGTTGTTTATGCATTCCTTGGAGTGTCTGTTAGGAAGGATATGCCCTTTGAATGTAACTTGTTTTAGAAATCCTGCAAATCAAAACTCCCATTTAACAACTCTCCTAACTGTTAATAATACCAACTGTAGGAACGTACGTCCGTAAGCATGTTATTTACCAATCAGAGTTCAGTATTCAACTCTTTCTAAGGTATTAGGAAAGCTCTACACGTTCCGTGCTTTACTCCCCAGAACCCTGGGTCATATGTCTTACTGGACAGTTCTGTGTGGTTCCCCCACTTAGCTAATAACCAGCAAAGTCTGAAAAGATGAGAAACTTTCTGAAGTTTCTTTTAGAAGTTCTAGGTAAACTGACCTTTGTAGGAACAATAACTTTCTGCTCCTACTTTCAAGTTCCCCAGAGACTTCTTAGTTTCCAGGCAGAAGATGGTCCCATCTACTGAAATTCTGCCCTGCCTTCTTTGAATAGGAAGACCTACTTCCTGCCCTCTGATGAAGCTGATCCTATAATCTCCAAAATTTTTTGTTTGTTTTTCAAGACATTAAATAACCCTACCAGCTATGGCAAACAAATAATTTAAATTGAAAAAGACACAGCTTCCATGTTTTTCTTAATTGATTATAATGGGTTACGCTTCAACTCTGTCTTTGCCAGTTTTGTTATTTTGTATGCAGAAGCTTTGGTGTTTATCTGAATTACTTTATAAATCATTACATTTGCTGAGAGTGAGAGAGTCTTGAATTTAGTCAGTAAACGTTTATTGAGGACATACAAGATACTGGGCCTACCGGTCAGTACTGGGCATTCATACACAAAATACTAAGTAACTGACTTCAGGGAACTCGTAAGGATTGCACTTAGTGTGCATTGCCCTTGATTGTGAGAGCTGCCGACATTTTGTTTCTAGAATATCCTGAGGGAACCTTAACCTTGGAGTAAAACCCTTTCTTTTTCAGCAAGAATCAAGTCTCTTTCTTGCTTCTGTGCCTTTCCACCTAAAGATACATATTCTTATGTCATAAGGTTAGGGAACCATAAGAGTTGGAGGGGACCCCTCAAAGTGAACCTTTGAACCTTCCCGTGTCATTCCCACCCTTCATTCATCAACCCTCTATGTCTAGACAGAATTCACAATACTTACCAGAAAGTAGTTTTGGTTGTTAGTAAACTGTGGTATTTAATTCCTTCATGAATTCCTTCCCATACAGAGCCTGTGGAATATTCCAAAGTTTACGTCTGAAGTATCTGTTCAGTAGGAATTGGCTTGTCCTCAGATCTCAGGTGTTAAAATGTTTTTACATGCTCTATGTTGGAATGATGGCAAATTTCTTAACTGTGGGGATAAATTAAAATATGTAAATTGAGGGGCTCCTGGGTGGTTCAGTAGTTAGGCATCTGCCTTTGGCTCAGGTCAAGATCGCAGCGTCCTGGAATCAAGCCTGTCATCAGGCTCCCTCGTTGGTGGGAAGTCTGCTTCTCCCTCTCCCGTACTCCCTGCTTGTGTTCCCTCTCTCGCTGTCTCTCTCTCTCTCTCTGCCAAATAAATAAAGAAAATCTTAAAAAAATATATGTAAATTGAAAGTTGTAAACATACTTATGATTATAAATTTTCTTTTTGTGAATATTAAACAGGGCTAGACTGATGATTAATATTCTAGGAAATAGAAAACATTTCTAGATAGCCTAATCTTATTAGATGTATGGAAGTAGAGAATACTTTTTTTCAGTCACATTTTTTTTTCATTCAGTAAATTTTAGTGGTACCTACTTTTTTCTTACATTTGCAGTAAGTGTAGGGGACTCACAGATGATGTACGTGGCCCCCAGGGAACTCAAAATTTTGTGATTTTTTTTTTTTTATGGTCAAAAATCTAATTTTTATTTTTTATATTTAGTTTTCAAAAAAAAAAGATTTAAAGCATATGTGTGCTCCTGGGCATGCGGATGGGGGAATGGGCAGAGGGGGAAGGAGAAGAAAAGGGGAAGAATCCCAAGCAGACTGTGCACTGAGCATGGAGCCTGACACAGGGCTCGATCCTGGGGTGGTGAGATCCTGACCTGAGCCAAAACCAAGAGTCAGATGCTCAGCTGACTGGAGCCACCCAGGGATCCCAAAATCTAGTTCATTTTTTAAAGAAGCTTATGGATGCTGTGAAAGATGTGTCCTCTACTCTTACTGGTAAAGGTGCTTAAAAACACTAGTGTAGCTCTCTTTGGGATTTGGGGTCTATTTTTGAAGCATCTTGATTCAGAAGCCCAGGTGTCCTCTCCAAAATTCTGACTAAATGTTAAAAAAAAAAAAAAGAAAGAAAAGAAAAAAAAAGAGATTTTACTATTTGATCTCTTCTCTCGACTCCAGTCCATATACATTGACTTTCTTGTTGTATAGTATTTATGAATAGTAGAGAAAAGGATTCTAGAGACCTGTCCTTTAAACAAGAGGTGTTTTCCTACTTTTTGCCAAAGGCCCATCTCCATGGGGGAAGGTCCCAGTACTGTGTGAGCCTTCCTGACTGGCCTTCCCCTGGTCATTGATGCACAGTTGTTCTTGAAATCAGGAGTGGGTATTCAGCTAGTAGGGATCAGTAGGGATCCATATCACTTCTGGTCTCCTTATCAGATTCTTTATCATGAGTGGTTTTATGATTTCTATAAATTGTAGGGCTGCTTCTCAAAGTGGTTTCTGGATATTAACACCAGTTCATCCGAATTCACAGCATAGTTCCTCATCACTAACAAGCAAAGGAGATTGCGGAGTGAACTATGTATTCCTTAGTTTATCAAAAAATTGGAAAAGTTTGGGTTTGACTCCTGCAATTGCAACATTGATTTGCTCCCTACGCGTGTATGAAGATCCCGCAGCTATGGTCATTCATGTCATTAAGTAACAGGGGCTTAAGAGGAGGATAGATCACTGAGATGCTTTCCCATATCCCTTAAGGCTAGACACCGTGGTTGTTAAAATAGTTTTTAGAGCAAAAGGTAGGGTACAGATGTGCTATCATTTAAACTGACACATGCTAACTTTGTGTGTGTGTATATTTGAGGAAAGCATGAAAAGCAAGCATTGGTGTCAATCACATACTTACCTTTATCCCAGTGTTGTTTTGCATTATGAGTAGGAATTCCCCAAGCCTGTCTTCATTCTGGCATATCCTGAGAGTATATGGAATATATGGGGATACCCATATCCCCATATGAGAGTATATGGGGAGTCCCTGAATACAAACTTCTCTTCCCCTCCGTAGTGTTCTATCATCCATCAGTTTTTCAAAATAACAGCAAAACACTAAAAACCTGACTTACAGATTGGAAAGGTTTATTTCTAATGGCCAGCTGATGGCTTTCATTAGCTCTGATACCAGGAAGAGAAGAAAGGGTATGCCTTCCATGTTTCAGACACAGTGGTTGCCATATTAGCGCCCCTCCCATTCACCTATAGTGGGTATTGTGAGATAGGAGGTCAGTGAAGAGCATTGAAATTTTGTGTTGGATTCTTTTTATCTGTATCTTTATTACTTTTTTTCCTTGGGAAGTACCAGGAAAGAATTGGGAATGTAGGAAAAAATGTACATGGGGCACATATTTAAAGAGCTAGAATAGAGTCTAAGGAACCAACCTAGAGTGTTGGGATGAACATTGACTTAGTAAAAGCCTTAAGTGTCCACAAATTTGTTCTGATACTTTATTTTGTAGAGGATGAAATTTAGGTCTAGGAAAATTAAATGGTTTCTCCAAGATGATAAAGATGGTTACTAGTAAAGAAAGATCAGCTGAAGTTAAGGATAAGTACCAAAAAGTCCTGAAGATAGCAGGCAATAAACCCTTCATCTTTGAAATGGTAAACCAGAGAAGAAACATTACATTGAATTTAGGTAATTTAATATAGAATGTTTAATAGTAGAAGCTTTTACTAATGGCATGTGGTACTTTAAGATATTATAAGAGAAAGTGTTTTTTTGTATGGTCCTTTCCTGAATTGGAAAACGGGCATGGGGAATGATTGGATACTGTGTCAGTATCCTTTAATTATTTACTATGGGGTGCTAGGAGGGTCCCATAGTTTAGAGAAGGAAAATACCGATCATTGGATATTGAGAATCCTAACCTTGGTCCTTGGTCCATGGTCTTGGTCGCCGCCTCCACTGTGAGGAGTCATGAGGAGTTCTGTGGAACCACCTGCCAGACCAACTGTTCTGTTCTTTTGGTCTGTAGCTGCTGGGTGTGTCCAGGTTAGTAATGAACCTGCGATTCACCTCAGATCTAGACTAGAGTTGCAGTTGACCTTTGCAGTTATGGTTTGACTTTGTCTTGAATTGAATAATGACCTGTTCTCTAGCATATTTATGAGCATTGAGAAGGTGGTGTGAAAAACCACAGAAAGGGGTACTAAACCAATTAGGTGATTTGGAAGCATCCTGGTGAATGATCCTGCTACCTGGGTCAACATCAGCACTTTTCCCAATCAGACTTTCTTCTTGACTTCCCTTTTCAGTAGACACATAGAAACTTAAAAATACTAACGTGTAAAAGACAGGTGAACTTTTGCCTGTTAATGGAAATATGTATATTTTTGCTATTGTTTTTCTTTGGAAAAATGCTTCTGAACCTAGGCAATGTATGTGTGGGGGTGTCCCCAGCTTCCAACTTTCATACTGCAGTGCACTTGAACAAGGCTGTTAATGTTTTCTTTCTTAGCAGTTCCTTCACTATGGAGTGAATATACCCAGAAAGGGTCTCATTTTTTTTTTTTTTTTCCCCATCAGGAATTTACTCTGCATAGTTGCAAAGACTCTGAGGAATAATTGAGATTTAAATATTCCCAGCAGGAAGGAGGGAAGCTTGGATAAAAGAGTATCTTTCCCTTTCTCTTTTAGGATTTGATCACAAGAAGAGATCATTTGGCTTGCTCATTAAGACTGCCATTAATGTTTAAGCACAAAAGAAACTCACATGCTTTTGCCATATGTAGTTGTTTTCATCTGGTGTTTAATACTCTGGTATCACAAAATCACTGAATTCTGGATTTTTTTTTTTTCAACATTAGGAGTTCTCCAGCTGGCAGGAGGTCACCATTGTCATGTTACTCTGAAGTGTAAAGGAATTAAGAAAATACATAACACAAATTCTTGCAGAAGAGCAGTGACTTTATGGAAATCACCTCACTCCCAGGTCCTCATGGACTTTTCCTAGGGAAGGTGACCTCCTTTTATTGAAAAGGATTTTTGTATTTCTGATGTCGCCAATGCTACAATGATTCACTCAAGTTATTGGCGGCACTCTTTGGGATGTGCAGAAACCCAACTCACAGTGGTTTAAGCCAAAATAAAGGAGGGGTGTGTTATTGACTCCTATGATTGAAAGGGCCAGAGAAGGTCTCAGTTCATGGATGGCCATTTCCAGGGATTCAAATGATGACATTATGACTGGTCCCCTTGGTTCTTGGCTATGCTTTCCTCAGTGTTGGCTTCAGATGCAGATGGGTTTTTCCTCTGACATGGCCAAATGGTCACAACCAGCTCCTGACCTACATTCTACTATCTCTGAAACTGGGAGAAAAAGAGCACTTCGCCTTCCTAGTAATTCCATTGCTGGGATTAAGTCTCATTGCTCCAACTTGGGTCATGTCACCAGGATGGAAACTACTGGTCACAAGTGCGCCCCCTAGAAGGATGGGAGTGCATGATCTGTTTTACTCAAATCACTTAGACTGAAAGTCTGGGAGGTGAAGTTCATTCCCAAGAAGAAAATCAAGGTTTATCTCACCAGAAGGGGCAGTGACTACCAGGCTATCCACACAAGAGACTGCTGCTTCCTTCTGTTTTAAATGTTCCTGTCCATTTACATTCATGCACAAGGTGGTATTTCAAAATTTAGAAAACAAAAGCAACCTTTCCACACTTAGTGCTTCTTGTCCGATGCCACTAGTTCAAGTGGGGGCTTTTCCTTGAAGGCCATTTATAGTGAAGCTTTAAAGTATGTTTGCTTCCTTAGTAAAAACAAGGGGTTGTTTTATTTTAAACATAATTTTTAATAATTCATGGTTTTGATGTTTTATTAGTACTTGTTCAAGGTAATTTTTGTGTGCCTTATGATTGGACCCTTTGGGCACCCCTTTGTTTTTCTGTTGGAATGCCTCTCTGAACCCTGGAGCTTGGGCAGGACACAGCTCACCATGTACTGAGCAGCCCCGTGAGACAATTTCTACATGGGCTCCGAAAGGCAAACAGGTTCCTGTTAAGGTAGAAATACAATTCAGCTCTCTTTCCATACTGGTCAGGATCACGAAACAGTAAGGTTGTAGGGTCGGTTAGAATGTGCAGGGAAAAGTTCATTTCCATTAAAACAGAAGTAGATGGAGACCAGAGATTGTCAAAACCAAGACTTCTGGGACACCTGGGTGGCTCAATGGGTTAAGCCCCTGTCTCTGGCTCAGGTCATGATCTCAGGGTCCTGGGATCGAGCCCCACATCAGGACATAGGGATCTCTGCTCAGCGGGGAGCCTGCTCCCCCTCCACCCCTGCTGCCTGCCTCTCTGCCTATTTGTGATCTCTGTGTCTGGGGTTTGATATAAATGGAAGAGGTTTTTTTTTTTTTTTTTTTTTTTTTTAATAAAGATTTTATTTATTTGACAGAGCACAAGTAGGCAGAGAGACAGACAGAAAGAGAGGAGAAAGCAGGCTCCCCGCTGAGCAGAGAGCCCGATGTGGGGCTCGATCCCAGGACCCTAAGATCATGACCTGATCCGAAGGCAGAGTCCCACCCACTGAGCCACCCAGGCGCCCCATAAATTGAGGAGTTTTAAATACTGTTTCAGAGTGGAGGGAAACCTCAACAAAGAGAATATTGAGAAAGCACCGTATTGAGCGTGAAGATCCGTTTGCTAATTCTGCACTAGGAAACCTCTGTTCTCTCTCTTCATGGAGTCTCAACAGGTTGGTCCCTCAACAGCGGTGGAGTATTTGTTTTCATTGTAGAAGCAGCTTTAATCCAAAGTCGTAGGACACCCTAGGTGTTAAAGTCTGTTCTCTTTCTTGGCCCTGCTGGTCTGTCACTCTGGTTGACCTTTCTCTGTACCAGCAGCATAATGGAATTATCTGGAGCTTGTCAGTGCTATTTGTTTTCAGGCAGTTACGTTTATTTTCTGCACATCAGTGTTGTTTATGAGATATTGGAATTGTCAAGTACAATGTGAACAATTTGTACTCAGTTTGAAAGTAATGGAACCTACCTCATGTTTTTCTGGCTTGGTCGTTTATGGCTTGTTTGTTGTTTATGGCTTGGTTGTAATATGGCATCTTACTGTATTAGATTTGGTTTTTGCTCAGAAACAGGATAACGTGATAATTTTTACTTTGTTTTTAATGGTTTCCATGGTTTTTTAAAATTTTTGGTTATTTTTAAATTTCTTCTGGTTTGTGGGTTTGTTTTTGGTTTTATATTTATTTGTTTGTTTATCTGTTTCCATGATTTAATGACCACTGACTTAATGTGGTAGTTCAGCCAAGCAATGGAGAAGTTACAATACTCGATTGCCAATTTCAATGGGAGATTGATAAAACTTTTTGTCCTAATGACAACCTTATTTCTTGTGGTCCTATATATTATTTTGTAAGTGATTCTTGGTCCTAATTGAAAGACCTCTTTTCTATTTTATTTTGTTGAAGACTGGCACTTGTATAAATGTTGCTTTTACTTACTTTTAATTTGAAAGAGATCTTTAAATGATTCACAGTTTAATCACAAAGAGTTTGACAATACTTTTTCCTGATTTTTCTGTCCGATTGCATGAGAAGTGAAAGGAAAAAGCCCTCCGAAACTATTAAATAGTGCAGGAAGAGGAAGCATTTTGAGCTCCTGGAAAAAAAAAAAAAAATTGTTTCTTTAAAATGAGCTTTCTAGTTACAGCTCCACTTTTCTTGTTCTTTCGTTTGCTGTGGAATTTAAATTACATAGACTTTCATATTGAGGGTGCCCACTCTCCCTGTCCTGCCCATTTATTGTGGAAGGACCCCCGTGAGGGGCAGTCTTTGATTAAAAAAAAAAAAAAAAGAAAAAAAAAAAAAGAGAGAGGTAGTTACAGTAACTACTGGGTAAAAGAAACATTAGAAAAACGGAACCCACTGAGATGTCACAGACCTTTGAGGTGCTAGTTGGTTGGAAACTTGATTATGTTTGACTGCACAAGAGACTTCCTCTTTCCAGAGTTGATTACGAAAAGGGGCTCATGACAGCTTAATAAGCTGTCCCTTGCTGGCCATTGTAGATAATTCATGAGTGTACTGCACCATGGGAAGAACACACAAAGGAGAAACACTTTGTAGAACAAAGACCATGCTGCAGGGTATTTGGGTAACTGGAGAAAGGTGGCTAGAGCCTTGTGGGGAATGGAAGGGAGAAATGGTAGTTTGGAGAGAGCCTGGTTATGCTGGCAACACAGGTGAAAAACAGAGTGCAAGCTATCTTAGGTGGGTCTTAAAGGTGAAAACTTACACTGTATTTGACATCTGGAGGGGCTGAGCAAAGGAGTCAGAGGTTTCTAGAATGTTGAAATCTCACCTATAAATCATGAGCTTTGGGGATTTTGCATGATCTAATTAGATTAATACAAGCAGGATACTTAATTTGGAAAATCCATTTATTTAACAAGAGAAATACTGCTTTGGGTTGTGTTTCAGTTATAATTCGACTAAATCATCTTCAAGACGGAAGACCTCTCCAAGATACCCCCAACATGAACTGAGGGGTATTTTCTTGGTTTTTATTTTTCCTTGTCAGTACTAATCCAAAGAATCCCAGGCAGGAAATTCTTTTCCTCTATTCATACGAAGTTTATTTATTTATTTTTTTTTTGCTCATAAAACAGCCTTGATACCTTTTGATTGCTAGAAAGGGTAGAAAAGGATGTTGTAATATAACTGTCTTTGCTCTAAGGAATGTGTAAAACAAGGAATGAACCCAATTTTCATGATAAAGAGACTTAAACTCCTTGTGACAGCATCTTACCGCTGAGAGATTTCTTAAAAAGTCCAATTTGAATTTTTAAAAGACATACAAAAATGGTAGACATTAAATGGCATCTTAGGCAATTTTTTAAATCCAAAAATAAAAGTTGTTGCATTGAGCATTTTTGATAGTTTTTTGATTGAGCATCATGGACAGGAAGGATATCAGAAACCAGGGAAGCTTAAAGTGCCCATTTCCTTTAGATGAAAGTTTGGGTACGTACCTTTGGCAGGCTAGTGACTTCTCTTTCTACACCAAGTCTGGTTTTCACATCACTCATAATGGACACCTTTTTACATTTTCTGTTAAGCTTTATTTTACTAAAGACTGCAGTCTTTTGTGGATAATATTGACCTAGAGTTCTTATGGGTGATCAGGTGTCTCCATTAGCTGTTTGCCATGCTGCTGAAACTCTGCATGACCTTGCTCGTGACCTCTGTGGCTTATCCGAGCTATCCGTATGTGGATGTTAATAACCTAGCACTTCAGTTTCCAAAGGGCTTCGTCTGTTTAATTTAATCTTTATAGTGATCAGTGCAGTATAATAAGGGGGGGTTTATTTTGTGTGTGAATAAGATCATTGAGTTTCCTGAAGGGGATTATTCCAATGGTAAGTAGCTAGAAAGTGAGAGACTTGGTATTTTAATTCCTCTTGGCGAGACTTTAGTTGATGATTTTTTTTTTATTTACACCTTTTTATTCATTTGTTGATCTATCCAACATTTATTGAAAATCTGTAATAATCCAGGTATGAGGCTAGACAGCACGGCTGCAGTAACAAGAAGGCATCATCCTTGTCCCTGAAGAGTGTGGTCCAGGAAGAGAGAGGCCTGGGCTAGAGGTGTGAAGGATGCTATGAACCAGGGTCCCACTGGGGAAATCCCATCAGTCCACTTCAAGATTTATAGAGTTAATTGATATTTTGACTTCGTGGAGTTATTTTTTATTTTTTATTTTTTTAGGCAACTGTAATAGTCTTTCTAATAGGTCTCAAATAGCTTTGGGATGAATTGAACTGGATAGTAGGTAGGAAGGGGCTCTACGATGTCTATTACATGTGCAGGAGCCTGGGTCTGCTCTTCCTGGTGGCCTGTCCCTTCCTGCTCCTCCTCTGTCCTCTTCTTCCTTCTGTCCCGATACCCTATCATGTGTATGCTCCAGTGTCATTGGTTATCTCCCTCTTCTGTCTCCCCGGTGTTCCCTAAGTGCTCGGAAGGTGCTTGTTGCAAACGGTTTTCAGGATATTTAACTCATCATGTCCAACCTGTGTCCACACGAGTAGGACATTTTATTTTCTCTGCTTGGCCATTATTTTTTTCTTCCTTTTTTGTTTGTTTGTTTTTTTTTTTTTTTTAACTTACAGTATCATTTATTTCACAGTATTTTAGAGTTTAAAGATCTTGCATTACTGTGCGTATCAGTGAATGTTTAGGATCTCTAACCTCAAGTGGGTCTTGACATTCTGTCCTTGTGTGTTTCCTTAGGCGGTTCACTGCCCCATATTGTATTTCTCAAACCTCTTCTTCCTTCTCACTCTTAGCTGATAACTTACTTCTTATTCATTGAGAAAACAGATGTCGCTGGAAGCAAACTTCTATATCCTCCCTCTACGAAACCAACCAACCTACCAGGAGCTCTGTCTTTGCTCCTACCTGTGGCCACTGCCTTCTCCTGAACTCATGACGGGTAGAGATACACCTGTCCTATCTCCCTCTCCCTCACAAGCTTTTCCCTCTCTACTGGGTTTCTGTAGGATTATTCCCACCAACATATAAACATCTGATAATATATTTCTCAAACATATCAGTAATCCCTTACTTTTTTTTTCTTTTATTTATTTATTTGATAGAGATCACAAGTAAGTAGTGAGGCAGGCAGAGAGAGGGTGGCGGGGGAAGCAGGCTCCATGCTGAGCAGAGAGCCTGATGCGGGGCTCGATCCCAGGACCCTGAGATCATGACTCGAGCCAAAGGCAGAGGCTCAACCCACCGAGCCACCCAGGCGCCCCCACTAATACCTTTCTTAGAACCTTTTCTTGAATCTCTTCATGGCTAACTCTCCCACATCATCCACACAAATGTCATCGTATCAGAGAGCTCTTCCCTAGACAGCCCTTTAAAATATCAACTCCCATTATATCTTTGTCCTAGCTTGCTTTATTTTTTTCATATCCTTGTCCTGATGTTATTGATTGAGAGCAGGAATTTTGACTCTTTTGGTCACCTCCCTCCATAATGCCCAGAAGAATATTAGAGGAATATTAGAAATATTAGAGGACCCCAGAATATTTCCTTCCGTAATTCCATATTCCCCTCCTGCTGCCGTAACATTTTTCTGTTCCCCTTTTATCACACAGTTCAAGAATTTTCCATGCCTTCATCTCTTCTTGCTCTTCTTCCATTCTCTTGTAAATCCCTTCCATTCTGGATCTCATCCTCACCACTCTACTGAAATGACGCTTGAGGAGGCGACCAATGATAACATATTGCCAGAAGAGATGGTCATCTTCACCTTCTCCCGCTCAGAGGTTGACTTCCCCTTTGCAATCTTATCGTACAGATGACTCCTAAGTATATCTTCAGCAGTGACATTTGACCTGACTTCCGGAGTCTTGTTTCTAGCTGCCTACTTGATATCTCATTTGGATAAAAGTTATCCCAAACCTAATGTGTCCCGAACTGACCCCACACCGCCCCTGTCCCTGCTTCAGACTGCTTTCCCAGTGTTCCCATTTTAGTACATGGCACTGCCCTTAATCTGGGTGTTCAGCCCTCACACTTGTAATTGTTCCTTTCTCTATCTGCATCTCCTTTCCTGTCAATGCTACTTTTTAAAATTTTTATTTTTTTTTAAGCAGGCCCCGTGCCCAGCATGGAGCCTCACTCAGGACCCTGAGGATCAAGACCTGAGCTGAGATCAAGAGTCGGACACTTAACCAACTGAGCCACCCAGGCGTCCCATATTTTAAATTACATTCAGACTGTGGCTGCTTCCCACCGATTCCCCACAGGCAGCATCCCAGCAGAAGTTGCCATCATCTTCTGCTTCAGTTACAGTAATACCCTCTCCACTAGCATTGCTGCTCCCAACGTAGAAGCCAGAATGAGTCCTTTGAAGTAAAATGAGTCCTGTCACTCCCCTCCTCACAACCCTTCACAGTCCTTCCCATGGCCTGCAAGGGTCCCGCCCCACCTGGCCTCTGTCCTTGTTCCCTCCTCTTGACCCACCAGCCCCCTCGCTCTTTCCGGAGCTCACGAAACCCTTTCCTGTTTGCAGAATGGTATTTGTTGCCCTGGAATATTCAACATGCTCACTCTCAACTTGATGTGATGGTGATTGTGTGTCCCCTCAGACCAGAGGCTGATTCTGACCAGCGGGTGACATAACCCCCCTTCGTTACTCTACCCTGCCCTTCTGTATGGTAGGCTCTTACAGTCTCCGGTGTTCGCTTTCACAACCGTTCATTTGCTGGGCATTTCTCTCTTCCTGGGGGAGTGTGAGTTTCGTGGGTGTGGGAGCTTGTTCTGTCTTGATGCTAGTGTGTCTTGAGCGAGTGAATTTAATCCTTACAGAAATAGGAATGATGCAGCAACAATTATTCATCTTTTATATTCTGAGCAGCCGGTCCTGGGTAGTTTGTGAAGGTATTTTTTGATTAATCTCTCGCATGACCCTCTGAGGGAGGTGTTCACTTCATGGATGAAAATACTGACAATCACAGTGACTAGGACAGAGAGCTGCGTAGCTGGCATTCAAACTCTGATTTTAGTCCAAAAATAAGGCTTTTCCCCCTTAACTTACATTACTTATTATTACAGGTTAATGTGTTTTGGACACTTCATGACAATTTACTATTAGGTAGTGTTATTATTTCCACCTAATAGATGAAAAGGACTGAGGAGCAAGTGCTTGAGAATTGCCTGGGGTCATGCAGCCAGGAAGGGCTGAACATGGGCTTCCGATCCTGGGTTCTGATTGGGCTCCTTCCCAGCAACCTCGGGGTTTCTGGAACAGGCATCTGTGTGTCTCCCTTTATCTGGGTGGCACTGGTTTGCTGTCCATTATCTTTGCCCCGCTGTAAGCTTGCATTTGTGAATTCAGTGCTGAGCTTTCCAAAATCTAGCCCTAAAATTTACATCATGAATTTGCTTCATGGACAAATTAACATTTTGCTTGTCTCTGTAATACTTGTGTAGGCTGAGTGAAAATAACATAAGAGCTGAAATTTGCTACTTTGCTTGGACTCACTGTCTACAGCATAAATGTACCCAATTCTAATGAGGAGTTCCATGCTCAGGTAGAACTGGCTGGTTCATTGATTCATTCTCATGTCAGAAAAGCACTCAGCTGAGATACTCACTGATTGTAACAGAAGTGAGGTAAATTACTGGAAGCCTATGAAAATAGAGAGGTTTCGGCACTTGGCACACCGGATAGTAATCTCCCATTGTATTATAGATTTTTATGTTTAGCAAGACCCTAATTTAATAGGTTTGTCAATTACAGAGATTAACTGGAGCCTGAGGCTATATACTGATATTTCAGTGTTTTCCAAAAGCAAATCTAGAAATTCAGACACTTGTTTTATCTATACATTTTGTGCGATGAACCCTTGTATAAACGTGCAGGTGGGGAGATCTGTATCGAAACCTATCCCCGAAGCAAGATTAAAGTAGTTTCTATGAATTTCATTATTCCGTGTTGGCATGTTTTTGCTGAAAATTGTGGTGTTTATTCTCCTGTGGGTGGTATATATTACTATGTATCTGACTGCTGTTATGCAGTTTTGTTAGGTAGTTTTTTGGATCAGTTTTGAAAGTTTGTCCTTGTGTTATGCAATATAAGAAAAATGTACTTACTAGGGATCATGGACTTGTATATGTAATACCTAAAGGGGGAGGGAAGAAGGTTGGGAGAGACAGGGAAAGTGTGTGCAGGAAACCATAAGGTCTGACATTGCCTTATCATGAAATTATACATATACATATGTGTATGTGTGTGTGTGTGTGTATTCAGATCTTGAAAATTGCCTCTAAAATTACTTCTCCATCTTTTCCATAATCTTACTTAAAATGTGATCTTTTTGGTATTCCTCCTCAGTGCTGGGATAATTAGTACATAGTAGTTTTCTCTTTAGGATTTTAATGTGGTTTATACAATGTGAGTCTAGTATGGATTTCTGAGAAACTGTGTCACTCGCTCACTGTGGCCTCTGCCTTTCCTCAGAAGAAGGCAGACTGCTAATATTTTAAAATATGGATGCAAGCTCAACCAATCTATTATGCATGATATGTACCTATATTTATACTTACATGTGGGTCTTATCTGCTCTGCACAGATACTAAATATTTCAGAGGAGTATGACTAAATATATTTAATTTTTCATAGAAGCATAATATCTCATAAGTGGTTTGTACAGTAGGGAACACTCTGGTCTAATTGCAGAATGAATCCTAAGGGGTCATCCCATCTGGTGTTGTCTTTGGTCTCATAATACTTTCTGCTTGAACATCAGCCAGGTGACAGGGAGACATTATTTAGTGCTAAATGACTCTGTCTCTTTGTTTGGTCTTAATGCTTTATGTGCAGAGAGGAGCACTTTTTTCCTTGAATAGCTGTTCCTTGGGTTGTGTTCCATGTAGAGGTGTGAGAGAGCCAAACTAACACTCTTACCCAGCACATACACGAAGATGCATTTTAACAGGACTTTTCTATCTGTGGCAATCTTTAGTGCCAAGAAGGAGTTTCAGATCATTTCAGAGCTGGGAACATAGGCTTCGTGTCTATGCATGATATTTTCTAAGTGGAAAAGAGAAACCGATACATTTCTGTTGATGTGACTGTTGGTACATGTATCTGTCAAACTTAATCTCGGTCTGGCATGAAACAGACACTGAGAATGTCTTAAATATGTTTAGTCTTTCTAGATCTGATTTTTTACTTGCAAGTCCGTTTTCTTGTGATCAAGGTCAAGTTAAATGCTTAATTTTTGTAAGCTGTTTCCACTATTACAGTTCCACATGTATGAACTCACGTATTATCCAAGCCATTTTCGACGCTTGAATTCCCTTTATGTTTTTTTTAATTCCAAATTTTGTTCTATCACAGCTCTGAACATATTTCAGAAACTTATTTTCTAAAGATTTATGATAGGAACAAAGAAATTTCATTTACCGTATGGTTTCTGTGCAACTCTTATTCTTCTGGGTGGTATTTGTGAGGGTAGTTTCAACCCCCCCCCCCCCCATTTTGAAATAAAATGTCACCAAAGAATAGATGGGATATTAATCTCAGGAAACAAACTGAGGGTTGCTGGAGGGGAGGGGGTGAGAGGGATGGGGTGGCTGGGGATAGACATTGGGGAAGGCGTGTGCTATGGTGAGAACTGTGAATTGTGTAGGACTGATGAATCACAGACTTATAACCCTGGGGCAAATAAGACATTATATGTTAATTAATAAAATAGATGGGATATGTCCTATCAGGATAGCGGAATGGATTTTTCATGTAGTCTTATTGGGTGTATCCGTCCTGACCTATCTCAGTTCTTCTGTAGTTGGGATCGAATCGATTGCTGATTGTATCTGCATCCATAAATTATTGGTGAGGTGTTGTGCTCTTTAGTGTAGTAGCGTGCGCGCATGCGTGTGTGTGTGTGTGTGTGTGTGTGTGTCTGTATGTAGGTTTCCTTTAGTAATTCAGCGGCTCTAATGTTAGGTACTCTACCTTGTCAGGGACATCTGGTGGAGGGGACAGTTAACCAGGCAGGAAGGAGTGTATTCCCTGACTGTTGAGAACTGGCTGTGCACAGTGAAAGGAAAAATCAGGACAACTTTTGCCGGGTTTTATGACCCTTTGGAAGCTCCCTGCAGAGAGTACTGCCTTCTTGCTGGCCCTGGGGCAGACCTGTGCCATTGACCTTCCTCCATCTTCTTTCCTTTGCCATTGCTCTTCTGTCTTATCCCTGCCCCCGGGCTTCAGGGCAGCATGGAAACGTAGGGAAGCAGCGATGGAAGGGGAGGATGCTTTGCTGAGTTCTAAGCGTACAGTGTTATTTGGTCAAGTGTTTTGATGAATCTCAAAGGATATGGCAAGTGCCAACGTATTAATTTCATTCTGCAGCAGTCCAGAAAAAGTTTTAAACTAGTATTATTCCCTCTCAGATGTGGAAGTTAAAAAAGTCCGTTTTCCTCTTCTGTCCCTCTGTCTCCACTTAGATTTTAAGAAAAGACAGAAGAAAAAGCAATCGAGCATCATTACTTCAGACTGCCCTTTCTTGGCCCACCGTTGGACTGTTGACTAAGTTGTCATTATTTATTAATGATACATCCAACCTTCTTTCTCATCTTGCCACTTCCTGCTACTCCTCCCTTCCAACTAACTTGCTTATTTCATTATGTTTTTTCCACTTGATTTTTAAAAAATTATTTAATTTTAGTGAGGGGGAAGGGGCAGAGGAAGAGAGAATCTCAAGGAGACTCCAGGCTGAGCGGGAACCCTGAGCCGAAACCCAGAGTCAGTTGGACCCTCAGCGGACTGCGCTACCCAGCCGCCCTGCTCTTGATTTTGTTTATAACACAGTTCAACGTGCGTGTGGTAACTTTGTTCACTTTGCCTGTCGCCACATGATCAAACATGTTTGATAAAAGGAAATTGGAGGATTAGGTTCAGTTTCTGGGTCGATTCCTTAATTTCCCCAGGCAGACTCTTGGTGCAATGATTTTATGTCAGTATGTGTAGAACTGTGCAGCCTAGAGGTTCGATGATGGACTTTCCACCCCGTTCCATCACACCCAGCTGGGTAGCCACGGACAAGCAGTTTACTGTCATCCGTAAAGTAGCTGTAGTAATAGCACCTGCTTGTCCTCATAAGCACAATAATAATACTCACCTCCTAGAGCTCTTCATTTACTCACCCAGTGACGGTGTTCTGGGCCAGATATTGTGCTCTGTGATGAGTAGAAGTTGCTAAGTAGAACTGACCTAGGACTTCCCTCAGTGTGTCTTTGAGGAAATGCATAGTACTTGGGACATAGGTGTCTCATGGTGGTTAGCTGTTCCTGGTATCTGGAAGAGGTAGTTCTAGCAAATAATAAATGGCAGTTCCTTTCCCCTTGACAGGCACAGAAAGAATCCCTTCATTCTTTTATTTTCCAGATATCCTTTATGAATGTCTCCTGTGTGCTGGGCACTAGGTATCAGTATACACAAGGTAGGCAAGAGCTCTTTGTTCATGGCATGTATGTAATTTTAGGGGAGAAGAGGATGAGCAAGAAGACAGTTGCCGAACGGGACCCATGGTATAAAGGAGTGAGAGTGAGAGTGATGAGACTGGGGTAGAGTGGTAAGCAACTATGGTGAGATGTCAATAATGGGAAGGAACAGGCTTGGCAGAGGTCCAGAGGAAGAGCATTTCTGCAAAGGGACAGGCAAGCAAGGCAGAAAAGGGTTTCCATGTTTGAGGAATAGACAGGAGATGTGTATGGCCGGATTATACTGAGCGATGTGGGGAAGGGCAGGAGAGAGAGCTGTGGAACTGGAGAAAATAGAGCATGTGGGGGCCAATAAATAGACCATGAGAATGAGTTGACATGCACAAAGCCTGGGATGGTGGGAGAGCCGGTGAAAGGAATGCAGGCATTAGAAGCAGGAAGTTGGGTGTCTTTTTTTTTTTTTTTTTTTGGAAGATTTTATTTATTTTAGAGAACATGAGAAGGGCAGAGGGAGAAAGAGAGAATCCCAAGCAGACTCCATGCTAAGACTGGAGACCAATGTGGAGCTCGATCCTAGGACCCTGAGATCATCACCTGAACCAAAGTCAAGACTCAGACGTTTTCATCGACTGAGCCACCCAGGCACCCAGAGGTGTCCTGTTTTGATTACATTGATTGACAGTGCTGCTTATGGAGATAAGGAACATTGGGATATGGCAAAATTGGGGGGAATTTAAGGAAGATTGATATTTGGGTATGACAAATTCCAAGAGGAATATAGACCTATTAAAATGTGATCATAATCTGTGTCTCTTCATAAGATAAAGGCTTCTCTATACCTTGTTTGATGTCTTTGTTGGTTTCTGCAGCATTTAAGAAAGACATTCAAGACCTCTGTAGATGATTCCAGCTTTTGTTTCTTGTCAAGTCTTAGTCGGTAGGAAGCTAAAATTCCACATCAGTAGAACTTGCTGCTGGCCCATGAGGAGAACAGCAGGGTAGGACTCTAGCTCTGTTGGTCAGAACAGTGCAGATCCTGGAGAACCCAAAGCTTTCCTTAGAGCCTATTGGTGCACTGAATTTACTGCTTCCTGGTGGATTTCCCGATACAGTGTATCAAGATGAAAAAGGTGAAGCTCCCCTCTAATGGAAGTGTTTATTTCTACCAAACTGGGACTAGAAAGGCACTGATGAAATGTTTATAGATTCAGAGGAAACATTCTGCCTTGTGCCTTAAATTTGGATAGCTGCCACTTACAACTTGGAAATTAAGAACAGGTCTTATGTCTTGATGGTCTCTGATATTTGGATGCTTCTGTCCAGCTCCCCGTCAGCTGACATTACCCAGGCACATGCTAATGTTGTCCTCACGGTTCATCAGCTTGCATATGCCATTTTGTGTCTGTATTTCAGCCTGATTGTCCACAGCACCGAGCCCCAGCCCCAGATTACTGCTGTATTAGGGAGAAGAGATTTAAAAAAAAAAAATGATACTGTCCTCTTGCATAAAACTGCATACATAGCATGAATAGTCAGGAATGTTAATGAGATATCCTTTAGTTGCCTCTACCAAAAAAAGAGGAAAAAAAAAAAAAGGAGGAAGCTAGAGATAGTTTACAGAGTAAAAGTGTGAAAGGTAATTGCGATCTTTGAATTTCTTTTTTTTTTTTATTAAAGAGTTTATTTATTTATTTGACAGAGATATCACAAGCAGATGGAGAGGCAGGCAGAGAGAGAAAGAGAGAGAGAGAGGGAAGCAGGCTCCCTGCCGAGCAGAGAGCCCAATACGGGACTGAATCCCTCGACCCTGAGATCATGACCCGAGCCGAAGGCAGCGGCTTAACCCACTGAGCCACCCAGGTGCCCAACGATCTTTGAATTTCTACCAGAAGGGGATTCCATCTTCCTCCTTTTGTCTTTCCCACAGAACCATAAAATGCAAGTCCTGGCAGGGACCTGGAAGGATAGTCTGTTCATTTACTGGTGAGGAGCTGAGGGCTAAGTGGTCACACTGTAGTGTAAGCGGGATCCTAGCCCTGTGAAGAATAATATTACTCAAGAGGAAAATAGATTTTTTCCCCCAGGCTTCTGCAGGGTTGATTCATTGGTGCTGCCCATGCTTCAGTGGGCTTTGACATACCCTCCGGTTCTCTCTCTGGGGTGTGTGTGTGTGTGTGTGAGAGAGAGAGAGAGAGAGAGAGAGAGAGATTAAGAATCTTCAGTTTTGCTTCAGTGCCTTTAGTTTTACTGCAAAGCGTACATCTTTTGGCCAGGAGTCCCGAACTAGTCGCCTGTGTGCCTCTAGACTTCCATGTCCCGGTGTCTCTCTTTTTTCAAGACTTGTGACCATTTTACTGATGTCCAGCTCAGGCTGGACCCTTGAGATTGCTATGTCTGCCCCCAAATCACGTGATAGGAAACCACAAAAGAGAGTTCTTCTGGCACACGCGGACTATTCATGGCCTCCCTTCCAAAATGCTCACCTCAGCCCATTCCTTGGTTTCCAGTCTTATGGCTGACTCTGTCACTTTTCTTGCCGCCACTGTCGAAGCTGATAGTTAGCTCCATTTCTCATTCACGATTTTGGTGCTGTTAGGAACATCAGTACACATGCTTTCTCATACAAATAAACAAGATTTCTCTCTGGGGAATTTTTTAGGAATGGAAATGCCAGCTTACAAGGCATGCATTTTCAAGTTCGATGCCAAATTGTTTCCTAACGTGGTTTTTAACTATTTATTCTCCCATCAGACATGTACAAGAGTTTGCATTTTTCCACATTGGTGCCCCTCCCTCCCCCACTGCAGTCTGGAGAATATAGAATGGATTTTATTTCCTCGTTAGTCTGTATTTTTCTAATTACTAATGAGATCGAGCTTCTTTTCTTATTATTCACCATTTATATTTCATTTTCTGCCGAAATGCTATTGATGCTTTTGCCTATTTTTGTTTTTTTTTCTCAGTGACTCTATATATCCTTCATGTATGTTTTTGGTTTTAGTATGAATTTCAAATCTCTTCCCATATATTTTGATTTATTGTTTTACTTTATGGTGCCTTTTATTGACTACTGGTTCTTAATTTTAGTAAAGTTGAATTTCTTAATCTCTTTTGTGTTCTTTATGTCTTGCTTGAGAAATCCCCTTGTATTAAAAACTTATACCAATATTTACTGGTATTTTCTTCTAAAAGTCAAAAAGTTTGCCTTTGCAATTAAATCTTTAATTTTTTTTAATTTTTATTTTTATTTATTAGAGAAAGAGGATGAGCAGGGAGGAGGGTAGAGGGAGAGGCACAGTTCTCAATGAGCCCATGGAGCCTGACACTGGGCTTGATCCCAGGACGCTGAGATCATGACCTGAGCCAAAGGCAGAGGCTTAGCCAGCTGAGCCACCCAGGTCCCCAGGTCTTTAATTCTTAGAATTATTTTTTAGGTATGATAGGATATAGGAATCCAATTTTATTTATTTTTAATAAATTATGAATTCGGGATTTTCGTCACTCTTATGTTAATACATACTTAACACTCTATAGTAAAGGTACGCTATCTTGTATTCTACATTTTTTAGTTGCATTGAGTTATTTTCTGATTAACCTAAATATTTATAATGATGTTTAGTGCTGCGTAAATGTCAGGAGCCACTTAACTCATTGTCAGGGAAGGACTATTAATGGGGAAAAGGGCCCATTCTCACTCAGTGCATTTTCATGGGTATGTCCAGAGAAATAGTAACATACTAGATTTTCAACAATTTTTACTGCCTTCATATTCATGAGTACAAATTGATTGAGGAGCATGTTTTTAATTAATTTAATATTGTTTAACTGAGATCACTATAATTTTATTACAACTTCTTACCAAATTCTGCACTCACCGTTTCTCATAGCATTATCTCTGTATCTTACATCTCTTCCGTCAGAGGTCATTCGACAGTCATTGCTAGCATCGGGGTTCTTCAGAGAGTATCTTCCCAGCGTGGGTTTTCTGTTGGAAGCTCCAACTGAAGCTTGACCTGACTGGATAAGTGCCTCCTCAGGTGAAGTCTTTAATGTTGATTAAGGAATGAGTGATCATGGAGGAAAGCTCTTCATTCCCGGAGCTGAGAATGTGTTGTGGTGTTTCGAGTCTGTATCTGTCTTACAGGTGTTGCTCTATGAGTAGAGGATCTCGGTTGCTTTCTTCATTGATCTGTTTTCAGAGCAGAAATTCTCTGGAATCCTCCCAGAGAGTTACATCTCAGGGTAAATGTCCCCTTGCCTTCTTTCTTAAAGATGATGACTTTTTGCACTTTTCTTCTACATACAGGAGCTGGAGCTTACCCCAAACCCCTCCAAGTGATGATGGAGATTGACCTTCTCTCTTGTGCAAATTTGCTCATGTTTTTCATTTATCAGTGAAGGCCTTTCCTTGCTGATTGAAAGCACAGAGTTTCTCTGTCATACAAATTTTTTAGTGTGAATAAGTGTTGGCCTTCTGCCTGATGTGTTCCCCATAATCTTTATATTCATAGAGTTTTTCCCCCCTGTGTGGGTTCTCTTGTGTCTCTATAGGGGTGTGCTGAGGCCCAGCGCTCTTCTGTATTCATCGCATTTATAGGATTTCTCTCCACTGTGAAGTCTCTGATGTTATCTAGGGACAGAGTATGCATTACAGGCTGTGCCACAGACATTTCAATGTATTTTTACTGGGTGATTTAAAAATGCACTTTTTAGGGCTGAATGAGGACTGAAGCCTTTTATACCAAGAATATAGTCATAGAGTATCTCCTTGTCTGAGTTTCCGGGTGGGCATAAAGGTTAAATCCGTAGTTGGAGGCTATTCTGTCTTCATTTTATTTATAGGGTTTCTCTCTAGTGTGACAGTTTTATTTTGGTCCAGTTGTACAACCACCATTTCTGAAATAGTAGCTGTCTGGATTTTTTTCATCTAATTTGTCAGCAACTCCTGCTACTTCTACCTTAATAATAAACCATGTTCAAATTGTTGGTCTGTAGTAGTGTCTCGGTAAACATAGGTGATGACCTGCAATTTGCATGTTTATCATTGGCATAATTTCAGTTGGCGGGTTTGATTAAATGGCATCAGAACCCCAACATCAAGGTTCATATTTCATTTATCAAGATGTATCAATTGTGAGGAACTGCATAAAGCACAGATTTCCCTGCTCGCTCTTTATTTTATGAATCGCGGTCAAATACATACCAGATGGACATCATGATCAGTGACCCAGCAGGGTGTTGCTTTCAGAATCTATGGTGATTGGTCACTGCACCTCTGGGCTTTGTGTCCCACACAGACAACACCTGCGCAGTTGCATTAATTATCTCCTCATCTCCCTGTGATCAAGGCTTCGGGCATTTCCCAAGCATGGGTAAGTGGGATTGACCAACAAAGATGAAAGTGCAGTAGAGAAAAAGTAGGAATGCTGGAAATGAAATTCTGATGGAACATTAGTGGAGTTGTAGAAGCAGTGGGAGTGGGAGAGTATGGACAAGGTTGGCCCTTACAAAAGCATAGACATGCAGCCAGAGGGCCCGGGTGAAGGTGACCTCGTTGACGTAGATGAGGAACATGGTTGTGACAAAGAGGTCGGAGATGTCCCAGAGGAAGTGACACCAGTTAAGAAATTCACATTAAACTCTGAAAATGCTGGAGAGTGATCCAAATGTAGGAGTAAGACCATTTGCCAGCACACTGAGGAGATGCTCCTTCCAGAAGGAGAGTTACATAATGAGAAGGTTAAGGCAGGCCCCGTTCAGACTGCTCTGGATAAGGGTTTTACAAAGAACAAAACACCTTAATCTCTGTGTTTTGAATGTTTTAGGTTATAGGAGACTAAATACTTGACTTTTTTTTTTTTCCATTTTTTGGTACTTTTATAACTGATAGAGTTTTTAATGTTTGGACAAAAATTTTTTAAAGATCATGGAACTGTCATAAACAGTATTTCTGAACATTGCTTGGCATTGTCATTTTTATGGTTGTGCTGATGAGCAAACTGAGAATAGTCTGTATTTTTTTAAATGAATGAATATAAATTCAGTGCAAGACCAAAAATAGGGGCTTATTTTTTTTTTTAATTGTGTTAACTCATTTGCTCTGATAACCACATGTTTGCTGTAAGAAAAACATATAATAGAGATAACATTTTATTGGGCCATTTGCCAGAAAAGCCAGATGCGATGATGATGTAAAGGAGACAAATCTGTGACCACTTACCACAGTTCCTGGAATATAGGAGGCACTCGATAAATGCAGCATGTGTCTGGAATTGGCTCACTTCAGTCCACCTCCAATGCTACACCCTCGTCTGAATATCTTCCTCTCCCCTGGATGGCTGAAGTTGCTCACTCCAGGTCCGTGTGCTGCTTCCTTGTCTCCCTGGGTTTAGTACAGCACCCAGTGGTCCCCCATTTCCTCAGCAGAAGCCAAAGATCTGACTCGGGGCTCAAGGCCTTTCATGGTCTGGCCCCACCCATTAGCTTCCACCCTCCTCTCTCTGACTGCTCTGTTCCGGCCACAGGGACATCCTCTGTTTCCTTGACCATGCTGGATGCCTTCCTGCCTTGGGGACTTGCTTTGGCCATTCCTCAAGCTGCAGTGTCTGTTCTCCTTCCCTGTTTCAAGTCTTGCTTGGAACTCATCCCCTCAATGAGGCCTGGCCATTCTATTCACAATTTCAACCTTCCTTCCACAGCAGCACTCTTGATGCCTCTCACACTGTTGCATTTTTTTTTTTTTCACAGAACTTTAACTTAATTTACAGATCTGTTGTGTTTTTGTTTATTGTCCCTCTTCCCCTACCAGAATGTAGGCATAATGAATTCAGGGATTGTTGATCTATAAAGTGATTTATCTCAAGTGTTTAGGATATATCCTATTACATACTAGATCCTCAGTAAATATTTATTACAGGATAAATGAATGTCTGAAAGAAGCTACTGCTGTTGTTTGATAGTTATTTTCCATGTACTATTCCAGCAGACTTGGCAGCATTTGTTCTAGAAATCATGTCTTATTGACTCATCACAGAATTTCCTGGAATGCGGCATTCATCTCTGTTCTAAAGCGTTGTCAGGTCACAGGAAGAGTGCAAGAGCATTTAACAAAAGGAATTCCATCCTGCATATATTTATGGAGCATTTACTATATCTGAGTTGGATGGTGTGATTGCCTTGGGTTTTAACTGAAGCACTTTTCTCTTTTTCTTTTTAGAGAGAGTGATGTGTATGTGTATGCTTGTGCATGCATGGGGTGGGGAGGGGCAGAGAGAGAGAGGAGCACAAGAGAAAGAATCCCAAGCGGGCTCCATGTTTAGTGCAGAGGAGGGGCTCAATCCCATGACTATGAGGTCATGACCTGAACCAAAACCAAAAGTTGGACACCTAACCAACTGAACCACACAGGCATCCCCAAAACAGTTATTTTCAGTGGATCCCCAGCTTCCATAGAATTCATTCTGACCCACTTCACCAATAGCCATAGGATGCAATACATATAATGAGTTTTTTAAATTGGAGTCAGTTGTGGAAAAATTATTACCTAACCAAGGGAGAAGACAAGTTATGGAAGGTGTAGACATGGATAAACATTTCAAAAGACAATCATCATAAGGGTCTAAGAAGAATCCCTGGTGTGATTTGAGGGACTTCCTAATGACCCGAGTGAGGAAGAACATTTCTTGACTTACCAAGAGGACGGTATGTTTGATTTGCTTAGATGGTGTATGGAAAGAGTTGTAACCAAAGTTTTATTACGTTTATGGGGAAATGAGGGACTAGACTAGTGCCCCCTCCCCCCAGTAATCTTATTGATGCTACAGGTGCTTACAATGCATTAAAATTTGTCACAAATATAATAAGATCAACAATTGTCCTCAAATACTGCCCTATTTCCTGGCTGAATATGACCAGAAAAATCATGTAATGGGATCATTCCATGCTAACTTTAATTGGAAAGGTAGGGTCTTACTTTGGCTATTCTAAAAAGCAACTCAGTTTTGTCAGTACGGCAGCACTTTTATGAGCAATCCAGAAGTGGATTAAGGTAATCATTTACTGAGTATGTTACACTTGCCCAGTGCAGTGTTAGGTGCTGGAATTCAATAAAGTCATTATGTATTAAGTTATGTAAAGTGAAGGAATATAGTTGTATAGGAGCTCAAAACAAAGGAACTGAAAAAGCCTTGTGGGTCAGGGAAGGCCCACCTCAGGAATGGATGCTTGAGTTAAGATTTGAAAGATGAATATGTCTTTAACTGGAGGAGGGAGAAAGGGTTTAATAGTATGTGCCAACTCCGGTAGGAGCAGAGGAACGAGGGAAGGTTGGTTGGAGGAAATGTTGGGCTGGTGCTGTCTATGCAGAGTTGGGTCCTTGTAGACTAGATGAGTTTTTTGGTCTTTTCCCTTAGAGTAATGGGAAGCCATTAAAACCTGACATTTATGGGTCAGGTTTATGGGGTGACCTTGAGGTGAAGCATCACAGGTAGGGAATGTGCAGTGTGGAAGACTATTCAGTGGGTTTTGAAGATAATAACCAAGACATGATGGTAGCTGGTATGATGAGAAGTTGATGGATTTGGCATAGGATTTGCAGGACTTTGGGGAATTGTAAGCCAGAGAGTATTCTCTCTAAAGTGCTATTTATTTTCACAAAGTTCATGAAGTTTCTCCTAGAGTATTTTTTCACAATTAATTTCATTCAAAATTTGTAAAAAACAAACAAATGAAAAAAAAGCAAAAAAACCCCTCAAGTACTTCCATTTCTTCCAGTTTGTTTTATATGAAATGAACAATGGCATAAGTTCCAGTGTTTCGAGGAAAGTCTGGTATCTTCTTACACTAGTCATTTCCAGTTGATGAACAGAGTTTGAAATTTAAAAAAAAAAATAAAGAAATAATAGAATGTAAGCAGAATAGACTTTTGTAGCATTTTGGCTATGGAAAAGGATATCTTGAGTTGAATCAAAATTTGTTGCCCTGGGTAATAGACCGAAGACATGGACTCAAAAAACCAAGAATACTGAAAGGTAAATATTTAAGGAAGATTTTAGTTTTTACGGGCTAAGTCTGGAAAAGTGAGGGCCATTGTGTGCATTTTGCACTCAGGTGCACCAACAGTGCACACAATTAAAATGGGAAATGAGAGGAGCCTGGACCTCAGGTAGGGTGGCAGAGACTAATTCAGAAGCTTTATGACCCAAGAGACACAATGTATAGACTTACTGTTCTGTTACCTTAACAGAATTAACTCTCTGGAGTCCCAACAGGATGAGGCTGTGCTTATTAGTCTTTACTCTTGGAATAGAAAAGAGATTTCGTGTGTGTGTGTGTGTATGTGCCTGTATCCGTATGCACACATGTATATGTTGGCAAAAACCAGATTTACCGCACATGGGTTATAATAAATTAAAAAGCTGCTCATCATGTCTTCTCCAATGCATAGCCAGTAGGCTCTCAAGTCAGCGTGGTTCTGGAGAAAAATTTTGCTTCGAGATGAATGATGAGTTAATTAAAGGGAACTGGCAGGTATTTATAAGTGGTGTTTGGTCCATCCTATGCTCAGTATATTTTACTTTCTGTCAGAAAGGAACCCTCTGCTCTGGAATATACAACCACAACAGCTCCCAGGTAAACTGGAAAAAGCGTGATAAGTGTATCAGGCTCAGTGCTGTCATTCAAAGTGGAATCATGATATTGCATATTGTAGTTAGAGTCCCTCTCCTTGGTGGTGGGGCAGAGCGCTCTTGAACTTAATGTTGCTTCGTGACCAGGCACTCCATCACATGGTGTTGACTCACTAGATTGAAGCGACTCTTTGTTCAAGTGAATTGGTTTTATAAACCTAGTAGGGTGGTTCAGTGTGTAACTTATATTGGTTCCCTTCCCTGATATGGTTGGGATGGACCACATATCAAGGACCATCTCCACGTGTGCTCTTCTTTCTGGTTCTGTCCAAAGTATATAGACTTGTTTTAACACGCAGTTACTACTGATTGCCTCCAAGCTCTTACAAGAGACTGCGCACATGTCTCCTGGCATCTTTCCCCTTTGAGGGACCCACTGGGGATCCTAGCTTCTCAGATCACTGGCTCAAAATCCAGGATCAGCCCCACCCAAGCCCAACAGAAACAGAATCTGCATTTCCCACAGGTGATAGGATCCACATTAAAGACTGAGAAGTACTTTTCTAGCCAACAAACATAGTAAAAAAAAAAAAAATCAGCTGAGCCATCTAGAAGCATCATGGGGCCAAGGACTCTTAGATTCAGATAAATTAGGTTGAATGATCAGTGCCTAGAGATACATATAATCAGCTGGCTCTGTGAGCATCAAGTTACCTTGAGTTTCCTTGTCCTCATCTGTATGAGTGTGGATAATCTCTACATCATGGGATGTGGGGAAGAGAAAATCCGTTAATGCCAGGACCAATATGCACTACACTTCGTGGCCAATATGATGTGCCCCCTCTTCTCTTGAGGGTTTCCTCTGTAGCACTGTTGTTGTTGCCTGTCCTATATCTTTTTATTTTCTCTTAAATCTCATTCCCAGACTGTCTTTAATGAGTGCATGAAAGTAATTATTTACTAAATGGAATTTAGATGGTCTCCAGCATCCAGAGGAGCCCATCTTACCCAAGAGTGCAGTTTGCATGCTCGGGTTAGTTCCAGAGGGGGGATGAGACAAGGTAGTGAAGGACTGGGGGGATCTGGTAAGCCACGGAGCACATCAGCGCAATTCGGTTCTCGGTTATTAGGCTGCGTATTTGGAAAACAAAATATATCTTCGATGTTGCAGATTATATAAGCAACAAAAACCCTTCATTATTTTTATTATAGCCATGCTGAGTATGAATTAATATTCAGATGTACTCGTTATATGAAAATAATGCTTTTTTTGTTTTTTTTAAGCGGATGACTTCTTAAGTGTAGCAGTCGAGTGTTCACTGGAAATTAATGAGCACCTGGAGGGAGAGTGGGGAGGTGATTATTAAGAGATTGGACTTTGCCTGTGACTGGTGCTGTAAGCCAACTATTAGGTATTGCTGCACCATATGGGAAATAAAGCAAGTACATAGCATGATAAAGGTTTTAAATGCAGACTGGAGTTGTACTTTTCCACTCGAGATAGCATATTCTTTGAGTTAACCTGAAAGGCTTGTTTTCAACTTTTGAATTTTCTGTAAGTTTTTTTTTTTTTTTTAAGATTTTATTTATTTGAAAGAGAGACAGTGAGAGAGAGCATGAGAGATGAGAAGGTCAGAGGGAGACTCAGACTCCCCATGGAGCTGGGAGCCAGCTGGGAGCAGGACTCTGGGATCATGACCTGAGCTGAAGGCAGTTGCTTAACCAACTGAGCCACCCAGGCGCCCTCTGTAAGATTTTGTTTACTTATTTTTATTTTATTTGCAAAAGAGCGTGAGAAAGAGTGGGAGAGCAGGAGCAGTGGGGAGACGGGGAAGCAGGCTCCCTGCTGAACAGAGCCCAATGCGGGTCTCCATCCCAGGACCCTGAGATCATGACCCGAGCCCGAGGCAGACGCTTAACCTACTGAGCCACCCAGGTGCCCCAGATATTTTGTTTAAAAAGGACCATGATAGCTCCCACTTAATTGTCTGCTTAGCGCCTTCTGTGTGTCCATCCCTGTGTGAGTCCTTTACCTTGTCATCCTAGAGATTCAGTGCTTGGTCTAGGATCTTTGACCTGCAGTTGGCAGAGTCCGGATGGCCGGTCCAGCTGTTGCTGAGTCTCACGGCCATGCTTCTTGCGGTCCTCATGCTGCCTACACGGAGTTGTCCCATTTGTCATCTCTTCCCTTGTATAACTCGTCCCGTACCGCTGCGTAGTTAATTGGAAACCAGTGGGGATTTCATAGGACTGAACTGCGAGACCCTCTTGACACATTTTTAAGCAACCAAAGCTCATTTCAAATGCAGACAAGGGGCCAACATGGGGATGAGCCAAGACGACTTTTTTCAGGTCAATGTGAACCCAGGTGTTCTGTTCTTGACCCGGCTGCCTGAGCTGGTTTTGGAGCGCTGTGTGTGCCTGCTGCTGTTGGAACCGGGGCTGGTCCTGATGACGCTTGATGTCAGACGATTGCTTGGTCATGTTGATGATGAAAACCGTGAGCGAGAGTGCTAACGTGGAGGTTCTATAGTTTATCGCTCCTCCTGTGGGTTGCGTGTGCGGATCAGTAATGCTAGTGAGGAAACTGTTGGCTGCCCAAGTGGTAATCACCTCTTTCTCCTCTTTCCATCCAGTTACCCTTTTTTTTTTTTTTTTTTTTAAACAAGGAAAAATTCTCTAGGGATTGATTCTGTGGAATTTTTGGGGAAGTTGTTGTTACATTTTTAATAGGTGCTAAAATTTTTAATTTTTAATAGGTGCTAAAATCCTAATCTTCTAGGTCTGATTTAGACTGTCTAGGCATGTCAAACCTCACTTCCCTTTTCTCTTTGCCTCCCCCTCTGCAGGACGACGAGGTGGTTCTGCAGTGTACCACGACCATCCAGAAAGAGCAACAGAAGCTGTGTTTGGCCGCAGAAGGATTTGGCAATCGGCTTTGTTTCTTGGAGTCCACTTCAAATTCCAAGGTGGGATAAAGCCTTTCGATGCCTTCCAAATATTCGGGTTTTACCAGTCGTACTGAAATTATGTATGGGCAACTCTGTTATTGTCTGTGGAACAGATAAACTGAAGGGGATTTGAAAAATGTGCTTATTACCCATTAAGCAAATTTCTTGTCGAGCCCTTCCTTTTTGCACGCAAGTCAGGTAAGTTTGTTGACAAGAATGAGACCGAACTCTTATCCCCATGGTGTTTATGTCCTAGTGGAAAAGTAAACAAGTAAATGAGTGGTATGATTTTGGAACTCAGGGCTATGGAGAAAGCAGAATAATGGGGTATAGAGTGATGGGGCAAGGGCTCCCCCTTTTCCAAAAAGTATTTGGGAAAGGTTTTCTGAGGCAGTGATACATGAGCCATCTGGAATGAAGTGAGAGAGAGTGAACTGTCCCTGGTCTCTTGGAACATTCCAGAAAGAGGAGCCATGTAATGCAGGGGTCCTCAGTTTCCCTCAACTGGAACTGGCCATGGAGGCCTTCTAGGCCATGGCCAGGAGTGGAGGTATCGCTCTATGATGAAGGGAGGCCATTGGAACCAGTGAACGGTGCAATTTGGTTTAGCCATTGCTTTGTGACTGGAGGGTGTTGAGAGAACAAGCCTGAAAGCAGGGAGATGGAGATCTGGATGGGAGCTGCTGGTTCTTCAGACTACAGTGATGGGGGGGGACCTGGCGGGTATTATCAACATGCCTTGCCAATGTGCTGAAGGATCAGACCATGTGGATGAAGGGAAAGAGGAAGATGTCTGAGGGGTGGGAAGTCAACCAGAAATCAGTCCTCCTTTGTGCAGTACTTTCTGGTCTCCGGAGTCCTTGGACAGGCAGTCTCATTCAGCTGCTGCAGTAAGAGTGTGACAGTAAGAACTGTCACATCCACTGTACACGTGGGGACGTGGGAAGCAAATAGAAGTCAGGTGCTGTGCCTAATATTGTTAATGGGACTCAAAGCCACAGTGTTAGCATTGGTTTTCCACGCTTACATCTCGGCCTGCTGGCTGCAGATTCCTGACTCTTTCCTTGATATCACAGTACCTCTTTGGTTATTCTGTGAAACAATGCTGAGAAATGTATACATAGGATTCATTTATTATAATAATTCCATGCCAAGTAACATGATTCACCTTATAATAGTGGGTGGCAAAACATTATGTGTTTTATAGCCCTGCTTAGATTTATTTTTGATTCGACAAGTTTTGATTGAGCGTTCTGTTTGTACAAATTACAATGTTAGGTGTTAGTTGTGAAAAGTATTCTTAAGAGGAAAATATTAAGCATTTTAACATAGAGCACACCCCTGTGGTTTCTGAGATTCTGTGGTGCGTAGAACCAGGCACATTGTTTAGCTAGCTGGTTTTGGATTTTCACATTATGGTGAACGCTGTGTTGGCAATTGTTCTTTCGTTCCTGTAATGTAAGAGGGGGTCTCCATGTTAAAAACGAATGCTCCTGATTTGTGGTAGGCATTTCATGTGGCACTGAGGGCACTGATGAGGGCTAGGCATCCATTTAAACTGGTTCCTTCCTCGGAGGAACACCCCCATTGTTAACTCATGATGAGCTAGTGAACCAACGATTTTGACCATTTTTGTTGTCATCCTTTTGTATTCTTTTTTGGCATCTTTGAAAATGTGCATGTGGGAGACGCCTCAGTTGGTTGAGCGGCTGCCTTCGGCTCAGGTCATGATCCCGGCGTCCTGGGATCGAGTCCCACGACGTGCTCCTTGCTTGGCAGGGAGCCTGCTTTTCCCTCTGCCTCTGCCTGCCACTCTATCTGCCTGTGCTTGCTCTCACTTCTCTCTCTATGACAAATAAATAAAATCTTAAAAAAAAAAAAGTAATTAAAAAAAAAAGAAAAAAGAAAATGTGCATGTCGAATGAGATACGGGAATTGTTTATAAAACAGAGAATGAATAGCAATTGATGTCCAGTAAGCCTATTTGAACTTTTTTTTTTTTGTAAGTAGTTACAACATAAATACACTCTTACTTGAAAACCCCCTACTGTGTCATTGTTTTTTTCCCCTGTATTTCCACTTGCCTTTGTTATATCTGTCCTGTACTTCTCAGCGGGCTGAAATGCTGCTTGTCCTTCAAAGCCTATTTCAAATAGTCCTTCTTCTGGGTTGCTTCTTTCCAAGGTCTCTGAGTTCTGTTCTCTGTGTTGTTTGTTGTGTACTTTGTTTATACTTCTGTTATGTTGCCAGGTGGGCTTAATTCTGTATAATCCACACCAGCTTCTCACCTGCTCTCAGATACATACACCAGCTTCTGCATTCCCTGAGGAGCAGCGCATATCTCACTTATTATCTTCTCTCTGATTGCTTAGTACTGGGCACAGGGCCTTGAACCTAGTAAGTCATCCACAAAATTAAGGAGATCATTAGGTTTGAAAGGGGACTACTACTCTTAGCCCAATTATATCTTTTATAGACTTAATTGTTTTATAATTACAGTGTCAAAACTCGATCTCATTCATGTTTAACATATGTAAACTTAGGTCCAGCTGTATTTTGCGCAGATACACGTGGATTCGATTTTCATTGGTGGAAAATGGGAGATGGTCCTTCTTTCCCTGGCTCTCAACTTTGTTGTCTCCTGCATTTATTAAAAAGATGGAGAGAATAAAATTGTTGTTGGTGGTGAGTGGTCTTAAGACATTAAGACATGTCTTAAGCTGCAGAATCTTTTTTTTTTTTTAAAGGTTTATTTATTTATTTATTTATTTGAAAGAAATCACAAGTAGGCGGAGAGAGGAAGAAGCAGGTTCCCCGCTGAGCAGAGAGGCTGACGCTGGGCTCGATCCCAGGACCCTGAGATCACGGCCCGAGCCAAAGGCAGAGGTTCAGCCCTCTGAGCCACCTTTTAATCGAAGGCAGGACCTAACTTTCTCAGAAGACTGTTTCATGTTCCTGGACATCTCTTCATGCTGATTTCTGCCTGAAAGAGGATGATGGTTCATAACTCCAGCATAGGTTTTCCAGCAGAACATGTAAACATCAAATCTGATGATATCTTTCAATTAATCGTTTGTGAATTATAATCGTGGATACTTCGCATTCTTTATATGAATGCCTTTTCATTTTCTGTCTTTTACGATTGAGATGTAGGACTTCTGCTTTTAGAAACCTAGTCACTTGTTATCACTCAATGTTTGAGAGAAAATGAGAAGTTATCATAGAGGCATAGATTTTCATCTCCGCCAATCTTGACATAAAAGCAGGCAGAGCTCAGAAGATAACAGAACCCTCCCCGCCCCCAACACACACACACAGACAACATATGATCTAGAATAAACTAGATGACATGTTATCCCCACACCGGGTGTACAGATGTGTACTGAAGGAAGTGGAGGAAAGGCAGCCTGGTTTCTTTTGTGTCCAAAAACTAGCTACACGGACTCCCGGAGGACATGGTGGGCCAGTGCGGAAAAAGCAGCTGAAATGAGAAGGGGATGAGGGAGACATGGTAAAGATTAACCAATATTTCTGGAGCAGTCTTGGCCTACGACTTTTGAAATCTTTTTAAGTTTAGATTGTATCTAGATGCAAATGTAGATAGGCCTGCAAAATTAGCAAGACAGGAAACGTGTGTTGGAGAGGATGTGGAGAAAGGGGAACCCTCTTACTCTGTTGGTGGGAATGCAAGTCGGTGCAGCCACTTTGGAGAACAGTGTGGAGACTCCTCAAGAAATTAAAAATAGAACTTCCCTATGACCCTGCAATTGCACTACGGGGTATTTACCCCAAAGATACAGATGTCGTGAAAAGAAGGGCCATCTGTACCCCAATGGTCATAGCAGCAATGGCCACAGTCGCCAAACTGTGGAAGGAAACAAAATGCCCTTCAACAGACGAGTGGATAAGGAAGATGTGGTCCATATACACTATGGAGTATTATGCCTCCATCAGAAAGAATGAATACCTAACTTTTGTAGCAACATGGACGGGGCTGGAAGAGATTATGCTGAGTGAAATAAGTCAAGCAGAGAGAGTCAATTATCATAGGGTTTCACTTACTTGTGGAGCATAACAAATAACATGGAGGACATGGGGAGATGGAGAGGAGAAGGGAGTTGAGGGACATTGGATGGGGAGATGAACCATGAGAGACTATGGACTCTGAAAAACAATCTGAGGATTTGAAGGGGGGTGGGAGATTGGGGGAGCCAGGTGGTGGGTATTATGGAGGGCACGGATTGCATGGAGCACCGGGTGTGGTGCAAAAGCAATGAATTCTGTCACACTGAAAAGAAATAAATACTTTTTAAAAATGTAGATAGGCCTGGATTTGAGGAGAAAAGATTGAGAATCAAGTATGGATTCAGTAGGGGCAAAGGATAGAGAAGTATCAGGTAAAACGGGGGAAGGGAAATAGGGCCAATGGATCTCATAAAAGAATCGTTGTGTTTTGAATATTGGGTGCAAACAAAAGAAGTTACTCTATAGCCACCCTCCTTTTCTATGAGAAAGCTCCTTCCAGTTTATCTACTATGTCTATTGCCTGTAGATAGAATTTTGCTCCTGCTTGCTGTCTTTTTATTTTATGTAAATATATACCTATGTATACTGCATATATATATATTATATATACATAATTATACCATGTTCTATACATAATTATACAGTATATAAAACCTTTATATATATAATTACATAAATTATATGTAATATATATTTTACATACCACATATAATACTATAAATGTAGACATATAATTATACTATGTATAAAACCATTATGTATACATATGTAATTATATGTAATTATGTGTAACTTATTTGTAATAATGAAGTAATCTATATTTATCTACATAATTATTTGAAGTTATCTTTTACATATAATTTATATATGTATGAAGAATTTTATATGTCAAAGAGATAATAAGGAGCATAATGTTAGAGGGACTACTTAAAACTGTTACATGACATTCCAGAATGAACTAAAATTCAGTGAAGAGAGGTGCTTTGAGATTATAAACTCAGAAATAAGGTGAATGGAGAAGAGAAAGATTTGAAAAGAACTGAAAGATGATATGATGAAATTTTAAGTCACAGAGAAACTAACTTTAGAAAGGGAGACTAAATTAGAAAGGACGTGAGAACATATAAACCATGAGTAATGCCTTAAGAATGAAAGAAAATGGAAAAGTGAAAACCTTTTTAAAAAAAAAAAAAAATATATATATATATATATATATATATAATCCCCAAAGGAAATGAAGAGATAAAACCATGTGGGAGACTTCCAAGTTCCTATCCAGCATGTAAGACGCTTGGAGGTCACCACTCTGTCCTAACTAGTAAAAAGTTGGGCAAAGTGAGAAATGAACAGCCCTTCTTAGATCCATGAGACAGCCAAGTTACAGGGCACACTTGTACCCCCAAATCAGAGAGACTGACACGCGGGTGCAGAGAATTCCAGCTCCTGTGAGCAGGAACCCATGCTGGGTGGGAAAACCTGAACTGGAACTGACGAGTTGCTGGAGGCTCAGTGTGGACGACTCTTAAGACTTAGAAAATCCTCGGGGATCCAGTTATACAGGGGTTTCATGCTTCTGGGGTTTTTACCTCTTGGGGTTCTACCAGGTTCTCACAGTGAATACTGGAGAAAAATTCCCCTGTGCTTCTGTCAGGGAGAGGGAAGAAGAATCACTTTGAAAAAATCCAGAGTATTAAGTTCTTAACAAGGTCTGTCCTCCAGAGACACTACTTTGCCAGAACTCAGCCTGCTGGGATTGTATCAGTAACTAACCTAACCCGGGGAAGGGAAATAGCCAACTCCAGCCAACTCTTGTCATCCTGTACCACCTAAGGGGAGGACACTGAGAAATGTGTGAAGTTCACGGTCCAGAGGCACAGGCTTACTGGGAGACTGAGACTTAATAGAACCATCAAACACTTCCTCCTCCCAGACCTTACCATCATTTTACTAAAGGCTTGTGTACGGCAATTCCCTTTACCCAAAACATCTTGTGTGGCTATCAAGAAAAGGCAAGAAACGCAGTTGGAAGAGACAGAGCAGGGGTTAGAACCAGACTCAGATATGGAAGCAGTGTGGGAATTATCAAACCAGGAATGTAAAACAACTATGATTAATATGCTAAAGACTCCACTTCATAAAAGGGGACAGCCTGCAAGAACAGATGGGCAATGTAAGCAGCGGTAGAATTCAGAGAAAGAATCAAGAAATGGTGGAGAACAAAAACACTGACAGAAATTAAGAATGCCTTTGATGGCTTATTATTAGACTGGACTTGGCAGAACAAAGAATCTGTGAGTTTGAGGATATCTCCATAGAAACCTCCAAAACTGAAAAGTAAAGAAAAAAAAAAAAAGATTGGATGAAGGAAAAAAAAAAAGGACAGAATATTCAGGAACTGTAGGACAACTACCAAAGAGCTCTAGAAACATGAAGAAAGGAATAGAAGAAATAGTTGAAACAATAATGACTGATAATTTCTGCAAGTTGATGTCTCACCTCTAACCACAGATCCAGGAAGTTAAGACAATACCAAGAAGAATGAATGCAAATCATCAGTACATGTAGGTATATCATTTTCTAGGTGCAGAAAATTAAACAAAAAACCTTGAAAGAAACTGGAGAAAAAAAAATTCTTACCTATAAGAGAGCAAAGATAAGAATTACATTCAATTTTTTAGAAATTCTGCAAGCAAGAAGAGAGTAAAATGCTTAAAATGTTGGGAGGGAAAAGCTATCAACTTAGAATTCTGTATCCTGTAAAACTGTCCTTTAGGAGTAAAAGAAAAATGACTTTCTCAGACAAACAAAAATTAAAGAAATTTGTTGCCAGTAGACCTGGCTTACAGGAAGTGTTGAAAAAAGCTCTTGAGCAAGAAGGAAAGCTCAGAAACTTGAGTTTACATAAAGTGAGGAAGGAAGCATTGGTGAAAGTAACATTAAAGGTTTTTATTTTTCTTATTCTTAATTGATATAACAGGTAAAAGTTTGCTCAGAGTAGTAACAGCAACCCTCTCTTTGCCTATGTATGCTTAGGTATAAGTGAAATGAATAACATCAGTGCTACAAAGGATGAGAGGGATGAATTAGGATTATTTTGTTATAAGGTATGTCCACTCTCCATGGCATGTGAGTGTAATGTTATTTGAAAGTGGATTTGGATTAGTTGTGAATGTGTATTACAGATGCTAAAAAAACCACTTAAAAAAAAAAGTAGGGACGCCTGGGTGGCTCAGTTGGTTAAGCATCTGCCTTCGGCTCAGGTCATGATCCCAGCGTCCTGGGATCGAGTCCCCCATCGGGCTCCTTGCTCCGCGGGGAGCCTGCTTCTCCCTCTGACTCTGCCTTCCACTCTGTCTGCCTGTGCTCGCTCTCACTCGCTCTCTCTCTGACCAAAAAAAAAAAAAAAAAAAAAAAAAAAAAAAGTATAACCAACCTATATGTCAAGGAGAGAAAATAAAATCATATGAAATGTTCACTTGAAGCCACTAAAGGCAGGAAAAGAATGGAAGACAAAAGTGGAAACAAGGAATAAGGGCAACAAACAGAAAACAGACATGAATCTGATAGATCTTAATTCGCTTACAACAATAATTTCTTTGAACCTTAGTGGTTTATTTTTTTTTTTTATTTTTTTATTTTTTTATTTTTTAAAGATTTTATTTATTTATCTGACAGACAGAGATCACAAGTAGGCAGAGAGGCAGGCAGAGAGAGAGAGAGAGAAAGTGGGAAGCAGGCTTCCTGCGGAGCAGAGAGCCCGATGCGGGGCTCGATCCCAGGACCCTGAGATCATGACCCGAGCCGAAGGTAGCAGCCCAAACCACTGAGCCACCCAGGTGCCCCTGAACCTTAGTGGTTTAAATGCACCAATTAAGAGACTGTCAGACTGGATCAAAAATGACACCTAACTATTTCTTGCCTATAGGAAACTCACCTCAAAATAAAGACACATAGGTTAAAAGCAAGTGGGTAGAGAAAGATATATCATGCTAATAATAATTTAATAAAAGTAGGAATAGCAGGAAAGTTACCAGGAATAAAGAAGGGCATTCCACGATTACAAAGGAATCAGCTCTCATAACAGTCCTTAACATGTATGGGCCTAACAACAGCATCAAAGGAAAAATAAATGAATCCACTGTCTCAGTTGGAGACGTCAACACCCATTTATGAGAAATGGGGAAATCTAAAAGGCAGAAAATTAGCAAGGGAATAGTTGAACTATGCAACATTTTCAATCAACTGGATATAATGGGCAAGTGTGGTTTACTTCATCCAGCAGTAACAGAATACACATTTTTCTCAAGCTCATATGGACACATTCACCAAGATAGACCATATTCTAGGCCATAACATATAACTTAACAAATTTAAAAGAACAGAAATCATACAATATCTGATCTCAGACGACGACTGAATTTAAGTAGAAGGATGGAAAATGTTTAAGTACTTGGAGGTTAATATGGTTAATAAATCTAAGATTAACTAGAAAAATACTTTGAACTGTAAGAAAATAAAAACACAACTTATCAAAATATGAGATGCAGCAAAAGCAATGCTTGTGGTGGGTGGGGGATGAAAAGTACAGAGTGCAACTATTAAAAACAAGGAAGGTCTAAAATCAATAATCTAAACTTCTCCCTTATGAAACTAGAAAGAGAAGAACAAATTAAATCCAAAGTAAACAGAAGAAAAGAAAAAAAAATTATGGTAGAATTCAATGAAACTAAAAACAGAAAATCAAAATCAATAAAAAAAAAAACTGTTTCTTTGAAAAGATCAATAAAATTCATAAGCTTCTAGCCAGTCTAGTTAAGAAAAAAATATAAATTACTAACATCAAAAACAAGAGACATCACTATAGATCCCACAAACATTAAGTAGGTAATAAAGCAATACTAGAAATAATTCTGTACCCACGATTTTATAAACTAGGTGAAATGGACCAATTCTTTGGAAGACACAGTCTGCCAAAATGCGCACAGTCTGCCAAAATGTGCACAAGATATTGACAATTTGAATAGGCTTTTAGATATTAAATTGAAACAGCAGTTAATAACTTTCTATACTAAAGGTGGCAGGCCCAGATGGATTCACTTGTGAATTCTATCAGACATTTAAAGAAGAAACTGTATAGGTTAACTATAATCTTTCAGAAGATACAAGCAAAAGAAATAACTTCTTTACTCATTCTCTGAGGCCAAGATTACTCTTAAATCAAAACCTGAAAATACAAGACCAAACAAACAAACAAACCACCAAAAACAAAATAACGAAGAAAGAAATACAGACCAATACCTCTTAAAAACATTAATGTAAATAAAATTATTAACAAATTAAATCCAACAGTGTATAAAGAGAATTACACATCATGACCACATAGAATTTACTATCCTAGGTAAGCAAGGCTCGTTCAAATTAAAAAATCAACTACTATAATCTATCACATCAACTGAGAAAGGGAAAATCACAGGATCATATTATTAGGTACAGAAATAGCATTTAACAAAACCCAACATCCATTCATGATAAAAACTCTCAGTAAACTAGGAATGGGAGGAACTTTCTCAACTTCATGAAGACTACAGAAAACCAACAGATAGCATCTTAGTATTGAGAAGCTTGCAGTTTTCACACTAAGATCAGAAACAAGCCAAAGATGTTGGCTTTCCCCACTGATGTTCAACATTTTGCTGAAAGACATAGCAAATGCAATAAGATTAGAAAGAGAAGGGGCACCTGGGTGACTTGGTTAGTTAAGTGTCTGCCTTTGGCTTAGGTCATGATCCCAGGGTCTGGGATGAAGCCCTGTCTTGGGCTCCTTGCTCAGCAGGGAAAACAGCTTCTCCCTCTCTCTCTGTCCCTCTGCCCCTCCCCCTGCTTGTGCTCTGTGGCTTGGTCCTTTAAAATAAATCTTTTAAAAAATACATGCAATACCATTTATCTTAGAAAGAAAAAAAAAATAACTTACTTGTAAACCTAAGAAAATATTACAAGATCTATAGGATAAAAACTATGAAAATTAGGTGAAAGATACAAAGCAGAACTAGCTAGATGGAGAGATATTCTATGTTCATGAATAGGAAGACTCAGTATCAGCAAAATGTTCTGTCAGACTTGATCTGTAGATAACGCAATGCCTGTCAAAATCTCAGGAAGTTATTTAGCAGATATTGACAGACTGCTTAAGAAGTTTATTTGGAGCATCGAAAGACCCAGAATAGACAACATAATATTGAAGGAGAAAACAACATTTTCTTAAAAAGCTAAGGACAGTGTGGTATTAGTGAAAAATATACCAGTTGATTAGTGAAACAGAATAGAGAGTCCAGAAATAGACTCACAAATAGTCAACTGATTTTTGTCAAATGAACAAAAGGAATACAAGGCAACAAAAGTAAGCTTTCCAACAAGTGGTACAGGAATAATTGGACATTTTAATGCAAAAAAAAAAGGGAAAAAAGGGAAAAAACCAGAATCTAGACCGACATTATGCCCGTCACAAAAATTAATTGAAAATGGATCACAGACTTTAAAATGCAAAATTGTAAAATCCTGGAAAATAACCTAGTAGAAAATCTAGATAATGTTGGGTATGGTGAAGATGTTTTAGATAAAACCCATGAAAACTCATTCAAATTAGAAACCTGTGCTCTGGGGAAGACAGTGTTAAATGAATGAGAAGATGAGCCTCAGACTGGGTGAAGAAACTCGCAAAAGACACATCTGGTAAAGGACCGTTAGCTACAACATCAAAAGAACTCTTAAAAATCAAAATAAAGAGAACAAAATTATTAACAAATGGGCCAAAAACTTTAGAAATCACCTTGCCAAAGAAGATATCTACATGACAAATCAGCACATGAAAAAATGTGTGTGATACGTCATCAGGGCAACACAAATAGAAGTGGATACCACCTATTAGAATGGCCAGATTTGGGCACCTGGGTGGCTCAGTGGGTTAAGCCACTGCCTTCAGCTCAGGTCATGATCTCAGGGTCCTGGGATTGAGTCCCGCATCGGGCTCTCTGCTCGGTGGGGAACCTGCTTCCCTCTCTCTCTCTCTGCCTGCCTGTCTACTTGTGATTTCTCTCTGTCAAATAAATAAATAAAATCTTAAAAAAAAAAAAATGGCCAGATACCAGAACTGGAAACACCGAATGCTGGTGAGGATGAGGAGCAGCAGGAATTCTCATTTGTGACCTGTGAGGGTGGAGAATGGGTCAGCCATTTTGAAAACTAAATATAGTCTTCTCATGATCCCCAGATTGTGCTCCTTTGTATTTACCCAAAGGCTTTGAAAACGTACGTCCACACAAAAACTTGCATGTGGATGTTTATAGAAGCTTTATTCACAATTGCCAAAACTTGGAAGCAATTAGATATCCTTCATTAAAGAATGGATAAACTGTGGTCCATGTAGATGATGGAGTATTATTTATCATTTAAAAAAAAAAAAAGTGAGCTATCAAGCCATAAAAGGACATGGAGAAAATTTAAAAATGTACTAATGAGTGAAAGAGGCCAATCTGAAAAGGCTACAAACTGTGTGATTCTTGTTCTATGACATTCTGGAACTGAAAGAACTCTAGAGACCATAAACAAAATCAGTGGTTGACAAGGGTTAGGGAGGGCAGGAAGGATGAAAAGGTGGAACTTGGAGGATTTTTAGACCAGCAAATCTATTCTGTATGATGATATAATGATGGATGCATATCGTTATATATTTGTCAGAAAGATGTACAACACTAAGATTAAAACCATAGTTGTGTGGACTTTGGGCGATTTAGATGTGTCATGTATGTTCATGTGTCATAACAAATGTACCACTATGGTGGGGAACATTAATAATGGGGACGGCTGTGCAGATGGGCAGGCAGAGAATGTATGGGAAAATCTCTGTGCCTTCCATGCAGTTTTGCTGTGAACCTAAATTAGTAAAAGATAATCTATTTACAGGGGTGCCTGGGTGGCTCAGTTGGTTGAGCATCTTACTCTTGATCCTCAGGGTTGAGAGTTCAAGCCTTGTTTTGGGCTCCGTGCTGTGTGTGGAGCCTACTTAAAGGAAAAAAAAAAAAGAAAAAGAAAAAAAGACTTTTTTTTTTACCTTTATCTAACATGTTCTGTTGTTCTCCTTTATAGATAAAAGTTAAAAAAAATCTTTTTTTTTCTTTTTTCCTATAAAGGAGAACAACAGAATGTATTAGAAGAACATCTGATGTATTTATAATAAAAGACTCTGGGAGGAATACCAAAGCTCAGGAGCACTTGCTTGAAACTACACATTTGTGTAGTGTATACTTTGGAAAACCAACTTCTTAGCTGGCCAAGACAGATAATCTAGTAAAGTATATTCATTAAAGGTAAAGAAAAAAAAATCTGTTGAATCCAGGCAAAAAGGCAAATCACTTTTAAAGGAAAGGAGGTCGTGTTGTCATTAGATTTTATAACCCAATGCTTTATGCCAAGTGAAAATGGAGTAATATATTAAGAAACTCAAGGAAAGGAAATCTGAATCAAGTATCCCAGCCAAACTGACTTTTCATGTAAAAGCCAGAAACAATTATGAATGTGAAACAATTTAGGGATATTGTTTCCATGAGCCCTTCTTTAGGAATTTACTGGAGAGTGAGCTTCAGGAGAGACTCTGGCAGGAGGACTGGTTGGAACCAAGCAATGCACATTTATTTACGTTGTTGAGACTCATGATTTTGAAGGAGAGAGCATCATGCAGAGTGGGTCTATGCCCAACACTATGAAGTTGGTAAACTACCAAAAGTGGGAGAAGAGTGGGAGGAGTTTAAAAAATTATATTAAGCGTTCATATGAATAACTGTAAGTGTACTTGAATGACCTATTAAAGACAAGAACTTAAGATTTTGAATTAGCAAAGCCAAACATGATGTTATATCTACTGAAACAGATACAGAATGTACTAATAAAAGGATGGACGAGGGTATACTAAGAAACACAAGTAAAAACAGAGTGGATTTCTCAAACTCATTATTGGCTAAGGCATAATCCAGACCAAAAACCTTGAAAAGAGACAAAGCAGGATATCTAATAATTTTAAGGGATATACTTCTCAGTAAAGATTACATAGGTATATGCACCCAATAACAGAAACCACTTCCATAAGCCAAAAATTACAGATGCCAAGAGAATACAGTACAAATAAAATAGATGGTCTAACATACTTCAGGTAGAAAAAAATGAGTAAAATGCTTGGTATAAAAACTCAGTGATATTGGCCTTATAAAGACATGTCAAGACCTAAACCTCAGAGTATATAAAAGGTTAATATAAAACATTAAAGAATATTGACCACATTTTAGGTCACACACACACACACACACAATAAATTCCAAAGAGCAGCAATAATATAAACATAAGTCTAAAGAAATAAAACTAAAAATTAATTTAAAACAAACAAACAAAAAGCCAGGGGTACCTGGGTGGCTCAGTGGGTTAAGCCTCTGGCCTTCGGCTGGGGTCATGGTCTCGTCCTGGAATTGAGCCCCGTGTTAGGTTCTCTGCTTGTCAGTGAGCCTGCTTCCCCCTCTCTCTGCCTGCCTCTCTGCCTACTTGTGATCTCTGTCAAATAAATAAATAAAATCTTAAAAAAAAGCCAAAACCCCACAAAAGTCCCTTCTACGTAAGAATTAAGAAGTCACACTATTAAATAAGTGTTGAGTGAACGTAGAAGTATCAAATAAAATTGAAGGATTTCTTGCACTTAGTGAGAATGAAAACGTGGTGTAGAATATGTGGGACACTGTTATGGAAGTCATGAGAATAGAGATTTTAGCATTCAATGTATATATCAATAAAAATTAAAAAATGAATTAATCACATTAAAAACTAGAAAAAATAGCAAAAGAAAGCAACAGGAGGGAATTAAGTAAAAAGGAAATGGGTGAGTTAAAGATTGGTTCTTTGAAAAAAATAGGCAAACCACTAATTGAGTAAAAAAAAAAAAGAAAACCCAAATATTCAAACATTAAAAGTTTCATAAATGTAGGAGGAGGATAATGATAGAAACAGAAGAAATTAAATCATAAGAGACCAATTGCTCAATTATGTACAAGTGGATTTGAAGATCTTCACAAAATGAATCATTTTCTAGAAAAAATTAAATTTACCACAGAAAATCTAAATAGGCTAATTATCAGATAAATAAAGCAGTAAGAATTTTCTGACAAACACCAGTCACATTATCCCTACTTTTGTATGTTATTCAAATTATTCCAAAGCCTAAGAAAAGAAAGAAAATGTCCAAATTTATTTCATCCGGTAAGCTATAAAATGGATTCTAAAAATCTCAAATCACATCGAGAAATTTTTTGGTCAGTTTCACTTACGAATATTAATACCAAAATCTGAGCAAATTTTTTTTTTAAAGAAACCAGTGTTGCATTAAAACATCCATCCTGACTAAGTAATTTATTCTAGGAATCCAAGAGTGGCTTGGTACCAAGAAAAAAGTATAATTAATAATCTTCATATTAGTAGCGCTAAGGAGAAAAATCCTTTGGACATCTCTGAAGATAGAGAAAAGGTTACTTGATGAAATTCAGAGTGTATATTTCAGAAGTTAATAAAACTAGGAGTCAATGGATAACTCACTAACATTATTTTAGAAACACAACTTCAATTAAGTCATTGCTTTATTTATAGGGGAACACTCATGATCAGAATTAGGCATAAGTTTGGGGTATTCGTTATCTCTGTGTTGACCCTGTTTGTGTGGGAGGCTTGAGCCAGTGTAATTAGACCTAGAGATTTAAGTTTGGATATGAAGAGACAGTTGCAGATGATTTGATGACATGCCTAAAAGTCCCAAGAAGATCAGTGGAAAAGCTATGGCAAAATGGATTTATGAGAGAAATCCATAAAAAAGCTGCTTAAAAAATGAAGGTATCAATAGCCTTCACATATGTTGCTCAGTTCGAGAGGATAACAAAACATACACACGTATGGAATGATACTTGGCATACCCACACACATATGTGTGTGTGAATTTAAGTGTACATTAAGTTATAAAGAGAATCAGTAATAGTCTTAGGTCAGTCGTTTATCAATAGTCATGAAGTCTCTCAAAGGAGAAAATTTATTAAAAAAAATTTTTGTTGAATGATCTTATTGCTGCAAGCATAGTTTTCTGGCGTTAGTCTTTGTGGACTCAGGGCAGAGATAAAAATAATTTTTAAGATCTGTGTTAGACTTAACACTTTAGTGCTACTGGAATTCTAAGACTGGTCCACATCCACCACATGTACAAGACAACACTGTTGATTTTTATCAGGCTTCCAAGAAGGAAGTTGCACCTTGTTGATAGCACAATCTCAAGAGCTCTTTCCGTTTCTTCTAATTTCTGTGGCATCACTTTAATTAAAAGTATTTTTTCGCTTAATGGAACATGATAGAGCAATATTTTATCTTCAGTGACTTCTCATTCAGGATATTATTCACCACTATAAATAATGCATTAGGATATAAATGATGCATAATAGTTGTGATATTCCAAATGAACTGTTCTTCTTTTTCAAGTGAAAATTTTTGAATAATAAAAATGTCAGTATAAAATAAGTGCTGGATGATATAAGGAAGATCCACTTTAAAAATAAAGTTTAGGAAACATTTTAAGCAAGAGATGGTAGTTTCTCAATGTGTTTCCTCTAAAAATTAATAGAAGTAATAAAAGACAAGTATAGAAAAATAAATATTAACATTCTTGTTGTTTTGTTCTACTTACTTGGGATTTTTCACAGAATTTTGCTTTGAGCAAAAGGGAGGAAAAAGGCCAAGGTGGTTGGGAAAGAAAATAAATGACCAGTAGCCATATTGGATTCTCAAAATCTTTGTGTTTTAGTTATATAATTATTTATTTGCCAATACTTTAAGAGGAAAACAAAGGTGATGGTAGGTGTGGCAGAAAGGAACCCTCTTAATTTCGGTGTTTTATTGTTGACAAAGAATTCATGATTGCATACTTACACAAAGTTCTGCTGGAATGGAAGCATCATGAGGAAATGCCTAACAGATGATTTTGGGGCAGAGGAGAACTATTCGTTAACTTGTACTTTGTAAGCTGTGTGGAAATGATTATTCTTAGTGTCTTACATACACGTCGATACTGCTCCCCAGTTAGGAAGTGGTGGTGATACAAAAGGACAAAGATGACATCATTGATATCCCCCCAAGTAGGAAGCATTCTATGGGATATTTGAAGAATACCACAATGATAGATTGTCTTATGAGTTATAGACTCATTCTTGAAAACTTTTAAAGACTTTAAAGAATTCTTTTTTTTTTTTTTAAGATTTTATTTATTTATTTGACAGAGATCACAAGTAGGCCAAGAGGCAGGCAGAGAGAGAGGAGGAAGCAGGCTCCCAGCCACACATAGACCCCAATGTGGGGCTTGATCTCAGGACCCTGGGATCACAACCTGAGCCAAAGGCAGAGGCCTTAACCCACTAAACCACCCACGTGCCCCAAGACTTTAAAGAATTCTTTTTTTTTTTTTTTTAAGATTTTATTTATTTATTCGACAGGTAGAGATCACAAGTAGGCAGAGAGGCAGGCAGAGAGAGAGAGGAGGAAGCAGGCTCCCTGCTGAGCAGAGAGCCCGACGTGGGGCTCGATCCCAAGACCCTGGGATCATTACTGGAGCCAAAGGCAGAGGCTTTAACCCACTGAGCCACCCAGGCGCCCCTTAAAGAATTCTTATAGTCAAAACTGAGCTTCTGATTCCCATTATGTTTCTTGAAATAAAAACTTGAGAAAACACTGAAACCTAAGACAGGAAAACAATCTAAAACCTGGGAGAGGTATCTACTCGTTATAAGGCAGATGGAACCAGTTGGAGAAAAACCTACCTGGAGTTCACCTCTGATACACATAGGTTCACCTGCAACACTCTAGAAATATTGGCAGGCACTTTAATTCACCTGACCCACCTACTTGCCTTTGCTCAAGGGACTGTGCTAACAAGGAAGGTGAATAGCAGTGTGTTGGTCCCTCCAGTGACTCCCTTGATCTCAGTTCACAGTCCTGACAAGTGGCATGGGCCTTGGCTGGCGTGAAGCTGATGACCTGTTGCATTCTGGAAGCTTTGGTCCTCACAAATGAAATACCTGAGGCATATGCAGAGAGAGGAGCAGCGTTGGCAGAAGCCCAGCTAGGACTTACGACTTTGATGATGGCATATTGATTATTATAGTAGAGCACGGAACCAAGAAAAGGGAAGGAGAAGCTGCCAACTTAGAAGATCAGGGCTGAAGTAAATGAAAGCCAGTAAAAACCTGAAAACTGCAGGAGGGTCTTACACACTGTTGTATTTTCTGAATCTGAAAGTATGGTTTACCCATCACTGGAGTGAACACAACTGTAGCAAATGATCTCACATAGGGGTTGACACGCTTTTTCTGTAGAAAGACGAGACAATAAATTGGGCTCTAATGGGTTCTATGAATTTGCTGCAACTGCTCACCTCTGACCTTGTAGCAGGAGAACAGCCACAGACAGTATATAAACAAATAAGTATCCTGGTGTTCCATTAAAAACTATATATATTAGGGCGCCTGGGTGGCTCAGTGGGTTAAAGTCTCTGCCTTCTGCTCAGGTCATGATCCCAGGGTCCTGGGATCGAGTCCCACATCAGGCTCTCCGCTCAGCAGGGAGCCTGCTTCCTCCTCTCTCTCTCTGCCTGCCTCTCTGCCTACTTGTGATCTCTGTCTGCCAAATAAATAAATTAAATAAATAAATAAAATAAATAAATAAAATCTTTAAAAAAATGGGCACGTAAATTTCTATTAATTTTTTTATAAATTTCAATTTAAAAATTTCTATTTTTTAGAACATTTCTAAATTTCTATTAGAAATTTGTATTAATTTTTTCCTAAAAAGTTAAAGTATTTGTGGGATTTTTTTTTTCCGACTATCAAAGTGTCAAAGCCACTCTTTGCTCCTGTGCTGTACAGAACAAGAGAGTGGGCCAGATTTGGTCCAAGGACTGTAGTGTGTTTATACCTGATAGAGCATACAGAAAATTTTATATTCTTAAAGGAGAAGGTAGAAGAAATACGATAGGAGCAACAATTACAGATGTAAGAAAAATGTTCTGTCTGCAGGTTGAAGGTCCTCAGGCTCTCCTCAAGTTTGGAAAGAGAGTGCTTCTGGCTGGAACTGTTGGAGGTTTTATGAAGGTTAGAGAGTGGGCTTCTTGACTAGTGGAATTGAGTTGATGAATATGTTTGGCATATGAAGGAGGGACTAAAGGAGTGAAAAACGAATAGAGATAAATAGAATTGGTTGTGGAAAGAAGCCTGGTGTTAAGGAGCACAAGGACAAAGGAACAGAGGAGAGGCCTTGGTCTGTGAATCAGAATTCCTAAATGCTCTGTTGGGGGTGGGGCCCTGCTCCAAAGGCCAGGTAACCCTTACAACAGTATTTGAAAGATAAAGAGAGCTACTGAAAGCTTGAGAACAATGGACTGCAGTATTTCTGGCTCCTCTATCAGAGACCACCAAAGCCAGAGGCTGGTTATCCTGGTAAGGATAGATTTTAATCTGCAGTATCCTCTTGCAATGGGGAAGCGAGTCCAGGGGGAACTGAACTCCCTTTTGATGTGTATGAAGGCAGCTGGGAATGTTACAGACTGAAGGGAGGAGAGCCCAGAGCGGGGGAAGGTGAGGGCTTAGGTAGAATAAGAGACAAGAGACGTGAGAAATTAGAAGGAATAGTCATGGTAAATGCCGTTTAGGCCAGCTGTGTCTGCTAGCTGACAGCTACTGTAGCTAGGATTCTGTTCTCTCAACAAGACTGGGGAACAGAGGTCCTGTCCTTCCTGATGATGCCATTTCAAGGGAATGGCTTTCAGATTTTCCAGAAAGACACTCTTGAGTTGGGAGAGATCTAGGTATATCCCAAAGGGACAGAGGAAGAATTCAGTTGTAAAGCCTTTTTAGTAAATGCTCTAAGAAAGGGCATAGGGCCTTTTGCTAGGTGCTGGCTAGAACAAACTGTAAAATCTCTTGGCAGCCTGGAGCTTTCTTAGGCCGCGAAGGGTGGCTTGGGGTCATCCTAGGGATATGACCTTAAGCTGTTTGAAAATGTTACTGACGAAGTCTTTTTCGTGTAGGGGAGCAGTATGGACAAAATCATGTTTGTTGAGAGTGTCTAGTTTTTAATAGGCCAGGGTTGAGGCCTAGTCAAAAAGAGGGTTCCGAGGGCCCTGGAGGAGTTTGGTTAAGGAGCTAATCATTGTCACTGCTCACTGATTTGTGTATTCTGACATGGATAACCTTTCCTGGTGTTGTAAACCATCCAGCCTGGCTGAGTTTACTGGAAGAAGACTTGCCTTTGTGTATGCTCTGTTATCTCTCCTCTGGGAATGCCCTTGTGCAGTGAGTGCCTCCCCTGAAGGAAGCCTTCTCGTGGGTGACTCTCTCTAGTTCTCACGCACCTTCTTCCTCCTCCTCTCTCCATGAAGCAAAGTGATTTCCTCCTTCTACTGCACCTCCTGCTGCTAAATCACCTGTCCCTTGACATTTACTTTTTGAAATTATTATGAAATAATAATCACAAAAACACCTTCAGGCAGGGAGTATCTCATTCATCCCCTGTCTCTGGGACGTGGCACATTTCTGAAGGAAGTAGATGATGCATGAACGGTAGTTGATTTCTTACTAATTTTGTCCTTTCCTTGGGGCCGATGACTTGATTAATAGTGATATATCTGTTCTGACAGTTTACCAGTTTGTGTGGCTTTTTAAATCCTACTCCATCTTCCAAAGAATGCACCGACACTGTCTTCATGATTTAAGGAGTTTAATGATTTTGGATTTACCTGGGTAAATATTCGTATTTGTGACTCTAATAGTGCTTAAATCTAGTACAGATTGATAAGGGATTTGGTATAGTCCATTGCAGGAATAATTAATTTTCTACTTTATGTAAAGAAGGAATTTTTTTCAGCACGCTCATCCATGATTAAAAAATATAAATAGTTGACAAAGTTGCTACAGAAGGAAATGGTAGGATTTTTTTTTCTTCCATAACTTTTGTGGCATAGAAAGTTTTAAATTTCATACATTTTATCGTAATTGATAAAGAACTTGCGATTATATTTTTTACTTTGCTTAAATTATGCAACAGGCAACGTTAATTATAAAACGCTTAACATGTGTTTTACTATTAAAATATCTCTTTCTTGCAAAACTTAGTCAGGCTCATATGGGAGGGAAAAAAAAAAAAAGACCTAAAATAGCCAGTGAAGAACATAAGAGATTTATTTAATCAGATGTACTGGTGGATCAGTTAGTAATCTGATCTAAGCTCAGTCTGTAGAATATCAAATACGGGAAGGACCACTATGAACTGGGTTGTCAGCAAAGATTTCGGAACTGAGATTTGCTAGGAGCAGAGTCTAGTTGGATTGGTGAGGAATGTCTTTGTGTCCAGTGCAGAAAAGGAAGAAGAGTGAGTCATGGGGGTGCCTGGGTGGCTCAGTGGGTTAAGCCACTGCCTTCGGCTCAGGTCATGATCTCAGGGTCCTGGGATCGAGCCCCACATTGGTCTCTCTGCTCAGCAGGGAGCCTGCTTCCTCCTTTCTCTCTGCCTGCCTCTCTGCTTGCTTGTGATCTCTCTCTGTCAAATAAATAAATAAAATCTTAAAAAAAAAAATAAAAGAGTGAGTCATGAATGAACTTGACAGTGACCAAGAAAGGGACTCAAGATGAAAACAGGGAGAGCACAAAGAAGAGCACAGGCTAGATCAGAGTCAAAAAGTCAAGGGAGGAGAGCATTTTTGGTGGGAACCAAGGGATCAGTAGTATTAACTATAGCTGAGGGGATATGGGAAAAGTCCAACGGATATAGATCCATCGAATGCCTTTGGAGAATAGAGTCCTTTACATGTCACACTGCAGCTGAAACACACATTCCTGAGGGAGGTGAGTAAGCCTGTGAAAAGATGGTTGTCAGGGCAGCGCCTATGAAAACCACAGTGGTAAACCACTGCCTGACCACTGCAAAGGCTGAGGTTGAAAAGATGCGTATTACCAAGAGCTGACAATACCAAGAGCAACTACAGCTCTCCCAGTGTGGATGTGATGCAGAATGGCACATTTAGGAACCAGTTTGGCAGGTTTTAAGCCCACGTTTGCTTATCTGGGTTCCGTATCCATGTTTCTGCTCAAAGCCTTCTGTTTGGAGCAGCTTTATTTATAAACCCAAATTTCCACCGACTTAGAAAGGGAGACCATTTAGCTGTGCAACAACGTAGATGCAACTCAAGAGCTTTAAGTCAAGTGACAAAGACAAGACAGTCAGGACTACATGCTGTGCCATTCTGTTCCTATGAAAGTAGGACAGCAAAGCCACAGTGACAAAAAGCAGATCAGTAGTTGGCAAGGCCTGGAGGAAGGAGGTGGGAATTTACTGCAGAGACACACAGACGCTTTTATTCTATAAAACATGGAAATGATTTTTTTTTTTTTTATGGTTGTGGTAATGGTTTACATGGCTATAGACACATGTTAAAGCTCATTAAGTTGTATACCTCTAAATGGAAAATTTTAATGGGCTAAGTTATAGCTCAACAAAGTTGATACTTTAAAAATCCACAAAAGCATAAACCACAAAGCAAAATAAGTACATACTTGATTACATAAAAATTAATGACTTCTGGATAGCAACCGAAACCATTTAAACAAAAAAAGCCTGGGGTTGGGAGAAGGTATTTTTAACATGTGTATTTAAAACTGGTAAAATGTTACTATCCGGAATGTATAAAGAGCACGTACCAATTAATAAAGAAGAAAGAATATCCAAAAATGTTCAACGAAACCTTTGAAGAAGTAGTCCACAGAATAGAAAACTCGGATGGCTTCCAAATATTTAAAAACATGCTCAAGATCCTTAGTAATAAGGGATGTGCAAATTAAGATCACATTCTATTTCTCATGCTTGAAATTGGCAACAGTTAGTGAGTCCAGCAGTGTCAAACGGTGGAAAAGATAGGGGTCTGTGGACGTATTCACAGATTCCTCTTAGGAGTATAAATTGATACAACTACTAGGGAGAGTAATATTATACCTGATTATTTTGTATCTATTGGTATTAGTTAAAAATAATTATACCAATATTATACCTAAATGTTTAAGATGGTAATAGCTAGAACTTAGCAAATATACTCCAAGAAATATGTCTGGCTTAGACCAACTCTTGCACATGGGCTCATGAAATTATGTACATATACGTTCATTTCAATATTTTTTGTAGTAACAAAAGCAGTCAAAAAACCCCTTACTCACCAATTAGAATGGTAAAATCCAAAACATTGACAATACCAAATGCTGGCAAGAATGTGAAGCAACAGGAATTCTTATTCATTATTGGTGAAAATGTATAATGGGGAGTGCCTGCCTGGCTCAGTGGGTTAAGCCTCTGCCTTTGGCTCAGGTCATTGTGGAGGCTGAGAAAATGAAGGCCATCCCACCTGAAGTTTAGCTGATGTGGGAAACAGAGGCAGAAGAAAATCATTCAAATTCCTTACCTACTGACAAGCCCTTGAAACAGACAGAGTGGCTCTGCCCTGGGGACTTAACTGCCCTCACCTTGAGGTTTTGCTAAGGACAATTCTAGCCCAACAGACCCACTACCCCAACTGGTCTGACCAGGATCCTGTAAGTCTACTTTAACAATTACTTTATCTCTAAGCCTCCAAGATAGTGTCCAGAATCATTCCCAAGTATATGGCCCACTGATATACATTTAAAGGGTCTCACAAGAAGATTTTTATTATTGGTAATAAATAACCTTTCTCCCAACAATAGTTAGCCCCTCAAGGTCCTGGAGACCTTGCTTCTAAAAATCCTTGGAGACTTGCATCATCCATAATCCCCTTTGTCCTCACCCACGGAGGAGTCCACGTCTACTCTGCCTTTAAAAACTCTGACTATAACCTGGTTCGGGGTCCAAGTCCCTACTCCGCTGCATCGGGTATACTTGGGCCCAAGCTTAAGCTTATCAAATAAACCTTCCTGTGATTGTATCGGTGCTTGGCTCCTTGGTGATCTCTCAGATGCAAAAACTCGGGCATGATTTCAGCGTCCTGGAATCAAGCCCCGTGTTGGGCTCCCTGCTTAGCAGGAGTCACTCTCCCTCTGCCCTGGCTGTGTTCTCTCACTCACTCATTCACTCTCAAATAAGTAAATAACTAAAATCTTAAAAAAAAAAAAATGCAAAATGGAAGAGGCACTTTTGGAGGGCAATGTGTCAGGTTCTTGCAAAACTAAACTCTTACCATATGACCCAGAAATTGTGCTCTGTGGTATTTACCCAAATGAGCTGAAAACTTATATTCATGTGAAGTCTACACACAGGTTTTTTAAAATAAGCATTTAATTTTTTAAAAGATATGCTTATTTGAGAGAGAGTGTGGGAGTGGGGAGAGGGGCAGGGGCAGAGGGTGACAGAGAATCTCACGCAGACTCCACGCTGAACGTGGAGCCCAACACAGGGCTTGATCCGAGGACCCTGAGATCATGACCAGAGTACAAATCAAGAGTTAGCCGCCTAATTGATTCACCCTGGCGCCCCTGCATGCAGATGTTTATAGCGGCTTTATTTGTATGCACTTGTCAAGGGGCGCCTGGGTGGCTCAGTGGGTTAAAGCCTCTGCCTTCGGCTCAGGTCGTGATCCCAGGGTCCTGGAATCGAGCCCCGCATCAGGTTCTCTGCTCGCGGGGGGCCTGCTTCCCTTCCTCTCTCTCTGCCTGCCTCTGCCTACTTGTGATCTCTCTCTGTGAAATAAATGAATAAAATCTTTAAAAAAACAAAAACAAAAAACAAACAAAATACCTGGAAGCAACTAATGTATTCTTCAGTAGAGGAGTAGAGATACAGACCATGGTTCATCCAGACAATGGAATATTAATCAGCACTAAAAAGAAATGAGCTGCCAAGCCATGAAAAAACATGGAGGAAACTTAAAGGCATATTACTAAGGGGAAGGAAGCAAACCTGGAAAGGTTACATACTGTAGGATTGCAACTAACTGACATTCTCGAAAAGGCAAAACTGTGGTAATAGTGAAAGGATCAGTGGTCACCAGGGGTTCGGGGGAGGCGAGGATGAACAGGTGGAGCTCAGGGGATTTTTAGAGCGGTGAAAATACTCTGTATGAGGTTGTATTGGTGGAGACACGACATTGTGTATTTTTCAAAAGCCCGTAGAACCTACAACACCGAGGGAGAACTCAGATGTAAACTATGTACTTTCAGTGATCATGGTGTGTCAGTGTCGATTCACCAGTTGTAGTGAAGGGACAACTCTGGTGTGGGGAGATTGTGTGCAATGGGAGGGATATATGGGAATCTTTGGTCTTTGCTGCTCCATTTTGCTGTGAACCTGAAACAGCTCAAAGACATTTTATTTTTGGAACCTCCATACAAAAGAGCTCAGTAGGGAAATTCTCCAAAGGGAAATTGATAATTAAATTGTAGTATATTTATTTATTTATTTATTTATTTATTTATTTTTAAAGATTTTATTTATTTATTTGACAGACAGAGATCACAAGTAGGCAGAGAGGCAGGCAGAGAGAGAGGAAGGGAAGCAGGCCCCCCGCGAGCAGAGAACCTGATGCGGGGCTTGATCCCAGGGCCCTGGGATCATGACCTGAGCTGAAGGTAGAGGCTTTAACCCACTGAGCCTCCCAGGCGCCCCAAATTGTAGTATATTTAAACAATGTTAAATATACACAGTGAAACTATAAACATACCAAAAAAAAAAAAATCCCCAAAACGTAATGTTGAGCAAAACTGAAAAATCGAATTACAGATGGACACACAGTATGATACTGTTTATTTATGTCATGTTACAATATTAAAACCTCTAAAAAAATGGATTTGAATAATAAACATTAAGTTCAGCTGAATGATAATTGCTTTTTCGGGGGAACAAGCAGAATAAAATAACAGCTGGGTATCTGGATGTCTTCAGCTGGTTATGTGATTTTTTTTTTTTTAAGCTAGGTGTTTATTCATTTATTTTGACACTTGGGTGTTTATTCATTTATTTTTTTAAATTTTTACTTATTTATTTGAGAGAAAGTCAGAGAGCACAAGCAGGGGGAGTGGGAGTGGGAGAGGGAGAAGCAAACTCTTTGCTGAGCAGGGATCCCCATGAGGGACTTGATCCAAGGACCATGAGATTGTGACCTGAGCCGAAGGCCAGTGCTTCGCTGACTGAACCACCCAGGTGCCCATGGGTGTTTATTATGGTCCTTTTTTTTTTTTTTTTTAAACTATTTTGTATTTCCAAAGTTCTCCATTTGAAAATAGCTCATGGAAAATAATGATTTGTAGCTAGAACCTTTTTAAAAATTTTTTATTTAAATTCCAGTTATGTTAGTTAACATACAGCATGATAATAGTTTCTGATGTATAGCACAGTGATTCAGTAGTTCCACGCATCCCCCAGTGCTCATCACGACAGGTGCATGCCTTCATCCTCATTTCCTACTTTACCTAAGCCCCCACACACCTCCCCTCTGGGAGCCATCAGTTCATTCTCTGTAGTTAAGAGTCTTTTCTTGGTTTGCCCCCATCTCTCTTTTTTCCCAGACCCTTTGCTCATTTGTTTTGTTTCTTAAAGTCTATATATGAGTGTAATCATATGATATTTATCTTCTTCTGACCGACTTATTACCCTTAGCATAATTCCCTGTAGTTCCTCCTATGTAATTTGGCAAGATTTCATTCTTTTTTATGCCTAAGTAATATTCTCTCTCTTTCTCTCTGTGTGTGTATCAGTGTGTATCGTCTTTATCCATTCATTAATCAATGAACATTTGGGCTGTTTCTATAATTTGGCTATTATAGATAATGCTGCTATAATCTTTGAGGTGCATGTACCCCTTTGAATTAGTATTTTTGTAATCTTTGGGTAAATACACAGTAATGTGATTGCTGGATCATAGGGTATTTCTATTTTTAACTTTCTGAAAAACCTCCTTACTGTTTTCTAGAGTGTCTGCACCAGTCTGCATTCCCACCCACAGTGCGAGAGGGCTCCCCTTTCTCTGTTCCCTCGCCAGCACCTGTTGTTTCTTGTGTTGTTTATTTTAGCCATTCTGACAGGTGTGAGTGGTATCTCATCGTGGTTTTGATTTGTATTTTACTGATGATGAGCGTGGTGAGCATCTTTTCGTGTGTTTGTTGGCCATCTGGATGTCATCTTTGGAAAAATGTCTCCATGTTTTCTCCCCATTTTTTAATCAGATTAATAGAACATTTTTTCAATGAAGAGCAAACACTCTATCTGGAGGTTTTGATGTTATGAATAATAACTTTTTGCCGTTTTATATTTAGATTTTCAAGATTATGTCTTAGGATCCCGCAGAAGAAATTGATTCACTTGAAATTCATTCTAACTGGAAGTTTAGTATTGGGGTAAGATAGTCATCTTGGTGAATGCGAGTATGGGAATGGACAAGAGCTAAGGATGTTTGCTCTAGAGACTGTGGTGCACCTGTTAGTATTAGTGGACTACTGTTTGGATGTAGTCCTCGCACCACTAGTTAACTAAAGTTTACCACCAGTCTTTTAGTTTGTAAGCTTCAATTTGCATAAAATGTATGACCTTAATCAGGCTCCCAGGTTTCATCCAGTCCCCTGTACTTGTGGAGATGTTGACTGTGTATGGCATTCCTTTCTCATTTTCCAAGACATAACCTCTCAGTATATTTAACATACGTTGTTTCAGGTAGCTAGTACCAATCCGTTGTACTTGAAATGAAACTGATTTGCCATCCTGGGTTAATCAGAATGGGCTAAGTTATGCTTAATAAGAAAGACATCATGAACCCCGAAATCTCAGTGGCTTTCTATACAGGAAAGGTTTAATTCACATACATGTTACTTGTCCAACACCGGTTAGGGGGCTCTGCTGCAGATGGTTACTCAGGAACTCCAGGTGACTAACATGCCACATTTAGAATGGTTTCAATTATCAAGGTAGGGGAAGAAAAGAGTATGAAGAATCAACTTTGTGTGTGTGTGTTTTGGTGTCTAAGAAAAATACATGTTGTCTCTGGCTTATAGCCAGATGCTAGAGCTGTTGGCTCATGGTCTGACAGAACTACAAGGAAGCTGGGAAATTGGGGGGATCTCATGTCTGTTTAGTAAATAATATGTGCTTCTGCCACTTGGGCATACTCGTAGTGCAGTAGGCTTTCTACTCTTTGGAAGAGTAGAGTCCAAAAAAACTGTGTTGGCTGAAGGGCAGGACAGGCTGTAACCTGGTGTTTTATGTATATATAATTTAGGAAATTTAGAATAAATGAACATTTAGAAAAATCACCCGGCTTAGTCATTTAATTTTATAAATGAACAAAGTGAATCCTAGTAATGTAAGGTCATTCAGACAGTGGCAGCATTGGGTCTAAATTGAAAAAGAAACCAAACTGTCAATATGTAGAGACAATATGATTATCTACAGGGAAAATATAAGAGAATATACAGATGAATTATTAGGATTAATAAAATCATTCTGCAAAGTTCATGTATATAGGATTCATATGCAGTAATTTTACTGTACTCTAGCAATAACCAAAGAGAAAATGTACTAGAAAAGTTATTCACAGTAACACCAGAAATGATCAGACATATGAAACCAGGTGTTAAAAGGATATTTGAGACCTCCGGTGAAAATGTCAGTCTTACGGACAGACATGAGGGAAGAATAGAATGAAAAAGAATGTATTCTTTGGGCAAACAGATATATAATAGAAATTGTAACAAAACTTATACATAAAACATGTGGGAGATTTATAGAGAAAGGTTGCCTCATCACTGAATATATATTGTCACAGTTAGGCTAGTATTTTGAAAAAGGAAACAACCTTTTAGGATGTGTTAAACTGAATATAATGGTTAAGAACAGCATAATCCTTTCTCTGTAGTCTCTGAGAGCATTATATCTACCACAAAACACTAAAGGATATTAAAGTGATTAAAAGAATATAGATTCAGGTGCCTGGTTAAGTGTCTGCCTTTCACTCAGGTCATGATCCCAGGGTCCTGGGATCAAGTTCCGCATCTTGTTCCCTGTTCGACAGGAAGTCGGCTTCACCCTCTGCCCCTCCCCCTGCTCCTGCACACACACACACTCTCTCTCTCCTCTCTCAAATGAATAAAATCTTTAAAAAAAAAAAAAGGAAAGAAAATAGATTCTGTTAATACGTTCCGTAAAAAAACAGTAAAAATTTTAAGTTTGCCTTGTTTTTCCAAGAAAATTAATTTACTAACATTACAAATACCAGAGTGGGATTTATACCTGTGTGGTACTTACGAAGTATGTGGCTGTAGACCATTATTAGCATAATGCCTGTTTCTCCATATCCCGTACTGCAGAATGTATGAGGTATAATTGTCCTTACCTTATACTATCACTATAATGATTAAATGAAATAAAAGTGCTTTGAACAGTGCTTTTTAAAGTGTACAGTAAATGTAAGCAGTGTTTTCTACTGTTCATTATTGCTTCTTTGAACTGCTTGTTATTATTTCTAACTAGGGTGCTGATTGTTTTCTATTGCTATAGAAAATTAAATGTATATATATTCTAAAAAATAGTTTGGATAGTTTTCCTGAAGACTTTGCCTTAAAGGTAGTTAAGAGTAAAAATAACCCCTATAAACAGTATTGTTTATAAACAGATTCTCTATTTTTAGAAGTAGCAGAATATGTCTTGGATAGTGTGGAAGTTACTGATTTTCAATTAGAAAGGAGGGTGTTCTCCCCCTATAAAATTTCCATTGTGTTCTGTGAATTTCAGAACTGTTTAATTAATTCAACAAGTATTTATTGAGCTTTTAGTAAGTTTTAGACTCCAAGGAAAAGTTGTGAATCCCTTAATATGAAGACAGCATCCCTTTATTGTGAAAACAACATGATCCTTACTGTGGTTAGCTTTTATGCCTGGTTTGGGCACAGGAAGGAAATATTTATTTACAGATGATAAGTGCTATCCAGAGTCCAGTATAAGATGCTAATGGAACCTTCAGGAAAGTCATCTTGCCCAATCTTAGCATTTTAAATAAATGCCTAAGTCACGCCTTGAAGAATATATATCCTTATTTTGGGGAAAAACCTATAGATTAGTAGACCATGTCTATATAGAAAGCCTATTTATTACAGCTACACAGAGGGTAGATAAGCCCCTCAGAAGGGGATACAACTTAGTTTTATCTTTGGATAAACATAGAAACACAGTAATAGACTCCCTTTTCATAAATAGAGAGCTTACCTACTATGTGAAATGCACTTTTAAGGTTTAAATCAACTTTTAAGGGGTAGTTGTTCAGAAGGATTTTTGAAGGGAGTCAACTCTTAATTTAATTTAATTTATTTATTTTTTATTTTTTTTAAAAAATTTTATTTTTATTTTTTTAAAGATTTTATTTACTTATTTGTCAGAGAGATAGAGAGAGTACAGACAGACAGAGTGGCAGGCAGAGGCAGAGGGAGAAGCAGGATCCCTGTGGAGCAAGGAGCCTGATGTGGGACTTGATCCCAGGATGCTAGGATCATGACCTAAGCTGAAGGCAGCTGGTTAACCGACTAAACCACGCAGGCATCCCTAAATCATTTTTTAAAAATAGATTTTATTTATTTGAGAGAGAGAGAGAAAGAGAGGAAGATACAGAGGGAGAGTGAGAGGGAAAAACAGCCTCCCCACAGAGCAGGGAGCCCAGTGTGGGACTCAATCCCAGGACCCCGGGATCATGACCTGAGCCAAAGGCAGATGCTGAACTGACTGAGCCCACCCAGGCACTCTCTGGAGTCAACTTTAAGAGATACTGTTTTAAACTGTTGACCTTTTATATCCATTGAATATATTACATTTCATTATTACTTTTTTTTTTTTTTAAAGATTTATTTATTTATTTATTTATTTGACAGAGAGAGAGATCACAAGCAGGCAGAGAGAGAGAGAGGAGGAAGCAGGCTCCCTGCCGAGCAGAGAGCCCGATGCGGGACTCGATCCCAGGACCCTGAGATCATGACCTGAGCCGAAGGCAGCGGCTTTACCCACTGAGCCACCCAGGCGCCCCTCATTATTACTTTTTTTTCAGGGATTTGACTGCTCATATTGAGTGTCACCTATTTTTATTTCTGATGAATAAGGTGAAATTAGTATTAATAAGTTAAGTTTAAAATGAATAAGTTGATATATTTACTACTGTGAGATGTTATGGCATGTTGATGGCTTTTCTTACATATCTAAAGGTTAAAAATAGTGAGCCCTCTGTTTGAAAAAAATTCTGTTTCAGTTGATGTTTAAATTTTTTTGTTCATTTTTGGTTTAGAGATCCTGTCAAGTAATTTTCCGTCAGTGTTGACGAGAGTAGTATTAGCAGTTTCCAGACTTGACAGATTGAAGTGTTAGAGGTTTTTAGGAATATCTTTAATACTTTTTCTTACTCGTTTAATATTTGATGAGTAAAATGGGAGTGTAGTTAAAATATAAAAATTATTTCTCTGAATTGGATCACATTGGCTCAGTAATGATTAAAGTGCATAATGGGCTGATGGTTAGAAAGCCATACTTTATTAAGGAAGATTTCTAAGCTATGGTGTGTTCATTGCTTTGGCGTGGAAGGCACATGGATCGGAAACACAGTGTTTGCATTGTGAGTTCAATTAAAGATAGAGAATGTGAGAGCGCTTCTTAAAAATAGGAACCCGTTTTGAGTGTCAGAAAGCTTTTAGAACTTTAATGTCATTTTAGTTATATATTTGATGTCCTTTTTTTGAGAAAATGAGGCATGACTGAAAATGCTCTTTTTGGTAACTGCTGCTTGTTTAAATAAAATGTCTTATTTGATTAATCAATACATTTTTAAATAGTAAATGCACATGCAAGTATGCTGTATGTATTTACACATACCCACACATACATTTTAATATGTATAAATAATTCAGTATACTGACAGTGCTTCTGGAATGTATGGTGGTTTCCCTGATTCCTTCTTGTAATCCTTAATCCCTAATCTCATAATCCCTAATCTCAGATAAGTACCCAGTGAATTATGTAAGGATTTCAGGAAGCATTGTTTAACCTGGAGCATAAAGTCTCTCTGGGAAGAGTCAGTGAAATATCACATTGATGAACATGGGTGTGTTCTTCTTTTTGGACAAGGGACTGGCCTAAATGAAATCCTTTATAAAAGCTTCTGCCTTCGACTCAGGTCATGATCTCAGGGTCCTGGGATCGAGCCCCACATTGGGCTCTCTGCTTGGCGGGGAGCCTGCTTCCTCTTCTCTCTCTCCCTGCCTGCCTCTCAGCCTACTTGTGATCTCTCTCTGTCAAATAAATAAATAAATAAAATCTTATAAATTGTACTTAGAGCATTTGAACAAAAATGGAGTGAGGGAAGCCGGAAGAAGGTAGAATAATTCTTGCAGCATTGTGTGTAAGATAGTAAAAAATCTGATTTGTGTTGGTACAGAAGGAAAGTGGTCCAAAATTTTGGAGGAAAAAAATCATAGGAGGCCTTGGTGATACATTTCACATTGCCAATAAAAGTCACACAACATTGAGATTAAATTTCTTAATCCTAGAAAAACAGGATATTTTGGATAACTTAGACATTGAGGTTTGGACTATTTATATTTCTGTTAATTATTGAAAATATAATAATTTAGAATGTGTAATTAATATCAGGTAGGGTTTGGAATATTGTGAACATTGTAATGTGATATTTGAATCTTCTCTCCTGGCTAAAATTTCCATAAAAATGGTCTAAAATAGGTAAGTTTGATTGAGATCTTTTAGTATATGTGATAACTTTGTATAAAAAGGGGGAAAAAATCAATGGCATGCCATTCATAGAGTTTGGTTGGTGTTTAAAATAAATTCTTAAAACTCATTCATTCAGTAAACACTGAATATCTACCTACTGTGTGTAGAGCAGTATCTGAAATCATGGGCTCTAGAGCAGTGATTGAGACAGAGTTCATTTGAGTGGATAAAAAGAACAGTTTTGTCACGTTGGTGATCTATGCCATAGAGAATGTTAAAATAAGTAAGGTGGTAGTAAAATGATAGGATAGCTCCATTAGATTGGCTAGGTTGTAGAGGCCTTTCTGAGGGCTGAATCACTAGAAGGAGGGAGTCACTGGAGGTATAGAGGAAGGAGCCGTGTAGACAGTTGGAGACATGGTGTGAAGACTCTTAAGCTGAGGGGGGATGTGGACAGTTCAAAGCACAGAAAATGGCTGCCATGGTTGGCCTCAAGCATGGGAAAGGATGAAATGGGATGATGTCAGAGAGTTGGGCAGGGGCCAAGTCATCCAGTACTTTGCAAAACTAGACTTAGAAATTTTTTTTTTTTTAAGATTTTATTTATTTATTTGACAGAAATCACAAGTAGGCAGAGAGGCAGGCAGAGAGAGAGGGGGGAGGCCGGCTCCCTGCTGAGCAGAGAGCCCAATGCAGGGCTCGATCCCAGCCCAGGACCCTGAGATCATGACCTGAGCCAAAGGCAGAGGCTTAACCCTCTGAGCCACCCAGGCACCCCAGAAATTTGTTTTTTATTGTAATTTCAGTAGAAAGCCATTGGGTAGTTGAGAGCAAATGTGTTACATGATTTATGTTTCTAATTTTCCTGCTAGTTGCTGCAAAGAGAGGGGTTTGGAGAAGACCAAGGATGACAGTAGCTTGAACTGGGGTAATAGCAAAGGCTCTAGAAGTGGTTGAATTCAGAATCTTTGTTAGATTAAAGGAAAAGGAGGAATCCAAGCTTTTTGGATTTGAGCATATTGTTGAGATGAGCAACGTTGGTGGAAAGCACAGAGAAAGGAAGACATTAATATTCAGTTCTGTTTTGACTATGGCAGGTTTCTGATATCGGAGTAGAGATTGTCAAATTAGCAGCTTAGTGGTAGTCTGGAGTACCAAGGAGAGGTCCAGTTCAGTAACATAGACTTGAGAGTCACAGGTTTGGTTCAGAATCACCAGGGGAATTAGCAGTCATGCTGATGTGGGACACAGAGGCAGAAGAATAATTGTTTTCTTACCTACTGACAAGCCCTTAAAACAGGCAGTGACCTCCACCTTAAGGCTTTGCTAAGGGCAAAGGATAGTCCTAGCCTGACCAACCCCTTACCCCCAACCAGGAACCTGTGTCTACTTTAACAGTTCCTTTAGGAAACTTTTTTATCTAAACCTCCAAAATAGTGTCCACAATCATTCCAAAGCATATGGCCCACTGATATACATCTAAAGGGTCTCACGAGAAGGTTTTATTACTGGTAATGAATAGCCTTTTCCCCAAACAATAGCTAGCCCCTCAAGGTCCTAGAAACCTTGCTTCTAAAATTCCTTAGAGACTTACGCTATCCCTAACCCCCTTCCAACTTACAAGTATATAATAGACCACTCCTCACATCCCCAGGGCCACAGCTCTTCCTGCCCATGGGCCCTGTCCCCGTGCTTTAATAAACCACCCATTTTGCACAAAAGATGTCTCAAGAATTCTTTCTTGGTTATAGGATTTGGACCTCACCCCACCAAACCTCACCTATGTTCTATAACTTTATCAGTGCCAGAGAAGGGGCCTCAGGTCAAGCACTTCCAGCATTTTTCGTATGTCAGGGGATCATGACTCAGCAAAAGTGACAGGTTTTTTTGTTGTTGTTGTTGTTTTGTTTTTATCTTCTAAGATCATCAGACTCTTTCTTGGAATACTTACTGTCCAAAAAATTGAAAGAATGGATGGTGAGTTAAATGTAAATACTTCAGTTGTATTGTAGTGGTAAAAGATAAATGTGCATGATGAGCGCAAAAAAAAAAAAAATCATACTTTTTGGAGTGTATGGGTGGGGCAGTCAGTTGGACATATGACTCTTGGTTGTGACCTTGGCTTTGTGAACTCAGGTGTGATCTGGCATTGTGGGATCAAGCTCTGTGTAGGACTCCATTCTCAGTGCTTGGATATCTCTCTGTTCCCTCCCACCCCCATAAATAAATAAATCTTTACAAAATGAAATCCCACTTTTGGAAACTTTTAATAGGTGAATGTATTTGGAAAAAGTAAGGAATGTAAAAGGAACAAAATAGTTGTCAAAAATACAAATGATGAAAGCAAAGATGTAATTATAGTCATACTTCTTACGTGGGAGAGGAAAGAAAAGTGAAGGTAATGGAAAACCCCATCCCAGGAATAGAAATTCTTGAGAGGGAGAAGATTGATTTGTAAAGAAAAGGAAGGGAAAGAACAAAGGAAGACAAAGCCATGGGGCTCATGCATGGATTTAAATAATTAGAGGGAGGGGCTGAAGGTAATCTTTGTGCTGTGCTCTAGCAAGCTGCAGGAACAGGTAAGGCATAAGCTCTTTAGTGTGTTTTAACACAGAGTGACGACTTACATAAAGATTAAAGCCACCATCCTCCATTGGTACAATAGCCTACCTACAGAAGTTAAGGTAAAGGTGGGTGTTCTGGGTTGAACTCTTCAGTGCGCTTCTAAAACCCAGGGAGAACAACTATTACAAGTAGTTTTAAAGCATTTGCAGTAGAGTTTATTTTATTTATTTATTTTTAAGATTTTTATTTATTTGACACACAGAGATCACAAGTAGTCAGAGAGGCAGACAGAGAGAGAGGGGGAAGTAGGCTCCCCGCCGAGCAGAGAGCGCGACTCAGGGCTTGATCCCAGGACCCTGAGACCATGACCTCTGAGCCGAAGGCAGAGGCTTAACCCTCTGAGCCATCCAGGTGCCCCAGCATTTGCGGCAGAATTGAGTCCATTGGGAGTATAACGTGGTGGCTTGGTTAAGAATAAGTTGAGAGCAATGTGGCCACTCTTCAATTCCAATAATTTTAATTTCAAAGTTTCTTAGTTTTTAAAAAGTACCCTGAATGCATGTTGAGAATTTTCACTGTGAAAGGAGTATTCATCATATATGGGGACCACGCATGTATAAATTAAGTAATCGTTTCCTTTCAAAAGACTAAGTTTTTTGGTCATATATTTTTTATATATTATAATGATGCTTACTGATGCATTTGAATCATTTATTTCTTCAGTGATTAAGGGCTACTGTTCCCTTAACCAGTCAGATTCTTCTTTGTGGTGATTATTCAATGATCATTGACTGTGGTCACCCATTCTTGTCCATCAGCTCTGCCCCTGTCTGGACACAGGTTTCAGTGCTTGGTGCTGACATAAGGATGAAGATGAGAATCCCGACTTCAGGAGCTCATGGTTTCCTACAGCAATTGTCTCTAATGGCTCAAGGATAGCTTGTGAGGACTGTGATCAAAAAGAAAAACAAAACAAAACAAAACAACTAATAACCACTGGCCCAGGCTCTACAATTATATTGTGTATCTGGAAGATGTAGTGTTGTTTTTGTGTTGGTTTTCAAATTCTCCTAATCTTCTTAGGGAATTGAAATCCTTAACCTAGACCTCATTCGCTTCTTTCTGTTTCCTTTGGGGCCACTGCAGCAACATAACAGGGTGAAGGATTTTTATATACATATATAAATATATATATATATGTGAGAGTCAGTGTTCCTTTGTTTTTTGACATGTGCTTGTCATGGTTGTAAGCTATTTATCATTTATATGAATGTGCTTAGAAGTATTTTTCTTAAAATGATGAATGCTTAAAGTACAATTTTCAGAGTTTTGTTTTTTATTGCCTAGATTTACATAGATATTGCTTTAAACTCGTAGTCTTAGCTTAAATTCTTAAAATGCTACCAACTTTTCTGTTTCCTCCTCTTAATTCCCCCTCTTTATTCAGTGAGAACTGAGAGTTCCCATCGGCCAGAGTGTTTTTATTCTAATGTGACTCCCAGAAGGTGACCTTCTGCTAGAGAGAAAGGGGCTAGGGATGATACAACTTGAGCAAATTTGAGTGTAGGAGAAGGAAAGTGTAAGATCTGAGTTGTAGAGAGTTACTAATAAAGAGAAGAAATGATACAAAATCAGGTCATTGGGAGGTGCTTGGCTGGCTCAGTAGGTTAAGCGTCTGACTCTTGATTTACACTCAGGTCATGATGTCAGTGTTCTGAGGTCACCTCTGCATCAAGCTCTTTGTTGGGTGTGGAGCCTGCTTAAGATACCGCCCCCTACCCACCTACCTCTTAAAAAAAAAAGTCATTAGGTGTGGTGGGGGGGCGGTCTTTGAACATGCAGCTTCTCTCAGAAGTGCAGTGGAAAATTCTCAGCCCCGTGATGACACTTGGGCGTGCTGGAATTCTGGGCCACAGGAGGTTTTCTGAGGCCGCTGCAGTCATTTTCCCACTTTCATTAGTTCAAAGTCATGAACAGGACGGGCTGGATCTACGTGTGCTATCCCAGTGGCGAGTTACACCATCTGCTAATAAAAAGTTTTACTCTTTGACATGTTCTGCTAAGGTGTTATTGTGGGTTGTGAATGTTTAATGTCCTCCTAAGAGCTTTTAGGAGAATATGTTTTCACAGCATACGTGATGCCGTAATACTGTGAACCGAACTAATGGGTTTTAATTACGCCAAGGCTGTGGATCCTGGAGCCGCTGACAAATTTTTAATGTGTTCTAAATTGCTATGATGGAAAGCACAAAGATTTAACCTGGAATAATGTCTGGAAAATAATTTCCTTTGTGAGATGCCACCTATCATTTTGATTTCTCGAGTTGAAGAATGTGGTTGACTCATGCAGCATCCTTGTCTCCGTGGCAGAGGAGAGAAAGGGCTGCTCTTGACACTGGGAGGCTGATTTTGGGCAAGGGTTTTCACTTTCTCTCTGTCAGGATCTGACATGAAGCACTTCATTAAGCCTTAGCTAGAACACACCTAAGAGCTGTAATATTGATAGAATCCAGTAAGCTGATACCTGGACAAACAATGAAAAATTGAGTGGACTCTTACCTATGAACTACAGAGCCGCCAGGAGTTCTCTGCCTGGTTGGGAATCTGGTTCCTTTTGTTAATATTTCCCCCTTCCAGTTGCTGTTCTGGCTCTCTCATTTTCCCTTAGTCTGTTAAGCATAGCTCTTGGTCGGGGGTGAGCTGGATTCTGCATCCAAGTTGTTATATGTAATTTCGGTATTTATCTACTGTCTTCATTCTAAAAATTGCAGAGGACCAAGCATCAGCCCTGTGGCTAGCATATTGAGTAGCTCTGCTCTGCTGCAAACTTTGCAGTGGTCATATACATCCACTGACTGTCATGATTTGTTGGTAACTCACAAAACAAAGATCTTCGATGTTGACTTAGGCAAAGAGCTCCATCCTGATTTTTCAGATAGTGCTCCTACAGTTTGTCATCAGATGGCTATTATGATGGAATTAGTTGGTGCCAGTAGGGATATATATTACTTCTCCACTTTTTAAGAAAATACTCAGAAACTTGCTCTTGAGTCCCATCCTTTTTGCCTTGGTGCTTAGAGGACATCCTGGCATTTGTGAAGTCTGTTGAGTTTTCTGCCAGTCAGTCCTAGGTATAACTGAGTCTTTGTAACTGTCTTATGATACTTGAAATAAATGTAATGGAAAAGCAGAGTTCTTACCATATACTAGGTACTGATTAAGTGTTTTTAGAATTGAGTTGATAAGGACTTCTGTTCCCCAAGGGGAAGGGAGTGGTTATGTTGTGAATGTTGTGACATATGGCTTTGATTTAAATATACGCCAAATTTGTAATAACCAGTCAATTGTGTTACACTCCTTAAACACCAGTAAACCAAATAATTAGGAGATTTAAAAAGCAAAATGAAACAAAACTATAATCTCAATTAAAATTCTGCTTGGAGCTTAAAAAATAAACCTTTGCTATTCTCTACTGTGTAGTCATCTGAGGTCTTCCTCAATTGAATATATACCTCTCATCCCTGTAAACCTCAAGGTTGCAAATATTTAGTACTGGAATTGGTAATTTCTTATGTTTCAAGAGGGTTCTAAATATTGTCTACTATTTGCTAAAGAATTGAAGACAGAAGGTTGTGATAAATCTATTGGAGGAAGTATGTGGCTATCATATTGCTGGAGAATATGGACTCACAAGACCAAATCCAAGTGTCTTTTTTTTTTTTTTAAGATTTTATTTATTTATTTGACAGACAGAGATCACAAGTAGACAGAGAGGCAGGCAGAGAGAGAGGAGGAAGCAGGCTCCCTGCCAAGCAGAGAGCCCGATGCGAGGCTTGATCCCAGGATCCCGGGATCATGACCTGAGCCGAAGGCAGAGGCTTTAACCCACTGAGCCACCCAGGTGCCCCAAATCCAAGTATCTTTTATCCATCTTTGTAATCCTACAGATTATCAAATAATTTACTAATTCACACCACCATAGCCATGTTTTATTTTTTGGTGTAAATCTTCTATGAGGGGTAAGAGATCTGTGGTTAGGGGAGATCATGACCTCATAGAGGATGAGTGGTGTGGGAGGGATATGTGTTACTGTACGCTAATTCTATCTTGGCAACTCTAATGGACCTCACTTTACCATAGAATTCTTCCAAGTATGATATAATCCTTTTATGAGCACTAGTATCTACTGCTCATAAAAGGATTATACCGTATATTCATCCATGAATCAGACTTTAAAAAAAACACCATCTCTTGTGCGTTGGCAGTATTGGTTTCTTACTTGAGAAGGCAGTATGATGTTGAGGAAGGTATCCTGGACTGGAGGGGAGGAGACCTGGGCTTTTCTCCAGCCTCTTCCCATTTGGGGCAAATCCCTCATCATTTTATTTTCTTATTTCTGAAGCGTCAATGATCGTTGATTTTTCCTCATCCATTATAATTGTTTTGAGCATCATACAAAGTATGTAGTGTACATTGAAAATACGTAAAGTCCTATAGGAATATAAATTGCTGCTGGGGTGAAAGAGGAGAAACTCCACTCTGGTTATTCTTTTTTTTTTTTTTTTTAAAGATTATTTATTTATTTGACAGAGATCACAAGTAGGCAGAGAGGCAGGCAGAGAGAGAGAGAGGAAGCAGGCTCCCCGCTGAGCAGAGAGCCTGATGCAGGGCCTGATCCCAGAACCCCGGGATCATGACCTGAGCTGAAGGCAGAGGCTTTAACCCACTGAGCCACCCAGGCGCCCCCACTCTGGTTATTCTTAATGTCTGTCTGTAAGCCCCATGCCCAGAAGCTGCATGTGTGCCCCGCCATTTGGGCTGTCTGTTCCAAAGCCTGCTTATTAATAGATCTTTCTTTGCATCCTAAGGTCCCTTGACTGTTATCTTATGCCTTCTTCCATTTCTAGGTGTGGGGAACTTGGGATCAAGTTTTCAAAATATAGGTGATGAAGTTTTCTCTTTATTTATATGTATATTAGTTGTATCCTTGTGTATGTGTATCCAGAATGGGGAATAATTTCAAACGCTAAAGAGCCATTATTTTCGGGTGTCTGGATTGCTCAGGTAAGCATCTGCCTGCAGCTCAAGTCATTATCCCATAGTTCTTGGATGGAGCCCTGCATCAGGTTCCCTGCTCCGCAGGGAGTCTCTTTCTTCTTTTCTCTCTCCCTCTGCCTCTCCCCTGCTTGTGCTCTCTCTCTCTCAAATAAATAAAAATAAAAATCTGGAAAAAAAAAGCCATGTATTTTATGAAAATGTATTTTAACAAGAAAGTAAACAGAATAAACTATTAAAGCAAAATCCAATTTTATTATTTGATTTGCTGCATGTCCAAACATAAAATTCAAGACCTAGAAGTGTCCAGAATACATTGACTATTGCTGTCAATCAATACAGAATGACAAATATCCTAATAGGGAACAAAACCAAAAGCAAAACCAAAAAACCCAGAGAGATACACAGGAAGAGGAATTTCAAGAGGAAATACAGATGGGCCATGATACTATGAAAACATTATCAGCCTCATTAATGATTGGTGACCTGAAAACTTAGAGCACAGTGACAGATTGGCACTATCGTGGGCAGGAACATGGAGTGATAGGATTTTTGGCCCACTCCTGGCAGGAATGTATACTACTTATGTAGTAAACTCAAAGATGTGGGTACCCTATAACTTAGGTTTTTCATTCTAGGTACATATCTTAGGAAAATGTTTGCATGTGTGCACAAGGAAACCCTTTACGAATGTTGTAGTACTCTTGATGCAGAAAGAATTGGAAACAGCATCTGAGTAAATAAATTGAGCTACGGTTCTAAGCGGATTACTCTAGAGCAATAAAAAAGTGAACTATAGGTAGTCACATCACTATGGATGAATCTCGATAATGTAGTAATACACCACCAAAAAAACTAGGAAAAAATATATACTTTGTTTCTCATTATTTAAAGGGCAAACCCCAGCAAATTTAAACAATATCTTGTGTAAGTCTACAAAAATAAGTTTGTGATAATCTTAAAAAAAAAGCGAGGGAATGCTGGTGGTTAGAGGTACCCCAGGACCTCCCAAATCACTTGTAATGTTTGTTTTAACCTGCTTCATGGATTCATAGGTTGGGTGTTCACTTTATTTAAAACATATACTTCTTTATATACATTCTTCTCAGAATATAGTACTAACTCAATTAAACTGTGGGGGGCTAGAATGTATTGTTTGGTGCCCAGTCTGCAAACCTTGGCCGTAGAGAAAATGTTAGCAGTAAATGAATTTTCTCTTAACTGCTGTTTTACCAATGCCACTCTAATAAGCAGAAGAACAAGTACATGGTTAAAGAAATGAATGACTTACAAACTGAGGAGAGAAACTTAAAATATTTCTAAGACTGGACTATTGAATAATCAGTCATACTCACCTACAGTAACATATCAGATTAAATGCCATTTTAATAATTTTTTGATCATCTGTTTACATCTATCAAGACAAAAATTTGGGCTAAGTTCTTGTACATCATTTCTTCTGTATCCATCATGCCTTAATATGACTCATTATAATAAAAACATATATATTAATGAATGATAATTTTAACTTTTATGAGGTATACAGTTATACTCCAGCACTTTCATTAACTTGTACCTGAGAAATTAGCAATATTTTGGGAGCGACATTGAGTTTATTTGCTCTATAGTATGTTTGTTGTGATATGATGCCATTTTTCTACTATACTTGAACCCAGCTGGTATTTTCTTTCCTACCTTAAAAGATTTAGAATAGTCACCTTATCTTCACCTGTTGCATGCCCATGATGTATCAGGGATTCTGTGTTCTTTCACTTTCTACATCACAAGGAAAAATCCAAAGGTCAGAGAGTTTAGGTTTTTGACCCAAGAGCACACAGTAGTTGAGTTGCAGAGCCAGACTTCTAAGCCGTGTCTTTCAAACTACAACATGATGAATTGTCTTTAGCAGGAAATAAATGTTTGACTCAGTGGTGAATGCAGAGGTGTTCTTAAATTGAAAAGCAACAGGAAATGCTGGTCTAGGTTTTCATAGTATAATGGTGACAAGGTCACATGAACAGACGTGAGCTTCTACAGTAATTCTGAAATTGCAATCATGAATATGTTCATTATGATTTTAGCCTCTGTTTATATTTATTAGTTTGTTTACTGAACTTTGTCATTTATTAATCTCATTTAAACTTTGTTCCTGTTTTTCATATTTGTTAGCATTCTGTCAAATTTCATGGCCCCTGAGACATTCGGTGCTTTGATCTTAGAATCTGCTTTATTCCTTCTGATACTTATATAGATCCTGGGAACTGTTGCTTCTAGTACTAAATACAGTTTGATACCACATTATATATATATATATATAAGATATATATATAATGTATATAACAGATATATTTGTAATATATATATAAGTGGAATATAAGTATATATATTTGTAGTTTATATTTGGATTATTAATAGCTACCTTAAAGTATGAGCTTCCAGTCAACTGTACTATCTGTTCAATATTATTACTCACTTATTTTAGTCTATAGTATAATAGACTTTTACTTCTATCTCTAGTAATGGTGTCCAGTCTAAAGTCTTGCCTCTAGGTGAGATACATTCAGTGGCTTTGGGAAGATATTATAGTAGCTCTTTATATTATTTTTATTAAAAAACAAGAAATCAGACTTCTTTAACAATCGTGACAAAAATTGACAGTCTCTTTCTTGGTTTGAATGACATTTGGTTACACATCACCATTATTTGTTGCCTAAAGTATACGAAATATCATGTAGATGATCATGAGTTCCACAGTTAGGGTTTGTTTGATTTTAGTATATCATAACACAGTGTAGTGGGTATCTATTTTCTGTAAGTTTCTAGATGAATTGAGTTAATAAATATCAAGTGCTTACAACAGTTAACAGGCTCAGAGTAAGCATTAGCTGAGTGTTAGCCATTATGATGATGATTATTACTATCAGAAATTCTAGTTCTATCTAAAGTAGCTCAAAAAGTGAACAATTGGCATTAAGATATTCTGTATAGACACACAAATTTAAAACTATCCTAGCAGTATAAGCACAAATGAAAAAGGAAAATTAAAGAGTTGGTATTTTCATTTCTAGCACAAATTCTTTGCCAGGTGTATTACAAGGTCAAACAATGACAGTAATTAGAGCTGATAAGAAAATGGTAAAAAAACACTCAAATCTATTAGAAGGTATATATGGACTTAGAGTATTTTAACTACATATCTTTTTTTTTTTTTTTAAAGATTTTATTTATTTATTTGACAGAGATCACAAGTAAGCAGAGAGGCAGGCAGAGAGAGAGGAGGAAGCAGGCTCCCTTGCTGAGCAGAGAGCCTGATGTGGGGCTCAATCCCAAGACCCTGGGATCATGACCTGAGCGGAAGGCAGAGGCTTTAATCTACTGAGCCACCCAGGTGCCCCATTTTAACTACATATCTTATGGTTCAGTTGTTCCTTGAGAGCTGTATATATTAATCTAATAAGAGCGTGTGGTCATTGCATTAGTAAGATATTTTAGAACTAAATATTTAGATCATAAATTTGAGTATCCTAGGATTGTGTGTTGCTGAAAAATATTTAGAAATTCTTATTGTCTTCTCTAACAGTAGAAGACAAAATGTCACATTACCTTGGGAGTCCTAAAACAGGCTGAAGTAGGACTAGGAAACCGTATTGTCACATGCTAAGATGCATTCTTATGCTTGGAAATATGATTGGAAGATGTGTGGAAAACGTTACTGAATGAATGAAAGAAGTGTCTGGAATATTACTTAGCAGGGAGATCTGCTGTAGAACTGCATCGATTCTGTTTCAACAATGAAAATCATGAAGAGCTACTTTATTAAAAATAATTATAAAATGGAAACCTGGAGAAAGACATATTCTCAATAGTATTGAGAGTCTCTTGTAAAAGCAAGGAGTTTTTGGAGATGAGGCTGGTATTCATGTAGGGAAATGGGCAGGTAGAATCACTAGTGGAGTGGGGCTGCTTGCCTATAAATAAAATAAAAATCCTGGGGTGAGGTCACAGAAATTGCTCCTTATGTGGAATTCACAGCTGCTTTCTTTCTTTATTTAATTTATTTTTTTTTTCAGCATAACAGTATTCATTGTTTTTGCACCACACTGAGTGCTCCATGCAATCTGTGCCCTCTCTCACAGCTGCTTTCATAGGCAAGCTGTTGTAGCAAAAAAGTTGGAGCCAGAATATAAGATATTAATAGTACTTTATAATGAAATATGCAATGACTATATCATGAACAGTCTTCTTATAATCTTGTGGCAAAATACTTAAAGTGCTTAATTAAAAAAAAAAATAAAGTGCTCCAGACTTTCAATGAGAATCAGGAGTGTTTTTGTTTTTGTTTTTTTTTAAAAGCATATTCCCTGAGATATTTCCAAGGTGAAGATGACACATTGGTGCAATGCAAAAGGACTTGCTTTCCAGTTGATCTTATTGTGGAAAGAACATTTTAAAAATGAATATGTACAATTCCTCATTACCTGAATGTGTTGCTAATGATCTAAGTGTGTCACATATAAAACCTCTAAAATAAGCAGACTTTAAAAACTTGAATGGAGAATTTTCTAATTCTCCAAATAAAGAGAGAAAGTGAAATATGAATCCATTTATTAAAGATGCTGAAAAGAGAAATTGAGTGATATATTTGTAAGGATGGATTGAAAATAGGGAAAATAGGAAGTTAGTAGGTGAATTTTAAGAAACTAATTTTAATTGGTGGATTGAAATGATAAATAAGAATCCTTTCCCATGTGGATCTGGACACATTTGTGGCCTTTCTTTTTTCAGCTTTAAAAGGCATTAAAACAAATTATTTTTGAGATTAAACTTCACTCAAAACCAGCATTTCATATTATTGTATCACAGATTTTAATCTGTGATTTAAAAAATCATAAAGCATATTCAGCCTATTCCATTTATAACCAAGTGAACAATTATTTTTTTCAAATACCATGGTATAGAATATATCTTAGTTTCATTTTAATATTCTGTAATTTATTGTTATTAGTACTGGAATACAGATATTTAATTAAAATAACATTTTAATATGCATTGTTATGCAAATGTATGTTCAAAGTACTTGCTTATGGAGTGTGTGGTAGGCTGAATTGATGTCACAGGTGCTCGGATCCTAATCTCTGTAACCTGTGAATGAGTTACATGGCAAAAGGATTTGCAGGTGTGGCTAAGTTAAACACCTTGACATTGTCCTGGGTTGGGTTAAGTTCTGCTTGTAATCACAAGTGTCCTTCTAAGAGGGAGGCTGGAAAGATTTGACTGTGGAAGGGGAGAAGGGGAATATGGTGACTGTGTTTAATTGGAGGGTTGTGCTTTGACAGTGGGAGAGGGGTGCAAGTCAAGGAATACAGGAGGTCCCTAGTCCCTGAAAAAGGCAGGAAAGCAGAGTCTCCCTTCAGAGCCAGGGAGAACAACCTTGCTTCTATCTTGATGTTAACCTAATGAAACTGATTTCAGGCTTCTGACCTCTTAGAACTGGAAGAGAATAAATTTGTGTTGCCACTAAATTCATGGTAATTGGTTAATTAGCATTAGGAAAGTCGTACACGGTGTACGGTGAGAAGTTTGGAGACCAGTCATCTCTATTCCTGTTTCAAACTTGATGAACTGCTCCTGCTTGAAATTAACCTTAGGTGTTTTATAGCACTGTTTTGCTTCATTTTTCTTCTTTCGATAGCTGTCGACCATCATGTTGCTGATTTCCATGAGTTATTCCACTTCAAAAAGAATTGCAGAAGATCTTTTGGAAAATGATCCGAATTACTTAGTAGGAAAATCATATTTAAAAATCAAATTCAGGGGCGCCTGGGTGGCTCAGTGGGTTAAAGCCTCTGCCTTCAGCTCAGGTCATGATTCCAGAGTCCTGGGATGGAGCCCCGCGTCAGGCTCTCTGCTGGGCAGGGAGCCTGCTTCCCTTCCTCTCTCTCTCTGCCTGCCTCTCTGCCTGCTTGTGATCTCTGTCTGTCAAATAAATAAATAAAATCTTTAAAAAAAATCAAATTCAGAAAGCATGAATTTTCAAAGGCAAAACTATGTCAGTTATGCATCCTGGAAAAATAATGCTCGGTTTAAAGAGAGTTTTTATACTATGTTTTTAATTGTATTTGTAGCTAAAGTTTTGAAGTTCTGTAGGTGAAAAAGTGGTACTAGCTTTCAAGGTGTTCAGATTGCCCATTTAGATGTGAAAAATAAATTGTTAGCTCTGTTGAGCATGTATCAATTTGGTGGGAGCTGTTCAAGTTAGTGGCACAGGCACATTATAAACTGAAAGTTTTGAACAGTTACGTGCTTAAAGATGAGCGTGTTCTGTCCAACACAGAGGGAAGATTTCCTGAAGTCCCTGATAAATTACATGCTTGCTTTTTCCTGGTGGTTATGGCCTGGTGCTCTGTGATAAAGGAAATAAAATTGGCTTCTGTAGGAAATGAGATCAGTCTAACGAAGATGCATTTCAGCAGACAGCGAAAACTTAACCAGATCATTCTTTAAGCACTTAGGGGTATAAACATAAACTGTGGTTAATGTGGATGAAATTAATATATACTGGGATTAGCTTGTAGAAAATAGATGGATGGTTATTTTAATAGGTGTTTTTATCATTGAATCTTTTCCCTAGGATTAAGCCTGGCATTAGTCATTCAATTCTATTACATGGTTTTGCCAAATAAAAGATTTAAAAGTGTGTAATTTTATCACTAAATAATTTACCTCTATAAAGATTCAACGACTCTTTCAGTGAGTAGCCTACATGTGAATGGATTAGATGTGTATGAATGCATCCTATTTCTTGCAATCGAGGATCCTGAAATAATGTAATTAAATTCTGTGTAGGTAAATTTGATTTTTTTAAACAAGTTTTTTCTTTTAGATTTAATTTATTTATTTGAAGGAGAGAGAGACAGAGATAGCATGAGCAGGAGGGAGGAGGCAGAGGGAGAGGGAGAAGCATACCCCCGTTGAGCAGGGAGCCCAACCTGGGGCTTGATCCCTGGACCCTGAGATCATGACCTGAGCCAAAGCCAGATGCTTAACTGACTGAGCCACCCATGAGCCCTGATACATTTGGTTTTTTTAAATATTCAATCTTATAAACATACTATTTATTTTCAAAATCAGCATAAGTTAGAATTTTGAGACCGTCATGAAAATACTAGCCTTTGTGTTGTTTTAACATGCTTACCTTTGAAAAATCACATCTACATTATTTAAAATTCATCACTAAAATTTTTAAAAGTAATTTGATTGGTGGGTATTATAGAGGGCATGGATTGCATGGAGCACTGGGTGTGGTGAAAAAATAATGAATGCTGTTTTTCTGAAAATAAATAAATTGAAAAAATTAAAAAAAAAGAAAATACAAAGTCTTAAACAAATTACTATTACTTCCATTTCAATGTTCATAAAGCTTTTCTTTTTTTTTTATTAAAAAAATACTTTTAGGACTTGTTTACAAATATTTTTTCAGTGTTCTATTTGCAGGGAGATGGTGTATGTATCATGACACAATATTCTTCCTTAATGGATTTTGAACTTGGGAGTTGAAGGATGAGTAGAAATTGGACAAAGGATAAAGATGGGAAAAGGAGATGTGTTCATGAAACATGGAGGATTGTCCAATTTAGCCTATTTGTGTAGTAGGTGTTAAATATAGGCTGGAAAATTAGGTTGGATCTAGAATATGGACACCATGTAGGGAGCTTGGACTTGATTTATTAGGTAATGGGATTTCCCTGGCTGCCCCCCCCCCCCAGCTTTATTGAGGTTGTCATTGAAAAATTAAAATTATATATATTTAAGGCATAAAATGTGATTTTGTATGTAAATGGTGAAATAATTACCACAGTCAAGCCAATTAACATGTCCCTCACTGCACACAGTTATGATTGCTTTGTATGTAGCGTGAACCCTTAAGACTCTCAACAAATTTCATAATATGCAATACAGTGTTATTAACTGCAGTTACCATGCTGTACCTTAGATCTGTAGAATCATTAGTTCTGCAAAACTGAAACGTGGTGCCCCTTGACTAACATCTCCCCCTTTCCCCTGCCCCTAACCATAACCATTCTAGTCTACTTTCTGCTTCTGTGAATTTGGCTATTAGAGATTCTACTTGAAAGTGAAATCATACAGTATTTGTCTGAGTCAACTGATTGCACTTAGCCTAATGCCAGGTTCATTGATGTTGCAAATGACAGGATTTCCTTTTTCTTTTTTCTTTAGAGGATGAATAATATTCCTCTGTGTGTGTAATATATAATTTATTTTTTATTCAAGTATAATTAATATGCATTCCAATAATAGTATGTTGTGTGTGTCTGTATAGACGTTGTGTTTTCTTTTTGTCCTTTTCTCATATTTTCTTTTAAAAACACGTAGGGAATTGTTGGCTTTACATTTGGCCTTACGGTTTTTGTTCATGCCTCCTCTTTGCTTTCGTCCTTTTGTGTAAAATGGTTAGTGTTCCATTTTGAAAACGTCCAATTATTTTACTAAAATTTTTTGAGTTGTATTCTTAATAGTTACTCTAGCAATGACAATATGTGTTAATTCACTTTAACCCATCCTTGTAACTTCACTACATATTTCAGAGTAATACTCATTTAATTCTAGTAAAATAAAGAAGATTTACTCCAGATAGCTCCATTCTTTATGCACTGTTTTAAAATGTATTGTAAACCCAATAACATAGTATTATAATTATTTCTTTATATAATCTTGTCTTTTCCCCAGCTTTATTGAGGTATAATAGACATATACCATTGTATAAGTTTAAGGTGTATAGCATGTTGATTTGATACACATATATTGCAAATGGTTTGCGGCCATAGCATTACGTAACATCCTTATCACGTCATTTGCCATTCCTTTTTTGTGGTGAGCACATTTAAGATCTACTCTCTTAGCAATGTCCAGGTATATAATACAGCATTATTAACTATAATCACTGTTGTAATTAGATCCTTCGTTTAGAAGTTTGTACTTGCTGACCAACATCTTCCTATCTCCCCCTCCCTGCGGTCCTTGGTAACCACCATTCTAGTCTCTGAATGTGGGTTTTTAAAATTCCACATAAGTGATACACAATATTTGTCTTTGTCTGACTTAGCTCACTGAGAGCTGTCAAGTTCAATCCCTGCTGTTGGAGATGGTGGGGATTTCTTCGTAATCACGGCGGATAATACTCCTTTGTTTATATATATCCCTCCTCTTCTTTATCCATATAGTCATCAACACTGAGGTTGTTTCCATATCTTAAATATTTTGAAAAATGCTGCAATGAACATGGGAATGCAGATATCTCTTTGAGATACTGCTTTCATTTCCTTTGGTTTTGCACCCAGTAGTGGAATTCCTGGATTCTATGGTATTGCTATTTTTAATTTTTCGAGAAACCTCTATACTTTTTTTCATAGTGGCTCTACCAATTTGCCTTTCCATCAAGTGTAAAAAGGGCTTCCTTTTCTCCACATCTAGGCCAATATTGGTTGTGTTAGGGTCCGTAATCAAAAAAGTGAGACTGATACAAAGCGAAGGTCAAGCAAATCTTTATTTCGCGCAGAGCATCAAGAATCAAACTGACTGGTCAGGGCTGTCTCTTGCAAAGAGGCGACCCCTCCCAGCCTCACAGACCAACTTTTATAGAGGTAGTTTAGCCGGGCTATACATAGGTGGCCAATGAGATTTCAATACACAGAGAAAACTGCACAGTCATGCTAGGTCGGCCACACACAGAAAAAACTGCTAGGTAACACACGGGTGGCCAATTGAATTTCAATTTACCCTAGTAGATATATGTGCGCGATTGGATGTCTTCACCTGGCCTGACCTGCCCTTGTATCTAGGCTTTGCAAGTAAGTTCCTCTGGGAGGGGCGGGGTTGATCTAAGTTCACTAAGTTCACTACATAAACACAAAATGACTCCCTGTGGCCAACCAGGCCCTTACAGTTGTTTCTTGTTTTTTTTCGTAGTAACTGTTCTAATAGGTGTGAGGTGATATCTCATTGGGGTTTTTATTTGCATTTTCCTGATAATTAGTGATGTAGAGCACCTTTATGTACCTTTTGGCCATTTGAATGTGGTCTTTGGAAAAATATCAATTCGGGTTCTTTTGCACGTTTTTTAATTAGATGTTTGCTCTTGAGTTATATGCATTCTTTGTACATTTAGGATATTAATCCTTCATCAGATCTTTTTTTTTCCTTTTTCATTTTGTTGATGATTTCCTTTATTGTGCAGAAGCTTTTTAGTTTGATGTAGTCCTGTGTGTTTATTTTCACTTCTGTTGCCTTTACTCTTGGTCATTGCCAAAATTGATGTCGAATTTTTTTGTTAGGAGTATTATGGTTTCAGGTCTGACCTTTAATGTATTTCACATTAATTTTTGTGTATGGTACAAGAGAGTGGTCCAGTTTCATTCTTTTATGTGTGCCCATCCCATTTTCCCAACAGTGTTTTATTGTTTCCCCATTGTATATTCTTGGCTTCATTGCTGTAAATTAATTGGCTGCATATGCATAGACTTATTTCTGGGTCTCTATAGATCTGTGTGTCTCTTTTATGCCAGTACCATATTGTTTGATAACTGTAGCTTTGTAATCTAGTTTGAAAACAAGGAGCTTGATGCCTCCAGTTTTGTTTTTATTTCTCCAGATTACTTTGGCTATTTGGGGTCTTTTGCGGTTCCATACAGATTTTAGGATTATTTATTTCTATGAAAAATGCCATTAGAATTTTGATAAGGATTGCATTTAATCTGTAGATCATTTTAGATTGTGTAGACATTTTAGTATTTCTCCCATTCTGTTAGCACAGAATATCTTTCCTTTTTTGGGGGGGGAGTCTTTTTCTATTTATTTTGCCAATATCCTATAGTTTCAGTATAGATCTTTATCTTCTTGATGAAATTTATGCTTTAGTATTCTTTTTGATGAAATTGTAAATGGGATTTTTTTTCTTAATTTCTCTGATAGTGTTTGTTTAGTGTATAGAAACAACTGGTATTGAAATTTACATTTTGAAATCTTATCCGATAGTTTTATTGCGTTAATTTATTCTAACAGATTTATGGTGCAGTTGTAGGGTTTTCTGTATATAATGTCATCTTGCAAATAGAGACCATTTTACATTTTCTTTTCCAATTTGGATGCCTTTTGTTTCTTTTTCTTGCCTAATTGCTTTGGTTAGGACTTCTGGTACTATGTTGAAAATTCTTTAGAGTGGGTATTCTTGCCTTGTTTCTGATCTTAAAGGAAATGCTTCAGTGTTACTCAGTTTATTATGTTGAAGTACTTTTCCTTTATATCCAGTTTATTGAGAATTTTTATACATGAAAGGATGTAGTTTTTTGTCAGAACCTTTTTCTGCATCTATTGAGATGGTCATATAATTTTTAGCCTACATTTTCTTAATGAGATGCATTGTACTAATTGATTTGTGGATGTTGAACTATCCTTATGTCTCTGAATAATCCCATTTGATCATGATGTATTATCCGTTTATCATTATTTTTTTGTGATAAGTACTTCTAGATTGTGATAAGTACTTTTAAGATTATGATAAGTACTTTTAAGATCTTAGCAACTAACTTACTCTCTGTCTTCCTTCCCTTTCTTACTTTCTTTCTTTTAAGATTTTACTTATTAGAGACATAGAGAAAGAGAGTATGTGCGGGGGAGTGGTGGAGGAAGAGGGACAGACAGACTCCCTGTTGAACAGGAGCCAGAAGCTCCTGTTCCTGGATCCTGAGATCATGACCTGAGCTGCTGTCTTTTGCTTAACTGACTGAGCCATCCAGGTGCCCCTCTTTTTTTTTTTCTTTCCCTGGGTAGAATCCGCATGCAGTGTGGGTGTGGCTTGTACTCACAACCTGACCCTGAGATCAAGAGTCATATCCTACTGACTGAACCAGCCAGGCGCCCCAATGTTTGATACTTTTAGTGTATCATTGAGTTTGATTATATAGTATTTTGTTGAGGATTTTTGCATCTATGTTCGTCACGGATATTAGCCTATAATTTTCTTACGGCATCCTTGTCTGGCTTTGGTATCAGGGTAATTCTGACCTCAAAAAATTAGTATGGAGATGATCCTTCATCTTCTTTTTTGTTGGAAGAGTTTGAGGGACTTGATACTTACTTCTTCCTTCAACGTTTGGTAGAACTCACCCGTGAAGCCATCTCGTCCTGGAATTTTTTATTAGGAGGGTTTTGATTACTGATTACCTCTGCTTCCTAGTAGAAGCTAGGAAAATGGTGCAGTAGGAGAACCTTAAGCTCACCTCCTACCATGGATACAACTAGATAACATTCACTTCAGCATAAATAGCCTGGAAAACAACCCCAAAGCTGACAGAACAAATTCCACAGCTAAAGGTAGAGAAGAGTCCACATCGATGAAGGTAGGAAAGGTGGAGATATGGTGGGGAGCAAAAGGGACCGCAGCTGTCCATGATGCGGAGGGAGCCACAGACACAGAGAAAGGCAAGAAGCAGGTTATCACATCGGAGAGCCCACTCAGGGAAGACAAGTCCTCCATAACATCTGACTTCAAAAACAAGAGGGGCCAAATTTCATGAGGTGTTACGACTGGTGGGATTTAAAACCTGGAATAGTAAATATCAGAGGGCTCTATTCTGGGAGAGCTGAGCTAGACTATAGGAAGCGGAGTCACTGCCCTCAGAGCCAGGACAACGTACAATCCACAGAGATTCACTTAGAAGCTCCAGTTTGAAAATTGCCTAGGGCATACAGGAGCGATACTTACTTACTCATCTGAGTTTGTCCCAAAGATACAGGATTTGTTTGCAGGGAGACTCCTCTAGGAATAAAGGAGTTGGCAGGTGCCATCTCCCTGCCCTGCCTCTCAGCATAAATACGTGGCCACCTGTAGGAACCAGCAGCACCAACATCCACTATATAATTTCCTTACAGCAAGCCCTGCCACCCCCACTCCAACCCATGGGTCTACCCTTTCCAGTCATACTTGTCTCAGTCCCAGGTCTTTGGGTCTCTTCCTCTGGAAAACTGGTGCAAAAAATATTCCACCCTAAAGCAGCAGAATACACATTCTTTAAAAGTGCACGTGGAGCATTCTCCAGAAAGCATCACATTAGGCTACGAAAGAAGTCTCAACAAATGGAAAAGAGATTGAAGTCATACCATGTTTCTTTACTGACAACAACACTATGAAACTAGAAATCAATCACAAGAAAAAATCTGGAAAGGCCAGAAATACATGGAGGTTAAATACATGCTACTAAATAATGAGTGGGTCAACCAAGAAATGAAAGGAGAAACCAAAAATTACATGGAGAGAAATGGAAATGAATACACAATGGTACAAAATCTTTGGGTTGTGGTAAAAGCAGTTTTAAGAGGGAAGTTTATAGGGGGCACCTGTGTGGCTCAGTTGGTTAAGCATCTGACTCATGATCTCAGGGTCCTGGGATCAAGCCCTGCGTTGGGCCCTGCACTCAGAAGGGAGTCTGCTTGAGTCCTCTCTCTCTCTCCCTCTCCCTGGGTCCCTCCCCTAGCTTGTCCTCACTCTCTAAAATAAATGAGTAAATCTTTAGAAAAAAGTAAGTGCCTTGCTAATTGGGGCACCTGGGTGACTCAGTGGCTTAAAGCCTCTGCCTTCGGCTCGGGTCATGATCCCAGGGTCCTGGGATCGAGCCCCGCATCGGGCTTTCTGCTCAATGGGGAGCCTGCTTCCTCCTCTCTCTCTCTGCCTGCCTCTCCGCCTACTTGTGATCTCTATCTGTCAAATAAATAAAATCTTAAAAATAAAAAAAAAGAGGGACGTTTATAGTAATGCAGGCTTACTGCAAGAAGCAAGAAAAATCTCAAAACAACCTAACCTTACACCTAAAGGAGCTAGAAAAAGAGGAACAACAAAAACCGTTAAAACCCCAGAAGGAAGTAAGTAGTAAAGATTAGAGCAGAAATAAATGGTATCAAAACTAAAAAACAAAAACAAGCAGAAACAAAGACCAGCTCAATGAAATTAGGAGCTGGTTCTTTGACAAGATCAACAAAATTGATAAACCCTCTAGTCACACTCAACAAGAAGAAGGAAAAAAAAGGACAAAAAAATCAAAGAAGAGAAATAACAATGGGCACCACAGAGAAACAAGAATTGTAAGAGAATTTTATGAAAAATTATATGCCAACAAATTGGACAACCTAGAAGAAATGGACAAATTCTAGAAACATAAAACCTACCAAAAATGAAGCAAGAAGAAATAGAAAATGACATTGAATTGGTAATCAAAAAACTCCTGATAAACAAGTCCAGGTTTCACAGGTAAATTCTACCAAACATCTCAAGAATTAATAACTATTCAAACTACTCCAAAACAAAAGGAAGGAAAGCTTCTGCATGCATTCTATGAGGCCAGCATTACCCTGCCACCAAACCAGATAAGGACACCACCAAAAATGTGAAACTATGGGCCAATATCCCTGATGAACATGGAAGCAAAACTTCTTAATTAAATAGTGACAAACCCAATCCAACAATACATTAATAAAATTATTCACTATGATGAAGTGGGATTTATCTTGGGTTGCAAGCATGGCTCAATATTTGCAAATCTTTCAACATGATATATCACACCAAAAAAGAAAGGAGAAAAACCATATGATCATCTCAATAGATGCAGAAAAAGCATTTGGCAAAGTAGAACATTACTCATGATAAAAAACCCTCAACAAAATAGGTTTAGAGAGACCATATTTCAACACAATAAAGACTATGTTTGAAAAACCCACAGCCAACGGTATACTCAATGTGGAAAAACTGACATCTTTCCCCTACCTAAGGTCAGGAACAAGACAAGAATGTCTACTCTCACTACTCTTACATAGTTCTGGAAGTTCTTGCTACAGTGCTTGGACAACATCCAAAGGCATTCAGATTGGTAAGGAGGAAGTAAAAGTTTTATTTACAGATGACATAGTGCTCTATATAGAAAACCCTAAAAACTCCCAACAAAAGACTACTGGAATGAATTCAGTAAGATTTCAGTGTACAAAATCAATGTCCAGACATCTGTTGTATTCCCATATACCAATAATGAAGCACCAAACACAGAAAATAAATCAATCCCATTTACAATTGCACCAAAAATAATGATACCTAGGAATAAGCCTAACAAAGGGGTGAATGACCTGGACTATGAAAACCATAAAACACTGTTGAAAGACATGGAAGAGGGTATAAAGAAATGGAAAGTCATTCCACTCTCATGGTTTAGGAGAACAAATACTGTTTATATGTCTATACTACCCAAAAGCAGTCTACAGGTTTAATGCAATCCTTATCAAAATACCAATAGATTTTTTTTTTCACAAAACTACAAATAATCCTAAAATTTGCAGTGAAACCGTGAAAGACCCTACATGGCCAAAGCAATTATGAAAAAGAAAATGGGGGTATTACAATTCCAGACTTCAGGTTGTAATGCAAACCTGTAGTCATCGAAGCATTGTAGTACTGGCATGCCAATAGACGTATAGATCAATAGAACAGAATAAAGAGCCCAGAAATAACCCCACAGTTATATGGTCAGTTAATCTTTGATAAAGAAGAAGAATATTCAATGGGAATAGGAAAGTCTCTTTAGTAAAGGATGTTGCAAAGACTGGATACGCTATGTGCAAAAGAATGAAACTGGATCACCTTCTGACACCAGACACAAAAATAAACTCAAAATGGATTAAGGACTTAAATGTGAGACCTGAAGCCATGAAAATCCTAGAAGGAAGCACAGCCAATAACTTCTCTGACATCCATCACAGCAACATCTTTGTAGATCTGTGTCCTTGAGGCAAGGGAAACAAAAGCAGAAATAAACTATTGAGACTAAGTCAAAATACAAAAGCTCCTGCACAGCAAAAGGAGCAAACAACAAAACTAAAAGACAACCTGCTGAATGGGAGAAGATATTTTGCAAATGACATATCTGATAAAGGCTTTGTATCCAGAATGTAGGATTTGTATCCAGAATAAAGAACTTGAACAACTCCATACCAAAAGGCCCCCAAATAATATAATTAAATAAATGAGCAGACGTTTCTCTAAAGAAGACTTATAGATGTCGGACACATGAAAAGATACTCAACAGCACTCATCAAGATGAAATTTCAAATCAAAACCACAATGAGGTATCATCTCCTCCAGAATGACTAAAATCAAAAACCCAAGAAACAACAAGTGTTGGTGAGGATGTGGTGAAAAAGAAACCCTTGTGCACTGTTGGCAGGAATGCAGACTAGTGCAGCAACTATGGAAGATAGTATGGCTGTTCCTCAAAAAATTAAAAATAGAACTACCATATGATCCCATAATCACACTATTGGATACTTACTCAAAGAATATGAATACACTAATTTGAAGGGATACATGCACTCTTATGTTTATTGCAGCATTATTTGCCAAAGCCCCAAACTTTGGAAACAAAAAAGAGTATTGTTCAGCCATAAAAAAGAATGGAATCTTGCCATTTGCAACAACGTGGGTGGATCTAGAGAGTATGATGCTAATCAAAGTAAGCCAGTCAGAAAAGATAAGTACTGTATGATTTCACATAGGTGAGATTAAGGAACCAAACAAATGAACAAAGGGGAAAAGAGAAATAAACTAACAGAAAGACTACTAACTATAGATGACAAGCACATGGTTACCAGAGGGGAGGTAGGTGGGGGGTGGGGGGATGGGTGAAGTAGTTGAGGGGATTAAGAGTACACTTGGTAGGCACTGAGTGATACATGAAACTCTTGAATCACTCTGTTGTACACCTGAAACTAATATGGCCCTGTATGCTAACCACACTGGAGTGAAAAGTTTTTTAAAAAGTGTGTGAAGCTAACAGTAGCAAGAAAATGTAGAGTTAACACTTCCTTTATTCCAAGATAGGAGTCTTTCAATCATGTTACTAGTTAAAAAAAAAAAAAAAAAAGCTAATGAAAAGACTTTTTGGCCAAAAATGATCAAGACATGTTTATGAAATTTAGATTCATATCTAATATCTCTTACAGTAAACTCTATCTTTAACTTTTTTGAAATAAAGACTAATGTAGTAAATATTGAAATTGAGCTTACATATTATATATACCAAGATTTTAAAAAATTAAAAGCTTATTCCAAGCACACACAAAATCCTGCTTTCTATAGTAATTGGGTTGGTATGAGGTTTTTTGTTTTTTAACATCTTAATTTTTATTTTTTTCATTTTCCAAGATTCATTGTTTATATACCATACACAAGGTTGGTATGATTTTTTATTTCTTTATGACTCATTCTTGATAGGTTGTATGTTTCTTTGCATTCAACCATTTCTTCTTAGCTATCCAATTTGTTGGTTTATAATGGTTAATAGTAACCTCTAATTTTTATTTTTTGTAGTATTTCTAATATCAGTTGTAATAATTCCTCTTCCATTTACAATTTTATTTTGGGGGGATAGTTGGCTTGAAAGTTTGGCTTATTTTGCTTATCCTTTTATACATTAGTTTCATTGATCATTACTATGTCTTTTTAGTCTGTCATTTATTTATACTCTGATCTTTACTGTTTTCTCCATTCTAACTATGGGCTTAGATTTTTTTCTTCTTGTTCCTACAGTCTTTAAAGAAGTTACTTGATAAAATGAGAACAATATTTCTAGAATCTTTTACATTAGCTCATATATATATGGGCTATATACATATGTATTTTATGTAAGATAAATATGTACTTATATATATATTTTTATTTCTGGTGCTTTTCTTTTCCTTTTTAAGATTTTATTTATTTATTTGACAGACAGAGATCACAGGTAGGCAGAGAAGCCGGCAGAGAGAGAGGAAGGGAAGCAGGCCCCCTGCTGAGCAGAGAGCTCTATCCCAGGACCCTGCAATCAGGACCTGAGCCAAAGGCAGAGGTTGAACCCATTGAGGCACCAGGTGCCCCTTTCTGGTGCTTTTTATTTCTTTCTTCAGATTTTATGAAAATTCCTGAAGGACTTCCTCTACCATTCCGTGTAAGTCAGCTGTGGTAGCAATACATTCTCTATCCGTGTTTATCTTGGAATGTCTTTATTTTACTTCATATTTGCAAAGTAGTTTAGCTGGGTATTGACTTCTGAATTTACATTTTTTCCAGCTGTCTGAATACGTCCACTGTCTTCTGACCTCATCTCACATGATAAGTCAGAAGTTAATCATATTGATTCTACATCGTATGTGATGAGTAATTTTTTTCTTGCTGCTTTAGAGGTTTTCTTTCTCCCCTTTTCTTCCTTTCTTCTTTCCTTCTCCTCCCTTCCTCTTTCTTTCTCTCTCCCTCCCTTCCCTCCTTTCTTTCTTTCTTTTCCTTCTTTCCTTCCTTCTTTCTTTCCTTTACAGTTTGATTATGTTGTGTCCAGGTATGAATTTCTTTGTATTTATCCTACTTGCGATTTTTTGCGATTTTTCTTGAATGTGTGGCTACGTCAACTAGTTTTTTCCCCTAGAATTTTAGCAGTTTTTGGCCATTGTTTCTTCAACTACATCTTGTTCCTGAAATTCCATATATGAGTGAAATCATGGTATTTGTCTTTTTCTGACTTATTTTGCTCAGCAACCCACTGTCTAGCTCCACCCACATCATTGCAAATGGCAAGATTTCATTCTTTTTATGGCTGAGTAATATTCCTCTGTGTGTGTGTGTGTGTGTGTGTGTGTGTGTGTGTGTGTACACTGCATCATCTTTATCCATTCATCAGTTGATAGACCTTTGTATTATTTCCATGATTTGGCTATTGTATATAATGTTGTTACAAACATCAGGGTGCATGTAACCTTTCGAATCAGGATTTTTGTATCCTTTGAGTAAATAGGTAGTAGTGCAATTGCTGGATGCTAAAGTAGTTCTATTTTTAACTTTTTGAGGAACTTCCGTACTGTTTTCCAGAGTAGGTACAGTTCACCTGAACCTAATATTACACTGTATGTTAACTAAAGCATCTATCTGTCTGTATATCTATCTATCTTCCGGTCTTTTCCCTTTATCCTGGGACAATAATGGGACTCATTACATGTATATTGATGCATTTTGAGAGATTTTTGAGGTTTGTTAATTTTGTTAATTTGTTAATTTTTTTTACCATTTTTTTCTTTGTTCACAAATGATTGAATAATTTCTATTGATTGATAACTTTAAGTTCACGGATTCTCCTTTTAGCTCAGATCTGGTGTTGAGACCCTCTAGTAGGTTTATTAGAGTTAGTATGCTCAAATCCAGAATTTCCACTTGATTCTCTTTGTGAAATTCCTGTATCCTTATTGAGAATTTTTATTTGTTGTTTCATTATTAAAGCACTTTCCTTTATTTGTTTAAACATGGCTTCCTTTAGTTCTTTAAATATATTTATGTTTTAATGTTGCTTTGAAGACTTTCTCTGCTAACTGTAATATCTGGAAACACTCAGGGGCAGTTTGTCTTGACTTTTTCCCCCCCACCTCAGTATTGGTACATTTTACTGGTGTCATTTTTGCTTTATTTTTTGTTGTTGTTGTTGTTTGTTTTTTGTTTTTTTGCCTATGGCACATTTTTTGGGGGGGTTAAAGATAGAATATTTTAGGAAGAATAAATTTTGACCTTTCCCCAATTCAAGGTAGTGGTGGTGTTAGTTTTATTTGTCTTTTCTTTTTTCAGCGACTTGCCTGGGATGAATCTCTAAATCTTTCTCCCCTGTGATGTTTTGACACTGATGTCACTTATCCAATTTTTTTTTCCTTCTTTTTGTTTAAACCCTGATTCCTAGAAGTTGCCCTGTTCATGCAATGTCTTAGAGTTAGGGCAATGACTGCACAGAGGTTGCACCCAGATACTTTGAGCAGCAAGGGTTCTGTTCTCTGCAGATGGACCTGTGTGTGGGTAGAGAAGTGAGTAAGTTTGGGTCATTTGAGCTCTGCTTTGGATTTATTTTGTGCTGGGTTTTTGGTGTCTCTTTGGGCACACGCTACTCCAGATTAACCTGGAGTCTGTGAATAGCTTGGGTCTATTTTGCGTGCTTGTTATTTCATTCAGAAATATACTGAGTTGGGGGCATCTGGGGGTTCTCAGTTAAGGATTAAGTGTTCAGTTAAGTGTCCAACTCTTGATTTCTGCTCAGGTCATGATCTTAGGGTTATCTCCCTCGGTCCCTCTCTGCATGCATCTTGTACACTCTGAGTCAGGCTAGAAAACCTGTCAGGTCTTGCTGGAAAGTGTAACTTCACACACAAGGTAGCATGCATGACATCTACTTTGAATCAGGTGAGCTCCCCTCCATGGTGCGGTACAGCTTTTGGTCCTCACAAATCACCCCATGCCACAATCTGGCAGAAAACCAACAGTGGCTGAGCTGAGGGGAGATGAAAGAAGCCTGGAGACACACCACCATGGACTCATGGATTGTTTTTACCTGAAGTTCAGCAGTTTTCAAGTATGGAAGTTTGTCACATATATTTTTAATGCCTTTGGTTAAGTCCCACAGCTCTGAAAGTTTATTTAAATTTTATCCACCTTGCTTTTCAGGGAGATTAGTTAACCTCCACACTCAGCCACATGAGGAAGTCCCCATTATTTTTGTTTTTAATGTAGCTTATCAACCATTTTATCTTCTTTGAATAGATTCTTGAATATCAAAAAGTATCACACTGTGGCTCTAATTTATCAAGTACCCAGCTGCTAGAGTCATCTTCCTAAAATATCCTCTAATTTCTTTGTGTTACCTACCCCTTCTGAACCAAAATACATGTTAAGCAAGAGGGAATTTTTGGTTATCCAAATTGTATCTGTACTCTGTTATCTTCTGCTGGATGTTTATAGTGTATATGGATTAATTGATCTCTAAAGTATGGCCAGATCACTTAACATCATGTCAGGGTTAAATTTCATCAAAACAGCTTCAGTTTCAATTTTGTGTTACTTACCTAAAGTATCTACCCTGACTTAGCTTTTTTGTTTGTTTTAATTTATTTTTTTATTTATTTTCAGCATAACAGTATTCATTATTTTTGCACCACACCCAGTGCTCCATGCAATCTGTGCCCTCTATAATACCCACCACCTGGTACCCCAACCTCCCACCCTCCGCCCCTTCAAAACCCTGAGATTGTTTTTCAGAGTCCATAGTTTCTCATGGTTTACCTCTCCTTCCAATTCCCCCCAACTCCCTTCTCCTCTCTAACTCCCCCTGACTTAGCTTTTTAAATTCTGCTATATACTCCTCTCATCAGCTAGAAAATACGATATCTCTTACCAAAGTGGTTAGAAGTCCTGTCTTCTTCAGACAAGGAAAAGATCCCTGTGTCCAAATATACCCACAAGGCATCCATCTAGAGAGGATCATTATTTTAAGGTCTTACTACAATTTTACTCCTGCTAACATGTTCCCAGAAGGGCTCATACCAGGTTTCGAGCTTTTAAAATATCCCACAAGGCCAAGTCCTAGTGTTTGTGTCACTCCTGACTCTGCTTCTGTGTATAATTAGAGTGTGAACACGGTCATGTTAGGTTTAATTTATCAGCAATAATTACCATCACAAATGGATGGAAAAACCAAACAGCCAAGAACCAGGCTGATGTTACCTTGGGAGTGGCAACGTGGTATGGCTTTTAGACTAAGCAGATATTCCTGTCAATAGTTTCTGCTTAGATCAAGTTATTGACTTTCCTGGTTCACCATTTATGCAGTTATGAAGCGGGGATACTACTACTTCCCTTGTAGGGTCTTGATGAGAATTAGGACCTAGGATGCAGAGAACACTCAAATAGTGTATTATTGGGGCACCTGGGTGGCACAGTGGGTTAAGCCTCTGCCTTCAGCTCAGGTCATGATCTCAGGGTCCTGGAATCAAGCCCCACATCGGGCTCTCTGCTCTGCGGGGAGCCTGTTTCCTCCTCTCTGCCTGCCTCTCTGCCTACTTGTGATATCTGTCAAATAAATAAATAAAATCTTTTAAAAAAAAAGATAGTGTATTATCATTTACATAATTATTTCTACATGGTTTTATTTATTTTACATTCTTGAAACTGTAGAGAAATTCCATGCTAGCAGAATTCCTCGGAAGAATTTCCTGGTGCTGAATGTCTCTGTTTATATTTGCTTGGAGTTCTAGTTTTGAGGTTCCAGGTGATGTTACTGAGTTCATTCTAGCTTGATTTGTTCAGACTGATGCTGAGCAATTAATTTAGCTCTTGCCATTTTAAATTAATTTAGATAAAATCATCCAGCACATTTTCATAGAATGAGATACCTACGGGTGAGATGGTTGGTATTTGTATGATTATGCCTGAATAAATCTGTACTGTTACATAATTAATTAAATGTGCAGACATCATCTTATTGCCTACATAACTTGATGTGGAAGCCGTAAGTCTCCTTTTTGGTTTTTATTTCCTTTCTTACTGTGGAGCTCTGAGTAATTTCAGAATCTGTTGATTGCCCTTTTCACAAGTTTGTGTGCATTCTTTCCTCTTCTTTTAGCAGATTATGAGACCAGGGACTGTGATTATTGTAGCAAAAGGTCATATGACAGATAATTAGGTTGACCTAGTTATGATAAAATTTTTTTTTTCCCCAAGTACTTTCAAGCAGTGAGCCTGTCAGTACTTCCTGGAGACAGCACTGTTAATCATCAGAAATTTTCACTGGATTTAAGCAATAAATCTTGGAACACAGCATCAAAAATTAATGATGTATTTTATGGTGACTTACATAACATAATAAAAATAACAAGAAATTTTTACTGGAGGATCTACCAGGTTTGAGCACTTTTTAAAAAAATTTTTATTTTTTTTTTAGTTTTTATTTAAATTCACTGTATATTAGGTAAATACACTATAACATTAGTTTCAAGTGTAGTCGAATTTAAGGATTCAACATATACAATGCCCAGTGCTCACCAAAAGTGCTCTCCTTAATTCCCATCACCTGTATAATCCATCTCCCACTTCATGTCCCCTGTAGTAACCATCAGTTTGTTCTCTATAGTTAAGAGTCTGTTTCCTTAAAAAAAAAAAAAAAAAGAGCCTGTTTCTTGGTTTACCTCATTTTTCCCGCATAGGATTATTTGTTTTGTTTCTTAGCTTCCTCATATAAGTAAAGTCACATGGTATTTGTCTGTCTGCTTCACTGGGATTTTAACATGGAGCAAGGCTGAGATGTCACTGATTCTAACATTTACCAAACACTTGCAGCTCACAGTAGTTTTGTCTAAGTTATTACTGTGTACTTATTGTCACAACAATGCCACTTCCTTAGTGCATATGTAATGAGCATATAGGTATTTTGCTAATTCGTTAAAAAATCTCTTTTGAGTAGAGGGAAACTGCTCCAGAATAATCTGTGGTGACTTGCACTAGAGCAGTATCTCCAATATTTGCACAAATTTATTTATTCTTGTGGTTTGTATATTCATCCATTTACCGATAGCTCTAAACTCTCTGAATTTAGTGGTGAGATCATGGCCTTTTAAATAGATTTTTTTTAGGGCGCCTAGGTGGCTCAGTGGGTTAAGCCGCTGCCTTCGGCTCAGGTCATGATCTCAGAGTCCTGGGATCGAGTCCCGCATCGGGCTCTCTGCTCAGCAGGGAGCCTGCTTCCTCCTCTCTCTCTTTCTCTCTGCCTGCCTCTATGCCTACCTCTATGCCTACTTGTGATCTCTCTCTGTCAAATAAATAAATAAAATCTTAAAAAAAAATCTAAATAAATAAATAAATAGATTTTTTTTAAGGGACACCTGGGTGGCACAGTTGGTTAAGTGTCTGCCTTCAGCTCACGTTATGATCTTGGCGTCCTGGGATTGAGCTCCGCGTCAGGCTCGCGGCTCTGCGGGGGGGCTGCCTCTCCCTCTCCCTCCCTGCCCCCTCCTTGCATGCTCGCTCGCTCTCTGACAAATAATAAATCATTTTCAAAATAGATTCTTTTAATTTGGAGCCCACATTCCTAGAACATCATCATGATGTACTGGTGGGCTAGAAATGATGTGTTTTAAATGCAAATTACATAACTGGGCCATTACCTAGAGTCTAGAGAATTAGGCTGTTATCAAGATTGTGACTGATAAGACAGTTTGACTTAGCAAATTTTAGAAGCAGGGGGCTAGAGCCAGCGAACTATGAGTGGCATGTGTGATCTTTAAGATACCTTCATACTGAGGCTTAATTCATAGCAGAAGTCTCTCCTCTGGTTTTCTTTTGAGGGTTTTGCTTTCAAAGTATCATTACTTATGTTATCACCAACAGTGGCTTCCACTCAAGGTGTGTGACCAGTTTTGACCTGAGACAATACTCCTGTGGTGATATTAGAATAGGAGACGTGATTCATGATGGGATGTCAAACTAGTGTACCTCTGATTTGCACTGACACATCTGAGTCATGTCAGTGTGAAAATAATTGTAAAAATGAGATAGGTTGGTGTATCTACCTAATATTATATTCAGTATTATGTTTATACATTGTATCAAAAGATGTGTGCCAGTGGGCAAAATGAACACTGTGCAGATCCTGGAAAACCCTTCTAATTCACTTGGGATTGTCCTAATGAACTGCTGAATTGCCAGGATTATGGCTGTAGGTAGTGGTGATTTACACTCATTACTAGTCATTTAAACCTGCTAATAGATCCTTCCCCACCTGGACCTCTGTTGTCAGGAATACCAAGTGGAATGACTTGAGTTTTTTGAAGAGATTTGAAGGCTTTAGACCTTGGAAAACCCAGACATACTGGTTTCATCCATTACAAGTACATTAAGTTTGGTTTAAAAAAAAAAATACAAAAAACCTCATCTAAAAGAATTCATTTACATAGGATAAGTATTTCTTTCCCTAAGGCAGTTTCTTGTTAATCTGTGGTGCAAAGTGGGATGAAGGGGAGAAGAACTTGACAAAACAAACATAAAAGTAAACAAACTCAGTATTGTAAAGTCCCATGGGAAAGCGTGATGGTCTTGTAATAACCGTATTGTCAGGCTGGAAATAGGGTGAAATGTTAGCACTGGAGTTTTAAAGATCTATAAAGAGGAAAAAGTCAACTAAGATTTTCCTTATATTCTTTTTGATACTTCTTCCCACAGTATTTTATGTAAGTGAATGGGATACAAAAACATAATTTTATTGGAATGGTAGGATATAGAAAAAATTTTTAAAGATTTTATTTATTTGACAGAGAGAGGTCACAAGTAGGCAGAGAGGCAGGCAGAGAGGTGGGTGGGGAGCAGGGTCCCTGCTGAGCAGAGAACCCGATGCGGGCTCGATCCCAGGACTCTGCGATCAGGACCTGAGCTGAAGGCAGAGGCTTAACCTGCTGAGCCACCCAGGTGACCAAATACATACATGTTTTAAAGAACATTATTCCCCCATATGGTAGGTGAAATTTTGTCTGGTTCATGCTTATACTTGGCAACTTGAAAAAACAATCAAACAAGATAACTTTTGGAGAAGATCCAGTTTGGTACTTCCACGGTTCATGGAGAAGTTGACCTTCCATGGTTACAGTGCCTTGCCAAAGGCCGCTGAGCAGATGTGTGGCTGAGCACAAACAAATCTGTCTCAACCTCAGACCATCTGCTGTACTCTAAAATATACTGTCTTCCTATTTCTTCATAGAAGAGTAGCTTTTCTCTTAATTTACATCTTGTCGATTCTGAGCTTTCTACATGATTTAGGTTTTTCTTAAATTAGGCAGATAAAATTATATTTTATTGGTGATTTCTGGTTGATAATGCATTGATTTTCTTATTTGAACGTCAGAAACAATTCTTCAAAATGTGTTAAATATTTTACCACTTAATAGATGGGAAAGCTCAGACTGGTTTATCTGAAATTCCTTGGGTAGTTCCATGCTGGACCTGAATCCCGTGTCCTCAGATGTGGTGACTTATTCATTTCCCTGTGCTGTTAAATTGTGAAGATTTAATACCCCATTAATTTTCAAAATACATTTTGAGATATCTGAGTTACCCTACAGGTTATATGGAGCACGTTTGAAAGACACTGCAGTGTCTGGTGGTTTGTCTTCCTTCACTCAGCATAATCTCTTCCAGTCCCATCCATGTTGATACAAAAGTTGGGTATTCATCCTTTCTGATGGAGGCATCATACTCCATAGTATATATGTACTGTATCTTCTTTATCCATTCATCTATTGAAGTGCATCTTGGCTCTTTCCACAGTTTGGTGACTGTGGTCGTTGCTGTTAGGAACATTGGGTTACAGGTGGCCCTTCTTTTAACTCCCATCTGTATCTTTGGGGTAAATACCCAATAGAGACTGAGAACACTGAGAAACAAACTGAGGGTTTTGGAGGGGAAGGAGTTTGGGGGTTGGGTGAGCCTGGTGGTGGGTGTTAAGGAGGGCACATATTTCATGGAGCTCTGGGTGTGGTGCATAAACAATGAATCTTGGAACACTGAAAAAAATTAAATAAAAAAACAGAAGAAAGATATAGCAAAAAGGTAAGTTAATTTGTCTTTGTATTAGGAGTCTAGGAATAAGTAGAGATCTGTTAGAGATCATTAGAGCTGTACCTACTGGTATCCCTTTAGGCAGATTTGCTTAATTTTCCAGATATAGATGGACTCAGAGCTTGAGGTCAACTCAAGGAAACAGTGAGCACCTTCTTTTGTTGGGAGGGTGAGGATTCAAGTTCAATAACAGTGTTAGATGGCAGAGAACTTGAACCAATCTTCAGGAGGAATATAGTATATCTAGATCCTCTAGCAGTCATGAATAATGAGGTAGATAAAGATCTACTAATAGACAATGATCTCTAAAACATATTAGTAATTTATAATATATATAATTTGTACAAGGTGAGCCCATTAATGGGAAAAGCTATTCCATATATTTGTATATGCACATATGCATGTAAATGCTAGAAAAAGACCTGAAAATGTGCACATCCAACAGGTCATCAAACTCCAGTTGGTGATGCCTGGGAGGGAAGATAAGGGAGAATGAATATAAATTTGGAAAGAGAGTTTTCTGTCCTTTGTTATTGTTTGAATTTTCAATAGGGAAAATGTTTTGTTATGTGATTTTATTTACATCATGAAGGATTTTCCATAGTTGGAAAACATGAAGGATTTTCCATAGTTGGAGACTTGAAATGGGTATTGTAGGCTAAAGGAGGAAAAGCTTGAGCAAAGGTATGGAAATGCTAAAATAGAGTGGTTAGTTACTATGCAATTTTTATACAGTGATAACGAGAGAGATGATCTGTGACTTCTGTAGTCCCAAATTATCTGTTGCAGTTCATTTAAGGTGATGGCATGTTTCAATAGGTTTTCAAACGGGTTAGGCAGTTATATCCTTGGAAACCAAATGGTTTGATGGATACCTCAGCTGGAAACCTAATTGATTTCATTCAGTCTCTCCAGTGCCAACAAAGCCAAATGCTGAGGTTCTTCTTGAGAATTTTCTCCCCTTAAGTCTAGGGAACTGTCAGGCAGAGGAGAAAGATGACCACTGTTGTGTTTTAAAAGGAAGAAAAGTTCCATAGCGAGGTTGCTAGCTTCAGGTTTGTTACTCTTAGGGAAGTACATGTCTCGATAAAATTGGGGTTGTCCCACATGAAGAGTAGTACTAACCTTTTGCCTGCTTGCTTTGGGTACTATTCTGGGCAGCGTAGGTAGACATTTAGTTGGAAGCACTTTCTCTGACTTAATTTTGCAGGAAAATAAATGTTATGGATAACAGTTAAGATGCAGACAGGCATACCTGCTGTGTTGTATTTCTTTAAGATTCTTACGTAGTCCATTTTGAAGCACTTAATAATGTAAAAGCATTTAGCCTAAGCATTGCTTTTTACAATTTAGGAGTACCTTCATTGTAAGGACAAGCAATGCTCTTTTATATTGAAGTTGGAAAACTTCAATTTCTTAGTTGCAGGAAAAGTTGATTCAAAAAATAAAAGGTGATGGACAAGGTGACAGCTTGCAAATGTTTGTGAGTCGGACCTCTTGTTCCAGAAGTTTATAGAATGTTACACTGTATTTCTTGTGCCTGGTGTTAGGAGTCATTTTTATTTCTGGCCATTTAGTTGGTCATTAATGAATGAATGATACCCTTTATTTTCCCCTGACTTAATTTTATTTCTGGAGAGTGGGAACTGAGGCTTGACATAAATGCCATAGTATAGTTTAACTATAAAACATTCAAGGTTATTTGAAGAAACCCTCATCTAAATTAAGGAATACTTTTGGTAGTTCACTTTGAAAGGTCACGAGTTAGGGTAATGATTCTGTTGCCTAAAACAACCAGACCATTTTTCTTTAGAGCGAAACAAAAAGGTAATACTATAGAGCTCTGATGCATTGTTTCACATTTTCCTAAAAGGGGTAAACAAAATTTTATTCCCGCTCAGCTTTTCTCTGGCATCTGTGCATATTTTGAAGAGGAGAAGGGCAAAGAGAGAGAGAGAAGAGGAAGATGGGTCAGAAGAAAGTGGGTTGAGACTTTGAGAGGCAGTTGCCGCTATGGATTGTCTGTTTACTCTTGCTGACTCCCACTATCTAGAAAAATATCTCGTAATGGGCATGTACATCTATGGCAACATGAAATTCGTATGGCAGGATTAATTCGTTCCAAATCCATGTGTTTTTCAAGGATCTTTAAAATAAATGCAAGCTGGTAGAGTGATCCATATTTTAACATTTTGAGCAAAGTGAAGCATGAAAAAATTTACGTTCAGTGTATGAGCTTGGCCAAAAATGACCTTTTCTTGAAAATAGTAGAATATTTTGGATATTATGAACCAGTGCATGATTATTGATATATGTTTTCAAACACTGTTTCTTCAAAGTAGAGTCCATTTAAGAATCAGTTTTAAGAAATGAGTGGTACTTCATTAGTGCCACAGAGAGAAAGGATAATATGCAAAAATAAGGATAGTGGCTCCCTTATTTTGATTTCTTGTTATGTTCTTGACACTGTGAAAAGCTCTTCACTTATCTCATTTATGTTTCACAGCAAGTCTATGGGGGTGATAGAGTTATTATAATTACTATATCATTTTCCAGGGAAGGAAGCAAAGATTAGAGAAGTTAGCAGGTATTAAGTAGTGAGGCCAGGATTACTGTGTTGGGAACTATTTATAGAATCCAAGCTCTTAACTGTTATTTTATAGTCATCCTCAAGCAATTAATGAATAGGGGTCTGAAATCAGTCCAGTGGTGCCCTGGGAATAGTTCTCATAGATTTCTGAGAGCTATGTGTTACATATTTAGGAATTTTGTAAGCTGATGTATCAACTTTGACTTTGAAATCAGCAGTTATTATTTATGTCATAGAAATGGGCAAATGCTACAAATCAAGGCTTTTTTTTTTTTAGAAATTGGTTCACGAGCACACCATTTAATAACATAGGATTCTACCAGCAGTGTTGGTCAGAGTATAGCTTGCAAACCTGAACATTTAAAATGGATAAGAATGGAATAAACTCTTTGAGTATCAGATTTTTTGCCCAATAGCATTTGTCTTCATCTGATAAATCATAATATAGCTAGAACTGAGATAATTAAATTTAAAAGAATTTATTCCTAAATGTGAAAGGAAGAAAGAGGTTCGTCCCTATCTTTTATCTTTTATCCAGTCTTTTATCTGAGGATTTTGAATTTTTTTAAAGATTTACGTCTTTATTTGACAGAGAGAGATCACAAGTAGGCAGAGAGGCAGGTGGAGAGAGGGGGGGAAGCAGGCTCCCCGCTGAGCAGAGAGCCCGATGCGGGGATTGATCCCGGGACCCTGGGATCATGACCCGAGCTGAAGGCAGAGGCTTTAACCCACTGAGCCACCCAGGCACCCTTATCTGAGATTTTGGAGAGAAAGCCCTTGTTTGGCTGACTGCAGATTAGGAAGGCAGTAGCTATGCCCAGATCTGGAAATTGGTTTTGACCACTAGCTGAGGTGGTCTGAGGAGGAATGGAGAGACATTTCACTGTGCCCATGACAGGAAGATGGAGGATTCCAGAGAAGGAAAGTTCATTAAAGAAATAAAACCCAAAGATACAGATGTAGTGAAAAGAAGGGCCATCTGTACCCCAATGTTTATAGCAGCAATGGCCACGATTGCTAAACTGTGAAAAGAACCAAGATGCCCTTCAACAGACAAATGGATAAGGAAGATGTGGTCCATATACACTATGGAGTATGATGCCTCCATCAGAAAGGATGAATACCCAACTTTTGTAGCAACATGGGCGGGAATGGAGGAGATTATGCTGAGTGAAATAAGTCAAGCAGAGAGAGTCAATTATCATATGGTTTCACTTATTTGTGGAGCATAACAAATAGCATGATGGACATGGGGAATTAGGAGAAGGGAATTGGGGGAAATTGGAAGGGGAGGTGAACCATGAGTGACTATGGACTCAGGAAAACAATCTGAGGGGTTTTAAGTGGTGATGGGGGGTGGGAACCAGATGGTGGGTATTAGGGCAGGGATTGCATGGAGCACTGGGTGTAGTACAAAAACAATGAATACTATTATGCTGAAAATAAATAAAAAATAAATTAAAAAAAAAAGAAAGAAAACCAAGCAGAACAAAACATGGCTGTTTTGTGGGATATGAGAAATCCCAGTGGCCAAGATGACGTGTTCCTTTCATCCACAGAAGAATTTTAATTCTGGAGCCCTAGCTCTTTATCTTACCTTAAAATGATAATGTATCATTCTCTGCTGATAGGAATCTTTCTAATGGTAGTGGTTCAGTTTAATAAACACTTAGAAATTGAAAATTGTAATTTTGATACATTGTAGCAGGTTATCAAATTCATCCTCTTAATGTTCTTTTTATGAAGGAGACATTGTCTCTCTTGCGTTTAGTGTTTAATGTGTTTATAATGTTACTCTGTTAAGAGATTCCTCCTTTGAGGATCTTCCCAGACCCAGTTGGACTACCTCCTGGGGCCTGGTTATCTAAAGCAAAAAGAGTCATGAACGATAATATACTTGTTCCTGATTGGGATGGTTCTAACTCACTTACCTGTTTCCTTCACCACCTTGAAAGTTATCTTTTGGGTTTTTCAGAATTGATGGGGTTTTTGTTTGGAGTGGGAGTTTCAAAGGAAGGAAAGAGAAGGGGAAAAGTATGAATGAGAAATGTAACAACACTTACATACATTCACCCACCCACCCATCCATCTATCCATCCCAGGACAGAGCAGAAAATCACATTGCTACATCTCAAACATGTATCCAACTTGAGTAAAACAAAGTAATTGTTTTCTTTCTGGATGAAGAGAAGCCTGTGTAAAAGGCTCTGTTGTACTAATTCAGTTTTCTATTTTTTTTAACTTCAATATTAGTTCAATGCAAGAATTTTTCTGTTCTTTATATTTTTTAATCAGCTGACTATGTGGTAGATTAGAATAGAATGCTTGAGGGACACCTGGGTGGCTCAGTGGGTTAAAGCCTCTGCTTTCGGCTCAGGTCATGGTCTCAGGGTCCTGGGATCGAGCCCCGCATAGGGCTCTCTGCTCTGCAGTGAGCCTGCTTCCTCCCCTCTTTGTCTGCCTGCCTCTCTACCTACTTGTGATCTCTCTCTCTGTGTGTCAAATAAATAAATAAAATCTTAAAAAAAAAAAAAAAAAAAAGAATGCTTGAGAGTCCAAAAAAATCTGGCCTTTCAATAATGCCTTGAAGAATTTAGTTATTGTGACTTTGGAAAATTCACCTAACTTCTCTGTTTTCTTGTACACACAATGATAGTAATAATCCTTATGGACAATCATAGAGGAGTTACTGATAAAGCTTTGAGTGCAATGCCTAGGAGAGTAGGCAGGCACTCAATAAAATGTTGGCTGTCATTATCTATAAATTCAAAAATGGATTAAGTGTGAGCAAAGATAATATATTTTGATGATTTAGGAACTGATACTAGAGAATTGACAAGTACTCTTTTTTTTTTTTTAAATGAAGGAAACTGATACATAATAAGGTAAATTGGGTCTGATTGCTTGATGATGATGATGTTGATGATGGTGGTAGTGACAGCAGCAATGATGGTATCTTTTCCTCTTTCCACACAGAATGTTCCCCCAGACCTCTCCATCTGCACCTTTGTGCTGGAACAGTCTCTCTCTGTCCGGGCCCTGCAGGAGATGCTGGCTAACACTGTGGAGAAGTCAGAAGGGGCAAGTACTTAATTTATGTATACTTCTAGTATTTTGATGGTATGAATGATTTTGTTCATAGGTATTGGAGATTTTATTTGTGCTGAAATAAGTCAACGAATTTTACTTGTAATTTCTTTAAGTTTGACTTTCTACTTTATTCAGCAGACCTGTGATATCTTAAAGAACTTTAAAAAAAAAAAAAAAAAACAGCCTCCAGGTGATGTGTGTCATTGAACCTCATGCTTATGTCTGTGGCTTAAAACAGAATTTTTCTTTGAGCAATTTGTGTGTTTTCTTACATTTTCAGAGCCTGTTAATGTTACTGTCTTAATTAATTGCTTTATGCCTGGCTATTTGTCGTTAACCTTTATTTCATTTTCAAATGCCTCTAACCATGTGCCTATGTTCTAAGCTGCTTTATGGCAAGTAAAATTTCATGGCACTTGTATATTTCAAGTAATAAAATTACGACAATATGTTTTTAATCAATTATAGTTTTGTAAACATCTAAGAATTTTCTTGTGAAAATTGAAATTCTTACTCTGTCGCCTATGAAGACATTTTTCTGTGAAATCTGATTTGCTAATTTAAATTTTTTCTATGCTGTAACTTGATATGACTGATTTCTGGGCTACTTTCATTTTTAACCAGTTCATTAAAGTTTAGAATTAAGCAGAGGATAGATGGCCAAATTTTGGTTTCTTGATTTTTGTTTATATTTTTGCACTAAAATTACTGCAATGTATGGTTTAAATGAAATTTAAATTTTCTCTTGCCATTATTGGTCTATGTTACTGTTATGGTTTTTAATCATTATTGCAGTTTTGATAAGTGAGAGCATTGAATAATAACACAAAGTTCAACAGAAAATGAGTGATCAATTAGGATGTAACATATTTTCATTAGCCTCATAATTTTGAAAGATTTAGTTGCACAAAAAATTTAATTGGTTTGTACATTACTTCTAATTCATTTTAAATGTTAAGAGTACACTAGTAAGTATCGAGGAGAAACTTTAGGGATTTTTATTCTATATTAGAATAATAACTTAGTTTGCAAAAGATCCAAATATATGTGTTTTAACTTTTCAAGTTCATTTTTGGTTACAAAGAAGTTTGAAATTACTGTGTTAAACTATATAAAATGTTTTTTTTTTTAAAGATTTTATTTATTTATCCAACAGACAGAGATCACAAGTAGGCAGAGAGGCAGGCAGAGAGAGAGGAAGGAAAGCAGGCTCCCAGCTGAGCAGAGAGCCCGATGCGGGGCTCGATCCCAGGACCCTGAGATCATGACCTGAGCCGAAGGCAGTGGCTTAACCCACTGAGCCACCCAGGCGCCCCTATAAAATGTTTTTAAAATTTCTGTTCTTCAACATGAAGCTTTTAGAATAGGCTTACATAGGAGTAAAATATTTCTCAATTCAACTAGTTTTGTCTGTACCTGGAATAACCTCTTTGGATTTTTAAACATCACTGAGGCATGTCAGCTTTGAAATTCAAATCTATTTTTTTTTTTAAAGATTTTATTTATTTATTTGGTAGACAGAGATCACAAGTAGGCAGACAGGTAGCCAGAGAGAGAGGGGAAAGCAGGCTCCCTGCTGAGCAGAAAGCCTGGTGTGGGGCTCGATCCCATGATCCTGAGATCATGACCTGAGCTAAAGGCAGAGGCTTTAACCCACTGAGCCACCCAGGCACCCCAAATCTATTTTTAAAAAGAAAAATCATTTTTCTTTTGCCTAAGCATCTAGGAAAGTATGTATTAGCATTTTACTTATACTGTAGATACCAGCTTATGCATGAAATGGTCATAAAATTTATTTTTATATTGCTAAGCTAAATTTTCTAAATTTAACATCTTTGAAAAGATGTTTTATCCCCCTAAAATCATGAGGTTGGATTAGGCAAGCTCTAAATTTTCTGTGTGTTGGGATGATGGAAATACTGGGAGTTATGTTTTTCAGATATTTATTAGGATTTCTGCATCCTCTCCCTAATACTCTAATCTAGCTGTATTTTATTTTGAATTATTCCCCATCTACAGGTTTCTGTCAGTTTCTAAGGTGGAAATTTATGTGATGTGTGGAACAGCATGTTTCAAAGCCCAGCGTAGCTACCATAAGACCTACATTTCATTAGAAAATATAAGTTGAGAAGAATCTCCTGCAAGGAAAGGACATCTTTCATTGACGTGAATGTCACTTTTAGATGACTAACTTTTAGGGAGGAAACCACTGTCCATTAGCTCAAGGGGATTCTATATCTTAGAGAAAGAAGCGCTCCTAAATCAAAGTAGTTTGAATTATACCCTGAAATGATACCCAAAATACTTAACAACTTTGGAACAGGCGTCAATTAATGAGTGTGGACCTCAGCTATAATGCTAGAGGCGAAGTCCTGAAGAGATGTGAGGGTGGTCCCAGTGATTTGAGGGTATTCTGTGGTAGCCCTGGGTGCTCTTAGCTAGGGAACACCAGATTTGGTGCCATGAGTATTTACCAAGAAGGAGAGAAGGTCTCCTTGCTAGCAGCCATCTTACTTGTACTAGTGCAAGCTGGCTTAATAGCGTGTCTAATTATATTGCTATCGTGGATGTTTTTGGCATTTGTAGGAGTCAAGTCTTTTGGAGTTTATACGTATCCGTAGCCTACGTAGCTGTGCTTTGAATTCATGACAGGAATCTATGGCAACCTTGACCTATGTCAAGCAAATTGTCATCTCCAGCTTAAACTGTGGACAGTAGATTTGCTTAAAGAAAGATCCACTTGGGGCACTAGGGTGGCTCAGTGGGTTAAAGCCTCTGCCTTTGGCTCAGGTCATCATCCCAGAGTCCTGGGATGGAGTTCCTGCTCAGCAGGAGCCTGCTTCTCCCTCTGCCTGCCTCTCTGCCTACTTGTGCTCTGTCTGTCAAATAAATAAATAAAATCTTAAAAAAAAAAAGAAAGATCCACTTTTACGAGGAAGGTATATATCAGCCAAGTAATGCTTATTTTCATGAAATCATTTTTCTCCCTTACAAATTGCCAATGTATCAAACACAACCTCATGTATTACCCGATTCCCTAACTCATTCATAATCAACTTTACTTACAAAGCCTTGTCCTTTTTTTTTTTTTTGGAAGATTTTATTTGACAGACAGAGATCACATGTAGGCAGAGAGGCAGGCAGAGAGAGGAGGAAGCAAGCTCCCCAGTGAGCGGAGAGCCCAATGCGGGGCTTGATCCCAGGACCCTGAGATCATGACCTGAGCCAAAGGCAGAGGCTTAACCCACTGAGCCACCCAGGCGCCTCAAGTCTTGTCCTTTCTTAAAAAACATAATTCTTCCTAAATTCTTTATGTAATTCAGTAAATTGCATAATACTATTTTAATGTCCAAAATGTTGTCATAAACGCATAGTAATATGAACACATTTAATGATGATAAAGGAAAAAATCCCATCTAGAACTGTGCCTTTTCTTTTTGTGGTTAACCCATTTTGTTCATATTCTTGGTTCTTTTTGAATAAATGCATGGTTTTCATAAAGATTCAGGAAACTAGTGAGAAATTCCCGGCATCACTTGTGCTAAAACAAATCAAGAAAATTCCTGATAACAAAAGGGTATATGTAAGGTGAATCAGGGAAAAATATTACCTAATTTATGAAGTTTTGATTCTGTAGAGTTGCTTATTGTGACTATTAGTAAAATAACTAATACGTTTGTGGCAGAAACGCATTCTGAAGGATTTTATCTAAAGAGATTTCCATCTGTTTAATTAAAAAAAATGTGTAGTTAGATCTAAATCATATGTATATATCCACTGAATATCATTTAGATTTTATTCTTACTCAAATCATATCAGTATTAAAGATACTAAGATTCACTTATCCAAGTAGCTGCTCTTAGACCCTTTAAAATTTTGAGGGTGGAGATAATGCACATAAAACAAGGAGAAAATGACCCCTGGAGCAGTGCCCATCCCCTTGGGCGAACTTTGCCTGGGCTTCTGTACATCGGCGTCCTTGCTTCTGTTACTCCTTCTGTCCTCCCCCTGGGTTTATGTGGTTCTGTGTAACTTGTCTGTCTGTGAACCCACACCCATTTGTCTCTTCTCACTCTTCTGATTGATTTTGTATGCTTGTTTTATATATAGCACAGGGCCAATAGATGGGCTTTGTAGAATTGGAGAAATATTTTAGAATATCGGCTCGGCCATGTATTCACTCTGTGGCTTTGAGGGAAGGTAAGTCTTTATGGTCAGGTTTGGTGATGGTGCTTGGAGATGATTGTTCTGGTAGCATATTTTAACAGGGGCCATTATTGTTCCTTTCCTTATTCTTTTTCTCATCCCTTGTATGCTCCATTGGTAGGACTGTTCCAAATTTCTGATGGCCTTTTCTCAGGCCTTTGCTTATTGCTCCTCTGCCATCTTGGCTGGTTCAGTTCTCCGTCCCTCTTCCTCCAACATCCCAACCCACTTCTGGCACATGGTTCTGCCAGTTTAATGAGGGCGTAGTTATTTTAAACTATAGAGTCAGTATTGTAGTGAATAAAGTTTAATGATTTAGGTGATCTTAGGCTTTGGGCTATTTTACTATACTTTTGTTAATTCACAGACCTTTTGGATAAACAATTTCTCTACATGGTTGTATTTTTTTTTAAGGTCTAGTTTAAGGATTCTGTTTCATAGGAGCACAGATAGGAAGTGAGAGGGCACATAGTGTGGTGGAAAGAGCTTTTGAAGTCTGTGCACTTTATTGAAAAGTCTTACTTTTTCAGATAATTTTACTAATTATTTTTTGTTGGAAAGGCTTTTTTTTTTTTTTTTTTTTTTTTTAAATAATGCCATGAGTGTATCTAGTGGCTTACTTGTATATTGTGTTTAGGAGACTATGTTTTCAATTTGTAACATTGACTGGCTTTTCTGTCTTTTGGTTTAGTTGTTTCTGAAAGAATTATAAGAAATTACCTCTTGAATTTGCCTCATGTCCACTTGACTCTATTGGTTCCTTCTTTGAATTTTATAGCTTGAACCAAGAAAAATTACCTAAAATGAAACCAGTGTTTGCCCCTTATAGCCTGCTCTTTGGGGAAGTAGGTTGAAATTTATAATTTAGGTGATTATGATTGGTATCATTAATTAATAGCAATAAAAATCATTCACTTCTCATCATTTAATGTAAGCTTTTTGAACATTTATAAGATATACATTAGAAGACTCTTTGGATAGAAAGATGAATAATAAGTGATTTTTGTCATCAGTGGGTCCACAGTCTAACGCAGGTATAGAAAAACAATTACAGTTTGTGTGTTACCGTTTTAGAATATACACTCTTAGTGTAAGCACAGTGAAGGGATTAGGCATGTGGAACTTGTCAGTCCCTTGAATTTTCTTTGGACTTTTTCCATTTCTAAGACAAGTTGGGATAATTGTCAAAGTATTAATATAAAAATCATTTTAAATTTTTCTCCAAAGAATAAATTGATCTCATTAGGCTATTTTTTAGAATTCTAATAGAAAACCATACTTGCCAGGAGGATAATGCCTTAACATATCCAGAGATACTCTTAAAACTATTTTTATGTCTCAGTTTACTAAAATGGTTTATTTTATATGACTTTTTCATATTTTTAAATTATACATTATTTGTAATTAAAGATACAAGATACTGCAGTGATTATCAGTACAAATATACATCAGACTCTGACATGTCTAGTTTTTTTGAGAAATGAAGTTCTAGAATGCGGAGTATTATTAATACAGCTGAGTCGTTCTTCTAATAAAACCTCTGCCTTTTTGAGGCATGTATGCAGAATATCAAAAACACATCAAGAACGCAGCTAGCTAAATTTACTGGTAAGCGAGTCTTTGAGAAATACATTTTTTAAAACACTGAAGCACCATAAGTGAGTTTCTAAAAAGTACCTTTATCAGACAGTGAAGCACCAATTTCAGGCACGTGATTGTGTAAGATCAGTTTAAGTAAATGCGAGAGCAGCAGATGAAGGTCAAGAAGACTCCTACAGACTTCACAGTGGTGTGAAGCTCGTGGATCTGACACAGACTCAGAGTTCAATTCTTAGTAACCTTAGGAAAGCTGCTTAATCTTTTTTTCATTTATAAAGAGAAATCTTTATATCTCCCTGAGAGTGTTGATGGGAGACTCTAATAAGTTAATGCAACGAACATGTGCCAGCCATACATGTCCCTGCACACAGGAGACGCCACAGCCATGGTCCTTATTCTCAGGACTTTTTTCTGGCTCTGCCTGCCTACCAGAGCTCCTGCAGACCTCACTCCTCTGGAGGAAGAACTTATAGAGGTCCAAATCTTAAAAATCAGTACAAATAATAGCAAACCTCCCAAACACTGGAAGGCTCTGGAGAGTTGGGCCAAAGCACACAGGTTCTAGAGAAGAGCTGGGCTTGGAAAATGGGATCAATGTGGATGAGTTTCCTCATTTTTAAGGCTTTCAGCCTGCAGGTGGACTCAAGTCAGTGTTGTGTGGCAGCTCAGACTCCAAGAGAATAACCGTAGTCTCTCTGGAGACAGAATTCGGGGCCTTGAGAACGTCCAGGAATAATCCTGAAAAAGACAAATCCAGAGGTGGGGAGCCCCAAATTCTGTGTATAAACTGCCTACCCTCTCGCTGGTGCTTAAACCATGTGTGGAGGGCAGATGTCTATGCAGTTGCCATTGCTAGGGACCATACTGGATTGGCCACCATTTTGCAGTATGAGTTTCACTGACTTAATTAACTTTTGCAACAAATCACTCAACATTCTCCAGAGGTATATATTAGAATTAGAATCCAGAACCTTTTAAAAAAAAATTTTATGTATTTATTTGAGAGAGAGAATAAGAGAGAGATCATGAGCAGGGGGGAAGGGTAGAGGGAGAAACAGACTCCCCGCTGAGCAGGTACTCGATCCCAGGACCCTGGGATCCTGACCTGAGCTGAAGACAGACACTTAACCGACTGAGCCACCCAGGTGCCCGGAATTCAGAATCTTAACAGCATAAAAAGACAGGATACAATCCGCAATTGGTTGACATGGAAAGAAACATGCAAATGTGATCCAATCTCAAGAGAAGAAACAACCAACAAGAACCCTGAGATGATCTTACCAGACAAAAGCATAAAGCAGCTTATTGTAACTATGTTCAATGAAATATGAAATAAAAGATTCAGATACTTAACATACACGAATTAATCAAGGAAACAAAATGGAATTTCTAGACCTGAAAACTGCAATATCTGAAAGATCACATAGCTAGCATGTGGTTTAAGTGGGGTACAAATCCATGTCCTCTGGACTCTAAAGTCTTTGTTTTTAAGCTCTTTACTCAGAGTGTCCATACAGTAAAAGCAATGGAAGAACCTGTGGGGATATCACTATTAAAGCCTTGGGAGAAAGAGGAAAAGGATCCTTTGGAAGGCTCTGGGAAGATACCCTCTAGAGATGAGGAGAACCAGGAGAAAAGAGTCACAGAAGCCACATGCCTTAGTTTCTATGGCTGCTGTAAAAAAAATTACCACAAACCAGATGGTTTAAGACACCATAAATTAATTATCTTACAGTTCTTGAGTTCAGAAGTCTAAAATTAATCTCAGTGAGCTGCAATGAAGTTATTAGCAAAATGATATTCCTTAGAGAGGCTCTGGGGGAAGATTCTGTTTCCTTGTCTTTTCTAGTTTGCACTCCTGGTTTGTGGCCCATCCTCTATCTTCAAAATGAACTACATACTACCCTGTAACATATTCATAGATTCTGGGAATTGGGATGTGGATGTCTGTGGGGTACCATTATCTAGCTGACTACTTTGGGATGTAGGTGGAAGATGTTGACAAGATCCGATGAAAAGCAGAGTAATCTAGTTGAATAAGACCTGAAAAGTGTACTTTCTGGTAAGCCAGTCAAGGTTAAGACCAGTCTGTCTTATGTATATGTATCAATTCGTAGATACACACGTATTTAAAAGACTTTATTCTCTTAAGAGTTTTTGGAGTTTTCAGTATTGATTGGGCATTCCAAAAGTGGATCTTGATGTTTCTTTTATATCCTTATTCTTCTGGTATTTTGCTATATGCCCGATGGTACTGCATGTTAAGGACCTATTTGTTCAAGCTCTTGGGGAGATCAGAAATTAAAAGAATTAATTTTCTGTCCAACCCGGTTGAGTTTTATTTCCACGTTGATTTTTTTTCTTTTCCATCTGCTTTCCTTCTCATTAAAGTGAACTGGGATAGTGCGGGAGGGAAGGGTTTACAGACTTTGCTTGTGATTCATGTAATATATATTGTATTCTGTATATTATTAAAACTTAGTTTAATATTATTAAAACTTTAGTTTTTAAAACTGAGCTAATGACTTACTCGAAAAAAGTGAAGTTAACTTAAATGCTTGATGTTGTTCATTCATTTTAAAATATGTTACGGATCTGCATGTCCTAAGTCTCCATTAAAATATAGAATCAAATGATTAGTATGATACTTTTAAATATCATGGTAGTAGACACCCGACTCTGAAGAGACCAGAGCCAAAGACTGAAGTAGGGATACTTTTTAATAAAAATAATACCATTCTCAGTTTTTATTTTTGCTTCAGGAAGATGCCTGGCTGGAATATGGTTGGGAATAAACTTTATAAATATAAATATAGATACATATGAATGTCCTCATTTGCTTATTTACTTGCTTGATTAATGGTATGTTAAAAGTAACTTCTTTACCATTAGCTGTAGCAACTTCTTTCTAGATAGGTCTCCTGAGGCAAGGGGAACAGAAACAAAAATAAACTGTTGGGATCACATCAAAATAAAAAGCTTCTGCAAATTAACAAACAGCAGTCAATGAAACTAAAAGGCAACTGACAGAATGGGAAAAGATGTTTGTAATGACATTTCTGATAAAGGGCTAGTATCCAAAATATATAAAGAATTTACACAACACTCAAAAGCAAATAATCCAATTAAAAATGGGCAGAAAACACGAGCATTTCTACAAAGAAAACATACCAATGGGCAACAGACACATGAAAAGATGCTCACCATCACTTATCGGGGAAATGCAAATCAAAACTAGAATGAGATATCACCTCACACCTGTCAAATGGCTAAAATCAACAACACAGGAGGAAACAGGTGTTGGCAAAAATGTGGAGAAAAAGGAACCTCTTGCACTGTTGGTGGGAATGCACACTGGTGCAGCCACTGTGGGAGACAGCACGGATATTTCTCAAAAAGCTAAAATTAGAGCTACCTGATGATCCAGCAGTCACACTACTGGGTATTAAAGAATACAAAAACACTAATTCTAAAGGGATACATGCACCCCTATGTTTATAGCAGCATTATTTACAAAAGCCAAGATTTGGAAACAGCCCAAGTGTCTACTGATAGACTAATTGATAAAGAAGATGTATTGTATGTATGCAGTGGAATATTACTCAGCTATAAAAAAGAATGAAATCTTGCCATTTACAATGGCAGGGAGAGTGGTAGAGCAAACTAAGAAGACACACAGGTGGCCTACACGTACATGGAAAAATGCTTAATATCGCTAGTCATTAAGGAAATACAAATCAAAATCCCAATGAGATACCATTGCACACCCACTAGGTTGTCCACCATAAAAAAGACAAGAGATAACAAACACTGGAGAAGATGTGGAGAACAGGAAACTCTTGTGTACCATTGATGGGATTATAACTTGGTGCAGCCGTTGTGGAAAAAATATGGGAAGTCCTCAATAAAATAAAAATCGAACTTCTGTATGATTTGGCCATTCTATTTCTGGGACTATATCCAAAGGAATCAAAACCAGTAACTCGAAAAGATATCTGCACCCCATGTTTCCTGCATCTTTGTTTGCAACAGCCAAGACACAGAAACAACATTAAGCATCCACTGATGGATGAATAGGTGAAAAAGAGTGTTTGTGTGTCTATGTGTGATTGAATATTATTCAGGCATAAAAAAGAATGAAATCTTGCCATTTGCAACAGTATGCCTGGACCTTAAGGACATTATACTGAAGGAAATAAGTCAGATAGAGAAAGACAAATACTGTATGACTTAACTCATATGTGGAATCTACAAAAACAAAATAAAAACAAACTCGTAGAGAAAGAGATCAGATTTGTGGCTACCAGAGGTGGGATGAGGGAGAATTGGAAGGAGGGGTGGGGGCATGTCAAAAGAGAACAGCTTCCGGTTAAAGGATGAATGAGTTCTGGTGCTGTCGTGTCTAGCACGATGCCCATAGTTACCTTTGCTGTGGGGTGTGTAGGAGAGTTGTCAAGAGAGTAAATCCCAAGGGTGCTCATCACAACAAAATTTTTTTTTCTTTTTTTAAAATTTTTTCATTGTATCTCTATTGAGATGACGGATGCTAACTAAACTTATTGCAATAATCATTTCATAATGTGTGTAAATCAAACCATTATGCTGAACATTTAAGCTTATATTACAGTCATGTGTATCAATTATATCTCAATAAAGCTGGGGGAAAACACATAATTAGTGCCTGCCATGCGTGTGATATAAACATACACTTAAATTTCCATTAAAATTTAAATTCCAGAACCATTTCACAATCTTATCCTCATAATAGTAATATTGCAGAGTACTGAATGCAAATATTTGCTTCATAATCCTCCTTTTCCCTGAAGACAACCATCGCTAAAAGATTGGTCTGTATCCATCTAGAAAGTCATGTACAGAAATACTTTTACATCAACGGCATCATATTACTGACTGTTGGGTCCTCTTTTACAACTGAATTATATGTGGTTTTTAAAAAAATGACACAAAGTGTCCAAAGACAGATAGTCCTGTTTTAATGGATCAGGGCTCTGGCTCACATTTTGTATAGTTCTCTTTATTCTGTTCTCTCTGTTTGCCTAGTTCTTAGGCTAGGTTCAAGAACGACCTCCAAATTCAGCATCTTCCATGGTGCGAAAAGGAGCTGATTTCTGTGTTTGTTGTTGTTGTTATTGTTGTTGTTTATTTGTTTAAGGGAATAAAGAAACCTGGTAGAATTTCCCTCATGCACACTGTTGCATGATTATGACTGTTACTTATTGAGATGTGGTCAGCACAATTGGCTGAGAGCATGGGGAGGGAGAGAAGAATGGTACATCTATAAAATTAGGTTCTTTCTTTTGGAAGAAGGAAGACAGTTGTAAGTGAGCGTTTGATCATTTCTGTCATTGTTTGCTGTAGTACCTGGCAGACCTAGAGTTGGCATTCTTATGCCTTAATTGGAACTATTTATTTACATTTGGTTCTTGAGCCAAACTAGGTCTAACAAGTTAAATCCTTATCTAGAAAAAGAGATCGCAAGTCTATGCTTCAGTTGTCTCCATAGCTGAGAAATGGAAAAGCCACATCCTTTTTCTGCCTTACTGGCTCAAGTAGCATTCATTCCACAAAAGTCTATGGAGTTGCTGTTGTGAATTCTGGGCTGGAGCTGCCAGAGGTCAATAAGAATGAATCTTTCCTCCTGAGAAATTTAGTGATGGAATCGTGAAGAGTAACTTTCCTCAATGAGAGTACAGAGAGGAAGGAACTTCTGATAACTCACCCAGCGTTATTCCCCCAGCATCTCATCCTACATCACATCATAAGTGGCTGATGTCCTCAACAGGGAAGAGCTGTGTAAGGCTTAATGGATTAGTCCGTTTATATTGCAGACAATTTAATGTTATTATTTATATTGAAAGAGCAATTCCCAAATACCTACTATAACTTAACATTTTCTTTCCAGAGGCTGATTTCTATTTATCTTACTGTTCAGGAACATTCTTCGTAAAGCACAAATACTGCTTTGGGAGTGGAGTTATAATGCAAATAAATTAACAAATTACTAGCTTGATGGGATCATCTACCAGCATCTTGTGTAAAGCCTCTGTACATAGCCTTGTGCCTGTCTTCCATCTGTGAACTTGGAGAGGTGATTTAGAGGATGAACATGATTGTAATCCTGAAGGGCATATAGCTCAAAGTGTTCGCTGAGCCACCGTTATTTATCCACCGCTTATGTGAATGTGGATATTTGTCTGCAGTTAAAATGCACATCTTCTTTTAGTAGACGTTGCCTCTTTTATGGTCTTTCCGAAGCCAGAGAGACTACTTTCCGCTCTGAAGCTAAGGATACTCCATGTTTCTGTGTATTTGAATGAAGTGATTTTCCAAGATGCCAGCATCAAACTCAATAAGGAGGCCAATTTAATTCACACGTAATTTAATCACTGTGGTGCAGTTATGTGCTGTTTTAGATGATGAATCTTGAATGTATAGATTATTTTATTTGATTACTCTCATTCAATTTGGGCATCTTCCTCAGAATTTTGTGTGTGTGTGTGTGTGTTTAAGATTAAAAAAAAAATCTTACATATGGAAATCTTTGATAGTGAATGAATCAGATGGTAAATTCATCTGATAAACTATTCCTGAATTTACTAGTGATTTAAAGAGATTCATAACCTGGCTAGCCAACCATCCCCTAATTTTAATTCTCTTGAAGTTCTACCTTATTCTCGTAAAACATCCCAGTCTTTTTTTCTTTTTTTTAAAGATTTTATTTATTTGACAGACAGAGATCACAAGTAGGCAGAGAAAGAGGAAGGGAAGCAGGCTTCCCGCCAAGCAGAGAGCCTCATATGGGGCTTGATCCCAGGACACTGAGCCGAAGGCAGAGGCTTTAACCCACTAAGCCACCCAGGTACCCCGAACATTCTAGTCTTATCGTAGTCTTTCTTCTTTCTTTCACACCTGTTCAGCAGATGATACCACCCATACGCCCCTCCTCCCCTAACTCGTCTTTCTCCTTAGCCTGCTTGAGTTTTCCCCAGAGCACTATTACCTTTCGACAAAGTATGCATGTCTGTTTTTGTTTTTCTTTCTATTGTTTTTCAAGACCACCTGTCCCCACTAGGGTGTAAACCCCATGAGGGCCGGGTTTTCAGTGTGTGGTGACCACTCGCTCTAACCACTACCACATGGGATGCAGGTTATGAACCAGATTTCAGTAAATCTGCCACTGGCAGAACCGCAAGGTAGACCCTACAAACCCAAAATCAGAGGGCTGAAAAGTCCCAAAAATTGGGTTTCTGCTACTCTTGTAATAGCTTTGAAGGGAAGGTAGAACTTTTGCCTGTGAAGTGTAGCTCTTTTTCACATTGCCTCTTGCTGTTGTGAAAGAAAAGGGGTATTTTCAGAAGGGGACATGTGAAGTTAAACTTTGGGGTCAGGTACCCACCATCCTTGTTGGCCTGGGAAATCCAGGTTGGACACCCATCCTTGTTGGACAATCCAACAACAAGCTGTTGTCACAGCTTAATTCTTGCAAGTTCCCTTTTTTACTGTCCAGAGGGTCTCATCCGGGCGAGGATTTTTTTGGCCATCCCCAGGCATGGTGCCTTTGTGAACCCGATAAAAGTTCTAGTACCTTTCCCCAGAAGAAAACATAGATAATACACACATGTACAAAATCTGTCACATGATTTCAGATGTGACCATTTAAAAGGAGGCCACGCAGTTCCTTGGAGTTGCAGACACACATGCATAGAAGCTGTCCTGTTTTATACAATGAATCTCAGAGCTGTAAGAGAAAGACCAAGACAGGGGTGATCTACATAACCGGGAGATGCAGGAGACCAGATGGGACATTTAAGGCAGGACTGGTAATTACAACCAGATTATGTTCCTGTGGCTTCTGAGGTCATGGTGAGGGCAATAGCTCTAAGAGTGCGTGGTGCCATGGGCCCATTCTCTGCTGGACTGGGAAACCTCAGGACTGCCCCTAGACCTTTCACAGAGTGCAGAAAGTAGCACCCAAGGGTGCACGGAATGGGCTTCATACTGTAGCGTACCAATTCTCATAATTCTGGCAAACGGGAGATGGGGATGGACATACCAAAAGCGTTGCATTACATGACAGGAGAGAAGCAGCAGTGACCCGGGAAGATTTAGCACTTCGTAGGCTGGAGTTAGTAACCTACAGATGAGTAACCTCAGTGTGTGGTCTCTGCAGAGGAGATGGTGAGAGAGAGTCTGAAAGCCAGGATGATTGCTTCCCAGACAGGCCCGCAGGGTGTAAGAGGAATGTATGCCTTGAAAACACTAGGAAAATGCTTTTCTGGCGGGTGAAGGAATAAAAATAAGGTTTCGGGGTCAGAGATAAAAAAGGGATTTGTCTGTACACATCTGTGGCCTGGAAATTTTGATTTGTTTCTAGTGGCTTACAGAATAGAAGTGTTGGTGTGTATAACAATTATAGGAGGAGAGAAATGAATTCTCTCATTGACATAGTCATGAGCTCTAGTTGCTAAACCAGCAGGTTGGATTTGAGGAGGATCCTGCCTGGATACATAAATTTGGTTGATTGGTTTGTAGTTTTTCCCCATAAGGAGTTGCTGCTGCTTCTGAGAGCCACTCAAGTATGGATTAGGAAAGAATCTGTGCACCTCGACGGGTCGAGCCAATCATCAGATCACCCTCTGTGTCTGTTCCCTGTGCAGACTGTTTCTGATTTAATTGTTGCTGTGTGACTTCAGTGTTTGTGAGGGAATGTAGGCGCTGGTTTCTCTTTCTTTCTCCCTTCTTCTGTCCATCCGCCATCCGGTCTGGACTCATTCACTCCCTGAATATGCTCTGTTTTCGGCAGATAGCATTTCTTGTAAGCTTGCCACACTCCTGCCTCAGCTTAGATTCCTGGGTCTTTCAGAAGTTCACTCCCTTGTTCTGTGCACGTGTTCCAAGTGTCGTCTTCCTTGACCAGTTTTGTAAGTCTCCCGGCCAGCAGTAGTATTTCCACTCACAGAGCCCCCGTCGCTGGGTTTTGACGGTTGCTTATGCATCTCTTGTTTTATATTACGTAACAACGATTTGGTATGTATTATACCCACTTTTTTATGTGAGAATGACTTTTATGTCTGAAAAGCTTTTTATTTCACTTGTTTTTTTGTAGAGCGGTTTTAGGTTTATGGAACATTATTGAGAACATTCCCATATCTCCTGCCCTCAGTTTCCCTGTAATTATGGTCTTGCCTTCGTGGCACACTTGTTACAGTTGGTGAGCCCGTGTTGATGGCATCCTGATTGCAGAAAGGCACACAGTTTACATTGGGGTTCACTCTTCATGCTGTATGTTCTGTGAGTTTTAACAAAGGTTTGATGTCATGTATCTATGATGATTGTGCCATACAGAATGGTTTCACCACCCTAAAAATCCCCTGTGCTCCCCCTATTATTCCTCCCTCCCCCAACCACTGGAAACTACTGATCTATTACTGTTTCCATAGTTTTGCTTTTTCCATAGTTTCATGTAGTTGGAATCCTACAGTACATACTCTTTTCACACTAGTTTCTTTCACACAGCAGTGTGTATTTGAGACTCCTCTGTGTCTTTGCCTAGCTTGATAGCTCATTTCTTTTTATTGCTGAAGAGTGTTCCATTGTATGGGGCCCCAACAGTTTATCCATTCACCTGCTGAAGGACATCTCGGATGCTTACAAATTTTGGCAATTGTGAATAAAATTGCTGTGAACTCACAGGCAGGTTTCATGTAGATATAAACTTTAAATTCCTTTGTGTGAACACTAAGGAATGTGACTGCAGGATGACAGCATTAACAATATGCTTATTTTTGTAAGACACTCTCTTCCAAAGTCGATATGTCATGTTGCATTCCTGCTAACAATGAACTAGAGTTCCTGTTCCTCCACATCACCCTCAGCATTTGCTGTTGTCAGTCTTTGGATTTTAGCCATTCTTACAGATGTGTAGTGGTATCTTATTGTGACTTTAGTTTGCAATTCCCTGATGACATACTATGTTGAGCATTTTTCATATGCTTATTTGCTATCTGATGTCTTCTTTGGTGAGGGACCCATGAGATCTTTTTTTAACTGGGCTGTTTCTGTTTCTGTTTCTGTATTTTAAGAGTACTTAGTATATTCTGGATGACAGTCCTTTATCATATATGTATTTTGCAAAGATTTTCTCCCATTTATGGCTTGTCTTTCCATTTGGCTAACACGATCTTTAACATAACAGAGGATTTAATTTTAATGAAGCCTAGCTTGTCAAAATTTTTTCTCATGGATCATGCTTTGGTGGTGGTATCTAAAATGTCCTTGCAAAACCCAGGGTCATGCAGATTTTTGCCTGTGTTACCTTCCAGGGGTTTTACTGTTTGATGTGTTACATTTAAGTATGTGATCCAATTCTAATTAATTTTTAGAAAGGGTTTAAGGACTATATCTAGATATTATTATTTTTTTTCTTTTTCATGAGGATGCCCAGTTATTCCAGCGTTATTTGGTAAAAAGATCATCCTTTTTTCATTGCATTACCTTTGACTGTTGGCCTAAGATCAGTTGACTGTATTTATGTGGATCTGTTTTCTGGGCTTTTTCTTCTGTTCTAGGGATCTCTTCGTTCTTTTGCCAGTGCCACACTGTCTTGATTAAGTCTCAATGTTGGCAGAGTGTCCATCTTCTTAATTTTTCTCCTTCAGTGTTGTGTTGGCTATTCTGAGTTTTTTTTTTTTTTTTTTTTTGCATTCCCATATAAGCTTTAGAATCAGTTTGTCAGTATCTACAAGATAACTTGCTGGGATTTTCACTGGAATTGTATTGAATTGTTCTGTTAGAATCAGTGTATCCGTCTTTGAATCCCTCACCTTTTTTTTTCTTTTAAAGAATTTATTTATCAGAGAGCATGAGTGGGGGGAGAGGCAGGGGGAGAAGCAGGCTCTGCACTGAGCCTCACTTGGCGCTCTGTTCCAGAGCCCTGAAATCCTGGCCTGAGCCAAAGACAGATGCTTTACCAACTGAGCCACGCAGGTATCCTGCATCCCTCACTTTTTTATAGTAAATGAATCTGAAATTTATAGTTTATTATTACATGGGGTTTATTATTTCTCATAGTAGATTCATTTAGAGTTCATGTAAGGTTCGTATTTCAGTTAATTATTTTCCCCAGTAGCTAAGCAAAGTTCCGTCCTTGTTCATGACTGATTATTCCATTTCTTATTGTGATACTTTTTAGTCATACATTAAATTCATACATCCCCAAATATGTTACTCTAAATGAAACATTCTGTCATACATGTTTGTCGATTATTATACCCAAACAGCACTGATTTGATCATTGTATTTTGGAAATGTTTTAATATTTAGTAGGGCAAGTTCCACCTCATTACTTTTTCCCCCTCACAGATTGTTAATACTTTTCTTCCCGATTAGTTTTCCCAAATGAATTTACTTGTGGTATTTAATTGAACATAGTAATTCTCATGAGAATCTATCTGGAAGAGAGCTACTATATTATTCGTTAGCACCTATCTATTTGAATTTGTTAACATTAAAGTTTACGCAAGAGCCATTGTGACATATTCTGTGCTTAAAGAGAAAGTGGGTGTTCTTGAGGCTTTGAAAAATTCAGAAAGCAATTTAAGCAGTTTTACAGGAACTGTTCCTTTTCTAAAATGGGAATAATTTAGGAATGGTAGATCTTAGTCTTCTATCACTTAGTTTAACTTTTAGACAGAAAAAAATACTTTCATGTAGATTTTCTAAACTCTTTTCTACAATTGAGTTAAATGTGCTGGTGTGGGAGATTGTCGAGTTTACTGTAGTGTGTTAAAGCTGTTCCGTTGTTTCATATACTCCCCAAAATATGAAGGTTTCTGCCTGATTAATAAAGTCTGAATAAAGCCAAGAAATTGGACCAAAGTATAATTCAGTGAATTTTTCTGGACTTCCCTTTTGTGACTTCATTTGCTTAATTAAGTTTATGATGAGCTTTTTTTTTTTTTCTTCAGCTGATGACAGAGAGGACTTTGAGGTCTCATGTGGTTTAAAGTACAAACCACGTTCCATATTGAATTATGGAGATATCCCTTTTTTAAAATTATAATTTCCTCAGCATTATCACTACATCTCTCCATTCTAATTTAATACTTCGTATTTTCCATTTTAGTATTATGTGGCTCACTCCAGAGAGCATTAGGTAAATACCTCAGTTTGAGATCTGGTGAATCTTTAAATCTGTTATTTGTAAATACATATGAAAATCAAAAAGAAAGCAGAAATAAAGAAAAAATATATCCTTGTAACTGTGAAAACTAATAGTTACAAGGGAGAAAGTGAGTATAAAAATACCCACCACAGTATCCGTAGTAGTAGATTCGTAATAAGTATTAGTTTCTTTTCTGTTGCCAAGGGATAAACTTGGTGCTTGTTGAGATGTAATTAACCTATCTACATGCCAGTATTTTAATAAAAGTATATAATGTGATTTTAATTCCTTATTCAATGGCAGTTGGGTAACTCATTCAACAAATAACTAGGCACCAAGGAATCTGTTTTGTTTTGCGGAGGTGGGAGAAAGGAAACATGTAAGCCAAAACAAAGTAGGGTTGTTTTTTTTTTTTAAAGATTTTTTTTTTTTTTTTTTTTTTTTTTTAATTTGTCATGAGAGAGAAGCGAGAGCAAGCACAGGCAGACAGAGTGGCAGGCAGAGGCAGAAGGAGAAGCAGGCTCCCTGCCAAGCAAGGAGCCCGATGTGGGACTCGATCCCAGGACGCTGGGATCATGACCTGAGCCGAAGGCAGCCGCTTAACCCACTGAGCCACCCAGGCGTCCCAAGGGTTGTTTTTTTTTTTTTTAATTTAAATCTACTTAGCCAACATACAATATATCATTAGTTTTAGATGTAGACTTCAGTAATTCATCCGTTGTATAAACACTCAGTGCTCATTACGTGATGTAACCTCCTTAATGCCCATCACCCAGTTACCCCATCCCCCCTCCCCCCTCCCCTCCAGCAACCTGTTTGTTTCCTAGTGTGAAGATTCTCTCATGGTTTGTCTCCCTCTCTGATTTTTCCCCATTCAGTTCTCCCTCTCGTACCCCATGATCCTCTGTGCTATCTCTTATATTCCACATATGAGTGAAACAGCATGATAATTGTCTTTCTCTGATGGACTTATTTCACTTAGCATAATACATTGCAAATGACAAGATTTCTGTTTTGGGGTTGTTTTTTTTTTTTTTTTTTTGATGGCTGAGTAGTATTTCAGTGTGTATGTGTGTGTGTGTGTGTGTGTCACACACACTACATTTTTATCCATTCATCTGTCAATGGACATCTGGGCTCGTTCTATAGTTCGGCTGTTGTGGACATTGCTGTTGTAAACGTTGGGGTGCACGTGTCCCTTCAGATTGCTGCATATGTATCATTGGGTTTAATACCCAGTAGCACAATTGCTGGGTTGTAGGGTAGCTCTATTTCTACTTTCTTGGGGAACCTTCCTGCTCTTCTGCAGAGTGGCTACACCAGCTTTCATTCCCACCAACAGCATGAGAGGGATCCCCTTTCACTGAATCCTTGCCAACATTTGTTGTTTCCTGACTTGATGATTTTAGCCATTGTGACTGGTGTGAGTGAGGTGCTGTCTCGTTGTGGTTTTGATTTGTATTTCCCTGATGCGGAGTGATGAAAAACAAAGTGGTTTTAATTTATTTTGGGGGTTTTACTGTTTGGGCCAGACTTGTTTGAAAAACTGGGGGAAAATTTTCGTAGTTCCATTTCTAAGTTGTAATAGATCACTCACTACTCCAGCTGTTGAATGGATAAGTAAATTGTGATGTATTCATGCAATGGAATCTTACAAAGCTGGGAAAGTGAATTAATTACTACCACACACAACAACATGATGACGTTTATAAACTAAATGTCCGCTAAAGGAGCTAGATGAAAAGAGAACATAGTCTGTATTTTCAAAATAAGAAAAGGCAACTAATTAATAGTGATAGAATAATGGTTACCTTCAGGGTGGATGTGAAGGTAGCCTCGAGGTCATAGTAGTGTCCTATATTTAGATCTGGGTGCTGATTACATGGGTTTGTTTACTCAGTAAAATTTCAGCAAACTGTATACTCATGACTTACATATTTTTCTGAACTGATTATGTTCATTAAAACATGGCCTCTCCAGATCATAATTTACTTTAAAAAAATCTAGATGACTTCATCATATTTTGAATCCTGGAACACAGTGTGCAAATTTTCATGTCCCCACCCCTTCCCTTGCAGTCTTAATAATAAACAGCCTGTGTGGTGAAGAATTATTTATAGGGTAGGACAGTTTTTTTCTTTTCATTTTTCTGTAATTTATTACTTAAAAAAAATTAACAACACGGTAGTAGATTGTAGGCTTGCACTGAATATTTTAATTACTTTTTTTGTGTTTTGCCTTGATATTAAAAACTGTATATTCATGATGAATGTTTTATTGTTGCAGTGTAATTATTTAGAAATGTATCTATATAGAAAACAAAACATGCCTCGAACAACTGAAATTTAACATCTTTGATGTTACAAGAATTTGGGACACCTGGCTGGCTCAGTCTGTAGAGCGTCTGAGTCTTGATTGCAGGGTTGTGAGTTCAAGGCTCACATTGGGCATGGAGCCTACTTTAAAAAAATCTTGAGGTGCCTTTTACTTTTTCTTACTTAGATGTTAACACATTGTATTGGGTAGCACTTACCAGAAGAAATAGGCTATAGAGCAATTTCAAATTAAATGCAAAATAAAATTTTGAAACAAAAGAGCCTGGGTGGCTCAGTCCATTGGACATTTGCCTTCGGTTCAGGTCATGATCCCAGGGACCTGGGATGGTGCCTGGCATCATGCTCCCTGCTCAGTGGGGAGTCTGCTTCTCCCTTTCCCTTTGCCTCTCCCCTCTGCTCATGCATGCTCTCTCTCTCTCTCTCTCTTACTCAAATAAATAAATAAAAATATTGGAAAAAAAAGAAAAAATGATATAACTTGAGTATGGTGTATGTAGTAGTGGTATGGGATTATGGGCTTTGAAGTCAGAGACCCAATTTCAGGTCAAGTTCCATTGTTTTTTAACTAAGTAACTTTTTTTTTTCATTGTGTTCCTAACACCTTTATATTTCCTTTGTTTCTTCATATTGTAAAATGCAGACAGTAAGATTACATGTAAAGTATTTAGTTCAAAGCAGAGCACATAGTAACTGCTTAATGGGTGGCTTATAGGTTTAATAACAATAAAATTTTTCAGCTTACACAGTAAAATGAGTTAAGCAATTTGGAAGAAGCAACCATTTTTTTTTTTTTAAGGTTGTGGAATAGTTCATGTTTATATGTCCAAAATGTATTAATTAAAATATGAATATAAAAAGAGATGTCCTATGAACATTCCATCTTTCATATAATGATATAATTCAGAATAATTACTTTTGTATTATATTTTTAACTCCTGTTCTCTCTGTTAAATGAGGTTGGTATTTAAATTTTGTTTTTCTTAATGGAAGTTTTGTTTTATTTGAAAAATGAGGTTGCCCTTTATTTAGTCATATTATGATAGAATATTTGATGTAATTTCCTAGTGATATTAAAATATTTATTTTCTCTCGATTAATGAAATCTCTGTATTTTTTTTTTTAATGCCACATGTTTGGATAATAAATGATTGGAATGAATGTTCATTTGTCTTTCATGCTTTATGGATTTGATAATTATTTAAACTCTAAAATTAATCAAGGTTATTGTGGACCTTATATTCCCCTTCTTCATTAGCTCCAAGAAATCATTCTCCTCTTCACCATTTGCAGGCATTTAATGAAATGATTCTTGTTAACATTAATAAGAGACGTGTCATGAAATCTTTCTGCATCGCTTATGCATAATTACAACTTTATTGCACTTTCGTCTTGTAAATCTGTGGGCTATTTGTCTTGTCTTATGTGTTGATCTGATAATTCATCCCCAGCACATTCTGTTGCTAAGCCTTTCTTTGGGTATTGGGATACAGAATTTGGTATATTGCTACTAATTCTTGCTACCTAAGAACTGTTTCTCTTTGTTAATATACATCATTAAAGAACTTCTATTATTAATAACAGTTTTGATTCTTTTTTTTTAACAGTTTTGATTCTTAATTATAAGTTCTCTTTCCTCTAGAAAAATCCTGCAATCCTGTCTTTGCACTGATGCAAATGTGTGTGCATGAGAGGGAATATTTAACATTTAGAAATGAAATAGTAATGGGCTAATATAATGTCTTTGCTAATCATTATAGTCACTGAAATGGTGTATTTTGTTTTCCTGACAAGTATTTAAATAATTGCACATTTCCTTGAATTGTTGTTCTTGAAAGACAATAAATACTAGAATTTGTCCTTTTGGAGGTAGAAAAATAAATGGTAACTATTTTATAACTGACTAAATTTAACTAACTTCCCTTTGCCCCAGAATCCAGAGAAATAAATTCATCACTCTAAGAGGTTAATGTTTAAAATGAGGACTTGTGCTTTGTATCATAGCCAAATACCTTAAAAATGTATAGTGAAAACTGGGCCTTTGCATTCAGTAAATTTTTCTTTCTTATTAGCAGTTTTGTGTTTTTAAAATGCATAGTTTGGGAAGAGGTTTAGTACAGATTTTCCAGGGGACTAGCCAAATTGTTAAGTAAATCAAAGTGCTCCATTACAAGAAATCTAAGTGAATAGAAATTCACTGGGGCTTCAGAACAATTCTATCTGTATATTTAGGTTGATATTTTTATATCACTTTATAATATCTTAAAGATAACCACTCCATATATTATATTTTATGCACATTTCCTTCTGGAAGCTTGTTTACCAAGGGAAGCAGATTCTTATCTAGGACCCAAGATTTCTGCCCAAATAACGTTAGCGTCTTCCCTGATTAATGGATTTTCTAAGAAAAAAGGTTACAAATAAACTTAAATGGATGAGGAATCTGAAGAAAACCTCCAGTGTCACAGGACACTGATCATACGTATTATAGAAGGGAGGTAGGTCATGGAAATTTAACTCTGACACAGAGTATTCTCTTCAGTGTCAAATTTTTCTGTTCCTTTTGTTCTGATTGATTGGCTTGGAGTCCTAAGGCATTGTAGAAGATGGTCCTTGTTGATATATGGTTTTTAATTCTATTTTACACTTTGGAATATAATTATAGCCCCTGAGTTTTTTAAAGAATCACATAATGATTATAAGGCTAACATACATTCATTAATAAATGCAATTTTAAAGATAATTTGATGCTGATATAATTTCAGAATTATTCGGCAAGGCATGCCTCTTATTATATTGTGACATTTTATACAATATTAAGATTGGAATAAGAGAAGTTTAGTAAAACTGTATTACATGAAAGGTTTTTAGAGTTAGATGCTGTATTTCTAAAGTGACCTTTTTTATTAAATAGATACTTAGTGGAGAACAGTCCTCCCTAAATCAGGAGGCCTATTAGGTTTGAGAATAAGGTAAAGGAAGGTTCATGTTTGATTCTGAATATGTTGGATTAGTATTATTTCATGTACCTGGTGCTTTTCTAGCCTAATAACTTTAGAAGTTCCAGTCACTAAATTAATTGAGTTTTCTTTTTGTTTCAAGAGATTAAAATGTTATTAATGAAAATTTTGAATATTTTTATTATCCGTTAGAGTTAGTAGTAGATTTTGGTGCAGGGATCTCATAACTGTTTATTTATGTGAGATTAACTGAAACGTTGCCAGGTCTGTATTTGTTTGCTTGTTATTTATTTTGGCTTTTTCTTTCCACAGCAAGTTGATGTGGAAAAATGGGTATGTGTTTCCATGTATTTACAAAGAAATCGTAATCTAAGTGAGTGCATGTTTGCTGTTGCCTCTAATCGTTCTGCTTTGCTTCCCAGTGTGGCTTGGACTCTTGAGTCTTCAAAATAACTGCTGTCTTGTAACGAACCCATCTTGTACTGATCTCTAGTTAGAACCTTACAAATGTTTATTTTTTCTTCATCTGAAATGAGGTAGATTGAAATCCTCCCCACACCTTAGAAGTATAGGCTTTCTCTGTCAGTGGCTTTGTAATTAGGATATGCTTTTGATCAAAGGAAGGCTTTGAATTAATGTTAATCAATTCAAAGGAATGAATATTGTGTATCTCTTATCAGAAAAATCTAGACTCTTTCAAGTCCTATTTCCTGGCTCCTTTATTTTTCCAGGTAACTATGGAAACGGTTTGTTATCTGTGTGAATGTAATCTTTAAAAGCTAAGGTGAATGGCAGTAGCATGAAGTAAGGTGCCATGGCAGGATTCTGGAGATTAACTGGACCAAAATTGTGACACACTGTGTGAAGTAGCCAAATGACTACATTGGTGTCACTTTCCTCTTCTGCTAACAAGAGAGGGAGAGAGAAGGATCCTTCCAGTCCTGAAAACCCTGATTATCCCAAATAATTCTGAATGGAGATTAGAGTCTTACCAACACTGAAGTTCCCCATCTACTTTTTTTTTTCAGAGCATGCAGAACAGTGAGGCATATTGTATTATTTTCATAGTTGTGTTATTTTGTGTTGATTTGCTCTGTGACTTAATAGGATGACCTTTTAAAGATTGGCTTAACTGGTGGGTTCATTTTTATCTTTATTATTTTTCCTGATCATGGGATCAGATCTCAATATTCTCCATATTGTGAATATTTTGCTGCTTTTTCGGGAGATTTTCAGTGGTTTCCCAGATGAGTGCAAGTTCACCTCTTTTTTTGTGAATCTTGGTTCTTTTGCACTTACTGTATCCTTTTATATTCATGGAAACCTTTTTTTTTTTTTTTTTTTAAATGAGTGGCCATTTCCATGATGATGACACGTATATATTGATTTTGAGAACTACTTTTATATTATATATCTGGCAACAATGTAAATTCATTATCTATCTATTCATAGCTAAACTATTCCTAATTTTGTTCAATTTGTTTTTGTTTTGTATCTTTGGTTTTTTTGTATCTTGTATCTTTGTTTTTGTTTTCGTATCTTCTATGCCTGTAGGTAAAGTTCTGACCCAAGCTTTACATTGTTCTGGTTTTGGGAACGAAAGTCTGTTTCTAAGAACATGTTTGTCACTTTTTGGGGTCTTCTGCCAGTATCAGCCATCCTGAAACAAGTCTTTTTGTGTTTTCTTATCTTTGTACCCCATCACTTCCATTACACTATTTCTGTGCCGTACCTAGATCACTTTTTCTTGAACCAACTATTCAAGCCTCTTTCAAATCTTCCGGGAGTAGGATGCTCACACAGATAGAAACCCCCTTTGCCGTTGTCTGTAAGTATTTCCCTTTCTTCCTCTGTGTAGCTGGTTACTTTTGATCTGCCTCACTATGTGGCTTTTCTCTCTCTTACTTTTGTAACAATTTCACATCTCAAAATTAAGTTTATTTCTAAATCTTTGCAATGGAGATTTCTTTTTTGATCCTGAGAAAGTAATGGAAGTAATATTGAGCTGAAAATCAGGCAGTTCCTCACCTTATGTAGGTTCTCTGTAGATTATTATCTTATCTATAGGGTTAGTATCTGGACTAGTCCTTTCTTGTTCTAAAATATTACCATTATATTAATAATAAAACATGGGTGGTGGAATATACTGCCATTTAGATATCATATAATTAAAATACCTTGCTGGATTCATTTGAGAAAACTGATAATCACTGTGCGCATAGGACTTGGTAAATTTTAGATTTGAGCTCTTTCTTTCTTTGAAGACTTGTGTAATTCAAATCTTATGCATTTGTCATTAGAAGTTTGAAATTCTACTGTTAACAGGTACCTTGAAGGGTAACCAAAAACACATTAACTGCCTACCTACCTACCTGCTCTGGTGGGGCTTGTTCTCCTCTATCCCATTAGTTAAATTAGGATGGGTCCTATGGCCTTTCTTATATTCAGACCGTCATTTTGAGTTACAAGTCACATTTTTGTAATTAAATCTCCCAATCCTGTGTAATAGGTGAAGTCTGAAGGTAATGCAAGTTACTTGCATTGGGGCTCAGGCTGCTCCCGGTGGGAGGCCTGCAGGGGAAAGGGCTGTGGGGAGCTGCGTCTCACTTCGCTGCTGGGTTCCTCATACTTCTGCCCCTTGTCCAGAGCTCCTGCCCCTCTCCAGGTACAACGGAAACATGGGAGAAGAGGAGAGTTGGCAGGGGGTCTTTATTGATGGCAGTGCCGTTCATCAGCTTTGCCCGGTGTTAAAGCTGACTTTGGAGGCATCTGGGAAGGTTTTCTGGGGGCATGCTCATCACCTGTGGCTTTCTTGCTGCCACCAGTGGTTCCCCCACCTAGTTGGTGGTGATGACTGCCTTGTCCTAAGTTCTCTTGGGGGCATTACAGACCTCTTTAGGCTGGCTCTTTCTAGGTCGGCCAGTTTGCTTGTTGGCAGCAAGCCACTTCCCAGTGGCAGCCCTGCACTCTGCAGACACATCCTGCTTGGCGAGAGTGTCTCTTCCCCTTGATCTTCAGGCACAGTCAGATGCTGGTCTCTAGTGTCCTGCTTCCTGAGGACACAGGTGTCCCTGAAGCCACACTTGCTAGGCCTGCGGTAAAGGCAAGCTTGGGTTGGGGGGAGAGCAAAACCTACCTCCAGGAAACCATCTCTTTGCTCTCCATCTGTTTCTGGAAGACCAGAACTGGGGATCAGCCAAAGGCAGCAAGTGGATCTTCAGCCACCCGCTTTGGTGTCCCTGCTTAGGTGGTTTAGAATGTGGTAGTATTTGCCATCACTTTGTTCTGAGACAGGTGTTCTACTTTAACGCTCTTATATTTATCTGTGTAGTACAGTTAACAACCCCAGACGAAGACCTTTAGGAGCATTCTAAAACTTAGATACATGTGGAAATTAAGATGGCTTCTTTATCCATTTTCTGATAACATGATTCTGGATAGCTGTATCCAAGGTCGATCAATCAGTCTTAATCAATGTTTTCCTCCCTCCCTCCTTCCCTCTCTCCACTTGTTTCCCAGTGTCTCTTTGAGCATCTTTGAGTATTTTGCATGTAATCATGAGCCCATTGAGTAATCAAATGCTGCTCTTCATGCACCAAAGGAGAATAACATTGGTGAGTCCTGGGTAATAGGTGATTGATTGCCTGTTATTTTCCTCTGCTCCACCCTAGCCTTTTGGCACCCTTAATCCAAAGCACTGGTCTCTAACGTGGGGCCTGGGATTGCAGGTCACAGGTGGAGTTGGGGAGAAGGAATGGGGAGGGTTGTGATATTTTTATACATGGTGCATTGTTTATAGACAACATGAGGTCTTGTATATTTACTTGCTCTTTTTAAGAATACATTGATGCCATTGTAATTGTTAAGATGATAGAAAGTTCTTTCAAATGTTCCTATCTCAGAGCAGTTTTTAAGAAGATGATGTGTTTTCTTATGCAAGTACTATTATGTGAGGGTCTGTGAAATGCTTTCATGTTATCAAGGTTCATTCATGTTTGAAATGGTTTTAAAAAATGGAATCTTCTGCATCTTGATCTACACAATTTTCTCTATGTAGAGTGTAGTCTGAGCATAGGTGATACTTTATGTATCTTCAGGTCAATATGATATGTATAGTCTGTGTGGAGATCAATTCATTGTTTTTGATTTAAGAGATCTTTTTCACCAGACAAGCTACTCAAAGAGGAAAGCCCTAAATAGTTCTTCTGTTTCATGTTTTAGATGTTCATATAGCTCAGTGATTTACAAACATTTGTCTGAGAGATAAAATAGGAGGTTTATAGTAACTTATAAGAATAATTTATTTTTTTTACCCTTCTAAAGAAGAACTAGATATAAATTATATATCTATGTTTGTAGATATACAAAAAAGAAATAAATTATAAGAATAATTTATTTTTGTATTAATTTTTTTTACCCTTCTAAAGATAGATAATTCCGCATATATGTCAAATCCATTACACTCAAAAGAAAAGGCAGTCCATTTAAACCTTGCCTGGACCGAGTTATTGATAGTTTGAAAATGACAACATTACTACCAATCTGCCCCCCAAAATATAATGAATTTTTTAAAAGGTACGAGCATGCACATATAACTAGATGCCAGGGATCGTCATTAATATGAACAATATGAGAACGTAGCCCTGAGCTTCATCATTAAGGTACCATTATTCTTTCATGGGCTGGAAGCTGTGCCTCTTTTAAATGCCTTCCGGGCCTCTAGTCAGCACATCTGTCTACCAATTCGGTCTTAGATATTTTCAGTGGGGTGTCCCTGGAAATTTAAGCATTCACATATGATGTCATCATAGGAGAAATAGTTGAGGGTTTTGTTTTTACAAGTGTATATCCATCTATCCTAGTCGATAGTCTATATTGATACACACTTGGAACTTGGAGTTAAACTTCTTTCTTTCCCTGAAATATGTTGGGAACATTATTAACTTAAAACAGCCACCAGCATGGATGGGTCTAGAGGGTATTATGATATGTGAAGTAATTCAGACAGAGAAAGATACGTACTGTATCATTTCATTTATATGTGGAATCTAAAACAAACAAAAATAATGAAAAACAACAATAACAAAAAACAGAAATAGACTCATAAATGCAGAGAACATACTAGTAGTGGCCAGAAGGGAGATGCGGGGGGTGGAGGGCGAGATATGGGCAAAATGGGTGAAAAGGATTAAGAGGTTCAGTCTTCCAGTTATAAAATAAGTCACAGGGATGAAAAGCATAGCATAGGGAATATACTCGGTGATACCATAGTAAGGTATCGTGATCACACTTACTGTGGGGCATCCAGTAATGTATAGATTGGCAAATGAATAGGTTGTACGCCTGAAACTAATATAACATTGCATGCCAGTTAGACTTTAGTTAAAAAAAAAAAGAAAAGCCACCAATAACCCCACGTCTTTGGTGGTGAAATACCTTTTTCTTTCCTTGACTTAATGAAGCTTACCAGATGGATCCTCACTCAAAAGGAGAGGTGACTAGTTTGAAGATCATGGAGAGATCCTAGCATCTTGAGAAATGGAAAGAAAAGGTGACCCATGAGATGAAATTCGATGGATAAGTAGTTTACAGGGTAGGATATTTCATACCCCTAATGGGAACTTCATTTTAAAAGGACTCCTGAATCAGACTTTTGCCTTAGTCCCTTAGACTGTTGTATTGGATAATTTTTCTTAGTGACAAGCCACCAAATTTTTATTCTGTGCTAATTCTGTATCTATATGATTTTTTTAAAAAGGCGTTTCAGAAAGATTCTTTTAAAATTTCTAAAACAGGTCCAAAGGCAGAAATATTAATTTTTTTTTAATCAACTGTCATTTCACAAAGCTGAAATAACAGTTTAGAAAACTCAAGGTTGAACTGAAAAGCATAATTATGGTAGGGGAGCTTTTTACCGCACCCAAATCACTGTTTCTTTATACCAGCAACAGATTAAATGTAATTATGCATTCTCATGATGTCCGGTGTTTGATTACAGTTTTCAGAATGGAGTATTGCTATTCGATTTGTTTTTCTACTCATGATCATTTGCATATGCTGAGAAAATCCCTAAGGTCTTTCTGATGTGCTAGATCAAATGACCTAGTCTTCTAGACCAAAGACTGTTCTGCTCAAGTTTGCCATCCATTAGACCCCGGGGCCATCTTTGTTGGAGTTAAAGCGTAAGAAGTGCTTTTTCTCTTGCTGGTTCGTGTTCATTTTGCAGAATGCACGGTGTGCCTCCAACCCTTGCTCATGTCCGAAGCTTCATCTCACTACCAATTCTGAAGTAATTACACTAAACCCAGGATACTGAGGTACAGCTATTTGTAATTTCACCCTAAAGAGCTAAAATCTCGCCTTTGGGTTTCATCCTTCACCAGTCTCTTGCAAGACAGAAAGCAGTGTCAATCCATGGTGGTGTCTGGACTCTAACTGTGTTTAGAATCTTGCATTTCTGTATCTCATCTAATAGAATTTTAGCTTTTACCTAATCATCTTTCCGTGAGGGAAATAAATAAGTGTAAACTTGGAAGCATAAGGTGATATTATCCAACCTACATCAAGCCTGTTCTCTAGTATTTATCTTTATGCGTGGGTTTCTTTGTTTGTTTGTTTGTTTTTAATCAAGTCAGCAATGCTTAAAGGATTTTTGTTACTTTTTTGTTGCTTTTTATCATACCTATACAGCATTTACACTGAGATTAAAAGAACATATTTATCCTTTTTATTTTAATGTATCTTGCATTTTTTACCTTGAATGATCCATTTCTTGCAATGTTCCCACTTTGTTATCACTAGCCCTTAAGCCAAGTGGACCAACAGATGATATGTACAAATAGCTAATGTCAGTAATGCCATAATAATCTTTTAAGCTTTTGATTATCTTTCGATAATGTGAGTCTACTAACATTTGTTGTTGTTTCTCATTTTATAGATGGATATTTTATTTAGCCTTTGCTAATTTTCAGTTTTCATTCTCATTTGCTCTATATCCAGATAATTCTCCCCTGTGACTTGCCCTTCTTCTAGTTAGACACAATTTAGTCTCTGTGAATAGCAGACCTCAGACTCCCCCAACCATTCTTTTTTTCCTATTTACTGCAGACCTGAACTAGTTTAACCTTAGATAACTGACAGTATTGTTGAGAACATTTCTCAAGGAAAAATCTCCAAAACCTAAATCAATTAAAAAAAAAAAAAGAAAGAAAGAAAAGAACCCCTCATGAATAAAGTATCTGTCATAAACCATGATCTGTAACAAAAGATTGGATTTTTGTTTTTCTCTGAATTAAGCCTTAAAAAATGATTTTACCTAATTCCTCATGTAGTGATAGCTATATGTATCACCAGAGGTCACATTTAGGAGGTGATTGGTCCGTTTCATCATGGAAAATAAGTTTTCTCTTGTCATTTACCATTATCACTTACAAAAATGTAACCAAACAGCCTATATCTTTGAAGCTAAGAATGAAATGGTTCTTTACACTTTTTCCTTAAAATTGTAGTAGTACGGGGCTGCCTGGCTGGCTCAGTCAGAAGAGCATGCAACTTTAAATCTTGGGGTTGTGAGTTTGAGCCCACCCCTTGGGTGTAGAGATTATTTAAACAAATAAAACTGTAACCAAATTATAATATTAAACACAGAAAAAAAATCAAGTCACAATAGAGTTGCCATTTAGTTGTATATAAATTACTATGCACGTATGTTTCAGGAACACTACTGTGGTATTTACAAATATCTATGTTAGAAAAATTCCCCTTGCTGTTTTCTCCAAAATGAATATAAATATGTGTATCTTTTCTCTGTAGGGCTTACATGCTGTGACAATGAAATTTAATCCTAAATTTGGAAATATAATATCATTTTTCTTTCTTAGCTCTTTTTCATCTGTGTACTTCTCCTAAGAAGAGAAGGTCAAAGTCGATGGGTCTAAAAGAAAATGAGGATATGCCATGCACTTACAATGTTTTTAGAAGCAAAAAAAGAGCTATTATAATAAATGTAAATCATGAGAAGAGGCTGTGTCATTTTAAAGGAAAAAGAAGTTTTTGTGATTTTTCTTTGAAAATCACAATATGTAGTGTGTAGGACTTGCTTATTGTTATTTTTGCATGAAATGGGAGCAGTATATCGCAGCATTTTATTTTATAATCCACCTTACCAGTTTCTAATCCACAATTTTTACAAAACTCTGTTGCGTTGCTGTTTATATCATAGCATTTTTATGCAAAAGATGAATTAAAGAAAATTTAAAGCATTTTCAGAGTATAGTTTTTGAGATTTTAAACTTTGTTTTTTGTTTCGTTTTGTTTTGGGTGCTTAGCTATGTTGTAAATTGAATCACGCATTAAAGTAGAGGAGCATGTTTTCACAAGAATAGGAAAAGCTAATGTAAAGACATTTTTGAAGAGAACTACAAAGGTTTTGCGTGCTACAGCTTTTCTCTAGCATGTAGTTGATATTAAACTTCACTTTGACACCACAGCGAGTGTGGTTTTTTTATGCTTACTGTTCACATAACTTCATTTTGAATGGTAGAATCTTTGTAAATAAGAGATATTTGAAAACAAGTCCTTGAAATAACGTATATTTAATATTTTCTCTCTTTTCTTTATGCCCTTACAGAAATTCATGATGAAGGTAAGACATTGGATCATCTGTTATGTATGTAATACTTTGTGCATTTTAAGTTTGGTTTACCTTTACTTATTTTCAAATTCATGGCATGTCACATTTTCAAGTTTTTTAAATGTAAATCAAACTTTGGAACTTGTAAATTAAATAAATAAATCATGCATTTAGATTTGATAGCTTAATGAACAATATTCGACATCTTGGGTTGTATTTTAATTGTTGTTGTTGTTTTATTTATCCAATGCTAGGAATTTCTCCTGTTCAAACATATATTTTTGGAAGGGGAGGAGCAAGATGGCTGACGAATAGCCTACCTAAATTTCATCTGGTCCCAGGAATTCAGCTAGATAGTTATCAAACTATTCTGAACATCTACTAAATCAACAGGAGATAGAAGGGCAGCAATTCTAGAAACAGAAAAGCGACCACTTTCTGTAAGGTGGGACATGCAGAGAAATGAATCTGAGGCTATTTATGGGAAGATAGACTGTGGGGGAAAAGGCTGGCTCCTGGCAAGTGGTAGAGCAGTAGAGCACAAAATTGGAACTTTTAGAAGTCTGCTTTACTGAGGGACATTGCTCCAGAGGCTAAGCAGGGCATAGAGCCCTCACTGGGACAGTGTGGTCTGAGGACCCTCGGGTCACAGAAAGACCAAGGATGTCTGAGTGAGGCAGAGTTCCCAAGTCCCCCGGAAGCCAGCTGCAAAGCAGACCCATGGAGTGGGCTCTCAGCTCGGGGTTGCCATAAACCGTGATCTAAGGCACACAGTTGGGCCACTGCTTTTTGAGCATGGTCCCCACAGTGGCAGATCCAGGGAGACTCCCCCTTCTTCCCCCAGGAGGAGTGGAGCAAGAGTGTGCTGGAGGACTCTGCTGGGTCTGGAGATTCCAGATGGGGTTGTGTGCAGAGATAGAAATGCTCGGTCATATGCTGGGTGAGCACTGAGTGCAGCTAGAGACCAGGGAGATGCGCGTGATTGCTTTTTTCTGAGGGTGCACTGAGGAGTGGTTTCCGAGCTCTTGGCTCCTCCAGGGCTGAAGGCCTTCTCCATTCTTGTCCTCGAAAGCTGTATGGAAAGCATTCAGGGAACAAAAGCTTCCAAGGACAAACCTGAGCAGATTACTTAGCCTGGCCCTTAGCAAGAGCAGTGCAATTCTGTCTACGGCAAACACATTTAAGAATCACAGCAACAGGCCCCTCCCCGACAAGATTAGCAAGAACATCCAGCCAAGACCAAGTTTACCGATGAGTGAGAATTGCAAGACTCCAGCACTAGGGGAATAGAGCATATAAAATTCATGGCATTCCCCCCACAATTCTTTACTCTTTAAAAGTTAATTTAAAAATTTCTTTTCTTTTTCTTGTTTTTTTTTTTGTTGAAGCTTTCTTTTTTCCTTTTTCAACCAACTTATCAATTCCTTTTTAAAAAAATCTTTAACTAATTTTCATTTTTAAAGTCATATTCTATCCCTTCATTGTATTTAACCTTTTTTTGTGTGTATACACACACACAGAGACACACACAGAGAAGATTTTCTTTCTTAAAATTTTGGGACACAGTATCGTTTAATAGACCAAAATATACCCTAAATCTAGTGTATGGCTTTGTTCTAATATCCCACATGATCACATTCTCATCTCCTTTTTATTGTTTTTATTTTTCAAACCAACTTCTTATCAACTCATTTTAAAAAATATTTTTCCATTTTCATCCTTACTTTCATATTCCATCCCTTCATTGTATTTACCCTTATTTTTGTATATATATGTTTTTCTTCCTCTAAAATTTGGAAGGCAGTGTCTTCTAACAGACCAAAATATACCCCAAATCTAGTGTATGGCTCTGTTATATTCACCAGCTTGACCATATTCTTATTTTTTTCCTTTCTTTCCCCCCCAGTTTCTCATTTGTTTAGTGTATATGTTTTGGGGGGGGGGGTAGTCCATGTTACCCTTTTAGCATTTTGTTCTTTCATTCATCAATTTTTCTCTGGACAAAATGGCAAAATGGAAAAACTCACATCAAAAAACAAACAAAAAAAGAATAAGAGGCAGTCCCAACTGCCAGGAACCTAATCAATATGGATATTAGTAAGATGTTGGAAGTAGAGTTCAGAATGACGATTATAAAGATACTAGCTGGGCTTGAAAAAAATCATAGAAGATACTAGAGAATCCCTTTCTGGAGAAATAAAAGAATTAAAATCTAACCAAATCAAAATGAAAAAGACTATTAATGAGATGAAATAAAAAATGGAGGCTCTTACTGCTAGGATAAATGAGGCAGAAGAGAAAATTAGTGAAGACCAAATGATGGAGAACAAGGCTGAAAAAAGGAGAGATAAACAACTTTATCAGTTGGGGAGAATGTTGAGAGATAAGTGATGCCGTAAGATGGAACAATATTTAGTAATTGGGACCCCAGAAGAAGAAGAAAGGGAGAGGGGGCAGAAGGTATATTGGATCAAATTACAGCTGAGAACTTCCCTAATTTGGGGAAGAAGACAGGCATCAAAATGCAGAAGGCACAGAGAACCCCCCTCAAAATCAATAAAAATAGGTCAACATCATGTCTTCTAATAGTAAAACTTAAAAGTCTCACGGACAAAGAAAAAGTTCTGAAAGCAACTAGGGGCAAGAGGTTTGTAACCTACAATGGTAGAAACATTAGGTTGACAGGAGACCTATCCATAGAGTCCTGGCAGGCCAGAAAGGATGGGCATGATATATTCAGAGCACTAAATAAGAAAAATTTGCAGCCAAGAATATTATACCCATCCAAGCTGTCATTCAAAATAGAAGGAGAAATAAAAAGCTTCCAAGACAAACAAGAACTAAAAGAATTTGCAAATACCAGACCAGCCCTACAGGAAATATTGAAAGGGATCCTCTAAGCAAAGAGAGAGCCTAAAAGTAACAGACCAGAAAGGAACAGAGACAAAATACAGTAACTGTCACCTTACAGACAATACAATGGCACTAAATTCTATCTTTCAATAGTTACGCTGAATGTGAATGGGCTAAATGCCTCCAATCAAAGATACAGAGTATCAGATGGGATTAAAAAAAAAAAAAAAAAACAACAAAACAATAAGACCCATTGATTTGCTGTCTGCAAGAGACTAATTTTAGACCCAAAGATACCTCCAGATTTAAAGTGAGGTGGTGGAAAACCATTTACCATGCTAATAAACTTAAAAGAGAGCTGGGATGGCAATCCTTCTATCAGACAAATTAGGTTTTAAACTAGAGTATAATAAGAGATGAGGAAGAGCACTGTATCATACTTAAAGGGTCTATCCTACAAGAAGATCTAACAATTTTGAATATCTATGCCCCTCACATGGGAGCAGCCAATTATATAAGCCAATGAATAATAAAATCAAAGAAACACATTGACAATAATACAGTATTATTAGGGGACTTTAACACCCCTCTCACTGAAATGAACAGATCATCATCTAAGCAAAAGATTAAGGACTTTTAATGATACCTTGAACCAGATGGACATCACAGATATATTCAGAACATTTCATCCCAAAGCAACAGAGCAACAGGACATACATTCTTCTTTAGTGCACTTGGACAATTCTCCAGAAAAGTTCACATCTTGGGTCACAAATCAGGTCTCAGCTGGTACCAAAAGATTGGGATCATTCCCTGCATGTTTTTGGACCATAATTCTCTAAAACTAGAATTCTATTATAAGAGGAAATTTGGAATGAACTCAAATACATGGAAGCTAAAGAGCATCCTACTAAAGAATGAATGGTCAACCAGGAAATTAAAGAAGAATTGAGAAAATTTATGGAAACAAGTGAAAATGAAAACACAACTGTTCAAAATGTTTGGGATACAGCAAAGATGTTCCTAAAAGGAAAGTATTTAGGAATACAAGCCTTCCTCAAGAAACAAGAAAGGTCTCAAATACACAACCTAACCCTACACATACGGAGCTGGAGAAAGAACAGCAAATAAAGCTTAAATCCAGCAGGAGAAGAGACATAATAAAGATCAGAACAGAAATCAGTGAAGTAGAAACCAAAAGAACAGTAGAACATATCAGTGAAACTAAAAACTCGTTCTTCAAAAGAATTAATAAGTTTGATAAACTCCTGGCCAGACTTAACAAAAAGAAAAGAGAAAGGACCCAGATTAATAAAATCATGAATGAAAGAGGAAAGAACACAACCAACACCAAAGAAATACAATTATAAGAACATATTATGAGCAACTGTATGCCAGCAAATTATACAATATGGAAGAAATGGATAAATTCTTAGAGACATATAAACTACCAAAACTGAACCCTCAAGAAATAGATAATCTGAATAGACCCATAACGAGTAATGAAATTGAAGCAGTAATCAAAAATCTCCCAACAAACAATAGTCTAGGGCCAGATGGCTTCCCAGGGGAATTCTACCAAACATTTAAAGAATTAATGCATATTCTTCTGAAACTGTTTCAGAAAATAGAAATGGAAAGAAAACTTCCAAACTCATTTTATGAGGCCTTGATCCCCAAACCAAAGACCTCATCAGAAAGGAGAATTGCAGACCCTGATGAACATGGATGCCAAAATTCTCCCCAAATACTAGCCAATATGATCTAACAGTCCATTAAAAGGATTATTCAAATGACCAATCGGGATTTATTACTGGGCTGCAAGGTTGGTTCAACATCCGCAAATCAATCAGTGTGATACAATACATTAATAAAAGAAAGAACAAGAACCATAGGATACTCTCAGTAGATGCTGAAAAAGCATTTGACAAAGTACAGCTTCTGTTCTTGATCCAAACTCTTCATAGTGTTGGGATAGAAGGTACATCCCACAATGTCATCAAAGCCATCTATGAAAAACCCACAGCGAATATCATTCACAATGGGGAAAAACTGAGAGCTTTTCCCCTAAGGTCAGGAACACAGCAGGGATGCTCACTATCACCACTGCTATTCAACATAGTACTAGAAGTCCTAGACTCAGCAGTCAGACAGCAAAAAGAAATAAAAGGCATCTGAATTGGCAAAGAAGTCAAACTCTCACTCTTTGTAAATGATATGATACTTTTTGTGAAAAACCCAAAGGACTTCACTCCAAAACTGCTATAACTCATACAGGAATTCAGTAAAGTGTCAGGATATAAAATCAATGCACAGAAATCAGTTGCATTTCTGTACATCGACAGCAAATCAGAAGAAAGAGATTAAGGAGTCTATAATTTATAGACTTGGGTGCATTTATAATTGCACCCAAAACTATAAGCAGGAATAAATCTAACCAACAATGCAAAGAATCTGTACTCAGAAAGCTATAGACTACTCATGAAAGAAATTGAGGAAGACACAAAGAAATGGAAATATTTTTCATGCTCATGGATTAGAAGAACAAATACTGTGAAAATGTCTGTGCTACCTAAAGCAATCTACACATTGAATGTAATCCCTATCAATATACTACCACTTTTTTTCAAAGAAATGGAACAAATAATCCTAAAATTTATATGGAACCAGAAAAGACTCCAAATAGCCAGAAAAATGGTAAAAAAGAAAACCAAAGTTGGCAGCATCACAATTCCAGACTTCAAGTTCTATTACAAGGCTGTCAAGACAGCATGGTACTGGGACAAATACAGACACATAGACCAAAGGAACAGAGTAGAGAGCCTAGAAATGGACCCTTAAGTCTATGGTCAACTAATCTTTGACAAAGCAGGAAGGAATGTCCAGTGGGAAAAAACTAGTCTCTTCAACAAATGGTTCTGGGAAAATTGGACATCCACATGCAGAAGAATGAAACGGGACCATTTCCTCATACCACACACACACACACACACAAATAGACCCCAAATGGATAAAAGACCTCAATGTGAGACAGGAATCCTTCAAAATCTTTGAGGAGAAAAAGAACACAGGCAGCAATGTCTTTGACCTCAGCCACAGCAACTTCCTCCCAGGAACATTGCCAAGGGCAAGGGAAGCAACAGCAAAAATGAACTATTGGGACTCCGTCAAGGTCAAAAGCTTTTGCACAGCAAAGGACACAGTCAACAAAACCAAAAGACTACTGACAGAATGGGAGAAGATATTTGCAAATGACCTATCAGATAAAAGGTTAATATCCAAAATCTATAAAGAACTTTTCAAACTCAACGCCCAAAGAACAGAGAATCCAATCAAGAAATAGGCAGAAGATATGAGCAGACTTTTCTGCAAAGAAGATACCCAAATTGCCAACAGATACATGAAAAATTGCTCAGCATCCCTCGGCATCAGGGAAATACAAATCAAAACCTCAATGAGATACCACCTCACACCAGTCAGAATGGTTGAAACTAACAAGTCAGGAATGACAAATGTTGGCAACGATGAGGAGAAAGGAGAATCCTCCAACACTGTTGGTGGGAATGCAAGCTGGTGCAGCCACTTTGGAAAACAGTATGGAGGTTCCTCAAAAAGTTGAAAATAGAGCTACCTTATGACCCAGCAATCACATTACTGGGTATTTACCCCAATGGTACAAATGTAGTTACCTGATGGGGCACATGCACCCCAATGTTTATAGCAGCAATGTCCACAATAGCCAAACAATGGAAAGAACCTAGATGTCCATCAACATATAAATGGATAAAGAATATAAGATATGTGTATACACACACACACACAGAGTGGAATATTATGCAGCCACCAAAAAATGAAATCTTGTCATTTGCAGCAACATGGATGGCACTAGAGGGTATTATGCTAAGTGGAATAAGTCAATCAGAGAAGGACAATTATCATGTAATATCTCTGATATGAGGAATTTAAGAAACAAGACAGAAGATGATAGGGGAAGGGAGGAAAAAAGGAAGGAAGATGAAACCATAGAGGAAGATAAACCATAAGAGACTCTTAATATCAGGAAACAAACTGAGGGTTTCTGGAGGGGAGGGGAGGGGAGGGGAGTTGGAGGGATAGGGTGGGTGGGTGATGGACTTTGGGGAGGGTATGTGCTATGGTGAGCACTGTGAATTGTGTAAAACTGATGAATAGAAGATCTATATCCCTGAAACAAATAATTTATGTTAATTAAAAAAATATTTTCAACAGCTTCCTTTAGCGTTTACACTCTGGATAGGGGGATGCCTGGTGGCTAATTGCTTAGGGATCCAACTCTTGATCTCAGCTTGGGTCTTGTTCTTAGCATAGTGAGATCAAGCCCCACCTTTGGCTCTGTGCTGGGTGTGGAGCCTACTTTAAAAAAAAGAATTTTCAATCTGGATTATATTGACTATTTTGTTTTAAGATGTGTTGCATGAATACAGTAGGAATTTATACTGTGGGAAATTAGAAGAGGCACCAACAAGATTCTATTGAATTACCTAGCCCAGGCAAAGTGAAAATAATTTAACTTCTTTTCATTTCTTAACCAAATTAGAAAAATGGATAGGTTTTCAAAGGAGACAAACTCAAAGAGGAGAGTAAAGTACATGGTCATGTTATTGAAGAAAATATGCAGAAGGAGAAGAGCAGAATGTCATTGTTTTTAGACATAAACTAGAGGTCTTTTTTGTTTCATTTTTTCGTACCTGTCCTGTTTCTCATATACCACTTATGAAATTTAATTTTTTTATCCTAAAAGTGAGGAAAGAATAGAGAAACTTATATATTCACTTAGTAAAGACTTAATATAATTAAAAAATTCAAAGCCATATCATTTAAAAAATATAAACTATGAGACCTGCTAAATCAAAATTCTGGATGTAGATTAAAAAGGGGGACTGAAATAAATAAATTTCATCATTAAGATAAATTAAAAGGCACCATGTAATAAAGGATGCCAGGTGTTCATGTTAGTCCATTACTTAGCTAAGTCTGTAATTACCATTTTCAGAAACTCTGATCCAGGAGCTTTGTGGGGTCCCAACCACTGCGCCTTTAGTCAACATTAGGAATTTGACGGTTTGTATAGGATGACAGAGCAGAACACTTCTTCAAAGACATCTGTCAAAAAGGACATGAGACATTTTCCAAAATTTCACATAACTGCAGCTATTAGTTTTCAGTAGAAGAGACTAATCATAACAATGGGTAGATGACATTAACTACTTAGTTAAACATCATGAAACAAGCATTTTAGCTGGGAAAATGGTATAAATAGTAGCAAAACCTGAATATGTCCAATCTATCTTTGCACCTAGTAATACACAGCCCGTGAAATTTTGTTTGAAAAACTCCATTTTTCTTGCCACATCGGCCGTTAGTATACTCCTTTTATCATCTTGCCATTTTACCCTATCAGTCCCTCATCCAGTGTTTCATCCCTTGGAAGAAGGTGAGTGAAATAGTTACCTGAAACTTCTGTTCCAAGCTCTTTCATGAGAGCAGGTTCATATAAAAATCAATGCAAACAGCAAGATGATGTGCAGAATCAATTAAAACCAGGCAGCATATCTAAAATAACTTAATTAGGTTCTAATTCCTTTTAATTGCAAAGCCAGAAGCCCAGTGGCTTATTTTTCTTACCTGCACTGAATGATCTGGGAAGGTTAGAATCTTGAGCAGAGGGGCTATGTGTGAAATTAGAGTATTTTAAGCCACTTAAAAGGGAAAAATGCTGAATTTTCTTCAGCTGTCATTTTTCAGGCATGGTTTGCTTTGGGTTTCGTACCTGGACAGGCATCATCTGACCTCCTAGAAGTAGATGCTTTCTGATGGCAGGAGCCCATTTGTGCTCTTGGCACAATGGTTGGTCACTACTGCCATCGACCTTAAATCTGCCCCCCTCTTCAGAGGCTTTTGGTTAAGCCCAAATCAGAACTAAGCCATCCAGTGGCAATGATTGTCTTGACAATGTTCAGCTGGCTTTGTCAGATACATTTATTTTGCACTGATGCCAGATTTCTCATTATTACAGTCATTCTATGAATCTGTTATATGATTCACTATTAAAGATGGCAGCCCTGTGAGTATCTCCAGCTGCTGGGGGACCCCTCGGTTGACCAGAACCTGCGGCTCCATAGTTCTGTGTGGCTCTGGTTGATCTTGAGCCATTCCCGTGTGTGTTTCTCAGATGATTTGAAAGCTTAAGCGTGGAAATATTTTTCTATTTTTCTCCTTGGAACAACTCATTTCTCAAGTTTTACTTTTAGTATTTCAAGGTAAGCAGTAAAGCTTCTCTACTTAAATAGCTGAACACAGTGAACAAAGTTCTGTAATGCAAATTTCTTATCCTTGCTGTTTGTTGTTTTAAATTTCGGTGACTTAACTAAGTATTACCTGTAGTAATATATTCCTGTTAAGAGTTCATTGTTTTGCTTCTAAGACAGCATGTTATGTCTTATCCGTCAAGGGCTATGAAGTTCTATAGTTGGGCTTATTAAAAAACAAACAAACCAAAAACAACCTTTGCATAATAAGGGTCTGGAATTATGAGAAATGTCCTCCATTTGTTAACATAGCATTTCTGTACAGGAAAAAATGAGAAAAACAGAAAACTTAAAATGTTTAGATAGTATGTGGTTAGTAAATTAGACAGTTTTAAACAGCAGCCATACAAGTGACATGTTAATAAGCCAATATATAACACAAACACATGTTTAAAGAATACAGAACAGAAAAAGAAAACAAAACCCAAACAACAGAAGCACAGTATCAATGATTTTTATGTGCGTATAAACCCCTTAGGTTTATCTTAGTCATTGCTGTTACAGTTTTATTTTTCTGCTTTTCTGCTCTTAAATTTTAACCTTCTAATAGTAATACTTCAAATGGGGTTACAGGGATCCAATTTGTTTCCCTTCCCACAGAGGATAACAGATGAACACATTACGCCCATCGACTGCATATTGTTCTAAATAAACGTAAATGTAGATGCATTTACATGAAAGCTTTTACCTATAATATGGGTCCCCTAATTGGACATCTTTGGCAGGCTAGAGGCATAGGAATGCCTATCAATACTAAATTGCTGTTAAGATAATTGTTGTAAAGCTTGAGGCTGGTTTAGAATACATAGAGCAGTGTTGTTTGAGTGTGCTCTGGACTCTTATCCATTTATAGCTGCTGAGCTGTTGGTTTTTACACCGTTGTGCATCCCTAACTCTGCTGGTCATTTCAGGGGGTAAGGGGACTAAACCGACACACAGAATTGAAAACACGTTTTTCACTGTCATTTTCAAAAAGTCAAACTCTGCCTTGTGATAACTGTTGCTTAGCTCCCCAACATCAGAAGTACGGAGAGTTTGGAGATGACAGTTGGTAATTTTTTTGTTGTTGTTGTTATTTTCCCTAAGAGGGCTGCAGCTCCTTTACATGGACCCCATCATCTACAGGAGACCCCTGTCTTCTCACAGAGGCTGACTTCGGGGTCGTGGTTCTGCCTGCTACCAACTCACAACCATAATACAGTCTCTAGGAATCCTATGGGCAGGGCTGGGGGCGGTGGATTGACAGCTGCATTTTCAGGGACAGGTAGGGTCTAAGTCACACTTGGAAATGTACCTGAGGGACATGTCAATTTCAGGTACTACTTTGATGGAAAGGATCTGATAATCCATCACATAGTTGGAGGCATTAAGAAACATACCATTATTCATACATTAACGTTAAAAATTCTCTTTGCTGGGGCGCCTGGGTGGCTCAGTGGATTAAGCCACTGCCTTCGGCTCAGGTCATGATCTCAGGGTCCTGGGATTGAGCCCCGCATCGGGCTCTCTGCTCAGCGGGGAGCCTGCTTCCCCCTCTGTCTCTGCCTGCCTCTCTGCCTACTTGTGATCTCGCTCTCTGTCAAATAAAATAAATAAAATCTTTTAAAAAAAAATTCTCTTTGCTGTTAGTGTGCAGATATTGGAAGGAAACTACATGAGATCCAGTATGTAATTGTTGAGTGAATAAGTTAAGTTTTTTGGAGAAAACGTTGATCCTCAGTGCAGAAGAAAATACAGTGTGAGCTTGTTCTGCATAATACCCTTGGCATCAGGTGTAGCCTTGCAGTCAATACTTCTGAATGATTAGGACAGAGTGTTTCTTTCCTATAATACTTACTGGAAAAAAGCAGGACTAGTTAAAGTTTAGATGGCTTTAGTGTGAAATGAAAGTGTGTTCATCTTATGTAAAATTTAATTCTTTTTTTCAGTTGATACATTTGAAAGCCCTCCTTACTTTACCCACGTTAATTTCAAAAAGAGGGGAAAAAAAAGCCAAGATTGTGTTTTCCTGTGTGTGATCTGGAAAGGCAGGCCAGCCCTGAGCTTCCTTCTCCATGAGCTTGATTGACTCCTATCTAGCTGGTCTTAGAGGGTTCTCATAGCGTAATATGGTCATATAGCTGAGCGCTTACAGGTGTAGTTTTGGAGGACTAAAGGGAAAATGGACCTTTTTTCCAGGATCCTGAATTACAACTGCTTGTGATACACCACCCAGCAGTGATGATCTTTTTCTTATTGAAATTGGTCTAGGGGAGTCCAACAGCCCACATAAGGCACAATATTGTAGAGTCTTGAAGGAATAACCCTAAAAGTGGCTACCAGAAGTTCCCTACAGCAGGAGAAGTCCCTAAATATTTGCTCACTTAAAATAAAGCAAGGAGCAGGCCAAAATTAACAAAAAAATTAACATGACGAAATAAAAATCACAGAAAAGAACCAAGGTGACTCTTTGGATGATTCTCACATACACTTTTTTTTTTTTTTTTTTGAGAAATGTTTGTTGAATGAACAGATTATCCAATCTGCTCAAGTGGAAATTACACATTTTTTTCTGATTCAGAACGAGTTAGTACAGTATCTTTAAAAATGACAAGTTGGAGGAAGAGTGATACAGACCCTGTGACAGAAATTGCATTCACTTTGTGTTAATAGTGCTCTCTTAAGTAACGAAGTTGATTTAGTGTGGATTATCTGCATACTTTTACAGGAGTTCTGTTAAAACTAAATCTGTGGCGTTGATTTGTATTTAAGTAGTGAGGAAATCGATAGCGTAGATATCTGTAGTTGTCTAATTGTGTAACGTCTGTAGTTGAAAGAAAATTCAGACTCTATGACACTGCATATCTGTTTTAGCTTAACCAGTTTGAACATTTACCTTTGTGTGTGCATGTGTATGCGTGCACGTGTGTGTGTGTACACACATACATACACAGTGTATGTATGTACTCTGGGCAATCTTTAGAGTAAAAGGAGCACTTGCCACTTTTGGGTTAAATCTAAGGCCTTGTCCTGCATTTCTGAAAAATTTTGCTTTGATTGTTCTGACTGTCCAGTATTGTTCAAATTCATCAGTATTTTAAGGCTTTGGAGCCCACATCTGGCATGAAAAGGTAAACTCCTCTATCAAAGTGATCCAAATCAGACTAAGTGGATAAAATTATCCTTAGCCACACTAAATAGAACATATTATTTTAAAAAATGAAAGTACTTTTTAAAGAGGGCCTTGTTCTGAGGAGGAATGTGATTTTGCAAAATAGATTTTTCTCTTTTACTCTTTTTTCCCTGTTTTTTTTTTTTTAAACAGTTTTTCTTATTGGAATACCTTTCCATACCTGTTGTAAGAATGGTTTTGAGGTCTTTTAAATATAACATGAAAATAAAGTCATTTTTAGAAATTGTATGGAACAATAGGGAGGAAGATATCCTGAGTGAAAAGTATAGTAGTAGTAGATATTAATGTGTTTTCTTCACTTCTTAAAGTATACACAGTTTAGTATCCTCACTCTTTATGCTAAGCTCTCCTGGTGATTTATAAGCATGCTAAAATTTGAGAAGCCTTCCTCAATTTCATATAAAAAATGTGAACTCTTTTTAAAAAACAGTTGAAGGGCGTGAAAAAATTTTAAATCAATAGATGCTTTGATCAAAACTGTGTTTTAGGAAGAGTCACTCATTGAACAGATATTTATCCTTACTGTGTGCCAGGCATTTTGCTAGGAACCTGGGGGGGGGGGGTTGGTGGTGAATAAAGTACCATAGTCCCTACCTGATGCAGATCACAATATGATGGGAAATAGAGATAATAAATAACTATGAATAAATAATTATAAATTATGCCAAAGTCAAGTTCATTCTTTGAGGACTGGATCAACTGCTGACCCACAGTAGAGATTTTCTTGGTAGCCTATTCCCATTTAAATATTCTTTGATATAACTTTGCTTAGTTTTACTTAGTTCTTTCCTATTAAACTTTTCCTTGATAACAAGAGAGTATCTTAATGACTTAGTTATGATTACTCTTTTATTTTTTTTTTCCTTGTCGACCCCTCTTTTTTTCCCCACAGACTGCTCAAGGTGGTGGTCATCGGACACTCCTCTATGGACATGCCATATTGCTCCGCCATTCCTACAGTGGCATGGTGAGTAGGCATGTTGGTATCCTCTCTCAGATGGTCCATTTAGACATAAATCATCAGGAGACATTGGTAATGGCTTTTCAAGGGATGTATTAATGAGTTCTGTAATTGTATGTGTTCTTTAATATCTTTGTCCCTGGTTTAATTTTCTCATTTATAAAATAAGAATTAGCTTTGATGACCTGTAAAGTCCTTCATTTCTATCATTTGTGACTCCTGTTTTTTAGTCTCTTTTAATAGACTGGTTTTAGGAGGAGGGAGGCATAAGAGTCAAGAAGTATTTCTCAGTTCTTATTATTTTTAAATGGTTCATTTATTAGAAAATTAACTCATATGATTAAAGAAACAGATAAGATTAAAAAAGCCATATCCACATGGGTTATCCTTATACATATAGATACCCATACACATTTCCATCTGTCTGTGTAGGTATATGTTTGTGCACTTCTGTATATTTTTATGTTATGTCAAATGATACATTTCATTTATTTTATATGTAAAAGTTTTATTCTATTCTTTTAAAAGCTTTATTAAGTTATATAAACAGCTCATACTCATTTTATGAAATTTGGAAATTACTGAAGACACAGTTCTTCACGATCATCTTAATGAGAGAAAGTGTGGGGACTTCTAACAAATTGTAATCTTTTCTGTTACAAGAATTTTATGTAATTGAGATCTTACTGTATAAGCAACTTATGTCCTGATTTTTAAAACATATTGTTTTAGCATAAGCATTTTCTACATCATTTAAACTTTTCATCAGTATAACTTTTGTGAATACATGAGGGTCCAACCTTTAGAAGTAAAATATAATTGATTATTCCTTTTAGGAAGGAGATAATTCTGATATTATTTAAATCAGAACAGGTGACTAAGCATAACCTTACTATCAATACTGAAAACATAAAAAATTATCAGTATTAATCACAAATACCAGTGTGAACATCTGACTTAAAGTTCTAGTTAATTCAGAAGTATAGGAAGAGAAGTATAGGAAAAGTATAGATATGATTTTAATGATACCTTAATAATATCCTTTCTATTAATGTGCTTCATCATATAAATAGAATCAAATAAGAAAAATAACAATCATCTTAATAGGCACTGAAAAGGGATTTATTAAAACTCAAGATCCATTTCTTTTTTTTTTTTTTTTAAGATTTTATTTATTTATTTGACAGAGAGAATCACAAGTAGATGGAGAGGCAGGCAGAGAGAGAGAGAGAGAGGGAAGCAGGCTCCCTGCTGAGCAGAGAGCCCGATGCGGGCCTCGATCCCAGGACCCTGAGATCATGACCTGAGCCGAAGGCAGCGGCTTAACCAACTGAGCCACCCAGGCGCCCCTCAAGATCCATTTTTAATAAAACTAAGCATTGATTAATTTCTCAGTGATAAGGAAAATATAAACATCAAATCAGTAACCAACATCAATTTTAATTGTCAAACACTAAAGTGATTCTTGACAAAACTAACTCATAAAAATAAACAAAACCAAAAACATCTCTTCAACATTGTTCCAGAAATCTTGGCTGACACAGCAAGATACGAAATAAAATTAAGGCATATACTCTAGTAAAGAGGCTGGATACTAGATAAATATGTAAATACAGTTACATAGAGCAATAGTGCATTAAAAGTTCATGGAAAGAATTCTGTTTCTAATACCAGTCAAAACACGAAAAAAACATGAAATAATAAACATAAGGGACTGTTTTAAGAAAAGTACCCTCTATACGTATTGCGTTAGGAGCCTGGACTTGGTCAGTAGATCTAGGTTTAGGCTCACTTTCCTATATGCTGTTCAGCCTTGGAGAACTCTTTGGAGTCTCTAATTGCATTTTAATATTTTATTCATTTAAATGTTATTTAGCACCTACTGTGTGCTATGCACTGTTCAAGAGGCTGTATATTGTTGTGAAGAAGATCGTGTCCTTGTCCTTATGGAACTTAATGAACGTTTAGTGGAATAATTATGGTACTTACCTCATAGTTGTTGTGAACATTATTGGACGAGAAAATGTGTTAATAGTCACAGTACCTAGTACTGTAATATTATTGCAAAATATCATAGAAGACTTTAATAGGATAAAAGCAGACATTTAATATGTTTACATCTAAAGTCTGTAAATCTCAGGCAGCCTTTCTCAAGGTCAGGCTCACATTTCTACACTGGGACCCTCAATATCTTTCTATAACCTTAGGAGCCAGTGTTTTGTCGTCAAGCGACAGAAATTGGACTTTCCAGGTGAATTTGATTTATATCCCAGTGACACTGACTTCCATTTAATATATCAGCACATCTGTCCCCTGATTGGTTCATCTCCTCCCTTCTCACACTCAGACACCCACTGAGGTGGATGGACCAGTTTCCCAGTAAGACTTTTCTAGACTTTGCATTATTTGTCCAGTGATTCTGGGAGATCTGGGCTTGCTCGGTGCCTGGAATTGGCTCTGACTACTCTTTGCAGGGCTCCTGTTCTTGCTGACAGCGCACTCGTTGCTGTGGATGGTAGTGTATCTTGAGCTCATGCTATGTTCATCCTTGCGTTCTCGTTCTTTTTTTTTTTCTTCCTTCATTGCCTAGTCTTATTTTTTTAGTTAAAATTTTTTTATTAACATGTATTATTTATTTGAGGGGTACATGTCTGTGACTCATCAGTTTTACACAACACACAGCACTCACCACAACACATACGCTCCCCAGTGTCCATCACCCAGCCACCCCGTCCCTACTGCCCTCCCCTTCAGCAAACCTCAGTTTGTTTCCTGAGATTAAGAGTCTCTCATGGTTTGTCTCCAAAAATTGTCTTTTTCTTATTGACTTACTTCACTTAGCCTAATACCCTCTAGTTCCATCCACGTCATTGCAAATGGCAAGAGTTCTTTTTTGATGGCTGCATAGTATTCCATCGTGTGTGTGTGTGTGTGTGTGTGTGTGTGTGTGTGTATGTGTGTGTGTGTGTGTGTGTGTGTGTGTGTATGTGTGTGTGTGTGTGTGATATCACATCTTTTTTTATCTGTTTTATCCATTTTTCCATTGAAGGGCATCTCGGCTCCTCAGTTTGGTTGTTGTGGACATTGCTGCTTCTTTTCACTGCATCTGTATCTTTGGGGTAAATACCCAGTAGTGCAATTGCTGGTCATAGCTCTATGAGGAAATCTTGAGGAACCTCCATACTGTTTTCCAGTGACTGCACCAGCCTGCATTCCCACCAACAGTTTAAGAGGGTTCCCCTTTCTCCATTTCCTCACCAGCTTGTGTCCTCATTCTTACACCAATTAACAAGGTTTTTGAAGTTGGAATGGGGTTAAGGGAGTTCAACTGACTTATCCTAAACTTCATGTCCAACAATACAGTTAAGGAAACTGAAGGAGGAGGGGGAGATGTAAGGAGATGATGGTGTTGCAAGAACTGGATTGTTCTTGGGGAAACCTACACACAGGCACACGGGAGAGAATCTCACTGGAGTGAGGTCACATGCTGCACAACAAAATAAATTCCAGATGGATTTCAGAGAGTTAAGATTTTAAAAATGAAAATGAAACTAGAAGATGAGAGTGAATTGTTTTCAAATTTCTGGTGGGAAGGAAGATTTCCAACTGTCAGATCAGGTTGTATTTCTGCTTAGGATCATGAATACCTCATACAGCGAGAGATGTACAGACATATCCCCAGTTAGGTGTCATCTTCTACCAACAGAACACATTTCCTCAGTTGTTCATGTGTGGGGAGGGGGGAGCTCATCTCCTACTGAATGTTGTTTAAGTGTTGTTCCACCTCCTGATGAAGAACCTGGGTTTTGCACAGAAGCGTCCAGATGTGAAGGAGAAGACTGATAGAGCAGAGATTTACTGGTAGCAAACTCAGAGTTAGACCCCCATGGGACTAAAAATGCTCAGTGACAACGACTGATTCTGTATCTTCTAGTATCTGTGCTGCCTGTCCACCTCCCGGTCATCAACTGATAAACTGGCCTTTGATGTTGGCTTGCAAGAGGACACAACAGGTGAGTACCTTGTTCCCGGAAGAGGCTGCGTTCCGAGAGAATGTGGCAGGGATGGAACCGGAAGATGTAAGATATAGAGATACAGTAGATAAATGTTCTTATGTTCGGGGTCAGGAAGACAAAAATGAATGCCTTTCTAAGGAAAGTTTTTAGTAGAAGAAGGAAGTGTATGTTGTTCCTGTTAGTTTGTCATTGCCATGTAATTAGCTAGATGTTTAAATTGTATCTCAGACCTTATTCTTATTAGGGATTTGGCTAGAAAAACCATACTTATTACCGGATTTACTGGCTGTTAACTGTATTAGTGTGCACTGATCTGCTTGTGAAATAGCCTGCAAACCTCTTTTTTCTTTTATCTTAAAAATAGTTTGTCTAAAAAATGAAACATACTTAATATCACTATTGAGACAAAAAAGATAGAAAATGAAAGTGCTTCATTTCTGTGTCCAGAGGGCTACAGATCTGTCTGAATATACATGTATTTTTATATTTCGAACCAAAATGTATACATAAACACATTTATCCTTTCAGAAAATCGAAATTGGTTGACAGGGGCCCTATTTTTTATTCTGTTACATTTTATACAGCTATGTTCAATGTGATTATTTAATCTTTTACAATGAGCATGCATGGCTTTTAGAATTAAAAATAAGTAAAAGACCAAGTAGAAATAAAAGGAGGGCAATAGACCAACTCCTATTAAGTAGTTCCTTTCAGAGGTGGGATCAAGCTTTGCCCCCACATCTACCCCCATTCGTATTTTATTTTATTTTTTTCCTATTCGTATTTTAAAAAATACTTTCCCAGGAGAGCCTGGGTGAGTCAGTCAGTTAAGGATCTACCTTTGGCTCAGCTCTGCCTTTGGTTCAGGTTGTGATACAGCAGTCCTGCGATCGAGTCCTACATTGGGTTCCCTGCTCAGCTGGGATCCTGCTTTTCCCTCTCCCTCTGCCACCCCCACCCCAACTCGTGCTTTCTCTTGCTCTCTTTCTCTCTCTCAAGTAAATAAAATCTTTAAAAAATACTTTCTTGTACTCTATAGTTTTGAGACAACAAATGGATAAAAATAAAGTAATAGTCACCAACCTAATTAACTCTTAAGAGACCAGTACATCATTATGCATGAAAATTCCAGAATTCTAGACACCAAAAAGTATTATTTTCTTTTTCTCTCTTTTTTAAGATTTTATTTATTTATTTTAGAGGGAGGGAGAGTGGCGGAGGGGCAGAGGGCAAGGGAGAAGCAGACTCCCCCCTGAGTGCAGAGCCCCTCATGGGACTCATCCTAGGACCCTGAGATCACGACCTGAGCTGAACCCAAGAGTCAGCCACTTAACCAACTGAGCCACCCAGGCTCCCCAAGATAAATACTATTTTTGATTTTTATTTCATTTTATAGAAGCTCAGTCATTCCTCTGTGTCTTTGCTAGTTGTTAAAAAAAATTTTCTCTTTTGATATCCTTCAGCAACAGTTAGATGAAAAAGTCTTCAGTTCTCTTTCTCAAAAGGAGTAAAGAACATGCATGATCTAGAATTTGTTTTCATACACTGAGATGATTATATAAGTCAAAACAACAAAATGAGGTCCCTCTGCCTACGTCTGATCCATTTATACTACTATTTTCCCCATAGCTTTTTACTTCATCTGAATTGCTGCATTATTATCATATTTCTTATTTCTTATGTGCTTTGATCGGAATTAAACTCCTAAGGCAGATGATTTTTTCTTCCTTGTTTATCGATGCATCCCCAGCTACTAGAGCAATGATTGACAAATAGTGGGTGCTTTATAATTGTTTGAGTAAATGAATGAAAACTCCCTGCAACTCTAATGAGTCCTGTAAGGTGACGTTCAGGTAGGACTATGGTTTGTCTAAGAAAAGCATCCCAGGGTTCATTGCAGACTGGCTGTAAGAATGCTTGAGAAATGTTACTGGATGATTAATTTACCCATTTATGCAAATTGAATTTTTATTTAGTGCCTGTAGTATGCTAGTAGGAGCTGGGGAAACCCCAATGAACAAAACACATAAAATTCCTGCTGTTACGAAACTTATATTCTGGCATTGGGGAATTAGCAAAGAAGAAAAAAACCAAGTATTAGGGAAAAACAATAAAGCTGGTGAAAGGGATGGAGTAAGTATTAGATAACAGATACCACCGAAAAACTATTCTCATTTTTGGATAGAGCTTGCATTTGCATTCTAAAAGGAACTATAAACAGGTTGAAGAATTGTTTATATAAATTTATACTGTAGCTAATGGGCCTGGAGAATGAATTGTTATGTGGCTCAGGAGGCTTATGCTCGACTAGTTCTAGAAAAAATGATTTGATTTAATGTGTACCCAGTTATTTTTATAATGTATCCTTTTATAATGTATCCTAGTAGGATTCTTTTATATAATTTTACCCTTAGTTTAGTGGAAACTACCACCCATTAAAATAAAGAATAAAAACAAGGCACAGAATAGTAAAATTTCAGTGACAACACTGTATCTATTTTTAATATGTATCTCCCACAAGTACAGAGTTTTAAAATTGATACAACACAACTGTTGCATTACAACACCCCAAGTCCTTTTGAAAATCATGTGCCAGAAAACTAGATATTTGTACAGAGAGCAGTGAACATGGGATTATGTAAAGAATGCAGGAAGGTCAGCATGACTGGTAAATTTGGCCTAATGGTAGCATAAATAGCTTTTTAGAGGGGGGAAGACACCAAACCTCACTTTGCAAAATGCCACAGCGGGGTTCCATGAGGAGAATCTTTGCATTTCAGTATGTCTTTATCCTGAGTTAATTTGGCCTCAGTCTTTTGATTTTCGTGGTTTGCAAGATGAATTTACTGTCAGTTTCAAACTTCGGGAAGCTGTGGGAAGGATGGTTTTATTCATTTGTCAGGAGACTGATTTGGAAGCCTTGTTTTATTTTCCTCTTTCATTTTGGAGCTGCTGGCAAGAAAGACAGATTTCATAGTGAGAGGTGCCTCTTTGTGTTCATCCTGCAGGGGAGGCTTGCTGGTGGACCATTCATCCCGCCTCCAAGCAGCGGTCGGAAGGAGAGAAGGTTCGGGTTGGAGATGACCTCATCTTGGTCAGTGTGTCCTCTGAGCGGTACCTGGTAAGTGGGCCCACGCGGTCATGTGTTTGGCGGTGGGATCAAGTGCAGGCCAATCCTGCTTTCTCTGTAGACTGCGAAGGATCTAGGGAATTTACTTAGAGATAAGTCCGTATCTCTTCTTGACGAGTGACAAATAACTCCCTAAGTAGGGGAATAATGTGACCTTTGTGGAAGTGCGGTTTCCCAGGTTTAGGCTTCCCTGGTACCGTTCGCTCGTGTCTTTGTGAGCCTGAGAGCACCTGTTCTTAGATTATTGTACCAACGGCATGGAAATGCGGTCGAATCAGGAGTTCAAAATTCTGTGGACCAGTGAAGAAGGCTATATTAAGGAGGTTCTGAGTACCAATTCTGACATCTATGAAAGCAGGTGGTTATACGAGAAGCTCGTACCTGTTGAGAAAAGAGAAATGGACACAATGAGTTTCCCTCTCTCATCTACACGACATTTTTTCAGAGGGCAGGGGTTAGCAATGGGAGAAGGGAAGAAGAAGGTCTTATTTCAACTTCATAAGTGTATTTTATTTCTGTGGCGAGGCCATGATATATTTGACTTAAGTTATTTAGTGAACTGTATTTTTGCCAAAGAATAATCCTGGACCAAAGTTTGCAGAAGGGTGAAGTCAATCGGAGTATGAAGGAAGCCAGTGCAAAATATTCTTTTTATTTTAAGGTTGAAAAGGTAATTAGACAAATAGGAGCGCTTGACTGGCTCAGTCAGTAGAGCATATGACTCTTGATCTTGGGGTCGTGAGTTCAAACCCCACTTTGGGTGTAAGGGATTACTTAAATCTTAAAAAAAAAAAAAAAAAAAAAAAAAGAAAGTGAACAGGTATAAATGGGGGTATTACATGTCTATTTCTATAAAAAAAATTCCAAACACCATAATGGATGATAATTGAAATAAAAATCAGAAGTAAAACATTGCTTCAGTTAAGCACAGACTGATTTATAGAAAGTGTATTCCGACTGGCATAAATCAGAATATTATTTATGTGTAATGAATTTAGGATTAAGTAGGTAGTTGGTACCCCCTGCTCCATGAATATGGGAGTTCAATTGGGTTTGGGGGTATTGGAAGTCACTTTCACTTACCAACCCATTTAGTTCCAGTTTTGAGAGAAGAACAGTTTTGTTTTACTTGCATTGTGGAAAGAGGTAATAAGACAGGGAAATGATGAAACAGTGTTCTTGTAACTGACAGGGAGTATTAAATGGAACAGCTAACATTGCCTTGCTAAAGGGAGGCCTGGAGCATTTCTCTCCTTTTGTCTCTTAACCAATGGAGGTGGAAACAGGCACCCTCCACATTTCTAGGACAAGTGTGTCAATTTGTCAAATAAGCATTTATTAAGCCCTTGCTGTGTGCATATGCTGTGCATTAAGGTGCTGTATGTCTTGATCAGGAGATAGACATTTTGAGTTGTATTTTACATGGAAACCAATAACAGCTAAAAATAGTCCATGAATGCTTTTAAAGATCTACAGATCTTATTTTGATTTTGGCATATAACCATGCATGTTTTTTGTCATATGACTTGTACTTTCCACTGAAGGAGTAGAAAATGGGCAATCTCGCCAGGGCTGTGGCTTCTCGAATCAATTCTGCTACCACTTTTCAGAGAGAGGCGTGTAATTGCCTGAATTCTAGCTTTCTCACTTGCAACATGATGATGATTATACTTAACACAAGGTTCCTGGGATGAAGCAATGAGATAATGAATTTGAATATGGTTTGATTGAAAAAGCACTATACAAATAAGACCAATAATCCTAATGCATGAGGCTCACCTTCTCTTGCTTTTAGAAATCAATAAACCTCATGATTAATGAAATCCACAAGTTATGTTCGAGATACCTTTTAGCCCCCTTTTTTTCTTTTTAAAGATTATTTATTTATTTATTTGATATTTTACAGAGATCACAAGCAGGCAGAGAGGCAGGCAGAGAGAGAGGGGGGGAAGCAGGCTTCCCGCTGAGCAGAGAGCCTGATGCGGGTCTTGATCCCAGGACCCTGAGATCATGACCTGAGCTGAAGGCAGAGGCTTTAACCCACTGAGCCACTCAGGCGCCTCCCCTTTTAGCCCTTTTATGCAAGTTCCTCTTCTGGTAACTTCTTTGAGAGCTACACACAGTGGCCAACCAGACTGTTAAGATTTCTCTTTCATTGGATAACAGACTCAGTGCTTTATAGTGCTCATCTCTGAGCACCTAGCATGTCGTAGAAAGTACAGGAAGGACCAAGGGCACATTGTGTGTGGTTACTACCGTCAAAGAACTAGTGGAAGAAATGAACCAAACACCTAGGGCAATGTTTGAGAATATTACAAAGGCAGTAAGTATGTGTTACTGTTTAGGGTATAAGATACAGAGATGGTTAATTAATTATAATCTCATGTTGCCGCTGTGGTTGATTAGAAGGATCTAGAGAAAGTACATACAGGCAAGAAGTGCCAGAGTTAAAGGTCTTTGGACTATAGCAGTTGGAATAATCTACATATAACTGGATAACTAAAAATGGGCTGTGTGTCTATATATTTTGTTTGTTGGTGTAAATATGATCCTGGGCCAATCACATAACTTTGCAAAACCCTCAGTTTCTTCATCTGCAGTAAGGTGATGATAAATCTAGCTCACAGAGGTGTTAAGAGGATTAAATGCTTTGATCCAAGCAACACTTGTAGCTCCTTGAATGGTACATGTAAGAATTGCTTATGAGTTACCGCCACTATTTACCTGGAAGGTTTGTACTTATTGAGAAAGGTTAAGGAAAAGGCAGATAACTTAATCAGAAGAGAAAATCAGAAAGGGAGCATGAAGGGAGTAGGTAGCTGATTTTAAATAAAGGCTTGTCCTGGAAAGCCAGGTTCACATTCTGAGAAGTCGCTGGTGTCTTTCAAAGGAAACAAGTTAAGAACTTTGGCTGAAAAACACAATCCTTATAACCAACTATTCTAAATAAATATTTCTAGTCATTGATTTTATGACTTTTTGTCATTGGTGTCCATTGACCTTGATCTGTTTTTCATCCAGGAGCAGTGATGAGCTGAGGTTAAACCATCAAAATGTGCATTTGGTACTCTACTATAGCTCATAACTGTTGGGGTGCTAACTGGGTTAAAATGGATGGACTGTAAGTGACTGATTTGCAGCCTGTGCTCTGCAGAGGTGCCTCATGGACGGGCGAGGGTGCTGTGTTGGGTACTGGGAGCCCCCAGGCTCCGTCCTCCTCTGCTTTACAAGTTGGACCTCCCTGCATGATTTCCCAGGAATAAAGAGTCTTTTTCCTAGAGATGGTTGTAAATCACTCATCCAAATACTGTCCTTTCTCATCTGGCTATTTCGTATTCTAATATAGAATGATATCTTAATCTCCTTTGTAGGGCTATCCGAAAGGACAAAGAAATTCCTTTGCTCCTATTGGACTACTTGTTTTTTCAAGAAGACTTGGGCAAAGCAGCTTAAATATAAGAGAAATAGACAATTTAAAATAGAGAAAACATGGTCAAGTAGGTATTCTGACTGTGAATCTATTTCAAACTAAACAAGACAAGGTAAAGCATACAAAACAAGCTTTACTGATTTAGAAAGATGTAAAATCAGCCTGGTATGCACAGAAGTCTTCAGTCCATGGATTAGATTGCCTGCTTGGAAATGTTGATTGTTTTGACTAATTTTTTCTTAATTAGGTCACCTATAGAAATAGGGTTTTTTTGTTTGTTTTTAAGATCCATGAGAACATTGCCAAACAAACGTCTGAAAGGAAGAACAGAGCCCCACGATCTAAAGAGTGATGACAGATGCGTGAAGAAGACTCTTTCGGGCTTCCTAAGAATTTCCGTACCTCTTCCCCGCCCCATCTCTGAATTTCTGATAAGAGATGCTAGGTGTTTTGGTGGTAGAATAAGTTGCTGAATTGCCTCAAGTTGCATAAAAATATCTATAGCTAAGAAGGACCGTGACCATAAATATTTCCAAGCTAATGATGGCATCAACCAGTGCATTATTTATTTATTTAATGTGAGCCTTTTCCTTTTTTTCTCACTGGGGCTCAGGTGATGGAAGCGTAGGATATTACACATGGAAACAGTGTCTGTTCTGTGCCCCTCATTTTTTTCTCAGAAGAAAATAAATGAAGCTCGTGTGGTGATATGTCTTGCTTACTTGTGTTCCCTGTCACTGGATGGTAATTTATCCAGAATGTTGCTCACCAGGGCCCAAGTGCCTGATGCTCAGAGAAATAGATGTGTTGAACAAATGCATCTGATAAGGGTTGAATTCAGATAGTCTAAAGAAATTTTTGTGTTGAAGACTCCGTGGGCAACCTGAGAAAGCCTATTGACTGCTTGTCTTCGTAAGGTTTCATTTTATTTTATTTTTTAAAATTTTTTATTGTGTTATGTCAGTCACCATACAATAATACATCATTAGTTTTTGTTTTTGTTTTTTACATCATTAGTTTTTGATGCAGTGTTCCAAGATTGTAAGGTTTTAAAAAGCACAAAATAGATGCTCAGGGTTACAAAGAAAACTAAAATTTACCAAAGTGGAGTTCTGATTATTTAGAATATCCTGTTTCTGAGATTTTGTGCTTTGATCATAGAATGTCCTGTTCCCCAAAACACCGTTCTGGGACCACCGCAGCCTTGGTTGCCTCCACTTCTGAGTTCAAATCTGCGTTTGTTGACAGATCCTCTACTGATTCCTGTGGTCATTAGATCTTGAGAGTCACTAACAGAAAGGTCAAGGTGACCTTTGCTAATGGGTTGATGCTCCCATGGTATGTAAATTCTAGAGTAGTTACATGTTTCAGCCTAAGGTCCACTTTGCTTTCAACCTCGGCCAACATCTCTTTTGCTTTAAGGAGGACTTCCTTTTAGTAACTGAAATTGTTACTGCATCCTGAGTATTTAATGTGACAGGCCTGACCCGATGTTGTTCTTCCTCAGACTTCCCTTTGCTGTTTAAGCAGCAAAATTAATGAGAAGCTTCCAAAATAATAAGGCCTGGGGAATATTTTCTTGAGAAGAATGAGCATTATGTAGATAAGTTTATACAGTGTAATATAAACTTGAAATTTTTTTGGACTTTCTCTGACTGAAATTTTCATACTTTTATGATCCTCTCATATGTAGTATTTATATCTCGGCTTATGTAGGATTTGAAAATTGCATCTTAACCCACCTCTACACCCCCATTATTTTCTTTCCCATAGCAGTGGCTCCATTATTTTGTGAAGTACAGGTCCTTGTACCTGACTTCTCTGCAGATCCATGTCTCACTGTGTTCTGAGCATGTGCTCTAAGCCCCACAGGTGAAGCTCTCTATTTGATGTTCCCATATCTCTCCATCAGAGCATCTTGAAGGGCTAGAGAGGTCCAGGCCACTTTCCATTATGAGGTTTCTAGTATATTAAAAGTGAAAATCTCCAAGCTTGTTGAAGATTTGTTGGATGTAAATTGTCTCGGAAAAATTTTGGCACGTTTTAAACATTTCTACTTAGTGCCTTATCATTCATTATTAATACACATTCCCAAATCCAGTGTATGTACAAACTTACTTGAGGACGATATCTCTAAATACCAGACCACACAGTTCTACTGACCCCTCAAAGCCCTCATCCCACCCGAAATACATCTCTGGTGCAGATGTTGCCTGTCCTCAAGGTTCTGTGTGACGAACCATGTTCACATTAGGTTGGCTAAAGTGTTCTCTTTTCTCCATTCCTGTAGCATTTTGATTACATTTCACCTAACGGTTTAAAAAAATACTGCCTTGTAGCATTTTGCCTATATATTTTCCCTTCCCGTCCCTATGACAAGCACCCTCAGGGTCCAGAGAAGGTGTTCCCTTACTATTTAACACAGGCTTCCTACACAACATGTTCGTGAAACATGGTGAACTAACAAAAGATGGCATTTATCGTCATGGGGTATGAACTTTCACTCGAATTTAAATGTAAAAATAGAATCGTTGTTTTGAATTGTCTTGTAATGGTTTGGGAAAATCCATATGGATGTGTGTGTGTGTGTGTGTGCTGTTATTTTAACTCAGATCATTGAAATAGGAATATTTATATAAGAACTTCAAAAATTTTTTTTTGGTTTGTACAACTTAGATTCTAAAGGTTTGGTTGGCTTCTCCATGTACTTGCTTAGTGAATAGTGCTGTTCAATGTGGGTATACAGTCGTGAACTAATTAGTCATTTCTAATCGCTTATGAAATGGGGAAGAAATATACACAGAACAATGACGTCGTGTGATGATTGCTTTGAAGGAACTTGTATTTTTCTTGGTTGCGGAAGCAGAGTGCATACGACTTATTTGTAAATAGTTAAATAATATTAATACTGGGGAAGAATTGAATGACCAAATCTCAGCTGGGATTTTGTGGCAGTGGGACAGGCTCAGTTTAAGGGGTTGTAAACAGGCCTATCTCCTTGAGAGGAGCAGGGGGGTCAGAGCAAGTGATTGCTAAATCTGATGCATCGACTGGTAAACTTTTAATTTTATTGATTAGAAAGATTATTGATAAGATGGATGTATATATGTGAAAGGTCAAAACTTCCTTTGGTTTTTGTTCCTAAGAGAAAGATGGTGAAATACCTATTTTTACTAGTGACTTGAGAATGGTATGCTTCAGCAAGAGAATGTTGGGTCTTGAACAACCTGTGGAGCATGGAAGTGTGACTGTAATTGCTCTTCATCTAAGCCAGAGGGTCAGATTTCAGGGGAAAATCTAGTACAGTTAAAGACTTTAAAAGCTTGGGCTCTCATCAGCTTTGGAGAGGTGTTGCAGAAACATTACAGGAATATTGGTGGTGTTTACTGAGATGACTCTAAGGAAAATGTGGTTGTTCTGTGTCTCTTTGAAACTCTAGAGGCAACGAAGCACTGATTAGTAAAATGAGCAACACATATTTGGCTGTACTCGTAATTTTGTTTTTCTTTACTAATCATTTGATAACTCATATATGATGGTGCTCGGAGATAGGAAATATGTTATTACTTTAGCACATTTCTATTTTTAAGAAGGAAAATCTGAAATTTGTAATATCTGAATTTTGGAGGAAATTCAGCGCCCAGGTTTGAGATGCGTATTAGGAAACATTGCCACCTAATGGCTGTTATATCAAATTGCAGATAAAAGTTCCCAGAGGACCCGATAAAACTAAGTAGATTTTACCTACCTCACTATCAAAAAACTGTCACAGTGTGATATGTAGGACACTTAATTACAGTTTCAATGATAAGTGCCCACTACCTGAACATTTTTGTCCATCAACGAACCTTAAAACAAATTAGTCTGTCTTAACACGTTTATTTTCCTAGTCTTGTTTGCATTTCCCAATGAGTTGCTTAGAATGAGGTTTAAAAATGCCTGCAGTCAAATAGGAGCTCTGATGTTCCTTCTGCTAGTCTCTCAATGATTCAGTGTCAGGACTGAAATAGATGCCGTCTGTGGACATTTCCCAGTCTGCAGTGTTAGGTTCCAGCACTCACGTAGTGAGCCTCCCGAGCACCTGAAGAGATGTCTCCTTTTGCCTCTTCTGCAGCATTTGTCTTACGGCAATGGAAGCTTACACGTGGACGCTGCTTTCCAGCAGACTCTCTGGAGCGTGGCCCCCATCAGCTCAGGAAGTGAAGCCGCCCAAGGTAAAAACTCCACTTCTGTGAGAGGGCTCATCCCAGCTGCACAGTTGACAGTCATCACTGGAATTGTAATAATGAGCTGGTTGTTAATTAGAGCATTTTGTGTTAGACCCTTCCAGAATGCAGATACGTGACATTTAAGAATCTCAGTTAAATCGCTATTTAGAAGTGAAGTTTGTGTGAACATTGATCTTTTTTTTTTCTATTCTTCTGCTACTGCTGCAGCTTTTGCTTATTTGTGTGGGCTTTATGTGTGAGCTTGTAGATGTTATTCACTCCAGTGTTTTGGCCTCAGGGTGTTGCTGAGTTAGGCTAACATTGAGGTTTCTCATCGTCCACGGTTGGGTGACTTAGAGCCAGATCACAGTAGTGTTTATGCATCAGGATTTCTTAGGAAACGTCTGCATTTATGTTCTGATTGTTCTCATTTATGCAGGTTCAGTCTGATCCTACACATTCTTGTATATGAAAGGGAGGATTTTATGGGGTTGAGGTTGTGTTTTCTAGTGGGGACGTGACTACCTGTGGGACTCGGGAACCGTGAGTTCAGAGGTGGCAAGCAGGTGGCACCATTCTTCTCTGTGATTTGGGCCAGGCATTGAAACCTCACTAAGCTTTTGTTTCTCTGTCTGTGAAAATAGACGATGGGACCAGATGATCTGTTCGGCTTTCAGCATCTGACCATGACCGCTCAAATGTGACTAATTGAATCTTTACAGGGTATCTAATTGGTGGTGACGTCCTCAGGTTGCTGCACGGACACATGGATGAATGCCTCACTGTCCCTTCAGGAGAACACGGGGAAGAGCAGCGGAGGTTGGTACCAAGCCCTGCACCTTAAGCCTTGCACTTCCTTGCCTTGGTATGGTCATTGAAGGATATGTCTGTTCAGGTCATCCACATAATAGAAAGTGGGCCACTAACACTTCCTCTGTCCACTGAAGGGATCCATGTGTTGGCCTCTTTAGAAGTTTTCTCTTATGTTCTATTTTTATTACTTGATAGAATTGCTGAAAATTTTTGTAAAAATAAAACATGATCAGAAGTATTGGCTAAAATATACAGAGCAGAAGGAGTGAGCACATTAAACTATTTACAACTTCCTTAAATGTTCATTAGTTTTGATTAATTTTTCTTTTTGGCATATTTCATCTCAAATTCAGTTTCAAAGTCAGAGTTCTCAAACAGCACAGAAGTTCAGGACCTTTTTCTATTACCTCCCACTTATATACATACATAATGAAATGGACCACTCTTCCTAATACATTACATGATTATAATACCTCTCTCAGATTAATATTTGGTGGCATTGGGTGGAGACTGAAGTTAATGGAATTACTGGGAAAAGTGCACAAATAGTGCAAAGCCATAAGATGTTTAGGGTGATTTGAATGTTCTGTTTTGCTTGAGAAATTGGTGGGTGAATTGTGAGTTGAACACACAAGGGATTACTGCAGGAGAAGGCATTGTCTAGATGTTTTATTACAGGCTTTCAATTCTTTTAATGGACATTGTTCATAATACTAACATCATAGAGCGGTAACTATTACACATATTTATTTTTGGTAACTTAGAGAACATTTGGAAAGTTAATACTCATTTAACTAGCTGTTGCACCTTGGGGAAAGTCCCTTGGGGACCTGAGGTTTAGTCATGCCTCTCTGACCAAACAGACCTGGCTTATAGTGACCAGTGAAATGCAGAGCCTGGAAAACTGTGTCAACAAAACAATGCTCCTTATGCTAGTTTAGGAAGAGGATGTCGATGGTGTTGATAGGGTTTGAATAAAAGACAAGAGGGAATTCAAAAGGCAATTGGTTTGAGGACTTAATTCCAAGCAGAAGAATAAACATAAGACTCAAGGGGATGACAGTGTGTTCTGGGAGTAGCATCCTTCCCCAGAGTGACCGCAGGAAGGATAGATCAGAGGTGGAAACTAGACAAGAGGGACCAGTGTGGTCAGCTTTTGAAGGATCCTTGGTGCCATTCCCCTGGATGGGCTTTTTATTCTGAGGGAGTTAGGAAGGAGTGTGGCACGAGGGTGAATTGGTCAGGTCTCTTGTAAAAGAAATAGGTAGATCTGACGCGCAGGAGGAGCATCAGTCAAAGATGAGGAGAGTCCAGATCAGGGAAGCCAATTAGGACAGGGCTGTTTTTAGGTATTTGTGGGGGGGGAGGGGAGAAAGTTGCCCTGGAGAGTGGCCATCAGAATGGAGACATCTACCCGGACCAGCGACATGTTAGGTCGTATTGACTGGTTTAGGGGTGAACTTCTGTGGACTGTGAGGGAATGTATCTGATCCACAGGTGTCCTGATGTTTCTGATTTGAGTGAAGAGACACAGTACTAAGGATGTAGGAGACATATTTTGTACAAGTGTTGAGTTAAAGTTTGGACAGCGGTGAGTACAGAGGGTCTGTGGGACATCAGGCAGGAAATTAGAATTTTTGAGTCTTTCACCTAGACAAAGCTTGGCTTGGATGTAAATCCCAAGCACACAGGGGATAGTTGAAGGAACGGGAGTCCTAAGTAGGGAGGGCAGAGCTGGGATTAAGGGGATGTGCTTGTCCGTCTGGGCATTGCTTTAAAAAAAAAAGTCTATAAAACCTTGGAATAGATGAAGGAGAGAGGAGCCCAAGGGTGGAGTTTCAGAATGCTGCCATTTAAGATGTACATGGGCCAGAAAGTGTTGGCATGATGGTTGAGTGGAGAACCAGGGAGGTTAGTCATGGAAGCCAAAGGAGGTTTGAGGGGCAGATGTGTTAAATGCTGTGTTATGTGTATATAGACGTAGGAGCAAAAAGAGGTTGTGTTTTGGTTTTGGGGGTCTTTATTCCCTGATTTGTGAAATCAAACACTTAAATGATTCTTAGAGACTTTATTCTTTAAGAGAAAAGAGACTTTATTCTTAGAGACTTTATTCGTTCTACAGACACTAGAGAGAGTTGTAGTTAAACGAATGGTCTCTGGAGATAGACAGCCCTGGGTTTGGGCCTCAGCTCTGCCACTTCCTACTGCAGGCCCTGAATTTCTTGAACCATTGCTTTGCTCCTCTGTAAAATGCAGCTTAAATATTAGCTGCTGCTCTGTGGGATTGTTGTGAAGATTCAGAAGAAAAGCAGGTAGAGTACTCAATGCAGATGAAGAGGTCAACAGATTCTGTTGTCGCTGGCATTATTATGTAACAGAAAAGCATCATTTAGTCAGATAGGGAAAAATTTGAGGGACCCCCAGGCATGTGGATGAAAGCTTAGTAGAGCATCTACTTTGGAGGAGGAGAAGCAAAGAAAATCCTCTCTTCTTTGTATTGAATGGTGTAGGTGTGGGGTGAGGAAGGGCTCCTGATTGTTGCTAAAGTTCTGAAGCCAGGAATGAATGAGCAAAGTTTTTGTTGTAACAGTTGAAGGTTTTCATTCTCAAATAAGACTATTCAGTGTCTGAAAGACCTTGGATTTCCTCAGCTGAGCTCCGTGGCAATAAGGCACGGACAGTAGAGCGACTGTGTGTTTGGTAGGTGTTTCTTATTGAATGGATTTTTCTCCTGATTCTGTACGTAGCTGGTTATTACTGCAGAGAAAACAAGGGGCCGTTTCAGAGATATTTTTCCTATTGTTCTGGACCCACTTTCTCTTCGCACACATGTGAAAGTCTGTCCTTTTGCGTACCATTCTTGATTTAATGTTAATTTGTGTATCAAATTAATCGCATTGTGTATTCAGTTCAGCACATCACAGCTCTTTCTAGGAAGTGATGTCAGTAAGAACACATCCATTTGTGCCCTTTGTATAGCATGTTTACACGGACTAAATTAGATTTCAATAGATGTCAGATCATGACTCGAAGGAGAAAATGAATCAGAAATAGGCAGCGGGAGCCCCAAGGCTGTTGCTTCCGAAAGGAGAGTTACATTTGCCTTGATTAAATGGCGATATTGGGCATTGATTTGCATAGAATGATAACAATAATTTCTTCAATTTTATATTCACTAAGCACGCTATTATTTCAAGTCTTGGTGTAGAAATTTCTTTATCTTTCTGCTCTTATCTGGAGTCATTTTGGTGCCTTAGGTGACTTGGGGAGGCAAAGGGCAGCTCAGCCTGAAGGCAGAAATTCTTTAATTGATATGAATCCATACTGGGGGAGAAAAATAGCATGATAAGCTAGGAATATGTATATATCTCTTGATTCGTTAAAAACAGAAAAGTGAAAATAATTTGACCTTTGGACAGCAACTTGAAAGCTGGAGAAGTTCCAGGGAAATATGTAAAAATTTCTTTTGCCGCACAGCCCTTTGCCATCTTTGTGATCTGCTTAGGCTCCTTAATTGTGTCATATTATTAACGTCGAAGAGCTGAGGTCAAACCAGATTTGTCATAGGAAGCATTGGAAATGGGCAGATAGCCAGAAGTAACCGTTACCTCCGAGTAAGTTAGGAACATTTTGGTCCTAAATGCTCTCTTCCTGACTGGCTCGGTCAGTCCGCCCATGCCTCTTTCCACTGACACAACTGTAATTGTAGCAGTGGAAAATGCAGTTCAGGGACCAGTGGAGTTACCTTTAATTTCCCCTTGAATTTAGATTTGTACGTGGATGTGATCACGTAGGCATTCTCATGAGAGGATTAATTAATGAATTAATTTTATTAATTCATTAATTAAATTTTAAATTAAATTAATTAAAATAAAAAAATTAATAAAATTAATTAAATAACATTAAATAAAATTAATAAAAGCTCTTGGAATGAAGAGCATATGGTGTCCCATTCAATTAAGTGGAATCGAGGGGGCAAATGAGGCCCTCCCCAAGTTAAACTAAATTCATGGTCTTCTCTACTCTTCTTGCTCATCTTACATGTACAGTTTGAATTCTGACCTTTCTTGTGACATCTAGCAGCACTGTAGATTTATTTTAAGTTTCTTGAGATTTTTTTTCCAGGAAGAGCTATGGCTCTAAAACTACTTAGTTTACAATTTGTCTAAATAACAGTAAACATATCATCTATATGGGTTGTGAGCATTTGGGTAAAAGGGAGAGATACTTTAAGTGGTAGCTTTAAATTTTAATTTCTTAGTTCTTACTCAGGCTCTTCAGACCGTGAGAATACATTAAGGAGAAACTGGTGGGATTTGTCAGATGCAACATAGTGTTTTAATTATTGACGTAAAAATAAGCTTTCATTCTGGAGGCTGGAAATTTGATTACCAATTTTCATTTCGAGCATGACATATTTTTTTTTTTTTAAAGATTTTATTTATTTATTTGACAGACAGAGATCACAAGTAGGCAGAGAGGCAGGCAGAGAGAGAGGAAGGGAAGCAGGCTCCCTGCTGAGCAGAGAGCCCGATGCGGGGCTCGATCTCAGGACCCTGAGATCATGACCTGAGCTGAAGGCAGAGGCCTTAACCCTCTGAGCCACCCAGGCGCCCCTCGAGCATGACATATTTTATGTAGGGAGTATTTTCTGCCCTAGGTTTTGTCTCTGGATTGCATCTTATTACTTTTGTCTGTTTTTATGTGAAGCGTATTAAAATATCAGCAAAGGCATTCCCTTTATGTGCACACACACTTACTTTTGCATTGAATATGCACTCTCTAAATGAAGCATGCCATACTTCTAAGTTAGTGTGTTTTAAAATGGATAGATTAAGGGAATATTACTGGGAATTACAGTATTAGGGGAATATTTTTTGAATAGCATTATTTGTATGTTTTTTTTTTTAAGATTTTATTTATTTTAGAAAGAGAAAGCAGGGGTAGGGGCAGAGAGAATCTCAAGCAGGCTCCCTGCTGAGCCCTGCTGAGCATGGAGCCCAGTGTGGTCTCAGTCCCATGACTCTGAGATCATGACATGAGCCAACACCGAGTTGGAAGCCTAACTGACTGAGCCACCCAGGCATCGTCCCCACTCCCGCAACAGCATCGTTTGTAAATTAAAACAGGTAATGCTATGCAGTGCACGGGTAGTTTTATTCAATCAGTAACAATTTGTGAAATGACCATCATGTTCTGGGTGCTGGGGTTATAGTAGGATATAAAAAAGATACAATGTCTCTTTTCTCAAGGAGTTTTCATTCTAATAGGGATATGGGACAGCAAAAACCTAAGTGCTCTTATTTGTAAATGCCCACACATATGGATACACCCCTGGTAATCTACAAGGTGATGATAAAGGCTTTTGGAAAGAAATAAAAAAGGGTGACAACGGAATGGAGAGGGTCCATGTTTCTGTGTGTGTTAGAGGGAGGGAGAGAGGGAAGAGGGAAGAAGAGAGTTTGAGTGAGGCAGTAATCAGCGGAGAGAGGTTGTAACTCTGTCTTAACAGGCATTACTGTTGGCACATACTTGCTCTGTTTTGCTACTTTGAAATTCAAGACAATTGAGTTACTGTTTCCGACAATATCTGGAAATAAATGCTCCATTTGCTTTCCAGAACATGAGTCAGTGGGCAGAAGCTGGGTCATATGCATGCATGACAGTATTTTTTTTTTTTTTTTGTCTCCTTGCCCCTTTTGTGATATTCTGATGATTTAATGAGCTTTAGTTGTAAATAATTGATAAGGCATGAGATGGGTTTGGTACCAGGGATGAAATGTCTCTCAGTCTGGCTTTGGAAGAGACGCATGGTTTCTATCTGTGTACACAATCAGATGACTAATACCATTACAGAATTTGTATGCCCTCAGTCACCACCTAGGAGGAAGCTCATAAAGCCATGTTCTGGGCTCCTGAGTGATCAAGGAGATAGGGTTATCCAGTGAGGGCTTCTCTTTCCTCCTCCTCTTCATGGCCTGTGTGTACCTGTGCAGCCTGGGTCTGGGAGCAGCATGGCTTTACTAGGCAGTTTGGATGAAGAGTAAGTACATAGGAGAGAAGTATTTTCTGTTCTCTGCCTCTTGTCCCTTGAGACAGGTGCACTCTTCTCCCCAAACTTAAAGTCCCTGCTGATTACAGAGAACTCAGCACTTTATTTCAGCGTGTTTTCGTCAAGCAAACTGGCTTGGTCTTCAGCCACCCTCTCAAGGAAGCACTGACCTGGAATGCACTGTTTTAAAAAGCACGGTCCTCAAAGTCCAAAGATTAAAAATATTCATAGGAATTGGAGCCATTGGATTTCAGTAAAAATGGGGGGAAACAAAAGGACCTGACCTGAAATGTTGGATGCTCTTAAAGTTGAGGACATTGAAAAAGAGTCAAAAGAATGAAAACATCAACATTAAAAAAGGAGAAATCCTCCAGTTATTTTCTCACTGCAATTAAAAAAATTTTTTTAAGATTGATTTATTTATTCGAGAGAGAATGAGAGGGAATGAGAGCCAAGCACCCACACACATGGGGAGACGACCGGGAACAGAAGGAGACTCCCCACTGCAGCCCCGATGCAGGGCTCAGTCCCAGGACCTTGAGATCCCGACCTGAGCCAAACCAAGAGGTAGAAGCCTAACCAACTGAGCACCCTAGTTGCCCCCTCAACAAAATTCAGTACCATTTTTTACTTGTCCATGTCTCATTTATTTGCTTAATCTAGGTATATAAGCAATATCTTTCAGGGGGGAAAAAAAAAAAGAAGAGCTTCCTCTTCTTTTTAATTTCCGAATGCCGTTGTGGTTATATTCTGGTTGGCATGAAAAGCAAAAGCAGCACCATCTCTTTTGCTGTTTTTCTGCTCTAGTGCTATTTACGTCGTTCTTTATAATAATGTTTTGGAGTAGAAGGATCCTGTTTTTAATCTGTGATGATTCATTTACATTTATTTGGACGTGTCGTCCCCCAACCTACCTGTTTTCTCTTGTGCAGCAGTTTGAATAGAAATATCCTCACAGGCTCAGCCCCTGAGTGAATACATGTTTCGTTCAGTGCTGGGTAGGCCTCTACTTCTTGGTTTCGCTGTTGCTATGAAGACACTCCTCTGACAGTTTGCTTTCGCACCTGCCCGTGGCTCAGCTGCTCAGCCAAACACCCTGGTAGGCACAGGGAGGAGTGTTGCAGAAGCACAAATTCTACTGTGACAAATGTGTCAACTCAAACACTTAAAATTTCACTCCGAAATAACCTTTGAATCCTGGGCCTACTTTGCCATCACTTCAACTCCGTTCCTTTAATGCTTAGTGAGGAACTAGTATGCTGTAGGCATCTTGGTGTGTGCTCCGTGTAGTGAGTGGAGCCAGCCCCTGTCTTTTTTTTTTTTTTTCTTCTTTTTTTAAGTTTGGTGGTAGTCTATTGCATAGCGAGAGATAACTTGAAATTTTTAAAAAAGATTTTATTTATTGGAGAGAAAGAGAGATAGAGCCTGAGCGGGGGGACGGGCAGAGGGAGAAGCAGACTCCCCGCTGAGCAGATGGGGCCCAGGACCCCTGGATCATGACCCGAGCTAGAGGCAGACACCCAACCGGAGCCACTGACACACCCCCATAAACTGAATTTTTTTAAATTGCAAGGTGTTACTGTGTATTTTTTGGCCTCAGGAACCTGGGAACTCTTTGAAGGCAGGACCACACTTCGGCATTTTTGGTATTATTAGTTGAATCTTGCAGCATGACTGATACAAGCCTGGAGCGTGCAAGCAATATATTACCAAAAGCCCTAAAATAACAAAAGAAGTACAGAGAAATGCCTGAAATTTGCTAATCTATCCACAAAATTATTTATTTTCTGCATGTATTTCACCTGCAAATGCTTCCCTTCCAGCTCCTGGCCAGAATCAATGCGACAGAGGCCATTTCTTTAAATACTTCTGAAAAAGTAAATATACTTTTTTAAAAAACGTGTTGGTTTATGGGACACCTGGGTAGCACAACTGCTTGAGCATCTGACACTCAACTTCGCCAGCCCCTGTGTTTAAGGAGCTTATTTTCTAGTAAGATCTTGATATTACGTTCAAGAAGAAGCAAATGTTAATCTGAGAGTGGCCAATCTCAGTCTTTTTACAAATTAAATCTGAGACAACATCTCTTACCATTCTACCCTTTGAGGAAGATTAGCAAGGTGGGGATCTTTGTTGATCTTTGATTTTGAAGCAGTAAGTTTATTAGCCTATATGAGTTAGTAAAATAAGCTTTTCTTTCCACTAATTGGTTTGAATCTGCTGTTCACTATCAACTGTAAATAGAAACTGTCTGTGGGTCATTTTTCTGTGAACCTAATTATTTTCCTTATTATATTCATAGATGAAGCTTCAATATCTAGGGTCTGGTAACATATCAGCACAGCTGAACTTAATTTGGTTGGGACCATGTTGGTGGTAGGACTGTTTTTAACTGTCCCATACAAATAATGGCACTTGTCACAAATAATGGCACTTGTCACCAAGTAACATTTATTATCTTTATTGGTGGTCAGTCTCTTCTGTTGAACATCTATTCATTTTTCAGCCAGGACCACATTATTCATTCTTGTTAATCTTTAACACAGGGACACATATATGGGAATCTGCACACAAATGCTCATTCTTTCGTATTTGCAAAAGAAATAAGTAGAGAAAACAAGTCATGCACTTTACTGTAGGTTGTTTAAGGAGAACAGCGTTAAGGAGAGCAATACTTGCATTGGTGGCCACTCTGGCTCACTCAGCAAGATCAGAGGTCTCCCACTTGTATTATTTTGGTGATTTCTGAAAGATTGTCATCTGCTTGTACTTCAGGGAGGGGAAGAAAAGATGTCTTACTAAATCTGCACACCAACCTGAGTGATAGAAAACTAACTGCTTTGGGGCCCATGAGTCCCACATCCTGGGCTCAGAGCCTTCTCTATTAGAAGCACCTTGACAAAACTCCACAGGAAGAATCCCTATTCTTGTAGCAGGAAGCTGAGCCTTGAGAAACAGTCGTTTTAAAAAAAAGAAGAGGGTGGTTGTGGGTATCTTTGACAACCTGATGTACATTACACATTCCTAGAAAATTCACATACTTGCCAACATGGAAAATTGTTTCTGTGGTGTTAATGTAGGACTTCTCACTGAATTTTCCATTATTTCTCCTCATTTAAGCGGTTAGTGGTACCTGTGTTTTTCACCCCCAAAGGGGAGGTTTCTGACTTTACAGAAAGTTTAAGTTTTGTGCAAGGTACTTATCTTCCTGACTATTATTCCCTAAGGACTATATTTGAGGAGGTTTTTCTGTCTAGTGTCTTAGAAGGGAGAAAGACAGATTGTCTCCGAAAGAAAAAGAAGAAAAGAGGGGACTTTTCAACTTAAAAGACTTTTGGGTGGAACAAATGGATGCCCATAGGCAAACACAAATAAACAAAACAAAACAAAAGTACAAAAAAAAAAAAATCAAAAACCAAAAAACTGAGCTGAGCTTGGAGCCCAAAGCAGGGTCTGATCTCACAACCCTGAGATCATGACCTGAGTCAGAGCCAAGAGTTGGATGCCCAACCAGCTGAGCCACCCAGTTATCTATCTTGTGTGATAGATCACACATCTATCATGTGTGATACAATATTCATCATTCCCCATATATTTTCTTATTCTCTCTTCTATATTATATTTCCCAATCTCTTAACCATCAGTGTTTTAGTCTGAATTCTTCTGACCTAATCTCCAGTTCACTAATTCTCTTTCCAGCTACTTCTAAGCTGATGTTGATCACCTTAAAGATAATTCTAAGGATAATTCTAAAAAGTGATTTTGATAATAATAGTAGATAGGTTATTTCAAAACATTGTACCCCTGAGAAAAACTAAAATAGGTAAACCATCCCCTAAAATCTGTTTGAAGATAATGGGGAGCAAAAAAACCCCCCAAAAAACAAAAAACAATAACAAAAAAAAAAACAAACAAAATACATGGGGCCAATTTCCCAGAATACAAGGAGACCAGAGAATTGAATTTAACATTTGGAGCAGCCTCTTCTCTCTAACGGGTTGCAGTGGATCGAGGAGCAGGGAAGTGGGCAGGGCTGTGGTAAGAATCAGAGTGGAAGTGGATCAAAGCTGGTACAGGACCCTCCAGAGGAAAGGCACTTTCTAAGAGCTTTCCCCTTGAAGCAATGGTGAACCAGAAATAGACCAGTCCTCACAAGTATTCAGACTTGGCCTTAAATAATACTAGTAGCTGTTTGGATTAAGATGATGTGAGATTGCTTGTGACCTTTGACCACTGTACCTGCCAGAAGCAAAAAAGTGTATCTTTTGGGAGAAAATAGGACCTAGAACTCAAATGATCTCTATAATTTTCTATATATGATGTGTGATAGTCAAGATTAAATGAGCTCTTCTGTTTCAACCCCAATTGGTATAGGAGAGTGAAGTTCTGGCACTAACTACCCAGAGTTACCAGATTATACAAGTTAAGGACTTAAGTCTCTACAAAACTGCCCTTATCTCAGACTCTAGCTTCAAGTTGGGTGGGGATTCTCAGACCATCTGTGCTTCTTACCAACTGTCTACAAATTTGGGTGTTCCCCAATCTCTTTAGATTCAGGAGATCAGGACAGTACTATAATTATGATTTCAGTTTTATAATAAAGCTTACAAATCAGACCAGTCAGATGAAGAGTTGTATCAGGTGAATTCCGCGAAGGAATGAATACAGAGCTTCTTTACCCTCTCCCTGTGGACCAGGATACATTAAATCGCTGTGTCCACCATTCAGGGAACTCAGCAGGGCTTTGGTTTTACAGTGTTTTTATTGTGGTTTTATTATGTAGGAATGATTGATTACATATTCTACTGCATGACTGAACTTAGTCTTAGCACTTGCCCCTCCCCGGAGGTCAGGCTGCATCAAACTTCCAACCTTTTAGTCATCACTGCTCTTTCTAGCATGGCCAACCCCCATGTTGAAGCTGTCTTGGGCTGACATGAATGAACTCATTAGCCGAAATTGAGTTGTGATTCAGGGGTTTCCTGAAAACCAAAGCCCCTGCTTTCATGTGGAAACTTGCAAGGTTTTAGAGTCTCGCTCCCAAGAAGCAGGGACATTGGTCAGCCAATTTGTTTGTTATACAACACAGGCATGTAAGATAGGAGTTGACCAAGGAGCAACAGCAAACACATGATAGAAACAAGGTCATGGGTACACAGATAATAGAATTACCACAAATATAATTTAAAATACTTATGATTATTATGACCTAAGAGTTAAAAGATGAAGAAATTTAATAGAGAATTGAAAGCTATAAAAAGGGATCTTGTAGGCATTCCTAAAATGAAACTGAAGATTAAAATAACTGATATTAGAAACTCAGTAAATTCAACATCAGCTTAGAAGTAGCTGAAAAGAGAATTAGTGAACTGGAGATTAGGTCAGAAGAATTCAGACTGAAACACTGCTGGTTACGAGATTGGAAAATATAATATAGAAGAGAGAATAAGAAAATATATGGGGAATGATGAATGTTTTATCACACATGTAATTGGAGCTCCCAAATAAAAAGATGAAGAAGGGAGGGGAGCAGTGAGAGAAGGAGAGAGAGCGAAAACAAGAAAGCTTGCAAATACACTAGAACACAGGCAATGTTTAATACAACTGCTTAAGGATTCTGCACAACTGACTAGTTGAATTAAGATACAGATTTAAGGACTGAATCCTAAGATGGACAGAAAGGATACTTAAGACCATGAGAGTAAAACTACAAACACAAAACACAAAACGAAACACTTAAAAACATAGCAAAAAAATATATAGTAAAACATAGCAAAAAAATAAACCTTTAGTACCTTAAAAGTAACAATAGTAATATTTACATCTCACTTTGTCTAAGAAACAATTGGAGACATGAGATATAAACTTCAAAGTGCTTAAAGAAAATAACTGCCAGCCTGATGACCATTTTGTGTACTGAAATCATTTTTTAAAAAAATGATTTCATTTATTTGAGAGAGAGAGATCTAGAGATTGAGATATCATGAGCAGGAATGGAAGGGATGGAGGGAGAAGCAGACTCCTTGTTGAATGGGGAGCTCAACATGGGGCTCAATCCCGGGACCTGGGATCATGACCTGAGTCAAAGGCAGACACATAACTAACTGAGCCACCCAGGTTCCCTTTAAAATGGCAATTTTCCAAAGACAAAGCTGAGGAATTTTATTACCAGCAGCCTTGTAGCAAATTGTGGAAATATTAGAGAGTGTTCTTCAAGTAGAAGAAAATGTTCTCAGATATAATTTTGGAGATAAAGGGGAGAAAAGAGCAGGAGGAAGGCAAATATGAGGAGAACTTGTAAATACTTGATTAAATAAAATGATAATGGCAGTTGTAAATCTTGGTTTTTAAAAACTATAGAAAAATAAAAACTATGCAGAAAAAAATTCATCTTAAGAGCAGCACATGAGTCAGGAGGAGAATAAGTTGAACTGAATGACAGTTCTGTGTTGCCTGAGAAGTGGTAAAATTAGTAATTACATCATATTTTAATAACCAAGCACAAATAATCTTTATATTAATCAGTTAAAATATAGTAAAAGGATATAAAATATTAAAGAGGAAAGCAGAAAAATAATATGAAAAATACTTAATTCAAAAGAAAGGAAAGTTTAGAAGGAGTAGGACAAATAGAGAGTAGAAGATTGACTTGAGCCCCCAAGATTCTTGCTTCCTACTCTACAAGGTCTGTATAATTCCTTCTTTTTTGTGTGTGATGGGACTATGACTATGGTGGATTTTACTCCCACAATTAGGTAACATTATATAACAAAGTTGGAAAGTTGTTGCATATGTAATTAAGTTTTCCAGTCTGCTGACCTTGAGTTAATCAAAAGGAAGATTTTCCTTTGTAGGCCTGACATAATCAGGTGAGCCATTAATGGAAGAGACTGAGCCTGCTGAATTTAGAGATTCAAAGTGTGAAAAAAAATTCTCCTGTGAACCTTGAAGTAGTAAGCTGCCATATTGTGAGAGAGTCTATGGAGGGGCCCACGTGGCCAGGATCTGAGGGCAGCCTTTAGTTGTTGAAAGAGGTCCCTGTCTGAGAGCTGACAAGAAAACAGGGACCATATGGCTGCAAACAACTGACTTCTGCCAGCCACCACTGAATTTAAGAGAATACTCTGCGCTCCAGGAAGAACACAGCCCCAAGCAACATTTTGAGATCCTGAGCAGGAAACCCAACTATGCCACAACCAGACTTCTAATCTACAGGTTATAGAATGATAAATGGGTATTATTTCCAACTAATAAGTCAATGGTCAGTTGTTACATAATAGAAAACGAATAATTCCTGGGTGATACCACTTTAGGAATGAGGATGGCAAAAGGGAAGAAACAAGTAGATATTGAAAATGCAGGGCTCCTGGGTGGCTCAGTGGGTGGACGTCTGCCTTCAACTCAGGTCATGATCCTGGGGTCATGGGATTGAACCCCGTGTTGGGCTTCCTGCTCAGCAGGGAGTCTGCTTTTCTCTTTCCCTCTGCCCCCCACCAACTTGTGCTCTCTCTTTTCCAAATAAATAAAATCTTAAAAAAGAAAAAAAAATTGTCTGTATCCTGTTAGTTCTCTTTCTCTGAAGAACCCTAATACAGTTATGAAAGACCCCAGACCTCAGATTTCATCTAGCTGATTCTGAGATTTAAATTACCAGTAATGTGGGCAGGATCTTTTAGACCAGGATTCGCAAACTGTGGTGTGTAGGTCAAATCCAGCCCACTGCCTGTTTTTCTAAATAAAGTTTTATTGGAACATAGACATGCATATTTCTTCACATACTGTCCATTAATATGTTTTCAGAGTTAAGTAGTATGAAAAAATATATATGGCCCATTCAATCTAAAGTATTTACTAGACCTTTAGAGAAGAGTTTGCCAGGTCATGTTCTAGAACTCCTTTTCCTAGTGGCAGTAAAAGTCTTGGGGGGGCCTGTCAGCCCCAACAGTCCTGGAGACATGGGGCAGTTCTTTGCTGGGAGCCAAAAGCACCCAGGGTGCCTTCAGAAGTAGGTCTTTGCGAGAGGGAGAAAGTGGCTAGGAAAAAAAACATATATCCTTTTAATCTATGTGTATATTCTTTTCAGAATTTGAGTTTCCTCTAGTGTCCTGCAGTAGATGCCAAGAAAAGTCAAATTGATTTTTATGTGAATTTTGAGACCCCAAAGGTACAAAATGAAGAATCACTTTATTTGATGCATAGAACTAGCAGAAGCAAAAGGAGTTATGTAGATCATGGCTATAAAGGAATGCTAGAACCACACGATTGTGCAGTAGAAGAACCTAGCAAGGAGGTCATGTAAATTATGGCTTTATTGCGGGGCACCTGGGTGGCTCAGTGGTTTAAGCCTCTGCCTTTGGCCCAGGTCATGATCTCAGGGTCCTGGAATTGAGCCCTGCATCAGGCTCTCTGCTCAGCAGGGAGCCTGCTTCCCCCTCTCTCTCTGCCCGCCTCTGTGCCTACTTGTGATCTCTATCAAAATAAATAAATAAATAAAATCTTTTAAAATTTTTCAAAAAAAACTATGGCTTTATTTCCTTCTTAGGTTATCCTAAGCAGTTTTATAATTTAGGACTTCCTCTGTCTTTGTTTGTAAACAAGTATACAGTACTACCTACCATCTGTTCAATTCAACACAAAGTTTTGGGTCTTTAACTCTATCTTTGGGAAGATTGAGCGCGTCACCATCCTCCTGCCCCTCTTCCTCCTCTTCCTGTTCTTTCTCCTCCTCCACACCCTCAGAGCCCCATTTGCTGTGTGAGGACTCTTTCAAGAGGTCTCCATGGGTTATAGCTTCCCTTTCTTCCTCACAGTAACCCTGTGACCATCAGCTTCATTTTACGTGTGTGAAAAAAAAAAAAAAATGAGGCCTGGAGGAATTCAGTTAATTCGCCCAGGTTCATATGACAAAGTGACATGTTCTGAAAGCTAGTCACAGTCAAGCGTGAGAGTGATTTGTCCACTTCCCAGTGCCTTGTCCTGGATGTGAGTTAAGCATTGTGAGGCCATCTAATGACGGCGCCCTGTGGCAACATTCATAAAGTGAAAAGAAGTAGTTTTCTCCAGGGTGAATCTTTCATTAATCATGTTTTATGATTCTGTGTGAAAGTCCACTAATGGGAGTTGTGTATCTTATAAAATTCTTATAATAAATACATACCGATAGATGCCATCTGTCCTGCTCTGAAGAGCTCCTCATGACTGTGCTTTTATTACGATGCTAATCTTGTTTCTTCCAGCCTCGGATTCTGAAGATGACCTATTCCGGCTGTCAGAATGCCTGCTTTCTACTGAAAAATAAGTGGTTCAACAATTGAGATTAGATCAAGATTGTATCTTATAAACCAAAAATACAGAAGTAGCTCACTACTTTTATTTCAGTGGACAACATTATAATACTTAGGAGAAGTGGAATTGATGATATAATAGGAAGAATTTGTACTTATTAAAAAGAATAACCTGAAAGGGCCTCTTCAGGCCATTTAATGTGACCAGCCTGAAATAGGAGCTCCTTAATGAAGCATATTATATGGGGAGATAACGTGTTATGTAGACATAACGTAGAGCCTGAAGCCTGGAATTTTTCTAAATATTGTTGAATAAGACACACATTGTTGGTTATTAGGTGTGTGTACTTAAAAAATTCATAGTGAAATTACAGTGACTTTGAGTTTTTCTGATTCATGAGGTGGGAAATTCTTTGAAAAAAAATTCTATCAATGATATCAATGGCCAGTTATCTTAACACATCATTTTCTTAGTAGTGATAATGTCGTTGTGGTTCATTGGAAAAGTAGTCTTGGAGTGAACAGAGAGCTGCATAGTACTGTTGTGTTTCATAACCTTGACATTCCCTTAAATTTTGACAACATTACTACGGTTTGCACTGAAATCTCCTGGGATGCTGAGCTCCAAGAGTTGTTGCTCTGGGTCTGTTCGATTCCTTAGAGAATCTTTCTCCTTTCGTCTTCTGTTCACAAAAGCACTTGCTATGATGTTGATCATTTAGTTGTATGGGTTTAAATAGGGCCTCTAAAGCCATTTGGTAAATTTGGGGTTCTTTACAACCGTTGTTTTCCTGGATTCTGATTGGGTACTTTGGGCACATTGCAGGGAAAAGGGATGATCCCTTCAGAGAGCAGGTGTGTCTGTCCAGGCGGACCGATTTCTAAATAAGTTTAAATGCCCTTAGTGTCGTTTATGATGGACTGATTTTTATTGAATTTAGGATCTGGATATCAGGAGGCCAGTTTTCAGTCTGAAATCGCCTATACATAGTTGATTGGACAACCAGTGACATGCCATGTATTTATGGGGGGAGACTCTGTATAATAGGAAAGCTTTTCTCAGTTGACAACAAAGATGAGTAAGTCGTCAGATTTTCTACACCACCAGTGAAACATTTAAGAGAATAAAAAGAAATAATCTAATAATTCAAGGCAGGAAGTGCTTTGAGAAGGCAAATATTGAGGAAGCCAACCAGATAAAGCTAAAAATATGTCAGGTAGGAAGGAGGATCCAATTTTCCTTTGACTTTATATTTGTGTTTTAAATACTAGTTTCCTCCTAAGTTAAAATATCATTAGATGTCTACATAAGCAAAAAAAATTCAAGAGTATTGTTAAATTCAGCTAATAAAGGAAAAGTAGTGGAAGAATAAAACATTTGAAGGGTAATTGAAAATAAAAGAAATATTACATAAATAATATGTAAACATTTTTCATGCTATTTGTTTCTTTGAGTCCATTTAATTCTCAAGCTTAGCTCCTACAGAACTTTTATTATGTAATTAGTATTACCAGTTTGGTGTTCATTATTCAGCAGCTTTCTCCATGTTCATATAGAGAATATGTCTGCGTGTCCACATACATATATACCATAGGTTTATTTATATTGTACATAAAATGTGTATCGTTTACAGTCTTGGACTTTACTTACCTTAATATGTCATAGAATCCCTTCTTTTTCTTTTCTGTGGTTTATTTCGTTCCCTGTTTATTCTCTTCAGACAACTCAAGTTTTATTTTCATTACTTCTTTAATAATTAAGAGATTTCAGGCCTAAATTTTTCAAAGTTTACCTGTGAATCCTAGATTTGTTATAAAATGTTCTTGTCCTCATTACTTTTAGATATGGTATGGTTTCTGTTTCCTCTTTGACCCATGAATTATTTACAAGAGTTTCTGAGTTTTCCAAATTCTTAAATTATAAAACCCTTTTTAGTATTTATCTCCAGGTGTTATTGGTTATAATTAGAAAATTTGAGTAAATAGCTTTAGGTTTAAAAGTATCTGATGAAATTTTCTTTGTGGCCCCATACAAGATCTTTGTGAAAGGTTTGATTGTTTTAAAAATCTATGTATCTATCTATGTTCGTATACATACACATATACCTCTATATTTTGTCATTTGTTTTTAAGTATATACCCAGAGATTCTAATTTACTTTGTCTAGGAATTGTCTGTTCATTGGGGTTTTCAAAGCTTTCTAGGCGATTCTAATATACAATGATGTCTTAAGAATCAATGTCCTAATAAAATAACATTCTAGTCCAGTGGTTCTCAGAATTTGGAACGGTTGCACCAAGGTCACTTGGAAACTTATTAGGAATGTAGATTCTTAGACTTACTCTAGATCTATTGAATTAAGAACTTGGGGGCAGGGGTATCCAGCAATATATATATATTTTTTTTCTGTGTCTTTTAAAAAAAATTTTTATTTATTATTATTTTTTCTTATAAACATATAATGTGTTTTTATCCCCAGGGGTACAGGTCTGTGAATCGCCAGGTTTACACACTTTACAGCATTCACCATAGCACATACCCTCCCCAGTGTACATAACCCCACCCCCCTCTCCCGAACCCCCTCCCCCCAGCAACCCTCAGTTTGTTTTGTGAGATTAAGAGTCACTTATGGTTTGTCTCCCTCCCAATCCTCTCTTGTTTCATTTATTCTTCTCCTACCCCCCTAACCCCCCATGTTGCATCTCCACTTCCTCATATCAGGGAGATCATGTGATAGTTGTCTTTCTCTGATTGACTTATTTCACTAAGCATGATACTCTCTAGTTCCATCCACATCATCGCAAATGGCAAGATTTCATTTCTTTTGATGGCTGCATAGTATTCCATTGTATATATATATACCACATCTTCTTTATCCATTCATCTGTTGATGAACATCTAGGTTCCTTCCATAGTTTGGCTATTATAGACATTGCTACTATATCCATTTGAGTGCACGTGCCCCTTCAGATCACTGCGTTTGTATCGTTAGGGTAAATACCCAGTAGTGCAATTGCTGGGTCATAGGGTAGTTCTATTTTCAACATTTTGAGGAACCTCCATGCTGTTTTCCAGAGTGGCTATACCAGCTTGCATTCCCACAAATAGCGACTGGATTACGAAGCAATACATATTTTTAAAAACCTGTAAGATAATTCTGATACTCACTAAAGACTGAAAGCCACTAATCTATATCAGTGGCTCAACAGTAGGGTTGGTTTTCTCCCCAAGAAGACATTTGGTAATATCTGGGAACAGTTCTTATTATCACAACTAGGGGGTGGTGGTGGAGGAGACAGCTACTGCTGGCATTTGGTTGGTAGGGCCCAGGGATCAGGGCACTGGACAGTCACCCAGAGCCAAGAATAATCTGACCCAAAATATCCATAGTGCTGCTTTAGAAATTGATCTGAACTGTGATTTCTCAACATGACTTTCTCATGACCACCATTTGGAAAGCTTTTAAAAAAATTCCGACCTCAGATGTAGCTTAATTGGCCATCTTGTGAGTGCATGCATCGTGAGGGCATGACATCACATTCTAAAAATCTCTCCACGTAATTACATCTGCGGACATGACTGAAAACCACCACTATGGCATTGTTCGTTGGTACACATAAATCTCTTACAATGGATGGATCACAGAGATTCTGAGCCTACTGATCAATTTTAATATAAAAAAATGGAGAAGTGTCATTATTACCTTTGGATGTGACATAGCAAGGAGTGTAAAAGACTAGATCTAGAAGTCTAACTTAAAGATGTTAGAGGTACATTCTAAAAATGACTGTGAGGATGTCATTAGCAAAATCCAGAATGTGGAAACTCCAAGACCAATGATACAGATTTTTATCAAGAAATAATGCCAACAAGGAAAAAGAACGGGAGAACTTAAGAGAAATTTAAGCTACTTAGCAAATTTGTGTATCTTGTTTGGATCTTGATTTGAAAGAGCAACAGAAAAACAAAACATTTTTGAGAAAATGGAAAATTTGAATGTAAAACATGATATTTCACAGAAGTAAATTTTATGTGTATGTATTTTTTTGGAATTGTATGTGAAGGGGTAACTGGGGGTTATAGATAGAACAAAGATTGGCCTGTGATGATCGTTGTTGATCCTGTGTGCTGGGTATATGAAGTTTTATTATAATAATCTCTATACTTTTGTTTATCTTTGAAAAATTCCATAATAAAAACAATGAGAAGGAATCTCTAAGCATGTGGGAGGAAAAGCAGGTGAGGGAGCATGGTGCTCGAAAAACTGTCCGGACAATAGGTGTTTCCACAGTGTAAAACAAAAACAAAAGCCAGCAACAGTCCATCGAATTTGGAACATGAATGTCATTTGATGGCATTAGCAAATATGTTTCATTGGAGAAGTGGGTCTGAAAGCAAGACTGGACTGCACGGAGAAGTGAGAGGGTGATCATGAGGCACATAAAGAGGGTGAGCAGGAAAGGAGAATATGGTCAAGTGTGTTAATTATGTTTGAGTTAGGATAAGGTTATGTGTGTTTGAATGATGAAGGAGATCCAGTAGAGGCAGAGACAGTGAGTCTCAGGGAGGAAACACGGAGTATGCACAAGCATTGGTTTTCCTAAAACCATCTCAATGGGTTCGCATACAGTTGAATTTGGATAATCTGTATAAATTACTTAGCATTACTTCTACCATATTAACAAATTATCATAATGAGAGCTTTGGAATTTGTGTTGGTGTGATGCTCATTCAAAGTTATTTCTCTTCTTGTGTACCTTTTTTTTGTTTCAAGTTTATATTTTTGGTGGTCCTTATACTTTTCTGCCATCATTTTGCAGATTGTTATAATAAGGCACTAAAATTAATATGTTCTTATATTTCTTCAGTGTTCATATATCTAGAACAGAATTTAGAACCACAAATAATTATATGTGTATGTTGAAGTAATAAGGTATTAAACTATATGTAAACTCATAGCTGAGTACTTCAATGGACCTCATCTAAATAAGTCCAGTGAATGTATTTAGTGGGAGGGAGGGAGGGAGGGAGAGGCAGACAGGGAAAGAGGTGAGCAGCGGGGAGGCAGAGGGAATGAATGGAAGTGGAGGGAGAAAATGATGAGAGAATACATTTAAATTAAGAGTTTATCCAGGACAAACTTACATTGATCACTGTTACTGTTATTTCTGTTATTTTTATTTCCAGTTATACTGTCTCATGCCAGAAAGTATAAAACGGCTTTCCATTTGCTTTTCTCTTGTAATTGGCTTGAGAAAATAGAGTCCAAGAATGACACATGTTAAAATCGGGCTTATTTTTTTTCTTTTTTTTTTTTAAACCAGAACTGTTCACTATGAAGGTGGTGCTGTATCCGTTCATGCACGTTCCCTGTGGAGACTAGAGACACTAAGAGTTGCGTAAGTAGAATTTGTGAATAGAGCTGAGTGCTTCGAGTGTACAAAATACTTGCAGTGCTGTGGACTTGAGCTTTTATGCGAAAGCTCATGCAAACAACTATAGCAAACAAGCAAATGGAACAAGCAAATGAGAAACTGCTGGAGAGTTTCTCTCCTCTTGCCCTTCTTCCTACATTTATTTTGCTTTCTTTAGCCTTAATTCACCAGGTGGTATGCAGTAATTCTATAATTCTATATGATCTGCTCTTGTCTTTAGCCTGATTTGTTTGGGTAATGCCCTCTCCTCACCGTCTGTGCATGTCCTAGCAGAAAGTGCTTCTAGGACAGAGTGATGTAAGGTTTGGAAACAGGACAAATGGCTTGCAAGCCTGTTTTACATTTCAGGTCTGACATTGTCTGGGTTTAACAGTCTAAAGGGCCGTGTACACAGGAAAGTTGAACATGAACAAGACTACAAGGGTTGTTACTGGCAGTCACTATCCTTGCTTACAAATCCCTTGATCGCTGAGTAAGAAAACTGGATTGCAATAAAAAGTCACGGGGTATTCGTTCGATATACAAACAAATACATCTATATTCATATTCTTTTTTTTTTTCCTTTTTGGTGGCTTCAAAATTTTGTTCAGAGGTTGAGTTTTAGTTCCTGTAGATGAATGCAATGTTGATCATACTGGTGTCATTGTGAATTATTTTCATTAGAATTAAAATATTAGATTTTTTTTGTTGTTGATTGGAAGGTTCATTCCTTTGCCTACAGAGCAAGTTTTTAGTGTATTTGTTCCCGATTACATTACACTTTTAGGAAATTAATGATTTAAAGTTATAGTTTCCAGGAATGGCTATAGGGAACTATCTTAGTATAGCATAGTTACCTTTGTAAGGCCTATTATTTTGAGATTAATGCTTATCTAATGTTGATTAAAGTAGTTTAGTTATTTTTGCTTATATATCCCATACATTAGTTTTGAAACAATTTGAAAGGTGCATCCTTGAACATTGTAAGGTTTGACATTTACACTTTTCATTCTAGTTTTTTTTTTTTCATTATCAGTTTAAATAGATGTATAGAATATAATTCATGGGGTATTATTGGAAGTTATTTTTTTAAAAGATTTTATTTATTTATTTGAGAGAGAGGAGAGCATGAGAGGGGAGAAGGTCAGAGGGAGAATTAGACTCCCCATGGAGCTGGGAGACCAATGCAGGACTCGATCCCCGATCCCAGGAATCCAGGATCATGATCTGAGTGGAAGGCAGTCGCTTAACCAACTGAGCCACCCAGGTGCCCCGGAAGTGATATTTTAAAATGAAATAGCATACCACTCTTTTAAAAGTATCTCATTAACTCTAAATACTGCTATGATTTAATACCCATCTTTATTTATTTAAAAATACTTGAACATAGTCTACCTTAACAATAGAAATTATATACTCTTTAATTTTCATGATATTTGTTATTCTCCCATGACAGAGTTCTTTATTTCAAATCATTTTTTTTTATGATTGAAAGACTGTTTTTGCTCACTCTAGCATACACCTAAGCAACAAAAATATGTATGTAAATATTTTTGCATTTCTGGTGATAGTAAGTCTGTAACTTTAAAAAGTTCTTCTATTTTAACCCCATTAATTGTTAATTAGCTGATAATAAATTCTTCCATCTAAATACATAGCTGATCAAATTACCTAAGTATTAAAATTTTTGGTAAACATTGAACTTGAAAGAAAAATTTTACTGGAAATGCATCTCTGAAGGTGGTAAAAGAAGTGGTGGCCTCATAAAAAGAACTAAGGGGAACTCAGAGTTTTTGTGTGCTTCATAAATGATTCAGAGAATTGAGGGAAAGGGATTTTAAAGACATACAGGTATTTCCTTTACCTTGTGTGTTATAAAAATGACAGCTTAAATAGAGAAATAGTTAAAGTGAAGCTGAGATAGATGTTGCCACCATTGGAAAACAGACTCCCGCTGTGTTTTCAAATTTATAAATATCCCTCCCCTTCGTGATTATGTGCTTAAAGAAATGGGTTTGTTTTTTTATTTGTTTGTTTGTTTTGAGCAAAGGAGGCCCTAAAGACGTCTCACTTTGTAGATTAAAAAACTTGGGGCACCTGGGTGGCTCAGTGGGTTGAGCCTCTACCTTCAGCTCAGGTCATGATCTCAGGGTCCTGGGATCGAGTCCCGCATCAGGCTCTCTGTTCAGCGGGGAGACTGCTTTCTCCTCTCTCTCTGCCTGCCTCTGTTGATCTCTGTCTGTCAAATAAATAAATAAAATCTCAAACAAAACAAAACAAAACCAGAAGGATGCAAACTCCTGAAAACCAGGCAGGGCTTCCTTTTTGTTGTCAACGTTATTTTTGATGAACTGTAATTACATAAATCGAGGTCTTCTGCATATCCTTCCAAGATGCGATCTGGATTCTTTTTCTCTACTGTTGCCTATTGTTTGAAGTTTGAAATGGCCACTGTGGGGTCTGTTTTCACTTGAATGGTGGGGGGGGACTGAGAATATAGAAAGAAGCTGATCTCCAGGTCAGTCAGAGGTGAAAGGGGGCAAGTCTCCTGATTGCCTCAGAATCCAAATGACAGCAGGGGACTTAGAGCAGCTTGCAAAGCAGGTAGTTTTTCAATAGAGGAAAGAGAGATGCTTCTGTTGGACTCCGTGGCCCTTGATTTGCACCATTTGATCTTCCTGTCTGTGCTAGAAAAGCAGGAGGTTCACTTGTAATGAATGTAATTATGTTAAGTGTTTTTTCAGGTTCAGGTTCTGATGAATTTTTGAACTACCTTGACTTCATTGTAAATGTGCACATTAGACTACATTGACTTTACACAGCTTCTTACATGCATTGGCCATGTAAATACTCATGTTTTTCTTTTTACTTAGAAGATGATAGTCAAACATTCTGCTTATGTTTATAACAGAATTTTATACCCGAAGGTCAATCTTTATACTATAATATTTGGGATATTCATTCTTTTTTTCCTCCAACCAGGTCTCAAACTATATATTTGATATAGTTTATGCAGCCTAGTAGTTATGTATTTTATATCAAATACTCCTATAAATAAAATTAATACTGTCAAAAATTTTTCAGTATCATGAACATTTTAATAAGGTGTTTTTTTAACTTTGGGAGTTAAATATAATAGAAAACACATTCCAGTATTGTAAAGCTATTAGAACATTGTAAGTAAAATACATGTTGGTTTCTGTAGTAGGAATGATAATTGCTATTAAAAATATGCATTATGTATGCTTCAAGTTCTGCCTTCTTATATGTTACAAAGAACCCACAAAATCAAAGGTGGATGTATCATGACAACTGACCAAAATACTTCCTGATCCCTTGAGGTCATTTCAAGTGAATATAGATAATACATAGGGAATAGTTTTCTGTTGTGTTACCATATTCTATTTCTGTGTTACTGTTACTGTTTTCAGCTTTGACTAAATATTTGCGGCCTTCTGATGCTCCTAGGCTTGTCCTCTTTTCTTCTGGGCCATGAGCATTGGATGTCAGCTAATGTGAATGGCTATACACTAAAGAAAATGTACTTAGACTTTTCAGTGTTTTGCTGATAATTGGCCAGATTCTCTTGGTGATTTGATAGGTGTGCTTGTAAATATGCACCCTATTAAGTAGATTTGTACATCATATGCAGAATACCCTCTAGGAAATCTGGTACAAAGTATTGCTTGGTCTACATTTGGAACTATTTTGAAAATGAAGTTGTTTTTTATGATGATTAAGATGAGTCATTACTTAGAAAAAAAACATTTAGATGGTTCTTCAAATAATGAATGTGAATATTAAAAATAATTGTGTTTTTCATAGCATCTGCAAAGAATACACTTATTTTATAAGAGGGGAATAAACAAAGCTTTTTCCTTTACCAGACTAGAAATGATTTAATATTCTTTTGCTGGTAAGCAAATTTTAATTTCATTTTTAACAATACTGTGTTATTAGTAGGCTTTATTGGCACACAGTTATTACTTTAGTTGGGGGACTTGTCCAAATTAATTGCCTCTATAAACATATCCATGTAATAAAGATCTTATTACAGTATCACTTTGTTTTCCCTGCTAATATTCAAAGTGAAAAATCCAAGTTAGGAAATCAGCATAAAATGACTTACAGTTTACTAAAATTGGTGAATTTGAAAAAAGTATTCTCAATTTGTAGACTACAAAAGGCCCTATATTTTTTGATGACCTTTATAATCATCTTATATTAAAACAAGCTTACAAATTAATAAAATCATGTTAAAATTCTCCATACTTTCATTTTTTTGTCTATTTGATTCTTTACATAGTGATAAACGCTTCCACTGTAATTGTTTTTATATTTAATTATCTTTTTCTTTTGTCTCATTTTCTCTTTTCCATTGCCCTGTGAAGCTTCATGACATGCCTTCTTTTTAGAGTATGTTTTTTCTCTTTATAAAACACCCACATGTATCCTTTTTATGCTTATTACCTTAAATCCTAATTTGTTTAATATCAGCTTTGCCATCACTATTTCCTTTTGAATTTATATGCCTGATAATTTTTTTTTATTCATTCATTTTTAGCTCTTGAAAAACTTGATTTTCAGCATAATTCTTATCAGCGTTAAGAGGCCATCCTTGTTTTGCGCATAACTGCAGTCACATGCTCTACCCCTGAGCTATATCCCCTGTTTTGCGCATAACTGATCTAACTGAATGGTGTGGATATCAGAGCCATGTTTCAGTACCATAGTGCATACAAGGTTCATACACATGTGACTTTCAGCTTACACAGCACTGCACAAAATAAGGATGATCTGTATCTTGATTTTTCTGTTCTCCCCTATCTGGAAGTCATTTTAAAAAGCAGATTTTAATGTCAGTACTGCCTAGAGCAATCTATACTTTTATGCTATTCCGATCAAAATTCCACCAGTATTCTTCAAAGAGCTGGAGCAAATAATCCAAAAATTTGTATGGATTCAGAAGAGACCCAGAATCGCTAAGGAAATGTTGAAAAACAAAAATAAAATGGGGGGCATCACGTTACCTGATTTCAAGTTTTACTACAAAGCTGTGATCACCAAGACAGCATGGTACTGGCATAAAAACAGACACATAGACCAGTGGAACAGAGTAGAGAGCCCAGATAAGGACCCTTAACTCTATGGGCAAATAATCTTCGACAAAACAGGAAAAAATATACAGTGGAAAAAAGACAGTTTCTTCAATAAATGGTGCTGGGAATACTGGGCAGCTATATGTAGAAGAATGAAACTGGACCATTCTCTTACACCATACACAAAGATAAGCTCAAAATGGATAAAAGACCTCAACGTGAGACAGGAATCCATCAGAATCCTAGAGGAGAACATAGGCAGTAATCTCTTCGATATCAGCCACAGCATCTTCTTTCAAGATATGTCTCCAAAGGCAAAGGAAACAAAAGCAAAAATGAACTTTTGGGACTTCATCAAAATCAAAAGCTTCTGCACAGCAAAGGAAACAGTCAAGAAAACAAAGAAGCAGCCCACGGAATGGGAGAAGATATTTGCAAATGACAGTACAGACAAAAGGTTGATATCCAAGATCTATCAAGAACTCCTCAAACTCAACACACACAAAACAGACAATCATATGAAAAAATGGGCAGAAGATATGAACAGACACTTCTCCAATGAAGACATACAAATGGCTATCAGACATGAAAAAATGTTCATCATCACTAGCCATTAGGGAGATTCAAATTAAAACCACATTGAGATACCACCTTACACCAGTTAGAATGGCCAAAATTAGCAAGACAGGAAACAACATGTGTTGGAGAGGATGTGGAGAAAGGGGAACCCTCTTCCACTGTTGGTGGGAATGCAACTTGGTGCAGCCTCTTTGGAGAACAGTGTGGAGATTCCTCAAGAAATTAAAAATAGAACTTCCCTATGACCTTGCCATTGCACTACTGGGTATTTACCCCAAAGATACAGATGTAGTGAAAAGAAGGGCCATCTGTACCCCAATGTTTATAGCAGCAATGGCCACGGTCGCCAAACTGTGGAAAGAACCAAGATGCCCTTCAACGGACGAATGGATAAGGAAGATGTGGTCCATATACACTATGGAGTATTATGCCTCCATCAGAAAGGATGAATACTCAATTTTGTAGCAACATGGACGGGACTGGAAGAGATTATGCTGAGTGAAATAAGTCAAGCAGAGAGAGTCAATTATCATATGGTTTCACTTATTTGTGGAGCACAGCAAATAGCATGGAGGACATGGGGAGATAGAGAAGAGAAGGGAGTTGGGGGAAATTGGAAGGGGAGGTGAACCATGAGAGACTATGGACTCTGAAAAACAATCTGAGAAGTTTGAAGGGGTGGGGGGTGGGAAGTCGGGGTATCAAGTGGTGGGTATTATAGAAGGCACGGATTGCATGGAGCACTGAGTGTGGTACAAAAACAATGAATACTGTTATGCTTAAAATAAATTTAAAAAAATCTTAAAAACAGATTTTAATGATCATGACTTGGCTTTTTATCTTTTTCTTGCAACCATAATTTGTATGTTGTTTTTTGCATTTTATTTTTTTCCTTTTTTTCTTTCTTGACTGTTTTAGAATTCTCATTTTCTTGGTTTGTCCTTTTTGTTGATGAGTTTTGAATGATATAATTGTTCCACATTATTAAATTTCAATGCACAGGAATAGATTTCAAGTAAATGTATACTTTAATTTATATATATGAGTTCCAATCAATCATAATTAGGCATTGACGGAATTACCACTGTTTTTCAAGGCTGCAAATTCAACAGAAGTTTTTAACTGGTAAATTCTAAAGTTTTCTTTAAACTTATAATTTCCATATCTGTGACTAGTGATTAGACGTTAACTTGGACCACAAGTACTTAGTCATCTTTGCATGGGGCAGTAAATAGTAGTATGGGTGGCATTATATTTAAAATCCAGGTCTTTGAGTTAAATTTTGCTTCAATTTACTATTATCTGTGTAAGACTATTACTTAGTCATTCTGGATAACCAGTTTGTTGTTTGTGGAGTGAAATTCATACCACCAACATCACAAGGTATTTGAGAACTTTAAATCAGACAGTCTATGATAAGCAAAGTTCCTTGTCTCAACACATACTTCTTAATTGCTTTTTCTCCTATGATTGTGGATGCTGTTGGATCAGGTCTTAACTGTGTTTGTTAGGTGGAGTGGAAGCCACATAAGATGGGGACAGCCTTTCCGACTACGCCATGTCACAACAGGAAAATACTTGAGTCTCATGGAAGACAAAAGCCTTCTGCTCATGGACAAAGAAAAGGCTGATGTAAAATCAACGGCATTTACCTTCCGATCTTCCAAGGTAAGACAGAAAATATAATTTTGGATTACCTGTAATTATGTCCCCACCACATTTCTTTTGATGTTAGAAATGGAAAGAGAAAGGATGTGACTATCATTTCTCTTGGCATTTTTTGACATGTATTTCTAAATTTCCAGTTTCTCTTCCATCCATTCCTTTAAAACTCATTTCCTAAACCACTAAAACCTGCCCAGGTGTCTCACCTGCTTTATAGTTCTTTGGTTGCTTACGTATAAGACATTCATGTAGCTCGTTTCTGTTTACTTCGGCTTTGACAAGTGCACTTAGCACAAACTTCATGCTGTTGTCCTTTCAGGATATGTTGGTAAAGCAAAGTTCTCTGAGGTTCTTCGGAACCTCAGAGGCCCATTTATATATCTCCTCTTACTTGCAGACCTTTCTTCCTGGGTCTTTTGAATCATTTGTAGGGGAAAAAGCCTCCAAGAAAAACTCTTTAGATCTCTAGTAAGAATTCCTCTGAACCAGATGATGAATAGAATAGGAAAAAACACAGGCATGAAAGTCAAGTTGGAATGCTGATGCTCCAGCCCAGCTCGTCCCCTCAGGACCTCTTGTGTGGTGCCCAGCCTACCAACCCCACGATGCAATACCAACCCCACCCAGACTTCAGCAAAATAACAAACGTCTCGAACAGTGAGGTGTCTCTGGAGTAGTCAAAAATCACATGTTGAGTTGACAAATGCCAAGCATCTATTGTATTAATTTTGGTCATAATTATATACTTGTGTCCTTAATCTCATGAGGAATGTGAACTTGAGCAGAATGGTAGGAATGAAGCTGGATTACTGATTAGATTTGTCACAGAGCTGCAAAAGCTGAAGTCCCTGTTGTAGCTAAAGGAAGCTTGGATGAGTCCAGAAGTAACTATGAGAAGACAGTAGCCTGACTACACATCCCTAGTGCCTTTCTGTTAGTTCTCCTGCTTTGCAGTATGCAGAGTGATGGTAGATGGTCCACACTCTTGAGTTCCCCAGAGATCTCTGGGAGAGATGGCAGTATAGATCCCTATTCTGTATGGTGGGAGTAGAGAGCTGGAGCTCAGACAGGGCTCACATGTTTCTGTTTCTTGTGTGGACCCATAGAGAGCTCTGAATGCTGTATTTCATGGACGTCTGGTGGCCTGTTGCTCTTCGTCTCTGTAGATGGAAAGCACAATTGGTCTTATTTGTGAATGAGCTTAGTGCTGAGGGCTTTTTCCTCAAGCCTAACTAAGCACAAGGGTGGGAGTTTGTTAGTTTATCCATTATACATTACCTCAGTCCAAAAAGGGAAACAAACATTCAGCTCAGCAAAGAGGAATTAGTTATCTGATGGTAGAAGCCCTTTTTAAGTAAAAAACAAAAAACAAAACAAAACAAAAAGATGGTACCGATTAAAGTGACACAGAGCTTTAAGGCAGAAAATTAGAAAAACTAAAGGAAATGCATGGCCTCCTAAGGGCAAAATATAATTCAGCAAAACAAAATCCCAGAGAAGAAGAACCTGAACAGGCATATGACAATGAAAGATGTTGGAAAAGTTTTTCAAGCTGTAGCATTTACAGGGGCAAAGTCTAGCCAAAATTGGAGGTGAAAGGTAAAAAGTCAAAGGGGCAGTAAGTGCTCTGATTGCCTTACCAGCGGGCAAGTAATATTTTTTAAAACTGAAAAGTCAGTTAATGAAGTATAAGATTTAACAGTAAAAAGGCAAACACTAAAGTATAATGAAAAAAGGTGGTGAAGGGGGAGAGGGGACTTGGTGAAAAAGAGGAAAATATTACCGCTGTCGTTGTCTGTAATCCAATCCAGTAGAAAGAGGACAAGGCCAAAAGAACAGCCATGGAAACCCACAAGTCAACAGAGACAGGAGGCCACATAGCAAACGACTAGAAAAGAGAAAAATGTAACAACAGAAAACCTAAATGTGACAGAGTGGACATCTCATGTATTTTCCTTATCAACATATAAAATGGGCTAAAATCACAATTTAAAATAAAAATTTCATATTGGATCATGACATATAAATGATGCTGACTTTAAGAGAAACCTCCAAAGCAGTTTTATTTGGAAAGTTTGTAATTAAAAGATGGCTCATGGAATACCAGGAAAATACAAATAAGAACAAAGAAGTGTCTGATTTAATATCAGATGAGGAGAAATTCACATAAAAGAAAGTATTGAGTGAGACAAAGGATATTCGTATCATAGTATCAGTGCAGTTCCCTGAGGATGTAACAGTTAACCAAATCTGTGCACCACATAAAATGGCTTAGTATTCATGTTCATTAAACCAAACCTATAGGAGATCCAAGAGGAAATAAACAGAAAAACTAGTGGCGGGAGACATGAAGTCACTATTTCTCAGTTCATGATCATGACATACAGAAGATGTAAATGCCATGTAATAAGGAATATATACGTATTCCACACCACTGAGGAATTTTAGGGTGTCCAAGCCTGGGGAGCCTACCCAGGAACCCTTCCCCTCCACAGACATCCATTCACTTCAGAACATTTAAGGACTGTCTCGACCTGGCTTGGGAACTCACTGGGACCCTTTCTTTCCACACTCCTTGGCTTTTTAAAGACAATAATTGCTACATTTCTGTGACCTCTTAGAGGTCTGCCAACTGTAACTGATCTCACTGTGTATCAAGACACCCATTTTACAGGTGGGAGACCCAAGGGCAGGAGGGATGAATCACTTGTCCAAGTCACTGGGCTGGGAGTGTGGAAGAGCCATGGACAGGAGGTTAACTCTGCCCTAAACCACCTGTCCAGTGTGGGTTTAAATAACCACACCTGAACTCCAGGCTTGGAACCCTGAACTGTCTAGTTCACTCATCCCCACCTATCCCCTTGCCTGGCTACCCCCAGAGTCTGGAGGTGTGCCTTTCACCCTGAAGGGCCCCACACAGTTGACGCACCACCCCAGCCCTCCACAGGCTCCCAGGCAAAAAGTCAGAATTGTGGTGTAGAAATCTGAAAACTGAGTTTCTCTTTTCTGTTTTTGTTATTTCTGTAACAATCATATTCCAGTGGTCTCTAAAATTCTTGTTTCTGTAGAAATCTGAATACTGAAACTGCTGGTCTCCTTTTGTTCTTTCTATAGCAATCCTGATTCCCCAGGAGGTAATTGGATGGCTGTGCAAAATGGGGATAAGTTATTCACATGGATATTGGAAATACAAAAGAGAAATGTGTATTGACATATTTTTAAACTTTGTTGTATACATATAGCCACCGAACACACACACACCTATTATATATATATGAATACACACATGTTCATACATGAACACATGAACATATATGAACATACATATAGCAATGTAATTTTTCCTAATGTGGGGAGATTGTCTTACTGCTATAAAACCTGTGCAGGTTAACTTTATCATTCTTGGTCATGGCAAAAAAATTAGAAGACTCCAATATTCAACAAACATAGTTGATAGCTAAGTGGTATTAGCTTTCAGAATATACTGATCTGGAAAAATATCCATCCTAGTACCTAGTACATCCTAAAAAGAAAATTGTAATGTAATTTTAAAAACTTATTTTATTTTTACTTAAAAAAGAAATTCTTGTATGTGTCTACGTATATGATTATATGATAGATGCAGAAGGCTCTATACTAATCTTTTAATTTTGAGTACTTTAGAAACATCAGAATGGAAGGTATACGAGAGTAAGTATGGGGAAATTTTTTAACTTTTTAAAAAACAAATCTCTGGATTATTTTGCTTGTTAATAATAGCCGCATTTCTTTTGCAACAACAAAACATCAGTTAAAGTAGAAAACAACCATTGCACTGACATTCTTGGACATTAAGTTTTATGTACATTTTTTGTTGCTGGATGCCTAGAATTGGAACTACTCAAAAACTATGAATATTTTCAGAAGCTCTGGTTAGAAGTTCTAGGCCAAAATAGTAGATTTTGAAATGTTTTCCTCCAAATATCTCTGCTAATAGTCTGTCATTATTAGAGTGTAGCTGGCATCTGAAGAATTTTTACTGGCTAGATCTTTCTCATCCTCTCTGCTTGGGGGTTCTGTTTCTGGATTTTGGCAACTGTGTAATGTAATAGCTTACACTGGACATAGAGAACAAGGATCCCAATGGTACTTCGTAATGAACTATTAGATTTCTCTAAAACGAATCTCCTATTAAATTACTCTAATATGAAGGTAGTTGATAATTCACTGTCCTAAACTCCCACTTTTTAAATTCACCATGATAATTATATATGATAACATGGTTGAGAGTAGTGAGGTAGAGGTGAAAGCCAGGAAGACATTTTATTTCTACAAATACAGAATTTTCATCTAAAATCACTGGCAAATTAGGTAATAGTTCTTTCCCATGACATAGAAATAGAAAGTCCATCATTTCTTTCTAAAATTACTTTTTCATTATGTATAATAATCACAGAAAATTTTTAAAGGGAATAAAGAAATATAGTAGGGAAAATTACATTCCCTTACTCAGAAACAACTGTATCATATATGTATTTTACTTATTAGCAAATAGATACATATTTGAATATTTAAGCCAATAATTAAAATTGAAAACTGAGGAAAGTTGTTTTCTGCAATTACATAATAAAGAAGCATTGAACTTAGAACCAACTGAAATAGAATAAAAATAGTCTTTAATTGTACATGAAATTATCTATTTTTAAAACAAAACATTTTTTATATTATCAAGATTTTAGAGAAAATATTATAAATAAATTCTCTCATTACTATGTTAATTATCACATTTGCTCATGGCCCCTGGTCTTTGAAATAAATATAGGGTTTACTTAAAGGTGTATATATATATATATATATTTCACTTAAAGGTATATTTGTTGCTTTTTTTTCTTCAGTCTTTTTTTTTTTTTAGATTTTATTTATTTATTTGACAGACAGAGATCAAAAGTAGGCAGAGAGGCAGGCAGAGAGAGAGAGAGGGAAGCAGGCTCCCCGCTGAGCAGAGAGCCCAATGAGGGGCTCAATCCCAGGACTCTGAGGTCATGACCTGAGCCAAAGGCAGAGGCTTAACCCACTGAGCCACTGAGGCACCCCTCTTCAATCCTATTAACAGGTTAAAAATGCTTGTTATATCTTTATATGTTTTTATTATACTATTTCCAATAAAAATGATGAGTACTTCAATTTCTGGAAGGTGGAGACTTTTTTATATAGCATTTCTTCTATTCTTAGTATGTTTTGAGTACACAATTAATAATGACTGTTGATTGTTATAACTACTGTGTTGTAACTCAAGTCTTCATTATTGATGAAAAATTGAACTTTTCTAGATCAGTTGAAAATGTCAACTTTTGGATTTAGAATATGGTTTCGGAAATTCTAGAAGTAAAAATCATCTCTCATGATTCTTTGTACTTAATTAAGCAGTCCCTTCTCTGTAACTATTGAGACCCCTTTGAAAGTATATTCTTAAAGTTTAGCAAATCATTAAGATTATTCTTAAAAGTTTAAGTGAAAGTGGCTTTAAAAAACTATTCTAGTTAATATAAGGAGCAGTTGGGTTTTTTTGTTTGTTTGTTTGTTTGTTTTTTAATTCTCATTGGGATGTCTTTGACACTAATATGAGCAGTCAGTGCCCAGCCTCAAATTCAAGATTTGATGGAAGACTCAACAATTAATAAGTTCATATTTTCAGAATACTCAGAATAAAACTATTTTCCACTATTTTATAACCTATGTTCTCTTTTTTCCAGCTTGAGATACAATTGACATGTAACCGTGTATAAGTTTAAGCTACACAATGTGATGATTTGATACATGTATAAATTAAAAAGTGATTATGTTGGTTTTCCTTTAAAGATAACAGTTTACTTAATGAAGGATTCAATTTGATTTAAGTAGATTTTTTAGACTAAGTATTCCTCAGTTTCACTATTACTAGAACTTGAACGATCACTTTCAAGTGTGTTGAAATGTCAGTTTTAATCATTGGTAGGACTTGCCAATTACAAATTATTATGCTCCCCCCAGAAGTAATTTTTCTGTAGCTTAATATATCACTAAAATATTCCCCAGTGGGTGACTTTCTCCAGTTTTCTCTTTTCCACACACCCTGAACAAAAACTTTTTGCTGCTGAAATGTTGGAATACCTACCTTGAAAAGGCTGCCATTGAGATGACAGGACTTATGGATCGTATGGGAGAAATAGAAAGAACAAAACTTTTCAAGACATAGTTTTTAGTATTTCATTTTTATTTGGGGATTTTTAAAATTTTTGGTTCGAAAAATGTTTAAGATGTTTTAAAATATACACACACAGTGAAAATAAGTGTAACGGGTAACAGTTTGTCATATGCCAAGTAATGTGCTAAGCACCTTGCCTCCATTATCTTATTTAATCATAGATATGAAGCTTAGATAATATTTTTAATCTTCATTATGCAGTTGAGAAACTGAGGCTTGGATGGGTTATGTGGCAATTTCAGACTCCAGACATAAATACTAAAACTAAAACCCCTTTTATTTTATTTTATTTTATTTTATTTTTAGTATTTATTCCTGTTTCACTTTTTTTCTTTTTTAAAATTTTATTTTATTCTTTTTCAGTGTTCCAGAATTCATTGTTTATGTACCACACCCAGTGCTCCATGCAATACGTGCCCTCCATTATACCCACCACCAGGCTCACCCCCACCCCCCACAAACCCTCAGTTTGTCTCTCAGAGTCCACAGTCAATTAAAGGTTTAATAATAATAATGATAATAATAATAATAATGTCAGCTAGAAATGGTACATTGCTCACCTGTGATCATCTTGACTGTTATGGCTGTTGATTGATTAAATAGATGAAAAAATAAAAGCAAAGTGAATTTGTTTTTTTCTTATCAAAATAGTTACACAAAATCATCAGTGGAGATGGATTTTGCATTTAATCAGGATTAAATTCAAAATGAATTTTTTCAGTCACCCTTTACAAGGGGTACTGATGGCATAATAAAAATAATGCCAATTATAGGAGACATAGAAATTCAGTTAGAATTTTTATGCTGATCCTTTTTAGTGGCAGTCAGCTCAAGAATGAGCTCTGGGAAACCTTCTGTGGTTAAGATGAGGTATATGAAAGTTCAACCAGAGAAGCATGAGATATATGCTTACTAATGGATTTTTATTATGTAAATTATCACAATTTATGAGATTGTGAGGACTGGTTAAGCAAGTCTGGAGTCTATCCTGCAAGTGGCTGGAAAGGAAGATCATGATTAGGAGGGAACCCCACGGGGCTAGCTGCTTGCAGTCTCTGAGCGCAGGGAAAGCCTAAGCCCTCCATCAAGGACCCACCTGATTAACTGTCACTCACCCAGGGTATCTGCTCACTGTCAACTAAAATAGGGACCTTAAGTACATCAGCAAGATCTTTTCACTTTTGCCATGTAATGTAATCTGATCATGAGTGCTATCCCATCATTTTTATTGGCCCAAACCACGCTCCGGGAGTAGGGATTACACAAGGTATCAGAGAGCTTTTCCTAAGTCATTGTGATCTTGTTTTACTGCTGCTCAAAGACGCTTCCAGAACAAGAAATTTTTTAAAGCCCTTCTCTCCACAAACCCACCCACCAGAGTGTCTCCTCCTGAGATTTCTGAACACCAGGGGAAAAAAAAAAAAGCTATGTATTTTTATAACCCTGCTTGGATAGGCAAAGGTTGGCCTGGTCTGTCCGTTCCAATAATTTCTCTGAACCTTCTACATTTTTAAACTGAGTTCTCAGTGACTATTTTGTGTTTAAGTGTAGCACCATAAAGAAGCCAAAAAATTTTGACCTTGTAATTTTCCTAATTTTAATTATTGTTTGTCTTAAGGAGAACTGGCTAGGACAAAAACAAACACTCCCATCCTTTAAGCATAAAGGCCTTTTTTTCCCCCCGACTTCCTGTCTGTCAGCCACCTGACAGAATAATTTGGAAGGATTTAAGGATGATTTAAATTAAGGCTAGAAGAATTTCTCTGAACTACCTTGTCCATTATAATAGGAATATAATCCTACATGACTAATTTAAAAATCTTAATGAGCCTCGGGGTGCCTGGGTAGCTCAATTTGTTAAGTGTCCAACTCTTGACTTAGGTTCAAGTCATGAACCCCACGAGCCCCACATAGGGCTCCATACTGGGTGTGGAGACTGCTTATGATTCTCCTTCTCCCTCCGCCCCTCGAAAAGATATCTTAATGAGCTTCATTTGGTTTATCCAATGCCTATATATCACTTAATATGGACAGTTGTCAGAAATAGTTTTGGCTTAATGAGCCAGCTTGGTATGCCCAAAGCCAAAATATCACTTAGTATTTTTCACACTGATCTTTTCTAATTCTCGAACCATTTTGCTATTCATTAGGAAATTAGATTTTCTAAGCATTCATAAGTGGAATTACTTGAATGTTAGGATTAGAAGTAGTTTACAAGTGTATTTTCTGTGGGAAATCTAATGGGGTGTATGATTTTCCTCCAAAAATTTATTCATCTAATAAATCTTTATCAAGAATCTAGTATTTGCAGGCACCATTCCACTCCTGGGGATATGGGCCATTGAGATGAAGGAACCAGACATATGATTCCTGCCTTTGAAAAACTAATTAATAGTCAAGTGGGAAAGAAGGCAGTCAAGAAGCAATTTCAGTAGAATGACAACATTTCTCTCATAGTTGAAGTATAGTGTGCTGTGGTTGTCTGTGAAGCAAATGGGGAAATGTCTGTCCAAAAAGTCATCTAATAGTAAAAATGTACGTTTTTTCAGTAATTCGAGACTGTCTCAAAAAGAGTTTCCTTTCTGAACATCTTTATGGTTCTCAAATCTCAAGACTATTCTTATAGGAAGGACAATTAGACTATTTAAAAAGTTATGAATGTTAGTGAATGCTAAGATAACAGTGAGGATCTAAACATTTCCTAAGTTAAATGCAGGAGGTATGGGAATTAAATATTAGGTAGTCTTTGGAGAAAAGTTTCCACTTAATGACAAAATGCCTATTATGTCAGAGTGCTTTTAAAGGCAATCTGATCTTGGGGGTTCCTGGTTGGTGCCATTGGTTAAGTGCCCGACTCTTGGTTTTTGGCTCAGGTCATGATCTCGGGGTCTTGGGATCAAGCCCCACATCGGGTTCTACATTCAGGCTGGAGTCTGTCTGGGACTATCTCTCTCCCTCTCCCTCTGCGCACTCCCCCCTCCCACCATGCAATGTGTGCATTCTCTCTCTATCTAAATAAATCTTTAAAGAAACCCAAAAAGCAGTCCCATCTTGAGACTGGAAAATTTCTATTGATCCACTTTCAACTTCGTTGACTCCTTAGTCTGTAATTCCAATCTGATGTTAAACTGATCCAATTAATTTTATATTTCAATTATTGTTTCCATTTTGCTAATACATTTCATTTTATATAGTTTCGGTTTCTCAACTGAGAATCCCATCAGTTTATTCATTATGTGAATGTTTTCCTTTATGTCCTTGAATGTATTTTATATTTATAATAGTTGCTTTAAAGTCCCTGTTTGCTCATTTTAAGGGCCATCTTTGCATCATTTCTGTTACTTGTCATTATTTTTTCTTGTATGAGCCACATTTGGTTTTGTTTTCTTAATTTAGTATAGACCATCCTTTCTTGTTTTTCACATTTACTTATTTTTGATAGTATATACTGGATATTAGAAATGATAGTTTATAGAGACTTTTAGTTTTGTTAAGGTTATGTTTTTTGCTGTAGGTTTTTTGTTTTTGTTTTGTTTAAGAGTGATTTAAGTTTTAGCAGCATTTAACCCTGTTGGACTGAATCTCCAGTTTTTTCTCTCTTTTGCAGGGGTCAGTGGCTTGTTCAGGTCTCATCCACTGTCATTTTTGTAGGGCATAGTTCAGTGGTCAGCAAGAATTCAGATGCATTTTATAAGCAAACTGGGCAGATACTTTTTTGGTCAAGGATTTAGCTCATCTAATTTTCTGGCGACTTGTGAACCCTAAAGTGTGTTCTCTGATATCTCAAGCCAGGAAAGCAGCAGATTTCTTCCACCTGAGCTGCAGGCGGATGGGCAAGGCATACACCTGGGCAAAAAGCAGCTTTTAAAAAAATCACCTGGGTCCTGTTTTCCTCTAAGGAGAAAAATATTCTCCAATTTCTCCCTGCTTTTGGTCCCTCTCAAAGATCTTCGGATAGGTTCTGGGAAGTATTTTTTTCCCTAAATTTTATAATTGTCATCAATGGGGGTGATTAGTCCACTTAAGTACTCTGTCATTTCCTAAAGCCAGAGTGAAACAAAAGTATTTAAAAAGGGGGGAGATCATATGATAGTTGTCTTTCTCCGCTTGACTTATTTCACTAAGCATGATATGCTCTAGTTCCATCCATGTTGTCGCAAATGGCAAGATTTCATTTCTTTTGATGGCTGCATAGTATTCCATTGTGTATATATACCACATCTTCTTGATTCATTCATCTAAAATTATATATATAAAAAATAAAAGGGGGGGAGAATAAAAAAGCGATGCTAAGACCAAAAGCTGCTAATTTTGATACAGTATCATTAATACAGAGTATTAGTAAAATGATTACTTGCCTTATCTGGAGTTTGTACTTCTAGTAATACAGCCCAGTTTTATGTTAGAGGCTTTCAGTAGCTGTCACATTCTTGACTCATGCTTATAGTTGTTCAAAGCATCTAGGTTATTCTCACCTGGATTTCTCCTTCTCTTAAGCCTGATTTATAGAAAATGACAGGAAATAAAAGAAAGAAAGAGCGTGAATGGCCTTTGTTCTTTTGTTACAGCAAATAATCACATGTTACTTTTTGCTAATGTTACTTCAGCAGTTCTTCCCTCACCTGAGGACCAGAGATAGTTACTACCCAAGTTTTCCTGAAATGTCATGATTAAATCTTTGAACCCAGAGAGTAAAGTGAACTGCTTAATAAAAACCAAACAAAACATAGCTTTACAGTTAGTAATGATGACTTCTTAAAACACAATCCACAGTCCATAAATAGATCACCAACTAATTCCCTCAGATAAAAGGAAAACAAAAAGTTAGAATGTTAGACGCTCATTGTTTTTATCTGAGGAGATAATTACATTGTTATATTTTTCCCTAGAATTTAATTTTCCCATCGATGGGTTTGGTGTAAGTGGATTAGTAGTTTATCTTCTTTGACAGAATGAAGTTGGAATGGCTTAATAATCTGTTTTACTGCAGATTCTTAGAATAGTGTTTTAAGTTATTTGCATGATGGTTAAACCAACTTATAATTGTATTCATTTTCTTCTATGACCTTGACTGATTGTATTAAGAATTTCAATTCATTTTAATTTTCAAATGTTGGAGTGTTTGTAACCATTTTAGAGTTATTAGTATAATGTGCAAAACAAAATCTATCAAAATTATGTTTTCCTTGAATTACTCCTTTTTGTATAACAGCCGTAAAGTTTACTCCAAACTAATCTTCAAAACATTTGTGTAATTTTTACGAAGGCTAAACAAGGAAAGACTCAAATGAAATTTAAAATTAATTTAACTATACAAGTTAGAACAAGGAGAAGAATTTTAAAAAAACACAAAAGGAGGTACAGTAACCAAAAGAACATTAGATTTTTTTCGGGGGGGGGGGTAGCTGTTATTTTAAGGACTGTATAGAACTTGAAGACATGTGTGCCTGAAAACCAGAAGTAAGTGTGGGAGGGAAAACTGAAAGAGTGTGTTGAAGGAGGAAACATTAAAATAAGGAGGGATTTCCATATTTATTTGGAATCAGAGGATTGGTTGTTTCTCATAACGCAGGGAGCTTGCCCTAGTAGCCCTATAGGGGCAAATCGTTCTGTAGTCCCCCTTGGAAGTTGCAATTGCAGAAACTGAATTATAGCTTTGATCAGTTCAAAAGAAATCCTCAGTGTTATTAACATCCTTAGTAACTCACCATCAACATTATTGACACCATTTTCATAGTCAGAATCATTAAAATTTAGGTAAGTGTTTATTTTGCCCCAGGCACCAGGCTGTACCCTTTATGTGCCTTATCTCATTTTTTCTGATACTGTGGGCGAGGTACTTTCCTTAGCTTTATGTATAGATGAGAAACTTGAGGCTGAGAAGGTTTACTTAAATTATCTTAAGGTCACAGAGGTAATCAGTGGCAGAGATTGAACTCAGAACTGGATTTTCTCTTCCCTTAAACCTATGCCCTTAATTGCCAATAATGAAAAAAAAAATCTGGGGGTGCCTGGATGGCTCAGTGGCTTAAAGCCTCTGCTTTCGGCTCAGGTCATGATCCCAGGGTCCTGGAATCGAGCCCCGCATCGGGCTCTCTGCTGAGTGGGGAGCCTGCTTCTTCCTCTCTCTCTCTGCCTGCCTCTCTGCCTACTTGTGATCTTAGTCTGTCAAATAGATAAATAAAATCTTTGAAAAAAAAATTGGAAACAATATGAAGCATAAGCTACTAATATTAAGATCTCTGGTTTGGAGCTTGCCTTTAAGCAATGTAAAATTTTATATTAGGGCCAAAATAATATCCTACCAGTGTGAATAATTCAAGGTATGTTTATTGATCTTAATAATTTCCCACTTTGATTTTCAGTATCAGTTGAACTGCTGGAATAGAGTATTTGACATTATTATTATTTTTTTTTCTGATTATATTTAACTGTTTTAATAATATTCTTTTTTTTTTTTTTTAATTTTTTATTTTTATAAACATATATTTTTATCCCCAGGGGTACAGGTCTGTGAATCACCAGGTTTACACACTTCACAGCACTCACCAAATCACATACCCTCCCCAATGTCCATAATCCCACCCCCTTCTCCCAAACCCCCTCCCCCCAGCAACCCTCAGTTTGTTTTGTGAGATTAAGAGTCACTTATGGTTTGTCTCCCTCCCAATCCCATCTTGTTTCATTTATTCTTCTTCTGACATTATTATTTTAAAGGATGTCAGACCGCTGAATTTTTCAAGGAACATAGCTACAAAAAGGCAAAGTTCTTTCAATATGAACTAGTACTTTGGGTACCTGGGTAAGCCAGTCAGTTAAGTGTCTGTCTTTGGCTCAGAACATGACACCATGGTCCTAGGATCGAGTTCCACGTGGGGCTCCCTGCTCAGCAGCGAGCCTGCTTCTGCTTCTGCCTCTGTCTGTCTGCTCTCAGGAAAAAATAAAATCTTTAAAAAATATATATGTATTAAATGTATGTATATGTATGTATACACACACTCACACACAATACATACTGGTATTTTCAGGACTTTTGCTTATCTTCTTTTTTTCTTTTCTTAGGAAAAATTGGATGTAGGCGTGAGAAAAGAAGTTGATGGCATGGGGACATCTGAAATAAAATACGGAGACTCAGTATGCTACATACAACATATAAATACGGGCCTGTGGCTGACTTACCAGTCTGTGGATGTGAAATCAGTGAGGATGGGATCCATACAACGTAAGGTAAGATTATGTAAACACGCAGTTTATAGCCGCCATTTTGTATGACAAAATATGCAAAAAGAGCAAGGGGTAGCTAACACTTGGAGCCACCTGCTAAACACGCAAAACCGTCAAATCCCACCATAATCATCTCTTTGGTTTTTGTGAGGTAGCAATGCCGGATGTCACATTATGGCTTGAAATACTAAGCTAAGAAATTAGTAATCTTTTCTGGATTCTAGCAGTCTACCGCCTCCTTCACTTTGTTCTCCATGCTCCTGCCAGGTTTATGTCTCTAAAATGCAGGAGAGCTCATGCACGCTAACTAATTAATTAATTTTAATTTAAAGGTGTACACTTGATTAAGTTATTAGATTTTTGTGCATTTTGGGACAACTTCGGTATGTCAATGTCCTTTTCCAGCTATATATATCAATTCTAAAACAATCAAGTATTTTCACCAATAATTTGGTATCTAAATCAAGATATTCTATAAGTGTGAAAAATAAATAAGTGTAAAAAATAAATACACTGGATTTTGAAGGCAAAGAACAACAAAAAGGGAATGCTAAATTCTTCATTAACAGCTTTGTTCTGTTTATTTATTGAAATAATAATATTTTGGATATATTAGGGAAAATCAAATATATAATTAAAATTTTACCTTTAAAAAAAACTTCCTTTGATGTGTGCTCTAGAAAAATTTACATATTTTAGAAACACTTTCTGCCACCCCTTCTCACCCCCCTTCTACTTACTACCACATCGAAGGATAAATACTGTCATTGCTTGTCATAATGGGGATGAGTTCTGTACAAGGCTTTTTATTTCATTTTATGGATGGAGATTTTATTGGATTTGTCCTACTGCATACTGTATGCAGTATCAATATTATACACTGATATTTACCAAAAAGGTAAACATTCAGAGTATGATGGCATAAATCACAAGGAACAGAAAGAGGAAACAAAGCAAAATTTTTAACTCAGGTATGACCTTCTTTGAGCTCTTTCCTAGCACCACATTTTCATTATAGCTTATTTTTTCTTTTTAAGAGTTGAATATGATAGGGGAGCCTGGGTGGCTTGGTGGGTTAAGCCTCTGCCTTCAACTCGGGTCATGATCTCAGGGTCCTGGGATTGAGCCCCGTGTCGGGCTCTCTGCTCAGCAGGGATCCTACTTCCCCCTCTCTGTCTGGCTGCCTCTCTACCTACTTGTGATCTCTCTCTTTGTCAAACAAATAAATAAAATATTTTTTTAAAAAAGAGTTGAATATGATAAATGATTATGGGAAAAATATAGGTAGAAATGGTAACATATAGGCACATTTTTTAGAGATGTGTTTATTGAGAGAGAGACAGAGAGTAGGGGTGCTGCAGGGAGGAAGAATCTCAAGCAGACTCACCACTGAGTGTAGAACCTGATGCAGGGCTCCATCCCAGGACCTCAACTACCATGACCTGAGCTGAAACCAAGAGTGGGACACTTAACCTGCTGAGTCACCCAGGGACTCTGTCATATTTTTGCAAAGATAGAAATAAGTTTTAATCAGAACATCACTAGAAATTTCACGTTCCATTTCCCCATTCTCTATACTTAAGTGGTAAATGCAAAAAAAAAAAAAAAATATATATATATATATATATATACACACACACACACACACACACCTACATATATGTATTCACAATACTTAAATATATATAAAGATAGATATATCTATCTTTATATATATGGCTTAAACAATTGTCTTCAGTCCTTTTTTCCTTTTTTGCCCAAGTACCACCTGAATGAATTTTTTAAAACCACACACCTCATGGCGTAGTTTTTATTATAAATTAAAATAGTTGCAAATAAAATGATTTCTGGCTTATTGTAAATAGGAACATTTTAAACCAAACTCTACATATGTCTTTTAAATATGTTGTCTGGGAATTAAATATCAAGAGTTCCCACAATTACCTTTCCCCATTCTGCTAAATTCAATGAAAATGCCAAGCCCTGGAAATTTTTTCTTCTAAGTGGACCTCAAAGTAATTCCCTCCACCATATCCCTGTAGATCTAGTTCAGCCTTTCTCATTCGTTATGTGCACTATTTCTAGAGCCTCTTTTTTTTTTAATTTTTTTATTTTTTATAAACATATATTTTTATCCCCAGGGGTACAGGTATGTGAATCGCCAGGTTTACACACTTCACAGCACTCACCAAAGTATTTCTAGAGCCTCTTCACCAGTATGTCTGCTTGCCTTCAGTCTTACTTCTCTCCAGTCTATTCTGGCTTTATGTCTGCCATGTTCAGAACCCATCATCGATGAGCTTTACTCTTTGTGGTAATTCCACAAGATCATTGCTTAATCAGTCCTTTCTCTGTCTTCCGTCCATTGCAGTTATGCTGGGGTTCTTAATAATTACTCTGCTGTCTTATTCCTTAACCATGGGTTAAAGTAAATGTGGGACTTAGACTCACCATCATCAGCTAGAATAGAACTTTCCTTTTAGAAGGCTAAGGGTGTTGAGAAGCTAACCAGTCTTCAGTTAGAGAAGACAGACTTTATAGGCCATAGATGAGATAATCCAGTAAAGTCTCTATGGTAGACTTATTACCACTTGGAGAACCATCTACATATTAAATCCTTAGGGGAAGACTCTAAGGATTGAGTCATCTTCTTAACACCCATTTAGAAAGGAGATGGAAGTAATGGTGTTATTTCTGCATTTCTACAGGCTATTATGCATCACGAAGGTCACATGGACGATGGCTTGAATTTATCTAGATCTCAGCATGAAGAATCGCGGACTGCACGAGTCATCCGGAGTACAGTTTTCCTTTTCAATAGATTTATAAGGTACATTTTCTTTTGTTGTAGTAGTTGTTTGACATTCTATTTCAATTTCCTTATCGGGTTTACAAATACATAAGTCTAAGATATACAATGGTGGTAAACCTATAATTCGGTAGGATAGCAGTACATACTAGAAAATGACAGATGATTTTATGTCTTTCTTATAAATAAACTTTTAAAAAAGGGAATGTGATTTTTACAAATTGTGTGTGTAACTTATAATTTGTAGCTGTAGTTCAGGATTATTCTATAATAGACCCTTTTGCTTGAACTATTTAAATTTACTTTCACACATAATGAAGCCTAGATACTTGTGAATTTTGAACTGTATGAATGTGTATATGTATATATTGATTTTAAAGGTGTGGAGAGGGGAAAAGGAAGAGAGGGAGAGAGAGAATCTTAAGCAGGCTTCATGTCCAGTGTGGAGTCAAATGCAAGGCTCCATCTCATGACCCTGAGATCATGACCTCAGCTGAAATCAAAAGTCAGACTCTTAACCAACTAAATCACCCAGGCACTCCCTGAATGGTATTTAAAAATGATTCATGTAGTAAATAACTTTTCATATTTCCTAATAGAAACGGTTGCATATCTTCAAACTAAATCAAGCTCATGGTCAAGGTTTTTCCTGGTATCATTATACCAATATACATTCTGACTTGTGATGGATATATCATATGTCTCTTTAAACTTGCCAATTTGATGAGAAAAAAATTTACATGTGTGTGTATGTATATACAGATACATATATATTTATTTATAATAATTTTTAAGTTGAATTTGCTTAAGAATTGTGAAAATAGGTATTTCATATTTGTTGTTCAGTTTTCTTTATTTTTCTTTGTGATTTACCTGTGTAAGTCACATGTTCACTATGTTCATAGTGAACAACTATGTTCATGTAAATCATTATGTTCATATGTTTTTTATACATTTGAGTTTTACTTATATGCTCATTAGTATTTACTGAGCTATTGGACTTCCTGAATTTATACAGCTCTTTAATGTATTTTAGAAATATTAAAACATTTTACATAATTACAGAATATTTTAAAGGATATGTTATTTTAAGTAAAATAATTTGATCCTTCCATAATATTCATGAAAGTACCAGGATTCTTTAAAATCTCCATGTCTTCACAATATTGGCACCTATATATTTTTCAAAGTAATTTTTTTAAGTATCCATTTTATTAATGTAGGTTTATTTACTATTAAGAGCCTAATTTTTAAAAATGCATAGGCAGACTTCTGTTTTTACTTCTTAGAGTGAGAGTCAAGGTCATTTAGTTTTTCTTCATTTGTGTTTTCTTATGTAGTTTCTTTTCTTTTTAAGATTTCATTTATTTTAGAGAGAGAGAGTGCAGGAGTGCATGCTCAAATGGGGGAAAGGGTAGAGGGAGAGGATGAGAATTCTATGCAGACTCCACACTGAGCATGGACCCTGACATGGGGTTTGATCTCACGACCCTGAGATCATGACCTGAGCTGAAACCAAGAGTCAGATGCTTAACTGACTGACCCACACAGGCGCCCCTCAGTTTATTTTTTGTGACCCTTCTGGTCTCTGTGTTCCAGGTCAGGGTAGTGATGGTAGCAGAACTGTGTCTGTGTGTGTGTGTGTGTGTGTGTGTGTGTTTGCACTTGTGTTGTGAGACATGATTCTATTTTTCTCAGCTGTAAGAAAAACATATAAAACCTTCTTTTCCTTTCGGTATATTAATGAATGTATTCTTAAAGTAATTATATTAGGGAGGAATCTGTATTCAGTAGTAGTATTTTTTGATTCTCAAAATACAAAATGTAGAGATGAAATTCATGAATTTAACTTTCACTCTGGTATAGTAGGATTTTACTACCTTTGGTTACCTCGATTGTTTTTTTCTCTTCATTTTTTTGTTCTTGATAAATTAAAATGATGAATGTCTTCATAGGAAACAGATGTTGTAAAACTTAAATAACAATTTTAGGAGTCTTGGATAGTATTTGTCTGACAGAGGCTTCTAGAAAGTAATTTAATGGTTACATTACAGATAACATATATTCAACTTAATAACCTAAAAACTGACATTTATTGTTTCTTTTTACATTTAAAAATTTAGATATTAAATTTGGTGGTGCACCTGGGTGGCCCAGTCAACTGAGTTTCCAGCTGTTTGTTTTGGCTTGGGGTCATGATCTCAGGTTGTGGGATTGAGGTTCCCGTCCAGATTACACTGAGTAGGGAGACTGCTTGTCCATCTCCCCTCCCCCACCACCCCCCTGCCACATACATGGGTTCCTGGCCCATGCACTTGCTCTCTCTCTCTCTCAAATGAAAAAGAATTTTTAAAAATGTAAATACTATATATGAATAACTTTTGAATTTCATTCACTTTGGTGTGAGAGTTGACTTTGACTTCTTTACAAATATATTTATGATTCAATTAAAGTATAATAGGATAAAATGTTTAAAACAGAAGTATATCATCGTATATAAATTTTCATTGTAGAAAGGGAGAAATAGTTTTCTTCTGAAAAGTCATTTATTTTACTTTTTTGGGCATAGAAAGACTTAAAGAGATGATAAAACTAGGCAATAGATAAGTTCCATGTAATAGATTGTAATGAAATTGCAGACAAAAACTTTAGAAAAGTTGTACAGTTTTCCTATTTCTACTCTTTAAAAAGCTGAAATCAACTATTTCAAAATTCTTTGTAATCTTTATGTAATTGGTGATGCAGCTTAAATATTTGTGAGCATTGTAAATTCAAAGATAAGCTAATTTTCATTTATGAGGCCCTTATTGTTTTTAATGTAAATTCTAAAACAGATAATTAGGCAGAAACATTTCCTTGGAATAAAATATTGCCACATAATTTTGCTGTTGCAGAGAACAGGAAAGGAAGTATAATATTTCATGCATTAAATTTTGTCATACCTAATGTGAGTATCGCTTTATCAACTATTGTAGATGCTTTCTCCCATTATTTTATAGTGTCTTGTTGTATGTTTTTTTTTAATAAACTTCTTATTTGAAATGATTTTGAAGATTTTATTTATATATTTGGCAGAGAGAAAGAGTTTAAGCAGGTGGAGTGGCAGGCAGACAGAGAGGGAGAAGCAGGCTACCTGCTGAGCAGAGAGCCCGATGCGGGGCTCGATCCCAGGATCCTGGGATCATGACCTAAGCCAAAGGCAGATGCTGCACCAACTGAGCCATGCAGGCATCCCTTATCTTGAAAGGATTTTTATTTACAGATACCATATCTTAAAGTTCTTTCCAGATACCTTCAAAGCTGTGAATTTCAAAACTCAGAATCTCAGAAAGCTTACCAACTTAACACATTGACATGTCAGTAATGTGTTTTTCTTTGAAGAAAATGCAACACGATATTTCTTAATCCAATTTTAAATAATTTTTTGTTAGATAAGAGAAAAACATTTTAATATATTATTTTCTGATTGAGAAAATTTTAAAAATCAGCATCACTGGAATGTATTTTTAAACTGGCAGGAACTTTCTGAATGGCAGTGGGGGTCCCTGATCATTAGCAGTTAACCGTTCCTTCTCCACAAACAAAAAACAGAACAAGTACAGTCAGAATTCTGAAGCTGGGAAGCTGCATCTTAAACCTTGAAGTGTACGTAGTGATTTTAAAATGCAATTCAACTGGTTTCTAAATATTGAGACCATGGGCTTTGTAGGAATTGGTTCTTGAGGCCCTTTAGGTTTTTGTCTAGATGAGTTTCTCTTGATGCTGGTGGTTCTAATACCGCATCATATACACTTGACCAAGTTTAGAATTTTTTATTTGAATATATTCGTTACTGCTGTTTGAGGAAAACTAGGACCTTGCTTATGGGTTCCTTTTCAGAGGTGTAGGGACAGAGAATAAAGCTTAACATCCTCTGTGGTCTAAAAAATCAAGATTGCAGATCGCTGATACAGAGAAATGTTTGCTATTTATTTTAGGGGCCTTGATGCACTCAGCAAGAAAGTGAAGTCTTCCACGGTGGACCTCCCTATAGAATCTGTGAGTCTAAGTCTGCAGGACCTGATTGGTTACTTTCACCCCCCAGATGAGCATTTAGAGCATGAAGACAAGCAGAACAGATTGCGAGCTCTGAAGAACCGGCAGAATCTCTTCCAGGAAGAGGTGAGTTTCTACGGACATTCGTCTCTTCTATGCTGCTGTCTCAGGAAAACAACTTCTCTGTGGGGAATTTCTCTGACAGGTTTGCATTTTGAGTTGGGTGAGCAGGTAAACTGTGGCATAAGGGAACCAGGCCTTGGAGGAATGCTGCAATTAGTTTTGTTTCTCTGTCAGAGAGTGCTCCCTTAAAAAAAAAAAAAAAAACAACATTTTAGTTTGCCGTCTGCTCAGCCATCATGCCGATCATTCATTGCACTGCAGTTTACTTCGTGTTCGTTATATAAACACAGTATCTTGAAGTATCTAAATGAATACGGGCTTTGTAAAACAGGAGGGTTTTTAGACTATTCCGGAAGTTCTTGAGGCTACTTGGATGTGCCTGAAGATCCACGGGAGTCTTTGTACGGGGAGGGAGTCTGTCCAGGAGAGGGCAGGCCACCTGGGGAGGCAGAGCTCAGGGCTCTCTGCTTAGAGCAACTCCACTTACTACTTCTATGTGTGTTCAGTTTTTGTGTGTGATTTTATTTCATGCACATTCCAGTTAAAAAGAGCTCAAGTGCCATATTTCATAGACAGAATAACAGAAGGACTGAGGGATAGGTCTACCGATCCCGAAATGAGTGTTGGAATTAGTACCGTATATTCACGAGCTTCAGTGGGAGGATGTCAGAGGTGAGCCGGCACATCAGGCCAGCTTAGCAGGTGCTCGAATTCTTCTCAGTGCTCCCTGTATGTGGAATAATAAATGTGTCTGAGGAAAACTGTCTCTGCAAAAGCATCTAAGAAAACAGGTTAGTGAATATTGCTGAAGATCCATAAACCCTAACTCTACATTCTTCTAGTTTTAAAACCGTTTCCTCATTTTCCGTCAAAGGTCTTTGAAATTCACATTAATTTTTGGGGACTCTTACTGTGTATACAAAACCGATGTGCTTAGAGACCAAAGTGGTATGAAAGCACAGGGCAGGTCAGCAAGAGCCAGTAACAACATGGAGTAGTTTGGTGGGCCCTTTACATTTGGTGTGTACCAAAATGTTAGACTGTGCTGTGTTCATTTAGTATCCTGAAAAACTGAAATGAAATACTAGGGTATGAAATTTTGAAGTATTGATTTGGATTTTTTTTTTTTTTTCAATTTCTCATGGAAGACGGCATAGATAGGGACCTAGAAATGGGCCCAGGTTCCTGGTGCCTCTTACAACTCTGTGAGAAAGAGGTTCCCTTGATCAGTCAACTTGAACCAGCAACTCCTTGTATATGCTTTGCCGCATTTTGGCAACCTTGATCTAGCAATAATAATAAAAACACAAGTTCAAATGTAGACAGCGTCTTACAAAGCTCTATAATGCATTTTTGACCTTCTTTAAAGATCTCTTGTCATGAGCTTTTCTTCATTTATTAGATCTTTCATTTAATATTAAAAATAATGATAATGATTATGACCATTATGATGCCTGTCCTAAGAACAAAGTTTCTTAGGTCTTATGCTTTTCTAATAGAGGAAAAGAAGTCATTTTCCTCTACTTCTCTTAGGTTCATTGGTTGGGGTCCTGCAGATTAGAGTGACAAAAGACAGATATTTAAGAGAAAACAAGATGTATTAACATGTGAATCACACATATCCATGGGAGCACTCAGTGATGAGCAACTCAAGGGAGTGGTTAGAAATCGGGCTTATATAGCGTCCTAACAGAAGGACAGTAAATTTGTAGAAAAGGAAAGAGATAAAGGAAAGGAGTTTTGAGCTTCTAGCGGCAGTAAATTGTGGGAAGGTGAATACCTGGGGGAACTTAGTGGAAGTTAAGGGTGAGTTAGTAAAGTTATGTAGCTTCATCTGTGAAGATTCTGGGCTGATAGATGTTAGGCCTTGTTTCTTACGATTAACATCTTCTGTCCTTCTTGGAGGAGGAAAAAGGGCAGAGAATTTTTCTTGTGTCTGCCTTTTCTCAACTGCCTTCAGCTCCAAATAATCCTTGTGCCAAAGTGGCATATCTTGTGGTGGCATTCTCTGAACCTCTTCATTTACTCATGGTACAATGCAGTTGTGACTGATCCATTAATCTACTAGTAAACCTTGCAAATGGAAGTAGAAAGCACATACCTTTGTATTGTTCTTCTGCTTCTATTCGAGCATAGCCCTCAGGATTTAAAAACCACTTGAATTATGTCAAGAACATTTTATTTTACATACAAGTGTTTTTCTTCCTGACATTTAAATAATAGGACCTCAATTTTCTTCATGATTAACAGTCTTACTTTAAGCCAGACTTTTTTTTAATGAATCAACCTAGCATTTTTTTGGTCTGTGAACAGAATCACAGTTTCTTATGGTAATTTGTATTAACCTTCCAGGGAATGATCAACCTCGTGCTCGAGTGTATAGACAGGCTGCACGTGTACAGCAGCGCGGCCCACTTTGCTGATGTCGCCGGGAGAGAAGCCGGCGAGTCCTGGAAGTCGATTCTGAATTCTCTCTATGAGTTGCTAGGTAAGAAGTATGATGGTTTTCAAGGTAGCTGACTCACATCTATTTCAAATGATCACATAGCAGGTAATGTAGTTTCATGATAAGCTTCTTCATCGAGGCTTTTGGTGTTTACTGTTGTTGCGCTTAAAGCCAAGTGATGTTTGTTGTACTTACATCCATCTTGGAGTGTGGAATGTGGCCAGAGCAGTAAATTGATCTCTGATTTATGGAGGGGCATCTTTGAGAGTTTGAGTTTGTGGGTGAGGGACCTCTGTGTGAATATGCATCAAATATTTCCTCTCCAATTCTCAGGTTAGTCCCACAGGACCCCTCTTTCTCCCTCACAAGAATCTTGTCAGGAGCCTTCCCCTTCACCTTCTGTAGTCTTTTTGAGATTTGCACTTGCACCTTCTAGGTGTGCTTGAGGTAAATGAAGAAATGCTTGTGGTGTTTGGTGCTGCATTCCTATTGTCTGTATGCGAACCTACGTCCTTAGTATTTTTGGCCTGGGCTATTCAACTAGCTTTCACTTGTCTCTTGTTAGGAACTATGACCTTGCGAGCTAGTGAGCTGACCTCCAATGAGGATAAAGAAAAATAGTTTATTTCTCAAAGCAATGGAAGAAGCCAAAATATCAGCATTTGGAGGCCAATTCTTCAAATCACACTTCTCGTAGGACAGTATGACGAGGACAGTTGACATGCAGTGGATTGAGTCACAGGAAAAGAATTGTGAGCTTAGGGAGTCCAGTTCAGTTACACTGGAAATACACCTGCCCGCCCTTTTGCTTTGGATGGAGACATCATGATCAGCTAAGGCTGCTTGCTACAAATATCCTTGAAAATAAAGCCTATAAGAAAGGCTTTCAGTGGCTCCTTTACAAGACATGCAAAAACAAGAGACCAATAAAGAATGACCTCTGTCTTCACTCACCCTCAGTTACAAAATCCCAGACTCATCTGATACACTGTGACTGCACCTCTCTTCCATTTAGAAATTTCTTACATTTTCCCATCATTCCAGAAGGTGAAGTTTAACGTGCTTTGCCTGGTATGTGAGGTCCTGGTGAACGCTTCCAGCCTGATCTTTGCCACTCTCTTTCGCTTTTCTCTAGCTGTACCCATTTCTGAGTGCCCTGTCCATGCTTTGGTAACATTTTCCTACTCCCCTCTTTTCCAGAATTCCTGGCTCAATTCATGCATGACTTTTTTGAAGTTAATGTTGACATTTTTTCTAACTCTGTAGCATGATTGAGCAGTTCCTCCTCCTCTCTCTCTCTCTCTTTTCTCTCACTCACTCCGCTTTCTTGGCACTTAGTATTTACTTGTGTTATAACACTTACCCATTTCTTAGTTACATAGGTGCCTGTGATCTCCAGGGCAAGAATGGCACCTTCTCTGATTTTTGCATCTCTGTCCTTTAACTCCATGTCTGGCACATGGCAGATACTCAGTAAAGGTTGACTAATTAAATAAATTGAGTTCTGATAGAGTAGGAAAGTATATCCCTAAGTAGAGAAAAGAGGTCTTGAGGTGTGTGTGTGTGTGTGTGTGAAGAATGAAAGGCATCAAAATAATTGTAAATTCTCTATAATCTAATTGAAACTCATTAAAACTTAATAATACTATTTAGCAAATAGAACTCCTATGCCTGCTAGCATTTCTAATATGCTCCCTTTAGGTGGGCTATTTGATCTGCCAATGAAATTAAACACAGGCATTTTGATACTTTTAGAATAAGGGGTGACTAGCGTTTCTTTGAGCATGACTAGGCCACAGAGGCTTTCTAGGAATCTGGATTTATTATTTTACCCATGAAATCATTAGGACAAGGATTTTATGATGCCACATTCTGGAGGCTGCATGCCTTTTCCAGTGAAGAAATTACAGTGGTGAGTTTCTGTATTTGGTAGAGACTGGTGTATGGTTGTGTTTTAACACCACAATTTAACATCTTCACTTTCTGTGACATTCTAGATCTCAAGGTCAAGAGGTGCTTCATCTGTGTGTGTTTGAGGGTAGGAAGGATTATATGCAGAGAGTGTTATTTTGGAAATATCTAGACAGTGCACATCTTACCGACAACTTCATATCCGCTCTTTCCATAGTCGGGTACTTTTTTCATTTCAACAGGTCCATGTGTTCATGTATCCATAAGAATAAAAATGTACAGAGACAGCTCTAATGATTTTTCTAAAATCACAGAAAAAGTTTAATCCAACAAAGTCAACATCTCAGTTTTATCATTTTGGGCTATGTTTCCTCAAGCTTATACTCCTTTTACCTTCACAGACTTCTTTGGGGATTAAATTTCATTGTTTTAGAACCTAATGGAGTAGTAGTAATGAATTCTCCAAAATGCTGAGACGTGGAGAGTGGGAGCACCACTCCTCATCAGAATTGGTTTCATGGCTTTATTCTTAATGAGACCAGAGATAAAGATAGGGTTTTTAAATGGTTTATTCAGAGTATGGAGGGGGAAGAAGCAGTTGTTGTAGGTAGAATGATGGAATGATGATGGATCTCTTAGGATATGTCCACTTGCAGATTACAGCCTCAGCTCAAAGTGGCTCACGTGGTGGAGGGCATTTATTGGGTAGTAGAGCTGGACGTCGGCCAGTGGGTGTACTTAACGTCTTCATTATGGCATCCAAAAGCTGCTTCTTTATATTTGTTCTGCCTTCCACAAAGGTCAGTTTCGTCCAATACCCGCTTGCCTTGTGTGGCCTCAGTGGGCTGCCCTCAGCTCCCACTGCTGCAGATTTCCTCTTTGACAGGCAAAACACGAAAGAGGCTGCTCCTGGAAATTACCTCTTAGGGAAGAGTATGCCGTTTCCTAAAACCCCTAGCAAATCACCTCTTCATCTCATTAGCCCAGACTGTATCTGTTGTCTTTCCTGAGCTCATCACTCTTGCAAGGGAGGACACGAATTTCACTAACACTGGCTCTGACTGATCAAGGACTCACTCCTGGAACTGAGACCAAGCCCTTGGATTGCGTGGCTGTCATACAGAGGTGAACATTGCAGAAAATTCTGGGGAAGATGCTGAAGTGTCCAGCTCAAATGTTAACATAGATACTTGACTCATCCAAAAGTTTTTATGGACTAAATTCTAATCTGAGTGCTTTTGTCTGCCACGTATCACCACGTGTAAACAGTTGGCACTCAATAAATATTTGTTTGAATTATTCAATAAGTGTATTAGAGATTCCCAGGGAGGTTAGATGTTCCTATAATAGCTTAGTTGTGGTCATTGCGTCACTGTTTTACACACCAGTGCACCTGCTACTCCCCCATCATTGTGTCTTATTCTTGGGGAAAAAAAAAAAGACTTAATCTTTAATCCATAGGCAACAGTCTCTGAGAAAATGACCCTTCTTTAAGCCACAAGGTCTCAAAATTAAAGCTCTCCTACTTGTATGACCTTGAACAGATGACTAAACTTACAGTTCGTTTCTTCATCTGCAACACTGAATGTAGAGTGCCTGCTCCGGAGGTTTATCATGCAATCCCCCAAGGTGATGTGACGTACTGAGAACACCAGGCGCGTCGTGAGTGATACCTGTTGTTTTACATGTTACGTGTACATGGCTATAATTCTCCCTTAATGATGGTGTTGATGGCTTAAATCTAGTAAGAGTTTTTGTTAATCCCCCACACATACCTCTTTGTCTCTGTCTCTGTCTTTCTCTCTCTCTTAATATCTTTCTTCAGGAAGCTTCTTTTTCCATTTTATTCATTATTTCCCAAGTGTCTTGAATCTCTGTTCCTCTTACCGTCCTCTCGAAGGGTATCCTCTGTAACAGAAACCACGCCATGTTGGGAGAACATGGACTTGGAGTCCAGTCAATCTGGATTTAAATAGGAGTCCCATCTGTTCAAAAGATTGAGGGCTTGCTGTCCAAGATGCCCTAATCTGGGCAGTGAGGGTCAGCTGTGACCAGGATATGATCCCTGCTGCCATGGAATTAATGGTTCAGTAAGAGACACATAATGCATATAACAAAGCTAGCCGTGATGTTGTGCAGTTACTGACTTTACTGCCTTGACCATCTTGATGCAAGTTATTGTTAAATGATGTTAGTGATTAATATGAGATTGATAAATTTGACTACATAAAAATTAAAATATTTATGATAAATGATATTAAAAATAAAAAACAGGTGAGAATTTTGTAAAATATGCCACCTATATCAAAGACAAAGGCTCAGTTTCTCTAATATATGGAGTTTTCATAAATCCATAAGAAAAGGAACTATTACCTGATGGAAAAATGCACAAAAGATGGAGACAGTAGTTTCCAGAAAAACAAATAATAAAAGATTCTCAACATGACCAATAACTGTAAATTGAGATGATGAGTAAGGATCATTTTTCATTTATTAGCTTAGCAGAGATAAAAAATTTGATAACACCTGTTATTGGGGAAAAACTTGGTAATATGTTTTTGGTGGGAGTGTAAATTGGTAGAATTTAAAGCAAACTTTGGTTGACAGTACACATCGCACTTGAAATGTGTTTCCTTTTACTCTAGAAATCCTACTTTAAGATATGTATTCTAGAGACATATTTGCACAAGTGTGGGAAGGTTGTCCACTGCAAAATTTTTTATAGATTACATAAAATTGAAAACTATTTTTCTATCAACAGGGGATTGGTTACAAAAGTAATAGTATAGTAATGTGTTATCCTTGAAAATTGAGATAAACCCATCATTGGGGAAATTGTATAAGACAGGCCAGATTGCTGTCCTTTTCTAGCGTGGCCGTCTAGGATATGGTATTAAGTGGAAAAAAGAAAAAAAGAAAAAAAAAAGCAAGAGGAACATTGTGTGCCCATGGAGATTCCAGTTGCATTGTATTAGAATTATGCAGAAAAAGATACATTCTTATACACCCTGGATGTTTCTGGAAGGATGCAAAGAAAACTGCTAGGTGGCTACTTTTTGGGGGACCCATCTTTTACTTTTTTTGTGTGTTCTATTATGCATTCTTACTGTGTTTACACACATTACTTCTATAATTGAAAAAGTCATTAACATAAGTGTGTAATGTTGCACAACTGAGGATGGAAGGGGAAGTTAGTACATGAATTCCAGTTCACTGAAGAAGTAGAATGTTTATAATTCAGTGCATGCATGTAAAGAGGATCTCTTTCAATATATACATGGCAGGTTCACTAGTGGTAAATAGAACGATGAGAGATTTCGTGGCTTAAGTATTTCTTTGGCTACTCTTGATTTTTTCTATTTATTGTAGTGAACACTGATTTCATGATTAGAAAAAAATGAATACATTTTTAGGTTGACTTAAGAATCATTTGCTGCCAGTGATTTTTATTAAAGTTGGTGTGATTATAAGTAACCATCTCTACACAAGGATATATTTCAGTCTGTCTACAAAAGTATCAGATCTGCAGTAATATTTGGAGTTCGTAATACATTTATACCCCACAGTCCTTCCTTACCCAGCTATCAGAAGTTGGGTTCAAGTTTCATTCACTCCAAATTAATTAAGCCTCTTTCCCAAGCTTCCAACCAGGTAGACAGTTGACCCTGTCTTGGCTTCTTGTGTGGAAATAAGCCGCCTTCTTTTTTCTTCAGTAGGTGTATTTAGCATGGAGAGAGCAGGTGGGAATGATAATCTATAACAATTTTAAAATTTGACATGGATATATTTAATATATGTTTTAGGTGGAGAATGATAAAAGTAGATTTATGAGCCTGCCATGTGGAGGAATCTCAGAGACATTAGCATTCGTAGTTTAAAAGCATTGCTGTGGCTTCCTTCTCTGTGTCTTTTGTGAAATCCACATAATTAATCTGTAGGAGGCTTGCAAGGCAGGATGGTTTTTTAAAGATGTCTGAGAAATGGCCCTTTGGCAAACTCTGTCTATGAAGACTCATGAAGATTCAAAGGATAGAACAAACAGCAAAAACCCTGGCCCTCTCAGAAAGGTGGAAGTTACCTTTTATTGAATATGTTAACACTTGGATAGGGAGCCATGATGAAGGATTTGGGCACATCCAGGACATTCTCCTGGGGTCCTAAGGAGGCAGATCTTCCGAAATGCTGTAAAACACTGGGGGAGGTAGCCAGGAGATGTTAGAGGAGGGCATTGCTTCAAACTTGCTCATACCAGGGATTACTTTGGCTTCTGCACATACAGATGTTTCTGTATTATCCTCCAGGAAATCCTGCAAGACATTTTATAAACAAAACACATTTTTTCTTTTTAACCTGGTAATAATCACTTTTCTACGAAATGACCATGACAGTCAGTAATCCTTTTTTAATGGAAATGCACTTTGTAACCTATTTTGTGAGATGTCTTCTTAATCTGTTGATAGACAGGGCCAGGATGCCACCCCTGGTAATCTCTTGTAAGTCAGGGGTTCCAGCAGGAAGAGACTGATGGCAGTGGGGGGGAGGGGCTGGAGCAGCACAGACTGGACCTGAGTATGAACTCTGGAATTAGAATTGCCTGGCTTTAAAGCCTTGGCTCCCTTGTGAGCCCCACAAGCAGGAACATACTGCTGTCTCTACTTACCTTCCCCTGCACAAGCCAGCTGATTGCCTCCTGATGGCGGTAGAGAGGGAGGGGAGAAGATAGCACAGTTTTTACTTGGTTGTGTGGCTGCCTCTTCTCTGGCTCTAGCCAGAAGGTTAAAGCTCTCATCTCTGGTGGGGGGGGATTGGAGGGACTGGCAAGGAGTTGACTTTTTCCGGCTCACATGTTAGAGGTCTTTAGCTGAGTTCCTGCTGATGGGACAGGATACCTGCAGCTTGGTTGTGGATGGCTGTTGGTAGCTCCTTAATTGGCCATGTACAGGTAGTAGTTGATCTCCAGCCTCTTTTTCCTGAAGTCAACCTGCTGCTCCTGATGGCTCTCCTGATGACTCTATTCAGCACGAGTCCACAGACATACTCTCCCCCAGCATCCATGAGAAATGCTCATGCATTCTTGGCCTAACGCAGTCATGTAGGCCAGTGCATGCAAAGCAGTTTTTCATTGCTTCTCTTACTCTGTCCACTTCCTGGGCAGGGTCATCAAACCTAAGTTCACAAAATTCCGGAACAACAGGGACCCTTCCTTACGCTTCCCAAGAAGTTTCCATGGCACAGCGCTCTTAAATTTTTCAACAACATTCTGGAGTTTTTGCTTGTTTATTTTTGGTGTTTTGGGTTTTCAGGACTTAGGAACAATAACTTGTTAATCTGAAAATTAAAACAAAGAAATCTTTGTGGATTCTAGTTCTTTGGTCCCTCATTTGTCTATGCTGGAATGATTAGTATTCCCAGACTTCGCATGTAAGCTCCAAAGGAGAGAAGCTCTTTTGATTTTCTGCTGTATCTCTTAGACCTGGAGTAGTGCCAGATGCAAAGCAGGTAATTCGTATTTGATAAATAAATTTCAAAAGTGAGAGTTTTCTTGGAAGATCTTATATCTTAATCTATTTGTGGCTTCCTGATTCTTTGAGTATATTGAGAAGTTATGAGTCTTGGAGCTTAAAGACACCAAAGCACGAGGACATAGGGATATTACAATACAAATAAGAAAATGCAAAATAGAGTATTTTTTACAATCACCATTTTTTAAAAAGATTTTATTTATTTATTTGACAGAGAGAGATACAGTGAGAGAGGGAACATAAGCAGGGGAAGTGGGAGAGGGAGAAGCACGCTTCCTGCCAAGCAGGGAGCCCGATGCGGGGCTCAATCCCTGGACCCTGGGATCATGACCCAAGACCTCAATTAATGACTGAGCCACCCAGGCACCCCTACAATCATCATTTTTCAATTGGCCACCAATATTACTTGCATTTTATCTTCTGATGAGATAAAAGTTCAGAAATTTAGTTATTCAACATTAAAAATATGGTTCTGTGAACTACCACTTCCCTTTTTAGAGCCCAGTCTGAATTGTTTTCATCATATTTAAATCGTACTGTACTTAACCATGAATATTCTTATTCTGTAAGAGACTGGATGCTGTTTATTCATTCACTAGTAAGAAATAACATACCTTCCAAATTTCAGGCAATGTACAGAGGTGTAATAAGACAGTGTCAAATAGAAAAGAACTTACAATATGCTAGAAGAAGACCCTCAAACCATTGTATTATATTCACATGTTATTCAAGTTCATACTCACAAGGGCCGGCTCTGGTGCCTGATGCATTTACATTCATTTTTTAAAAGATTTTTATTTTAAGCACTCTGTACACCCAGCATGGGGCTTGAACCCACAAACCTGAGATCGAGTTACACATTCTACCCACTGAGTCAGATATTTATATTATTTTGTAGGTAAAATAAATTTATTTATTTCTTAAATAAATACAGATGTATGGAAGAGCAAAGGTCTTTACCATCTTTAAGACCCATTAGCCAGCAACAGAAGAGGACTGGAAGGGGTTTAGTTTGCTTGTCCTGCATGAGGAAAGACATTTGTTTTGAGTATTTGCACCTTCGTCTTTCTTTCTTCTTTTTTTTTTTTTTTTTTTAAGATTTTATTTATTTATTTGACAGAGACAGAGATCACAAGCAGGCGGAGAGGCAGGCAGACAGAGATCACAAGCAGGCGGAGAGAGAGAGGAAAGGGAGCAGGCTCTGTGCTGAGCATTGAGCCCGATGTGGGACTTGATCCCAGGACCCTGAGATCATGACCTGAGCCAAAGGCAGAGGCTTAACCCACTGAGCCACCCAGGCAGCCCCAAATTTTTGCACCTTCGTCTTGAAGCATCATGAGATTAAATTAAATTAAAGTTGCCATTGTGGTTTGGCATTCTTGAGACATCCAGCAGCAGCTGTCCATACCAATGATGTAGTTTCACCTTTTCTTCTTGAAAAGAAGGTAACTTTGTATTGTATTATTTGATTTTAAAATTAATGCTTCATTATAAAAATTCGATAGTTACTACAAAAAGGTGAAAACCATGTTAAAAATGTAACCACCCATAGTAATGTAGGACCTTTTAAAAATATTTCTTTGAATCCAGGTAACATTATACACATATGAAACACTTCACACACCCATGTGCACACACCTACTGAAGCATTGTGGGTTCACACCTGTGCAAACCCTGCACCACTATGGTATCAGTTAGGGCCTCCTCTCTTGAAGGCTTAGTTAGCTCGGTCCAAATGCCAATGCCAGGGATTGAGACAGGCTCATGGCCTCTTTGATGTCTTTACATTCTGAGGGATTATTTGGAGACAGTGTTTCCCATTTCATGCTTTTTCAATATCCTCTGTCTGTCTAAGGTTACATAATATCTTGGCCACAGAAGTTCACTTCCTTACAGGTGAATACAACTTGCTGTTCTTATTCAGCATTTGTGTGTGTGTGTGTGTGTTTTTATAATGGAAGTTATTAGGGCTTCAGGGGTCTTTGTGAAGGAGCACACCACAGAGCACGATCCCCCCTCCACCGGCTTTATTCATCTTTCTTCCTATTTTAAAATAAAACCATGTCCTGTATTGAACTGGGAAGGCAGTCCCACCCTTACCAGTGTTCTTTAGGGTCTGTGCTTCTGTCCCAGGGACTTACCAGAATATAGTTCACAGAGGCTGTTCGCATTCTCCAAGGAGTATTCTAGAAAAACATGGTTTCTCCATGGTATGCATATACTTACATTGTGTGTATGTGTGGGTGTGTATGTATTTACTTCACAAAAATGGGATTGTATGATCAACATTCCTTTATAGCATTTGTTTGAATGGTCTTCTGTACTGCAGGCATATCTTCTTGGCAGTAAATGATGGTTTTAGTGGATGTACACTAGCCTACTGAAGGGATGTGCCATTGACTTAGCTCATAGTCAGGCTGTGTCCAGGATTTTGCTATTATCAACTGTATTGTGCTGAACTTCCCTATAATTTTCTGTGTAGGTTTCAATTACTTTAGAAACTCACTTGACTGATGTCTTAACTAACTTGCTGAATTGTAATGTTTTACACACTCCATTTATCTGTAAAGGAGGGTATGTACCTGCACACACATACATATACACACATGGATAAGGTTCAGAAGGCATTCTTTATGGAGCTTAATTTTTCTTTTATTAGAAGTATATATTTTGTCACAGTCTATTGAGATGACCACATTTTGTCTGTGACTTATTAACAGATTCCTACTACCTTTCTGTCTCATTGGAGGAATGGACCCCTACTTGAGTTAATGTTGCTAATGTATCATTGAATATAATTTCTAAATACCATCCTTGTATAAGATTTTTGGATTGATATTCATAAGTAAGAGTTCCCTCTAGTTTTCTCATATACATACTTTGTTAGGTATTGATGTCAGTGTTATACTATCTTATGTAAAATAATTACGGAGATTTCCTTAGTTTCTTTACTTTGAAATAGTTTAGAAATACCTTACTTCTTGAGTATAGAAAAAAAGTTTTTGGTTTTTTACTCGATATTAATCATGGTTGATTTTACTTTTTAGATTTTTCCCTTTAAATTTTTTTCCTTTGGGTTAGTTTTAGTGAAAAAAAATGTGTGTGTGTGTGTGTGTGTGTGTGTATGCATAAATGGAAACCATTCTTTTTCCTATATGTTTAAAAATTCTAGTGCTGAGACCTCAAAAGTGTCTGTATTTATAATTCCTGTTTATTCTTAATTTTGTCTTTTTCCTTCATGATTAGAGAGTTGTTATTTAACATGTTTAAAAAAATTCTTGACTTTATTGATCAATCCTACCATTTAAATTTATTACATAGATCATTTTCTTATCTCTAATGTTTTCCTTTTTGTTTATTTCTTTCTCCTATTTTACTTATATGTGTTTGATGTTATTTCTTAAATCTTGAAAGGATGTTAGGATAACACTTTTCACCTGGTGAAAGAAAGTGTTTAATTTTCCTCTGAGTACAGTTTTGACTATCTACCACTGATTGTATTGGGTAACATTTCTATATTTGCTATTTACTAGTCAGTCTACAATTGTGGTATTGATTCCCTACTGAATCAAAAATTATTAGTGAGTGAGTTTAAATTATTAAGTGCTTGGACTTTTAGTTTCTACTTTTCTTACTAATTTCTAGTTTCATTACATTGTTGTCAGTGGGCTAGGCCAACATGGGGTATACCATTTCTGTTTGCAGTAAATTTAATGAAGTCTTCTTTTTTGTGGCTTATTATGTGACTTTCTTAAATGTTTCATGGTTTATTGAAAGGGTCCATTCTTACATTGTTTGTTCCTTATCTCTAACATCTGACCTCTAGAAATCATTTAATCGCTTTCATTTTAAAAACCAGAGGTAAAATTAGAAGAGTGAGTTAGGGAACCTGGGTGGCTCAGTGGGTTAAACATCAGCTCAGGTCATGATTCCAGGGTCCTGGGATCAAGCTCCACATCAGGCTCCCTGCTCCACCAGGAGTCTGCTTGTCCCTCTCCCTACCACCCTGCTCATGCTTTTGCTCACTCTCTCTCTTTCAAATAAACAAAATCTTAATATAAGAGTGAGTTAAACTTTAAGCAAATGAAACTCTAAAGATTCAAAGGTTTTATACTCTTCCTCAATGACTGCTGTTGTAAGTCATGAACAGATATTCTTATGGATTAAAATTAGAAATCCCATGGAGCACATAGGACTCCTTATCATTCCACTGTACTTCATCCCTGACCCTTGTCACTTTGTGTGTGTGTGTTAGCTGGTTGCTGATTCTTGCAGGGGCTCTGGTCCCAGGGAGTCTAAGTAATCAAGTGCATCGTTGTTTAATCATCAGGCAGACTAAATAAAGTCTAAGATTAATTGCACTCTGCTACTATAGGGACTCCTCCGTCTTATTCTTACCAGGGGATAAATAGGCAGTGCCCTCGAACTTCAGTTCCTTCAAACTGCTTCCTAGCACTACCAGATTTTAAATAGTGATTGTTTTCTTATGGCAACATCTTTTTCCCATTAAATATCCTACATTGCACCAACCCTTTGTAAATAGTCGTACTGTTTTGGAACAATCTCATGGGCATTAAGAGTAGAATTTTCATAAAATATTGACAAGATTTACTTTGAAAGAGTCGCGGGATTGTGAGACATCAGAACTTTTAAATGGATTCTGTAAATTGGGTTGAAAGAGATCATAAAGGTTGTGTAGGAATTTCATATAAGATGGTTTCTTTCATCAAAGACCAATCAAAAACACTAGGTGAAACAAAGTTAGACAGGTGACTTGACTATAGGAGTTCTGAGTCCTTCAAGTGCATTGTGAACTTTAAAGAGAAGTAGAGATACAGGAGGAAAGTGAAACATTTTCAAACTTATTAGCCATCTGCCTTCCCACCCTTTTTTCCAGGTAACAATTAATTATATCTCTCTGTGTGCCTGTTACAGTTACTAACTATATCTCCTAGTATTTTGTGATATATTTTCAGGAAAACTGATGTGCTCTTAACTTTTTCATTATAGACATGAGAAAGTTGAGCTCTAGGGAAATTAAATCCTCTCATGGCTAATTAAAAGCAATGAGTATCAGAATCCAAGTGAGGAGACTCCCAGGACACTGGTTTTTCCATTATCCTTCGTCATTTCTTTCCAATATGAAATACTACTTTCTCAAATTATATTCCTTCTAATGAGCAGTATGGTTTTCTGGCCCCTGTTAACAAATATCAATTCTTTAAGAAGAAAAATATGAGCACTACCTCACTCCAGTCAGAATGGTTAAGATTAAAAACTCAGAAAATGACAGATGTTTGCAAGGATGTGGAGAAGGGGAACCCTCCTACACTGTTGGTGGGAATGCAAGCTGCTGCAGCACTCTGGAAAACAGTATGGAGGTTCCGTAAAAAGTTGAAAATAGAACTATCCTATGACCCAGCAATTGCACTTCTGGGTATTTACCCTAAAAATATAAACGTAGTGATCCGAAGGGGCATGTGCACCTGAATGTTTATAGCAGCAATGTCCACAGTAGCCAAAATATGGAAAGAGTCCAGATGTGCATTGAGAGGTGAATGGATTAAGATGATATGATACACACACACACACACACACACACACACACACACACAGGAATATTACTCAGCCATCAAAAAGAAGGAAACCTTGCCATTTGCAATGATGAAGATGGAACTAAAGGGTGTTCTGCTAAGTGAAATAAGTCAGTCAGAGAAAGACAAATATCAGGTGATTTCATTCATATGTGGAACTTAAGAAACAGAGCAGAGGATCATAGGGGAGGAGAGGAAGAAATAAAATAAGATAAAACCATAGAGGAAGACAAACCGGAAGAGACTCTTAATCATGGGAAACAAACTGAGGGTTGCTGGAGGGGAGGTGGCTAGGGGATGGGGTAACTGGGTGACAGACATTAAGGAGGGCACATGATATAATGAGCACTGGGCGTTATATAAAACCCCTAAATCAATGAGCTCTACCTTTGAAACTAATAATATATGTTAATAGACTTTAAATATTATATATTTTAAATATTTTAAAATATTTTAAATATTATATGTCTCAATTTTATATATGAAGATGTGTCTGTGTATTTGTATAGATCTGAGAGGTAAAGTCAGAGTATTTTGTTCTTGTTCCAGTATTTTAGGGCTTACTACCAGCTTACCTTGCATTTTAAACTGGAGAATCATATAACTGTGATGTCTGCTTTTTTCTTCTGCAGCGGCTCTAATTAGAGGAAATCGTAAAAACTGTGCTCAATTTTCTGGCTCCCTTGACTGGTTGATCAGCCGATTGGAAAGACTAGAAGCTTCTTCTGGTATGTTTTCTGGTTATTTCCTTGTCCTTATACATTAACTCCTGTTTTCTTCTACTTTACATTCCTTAAGGTATAAAAACAAATTTTGAGCATCAGTGCCATTTAAATGTTTTCCTTTGAATAAGTTGAAATTTTTACTTATTGTAAACTCATTGGTATTTTAGTATTTCTGAAAAGCAATTTTACAGTTCATTTACATTAAAAAAAAAAATGAAGTCCCTTAGTATACCATGGAGCCAGAATCCCCATTGTTTTTCAGATCAGTTATTCCAAATGTATTATGTAAACAAAAAACCTGGTTTGGCATGTGAACTTTTAACTTGTGTTCAGAAGATTATTTGGACAATAATAGCCAAAAATCGGATTTGTTTCCAAATCGTACAGCACACTATTTTAAAGTGATTGAATACATGTTAATATTATGAGTCTGTATGATAGTCAAATAGTTACAGGCAATGAACCTGATCTCTCTCGCTCTCTAATATGTGTGTTATTCTTATTTTGGTGTTGTGAAAACTTAAAACTGATAACCTGAACTTGTCTAGCAACATAGATTGTATCAGCGACCCCCAAACGAAAGTAGATTGCTCCTCCCTCCTTTTGCACAGTATCTCATTAGTTGCCATTCTGTGCCACTAATGCCCCTTTATGTTACCTATTTTTCCTCTCAATCTCCTAACTAGCAATTAACTCCTTGAAGCCAGGGGCATGATCTCGTTCATCTCTGGGTCTACCGTGTCCTCTGGCATCTAGTAGGATGAATAAATGAATGGATGAATGAATGGCTGAATTCCCTTAAGAAAATGCCAGTCAATACAGATAAAATTTCATGACTTTTGCATGAGAAAGACTCACTCAAGGTTAGGTTTGTTGGAATTGAATGAGTAGAAGAACAGACGGTTGTGGTCCAAGAGGGAAATTTTAAGTCACAGAGTAAAATTTTAGTGTTTAAGATTTAGGAAGAGGAGGTGGAGAAATTTGAGTCACACACTGAGTTTTAAGACATTGTTGGATTGTTGGGTGGCAGAAATAAAGAAGGAGATTGTTGAGCTAAAAAAAGACACAAGGATCGTAAGAAGAGGGTTTTCAGGGTATCACACCACAAATGGCGGGGGGGGGGGGTTGTGGACCATCACAGAACTTGCTGAAGAAGGAGAAAACTGAGTAAATGCTGGGAGGAGGTGGTCAAGTTAGTGGTAGCAAAATGATGGCAAGATTGCAAGAATAGATAAACTCTTGGGTCAGAGTATCCAGAATTGTTGGCAATCTCCAGTAGATACAAAGAATTGTGCTGATCCCCTTTTCTGGCCACAGGGAATCTCGAGAGAGACGGGCAGAGCTACCTTCAGGACAGTGTAAATGTCAGATGAATAGGCTGCTTCTCTGAAGACAGACAGACAGACACACACACACACACACAATGCTCAGAGCAGAGAGGAAAGAGAGAGAAGGAAAGAACTGAGTGGAGCATCCTTTAAATTCAGCCAAGAAGAGTCCCATCTCTACAGTCTTCAGTTTGGCTGGTTGTAGGCACAGTTCCACTGGATACAAATTGCTATTTGCTATGATCTTTGTCCAGTGCAGCTGTTGGTCACAGGTACTTCTGTGTCAAGTAGATGTCCTGTGCACTCAGAAAGCACAGGGAACATCAGGAGTAGGAAGGACCCTTGGAGTACCCTGAACCTGACATCTCACTTAAGAGGAGAGGAAATCAAGGCCTAGGACATTTGAATGACTGATTGGAGATGCTAGAATTAATTGTTATAGGAGAGATGAAACCCAAGCTCTGAACACAGAGGATGAGAATTTGAGCAGGGTCCTGGCAGTATCTGGTACCCAGCCAGCTCCTCTTTATCGCCTTCTCTGATTGTGGGGCTCAGAAAGAGGAGTGAGCAGATTTATTTTCTTATGCATGTTCTTCTGCTTCATTGAAGGCTGACTGGTATTACTAGTGCATAAAGGTTTAGTAGGGTACCTGATAAGTCTATGAGAAGAGCCACTGTGAATTTTTTGGGAGGAAAAATTAGACCTATTCCCAGGTTTCCTGTGTGACTGTGTCTCTAGGCCAAATTTAATGGAAAAGAGAAGATTTGTATGAGCAAGTCCAGTTAATCAAACTGATGGATTTCTGAAGGCTGAGTTTTCTTTAAGATGTTTGGACTTTAAGAAACAGCTGACTGAGCACAGTCTGCTGCTGCATCTCTTCTCTGAGTCTAACTTTTGTACAGTCTTTTCTGCAGGTAATTTTGCAGTGGTGTAAGTGGCTTACTTGGGGATTCCTGCCAGTTCTTCTCCGCTCCTAGTTACGTGCCGTGAAGGATGTTCCCTCTGGGTTCAAGCAGAAGGAAGCTTTCAGGGGTCTTGAACTACCTGAGCATGTGCTCACATTTTTAATGCTCACAGTTTTAAGCTTCCAAAGATGTCATGACTGCTTCTTAGAGAGCATAAGCTCATCATTTTTAAAGGGAAAAATTCGTTAGGTGTGAATACTCTGCCCCAGAATGTTGTTTGCCAGGATCTTCTTCCTTGATACGGAGTTAGGTATGAACATCTGCATTAGAAAAAGCAGGAGCCCACGGGATATTGTATGAGACCTGCTGTTGGCGATGCAGAAAACCTAGCTAATCTTTTGGAGTCCTATCAGCAGTTTAGGCAACACATAATGATGACATAGAAAGGACAGTTTTCTAGGAAGTAACTTTGTAAAAGGGAAACTTCAGTTGTTGGTTGATTTAAATATATTTTTTTAAGATTTTATTTATTTATTTGAGAGAGAGAGCATGAGCAGGAGGAAGAGCAGAGGGAGAAGGAGAAGCAGATTCCCTGCTGAGTGGGGAGCCTGATGCAGGGCTCTAGATCCCATGAGACCCTGAGATCGTGACCTAAGAAGACACTTAACCGACTGAGCCACCCAGGCACTCTGATTCATATCTTTTGGTTGTGCCAGTTCTGGTTATAGCCAGGAGACTGTGCATCTGACCCTTAGGAGAAACATAAAATCAGAATCATGGTGATGTTGCAGACTTTGTAAAGAAAACCTTTCGTGATCGTTGTTGGGTCTGTACCTGTTTGACCCCATGGCACTGTAACATAACCATCCATCTGCCTCTTTTGCTTCATTCGGAGAACATTACAGTGACTGGGGTTTTTAATAATGATCTGGGTCATCACGATGACAAGTTATGTTCGAGCTGATGGATCACTTACGACAGGGAAACCCTGTGTACATTTTTCAAAGACAATCACTCAGTGTTTGAAATAATACATTAACGATTAAAGGTTACTAATTGAATATTTAGTGACGTCCCTTGTCAAAAATTACTCATTTTTGAATGATGCCGGAAAAGTCCCGAGTACAGCCATACTCCTTCCTTTCCCAGCGAAGCATTAAATAACTGGAAAGCAAAAGAGAACAGGGAATTGAGAGTCTATGTTTGGAGGGCTTTTGGAAAAAAATATTCCTTACCAGCAATGTCAAATATGAAAAAAAAAAAAAAAGTCCCTCCAAGTAAAATCCAAATGAAACAGAACGTTCTTTTCTGAATGAAAAAAGTGATCAGGGTTGCCTGGTTATCTGGAGTCGCTATGCTTTTCAGAATTCTCTTCTGAAAGCCTGTGTGTGGGATAGATGGCACATTGTGTTTTTAGAAATGGTTCTTTTGAGATGAAAAAAAAAAAAAAAAAACCAACTTCAACTGTCTCACATTGGAGAAGAGAACTATCCTGCTTTGTGACGTAGTTGATTGGTTTTATAAGCATTTCCCACAGTAATTCATGTAACATCCATGCCTAGCCCTGGGTGTTAAAGTTTGAAGGAGACCAGGAGTGATGGGGCAAAGGGTGTCCCTGGGTTTCAGAGACTGGGGGGGTCCGCTGGTCTTGTTCCCGTGATGGTGGCTCTCTGAATGATGCAGTGGTTTTTTGGTTCTTTTCCTGTGTTTTTGATACTCAATAGGAAGTTGATATTCATAGCCAGTGTTTAATTCTCGTATCTGTTTCTCATCTTTGTTTTATATTCGTGGTCTGCTTGACACTTCTGCCTCAGTGGTCAGTGAATTGTGCTGGCCTGGGGGGCCCCAGTTTCTCAGATAGGTTCGATGGCAGCAGGGCCAAAGCCAGGCTCAGTCTTGTCATCCAGTCTTTTTAAGGGGCAAGGAGAAACGGAGCCCTAGGCTGAGAGTCACAGGTGCCATAGTGCTGCTCACTCCGTTTCTGCCAATATGGCGGGGATGCTCGTCAGGGCTCTCTACCTCAGAGAGACGCATTCCTTGACAGAGACAGTCTCCCGAGGCTCTAAATTGCCAGGCTCTTAAGGATTCAGGTGAGGAAGGTGTAAAAGATTGAAAGCCCAAGGTTATTGGGTCCCTTTTTAGTCACCTTCCAGTCCCAGGTGGGGTCTCATGCCCTCCTGACATTATTCCATACTGGCCCCAGTGGCCAGCAAAGGGCAGGCGATCGTCCTAGGGCAGAGATGAAAGGAGTTTACCCCTGAAGTGACACCTGCCCCCACCTGTCCTGTGGACATGCTCCCCATCCAGCCTGCAGCCACCCACCTCTGACCTCCTGCCAATTCAGGAGAGCCTTTGTTTCCCCGAGGTCGTCTTGGGCGCTTCCTGGAATCCATGTTCTCATCCCGTTTCTTTAGATTTCCCAGGGATAGGTTGGAAGTTGGAACATTGGCCCGTTGTGCTGATTTTATTTCTCCCCACACACAGTGAGTTAGGGAGGCATCCTATAATTGTGTGGCTAGCTGGAGGAAGAGAGGAGGAAGTCTGGTCTCAGAGAAACTGTGGAGTGGCTCGCTTGAGGAAAACTTACTAAAAACAAAATCACAGACAGTGATTGCTACCTTTGACCTAGACTGTGTCTTTTCCTCTTTGAGGATTATGGACAGAACGGAGACCTGAGCTCTTTTATGTGCTGCTTTGGACAGATGCCAGTGTCTGGTCTGACTGGGTTTTCTCATTCCACACTGGATATTAAATACTTTCATCGTCATCTTCAGTGAAATAATTGTGCTGTATCACTCGCTTTCAGTCATGCTTAAAGTTAAGCGACTGTGACCTCCCTTGGGTTCATTATACTGGCTTGAGGACTTTGTCTCGAACTGAGTTCATTAAAGTCTCTTTGCAGTGTGTATCCCTTATCCCAATTTTGTCAAGCTGACTTACCTCTTGATCGCATCGTCTTTTAAGTACCTAGGCTTTTATTATGGATTCTATTTACTGGGACCCAGTAGTCAAAAGAAGGAAGTCGATCACTACCCAAGGCAGGACGCACACTCTTCAGGTGCCTTCCCTGAGGGTTGACCTACCATTGGGTTTCCTACCATTGGGTTTCTTACCATTTCATCATCAAAATTAGGGTGGAGCTCTGCCAAGACGACCTCATCAGAAAGCTCCGTATTTAATAATCTCTTGGGTTTTTTTTTTTTTTTTTATCATTTTTTTCTTATCATTTTCTTATCATTTTTTCTTACCATTTTTATTTTATTTTTTCAGTGTTCCAAGATTTATTGTTTACCCAGCACACCCAGTGATCCAAGTAATCTGTGCCTTCCTTCATACCCACCACCAGGCTCACCCAACCCCTCACCCCCCTCCCCTCTAAAACCCTGTTTGTTTCTCTGGTTTCTACCTACTTTTATACTGTGTTAAGGAGAAGCAGAATTTAGGATTGATTACAAGTATGGATTCTGAGTTGGACTGGCAAAGTTCTAATTCCAGGATCATCCTTGATAGCTGCATGATCTTAACCCTTTTGTACCTCCTATTTTACATACGTTTGTAAAACAGGGATTGTAATAATTCCTGCCCCACAAGGATTATTAGTCAACCCTATGGATGTCTTTATAATGTTAAAGGAATACAAGTGTCACAGTAAGTGTCTCATCTTTTTCATTTGTAATTAGGAGTTGTTTTAACTACAAGGTCATTTTTATTTTCTTCAAAGAGCACTGTAGAAATGGACTAGACAGGGGTTCTGTCTTCAACTATAAAGATAATGAAGACCACTGAGAGCTCAGATGAACAGCGAGCCTTCAGCTCTGGATCGGGGTGGGGTTGGGACAGTTAGATACTGGCTGCCAGATCTGTGCGTGAATGTGGAGGTGTAGACTTGTACTCTGGGCACAGTACAAAGACCTTTAGTCAAAAACTTAAAAACAAACAAACTTGGGGGTGCCTGGGTGGCTCAGTCTGTTAAGCATTTGACCAGCTCAGGTTGTGATTTTAGCGTCTAGGGATCGAGCCCCACATTGGGCTTCCTGATCAGTGGGGAGTCTTTCTGCTCCCTCTGACCACCCCCCCAGGTCAGTTCATGCTTGCTCTCTCTCAAATAAATAAATAGAACATTTCAAAAATATTATATAACAAAATATATATAATAAATATATATATAATAAAATTATGTCAATTTTTAAATTGTGACTCTTGATCGTGGGGTTGTGGTGATTATTTTTTAAAGATCTTGATCTTTACACCACGTTGGGTATAAAGATAACTTTAAAAAAATCTTTAAAAAATTTTGGGTTTTGTTAAACAGTGTGTTGTATAACTTTTCTCTTTCCCTTATTCCACACTATCAGAAGTCAATTATTTTATGCACTTTTTTTTTTCTTTTGTGCTTTTGGAAATGAGGCCTCTGGGCTGTCTTCATACTGCAGAACTCTCTCTGCTCGATTTTACTGGGACCCGGTTGACATACATCACTGTATATGCTTCAAGTGTACATCATAATGGTTGAGCTTACATATATTATGAAACTATTACTCTAACAGATTTAGTTTGCATCCATCATCTCATATATATAAACTTTTTAAGAAAGTGAAAAAAAACAGGGGCACCTGGATGGCTCAGTCAGTTAAGCATCTGACTACCTGTTCCAGCTCAGGTTATCATCTCAGGGTTGGGGGATCGAGCCCTGTGTCGGGGTCTGCGCTCCGCATGGAGCCTGCTTCAGATTCTCCTTCTCCCCCTGCTTCACCTTCTGCTGGTGCTCTCTTTCTCTCTCAAATAAGTAAAATCTTAAAAAAAAAAAAAAAGTAAAATCTTAAAAAAAAAGAAGATAAAACAAAAAAGGACTTCCCTTGTGATGAAAACTCTTAGGACTCACCCTCTTACCAACTTTCCCGTGTATCAGCGTTAGCTCTCCTCATCATATTGTATCTTATAGCCCTAGCACTTAGTGATCTTTTTTCCTTTGTCATGACTCCCTGCCTCTGGAATACATATCTGATCTCTTCTTCTCTGAGAGTTCTGTTTTTGGATTTTTTTTTTGTTTGTTTGCAGCATTTTTGATTTATATCTTGTCTTTCTGGCTGTTGTTAGTAGTAAATAATGCTGGTATGAACCTGGAGGTGCAGCTATCTTCTCGAGGTAGTGTTTCTGTTTTCTAAAGATTTATTTATTTGAGAGAGAGAGAGAGCAGGAGGGTGGGTGGAGGGCAGAGGGTAAGAGAGAATCTCAGGCAGACTCCATGCTGAGTGTGAAGCCTGATGCAGGGCCTGATCCCATGACCCTGAGATCATGACCTGAGGTGAAATCAATGTCAGACCCTTAACCAATTGAACCCCCCAGGCACCCCCATGTTTTTGTTTTCTTTGGATGTGTTCCCAGAAGTGGAATTGTTGGATCATATGGTAGTTCCATTTTTAATTTGGGGGGGTCCTGTATTGTTTTCCATCATGGCTACACCAGTTTGCATTCTCACCAACAGGGCACGAGGGTTCCCTTTTCTTTACATACACAACAGCATCTGTTACCTCATGTTTTTTTGTTTGTTTGTTTTTTTTTCTGAGCGTGGCCATTCTGGTGGCTGTGTGGCGATGTCTCATTGTGGTTTGGATTTACTTCTCCCTGATGACTAGTGATGTTGACGGTCTTTTCACATATCTTTTGGCCATCCATATATCTTCCTCAGGAAAATGTCTACTTGGGTCTTTTGCCCATTTTAATTGGATTATTTTTTCTGATGAGTTCTTATATATTATGGACATTAACCCTTCATCAGATAATGTGATCTGCACTCCCCCTCCCCCGCCCCATTCAGTGGGTTGTCTTTTTACTTCATTGATGGTTTCTCTTGTTGTGCAGAAGCTTTTTAGTTTGGTGTGGTCCCACTGAATTTTTTTTTTAAAGATTTTAATTATTCATGAGAAGGAGAAAGAGAGAGAGAGTACATGAGCAGGGGGGAAGGCAAAGGGAGTGGGAGAAGCAGACTCCCAGCTGAGCAGGGAGCCCGATGCGGGGCTCGATCTGAGGACGTGGGGATCATGACCGGAGCCAAAGGCAGACGCTTAACCCACTGAACCACCCGGGGGTGCCCCTGATGCAGTCCCACTTACTTTTTTATTTTGTTGATTGTGCTTTAGGGTCCTAACTGAAAGATCATTGCCCATTCCTGTATCAAGGAGGTTTTTCCTCTTTCTTCCAGGAATTTCATGGTTTCAGGTCTACGTATTTATATCTTATAATACATTTTGAGTTCATTTAGTGAGTGGTATAGGATAGGGGTGTGGTCTCATTCTTTTACATGTGACTATCCAGTCTTCCCAGTGCCATTTATTGAAGAGACTGCCTTTTTCAAGATAACATTTAAAATTGACTCAAAGCTCAGTCAGATGCTGTGATCATTTTACATTCTTGCCCAGAAGAATAGTTCTCAATAAATATTTGCTGCTTTGAGCTAAGTATCTTTTTGGAGAGCTGCTTAATCTGTGTTTCTCTTGCCCTGAACAATGCATCTTAAAAGTACTCAGATGCATTGGTCTTCGAAAATTTTATTTAAAGGCCTTTTCAGCAATTAATTGCACCTGCCAACATTTTTATAAGTTCTTATCTTTCACAGAGAGGCACACATTGTTGTTTTTTTGAGCACATTAATGAGCACATTGTGGGGCCAGGGAAATCTTAAGTGAATTTAGGGCACTGTGCTAAGATGTCATATGTATTCACTGGATCCTACAGGACTCTGTAAGGTAGGTTCCATTATCATTTCCATTTTACAAATGAAGACTTGGAAGCTGAGAAGCCAAGAGGGGTAACCTTTTCAAGGTCAAATGGAAGTAGTGGAGCTAGGACTGAATTTATATGGCCTGTAAAGTCACAAAAGCAGGAATGATATCAATTTCCACTCCTCATTTTACTTATACCCAGAACCTAACACATCGAATGGCCCATTTTATGGATTAAAAGATAATTGAGGGATTCCTGGGTGGCTCAGTTGGTTAAGCGGCTGCCTTCAGTTCAGGTCATGGTCCCAGTGTCCTGGGATCGAGTCCCACATCTGGCTCCTTGTTCAGCAGGGAGCCTACTTCTCCTTCTGCCTCTGTCTGCCTGTGCTCACTCTCTCTCTCTCTCTCTGACAAATAAATATATAAAATCTTTAAAAAAAAAAAAAGATAAATGAACATGTGAATGGGGGAGAAAACACTGAAGAGTAAATAGCCAGATAAGAATATCTCAAAGTGTTTATAATTTCTTGTCTGGCACTTAGTCCTTTGTGGATTTTGAGATATGGCAATTTATACAAATAAATATTTGGCATAACATTTCTAACATTATTATTTAACTGTTGCATCATGAACTGCCTTTGATTGACATTTTCTTTTCTTAATTGCCTTTTACTCCTGTAATTTTTCTTTTATAAAATACTACTCCCGAAATTGAAAGCAGCAAAGCATCAGAAGCCTAGTTAAGCCTGAATACTGTTCAGCCTTAGAGTGTACTATTCCATACACTCTAATTACATTATTTCATGTGCTATTTATTTTATTTATTTTGGATAATGTACCCCAGGAAATTTTTGACTCATGTTCATCTCATCTTCCAATAAAATACCCTAAGTCCATCTTTTTTATTCATTTTGCTAATGCATTCATGATGCCTTACCTTTCTATATATGAATAAAAATGTAATACAGACCTTTATCTTCACTAACTTCTGATTTTATTAATGTTCCTAATTCTGTCACATTTTGTTATATTTTAATCTTACCTTTGTCACTTTTTCTCTCTCTTCTCAACTTTATGTTAGCTCAAAAGATTTCATGAGCTTATTTTCTTCTCATGCCTCAAAACCATTGTAAAGAAATGGAAGGATGCATGATGATGTGTTTCCCCTATTTGACTCGAACCCCTACCTCTTGAGGTTGTTTCTCTAAAGCCTCTCTATATTTTAATATTGATTTCAATTTAGTCCCCTTTTCCTCTCTATTTGGGTGTGATACGGAAACCCTACTTAGTGTTTATTTTACAAGTAAGCCCTGTATTATAGAAAGGAAACAAAACGTACATTGCTTCTGTTACCTTTTGTCCCTTTCTGCCTAAAAAAGTTAAAAAATAAATTCATCAGTTTATCTCACACTGAAACCCAAATACTTCCTTGACTTCAAACTTATACCCATTTTGAACAAACCACAGATATTCATTCCTAGTTCCCTCAGTGCTTCAGTCTGTGGCATGCAGAGTTCTCCTCTAAATGGTAAGATGTGTCGTAATTCTGCCGTATAGCGATGGGTTTTCACCTCCTGTTTGTTCTGGATGGGCCCAGTGCTGTTTGGTCAGGCTCTCCACCAGCCCTCCACTAGCTCAAACTAGAAGTTCCCACTACTTCTAGAAGTTCCACATTCATGCCCCGCCACCAAAGAAGGACAACTTGGATGCGACCCATCGTTTATCACTCCATGTTGGTTCCATTCAGATTAGTGGAACAAAAAGCAGAGATGTGTCTCTACAGAGCCTTCTCAGACGCACAGGCCCAGGAACAAATTAACGCATTTGTATGTAACTCAGATTCTTTCTCTCTTAGCCTCCCCTTTGGTGTGTAGCCAAAAATCCCTCCCACACACCTCAGACCTTTTTGTCAACATGGAGCTAGCTGGACTTTTCTTCTGCTTTTTCTAACTGCTGCCCACTTCATTTGCATGTTTGTTTGTTTTAATGGGGGAGAGAAAGGGTTCTTGTCAAAGGAGCACATTATGTCTTTTTAAGCATTTATGAGCCAGTAAGTCTGCTTGCTGTAACATTTCATGGTATTTTTGGCTCAACAATCCTGTTCTCTCCAGAATGTAGAGCTTCCTACAGTTCTGTCTGTTGCCCTACTTGTGTCTCTTTGTCTTTCCCTCAATTTCTAACACTCTGGTGTAATTTTTCCTGGATTTATTAATTTAACTATTTTGATATCTACACTTCAATTTCCTTTCTCCATAGTGATCAATAAATATTTTCCCTGGATTTTCCTTCCAATCAGTATTGTCCTTCAGCATTTCTCTACCGTTCTCTGATGTTAACAGTTTTAATCTTTGTATAAAAATAAGCCTAGTTGTCAGATTTCCCAGTTGATCCTTTTTTATTTCATTTCATTTGTCATTTATATTATTTTGTTACAACCATCAAATAAGGACAGACGCTTACATCACACTGCTTGGATTCAGGCCTTTTCCTAAAAACTTTATATGTGTTAATTCCTCACAACATCTCCCCTCGGGGTGGGAACCATTATTAGAATTTGATTTTAGAAATGGGGACACTGGAGCACAGAGAAGTTAAGTAACTTGCCTAAAATCTGCCAGGACTCAAGTGGGGCTTGTTGACTTGTGTCCCTGGTTATAACCACTACATAAGACAACAGGATAATGATAATACCTCTTGCTATTCTAGTTCCTCATTTAAGCCTAGTAAATATCCAGGATGTTATTCCCCCTTCTGAAAGGATGACAGTCCATGATATAGACAGCTTGGCCTGGGTGTTTTGTGTTCTTTGTTGTCATGTTATTTCTCAGTCCCTTTCTCCAGTCTTTTTACTTAAGTTCCTTTGTTTACATTAATTACACATGGCAAAAAATATAACTTTCCTCATTTCTATTTGCCTCCTGTGAGCCCTGGGAATTTGACTAATAAGGTCTGACCGAAAGGTTAAGAAGGATTTTAACTCCTAGGTAGGGGAAGAAGGCTAAGGCCATGTGCTCCATCAGGAATTTTCTAGGATCATTGCCCACTCTCAGAGCAGAGATGTAGGAATGGAGTCCCTTTCCAAAGCTGAATAACACCTGTGTGACCCTCTTGCGGTGAGAACCACGGTCCGTCTAAGCCCACATACACTTAAGTGTTCTGAAATGATTTTAATTTTTGTTTGATTTTTGCTACACACTTGTAATTGCAGGTGAGAAAACAGTTTCTGGAGAGAGGGTGTTGGCATTGTCTTCCAAGTCCATTGGTTTTCCTTGTCTTCCTGAGACAATAATTACAGCTGTCTCCACCTATGCCTGAGTGGCTCCCTGCCTGGTTCTGTTCACTTCACTCGAACGTGCAAGACTCACCGTGACCTTGTGCCTGCTCTGTGTGGGGCAGAATCCCGAGGCTAGATTCTTTCCAGGACTTCTGTTCTATGGCTTGCTTTCAGGTTTTCCATGTAAACCCTCAACCTTGGACAGCCCAGGGCACATCCCACCACAGCACTTGGATGTTTCCAATACCAGTAGGTTATTTCCAGACATGTTGTTACACCCTCAGAGATTTTTCTTGTCATGAGCCCTAGAAATAATTCAGAAAGTTACATCCATAAAAGTTTTAAGGCAAAGAGCTAAATAAATAGTTCATGTATCTTACATATAAACAGTTTATTCCATCAGTTTTGAATTTTGTGCATGACCCCCACATCTAAAGCCTACAGAAATTCCTGTCATTCAGTGAGGAAATACTGGAACTACGAAATATAAATTCTCCATCCATGTTCTATCATGTCTTCTCTACCTTTTTTTTTTTTTTTGAAGATTTTATTTATTTATTTGACAGACAGAGATCACAAGGAGGCAGAGAGGCAGGCGGGAGGGAGGGGTGGTGGGAAGCAGGCTCCCCGCTGAGCAGAGAGCCCGATGCGGGGCTCAAGCCCAGGACCCTGAGATCATGACCTCAGCCATGACCCACTGAGCCACCCAGGTGCCCCTCTTCTCTACCTTTAGAAAAAATAAGTATCTTAATGTTAAAATCTCCAGATAGCAAATATGCCGATGTAGCTAATATATATACTCTTCATAGTAATGACTCTCGTTTATGTTGTTTTAAACTGAAAGTGTCCATTTATATTCATTCACTTACTCAGTTGGCAAACATGAGATGGGCCTCCCTGGGCCTAGGTGTGCTGAATTCGACACATCTCTACTTTCAAGGACTCATTCTCTAATAGGAGATTGAAATGAGCATAAAGGATTTTAACACAAAATGATAAGTACTACCAAGAAAGAATAATTCATTCTAGAGTGTTGGTAAAAAGCCACCAAATGAGATGACTTTCTGCAGACTGATTCAGATTCTGAAGTTTCCAAAGAGGGAAGTGTATTTCAGTCTAAGAATAACGTGCAAAAACATGGAAGGTGGGACAGAGCTGACAAGTCCCACTGGGCTGTGGCAGGCCTTGATTGCTGATGGTCCCACTGCCTAGAACACTGCCTGGTAGGCATTTAATAAATGTATCAGTGTGTTGTAAATGCATTAGCTCATAAGCGTATTTATACCATGTACTTTGAAGTATATACTACCCGTTCTTTGTCAAAGGAGCTGGTGGGAGCTAAGGTGGGTTGGGTTGCGTCATCTATCAAAGAGCTGATGTCCCATGCTCTGGGAAATGGACTTTGACCTTGGATGTCCCTGAAAGCCATGGGAGCTTTTAAGCACAGAGTGACGTCAATTCAATGTGTGCTTTAGTTGGGATGCCCAGGTGGCCCAGTCAGTTGAGCGGCTGCTTCTTTGTCATGATCTCAGGATCCTGGGACCCAGCCCCGCGTTGGGCTCCACACTCAGTGCAATGTCTGCTTCAGGAGACTCTCACTGTCTCCCTCTGCCCCTCCCCCACCTCACCTGTACGCTTTCTCTCCCTAAAGCAAAGAAATTAAAAAAAAAAAAAAAAAAAAGGAAATAGACCTCACTTCCTATTTTGTTTTCCTTTCTAAAAATATTTCTTACTGTAAAAGTAATGTGTACACATTTTCTGGAATTCATCAAGTATTGGAAGTATTGGAAGGAAGGTATACTAATCCAGCAATAACCAGCACCAACATTCTGGCATACTAACTCCTGGTGTTTTTTGAAGTAGATGTTTTATACATATAAATATATTTTACATAGTTGCAAACATAATATATATCCAGTCGTGCAGATATCTACTCATGAAAGTTTATCTTCTACATTATGTGTTCTTCATGTTATTAAGATTTCCACCAAAATTTCTGTAAATTTATTAAAACTTAAAAATCAGGTTATGTATAGAAATTATAAGATTTATTATATATTAGTTCTGTCTTATTAGTTCTGTCTTATTAGTTTGTGTGTGTGTCTGTGTTTTTGAATATTTAATTTATGTTCATAAATCATTCCGGTATACTGTTACGATCTGCCAAGGTTTAAATGTATCTCTTGAGAATCTGGCCAAGAGTGTTAGGCACTATTCCCATTTCTGGGTCTTATTCAGTGCATTTAGAATTTAATTGTCAAATCATCTTTAGTTAAATGTAGCCATTGTAATATTTTTTAAGCCCTGTACTTCTTTCTTTTTTCACCAGAGTTTGAGGCATATATTGGTATAATTTACATATTATTTAATATAGTCAGTCTAGCTAGTCTTTATTTTTTTTTAATTAGTCTTTTGGTATTTCCATTTTGTTTTCTTTTAGGAATTTCTAACCACACACAAGAAATAAAAGTTTATTTGCTGTTTATCCCAACACTTGACAATAAAAGTAGCTTTCTCTGACTTTTTACCGTCAGAGTCAGTCAGTGCTTTTCAACTAAATGTTTATTCGTTGCATCTGATGTAGCAGCATTTAAAAAAAAATGTTTTAATGTTAAGTCCCAAACTCTGGAAGCCTTCTATTAAAGTAAGCTGAATCCAGGAAAAAAATCAGATTTATTTTCATAGTTCATATTGCCATTCTTGCGTTTTGTGATCTCTGCTGTTCATTTTCACAGTCCTGTCTTAAATCTTTTCTGGTATATTCTAGCTTTTGAATGCTATTGATTTTTGTGTATATTTATTTACAAAGAGAATTTATTTTTCTTGTGGTCTTCTACTTCTTGGTCTTTTGTCTTAATGGTTATATTAACCCTGCAAGTAGAGATTGGCGAACTTTTTCTGTAAAAGACCAGATAGTACAGGTCTTATGTTCTGTAGACCATAGGGCTCTATTGTTGCAACCACTCAACTCTGCCTCTTTGGTGCAAAGGCAACCACAGATGAAATGTGAACAAAGGAGTATGGATGATATGTAGTATAATTTTCTTTTCCAAACACAGGCAGCTGTATTTGTGCGCTGCAGTCATAGGTAACAGGAAGAAAACAAAGACATCATGATAAAATATGAGTAATCTATTAAAAATTCTTTTCCTTTTCTATTAGTTTAGTTTATTTTAGCTAAGAATGAATGTGTTTATTACTCCATTTTTAATAGCAGAAGGATTCCGTTTAAGTACCCTTATATAAACATCTTTATCCATTAGCCTGTTGTATTATTTTCTGCTGTCTTGGATTTTTTTTTTTTAAGATTTTATTTATTCATTTGACAGAGATCGCAAGTAGGCAGAGAGGGAGGCAGAGAGAGAGGAGGAAGCAGGCTACCCATGGAGCAGAGAGCCCGATGTGGGGCTCAATCCCAGGACCCTGAGATCATGACCTGAGCCAAAGGCAGAGGCTTTAACCAGCTGAGCGACCCAGGCGCCCTGCTGTCTTGGATTTTTAGCACAGCAGTTGATTTTGAGCTATACCAAAAATTGACTCATCTTGTTGGGTATTTTTTTTTAATTGAGTGTACATTCATATCATACTTCACCAAAATAAGTCATCAGTAAAGAAACTAACATAAGTAGCCCCTGTCCCATAATGGATTGGGATTTGGATCAAGCATAGATTGTGGCAGCCATAGTCTACCGTTACTTCTGTATTCTGCCATTTGTACACCTGAGCCCTTTTCCAAGAGAGTGAACTCCATTGGAGATGTACAGACCTTTCTGTGGATTTCTCTGTGACCCTTCATGATACTCTGTAGCTCTCAGAGATCACATTTTCTGAATGCTACAAGTGGTCTGTGCTTTCATTAGTGACAGAGCAAACTTTCTCACAATGAATACATATGTATATATATTCAGCTTTCCGAGTTCACACTAAAAATTTTGATAATGAAAACTATTTTCTCTTATCTCTCTTAAGCTCTAATAAAAGAAAGGGTATATTCCCTTTTACCTTCTCGGATGGTTAATACTTTAAAATACCCCCGTTTGTGGGGGACTTGGGTAGCTCAGTCAGTTAAGTGTCTGCCTTCAGCTCAGGTCATGATCTCAGAGTCCTGGGATGGAGCCCTGCACTGGGCTCCCTCGTCAGTGGGAAGTCTTTTCCTTCTCCTTCTGCCTGCTTCTTCCCCTGCTTGTGTGTGTGCTCTCTCTCCCTCTCAAATAAGTAAATAAAATCTTTGAAAAAAAAAATACCCCATTCTTAATCAGGTTTTGTATGTTGTGTATTTTTATGTAATTTTGCATTATTCTCTATATTTCTGTTGTTTTGTAAACTAAAGCATTTTCTACCATTTACCTCCACAACAATGTAATGATCTTTGTGGGTTTGGAAGCATTGTTATAAGGTTATACTCTCAAGCTGAGAAGCTTCATAAGCTGGTCCTAACCTATTACCTACCTATCTTGTCCCCAACTTGCCCTATATGCCAAGCACCACAGGTATGCATTCCATTCAAGACTTCACTCAACCTCATATCACCCTAACTTTCCTGTCAGGAAAATGGTCATAAATGTGTTCTCTGAGGTTCTTTCTTTCATACCTTCCCAGGCAGAGGTACCTGCTTACTCTGCTAACACCGCCTGGTCCTCACTCAACTACTTCGTTATCTCTGGTTATCAGTCCCGTCACAAGCATCACTTGTCACCTCTCACCCAGTGCCCTGTGACAAACATATTGAGCCCATAATAATTACATGTTGATCTGAAGGAACACCTAGAGAGAAGGAAAGGCACTGGTCATCACAGACCCTTTAATCATATTTTTTTTTCTTTATCTTTAGGTATTCTTGAAGTTTTACACTGTGTGTTAGTAGAAAGTCCAGAAGCTCTAAATATTATTAAGGAAGGACACATTAAATCCATAATCTCCCTTTTAGACAAGCATGGGAGAAACCACAAGGTAAGGGAACGAATTTATTGCCATGGATGAGTTCTGGAATAATGTTAAATGTATTTTTAAAATAAGGTAACTTTTAAAGGTGTGTCAGCTGTGGCATATTTCTTGTTCCTTAATTATAGTCAAGGAATTATATTGCTGTTTAGTGCTTATTTGTAGCACCATTGAGACACTGAGCAGTTCTCAGCTCGCATTTAAGAGAAACTTAGAAGATACATGACCTCGTGGCTGTCGTGTTCACATGGTTGGGTCAGAGGGAGCGTGTTCACATTCACAAGACATGCTGGGATACTCAAATCTGAATAAGGGAATTAGTCGGCTGGAAGTGCTTTTTCTCTTCAGGTTCTGGACGTCTTGTGTTCTCTCTGTGTCTGCCATGGAGTAGCGGTCCGTTCCAACCAGCATCTCATCTGTGACAATCTGCTGCCAGGAAGAGATCTACTGTTGCAGACACGTCTTGTGAACCATGTCAGCAGGTAGACTCAGACAGACATGGTCACCAAACAGGTGGCCTAACAAGGAATTCACGTTCTAGCTCTGTCGTTAAAGCATCGAATGGTCTGCTTGTTTTATTCAGATAGTTTACGTACTAGCCCAAGGAATAGTGTAGTTGTCCTGTCAGTTGGATGGGGTAATAGTAACAATAGGTGAACTGAGCAGAATATGCATTTATCACAAGACCATAAGCTTCCCTAGTCATATCCTGTGAGGCTGGCTTATCTCTGACATCTTCAAGAGCAGGCTGACAATTCTACAGGCTTACAGTTAGATGTAATTATGTTTTGTGCTTTCTTAGAAGATGAGTAAAAATGCTACCCTTCAATGCCAACTTCAAAGTGGCTACTATATATAATAAAAAAACAAAAAAGCTGAGTTGGAATGTCTAAGATATAATTCCATTAATAAATATAATAAAACTACATTTGGTTAGATGTCCCTTCCAAGGTATCAGAGGTTCCTTCAGCACTGTGTGTCAGTCACTATTTTTTTTTTTTTAAGATTTTATTTATTTATTTGACAGAGAGAAATCACAAGTAGACAGAGAGGCAGGTAGAGAGAGAGGAAGGGAAGCAGGCTCCCTGCTGAGCAGAGAGCCCGATGCGGGACTCGATCCCAGGACGCTGAGATCATGACCTGAGCCGAAGGCAGCGGCCTAACCCACTGAGCCACCCAGGCGCCCCTCAGTCACTATTTTCTATGCTTTCCATGTTTCCTCCACTGTGTTTGCACTGGGTTCAACTAGGTCCAAGTAGGTACACACTTTACAGATTAAAATGTTGGACTGTAAGTGGAACTTAAGTCTAATGCCAAAGGCTGAGCCCTTAAATACCAAGCCATGCTGCCTTCCTTATATCAAACAGTATAATAAAAATAATGATACAGCTTTCAAGTAAGAAAATATTTTGCTTGATAGTAATAATTTTGTTATACTCTATCTAAGAGCTGTCCAGAACGTAATCACTGCCTTACCCTGTTTTAAACAAAAATGTAGGGTTTGGTGTGTATTTCTATATTGTATTTTTTCTTTGGTTTGCCTTTTTTTTTTTTTTTTTTAAACAGGGTTGATTTAAGACTTCTTGAGTGGCTCTTTGTATAACATATGTGCTGTTGTTGACTGCTATTTCCTGAGACCTTCACTAATCCTGAGCATTAACATAGGGTCTAAGTTTCTTAGAAATAGTATTAAATACAACTACCTAGAAATTCTTCTGCCCTCAGAGAGGCATTGAAAACAACAAAGCTGCTTATCCCCCTGTTCCTTTGCCAATAACATGGCTTTTCAGCTTGTACCTTACCTGATCCATGGCTTAGGAAGGAAAATGTCTGCATCTCCTGAATTAATAATAACTGCATGAATTCTACGGTCCTGTTACACTGAGTATCTCACCTTAAACATGATCAATGGTATAAAATGTGCTGAAAAGCAATTCAGAAAAAATAATCTTAGATCCCTGAGGGACTTTGTCAGGTAATCCAAAAAGCAGATACCCTTCACGGAATGTTAACTGTAGGCTGGCTATCCCCGCCTCCTGCCTCAGTGACTTAGTAATTTTGCAGTACTGAAGGAAAACATATATTTAATATATTGCGTTTTGGAGAAATGGGATGAATGTTCGAAATAGACCTAAATGAACACAACAGGTGGTTTATCCAGAGTTGCTCATGTGCTCTCCCTATTTCTTTGAAGCATGAGACCCAACATTTTTCTGGGCGTCAGTGAAGGGTCCGCTCAGTATAAGAAGTGGTACTATGAGCTGATGGTGGACCACACGGAGCCGTTCGTGACCGCCGAAGCCACGCACCTGCGGGTGGGCTGGGCGTCCACCGAAGGGTACTCGCCCTACCCAGGAGGCGGTGAGGAGTGGGGTGGAAACGGCGTCGGAGATGACCTCTTCTCCTACGGATTCGATGGCCTTCATCTCTGGTCAGGTCAGCACCATCCACGCCTTTCTCTGTGTGTGCGAAGGAGATCTGTTGCCCTTGCTCTTGGGTTTCCGAGAGCCATCCATGCTGCGTGTATTCAAATGTATTTTCTTCAGAAATTTACCATGGAAACGATGAGAGAGAATGTTAAGTACAAAGCAGAATTTCACTAGGGGAGAAACAAAACTCTTACAATTATGGTACATTTCCAAAGACTGTATTGTTGATGAACAGTATGTGTGAAAAACGGCATCTTGATTCATAATTCACTGCAAAAAAAAAAAAAGAAAGAAACAAAACAACACACCACATTTGTGTGTTTCCTATTTACTTTAACAGGTGTGTGTGAAGGTCTAGCTTCCACCAAAATTAGATCCTGCAAAACAATTGGAAGAAATAGAGAGTCTCATCTCCTCATAGATGACATAATATTGGGAATTGGTCATTTGTGACGCATATTGTGAGGTGTCAGTAATAATCAGATGACACTTTGTGTGGAACTGTTTCTAGAAAAGCATATATTTCATTTCACCAGCCATCAGCCTGAACTTTGATAGTGAGTACATATTAAGAATGAATGATAGGTAAAAATATTGTATCATTTTTTCTATTAGAAGGTACATTTTAGTTGGCTCCATTCAAAAGTTCAGTTCTTAATGATGTAGATGTTTCTAAGAAACTGGAATTCACGTGAATTCTGCAGACATGTGCTTGTGCTCATAAAGCTGCATTTAGAATACTGTTCTCATATTTTGTAACATAGTAATGATAGACAAAATATGGAAGATGTGTGTATTTTTGCATATAAAAAGCTGAAATCTGTCTTCTAGGGGGCACAAGTGATATTTATCAATGTTTCAGAGGAATGGTAGCTTATGAGGATTTTAAAAAGTTAAATTGAATTAAATCTGAGAGTTTACAGTAATGGGTTTAGAGATAGAAACATTTCACGTCATTGTATTTTATCCTGAGTATTTACTGAATTTTTTCTTTATTCAGTGCCTGTATTCAGTAGTCAGGAAGAGATGGGGCTTTGTTTTGGATGTTTCATCTAGCCCCGGGGGCATGTGGTTGGGGCCCCACATGTAGGAGGGGTGGCGTGTCTTACACACCATGCTGTTCTGGCCAGGCAAGTCAGAGAATCTGTTCCCACAGTATACTTTTCCAACTGACAGAAAAATGCAAAAGAGCACTAACATCAGAAGGTCCAACAAACAGAAAGTAGAGGTAATGTCTTGTTTATAATACATGTGAATTCTCACCCTTCAGATTTTACTCTCTTCTCTCTTTACTCCTACAATGGCTCCAAGTGCCATGGCTACTCAGGTAAATGAAGGAATCATGTTAACTTGTTTTCCCATTTCCCATTACACAGAGATGGGGTATGGGTGGGGGAAGAGTACTCTGATAAAATAATGCAGAATTGCTTCTAAATGTTTTAACCACACAATGCCACTTCATTTTCATTTTTGCAAGCTTTGAAGCTTTTTCTTTCAGCTCACAAAGAGAACCCAGCACTCACAGAGTTAACCTGTATGCATTATACTTTTTATTATAGGGTATCTGTTAAAGAAAACAGTAAGAATAACAACAGAAGTTTTCAGTGGATCTGTGAATATATCTCAGAGAGGAGGATAGGTTGGGGAATTCAGGAGAAAATCACTTGACACTTTCTATCAGGAAAAATTCAACTTTTTCTTCTCCCCTCCCCCCCCTTTTTTTTTTAATGGCAAGAAAGTATGTACCATGCCTTGCCTATAGTTGAAATGTGTGGTCTCTCAAGCTACAGGGGTTATTCAGTCAGACAACAAAAAGAAATAAGTGACATCAAAATTTTTTGGTAAGAAAGAAGTAAAACTTTCACTGTTTGCAGTTGACATGATACTATATATAGAAAACTTGAAAGACTCCCCCAAAAAGCTGCCAGAACTGATGCAGGAATTCAATAAAGTAGCAGGATACAAAGCCGATGTGCAGAAATCTGTTGCATTTCCATGCACCAATAATGAAGCATCAGAAAGAATAATAAAACACTCCCATTTACAGCAGCACCAGAACTATAACATACTTGGGAATAAACCTAACCAAAGAGGTTAAAGACCTGTACTCTGAAAACTATAAAACACTGATGAAAGAAACTGAAGATGACATGAAGAAATGGAAAGACCTTCCATGTTCATGGATTGGAGGAGCAATCTTGTTAAAATATCTGTACTATCCAAAACAAGCTACCTATTTAATACAATTCTTAGGAAATGCCAATAGCACTAGAACAAAAAAATCCTGAAAATTTATGTGGAACCAGAAAAGTCTCCATATTGTCAAAACAATTTTGAAAAAAGAAAAGTAAAGCTGCAGGTATCACAGTTCTAAACTTCAAGTTACATTACAAAGCTATAGTCATCAAGACAGTATGGCGCTGACACAAAAATAGACACATATATCAGATCAATAGCATGGAATAAAAAAAAACAGAAATAAACACACAATTATATGGTCAATTAATCTTCGACAAAGCAGGAAAGAATACTTAATGGGAAAAAGACAGTCTTTTCAACAGATAGTGTTGGGAAAATTGGACAGCACCATGGAAAAGAATAAAACTGGACCACTTTCTTTTACCATACACAAAGTAAATTCAAAATGGATTAAATACCTAAATGTGAGACCTGAAACCATAAAAATATTGGAAGAGAGGACAGGCAGTAATTTCTTTGACACTGGCCATATTAAATGCTTCCTAGTTTTAGATTCATAGTCAGCAAAGACAAAGCTGAATCATTTGGTGGCTTCTGACTCATTTTCCAAGGTCAGAGTCCTAGTAATTCGGATTAATTTTCTTGGGGTCATTCTCCTGTTCTTTTTCTTTTTAATAGTTAAAATGGAATTCAGATCTGTGACTTCTGCTGTAGAGCACATTCTTTACCACTTAACTTGCTGTAATTTAAGGGTGCTGGCAGTTTTTGGAATGAGAATTAGGCTCATGAGCAAAAGTTTTGAGCTTTCTCTTCACTTACTCTTTCCAATTTCAACTACACACGGTGTTGTTACATTCTCCCCTCTGGGAAGGCAGAACTGGATTTTTGGGCACCCAAGTTCCAAATGTTTGTAAGGGAGGGCCAAAAGTATGAAAAATCTTGGTGCTTTGGGAGCATTTAAATATGGAAGTGTGGAGGAATGTCCTAGAACAGTTGAAGAGAAAGATGGGTAGAAATTTCTAGTCCAAGGGTGATAAATCAGACTGCTACTGTCTTTGTGGCTAATGCAGAGAACGGGAATGTAGTTGTCATCGGGTGTGATAGGTTTGCATAAATATGGCCTGAAAATGCTTCTAAGTGGATTCAGTAGTGTGAGTGCCATTGAAATTATAGACCTGAGGTTGTTCAGTATGATCCTTCTGTCTTACTTGCTTGTTTCAGGCATCACAAGAGAGTTTGCCATGGTGGTTTTTGGTCCTTAGCATTAGCATAATAATATCCCTCAGAGAGACCAATATATTTGGTGTATATAAATATATGTATAATAACACTTTCATTAGCTATTGATCTTGAGCTAAACAAGGGTGTAAACCTCCTTATGTGAGTTGCATTGCTTTTATATGATTTTTTCAAGAGCCATCTTTATTATACTCAGGGAATTTCAGGAGTACTACTTGATAATGAATTTATTGCTTATAGATTTGAATATTGGTAAAATAAAACATTGACACATTTTAAAAAGTAGGTACACTCTACCACTGGCATTTCAGATATGCTGTTGATAAAAAGTTTGGCATGCTGGAAATTTTAAAAAGATCTTATAAAAATGCAAATCTTGTATCATGAAATCCATCTTTGCCTTTGCTCAAATTGAGAAATTTTGTATGCGTTTGTGAGCATTGTTTGAGAGAGCCTTACCTTCATGTCTTTCAGTATGTCCACAGAGACTAATTAGCAAAGGAGTTTTGACATTATCAGGAATGGGTGTAGGCCACAGGTTGGCCAGGGCAAGAAATGACATTTATCAAATAATCACTGTCACGCCTCAACTCGTATCCTGCTGTTCTCAGGAAGCCAACCAAGATCTTGTGTGAAATAAACTGTAAAACAAATCAGTTGGCATGCATTTGTGTCTCAGCAAACAATGCACGGATGAACACATTTTCTGCTTTCCTTATCCCTGTTATTTTTATTTTATAAAACAAAAGGGATTGAATATTTGGAAAGGGTCCTGACATGCAAGCCCTGCTATGTCTGAGATGCTGTGTTCTTTTAAACCATTAGTTTAATCATCATAACAGCTCTGCAAGGTGATGGCATTTGGCTTCCAAGAAGTCAAGGTTTAGAGAGATTATGTAATTTGCTGATGGTCATACAAGTAGGAGGTGGTAAAGCATCTGTTGGAACTCAAGTCTCTCCCTGGAGATTTCTCTTTGACATCCTTCTGTTCTCAGCTTAAGCTGATTTGTGCATCAGATACTGTCCTGCTCCAAGCAGAAGTTTCTCTGCATATCAGAAGGTCCAATTTACAATAAAGAGAGCAGCATGGCCCCAGGGGAGGGGAGAAGCAACAGTTTTTGGACAAAGGATTTAACATGTAGTATTAATTTGCATTCAAAATTTATTCTCTTCCAGTATTGTACATTGATTTGTCAGTACCTACTCAAATCTTTGCCTCGGAAGACGATTCTGTGAGGAAAAGAAATCACTGTCCTGACTGTTTCTCCTCCATAGGCTGCATTGCTCGTACTGTAAGCTCACCAAACCAGCATCTGCTGAGAACGGATGACGTCATCAGTTGCTGTCTAGATCTGAGTGCCCCAAGCATCTCATTCCGAATCAACGGACAACCTGTTCAAGGAATGTTTGAGAATTTCAACATTGATGGCCTCTTCTTTCCGGTTGTTAGCTTCTCTGCAGGAATAAAGTTAGTATTTCTATGTGTTTTGGTTTGTGTCCCATCTGACTTCTCCTACTTTCACAGAAGACACTGCACTGCCATGCCCCACACTCTGCTAACCTTCTGCCCGCTCCTGTCTGTCCCCAGGGCATTTTTCTTGTTCCTTGGAGGAAGAGGTAAGATTCACCCAAGAGAGGCATCTTGGGAGGCCGAATGCTTTATCCACCTGTGCTACCATTTAGACGGGGAAGTTTGCTAACCCTACCCGGGATCCATGTCCTGAAATAGTTCAAGCCCACTTAAGTTTACTTGTTTTTTTAATAAGGGAAAATAAACAACATTGCATAAGAAAATATCACTTATTTCCTTATGTTTCATTAATTTTCTTTTTCTCATCTCATATTTCCCTATCCCACTCCAAACCCCCATTTCTACAGAAACTAAATGGATTTTGTTGCTGCTGTTGTTCATTCTCTCTGTGTTACCCGGTACATGTTGTACTGGTAAATTGTGGGCTGTGATCAGTTGGGTCAAGATGGTTTCCTCTAACTTGTTGCTGTCTTGCTGTTACCACATGGAAAGAGATAAATGATAATTCTTTGGAGTTCTACAAAGAGAACAAGCGATGGTCTGTTGTGATAAGGGGCTACCATGTCACCTGTTAATGTGTGTGTGGCTCCCTCATGAGAGTGGCTCCTTATTATGACTGACCATCAAGTCACTCTGGGTATTCTTCCTATTAGAATTCTATTCATATGAATAAGTCATGGTTATAGAAGCACCATATTGAAGAGGGGATAGAAAAAGCATGAAATACTATGTACCCATGCACCAATGACCTTTTCTGGTGTGTTTATACAAATTACATTTCTTTCTATAACCTTCTGGAGTGTTTCAAAACCTTTGTTTTCTTCATTTTTAGCCCTTTGCTTTTTTATTTTATTTGCTTATAATTATTGCCATTACTTTTGGCCTGGAAGTGAACCACAAATTAGAAAAAGAATTACAAGGAAAATGAAAATTTGGTTTTATTTTTGTAAGCTGAGGGCCTGTGGAATCAGTATTGTTTAGATGTGTTTTAAAAAGTGTTGTTCAGTGGAACTTGTTTTAAATTATTTTTAATTAAAGGACTTTGATGTATGAAAGATTTTAGTATGGTTTTGGGGTTTTTTTGTTTGTTTTTCATTTTTTTGTTTTTTGTCATCAAAGAAGGAATAAGGTGACTTTCTTCCACAAAGGAAATATCATTTGAGTTCCCTTTAAGGAATTTCCCTGGGAAGTGGGACAGTGGAAAGTGACTGTTACTTTTTTTTTTTTTTTTTAAATCAAACCTCATGCAGTCCTATAATTTTAAGTATCTAGATGTTTAGATAATGTCTTCTCTTTCTCTGATGATTCTTTGGGCCTCTGGAGACATTAAATGACCAATTACCGTGCACAGATTTTTCTCCTATAGGAGTTTGATGCATGTGCTTTTGCAAATTCTCCAGTGACTAATAAGTTTTCTCAGATCCATCAATGTAATGTAATCAGCTTTTCGTGCTTTACCTTTTGTGCTTAGAGGCCCTTAGACTCCAAGGTGCTCACACTATGACGGCACTCGGGGGAACGTGTGGCTTCTGATAAGGTTAATTTTGTGCTAATCATTTATTCCATGTGTTTTGTTGGTTAGGGAGCTTTCCATACACCAGAGCTATACCTGACCCTGACATGCATCCTTTGTAGGGTACGCTTTCTGCTTGGGGGGAGACACGGAGAATTTAAATTCCTCCCGCCACCTGGGTACGCTCCTTGTTATGAAGCCGTTCTGCCGAAAGAAAAGTTGAAAGTGGAGCACAGTCGAGAGTACAAGCAAGAAAGGACATACACACGGGACCTCCTGGGGCCCACGGTCTCCCTGACGCAGGCTGCCTTCACGCCCATCCCTGTGGATACCAGCCAGGTACCCAGAGCACCTGTAATGGCGGCCGTTTGTACTGCTGTCCTCTTGTGCTGTTGTTCTGATGTGCAGTGGCTTTTGGTGGACACTCTTAACCGCAGCCCACAGGAACACATTTGCTAACACATCCCACAGTTTATATGCAGAATCAAAGAAAGTCTTCTAAAGTAATGCTTACCTTTATCAGATCCACTCACCTATTTGGTATTCAGATTCTATTCTGTAGTTTTAAAGAGTGATCTCAAGCCATTACATGGATTTCACGATGCACTAATGTGGATCACAACTGGGGGTAATGCATGCTTTTTCGAGGGTACACTTTTTGTATATGGTGGGCATGAAGTTTATTTCTTCAGCCATCCAGATACATTGTAACTTTGAAGCATGTTAACTGACCTTTATCTTAAGTAGAGATTGAGATCCTGGGCTCTGGAGTTGGAGCTCCTGGGGTCAGTTGCTTACTTGGGGACCTTGAGGAAGTCCCTCTCCTTGTCAGTTGGGTTGCCAAGAGTATGCTGGACAGAGTTCATACATAACAGATTAGCACAATACTTCGCAAACAGGCAACTGAAAAGTGTGAGTCCGTATTCTTTTCTGTCTCATAGATGTGAATGCATCTGACAATGACAGTGAATTAAATAAATAATTGCTTTGTCTTGATGCTGACGTAACTTTAATAAGGTCAGTTATGCAAAGTTTTTGAAAATCCAAGAGATTGCCTCCAAAGTCTAACGTAGAGTTAACACCAGGCTAACTCAGAAGGTTTGGTTGTTGAGCAAATACTTATTTAGCTCCTGAATCCTGTTTTCTGCCTCATCATGCTGGCCTTTTATGTTATTGAGTGAAAGAAGCAAGCTTTTTCCATGGCTAAAATTCAGCTTGTTGTTCCTTGCTGCAAGATGGCAGGATATGTGGAATGCTACCAAATTTCAGTAGTAAACACGATCAGGAGGCTAGAAATGGACTGGAAGGGCCAATTGGATTATGCAGTGGGAGCACATGGAGGATTTCTCACGACACAGATTGTCTCCAGCGTTGTGGGGAAAGGAGCAGTGATAGCATGCTCCCTCAGGAAACTGTCTCATCAGTGAATGTTGTAGGCAGTCGCCTGCTGTCTGTGGAGGGACTGGCTGTGGGGTGAGACCTAAGTGCATTGCCAAACAGCAACAACCAACCCCTGACCCTGAGAACCAATCGTGTTCTTTACGAAGAGGTCATTAAACGTCTTTGAAGGAGAACACGTAAAGATTGTTTTCCTTAGAAGCTTATTCTTGGAAACCACTAGAAGGAACAGAGCAGATTCAGGGAAAAACATAAATCACTGCAAGTATTTATAGGCTCAGAGAGCCAGTGGATTATCCTTTGGTCACTGAATTGCCTTCATTCTGGCCTAAGTTTAATGGCCAGTTTAGCTGAAGAACCTGGGGGTGATGTCTCTTTTTAAGTGATGCCCGCACTGATGCTTACATCCCACATCCATGAAGCCATTGTTCTTAATGGTGACTTGTCCCCACCAATACCCCTGTCTTCCTTCTTCCCCACTTTTGTTCATAAATTCACTTGGAAACCTAAACTGTCCCACCAAAACATCCTCAAATTACCTAAACAATTTTCAGATATACCTTGTTATATTTTTATAACTATGTTGGAAGGGTTAGAATCTAGTTATATTATTAACATCTTCTTGGTTTACAATGGTTTTACTTGTTTCAGTTCACAGTGAGGACAATTAGCATGGTTTTATTGCATTTGCTTCTGATGTGTGTTTTCTTTATTATTTTAGATCGTGTTGCCTCCTCACCTAGAGAGAATAAGAGAAAAACTGGCAGAGAATATCCATGAACTTTGGGTTATGAATAAAATTGAACTTGGCTGGCAGTATGGTCCGGTATGTAATTTTGAAATTTATTTTCCGATTTGTTAATACATCTTTCTAAAAACATAACTTTTTCTCACTCATCCTGCTACGTGGTCACATGAATCGATTAGATTGATTTTTCCCCCCTACACATTAGTTTTTGTTCAGTTTTTCTTTACAAGAAAGAATGACATTATTGGTGTGTTCACTGAAGAATAGCCTCGTTGCCTAGACAATTGAAAAGTCATCATTCTTGAGGCTGAAAGTTATATTTTTAAATCAAGGTTAACATATACAGACAATAGGGATTGATTTCTAAGCCACTGAGGGGAGAAAAAAAAATTTCATTGAAAGTGAAAGTGAAAGTTGAAAATGGAAAGAAATTAGTCATTTTCCTTTTCCGTTATCTAGTGCTTTGCTTCTTTTAGTCTTAACTGTGTATAACAGTCAGTACCGGGCCTGTGGGCAGAGGGCCACAGTTGTTTTCATAGGTGGAAGACAGGATGAGATATAATGATTGAATGTATTTCGAAATTATTATTTAAAGATCATAGTGGGCGCCTGGGTGGCTCAGTTGGGTAAGCATCTGACTCTTGATTTTGGCTCAGGTCATGATCTCAGGGTTGTGGGATCGAACCCCATGTGGGGCTCCATGTTCAGCAGGGAGTTTGCTTGCGATTCTCTCTTTCCCTCGCTCTCTGCCCCTCCCCCCATGCTTGTTCTTGTTCTCTCTCTCAAGTAAATTAAATATTTTAAGAAAATGAAGATCTTTATGGTTTGCAAATTAAATTTATTTCTAACAATTTTCTACAATTGTTTAACAATTTTTAACAGTTTTCTGTGTTACCAGTGTATCATATACCTTATTTTTGGCAGGGCTGTGGCAACACTTATATTTTTATAATATTATTAGTCTAAGTATCCCAAGATTATAACGCTGCCGTATACATTTGACTGACTATAGAAAGGAGTGTTTCACCTTGTCATAGCTCATTGCATTGAGCTTTGAATAAAGAATATTTTTTTATTAGTGCTGGTGGTGACTACCATATGATACCCCACACCACTCCCTCACTTTTATATATCTGTTTAGAACTTCCCATTTTCACATAAACTCTCACAGGTCATTGGGTTAAATTTTCTTAACAGCACACAGGGCTATTCTTTCAGTTTTGCTGGCGATGGCTTCCCTGAGTGTTGGGCCTTGAGAGTGGTCGCAGTGCTCTTGAGGAGCTCAGACTGGGGTCCAGATTTTCTCGCTTTCTCTCTAGGACTGTTTTCACTGTAAGACTTGCCAATGCTCTTATGGGTGGCCGAGGTGGGAGGTGGCGAGTTTCACTGTTGTGTGCAGGGGGAGGAGAGATCTGGTTGTGAGACATGTTTTAGAGTTCACGTTTGGGGTATGGGCAAGAGAGGGAGGGAAGTCTGGGCAAATTTCTGGTTTTAGCTTGGACACCTGAGAGGACATTGGTGTCTGTGATTCTCCCGTATACAGAATAGAGGTGAAGTGAACATGACATAAATGGGGAGCAGATTATTTCAGGACTTGGACACCTTCATTTCTACTTTGATGTTTAGAATTCAGAGTGAAATTTTCTAAACATAGATTTCATTTCTGGACCTACGTGTTTAATCAAGTAATATGCTTTTGTGTAAGTCCTGTTCATTTGTAAAGATCACCAGGAAGAAAAAATATGTTATTTTTAACTTAGTGATGCCTGAAGAGTTAGAAAAAGTTCTTGCTTAGGTTGTGTCCTGTCTAGGTGGGATTTCTAGAACCTGATAGTTATTCGCATAGAGTAATTTTTTTTAAAGTTTTTATTTATTTGACAGAGATCACAAGTAGGCAGAGAGGCAGGCAGAGAGAGAGAGAGGGGAGGAAGCAGGCTCCCTGTGGAGCAGAGAGCCCGATGTGGAGCTCGATCCCAGGACCCTGGGATCATGACCTGAGCCGAAGGCAGATGCTTTAACCCACTGAACCACCTAGGCGCCCCACATGGAGTAATTTTTGTTCGCCAGCTGTCATCTTGGGGCTACAGCATAGTGATGCCTGTGGCATCTAGGTTTCTGAGAAGATAATCTATTTACAAGTGCAAGGATCTAAGACATCTTTCTCATTAATTCATTCCTAAAATCTTGAATTTTGGCTGATAGACACTTGCAAGAATAAATATGAAAAGTGCCCATAGGCTAACTGATATCGTTAAGGTGAAGGTATGATTTGCGGTATCTGTAGGTTACTCACAGTGGGTGAGATGATCCGCTGGAATCACTGTGAAGACTTTAGATCAGTCATTTATCTTGTCAATTTATGTCTTTAGTCTGGCTCTAAACACATAAAATTACTACACATTAAAACTAAGAACTACACCTTTCTTACACAGACTTCATTTCAATGTATGAAACATTTGTTGGGTGCCTACCATGTGCCAGGCATGTTCTGGGTGATGGGAGTACATCAAAGAAGAAAAAAGAACAGAATTTCTCTTTCTTTGGTCTTACATTCTAGTGCTAGGAGGTAGACCGCAAACCGGCAAGTGCGTGTCTGGTTCTGCCAGCAGGTGGAGTTTGTTATGGAAGAAAATGAAAGTGTAGAGTGAATAGGCAGATGGTCATACTGGGAAGGAGAACAGGATGACCCTGATTGGGAAAGTAAGATTCAAGCAAATGTTGGAGGAGGCTGAGGTGGGGAGCATGTGGGTGTCAGGGTAGAGCCGGCTTGGGCCTGGGGGCCAGGAACTACACGGAACAGAACAGGGGCCCGAGGTTAGGCCAGGTTTTACCACTGATCATAAACATTAGCGTGCCTGGGGGCTTATGGGGACAGCTTTGCTGGGATGATGAGCTGAGCTGAGCCTTCCTTCTTGCTTTTCCCCTTCATTTTCCTGCCATGCAGTTGGATTGCCACGGCTGGTGTCTGGATTGGAGATGATTATCATGAGGATTTTCTGTCCCATTTCAGGTTAGAGATGACAATAAGAGACAGCACCCCTGTCTGGTGGAGTTCTCCAAGCTGCCTGAGCAGGAACGCAATTACAACTTGCAGATGTCGCTGGAGACCCTGAAGTGAGTTACTTACCTTTTCCTCTTTTCTGATCTGCCTGTCCTGAGACAAACAAGGTATCAATACAGGTTAATTCAGTTCGAATTAAGTTAATTAACTGAGAACTTTTCATAATGCCCAGGGGGATTGGATCAGCATTTGTTTGGAATTAGACTTTTGACCCTGCTATTTTGTGTCTTTATGCTTTATAAAGTATTTAGTGAAGAGCCTTCTATGGATATTTTGGGCATTACAGAACACAAGGATTTTCTGATCAGATACATTGCTGTTTACAGTGTGGGCCAAGGACCAGGTCTGTCACAAACTATTTTTGATTTGTGACAACATAAGTAAAGATACTAATAGGAAGTGTTGAGAATCTTTTATGCCAATTTAAAGGAACAATTATATGTGTTATTGAATCTCATTATTTATAAAATGCAGGCTTATATTTTATATGTCTTCATTTAAAAATTTTAATTTTCTCTAACAAGTTTTATTTGTGTTTTATCAGAGAATCCGGCTACAATAGGCTAGAAATTAAAAAGAAATTGGCCTTTTATCACAGATAGTTTGAGAAACACTGCTCTAATATATTTTAAAGATGCTGAGTTAAGATAATTGTTTACTTTGCTGATGGATTTTTCTTTCATATGATATATGGGATCTGTTTGTTATTTCCCTGACTTATTTAACCATACCATCTTTTTGTCAGAGAGTGCCTCGGGACCATTTCCCTGAGAAACACACTTTGAGAAAAGCATCCTTAGACAATTCACCTATTGTCTTTAAAGGCAGATTCACTTTGCAGTGACCCTGCCAGTTGCATTCAGGGAATTTGCTGCTTATCATTGCAAATGAAAGAATGAGGTGGAGTAAAATGAAGGAAAAGAATTTTAATACAAACAGTTTAGAAAAGGGGCATCTGAGGTGGAGTAAAATGAAGGGAAAGAATTTTAATACCAACAGTTTAGGAAAGGGGCATCTGGCTCAGTCAGTTAATCATCTGATCTTGATTTTTGGCTCAGGTTGTGATCTCAGTGTCATGAGATCGAAGCTTGTGTCTGGCTCCGTGCTGGGCATGGAGCCTGCGTAAGATTCTCTCCCTTTCCCTACGCCCCTCCTCTCTTTCTCTCTCTCTCTCTCAAAAGAAAAGAAAAAAGTCCAGAAAATATTTTTGAGAAGACCATACCTTTTCTTAATTCCTTTTCTGTCCTTGGTGGCCTCTAGAACTAGATTTATTCAAATAGGTCACTTACTCTAATGCATATTTATATTAGGCTTATATCCTTGTGTCTATTTTTGTTTGTTTCAGTTTTGTTAAGAGTAAGGAGTTGTTCCCCTCAAAGTAATTTTACCAAGGATTCAGAACATAAAACTTCACCACTGTTTCAAACTTTGGGTTTTGGGTTCAGGTGTCTTTCTTCAAAGATGTGGTTCTAATAATCTTTATGGATGTTAACATACTGGGCATTGAGTGAGTTTAGTTTCTACTAGTAATTTGAAAGGGCAGGGAAATATATATTAATCAAGTAAGTTGAGAATCTCCCAGAGATAAAAATGGACAGAGCTTGCCTGCGATGAAGAATGCACGATGCGTGACTCTGACCTGTGAACCCCGTGTTTAGGGTCCCCTGACTTCCTTTGTATTCTTGGTTAGTGGCTTGTACATTTCAGTAAGTGATTCACAGCAGCTCACCATTTGCTTATCTTTTACAACAAAATGTTTTATTGAAAGGTCAAGGTCTAAGATAATTCAGTTAAATTTGTAGTACATTCCCTGTAATTTTAGTGATTGACAACTAAGCCAGCTATTGCAAAGGACAAATCCCAAGAAGCAGGGAAGTGGAGAAACTTCCTTATTTGCATAGTGTGTGGAGTCTGACTGCCTGTAATCTGACCTCATTCCTAAAGAGGGTCTGGTGGCTGATTTGATTAATCATCACAGTGCATGTACTGAGGTGCTGTTGCCGATCATGAATGCTAATGACCTTGTCCCTGAGCTAATCCTCAATACTTTACAATGAGCTGATTTAAAGTATTTCTTTAAAATTAGAACAAGAAGAACCCCTACTTCTCCAAAATTCACACTTAGCCCAATCTCAGTAGTTGGTGGTTTCTTTCTGTGTTCCCATTAGAGCCTCGTTTAGTTGATAGCTCCCAGAGCAGAGTAGGTGAGAACGCAGGCTTTGGTGTTAGATGGTACAGGGTCAAGGATTGCTGCTCCAAAGGGAATCTTAGCTTTTTCTTCCATCAGTGAAATGGGGTCATAGTGGAATGGAATGGAATGGAATGGAATTGTGGTAGGGACTAAATCCTATAATAGTGATCAAGCTTGGAGCACCATATGTCTGATACACTTCACAAAGGTATCATGGGAAGGATCAAAACTTTATTCCTTTGAATTCTGAAGAGTGCTGAAGTAACAAATAAGCAGAAGATTACTACAGAATATCCCTTATTTTGGGCTGAAGGGTGGTTTCACGTGGATGTGAATGTTAGATGCTCTGTCTGTGATTTAGACTGGCCAGTTATCTGTGTGCTACAGAGTCGTGCAGACTTCCGGCTCCCTCTCTTGGGACAACCTAGTACTTCCAGCAGACCTGTTAGCCCTGTGCCCAATTTAGGCTGTGCCACTAAAGGTTTAAGTTCTGTTCTACTTAACAGTAGTTCCTGAATTTCAGATCTTAATTTTGGAATAATTGACTCATATTTAGGGAATGAATGATACAGTGATTTTTTAATCAACATCTTATATTTTCATAGAATCTTTCTTTGTAAGTTAGCAAAAATAGAGCAAGACTAGAACAATATTTTTCTTCTGGTCAGTAGGTTGTTTTTTTTGTTTTTGTTTTTTTAGATTTTATTTATTTATTTGTCAGAGAGAATGAGCAGGGGGAGCTGCAGTCAGAAGGAGAAGTAGGGTCCCCACTGAGCAAGGACCCTGATGAAGGACTCTTGATCCCAGAACTCTGGGATCATGACCTAAGTGAATGGCGGATGCTTAATTGACTGAGCCACCCAGGCATCCTTGATCAAGCAGTTTTTTCCCTAAAATTGTTTGTAGGAAATGCGATGTGTTTGTATACATATGTAGGGAGGTATGAGAAGCATAGGGACACAGGGACACCAAGGAGAGCATAGGAAAGAGAGAAAAGTAGTTAAGGAAGAGACTTGATTTTTTCTAAAAGAGCAGGTTTTCCTCCTAACTTTGTACTTTCTTTTTGTTTGTTGTTTGTTTTTTATTTTTTCAGTCTCATGCTAGCAGCAGTTTTCCCGATCTCTGTTGTGATTCTTGACATTGAGCCCTGGGCTCACTCCTCTCTCTGTTGCATGGTCTCTAGGCATTCTTATCCACACCCATAACTTCTTATCACACCCATCACCCACCCAAACCCACACAGTTGCTGACAGCTTCCTAAATGTGCATCGTTACCCCCAGACACCTGTTCTGTGTGTATCCCATTCCTCAGCGGTATTTTCCCTAGATCGGAGGCAGCTTGACCCACAGCATTACGTCCCCTGTGAATGGCATCTCTGTTCATCTGCTGCACAGGCCAGACACCTGGGGCTTATCCTGGACTCTTCCTTATGTTTGATCCCTGCATCCAGCCAGTCAGTGGGCACAGCCCATCACCAGATCCTCCCCAGCGCATCTCCAGTCTGTCCCCTCCCCCCCTTTCCACAGCGCTCCTCTTGGTCTGAGCCACCACCGCAAGTCCCCTTGACTGCCCTGAGAATCTCCTCACGGCTCCCCCCACTTACTTTCTTCCAGTTCATTCTGTGCACAGCCAGAGTTCATGCGCCTGTACGTGGGCACACTCACGCACACGGTGCTTGGGACCGTTCACGGCCTTCCCGTTGTACTCATTGCAGGAGTCTGCGCTAGTCCTTGGGGTCTACGCCGGCCACTTCTCAGCGCATCTGCCCAACTCCTTTTCTTGTTCACTGTGGTCCAGCCCCCGTGGTCTCTTCCCTCCAGGGACTCAGATTTTTTACCGCCTCATCTGTGCTGTTCCTTTAGCCTGAAAATTCTTTATCTGATGCTTAGATGGGCCCCTTCCTACTTTTACTTTCTGTTTCTGCTTGAGTGTACTTCCTGGATGAGACCTTCCCCACCCCCTCTCCTCTTCTCTTCTAACACCTTGTAACATTTTTTTTTTAATCGCTCTCGCTACCATGTAACATTTTTTTTTAATCGCTTTCGCTACCATTTGTAATATTATTCTCTGGGGTTATTTACTCTTTGCCTTTCTTACTAGACTAAGCTACACAAAGGTAATGATTTTCTTACATGATTTTTCTACATGATTTTATTTTTTATTTTTATTATTTTTTTTAAGATTTTATTTATTTATCAGAGAGAGAGGGAGAGAGACCGAGCACAGGCAGACAGAATGGCAGGCAGAGGCAGAGGGAGAAGCAGGCTCCCCGCCGAGCAAGGAGCCCGATGTGGGACTCGATCCCAGGACGTTGGGATCATGACCTGAGCCGAAGGCAGCTGCCCAACCAACTGAGCCACCCCAGGCGTCCCCATGATTTTATTTTTTTAAACTCCCCATCCTATACCTGCCTTTTTCAAAAAAAGATTTTACCTAAAATTAATTGTGATAACAGTGTGTGTGTGTGTGTGTGTGTGTGTGTATGTGTGTGTGTGTAATACACACAGCTCCATTTACCTATACCAGCTGTCTTTCTGTCTCTAGATTTTCATTTTTCAGATGTTGTGGAGGAAAGTGTGAGTGAATTGTAGATACTTGCCACATGCCTACTGTGACTAGGCCCTAGAAATTCTGTAATCCAGAAGGATAAGCCATTGTATCTTATTTTGCTGGGTTAGGAGAAACCATTATTGCTGTGGATAGTGAATCATGTTTTCCATATAAACCTAGAGGACTCTAAAGGATGAGTTCTACAAGTGAATTGTAAGGATCTTTCTTGGGAAAATCAATGGAATTCATTCAGGGGAAGAAAAAAAAATACAGAGTATCTTAAAAAAAAAGAGTGAACAGTTGCTGGCAAACAGGGACCCTGATGTGTCATTTGAAAATGAAATTTTTTTCTAGACTACAAAGTCCCCTACAGGATTAGCAATATCTGGGGAATTTGTATCTAATAAAGGTTGCTTTTCAAACCAGGGGTAAAAGATGAATTATTTAGTAAATATTTTATGGAGAAGTAGATACCCATCTGGGAAAAAAAAATAAAGTTAAGCTATACCTTAAGCTAATAGAATCCCCTCACCATCACCCCCACACAGGAAAGCATGGATATTTTCCTTTAAATGGTTTTACAAATGGGGAATTTCTGAATGCCATATAAAACCCAAAAGCCATAAGAAAAGGTGGAAAATTTTCAGTTATATAAAAACAGATTTGAAATTCTGCTTAAAAATAACAATACAAAGAAAATAAAAAGACAAACTAGAGGGGCGCCTGGGTGGCTCAGTGGGTTAAGCCTCTGCCTTCAGCTCAGGTCATGATCTCAGGGTCCTGGGATCGAGCCCCGCATCGGGCTCTCTGCTCAGCGGGGAGCCTGCTTCCCCCTCTCTCTCTGCCTGCCTCTCTGCCTACTTGTGATCTCTGTCTGTCAAATAAATAAATAAAATCTTAAAAAAAAAAAAAAGACAAACTAGAGAAAAACATTTGCAACTCATATCCCAGACACAGGAAGAGCTTCTAAAATGCAATTAAAACCCTATAACTAAAGGGAAGTTGAGCAAAGAATATTTTCACAGACAAAAAATAAGTACAGATATCAAGCATATGATAAAGGTGCTCAAATACTCTTATTTTAAGAAAAATATCGGGGTTCCTGGCTGGCTCAGTCAGCGGAGTGTGCAACTCTTAATCTTGGGATTATAAATTCAAGCTCCATGTTGCATGTAGAGATTATGTAAAAACAAAATCTTAAAAAAATACAAATTAAAATGATAATGAGATACCTTTTTCTCCCCTTTTTTTTTTTTTAAGGTTTTATTTGTTAGAGAAAGAGAGAGTGAAAGCGAGCACAAGCAGGGGGAGTGGCAGGCAGAGGGAGAAGCAGGCTTCTAGGTGAACAAGGAGCCCGGTGCAGGACTGGATCCCAGAACTCTGGGATCAGGACCTGACCTGAAGGCAGACACCTAACTGACTGAGCCACTCAGGCAACCCTTAAGGAGATACCTTTTTAACATACCAGTTGACAAAGTTTAAGCAGAGAACGTCTGGGAAGGAGGCAATGTCATACACGTCTGGTAGGAATGTAAATTACTACCAACTCTATAGACATTTGGGAATACTTGGGAATCTTTAAAATGTAAGCCAGTAATTCCATGTCTAGGAATTTTTAACCTATAGATGAAGGGCACAGTAGATGTATTAAATGTATGAGGTTATTTATTGTAGCCTTGTTTGTAATAACAAAAGACTCTGAACAAATAGCTGGGTGAAAACATGACACACCCAACTAATGGAGTATTTCAGAGCTGTTGAAAAATAAACCGGCTTTATGTGAAAGAACAGTATATCAGAGTTATGGTGTAAGGTCAAGATAGAAGATTGCAGAGAGCTGTCTTTTGTATGTACCCATCACATAAAAGGGGGGAAAAGAAACAATACGCTTTCCTGTGTGCACACACACACACAAACCAGTCTGTGTTAGTATTTGCACAGACTGTAGCAAGACATTCAAGAATCAGTAACAGTCAGTGTCTTTAGGAAAAGAAATGGGACTGCATGGAGGGGATTGGAGAAAGACTTACTATTCAATATATTGCTTTTGGTAGTAATTGAAATATCACACGATTTACACATTACTCAAAAGTAAATGATTTAGAAATTAATGTTTTTCCTTTGCTTTAAAGACATTTTCTGCTCTCCTTCCAAGGTGGAATGTTGCCGTTGATTCCCATCCGCCATTATGTTGGGTTATTCTGGAGATGGAGAACGAGTTCTTGCAGCTTATTTCTGGTTTTGTTTTCCAGGACTTTGCTGGCGTTAGGATGTCATGTGGGTATATCAGACGAACATGCTGAAGAAAAGGTGAAAAAAATGAAGCTGCCTAAGAAGTAAGTTGAATGTCTAAGCAATATTAACTAGTCTCTGCATTGATTCAATCATATATTCAATTACTTGGGTGCAAATGGATTTTCCAGTCTATTTGCACCCAAAGAACTCTTGATGGATACGTATATGACTTGCCCAGAGAGGAATCGAAACTCAGAAAATCTTGGGAGTATGTTATAAAAAGTTGTTACTTTCCTTGCATGTAAGTATGCATGAACACTTCGGTGCCCATATCCCTAACTGCTTATGTCTGGTTTTCCACTTTACACCAAAAGATGTTTTTATAATTTAATTTGATTTTTTAAAGATCTATTTATTTGAGGGGCGCCTGGGTGGCTCAGTGGGTTAAGCCACTGCCTTCGGCTCAGGTCATGATCTCAGGGTCCTGGGATCGAGTCCCACATCGGGCTCTCTGCTTGGCGGGGAGCCTGCTTCCTCCTCTCTCTCTCTGCCTGCCTCTATGCCTCTATGCCTACTTGTGATCTCTGTCAAAATAAATAAATAAAATCTTTTTTTTAAAAAAAAGATCTATTTATTTGAGAGAGAGAGAGAGAATGCAGTTGGGGGTGAGGGACAAAGGAGAGGGAAAGAGAGAACTTTAAGTAGGCGCCATGCCCATCACAGAGCCTGACGTGGAGCTTGATCTCACAGCCCTGAGATCCCGACCTGAGCTGAAACTGAGTCAGATACTTAACCCACTGCACCACCCAGGCGCCCCTAATTTCATTTGTTTTTTGCCAAAAAGCAAATTTTAGGAGGAGTTATAAAGTTGGTATTATCATCCCCATTTTAAGTTGCATAAACTAAGGTCATGAATGCTATAGGGGTGATTTTGCCTGCTGGGCTATAGCCTCTGTCTGTGATCCTGTTGAACTTCTCAAAACTTCAGGTTTCTTAGCAGCTAACAGGTGATATGTCATTTGGGTATTAAATGAGTAAGTGCTCAATGAATAATGGCTGTTTCGTGTTATTATTTTTGTTTTGTTTTAATTTCCGAGGCCTATGCCTTATAGATAGCAGGTCTGGCCATGTGTTAAGTTGTATCATCAGCATAAAGCAAAAGAGCCACCCCATACTCTCCCTTGGTCACCCTGGCCTCAAGTTACCCCTGGTAAACATAAAATCAAAATAGAAATCATGAGCTTGCCCTGCAGATGCTAATTCAGGCAAGTTCTCTAGTTCAGCAAACACTGTTACTCATGAATTCCGTTTAAAAAAGTCTGTTATTATTATTATTATTATTATGTTTATTTATTATTATTATTATTATGTTATTAAATGTATGTTATTACCTAACACATTTTTAGGTTCTAAAAGTTTTCCTCAGAAGTTTAAGCACATCCATTGGATGCTGTTTTATGGCATTTTCACATATTTACATTTTGAAATGACACTTCAATGTCAGTCTCCAGTGTCAGAAATAAAAGCAGATCCACAGTGATGAGATATGTACTATCATCTATTTAAAACTACATATAAACGTTGATAATATGTTTTCTCCATCATTTTGTTTTTCTCTTTGATTTGTATTTCCAATCCATTTCCTTCACACAATGTTACCCTATTAAAGTATGTTTTGATTGATTACTCTGTCATACTTCTTTATAACTAAATCTAAATTGGTTTTTTGTTTTGCTTTGTTTTCTGTGATCAGAGTCAGTAAACATTGACATTTTTCTTCTGAGGTATTACAATTAATTTGGTTTTTTGATTAAAAAATGTAAAAATAAGATTTTATGGAAAATAGCGCATAATGAAATGGATTCAGCTATTCTTTTTTCCATTTATGTCGTATACCCATGTATAAACATTTAGTGATAAAAAGAGACAAGTTCTGGGTCATTTGCATTTTTTGTTTATATAAATAAATAAGTTTTTCTTAAAAAATCATTCAGTTTAAAGGAAAAAAAAAATCTGTTGAAAGAATGAAAGACAGAAAAAAAGTTGTTCAGTTCAGTGAACTGAAACTTCATAGTGGCCCATCCTCAGAAATCGTGTTTGATGACCTATCACTTGATGACTCAGTCATATCCTTCCTTGTTCAGTTTTTTTTTTTTTTTTAGATTTTTTATTTATTTACTTGACAGACAGCTCACAAGCAGGCAGAGAGGCAGGCGTGGGGAGGGGGAAGCAGACTCCCCGCTGAGCAGAGAGCCCAACGCGGGGCTCCATCCCAGGACTCTGGGATCATGAATCCGAGCCAAATGTAGAGGCTTTTACCCACTGAGCCACCCAGGCGCCCCCTTGTTCAGTTTTTTTAAAGCAAAAAATTAGAAACTTCCTTACTTAGGAAAGAATTTTTTAGCTTTTTATTAAAGTCACTTACTGTGATGCCTGGTGGCTCAAGTCAGTGAAGCGCCTGCCTTCCGCTCAGGTCACGATACCGAGGTCCTGGGATCGAGCCCCGCATCAGGCTCCCTGCTCAGTGGGAAGACTGCTTCTCCCTCTGCCTGCCGCTCTCCCTGTTGTGCTCACTCTCTCTTTCTCTCTCTCTCTCTGTCTCTGTCAAATAAATAAATCTTAAAAAAAAAATAAAATCACTTATTATCTCAGTTTTTTGGTAATTATATCATAAAGGCATTATTAAAATAAAAAAATAATTGGGGCACCTGGGTGGCTCAGTGGGTTAAGCCGCTGCCTTTGGCTCAGGTCATGATCTCAGAGTCCTGGGATCGAGCCCTGCATCAGGCTCTTTGCTCAGCAGGGAGCCTGCTTCCTCCTCTCTCTCTGCCTGCCTTTCTGTCTACTTGTCATCTCTCTCTGTCAAATAAATAAATAAAATCTTAAAAAAATATATTAAAATATAAAATGAAAAATAACAACAAAAGCTGGTAGTTATATCTGTTACTCATTTCCTTAGAAGATACCTTACTTAACCTGATGTATGTAAGGATAAGAAGATAGAACTATTAATTTCAGATTACCTTTGATAGCATGATATATTTAAGAAACTATTATATCATGTGCTGCATGTGTGTATCTTGTCAAAATTTGGGGGCAAAGTAGTCAGTCTGAAATGTATGAAAACATACTGTAGGATTCCATCTATATGACATTCTGAAAGAGGCAACACTATAGAGTCGTTGAAAGTATCAGTGGTTGCCAGGGGTTGAGAAGGTGGAAGAGACGGATGGTCAGAGCACAGAGGATTTTTAGGACAAAGAAAACATTGTGTATGACACTATAATGACTAGATAGTATCATTATACATTTATCTAAACCCATTAAATGTACAACGCCTGATGTAAGCCAGGGTCTTTGGATGGTAATGATGTCACAGTGTAGGTTCATGAATTGTAACAATTGTACCACTTTGTTTGGAGAATGTTGATAATGGGGAAAGCTGTGTGTGTGGAGGCAGAGAATAGTACTGTATCTTCATCTCAATTCTGCTGTGAACATAAAACTGTTCCCAAAAATAGTCCAAAAAATAACCAAGCCCCTCCCAGGTCAGAATTTAGCTTATTCAGTTTATGGAATTCATTTGCCATAAAATCTAATTGTTAAAACCAGGTTTCTCTGTGAAAGCCATCAGTTTAAATTGGTTGGAAAATGTCAGTCTTCTTTATTCTTTTGAGGTAAATGTGTTAATGTTTATTCCTATGATAGCCACCTCCATTCTGATATCTAAATCTGATATAAATAGAAACCAAAGGATTGATCAATGGATACACAGAGTATAGAGTTTGCAATAAGTTAGTCTTATTGAGGGATGGATTAAAGTCTTCTGCCTTTGTAATTTTTTACTGATGCCTTTTATTTGTGTTGCTTTTAGTAGTTCTGCATTACTTGAACATAGATGGGGAAATGGACACAATGGTGTTGCTAAATGAAAGCTATTCGCACCTGCTGGAAATCTATCCTACATCTCAATTTTTCATGAGATACCATCTCATTTGTTGGCAAAAATTAAGAAATTTGGTAATAGCAAAGATTGATGTCGATGTAGATCCACACAAGTCTTAAAGGTTGGAGTGTGTTTACAATCATTTTAAAAGCAGTTTGGCATAAAGTTAAACATTTTATAAAGTTAAACATTTGCACATCTTGGTGCCCAGCAGTCACTCCTAGAGATATGCCGTAGAGAAAGTCCACACCAACAAATGTGAAAGCTGTTGTTTTAGAAATATTATCTGTAATAGCATAAAAATAAGAGAGAAGAGTAGGAGAAATACTATTTAGTAGGAAGATGGCTTAAGTTGGATATGGTCACATAATAAAATTAATGAATTATAGTCATAAATGACAACATAGATGAACCTTAAAAAATAATGTTGTGGATGGATAAAAATATACCCCACATGCCTATATAAACTATAATAACTGTCTTTAAGACTAAAAAACGAGCAAAACATATTTATATAATGTGTGTGTGTGTGTGTGTGTATCTATGTGAGGAGTACACAGATAGATACAGTGGTTTAATAATATTCTTAACAAGGTGGTGGATTAATGGAATTCACTTTATTATAATGCTTGAAAGCATATTCTTTTGTTTTTGTAAAGAATAGTTATTTTAAAAATAAAAATATGACAGACAAATCCAAGTACATCAGTAATCACAATAAATGCAAATGGATTCATTTTTCCAGGTAAGATACAGAGATTGTCAGATTGGATTAAAAAAGATAACTCATGTTTTACATACCCCACAAAAATAATACGAAGCTATAGGTATTTTAGAATCAGTAAATTTAGAAAAATGGAACTATTTTATGATCCAGCAATTGCACTACTAGGTATTTACCCAAAGAATACAGAAGTGCTAATTCAAAATATACATGCACCCTGATGTTTATAGTAGCATTATCTACTATAGTCAAATTATAGAAACAACCCACGTGTCCATCAAATGATGAATGGCTAAAGAAGATGCAGTGTGTATATGCAATGGAATATTACTCAGCCAAAAAAAAAAAAAAAAAGAATGCAATCTTGCCATTTGCCACAGCATAGACAGAACTGGAGAGTATTATCCTAAGTGAAATAAGTCAGCCAAAGGAAGACAAATACCATATGATTTCACTCATGTGGAATTTAAGAAAAAAAAAACAAGTGAGTTGGCAGGATGCAGCCAGAGAAATGCATTTTGGTCCATCAGCACCCAGAGTACTGCAGTGGAAGCTTAATCATGAGAGCTTCGGGAGGATTTTGGGAAAGAGGTAGATAAGAATTTCAAACGGTCTTGAATCTGCTTAGCAGAAAGTCCACCCACAAGCCTTTGGGAGTGACATGAACTACCTCGTCTCCCTACCAGGTCCATGGGCACCCCCAACTCACCAAGTGTTAAATGCACACTTTTCCCAAATCTGCCAGCTGTGTGTGTGCTCCAGGGTATGTCCAGAAAGGCAAGCTTCAGGAGACGGGGAGTATGCTCAGAACGTAGGCCACAATTGGTGGGCCAGGGAGAATCTACAAACTTGTGATATAGCTCACCCCTCTGGAAATTAAAAAAAAAAAAAGAAAAAGAAAAAGTTTCTAATAACCTGCCTCGCAAACTGTAAGAACCTGAGAAGACACAGAGCCAATTAAGAGGGTCTTGGCTACTTCAAATGCAAAAGCAAAGACGCATAGCTACAAGAAGTATGAAAAATCAAGAAAATAGGGCATCACTAAAAGAAAATAATTTTCCAGCAACCAAGCTCAAAGGCATAGAATATTACAATATGATGAATTCAAAATAGCTGTTGTGAAGAAATTCAACAAGCTCCAAGAAAACTCAGAAAGACAATCCAGTGAAATCAGGAGTAAAGTTAATGAACACAAGGAGCTCTTGACCAAAGCAATTGAGATTCTAAAAAAGAACCAAATGGAAATACTGGACCTGAAGAATTCAGTGAGTGAGGTGAAGAATGTAGAGAAGAAGATCCGTCTCAACAGATCAGGGGGAGGAAGAAAAATGGCTTAGAGGTTAATGAATATAGAATTAATACGGTTAGAAGAGGAGCAGGAGCTAAGTTTAAAAAGAGTGAAAAAAGCCTAAAAAAGCCCTCAGATTCTGTCAGATAAGCAAATATCTGATGATCAGGCTCTAAAAGGAGAAGGGGCGGAGTCTGTTTTATGAAATAATAGCCAAGAACTTCCCAAACCCTGGGAAAGACTTGGATGTACAAGTCCATGAAGCTAATGGCATAGCCTGTTATGTCAGTGTAAAAAGACCTTCTCCAAGACACATTTTAATGAAACTGTCAAAAATCAATCATAAAGAATCTCAAAGCCAGGGGGAGAAGAAAGTCCCTGACAAAGAAACCCCCATTAGGCTTGAGCAGATTTCTCAACAGAAACTCTGACAGGCCAGGAGAGAGTGGAATGATGTATTCAGTGTGTTGAAAGATTAAAAATTGCCAGCCAAGAATATTCTATCTGGCAAACTTATTCTTCAGATATGAAAGGGAAATAAAGGCTTCCCCAGACAAAAGCTGAGGGGGGTTCAATGCCTCCAGACCTGCCATGCAAGAAATGCTAAAAGGAATTCTTCATGCTGAAATGCAAAGACACTAACCCAGGAATATAGCAGCGTGTGAAAGCTAATGGTGCACTGGTAATGGGGAGAAATCGGTCAGACTTAGAAATCTCTAACACTACACTCAGATTGTGTGTTAACCATGCAACTATAGTATGGAATTTAAAGTAGAAGAGTAAAGAGAACTAAAGCCACTTGGGTGCCTGGGTGGCTCAGTTCAGTGTCCAACTCTTGATTTCAGCTCAGGTTATGATCTCAGGGTCGTGAGATCGAGCTCCAGGTTGGGCTCCCCGCTCAGTGCAGAGTTCCTAAGTTCTTACATATCAACAATTACTCTAAATGTACGTGGTTTGAATTCAAAATCAAAAGGCTCAGAGTGGCTCGATGGAAAAAATGTTCAACTACGTGCTGCCTATAAGAGACCCATTTCAGATTTAAGGATTAACATGGACTCAAAATGTCATTTGAATTATATGCTGCATTTCCTATTTGAGAATAGACTATTTGTGTATTAGGGTTTTTTTATGTATAATACACACTTCATTACAAAACCTTAAGGTTTTGTACAGACAAAGAAGAATGCAGTAGAAAAAGTCCACTTCTGAGAGCTGGTGATTGCCAATTTCTAATATGCCTGAGTAATTGAGATTTAAGAACAAAACAGAATTATAGGTATAATGAAAAAAAAAATCTGGGGCACCTTGGTGGCTCAGTGGGTTAAGCATCTGCCTTTGGCTCAGGTCATGATCCAGCTCAGTGGGAAGGCTGCTTCTCCCTCTCTCTCTCTCCTCCTGGCTTGTGCTCTCTCTGTCTCAAGTAAACAAATAAAATCTTTTAAAAAATAAATGAAAAAAATCCTTGTCTGAATACCAATGCCATTTAGTAAAACCTTTCTTTAGCACGTATCTGTGTTATTAAAACAACACAGAGCATAGTAGATCAGGAACTGGTTGCCTGTGTTTATCACTGGGAAATAATAGATAGTGTTGAATTATGAACTGGTAGTATTTAGAATTGTCTGAGAGGTCTTTAAATTTAGTGGTAAATTCCTTCTGTCCACCATCACCTTCTTACCACTAATCCTTTGAAGTCCCTGCTAAGGATGGGAAAGGGGAGGTGTGAGTGGTATCTCAGGCATATGGGGGCACATAAAAGGCAAGAATGATATTCTCAATGCATATAGGTCTATATAAATGACTTTCTTAAGTTAAAGTCTTGGATGCTGAATATGTCAGCCCATGATATAGAGATAGAGATATACTGTTTATATAGACATAGCACATGTACTAAATTCAGATAACGTAAATATTTACCTAAGTGAAAGATGGTGGTACAAATACAGTTAAATTTTTTCTTTAATGATGAAGCACTGTGATCATGAAGGAAAAAAAAAAAACAGCTTTATACACTCCTTTAATATGTAATGAGTAAATTTCACAAACCGCAAATTTAAAAATGTGCTAATATGTAATGTTCTTTATTTTCTCTGATCAGGTTTAATTTTGTATTTAAGCCCCATGGACTTGCACCACAATGAAGCTTAGGATTAGAAACTTAGTCCTAGTTTGTTGAGTGCAAACTCCATTAAAATCAAAGCTTTCTGTGTTTATTTTCACTTCTCAGTTTTGATTCAGATGTCATCTTCTCAAAGCATTCTTTCTTCACCTCCATTTAAGATTATTCCCTATTTAATAAAAAAAATTTGTTCCTATTTAAAATTATACATTTCCCCATGCCCCCCTTTTCTCCTTTATTTTTCCCCACAGCACTTATATCTTCTAACATACTGTTGTTCTACACTACTTTGTTTATTGCCTGATTCTACATCAGAACGTAATTCCTGTAAACATAGATTTCTTTGTTCATGTTATTTAATGATAATATCAGCAGTTCATAGAATAGGGCCTAAAACATTCTAGCATTGAATGAGTATTTGTTGTTGAATTTGAATTCAGTGTCTACCTCCCTCTTAACCACTGGGGCTACCTGTGTTTGGTACACTTACACGTTGGGGAGGAGACATTGGACATTGGATTCCTGGTCCATCTCCTTTGATTTTGCTCTCATGACTGAATTAATGTCAAAGCAAACCAGAGCTGGACAGAAGTTAAAAGTTTAGAGGCAAATTTTATTCAGGAACTATGGCAATTGGGGAAGAGAGACCTCTGTATCAAACTGAACCCCATTTGGAATCCAACGAGGATGAGTGGGGATTTATTGGCAGGGAGTGCCGGTGGGCAGTGGATAGAAGATTACTACTAGGAAACATCAAGGAGAAGGGAGATTCTGCAGAACCAATTTGATAGGATTCTTGCTGAAGGTAGACTCAGTGATAAGATATCAAGAAAGCGCAAAGAATGCGATCCAGTATCAAGGGTGGATTTTCGTTAAACTGATCCAGTAGGGTTCTTGCTAAAATGGAACTAATTAGAACAAGGGCAGAGCCTAAGGACAGAGTCCCAGTCTCAAAGAGGACTCAGAGGAGCCTGACTCAGGTTTGACCAGAGAGAGTGTCTTTGTCAATTACCTTCATTCATCGCTGCTGGCATCATATGGGATGCCTGTTTTCCCCACTGGTCTTTGGGTCTACTCTCATTTCTGTGAGTACTCTAGGTCATTGCTCTTCTTTTAGCTTCCTTTATAGGCTTAAAGGAAGCCTTTTAGGGAGTCCCAGAAACCTAAGAATACTCTTTCTGGCAATTTGGATATTGCAGCATGTGGATGGAAGGGGTAGGGAACGTCGCCTGTCAGCCTAGATTGGGTTGGTTGCAATGTCTTGTTTCTCTGAAGTTGTGCCATGCAAGGAAAGGGTTTGGTGTGGGAGATTTTAGGATCTGGCCATTTTGCTCAGTGTTCTCTGGGAAGCAAGACAGAAGTTCACCTCGGTGCTGGGATCTACCTGGTCTCTACCTGGTTAAGTGTCAGGGAGTTTTGGCTTCCCTCCAGCTCCCCTGTCCTCTAGGCTCTGGAACCTGTCTGGGTAGGAGAAGGAGTCTTTATCTGGTTTTCTTCAAGTCTCAGGGCATCTGCGCTTGCTTTTTTGATATTCAAAAGCATAGCTTTTAATATCAGAAGGCCTTTTATCTGAAAGACTAATGTCTCTGCAGTGAATTTTCAAAGCCCGTGTTAAAAATCCAAAAGCCAAGTTTGGCTTTCTTTGGTCTCTCTGTTGAGTTGACCCGTTCTTGGGGCATTGGATACCTTGTGGTTTTGTTTCAAAGGGCCTGTGGGGTAGTAGAAGGCCTTGGAGTAAAAAGAAATTGATAAAAGAGGAGTTGGATGGGCTGGGGTAGGGAGGCCTCCCAGGCACATCCTCATATTACATTTACTTAAAAACAAAGAAGTGAACTAGTGGAAAAAATATATCCCTTGTCTGTTTCCTTTCTAATCTCTATACTGAAATTAATTCTCCAATATTTGTTTCCGGAGAAGGGTTTTTGAATTATCTCTCTATTCTTTCTGAGCAAATGTCAGCCCCGTATGCATTTTTAGTAGATGGGCTTCCAGCAAAACTTCCTTAATATCTCTGGTGTGCAGTCATCTGAGATTTTCCCGTTGGTTCCAAGATACTTGAAGGGCTGATTTGGTTTGGAAATTTATACCTAACATCCACTGAACTTGGACATAATCTTTTCATGTTTATTGCACATCTTTTACAGCAGGATGACTTCCAAGCTTCATTTAGCCTGATTCCTACTAAACAAGTAAACTTGAGAGGTGCGAGAAGCTAGAAAAAAAAGGAAAAGGTTCTTCTGCTTAGTGTTTCTCATTCTGCTGTGTTTTTTGTACACCACTTTAATTGCCCCTTCAGTGATATTATACTGCACACTTTTTTCAAGGGCTCATTTAGAATACCTGCTTAGGAAGAATGTAGGTCAGGTGGCAATGAAGTACAAAACTAAATTGCTAGTTAACGTGACAATTCATCAGTGGGGCCAAGTGCCATCAATTTTTTGTTCACATCTTCGTTAATTTGATGCAGATGAAACTGGCAGTTTACCAGTTGTGTTTTGTTTTATTTTTCTGGGGAAAAAGGTCATATAAAAAAGAAACTGAAGCCCAGTATATGTAATTTATTAATCTTGCTGTTTTATTTTAATTATTCAATTGTATGCTACATCAGAATAAATTCAGAGCTAATAACTGCAAAAGAATTTGGATACCTTGGAAAGGGAGTATTTTGAATATATTTATTTCATCCCCTATATATTCCTCATAATCTAAATTTCAGAATGATTGATGGAATGGAGACTTTGAATATTAAGGTAAAAGAAGTTTAAAATGATGCCTGCTAAACAGCTAGATTGCAGGAGAAAGATAGCTGTTGACTGATTCTGGTAGAATTTTCCCAGGAAGTTCAAGAAAGTAGAATGTAACACATGGATGTCTTTAACATGAACTTTATGTATTTTGTATTAATTTAATTACTAGTGATAGGACTTGTCCCTATTATTTGGACTATGAAATTCTACCCCCAAAAAACTGGTATAGCAGTATTTCTTTCATTTCTTTTACATTTCTGGGAATTAATCTGAAACATTACTTGAAACCACATAGCTTCCAAGGATTATGTCAATCACAATTTACTCCAAAAGCTTGGCTTTTTGTTCTTTTTCAACCATAAGAAGATAATATTTCCTACTAGCAGTTGGTTGGTTCATCTTTTTGTACCTAAATAGATTATATTATTAAGGTGAAGTGGACATTATTGGCCAAGGTTTATTTATGTTCTTTTAAAAAATCCCATTTTATGGGGCCCCTGGGTGACTCAGTGCGTTAAGGCTTCTGTTTTCGGCTCAGGTCATGGTCCCAGGGTCCTGGAATGGAGCCCCACATCGGGCTCTCTGCTCAGCAGGGAGCCTCCCTTCCTCCTCTCTCTCTGCCTGCCTCTCTGCCTACTTGTGATCTCTGTCTGTCAAATAAATAAAATCTTTAAAAAAAAGAAATCCCATTTGGTTACAATGGTTTGATTCTTTGTCAACATATACTACAAACAGAAAAAGAGTTTTATAAATCATTGTTGATACTGATTAATATTGGTTAGGTATTCATGATGTCAGCACATTTATCAAATACAGTAAGTTGAAGTCTATGAATTTCAAAGATACTTGTATTTTACTGTGGTTGATTTGAAGGACAACAGTATGGAAGTAAGGTTCGGGTGAAATAGGACTTAGTAACTTTGATTTGGATGGGATTATTAGCCATTTAAAAGAATCGTTTGAAGCTTTAAATCCTTTCTTGCACAGGGTTATTTAGGAAAGTAAAATGAATTGTAGTCTGCGTCTAACAGAGAGCATGAACTAATTAATTATTATGCTGTGTTAAATCAACAGATGGAAATGCACCTCCGTGGGTTTTCCTTGTGATCACAGATTAAAGCAGCTCTATAGATACTCCATGTAAGAAGGGGAAATTTTAGAAAATCAAGAGAAATGCTTAGGGTTCTATATTATCCAGCTTTACACATTGGTAGAACTTATCTATAATGTTTGACTTGGAAGGACCTCCTTCCCACCCTCTGCCTTTCAAACATACCCCCCTATTGCATATGAGATATTGCTGGGATGTCTACCATTAGAACTGGTTGTAAGAGAGTATTTCCCTCTTTTCAAATGCACACATTGCTCATTAAGATGGTTTCAGCTCTCATCAAGTTGCTATTGAAAAATGAGAGAAGAAAGAATGTGTGCTCTTGGGCTACCCCGTGCGGGGTGAATGTGAGGAAATCAGGAGGGGAGGGTGTCAAGCAGAGATAGGAAGATGGGACAGCAGAGAAGACTGAGTTCTTTGTCATTGCTCCTAAGGTTGCTTCCAACGAGTCACATTAAACTTAGAAATTAGACTCTGCCAGCTTGATCATTTGTCAGTGCCTTGGAAATATATTGGAAGCTCTTTATTGAAAAAAATATTTTGTGAATGAGAACTTGTATATGGGCTGCGCTTACAGTTTATAGATTTATCTATTTATAATCAGAATTCTATAACATACAATGATTTATATGAGCTATTAAAAAATTCCATGTGGGACGCCTTGGGTAGCTCAGTTGGTTTAAGCATTTGCCTTCTGTCGAGGTCATGATCTTGGGGTACTGTGATCGAATCCTACATTAGGCTTCTTGCTCAGTGGGGAGCCTGCTTCTCCCTCTTCCTCTGCCTGCTGCTCCCTCTGCTTATGCTCTCTCTCTGACAAATAAATAAAATCTTTAAAAAGAAAAACAAGTAAAAAACTCCCATGTGGCATAATTATAAAACATTTTTTAATTTAAAAATATTGTTAAATACCCAGATGTTCAGAGTTTTGATTTAAAACAGAACAAAATTTCTCGTCTATAAATGTAGCTTATGATGTAAATTGAATGACATAAGGCTGTAATTAGCCATAATTGTTACAATTGCTGCACTAATCTAATCCACTAAAACAAAACAAAATATTTCTGATACTTTTGTCTATAGATAAATGATTTCTAAAATACGAGATGTCTTATGATAAAATAGTAACTAAGGCACTTTCACCTTTATTCTTCTTAAAAATTATTTATTGCTGGAACACATTGATTCATTCAACATATTTTTATTGAATGTCTACCAACGATCAGACATTATTCTCCATTTTGTGGATAGCAGGGGACAAAGCAATGGAACACCCTGCCTCTTTATGGTACCAGGCTTACCTGGTAATTCTGCTACCCACAGCCCAGAATACTTAAAAGAAAAAAGATTACATAGTTTTATCTCAGCATTTTCTCATGTTCTGGCTATTTTTTTTTTTAACTTGGCATAATTAGCTGGTGAATTTCCTTTGTATAAAGGAGAATCTTTGAGATGAAGATACATGTACCTTTATATTAATTCGGCATATAAGTTAATTCTTTTTTTTTATTTAAATTCAATTAGCCAACTTATAGTATATCATTAGTTTCAGAAGTAGTGTTCAGTAATTCATCAGTTGTTTATAATACCCATTGCTAATCACATCACAAGCCCTCCTTAATGTCCATCACCCAGTTATCCCATTCTGTGTGTACCCACCTCCACTTCAGAAACCCTCAGTTTGTTTCCCATAGTTAAGTCTCTCATGGTTTTTCTCCCTCTCTGATGATTTCCCATTCAGTTTACTCTCTCTTCCCCTCTGATCCTCTATGCTGTTTCTTATATTCCACTTATAAGTAAAAACCATATGATAATTGTCTTTCTCTGATTGAGTTATTTTGCTCAGCATAATACCCTCCAGTTCTGTCCGCATCAGTGTAAATGGTAAGTAGTCATCATTTCTGATGGCTGAATAATTTTATATATGTGTGTGTGTGTGTGTATACATGTGCATGTATATATATATATATATGTATATATATATATATATACACACACAGGGTGCCAGGGTGGCTCAGTCATTAAGCATCTGCTTTTTTTTTTTAATGTTTCACTTTCTTTTATTAATTTTTTATTTTTTATAAACATATATTTTTTATCCCCAGGGGTACAGGTCTGTGAATCACCAGGTTTACACACGTCACAGCACTCACCAAAGCACATACCCTCCCCAATGTCCATAATCCCACCCCCTTCTCCCAAACCCCCTCCCCCCAGCAACCCTCAGTTTGTTTTGTGAGATTAAGAGTCACTTATGATTTGTCTCCCTCCCAATCCCATCTTGTTTCATTGATTCTTCTCCTACCCACTTAAGCCCCCATGTTGCATCACCACTTCCTCATATCAGGGAGATCATATGATAGTTGTCTTTCTCCGCTTGACTTATTTCGCTAAGCATGATACGCTCTAGTTCCATCCATGTTGTCACAAATGGCAAGATTTCATTTCTTTTGATGGCTGCATAGTATTCCATTGTGTATCTATACCACATCTTCTTGATCCATTCATCTGTTGATGGACATCTAGGTTCTTTCCATAGTTTGGCTATTGTGGACATTGCTGCTATAAACATTCGGGTGCACGTGCCCCTTTGGATCACTACGTTTGTATCTTTAGGGTAAATACCCAATAGTGCAATTGCTGGGTCATAGGGCAGTTCTCTTTTCAACATTTTGAGGAACCTCCATGCTGTTTTCCAGAGTGGCTGCACCAGCTTGCATTCCCACCAACAGTGTAGGAGGGTTCCCCTTTCTCCGCATCCTCGCCAGCATCTGTCATTTCCTGACTTGTTGATAAGCATCTGCTTTTGGCTCAGGTCATGATCCCAGGGTCCAGGGATCAAGCCCTGCGTGGGATCCCTGCTCAGTGGAAAGCCTGCTTCTCCCTCTCCTACTCCCTCTGCTTGTGTTCCCTCTCTCACTGTCTCTCTTTCTTTCTGTCAAATAAATAAAATCTTAAAAAATAAATAAATAAAATCTAATTTGTCTGATATGTGGATTGCTATCCCAGCTTTCTTTTGACATCCATTGACACGATAAATGTTTCTCTACCCCCTTACTTTGAATCTGAAGGTATTTTTAGGTATATATATATATTTAGGTATACACACACACACACACACATACATACATACACACACACACACATACATACACATACACACACACACACACACCATATCTTCTTTATCCATTCATCTGTTGATGGACATAGCACTTTCCACAATTTGGCTATTGTGGACATTGCTGCTATAAACATTTGGGTGCAGGTGCCCCTTCAGATCATTACATTTGTATCTTTGGGATAAATACCCAGTAATGCAATTGCTGGGTTGTAGGGTAGCTCTATGTTTAACTTTGTGAGGAACCTCCATACTGTTTTCCAGAGTGGCTGCACCAGCTTGCATTCCCAGCAACAGTGTAAGATGATTCCCCTTTCTCTTCATCCTCGCCAACATTTATTGTTTCCTGAGTTATTAATTTTTGCCATTCTGGCTGGTGTGAGATAGTATCTCCTTGTGGTTTTGATTTGCATTTCCCTGATGCCAAGGGACGTGGAACGATTTTTCATGTGTCTGTTGGCCATTTGTATTTCTTTGGAGAAATGTCTTTTCATGTCTTCTGCCATTTCTTGACTAGATTATTTATGGTTTTCTTGGGTGTTGAGTTTGATAAGTTCTTTAAAGATAATGGATACTAGCTCTTTATTTGATATGTCACTTGCAAATATCTTCTATTGCATAGGTTGCCTTTTAGTTTGGTGAATGTTTTCTTTGCTGTGCAGAAGCTTTTTATCTTGATGAAGTTCCAATAGTTCATTTTTGCTTTTGTTTCCCTTTCCTTTGGAGACTCGTCTAGCAAGTAGTTGCTGTGGCCAAGGTCACAGAAGTTTCTGCTTGTGTTCTCTCCTAGAATTTTGATGGATTCCTGTCTCTTTGTGTAGTTTAAGAAAGTGGTCCAGTTTCTTCTTCTACATGTGGCTCTTCAATTTTCCCAGCACCATTTATTGAAAAGACTGTCCTTTTTCCATTAGATCTTCTTTCCTGCCTTGTCAATGGTTAGTTGACCATAGAGTTGAGAGTCCGTTTCTGGATTCTCTCTTCTGTTCCATTGATCTATGTGTCTGGTTTTGTACCAATACCATACTGTTTTTATTCAGCTTTGTAATAGAGCTTGAAGTCTGGCGGTGTGATGCCACCAGCTTTGATTTTCTTTTTCAACTTTACTCTGACTATTCAGGGTCTTTTTTGGTTCCATACAAATTTTGGGATTATTTGTGTTAGCTCTGCGAAAAAAAGTTGATGGTATTTTGATAGGGATTGCATTGAATGTATAGATTGCCCTAGGTAGTGTAGAGATTTTAACAATATTTGTTCTTCCAGCCCATGGGCATGAAATGTTTTTCCATTTCTTTGTGTCTTTCTCAATTTCTTTCAGCAGTATTCTATGGTTTTTAGAATACACATCTTTTACCTGTTGGGTTAGGTTTATTCCTAGATATCAACATTTTTTTGGTGCAGTTGTAAATGGGATCAACTCCTTAATTTCTCTTTCTTCTGTCTCATTGTTAGTGCATAATGCACATAATGCAACTGATTTCTGCACATTGATTTTATATCCTGTCATGTTGCTGAATTCCTGTTGAGTTCTTAAAATTTCGAGGTGGAGTCTTTCAGGTTTTCCTCATAAAGTATCATGTTTCCTGTGAAGAGTGAGTTTGACTTCATTGCCATTTTGAATGCCTTTTATTACTTTTTGTTATTAGATTGCTGAGGCTAGGACTTCTAGTACTATGTTGAACAACAGTGGTGAGAGTAGGCATTGCTGTTGTGTTCCTGACTTTAGGGAAGAAGCTCTCAGCTTTACCCCATTCAGAATAATATTCTCTGTGGGCTTTTCATAGATGGATTTTACGATACTGAGGTATGTTCCTTCTATCCCTACACTGTGGAGAGTGTTAATTAAGAAACGATACTATATTTTGTCAAATGCTTTTTCCCATCAACTGAGAGGATTATATGGTGCTTGACCTTTCTTTTGTTAACTCATTGAATGAGTTTGGAAGTTTTCCTTCCCTTTCTATTTTTTTTGAAACAACTTCAGAAGAATAGGTATTCGTTCTTCCCCCTGGGAAGCCATCTGGCGCTGGACTCTGATTTGTTAGGAGATTTTTAATTACTGCTTCAATTTCCTTGATGATTATGGGTCTGTTCAGGTTTTCTATTTTTTCCTGTTTCAGTTTTGGTAGTCGTATGTCTCTAGGAAATGCATCTATTTCTTCCAGAGTGCCTAATTTGTTGGCATATAGCTACTCATAATATGTTCTTCTAATTCTTAGTATTTCCTCAGTGTTGGTTGTGATCTCCCCTCTTTCATTCATGATTTTATTAATTTGGGTCCTTTCTCTTTTCTTTTTGATAAGTCTGGGTAGTGGTTTATTGATCTTATTAATTCTTTCAGAGAACCAGCTTCTAGTTTCATTGATCTACTGTTCTTTTGGTTTCTGTTTCATTGATTTCTGCTTTAATCTTTCTTACTGCTTTTCTCCTGCTTGGTTTAGGCTTTATTTGCTGTTCTTTCTCCAGTTCCTTTTGGTGTAAGACTAGCTTGTATATTTGAAACTTCTCTAATTTTTTTGAGAAAGGTTTGTGCTGCTATGTATTTCCCTCCTAGGGCCTGCCTTGCTATATCCCAAAGGTTTTGAACAGTTGTGTTTTCATTTTCTTTATTTCCATGAATTTTAAAAATTCTTCTTTAATTTCCTGGTTGGCCCATTCATTCTTTAGTAGGATGCTCTTTAATTCCAAGTGTTTGAGTTCCTTCCAGATTTCCTATTGTGACTTAGTTCAAGTTTCAATGCCTTGTGATTTAAAAATATGCAGAAATATTCCCAATCCTCTGGTCCTAGTTGGGGCCTGATTTGTGACCCAGTATGTGATCTATTCTGGAGAGTGGTCCATGTGCACTTGAAAAGAATGTGTATTTTGTTGCATTAGGAATGAATGCTCTGTATATATCTGTGATGTCCATTTGGTCAAGTGTGTCATTCAAAGCCCTTATTTCCTTGTTGATCTTATGCTTAGATGAGCTGCCCATTGCTGTGAGTGGGGTAAAGTCCCCTACTATTATTGTATTACTATCAATGTGTTTTCTTTATTAATTTAATACTTATAATTGTTATAATTATATACATATAATTATATATAATTATATAATTAATACTTATAATTGTTAGATGTTCTTGTTGGATAAACTCCTTAAGTATATATAGTGTCCCTCTTCATCCCTTACTACAGTCTTTGCTTTAAAGTCTAATTTGTCTGGGATGCCAGGGTGACTCAGTCATTAAGCATCTGCTTTTGGCTCAGGTCATGATCCCAGGGTCCAGGGATCAAGCCCTGCATGGGATCCCTGCTCAGTGGAAAGCCTGCTTCTCCCTCTCCTACTTCCTCTGCTTGTGTTCCCTCTCTCACTGTCTCTCTTTCTTTCTGTCAAATAAATAAAATCTTAAAAAATAAATAAATAAAATCTAATTTGTCTGATATGTGGATTGCTATCCCAGTTTTCTTTTGACATCCATTGCCATGATAAATGGTTCTCTACCCCCTTACTTTGAATCTGAAGGTATTTTTAGGTCTAAAGTCCATCTCTTATAGGCAGCATATGGATTGGTCTTGCTTTTATCCAGTCTTACACCCTGTGTCTTTTGATTGGAGCATTTAGTCCATTTACATTCAGAGTAACTATTGAAGGATATGAATGTAGTGCCATTGTATTGCCTGTAAAGTCCCTGTTCCTGTTGATTGTCTCTGTTTATTTCTGATCTATGTTACTTTTGGGCTCTCTCTTCAGAGAGAGAGATAATTTATTTAATATTAATAATATAAAATAAAATTTATATTTTAAAATATAAATTTTAAAATAAATTTAAAATTTATTTAATATTTCTTACAGGGCTAGTTTGGTGATCGCAGATTCTTTTAGTTTCTGTTTGTCCTGGAAGCTCTTTATCTCTTCATACATTTTAAATGATACTTTAGATGGAAAAAGCATCTTTGGCTGCATGTTTTTTTTCATTTAGCACCAAGAATGTGTCATTCTGGCCTTTTATGGCCAGCCAGGTCTCTGTGGATAGGTCTGATGCCAGTCTAATATTTCTATCATTGTAGATTAAGGAGTTCTTGCCTCAAGCTTCTTTTGGGATTTTCTCTTTATCTCTGAGATTTGCATGCTTCACTATTATATGTCAGGGTTTTGATCTATTTTTAATGATTTTTGAGGAGCGTTCTCTCTACCTCTTGGACTTGAATGTCTGTTTCCTTCCTTAATTATGGAAGTCCTCAGCTGTGACTTGCTCATATATGCCTTATGTCCCTGTCTCTCTTCTTTCTCTGGGACCACAATAATTCTAATATTGTTGATGGTATTGCTAATTTCTTGAAGCTTCCCTTCTTGATCCATTCGTTGTTTTTCTCTCTTTTCCTCAGCTTCCTTCTTTTACATCATCTTGTCTTCTCTGTCACTGACTCTCTCTTCTGCCTCATTTACCCTAGCTGTTGGAGCATCCAATTTAGAATGCATGTTAGTTGAAACATTTTTAAATTTCAGCCTGATTAGATTTTATTTCTGCATTAAGAGATTCTCTGGTGTCTTTTATGCTTTTCTCGAGCCCAGCTAGTAACTTTATAATTGTTATCCTGAATTCTAGGTCTGACATTTTACTTATATCCATATTGATTAGGTCTGTGGCAGAGAGTATTACTTCTGTTTTTTTCTTTTGTTGTGAATTCTTCCTTGTAGTTATTTTGCCTAGAGAAGAATGGATGAAGAAGGGAATAAAATAAAAAATATCAAGGATGACTCAAGCAAAATACCAACTAAACAAATCTGAAGAGGTCTGAAACCAAAAATGAAAAGAAAAAGGAAAAAAAAAGGAAAAAAGAAAATATAATTTCCCAAGTGGATAAGACAGGGTGGTCCACTTGGTCATGGGTATATTTTGCTCTGTTAGAAGACCCTAAATCCCAAAATTTCAAAGAAAGCAAAACATATATATACAAAAATGAAATTGAATACAGTGAAAGGAAGCGAAAAATGAAGACTATATCTATAAAATGTAAATGTGAAAATGAAAGTTTTTAAAAAAGGCTAAAAAATAGAGTTGCTAAAATAAGAAAGTAGTTGAAAAGGGGGGAAAAAGATTATAAACTGAAAGATAAAAGAATCATGAGAAAAAACCCTCGAATTCTATATACTATTTTCCCCTCACACTGGAGTTTTGCAATTCTGTGTGTTTGGTACACTTGGTGTTACACTGATGTTATAGCTAGTTTTCTGAGGGAGGGGCCTGCTGCTCTGATTCTCAGATGCCTTTGCCTGGGTAGAGTTGCACTGTCCCTTGCCAGGGGACCAGTCTCAGTGTAAGCTGCTTTGGGTTGCTCTATGTGGGTTTTATTCCCCGAAGGATTTCTGTGGCCCATTAGAGGACAAAAATTAAATGAAAATAAAAATGGCTGTATCCCTGTTTCTAGCCCTGGAGCTGAAAGATCTTGGGCCCCTAAATTCAGTAAAAATTCAGGGAAAAGCAGTCTTCACTTTTATGTGCACCGAACTCTGCAGACTCCTTCGAAGCACACCCTACTTTTCTTCCCAGGGGAGAGAAGAGGGTTCTCCCAGGCCTGCCACATGTAGGCCTCCCCGCACGGAGACCAGTCTTCTGATTGAATTGCTGTTCACGGTTTATGGCGAACTGAGCTGAGATCCCACTCCTGGGCTTGCTGACCATAGCCAGTTTCCTGCTCCAGTGCTTGGGAGCTCTGCCAGCTCAGGCATGCCCATTCTTTCTGTGACCCCGGGGATCCTGAGACCACAGGATCCCACCTAGAATTTTGTCCCGCTTTGCCATCTGAGCACCTTTCCAGTAGGGTTGTCTCTCACTGGAGCAGATTTTTTAAAGTACTGATTTTGTGCTCTGGGGCTGTAACACTCTCTGGGAGCTGCTTACAGAGGTTCCCTCCCCTGCTGTTCATCTTCCAGTGTATTCCATCTGATTCAGTTCTCCACACCTCCTACTGTCCCCAAAGTGGTTGCTTTTCTATTTGTAGAATTCCAGCAATTCTTTTCTTTCATCTCAGGTTGAATTCATAGGTTTTCAGAATGATTTGATAGTTATCTGACTACATTCAAGGCACCTGATGAAACAAGGCTCCCTACTTTTCTGCCATCTTGCTTCCTTCCACCAAATCTTTCAAAAACTATAAATCAGAAGGCTGATTATCTGCCATGTCCTATTTCAAGTACGATGGCATTTTGAAAAATGGATTAGAAACAAATCTGACCTCAAGGCCTGGTTGACTATAGGTAATACAACAATGACAGAAGAACAGAAGAGAAGCAGCTATAAAACAGGTTTTATTGGAATCTCAGTAGTTAAAGAGAATGAGGTGACTCTGTGTGTATCTGTGGGGGGTCGGGCAGTATTATTGCCCTAATATGTACATGCTGGAAACTTGGTATTTTTCAATTTTATAGCTCTTATGAAAGAGGAAAACCTACACTTGTTTTAGTGCTTTCTCTCCATTTCAGCATATAGAAGTAGTTTCAGGTAAGAGTTCCTTAAAACCCAGGCCTTCATTATTTTTTAGATGGTTAAATACCTGGGATTTTCTACCCTCTGTCTTATCCAGATGCTTCCTAAATTATATAACTAAGAAAGAAAATAGGAAAATAACTTATAAATGCATTAAAATTTACCTATAGAATAATAAATAGCTAGTATCTGTAAAGATCCACAGATTCATTAAATACGTAAATATACAAATTAATGCAACACTTAATAATTGAAGAAAATGAGAATAGGAAGAGAAATCCATCAGATGTTTTCATTGATAACCAGTATTTTGGTGGTTTGTACTATAGAAGAGCCTCAAGAGTTAGGAACTCAGTAAATCCTTCTCAACTTTGAGAGATAGGTAACTTGTCTCATTTCGCTTTCACTGGCATAAAAATTAAAACCAAGATTGTGTGGCCTTTCTACTTAATGAGTTATTAGCTTAAGTGAAGGGTTCCAGGCTTGCTGACCAGGTAACCACTGTGGTTAAATGAACCATTAGAAGTAGGTATGGCTATAAAGAGACTGGTATAGGGATTTTTCAGCTTTGACTTTTTCAAAAAGGCCAATTACATATTTCTTTTGTTTTGCCTTATAGTTACCAGCTGACAAGTGGGTACAAGCCTGCCCCAATGGACCTGAGCTTTATCAAACTCACCCCATCTCAGGAAGCGATGGTGGACAAGTTGGCAGAAAATGCCCATAATGTGTGGGCCCGGGATCGAATCCGGCAGGGCTGGACTTATGGCATCCAACAGGTATGAGGGGGCTTTAGAGCATGGAGGCTGAGGTTTGTTTAAGTGCCAATCAGCATTGTTCGTAACAGGGGAGATTAAATAATTATTGTTTTGAAACTCACATACATGTCTTAATATACGTATGCAGTGACACACCTGTCCAGTGCTGGACTCTGGAAGTCAGATGACCATAACCCTGAGTAAAAACAGGGAGTTTGAACCACCACAGTGATTTATAATGTGGTTTCATGGCATTTCTCTCTCTCTCTGAGATTGTCTTTAAGGAGAAACTTCTGAAATATGAGAAGATTGATATACAATAATGATAAAAGAGGTCCACAGTTCCTCGTTTGAAACCCCTGGGGCCAGATGAATGTCAGAATCCAGATATCTTTCGGTTTCTGGAATGGCGATACGGTGATCGATTACATGCTTCTTAGCACCCTCCGCAGGGCAGCAGAATGTAAATTACTATTTGTTCAGCACCGTGTAGGCCTGATCATACCAAGAGGGGATAAATAAAGCCTATAAACAGGCTTGCTTCAATTCAGATCACGTTCTACCACCAACTGAATTTGTGTTAAAGTTAGTCAAGGATGGGTTTTCTGAGGTTTCTGGATGTCAGAGTCGTGGATCTCTCTCTATTAATGGTGGCGCTGGTGGGAGTGACTAACAGTCCGTGAGTACACCAGGAGGTGTCATCGCCGAGGGGCCGAAGAACACATTTGAGCCTCTCACCTCTGAGTCCTCGTGTGACCCTGGCAGGCTTCTTAAATTCTCTGAGCCACTGTTTCCCTCGGCAGTAAGGAACTTAACGTCATTCTATAACTTACTTGTGAGAGAGGCTCACAGCAGTGCCTGGGCAGACCAAATACGTAGGGCGGTTTGCTCTTAAATTAGGTGGCTGTCCCCGACAGGAGCTTTACACATATTCTCTTAAACTCTGACAACAGTTCCGTGAGGGAGGAATCCTTTTATTCCCAGCTGACATATGGTGCACGGGGATCCTCCTTGGGCGCGGTTTGCCCAGCGCTCTGCGGCTAGCAGGTGGCAGACCCTGCTTGGGATCAAGCCTTCGGACTCCAGAGCCAAGATGCTTCACTGCCTTGTTGCAGTGCCTCTTGGCAGCTCAGTTTAGGCTTCCTGTACTTAGAATTTTTCAGGAATAAAATGGATTCTTACTTACAGGCTTAGACTATGGTCCAGGAAACAGCCTAAATATTGGTTTGAAGAAATGAGTTTTGAAAACCCGTGTAAGCCAGTGACTTCTTGCTATTGGGAAGGCCAAATAAAAATGGAAGAGCCTTGATATACCTCATAAAATATATTTTTATATTGAATTAAGCTGGTTGTAGCTGATGAGAATGTCAACACTACCTCTGCTCCAGCATTGTTTCTATGTGTAGGGGTGTGTGTGTGTGTTTGTGTGTGTGTGTGTGAGAGAGAGAGAGAGAGAGAGAGAACCTGAACCTTATATTCCCAGATGGATGAGGGGTTCACACTGGCTCTGCAAAAGGAGGGCTTAACTTATCTTGAAGACCACGGAGCTCTGTCAGACAAATGAGCAGTTCCCTAAGGTCCCTGTCTTCAGGGTAGGAGCGCTCCTTCCTGTGCATGTGTTTCCTCATAAAAGCACAAGGCTCTGTTTGAACCTGCTGGAGCTCTCATTTAAATCATTTCCATTCCTTCCCCCAGGTCGCACCCCATCCCTCCACCGCACTCCCCACTGACATAGCCCATGTTTGCCAGGTTATTTGAATAAATGTCTTGAATTTTCCATCACCTTCTTGTTAACATAACCTACTGAAAGTCCTTGAGAGTGGTTTCCTCAAATTACCCTCTTCTCTGTCTCTCGAGCACAGCTGCTTTCAAACATGAGTGTGCGTCGGATCCCCTGGGGAGCTCCTTTTAACTGAGTCCCAGGACACCATCTCAAGAGAGGAGGATGATTCATTTAATGCTTCAGACCTTCTATAGAGGAAAAGTTTGGGGGCTAAAACCACGTTGAAAGAGAGGAGAGCAGGGTGATGTTGATAGTGTTAGTTTATTTGGTGTGGCTTTGGAGTGGTGTTCCCCACCAAATGACCTAGGCGACCTTAACCCCCAATGTGTCCATCCGTGTTCATGTATTCAGGAGCAGGTGTTCAGTACAAATTTGCTAGAGAGAGGGGAGAAGACAGTAAGAAAAGCTTTCCTTGCTCTTACCCAACCGAGACAAACCCCATCCACCACGTGGCATATTTGTTTTTAGACATTTGGGAAGGATCTACAGCCTCGTCATTCTTAGTCAAGCTCAGGTTCACCTGAGAATTGAGAATGCTTCTTGAGATCTGGAAAGTCCGACAAAATCTGCAGCAGAGTCTCAGGCAGTGGAGGAAAGGAAGCGCTTTCTTTTGGCAGGATAGTAGGATAGCTAGCTTTCTGGCTTTGCCAACATCAGTGCCATCGCATTTTAAACCTGGAGCCTCTTTTGTAATAAACAGTTCATGAGTTTTGTAGGCATTTCAGTATTTCTGCTATTAACAGGTTTCACAGGTTGATAGAGTCACCTTAATGCATTACTCTTCAGGCCATTTGAGTTCATAGAATGGCTGTCTATAACATGCTGAGTTTTTCCGAGAAAGAGATAGCAGCCATATGTTGTTTGTGGACTAAAATCACTGAAAAGTGACCAGTGATCATTTGGCTGTTCTTGTAACAAAGACTTGTCTGTCAGCTTTGCAAGGAAATTCCATGTTTTCTAAATTCACAGGTTGCCCTGTGACTCCTGCAGATGGAAGGTGGTTGAAGAGATCCTTCCAGCTGGCTTGGTCGTTGTTGTTGTTTACTTCTTCTTCTCCTGGGGAGGGCCTGCAGTCACTCATCTGATCCATCTTTTCTATTGCTAGGGGTTCAGTAACTTCCATTACCTGAAAAGACTAAGGTGGTGGGGGAGGGGCAGCTTTTACCTCAGGGGCCTCACATTCTATTATATTTGGAAGCTGTCACCCTTCCAGAAGGATTGCTTTAGTCCTACTTTGACGATGGACACCTTTTCTCTTCCTGTAGGATGTAAAGAACAGAAGAAACCCTCGTCTGGTTCCCTATGCCCTTCTAGATGACCGCACCAAGAAATCCAATAAGGACAGCCTCCGTGAGGCCGTGCGCACGCTGCTGGGGTATGGCTACAACCTGGAAGCGCCAGATCAAGATCATGGTATTTTTTTTTTATAAGATTTTTATTTATTTGACAGACAAGCAGGCAGAGAGGCAGGCAGAGAAAGAGAGAGGAGGAAGCAGGCTCCCTGCTGAGCCGAGAGCCTGATGCGGGGCTCGATCCCAGGACCCTGAGATCATGACCTGAGCCGAAGGCAGAGGCTCAACCCACTGAGCCACCCAGGCGCCCCCATGCTATTTTTTTAAAAAGATTTTATTTATTTATTTGAGAGACAGAGAGACAGAGCATGAGGGGGGAGGGGCAGAGGGAGAAGGAGAAGCAGGCCCCTTACTGAGCAGGGAGCCCAATGCAGGACTCGATCTCAGGACCCTGAGGTCCTGACCTAAGCCAAAGTCAGGCACTTAATCCACTGAGCCACCCAGGCATCCCCAAGATCATGGTATTCTGGTTTTCCTTTCTTCCTCTCAGATATCGAAGTTGTGTGGTAGTTCTTCAGAGCCAAATAATTAGCTAAAAGGGCAGCATACAATGGGTCCTTTGGGATGTTATCTAGTTTGTAATTTAGGACAGTGGTTTAGGGCATTTTTTTTTTTCCTGAAGGACGCTTGAGGGATTAGACTCATCTCTCATTTGAGTGTCTCAGGACTACAGTGATTCTGCTGGGGGGAGAAACGAGAGAAACCTTCCCAAAGAGTTTGATATGAACAGTGTACTCTCTTAACTGTGGTACAGCTCCCACCCAACCCCACCCGTTCTCCTTCAAAAGAGTTGATTTAGTTGTTTAACTCGTGTCTTCTGAACTTTCATTATTTATACTCATACCTAGAGGTAATATTAACTAATTAGTGCAACATTTTGCTTTAAGATAAGCGCATTAGAATAGGCATTCAATAAATTTGTGTTGAAAAAACTGGGTTTCCAGAGGTCTTATAAAGAACACATTCCCCCTTAAATAATACCTGTTAAGAATATGGTTTAAAATATCAGTACCAATTCCTTTATCCTTTGCCTGAAGTTTGACTTGGTATGACTCTCCATATTTTAAAATCGGCAAAGTGAAATAAACAATGTGTGTTTCCTGATAGTGCCTGTATTTTTTTTTTTTTTTTTTTTTTAAAGATTTTATTTATTTATCAGAGAGAGAGAGGGGGAGAGAGCGAACACAGGCAGACAGAATGGCAGGCAGAGGCAGAGGGAGAAGCAGGCTCCCCGCTGAGCAAGGAGCCCGATGTGGGACTCGATCCCAGGACGCTGGGATCATGACCTGAGCCGAAGGCAGCTGCTTAACCAACTGAGCCACCCAGGCGTCCCGTGCCTGTATTTTTTTGATAGAAAATTTTTAAAAATGTATCCTAACTATTCTCTAATGACTAACATCTTCAGTGTTGTATCTGTGCATAGAAATCCAGACTGTAAGTGGTAATAATAGCTAATGTTTATATAGTGCTTGTCATGTGCAGCAGGTGTTTCTGAGACCTTTATAATTACGTGATCCTCACAGGAGTAACCCTATGGGGTGATCCATGCATTAAGCTCATTTTACAGATTAGGAACTTGAGATGCAGAGACTTCTCTGCCTTTCTGTATGCTACGTTGCAGGTGGAGAATCCCATCCCCAGGCATTCTGACTCCAGACTTCAGTCTGTGGAGTTGATTCAGTAGGTCGTTAACATCTCAAGAGCTCTAGTAGATACTGAATCCTAACATTTGCTGCCAATAAAATTAGGTATTCCCTTGGTAACAGTGGTGTTCATAATTATACCTCCTTATTTTCTCTTGAGGTCAGTTTTATAGCAACAAATATTTGGTAGACCCTTATTAACTGGGTGCTATCAGGTGTGGAAGGTATGAGAGGGATCTGTGTCTTAAAGAGTCTATAGTCCATATGACCACTGGAATAGAAATAGACAATACATAGCTTCTTATCTAAGATGTAACAGAATAAACCATAAGTTTTTTTTTTTTTTTTTTTTTTTTTTAATCCATTCTTCTGTTGATGAAGGTTTGAATTGTGTTCAGTTTTTGGCAATTACGAATAAAACTGCTATGAAGACTTGTAGACAAGTCTTTGTGAAGACTCAGACTTTTCATTTCTCTTCAGGTAAATATCTAGGGAGTAAAATTACTGGACCATGGGACAGATATATTCTTTATAGGAAGATTCCAAATGGTTCTGCAAAGTTACTCCCATGACCAGTGTATGAGGGTGCCAGTTGTTCCCACATCCTGGCCAAGGATTGGTAGCTAATCTTTCTGATTTTAAGTGTTCTGGTAGATGCAAAATGGAATCTTGCAGTTTCAATTCTCATTCTTCTCATGAGTAATAATGTTGAATTTTTTTTCTTGTACTTACTGGCCATTGGTATAAGTCTTTTATTTCCCCCCTGAATTTATATTCAATTAAAAATTTGGGTGTTTTTTTTTTAATCTTTTGATTGAATTATAAGTATATGTAATTGTAAGCATATATATAAATTTTCTGGGTATAAGGGCTATGTCAGATATTGGAAATAACTCCTCGTTGTTTCTGGGTTGTGCTTTCATTTTCTCAGTGAGATCTTTCAGAAAGCCCACCATTCTTAATTTTGATGAAGTCCTTTATGATTTTTTCCCTTTAAGGTTGTATATTTTATGTCCTGAAAAATCTTTGCCTGTGCAAAAACAAAGATTCTCTGTTGTGCTTTCTTTCAGAAGTTTTATTATTTTACTTTTTTGTTTAGGTCTGTAGTCTAATTTGAGTTTTGTTTGTGATGAGACACTAAGGTCAAGGTTCACTTTCATCCTGGTCGATATCCAACTGTCTCAGCACAATTTATTGGAACAGATTATCCTTTCCTCATTAAATTGCCTTGGTACCTTTGTCATCTATCTATTGACAGTTGGGTCCTATCGATCTATATGTCTGTCCTTAACTCAATACCACACTACTGTCTTTATTATTGTAACTTTTTAACAAATCTTAAAATCAGGTAGGGTAGTCCTCTAACTTCTTTAAGAGTTTTGTCAGCTTCTTTTTTTCTTTGCATTTTCTTACATTTTAGATCCCCACTTGTAAATTTGGTTTGGATGGGCTTACAGCTGGCTTTGTAGGTCAGTCTAGGGGAGAATTGACATCTTAACAATATTTAGTCTACCAGTTCACAAACATGGCATATCTTTCCTTTTTTTTTTTTTTTTTCTTTTTGTCTTTAGTTTGTCTCCAACTTTCAGAGTAGAGGTCTTGCCCATTATTTTATAGAGGCATCTGATATTTTAGAAATATCATAAATTAAATTAGTTTTCACTTCCTTTCATCTTCTAGTTGTTCACTGAATATGAGAAACATTATTAGTATATACATATTATTATAATTATATCATGTGATCTGGCAGAATTCATCTTACTTTTTTTTCTTTCTTTTATTCTTTTTCTGTGTACAAAGTGTTTACAGTTTTCTACCCACATAACCATAATGTTTTCCCCTCCCCCCCCCGTATTTTACTTTTTCCTTTATAATTATCATGCATTTTTTGTCTTTTGACTTAGTGAACTGGTTAAGACTTAGAGTGTTTATTAGTAGTGGTGAGAGAGGTTATCCTGCCTTCACTTCATAGTGAAACATCAAGACTTTTTTCCCTTAAGACCGGGAACAAGGAAAATATCACACATATTGGAGTAATGCCAGTGGTGATCAAGGATTAAGAAAAAGCAAAAACAAACAAAAACAAAAACAAAACAAAAAGAGCAATAAAGGAGACTTATACAGACCAACAGAATAATATGAATGAACTGAGTAGCAGAGTCTCTGTTGGAGCTCCCAACACATGTTCATACACATACACACCCTCTCCCACACAGACTTATATGGACACACACACATACACGAACACCCCAAAAAGTAAAATGAAAAGTCAGATGAGAAAACATTCTGGCATCGGAGCTGGTTAAAATCACGATGCGATATTATGAAGGTGTTAAGTACAATGAAATGCTGACAGGAAGCGCTCTCAGGTGTTTCATATTAAGGTTAAAGAGCAAAGTCGTGAAGTCTGCAAAGAGCGTGGTACTATTCTCGTTATAACAAAGAATATATGTAAACACTTGCACACGCACAGACGGACTGCGAATAGACACAGAAAACAATGGTAACAGTGATTGCTTCCAGGAAGCGTAGCTAGATAGCCGGCAGACAGCTGTGGGAGGGAAGATTTACATTTTGCCACATATCATTTCTTTTAAATTTTATACTCTATTTGCATTACCCATTCAAACAAAAGAAATGAACTTTTTAAAAAAATTATGGTTGATATCCAAGAAAGGAAGTGCATTTTACCCTGTACAAGGACATGTGCAGTATATGCCAGAAATAAATAGTGATGATTATATTTTATTTTTATTTTTTTTTTTAAGATTTTTATTTATTTGGCAGACAGACCACAAGTAGGCAGAGAGGCAGGCAGAAAGAGAGAGGAGGAGGAGGCAGGCTCCCTGCTGAGCAGAGAGCCCGATATGAAGCTAGATCCCAGGACCCTGGGATCATGACCTGAGCCGAAGGCAGAGGCTTTAACCACTGAGCCACCCAGGCACCCCAGTGATGATTATATTTTAAAGACATTATCAGTCAAAGGCATAGGTTGTGTCAGTTACATCTGATGTCTTCACTTTTAGGGATGACCGTATTCCCTGGATACCGCATAAGATGTTGCCTTTATGATGTATAATTTTACAGTATTTACAACCATAATTTTGTCTTCTTCATACCCTTGTGAGGCAATGTATTGCTACCTTGCAGTTACCTACTTTTTTTTTTCTCAAGGAAAAATTTATTTTTTTTAAAGTTTAATTACTTATAATCTCTATAAGCAGATGAGGGATGAACTCATGACCCAACATCAAAAGCAACATGCTCTTCTTTTTATTTTTTAATTTTAATTTTAATTTTTATTTTTAACTTTCTTTTCAGCATAACAGTATTCATTGTTTTTGCACCATACCCAGTGCTCCATGCAATACGTGCCTTCCATAATGCCCACCACCTGGTTCCCCCAACCTCCCATCCCCCGCCCCTTCAAAACCCTCAGGTTGTTTTTCAGAGTCCATAGTCTCTCATGGTTCACCTCCTCTTCCAATTTCCCTCAACTCCCTTCTCCTCTCCATCTCCCCATGTCCTCCATGTTATTTGTTATGTTCCACAAATAAGTGAAACCATATGAAAATTGACTATCTCTGCTTGATTTATTTCACTCAGCATCATCTCTTCCAGTCCCATCTATGTTGCTACAAAAATTGGGTATTCGTCCTTTCTGATGGAGGCATAATATTCCATAGTGTATATGGACCACATCTTCCTTATCCATTCGTCTGCTGAAGGGCATCTTGGTTCTTTCCACAGTTTGGTGACCGTGGCCATTGCTGCTATAAACGTTGGGGTACAGATGGCCTGTCTTTTCACGACATCTGTTTCTTTGGGGTAAACACCCAGTAGTGCAATTGCAAGGTTATAGGGAAGCTCTATTTTTAATTTCTTGAGGAATCTCCACACTGTTCTCCAAAGTGGCTGCACCAACTTGCATTCCCACCAACAGTGGAAGAGGGTTCCCCTTTCTCCACATCCTACTTTCTTGTTGCTTATGTGAATTTCAAGAAGGGAAGGAGTTCATATTTATAAAATCCTTGTTTGGGTTTCACGTTACTTCCATATTTCATGTCATCCTCCTTTCCATTTGCCTTTAATACGTAGTTATGCCTAGTTCTGGAGATTAAAAATGAGTAAAACTGTTTTTGCCCACAGATAGCTTTCAGGGGAGGCAAGGAAGAGAGACTCTAAATTGTCAACACCACTCTATGGTGTAAGCATTAATCGTCAAGTGTCACAGCACAGAGGGCTTAACTCAGCTTGCTGATGTCGGAGTGGTCTTCATAGAAGTATGTTGGTTGTCTATTGCTGTGTAACAAATTCCCCCCCTAAAACTTAATGACTTAATGAACATTGTTATCTCAAAGTTGCCATGGTTTGGAATTTGAGAGTGGATTAGGTAGTTCTGGCTCGTGGTCTCTCTTGAGGTTGCTGTCAAGTTGCTCACGGAATCAGTTATCTAAAGACGTCAGTGGGGCTAGAGGATTTGCTTCTAGGACAGCTCATTTGCATAATTGTTGGCCAAAGGATTCCATTTCTGTCTGGCTCTTAGTAAGAGGCCCAAGCGCCTTGCCAGTAGACCACCTCAGAGAAATGCTTGAGTGCCTCCACACAGCTGACTTCCCCCAGTGTGAATAAGAGATAGTGTGAGGGGGAGGCATCAGTGCCCATTACAATTACTTCTGCCATATTCTGTTTGTTACATGTGAATCAGTAAAGCAGCCCACACTCAAGCCCACACATTTTGAAAGGCAATGTGACAAAATATTTGAAGACATGTTTTAAAACCACCTACTTTACCTACTTAAAAGTAGGTAAAGCTAGGGGAAAATATAGAAGGATGAATAGAAATCAACCAGGTTCCATGTATTCCAAGAGAATGACATGTCTAAACGCTTGGAGCCACAAGGGGGCATTGCATGTGGGGTTTCAGCTTGGTGTGGCTAAATGTAGAGTTTGAGAAGTGGCAGAAAGTGAAGTAGAGAAGGCAGAGATTGAAAAAAAGTATTAAGGTTTTTTTCTATTAAAAAAATTAATCTAGTGACTCTTGGGAGAATGGGTTGAAGGTGAACGTAAGTGGAAGTGAGGACAACAGTTTGGCAGCGATAAAAGAAGTGTAGATGAGGAGTGTTGAAGTTCTGAGCTTAGGCAATGTTGTGCACGGAGAGAACAGGCCAGAACCATTTGAATAGAATGAATGAATAGAACCATTTTGAATAGAATTTGCAGAAGGACAGAGGGGTGTCAGGGATGGTATCTGGGCTGGTAGATGTCAAGTGCTTCCACATTCACAGGGAACACAGGAGTCAGAGCAGGTAGAGATGGATGTTGGGGAGATGCCAAGTTTGACATTATACACGTTGAGTTGGGGCGCCTGAGTGACTCTGTCGTTTAGACATCCGAGTCTTGATTTCGGTTCAGATCATGATCTCAGAGTTGTGCTGTACATGGAGCCTGCTTGAGATTCTCCCTCTCCCTCTATCCTTCCCCCCCTTCTCTCTCTCTCTCTCTCTCTCTCTGTGTCTCTCTCTCTTCCTCTCTTAAAAAAATAAAAGTAAAATAAACATGTTGAGTTTGAAATGCATGCGTGACACTAGACAGAGCTACCTACTACCCATAGGTAAGTATAAAGCTGAGACTGTCTGCTAGAGAGGAAGAAAGGGTTAAAGAGTTTATTTATTTTTTAAATGGGAGATATTTGGACATTTTTATATGCTAAGGGAAAGAACCAGCAGAAAGTAGGAGGTTGAAGATAAAGAAAAGGAGCTGGACAAAATGGAGCGTCTGGGAGGGTGGGGGGTGAATTCAGAGCATGGAGGAAGGGACTGGCCTAATATAATAGGGAGAACACTTGCTCCCCTAAGTTTGGTAAAAGAGGTAAGGATTGAAGGGAATGTAGAAACCCGTGTTCATGGAAAGTCAGGATGAAGCCCAGGGAATTCTTGTTACATGGGTCCTATTTTCTGTTGAAAGATAAAATGAGCTTATTTGCTAAGGGGGCAGCAGCGGGAGAGGGCTGGACTGTGTTGGAAGCCTTGAAGAGAACAATGAAGATTTGCCGAATGTAGAATTCTAGGTTGGCTTATCTTCTTTTCCCTTCACTATACATGTCCTCCCTCTGCCTTCTGGCCCCCCGTGTTTTCTGAGGAAACACTGGCTGTTACTCTTAATAGAAGATCCTTGTATGGGATGTGTAGCTTCTGCCTTGGTCCTTTCAAGACTGTCTTTCAGTAATTTGATTACAATGTGTCTAGAGTTTGCCCTATTTGGATTTTGTTGAGCTTCCTGGAACTGTAAATGTATGTTAGTCATCAAATTTGTTTCTCTAAATATTCTTTCTGCCCTTTTCTTCTCCTGCTGAGATGTCCATTTTATGTGTGTTGGCACACTTGATTGTGTCCCATGGGCTTCTGAGGCTGTTTATTTTTTCATTCCTTTTTTTCCCAGTTTTTCATACTTGGTAATCTCAGTGGATCTATTCAGTTTCATTGATTCTGTCTTTTGCTAGCTTAAACCTACAGGTGAGCCCCTCTAGTAGACTCTTAGTTTCAGTTATTGTACCTTTCCAGAATTCCTATTTAGTTCTTTTCTATAATCTCAGTTTCTTTATTGATATTCTCTATTTGGGTGAGACATCATTCTCATACTTTCCTTTTGTTCTTTAGACATGATTTGTTTAATTCTTTGAACACATGTAAAGTAGCTAATGAAAAACCTTTGTTTAGTATCAGGGACAATTTCTGATTTCGTTTTTTCCCCTGTGGGATTCATACTTTGTCTCTTTGCAGGAGTTTCTTAACTAGTTTTGCACACCTTTTTCTTTTTTATGTGTGGCCCTGGGAGTCTGTGTTTCTTTAGCCTCATAGTCAACTAGGGATTGGGCAGAGACTTCCTTAAATGTCTGGCACTTGAAGTCTCCCAGTCTTTGTTAAGGGAGGGGCTTTGTGTGCCTGTTGGGACAGGCCTCCAACATATCACCAGGCACCTTCACTTACTGCAGATCCTTAAGGTATCCCAGTGGTGAGAACTTACGGACTTCTCAGGTCTTTCCTAAATACACACGCACGTACACACACACACACACACACACACACACACACACACACACTCTCCTGGACATGAATGTGGCATTCTGGATTCCAGGATTACACTGGAACTTTTCACAACCCACATGGACATGTCATTCATCAGTTATTCTTTTTCAGTTTTTGGTCATCTTAATGTTTGCCTCACTGCTTAAGTAGCTGCAGTGTTAAAAAATTGCCTCTGATGATTGTCAGCAAATGCCCTTGGGGAAATGATTGTTTGCTCTGGACAAACAAAGGTCAAATAAAGAGAAGCCTTGCAAATGGGATTTTCCAAGAACTACCATTAAAGGAAGATAATGATACTTATCTGTGAATGAGCTTTGGAGGAATTCTTCTTCTCATCTCAGCAGCTAGGTTGCTGATTTTCACTGTAATGGAGAAGCTGTTGGTTTTCAATGTGCCATGTAGCTAGAGAGAAGAGGATAGCACCAAAGCAAGTTAAAACCCCAGTAAGCCTGCTGTCCTTACAAATGTTCATCCACTTTAATCAAAAAATGTCCCAGCTTGTTGCCAGACTTTGGCTAATTTCCAGAACTCTGAAAGTTGATTTTGATGTTTTTTTTTTTCCAGTGTTCTCGTTGGTTTCATAGAGAAAGCTTTTTGGAGGTCTTTACCCTGCTGATGACACTCAACAATAAAAACTAGAAATAGCTGTTTTGTGTGCTGTAACAGAGAGCTAGTTGCGAACAGATAAAAAGATTGCAGAGAAACATTAATGGTCTCATTTCTGTTGGAGACCGTGAGCTTGTCTAGTAGTGGTGCCAATCTGTCGTGTGCCTACGCTTTCCAGCAAGCTCAGTAGAGCAAGTATAGATGTTGAGGAGAATGAAGAACCTGAAATCAGACAAAGGTTGGGGTTGACAGCAAATAAGGAGAAGAGAAATAGGGCAGAAGACATCAAAAGCTATCTAGATAAGGAAGGGAAACCTAGGAAGAAGTTAATGTGTTCCAGGAGTGAATGTGTTTGTGCAGGAAATGAGGAAACTAGGAGGGAAAAGTGATCAGAGGATGGCATGGTTTCTGAAAGTTAGGAATTTAGAGAAAACCATTGGTTGTTGATTGGCAAGGTTGTCTCCCAGAGTTTTATGAGCAACAGGCTAGTGTAATGTACTCCACAGTGAAGGCTGAGGTCCTGTTTCTTGTCCACCATGTGTTCCCATATATAGTAGAATGCCTTCCTCTTAGTAGCAATTTGACTTTCTTTATGGAAAATACATAAAAAATTATTTCCTAATTGAAGGAATCAATAAGGGGATAAAATGACATTTGATTTAGGTATTGAAGGAATCAAAATGTCAACAAGTAGATAATAGATGAGGCAGAGCATTTCCACCAGAGGGAAAATATATATGATATAATTAAGTGTAGAAGGCATTGAGGGATGATTGGTAGTCTAGTTGGGATAAATTATGAGGTACAAGTTGGGAGAAAAAACTGCTGGTTGAAGGTGACGGATTAGGACAAAATATGGAATATCTTGGAAGCCCAGCTAAGAAATGTGGATAAATTTGTGCAAGGAATTCTAGCCCCAGGAAGTTTTAAAGCAAAAGCTTGTTGTGTGATCACAGTTTCCAATAGCGATATAACTATGGCAACAGTGGGAAGGAACAGATTGGAGGGGGAGAATGCTTGGAGGTAGAGAGACCAGTTGGGAGGTTTAGAAAATTTGTGATTTTTCAGAACAAGGATGGTGAATGTGGAAATTAAAAGATAGATGTGAGAGATTATGGAATAAAGCAAAATATTTCTGGTGATCCCTGAGATAAGATTAAAAACATAACCGGCTGTGCTGTCCTTGCTGACATTAAAAAAGATGTTAAGGGCTTACAATTTTGATAACATTGCATCTAGCTCTGTGTACTTAAATCAGGGTAATAATTTATTTTCTAGTTATCACCTGAATGCTTACATATTATACCTTGAATATGAACTCAATATGTAAAATGTACTATCTTTGAGTAGTGTTCTAAATAACATTTTCAAACATTTGAAAAACTAAGTTATTCTTACTCTACAGCTTTATCAAGGTTTGACTTGTTTGATTAGAAATAATACCAGGAAGTTGAAAAGATGACTGGTTAGTATCAATAATTTTAAAAATTATTATGTAAGCACACCTGAAGGATTTTAGATATTTTAAAAAAATTTTAGATATGTATAAACTTTTTAATTTTATTATTTTATTTTATGAAATTTTATAAATTTTAAACATATCTAAAATTTTTGAAAAAGATTAGCCTGCTTTCCTTCATAGCTTAGTATAAGTAACTTTTATTTTTTGATCTTGACCGCCCCCTAGTGGTAAGTATCTTTTAAAAGTAGGGTTTGGAGTACAGCATGTAAGTCCCATTTGGTCCGTCATTGGTGTGTGCCCTCTTAGTGCCAGGATCCCTGGGGCCCTGGGAACACAGGATTTTATCAGGCTTTACTGTTTATCTAAGATGGTTTGTTAAAGGCACACATCCTGAATTTCTTCTTTGAGTATCAGTATTCCTGATAAAATTCACCAGGAATACATCTGCTAATGGTTCATTCTTTTAAAATGTCAATTATTATTATGTTCTTTATAACAATATAAGAAAATAATCTAAATATACTTACATGAGTTATAATCACCTACCAAACTTATATGGATCTGTTTAAAATTAAGGAAAGCATAAGCATGTTTGGGGGAGAGCTCAATGCCTTTGAGACTAACACTGCCCATTAGGTATATGCCTGGGCTCCTACATCCAGGCTCAGGAAAGCCTTTGTTCCTAGTTTCAGTCTCACAGTACTTAAAGAGCCCTACTTTGTGTCCAGCAGATTGATGTTACAGGGTATGCAAAAGAAATTGTTACAGATCACCTGGGATCTTTGTGTGTATATGTGACTTCTGTAGATTCAGATTTCCATTTAATAATGGAATACTAAATAATTAGTATTTTATCAGAAAATGGAATGCTAAACTGTTGCTTCTTGCAACCATAATTGTAAGCTTCTCTAAAGTAATGTAAAAAATAAAGACTTGGGAACCATGAATCCTACAGACATTTAGAGGAAGTCCATGGAGGTTACAAGTCCCTTGCATAATGGTGTCTATGAATAATATGTGTATTTCCAGTTCAGGTCGAGTCTTATCAATGAGAGTAAGAATAATGCGGCAGCTAAGGTCAGGAAAAAAAATACAAAGTCTAAGAAATTCCACATTGTTACCTGGGATTGACGCACATTTTTCCATATGCTGCCCCTTATTTTCATTATCTGTATGTAGAGATAATTCATGGTAAATCTTATGACCAAGAGAAATTTGTAGTGGCTTTGAAGGAAGTCATCTGTTACGTTTTTATACCAAATTTGCCTTCCAACATATTTGATTTAAGCTCATATTAAAATTTGTTTGCTGTCCTTGAAAACACTATGCATGTGAGTGGAGTCCTTTGGCCTGGGAACAGAAAGAGGGAAAAAAGAACCTATGGGTTTTTTACTATTTTAGTTTTCTAAAGAACAAAATATTTTATCCTTAGAAAATTGGGAGTTTGATTTATTAGTGCATTCTAGAATATAATGTATGATTTTCATCTGTAAATGTTGACATAATTAAAATTATGGATAACTACACGAGAGCTTTTATCTTTCATTAAAAGTAACTTCCAAAAGTCCATGTGGATCATGGTTTAATATTCAATTCAGGGAAGGTTGCAACCATGACTTAAGGAAATAATGGATCAGCATGCCGTTACTTCAGGAAATATTACAATGGAAAATTTGACTTCAATTTTTTTACTATTACTAGTACTATTACTGTACTATTTAGAATTGCCTTTTTTTTTTTTTATAAGTAGGCTTCACACCCAATGTGGGGCTCGAACTCATAACTTTGAGATCAAGCATCGTGTGCTCTACTGACAGCCAGCCAGGTGCCGCTAGACTATTTTCTTTTCTTTTTATTTTAGAACTTTTTAAAAAGATTTATTTATTTATTTATTTATTTGACACAGAGGCAGAGAGGCAGGCAGAGAGAGAGGGGGAAGCAGGCTCCCCACTGAGCAGAGAGCCCAATGCCAGGCTTGATCCCAGGACCTTGAGATTATGACCTGAGCCGAAGGCAGAGGATTAACCCACTGAGCCACCCAGAAGCCCCTAGACTATTTTCTTAATAGCCATAACTGCCTCTAAGTATCATAAAATCTGATAATATTTTTTTCCTCAAAAAGCAGTTTGCTCTCCTATCTCTCAAAAATCATTGTTACTAAGTAACAGACATGAGAGTTTTTCTGTCCTTCACCATAGAGATGTTTCTCATTCAGGCTCCTGTCCACCCCCAACTGCAATGTATTAGAAGCAAACTATTTTCTCTTCAGAGGATTTCGTACATGCAGCGTGCTCCATATACTATTACGAATATCTGTTTTTAAACTATTAACGCATTTATTTTTCAGCAAGATGTTTGAGTGTACAGCATGATGTGTGCGTGCGTGCGTGTGTGTGTGTGCGCACGCGTATGCAAGGTGGCATTGGGATTTGAGGCTGTCGCTGCTGGAGACACAGTTGCTTGGAGCAGACTTGGTTGAGGTGTGCATGGGTGTGCAACTGGGAGAGGAAGGTGGGACAACAAAGTGTTGCTTATTCAGAACCTTAACCCAGCTTGTGAAAGATTTATCAAAAGTTACAGTTCACCTGTATGTCCTGCAATCAACAGAAACATCTTAGTCCTTTGTTTCTTCTCTCTCTCTCTCTCTTTTTTTTTTTTTTTTTTTTTTGTCCTTTGTTTCTTAATGCCAGCTTGATCGTCAGTAGATGATTTGGCTCTGTGTTTATTGGTGCCCTTGAAAGCTTATTGGAATTATTTTTATAGTTCTTGTTTGTTCATATCAAATCAGTGGTTAAGCAGATATTAAACTTCTATTATTTATAAGATCGTTCCCAGCTCTTAAAAGGAGAGCGCATGAAAACTCATATTTAACCAGGACCTGTTGACTCTGTGCCTGCTATTGGAGGCAGAGTGGAAAGGACACAGGCTATTGCATTAGGGAGCTTTAGAATTCTTCCATTTGTTCCTCCTGTGACTTTGGTCAATATCACTTAAATGTTCTCTTCTGTCTAACCCAGATCTGAGCTGAGCTGACGGTATATCCTTTGACCTATCAGCTCAGTGGGCCCTTGTCCTCATGCCCTGGGGTTTCCTAGGGGCTTATGTTCTCATGGCTGTCCTGGCACCAGGCCCCTTGGTCCGAGGTTTTGTGTTTCTGGCATTTCCAACCCAAGTGCATCTTATTTTTATGAATATGTATATTCGCCCCCCCGCTCCCAACTTAGCACCACACGAGTCCTTGATGTTGACTTGACCCTTTTCTTTTTCCCTCAAAACTTAAACACAACATTTGTGTGTGTAGCACATTATGGTGAAGATGTGAGACATTACCAGAGCTTTGCCCTTAGTCATCCTGTCTGGAGAATTAGTCAGTGGTTACCCTTCTCTGCTATTTATCTCTTTACCTTGTTGCTTTCTCTCTCCTCCTCACCTTCAAGCTGCTTCTTCCTTCTCCCTCACCCCCGAATGTCTCTTCATTTCTTGGGCAGAACAGTTCAGACCTCTTTCATGGGCTTCCCATCCCTGCCCTTGAGTTCATCTCACATCCCCCCTGCCAAACCACCAAGAGGCTGGGAGGTTTCTCCTGCAGTTAGTTCCCTGTCCTCCCTTGCACTGTTCCTGAGGTTCGGCAACCCTTCTTTCCCCTGGAAGCCCTGTGCTTTCCCTTTCTCCAAGCTGGTTCCATGATTTGGTGTCTGATCAGGTATATGAAAACACATCACAAAACGTGAGCCAGGGTAAGAAAGACCGGTTGCCATCATCCCTGGAAGTTCAATTAAAGATGCTCTGTGATGTCCTCTCTCCTCCTTCAGTTTCCCGTCCAGTGACCCCCCAGGATCTCTTTCCCTTCACAGCTGCCAGAGCGGAGGTGTGTAGCGGCACCGGGGAGCGGTTCCGAATCTTCCGCGCCGAGAAGACCTACGCTGTCAAGGCAGGAAGGTGGTATTTTGAGTTCGAGGCAGTCACTGCCGGCGACATGAGGGTTGGCTGGAGCAGGCCAGGTTGTCAACCTGACCAAGAGCTTGGCTCCGACGAACGTGCCTTTGCTTTTGATGGCTTCAAGGTGAGCAGACTGTGCTGAGCCCCAGACGCCGAAGTTCGTAGGTTCCTGATTCTGTAGGCTGCGGTCTCCTGGGGCGGGTCCACCTGTGGGTGCCTTCCTTACCGTTGCTTCTTTGGGGAGGACAGCAGAATTAGGACTTTCTGGAGCACCAACCTGGAAAAAAAAAGCCCTAGGGAAACTCTTGTCCTTATGATCTCAAAACATCCCCCCCCCCACCCTTGTAGTGAAATTCAAGAAGTAAAACATTGCTTCTCCATTGTTACCAAAAAAAAAAAAAAAAAAGAGAATCCTCTTTGCCTGTCCTAAGTGGTAAAAATGCATATGCTAACAAATTGCATACACTTTGACATAAGCAGTTCCGTAGAAGGAATTTATTTTCAAGCAATGATAAATGGTAGGTACACTCATTTAATAGCCATAAGAACACTTGAGACAGTGTTGTTTAAAATCACAAAAAGTTTTCATTTTCAGTATTAGTAATTTTTCTTAAGGTCTTAGGGTTTTCTTAAGGAAGCTGGTCAGGTGCTTGTTTTATTATGTACTTAGACATTATATAAATGTTTAAAAATTATTTTATATGTATAAAATATTTTAAAATATGTATATATGAATCTAGCTACAGTAGGATAATGATAGCCATTTTTGATTGATAAAATTATATTTTATTCCTCTATCTTATTTTTATTCTCTTATTTTCTTTGTGAATTTGCATTCCTTCTCATTATGGGAAAAGTTACTTTTAATTGAAAAAGGAAATTAGCATAAATAAGCAATCATAAGAGATTTGACATTTATACATATCTCATGTACTGAGGTATGCATGTGTGGGGAAACATTTCTAGGCTAGAAGTTAATATTGTGTCTTCTAGAATAACTGACCTACTTTGTTTTTGAAATACCACATTTCCTGAGCCTGTTTTTCACTTCATATGGAAAATTTAACATCTTTTGATACGTAATTCACTGGAATAGATTTTTTAAAAGTATAGTGTATTGTGCTTGGGAATAATCATATCATTGCTTTGCATTGATGACTCTACCCCCTTACATATCAAGTCATGGTGGAGGCGATTCTTAAGAGGAAAAATGAGCAGATATATTTGACAAAATAATACAACTTATTGTGTACCCATAAATCAGTGGGTTACATTTAGAGATTCAAAAGTCACATTATCAAAACTATGTTCGAGATGTATTTCTAATACTAGATTTCACTTATGTGTATAAGACGTTGGCGTGTATATTTAATCTTTGACTCATTATTTAGGTAAATATCTTTTAGGTTTGATTTGAAGCTTTTTTGGTTTTGATATATACTGAAATGCCTCAAGATTTCTATTCTGTTAATCTATCAGTGCCATTCATTCCAAGGAATGGAATTTTGTTTCAAAATAGATGAAAATTAGAATGTCATTTTCATTAATAAGTTCTCAGCTTCCTTCTCTATTCACAGTTCTTTGTATTTTGGGAAATAGAGAAAAACAACCCATATCCTGGGATGCATTTATTTTAGTGTGACAAATTAATTTCTAAAAACTTAACAGTTTTTTTTTAATAAAGTAAAAAAAAAATTTTTACTTTATGAAAGTAAAATTTTACTTTATTTTACTTTCATAAAGTAAATAATTTTTAATAAACTAAAATAAGTTCATTTTTTAATAGAAAGTATGTTGGGTTAGGTTTTTTTTTTTTTTAAAGATTTTATTTATTTATTTGACAGACGGAGATCACAAGTAGGCAGAGATACAGGCAGAAAGAGAGGAAGAAGAAGGCTCCCTGCTGAGCAGAGAGCCCGATGCTGATGCTGGGCTTGATCCCGGACGCTGGGATCATGATCTGAGCTGAAGGCAGAGGCTTTAACCCACTGAGCCACCCAGGCGCCCCTTGGGTTAGATTTTTAAAGTAATTGTTTCTCGAAATAATGAAATAGCGTTTTGGTCTTCCCTCAAAATTCAGTAATCTGATATTAGTGTGAGGGATTCAGAATTGCTGGGCACCTCCACTCCAGCTAGGGCATCAGGCCACACTGGTGGGTGCAGTAGAACTCCGTCCTTCCTCCTGCTGCATTCGTAGAAGGCGCTGCAGTGAATCATGCCCGCAGTGGGGGTGTGATGTCTGGGTCTTGTTCTCCTGGCTTTTCCCGTGACAGGTGACTCTTCTGTCCCTAGGCCCAGCGGTGGCACCAGGGTAATGAGCACTATGGGCGCTCTTGGCAAGCCGGCGATGTTGTGGGATGTATGGTGGACATGACGGAGCACACCATGATGTTCACACTGAATGGCGAAATCCTTCTGGATGATTCGGGCTCAGAACTGGCGTTCAAGGACTTTGATGTTGGCGATGGTAAGTGACCTGCATTTGGCGTTGCTTTCAGGTTCGCAGCGTGAATGGAGCGAGCATTTGCTCTCCTGCTTCATAACCAGCCATCTTTGAGGGTGAGTGGCAGACGAGTTGCCGCTGTAAATTGCAAGGTTGCCATATGGCTTATTTGATCAGACACCCTTGAAATTGCTTTAGCAGAAACGCTACCTCCACTACTTAGCTAGGATTTCAATAAGGTAGAAATGGCTTTTATGCATGTGAATAAGAAAATAAATGCCAGGCGCAAGGACAGTTTTCCACAAACGTGAAATTTTCCCTTAGAACTTCTGTGTATAATCAGTGGCTGATGGCTCCTTTCTGTTCATTCATTTCACAGAAACGTAATGAGAACCTGTCACGGGTCAGGCCCTCTGCCGGATGCTGAGATGACAGAGATTAATAAAACATTGTCCTATTCTTGTGTAGATTACAGTATACCAAGGGAAGTCAGCACTGGAGTGCTTTCTGTTAAGTAGAGAAGCTCTAAATTGATGAACATTCTGTGGAAACACAGTGCAGGGCTCTGAGATGACCTTGAGCAGGGTTGTAAAGGGAAAGTGAAGCCCTTTGTGAAACAAATGAAGAATGGAAGAGGTTTGATTCATTGGAGTTACACTTCCAGGAAGGTGGCCACTGGCCTCTTGGGATTATTTGAATTCACATTAGTTGAAATGAAAGAATGCTAAAATTGAGTTTCTTAGAGACACTCATTCCTTTTCAAGTACTCAGTGCCCACCTGTGGCTAGTGGTACCCCCTCCCCTAGCACGTAGCACCAATGGTGAACACTTAGAGCATCACAGAAAGTTGTATTCGATGGTGTTACTCTAGAGCATGTAATTAAGACAGTACAAAAGTACAATACCAAAAAATGAACAAAACATATAAGTGTCTCATTTTAAAATGAACACTTTTTTTTTTTTTTTCAAAATCGCTTTGTTGGATGGTTTCTGGGTGGCTCAGTTGGTTAAACAACCGACTGTTGATTTCAGTCGGCTCAGGTCATGGTCTCCCGGTCCATTGAGTCCCAGGAGCCCTGAATCTGTGTCCTCCATGTTGATCTCTTGCTCAGCAGGGAGTCTGCTCCTCCCTCTGCCCCTTCTCACTGCTCATGCTCACTATCTCTCAAATGGATGAATAAAATCTCAAAAGTAACTGATCCTCAAAACGTTAGTTCCCTCATTATTTGCGTTAAGTTCTATATTCATTCATTAGTAAGCTTGTAAGCAGGTATGACCATCGTTTCTCAAATATAGATTTGCAAAAATGGTAGGAGTTCTACATTTTCTTTAAAAGATTGTATTTATTTGAGAGGGTGGAGAGGCAGTGGGAGAAGCAGCAGCAGACTCCCCACTAAGCAGGGAACTCTATGTGGGGTTCAGTCCCAGCACCCCAAGATCATGACCTGAGCTGAAGGTATCCACTTAACCAACTGAGCCACCCAGGTGCCTCAGAATTCTATAGTTGTGTAACTTAATTTCTATTTTGCACAGCAGTGTATCTCTGGTGGAACTGTCACTCTACCAACCCATTACCCATCTCCCTTTCTGTGTGATTGTCTTTATGAGTGTTAATATATCAGGGAGAAGGTGGGAGAGGGGCTTTTTCTGTGTTTTCTGTCTTTATTGTTAGATATGACCTGAGCTTTTATTTTTTTTTAATCGGTTGTTTAGAAATTATTGTATGCTTTGCCTTCCTTTGTTGGAAGGAAGTGCCTGTGTGAGCTCTGTTTGCTTAACTTGTGCCACATAGATTCAGAGAATGGTGTTAGAATTCTAAACAACGTGGAATGCCCGACCATACTATTTAAGCACATAACAAATGTTCATGCTCTTGGCGCTGTTGCAAAGACCAGTCAGTCACCATTGTGGAGGTGAAATAGACTGAGCTCGTCTGGCTGGTATAGTCTATAAACGTTTATGACTTTACACTTCACAGAATTTTTTTAAAATTTAAAAAATGACTCTCATAGTTGGTATCACTATGAGAGAGTTCATATAGCATTCTCATGAGTTGTTTGAAAATTTTATGGTGAATATTGTTGGACTTTGGTTTGAGGTGTTGGAGGGGTATATTGGTCTCCAAGGCAGGTTATTATTTTCACGTAGCCATGATCCTTCGCAATTAACTTCATAGAGGCCACTCGTAATTCTAAATTTTCTTCCATAAAATGGGATTTATCCACACCTATGATTTGAAAATGCTTTTTGGAGTGGAATTTTCCATTTACCTGTCAATTAACTTCACAGAGCTTACTGAAAAATAAGAAATTCGATGGACCTGCTCTGTGTAACAGGAGGCCCTGAGATGGGCTCCTTAATTTACCCGTCACCCTTCAGCGACAGTCCTCGAGACAAATGGGGCTCAAAAGAGCAAGTATGAAAGGCCACAGGGATATGCTGCTCTTGCCAGAGTACCACAAGGGCCATCCTTGGAGCCAGTCTGCTCAGAGGGATCACGAAGAGGAACTTGAGTATGGTCAGCCTCAAACATGCCACTTCCTCTGGAGTCACTGAGATGTGTGTGTGGTTCTCTCAGTCCATATGCAGTTAACTAATCAGGAGTCATTTCTGTCACAAACCATGTTGCTTATAGTGGCTGACATTCATATTGTTACCCACAGAGTTCTAGTAGCCAGCCAAGCTAGGACACCTGTCCCTTAGCAAGAGCCTGAAAGGAGTTCTGATTGAATCTAGTCTATCTTAGTAAAGCCAGAGATGGTTATCTCTAATCCAATTTGGGACTAAAGCTTTTTTTCTTTTTTAAGTAATCATTTTCATATGAAACATTTTTTGATACACTTCCTCAAGAGCTCCATGGAGGTGATTCTTACCATGTTAGATGGGGGACAAGAACAGGGCTAGTAGAGATTGGAGATATATATATATATATATATATATATATATATATGGAAATATATATATGTATTTCCATTGATCTTACCACATAGTTCTTTTGATTGCTTTAATAACCAGTGTATGTCTGAGTTCACTGTCTCTGTAGAGATAAGGAGGAATTAACGCAAGCCAAATCAAGCATGGCACAGATATAAAGACATGTAAGAAGAATTTAAATATAGAACACTTACAAAATCTTTTAGTACTTTAGCAATTACAGTACATTCCTGTGTTAGGAAGTGTGGTGTTGTAGGGGAAAAAAGAAAGAAAGAAAGAAAGGAAGAAAAAGAAAAAAAATTCTGTCGTAAATTCTTTTTCAAACTTGTGATATGATAAGAAATGAAATTGGAAGTGATGATGAGAACTGGAATAAAGGGAACAACAAATCTATCATTATTTGCAGATAATGTAATTATTTGCAGAGAAAACTGAAGAATCTATAGCTTTTACTAGGAATAATTGAAGCATTTAGTGAGTTCGCATTTCTATGCTAGATGCAAACCTGAAACTAGATTAAAGAGAAGATAGCATTCACAGTAACATCAGGAATTTTCGAATTTTCAGTAACTAGTTATCACCCTAACAGAAGGTGAACAAAGTATTTACAGAGAAAATCATTAAACTTTATTGATAGATAACTTTGTTAAGAAATTTATCATACAGGGACGCCTGGGTGGCTCAGTTGGTTGGACGACTGCCTTCGGCTCAGGTCATGATCCTGGAGTCCCGGGATCGAGTCCTGCATCGGGCTCCCAGCTCCATGGGGAGTCTGCTTCTCTCTCTGACCTTCTCCTCATTCATGCTCTCTCTCACTGTCTCTCTCTCAAGTAAATAAATAAAATCTTTAAAAAAAAAAAAAAAGAAATTTATCATACATGGTCAGCCAATCTTTGACAAAGATACCAAGACAATGTAATGGGAAATGGATTGTCTGTTCAATAACTAGTGTTGGAAAAATTGGATATTGACACATTAAAAAAAAAGCAATTAGACCTTTTACCCAATTTTGGACCATATACGATGTTTTTTGACTATATACAAAAATCAACTCAAAATAGACTAAAGACTTAACCATAAGAACAGAAAGTGAAATTACAAGAGCAAACATAGGGGAATAGCTATTTGGCAGTGCCCTTAGCCATGTTTTTTTTTTTTTTTTTTTTTTTTGGATATGACACCAAAAGCAGTCAAGAAAAGGAAAAATGGGGCGCCTGGGTGGCTCAGTGGGTTAAGCCGCTGCCTTCGGCTCAGGTCATGATCTCAGGGTCCTGGGATTGAGTCCCACATTGGGCTCTCTGCTCAACAGGGAGCCTGCTTCCTCCTCTCTCTCTCTGCCTGCCTCTCTGCCTACTTGTGATCTTTCTCTGTCAAATAAATAAATAAAAAATCTTAAAAAAAATAAAGTAAAATAAAAAAAAAAGAAAGAAAAGGAAAAATGGATATGTAGAATTATATCAAATTAAAAACCTTTTGCACAAGAAAGGATGCCATCAACACAATGAAGAGGCATCCTGTGGAGTGGGAAAAAATATTTACAAACCATATATCTGATAAAGGATAATTTTCAAAATATATAAGGAGCTCTTGTAACTCATTGGCAAAAACAACCAGAAACTGCCTATTTAAAAAATGGACAAAGGAACCAAGTAGATTTTTCTTCAGAGAAGACATACAAGTGGCCAACAGTTGTACAGAAAGGTGCTCAACATCACTAATTACCAGGAAGATGCAATTCAGTACCATAATGAGATATTCCTTCACACCTGTCAGAATGGCTGTGATCAAAAACCCCCCAAAACCTAAAGATAGGAAATGTTGGTGAGGGTGTGGAGACAAGGAAACCTTCATGCACTGTTCATGGGAAGTCAACTGGTATCTGCAGGATTATTCACAACAGCCAAGGTAAGGAAACAGCTGAAGTGTCTGTGGACAGATAAATGAATAAAGAGAATATGAAATTTATGTGCAACAGAATACTGTTACCTTAGAAAAGAAGTAAATTCTGCAACTGTGACAACATGGATAGCTGGAGGACGTTAGACTAAGTGAAATAACCCAGATACAGAAGGACGGGTACTAAGTCCTACATGATACACTTAGAAATGTTGAATCTAAAACAGTCAGACTCGGAAGTAGAGAGTAGAATGGTAGCGGCCAGGGGGCCAAGGGATAGAGAAGTGTTAATCAAATGGTACAAACCTTCATTGATACAAGATGAGTAAGTCCTAGAGAGTTCCTGTCTTTAGTTAACTATAGGCCTGAATTACCTGCCTCAAATTTTGCAAAGAAGATAAATGTTAAGTGTTCTTATCTTATACACCCCCCCACACACATTATGGATGATGATGATGATGATGATAAAAATAAGAGGGCAGGGGTAAGCTTTTGGAGATAACTGATATGTTTATGGTGTAGATGATTTTGTGGTATATACTTATCTCCAAAGTCATCAAGTTGTGTACATTAAGTATGTACAACCTTTTCTATGTCAATCACACCTTAATAAAATGGTTCAAAAAAGAGATTTATTACTCAATAAATGAGAGCTATATTATGTTCAGGAGGAAGACAATAGCCTTAAGGTATTAGTTCTTCCAAAATTGATGTATAGATCCCATCCAAACATCATACTTTGTCTTTAAAGTCCCAAGAAGTTTCTCATGGGGCTTGGTATAATGTTTCCAAAATGTATATAGAAGAGTAAAAGATTAAAAATCTCAAGATTACTTATGATAGAGCAGAGCAGGGATAGGGTATATGTTGTACTGTATTGATTTTGAAAGATAAAATAGATAAGGGTTTTTTTAAGGATAGGTTTATTGTAGAGAGAGCACATGTGTGTGCATGCATGGGGATGGAGGGGCAGAGGAAAAGAGAGAGAGAGAGAATCTTGAGCAGACTCCATGCTGAACATGGCGCCGGATGCCGGGCTCGATCTCACGACCCTGAGATGCTGACCTGAGCTAAACCAAGAGTCGGATGGTTCACTGACGGAGCCACCCAGGCACCCCAGTGAGGATTTATTTTGAAGCTATCAGCATTAAGACATGTAGTATTAGTGCAGGGATAGGCGAAGGAATCTGTAAGATGAATTAGAGAGGGTAGAAGAACCCATCAGCCCACGTGTGGACCCTTGTAATATGGTGGGTGGCATTGCCAGGCTGCTGGAGAGAGGGAGACTGGGATCTGAACAAATCGGATCCTTTCCTTGTATCATACTGTATATGTAACAGCCAGCTCCAAAGGGACTGAGGGCTTAAATGTCAAAAATAAAACATTGCAATTCTTGGTAGGAAATATAGGTAAATCTTTAAATTTAGACAATGGGGTAGGAAACCTTTATCTTAGAGTAGAACAAGCAAATATAAAACAAAAACCTGGTGACTATAATAGACTGGTAAATCTATCTATACAAACTTAAGAACTTCTGTTTAAAGAACAACCAAAGAAACCTTAAAGGGAATGGAAAAACAATTTATTAGTGGGATCAGAGAACTCAAAATACAATGTTAACAACTGAAAAAAAATGTTAGTGTCAAGAAAAGCATAAAGAACTGAAATCACTAAGAAAAAGGATGAAAAGTCATCAGTAGATATCTCATCGAAGAAATCCAGATGGGCAATAAATATATTTTTTAAAGATTTTATTCATTCATTTGACACAGAGGGATAGAGAATGAGAGAGGAAACATAAGCAGAGGGAGTAGGAGAGGGTAAAGCAGTAAAGCAGGCTTCCTGCTGAGCAGAGAGCCTGATGTGGGGCTCAGTCCCAGAATCCTGGGATCATGACCCAAGCCGAAGGCAGACACTTACTGACTGAGCCACCCAGGCACCCTGGCAATAAGCATTTGAGGAAATACTTGTTATTATTAATGATCAGGGAAGTGTAAACCATAATTAGATGCTATTTTAGATACATTCTGTTGGCAAAATTTTTTTAGATATTGGGCAATATTGAGTATTGGCTTTCCTTAGGACCACTTTCCATGGTTCTTAGGGGTGCATATGGTGCTCTCACTTAAAAAAACAAAAACAGGGTTCGGTAGTATCTCTGAAATTTGAATATTTACATACACATGGCCCAAAAAGTCTGTTCCAGTTCCCCAGTGACCTTTATATATCTCTACAGCAGGAGACATGAGCAAGAACGTTGATAGGAACACTACTCACAGTAGCCAAAGCCAGGAAGTCATCGAATCAGTAACAGTTGCTGGAGGATGGATGAGTAAGGTGGGAAGCTACAGTGACAGGTAGACTAGGAATATGTCAAGGAAAGAAGTAAGTCCTGAGAGGTAACTAGGGCAGGCGAAGACAGTGCCCCAAAGAGAGGTCCCTGTCCACTTCCTAAACCCTGCCAATAGATTACCTTCTGTGTGGCAAAGGGATTTAGCAGATGTGATTAAGATAACTCTCTTGGATTTGTAAGGCTCTCCTGGATTTTCTGGATGGTTCCACTGTAATCACAGAGGTCCTTTCAAGAGGGTGGCAGGAGTGAGCAAGGACACAGGAGAGGGGAGTGATACGAAGATGCTGGTTCTGATGGAGTCAAGGAGTCAGGGCGGGTAGGAAGCCTCTTGAAAGGGCAGGGAACAGATTCTTCCCAGAGTCCAGAGTCCCTAGAAGGAACACAAGCCCCAGGGACACTTTGTAGCCCAATAAAATCCATTTTGGACCTCTAGCTTTCAGAAATACAACAAATACAAAATACAATAAATTGGTTTTGTCTTAAGCCACTAAATTTGTGGTGTAATTTATTACAAAAGCAATAGGAAATGAGTGCAAGAATCATAGAGGCTGCTACCATTTTTGTAAAAGTTACACACAATCAAAACCTTAAAAGTATGTTTTTAAAAGTACAGGCAAAGAAAATAAGAGAATGCTGATCTTAGGATTTGGGGTGATGGTTTCTTCGGGGGAGGAGGCAGGGAGATGGGAAAATCAACATAATGTGGTTAGATGTAGGCTATCGTTAAGGCTCTTGGTTTTCCTTCGGGTGGTGGGTTAGCAGATGCTTATTACAGGATCTAAAAAGTTCCAACTAAAGAATGAGGTAAAATCAGGTCATGACAAGCGTGTCGGGAACAACAGTTTGTAATTAATCCACTTTCCACTTCTGTGCACTTGAGATTCTTAAAGAAGAAATAGGATGCGTGAACATGTCTATAGAGCTTTGGGGAATAATCTAGTAGAGAGGGAGAAATTGATGGTAAAAGTCTGAGAGACGATGTTCACTGAAATTCCTGAGAAGGTGAAGAGGGTGTGATCTCCAGCACAGATAATGAAGAATTTTTCCTTTTACAACAGAGAGAATAAGGGTCTGGGTATAAGGAATGGTAATGGCCTGTATTTTACGAGCACAGTGCCTCATGTTTGCAGGCAAGCCCTCTGACGTGAACGACTCACATTTCCCAGTCCCAAGTTCCTTTTCTTTGCTTTTCTCCCTCTTCGTCATCTCCCTAATATTTGGTCGCCATGTGTCCCACCTGTCACCTCGGTGCCTCATGTTGCTTCCTCCTCTGGAACCCTATCCCTGGGGAGAGGTCTCCCGTCCATGTTCCACCATGGGTCTCCAAAAGAGAATACTTTTCAAAAGAGTTTCTGAACTGGAATTCTAAGGATGCGTCTCCTCTGTGGGGGAGGTTTATCTCATTGGAAATCTCTTCCCCCATTCTACAATTTTGGTGAGGGAGTGGGAATGAGATGTTCCCCCCTGCCCTCCATTCTTAGGGTCAGACTGAGGCCACCTCAGGGTGAGAAGAGCCCTTCATCAAATGTCCAAAACTGCTCCAGGTCTCAGGGAGAAATAACCTTTTCCTTGGTGAGCTTTTGGGTTGGCTCTTGTTTTTGGTACCATCAGAATGGCAGAATCTCAAAGCCGGAGATTTGGTTTATTAGCCTAGAAAAAAGAAGCCAGGAAGACTAGCCAGTGGCTTTTTCTCTCTGTCTCTGGAGAAACTGAAGGAAATCTTGTGGTTCAAGCATGATGTAACCCAGTTCCCCAATTTAACAACAGAATCTTGGTCCCAAGTACCAGCTCATTGCAAACTGTACTTTTTATTAACCCTGTGCTTTCTTTGCTTCCTTATGAGGATAACTTATTACTTAAAAGCACACTCAAAGGACACATTTCCATAGGTCAAAAACTAATTATCGGGCGCCTGGGTGGCTCAGTGGGTTAAGCCGCTGCCTTCAGCTCAGGTCATGATCTCAGGGTCCTGGGATCGAGTCCCGCATCGGGCTCTCTGCTCGGCGGGGAGCCTGCTTCCTCCTCTCTCTCTCTCTGCCTGCCTCTCTGCCTACTTGTAATCTCTCTCTGTCAAATAAATAAATAAAACCTTTTAAAAAAAAACTAATTATCATTAATTTCAACTGGAATAAATGGATGCATCCCCAAGCCTCCCAATTAAACCTCATTATGCTAAAGCAATACCAAGCCCCCCTAAAATTACATGAGTAGTAAACATGGTAGTTATACCCTAATTTAAAACGCATTCCCTCCTTTCTTTGTTCTTTTGTTTGCTTGTTGACCAGCTCTACTGAGTCACTTTCTTAACTGTCACATACTATACATTTCAGATTCCCTCACAAAATGTAAAGTATAAATGTCAGAAAAGCAAAACAAAAGAGCAACAATAAAGCAAAAAAGGAAACAAAGAATCAGTGGTGAAATGTGCAAGTGGTATGACATTTCCTAACATGCTGATGGTGCACAGAATTTTCTCAAATACATAGCTCATGTCCCACACTTACTTGAAAAAGAACCTATGTACTATGAGCCAGTTTTTACTACAGTAAAGACGAATGCATGTCTTACTTCTGCTGGGGCTTGCCACCTCCTGAAGCATATGAGAAATCAGCCAGGCTTACTTTAAAAAAAAAAAGAAGAAATGCCTTGTGGGAATATTGAATGAAATTCTTCCTAGAGTTCAGATTCTTTAAATCCAGGGGTCTCTCGGGGCTCAGCAAGTAAGCATGGCTCCCGAGAAGATGTGTTTGCTGGGGAATATGACATTCTGTATTCAACCACATTCAAACCCACCTGTTATGGCCTGAATTGTGCACCCCACCCAGATCCGTATGCTGGAGCCCTAACCCCCTAAAGTGACTGTATTTGGGCCTTTAAAGAAATCATTCAGGTTAGATGAGTTCATAAGGGACAGGCCCTCATTGGGGATGACTGATCCTCGCAAGAAGACGAAGAGACACCAAAGGTTCCTGTGCACAGAGGAAAGGCCACGGGAAGGCAGCCATCCCCCAGCCACAGAAAGAGGCTGCCGGAGACACCAAACCTGTGGACACCCTGATCTTGGACTTTCTGTCTCTGGAAACACGAGAACAAATTTCTGTTGCCTCACCCACCCAGTCTGGGGTGTTTTGTTACATGGCAGCCCTAGGAAACTGAAACACCTCCCCCTCGGCACGTGTTCCCTGCTAACCTAGTAGTGCTCTTGATCTATATGTGTGGTGCCTTCTGTTACCAGCGGTTTGTAGAGCTAATCATACCCTTGATTTAAAGCAAGGAAGAGAGTCATTTAAAATCTCGCCATATGGTGAGAGAATAGTTATTTCCTCTGGAGATCACCTGCCTTTGACGAAGTCGGCTTGTAGGTACTTATCTTGGGCTGTGTTAATGCCTCATCGCACTGGAGCTTTTTCAACCTCTTTGGCTCTTCTGTAAGTAAAGATCAGCTCAGGGCCCTCAGGTTCTGCATCTGTAAAGATTATAATCAAATCCAGAACTGATGCTTGTGACGCTCTGTCTGCCACCTGGAAGAACAGCGAGCGAAACTGAGTACCCCGGGGCTCAGACGGCATGGCATTCCTTTCCACGGGAGCGAAACAGAAGAATACTGTTGTAATGAAAATAACTGCATAGCTTCAGGCTGAAAAGCCCTCTAAGGAAAAAGAGAGGGAAGCATAACTTTCCATTACTGGTTTTGTCGTGCTACCTTTAAAAAAAGAAAGAAGGAAACCAGAGCATGGAACCCTCAGACCAACATATTCTTTTTATGCTCAGTTGAAATATTGCAACAGTTTAACCACTTCTGGGTGAAGATTGAGATGGTTTTCGACATGACGTGAATTTAAGAGTAGTAGAAGGAGGGCACCGTCCCAGATCGCTGCCCTCCAGCTCCCCCATAACATCTGTTCTGTCACTCTGCAAAACCCGCCATTGTTACAGACCTCAGGGGCAGGTCTGTATCCCACCTGGGACAGTAACTTACTAAGGATATTCCTAATTAAAAATGAGCACTTGCTGGGAGAAGAAGTCAAGAGCATGAGTCACTCCAGTGGAGCCATCCAAACAGCCCCAAATTGTGTTGGGACACTGGGTATTTTGAGTAACGATACAGACAGTTATTTACAAAATGGTAGACTAACTCTAGAGTCTGAAAATGTTGGGAACTGGCAGAATCCATTTCATGGTTTTGTCTAGAATCAGAAAAGATATGTTCTAGAAATTCTTTGGGCTTCTCCAAGAATACAGCTCTTAAATGCACAGGACTTTAACGAATGAGAGAAATTTATTTTTATTGTTTAGAGTTGAATTTCAGATTATCTAGTTTCTGTCTTTTGAGTTTACCTGTATATTTTCTACACATGTTTTTCTGGGGAAATTCACTGTGAAATGATTGAGGAGTTCAGTGAAAACTGAACTCTGCTTAGCTTAACCTGACCAGTTAATTGACATTTACATTTGTGTATATTGATGAAAAGAGGACATTTAGTAGTATTCAGGATCAAAAATAAAATTGTCTACTGATCTTGATTATCTGAAGTGAACCGAGAGTCAGGAAGAAAGTATGGAGATGTCCCTCTTTGGGCCAAAGTTGGTATTACAAAGTCTTTGTACTAAAGATGTGCTTGTAACACAGTAAATCCCCAAAGGCCTTACCCAGTGTATTTGCCAAGTTGTTTTCTAAGCCAAAGTGGAATAGAAGCAGCAGATTTCATGTCTGAAGTCCTGGTTCTAGACCCAGTTGTGAAAATAATTCTTCCTGTATGGCTATTTCCCAGTTCTGAAAACAATTCTTCCTGCATGGATTTGGGCAAATAGCCTCTCTGTTTTCATTTCCTTAAAATAAAAAGCTCTAACTGGAAATGACACCCGTTTATGCCCCTTCCAGTTCTAAAGATCCCAGAAATCTAAGGCAAGTTGGTCTTATTTCTGTTTTACCCTCCTTCTTGCATTTTTTTTTAAGATTTTATTTATTTATTTGACAGAGATCACAAGTAGGCAGAGAGGCAGGCAGAGAGAGAGGGAGGGAAGCAGACTCCCTGCTGAGCAGAGAGCCTGATGCAGGGCTGGATCCTAGGATCTGAGCTGAAGGCAAAGGCTTTAACCCACTGAGCCACCTAGGCGCCCCTCCCTCTTGCATTCTTTTTTTTTTTTTTTTAGTCTTCCTTTTTTTTTTTAATCATTTTTTAAATTTATTTTCAGCACAACAGTATTCATTGTTTTTGTACCATACCCAGTGCTCCATGCAATCCGTGCCCTCTCTAATACCCACCACTTGGTTCCCCCAACCTCCCACCCCCCCAAAGCCTCGCTTCCCGTTTAACCAACTGTAGCACCTGAAACAAATGATTTAACTTATTTGTCTCCTTATCTTGAAAAATGAGGTTAATAATTTATAATAAATGGGAAAGTGCTTATATATTATCTGGCACATACTACGTGTTGTTCTTCCTTCGGATCAAATAATTCAGATGTACCCTTTAGTCTAATATTGGCCATTTTACTGCTTCTGGCCATTTGGCTTGGGTTATAAATGTGGATCCGTATCTGTAGTTCAGAAGTTTCGAAGTCTGGAACTGTGTGCCCCTCCAATAAGCTGGTATGCTTGGGGTCTGCTTTATCTTCTTTCCTTTTAGCCCCCGCCACAGATTTCACGCCCGCATCACACCCCCACATCCTGTGACTGCCAATTCCTTCGCTGGACTTGCACGCTTGTCACACACCCCTCTGCTCTGGAGCAGGGAGGCTTTTATCCACAGAGAAAGTTAAAATTGGCTGAAGCCATCTGTCTTTTGTTGGAGGAAGCAGTTTAACCATACGTTGTAGCTACTGTTTTAACAGATTTACAAATGGCTAGGGTGGGTCTGGCTCAGCCCCAAGAAGCCAACGGGACTCGTGTGGACTAAATTTAAGATCCACCGCCAGGAAGAAAACTTCCCTTAGACATCCCCAGGCTTTGTCATTTGCAGGGTGTCAGTTAAGGTAACTGCAACAGAAGATGGAGAAGGCAAAGCACAGGAAGGTAGGACCAACATTTTACTTATGCCGAGGTATATGCCTGAATCCGGGGAAGTCTGTTTTCTCGTGTCGGAGTATTTGTGTGTTCAACTTATTTCGAACTGATAAAGAATTGAACCTCTGTTACCATGTTTTGCTCTGGGCAGTGGTTGAGAATGATGTCATTTATCAACCCATCTTGCTTAATTTATGGCAAACATTCAGTAAGGCCTAATAGCATTTATCCTTTCCTGACATCGTATTTTATATCTGTATATATAACTATATTTATTTACTTAGTATGCCTGCCCGAAGGTGAGCTCCAGAAAGGGAGAATTTTGTTCACAGATGTATCCCCAGCCAACAACGGTGCTTGGCACATGGTAGGTGTTCATTGAATACTTACTGAATGGCAGGACCTGACACTAAAGGAAGACAGTGTTGAAGAGTAACTTAGAGCAGGGTTTAGCATACTAAGGCCTGAAGCAGACCCAGCTTGCCACCTGTTTTTGTAAATAAAGTTTTATTGGAATACAGTCACACACATTCATTTATTTTTTCGGCCCCTTTTGGACTTTCACTCAGGTTTGAGTAGTTTCACCACAAAACCTAAACTCTGTCCTCTGGTTATGTATGGCCCTGACTTAAAGCATGGCCCTTATGATCAAGCAGGTCTGGGTTTCTTCTCTGGCTACTTGGCTGTGAGCAAACAATTTAAGCTAAAAGGTTGGTTGCCTTGTCAGGAAAGTCATAATAACGATTCCTGTCTCAACCAACCGTTGTTAATGTTCTTTGAGAGGGGCATCAGATAAAAACACTCAGGGGGAGAGCCTGGGTGGCTCAGGAGGTTAAAGCTTCTGCCTTCGGCTCAGGTCATGATCCCAGGGTCCTGGGATTGAGCCCCACATTGGGCTCTCTGCTCAGTGCGGAGCCTGCTTCCCTCTCTCTCTCTCTCTGCCTGCCTCTCTGCCTACTGTGATCTCTTGCTCTCTGTCAAATAAATAAATAATCTCTTTAAAAAAAAAAAAAAAACCACTCAGGGACCATTAGCCACTACTAGGGAGCCTCGTGTGATGGACATGTTATCTATTGTCTGTACCTTTATTTGCTAGGCACTTTGCCACGTACTGGCCAAATGCAGGGGCCTGACGCCTGGCCTTTCTGTCACATGACTGCAAAGTACTGTAGTTTCCCTCCGCTCTCTTCCTTCACGTCATGGCCATCCAGTTGCTCCTGCTGTGCATACGCTAATTTAAAAACATGGAATTTTTCGAAATATTGGTCATCTTATGATCACAGAAGTTTTATAAAAGCTACATGTTCACTGGCGCCTGGATGGCTCAGTAGGTTAAGCACCTGACTCTTGATTTCAGCTCAGGTCGTGATCTCAGGGTTGTGAGATCGAGACCTTCGTCCAGTTCTGCGCTGGGTTCCTCATGCTTAATCTTAGTCTTAATGCTTAATATTCTCTCTGTCCCTCTACCCCCGCTACCCCTCCCCACCTCCACAGCTAGCAGTCTCTCCCACTCTCTACAAACAAAACAAACAAAACCACATCTTCAGAAGTCACAGTATGATTTAAATTTTATTAAGTTGATTCCATCTAAGTTAAAAAGGGGAAAAAATATACCCATTTCTACTTATGGATGTTCTTTCATGAATACATGCCTTGAAAGGGCCTTAAAACAAGAAAGCAGTAAAAATGCCATGTACAAGTGTATATCTGCTGTAAACTAATGAAACATTACATCTATTTACTTGTTTATCAAGAAGTAATAAGTTCTGGTTGAATATTTGGGAAATACAAGGGAGTATAATGAAAATGGCTAAAAGCTATATAGATTCCTACTACCCCAAGAGAAATTTGATTTTAATGTATTTTTCCCCCATTTGAAGCATTGAGATGTTAAAATAATGTTCTCCATCCACCTTTTTAATGTAATATTATAAATGCTGATTCATGATATAAAAACATTTTAAACTTAACCTTTGATTTTTTTAACCAACTTTCCATTTTGAGAAATAGCCTTTCAGGAAAGTATGAGAATAGTGCAGTGGATACCTATTTACCTTTCACTGGGAATCACCACTTGTGTTAGTTTTGTTATGTTGGTTTTCTCTCTCTCTGCAGTTATAATCTGATGAGTGAGTCCTGAACATGATTTTTGATGCCTGCACATACTCTGTTTTGTGCATATATCATACTTGTCCATTCTTCTATTGTGGCTGTTTAGTTACTTTTACCTCCCCTCCAGTTTTAAATTTTTTTCACTGAGCATCTATGTTTCAAGCACTATCCACAAAAGATCTCATTTTTAAAACCATAATCCTGTGGGGTAGATGTTACAGAAAAAAAGGATCAACGCTTAGAGAACTTAAGTACCTTGTCAAAGGTCAAAAAGCTGGGAGTTGGTGGAACAGAGATTTTAATGCAGGTCTCACACTTCAAGCTCCATAATCTTAGTCATTTCAAAGGACCTGCACCTGTCCGCCATCTTTGATGATAACTCCTCTGAGAAACCCACCTAATTTTCATCTCTCTCCTCTTCCTCCGCTCTTAGCACCCCATCTCTGTAGATGGTTCAAGAGGTATAACTTCTTTGCCTGTCTTCCCCCCTCATTAGACTGTGAGAACCTTCGGGCTGATGCCTTGATGTCAGTCAACTTTTATTCCCAGTTTCTCACATTTGGGAGCTGGTCATAAGTATTTATTGGATAAGGAAATGAATGGTTGAAAGTGTCTTGATGCATATTATGAAATTGTCCTTCATGAATTTGTACTCATTTAATTTTATTGGCGAGATTTCTGATGCTGAACTCACCATACACCCAGCAGCATTGAGAGCTTGATCTTCCAAAGACTGAACTTGTTTGACTATTTTATATCCGCATTACTCTTATAACATTTCTGTAGGAGAAGGGTGTAGGCATATTCTGGCTCTCCAGTTTATTAAGTGACTAGTGTATTTTTACAAAGGCTATCACTTGTTTTCATAGCAAAATACATATTCAGTGAAGAAAATGTGTTAAACTGAGAAGCAGAAAAAGAAAGAACAAAGCGTGTTAAAAAATCCTACCATTCTGTCCTTTTCTAATAAAAAAAACTTCTGTTTTCCCGGCTTTCAAAATAAATCATATGCTAAGGCTTTCTTTCATAAAATAATATTTACTATGAATATTTTTTCTATATATTAATGAATCCTTGAAAAACAGTTTCAAAAACTAAATAGTATTACATCTCAAGGGAAAAACATATACTTACTATGCTAACAATGTCCTCTGGTCATAAACAGAGCCACAGTGAACAGTTTGGGATATGAATCTTTGTGGGCAACCCAAGTTACTTGTTTGTCTTTTTTTTAATGAAAATATTTCAAACATACAGAAAAGTTTGGATATTAGTATAACAAACACCCCAAAATGTACTATGCAAGTGTATATATCTTCCCTTATAGGGTAGGAATTCCTTCTTCATGTAAAGTGACTAGCAAGAAGTAAATCTTTACAATCCGAGATGTTTCTATCTTGGTATCCCCTAGTTTATGTCAAATGGGTGTTAGATTTGCCAATTTGTGCAAATGTGGCTCAGGCTGTCTCAGGTCCATTGTATTTATCCAATCCCTTCCTTTGATTCCTTTGGGGACATGTCTTTCAAACAATTTCCCTTGACTGCTGCTTCAAGAGTGGTCACAGCTGCAGACACAGCTGTGGGTTTTAGTTTTAACTAGAAACTCATCATTCACACTTCCTTGAACACAGCTGGGTGTGTTCTTGCTTCCTGGTCGGTAGCTCTGTTCTACAACCATTTATTTGCGTATATATCCCAATGAATACAAACTGAGTGAAATCATTATGGATTATGGGATGTAATTTTTGCTGTCTCATGCTATTTTGAGGGTTATATATCGCGTATATTGTCACTAATTTCAACAAGGGAAGAAATATAAATCATAATGGTAGTTAGACAATTGCTAGCTTTTTCGTAGGATCCACTGCTTTTTTGATCCGTAAATTAGATCCTCTACTCTGTAGACTGTATTTATTGTGCTGACTACTGGAATTTCTGTGTAAAATATTCTAGAAGGAAATGAAGGTACATAAACATCCCTCCGCATATCCCCCCACACACACACACACTGAAAAATTTCATCCCAGCCCCTGGCTAAAGACAACCGATTACAAAGAATTCAAAGAAACGATGAACAGAATTAACATAGATTCCCCTTTTTATTCAGTAGTGAAAAGATTTACTAATCCTGCCACACATTAGATTAGCTGATGAAATGGTTTCGTTTTTGCCCTGTTGCTTATTTCTATTGCTTTTGATTTAGTTTCTTGTTTCCTTTTAACTTATACTTTAATTTCATACCTTAATTATTTAGGTTAGACGTGAATTGCCCTACTTAATCTATAATGGCAGTGACATCAAAGAGAAGGGGACAGATGGAGGCGTTTCAGTGGGATTTTTAGCAACTACTTCTGAATATTTATTTATTTACATATGTTTTCTATACTTAGATCTAGTGTCCCCTAGAAAAAGGCACAATTTTTTCCCCCAAAATCAACAGCAGCTATGAAAACTTTTGAAAATGTTGTCTTTCATCTTTTTTCCTTGAGTTCTATATGAAGAAGTCTGTGGCTCAGCCTGTGCTCAGTACTTCCGTGTTTCAAGTGCTTGTTCTAACTTGAACCCACCTTCTTTCTTACCTTCCCTCTGTGAGGGAGTCCCATGCATTCCTGAGCTAAGAGGCTGTGGGTTGGGGACATCCTTCTGTTACTGGCCACCCTAAGACTCCAGGAGGACTGGGGGCTGCTGAGCACTTCTCTCATTTCACAGAAGTCCAGGGTGAAACTAAGGTCTTATCTAGGGGCCATGTTTAGTAAATTATGATCAAACCCTGATCTTCTGACCCTTACGTTTAATACTTAGCGTCAGTGGTCTCTTCTCCAAATAATGTATTACCTCACGCCAACGTCTTTCCCAAAGACAAGAGTTCTGGAACAATGCTTTTGGGAATTCCAATCAAATAGGCTGTCACACGAATGATACTGAACATTTGATTTTTTTTTTCTTTCCTCCCAGGATTCATTCCTGTCTGTAGTCTTGGAGTGGCTCAAGTGGGCCGCATGAACTTTGGAAAGGATGTCAGCACCTTGAAATATTTCACCATCTGTGGCTTACAAGAGGGCTATGAACCATTTGCAGTTAACACGAACAGGGATATTACGATGTGGCTGAGCAAGAGGCTTCCTCAGTTTCTCCAGGTCCCATCCAATCACGAGCATATCGAGGTTTGCTTTTTCTTTAAAATTCAGACCATTGCCAAAATCCAGGGATGGAATGAATGTCCTTACACGTGGGAATTCCCCCCTTGGATAGTTATTGCCACTTACTTAAAAAAGTGGCCCTGAAGTGTTACGTGATGGTGGAATCCGAACTCAGCATGAGGTTCTGATTTTAGGCACTTCATGGGGCCTTTACTGAGCAACACCAGGCTCAATCTGAATAAATGTAATTGTAACGTGAATTTCCCAAACTGCCTTTGGAAATGACTCAAAGCTCTGAGTCCGTAACATAGTACTGACTGTGTTTCATCTCGTCATTCCCAAAACTCTGCCGCGTGTGGGCCGTGTTTGGGGTTTGAAAAATGTGATGTCTGTTAACATCTTTAGAATCAGGAGGTCGACAGTGTGGATTCATATCTGAACTCCCGCTTCTTCCTTTGCTAGGTGACCAGAATAGACGGCACCATAGACAGTTCTCCGTGTTTAAAGGTCACTCAGAAGTCCTTCGGTTCTCAGAACAGCAGCACCGATATCATGTTCTATCGGCTGAGCATGCCCATCGAATGTGCAGAGGTTTTCTCCAAGACGGTGGCAGGAGGACTCCCAGGCGCTGGGCTCTTTGGGCCCAAGAATGATCTGGAGGATTATGATGCAGATTCTGACTTTGAGGTTCTAATGAAGACCGCTCACGGCCATCTGGTGCCAGATCGAGTGGACAAAGACAAGGAAGCCACAAAACCAGAGTTTAATAACCACAAAGATTATGCTCAGGAAAAGCCCTCTCGTCTGAAACAAAGGTCATTGATACATGCAACATGATTTAAAAGGTGTCGTTATTATGTGGGGAGGGGTACAGGAGAGAGCAAGGGATTGCCCAGTGTCTATTTCTTCTTGCCCCCCTTCTATGTATAAAGGATTCGACAGGGGACAAGAGAGCAACCTGTTTGCTACCTGTTTGTTACCACAGACATAATCTATGCCAAGAGTTACTTATTTAAAACACTTCTTTATTGTGGTAAGAAACACATAACAAAATTTGTCATTTTAGCCATTTTTTAAGCGTATGGTTGAGTAGTGTGAAGTAGATTTGCATCGTTGTGAGACAGGTCTCCAGAACTTTCTCATCTTGCAAAACTGAAACTCTGTCCTCATTCAACAACTCTCCTTTTCCACCTATCTACCAGCCTGTAGTAAGCACAGTTCTACTTTTTATTTCTATGAATTTGACCCCTTTCTGAACTGGAATCATAACATATTTTTTTCTGTGTCATTGACTTAACTCACTTAACGTAATGCCCTCAAGGTTCATCCATGTTATTGCACATGGCAGAACTTCCTTCCTTTCTAAGGCTGAATGTTATCACGTTGAGTATAGACACCTTGTGTTTAGCCATCCTTCCACTGGTGGACATTTGGGTTGTTTCTGCCTCTTGGCTATTGTAAATAGTGCTGATATGAACATGCATGTGCAAATATATTTTCAAGATCCTACTTCAAATTATTCTGGACATACACCCAGAAATGGAATTGCTGCTGGTTCTCTTTTTAAGGTTTCAAGGAACCTTCATAGTCTTCTCCGCAGTAGTTGCACCATTTTATATTCCCACCAACAGGGCACAAGTGTTCCAGTTCCTCCACATTCTTAGCAACCCTTGTTATTTTCTGATTTTTTGATGTTGGCTATCCTAATGGCTGTGAAATAACTTCTCGGCTGTGGGTTTGATTTGCATTTCCCTGATGATTAATGATGTTGAGTATCTTTTCATGTGCTTATAGGCCATTTGTGGATCATCTTTGGAGAAATGTCTTTTCAGGTTCTTTGCCCTTTTTTTTTTAAAGGGTTATTTGCTTCTTGGTTGTTGAATTGTAGGAGTTCTTTATATATTCTGGATATTTACCCCTTATCAGATACATAATTTACAAGTATTTTCTCCTAAGAATTAGTTTTATGAGATGTTTATATTTATGTTCTTGGTTGAAAGTTAAAGAGTATTCTAAGTAGTATTTTTTTAGACAAGGAGGCAAGTTATTTTAGCATCCTTTTTTGTACTAAATCCTAGTTTCTCAACATCAGCATGATCAATGCTCTGGGTTAGGTAGTTACTTGTTGTGAGAGTTTGTCCTCTTAATTGAAGGATATTTAATAACATCCATGGCCTCTAACCACTAGATGTCATTGGCACACACCCCCAGCTGTGTCAAACAAAAATGTCTCCAGATAGTACCAGATGTACTATCTGGTACTGTAGTATCTGGTATTACCAGATAGTACTGTACTATCTGGTACTCCAGATAGTACCAGAGCAAAATCACCCTGGTTTCGAACCATTCTACTAAAATGATTATATGCTCATGTTCCAATGAGGCAGAACATTTGAGTGTTGCTTTTTCTTAATCCTATACTGTATTTCAGATTTTTGCTTAGAAGAACAAAGCCAGATTACAGCACGAGCCATTCTGCAAGACTCACGGAAGATGTCCTTGCAGATGATCGAGATGATTACGATTACTTGATGCAAACATCCACGGTATGAGGTTGCAGCTTTTGTCACATACTTCTCTTTGTCCCTTATTATGTGTTGCACTTTGTAGAGTTCATTTTCATTCATCCTGTCTAGCCAGCTTATTTTAAAATTATTATTTGCTTATATTTTGGGGATCGAAAATTTGAAAAGTATAGGTGTATTCTGATATATGTTACCTACTAAGAGACCTGTTTTAGACAGAACATCCTGATGGTGTGCTTAATCCTGAATTGCTGTCCATCTTCTTTTTCTTTTCTTTTTTTTTTTTTTTTTACTTTTTAAAAATATTTTATTTTATTTTTTTTCAGTGTTCCAAAATTCATTGTTTATGTATCACACCTAGTGCTCTATGAAATACATGCCCTCCTTAATACCCACCAACAACCCCCCATGCCCGTCCCCTCCAAGATCCTCAGTTTGTTTCTCAGAGTCCACAGTCTCTCATGGTTTGTCTCCCTCTCTGGTTTCCCCCAACTTACTTCTCCTCTCCATCTCCCAATGTCCTCTGTATTATTCCTTATGCTCCACAAGTAAGTGAAACCATAAAATAATTGACTCTCTCTGCTTGACTTACTTCACACAGCATAATCTCTTCCAGTCCAGTCCACGTTGATACAAAAGTTGAGTATTCATCTTTTCTGATGAAAGCATAATACTCCATAGTATATATGGACCATATCTTCTTTATCCATTCGTCAGTTGAAGGGTATCTTGGTTCTTTCCACAGTTTGGCGACTGTGGCCACTGCTGCTATGATCATTGGGGTACAGATGGCCCTTCTTTTCACTACATCTATATCTTTGGGGTAAATACCCAGTAGTGCAATTGCAGGGTTATAGGGTAGCTCTATTTTTAATTTCTTAAGGAATACACTGTTTTCCAAAGTGGCTGTACCAACTTGCATTCCCAGCAACAGTGTAAGAGGGTTCCCCTTTCTCCACATCCTCTCCAACACGTGTGGTTTACTATCTTGTTGATTTTGGCCATTCTAACTGGTGTAAGGTGGTATCTCAATGTGGTTTTGATTTGAATCTCCCTGATGGCTAGTGATGATGAACCTTTTTTCATGTGTCTTTTAGCCCTTTGTATGTCTTCTTTGGAGAAGTGTCTGTTCATGTCTTCTGCTCATTTTTTTTTTTAATTTTTTATTTTTTATAAACATATATTTTTATCCCCAGGGGTACAGGTCTGTGAATCACCAGGTTTACACACTTCATAGCACTCACCAAATCACATACCCTCCCCAATGTCCATAATCCCACCCCCTTCTCCCAAACCCCCTCCCCCCGGCAACCCTCAGTTTGTTTTGTGAGATTAAGAGTCACTTATGGTTTGTCTCCCTCCCAATCCCATCTTGTTTCATTTATTCTTCTTCTACCCACTTAAGCCTCCATGTTGCATCACCACTTCCTCATATCAGGGAGATCATATGATAGTTGTCCTTCTCTACTTGACTTATTTCGCTAAGCATGATACGCTCTAGTTCCATCCATGTTGTCGCAAATGGCAAGATTTCATTTCTTTTGATGGCTGCATAGTATTCCATTGTGTATATATACCACATCTTCTTGATCCATTCATCTGTTGATGGACATCTAGGTTCTTTCCATAGTTTGGCTATTGTGGACATTGCTGCTATAAACATTCGGGTGCATGTGTCCCTTTGGATCACTACATTTGTATCTTTAGGGTAAATACCCAATAGTGCAATTGCTGGGTCATAGGGCAGTTCTATTTTCAACATTTTGAGGAACCTCCATGCTGTTTTCCAGAGTGGCTGCACCAGCTTGCATTCCCACCAACAGTGTAGGAGGGTTCCCCTTTCTCCGCATCCTCGCCAGCATCTGTCATTTCCTGACTTGTTGATTTTAGCCATTCTGACTGGTGTGAGGTGATATCTCATTGTGGTTTTGATTTGTATTTCCCTGATGCCAAGTGATATGGAGCACTTTTTCATGTGTCTGTTCGCCATCTGGATGTCTTCTTTGCAGAAATGTCTGTTCATGTCTTCTGCCCATTTCTTGATTGGATTATTTGTTCTTTGGGTGTTGAGTTTGCTAAGTTCTTTATAGATTCTGGACACTAGTCCTTTATCTGATATGTCGTTTGCAAATATCTTCTCCCATTCTGTCAGTTGTCTTTTGATTTTGTTAACTGTTTCCTTTGCTGTGCAAAAGCTTTTGATCTTGATGAAATCCCAGTAGTTCATTTTTTCCCTTGCTTCCCTTGCCTTTTGCGTTGTTCCTAGGAAGATGTTGCTGCGGCAGAGGTCGAAGAGGTTGCTGCCCGTGTTCTCCTCAAGGATTTTGATGGATTCCTTTCGTACATTGAGATCCTTCATCCATTTTGAGTCTATTTTTGTGTGTGGTGTAAGGAAATGGTCCAATTTCATTTTTCTGCATGTGGCTGTCCAATTTTCCCAGCACCATTTATTGAAAAGGCTGTCTTTTTTCCATTGGACATTCTTTCCTGCTTTGTCGAAGATTAGTTGACCATAGATTTGAGGGTCTATTTCTGGGCTCTCTATTCTGTTCCATTGATCTATGTGTCTGTTTTTGTGCCAGTACCATGCTGTCTTGATGATGACAGCTTTGTAATAGAGCTTCAAGTCCGGAATTGTGATGCCACCAACGTTGGCTTTCTTTTTCAATATCCCTTTGGCTATTCGAGGTCTTTTCTGGTTCCATATAAATTTTAGAATTATTTGTTCCATTTCTTTGAAAAAGATGGATGGTACTTTGATAGGAATTGCATTAAATGTGTAGATTGCTTTAGGTAGCATAGACATTTTCACAATATTTATTCTTCCAATCCAGGAGCATGGAACATTTTTCCATTTCTTTGTGTCTTCCTCAATTTCTTTCATGAGTACTTTATAGTTTTCTGAGTATAGATTCTGTGTCTCTTTGGTTAGGTTTATTCCTAGGTATCTTATGGTTTGGGATGCAATTGTAAATGGGATTGACTCCTTAATATCTCTTTCTTCTGTCTTGCTGTTGGTGTAGAGAAATGCAACTGATTTCTGTGCATTGATTTTATATCCTGACACTTTACTGAATTCCTGTATAAGTTCTAGCAGTTTTGGAGTGGAGTCTTTTGGGTTTTCCACATATAGTATCATATCATCTGCGAAGAGTGATAATTTGACTTCTTCTTTGCCGATTTGGATGCCTTTAATTTCCTTTTGTTGTCTGATTGCTGAGGCTAGGACCTCTAGTACGATGTTGAATAGCAGTGGTGATAATGGACATCCCTGCCGTGTTCCTGACCTTAGCGGAAAAGCTTTCAGTTTTTCTCCATTGAGAATGATATTTGCGGTGGGTTTTTCATAGATGGCTTTGATGATATTGAGGTATGTGCCCTCTATCCTTACACTTTGAAGAGTTTTGATCAGGAAGGGATGTTGTACTTTGTCAAATGCTTTTTCAGCATCTATTGAGAGTATCATATGGTTCTTGTTCTTTCTTTTATTGATGTGTTGTATCACATTGACTGATTTGCGGATGTTGAACCAACCTTGCAGCCCTGGAATAAATCCCACTTGGTCGTGGTGAATAATCTTTTTAATGTACTGTTGAATCCTATTGGCTAGTATTTTGTTGAGTATTTTCGCATCTGTGTTCATCAAGGATATTGGTCTATAGCTCTCTTTTTTGGTGGGATCCTTGTCTGGTTTTGGGATCAAGGTGATGCTGGCCTCATAAAATGAGTTTGGAAGTTTTCCTTCCATTTCTATTTTTTGGAACAGTTTCAGGAGAATAGGAATTAGTTCTTCTTGAAATGTTTGGTAGAATTCCCCCGGGAAGCCGTCTGGCCCTGGGCTTTTGTTTGTTTGGAGATTTTTAATGACTGTTTCAATCTCCTTACTGGTTATGGGTCTGTTCAGGCTTTCTATTTCTTCCTGGTTCAGTTGTGGTAGTTTATATGTTTCTAGGAATGCATCCATTTCTTCCAGATTGTCAAATTTATTGGCGTAGAGTTGCTCATAGTATGTTCTTATAATAGTTTGTATTTCTTTGGTGTTAGTTGTGATCTCTCCTCTTTCATTCATGATTTTATTTATTTGGGTCCTTTCTCTTTTCTTTTTGATAAGTCGGGCCAGGGGTTTATCAATTTTATTAATTCTTTCAAAGAACCAGCTCCTAGTTTCGTTGATTTGTTCTATTGTTTTTTTGGTTTCTATTTCATTGATTTCTGCTCTGATCTTTATGATTTCTCTTCTCCTGCTGGGCTTAGGGTTTCTTTCTTGTTCTTTCTCCAGCTCCTTTAGGTGTAGGGTTAGGTTGTGTACCTGAGACCTTTCTTGTTTCTTGAGAAAGGCTTGTACCGCTATATATTTTCCTCTCAGGACTGCCTTTGTTGTGTCCCACAGATTTTGAACCGTTGTATTTTCATTATCATTTGTTTCCATGATTTTTTTCAATTCTTCTTTAATTTCCCGGTTGACCCATTCATTCTTTAGAAGGATACTGTTTAGTCTCCATGTATTTGGGTTCTTTCCAAACTTCCTTTTGTGGTTGAGTTCTAGCTTTAGAGCATTGTGGTCTGAAAATATGCAGGAAATGATCCCAATCTTTTGATACCGGTTGAGTCCTGATTTAGGACCGAGGATGTGATCTATTCTGGAGAATGTTCCATGTGCACTAGAGAAGAATGTGTATTCTGTTGCTTTGGGATGAAATATTCTGAATATATCTGTGAGGTCCAGTGTGTCATTTAAGGCCTTTATTTCCTTGCTGATCTTTTGCTTGGATGACCTGTCCATTTCAGTGAGGGGAGTGTTAAAGTCCCCTACTATTATTGTATTGTTGTTGATGTGTTTCTTTGATTTTGTTATTAATTGGTTTATATAGTTGGCTGCTCCCACGTTGGGGGCATAGATATTTAAAATTGTTAAATCTTCTTGTTGGACAGACCCTTTGAGTATGATATAGTGTCCTTCCTCATCTCTTATTACAGTCTTTGGCTTAAAATCTAATTGATCTGATATAAGGATTGCCACTCCTGCTTTCTTCTGATGTCCATTAGCATGGTAAATTCTTTTCCACCCCCTCACTTTAAATCTGGAGGTGTCTTCGGGCTTAAAATGTGTTTCTTGGAGGCAACATATAGATGGGTTTTGTTTTTTTATCCATTCTGATACCCTGTGTCTTTTGACAGGGGCATTTAGCCCATTCACATTCAGGGTAACTATTGAGAGATATGAATTTAGTGCCATTGTATTGCCTGTAAGGTGACTGTTACTGTATATGGTCTCTGTTCCTTTCTGATCTACCACTTGTAGGCTCTCTCTTTGCTTAGAGGACCCCTTTCAATATTTCCTGTAGAGCTGGTTTGGTATTTGCAAATTCTTTCAGTTGTTGTTTGTCCTGGAAGCTTTTAATCTCTCCTTCTATTTTCAATGATAGCCTAGCTGGATATAGTATTCTTGGCTGCATGTTTTTCTCATTTAGTGCTCTGAAAATATCATGCCAGCTCTTTCTGGCCTGCCAGGTCTCTGTGGATAAGTCAGCTGCCAATCTAATATTTTTACCATTGTATGTTACAGACTTCTTTTCCCGGGCTGCTTTCAGGATTTTCTCTTTGTCATTGAGACTTGTAAATTTTACTATTAGGTGACGGGGTGTGGGCCTATTCTTATTGATTTTGAGGGGCATTCTCTGAACCTCCTGAATTTTGATGCTCGTTCCCTTTGCCATATTGGGGAAATTCTCCCCAATAATTCTCTCCAGTATACCTTCTGCTCCCCTCTCACTTTCTTCTTCTTCTGGAATCCCAATTATTCTAATGTTGTTTCGTCTTATGGTGTCACTTATCTCTCGAATTCTCCCCTCGTGGTCCAGTAGCTGTTTGTCCCTCTTTTGCTCAGCTTCTTTATTCTCTGTCATTTGGTCTTCTATATCACTAATTCTTTCTTCTGCCTCATTTATCCTAGCAGTTAGAGCCTCCATTTTTGATTGCACCTCATTAATAGCTTTTTTGATTTCACCTTGGTTAGATTTTAGTTCTTTTATTTCTCCAGAAAGGGCTTTTATATCTCTCGAGAGGGTTTCTCTAATATCTTCCATGCCTTTTTCGAGCCCGGCTAGAACCTTGAGAATTGTCATTCTGAACTCTAGATCTGACATATTACCGATGTCTGTATTGATTAGGTCCCTAGCCTTCGGTACTGCCTCTTGTTCTTTTTTTTGTGTTGAATTTTTACGTCTTGTCATTTTGTCCAGATAAGAGTAAATGAAGGGGCAAGTAAAATACTAAAAGGGTGGCAACAACCCCAGGAAAATATGCTTTAACCAAATTAGAAGAGATCCAAAATCGTGAGTGGGGAGAAAGGGGATAAAAAGAGGTTCAAAAAGGAAGAAAGAAAAAAGAAAAAAAAAAAAAAGAAAAGAAAAGAATATTTAAAAAAAAAAAAAAGAAAACACCTAAGAAAAATGTAAAAAAAGAATATATATATATATTAGATAAACTAGTAAAAAATCGTTAAAAAAGAAAAAAGTAACAGTTAAAAAAAAAAATTTTACCCGAAGGCGAGAAAAAAAAAAAAAAATGAAAAAGAAAAAATTAAATTAACTGCAAGACTAAAAAAAATCACAGGAAAAAAGCCATGAGTTCCGTGCTTGGCTTTCTCCTCCTCTGGAATTCTGCTGCTCTCCTTGGTATTGAAACCGCACTCCTTGGTAGGTGAACTTGGTCTCGGCTGGATTTCTTGTTGATCTTCTGGGGGAGGGGCCTGTTGTAGTGATTCTCAAGTGTCTTTGCCCCAGGCGGAATTACACCGCCCTTACCCGGGGCCGGGGTGAGTAATCCGCTCGGGTTTGCTTTCAGGAGCTTTCGTTCCCTGAGCGCTTTCCGTAGAGTTCCAGAGGACGGGAATACAAATGGCGGCCTCCTGGTCTCCGGCCCGGAGGAGCCGAGAGCCCAGGGCCCCACTCCTCAGTGCGCCCTCAGAGAACAGCGCCCAGTTACTCCCGTCTGCCTGACCTCCGGCCGCGCTCCGAGCTCACCAAGCCTGCGACCGGTTCAAGGTAACACGGAGCTGCGAGCTTACTGTCGGCTCTGTCTCTGTAGCCGGCTTTCCCGTTCCAATACCCGCAAGCTCTGCGACACTCAGACACCCCCGATCCTTCTGTGACCCTGCGGGACCTGAGGCCACGCTGACCCCGCGTGGGCTTCGCCCCGGTTTAGCCTCTGGAGCGATGTCCCTCAGCGGAACAGACTTTTAAAAGTCCTGATTTTGTGCGCGGTTGCTCCGCCGCTTGCCGGGAGCCGGCCCCTCCCCCCGGGGTCTATCTTCCCGTCGCTTTGGATTCACTTCTCCGCCGGTCCTACCTTTCAGAAAGTGGTTGTTTTTCTGTTTCCAGAATTGCTGTTCTTCTTCTCTTCGATCTGCCGATGGATTTTCAGGTGTTTGCAATCTTTAGATAAGCTATCTAGCTGATCTCCGGCTAGCTGAAGCAGTCTCAGCTTGCTACTTCTCCGCCATCTTGACTCCTCCCCTCTGCTCATTTTTTTAATATGATTATCTGTTTTGTGTGTGTTGAGTTTGAGGAGTTCTTTATAGATCTTGGATATCAGCTGTTTGTCTGTAGTGTCATTGCAAGTATCTTCTCCCATTCCATAGGTTGCTATCCTATTTCTTGAAAAAATTTTGATTTCCACTTAATTTTTCCAAGTGCATATGATTTCCTTAATCTTAGCGATATGTCTAAAGGAAGGTGATTTCTTATACTTTGTTGGAGGTCACATTTTGCCAGATGCTATTTACAGTTTTCAAAACATCTTTTCCTTAAAAATCCAAGTAAGAAAAAGAATATAGACTTCTAGCCCTCATAGAAAACCCCCACATTTGGGCTAGATTTTCACATATTCTGAGCTATTTCAAAGTGATTTTAAGGTGGCAAATACTATGTTATCGGTAGAAAAGGTGAAGCATATTCAAATAGTGGATAACAGGTATAAAGACTCCAGCACTGATTGGTGTGCTTCTGTAAGCTTACATGCCTAAATGGATTATTTTTCTGCCTAAGTGTACTATATATGTATACATACATTTGTAGGTGTGCTATGAATGTACATGGACTGATTTTGTAAAACTTACTTTTATACTTTATGAAAGTATAGAACTTTTATACTCATAAGTAGTATAAAGAGCCTGAAATCACTTGGAATGTTTGCTCTGACAAATCCTTTTCTCTTTTTCCCATTATTTCTTATTTAATTTCCCTTTGCTCTAATTTAAGACCTATTTCACAATGTTAGTTCTTTGTACCTGTAACATTTGAATTAGGCCAAATGATTTTAAACAAAGAAATAACAGCCTTAGGGCAGTTTAAAGACACTGCATATCAAGGTTTTGTTTCTTCTTACTTTGCCAACACTTGTTTTTACTGTCTTGACAGTACTATTACTCAGTGAGAATCTTTCCTGGCCAAGAACCTGCTAACGTCTGGGTAGGCTGGATTACATCAGATTTTCATCAATATGATACAGGCTTTGACTTGGACAGAGTTCGTACAGTAACCGTTACTCTAGGAGACGAGAAGGGAAAAGTGCATGAGAGGTCGGTTTTTCTCAATTTTCTTTTTACATGAATGATATCTGATGAAAATGTTGATCAACCTAGGTCTTTGTGTTTTCCCCCTTGGATTTCATGTCCAGAATAATACTGTATTTATAGAAGCAATATCATCAAACCATTAATGTCAGTGTTCTTTTTGTTACTCCTACAAACCAGTAAGGAATCTGAATATATAAAAAGTGAAAAACATTATAAAGTAAGAGCAGTGCATCCTTTTCAGGTAGTACTCATATATTCCTTCAGTTGACACTGGATGTGACTAACAGTTTGGGTTACCTGTACTTAGCCTTTGTTTTAGCGATTAGGGACGGGTGAATGTGAGACTTCTGTGGTCTGCAATGTGTCTGGGGAACTGTTGATGTGGTGGGGAGATAAACGTGAAGAGAATATGGGCTAGTAGTTGAGACCAGGTGGACACGTTTGAACTCAGACTGAGGACTAGTGGGTTCTTTCCTCAGCTTTGCCATTGACTCGCTGTGTGGCTTTGGGTAAGTCACTTACACTTTCTGTGCCATCCTTTTTCATTTGTAAGACAAAACCAAACTCAAACCAAACCTTCAAAAAAGTGAAGAAGGCTATCTTCCTTGTGGAATAAGACAAGAGAAGATCTGACCATTTGCTTCTACCTTTTGTGCCCATGCATCCTCTCTGATCTGCTGTGACAGGTCTCATAGAGAAAGGCCTCCATACCTTGCTTCTCTTCTATACCATCGTTTGTGGTGACTGGAAGCTCACTCTCCTGCCTTCAGGTCGTTACACTGGAGCCCTTGAGACAGTGGGCCGAGCCAAAATCTCCAGTCAAGAGTGCTTTACATCAGTATGGGGGTCCCAAACCACCTGTCTCCAGGAATATTCTTGCAGGACACATTGGGTTTTCAGAGATGGCAACAGTATAAGGAAATAACCCAACAGAGGAATGGGATACCTTAGAGATGGTTTTAGCCTTAGAAACAGAGGGTAGGGAAGGGTTGTCGGATCTTACGTAAATAGTGCAAAGAAACGGAGCCAACTTGATTATTCCAAAACTGACTTTATCTGAGCCTTCTTTTTCTTTTCCTCCTACTTGCCTGCCTTTGACTTTTTTTTACTAGTTTCATGAGCTCACCACTCTGCTGTGGCAGAGAAAAGGAAGGAGGCAAAGCTGAAATCACTTAGGTTTATTACCATCTCTTGTAAAGGTTTCGTGAAGGTGAAACAAGGGCTTGTTGTTAATATTGCTGATTTTATGCATATTCTAGCTAATTTTTTCTCTCATAACAGATCACCAAGAATTGTCCACAAAGGGGCATCATTTTAGTCAAATTTTAAATATACTGAATCATTGATGGCTCACGTAAAGTTTGCCTAAGGACTTTGATAGTGTTTGGAAATGAATGCTTCTCAACCCCAAACAAGTGGTTTAAAAAAAAAAAAAAAAGGAAAAAGAAAAAAAAAAGAACCCTTTGAGAATGAAAATTGCAAATTTGGATGATTATTAAATAGTTAAACTTTTTTGAACCTCAGAAAAAGGTCCAGTTTGGTTTGAGTTTTTGGAGGGAAGGTGCAGGTCAGTTTTTACTTGGTTCCAACTTGTTGACCTGTCTCCATTAGGTGTGAAATTCAGAGACGTGTAAGACCTGATTCAGAATGTCCACGAAGTCAATGGGATTTTGCTCAGAATCACAGAATCGGGCCCATTGTGCACCTCTCCCATTACAGCATGAGCTTGTTGCTTGCGCAGCATAATTTAGGTTTAGTTTGCAAGATATACACGCTTTCTGTTATGTCTGTGGTTGTACGAAGATGAAAATGTGGTTTTTTTTTGAAATTCAGCATCAAACGCAGTAACTGCTATATGGTGTGTGCGGGCGAGAGCATGAGCCCCGGGCAAGGGCGCAACAACAATGGCCTGGAGATTGGGTGTGTCGTGGACGCTGCCAGCGGGCTGCTCACGTTCACTGCCAACGGCAAGGAGCTGGGCACGTACTACCAGGTCTGTGGGCAGAGATGGTGGTGTGCTTCCAGAAAGAAAGCCTTTCTTCCCATGAGAAGAAAGCACATTTTATTGTTTTTTTTTTTTAAGATTTTATTTATTTATTTGACAGAGAGAAATCACAAGTAGACAGAGAGGCAGGCAGAGAGAGAGAGAGGGAAGCAGGCTCCCCGCCGAGCAGAGAGCCCAACGCGGGACTCGATCCCAGGACCCTGAGATCATGACCTGAGCTGAAGGCAGCGGCTTAACCCACTGAGCACCCAGGTGCCCCGAAAAACACATTTTAGATAAAAAAGTACATTAGAAATTAGAAGGAAACAGTGGTGTCCCTGGGCGGCTCAGTTGATTAATCTCAACTCTTGATTTCAGCTTAGGTCATGAGCTCAGGTTTGTGGGGTCGAGCCCTGGCTCAGGCTCTGGGCTCAGCAGGGTTTCTTTCTCCCTCTCCCTCTGCCCCTCCCCCTTACATGGGATCCCTCTTTTTCTGTCTCTCAAGTAAATAAATTAAATCTTAGGAAAGAAAAGAAATTAGAAGAAAATGAAAATAGAAATGAGTTTAATTCTACCCTTCTTCCTCTGTTTGAATAACAGTGCCTTTCAGAGGAAACAGTATATTCCTCCAAAAATGTTCATATGATAACACCATTAAATAGTCCAAAATCATTATTGAAAGAGGGTATCTGTCTGAGAGAATGCAGATGTCCAGTCCCCTTCTAGTCATTAAAAAGAAAATATTTTTTCTTAGCATTCCTTCATTAACTAATCTTACCAAATTCATTTGTTTATTTAAGGTGGAGCCAAGTACAAAATTATTTCCTGCAGTGTTTGCACAAGCAACAAGTCCCAATGTTTTCCAGTTTGAGTTGGGAAGAATAAAGGTAAGAAAGACTCATTACTGATATTATATTTGGGGTCTTTCTATTAGGGAATAGCAGTTATTTCTTAAATGAATTCAATTTTTTTTTTTTTTTTAGTACTCATATTAGTTACGTAAATGATCCTTTAAAAGAAAGGTAAGCCATGTTTGAAAGTTTTGTAATATCCTCCAGGTCACTGGGGCAATGAAATTATTTAGAAAGGGTTTTAGCAACAATTTAAAGTATTTATTAATTCATTGAAATGGTAAAAACAAAAATGGGTTTCTCTGTGATCATCGAAAGTATTAGATACAATAAAACTAAGCTTATATGGAATAAAAATGCCCAATAACATACCATTTGATAATCATTGAATTCAGAAGTGAACTAGTAGTTCACTTTAAGTGGGCTTAAAAACCTGAAACTCCTACTTAGTGGTAAGTGCTAGAACAGGGCAGGTATAGAGAACTGTGGGAACACAAGGAAGAGCAGAGAAGTTGGAGGTTGGAGGGGGTAGATCAAGTAAAACTAAAAGAAGAGAGGACATGCAGGTCGATTCTTAACTGTGGGATAAGAGCTCTCAGAATACATCTAATAGGAGAGGCCGTTCTGGACAGAGAGCCCAAGAAAGCAAAATTATGTGAGTCAGAGAGCTGGAGGTTAAAGAATTCATTGGGACTCTCTCTCACCAAGGGTGCCTTCCAGGATGTGGCTGGAGATCAATGTGGATAGAAGGGAGACTGAGTCCCAGCAAGCTGGAAAGGCCTTGAATGCCATGCTAAGAAATTGGCACCTGTTATGTAGACAGTGTGGATCCATTGGAAATGTGAAGCAGGAGCCTGAGTATAATTAAACCTGTTTTGGAAAAATACATTGACAGTCACACGGAGGTGGAAATTTGGAGAGGGGTCTGCTGTCTCGAGAGTGAGAACAGGCAGGAATAAGGAGGTGCTGCCGATCTGATACTGTCTGCACATGACAAGGTGACGAGAGTCGTGGAAGTTATAATGGAGAGAGAATGATAAATGAGAAGATGCTGTAGAGGAGAAATGGATAAAATGTGACAATTGGATCGATAGGATTTGTTGCTGAATGGGATTCAGGTACTCAAGAAAGTGAAGAATCAGGGATTAAATTAATTTTTTAATTTTTTTAGTTTGGATAACTAGGAATGTTAATACATCAAGCAGAAGAGCTTGTTGAAATGCAGGAGAAGGAACTGAATTGAATTTTGCAATTGTACATTTGAGATGCCAGGCACACATCAGGATGAATACAGTAGATGGTTTTTCAGGGCTGCCTCGGTGACCTTGGACATGTTCCTTCAGCTGTGTGAGCTCCGTTTCTGCCTTTGTGAAATGAGATTCTTAGCAGCCACAGGAAGGCAAATATAATACGGACTAAAGGAATCCATGACTGTTACTCATTAGGAAGGCTTCTCTGACCTTGCCAGAAGAATTTCAGCAAAATGATGGATCAAGCTATATGATAGCAAATTCAGGATTGAAAATGAGAGAAAGACAGCAAATATCTAAATGTATATACATATATACATGTATATTTTTCACACACATACATATATATACACACACAATGTATATTGTATATGTGTATATATGTATTTATACCTACTTATGTATATATGTATATATAAATTTTATATATTTTTTCTCATATAAACATAAAACATATATATATATATAATTTAACCAGAGGTCCTTTCCTAGAACTCTGACTCAGTGTTGGTCTGTTTGACATTTCCATCTGGGTGTTTACAGACATCTCAGATTAAATATGTCCAATTATGTCCAAAATGGAAATGCGGACCATAGTACCTCCTCCTCCTAACCTGTCTGATCTACAGTCTTCTTCATGTCAGTGAATAGCAGAGTCACTTGCTCGGGCCCACAACCCCGGGGTCATCCTTGACTTCTCTCCTTGACATTCCGCATCCCAGTTCCATCCACCAGTGAATCCCCGGCCCGTGACCTGTCACCGTCGCCCCTTCTGATGACCACATCGATCTCCATCACCGTAATTCCCCATCAGGTTCCTCCGGTGGCCTCTTGGTGGGGACTCCTGAATTCCGCCTTGCCCCTCTGTTCATCACTCAACAATCTGAGTGACTGTCACTGTACTCAAAGAGAAATCAGATTGTGTCATTCCACTGCTCACAAACCCTCTTTCCCTGAGCACAAAAATCCTAGGTCTCATGATGGTTCTCAGGTCTAAACAGTCTGCTCTCTTGTGACCTCCCTGACCTCCTCTCCCTGACCTGCTCTCACCCCCTTCATTCTACTCCAGCCACCCTGGCCTCCAGTCTTCCTGAGACTCACCAGGCAGACTTCCTCCTTGGATCCTTTGCATTGACCATCCCTTCTGCATGGAAATTTCCTCCCCTGCACGTCCACCTGCTTCTTCTTCTTCTTCGGATCTTTCTTGATCACCTTCTCAGCGACCCCTTTTCTGACTACCTGTTTATTCTTCCCACCCTGCCTTCTGCTTCCTTCATCCTGAGTCTACTGTTGAGTCTGCTTTCTGACTTTGTTTATTTTTTTTTCTTTTGACTTTATGTTTTATCTTCAATTTAAAAAATAGAAGCTGGATGAGAGGAGAGATTTTGTGTGTTCTATTCATTTGGTGCCTAAAGCCGTTCGGGGTCTTTCCCCCACCTCCCCATTAAAAGAGGAGAATAGGAAAGTAGCTTGAGGATGAGACTGTCTATAAGTATGCAGTAGACAAGGCTTTACGGGTGAGGGAGACACTGAAGGTAATGGGAAAGGTGAGGTCATTGTTTTTATATGGCCCTTAAGTGATAGGTGGGGGTAGTATCAAGATCATCAATATGGCAATAAGTTGTGGTCCAGTAGAGACCTCTTTCCCTGAGACCAGACGGAAGGAATTTGGAAGGCTGAAGATGATACATATTGAAGGTAGAGGAAGGTGAACGACAAATAAATTGTATTAATGTCTGATGAATTCTGTTTCCTTGTGTGATGGTCCCATTTATCTGTTGAGCTGTCTCTGGAGTACCACCAGCTACTAAAGCCTGATAAACCCCACAGGGGGTGGGTGAGAGGTTGAAGGAGGAGGTAGGTGACAGGGGACAGGCGAGGAGAGAGAGCCAAGTGGGTGCAACTCATTACAGAGTTGGGCGCCAAAAGCAGCCTGAAGGCATGTGGGATTTCACCCAGGGCCCTGCTCAGCAGAGAAATATGAAGGTTCTTTGGTTACACTTGGTTGCCATTGTGTTTGCAGTGAGCCAGAGAGTATAACGAAAGCAATATCCCCAAACCAGTTTTGGTTTTTGTTTTTTTAAAGATTTTATTAGAGAAAGAGAGACAGAGAGAAAGCACAAGCAGGGGGAGCAGCAGGCAGAGAGAGAAGCAGGCTCCTCACCGAGCAGGGAGCCTAATGTGGGACTTGATCCCAGGGCCCTGAGATCATGACCTGAGCGGAAGGCTTGGCTGAGCCACCCAGCCATCCCCCCAGATCAGCTGGAGATACATTCTTTCATAATATTCTCTCCTCTTGTCTTAGCAGGAGCGATTCAGTCCAAGATCTCTTATTTCTTGTATTGACTTTGCTGGACGCGGAGAGTATCTTACTTCCACTACCTCTTTCCTGCACAGGACCGTGGTCATTATCATTAACCCCATAGACTGTTACAAATTAATTCTTTTTCTACTCCCCGTCCCCAACCCCGTTCCCTAGAATGTGATGCCTCTGTCGGCGGGATTATTCAAGAGCGAGCACAAAAACCCCGTGCCGCAGTGTCCGCCGCGTCTCCACGTGCAGTTTCTGTCCCACGTCCTGTGGAGCAGGATGCCCAACCAGTTCTTGAAGGTAGATGTCTCTCGAATCAGTGAGCGCCAAGGCTGGCTGGTGCAGTGTTTGGATCCTCTGCAGTTCATGTCTCTTCATATCCCGGAGGAGAACAGGTCAGCCCCACATGCCCTTTACCGTCTGATTGGGACCCTTCAAAATTGGGGGGTGTTGCTGGGGGAGCAAAAGGAAGCTTAGAAATACCCAGTTTCTTGGGGGCGATGGAGATATTATTTCACATATTCCACGCTGAAATCTCTTTCTCAACCAGTTCGTTACTGAAACAAAACTACTGTACTGCCCTTGGAGGAGCTCTGGAATATTGCTCCTTTCCTCTTGTTTTCTCTGCACCCAGAGCAGGTAAGTATTCCGACAAGTGCAACTGCAATTGAACTTAAGACTCGGTGGTTGCACGAGGTCTGCTCCGGGCTGGGATGGGGGATGTGTGTGGTCCGCTGGCCTTCTTATCCCAGCCCCAAGCTGTTGGAGCAGCTCCAGCCCGAGACACAGGGTTTCCGTGGCTAAGGTATACAGTAGGTTTAAAGGACACTTGAGGTCTCTGAGAACTTCTTTTTGCTTGTTCACTCCTGTTTTATTGATCCAAGCCAGTCATAGTCAAGCCCAAAGTAAAGAGGGCGGAGAAGATTACTCCACCTACAGGGAAGAAGGAAGGGGGAGAGTGTTTAGAAAGGACAGTATAATCTGTATCAGGGGCTGAGGGAGTGGGTTTTTTTTTTTAATGGTTTTTTTTTTAAAGATTTTATTTATTTATTTGACAGAGAGATCACAAGTAGGCAGAGAGGCAGGCAGAGAGAGAGTGGGAAGCAGACTCCCCGCTGAGCCGAAAGCCCAATGCGGGGCTCGATCCCAGGACCCTGAGATCATGACCTGAGCTGAAGGTAGAGGCTTAACCCACTGAGCCACCCAGGCGCCCCTAAGCGAGTATTTTATTTTATATTTAGTATTGTCCTTATAACAGATAAAACAATCAGTTATTTCTTTTCTTCTCATGCAGTTAAAGCCATAGCTCATTAACGTATGAATATTGCTATGAGCAATTGGTGGAGGAAGACAGATTAAAATGATTGACATCTGTGCTTTGGTTTGCCTTCACCTACGTGTAAAGTTGGAAGATGTAGACGCTACATCCTTCAGACTTCCCTATTTCATTCTTTCCATGAATATGTCTTAGTTCCCACTGTATCCCTGGCACTGGATAGTAAATAGTGTACAAAATAGTCATGATTCTTACCTTAAAAGATATCATGGTCTGGTAGGGAGGAGAGGTTCTTTAAAGGAAGAGACAGGGTACCATAAAGTGAATAATGGCAGGTATATGGGAAGGTGGTGAAAATGTAAAATTGTAGAGTCCTTAGATGTTTCTAGATACTGACACTTTAAGAGTGATTAGACAGTAGAGAAAGTTGTATTCCTCAGTAAGAACCTAGAATGAGGATGTTCTGTGTTGCTACAATGAACGGGTTTATATATATCTGACCATTGGCCAGACTTCAGTCTTCTTGAGAGACTGGGAGGCTTAGCTAAGACCTGGGAATCATTGTCCACTATACTGTGAGGGAGAATGCCTACTCAGTTATACCTTCCCAAGAATTGGCTGCTAGCAGCTGAGCCCCATGGTTGTGTGGTTTCCTAGAGGCCCAGGTGGTAGGTACATGGCGTGGGGAATCATTTGCTTTGGGTTTCTAATGCATAAAGCTTCTGGTTCTGAGATTTCAGAGGTGCAATCTTGAACAATTTGGCACCATCAGGCTTTCAGTGGAATACCTTTGAGCCAGGCAGCCTAGATACAGTTGGGCATGGGCAGAATGATAGAGTCCTAAGGACAGTGACAGAGCTTAACAACAAATAATCACAAAGAATTACCCAGCACCTATTGTGTACTGGGCTAAGTGCATGATAAGTATTAATACACAAGTCATATAATAACCCATGTTCTGATGAGTTAATATTAGAGTCTCTCACCAGGATGTCTTCCTAGATGAATGAGTCACTCCCCTTATTGTGAATTTATCAGGTTTCTCCTTTTAATTCTCCAGTGTCACCTATAAGCCATCTTAATAATATACTAATAAATAGTTTAGAAAATTTTGCACATCTAAAAGAATTATGTGCTTTAAAAAATTGACTCTATTTTGAAAGGAATGGCTTTATTTTAGGCATATTCTGGCCACACTTTTAAGGTTTTATGTGTTAGAAGGGCATGATAAAAAGCAAAAGGACCTGAATTAAGAGCTCAGTGTAACCAGATTCCCAGTAGAAACTTTCCCAAGTGCAAGGTCACAGACAGTGTTTGTTTTCCCAAGCTGCACAAATCTGGTGGAAACCAGGGCTGCGTTGGTGGACATGTAGGGGCTGTGTGGGATGTATGAGATAGTAACTCATGTCAGAGGAATTAGCCCTCCATTCCCTTTCTTCTGACTGTCAGGGTAGTAGCTGATCATGGATCAGAGACAAGGTCAATGTAGCCCAAGGCAGAGTTTCCTCGTTTCTTGAGCCAGTTTAGCCAAGTTGGAGAGGGACGTTCCAGATTTTCCAAGGAGTACTTATATTTTGAAAGAAAGGGAGCCCACCACATCCAGGTGGAGACCGTATCGAAAAGCGGTGCCCCAAACCTTGGGGTGATGGAAGATGGAAAAGCTCCAAGTGCCGCAGTTGGAAATTTCCAACGTAAAATTGTACACATGGGAAAACTTGTAACATACATAGTACTGATTAAGAAAAAATAAAACCAAAAACAAACCACTACGCTATCATGAAACCTGTCATAGAAAAGTATTTTTTTTAAAGTGTTTCCATAACTTTTTTTGAAATTTACGATGTACGCAGATTTCTCCTGCGATTCAGAATTTTGAAAAGTGTCACATGCTTCACCTCGCTACTGCGCCCCCTCTTCCACAGGTCTGTGGACATACTGGAGCTGACGGAGCAGGAGGAGCTGCTGAAATTCCACTATCACACTCTCCGGCTTTACTCCGCTGTCTGCGCTCTTGGGAACCACCGGGTGGCGCACGCCTTGTGTAGCCATGTCGATGAGCCTCAGCTTCTCTACGCCATCGAGAACAAGTACATGCCCGGCTTGCTGCGCGCTGGCTACTATGACCTGCTGATTGACATCCACCTGAGCTCCTACGCCACGGCCAGGCTCATGATGAACAGTGAGTTCATCGTGCCCATGACGGAGGAGACCAAGAGCATCACCCTTTTCCCTGACGAGAACAAAAAACATGGCCTCCCGGGGATTGGCCTTAGCACCTCCCTCAGGCCACGGATACAGTTTTCCTCCCCCAGTTTTGTAAGCATTAATAATGAATGTTACCAGTACAGTCCAGAGTTCCCGCTGGACATCCTCAAGGCCAAAACCATTCAGATGTTGACAGAAGCTGTTAAGGAGGGCAGCCTTCATGCCCGGGACCCCATTGGGGGGACAACTGAGTTCCTCTTTGTACCTCTCATCAAGCTTTTCTACACTCTGCTAATCATGGGGATCTTCCACAATGAGGACTTGAAACACATCTTGCGGTTGATAGAGCCCAGTGTGTTCAAGGAAGCCACCACTCCGGAAGAGGAGACGGACACGCTGGAGAAAGAGCCCAGCCTAGAAGACTCCAAGCCAGACGGAGCTGGTGAAGATGAAGCCAAAGGGGGTAAGAGGCCCAAGGAAGGCCTGCTCCAAATGAAACTGCCTGAGCCAGTTAAATTGCAGGTAATCAGAAAAAATGATTTCAGTCAATTTCAGAGTGACTAACTGTGAAGGTATTGATATTTACCTTTGTCTCCTTTTCTCTCAGGGCTTGTGTGTGTACTTTGGTGTTCCTATATAATGATAGCTTTTCATAAAATTACCCAACTTCCTATTGTGCTTAGGGATGTGTCCATATAATTGTGTTGCATTTAGAATGGAATTTGTGATTTTTCCAAGGGAGTCAACTGACAGTAATTCATCAGCGATACCTTTAGTAATTTGCGTCTGTGTGTATAGGCCTAGGTGTCCACCTGCTAGCCCTTTTTCTCCTCCCTCTTCACTCATTGCTGGAATGCCTGAAATTGAAGGCACCTCACCCCCTTTCTAACCTCGCCTCCACTCACACCAACCCTCGAATACTTGTTTGCCAGTAGGTGTGCCCATTCTCACACAGCAAGGGTTTGCTTTAAGAAATTAAAGACATCGGGCACCTGGGTGGCTCAGTGGGTTAAAGCCTCTGCCTTCGGCTCAGGTCATGATCCCAGGGTCTTGGGATCGAGCCCCACATCGGGCTCTCTGCTCAGCAGGGAGCCTGCTTTCTCCTCTCTCTCTGTCTGCCTCTCTGCCTACTTGTGATCTCTGTCTGTGAAATAAATAAATAAAATCTTAAAAAAAAAAAAAAAAAAAGAAATTAAAGACATCACCTATTTCTTGTGCTTATCAAGAAGATGTTTAAGGATCGTTTCTTAACATCTCTTTAGTTCACCAGAGTCCATTTGATGGTTTGCATCATTGACATGCTCCCTTGCTCTTCCCTCCTTAGTCGACATTGATTGAAATCTTCTTCTGAGCCAGACATTTGGTTCTGGTTGGAGGAAGCAGATGTGGACTCTACCTTCCAGACGTTCACAGTCCCTAAGGGAAATAAGGACTTGTTTATCTCTCCATGCTAAAATAGTTTATTGCTAATTGCATTAAGTGATCTGAAGGAAAAGAATGGATGACTAGGAAAAAAAAAATGAAATATCCACTGGATTACTGCAAGAAAGATGGGGGAGTCCTCTCTGAGATGGTGGCTTTTAAGCTGAGGTCAGGTGGATGAGCCTGGGTCCAGTAGTCATGAAGTAGGAGCAGGAAGATTGTTCTAGGAGATTTTCAGCCAGAGCATGTAGCTCAACAAAGATTCTGAGATAGAAAAAGACCAGTTAGCTTAATGAGCTAAGGGGAAATGGATCAAGTAGGCAGAGAGCAGTTCATGTAGAATCTAGGCATTTGATAAAACCAGCCATATAATAGACTTTAAATTTTATCCTAAGTTCAGATAAAATCACTGAAGAATTTTTTTTTTTTAAATCACTGAAGAATTTTAACAGGAAGTTTTTATTCTAGAAAAATCTATGATGCTACAAAAGTTGGGTATTCATCCTTTCTGATGGAGGCATAATACTCCATAGAGTATATGGACCACATCTTCCTTATCCATTTGTCCATTAAAGGGCATCTTGGTTCTTTCCATAGTTTGGCGACTGTGGCCATTGCTGCTATAAACATTGGGGTACAGATGACCCATCTTTCACTACATATGTATCTTTGGGATAAATACATAGTAGTGCAATTGTAGGGTCATAGGGAAGCTCTATTTTTAATTTCTTGAGGAATCTCCACACTGTTTTCCAAGGTGGCTGCACCAACTTGCATTCCCACCAACAGTGTAAGAGGTTTAACAAATAGCATGGAGGACAAGGGGAGATGGAGAGGAGAAGAGACTTGAGGGAAATTGGAAGGGGAGGTGAACCATGAGAGACTATGGACTCTGAAAAACAATCTGAGGGTTTTGAAGGGGCGGGGGTGGGAGGCTGAGGGAACCAGGTGGTGAGTATTATAGAGGGCACAGATTGCATGGAGCACTGGGTGTGGTGCAAAAACAATGAATACTGTTACACTGAAAAGAAATTTTAAAAAAATCTGTGATGAAAATCGATAAGGAGAGAAAGGGAGGGTCATCTAAAGTCCACTTAGTTAAGAAGCTGTCGTGTTGGTCCAGACACAAGGTCCATGCCCATGTCCATGAAGGTCCATGCCCTTCACCCCATGCTAGGGTGGGATGAAGGGCATGGAGAAGGAGGGTAGATGATAGGGCTACCTCAGAGCTGGCATTGACAGGAATGTACCTGTTGTGGTTGTGAAGTTTTCTTTACCGCTTTCCTTGTACGGTATTATATAATATTGGTTGTTGGTATTATATGATTTAAATGTTTTCCTAAGTATGGGCAGAACATTCTCTCATAGGCATGTTTCTACCAACATATACTGTTGGTTAAAAATCCTTTTGGATTCAGGTAGAAGAATACCCAACTAACTGTTTCATGAGTAAGCGATGGAACCACTTAATTAATTTACATGAGAAGTTTGGAGGTACACAGTTCTAAAATTCATATAGTGGCCCAATAATGTCCTCAGGAACCTGGCCTTTAATATTTCCCTGTGCTCCTCGGTGTGTGGTTTTCATCCTAAAGTGAAGTGATCATGTCACTCATTACCCAGTTGTACCCATTTGGGGGGGGGGGTGTTCTAGTCTTTTATTTTTGATGAGAAATCTTTCCCACAGGACCCCCTGGCTAACTTCTCCTTACATATCTTATTTGCCATAGTACCTGTGGCTGAGAGGAGGCCAGGATGGTAAATGTCCACCAGAAGAATGTGTATTTACCCTTTTTGCTAGAAAAATTACTTCATATCCCCTGGGACCAACCACAGCCTGCACAAAATCAGAATTCTGTTCATAGAGAAGAGTTGGCCACTAAGCCTGTCTGCCACAGATTTTGATCTGATACGCATTTACCACATAAAGATCCAGAAATTAAATCTCATCTCCTTTGTCATCATCTTTTTAGATGTGCCTGCTGCTTCAGTACCTCTGTGACTGCCAAGTCCGGCACCGGATAGAAGCCATTGTGGCCTTTTCCGATGACTTCGTAGCAAAGCTCCAAGACAACCAGCGTTTTCGATACAACGAAGTAATGCAAGCCTTAAACATGTCAGCTGCCCTCACAGCCCGGAAAACAAAGGAATTTAGATCGCCCCCTCAAGAGCAGGTACGAGAATGCAATGGAAATCCTTCCTTTTTTCTTTGGGTTTTACATCATCCAGGATATAGTAATTGCAAAATTATATCATAAGTTATAAGTGTGTTGTTGTTTTTTTTTTCCCTTCCTGTTCTCTTTAAGCCACATTGATTTAGTCAGTAATTATTAGTTTCACCAAAAAAAATTACCCAGTTAGTTTAAACAAACAAGAGACTTACTGAAAGTTATCATGTGTATTCTAGATTCTTGGACAAGACTGATGTGCCAGATTCTGAAGTTCTCTTTGCAGAACTTCAGAATCTGGCACATCAGTCTTGTCCAAGATCTTCGTTGGCTGACAAGGCACCACCCCAGTGAAAAGGAGCCCCTCCATTCTAAGAATTGATGTCAGATACCTTCTGTTTGATCCCTCCTGTAAGACCAAATTTCGATGCCCCAAGGCTTGCCGGAAGATGGATCACCTCTTCATGGTTCTTCTGGTTGCTCACTCCAAACCCACCTCTCTCCCTTGGTGAGAGGGAGTACAGTGGTACAGCAGTACAGTTGAACCAAGGGCACGTGCCTGAACCAGATAATGAGCTAATCTGGAATCTACTTCAAAATGGGATGCCTGGTGCGGGAGATTTCCAAGATGGTGGTGAAAAGGTATAACCACCAGATCTCATCTTCAGTCTCTTGCCCTTAGCATTTCCCTCTCAAGATACTTCAAAGTGAAAATGTTTAGGGACTAATAGCAGAAGTTGTCTTCTCACCAGAATGTAGTTTCTTTGAGGGAGGGGTCATGGAATTTTGTTCATTGCCAGGAAGAGCATGTATGGAGCAGAAAACAAGTCCAAGCCTTCCCAAATTAAATCCATTTGGTAAACTGAAGTCAAGAGGCTCCTGCTTCTGGAAAAATGAAGTACATGGACCTTCTCGATTCTTCCTTCTAAGTACAACTGTAATCCTGGAAATTACATAAAAGATTGGATAGGAAGACTCTAAAAGGTAGAAACAAGGAGACTGGCTATGGAAATGGGACCTCAGGACCTGTGATAAGTCCCCTGGGTTTTCTTTTTGCCTCATCTATCTCAGACTTGGGGCTAAAGGAGCCCACAGTGCAGAAATCCATTGGCATCAACAAGAAAAGCCCAACCAAGGGCTTCTATGTCTAGCCAGAGGACCATGAAAACTGTCTTTCTAGCAAAACCAAAAACTTGTAGGGACTAACAGTACTACTCCAGTCGAACACAAGACGGAACTGTGCCTTACGCCCACCCCAACCAACAGACACTAAATGGGGAGCCCAGACCTCCACCCTCACCAGGCTGCAATGAAGTGCTCCAGGCAAAATTGTGGGGAGCTGGGACTTCATCCCTGATGACTGGTAATGTGGCCTGCTTCTTCCAGAGTGTCAGTAGAGGCCAGAGAGGGAGGAGTAAGTGCATGGCACTTTTGCCCTTTCCAGCCAGGGTTGAATGAGTTGAGTATAGGTCTAGTGGGGAATTGGATTTCCCCTTGCCCAGTGAGAACAATGTCTTCTCCTCTTTCATTGTTCATGGAAGCTGAGTGAAGAAATGGGCTTCCATTCCTACCAGGCAGTAGCAAGTAACAAGGCAGCTCAAACTCATCTCCTGCTGAGAGATGTCAAAAGAAACCAGATATTTAAATAAGATCCAGAAGTCTCATAAGACCAAAATGTCAAGGTTTCAATTAAAAAAAAAAAAATCACTCATCACACTAAGAAGCAGGAAAAACTTAAAGAAAAGATATTTAAGAGGTACCAACTCTGAGGTGAAGAAGATGTTAAATTTGTCTGACAAGGCTTTTAAAGCATTCGTCATAAAACTGCTTCAAAATGGGGCAGGAGGGGAACTCATCACAAAGAAATATAGAAATAAGAACCAAATGGAAGTTTCAGAACTGAAAAATCACCAGAATAAAGAAACCTTAAGTGGATGGACTTAGTAGTAGAAGGAAGGAGAAAGAGAAAAGAATCACTGAACTGAAGAGAGAACAGCAAGAATTACCCAGGCCAAATTACCATATGGTCTCTCTGGTGTGAGGAGTCTGAGAGACAGGGTGGGGGATTGTGGGGGGAAGGGAAGGAAAAAGTGAAACAGGATGGGATTTTGAGGGAGACAAACCATTAGAGACTCTTAATCTCACGAAACAAATTGAGGGTTTCTGGAGTGGGGGCGGGAGGGAGAGGGTGGTGGGGTTATGGACACTGGGGAGGGCATGTGCTATGGTGAGTGCTGTGAAATGTGTAAGCCTGATGATTTACAGACCTGTACCCCTGGGCAAATAATACATGATATGCTAATTTAAAAGAAAATTACCCAGTCCAGGGACGTCTGGGTGGTTCAGTCAGTTAAGTATCAGACTTTTGATTTCAGCTCAGGTCATGATTTCAGGGTCATGAGATCGAGTGCCACATCAGGCTCCGTGATCAGCTGGGAATCTGCTGGAGATTCTTTCCCTCTCCCTTGTCCCTGCTCCTGTGCACGTGCACATGCTCTCTCTCTCTTAAATAAATAAAATAATCTTTAAATAATAAATCTTATTATTTAAAAAATAATCAGATTTAAATAACTTTTAAAAATAAAATAAATAACTTTAAATAAATAATCTTTAAAAATTAAAAAAAAAAAAAAAAGAATTACCCAGTTGGAAAAACAGAAGAAAAAATAAAAGCCTCAGGACCCTGCAAATATAACAAAAGATCCAACATTTGTGACATTAGAGTCCCAGAGATGGGAAAAAGAAGGGGAACTGGAAAAAAAAATTAAATAAATAATGGTTGAAATGTTTCAAGTTTGGCAAAAGATACAAAGAAAGAGACTCAAGAAGCCGAATAAACTAGGTACCCAAAGAAATCTAAACCAAGACTATCACTGTCAAACCTCTGAAAACTAAGGACACAGAAGAAAATCTTGAAAGCAGTGAGAAAGAAATGACACACAGAGGAGGAAAAGCAATGTGAGTGACTGTGATTTCAGACTGGCCAATGGAGGCCAGACAGAGACAGAAGAGGCACACCAGTTTTCAACTGGAAAAAGACTGAAAACCCAGAATTCTATAGGTAGTAAAAACATCCTTCAGGAATGCAGGGGAGATCAAGACAGTCTCCAATGAAGGAACACACTGAGAACTGGACTACAGCAGACGGACCCTGAAAGAACTGTAAACAAAATCCTTGAAATAAAGAGAAAAATGACTGTAGAAGAAAATTGTGAAAATCTGGAATGGAGAAAGAACTATGGAAGGTGTTAAAGCATGGAGAACTACAATGCAATTTCTTTTTTGTTTTGAGTTTTCTAAGTTATATTTGTTGGTTGAAGCAAAAATGATAAAGCTGTCTAATGTGTTCTAGATGTATTTATAGGGAATACTTAAGACATATGTAGTTTTTATTTTTTAATTTTTAAAGAAGATTTTATTCATCTGTTTATTTTGGGAAGAGACCACGTGTGGATGAGCTAGAGCAAGCTTGGGGGGAAGGGCAAAGGGGGAGAGACGAGTTGACTCCGTGCTGAGCCTAGAGCCTGATGTGGGACTGGATCCCATGTCCGTGACCCAAGCTGAAACCAAGAGTTGGATGCTTAACTGACTGAGCCTCCCAGGTACTGCAAGACATTTTATATTTTAAATAAAGGAGGATAAGCAGTCTAAAGGGAGGTAAATTTTCTGTGCTTCACTCAAACCAATAATATATTGATGCCAGTAGTCTATAATGAATTATGTATGTATAATGTAATATCCAGAGCAACCACTTAAAAAGCTATAGATAGAGCTATACTAAAAATAAATTAATTAATTAATTTTAAAATGCCAGGGTTAACTCAACATGAGATCCTAAAAATAGTTTAAGGAACCCATAGCAAGTTGGGAAAAATAAAGCAGAACAAACAAAAAACACATAAAATTACAGATTTAAGTTATAGCACATCCATAAAGTCATGAATATAGATAATCTAAATATATTAATTAAAAGGCAGAGATTGGCAGAGTGGCTTTTGAAACTTGGCCTGACCATATGGTCTTAGATTTCTAGGAGAAACTCATATCAAATAGAATGATGTAGATAGGTTAAAAGTGAAAGGATGAAAAAGGTTACACAGATATAGATAGATAAATTTAATTTAAATTTTAGGTAGTTAACGTACAGTGGAAAATTGGTTTCTGGAGTAGAATTCAGGGATTCATCACTTACATGTAATACCTAGCGCTCATCACAAGTGCCCTCTAGTCTATCTCCACCTCCCTCCCTCCACCAACCCTAAGTTTGTTCTTTGTCATTAAGAATCTCTTATGGCTTATTTCGCTCTCTCCTTTTTTTTTCTCCCATCCCATATGTGCCACTTCCCCACGGTGCACGAAAGAAGAATGAGGCGCAAACAAGTCAGGTGCGAGAGACAGGGAGCAGTAGAGAAGACTGTTGCCCCGAACAACTGCTCAGTCCCATATTATTAGATACAGGATAACAATCAACAAAGGAGTATAAGAGGGCTCTGCATTAACCAGATGCCTTGTAAACAAGAAGGAATATCACTTATACATTGATTATAAATCTTACAGATAAGCAAGGAAAGTAGGATATGTTTGGTCATGCAGTATAGAGTTTATAGGGGAGCAAGCACATTTAAAGGGATTATCTTGATTAACGGCAGGCTGTCTCTGAGGCAGGGCAGATGATGAAAAAAATGTAGCAGGTGGCGTTCCACCCAGAGCGGGCCAGGCGTTCCTGGCTGCTCGGCTTCCAAGCCGTAAATCATCCTCTCCCCCAGAGACCTGTTGCTAATGCATGTTTCTCTTAAGACAACCTTTAAGCATGCTTGCTAGACTAGTGCAATTTCTCATGGGTTATATTTTAAGCAGTACATTGTTTTGAGGGACAGTTACACATATGTTCATTTGTCTTTCTTAAATTCCACATATAAGTGAGATCATATGGTACTGACTTATTTCACTTAGCATAATATATCCTAGCTCCATCCGTGTCATTGCAAAGGGCAATATTTTATTCTCTTTGATGGCTGAGTGACAGTCCATTGTGTATGTGTGTGTGTGTGTGTGTGTGTGTGTGTATATATATATATATATACACACACAACTATGTCCATAGTTGGCTAATGTTGATAATGCTGCTATAAACATCTGGGTGTATGTATTCCTTCAAATCTGTGAAAAAAGGGATATCTGGGTGGCTGAGTGGGTTAAATCCTCTGTCTTCAGCTCAGTTCAGGCTTTCTGCTCAGCAGGGAGCCTGCTTCCCCCCCACCCCCGCTTACCTTTCTGCCTACTTATGATCTCTGTCTGTCAAATAAATAAAATCTTTTAAAAAATATGTGAAGAAGATATATTATGAAAAAATAGGTGTATATCAGAACAAAGAAATTATCAGAGACAGGGACATTATACAATGATAAAAGAGCAACTTGCTAAGAAGACAAATGTACATGTACTAAATAATAGAGCTGAAAAATACGTGAGCTCCACACAGATAGGACTGAAAGAAGAAATAGATAAATACACAATTATACGGGGAGACTTCAGCACCCCTTTGTCAATAATTGATAGAAAAGCTAGACAGAAGTCAGCAAGAATATAGGAAAACACAACCCTCGCACTACCAAACAGGATCTTTGGATATTTGTAGAACACTCCACCCAAGGATATATTTTTTTTCAAGTTCCCTTGAAACATTCTCAATGATGGACTCTATCCTGGGCCATAAAACAACCTAAACACATTTAAAAGCATTGGATTTTTTTCATACAGAATCTTTTTGCTGACCACAATGGAGTTCAACTTAGAAATCAATAAAAGAAAGGTAACAGGCAGTCTCCCATTACTAGAGAACTAAAGAACACAATCTTAAATAACTCTTGGTAGAGGTCTCAGGGGAAATTTAAAAACATATTGAACTGAAAGAAAATGAAAATATATTAAATATTTATATTAAATTATATTTAATGTTAAATATAATTTAATTTTATATTAAATTTTACATATGAAAATTTGTGGGAACAGCCAAAGCAGTGCTGAGAGGATAATTTATGACACTAAATACTTACAGAGAGAAAAATAAACCAATAATCTAAGCTTCTGTCACAAACATTTAGAAAAAGAAGAGCAAAATAAACTCAAAACAAGTAGAAGGAAGGCACTTCTATAGATAAAAGCAGAAATCAATAAAACTGAAAACAGGACCATTGAAAGAAATAATGAATCTCAAAACTGGCTATTTAGAAATATCAAATCTACAAACCACTGAAAAGTCTAACAAAAAGAAAGAAGACCCAAATTACCAATATCAGGAATGAAATGAGGTATCACTACAGACCCTACAGACACCAAAAGGATCAGGTGGGAATGTATGTGTGCATTTACTGTATGATTCTATTTATGTAACATTTTTGAAATGACAATAGTACAGAAATGGACAGTAGATTAGTAATTGACAGGAATAAGGGATGAGGAGCATGTGGGAGGGTAGTGGATGTAATTATAAAGGGATAGGAGAAATGATTGTTCAGGTGATGAAATTGTCCTCTATTTTGATTATCAGTGTCAGTGTTGTGGTTGTGATATTGTACTGGCTGTTTTGTAAAGATGTTACCCATTCCCAGGGGAAAATGAGTAAAGGATATATGGTATCTCTTTGACTATGTCTCACCATAGCATATGCGTATTATCTTGAAATAAAAGTTAAACAAAAAGTTCACATTAAAAAACTCAAAAAAGCAAACATAATTGTTTCGTCAGGGGAAATTATAAAACAGCAACATTCTTTTCTTCATTCATAAATGTAGTTTTTTTATGTGTAAAACTAAAACAAATGGAGGATAGTTTGTTGAAGTTTATTTAATTGAATCATTAATGTTAGTAAAAGCATAGCTATCCATTTTATTTTCTACTTGGATTTTTCTTCACCTTTACTCTATATCCTTCTCAAAAAGTATTCTTTAAAGTACTTCAGGAAGTTTAGAAATTAGCAAGACAAAAATGGAAATCTAAGAGAAGCATAAAAAATATTTTTTTAAATAATATTTAGATTTTAGTTGATTTAAGGGCCCTAAGTACATAAGAGTCTAACATTCTCTGGGATTGAGAAAAAGGAAGCAAATTATGGGACTTGTTTGCAGTAAACTAGGCTTTGAATAGTATTATTTATTTTTTTGGTATTCATTGTATTGAGTAATAATGGTTTTTCATCTGTTGGGCAGCAATTTGTGAATACTCAAAGATTTGAACATCTTTGGTTTTTATGATTTTTTTTTCTGTGTCATTCCTGAATTCACCGTTCTTTTGCTCACCTCTTTCTCATTTTTCCAAACTTTCAGATCAATATGCTTCTCAATTTTAAGGATGACAAAAGTGAATGTCCATGTCCTGAAGAAATCCGTGACCAGCTTTTAGATTTTCATGAAGATTTGATGACACATTGTGGTAAAGTCTTCTTGACTTACAACTCTTATTAGATGTGTTATATATTTATTTATTTACTTATGTATTCATTGAAAATTAACTGACATATACTTATACACCACCGTGTAAGTTTAGGATGTATATTGTGATTGTTTGATTTATTTATATTGTGAAATGACTACCATAATAGGTTTCACTAAGATCCATCTTCTCATGTAGATGCAAGAAAAGGGAAAGAAGAAATAAAGGCATTTTATCCCCCCCTTGTGGTGAATACCCTTAGGACTTCAAAGAACTTTCCTGTATATCATACAGCAGTGTTAGCTACAGTCATTATGCGATATGTTGCTTCCCTAGAACTTATTTAAAGTTTGTAACTTTTTTTTTTTTAAAGATTTTATTTATTTGTCAGAGAGAGGGAGAGAGAGCAAGCACAGGCAGACAGAATGGCAGACAGAGGCAGAGGGAGAAGCAGGCTCCCTGCCGAGCAAGGAGCCCGATGTGGGACTCGATCCCAGGACGCTGGGATCATGACCTGAGCCGAAGGCAGCTGCTTAACCAACTGAGCCAGCCAGTCGTCCCAAGTTTGTAACTTTTGACCGCTTTCCTTCAATGCCCTTCTCCCTACTGATAACACCTCTGATAACAATTACGGTCAGTTTTTCTCTGAGTCTTTTGTTTGTTTTTAGTTTTCCAAATATGAGTGCAATCACACAGTATTTCTCTTTACTTTGCCTTATTTGTCTTAGCATAGTTCCTTCAAGTTCTGCTCCGTTATCACAGATGGTAAGATTTCCTTGTTTTTTTTGGCCAAATAATATTCCATATCCACAACATCTTTATCCACACAAGTTATTTCCATATCTTGGCTATCATAAATAATGCTGCTATGAACATGGCAATGCAGATACCTTTTTCAAATTAGTGTTTTAATTTCCTTTGGATATATTCCCAGAAGTGAGTTACTGGATCGTATGGTAATTCGGTTTTTTAAAAAAGTTTTGAGGATCCTCTATACTGCTTTGTTTTTTGCTATTGAGTTACAGTAGTCTTTTATGTATTTTGAGTATTAACTCCTTATCAGATACTACTCTACATACATTTTTTTTCTCATTCTGTAGGTTGTCTTTTCACTTTGTTAGTGGTTTCTTTGGTTTTTATGGAAGCTGTTTAGTTTGATGTAGTCCCATTTGTTTATTTTTGCTATTGTTGCTTGTGGTTTAGGTGTCATATTCAAAAAATCATTGCCAAAACCCATATCAAGGAGCTTTGTTTTTACATTTTTCTAGGAGTTTCATGATATCAGGTCATACATCTAAGTCTTTCCATCTATTTCTAATTAATTTTTAATGAGTGGTTAAGATAAGGGTCCAGTCTCATTCTTTTAAATGTAAATATCCCATTACCCCACACTGTTTATTGAAGACTATCTTTTTTTTTTTTTTTAAGGTTTTATTTATTTATTTGACAGAGAGAGATCACAAGTAGGCAGAGAGGCAGGCAGAGAGATAGAGAAAGGGAAGCATGCTCCCTGCCAAGCAGAGGGCCCAACTCGGGCTCAATCCCAGGACCCTGGGATCACCATCCAAGCTGAAGACAGAGGCTTTAACCCACTGAGCCACCCAGGCACCCCTATCTTTTCTTTTCTTTTTTTTTTTTTTGAAGATTTTATTTATTTATTTGACAGAGAGAGAGAGAGGGAGATCACAAGTAGGTAGAGAGGCAGACAGAGAGGGGGAAGCAGGCTCCCTGACAAGCAGAGAGCCTGATGTGGGGCTCCATCCCAGGACCCTGAGATTATGACCTGAGCTGAAGGCAGAGGCTTAACCCACTGAGCCACCCAGGTGCCCCTATTGAAGACTGTCTTTTCTCCATTGGGTATTCTTGGCCCCCATGTCAAGTATTAGTAGGCCATCTATGCTTGGGGTTATTTCTGGGCTCTCTGTTCTTTTCCATTTATCTACCCATTTTTATGTCAGTACCAGTATGTTTTGATGACTATAGCTTTACTATATTAACTTGTAATCAGGGAGTGTGACACTTCCTGCTTTATTCTTCTTTCTCAGGATTTCTTCAGCCATTAGGGAGATTTTGTGACTTCATATAAATTTTAGGAAGATTTTTTCCTACTTTTGTAGAAAATGCCATTCAAATTTTGATAGGGATTACAATGAATCTATAGATAGCTTTTGATAGTATTACCATTTTACAATATTAATTCTTCCAAAGCCATTACTAGAGGATGCCTTTCCATTTATTCATATCCTCTTCTTTTCTTTTCATCAATCTCATGTAATTTTTAGGATAGAGATCTTTTACCTTGTTAAACTTATTCCTAAGTATTTTATTGTTCTTAATGCTATTGTAAATGAGATCAATTTCTTAATTTCTTTTTCAGAAATTTTATTTTTAGTTTATAAAAACACTACATATTGTTGTATGTTAATTTCATGTATGCAACTTTATTGAATTCATTCATTATGTTTAACAGTTTTTTGGTTGAGTCGTTAGTATTTTCCATGTGTAAAATCATGTTGTCTGCAAATAGAGACCATTTTACTTCTTCCTTCTCAATTCAGGTAGCTTTTATTTCTTCTTCTTGCTTGATTGCTCTAGCTGGGACTTCCAGGGACTTCCAAGAAAGGGGATGCCTTTGTCTTGTTCCTGATCTTTGAGGAAAACTTTTTCAGTCTTTCACCATTGGGGATGATATTAGCTGTGGGCTTACTATATATGGTCTTTGTATGTTGAGGTGTATTCCTTCTGTACCTAATTTGTTAAGAATTTTTATCATGAATGGATGTTAAAATTTCTTGAGTGCTTTTTCTAAAGTGCCCATTGAGATGATAATATGATTCTTTTCATTCATTCTGTTATTGTGGGGTGTCACATTGATTGGCTCATGTATGTTGGACCCTCCTAGCATCTCAGTGATAAATCTCACTTGATCATGGTGAGGGGCGCCTGGGTGGCTCAGTGGGTTAAGCCTCTGCCTTCGGCTCAGGTCATGATCCCAGGGTGCTGGGATCGAGCCCTGCATTGGGCTCTCTGCTCAGCGGGGAGCCTGCTTCCTCCTCTCTCTGCCTGCCTCTCTGCCTACTTGTGATCTCTCTGTCCAATAAATACATAAAATCTTAAAAAAGAAAATCTCACTTGATCATGGTGAATGATCCTTTTAATATGCTGTTGAATTCAGTTCGCTGGTATTTATTGAGAAATCTGTGTTCCTTGGGGTTAGTGACCTGTGATTTTCTTTTCTTGTAGTATCCTTTTGCATTTTTGGTAGCAGGTAAATGCTGTCCTAATAAAATGATTTGGGGCATGTTTCCTCCTCTTGGATATTTTTGGAGAAGTTTGAGAAGAATTGGGGTAATTCTTATTTCAATGTTTAGTTAAATTCACCAGTAAGGCTTTGCTTCTTTGTGAGAATTTGATTACTGATGCACTCTTCTTACAATTAATTGGCCTATTCAGATTATCCATTTCTTCCTTGGCAAATTGTTTGTTTCTAAGAACTTTTCCATTTTTCTAGGTGGTCCAGTTTGTTTGCTTATAATGTTCATAGTAACCTTTTACAGTCCTTTGAATTTCTATGATATCGTTTTCATTTATAATGTTGTTGATTTGAGTCCTGCCTTTATTCCCCATGGCTAGACTAGCTAAATGTTTGGCAGGTTTTTTTGTTTGTTTTTTTCAGGGAACTAACTTAGTGTGGTTAATCTTTTCTGTTGTTTTTTGATTTCTATTTCAGTAATTTCTGCTGTAATCTTTCTTCTGCTATCTTCAGGCTCTGTTCTACTTTTTCTAGTTCCTTAAGGTATAGAGTTAGGTCGTTTATTTGAGATCTTTCTTGGTTTTTCATGTAGGCATTTATTGCTATGAACTTCCCTCTTAGAAGTGCTTTAGCTGCACCCATTAATTCTGATATGTTGTATTTCCAGTTTTGTTTGTCTTAATAAATTCTTTTATTTCCCCCTAAATTTTCTCTTGTCTTCATTGTTTGTTAAATAGAGTGCTGTTTAATTTCTCCGTGTTCATGAATTTTCCAGTTTTCCCCTTTTCATTGATTTCTAGTTTTATGCCATTGTGGTCAGAGAAGATTACTGGTATAATTTCAACCCTCTTGAATTTACTAAGACTTGTTTTATGGCCTAACACATATTCTATCCTGGAAAATGTTACATGTGCACTTGAGAAGAATATTCTGCTGTTGCTTGATAGAATGTTTTTGTATGTTAGGTCCATTTCGTCTACAGTGTTGTTAAAATCCACTCTTTCCTTATTAATTCTCTCCTGTATGAACTATTCATTGTTAGGAGTGGGATACTAAAGACCCCAATTATTATTGTATTACTCCTTATTTCCTCTTCTAATTTTTTTATTTGTTTGTTTTTGCTTTATATGTTTAGGTCCTCTGTTGTTGGGTGAATAAATATTTATAAATGTTACATGTTCTTGATATATTGACCCATTTACCATTATGCACTGACCCTCATTGTCTCTTCTTACCATGTTTAATTTAAAATCTATTTTGTCTGATGTAAGTGTAGCTTCCCTGTTTTGTTGTTGTTTTGTTTCATTTGATTACCATTTGCTTGAAATGCTGTTTTTCATCCCTTTGCTCTCTCTTTGTGTTTTTTATTTCTTCTTTTTTTTTTCTTTGTGTGTATTTAAAGCTAATGTGAATCTCTTGGGGGCAGCATATGGTTAGACCTGTTTTTTTTTTTTTTTTTAATTCAATCATTCTATATCTTTTGGTTGGAGAATTTTATCCATTTATATTTGAAGTAATTATATTGATATGTAAGGATTTACTATTGCTATTTTGTTCATTTGGAGGGGTTTGTAGATCTGTTTTTCTTTGTTTCCTATCCTGCTGTATGTTGTGTATGTATGTGTTAATATATTTCTTATGAGTATGTTTTTACTCCTTTATTGGGTTCTTTTGTATAATTACTACAAGATTTTCCCTTGTGGTTACCACAAGGTTTACATACAATATCATAATGTTTTAAGAACCTATTTTAATTCCTAAAAAAAAAAAAAAATTAAACTAGAGCTGTGAGTTGTGCACCATGGTTACCCTATTGCAGAATCTAACTTTGATTATATGTTTACCATTACCAGTAAGACTTACACTACCTTTTTTGTGTTTTTGCACTGGTAATTAGTGTTGTTTAACTTCCATTCAAAGAACTTCCTCTAGCATTTGTTGTAAGGCAGATCTGGTAGTAATGAGCTTCCTCAGCTTTTGTTTGTTTGGGAAAGTCTCTCTCCCTCTTCCCTTTTCTTACGGACTTTCTGAAGGACCCAGCTTTACTGGGTATAGAATTCTTGGTTGACAGTTACTTTCTTCCATTTTTTAAAAAATATGTGGTAAAGTTCTCTCTGGCTTAAAGAGTTTCTGTTGAGGAATCTTCCAGTGGTCTTATGGGATTTCCCTTTTGTGTAACTTCTCTCTTTTCTCTTGTGCCTTTTTAAAATTCTTTCTTTGCCTTTTCCTTCTGACAATTTACTTGTTAATGTGTCTCAGTGTAGCCATATTCAAGTTAAACACATTTTGGGTCTTTTAGCCTCATCTATCTGCTTGTATGTTTCTCTCCCCAGGTTTGGGAAGTTTTCTGCTATTATTACTTTAAATATACTTTCTGTCCCTTTTTCTTTCTTGTCACTTTTGGGAATTCCCATAATCTGAATATTGTGGGACTCTTTCCATTGTATCCCGTAAATCTTACAGACTTTCTTCAGAGTGCATGATTTTCATTGACCTATTTTTCAGGTTGTTGATTTTTTCTTCTTCATGTTGAAGTCTACTTTTGAAACTCTCAACTGAATAGTTCAGTTACTGTATTTTTTAACTCTAGAATTTGTTTGTTCATTTTAATGGTTGCTGTTTCCTTGTCAAACTTCTTGTTTTGTTTTGAACTGTTTTCATAATATTGTTTAGTTGGTACAAAAGTTAATATATATGTAAATAGGTTCATAAATATACATGATGCCTGTTAGGAGTTCATGTAAGAATATTTATTATTGCAAAATAGTTAACTGACCCTTTGTGGAAAATCATGACAGGTAGAGATACCAGAAAGGCTTTAAGAACAAGCAGGAGATAGCCAAAATTTTATTTAGTTTCTCCTCTGTGGCAGAGGATATGTAACCAAATGCTTTGGCAGAGAGAAGACAGATTGGTTTAGTGTAAAGACAATTGATCACAAATAGTTGTATTTAAACCGGTTGTGGGGCACTTTTTAGAATTGGCCAGGAGAGGCAGCATGTATCTTTTGGAATAATGATAAATGTCTAAGGAAATCCTTTAAGAAGTTTATGTCAGTAGCCCAAATCTATTAAGGTAGGTTTCCCCTCCTTTTACCCTAAGAACTTTAAAAATGGAATTTATTTGATGTTCTTAATCTGTGGTTCTTTTCCCTTTAAGCAGTGATATGGACAAAGTGTTCCAGTGAAAGAAAATGAATTAGCCATTTCTTAAGTGTTGTATAGCACCAAATGCATTATTTCTATCTTATTTTAATGATGAGAATATAAACATCACCTTGCATATTAATTCAGCTTTTGAATAGAGAGACACTAGATGAGTGCCAGAAAGTTATATTATCTACAGTAAATAAAGAGCTACTCTAAAATGGTAGGATTATTGCTTCAGACATAAAGTGTTTCCTGAACTAGGATACCTAATTATGCCTACTCTCTGTTTTTTCAGTTTATTAACATACCACTGTAATTGTCAGAGGCAAATGAGGAGGCTGAACTTCTAGGAGGTTTTCTGCAGGGTAAAACTGTAGGTCTAGGCAGATAGCACCTAAAGTCAGAGATGCCTCAGGGTCAGCCTGAGGGTCAGACCAAACAGCAGAATTGATCTTGACTCCTAAGAGCATCTTTTTGCTATCTGCTCAGTTTTATATTTTGTCTTGGCTACTAATAGACCTAGGCCCATCAGAACAGGAGAAAAAGAGAAAGGACAAGATGCTAGTGAATGGATTTTACCCAAGTGCTAGTGAGCAGGAGTGCTTAACTCAATGTTGTCAAATATTTTGGACATGCAGCATTGCTTTAAGCTATAAATGGAAAAAGTTGCAAAACTGGAGCATTATTTGTCTTAAATGTATTTTTAAAAAAATTCTTTCTTTCTCTTTGCTTTTCTCATGCTAGGAATTGAGCTGGATGAAGATGGGTCTTTGGATGGAAACAGTGACTTAACAATTAGAGGACGCCTGCTGTCCCTGGTAGAAAAGGTGACATACCTGAAGAAGAAACAAGCTGAAAAACCAGTTGAGAGTGACTCCAAGAAGTCCTGTAAGCAGTATGGAAGGGCACTGGCAAAGCAACTCTGCTGACATTTATTCATCCTTTGAACTAACATCATACTAGATGAGCCAGTGAGAAAACTGAGCTGGAAGCTTCCAAGAATCAGATTCTTAAGTAGATGCCTGTGGCTGCCAGAGGTAGACAGCAGCAACAAAATATGTTTGTAGGAAAAGATTGAGAGGTAGCAGTATTTATAAGGGTGGTTGGGCTCTCCAGAGGACTACAAATGTAGATGTTTGATCAGAGACTGTCAAGACAAAGTGCAAAGGGAGTAATTTAGCTTTCCTATCTAAATATGATGCTAAAGGCATTCGAATATTCTTATACCAAGTTAAACCTTTTCTTAAAGTTTAAATAGGTAGTTGTCTGTTAATAGTATTTTGCTTCTGAGATATTTGCTAAACCATTAGGCATTTCTGGTTCGTTTTTATACTGTTTAATTGAAGAGTAACACATTGGGGCAATGCTTCTCAGATGCAACACTCATCAGAAGGGGTTCAGGTAGTAGGTTGGGGAGATCTATCTTACTAATTACCTACACCTCAGTCCCTCTTCATTCTGTGATGCAGCCCACTGGTTGAGGAACAGTTTTTACTCAAAGAAGAAAAGTCAACTCATGAAAAATTTTAGTTTTTTTGTTTTGCTTTGTTTTGTTTTTGGTGCTTACTCACAATGGAAACCTTTCATCCTTAACAGTGTACTCTAAATTTATTCTTTAATATCACAACCAGATTTATTTGGATCAGGTCTTTTTCAAAATGAGAGTTCAAGGTTTCTTATGAACCACTTTTTATTATTATCAAGTTTATGATTTTGATCTATTGCAAGTGTCAGCATGGTTTTGAGGCATGTGGAAGTATACTGGCATTTTATCTGCATTTTGGATTTAGTTAAAATTGGTAGTTTTTGTTTAGTTTAATGTATAGATTAAAGCAGGTAAACAGCTTCTTTTGAAAATCTGCCAGTGTATCAATGGTAGGAATTAGTACCTTATTATGTATGTGTTGATCACATCAACCCACTTAGCTTTGATAACTTTGCTCTTTATTTTAGGAGCTTTAAAAGTTCTGTTGCTTTTATGTATACTATACTGCATGACACATTGCAAGAAATCTTCTACGTATAGAATAATTTTTCACTTTAATACAGCTTCACAATCAAAACATTTTAAGTGACAATTAAGGATCCAAATTATAGTAAAAATATATGAGGTCACTTTTGCAAATGGCTCAAATGAAGAGAGAAAAAAATAGATCATTACCTTGGATGCCCATGATTGATTTTATAAGGGTATATGATGTCACATCTTCTGGGAGGAAAATAATGGAACAAAGAAAATAAAAGTAAAAGTAATAGGACAAATCATATTGATTGTCCTATGGATTGCCAACAGCAATTTTGAAAAGTATAATTCTGAACAGCTAAAATTCCTTAATAAGCATAGTTTTTAAGGAAAAGCCTGTGTATTTTTATTCCTCCGTGTTCATAACTCATTTTTATTGACATATGTATAGATTGTTTAAGTGAAATTTATTTTCCTCCAAGAATATTCCTAGCTTTTTCAACTCTGGTTCAAATACAGATATTAGTTTGGGACTGTGAGAGGTAGAGTTGAAATGCCCAGCTAATTTGTCTTCTCTTATTATTTTCCTTTTTAAAAAACATCCATAATGACTTTATAGCCACTCTTCAACAGTTGATTTCTGAAACCATGGTCCGATGGGCACAAGAGTCTGTCATTGAAGACCCCGAGTTGGTGAGGGCCATGTTTGTGTTGCTCCATCGACAGTACGATGGCATTGGGGGTCTGGTCCGGGCTCTGCCAAAGACCTACACTATAAATGGTGTCTCCGTGGAGGATACCATCAACCTGCTGGCGTCTCTTGGTCAGATCCGTTCTCTGCTGAGCGTAAGAATGGGCAAAGAAGAAGAGAAGCTTATGATTCGTGGATTAGGGTAATTTATTTAACTATTACAACTTTTGTCTTACAAATGTCTTCTTTTTACTTGTTAATCCCAGTAGTTGCACAGTAGGTATATTAATATAAACCCACTATTTCAATTATAGGCATGCCTCGTTTTATTGTGCCTTGCTTTACTGCACTTCACAGACAGTGTGTTTTTACAAATTGAAGTTCCGTGACTACCTTGCATTGAGCAAGTCTATTGACACCATTTTTTTTTAATGGCATTTGCTCACTTTATGTCTCTATGTGTCACAGGTTGGCAATTCTCACAGTATTTCTAACTTTTTATTATATCATAATTGTTATGATGACCTGTGATCAATGGTTACGACTCACTGAAAGTTCAGGAGATGGTTAGCATTTTTAGTTATTAAGTATTTTTTAATTAGGGGATGTTCATGGATTTTTTAAAAAGATTTTATTTATTTGACAGAGATCACAAGTAAAGAGAAGGCAGGCAATGATAGAGGGAGAAGCAGACTCCCCACTGAGCAGAGAGCCTGAGACAGGGCTGGATCCTAGGACCCTGGGATCGTGACCTGAGCCGAAGGCAGAAGCTTAACCCACTGAGCCACCCAGGCACCCCCACATGGATTTTTAAAACATAACACTGTTACACTCTTAATAGACTACAGTGTATTGTAAACATAACTTTTGTATGTACTGGAAAACAAAAACATTTCATTTGATTTGCTTTATTGCCATGAGTTGGAGCCCAATCTGCTGTATTTGTGAGGTATATCTGTATATGATTATTAAGTGAGATTATTGCTTTTCTAGATATTATGTTTTAAAGTTAAATAGAAAATTTGCTCACCAGCAAAACGTGACCAATTTTATAACTCGAGGCTGCGGTGGCTATGATATGCAGCACGTATTTTAGAGGTGCTTAGAATTAATTTTTCAGGGCTGCTTGGGGGGCTTAGTTCTTAAGCCTCTGCCTCTGCTCAGGTCATGATTTCAGGGTCCTGGGATCCAGCCCTGCCTCAGGCTCTCTGCTCAACAGAAAGCCTGCTTCTCCCTCTTACACTCCCCCTGCTTGTGTTCCCTCTCTCGCTGTGTCTCTCTCTGTCAAATAAATAAATAAAATCTTTTAAAAAAATAAATTATTTTTTCAGTAATGTACAATCATATATAAAACACATGAAGGTTAATAAAAACACACGAAAATCCATACAGAGACAAACACTCACCAGCAGGAAATAGTTGTCTGTATCCAACGGGGCCTTGAAAAAGAATGGGGAAAACAACACAATTCTTTTGCTAGTTCAGAATCATAAGTGTGCTTCATGTGAATTTAGGGATTAATGTTTATATCTCATGTGTAGTTTACGGATTCCTAAACTGAGAATGTAACAATTGGACCTGGAGGTATACTTTTCTCACCTCAAGTCACTGTGAAATCTTGCAGGAAAAAACTAAATACTATGAACGGTTAGCTTACAACCAAAATTGCAAAGCACATAAGGAAATAATCCTTCATAAGCAGGGGTCTTGCAGACACAATGATAGTGGGGTCAGAACACCTGTTTCAAAAATTTCAGATAAGACAATGCCAGAAAGAGACACAAGTTACTATATATAAAATGGTTAAAAAATACAAAGGGAATAAACCAATTCTCTAAAAATAAGATGTGGAGAAAAGTCCATGAAGACTCGAAAAACATCCAAGTAGAGTTTCTAGAAATGAAAAATATAATAAATGACATTAAAAACAGTGAGTTAATTAAATTTGATAAGATACAGTTGAAGAGAAAATTTAATAAGTTGGATCATAGATCTGAGAAAATTACTTAGTACTGCAGCACTGAGAGATAAAGATAAGGAAATTCAAAAGAGCAGTTATGAGACTGAATGGATAGTATAAGGTGGTCCAGGATATAGTAAACAGGATTTCTGGAAAAGATAGAATAGATGATTTATGGAATGGGAATATTTCAAGAGCTACTGACTTGAGACTTTCAGAATCAATGAAGAACATGAACTCACAGATTATCCCAAAGGACATGTAGTTCCACATCTTCCCTGCATAGGCAGTCAAACTGCAGTAAAACCAGTGATACTTCGATTATTTTAAAGGCAAATTGAAAGAAAAGCCAGAATACTTAACAACAACAACAACAACAAAAAGCCCAACAGCATATGGAATTCTCAACAGCAAAACTAGAGATCATTACTCAGTGGAATACCACATTCACAAATCCTGATGGAAAATAACCATCAGTTTAGAAGGTGTTACTCAATTGAGAATGTCATACCATGACCTTGTGCTTCATGGAAATTCGGGGATGAGGATTTATATCCCATATTTAAAAGTGAGGGCAAAACAAAGATATTTCAGAATGTTTACTTCCAGTTCATCAACCTTCTAAAGGGCTGTACATTAGAGAAAAGATAATAAAACTCAAAGAATGGGAGGCAGAAGTTTTAGTGTATTATTGGCACATATATGCATAAATCTGGGAATCATTCACCAGCTTGCATAGTTTGGGAATGTGAAAGTAGAAGAACAATGGAAGCTTAAATTAAGCCTTATGAAGTCTATGAGAAAAAAATACTGAAACATAAGGATGTAGAAATCGAATGTAGAATGTTGACAAGTGAGTTAGAATGTACATATTCTACCAAAAAAAGTTAAAGAGAAAATGAAAGAAAGAGAATGAAAGTAACTGTTGACATGTATAAAAAAGGATGTAAAGAAACAGTAAAAAAGTTTAAGAATCCTACAGATGGTTCTTTAAAAAACTAATGGAATAGAAAACAACAGTTTTCTTTGATCTAAAAAAAATAATCCTGTGGGTAAAAAACAAAGTATAGAAAGATTCAGTTTGTGTCTTATTATTTATTTATTATTTATCTAAATTCAGAACACATACTGTATATTGCCCTTGGATCTGTCAGGTGTTTGAAATCATTAAAATAAGCCTAAAGGTTATATTCCAAAATCGTTATCATTATTGCACAGTAAAAATAAATATACTAACAGAACAAAAGAAGGAGAACAGAAAAGTTTAAACAACAAAAGCAAATTTGATAGTCTTTAAAATTGTGTGAGCGTGAATCTTTTTCTTGGATACTAATACATTGATCTAACCGAAAAAGGTTTCACCTAAGTCATCTTCATTAACCAAACGAGCAAGGAAGCCTTCCAGGAAAGGCAGGGCACTTTCTTCTTAAATGAACAGGTAACAGTAATATGTGCTGTTAACACATAAATCACTCAGTAGTGGTAAACCTTAAAATGGGGGTGCCTGGGTGGCTCAGTCGTTGGGCATCTGCCTTCAGCTTGAGTCATGATTCCAGGGTCCTGGGATCAAGCCCCCCATCAGGCTCCCTGCTGGGTGAGAAGGCCTGCTTCTCCCTCTCCAACTCCCCCTGCTTGAATTCCTTCTCTCTCTGTCTCTGTCAAATAATAAATAAAATCTTAAAAAAAAAAAAAAGCAAAAACCTTAGAGGCGCCTTGGTGGCTCAGTGGGTTAAGCCTCTGCCTTCGGCTCAGGTCATCATCTCAGGGTCCTGGGATCAAACCCCCAAATCGGTTTCTCTGCTCGGCGGGGAGCCTGCTTCCACATCTCTCTCTCTCTGCTTGCCTTTATGCGTACTTGTGATCTCTTTCTATCAAATAAATAGGGGTGCCTGGGTGGCTCAGAGGGTTAAGCCTCTGCCTTCGGCTCAGGTCATGATCTCAGGGTCCTGGGATCGAGTCCCACATCGGGCTCTCTGCTCGGCAGGGAGCCTGCTTCCTCCTCTCTCTCTCTCTGCCTGCCTCTCTGCCTGCTTGTGATCTCTGTCTGTCAAATAAATAAATAAAATCTTAAAAAAAAAAATCAAATAAATAAATCAAATCTTTTAAAAAAAAAAACTTAAGATGATTATAAAACAAAATATAAAGTTATCTTTTTGTAGTATTGGAATATTTCTCAAAGGACACATTTAATAAATGACAACCTGCCTTCCAAGTGGTAGACTTACAAAGCCACATAATTTATCTAGAACGAAAGGCAAACAAGATTTTTTTCAAAACAAAATTGTCCAAAGTTGGGTCCTACAAAAAGATTTGAAGTGGGCGCCTGGGTGGCTCAGTGGGTTAAAGCCTCTGCCTTCGGCTCAGGTCATGATCTCAGGGTCCTGGGATCGAGTCCCACATCGGGCTCTCTGCTCAGCAGGGAGCCTGCTTCCTCCTCTCTCTCTGCCTGCCTCTCTGCCTACTTCTGATCTCTCTCTGTCAAATAAATAAATAAAATCTTTAAAAAAAAAAAAAAAGATTTGAAGTAACAAAAGAACAATCCTATGATTACAACTGTGGTTTGAAAAATTGAAGGTTCTCCTACTAAATATGTTACTTTCTTATGTGAAGCAAAAGAGGCCTTTCTTCACTCCATTTGTTCTTCACAAAATACACCAGACCTATTTTAGTCCTCGGCACCCATGTCTTTTTTTTTTTTTTTTTTTTTGAGTTGTGCTATCTAAAAACTCTTGTCATTAAAGCAAAACTAAACTCAATTAAAACAAAAAACTAAAACTGAAAAAAGAGAATCATTATGCAGGAATCATACTATGTCACTGTCTTGATATACTTGATATACTTGATATAACTAAAAGTTAGCGTATGACCAAGTGAAGGGGTGAGTCCATTAAGGAGATGAGATCCACAGGGAAAGTTTGTTTTCCTGTAGGCTGTGTGTTAAAATTTTCTTGTTAAAGCTGTGACAGGAAGTGTTTTTGTAGAAAAATAAAAACAAACTTCTGTATTGATTTGATTTACATTCACATAAAAATCAGCAGAATTTTAATGACTACCAAGTATTTTAATGGCTACCGAGCAGTAACATCCTTAGGAATACCTCTACATACATAATATAATAACATGTAATGAAATAATGATAATATGAAACATGTTGGGTGTCATCTGCTGGTTATTCAAATCAAATATTCATTTTTTTTTAAAGGCTTTATTTATTTGACAGACAGAAATCAAAAGTAGGCAGAGAGGCAGGCAAAAAGGGGTGGGAGAAGCAGGCTCCCTGCTGAGCAGAGAGCCCGATGCAGGGCTCCATCCCAGGACCCTGGGATCATGACCTGAGCCGAAGGCAGAGGCTTTAACCCACTGAGCCACCCAGGCGCCTCTCTAATGTTCATTTTATTATTTTACTTTGTTTTAATTTTAAGGATTTTATTTATTTATTTATTTATTTGACAGGGAGAGAGTGTGAGAGAGAATGCAATCAGGGGGAGTGGGAGAGGGAGAAGCAGGCTTCTCACCCAGTGGGGCTTGATCCCAGGACCTTGGGATCATGACCTGAGCCAAAGGCAGATGCTCAACAACTGAGCCACGCAGGTGCCCCAAATTCCATTTTAATTTATTACACTACTTCTACCTGGATTTGAGGTGTATTTCATTTCACTTTGAGAGTGTGAGTCCTTTACATGTAATTCTCTGGAAAGGTAACACAAATATAGTAAGAAATAACACTATTGTTATTAAACATGGAAATACTGAATGTAGTACTAAAAATATCCTACATGAAAAGCAGATATTTGTATGTCAATAATTTAAATAGGAATGTTCATAGAATGTGGTATAATAGTGATTCATATCTCTATGCTAAATAAGATTGAACAAAAAAATAATACTGTTTTTTCTGAAAATAAATAATTTAAAAGAAAAAAAAATAAAGAAGATTGAACAGATATTTGGATATACATAAAATTAGGAATGATGTGTCCAAAAATATATTTCATATAGATGAATGTTTATATATGTAGTACATTTCTTGTAACTGAAAAGAACAGATAACTTGTATACTATTTTTGAGAGGCTATCAATATTTTTGGAGGAAATTCAATTAATTGTGCTTCTTAACTTTTGTTTTTATTAACTTTAATCATGACTGCACATAATTTTCTGTTCATGCCAGTAATTAATTCCAAAATATTCATCAGGATCTCGGATAAATTTTCATTTAAGTTTTTCTTTGCCCTCTGTGCTTCTCCCCCAACCCCCCAAACCTATATTGTCCCTTCTAGGGATATCATGAATAATAAAGTATTTTACCAGCACCCTAATCTCATGAGGGCACTTGGGATGCATGAGACAGTGATGGAGGTCATGGTGAATGTCCTTGGAGGTGGAGAGTCCAAGGTAAAGGAAAACCTTTGATTATTAAATTGCCAATGAACATGACTCATGGAGTCCATACACTCCTAGAGCATATACTTAATGAGGATTTCTTAAATCATCTTAGGAGGACTGTTTTTTAAAGAACACCTTCTGCAAAAACAAAGCAAGCCTTATAGAGTGAGAATTGGATATGCTACTAGTTCTTTCTTCCTTTGATATTGATAACAATTTCTGTCTTATGCTGTATAATTTGTTGTCTCCTAAACTTTTCCTGTTTAGTGGTTAGTTAGAAACTTTGAACATAAATACTATACTACTTTTTAAATTCTTAATTATAAGTGAATGTCCATCACATTAAAAGTCCAGAACACAAGCATGTTCTTCAGACCCAGACATGCCGCTTGATTTAGATGGCAGTTGGTTTCACTAAATTCCTGATCCAGGCCCAAATCTGAAGATGATGTTCTGGAGTTTTAAGACATAAAGTGAACTTCTTAAGTGATTTAAAGTTAAAATAAAGTGAAACCTTCCAAACTTTCAAACCTTCAAAACCGAGTGAATAGAGCAATACAACAATTTCATATGAATCAGTATAATTTTATGATCTATGATTTGCAAATATATTACACTGTTTTTGAAATTTTAAGATGTGTTTTTCCAAATATGGGAGATTTCGTATTTTTCATGTTTAAATTACCAGTTACACAGACTTATAACGATATTTATAAAATATTTATAAAAATTCTGATAAGGAGGGATTCCAGGGATCATCTAGGGTATCCTAGAATAAGATTAAATGCTTAAGGGAGATATATTTGCAGGTGTCTGGCATGTGGGCCTTCTGGGTCAGGGTGCTCATTGTAGCAGACGAGTCGTTTGCAAATCAGGGAAGATGTGACTCCTAGAATCTTAAAAACAACACTTATGATACGAATGCCCTAGTGTGGTTTCAAGTAGGAAATAGGGTATTTTTAATAAAAGGTTTCATTGAACTTTTTCTCTCTTAACCTAAATTAAGAATTATTATCCATTTTATTTCAGTTTTACACAACTGAATCAGTAAGACTTAATAGTCTCCCAGGGAAACAAAGCTGATAGTTTTAGTCCAGAATCACAGCCAAGTCTGCCTGATTGCTAAATTAGGCTTATGCCACCTATAGATTTAGGGTTGTAGCTTAGTTCCAGAGCAACCCCTTGATGGTAATGAGGTTTCTCCATTAATATTGGGCTTGATTTTCAGTGGCTCATGGACTAGATGAGTTGACGTGTAGACAACTGAAGGTCTTTTAGTGTTTAGTAGGTCTTTAGTCTTTAGTAGCCCATGCAGACGTGGGCTCGCATGGTTTAACAGTGTAGTTGGACCTCAGCTTCTGAACTCAGTTTTCTGAAGACCATTTACTCCCACAGCTAACTAAATGTTCTTTATGTAGGAAATCACTTTTCCCAAGATGGTGGCCAACTGTTGCCGTTTCCTTTGTTACTTCTGTCGTATAAGTAGGCAGAATCAAAAAGCTATGTTTGATCATCTCAGCTATTTACTGGAGAATAGCAGTGTCGGTCTTGGTAAGTGAATTATGGCTTTTATTTAATCTTATAAGAAGAATATACATACTGTATTAAATTTTAAACTTTAATGCAAAGTAATTTTAGATTAATGCAGTGTGTGTTGTATTTAGAAATGAAATTTTAAGGGACAGTGTGTTTTTATATGTAATTTGTAGTTGTAGCACAAACCAGGTTTTGTCTCATCCTTGTTTGAATTAACAGCCTCACCAGCTATGAGAGGTTCAACGCCGTTGGATGTGGCAGCCGCGTCGGTGATGGATAATAATGAACTGGCCTTAGCTCTGCGTGAACCAGATCTGGAAAAGGTAAACAACATCCTCCCCTCTTGTGTTTGTGGGAGTTAGGCTTGTTTATGGTTGTTTCTCGAGGTTATTGAAGTATAACCATAATAGAGTTGTATTTATAGACACAATTATAGCATACATTGTATATTATAAACATGTTACTGGGATGCCTGGGTGGCCCAGTGGGTTAAAGCCTCTGCCTTTAGCGCAGGTCATGATCCCAGGGTCCTGGGATCAAGCCCCACATTAGGCTCTCTGCCCGGCAGGGAGCCTGCTTTCTCCTCTCTCTCTGCCTGCCTCTTTGCCTACTTGTGATCTCTGTCTGTCAAATAAATAAAATATTAAAAAAAAATACACTTTAAGTTGGTTAACCCTGGTTTGGTTTAAGAGTTTTGCCCCTATATAAATAAAATTAACCTGCAAATTTACTCTTCTATCTTTTATCTAGTTTGTTATCAAAGTTACACTAATCTCAAGAAATGTATTACCAGGGACACCTGGGTGGCTCAGTGAGTTAAAGCCTCTGCCTTTGGCTCAGGTCATGATCCCAGGGTCCTGGCATCAAGCCCCACATTGGGCTCTCTGCTCAGCAGGGAGCCTGCTTCCCCCACCCCACCTCTCTGCCTGCCTCTCTGCCTACTTGTGATTTTTGTCTGTCAAATAAATAAATAAAATCTTTTTTTTTAAAGATTTTATTTATTTATTTGGCAGAGAGAAATCACAAGTAGGCAGAGAGGCAGGCAGAGAGAGAGAGAGGGAAGCAGGTTCCCTGCTGAGCAGAGAGCCCGATGCGGGCCTCGATCCCAGGACCCTGAGATCATGACCTGAGCCGAAGGCAGCGGCTTAACCCACTGAGCCACCCAGGCGCTCTAAATAAAATCTTTTAACAAAAATTCTTTAAAAAAACATTTTACCTATATTATGTAGAACCTATAGTTGTAAATTACAAAGAACAAGAAAGTTGAGATCAAGCATTCCCTCTGATCACATCTATTTCTCTCTGGAAAGGGAATCAACTTTTCTGTTTTGTAGGTTTCTGTCCTTTCATGGTATCTGTTGTTATTTTTGCTTTACTCATACAGTTTTGATTTTTTCCAGAAGTTATTTTAACATGTCAAAGTACATTTTCTTTTTTTTTTTTCTTAAGATTTTATTTATTTATTTGACAGAAAGAGAGGGAGAGATCACAAGTAGGCAGAGAGGCAGGCAGAGAGAGTGAGAGAGGAGGAAGCAGGCTCCCCACTGAGCAGAGCGCCCCATGCGGGGCTTGATCCCAGGGTGCTGGGATCATGACCTGGGCCAAAGGCAGAGGCTTTAACCCACTGAGCCACCCAGGTGCCCCTCAAAGTACATTTTCTATCTTGTAGACATATATCCCTGATATACTAAGACCCTGAGCTCTGAGAGCTTAAGGCTGCATACATGTTTGCCGGAACATAGATAAATGTCCCTGGCACCGTCATCGTGACTGCATTCCAAGTGGTCTTCCTGGTCCTTCCCTGCTCCCCTACTTTGCAACCAGAACGAGCCTCTTAGAAAGTTCGTATTAGTCCTGCATCCACAGCACTTCCAGAGACTTTCCATCTCACTTTAAGGAAAAGCTAAAGGCATTGTAACGGCTTCTAACCCAGCTGATTTCACGTATCCCTCTTACTGCCAGCCATTCTCCTTGTCTCTTCCATCTGCTCCACCAGCCACACTGGTCCCCTTGCTTTCACAGGAACTTGCCATGTGTGCTCCTGCCTCGGGGACTTTGTGCTTGCTGTTCCCTCCCTCTGCAATATTCTTTTGCCAGATGTCTTCCTGGCTCTTTTCCTGAGGTCCTTCCAGGCATTGACCAAGTCACATTTTTGTTAGCTCTGCATGCCCATGCCATTTAAAATTGAAACCTCCTCTCTGTTTCCTGTTTTGTCTTCTTTGCTGCTTCATTTTCCAACAGTTGAAAAATTTATTTGTATATTAGAGACAGAAAGACACATTTTCATGTTATTTATATAAAACATACATTTGAGTATTTAAAAAAATCAACTCCTTATCATAAGGCCAGTGAATTCAGGGCATGTTTTTTTTTTCTCTATTGTTCACCACTTTGTCCCAGCTTTGAGAAAAACATTGGCATTGGAGAGGTAATTGAGGCATGAAAAAGTGAACTCTTTCCCAAACCCTTCTGACCTGCTGGTCATGGGTCACAAAGCTTTGCATCTTGGACTAACCTCAGGAGCATCTTCTCTCATATTTTATAATCTTTTTATCTGCACACTGAAATATGGCTGATATTTAAAAAGTTGACCATACCAAAAATTTTGGAGGGTGTGGAGCAATGAAAACCCTCATCTACTCCTGTTGAGATAAAAAATGGTAGAGTCAGTTTGCAAAGCAGGTTGGCAGTTTTAACTTAAATCCTTCCTCCCCACAGAGAGAGAGTGTGGTGGGGGCCAGGCAGAGGGAGAGGAGAGAGAATCTTAAGCAGACTCTATGCTCAGTGCAGCCTCACAACCCCGAGATCAGGACCTGAGCCGAGATCAAGAGTCTGACGCTTCGCCGGCTGAGCCACCCAGGCGCCCCTAACTTAACAAATGCTTAATAAGTTTCTTAACAAAACATATACCTGTCATAAACATATATCAAGCCCTCCTACTTGTAGATACTTAACTGAAATAGGAATTTGTTTGTATGAATGTTAGTAATGTTGTTCATCTTAGCACAAAACTGGGGACAGTTCGGATGTCCATCAACGGATGAATAGATAAGGAAATGCAGGCTATTTCCATGTGCTGTGGAATTCTTTTATTATGCAGTGAGAAGGAAGGAAGTACTGACATGTGCTACAATGTAAATGAATCTCAAAATTGTTATTCTGAGTGAAAGAAGCCAGGCATAAAAAGATACATACTGGATGATTGCATATATAAATGTTCTAGAATACACAAGCTAATTTGTAGTGTTACAAAGCAGATTGTTAAGACCTTGGTTTGCAGGGAGGGATGGTTGGGGCCTGAGAGGTGATGGGAATGTTCTGCATCTTGACTGTGGTGTGTTTTTACAGAAGCATAAATCTTTCAAAGTTCACTGAATCTGTATTTTAATTTTTTAGTTCTTTTTTAGAGAGCGCATGCATGTGCACGCCCAAGTGGGGTGGGGAAGAGGGGCAGAGGGAGAGATAGAAAATCTTAAGCAGGCTCTACGCTCAGTGCAGAGCCCTTTGTGTGGCTCAATCTCATGACCCTGGGATCATGACCTGAGCCGAAATGGAGAGTCAGATGTTTAACCTAAGACCCAGGTGCAACCCAGGTGCTCTGAATTTATACTTTAAGTAGATGAGTTTATTGTGTGTAAATTATACTTAGATGAAGTTGGTACAAAATATTTTTAGCTATATTACTTTTTTCTTTTTAAAGCTGGTTAACCTTGACTGAAGAGTTGCTTATCTGACAATCTACTATCATTGATAGTAACAGGGATTTCTTTTAAAACTGGCCTAGTTATGAAATATTGTCAAGGACCAACAGTCATATAAGACAATAATTTGAAAGGCCAAAACAGGCAGAAAACTTAGTGTGCTAAATTCAGTGATACTTAAACATAGTTAATACTCTCCTAAGTTTTAGAGACCATGAAATCATGACACAAAATGATCCTGTAAGTAGTACAGGTGGACCCAAGGATGTTTGAACCTAAGCTTGGGCTTTTTAAAAATTTCTCTACATGTTTTCTCAAATATATGACCCCTCCATATTAGATTCATAATATTGTTTTAGAAGTAAATCACTTCTCTGAAATATCACTATCTCAGATGGGTCTTTTAATATCTCAGATAGATTCAGGGTTTATCCTGGGTCAGAGGTCTTTAGACTTTTTTGAAGTATATCACATACCAGTGACATTTATATTTGTGTGGGTTTTGTTTTTTTTTTTAATAAGCTCTACACCCAACATGGGGTTCAATCTCATGACCCTGAGATCAAGAGTCAGTACTTTCCCAACGGAACCAGCCAAGCACCCCAAATATCATGCATTTATAGATAAATTTTCTAATTAAATTATATGAAATGTAGGGCTATTCTTCTTTCACAGAGTTGATTCACAAATATTTTTATTACGAGAGCAGTTTGTTACCGCTTGTAAATATTTCTTACCTCTTCGGTTTTACTGCAGGGAGTTCATGAGGATTGTCATGGAATTAAAAAGAATTTGCAGAACCATATGCATTTAAACCAACCCTTGAGGATATCACTTATCATGTGTAGTGCTAGCATCTAATGACTCCTTACCCACGGATAACACTTTTGCTTATCCTCTTGTTTGTAGGTAGTTCGATATTTGGCTGGTTGTGGACTGCAGAGCTGCCAGATGTTGGTGTCTAAGGGTTATCCAGACATTGGTTGGAATCCAGTTGAAGGAGAGAGATATCTTGACTTTCTCAGATTTGCTGTCTTCTGTAATGGTAGGTCTGATTTCTTGGGTCTTTTTTGGTCATGATTAAAACTGCTTGGGACGCCTGGGTAGCTCAGTTGGTTGGACGACTGCCTTTGGCTCAGGTCATGGTCCCGGAGTCCCGGGATCGAGTCCTGCATCGGGCTCCCAGCTCCAGGGGGAGTCTGCTTCGCTCTCTGACCTTCTCCTTGCTCATGCTGTCTCTCACTGTCTCTCTCAAATAAATAAAAAATAAAAATAAAAATAAAAAACCTGCTTAAAAATTAGATACATCAGGGGTGCCTGAGTGGCTTAGTGGGTTATTCCTCTGCCTTGTGCTAAGGTCATGATCTCAGGGTCCTGGGATTGAGCCCCGCATAGGGCTCTCTGCTCAGCAGGGAGCTTGCTTTCCCCTCTCTTTCTGCCTACTTGTGATCTCTCTCTCTCTCTCTCTGTCAAATAAATAAATAAAATATTTTTAAAAAATCAGATACATCAAAGATGGTATATCCCACTATTTTTATGAAGAAAGTAAATATTAATAAAGACATTGAATGTTTTATAATCAGTACTTTTTTCCATAGTAATAATTGAATTTCTAATATTTGTTGCAATAGGGATACTTTGCCTTTATTATTAAATTAAGCTTTTTAGGCAGTTACACATTTTGAGTATGAAAGAAGAAACTTACTGTGTCTTGAGTACATACAACTAGTGATTTGAACTGAATTTTAACGTTATTAGTAACTTGTTCTTTGGTTTTAGTTATTTTTCTTTAAATATAAATGAAGTAAAGTAGTGTAACATTTATTTGCTCAGAACATCCATCCACAAAACCAACGTTTGTTTACTCTTGTTCCTTGTTCGATTTTAGGGGAGAGCGTGGAAGAGAACGCGAACGTTGTGGTGAGGTTGCTCATCCGGAGGCCTGAGTGTTTCGGTCCTGCTCTGAGAGGGGAAGGTGGGAATGGTCTGCTCGCAGCCATGGAAGAAGCCATAAAAATATCTGAGGATCCCTCACGAGATGGTCCGTCCCCAACTAGTGGATCCAGTAAAACACTGTAGGTCTCATATCCACACTCTTATTGAAGAGTAAATTATATTCCCTGACTTGAAATTTTACAAAACATGATTTGCATTCTGTTAGCTGTAGTATAATTTTCTGGTCCTCCTGATTTCTGCTCTTGAAAATCAAATGAATTAGGCCTGGAAGATGGATGGAATTTGCTGCTGAAATAGGTTGAATGAAAAAGAGAAAACTAAGGAAGATGGGGTAGATATAGCAGGGAGAAGTTCAGGTTGTAGGGTGAGATGTATTCTGTGAAATTTTCCAGGAGGCTCTGGCTCAGTGAGTGGTTACAAAGGATGGTGGGTGAGCCTCTGAAATTGTAGTAGGGTTTAGCAGGAAGCTGGCTGGAATGAGTTCAAGACAATAGTAAGAAAGTAAGACCTTTAGCAAGAGAATGGGGAGCTTAACTAAACTGGAATGGTGGTAAAGTCCAGAAAAGGGGATATTGTCTTTCTGAGGAGGAAAACGCTTGGTTAAGATATTATAGCAGATAGGGCAGATGGCAACTACCTTTCGTTTCTCTGTGGTATACATTATTCACACTTGATTCCAGCAGTAGATGTAAGTCTGTTCAGGCGGTCACTTCACAGCTGTTATCTGTGGAGGCGAATGTCCTACTAATACCACTGGTGAAGATGGAATGTAGGGCTGATTGGAGACAAATTTCCAAGCAGAACAGTTTTGCAAACCATCATTCTTCCATATGTAGACTGCATAGATGTTCTGTCCATGCCAAGGCCAGCATGGTTTCAGACCGGGAGGTCCTCCAAGAGCCTGTTACATGTTGTCAATTAGCCATAGAGGGGTTAGGGGGCCCTCAGGTTCTCTAAGTAGTGGAAAATGTATCAAGGGATCTCTGGCTGGGACCACAGCAGCCGGTGTGCCCACAGAGGCCCCCGGAGCAGGGTTTCATGCCTGGATGGTGTTTGCAATGAGGCCTCGCTGTTACCCTGCAGCCGCTGAGCCCAGCTGAGCTACCAAAGGAGGAAAAATGATGGGATCTTCCAAGGGCATCTAGATCTGTCTCTTATCTGGAGATGATGGAATCTTTATGTTTTGTTACAGAGGTGGGAAGGAGACACTGATGGATTATTTGGGAGTGGGTGGGTGAGGTAGAGTAGATGGCAGAGAGGTGAATAAATGCTCTCCCATTTCTGAAGTGCTTTCTCCAGGCAAAAACGCTGTTTTGGGTGCCTTATCTATGTCACCTTCCAGGACAGATCTTTGTCACCCTTTCTCAGAATGTATGCTATTTACAAAAGTAGTCTAAACTTACCAAGTCTTTTCATTAGTTATTTTTTTTGTTAAAACAAAGCCTGTCTGCCTCTAGAAATAGGTAGAATCCATCCAATTAGCAATTTCTCTTTTTCCCTTTTGAAGAACTCTTCATAGCATATTTTCCACAAATGTGTTTTTGGTGTCGTCTTTAAACTCATTTTCCTTTAAAAATGTCAAGGGATAAATTAATCACTTCTATGAAAAGTAGCAGAAGAGGCAGAATAAGCTATCTTAGGGGTCCCTTTATTCTGAGAAGTCTGTAGTAGATCTGAAATGGAATTTATCCTGTTTGCTTTGCTTTCTGTTTTTTTGTTTTTGTTTTTTTAAATCTATGAAAGTGATACAGAAGAGGAGGAAGATGACACTATCCACATGGGGAATGCCATCATGACCTTTTATGCAGCCTTGATTGACCTCTTAGGACGCTGTGCTCCTGAAATGCATGTAAGTGCTCTGTGGCCCAAGAGCGGCAGTCCTGGCTTACCCATCGGTGTCAAGAAATCCATAGCTGGCAAAGATGATAACAGCATCTAAAGCCAGTAATCTCCATGCTCCATTAAAAATAATAGCCACAGCCTAATTGCTGAGCAAGTGTTTACTTAGTTGGAAACATCTTGGCTGTAAAAATTAGTAATGAGATTTCAGTACAAATCACTAATAGAATAGCCAGTTACCTCATGTATGTCTAAAACTCAGACAGCCTCCCCACACTTGACAAAGAAAAGAACCCATTTTTTCCTATAAATTTCCTCTCCTCATTTATTGCATGCAGAGAGCAACCACTCCTGTCAAAAGTCATTTTCTTGGTGTACACGATTTCATCTCTGTGCCCACCATTGGACAGTGGGGGTGGGGGGAGTTACCCACTGGGAAGGAAACAGCTTTTCAGACTCGAGGGGCCGGCCTTTTCTACAGTGTTTTGATCAAGAAGAAATTAAGTTTCATGGACTAGTCCTTCCTTTTACTGTGTAGCACACTCAGATATTTTTTTACTTTATCTTGATCTATTCTGTTTCATTCTATTATATTTATTTTAAAATGCTAGTTAGGGCTCCTAAAACCAGCTTTGTGAGCTGGTAATGGGCAATAATGTGGAGATTGAAACACAGTGAGAGGTGCTGGAATAGAAGGGAAATATGTTTCTGAGCCGGTCTGAGCATGAAGCCAGAAGGACCTCTGCTTCCAGAGCTTATCTTTCTCCCTGCCCTTAGCATCTGTGGTGGTGGTGGTGGGGGGGGGGGTTGTGTTTATAGTTGTGTTGTCTTTCCTTTCCCTTCCTTGTTGTTGTTACTGTTGTTGTTGGGCCAGGGGTGGGGAGGGTGGGGAGGTGGGGGGGGGGCGTCCCTTTCGCTCCTAGCTGTAGGGTAAAACCTCCATGTTTTCTTGGTGTAACCTTTCATTGAGAACAGAGAGGAATCACAGCGCGGAGAGATGTCCGAATGTTGGCAAACCTAGAGCCTGATTTTTGTAAAAGCTTAACCTGCCACTAATGAGATTTTCATCCTAGGAAGTGGGAGGAGTAGATTATCAGAACCCGCACGCAGGAGGTGATTGCAGACAAAAAACTTTATTCTGACAGCCTTGGTTCTGTATCCATTAAAGTGAAAGATCAGAAATTAGCTAATAAATAGTTTTTTATTCTATTAAAGTAGGAGGAAAAAAAAACAAGTGATTCAGTAAGGGACTAACCATTCACTTCCGTGTTTACTCATCTTCTATAACTATTGGTTGAGGACCTCCTGTGTGTGAGAAATTATCCTTGTGTTTCTCCCCTCATGGGGAAGGAAACAGACGCCCTCCCTGGCAATGGGTGCCTGCTGTCTGCTCCAGAACTTGGCAGAGATTCTCGATGGGTCAGATTCATGGTCCTCACAGGTGTTTGGTTAGCCGGTGATGGTCTGAAAACCTGTCATGATCCCTTTTCACCATCCTTCCCCCACCACACACACACAAATATTATACACCTTTCCTTAGGAGAAATGTGTGTGGAATATAAATGGATATACAATGATATTTTCCATTTTTTTTTTTTTTTTAGATTTTATTTGTTTATTTGACAGAGAGAGAGAGTACAAGCAGGGGGAGCGGCAGGCAGAGGGAGAGGGAGGAGCAGACTCCCTGCTTAGCAGGAAGCTCGTGTGGGACTTGATCCCGGAACCCCGGGATCATGACCTGAGCCAAACAAAGGCAGACACTTAAAGACTGAACCACCCAGGCGCCCACAATTACATTTTCATCCCCATGTAAGAAAGAGGCTAAATCAGTCATAAATATCATTATACATTCTGGGTCTAAAGATAATTTTTTCTTTGGAATGCATAATTCGGCATATGCTGATGTCAGTAAAGCTGTGGGCAAGTAAATATCTGTCTGTAATGTAAGCCTCAGACAACCATTTCTGCCAGAGGTCTAATATAAAGGTATCTTTAACAGAAAATTATTTTAGACTTGGATTCCTATACTTGAGATTTTCCAGATGGAATTTTAACATTGATTTCACAAAGTTTTTCTAACATTCCTTGATTTTTCTTCCCATAGTTGATTCATGCTGGTAAGGGGGAAGCCATCCGAATTCGGTCCATTTTGAGATCCCTAATTCCGCTGGGAGATTTGGTGGGAGTAATCAGCATTGCTTTTCAGATGCCAACAGTAGCCAAAGGTAAGGCCAACTTCTACTCTTTGTAGTTCAGTGGAGCATGGAGGACATAATGTTTCAAATAATATCCTCAGCATCCACATTCCCCTCCCCTGACCCCTCCTGACAGCATAGTTACAGGACTTAGGTTTCTTTACAAAGTGCACTAGAAAGTACATTATTTTGATTGAATTAAGAAAAGCTCTATTCCCATATGCTTCTACACATATGGTTACAAATACATCTAAGTGAAAAAAAAGATACTGCTTTTTTATAAAGTGTTTTCTGTTCTCATTGTTTTTAAACAGCTGTTTTCAGTGAGATTTTAATTCTTGTTACGTGACATTTCTGACAGTTTCCCGAGAAGAGGAAATACATACCTCACCCTGTCTTACCCAATTGCTTTCCTGCTGTGTTTGGTTCTCATTCTTCTCTTTCTTGACTGCAATTCTTTTAATCGCCCTTTTATAGTTTTAATTATCATTTTCTTATGATGCTTTTTTCTGCAAAAAAAAGATCATAGCTATTGACTTAGGTTTTAAAAGTTCCCAGTGTGTTGAAAGAAGGGCTTTTCTCAAGACTAAGGAGACGATTTTAAAAAAATAAGAATTTTTACTGTTTTCATCCAGTATTTGTTATCTTTTTAACATTATGTCATTTTGGCTTAGCAACTGCTTGTGATTTGTTTTGTTTGTTTTAAAAGATTTTATTTTATTTATTTATTTTTGAGAGTGGGGGAGGTGGAGAGGGGCAGAGAGAGAATCTCAAGTCAACTCCACACTGAACCTGGAGCCCAGTGCGGGGCTCAATCTCACGACCTGGAGATCACCAGACCCAGAGTCAGATGGTTGGATGCTTAACTGACTGAACTACCCAGGTGCCCTGATTAGGTTTTAACAGTAACTCAAAATAAAGTAGAAGAATAAAGTAACTTAGTAACTCAAAATAAAGAGTTACTAAGTAACTTGAGTTACTTGAGAACATAGTAACTCAAAATAAAGTGGAGAATAAAGTAGTAAGCCGTTCTCCATGTCAATCCCAGCAACAGTGGCCCATCCCCCTACAGCCCAGATTGGGTTGGGGAAGGAGGAGGACTCAGGCAGCACGGAGCGGTGTGCAGATGCTCCACAGTGGGGGGTGACAGAGGGCCTAGGTTGGCACCCACGCCACTCCCCTGCGGCTCCCCAAGCTACAGGAGAAATGGCAGAGGGCACAGGCCTGAGGCCCAGTCTTCTGGTGATGGTTCACACTCTGCCTCCCATAGAAACAAAGATCCGAGAGTAGATGCCAAATTACACTTGAGTTGCTCTTTTTCCAGCATCAGTTGTGTTCACTTTTCAATTCTTCATTGGACATTGTTGTACATAGCATTTTTACCTAAACTTCTAATTTTAGAAGAAAGTATGATTAGGTAGAATGCTCATGTTATGCTCCTCTTCTTGCATCAGTTATGAATCCCAGAGAGGATTGTCTCTTACGACCTGAAGTCTAGAAGAAGGGACAACTGTGTCACTGAAGGTGACTTACCCTCCTTGCCAGTCTTCCCGTTATGAGAAAGTAACGTTTCATAGGCGTCCAGCTCACAAACCCAAACCTTCCTTCCAGGTGACATGGGCAGCCACTATAGTTACACATGCGTTATGATGTGAGGGAAAGCTGCAATGAAAAATTGTCTCAAGGGGGCGCCGGGGTGGCTCAGTCAGTTAAGCATCTGCCATCAGCTCATGTCAGGATCCCAGGGTCCTGGGATTGAGCCCTACATCAGGCTCTCTGCTGAGCGGGAAGCCTGCTGGTCTCTCTCCCACTCCCCCTACTTCTGTTCTCTCTCTCACTGTGTCTCTATCAAAAAAATAAATAAAATCCTTAAAAAAAAAAAAAAATTGTCCCATGGCTTGTTGCCTTCTCCCCTTGAGGCAGTTTCTCCTTTTCTTGTACATGCAAGTGATCTTGTGTACTGTTCATTTACTTAAATAAGATGTGTTTTCTTTTCCCTACATTCTGAGCCACAGACCTGACACTGTCAGGACAAAGATAAGAGTAATACAAGTGGTGCCCAGATTAGGGAATAGAGAAGTGCTACATTTTAAGGTAAAATTAGTAATAACGAAGAACCAAGAGATGGGCAATAAGTGAAGCCAGGTGTCCTGTTCAGATTCCCTCAAAGTCTCTATATGTCTCCTAATTTTGCTCCACTTACCTGCTTTTACCAGCCTTTAAGATTTTCCAAGTTGGTTGCTTTCCTCTTCCACTTAGTTGTCCTGTAATTGTATTATTTTGTGATGTTCTTCTTCATAAATAGGAACTGTATTGTCTACCTTGGGATTTAAAGGATTTTTATGTGCGTGTGAACTATCAAGCCCATGATGAAGGTTGACTCTTAAAACCCAATCCATTGGTTATTATTAAATTTCTACATTTTTCTTCTTACTCCTTTCCTTTTTTGGAAACTGTATGTTTAAATTTTGCCGCGGCATTCATTTAAATCAACTTTAAAAGTGAAATCGGTAGCTTTTTGTATGTTTCAGGGACACGTCCACTGGTTCTTTAAACATCACCACTCCTCAGTGATCATTAGTGTTGTATGTTCTGTATTAAGTAGGTGAAATTTGCCTCTTCCTCCCTTAGTGATAGCTGAAGACTTTCTCAAAATCTTTTATTATGTGTTAGAGCTGTAGTGTGGCCCAGAGTAATAATGCAGGCAGGAGGGATTCAGAAACCTGAGGGCAAGCACACGGTCTCAAAGTCGATGTTCTGTTCCTGCGGTGCGCGGCCCCGGCAGGTTTGGACAGACTGTCCGAGGCCGTGATTACAGGCAGAGGAATACTGCAGGTACCACAGGCTAAGCCCAGTGCACCTGGCCCTCCTCCTTCCAGTTCATAAGCTCAAAGTCTGATGAGAGGCTATTCCCCAGCTTTTTAGTCTCCAGTGTGTTCAGGAGACAATGAAGATAAAACAGTGGTGGTAGCAGATGGATGTGTCCTGAGTCCCAGGTCTATGGGCTGTAACGTGCCTGGAAACAAATGTGTGTGCAAAGGAATCTCATTTCAGGATCAGTAGGTGGCTTACCATTTCCGTAGGCACAACTGGATGTGAAAATCCAGGGACCTTTTAAATGTAAATTCCCTAATAATGTGATTTTTAGGAGAATTAAACTAAGATTTTTGATGAAAAAGTGTAGCACACTGATTTCACAGTAAGGATTAAATCAGCTTTGGTTGGGTTTTAAATCTGATTTTCCTTGGTTTAAATCCGACTTTGCCAGTTACTAGGTGTACAACCTTGGGAACATTATTTCACGTCCCTGAAGGTTGGTTTTCATCTTTTAAATGTAACTAAGAACACCAGCCTCACAGTGTGGTTTTGAAAACTGTGTGAGAGCATGTCTGTAACATTCCTAGCAGAGTGCCTGATAACAACACAAACAAGCACTCTTATTTCCATTATTTTAATTATAGGGAGAGAAGTAGTAGGTATATTGGATGTTAATATAATTTACTAGGGAATGGAAATGACTTCATATTAGCTTTTAATGTAATTTCCCTTAAAATATTATTTCTTGTATCGTTTCATGGTTCAGATACGAAATCCATTCCTTAATAACGAAGGAAAACAAGAATGTTGTAATTTTATTTTCCCAGGATGGTTATGTTGGTGTATCCTCTTACCCGGGTCCTTCTTTACTCCACACTGCCTCAGTATTAAAGATTCCATGATGTCGTTTGTAGAATCTTACAGTGTGTTCTCAATAACAGAATGTTACTTGGCATCATTATCACATGGTCAAACAGGAAACAACTCTGCCCTCCAGTACCTTAAATTGGTACATAATCCCCCAGTTCCTCATATCGGTGGTTCCTAACCTGTGCATCTATGGAATTCTAGTAAGAGATTTACTCATTATAAAGGCATCAAATATTGACTACTATGACTCTCAAATATGTTTCAAATGTCATTAAATGCTATTATGATTAATGAGACATATTTCATTTGAAAGTCAAACTGATTCATAGGGTTGTTTCATCATTTTGCAATTGCCTAAGTCATAAATATGTAAATCAACCATGACTATCACATAGGGATATGTGAGTTTTATTAGTGTTTTAAAAGAGGCTCTCATTCATGAAAACAGTGAAAACTTTACAGTTTAACTTTTTATGGTATATACTGATAGTTTTACAGTGTAGATTTTGGATTCCTTCATGTTTCCTTCTCATTATCTAACCTAATGCTATGTCTTTGATGATATATGCGATTAATAAACAGATGCCCAAGTCATATTTTGAATGACCTTGAATTTAAATTGCACTGACATAATCCTTCAGTTAATTCCCAGCACTTGCTTGTGGGTAGTAGAAGGACAAAAAAAAAAAAAAAAAAAAAAAAAAAAAAAAAAAAAAAAACATTCGACTGATAACTTGACTTAAAACTTGAGAAGGCTGGAGAGAAGCTGTTTGTAATCTATCCATTAACAACGACATGTCGCCTTCTCTCTTTTAGATGGGAATGTGGTGGAGCCTGACATGTCTGCAGGGTTTTGCCCAGATCACAAGGCAGCCATGGTTTTGTTCCTTGACAGGGTCTATGGAATTGAGGTTCAAGATTTCCTCCTCCATCTTCTCGAGGTTGGCTTTCTGCCAGATCTCCGGGCTGCTGCTTCTTTAGATACGGTAATGTTCTGAACAGTTGACATCAGCTTTTGACTCTTCATTCTCTGGCTTGTGATAGTCTCCATAGATATGGTCATTCATTTTATTCATGGTTACTAAATATTATTGATTACCTATTACATTTTTAGGGAGGTGGTAGGTAAAGAGAAAATAAAATAGACTATGTCCTAAGGAATTCACTGAATAGTGGAGAAAACTTACAACCTCAGGAATATGATAAGAATTCTGATTGGGTACTACAGAGGACAATAAATGTGAATAACTCTAATTTGGGAAGTCACAGAGGCTCCTATTAACTTCCAAACTGGCCTAAAGAATTATGCTTCTCAAGGAAAGCAGTTACAGTATTAAGAATGTTTAATGGACATTGTTGAGTTGTGCCAATTACAGTATTATTCTGGTGTCCTTATTTTTAAAGCACAGATAAGGCTGAAATTTCTCCTGTCCATCCAATGGCCACATGGAGAACCTGTCATTACTGGTATTAATATTCTACTGTCCGAAGCATTGTAGAATAAGCTGACACTCTAAATGTTACTTCAGTAGGTATAATAATACCTTTTTAGTCTCGCTCATGGATCTTTTTGATTCTGGAGGAAATCAGATCTTGAGTTGATAATAGCTCTTTCAGGAAAGTCAGGCAAGGAGAATCCTAAAAATAAGCAAAAACTTTTTTTTTTTTTCCTTTGTTGGGTGTGTTCACTTGAAATTGTGAGCCTAACCAGGAGAGCTGATACCATAATAAGACAATCTGCTTTTGGCTATTGATTCTGCTGCACGTGAGCTAAAATATAAATGTAAATAACCTCCATCCCTAAATGTCGTTGATTAATGTCTTCATCTCCCATCCATCCTCCCCTTGGTATCTTATGACAAGGAGGTGAGCCTCTTGGGCTTCTCAAGAAAGGAGCTAGCACTAAAGATTCGAGGAAGGAGCTAGCACTACAGATACCCTTCATCTTTATCTATTGATGAGTGACTGAAAGTTGATTGTTTCTAGGGGTAGAAAATCCTACTAGCCGCACTGAAAGACAGAACCTTGGAGAACATCTCCATTGTTCATGTACTTGTCATTTTCTAGAGAACAAAAGCCCACGTCCACACATGCATCCCTTTAAGAGTTGTCCCCTGCCAAATGCAAATGACTTTTTGCTCTCACGATTCCTTTCCAGGCTGCTCTGAGTGCTACAGACATGGCCTTGGCCCTCAATCGATACCTTTGCACAGCCGTGCTGCCTCTGTTAACAAGATGTGCCCCCCTTTTTGCGGGCACAGAGCACCATGCTTCTCTCATTGACTCCTTACTTCACACTGTGTACAGACTCTCTAAGGGCTGCTCTCTCACCAAAGCTCAGCGGGATTCCATAGAAGTTTGTTTACTCTCTATTTGTGGGTAAGTGGGAGACACACTCCATGTCAAGCTGCTGCTTGAAGAGAGAGAGAATGTATGATATGACCCTTGACAAATGGTTAGGGATTTTGGAAGAAATTTCCGTACCGAAAAGCGAATTCATTTTAGGGAGTGCCCTGTACCCAGGGTTGGAATCAGAGCACCCTTGCTTTGGGTCAAGTGCAGGAGTCTTGCTCCAGCCCTCTCTAGGGTATATGGCAGTTGGACGGAGTGCTGGACCCATGTTCTGGATGTTGGTAGGTAGAGGAACTATGTGAGGAGTCCCTGGCCACTTTCGTGTAAGAGTGGAAGATTCTCCCCTTTTGACGATGTGTGAGGACTTTAACTCCTTTTCCAGAAGGGAAAGGAAAAGAGAGACTTATGAAATATAACAGATGACACAGTATAATATTAAAGCATTACTTATTGTGGCGATCATGAAGGCTATTTCCTTCATCCTGGAAAACCACTTCCCATAGGTAGAAGTGTTCAAATATCTGACTCTGAAAGCCAGAACATAACCTTCTCCTGTTGGAGTTCTGACAGCTAAAGTGAAAATTTCTTAAGCCACTGGCTTGGTGATGGTTTCCCTCTAATTTCAAGAGCAGGTGAAGGTGTGTGGCCTAGCGGTGCTCTGGTGAAGAAATGTTTTCACTCACAGCGATGTATGTGGGTTCAGGAACCAGATGGGACTGACGGAGATGAAAAATTAGGGGTTATGTATCTAACTCCCCTGGCCCTAAAATTCTGTAAAATGGGCCCCAAATAACTATCTCACAGAGTTTATCTCCTTATTAAATGAGGTGAACTATTCCGGCTGACCTGACACAATAGGGCTGTGTGAGTTTTCTTTCCCTTCCTCCTCCGGCCAAATTTCTGCCTCAGCTTTTTTTCCCTCCCTCCTGTTTTCAACACTCCTTCTTGTATTTGCTTCTAATTCAGTCATGGAAGACCCTTCCTGGCCAGTGGAGTGAGGGAAGAAGCAGTTACTATAATTACTGGAGCAAGGGTCTCAGGAAACAGTAGGGTCTGTGGTGGTGGGTTGTTGGGAAGTGAAGGGAGAAGAGGAAAATCTGTAGCAAATAGGGAGTGGACCTCAGATCTTCAGGATTGAGACAAATTGGAAATGTAACTTTATACAGTTGTGTAGCGGTGGGCTAATCTTTGGTTTGGGGACACCTAAGTAACCCCTTCTGAAGAGAAGTGTAGGTACAGGTTCTTGGCTTACATAGGCTCATGAATTATTTCCTCAGTTTAGAGACATTTCCCTTCATTATTTTTTGTTTATTGGTTTTGTTTTGGGTTTTTTGTGGTTTTTTTTTTTTTTTTTTTTACTTCCCTTCGTTATTAAAATAAACTTTGTTCCACCAGCCAACTGAGACCTTCTATGATGCAGCACTTGCTCCGAAGATTAGTATTTGACGTCCCGTTATTAAATGAACATGCAAAGATGCCTCTTAAGGTGAGTAGGGGAAATGTCTGTAGTTACAGGATTACTGGGTCCCCTTGGCTGTTCTCCCCTTCAACACACACCCCTCTTAGAAACACCATGCTTGATTTTCGATGCTGGAAAATTTCTTCCGGTTCTTGAAAGCGGGCATGTAAATTTGAGAGCTGTGCATATCACAATAAAAGAAGTCCTGAAAGATCATAGACGTTCTGAGACTGATTTCCTGTAGGTGAATGGAAATGGAAATCAATGGGGAAAATGAGCCACCAAGAAAACATGAGCCAAAGTATTCTTAAGGGTGGGAAACATGTAGTAGGTATGGCCTGAAATATTAGCAGCCTCTGGGGATAAAGAGCAGGCTGTCTAAAACACTCATTTTCTAAGTTGGTAATCACATGGCAGTTTCCAAATATTATGTCATAGGGTTCAAAGATAACCTCTATCTATGCTGTTCACAGTTTGTCACTGAGTATAGAAGAATTAGACATTTTCCCTGTCCTTCATTATTCTGTTCATGAATGATCAAGTCTCATACTGTCTTACTGACCTGAGAATATTTTTCCCTCATCTAATATCACAATGCAGATTGAGGATTAAAATATTTGGTGTGTCCTAATACATCTAATAGCATGGTCTGGGGATGGAGGTCATAGAACATGTAATGACTGTTCTATGGGGAGCCTTTCTGCACAGGCATCTGGTAAACCTCATTTTCCTCATGGCCACCCAGTAACAGTGCTGGCAAAAAGAAGTTTGAGATAAAAAATGAGTCAATTTTTTGAGCTGTTAACTCTCAGCACCCCTAGACATCTGGCAGATATGGTCTTTCTCCCTGAAAAATTCATTTTGGTTTAGCAAATTTAGATTAATGAATGAGGCAGAATAAATGGTATTCTTACTGAAAATCCCATTTTTACAGTTTTCATCTTCTGGAAGAGCTTTCTCATACAAAATTTTCCTCATACAGATGAGCTGGAAGGTACCTGAAAAAAGAGATAGTATTACTTTATGTGATAAATTCTTTCAGGTTGTAGATATTTCCAAGCTAATCCAAACACACTCAATATCACTGTTTCATCATTTGAGATTTCTAAATCATGTGTATGTGTGCACGTGTGTGTATGTGTGTGGTTTGTAATGGAGAGGAAGACCAATCTGGAAGTATTTCTCTAGTAAGAGATGTAGTTTGTTTTAATAACATCTGTCCTTTTCGATCTGTTTTCTTCCTTCGTGACAGAAAAGAGAGTCCAAAAATGCATAGTTGATGCGTACAGATCATTTTATTAATTCAAGTGGTCGTGCATGTTTGTTAGTTTAAAGATCAAAAATGAATTGCTGAAGAACTACAAAATTAGAAGATTCTATCCTTGCCTTTAAACTTACAGTGTAGTCCGAAACAAACCAAACGCGCACAGACGAAAATGGAAGATGAACACAGACACTTGGCAAGATAATAAATTGCATAACCACCAAAGAAATATGGGTAAAATAAAATTTAGGTAAAATAAAATAAATATTTTATATTTTATTTATAAAATAAAATATAGGTAAATAACTACCGAAGAAAGATAGGTAAAGACATTACTGAAATGGAGAAGTTTGGCAAGTTTACTGAGAGGTGGAATTTCTGGAGCAAAGCTTAAAGTGTGGTGATTAAGGATTGGCAAAAAGGAAGCAGAACTGCCCAGAGGTAGATTTCCCTTTTAATGTACATTTCAGCTGCTGCGTCATAGAGATACTCTCTTGAGCCTCTGGGTCATCCTGACATCAGTCCTTTCATTAAGCACACGTGCTTATCCAAAGGATCGTGATTCACAAAACCAAGCAAATGATAGCCACAAGTATAGGACCCAGGGATACATCCCTACCAGCCTCATAAAGAATGCTGTCCAAGATGCACGTAGGAGTTACATCGGGCATTGGGTCTTCATACTGTGCTCAGTGTTAAATTTTAAACAGGCATCATATATAAGGTAATAAATAGTGTTCTCCAGAAGAATTTTCACAGGAGATTGAGCAGTTTTGTTTCAGTTGACCTTATTACGTGGCATCTGAATGTCAAATGGAAATGGGAAAAATGTAAAAGGTATCTTTCACTCATTGCATTTATAATTGTTTTCTCACCTAGCTGCTGACAAATCATTATGAAAGATGCTGGAAGTATTACTGTTTGCCTGGAGGGTGGGGGAACTTTGGAGCTGCCTCTGAAGAAGAGCTTCATTTATCAAGAAAGCTGTTTTGGGGCATCTTTGACGCCCTGTCTCAAAAGGTGATTTAAGATTTTATGGATTTTGTGTGATGCAGTCATGTATAAAAGCTATAAATATTCCTAGTGAAATATTATCTTATTAAAGCTTAGTCTTTTCTTTTTTTTTTCAATGTCTAACAAATGTTGAGAATGCCATTTAAATTTGATTTTAGTAATCATTATGGTAACCTGTGCCATTTACATTTGATTTTAGTAATCGTTATGGTAACCTGTTCCTTGTGATCATAACACTTTCCGAACTTAAAATGGCTAAGCATTTCGGGAAATTACGCACGTAATTTGGTTAAGTTTCTGGTGCGTTTCCACTTACCTGGACTCAACCCCTCCCTGGTCACCGGATCTTAAAACCATGAAGAAATCTGATCAAATATAAACAAACGCAATCTCATGGAATTGTAATATTCCAGTGGCCTTAGTGGCTTTTCCTGCTTTGCTGCTATGGAGATTTAAGTCACTCTGTGTTGCTTTCTATATGTGATATCCTATAATAGTTGGCAGATTTATAAGGAATAGTTGATGTATTTTCACAAGGCTGGGGTGGGGATTGTTCTTCAGGAAAAATCAGAAGAGTCTGCTTTGTATGCTTCTGCTTAAATTGTTAATCCCAATCAGTTTGAATTCCTGGATACACAATATTAGACAAGTGGAGCAAGATACCCAGAAGTTTGCTAAGTCCTAGAGTGAAGTTCACCCGTGATTACAGTTGGAAGCTACGTCTTGATATTTTTTTTTTAAGATTTTATTTATTTATTTATTTGACAGAGAGAAATCACAAGTAGATGGAGAGGCAGGCAGAGAGAGAAAGGGAAGCAGGCTCCCTGCTGAGCAGAGAGCCCGACATGGGACTCGATCCCAGGACCCTGAGATCATGACCTGAGCCGAAGGCAGCGGCTTAACCCACTGAGCCACCCAGGTGCCCCCGTCTTGGTATTTTATGTCACTGAATTGCCTTTGGGAACTGAGAGTCCTTTTTAAAATAATATCTAGAAGGCAGTTTTAGAAGGACTCAGATCATTAATTTAAAACTGAACATTCAAAGTGAGGTAATTTTTAAATAATTTTTTATTTAAAAAATCGGAAATATAAATTTAATCAGTTATGTAATTAATGTGCAAATAATACTCCCCAGAAATTTTGTTTGTGCATACTCCCAATAGAATTTCTTTCTCAGTTTAGCATTTTATTTTTTAGACCTTCGTAATATGATACAGATTGGTTAAAATTTTTTACTCTCCGGAATGTCCCTTTATGTAGTCTTTATAATATGGTGTAGCAATATTCTATAATTATGCAATTGACTGAAATTATGTTTATGTCATCAAGACATGTTATACATTTAGAACATTCAGATTGATTTCATAAAGTATTGGAGAACCACTCTTGGAGAAGCCAAGATTTTCTTCTTAAATGATAATGGCAGTCTGTCTGACTTCAGCCTCTCTCCTATTTGGTGGGATTTCAGGCTGTATTTCCCATTTGCTAGAGGAAGAATTCTGTAAGGGAGTTAAGTTAGCCTAGGGTCATTCTGATTTTCGCTTAAAATATCTTGCCAGGGACGCCTGGGTTGCTTAGTGGGTTAAGCCTCTGCCTTCAGCTCAGGTCATGACCTCAAGGTCCTAGGATCGGCCCTGCATTGGGCTCTCTGCTCAGCAGGGAGCCTGCTTCCCCCCCCTCTCTGCCTGCCTCTCTGCCTACTTGTGATCTCTTTCAAATAAATAAATAAAATCTTTTTTAAAAATAAAATAAAATATCTTGCCAGCCACAGCAACCATTTTGACAACTTGTGCTCAATAGTAATACAGAATTTTTTGTGTTCTTTCTTTGTTCTGTTTTGTCTTGTCTTTTGTGTGTGTGTGTGTTTTGTTTTTGTTTGTTGGTTTGTTTTGATCCTCTGTTTCTTCCCAGAAATATGAACAAGAACTTTTCAAACTGGCACTGCCTTGCCTGAGTGCAGTTGCGGGAGCTTTGCCCCCAGACTACATGGAGTCAAATTATGTCAGTATGATGGAAAAACAGTCATCAATGGATTCTGAAGGGAACTTTAACCCACAACCTGTTGATACCTCAAAGTATGGACTCTTTCTATTGCAGCAGATTTTTATTGTAAATGATGTGTGAAGTCTGAAATTGAATAAGGTACTAAAGTGAACTTTCTCTAATCCATGCCCCCTTTGAATTGGTATCCTTTTGATAGGGGTCCCTTTACTTGACGAAATGATAGTCGTAATAATAATGATTACCCAAATATCAGAAGTAGACAAGATGTATCTTGTAGGAGACTCATCAGAACCTAGGTTCTCTGTATATAACCACATGGTAATACCTACAGTGATGAGAATCAAGAAAGCCCATCGGCTCTATCTTGAGTTGAAAATTGACCCTAAATGTTTATTAATAATTGCAGCCAACCTCTGTCTATCATCTCTGACTGGGGGTGATACCAGCATGCAGGACCAATCTGTTCCTGTGAGCTGTGGGACGTCACTCCACCATCACTACATCTCAGCAGAGCCCAGGGGCAGAAGCTGATGTTCAACATCATAAAGCAAAGTATGGGATTCCAGGGAATATCAAATGAGAATATTGGTGGAAAATTGAGCATGCAGTTAGACTGTAGTGCAATACCCTTAGCCACAGATAAAATGTTACTTAACTTTATCAACATTCTTACTTGTACTTAGTTATGTAAATCATTTCGCAAGTGGGATTCTCAGGTGTCTGGGAGTCTCAGCATTTCTGTTGTTACTGTCTTTGAGTAGGACCATGGTTTCCCATTGGGGAGGAAAGCTGACTCTTCATGCTACATTATCTTATCGATAGCATGGTGACCCTGCACCATCAGTGGTTAGCAAGGTAGTCACTTGGTAGCTATGTCCACAGCATCTGAATTTGCTTGGGAGTTCAACTTTTAGGCTTCTGGGCAGCCCCCAGCTGGTTTAGCTTCCATTACAGATCAAAATTTCAACCCGAGTGGTATGCCATTAGTTGGATAATGCCTTACATTTGCATGTTTGGTATTTGATGACAGTCCTGTGAGAAAAGACTCTGCCCCCCCCAGTATTTGGCTTATGTGATTGATCCTTTGTATCTCTTCGATGTAAGTAAATCAGACTATCACATGTTCAGTTCCTACATGGGTAAGTTTGTGGTTTGCTAACATACAGTAATCCAGGATTTTAAAATAACATCAGAGCATGTCATGGTCTTGGTGTTGATTAATTAACTCTAATTAATTAACAACCATTGGGCATGTGTATTCATTTGCCTAGGCTTGTCTCTTTGGGGAATTCTTAGCAGATTAGGTTTACTTACTGATATCAATCATTTCTACATCTTTGTGATTTTTATATATTATTTCTTAAATATGTCTGTGTCCTGTAGTTACTGACTGATAACGTTGTTAAGAAAGAACAATAAACCGTATCATTATGCTAGTCTTTTTTTTTTTTAGAATTCAGTTCTCAATGGTAATTGTGTTAGTAAGTTAATTGTGTGAATGAATGGAATTATATGTATATAATTTCCCATTTGTCAGTATATTTAATATTCCAAAGTCCCATATTTACCATCAAACTTGGTTATCACCTACATGCATTCAACATCTGTTCAAGAGATCAAATATGAATTAGATATGAAAGGAATCAAAAATAAGTGTTATCACAAAGCATGAATAGCTTTTCACGATAGTCCGTTTTAAGAACAGTTTGAATGTTATATGTAGACCATGAAATGGAAAATCATTAACATATCACTAGATGTATGACTTCATTTAGACTTTTAGTACATTTAAAAAAATGTAACCAGATTTCAGCCATCTTTTACCTACTTACAGTTGTTGTAGATGAGGCTTAAGTCAAAAAGGGAGAATAGCATCAGAGAATGAATGTGGAAGAGAAGTATGTCTTTAAGCTCATTAAGTCTAACCATATCTTGATTCAGGTTTAAAATTTTTTTTGGTATAATCTATTGTCCTTATCTTTGAAAATATTTTAATTATTTTCATTTATATTATATATAATTTTTATCATATATAACTTAACGTTGAGCCATAATGTATGAATTCATTTAAGATGAGCAGAGAGAACATTACAGCTTGAGTTTAACTTTGTTCCTACACTATGGAAAAGTAATACCTTGTTAAGATGATTTTTTAAGAGTTGTGCATCCAGTGGGATTATGCAGTCATAAGTTGTGAGTAAATTATTGGTATGGTTTCCTGTAAATCCTATAAAAAAAATCAAGTTCTCTTTTCTTTGTTTTTCTCATAGTATTACAATCCCCGAGAAGCTGGAATACTTCATTAACAAGTACGCAGAACATTCTCATGACAGATGGTCAATGGACAAGGTAAAAGTCAGAGTATCACATTCGAACTCAGGACTGAGTATACCCAATGATGGGTCACCGTTCAGATATTTCTGACGGGGATCGCTTCCCACTTTAAAGTGAAAGCTGTGTCTAGATTGGGAAAGAACATTTAATTATGATTTGCTTGATGCAGTATTTAGTTCTGCCATTAACCTGTGTGTAATACACCTATGAATAAGGATATTTGTTCATAAGGGGGTGCCTGGGTGGCTCAGTTAGTTGAGCAACAGACTCTTGGTTTCAGCTCCCATTAGGATCTCAGGGTCGTGGGTTCAAGCCCTGAGTCTGGCTCTTTGCTCTAATAGGAGTCTGCTTGAGGATTCTGTCCCTCCCCCCACTCTCCAATAATTAAATAAAATCTTTAAAAAAAAAAAAAGAATTTTTTCATAAGACACACAGTTTTAGGAATTAAAGTTTTGTGAAGTCATAAATCTAGTTTCTAAACACATATTGTTTGTGGGAATATAAAGTAATCCTAAGTACAAATAATAATCATGACAGATGGATTTATGGAGAAATATATTCAGACTCGTCTGAAGTTCAAACATTAATGAAACCATTTTTTTTAAGATTTTATTTATTTATTTGACAGAGAGAGATCACAAGTAGGTAGAGAAGCAGGCAGAAAGAGAGGAGGAAGCAGGCTCCCAGCTGAGCAGAGAGCCCGATGTGGGGCTCAATCCCAGGACCCTGGGATCATGACCTGAGCTGAAGGCAGAGGCTTAACCCACTGAGCCACCCAGGCACCCCTTAATGAAACAATTTAAACTATTATCAGAAAAGGTGACTCTGGCTCAGAAATCTTTTTGAAGAAACTTTATATATAATTTTATGTTAGCTAAAACCTTGAAAATTATTAATTGAAATCAAGAGATTTTTTACACCTTCTACTCCTCTGTTGTGTGTCTTACTACTGAGGAGATCTGCAGGTCACTAAGAATAAATTACATAGCCAGAAGACATCTCTGTTTTGTCAAAAAAAAAAAAAATGGTGCAAGCAAATGAGCTAAGTACCACATGTCGCACCACCATGAAATTCTCTCAAAGCTTGTGGCCGAGTGTTCACACTGTGGTGAGCCTGGTTACATTTGAGAGATGATGGCTGTGAATTTTTGTCAGAGAAATTGAGCTGAGGACCCAGGAATCTGAGATAATCATGTGCTGCTGGCGGAGTGAAGGTCAAACAGGACGGGTTCTGTAGCGTTTGTGTGTGTAGGGCAGCTCCGTGTTACCGGCTAGATGTCTATCAATTTCATGTCTTGCCTCAGCCAGTCGGTCTCCTCCTGAGAAACCCTCTTTCTGGTTTGATAAATTTGTGAATCTTTGTTCAGTAGGTTTACTTCTGAGGTGAGTCTGTAGGAGTTAAGTTCTGTTTTCCATAAAGACCTTGTTGGGTCCTGAGCTGGTGGTGATGGAGAGGAAGTGTCCGGTAGGCTGTCCTGAGGGATTCCAGTTCGGTTCCTCGGAATCCGTAGGTGGGCAGGAGAGGAGCTAGGGAAGTGGAGATGGATACAGAATACATATGTGAGCAAAATAATGTGGAACAAACGTGTTAAGAGATTGCTGAGTACTGGAGCGGACAAACAGGCAGCATTATTCAGAACGACTTCTCCATAAAGCAGAATCATCCAGTTTTCCTCTAAAAATGAGCGTTTCAAAAAAGCATTTAAAAAATAATGAAAAGAAAATTTTAGATGGAGGTTCCCACAATGTGGCAGAATCACTATCGTGGGGGCCAGGCACCCCGTAGACTGCCTGTGGGGGGAATGCTTATGACCCAGTCAGACCTGGGTCTGTTTAAGGAAGACTGGGTATGTTGGATCTCTGGGTGACCAGAATTACTCTCAGTGATTACTCAAAAATAATACTGGTCAGGGTGGAACTCTTTATATTAACTTATGCTGGGTGGGATTCAGAGCCTAAAGTCTTGGTTTATTTAGATTTATTTTACCAAATGTATTTAAACACATGCACACCTACACTCTCCCCAACTAATCCATGTAAAATAATTTTGATGATTTTTTAAGTTGGCAAATGGATGGATTTATGGAGAAATATATTCAGACTCATCTAAAGTTCAACCATTAATGAAGCCATATAAACTATTATCCGAAAAGGTGAGAGCTTTTTTGTGTGTGTGTGGTTATATAGTTACAATTTATTTTGAAATTTTTATTATGTAATTTCTTATTAAATGTCTTATTGTATACACTTTTAAAAAACCCTTTATTTAAAGGTCCCATTTTTTATCTTTTGTCTCTTGTCTTCTCTATTCTCATTTTCTGTCAGTATTTAACTGTATTTTCTATCAGTATTTAATTCTATCAGTATATTAATCTCCTTAGTATTTTTCAGTCCTTTTTAAATTTTTATCCTTACCCCATATTTTTAAGGACTCTGGAAAATACTCTTATCATGCTTAGGAGTATCTTGATGAGGGATAATGAAGTAATCTACGATGATTATTATTTATACGTTTTCATGTATTTTTCTACTGTGGGGACACAGTATCTTGACAAATACAGAACTTTGTAGCTTGGTGCTTATGGAGGGAGAGTTAGTCTTATCTGTTTATTCAGGTGTTTATTCAGAAAAGCCTTGACATATATAGCATATAATCTGGCACTGCTTCTCCTTTTTAGTTTCTATACAAAGTATCACAAGCAGGGAAACTAAAGGAAATTAACCTCCATGCAGTTTTAAGCTGATATCCCTCTTAGGGGTCTTGGTCAAAGTACATTTCTACTCACACTCTGCTTTTCTGAAATTTTATTTTACCTTTTCTTTTTTAAATAAACAATGTCCATCTTTTTTTTTTTTTTTTATAAGGAGAGGCAGCCTATTTCAGATTTTTTTATTTTCATTCGGATTCATCATGCCCACACCCTTTATTCCCCTCTTTGTTTTTGTCGCTAGGAAAAAGAAATTTATCGCTGGCCGATCAAAGAGTCTTTAAAAACCATGCTGGCGTGGGGTTGGAGGATTGAGAGAACGAGGGAGGGAGACAGCATGGCCCTCTACAATCGGACGCGTCGCATTTCTCAGACAAGTCAGGTAAGAACCGTACTGGCGAATCCACTGCTCATGTCTAATTCTGTTTTTTATCAGTTTTAAGATAGACATTTGCTGGGGCACTTGGGTGGCTCGGTGGGTTAAAGCCTCTGCCTTTGGCTTAGGTCATGATCTCAGGGTCCTGGAATTGAGCCCCACATGGGGCTCTCTGCTCAGCAGGGAGCCTGCACACCCCAACCCCTGCTTCTGCCTGCCTCTCGGTCTACTTGTGATTTGTCTGTCAAATAAATAAAATCTTGTTAAAAAAAAAAAAAAAGGTAGACATGTGCTACAGTATCTGTGAGATTAGGAATTATTTTATCATCGTGGAGCCAATGAAGTAGGGTTTGGTGCTGCAGGGAATACTAAGACAAGGAAGACTGTCCATGCCCACAGATGTTTCCTGTATAGCAAATTTAGAGAGTGACAAACATTTTGAAAATACAGTTCTGACAGCAGAATGGGGAATGAATCAGAGAAGGGGGAGACTGAAGACAGAAAGGCCGATTCCTTGGGAAGGGTATTGTAGACATGCCACGAAACAGAACAGAAGTATCAAATGTCTGAATTAGAGCAAAGATAGTGGGAATGAAGGGAAATGGATATATACTGGAGATATTTTTGAAGTAGAGGAGACAGAATTCTGTGACTGTCTGATAGAGGATTGTGGATGGGGAGGAGTACTCAAGGTGATCGCCATGGATCCAGACTGGCCTGTCAGGAGGGTAGTTAATTTGAGTAAGGTAGGGAACACAGCAGCACTTGGAGATGACAAGGACAGAACAATAATTTGATTATAGATGTTGTGTTAGGCGGAATATGGTTTCCAAAGATGATCCCCAGTTGCTGGAATCTGAAAATACTGCTTTACTTGGGCTTTGCCAGTATGATCAAAGTTAAAGACCTTGAGATGGGTGAGGGGTGGGGGGTACGGCACTTGGGGGGCTCTTTTGTCAAACGCCTGCCTTCAGCTCAGGTCATTGTCCCAGGATCCTGGGATTGAGCCCTATGTTGGGCCCCCTGCTCAGTAGGAAGGCTGCTTTTCCCTCTCCCTCTGCCCTCACTGCCACCCACATCTCAAATAAATAAATCTTTAAAAAAAAAAAAAAAGCATAGGGCAGTATGAGAAGTCTTACAGTTGATGACAAGGTATTTTTCGTTTTAAAAATGCCAAAATTCAGAAATTAAGTTTCCTTGTTATTGGGGATACCTTGGTTAATCATTGACCATGTATGAAGTACTTTTAAAATTAAAGAGTTGGCTGTATTTTGTCTTAACCTTTGGCCCACTGAAACATTTGTAAGTATTGCCTTCTTTGATTAATTACTGTTTGCATGAGGAAGAATAAATTTTATGCAGCTGATTTGAATCTGTAAGAAACCGAAGAATACAGGGGATCCTTTGACGAAGGTAATGCTTCAGAATATTGGATTCTTTGCACAATTTGTGGAATTCTGATCATTAGCTTTTGGGACTGGCAGTCCCTGAGATGTTGGGATATATTATTCAGTCATCAATTGAAACGATCAGACACCCAAACATCATTTAATTTGCTAGATACGTTTGTGATACTTGCCGGTTTCATCTGATGCAACGTGACGTGTAGAAGTTTATTTGTCCTGTATTTCTGACATTTGTCTTAAGTCTCCACTGGGCTTTTTAATTAGGCTCCATTTTTGGTCACTCATCTAGGTTTCTGTGGATGCTGCACACGGGTATAGTCCTCGAGCCATTGATATGAGCAACGTCACACTGTCCCGAGACCTGCACGTAAGTGTTACGGACTTTTAAAAGAATCATTTTTAAAAAGCAGACTGTGACGCTTTCCTGCCTGTATTTTCCACATGAATTATTTGAATGTGGTGATCATATAAAGGGTCTGTGAAATTGAAAATTATGGACCTTAATTGCTTTTAAAGTTGATACAACTTTTTCTAGGATGTTTCTTCTAGATAACATATTTTCCTTAAAGATAATGGCTATTTTAAAAAATCCCACTATAATGAAGTACTGTGTGAGAAGAGAATAAATCAGGAATTAGTTATGCTCTGCTTAAGGGTAACCTCAGTTAAAGAATATATATTCTAAGTCATTTATCCAAGGAAACTGGGGGCGTTCTGCCTGCTCCGTCCATAGTTGTATCTGTTCTCCTTGGTCTCTAAGGAGCATACTTTGAAATGGTTGATTTGAGTAAAAGAAAATGTGTTGTCTTGTATCAGAAGTCAACAGGTCCATATGATGATCAAACAACAGTATTGGCGTCGTTAGTATTGATCCAAGAGAAATAAATACATAAAGAGAACCCCTATGTAGTAGGTCATATTAATTATGTTAAATGGTTTGGCTTGCCCTCTGTCTTTGCTCCTGTATGGATGGAGATCTTAAAATGAGATAGTGAACTTGAAAATCAAAAGGAGATGAGAGAATGTTAGAGGCAATCTTATCTTTTGATAATATTGAGATAAGATTTTAGATAAGGTAAGATTTTGATAAGCAAAAGGCCACAGCCCAGGGAGCCTCTGTGGCTCCGTAGTCAGTTAACGTGTCTGACTTTTGAATTTAGCTCAGGTCATGGTCTCATAGTTGTGAGATCGAGCCCTGTGTTGGTCTCCCCACTCAAGTGGGAGTCTGCTTGAGATTCTTTTCCTATGCCCCTCCCCCTGTGCACACACATTCTCTCTCTCTCACTCTCTCAAATAAATTAAAAAAAAAAAAGTCCACAGAAAGGTTAATGTGGTTTGTCTAAGGTCTCTGATCTCTCCCCAAGTTTGGGACAGATGTGGAATCTAGAATGTCCCTCTAGGTTCTTTGCATTCCCTGTTTAATAAAGTTTAGATGGTCTTTTAAAGCTTTGGAGATTACAGTAAGAACATGCAAATATATAGATTTTTTTTGTTAGAGTTCGCAGCTAATTTGAAATTTCATTATTTGATTAATAAAACCTGTGTCCTTGAATATTACAAATAACAAGAATCAGTCCCATCAGATCACCTCTGATGTTTACTGCTGCATGATTTCACAGGCTGGAATTATTTGGGATTCAGATTCCAAGTAGGAGTTGTATTCAGGGTGCCTGGCTGGCTCAGTCCTTAAGGGTCTGCTTTTGGCTCAGGTCATGATCCCAGGGTTCTGGGATTGAGCCCCACTTGGGGCTCCCTGCTTCTCCCTTTCCCACTCCCCCTGCTTGTATTCCCTCTCTTTCTGTCTCTCTGTCAAATAAATGAATAAAATCTTTTTAAAAAAATCTTTAAAAAAAGAGTTGTGCTCAATGATCTTTTAAAGGTATTTTAGCACTGACACACTATGATTTATTAATTTAAAGTATGTTATAATATTACCTATTGGCAAGCAAATTTCTTATTTCTACTCCTTAAACTGTAACTTATTTGCTAAATATTTTGTTCACTTAAGGCTATGGCAGAAATGATGGCTGAAAACTACCACAATATATGGGCAAAGAAAAAGAAAATGGAGCTGGAATCCAAAGGTAATATTTTCTAAAAATCCTGATTAAAAACGAATCAGAGTGCGACTATGTGCGTCTCTGAATTGGATGGAACAGTCTTTTTAGAATGAGAACTTATTATCCATTTGTTTTCTTAGACTAGTTCAAACACGCCTGTAACAGTTTTGGGTGGAAATTCCGTAATTACCTAACTGCGAGTGCACCTTTCTTCATGTCTCAGAATTCCGATGGCTCTTTCAGGCCCGTGTTAGCTTGCAGATACCGGTTCTCATTCTAACATTCGAGGTATTCTGTGTATTTCTTAGACCTCGCTCCCTGACTTCTATCCCTAACTCAGATGTTTTTCTCACGTCGTGCCTTCCCGCTTCCAGTCACCCCCTCTGGTGGTCCCAGTACAGTCATGCTCTTGTCCCTTACATGCTTTTGCTTTCCTTTTCTGCTGTTTTTCTTAAATACTAAAGTGACTAAATATTCTTAATCATTTTCTCAAGTCTTCTCTTAATTTATTTGCAGAAATAATTTCTTCAATTTAGTGTATCCTACACTGATGATCTCTCTCATCGTTATTTATTCTGTATTGGTCTGTGAACATGTTTGTGTGTGTGTGTGCACGTGCACACCTCTCACTACTTCCTACATGGATTTCTTTCCCTCACAGAGAATGTAACTATCTCCAGGTCAGGACCACAAATTATGTTACTTTTGTCATATTTACTGTACAGTTCTAGGCATCAGAAATTCTGTCTCTTACTTATTGGCATAAATAAAAATATATGGGAGAGAGTTTTGAAGGGCAGGGTATTTCAGGGCTAAAACTAGGTGATGTTGCTGGTTGGGACCAGGCATCAAACAGTAGAGAACAGAGTAGCACAAATTAGAATCAGTCATGGAAATGAACAGAGAGGATTCCTTACACCACAATTGCCTGTTGCAAAATTCGACTCAAGGCTGGGCCTGTTTTTCTAGAAGCCTTCCATGAATTTTTGTTAAATGAATGGCCAGACGTTTGGTTGGCTGACAGATGGATGGATGGATGGACGGCTGATTCACAGCGGCACAGAGTTTTGCTTAGTGGGATTCTTGAAGAGACATCATCCAAGTGACTAGTCAACAAAATTCCTATTTTTCATGCGGGCAGATGACATGAAAAAAATATGTTCTCTTTTTTTCCCAAGTAGCTTTCAATCACTACGGCTTCGTCAGTTTCTGAGGCAGCTCTTAGGGATCCCACAGTCAGTGGAGTTTTGAAAGCAGTCCACCTGGAAGCGAGACACCCAGATCGCAGCGGGCAGCTGGCACTGGTCCAGATTCAGACTGCATGGCTGGGAGACAGGCCTGGGTGCGCCAGGCTACGGGGCAGGGTGGTGATACGAGTCCGCAGAACCTTTAATCATTCTTCTTACTCCTTGTAATCCTCCCCCTTTGAAGGAGAAAGTGAGTGGTTGAGGACCAAAACAGCAAAACCAGGAGAAAAGGTGTTAGAATATACAGTGCTGGGTCTTGACTTTAAGTTGTTAAGAATAACAAAGGTGAGAGATGAGGCTTGAGGAAGAAGATAAGCGGATGCTGTGAACAGCTTTAGGAAAGAAATGACTTGAGTCTTTTCTCAAATTTGTTCCCTCCTCTGGGGACATTGACCCCAACCTGTATCCTGACCGTGCTGCTTCTCTTCCGAGATCTGGGTTGGCACGGAGGAGGTGCCTGTCTCAGTCCCTATGTCTTAGTGCCTGTGGGGGGAGTGGGGGGGGGGCGGGAGGAAAGGGAGGAGGGGAAGGACGGAGGAGAGAACTGGCGAGCACAGGAAGTCAGGAACAAGGAGGCAGCTAGAAACAGAAGGTCATTTACGATCTGTCATACACCTAGACACCTAAAAAAAATCCACTCAGCAGCTGCGCACTCTAGTTTCCAACCCATCCGGGGCTTTTTATTTTCTCTCCTACCCTCTCCCTCTCCCTCCTTGAGTATCTGGTATAGGTATCTGACCCCCAAATCATTGTGGTTGCCAAATCAATATAATTTTCTGGGAATAAAGGACTAAGTGAATTAGTGGAGTTCAAAATAGGAGATGACTGCAGGATGATCGAATTAGATGCTTGATTTATACATTTTTTTCCGTAAAACATCCCATTACATTTTTGATTACAGTAGAAGTCAAATCTGTTCTCAGTGTGCTTAATAACATATTCTGTGTCCTTCTTGCTGTTCACCGAATGCTGGTTTCTGTTGTTTTCTGACAATTGCATTATAGTCAATACTGTTCCTACCAAACTATAAAATGAATGACAGATCCTTAATGTATGTAGTGTTCCTTATTTAGCTGAGGCCGGTCCCTTTGCATTTATGATCGTATACTGCCACCTAGTGGTGAGAAGGCTCAGCGCGTGATTCCATGGCACGTTCTCCTTTGCGGTTTTGATGGCTTCTTTCATGTGTCGGGCAGATTCATTGTTTATGATTGTTTAAGTGGCTTCTGGCCACATCATATTGGACGCTGATCTAATAGGCTTCACGTTGTCCTCACAATTCAAGTCAAATATTTAAGTATATTTTTCTGGAGTTCCCATTAGCAGCTTGGTTTCGGGAAATTTCAGCATCCCATTGAAAATACATTCCCTTATGTGTTTTATCAATGTTATATCTGGGGCACACCACTCATCAGATCTTTGTATCTGGAATTACCCTGCGATTTCTGAAACGTTCATAAACCTTACAAAGACTTTTACAGAATCTGTAATTTTATAGAGACATTTTTCATTATTAATTCTTAAAAATTTTCAATATTTTCTAAATCTAAAAGGAATGCTCTTTTGTATTTTTCACTAAAATAGGTAAACTAGAAACCTAGATGCTTGTCAGAACTTTTAATTAGTCAAGTATGTATGCTGCTCTTGGGAGGTATTTAAGACAGATTAGCTTTAAAATTAGCAGATAAGTATAGGTTTTGTGTGGAATGTGTGACTTTAAAGTACTGCTTGTTCGGGGAGGTGTACTAAAAATTCCATATTTGAGACATTTTTTTTTTCTGTTCTGTCACTCAGGGGTGGGAAGTGAAGCCTATCCCTTGAAACATGCCTTGTAATTTCACTAGCTCACGCTGTGTGTGTTTTGGTGTGTTTACACACTCCACATCCAGAGCTCATTTGGATGGAGAGGGGAATGTGGCTGCTTCTCCCTTCCCCTGTGATTGCACATGTCATCGACAGGTGATACCACAAATGTCTCGTGTCCATATTTTAATTGCCTCTTAGAAGGCATATGTGCAGCCCTTTTTTGAGTGGATTTCCTAAATTAATCAGAGCATTAAAGGCACTGGAAAGGCAAGAGCCTTATACAACCTGTATATACTCCGTGTCTAATAGGAAGATACCAGAAGTTCTGTACCCTGGTCCTATCACGTTTTGGAGTATTTTCTAATTGCAATGCTATGTTCTTGTCTGGGCATGCTCTCAGGAGGTGGAAACCATCCCCTGCTGGTACCCTATGATACGCTGACAGCCAAAGAGAAGGCCAAGGATAGGGAAAAAGCACAGGACATCCTCAAGTTCTTGCAGATCAATGGCTACGCCGTATCCAGGTAAAAGCATACCTACCATTACGTGTTCTTGTTACAAAGACTGAGTTTTTAACTGTCGCCATCAGATTTAATGCTGAAAATGATTCTGTGATCCGTTTGAACCTTACAGCTACTATTTAGTATCTCCAAAATAAACACATCAGAAACATTAATGCCCTTGGCTCTTGGCCACATGATTGGTTCCTTTCACGGCTTAGGTGAAATCCCATCCATCTTTTAGGCACAAATTTTCAACAAAAATGACCCTCTGTTTCTCTAAAGGTGACTTTTTTGGCATAATAATAGAGTTATTCTCTAGAGGTTTTTTTTTAATCAGATGCAAAGTATTCCTTATAAATTGAATCTCACTTCTGCCTATAGCTGCAAGGATATTAGATCATTCTCCATTTTTTATATATTCCATATGTACATTTTAGCAAAAAAGACTACCTCCCAATAGTCTTTGTAGGAACTAATTTCCATATTTTATTTTTGCTACCCTAGGGGATTCAAAGACCTGGAATTGGACACACCGTCCATTGAGAAACGATTTGCTTATAGCTTCCTTCAGCAACTCATTCGCTACGTCGATGAAGCCCATCAGTATATCCTGGAGTTTGGTAGGTACCGTCGTCCCGTTACTAAGGGTCCGGTGTCTGTTACTCTTCATGTTGACAGCATCGCGGGTTCAGACGGCAGGCTGCCAGACTGTTTTTGGTGTGTTCCCGGGCAGTATAAACGCTGTCTACCCATCCTATTACTAAACAGAGTCTAACAGTCAGTAGGCAAACACGTTCTTAGGGATCGGTAAATTTAGAAACCTTAAAAAAAAAAAAGAACATACCATTCTTTTCTCCTTATACTGTTTATTGGCATTGATTTTTTTTTTAATTTTTGAAAGACACTGTGGATGGACATCAGAATTGAAGATAGAGCTAAATCTTTCCTTATGAAATTAATGGCCATGCTCTTGAAAAAGCTGAAACTGTGGATCCCCAGACTTTCTAGGCAATGTGAAGGCCTTGAGTTTAGCCTTCGTAGGGACACACATTTATGGTAGAGTGTCTGCAATGCAGAGCACTTTGCCATCCTGTCAAAGTACAATGGAACAGCTCCTCCCCATGTGGCCCCATGCTCCCAGAATATGAAGAGAATTCCTTGTTTCATTTTTTTATCTTTTTGAAGTGTTTATTTGTTTATTAGAGAGAGGGGGTTGGAACATGAGCTGGAGGAGGGGAGAAGTAGACTCCCCACTGAGCAGGGAGCCTGACACAGGACTTGATCCCAGGACTCTGAGACCATGGCCTGAGCCAAACGCAGATGCTTAACTGACTAAGCCACCCAGGCACCTGGGGAACTCTTGTTTTTATCTTAGATTCAGAACGGATTTTCAATATAGCCTCCTCTCACATCTTATTTCAGGATTGTCCTCCGCACCACTGACTTAAAATTTGAGTTGTTAATTACTGAGCTTCATGTCAATCACTTTCTAGCCCCTGGTTAGTATTAAGGTAGAAGGATTAAGGATTAAGATGGCCCCTTTGGAAAAACCAGCGTCTTCTGGTCATTATCTTTTTATTTTGTTTTTCATGTTTTTTTTTTCTATTTTTATTTTTGTTTTTTTAATCCTCATTCTTTCTGCTTTTCAATACTTCTCCTCAGGGCCCATAGTCCTAGAGCCTTTAGCAATAAATATATCCTCCACAAACCCATCCTGACCAAGGAATCTTTTTGTTACTGTTTTCTTAGAATTTAGGTCTTCGTTTTTGGCATGTTAGATTAAAGTTCATCGAAATTTGGGCTTTGGTATTTTCTTGTTCCTCGTCTCCTGATCATCCCTAATGGGATGAAAAAGATTTTCCAGTTGAATACTATTCTCTTAAAGAGCCTCCTAATTTCTCAGCCTGCTCCTTATCTGTAGCCAAGTGCTGTACTTTGGATTTCTTTCTTTCTTTTTTCTTTTTTTTTTTTTTTTTTTTAAGATTTTGTTTATTTATTTGGCAGACAGAGATCACAAGTAGGCAGAGAGGCAGGCAGAGAAAGAGAGGTGGAAGCAGGCCCCACCTGAGCAGAGAACCCGATGCGGGCTCGATCCCAGGACCCCAGGATCATGACCCGAGCCGAAGGCAGAGGCTTTAACCCACTGAGCCACCCAGGCGCCCCTGTACTTTGGATTTCTTAACTGTCTTTTTCACAAAAGCCAACTGTGCAAACTAATTTATAATATGTAATCTCTCTGTAGCTCATGCAATAATTTTTAAAAAAATACAATTTATGAGTCACTCTGAAAAGTAGAAAATCTGTCTCAATTAATGAAATTTTCTGATTTTTTTAAAAATGAGGACATGATGAATTTTGGAAGTCTGTGATGAGGGAGCATGAGGCTGGCTGAAGACAAAGCAAAAGCTGGCGCCTTGCACACCCCACTCCATCCGCTTCCCCCCTGTCCTATGTGTAGCATCCCTCAGGCAGCCCTGACTGCCATGAACAATAAGCAAATAGTTAACTTGCAGAGCTCACAATCCTGCTAGACAGGAGTCTCCCTTGGCTTACAAATGTCCTAAATCTCACTAACAAAGACGATTGATAGCAGGATTGTGACACCCCACCAAAAAGTCTCCCAACTATCTTAATGTTAATGACTGGTTTAAAGACAACATTGATCAAGCTGCAAGGGCAAGGCCTCTGGCAGGCCTGGGACATCCTGGCACCTTGTAGGCCCTCTTTAGCATATGAAACTCCACTGACACCTCCCTTCCCCTCACCTTCCCCCAACTGCAGGGTACCTAACCTGCCATCCCTCACAACCTGGGGCAGCTGCAGCTCTTCCTGCCCCCAGGTGCTGTCATCAAGAATTCTTTCTTGGTCATAGGCTCCAGACCTCAGCCCACCGAACCTCACCTAGGTTCTAGAACTTCATCATTTGTGCATATAGCTAAATACTAAAATTTCTCAAACACATTGAAAAGTATCTGCATAGTAGCCCAAATGCAGTCTTCTTTTTGTCAAGAGGGAAGAAGGAAAGCAAAATCAGGGTTCTAAGAAAAACTTTTTTTTTCTTTTTTTAACCCTGCTTGGGTAACAGAAACAAAAATGTGGTGGATACATGTGTTTGGGCTTTATCCACGTTGTACACAAGTTTCTGAATAAGCCCCTGTTTGTGCAGAGGGAGTGGTGAGACCCTGGCTGCAAATTCACCCACTTAGTGCATTTCTTTCTTTCCACAGGATAGAGAGTCTTCTAAACCTAGTGCTGGGGGAAAAGTGAGGCTAGCTCAATGTAGATCCCAAGAAATTCAGGGCTCCCCCCCCCCGACATGTTCCTTTTACAGTTGGATATGACCAAGAACTCTGTTAGAGGAGCAGAGTTGGGATTGTTTACATTTATTTTAATTTTAATTTTTCATTGTCACTGCCAATGAAACTTCTATCATGCCTTCTTTTATCTTTAAATTTACTGCCTTTGCAACATATTTGAGGCTAATGGCCATAGTAAGAAAGCACATATCCCTTTTTCTGATTTTTGTATTATATCTAGATTATATTCTCTCCATCAGGAGTTTGCGCATTATCATTTTTGTTAAAATGTATAATGTAAAAAGGAAAGATGTTTCCTATTTAGTTCCTTGAAATGCTAGCATCTTTAGCTATGTGCAAAACTGTCTTGACATAGTTTATATGAGAAAGCCCCTTAAATGGATCCGGCCATTTTACTAATATTCTTGAGAGAGATTGAATTTAAAAGCATACAAAAATGAAATCTGTGAATATAAAAAAGGCACAATTTTCTTTTACTCATTCATGTGAAGAGCATTATTATGATATTAGAAAATATTACTTAAATTTCCTAAGACTTTTCCCCAACTCCTGTCTCAGATTTAATGAAACATATCTCAAATTGCTTTTATTTCTATTTACCAAATAACTTTTTCTGGCAGAAGTCAGTTTGATTCTTATAAAATAAGGAAGCTCTGCTTATAAATTTTACTAAAACTTTATATTCAGTTTTTGAAATCTTTTGCTCTCCGGTGTGATCTGCGTATCATCTTGGTTATTATGCCTTTTGTTACCTCCTCTGTATGCAGGAACTGTCTTCTGTATGCATGAAGAAGGTGCCAAAGGCCACTTCCAAGCTAAATGCATGAGGGCAATCAGTTCTTAACCTCAAAATCATTTTCTAAACCCTGGGGAAAACTGGGATGTCTTTGCTTTGCTTATGGAAATTATCTAGTGACATAAGTGAACTTCCTTCTTTCTGAGCAGCATGTTAATTTTCCCATCTAATATTATGGTCGTGATCCTCCCTCCCACCCCAGGCTGGCTTCCTGTAGCTTTTTAATTGGTATAGTAATATTGTAACTCTGGGTCACAGCAAGAAGTAACTGCCTTTACTAGGGGCCAGGGTTAAAATGTCACCAATTTTGTTTCCTTAGTTTCTACTCTCTGCCTACTGTCCTGAGCTTCTTTCCTACTGAGAGAAGATGTGGGATTTCTACTTTTTTCCACTTGTCCCCTACACGTGTGTCACGAAGATTGTAATGCTAAACCAGCGTGTGTGCTCTTTTATCCCCATGTATGGGCTAGCCTCGATGAATTTTTTGTTTGGGTTTGGATATTTTTTTAAAATCCTTTTGAAAATTTACTATCCTGCTTGGTGAAGTTAGCCTTGATATTTTGGATGCCTTTCTGTGTTTGGTTTACCAGGATAACACATCAAGCAGCATGTTCTAAATGTTGCATTTTAGGTGAATATCTTGTAATGTTTGAAGTCAGACATGTTCCTAACAACTCTTACTGTCTACAGATGGTGGCAGCAGAAGCAAAGGAGAACATTTCCCTTATGAACAAGAAATCAAGTTCTTCGCTAAAGTACAGTATACAATCCATTTTGGTTTTGCTTCAGTATGTTTGCTTACAAAATATACTCTCTAGATCTTTGCCTCTTTCCAGAGTGTACTGGTCTACAAATACAAATTCTACATGTAAATATTCTCTGGCACAGAAATAAGTGCTTCTGAATCATGTCGGATAAATTTGTTGCGAGGATACTTGGTCATACTTGAACTCACTCTTCTTCCTGCCATAATTCTCAGATCCCTTTCATCTCTGTGGAGTCTAATTCAAAGCTCCCCTTTTGGGGCCTTTTATCCAATGACGGAGAAGAAAAATACCTACTTCTTAAGATGCGATGGTTGTAATGATTTAAAAATGTATGAGCATTTCTTTTCTAAAGAGGAAAAGCATTTGTCCATTTATAAATTATAAAATTCACAAGCTTTACATTATAAGAAGCTTTACAATATAATCTTTATTCTGGGACCTACGTCTTCCTCATTTTGCAGATGGGGAAGCTGAAGATGAGAGAGGATAAGCTGTTTCTCTCTCAACTATATCCATTTTTAGTATTCACTCCATTTAATAAGAATGTATCAATAATCTGCCCTTGGCCTGGCTCATTCATCGACTTTCTCTCAGCCAGGAAGGGAAGGAGACAAGGCGTTGCAGGTTCTCCATCTTGGATTCATTCACTTACATGGGTCAGACTACATCCCAGGGATCATACTCATGGCGCGCGTGGCTACAGACAGTGGGATCCTGCAGAGGGTGGATGGAACTCAGGTTGCTCCAGAGCCTCAGCCCACTGTGTAGATCTGTTCTCTTTTCCTTTCTTTCAGGTTGTTCTTCCCTTAATTGATCAGTATTTCAAAAACCATCGTTTATACTTCTTGTCTGCCGCAAGTCGACCTCTTTGTTCTGGAGGACAAGCATCAAACAAGGAGAAAGAAATGGTGACTAGGTAAACAGCTCCATAAAATAAAGACTTGTTGAGTGAAATGTATTTGAGTTGGGGAGAGAGCCGCAGGGGACCTTGAAATGGGAGCACGCGGGGTGGGGTGCCTTCCCCTCCCCCCCCTCCCCCCAATGGCCCCCCACTCCTGCCCCCAGCTTCCTGACCTCTGCTGCCCTTTGGAATCAAACACTCTGAGGAGGATGCTCTCTGCAAGTTAATGTGTGTGTTCTAAATGTTGAGTTGTCCTCTATTTTGCTACTAAATAGAACGCAGAATAGAAGGAATATGGCACCCAGTACAGAATCCACGAGTACAGACATCACTGGATTAGTATTTGACATCAGTGGTGCTTTTCACGTTACCTCCTTTAAAATTTCTCCGAATCTATTATTTTTGCCCCAATTTTGAAAAATACAGGGATTTTTCTGGACACCAAAACCCCATTTACCGAAATTATCTTTTCCGATGTTTGTTTGAAAATAACGACCATTTGTGGAAGAAAATGACATGAAAATACATACTTGCCAAAGATTTCCCCTCATACCACTCAAGCTGGCATCTTAGCAAGGCTTTCTCTTTTCTCTTTGAACCCCAAGTGCTCCTTGCAGATTGATTTGTAGTTCTGCTGGGTCTTTCGAGTCTGATTTTTCAAACTTCTGGCAAAATTTAGTACTTGTGAGAGTCAATTACTCAGTAGATCTATTTCTGGATTATCAAATTGCACAGGAGTCCACACCCAGGTTTTAGATTATGTTTGAAAACAAATTTCTATGAAAGTGAGTAACCTAGACAAAGAATACAAGCTTTCCTTGGATTTGAACTTGACTTTAATAGTCTGTGGTGTCATGTGATGTAAGATTGCAACTAGGTGAAAATTAACCCCAAACATCTTCAAATAATGATCTTCCTCTGAAGTTGGTTAAAGTGATTATAGTTAAGGAAACAGAGAATCCATCCTTTGGCGCACTTTGTTTCCACCCACCTTGTTACCCAGAGGAGTGAGGGGCTACTTTCCAATGTGAATCCCCTCCCCTGTCTCCCTTTGGCAGGGTCTTCTTTCCTCTTACCCCAGGAGAGAGAGGCCCATCCCTCTGCATTTCACAGGCTCACCATCCCCAGGGGACTGGGAACATCTAGGGATCTAGAAGTACCAGGGCATCAAGTTACCTTTAAATGCCCTGCAGCCCATACTGCAAAGTCTCCTCACTACCAACCCCCCACCACCCAAGACTTTTGTAACAGCAGCTTTGTTCCCAGAGTTGTTGTTGATGAAGATGCCACTCAATTACATACACCAAGATACAGTGCAGTAAGAGAATGGAGGAAAAAAAAAATTACGCCAACTCTAGTCTTCCTCTCTCCTGTGTCATGTTTGATCTCCATTAAGTTTTTTTCTTTAAACTGTTCCCTGACCTCAGAAGTAACTAATTTTTCTTTGCCAGCTCTCCCTCAGAATAAACCGGAAGAGCATTGCTACTCCGTGCCAGCTCAGTTAATGTGGTTTGGGGCCTGAGATACCCCCTTTTCATTATTAACACCGCACCAGAATGTTTTCTATAATATCATCTTCAGTTTCTCTTCACCTCCTGAAAAAGGGTTAGCAAATTCTTCTTTTCCCATTACCGTTTCCAAAAGAGAAATCTGTCTAAAATTCCAGCATACAGGACTGAGACATACACTAATAGGAGTAGCTTAATTTCATCACAGCACCTATGCACCAAACATAGATAGAATTTAAGCTCAGAAATTCTGAAATGAAAAAATGAATTAAGGTAATGATAAATTATGGCACATGCAAAATGCTGCGCAGTCACTAAAACTAAGTATAGAAATATGTAATAACTTATGACAATGAGTATTTAAAAAGTAAAATATATGTTTAAATAGTAAAGATCCAGAGTTTTTAAAAATCTAAATTTGTATGTGTGGAAAAATACTGGTAGGGAAGAAACTTGATTTTAATAATGTTTTCTTTGGGACTAGTATAGCAGATTTTTTTTCTTACTAGTTTTGTATATTTTTAAAGGTTTTAAAATGAAAAGCCTTTTATAATCATAAAAATGTGTCTTAAAACAACCCAAATCACCATGAAACTAACAAAAACCAACTAAAAATTTTGTTTGACGTGTTAAAATGAAATCACTGAGAACTACAAATGTATGATTTCTTACTGCTTCAGTTAAATATTACCTCAGTGAATATAATAGGTTAAAAAAAAAAAAAAAGAGGACAAAATAGAACAAAAAATACTGGCCCTACCATGGTGGATAAGCAGTCATGCCTTCATACACAGGTTGAGCCTGAAGTGATCGTTTTAATTTTTATTTTAACAGTTGTGTGTAGTGGTATAGCTGCGTGGGTCTAAGTTAACTTGCACGTTTAAGAATGGGTTGTTTCCATCGGATGTTAGATGCTTCTTGGCTCTAGACATTGTGTATTGAGCATTTTATATGATCAAGTCCGTGAAAAAGGGTAAAGTGTGGCCTCTGCACTTTGGGAGTATACCTGGTAATAGCTGGGTATGTGAGTGGAAATCCAATTCTAGAAGAGAGCGATGCAGTGCTGTGGGATTCGTAGTTAAGTGAGGCCACATTGGATGGGTATGGACAGACTAGAGATATGAAAAAGCCATGATAATTTATAATTGGTCTTAAAGAACATGCAGGTCGTAGATTCAGAAGGGGGGCTATTTTCTTCATGCAGATAACAACATAGAGAGTATAGAATGTAGTAATTTAGGGTCAGCATGAGTTATGTAGATTCCTTACGGAATACTGTAATTGATATTGACTGCCAGGACAAGGCATCTTCTTCCTTTTTCCTTTTCAATGTTTATACTTAGTCTTTTTTACTTGATTCTTCAGCCCTAGGAAGCCATTGGGATACAGGGCAGTCTGACAGCAAAAGCAGGATGGAGAAGTGTCAGCTAGCTAGGAGGCCATTGATAGTGGTGCAGGCTGTTAAGCTAGAACTGCTTCCTCAGATAGGTGGTTCCACCACTGATTCATTCAGCACATATTTCTGAAAGTCTGCCATGTGCAAGGTGCTGTCCTGGGTTGAGGATAAACAGGCACGTACAACAATGTGCTTCCTAACTCCAGAGCACAGCTGAGTACCTGCTTCCATGGAGAGCAAAGGTCCGGGAATATAGGAGATACACATGCAGAGTGGGGCTGAAAGTGGGAAGCATGGACAAGAGAAAATCACAGGACAAGGCAATGAGTCCTATGGAAGGTAGGAAGAAGGAGGTCAACATGGTGCTGGAGTTTCGATGCTGAGTGGTTGGAACAATATTGGTGGTCATAGCAAAAAGAAATGACCAGAGAACTGGTTTTGAGAAGAAGATGTTAAATTTGGTTAGGCAGTCATTGAGGTATGTAAGTCGTAGCAAGTCATTCAGCTGGAGGTGCCCAGCAGAAAGTTGGAAATGAGTGTTTGGTGTTGGTGGAGAGACCAGAGCAAGAAATGACGTATTGGGAGTTTGTACCCATGTGATGCTCCAGGTCCTGAAAACAGATGAAGGGGGAGTGGAAAGAGAAGCAAAAAGGTCTGAATAGCAAAACTTGGAGAATTATTCCATGTGAAGGGTTTTCAGAAACGGGTTCTTGAAGAACATGGAGAGTGATTACTTAAAGAAGAGGGGGGAATGCATTGCTGTAAAACGGGATTTAGAGTTTCCCAGATTGAAATTGTTGATGATGCCATGTACCACAGAGAGCTCTTCAGGACGGAGGTTGAAAAGCTGTTATGAGATTTGCTGATTGGCAGGTACTGTGACTATCTAGGGAGCTTTTCAGTAGAGCAGTGAAGTGAAAAGCAAAATGACAAAGCAAGGCATCAAAGCCAAGGAGGTGTAGATACATTATGAATTCTTAAGAATGTTAGCAATGGTGGCATATACGGAAAGGGAATAACAGCATTAGGGAAAATATTTTTGGAGGAAACATAGGCCAAAACTTATAATAATGAAACCTTATAGTCCATATAGAAACTACACTCTGAAAGTGATGGCACAGGAGGGACAAAAGATATAATTTGTCTTCTGGGTGGATTTGGCTTTCTACATATATTTATTTCCTTCCAGTAGCATGCTGGCTACTGATAAGAAACAATCAAAGTTAAGAAGCAATTTTTACTATAAGAAGTCATTTTTCTCAGACAGACTGTCAGACATTCAGTATCTCGAAAGAATGGGATACAGAGCTGTTCTGTTTTCCATCACAGCAAAATGTCCTAGGTCTGGACGAATTGGGTTAAAACATAATCCTAGTGTCATAAATTCAACATTATCTCCAAATGTTTCATGCAGATCCCAGAGAGTCTCAGTACGAGGTGTAGAAGATGTCCCTTAAAATAGGTTGGTATACATATAGGGCTCCAAAATGGGTACAGCTCTGAGAAGTCACCACTCTCTTCAGACGGAGACAGACCTTTGTTGGGTTGGTATGCATAAGTCTCGGTGGTGGAGGGCCGCTGGAGAAAGATGTTTTTGGTTTATTGTCTTTTTTTTTTCCCCTGTCACTATATAGCCCATAAAGCAGCTCAGGAGGCTGATAGCCCATTTTAAATTCCAGTATCTCCTTGAGCAGATCATTGATTTCAAAACCTTTTAGGAGATTTCTCGAGACCTCAGATTCACTTAGACATTTGTCGATGAATGTTCTCTTGGAAAAGCTATACAGTGCTCTGTATAATTAATTTTCATTCTTACCTTATTGGCATAGTTACTGAAATGAGAAATGATAGCCAAAACTTCCTGTTGAGAAAGTCAGTATCACCGATGTGATTCTCTGGTCTCCTTTCTCCCGTCCTGCCCCAAGCACATGACTCCTTTTTTTTCCCCATGGCATAGCGTGTCTCCCCAGACCTGGCAAGTGTATGTCCGCACACTGCTATTCATGGGAGGGCTTGGCAAGACGGAATGGGACAGTCAGGATAGAGCTGTTGCCATTATTGGGACAGTCAGGCTAGGTGTGGGTAGCTTTGTACAAATGGGTTATCAAGGCTAAAGGTGTCTACAGAGCCTGTGCTCTCTGAGCTCAGGAGTGTGTGGGGACATGGGAGACTATCATCAGTTGGAGTACAGGAGGAGAGGTGTCGTGGTAGAGATTTGCAAATGGCCGCTGGGAGAGCCTAGAAGGGGGACTCTTTCAGCTTGGGCTGGGAGTAGAGAAGAAGCTAGGTGTTCACAAAGGCCTGTTGGGGGATGCCTGGGTGGCTCAGTTGGCTAAGCAAAGGCCTGCTGGAGTGGACTTGTCTGGTATTGGATCCTGAGGGATGCGTAGAAAGGCATGTAGCAGGGAAGTGAGTGAAGGGTATTCCCGAGAAGACTTGTAAGGAGCCTACCACATTGTGGCCTGGTGGCAAGCCAGGTCCCTCGCGGGTCTTGCCCTGGTTCTGGGGTTTAATGTGAGAGTTCATACCTGTGCTATCATGCTAAATGCTGAATACAAGCCACCTTTCCTTAGAATTTCCCACTACTGAACTGGGTCTAGAGATAAGAAACAAGCTCAACGCAAGCCTGAGCACTGAGATCCCAGTTACCCCATCTGTAGTGCTCGTCAGTTGTCCCAATCCTGTCTCCCCTTCACTGTGTTCAAATTCACTGGATGCTTTGGTATGTGCGCAAGGGGTTTGTGGTCAAGGCTGGAAAAGAAGAAAAGTTCAAATGATAAACATCCTGAAACTTACAAGTAACATTTTACGCCCAAAGCTCCGAGCTTCTGGTTTTAAGTAATGTCCATAACAACAATGACAAAAATTCTAGAATTCCAGTGGTATATTCGGGCAGATAACATTTGTTCCCTTTGCGGTGTTTGAGTAGTTATATTCTTGTGGAGTTCATATAGATGGCTTTTATATTAATTAGCTTTGCTTCCAAATTTTTTTTTGTTTCTTTACTTATAATATGTGCTTTTTAAACCATGTTTGTTAAAGATATGCACTCAGAGATTCTTTCTTTAATACCTTTACTCCACATTCTGCTCCGAGAATTGATTCTTTCTGCGTGACATCATGTTGCTTTTTCCTGCTCATATATCAGCTGTTTATTTTTCTTTCTTTTTCTTCTTTTGTTTTAAATTTTATTTTAATTTCTCCCTGTCTTTTCTCCCTTCCCTCCCCCTTCTTCCCCTCTTTCTCTCTTTTTTTTTTTTTTTCTTTTGTCTTCAGCCTATTCTGCAAACTTGGAGTTCTTGTCAGGCATAGGATTTCACTATTTGGTAAGGAGACCCTTGAAATGAATATGAGCATGGCCATCACTTGGTTTCCTTTGCCAGTTTTGCACTGTGTCGGGTGCGGCTCTGTTGCATGAATGCATGTTTGCACGGCTGCATGTGTGGTCCTCATAGGTCCTAAGGTAAGATAAGGTCCTCGAGGTTCTTCATCGGTAGCATTATCTGCGGTGAAATTGAAGACGGTAACTTCTTCGTGCTGGTCCAAAGCCCCTTTGAAAATCAAAAGTTTTTGTTAGGAAAAATAAAATGAATGCAAGTGGCAGCTTCTGCCCTATTTTATTTCAAAGGGGTGAAGCAGAACCAGGCCCTCGAATTTGCCTCTTGCCAATAGACGACAGAGTGAGCTGTCATAAATCAAAACATTTTGACTGCACTTATTTATTTTTGTAAAGCTCTTACTACAATTGTGCGTGTTGACTGCCTTCCAGACATGGAAGCTTCAGAGAAGAGACAGTAAGGCAAGGGCTCCACTTGGCAAAAGGGACTTTTCGAGTCCATTTTTGTTGGTGTCTGGGAATTCACATAACTGAAGTCCACCGGCTCAAGCGCCTGCTTTTGGACAGCTGTGCAGGGTGGGGGTGGGGGGGTCCCTCCCTTTCCACAGCTTCTCCTCTCTGTGGGGCTGTAGGACTCAAGAGAAGCTGGCAGACTCTCTGTATTCATTTCCTGCATCTGCTTTGATAAACCACAAAAGCCCACTTCAATGCTGTGCACTCTAGGTTGTGAGAAAGTGTTGGGATCATTTTGGTCATAAAATGTTGAGTGTGCTCATACAGATGTTGCAGGTTCAATTCCATTTATAGGAAAAGCTAAGGATTATGTAATTTCTTTAAAAAGCCACAGGGAATGAACTGAGGAATAATATGTGTGTGTGTATATCTTTACACACACACACACACACACGCATTGCTTTTAAGTTCTTTCAAGCAGTCTATTTTTTGAGAAATGGTAGTTTCTGGATATAAGCCCTTAAAGCCCTGTTTGATTTCTAATTGTATTAGATCCAATATATGGTGCTCTTAAATTTAGTAATCAAAAGTTCTATTTCATTTAAATTGCCCGAGTTTTTGCATTAATGTTTCAGTTATCCCAAATTACTGGGCAGATTATCTTTAAGATAATTTCTAGTTGACCTTTGTTTGACTTCTCTTCAACATAGAAAAATTTCTGTGAACATCGTGCAGACAGAATCGTTCTGTGCTCTTCAACGTTGTCGTAATAACAGTGGATTCATGGGTCCTCCATTTGTCTTATTCTGTGTCATTCTGATGGGGACCCCGTCCTCAAGTGCAGTATTTGCCTTCTCACTGATGAGCATAGTAATAGTCTGTTGTGCTGTTTCTGACTTCGTACCTATTTCAAATTCTTGCTTTTCTATATTTCACTATAATTTTCTTTAAAAAAATTTTTGAGGTACTCCATATATAGAACAAAGTACATGAATCTTCAAGTAACTTAATGATGTAGTTTGTTGAAATTTTCCATATATATTTAGATATAGATATAGATATCAAGAAGAATATTACCAGTATCCCAGAAGCCTCCCTTATGCCATTACTCAATTTATAAACTTCTGCAAAGAAACTATATATCTGCAAAGAAACTATATAGACCTCCATTACCATGGGTTAATTTTGCCTATTCTTTAATATCCTATTTTTTTTAAGGGTCCTATAATTGAAGATAAAGGCGTAGTAAAACTTGTCATACCTCTCAGTATAGACTGAGACTTTAACATTCATTCCATCCCTATGTGATGTTGAATTCCCATTTAAGCATTGTATTTTAAATCCCTTAGCCTTTAAATACTATTACTTTTATTTTTAACAGGAATTTACTGAAGAGCTAATATGTGTCTTCACCTTAGAAGTGTATTTGTCTGTCTTCTTTATATTATTCTAGTCTCTCCTGTTTTTGTTGTTTCAAATTTGCGTTGACATTTGCCTGCACAGTAATACAAATTTCAAGAGGCCTTCCTTAATCAAACATTTTCTAATACAGACGCATTCAATCATTGGAATCTTTGAGGCTCACCCATGTTATCTTCATACTTGACAGTGATAACCTGACTTTAGACACTAATAGGATGTCCTGGAAAAATAAGGGGCTTCGAATCGGAAAACCTAGACATAAGTGCTGTATTTTGGAACTAGCCCAGCTGAATGATTTGATGAGGGACTTGACCTCCTGAACCCTTATTTTTTGTTTTTTCATTTTTAAAGTAGGTTAAAATGACTCCTACTCTTAAAGCTTCGTTGCACATAGCTGATCTAATGTAGGGTAATGAATGCTCAAATGCTGTGGAAATTTGTAACTTTACAGCTTTCAAAGCTAAGGGATCCCTGGTCTTATTTGCCCAGTTTTTATTTAGATAAATCAGACTACAGACGAACCAGACTAGGGGACTTGGCTATTTAAAGTACCTGCACCATGAAGACTTTATAATTTACCCATTTCCAGTGTGAAATGGAAGTGGTATGCCAAGTGTTTTTTTTTTTTTTTTAAATGTATAGTTCTGCCCTTGTGGATTTCTGGATTTCTGTAAAGAGAGAGACCTAATGATATAGGTGTGGTGGTCTTTTATAGTCCTATTAGTCTCTTATTATTTTTTAAATTTTCTCCCTTCTTTTACATGATATCATTTTTCTGTATTCTGTGGATAACACAATGATGATCAGAATGTTTTTCCCGTACTGACTTAGTTCAGTTGTTTATGACTTCAGCTAAGGGTAAATTAAGACAGTTTAGAGTGGAAGCTAGCAAAGAAATACCTGGGCTTTGTGTCTCATGAACAATGAGTAAAGATGGAGATGTAGGTTACACAGTAACCTTCAACGTATCAGGGAGGTGGGTTTAGAGACGTGAGGCAGAACGTTAACATAAACAGAGAAACAAAATACTTGTGGTGAGTTCAGGGTTTGATGAGTAATGGACTACTTATTCCAAGCTGGCTTCCACGTTGTCATTATACCTCCAGACTTCATCCGTAGTTGAAACTTACCTGATTGAAGATTTGCCCAATATGGACTTCTATTTGTGTATATCTTTTACCTTAAAATAGGGCTTAAAATATGTTCTATACACTGAGGCACACTGAGAATTAAAGTGATCAGTCATGTTTTTAATGCTTCATATATTCTTTTTGAGGTGCTTAAACTATTTCATTTTATATTTGAAAAAGGTAAGTTTTTTAAAAAGGGCACAAGCCCCTTTCCCCACAGAACAGTAGTTCTGGAATGTCCCTTCCACTACTTTACAGAAAAAAAATAAGAAATTAGTATCTTCATTACACATACAGGCTTTCTGTTTGGATTCTGAGATGCTTGCCAGTGATAGTAAGTTGGTGCACTCTAGTGTTTCAGAAAATTGGTTAGGGCATGGATACGCCCAGGCAAGTTGAAAAGTGGGAAGGATTCCATTGGCCATTTTCAAGGACCAATTGTTGACTAATAGAATATTGCTTTTAATCCCATCATTTTCTCCTGTTTTTGCTAAGTGGCAGTTCTGATTATGAATGTTAAGGCAGTTAGAAAATACAGAAGCCTTCCTGTTCCAGCCCACTGAAGCCCTTCAGTCAGGTTTAGAGGAAGCAGAATCCATACCTAAGCCTCCAACAGGGACAGCAATCTTGCCACGGGTGTCCACATATCAGGGCTTCCTAAGGGCTCTATTTTTATATGCAAAAATAAATCTACTGCCTTAATGACATTCATTTGGCACCTTCATTCAGTAAACACTCACTGTGTTCTGCTGTGTGGGAGGTACTCTTTCAGCTGTGGGGATAGGAAAATGAAGATTCCTACACCTGTCCACTACAGCCAGGCCAATCCAGGTGTCGGTCACCCGTCCTCCTCCGAGAACAAACTGACCATTCTGTCTGCATCCCCTCTTGCTCTTCCAAACCGTGCTCCACAACAGTCCAATCTTCCCTGAACCTGGTGTCTCCTGTCTCACTCCTGAAAATTCAGTGGCTTCCCTTTGCTTGAAAATAAAAGTTCTCAATCTGGCCGCAATATTGTTTCACAAAGTATTCCCCGTGTACCAGTCCATCCTCATTTCTTGGCACATTCTTGCTTGCTCTCGATGGTTCCACCTGAGTGGGCCTCTCTCTGCTTATTGAAAGTGGTATATTCCTTTCTGCACCGGATCTTTGCACGTGCTGTAATTCTTGATTGGAATGGGGTCTAGCAGTCACCTCTCCTGTCCTCCACACCTACCATGGAGTAAGCCGCTCATTCTTGACCTCAACACAAATATTAATCTGTCAGGAAAACCGTCCCCAATCTCCCTAATTTCACTCCCTCCCCTTCTTTTACAACATTCTCACAGCTCCCAGGACCTTTCCTTCATCTCAGTAATGATGTCACCAGATTGACATCTCTCTCTCTCACACAAACCTCTCAGCTCACTGAGGGCCTATTCTTGTATCTGGGGTCTGACACATAGTAGGTTTTGTATCAATATCTGATGACTGAATGAGTGAACCAACTAGGTCCTACCCTCAGGAAGCCGATAGTCTAATAGAGAAGAGCAGACACTAAGAACAAGGCAGTAAGAACTCTTGATTTGGAACTTTCTTACATTCATGAGTAAGTGAAATTTTACTTTTTTTTTTTTTTTTTTTGCTTATGAGGCTACTAAGAAAAATGTAGTATCCAATTATCCCACAATTTATAAGAATCACATTTAAAAATAATTATTCCTTAAGCTGTCTGAGAAAATCCATAGGGCACTTATGCTAAAAAAGTAACACTTAAGTTATGACTTTTCAAACATGATCATTGAACCTGACCTGTAGTGATCATTTGAGCTTCAGGAAGAATTTGAGAAGCCTGGCACAAAGCAGTTGTCCTTTGGAGGCCTATTCTACTTTCCCATTTTCTGGGGAATTTTTAACGTTATTAACGAGATAGCGAATTGTCCAGAGTTACTGGAGAGTTTCCAGATTTGATGGTGTTGAGACTTCTAGGAAGGCCTGGACTCCAGCAAGCGCTCAGTGACATAGTGAGCATAGGACCCCAGAATTTCTTCAGGTTGGACCTCAGGGGCCCTAGACCCATACATGGCCCGTCATAAATTCCATTCCAGTATTAACAGCAGGACTTCATTTAAATACTGTCCTATATTTAAATGAAGCAGTAGTTCTTGTTAAGATGTTGGGTTTTCTCCCACCAGGTGGGGAATGCCTGATTTAAACTGCCGCCTAAATCTTAATGTTATGTGTGGAAGCGTTTCAAGAGTAAAGTTACTAATAGATTCGATTCTCTCAATTGGTGTCTCCCCCTAATTAAGACATTAGTGGGTTAGGTTGATGTTCATTCATCTGTTCTCTGCTCACCCCCAGAACCCACTGAGGTGTTTACAATGAGGACTACTCTCTCCTGTGAAGAGACAGTAGAAAATTAGCTCATGTACGTGTTATCCCTAAGAAGGCTCAGATGGTGCTTACTTTTGTTTCCTAGGACACAGAATGAAAGGAGATTTACCTAAAGTCCTCAGAGTCTCTGAAGATAGTGCATATCTGAGAACTGAACCTGTCGTTACTCTGGGTATCCAGTAGTTCAGTTACGCACAATCTGCTGCTTTCTGATTATTGCTGTCATCACTAGAGGACCATTAAGGTCTTCCCCTAACGTAACATTTCTGTGGCTTGATGACACTATACATGGCAAAGACAAGAATTTCCTGGATTTAACTTGTTTTATATGTTATATAAAAAATAACCTATTTTGGGGTGCCTGGGTGGCTCAGTGGGTTAAGCCTCTGCCTTCAGCTCAGGTCATGATCTCGGGATTCTGGGATCGAGCTCTGCATCAGGCTCTCTGCTTGGCAAGGAGCCTGCTTCCTCCCTCTCTTACTTGTGATCTCTGTCAAATAAATAAATAAAATCTTTAAAAAAAAGAAGCTATTTTTAATAAAACTAAAAAAAAAAAACCTATTTCTTACAGAGAGATACATTCGGTCAGCAATACCACAATTAAAACCCTGTAATAAAGATCATATCAGAAAACAGTATTGGAGCAATACAGATGTTTCTTTTCCCTGGACATATCTCTATGAGAGAATGTCCTGATTTTAGAGTAAATAAATAGAATATGTAATTATGCAAATTATATTTTCCATTTAGCTGAAACTTCTCGCCAAGTTAAAGTTTCAGTAATACAGTAATATCTACTACTAATTCAGCAATGCCCCTCGTTATTTCTTTTTTTTTAGGTTTTTTTTTTTTTTTAATTTCTTTGACAGTGAGAGAGGGAACACAAGTGGGGGAGTAGGAGAGGGAGAAACAGGCTAACTGTCAAGTGGGGAGACCAATGTGGGGCTCAGTCCCAGGACTCTGAGATCAAGACCTGAGCCGAAGGCAGACAGTTAATGACTGAGCCACCCAGGCACCCCAAACTTTGCTATTTTTATTTCTGAGTTATAATATTGTGTGAGAGTTGGTACAATGATTTTTAAAAACTGGATGCTTGCCATCTGTCGCTCTTAGACTCAGGTATAAGTTACAATTTTAATGATGTACCTTTAATGTTTACACACTGATGCAAACCCTGTCTTAAAGATAAACAGGCCATCCACAGATGTTTACTTAGGTGTGTAGGAGTGATGCAGGTATGCTTGAAGACAAGGGAAGTAGTTTTGACCTTGAAAGTGCGTGAACTGAAAAGTATCAAACGGTTTTTAGTCTAGTCTGAGCTGTGAAGTAATTACATGTAGTTAAATACTTGAAAATGCAATCATCACTTTAAAATTTCACCATCCTGCTACACTTTCACTTGTCTTTCCTGTTCTTACTGATAACATGATTGACATTTCTGGTGAGGTCAATCTGGAAGCCTTAAGGAAGGCAGGATGCAGACAATTCTTATTTTATTTAAAACTCCTGGGCATCTGGGTGGCTCAGTGGGTTAAGCCTCTCCTGTCAGCTCAGGTCATGATCTCAGGGTCCTGGGATCAAGCCCCGCATCAGGATCTCTGCTCAGTGGGGAGCCTGCTTCCCCCTCTCTCTCTGCCTGCTTATGATCTCTGTCTGTAAAATACATAAATAAAATCTTAAAAAAAAACCTCTTACTACAAGATTTATCTCTTCAAGACTAACCATTTGTTGGGCTTTTTCCTTCGCTGATAGAACAGATGCTTTTGTTTGGTCTACGCCACGAAATGTTGAAGATTCTGTTAATACCTTTCCTGTGTTTGTTAGGGTCCTTTCTCCACCATTTTTCTTACTGAGCTGTTGCCATTCAGAGTTATATGGCACTTTCCATGGAGCACAGGGAAATGTGTCGGTTTGCGGAGCTTGCGGCTTGAGAGTCTGCAATCACAGAAATTTCACATTCACCACATGCGTTTCCATCTGACCCGTAGAACTTCCTGGCCACTGGTATGGTTTCCTTGACTTCAAAACCCATAAGATTCCACTGAATGCCTGCTGTGGGCCAGACGCTATCCTAGGGGCCGGCCTACAACAGGGAACAAAAGTTCCACCTCATGAGTGGGGCCCTTACGAAACTCCTCCTTCTTACGAATGGAGGTTTAAAATACCCCAACCACTCTTTTGGAAAGGGGCACAGCCAGGCTCAGGACAAAGTACAAACACTGGTCATCTATACGAGGAACCAGCAGACTAGAAAGGAAAGGGAAAAAGAACTGAGTTTGGGTTTTGTTTGTTTGTTTGTTTGTTTTTTTAAAGATTTTATTTATTTATTTGAAAGAGAGAGATCACAAGTAGTCAGAGAGAGAGGGGGAAGCAGGATCCCTGCTAAGCAGAGATCCTGACGCGGGGCTGGATCCCAGGACCCTGAGATCATGACCCGATCTGAAGGCAGAGGCTTAACCCACTGAGCCACCCATGCACCCCAAGAACCATGAGTTTTAGGACCAGATTAAGGGGCCAGCTTCTCTGACTTGGTGCTCAGTAATGGTTGCACGTTGCCCTGTGTCCCGTCTTCCTCCTGGGCCCTTATCTTTCTACTTTTCTATTTGGAAACAGCAGAGGCCCTGAGACCTTTTGTCTTCTGTATTTACTTACATGGTAGCTTATTTCATTCAGGCCCACAATTTTTGAAAGTCTCTGTATGCATATCGGTATGCTTATGGTGCTCCAGCTCAGATCTGTTCCCTGTGTCCTGCCTCTCTACCTGAGATCAGCAGGCCCATCACGTTCAACCTGTCCAAGGCAAAGCCTGCCACCCCCCGCCCCTCCTCTTCTCTCTCCTTTGCTCCTTTCTGGTGCTCTTTCCACATCGGGAAATCTATCACCATTCACCCAGTTGCTCATACAAGTGGTCACCCAAACAGTCTTGTCATTCGGTATCCTGGACTCCTTCCCCTGTCATCTCACGTTCAGGACATAAGCAAACCTTTAAATAAATTCTGAATTCCATCAGTCGTCTGATTCTAGATGACTCTAGTAGCTTCCTAACTGGCTTCACTTTTGCCCTTCCAGAGTTTTGCACATGGTGAATTAATCCTTTTAAAATATAAATCAGATCCCTTCCTGTTCAAAACCTTAAGAATGTTTCCCTATTGCACTTAGGGGAAAAAAAAAGTTCTTGCACTGGTTTCAGGAGTCTAGAACCTGGCCACTCCCTTCCTCTCCACCTCATAAGTTCCCTTCTTTCCCCCAAATCTTGATCATGCATCAGCCACCTCCACTTTCTTCCCTGGAATACCAGCTTCATTTTCTGCCTCAGACCCTTTGCACATCCTCCCAGATCTATTCACAGTTCCTTCCTTCGTTCAAATCTCTGCTCAGGTACCACCTTCTTAGAAAAGGCTTTGTGGCCCCTCACCATATTAGTCTGTCCAGTTGCTCTAATCCCTATTCCCTGATATAGATAAATAGTAATTATATAACATATAATATAAATTATTTAATTATACATAATTAACATAATCTACAAATATGAAATACTTTCTTTAGTGTAGCCTGATATTACATTTCCAATTGATTTTTTTTCTTAATATTTTATTACCTGTGTCCCCCATTAAAATGCAAGTACCATGAGAATTCTTTTTCACATATTACTGGAACTTTGAGAATGCCTGGTATTTGACAAGTACCAGTTGAGTGACAAGTTGAGTGAATGAATCATTAAATGCATAATACTTCTATGGACCTCAGTGGAAGCTCTAGGACTGCCACTATGATCAACAACAAGGACATACCAAATTCTGCCTTTCTGCTGATTTTGCCTTTATTATTACCAGAAATTCTGAGACTCAAGGCACAAGATGAATGGAACATTTTACTTAAGAACCCAGAGTCTAGCAATGAATACCTTGTTTTTCCTCCTTATCTGTATCAGATCACTAAACTGGCTTGTCCAGATTCTAGGGTAATATAATTTTCATGTATATTTAATTCATTTTTGATTTTTTTTTTTTTTTGCACAAGGAGTATAACATTAAGAAATGTTACAAAAACTTATATCCCAATGGAAATTGTTAATTTCTGGACCCAGGAAATGACTATATATTATAAATAGGAAAGTATAAAATGAGGAAGAAACTTATCAGAACGTCTTGTGAGTGGTCCAGTTTGTAACTTTGGATTCATCATTTTGTGTATTTGCTCTCATGTATCTTTATCACAAAGTAGGATGGACATAATAATTGTATAATTCATATCTTTGTACTTTCTGATAAAACATGCCAATGAGAGTGGGTGAATTTCATCTGACTTTCAAGAAAAGTCATCCCCATTTCAAATCTCTCATAAGAGGATTTAACTTTTTCAGCCACTGATGCTTTTATTTACCAGACAGTTTACTGGTTCTTCCCACCAAAGACGAAAAACATTCAGGCACATTAATTCATCTTAATGCACTTGGATGGAATCAGAAAGCAGAGACACGTGGGTAATTAAAAGGGAGTGAAACTTATTAGACTTTTAGCCCACCTCCTTTTATAAACATATGAGTTCCCTTGAAAAGTTGACTCACAACTTGACTGAGAAAGAAGACAAGCCAGTATGGGGAGGCGAATATATTTAAGAATTCAGTTAAAACACGTCAGCCTGGCACAATGCTTTGAATGCTTCTTGAGTATGTCAGCTCTTTGATGAGACATGCTTTCTTGCTTTTCTCCTTACATTTGCATAACCACTTTTGAGCAGAAATCCTGCATGATTTCAAACCCGAGTATCAGAAAATCGTTTTAATCGAGTTGTTATGGAATTGTACCATTGAGTAATTTTTGGTACACAAATCTTTCTGGAAAATAACAGTGAGAAATCCTCAGTGTGATTTATACAACCTTTTGTTTCCTCTATAGGAAATGATGCCACATCAATTGTCAACTGCCTTCATATTTTGGGTCAGACCTTGGATGCCAGGTAAGTGGACACATTTTTGTCTACATGGCTGTAGGAGTGCCACGCGAGAATAATAAGACTCACCTTGTCTCTTGATTTAATTCTTTGGAATTGTAATAAAGACTTAAGTGGGGGTGAAAAGAATATTTCATAAATGACAGATATAATGGCACTTTATTATTTCTAGCATCTTCTCTAAATTGTTATTCAAATTTCAAGTAATTGCAGTGGCATCTAGATATGTCATGGAGGGTTGAATTGGGAATGTATCACATGCAAGAGAGAAAGGGTGAGCTCCAACTTCAGAGGTCTTCGTAGCTTCTGGGTCTGGTACCATTGTGCTCCGCATTTGTGATAACATTTAGCTTTACAGGAACAGGGTTTTAGTCGTATGTTATAGATGAGTATGAAGCTTAAGATTGCATAGTTAAGTGTGGAAGTAGACCAGTTCCCAAGTGTGTGTACTTTCTACTCTGCCCTCCTGGCAGCATGACTGGAAACCTGACAGGTTGCCTAAAAGCAAAACCAGTATATCTCATGGGGTTGATTCAGCCTTTAAGCCATACATGTATTTCATTTATTATCCAGGATAAATCTAAATAAGAATTCCTAAATGTCTCCTAATAGAGGAGATGCCATGATGCTATTTACTATCACATTTAAAATTTTATGTGAGGTATTTTGTGTGATAGATGAAGAAAAGTAGATGCTATTATATACCTTCATTGCCTCCTAAACATAGTGGCATTAGAGGGTGACTTCTGTACAAAGTCCTCCTCTGGAGGCTCGTTTAGCTGACAGCTTGCTACACTTAAGGCACAAAAACATCTATCTCATTTCATGACTTGGTTGAGCTGGGATTCAATGTTTCTCTCACACTCGTTGCCTCAGGAAACATTTTGGTTGTCTTGGATTTAGGATTAAGTCAAAAAGCTCAAAAACTGTGGGTTTTTTTGTCAGAGTATAAAACAAACACTCTCCATATTTGAAAACAGTGGTAGAAAAAACAGCATTATCACTGATTTTGGATCAGCGTCCTAATTACGTGGACTGCGAGGGCATTCAGGAAAGGTGATGGGCTTACAGAGCCATACTGCTCTGAGTTCAAGTACACTGGAAAAATTGGGAGTGAATTAAAAAGATTTAGTTGACTGAGTGACTGTAATGGGTAAATAGAGGTAGAAGCATGTTTGATTTGTATCCCACTTGCTCCCTTCTTTCCTTCCTAGGACTGTGATGAAGACTGGCCTAGAGAGTGTTAAAAGCGCACTCCGAGCTTTTCTGGACAACGCTGCAGAGGACCTGGAGAAGACCATGGAGAACCTCAAGCAGGGCCAGTTCACCCACACCCGAAACCAACCCAGAGGTGTCACTCAGATCATCAATTACACCACGGTGGCTCTGTTGCCGATGCTGTCGTCATTATTTGAGCATATTGGCCAGCATCAGTTTGGAGAAGATCTAATATGTATGTAAATCTCTTACTTAGAGTCTCATTATCTAATAGTACAACGCGAAATCATAAAAGCTCCATCTAGTTACTGAAACCCTGCCGACTCATTAAAATGCACGTTTGTCTTTTTGTTTTTTCTTCTGCACAACATTATTAGGTTGGCATTTAAGGTACAGAAACCATTTTTATAGAGTTAGGTCCCCGAGTCACGTGGATTCCCAGAAAGGGACGGTAAGGTCATGGCTGTGGGCTCTCACTTCCACCTCATTGAAGCCCAGGTTCCAACTTTCCCTATTTCTGTGTTCTCTCCTTCCGTGGAATTTTCCCAGTGCGGTTGAAGCATGGGACATGCAACATTAAATGTTTTTGAATTATCTCTGAGTCAGTGCTGATTGTTTCCACAAGATGTGTGACCAACGAATAGGGAGGTGACGGCGACAGAATCTGTGTAAATCATTGGTCTACTAGGGTGGCTCACGTATTTTTTGTTTATAGGTTTCAGTCTGTTTTCATGGGGGATTTAATCAGCTGTTTCTGCCTGGAACCATAATTCTTAAAAATTTCCACAGATTGCTCAAAATAATGTGAAAATACAAATAATATCAGACCTGTCCCGGTTTCCTGCTCTCCTGCTGATATGAACATGAGAAGATGTAAGCCCTTGTTAAACAGGCACGTGGGTCTTCAGGACAGATGCACCTACTCAGACCCCCGACCTTGTAGGTCTCCCAGGTGAAGCAGAGCTCTGGGTGAAAACCACTGCATTACTCAGTAGGGAACACCACTGCTACTCACAAAACATTTCCTTAAACCATTGTAGGAACATTGCTTACAGTGCAGAGTGGATGTGGGAACAGCTCTGGAACACAGGAATGATTTCTCCATTCCTATCATGGTAGATTCTTTAAGAAATGGTAGAAGCACTGGAATTAAAAAACCAGGGTTCTTAGGGGTTTTGCCTCTTAAACATGTCTTCTTGCATCATAGATCATGTGTAACATTTTATTTTATTTTCTGGCATCACTTTAGGCTTGACTTACCTATGCCTTTAATGTTGGGTCAGAAATAATCACTAACTCACTACCTTCTCCAACATTGTTTATTGTTTGCTTAGGGGTTAAAATAAAAGACATGGTCTTTGTATCCCTTCAGAAGAGGACACAGAATCTACCCCTCCTCCAAGACAGTCTCGTGCTTAATTTTATTCTCGAGGAAATCCTTTTTTCTTCTATCTAGAGAAAAATTATAAAAAAAAAATTCTTGAGGATGTTCTCAATAATTATACTATATTCTTTGGAATGCTTTCAGCTCCTCAAAGCAAAGAATTCAGTTTGGGAAATAGTTTTTATATTTCATTTCACTTATCTGTTTGTTCTAATTTTGCTTTTTTTAAATGTTAAAATATTAGCATACCCTTAGTATGAAATTTTGGTTTCAGCCTAAACTTTCTTAGAACAGCATATAAATAACAAGTATTTTTTGTTCTTGTTTCTGTTTTTCCTTAGTGGAAGATGTACAGGTATCATGTTACAGAATTCTGACTAGCTTGTATGCTCTAGGAACCAGCAAAAGTATTTATGTGGAAAGGTAAGATTTTAAAACTTTAGCTTTGTATTAAAGCTGTTTCAGGTGTTGTAACTATTCGTTTCAAATCTTTGCTTTCTCAGTTTTTCCTTAGTTATAAATTAACAACCAGATTAATATATTGAATTCCTTGGGAGTAATAGAACAATCTTTAAGCTGAATTTGAATTGATATAATAAGATTCAACCAAATTTTGTGGGGGGGGGGAGGTAAAGCAGTAATGGTAAAGCTAATATAAAGATTAAAGAGGGTGTTTATGAGTTTTATGAAGGAGTCTGCTAGAACAGTTTCTCATTGTATGTTTGAAAAGCAAATGGGTGTGAATATCGGCAGTTATTAGAATGAGCTTTGTTTTCCCATGTTCTCACATTCAAGAGGAAGAGATTATCAGATGATGTGGACAGGTCAAGATAAGGACTCCTCATTACATTTAAGATAAAAGGTCACTGGTGATTCCACTAAAAGATTTCTGTGAAAAAGAGAAGAGAAAAATTTTTTTAAATGTTAGACTAAAGAAAATGACATTCAGAGAGAAGACTGATAAATAAAATTAATATATGAATGGATATTCTGATGGAATAATATTGAAAAGATGTAAATGCTCCCCAAAGTAATCTATAGTTAATTATAATACAATTTCAAGTGGAAATTTGCTTTTTATTGAATTTGACAAAATAATTTAAAGGCTCATTTGAAAGAATAACTCATAAGACTAGCCAATAAAATTTTGAGAGAGGACAAAGTGATGGAATGGTACTCATTTGGCCTACCAGATATTACAACTTAAAAGTATCAATAATTAAAATATGGTTGCAAGTGCATAGAGATAGGACAGTAAATCGATGTAAAAGGATAATTCCATTCATGCTACATATTTTTTTACCAGTTTTTTTTTTTTTTTTAAGATTTATGTATTTGTTCTGTGGAGTGTGGCTGCATGAGTGAGCATGAGAGGTGGGGAAAGGGGCAGTGGGAGCTGGAGACTCTCCAGCAGACCCATGCTGAGTGCAGAGCCGGATGCTGGGCTTAATCTCATGACCTTGAGATCATGACCTGAGCCAAAATCAAGAGTCCAAGCTTAACCAGTTGTGCCACCAGGCACCCCTTCCCTGCCTTTTTAATTAATCTCTATTTTCATATGGTTTTTATGGCTTCAAAAGATTTTATACTAAGGACGTTTTATAATTTATTGAGATGTTACTTTATTTTTGATTTGCAGGCTGTTTTTCTCATTTCCATAGATAATGCTAAATCTACATTCATAGTTTTCTGCGTATATTTCTTTTTATTTATTTTAGCTACAATCTCCGAATTTAAAAATGTGGGTTAAAGAGTAGTGACATATAATAATTATGATACACATCTCGCTGTCTCTTCAGAAAATTGATTCAGTTGACACTGTCAAGTTTTATAAAAGAATTCTTATTTCCTCACATTTTCCTCATTTCTGTTACTCTTTTTACTATTTAAAAATATAACAGTTAAAAATGGGGTTCAGTTTGTCTTTTCTTTTTCTTTTTTTTTTTTTAAGATTTTATTTATTTATTTGACAGAGAGAAATCACAAGTAGATGGAGAGGCAGGCAGAGAGAGAGAGAGGGAAGCAGACTCCCTGCTGAGCAGAGAGCCCGATGCGGGCCTCGATCCCAGGACCCTAAGATCATGACCTGAGCTGAAGGCAGCAGCTTAACCCACTGAGCCACCCAGGCGCCCCAGTTTGTCTTTTTAAATGCATTTCCCTAATTCCTGGTTCCTACCCATTCTTTGTGTGGTTTGTCATTTTTCTTTATTTTGTGAATTACCTTTCATATCTGTTATACATTTTTTTATTAATGTGTTGTTGATGAATGAATTTTATTAAGAGGTTAAAAACTGTTATTTCTATCATCTTTGTGACTTTTAGCATTTTCATAACTTCATAGTGGTTATATATAAAATCATGTACAGATAATGTTTTATGACATGGAAAGTTTGATTTTTATATAATCTATTAATTATCTCATGGGTTTTTATTCCCCTTAATGTAATATTTTTAGACAGGTTATACCATACTGATAACAGCTAGAAATTCAAATATTTATTCTCTTAGGTTTTTCATTCTTTTAATTGTTTAAATTTAGCTTTTTAATCCTTTGCTCATTCAATAAATAAAGATTAAATGCCAGGTTCTCTGATACAGCAGTAAGCAAGATAGAGGCCTATTCTTAAAGAGCTTATACCTAATGGGGAAACAGAAAACAAAACAAATAAAGTGGAAAATGTCATACTGGCATGTTATCGTGTGTGAATAAGCAGACAATAAAGAGAATGACATGGGGTACTTGAGAATGTATGTTTGAGAAAATGATTTTTTTTTTTTGAGAACATGATTTTTTAGAACTTTCCTCCATTCAGTGGAAAGCAGGTAGTAGATTAATAGATAAATCAGGTATAATGGGTCTGTGTCAGATAGCTTCCGTTTTCTCTATGAAGTATGCCTCAGCCAAGAGATGGTTGAAAAAGGAAATGTAAGAAGTAGGCAAGTAGAGAATGTCTGAAGTGATCCTTTCTGGAGTAAGATGGAATTTACTAGAAATGAATCTGAATTTCATATTTCTCTTTAGTATTACATGGAATTTAAATTAAATGTCTAGGGGCGCCTGGGTGGCTCAGTGGGTTAAGCCGCTGCCTTCGGCTCGGGTCGTGATCTCAGGGTCCTGGGATCGAGCCTCGCATCGGGCTCTCTGCTCAGCAGGGAGCCTGCTTCCTCCTCTCTCTCTCTGCCTGCCTCTATGCCTACTTGTGATCTCTCTCTGTCAAATAAATAAATAAAATCTTTAAAAAAAAAAAAATAAAATAAATTAAATGTCTAAAATCATCCACCACCTGGGAAGTATTGATTTTTAATTGAAATGTAGCTGGCATACAATGTCACATTAGTTTCAGGTATACAGGGTCGTGATTGGACAGCTGTGTACATTACTCTGTGTTCACCACTGTAAATGTAGTTACATGAATCATCAGGCAACACTGTTACAGTATTATTGACTATATTCCCAATGCTGCACTTTTCATCTCTGTGACTTATTTTATTGTTTTTAAAGATTTATTTATTTTAGAGAGAGAGTGAGCGCAATGAGGGAGAGGAGGGAGGGGCAGTGGGGGAGAATCCTCAAGCAGATTCCCCACTGAGTGGGAATCCAGACCTGGGGCTTAGTCCCACTACACTGAGATCATGACCTGAGCCAAAATTAAGAGTCAGATGCTTAACCGACCGAGCCACCCAGGTGCCCCTCTGTGACTTATTTTATATCTAGAAGTTTGTGCCTCTTAATCCTCATTAACCTATTTCACTTATCCCCCCCAACTCCCTCCCCAAGTAGTGATTTATTAAATATTTCTTTTATTTGCTGATTTAAAATGAAACCATCATATTCTGAGGTAATACATATACTAGATTGTATTTTTCGAACCTCTGTTCCATTCTATTATTTGATTTTTTTTTTTTTTTTTAGAGATTTTATTTATTTATTTGTCAGAGAGAGAGCGAGCGAGAGACTCGATCCCAGGACGCTGGGATTATGACCTGAGCCGAAGGCAGCTGCTTAACCAACTGAGCCACCCAGGCGTCCCTGATTTTTTTTTTAAAGATTTATTTATTTATTTATTTGACAGACAGAGATCACAAGCAGGCAGAGAGGCAGGCAGAGAGAGAGGAGGAAGCAGGCTCTCTGCTGAGCAGAGAGCCCGATGCGGGGCTCGATCCCAGGACCCTGGGACCATGACCTGAGCCGAAGGCAGAGGCTTCAACCCATTGAGCCACCCAGGCGCCCCTATTATTTGATTTTTAAGTGATTAGATCATTACCTTGTAGCCTGAATTGTTAGTAGTTAGTGATACATTGTAATATCCACTAGTCCAGACCCTCTCATTACCTTAGCAGGGCTGCTGTTGTTGCTCTTGTTACCTCTGTTTTGTTTTTGTTTTCTGGTTGTTTTTTGGGGGGAAAGGGAGGGTTGGATAAAATTTGGGATCCTTTTGTTAGGTTCTAAAAAAAGATACATGTTTTTTCTTTGTTTGCAATTATAAAGTCATTTGGGGAGAATATAAAAATGAAAATCAAAAGATGAGTGAAAGATACTTTGAGAAAATGAAGAAGTAACACTATAACTTGAGAAAAATATAGATATTGGGGTGTCTGGGTGGTTCAGTCACTTAAGTATCTGGCTCTTGATTTCAGCTCAGGCCATGATCTCGGGGTCGGGAGACTGAGCCCCGAGTCTGGCTCTGTGCTCAGCACAGAATCTGCTTGAGATTTTCTCTCTCCTTCTCCCTTTGCCCTTCCCCCATTCATGCTTGTTCTCTCTCTCTCTCTTTCTCAATAAATAAATCAATAAAATCTTAAAAAAAAAAGACAAATGTAGATATTTTAAATAAGAGCCATCTAAAAAAATTGCTCTTTTCAGAAGACCAACACAAATGGTCAGAGTTGGTCTGAGAATTACTAGTTGAATCAAAAATTTAAAGTAAATTATTAAATAGGTCACATGAATTGTTAATGAAATAAAAGCACTCGTCCAGTCAGATGTAAAGGCAAAAATTATTTTGGAGTCATACTGGAAACATTTTAGACTATTAAATTCTTGAATAAATATATCCTCGTTATTTTCAAACATCTGTTGAACTCATAATATGTGCCAGAAATTTTGCAGTTCTGCATTCGTAATTTTAGGTGAGGAAAGCAAAACATAGAAAGAATGAGTAATTTTTCAATAGTAATACAAGTATTAGGAATAAGTTTGGAACTCTGTTCTGTCTGAATCAAAGCCCTGTAGCCCTTGTAATTTCTTGATATCCTAAATTATTTTTAACAATGAAACGGTATTCGATGTTTGAATTAAATTCTGTTTTATTCAGTGTCATTCTATGAAGGGACATTCTCTCGTAACTGACTAAATTTCTAATCATTTTAATTTAAAATATTAGACAATCAGACCTTGTTAATTTTAAGTAATTATATATTTTTCAGTTAGAAATTTAGAACTACCAAGTGAATTATGTAATATTTTCTTAATTACATTTTATTGACTTTGAAAATAAAACGTTTATACACAATAATTTAAGAAGGTCATAATATACCAAAATAACTCTCAAATTGGTCTGCATTTAATAAACAATGTGCCAGTGAATCCTTGGACGCCATAGGTAACCAAGGAAAAGAGGGAATTTTTGTCAGTGGCAGGGGCAGCTTTGGGTCATACCCTCCCCTAAATCAACTGATCACAATATCAATTCTTAAACCTCTTCCATTCCTTAAAAATGATAAGTCAATTTTGAGTGTTATTAATAGTTTTTGACATTTATTATGTCTTACTATTTTTTAGCTACCCTGAAATTACTTATACATAGTAAATTTTCAAAACACTGTTTTAGTGTATTGGTGTAAATCCTTTATTTTTTTAATGTTTTTTAATGCATTTATTCACATACCAAGAATTCTCCACCAGGTCATTATGTTTAAAAAAAAAGATGTAAAGAAAGAAAGCAAAGCAAAAGACACGTCCGAACTTGTGAAGGGATTTGACAGGGACTTTCGTCTTTTTTTTAAACAGAAAATTTAGCCTCTTTTTTTTTTTTTTTAATGGCGGGACTGTGCTATTGAAAGCATATGTTGTTTTGCAATATAAAAATTGGATTTTGGAGTTAATTTTATTGGTAGCACTAGTAGTATCCCTCTTGTAGGTTAAACTGGTTAATTTTACTCTAACTTCTTCAGTCATTCACTTGGAAGACATAAAAACCATAAATGTTTTCCACTTGCAGGCAACGATCTGCATTAGGAGAATGTCTTGCTGCTTTTGCTGGTGCCTTTCCTGTAGCATTTTTGGAAACTCATCTCGACAAACATAACATTTATTCCATCTACAATACTAAGTCCTCACGAGAAAGAGCAGGTAACACAGAAGCATGTTCGTACTTGAGATATGAAGTTGAAACTTAATGACCTTTGTTTTATTTTCCTACATTGATTTTTTTTCTTAAATGGGCCACTTCAGTTTATTATCTCCAGTGCTATTTGTTCTTAAATATTATTTGGATTTTTTTTGGAATGTTATATAGTATTCTCATAGCATCAATAAAAGAAAATTCATTTAATTTCTTCTAAGTTAATGAATCACAGACAAATGAACACTCTTAAAAATAAGACAAAATAATCGGCAGACATTGAAAAAGTAAGTCAATCTGATCTCTGATTCAGTTATCTCTAATAATCAGCAAGTACTTGGTGTTCTTATTTGTTACATTTATGGATTTGTACCTTTCTGGGTTTTTTTGTTCACCAGATACGTCCATCTTATTGGGACAGCTTTAGTCTTTGTGTTTTTTTCCTAATAGTTTAGTCCAATTACTATCATTAAAAAAATTATAAATTTGAGACTCAATTAGTGACTTAAATTTGAACCCAACCTTAGCATGCATATATTTAAGATTTTAATGCCTATATGTATACTAGGCATCTATAAATATAATATGTCTCCTGTTGCTTTTCACTTGGGAAAAATCTATTGTTCTATTTAGGTAGGCTCATTTCCACCATCCCAGTCGAAAAGCTCATAGAACCAATTCCTGATGCTTTCAAGGATTGGTCAATAAGAATCTATTATAGGATTTACTTACTAGGATTTAAATGGACTTGGATAAGAAATACTTTAAAAAGTAGTTATTTTTTCTAATGAGGCTTTTAAAGCAAACCAAACAGTTCTCAAGACCTGAATGATACAGAGATGTCCTCTCATATAACTTTTCTGTTTGAATTCCTAAGTCTGATACAGTATACTGCATTTTATTTGCTCTCCAATAGCCTCTCTCTCCCAAGAGAGCTCTCCAAAGAGTTCTCAAAACTTGGACAAGAGCTGTTTGCTGTTAACAAATGCATATCTCTCTGTTCATGAGATTATTTCTCTGTGTAAGGAGCTCATGTTTTAGGGGAGCTGCTGGTTATACTGATTTTATAATGCCTTTTATCAAGTAAGAAATCTTTTACAAACTCAAGTAATCATTATTTAATTTGCCTATTTTATAATTCTAATTTCATATAACAGGAAGTTAAAGAAAAATTCAGCATTCAACAGTGTGACTTAGCAATATTTCTCTGTATAAATTCCACAGTATATTTGTAAATAGTCAAATATGGTTGAGTTTGAACTATTAATCATCTGTGTAAACCTGCCTTATGTCTTATTTAGGATTTTTGACTGATTAATACTTTCGCTGTGAGCCCAGAATGAAGCAGATTTGTTATTCATTACAGATAATAAAATGCGCAGAGCAGATAATGTACCTGCTTTTGTTTCTGTAACAGCTCCTTTGCATAACAAAGTAGAGGAATTGGGGTGAATGATGCCCTTTCATTCCTGTTTTAGTTATTGGACAAGTAATTGTGGCGTCCATTGGGGTGGAAGGAGGAGATTTGATACAAGGATGAGCAAGACTGGATTCTTTCTCGCAGGAAGTTTTGAGTTGCAGAAGGAGAGAGACTGATAGGCATATGCGATAGAATTCAGAATAAAGAACAAGAAGGACACCAAAATGCAGGTTTAGCCTGGGACCCCGGGAAAGATCTCACTGAGTTGGTTCAAGAGGAATCTTGAAATTAGGAACCCTGACACTCTGGTACATTCGGAGACACTTCAAGCCCTCAGGGGAGGGGGGTGCAGAATTCAGAGGGAAGGAAAGAATGGAAAACCAGGTGAAGTAGGCTTTCTTTGTTAGGGAAGGAGTGGGCACTGCACCACACAAACAGGATGCTTCTGTTGGCTTTAGGAAGAGGAGTACATGTGTAGGTCAGCGTTGTAGAAATCCAGCCTGACAGAAGTTGAGAAGGTAAACGGGTGTGAGTCGCCGATTCAGAGAATGGTTGTGGTAATTCAGGAGACACGGGACATGAGGAAGGCTTCTTGGATGGAGGATATCATGGTTGTGAGAGGTCCTGGAGCTCTTGTCCTGTTGTGTGGGAAACGCGAGAGCATTACAGCCTGGAAATTTCTTCTCAGTTTGTGGTCTGGGAGACGGACTGCATAATGTTGTCTTCACCAAGACATGCTCAGGAGGTAGGTGGAAGAGGAAGGGTCCAGTTTAAATTTGGATCCACTGTGTTTTAAGCTGCTTTGAAAACAGTATTACACGCAGAGGTTTTCAGAAATCTGGCTTTGAGAGCTATTAGCTTATAGCAGAAGCCCATAGGAATGGCCACAATGACCCAGGCAAATGCAGAAGGCAAAAAAGAAAAGAGAATTCAAGGTAAATGAGAATTCACAACATTTAAAAGTTCGTCAAGGAGCAAACAGCCTGGAAAGGAGCCTTACAGTGTTCAGGAGGGAGTCAGGAAGACTGAATGAATGCATTGAAGTTAAGGAAGAGGAAATTCTGTGAGTGATGGGAAAGACCCCCTATTGATGAAGTCCCAGAACCTAAGTCAGGTTCGGTGGGGTGAGGTTCGGAGCTGACGACTAAAGAAATTCTTAAGACATCTTTGGTGCAAAATGGTGGTTTATTAAAGCACGGGGACAGGACCCGTGGGCAGGAAGAGCTGCTGCCCCAGGGTTGTGAGGGATGGCAGGTTGTGTACCCTGCGGTTGGGGGAAGGTGAGGGGAAGGGAGGTTCAGAAGGGCTATTGGGGTAAAGAAGACTGTCAGGATATTGAAGGCCTGGTTACTATAAAGCCAAGGCCACTTTCCCTCTAATGAGGCATTAACATCAAGACAATTGGGAGTCTCCTGGTGGAATGTAACATTCCTGCTATCAAGCGTCCTCCTGAGTGAGATTTAGGTTTAGAAGAAATTTAACTTGATTTACTTTTCTTTTTACCTCCGCCTCCTTTGTTTTTTTTTAAGGAAGGGAGCGTGATTAGTTAGGGCTTGAGGAACTGAGTTCTGTGTCCTTGGAAATTGGGCTATTGATAAGGTAACTTCTTTGTTGTAAATCTCAAGGACATTTGCAAACCAAGGGAGACTCCTGCCTTACAGGACTGTGATCTCTGCAAGTTTACTATTTGTTTTCCTTCTAGGGTAGTCAGGGTGCCTGAGGAATGTGACACATATTACTGAGGGGAGCAGGTGGAGAGGGGTGCAAGGTGCCAGCTTTTGCTTTGTCCTCAGCCAGCCTCCTGCTCCCTCATCACTATCAGTTAGTGGGGTACAGATTTGTGAAAGAGGGAAATGGGTAAGTGGTGGGAAGCAGAGGACATCATTGCTAGAAAGCTAATTAACCCAGGGGAGACTGGAAGTATAGGTACAGGCTGCTGGGGAGAGGATAGGAAATCCTACAGAGCAAGGGGCTGGAGAAGCCCAGCAAGGCCCCTGCAGGGTGGCGGACTCTGCATTGAGAACACAGGCCAGACTGTGAACAGGGACTGCACAGCTCTTTGCACTGAAAATGGGGAGCAGACAGGAGAGGATGGACCCTCCGGAAAACTTGTGGGCAGATATCCTGGTTTTCTCTGAAGTAGAAGAAATGGTTGTTTGCTGATCTTAAGGGACTGGTGGTGGGATAGGAATTTGGGAAAAAGAATGAAAGTTTGGTGGCTGCCGTGACTAGAGAGGGAGGGAGCCAACTGAAGGCATGGCCGGTCTTGCTGAGTTTTGAATCCAGCATGGAATGGTTGCTTGCATCTTCTAGAAATCTGGCTGTCATCATCGGTCTGTTCTTTCACTGAACACAGTTCATTTTTACGTGTGTTTCTCTAGCTCTCAATTTGCCAACTAATGTGGAAGATGTTTGCCCAAATATACCGTCTTTGGAGAAACTCATGGAAGAAATTGTGGAATTAGCCGAGTCTGGCATTCGCTACACACAAATGCCCCATGTGATGGAAGTCATACTGCCCATGCTTTGCAGCTACATGTCCCGTTGGTGGGAGCACGGACCCGAAAACAACCCGGAAAGGGCTGAAATGTGCTGCACAGCGCTGAACTCCGAGCACATGAACACGCTCCTGGGGAATATATTGAAAATCATATATAATAACTTGGGAATTGATGAGGGCGCGTGGATGAAGAGGTTAGCAGGTGAGGATTGGAAAGGAATGCACTGCTTCCTTTGTTTTGTCTCCAAAAGGATTTGAAATCAGAACACTAGGGACACCTGGTTGGCTCAGTCAGTAGAGTATGTGGCTCTTGATCTCAGAGTCATGAGTTTGAGCCCCACATTGGGTGTAGAGATTACCTAAATAAACAAACTTTTTAAAAAAATGAAGCGCAGAAGGCTAGAAGTTTCCCGTCTTAGTCTTTATCAATATTTTCTTCTGTTGTCAAAAAATATTAAAAATATTATTTCTGTCATACTGTTCTTTAAAAAAAAAAAAAGTAGATTGAATTAAGCATCAGGTAACTTGTCATATTGTTACAACATTTTTGTTGTTACAACTTTTAAGCAAGTAAACATTTTCCTGGTTGAACAGTCTCTGTAAGATTAGTTAGTAAATGCAGGGTGAAAACTAATGATTCAGTAGACAGAAAAATAAAACTGAATTTTGAAGCATCCCCCTTTTAGCAATTCATCTTTTTAGGAGTGGGGGAGGAAAATCAAAACATGCAGTCAAAAATTTACATTTGTTTATCATTGCACTATTTAAGTTGGATAATGGGAAGCAATTTCTTTTTCTTTTTTTTTTTTTTTAAGATTTTATTATTTGAGAGAGAGAGAACACACACAGGGAGAGGGAGCGGGAGAAGCAGATTCCCCTTCTGAGCAGGGAGCCCAACATAGGGCTCCATTCCAGGACCCTGAGATCATGACCTGAGCTGAAGGCAGATGCTTAACTGACTGAGGCATATAGGTGCCTCAGGAATCAGTTTCAAGGATAAAAAGAAGGATTTTAAGGAATTAAATTCAGAGAGAGAGGAAGAGGGAAGGAATGGAAGGAAAAGAGGGAAGGAAAGAGGGAAATTAGTTATTTACTTAAAAAACACAGTAATACACCAATGTCTTACTAATTTGGGTAGGGTGTTTTCTCTTCTATACATCTATTATTAGTAAATAAAATCACAGTTCCCATGCAATGTAAGTCTCCCACTGGTATCAAGATGGGAAAGCAGAAGTGATACAACTAGATGTCCTCTCATAATGATTCAGTGCTACATATTCCTTGTAAAGAAAGGACCAGAGGAACCTTTTCCATTTGGGGATTTTTTTCTTCCTTTTGTGAGAATAATTGATTTCTAAAGTGAATGAACGTGTTTCTGGTTTTGTTTTTTGTTTTTTGTTTTTTTTTCTATTCCAAATTAGCTGCCAATTAAAAACAAAAAACAAGAAAGCACATCAAATTCAATTCAGTAATCATTTTTGAACAGCAACTGTGCAATTAGGTTTGGGACTGGAAAAATGGCTGAGGCACAGGCTGAATCCTGAAAGAAGCCACGTGCTGGGGGAGGAGGGGGTGCGTAGATCGTGCAATTACAATGGTAATTATAATCTGTCTTCACTTTAACAAATGTTGATGCAGGGCAGAATATTAATGTCTGTCTTCAAACAGTTTTTTCGCAGCCCATTATAAATAAAGTGAAACCTCAGCTCCTAAAAACTCATTTCTTGCCATTAATGGAGAAACTCAAGAAAAAAGCGGCGATGGTGGTGTCTGAGGAGGACCATCTGAAGGCGGAGGCCAGGGGGGATATGTCCGAGGCAGAACTTCTCATTCTCGATGAGTTCACCACGCTGGCCAGAGATCTCTATGCCTTCTACCCGCTACTGATTAGATTTGTAGACTACAACAGGTACAGTGTTCAAAAGTGATGAACTTCTCTGATTTGGTCATGACCTTGCTGGGTTCCCACGTGCCAGTGGACTTGCTTCATTGACTACATAATGAGCTTGTCCATGACTGTGACATAACCAAATGCTTAGAGAAAGTGTGGTTTTCACCAAGCCTCTCCAAATTACAGTCAGAAATCACATTTGTGGGTCCAAGTTAGCAGTCTGACAGTTATGATGTTTAAATTGTTTTCAATGTTAAACAAACAGCCTCTGAAGCCACTTGTGAGTTCTGATATCCTGGCTTCACCTTTAGCTGACTTGGTTTCAATTTTAACATTGAGTGGGTGATTTTTATAAAAAAAAATTCACTTGAAGGAATAACTGAGAAACCACTTCATTTATTATGTGATCTAGGGCAAAGTGGTTAAAAGAGCCTAACCCTGAAGCAGAGGACCTTTTCCGCATGGTGGCCGAAGTGTTTATCTACTGGTCTAAATCCCATGTAAGTAGGAAAATATGGCAGCACTTCCTGTTTGGTTAGGTCAGGGGCTTACACATTTTTGTGTGCGTGTTTGTGTGTTTTTTTAAGTTTGTATTTATTTGACAGAGAACAAATAGGGGGAGAGGGAGAAGCAGGCTCTCCACTAATGCGGGGCTCAATCCCAGGATGCTGGGATCATGACCCAAGCCAAAGGTAGCCCCTAAACTGACTGAGCCACCCAGGTGCTCCAAGGAGTTATATGTTTTTAACCAATATTCCTGTCCCCTTAGTAAACACCTATGATAATGTTTCTCAAGGATGCTTCCTAGTATCACTTAGCTGGTGTGGAGAGAGAACAGATTCCCCTAGGTAGTTTGAGGGAATATAAACCCTCTTTTGGGTTTGGGAAGGTATCACAGGGGTTTTTAGTTGTACTCCATAAATGGCGTGTTTTTTTTTTTTTTTTTAATTTTTCCTTTACCCCTAAATCTTTAGGGTAATGTGAACACAGAAATGTGGCTTTTTATCATCCAGGCTTCCCTCTGTGTAGATGTTTTGTTAAGCCCCCAGGAGCCCTCATGCCTAGTTTGAGAAATGCTGAGGTGAACTTCTGTTTTCCAGTCACAAGAATAATTCTTGTTTACTTGTACGGTACTACTTCTTTAAATGTGTTCCCTCAGCACATACTTATGTTTCTACAGGAGTTTGCTTTTGCTCACACGTTAGAGTAAAATATAGCTCCTTCTAGGAATTCTGTTGATAGAATTTATAAAGTACATCTTTAGTGAATTTTCACTATTTTATATGTTGCAAGTATAAATCTATGTTTTTATTATGAAAAAGATTTTAGTAATAGAAACTTGATATAGTATTCTATAAATATTAAACAGCTAGCAGAATATGGCGAAGTGACCCTTTATTGTTGTCCCAAATTATTTAAAAAGCTTAGAATTTTTGTGTCAATTATAATTCTTGATGGCACTTTGCAAATGGGAGACTCCAAGAAAATAAAAATAAAACCTCAACCTCAGCTTCATTATTTGAGGTGACTTCCCAATTTATTTTATCAGATTGTTATACAGATTCTTTTATTTTAAAAATGTCATATATTTTTTTAAATTAAATTTTCCTACTTAATGTTTAGGATAAAAAGTATTATTTAATGCCTACCCCTGAGGAGTCTGTCAAACTTGGTACCAAATGTATATAAAATATAATTACACTGAAATAATATGTAGAATAATGGCTTTCCAAAATGTATGCACTTAAATCTTCACAATGACTTTCATTTTCAGTGATGCCCAAAATTCTTTTAGCTCCAGTAGGTTCCTCTGGATGAAAGCAATGATTTCTGAGTCTGTTTAACTTATGTTGAGAAGGTACACTAGATTGTTCAGGGAGCCTTGAAAGGAATGTTTGAAATCCAGAGCCCAGGAGCAAATCACTTAAGAAAACTAAAAACTGTGCATTTTTCCTTGAAGAACTAAAAATTTTCAACTTCATTAATCACCAAAATACCAAAAAAGCTTCTTTAAATGTATATGCAAGACAGAATTTTGGAACAAGTTCTTGGAGGGGTATTTATCACAATCAGTAGATTTTTAGATGAATGTCTAATGATAATTTCAAGAGTAAGAAAAAAATCGGAATATGTACTTTTGGATCTCATGGGTATATTTGAAACCCAGATCTCTTGGTGTTTGTCCTATGTATTCCTCCCCAAATATTTAAAGGTGAGACTCTATGGGCACCCATATTATTGTGGATGGTAAGATCAGAATGTTAATGTGAGCGGAATGAAAGTCAAAGCTTAGTCCTTTCACTGTCCTGCGCACAAAGTCTATTACTACTTATCAGTTGTTAACATATTTGGATACTTACTAGGAAGTTATTTTATTTGGGTTTTGCTCATCCCAAAGAGGAAAGCATATGCTGAGATCATTAACTTCTCTTTTAAAACTCTGATTCTCTCTGCTTTCATTTTATGTTTGCCCCCTTTGCTATCACTGCTCAAACACTTGACTTTGCCTGTGTTCGTATGTTCCCAAAATAAAAGATGAATAAAATAATGTTATAGTAGATGATGTGAGATGTAGTAATATAATAGGCAACAATGAGAAAGTAGATAAAATATCTGACAGACTAAAAAATTATATCATAGATGTTTGTTCCCTGGGTTCCCAACGCCCCCACTCCCACAAGCAGTCTGTGCCTTTCACCAGCTAAATTTGCATTTGAGTACTTGTTCTACCCCTCCGTAGGTGTGTGACATTGGTACTTAAATATTCTGGATCTTAATTTCCCCACCTTTGAAGCATACGTATTTATATCTAGTTCCCAGAATTGTTGTCTCAAGCCAAGTATCCTCATTGGATAATTAAAAAAAATTTTTTCACTTTTCTTGGGAAGTCATATATCAGATTACCACTTATCTTTGTAGGAACTTTTGGGTCCTGTATAACCTCTAATTACATGGACTTCTTGTCTATGTGGTTTTAACTGAACTTTTCTTTGCAACTTCTCAGAATTTCAAAAGAGAAGAGCAGAACTTCGTGGTACAGAATGAAATCAACAATATGTCTTTCCTCATTACTGACACCAAATCAAAGATGTCAAAGGTATTTTCATAATCTGTTGCACTGTTCTAGAAAGTTTTTGAATGTAGCTTTCATTGTTGATTTTTTTCTACATTTTTTGGAAGGTGTACAACTGAGATTTTAGGGATTTTGTGATGTTTACTAATTAAACACACACACACATACACACAGTTTGAAGGGTACCTGGGACTTGTTTTAAGGAAGTATATGGTAAGACACGTGGACACAGAAATGACTCTCATGAAGCAAGAAGGTGTTACTCACAGTTCCCTGGAAACCGAAGGCATGGCATATGGTGGGGGCCAGTGGGAAAGCTTTATTATTAGTCAGTCTTGTGGCAGAGGGAACATGGGTGGGGGAAGGGGGAAGACAGACGGAGTCTTTGTTGAGGTTTCTATGGGAAGGGACAGGCAAAGTAGGGTAAGCATGTTTTGGATTAGCTAGTTTGAATAATTTCACTGGGCTTAGGGTGTAGGGGGCATCCCTAGTTGTCTGGTACCTCGCCCTAGGGTGATTAGGACAGGTGGGTCAAGACCTAGGGAAAGAAATAACTGAAGACTGTGAGACTCTCTGTTGCTTGGTTTGTGTATGAAAAGCGTGCTTGCAGAAAAGTAACTTATTATCTGTAGGAAATGACCAGCATTGGGAGGGACAAAGATCAGCAAGACCCCAAGATGCCAAAGCATTAGAGTAAAAAGACATACTTAACACACACACACACACACACAGCCAGTCAGTGTAATACACATGTAATTAGTCAATACTGTCTATTCATCAAGATTACGTATATGCATTTATGTGTGCCAAGTATGTCAACATCTAGATAATTAGCTGCACTGTTTAAGAACCACGTGCATGATTTCCAGGTTCTCGCATATGAGATGGGGGTGTGTGGCTCTAGATTTTAGTTATCTCTGTCACTTATGTTGGGGAAGGGAAGAACTTGCGAAACAGTTTAAAAATCACACCTTTCTTGTTCGAATTACCACTGAATAAGAAAATGAATCTGTTTCATGGGGGTAACATAGAAAGTGTGCGGCCAAATGGCCAAAGATGCAGAGTTAGTGTGGGTCTGGCCGAGGAACTCCGTTTCTACCAACTCTGCCACTGAGGGGAGAGTCTCAGTAGGAAGGACATAGGCATGACCAGTACCTGTCACCTGCTTCATTGGTGGCCACGAGGACAGTTAACTAGCATCCCTCAGGGCTCCTCGTGTTTTTCAGTGTTAAATGCCCCGTCTTTGATGCTACTGCACAGGAGCTAAATGCTAACCCTTGCCAGAGTTTTGCCTACCTCGAACAGTGTCCAGCCGAGAGCCCGTTTCCGTGCTGAGCTCTGGAAGCGCACATGAAGGATAAGAACATTTCTCTCCTCTGGGCGGCCAGCAAGCCTGAAGAGTGAGCTGACGCTGTCTTGAGACACTGTGCTAGGAACACGTGTCTCGTGGATGTTTTGAACTGAAAACTGTTAGCAAATGTCTCTGCTTTGACAGCATGGTGTCAACTTAGGACTGTGTTAACAAAGGCCCCGAGAGAGGGCAGAGGGGGTCAGCGTTTTCTTTGAGAGGATGATGGTGATTCTGGTCTATCATGACACTCACGATGAGTGAACATTCTGTAGAGCAGGAGGTCTGCGTCTTCTTACCCAGGCACCCTCTTCCCTCTTTTTCCTCATGGTCGTCCAGTGATGCTCCAAACATACGGTCATCGTGCTGTGCCTCCTGGAGGCCGGACGGGGGCGTCTGTGCAGATGGACGCAGAGTAACATTTACTCCTAGTTGCAGGGAGAAAATGCAAAGTAATGGGAAGAAGCATTTTAATATCCTCCCCCAACCCTGCCTCCGCACGCACGAAATTTCAGCCTTTCCATCTCTTTACCACATGACTGCTGACACTCTGAGACAGGATACTGAGCAAGTAACAGCAATGTTGATGAAGTAGTCATTCATTCATTCATTCATTTATGGGTTTTTTTAAAAAAGATTTTATTTATTTATTTGACAGAGAGGAATCACAAGTAGGCAGAGAGGCAGGTGGATCAGGGGGAAGCAGGCTCCCCGCTGAGCAGAGAGCCTGATGCCGGGCTCGATCCCAGGACCCTGAGATCATGAACTGAGCCAAAGGCTATGGCTTAACCCACTGAGTCATGCAGGTGCCCGATGGGTTTTTTTGGTTTGTTTGTTGTTTTTAAGATTTTATTTATTTATTTGAGACACAGAGAGAAGGTGAGCAGGTGGAGGGACAGAAGGAGAGGGAAAACTAGGCTCCTCACTGAGCAGGGAACCCACCTTGGGGTTTGATCCCAGGACCCTGAGATCCTGACCTGAGCCAAAGGCAGTCGCCTAACCAACTGAGCCACTCAGGTGCCTTTGACGAAGTTTTTAGAAATCAGTGATCATGCTTTCTTTCCTTATTTTAAAGTTTTTTTGTTGTTGTTGTTGATTTTGTCTGCATGTGTCCTTGAAATTTTGTATCGCATAAGTATCATGATCTTTTTTCCTAGAAGGAATGTTTCTATGTTAAATAATGGAGTCTAATACACTAATATGTTATATCATTTCACCAAAAGGAATCATGGTGTCCTTGTGTTTCAGCGCTTGGACAAATTTGAGAGGCACCGTGTTGGTCGAAGTAACATCGTAACTGCTTTTATTAGTGCCGTTGAGGTTCTCTGCCAAGCCCAGATGGCATGAAGGACCCAAAAGTAGGATGTGATCAGGAGATGAGTAACATCTTTCCCAAAAGGCTGTACTGTTCAGATCTAGTGCCAAGAATAGGTAACAGGAGGACGGCCATAGGTCTGGTTCTGAAGTTGAGATGGACAGGGGGGTGTTCTCCGCATGCCAGGGTGAGACTGGAATGATGTGGAAGGTTTCAGGGATTCCTCTGACAAAGCCTCCAGTTGTCTGTCCGAGGCATTACAGCGACTGATCAGTCCATTCCCCAGAGTCCAGAAGGAAAAAAGAACTCTTTTGAATGTAGATTCAGACCCAAATGTAAACCACAGAACAAATTGTCATGTATCAGTCTTCAGGCCAGCATCCAGACAGGGATGATTGCTATTTGTATGGTGCACCATTTCCACACTTGATGAAACAGAAAATTGATGACAATAGGTAAAATATGGACATAGGCAGCTGAAGCCAGCAGACCAACTTGGAATATGGTAATCTGCAATTGGGAACCTCTTTTCGGCTATATATAGGTAGCCCACAAGGCAGAGGAAGGCCAGTGCGTATGAAATTGGCCATAATGCTCTTCAGAGAGGGTGACCACACTGTGGTGTGGCAGCCCATGCCTTTATCCAAAGCGTGGGCAGTGGCGCTACTGACTACAGCAAGGGACTCTCAGCGTACTTCCCCCAGGTGTTAATATGCAGGGCGGTGAGTGGCCTCCCTCCAGGGAAGCCTGTCCTCTCCTGCCCCCTGCTCTAGCTCTGAGCCCTTGCTTCCTGTCCTCTCTGGGACTTCTTCCCGACCAAACATTCTACAAAGGCAGGGAACGTGTTTTATTGACTCGGTAACTTCAAAGCTTAGTGCAGCACTTGGTGCCTAATTGCTACTTAATTAATATGGGTAAATAAATTAATATTTGAATTTAAACAGTATGAAATTTGGGGCTGAACCTGGCCATTTGCGTGTGTCTTCCTTTACTGTTGTTTTTCCAGACTCACTGTTTCATTGGTACAAAGTATATGACACTGGGTCCCTATATGGCTAGCCGTGCTGCAGTTTTTAATTTCATAACTTGTTTTTAAAACATATACAGATAGCATCTGTTACAAATTCTGTTAGTCAATGTGAGAAAAAAACAGTGGGTTTTGCCTATTGCATTATAGAATTATATCCTATTCTGTATTAAGATTTCAGTTCCTTTTGAAGTGTAGCAATTGGTGTTAGCAACTATTTTCCCCAGCTTTATGAAAATGCAGTTGGCATATAACATTGTGTAATGTAATGTAAGGGGAACATAGTGATCTGATGGGCTTCTATTTTACAACTTATCAGTACAGCATTAGTTAATACCCACATCGTGCCACATAATTACCATTTGTTTCTTGCGGTGAGGACATTTCAGATCTACTCTGACAACCTGCAAGTAGATAATGTAGTATCATTACTATATTAATATAATATAATATAATATTATATTATATATATACATATAGTATAATTATTTAATCACTCTACTGTACCTTAGATCCCCAGAATTTATTCACCTTATAACTGGAGGTGTGTACCCTTTGATCAGCATCTCTCCATTCACTGCCCGCCCCAACCCCCACCCTCCACCCCCGCACTCCCCAGCCCCCTTGGAACCACCACTCTGCTCTCTGTTTTTCTTAGTTTGGCTTTTTTAGATTTCACATATATGTGACATGGTATTTGTCTTTCTCTGATTTATTCACGTAGCATAATGCCCTGAAGATTCATCCACATTGTTGCAGTGGCAGAATCTCTTTCTCGCAGTTGAGTAACACTCTACTGTGTGTCTGTCTGAGGCACAAACTCATAGGTGGTTTCCATGTCTTGGCTATTATTCAATGCTGCAGTAAACAGGAGAGTGCAGCTATCTCTTTGAGACCCTGTTTGCATTTCCTTTGGGCTAGTACCTGGCAGTGGAATTGCTGGATCATATGGTTCTATTTTTCATCTTTTGAGGAACCTCCATCCTGTTTCCCACAGTGGCTGCACCAGTTTGCATTCCCACCAACAGTGCCCAAGGGCTCCCTTTCCCTCACATCCTCACCAGCATTTATTATCTCTTGTCTTTTTGATCATTAGGCTCACTTTTATCATTCATATACCTAAATTCTTTTTTAAAACCATTAATAAACACCTGTGGAAAAAAATAAACATCTATGAGTTTTGTTTTGCTTTGGTAGGCTGCCTCAGTATAGGGATATTAGAAAATGCTTCCCTTTTTCCCTGACTCTCTTAAATTTTACATTATTTTAGGTGAGATTGTTAGAGCTATGTGTGTGTGAGAGAGAATGAGAGACAGAGATAACAGAGAAAGGCTGATTGATGACAGAGGTCAGTTTATCCTACTTAAGTATGCCCATATATGGACCATGCTATGGCATAGTCATCTCTGATTCAGATGTTAGGAATTGGTCAAAATGAAATAGCATGCAAATTCAGTGGTTTCAGCAGTTCTGCTCAAATTACTGAGCAGCATCCCAGGCAAGGCAAAGTGCTTGGTTCTGAGTAGGTGGAAAGGAAGAGAATAAATTTGGCCACTGCCCTGCTCCACAGTCTGGGGAGGAAACAGGCCCCACATAAAGAAAAACCCAACCGATACAGATGTACATGAGGATTTTGATTGTTTGTAGATTTAATTTCTTTGTACTAGAAGCAGACTCTATCACCCATAAGTGTTCAAAGATACAGCAACTTTTCTTTTCAGTTTATAGGTTTCCTGTGACATACGATGCAAAATTATTGTTTGAACATAAATAGGAATTTATTTATCTGCTGTATCTCAAAAGTGGGTAATTTATAGTTGCCCTTAGTGTAGATTTTAATTATTTTTATTATATGGTCACTTAAATATTTATAAATATCAAACCAGGTAAAAGCTCCGTGTGCCTATGCAAACATAAAACCAAAAGAACTTAAGAAGTTAAAAAATCAAAGAAAACCACAACACCAATTAACATGTTATATAGTATTGTTTTGCTGAAGTGAAATTATCAGAATTGGATAGAAATATGTTTGCACAATTTATATTAATTTGTTTAATTTTTAGGATGTCGGTTCCTTATTTGGGTAATTATTTTTATCACCATGGTTGCATTTCCTTTTAACAAGAGCTCATTTAAAATCACTAATTCATTTTATTATGGGTTAATCAATTTAATAGTACAAATAATTATTCATTGTTTTTTTTTCTATTAAACTTACTGAAAATAATCTCTCACAAATTGCTAAAGATAAGAACAGGATCCATGCACTAAGTATATCTCTTTGGAAACTGAATACAGTTTTTATTGCTACAGTTCAGATATAGGTTTAATAAATCAATATCTATCATAGTAAATATATTATATAATATTATTAATATTATATAATTATATAATATATAATATTATATATAATATATATAATATAATATATAATATTATTATTAATATAGATTACCCACTTTTGAGATACAGCAGATAAATAAATTCCTATATTATATAATTATATAATAATAATAATATTATATATTATTATATATTATTAACATACTATGTAAACTACCATTACTTTATGATGACAATTATTTTACTACTTAATGTGAAAAAACTCTATGTGTTGTGATAAATTTTGTCTCTCTGTGGGGAAAGCAAATCATTTGAATGTTATATTCTCTTCTGATTTTTTTCTCAGTAGGCCAAAATTATTAAAGTATGTTATTATCCTGAAAATATCTTCAGTGTTTGAATTAATGCTACAAAGAAATTTAACATGCACAAAGAAGTGAATATGGGGCAATTATTTTAATTCTGATGTTTGAGTATGCCCTCTTCATAGAATAATACTCATTACCCAGTGAAAATTGGTCGCTGCATTTAAAGTGACCCTGATACACAAACATAAAACTTAACAAAAATCACAAAAGAATCCTGAAGTAGCATGGCAGTATTCAGGTGTAAATAGGTCATCCAGAGATAACCCTGAATATTTATGTTATACCAATTAGCATATTACGTCTGTTTCCACTAGAGAAGGGTTAATGCCCTAAGGAGACAAGTCTGCAGAGTATATAAAAGGCTAATACATTTTATAATAGTTTTATATATACCGTGTGCATGTGTGAGAGAGTTTATATATATTTTTTTAATTTTATTTATTTATCGAGGTGGGGGGGAGAGCGAGCACAGGCAGACAGAGTGGCAGGCAGAGGCAGAGGGAGAAGCAGGCTCCCCGCCGAGCAAGGAGCCTGATGTGGGACTCGATCCCAGGACGCTGGGATCATGACCTGAGCCGAAGGCAGCTGCTTAACCAACTGAGCCACCCAGGCGTCCCGAGAGTTTATATTTCAAAGCAAGCATCTGTCAAAACAAAAATAAATAATAAATTCTTACATTTTTCCTCCTAAGCATTGGAAACTTTAAAACATACAATATCTGAAATTACCACGGGTTTTTCTCATACCCATCAGCTCTGTCAAGTTGCTTTGGGTGGTCTCCTTCTGCAAGTGTTTAGAAAGCACACCAGTAAATTGTAATGACTTGGGAATCTGAAAGTAGGACTTGGACGTTAGCAAGAGAGGTTAAGAAGGAAAGAGGAGAAGGATTTGCAAAAATAGGGAACAAGAGGAAATAAGGAAGATGGAACCACAGTCAAGTTAGAAGAGGTTCGTAGTTCTGAACGTGGGAAAAGCAGTCACAGATTCCAACACTCAACTCTGTTCTCCAGGCAGCTGTCTCTGATCAGGAGAGGAAGAAAATGAAGCGCAAAGGAGATCGATACTCGATGCAGACGTCCCTTATTGTGGCAGCTCTGAAGCGACTGCTGCCCATTGGGTTGAACATCTGTGCGCCTGGGGACCAGGAGCTCATTGCTCTGGCCAAAAACCGATTTAGTATGGTAAGTTTCCTGTACACACCAGGGACGATCACTTGACATCCAGACACTGAGATGTGTAGACTCCTCTTGCTCACGGCTCTCTGTCAGTATTTCTTTCTTTATTATTTTTTTTAACTATTTTATTATTTCAGTGTTCCAAGATTCCTTGTTTAAGCACCACACCCAGTGCTCCATGCAACACGTGCCCTCCTTAATACCCACCCCTACCCTCCTCCCCTCCAAAACCCTCAGTTTGTTTCTCAGAGTCCACAGTCTCTGCCTTGGAATTCCCCCCAGCTCCCTTCTCTCCATCTCCCAATATCAGTATTACATTTGCATTAAATGTTCTGTTAAGCAGTTTTACTGCATAGGCTCTATCATTCAGATGCAAAGACAGCCCTTTTTTTTTTTTTTTTTTTTTTTTGGTGGCTATTTTTTTTTGTTTCTAAATTACATTAATAACCTTCCAGGAATCTTTAGGAACCAAAGAGAAAAAAATGCAAACAAGTTCCTGGTAGTTTAAAAAAAAAAAAGAAGGATTTCCTGTGAACTCCCCTATAACATTTGTTATGAGAAGTATATTCAGATTTTTGAGGGGTTATTTTTCAGTGTTTTCAGAAGAGTCCTGCACTGTGCTGATGGTGGTTGGATAAGGTGTTGACTTTTAAATCAGCAGCTCTTCTCCTTTGCAAGCTTCAAAATTTAAGTTCTCCAAATCTCTTTATGGCCCATGTGTTTTCTCTTCATGGCTATGCAGATGCAATTTTACAAAAATACACAGTGGAATTACTATATTATGTTTAGGGAAATTGCATCCTCTTCTTCTGCCTGTTCCCATGCTGAATGGAGCACCTCTCTGTATATCAGGATTTGATACCGTGAGATAAGGAGGTTGAGGGGATTTGTAGCAGAGTGGACAGCACGGGTGCTGTTCTACTGGGGGTTGCTCTAGTATTTGATTCCAAGATATGCTCCTTCTTATCACTGGATCATTGGGGATATCCTAAAGTGCCATAACTACTTGGTAAGGATTTCAGAGAAGGATGGAGATATATTTGTTCGAACCCAAGGGAACATCATTCTGCCCTAATTCTCATGAACTGGACATTCTGTTCCATCGAGTCTTACGGCACTTACTGTAGAATTGAAGTAGGTTGTTATCTTGTTTCTAGTCACAGCAGTATCAAGAAATTATCTTAAAAAGAACCCCCCTAAATTTGTGACATGTATTTAAATCCTGTAGATATTTTTCTTCAGACCTGTACTATTTCAAAATCGGTTAGATCTATTTCCATTAACTTGTGATCATTGATGCATTGTAAGACTTCCTTTAGGTAACATTTATTTCTTGACAGAAAGACACTGAAGATGAAGTACGAGATATAATCCGCAGTAATATTCATTTACAAGGCAAGGTAAGCCAAATTTAAGTACATTTAGTATTTATGGATTACTTAATCTCTCTTTAGAATATACTACAAATAATGTTACTTTAGCATTTAAGAAAGTAGAAACATATTGCTTTAATCAGTTTTTATCCTACTTGCAAACCTTTTGATATTAAAGACCATCAAGATAATGAATTTTTAAAGTAGATCATCAGGGACGCCTGGGTGGCTCAGTTGGTTCGACGACTGCCTTCGGCTCAGGTCATGATCCTGGAGTTCCGGGATCGAGTCCCGCATCGGGCTCCCAGCTCCATGGGGAGTCTGCTTCTTCCTCTGACCTTCTTCTCGCTCATGCTCTCTCTCTCACTGTCTCTCTCTCAAATGAATAAATAAAATCTTTAAAAAAAAAAAAAAAGTAGATCATCAAAGATTCTCACACTTTGAAGAAAATATGCCACAATTTGAAATAAAGTTTGGAAATTACCTTCCTTAGCTGTGTTTGAGGACTTTTGGGACATGGAGACAGGTGTCCATAAGAATTTGAACTTTTACATTTAGTGACCAGAAACTAAATATGTGAATTTAAGAGTCATTAGTATATAGGAGATACTGAGAATTGCTGTAATAGGAATAAATTAATTTACCTAGGGAGACAAAGGAAAACCTGAGCGGAAATAATGAGAATGGTTACTTATTAACATTGGGTAAGAAAAAAAAAATTGCAGAAGTATGTTTTGTAGTCCAGTAATCATTTACTATTATTTGGAAATTGTTTCCTGCTGGGAGATATATTGCTCATTTGTTTATGGAAACTGCTATGCAGTGTAAGAAGTCTAGCAGGTTTTGTTTGTTTTTTTGTTGTTTGTTTGTTTGTTTTTTCAGTTTATTATTTTGATTCAGGGAATTTGCTTCCATTCTGGTGTCCCTTCTGGAGAATTTTCTCAATTATGAGAATGTCCAAATGTCAAAAGGTAGTGACTACAGTATAATGTTTGCTTTCCTGAGTATTAAAATGCTTCATTCCAAGATCAAAACCCTATACTTCTTCTCTTAACACTTAGGATGACACTATGATATAGGTGAGGTGTGCCTTTCCAATATTTCCAGGAAACAAATACTGATTTAGAACAAATTTCATATGCACTTTGATGTTTATGTACTCACTCATTCATTTAGTTATAAACTGGTCCAGAACAGGAGATGAATTCCTGTTACAGCTTGATTGCTTTCCAGGTAGCAAAAAGATTTTGAACATTTTAAAATGTACTCATAAATCTTCCAACTACACCTCTAGTGATGGTTTATGCTACATATATGGGTGTTTGGGGAGATCATGTAGTCCTTGAAAGGGTCCCTCAGGGGACTCAAGGCCACACTTTGAGAACCACAGTCTAAGGCAACCACCACTGAGCAGAGTCAGGGGATATTCAGTACCTCTTAAGGAAGGTTTTGTGCTTCTCTCGGGAAATAATCGAATGAAAAAGGTTGTCTTGAAGAAGCAGAAGGAAATTCTTCTTCTAGAGGAAATTATCTTCTAGAGGTTACTTGTAGGAGTACTAAGGACGACTTAAATTGTGTACTGGGGAGTCCGGAAGAAAGAGGACAGCAGAGAAGGAAACATGTTTACAATGAACATTTCCCCTCCCAATGAACGAGACCAGAAAATAAAGTGGTAATGAATACATAGATTTTCTTTTTGACATTTCAGTCTATACTTATCTTTGAGTTAGGCACACATGTTATGGAGCCATACAGACTTAGAAAAGATGATTTTTTTTTTGTTCCTAACACCTTCTCAGATATATTGTCCTGAAATTGTAGGACTGGTAATCCTGGGAGCCAGAAGGAGTAATTTTATATTAGAAGGAATAACATTTCTACTTATCTTGCCAAGTACAAGTAAACATGTGTATTAATATCTAGACGTACCAAACACAGTCCTCAGATGAAAAAAGTATGTGGAAGAAAAATATTTCCTTTTGTCCAAGGATAAATGGTGTTTACAAGTCATTGAGTGTTTGCCTCTTGATGAAAGTTGTTTTTCCACATTTCCAATGCTCCTTTCTCTGACTAGGAGTTGTAAAGTTTCAGATGTTGTCTATTTACTTTTGCTTCATGACCCTCAGTCTCCCATTTATTTTCTTTTTTTTTAAGATTTTTTTTTTAAATTTATTTGACAGAGATCACAAGGAGGCAGAGAGGCAGACAGAGAGAGGGGGGAAGCAGGCTCCCTGCTGAGCAGAGAGCCTGATGCGAGGCTCGATCCCAGGACCCTGGAATCATGACCTGAGCCAAAGGCAGAGGCTTAACCCACTGAGCCATCCAAGCACCCCTCAGTCTTCCATTTTTAATAGAAATTTGAAAGGGGAAGAGAAATGTAAGGGGATTGCTTTGCCTGTTTTTAATGACATAGTTATTTCTATATCATTTCTCTGAAGTCATGTGAACTGTTCCTTGTAAGGATGCTTGTATTTTTTGGTTTCTATGATTTTATAATAATCCTTCTCCAAAACATATAGAGTTCAGTTATATCTCCCACTCAGGAAATTTGATGCATTACAGAGTATGATTTTATTAGCCCTCCATCAGTTGATATCGATATCTTTGTTTCAGGGAGACTGAGCTCAGTTGTAGAGTCCCTGTATTTACCTGTAAGTGTGATCCCATATCATTGCTATGAAAGTAAGTTCGTAGATCTTTCAGTGTTTGTGAAAGGGAAAGAGAAAGGTAGAAGGTTGCTTTGTCTACTTCCTTGCCTTGACCATGTCCATCTCATCTTTACATCTTGGGCAAAACTTCCCTTCTTCAGGGGACTCTTAACCAACCACCAGCAGGTTAGGCTGAAGCTCACGATACCTAATATATCTCTTGGTAGCCGTCAACAGACTTGTACATATTTAATTTCTGTCTTCCCCACCAGATGATCAATTTTGTGAGTACGAGATCATTCTGTGCTCTCGTCTCTGCACCGTGTTTTCACATGAGGCAACACTCCAGTAAGTAGGTCTTCTCCTCTTTAGGTCATAACCTTCTATTTTTGAGACATCTTCCTTTTTTCCTGCAGTTGGAGGATCCTGCTATTCGATGGCAAATGGCTCTTTACAAAGACTTACCGAACAGGACCGAAGATACGTCAGATCCAGAGAAGACTGTGGAAAGAGTATTAGATATAGCGAATGTGCTTTTCCATCTTGAGCAGGTCAGAGTCTGTGTTGATTCCATCGTGTTTGCCTTAACCATGTAAGCACACTTTAAAGATGGTGGGTGTTCGTCGTTAGGTATGGGCCAAAAAACATAGATGTTCAGCAGATTCATGGTGAAGAAGATATGATTGAGGAGCGCTTGTATCTAATAAGCAAGATTTCCCAGCCCATAGTTTTTGTAGCAATATATAGCTAATGTATTGTGAGATATCACAGTCTTTGTTTTATTGTCTTTTCTCAAAATATTTCTGTGATTATACAGATGAGTAAGATTATATGCTTAATTTTAAATCATTCTAACAAAATTTCAGGAGTTGCCTGACCACATGTTCTACGTATCAGTTGTTATTACTGCTCATAAAAACATGTTTGAGATGCTTTCACTCGTTTAATGTTTGATTCTTTTGGGGTCATTAGTTTCACCTTCCATTAGAGATATTTTTGAGTTAATTTGCTCGAAGATCAGCAATAAATTACATTTAGAGAAGAGCAGTGCATTGATATTAAAACTATGTGAGAATAGTATTTTTATATAATTATTCAGTTGTATCCTACTTTAAACTACAAAGTTCACTGTGTGTTTGATTTCCTTATTCATTATTCAGCAATTCTCAAACCGGAAATATTTGAAATATTACCCATCTGTGGGTTATATTGTTGTGTGAGGAATCTTCTGGTTTAGGTAAAATATCCGCAATACTGAGACATCATCCCTATTTCTCATGAGGTCCACTCAGCAAAATGACACCAAGTGAGGGGGCTCAGTGTGACCCCAACAGTGTGATCTGTCCTTGGGCCTTCATGACGGTCCCTCATCTGGACGTGGCAGGTCTCTCATTTTACAAAAACATAAAATAATAAAAGGGCACCTGGCATCTCAGGAATTTTGTCACCTAAATGTTTTATAGACCATATTGACATAGCAATAACAAACTTTTTTCTTGGATTCCTATTTTATATTATCTGGTGATCTCCCATCCCCTCCTTGACCAGTTAAATAACATAAGGTATCACCTAATGTAGTATCCTCTTACTTTCCTTCCTGCTTACTCAGGTGCCCCTCAAACATTAAAAACGTCCCCCATGCCATGCAAGTTATCACTGCACCTGATGCAATTTAACTAGGCTACCCTTAAAACACATGGCTATTGACATGTATTTACATTGTGTATTTACATTGTGGAACACCACGCTATTAATACATAATGTAATCAAATTTGGCAAACTCAATATTCCCCTAAATATTTCCATAATATTTTCATGAAATATTAAATAAGTACAAATGATCACTCAGAAGATGATGAGATTTAAGGTAATGAAATCTTAATGACCTATAAAGTCATAGAGTTGTTTTCCAGAATTACACACATATTTAAGAAGATGATTAAATGTTTATTTAATGTGTACCTGAGGATTATTTTTGGCAGCCTACCATAAGATCTTTTGTTTTGTTTTGTTTTTTAAAGATGGGAGGGGGAAGGGCAAAGGGAGAGGGAAACAGAGAATCCCAGGTAGGCTCCACACCCAGCACAGTGCCTGATGCAGGGCTCGATCTCACGATCCTGACACCATGACCTGAGCTGAAATCCAGAGTCAGAGGCTCAACCAACTGAGCCACCTGCGTGTCCTGTACTGTAGGGTTCTAATCCTTTCTAGTTTCCATGCATGTGTCTGGATTTGTTTGAATGACTTTTAGATACATTAAATGAAGCTTATTGAAATCTGATTTTACTCTATTGACATATATTGGTAACTGTATTCAATCATAATGAACGAAGTCATCTGTAAAGTAGTGAGGTTCATTTTATGCTGTAGCCATTCCCTTCATGAACATTTATTGCATACAGTACCATATGGCCGCATTAGGTACTTCACGTTCCGGGGGCTGAAGGCTGTATCTCTACTCAAGTAGGTCAGGACTGTGCAGAGCATGTGGACACCTTGTAATGATGCAGATATGCCCGGATACAAAATGTGCAGTCTAGACTATAAAAGGAGTCCAGACCTAGTCTAGTTGTCAAGTAGGTGATCCCCATAATCTTGAAGGCATTTTCTAGGTGGTCATATTTTAGTTAAGGTCAACCATTCTTCACATTCTTAAGAATATGAGTAAAAAGAAATCATCAATGACCAAAGACTGGAAAAGAGGGAAAAATGGGCCACAAGAGGAATTCATGCCTGCATTACCTCTATTCCAATGTTAACTTGTTTCTAAGTCATAGAGCAGCTTGCAAAGAATATCTTCACTTGCTAAACTCAGTGGGACATAGTAGAGCCTTGATTTCACTTATCTCCCGTATCAGAAATCTTTGCGCCTGTGTATTTTATACTGCATATCTGGTCATTGGTCCCTGAGAGTAACCTATCCCCTTGCCATTTCCTAATACTCAAACTTGAGGCACGCGAACACATCAGCACCTCTGCGCATTTGGACAGTTAGACAAAGCCTCACTATTCAGAGACTTTTCATGTATAGTAAATTGTTCCGCCAAGTGGTAAGCTTCATGATGGCAGATAACTTTTCTACCATGTTCACCTCTGGATCTTCAGTGCTTTGGTACTTTATTATGATTGTTGACTGTCACCTACACCAGTCAGGACGCAGATTCCCACAGAAAGCAAGTCTGTGCAGCCTTAATCTCCAAATGAAACTTGAATGCATTAGATCTAGTTGAACAATACTACCTTCCATTCACTTAACACAGTCATCCAGAAGAAAACAGAAGAGGGCAATTGTCGGAAAGTTATTTATTTATTGATCCTGTGGAGGGATGACCCATCACAGAAAAAAGTGTTTTCCAATTATACAAGTTGCTTCATTAAAATTTCTAAACCACTGTAGTCCAGACTTTGTTAATGTTTTCTTCGGGCATTGTGACATTCATATTTTGACCTTTTACTGCAAAGGGTAATAGACTTCAGTTTTTTTTTTTTTTTTTTAGCTAACGCAACATTTTTATTTCTTCCAGAAATCTACATGTATGCGCTGGAGATATTACAGTCTGGGAAGTACAGTGTTCAATTACCTAGAGACTACTAATTAATTTAGAATTACATGTTGGGGTTTTTTTTTTTCTCTCTCTCTAATATAATTAATCTCTTTTTCGTCTTGGAGGTCCAAACACCATTAGCTAAATAAATAGCTTGCTTGCCTCATTTACTGCAACTTTGAATTCTCATTTGTCCCTCTCTAACAAAATAATTACGTATTTTAACATTGCAAAATTAAATTCTTTACCTCATTCCTAGTGATGTGTTCTTGGAGCTTTGTCATCTTCTCTCCATCCTACTATATTAAGGAAGGGTTGAATTTTCTATGTCTCTATTCACGTTGACTCTTAGGATAAAATTGGCTTAAATGGATACATAAATAATTTTTTGTGTTAACTTTTTTGTATAACTTTTTGTATATGTTTTAGAACCATTCCAAATTCTGAAAACATGATTCTATGTAGAATGGTTTTATATTTCTTTGGTTTTAGAGATGACATAGCTTTTCAAGTACACACTACTGGAAAAATACTATATTCTGACTAAAGAAAATATGTAGTATTCAAAACTATTTCCAATTTAGCATTGGGTTACTTCTAGGACATGGGTTTTTCCATAATAATTGTAAGGTGCTTTTGGAACTGAAATCCCAAAAGTTTTTAATCGAAAAGGCACAGCTGTTTAATACTGTATTTTTGAGGGTAGTTGGGAGTTTAAATATTTAAATTTTTTTTTTTTTTGTATCCTTTTACCTCAGGTGGAGCATCCACAGAGATCGAAGAAGGCTGTATGGCACAAACTGTTATCCAAGCAGAGGAAAAGGGCAGTGGTAGCCTGCTTCCGGATGGCTCCTTTATACAATCTGCCAAGGTCAGACTTTTTAAATCTCTGTAATAGATTAATTTTTCTTTTCTTTTCCCCTACGAAGCAGTAGGAATATAGAGTCAATTTTAACCTGAATGCAGTAGTCTGAGAGACAGATGGAAGAGATCCCTTGGTTCTTCTGTATAATACTTGAGTTTGTTTTTTTCTTCATTGGGTATTCCCAGAGGACTGTGGTCTACAGTGTGATTGTTAAATGCTCTTAAATACTGAGGAAGATCTGCTCGCATATATAAGTCAGGTGGGGTCATTAGGAACTCAGACAGCTTTGATTTGAATCATGGCATCTCAACGGACGGCTGCCTGATGTTGGTCAAGTTTCTTACCTGATGGTTCAGATTTCCTCATGTGTACCATGATGAGATTTGCCTCATGGACTTGTTCAGATGACGTAATGGGTTGAGGTATACAGAGTGCTTAGAGCCAAGCTTAACACTATACCTGTTAACTGTTGTTTACTATTTTTTGGGCATTGTCCATCTTGGGGAGAAGCAGTGATACAGACCTAGTTTATGGAAATAATGTCAATGCGTTTAATAGACTCCCCGTCTTCTCATAACAGCAGTATACTTGTTAATAGAGAGATTATAGAGAAATATTTATATTATTATAATTATATTTCTATATTTTATTATATATTTATATTATGATTATAGAAATAGAGAAATTATAGAGAAAAATAGAGAAAATCACCTGGTACATTTGAGTCTGGCTCTGTGGCCCAGGTACCAGTTCAGCCTCCTTGTAGTTTTCCCAAGAAACTGTGCCCTTTCCCCTTGGAGCCTTGTGTCAATGATACCATCTCCACGTCGGGTAAACAGGGTTCAGCTCAGCTCCCTCTCTTTTTTGGAGCATCTCTGACCAGACCATGCCCTTCCATTCCTTGCAGATGAAACACTTCCTCCTCTTTGTTTCTAGGATGGTTTTATCGGGTCCCTGGCTGTGGGCACATTCACATGGTGTTGGGCCTATTTGTCTCTCTAATCCAGGCTTTGAGATCTTTTAGAGTTGTGTTCAATTTTATACCCTCAGTACCTAGAACACTGACTTTCAGTACATGTTTGAATAAATAAATGAGTCAGGGAGTAAAACAAAACAACACCCAACAAAGCAAACGAACTTCACACAATCCCCTTTCACTAAGACAACTGGATTTCTTGCTCTGGCATCTTTGCTGGGTATAAAAATACATGAATTTCCCCCTGAGACCTTGTGTGCCTTTTAAATTCTCTGACTCCGTTATGGTGTTATCCGTTAGTCAGTAGAATATTAACCTTAAATTCATTGTCTTATTCCTTTTCTGGTCTCTCCTATCTAGTTATTCTCCAAGTTCCATCAGATTTTTCCTTGATCTGTTTCACTAGGATCCTCTTTCCTTTATGGCCACCTGTTCATCTTACTTTTTTATCGCCCCTTACCAAGTTGATGGCAGCAGGCTCCAAGCTCATTTTCCCGAGGATGTCACAGAGTCTTCAGATCCACTCCCTCTGATAAAACCTTTCTAAAATTGTATCCCTTTTTGTGGCGCCTCTCAAACCTGGTACTTTTGGGAAATACACCCAGATTCATCGCAGAAACACTCAAACCTCAACCTATTGAATCAGCATTTCTGTGAGTGCTTTGCAAGTATATTGTACAAACGCCACTCAGCTGGTTTGGATGTCCCAGAAAGGCTGAGGCCATCCTTTGTCATGCCTGTTTCATGCATGGGACTTTATGGCAATTTCTAGCAGTTCCGGCTACATCAAGTCAGTTCCTCCCATTGGTCTTCCAGACTCTTCGTAAACCTATCTGACCATGTGCCTCATGAGTCCATAGCCTGCCATCAGTACAGGGGGCTCAGCTTTCCATCCTGTGATGATGGCACCTCTCCTTTTAACACTTCTGATACTCTCTTAGGATGTTTCCTTATGGTCATGACTTTCTTTTTACCTTTCTTTCTTTTTTTTTTTTTTTTTTAAGATTTTATTTATTTATTTGACAGACAGAGATCACAAGTAGGCAGAGAGGCAGGCAGAGAGAGAGGAGGAAGCAGGCTCCCCGCTGAGCAGAGAGCCCGATGCGGGGCTCGATCCCAGGACCCTGAGATCATGACCTGAGCCGAAAGCAGAGGCTTTAACCCACTGAGCCACCCAGGCGCCCCTCTTTTTAACCTTTCTTATGGTGGAATCTTATCTGTACCTCTCATCAACTTCATGATGAGTTTATTGATTCTTTTAGTCTGTGGGGCTCTTTTATTTCATAGGCAACCATTTATTTTCAGTATCCTAGGATTTAGTCTTTGGATATCTACTCCTATTAAGTTCACGTAAGACATTTTGTTTAGTAATCTTTGGGGCCTCTATCTAATGTTAACTCAAATACTGAATAATTCCTTTATGAACACTTAGTACATTGTTTCTCAGAACCACCTTATGTCATAATAACTGCCCCCTAATGACCATCTATCTACCCAATGTTCTTCACATTGTTTATCTCCTTTTATATCTTGCAAAACTGAAGTGCAGATTGGGGTTCTCCTAGTTTTATCAATGGAAAAAGTGGAAGTTGGTCAAGTGAATAACTTGGCCAGTGTTGTGAAGCTTTGAAATGACAGAGCCAGAATTTGAATGTAAGTCAGCCTGCGATCTGAGAAGCCTTGCCTTGTTCACTATGATGTGTTGCTTCTGGAATCATGAGTAGGAAGTTTATTGTTTTATCTTTTTTTAGTGCACAGGCAATCCAGTGATAAAGCACTAATGATTCATTTTCCAATTTATTAAAAAAAATTCTTTGTTCGTAATTGTGCTTTTCTTTTAGGCACCGGGCTGTCAATCTCTTTCTTCAGGGATATGAGAAGTCTTGGATTGAAACGGAAGAACACTATTTTGAAGATAAACTGATAGAAGATTTAGCAGTATGTTTTAATGAGGTTATAAGATGAAAGAGGGTTTGGGTTTGGAGGGATAACGTTGGTGTGAGCATTTATCATATCATATTAAAGAGAAAATATCATTGTAGCGTATTCTTCCTGGGAAACTTATTCTTGTTGCTGCTCATTGCATTCAGTGTTTAGAGAAAATTTTATCCTTATTTCGGACAGCTCTCTCCAACATCATACAGTTCAGAAGTTAAGCTGAATGATAGTTTATTATTAACCAAACATTGATTCCATTATTCTCTTAAATTCTTCCACAAAGCCCCCTTAACCACCTCAGAACCAGTATAGAGCTTTAAAAGCTGAACCATCATGAAGTTATTCACCAAACATAAGTGAAGGTTAACAAAAGCCAATGAAAAGTAGCTGTTTTTTAAAATCACACGGGCAGAGAATGATGGGACTGGCTACAAGAAGAACAGGACGCCCTGGTAAATGTAGTAGATGGCACAGTAGGTTTTTGGTCCTTCCATGCTGTGCTGGTAAGGATGCTGTTGTATTGAGAGCAGAGCAGTCTGGGAGGCCATTGTCTTAATCTTTTCAAAGTGGTGGACTTGTTAAAATATCTGATAAGCATGTGGTTTGGTAGAATTTTGCAGACTAGAAGCTTCATGATTCTTAAGTTAAAGACCTCTTCTCTAAAAGTTTTTTTTTTTTTAAACTCACGAGATAGTGGGGAATATTGGATAAACTGATGTAAACTGTGAAAGCTTGACCTTGATTATCCCCATGTATTTTAAGTGAGTTCAGTTTGTCTTTAGACACAAAATAACCCATAGACTATTAGATATCTTATAGAAATGTATCCCTTATCTACACTGTTAAGCCATAAATCCAGGAGAAGATCATTTATATATAGAGATAATCAGTCTGAATGGGTAAGGCAATAGATATATAAAAGTCATTAAACCATTCAATGAAGAGTCAAGATTCATTAATTCTACATTGAGTAAAAATGCTTAATAATTTTCCTTGTGTTAAAAGTTCTAATAGCACAAAATTATTCTAAGTTTAAAGTAACTGAAAATTTTTTAAAAAATGTAAGTAGTTTAAGCACTAGCTCATTTAGCATTCTTTACCTGACATTGTTTGTATAGGCAAGGAAAATGTTTCGTTTGATAATAATCAGTTTTCACTGCTCTGTGAACTAAATGTTTATACTTGGAGTGACTTAGGATTTTATTATAATTCCTTGTAAATTCAACTTTCCCTAGAGCTGAAATCTCTGTACCAAATATACCCCCAGTTGTGATTCTGCTTCTAAGAATAGCATTCAGAATTTTTAAATGTTGTGAGTCATTCCTGCTCACAGTGGTTTTTGGTCCAATTATTAAATATCTTTTTATTAAGTTGCATAGTTTTGTACCGATTAATGTAGCACAGACATGCATGCACAATGTATATAAAACACACGTGTGTGCACAGTGCATATAAAAAACACACACTGGGGTGCCTGGGTGGCTCAGTGGGTTAGGGCCTCTGCCTTCAGCTCAGGTCATGATCTCGGGGTCCTAGGATCAGGCCCCAAGTCGGGCTCTCAGCTCAGCGGGGAGCCTGCTTCCTTCTCTCTCTCTCTGCCTGCCTCTCTGCCTACTTGTGATGCCTGTGAAATAAATAAATAAATAAATCTTTAAAAAAAAAAAAAAAAACCACACACACACACACACACGCCAGAGCCAAAGAAGATGGCTTTCTTTTTAGTTATTGTTTCTGACCTTCATATTACACCTGGGTTTGTGTGCGCATTTCATTTAATGTGAAATTTTATCAATTTGGCTTTTTTGTAGAAACCTGGAGCCAACCCTCCAGAAGAAGAAGAAGGCACGAAGCGAGTTGATCCCCTCCATCAGCTCATACTTCTGTTTAGTCGAACAGCTTTAACAGAGAAATGGTATGGTTGGGAGGGTTCGTGGGAGCATAGGAAGAACAGATAAAGAAACCCCATGTCTGAGTATTTTGTGTTTGACCCATTCGTGTTGCAATTTCATCTTGTTCTTGTTAGGAGAGAGAATTGTTCCGAGATAGGACCCAGTTGGCCATACACCCAGGGGCCAACGTTCGTTCAAGTTCAGGCTTTCATGTCAGTCCATGAGTCCCAGTTATTCCTAACAATTTTGTCATTAGCTATTGCAGTCGATCCCAAATCTTATGAAATGATTTTTTTTCCTTTGTCCCAAATGGCCTTTATAAAGAAAACAAAAGAGCCCAAAGCAAATTCCAGTAGGAAAAAAAAATGTGTGGAGGCCACTGGTGACCCAAACTTCCTGTGTCTCCATTGTGCAGTGGGTCTTAGGAAACCTTTAGAGGCGGGTGAACCATCATCTCAACAGGAAGTTTCTTTGACATCTGTTTTGGGGCATTCTCCATTTTCCATGGCTTCTGTAGTCTTATTGATGTGAATTCACTGAAGCCACAAAGGCCGAACCTCTGTGTGGTTAAATCTCTGTGTCCTCAGATGCCGGGTAATCCACATGGGCTCAGCGTCTGCTCATAATGGGGAGCACTGCAGAGATTCTGTGATGAAACCTTTCAGAGGCTATAAAACATTTATCTGCCTCCCTGTGGTGCAAAGGGGAGCCTACTTTGCCCTAGCCTTCACTCATTCCTGCAGAAGCTGGAAGATAATTTAATGATCGGCCCCACCCCCATGAGTCTTTTGAGAGTCTAGATGAGTTCATTTGACCTCTCTGCATGCCATAACAATGCACATTTCTCCCTCTTAGCCAATGTGATCCATCCTCCTCTCACGATGTCTCTCTCTCTCTTATTATTTCCTAACTAACCAAATCATCTCATCCCTAAGCATAGAGCAACCCTCTGTCTGGCATTGTCAGGTAATGAGGTATTTTCCTAAGTGCATTTTTCTGATGGCTGAACCTTAAAACTGCTAGAATAAGTTTGTAAATATTAGGCATTTTTTTGGAAACCTTTCTTCATGAATTAATGGTTTCTGTACTTCTCAAGAAGAAGATATTAAACACATTTCTTAGTGGTTAGGGATCCCTGTGACTGTTGTATTTCTGAACAGTATAATAGCATAATAATTGGGGGAGTCTTTTCATCAAATGTCAAATAACACTTCTGCTGTCAGAAGCCCCTACCTCTTTGAACTTGGTTGTTTCAGCTTGTGTAGTTTCAAGAAAATTAAAGCTGTTAGCATTTGTGTGTAAATCAATAGACCATTTATTCTGTGAGACTTGAAGGCCTCTTCGGGAAGGTAAGATGGGTCAGCTGTTTAGGTCGGAGATCTTTGCCGTCTGAGTCTGCCATATTTTTGAGTGATGACTTTGACTAGGTTTTGCATTTATTTCATTTTAAAAAGGCGTACTGGTTGAAAAATACAGGTTGTTTTATACAGTGATGGCAGTTTTGTATCTGACTAGCCTCCTACTTAAAAATTCCTGTTTTCTTCTTGTTTCTCATAGCAAACTGGAGGAAGATTTTTTATATATGGCGTATGCAGATATTATGGCAAAGGTAAGTAAAAATATCTTGATTTTAGTGTTTAATTTTCATAAAGAAAAATCATTTTCATCAGACAAGGGATAAAGAATCTATTCTTTGGAAATTTTTTTATGTCCAAATAAAATAATGTTAAGTCCTAGAAACCTAAGGGGTATTAATCTTAATTTTCCACTTGTTGCATGAGTCTCTGTTCTGACTTCCTTGACAGGTAATCATTGTTTGCTCTCTTGACATTTATTTATGGGTAGCTCATTAAATTTCCAAACATTCATTCATTCATTCATTTAACAAATACTCATGGGGCATCAAGGTGTTGGAGGTAAGATAGTGAAGAAGAATGAAATGCACACACTCTTCCTGGAGTATATAGTCTCGCGGAGAAGGCAAAATTTTAGCAGGTGATTGCAGCAAGCTCTACTAAGATTAATGGTAGAGGTGCTATGAGGGGTATAGGGAAGAGGTTGCACAGGAGAGTAGTGAGGGTTGCTTAGGCTAAGGTTTAAGGAAGTCCTTGACTGCCTAATGACGGGTGGACCGTGCAACAATAGGACCAGCTTGTGTGTACTGAGTCTTTATTTCATTTATATCCCACAGTAGAGGGTGAATGAGGGGTGCATTTAAAAGAGGAGTTGGGGTGTCTCTGAGGCCTCTGATGTAGGCGACTGGGAGCACAGTGGTACCAGATACTGAGATGGGGAGCACTCAGTATGTAGGCCTGGAATGAAGGGGAGAGATGGCAAATTGCGTTTTGGACATGTGAGTTAAAAATGCCTGTGAGACAGCCAAGCGGAGAGATCAGATATGTGATAACACATTCAAGTCTGACATTCAGCCTCTCAGGGATGCCTTACAAATACAGATTTGGGATTTATCTGCATTCGAAGGGAATCAAAGCCATAGGAGTAGATGGTCTTGCCCCAGGCGGAGAAGGTATCACGAGAGGGAAAGGCCCAGGACCACTTCTCTAAGAACATGGGTATATAAGAGATGGTAAGAAGAAAAGGAACCCATAAAAAAAGGGTTAGGGAGAGAATCGTTAAGTGTGAGCATATATAGGAGCTGTGGGTCTTAGTGGGTACTCAGCAGAACCATATGCTGCTAGGGGTGTGGGTGATCAAGGCGAGGACCGAGACTTTAGTCTTTAGACTTTAGACTTTAGACTTAGTGCATGTGTGTCATATGACCACGGTAAGGTCCGCTTCAGGACATTATGGAGAGAGGCCGTCAGAGGTGCCAGTGCCATACTGTAGGGAAGCAAGTAGAGATTCACATGTGAGGGGATGTGGCCTAGACATTTCTTTACTAGAAGATTGAGAGAGGGGAGAGACAATATGAAGTGACCAATATCTAGATGGAATTGTGACATTGATGGGGATGATCTTTTTTTTTGTTTGTTTGCTGTTTGTTTACTTTTATATGTGAGAGAGATTTGAACATGCTTCTCTCCTAGTGGGAAGGAACCAAGAGAGAGGGAAAGGGGGTCATTTGTGGTGGGAGGTCTTGAGTGAATGGGAGCAGGGGGAGAGGGCAGGTTACAGAGCATCAGGAAAAGCTGTGGCTTTCCAGCTTTCTTTTACACCATAAACCCCAGTAAGAAACATATTTACTCAGTGTATTTATGGACACGTAAAATTGGTTTGTTGAAAGAACATTTTCATGAAATTATACCCTTCCTATGAGCAGTAGAGCCTGAATTTTCTATTCTATTTAAATTAAAAAAATTATTTTAGATCCTGACTCATTAAATAGATTCTGCATCCAATAAAAGAGCCGAAACCCATAGTTTGAAAAATGTTGAGTTAGAATGCCTGGGTGGCTCAGTTGTTAAGTGTCTGCCTTCGGCTCAGGTTATGATCCCAGGGTCCTGGGTTTGAGCCCTGCTTTGGGCTCCCTGCTCGGTGGGAAGCCTGCTGCTCCCTCTCCCACTCTCCCTGCTTGTGTTCCCTCCCTCACTGTCTCTCTCTGTCAAATAAGTAAATAAAATCTTTATAAAAAACAAAACAAAACACTGAGTTAAAGGATAAAAGAGGGAAGGATAGGGGCGCCTGGGTGGCTCAGTGGGTTAAGCCTCTGTCTTCAGCTCAGGTCATGGTCTCAGGGTCCTGGGATCGAACCCCATATTGGGCTCTCTGCTCAGCGGGGACCCTGTGTCCCCACCCCCCTGCTTGCCTCTGCCTACTTCTTTTTTTTTCCTTCTTCTTTCAAAGATTTTATTTGTTTGACAGACCGAGATCACAACGAGGCAGAGAGAGGCAGGCAGAGAAGGGAGGTGGGTAGCAGGCCCCCTGCTGAGCAGAGAGCCTGATGTGGGGCTCCATCCCAGGACCCTGAGATCATGACCTGAGCCGAAGGCGGAGGCTTTAAACCACTGAGCCACACAGGCGCCCCTCTGCCTACTTCTGATCTCTGTCTGTAAAATAAATAAATAAAATCTTAAAAAAAAAAAAAGACAGAAGGATATTTCCTCCTTGGTCTTGGACTTTTAACTAGGATAAATAAGGGCATGAAGAAGTAAGGAGCTCACAAATGAGGCTCTAAAGGAGTCATACACTGTTGTCCTCTGCATTTGAAGAACCACCGAGCAGGTGGGCTACATAGGTGGAAACCTCGTGGTTTGAGGGTAAGATCAGGCTCCAAGCTCAGTGTGGGATTCTCTTTCTCCTTCTACCTGTGCCCCTCCCCGTGCTCCACAGTCTTTCTCAAAAAATAAACAAACAGGGACCCCTGGGTGCCTCGGTCGTTAGGCATCTGCCTTCGGCTCAGGTCATGATTCCAGGGTTCTGGGATTGAGCCCTGCATTGGGCTCTCTGCTCAGCCGGAAGCCTGCTTCTCCCTCTCCCACTCCCCCTGCTTGTATTCCCTCACTTGCTGTGTCTCTCTCTGTCAAATAAATAAATAAAAATTAAAAAATAAATAAAAATAAAAATAAAAATCACTCTCTTTGGTGGTAAAATTTGAAGCAAAAAGCTGATGAGTAGCTGTGCACTTATTATTATTATTATTATTACTATTATTATTGTATCTGCTCTAAACCCTGTACTTACTATACCTCATTCTTCTTGCTTTGGCTGTGTCTTGAAAAAAATCATCTTAAATCTTTGTATTTTTCAAGCCATACTTTGTTTTATTTTATATATATACATATATGTATACATACATGTATATGTATACATATATATGTATACATATACACACATATAAAATATATATACACATATATAAAAAATATATATACGTATATATTTTAAGATTTTATTTATTTATTTGACAGAGATCAGAAGCAGGCAAATATTTAATTTATTTATTTGACAGACAGAGATCAGAAGCAGGCAAAGAGGCAGGCAGGCAGAGAGGCGGAAGCAGGCTCCCTGATGAGCAGAGAGCCTGGAGTGGGGCTCGATCCCAGGACCCTGGGATCATGACCGAGCCAAAGGCAGAGGCTTCAACCTACTGAGCCACTGAGGCGCCCCTAAACTTCACATTTTTTAAAAAAAATTTATTTATTTATCTGATAGAGCACCAGGGGGAGTGGTAGGCAGAGAGAGAGGGAGAAGCAAAGTCCTCCCAGAGTAGGGAGCCTGACATGGGATTCAATCCCTGGACCCTGGGATCTTGACCTGAGCCCAAGGCAGATGCTTAACTGATGGAGCCACCCAGGTGCCCCTAAACTTCACATTCTTAAGAGACAGATTAGTGTTCTAATTTGTTTAAATAGTAAACATGCTTGTTTACTATAAATATAAATATAATGCCTGTGCTCTACTTCTATTTCCTAAAGCAAAGGATGGACAGATAAACCAAAATTCCTCTGTGTTTAACATGAGATGCACAGTATTTACAGAGGACTACAGGTTTGCCTATCAGATGTGTTTTGCTCAAGTTTTCATGGTTCTTTTTCTTAGATTTCTGGTTAACTGATGGCATGAGAGCCAAGGTGACCTTAGCTCATAGCAGAACATTCCCCACAGTCCTGATTAAATAATTAACAACATTGTTTCTGTAGGGAAATGTGCTATGGGACTCCTTTTCCAAACAGCAGAAATGTTTATTTTCCTTTGCAAACTATGTTGTCAGTCTTCTTACTGCAGAGTGGAAAGGGTGATAGTGTTTACTGAGGGAACAAAAGAATATGACAGACCTTTAGAATCTATCATGGTGCGGGTAGAAGGATCATATTTTCTGCCCTGCCTCCCATCTCCACTTCAGCTCCATACTCAAAATACTGGGAATCATTGAACTGAAACTATTCTGATTTATCAATTCTGTTTAATTACTTGCCACATTCACTTTAATGATATGCTGAGGGCTTGCAGACCAGAAGAAATCCTTAGAAGGGTTGGAACAATCTCACCTTAAAAGCTATAGGTTTTGGGGCACCTGGGTGGCTTAGTGGGTTAAAGCCTCTGCCTTCGGCTTGGGTCATGATCTCAGGGTCCTGGGATCGAGCCCCACATCAGGTTCTCTCCCTGGTGAGGAGCCTGCTTCCTCCTCTCTCTCTCTGCCTGCCTCTCTGCTTACTTGTGATCTCTGTCTGTCAAATAAATAAACAAATAAATAAATAAATAAATAGCTAAAAAAAAAAAAAAAGCTATAGGTTTTTTTTCCTGCTGTGGCTTTTGGTTAATGCCAAATTCCTTTGGTCAACATGATTCTTTTTATTCCCAACCAGAATAATTATAATAGCAGTTGAGATTTATCTAATGCTTATTATTTTTCAGACACTTAAACAATTATGCCACCATCTTACATATGTTAATTCACATAATCCTCCCAGGAGCCCTGGTCCTCTTTGTCTTATTTCTACCTTAAATATGAGAAAAGGGATACCCAGAGAGGTAAAGAAACTTGCCCTAACCTGAACAGCATCAGGATTTGAAGCAGGCCTCCTGTGTCTTCAGGCTATGATCTTTTTTTTTTTTTTTTAAAGATTTTATTTATTTATTTGTCAGAGAGAGAGCGAGAGCGAGCACAGGCAGACAGAATGGAAGGCAGAGTCAGAGGGAGGGAGAAGCAGGCTCCCTGCGGAGCAAAGAGCCCGATGTGGGACTCCATCCCAGGATGCTGGGAGCATGACCTGAGCCAAAGGCAGCTGCTTAACCAACTGAGCCACCCAGGCGTCGTCCCCAGGCTATGATCTTAATCACCACATCACTCTTCCTTAAATTTAGGAAGCAAAACCTTTAGCTGTGGCAATTAGATAAGAATAGATGCATGAGTTAACGTAACTCCTTTATCATTTCTGGGAAAATAACTCAATGAATTAGTCAGTTATTTTTCTGTAAAATAATAGTATTAGTAGCAGCCAGAATTTCATTTTCCTCCTTTGTACCAATTACAATGAAAAAGGAAGGTAAAGGATTATAAGAGTCACTTTATTTTTTTTTCTTAAAGATTTTATTTATTCATATGACACACAGAGATCACAAGTAGGCAGAGAGGCAGGCAGAGAGAGAGGAGGAAGCAGGCTCGCCACTGAGCAGAGAGCCTGATGCGGGGCTCAATCCCAGGACCCTGGGATCATGACCTGAGCAGAAGGCAGAGGCTTTAACCCACTGAGACACCCAGGTGCCCCAACAAGCCTTGTCTTTAAGGCTTGTAGTTTGGTTTGAACAAGGCAATACATGCGTGAATAAGAGGTTCATGTACTGTGGTAGAGATCTCACCAATATCTCTGTGCTGTGCCTAAAATTGGCAGTTTAATTATTTTGATTTTGTAAAAGCGCAGTATAATTTTTTGGGGGGTCCTGAATTCATTGATCATGCCATCTGCATTTACTGTATCTAATACATCTGTTTAAAGGATGTCAATGACAACTTAGTACAGATGATTTGGTTTTCATGCTGCATTGTTTTGTACTTTCTGCCTCAATGTATTTGAATCCTGCTAACCTTTTCTTAATGTTTTCCATGTTTCAGAGTTGTCATGATGAGGAAGATGATGATGGGGAAGAAGAAGTGAAGAGTTTTGAAGTAAGATGGATCTTTCTAGATTTGTCTTCTTTTCTACTTTGGAACATTGTTTCATAGCTTATAACTGACATTTATGTTTCTTGCTTCATGGCTTATCGCAGCTTATTGTGTCAAGGAACTGCATGTCAGAAGCTGGATGGACAAATCTGAGTCCTCACATTTGCTAAAGTTAAGACCAAGGAACGTAGACTAATGAAATAATCAAATAAAACCCATATGTGCAGAATGAGTGTCCCTGAGAACTCTCAGAGATGAGAGTGCTTCAGACTGTTCTCATCTCAGTGGATGTCGTGATCTGAAATTTCTAGTGGACATATAAGGAAAATACTTACTGAACAGCAACATGACATCGAGGTTTTAATTAAACCCTTGGTTGGCTGTTTTTCTTCAGAATTGAAAAAGTCTTAGAGATCTGGCCTCTTTTGAATTCAACCCAAATACGTCACTCATTCCCTGTACATATGTACAGACGGCGATACACTATGCCAATTTGCTTGCATGAGGTAGGAGTGCATATATTTCTAGGACTGTGTTCTATTGTACGATTGTTACAGATGTTCTCAGCTCCTAAATATCCAGAAAATTAGAAAGACTGCTCTATGCTAATTAGCCAGAAGGAAAGGAACTATTATTTGACCCCATTTGTTTAGATTTTACTTTTGCTTTCTATGAAGAAAAGAGTTGTTGCTAACTGCCACCTTTCTCCATTTCTTTTTTTTTCTTTTTTTTTCTTTTTTAAGAATTTTCAAAAAGAAGTGGAAAGAAATAGATACTTTTTTTTTTTTCTATTATGTATATCTGGATTTTGAGCTAGAGGTCTGGAAATCTATTAGTAACTAGCAGTCAGTCCTTAATGACAGTGGTCCCACTGAAAGGTACAGGTTGAGGGGGGACAGAGAGTAGGGCCCCTTCCAGGACCAATTTGATGTGGCATCTCTGCAGCATTGAAATCAATGCGTAGAAAGTGTAAAAGCTCGTCTGAGAACAACCCATGCTTATTGCTGAGGAAAAAAAAGCCGTCAGATTAATTTCCTATGTGACACACTATAATCTTTTCTAATGTATGTGTGTCCTGTTCTCAAGTCCGTCTTTATTGATAAGAAACTGAGGTAAATTAGAATGAGCTCTGAGCAGCAAGTAATACTGTGCTTTCTGAAGTGCACACCATTTATGGTCTACCAGTTGTCTTCCGAGCAATTGTTTATTGCTATTTTGCTTCTTGTCCTCATCCTTCCTTAAGGCCACAGGATCCCAACGCAGCAAGGTAAAACTATATATATGTGTGTATTTGTCCGGGTCTGAGTTTTGGTTTCTTGTGACATTTACCTTTGTTAGACCCAACATCTTGGATTCTTTTGTAATAAAAGGTCTTGCAATCTTTCTACGAGTTTGTAGCTCCCATGCAATTGGTCTCTTCAGTACCCCTTCCTTGACACAGGTTTATTCTTCTTGGAGTTTAAATGACTCATAATTTGAAATTTCATCCTACATGTGAACTCTGGGCCGCATGCTGTGCTCAGGTAAAAAGGGGCCAGCCCTTTAGCTGACTAACTCTTAGCTTGGGACCTTTCAGGACCGCATTCTGGCCTCATCCCCTCTTGATGCTTATAAAATACAAGTCTTGTTACTCGAAAAAAGACCCATAAATGGCATCACTAGTGAGATTGGGAAGAAGTCTGTTTTCCCTTTGTGTCAGTAATATCTCCATTTAGTAATTAGAGATGATATTCCACAATGTTGTTGTTGATGTCAGCATTTCATTACAGAAGAACTTGATGATTATTTCTATCTCTTAATATATTTTGAATAGTGAAGTGCTTGGAATATTTGCTAAAAGAAAAAAACATTTTTTTGAGCATCAAAAAATTTTTTTTCTTTGATAGGAACCCTGTTAAGCTTACATTTTATTTTCATGAGACTAATTCATAGGAAAATTGACCGGAACATCCCAGGGGAGAAAAATATCCATCATGGCTTTAGTTTAAAAAAAAAAAAAAAAAAAGTGCTGTTAAACTGAATTTAGAATGTCATGAAGAATCTATTTAGAAGAAACAAATGATATTATTTTAACTTAGTCTTATATTTTGGAGGAATATATTATTCTTACAAATTTAAAAATTTGAATTCATACAGCTATCAGCTTATAGCTCTAGTAGATGGGTATAATAGTTAATGGCATATAATAGACATGACAATAATATTTTCTGGGCTTAAATCATAGGTAATAATGAATGTGATACTAAGTTGATATTTATGCCTTTATCACTAATTATCTCAAATAGAATTTGGATTATGGAGGGTTAAAAATATGAAGGGACCTCCTGACAGTAGCCAAAGATTTGATGTCCTGGCACCAAAATTTGTGCCCCAAGCATGTATTGATATCTGTGGGGTAAGGGTAGATAAGGAAGGTCAGAATCAGAAGGCATTGCTGGTTAAGAAAGCCATCTTCCTCAGAGAGAGGAATGTAGTTTCAGGGGAATCTAAAAAGCAAATCCAGTTTGGTAAATAGGGTCAAATTTGGTGACATTAGAGAAGTTCCCAATTCAGAAAGAAGTCTAGGAATGGCTAATGGAATCAGCTTTTAGCATCTAGGATTCATGTCAGAGTGAAGTCAAGAAATCAGGTGAGGATATGGAGCCTGACCTGAGAAAACAGGCTGCATGTCCCAGGTTCAGAATGGTGGGCAAGACATTCACACAGTAGTGTGAAGCCTGGCAATTAATCTCAAGAAGGAGACTAGAAACCAGCAAGTATAACCATCCCCCATGAAACAGGATTTTGAAGTTTCTTATGATTGCTACTTGCAGGCATAACACCGTAGACGAGAGAGGGGAATTTGTACTTCTTAACCAGATATTTTACTGAATTGCCATGTGATTTGGGACTATGACTTACTATGTATGCCTAATTTGTGTAGCATGCTACTTTCCACAAACTATTTGATCTGTGAGTAAGCAATGGAAATTGAAACCAAGTTGAGAAACTGAGATGTGCAGGTGCTCGCCTATGAAGATACTCTTGTCTGAGGTTGACTCTGTGATACCAACAAAGCCGCCGAAAATTTGACCAGACAACTGGATTATTACTTTCTCTATAAATTGAGTAACATACCAGACATTTTAGTTGAAGTGTCTGGTTGTTTAGTATCATTTAGAGATAGTCTCATAGTGGAATTTTTCATCTAAGGTAAAATAGATCTGAGAGGCTATCTGACAGTTTCAAGAATTCTTAAATTATGTTAAAGAAATTTCGGGATAACATAAAGCATGTGATAATTGAATTTTATTCCCATAACTGACTGATTATTAATAGTTGCTGTACTTTCTGCTTAAATTCTTTATCTGTAAGTATTTAGTGACAATTAAAGGGGCATTTTTAAAAAGGGGCATTTTTTAAAAAGGGGCATTATAAGATCCTTGAGGGAAGAAATAAAGCTTAAGGAACATGAAACACAGGATGTGGGGACTAAAATGCTGAGTATTTGCTAGCTCTTTTCTTATTTCCCTCACATCTATGTTTTACTGATGGGATTCTGCTAAAACTTGCAAAGAGATTTAATGTGATAATTTAATTCCCTGCTTCATCAATAATATATGTAAATGTTCTCTACAACTATTTATTTAAAAACCTTATTGCTTATTTAGTTACGTATATATAACTTTTTTAGATTTGGGACTACATCAATACTAAAACTACAAAAAGGACTGTTAAATCTTATAAAGAGGCTAGGAGTAACTGAAAGGGAAGAAATATCTTAGCAGTGACTCAAAATGTTCATTGTACTACAGTTGAGTGCATTGTTCAGCTTTGAATTTTTATAAGCCAAAGCAAAGAATAAGAACAACAAATTGGTAATGTTGCAAGTCAAAAAACTTCACTTTTCTGAGCAGCGTGGGTTTTTCTCACTTAAATTCACAAAGAGATTTGGTACCAGAACAAACCACATTTTTAAACTATGATTTTTGCAAAATACGCACAAACATTCCCAAGTGAGTGTGTGGCATTAAATGCTAATTCTATGGAAGCATTTCTGTGGACTATGATGGTACTATAATATAGATTTATTTCTTAATAAAAACCAAAATTAATAACAGTGGAGCTTAAATAAACCAGAGGAATGGGGTACTGACTTGCCTTCTAGACCATCTTTCTCAAATATTAGGCAAGTTGCATCATCCTTTGGCAAATGCCCAATTTCTAATTCACAGAGGAGTTCTCTGCTGCGTCCCTGAGGTCTTGATATTCTGTACTGTTGATTAAAGAGAATAACTTGTGTCTTAAATACTAAATATGCCTATGGCAGTGTTGACATTCTGTAATAAAAGACTTAGGAAACCAATTTATATTCTGTCCCAGATGGGCCTCAGGCATAAGTGAAATGACATCATACCTGCTAAAGTATTCAGACCAATACCAGCTCGTATTCCAAAATATGCATCACCAAATATGGAAGAATCGATTTGGGCCCCAGTGCGTTAAGGTCTGAGGTTATATAGCTCTAGCCAATGACAAAACCACCTTTGTCTGGCCCTTCCAGTGGTCCAGTTTTGAACAGAACTCCATTCCTCGGCAATGCTGCGGCAACGAATTTGCTGTAAGATGTACTGTCTCCACCAGCTGTGTAATTTGATCTTTGAATGCGTTTATTTAGTTCTGTTCATGGGAGCAAAGCAATTTAAAGGAGAAGGGCTCCCTGAATCTTACCAAAGACAACCAGTTTATATAAAAATAAATAAAAGATACAGCTTTGAATATAGAACATTGAAGCAATGATTCCTTTTATCAGGTACACTTAATAGTTACTTAGTTTCTCTTACAGAAACACTGTGGTATCCAAAATTGGGTGGAAAGTGCTGAGTTGTTATGCTACTGTTGAATGGTAGAGGGGGAGGGAGAAGGAATTTTGATGACCACTGTTCTCATACCTCTTGCCGAAAGCTGCTAACTGCATTCTTATATACTGAAATTATCAGCCTCAAGTAATACCCTCATATCTTAGCCCAGGTTCCTTAGAAAATAGAGCAAAGAGATTCTGTGCTAACACTTTATTGGGGTTTAGGTGCTGATACAATCCCGGAAGAGTAAGAGTGACGGGGAAAAAGAGAGCAGGTTAGGAGGGAGAGCAAATACAAGGTGGTGCGTTCTTGAGCTGACCCTGCCTGTTCAACATCGTGTCAGAAGGCCCTAGAAAAACCACATGTATGCATCCGGGAACAGCGCCTCCTAGGGAAGAAGGATGAGCACTGGTTCTGTCCCACCTCCTTTCTTTCTCTGGTCAGAGGGACTTAGTTCCTGTTGTTAAGCAGATTTTCCGTGCACCTCCTGGGGAAACCAAAGGCAGCTTGGGTCCAGCCTACCCAGAGTTCAGGTACTGCAGTCTCTGCATGTGGGGCCTCCTAAGTGGGTGGTAGAGATGATAGGGGCCAACTTTTATAACCCTACTCTGAGAAAGGCAAGTTGCCAAGTGTTGGAGAGAAAGGGCATGTCGGGTGTGATGGAGTCCTGGTCTTGGCATGAGGAAAATTCCCAGAAAGCACAGTCCCCTAGATCATGTATGGTAATTCCTGCATATTGGCTGCATGCACATAAATAGCAAACTGTATAGAACGTACACTTGAACATCTAGTTATGCATTTCTCAGGCACATGAGAGTAGAACATTGTATACTATTATTTAAAAAATAATCTCGGGCGCCTGGGTGACTCAGTGGGTTAAGCCTCTGCCTTCAGCTCAGGTCGTGATCTCAGGGTCCTTGGATCAAGCCCCACATCAGGCTCTCTGCTCAGTGGGGATCCTGCTTCCCCCACCCCTTTTTGCCTGCCTCTCTGCCTACTTGTGATCTCTGTCAAATAAATAAATAAAATCTTTAAAAAAATAAAATAATCTCAGTTGACAATAATTCGTCCCATAATGCTTGACTGCATTATATGTATATCAGATGGGATACAGCAGAATCATTCAGAGCATAGATGTTTGAACGAACCACCTATGTTTGAATCCCAGCTCCACCACCTACCTGTGCGACCTCAAGCCTCAATTTTCCTATTTATAAATGGAGCTAATAATTATAGTATATATTTCATATGGTGAAGATTAGATTAGTTAATATGTATAATACACTCAGAGCATTGGCTGTCTATAACAAGCTCTCTAGGTATTTACTATTATTATTACTTTTAATCAATTTTACCTTCCTACTAAAATCAAGCCAGCAAATCCCTTAGGAAAACTTTCACGAGAGAGTGAACACAGAACTACACAGGGCAAGAGACCTGGGCTCTCATTCGGGTGCTGACTAGGTGGCCTTGAGTGGGTCACATTTAAATTATTCTGTGCCTTGGTTTTTTTCTTCTTTGAACTAAAAGCTTTGACCTGGATGTTCTTAGGGGTCATGCTCGCCTTTACAAGTGTCTAATTCGCTGTTCACGAGTAAGTTCTTTTTATTTTTCAGGGCAATTTCTTAATGCTCCTAAATGTATAAATATTAATAGAAGCATGGACATTTTGGGTATTTTTTTCTTCCAATCTTTTGTGGAAGAGTGAAAAGGGAAATAAACATCATTTTATTTACACTAGTAGAGTCACAATAAAAATGCTTTGTAGACACTAGCCTAGCTTCTGTACATACATATGTATCTCTACCTTTTCATAGTTTGGTGTTTAAAGTATTACACAACTATACATGATACAGTAAGATATAGAAGGAAAAATGTTGAGGGATGAGGGGGGTTTGGGGACACCAACTGGAGCCTTCCAAGAATGAAACCAGTGCCTTAGACTCTTGCTAATTAGTGGGGATTTGTCAGCACTACCGATCCCAAGCTTTCTAGGAGTGAGCATCAAGTCACACAAATTTCAGTTTGCTCTGTCAGTGAAATAAACACAGTCTTCTTGTTTGGAAGATACAGAAATTCCTGAGGATCTCTGTGAGGAGAACAACGTGTCCTATAGCCTGTTGTAGTTCAGTAGAGGTAATAATTGAGAATTTCTTGATAAAGTCCAGATATCCAGGTGACATCTGAGGATGGCTGAGCAGAGGATAAGTACCAGGAATCTAGAAGAATGAAAACACTATGTTCCCATAAGACAGTCTCCAGAAAACTCCCTCTCTGAGCCGAGCCGGAAATTGGCGGGAATTGGAGACTGTATGGAGTACTTAAAGAGCTCACGCAGCTGTTTCTTGAGGGTCGCTCTGCGGTAGGACCAGTAATCGTGTGTGAAAACGTAAAATTTTAAACACTGAAACAGCTAGTATTGAGAGAACTCAAAATCCACATAATGACTTGTCATGATCCGCTCTATGGTAAAATTTATTCTAACTTCTTTTTTTTCCATAAATTATTCCAACATTTTGGCACCTTCCTGATCCAACTATACCTTCATACCTTCATATTAGTAGAGGTCATCAAACTTATTGTTCTTATTCTTCTGTCGGGCTATGCTAGTAGCATTTTCTTTCTGTATTCAAGGCAGTGTTCAGTGTTTTTAAGCCTTAAACAAACAAATAGGTAAATGAAAGCTGTTCTAAATCACCTTTGTGCTCAGAATAAACCCCATTCCTTCCGATGATAACTTGGTGTAACTTTGCTAATTTGATACCTTCTGATTTGATAGTTGCTCATTTTCCCTCTCCTACTTTATAGCTTGTTTGCGAAGCTTTTCATGATAGAGTATAAATTTAGTCAACAGAACCCTGAAATAGAAAATCATTTGAACGCAGCTAGGTTTTATTGTTTCAGCATAGTGCTAATTAGTCTAAATATGGTGAATCCAAGGGAAACAGTATGTTAACAAGCGTGGAAGTATAAATGATGAATAAGTAAGCCAAAGTCACACTACACAGTACATCCAAACTTCAGAGCCTCCAGCACATTAACTGAACTGCACTTTTCTGCATTGGAATTTTTGTCCTCTCCGATTGTCTATTAGTTAAACTTCAGGACTGAACCAAAGTTTGCTTTGGGTAAAAATGTATTTCCTTTCTTCCCTCCCTCCCTTCTTCTCTCTCTCCCTTTCTTTCTTTCTTGTTTTTTTGTGGGTTGTTGTTGTTGTTGTTGTTGTTGTTAAAGAACAAGAACTAGAAACTATGCCTATCCTATTGAAAAATAGAAGTCTGGGAGATTATACTATTCAGTATTCAGCAACAAAGACAATGGGTAATCAAGATACAGAGAGTAAACTAATTGAGCTTTAAAAGTGAACAATTTGAGAACTATTGTTCACATGTGTATAATTCTTGACTCTGACCATGTACCAAAAACAAACTAGATGTTTCTCACTTTAGTAGCTTTGTAGCTAAAGTAGCTCTTCAAATGAAAAGATAACATTTGTAATTTCAGATTCATTGTACGTACTACATGATATCACATTATTTAGTTCTGTTATTCATTCATCAAGTTTTCTTGGACACCAGTTTTGTGCAAGGAACTTTACTGGATATATACTTGTGGTTAAAACAAGCAAACAAAACCTCTGAAGACACTGTCCTCATGGTGACTTACTTGTAGAAAACTCTGTATACATTCATTTAATCTTCAAAAAAATTTATGAATTTGAGGGACCATCTATTTTTAAACAAAGTTATAATCTTAAAAGTTTTCCTAGCACTCCTGGTCCGTTCTTTATGACTGTGACCAATCTACAGTATCAGAAACTAGAATACCAAACAAAATTAATTGAAATGGACAATATGTCTCTTATCTATATTTTTGTTTTCCCTTAGTCTGACCAAATTATTAGTACCATTTCACTGCCATTCGCTTTTGTCCTCCTAGCTATCCAATCAAATCTCCTACATTTCCATTTTCTTTCTTACAATGTCGAGACTCAACATTACCTTGTAGGTAATGACTACATTTAAGATGCCAAATCAGAAGGATATTTAAGATCGACTTACTAAGAAATTATGGAAAGTATTTTAAAACGAGTCCGGTTGCTGGAGATTTCTGTTCACTTACAGGTAGCTTCCACACGCAGCAGAAGAGAAAAACATTATGAAAACCTTTTCAGCAGTTGCTGAAGGCTTGGAAACTCAAGGGAAAGCAGCAAGCCCACTGGGCTCATGCAGTGTTGGGCACAGAGTGAGCTGTGAGGCACCAGCTGCCCCAAACGCCCACGTCACTGAGGAGGGTCCAACAGAAACAGGGTACAAGTTTTGCTGTCAAAAAAGCTGCTCTTGTTTAAAATATCATTCATCTCCATTGTAGGGATAAATTATTTTCTCCATCAAGGATGGGCAATTGTATATATATATATTTTTTAATTTCAGTATTTTTCCTCATACAAAACAAATTGTTGAAGAACTGATTTTTTTTTTTTTCTTCAGGTCTTCTACTGCCTTGCCGCCCCTCCCCCATCCAATGCTAAACATGAGGCACCCTGGGGAAAAAAATGAAAGAATATTAGCAATTTGATTACTAACTTCACTCATACTAAAAGCAGTCATGATGTGTATACCCCCTATTCAATGTCTGGAATTTGATCCTAGGTCTGATTTATTACCACCACTGACCTCGAAAAGACTTGTAACAGTGTTATAAGGAAAACAGCTGATCTTCCCTGGTTGTTCTTGGTGATCAGAACTTTTTGCCTAAGAGAAAATTGAAATTGTGGAGCTCCTTCCCCCACCCCAACCTTTTTTGTAACCTTAGAGTCATTGAAAGACTGAACTTCAAGTAGAGGTATAATGTTTATTTAAGACCCTTTGGCACTTTAGGTAGAATCTGGGATGGGGCAGAAACCCTGCTTTAAAATGCTTTAAAAAGGTCCTTCCAAAGTGCTATTTCCCCAGGTAAAATACTTTAAAAATATCTCTCTTCAGTTTTCTTAGAAAAGCTAATCTGCAGTAAATTGGAAATTAAAGAATTTTCTTTCTTTCCACATAATTTATCGTTTTATTGTCTGTAAACTTTCTGGTTTAGCTTTCAAGGTTTTATTTTATTACAATGTGATAAAATCTCCAATAGCGAGATTGAATTGCATGCCCAGAAGCACTTCTCCAAGGACAAAATACCAGAAAGAAATAATATTAAATATCTTCTGAGGAGAAAGCTTCCAACTCAGTATGACAAAGAAGAAATTCAACCAAGAGGTCGACCTGATCCCTCTTTATGAAGTATGGGTTTCCTGCTTCTAGATCAGTTATCTTTTTTAGCTCAATATTTTTTTTCAGACGAATCCCATCATCTTCCCTGAAGTATTTATTATTATTGAAATTCAGATGCTGTGTGAGAAAAATGAGGGTGATCTTTGCCCAGGGAGTTTATTTTTTAAAGGAGGCAATTTGACACCCTGTCTTTCAATCTTCCTGACATTCACCCATCAGGCATGATTTCAGTTACTGAAAAGGATAGTGGGGTCTAGAATGTTCTGTGCAAGTTGTTCTAGCAGATCTCTGAGCTGGCCCACCTACTTTTGAAGCACAAATGGCAAAGGGCTTGTGGTCTGTTTGTTTTTTGCCTCACGAGTATATGGCATGCTGCTATCTGTCTTCTTCTCTGGGTTTCCCGAGGACTATCTTCATATGTTCTATTGGTCAAAAGAAGAATCAATCTTTCCAACTCCCTTGCCTTTTCAGTTGATGAAAATGAGAGGGTGGTTCCTTAGCCAATAGTTTTTTTTTTTTTTTTTTTTTTAATCTCTGTCTTCCTGAAAACGTTTTCCACGAGAGGAATTTGGTTACGAAGTGGAAGTGCCGAGTTCGTTTGTAGCTCTGGCCACGGGAGGACAGTGAAAGATTGTTGGGTCTAAAAGGAGGGATCAAATGTTGCTGACCAGTTCGAAAGCACACCTGAAGAGCAGGCGAAAGGGTCTTCTTTCAGTTTTTCTGAAACTGTGTTGTAATGACAGTATGGTTTTGTGTGTCCGTGTGGTTTTGTTTTCGTTTTGTTCTTGACGCTGCAGGAAGAGGTTTAAACATGAAGGCAAACCTTTTAGATGTTAGCATGGCTACAACAAAGCAAAGCTGCCTTTTTTTTTTTCTTTTCTCTGCTTCCATTTAGACCTATCACATAATTTAAGAAAAAAAAATAAAACTTTAACCACAGGAGCTCTAACTATAGTGTGAAAAAAAACCCTGATCAATTTTGTTTTCGCAGCACGATATTATCAAAGATTTAAGAAACAAATTTGCCAGCCTCGGCGAGAACTCTCTGGTAACAGCATAAATGTCTGTGTTGGTTGCTTTTGATTTGAAGGTTTCTTTTTTCATTTGTTTGAGCCCATTTCTTCCCCCTCCCCCTTTTAGTTTACTTTCTTTTTCATATTCTGTAACTAGCAAGCCTTCATTTTTTAAACCTCTTCCATCTTCCTGTGTCTATTTTCCGTACTTTGGATGGAAAGTTTATGGCAGCAAAGCTGTCCCTCTGGCTCCTTCTGCTGCCGCTCTTCCTGCTCTTAGGTCATATATGTTTTGGCCGTTGTGTTTATGGACATGATACTAATTGACTGTTTCATGTCCCATTGACTAAGCTTCTCTACCACGCCATTTGATGGACTCGCTGTCCTAGGGCTCTATGCAACTTTCATTTTGCAACTTGTACTGCTTAGTTCCGTCTCAATTCTCCAGTGAACTGGATAGCTCAAGTGAATGATCCTACCAGTCTTGAATTTGCTGTGCCTTTATATTTTATTTTTATTTTCTTCTTTATGTTTTCAGTGGTAGTTTAAGTGGAAAAGAACAAACCCCAGCCATTTGCACGGGCAGCCCCATGCAGTATCGTTTGTTACCACCCGAGAATACAAAATATAAAGGCACATTGCTTCTTTTATTCTTGGGGGGTGACTGGGCAGATCTGTGTCATGAGTCCACTACTTCGTTGAAGCCTACCTTTTGATTCATATCAGCTTTCAATTTTGCTTAAACTCCAACACATCTCTGTGAATGTTTTCCTGTCATTTAGTGATACCTTGCAACTCGAGCCATTTGCTGAGCAGTATCAAGTTATGGCCATGGCATGGGAGATGATTGAAACGTAACAAACTCATGCACAAACGTATAATTCAGAAAGTGCAAGTTTCAATGACGAAATACAGTACTTCGAAACTGTGATACAGGCTTTGGACTAATCAAACAATTACAATTGAGAAAATCCATCCTGATAAGCCAGTACCAAAAGCATATCAAGAAAAATATAAAGGGCAAAAACCAAGAGTTGAATATTGTTAACATCTGTTGAATAACATTGTTGGTGTTGAAATGGTCCATAATGTTGTCATAGAGCCCATACATGAAGAGATGACTAAAAATATGGTTTATAGAAAGCTGCCGTGCTTAATGACAGCCACAACATAAACGGTTGGGATTTGTGTTCAGGAAAAAGAAATGGAAAAGCAAAAGCTACTCTACCAACAAGCCAGGCTCCACGACCGCGGGGCAGCTGAGATGGTGCTACAGACCATCAGTGCCAGCAAAGGTGAGGCTTGATGCTCTCCTCAGACTTCTTTCTTCCCTGGGAACGCCCTGATTTAAATTCTGCTGATTTAGTTAGTCCCTGAATTTCTTGTTCATCACGAGGTCAGGTGACTTCGGAAATGCAGGCTCTCGTTAGCCCAGTCCAACATTTTTTTTCCCCCCTTCAGAGTCAAAGATTTATTTCTGTTCTTTTAGGTTTGGAAATTATAGCTTGACCCAAGCCTGACAAACCATGTAAATCAGGGATGGATGAATGTTTTCTGTGAGAGGCCAGATAGTAAATGTGTTTGGCTTTGCTGGCCATGGGTCTCTGTCACAACCCTTCAACGTTGCCATGGTAGCAGGGGAGCCGCTACAGACAGTATGTAAACAAACTGTGTGGCTGAGTTCCAATAAAACTTTATTTACAAAAATGTATGACAGGCTGGACTTGACCCTGTAGTCCGTAATTTTCAGACCCTTGATGTAAAAGTTTAGACTTTTTAAGTGATCCCTTTTAAACAACTAAAATACTATTGTATTTTTCAGTGCCAGCCAAGATCATTTTTCTTACATTAGCAGTATCTTCTTTGTGAAATATTTTTCCTATAATTTGCAGTGGGGCAGAGAAATGACAGTTACACATTCTCTTATTAAGCACCCCTCTCCCAGATTTCTAAGATATTTTTATCTCTATTATTGTTTCTATTTCTATTTTTTCTATATTCTGAGGTAAGTAGAGATGAATAATGTAAAAATAAAATATATTCAATGATATATAATGTAACTTGTTAGATTTAAAATTTTGTCATTATTGGGATACCTTTCTAGCTCAGTCAGAAGAGCATGCAACTCTTGATCTCAGGATCATGAGTTCGAGCCCCATGTTGGGTGCAGAAATTACTAAAATAAATACATAAATAAATAGACTTAAAATTTTGTCATTATTATTTGAATGACTTAAAATTGTGACCAGTCATCCTAATAAAGCAATACTATAAACATTGTAAGATAAAGGTGCTGAAAGAAAAATGATAAAAGTTATTTAAATGTAATATTGAGTGGAGAGGGAGAGAAATTTTCTTGAAATCTTTGTAGCTCTTATTCAAGTATTATTTTAATATACATGATTCGTTTTGAATCTTTATAGCTTTAGATGTCAGTATTTCAGAATCAGTGTTTGAGGGGGTATAGCTCAGGGGCAGAGCATTTGACTGCAGAATCAATTGTTGCTTTTTTTTTTTTTAGAAGATTTTATTAGATAGTATGCTCACAAGCGAGAGGGAGGGGCAGAGGGAAAAGGAGAGAAAGAATCTGAAGCAGACCCTTGTACCAGGCATCGAGTCCCATCTCACAACCCTGAGATCATGATCTGAGCTGAAATCAAAAGTTGGATTTTTAACCAACTGAGCCACCCAGGCACCCCTCTTCTTCTTCTTCTTCTTTTTTTTTTTCCTTAATGTTCTCATATAGTTTCAATTCCTAGATATATTACACAGAATTTAGTAAGAATATTGGCAAAATATGCATTATTACTCTTGAAATGTTTTTTGGTAAATCAGTCTATCTTCCATCATTATGCAGATTTGCAGGGGAGTGATCATTCTAAAAGTGTGCCTTTTGAAACAGAGGTAGTTAATGTACAGGTGAAATGATAAAAGGAATGCTATTTTTTATATTTTTCAGGGGATACAGGACCAATGGTAGCTGCGACTTTGAAACTTGGAATTGCTATCTTAAATGGGGGCAACTCCACAGTGCAGCAGGTAATGTCTTTAAGCCGTCCCCGTAATGTAGTCTTTACACAGATGGACCATATTGCCATCACTTTGTTTTAGTCCCTGTTTCAGCCCTCCTGGAAGAACTATCAGTTGGAAAATTTTTCATTTTCTGTGTAAAAAAAAAAAAAAAAAAAAAAGCCTTTATGTGGTGGCCATCTCGCCCCAGGACTCAAACATCTAGGTCGCATGCTGCCATATGGGGCACAAACACTCTTGAGGAATCTGAAGTCCTATCAGATGTGTCATCCTGTGAAATTTGCATTTCATGTGACTAAGTGTAAAATGGTTTGCTTTATTTTTATTTTTTTTTAAGATTTTATTTATTTATTTGACAAAGAGAGCTCACAAGTAGACAGAGAGGCAGGCAGAGAGAGAGAGGGAAGCAGGCTCCCCCTGAGCAGAGAGCCCGATGCGGGACTCGATCCCAGGACCCTGGGACCATGACCTGAGCCGAAGGCGGCGGCTTAACCCACTGAGCCACACAGGCGCCCTGGTTTGCTTTAATAGTGGAGAAAAGTAAATGTTCTTAGCTCAGGAGCCTAGTTTGGCAACATCTCTCTCATATTTTTCTGTATTGCCTTCTGTATGAGAAAGAACAGTTTATGAACATGCAGCTAATAACTGTTGCGTCTTGGTAAGTTTTGGCGAGGCTGGGAAAGGGCTACCCTGAGGGAAGGAAAGGAAGTCTAATGAAAACCTTGGGATATTTGACTTCAGGTTGCTGTGAGCCCCAGAAACACGACAGTAGACAAAGCCCTGAGTGTGTTCCTAGAAGATCTTTGATTCTAAGAAATACAGAATTTTTGAAGCTTGCCTTTGGGTTGGTGAAGATTTGGACTAGGTTAAGTTAGCAACCGAGAATAGCTGAAAAACTCCTCTTTACATTTTTCTTAAATTGCGTGCCTCTTTTTCTGTAAATAAAATTGTGACATTTGTAGACTGGAGGGGTACATACGTCTAATCTAAGCCAGGGTGCCTGACTTTTGCTTTTTAATGCCTCTGATGGTTTAGTGAAACATCTGGACTCCTCTTGGTGTCATGTTTTTAAATTGCAAAGGGAAATCGCACAGGTTTACAAAAGAAACCACACCTAGTCAAATGTTGTTATTCATATATTATGAACAGGTTTTTTGAAAAAGTAATTTGTGTTCCTTTATGAACTTGTTAAATGAAAGATCTAGTGCTTGGTCTAATTATTGAGAAGAAATGATTAGCCTAAGTATTTTTAAGTCACTTCAACAATGACTGTGATGTGATATGAAGATCTCTGAAATTTCTACTGGTGACAATATCAGAGTCTGTGTTTGTTGCTTCTATTAGTAGTCAAAAGGAATGCTAAGTTTCCATTAGAACTAAGCGAAGATAATGATGGCTTTTTTTCCCACCCAATTTACAGATGTCTTTTTTTGCTTTCCATAGCAAATGACTACATGACTCAAATTAAAGGAAAACTGAAGAAAGCCCACCTACTCTCTATAATATTTAGCACAAAATAATTTCCCTTTATGTTTTACTTCAAAAGTCCTAAATTAGGTAGCAGATAGATTCAGAAATCCTTGGAGCTAAATGGAGCCATGAGAGATCATGTAATACAGGAACTTGTCTATACAGGCTTTTCTTTTTTCTGTAAACCTTCAGATACATATCCTACTAACTCCCTTTAACTCTGAGCCATATTCCTTATTTTAAACTTCCCGTGATTAGTAAGTGATTCATGTTTTATTAGACCAGGAACTTACCACACTCCCCTCAAAATGGCCAGGTGTTTGTGTATATTGTGGTATGTACATATTTGTGTGTATGTGTATATACATGTGAGATGTGTATATATGTGTATGTGTATATATGTGTTTATATGTTGCATGTGTGTATGTACATTACGTGTGTATGTGTGTGTGTACTATTTGTGTGTGCATACATATACAACTTCTACATATTTAGTACCTTATATTACCTTTCACTCAAATTTCTAGAAACCAAATTACTACCAAAATGCTGACCATTTTAGCTCAGCCCTACTTTAGACAGCACTGATAACAGGAATTATTCACCTCCATTCAAGATTTGGAGAAAAGCAGTATCTTTCTTTCCTTCAAACCTTTGGTGTGCCTTCTGTCATTTTATCATCTTGTATGTGCTTCTCGTTTGAAACTTCCGACACATTGTCATCCACATTCAAGGCAGCTGTTTCACTGTAATATGTAATAACAAGCTAAGAAGGTAGAGCTATGCTCTGCTTTTGCATTTTTTACTTTTGTGTTTAATCAAAATTTTAACCACAGAATCTGGACATCATTCTGACAACAGAGAAGAAAAATGTAATTGTCAAAACGATTACTACCATTCCTTAGGTTTAGAGACCATGATACCATTCCTTAGGTTTAGAGACCATGATGATGGAAACTACATTTCTGTCTATGACATTAGCATACGGTTGCCAACATTACCCGGGTTTAAGGACCTCACTTTTGTGTGGAAATCTAGGACTAGCATCTGGGTGGGCCTTCTTCCTAGTAAGCTTGAACTAAAAATCTGAATCTTCACATACTTAAAGAGTGACTAGAAGAGAGTTACGAGTGTTATTTTTCCCTGGACAATCATGGTGCTCATGATGTTTATGCTCCTTATTCCAAGCCAACCCTTTTATTGACATTGAAATCTACAGCCATTGTGCCTTGACACACTCGTCTCTATTTCTTGTTAAAGTTGTGGTCATATTTGTATGCACTGAGTGTTTTACATCTTTATTCCAGCATAGAGAGCATGTTTTTGTTGTTTCTTATTTAACATAGAATAAGATTTGTGTTCAGTGGCCCTGTGGTTTCTATATTTACTGTAGAAAATGCTTGACTACCTCAAGGAGAAAAAGGATGTGGGCTTCTTTCAGAGTCTGGCTGGCCTGATGCAGTCCTGTAGGTAAGCACACACCTCCCTTGTTTTGGTTCTACTCGGTGGGTTGTATCTTTCAAAGTTTTTGTTTTACTTTGCTGACACTAATGATACAGAGAATATTTTTTAATGATTAAGTATACACTAAAGTGGGACAATAGAGGATGTCATATTTTCTTATTGTTAGCTGTTAGTAATGTCTTAATTATTAACTTACTCAGTGTTAATGATGTCTTATAATAGTCTATCCTGTGATTAAATAGGGACCTTAGGGAATTAATGTGTATTCTGCATACTTGAAAATGAGCAGGCTATGAATATTAAAAGAGGAAAAGGAAGATTCTGATAAGTTTTATTTGGGAGCTTGTAGACCATTTCTCATTTTCCCTAAATAAATGATCCCTAACCGACTAATTTATGATAATCATTTTCTATTTTTTACAGTATTTAAAATCATTCAGACAGCATTTGACAAAGGAATCTGACAGATACTTAATGTAATAAGCTATTCTAGCTGGAAAAACATGATTATTATAATTATATTTCAGTGTGCCTGTTAACTTTGTAATGTACGCCCGAAGTTCAAACCCCATTAATGCCTTATGTTTGCCTTTCACACGGATCATTTCAGTGCAGACCCTGGGGAGAAACTGGGCTGCCACTAGGAAAGTATGGTTGGTAGACATTTAATTGGGGCATGTCTTCACTGTATGTTAATATTTGGTTTGCGTTTCATGATAGGTGATTTGTAGACACTTGCTCTCCTGAAGATACAAGGTTTTCTATTAGTCCTCTCAGTGTCTTTCTCCCTGTTATTGTAGTGTCCTCGACCTAAATGCATTTGAGAGACAAAACAAAGCTGAAGGACTTGGAATGGTGACCGAAGAAGGATCAGGTATTGATCACTTAAATTAAAAGGATCACCTGCCCCCCCTTTCCTGAAATGAGTCAATTACCAATTACCTTTTGAGTACAGAGAGATACAAGGTTATTTTTAAATGGCCCAAATGCTTCTGTGATTCATTTAAAAGTTCATAATTACACACTCACTCAGGTCACCCAAAACTCAACCTTCCCTGTTAGCCATTAACTCCTTTTTGTTCCAGACCTACTGTATGTCACCTTTCCCCTAGTTGGGTAGTAGATCAAGATCCCTTATTAGAGAATTATCTGTAAAATTATAAAGCAGATGGGTGAACCACATTAGAGAATGTTTGACTTCTTGTGGCTAATCTGGCAAATTGAAACTCTCAGATTCATTCTTCTGTCTTCTTAAAATAGGGGTAGTTTGAGAGACCCTTCCATTAACCATTATTCTGACGGTCTCCTCCCTTTTAGCACAGATATCTCATACATCCATATGTCTTTGCAAGTCCAAATTTGATGAAAAAAATTAAGAGTCGTTTTTAATGTTTAAATAATCTATCACTTAATTTCATGTGCACCAGTAGAATGGCTCACATAATCTTAGAGTTTTTCTCTAACAGATGTGTGTTTAAACTAGAAAATTTAACACATTTAAAGCAGAAATAACTATTGCTGCACTTGCGTTTCAGTATTTATTAAGAAAAATAATCTTCAGTATTTTTTTTTGTCTTGATTTGCTTTTATTCTTTTGTGTTTGACTTTTTTCAGTTGATTTAGTTTCAGTGAGGCCCTGTGTGTTTATCTGTTTTCATTTGCTTGGTCTTGTTTGGAGTGGTCATCTTATCAATGTATTAGTTTTGGAACATTGGATCTTCAATAAAACTAATCTTGTTTCAAAAAATAAATTTTCTCCCACCCGCCTTTTGCAGTCTGCTCACCTTCCTGAAATATTTTCAAATTAACTAATCTCTCTAATTATTTCTGTATATTTTTATTCTTATAATAGGTAAAAGAATTAGCTGCATGTTTCTTACTATTCTTTAAAAATTTTCATTTATGTGTATTCTAATGCTGCTACTACTAATGCCACTTTGTTTTCTGCTTGACATATGAATGTATAGATTCAATCATCAACTATCAGTCCTACCGCTACCTAATTGTGTTAGTTAACTTTAAGAAAAATTGCCAGCAGCCCTCTAAACTTACTTAAATTTTCCGAAATGACTATCCAGCCAAATCTCTTCATTATTAAGGGTTGTGTCAACAGTTATATAACACCCAGCCTGAGGGCCCCATCTTGAGAACTCAGAGTCCTTACAAATCTCAGAGCCCATTACCTGCCTGCCTCTGGGGTCTCCAGGAAGCCCTGGGCATTTTCCTTTAGCTGTAAAGTGCCTGAAAATGAATGAATTCTCTCTCCAAAGTCTGACTTCCCTGTCTTGGAATTAGAAATCAATTTCATTTTTCCCTACAGTTATTACTTAATGTTCCAGAGGCAGTCCCATTAATCATTCTTCATCATTGTTCATATCGGCTCCCACGCGGAAACAGTGGCCCCCCCCAGGCTTAGCTTACCGGGTCTCCTGTCCTTTGTCAGCCAGATACGGATTGGAATAACATTCCTGAGTCCTAAATCAGAAATCACTTGGTGAGAATGACCATTCTGACGTGAGAATTAGTCACATCTCTCAATATGAAATTGATTTGATTGGTTTATTCTTTTCAACACACAAAATTGCCCAAACCGATTAACACTTTTTCTATTTTACTTCCTTACAAACAGCAAAACAAAAACCAACATTTCAACTTCTTTTTTTTTCCCATTTCCTTTTCTTTCAACTATAAATGTACTTTCTTCCCTTCCTCAGTCATCACACATGAGCGTGGTAATTATTACAAATGATCTGCCTTTTCTTTATTTGCTCCTTCATTTGTCTTTAGCTTTGTGTATAGTCTTGACAGTGACAATTTTTTGTGCATTTTTTCCTTTTATAGATTGTTTAACGAATAGATTATTTCATTTCCATCATTATGCATCCTTTTATTTTAAAACCCATACATCAAGCTTTCCTTATTTTTTTCTTTCCATGAGGATGTGCAGTTATTAACATATTAGACATGGAGGGGCAAGAAGCATTTCAGTTACATTTTTTGGATTTGTTTTGTTCCATGTCTTTCATTTTGAAGAAAATTCTGGTGGACCCAATGTTTGCAATCGTTGTCTAAAGGAATGAATCATAGATGTGTAGTCTCCCTGTGGCGTTTCTGTCTTGGACATACTGTGGCTTTATGGCTGCACCAGTGGGTGCATGGGAAAATCAGTGGTTATCGGGGTGGTGGGGGGCTGTGACTGGCTGAGTCTCCTCTTGGCCAGGAGGCTCTGCCAGTTGCTTTCCAAATATTGAGAGATCTGCAGTTTTTACTCTATTCCCTTGAAAACATCACACGTTAAAGACCTTCTTAACATAAAAACTTTTTCATCCTTGGGACTGAATTCGAAGAGCAGTAGAAACAGTTGCAAACTAATGTAGTAACACAGATAGTAGTTTCTAAAAGACGTGATATCCTATGGTAATAAACAAGGGGTGAGATTTCTGAAAAGTACCTAGTACATCAGCAAGGCTTTAGAGATCAAATCATGCTCTCTGAATACTCAGTCTTGCTTTTATCAAGAGGCCGATTGAGAAAACAATGGTAATTCAGTCGTTCTACGAATAATATACTACTTTCCAAATTGAGAACACTTAGAGCAACTCTGCCTTTTGGCACATTTTTAAAAAATTTCTGTGACATGTCCATTCTTTTGTTTAAGGTCTACAGAAGTTAAGAAAAGTTTATACCCTCATAGGGGAAGGAAAATCGATCATTCCTCCCGGAATCCATAGAGAAGGTTGAAAAAAATCTCAATCTGTTTGAGGCCCAAACACTATAAACTCAGCATGGAGAAAAATAATCGGACACTCTAACTTTTCTCCAACCTAACCAGCTGTCTCTATTAGGCCAGATCTCTTCCTGATGATGAGAAAATAACCATAAATTGCATAGCCTTGGAAAATATTTAATTTACATGTACCTTTTTGATACCTACAACCACCAGTGAGATCTTGTCCCCGTTTTATAGATAAAGACGCTGAATGGTGGGAAGTGTACAAGGCTTGTCCAGTCTCACACAGTGAAATGGCAGGGTAAAGACTGAACTGCAGACCTTCAGCCTCCCACCGTTACCAGTTTCATGAGACAGCCCCTTCCTCCACCTTTTACCTCCCGGGGGCTTATTTTGTACTTACCATATTGGTTAGGTGGTATTTTTTGCTTTTTTACTTATTGCTCATTCCTCCCTTCAAAGACACTAATCTACTGCCAATTTTTGCACTTAATGTTGAAGTTGTAAAGTCACTTTGGAACTTTGTATGGTTAAACGTGATACTCCTAATTTTGTATTGAGATACCCTTGGGGAATACGTGCCTTTCTAAGGTTTGTACGTGAGGATTTCAGTCTAATGATTAAACACTCCTTTTTCCACGGCTGTTACCATCATGTATGTTTGCGAGTATTAATATCCCTTCTTCCTAAATTTCTCCCATTTCTACAAAGCCTGACCTCCCACTTGTTTAAAAAAACAAAAACAAAAACAAAACCGAAAACAAGTTTTCCATGGCAGGTGTGTTTAGTAGACTTGTGATGTGCTCAGTGTTGTCCTCTCTGTATACTTTTTAGCCCTGTGTGTTTTCCTTTAACATATAAGGAAGTTCAAAACCAAAAACCTATATGAATATTTAATATTTCATTCCATCCTTGGATTTTTTTTTTCTCAGAACCATTAATCCTCATTACAAAGTCATTATGAGCTTGAAAGTGCAATTTTTCTTCTTTCAAACTTCTTGGAATGTAGTAGGAGAGATCTTATTTTATTTTTTGATCTTTTTGTGGTGGTCCTAGACTTCATCAGCAAGATGAACTCTTGAAGCGGATCTCATTCCGCAGAAATTGTTTGATTTTTAAAAATTGTGTACAAAGCATTAACTACCAATTAACCTTTCTAAATTTCCATCTGTATCTGATAATGTGCTGAATTGAGGTTCTTACTAGGCATGTTTATAGTGACCTCATCAAGTTTGTATGAAGTTGCAGCAAAAGAATTAATTATTCATTTATTCATTATTAATCAAAACAATAATCAACACAATCTCTCAATATTGGCTATCCTAATTTTTAGTTAGTAGTTACTTAATACTTTAATTATTTATTGGCTGTCTCTCACCCCAAATTTGCAGAGTCTGACACTAGTTCAGCTTACCCTCTGAGTTCTGACTACACTGCTCTACCCTTCCTCTAGGTCAAGTTTCTTTTCAAGAAAAGCCTGTGATGTTAGTTCGTGGCACTAAAGAGATTTTCCTAACATCCCTGCCCAGTTTTTAAACAGTAAAGCACTGATCGAAATTTGAGTGCTGTTATGTGCTAGACACTGTCCTAGGCATCTGAGTTCTTTATGGGCTCAGCGTTGTGTAGACAGTCTTGGAAACAAATAATTTTGAGACCCATATCTGTGTGTATGAGTGGACTGAGTTGAAGTACTTAGCTGCCAGGCTCACACGGTAAGGATCTCGGTAGAGGTAACAGATGGCCTGAAGTAGGTGTTTACCTGGTAAATAAGGAAGGCAAAGGAAGACATTTCAGTGGAAGGGAGCCGCACACGCAGGGCTTAAGGTACAAGGTATGACAAGGAACGTCACTGGCCTAATATGGCTGGAGAGAAATAAACAGACTAGAAGAGAAAGATAGTTCGTGGGACACTGTGAAAGCCTTTTGTGCCATGCGGAGGAATTCCGTGCTTTCTTTCTGAGGACACGGACACAGTCATTATGTAAGTAACATGTCCGTAGTATTCCATGTTCCTAGCATCCACTGTTCCGACCAGTGACATTCAAGTGTGTGATTGACTCATTCCTCAGCTAGCATGCTAAGTAGACCCCGAGTCTTGCAAAGATAGGGGGGAGCAGCATGATTTCCTTCATGGAAGTTGGGAGCTCTGAGATTATTATGTTTAATGATAGAGTGAGGAAATTTTTGAGAGTCTGTTTTTCATAATTACTGTTAGAGGAACCCATCTGTTTCGTGGGAGAGTGTTGCAATTAGATTGCCTACCAGTACTGTGGGCAGTGCCGTGTATGATGAATCCCGCAGGCCGAAGGCAGGGAGATCTATCAGGGTGTCGGTGGATGGAATGGGTGAAGAACGGTAAGGATTCTGGTTGGAGGAATGGGAACTGAAAGGCAGTAAGAGGTTATAAGAGAAATAATCTGCAAATCCCATTTGAAAGCAAAAGAATGTCTTCCTCCGTAGCTGACAGGTCCTTTAATTCTGTTATCCATGGGACATACCTAATTTATCTCGCATAGTGGTCGTTTTTGCTGTCTTGGATCTGAAAGAATGAAGAGTACATTTTATGCACTGGTGTCAAGTCGAGTGCACGGCGTATGTGGATTGATTAGTTACTACATCCACAACCCACTGGAAGTCTGTGTTTTAGAAACCTAGGTTTTTTGAACCTATGACTTCATGTCATTGAAATGTCACTTTGATTCCTATTGTGTGTTGCATATCTCAATACAATTGTACTTGCTCAAACCAATTTTATTGTCCCAACAACCCTATAAAGTAGTTAGCTCTGGAGATTGTTAATTGCCATATCTGAATGATGAAACTAAGGCTCAGAAAGGTGAACAGATTTTCCCAAGGCCATATAGCCTGAAGATGGTTTTCCTTGGGTTCTAAAATTGATAAAAACAAGTAGGAGTTCACAATTTTAACTAACATAGGGTCCATGTAGTCAGTGATTGTTAGCTAAAGATCTTATTGATTACTGATGTGAGCTTTAGGAAGTGTAGAAACTAGAGCATACTGGACTCAGACCATATGATATTGAAATGACCTGTTCATTGCCTGTCTTTTCCATTAGACCATAAACTTCAAGTTCAGGCTTGTGTCTATCACTCCTTATGTGCCCAGGACCTCACAAGGTGCCTAGTGTGTAGATGACACTTAATGAATGTTTTTTGAAATTTACTAGACTCAAACCCTTAACTAGCCAGTAGCTAGTCCTAGCCAGGACCTTCGTCAAGTTACTTAACTGCTCATTTGTTTACTGAACTGCAAGATGGGATTTGTGTAACCCGTTTCATAGAATTATTGCAAACCTGAGATGAAATGATGAGAGAATATATCAAGCACAATGCCTAGCACACTGTGGTCACTAACTAAACGTTACTTGTGAATCCATTTAAAAAACTGTATCCTTTGTCAGTTGAGTGGTAGTATAATTTAAGCAGCCAGTTAAACCATTTAAGCAGTGACAGTAAAATGCTCACATGGAGTCAAATACCTGACTTTTCAGTATTTAAAAATATTTTTATCTTAATCTTTCAGTTTTGCCATTGTACAAAATAGATATTTGAGTCCTCTGAAGATCAGTGATCAAAACTATTTCTTCCATGGTTTTGGCAGGGTGGAGGGCAGTGGGGAAGCACTCTTGAGTTCTAGTTAACAAGCTTTTGTAGGGAGTTCTTTGATGCAGCCAATCTTCTATTTCATGTTATTCACCATTTTAGCTTTCCATTATTGGAGATGCTGCTATGAAAAGACCTTATAACAAAGAGGATCTTAGTCTTCTAGTCTATTTATCCTAATTAAGTTGTTTTTATATAGGTAGTCTTTTCATTCATCACATTCATTTTTTAAATAATTATTGATAACTTTTAGCAATGAATAACGATTAAACTCAGCCTCTCTAGGTCACAGCATTGAGCTGTGTCCATGGAGGTTTTAGGTAACCAATAAAACAAACACTTAAGCAACTCCTTATGTACTTTTCAATTAATTAGATAAACCAATTAGTGAGTAGAACAGTGACCTTTAAAAATAATAGATTTTTGAGGGGCTGTTGGGTGGCTCAGTTGGTTGAGCATCCAATGCTTGGTTTCATCTCAGGTCGTGATCTCATGGGTTGTAATATCAAGTCCCACATTGGACTTCGCACTCGGTGGGGAGTCTGCTTGAAGATCCTCTCCCTGTGGCCCTCCCCTCAGTTGCTCTCTCTCTCAAATAAAAAAAATCTTAAAAAAAAAAATGAAAGTGATTAGATTTTTAAAATAGGAACTTATTTTACTGGTAGCTTGAATAAAGAAAGTCTACTAATATTATTTCCAAGTGAAAATTATGTTTTTGCAAATATTTTGGCCCACTATAATTGGCTTTTCAGAAAAATTGAACACATTTAATAATTAAAATCACCATATTCATCACCTAGGCATGTTGTTCCCATCTTTATTTAGTGTTCTTGCCACTGCTACTAATAATTGTAACCTTTCCACAATTTCTAAAAATGCTTCCACAAATTAGAAAGAGCCAATGAGGTTAGTGCACATGTTCTCATTTCACAGATGAGGACAGTAGGGAACACACAACCATCTCATCACCAGCAACAGTATTGAAATTACTCCCCTTTATTATGGTATTAGAAATCATAAGCCCCTTATAATGAAAAATGAAACCAAAGGAATGCCCTTTACCATATTTGCATTTGACCGTCATGTACCAATTACAAAATATTTTAAGAATGTCAGAGCACTTTCAACTGCATTTTACTCCATTTCGTTTTATTACTAATCTCGGTTTCCATCTTACAATGGAATTTCTTTTGCACACATCACAAAATAGACGGTTGGTCCTGTACCTTCTGCAGACATAAAGCCATCATCCATCTCTGTTACTGTACCACTTACATGCAGCATGGGGAATGGCAGCATTTTAATCAGATTGTAATGTGTCCGTTAGGCAAGAGCACACCAGTTTATACCTTGTATCCCCTGATGGTAAATAAAGGCTTGGCCGCCCCCTCCCACTCTCCTCTTCCCCATTGTTCTGCTGTGTTCAGCGTGTTCCTCTGTAAGTGAAGTTACTTGTATGTGTTTTGGTATGTCATGAAACTACTGTGCATGCCGACAGTGAATACAGCCTTACGTCATAAATCAGTGTGCATGGTGCAGAGCATTTCTAGGAACATAAATAGTCGATATATTTTTTTCGTTGTTAACCTTTCTGAGGACTTTCTTTCAAGGGTTACTTATTCCACATTGAGTATATGCAGTTTTCTAGAACAAAGACCATTTTAGATGGGCTCGCAAGGAGAGAGTCAATAAGTCTGTGTAAATAGCTCATCATATTTTGGTTTAAATGTTATGTTAAAGACTCTTCTGATTGAAATAGTTCACAGAGAGATACTGAGTAGCATCCGGGAAGAATTCCCTTTATTAGCCTAGACTGTTCTCCCTTTCTTTGCTACCCGCCATGAATGTAGACACTGAGGAATGGGTTTATCAGCCATGGACTGAGAATCACAGCAATGCGCACTTGAACTTGAACTTGCCACACAACTATCTGTATGCATGGTGATTTTAGTTTGGTCACCAAATATCATATCTTGCAGGGAAACCAGGACAGTGATTTTATGTACTTTTTTTAATGTTTATATTAGTTTTCAAAATGGTTTTGCTTCCTAACCCTCCCATTATACGAAGCCTCTCACTTTGAAAGTCACAGACTACAGACTGGTAAGTCCATCAGCTCTCTGTCCTTATAATCATTCATAATTTTAGTTAAAGTAAACACATGGTCATTGCATAGTTTTCTTTCTTGGCCCAAAGTATTTCCAGTCTGAAAAGTTATTATCATTTTTTTTCAAAGACATAAGTACATCCATCCACTTGCCAAACAACATTTTTGTGTCATTTTAATTTCTGAACAACACATTTAGATGCCAGAACGTACACTCATAACGTTGACAGTTTTTCCACTGACACTCTATGCTTTTGAAATCAACTTTCATTTGTGTGGTGCCGTTTTTTCGTTTGTTTCTTTTTTGTGTTTTCGCTTTCAGAGTGACTTGTGATCAAGATACATTTTGATTGAAATGTAGGTAAAATATCTGAACCCTTTTCTGAGGTGTCATGCTTGCCCCATAGATAGTTGTTTTTTTGTTTTGTTTTGTTCTGTTTTGTTTTTTGAAAGGTGAACGATTTATACGATCTGAAGAGAAACCAGATTACTTTTGTTTTGTTTTTAAATGATGCTTCTGTAGCTCTGAGCTAGCCTTCTTTTCACCTTTCCTGCTTAGTTTCACTCACAGAGCATGAGCCAAAGTCTTTCTTTTGGTTTGATACTTAAAATAGGTCTGTCCGGTTCTCTCCTCTGCAAGTAATGCTCCAACCAATGACGTCTCTGTATCAGATTTTTGAAGCTTTTACTTTTTTTAAATCCATAGGCAAGCTAATGAGACCATTAGTTGAAATGAATTAAACAGTTTATAGTCATTTAAAATTCTATTGTTATTTACAATTTCTGTTAATTATTCTTTAAATAAAAGAAACTCTTGGTCCTGTCTTCCTTGTGCATTGAATGCCTTTGCATTGAATCACTTGGTCTTACTCTGGGAACAAAGGAGACTTAACTTAGGTGTTTTTAAGAGATGTAGAGATCATTCCTAGAAGCACCTTATCCCCCCAAAAAAGAAAAGAAAAGAAGAAACATTTAAACCTTCAGGTTGTTTCTAAAATGTTGCCAAACCCATGCTGCTACTTTTAACAGAGAGAAACTTGAGTTTTAAGATTAAAATGTTCTTTTCTGACAAAGAAAAAGTACATCTATCTGCCAAGCGCATGATCGAATGAGCTTCAGATAGAACATTGGCTATAATTTGTGACTGTTTTTGGTTCAGAACAATGCTAGATCAACCTGCAAGTTTTATGGAGGTGGGGAGAAGGGGAGGGACAGGCCAGGGTAGTTGATCATGTCTGATTTCTCTGGATTTTCTGCAGGAGAAAAGGTTCTCCAGGACGACGAATTCACTTGCGACCTCTTTCGCTTCCTACAACTGCTCTGTGAGGGACACAACTCAGGTGTGTGAGACCCCAGGCTATGGGATGGTACCAAGGAATCAGAATTTTGAAATCAGTCAGCAGGCAGCCCTGAGCCTTCTTCAGTATGCTTAGTACATGCACGGTGACCTTTTGTGTATTGCATTCCTACTTGCAAAGTCCTTTGCTAGCCACTTCGCTTAATTTCCATCAGTTGTTCTGTTGAAGAAGACAGGTGGAAAAAAGAGATGCATGAGGTAGATAGCTAAAGAGAAATACAGGGCTTTATTTCTTTTATACATCTTCTCTTTAACTGGGGAATCTACTTCATTGTATTTGTATTTTCCTTTGTGGTTGATATAATTTGCTTTCTCGCAAGTTGAGATAACTAGCTCTCTCCCAGACTCTGTAGGAAGCAGGAACTGTATCTTAATTTTATCTTTGTTTCCCAGCACTGAGAACAGTACTGAGGGACAAAGGATAACTGAATACATAATTTAATTACTCTATCCCAAAGGATGGAACTCCTTCCGGTGATTCACATGCCCAGAGCTCTAGACTTAGGGATCAGGAAACAGAGTTAGCCACCTTGTAGACCAAAAATTGAATATTGATAGTCTGTGAAACACCTCGATGGGTTGGGATGCCCACGTAAAACACTCTTCTTGAACAAAGCAAGCACCATTCTTAGCCACGATGATTTTGCTGGAGACATCATTTGGTTTTGGAGTTCCTCAAATAACTCATTTTAAACTGTTGGGGAAGCTTTAGTAACATCTTTTGATCTTATGTAGATTTTCAAAATTATCTGAGAACTCAGACTGGCAATAATACGACTGTGAACATAATCATCTCGACCGTAGACTACCTCCTGAGAGTCCAGGTGCGTTGCCTTCTGTTGGGAAGAAATGGAAGGGCGGGGTAGTTGAAATGACGGGGCAGAGCTCCTAAACTGTCGTGTTGTAATGTGCTCTGATGGATGACTAGACAAAAATTTTGGAGATATTTTGTCCTTGATCATAGCCTTTCACCAAGTCCTAGGGTGAAACTGCTCCTTTTGTCTTTGCCTCTGATCCTGGCTCCTCTTTGCCTCATTATTTCCTTTCTATAAGTGGGAATCTTTCCCCCCCATAGTTTTCAGCTTGATGGCATTTCAAATTCATTTTCATTTTGCAAAGTACTTACATGCTCTGCTCCTTCTGCTACAGTTCATAGATAAATGGAGGAAGAGTATTTGAAACATTTTCAAAAGTGAGAAGGAAAGGCTTTCAAAATATCTACAATACACTTAAATTTAACAGGTGTTATTTTCAGCTATCCTGAAATGTGAATTAATTTTAAAATTCAGCTTAACACTCCACCACTTAAAAATCTTCCTGATATTGTAATAATCTTTCACACGTTAATAGACTGAATCTGAAGGCATAGGCTCCTAAGTAATGGGAGCACTATACAAATTTTATTTCCCTCATCTTATTTATAAGGCTGGCCTGATAGAGTCGTGCAAAACCTGCACATTCAAACTTTCAGTATCTCCCTGAATCTTTTGAGTGTGGAAAAGCACTGTGTGTGTGTGTGTGTGTGCATATATACATATATATTTACCTAAAGCTTCCATTTTGGAAGCAAATTACAAAAGAAATATATTGCTGAAAACATATTGGTGATGTTTAAAATCATATCTCAAAACCCAAATGTAGTCTGTGTGCTAGACGACAGTGCGTTACTCCTTTAGCCAACTAAAATTCCTTCCAATGTAAGTAATTGTTGAAAACATCCTGTTTAGAAAGGTTGATCTTGTTTATGGTTGTGTCAGTGTTTGTTTTTTTAAAATTTTTTTAAAGATTTTCTTTATTTATTTGGCAGACAGAGATCAGAAGTAGGCAGAGAGGCAGGAAGAGAGAGAGGAGGAAGCAGGCTCGCTGGATCTCAGGACCCTGAGATAGTGACCTGAGCCGAAGGCAGAGGCTTTAACCCACTGACTGAGCCACCCAGGCGCCCTGGTAGTGTCAGTGTTTTTAATAGACTAATCAGTTTCTTGAGGGGCATTTACAGGAACAAGGAACATTTGGGAGTTCTCGTGAGGAAACATTATGGGCTTTGTTGGAGAAAAAGCCCTGATGTCTGTAACCCAAAAAACATCCATGACTTGTCTAATTTTTGTGTTTATGTAGTCAACATTTAGCTTTGCTCAGTGGATGAATATATGTTGATCTTATGAATCCTTATGTCTGTGAGATTCAAGATCATCAGAGACAGTCATTTTTAAAGCTAAGTTTTCTGCTTCTTCTCTCCAACTGCTATTTCTGTCTAGGGAGGACAGGTCAGTGGTAGCTTGAGGTTGTATCTTAATCCTATCACCCCTCTTTTCCAGGAATCCATTAGCGATTTCTACTGGTATTACTCTGGGAAAGATGTTATTGATGAACAAGGACAACGGAATTTCTCCAAAGCAATTCAAGTAGCAAAGCAAGTCTTTAACACTCTCACAGAGTATATTCAGGTAAACATTTAAATATTTCTGCCTTTAATGAATAAAAATAAAAAAGGGTCAACTGGTTACCTTTGAATTTCTTTGGAATTCTTCGAAAATGCAAGATGCCTACTTTCCTACAATGGCCCACATTTCCTGTGAACATTTCGTATAGATTTTTAGTCAATGACAATTAAATACCAGGTTGAGATGTGATTTTATATGGACTGAATTTGCTTTACTGTTTGGCAGATGGAGATATTACTGATTCCTTTGAGACATGAACAAGAATGTTGACTCTCGTATATCTCTAGAGCCTGGAATATGTATTAAGCACTCAGTAAATATTAAAGAAAGGAAGGAGAAAAAAAGAAGAAGGGAAAGTGAAAGGACAGAACACTAACTTACTCTGTATTGTGTTCCAGTAAAAGCAAGGATTTTCATAGAAACTTTATATAAAAGAGAATAGTGAAACTTCATGTTAGAACACATACGTGTGTGGGTACACATACACTCACATACATATAAAATCGTATAGTAATGTATATTTCAGGTATAATTGCAATAACCATGAAGAAAGTATCTTTTTTTTTTTTTTAACATCAATTTGTTTTATATTTTCTTTAGGCTAAACTGCTAGACTTAACCTGTAGATTTTTTAAAGATTTTTTAAAGATTTTATTAAATTCTGTTTTTTTCAACATGTGAAGCTTTGGTATTTGCTAGGGGACTGTCAGCCATCTTTGTTTTCTGTCTCCGTGGCCAGTATCTCTCTGAATCAGTCAGTCAGTGTGTTTGAAGTGCCATCTGCTAGGGAGAAGACAGGAGAGATACGTTTAGTTAGTTTCATTAGACTTAAACGAATCGTGCAGCAGGAAGAGGACCTAAAGCAGGAAGTAAAAATAGCAGGTGGTCCCCCAGGGCCTAGCATAGGTGCAGGTGTTACAGGATGAACATGCATGGCCAGGGGAGGGTGATGCAGGGGAGGGTCTGCAGAAGTGGGGGGTGAGAGGGAATGACCCCTCCTCTCCTCCGGCTCCTTCTCTCCTCTCTAGTCATACCTGGGAAGGATCTCACTTTCTGTAGTCTCTCCCTGGGAGGGAAAGAGGACCCTTATCACAGCATTTCACAATGGAAAAGACACACTCGATCATTCTGAGAATTTTTCTTTAAGTCAAATAAAAGTGAAAATTTAAATCTGTTTTGGTCCGGTCACATTCCTCTTTCCTTGTCTTGACTGGCTTCTATTGCTGCTTTCGTCTTCTCAAGTGTCTTGTAAGGTATAGCCATAGCATTCTGTGTGGATTCTCTTGTTTAAGTAATAGAATTGTCCAATGACATTAGGAAGCCAGTGAATTCTATAGAAAGCTGATAAAATGGTTTCTGTATCACATATGGAACTTAAATGCCTTTCTCAGTGCACAGCGAGCATTTCCTGGTTCTTAAAATAGGTGAGATTCCTAAATTTACATAAAACTAGGAGAATCCATTAACCTCTCACTATGTGCAAAACAATTTTTTTATTGGGATATACTTGACAAAATATTGTATCAGTTTTAGATATAAACATAATGATTTGATATCTGTATATATAGCAAAATGATCACCAAACTAAGTCTAGTTAACATCTGTCACTATACATAGCTACAGTTTCTTATGAGTAGGAAATTTAGGATTTGCTCTTTCAGCTCTTGCAACTTTCAAATATGTAATACAGTGTTATTAACTGTTGTCACCATGTTGTATGTTACATTCCCTAGACTTATTTATTTTATAACTGAAAGTTTATACCTCCTGACCCCTTTGCCCATTTCATGCCCCCCCAGCTCAGAAAACTGGCAGTCTATTCTGTATGTTTATGAACTTTTTCATTTGTTTGTTTGTTTAGAGTCTACATTTAAGTGAGATCATACAGTAATTGTCTTTCTTTGTCTGACTTATTTCGCTGAGCATAATACCCTCAAGGTCCATCCATGTTACAAGTGTCAAGTTTCTTTTTTTTTTTTTTTTTCTTTTAAAGATTTTTTTATTTATTTATTTGACAGAGAGAGATCACAGTAGGCAGAGGCAGGCACAGAGAGGGGAAGGGAAGCAGGCCCCCTGCTGAGCAGAGAGCCCGATGCGGGACTCGATCCCAGGACCCTGAGATCATGATCTGAGCCGAAGGCAGCGGCTCAACCCACCGAGCCACCCAGGCGCCCTCAAGTTTCTTTTTTTATGGCTCAGTAATACTCCTATAGGTGTGTGTGTGTGTGTGTGTGTGTGTGTGTGTGTATCACGTTTTCTTCATCCATTCATCCATCAGTAGACCCTTAGGTTATTATCATATCTATAAGTAAAGCTGCAATGAACGTAGGATTGCGTGTATTTTTTTGAGTTAATGTTTTAATTTTAATTTTCTTCAGATACCTGTAATGGAATGGCTGGATCATTTGGTAGTTTCATTTTTTTTTTTAAGAACTTCCATACTGTTTTCTGCAGTGACTATAACAATTTACATTCCCAATAACAGTGCACAAGGAGTCCCTTTTCTCCACATGATTGCCAGTGCTCGTTATTTTATATATACATGTGTATGTATATGAAATATATGTAAATATTTATATATGTATATATAAAAGCATGTATATTTATAATAGCCATCCTAAAAGATATGAGGTGATATCCCGTTAGGATTTTGATTTGCATTTCCCTGATGTTGAGTGATTTTGAATATCTTTTCATGTGCCTCTTGGCCATCTGGATATCTTTTTTAGGAAAATGTTTATTCAGGTCCTCTGCTCACTTTTTAATCAGGTTTTTTTTTTTTTTTTTTTTTTTTTTTGCTGTTTAGTTGTATGAGTTCTTATATACTTCGAATATTAACTCTTTATTAGCTACATGATTTACCTGTATTTTGTCTCATTCAGTAGGTTGCCTTTTCATTTTGTTGATGGTTTCCTTTGCTGTGCAGCAGGCTTTTAGTTTGATACAGTCCTACTTGTTTGTTTCTGCTTTTGTGGCCTTTATTTTTGGTGTCAAATTAAAAAAAAAAAATTATCGCTAAGACTTACGTCAAGGAACTTACCACTGTATTTTTTTTAAAAAGCTTTATGGCTTTCAGATCTTACATTCAAGTCCTTAATACACTGTTTTGTTTTAAGATTTTATTTCTTTCTTTGACAGACAGAGATCACAAGTAGGCAGAGAGGCAGGCTGAGAGAGAGGGGGAAGCAGGCTCCCTGCTGAGCAGAGAGCCCAATGCGGGGCTCGATCCCAGGACCCTGAGATCATTACCTGAGCTGAAGGAAGAGGTTTAACCCACTGAGCCACCTAGGCGCCCCTCAAGTCTTTAATACATTTTAAGTTAATTTTTGTAGATGGTGTAACATAGGGGTCCAGTTTCATTCTTGCGTATGTGGTTTATGTTGTTTTACCAACACAGTTTATGGAAGAGACCATCCTTTCCCATTGCATGTTCTTGGTTTTTTGGTCATAAGTTGATTGACTACAGATGTGTGTATTTCCTGATTCTCTTCTGTTCTGTTGATCTGGAGGTCTGTTCTTATGCCAGTTCAATCCTGCTTTCATTACTGTAGCTTCACAGTATAGTTTGAAATCAGGGAACATGGTACCTCCAGATTTCACAGGATTGCTTTGGCTATTCAGGATCTTTTGTGGTTTTATGCAAATTTTAGGATTATTTGTTCTATTCTGTGAAAGATGCCATTGGAGTTTTGAGAGGCATTGCATTGAATCAATAGATTGCTTTGGGTCGTTTGGCCATTTCAATAATATATATTCTTTCAGTGCAGGAGTGTGGGATATCGTTGCATTTGTTTGTATCTTCTCCAGTTTCAACAGGGCCTTATAGTTATCCCTGTACAAGACTTTTACCTCCTTGATTAAATCTGTTCCTGGTATTTTAATATTTTGATGCAATTGTATGTGGGATTGCTGCCCTAATTTCTCTTTTGGATAGGTTATTATTAGTTGATAACAATACAACAGATTTCTCTATATTGATTTTGTATCCTACATCTTTTTTTTTTTTTTTTAAGATTTTATTTATTTATTTGACAGACAGAGATCACAAGTAGGCAAGGAAGGCAGGTGGCAGAGAGAGAGGAGGAAGCAGGCTCCTCGATGAGCAGGGAGCCCGATGCAGGGCTCGATCCCAGGACCCTGGAATCATGACCTGAGCCGAAGGCAGAGGCTTAACCCACTGAGCCACCCAGGCGCCCCTGTATCCTACATCTTAATTGAATTATTAATTCTCACCATTTGTCAGTGGAGTGTGTTTTAGGATTTTCTATATACAGTATCCTGTCCTCATGTAAATAAAAATAGTTTTACTTCTTTCTTTCCAATTTGTTTTTTTTTTATTTCCCTTACCTAATGGCTCTGGCTAAGACTTCCAGTACTACATTGAATAAAAATGTGGTCCCACTTGTTTGTCTTTGCTTTTGCAAAATTCACTTTTGGAAGGAGTGGGCATCCTTGACTTATTCCTGATCTTAGAGGAGAAGTTTCTGCTGAAAAAATTTGCCAGTAGTTTTATGGGAATTTCCTTGGATGTAACAAGTTGTTTTTTCTCTTGATGCTCTTAAAAGTCTCTTCTTGGCTTTAACTTTTGATATTGTAACTATTGTGTGCTTTGGTCTCTTTTGGTTCTTCTTAATGGGTTACTTTCCCCAGGCTAAGGAAGTTTTCAGCCATCTTCTCTGGAAGGAAGTTTTCTGTCACTTTATTTTCTCCTTCTGGGGCCTTTGTAATGTGAATGTTAGTTGGCTTGGTATTATCCCTGAAGTCCCTTAAGCTACCTTCACTTTTTTTCATTTTTTGCTGCTGTGACTGGGTGAGGTCTACTGCTCTGTCTTTAAATTCACGGATCTTCTCTTCAGCTCCATCTTGTCTCTACTGAACCTCCTCGCCTATGTTTTTCAGTTCAGTTGTATTTTTCAGCTCTTTGGAATTTTCTTATATTTCCTTTCTTTATTGCATTTCTCACTTTTCTTATCCATTTTTACCCTGAGTTGGGGCAGCATTTTTATGATTTCCTTTGTACTCCATATTGTTTGGTTAATATTTTTTCGCTGAGGTTTCATCTTGTTCTTTCATTTAGAACATACTCCTCTGTTTCTTCATTCTTCTTGACTTTCTGTATGGGTTTCTATGCATTAAACAAAACAGCTACCCCTCTCAGTCTGGAAGGAGTGGCCTCCTGTAGATGAGCTTTACTGGTCAGGCCTTGGCTGTGTCTCAAACCCTCATGATTGCCCAGGCAGTGTATTTTATTTTTAACGACTGACAGTAGCTGAAGGAGGCCGGGCCAGTCAGTGACCCAAAAGGGAAGAAGAGCTTAGCACCTAGATTCAGGCTGACTGGGAAAGCTAGATCCTCAGGCAGCAGCTTTTTCAAAAATGCAAATGTATACAGTCATGTGGGTTGGCAAGCCTTAACCCTGTTGGCCCCAGAACAAGACGATCTGGGGGTGTCCCATGGGCAGCAGTTATAAAGATCAGGGCTCCAGATGAGTGTGCGTGTTCCTTTCTGGGAGACAGCGGGGAGCTGTAGCAAGGCAAGGGGCGGAAGGGATGATAATGGCATCCCGCAGCCCATGTTCCTGAGAATACCTTCATGGCTCCTGGTGGTGTGCCCCACCTGAAGCTTGTCCCCGTGACACAAGCTCCGGGAGTAGCAAGGAGGCCTCTTTCATGGAAAGACAAGGAGTATGTTCCTGTCTGCCCCCCATGCAGTGCCCTGGAGTTGGTAGCCTGCCGAGAGCTGTTTCTCTGCTTGGTTGCAGTCCACTGGGACCCAGTGTAAGGGCCTATTTAGCCGGAGCGGCCCCACCTCGGTTGAATAGCCATTTTGTTGTTTATGCAGTAAAACTTAAATTGACCCTGTCCCCCCTCCAGGGGAACTTATTTAAAAGCAAGTCCGGGAAACCAACCCAGGTAACAGCCCAGATACAAGGGTGGGTCAGGCCAGGGGGAGACATCCAATCAGTGGGGCGCATACAGTCTCCTAGATACCAAGGAGTGTGGTCCCTGCCTTTTGGGCACCAGTTCTCACCAAGGTGATAGACTAGTGCAAATGTCTACTATGGGGTGAATTGTAGTTCAGTTGGCCACCTGTGTGTGGCCAGGCTCAACCACATGGCCTTCGATCTATAAAAGTTAGTCTGGGGGCGCCTGGGTGGCTCAGTGGGTTAAGCCACTGCCTTCGGCTCAGGTCATGATCTCAGGGTCCTGGGATTGAGTCCCGCATCGGGCTCTCTGCTCACCAGGGGGCCTGCTTCCTTCTCTCTCTCTCTGCCTGCCTCTCAGTATACTTGTAATTTCTCTCTGTCAAATAAATAAATAAAATCTTTAAAAAAAAAAAAAAGTTAGTCTGTGAGGCAGGGAGGCGTCGTCGTCCTCTCTGTAAGGGGCGGCCCCGACCGGTCTGTTGGACCGTGGGTCTGATTCTTGATGCTTGGCACGAAATAAAGCTTTGCTTGACCTTCGCTTTGTATCAGTCTCGCTCCTTTGACCATGGACCCATTATTGGGGGACCCGACACCAGGAACCCAAGCCACCCTGCTCCCCAGAGCCAGGTGATCCAGGGGTGCTCCCTGGCAGCATTCATGCAAACCAGGGTACCCGACAGAGAAATGAGGCGCATATGAGATCTCCCCTCAGACAGATGCTGGCGATCTGCAATTTGGCAGAAGGAGGGTGGAAAGATAAAGCTCCCTCCAAGGTCTCAGGAGGAAGGTACAATCCCCCTTTAGCTCATTAATGAGAAGCCTGCCCCTCGGGCTACAACTCTGTTGATATGCTAATAGGCCTCTTTCACAAATAGAGGGAGCTCCTGGGTCTATGCAGCTTGCTGTGCCCTGGGGGGTGTTCATTTTTAAGAACTCTGACCTCATCCTTTATAACCCTGCGGGCCTCTCAGTTTAAGCCTCCCTGGCCCCCTGAGCCAGGCGCTGTAGAGGTGTTCCCTGTTGGCAGCCACAAAAATCAGGGAAGAGTATAAGCATCTCTCGGCAAGATACCAGTTTGCAGGAGCGAGGGGGAAGGAGAGCACAAAGACTGCTGTGCCGCCTTCCTTCCCTGAGCGCAGCTCCACAGGCCCCTGGAAGTGTGTCACCCGGGAAGCCTGCGCCCAGGCAGAAGCGCCTACACAAACACACAGGCCTCTTCTCGGAGACACCGGGGTGTGTTTCTAGCTGCTCTCGGTGCGGTATGCTGCGGGCAGTGGTCGGCGAAGAGCTCCTCTCTGCTCCTTACAGCCGCATGGCAGCCGGGGTCGCAAGTCCTCCAGATGTGGGTGGAAGGTCCCCTCCCGGAGATACGGGTGCTCCTGACCACAGCAGAGGGACAGTGCGAAGACGGCAGTCCGTGGCTGGAGTGGAAACATGGTACACACCAGGGGGGGGAAAGAAGAAGAAGAAGAAATTAAAAGGACAAGAAGAAAAAAGATGGTCCCCCCCCCCCTCCCCCAACTACCACCAAACTGGCTTTCATCAAGCCCTGGGAGAGCAGGGATGAGCAAGCCCACAGACTGGAGAATAGAGATGGTGCCGCTAGTGTTAGTGAGGCCGAGGAGAAATGGGAATATGGCAGCCTCCTTCCCTGGAGAGATCCCAGTCGGCCCTTGCCCCTGGGCCCCATGTTTTGGAATGAGGAAATGAGTCTCTTTTACATGAAGTCAGGGTGCTTTATGAGGGCTGCTTCTGTGCTGGGCCCTGGGAAGGGTGAGTCTACTCAGACGTACTTTACCAGCTTTTCTTTCCTTAGTTTACCACAGCCCCATAGGTCTTGTGGGTGGGACTCCCACTGGTCTTAAAAGCCAAATGTTTTGAGGGCTCATTTCTCAGGTACTGGTATTTATAGTAGGGGTGCCCAGTGTATGGTGCAAAGCTCTTTGCTCCTCAGGGAGAAACTCTGGGGTTTGAGTTTTCTTGCAGTTGTGGGGTATCATACATGGAGTGGAGTTTATGGCAAGACTGCTCAGCCTTTCCTGCTTGCTTGCATATGCTTTCTGTCTCAGTTGGAGACAAGTAGGAAGGGGTTAGTCCACCAATTGTAGATTTTTTTGTCCCAAAGAAATTGTTCTATACATCGCTATAGATTTGTTGTCTCCATGGGAGGAGGTGAGTTCAGGACCCTCCTATGTCATCATCTTGAACTGGAACCCTAAACTTTATTCTCACTTGTCCACGTAACAGAGAACATTCTATATGAGCATCCAAGGGATAAAGTAGCTTGGCTTATTATGGCTTGTTCATTTTTTTTTTTTTAAGATTTTAAAAATCGGGGTGTCTGGGTGACTCAGCCATTAAGCGTCTATCTTTGGCTCAGGTCATGATCCCAGGGTTCTGGGATCAAGCCCCACATTGGGCTTCCTGCTCGGTTGGGAGCCTGGTTCTCCCTCTCCCACTCCCCCTGCTTGTGTTCCCTCTCTTGCTTTCTCTCTCTGTCAAATAAAAACTAAATAAATAAATCTTAAAAAAAAAAACAAATTTTTTTAAAATTTATTTATTTGAGAAAGAGAGCAGGAGCAGGGTGGGAGAAGCAGACGCCCCACTGAGCAGGGAGCCCAATGTAGGGGAATCCCTCAGACCCTGGAATCATGACCTGAGCTAAAGGCAGACACTAAACTGACTGAGCCACCCAGGCACCCCATGTCTTACACATTTTTTAACTTGTTACTCCTAGTTTATATGGCATTTTAAAAATAATTTCTGAAATATATATGTGAATAAAAATTATTTCATTTACAATTTTAGATATATAGAAAAGTTGCAAAGAAAATGTAGAGAAAGTCTCTGTGTAAGATTCACCCAGATCCCCCTAACATTTTATGTGATTATGACACATTTACCAAAAGCAAGAAATAGAATCTTCTGATCTAAATTACAGACTTTACCAGTTTTTCCACGAATGTCCTTTTTCTGTTCCAGGAACCAGTCCAAGCCACCACATTGAATTTAATGAAATATATTTCGAAGAAGCTTGTGTTAGCACCGTATTTACTGACAGTTGTTAATTCTGTGACTAAAAAGTCATCATTAGCTTCATTATTTTGGACTGCCTTTTAGATTACCATATTGCATATTGCTTTTGGTTCAAATTTTTGCTAACGATAGAGACTTACTTAAGAGGAAGATTCAAAACCAGTGAAATCAAGGTAATCATCTCTAGGATTCCACTGAAGTTTTAATAAGGCGGGAAGCACAAGAATTGCTTGGATGAGAGGACATCATATTGTCTGAATACCTCGAGTAAGACGGCAAAATAATTGGTGAGAAAAAAAGTTTTAGGTGTTATTGCCAGAAGTTCAGTCTGAAAGTAATACCAACCCACTCTCTGTAAGTCAGTGAAGATTTTACACGAGGCAGGCACTGAGGAGATGCAAGAAATAAGAATGTTCCACAGTGGGTGAGGTGTGTGCCCGATTTGGATTTGTTATCACTTCCTAGAAGTACATGGCCTACGGTTGAGCAGGTCCTAGAAAGTAGTGTAAATTCTGGATGTTTCCACTTTAGAAGGAAAAACGGGTCCGTTGGTCTCACGTCTGCCACTCTGTCACATCAGGTTGCAAAAATAACTCTTGGTCACCTAGAGTTTGCAGAAGACCTTAGTCCCTTGCCATATAATATTTTAACTTTTGTTTAAAATACTGAATACCCCATGAAGAAATTTTTTCCTGACTTGAGGAAAAGTCAAGATTATTTTCTTTGAAATGGCATTTAGTTTTATTTTATTTTTACATATTTGTTTATTGAAGTAATCTCTACATGCAAGGTGGGGCTCGAACTCACGATGCGGAGATCAAGAGTTGTGTGCTCCTCTGACTGAGCCAGCCCAGCGCCCCAGAAATGGCCTTTTAGTGTTCCCGTAGTGGCCTCTGGCACTTGGCACCCTCGCAGGTTTTTACAACGTGAAGCACCGAGAAGATGCTTGACTTGAGCCCCGGGGAAATCCTAAAGCTCCACTGCTTCGAAACCGGAGTTGTAGGAGATGGCCAGGCCAGAAGTACAGTCAAGTCCCCCTAGCCTGGTGCCTTGAATGGCCCAAATGTATCAAGCTGCAAGTTAAAATAACCTGACCTCTCCTCACCACTTTCTCTCACACTTGTTCTGTGGGCAGCTGTTGTGGTGGTGGTGGTGGTTTTTTTAAGCTTTATGGTTTTAGATTTTGCATTGAGGTCTATAATACTTTTTTTTTTTTTTAAAGTTTTTATTTATTTATTTGACAGAGAGAGAGACAGTGAGAGAGGGAACACAAGCAGGGGGAGTGGGAGAGGGAGAAGCAGGCTTCCCGCTGAGCAGGGAGCCTGATGTGGGGCTGGATCCCAGGACCCTGGAATCAAGACCTGAGCCAAAGGCAGATGCTTAACAACTGAGCCACCCAGAGGCCCTCTGTGGGCCTTTTCTTTTCTTTTTTCTTTCCTTCCTTTAAGATTTTATTTATTTATTTGACAGAGAGAGAGATCTTAAGTAGGCAGAGAGGTATGCACAGAGAGAGGGGGAAACAGGTTCCTTGCTGAGTAGAGAGCCTGATGTGGGGCTCAATCTCAGGGCCCTGAGACCATGACCTGAGCTGAAGGCAGAGGCTTCACCCACTGAGCCACCCAGGTGCCCCTTGTGGGCCATGTCTTGACCACTCTTTGAACGGGTCTTGTGCACTGGCCACTCTCAGACACTTCATCATGGGAAGAGCCCCACTCGGTCCCAGCACAGGGGTACACTAAACTCTTACGTGGAATCTCCCCTCCCCCTTGGGGCTGGACATGCCTCTGACATGAGGGTGGGCGGCCTGGTGTATGATCCACGCTTCTCTTCTGTCCACCCACAGGATTCTTTACTTCCTCCTCCTTACCCCCCTTCCCCTTAGCCCCTGGTATCCTTAGGGGTGGACTGCACCAGTGCCCGGAAGAAGCGTTGGGGATGGGAGTGGGGGTTGATGGTGGAGAAGGTCTCCTTCCTCCCAGGGCATGTGTAATTCAGGACTGCACAGCGGAGCTGGGTCTGTGGCATATTGCATTCTTTCTCTGATGAGTGGCCTTGGCCCGCCCATGCCTCTTCTCCCACCCAGACCCTGTGCATCCTGTGGCCTCTGTCCGTCCACCTTGGAATCACATCACCCTTTCAGACAGTGTCGTTGGGCAAGATTCCATAGTCTTGCAGGAGTCTGTCTGAGAAACACGTATCTTTTTTGGTTATTCGGTGCCTTTCATACTTTCTAATACCCAGCTTCAGGAGACAGATGCCAAGCACTCCGGATGGCTCTCTCGAAGGCTCCTTGCTCACTTGGTATAAAGGATTCAGTGTCTCCCCTCTTCCGTCACAGCAGGAGTGGAAGGTGGAGAAGCCGAGCACATGGGGAACTCTCCAAAGTCTCACTTTTCACTTTCATCTTCTTTATATCCTTGAAGTGGCAAGAGCTATTTGGTCTCCCCCTTTGCACATACTGAGTCTGGCACCTTGCTTTTGAAGCAGGGAGGTACTTACTGTCTTTTACCATCAGCTTTAGGACAAAAGAGAAGCTGAACACAGGACAAAGTTCCAATTCAACATCTTCTCAGTATCTTCAATGTGCTTATCTCTTCCGGTCACTTGTTCCTAGAGTAAACATGTTTTAATGTTCTCTCAAATTTATACTCCTTAAGAATCATTTGCCGAAAGGAATGAGTGAATTGGAAGTTAAGAACTGTGTTGTATGTATATTTTTTGTTTTTTAATAAAATCCCTGTCATTTATTTCCCTGGTCGATGTAGGTATGTATGCAAAATTTAGTGACTATAGTATTTTTCCTTGGAAAATAAAAATAGAAATGGTCTGCCTTCAAGCACTCTGCCTGCTACAATGTGTCCTCTCCAGTGTAACCTAAAGATCACTTCTGAAGTGTGAGCCAAGAGAGCCAAGTTAGGTTCCAATTGCCCTGGATTCTGGGTTCGTGAAGTTAATCACCAAGTAATAATCTTTTAAAATTCAGTGGTTGTAAGATTGGTAAAACAGCTGTACACTTAAGAAATCGTTGAAGAGGACTTTTCCCTTGATATGAATGCTTTGTCCAAGTTACTATTTAGCAATAAGAAGTAATTGCCTCTTATCATAAGCTTCATCTCAGATCCTACAGCAGAGAGTAATGACCAGTTGATGTGCCTTAATAACCAAAACTGTATCCAACCCTCTTCCCCTCCTTTTTTTGTTACTAAGCATACAGAAAGAACATGAAAATCCTTGAGAAACTGTCTTTAGAATTTGTTACATGTGAATGCTAAGTTGATTTTGTCCTTGCTCATTAGTGGACAGCTTATTTTGGCCATTAAGTCATTGAGAATGATTGCTATCCATCTGTTTCCGGTCCAGGGTCCTTGCACCGGGAATCAGCAGAGCTTGGCCCACAGCAGGCTGTGGGATGCGGTTGTGGGCTTTCTTCACGTATTTGCCCACATGCAGATGAAGCTGTCTCAGGTAAATCCTCCATCCTAAATGACAAAGACTGTAATCACTGGCAAATTCAACATGCTTACTTTTGTTTGAATATGATCTTTCTTGAATCACTTCTTTATACATCTTTTACTCTCTACATATTTCTTAAAGATTTTATTTATTTTAGAGAGAATGGTGTGGCAGGAGTGGGAGCAGAGGGAGAGGGAGAGAGAGATTCGCAAGCAGACTCCATGCTGAGTGCATGAGCCCAACATGGGGCTCGATCTCATGACCCTTGAGATCACGACCCAGCCGTAATCAAGATTCAGATGCTTAACCAACTGAGCCACCCCAGCACCCCTCTGTTACTCTATATTTTAAAAAGTTTTTAATTCAAGTATTTTATGCAAACTAAGAATAAGTGGGAGCCATTATTCAAATTGGAGAACAAAAGATACTAAGGAGTTGAATTTAATAGAGAAATAACACAGTGTAGTCCCCAAACATTGTACATTTTACAGTCCTTCATAGACCCATACACCTCTTAGTGATTATTGACTAGAATTTTCCTCCTCCATCCAGGTGACTGAAAAAGGATTTGTAACCTGCAAATCCCTTATTAAAGAGAAACAGTCTTCTTACTGAGTCATGAATGAGCAGCTGTTCTCAGTAGACGAGACACTTATCAACAGGACATTTAATTTTGCGGAAGTCAGAGAAAAACTTCGTAAGGATAAGCACATAAAGAACAGATTTACAGAAAAGAGTAAATAAGTCTCTTGGATGCAGTGAACTTTGATGACGGGTCCTGAGATCTGACTGCCCGTCAGGGTCTGGGTGTTTGCCCCGTGTCAGGTAGAGGAAAGACGGCAGGATTTAAGGCCAGAGCATTGGCAGTCCTGCCCAGTGTTTTCATTCACATGTCCCTGCAGTATGCCTGCACCAGCTCCCTTTCCTCCTGTGAAGTAGGGACAATTACACACACCACCCCCCACCCCCAACCCGTGGCTACAAGCAGGAGCCTATTGTTAAAGCAGGCCTTGGTGAAAGTGGTGAGGACAGGTTTTCATCAGTAATAACTGTCACAGTAGGGAAATGTACAGAGGTGAGTGGGTGTTTTAAAGGGAGAATGAGGCACCAGGCATGGGGGGTGGGGGCAGTAGAGGTAGGAAGGGAGAGATCACAAAGGGTTGGTCAGTGTAGATCTGATTAGGCCAGCTGTGTCCACAGGTTGGCAATTACTGAAGTTCTGCTCCTACCCTCATACAGAGACGGGAGAGGAGACAGGTCCCCCAGTGTCAGCAGGCACACAGGACAATTTTTTGTTTGTTTTTTTTAACAGCCTTGAGTTTCCCCAGGCAGTCCCTCTAAGGTGGGCTAAGGCCACCCTAGGGGATGCAGCCTTAAGCTGGTAGAAACGCTATCAGTATTTTGTTCAAGTCTTTGAGCCCCAGATTACACCCTGGTTGAAAAGAGGACTCAGAAGAGCCTGGCTTGAGTTTTGTCAACATCTAATTATTGGTGACTTCTACCAAATAAGGAAATAACATGATTCTTTCATCTAATCACAAGTGGCATTTTAGTGAATAAAGAAAACCAACATGAACCAAATTGATACATTTTCAAGGGAGTTCTCATTCTAGTGTAGTTCCATCATTTTATTAACACGTGATGCTACCAAGTAGTCGTTTAGTTTGTAGACCTAGCCAAGGGAACACTATTTAGAAAGTCTCATTTTTCCAGCCTCATATTTAGCAAAACCTAAATGAATAAAATGACTGCCTCGTATAATTATTTAAAAAGAAAGAAAGCATAGTTTCAAATTAAAAGAAAATTTGGTGAGTCATAATGTCATAATGTTGATGTAAGTACATTCTGTGTTTCAAGATGCGGAATCTAAGCAGTTGAGGTTCGGACACAACGTATCCTTGTAAAAGAATTTTTTTCGTGGCAAAAAAATCAAAAGCAAACACAAACAAACAAAAAACCCAGAAAATCTTAACCAGAGAAATATCAGGGTGTTGAATAAAATTGGTAAATAAGATACATTATACATTATTTGTATAGGTGTTACTTGGTTATATTTTTGTTAGATTGATGTAAATTTACATCATATCACTGTTTCGCCCATTTTTCCTGAATAAGTTAATTCTTACAAAACACATAGCATTTTTGTGTAATAAGTTAGGAAGAGGGAAAAACAAATTCAGTCTTCAAGTAAAAGAAAGACGTCCGACGTGTGGAGGTACCTGAGTTTTGCACGCTGTTGGAGAATCTGCTGCTGCTTTCATCCTTCTGTTAGACTTATTCATTGTCCTCACACATACTTAAATGAGATACAATCAGTAGTAAATACTAATTCTGAAGTATACCTCTTTGCAATAAGCTACATACTTACACTTGGCCTTTCTTTTATTTTATGATCCCAAAAAGTGTTTACGATGGGTGAAGCAGAGTACTCTTTGTGAGAATAAGTATGCCCTTCCTGCTACATAATTTTCTCATATTATCTCAAATGCAGAAATATGCTATGATTTTATATATATGATGCATTATATGTTCTATGTTAATATAACCTGTGTTAATGTTTTCAGGATTCCAGTCAAATTGAGCTCTTAAAAGAATTAATGGATCTTCAGAAGGATATGGTGGTCATGTTGCTGTCCATGTTAGAAGGTAATCTTGATTTATATTTTCAAGTACCCATTATTCTTTTATTTCAAGGATCAATAGGTGCTTGCTTGTGAAGTCTGTCTGCCACAGAGAATAAAATATCAACATTGAGATATGACAGATAACCGTGGATTTATCGCCAGCTTTATTACTGTTTTCTCCAAGTTATCTTTTTAAAAAGAGCTATCTTGCTTATCTCAGTTTATGTAGCAGTGGGATGAAACCAGTAGTAATGTTTAGGGACACTTCTTCTAAAGAATACACTCTCCAGACATAGTACATAACGATTTTATTCATTTGTTAGTCTTTGATCAGTGACTGTGATCAGGACTATGGGCATTTGAATAACTCCAGCTGTTTAAACCACTGCATTGAGCTGGCTGCACTGTGACTCTCGGGGGTTATTCACATCCTGCAGAAGGAGGAGACAGAGGCCATCGGCCGCACAGCAGCCGCTGGTGGCAGTCTCGTGCTCCCGCCAGGTGCCTCCCTCAGCACTCATCTCTGTCTTTTCTCTTTCCAACTTGTCTTTCTCTGCTACTGCATTTCTCTTCTATATCACGCGGTAATAATAAGCACGGTGGCCAAGAGCTGGGGTTCAAATCCCCAGTTCCCTACTTCCTAGCGACTAGTGCAACCCTTGCACTAGTTCCTTCTCCACTCCCTCCCCTGTGAAATGGAGGTGATGACAGAGGGAATGTGAGAAGTCTGTGATACCACGTGAACAGGACCAAAGCCATTAAAAACCGTTTGTTTTTGTTGCCTATTCTTCTTTCTTGAATCCCTGCTAATTTTTCCTCTGGTTCTTAGTCTGTTGTGCTTTGCATAACTGCAGGAGGCATACGGTGTGCTAGAACTTCAAAGACGCAGAAACCTTAGGTGGTAGTTATTATATAGCCTCTGAGTGCAGGACGCTTTACCATGACGTCACATCAAATTTTAGTCTGGACGGCAGTAATGACAAGCAGAATAACAGTAGATGCAGCAGTGATTGCTCCCGTGACAACATAAATTCACCCACTATCACATATCAGCTCATCTAATCCTCATGCCAGGGTGACGAGTTTGATAGTATCATTATTGTTATTTAGCACATGAGGAAACTGAGGCACCGACATCTGCCCAGTTGCTCAGCCAGTAGATGGCGGAGCCTGGATTCAAATCCAACAGTGCGGCTCCCAAACCCACGCTCATAACCACGGTGTTTACTGCAGCACGAGGGGACGCCAGCAGACCTCACCACATGTCTTTGTTCTGTTTCTGTCTTGATGTTACACTGCACATTCTGTTCGAGGAATAAGAGCGTTCTGTGACTCTATAATTTAGGATACTATCTAATTTTCTCAAGCTTATCAGTGATCTCCCATTTTCTGACAATAAATATTCTGGACCATGAAGAAACGTAGGGAGAGGGCTTTACATTTTAAACCAGAAAGAGCATATAATTTGCTTTCAGAGGATCTGTTTGAAGTCCTGGCACTCGCCCCCACTAATCTTGTCGCAACAGGCACATTGATTAGCCTTGCTAAACTTCACTTTCCTCAATAGTAAAATCAGAATTAATGAAAAAGTACCTGCCTTACAGACCTATGAACATTAAATAGGGTATTGTCTTCAAGTAGAGATTTTTCAATCTTTTTTTTTTTTCTTAAGATTTTATTTATTTATTTGACAGAGAGAGACAGTGCGAGAGGGAACACAAGCAGGGGGAGTGGGAGAGGGAGAAGCAGGCTTCCCGCTGAGCAGAGAGCCCAGTGTGGGCTTTGATCCCAGGACCCTGGGATCATGACCTGAGCCAAAGGCAGTGCGCCACCCATGCACTCCCTCAGTGATTTTTCAATCTTCAAAAGCTGTCCAGATGCTCATCTTTATTATTAACATGAAACTGGACTTCAGTTTCTAGCTTTAGGATATAAATGTTTTCCCCATTTTCTCTATTCAAGAACATGTTGCTTTCTTGATCGATTTGAAGGAGAAAAAAAAACAGCTTTTGTTCAAATATTGCTGTATTCCTGTTAGTCTAACTACTTTGCAAATACGGTTTTGCATATGTTTATGTAATCCCTCCTTTAAACTAGAGTTTGCAAATCACTATCCCTTTTTTCCTGAGACTTCATGCAGTGGAAGATAAACAAGGAGCCATCCTTGATTCACCTGTCATGTAAGATTTATATTGTCCTTTTTTTCTGTAGACAATGATTTTAACAAAAATGTTGCCTTTGAACACATGCAATTCTTGCCCACCAGGAAATGTTGTCAATGGAACCATCGGCAAGCAGATGGTCGACATGCTCGTGGAATCTTCCAACAACGTGGAGATGATTCTCAAGTTTTTTGACATGTTCTTAAAACTAAAGGATTTGACATCTTCTGACACATTTAAGGAATATGATCCCGACGGCAAGGGAGTCATTTCCAAGAGGGACTTCCATAAAGCGATGGAGAGCCATAAGCACTACACACAGTCCGAAACCGAGTTTCTTTTGTCCTGCGCGGAGACCGACGAAAACGAGACCCTCGACTATGAAGAGTTCGTCAAACGGTTCCACGAGCCTGCGAAGGACATCGGCTTCAACGTCGCCGTTCTCCTGACCAACCTGTCTGAACACATGCCCAACGACACCCGGCTGCAGACCTTCCTGGAGCTGGCCGAGAGCGTGCTGAACTACTTCCAGCCCTTCCTGGGCCGCATCGAGATCATGGGAAGCGCCAAGCGCATCGAGCGGGTCTATTTCGAAATCAGTGAGTCCAGCCGCACGCAGTGGGAGAAGCCCCAGGTCAAGGAGTCCAAACGGCAGTTCATATTCGATGTGGTCAACGAAGGGGGAGAGAAGGAGAAGATGGAGCTCTTCGTCAACTTCTGCGAGGACACCATCTTCGAGATGCAGCTGGCGGCGCAGATCTCAGAGTCGGATCTGAATGAGAGGTCGGCGAACAAGGACGAGAGTGAGAAGGAGAAGCCGGAAGAACAGGGGCCCAGGATGGGCTTCTTTTCCATCCTGACGGTCACGTCGGCCCTGCTGGCTCTTAGGCACAATGTCTTGACTCTCATGCGAATGCTCAGCCTGAAGAGCCTGAAGAAACAGATGAAGAAGGTGAAGAAAATGACCGTGAAGGACATGGTCACAGCCGCCTTTTCGTCCTACTGGAGCGTCTTCATGAGCCTCCTGCACTTCGTGGCCAGCGTTTCCAGAGGCTTCTTCCGCATCGTCTGCAGCCTGCTGCTGGGGGGCAGCCTGGTAGAAGGAGCGAAGAAGATTAGGGTGGCGGAGCTCTTAGCTAACATGCCGGACCCCACCCAGGACGAGGTGAGGGGGGACGGCGAGGAGGGGGACAGGAAGCCCATGGAGGCCGCCCTGCCCTCAGAAGACCTCACAGACCTGAAGGAACTGACGGAGGAAAGCGACCTCCTTTCGGACATATTCGGCTTGGATCTGAAGAGAGAAGGAGGACAGTACAAACTCATTCCTCATAACCCGAACGCTGGCCTCAGTGACCTCATGAGCAACCCGGTCCCCATCCCCGACGTGCAAGAAAAATTCCAGGTAATGGGCTCTAAGTCACCGTAGCCCTCTGGCTGTCAGTTGGGTGTGAAAAATGAACCCTACACCCGTTCTCCAGCTGGCGCCAGAGCCTCTTACATGTGTGCCTTGACCTTCCAAAGGGAAGCGCTTGGCAACGCTGGCCTTGTTAAGAGTCTTTACAAATTACTGAAGTATCTTAAACTGTTGAGGTGTAAGCTCAAGTTCCCACCCTGACGACAGCCGTCAGCAGAGGGATCATCCCATCCACACGTATCTTACGAGTCCTTACCATGTGCCTAATGCCCCTGGGTGTCACAGTGCATCCAAGGAAACAGAAGATGTGACCATGGCTTTCAGACCGCCTTAGAGAGTTTGTTAGAAAGATATCGCTGACACTCATGAAAAAACTGGGAAACCAGTAAGTGTGCGACAGCGTAGACAGACTGTAGGGTCACAAACGTTGAGAAAGCAGAGACATCACTCTGGTTGGGAGTAGTTCGGTAAAACTTAACGGGTGAGGAATGTTTGAGTAGGGGATGAGTTGAGGAAGGTACTTCTGACGGACGGAAAGAAAGAGGGGGGAGCCCAGCAGGTCTGTCCTCACTGCTGGCAGGGAGGGCCAAGTGCGGAGGAAGCTGAGGATTCAGACCAGCAGAGAGAAGGGCTTGTGTGGGAAGCGGGTCTCTTCTGAGGGTTATGATCTGGCTCTTGGCCACAGGGTTCTCTCAACTCCTGCAGAGGTGACATGTGATCCTGGTTTTCTTTCTTCTCCCCCTTGGCTCATTCAAGGAACAGAAGGTGAAAGAGGAAGAAAAGGAGGAAAAAGAAGAAAACAAATCTGAACCCGAAAAGGCCGAGTATGTGTCGTTTCTGTATACTTCCCTTTGTTTTAGTCAGTCTCTGTTGCTCGCTCTCCCTCCCCTCTGAGGCCATGCTGGTCAGTCTCCTGCTCCACGACAAAATCCGCCATCCCAGAGGAGAGGCTCTGTGGCCAGGGGGTGGGGGAGGACCCCTCGGCTGCCACACTATCTCTTCCTCCTTGTTCCATGAGGATTCTGTTTGTGGACGACTCCGGGGATTGTCCTTTATAAGCTTATAAGCTGGGGAGGAGACAAATGTTCTGAACACCGTTGCATGCAGTTCTTGCAGTGACGTCCCTCAGAGCGTGGCCCCAGAGCCACAAGCATAAAAATGGCCTGGTGAATTTGTTAAAACAAAGATGCATCCCTGGACCCCACTGCAGAGATTCCTAATACGGCAGGTCTGGTGCAGGAGGACCCAGAAATCTTCAGTCTCCCCTCCCACATTCCTGGTGCTACAGAGCAATAAAAACGGATCACTTCCTCATAACCCTGGCTTTCTGTTAACCATTGAAACCTACCTACATCTTTCCCTCAGTTCAGATTGTTTCATGTGCATACTTTTACAAATCAGCGAAGCCAAATTTTAAGCGCCCATAAGAGCTATTGTGCTCTCATAGCACTTGTATTTTTCCCTTCATTGTTATTTTCTTTGGCTATTCTTTTTTTTTTTTTTTTAAAGATTTTATTTATTTATTTGTCAGAGAGAGAGCGCGAGAGCGAGCACAGGCAGACAGAGTGGAAGGCAGAGTCAGAGGGAGAAGCAGGCTCCCTGCGGAGCAAGGAGCCCGATGTGGGACTCGATCCCAGGACGCTGGGATCATGACCTGAGCCGAAGGCAGCTGCTTAACCAACTGAGCCACCCAGGCGTCCCCTTTGGCTATTCTTTATAGTCGGCTCTATTTATAGATCCTTCTTGGTTGTAAAAATGGCCACGTTAATGACTTTTAGTGAAATGAAACAGCATGACCGTCATTTCAGGGATAAATCTTCCATGTTAAAAAGGATGTTAGATTGACCTAATACAAGTTAAGTATGAGTTATGTATATGCGACTACCCATAAAAATACCTTCATGAAGGACTGTGGTATTTTGCACCCGGAAGGGGTGTAGGTGTCAAATTTCAGTGCTTCTAACTCTATGATTGTCTGCAAAATGAATATCTTGACATGCTTTATACATGTGAACAGCCAAATGCATATGCCTCTGATTTTAAGTCCTAACGGCTGGTCAGTGTTAAAACATTAAAATCGTAATTTAAAAAGAAGGTTATTTGAAAGTCATAGCAAAAAAAAATGTCATTGATACTCTTTTTACCTAAATGTTTTTATTGCACAGCTGGAAGGTTATGCATATGGCTATAAAGACACTTCAAGCCTATAAAATATCCTTTAGATTTGAACTTCACAGGATTGTTGATTTACGGGGGATGGGCAAAGGCAGGAAATCCTAGCCCTCATTCTAAAATTCTGAATATCATAGTGGACTAGAAGAGGAACCTGTTTTCAACAGTGATACTTTGATTTAAATACTTACTCATTTGTATAATTTGGCAAACTTGTTACCTCTTTAGTTTCTGGTTGGCTTATATTTCATTCATTTGTGTTTGTAGGGGAGAAGATGGAGAAAAAGAAGAAAAAACCAAAGAAGAGAAGGGTAAACAGAAGTTGAGGCAGCTCCACACACACAGATATGGAGAGCCAGAAGTTCCTGAGTCAGCGTTCTGGAAGAAAATCATAGCATATCAACAGAAACTTCTAGTAAGATGTTTTAGAGTGAATATTTTTATTGGTAGGTTGTGAGACCATAATAATTCAGGCACAGCAAATATTCGTTGATCTTTCCTTGGGTGGCAATAGGGGACCCAGTCAGTCCTACAAGTATGTTTTATTTGCTCACCTGAGTGTGTTCATATTTTATAATAAATGCCTACGGTCTGCTGCTCCATCACCAAACCATAAGCTGCACACATGTCCACATTACCTGAGACCGTCTGATATAGTGATGGCCAGCAGAGGGCAACCAACGTCTTCCCACAAAGACTTTAGGGCAGGTTAATAAATATACTCTGTGGGCCCTTATGTGAGGGTCTGCGGTGCATGAAAGCAAAACACGACTGTAAGGGTACAACTAGATTCATATTGCTATTCCAGAACTGGGTTCATCAGGTTTTCCTAGAACATCACCTTTTTATTAAAATCCCAGTTACAAAAACATTATAGTAGTGAGCCAGCTTCCTCCTGATAATAAGGCCTATTCAAATTTACTCTTTAAATAGAAATGAGGAAAGAAGGGAATGAAAAAAGAGAGGACATTTATGTAGTGTCCTATATATTTTGCAGAAATGCTCCCCAAATAAAATGCATATTCATATTTGAAAATCCAAGAAAGGAGGTATAGTTCTCTGTTCATATTCATACAAGATGGAATTCATAAAAATTTTCGCTGAAAGGCCTTTTAATATAATAATATATACAGTTTTTTAAATATAATTATATATACAGTTTTTTAAGGCAGGAAAATGTTGGGAGATGAATGTGCAGAATAAACCTAGAGGAGGGGCTAACCAACAATGTCAGACCTAGAAACCAAGGCCAACATTCTTCGCAATAACACCATTTGAAAGTCAAAATCATATTTAATGTTTTACAGCCTTTGCAAAATCAAAAAGGGACAGGAACACAGTATATTCTAGCTCTTCACATATAAGGAAGTGGATTGTCCTCAGTAATTATATATTCTACCTCCTTTTATGTAAATAAATATTACACATTATTACATCATTTATGCAAACATATTTTAATGAATAGTTTCAACTATGTCTTCTTAAGTTATTTTTTATTTTCCCTATATCAATTAGTACAAAGTATCCCAAATGTAAACATTTTGTAGATACCTCTGGATAATCACAGATTTTCAGTGTTGTGATAGTTGCCATGGTGACAGGGGCAGCATAGATGGTAGGGCAGGAGGTTGAAAGGGCTCACTGACAACCCTCCACAGCCCCAGTGGGTTCCTGAAGACTGCATTTAACCACAGGCACACAGAGCCAGTCAGTGAGGTCTTCTTATGTCATCTGCCTCCGGGTCACGTGTTCTCTGTTTTCCTGCTTCTCTTTCCAATATGACTTTCTCTCCCCACCATTTTGCCTACACAAGACTAATCACAGCCACATTAGACCACCAGGCCCCATCCTTCAGGTCTTTGTGACCTGCCAGCTCAGATAACCAAGGCTACAGCCTCTGTGACCCAGTTCCAGCCTTCTGCAAGGAGAACCAATGTGACTAGTCTGTGGTGGGCTGCCTTAGTCTGTAAGCCATGGCAGTAAAGGTAGGGTCCTGGGTGGGAGATGACACCAGCCAAATGGGGTGTGTACATGGAGACTGATAATGGGGTACATTGTCATCTTGATAGGACCTGTCATGCGAAAGCCCCTGGCATATCCTCTTGGATGCCTCGTTGACATCTCCCACTTGATAGTAAAACAGAGACTTGATATCTCCCCATCGCCTTTTTCCTTAAACCTACTTCTCCTCTGGGTGTTTTTTCCAGTCGCTAAATGGCACCAACCATGTAATGAGTTGCTCTGACCCCAAATCCAGAAGTTACTATATCTGAGTCCTCTCTTTCTTGCCTCCCTCAAATCCAATCCAGCAGGAACTCTTCCCAGTTCTGTCTTCCAGGTATAGCCAGGGTCTGCTCCGTTCTTCCATCTGTACAGCTCCCCCTAGACCAGACCACCACCACCAGCATCATCCCCTCCTGCGCTCCCTTGGTAGCTCTGATTAGTCCCCTTGCTTCCACTCGCATCCTGTCTCCCACACAGCAACTGGAATAATCTTTCCAAATTATAATCTGGTCATATCAAGCCCTCTTCAGATCCCCTGATAGCTTGCCTGCCATCCCACCCAGAATAAAGTAATCATTCCAGTTATAATAACAAGATTAATAACTAACTTTCCCTCCATGAACTTATCCTCAGAGCAGACTTTCTGAGGAAGCTTCTGTTGTTATTGCCACTTTACAGATGATAGAAGGGATGCTGTCAGAGTGCTTAAGCGCTGATCTGCATTTGCAGCGAGCGAGTGTGCAGTGTGGCTCCAGAGGTCATAAACCAACCCACTGCATGGGAAGGAACATTACAAACTTTACCAGAAGCCTATAAGCCTATGTCCACCTCACCTCTCTGACCTCATTTGATCCTAGTCCCTCTTCTCTTTCACTGTCCCCAACAACACATTCACTCTGAACTCAGAACCTTCCTCCTCCCAACCCATGTGCTCTCTCTCATACACTCTCTCCCCATTCGCTTACTTTTCTTGCTTTCCCATGGTATTCAGGACTGTGCTCAAATGTCATTTCCTAAAATAAGCCTTCCCTGACCCATCTATCTAAAATAGCACCCCCATTCCAAAAGCCCTTAACCTGACGGCTTTTCCTTCAAAGCATTAGCATCCCTTGAGATTATGTTTTGTTTCATTTTATCTTTAATCTGTGGTTGTGCTTATCATCTCTATCCTCCACTGGTAGCCCAGATTTTATTTGCTGTTACGTCTACAGCACCAAGAATGCTACTTGATAACAAAGTAGACTTTTGAGAAATAGTTTTGGGTAAAGGAAGGAATGCTTAAATTGTCTGCGCATGTCAATATCAATTCAGTGACCTTTTAATCATTTTTTTCACCTTCAGAACTATTTTGCTCGCAACTTTTACAACATGAGAATGTTAGCCTTATTTGTCGCATTTGCAATCAATTTCATCTTGCTCTTTTATAAGGTACGTATGTCTTTGTCATTCAGTAACCAGTACGAAACTACAGATGGATGGAATTGCATGTAGAGAGTTCACAAATCCACTAATAAGCATGTCTAAACCCATTCTAAAATGTTTTGATGAAAGAGGAACCTAAAGGTCAAACACGTCACTGACAGTCTAGTAAGGCAGTAGATTTTTTCTTCTGAACTAAGTGGGAAATGCCCCCCTCTACCCCGGCATGCCTTAGAATCCTCAAGTCTTGCTTGGATTAGAAAGCATTTTAGAGTGTGCTCATTATTTATCATCAGTTTTTGAAAAGCTATCTTATTTTTAGCCCTTGCTTTTAGTCTTTTCACGGGACACGGGCTTCATCTCTGGCTTTTTACTGGGTTTCTGGTTTGTGCCGGTATCTTAGAGGAAGCGAACTGACTCTACTTTAAATGGTTTGAATCAGGTCTCCACTTCTTCTGTGGTTGAAGGAAAGGAGCTCCCCACACGCAGTTTGAGTGAAAACGCCAAAGTCAGCACCCTAGACACTGGCTCGCCCCGAATCATCGCGGTTCACTATGTCCTGGAGGAGAGCAGTGGCTATATGGAGCCCACGCTGAGGATCCTAGCTGTTCTCCACACAGTCATTTCTTTCTTCTGCATCATCGGATACTACTGCTTGAAAGTAAGATAGTAAGGCACCAAGGTACCTGTGTGTGTCTGTGTGTGCACGTGTCTGTTGCAGGCTGGACTTCCAGGGAAGCAGACTCTGAGATGGGGAAATTACCTGCATGGGGATTATTAGGGAATGTTCTAGGAGTCAACACCTGTGGGGCAAGGGAAGGAAGCAGAGTGCAATGGAGGGACAAGTGGGGCAACCTTTCAGACATGATAGGGCACATGCGTGGGCCTCAGTCCACGAGGGTGGGATACCCCTACATGGTTGTCTTGGGTTGGGGCATTTGAGGCTTGTCTTCAGGGCTCCACATAGGCTACAGACTGTCCTAAGGGCAGGTGGCTTTGGGCCTTCTTGCTGTAGCTTTCTGTTTCATTTGGTAATCATTCCCATAATGGCCAGTTTCACCCAAACTTGACCCCACAGAAGTAACCCACCCTGTGTCCCAGCAATGCTCTGGTGTATTAGAGTCACGGAATACGTCATGTGGAACCTGAATCATTTGAATTGTCCTTTGTTAGGAACGTATCTAAAGCCTTCATGGCAGAAATGCTTTTTATAGTTTGTTGCATTTCACCCAGAAAATAATAGAGCTCTATTCCTAGATCCTTGCCAAGAGAATAATATAATTTGGTGAATAGAACTCAAGAGTCTCTGAGTGCTCAGGGCTGCCCATTACTTTTGCAAACCTCTTTATTTTTTCCTAGCAAGACACCTTTTCATGGTAACACTTTATTTCACTGTCCCCTGCCTCTGATTGTGAAACTTCTAGAAGACTTTGAAAAACCAGAGCCTGGAGTAAAAGACTATGATGTAAAATTTTCTTCAGAAATTCCTCTCCTTTTCTTTCCTGTTTTACGAGTTGGGGCAGGAGGAGGTATTCTTGAATACTTCCAGAATGTCTGCATCCTCTTCATATCTGTGCCTTGCATAAAATCTGTCCAGATGAGGCGATAAGAATATGTTCTGGAAATATTTGGGCAAACTGACAAAGATTTTTGCAGAGATTAAAGTTTATTTCAAAATGCATTTTGGACACTCTGAGCATAGAATCAGATTTCGCAAATAAAACTGCACTTGTTAGGAGCATACATTTTGGAACCTTGGTAACATTGCTATATTTTATGGTAGCTGTTTGTGTCTCTCATATATATAAGGATATATAACAAATATATTGTAATAAAATATGTATCTTCTAATATTTAAAAATGATTTTTTTTAGTGAAAATATGTGTAAAATTCTGTGTGTTTGGAAACATAGGGTTGTACATGGCATCAGTTCCATTTCTATTTTTCCTAAACCTCTAGATGTTCCTTTCTGCCTAAATATAACCAATTCATTTTCACTCGGTTTTGGTTCCTGGAAGTAACATGGGAAATATTTCTTTTTCCAAAAAGCTGTCTTGTACAGGTAATGACCACAAGAGATACCAGTAAATCTAAACTAATTTTAACATGTTTATATTTTCAAACGTAGGTCCCATTGGTTATTTTTAAGCGAGAAAAGGAAGTAGCTCGAAAACTGGAATTTGATGGGCTTTATATTACAGAACAACCTTCAGAAGATGATATTAAAGGCCAGTGGGATAGACTTGTAATCAACACACAGTGAGTAAAGAATTTTTTGAGACATTTCTATGCTCAAAAATTTTAAGACAAAAAAAAACATGCTGGAGTTCTTGCAGATTTGTCAAAAGTTTAGCACAGGTGAATAATAGTGATATTTTCAGCCAAGAAAATCAAAAGACTAAGTGCTGTCAGCTTCTTAATGGATGCCATCCATTTTTTCCCATCTGTGTTCTGAATTCCTTAATCAAAAATGGCTTTGAGTCCATTTTCACAGGAGTGATGGAACGTGACATCCATTACTCAGTGTTCAGGGAAGAGCACAGTTAGAGGTACATAACTACAGTGCAGGGTTCTGTCCTCCAAAAGCACAGAGGTGGCAGAAATTAGGGAAAGAGTTATAGCCTTAAAAGCAAAAATACTGAATTTCATACTTTTGACGTATCTATGTTGTAAGCTCGTTGTCAGTACCACCAAGCAGCAGGGTATCAAATGAGTTGAGGAGTATGACCTGTAAAACTTAAGGCAAAGAAACAAGTACTTTTTCTGTACCCTAAATATTTAGCCTTGTGAGCTCAAGACCCAAACTACTAGCTGCTGTTCCAGGTATAAATTCATCACAGAAGTGTAATTGTCCAACACTAAAAGTATTAGTGATGCAATACTTTTTGAGTAGTTTGTACTACTCAAGACTGAAATACTTTTTATTTTCACCAGTTTTGCTTATTCTTAAAAAGTTAACATTTCTATAAACTCCCAAGTTCTCAAATAGGGATGGTTTCTTTGTGCATTATAAATTTTATCAACTCTAGCTGTTTATACTAAATCAATTAAGTCTTTCCCTTTAAGTGAACTCAGCGTTAGTCAAGGTGCCAGGTACCTTGCTTAGTTTCCTTGAGGATAACTAGGGGGAATGAGACGTTTTTTTTACTTCGTGGGAAAAACAATGACAGAATTTTAGGTACTTTAATTTTTAAACACAATTGACGAAAAACTGTATTTGACATTACAAATGACATATACTGACATGTAAATAAATAAAACAAGCCTGCTTATGAATAAATACGTTCATATTCTTCTATACTAAAATAGCAGCCCATAGTCTTTTTGTGATTTTGCATGTATATATTGCTAGAGTAACATTTATTTATTTATTTATTTATTTATTTTTAAGATTTTATTTATTTATTTGATAGAGATCACAAGTAGGCAGAGAGGCAGACAGAGAGAGAGAGAGAGGACAAAGCAGGCTCTCTGCGGAGCAGACAGCCCGATGTGGGGCTCAATCCCAGGACCCTGGGATCATGACCTGAGCCGAAGGCAGAGGCTTTAACCCACTGAGCCACCCAGGTGCCCCTAGAGTAACATTTAAATAATATTTGATCTATCCAAAATATAGAAAAATTATGGGATAAGATGGGACATAAATTATGATTTTTGTGAATGGAAAGATCTTACATATTATTTGAAGTATGTTGTATAGTTCAAACAGTATACTGTTGCTTATTGTTTTCTTAAATGATATTATTTTACTTTTATGCTTTTGTATTTTTTAGGTCATTTCCCAACAACTACTGGGACAAATTTGTTAAAAGAAAGGTAATACTTCTCAAAAAGAATGCATTCTCTGTTTCTTTCCTAGAGCACACTTCAGATTTGAATTTGATGCAGCTCATATGTAGAATGAAATATTGAGGTGTGCTTTATCTGTCAAAGTCATTTCAGAGCGGCAGTGAAATTGAATATGAATTTCAAAAACTGCATGTAAAAAATACGCATGCGCTGTAGCTATAAGATAAATAAGCACTGTTTTATCTGCCTGTCCTCTGACTCCGGCGAATAAACAGTGCTCGGTCTGCACCGTGTCAGGACTTGGTGAGAATTTTCTGAGATTGTTTGGGTAACATAAATTAGCTGATGGCCATTTTCTGATAAGACAGCTATAAATCACTAGGGCTGGAATCCTGCTTTACAGAAGTCAAGTCCTTGCATGACAAGAAAGGATCGAGTTTTATTTACTTTATATAAACTTTAAAGATCTTTTTATTTTCATCACGTTTTATCCTTCTAATGCCCACTGCCTCAGAGTGTAGTGGAAAGAACACTGATACAGAGTCAGTAGTCCACTGTGGCACCTGCTAAGTCTCTGATTTTGAGTCAAGGATCATCTCTGCTTTTCCCACACAGAATTTTAATGTTAGATCACATTTTTGAATGAAATATATGCACCATTACTTGTATGTTGTAAAATACTCTAGTGATTACATTCTAGCTCCTACTTATTCTTTGAACCTTTCTAATTGCCAAACTGACCCAGCTCACCCTCTGCTCCTTCATGGGTTCTAGCCCCAGGGGATGCTCTGTGGAGTGAACAGGCAGAAGTACCGGCCACACGAAGTGGTCTTGTTCCCTTTGATTTCACCAATTTAGTGTTACTCAGGACGGTTCTCCAGGAGCAGCTGCGAATCCTCTATTACCAGTCTCAGGGCAGATGGAGGGCTTGCACCACAAGTTTAAATCAGGTACATGATGAAACCCATTGACCTTTTTTCCCCCCTTCTAGTTGAGAGTAGTGTGTTTTTTATTTTGGTGCAAGTTTTTTGTGTGACCTGGCATTGTGAGTAGCACTGAGCTACTGCCTAAGAGCACATCCAAACTAGGCCAAACATTGAAAGACTTATTTTTAAATAATTTAAAATAGATAATTTGATCATTTTAGTCTCCTTAATTATTTAATGAAGAAGCAGCTTTAAATTGTTAAAGCACAAGTTTCTCAGAAGGAAACTGCATATTCAGGATCAGATGAACAGTAATTACAGCAGGACTATTCGTGACACTCCTGCTGTGTGCGTGCGCGCACGCGCATGTGCTGCCCAGTTTGTTCTTCTGAGAACGAGGTGAGAACACAGTCCAGAGGGAACCACCACTCAGCTTATCCCAGCCAATCTGTAGTGCCAGGAGAATAACACAGAACAAGTGTTTTCATGAACCTTTGTAATCAGTGTTCGCAGACTCTTTACTCTTTCATGTTTTCATTTACTTTCATTATATACATTTAGAGAAAACTGATTTCTTTAAAAGATTTATTTATTTTAGAGAGTAAGAGAATGAGGTGGAGGAGGGGCAGAGGGAGAGAAAGCATCTCAAGCAGACTCCCCAATGAGGGCAGGGCTTGATCCCACCACCCTGAGACCACAACCTGAGCTGAAATCAAGACAGACCCTTAACTGACTGAGCCACCCAGGCACCCCTGAATTTTTTTTCTTTCTTTTTTTTTTTTTTAAAGATTTTATTTATTTATTTGAGAGAGAATGAGTGAGAGAGAGCATGAGAGAGGAGAAGGTCAGAGGGAGAAGCAGACTCCCCAAGGAGCTGGGAGCCTGATGAGGGACTCGATCCCGAAAGTCTGGGATCATGACCTGAGCCGAAGGCAGTCGCTCAACCAACTGAGCCACCCAGGCGCCCCCCTGAATTTTATTTCTGCTAGTCCCTTCTTCCTTCCCGTTAGTGTGCTGCTTCACCCACTCTAGCATTCCTTGCCTCCTTTCCCCATGTTATTTCCTCCTCTCCTTCTGCCCTTCTGTCCTACCCCCTTTACCTCTCAGAGCCGGTCCTCTCTCCTGCTCTTCTCTCCTTACTGTTTTTGTTGCCCCCACTTCCACTGTGTGGGGGACTCTCGTGGTCTGGCAGCATTGGGCCAAGAGTGGCTGTGTCGTGGAGTTGCACCCCCTGAGCTCAGGGGTGAGCTGTGGGCCCATGTCTATGCACAGCTCTGAAAACAGGCCAGGTGCATGTGGCCAAGGGAGAGAGGGGCCAGAGCGATGACGGGGGTTGCTCAGAAGGGATTCAAATGGTGCCCCGGAACCTATGCTCGGACTGCACTGAAGACAGGAGGGCGGGGGAGACAAGGCTCTGGGGATTACTGAAGGGCTGCTCCACTCAGGAAACGATGGGAGTGTTGAATGGTGGGGATGATGGCATCCCGATGCCATCACTAGTGGCCCACCCTTGGTCAGCAGTGGTCTATACAGACCTTGGCCGCGAGTCAGCTCCTGCCTGATAGCTTTCTCACTCCATGTCTTGCCAAGCTTAGCAACCTTGAGCATGTTCTGTTTTCTGAGACACAACTTCTTTATCTGCAGAGTAGAATCCTAATAACAGGAAAGTTCTATACTGTGACAATCCTGTGAGGGAGAGCAAGTCAAAGTTCTTACCGTGATTCCTGGCACAAAGTAGGAATTTGGGTGAAGTTCCTTTCATTCCATCTTCTACTTCTTCTCTTACATATTTGGCCTACTCTCTTCCTTTTGCATGCCTCCCTCTTGAGTAAGAAATCTTGTTCTGCTGAGGGTATTATCTAAAACGCTGTAAGCTTGCTGTGACAACCTTAAGCAGTGTGATCACAGACAAGGGGCCATAAACAAGAATTTCAAGTGAACTTGAACATAAGGCAAAAATATAATAAGTGTAAAAATAATTAGATATTTGTGTACACAGGCATACAAGGGGTTAGTTAATGCATGAGGTGGGTCAAGTGCTTTTATTCCTGTCCCCCAGGTTATGGATAAGTACGGAGAGTTCTACGGCCGGGACAGAATCAGCGAGCTCCTAGGCATGGACAAAGCCGCTCTGGACTTCAGCGATGCCCGGGAGAAGAAGAAGCCGAAGAAAGACAGCTCCCTGTCGGCTGTGTGAGTGCAGCTTATGCCCTTTCCTATAGCTATAGACTGAAAGGAGAAGAAATTCAGACATTTCTGAAATTGCTAGTGCACTGATTTCCTTTCCCTCAATGTCTGAGGCATAGAGAGGAGGGAAACAGAAGATATACCTAAGGTCTGCTTTAAACTTGGAGGGGTTTTCAGTTATGGAATGACTGGATTTTTTTCCTACTAATTTTAGAAGGTGGCTTTTTGTTATTTACATAAAGCAAAAATAAATATTTGTGTTCTTAATTTGCTTTTTCTACTCCCTAAATGCCACTTAAGTCGAAGTTAAACTTTGACTTTTTCTGATGCTTAGTTCCTGAAAAGAGGTTAATCTTTCTTATGTTCTGGAAAAGGGATCTGTGTAGCTCTTTCATTAGAAATGTTCAAAGTTCATATTCTTTTATTATAATGTGTTTCATTTAAATAGCAAAAACTCCTATGCTAGAAATATTATGCTGTCATGCTGTAACTTGAAAATTTAATTTTAAAATGAGGTGCTCCTAATACCATGCTTTTAATGGACTAATTTATTATATAACTAGAAGGATGTGAACCAGTTGAGTTGAATTTGCCTGAGACTGAATTTCTCTCTCTCTCTCTCTCACACACACACACACACGTAGTGTGAGTGTACATATAAATATATTTTGCAAATTGGATCACCTGTAATTCTGGAATAAATGTTAAGCATACATGCTTATAAAAATGTAATTTCTTATTGTAGCCACTTAAATGATTTTAGAAGAAATGTAACAGTTACCTTTCCTTTAATATAAATCAGCCTTTCCCATTTGTATACTAACGGTCTCAGCCAACTAGGGATGTGATGATGACTTTGAAACTATAGATATGTGAGGCTCTGTAGGGCAGTACTACTTTGTCTCAGATAAATATTTTAGCATTTAAAAAAGAAAACCGGGGCACCTGGGTGGCTCCGTGGGTTAGGCCTCTGCCTTCAGCTCAGGTTGTGATCCCAGTGTTCCAGGATCGAGCCCCACATCGGGCTCTTTGCTCCACGGGGAGCCCATTTCCTCTCTCTCTCTGCCTGCCTCTCTGCCTACTTGTGATCTCCGCCTGTCAAATAACTAAATAAAAAATCCTAAAAAAAAAAAAAAAGAAAACCACTTTGGCTGACCTATCTTATTCAGTCATATATTTTTTATCTACCTGAAAAGTTGTTAGGGCTAGTGGGTTTTTTTTTTTTTTTTAAAGGTTTTATTTATTTATTTGACAGAGAGAGAAAGACCACAAGTAGCAGGGAGCAGGGGGAAGCAGGCTACCTGCTGAACAGAGAGCCCAATGTGGAGCTCGATCCCAGAACCCCAAAATCATAACCCAAGCCGAAGGCAGAGGCTTAACCCACTGAGCCACCCAGGTGCCCCAGGGCTAGTGGTTTTTAAAAATAATTTGAACTCATTTGAAAATCAGACAAGCAAACATATGACAAAAACTGTAAATTTAGATCCAAAATATCACCTCAGTGCTTTAAGAAAACACATGTGGGACTTAAAGACTGTTGCTGTATAGAAAATGAAGCACACTGATGGTGCTTCTAAGCACCATCAGTGTGCTTCATTTAGAACTAAGACCCTTATGCTAGAATTTCAGATAAAACAAGAGTCAGAGTGGTGCTGAGCTTTCTACTAATATTTTCAGATCTCTGACAAACAGTGTAGAATCAACAAATTTCACTGGGTTATACACTTTTCCTGGCCATCTTTATGACCCTAGAACACAAATGAAAGTTCAGACTGTTTTTATTGTTGGGTTTTTTTTTTCCAGGATGAACAAATAGTTTCAAATGAGGGGAATTTTCCATTGTTTCACCTAGGAAATGTTTCCAAGTTTGACTCCTTGCAAAGGACCAAGAAATTAATGTGGCATAATACATTTTTTCCCTTAGGGATTAATACTTTTAAATTGATTAATTTATCTGTGCATGCATTTATCTGCCAATCAAAAATATAGGGCTTGTCAATCAAATAAGTGGCCAGATTACCTCCTGGGGACAGAATGACAGCTAGCAGCCTGCATCTCTTTCATTTGTGTCTTCATGGGGACCTGTATCTCAAAATTCTCTAGCAAAACTCCTCAGCTTCTGGCTGAAAGTTTTCCCTGAACCACGTGCTGTGGTGAGGTGAATACATGTCCTAGCTGGCCTAGATCAGGTATGGCCCATCCCTGGGAGTGGGTCAGCCCACACAAACAGTAGGACTGCCCCCGATTGGTTAGAAAAGAGTGTCCTGCACTATGAAAAGGATATGCAGCTTCATGAAATTGATAACAATCTTGTCATCCTAATGTTTGATAGGGATGAAAAATGAGAATGGTGTTTTAAATAAGTAAGAAACTGATACATTCAGGCATCCTGATAGAAATACTTATTATTTTATTTTTTTAGGTTGCTTTCATGGAAAATAATCATGCCACTGAGCATTTTACCACATTAAGAAAATATAGTCTTATATTGAAACCCATTGTAAATATTCACAGAACTTTTAAAAATATTCTTTAGCAGGGGCACCTGGGTGGCTCAGTCAGTTGAGCATCAGACTCTTGGTTTTGGCTCAGGTCATGATCTCAGGGTTGTGGGTTGGAGCACGTTGTAGGGCTCCACGCACAGCAGGGAGTCTGCTGGAAATTCTATCTCCCTCTGCCCCTCCCTCCACTCTGTCTCTCTCTAAAATACCTTTTAAAAATCTTTATTAAAAAATGTTATTTAGTAATAAAATTGATTCCTTAACTTTTGAGGGTGAAGTCTCCTAAGAAGTCAGCTTTGATTAGCCATGATCGATCCTACCACTTGTAATAAAAGATTGGCATTTTTCAATGAGTAAAGTAATCAAAGATTAAGACAATAAGTCTAGAGAAGCCTTTATGTAATAATGCTAATATGATATTGCGTTATATCAAATACCTGGCATATTGGAAAGGTGAACAAAGTTACACTTTTTAACCCATAAATCAGTGGGAAGTTTTGAAAAAAATGAAAATTAGAAAGTGTGTTTTAATTAAAACGTATTTAATCTGCAAAGACCATGAATACTTATGTTAAGATTTATTCTCTCAACATGTGCTTACTGAGACATATTCCATGTATGATATAATGTGCTTGGTTGGCTAGGGAGCTCACAGACTAGGGAGAGAGGCATAAATGTACATACATAGATACCTATGTACCCACAATCACAAAACAATGTGGGAAATCATATAAGTCTAAGCCTACAAGGTGCTTTGGGAACCAAGGGGAAGAGGTGAATCCCTTCTCCAGTAGAGAGGCTTTTGAAAACAAAAGGAAACAAACAAGATGAAAAAGCCCTTTCATTGCTAAACTAAGTATAGTTGTAAAATGAATATGCCTCTTCATGCAAGTGTTTATCAGTGTAAGTAAAAATTATTTTGTTGGAATGTGTTTACCAATGTATAATGAAAGCTAGTGAGGATACTTGATGTATACACTGGTTAATTTAGCAGTTTCCAGAGATCATTCTCACATAAATGAGTTTATCTTATATTTAATGTAGGACAAGAAAGCACTTCATGTACATACCTACAAATTCTTCTTTTTTGTCTTTCCAGATTGAACTCTATCGATGTGAAGTATCAGATGTGGAAACTCGGAGTCGTCTTCACTGACAACGTAAGCCCTCCTTCATTTCCATAAAGTACACCACACTCACATTAGAGGAGTCTGCTGGGCTCCTGCAGAGTGATCAACAGTTACTTAAGAAAGCTAACCAAATATCAATTCATTTAATACAGATCATTACTTGACAATGACCCAGGGAAATACATGGTTAATTAGCTGATCCGTCATCCCATTTCTTTCAATAGCCAGAAGATTAACATGAAAATATATTTACATAAGAAAAAGAAACTGCGATGGCAAATTCATGTGTATTTTCATTTAGGTTTTAGTTGGACAATGGCATACTTCAAAGCTTTCTAGACGTTGAAACGAAAGTTCTAAGTAAATAAAATTTTAAAACACTGATAAATTTTTTTCTCCAATTAAGTATGTTAAATTATTATATTTTTTATTCTTGATCGATCCTTTTCTCAAAGAGCCTAGGAGCCTATAAACTAAAACTTAGGGCCCAAGTATATGTCCAAATATAGGGAACAAAAATCCCCTAGTACTAAGCCACTAGCTGTCAGCTCAGTCACATTTTATTACCATGGCTTGCTCCACAGCCTGACATTTTTGACTTTTAGAATTTTCAGTTTAAGATTTTATTTATTTATTTGACAGAGAGATAGAGAGCACAAGTAGACATAGTGGCAGGGAGAAGGAGAGGGAGAAGCAGGCTCCCCACCGAGCAGGGAGCCTGATGCGGGGCTCGATCCCAGGACCCTGGGATCATGACCTGATCTGAAGGCAGCCACTCAACTGACTGAGCCACCCAAGCGCCCCTAGAATTTTCAGTTTAAAAATTGTTACCATCACCTGTTTTTATGCTTCCATTTGCTTTCTATGGGAAGTTGCTGGAGATGGTCCTGAAACTCTGCTGGATGGATCAACTACACTTTTGCCCTGGGGTCTCAGCTCATCCCCTCCTGCTGGCTCATAATCCTCTTACCATCCTCACACACCTATGAAGGGGAATGTACAAACATATCCAAAAGCTTAGTCCTAGACCTTACACTGTTTTTGCTTCTGTGCCTTCTCCCTTGGACATCTCATTTAGTCTCAAAATGTCACTCTAATTGTCATTTACTTTTACAGTGAACATTAGTTCTATTCTCCTGAAGGCCCATGACACCCCCCAAATTCTCCTGCCTCTATCACCACCCAGCGATGGGCCTAGAACTCGGGGTCTCTTGGAGAACTCTCCAAAGAGCCCCAAAACAAGTCTTTTAAGTATGGAAGCATCTCCCGTGAGTAGAAAGACCAACTCACCTCCAGCACTGGTGTTTTCCATTCAAGTAGCCCTGCCATCTTGGCCTCTGGAGGTCTGTCCTTCTTCACCCGCTCATATGCCACAGTACTTGCATTGTGTGTAATACTCCCTTGCCCTGCAGTTCTCGTCCAGAGAATCGGGGCATGGGCAGATTTCTTCCTGATATATTACTATGATACATCATTCATCTTCCTGAAGATTCATGGCTTCTCTTTGGCCAGTCACCCTTCAACATGTCTTTATTCTTCACAGTGCAGTTTCTATCTGAAACACAGCTGAGGTTACTGGATGCAGTACAAGATTCCTAGTTAAATTTAAATTTCAGATAACTAAATGTAGACATCCCAAATACTGCAAGGGACATAAACTAAAAATTATTTATTCTTGGGGCATCTGGCTGGCCCAGTCAGTAGAACACATGACTCCTGATCTTGGGGTTGTTTGAGCCCCACACTAGGGTGTGGAGAGTACTTAAAAATAAAACCTTCTCTCTTAAATAAGTGACTAAAATCTTAAAGAACAGTAATAATAAAAGTTAATTCTTTACCTGACGTTCTGCTGTAACTTGGCAGCCTGTGTTTTTATTTGCTAAATCTGGCTGTCTAAGCAGAGCCCAAGTGTAGTCTACACACGTATCCTTGGCTCAGTTTATCACATGTATTAGGCACCTCACTCATCTTGTGCGCACAAATTTGTCCTTGCTCCTCACCCTTTGCATTTCTTAATAGCCTGCTAGATGTGTCCATCCAGATGTCCCATGACGAATGTATCTCCCCTCCCCCTTCCACTAAATGCAGTCCCCTATCTGCCATTTCCTCTTTCTCTCAGTATCTTAATCTTCTACACTCAAATGACCAGCTTAGTCTCCTCTTTTTCCTTCAACTTATACATTTAATTATGTTAATAATCGTATTTTTTGTCCTCAGTGATTCTCCCTTTTGCCCTGGCCAGTTCTGCTGCTAGTCATGGCTCTCAAAACCTCACCCACCTGTGGGGTCAGCCAGTGGTGTCCCAACATGGCTTTGCCACTTACACCTTCTTTTAGGAGGGAGCTTGACCTGAGTGAGCTCACTTTTCCTCATTTGTAAGTTTGGAGCTAAAACTGCCTCCTTACCAGGGATCTTGCTAGAATAAAATGGGGACTGTATGTGCAAATATATGGGGCAGTGACTAGCACCTGGTAGGTGCTCAAGACATGTTCATAAGATGCTGCTTTTCATACACCATTATTCTGTACAATGCTCCAGGGGCTCCTATAGGCCAAAAGATGTGCCCGCACCCCTCACCTGGGCTTAAAGCCTTCCAACCCTGGGGTATATTTCCAGACTCATCTTCTGAAACGCTGCCAAACCAAACTGAGCACATTCTGCATAGTCTTATCTCAGTGTCTGTTTTCAAATACTATTTTCTTTTTTTTCAGCCTGATTTCTAACATAAGCCCCAAGCTGCCCAGAAAAACTATGTACCACCTCAGCCCCCTGTTTGTTCTAAGGTTTAAGATATACTCTGGTCAAAATGGAGGTTTCCACCCCTTCCCAAAATAGGTAGTTCCCAACCCTACTGGCAAAAACATAACTTTTGCCCAAGAGACTCTAATCCAAAAAGTAAGCATGATCACAGTATCTTTTCCTCTACTTTATTCATTCCCCTCCCCTCAAAAACCATATACATTTTCTAGCCTCTGAAAAGTTAATCCCTTACATTGACTGTAATCAGAATCTCTACAGAGAGAACCACTTGTATCATGAGATCTGCGTTTTCTGCTCAACATATTTTAGGTCACATAAAGTGAGATGCTTGATTAAGAATATGCCATGATATGATATTCTCAATAGATGATGAGAAAACATTTGACAAAGTACAGCATCCTTTCTTGATCAAAACTCTTTACAGTATAGGGATAGAGGGTATATACCTCAATTTCATCAAAGCCTTCTATAAAAAACCTACAGTGAATATCATTCTCAAGGGGAATAACTGAGAGTTTTTCCCATAAGGTCAGGAACACAGCAAGGATGTCCACTATCACCACTGCTATTCAACATAGTACTAGAAATCCTAGCCTTGGTAATCAGACAACAAAAATAAAAGGCAACCAAATCAGCAAAGAAGTAGTCAAACTCTCGCTCTTTGCAGGTGTTATGATACTTTATGTGGAAAACCCAAGACTCCACTCCAAAACCACTAGACTTCATACAGGAATTCAGTAAAGTGTTAGGATATAAAATCAAAGCACAAAAATCAGTTGCATTTCTATACCCAACAACAAGACAGAAGAAAGAGAAATTAAGGAGTCAATCCCATTTACAATTGCACCCAAAACCATAAGGTACCTAGAAATAAATCTAACCAAAGAGGCAAAGAATCTGTATTCAGAAAACTATAAAGTATTCATGAAAGAAATTAAGGAAAACACAAAGAAACAGAAAGATGTTCCATGCTCATGGACTAGAAGAACAAATATTGTGAAAATGTCTATGCTACCTACAGCAATCTATACATTTAACACAGTCCCTATCAAAATACCATCAATTTTTTCCAAAGAAATGGAACAAATAATCCTAAAATTTATATGGAACCAGAAAAGACCCTGAATAACCAGAGGAATGTTGAAAAGGCCAGAGTTGGTGGCACTGCAATTCCAGACTTCAAGCTCTATTACAAAGCTGTCATCATCACAAAAGTATGGTACTAGCACAAAAACAGACACATAGATCACTGGAACATAATAGAGAACCCAGAAATGGACCCTCAGCTCCCAGAAATGGACCCTTAGCTCTATGGTCAACTAATCTTTGACAAAGCAGGCATGAATGTACAATGGAAAAAACACAGTCTCTTCAACAAATGGTGTTGGGAAAATTGGACAGCCACATGCAGAAAAATGAATGGACCATTTCTTTACAGCACACACGAAAACAGACTCAAAATAGTTGAAAGACCTCAGTGTGAGGCAGGAGTCCATCAAAATCCTTGAGAACATAGGCAGCAACCTATCTTCAACCTCAGCTGCAGCAGCTTCTTCTTAGAAACACAGCCAAAGGCAAGGGAAGTGAGGGCAAAAATGGACTATTGGGACTTCATCAAGATCAAAAGCTTTTACACAGCAAAGGAAACAGTCAACAAAACCAAAAGAAAACTGACAGAATGGGAGAGGATGTTTGCAAATGACCCATCAGATAAAGGGCTAGTATCCAAAATCAATAAAGAGCATATCAAACTCAACACCCAAAGAACATATCATCCAACTAAGAAAAGGGCAGAATAGATGAACATTTCTCTAAAGATGACATCCAAATTGTCAACAGACACATGAAAAAGTGCTCAACATCACTTAGCATCAAGGAAAAACAAATCAAAACCACAGTGAGATACCACCTCACAACAGTCAGAACGGCTAAAATTAACAAGTCAAGAAATGACAGATGTTGGTGAGGCTGCCAAGAAAGGGGAACCTCCTGCACTGTTGGTGGGAATGAAAGCTGGTGCAGTCACTCTAGAAAACAGTATGGAGGTTCCTCAAAAAGTTGAAAATAGAGCTATTCTACAACCCAGCAATCGCTCTACTGGGTATTTACCCTAAAGATACAAATGTAATGATTCGAAGGGGCACGTGCACCCGAATGTTTACAGCAGGAATGTCCACAATAGCCAAACTATGGAAAGAACCTAGATGTCCATCAACGGATGAATGGATAAAGAAGCTGTGGTATATATATACAATGGAATACTATGCAGCCATCAATTTGCAATGATGTGGATGAAACTAGAGGGTATTATGCTAAGCTGAAATAAGTCCATCAGAGAAAGACAATTATCATATGATCTGAGGAATTTGAGAGAGAGGATGGGGTATCCTAGGGGGTAGGGAGGGAAAAAAATGAAACGAGATGGGATCAGGAGGGAGACAAACCGTAAGAGACTCTTAATCTCACAAAACAAATTGAGGGTTGCTGGGTGGGTGAGGGGGTAGGGATCGGGTGGCTTAGTGATGGACACTGGGGAGAGTATGTGATATGGTGGGTGCTGTGAAGTGTGTAAGCCTGATAATTCACAGACCTGTACCCCTGGGGCAAATAACAACATTATATGTTAATAGAAAAAAGACATCATATATAATCTAACTAGTAGGTTTCAACAAACACTGATTTAGTTAAGAAAATGAAAAATAGAGAAGGGAAGTTGGTTGGTTCTTTGGTTAACTTTAGAGCCGGGGGTCCCAGCAGGGGCAGTTTTGTCCTCCAAAGTGACATTTGGCAATGTCCGGGGACATCTTTAGTGGCCATAGCTATGGAGGAGCTGCTACTGGCATCTGATGGGTAGAGACCAGGGTTGTTACTAACCATCCTACAATGCCCTGGACAGTCCCCACAATAAAGAATTACCCAGTGTAAACTATCAGTAGTGCATAGGTGGAGATCCCTTGCTATCAAATATTGAGTCAATAAAACTTTCTCTGTGGGAAAATTCTCAAGAACATGATCTCTGCTATAAAGGAGAGAAGGGACATTGAATCTCTCAGAACAAACTAAAGGATAATAAAATACACAAACTGATATAACTAATTAGAATGATATAAATGTATGGACTAAGAAGAGAGTAAACGAAGTGATTATAGTAGAATGAAATCAGAGTAGCTTTTGATAATAGTCACTCATTCTATCTTCTAATATGCTTCCCTCCTGTTTTGTCTTCTCAGTCCTTCCTCTACTTGGCCTGGTATATGACTATGTCCGTTCTTGGACACTATAATAACTTCTTTTTTGCTGCTCATCTTCTCGATATTGCTATGGGATTTAAGACGCTAAGAACCATTTTGTCATCGGTAACTCACAATGGCAAGCAGGTAAAAGTTGATCTTTTTTCGCTCCTGCAAAAACCAAAAAAAACCCAACAAATATACTAACCTAAATAAACCCAACCTCCAATGGCAATGTACAGATTTTTGTGAATGGAGGATCTGTACTTTTCTTTTATAAACCATGAGAGTTATTAAGAGTCCCCCTAAACCCACATTCAAGTCGGCTTGACTGAGTCACTGAGTAACCTTGGATAACTGACTTACTTAACATTTTTAAAACTACTCATTTTGTAAAATGAATACAATAAAAGTACCTGCCTTTTAGATTTTGGGGGAAAATTAAATAAAAACATAAATATGTTTTTATGGGGTGTTAGCACAGGCCCCGACACATACAAAACACGCCAGGAAATAGTTCATTTTTCCCCAATACAGTATTTACTCCGTTTGATACCAGAGGGAACCAAAATATGTCCTAGCATCCAGAGCCACCAGTTCTAACAGTAATAAAACACGAGATGCCACGTTCTTATTTTAACGTACTATTTCAAAAGTGGCTATCTAGGTATTCTTTTCTCCACTTTTAAATTGGGTAGAAAAAATAATAATGTTTCATACTTGACAGAGTTATACCTAGAGTACTTACCTAACAATGGTTTAGTTCCAGATAATCAATTTATGTTTTAATGGAGTCCAACTGTAATGTCATTTTACTGTAGAAGCATGTATTAACTGATTCATTCTCTATCAAGTATCCACTGGGAGGTAACACATTCTATGTCAGTTATTTGACTTAACAGAGTCCTCTCCCCAGATTTTATAATCCAGCATATTTTTAAATCCGTGCCCCTGCAGAAAACTTGAACCATGTCCACTGTTAATTTCACATGATTCACAGTTAAATTTTCATGTTCTTTAGTTTCCCAAATTTCAACACATTGTTCTTACATGTCACTTTAGTTTCTGAATGTATGACTTTAGCAAAAAAATATATTATGCTTATTCACTTAGAGTATTGAGTTCCTCATATATTTAAAAAACTGAAGATGCTGAATCTATTGTATATTTTCACACAAAAGTTCTGGAACTAGTTTCAATTAACTTCTAAAATTCTGCTGTGATTATTCCTTTTTCCTTTTGAGCTATCAGTTTTTCATTTGCAGCAATCTAGAAAGCTTCGTAGTCCTTACAGGTAAAACATGCAGAAATTTACAGTGGCATTGTACTTAATTTGTAGAAGTGAATTAGCCCTCTATTCACATAACATGTTCTCTCCAGATAATTTTAAAGTGACTTTTGAATGACTTAAGATGTGCTGCCACAGGGTACAACATAGGGATTCGCTGTAGTCAGAGGAAGTAGACAGAAAAAGAATGCATTTTGTTTTGTTTAGAATTTCTGAGATAAAACCAGAAACATATTTTCACCAACCTGGTGAAAGTCATGTTTTCAACATATACATACTCTGATCAACTTGGGCATGAAAGTAAATCAGAGTTTATTCCTATTCCAGCTGTAGTATGCATTTACTAGCGAATTAAGTAGGCAATTTTGCATGAAATAGTCTGAAAACTTGATAAAATAAAGAGAATATGAAAATAAATCCTCCTTGGGGGGGGGATAAGAAAGGTATAGAGTAAGGTATGGATGCCATTACTTTCCAGTCCATAGATCCAACTATGTGCTCATAGAATGCTTTCCTCCCACACTGATGTCAAATATGCCAGGCATATATGTCTTATTTTCTAATGCATGTTCATTGTCACCTTGCATTCCAGCTTGTATTAACTGTTGGCTTATTAGCTGTTGTTGTATACCTATATACTGTTGTGGCATTCAATTTTTTCCGAAAATTCTACAATAAAAGTGAAGACGGTGATACCCCCGATATGAAATGCGATGATATGCTAACGGTAAGTTCATACACTTGATCTGATATGAATGAAAACATTCTCCTCCTTCTTCAGTCTGAGTGGTCAGTGTAGTTATTCTTCAGCCATGTGGAAGAGAAAACAGCATGTACAGTAAAAAGTTGTGTGGCAAACAAACAACTGTTTTCAATTTTTTATGGAACATGAAGGACCATTTCTACCATTTTTGCACATCAGCTGCAGCAACCTGATAATGAGGAGATTTCCTACATAAAGAACTTAGAACTGGGAGGCTCACTATCAGCACTTTAACTTACTGGTTCACAGAGTCCAGGACAGCAGGTAATATTTTTTCCTTGGAGACTATTTTGAAGCCTTAGTGACTTGTTCACTTTAATGGTATTAACTGACATCACTGAAGTCCAAAAATACATCTCTTAATAGAACTGTTGGTTTTTGCTTTTATATTCAGTATCCTGGCTTAAATTATCTTTTTAGTCTTGATTTTAAAATCAATGGATAAAGTTTTCATATTGGTCTGTCACTGTTCCGTAACCCACCCCTCTGAAAATGGCAAATCAGAAACTATCCAACATGAGATCTTAGATTGGAAATACGTACCTCTAGCTGAAAGGAGGCGAATCTTCAATGACATCAAATCAAAATAGATACATAAATGGGGTTAGTGAGGTAAGAGACTAACAAACTGGTGGTAAAATTACTCTAGAAAAAATAAACATCCCAAAAGAATAGTGAGAGAGAACTAATACTACAAAAACTATGATAAATCCATGGGGCAGGACAGAGCCTAGAAATATATTCAGATACATTTGGGAGATTAAAAATATGGTAAAAGTGGCTTTTGAAATCATGACTGAAGAATTCAATAAATGGTGTTGGTACTATGGATGTGCTTTTGAGGAAATTTTGATATAAATTGGTATCAGCCTAGTTCTTTAAATAAAAAAAAAATTCTGAACGGAACAAATATTTTAATGCAAAAAAAGTTAGAATTTGACTTTTGAAATAAAAACAACAATTTTTTTTTTAAAGATTTTATTTATTTATTTGACAGAGAGAAATCACAAGTAGATGGAGAGGCAGGCAGAAAGAGAGAGGGAAGCAGGCTCCCTGCTGAGCAGAGAGCCCGATGCGGGACTCGATCCCAGGACCCCAAGATCATGACCTGAGCCGAAGGCAGCGGCCTAACCCACTGAGCCACCCAGGCGCCCCAAAAATAACAATTTTTAAGTGGAAAATGGTATTTCTGAGTATGACATAAAACCTGAGATGCATGGAAGCCTAAAAACTTACTTTAAAAAGGATCAACTATAAGCAAAATATTAGAGACAAATGAGACACTGAGAAAAATATACTCAACACTATAACAAAGGGCCAGTGTCCTTAATTTACTGAGTCCTTATTACATCACTAGGAAATAAGCCAATAGAAAAATGAACAGACTATGTCTAGACAACTCATGGTAAAATTCATTCAGCTTATAAATTGGGAAAATGCTTACCATCTATTGTAATTAAAGAAATGTGAATCAGAACAACTGGCTGCCCCTTTTTACCTATCAGGTTTGCAAAATATTAAAGTCTGTTAATACCCACAGTTGTGATCTTGATGGGAAAACTGGCACTTTCATTAACACTTGTTGGGAATTTAAATCAATACAATGACTTTAGAGAAATTTTTCAATGTCATTCTCACATTTTTAATTGTACTTACCCTTTTCCTTGTCAGTTCTACTACTAGTAGTGATGTAAATGTTTATTTACGAATATGCTCCTTTATGTCCAAGGATACTTGCTGCTACCACAATTATCAATAGAGTCCTGATTAAGTCATTTATGGCAAATCCATACAACAGGAAAGTAGGTAGCTATTTAAAAATAAGATGGAAAAAAATAAAAACATGTTGATATACAAAGGCATACAAATTGCTTTTAAGTGGAGGGGGAGCAGATCTTCAGTAGTATCATAAAATCCTAATTGTGTGTACACCCTACACACACACGCTAGAATGTACATATTAGATATGCTACAATATGGACACAGGAAGGATACAGAGGAAACTGTTAACAAGGGTTCCTACAGGGAGCAGGACTAGATCAGGAAGCAAATAAACTTAAATAGTAAGAGACTGGTCACTGGTAGCATAACACTCACCAGAGTCACTAACGTTCAACACTTTACAATCAGTAAGGAAGTACTTTAGAGATCCTTTGCCTCCTCTTCTGGAAGCTGCTTTTAATATCCACTTTAATTCTCTACCTGATGACCCTGAAGACTAGGGATAGAAGCTGGCTAGAGGCAGGGAGGGGACCTGAAGTCTGGAGGAGGCAACAAGGCACAGGAGAAACTGAGTAAGTACTAACAGCACGCCACTGTGTCTCCATGGACTCCAGGGAGATTCATTTCTCTGCCAGGAGAACCCTCTCACACCCTGTCCCCAGTGGTTAAATCTCAAAGTCCATGCTCCTTAGGTCAGAAGGTTTACTAAGGTCATTCATTCTCAGAGGGTATGGTCCTTATGCATTGCTGAAGAATGCTGGAAAGGTGGGATGACTTCAGGAAGTAGTATTGAATACCCTTGAATATCCTGGTCTCTCCTCATGTCATGAGTCAGATTTGACCTGTTCAGTTATCCTAACGGTATCCTTGGATGACTACATTTTGAATATCACTTTCAGTATGTGTTTCTACTGCTTTTGTGAATTTTGCCAATGTACTTATTATGAGAAGAATCCAGATGTGCTTTGAACAAGAGGTGGGTTAGGAAGACAACTAAGAACTGAGAATGAATGACCTTTACCAATTGCATGGGACAAGTATAGAGACGGTAGAGAAATAAGGCTTCTTGATGTTTTCAACTCAGGGCTCAGGACTGAGCCTGGATTTTGCTCGGTTGAAGGGGTTTCTGCCTGTACAAGTGAGACTACCTACAACCAGCTCTGTTGTGCGTGTTTGTATCTCTAAAGCTTTCTGTCTTGCCTTTGGTTGGGGTGAGGTTGGAGGCACCACAAGAATACCTCTTAGATGTTTGTTCTTGCAAAAGACAACTCAATGCCATGATACAAACAGCTCAGTCATAACTGTGTGGCTGTTGAGTGGACCATCCAGACCAAGAGGCTGTGTAGCTTTGCACATGCTCCTATCTAGCTCATGGTGCTTAAGAACTGTCACACCAGAGGCCACATGACCTAGATTTCCCTTGTAGTGTTAGGTCTCAAAACACCTTTTAATCTGTCTCTTACTGATACTCCTGCTGCGAGGCGTGAACAAGCCAACAACATATAAGATGTAACTGATCACTGATGGTAGTGCTCATCACAAGTCATGGCTTAGCACAACCAAGCAGGCAGCAAGACTGAAGGATGGAGTAGGAGGTGGTCAGGTTTGATTTCTTTCATGTGCTTCTCAAAGGAGAATCCTTCCTTTACATCCACGTCTAGCATTTAGTCTTCACAGGGGAGAACTAGTATTGTTGGCTTGAGATAGGTTTTCTTCACTCATGCCCTACTTTCTGGGCATCATGCTAAGCTTCCACTGCCTTTGTTACTTCTGGTTGTTTCGTAAGGTATTGTAGGAACATTTTAGGTTTTCTCAGGGTCCTTGATCACCTGCCAGTGTTTCAAACCTAACAGCAGGTGGCGCTATAGCAGCAGTTTTTCAGACTAGTTGATGCTTCAGATTTGGCTGGCTCCCCCCCGACCCCCCTGTTCCTTCCTCCCTCCTTTCCTTTCTTTTTTTCTTTCTCTACTTACTTATTTATTAAGGTGTAATCATTGTCCTTAGTTCTGATTTCTGTGCTGAGAGACCGGTAGTAGATGATTTTTGACGTAGAACCATAATAACAGACTTTTGCCTTTTGTTCCCCCTGAACAATTTTTTTTTACCTTAAATCTTTAAGGTTCTTGAAGGTGGAAGGTCTCATCTTCTGTAACATCTTCCTGCTGAATAGGGCATAGAGTTGTCCCTACCTACTCGGGTCAAAATTGGTCAGTTGGGGACTGTTTAGGGGAGTTACAAAAGATGGAGGCAGCTGAATCCAACACTGACAGTAAAGAAGTGTCTCTGTGAAGAAAAAAAAAAAAAAGTGTCTCTGTGTGTGGTCAGGATCATCTGCCCACATGAAGTCATTATAGTCAGGGACTGTCCCATAGTGAGCTTTGAGGCTCCTTTTATCAGGAGGGCTGTTTTATGCTTAGCTAAAGCCTTTGTTTGCAACTGTACCTCAAAAGAGGTAGCTTCTAGGATAAATATGACTAAGGAATAATACCATCAAGACCTCTTTGTTTGAGATAAAACGTTAATATTCTAATTACAAAGGATCAGTGGCAAGTGGGAGAAAGCTTGTCTCAGGAGATAAGGCTATCCCCAAGTGCATCATCCAATCCAGTCATAAAGGAAGTTGGGCCATCCATTATCTCACAAGTCCATAGTTAATCCTGTGGAGTGGGATATGCTCTGGCTTTTAGGGAATAATTTCATTATCCACCCCACACAGAATTGGTCAGGGTGCTAGTTGAGTTACACAATTGTTGGGGAATTAATCCCATTTTCCAGCTGTTTAAATAATTATGTGTCCATGGGGTCCTGTTATTATCCCCAGAGAATAATAAGTAGAAGATCGTCTATACAGGAGTTACTGTGGTAATTTCTGTGAAGCTTACCTCCAGTTGTCTAGCTTAGGTAAACTACAAAATTTAAAGACAATCAAATCTAGAATTTAACATCCACAAAGGTGCTTTTTAAATAATTTTTTTCTCTTAAATAGCGCTCATTTTCAAAGATAGCCAAATTAGGACTAGTTTATTTGAAAAAAAAAAAAATAACAACCTAGGCCTAATTATTTACATAAACTCAGCAAGAATAGTGAGTGATCATACAGATCTTTTAGAATCTGCTTTGCTAGAACTTTATAAGGAATCTCTAGGTTGAACTTTTAGTAGCTCTATGCCCAAAGCCAAGTCAAATATTTGCCATCAGACATGCCTGCAGTACCTGTGGATTTGGATGGAATTCCTCTTCCTGAGGTCCCCAGAGTATCCTGAGGTTCCTGCACCTGCAAGGAAGTGACATTCTTTACTCACTTGGTGAGGCTGCTGGGAACATGTAAGCAAGATATCAGGCCAACAGTTCCTAGGGGCTTTGTGGCTCCAGGTTTCATAAAGCCAACCTCAATTCCTTAAAGCTGTCAGGTCATATCTGAGTCTGTGCATATCTTTCTCAAATATGACATTCCAGTCAAAGCCTTGGTAAAATGACCCATGTTTCCAATGGTGTCCTGTTACAGGAACAGATTCTTACTGAATTTATGCAAATGACCAGGATTATCATGGAAGAAAGAATACTTACTGAGACCTTTGAATTTGAGGGTATGGGTAGAGAGAAAGGTTGAATGCTTTGATTTGTTTACAAATGAGTCCTTTTACACTTCTACAAGTCACAGGTATCTTAAGAAAAAGTTTCCTTAGTCTGGAAGAGCAAACATCAGAGAACCAGCAACATTTCAAACAAGAGTCAAAACACTATAAACTTTTTATTTAGTCCCATGTTAGTAATTCTGCTTTAGCTTGAATGCAGCTTTAGTTAGCTCTGGAAATATTTCAGTTCTGATCTTAGAGATACTGAATACCTGTATTGTCCTAAAAGTCCTTCATGGAACTCTCCTTGAAATGAAACTCATTTTATCAGAGAGTAAGAACTATTATAAACAACAACAACAAAAAAAACCCTCAGAAATGGACATTGTTAATGATCTGATAGGAGAGTTCACTATGATATAATTAGACAAGGAAAGTCTAATTCTGTGACACATAACACTTCAATAGCCAGAACTAGAACATTACATACCAAACAAGCAAGCCTAATTAGTTATTAAGACTTTGTTCATGATTTAAATCTTGGGGAAGTTTGTTAAAAAACCTTAGGAGGTTTTAAAGCACATGCCTAAATAGTTCAGGGACCTTAAAACCTGATAAAGGTAAGACACAGAAACTGGTTTTTCTAGGCAGGAAGGAAAGAAAAAAACTATTTGCAGAATTTTCTTATCAAGAGCAGAACAACAATTGAGAATGCTTTGTCTTTTTAGACAGAGCAAAAGCCAACTTTCAATCCTATACCAGTGTCTTTAAAATTCATTCATTTCAATCTTAGTCCATCCTGAACACACCTAAAATTCATTTCCAAAGATTTCCCTTTTCAGACCTTCTACAACTTTCCTTTGCATTCAGATTTTGTCCCAAGCCACTTCTTTCCAAACAACCATCTCATTTAGGACAAAATTACCTTCTTTTATGTTCAACAAAAATGCATTCCCTTTCCTTATCTTTCTTTTCTTTTTTTTTTTTTTTAAGAGAGAGATCATAAGTAGGCAGAGAGGCAGGCAGAGAGAGAGAGAGGGGAGGAAGCAGGCTCCCTGCAGAGCAGAGAGCCCAACATGGGGCTCAATCCCAGGACCCTGGGATCATGACCTGAGCTGAAGGCAGAGGCTTTTAACCACTGAGCCACCCAGGCGCCCCCCTTATCTTTCTGACATATCTCCAACTTTTCCGCATACAGAGTTGATTCCCTTATTTCCATCAGTCTTAGTCACAGTTAGCAGAATTTTGCACTCTACAGAAACCTTAATCTCCAGTGAAGACTAAGGAGTAACCAATTGTAAAATGTTACACCATAATTCTTTAGATGTCAAATTTATGAGTCAGTTAAGCACAAAACATGTTTACCAACAGATTTAAATATCCTTAGTTCTTTGCAGTAAGTCAAAAGCACAAAACTATGTCCAATAATCAATGCTTTAGCATTTTATCCCATTTCAAAAAGACCTAGATGTCCAACAAATTTAATTTCATTTGTCATCCAAGCAAAACTACAGTTTCAGGTTACTGAAGACTTCAAAAGCTATCTTAACAATTACCCATGAAAACTTTGAGAAAGACAATTAACTATCAGTTTAGTTACCTTTTGGTAACAAATTCCAACAGAGATAATATGAGCTTATTTGACTTTCAGCAAACCTCCACAGAGTAAGTTTTACATTTAGTGCACATAACTTAGTTTAAATACTGACTTATGTTCCACCTGGGCCCACCCCATTTTCAATTTTTACCTGAGACACTGGGGTTTGCAAAAGGTCCAGAATGAAGCGTGTAAGAGTCCAAGTAGACCATATAGTAATGGGAATTGGTTTTCCTTTAGCATGCAAAAGTTTTAATTCATGACCTACTTTCTCCCATGTCTACAGGCCTAACGTCCCTAATATACAGAACCAGGAGTAATGTTCTTTCATTACTTTAAAAAGCTACAAAAGTTTACCCTTGCTGACTGTTGCTCCTCCCACCTTTAGGAACCGCCTCAACAAACATATGTCAGGGCGATATTCGTTTGTGCTCTCTATATTACCCATACCCTGCAGTAAGTACCCACAACTCACCAGGGGAAAAAGGCATGGCCATGCCTGGTGTTTTGAGCTGGAAGATCTAATTAAGCCAGCAGTATCCTGAGAGAATTTGAACCTCCTCTCCAAGAATATAAGAGGAAAAAGTGAAAAATGATCCAAAGTTCCAGAGTCCTGGGCAGAGAGATGATTTTAGCTAGATAGCCAGGGAGACAGGCTTGATATGTATAAAGACATCATCTCCAAAGGGGTGGTTCTCAACTTCCAAGGCACACAGGATTCACCAGGGCAGCTCTTTATGAATCCATAGGTCTGTGGGAAGACCCCAGATCCCCTGAATCAGATACTGTAAGGGAGTTGTCAAGACCTGTGTATTTGGGGGAAAAAGACCAACCAGCCAAACAAACAAAAAACCAAAAAACTTTCCAGGTGGTTGAGATAAGGAGTCACTCCTAGGTAAGTAACCAGCTTAGGTTTTGTTTTTTTTTTTTTTTTAATTTATTTATTCATTTTAGAGAATGAGAGCATGCTAGCAAGCAGAGGGAGTCAGGGGAGGGACAGAGGGAGACAAAGACCTCCCAGCTTGAATGGGGAGTCCTACATGGGGCTTAATCCCAGGACCCTAAGATCATGACCTGAGCCAAAATCCGGAGTTAGGTGCTTAACCGACTGAGCCACCTGGGTGCCACTATTCTTAATCACTTATTTTACTCCCCCAACAAGTAATCTTGGTCTCTATCTCTATTTCTCCCCGTGATCTCCCCCCATCCCCATTTTTTGGATCAGCATAAAGATCTTATAAAGATCTTCACCAATCCACCAGAAACTGTTTCTCCCGTGTTTCCTACAGCTGTTGCAAACAGTGCTTTACCCCAGAATGAAGCCACTGAGATGAGTGGTGACAGAAGCCATAGAATCTTGAGAATTAACAACTGTGTCCAGTGTTTGTAGTGCCAGGCACTCCCCTTCCTTGTGACTCAGATTCTCTGAACAAAGTATATCTATTTGTCTCCTGGAATAACTTCCCATTCTCCAGCTCTGATGATCAGGTTTGAGCTGATTTTATGAAAAGGAAGCTGAACAAGAGGTTTCCTGTATTCAGAAGCAGAATGAGAACCTGACAACTAAAAGCCTGATCGTCCCATGTTTCCGGGTGTTTACCACACTATCTCACAGTCCACCCTAGCAGCCATCTACCTGCTATTTCAGCAGGTAGTGATGGTTAAGGTTGGTAAAATCAGTATCAAAAATTCCACAAGTGAACCATGCATTTTATTCCTTTAAAATGTACTATCTTATTAAGTCTAAATAATTAAATCCCTGACTACTTATCTTTTCAGAATGGCCAAAAGTCTTTATTGCTGGTGAATGCTTTTTCTGGCATCAAAGCTGTCACAGAATGAAGGCGAGCAGAGAGACAGGGCTATTGCTGGGAGAGGCTAGATGAATGAGATATGAAAATCTGAGAATAGTAAATAGGAGACACTTACTTTGGTAATTTAGCGTCATTCCATGGTCTTGTCTCCAGCTGTGCATGTCTAGAAAATAAAAATGAATCGTTCATTTGAGGACAGACTCAAATTAACCAGGCTCCTAAGAGTCAGAAGTATGAGTCAGAATACCAACATCCTACTTGTTAAGAGTTTGTGCCACAAGTCAATACAAACTCTATGCTGGAAGCCAAATTATAATCCAGAGTCTTGGTTAGCAAGATTTAGCAAAAGGAAGGCGCTAGATGATCTTCATACTTGTCAAAGAAGCAGCACTTGGGAGAGCTAGGACATTCCAGAACCTGGATGGGGCATTGCAGTGTTACACTGTTGGCCCAATATGGGTGTAGCAGGAGTGTGGGAGCCAAAGGGCCAGAACTGGATATGGAGAAGTGCTAGACCAGAGCCAGGCAGAGTATCAGAACTGAGTCTCCAGCCCACAGAGGAGTTACATACCTGGATAAGTATGGTGAAGCCAGGAAAGGATGGTCTAGGTTAGTTCATTAAGTAAAGAGTAGGCAGCTACAATAATTACTTCCCATGCCCACAACTAAGCACATGTGAAGACAGATTTAAAGAAAAATACACAGCCTGATCTTTTTTCTTAATAAAAATGCTTATGGTAAAAATAATCCTAACAGTATGCAAGAGTATATAGTGAAAATAAAATTTCTTCTTCCTATAGATCCACTGTTCTGAGTTTCAAGCACTGTTTTAGACAGTTACTAGAAATTAATACAATGTCCCGAGGGATATTTTTTTTTAAGAGATGGTCTTCAAAATTTTACTTCCAGAGTTTAGTTCAGTGGGGGGTACCAGGAATTCCCAGTGTTTATGCCTGTAGGTGACCCAGATGCATAGTTTAGTTTAGACACCACTGGTCTCATTGGGCTCTAAAGATTGACTTTCCAGGCCTCTCTGTAAGAGCGGCCCCATACCTGAGCTCCAGAACAGTTCTGGGTTGGCGGGGGCTAGGAGTGGGTGTAGAGCTGCCTTATGATACACTCTGTTCGTTGTGTGTCAGACTGACAAACTTCCTTTCTGAGTGACCCAGTTTTAAAAAAAATTTGTTCATTAAATTCTAGGCATCTGACCCAGGAAACTTTTTAGCTTTATCTATCACTATTAGCTGTTGAATTATTGAGTTGAATATTGTGGTGTCCCCTTGCTGCCAGTTCTATGACTGCACTTCGTGCTTTTTAAGGTGATCTGAGAATCTGAGGTTTATAATTTGAGGCAGTGAAATCTCCATGAGAACACTGATCAGTCATGATTTTTCACTCCTGGTTCATCCCACAAGTGATTTTTAAGTTCCTATCATGTGCTGGACCTTCTTCTAGGAACTGATAATAGAGCAGTTACCAAAATAGTTCTTGTAATGAAGCCAACCCTAGTTGAATGAGAGAGATCATAAAGCACCAAAACTAGGTGAATTGGAGATACAAGTCTGGATGGAATTCAGGAAGGAGACCCATGATGTAAACAGAAATGTATTTAAGTGATTAGCACAGAGATGAGAACTTAAGTATGAACCTGGGCACATTCCACTAGGAAGTGTCCTAAAAGAACAGAGGTCAGAGAACCCAGTGCTAAGGCACGGGTTCATGAAAAGACAGGGAGATGAAGAAGTGGCCAAGGAGGCTGAGAAGGAATGGCCAGAAATGTAGAAGAAAATCAGGGGATTGTGATGTCTCCCCAAGAGAACACTTTCAAGGCCTTTGCTCCCTTCATTATGGCAGAGTGGGTAAATGTGTCTTGCACTGGTGGGTGACATCAATTGGGTAAATCAGAGTGTCTGGAACAGTTTAAGAAGGTCTCATGGAGGAAGGGTTATTCACTGAGGGTTGAAGGGATGAAAGGAATGCATAAGAATGTAGAATGAGGGGCACCTGGGTCTCTCAGTGGGTTAAAGCCTCTGCCTTCGGCTCAGGTCATGATCTCAGGGTCCTGGGATTAAGCCCCACATCAGGCTCACTGCTCAGCAGGGAGCCTGCTTCTCTTCCTCTCTCTCTCTGCCTAACTCTCTGCCTACTTGTGATCTGTCAAATAAATAAAATCTTTGGAAAAAAAAAAAAAAGAATGTGGAATGATTTTTCAAGGTAAGGAACATGTGCAAACTGAGATCTAGAATCTGGGATAGTTTATCTGAGGGGCATGGTTAGGGTGGAGGGTGGTGTTTGGGAGCCATGACTGATCACCAGAGAGGGGTTAAGTGTCACTGTATCTGAGGTCCCAACATGGAGAATATGAACTTATCCTGAATAAAGATCAACCATGGATGCTTACAGCCACTGATTCTCAACTGTTCTGATTTTGCCCGCCAGGGGACGCCTGGCAATGTCTGCAGACACTTTTGGTTATCTGCGGGATGGGGTGCAACTGGCATTGAGTGGGTGGAGGCTAGAGATCCTTTCAAAATATCTCATGATGAAAAAAAAAAAAATCCTATGATGTATAGGACAGGCCCCACACAAAGAGTGATCTGGCCCAGAATGTCAATGGGGCTGATGCCTGAGAAACCCCTCCCTGTTCTGCAGCAGGCACTTGAAGCTGTACTTATTACTGGTTGCTTTAATGTTTCACACTTAAACAATGACCTGATTTCCTCCCTGCCTCTCCTCTCTTCATTTATTCACATTCGAGTAGAAAAGTTTCAGCATCACATTCCATACATAACAGATGAGGAGATGGTGAGGGTTATGGAGTTTGGTTTTTTCCTAGTTTAAATTTCTGAGATTCCATTCTATTATACATTTACTTTTACTTCCTCCTTCCTATGTCTATTGTGCTAAAAATGCGAACAGATTGATTAAACATAGATTTGTGGACTTTAATGTGATCTTAATAGGATCACCTTATGCCAGATGCTAGTGAGGTATTTTTCATTCTCCGCAAAGTGTGACAGAAGGTGCTAAGCAGAGTGTGCAGTGCGGAGTTTTGTTTAAAAGGCAGCAAAGTGTAGGAGCCAACTATTTGCATCATAATCACAGATACTGAAACAAAAAGAGGCAATGTAGAATGCAAAGATTCTCACCATTTCCAGAGTGAGGATTAGGAACTAGAGGGAGAATCTTAGCTTTGCAATGTTCCTCAAGCAGTGACCATTTCTCTCCTTTCTAGTGCTATATGTTCCACATGTATGTTGGGGTACGTGCTGGAGGAGGGATCGGTGATGAAATCGAAGACCCAGCAGGCGATGAATATGAGATCTATCGAATCATCTTTGACATCACCTTCTTCTTCTTCGTGATTGTCATTCTCTTGGCCATAATACAAGGTAAGCATTGTCTTCACTGAAGCACCAGAGGATCCAGAATTTGAGCCACCTGTTGTTTAAGTAACATTAAGGTGGGGTAGGAACGTCAAGTGCTCTCTGCAAAAGCCAAATAGAATGTTTCCTTTCAGGATTTCTTCTTTCAAAGTCTTTAGAAGGAAAATCAAAGCAGCATGGGACCCTGGGTGTTGGGGAATATGGGTATGGGGCTCTTTTCCCATAACCTGATAAAAGAAGCACTTCCCTCAGTTTGACTCTCTACCCTGCCACTTACTGACACAGTGTTGGGTGGGTGAGCAATGTAACTCCTTTGGATCTTTCAAATGCAAATTATATAAATCTCTAAGCTACAGTAGATTATTGAAAAGTTTTTTTTCTTTTAAAAGAAAGGATATTGATACATAAGTATCCAGATAGTTAGTACCTAATGCAAGATTGTGCTTCCTAAATAATCTTAAGGCTACCATTATTGGGTATCTGTTACCTGCCTGCCACAGGTATGAAACTCTACCCTCATGCACCCAGTGAGAATGGTGGTTTTTACATTTCCAGAAACTGAGCCATAACAAGTGTAAGTAACTTGGCCAGAGGACACAGTTAAGAAGTGTCAGGGCTGGAATCCAAACTCAGGGAGGGTGTCTGGACCCAGAGCCCTCACTTAAAAAGCTGAATGCCATACTGACCCCCAGTTCTTCCCTTCACTCCAGGGACGCTTGCAATGTGGTATTTCCTCCCTCAGAAAAATCACTCTTACTTACCTCTTTCTGTTCATCCATTGATCCTGGCTTGAATTAAATGTCTGTGAACATGATATTATCCTCCAGGTCGTACAGGCACAAAACGGTAATTTTTTTTCCAGTAAAATACACGAACAAGTTTAAAAGATTCATAATCCATCCTTTCTGTCTTCATTGAGTGTAACGATGTGTTTTATGAAAGAGCAAACTCATAAAGCCCCTGGAAGAGGTGCATGCAGCTCGTGAGTCCGAGAAGGAAAAGGGTCTAAGGGAAAACAGCGCAGGGCAGTTAATTTCTGGCTGACACGGTTCTTAACGTGCTGGTGAGTTTATCTGCCAGGAATTTATGAAAAGAATGATTTGAGGCACGTTCCTCAGTTAATAAGGTAATGTTTGATTTCCAAATTGGTACTCCAAAATCTCATTACTGGAGTTTTTGGCACTTTCCGACCGGAAATCACAAGTGCTCTTTCTCACAGTGAAGTAGCAGGAAACCTATCCTCTGTATGTGCCAAGGTAACAAAGGGTTTTTCCTGCTCTGTCCCTTCATTCTGAAACCCCTTTCCTGCCCCCAGAGAGAAGGCTGCTGCCCTGGGAGGAGTATCGGGTATGTGCTCACAACTTCTGCCACACTCTGAGCCTCTCCTGGCATGGCTGTACATTTTCTCTGTCCTTGGAAGGATTAGCCAAGGGGCTTTGAATTTAATTATTCTTCTGTGGTTGATAAAGATTAGAGTGTGTTTTTATTGAACACTAGGTTTAATTATTGATGCTTTTGGAGAACTAAGAGACCAACAGGAGCAAGTCAAAGAAGACATGGAGGTGAGTCTTTCTGTGGCTGGCTCGGCTTTGTTGCTGTGGGCACTTGTCTCCCGTACTGTCTTTATCCAAGATTCATAAATGGGGGAGAAAGTAGGTGGAGGACATAAGCAACAGGGGACTGCCTTAGCCTGCTTCAGATCCAGGCAGTGCATACCACTGACCAGTTTGCTAGGCAGGAACTGTGGGGCTCTAGGGTGGACAAAGTAATAAGACATCGTCAACCCCTCAAAGAGAGGGAGAACCACCCATTCAAAATGATGGATTCACTGACAAGTAAACAGGCAACTGCAGAGCCCTATGTTGAGCCCTTTCTAATAAATAACTCAGAGGAGAACTTTATAGAATTTAGAGGCTGTGGAAAACCAGAAATGGGTTTTAAGCAGCTTATGGGGGTTTACATTTTGTGAAGATTACTATGGTTTAAAACATAGAGAGTACATTAGCAACTGGGAAGATCAGGGGCAGAGAAGCAGGCTGTGAGCATTTTTTCGGCAGGAGATTATGAGGCTCCTGCTGAAGAAATCAAAGATGTAGGGGCCAGACGGATTCAAGCAGTACTTTGGAGGTGGTGTGACAAGTGGGTGATTGGCAAGATGCAGAGGACGAAAGGTTTGGAGCAAGCAGGAACGATTCCCAGATTTCCAGCGTGAGCTACCAGACAGATGGTGGCTCAGTTACACCCAGAGTAATTACGAGAGGTAGCAACGAGGAAGGGCAGGTCCATGGGTGAGCTGTTACTTGTGAGCCCATCGAGTGTGGTAAAGACCTACTGCTGAATGTGGCCTATCGCTGTCCATGGTCATTGATCAATAAGGCAGAGAGAATTCAATAAATTCTTAAATCATCTCTAGTTGAGGCCCTAAAATCTAAGGCATCATAAACATGCCTTCAGTGGTATTAAATAGTTTCTAATTTGCCAGGAAGATGAGCATCTGGAGCCACACGAAGGACACAATGATTAAATTCACTCCAACTGATACATAAAAAATTATAATAGTGAAACAGAAAGCCTGCTTCTTGGGGGGGTCTTGCATGCCAGTCCCATGGACGGCAGACCTAAGCAGGTGCCGCTCTAAGAGATGCAGTGCGAACGAGCAGGGAGCAGAAGGAGCAGCATCCCATCTCTAGAGTAGAAAGTTACCCCCCAGTACCTGTTCACTGGTTAATTCTGTATCTAGCACAGTGCCTGGCACACGGCAGACCCTCTCAGGTGTGGACTGAACACCCCACAGCCTGGTATTTGATTTGGCCCTCCCCAAATGTGAGTCATCTGTACCTTTCTCCCCTGGGTCATCAAACTTTGTTCAGGTAGGTACCAAGTTTGTGGTCTCAGTCGAGGACATATTGAATCCTGCCTACCTAATTTCAGTCAATGTCATGAACAAGAGTGATTGCTAAGTCTTGGGCATTCTCACTTAGGGGAGAGAAAATAAGGAAAAGAGAGCTTTACCGCCATCATTATGGACCCTTCTTTCTCCATCTGTTACTTGTCGCTGGTACCTATGTCCTTTAAGCCTCCAGCAAGATACAGTTGAGGCCACAGTTAAATTAATTCTCATGTGCTTGGCACAGTCTTCCCTCATGACCTTATACAATACTGAGTGAACCAAACAGCTGCCCCATTGGTGAGTTGTGTGTTCCTTTGTTTTGCTTTTTGATATCTGACATGTTAATTATTTCCCTTTGTCTTCTAGACCAAATGCTTTATCTGTGGGATAGGCAACGATTACTTCGACACAGTACCACATGGCTTTGAAACTCACACTTTACAGGAACACAATCTGGCCAATTACCTGTGAGTGTGCCTGTCTTGGACTCTTCACCCTCTCCCTGTCTCTCAGAAATGGAAGAGAGCTATGGCTTCCTTTTCTTTATACAATTGGGCTCAGGTTTTGAGAGAAAGACCCACAGCTAGTGGTTCTCTTGTCCCCAAGAGGAGGTTCACCTAAGAAAAGAACCTGTAGCCATTCATATGAACGATACCTTCTAGAATGTGGTTCTCTTGTCCCCAAGAGGAGGTTCACCTAAGAAAAGAACTTGTAGCCATTCATATGAACGATACCTTCTAGAACATGAAATGGAAAGATGGAAAAATTCAAATAAGTGGAATACAAGCTTAGCCTCTCAGAGAGCATTGGCCATGTTTTCCATTTCAAGTAGGAAGACTCCAGCTGCTTCCTAGAGATCTGTAAATCTCCATTTTTCTTTTCTGAGAACCTACAGATCTCTTGAGGCACTATTATCTCTTTAGGCACTATATTTTAACAGAGTCAAAAGCTGCATTTTTAAAAAAAAACACACAGAAATCTATTGCTTACAACTAGCCCAAACTGCAGTTTGGTAAAACAGAATTCTTACTTTCTAACCCAGTTTTAGTATCAAACAGAAGAGATGCAGAGTAGCATTGTAGCAAAAGTGGGGGCTTTGGAATTCACAGCCATGAGGCATTTGGCAAGTTATCTGAACTTTTTGATCCCTGATTTTCTAAGTGGGGACTGGGATTCCTGGCCCCTGAGTGAATAAATATAGATACCCTTGAAGGTGGGATATGGCACCAAGCGTGGCAGACAGCATCTCTCAAGAGGAATAACATGATCTATGCACACATTTTAGCTCCTCCGAAAAAATACTTTTAAAAAAGGTTAAGTTTTTGGTTCCGATGGCATGTTTTTGTTGTTGTTTGCTGTGCCATTTGTTCCATTTCTTTGGCCTCCCGACAGGGTGAAGAGTTAGCTTGTAGCCCAATCAGAAGTATCTGTGTATGCTGACATTTCCATTCCATCCATTTCTGATTAGTCTCTCTGTATCTGTAGGTTTTTTCTGATGTATCTCATAAACAAAGATGAAACAGAGCACACAGGACAGGTAGGTAAACAGTGACCACACACCATCTTCTGAAAGAAGTGACAGAGAATCCATACACGGTGGGCATGTGTGTGCATGAAATACAAAGAGTTGGAATTACTTTCAGATATTAGTCATAGTATTTTACTAAAGAAATTCCTGTTATCCTGGACGAGTGTGCAAAAATCGTCTTTGTGTGTAGAAAGGGTAAAGTTGTAAGTTCACATAAAAATTTTAAGCTTTTATTAGCTCAGCATGCTGAGTTTGGGGTTTGCTAAGTATAATGTCTTTGATTGCTTAATCAGCAGATGATTTCAGATGAACTTCAACCCACATTATTAGGGTCAGTTAAAAAGAATTTTGTATGAAATGTCTAAGGTTCTCCTTAAGTATTTGAAATTCTCCCTCTGCAGATATTTGCCTCCAGTTGTTAATAGTTTGAATTTGAAGGATACAATTAATAATAGTAATGTCTTTAAAAAAACTTATTTGTGGTATATGATTTTAAGAGTTCTTTAAATCATAATTAGATTATGGTCCAGATGAAGACTGGTTGTTAATAGAAGTGAGGTCTGGTATGGTTAAGAACTCTCTAAATGAATATGGGCTTTTCCAATCATGTAAATTATGCATAACTACACAGTTACCTAGATATATACATGCAACAAATTTGCATTTCTTTCTGTCTTCTGTTTTGTGGTGATGCCCAGATTTGGGGGAAACCTGATGTTAATACATTTCCTTTACTTTTCCAGGAATCTTATGTCTGGAAGATGTATCAAGAAAGGTGCTGGGAATTTTTCCCAGCAGGGGACTGTTTCCGGAAACAGTATGAGGACCAGCTAAATTAAACTCAGACTCAGATCACCTCTGAAAACCAAAACATACACATTCATTCTTTCTGTCTCGGTCTCTCTCCCTCTGTCTCTGCTCTCTTGGAAACATCCTGCTGAATTTGTGAATTGCCAGCATTCTCTTCTTTCTGGGAGCAGTGAACTCTGTTTCTGAAGACCTGACCATGCTTTTCCCCCCTCCTTCTGTATTTTCTTTGAGAATAAAGACTGAAGAATAACCTAAATTCCTACACAGACAAACTAGGAACTGTGGAAAGAACACCATTTCGGACACTCTCCATCATAATGCCAACAGACCAATTTCCTTCCAAGACTCCTGAAAGTCCCCTTGAGCTTTGGGGCAGTCACAGAGAAGCATAACAGCCACACTCATCCGGCCTCTTTATTTCACCATCCTGAAAGGAACTCTCTGATGGTCACAGAGCACTGTAGCACTTAAGAGATTGCCGTGGACACCAGTTACGAAGGGAAATAGTGCCTTACTATATGTGGGTTGAGCTATGCAGAAGATATGTGCATGAAAAAACATCTTTATTTTCTTTATGTCGATTTTTTTTCTTTACTTAGTTAGATTGATTTTGTGGGTTTTTTTTCTTTTTTCTTTTCTCTGGTTGGGGAGGGTAAGAAAAGCAGTTTGTGCGCACCTTTAAAAAAAAAAAAAAAAAAGACGGGTGGCCTGTCTCAGGACTAGAGGAAGCTCTTCTCATTTGCTAAATTCACATTTACCCTCCCCATGTGCTCCTGCTCTTATTTTGGTAATGCTCTGATGCAACACTGCAACTTTATGAAATCTTTGTATGAAAACAAAAAGACTGCAAAAAAAAAAAAAAATACACTTTCAAAAGAAATAATTCATTGCATGTTTATTATGCAAGTTTAAAAGAACAAAGAAAACCTCCAGAAGCAAGTTGATCAACGTGAAAGAACTTTCATGATAATTATATTCATAGTAATAAAGTGTCGTGGGCTTACTTGTATATTTGGAGCCAGTGTCATCCACCAACAATGTGATACATTATGAACTTGACAGTAGTTTTGGGTTTTTCTCTTTCTTTTGGCCACCTGTGATCAGTTGCTGATTAAGGACTTCTTGTCAGGCCATTTTTTAAATATCAAAGCTGAAGCAATATCCATTCAGGGATTTCATCAGTTGCATCAAAAAACACGGATGATAATTATCAATTACTCCATTTTGAGTCCTTTTAAATGTAATGCTTATCTTTACAAATAAAAAAGAGATTCAGAATGGAAGCAAGATCATTTTGCAAACATTGGAGCTCTTTTATTACAAGTCTGCTTGTTAATTTTAGAATTGTAAAACTGCTCTGATTAAACTATTTAACTAACATTCTCATTCTCTTCTTTTCCCATTTCACTTGCAGTGGGGAGGCTTTATAATAACCTGAGGGGGGTTTAGTTTAAGGGCAATGCAAACCCTGCCGTACAGCCTTTAACACCTGCAGATTTCCGGATGGCTGACAAGTCCCCTGCTTTAGAATTACAGAACCTCAGAGTCAGCAGGCAGTTTGAATCACCTTGCTCTACCCCTGTCATTTCCCTGACTTGGGGCCATCCTGAGTTCCTTAAACACCACCGACAGAAAAATCACTCTTTCCCAAATCATTTTAAATTTTACACAGCTCTCATTCTAGAAGGTTCCTCTTTGCTCAGGGCAAATGTGCTTCCCTGTAATAGTAGGGGTTCACTTCCTGCCTTCATATGAAAGAGGACTGGTATACTAGGAAGTGGTGTATAAAACACCCAAACACTAAATGAACACGCAGTGTGCCAAGCACTGGTGGGTTATCATTTGTCAACTTACTGACACAACATGAGGGCTGTGGTACCTAGATTTTGCATTTGTCTTTTGGTATCACTTTTATTTGGGAGAAAGAATGGAACCAATTTGGCCACACCATGGGAACTCCTGAGCTTGCCTAAGGAGGTGCTCTTAGATTCTGAGGAGTCTGAGTAAAATAGATCAGTTCCATAAAACATCAGGAAGCATGTTCCCCTTTGACACGAAACACAGCATAAGCAGCATACAGCAAGGAGAAGTAAATATTTCTCCAGGACATAAAATCTGCTGACAGATTCAGGTCTTCTATTTATAAGGCAAAGGCAGATTTGATATAAAACAACAGCACAGCTGAGAGGTGAGTGAACAAATCCTTAGTCATCACCTGGTCTGGATTTTGCAGAACTGTTCACTCCTTTAATTAATTGCTCCTGGCTTTAGTGCCTGGGAAGGTGATGGTGCTCACAGAGAAGCAAGAAAAAAGCCAAACTCTGGAAAGGAAACTTCCCTCCCCCCGAGGACTCTGGGCATCAGTGTTAAAGAGTAAAGGAGCAGAGCCAGCCACTTTAGAAAGTCACCCACTGCCCAGCATCATCATGGCTAACACTGAAAGGTGGTCACCTCTCCATTCCCTTCTCAAGGCCTCAAGGGAAGAGGAGGCTTTTTTGTATCAGCATTATTAATTTTCCCAGGAAATGTCATAGAAATTAATGAGGCTCTCCACTTCTCTGATTAAACTCAGGCTGCCTAACTCAACCTCCAGAATCCCTTTAGAGATTCTGTATTACACAAATATTCAGACCTTCCCAACAGATGTTGTAATGTCTGCATATTTCCATTTGAACACTCACAGACCTTTTTCTGCCATTCTTATTTTTCTTCTCCCCCCTACCACCTGCAGAAACATGTCTTGATCCTGCAGAAACATGTCTCCATCAAACAAATTTGGAATCACAGTTTAAGTTTTCTAAATGCACTAAATGGTACTTAGTTGTTGGACTGATGCTCATAATTTCTCACATGCAAGCAGCAGTTCTTAGCCCCTCAAAACCTAATGTAAAAGACATATTGTAATGAAAATTCTTTTTTCCTGACTGTAAAAGTGTATCTGTGAAAATGATACTTTTTTTCATATTGCTTTTCATTTCAGTTTGCTTAACTGGGATAATGCTCATATTTCTTAAACTATAATTTTCTGGGTGAATATACCAATTTGCTCCCTGCCCACTGCTGGAAGGACTTTGGCTGGCTGTCAGTGTGGCGAGTGCCTCATTTACTCTGGACACAGTAAAGAGGAACTTTAAAAAAATGTGTTTAATATATTTACCTGAGCCTGGTGTAACTTGACATGGAAAGCTCTGGACAGACATTCTCCAAATTATTTTACAGCATCTATTGTGTGATGAAAAGGAAGACCTCCCTGTCCTTCTACTGGTGACATTTCTGACCAGCAGTCTGCAATACCTAAGACAGAAGCTGGAAAAGGAGTGTGTCCATGTTGGGCCAAGTGCATGCACGGCACCCAGGTTTGTTAATGGCCATAAATAATAATAACACATTCCTTAATAGGACAAGGTCTGAACTTACCACATCATCTAGACCCATAATATTCAATTGTGTGCTAATGCAAGTATTAAACAGATAGCTAAGTAGGTCCTTCAAGTTCCATGTTCCCCAAATCACAGAGAATTTATAATGTCACAACTCAGTACAGAAACAGTGAGCAGTGGAAGCACCACTTTCCTTGTATGTATAATATTTGAAGCTTTCTAGAATGTTAGAGATGGAAAGGATTTGAGCAATTATGTTTCAGCTGAGCAATCTAGGTAGGTTAAATGTCACAGCTCTGGTTAGTGGCAGAGCTGGGCCAGGTTTCCGTTTAATCTTTCTCCTATTGTGGCCAGAATGGTTCGAAAAATAACAGGTTCCTTATGACCCAGCAAAAATGAAACTGGAAAGCAGTTAGTTACAAAAGCTTTGATGAAATGTCACCAGTGCTCACTGACATTCTGTGTCTGCGATAAGGAGAATTCTGGAAGTGATTATGAAACAAATAGCTGGTTTCAGAATGCACCACTAAATGCAGCTATTTCTGAGAAAAAGAAACTTAGCATCAATTTTAATCCAAGACAGGGAGGCAAGATGGCAGAGGAGTATCAACTGATCCCCTAACTTTAGCTGGATATCTACCAACCATTCTGAACAGCCATAAAATCAGCCTGAGATGTAAAAATATATATCTGGATCTCTATAAGCAGAAAAACACCACCTGTCCCAGGGTAGGAAGGGTGCAGTCCTGATTCTGTGGACGTATCTGAAGATAAACAGAATAGGAAGGGAGCTGCCATAAGCTGGCACTGGTAAAGCAATACAACACAGGAGCACAAAAACGGCCTACTGCGAGTGCAAACTCGCAGCATGGTAGCAGCTGGGCAGGGCTTTAGAACAGCTCAGGCAGGATTCTAGGTGCTGCAGGTATGCGTGTGAACCTGGGGCTGGGCTGCTTGCAGTTTAAGAAACACACAGAGCCAGAACATGCCTGGGTCCCTGGGACGACCTCTGACAGAGTCACTGTGGGTATGTACTGTGGGAGGCGGTGGTTTACAGGGACACATACAGAAACAAAGACTGTTTTGGAGGGTTTAGTGACAAGAACAGAATGCGATTTCTCTGCTCTGGACAGAGGTTTGGGTGCAGCCATTTTTGCTCAGACCCTGGGAGGAGGTGTGGAAAACCGCAAGGGAACAAAAGCTCAAAAAACTGGTTTCCATGGAGCCCAGCCTGCCCCGACCAAACACACATGGGGTAGGGCAACTCTGCCCAAGCAGGGTCACTGAGAAATGGCGCGGCAGGCCCTTTCCCTAGAAGACAGTCTGGAAGAACAAGAGAACGACAACCCTATGGTTCCCATAAAGTTGCAAACTACCAACACCAGGGGAAAATAGTATACTGAGGTCTAGTCATTGCCTCACGGCTTATTTTTCAGATACAACTGTTTTCTTTTTCTTCTTTCTCTTACGCTTCTTCTATGTTTTTTCTTTTTACCTTTTTGTCATTTCAACTAGATGTTTACTATATCATCCTTCATAGTAGCATTTAACTTGTACTTTTTCCACCTATTTTGGGGATATATACTTCATTATACTCCTTTTTTCCCCTATTCCCTATTTATTTCTCTTTTATATATAGATACACAAATTTTACTTTACCTGTAATTTGGCAAGTAGTGATCTCTAACAAACAGAACAAATTACACCCAGGAGCAACTGAAAACCCTACTTTGTCCACACTGAGAGATTATAGCCCCCTGTCCCCTTGGCCCCCTTCTTTAAATTTTTAATTTCTTTAAAAATTTTTTTTTAATTTTATAAATTTTATTCTCAAGCTGTGTGTTTCTTCTACTTTGTCTTTTCAGCGGTGGCTTCCAACCGCTCTGGAATTTCCTAGGGTGCATCTTGCTTGAGTCATGGTTGATATTTTGGACTCTGTACATTCCTTCAACCATCCCTCAACAGGATGACGAGGAGGAGGACCTCCCAACAAAGAAAAGAACTACAGATGATGGCTTCTGCCACAGACCTAATGGATATGGTTATAAGCAAGATGTCAGAGAGAGACTTCAGGACAGCAATTACGAAGTCAATAGCTAGGCTTGAGAAAACTACTGGTGGCAATATAGAATCTCTGAGCATAGAAATGAGACCTAATCAGACCAAACTTAAAAAAGCATGAATGAGATGCAGTTTAAATTGAAATTTGTAATAGCCAGGGTAAATGAGATAGAAGAAGTAATTCGTGATCTCGAAGATAAATTGGCAGAAAGGAAGAAAGCCAAGGAGGACAGGGATAGATAGCCAGAAGCCCATGAGATCAGACTTAGAGAGATCAATGATGCCATGAAACTTTCCAGTGTCAGAATTATTGGGATCTCTGAGGAGGTGAGCTAGAGAGTGAGAGAAAGGCTTAAAAGGTATATTTGAGCAAATTATAGCCATGAACTTCCCTAATCTGAGTATGGAAATAAGCAGTTGTGTCCAAGAGGCAGAAGACCCCTACCAAGATCAATAAAATATAGACCAGCATCCCAGCACGTAATAGTAAAACTTACAAACCTCAGAACCAAAGAAGTTATCCTGAGAGCAGCTAGGGGGAAGAGATTTCTTAAATCTTGACGGGGCAATATCAGAATAATGTCAGACCTATCCACAGAGACCTAGAAAGCCAAAAAAGGCTGGCAAGACATATTCAGCCAAGAATATTTGTTGAGCAAGGCTGTCTGCCATGCAGAATAGACAGAGAGATAAAGAACTTCCAGGACTGGCAAAAACTGAAAGACAATGTGATTAGCAAACCAGCTCTGCAAGAAATTTTAAGGGGGACTCTATAAAAGAAGAGCCCAAGAGTGACATAAACCAGAAATTTACAAAGACAATCTATAGAAACAGGGACTTTACAGGCAATATCATGGTACCAAATTAATCTCTTTCAATAGCTAGCGTCAGTGTGAATGGCCTAAATGGTCCCATGAAATAGCACAGGGCTGCAGATTGGATAAAAAGACAGGACCCAACCATATGCAGTTTACAAGAGACTCATTTTGAAACTAAAGACACCTCTAGATTGAAAGTGAGAGGATGGAGACCCATTTATCATGCCAATGGACCTCAAAAGAAAGCAGGGGTAGCAATTCTTATATCACACAAATTAGATTTTAAACCAAATACTGTAGTAAGAGATGCAGAGGGACACTCTATGTCATACTTAAAGGGTCTTCCCTAACAATTTAAATATCTATTCCCTTTAACATGGGAGCAGCCAACTATATAAGCCAACTTCTAACCAAAATTAAGAATCATACTGATAGGGGAACCTGGGTGGCTCAGTGGGTTAAAGCCTCTACCTTTGGCTCAGGTCATGATCCCAGGGTCCTGGGATCGAGCCCCGCATCAGGCTCTCTACTCGGCAGGGAGCCTGCTTCCTCCTCTCTCTCTTTCTGCCTGCCTCTCTGCCTACTTGGGGTCTCTGTCTGTCAAATAAATAAATAAAATCTTTAAAAAAAAGAATCATACTGATAATAATACATTAATAGCAGGAGAACTCAACACACCACTCCCAGCAATGGACAGTCTAAGCAGAAGACCAATAAAAAAAGAAGAGCTTTGAGTCTGCACAGCAAAGGAAACAGTCAACAAAACAAAGAGGCAATGGGAGAAGATATTCACAAATAACAGTAAAAAGGGCTGAGATCCAAGATCTATAAAGAACTCCTCCAACGCAACACACACAAAACAGATAATCATGTCAAAAAATGAGCAGAAGACATGAACAGACACTTCTCCAATGAAGACATACAAATGGCTATCAGACACATGAAAAAATGTTCATCATCACTAGCCCTCAGGGAGATTCAAATCAAAACCACACTGAGATACCATCTTACACCAGTTAGAATGGCCAAAATTAACAAGACAATAAACAACAAATGTTGGAGAGGATGTGGAGAAAGGGGAATGCAAGTTGGTACAGCCACTTTGGAGAAGAGTGTGGAGATTCCTTAAGAAATTAAAAACAGAGCTGACCCTGCAATTGCACTCCTGGGTATTTACCCCAAAGATACAGATGTAGTGAAAAGAAGGGCCACCTGTACCTCAATGTTCATAGCAGCAATCGTCACAGTCACCAGACTATGGAAGGAGCAAAGATGCCCTTCAATGGATGAATGGCTAAAGAAGATGTGGTCCATATATACTGTGGAGTATTATGCCTCCATCAGAATGAATACCCAACTTTTCTATCAACATGGACGGGACTGGAAGAGATTATGCTGAGTGAAATAAGTCAAGCAGACAGAGTCAATTATCATATGGTTTCACTTATTTGTGGAGCATAAGGAATAACATGGAGGACATGGGGAAATGGAGAGGAGAAGGGAGTTGGGGGAAATTGGAGGAGGAGATGAACCATGAGAGACTGTAGACTCTGAGAAGCTAACTGAGGGTTTTTGGAGGATGGGTAGAAGGTTGGGTGAGCCTGGTGGTGGGTATTGTGGAGGGCACGAATTGCATGGAGCACTAGGTGTGGTATATAAACAATGAATTCTGGAACACTGAAAAGAAATTAAACAAAAATAAATAAAAATAAAAACAAAAAAAATTAGCACTTTGAATGACACATCAGACCAGATGGACTTTGTACATATTTGCAGAACATTCCACACTAAAACAACAGAAAACTCACTCTTCCTGAGTGCACATGAAACTTTCTCCAAAACATACCACATACTGGGTCACAAGTCAGGTCTCAACTGATACCAAAAGATTGAAATTATTCCCAGAATGTTATCAGACCACAGTGCTTTGGAATTGGAACTCAATCACAAGAAAAAATTTGAAAGCAATTCAAACACTTGGAAGTTAAAGAGCCTCTTGCTAAAGAATGATTGGGTCAACCAGGAAATCAAATTGGAACTTAAGCAATTCATGGAACCAATGAGAAAGAAAACATATCAGTCCAAAACCTATGGGATACTTCAAAGGTGATCCTAAGGGGGAAATATGTAGTCATCGAAGCCTCTCTCAAAAAACTAGGAAAATCCCAAATGCACAAGCTAAACTTAAATCTAAAGGAGCTGGAGAACTAACAGCAAATAAAACCTAAAACAACCACAAGAAGAGAAATAATAAAGATTAGAGCAGAGATGAAATAGAAATCAGAAAAACAGAACAGATCAACAAAACCAGAAGCTGGTTCTTTGAAAGAATTAATAAAATTGATAAACCTCTGGCCAAACTTATCCAAAAGAAAAGAGAAAGGACCCAAATGAATCATGAATGAAAGAGAAGAGATTATGACTAACACCAAGTAATTAGAAACAATCATTAGAAATTATTACCAGTAACTATATGCCAACAAATAAGCAACCTGGAAGAAATGGATGGCCTTCTGGGAACTTATAAATTACCAAGACTGGAACAGGAAAAAATACACAATCTGAATAGGCCAATAACCAGTAAAGAAACTAAAGCAGTAATCAAAAACCTCCCAAGAAACAAGAGTCCAGGAACAGATGGATTCCAGGGGATTCTACCAAATACTTAAGAAGAAATAATACCTATTCTACTGAAGCTGTTTCAAAAAATAGAAACAAAGGGAAAACCTCCAAACTTGTTCTATGAGGCCAGCATTACCCCAATCCCAAAATCAGGCAAAGACTCCATCAAAAAGGAGAATTACAGACCAATATCCCTAATGAACATGGATGCCAAAATACTCAACAGGATCCTAGCCAATAGGATCTGATAGTACATTAAAAGGATTATACATCATGACCAGGTGGGATTTATTTCTAGGTGGTTCAACATTCACCAATCAATCAATCAATGCGATAGAACACATTAATAAAAGAAAAGACAAGGACATATCAGCCTCTCAATTGATGCAGAAAAAGCATTTGATAAAATACAGCATCCTTTCCCGATTAAAACTCTTCAGAGTGTAGGGACAGATGGAACACTCCTCAATTTCATAAAAACCATCTATGAAAAGCCCACAGCTAATATCAGCCTCAATGGGAAAAAGCTGAGAGCTTTTCCCTTAAGAGCAGAACATGATAGGGATGCCCACTCTTGCTACTATTGTTCAACGTAGTACTAGAAGTCCTAGCATTAGCAACCAGACAACAAAAAGAAATAAAAGGTATTCAAATTGGCAAAGAAGTCAAACTGTCTCTCTTCACAGACGACATGACACTTTATGTGGAAAACCCAAAAGACTCCACTGCTAAATTACTAGAACTCATACAGAAATTCATTAATGTGGCAGGATACAAAATCAATGCACAGAAATCAGCTGCTTTTCTACACACTAATAATGTAACTGTAGAAAGAGAAATTAGGGAATTGATTCCACTTATAACAGCACCAAAAATTATAAGATACCTAGGAATAAACCTAACCCAAAAGGTAAAGGTCTATATTCTAGAAACTACAGAACACTTATGAAAGAAATAGAGGAAGACACAAAAAGATGGAAAAATGTTCCATGCTCATGGATTGGAAGAATAAACATTGTTAAAATATCTATGCTGCTTAGAGCAATCTATACTTTCAATGCCATCCCTATTAAAATACCATTGGCCTTTTCCAAAGAGCTAGAACAAACAATCCTAAAATTTGTATGGAACTAGAAAAGACTGCGAATTGCCAATGGAATACTGAAAAAGAAAAACAAAGCTGGGGCATCATGTTGCCTGACTTCATGCTATATTACAAAGCTTTGATTACCAAGACAGCATTGTTTGCCACATTTGCAGACACAAAGACCAATGGAACAGATCAGAGACTCTAGAAATGGACCCTAAACTCTATGGTCAACTAATCTTTGACAAATCAGGAAAAAAAATATCCAATGGAGAAAAAACAGCTCTTCAATAAATGGTGCTGGGAATATTGGACAGCTACATATAGGAGAGTGAAACTGGATCATTTTCTTACACCATACACAAAGATAAACTCAAAATGGGTGATAGATCTCAATGTGAGACAGGAATCCATCAAAATCCCAGCAGCAACCTCTTTGAAATCAGCCCACAGCAATTTCTTTCAAGACATGCATCCAAAGGCAAAAGAAGCAAAAGCAAAAATGAACTTTTGGGACTTAATCAAGATAAAAATCTTATGCACAGCAAAGGAAACAGTCAACAAAACTAAGAGATAACCCAGGGAATGGGAGAAGGTATTTGCAAATGACCGTACAGATCTATAAAGAACTTCTCAAACTCAACACACACAAAACAAGTAATCTAGTCAAAAATGGGCAGAAGACATGAACAGACACTTCTACAAAGAAGACATACAAATGGCTAACAAACACATGAAAAATCGTTCAACATCACTAGCCATCAGGGAAATTCAAATCAAAACCACAATGAGATATCACTTTACAGAGGTTAGAATGGCAAAAATTAACAAGGCAGGAAACAACAAATGTTGGCCGGGATGTGGAGAAAGGGGAAGCCTCTTATGCTGTTGGTGGGAATGCAGCTGGTATAGCCACTATGGAAAACAGTACAGAGGTTCCTCAAAAAGTTAAAAACAAAGCTATCCTACCACCCAGCAATTCCATTACCAGTTATTTACCCCAAAGATACAAATGTTGTGGAAATAAGGGGCACATGCACCCCAATGTTCACAGTAGTAATGTCCACAATAGCCAAACTATGGAAGGAGCAGAGATGCCTTTCAACAGATGAATGGATGAAGAAGATGTGATCCATATATACAATGGAATATAACTCAGCCATCAGAAAGGATGAATACCCACCATTTGCATCGACATAGATGGAACTGGAGGGGGTTATGCTAAGTGAAATAAGTGAGGCAGAGGAAGACAATTATCATATGATTTTACTCATATGTGGAATATAAAGGATAACATGGAAGACCATTTCACCTGAAGTGGGTGAAATCAGAGAGGGAAACAAACCATGAGAGACTGTGGACTCCAGGAAACAAACAGAAAGTTTCAGAGGGAAGGGAGGTGGGGGATGGGGTAGCCAGGTGATGGGTATTAAGGAAGTCATGTGTTGTGATGAGCACTACGTGTTACACACAACTACTCAATCACTAAAGACTGCATCAAAAACTAATGATATACTATATGATGGCTAACTGAACATAATAAAAACAAAATTTTTATTCCAAGACAGTAGGAAAGTCTCACCTCAGGATTGTTTCAGTATCATATCTACCTTACTTCTTGATAGAGTTCTGTTGGATATTTCACTGGTTTTCCTAATGGTCATAAGTACTTCATTGTGGCTAACAGATTTAATTCCCACTGTAATATTCACCATGATTAAAGTAATTCAGATTTCGGGTACCTGAGTGGATCAGAAGGTTAAGAATCTGACTGTTGATTTCAGCTTAGGTCATGATCTCAGGGTCATGAGATTGAGCCCTGCAGCAAGCTCCACACTTGGCCATGAAGATTGCCTAAGATATACTCTTTCTCTAACTCTGCTCCTTCCTCTACCCTGCTTGTAGGGACATGCATGTGCACCCCCTCCTCCCAAAAGAAAATAGTGATTTGGGTTCTTACTTCCTTCTTGAACATTTTAGGTATCACCAATTGACAAAAAGTTTGAGGGGATCAAAGAATCCTACATGTTAGCATGTCAAAGGTGGGTTTTTTTTTTTTTTTTTAAGATTTTATTTGAGGGTGGAAGAGAGCATGAAAGCAGGGTGAGGGGCAGAGGGAGAAGCAGATTCCCCACTGAGCAGGGAGCACAATGTAGGGCTCCATCCCAGGACTCTAGGATCATGACCTGAGCTGAAGGCAGATACTTAACTGACAGAGTCACCCAGGGATCCAATCAAAGGTGTTTTAATGGCAAAGGAGCATCTGATTTACCTTTCTTGTCCACCAACTCCCACACACCCACAGTATGTTCTGATTCCTTCCACACTTCATTTTTTTTAAATATTTTTTTAAAACATTTTATTTATTTATCAGAGAGAGAGAGGGGGAGAGAGTGAGCACAGGCAGACAGAATGGCAGGCAGAGGCAGAGGGAGAAGCAGGCTCCCTGCTGAGCAAGGAGCCCGATGTGGGACTCGATCCCAGGACGCTGGGATCATGACCCGAGCTGAAGGCAGCTGCTTAACCAACTGAGCCACCCAGGTGTCCCTCCTTCCACACTTCATAAACCTTATTCTCCTCCAAGAAATTTGTAAACCTGATATACGTGTCCTCCCTTTGCATTAAGCATGGCTAAGCTAAGTAGGCTTTTGAATTTTTGTTTGTAAAGAAAAAAATTTACTTTCTATAGACCTGGTTAACACTAATAAGTATTATAGAATGTGATGTTCCTAACATGAACAATACTATATTAACATATAAGCAGAAACCCTAGCGTTAATGAGTTTTTTAAAGGACCACCAAACCTGGAAGTTATTGCTTGTTGTCATTTGAATTACCTGCAGTTTTCATCCTAATTTTCAAAATTGTGTTAACATTTAGGTAGACCTAATATTTCATGTGTAAATTCAGAAATATAGGAAGATACAATGTCAAGAAGAAAAATAATTGATGATCTGGAGATGTTACATTCTTTATCAGCAGAAAGAGAAATTGGAGATAGCTATTTAATCTTTGAATATTATAACCAAACTAAGGACTTCCATCCTACATAAAATAAAGATGAATAGAGCAGAAGTCTTAGCAAGATATATTATGAATTAATAAAAATTCATAGTCAGATGACTGTCATTCTTTATTTCTATACATACAGAAGAAAAACATTTAAGCATTTTTTTCACCAGTGAGGTAAACTTCCAGAAACTCTTACCATTTTATTTTATTTTATTTTATTTTTTTAAAGATTTTATTTATTTATTTGACAGAGAGAGATCACAAGTAGGCAGAGAGGCAGGCAGAGAGAGAGAGGAGGAAGCAGGCTCCCTGCCGAGCAGAGAGCCTGATGCGGGACTCGATACCAGGACCCTGAGATCATGACCTGAGCCGAAGGCAGCGGCTTAACCCACTGAGCCACCCAGGCGCCCCTTACCATTTTGTTTTAAAGAGTATAAATCATGAGGTGACTGCCTGCATATGAAAATGTCATGAAGGCCAAGTTTAGAATGAGCTGAGGCAAAATGCTACACATTTTATAAATTGTAAAAATAATTTACACTCCACACTATGCTTAACAGCATGAAAGGAGCTAACCAGCTAGTGCCTACATGGTTTTATATTAGCTTGGGTTCTCCAGAATATAGCCTGAGGCAAGGATGGAAGTGATTATGTTTATTAAGACAGCCAAGCAAGCAGCAAGGGTGAGTCAAGGAAGGATGTGTAGCAATGCAAGCTAATGCATGCATGCAATGGCTGCACCATTCCCTGAGTCCAGAAAAGGCTGCTTGGCAGGTCTGTCCAACTGGCATGCTAGGAACTCAGACAACATTCTGTAAAAAGAAATTCTACCTTGGAATGGTCCAGGGGAAGGAGATAGGGCAGGGAGTATGTCTATCATTTCTCCTCCATCTCCTGTTTCCCATGGGTCAATGTTCACCCTGAGGCTTATCAAATCCTCCTCTCCATCCACTACTGGACTGAATTATCTGGACTCTAGGGGCCCACTCTGAATGTCAGATCCATATGCTCTAGTGGGCAGGTGAATCCAAGTCAGAAAGTAGGAAGAGGAGCCACTCAGCCTGAATGCACACACAGAGCCTAGAGGAGGCCAGTGTGTCAAGGGCAAGAGATTGGTTGGGCCCAGGGAGTAGAACCATGAGGGCTTAAAAAAAGATGCCTAGTACAGGAGGCTGAGGCAGGATGAAAGGCTGGAGGCCCCAGAAGCAGGAGGCACGGAGATAATCTGAAGAAGCACATGAGATTTGGGTCTGCTACAAATGTCCATCATATGAGTTTTCATTTTCTTTTTACATACTTGAAATATTTAATAATCAAAAATGAAGACAAGAAAAAAGTAGCTTCAAAGCTTAGGGGAACATGGACTCATGCTAAATAGGTCACATAAAGAGAACAAAGTTTTAACACTTACTTTACTTTCATTTTCTCCAACAAGGAGAATGGTTCAATTAATCACTTGAATGAGAGCATAGATGGTCTGCTGATCAAATCTGAAAAATTCAAGTTTCTGAAGATGTCATAGGAAAAATGAAAATAATTTTGTTCCAAAACGGTGTAACCACTTGTCAGAAGTAATATATAGATAGATTTTTTTACCTCAACTTTCCAATACCAAAGCCATACTCCAAAATATTCTGATTTGGAAATCCTGATAAGGCCAAGGAATCTGCATCTCAAATCAGTTCCCAGTCACCCGACTGTACAGTATTTGGTTCAAGTGGTTCACTGACTACAGCTAAAGGGAAAGTTGCATTAATGATCTTGAAGTCCCTAAGATCCTATGATTGATTAACTGCTGAGGACAGGAGGCACTGGCCTCCAGTGTGTCGTGTTAAAGCACTGACCTAGGAGCAGGTGACCTGGTTTTCAGCCCCAGCTCTTGCTCTCAGCAGCTATATACATTTGGTAAATTTATTTAACCTGCATTGATGAATTCATTTAACCTGGCAAAGACTGGATTGCTTTATCTGATGCTTAATGGCAGAATTTTGAGGATCAAAGTTTATGCAAATGTTAAGAACTGAAAAACAAAGCGAGGGACTTGACATTTACTTTCACAGTGTAGATGGGTAGAAGTAAGAGACCCTGTTTCAACCAATCTCCTAAAGTGAGCTAATTATCTACCAGAACACTCTGAACACCCATGAAATCAGCCTGAGATGTAGGATTATACACTTCTGGATCCCTACAGAGGCAGAAGACTCCAGTGAAGAGAAGCATTCCAGGGTGCACCTTGCCTGGTTCATGGTTTATGTTCAGCTACATATCCCCTCAACCACCTCTCACTAAAATGACCAAAAGGAGGAACACCCAACAGAGGAAAAATTCAGAGGACTGTGCCCTCTCCAACAGAATTATTGGATATGGACATAAACAGTGTGTTGGAAAGGGAATTTAGGGTAACAATTATCCAGGCAATGGCTAGGTTGCAGAAAACTATTAGTGACAACATAGAATCTCTAAGGGCAGAAGTGAATGCCTCCTGGGAAGAAGTTAAAAAATGCTATCAATGAGATCCAATCTAATCTAAATATTCTAACACCTAGGGTAGCTGAGACAAAAGATAGAATTAGTGATCTAGAGGACAAACTGAGAGAGAAAAAGCATCAGGAGGAGGCATGGAACAAACAGCTTAGAAGCCATGAAAATAGAATTAGGGAAATAAATGATGCTATGAAATGTTCCACCATCATAATTATTTGGATCCCTGAGGGGGTGGAGAAAGAGAGAAGCCTAGAAGATATAGCTGAACAAATTATGGATGAATATTTTCTGAATTTGAGGAATGGAACCAGCATTCCTGTCCTAGAGGCAGAAAGAACACTTCTAGGTTCAACAAATCTAGAAAGACCTCAAGGCACCTGATCATGAGACTGACAAATGATAATTTTAGACAAGAGCTCCTGAGGAGAGCTAGAGGGAAGAGGTTCCTTACATACAGAGGAAGGTCCATCAGAATAACGTCAAACATCTCCACAGAAATCCGGCAAGCCAGAAAAGGGCTAACAAGACATATTCAGGGCACTAAATGATAAAAACATGCAGCCAAGAATACTTTATTCAGCAATGATGACATTTAAAATAGATGGAGAGATAAAGAGCTTATAAGACCTGCAAGGTTTAAAAGAGTATGTGACCACCAAGCTGGCACTACAGGAAATATTAAGGGGGGTTCTAGAAAAGAAAGAACCCAAGAGTGACATAGAACACAAATTTACAGAGACAATCTATAGAAACAAGGGCTTTACAGGCAATATGATATCAATAAAAACCTAACTTTCAATTATCACTCTCAAGGTGAATGGCCCAAATGCTCCCATAAAATGGCACAGGGTTGCAGACTGGATATAATCATAGGACTCATCCATATGCTGTCTACAAGGGAAACACTTGGAACCTAAAGATACATCCAGACTGAAAGTGAAGAGATGGAGAAGCAGCTTTCATGCCAATGAGCCTCAAAAGAAAGCTGGGGTAGCAATTATCATATCAGATAAAAAGAGATTTTAAACTAAAGACTGTAGTTAGAGATAAAGGCATTACATCATTCTTAAAGGGTCTATCCACCAAGAAGATCTAAAAACTGTAAATATTTATGCCTCCAATATGGGAGAAGCCAATGGCATAAGCCAACTGTTAATCAAACTAAAGAGTCATATTGATATGAATACATTAAAAGTAGGGACCTTAACATGCCACTCCCAGTAACAGACAGATCATCCAAGCAGAAAATCAATACAGAAATAAGAGCTTTGAATGACACATTGGACCAAATGGACCTCACAGATATATACAGAACATTCCACCCTAAAACAATAGAATATGCATTCTTCTCAAGTGCACATGAAATCTTCCCCAGAATAGATCATATAATGTGTCACAAATCAGGACTCAACTGATACCAAAAGACTGAGATTATTCCCTGCATATTCTTAGACCACAATGCTGTGAAACTGGACTCAATCACAAGAAAAAGTTTAGAAAGAATTCAAACACTTGGAAGCCAAAGACCACTTAAGCTTAAGAATGTTTGGATCAACCAGGAAATGAAAGAAGAACTTAAACAATTCATGGAAACCAATGAGAATGAAGACACATTGGTCCAAAACCTATGGGGTACAGCAAAGGCGGTCCTAAAGGAGAAATACATAGGCATCCAAGCCTCCTTCAAAAAAACTGAAAAATCCAGAATACACTGGATTTCTTTAAACCTTAAAGATTTGGAGAACCAACAACAAATCAAGCTAACCCCATGCACAAGAAGAGAAGTAATAAAGATTAAAGTAGAGATCAATGAGATAGAAACTAGAGATACAGTGGAACACAACAACCAAACTAGAAGCTGGTTCTGTGAAAGAATCAGTAAGATCAATAAACCATTGGCCAAACTAATCCAAAAGAAAAGAGAGGACCCCAATTAATAAAATTATGAATGAAAGGGGGAGAGGTCATGACTAACACCAAGTAAATAGAAACAATCCCTATGACCTACCATTGCACTCCAGGGTATTTACCCCAAAGATACAGATGTAGTGAAAAGAAGGGCCATCTGTGCCCCAGTGTTTATAGCAGCAATGGCCACGGTCGCCAAACTGTGGAAAGAACCAAGATGCCCTTCAACAGACTGTATTTATTAAAACTTGTAATAATGTGATTTTTTCAAGGATATTAGTTCAAATTGAAATGGTTTCATGCCACATGGAATTCTTTAATTTATTTGTTGAGGTACCATACATTTAGGGTGCTAGATGGCAAATAATGTTAATATGTGCAATAAGAACTACTGGTTTGAATGTGTAAATGGATGCTCTTTCGGAGTACTGGCAATATCCAGCAAAACTACTGCTTTTTCTCCAAAGACTTTTGGGAGCTCTCAATCCTCAGTGACATGAGAAAGAGAACTGAGTATTTACCCTGTGACTGAGTTTTCTATAGGAATTTTATTAAAGATTGTTTAATTTTGTTGTTCTCCTTCATGTTCTCAGTCAAATAAATGGGTGAGCTGGTTTCAAAAAAAAAAAAAAAAACAGATGAATGGATAGGGAAGATATGGTCCATATATACTATGGAGTATTATGCCTCCATCAGAAAGGATGAATACCCAACTTTTGTAGCAACACGGACGGGACTGGAAGCGATTATGCTGAGTGAAATAAGTCAAGCAGAGAGAGTCAATTATCATATGGTTTCACTTATTTGTGGAGCATAACAGAAAGCATTGAGGACATGGGAAGTTAGAGAGAAGGGGGTTGGGGTAAATTGGAAGGGGAGGTGAATCATGAGAGACTGTGGACTTTGAAAAACAATCTGAGGGGTTTGAAGTGGCGGGGGGTGGGAGGTCGGGGTACCAGGTGGTGGGTATTATAGAGGGCACGGATTGCATGGAGCACTGGGTGTGGTGAAAAAATAATGATACTGTGATGCTGAAAATAAATAAATTTTTAAAAAAAGAATCAGTAACTTATAGATACCCAACAAGAAGTTATAGAAGTTATAGAAGTAAGCACATGATCAGATAATCTGCTAGTTTAGCTTATCTGAAAAAAATAAAGATTTTTTTGTTATAAGCAAAAAAAAAAAAATTATTATCAACAGTTATATGCCAATAAGTTAAGCAACCTAGAAGAAATGGATGTATTCCTGGAAACCTATAAACTTCCAAGACTGAATCAGCAAGAAATTGACAACCTGAATGGACCAATACCTAGTAAGGAGATTGAAGCAGTGATCAAAAACCTCGCAAAAAAACAAGAGCCCAGGACCTGACAGTTCCTTGGGGAACTCCACCAAACATTCAAAGAAGAAATAATACCTATTACCCTGAAGCTGTTTCAAAAAATAGAAACAGAAACAGAAGGAGAATATCCAAGCTCATTTTATGAAGCCAGCATTACCCTGATCCCCAAACCAGGCAAAGACCCCACCAAAAAGGAGACTTTCAGACCAATATACCTGATGAATACAGATGTCAAGATTCTCAAGATCCTGGCTAATAGGATCTAACAGTACATTAAAAAGATTATCCACCATGACGAAATGGGATTTATCCCTGGGATGCAAGGGCTTTGCAAATCAATCAATGGGATAGAACAAATCAATATTTGAACAAATATAGAGGGGCGCCTGGATGGCTCAGTGGATTAAGCCGCTGCCTTCAGCTCAGGTCATGATCTCAGAGTCCTGGGATCGAGTCCCGCATCGGGCTCTCTGCTCAGCAGAGAGCCTGCTTTCCTCTCTCTCTCTGCCTGCCTCTCCATCTACTTGTGATTTCTCTCTGTCAAATAAATAAATAAAATCTTTAAAAAAAAAAAAAAAAAGAACAAATATAGAACAAATTTATCCCTGGGATGCAAGGATTGATTCACAAATCAATCAATGTGATAGAATAAATCAATAAGAGAAGAAAGAAGAAACACATGGTCCTCTCAATTGATGCAGAAAAAGCATTTGACAAGATATAGCATCCATTCCTGATTAAAACAACTCAAATATAGGGATAGAGGGAACATTCCTCAGCTTCATAAAACCTATCTGTGAAAAGCCCACAGCGAATATCATCCTCAATGGGAAAAAGCTCACAGCCTTCCCTTTGAGATCAGGAACGTGACAAGGATGTTCACTCTCACCACTATTGTTCAACAAAGTACTATAAGTCTTTGCAATAGCAGTCAGACAACAAAAAGAAATAAAAGGTATTCAAATTGGCAAAGAAGAAGTCAAACTCTTTCTCTTCAGAGATGACATGATACTTTATATGGAAAACCCAAAGGACTCCACCCCAAAACTACTAGAACTCATACAGCAATTCAGGAATGTAGCAGGATACAAAATCAATGTACAGGAATCAGTTGCTTTCTTATACACTGACAATGAAAATATAGAAAGGGAAATTAGAGAATCGATTCCATTTACTATAGCACCAGAACCATAACTACCTGGGAATAAACCTAAGCAAAGAAGTAAAGGATCTGTACTCCAGAGGAACTAGAGAACACTCATTAAAGAAATTGAAGAAGACACAAAAGGATGGAAGACCATTCCATGCTCTTGGATCGGAAGAACAAACATTGTTAAAATATCTATACTGCCTAGAGCAATCTATACTTTCAATGCCATTCCGATCAAAATTCCACCAGTATTTTTCAAAGAGCTGGAGCAAATAATCCTAAAATTTGTATGGAATCAGAAGAGACCCCGAATCGCTAAGGAAATGTTGAAAAACAAAAATAAAACGGGGGACATCACATTACCTGATTTCAAGCTTTACTACAAAGCTGTGATCACCAAGACAGCATGGCACTGGCATAAAGACAGACACATAGACAAGCGGAACAGAGTAGAGAGCCCAGATATGGACCCTCAACTCTATGGGCAAATAATCTTTGACAAAGCAGGAAAAAATATACAGTGGAAAAAAGACTGTCTCTTCAATAAAAGGTGCTGGGAAAATTGTACAGCTATATGTAGAATGAAACTTGACCATTCTCTTACACCATACACAAAGATAACCTCGAAATGGATAAAAGACCTCAACGTGAGACAGGAATCCATCAGAATCCTAGAGGAGAACATCGGCAGTAACCTCTTCGTGACATCGGCAGTAACCTCTTCGTGACATCGGCCACAGCAACTTCTTTCAAGATATGTCTCCAAAGGCAAAGGAAACAAAAGTGAAAATGAACTTTTGGTACTTCATTAAGATCAAAAGCTTCTGCACAGCAAAGGAAACAGTCAACAACAAAACAAAGAGGTAACCCACGGAATGGGAGAAGATATTTGCAAATGACAGTATAGACAAAAGGCTGATATCCAGGATCTATAAAGAACTTCTCAAACTTAACACACACAAAACAGATAATCATGTCAAAAAATGGGCAGAGGATATGAACAGACACTTCTCCAATGAAGACATACAAATGGCTATCAGACACATGAAAAAATGTTCATCATCACTAGCCCTCAGGGAGATTCAAATTAAAACCACATTGAGATACCACCTTACACCAGTTAGAATGGCCAAAATTAGCAAGACAGGAAACAATGTGTGTTGGAGAGGATGTGGAGAAAGGGGAACCCTCTCACACTGTTGGTGGGAATGCAAGTTGGTGCAGCCACTTTGGAGAACAATGTGGAGATTCATCAAGAAATTAAAAATAGAACTTCCCTATGACCCTGCAATTGCACTACTGGGTATTTACCCCCAAAGATACAGATGTAGTGAAAAGAAGGGCCACCTGTACCCCAATGTTCATAGCAGCATTGGCCATGGTTGCCAAACTGTGGAAAGAACCAAGATGCCCTTCAGTGGACGAATGGATAAGGAAGATGTGGTCCATATACACTATGGAGTATTATGCCTCCATCAGAAAGGATGAATACCCAACTTTTGTAGCAACATGGACAGGACTGGAAGAGATTATGCTGAGTGAAAGAAGTCAAGCAGAAAGAGTCAGTTATCATATGGTTTCAGTTATTTGTGGAGCATAACAAATAACATGGAGGACATGGGAGATGGAGAGGAGAAGGGAGTTGAGGGAAATAGGAAGGGGATATGAACCATGAGAGACTATGAACTCTGAAAAACAATCTGAGGGTTTTGAAGGGGTGGGGGGTGGGAGGTTGGGGGAGCCAGGTGGTGGGTATTATGGAGGGCACGTATTGCATGGAACACTGGGTGTGGTGCATAAACAATGAATTCTGTTACGCTGAAAATTAAAAAAAAAATTGAAAAAAAATTCTACAATATCTTTATAGGAAAAAAAAAAGTTCCTTAAGGAGCACCTGGGTGGCTCAGTGGGTTAAAGCCTCTGCCTTCGGCTCAGGTCATGATCCCAGGGTTCTGGGATTAAGCCTCACATCGGGCTCTCTGCTTAGCAGGGAGTCTGCTTCCTCCTCTCTCTTTCTCTCTCTCTGCCTCTCTGCCAACTTGTGATCTCTGTCAAATAAACAAATAAAATCTTTTAAAAAAGTTCCTTAAAAGGTGGTTTTAGTGGTAAATTCCATCCAAGTGTGTCTTCCCTACTATTTCAAGTGTCCTTTCGTTCTAGTTACAATCATTCTTACATAAGAAGATCCTTTTTATATTGTTCAAAAGATGGTCAGCAATGAAGTAACCATCTCCTTGACCTTGTGATTGTTATAACAGCAGGTAGGTGACTTAAGATGGCCCAACGGAAATAAGCTTGGGACTTTTATTTGATAGGGAACTTGACATATCCCCTTGACTACAAATCTATCACGCTAGATCTAAATGACAAGCATTGAGCTCTGACAGTTCAGACAGATGTTTTGCTACTGTGAGAGAATGCAGTCCAAGAATGATGCTGGCAGAAAGAGAAGGCAGAAAAGAAAGCACAGAGAAACAGAGCTATGTTCCTAGTGTCATTATGAACATCTAGCGTACAGCATCCCCTGAAGCCTGCCATACAGCCTTTCATTTATATAAAATACTAACATTTTCATTACTGCTTAAGCTGGTTTGAAGTAATTTTGTTACTTGCAACAGGAAGTGTCGAACAAAACCTACATTAGGACCTATTTTAATCACTAAAACTTCAAATATTTTAATATATAATAAAGCAAACCCCCCCTCCATCCTCATTTATTATTCCTCCCCAAGCTCTTGATTTTTCTAATGCTTCAGTTCTTTTCAGGTAATACCTAAATAATTTTCACAAGTTCTAAAAAATTTTTATCAGGGCTTTAATTGCTACAATTATTGACTCATTTGTAGAAAACTGACATTCTTCTAGTTGTCAAACTAGAAACATGTTCAATGCTCTGTTTGTTTGTATCTCTTCAATCTGAGTGGCTTAAACAGAAATGTATTGTCTCAGTTCATTCTGAAATCAAACTTCCCCTTCAGTCTGCCCCATACCTGCCCCATGCCTCTGCCCCAGCAAACACCATACTTGCAGTGTTCGCTAATGATCTTTGAAGCAACTTTACTATGTCAATGCAACTCTAACCTTTACATGCCATTCACCCTGGATCCGCATCTGGGTTGTATTTCCCTTCTTGATAAGGACACCTGTCATACTGGATTAGCACTGCTCCCTCTTGCCTGCCGCATAATGATCTCATTTTAACTTGATTACCTCTGTAACAACCCCATCTCTAAATAAGTCAACATTATGAGGTATTGGGGGTTAGGGTACCAATATGTCTTTTGTTAGAAAGACACAATTCAATCCCTAACAGTCCTGAAATGATTTTGGGTTTCTTTATACAGATTAGTATTTCTCAAACTGATGTTCAAGGATATAATCTTTGGTCTCCATGAATATGAGTTTAACTTTTTGATATTTCCAATTTCATATAAATCAATTACTTAAGGCAGTGCTGGTTACTTTCCCTTACTTGAAACAACACTACCACCTTGTCTAAGTTAAGGAGATGTTGCTAGGAGTCTGGGGAAGCCAACAGTAGTTAGGGTTCTGTGGGAAGAGAACCAGAGAGAGAGGAAAACTGCAGAAAGAGAGAGAAATCTCTGTGATGTGTGTAGGGTCCCCTCCAGTCTTTAGCTGGGTAATGATCAACAGAAGCCTGTAAGGAAAATACCTAAAGCCAGGAAAAAGAAACAAAACAACAACAACAACAAAACACCTGAAAGAATTTCCTCAGGCTGAAGGCAGAAGAGAGACAAGTCAGAAGAGGTTGTTAGAGTAAGACTGAAAGTGTGACAAGAACAGAAACCAGAGGTGTCTGTGTTAAAGATAGAATAGCTGGGACCAGAAATGCAGGTGACCTCTAGAAGCTGAGAATGACCTTGGCCAACAGCCAGCAGGGAAACAGGAGCTCTGACCTAGAGCAGCATGGAAGTAAATTCTGTCAACGCCCTGAATGAGCTTGGAAGTATATTCATCCCCAGAGTCTCAAGAGAGGAACATAGCCCTGCCAACACCTGGAGTTCAACCCTTTAAAACACAAAGTTTAGAATCGGCTGAGTCACACAGTGTCCGGGCTTCTGACCTATAGAACTATGAGATAATAAGTAAGTGTTGTTTTAAAGTGCCAAATTTGTAGTAATTCGTTCTAATAACAGTGGAAAACAAATACCAGGACAGACACAGTAATGCAATGATACAGCATCTGAGATGACAGATATGTGGGATGGGATTAACAAAATTTGGAGTGCAAAAGAAAAGATGAGGAACTTGAAGAAATCACAATGAACACTACTGAAAGTAAATAATGGAGATAAAAAAGACTGAAAATAGAAACTTTACTTAAAAAATGAATAAAGCATGGGGCGCCTGGACGGCTCAGTCATTTAAGCCTCTCCCTCTGGCTTAGGTCACAATCTTAGGGCCCTGGAATGGAGCCCCTCGGGTTCCCTGCTCAGTGGGGACTCTGCCCCCGCTCTGCCCCTCACCACCCATCCCCCTCCACTGTGTGCTCTAATAACATCTTTAAAAAACCTAATAAAGCACGAAAAAGTATATGATCATCTCAACAGATGCAGAAAAATGATTTAACAAAATCCAACAGCCTTTCATGATGAAAACAAACAAGAAATAGAGAATTTCCTCAACTTGATAACATCTGCAAAAACCCCTCAACTAACATCATAATTAATGATTGAAAGACAGAATGTTTCCCCCTAATATCAGGAACAAAATTGAAATGTCTATTCTCACCATTTCTATTCAACTTTTTATTAGAGGTCCTAGCCAGGGAAGGTAGGCAAGAAAAGTAATAAAAGGCATTCAGGGTGTGCCTGGGTAGCTCAGTTGGTTAAGTGTCCAACTCCTGGTTTCAACTCAGGTTGTGATCTCAGGGTCATGGGATCAAGTCTGTAGTCAGGTTCCATGTTCAGCAAGGAGTCTTCTTGGGATCCTCTGTCTTCTCCCTCTGCTCCCCACCAAGCTCTCTCATTTTTCCTCTAAAATAAATAAATCTTAGGGGAACCTGGGTGGCTCAGTGGGTTAAGCCTCTGCCTTCGGCTCAGGTCATAATCCCAGGGTCTTGGGATGGAGCCCCACATCAGGCTCTCTGCTTAGCAGGGAGCCTGCTTCCCCCTCCCTCTCTGCCTGCCCCTCTGCCTACTTGTGCTCTCTCTCTCCCTGTCAAATAAATAAATAATATCCTAAAAAAAAAAAAAAAAAAAAAAGGGCAACCAGACTGAAAAGGAAGAATTAAAACTATCCATATTCACAGTAGATAAACCTAGGGGATAGAGATGTATTTCCACCCACGCACACTTACATCTTCATCCACATTTATTTCTGTATTTCTACATATTGAAAACTATGAATTTACACAACATCTCCAACTTCAGTCCAAAGCCAGAGTTCATTCTAGAATCTCACCTTCCATATTTGTAAGTTTTTTCTCCAGCAGTTAAAAACCTGGGTCCCTTCATTCTGAATAGATTTATTAGATGGATACTTTATGTAACCAATTTCCCATTGCCACATCATCCTCCATTTGGTCCCTCTCCTTGCCTCAGATTCTGATATTTCCACCACACTGCTTGTACCTATGTAGCCACTCCATGTCCAGTCACTGCTGCTACCAGCTTGGTCACTTTCCTCCAACCTAGACACCTTCCTCATCCCTCAAAAGCCCTCTCTCGCTGCTCCCATCCTCCCTCGACATCACTCTCACTCTCCCTTGAAGTTGTCATCTTCACTTCTTTGGAATGCCTACACCCCACACAGAGATGCTACCACTGCCCCCTCTTCCCCCAGATGCCCCACCTAATGGTTTTGAGGCTGAATTATTAAGGAAGGATAGATAGGAGGAAGGAAGGAAGGGTGGAGGGGTTCTTTGTCTTCCAACTATTCCTCACTTTCCTGCCAATTCATCAAAGCTGTGTAATAAGATGAATTTCCTACATAATGATATCTATAAAGATAATCGCATGCACACCATGAACCAGAAATTCCACTAGAGAATACCCAACTGTACATATGTGCACTTAAAAAACTTATACAATAGTTTTCACAGAAGAATTTTTTGTAATAGCTAAACACTGCAGAAAAATGTCCTTCAACAATTCAATAAACAAATCAATTCTACATTTATGTTCTATATTTGCATAATGGAATACTATACCTCAATGAAAATGAATGAACTACTACACATGGAATATGCATGCATCTCAGTTGAAAGAAGCTAGATCTAGAAACAATAAATACTGTATGATTCCCAACAGCAAAAATAACCTAAGATTTTAAAATCAACTTGGGAAGAGGAGAAGCTTTGTGACAGAGCGGACACAGGCTAGCTTTTAAAATGCAAGTAGGGTTACATTTCTTGATCTGGGTGGTTATTATACAGATGTGTTGACTTTGTGCTAATTAACTATGCATTCACTAGAGTATTTTTCTCTATGCATGACATGATTTAATAAAAATGTTTAGTTAGGGCACCTGGGTGGCTCAGTCAGCTAAGCATCTTCCTTCAGGTTAGGTCATGATCCCAGGGTCCTGGGAACGAGTCCTGTGTCCGGTTCCTTTCTCAGCCAGGAGTCTGCTGCTCCCTCTCCCTCCTGCTTGTGTTCTCCCTCTCGTGCTCTCTCTCAAATACATAAATATTTTTAAAATGTTACTTTAAACCAAAGTTGTTTTTTGTGTTTTATTCAGTGTTTTTATTTTTCCTAGGACAGATGATCAGGATAGCTACCCTACTTATACCACCAGATAGGAAATCCACCCCCATCTGTACTTTGTATGAGCACTTAGCACTTCACTGAAACATTTCTACAAAGACAAGGCAAGGTGTAATCAGAGCCAGGAAAAAGCTACTGAACAGAGCTAAAAACATGCAGCTTCTCCTAGCACTGAGTTCTAGGCTGGATGCTTGTCTCCCAGGGAATCACTAGCAGAGTTGCTTAGCAAGGAGCAACAGGAAAGCAGTCCTTCAAAGCATGTTTGCTGGCCTCCAGACCCCATGTTCGGCTCCTAATATAACTGCCATCCAATTATGGTGCAGCAAGTAGAGACAATCTGACCACCTCCCTGAAAATGCACAAATGAACGTGGGGCAGGACGACTTCTTGCTGGGGTGGACATGGTAGAGATCACCTCTTTTGCATGACTCTGATTTTATTCTTTCTCAGTTGATGTTTTGAAACTTGTCTGAAGGTCTTCATTTCTGTCTCCTATGAGCATGGTTTCTTTTTCATCCCTGACTCTCAACCCCTTTAAAAAAAAAAAAAAAGACTGATGTCTGTCTGACTGTTGAATACTTTGGGGTTTATGTGTAAGGATGGGTTTTTGTAGGAACTTTAATACACATCTCCTCTAATAAGGTTTTTTTTTTTTTTAAGATTTTATTTATTTATTTGACAGAGAGATAGTGAGAGAGGGAACACAACTAAGGGGGAGGGAGGAGCAGGCTTCCTGCTGTGCAGGGAGCCTGATGTGGGGCTCCATCCCAGGACCCTGAGATCGCGACCTGAGCCGAAGGCAGATGCTTTTTTTTTTTTTTTAATTTCTTTTCAGCGTAACAGAATTCACTTTTTATGCACCACACCCAGTGCTCCATGCAATACGTGCCCTCCATAATACCCACCATCTGGTTCCCCCAATCTCCTACCTCTTGCCCCTTCAAAACCCTCAGATTGTTTTTCAGAGTCCACATTCTCTTATGGTTCATCTCCCCCTCCAATTTCCCTCAACTCCCTTCTCCTCTCCATCTCCCCATGTCCTCCGTGTTATTCCTTATTCTCCACTAATAAGTGAAACCATATGATAATAGACTCTCTAGGCTTGACTTACTTCACTCAGCATAATTTCTTCCAGTCCCATCCATGTTGATACAAAAGTTGGGTATTCATCCTTTCTGATGGAGGCATAATACTCCATAGTGTATATGGACCACATCTTCCCTATCCATTCATCCACTGAAAGCAGATGCTTGATGACTGAGTCACCCAGGCATCCCCCCTCTAATGAGTTTTCAAGCCTATCTTGAATGTAGGTACTAATTTTTGGCTTGGAAAATGAGAAGAGGAAGAGGCTAAGCTGCAAGTTCTATTTACTTTCTCTGTAGGTATTTGGATTATTGTGGTGTACATCCCATTGGATTAGCCACAGAAATCCCAAAGAAAGGATGTAGCTAACTTGTCTTTGTGGCTACTTAAAGTTATTAATACTACTAAACTCTCCTTTCAAACTGTATTTCACAGTCCTATTAGTTATAAGCAATAGAGCAGAAACCTTAAATATTTGGCATTAGGTAGCCCAGGATGTGAATCTAGGCATTGCCCTCCCCTTTATCCCTCCCCCCAACTTCATAATCCATTCATTCATTCATTCAGCAGATAGTTACTAAATACAACTGCTATTGTACTATGAACATAGGCGTGAATGAAACTGAATATGGCACATTTCCTCACCCTTTTAATCTCACTTTTCTCTACCATAGAATGAAGACTGAACAATGTCTAACCTCACTTCACTGTCATGAGACTTAAATGAGATTAAGATGCTAATGCTACTATGTGCCTGAACAATGCTCAGTAAATATTAGTCTTTATCATATCTGTTAATAATCTGTATCCATGCTTCAAACAGATGGTAAATCAAATGCTCTGAATTCTCCATGCTGTTTTTGTTGACTGAGTGGTTTAGAATACTGAAAAATCTTACATGATTAGGGTTTCTGGTTACATTACAATAATCTTCACAATGGCATTGTAATAAACTGTGTGTGCATCAACTATTCTTCAATAGTTAAGAGAAAGTTTATGGTCTTTTTTTTCATTTACTTTATATTTGCTTACTGGAAGCTGAAAACCTCTAAAAGTTTCTCTTGTGTTCCTTAACTGGAATCCATCTTCCATGATTTTCATTTGAAATTCCCAGGTCAATTACAAAGCATTTTGTATTTTTAAAATTTTTAAAATCCTCTTGATAAGAATTTATTAACTACATTTATAAACATGTTGGCAGTCTGGTTTTATGTAGAATCCTCCCAGAGCCTTTCTCTCTCTCTCTCTCTCTCTCTCTCTCACACATACACAGATCAATCTTACCCTATTATTATCAAGCTTAGCCTGAGCTTTTTGCCATGTCTCCAATTCCAGAAGAGCAAAGGTTAAATTTCTCAATTATTATTGAAGCAGGAGAATAAAATCATGGCTTCTTTTATCCTTAATCATTTTTATTGAGTAACAGCTAGATGGATCCATAGCTTGCAGCTAAATCCCTCATTCATATAACTATGCCCTTAGCATAACCTTCTTGTCCATATCGCTTGCAGCTTCTAAAATAAACTTCCTAAATTGCCTTTGTTTCTTAAGGTCTTGACCTTGCCTATCCCTTTCTCAACATTTTATCTTCTCTCTTCACTGCCTGTACTGTCTAAGGATGATTAATCTCACAAATATTCTTTCCTAGTTTCTGCCCTACCTCCAACATTCTGCCTCCAACACTTACATACCTGCTTCACTCAGTCCTTCTCGGGATGAATCACCCTTCTGACTCTCTTTCTCCACAGTGTCATCTGGGTCATTGACTTTCTTCAGCTATCCATTGTCTCAGGTTAGAAAGAGCATAGACAAATACCATAAGGTCTGTTTTCCCAGAAATTGTAACACACTTGAAAGTTTTCTTCAGGCTTTAGACTGACTCTTTTCAGGTAAATACCCTACTACCTTGCGCTAATGTCAGGCTCTCTTCCTGGAAACATCCTCAGAATGAGAAATCACAGCTGGTGAAAACTGCAACCACATGTTTGTAGTTTATATAGTTAAGTAGCTCACTTTTCTGTGGGCTGGAGGATTGTTGTTTTTCCTCAGGGCAATGCATCGTGTTCTTTCATTAACTTAGATGGTGAAGGTCATGTTTTCTCTATAGATCTGAATGTAAACCACCTCCTTCCAGTTACCACGAGTGTGACTTTTAACCAGAGTGGAGTAATTGATTTCTGAAAACACTCTGGCCTTTACATATTTGCCTGTCTTACTGAGTGTAATTCATCATGTTTTTCAAATACATGATTAGCCACAATGTGATAAGTATATAAATCAACTCCCTACCCTCTAGAGTCTTGTGCATTTAAATTTAGACTCTAAATTACTTTTGTTATGCTGAGGAAATATAAAAATGCTCTATCTGAATCACATGTGAGCCACTTCTGAAGCAGACAATGGTTTTCTGCATTGCCAGAGGAAAATATTTTCCCAAATACATTCTGTTTGGTAAGGAAGCATTCATTTTCTCTGAACCTCCATCATCTTGGGTTTGAAGTCCCCTCATTCTCTACTCTAAACGGTATCAGAGTCAGTGGCAGAAGCTTTCCAGGCAGCCACTAGCTTCCACAGTGTTAAAGCAGTGTCATGCTTTAAGCAAATTCCTGAAGCTTTATGGGGGGGGGGGGGCATTTCATTGCTGCTTGACTCCATGACATGCCTGCTTCCCCAAATCAATACTCCTCTTAAATGTGTGCTATGGTATTTTAAAACACAAGTTCAAATCATTTTGGAGGATTTTACAATATTTCTTTGAAATAATTGACAGCACCCAGACTGTCATTAAATAGTGCTGAGAATCAACTAATTTTCCTTCTAAACTTCAGATCAAAATGAGGGGCACCAGATAAAGGATTTGAAAAAGGGCTGTATCATTTGAAATCACATTGGAAGTAGAACATTAAAAGGGCTGAAGGTACAAATTCCAGTCTGATCTCTAGTGCACACCTCCCTTCCTTGTGCATCCACACCAGGCATCTGCTGGCACTGGGCTGCTACTTCCTACAACACCTTGCCTGGATCATGCCACAGACCTGTTGCTTCCTGCTCTGGGCTTTTCTCCCTTGGCAGCATAACAAGCCTGAGGTTTCTATCACCTGTGAGGTTATAGGTGATACACCTGCTACCCCGAAGTACAACCTGAAGAGTTAAGTCCTATTGATGAGCGAGCCTTCTGCTTGAAGGCAAAGCACAAGCTGACACCCGTAACCTCCCCACATTGCTCCACTCCTGGGTGGGACATGTGTGACATTCATCCAGAAATCTCCCAACCATCTTAATGTTAATACCTTGCTAGAGGGGAAAACAACCTTAACTTGGCAATGGCAAGACCTTTGGTATCTTACAGGTTGGTCCTCTTTAACATATGGAAGTTCTTTTGAAACCCCCTTTCCTTACTTCTCCCAACTTCTAAATATATCATCACTGCTCAAGACACTGGCACAGCAGTTCCTTTTGCCCACGGGTCTTTTCCCCTGCTTTAATAAACTACCATTTTGCACCAAAGACACCTTAAGAATTTTTTCTTGGTCGTTGGCTCCAGCCTCACCCCACCTATATTCCAAAACCACATCACTATAACCAGGGATAGGGAACCAAGGTCAGTGGGTAAATGCTGCCTCCTACTTCCCTGGAAAAGACATTCAGAGCCACAGATCGGAAAGATCCTCAGGAAATGCAAGTGTTGCCAAAGGCTGAAATCAGATTCGTGAGTCTGATGCACAGTAAACCAACTGCTGAATTACTGGGTTGGAAGCAGAGAAAGCTTTATTACCAGGACAGTGTAATGAGAAGGCAAGGGATCGATCCCAAATGTGCTTTGCCCTGTTGAGCCTAGGAACAGTTTATATATGATCAGCAAAGCATGTGGAGGTCAGGACAGGACCTACACAGACCTCAAAACTTGTCCAGGTTATAAGTTGTTGTTGGCATCCTAGCACCATCTGGGACTTCTGGTTTGTCACATGTTAACCTCATGCCTGATATCTGTTTTGCAAGCCAGACATTATCAACCAGCATCCTAACCCTGGTCCCTGTTCTTAACTTCAAGAAAAAGAACAAAAGGACAAGGTTAATACTTCTTGCAAGAAGGTAGAGAAATGCGCCCAGGTGCAGCAAATGAAGTTACGGGAGGGAGGGCCTAGTAAAGGTTTAAGGGAATGAAGAAATGTATCTGAGTTCAGAAGGATGGAGTCCCTGTGCATTGGAACAGTGGTTAACTTGGCAACATGCCCTAGCATTGGTTTTCACTCCTTCCCTTACTGAAAGTGTAACCCCTCTCCGTCTCTCACTTTTGTCCTGCCAACATGGAAACTACTTGCCCTGAAGACTTTGTCTGTTTTCACCTCAGAGGAACCCTGGCTAAAACACCAATGGTTGACCCAGTTCAAAAACGGCTCATTTAGATCAACTGTGGAGTTTGGCCTTCTCTTCCTACCAAGTCTCTCCTTTGGAGAGCAAGGGGAAGGACACAACTAGTTATCAACAGAGGATTCATAAGACCACCCAGTTACAGAGACAAGTTAGGGAACAAAAGATTCACAATCTAATCATACTCTCCTGAAGGAAAGCAAATCAGTAATTAGGATAAAATCTCCAGAGAGGGTGCGGGGAGAAGGGAAATGACTTTAGCAAATGCATATTTAATGACTTAGCAAGATAAGATAATTAGGCATAGTTGACTGAACTGTGGGCAGGAGGGGGGATGGAGGGAGGGGGGGATGGAAAGGCTGTCACAATTGAGAAATCAAAGCTCATTTATAATGTAATTAAGTCTCAAGTGCTACTGTGGCCCAAAGAGATTTAACTTTTTAGGAATTTTAATCTTTGACTCAACTTTTGAAAAGCTGGTTATATCTAAGCCTTAAAGTGAGTCAGCCATGAACAATACAGAGAGGCATGTAGACAACCTGTTGCACTGGGAGGTGGGCATTCAACAGCAGAAGCGAGACCCTCTGAATATCAGACTCTTGATTTGGGCTCAGGTCATACCTCAAGGTTGTGGGATCTGGCCCTGCATCAGGCTCTGTGCTGGGCATGGAGGCTGCTTGGGATTCTCTCTCCTTCTGCACTGTACCGCGCACCATCCCGCCCCCCCCACCCCGCCATATCATGTGCTCTTGATTTCCAAAAAAATGGAGAGAGAGGAAGGGAATTTGAGGCAGGCTCTCTGCTAAATGCCTGAAGTGCATTCCCTATTCAACTCCTTCTATAGCAACCCTTGGAAGTAAGTATCCCTAACCCTATTGCACAAACAAGCTGAGGGGCAACTGGAATGCTCCAAATTTGAGACTTCGGGACTTGGGTCGCAGGGTGTGCCCAGCACACACTGACTATAGCTTGACTTTATTTCTTGCTGAAAGGGGAGGAGGATATGAAGGTAACATTGATGTTTTTTATATTCCTTTTGTAAATGGCATATAGGTTGTATATAAATTGGGTGAAATGTCTTTAAACCCACAGACTGAGGTGGGATTGTGGCACTGAATTTCCTACAGGGAGAAAATAAATGCACTGCTCAAGGTTGGCCAACCATTCACCTTCCCCTGGCAATCACAGATTTTATGGAAAACTAAAGAATTAATGTTCTAGTTTTCTTCACAGAGCCTGCTGAGTTTACTTTGAGTTTGTGTCAATTCCTGTGAGATGAATCAAGTCAGAAGCACTAGATATAAAGTTTCTGGATCTACTGAGTTTGTGGACCTGAAAGTGGGGGATGCCCCAGTTCTTTCAGTAATTCCAGGCCTGGTCAGCTGGCCATAGCCAGTCAGGCCCTGAGTCCAGGCAGAGCTTAGCCAAGGCTGTGAAAGTAGCTGAGCAGTGGTGTGGGGGAAGCCCTAACCAGCAGGAAGGACTCTGACAGAGTTATCACCACTTTAAATTATAAGTCCACATCAGTCACATATCAATAAACCCATGAGGAAACTATTTATTCAAAAACTATTTAGGAAATGGTATCTATATACTGGTTGCTATATATACACAGATTGGTATTAATAATGAAAAAAATAACAGGTAAAATCTATATAGTGTATACTGTGTGCCAGGTACTATTCTATATATATATTTCTAAATATATTCTATTCTATACACACAAAAAATATATATTCTAAATACATGTGATCTACATATATGCAATCTATATTATATACACATATTCAAAATATGTATTTTAAATATCTGTATTCTAAATACACATATTCTATTTAATATATAATCTAAACCTATATAATCTATATATGCTCCAAATATGTAAGCTATAACATAATCTATATATATGTTATATGTATTAGTATATATAATCTATATATGCTCGATATATCTTAAACATATATATTCTAAATATATATCATATATAATCTATATATGCTTTAAATATATATTCTAAATATATGCACAATCTATACATATTCTAAATATAAATATATTCTAAATTTATTTATTTACTTCTCACAATAACCCTATCATTTTACAGACAAGGAAACCAAGACAAAGAGAGGTGAGTAGCTCAACAGAGAGTAAGACATCCTGAAAGAGTTCACTGGGCAAAGAACACACGGACCAAGAAACCACCCAATAATGGGATAATGCTTATAGAAACATACAGGAAGTGTGGTAGGAAGAGACTATGGTATGATTTACACCATCTGGGGGAGCTGGGAAGGTTGTCAGGCCAGTGACATCGGTGTAGCTCTTGAAAAATGAAAAACAGCTTTCAGAAAAGGACAGATAGGCCATAAGAGAAAGAGGTCATACAATCTACAGCAGCTTCATTCATTACTGAAAACAACTGAGATGTCCTCCAGTAGGTGAATGGGTAAATATAAATGGTGGTCCATCCAGACATGGAATATTATTCAGCAATAAAAAGAAATGAGCTACTAAACCATGAGAAATTATAGAGGAAGCTTTAATGCATATTACTAGGGGTTTGGGGAGAGAGGGGAATAAACAGGTGGAGCACAGAGAATTTTTAGGGCAGTGGAACTATTCTGTGGGGTACTGTAATGGTGGATATACAACATCAGGCATTTGTAGATAATGTACAATATCCTAAAGAGTGAACTGTAACATAAACTATGGACTGTGGTTAATAATAATGTAGTACTACTGTTGGTTCATCAATTGTGATAAATGTACCATATTAATACAAGATGTTAATAATGGGAAATTGTTGGGGTGGGAAAAGGGAATATAGGATAACCCTCCATATTTCCTGTCAATTTTCTATAAACCTAAAACTTCTCTTAAAAAAATGAACCCTGGAAACACCTGTGTGGCTCAGTCAGTTAAGCGTCTGCCTTCTGCTCAGGTCATGATCCCAGTGTTCTGGGATCAAGTCCTGTATTGGGTTCCTCGCTCAGTAGGAAGCCTGCTTCTCCCTCGGCCTGCTGCTCTTGGACAAATAAATAAATAAAATCTTTTAAAAAATGAACTCTGTTAATGGGGGGGGGGGGAGGACAAAAAGCAAGTAATACAGTGCTACAGAAAGAGGGCATCAAATCTTCAGTGTACTTTCAAAAACCTAAATTAAACTTTTGAGAACAGATGCAACATTAAAGCCATGAGTAAGTTACAACTTACTTTAAGAGCTAATCTTCTTTCTTGTCATTGTTGGCTTCAAGGTGTGAAGAAAATGAAGATTCCTTTGGCTGCAAGTAAAATAAACCTAAATTAGAGTCCTTCAAGGAAAGGAAAAGTATTAACTGTTTACAAGGGTGTCACTTCTGGGGCCGGTGAATCAGAGGTACAAAGAAGTCACTTTAATGCTTCTCTCTTCTTACTTTCTCTCTCTCCCTTCCCCCATTTATTTTAGTTGGTTGAGTGCAGGATGCTTGGTTTCTGCTCAGGGCCTGATCTCCCAGCTGTGAGTCTGCTCCACCCTCAGCAGCAAAGTCAGCTTGAGAGCCTCTCCCTCTGCCCCTCCTCCCACTCACATGTGTGCATGTGCGCACACGTTCTCTGTCTCAAATAACATAAAATCTTTAAAAAAAAAAAAAAAAAGACAAGATTCAACTTCAGGATTCCTCAGTTTCCTTCCAGTTTATTTCTCAGTTTCTTTCCCTTTCTGCCCTGTGAGGATTATTCCTGCCCATCCAGGTAACCCTCCGGTTATAAGAATAAAGGGAGGAGAGGCAGTAGGACCCTCATTAATCCATTTTTTTTATTGTGCTAGGACCAAACACTGTGCTTCTAACGCTTTAAGACCATTTTTTGAGGGTCATCTTGACAGAGCAAACAATGGAATCCCTGTTGGCATGGGTATCAAATCTCACAGTTTTAAATCTGGGGCTTCCACGACAGAGATAAATGAGTCAAAAACAAAAAACAAAAAAGTATCCGTGTTTTCATTTTTTCCCTTATGCATCTGTAGATTTTCTTGCTGATCCCCCAAATCATGGACCAGGCCACAGCTTAGGAAATAGAGTCTGCCTAGTTAAGAAAGTGATGGCTGAGGGGCGTCTGGGTGGCTCAGTGGGTTAAAGCTCTGCCTTTGGCTCAGCTCGTGATCCTGGGGTCCTGGGATCGAGCCCCACATCAGGCTCGATGTCAAATAAATAAATAAATAAATAAAATCTTTAAAAAAAAAAAAAAAAACATCTTATGCATGCCAGAAATACACACAATATTCCTGAGCTGGAAGGAAACTGAGGAATCCTAAGTTGAATCTTGTCTTTTTTTTTTTTTTTTAAGATTTATGTTGAGACAGACAGAGAACGTGTGTGCACATGCACACGTGGGAGTGGGAGGAGGTGCAGAGGGAGAGGCTCTCAAGCCGACTTTGCTGCTGAGGGTGGAGCAGACTCAGTGGGGAGATCAGGCCCTGAGCAGAAACCAAGCATCCCGCAGTCAACCAACTAAGCCACCCAGGTGCCCCTTGTCAGTTGTAACCATCAGAAAAACAAAGCCATGAAAGGCTACTGTGTGAGGCCACATGGCTTGTTTCTGACAAAATTTCATGTTTTTTCTGAAGGTTTATTAAAAACAAAAGCCAAAAACAAAATCAAAGAAAAACCTTATCATTGTTTACTTTTAGTAAAAGCAAAACTAAACAGAATGATTAAATTACTTTTAAGTCTAATTTAACTTTTTCCAGACCTGGCCAGCTTAAGGGGCCTACAGTAAGTTATAGTCCAAATCTGTTGTCATTTACACCTGCATGAATAATGTGGGGCCTCTATTTTCTAAAATATCATACTCCTACCCAAGTATTTCTGATCCATGCTCTCTCCTGTCTTCTGCTTCCCAGCCACCTGGGGAGCTGCTTTGCAACTGCCTTGTCTGCACACTGAGGGAGTTTTGACGTCTGTGCCAAGGCCACTGTTTAAGGACTGGTCCCAAAGCACTGCTGGCCTTTGGTGGTTCCTGAGTAACTAAAGCCATATTGGAGAGACAGAGGTCATCAGGGCATCCCAGGGACAAGGCTCGGCTGGGCAGGAGAGAGCTGAGTCTAAGACCAAAGTGGGGGGAGTGGAAGGGGCGTGTTGCGTATTTTGTAAGCAATGAATAGCGAACACTTAAAAAGGAGAGGAAGAAATCAAATTTGTGTTTTGGGAATGCCACTTCAGCTATAAGGATAGTTATGCAGGCAGGAGGGATAGACTGTGAACCAGGGCAGGACTAATGGGATACTGAGACTAACCAGATAAAGAGGGTCAGATAGCCGAGCCCTGGGTTTCTGTCCTAGGAAATGGAGGCATGTTGGTGCCACCAAGAGTGGAAACATCCAAAGAAGAGGGTCAGAACAGGGCAATTTTGGTCTAATTGCTTGTGGCGTTCTTTTGTGTGTTTGTATTAATGGACATTTGCTTGACTGGAGTTGTGATTTCGTACTGTGACTTCTTTTCCCCATTAAAGATTGCTTTTAATAAAATAACATGTGCTAGTATTTTGTTTTCTCATAAACATTTATCTTTCACTTATTATTTGTCAAATAAGTCAGGAGGCTTTTGAGGCCACTCCTGGGTTTTGAACATGACTGGGCTAAAGGAGGCTGCTTACCTTCCTGTTTGCTGAGGGGAGGGTGTGCTTACAATGTATGAATGCTGAAACACATCGGATTTTGATTAAAGGCTGCCTAGACGTCAATAGGAACTGGATCACTAATGACGAGCATTCTCCTGGTGGCATCCACTCATTCGTCAGCGAGCACCTGTGTGAAGCTGCTTTACCAGCAGCTGTGCTTGGACACTTAAAACAGACTGACAGCACCTGTTTTCCAATTTCCATCAGGTCATTTACAGGGCAGCGGGGGCACTGCCCCCTGAGGACTAACTGCTGCCGGATCAGCGCTGTGATGCAAGCTTATCAAACATTCATGCTTCCAGTCATCAGCTGTCCATCGATTACCAGTGGGGGTCAGACCTGCGCCGCTGAGACAGTAAGACAATGCTATGGTCCCTGTCCTTGTCATTCCGTCCACCCTGCTTAGGAGTCATTTGGTACTGCCAGCTTCTTCCTTCTCTCACTTTGCCTCAGTGGAAATGGATTCAGCCAGTGCAGTAATTGGCTTGCACTTTCAAACAGGACAATGAATAAAACAAGCATTTGCCCCATGGGAACTCAGCCTGGGTTCCAGGATTTGACTCCTATCTCTCCGTACCAGATCCTGCCCCAGGTAACCTTGAGACTGCCTGCTTTCCCCCTCTGTCTGTTCTTCACTCAGTGGAAGTTTGTTTGTTGTCCTTTTGTTTGAAAGTAGGAAATATTTATGTAAATTGGTTTCAGTCATGTAAAGAAGATTTAATTGGTCACTTAAAGAGTCTAATCTTTTTCAATTCAGAAATTGGAACTGGATTATTCCTGTCTGGACCCAAACAGCCTCCTCTGAGGAGCACTAACTGAAGTGAGTGCTAATCCCTTTTTTGGTAAGACACCCCAGAGCCAGGAGTTCCATCTTTTCCTACTGCGCTCATCCACCCTCAGGGAACTGTGTCGTCCCCTTTACTTGCAGATGGGAGAAAGGACTAAAATTTCATTTCCCATTCCTCCCCTTGAGGGCAAAAGAGAAGGAAATAATAGGATTGCACGCTGAAAGGAAAACCCTAATTCTAAACAATTCCATTCATTCGCCTAGGACTATGTACTTGGTCCCTCCAGGACTGGGAGGCTGGGAGGGGGGAGGTCTGTGAGGAGCCTGGGCTCTAGCCAGACTGGGAAGGAAGCAATCTGGGCGCATATCTTAAGTTTGGGAATTGACAGTCTGAAAACTGAGTCCTTTTACTTCTGTTTGGAGCTTTGTATTTTATTACCCGCCTTTAATTTTAAAGTACTGCTTCTTTGGGAGCACCTGGGTGACTCTGTGGGTTGAGCCACCCGCTCTTGGTATCAGCTCAGGTCATGATCTCAGGGTTCTGAGACCAGCCGCTGCGCCCCCCACCCCCGCCATCCTCGTATTTACGCTCCTGTTCCGCAGGAAGTGGGCCTGAGAGTCTCTCTCCCTCTACCCCTCCCCCCACTGCCACGTGCTGTCTCACATATTTAAATAAATCTTTTAAAAAGTACTTTTATTAAGCATCTAAACCCAGCTTTCTTACATATTGGTTTTTTTGGTTTGTTTGTTTGTTTAGTTTTTTGTTTGTTTTTTTTTTTTTTTTATAAAATAGGCAGCCCACATACCCAGCAATTCCACTTGGGAGAAATTCATCCAAGGGCCTAAACAAGAACTTCAGTTGCCTCCATTTTGACCTCAGACGGTATTTTCTAGGTGAGTCATTTTTTCTTTCCAGCTTACCTTTTAATGGAAGCGAAAGACGTGAGTCCTCCATGCTGGCTGCCTCAACAAACGCCAGGAGAAGTTCTGAAGAGACTGAGGAGGGAATGGAGGGACGACTAAGTACGGAGCGGCAGAACCGGAAGTTCCGTGCGCAGGCGCAGTAGATAGACCCTACCTTGTGGGTCCCCTCAGTTCGTTAAATCTCCACGGTGGGGGGCGATTTTAACTTTACAACGTGGGACACAGCTTATTAAAGGGTTAGCGCTGGGGTCCACCTCGGAGCAGACTGGTTTGGTTCTGTCTTTGCCCGGCTTCGTGGTGGAAGCCCCTATGGTAAGCTTCTTGCCTTCCACGTTCCCGCAAGATGTGTTACTCCGCGGCACGCTTTCCTCTGTCAGGGAGTCCTGGGGTTCCAGTCAGGATCGAGGGGACACCCCTGGCCAGCCGGCTCTGTCTCATACCCATTGACTTTTTGACTTTTGTACCACCTCCTTTTTTTTTTTTTTTTTTAAGATTTTATTTATTTGACAAACAGAGATCACAAATAGGTAAAGAGGCAGGCAGAGAGAGAGGAGGAAGCAGGCTCCCCACTCCCCACGGAACAGAGAGCCCGATGTGGGGCTCGATCCCTGGACCCTGAGATCATGACCTGAGCCGAAGGCAGAGGCTTTAACCCACTGAGCCACCCAGGCGCCCCCTGTCCCACCTCCTTCTTATATAAACCTAGAAGTATTTTCAGCACTTTGGAGACAGTCTTTGAGCCGTGAGTCCCATGTCTTCCTGATGTGGGGTGCAAGCTAAAGGTCAAGAAATAATTTTGAGACATTGTCAGGGGTGATTTTATTAAAGCATGAGGACAGGCCCCGTGGGCAGAAAGAGCTGCGCTGGGACTGTGAGGGGTTACTGATTATGTACTTCTTAATTAGTCGGGGTTAGGGGTAGGGAAGGTCTCTAAGGAGTTGGTGCTTATTAGAAGCAAGGTCTCTGGGACCTCGGAGGGCTAGTTGTTTTAGGATAGGTTGCTTTTATTGTTGTCGAGTAAAACCTTAGTTATGAGATCTTTCAGATGGGTGTCAGTGGGCTATATGTTTGTCAGATGACTTGCTAACGTATTTTGGGGGAGGAAGGTTATGTTTATCAGAGTGAAGTGACTCTAGAGCAAAGCTATAGTGGTAGAACATTAGGTTCTACCACTTAACATTAGGTTAGGTAGAACATCAAGCCCTTGAGGGAGCAGTAGGAGTTAAAATCTGTGTGCCTCAGGAATCCTGTCTGGAGCCTATGAGCTGCAATATGGTCTCGACTTTGTTTCTTTTTCTCCCATTATTCCCAGTGTTGGCCTCATGGAAAGAAGCCCCCCCCCCCTGCCCCTTTTTTAAAAGGATTTTATTTATTTATTTCACAGAGAGAGGCAGAAGTAGGGGGAGTGAGAGAGGGAGAAGCAGGCCTGTCGCTGAGCAGGAAGCCTGATGTGGAACTTGATCCCAGGACCTGGGATCATGACCTGGACCTGAAGGCAGATGCTTAATGACTGAGCCACCCAGATGTCCCAATAAGTTCCTATTTTGCGTCACTACCACTCATCTCAGCCTTTGGATTTTATCAGTGGTGGGTGGCTGAAGCTGGTCTTTTTGGGACCCCTGGAGCCAGGTGCTCCTGCCCCCTTGTACCCCAGTTACAGAATAATTAGAATAGGGCACGAAAAATATATGTAGAGGGCATGCATCTCTGAATTGTTTATAATATAAAAAAATGGGCCATGGCATAAATATGTATTAAATGATGATTCAAAAAAGTCTGGTGTAGACATACATTGGAATACAACTGCATTGTTTACAGCGATGTCTATTACTTCCTTTAAAGTATTTTGCCATAGGCAGTGTTTTAAATGTTACACCCCGGAGGGGTGCCCTGCTGGCTAAGTCAGTGGAGCATGCAACTCTTTTTTTTTTTTTTAAAGATTTTATTTATTTATTTGACAGACAGAGATCACAAGTAGGCAGAGAGGCAGGCAGAGAGAGAGAGAGGATGAAAAGCAGGCTTCCAGCTGAGCAGAGAGCCTGATGCAGGCCTCTATCCCAGGACCCTGGGATCATGACCTGAGCTGAAGGCAGAGGCTTTAACCCACTGAACCACCCAGGCGCCCCAAGGAGCATGCAACTCTTGATTGTGGGTTGTGGGTTTCAGCCCTCTGTTGAGCGTAGCAATCACTTAAAAAACAAACAAACAAAAACTTAAAAAAAAAAAAAAACAAAAAAAAAAAAACAAGCTACACCCTGGATATATTCCCTCGGAATATATTCCCTTGGAAATTTGAACCCTAGAGGGATAGTCAGCTAACCTTCCAATCAGGAAGCTCCCACTTAGTGTGACCACAGCCAGGGATCCTTGCTCCCATTGCTTCCTCAGCCCCACAGACTTAGCTAATTGCCCTAATGATTGTTAGAGATGGGCCTCATTGGTGAAATCAGTGGTATTTATGATCATGGGTTGAATTCATTATTTGAAATACCCCCTAAATTCACCTTAAGAGGGTGTAAGAATTTAGCAAGGCCAGCGGCCCACACCTAAAGGGGTGAAACATTGAAGCTTGATTCTAAAAAATCCAGTAGCTGATTCAAGCTGGCCTTTCAACAGTGCTCCATTTCAGTCTGGATTCTGGTTTCTGTTGCCCAGGCTGACTGGATTCTAGGACATTCTGTATTGCTGGACTGAAGCTTTCATTCAAGATTAACTGAATCAACACGAGTCTGCTGCTTGGTGAGTCACAGAAACAATACGAAGGAAACTTTATTTGCCCAAATAAGTAGATCACTGGGAATAAATTCCAAAGCTGGGAGTTCCCAGCAAAGGTAGATGGGTTCTTTTTATTTAGTGTTAGAATGAATATTCGGGAAGGGAGCCTTGTCATCATAGGTAGAACCACATAAAGGTGCACATGGGCCTTAAGGTAACATGCTTTGTACAGACATTGCATGTAATGTAAATGAGACTGAGGCTCTTCCTTGGGTGGATATTTTAGTAGTATAATGAGGTAGGGGTAACTGGGTCACCCTGGATCACTCCCTGGTCTATCTGTGTAGGCACGAGGCAAGAGTTTTGCTCACACTGGTCTGGCTGGTCTTCCTCTGGGCAGTCACTATATGGGGTGCTATGCCCATTGGGTCCTTTGCCTGAGTTAGAAGCTAATGTGGGAAGAAGAGGTTACGGGGAAAAGTGGCACAAAGGTTAGTGGGTATAAGTAGGTGAGCAGTAAATGTCAGGTCTTGGGGTCTAGCTCATGACAAAGATGGTAAAAGAAAAAAAAAAAAGAAAAAAAAAGAAAGAAACCCACAGAGTTGGGCTTTCACCTAGCTTGTGGTACAGATGACATTGCCCATCTGTGTATGTGTGTGGGGATAAACTTGGGCTGAGCCTTGCTTTCATTTGTGGTAGGAAGTAACTAACTCTCAATTACCTAAATGTTCTGTGGCTACTATTATCTACCAAAAGAACCTAAGATTTATACATGGACAGATTGGCTAAGGTCGGTTTGCCACACCATTTAATATAATCAGATTTACATACATTAACATTGAGATGTCCATGATGTATTGGTGTATTTATTCTTATTCTTATTTTGCTGTACAATAGCAGCACAGAAGACAGAAACAATATCTTCTTCATGACCTCACCTTAGAATTCATACCCTGTCTTTCCAACATACTCTGTTGGTTAGAAGCCAGTCACAAAGCCTGACCCCCATTCAAGGGAAGGAGTAAGGCTCTACTCTTAATGGGAGAAATTTCAAAGAAATATTTTAAACCAACTACAGGGATGGGGACCATAGAAGGGAAACACAGAACATGAATTATAATTCTATTTTGGTAAAAAGAAAAATAATATATAAGAATTTTGCAAGAGAATGCATTCAAGGGTGATGTTTGCTATCTTTTTACTTTATATGTTTCTAAACGTTTAATGCACACCTCTACTTTTAGTCATGAAAAGGAGTAAAGGATTTCTATTTTTATTAAACTTATGTAATATATAAATATTTTGTAAAGAATTCAGACAATATATAGTGATAGAGTGAAAAGTGAAATTCCTCAGCATTTCTGCAATGATTAGAAATGCTGCCTTTTTTTATATACAAAATTCACTGGTATAAATGGTTTTCTTTCAGCTCTCTGGTCCATTGACCATTCTAGAACCATTTTCACGGTGTTTGAAGATTGATAGCTTTACCATATGCTTCAGCAACTATTGGTACATCGGGCTGTTTGTTGCCTCCCCCTGACATTGATCATGCCTTTTCTTCTGTTTGGAATGTCCTCCTTTGTCTCTAAGTCCCTAGCCCTCACTGACCCTCCTACTCCAGCTATTCACCAGTTTAACCCTCAGCTTTTTAAGCCATTACATTTTGGGTCCCTGCATGTGGTCCCTGCAAGTACCCTTCCTTGTTTCTATCTCTGTGTTACATTTACTTCAGTAAGTTATTCCCTAGACTGTGAGTTCTGATCCTTAGTACCTCTCTCACACAGTGCCTGACAAGAGAGTGTTGTTTTTTTTTTAAGATTTTATTTATTATTTATGAGAAAGAGCACACAAGTGAGCATAGGGGGAATAGCAGAGGAAAAGGGAGAAGCAGACTCCCCGCTGAGGAGGGACCCTGATGCAGGGGCTCAACCTCAGAACCCTGGGATCATTACCTGAGCCAAAGGCAGATGCTTAACCAATTGAGCCACCCAGACCCACTGAAAGAACGTTTAAGAGAATGTCTTCGAACAATGAATTTTACTTTGGCTTACATGAAGGAGTGTATCCCTCATTCTCACCAAGGAAAGTACCAGGTGGGTGGGAAACCAAAACAATCTTTGGCATCCTCCCACAATAAAGTCAAAAGAGACTTTGGGTATATAAGTTAAGAGTTTGCTCTCCTATGATTATCTGATCTGTAGGATGGAAGCATACTATAAATATTCAGCAGGTTTTGCTATTTTTGCCTTGTCTAAATATTTAACAGCTTATGGTATATTTGAGGCGTATTTGTCTTAAACCAAAAGGACATTTGTTACCACAGATAACTACAAGTCCACAGAGAGGTTGATTGCATGGCTCAGTAATGTCCTCAGGAATGCTGGTAGTTTTCCCTAACCTCACTCTGTCCCCTTAGGCTAAGCCTGTGAAAGTAGAGAAAAAGCACACAGTCCTCAGCAGTGCCAGCTATCAGAGCTGCACAGACAAGTTACCTGGAGGAAGAGGAGAGTATCCCTGATAGCTCTCCCCTAGGAGGGAGGACTCTTTTCCAAATTCCCTCAGCAGGAATTCTCCAGTTTCAGAGCCGTGGTATGTTCATGCATTCTCTCCAGAACCAGCTCCTATTAATAAAGGAGGCGGGATGACTCTTAGACCAAGGAGGCCACTTCCTCAAGCACAGGTGGGGTCAGTTTCACCTAAGAATATGAAGATTTGGGGTGAGGTAGATGCAAATGACTGTTCTGTCAGGAAGGAGGGATGGAAGTGGGGTCCTGGAGAACGCATTACTTTTGCTCATTTTCTTAGGTACAGCTGTATTTCTGTACTGAAAGTGTAATATTTAATAAGCATCCCATGGTGATGTAGTGATGATGTCAATACTATGAACCTCTACCATTTTTGTGGGTGATGTGCACTGTGCTAAGCTGACTAAACATATTCGATTTAATCCTCATTTTCTGTATATGAATGTCATCTGACTTTCTGATCTTCCCAAAGCGAACTTTGGAGCTTCCTGCCAGTAGCCATTTTTGAACAGGGATTTGAAGGCAGAGAGGAAGAGTATGCTGCAGTCAGAGCGGGTTCATGGGTGAAGTTTCCAGCAAGTGATCTGACAGAGGGAGCTGAATCCTCAGGGGCCAGGAAGGACAAGGAACACATTTAGGTGAAGGTGGTTATGTGTATTTGGAGGGTCTTGAAGGTCCTGCTGGGGACTGATAGAAGAGGCACTTTTTTTTTTTTTTTTTAAGATTTTATTTATTTCTGAGAGAGAGTGGGAGAGTGGGAGGAGGAGTAGAGGGAGAGGGACAAGCAGACTCCCCACTGAGCACTGTGTCTGACATGGGGCTTGATCTCAGGGTCCTGAGATCATAACCGGAGCTAAAACCAAGATTCGGACACTCAATGAACTGAGCCACCCAGGAACCCCTAAGAAGAGGTACTTTTGAAACCAATTACTGAGATCCTCAAAGTCTTGGTAGGAGTTGAACTGTATAAATTAAAAGTCAAGGTATCTCATATTAGTGACGTAAGCAACAGGTTGTTTGAATGGCCTGTTGATGGAGATAAGAATGTGGAAATAGCTATCCAAATACATTAATGAACAAAATACACTTACTAGCAGAAGGGCTGATGGGAGAAGCTCTTTTACTGAGCCTCAAGGTGGGGAGTGCAGACACCTAGGCCACCGGCTTCTATTTGTAAATCCTGTGCAAGCACCTAAACAGAGGTATGGAGCCAAGGCTTACATGGATTCCTGCAATTTGATACTTCCAAATTAAATTGGAGAAAATAAAGAGAACTATCAGAATGAGGAAGAATATAGGAAAGTGTTACAGTAGAAAGGACATGCTCTTTGGAACTGGGAAAATTCAAATCCAAATTTCGATTACCAAGTAAATTAATGAGTGCTCTGGGTTTCAGTTTCTGAAGCTGCATTGAAGCTGGAAAGTAATAAAGCAGAAATTCGAAAAGCTTTTTGAGGGGGGATATACAGACATACCCTGCGAAATTAGGGATTTGATTGGTTCCTTCTTTAGTTCCTAACCTCTTAGAACCAGAAGAGTGTTGATCCCTGGGTCAGCCTGCTTGGTGCTGTGGTGTAGGTCATGGACAACATTAATTCACTATTCATTCTTGAAATATTCATTGCAGATCTACTATAAACCATGCTCTTCTATGTAGCCCCAGCTTACAAAACTCAGAAATCTCTCTTTTTGTTTTAAAGTATTGCCTATTTCATAGATTATTGTGAGCATTAAATAAAATCATCCGTGGAAATTGCTTACACAGTATTTGGCATGTTGTATATGCTAAAAAATGATAATTGTTATTTTATGCTTTCTAAACATTTGCTTCAGGGGTTAAAATGCACAAATTAATATTTTCATTTCAACTCCATCTGTTTCATAGAATAACCTTTGACTTGGATAAGTTCATCAGGGTGGACTCATGATTAATTCTGCATCTCATTTTGTTTTTAATCTTACCCAGTGCATCGTTAACACGAAATAAACATTTATTGCAGTTGTCATATTTAAATCACACAGTTTTTATGCTCTGTCCACTTCTCCATTAGTATATTGTACTATATTGTTTATCAGACCTCAGCGGGTGAGTACTTCCACTGTGCTACCACATTCCAGATTTTATTTTTCTTCTGTGGCCAGAGGTGGTTTCTGAGGTAACAGATATTGAAAGAAAGAAAGAGAGAGAGGACAAACAAAGGAACAGGTTAAAGTGAGAATTTAGGAAGTTATAATGTTGCCAGTGGGGTGAGATGAGGGGAAGGACTCATTCATAGGAAACACAGAACATTAAGTCAGTTGGCCCCAAACCAAGGGCACCGAGTCATCCCGGAGGTGTCTCAGGGCTTTGGTGTCATCTTACGGAGGCCACTCCAATAGATTATATTAAGCTTGTCTGTATGGTAATTGCAAAAAGGGTTGACTCATCAAATTTAAATGTGACTTTGACAGAGGGCTTCTTCCCTGGCCTTCATTACGGACAGGCTTATTTATGAACACTTCCCCATCACTTGTCTCTGCAGCTTCCTGGGTAACAGCAAATGCCAGAAACAGCATGCTTGTAGGTAGAAACCATTTGAAGGAGACAAGGAAGATAATGTGCAAAGTACTAGCAGGAGCATGGAGCCTGATCTAACAGCCTAATGCAGAATACAATGCAAGCACACAAAAGCACCATTGACCCTGGCCTCTGCCTTCTGCACACCCAGGATTTACTTTAGAGTGCTCAGCAAAAAAGCCAACACAACCACCTTCTTCCCACTGTGGTCAAGGAAAAATGATCTCGTGAAAATTGTTTTCCTCTATGCAGAGTGCTTGATTAGGCCTGTGAAAGGAAACAGGGAACAGATACTGCGATGTCCTTCAGGACTCCTGAGGGGCGGGCATGCATGCCTTCCTGTGCCAGCATGTCCTTATTTTTTGGAGACTATAGGCCTTTTGGACAAGAGTCAGCTAACATATACCATAGGAAAAAACAGTAACAACTATGTATAGGAGGGTTTTCACCATTGTGAAAACTGAAACACACATGCATGTGAGACTTGTTTCAGGACTGACATGCAGGATACGTTTGAAGACCATTGTTTTCAGGAAGAGCAACTGGAGGTAGAGGATGGTGGGAGTTCTGTTCTTTTCATTTGGCTTTTGTATACAATTTGAATTATTTAGAATCATACACTTTAATATTTTTTTTGGTAGGATTATGGGTGCTGTCATTGTCTTTATGCTTTGTTATATTTAAAACTAGTTTACAAATGTTGCATTATAGTTAAGAGACAAAAAGACGGGTAATAGGTGTTGGTGAGGATATGGAGAAATGGGGGCCTCGTACGCTCCTGGTAGGACTATAAAATGGTGTAGCCACTTTGGAAAATACTCGCAAAGCTCCTAAAATATTAAACGTAGAGCTACCATATGATCCCCAGAATCTACTCCTAGGTCTAGATCGAAGAGAAATAAAAACATCTGTATGCACAAGAACTTGTACATGAATGTTCATAGCAGCATTATTCCTAATGGTCAAAGATGAAAATCCAAATGCCCATCAACTAGGAAATGAAACAAAGAATACTATCTAGCCGTAAAAAGAACTGAAGTATTGACACATGCTATAACATAAATCAACCTTGAAAATGTTACACTAATGAAAGAAGCCAGTCACAAAGGGCCATAGGGCCATATATTATATGATTTCATTTATGCGAGATATTCCCAAATTGACAAATCTCTAAAGACAAACAGTAGATTAGTGGATGTCAGGGGCTGAGGAAAGGAGAGACAGGGGAGTGACTGCTAATGGTATTTCTTTTCTTTCTTTCTTTCTTTTTTTTTTTTTTTTAAAGATTTTATTTATTTATTTGAGAGAGAGCATGATCGAGGAGAAGGTCAGAGGGAGAAGCAGACTCCCCATGGAGCTGTGAGCCCGATGCGGGACTCCATCCCAGGACTCTGGGATCATGACCTGAGCCGAAGGCAGTCGTCCAACCAACTGAGCCACCCAGGTGTCCCTGCTAATGGTATTTCTTTTGGGCTGATGAAGATGTTCTAAAATGGAGTATAATGGTGGTTGCACAACTTTGAATATACTAAAAACCATGGAAGTATACATTTTAAATTGTATAGAATGTGAACTGTGTTTCAATAAATCTATTAAATTATATGAGAACCAAAGACTAGGTTTCTGAAGAGAAAAAGCTATAGTTGCCATTGGATTTGTAATTTTTCTTTGTGGCATTTTTATGCTTTGGCCAAGTACTTTTTCTTGAAGGGAAAAAATGAGTTGTGGGTGTTTTAATAGGATATCAAAGTCTGTGGGTTATCTAATCATCAAAAGATTAAGACACTGGAGTTTGTTCAAAGGGACAATCATTTGTTATCCTGAAGCATTTTCCATTCCTGTGAACCATGAAGACTCAGGGAGTTAGGTATTTGCTAACAGAACTAGACGGTGCCCATGTCCTAAAAGGCCAGTCTGGTCAGGAATTCCTGTCTTAGGGAGTGACTATATTCTGGATAAATTCAGCCATTCTCTGTGGATTTTCTAGGCACCTTTAAATCTGGTTGAATTATGTCATAGTTGGTGTGATTCACTCAGCAAATGTTCCCTGAGCTCCCAGGCTGTGCCAGTCCCTTTGTCCCGGACAAGGACAAGGGAATTTTTAGGATGAGAGTCTGACTTTGAGGAGGTCTGGGTAGCACAACCAGCTGGGAAGGCAACTAGCAACAGGAATCAGACCTCACAATAGCTGTGTTGTCGGTCTCAGGGCACTTTCTGGGTGCGCCCTTTTCCACTGTGAGGAAATAGTGACCAGTAGACAATGGGTTTCTCTCCTTAGGTTGGTGCTTGTCTCCTCACCCACTCCTTGCCAGCACCCCTAGGGTTATCCTGAAGAACACAATAAGGCCAAATAATCATGAGGGTAAGAGAACAGATTCTTCTTTGAAAACTAAACTCCTAGGTATTTTTGACCCACAGAAAATAAAGTCAGCATCCTGAGAGAGCCCTGCTTATGGATGGACGAGGGGATGAATTACCAGATAGGCACAGGGGAGGAACAGCCGGTAAACATGCAGCAGTAGCTATTACAATCCAGCTCTTACTCTAATATTGAGATTAAAAGTTAAAACCTGATTGGTCTATTTCATTTTGTCTATATCATTGAAGCCTAAATCTTTAGCTGATCACCATCAATCTTTTTACAGTTAGCACTCTGCCTTCTGCTTCCTCCCCTCCCAATCTGTTTGAGAGACTTCACTGGATTTGGCCATTTCTTGTCACCTAACTCAGCTATTGGGAGTGCTGGGGAAGGTGATATATTTCTCTTTGTCATGGTATTCAGTCCTTTCCATAACAGCAAAGATAAAAGAGTACTTGTTGGAAAAAGTGGGAAGAGAAGAGGTTGTTGAGTGGCTTCTAATTTCTGCTCCCCTTGGCCTATGGCTATTGCAATAAGACTTGCTCAGACTTTTATTGAAAAACAAGGCTTTGCCTCTTAAAAGGCAGAAGTGTGCTGTGGTGTAGGACAAAAGCACATTGCCAGCTCACAGCATGAAAATCCTGAGTGAGGAATTAGGGAAGTCAAATTTCCAAGGGATAGCCAGGAATCAAGACCAACAAAAATGACCAAAGGAGATTCAGAAAAGTCCAAGAGCTAAGAATTTAAATCCAGAAGGAAAGAAATAATTTAGTCCTTATTTCAGATATGAGAAAGTCAAGTCTGTAGAGGTTAAATGTTTTACCAACAGTCATGTAGCTAGTATCCTGGTCTGAATATTTTGGGTGAAGTTGGGGGCAGCAGGGGCTGACAATCTCTTAGAATGGTCACTGTGATAGCAGGTTCAATTTCTGGTTCTTGTTATTTCTCCTGTTCTCAGACCATCTAAGTTCTCTGTAATTGTAATAGATCACTCTAATTTCAATTCCCAATACAAAAGGGAATTTTGTTGAACATGAAGATCAAAAAAAAAAAAAAAGTTTCAATATGTAGTGCTCAAATCAAGATATTATTTCCCATCATCTGCCAACTGTTTTGGGTTTTCTTAGATTTGTCCTAGGAGGAAATTCTATTTCTCTGGAAAGTGACAGAATGATGGAATCTTAACACTTAGGTCCTTAAGTGGTCAATGATCAGCAGATTTCCATCCTTCTTGACTGAAACTGTTACTTTTTATCTCTCAATATTACAGGTATTATGAATCTAAGATATTTCATAGGCTTATTTTAAATCTCCCTTGCTTATGGGCTGATTAGACATAGGGAGCAATAACCTCCCAGCTTGCTAACACTGAGGACATAGCAGTCTAATTGGATCTGCCAATACCAAGGTGCATAGTGTCAGAAAACAGAGTGATGATGGAAGGGACCCTTGTAGCCAGGACTAGGTACAGCCTAAGGAGGAGTAGCAGACACTGGACTATAGCAGATCTTACCTCTGAAAATAGGTGCCTCGCCTTAAGGGATATAGAGCAATTAGAACTCTTTTACATAGTTAATAGCGAGCCTGAGCGTAAAAAGTGAAATACTTTGGAAAACAGTTTGGCAGTTGCTTATGAAGTATACATTTCCCCAGGACTGAGCAGTTCAACTCTTTCACATCCAAGATCACATAGCTCCACATAAGTAAGGGATATTAGTTACCTCTTGTGCGTTAAAAAAAAGTCACCCCAGAAACGTAATGTCTTGTAAAAGTAATAATCAGTTCTTTTTCATGGTTGTGTAGAACCAGCTCAGCTGGGTGGTTCCAGTGCAAGGTATTTTTTATAAGGCTGTGGGCCAGAGGATTCTCTTCCAAGGAGGCACTCACATGGCTGTTTTCTGGTGAGAGGCCACAGGGCTGCTTCAGCATCCTTATTGTGGCAGGACAACTGACTTCTCCATAGACAAGGCAGAAGCTTCACAGTCTTTTATAACCTATGCCCCAGCCCATCATCACTTTTTTTTTTTAAAGATTTTATTTATTTATTTATTTGACAGAGAGAAATCACAAGTAGATGGAGAGGCAGACAGAGAGAGACAGAGGGAAGCAGGCTCCCCACTGAGCAGAGAGCCCGATGCGGGACTCGATCCCAGCACCCTGAGATCATGACCTGAGCCGAAGGCAGCGGCTTAAACCACTGAGCCACCCAGGCGCCCCCATCATCACTTTTACTATGTTCTATTGTAACAGGGCCATTTTGGTTCAGAGGAAAAGATTGCATAAGTTTGTTGTACACTAGGAAGGAAGCTGGTTACCAGTATTTAATAACTCCAAACTGGAAACCACTCAAATACCCATCAATAAGAAAAAAAAAAAAAGAGGAGTTTTCTTTTTTATATATTTTATATTAAATATTTTATTTGAAAGAGATCATTTTCGGAGGGGAAGGGTAGAGGGAGAAGCAGACTCCTCACTGAGCAGGGAGCGTGATGCATGACTCAATCCCAGGACCCCAGGATCATGACCTGAGCCAAAGGCAGACACTTAACCGACTGAGCACTCATGTACCCTAAGCTATTTTTGAATGATCTTGTTTGAGGGAGAGGGGAGAGAAAGCAAACACAAACAGGTGCAGGAGCATGGGGAAAGGGACAAGCAGACTGTGAGGAGTATAGAGCCTGATGGGGGCCTCAGTCTCATGACCCTTAGATCATGACCTGAACCAAAATTCAAGAGTCAATGCTCAACTGACTGAACCACCCACGCACCCCTAAACTGATATTTTTAATGTAAGGTAGTACATGAAAGAACAGTTGACACATGTAATGTAGATCTCAGACACTAAGGAGTCTGAACAGAAGTGTATGTATGGTTCCATTTACATAAAGTTCAAGAACAAGTAAAACCAACCTCTGGTGATAAGACAGCATCTCTAGAAAATGTTCACCAGGAATAAAAATGAAGAAACTTCCTGGGATTGCTTCATTTATTTTATCTTTTGATTAGGGTGGTGGTTAGACAAATATGTATTAGTAGGCTCTCTACAACATTGGTATGCCTTATATGCTTCATTGTATGTATATTAGGACTAGAGAAGTTAAGGAAAAAAAAATCCAGGAACTGTTAAACACCTGATCTTTCTGTATATGACTAGGCCATTTACTTTCTTCCACCCTGGCAGTGAACAGATGGACCTGGGACAAGGGATTCCTGGAATTTAGGAGTATAAGACTCTTCCAGTCTACTTTGAATGAGTAGATCCATATAAATGTGGAAGAAATGTGAGCACTCGTAGTTTGTGGTCAAAGTTGGTGCTTCTTGGTCTTCAGTTACACAGAGCTTCCAATTGGCTTTTATACCATGTGAATGGACAAGATTGATACTTGAAGACATTATCAAGAAAAAAAGGTCTGAGAAGACAATTCAGGATAAATCAGATTTGTATTTGAAAAGTCAGAATATACTATGTTTTTAAATCTCAAAATATGTGCCTAAACAAAAGACAGATCAAGGAAATAGACAATTTAAGAACATTTCATCTGGAAATGAACTAGGGGGATAGAGACAAGGCAGAAGGGGGATAAAGCAGAAACAAGGATTTTTACTTGAGTTATTAGTCATGTACTCTGTATTAAAATTTTCTATCAACAAATCACAGATAGAAGACCAGAGAATGGTGATAGAGAATATTCTAAGTTCTAAAGCATATGGAATAGTCAAATACAGGAGTTCAGAAGTCAGAGTAATGGGCTGGAATAACCTTCCAGAATAACCTGGAGGTCAACAGAGCAATATCTTCAAAATAGAGAATAGGCCACTCATCTGTAATTTGGTACCTAGCTAAACTGTCAAGAGCTAGCTTGGGGGAGGGGCAAGAAGAAAGATGCTCTCAGGCATCCAGGTTCTTAAAGTTTGCCTTCTATGCCATTCTTTCTCAAATGGATATCCAAAAAAAAAAAAAAAAAAGTATATGGTGCCAGAGCTAAGTAACAAACTGAAACATGAGCTAAGATTCATCTGAGAGAAAGGGAAGCCATCAAAGGGAAATCTTAGGCTGATAGCTGTGTAACAGGCCTAGGGAGCTACTTAGAGAAGACTCTGCAAGATAAATTAGTGATAGGCACACAAAGGAATAAACAAAATGAGCAATTATTTTATCCAGGAAAAACCCATAATATACAAGAGCTAGAAATCAGTTTCATTAAGTTTGGAGTATATTGTGAAGGTAGGGAAGAGTCTGGGTGACAATATAAGCTTCTAAGAAGTTACCAGAAAAAGCTTATTAAAATTAGACAAATGCCAAAAAGTAGTATAAGTTTGAGAATGTTTAAGAATTATCTCCTCTGGGAATAATAAAGTTTCCAATTTAGCTAAGAGACTGTATTTATAAGCTATTCAAGTAATGGTTCCAACTGATACTTCACTTTAGAGCTATGATTTAACTTTAAGGTAAGTAGATTTAGCCAGCGGCTTTTCTATTCAAAGGTACACTATAATAATTTCTCCTTGCAATATTCCTTTTTCCCTGTTGAGCAGTCTAAGTTCCAATAAGGATTCCATGGTTAGGAAAGCAGAAACACCCTAGATACATAGAAATATGTTCTGTAGAGCTCTATTCCTGTAAGATTTTCTGAAAGAAAGTTTCCACAGTCACATATGTTTGGGAAATAGTTTTTAGCTCCCTTTGGAGGCTAACAACGCATTAATATAATCAATCTGAGAAACCTGGCTGGAGATAACCTGGCAAGTTCTAGGTCAAGGCTTAAGCTCCTTGATTTATTTCCTTGATTGGATCTAGTTTAAATATAGAGGTTACCACCTTTCCAAAAGAAAAAAAAGTGGGGGACACCTGGGTGGCTCAGTCAATTAAGCATCCAACTCTTGGTTTTGGCTCATGTCATGATCTCAGTGTCAAGCCCAAGTTGGGCTTGAGCTCAGTCAACACTGAGTCTATAGAACTCCACACACTGGCTTTGTTTTACTGGGATAAGCCAAGAACTCATGACCTTATTCACTTAGTTTTCTCACAGGCAGAGCAGGACTGGACTTGGCAATTCCTTCTCATTCTCTTGATTTTTTCCCCCCTTATTTACCGTCATAATTTGTCTGCCCTTGTTGCTGGGACATCTTTCATGGTTTATGTTGCTTTTCTTCCCATGCTAGTATAATGCCTGTCACATAGGATGTCTAGTACATATTTGAATTTAGTGACTTCACTCATGCTGTAGCTCCTTGAAGTAGCTCCTAGCCAGATGTGTGTGGCTAGTATAAGAATTTTTAATTAAGAGGGATGCCTGGGTGGCTGAGTTGGTTAGGCAACTGCCTTTGGCTCCGGTCATGATCCCAGAGTCCTGGGATCGAGCCCCACCTCGGGCTCCCTGCTCAGTGGGAAGCCTGCTTCTCCCTCTCTCTCTGCTGCTGTGCCTGCTTGTGCTCTCTTACTCTGTCAAATAAATAAAGATCTTTTTTAAAAAAAAGAATTTTAATTAAGAAAAAAGAATTTTAATTAAATTTGGAAATACCTACTTTGTTCAGCTATAAGAAAACTTAATGTTTGGAACAATTTGGGTACATGAATCTTTTTTCACCTGTAGATATTAGGAGACCTAAAAATATGGTACTTCCAATTTTTAACCTGCAAATTGAAATGTGCTGCAAATATACATGGATATAAAAATATCAAATTCTGCTTTACTGAAGTGATAAATTACATGTAAGTTTTTAATTTTTTAAAGATTAATTAAAGAGAGAGAGAGAGAGAGGTCACAAGTAGGCAGAGAGGCAGGCGGGGGCGGGGGGGGGGAAGCAGGGCTCCCCGCTGAGCAGAGAGCCCAATGTGGCGCTCGATCCCAGGACCCTGGGATCATGACCTGAGCTGAAGGCAGAGGCTTTAACCCACTGAGCCACCCAGGCATCCCTAATTTATTTTAATTGTACTTAACCTAATACATCTATTCATGATTGCCCAGGTAACCTACTGTTATACTTGGTTACTGAGCAAGTTAACCACTATCACCACTGCAATCCAAGACCACTGTTCTTCCTCTTTAGCAAAAAGGGGAGTCTGTCATTAGTTCCAGACCTTTGTTCTAGGCATCTGTTTTAGGAGCCTCCCTCAAGCAAGTGTCAGGCAAACAGGCAAGCTGCAGAAAAACTTTGGTCAAGCTGAATCTCTGTCCCACTGGAAATTGGTCCTATGGAAGAACTGAGTATTTTTCAGTAGAATATGGAGTTAAGAACACAATATCTGAAATTAGACTTGAATTCATGGTCCAGTCTTGCCATTAGTTGACTAAGTGATACTGGGGAACTTTGGCTCTATAGATGTTCCAAATCCTGGAAATTCGGGATTTACCTTTTTAGGTTTTCATAAAGCTCAAGTATGTTATCAAGCATCTAGGATCATTCCTGTCACATAAAAGGCATATAGTGTCCTTGTCAGTTAAGTAAATATTCATTCCCTGCTTAAAGCAGTATGAAGTGGAGGTAACTTGCCTACAAAGCAGGTATTTAAGTACCAAGATTAATGCCCTTAACTTTGCTGAAATATAAGGCAACCTAAAAGTTACTCCCTGAAGACAAATGGTGAAACAAAATTTCCCCAGGATTAATTTCAGAACTCCGCCATGATCAGAGTACAGAGTACCAAAGTATGACCAACAGTGTTAGTTACTAGAGAGCTGAACAGAATATTTACTTTAAGTCACCATGTGTTTCTTTTAATCTTAAGGACTCTTAAACTAGGGAATTGCTGGTATGGCTCAAAACTAAGCCTCTTCTGATCAAACCCCTTCAAGCTGACCAATCCATGATCAGATACTTCTTTTAGTCATTGTTTTTGACATTGGTTTTCAATGTGATGCTTAGAATATCATCCTCACCTCAGAAATGGTTAGAAATATAAGTTTTTAAGCCTTAGCTCAGACCTGCTTAAAATCTGGGGGTGGGACCAGTAATCAATTTCATCAGCCCCCTTTGATCCTGATGTACACTGAAGTTGGAGAACCAGTGTCTATAAGATACCAGACTAGCTCTAGGCTAGTTCTACCTTAGTTTGATGGATTTTGTGGAGTTTTGTTTTATACTCCTCTTAAACTTGTAGCCTTCTCTGTATTTAGTTTATGACCTAACTTGTCAACCAACTATGAACTACTGAAGTGTTCCATTCAGAAATTAGAAGGACTGAAGGAGAGGCCCAGGGTATCATGGTTGTTATTCTGTTGTCATGCAAAATACTGCCCCAAGCTGGAAAGAGGAGATGCCAACAGCAGGTTATTTACTTTCTTTCAATTGAGAAGCTGGGCACAGTCTGATAGTTCAGTCTGGTTTTATTAACACAACTGGAATAATTCATCTCCATTTTCTGATAGCCAAGTAGGACACTAACAAGGCTCCAATGATTAAGGTCCCAGAAAGGCCTGCCATCCACAGAGCTTGGGAATCTACAGGAGAACCTGTGGGGTAAAAAGGTAGGTTAATGTATGCCAAGACCAAGTGATTCTATACCCTTTATATATATAAGTAGTTTTGGCTTGACTATTGGTTCACGTAAGGGGCTTCCAATAGCTGCTTAAGTCTCTGCCCACTCACTTGGTTTTTTATGGAGCTTTTCTGAGGAGTCCTTAGTGGCTTGGAGTAGGATCATGGGACCCTTGCTAGAAATGCTAGCAGTATGGTTATGAAAATGGATGTTGGAGTTTCTTCTTCCTGTCGAGAAAGGAGAGCTAGGGATTAGTTAGAATTCTTTGTACATGGATGGGAAGGAGAGAGTTAGGTCCTTCAATGGGCACAGCTCTGTTCCATGTCTTAAGTGTGTTAATAGAAACTCAAAGAAGTCCAAGAGTTTGTATCTAACACTGCTACCTTGTTTTCACCAGAATTTGATAATAGAATTATATTTGACTTTCCCCAAACTGCTATTCTTCTGTAAGAGGTATTTGGTCAGTAATAGTTTAATACCAAGACCTTTTCCTAAGCTACAAAGGTAGCTAAGACAGTAACAGAGCAAAGCTGTTTGAATCTCATTTCTATTCCCAGTTATAGGACCTTGGAAAAGTCAGTCTAAGTTTTAGAAGGGTATCTGTTTCTTTCAGAAGCATAGACATTTTAGAAAGGTGTAGAATATAGGTCAGAGTTAGGTTCTAAATATTTAATGCAGTATTTCATAACTATTATTGAGGTGTAAGTATACAAGGCCTACCCATACCAACAAGGGACTTAAAGCTTTAAGGGTCATGATTCCCAATGAATTCAGGAGCTAGACAGGTAAAAGTCAGTGGACCAGGTAGGAGTACACATACGTTATTGGAGGACTGGGTCTGACCAACTAGGACACCTACTCTGTCTGCAGTCATATGCCAACTATAGATCTTTAGGCCGTGTTGCTAGACAGGCCTATAAGCAGTTGTCAATGGCTTGGTTTGTGAGCTGGCCAGATAAAAGTTTTGTTCGACTGAGCCATGTGTAGGTCTTGGGCCAGTCTGATTCCTCAATTAGCTTTTTCCATATACATTTTGACTAAGGCTGAGACTTGAGGATTTATAGCTTACATTTAAGAGGCCTGGAATTCTAGAAAGCTTGTTATCTGTTCTGCTGCATCCTAAAAATTCCTAAAGTGGACTCATTAATAAGAGGATTCTTTACTTGGAATCATTTGCCTGTAGGCTAAAGAAGGTTAGCTGTGGGACTCAAGAGGATTTCAGGTCTGTCCTCCATTGTGGACAGCTTGACTACTCACTCCTGGCAACAGGACAGGTTATCATACAGGATGGTGTCCCAGCAGGCTGGCAGATGGACGCACTACAGTGTAGGTATACCTGGGAGCCAACAGAATAGAGATCATTGTACAGAACCACATCACAAGTCTTCCAACTTAACTCCCCGGGAAGAAGTTGAAAGTTGCTATATCCTGACATCCCAAGCAAATACTACAATAACACTAAAGAACTGGAGTCCAGTAGGCAAATGTCATCCATGCCATTGGACCAGCGATGGTGCTGAGGGAGTACCCAGCCACAATTAAGGAGCAGCCCTGGCCAAAGAGTGGTAGGATGTGGAAATAGTTAGGAGTTGAAGGGTTCGGAGCCCTGCTGAGGAGCACAGAGGGAAGCATCATACCAATCCTCCGAGTGCCTTCTTTGTCACTGAGTCCACAAAGCTGAAGGTGAAAATGCTGAAACGCTGGTAGTGAGATGGAAATGGAGGATCCAGGGCTTTCTGGACAGGGATCAGCTGCGTCTGATAGTTGTCTCCAGCGTAGGGGCACCTAAGCAAAGATAACCGACAGTCAGGAGAGGCTTCTCCTAAGGGACTCCAGCCCAAGTGCACAGACCTCCTTACCCTTTCACCAGCATGGGCCACTGGCGCTGATGTTGGGGGTTTAGGCTGGGTGTGGCCCAACAGTGCTGGAGGAACAGCCCCAGGTAGGGGTCTGTTCTGTGGCGGATAGACACCTCCACGTAAATGGGATCCCGAAGCAGCTTCACCACTGGGTAGTCACTGGCAGTGTAATAGGATTCATAGTGCTTATCTGTAAGAGGCCAAAAGGAGTTGAAGCAATAAAACCAGAATTAGGAACTTCTATATTGCCTGAGACCGAGCATATACACATGAATACCTCCAGCAGGTCTTATTACTGGGCTATATCTCTTAATGCTCAGAGAAGAGCGAGGGCTCGAGACCATAGGCCGGATGCTCCTGCCAAGTGGTTCTTACCTTTGGCAATCTTGAGTTCCAGAGTAAGGGGTCCAGCCTGGGTTTCAGGAAGGGGTGGTGGGAGTGTAAAAATCTGGACATTAACCTGGGAGGCATTGCTGCTGATCAAGTAGCTGCAGCTAACTTGAAGCCTAAAAAAACACAAGAGCTTTGTTAGCTAGTGTGGGTAGTAGGATGGGCCAGGCCACCCTTCAGTTTTTAAAGGTTTTAGGAACCATTACATGCGAGGTACTGGACAAGTTTGTAAACCTAAGGGGTGTGGTTCCTGAGCTTATAGAAGCTAGATCTTAGTTGGGGAGACCAATATGTAGACAGGATCATGGTCCGTGTGGTACTGCGAGAAAGAGGTGCTTTCTGTAGAAAGGGTAGTCCGGGAAGAGCTTGCAGGGGGTGGTCTTGAAGGAAGATAAGTAATGGAGGTAAGAGGAAGGAGAGAAACAGCAGACAGAACAGAGAATGGAGACGAGTTTGTCCTTTTAGGGAATCTTCAAGGGACTTCAGTCTGAGGTTGGGGAATAGTGAGTGAGGGATGGAGGGTATTCGGGGGGTTTGCACTGGAGAGGGAAGTAGGAGGTATTTTATGCAGGTGCTTCAGGTTCCGTTCATGTCAAGTTTAAGCTGTGACAAGACAATGAGGCAGCTTTAAGTGTGCCATTTTCTCTGAGGCATTGAGGGGATTCTTTCTGTTCCAGAAAGACTATGGAGGGAAAAGGCCAAATTGAGGGTCCAGATAACTGAAATAGGAGTCTGGGGGAGTTTGATGGCAGTGATTCAGGATGACTTGGTCAAATAATGGTCCTGGAGATTGGACAACCAAGGCAGGAGACAGGTTCTCCTGTTATGAAAAGAGGTTTTGTGGATTCCTATTTTATGGAAGAGAAGGCATTCTGGTTAAGCAAGATCAGGTTAACTAACACCTTTACCTGAAAATACTGTCACGGGTGATAGAACCATGGCTCCAAGCTCTCACATCTCTAGTTGCGACCAGCTCATTTTCATATACTACCCAGTCTCCAATGATCTAAACGTATGGGGAAAGAAATCTTATCATTCCTGTTAGCTAGGTGCCATTTTATTCAGAACTTGATCTCCCCTAGCAGTTAGCAGTGCTAGGCTATTTTAGGCTGCATTTTCTGCTCCTTGAACAGAGCAGAAGCAGGTGACAACTTGGGACATGATCACTTCACCTTTCCTCAGGATAAGGCAATAGGGCTTGTAGTACTCAAATGAGGCAGCCAGGAACAGGACCAGATAATGTTAGCCAACCTCCCTGCTTACTTCTCTGGGGCGATGTGGCAAGAAGAACCTATTCCTGGTTCCTCCCATCCAGGGCTTGGTAGAAGTCCTGGGCCCTTGAGCACAGCTGGGATCTTAGCTGAACGCCCAGGGGTGGTTTTGGCTTTCTCAGTGGTGAATATTCTTCTGTCCTAAAGACCATCATACGCACCATGCCGCAGTCAGCTGTCTCCTTCATGGCTAAGATATTCCATCTCTCCCTCCAGTCACTAGGGCATCTCTATCTGACTTCTAGAACTGGGAACAGAGCCAAAGGTCAACTGCTCTTACCCGTCTTGTGGTACCACAGGAATTTAATGGAAACCAAAAGGTGGCAAAGGTGTGTGTTGTCATCACAGGGGTGCATTCATAGTCATTCCTGAAGGCCAAGTGCACAGAATTTAAGAGCAGTGGGGGTGAGGTCACCTTCCGAGACACGACAATGGAGAAGTGGCCATCTTGGGTACAGTGGGACGTCACTGAAAAACCAGAGTGGCTGTGCTGAAAACAGGCCATACCTCCCATTTTGAGCCAGATAGATATTTAGAGAGTTTTGATTCCTCCCCTAAGAGGCTGGCAGTCCCAACTAATGGACTCTGTGCAAGTTCAGCTGTCCAGAGCTTAACTGACGCCCTGAACGAGCACCTGGATGGAGCCCCTGGATTTGAGTGTTGCCTCCACTGCTTTCTGATCAAACTTCAGCCAAGCATCTACACTCCTGGCTCTTGCTTCACTTATAAAATGGGCTTAATAGTACTTGCTTTGTTCTACTGGTCAGTATTCAGAGCTTAGAATAAAGTGTGGATTTTACATGTTTTGCATTAGAAAAACAGACTCTGATTTGGGACTCACAGGAAGCAGTCTGAAAGGGGGTTCTCAAGACACTTAACCTGTTCCCAAGCTGGCTGATTGTCTTACATTTCTGTCAACTAGTTATTTTTGCAAGTAGACTTAGCTTCTTGAGTTCATTGAATATTTGGTTTCTGGGCCCCTGGGTGGCTCAGTGGTTAAGCGTCTGCCTTCCGGTTAGGTCACGATCCCGAGGTCCTATGATCGAGACCTGCATTGGGCTCCCTGCTTGGCAGGAAGCCTGCTTCTCCCTCTCCTACTCCCTCTGCTTGTGTTCCCCCTCTTGCTGTCTCTGTCAAATAAACAGATAAAATATTTTAAAGAAAAAAAAATATATTTGGTTTCTAGGAGAATTGACAAGGCAAGGCTGTAGAAAGTGATCAGTTAGGGTCAATATTCTAGGATACCCTCTGCTTATACACTAACTTCTGGTCATCTTTAACATTTGTCTTCTGGGGGTCGAGGGAAGAGGGAAGATCACTCTTCTCTGGATTTAATTGCAAGTTACTGGTACTTTTCTTTAGCTGGTTTCAGAGATGCACTAACTCACCTGTGTTTCCATAGTAACAGGAATTAGCCTCCAAATTGTAGCAGCAACCAACCTTCTCACAATCTCTTTGACTGATAGATGAAGGAGCACATGGCAGCCTGTCCCACACTGGGACAGAATCACACAGGTCAGCGTTTGGAGCATCTAGGGCTACATTTTGAAGAGGAGAGTAACAAGCTAGATAACAAAGCTAGATAACAAAGTTGGGTCTTAAGGAAAAAAAAATCATTTCATTACTAAGTATTAGCATTCCCACAGATGTCTAGATGATCAGGGTAGCTCTGTATTACATGCTAGCAATAAGTTTCAGAAAGTTAAATAAATATTAAGTCCCCTGAAATTAAAGGAGCTCCTTTTTCCTTCAAGCAAAGAATTCTTCCTTCTGTAGAGGTGCTTCTCCATCTTCCTGTACTGTGAGTTAACGGGCGATCTTTTTGAAATGTGAGGTCTGGTACAGCAGGTTTGATACGGGGATTGGGATTCTGCATTCTACCTCTTTGGATTATATTTTGGGTACAAGGTAGGGGAAAAGAGGGAACTGCAAGTTTGAATCCCTTAGGACTTAAAGGTAGGGCTTTCAGAGCACAAGACAAGATTTGCTGAAGCTGAGTCACACTTCCTACTAATTCCCCAGTTAAGTGATCAAGTAGCCTCCAGCTGAAAGGGCTTAGCCCTATTTTCCGGGCACAGTTGATTCTCGGAGACATTTGCCAAGTATCCTTAATAGCTTTAGATCCTTCCCTGCGCTTCTCAAGACTGAGGAGTTCCTGGTCTTAGGCTAATTCTTGTTTGAATCCCAGCTCTGGAGCTCCCCAAGAGCTCCCCAGTGAGGGGCAGCAATAGCACATACAGTACTGGTTAGGACTGGAGAGGGGACAGTGCTCTGCCCTCTGTGGTGCCTGGCACCAAGTAATCTAGTCACTCAAGTAGTAATTCTCTTAAGGACCTCATGTGCAGGGGAGCTGGAGGACAGTCCTTCATGTCACTGTCACGGCACAGCACAGGTAGAAGAGCCCAAGAGCACCTTCCAGGCAGCTCAGCACCACCCAGACCCTGAGAGTTTCCAGCCCTTACCTGGGGGATCCACAGGACACTTAAGCAGCTTTGTCTTTGTAACCGTGCTGCGTCCAGTCACATCTGCTCCTTCAACTCCAAGTAGCATGATATAGTGGGGATCCTGGGGAGTCACCCCTGATGGTGGTGCAGGGGTTCGCAGCATTCGTGGCGATTGGGTGGTCCTTACCCACTCGGTGACATAGCAGCCGCTGTAAGAGGCTTCTAGCACCATGGAGCTGCCTGGGCCTTCCCTTAGCCGGGTTCCACAGCCAGAGTCATTCTGCAGCCTGTGTGGCAGCCCGTGGTTGTCTGGAGGGCAGGCAGGAGCGAAAAGCACAGGGGTTAGTGGCCACAGTCCTCAGTGCTAGGAAAGGATAGCCCGCTTTGCTGTCAGACCTCAAGGGGCAACAACAAGAAGAGAGACAGACTCTGGGAAGGGAAGTTATATTTTAGAGGATTCAGTCTATAGGAGAGGCTGCAGAGTTTACTAAAAGGGGAAAGTGTTAGGAAGGCAAACTAAAGGGCTAAGCTGAGTGAGTCATCAAACTTACCCCAGGCTATCAGAGTAGGAGCTGCTGTCCCCTGGCTCAGGTTTATGGTGAACTGAAGACTTTGTAGCCCACAATGGAGTTCACCAGGATAATCTGGTGCCTCCGGCTTCTGGTGGCCACTTAAAGCAAGAGACAAGAGTAAACAGAGCAAGATGGATTGCAGCATCCACATAGCGCCGCTAGGAGCCCCCACTGGCCGTAAGACCCGCCTAAACTCCCAAGAACCATGCTCCGTGAGGTTCTTTATATACAAAAGGAACTGGCTTCAGGTGCACGCGTGTGTGATATGCAGGTGGACCTCCTTTGGGAAGGGTGATTCTTCCAGCTTCATTCACTTTGGGCCATGGTCTACAGCTGCATTACTTTAAACATTGCCATTGCAATCCAGGCAATTCCGAGCTTAGGAAAAATGTGGTACCTTTCAGCTAAAAGAGGCTTCCCCAGAGTTGCTCAAGGTAGCACTTATTCTAGTAGCTTATTGACTTTAGAAGACCATACTCTCGAATTTTGCACATTTGGGTAGGAATGTGAACTCTGTCATCTACGAACCCTGCAATCTGGCTCAGTTACAACCTTTTGGAAACTCAGGTTTCTCTTCTGTAAAATGGGAATAATATCTCCCTTTAATAGTGTTCTTGAGGGTTAAGTAAGGTGTTCTAGGTGTTAAGTAAGGTGTTCCAAGAACTGTGTGCCAAATACTTAGGCAAAGAGTGCTCAGTAAACACTGTTGGGGCCTTTTGGGATCCCCTGTTACCTTCATGGTTCTAAGCTTTGCAAAATTGGAAAATTGGAGCTTGGCTTGAAATTCCACAGAAATTTAACCTTGATTTAAAAAAAAAAAAAAGTGGATTTAGAACCTTTCCCTGGAGTCTTGACAAATTCCAAAGCTTTTATTTGCCATAGTTATCCTATTGGTCTCCTATCTAGGACATACGTAGAAATGTGGATCATAACATGGATTCCCTAAAGGAATTTGGCCTCTTAAGGAAATTTCAAAATCTCTCATCACTTATCTCTGTTTTAGACATATTTTCATAAATATGTGCAAGTTTCTTTTTCTTTCTTCTTCTTCTTCTTTTTAATGTGGGAGTTACTTATTTGCTTGGTTTCCACATTGTTGTTTTCCTTCTTACAAGGCTTATGGTTCACATGTTCTGGCCACTATATGGGTCATAGCATCAGACCAGGCAGATTCTAGAGCTATTCTAAGAGTCTGAGGAATGGATGGATATGCTCCTTACTGGAGAGGCAGGAACATGAAAACTGGCTTCCACGGTCTTTCCCCAAAATGGTCTTCTGATTATATTTAGCCCAATATTTATCATACAATAACATATCCCAAGTCAACAAAAGTTTTAGCCAAAGCACTGAGAATGTATGTACAGGTATCTCTAATTCTTGTCAACTACTAGATGTGAGCAAATAAGCATATATCTTCCCAGGAAATTGGATGACCCATTTAACCACATGGTATCAGAAAACACTGAAGGAACGCTGGACTCAGCCTTCCTGGGTGGAATGTGGCTTCCTGATATCTTTTGTCTGTACTGGATTTGGCCACTGGCCTGACACAACCCATATATTTTCTCAGGGGACTTACCATGTTGGATTGTAAGGGCCTTTTATTTACTTTTCATTGCATCCTCAATGCCTTATACCGTGTGTACTCCCTGCTCACTGAGTAAAGAATGAATCCATGAATTTGCATTCGTTAGTGGCGATGTCCTAAGTCTGTCCCACTTGAAAATGTGGCTTTAACTCATAACCTTTAGCTGTTTTTCCTTCAGGTCACTCTATATGTGATTGCAGGTATAAGAAAGAAGGTGAAGCGTGTTGTGTCTCAGTAGCTTACAGGCCAGTTTCCCCACTAGACTTACGGACGCTGTTCTCTAAAGCAGTGAAAGATCAAGGAGAGTTGCCCTTTTTGCTAATGCTTGGGGGCAGCGTAGCATCACGGTTATTTGGATTTTGGCAATGAATGAAGCTGGGTACAAATTCTAAGTCATTACTTCCTAGCCCTGTGACCTCTGCCAGTGAGGTACAACTTTTCCATCTGTGAAGTGGGGATAGTAACACCTGCCTCATATGTGAGGTATTAGTATAATCAACAGGTATTGTTCGATGAAATAAGATGACGTGTGTACAATGTCTTTTACAAAACTTGCTGCATAACTGCTACTTGTCAGTGTCAGGAATGTCAACAAGACCAGTCCACCTACTGGAGACAGAAAGGTGAAGCAGGTGCCAAGCAGTGGCCTCCTTGGATCGGTGGGGAGTCTGAGGAACAGCCTATCCTGGTGGTATTGCATTCTCTAGGGAGGTTGTGTGTTTACAGAGTTAAAAAACAAAATTGGGTGGAGATATCTGGAGGTCTACCTGGCCTATACCAGGCTACCTGGGTCTACCCAGTTGTATACCAGTCCTTCTGATGCCACAGAAGATGAAGGATGAGTTCCCAGGAGACTATGCCAGCAGGGGTCTGGGATTAGGTGACTCATGCTCCCTCAATCCTGTGCTAAATCCTCCGAAGACATATTCATTCAACTGCACCACTCAGTTTCAGGAGAAAAGGTGCACTGATAGCGTGTGATCCACCTTGAGGAGCCCCAAGTTTAACTGATAAGATATCCTATCCCCTCTTGAAATTTGGAAGGATAGATGCTGTTTTATGTTAGAATTACTCAATCACTTAAAAATAATTTTTGTGGAATTACATACAGAATACAAATCAGCATAACTTGTAGAGACTTACTGAAAGCCCTGTAATCAAGGTAATATTCCTTTGATCCATATTTTACAGGCATATTTAGGGATCTACCTTGTGTCAAGTACCAGAGTACTGGAGAGTCTCATACAGGAGGCTAAACTGCTTGTAATGGTTAATTTTATGTGTCACCTTGGCCGTGGCATGGAGTGCCCAGATTAAATATTATTTCTGAGTGTGTCTGAGAAGGTGTTTTTGGATGGCATTAGCATTTGAATCTGTGGGCTGGGAAGATTGCCCTTCATAAATATGTGAGCCAATTCCTCATAATAAATCTCTATAGAGAGATATATAAGCATGTGTGTGTGTGTATACACACACACATATATATGTGTGTATATATATATATATATATATATATATATTATATACATATATATAGCTTTCTGTTTCTATGGAGAACCTTGACTAAGATCCTGCCAGTTCCTCTTTCACTGGTCTGCCACTGGGGATCCCGCTAAGAGGGGAGGACAGGGTAGTTTCCACCCCTGGGACAAGACAAACTGATTTCCAGAATCCTTACTCAATTAGGGTATATATATATATATTTTTTTTTTAAAGATTTTTATTTATTTATTTGACAGAGAGAAATCACAAGTAGATGGAGAGGCAGGCAGAGAGAGAGAGAGAGGGAAGCAGGCTCTCTGCTGAGCAGAGAGCCCGATGCGGGACTCGATCCCAGGACTCTGAGATCATGACCTGAGCCGAAGGCAGCGGCTTAACCCACTGAGCCACCCAGGCGCCCTCAATTAGGGTATATTTTTCCTGAGTCACATTTGACTATTTCAATTTAAACTAGAAAACAAGGGTATCACTAGTTTACTAATGTTCCCTTTTTTGGAATGCGGGCGCACGCAGTGATTTCTGTAGAGATGGTTGCATTTTGATAGTACAAGGGTTATTATAAAGCTTTCTGGCCGTTCCTCGGGATAGGCATTTACAGTGGTTCCCTTGCCGTGACTGGAGTGTGTCCTCCTCACTGGAGGGTGAGGTATGGGGTAAACAAAGCCCCAGGAAACCCTCTTCAAGTCTGATAAAGCAATAATCAAAATTACCCCCCAAATATAGAGGAGCGATGAGACCATTTTGTGTGCTAATCAGTAATTAGGGAGCAGTGAGGGAGTAGTACCCAGCTGTTCTCGGCATGTGGTGGAAATTAGGACACTTCTCTTCTGAAGGAAGATGTCAAACTTAATTTACTTTAAGTACTTACAAGGTTTTTCTTTTCAATAAGCAAGAATGAAATGTAAGCCTGACTCAGTTTTGAGATTTTGAGTCCCCTTGCTGGGTCTCTCCTTTTGACTTCCTGTCTCCATCCTGGGCCACACAACACCCCTCCCTAGTGCCCACTCTGCTCTGAGGTTGTCTGACCCCTCCACTCTATCCCTTTCTTTGCCACCGGGACCAATGGCTACCTGTAGGGAGAAATATCCTTCCCCTTTCACCCACAGGTAGACCTAGCTGCGTAGCTTTTTGGACTTTGGGAAGAATATATATATTGGTGTTCCTCTCTTTGAAGTGGAAGGGGTGTTTAATAAAGAGGTAGGAGAAAAAAAAAAATAAAGAGGTAGGAGAGTAAGTTGCAAAAAAAAAAAAAAAAAGCTGAAATTAAGGACTCTGGGGTAGGGATTTACAGATGCAGTTGCTCTTTCTGATTCATATAGGGGGTCAATTGAAATGATGCCCTCCCTCCTTAATTATGCTCATCTACTTAAGGGAAAGGCACCATTCATATTGGATTAAGGCCTTCACTAATGATCTGATTTTAACTTCATTACCTCTGTAAGACCCTATCTTTAACATGTCTTTGTTAGGCATATTTCTACTCAAAACATCTTGCAAAACATTGTAAAGCTGCATCAGCCAAACCAATCTTTGTTTGGACCTTTTTTTTTTCTTTATATTTGGAAGACATGAGAACTATGTGCATGTGAATGCCTTTGTTTCTCCACTTTCATAATTTTTATTTCCTTGTTAAAATTCCTTTTAAAAAATTCCCAAACTTGGCTGCCTGGGTGACTCAGTCATTAAGCAACTGCTTTCAGCTCAGGTCATGATCCCAGGGTCTTGGAATCAAGTCCCGGATCAGGAAGCCTGCTTCTCCCTCTCCTGCTATGCTTGTGTTCCCTCTCTTGCTGTGTCTCTGTCAAATAAATAAATAAAATCTTTAAAAAAAAAATTCCCAAGCTTGCTTTGGCAAAACGGAAGGGATATTTTTAATGTTTATTATTTAAAGTTTCTATTTTTATTTATTTATTTATTTTAGAGTGGAAGGGAGGGAAGGGGCAGAGGGAGAGGGAGAGAAACTCTGAAGTAGACTTCATGCTGAGCATGGAGCCCATTGTGGGGCTAAATCTCATGACCTGAGCCAAAATCAAGAGTTGGTTGCTTAACTGACTGAACCACCCAGGTGTCCCATAAAGTTTTAAATTTTAATTTCAGTTGGTTAACATACAGTGTAATATCGGTATGAGGTGTATAATACAGTGATTCAACAATTCCATATATCACCTGGAGCTCACCACGAGTGGACGCTTTATTCCCTATCACTTAATTCACCCACTCCCCTGCTTCCCCTCTGGTAACCATCAGTTCTGTATAATTAAGAATCTGCTTCTTGGTTTGTCTTTCTTTTTTTTTCCCTTTGCTCCCTTGTTTCCTCACTTCCACATATGAATGACATCATATTGTATTTGTCTTTCTTTGACTGACTTATTTCACTTAGCATGATACTCTCTAGCTCCACCCACATTGTTGCAAATGGCAAGATTTCATTCTTTTTATGGCTGAGTAATATTCCATCATCTATTTATCACCTCTTTATACATTTATCAGTTGATGAACACTTGCACTGTTTCCATAATTTCATTATTATAGATAATACTGCTGAAAGCATTAGGGTGCAGGTATCCCTTTGAAATGCTATTTTTGTATTCGTTTGTGTTCATAGGGTAGTTCCATTTTTAGCTTTTTGGGAAACCTCCATACTATTTTCCAGTGTGATAGCACCAGCTTACATTCCCACCAGCAGTGCAAGAGGGTTCCCCTTTCTCCACATCCTTGACAACACCAGCTGTTTCTTATGTTGTTGATTTTAGTCATTTTTGTAGCTGTAAGGTACTATCTCATTGTGGTTTTGATTTACATTTCCCTGATGACTGGTGATGTTGAGCATATTTTCATGTGTCTGTTGGCCATCTGGATGTCTTTTTTGGAAAAATGTCTATCCATATCTTCTGCCCGTTTTTTAGTTGGGTTATTCACTTCTTGTGTGTTGAGTTTTATATGTTCTTTATATTTCAGATTCTAACCCTTTGCTGGATATGTCACTTGCAAATATCTTTTCCCATTCTGTAGGTTACCTTTTAGTTTTGTTGTTTCCTTTGCAAAAGCTTTTTAATTGATGTAGTCCCGGTAGTTTATTTTTGCTTTTGTTTTCCTTGCCTCAGGAGGCATGGCTAGTAAGAAGGTGCTGTGGCTGCTATGATTTTAGGTCACACAACTAGGTGTTTAATCTATTTTGAATTTATTTTTGTGTATGGTGAAAGAATGTGGTCCAGTTCTATTCTTTTGCACGTTTCTGTCCAGTTTTCCTAACACCATTTATTGAAGATAATTTTTTCCCATTGGACATTCTTTCCTGTTTTGTCAAAGATTTATTGACCATATAGTTGTAGGTTCATTTATGGGTTTTCTATTCTGTTCTATTGGTCTTTCTTTTTTAGTGCTGGTACCATACTGTATTGACTACTGCAGCTTCATAATATTACTTGAAGTCCAGACTTATGAAGCCTCCAGCTTTGTTTCTTTTTCTTTTCTTTTCTTTTCTTTCTTTCTTTCTTTCTTTCATTTTCTTTCTTTCTTTCTTTCTTTCTTCCTTTCTCTTTTTTTTCTTTTCTTTTCTTTTCTTTTCTTTTTTTTCCCGAAGACTGCTTTGTCTATTTGGGGCTTTTTTGTGGTTCCATATGAATTTTAGGGTGGGTTTTCTAGTTCTTTGAAAAATCTGTTGGTATTTCGATAGGGATTGCATTAAATGTGTAGATTGCTTTGGGCGATATGGGCATTTTAACAATACTTGTTTTTCACATCCATGAGCATGGAATGCCTTTCTGTTTGTCTGTATCAACTTCAATTTCTTCCACCAGTGTTTTATAGTTTTCAGAGTACAGGTCTTTTACCTCTTTGGCTTGGTTTATTCCTAGGTATTTTATTATTTTTTGAGCTATTATAAATGGGATTGTTGTCTTAATTTCTCTTTCTGCTGCTTCGTTACTGGTGTATAGAAATGCAGCAGATTTCTGTACATTGATTTTGTATCCTGGAATTTTACTGAATTTGTTTATCAGTTCTAGCAGTTTTGGGGTGGACTTTTTGGGTTTTCCATATATAGTACTTTCCATTTGCGAATAGTGAAAGTTATACTTCTTACCATTTGGATGCCTTTTATTTCTTTTTGTTATCTGATTGTTGTGGCTAGGACTGCTAGTTCTATGTTGAGTAAAAGTGGTGGGAGTGGACATCCTCATCTTGTTTCTAATCTTGGGGGAAAATTTTCAGGTTTTCCCTGTTAAAGATGATGTTATCTGTGAATTTTTCATAAATAGCCTTTATTATATTGACATATATTCCCTCCAAATCTATTTTGTTGAGGTTTTTTTTTTTTTTATCATGAATAGCTTTGTACTTTGTTAAATGCCTTTTCTGCATCTACTGAGATGATCATATGGTTCTTATCCTTTCTCTTACTAATCTGATATGTCACGTTGAATGATTTGTGGATCCTTTGAAGCCCAGGAATAAATCCCATTTGATCATGGTGAGTGATTTTTTTTTTTAATGTATTGCTGCATTCTGATTGGTAGTATTTTGTTGAGGATTTTTGCATCCATGTTCATCAGGGATATTGGCCCATAATTCTCTTTTTTTGTGGTGTCTTTATTTGGTTTTAGTATCAGGGTAATGCTGCCCTCATAGAATGAATTTGCAAGTTTTCCTTCTAAACGAAAGGTTTTTTTTTTTTAAACTAAAGGATCTTGAAGTTCTTTTTTTTTTTTTTTTTTTTTTAGAAGAAAGGGATCTGTAATGCATACCATGGCTGAGTTGGTTGGTACCAATTGGCTGCTTTGGTTTAGAAAGCAGGGCAGACCTGGTGAGCCAGGGCAGCTGAAGGTTAGAAAATTTAGGAGGAAAGGTGCAGCCCACTTGGAAGCCATGCCCACTTTGGTCATTGCAGTTGTTCTTAGCTGATTGGAGTTGATTGGAGTTTACAAATGTTGTGTCTGATGCTATCTTATATACTTAGGTTTCTTACATTCTACCCCAGCTTGTAACCAGGATATAACCTTGCTTTTCTAGCCAGGTGCCTTTACATACATAGTTTCCTCTTCATGTGCTGACTATGATCTGGTCTCTGTTGGACCAGTTCCCCACTTTCACTTTAAGCAAACATTCTCCAAAGACTCATCCCTGGACCAACAGTGTATGCCTCAGCTGAGGACGTATCACAAGTGTATATCTGGGTGCCTAACTCCAGACCTGGTGAATCAGAAGCTCTGGTGTGGGCACCAGTATTGTATGGGTAAGTCTCCTAGGTGGTTGTGATGCATATTCAAGTTTGGGAAGCAGGCCTTGGGGTAGTGTACCTTGTGGCAGGACCAGAGTCCAGCTCCTCTTCTCCATGAGATGTTTCCTAGTCCCCAGACTGGAGGTCATTACCTCTTGATTTGGTTTTCAGTGCTCTCTGTGTTCCTCTTGGAACCATTATGATCTAGTATTCTATTTCCCCTCCTGGAGGATAAAGTCCTTGAAGGCTGTATCATACTCACCTTTGAATTCCCCACATAATTTTCCCATGTGCTCGGACAGTATTTTTGAGACAAATGAACTCTGAGTATTTATTTATATCTGTATGTATTTATTTATATCTGTATGTATTTATTTCAACTCTGAATATTTAAATCGTTTGCATAATGTTTCTGAGGGAAGCTGGTTTTGCAGGATCTACTTCATAATTGCCATCAACCTGTATTTTGGGGCTTATCTCAGCATGTGAGTAGAAACTTCCTGTTATCTTCAGGCTAGGATTCAGGCTCCTTGGCATGGCCCCCAAGCCCTCCCCAACTGTGCCCCTGCCCACAGGTCCAGGGTAGCCTCTTTCCTCTCCGTGCCTGGACAAATAGAATTGCTGTGAGTTTTCCCAAAACCACTCTGACCTCTCCAACCCTGAGCTGTGGCCTGTGCTGTTTTTTTTCTTCTGGAACACCTCTCTGGCCTTATCTGCTTGTTTGCTCCTGCTTGGCTTATTTTAACTTATGTCATTGCATTTAAAAAATATATATTTATTTACTTGAAAGAGAGAAAGAGAACACAAATGGGGGGAGGGGCAGAGGCAGAGGGAGAGAAAATCTTAAGGAGCCTCTCCTCTGAATGTGGACCCCAACACAGGGCTCAATCCCAAGACCATGAGATCATGACCTGAGCTGAAGTCAAGAGTAGGATGCTCAAGCAACTGATCCACCAGGCGCCTCATCATTGTATCTTATTCTTTCAAATGTCTGGCTGTGGTATCACCCCCTCTGGAAATTCTTCTCTGGCCACTGCCCCCCCGGGCCAGGTTGGGGACTGTATCCTGGGACACCTCTGTGCCTTGTGCTCTTACAGCCCTTCTCAATGCATCTTAATTATTACTTCCTCTGTCTGGGGCCTTCTCAGCCACAGGGTCTTTGAGTGTAGACTGTGTTCTTTCTACTTTAGTGTCTTCAACACAGCAAGGCCTCAATAAAAAATTCCAGAATGGACAGATAATGTTCTGGGAATGAGTCTTAAAAGAAATTTAACTAACCCATTGAATGCCCTCCTACCCTCTTGCATCTGGCCTGCATTCCACACTGCTGAGTAGCAGTCCTATTTGCATTCAGTTAAACAGAGTTGGTTTTTGTTTTTGTTTTACTTTCTTTACAACCTTCCCTGGAAGTGGGACTAGTTAAAATGATTTTGCCAAAACATATTTGAGCATATTCAAAAATATATCTTGGAGAAGAGTGGCTGCTAACTGGGTTCATTTCACTGTGAACAAATAATCAGTGAAAGCATGAGATTTTTTTGTTAAGATCTTTTTATCCAACCTGAACACAAATAACTCAAATCATACAGTTAGTGAATGTTCTGGGAATGAATGATGTTAATTCATGGGGCGCCTGGGTGGCATCCAACTCTGGGTTTCGGTTCAGGACATGATCTCTGGGTTGTGAGATCAAGCCCCGAGTCAGGCTCCATGCTCGGCTGGGTATGGAACCTGCTTAAGACTCTCTCTCTCCTTCTCTGCCTCTGTCCCCCCTGCTCTCTTGTATATGCACTCTCTCTCTCTCCAAAAAAAAAAAAAAAAAAAAAAAAAAAGTTAATTCCACTCTATGTAAAAACAACAACTAACATTCACTGAATGTGAATAACTAACATTCTGGATCATATATTTTCCTAGATCCTGGGGATGGAACTCGTTTTTCTTCTGCCCTCATTTTCTGGTTCTCTCTTGCATTGGGCATATCCCTGCCACGTACTATGCTAGACTCAGGGGGTCTAGTGGTAAATAGGAGGTACTCAGTCTCATGGAATTTACAGATGAGATGCTTTCTGAACAACAGTTAATCACACATGGATTCTTTTTTTTTTTTTTTCCACACGTGGATTCTTATGCCTAGCCCAGTATCTGGCGATGGATACTTGAAGAATGAATAAATGAATAAAACTATAAAATAATGGATAAGCCAATTTCAAATATTTTTATACATTACAGTTAAGAACAAGCAGCCTCTGGTTTTATCAGGCCATGTGGTCTGGGGGCTGTCCTTTCTGACAAGGTGCCAAGTATTGCAGAGAATGCCTCCAATATTCATCTTCTCCATGTATTTCTCATTATCCTCCCTTTCCTTTCTTCCTTCATGTGGCAGAATTTGAGCTAGAAAACATAGTCAAGATTGCTTTTTTATTTTCCCTTCAAACTTCAAACCCCTCATTTTACAAAGCCATCTGATTTCCTTGATGCCAATAAAATTTTAAGTAAGATTCCTCCAAATTCATCAGGGGCCTATGAACAACGAGCTTTTGGGCTGATGTCACTGACTGGGGGGCCTGTAGGTTCTGAAGGCTACCCCTTTTTGTCTCCCCTAGAAACTGAAACTCACCTGGTGTCCTCTGATGAAGGACACACAATCCATCCTCACCCCATTCTTAGTGATACTTTGCACAGCTTTATCACAAAATTTCTCCAGAACTGATGAAAATTGTTGCAAGGACAAATTGAGGTAACAGCTGGAGAGAGATTGCTTGTGGATCAGAGATGCAAATTGGTTACGGCATTGGGTAATAAATGATTCCAATCTGTGTAAGAGGCTGGGGTCATGCTTATTACGGCCCCAAGCACCCACACTAGTGAGAGCTAGACTCTGGCAGGGATTTATCATGGAGTATATTAAAAATGTCATTAGTGAAAAATTAATATTATAAAACATTTTAGAAGGGTTGAAGCAATCATCTCACTTTAATAACACAGGACAGTTCCCATAAATACCCTTTATTTTTTCCTCAAGCAGAAAATGAGGAACATGCCAGGATTATCAGATCTCACCCTCTCTTTCCAAATTGCAAACTCAGACTATTGATCATTTCGTTTCTTTCTTCTTAAATTGGGTCATGTTGTTGGTTTGTTGTGTGATAGGTCATGCCTGTATTTAAAAATACAGAAGACTTGTGGCCTTTGGAGGTAAAGAAATTGCTTCTCATCAGTTGAAAATCGTGTTTTGAAGATGAATTTTTAGGGAGCTTTTCTCTTGCAATAAGTACTGAGCTGTGTGTATATAGTATCCTGTTCGGGACTTTAGAGGGGGAAAAAGAAGACATTTTGATGAAACTCGTAGCTTAATAGGAAAAGCCTTAGGAATTGGGGGACTTTATTTCCACCCTTGGAATCCTAGCACTTCTACAGAGTAGCCAGGAAATGATCTCACTGGCCTCATTTAAACTTTCTCCTTGATTTAGCATCTGCTGTTGACCCTTCAGCAGTGTAGGAATTAGGAGTGCTGACCCCCTCCAGAGTTGAAAATCCATGTGTAAATTTTGATTCCCTCAAAACTATTGGCTATTTTTGACCAGAAACCTTACCGATAACATAAACAATTAATACATATCTTGTATGTTTCCTACTGTATTCTTAAATAAAGTAAGCTAGAGAGAATAAAATGTTAGGAAAATCTTAGGAGAAAATACATATACAGTACTATGCTGTATTTATAAAAAAACCAGTCTACCTGCATATAAGTGGACCAAACCTGTGTTGTTCAAGGGACAACTGTATGATATGCTATAATTGTGGTAGGAATTGAAAGAAATGATAGTAATTTAAAAAACTCAAAGGAACAAATCTGAATTTTTAAACAGTAAAGAAAATCTCAGACTTATGTGCTATTAGAGCTGGAAGCAATTTTAAAGATCTTATTTTTAATCTAAGAAAATGGAATATCTTTGGTTTTGCTCAGAGTCATTAGGAGTAGTTGAGAATTGGAACAAGAAACTAAGACTTTTGATTAAATAGAGTAAGAGTTCAGAACTCAGATGGGAACCAAGGCAAACCCAGTGAAGCAATAAATAAATAATGCAGAAAAATTCTAAAACAATAACACAAGACATTATATAACCAAGGGAAAAATGTGTAGTACTAGCCGAAGGAGTGAGGACTTCATAGCAGAGCAAGGCCAATGACATTGGAATGGAAGCTGTCCAGAGGTGGAATTTGAGTTCTTGTTGAGGATGGTCTTATAGGAAGGGGTAGATGGCAAAGAAAGAGGTTAGTCTAGATGTGATGAGTAGTGCCCAGTGAAAATTCAATGACTAAAGAAAGCCATGAAGGAACACTTACTAGAACAAGGAATCAACAGGATGTAGAAGTGGGAGACAGTGAAGGTTCATGCCAGGAGAGAAATTTGACAGGAGATGCCTCTTTAGCTCCTCTCATGTGCCTTGCATTGATAGCAAATGTACAGGGTGAGTAATTTAGATCTGGAGATGTTTATATTTGAATGTCAGACCTGGAATCAGAATCCAGCTCTCTTAAACCTAAGTCTAAGGACTTTTCTGTGGAAATAAATACCTTCTTCCAGTTGTGTCCTCTGGTGGTGCATACGTATTCATTTTCCTCTGTGTTTTTAAAAAAACATGGATTCTTGCTTGCCAAGTTAGATAAAGAGTCTGGATTATATCTCAGCTTGGGAAGCCATCAGTTAATTAGGAAGAAAAAAAAAAAGAAATTTAAAAGGGAAACACTAAGATGATAGTGATGATGGTGTTGTGGATAGCCAGAAGAGGTCAGTGCAGGAGAGAATTAGGAATAAATACTATCAAAATAAAAACTGAGAGACAGTCTGGGTAGGGGAGGTAATTCTTCAAGCCTCCTATTTTATCTACATAATAATAATACCTTTCCCTGTAAGGAATTCACTTTGGTTAGAAATTCCAAGTTTTTTTCCCAAGTGATCAGGGTGATTGCTCATGCTTCCCCTATCCCATCTGTGGCCTTCTTCTCTGCTGCTAAATGATGTGGCAAATTGACATTTCTGTAACAGCACAGGGGAAAAAAAAACCCACAACAACCAACAACCTGTTTTTGATTTATGCACTGCATTTTCATGCTCTGGGGCATAGATAATTTAGCAGAGGCTTGAAATGAGGGAGAAAGCATTCAAAGTCATGCGGGGATTTGATAATACCATTGGATTCAGAGTTACTTGTATGACTTTGGAAAAAAATTCTCCAAACCTTCTTTATTTCCAAACAGAGGTTATTAATCTATGGGTGTGCAAGTGACCCCTTGACAGTAAGTAAAAACCTTAGAGTGTGGGATATTGGCTGGGTATTCACTAATGCGACCAGGCATTGAATGCCATTCTTTTTTTTTTTTTAATAATATTTTATTTATTTATTTGACAGAGATCACAAGTAGGCAGAGAGACAGGCAGATGGGAGGGGGATGCAGGCTCCCTGCTGAGCAGAGAGCCTGATGTTGGGCTCGATCCTAGGACCCTGAGATCATGACCTGAGCCGAAGGCAGACGGCTCAACCCACTGAACCACCCAGGTGCCCCTTGAATGACATTCTAATTAAACATCCCAAAGGGAGCAGAAGCTATTGCAACAGCCTGTCTTCTAGGGAAGGAAAAAAAAATTTGGCCTGGGATTAAGAAGGCCTGGGTCCTAGTTCCAGCAGATTATTCCATGTACAGTGTCTTCATCCTTGGACTTGCTTCCGAGGGTTCTCATGTCAGAGTTGTGAGTTCACAAATTGCTGAATGCATGACAAGCTAGTTGTGGGATCTTGTACATTTGCTTATCTGGGTGTCAGTTTCCTCTGCTGGGAAATAAAAGCATCCTTGTTGATCATCTTTCCTTCACTAAAATCCTATGACTTGGACCTTGTGAGACTGGAGCTTATTTTATTTAATTATCATTTTGACTCATCTGATAAAAATGCTAGCTGTGGCCTGTGATGTATGAATTGAAAAGTCTTCCTAACAGTTTTGTTCATGATGAAAATTCTGTTTAAGGCAACCTCTATATTTTTAGATTATATGTAAATAGTTATGAATTGTTAGGCATAGGAGATCATACCGAGACCAGTGAAATAAAATATTATTTGAAAAATGAACAGTTTTCCATTAAATTTGTCAGGGCACATTACCTTGATCCATTCAGCTTTATTTCTTTTTTATTTTATTTTATTTTATTTATTTATTTGACAGACAGAGATCACAAGTAGGCAGAGAGGCAGGCAGAGAGAGAGAGAGAGGGAAGCAGGCTCCCCACTGAGCAGAGAGCCCAATGCGGGACTCGATCCCAGGACCCGGAGATCATGACCTGAGCCGAAGGCAGCGGCTTAACTCACTGAGCCACCCAGGTGCCCCGATTCAGCTTTATTTCTAATTCTAAAAATTAGTCCAAATGAGGGATTTTACCACCATTGAGTTACCTAGTAAGATAAAGGTAATAAAAGAAAAGCTTTGTCTGACATAAGAGCTTAAGAAATCCATATCAAGTCCATTGGTGAATGGTGGGATGTGGGCTCAGTATGCTTTATGTTATTTTTATGTATTCACTATGGATGCATGGGGATGCCCTACTAGAAATTACATTTGTACCTTTTTTTTTCCCCTCTTCTGAAAGAAAATCCAGGAAAGTGCTTTAGAACCCCAGTAGGGAAAATGTTAATTTCTCCAGCCTGGGTGTAGGCCCTCCTGGAATCCCTGCCAGAGCTCCCCTGGAAAGGGTAGGAGTTCTTGGGGTATTGAAGAAGCTTCTTTTAGATGGGTATTGCTGAGCAGTAACCCTGCCTCTGTAGAAAACTAAGTGTATGTTGATTCCTTGTATTTTTGTATTTAGAAAGAGAGGCTGGGAGCCCCCAAAGTGTGGGTTCCTAGGAAGTGGGGGGAGGGCTGTGGCCAAAGAAGAAGAGTTTGCTGTGGTTTTGGACCAGTGAGAGGAGAGGTGAGTGAGCACATCAGAACCAGCCCTGAGTCCACAAGAGAAAACCAGTTGGTCCTCAAGGAGGTGGCTACGTGTGGCAACGGGAAGATCCAAACCTGAAATTCTGCAGCCTCAGGTGCACACTGGGTTATTGAAGGAGAGGGTGACTCTACTGTAGAGAGCCTCTAGGCAGGTGGCCATTCCCTAGAGACTCAGCTCCTGCTGTTGCTATGGGCATAGGACATGCCTGCCACCGGGGTAGAACCTTCAGGGGGTGGTGAGTAGGCTCTGGTGCTAGTCCTGCTTCAGTGATGAGATCTCTGCCCTCCCTCCAACCCTCACCCCTACCAGTATTGGGACTGCTGAAGTACCCGGACAATTCTGGAGGTGAGGGGCATCTCAGTGGTAGACAATAGATATGCTGTTAATGGAACAGATCAGGGCTTGAATCATTACTTTCAGAAATGACCCATGGCAGCTGGAGTTGATAGAAAAATTCATAATATTTTTTATAAGCAATATGTATACATTTAAAAGATGTGGAAAATGCAAAGTAGGAAAAGAAAGAAAATCATTCAAGCTCCCAATCCCAATGATAATCCCTGTCAAAATTTTGGTGTGGCTGTCCTCCTAAGAAAAGAATATTTTAACAAGGAAACTGCGAGTCTTTAGGGGAGACTTCTACATCTTTTGATGGGAACATCTTGGGCCAAGTGGTGGGTTGGGATCACTCCTCAGACAGGGAAGCCTGCCAGGTTTTTCAAGCACCTAGGTTTGGTTTTCATCATGGACTAAAAGTTTGGTGAGGGAATTTATTTTGTTCACTGCTGAGCCTTAGCAGCTAGAACAGAGACTGGCTCACAGTTGGTGCTCAAATATGTTTGAAGAATGAATGAGTGAATGAATGAATCAATGAGTGGACTTTGGCTAGGGTTATCAGATTCAACAAATAAATATACAGCATACCCAGTAAATGTGAATTTCTAATAAATGAATACTTTTAAAAGTATAACTAAATGTTGCATGGACATACTTACATTACAAATTATTTGTTGTTTATCTGAAATCCAAATTTAAGTGAATGCCCTATATTTGCTCTAGCATCTTTTTTTTTTTTAATTTTATTTATTTATTTGACAGTGAGAGATCACAAGTAGGCAGAGAGGCGGGCAGAGAGAGAGGAAGGGAAGCAGGCTCCCTGCTGAGCAGAAAGCCCGATGTGGGGCTCAATCCCAGGACCCTGAGATCATGACCTGAACTGAAGGCAGCGGCTCAACCCACTGAGCCACCCAGGTGCCCCTAGCATCTTTTTTTATGAGGTTCGGTATTCCTGTTGGATTTCTTGCTGCTTTGTTATTGAGAGATTTAAGTTATCTTTCCTAGGAGAGGGGAGATGGATGACTGGCATGTGACTTTCAGAAAGCAGAGGAGGTTTGTCATAGTCTCTTCACCCAAGTGGGTCCTTTACTCATATGCCTACCAGCCTCTCAGACAGTGAAAACTTTGCAACTGAAAACTTTGTGACACACCTTTGCTGCTGATTCCTGAGGGAATCCTGCCTTGGGAACCAATGGAGTAAATCTGATTATTTTCTATTGCACATCAGTCAAAACAAGTGAAGTTGGTACTTCTTTCACCCTAGGTTATGAGGCGAGTCTACTTTACAGGGAAAAGATGAAAGTATGCCCATGAGAAATTTCATGCTCTGTTCTGTTAATAATTCAGGAGAAACAAGTAAAATTTAGGGGTGGATAGCCTATGCTAAGAAAATACCTTTCCAGAACTACTTAAAATATGCCAGATTGGCTTAATTTCCTACAACCTTAACTACCCTACACATTCTTCCTTGGGTACCCATGAATGACAGCTCTCTCAGGGTGCGCTCTTGGATCTACTTCTCTTTTCATTTTAGCTGAGCTCATCTGATCCCACAGTTTTAATTGATTAATCATAAATCTGACATCCCTAATTCAGACATTTATCCAGTAGATATGTGGGGAATGCCAGCTAAGTATGAGCAAAATGCTGAGGGATAACTTTAAAAACTGTTTTTTAGAGAAGACAGATAATCAAGTATTCCAAAAATAAATATGTAAAACTTATGATAAAGGCAAATGAAGAAAAAAATGGAGAGTGCTATTAGACTGGCCAAGAATACTAAAGAAGGTTTGGGTGGCTGGTGTGGAGAAAGAAGAGGAGGGTGCTATGAAGACATGTCTGGGTTAGATCACATGGAGCCTTGGAGAACACATCACATATTTTGTTCTTTGGCATGAGAACAATGGGAGTTCCATTATGAAGTTCTGAGCTAGAGAATGGAATAAGCAGATTGCAGTTTGAAAAGCTGAGCCTTAGCAGCTAGAACAGAGACTGGCTGTTCATCACTTTGGCTGTGGTGTGAAGAAAAGATTGAAGGTCCGTTTTGGATATGGGCAGGGCCAGTTAGAAAGCTTGAACTGTAGTCCAGGTAAGATAAGATGGTAGTTTGGTTTAGGGTGGTAGTGGTAGAGACAGAGTAAAGAACGGAAACTAGGTAAGTAGTAACTGGCAGAGTTGGAAGAAGGGGGTGTGGTGTCAAGACTGGCACTTAGGTTTCTGATGTGCATAGCCTGATGGTGTTAGTTGCCATTCACTAAGATATGGAAGACTAGAAGGAGACTGGGTTTTTGGGAAGGTCCTAAGTTTGGTTTGGGACATGCTGAATTTAATGTGCCTTTAGGGCTTTGTATGGTAATGTTGAGTAGGCAGTTGGGTGTATTTGCATTGGAACTCCAAGGAAAGGTCTGGGTTACATACTTAAATTGGAACTTGTTGACATCTGGTTGATGTTTGAAGCCATGAGATCACCTAAACAAAGGGTATAAAGTGAAAACAGAGTGCATACCTATGTCTAATTACTGAGGAGCCCCCTCTTATTTAAAAGGTATTCAGAGAAGGGTGAATTAACCAAGGAGATTGGAGAATAGCCAGAGGAAGCTAAAAGTGTATATAGTTCCATCAGAGCTGGTAGAAGAGAATCTTTTAAGAAGGACGGCTGATGGTGTTTCTTGAAAGGTTAAGTGAGATGAAGACTGAACAATTTAATGGGTTTATTGTCATTGCAGTCACTGACAGCCTCTGGAGAGTTGTTTTGATACAGAAAGACATGAAAGATATATGGAAAAGAATTGAGTTTGGGGAGGTGAGAAATAGAGATAGTGAGTTAACACAGAATTATCTTGACATTTCAGTGTCAAGGAGAAGAGATAGGGCAGTGACTTGAAGAGTAAGTGGTAAACGTAGAAGAAATTTTATTTTAAGATGGAAGAGACTTAAGACTGTTTAAAAATGTTGAAAATAGAACTGCCCTATGACCCAGCAATTGCACTACTGGGTATTTACCCTAAAGATACAAACATAGTGATCCAAAGGGGCACGTGCACCCGAATGTTTATAGCAGCAATGTCCACAATAGCCAAACTATGGAAAGAACCTAGATGTCCATCAACAGATGAATGGATCAAGAAGATGTGGTATATATACACAATGGAATACTATGCAGCCATCAAAAGAAATGAAATCTTGCCATTTGCGACAACATGGATGGAACTAGAGCGTATCATGCTTAGCGAAATAAGTCAAGCAGAGAAAGACAACTATCATATGATCTCCCTGATATGAGGAAGTGGTGATGCAACATGGGAGCTTAAGTGGGTAGGAGAAGAATAAATGAAACAAGATGGGATTGGGAGGGAGACAAACCATAAGTGACTCTTAATCTCACAAAACAAACTGAGGGTTGCTGGGGGGAGGGGGGTTGGGAGAAGGGGGGTGGGGTTATGGACATTGGGGAGGGTATGTGCTTTGGTGGGTGCTGTGAAGTGTGTAAACCTGGCGATTCACAGACCTGTACCCCTGGGGATAAAAATATATGTTTATAAAAAATAAAAAATTAAAAAAAACCTGATAGAATGTAATCATTAACTAGAAAGGAAAGAATAAATGTAGGATAAGAAGAAGTCATTGATAGTGGAAGGAAGAATCCAGCTAAGGGAAAAGGAAATAGGCCCAGAGCATAAGCTGAGGAACTGACCTTACATTGCTGAAGGGGCATAGCAAGAGGGAGAAGCAGACATGTTTCACTTTCAAAACCTGTATAGCTCTGTTATCAGAAAGCTGAGATCTCTATTCTCCTGAAGTAGGAGGTGAAGCTCTCCATCTACTGAGTGGAAACAAAACTGGGCAGTACTGGTTCCTAAATGAACCAATTGGGTAGTATCGTTTCCAGTAGAATGCCAACAGTGTTTACCATGAGCATCCAATCAGAAGGATAAATTGGAACTCACACCAAAGTTGAGTCCATTTGTTGGATGATTAGAACAGAAACAGTGTAAATGCACCTTTTGTAAAACTTTCTCGGACATGCACACCATTAGTGTTTTCTTACTCCCAGTTATTGTAACATATAATAATCTATGTCTATGGGATGCCTGGATGGCTCAGCCAGTTAAGCGTCTGCCTTCAGCTCAGGTAATGATCTCTGGGTTCTGGGATCGAGTCCTGCATCAGGCTCCTTGCTCAGCAGGGAGCCCGATTCTTCCTCTGCTTGCCACTCCTCCTGTGCTCTCTCTTTCCTGCTCTCTCTCTCTGACAAATAAATAGGTAACAGCTTTTTAAAAATATTTAAAAAACGCAAATAATCTGTTTCTATAAGTAATGTATCTAGTACAAAAAATAAGAATTTCCCTCAAGTATAATTAATTTTGTCACAAAGGTAAAAAAATTAGATTAGAAAAGTTACTTGCATTATATAAGGTGATGAGTGTGTAAAAAGTGCCTTCACTTGCTTCACTTTTATATGCTTAAAGCTGATTAGTAGTTGTTATCAACCAAAACTCTTTTCTGAAACCATTGAGTTGGAATTAACTTGACAATGGCATAAGAGATGTTAAGAATGTGAGTGACCAATGTTAATGAACAAAATATAACTCATTTTGAGCTTATTCTTAAAACTATGTCTTTCTTTTAAAAGTATAAAGAAAGGTAATTATACATACCAATGTTTGAGGGAAAAATAAAAGTTGAACTGTTCATTGAATAAGAATAAAGTATCCAGAAAGGTTAGTTTTTCTTGTACTCTGAATTAAATGAAGCAGGAATTATATCAGAATGGTTTTTTCCTCCTCATTTAACAATTTTCCATTCATGCAGAATATGTATATTAAAATTTTAAAGCTACTATGGCCATTTGCATTAATGTGAATTCTCTGAAGTTAAATTGGGGGCTAAAAAATCTTTTGTTAACCTTGTGCAAACTCATGTTATTACAGAATTACTTCTTGGCCAATAGAACAATTCCATAAAGACTTTTCAACTAGTTTGCTAAGATCCATGAGCCAGTTCTTTTCTCCAACATTCTGGTGGTTTTTGTTTGTTGGTTGGTTTGTTTGTTTTAATTTTATTTTATTTAAATGTAATCAGTTAGCATATAGTGTATCAGTTTCAGAGGTAGAGTTCAGTTTTTCATCAGTTGCATAGAACACCCAGTTCTCATTAAATCATATGCCCTCCTTAATGCCCATCACCCGGCTACCCCATCCCATCCCCCCACCCACTTCCCTCCAGCAACTCTCTTTCTTAGAGTTTAGAGTTTCTTATGGTTCACCTCCCTCTTGATTTCATCTTATTTTGTTTTTACCTCCCTTCCCCAATAATCCTCTGCTTTTTTCTTAAACTCCACATATCAGTGAAATCATATAACAATTGTCTTTCTCTGATTGACTTATTTCACTTAGTGTAATACCCTCTCTTTCTATCCACATCATAGCAACTTGTAAGATTTCGGTTTTTTCTTTTCTTTTTTTTAAATAATTTTTAATAAACATATATATATTTTTAATTTATTTTTTACTTTCAGCATAACAGTATTCATTATTTTTGCACCACACCCAGTGCTCCATGCAATCCGTGCCCTCTACAATACCCACCACCTGGTACCCCGACCTCCCACCCCCCGCCCCTTCAAAACCCTCAGATTGGTTTTCAAAGTCCATAGTCTCTCATGGTTCACCTCCCCTTCCAATTTCCCCCAACTCCCTTCTCTCTATCTCCCCATGTCCTCCATGCTATTTGTTATGCTCCACAAATTAGTGAAACCATGTGATAATTGACTCTCTCTGCTTGACTTATTTCACTCAGCATAATCTCTTCCAGTCCTGTCCATGTTGCTACAAAATTGAGTATTCATCCTTTCTGATGGAGGCATAATACTCCATAGTGTATATGGACCACATCTTCCTTATCCATTCGTCCGTTGAAGGGCATCTTGGTTCTTTCCACAGTTTGGCGACCGTGGCCATTGCTGCTATAAACATTGGGGTACAGATGGCCCTTCTTTTCACGACATCTGTATCTTTGGGGTAAATACCCAGTAGTGCAATGGCAGGGTCATAGGGAAGTTCTATTTTTAATTTCTTGAGGAATCTCCACACTGTTCTGCAAAAAGGCTGCACCAACTTGCATTCCCACCAACAGTGTGAGAGGGTTCCCCTTTCTCCACATCCTCTCCAACACATGTTGTTTCCTGTCTTGCTAATTTTGGCCATTCTAACTGGTGTAAGGTGGTACACCAGTCAATGTAGTTTTAATTTGAATCTCCCTAATGGCTAGTGATGATGAACATTTTTTCATGTGTCTGATAGCCATTTGTATGTCTTCATTGGAGAAGTGTCTGTTCATATCTTCTGCCCATTTTTGATATGATTGTCTGTTTTGTATGTGTTGAGTTTGAAGAGTTCATTATAGATCCTGGATATCAACCTTTTGTCTGTACTGTCATTTGCAAATATCTTCTCCCATTCCGTGGGTTGCCTCTTTGTTTTCTTGACTGTTTCCTTTGCTGTGCAGAAGCTTTTGATTTTGATGAAGTCCCAAAAGTTCATTTTCGCTTTTGTTTCCTTTGCCTTTGGAGAGATATCTTGAAAGAAGTTGCTGATATTGAAGAGATTGCTGCCTATGTTCTCCTCTAGGATTCTGATGGATTCCTCTCTCACATTGAGGTCTTTTATCCATTTTGAGGTTATCTTTGTGTATGGCGTAAGAGAATGGTTGAGTTTCATTCTTCTATATATAGCTGCCCAGTTTTCCCAGCACCATTTATTGAAGAGACTGTCTTTTTTCCACTGTATATTTTTTCCTGTTTTGTCGAAGATTATTTGACCATAGAGTTGAGGGCCCATATCTGGGCTCTCTACTCTGTTCCACTGGTCTATGTGTCTGTTTTTATGCCGGTACCATGCTGTCTTGGTGATCACAGCTTTGTAGTAAAGCTTGAAATCAAGTAACATGATGCCCCCCGTTTTATTTTTGTTTTTCAACATTTCCTTAGCGATTCAGGGTCTCTTCTGATTCCATACAAGTTTTAGGATTATTTGCTCCAGCTCTTTGAAGAATACCAGTGGAATTTTGATCAGAATAGACTCTTTCTATGAAGCCTGCATTACCCTGATCCCCAAACCAGGCAAAGACCCTACCAAAAAGGAGAATTTCAGACCAATATCACTGATGAATATGGATGCTAAGATTCTCAACAAGATCCTAGCAAACAGGATCCAACAGCACATTAAAAAGATTATCCACCATGACCAGGTGGGATTCATCCCTGGGCTACAAGGATGGTTCAACATTCACAAATCAATCAATGTGATAGAACAAATTAATAAGAGAAGAGAGAAGAACCACATGGTCCTCTCAATTGATGGAGAAAAAACATTTGATAAAATCCAGCATCTGTTCCTGATTAAAACGCTTCAAAGTATAGGGATAGAGGGAACATTCCTGAACTTCATAAAATCTATCTATGAAAGACCCATGACAAATATCATCCTCAATGGGAAAAAGTTTGCATCCTTCCCGTTGAGATCAGGAACACAACAAGGATGCCCACTCTCACCACTCTTGTTCAACATAGTATTAGAAGTCCTAGCAACAGCAATCAGACAACAAAGAGAAATAAAAGGTATCCAAATTGGCAATGAAGAAGTCAAACTCTCTCTCTTCACAGATGACATGATTCTTTATATGGAAACCCCAAAAGACTCCACCCCCAAACTACTAGAACTCATACGACAATTCAGCAACGTGGCAGGATACAAAGTCAATGTACAGAAATCAGTGGCTTTCTTATACACTAACAATGAAAATACACAAACGGAAAATAGAGAATCGATTCCATTTACTATAGCACCAAGAACCATAAGATACCTGGGAATAAACCTAAGCAAAGAGGTAAAGGATCTGTACTCGAGGAACTACAGAACACTCATGAAAGAAATTAAAGAAGACACAAAAAGATGGAAGACCATTCCATGCTCTTGGATCAGAAGAATAAACATTTTTAAAATGTCTATACTGCCTAGAGCAATCTATACTTTTAATGTTTGTTTGTTTTTTGTTTTGTTTTGTTTTGTTTTTTTAAAGATTTTATTTATTTATTTGACAGAGAGAAATTACAAGTACACTGAGAGGCAGGCAGAGAAAGAGAGAAGGAAGCAGGCTCCCCGCTGAGCAGAGAGCCTGACGCAGGACTCGATCCCAGGACCCTGAGATCATGACCTGAGCCGAAGGCAGCGGCTTAACCCACTGAGCCACCCAGGCACCCAAGGTTTGGGGTTTTTTTTAAGGCTTTTATGAGGGGCTTTCAGTCATATGTGTGTGTGAATTTGTGTTAATCATGCTACCAGAGGCTTTTTTTTTTTTTTTTTTTTTAGCTGCTGAGAAACAAGTATGAATCTTCGCAATTGGGACCACATCAAGTAAGATGAGTGTGGTAGAAGTGTGCTGAAATTAGTAACAGTGTGTTATAGAGTTAAGCATGTAGAACCTTGTTAGAATGAGAGAGCTTTTACCACATGTGATCACCAAGGTTCTTCGAATAATCATTTATTGAGCACATACTGAATTCTGGGACCTGTGCTATAGGCCAGGGAAAATGAACATGTATTTTGCTTTTAAACGTCTAGGATAACCAGTAGATAGCTTGGAAGAACAGATGGCTCATGAAATCCTGATAATTTGAGAAGACACAAAGCGGGAAATGATGTTAGCTCAATTTGTTAAGCAAATCATCGAGTGGCAGAAACTCGGGAAATTCAGTCCCCTGTTCCTTCACAAGGAAATATGGAAATTTCCTTCTGTTTTCCTTTTCTAAAAAGTTGCACAGTCCTCTTCCTCACCTCCAGAATCTCCCTTAGTTCTTACTTCTTTTTGAAGTCTTCCCTGGATGGTGGGATGAGGTACTAACTTCATTTGTGTGTCTCACACCAGTCCAGACACAACCTTCACCTACCCTCCTCCATCACCATGTTTCCCCTTCAGATTGATGGGCTTGTCTAATCCTTTGTTCATTTCATACATTTCATCAATGGTTAGTTATCTGTGCTTTCTTTTTTGAACTTGAGAGCTGTGTCTGAGTGTGAGCGCCACGCTCTTCTGTTTTTGTTTGTATGGCCTTCAGTGTGTGATCATGAGATAGGCAATAGTTGATATTTAATATTGATTTGAGGCTAACATTCTGAATAGGGCTCAGAACAGTACTAATGGGCCACAATTTGTAGCCACTTACTACTTTTTAGGCACTATGCTAAGCGCTCTTTATGTATGAACTCATTTAATTATTCTGACAATCCTGTGAGAGAATTAGCTCCACTCTGCAGATGATAACAAAACTGAGGCTATACAACTAAAATTGAAAAACCTTAGGTTTGAGTCCAAGTTTTCCTGACTGATCTTGAATGTATAGCCACTAAATATGTGGTTATTAGCATGATGGGCAAGGTCAGAGACTCAGGGGTCAGGCCATCTGGATCTGTCTCTCTAGCAACTAACTGTATGACTCCAGTTCCTTAAACTCAGTTTCCCTATCTGCAAAAAGGGGATAATAATATAACTTGTTATATGGAGACTTTTACAAGAGATAAATGAGTTCGTAGCTATAATAGAATTCCTTAAGTAGTTCCTGTCACATAGTAAGTGCTAGTCAGCATATCATTACTATCAATCTTGTTGTTTAGCTTTTCTGATGCTAAAGTGGTAAAAACAGAAGTCAGAAGCAAATCTATAATGTTCTTACCAGTGTGTTCTGAAATTACGTGGTGCATATAGTAGTGGGACAATGATATTCTTTTTTTTTTTTTTTAAAGATTTGTTTATTTATTTTAAAGAGAGAGCACAAATGGGAGGGGCAGAGGGAGAGAATCTTCTGAAGCAGACTCCATGCTGAGTGTGGGACTTGATCTCATGACCCTGAGATCACAACCTGAGCCAGAACCAAGAATCAGATGCTTAACTGAGGGAGACTCCCAGGCGCCGCAGAACAATAGGTTATTAATGCAGGTTTGATGAAAGTGTTGAAGGGATGAGCAGATTGAGTGAAATGAAAGAGCTGTGTCCTTGTCTTGTATAGGCTATGATGGAAGTCTTTGGCACAGTGATATTTTATCAAAGTAAAGAAGGAATCAGAACCCAGGAGCCCTTCAAGAGTCACACATGTAGAAGCCGTAGAGAGGAATCCAAAATACTTGTGCTATTTGTCCTACTCTGCAGCTTAATTCTGTACAGAGAAGCCAGAAGAGATTTCTGGTACACATGTTGAATGCCACATGAAACAGCAGTTATGGGCATAACTGACTGGGTTGAGGGTAAGTTCTGGACCCAAAGGAAGTCAGTACTTTACAGACTGGGCTTCAGGAAGACCAGCAGCCTGTGAGAACTCCTACCTACTATGAGTGTCGTGTCTGTCAGAGATAGCTTCTATGTGGAGTGACAGCCCCTCACATCTCCTCTTACTCAGAATCTGAGTGTAAACACTTCAGAGAGAGACACTCAGACAGACAAGGGAGAATGCAAACATCCACTAGGAGTCAGGAGAGCCCATGTTGAAGCAGAATCCATGAGCTAGAAGGAGGAGGAAACAGAAATACCATGGGCAGGCAGAGCCGTGGTGGAGGGAGGTGAAGCCCACACAGGCTGAAACCATGGATCAGATCACTCCAGGGATAGTTTCAGAAAAAAAATTTGTTTTGTGGATCTCTGTCTGACATTGCAGGCCTTCCAGAGGCCTGACTGAACTTGGAGTTGGATTTCTGTGGCTCATTAATTTATTGAGTATCAGTACTGCCAGTCTTTCCACCCACGGTGACAGACCTTGATCTTGAGTCTGTGCATTGTGATCTGTGGTTCCTAACACCCAGATAGGCTCCTTCTAAACAAAAGGACTGTTGCAATTTCCATGTGTTCCCCCACCCCCTTTCTGGGACTATGCTTAAAAGTATGTTATTGCAATGACTTCTGGGACCAATAAGCCAGAGATAGGCCAAACATCACGAGTGAAGGTCACAGTCAGTCCTTGCTTCAGACACCAGCCACAAGCTCAGGGGTCCCCAGGACTCCTGTACTTCTAACCAACTGGCTACAAGTTCAGGGGTTCCCACTACCTTCTCAGATTCCATAATTCACTAGAATGACTTCTAGAACTCAGGAAAAAGCTATGTTTAATGACTACAGTTTTATTATGGAAGAAAGGATACAAATCAACACCAGCCAGGATGAGGTCTGAGGGGATCCCAAATGTGGAACTTCTGTGTCCTTTTTTTGTGAAGTCAGGATGTATCACCTTCCCGGCACATTGTTAGGTAAGAATATGCACAGAGTATCATTAACCAGGGAAGCTCACTGGAGCTTTGCTTGCGGAACTGTTACTCCAGTTTCATCATTGAAGCCTGATGGATTGAATCAGTGACAATGTAATAGAACACAGTCTCCAGCCTCCCTCCCCTCTGGATATCGGGCTGATATCACATGGCTCAGAACCCTCACTGCCCTAACATGGTGGGTCTTTCTGCTGGGGCCACCCCCCTTCTGACTCTTACATTAACACGAACTATCCAGCCCACCACCAGCCTCCATGATAGTGTGAGTTATCGGGGCATACCCTAAAAACAAAGACATCCCCTTCATTGGGTTACTTCTAAAGATTCAGAGACTTCCTCCCAGGATCTGGGGGACAAATGGCAGCCAAATTCTTTATAACAGTTCTCTCATGCTACTTTTCTATATTTTTTAAATCCCTCTTTCATATTTTTATCTTCAGTCTCTCTGAGCTTCAATTTTTAAATAATTATTTCCCATGTCTTCCCACTAATTCCCAATTTTTTCCTTGACTGTGGCATAATGTACTTTTTAATTCCTCCACCTGTGATTTAATTTCAAAAAATATATTTTGCTTCTAATAGTTATATTTAGTTCTTTTTTTATATCCACCTATTCATTTTTTTATAGCTTCGTCATTCTCGGTCTTTCCTCCACTTTTATTTTATTTTAATTACTTTATTATTTAATGTTTCATATATGGTCACTCTCTGTCCTCTATTTAATAATTTTGTTGACTATGGGTTCTAGGGGGGCTCTAAATGTATTATCAGTTGTTTGTCACCATCAGATCTGTTTCTGTGAAGATTTGGGGCTCTTTGGTTACAAGTTTTTGTTTCATTAACCCTTATCTGTGGGGATCATGAGGGCTTAAGTTGAGAGCCCACCAGACCTTTGCTCCTTGCCCTACCATTTGCACCCCTGGTTGGGAGAGAGTATAAGTAACAGCTTTATTTTCTATACTGCTCTTCCTACTATGACATTAAAGAATAATATGAATTAAACACAGAAGTTTACAATATTTTAAAACCTTAAGAATCCATCTCAAGAAATTCAATGAAAAACATACAGAGTAAGGGATGTGATGAATTTCAATTAAAGATCAGAGAAATTGGGGGTGCCTGGGTGGCTCAGTGGGTTAAGCCGCTGCCTTCGGCTCAGGTCATGATCTCAGGGTCCTGGGATCGAGTCCCGCATCGGGCTCTCTGCTCAGCGGGGAGTCTGCTTCCTCCTCTCTCTTTCTGCCTGCCTCTCTGCCTACCTGTGATCTCTGTCAAATAAATAAATAAAATCTTAAAAAAAAAAAAAGATCAGAGAAATTGTTCTTCCTTCTGAGCTGGGCCTTTGTAAGGTGTGTGAATGTGGTGTAGGGGAGGGGAGGCTGAGGAGGAGGGGATGCCTCTATCCCAGATCAAGGGAGCAGACCTGTTCATGAGCTGGCTGTACTCCGCTGTTCAGACCATGATAGTTATGGGCAGTGTCTATAGCATAGGCCACCAGAGATACAGTGAGAGCACTGAGTACATAGGGTAGCCTCGCTTGTTGGAGGTGGAAAGGGAACTGCTCTGAGTTGATGTACCTGTCTTGCGCCTTAATAGCCAATACATTTTTCCCATGACCTTGAGAAAGCCATTGCCTGTCCCCCAAGAAATCCTCAGTATCCTCCTCCCTTAAAAAGATAATACAACCACTGCCATTATTATTTGCTTTTCAGTACCTCACAGGGTTTTTTCATTCTGCAAAAGCAAATGTGATGACAGGTAAAGATGGCTCTGAAAAAATAGAATTCTTATTAATTCATTGGGGAAAATTCCATCTTTGACATCACATGATTGATTCCTTTGGGTTTAAGGGTTAAATGTTAACTTCCAGATGTTGATGTCAATGTCAACTTGTTAAAGCGTCAGCCCAAATACCTTTGCTCAGTTAGCCTCTACAGGGTTCTATCAGTTGGCATAAGGCCCAGTGGGCACTCATTCAGGCAGGCATGCAGGAAAGTTGTCCTGGACCTTGAAGGTAGGAAGACGGGGGTGTGAAGACCTGGCTGTGAACATTAAGAGAGGTGGGTCCAAGCACCTGCTTCACCACCTCGCCTTTGCTTAGCCCTTGATGCCAACATCCCTTACCCAAATCTACAGTTCAAAAATAAATGGAGTAACAACTCTTTCTGCTTACCATGCTTCTGTCTCATTCCTTACTTGTCTGCTTATTTAGTTTCATTGGCTTTTAGTCAGAAATGCGTCTGTAAAATATTTGGAAGAGAAAATGAAGTAGAGCACTGAGAGTTCAAAGGGACAGAATATAAATAATGAATATGATTTCTGTGGTCAGTTATTTCTTGTTGCTTTGTTTCTTTATCAAAGGCATATTTTCAGAGGCCTGAGAGAGCCCTCCTTGTGGTCCTTAGGAGCTTTGTTACCAGGGAAATGAAAACTAGGCCAAATATATAAATGATACCCATTTGCAGAATCCTAATGGAAACAGAAACGGGCAACAATGAACATGCCACTCTCGCGGGCTCATTTTTCCCTGATAAACAGGCTTTAATTTAAGACTCATCCTTATTATAATATTAATTGCTCAAGTAAGATTTGCAAATTTACATAAACATTAGTTAAAATTGATTAGACAAGCCTTTAGAATGGGCAGATTTTCCCCCCATTTAATTAAGCAGCAAAAATGCCAAACTAATTATTAAACAACCTAATGGAAAGGTCAAAGGATTTATGTCACAAATTTAATACTTTCAGATATCTCCCCTCTAAGAACTCATTCTTGAGATTATTTTGTACAAACATCCATAAGATGTTTTTCTTTGCAAAAGGGCTTTCTGTTTGTATCAGTGGAATCTGTTCTTTCAAAGTCTGAGGGAAGGCTCCAGAAAGCAAGAGTTACAGAGAGACTTCTTATTTTTCCAGGTTTTTGGGGAACATTGCAACTGATACTGTTAACATAGGATGAGTCCATGCCATTCTGACTATGCCAACAAGGAAGAAAATGGGGATTAAAACAATAAAGAAAAAAAAAAGAAATGAAGCACTTCATATGCCCGGAACTGACACTAAGGGATTGTGTTTTCTCTGACATAAGCACCTTGCAGCACTCTGTTGTTGGAAAGGGAATTTCCAATGATTACTTTGAAATGACCCAGAAGATGTTTTTCACCACCATTAAATCTATTTTTACTGTGGCAGTAACACAAGATAAGCTGAGACAAGACAACATAGCACGGCACTACACAATGAACTACTACTTCGGTTATAGAGTGCATATTTTAGCCTAAAATGCAGACTGCTGGAATCCCATTAGCTTATGTGAGAAAAGCAGAAAGACTGTATTCTGGGTTAGGATACCCCCCCCCCCAAAAAAAGGATTTTAAGTTGGTTCTTCAAAATGGAATTATCCTGCTAGCAGTTTCGTGGGGATGTCGAGGCTAGCAACAGAAAAAGAAGAGAGAAACCACTAAGGAAACAAAATATTAGCTCGTGTTTACAAATACATGATAGTTGTTTGTATAAAATGGTGTTGCCTGGGGCTGAAGAATGTTGTGGGACTTTTCAGACCCAGAGAACATTTTGGGGAGCAGAAGAGACATTGGTTGGGAGCCACTCACTCTCTGGCCTGATGCATGCACCAAACCCTGTTCCAGTGCGCGATCAGTGAGTGATGTGGTAGCGGGGAGGGTGTTCATGTGTCTGCGTTCTGCAGAGAGACAACTGGCACTGATTGTCTGGGACCTCTGACAGGTTATTTAACCTGAGTCTCAGTTTTCTTATCTTTCAAATTGAGATAATAGTACATACTTCATAGGTTTGTTGTATATATGAAATGATGCATGTATAAAATACTTAGAATACAGACCTGTATAATGATGATGATTCTAGTTATTGTAATCATCATCTCTCTTCATCTTGGACAGAGTTATTGCTTCTTTCTGAGTACTAAGGAACAAGAGTGGGTGGTATTGATAAGGCAGATGATTCTAGGTAATAAGGAGTGGGTGAATAACGCATCATTGAAATCTGGTCTTTTTGCTACAAGGCATTTCTGGACAAATATTATGAAGCATTATCTTGAGTTGATTGTAATTTCCCAGGGGAACACTATTATAATTTAATTCTATAAATGTGAATTGAGCACCATTATGTCCCAGGCATTGTGCATGGCTTGGCACGGTAGAAGTAGAAATAAGAGGATGGTTTCCACCCCTGTTCCCACCCCTCATCCCCAGATTCACAGTCGAATGAGAACAGGCCATCCAGAAACTAGTAACCTGAATACAGGTAAGATTCTGGCCAGTGGGATCAACAGCCTGGGGCTAGTTTGAGTCAGTCTCCCTGGGTTTGAATCCCAGCTCTACCTCTTATGACCAGGTATCTTCCTAAAATTTCCATACCTGTTTTTTTCACTTGTAAAATTGGGATTAATAAAACCATCATTATGTGGGATATTGGTAAGAGTAAATGAGGTGATCTCTGTGTTGGTTTGTGGCCCTCTGGAACTGCCAGAGTGAAATCTGAATCTACCATCTATACAAGAAGGGCAGGCAGAGACCAAAGAAAGAGGCAGGTGGTCCAGGTGGCAGTTTTAATAAGCAAGTGAACTTACATATAAGGCTTGTCTTGGATGGCAGCAAGACAAATGGATTCCTATACCCATCTGCCAAATCTTAAAAGTTTGTAAAGAGGCCTTGACTAGGTTTAGTCATGAATAACGTGTCGGTTTTATCAACACCACATCACTTTCTCAAGGCTGTGTCCTTGGATCAGCCTCTGTGAGTGGGAAAGCCAGGAGATACCCACATTTCAAGGACAGGGGAGGAGAAGAGGCATCTCTGAGTGCCTGGGTCCACTTCATGGGTCATTAGACATGTGACTTTCCCCAATGCTCTGTCGTGTTTAGCATCAGAGCCTGCCACATGGTAAACCCTCAGTATGTTAGATTTACTCTTTTTACGCATTTTATGCAATTGGAACACAGAGAAAATACCCATACATTACGATGGAGGGAATGAAGAAAGTTCTGTTAGTGGTGTTGCTGTTGTTTTTTAAGTTAGCTATAGTAGGACTTTGATTAGTGGAGGAAGATGGAACAAAAGACAGGGAGGAAAGGAGGGAGAAAGAAAGAGAGAGGGAGAGGGAGTGAGACAGAAAGAGAAAGAAAGAGAAAAGAAGGGAATGAGAAGGAATAACAGGCAGAGGAACTTTCCAGAATGGAGAGTGCCCTGACTATCCAGGGAACAGCGAGTATGTTAGAAGCTGGACTAGAAGGGCTGAGCCGCTCTGTAGTTTAGGTCAGAATACAAAGACCTCCCTCAAACAAACAAACAAACAAAAAAAAACCTGCAAAGACCTCCCTCAGTGTCTACACTAAAATTGTTTTCCTGTCCAGGGACTCAATTGCAATAAAGGAGAGCTTTGTGCTGGGCAAGAGAACGATAGCACAACTAAAAACCTATGATTGTTTAAAATGACAAAATGCAGGTCCAAGTCTTATAACATGGGTCAGAATAGACATTGATTATGTAAGAGGACATCAAATATTTGGATGAACTGAAGAGGCAAATGAACACCAGCAACAACTAAAACGAACACTAGTGCTGATATTGATAAAGCTTCATGAGAGTTTGGTCTGTGTATTTACAAGGACTTTGCTGAGTATGATTTGCGCATGTGTAAAAAGTGACCTTTGACATTTTAATGTCAGAATTCATAACATTCCTTTGATTTGAGGTCTATCCTCAAAGATGAGATCTCCAATCACTTGCTTAAAAGTAGCCACTACAGACTGGAATCGATGGATCATATGAAAATTCCATTTTGAGTAAGCGACTCATTACTTCCTAAGGTGGCCATCCCATTTTTCACCCCCAGCAGCAATGCATGATGGTTCCAATATCTTCACATCTCACCAGCATTGGTAATTGTCTATTTTTTTTTTTATTATATCCATCCTCGTGGGTATGCAGGGGTATCTCATTATGGTGCTGATTTACATTTCCCTTATGGCTAAAGATGTTGAATGTCTTTTCATGGACTTATTGATCATTTCCATGTCTTGGAGAAATGTCTGTACAAGCCTTTTGCCCATTTTAAAATTGTGTCATTTGTCTTTTTATGGTGAGGTAGTAAGATATTTTTAAAATGTATTGTGGATATAAGTCCCTGAAGTGACATGTGATTTGAAAATGTTTTGTCCCACTTCGTGAATTCTTTTCAGTTTTGTTGGTGCTGTCATTTGAAGCAAAACAGGTTTTCAGTATTGATGATGTCAGATTTATCTTTTTTTCTTTCCCTTCCCTTCCCTCCCCCCCCTTCCTTCTGGCCTTCCTTCCTCCCTCTTTTCCTCCTTCCTTGCCCCCTTTCCTCTCTCTCTCCCTCATGCCTCCTTCCCTTATCCTCTCTCTTTCTTTCTTTTGTCACTTGTGCTTTTGATGTCCTATCTAGAAAATCATTGCCTAATCCACAGTCACAGAGTTATGCCTCTGTTTTTTTCTAAGTAGTTTATAGTTCTAGCTCTTAGATTTAGGTCTACATAACGTTGAGTTAATTTTTGTATATAATGAGGTAGGAGGCCAACTTCATTCTTTTGTATGTGAATATCCAGTTGTCCCAGTACCTTTTGTTGAAAAGAATTATCTTGGTACTGTTGTCAAAAGTTAGTTGATCATATGTGAACTTTTATTTTGGTCTATTCTTTTTCATAGATCTCTATCTCTACCCTATGCCAGTACCATATGGTCTTGATTATGATCTTTGTAGTACGGTTTCAGACTAATAAATGTGAGTTCTCATACTTTGTTCTTTTTCAAGTTTGTTTTGGCTACTTGAGTCCCTTGCATTTCTGCATGAATTTTAGGACTAGCTTGTCAATTTATGTGAAAAAACAAGCTTAAACTTTGACAGAGATTGTATTGAATCTATAGATCAATTTGGAAAATATTACTATCTTTACAATGTTGAATCTCTCAGACCATGAAATTTATTCTTAAATATTATATTCTTTTGAATATTTTTGTAAATGGAATTATTTTTCTTGATTTAGTATTTTGGATCTTTCAATGCTATTCTATATAAATTCAACTTATTTTTGTAAATTGATCTTATAGTCTATAATCTTGTTGAACTTGCTTATTTTCTCTGGTAGTTTTCAAAACACATTTCTTAGAATTATCAATATTTAAGATTACGCCATCTGTAAATATAGTTTTACTTCTTCCTTTCCAATTTGGATGCCTTTTATTTCTTTTTCCTTATCCAATTGCCCTGGCAAAAATCAATTAGGTGTAGTTTTGACAAGATCCATCTTTATATCTGCTAACATCTATTTACTTTCATCTTCAGTATTTCATTTTTCTAGCCTTTTTTTTTTAGCTGATGTCCTTCAGATTACATGAATATATGTTAGTCAAGCTGCGGAAAGGTAACCCTGCCAGAGATTTCCATGCATCTGGGACAAATGGAATGCCAATTTGTTTCCTTTTCCCTTTCCCTTTCTACTTTGAAGATTAGATAGAAAAGCAAGTCAAGAACAGCTAGTTTGTACTACGTGCAAGGCACTAAACTGAGAGATACAGATTGATTATCTTATTTCAGTGTCAGTAAGTCAATGAAGATGTTATAACTATCTCCATTTAATAAAGAAAACTAAGTTTAGAATTGTCAATTAGTTTATTTCAAAGATGTAGCTTGGAAATTGTGGCTGCATAAGTGGAAAATTGATGGACGAGGGAAAACAATGATATCACCTAAGAGGAATCTTCTATTTGAAATCTGTAGCTATTGATGTACATACATCTATTTTTAAAAATGTCATTATTGTGGGATAGTGTTGTCCTTAAAAACAGGGATTTCTGCATGAATTGAGTACTAAAAAGTGGATTGTGAGGAAAATAAAAAGTGTGACATTGCCTATAAGTTCAATAAAGCTCTTCAAATGTCTTGAAGAACTTTATTGTCTCTACCCTATTTGAGTTATCTGATCTTCATATAGATCTTGTGCCTATTTTGCTAGATTTATGCTTAAAATATTTCAATTTTGGTGCTAATATAAATAGCATATTTATTTTTAATTTCAAATTCCAATTGTTCATTGCTGGTATACAAAAAGTGATTGACTTTTTGTATATTAGTGTTGTATCCTGCCACCTTGATATGATCACTTACTCCAATTCTTTGTTTTGTTGTTGATTCTTTGGGATCTTCTATGTAGACAATCATATCATCTGAGAATAGAGACAGTTCTATTTCTTCCTTCCCAATCTGTATACCTTTTATTTCTACTCTTACTACATTAACTAAGACTTGTGGTGCAATGTTGAATACAAGGGATGAGAAGGGAAATCATTGCCTTTTTCCTGATCTTAGTGGAAAAACAAAACAGTTTCTCTCTATTAAATATGATATTAGCTATAAGTTTTTCTGTAGATATGCTTTATCAAGTTGAGGAAGTTCACCTCTATTCCAAGTTTTCTGTGAGAGTTTTTTTTTTTTTCCCTATCATATATTGGTGTTAGATTTTGTCAAATGCTTTTCCTGCTTCTATTCATATGATAATGTAAATTTTCTTCTTTAGCTTGTTGATGTGATAGATTAATTGTTACCATTTGATCATAGTATATAATTCTCTGTATACATTGTTGGATTTGATTTGCTAGTATTTTGTTGAGGAGTTTTGGATCTATGTTCAGAAGACATATTGGTCTGTCATTTTCCTTTCTTGTAATGTCTTTATCTACTTTTAGTATTAGATAATGTTGGCCTCATAGAATGAATAAAATATTCATTCTGCTTTTATTTTCTGGAAGAGATTGTAGAGAATTGTTATTGTTTCTTCCTAAAATATTTGGTAGAATTCACCAAGGAAACCGTCTGGCCCTGATCCTTTCTATTTTAGAAGATGATTAATTAGTGTTCCAATTTCTTTAATAGATATAGGTCAATTTCACATTACCTCTTTATTCTTGTATGAGTTTTGACAGATTGAATCTTTCAAGGAATTGATCCATTTCATCCAAGTTATCAAACTTGGGGGGCAGAGGTTATTTGTAATATTTCCCTATTATCCTTTTAATGTTCATGGGATCAATAGTGAGAGCCCCTCTTACATTTTATAATAGAAGGAAAGACATTTTAGAATATGAAAATCATGAACTTTATAGTAGGATATTCCATTTTAAATAATAATGAAGTATCAGTTCTCCAATCAACAAATATTTACTGAGCTCTTATAATATTACCAGAAATGGCTTTAACATTGCACTGAATGAATTGATGTTCCTGTATTCACTGTGGCCACCTTCTTTCCATTGGGAAAGAGGGACAGTAAGGGATACCTTTATATTGAATTTTTTAAAAGTCCATCAAAATTGAGATCTTGACCATGTATCACTCACTATGCTAAACCCCGCTGCACATTTTATTTCAAACTTGGGATAACCTTGTGAAATATGTAGCACTTCTGACAAAAATTAAACATAGATGAAGTAAGTAATGCCGTAGGTCTCAGTCACAGATTGAAAAAGTCAAAATTTTAACCAAATCTGATTTCAGAGCTCTGATCTGACCCTGAAAGTTCTGAAGTTCATATCAGTTATTCAGATGTTAACATTAGATATTATAAGTAACAAAATTATGGTTTTTTTCTGAGAAAGACCTCTTCAGCTTTTCCTTATAAATGAAATTCTAAGATTTTTCAAGTAGAAAATACTTAGAACTTTTCAAGAAGCTTTAATTTTGTGTAATAATTGATTAGATCTATTATTTAGAATGATTAGAGCTGTGGGAGCACTCTGCAAATCCTTTGAAATTGATTTAAAAAATGTGCTGTTATCTGATAGCAGTCATCAGTTTGCTACATCATTTCAAAGTTCTCTGTTATTTTCTGTGACATTTCTCAGATTACCTAGAGAATGCAAGCTGTTATAACAGCTTCTTTTATCAGCCATCTCCAGTGGCTCAACCAACTGAGACTTGTATAATGTTTTTGGAATCCATGTGGACCTTACCAAAGATGGACTGTTTGAAAGATAATAGTGTTGATGTCTAGTCTCTTGTTAAGATCAACACTTACTGGGTGATATTTTTATATTAATAAAAGAAGCTAGCTTAATGCTAAATCTTTGTTCTTTGAAAGAGTAAAGAGGGTTTTCTTACAACTAGAGTAACCACAGGTAGGGAGTTATCAACTGGTATTCTTTAATATGAAAATTCAATGATAAACCCACTTGAAAAATTAAGTTTATTTGGGGCACTTGGGTGGCTCAGTCAGTTAAGTGTCTGCATTGGCTCCAGTCAGGATCTGGAGTCCTGGGTTCAAGCCCCAAATAAGGCTCCCTTCTCGATGGGGAGCCCGCTTCTTCTCCCTCTGCCCCTCCCCCTGCTTGTGCTCTCTAACTCTTCTCTCTCAAATAAATAAAATCTTTAAAAAATTATATTTATTATTTGTATCCTATTATCCAAATTTGTACCTTTTCATTATATATTTATAATTCTATGTGATTTCACATTGACTTAAGTATCTTTACAAGCATTCAATAGTTTTAAAAAATATTATGTGTTTTATTTTAAAATTTTGTGTTGGCTTGCAATGAAATAATATTGCTCAGAAGACCGCTGTTTTTTTTAAGGTTTTATTTATTTATTTGACAGGGAGAGAGAGAGCACAAGGAGAGAGAGTGGCAGGCAGAGGGAGAGGGAGAAGCAGGCTCTCTGCAAAGCAGGGAGCCACATGTGGGCCTTGATCCCAGGAATCTGGGATCATGACCTGGGCTGAAGGCAAGATGCTTAACCGTCTGAGCCACCCAGACACCCCAGAATACCACCACTTTATGACATCTATTTTCATGACATCTATTTTGTACACTAAATACAGGAATAAGAGTGTTTTTTTTTTTTTTTTTTAATTGGCAAGTTATCAGCATTGTTAAGGAATATAAGTAAAACATAGGTGACAACTTTCTGAAAATCCTCAGAATCCCACCAAATAGACTGCAGCCTGATTAACTTATATGTATGTTGATACAAGTTTCTAGACCTACTGTTACACTGGTGGGACCAGAAGTATTGGTTTCTAGGGATTTCCAATTTATAAAGTGTTCTGTAATAAACCTATTACACTGTTGGCATGTGTTTGTTAAAGCTGGAAAAATATTATTACTGATCTTCAAATGCCTACTGCATTTTCCCTACACTTTTTCTTTCTTTTATCTTCCTGTAGGTGAAACAGGATGAGTATCTTAAGTTGTACCTGATCCCTGATGGTGAACTATATTTTTTGTTGACATCTGGAGAATCACTTTCTTAAATCATTATAAAAGAGCAGCATGATGAGGATCACAAAGTCTGAGGCCAGGTAGCCACACACAATCCCAGCTGTACCACCTACTACTTACATAATTGCAAGCAAATCATTTAACCCTGTGTTCCTTGGTTTCTTCACCCAGATTGGGGATGATAGTATTATCCACATCAGACCTCTACAAAATAGTTGATAGATACTAGAATTTATCACAAACATTAGTATTTATTCTCAACACATCATTAGAATTTAGTCCATGTCCCTGCTTCAGCTGACAGAAAATTCTGTTTCTCTGGGATCACAGAGTAGGGTGGGATTATGATTGTGCCTCATTCTATTGAGATTTTTAAAGCCAGTTCACTAAAATGTTTCAGCATTTACTTTAAAGATTTTTATTTATTTATTTGATAGACAGAGAGAGATCACAAGTAGGCAGAAGGCAGGCAGAGAGAGAGGGGGAAGCAGGCTCCCCGCTGCAGCATTTACTTTATAGGAGGTCATGAAGGATCCAATATTTTAGAAAATTAGTTTCATATAATTTTTGAATCAGGAGAGTAAAATATTTTCAGAGTTATTAAATGTAAGTTGAAAAATATAGTATTGGACTTCTTGAAAATCCAAGACTACCTCTGAAAGACATGGTAACTTTTTCTTCACTTGCTCGGGAAAAAATGTACCAAACTCCATTGTTTCTAGGCAGGTAATTTAAGATAAGGGAATGTGATGGTTCCCAAGGAATTGGGATCAAAACAAATAATCTGTGCTCGTACAATAAGTGCTGGTGGATCCACTTTGGATGTTGTTTCTCGGGAGCTGAGTGAAGTGGGTTTAGGGAATTAGGAAACAGGGCTCAGACTTGCCTGTTCTAATCTTGAACCCTCTAAGTGACTGCAGAAGCACAAATTCCTCATTCCGAGCGAATGTTTAACCATAGATCCATCCAAAGTAAACTTCTCTCTAGTTCCCTTTGCTTTGATTTATCTAGTTGGTGTTTCTAAAAGCATCAGGTTAAAATCACTCTTCCATAGTAGTTTATATAGCTTCTGGCATCAAATATAATCTCTGTTCTTCTTGCCCCAAGAGTCACTTCTGGATAAAGTACTGCAAAAGTGATATTTAGGCTATAGAAGTTTCAGGAAAGCACCTTGATGATTTCCAGCTATGAAAATTATATGCTTCATGTGAGACCTTATTTTCTGCTTTGGCAGGAGAAATCCTGAAATAGTATGGGGACAGAAGTTAAAATATTACAGGCTTGGCTACCCTGTATCACCCAGGAAAGGGTAACAGCAGCTTTTTGTGCCTTATAGTATTTGGGGGAAAACAGAATAGCATCTTAAATAAAGTTTAAAGTCATACAAAGTGAAACTCTGGTAGAGATAACTCAGGCAAGAGGTGTTTGTTGCATATTTACTATGTGTAGACTAGAAGCTGTAGCATATGGGAACAGGTAAATATACCATTTTAATTTCATGATAACCCTAAGGAATAGAAAGGCTCTGTGCCTTGGAGAGGTGAGAATGGAGTAGATTAATCATAAGCATTAAATAAATAGAAGAGACATGAAGGCTTTACAATTCAGATAAATTATATCTAGTTGATGAATTCTAAGCTGTGCCTCAACAAGAAGATGGGACTTTATTTTGCTTTTAAAGGATGTAAATATTTTGACTAGAGGAGCAGAGGGGGTGTGGCCTGAGATGAGAGCAAGAACGAGAATAAATTCTAGGTCCGTGGTGTAAACAATGAAAGATTTCAGAGGTAGAAGAACCCTAGCTGCATTCAGTGGATGTTGAGTGACGGATTTGGCTGGAGCCCTGTTTTAATAAAGGTGAAGGTGAAAATTCTGGAGAGGGCATCTTGGGAGAGGGCGATTTAAGTCCTTAAGGCACTGAGCTTTTGGATGGTTTGGCAGGGGTGGTTCTTAAATATTCTCAGGAATGAAGTAAATTTGGGAAGTTAGGGGATGTGGATTTGAAATGTCTGGTCTCATCTTGAACTCTGTAAGTGGAAGAGCTTTTTAGGATGATTAACTTGTGTGCATGATAGATTAGAGAGAGTGGCAGAGGGGAATGCCAGGATGAGTCTGGACAAGTTTGGTATGGTGGCGGTTGCTAACTTGCGCACCCCAACATCCATTATCCCCTTGCTGCCTAGGACCCAGGAACAGAAGGCTGTTTTTCCCCTGAGGAGAGCTAAGATAAAGTTGTCAGCCTTCTCGCAGTTCGCTGTGGCACATACCTGAGTTCTGTCTGGTGAAATGTAAGCAGAAGTATGTGCGGATGTCCAGGAAGGAGCAGGCTCACTGTTTATTACTTCCTCCCATTGGCTTAGAAGAGCCATGTGACAGCAGGAGCACCACCCACTGTCCTGGACCGCAGCGTGCTCTGGCTCCTGCAGACGGTAGACAGCAGACAGGTGCGGGGATGGTGGAGCAGAAAGGAGGGTTGGTATGCAGTCTCTGGTCACCTCCTGGAGCTGCCCCACCAGCCCGCATGCCTAATGCAGGACTTTTTTTTTTTTTTTTTTTTTTAAGTGGAAATGGGGAATAAACTATTATCTTATTTAGGCCATCTTTAGTTGGAGTTTTTCTGTTTTAGGAAACCAAACTTGATCCTAAGAAAGTGGTTTGTAACAGAAGGAAAAGAAGTGGTATATGCAAAAAAAAATTATTCATTACTGTTAGTTGGAGGAGTGGCAGATTGGCAAACTGGTGGTCTCCTCCAGCAGCCTGAGTTGCCCAGCCCGTTCCTTGGTACTCCATCTGAGGCAATTTTTGGACTCAATCTGTTTATTTATAAGACAATGACTATTCTTGATTTAAGTGTTTGGAGCCTTTCCCCTTCTAAAAATTGTATTTATCTAATATTCCTTTTATTCTAGAGGAAGAGAATTGATATCAGCGGAGCATTTACTATGTGCCAAATGGCATGATATATTTTACATATTTTATCTTTTAAAATTCTCATAAAAGCCTATGGAGGGAGTTATGAACTCTGTTTTCCAAAAGAGAAACTGACACTTAGTGCAGACACTGTTTACAAAGCTATTGACTGAGGTGGGGTCCAGACCATGGCCTGCAGGAACTCACAGTCCATAACTTTCCATCACAGCAATGAATTTGAAGGGCTCAAAATATCCATGTGATGTCATAGCCAAGTGGGAAATACGGTATGCTTGTATACATGTGTGTGCAATATAGTTATAAAATACGATCAATTTTTCACATCAAAGTTTTGCTTCTGAGTTCTCTCTTTTAAAAAAAGTATTACAAATTATAAGCAGTTGTCATGTCAGCTTCATCTGATAGAATCAGTGTAAATTAAATGTTGATATTTTACAGTAGACACACTTCTCAAAATAAATATTTTTCAAATTAATAAAGTTTAAAGAAACATTTCATTTAAGGCAGAATGTCCCTGAAGCAGTAAGCCAAACCCTGCATTTCATAATCGCCCATTGGAGCATGTGACTTTTGGGTGTCTGGCTTGTTCATGAGTTACTGTCTTTTTGGAGGGGGGAAGGGAGGTGAATCTCCTCTTCCCCACTCATCTATAAGGCAGCCTTCTCACCCTGCTTCTGCATCTGCAGAGACACCTTCTTATGCTCACTGATTTAATAGCAATCAAATACCATAATAGGCATTTTGTGTTTCTCCTGTTATTACTATGCATGTATAGCTGTGTTCTCACATGCACTGAAGACACATGGGATAGAGAAGGCTTTCCTTTTTGCAAATTTGGGAATGAGATAATATATGAACAGGGAAGCAGGCCATTTCTTTTTAAGAATGATTCTGCTTTTTACAATCAACGAATCTTTTTTTTTTTTTTTTAACTTGGAGACAGATAGGATTGAAAATGTTTTATGATTCATGGTGTGCTTAAAATGTTAGCAGACTGCCAGAAAGCTGCAGGATACATCAAGATTTTAAGTAGCCCCCCCCAACCCCGCCCGCCAACTTCCTTTATGCTGCTAGGGGTAAGACATGGGAGTGGAGATTGCTCGAATGTTTTGAGGTTCTGTAGCCAGGAGCGAGGCAGTGAAATATATTTCAATGGGAATTGGAATTAAGATGTTTCCTTGGTCATTCTTTGTAAAAAATTTATGATTATTCTGCCAGAAGTGCACATTTAAAAATCTTTTATGTATAATAAATTGCTTGTCATGAAGTGTGAAGAACTATAGGAAGTGTAAACATGTCAGTATTTCATAGATGAATATTAATGCTGGACACAACCTTTGTTCACATGTTTAGGCAAAATGGGAGATTCTTGATTTGCTATTAGCTTAGCTTATGTGGAAAGCAGTTAATGGTAATTTCTCTTATTTAAAAAAAAAAAAAAAGCTCTTTATTTCTCTTCATTTGGCTGTTGGAAGCATCTGAGGGCCACAATGATAAGAGTATATAATTTTGGGCTGATTTAGACTTCTTTGCATGCAGCTCACTTTCTGCATGGTAGCACTTTATTCTGCCTAAGAAAATTTTTGCAGATTTCCCATGTGTCAGAAGGGGACAAACAAAATTCCTACTTTTCTCCCTGGGTGTGTTTGGCGGAGGCCAGGAGAAAGAAAAAAGGAAGGGGCAGTTGCCTTACACACCATCCACATGTACAAGAGAGTGGCCTCTAGATACCCAGATGCTCACTTCAAATAAATGATGCAGGGTCTGGGTCACAAATTGGGCTGGCCAATTTATTTTCAGATTTGTTTTTCTTTTCTCCTTGTTTTTAGTACATTTCAGGAAAAGAATGTTCCATTTGATACCTGATTAAACATAAAATTGCTATTTTTTTAGATTGCCTATTATCAAAGGTAGGTATTAAGCTAGCTGTTTAAGTGTCTGAAATTATTCAGGTTGTATAAGCACTGTGGTTTTGTGGCCATTCACTGTTCTTAAAATTAGAAGACATAAAAGGGCCCATTCTGTGGAGACTGGAATAGATCTGGGGCAAGGGGTACTGGTAGGTATTCAGGGACAGACTTTTAAATTGCTAACTGTGTACATATTACCTGGAAAAAAAGAGAACTTTTTAAAAGTTTTGAGTATGTTAATTTTGCTCTCAGCTGAGTTCCTGCTTCCTTGTTTGAGGGAGTTCTGGTCATGGCATATGCAATATATGATTTTCCACCAAATAGTTATAAAATAAATTTATGAAAGTTGTTACCAAGGATAGTGAGCTGCTCTATGAAAGAAGGATTCTACAGTTTAAGAACTTACGTGAAATGCTTGGTTTGTGTTCTCCCTTTGGGATTTACAATATAAATTCTCACAGAAGTCTTTTAATAAACAAAAGTGTTTAACCTGGGAATTACCATGGAAGAATGCTTTTCTAAATAGTATTTAGATGGCTCACAGAACTTTTTTGGAAATCCTGGTGGAAGATATTGTAATTTGATCTCTTGTGCTGGGGCTACTTGTAGAGTTTACCCAACTGTTGATGGAGCGAGCCATCGTGGTGAGGAGCCCATTCCAATGGCAAGATTCTCATGCCCCAGTAATTAGCTTGCTCCATTAAGTTCTTTCCGTTTGTTGTTACTGTTTTCAGCTCTTTAGGACCTAGGGACCAGGTCACTATTAGTCACTATTATTGCTCTGTAACAAAATCCCTGATACCCCAATAATTTTAGAAATACGATCATTTTCTTTGAGCCCGTGTGCTCTTGCGACCAGGACTCTGGGGTGGGGGCGGGGGACACTGGGTATGCTGATGGATTACTAAGGGATTGCCTGCCACTTGCATGTCTGCTCATTGCTTGCTGGTTAGACTCCAGTAATAGCCTGGATTCCTTCTCTTTGCACAAAATCCTGGCTATTGGGTGTCATTCATTTAACAAATGATGCATTTAACAAATTCATTCATTTAACAAATGCCTACTTTATCCCAGACATTTTTCTTGACTCTGGGTACAGCAGAGAACATATCAGATAGAACTTTGTTCTAATGGAGCTGATATTGAGGGCAGCAGACAACAAACACATAAGTAAGTAAATAATGATGTGTTATGAATAGATGTAAAAATAGAGGAAGAGGGTTGAAAACCTACAGTGACAGAATGCATTGCTGTTTTAGATGGCTAACCAAATCTTCCTGAGAATCTCTTCTAAGGATCTAGTTCTGCGCTCTAGATCTGTTTCTCTGGTGATCGGGTAAGGGTAAAAAATACCAACTATGTTATTAAGCAAACTTACGATACAAATGATGCTGTATTGGTAGATTGCATCAGTATCTGATGGGGGTGACATGCTTTGGGCTTTTCTGACTCCATGAGTCTTACAGCCAAGCATATTGGTTTCGGGGACACAGTAAGATACGCACATTAATTTATTATCAGAGTTATTGGCTCCTGTGGGACAGGAAGCTTTTATGCCTGGTCAGCGCCCACACCACCCTAGTGGTTCTCTTCTCCCTACCCTGGTGTGGCCTGTGACAAGGGACTTCCTGTAACATTGCCCACTGATGTAGAGAAATACCTGAGACTATGGCTTGGCCCACTCAAATTGGTTTCTGTCACACAGCCTTCTCAAAAAACTGGTGTCACAGTGGCTTCAGCTCTCTTCTAAGACTGCATGTTTCATTTAACCTCCAAAGGTCTCCTGGTGGGCATAGCAGAAGGGGCGGTGCTGATGAGCAGAAGAGGAAATGGGAAAGTGAGCAGGGGGAAAAGCATTTTAGCCAGGGAACAGCAAGACAGGTTTACCATGATTGAAGAAAAGCAAGAAGACTAGTGTAACCTGAGAAAAGATTCCAGAAAATTTCCATACTCATGATTTCATTCCTGTGACTAAACTTTTGGAGAAGTAGGTATGGTCAAGAGAGAGCCTTCCAAAGGCAGCATTCTCCAAGTTCCATTGGGAATCACCAGTTTTTGTTTGTTCTAATGTTCATTCACGATTTTTAAAAATGCATTTTTATGTTGTTTTGAAGCAACTAAACTGCAAATTGTTTTATAATGTATACACCTGATTTTGTGCTTTTATTTTAAGTATCACATCCCCTTATAGCTACACATTTTTCCCAATGTAGGAAATTGGGGGAGAGATCACTGCCTCTTCTATTACCTTCTCTTTCTGCAACTTTCCCCTCTTCCCTGTGTGTTTAATATAACTGACACAATCCCAGGTAAGATAAGCATCATTGTCTGACATTCTCAGATGCAAAAGTAAATGACACAACTGACAGCATAAGGTGGTAAAGCGGAAATGTGAACACTGGTCATTTAACAGTTTTTTCTGCTACCCCCTGGCGGTTGGATTTTTGACTAATGAGGTTTGTATCTGATGGCCTTGCTCTTTTACAATAGTCTGTAGGTAAATTTCTTGTCTTTGAATCTTCCTGCGGTTCCCCTCTGCCTCCCAAAGAGCCAGTCCCTGCCCTGAATCTCTTATTTTGGACCCCTAACAGCCATCTGCCTTGCTCTGGCTGTTTCTGGTTGTGGTCTCAACTGTTCCACTTCCACTTCTATTTTTCGTACCTGACAGTTGGTAAGCCATCATCGGCAAGGATCACCTCTTTCTGATGCTTTATCAGTCGGCCATTGGTGGAATTCTGTGAGTTGGTGTATTCCAACAGAAGGTATATTTCTAGGCAACGGAGGGAGAAGTTTTGTGGTCTTCCCCTTTCCCATTCCAAATTTGATCTCTTGATGTGTATCTCTGAAGAACTCTTAGGAAATTAAGGTTACTACAAGTAACGTGGTTTGACTAGAAGAACTGAAATCCAGCTGAGGGTTCAGAGGCAGCAACAACAATTGGCAGTAGAGAGTTGTTGGTGAGGGGAGACTATGGCTGACTGAGAGAAGGAACAGCAGCTCCACTACAGGAAAGCCAGACCCAGACTGTAGCCAAGAGCCAGCAACTAAAGAAGATGGACTATCCAGACTTGAAAATGGAATAAGAAGCTGGGCAGAAGGGAGGATAACAGAAGAATCAAAAAGGGAAGATGGAAGCTTTTATGGAAATGCCATCTAATAGAAATACAGAGCAAGCCACGAATAAGAGCCGCACTTGTGTTTAAAATTTCCAGTAGTCATGTCACAAAAAAGTAAAAAGAAACACATGAAACTAATTTTAACAATGTATATAATTTTTATTTGATTTATTAATTTTTTTAGTATAGGTACAAATTAGGTTTCTTTATATTTTTTTTAATTTAAAATCAATCAGTTAACATAGAGTGTATTATTAGTTTCAGAGGTAGAGCTTAGTGATTCACCAGTTGCATATAACAGAGTTCATTATATCCCATACCCTCCTTAATGCCCATCACTCAGTTACCCCATCCCCTCACCTACCTCCCCTCTAGCAACCCTCGGTTTGTTTCCTGTGGTTAATTGTCTCTTATAGGGAGGCTGCTGGGTGGCTCAGTGGGTTAAAGCCTCTGCCTTCAGCTCAGGTTGTGGTCTCAGGGTCCTGGGATTGGATCCTGGGATCAGGTCCCGCATCGGGCTCTCTGCTCGGCAGGGAGCCTGCTTCCACCTCTCTCTCTCTGCCTGCCTCTCCACCTGCTTGTGATCTCTGTCTGTCAAATAAATAAATAAAATCTTTAAAAAAATAAAGAGTCTCTTATAGTTTATCTCCCTCTGATTTTGTCTTAGTTTATTTTTCCCTTCCTTCCCCTATGTTTTTTTGTTTATTAAATTGCACATATGAATGAAATCATATGGTATTTTTCTTTGACTTATTTTGCTCAACATAGTTTGAGCAAAATAGTTTGCTCTGCATAGTTACAAATGGTAAGATTTCATTCTTTTTTGATGGCTGAGTAATATTCATATATATATATATATATATATATATATATATATATATATCACATCTTCTTCATCCATTCAGCTGTTATTGGAGATCTGAGCTTTTTCCATAGTTTGGCTATTGTGGTCATTGCTGCTATAAAGGTGCATGTGCCTCTTGGAATCACTCTGTATCCTTTGGATAAATACCTACTAGTATAATTTCTGGGTCATAGGGTAGCTCTATTTTTAACTTTTTGAGGAACCTCCATACTGTTTTCCATAGTAGCTGTACCATTTGCATTCCCACCAGACAAAGCCATAGTATCCAAAAATGTATAAAGAGCTTATCAAACTCAACATCCAAAAAACAAATAATCCAATCAAGAAATGGGAAGATGACATGAATAGACATTTCTCCAAAGAAGACATACAGAGGCCAACAGACACATGAAAAAATGCTCAACAGCACTCAGCATCAGGGAAATCCAAATCAAAACCACAACAAGATACCACCTCACACCTGTCAGAATGGCTAAAATTAACAAGTTAGGAAACAACAGAAGTTGGTGATGATGCAGAGAAAGGGGAACCCTCTTATACTCATGGTCAGGATGCAAACTATGTGTGTGTGTGTGTGTGTGTGTGTGTGTGTGTATATTTTTAATCTTTTTTAAAAAAGTGATCTCTATGCCCAATGTGGGACTCAAAGTCACAATCCTGAGATCAAGAATTGTATGCTCCCTCCAACTTAGCCAGTCAGGTGTCCCAACAATATGTTTTATTTAACTCAGTTATATCCAAAATATTATGATATTACTATGTGACCAACATAAAACATTATTAATGAGATACATTCTTCCTTTCTCTCTTTCTCATACCATGTCTTCAAAATCTAGAGAGTATTTTATAGTTACAGCACATTTCAGTTAGAACTAGCTCTTAGTTCATGTGGATAGTGCTATCATATCAGACAGGAAGAGACAGTGAAGCAGAGATGGTTGGGGAGGGTAAATGAAGGAGGGAGTCTAGGTGCTTAGAGGCCCAGAGAAGCCCCTACTGGCAGCTGGACTCTTGATAAGGTGACATCTTGAAAATCATTCTTTAACTAGGACTTTGAGTTTTCTAATTTATTATGTAAAAATTATAATTTTACTTATGTTTATTTAAAATTTTTATTCTAAAATGTATTATTAGAAAACTTTAATAGGTATGGGTAGGGATTATAGACTGAAATGGAAATTTTCTTGGAGACAAGATGCTGAATTTCAAGGATTGAAATTTGTTTTCAACTCCTGAATGAACTGTGATCAATTGGTTGAAGCTACCCAGAGCCCTGTGTTGAGGAGGATTCTGAGGTTATGTCTTTTCTCAGCAGGGAAGAGCACTGTTCTTATCTGCCAGGCAGCTGGCACATATTTGCCATTCCTGATATGGTAGAAAGATATCCAGGTTCTGGAGACCTTGGGGAATGATTCATGAGTTGTTGAACATTACCGAGCTCAGTTTTCTTCATTTGTAAGGTAGGAACAATTGTCAGTGCTATTTAGGATATCAATAAATGCTGGTTTCCTTCTCAGTTTCTGTTTTGTTATTTAATCTATACTGGTTGAGGGACCTATTTGTACTTGGTATTGTTCTGTTAATCTGGGGATTATGATATGCCAAACTCTGTCCTTACCCATAAGGATCCAGGTTAAAGAAATTATTACATATTAAATAGTGAATAGTCCACTGTAGTATATACTTAAATGCGTCATTATGGTTCCGACTGTGTGTTATTACTGTTAAAAGGAAAGAAAAGTAGAGTCAGGGAAATCTTTGTGAAGGATGCAGATCTTGCATTGAACAGATACATAATCATTCACGACATTTGCAAGAAATAGACTATTTTTTTTTTAAGATTTTATTTATTTATTTGAGAGAGAGAGAGAGCATGAGAGGAGAAAGGTCAGCGGGAGAAGCAGACTCCCTGCCGAGCAGAGAGCCTGATGTGGGACTTGATCCTATGACTCCAGGATCATGACCTGAGCCAAAGGCAGTCGCTTAACCAACTGAGCCACCCAGGCGCCCCTAGAAATAGACTATTTTAAAGGACACAGACTGAGAACTGTCCAATTAATTCCCAAAGTGAATTCTTAAGCCTTTCAATTCAAACCCTGCCAGTGATCACAGTTTGGAGATGTAGCTTATGTTGAGTTAGTGAAATTAGTATTATATTTTGTGGTCTCTTGTGGCTATCATAGTGTCTTGTTTCATAAAGTTGTTAATGCTCAGGAGTCAAGGCAGAAACTTTCTTTTTATTGTGTCTTAAATTTATGGATGCTGTGTGAGGGCTGAGGAATGGTTCCAGTAACAGTTGTCTCCCCTGATTATATTCTCTAGTGGAGATTCCGTGGAAGGGGAGAGACCAGAGCCGTGGTTGAGCCATTTCACATTTCACCCGCTTCAGTGCCTTCGTCTTTAATTCCAAATCATTTTATTTCCTGCGGCCAAAACGAGTCTTTGAACTTTGCAGTCTTTAATCAGAAGATTCATTATTCCAGAAACATGCCTAGTTTTATGATTAAAATAAGTAAGGCTGCACACATTTCATTTTTCCTGTAAGAACCCAGCAGCAGGCAGTAAAGAATCTGTCAAAGGTTTGCTTTTAACAAATATGGAGGCCGGCTACTTGGAGCCCTGAAGCTGTTGGAGGGAGTCCAGACTTAATGGATTTATGCATTAAACTTTCTTTCATTCTTTCCTTTTTTTTTAAGTGCAGAGAGATTTTAGGGGAACTTTGGAATTCTGCTTTTCTAAAAGCTCCTCTCCCTAGATCGGTTGTTTTCTACTGAAAGTAGAGTTTCATAATCCGGCATCTGTATTTACTTTGTGATGTGCTTGTTATTTTCCTATTCTTTTCTCTTCTTATCGGTTCCCTGAAAAATGAAATGGATTTCACAACCACTGAGGGGCTGTGGCCTGTAGTCTGAAGTCTGGGTCTTGTCTAGGTGCAATGGCTTTCAAAGGATATGCAGTCCTTGTCTTTAGGGGGGAACCTGGATCAAAATTTACTGGTCAAAATTCACCACTAGTTGGCAGCAAAGGAGCATTATAGCTTCTTACCCATAAAGGTAGGGGTTTGGATAGGCCTTGAGAAGGAAAATCAAGATAGGATTGTTGCTTGGTCCAAAGTCTCAAACCTTTGGTAGTGCTATAGATTTCAGTTTTCAAAAGGTCAGAAAGAATTTCTGCCGAAGGTACCTGTTTCAAATTACATCATACAATATCTTATTGAGCATATTTTCGAACTATTTCTTCAATTAGCTGATTTTTATGACCTATCACTAAGGGGAAAAAATCAGCTAATGTAATAGTATATATAGTGTGATCCTGTTTTGTGGAACATTAGCATATATGTATAGGAAAATATTTGTATTGTGTATATGTGTATATGTATGTGTGTACATCTATATGTATGCATAAATGTATATATGAGACTAATGGGATGTAGATTTTATTATTGCCTTTTTTCTAATGAGGAACATTATTACTAAAATGCAGATATTTATATATTACTTTAACTCCACAAACTAGTCTCAAGCTTTTAGTGCCCTCTGACACTCTGTGAGGAATACAAAAGTGCCTAAGTGGTCTAGATGGTGCCATGTCATGCTTTCAAGAGAGCCTACAGCAAGCACAGGGAAAAAAACAGAGTTGTAGTCCTGCTTTGAGATGTGACTGGTTTTGGCTTGTGCAAAATATGGACCTCAGCCCTGAAGGAGCAGGAGGCTGGCTGAGGACAAAGCAAAGGCTGGCGCCTTGCACCCCCCCTTCACCCGCTCCCCTCCATATGTGTAGCATTCCTCAGGCACCCCTGACTGCCTTAAAACGATAAATAGTTAACTTGCAGAGATCACAGTCCTGCAAGGTAGGAGTCTCCCTTGGTTTGCAAATGTCCTTGAGATTTACAACAAAGAAGTTACCTTATCAATAGTCCAATTTCCAGGGACACAGAACTCAGTTCCTCAAGCCCTAATGTCACCCTCCCCTCCATGAAAACGGAAGGAGGCGGAGGTAGAAGGAAAAGTAAATAAAGTTCAATTTCTTCTAAACCTAAATCTCATTAACAAGGATGCTTGATAGCAGGAATGTAACATTCCACCAGGAGACTCCCAATTGTCTTTACTTGATAAGTAACTAGGCCTTCAATATCCTGATAGTGCTTTTTTCCGCATGCGTGGGCTAACCGGCCAGTTCTGTTTCTATAAGATTGCTTTGTCTGCTTTCGAGCGGGGTCCCCTGACCCAATTCACTGACGCCAAGTATGCCTGTTCAAACTGTCAATCAGTCAGCTCAGCCCCACCCGAAACTTGTTTGTACCTGTCTATAAAAACCCTGCACCAACCCAGCTCTGGACCTCTCGGCGTTATCAGCAACGAGCGGCGCAGAGGTCCAGGTTCGAACCTGCAATAAACGACCCTTGCTGATTGGCTTTGACTCATGTCTCTGGTGGTCTTTTAAGGTGGGGGTAATATTCAATTGGCATTTCAAGCCCCCTTCCCTGACCTATCTTAGCATTAGTGAGAAATTGATCCTTTCCTATATGGTACCCTGGTGCTCACCAGCAGAAAGGCTGTTGGTGCTTGGGCATTTTATCTTAGTCACAGACGTAGGTGAAACCAAGTGGCACACATGGGGTCAAACCTTGACCTTGGCTCATTAGCATCTTGTACCACCAACAGATTTAATAGCTGATATGAAATTTGTGAGTCAGTGGGAACATTCTGTGTACGAATTAGCACAGCTCAGTGATCTTCATTCTTGCTTCAGTATTAGACTTTGGGAAGTTGTTCAGTGGAACCACTCAATTCAAAACACCAAACGGTTTGACAAGGTTATTATAATCTATAAACTAGACTTAGTTAAATTTTAACACACCTAATCTATTTTTCCCTCTAGTTTTTAGATGCAACATCTTATCACATTAGCTTCAGATGATTGGCACAGCAAACAGCTGCTAATTTATTCGTGTCGTGTCACTATCTATTTAGAGAGACTTTAACATACAGCTGTTGACACAATACAAGTCAGCACCTCTATTGAAACTATGAGACTGTGACTTCACAGTATCTCTCCAGGGAATCGCTAACACTATGTCCTTGATGTAACGTGCCATATTGGTTCCTTGGGTGTAGTTAGGGTTTATTTTGCCAATTTGTATGTAGAAATCACATAACATCCTGGTCCATGTGAGCAGAGTAATAACAAGTACTAATGATTCCCGGGCACTTTGCTGAGTGCAAGCAGTTGATGGAAGTGCTTTAGGAAAGCGGCAATGTGTGGACCTGGAATGACATGCACCTTTTCCCGGGCTGCCTTGTGACAATAGGGGTGTCCCATCTTTCAGCTCCCATGGTGCGACAGATCTCCATGTAATTAATGTTACTCTTCTCTGTTTGGACTAAGGTGGTACCTGCTTTCTCAATAGCGCTGACCTTGGCATCTTTATGACTATGCCTGCAAGCTTTGCATCGACCTGAACTTGCTTTAGGAAGCCATTGGCATTTCTCCCTGTCCTGTGTGTGAGGCCATGCTCTGGAGAGCCTCTGGGCCGAGACCGCTTGCCAGTGACCACCAGCAAGCTTCACTTCAGCTGTTCCCAGTGTCTCTACTGCCACAACTTAACCATCTACTGATGTATTTTTTCAATTTTTACTTTTGGAAGTTGATAGCAAAAGCACGCTTTATCCGGTCATAAAATATAAATGAGCATACACATGTTAGCATCAGAGAAATATAACATAAAGTGGGAATTATAATTATGAGGAGTATTTTTTCTCCCAGAAATCTCTAACCTTTTCAGTTTTGAACCACTTTGGAGTCTAATAATAGCTAAAGAACTTCTTGCCAAAAAAAAAAAAAAAAAATGTGCACACACCCACATACACGGCAATTGTTGCCAACAAATCTACATTTTTTTTTTTTTTAGATTTTATTTATTTATTTGACAGACAGCGATCACAAGTAGGGTCTTCGTGCATTCTCTGAAGTCGAAGCATGAACCAATAGTAGTGCACTTGGACCCATGTTAAGACCTTGCTTAAGACCTGCTTTTGTTTGTAGGACATTAACTGAGGTGAGGAGACTTGTCAGAGAGAGTACATGTCCTATACCAACATTCGTCAGCTTGTGGGCTTCTTGGTGCTAAGAAGGACTGATCTTTCATGTGAAGGAGTATATGCAGTGACCCAGACCCAGATCAAAGGTGAATAGGTGTTATTTTCTGAATTGGGGGCAGATATCTTAGCGATTGGCCTTGGTGATTTATTTGCTGAATTGAGACACTGATGAACCTCAATGGAGGCGATGAGTGGTCATAAAGAACTAAATACTTAATATTGTAACCTTTCTTCCTCTGTTTCTTAATACACCACAGCTTTTTCTTTCTCCATGATTACTGATTTCCCTAAGTCATCTGGAAGACGTTTCAACTGCAAGTTTTCCAAAATACAGCCTCTCCTTTGGGAGGAGAAACTTTTACTTACTATTCTCTCCTTCCCCACATATTGTAGAATAGGTATAAAGTAACAGGTATTGGGGTCGCAAAAGGATTACTAGCTTTACTACCAGACAGAATACGTTTTTTTTTTTTTTTTTAAGATTTTATTTATTTATTTGACAGAGAGAGATCACAAGTAGGCAGAGAGGCAAGCAGAGAGAGAGAGAGAGAGAGAGGAAGAAGCAGGCTCCCTGCCGAGCAGAGAGCCCGATGATGCGGTACTCGATCCCAGGACCCTGAGCTGAAGGCAGAGGCTTAACCCACTGAGCCACCCAGGCGCCCCCAGAATAAGTTTTAAAACCCGACCTTGCCACGTAGTAGCTGTGTGTGATTTTGGTCAATGTCATGGAATAGCTCTGAACCTTACGAAGTAACATATATAAACAAGTATGTAGTTAGTCTCCAGGGTCCAATACACAATAGCTTTCCAGCCTTCCTTGTCTTTCTGAACCCTTCTGCTTTGAAGGCATAGGACAATTCACCAATGTCAGGGGAAAAGGACTGAGGAATTCATTTGTTCATCTGTTCATTCATTAATCTGTTCCTTCAGTTCTGCAAACAGGTTTTGAGTCTTTACAGGTGTTAGGTACTAAACAGAAGGGAATAAGTTATGGTTTCTTTTCTCAAAGGAATTATAGCCTGGGGGCATATTCACAAGTGATTAACCCTAGTTGGCATGTAATTGATTCCCTAAATCCCCCACTGGGTTGAATCTCTTAACTAAGCCCTTTCCCTTTGGAAAGGTCCTTACTCCATTTTTAATAGCTAGGGTTTAAGACAGAAGGAACAGGGGGACATTCAGATTGTATTTCAGTCCTACTACATAGAGTGGGAAAAGGAATTGACAGATCCATTGTGATCAGATGGAAGGCTTGAAGCGAAAACGTGGCCTGTATTCTGCCCTGTAGTCTGATCAATGACTAAAACAACAGCTAATCAATTAAAAAGTCAAATGATTAGTTTAGTCTAATCACGTATGGATCTAAATAATGGGTAAGTTGAGTTTGCATTTAGTCTCAAAGCTTACTTCATATAAAAGTGCATGTCTGTGGTGAGAAATATGTAAATAGCGACCATTAATGACTTTGGTTCTCAAAATTCTTCTGGTTTTGAGTCATTCCTTTTGTGTGGATGGCTCCCTGGTAAGCATTTAGATACAAGTAAAAGAACATTAATTTGGCCCTCAGGGTTTGCCTTTTAGTCTGTGTTAGCTTTGTTAGGCATTTAACTTCAAAGAAATTATATATGTTTCAGGGAGAGTAGAGTACATTATTTTTAAAGACTTTAGTTGTTACTCTGTATATTTTTTTTTCTTAAAAAAGGCTCACAACTAGTAGTTTCTTATTTTCAAATGTTAATAAACTCAATTCCAATTCCTTGCATTTGAAATGAGAAAATTATAAAAACCCTCCAGTTGCCCCAGAGAATGTGAAGTTTAAAATGTCAATGGAAATTAATGGAGATGGTTTGATTTTTAATTGTGGTAAAGCAAAAAAACATCTGGTATCTCAAAAAAAATTAAGAAGAAAGAAAAAGCCCTCTAGATTTTGGTGTTTAGAAGCTCTTAGAGAAATTGTGACTACTGATGAGAGTTTCACTAATTTTTTTTGAAACATTGTGAAACAGAGTACAAGAATCAACATTGTGGTTTTTTTCCCCTATGATATTCTCCCTAAAAAGAAGAAGCTTGTAATGTAAAGGAAATCTATGCATGTAACTATAATATGGTTATAACATCATCAGATTTTCATTATTGAACACAATAAGGAGGCAATAAGAAGGAAAATAAACGTTCAAGAATTTGTGACTATTTTTGAGCTCTGAAAAAAAAATGCTTACCAGTTCTTCATTTCTAGTTTAGTCCTTTTCTTCACTAGAGTATACAATTTCTTTTTCTTCAATGGCTGTCCTTTAGGGTGAAGTCTCAAAGCTCAGTTTCTGGGAATTTTTTTCTCACTAATGTCTGATGGAGTTCTCACGACGCTCCTCTCCAGGACTCTTTTCTTCCTGAGATAACAGAATGGTTTGCTATCTAGGAAAACACATCATTTTTGCTGAGAAAAGGACAGAACTTCTATACTTGGCAAGGGAAAACAATGTAAAATTCTAGGATTTTTCCTGATGAGGCCAATTTAAAGGGAGGGCATTTATCCTAAATGCAAACAGTTGACATTGCCAGTAAACATGATAGATTTCTCCTGCTGTTATTACTGTTGCTACTGTTTGAACAAAAGTTGTTCTGGTCACTATCCATCTTCTTTATTTAGAAAAAAGGATCCAATAGCTATGTACTAAGATTTGAAGCACCCTACTAGAGAAACTAGTTTGGGGCTAGGTCATTTTGGCCACATAGGGAGGCTGACAGATTTATAGTAACTCCAACCAAAAGTGCTCCTATGAGTCTAAAAGATTTTTACAAATCTATATAGTCAAGATTGACTTTCTTGATTTATGGTAGGGTTATATCTCAAGAAACTCATTTTAAGTTCAAAGTATCTATCATAAATCAAAAATGCATTTAATGCATCTAACTTACCAAATGCCATAGATTAAGCCTGGCCTACCTTAAATGTATTCAGAACACTTCTAATAGCCTGCAGTTGGGCAAAATCATCTAACAGAAAGTGTACTTGTTTAAAAATTTGGAGAGAGAGGGAGTGCAAGCCAAGGGAGAGGTAGCAAGAGAGGGAAAGAAAGAAAGAGAACATCAAGCAGCCTCCATGCCAAGTGTGGAGTCCAATCCCAGCTGAAATCGAAAGTCAGACACTCAGCAGACTGAACCATCCACGCACCCTCAGAAGGTATATTTTAATAAAGTGTTGATTACTTTATATAATTTCTTGAATACTGTACTGAAAGGGAAAAACAGAATAGCCTTGTGGGTGCAAAATGGTGGTGTATGTATTGGTTGTCAGCCTTGTGATTTATGGAAGCCTGGAAGCTATGTGGGTTGCCACTGCCCAGCATCATGGGAGAACATCAGACCACCTATCTCATGGTAAGTATTCCTGCCACAAAACAAACAAACCAACAAAGAAACAAAGGGCCACAAGGAAACTTTGGGAGCTGCTGGATATATCTATTACCTTAATTATGATGATGGCATCCTGGGCGTTTGCATCATGTCCAAGGTCATCAAATTGTACACATTAAATACATGCAGTTCTTTTATATCAATCACAAACTTAATAAAACTGTTGAAATGTTAAGTAAGAGAAGTAAGGTACTACTACTATGGACAGCAGCAGCAGCAGCAATAGTAGAGAAAAGAAAATTGAGAACATAAATGGCACCCTTCAACACACTCCAAAGATGAAAGTCAATATAATTCAGTGGGAGCAAGAAAAACACCAATACTCATTTTAGAGTAGAAACTATGTCTGTTTGTAAAATCTCCGCAGTGAGTACTTGGTTTAGGAGAGGGAACCCCAGGAGGTGTGTAGAGTTGATCAGCACGTGGCTCTGGGAGATTTCTCTTCTGAGGCTTCAGAGGAAGGATGTGTTTTAGAAGAGAAAGAGAAATTGGTGGATGAGGAACCAGAGAGATTGCTAGTTCCATTCCTTCCTGCGAATGTAGGTTATCAGTACCTCTAAAACATTTCTTGTGGAGCTGATGATGGTGACCACCAGCCCAGATGTGAGTGGTGTGGAGGGGAGAGAGGAAGGGGGGGCTCATGGACTCCAAGTGGAACTCCTGGTGAGTGGTTTTGACTTCAATGGTTTTGAATTCAGGTCAACTCTCAGAAGTTACCTCAAGGGTAGCTAACATCTCTGGCTTACATGACAAACCCAAATCACATCTTGCCTCCAAATACCATTTTCCACTTCTGCCAGGAGCTTCACAATATCTTCATCACTTTCTTCTCTTGCTTCAGGTCTAGCCAGTGCTTGAGCCCTGGCAAATTTCTTATTCAACTATCAGCAGAAGTTATACATAATATCCCCAAACCAGGCATTTCTAACCCTGACATTTTTTTCCTTGCCAATTTAAATTGGTTTCTGGGGAGTCTGGACTACATTTAACATTTAAAGTTATTAAATACAGCCCACTCATGATCTTACTAGCATCCAAGCTATTTAAAAAATATCACTGTCATTTCATGCAGAATTGTAGATACCCCGTCCACTATTTGTTTAGGACAAACAGTGTCATTTTAATGGGCTAGTCATTAATCTTGCCTTCAGGGAAGGTTTAGTTTTACTTACATATGCTACTAGGAGAAAAAATGAGGTTATGCAGGTTAGGGGTGATTGATGAGGGAGTTTCATGGGCACAGGGATCCCCAGTAGAATAACCTGAGTTCTACACAGGGGTTCAATGTCAACCCAAGGTTGTTTTTAGACTAAACGACAGCCCTGGTTTTCATCAGTTGTTGAATCCTTTTATTATTGTTCTTTGCTTGTTCTGGCAAGAGATATTCTGCTGGTTGTCTGGGCTTTGTTTCCTGCCTTTGTTTTAATCAGGTCTCCTAGAGAAGGGAAAGGATTAGGAGATTCTAAGGCAGTGAATTAAATGACTCTTGTTCCACAGGTTCACTGCTAAGGGAAAAGGCAACAGTAATGGAACCAGATTTCATGTCTTTCCTATCTGCTAGTATCCTTGAAAATATTTCCAAGGAATTTGTCATTGGGATGTTGATGACTCTCCCATACCTTCTTGTTATTTAGAAAACTTAAAAGTCTTGTATTAACTAAAATTGTCTATTCTTTTAAAAATACATGCTAAGGGATGATCTTGATCAATGTAAACTGATTCAGTTATTCTGCCCAATTAATTTGGGTTTAGATCTTCTAGTTTGGACATTTATTATAATCAGATTCATTATGAGACAAGTGATGGTGCCAAAAGCAGGGGAAAATGGTGGAATGGAGAATAGAAGATAGTAGGAAGCATGCTAAATTAATAAGAGCATGGAGTTGATGGGGCAGGATCAGCATTGTCCATGAAAGGGATAACCACCTGTCCAGGAAGACATATGGGGCTGCATAAACACTGGTGTGGTCACACCGTGGAGCAGGGGTCAGAGACAAGAAGAGGGGAGGCATTGACAGGGCTGTGACAACAGGTGGGTCTGAGATAAACAAATCACATCTTGGTGAGGAGAGCAGCTGGGCTAATCTTATCCAAGGCCTCTATCCAAGCTGGGAACTGGGGACATTTGTGACTCTAAAGACTCAAAGAACAGGCAACTGGTGAACACTCAGGCAGGCAGATGAGCAGCTTAACAGCTTAACAGTTTCACAGAAACAATAGCCTGGTTTTTGGAGATGCCAGGCAGTCTCAGGCAATGAGGCAAATGTGCATTAGGGGAGAATGGAGGTACCAGTTCACTAGTGCTATCTACTAGACATGGCAGTGTGTCATGTTCCCTCTTGGCTTGCCTGTCTTCCCTGCACTACACTTTCTTGAGAGCAAGGTTGTCTTATTCTCCTTTGTCTCTACCTCTCAGGTACCATTCTTAGCATGGTTATATATTTAGGAAATTTAATTAAATGGATTCAAGCATGGACTATTTCAGGGGCACAACCTGGCAGCTTCAAGAACCAGAAGTCCCATATCAGGGGCAGGTGGGACTCACTGTTGGCCATGTGCATAATTACCCTAGGGCTATGTCAACACTAGGGTCAAAGTTGGGCCTACACTCTACTTCCAGATGTGTGGTGGAGAACCCCTTAATAGGATTTGGAGAGTAATGGCAGTGGGAATCTGGTCATTAAATACATAGATTTTTTTTTTGGGGGGGGGGGTGACTATCTCAGAAGGAATAAAAAGCATCCTAAAACTTAGTGTCTTGAAAGAACATTTACTATTTCTCATGATTCTGTGAATTCCTCCAGCGATTCTTCCAGTGTGGGCTGGCCTGGCAGGGGCTGGGTGGTCTGCAGTGGCCTCACCCACATGTGTGATGTTTGGCAGACTGTTGATCTGGGAAGAACCTCTGATAAGACAGTTTATCTCTGTTCTAAGTGTCTTGTATCCTTCCACAGCCTACCTTGGACTTTGCACTTGGCTATCTCAAAGTTCCAAGTCTCTGCTTGCATTTCCTATTGTCCCATTGGCTGAGGCAAGATAAAGACCAAGTCCAGACTTAGGGGAGGAGCAATCAGTCCAATCCTTGATGGGAGAAACTGCAAACATCACACTGCAAAGAAAAGAATATGGAAGAATGGGAAGCACATGGGGCCATCTTTGTAATCTACTGCAATCATTTTCCAGATACTGTGTTTCCAGATATTTATGTTTCCATTCTATAGGATTATAAGGGATGGAAGAAAAAAAAGAGCAAAGAAGTGGGGACATTAAAGCAAAGCAAATACTCTTTTGGTGGGAGGCAAATTAATAATCCACAAAAATATATTTGCCATAGAGGGACAGGCATGGTTTTTGAATCTTCTCTTTGCTAAATAACAGATTTGTGTTAATCTGTGAACCATTTTTGTAATTATGGGCTAATCACCTTGTGTCTGCCAGGCTTTTCCAGTGTAAAGTTACTTCTTTCCATTGTCATACTCTGTTCTTTGGAATTGAGTCACTAATACCTGCTTACACTCAAGAGGACAGGAATTAAGGTCCACCTTTTATGGGAACACTATCTACATATATTATATGGAATTCTGCTATAATGAAAACTTGTCCCCTTTTCTTATTTTTTAAAAAATATTTATTTATTTATTTTAGAGAGATGCAGAGAGAGAGAGTGAAACAGAGTGAGTAGTGGGGAGAGGGAGAGAATCTTCAAGCAGACTCCATGCTGAGTGCAGAGTCCCTACATGGGGCTCAGTCCCCATGACCGTGGGATCATGACCTGAGCCAAAAATCAGTCATTGGAGGCTTAACTGACTGAGCCACCCAGGCACTCTTCCTTATTTTTTAGATGTCTTTTGGGTGTTACTAATGTCCCCCTTCTCATTCCTGATACTAATTATTGGTGCTTACTATCTTTTTCTTGATTAGTCCTGTTGGGGTTTATGCATTTTATAAATACTTTCAAAGAAACTACTTTTAGATTTTTCCCTGTTTTATGTTCGTTTTCCATTTCGACTTATTTTCTTTCTTGTTTTCCTAATTCTACAGTCCTTACTTGTAATTTGCTATTTATTTTGTAGTTTTTTGAGATTGATTATGAGTACATTTTTTTTCAGTCTTTCTTCTTTGCAATATATTTATTCAAGGTTACAACTTTTCCATATGTATGGGTTTAGCTGCAGGCCACAGTTTTGATATGTGTCCTTTTTACCTTAGCATTTAGTTGGAAATATTTTCTGATTTTCATTGTGATTTTTCCTTTGACCCATGGATTATTTGAGCTCATTATTTTCTAAGTATTTGGAAATTTTCTAGCTTTTTATTGATGTTTCCTAGCTTCTTCCGCTATGGCTGAAAAATATAATCTATGAGATTTCAATATTCTGAAATTTTTTGAGATTTGCTTCATTCCTAGTCAGTGGCAAGTTTCAGCAAATGTTCCATGTGCAGGTTAATAGAGCATGTATTTTACACCCATTGGTTGTTCTGCCCTGTGTTTGCCAGTCATGTCAAGTTGTCAGTTGTGTTGTTCAGTTTTTATGTGTCCCATCTGATTTATTGTTATCAGTCATTGAGAGAGTCATGTTAACATCTCTATAAATGTAGCTTTTTCCATTTCTTGGGGTTTTGATATGTTTGACTTTATATATCTGTAGGCTATGTTATTAGGTGAGTATCAATTTCAGATTGTTACATTTTTATTTAGCATTGACCTCTTATCTTTAGGAAATGTGCTTTTTTTTTTTTTTTTTTTTTGAAATGTGCCTTTTTTAACCTAGTTATTGTGCCTTCCTTTCAAGTCCATAGGTTGAATGTTAGTAGGGTCCATATCAGCTTTCTTTTGGTGAGTGTTCACATAATATACCCCCTGGCTTGTTTCTGCTTTTAAACTTTCTGAGTCTCTCTTGCTTGCAGTATATAGTGGGATTGAAAAAATATCTTGTCTAAAGTCTTTTTAATTGGGGCACTTAAACATTTATATTTAAAAACATATGGTGCATTTGGGTTTATATATATTATATATTATTTCTTTTCTCTTTGTCCCATCTGTTTTTATTCTTCTTCCCCCTCGTTTCTTGACTAATTTTTATTTATTTATTTATTTATTTATTTTTAAAGACTTTATTTTTAACTCATCTCTATATCCAATGTGGGGCTGGAACTCACATGTGATCCCCAAATCAAGAGTTGTACATTCTACCTACTACCAGCACCCATTCTACATTGTACCAGCCCAGCACCCCTTGACTTATTTTTAGATTAACCAAATTTTTAAAAATTATTCCATTTTCCCCTTTATTTGCTTTATAATAAAGCAAATATGCTTTTGTTATATTTCTAATGGTTCCAACAGGAAATAAAATACATATCTCCTTAAGCATTTTAGGTCCTTTTTGGAACTATATATGGTACACTCATAGGTAGGGTGATAAAAAACTTATTGTCAAACCTATAGCAGAGAGGGCACTCTTCATTTTTAAAAAAAGATTTGTTTATCTGAGAGAGAGAGGAGAGAGGGACAGAAGGAGAGGGAGAATCCTCAAGCAGACTTCCCTCTGAGCACAGACCCTAATTTGGGGCTTGATCCCAGGATCCTGAGACCATGACCCAAACCAAAATCAAGAGTCCACCACTAAACTGACTGAGCTACCCAGGTCTCCCGGCACTCTTCATTTTTGAAAGTGAGAAGGAAACTATTTGTGGTCATGTTGGAACAACAGCTATAAACCAGGTCTGTCATGGGCCAACTTTTTCCCAGGTCATTCTCTGAACAGGACACCCATTGTTAAAGACACCATATAAAATCACCGAGCACTTATTTTAACCGAGTGCTAGTTCTAGGTGTTGGAGAATCAAGTAAAATATGGTTTTTCCTTGTAGTTTTTTGTATTATGCTTTTCTACCTTCAAGTCCATTTATCTGAGTCTTTTCCTCACACCCATAAAACAAGTGCATGTGTTAGATGAGCAGGGAGAGAAAGGAGTATTAGTGTAGACAGAGCATAGAAGGTGGGCAGAGGGTCAGAGGATAAGGAACCCCAATCTGCATCTTGTGAGCAGATAGAAAATAAGGATGAGAAGAAATGCACTGAAGACAGGAGAAAGTTTTTATAGGCTGAGGTAGATGTTATCTAGAAGGAAAAACAAAACAAGTTACTGGAGAGGGAAGAGTTGAGGAGGCTCCTGGGGCAGGGAGAGGGGAAGGCTGAGACTAAGATTAAGATCCTTTAGGGAAGAGAGAGATGGATATCAGCATGCTGAGGAAGCTCTACCGTCTGTTTAAACACAGATGATGCCCTCCATTTGGAGCGATACACAGCAGGAAGACTGTATCTTTGTCTTTGGAAATACTGTTTTCCTTCCCCAAATCATTATTTGAGCCAGTCGGTTATGAGAGATGCTTTATTCATTACACTGGGGATAGCAAATAAGCTGTATCCATTTACAAAACTCTTGTCTGCCTCAGGAAACATAAAGAACTTGTGATCAATGTTCAGTGTAAACAGATTGGGAAGGAGGCCCTGAGCGATGTGATGTGTTTTCAGAGTTGTAAACTGTCAGTGAATTTTTATTGTGTGTGGGATGTCTGTGTGTGTGTGTGTGTGTGTAAGTGTCTGCTGGGTTTCTTTTTTTTTTTTTTTAGCTCTTTCATTCCCTATATGTTCGTAGTACTGAAGAATTCATAATAGCAGCAGTTTTCATGTGTTCAATAACATTATGAAAAATCCTCTTAGCTAAATTAGATAAAACTCAAGTTATCAACCTTCTACATCCACCCTGAGTCCCACCTCGCACCAGCCAGAAGGCCAAGGACTATCGTCTCCCCACATGTCCTATCAGAGAAGTTGCTTTTGAGAAAATGCACTTTCACAAAAGTGCCCAATTTAAATTGGCTTTTCTTCTCCCCCAGAAAAAGAAAAAAAGAAAAAAACAGCTTTTGTCAGGTTTTAGAAAAATGCAATAGTCTGAATCAAATAAAATGGCTTTGAATCAGTTCCTAAGAGATATATCCGCTGCTTCAATTCAGGCCAACTGATAATCTCACCTGAAGCGGGAGAGATGGCGAGGGCAGAGCTAGATTGTTCTACTCTGCTTCCAGGCACAGCATTCCCTGGGAGGGTCCTGTGAGGGTTGGTGTGGGAGGTTTATACTGATGCCTGCAGGATTAGAGGGTCCCATAAGACCAGCCAAGAGGGTCTCTGGTTACACAGGATAGAAGTCACAGGATAGAAGTCAAATGTGAACCAGCAGGAGGTGAGAGCACCTTATTCAGGGTATAGAGAGAGTGCAGGTAGAGATGGAGACTTAGAAAGTAAAGGAGGGCGTCTTTGTGTGGGGTCTAGGGTTTTTAGTGAGGGTCATTGTCTGGTGTATGTGTCTCCTCAGGCATCCAGGAGCCATGAGAACAAAGATGGGTGTTATTCTTTGGATCCAGGGGTCTTGCTGTGGAGATGACTAGCTCTGGTGGTCTGTAATATACGTATGGTAACTTCTTCAGGTCGCTCTCACCTGGTCCTTCCTTAGATTTTCTCTATTCTGGAGAAATCACTGACTCCTTGTCCCTCATGGGGAGGACATACACAATTCGCCTTACGCAGCATGTATAAAGTGGGGGTGTATGTTCTAGCAAGAACAGAAGCAAGGAAAGGAGCAAAGAGCAGGTTTTTGTGGAATGCTTCTGCTTCCCTATCTCAGTACTGCTAAGTTTCTCTCTGCATTCTGATAAAATCATTCCTGTTTCCTTTCATCTGCATTAAAATCACTGAAATCTTAGTCACCTCAGAAACATTGCCATGTAAACGGAAAGACAGAAACTCGAGTTGTCTGCATTTTCCTCTTCAGTTTGTCTCTAAATGCAGCTGTGTCACAGAGAGCAGAGTGTAGGGAGAAGGGGAGAGAATGGGATAGGGCAGATGGTCTGTCAAAGGATATGGATGCCAAGCTATAAAAATTATAAAGCATATTTTTTCATGACAGTATTAATTCCTTGACAGAATCCATGAGCCTTGATGTTGGCAGCTGTGAAAGTCCCTCTGGGGCTGTCACATGAGCGGCTGTTACCAAGAAGGCCCAACTGTCTCCCCTTCTCTTTCCTGATGGACACGCATAGGGTTCTGGTAAGTAACCTGTGGCTTCAGAGACCAGCGTCCTTTTCACCTTAGCAACTAAGCCCTCCCACAAGATTCCTCAGCTATAAAACAAGGTCTAGCTAAAGTGTGACACAGGCTCAAAAAGTTCCAAAATTTCCTGCTTTCTTGAAATAATTTTAAAGTGATTGGGACTTGCGTGTGTCTGTGTGTATGTTTCTGTGTATTCTGTGGTTCTTCAAACAATATGAGCTTATATGTATTGACAGTTTTGTGGGTAAAGAAAAATCGGACAAAGACATAACTTGAGAATTTAGTTTTGAAATTCCGTGCTATTTCTAGCTTCTGAGGGACACTTATCAGTAACATTTGTGATAATATTACTTTGACATCGTGCAGGACTTACATAGGAGAAAAGATTACATGGGTCACTTTTCTATAACGGAGTTCTTTCTTGAGGATCCTACATTTTGCTTGGATACTCTGGCTGTTAGACAAGTGTGCTGTAAATTAAATGTTTTATCACAAGCATTGCATATTGTGAGGTAAGAGAATGCTAACATTTTAGTCCTTGTAAAGTTATAATTTTGGTTACAAATGATAAATCTCAACTCCAACTTTGAAAAAGGGATGCATTTGCTGTAAGCATATTTGGACATTTCGTATATTTGAATGAAGGGTTGAACGACGATGTCATGAAGTGTTGAGATACAGATGGACTTTCAGAGTATCTGACACCAGAGGTCTGAACACCCCCAGAAAGTTCTGTCACCAGTATTTTTTTCTGTTTCTCTCAGTTTGCTTAGTTCTCACTCACTGAACCAGTTTCCTACAGATGATCTTTTCTTAGAGACACTGAGGACCTGGAATGGGACAGCAGAGGGCACAAAGATGGTACCCCTGGTCTCCCTGTGTTCTGAAGAGGACTGTAGTCTGCCCTGAAATGTGTGTGTAATAGGAAGCCTGCCACTCTGGTCACACCTATGAAAAGAAGGTAAAGGAAGACTGGGGATGAATTCCAGTCTGTTGTCTCCATGGTGTGCCCTGGGGTGGACACAGCTGTTTTCCCCATGTGTTTCAGTCCTGTGGGACCATGACTATAAGCCTCGCTGGCCACCAGAGCCAGGCAGTCCACTGAAGTGCCTGGATAACAGCCCCCCAAATTGGGGCACCATAGGAGCATACGAACTCCCTTGTTGGGGATACCAGCAATCTGGAGTCAGGTAGCAAGAAGGTGTGAAAACAGCTTCTGCGGGCTTCAGGCTTTTGAGAGTCTCTCGGGAAACCCCTGCATGTGTGTTCGGTTAGATGCCTGCCCCTCAAGCCCAAGTTTTAAGATAAGTCAGCAGGCCTCTTTCACAGAAGAATTGGGAGCTTTTCAGTTGGCTGCCTCTGTGCTGAGTCCTGGTGGGTGAGTCTGTGGAAACTCTGTAAGAACTATTTCTTAGGGTTCCTGGGTGGCTCAGGCAGTTAGTCTGACTCTTGATCTCAACTCAGATCTTGATCTTTGGGTCATGAGTTCAAGCCCTGGGTTGGGCTCCATGCTGGGCCTGGAGCCTATTTTAAAACAAAAACAAAAACAAAACCCCCACACAGAACTGTTCCTCGTTTCAGTATACCATTGTGGATCTCGTGGACAGAAGCACTATTGGTTTTCAAAGCTGGGTGTTTTGGAGTCTCATTTCTCAATTACAGATCTTAAAATTGGGATATCAGATATGGGATTCAAACCCTTCACTCTTTAGGGAGAAGCTCAGAGTTGTGAGTTCCCTTCCAGGTGTGGGTTACTGCACCAGGGGTGTGATGTTTCCATAGAAGGAGATGAGTTCAGAATCCTTTTATGTTATCATTTTGAACAGGACTAATGTATCTGATTTTAAGTGCTGGAGAAAGTAATCGTTAATGGAATGAAAAAAATAGGTAGAAATTCTAAGTTACTTGTGGATTATTGCCCCAACAACAACTATTTATTTATTTATCAAATAAATTTAGGCCAATTATATCAAATGATATATTGGCAAAGAAGGTCAGGCAACCAAATAACAAAAACAGGAAAAAATAATATGAAATAAGATAATAATAAAATCACCTAAAGAAGACCAAATGTGAATTCTTCAACTGAAGGAAAAATTGATAGGCTAGTTAATAGGAGCTAAGATTACCTACACCCACTGTTATGGATCCAATACTAGGATAAACAAGCCTGTGGGGATAGAGTTATAGCCGTCCATGAGATAATGTAGAACAGTTTTCTTTTTCTTTTGTGTCTCCTTTCATTCCAAATAAATTCACCTTAATTTGGGTGTCCTGGGGTCTTGTCTTTTTCTCTTCTTCTTTTTTTTCATCCCTACCCATAGCCCCCTCAATCCTGCCCCCAGGGTCTTGGCTTTGTCCTCAGTGCAGGACCACCTACATAATTTGTGGAGCCCAGTGAAAACAAAAATGCAAGTCCCCTAATAAAGATAGTAAGAATTTCAAGTTACTGATAGCAGAGGCATTTATGTTAAACACAGGGTCCATCTGAGTCAGGACCCAGTGTGATTGTGTGGGTAGCTTGCCCAAGAAGCCAGACCTGCTTCCAGGTTCTGAGCACTTTTCCTACTCCATCCTTGAGGAGAACTGGTAGGATCATCCCATGCCTCTGGCTCTCTGAGACCAACCCAGGTGGGAGACAACTCCCTAACACTGGCCACCTCTCCTCCTGCGACCCACTTGAATTATTATGCTTGACTCTGTCTCCCAACAAAAGAACCACCTCCTCACTGGGCTTGAGGGAGGAAGAAAAGAAATATTTAGGTGAAGTCATAATTCTGTTTTGCTGAAAACTGTAAGATGGGAGGCTAGATCACATAGGATTTTAAGCAGTATAGTCTCCATTTCCTGGGGGTAATTAAATGAGCCCCTGGAGGAGGAGTCAAGTTCACTTTGATGATGTTGTGTTTGGCTGTTACAATGAGATGTTGTTGAGTCGCAGCAGGTGTTCATTGAGGTGAAGAAAGAGTACCTTTCAGGTTTATAAAATAATTTTATGTCAATTCCTTTATCACTGACTAGAGATATTCCATAAAACCAATCACAACACCTGATAACTTTATTTATCTTGTACACACTTCACACATGAAAAGCTCAGTTATTTAAGCCCATCACAGAGAAACTTTGCCAGCAGTGCCTCAGAGTAACTAATCAACTATCAAAGTCTGTGCTAACACTGCCACGCTGTAGTTGTTGGTTGTGTAGCAATCAGCATCCTTCACATTCAGTAGATGAAGTGCTTGATGGCTGTTCTGTGTGTTGAATCACAAAGCAGCACACTGTTTTGCCCTTGAGGTCCCAGACAATTTTCCCTTCCTCCAGGATTTCCAGCCATGCGGACTGATTGTCCAGGAAGTGTACCACAGAGTCACAGGTGGGACTGGTTTCTGTGGCAGACAAATTGTTTACAGGTCAATCCTGGTGTGCAAACAGTGCAATGTAATGTAAAAACGTGAACATTAGAGTTCTGGGACATTGGCTCTGCCAGTTAACTTCCTTTTCCCCTCTTGTTTGGGAATTTGACAAAAATTTAAATATCTTAGCAAATTCTAAAATAAAATAGCAAAAATCTCCTGCCCCCATCCTAGTCACGTGGCACAGAGATGATCCTCTTAATTACTTATTGGTTTAGTTCTTCTGGTTTCCTCCAGGATCCTAAGTGTTATTATTATACATTTAGGTATCTGTTCATCAATTATAAATGTTATCTGTTGATTACCCCACAAAACTTCTCTCCCTGATTGTTACTCATTTTATTATTTATATTCGTTCTTTGGTCTGATAAGCTTCTTGCCTATCCAATGGAATCATGGCAGTAAATACCATATAGACTTGCTGTAAGAATTAAATGAGGTGATTCATGTAAATATTTAGCACATTTAGTGCCTGGTACAAACCCGAGTATGCAAGTAAACATCAGTGCTGTGCCCACTCGTGACCTGTCTGTCCTGAGGCCCATCCTCACTCTCCCTTTGAGGCTCAGTCACCCTTTTCAGTCTGTGCTCCCAGAGCTATGTGTCTGCCAGTTTCTAGCTGGAGAGAGAAGCCAGCGAGAAGCCAGGTGTTTCTCCTCCCCTGTTTCTAAGTCAGGTGCACTTTTGACAGTTCTGTCTTTCCATGGCTTCAACCCCAAAGATGATGTATCTGTGCTTTCAGATTCTTCTGGTAAGGAGACCCGCAGGTTCCAATAGCACCACCTCATCTTTGTGTGGATGGCAGTGACCTCCCGAGATTGCTAATTTGTGGTCTGATTATGCCTTGTTTGGCTGTCCGGACACTTCTGTCCCCTCTGAAACCAAGTCTCTGTATTAAATGCCCTCGTTAATAAGAAGCTCAGATGGTTTTGTTTCTCTAGTTGGAGGCTGACTGTTAAGGTGTTACAGGTAGAAGCCTCTTCTCTAGTTTTTGTTTCATTTGGAGAAGCTTCCACGTGTATAGCGTTCAGGGGGTCTTATCCCCAAAGGGGACGGGTGACGAGTCTGATTGGTGACTTTGTGAAGAGGGAGAGTGATACATAGTTCATTCATCTCCTTCCCTTCTCTTAGTTCTTTGGGGCCAGCCAACCTGTAGAGAGCGTACATTTTGCTCTGCTCTCTGGGAAGAGGGGCTGGCCCCAGGGAGTGGCCCTGGCAACCTTCCTGATTCTGGGTTGTAGTACATCCAGGCCCATGGGTGCTGGAGACCTAACTCAGGTTTCCCAGTTGCTTTTTTATTCATAAAGTTAATATTTTGCTCTCTTGTCAGACTGACTCCATACTGGTTCCATAATCAGGCAGAAACCGAGGTTAGCACTTGTTCAGCCTCCACACACAAGGCATGTTAGCTATCATTTTATTATAGTGGTGATGGCGACAGAAAGACTCAGCCTCAGCCTACTGCACCCTTCCAGGGCACTAGCCCCCTTCCATGACATACAGGTTCCACTTGAGAGCACGGAGCTGAGGGGAAGGTGGGCTGGGGCAGCCCCACAGCAGAGGAGAGAGGGAAACGGATACTCACAAGAGAGACACTAGCCCTCCCCTAGATAATCATTCAATTGCTTTAGAAGACAGGCTCCCAGGAGTTGGGTGTGATCCGCTGTGCCGGGTGATTTGCAGGTATGGTGAGGTTTCTGGGTGGTCTGACAAAGCTGTTCCTTAGATTTATCTCCAGTGAATCGTGCTGCTCTGTCATTCTTTCCACTCCCACCTCCATGCCTGAATATTCAGGCTCTCGGAGCCTCCCTTTCACTCTGCTTTATCAGTTCTTCTTTAGTTTGAGAAACGGCAACAAATCTCTCCTCCACAATCTCTCTCTCCTTTCGTGGCCTGATTATAAATGTATTCCCTTTTGTTCTTTGCTTTCATTTCGAAGACTTTAGAAGGGATAGAAACTAAATGCATGTTCTTGGTATACAATCTCGAACCTGAAGCCTTCACTGAAACTTCCAGAATCTCACATTTCTTTCTGAGATGTAGAGAAAATCATACTGAACTTTTTAAAAAAGGACTCAGGGGTACTCTTTCTGCTTATTAGGAACTCAGTAAATGACAACTTTCCTTCTTATTATGTATGTGGTGCAGTTGGTGGTTTGGATCACTTTGGTGGTAATAAAAGCAACACTCAAGTGAGCTTTCATTATATGGGGACCGTTAGGACTATTCTCAGATATTCTAGAGAGTCTGGCTTTCTCTACTTGCAGGCTCCTGGGAACACCACACTCCATCACCCTTTCCCGCCCCCATGCTTGCAGTTAGAGGTGTCCAGAGCACTTATTTTAGCCAACTGAATGTGCTTGGGAGATATGTTTGTTCATATTGCAAATGTGTTCTCAAGCTCTCTTAACCCTTGTCTTGGTGGCCAGAATATATCAAGGTAGTGGCTGCTGGATTTTCCTGATCCCTAGAAAGATGATTGGACCCAAGCTGACTCTCAGCTATAGTTTAGGAAAAAAATTAACCTTTGTGGTTTTAAACCTCTGAGTTTTGGGGGAATATTTGTTACTCAACATAATGCCGCCTATTCTAAATGATTCATATTACATCAAACCCTTCCTCCCCATTCTGAGCCTCCCTCCTTTTGCAAATGTCCCTCTTCGTTCTCAGTGTTAAGTTTCACTTTCCTCTTACTGACTTATATTCCAGGCACAGACTTAATTATCACCCTGCTTTACAAGTTGGGTACTAGGTTTTAAGCGTGGGTGTGACTAAAATTCTTATAATTTCCAATGCTTTAAACAATGATGACAATATCGGCAGCTTTCTGAGACGCTGTTTTGTAACAGAAAAAGTATGATTTTGAAATTAGACCAGAGTTTGACTCCCAGACCTACCAGTGGCTGTATTATCTTATGCATCTTTTTTTCATCTCTCCAAAACTTAATTTCATCATCTGAATGAAATAAGGATAGTAATATTTCACCCCTAAGGACTAGACCCTTTATTTGGAAAGCACAGCCTCTTCGCATTCTCATTGTGCACAGGCATCTTCATCTAAATTAGTGTTATTTCTGACTGTCATTGTGAGCAGACACTGAAGTCATATATTGCATTGAAGGTGCTCCAAAAGGTCTTGTCCTAAAATCCCATCCCTCTCAGCAAGCTAGAGGCATGTCACGGTCACCACGTTTTTGAGATAGGGTCAGCATTCTAAGATGCCTTGTGCGTATTTGGAAAAGAGGATAATCTGGTCATTTGCTCCCAGGTTGTAGGGATGGTTGTTCTTTCCTCCTGGTTATATGATGAGGCAAGAGAAGCGGACTGTTCTACTGATGGAGGTAAATCAACCCAGAAAACATCCTGTTACACCCTAGCCCAGAATCATAGGTATCCACCTGCCTTAACACTCAAGTAATCACACGTAGAACAAAGATGTATTTGAGAGTGACTTGCTATGGCCTCTCTTGTACTGGTTGTGGACTGGGTCACGGCTTTGGTAAGGCTCTGTCTCCCTCTTGATTGACCCTGGTTCTCTAGGATTTGCATCTGAGAACTTGAAAGATTTTCCAGAATCCTTTCCCACCGTGGGCCACTAAATTTCATCTTGGTCTCATGAAACCACTGAAAACCCCATTCTGCTTTTCAAATGGTTTTTGCTAAGGAATCCATTGTGCCACCCCACTTACCCCTAGATATGGCAGTTGGCAAGGGGAGAAAGTGGGCTGCTGAACTTGGACTGTTGGAATCTCTGCCAGAGCCTCCCTGACTATAGACCTCTTGAGGGGGCCAAGCCCTGATTCTGACCCTTGTGTCTGTGCTCCCAACTGGCAATTGCTTTGCAGGAGAAGCAGCTGCAGAGTCAACTCTTCCCAGTGTCCACATTTTTCCCTTAACTCTCTACTTGTCCTGGCACCTCCCTACTGCCTTCACACGTATCAACTCTGTACATTATGTGTTTTTCACTCTTCATTTTTAACTCTGGCTTTTCTATTTATTCTCAGTGGGAGGCTGGTCTGTCCTAAATTACCGCTTCCCACCAGAAGAGTTACACTTTTGCTTTTCCTATGTCTCTTTCATTTTGACCTAGTCACATTCTGTGTGTCTAATTTTGCAATTACTTATAGTACTTAGAAGTATGTGTTGATAATCTTTGGAAAATTGGAATCTTTGGATCCATTTTTGGAACTTTGGACTTTTGCAATCTCAATAATGTAGCTTATAGATTCCATATCTGATATTTCCAATTATTCTTGATGATCTTTTTTTAAAAAAAGATTTTATTTATTTATTTGAGAGAGAGCGAGCTCAAGCTGGGAGGAAAGGCAGAGGGAGAGAGAGGGGGAGAAGCAGACTCCCCAGTGAGCAGGGGGCCTGATGCACTTAATTCCAGGACCCTGAGATCATGACATTTAACCAACTGAGCCACCCAGGCACCCCTCTTGATAATCTTTACACACACACACACACACACACACACAAACACACATACATTTGGTATGCATACATGGTGATCTGTCCATCTGTCTTTCTATATATATAGTTCTCTTAATGTGAAATATAGTATTACACATTACGGCTGTACTCCAATTCTTTTAATACTTTATCTTTTGATTGATATCAGGGTGATTTCATTTTCTTAAAATTTTATTTATTTTAGAATTATAAACAAGGATAAAGTACTATAAGATTGGTAGTGTACTAAAATTTTTTTCAAGTTTGATTTATGTTAGAGCAAGAATGAGAGCACGAGTAGGAGGGGCAGAAGGAGAGGGAGAGGAGAGAGAATCTCAAGCAGACTGTGCACTGAGCACGGAGCCCTCTGTGGGCTCTGTCTCATGACCCTGACCCTGACCCTGACCCTCTCAGAACCTGAGAGGAAACCAAGAGTCAGAGACTTAACTGACTGCATCATCCAGGTGCCCTGCTGGTGTGTTAACATTTTTAATAAATATTCTAAATTTCATTACACCATGTTAAAAAATAAAAATGAAAGATCATTTACTTTCAAAATTACATCACATGGTAGCAGCAACAAGGGAAAATGATGAGGTCCCTAAGAGGTCTAATTACATTTTCTGGTTTTCTCTTCATGAGACACAGATAATTCCAACTACTGAATAAAGACTGAACTACTGTTCTTGTTCTTACTGAAAGGATTAGTTGGAGGAGAAATGAATTAGACTTTTCTTATGAAGAAATACGGTGATGACGTGAAATAGACATTTAATTGACGATCTTGAATCATGAGAGGTGATAAGGAATATCAGTTATATTTTACCTGGACCATAGAGATCTGTTTTATATACTCCTAACATTTTCTTCTAAGTTTTGTCTTTATAGCTACTTTGGGTTATATTTTATCAATAGTTATTACTTAAATGGATTGGATATTAAAGGTAAATGATGTTTTAGATTTATGTGCTTTGTCCTTAGATCATGTATCAAAAGAGTCACCATTTTTACTGGACAGTTATAACTAAATTTTTTTTTTAAAGGTTTTATTTATTTATTTGTTAGAGAGAGGGAGAGAGAGAGAGCATGAGCACAGGCAGGCAGAGTGGTAGGCAGAGGCAGAGGGAGAAGCAGGCTCCCCACTGAGCAAGGAGCCCGATGTGGGACTCGATCCCAGGACTCTGGGATCATGACCCGAGCTGAAGGCAGCCGCTTAGCCAACTGAGCCACCCAGGCGTCCCATAACTAAATATTTGTAAAGATGTATTTATTTATTTGAAATAGAGTAAGAGTGCAAGCTTGGGAAGGGCAGAGGGGAGAGGAAGAGGAAGAGAATCTCAGGCAGACTCCCCATTGAGTGTGGGGATTGACCTCAAGATCTCAGAACCCTGATATCATGACCTGAGCCAAAACCAAGAGTCAGTCACTTAATCGACTGAGCCACCCAGGTGCCCACAGTTATAATTGAATTTGACCAAAATATCAGAGAGTGGGAAGGGAGAGAGAAAATGAGATAGAGAAAATGAAGGAAAGAGGGGTAGAAGAAGGAGCAAGAGACCGAGAGATGGATTTGACTCTATATAGATCACAGGTGAGAATGGAAACCTTTCTTACTGTTGTAATCATGAGGATGTCATTCTCTGTGTCCAGCATTAGAAGGCATAAGAAATTCCTTAGACTCATTGCTTGATTGTGAAAGCATAGCTTTTTAAATTGATAGAAGAAAGTCCTAGTAGGTTACATGTCTATGGAACATGCCAATTCACTTGGCACTATGTATACAAGGTTTTCTTGAATGCTACATGTGCTGTTTCCTTCCCCAGATAATTATAAAATTGATCATCATGTATTTCAAATCAATGAACTTCTTTTGAAAGTATTCTTTAGTAGGTCAGTATAAAAGGGAAAGCTAGTAATAGTACACCCATTGATAGGACACTCTAAAATAGAATGCATAAGGTCAGCATTATCTTCTTAGGGAAAAACCTGTGTGTAATGCTTAATATGTCTTTTTGCAGTAGCAAAAGTAGTTAACTTCAAAGGAACTTTTGAAAATAATAAAACCATACCCTCTTTTCTTTCCTTCATCCAGTCCCTCTGCCTTTCACTTATTTTTCACAAAGGGTATATTTCTTTCTAGAAAGTACTTTAGTTACTTTAAAGTACTAGAAAGTACTTTAGCTTATTTTATTTAAAAAATAAAAAATAAAATAGCTAAAGTAATTTTATTTTTTAAAAAAGATGTTATTGATTTATTTGACAGAGAGAGATCACAAGTAGGCAGAGAGAAAGAGGTGGGGAAGCAGGCTCCCTGCTGAGCAGAGAGCCCGATGCGGGACTGGATCTAGGACCCTGAGATCATAACATGAGCTGAAGGCAGAGGCTTAAACACTGAGCCACTCAGCCCCAGTTATTTTATACTAATAAATGTTAATATGAAATTATTGAGCCTGAAACCAAACTTGGTAATTTTATTTACATTTTGTTCATTTTGATCCCTTTTTCCCTAAAACTATAAAGGGTTTTAGGTAAGGTAAAAGTAAAATATTTTGGTTTTACTGGTAATAATAGGAAATGATGAAACTGAAAAGATTGAAACTAGAAGGCGAAGGAAGGAATAGAGTGATAGAAAAAAGGGACAGGAGTCCTTTGGTTCAAAATGACATGCTGAAAAACTTCTGGAATTAATAGGCCATTATAACAAGGTGGTAGGATACAGGATTAATATATGAAAGTCAATTGCTTTCCTAAATAGCAAAAATGAAAATGTAGAATTGAGATTAAAAAAGTTTACATTAGAACCTTCCAAAATGAGGCACTTAATTATAAATCTAACAAGATATGTACAAAATCTATAAGAGGAAAACTAATAAAACTCTAATGGAAGAAATCTAAAAAATAAATAAATGGGGAGATAGTCCATGTTTGTGAATAGGAAAACTAAATAGTCTCAAGATGTCAGTTCTTTCCAACTTGATCTATTGATACATTGCAATCCTAATCAAAATCCCCCAAATTATTTTATGAGTATTGACAAATGGATTCTAAAATTTTTATGGAAAGGCAAAAGTCCCAAAATAACCAACATAAGATTGAAGGGGCAAAACAAAACGAGAGCCTCAGGTTTTACTCTACAGTTACTGTAAACTAATTGAGACATTTTTGTATTGGCAAAAAAAAAAAAATTAGATATGCCAGTGGAACAGAATAGAGAATCTGGAAATAGACCCACATAAATATAGTCAAAGACTTCTTTTGACAAAACAGCAAAGGCAATACAATGGAGAAAAGACAATCTTTCTAATATATGGTACTAGAATGACTGGATATCCACAAGCAGGAAAAAATTATATATATAGACAGACTTCACACCCTTCACAAAAACTAACTCAAAATGGACCGTAGTTCTAAATACAAAGGGCAAAACTATAAAATTCCTAGAAGATAACACAAGTGAAAATTTATGTGATGCATTCATAGGCCTTTTTATTTTATTTTATTTTTTTAAAGATTTTATTTATTTATTTGACAGACAGATATCACAAGCAGGCAGAGGCAGGCAGAGAGAGGAGGAAGCAGGCTCTGTGCCAAGCAGAGAGCCTGATTTGGGGCTCAATCCCAGGACCCTGGGATCATGACCTAAGCCCAAGGCAGAAGCTCCAACCCACTGAGCCACCCAGGTGCCCCGAGTAGGCCTTTTTAGATAAAACACCAAACACATCCACAAAAGAGAGATGGGTTGAGCGGTACTCCATTAAAATTAAAAGTGGCTCCGCAAAAAAGAATATCAAGAGAATAGGAGAGAAGACGTAGCCTGGGAGAAAATATTTGCAAAGGACACACCTGGTAAAGATTGTTATCCAAAATATATAAAGAATTCTTAAAGCTCAACTATAAGAGAACACATAGATCAGCTGAAAAATAGGCCGAGGACCTCAACAGACACCTTACCAAAAAGGACATGGAGATGGCAAATAAGTATATGGAAAGTATATGGACATCCTATGTGATCAGCGAAATGTAAATTAAGGCAATAAGCTACCATCAGAATGGCCAAAATCTAGAACACTGACAACATCACACCCTGGTGAGAATGTGGAACAACAGGAACTCTCCTTAATTGCTAGAGGCAATGTGAAATGTTACAGCCATTTTGAAATACGGTGACAATTTCTTTAAAGAAAAACTCTTACCATATGATCTAGCAGTTGTGCTCCTGGGTATTTATACAAAGTAGATGAAAACTTACATCCACAGAAAGCCTGCATATGGACACTTGTAGTAGCTTTAATTATAATTATTAAATCTTAGAAGCAATGAATATGTCCTTTAGTAGAGGAATGGATGAATGAACTGTGGGAAATGCACACAATGGAATATTATTCAGTGCTAAAAGAAGTGTGCTGTCTAGCTATGAAGAGATATGGAGGAAACTTAAATGCATATTACCAAATGAAAGAAACCCATCTGAAAAGGCTTCACAGTGAATAACTCCAACTGTAGGACTTTCTGGGAAAAGGCAAAACCATGGAGTCAATAAAAAGATCGAGGGGGTGCCTTAGTGGCTCAGTTGGTTGTGTCTGACTTAGGTTCAGGTGGTGATTTTGGAATCTTTGGATAGAGCCTGGTGTTAGGCTCCCTACTTACTGCAGAGTCGGCTTCTCCCTTTCCCTATAACTCCTCGCCCCTCCACTGCCATGATCTTTCTGTCTGTCTCTCAAATAAATAGATAAAGTCTTTTTAAAAAGGTGGGGGAGCTCAGTGGTTGCAGGTGTGTATTTTTATATATGGTGGGGGGAGATGAACAGCAGAACACAGAGGAATTTTAGGGTAGTAAATATATTCTATATGACATCATAATGATGAATTTATGTCAATATACTTCTGTCCCAAACCATAGAATTACAATACCAAGAGTGAATTCTAAGGTAAACTATGAACTTTGGTTGACTATCATATGTCAGTGTAGGTTCATCCTTTATTTAAAAAAAAAAATACCATTCTGAGAACACTGTTGGTAATGGGAGAGACTATGCATGTGTTGAGATAGGGTGTATATGAGAATTTTCTGTACCTTCCTCTCCGTTTTGTTGTAAACTTACACATACTCTTAAAAAGTCCGAGAAACAAACTGAGGGTTTTGGAGGGGAGAAGAGTGGGGGGTTAGGTGAGCCTGGTGGTGAGTGTTAAGGAGGGCACGTAGTGTATGGAGCACTGGGTGTGGTGCATAAACAATGAATCTTGGAACACTGAAAAAATAAAATAAAATTTTAAAAAAATACCAAAAAAAGAAAAAAGTCAGGTTAAGAACAGCTGTGACTCTCCTTCCTTCTTAAGCAAACAATAAAATGATTTAAGAATGGAATGACCCATGTAGTGAAGTGGATGAGTGGTAGATTATAAATTTCTGGAAGGCTGAGGCAGATGGAAGCTTGTTGGAAGAGAGAAAGCAAAGAAACTGCTGCCAAGAACACAGAGGATGGGGAATAGAATAAAAGAGAAAGCTGCCCAGGGAATGGTGAAAGGCTCTGGGTCAAGACAGGGTGGAGACCAGGGAGGCTGAGAAGTGTAAGGAAACACGGCCACCATGTTGCTCTGTAAACATATAACTGGAGAACTCCATTATCTTACTAAATTCAATGATGTGTCTTGGGAAAATAAGAGCAGCTAAATAAAGTTGGTACATGAACGCCAAATAAAGTTCTCCTCCTTCAGACATCTAGAGCCCACAGTATAAAGACACACTCTGTGTCCAGGGATATACAGCTCCGACCTGACTTCTTCAGGGAAGGCAGACTACCCAGGAAGTAGGCTTTCTGCATGCTTATGGTTCATTGTTTGCTCTTTCTACCTGCTCACAAATCATGAGCAAACAGTGTATGGTGTTCTCTTCAGAGAAACGCCTCTGGTTGTTGGATCTAGAATATTATTGGAGTGATGTCACTCAAACCTGTAGATTTCTCAGGGTTACGGGTGAATCTGTGTAAAATCTGCTAGAAATTGAGACTTTTTCTTTTCAATAATAAAGTTACTAATCAGTTTTTGTGGAAAATATACAATTCATTGAAATAGCACTACATAAAATAACTCTGCCTTTATCCTGAGGATAAATCTAATCAAGTAATGCAAATTAGCTTAACTAAAGAATATTGGTATCAAAATCTTCATGCTAAGCTATTCACTGATATTACCATTGGGAAAATTTTCTGAAAGCTCCAACATGATGAGATAATGTCACTAATAATAATGTGACAGCATGGGATTAATTGTAGTTAGGCAATAAGAGTGAAATGTAAATGTTAAATTTATAATATGTGCGTTATGACATCAGTGACAAAATTCTGTGCATAGTGATTTTACAGCTGTTTTAAAGCATTTCCTAACATTAAATATGGCTAATTCTCTGGAAATCCAACTAATGCAATATTTTTGTAATGGAGGTAGTAGTTTGAAAATTATTTAATTTTTTTTCCTTTTTCCGGTATCATTAGTTCAAGAACCTGTAGGGGAATGATACTCGTTTTCTGGCTCTTATAAATAGGATTTACTATAAGAACATAAGATCGAGGGACAGGCATTCCTGGGCGAGAACTGATTTTCTAAATTCCTTTATCCCTGCCTCAGCATCTCACCATCCAAGGGGGGGGTCCTACACTTAGGGTCCTCTATAAGAGTTGTGTGGATAACTCATTTTTTATCTCACAGATTTTGCATCACAGAAGTGGATTGATTTATTTTTGGAAAGTCATTGGTATGCAATCGCTGTTCAATGACAAAACAGAACAGTTGACCCTTGAACAACATGGGTTTGAACTTTACAGGTCCCCTTATACTTGGATTCTTTTCAGTAAATACAGAACAGTATTATAAATCTATTTTCTCTCCCTAATGGTTTTCTTAATAATATTTCCCTTTCTATAGCTTATTTTGTTGCAGGAATACAGTATATAATACATACAACATACCAAAAAAGGTGTTAATCAATTGGTAATTCATCAGGAAGATGTTTAGTCAACAGTAAGATATTCATAGTTAAATTTGGGGGGAATTCAAAAGTTATGGTTGGATTTTTGAGAGCATGTGGGTTGGTGCCCTTAACCCCCACATTGTTCCAGGGCCAACTGCAGTTGGTAATTAGTTACAGTGCTTTGCTATACATGAATCACAATAAACATCATCAACTTATGTTGTCCAGAAAATTGTAGGTCTTTCTAGACTTCCCAGCATTGAGTTTCTACCAGTTGCTCAAGGTGAAGAAGATTAAAGACAAAGTTTGACTTTTGGGCTTTCATAATGAGAGTGTAAATTGTGACCCCCTAAGATTGTCTGTGGAGGATTTTAATTGGATTCTAATCACAGTTGAGAACTTCATGTTAATTTAACTTACAAAAGGAAATGCAGCCCTAATTATGAAGATCTAAAAGCTAGCAGTTCCTCATTTAAGCCATGTTAATAGAATTATCTTTACTGGCTTATCATCAGGATCCCCTTTTCAAATTATAGCTGAATTCCATTAGTTTCTCTTTTCCTCTTTTCCTGCCTCTCCTTTCAGAATCAAGCTGTGGGCTTATTGCCCATCAACCATTCACCTATAGGTTTTAACATCAATTTTTGCCTTAATCAGTAATTTCCTTAGAATTTGAAAAAAAAAGATACCATTTCTTTTTTTTTCCACCTTAAATATATAGAGTTTTTGTCAGTCATACTTCGGTAAAGCTCTATTTAATAAATCAATGAAGATTTTGTATTATTGAAATAATACAAAGGCATAGACATGAAAAATGATATCATTTCTTAGACATTTAACTGGAATTCTTTTAAAGAGGTTTTGCTGGTTAACAGGGGCCTTTGGTTATCCTGAAATTCAGTTCTTACTGAATAACTGCCTTCTTCTTTCCCTTCAATTGCCAATTTTCAGGTTGAGGGGTTGATTTAATAAATAGGCTTTTGAATAGAGAAAGAATAGATTTTTCTGGCCTTTGTGAGTGGACATAGATGAAATGTGTTATCCTCCTCTTCCTTCTCATGTTCATGTCATTATATAGCACCTGGGTGCGTCTTTGGGCTGGACACCATGTCCCACTGACACAACATTAGAAGTTTCTTTGCCTCCGGACCCATCCAGATGTCCTAAGTCCATCTCTGGTCTTCCCTGTCTTAGGCACAAAATCAGCACTTTGTCCAAAAAAGTTCATCCTGTCAGTGTGAATGTTACTAGAAAAATCTGCATGAAGGAAGCTCATTGCTGCTGGGGTGGCATTGCTTGGGTACCATTTCATGGAATGTAGTCAGAAAAGAGATAGTTTGGAAATCATAAGCTCATACTGATAATTTTTTTAAATTTATTTTTTATTTTCAGCATAACAGTATTCATTATTTTTGCACCACACCCAGTGCTCCATGCAATCTATAATACCCACCACCTGGTACCCCGACCTCCCACCCCCCGCCCCTTCAAAACCCTCAGATTGGTTTTCAGAGTCCATAGTCCATAGTTCACCTCCCCTTCCAATTTCCCCCAACTCCCTTCTCCTATCTCCCCATGTCCTCCACGCTGTTTGTTATGCTCCACAAATAAGTGAAACCATATGATAGTTGATTCTCTCTGCTTGACTTATTTCACTCAGCATAATCTCTTCCAGTCCCGTCCATGTTGCTACAAAAGTTGAGTATTTGTCCTTTCTGATGGAGGCATAATACTCCATAGTGTATATGGACCACATCTTCCTTATCCATTCGTCCATTGAAGGGCATCTTGGTTCTCTCTACAGATAATTTTGTTTCACTTGAGTATTATAGCATTTTAATTCTTTGATTTCTCAGTTATGCCTTTTCGCCTAAGCTGAAAATCTTGTTTTTGACATTAGCCAAATTACTTATTTTCCTTGTTTTCATAATGTAAAATAATAGTATCAAAATAACAAGATATTATTACTAACAATAACTCTACAAGATTTACTCTAGTAAAACACCAGTGAAATTTGAAATTTCTGGATCGTTCTTTTCAATCCTACACAACATCCCTCTAACTATGTATACGGTATTAAAAAAACCTCTCTATTATTAACCATTAGATATATGATTACATTGATTTGTTTTGAGTTGTCTTTAATTTTTAGTTTTTTTATAAAGGTAACTTCTGGCATTTTTTTATTTTGAAATAATTTTAGACTTACAGAAGAAATTTAAAAATAGTGCAAAGAATTCCCATATATCCTTCACCCCAATTCCTCATCTGAGTTTCTCATATTAGAAACTCATCACTTTTGCTTTATTATTTTGAGAATTCTTTCTACACATATGTTTAGACATTTCCCCCCTCGATCTATACAAGATGTAATGCCCCTTTACCACTAAATATTTCACATTGTTTCCTAAGAAGGACATTCTCATTCTGGCTCCATGTTCGCTTGTTGACTCCATCGTATTGTTCTTTCTTCTGTGACTTCCTCATTGTTTTCTTACCTCCATGGTCTGAACATTTTTGAAAAGTACAGACCAGGGGCACCTGGGTTGCTCAGTGGTTGGACCTCTGCCTTCGGCTCAGGTCATGATCTCAGAGTCCTGGGATCAAGCCCCGCATTAGGCTCTCTGCTCAGCAGGGAACCTATTTCCTCCTCTATCTCTGCCTGCCTCTCTGCCTATGTGATCTCTGTCTGAAAAATAAATAAATAAAATCTTAAAAAAAAAAAAAAAAAGAAAGAGAGAAGAACAGGCCACTTATTTTGTGGAGCATCCTTCACTTTGGGTGTGTGTGATGTTTCCTCATGATCTGATTCATGTTATGTATTAAACAAAATTCAGGAGTACCATACAAGTGCCATGGTGTCCTTCCAGTATATGGATGCTATCAGAAGGAACATGGTGGTTTTTGTCTCATCACAGTTAATGCTAACTTTACTTGGTAAGGGTTAAGTTTGCTGGGTTTCTGTACTACACACTAATAACTTTTTCTCTGGTGATTAATAAACACATTGCAAAGAGATATGTCTAAATGTCCTATTTATCATAGAATTTTTTCACTACTTTTAGCAAATATTGGTGATTCTTGTCTAAAATAATTATTTATTGGTTGCTTGATAATGAGTTTATAATTTTACCATTCTCTCTACATTAGTTAGCATTCTGTTATAAGGAAGATATTTTTCTCTTCCTTTCTCCCTTTTTCCCTTCTTTCCTCCCCCTCTGTCTCTCTCTCTCTTTCTTTCTTTCTTCAGTTTGTAATACTGTGTTGTCACCATTACTTATTTTGCTGCTCATATTGTCCCAGACCGGTTAATGGGAGCTCGTTCATACTGATATTTGTGACCCTCTGCAAACCCCTGTTACTTTTTTAGCACTTTTAGTATTAGTTTTTCTGCATATCTTTGTTTGGGACCTGTTCCTCTTACATCACATGTAATTGGATCTTACTTTGAGAACCGAAAGGAAAATATTTTTCTTTTAACGGGTTAAGTTCTGCCCATTGATATTTATTGATATGACTGAATCATATTGTCTCAGTTCTGTCTTATATTTTATGTTAGAGATATTATGGTATATTTGGTATGTTTTTTTGTGTGATTTATTTTCTGTGATATTTTATTTTAAGAATTCTTTGGGTATTCAGGAGAGATTGTATTTTTGTTTTAGTGATTATCTTTGTACTTATACGGTTTTTAATGCCCCTGGTCCCATATCTTTTCATTTCATCTTCTAATATGATTTATAAGTCTTTCATACAATGTTTAACTCCCTTCTCTTGTCTATACAATAAGCAATAACTTTTTCCTGCTTCTTTCTACTTGTTAAAATTTGCTTTATTTCTATTTAACAGAGCATACAACACATGACATGTTACTTACAATATAGAACTTACTGTTCCTACTTTATCTCTACTTTATAATCTTAAATAAACTTCCTTCAGTTTGTTTTGATGTACAGACAGGTTTGGAATCCATTCAATCTTCTCCAAGCTGAAACTAAATGATTATTCAGCTCTTTATGGACATAAGCTTTGAATAAGATCATTTGCCTCCTGTGTATCTAGTTATACAATAATCTACCTTATATCTTGTCCCATACAGGTTATAAAGGACTTATTGCCAGGCAAAAAGGGAGTAAAGAGAAAAGTTGAAGGTACATTGTCTATGTGAATGAAGTAGGTTTTAAGAAATAGATCTCAGTGAAGAAACTGAGAGTTTATATAATATTATAACCTAACGTGGATTCATACATCTTGGAGTCTTAGTTACGTGTATATTGATAAGGGGGGGAAAGACAGAACAGATAATTATTGAGCAGTTATGATCTGCCATAGGTGCTGGACTATAAGGATGAGAAAGACATACAATATTCATGGCTTAATGAATCCTTATTCTAACGAAGAGCCAGACAACATAATTAAATAAATAAATATTGTTTGTAAACACATACACCATCATTATAAGAACAAATATGGAGGAGGAACAAGTAATAGGACACACTGGAAAAGGAGAGACAAAAATAATTGGTGGGAAATAGAACCTATTTAGATCTTAAAATCATTTGAACTCCTTTCAACATAAAATCTGAAGTAGCCATAGTGTTACAGTTTACTTGCAGAAAATATTCTTCTTAAACATTTATTAATTTTTTGCTGATGTTTATTGATTATTAATTGTACAGCAATCATCTTTATTTGATCCCATTTAGTTTATGTTTTTTATTCACCAATAAAAGTCTTTATCATTTTAGATATTACACATGAAGAAGGTAGCAATTCATCACAAAACTAGCCAGGATGTGGAAAACAAACACATTTGTTTCTCTTTCTACTACTTGAATGTGCTCATAAGAAATCATATTGAGAATCTTAATTGTCCTTTCTTTATGAAAGATTAGAATGATTTAATATGATCACACTTACCGTGCCTAATAGCAATGGGTAAAGCTCTGAACGGCTAAGGATAAAGAAGAATGAATTTAATTTCATGAATTTAAGGCTGGCTCTTTGTTTTCAATAACTTACTGGTGATACAATATGACTGATATTCAGTCATACTGAGCTTTTGGTTTTATTGAAATTATTGATGTAGCATGTAGCAAAACCCAGGCAGAAAAAAAAAAAAAAAAAAAAGCCTAATGAAGGCAGAATTCTCTTAGGATTGCCACTTACCTTGACTGTTATGATATAGTAGATGTACTGAATTCAGGCATTGATATATTTTGTAACATTATTTATAAGATGTTCTTTAACTTGGAATCTTATGAACATTATATATGATTTAATGTGAATGGCTAAATCAAACTCTGTAGTAATAAAATATAAATTTTTTTACAAAATGGATTATAAAAGAGTGGATTCTAACCAGACTAGGTCCATGTTTTTGAGGAAAATCAGAAGGAATTATAATTTATGATTTTCTTTCCGGCATGTGTAAGGCTAATGACATTTCAATACAAATACAACTGTCAAAAATAGCAAGTGTGGGGCATCTTATTTATAAATGCATAATTGGAAGAAGAAAGAACATCTATAATTATATTCCTAGAAACAACTTTGTTAATATTTTGTATAATATTTTGTTATACTGTTATCCAGTTTTTTAAAATAGTTAAGATGGCTATTATGGAGGGCACTTATTGCATGGAGCATTGGGTGTGGTGCATAAACAATGAAATCTGTTACACTGAAAAGAAATTAAATTTAAAAATTTAAAAAATATAATTTGAGCTTTTGTCATTTCATTTACTTATTTATTTTTTAAGATTTATTTAGGAGAAAGATTTATTTAGGAGATTTATTTAGGAGAGAGCAAGTGGGGGAAGGGCAGAGGGAGAGAGTCTTCAAGCACACTCCCTGCTGTGGGCGGAGCCTGGACTAGACTAGGGGGTAGATCTCAGGACTCTGAGATCACAATCTGAACTAAAATCAAGAGTTGCATGCTAATCCAACTGAGCAACCCAGTGCCTGTGAACTTTTGTAATTTTAATTTAGTGTCACACAAGAAACCTTTCCTCATGTTTATCGTATTTATATTTTGAATGGAGTTTCTTAAAGTTGCTACACTATCTCTTTATAACTATTCTTCCCATGAAAAATATTAACTTGAAAAACAGAAGCTAAGTTCAGGAGAAATATAGGTGACAAACAGTCTCTGGTGTACAATATTGGTAAACAAAACCCAAGAATTAATTGCAATAAAAATTTGTCTGTGTTGAAAATTAGAGAGAAAAGGAGCTTACTAACAGAACAGAACTCAAGGGCCTATGACATACAAGGTCATTTTGAGTCGTGTCTAAAGCAATATTAAATGGCTTTTGCAACATCTTATCCTTTAATATCAAAGGTATATTGGTTGTACCATCTTGGTAAAAATGTCTGATACTATATGACACAAATAAACAGGATTAACTTTCATAATCTCCTGGATATGATTTCATGATAAAATGCTTATGTAGATGACAAAGGTGTAGAAAAGAAGTCAATGAATTTATGTATTTTTTCAATCTATTGTTGTCACTGCATTGAATTCCTACTATTAAATCTGACTTCAAGGAACTGCAGAATATTCAAGAACAGGACAAAATCAACATTCAGGGATGTAAGATCTTTGGCAGAGCTTTTTAATGAATGAGATACCATCTAATTGCCTGTTCCTTAGCTGTTCATCTCTTGAAGTTCACGTTGCATAGTTTTCTGCTGTGGCCTAAAAACAACTCTAATATGGGACTCAATCTTGTCAGCTAACTGTACAAGGCAAAAACATAACAACTCTGCTCTTGTTAAGACCTGAGATTATCATCAAATTGAACAGGGAGATAAGATTGTTTTGTTAAATGAGAGAAGAAAGAAAATCAAGCCCCAGGAGAGAAGAGGTGTTGGAAATTGTTTTTGTGAAGAACAGAATCACTCCAGTTAACTGGAGAGAATTAGTGCTTCTGGTAAAGACATGTGCAGCTGGAACCTGGAGAATGAAGGCCCTTGGGCAACCCTAGGAACCAGCTTTTCCCTCCTGGCCCATCTGTCACCCTCTGGGTGTCTCTTTTATTTTCTTCTCCAAGTTGAATATTAACTCAACTGTAGTCCACATCTTTTCAGCTTCTGTATACCTTCCCCTTGGGAATGTATTTGGCTCACTAGGGTCCCAGCTTGCTCTTTGGCATCCTTTTACCTTTGATTTCCAACTGCCTTCATCTCTTTAGTTCCCAATTCCCTCTTCCTGTGAGAGTAACATGAAAGGCAAAAATCACATTTTAAAGACTGGCTATGCAGATGGTAGGTTTATTGGCCATTCTGTGATTTGGCTATGCTTGGGTCAGGTGACAGACATAAACATCATTATGTCTTTGGGGCTGTGGTGGGCTGTCTGTATTACTAGAGATATGGGCAAGCAAACCTGTAAAATGAGGTGCATTGTGTTTACCACATGTGCAAAAAGAATGATATCATGGTCAAATTGATTGATTTTGTACTGGGCAGTGGACAGACATTCATTGCCTCCCAGTGATCCCCACTTCCTGATATTCACACCGTTGTATAATTTCTTCCCCTTGAATGTGGGTGGGGCTGATAATTTTTTTCAAACAATAGAATATAGCAAAGGTGAAGCGATGTCACGTCTGTTGCTGCAATATACAATAAAAAAATTGTCTTGCTCACAGACTCACTTTAGGGCCTCTCTCTTTCTTGCCTGCTTTGATGAAGGAACTAGCCATGTTGGGGGTTTTCGATGATAAGGAATTGTGGATGGACCCTAGAATCTGAGGGCCATCTCCAGTACAGCCTGCAATAAGCCACAGCCCTTGGTTCTGTAGCTTCAAAGAAACAAAATCCTCCAGTGATCTGAGTGAGAAGTAGGTGGACTGTTTCCCAGGTGAGGCACGAGATGACTGCCTGATTACTGCCTTGCAGAGAACCCAGCAGGACTGTCCCTGGACTGCTGACCCATGGAGACTATGATATAGTACATGTGTGTTACTTTACACTGCAGAATTTGTGGTCATTTGTTATGCAGCTACAGACAAGGAATACACACTGCTTCCTGGTTTAAAAGGCAGCAGAGCTGACATAATTGGGATGCTAAAAACTTCAGAATCAGAGCCATCATAGAAGAGCCATGTTTCCTCTGCTTTTTCCACCATTTGTAACCTAATGTAACCTCTGTTACTCTCCATTTGACTCTCCTATCTACCTCCCACACTGCTTTCTACCCATTTAGGCTGACCCATTGCCATCTGAGTTCAGGTTCCATTTAGGTTATGGGGACCCCAGCTGAGAGGAGAGGGAGCCACTTCCTTCTTTGATTTCCTCCTGCCAGGTCTTAGCACCTATTCCAAAAATCACGGTCTTCTGAGGTCACTCATTCTTTTTTTTTTTTTTTTAAAGATTTTATTTATTTATTTATTTGTTTGTTTGTTTGACAGATAGAGATCACAAGTAGGCAGAGAGGCAGGCAGAGAGAGATAGAGAGAGAGAGGAGGAAGCAGGCTCCCTGCTGAGCAGAGAGCCCAATATGGGGTTCGATCCCAGGACCCCGGGATCACGACCCAAGCTGAAGGCAGAGGCTTTAACCCACTGAGCCAGGTTAAGTGAGCCAGGTGCCCCCAGCTCACTCATTCTAACCAACAATCTCTTTTTGTCCCTTTTGCCTCTTCAGGCCTGGGGGTGGTGATGGCTGCCCCTGTTCTCAGCTCCATAGTACTGGTTCATACCTTGATGCTTTCCCCAAACCCTTGATTCCTTCTTTGTAAATAGTCCCCCTATTAAAGTAACATCAAATTATCCACTTCAAGGGTGCTGTTTTCTGGTAAATAATACAATTTTTTCCATATAACCTTGCCCAGCACTAAAAGTGGATGTTTCTTTAAGTAGATTCTGATTTGGAAGAAGGAGCTTTCTAAGGGAAGGAAGATGAGGGGGAGTACTGGTACTCAGTGCCTGCCCAGCTTGACAGCTATGTGTGAGTGGGGCATGTCAGGGGGTGAACCAGAAACATCTTCCTGGGGATCGTGCTTTGCACACTGTAGGCCAGGGTGGAGAGCATGATGGGCTTCGGTTGTCATTGAAACCTGTGTGGAGAGCACTCCATTCTTTCCTAAAGAACACTGAACACAGGCTGACGAGGATTAGGAAGAGAAACTGAAATATCTTCTTCTCCAGAGACACAACCCCATTTCTGGACAGGCTGAGGTACAGGGCTGCATGGAGGATTCTTTGATTCATTTTTTTTCTCAGAGGTTTGGAACCAAATGCTAAAATGGCTGAATGCCACACATGGCATTCTATTTCAGATGTGTATGACACACAAGATGCGTCTGGAAACTCAACATGATATTTAGATTTTAAAAGAATCTGGCTTTTTCTTAAGTTCACAAAAGGTGGGAACGAGAGCAAGTCCAATTTAGAGGAGCTTTCTGATGCCTTGGGAAGAGAGTATTTCCCTCCAGTGTAGTACAGCTATGGGATTTGAATAAACTGGGAGAATGCCATGTTGATGGAATAAAATATTTAGGGAAGCAGATGGGCTGGGAAGGTGTATATGCCCCTGCCCCCCCCTTAACTTCCCACACCCCGCTCCCAATCAAGGCTTCTGCTTAACCTTGATTATAGAATACTGGAGCCGAGATGGACCTAAGGGATTGACTAATCATCATTTATTCATCTTCCAGATGAGGAAACTAAGCCATTGCAAATTACATGGATTCATCTCAACTTACATGCTGTGTGTGAGTTTGGTTAAGCCTAATTTTCTATATCTGAGCAGATTCTTCTCCATCAGAATGAACTGGACCTTTACATAGAAATGCACACTCAGAAGTTACAGATGAAACTCAAACTAGCTTTAGGCCACTTTCTATGTTTTCTGTAAATCTGTAAGGGAAGAAAGGAGAGGGTCCTTAGCTAATGAAGAGAGTAAAATGTCATAGTGATCACTCTCCAGGCAGGTTACACAGGCCACAGCAGTATTACAGAGATTATCAAAGTGACCCAGAGGGTCCTGAGGGAATCTGGGCCTTCCCATCCCATTCAGGGAACAGTAACTGCTCAGCCTTAATACCATATTTTGTCTTTGGGTGGATGGTGATTGGGCTCTATTTATGTGTTCCTTTGAGAATCGTCTTGAGTCTCTCTAAACCTGGCATGACCTTCAGGACCAGGCTGCCCCAGGAAAAGTAATTCATCAATAATTTCTAAATATGCTGACAAAGTCTTGTCATACACCTAGATTTTAAACACTGTGTTTTGGTTCAAATTGCTAAATTACAATAGTTATTGGAGCAAGTTTTATATTTAATACTAATACTAACATCTAATTAGTTTTGAAGACCAAAGAGAAAAGATTTGTTACAGAGTGGTAATTTTATGTGAGGCTTGGAACTTCTCCCTCCTGAATAAGTTGCCCCAGAAGTACTTGCTCAAGATGTAGCCCCAACACACTCCCCCTCATACACACAGATACACACATATACATACTCCCTCTCACACATAGACACTCCCCCTCACATGCACACACACATATACACACTCCCCCTCACAAACACAGATGCATTTACGCACTCCCCCTGACAGACACATATATATACACACTTTCCCTCACACATACACTCTCCCCCCCACACACATTTACACACTCCCCCTTACATGCAGACACACACATACCCTCACATAGAGATACATATTCTCTCACACATACACACTCCCTCTCACACACCCAGACACACACATATACACACTCCCCCTTACACACACTGACACATACATTTACACACTTCCCCTCACATGTACACACACACTCTCCCCTCACAGAGACACATATTCCCTCTCACATACACACACTTATACACATACTCCCTCTCACACACAAAAGTACTACACACTCCCTCTCACACACACAGACACATGCATATACACACTCCCCCTCACATACACACACACACACACACACACACACTCAAGCACTCTCCCATTCCCCCAAACCCCTCTCACACACAGCCAAACTAACACATCCTTGGACTTACACTTTGGTGCTCCCTTCTCAGTGCAATGTTCTATCTGGTACATGAGAAAAATGTAATATGGTAAAAATACTTTCTTCTAGGCCCAAGCTAAATTTTCAGATAAGATGGATTATTAGTTGCTTATCTCAATCTACAGCCTGATCTGTGTAAGGAATAGAACTGTCTTGATATTGAAAAATCAGTTAAATTTTATTATGACTGTCCATGTCAGTAATCAGAGTCAGTTCAGGGGAGAACTTTCCTCTGGTGCTCCTTGTGTCCTGGGCATCAGGGGCAGGGGGTTTTTCTCTATCTTTGTCTGTCCAAGCAACCTCTTTCACATCTGTCATCCTCCCAGGTCTGCCATTCTCCTGGGTCACATCTGTGTCATCCTTTATACCTAATCACAAGTCCTCTTCTACTGAGCCTCTCTGCTACTTCAGGGACCCCCTCAGGGCACCTAGTTGTCCTTATGCCACTTCCCTCCACACTGAGGCACAGGAAATTTAGTGTGGCTATCTTAGGACCAAGATGCTTACATTCTCCACATTGCTGTATTTCTTCCAGAGCATTTCTCTTGGGAATAAGCTCATATATTCCTGAAAGCTTTCAGGATTTCTGTCAGACCCTACATTCCAGAAGCAGGTGTTGGTCCCTTCTCAGACCCCAGTCAGATCTAAGCTCTCCTTGCTCCTCCTCTCCCCATTCTCTCTGCTGCTGTGCCCCAACTTGTGGACTTTTTTAGTCTTGGGACATGGAAGTCCTGTCCAGATGCATCAGATATTCTCCGAAATCTATTGTTTATGCTCACATTGTCTTACCAGATTTTAGGCCTCTCTGTTTTGTCATCCATCTTTTGAGTTGGTGAACGTGTGTTGCTTAGATGCCCTGGGGAAAGAGCCAGAGGTAAAAGGCAATACCAAGAACAGAAATCCTTGATAGTATTTAAAGAATGTAATACCACCACAGAGGTATTACCAAAACATTTTATTTTGAAAAGTTCAGACTCTCAACTAAAAACAAAATAGTGTACACTAAAAAATGAGGCTTACAGAACTTCTAGAGTTGGACATTTCAATATTTTAAACTGGGACACTGACTTGAGGTGATGCCATTACTTTTCTTTCAACCTGAGTGTTCAATAGGCACTTTAGACTCATAGTCCAAAAAGTTTATTTTTGTTCTCCCCTCAACAAAAGGGGGAAAGGCAGAGGCAGAGATTCTTCCATTAAACCCCTTGTGTAAGTATCTCCAGGTATTGGGAAGGATGTGGAGAAAGGGGAACCCCCTTTTACTGTTGGTGAGAATGCAAACTGGTGCAGACACTCTGGAAAGCAGTATGGAGGTTCCTCAAACATTTAAAAATAGAATTATCTTATGATCCAGAATTGCACTGCTAGGTTTTTGCTTAGATGATATAAAAAAAAATACAGACTTGAAGGGATATACGCACCCTGGTGTTGATAGCAGCATTATCTCAATAACCAGATTATGGAGAGAGCCCAAGTGTCCATCAGCTGATGAGTGAATAAAGAAGAGGGGACACATATACGATGGAATACTCCTCAGCCATAAATAAGAGTGAAATCTTGCCACTTGCCATGACATGGATGGAGCTAGAGGGTATTATGCTAAATGAAATAGGTGAGCCAAAGAAGGACAAATACCCTATGATTTCACTCATATGTGGAATTTAAAAAACAAAATAAATGATCATGGGGGAAAAGAGAGAGAAGTAAGCCAAAAAACAGGCTCACTACAGAGAACAAACTGATGGTTACCAGAAGGGAGGTAGGTGGGAAATAGATGATGGGGGTTAAGGAGGGCACTTGTGAGGGCTCTTGTGATGAGCACGGGGTGCCAAATCAATGAATTGTACACTTGAAACTAATATTATTCTGTATGTTAAATAGATGGAATTTAAATAAAAACTTAAGAAAAAAAAAGCTCCATCTCAAGTCCTGCTTCTGGGGAGTCCAAAGTAAGACACAGATGGACAGTCATAGGATAAGGGAGTCTAATCCTGAGTGGGGGTCAGACGATCCTTCAGGTGTCGCTGGCATCCACCACGAGAGCAGTAGCTGTCACTCTGGGTAAGCATCGAGTAGACATTCTTTGGGCTAAAACACGAAGTCCTGAGGGACATGAGCTTTAGGTAATGAGTAAATGAAAGGGGGAAAGGGACAGGAGACTTGCACAGTCAAGTCCAGAATAAGGAGGAATGTCACGAGGTCTAGGGAGGAGAGAATTTTATATGAAGTTTCAATTTACTCATTTAAAACAGAGGAGTTAAGAGGTGCCTGGGTGGCTCAGTCAGTTAAGCGTCTACCTTTGGCTTAGGTCATGATCACAGGGTCCTGGGTCCTAGCCCCACATCAGGCTCCCTGCTCAGTGGGGAGCCTGCTTCCCCCTCTCCTGCTGCTGCTCCCCCTGCTACTTCCCCTGCTTGTGCTCTCTCTCTCACACTCTCTCTCCCTCTCTCTGTCAAATAAATAAATAAAAATCTTTAAAAAATGGAATTTAAGAAATAAGAATTGATATGACTATTTGACAGGTGGGATGTCACTGGTGGTTGTCTGAGTGGTTTCAGTGGAAAGGTAGAGTGCACAAGAACCAAATTGCTGCCAGTTGCATGGGAACTCAGGGAGTGGATACAGTGAGTGCAGACAGCGGGAGCCTTTAGTTACTTCTAATTTTTATAGCATTAGAGAGACTTGGGAGCCAGAGGAAAGAGAACCAGAAGAGGATGAGAACTGAAAAGAGAACAATGAGACGTGAATGGTTGTGGGATCAGAGGGGATCATAGACGCTAGCGTCAGGACTGTATTCTCCCCACTGAGCTGGGTCTAGCAGTCTCCTGGATATCATATTTTTTAAATATTTTTCATCCATTTCTCCATCCACTCGCCCATTCATTCATTCATCAAACATGTTAAGTACCTGTCATATGTCATTTTAAGCATACTTTTTAAAAAAAGATTTATTTGAGAGAGAGAGGGAGAGAGAGAGAGACAGAGTGTGTGTGTGTGTGTGTGTGTGTGTGTGTGTGTGTGTGTGTGCATGAGTGAGGGGAAGGGCAGAGACAGAGAATTCCTCAAGCCCAATGCAGGGCTCCATCTCACGACCCATGAGATCATGACCAGAGCTGAAACCAAGATTCCAGTGCTTAACTGACAGCCACCAAGGTGCCCCAGCATACATTTTTTTTTTTTTTTAAGTCAAGGTCCCAGTCCTGCAGAAGTTCATAACCTAGTCATTAGACTTTAGTGCAAAAATAGAAGCATAATCTCAAAGCAGTGCTGTAAGAAAGGGTGGAAAGTGCTGCAGAAGTGCAGGGGTGAGGCCAGTGATTCTGATGGCGGATGACAAAATAACTTGCAAAGGAGATGAAGTTTGACCCAGGAATTGAAGGGTGAGTTTTAAATGTTGTTTGGGCTTGAGAAGTCAGTGTGTGGATATGTGAACTGGGCCCCATGAGTATGATTAATTAGTTTGTTAAGAAGTCCATATTCTGTGTCAGGCATTCATCTTTCCCCTTGATATCTCAAGTACAAACTCTATTTGGATGTTACTTTTAATAAATGCTTTCTCGAAAAATATCTATTACCAAGAACAGTAGAGAGAAGGTAAGAGAAGGAGAAAATAAGTAATTTTTCTTCTGGCAAGAGATTTTACAGTATTGTTTTCTTGGGTGGAGTAGGAAACCTGGCCTATTAATACTTTTGAATGTTTTTTTTTTTAAAGATTTTATTTATTTATTTGACAGAGAGAGATCACAAGTAGGGGGAGAGACAGGCAGAGAGAGAGGAAGGGAAGCAGGCTCCTTGCTGAGCAGAGAGCCCGATGTGGACAAGGACCCTGAGATCATGACCTGAGCCGAAGGCAGTGGCTTAACCCACTGAGCCACCCAGGTGCCCTATTAATACTTTTGAACTAAGTGGACACCTTTCCGTGTTGCCTTCAGTAAACAACAGACAGATCTGTAAAATACTCAAGCAACTGACTGCCCCGCTCAGGCATGCCTTCTCTAATCCTTTCTTCCTGTGAAAATCCCACTTGTGCTGAAAACTCCATCAAGTTTCAGATCTTCCTTAAAGGCATTTCTGAAGTTACTCTCTCATTTCTGCTTCTACCAGAACTTACTTTCATTGTCATTAACTCAGGATGTTTATGTGCTTATGTTAAGACATCCTTCTACTGTGTCCGTTAAATGTGTTGATTGGCTCCTTAATGGGTTGGGTGTGAGTAGTAGTGTCTTTAAGACAGGCATTAGGGGCAGCTGGGTGGCTCAGTCAGTTGAGTGTCAGACTCCTGGTTCTGGCTCAGGTCATGATCTTGGGGTCAAGGGCTTGAGCCCCGAGATGAGCTCTGTGTTGGGCTCACGTTCAGCATGGGTACTGCTTAGGTTTTTCTCTCCCTCTCCCTCTGCTCTATACCCTATGCGTGTGCTCTCTCTTAACAAACAAATCTTTTTAAAGAAGCAGGCATTAAACACATATTAATTAGAGACTCAGATATTATTTACTTGGGTATCAGATTATAAACATTTCCTTTCCAGTGATTTGGCATGACTTAATTCTGTTAAAAAGCAATATCCAAATAAGAGAAGCAGCCAAGGTCCATTTTGTGTGTGTGTGTGTGTGTGTGTGTGAGAGAGAGAGAGAGAGAGAGAGAGGCAGAGAAGGAGGCAGATGGAGAGAGAGAACCATTTCCCTGGTGATTTCTTTCTTCCCTACTCCACCTTTTCTGTTCTTAGCTACTAATTATAGCCATCAGCTAAGGGATGAGAAGAGCCAACAATTTAAGAAGCGGTCACTTTGTATTGGTTGGAATATGAAAGAGGAAAAAAAAATTAAGATTTAGTTCTTATTTCTTCATCTCTAGTACATTTGTTTCTCAAATTCAGTGTGCATAAAAATCACCTAAGGTGCATATAAACATGCAGTGCCTTCAGGAGCCTCTTGGGTATTCTTATTCTTAGTGTGGAATTGAAGTCCTAGAATTTGAATTTTTAAAAAATGTTTCAGGGAGGGGTACCTGAGGGGCTCAGTCGGTTAAGCATCCTGAGACTCTTGATTTCAGCTCAGGTCATGATCTCAGGGTCCTGAGATAGAGTCCCAAGTCAGGTTCCAGTCTTAGCAGGGTGGCTTTTTGAGATTTTCTCTCTCTCCCTCTGCTCCTCTCCTACATGTTCTCTCTGTCTCTCAAATAAATAAACAAATCTTTAAAGAAAGGAAAGAAAGAAGGAAGTCAGTCTCAGGAATTCTGAGTGTTCAGTCCAGAGTCCAACCTTGGTGGAAACAGCTTCATCTGTTTCTTACTTCTTCTGAAAGAAGCCCAAAGTGGACCTCAAACCCAGGGGATCAGGGAGGCTGAGTAACATGGACCTCAATTCCAAAATTCAGAAATTTTATTCTTGAAGTTTGAAAGGAAATGGAATCCTAAATGTAAATACTATTTTTCAGCATTTTACCAGTCCAGCAGTATTCTTTTTATCTATGGTCATAGCTTAATCTCCAGTTGGTAGAAAAGAGTGTGCAGAATCTTGGCTACAGGAGATGAAGTGAGCTTGACATTGTTTGTAAAAAGGCAATTGAGACATTGTTTAAGATTGTGAGAAGCACCAGTCTGTTTTATTCAATGTGCATTACTCTGAACTGCCAATTTCTAGTTGGGAAGGGAGAGAAACAAACCAACAAACAAAATCACCATTAAAGGAAATTATGTTAAATGGAATTTTAAGAGCATACCCATTCCTAGCAACATCTTCATTATTTCAATCTCACAAAATTGTTTTTTGAGTCATCAGGGAAGAAAGGTCATGTGCCTGAACAGTGAAAGCCATCTTTCATTGAAATACATTTCTAATAATCAGACTTTACAACTAGAAACATTTTTAGCGTGTTTCTGAAACCAGCTCAGATCATGTTTAACGGTAAAATGATGCAGTGTAATTCTGGAAATGACTTTTCAACAACTCAGAATCTTTTTATGCTGTTTCATTTAAAAAAGTCACAGAAAATATTATTTCTTTTCCTTAAGTATCTTTCTTAAAAGAAACGTTTGAAGGAAACTTAGCATGCACAGTATCGAGAAGTTCATCTAATACATTGTCAGTGGAGAGTCAGTGAAGAGGAACTGATGAGGGCCCATCAAGGAAAGATTTCCTAAGTTGGGGAAAGTAGGGGAACAGGGCTTGTTTACAAGTGAAAAAAAGACCCATATGGAAGCAAAGACACTTCACCAAGTAGTTTAGAGCTCTGCGCTACGGAGCCGTCTTCCTGGGCATGGTGTTAGAGAATGTGTGTGTTGACACAAACTCATAGATTCACTTAAGTCCATGACATTTGATTTCAGGAGACCACAGAGAGAAGCAGTGAAAGATCTGTAGCTTGTGCAGAAGATAGCTATCACAGATAAAGGAATATCTCTCACTGACATGAGTCCCGAATTACCAAAAGATACAAAGAGCCATTAAAAATTTTCTCCTTTCCGTAAATCTTCCCAATTTATCGAACACGTGGCATGTTCCAGATTCAAATGCAATTGCCAGGAAACCAGGCTTTGTTGTCTTAGCACTTGACCTCCCAGTGCCTGGAACAGTGTGTGGAAAACTCTAATTGCCCTGTAAATATTTAAGCCCTTGAAATAATTGGTGAACGCAGAACTCCATGCTGTGGAGGGAAAAAAAAGAGGTCGGTGGCATATAGTTCTTATCTCTGTGAAGCTTACTGCTCTTATTTTTAGGGACTGGAGCAATTGAAGGGTAGATTATTTTTGAAAAGTGCACTCATGGTTTTAATAGAGTCCCTGCAGTTGTCAGTGTGCTAGTGGCTTACCCATGGGATAAGCCCATTTCTTCCTTTCCGCCACTCTGCAGCCCACTAGCATCTATCCTTGCTTAATGAGGAGCTACTGAAAATGAGATTAGGGTCCAGAATGTATTTGTTGGAGATGCTCAAATAGGCCCTGTGTATTTTAATGTGCATTTTAAACTCTTATTAAATTCAGAATAAGAATCAATGTTGGGGAAGAAATCATACTAATAACACAAATTTCCTTCCCTTCTCATAGGCAGTGATGTTGCCCTGCAGGCATTTCTGTTGGGTAAAACAATTTCTTTTCTCATAAAAAACCAAGAACTCACTTATACAATTGAGCAATCACACTTTGCTATGCAAATGGCAGTCTACGCAGTAAGTGAGTGAGTGAGTGAGTGTGTACCATATATTAGAAATACTCCTGTTATAATGAAGCCTAACAAATCATCGTGGGATAATGAGAGCCTGCTTTAGTAGAAGTAAACACTCTTAATATCCGAATACTAACTATTATTACTGCTGGACCATAGCCTATATTTATGCTATATTTAGAAAAGGATTCATATGTTTTGTTCTTACAGGGTTTCTTGCCAGTATTCCTGTCAGATCTCGTTAATTCTTACGCATCCGTAAAAGCTGGGTTTGCTTTAGATAATGGAGGGAAAGCCAATGTGGGAGAAAGAGAAATAATTCTCACAAAATTAAGAGTAGCCTCATCTTCCCTTTAGCTTGGAGCAGAAACCAGTTGGCAACAGTGGAGGCTGGGCAGATTGTATGGTTTAAAGTGGGAAGAGCCATTTTTATAAGTTATAATAAGAAACACATAATGTAAAATTTACCACCTTACGCATTTCTAAGTGTACGTTTCAGTGGCATTACATACGTTCACACTGTGGCGTGACCATCACCCCTGTCCATCTCCAGAACACTTCTCATCTTGCATAACTGAAACTCAGTCCCCATTAAACAACAGCTCCCCATTCCCTTGTCCCTGCAGCCTCTGGCCACCACCATTCTACTTTCCGTCTCTATGAATTTGACTCTTCTTGGTACTTCATTACATGATTACAAGTGGAATCATAGGGTATCTGTCTTTTTGTGACTGGCTTATTTCTCTTAGTATAATGCCCTCAAGATTCATCCATGTTGTAACCTATATCAGAATGTCCTTCTTTTTTAAGGCTGAGTAATATTCCATTATATGTGTACATGGCATTTTATTTATTTGTCTGTTAATGGACAGTCAGTTTGCTTCTACCCTTTGCCTCTTGAATAATACTGCTACAAACATGAGTATACAAACATCTGTTCCAGTCCTGTAATTAATTCAGAGGTGGAATTGCTGGATCATATGGCAATTATATTTTTAATATTTTGAGGAACTGCCATCCTGTTTTCCATAGGGACAGGAGGAGCTCTTCAGAGAAACTCAAAAATATCTAATAACCATGAAAACTTTCCTTTCCTCTTTTTCCTTTTTCCAAATTTAAAACTACCTTTATTTGTGGTTGGTCAGACTTTGATCAATCAGTAGAATTGTGAGATTGCACAGGAGGTACAAAAATATGCCATTTAACTTAATTGCCCTCATATCATCAAGCTTTAAAAATACACATAAAAGTTCTACAGTCTTACAGTTTATAAAATATGAAGCTAAACAGAGGATTTTAGGCTCCACAAAAAGCATTGCATCATACAATGAACACATACCCATTAAGCAATGATCTGTCCACAGAGAAGACACAGTGGTAGAGCATTTATTTAAAGATCACTTAAAAGTGAACATTTTTACCCACACCAAAATATCACTCTTTAACAACAAAACTGCTGGAAGGAGTCCATCCTGTGGAAGGACACAGTGAAACTTCTTCCCCAGTTTTAAAATGACCAGAGGTGTCACCCACAACAAATCCGATAGGCTTTTTAAGCAGGTTACAGTTGTAACTGGATACATTTCAGATTAAATATTAAATAAACATAAATAGGTTAAATAAATATGTCACTGCAAAAAGAACACTAAGTAGACTTCCCCTTCATTCTTAGAAAGAGACACGAACTGGCCTACAAATGGTTGGTTTGTTTCACTGGGGCTATTTCTATTCATTTTGTCTGGAGTGGGTCTGCACGCCTCCTTATTCCCCCATCTGAGGAACTCTGTTACATTTCAGACGAGATCGGGCACGTTCAGGGTGGTATGGTCGTAGACTCTATTACATTTCAAATGAAAAATGAAAGCGGGTTTATGGGCTGCTATGGAAAATGCTAGTTTCCAGGTAGTATTCTTGATAAGAGGGTAAAAAAATGACAGGGAGTAAAGTTTATTTATTGTTATAATGTCATGTCACCTTTTATAAAAATACCTGAGTATTGAATACCTACTGTGTGCCACCGGCTTTGTAAATATGGAATAATGGAATTTGTTTTGTGTTTTAAAATTAATATCTTTGATTCACTTATTTTCTTAAAAGATTTATTTATTTATTTGAGAGAGAGAGAGAAAACAATTATGGGAGGGGTAGAGGGGAGAGAGAATCTCAAGCAGACTCCGTGCTGAGCTCAGAGCCTGATGTAGGCTTGATCTCATGACCCTAATATCATGACCTGAGCCAAAACCAAGAGTTGGAAGGTTAACTGACTGATCCACCCAGGTGCCCTTTGATTCACTTATTTTTTGTTTATTTCCATAAAAATCATACTTACAAATAATGTCTGAGCTTACAAAGAAAAAACCATGCTCATATAATATACTATCATAATTTCTAAGTTCTCATGTTACAATATGTTATAGTAAGATCAAAGAGGCCACAATTAGTAGGTTAATTTTCAAGATATATATGAGAAAGCACACTTTTTTTTTTTTTTTTTACAAAATGCGTATTTCGAATGCTGTTCTAATTTCTTCTATGACTCATAAGTTATTTATCTGAATTGTTGATTTCCAGTTGAACTTCATTTGGCTGGATAATGTGAACTGTTAGATACTAATTCTTTGAAATTTGTTGAAACTTCTTTCATGTCCTAAAACATTGTTCTCAATGGAGATAATCTTGATTTCTTATCATTTTGGCAGTTAACACTTTTTTCTCCTCTACTCCCTGATTCATTGTAGGTGTAATAATTGAAAACTTAATGTGAAGATCTAATTTCTTCCTTGTAACATTTGTGCGGCCAAGATTTTGTCTTCTGTGCTCTGAGTGGTTGTGTGGTGGTAAATGTCTGCACATCAGGCTTCTGGCTTTGTCATATCTCCTGGGACAGCTGTGGGTTCATTGCTAACTCACTACTGGATTTTCAGCCCCTCTTCATTTTTGGTCCCTGAGTTGTGTCTTATATTCTTGGAAGCTGAACTATGTATTTAAAGGACACTCGATGAAATATTATCTATCATCTAGATGTTTTCCAGCAGGAAGGATTATCAGAATATCTATTCTACCATATTTCTGGAAATAGAAGATTCTTATTCTCCTAAACAAAGGGTTGACTCAATGTTTTGCACCATCAAAAGTAGTTATGAGTAGTTTTGTCTTTCCTCATTTCTTTTTTTCTTTTTTAAAGATTTTATTTATTTATTTGACAGAGATCACCAGTAGGCAGAGAGGCAGGCAGAGAGAGAGGGGGAAGCAGGCTCCTTACCAAACAGAGAGCCTGATTCAGGGTTCGATCCCAGGACCCTGGGATCATGACCTGAGCTGAAGGCAGAAGCTTTAACCCACTGAGCCACCCAGGCGCCCCTCTCCTCATTTCTTACTGATAATGATTGCTTATGGTTTGAACCATCATTTTATCCAAGGTAAAATTCACATAATACTGAGTTTATGATAATGTTACTTCATTTGGTTTTATGTTACCTAATGTCACATTACTTAATCTTCATGCTAATTCTTAAATATACCAATGTCATCATGAATTTTATTCTATTATCTTCTCTTCTCTTATGTTATCTTATCATGGTAAGTGTACTCTTTAATCCCCATCTCCCCACTTCCCTCCCTTCTGGTGGCCATCAATTTGTTCTCCATAGGTAAGAGTCTGTTAAAAAAAAAAAAAAAAAAAAAAAGAATGTCTCTCTTTGTTTCCTTTGGTCATTTGTTATGTTTCCTAAATTCCACATACACATGGATCATATGGCATTTGTCTTTCTCTGACGTATTTCACTCACCATTATACTCTCTAGCTCCATGTTATTACAAATGGCAAGATTGTATTCTTTATTAGGGCTAATATTCATACACACACACACATCACATCTTCTTTATCCATTCATCCATTAATAGACACTTGGGCTGCTTCTCTAGTTCAGCTATTATAAATGATGCTGCAATAAACATGTACATGAATCCCTTTGAATTAGAGTTTTTGTATTTTGGGGGTAAATACCCAGTAGTGTGATTACTGGATTATAAGGTAGTTCTATTTTTAATTTTTAGAGAAACCTCTGTATCGCTTATCACAATGACTGTAACAGTTTACATTTCTATGAACAGTGCAAGAGGGTTCCTTTTTCTCTATCCTCACCAACACTTGTTTCCTATATTTTTAATTGTAGCCATTCTGACAGGTGCTATCTTCTTGTAGTTTTGATTTTCATTTCCCTGATTATCATGTTGTTGAGCATCTTTTCATATGTCTCTTTTGACCATCTAGTTATCTTCTTTGGGAAAATGTCTGTTAATGTCTTCTGCCCATTTTTAATTGGATTGTGTTTTGGGGGGTTGAATTATCTGTTTTTTATATATTTTGGACACTAACCATTTATGAAATATGTCAATTACAAATATCTTCTCCCATTCTGTACATTGCCTTTTAGTTTTATTTATTGTTTCCTTTCCTTTGCAGAAGCTTTTTTTTTTAAATTTTTAAAAAATTATTTATTTTTTATAAACATATTGCAGAAGCTTTTTATTTTGATGTAGTCTCAATAGTTTATTTTATTATTTCCCTTGCCTCACTCCTGTCTAGAAAAATGTTGCTACAACTCATCTCAGATGGATAACTGCCTATGCTCTCTTATAGGATTTTTATGGTTTCAGGTATTGCATTTAGGTCTTTAACACATTTTTGAGTTCATTTTTGTGTAGTGAAAGAAAGTTGTCCAGTTTATTTCTTTTGCATGGGGCTGTCCAGTTCTCCCAACACCATTTATTGAAGAGATTGCCTTTTTCCCATTGTGTATTCATTCCTCCTTTATCAAGGATTAATTGGCCATATGGTTGTGGGTTTATTTCTGGGTTTTCTATTCTTTGCCATTGATCTATGTGTTTATTTTTATGTCAGTATCATTCTATTTTGATTACTACTGCTTTATAATATAACTTGACATATGGAATTATAATACCCTCCAGGTTTTTTTTTTTTATGATTGCTTTAGCTATTCAAGGTCTTTTGTGGTTCCATACAAATTTTAGGATTATTTGTCCTGCATTATTTTTATTTGAGTTGTGAGAAATAAGGTGCTGCCCCAATATAAGCAGCAAAACCAAAGTGGATCCCATGTATATCTGCATTCAAACACTATGTTGTCTTGTTCTTCAGTGTGGTCGCACCTTTCCATCTCAGTTTTGTGCCACAAACATTTATTAAATGTCTATGATATGGGAGCTATCATTTATTGTGTTTATATGATTGTGTGTGGTGCTGGGGGATAAAGATATATTAGAAACAGTCATTACTGTAAAAAAAAACAAAAAACAGAACTTTAAAACAATTTGGTAAATATCCAGAGATAAACATAGATCCTAGGATTGATATATCAACACCCCCCCCCTTTTTTTAGTAAGCTCCACACCCAGAGTGGAGCCCAGCATGGGGCTCAAACACATGACCCTGAGATCAAGACCTGAGCTGAGATCAAGAGTCAGACACTTTACTGACTAAGCCACCCAGATGCCCCAAGAATATCAGACTCTTAATTATGCCAGAGCACTGCCACTCCCAATGCCCCTTTGTAAGTTACATCTTTTGGCTACATTGTCTTTTACAGATAAATATGACTAAGGAAAACAGAATTCCAGTTCCCCATAGAACAGTATTTCTCTACATGATGTCTACAGTGGTTGGATACTTGTGTTTACACAGAGTGGTGGTCATGTATCTAGAAGTGATAGTTGACACTATGGAAAGTTTAGATTAGAATGATGAGAACTGAAGATAGAACTTTGGGCAATGCCTAATCATTAAGGAAAGGAAAAAGAACAGCCTTTGAAAAGATGATCAAGATATGAGAAAAACCGGGAGCTGGTATCTTAGAAATCAGTTATGGAAGGAATAGTCAAGAGTATCAGAGCAGATGAGCTTTTGACAAGGGGATTCAGCTTGTACTGAGAGAGTAGGAGAACAGGAGAAATGGAATGGAAGAAGATGCAGGTCAGGTTGTCTGCAGGTGTCAAAAGAAGGAAATACATTATCGTTGGAGGAGTGAGTCTGTTACATAGTCATGATTAAGGTTTTGATTTCCAGTGATACATCTGTTTACCTTGTGCTATAGTATGTGGATTTGGAATGAAACCCAGATCTCGTGCTCCAACTAGGCACACATACCTACCATATGTCCCTTTTCCTTATTTAATTCTGTTTTTGTTTCACTGTCATGACTGCTAGAATTGTGTGAGTGTGTGTGTGTGTGTGTGTGTGTGTGTTATTACATCCAACTAGAGACAGCTTGTAACCTAGGTGGTGTTCTATTTAACAGCCTGTTTTCCTCATGCTACGTGAAAGCATATTTTCTAAAAACAAATTGATTTTTTTTGGCCCAAAAGTTGTTCATTTTGTAATCTCCAGGTTTTTTCCTGTTACATTGTGAAAATGAAATAAATTAAATTCTGTCTGTAATTTCTTTCTTTCATTCTTTTTTTTTTTTTAAACTTCTATAATGCTACTCTGGTTTTATGTTGGCTAATCTCATGTTATTTAATCTTCATGCTAACTCTAAGATATACACAGCATGATTTTTATTTGAGTTGAGAGAAACAAGGCGTTGTCCCAGTTCCCCTAAGCAGCAAAACCAGAGTGGATCCCACATATATTTGAATTCGTGTACTATGTTTCATTGCTTTTCAAAGTGCTTGACATCTTTATATTTCAGGTTTGTTCCATAAACATTTATTTAAGTTTCTCTGATATGTGAGTTGTCATTTATTGTGTTTATTTGACAGTGCTAGGCGCTGGGTGATAAAGATATATTAGACTTGTTATATGTTAACTGGAATTAAGATAAAAACTTTAAAAATATATATTAAAAATAATTTAGCATGCCTCTATTTTCCTCTGTAGACATGCAAGACAAAGATGTCAGCCATTTATATGAATACACATGGATTCTGGAAGAACCTTTCCTTAAACTTTAGTTTTCTATTTAAACTTTCTGTAGGTCAGTTCTGCTATTCAGCTCATCTGTTGCTTTCTTAAAACATTTTGGCCATCATATATTTAATTTCCAAAACCAATATTTTTTCTTTATATCAACTTCTTTGGATTTTTGAATAAAGATATGTCTTGGCTTTCCCTGAGAATACAAATTAATGTTATTTTTATGTTTTCTTCTGTTTACTCTGTTAACTCTGAATCTTTTAGTTCTTTTCCTTGGCTTTGGGGCCTCTCTTGCAGTTCTTGATTTTCCTCAATTGTTTGGGCATATTTGAGTGACTATTGGCATTTCTCATTGGCCATTTTTGTTTGCTTATCATGGAATGTAGATTTCTGGTGATGGGAGCCTCCTTGTAATTGTGTAGGAAGCCTGGCAAGGATGTGAAGTCAGAAGCACAGGTACAGAAGGCTTATCTTCTAAATTTGGGTGCTCCGACCTCCTGTCTCCTCTGATCTGTGACAGTTCCCCTGTCTTCCTTTATCTCTCCTGTGACAGGTTAGAAGAGTACTTGGAAGCTGGACATGTCTGATGTTCTCCTTGTGACTACACTGGGGCTATGAACAGTTGTCTTTGTACAGCTAAAGAGCCCTTTTCTGTTTTCTGCTTCTCCACCAGCTGGCTAGTGTGGGGCTTTATCTTTTCCTGATTGTAATTCTTAAGAACCCAAGCTTTATATTTTAAGTTACTTGCCTCAGGGGACTCATTATTATTTTTTTAACACGCAAATCAGTGAGAATATCCTTTGTGTTGGTGCAGGAGACTAAATTTTGATAGTGTAGAAGTCAGAAATGAGATGATTTAGTCATTAGGGAGAAGTCCACATTTCACTGACTGTCTGATAAAGCAAGATGTTAAATAGCCCCTGTATATTCTCACCATCAGTGACCATTGGGCAGTTATGATTATAAGGTAGGTTATTTATGATACAGAAGTTGCTTTCCTTACCTAAATATGATTTTCCAAGCCTTTGAAACAGTCCATAAACCACCTGATAATTTGCTTCAAAGAATTTTCTGTAGAAAATGTAATTTAAAGAGAAAACAATCGTTAAACCCAAATCTCTCTCAACCTGATAGACAAGATACAGTTTATTTCCAGTGAAGTAATCTGAGTTAAACCAAAATACCATTTTCCAATGTTCACAGTAACTTGATTCAGCATCTTGAATGCAAATGGATTAGAGTGATAGAAGGGAAATAAGGCAATAAATTTAGGTTTTTGAAGAAGATATAAACTATGCACAGGCAACAACTTATGGATTCAGAGCCAAATTGATTACTTTTTGATATAGTAATCAAGTAGCATAGCTTAGCTTTTTGACAGCTCTTTTTCTCCTTTCTCCATGCGAACCTGAAAATTTATTTTTATATTTATGCAAGGAAATCACACAAAAATACAAGCTGCAATTTGATCCTAGTCCTGATAATGTTAGGTGAGCAAGCAGTTTCCAGAGTGTCAGTTGAGGTAGATCGGTCACTGGGATATCTAGTTGTTGTGGTTGTTTCTGTAATATAATGATAGGGGCAACTTTATTACATTGTGGAGCAGAAGGTACAAGCCCACTTGATCTTACTTGAATGACACAGAAAGGGTGGTGAACTTCAATTACTAAAAGAAACACAGGGTTCTCTCCAGGCTTTGTTTCTCACTGAGTCCTGGGACTGGGATAGCCACTTTCCTTGTGGGTTTGGAAGACTGGGCAGGAGACCCTGCTCTTCTATGGTGAGAACTATAGCGCCTCTCTGGCATTCTACCTGCCTAAATGGGGTTGTGGGTCTCTATACACAGTAAATTCGACTTGTAGTCATGTAGATAACTTGTAGTCTTGACATTTTCCCAAATAGTGCAGAATGTCTAAGTAACACAGCCATTGAGTGGCAATCTATCACATAGATGCAGACACTAGACAAGTAAAAGGTTTATTATGGTGCTCATACATCAGCTTTAGACTCTGAGAATTTTCCATAATCAGAATAGCTAAGGGTTATGGGTGCTGTGATCCATAGTGGATCCCCTAAAGGCCAGAATCAATGCTGATGTTGTCAGGGATGTAGCAGCTAAGAGCACTGTGTCAGCAATTCCTTGAGACTTCTGTTGAATTAAGGTGTGTGTGTGCGTGTGCATGTGCGTATGTGCATTTAAGGACGGGGATGAAAGTTTAATAATTAGCTATTTTTAGAGGGATGGTGATAAGGAGAAAAGGCATATCTAGGCCAAAGAATACTCATCCCAGAAGTTCTTACTTACAGGAAGTTGTGTGCATCCTGTTGCTGTCCCTTAACAAAACCAATACGGTCACTTGTTGGACGTCTTGTGGACTAGAGTTGGCTTTATGCAGACAGTGCAGAAGCTCTTGGAAATAATAGATAAGGAAGGAAGCCAAAGATAGAGAACAGGGGAGGGAGTGGAAGGAAAAGTTTCCTGTAGATGTGTGGGGAAAAAAAACAGAAGGAAAAATATTGGCTATAAAACCTCAAAAGGAAGCTATTCTTAGCCGTTTTCCAGGTAATACCAATATACTAATCTGTGTCTACATATAATTTGCATGTGTAGCTCTAGGTTTTAAGCCTTTCCTAGGAAGAAATTGAAGGTCTGAATGTAAAGCTTGGGTAAAAAAATTAGTAATAATAACAAAATAAAAATAAAAAATTTGAAAGACCATGTTATCTGATGGAGAGCTAGATGGGATGGTGTAATGTAGTTTAGGTATGTAAACATGTGGGTGCTAGTCCCTATATTGGCAGCTTATGAAAAATCCATCTCTGGTAAGTGTTATACTTTCTGTTCCTTAAACTTTGCTTTTCCCGCTTTTGGCTGAAATTAAATTTTTGGACCTTATATGTTAGTTAATTTTGAGGGGCTTGTTTTGGGATCTCCTCTGTTATTAACATGGAGCACCGTAACTGGTCTTTAATTGTTGGTCAAATTCCACCTCTGTGAGTGGCCAAATACTTTAGGCAATGGCTTTGTGAGTCTTGGAAGCATGCAATAGCAAGTGGTATTAAAGCACACGTAGAATCCGAGAAAACCAATGAAATCACCATCAATTCTAATGTCTTTTCTTTCAAGTGTTAAAGATATTTTCTTTTCAGTCCTCCTAAGTTGGTAAAATTCAGAATTACAAAATAATAAATGCCTCTAGGAACAACAGTGGGAAACTGTCCCATGTTCCAGCTATTGGGCAAGGGTGGAAATGTACTCTCTGGGAGGAGACAGATCTGAAAATAAATGGTGACATGCAATGTGACGAGTTAAAATGTTTCAGGAACCTAGAAGAGGAATCCAGCAGCCTGTGGAGTCAAAGAGGACGACGCTAGTGAGAGTCTGAATGCTGAATGAACAAAGGGGAAAGGGCATTTGAGACTGAGAACATGGAAATTTCCTTGGACGAATGGCAATGGAGTTGCTGTGGCTAAAAGAAGTTGCAGCATGGGGAAGAAGTAGGCAGTGAGAATGGAAAGGAAGACTGGGGCCAGTTTCCAAGATGTCTAAGGAGTCTGTGCTCTGTTGTGTAGGTGGTGAGGCAGTGAGACATTGGTGCCTGTTAGAGGTACAACTGTGCAAACAGAGTTGGGTCAGAGGAAGGAAATATCAGAGACAGGAATGCCGGTTGGGAGACTGTGGCTGTAACATGGTTAAGAAACAATGGTATCTTGAAGCAGTGGAATGGTTGTGCAAATAGGAAGAAATGGATGAATAACACTTTGAGGTAAAAGAGCCAAACTTGGTAAAAGTAGGTGAATGATAAGAAGAGTAAAAATTAAGTATGAATTCCTTTTTTTTTAACCATTAGTAATTTGATGAAATAAAAAAATAATAGATGACAAATATCTTGATTTTTTAAAAAAGTATATACTCTCCTTACAGAGAGTAAGAAAGTGAGGCTCATTAATGTAAAATGATAAAAATAGCTGAGTGTAGGTGATGGATAGAGGAGAGCTTATTGTTCTATTTTCCACTGTAGTTTAGACATCTTTTCTAAATTGCAAAGTTGCTGATGATTTGAGCTATTGATGTGTTTAAACCACACGGAACTAAGGGGTCCGTGGCAGAGGATGACAAGACGTTGCGGTGCTCCTTCCAGCTCTCCTCTTGCCAGTGCCAGAGCCCGGCCACTCCATGTATTTTCTAAACAGACTGATCAAGAGAAAGCAGATTCAACACCTAGGTTTCAATTAACAATTCACATAACTTCACAATTAGACTATTTTGATCACACATTAAAAATCATGACAACTTCCACATACCCAGTACAGACTCATTCCCAATGATTATATTTTCACAAGATCTTTCTGGGCTTGTTTGGCCCTTCCTAATTCTATCTTGTGTCTCATCAAGATATTCCCACCTATATCCAAATAATCAAAGACACATGATCAAACTCTTGACATAGCTTTGTTTTACTCTTTAGTATTCTACTGTAAACTGCCAGTTTTTTAAATAGGCTGGCATAAATAATTCCTGAAGCTGAAATGTAATGAGTTCTGAAAATAGAAGTATCTCAAAATGTGAAGCCTTGACACTTCCATGTTTTTGAAACTTGTATACAATGATAGTTTGCTTTATATCTAACTTAGTTTATTTACAAGTCACATTAAGGGGTGTGTGTGTGTGTGTGTGTGTGTGTGTGTGTATAATATATACAAAACTATATATACAAATAAATAATATATACAAAAAAGTCTTTGGAGGTATAGATATATATATAGATATATCTATATATATATCTATAAATATATATCTATAAATATATATCTATAAATATATCTATATTTATATCTATACCTCCAAAGACTTTTTTTTTTTTTTTTTTTTTTTTTTTTATTTTTTATTTTTTATTTTTTATTTTTTATAAACATATATTTTTTATATACATATATTTTTATCCCCAGGTCTGTGAATCACCAGGTTTACACACTTCACAGCACTCACCAAATCACATACCCTCCCCAATGTCCATAATCCCACCCCCTTCTCCCCAACCCCCTCCCCCCGGCAACCCTCAGTTTGTTTTGTGAGATTAAGAGTCACTTATGGTTTGTCTCCCTCCCAATCCCATCTTGTTTCATTTATTCTTCTACCCACTTAAGCCTCCATGTTGCATCACCACTTCCTCATATCAGGGAGATCATATGATAGTTGTCTTTCTCTGCTTGACTTATTTCGCTAAGCATGATACGCTCTAGTTCCATCCATGTTGTTGCAAATGGCAAGATTTCATTTCTTTTGATGGCTGCATAGTATTCCATTGTGTATATATACCACATCTTCTTGATCCATTCATCTGTTGATGGACATCTAGGTTCTTTCCATAGTTTGGCTATTGTGGACATTGCTGCTATAAACATTCGGGTGCATGTGTCCCTTTGGATCACTACATTTGTATCTTTAGGGTAAATACCCAATAGTGCAATTGCTGGGTCATAGGGCAGTTCTATTTTCAACATTTTGAGGAACCTCCATGCTGTTTTCCAGAGTGGCTGCACCAGCTTGCATTCCCACCAACAGTGTAGGAGGGTTCCCCTTTCTCCGCATCCTCGCCAGCATCTGTCATTTCCTGACTTGTTGATTTTAGCCATTCTGACTGGTGTGAGGTGATATCTCATTGTGGTTTTGATTTGTATTTCCCTGATGCCAAGTGATATGGAGCACTTTTTCATGTGTCTGTTGGCCATCTGGATGTCTTCTTTGCAGAAATGTCTGTTCATGTCTTCTGCCCATTTCTTGATTGGATTATTTGTTCTTTGGGTGTTGAGTTTGCTAAGTTCTTTATAGATTCTGGACACTAGTCCTTTATCTGATATGTCGTTTGCAAATATCTTCTCCCATTCTGTCAGTTGTCTTTTGATTTTGTTAACTGTTTCCTTTGCTGTGCAAAAGCTTTTGATCTTGATGAAATCCCAGTAGTTCATTTTTTCCCTTGCTTCCCTTGCCTTTTGCGTTGTTCCTAGGAAGATGTTGCTGCGGCAGAGGTCGAAGAGGTTGCTGCCCGTGTTCTCCTCAAGGATTTTGATGGATTCCTTTCGTACATTGAGGTCCTTCATCCATTTTGAGTCTATTTTTGTGTGTGGTGTAAGGAAATGGTCCAATTTCATTTTTCTGCATGTGGCTGTCCAATTTTCCCAGCACCATTTATTGAAAAGGCTGTCTTTTTTCCATTGGACATTCTTTCCTGCTTTGTCGAAGATTAGTTGACCATAGAGTTGAGGGTCTATTTCTGGGCTCTCTATTCTGTTCCATTGATCTATGTGTCTGTTTTTGTGCCAGTACCATGCTGTCTTGATGATGACAGCTTTGTAATAGAGCTTGAAGTCCGGAATTGTGATGCCACCAACGTTGGCTTTCTTTTTCAATATCCCTTTGGCTATTCGAGGTCTTTTCTGGTTCCATATAAATTTTAGAATTATTTGTTCCATTTCTTTGAAAAAGATGGATGGTACTTTGATAGGAATTGCATTAAATGTGTAGATTGCTTTAGGTAGCATAGACATTTTCACAATATTTATTCTTCCAATCCAGGAGCATGGAACATTTTTCCATTTCTTTGTGTCTTCCTCAATTTCTTTCATGAGTACTTTATAGTTTTCTGAGTATAGATTCTGTGTCTCTTTGGTTAGGTTTATTCCTAGGTATCTTATGGTTTTGGATGCAATTGTAAATGGGATTGACTCCTTAATATCTCTTTCTTCTGTCTTGCTGTTGGTGTAGAGAAATGCAACTGATTTCTGTGCATTGATTTTATATCCTGACACTTTACTGAATTCCTGTATAAGTTCTAGCAGTTTGGGAGTGGAGTCTTTTGGGTTTTCCACATATAGTATCATATCATCTGCGAAGAGTGATAATTTGACTTCTTCTTTGCCGATTTGGATGCCTTTAATTTCCTTTTGTTGTCTGATTGCTGAGGCTAGGACCTCTAGTACGATGTTGAATAGCAGTGGTGATAATGGACATCCCTGCCGTGTTCCTGACCTTAGCGGAAAAGCTTTCAGTTTTTCTCCATTGAGAATGATATTTGCGGTGGGTTTTTCATAGATGGCTTTGATGATATTGAGGTATGTGCCCTCTATCCCTACACTTTGAAGAGTTTTGATCAGGAAGGGATGTTGTACTTTGTCAAATGCTTTTTCAGCATCTATTGAGAGTATCATATGGTTCTTGTTCTTACTTTTATTGATGTGTTGTATCACATTGACTGATTTGCGGATGTTGAACCAACCTTGCAGCCCTGGAATAAATCCCACTTGGTCGTGGTGAATAATCTTTTTAATGTACTGTTGAATCCTATTGGCTAGTATTTTGTTGAGTATTTTCGCATCTGTGTTCATCAAGGATATCGGTCTATAGCTCTCTTTTTTGGTGGGATCCTTGTCTGGTTTTGGGATCAAGGTGATGCTGGCCTCATAAAATGAGTTTGGAAGTTTTCCTTCCATTTCTATTTTTTGGAACAGTTTCAGGAGAATAGGAATTAGTTCTTCTTTAAATGTTTGGTAGAATTCCCCCGGGAAGCCGTCTGGCCCTGGGCTTTTGTTTGTTTGGAGATTTTTAATGACTGTTTCAATCTCCTTACTGGTTATGGGTCTGTTCAGGCTTTCTATTTCTTCATGGTTCAGTTGTGGTAGTTTATATGTTTCTAGGAATGCATCCATTTCTTCCAGATTGTCAAATTTATTGCCGTAGAGTTGCTCATAGTATGTTCTTATAATAGTTTGTATTTCCTTGGTGTTAGTTGTGATCTCTCCTCTTTCATTCATTATTTTATTTATTTGGGTCCTTTCTCTTTTCTTTTTGATAAGTCGGGCCAGGGGTTTATCAATTTTATTAATTCTTTCAAAGAACCAGCTCCTAGTTTCGTTGATTTGTTCTATTGTTTTTTTGGTTTCTATTTCATTGATTTCTGCTCTGATCTTTATGATTTCTCTTCTCCTGCTGGGCTTAGGGTTTCTTTCTTGTTCCTTCTCCAGCTCCTTTAGGTGTAGGGTTAGGTTGTGTACCTGAGACCTTTCTTGTTTCTTGAGAAAGGCTTGTACCGCTATATATTTTCCTCTCAGGACTGCCTTTGTTGTGTCCCACAGATTTTGAACCGTTGTATTTTCATTATCATTTGTTTCCATGATTTTTTTCAATTCTTCTTTAATTTCCCGGTTGACCCATTCATTCTTTAGAAGGATACTGTTTAGTCTCCATGTATTTGGGTTCTTTCCAAACTTCCTTTTGTGGTTGAGTTCTAGCTTTAGAGCATTGTGGTCTGAAAATATGCAGGGAATGATCCCAATCTTTTGATACCGGTTGAGTCCTGATTTAGGACCGAGGATGTGATCTATTCTGGAGAATGTACCATGTGCACTAGAGAAGAATGTGTATTCTGTTGCTTTGGGATGAAATATTCTGAATATATCTGTGATGTCCATCTGGTCCAGTGTGTCATTTAAGGCCTTTATTTCCTTGCTGATCTTTTGCTTGGATGACCTGTCCATTTCAGTGAGGGGAATATTAAAGTCCCCTACTATTATTGTATTGTTGTTTATGTGTTTCTTTGATTTTGTTATTAATTGGTTTATATAGTTGGCTGCTCCCACGTTGGGGGCATAGATATTTAAAATTGTTAAATCTTCTTGTTGGACAGACCCTTTGAGTATGATATAGTGTCCTTCCTCATCTCTTATTACAGTCTTTGGCTTAAAATCTAATTGATCTGATATAAGGATTGCCACTCCTGCTTTCTTCTGATGTCCATTAGCATGGTAAATTCTTTTCCACCCCCTCACTTTAAATCTGGAGGTGTCTTCGGGCTTAAAATGTGTTTCTTGGAGGCAACATATAGATGGGTTTTGTTTTTTTATCCATTCTGATACCCTGTGTCTTTTGACAGGGGCATTTAGCCCATTCACATTCAGGGTAACTATTGAGAGATATGAATTTAGTGCCATTGTATTGCCTGTAAGGTGACTGTTACTGTATATGGTCTCTGTTCCTTTCTGATCTACCACTTGTAGGCTCTCTCTTTGCTTAGAGGACCCCTTTCAATATTTCCTGTAGAGCTGGTTTGGTATTTGCAAATTCTTTCAGTTGTTGTTTGTCCTGGAAGCTTTTAATCTCTCCTTCTATTTTCAATGATAGCCTAGCTGGATATAGTATTCTTGGCTGCATGTTTTTCTCGTTTAGTGCTCTGAAAATATCATGCCAGCTCTTTCTGGCCTGCCAGGTCTCTGTGGATAAGTCAGCTGCCAATCTAATATTTTTACCATTGTATGTTACAGACTTCTTTTCCCGGGCTGCTTTCAGGATTTTCTCTTTGTCATTGAGACTTGTAAATTTTACTATTATGTGACGGGGTGTGGGCCTATTCTTATTTATTTTGAGGGGCATTCTCTGAACCTCCTGAATTTTGATGCTTGTTCCCTTTGCCATATTGGGGAAATTCTCCCCAATAATTCTCTCCAGTATACCTTCTGCTCCCCTCTCACTTTCTTCTTCTTCTGGAATCCCAATTATTCTAATGTTGTTTCGTCTTATGGTGTCACTTATTTCTCGAATTCTCCCCTCGTGGTCCAGTAGCTGTTTGTCCCTCTTTTGATCAGCTTCTTTATTCTCTGTCATTTGGTCTTCTATATCACTAATTCTTTCTTCTGCCTCATTTATCCTAGCAGTGAGAGCCTCCATTTTTGATTGCACCTCATTAATAGCTTTTTTGATTTCAACTTGGTTAGATTTTAGTTCTTTTATTTCTCCAGAAAGGGCTTTTATATCTCTCGAGAGGGTTTCTCTAATATCTTCCATGCCTTTTTCGAGCCTGGCTAGAACCTTGAGAATTGTCATTCTGAACTCTAGATCTGACATATTACCGATGTCTGTATTGATTAGGTCCCTAGCCTTCGGTACTGCCTCTTGTTCTTTTTTTTGTGGTGAATTTTTACGTCTTGTCATTTTGTCCAGATAAGAGTAAATGAAGGGGCAAGTAAAATACTAAAAGGGTGGCAACAACCCCAGGAAAATATGCTTTAGCCAAATTAGAAGAGATCCAAAATCGTGAGTGGGGAGAAAGGGGATAAAAAGAGGTTCAAAAAGGAAGAAAGAAAAAAGAAAAAAAAAAAAAAAAAAAAAAAAAAGAAAAGAATTTTTTTTTTAAAAAAGAAAACACCTAAGAAAAATGTAAAAAAATATATATATATATTAGATAAACTAGTAAAAAATCGTTAAAAAAGAAAAAGGTAACAGTTAAAAAAAAAAAAAAAAAAATTTTACCCGAAGGCGAGAAAAAAAAAAAAATGAAAAAGAAAAAATTAAATTAACTGCAAGACTAAAAAAAATCACAGGAAAAAAGCCATGAGTTCCGTGCTTGGCTTTCTCCTCCTCTGGAATTCTGCTGCTCTCCTTGGTATTGAAACCGCACTCCTTGGTAGGTGAGCTTGGTCTCGGCTGGATTTCTTGTTGATCTTCTGGGGGAGGGGCCTGTTGTAGTGATTTTCAAGTGTCTTTGCCCCAGGCGGAATTACACCGCCCTTACCCGGGGCCGGGGTGAGTAATCCGCTCGGGTTTGCTTTCAGGAGCTTTTGTTCCCTGAGCGCTTTCCGTAGAGTTCCAGAGGACGGGAATACAAATGGCGGCCTCCTGGTCTCCGGCCCGGAGGAGCCGAGAGCCCAGGGCCCCACTCCTCAGTGCGCCCTCAGAGAACAGCGCCCAGTTACTCCCGTCTGCCTGACCTCCGGCCGCGCTCCGAGCTCACCGAGCCTGCGACCGGTTCAAGGTAACACGGAGCTGCGAGCTTACTGTCGGCTCTGTCTCTGTAGCCGGCTTTCCCGTTCCAATACCCGCAAGCTCTGCGACACTCAGACACCCCCGATCCTTCTGTGACCCTGCGGGACCTGAGGCCACGCTGACCCCGCGTGGGCTTCGCTCCGGTTTAGCCTCTGGAGCGATGTCCCTCCGCGGAACAGACTTTTAAAAGTCCTGATTTTGTGCGCGGTTGCTCCGCCGCTTGCCGGGAGCCGGCCCCTCCCCCCGGGGTCTATCTTCCCGTCGCTTTGGATTCACTTCTCCGCCGGTCCTACCTTTCAGAAAGTGGTTGTTTTTCTGTTTCCAGAATTGCTGTTCTTCTTCTCTTCGATCTGCCGATGGATTTTCAGGTGTTTGCAATCTTTAGATAAGCTATCTAGCTGATCTCCGGCTAGCTGAAGCAGTCTCAGCTTGCTACTTCTCCGCCATCTTGACTCCTCCCTCCAAAGACTTTTTTTTTTAAGATTTTTTTTTCATTGTGGCAGGGAGACACAGAAGGAGAGGGAGAGAATCTCAAGCAGACCATGCACTGAGCGCAGAGCCTGGTGTGGGGCTCAATGGATCTCTTGACCCTGAGACCATGACCTGAGCTGAAACCAAGAGTCAGATCCTTAACTAATTGAGCCACCCAGGTACCCCCAAATCCAAAAACCTTTATCTTGGTTTTAATATGTCCACAAAATGTGTTATACTATATTTTTTTAAGTTTTTCTTGTACACCTACTTTAATGTAGGAGTGAGATTTTTGGCTTTTTGGTAACCTGAGATTAGGATCATGTGGTATTTACTTGTAGCTCCCACTTCAACTTCTTTCCCACCCTCAAACTGTGGTGTTCTGCATATGATAGAAAGCAATGAGCCTATAGAATTCACCCAAGTTACCAGCTAGGATGTTACCAGCTAGGATGGCTGAACAGAGATGAATATGATTGAATGTCCTAATCAAATAAAATAGCAACAATGCAGGTTTGGACCATTTCTCATGCTACCCATAATTAGATATAAATAATAAGTCATTCAGAGAGATGCTGGTGATTTTATTTCATTCCTATAACTGAAACAAGTGGAAGTGAGATTTCTTAGGAGGTAGTATTTTTTTCTCCCTTCTTTTTTCCCTCCTTTTTTAACCTTTTCCATTCTTCTAGTTTAAAAAAATAACTTCTATTCACAGTTTTCATTTTGAGTAGTTGGACTGCTAACGTGGGCAGCCATCTTTTGTTTGGGGGTGACTCCTACTTCTTTTTGGTCCCGCACTGTCCACTGATATTGACCCAGAGCCTTGGCATCGGTTCTGTGAATAGACTGAAGTTACTTCAATCCTCATTTCTATTGATGTATTAAGCATGATAGTTGCTGGAAAAAGGATGAGAAAAATAGCAGAGGAGCCCAGGGGTCTTCTGAGAATGGTTGTTATTGAACAGTTTGGGTCACTGTTGCACTATTGCAACAGTGTGACTCACTTTGAGTCATGTTGAGTAAATTGGAATGGCTCCATCCAACACTGGTTGTTGAGAAAGGACAAAAGGGACTTGAGAACAAATACTCCACTTGAGATGGAGAGGGTGTGACAGGAAGGATAGCTGTATTTGGCCCATGCCTCTGACATAGGTCTAGACTGTCGTATGTGTCTTGTTGTGTGGCTCAAGGCTAGACTCCTCCTGCATCAGTCTCGTCACTATGGGCATGATTCTGGGACAGTGATTGCTGTGTCAAACTTGGCAGTCTAATGTAGAAAACGTTTGTGAGTTTTCATTTTGTGCTTTCATCCTGTTTTGATTGAAGTTAGAAAAAATCTTAACCATTATCAGACATCAGATGTGAGCTGAAAGTATGGATTTTCTACCCTCCTCTTTGCAGAGATATTTACATAGGGAGCTGCTTTTATGTCCACACTCCTGTTTCTCTGACCTCCCTTGAGAAATTCCTGTAGCTTACTATTATGGAGACCCCAGATAAAATGAGATTGGTTAATTTAATGAACTCATTATTTAAGGAGCCCACAGTGGGTATTGTTGGTTCTTTCCCCATCATCTGCCTAATTTTCTCTTGAGGAATTCACTCACTCCCATTTGATTATGTGGTTTGAGTGGCCTTGAAGTAGTCTTCAAGCTCCAGGGCTTGATCTTTTCTCCTTTTCCTCCTTCTCTTTCTTCTTTCATTTCTTCTTTTTTTTTTTTTTCTTTTTCTTTCAGGGTTAGATCTTGATTGGCTTCAGAAAATTGAGATACCACAACCCCCAGATCACAGTGGCTGGGTCAGAGATAGGCACATAATCTACCCAGAGCCAGTGAGATTTTAGGACACAATCTCTGAGGCAGTCTCCCCACCGCCCCGCACTGTGAAATCAATCAAAAGAGACTTTCCTTTTCCCAGTGCGTAAGAATGAATAAAGCTGGCTCTGGAGATAGGCAACCACCAGGGACTATAAGAAGAGAGTCTACTTAAGGTCCAAAAGCAATGACATTGACCCCAAAAAGGACAGTGGGACCCTGGATCCTTGCCAGATTTAAACTCTGTCATAAGTATTGAAATACTTCTTTTTTAAAAAAGAATATTTATTTATTTATTTGACAGACAGAGGTCACAAGTAGGCAGAGAGGCAGGCAGAGAGAGAGGAGGAAGCAAGCTCATTGCTGAGCAGAGGGCCCGATGCAGGACTCAATCTCAGGACCCTGGGATCATGACCTGAGCCAAAGACAGAGGCTTAACCCACTGAGCCACCTAGGCACCCCATTGAAGTACTTTTCTATTCAAACCATTGTTTAAGCCCATTTTAATTGGATTATGAGTAAATCGAATAATAAACACAAAATGTTTCCTAGGCTCAAGAAAATAACCCTTCACAGAGTTTTACTAGTGATAATAACATTTAAGAAAAAGGAGAATCATAGTCACAAGGAATGTAATCAATATATGCATAGGTCAGAGTTGGGAAAAAAGGGGAAAATATTTTCAGATAGTACATTTGTGCAAAGTGAGCAACTTACCTTGCCTCTCGTGGGGTCAGCATATGGTTGTACTTTTCCAGAGTTCATATAAAACATACTCTTGAGATAATTATACCTTTGTTGTTAGAATGAAGGACCAGAGAGCAGAGTTGTGAGAAATAATTGAGGATTTGGGTATCTTGGTTTGCTGAGGACAGGGTGTCCTGAGTAGGAACTGAAGCAATACTGACCATGAAAAAATGATAGGTCTACTGCCAATTAGCTTTTCACTTTATGTACCATTTTGTGATATATTTAGTTCCTGTCAGTATTTAGTTCTGAGTTATCAAGTGCCTGAAGATACAGTAAGAAAATCCAGGGTGGTGAAGTGAGAGGTTGGGGACCAGATTCTGAAGTATGGTACCCTCATAGAAGTACAGATGAAGATATCCTGTCTGCCCTCCTGAGAGTGTTATTTTGACTCTGGGTCTTATGACTCTGTTTAGAAACCAAGGTATGCTTTGCAGAGCAGAGTAAAAATAGAAATTTGTGTGTTTCAACTACAAGGTATGAATTATGACCTCATAGGCATGAACCCTTAATTTAAATTGTGGTAGATATGACATATAATGCTATCTCATTAATTTAGAAGTTATTAATCTTGTGAATCTCTCCAGAGATCATCAGAATTGAGACAATACAGACACAAAAAAGAAAAAGAAAATTTCTTTTCTCTTTGGAAAATAGAACAGTTTGACATGGTAAATACTATTTATAAATAAGTAATAAAAACTTTTAGTGGAAAATTACATATCTAGAATTATATTCTCCTATTCCAACTGTCAAGGCACATCTCTCTGGTTTAATTTTAAAATTCATTGAAAGTACTGCTTCCTTAGCTTAGGCATTACCATCTGGAATAAAGTTTGTTCTGGTATGGAATAAAAGGAAAACTTTTTTATTGTTGAAGAGTTAGACTGAAGATTGCTAATTCTAGAGTTTCATTCTTGAGAGAAAGAAGAAATGAAGGCTTGAGTTTTTCATGATAAAGCAGTTATTTTCAAGTCTGGTATTTAAAGTTCTCAGTATATACTTCCTAACTTTCCGTTTTACTCTATAATAAAAGTAATACATTCATGTTGAGATTTTCTAAGCAATAAGAATTCCCTCACAAGATACATGGATATCCGTGGGGCCAGAGAATTTTACAACTGGAGTCTTAACCTCCACCTAATGGGACCAGCCATTCTTTATATCTCCATTGAGAACATACAGGAAAGGCTCTTTCAAGTGTCGTTCATGGGGCACTTGCATCAGTGAACTGGGGAGACTTCCTTTCTGGCTGGGTTGTCGGAAGCCACAAGAGACTATTGCTTCTACCCTGAAAATAATAAACCAGATTAGCAGCAAGCTATAAAATCATAGTTTTAAAAAAATCCATCAGAGGACTGAGGATAAAAATGGACTTACATGAACTAAAATCCAGGGAGCTATTAAGTCTTCTGGGAGCTAAGAGACACATTATTCCTTTCATGCCTGGCAGAGTGCTGGGATTGCGAAGAATGTACCATGGACAGGGGCAGGGAGAAAACAGTAGAAGTTTGAGCAAGTTTTTAATATATATGTTTGGACTGACAAGAGAAATCAGAATACTGAGGAAAAGCAGCCACCGGAACCTGTAGAACCTGCACACACTCACTATTTCTTTCTTGTTACCCCTCACTTAGTGGGTATGGATGCCAAATGCCAGAGACAGGCAGGGGCACTGAGATAGAATCTTTTCAGAGACTTTGAGGAGACCACCATAGATGCAGAGAGGATAAATAAGAGAACATTATGGACAACCTTATGCAATACGTTCAACAAATTAGATCAAGGACTTAACTAAGAAAATCAATAGGCAAATAAGTCCCAGACCCAGAAGACATAATCAGAATCCACACATATGATGTAATAATCATATCTAGATATATTTAGAATTCCTATACACACAAGGCAAAAAAGCTAATACAAAGATGGGCAGAAGTCTTCAACAGACACTTTCCAAAAGAAGATAATATAATGGACAATAAATACAAGCAAAGGTACTCAAATTATGGTTATCAGAAAACACAAATTAAACTATAATGAAGTACCATTTTATACATATTTCTATGGCCAAAATGAAAAAGACTGCTAATATAGAATATTGGGGAAAATATAGACCAGTCTTGTATATTAGTACTATTGGGATAAAATTACATAATTAGTTAGGAAAAATATTTGAAAGTATAAAGTTTAAAAAAAAAAAAAGCATCTACCTAGGACTCAACAATTCTACTCCTAGGTGTTTAAACCAAGATACATGAAAAACATATGTCCACAAAAAGACTTATACACAAATACGAATAGTAGTCTTTTTCACAATAGCCTCAAATTGGAAATGTCCATGACTAGAGAACAATAAATGAATTGACAGTACATTCATGTCACAAAATGTCACTCAGCTACAAAAACAAACACACCAGCGTGCCTGGGTGGCTCAGTCAGTTGGGTGTCTACCTTTAGATATGGTCATGATCTCAGGGTCCTGGGATCGAGCCCCTTGTAAGGCTCTCTGCTCAGCAAGGAGCCTGCCTCTCTCTCTCTCTCTGCCTGCTGCTCCCCCTGCTTGTGCACTCTTCCTCTCTGTCAAATAAATAAATAAAATCTTTTTTTTTTTTTTTTTTTTTAAAGAAACATACCAATGATAGATGCTACTACATGGATGTCTTTCACAAACATCGTGAGACACACAAGATGGAATATATTGTATGATTCCATTTATAGGAAGTTTTAAAACAGTAAAATCCAATCTCTGGTTTTTCCACTCTCCTCGATGTGGGAAAACTGAACTGAGAAGAGTATCAGGAAGTTGCTGAGAGGATTAAAATGTTCTATATCGGGACGCCTGGGTGGCTCAGTTGGTTAAGCAGCTGCCTTCGTCTCAGGTCATGATCCCAGCGTCCTGGGATCGAGTCCCACATCGGGCTCCTTGCTCCGCGGGGAGCCTGCTTCTCCCTCTGCCTCTGCCTTCCACTCTGTCTGCCTGTGCTCGCTTTCACTCTCTCTCTCTCTGACAAATAAATAAATAAAATCTTTAAAAAAAAAAAAAAATGTTCTATATCTTGTTTGGAATGGTGGTTTCACCAACTGTCAAAACTCATCAAACCAAACATATAACATCTGTGCGTGTTATTGTTCTACATAAATTATATCTTAATTGAAAAAATGGTATCATTGAAGAGTTTGTTTACAATGCAGATTCTTAGGCCCCACTCCAGAGAGACTAAATTAGAATCTCTGGGAATAATTCAAATGAATATGAAATTCTAAAAAGTGTCCCAAAGGTATTTGACATAAAGCAGAACACTCTCTTAGATGAATATATATAGAAATGGAGAGAGACTTCTTTTTTGAGACTTACTTATTTTAGAGAGAGAGTGTGTGGCAGGGAGAGGCAGAGGGTGAGGAAGAGAGAGGCTTAAGCCTACTGCGTGCTGACCACAGAGGCTGTTGCACGTCTTGATCTCAGGACCCCTGACTGGAACTGAAACTAAGAGTTCCTGCTTAACTGATTGTGCCATAGGCTACCTCTAAAGGGATTTTTTTTTTTTTTTTTTTTTTTTTTTTTAGATTTTATTTATTTGAGAGAGAGAGTACAAGCCAGGGAGTGAGGCAGAGAGTCAGGGAGAAGCAGGCTCCCTGCTAAGCAGGGAACCCCACAAAGGGCTTGATCCCAGGACCTTGGGTCACGGCCCAAGCCGAAGGCAGATGCTTAACCAACTGACCCACCCAGGCACCCCAGAGGGACTTTTTCTTAAGTAGACTTAGAAAGAGACTTATTTTTGTATAACGCTGGATGATAACCAGTGACAACTGTTAGGAATTTCTTAACTCTTCCTCTGCCAGAGAGAGGAGTATATTCCAAGGCACACAGGATCTATTACCTTGAGGAACCAGGAATAGGAATAGGAATAGGAATGAATGGTAGTTTTGTGGGACTGAAGTGCTCTAAGGTAGTAGATTTAAGTCACACCACTCTGGGTTAAATCTTGTGGGCTGGACTGGGACTTAATCAACATCATCTTAATTGCTAGTTTGAGACAATATATTCCCAGTTCTCAGCAATTGACTTACAAATGAACTTGGGAAACACAGCCAGTTTATTAAATGGAGGGCAGCTCCTGCTGGGGGAAAAAATCCTTATTTACATGACAATTGAGAATGGGCGGGAAGAACAGGATACGGAGTATAGATTTGTGAAGTGAGAAAAATTAGTCCACTGCAGTTTTGTAAGCTAAAACCCATCAATAGCAGTAACAATGTTCGGCTAATACTAAGTAAACTCTCCTTATGAACTCTCTTTCCCCTTGTGACAAGGAAGAAAAAAGCTTCCCAGACCTTAGTGAAGTGGATAAACCTCCAAATAATTGCAGTTTGATTCCTTTCTGTTCTCAGGCATAAAACGTGCAATGGGTAATGGGTAGAGACCTTTGGCCAAGCTATGAACCTAAGAACTTGCTGTTCAGGTTTTCCCTTCCACAGGAATTTCCAGCCTTTGGTTTGCCTTAAAGAATTTCACACAGAAAACTAGCCTCATCTAGTACTGTAGGAACATGGGGCTATGCTCAGACCTCAGTGAGCCAAACTTTAAGGAAGAGACAAGAATATTTCAGGAATTCTCTTCCTGAGAAGGGGAAATGATATGACTGTGGTTGGCGGTGGTTATAAGTCCAGTAACCCCCCAGATCACTCTCCATACTGTTCCAGAGGATGTTCCAAGCCACATGGCTCACCTGTCATGTACCGGCAGGTTCTAGAGACTGGGACTGTGAATTCTGGGCTCAAACCCCAGCACTACTACTTACTAGCTCTGTAACTTTGGGCATGTCATTTAACACCTTTCTCTACCCCCCTCCTCAGTTTCCTCTCTATAAAACTGATTTAATGCTGAGTACTACAAAAGGCTGGGAAAAAGTTCTGGAAAGTTCCTTCCACATAGGAGTTGTTCAAAAGACAAAGATGTTGACCCTTACCTCCTAAACACAGTGTTGATGGCACTTCCTTATTTGGCCTACATCCATCCTCAGGCCATCGCTTGCTCCCTAGAGTCCTACCTGAGCTACAGATGATTCCTGAATATTCTAGGGTGCTTCAGTACTCCAAGTCTCCGATCCTGCCTTCTTCCCTTTGTGTTTCTTTGGAACCGTGAGGAGACATTTGATTAGAGCATCTGCTTTATGGCACTCATTTGTCTGCCTGCCTCTCTATCCTAGATGAGTTCCATGGAACAGGGGCCCTCTGAAAGTCGATTTAGTCCAGACTCAGACCCAGTATGACATATTAGTGGCAACAGGAGTAGTTGAAGTAATAGTGGCAGCCATAGTAGTAATGGTAGTTACAGAAATACTGTGCCATGAAGAGCAAACCATGACAATGAACACTTCTTACTAGTGATAAGCTCTTTACTTACATTATCTCATATAATTATCACAATAACTTTATGTGGCATTAATTATAAGTGTCCTCTTCTACAAATGAGGAAATGAGACAAAGAGGTCCGGTATTTTGTGCGGTGTTGCCCCCTTCAGTAAACAGAAGCTCTGGGACTTGTCCATGGCTGGTTCAGACCTCATGCTCCCAGTCCTTGGTGTGTACTGTCTCTAGTACTCATTGAAAGTACTCATTGTAGTGGTAGGGGATGAGGGGGTCAGTTGTGGGTAGACTGCCAAACCCTTTCCCCTTAAAACTGGCATTTAGAGCCAGTTTGGAAAACATTGGTGAACCATCTCTTCAGGTATATATCTTAAATAGATGAGGAAAATATGTGAGTGACCCATTTATGACAGTGATTCAAAAATGTTAGATTGCTGACCCAAGGTTAAGTCACTGGTAGAGTTCATATTCACCTGTAGCAATGGCGGTATCATTGTTTACAAATGATAAATTCTGATGTACAGATTTTCATTGTCCCACCAATGAGCATAGTGACAAAGCTGGACATACATCTTGTCTTCTGTGAACGTACTCTGCTTTCTGTTTCTGTGAAGGGTTGGTAAACCTGTAGCTGTGTGGGACCCAGTCAATCTTTGGGAGGCTTCAGGCTCACCCGAGGTCAAGACCACAGAGTAGATGTTAGAAGTCACCTTGGAAGGTGTTCATTACTTGATTTGTGACATCACCAACCATATCCTGTTGCTGCAGTTTAAAGGTCATTTACAGCAAGCAGTGAGGCTAGATTCCATTTGACCCCGAATATTGTGAAGAATTATGGAAACTAGACATTGATGCGAGGGAATATCGAGAGACAGCACCAGGAGAGAAATGGCAGAGGTCATTCAGAGATGCCTTGCATTTATAGTCTGGCTAGGTTTCCCTTATTGTTCAAGTCAGGAGGATAGCAGTCCCAGTCCCCGGCTGGCCATGGTTTGTAGCTCATGTAGTTTCTACCATGTATTCAAGACATTTTGATAGTTTTTTTCCCTCTTAATTTTCTCCCTATAGATTGTATATTTAATTAGCTAACTTCTAATAATTCTGTCTCCTGTATTTCTATCTCCTATGTATTTATACACATACACATGTGTGTAAATAATTTTACAAATTTTGGATTTTATTGTATAAAAATAAAGATATATACGTGTGTGTGTGTGTGTGTGTGTGTGTGTGTATTTCTTTTTCTTTGACAGCATATTCAGACCACAACTGATCGCCTAACGGATGTTTTACTTATTGAAAACACTCAAAATATTTCACAACACTAACTGTGTGCCATTACAGGCAAGGAGTCTAAAATGAAGAAGTCTGTCTGAGGTCTCTTACTTCCCTTTTATCCAAACTTGGTGTTAGAATTGACTCCAAGTTGTGGCAAAGGTTTCCCCTCCTCCGCTCTCACCTCCCTCTCTGAGTGTATCCCAGTACTTCAGCTGTGTTCCTTTGAGGAATGCTAATCCTGGTCCTTGCTTCCATCCACTTCATCTGAAAGTAACTCAAATTTGATTTTCCCTGCATTAGCAAATTGAATTACCAAAGCTCATCACATTTATTCTGCGATTATTTTTGAAGGTTCCAGGGTTCTCCTTTTCTCATTGACTAAGTTTTGCACTGTTAGTTTTTACTGTAGCATCAATTTCCAATTTTTTATCTATTCTTCCCTTTCCCAGCTCGTGAGTTTTATTCAATGCTCTAGTGTCATGGGGAGGTCAGATAAAGGAAGAAGAGAGCCCTAGACTGAAGACAGGAAGAATCAAGAGAAAATGTTAATATGGTTTAACTGTTTCTTACTCGACTAATTTCTCTCCTTTGAGGTTAGTCGTCCCTTTGTTCTGCTGCATTTCATTGGCCAGTTGATTTAAGTGAAAACAACTTTTATCAGAGGGTAAAGAAAAATAGAAATGTTTTCATGAATGATACCCCATGCTTAGTATCACAATTCAAAGGGCAGTCAAATAGCTCACTGAAAAACAAGTAGTGGCCTACTACTACTACTGTACACTACAGTGTGCCTGGGATTGTGCTGCAGCTGGAGCACGGAGTGAGGGAAACCTGCTTTTCCCTGACTCCAGGGACTAGTGAAATGAACAGGTAACACAAGGGCAATGGTGCAGTATGAATGCAGGCAGGAGGGGAGCACAGGTGTTATGGAAGACGAAGAGGGTTATCTGACCAAGCACCAGGATTTCAGAATAACGGTGTTATGATGGTGGTGAATATAAACTCTTCTTGGACAGTCATGTTATTATCCATCAATGTATAGGATCTTTATATATAAATAAAGGTACACAGGGGTGCCTGGGGGCTCAATCATTTAAGCATCTGACTCAAGTCATGATCTCAGGGTCGTGGGATTGAGCCCTACACCGGGCACTGCATACAGCACAGAGTCTGTTTAAGATTCTCTCTCTCTCTCTCTCTCTCCCTTTGCCCCTCCCCCTGCTTGCTCTCTCAAACCCACAGATATATCTTTAAAAAAAAGTACACCAAGATGGTGTGCATAGAATGGATAGTTTTCTAGCCAAAGTGTTTGAATTTTGCTCCTTCATTCATATGTCCGTTCTTTCTTGTTTATTTCTTATTTTTTGCACATAATTGCAACTCTTTAGATGTGGGGACTAGATATTTATTTCATACCAGAGCCATGAGACAGCCACCCAAAAAGGACTGTTTATTTTTGAAAATGCACTGGGAATTAATGACTCCATGTCATTACCTTAATCTACTCAGAATTCCTTCAGCTAAGAGTATCCTGCTTATACTTTTCTGGGAATTATCATCTTAGAAATTAGTTTTGCTGCACAACAAACCAGCTCAGAACTTGGTAGTTTATTTTTTTAAGGTTATTATTATTATTATTTTCTTTTATTTATTTTCAGCATAACAGTATTCATTATTTTTGTACCACACCCAGTGCTCCATTCAATCCGCGCCCTCTTTAATACCTGCCACCTGGTTCCCCCAACCTCCCACCCCCCCGCCCCTTCAGAACCCTCATATTGTTTTTCAGAGTCCATAGTCTCTCATGGTTCACCTCCCCTTCCAATTTCCCCCAACTCCCTCTCCTCTCTAACTCCCCATGTCCTCCATGCTATTTGTTATGCTACACAAATAAGTGAAACTATATGATAATTGACACTCTCTGCTTGACTTATTTCACTCAGCATAATCTCTTCCAGTCCCATCCATGTTGCTACAAAAGTTGGGTATTCATCCTTTCTGATGGAGGCATAATACTCCATAGTGTATATGGACCACATCTTCCTTATCCATTCATCCGTTGAAGGGCATCTTGGTTCTTTCCACAGTTTGGCGACCGTGGCCATTGCTGCTATAAACATTGGGGCACAGATGGCCCTTCTTTTCACGACATCTGTATCTTTGGGGTAAATACCCAGTAGTGCAATAGCAGGGTCATAGGGAAGCTCTATTTTTAATTTCTTGAGGAATCTCCACACTGTTCTCCAAAGTGGCTGCACCAACTTGCATTCCCACCAACAGTGTGAGAGGGTTCCCCTTTCTCCACATCCCCTCCAACACATGTTGTTTCCTGTCTTGCTAATTTTGGCCATTCTAACTGGTGTAAGGTGGTATCTCAATGTAGTTTTAATTTGAATCTCCCTGAGGGCTAGTGATGATGAACATTTTTTCATGTGTCTGATAGAAGAGTCTGTTCATATCTTCTGCCCATTTTTTGATATGATTATCTGTTTTGTGTGTGTTGAGTTTGAGGAGTTCTTTATAGATCTTGGATATCAGCCTTTTGTCTGTACTGTCATTTGCAAATATCTTCTCCCATTCCGTGGGTTGCCTCTTTGTTTTCTTGACTGTTTCCTTTGCTGTGCAGAAGATTAAGGTTATTATTATTATTTTTTAAAGATTTTATCTATTTCTTTGAGAGAGTGTGTGAACCAGGGGGTGGGGTAGAGAGAGAGGGAGATACAGGCTCCCTGCTGAGCCGGCAGCCTGACATAGGGCTCAATCCCAGGACCCTGGGATCCTGACCTGAGAGGAAGGCAGAAGCGAAACCAACAGAGCCACCCAGGTGCCTCTGAACTTGGTGGTAGTTTATGACAACAAATTTTTCTTTTATGCTCAGGGACCCACACAGCAGCTTCTTCTTGTCTGGACTTAACTCTAGGTTCCAAAGTGCTGGTTGGGTCCAGGACTTCTCCACCTGCCTCTCCTTTTGGGGTCCTTGCAAGGGGGAGCTGCTGTTTCAGGCCCGCTCTTCTCTGCCAGTGAGGTGGGGATATATGGGACATCCGGGAGAAGCATGACAGTGGCAGGGAGGGAAGGAGGAATCCCGGAGAAATAATATTACCTATCCTAGGAATAACGAAGCTAGAAGAGAACAGCGTATGTATGTGTTGAGTGTGGCAGTGTGTGCAGTGAAGCACTGGAGGCGTGATCAAGAAATAATGATGATACTTTTCAGTAAAATCCGAGTACATACCTGGAGGAATGTTTACATCCATGTGGATATGTAAAGTGAATGAATGGTCTTTTTTTGGTAGATAGGTGTTGCTGAGTATAGCTTGCCCAGTGACCAACATCGAAATTATGTCTTCCTGGGACGCCTGGTGGCTCAGTCAGTATCTGCATTCCGCTCAAGTCATGATCCAGGGGTCCTGGGAGCTGAGTCCCGCATCAGGCTTTTTGCTCAGTGGGGAGTTTGCTTCTCCATCTACCTGCTGTTGCCCCTGCTCATGACCTCTCTGTCTGACAAATAAATAAATAAAATCTTAAAAAGAGAAAAGAAAATGTCTTCCTCCTACTTATGTGAGCCATGTTATCACCTGTTTTTTAGTAACAATAACTTAACAAGATTTGCAGCAACACAGTTAAGGGTTAAATAAAAGCTGTAATCCCAAAATGCTATCAAATGATGCCTGAAATTTATGATGAAAACTTCAAATAAGACAGTAGCAACCAAAGAAATAGAATGAGAGCAAAAATTTATATTATTTCGCCTCCCTGGAAAGACTTCCTGTGTCCCCTTCAATGTAGTTTTCAACCAAACAGCAATTACAGCTTATTTTTTAACTTCCAGAAGGGACTGTTTGAATTGTAGGTCTTTCTGAACTTGTTAGAGTCCTTTGTTCAGCTTAAATTTGAGAATCAGCAGGATATAATAGTCTGTGTGTCTGATGGAGGATCTTTATTTTGTCACTCAGTCTTCAGTAACTTAACACTGTTTCCACATTAGTAAAAGAAGGAGAAGGTTTCTGCCTAAGTAGTGTATTATAATTTTGCCATGTGTCTTTGTGGCACTATGAAGTTATTAAAACTGGTGTCCAGATAACCCCAGCAGTTACAGTTTTTAACTTCCATGGAAGAAACCTCATGATAAATGTTTTGATCTTTTTAACTTGCTTTGAATGGTGTAAATAATTCTGAGTACCAAGACAACCTTTAAAAACTACAGTAAGAGATGTTTACAAGATCAAACTATTTTATCTGCTAGGTCATGTCTATTTACCATCAAAACAGGCTCAGTGGGGGAGGAAAGAATCCTTTCCTTCTTTCTTGTGCCTCTTGGAAAGATTGGAAGTTGTTTATTTTATTTCATTTTTATTTCAAATAACTAATTTACATTAGTACTGTTCATTATTATTCAGTGCACTTAGACTAGAAGCAATCAATTTCATTTAAAATGGTATTATTATTGCATTTTATACTATTATTCATTAATATCCTGAAATTAAAAAGCAAAGAAGCAGAAAAAAAAATCTATAATTCTACCCCCAAGAATACTTGGTAACATTTCAGAGTATAAACTCCCAGATGTTGTTCTGTGCCCATGTTTAGAAGACTTTATCTGTTTATAGGTGCAGATATATTTATAAAATACTAACCTGCTATCTGTGCTGTTTTATAATCCATTGTATTCACCCAATCACATGTAAAGCACAAACATTTTCCTTATCAGTGACCATGTTTCCAAAGTAATGCTTTTGATATATTCTAGCAGTTCCATTCTTCAGATATACTTAAGTAACTGGAAAATTTGTTTTTTCTTTGCTCTTCTATGATGTACACTGTGCATATCTCTAACAGCTAAATATTTGCAAACATCCTTATTTATTTTACTTGGATAAATCATTGGTGGTTGAATTAGTACCTTTATTATAGTCTAATTCATATATATATGTTTTCATCTTGTCCAGAATTTTCTAATCTGTTACATTGCTCTCTCAGTCTATTTCTATGCTGGTTCCTCACTCTTTTAACTATTATCAATATTATATTATCAGTACACAATTTTTAAAGGTGGTTTTCTCTCAGTGTTACCAGATTCCTCAGCCTTACCCAATAAATTAATTTATGTCAGAAAACCCATAGGATCAAGGATATTTATTTCTAATGTTTAACCTGTTTTGTTGTTATTTTAGTTAATGATTCATTAGTCAGTGCCCCCCACAAAAGTGGGTAATGGCTAATCATCAAACTCTACATGCTGTTTTTCTTCACGAACTCCTTTAAATTTTCTTTCCTCTTTCTGCCCTCAGGGGTCATTTCGCAGTTGTCTACATTTTGATCCAGTTCTGAAGCTCATTTGTTACCAGTTGTGCTTACAGAGATGTGATTTCCTCCTTCCCCTCATCCATATTGCTTACTCATTTCTACCATTTATGCTGCTATGTCTCTCTTCATTTCTGTGAAGTCAAGTTCAGAGGAGGATAGAATAGTAGACTTCCAATGGAGGAACTAACTGGCAGAAGACCCAGGGACAGGAAAGAACGCTTTCTAGGAGACTATAAACAACACGGTTTATGCAGAGTACATAGTGCATATTATATAGAATTGCAGAGAGATATAGATGCAAAATGAAGAGATTTTCCTTTAAGTCCCCTCCCCCGTCAGATCCCGTTTCTTGAAATCTGTCTCAGTGATACACTGGCAATGACAAATGTATATAGCTATCTGCTGAAGCATTGTTTTAAAGCACAGAATTGGAAGTGGCTGCAATGTTGATCAAAAGCAGATTGGTTGAGTGAGAAAATGGCATATCTGTATAATTGAGAAATATTCAGCAATAAAAGGGAATGAATGATGTCCAAGATCTGTTTTGTTTAAAGATTTATTTATTTTTGAAAGAGAGAGAGCAGGGAAGAGGGGTGGAGGGAGAAAAGAGAGAACATTTCAAGCAGACCCCCTGCTGTGCACGGAGGCCAGTATGGGGCTAAATATCACGATCCTGAGATCGTGGCCCCAGCTGAAACCAAGAGTCAGATAGGTGCCCAACAGACTGAGCCACCCAGGCACTCCAAAGATCTATTTTTAAGTAAAGACAGCAATGTGCAGGGGCCCATGGCTGGCTCAGTCTATTAAGCAGCTGCCTTCAGCTCAGGTCATGATCCCAGGGTCCTGTGATAGAGCCCCACATTGGGCTCCCTGCTCAGTGGAGAGACCTTCTCCCTCTCCCTCTGCCTGCTACTCATCCTACTTGTGTTCTCTCTCTCTCTCTGTCAAAATAACTAAAATCTTAAAAAAAAAAATAAAAAAGACAGCAATGTGCAGAGTATTTATAGAAAGCATCTTTTTACACAATAAGAAAGTATACCTGTCTATTTACCTACCTACATATTAAAGAAGTATAAAACTAAAGTTAACATGTTAAGCTATGGGAAGGAACAGAACAGAAAGGACAAGTTTGGAAATGACATTTGTGTATATGTTCCTGGTATATAATTTTAACTTTGAAGTTACGTGAAAGCTTTATATAAAAAAAATCAAATCAAACCTAAATTAAAAAAAGCAATCCATTTTTTGGTTTGTTTTTTGTTTTTGTTTGTTTGTTTTTGTTTGAGAGAGGGAGGGAGAGATTGAGCATGTCCAGGGCAGGTGGAGATAGGAGAGAGAGAATTCCAAATAGGTTCCATGCCCAGTGCAAGCACAATGTGGGGCTCGATCTCACAACCCTGAGATCATGACCTGGGCCAAAATCAAGAGTTGGACACATAACCAGCTGAGCCACCCAGGTGCCCTGAAAGGAATCCTTTTATTTCTGGATCAGATCATGAAGAAGTAATAGATTTAATACCTACTTTCACAATGTAAACAATTATAAAAGTGGAGAAAATGTATGAAGTAGTTACTTACAGGTACTGAAAAACAGACAGGGTATGGCTGACAGCTGCCATCTTGGAGGATAAGGGAGACACATGAGATGGGATCCACATTCACTCCAGCTTTCTACCTGCAGCAGTTTCCATAATGCAGCAGTGGGCAGTAGAACCTAAGCAGAGACCAGTGGGTGTCACTGAATTAGGAAAAAATAGATTGGAGCTCAGGGATTCCCAGGTTGCTAGAATTTTTGAGACAGGATATAGAAGGGAGAGCTCTGCAGAGTAATAGTTCCAAAAATCCACATGAGTGTCCTTTGGAACTTTTTTTTCTTTTTTTCCTTAAGATTTCATTTATTTATTTTGAGAGAGAGAGAGAGCATGCAGATTAGTAGAGGTAGAGGGAGAGAGAGAATCTCAAGCAGTCTCCATGACGCAGGGCTCGACACAGGGTTCAGTCTCATGACCCTGAATTCATGACTTGAGCTGAAATCAAGATTTGGACGCTTAACTGGCTGAGCCACCCAGGCACCCCCTTTGGAATTTTAGACTGAATACTAATTTCATGTGTATCATGCAATTCCAGAAGATTGGTCTGAGAAGAGTTACTGGAAGATGGTGAGCTAAACAGGATATAAGAGGTTACGCAATGCTTGGGACATGAGAATTCAGGGCAGTCAGAGTAAAGAAACCATGCTGAATATCCCAAACATATGTTTGAGATCACGGAAAGTTTATGCCTAAGGAGTAGGTTTACTCTCAAGTCAAGCTGTCTGGTTCAAAATGGTAGCCTCTAGTCAGAGGTGTTTATTTAAATTTAAATGAAGTAAAATGAAACAAAATAAAAAATTGTTATTCAGTCATAGTAGCCACATTTTAAAACACTCAATGGCCACATGTTACTAGTGGCTATACTATTAAAGAGTGAAGATACATTTCCATCATCATAGAAATTTTTGATGGATATCATTGATTTAGAATAATGGTCACTTTAGACCTGTCTTGTCAAAGTGTAAAACCAAGTATTGAACAAAATACACTGTTCCATCAGTAATGAGCTGTCTTCTAGAAGAAAACACAATACTTTTTAATGGAAGAAGAAAACATCCAGACTTTCAACAATGTAGCACCTACAATATATAGTATCTAATGAAAAAATTAAATTGTGTATGCTAGAATTAGGAGAAAGGACTTAAAAATAACTATTGCAAATATATTCAAGGGTTTAAGTGTAAGTATGGATTTTCAATGCGAATATAGTGACTACAAATGGGATCCCAGCTGAGAGATTAAAATTATAAAAAATAAACAAATGGGAATTCTAGAAATAAAGAATTCACTAAGTGGGTTTAATGACAGGTCTGGCCCAGTGGAATAAAAGAAATTAACATGAAGACGAGATGTTAGAAACTCACTGAAGCTAAACCACAGAGAGGAAAATACTGGGGAAAAAACAAAACAAAACAGAGACTCAGTGACTTGATCAAATACCATGTTTAACATACATGTTATTAGGGTTCCAGGGATAAAAAAGACAGAAGGAAATTATAGCAGAAAAAAAAATTGAAGAAAATTTTTCTGAAAAATTACTAAATTTGATGAAAACAATAAGCTCACACCTAAGAAGCTCAGTTAACCAGAGATAGGATAAATACAAAGACAAACACACCAGGTTACATTATAGTCAAATTTCTAAAAACCAGAGATAAAAAGAAAATCAAAATTACCTAGAGAAAAAAAATTATATACAGTAAAACAATGAAAGAATGATGACTGATACATAATAAGAAACAATATTTAAGAGGGGAGACAATTCATTTTATACCTATAAAGTGGAAAATAGAGGGGCAACTGGGTTTCTCAGTGGGTTAAGGGTCTGCCTTCGTCTCAGGTTATCATCCCAGGGTCCTGGGAATGAGTCCCGCTGTGCTCAATCTCTCTCTCTCTTTCTCAAATAAATAAATATGATCTTTAAAATGGAAAACAGAAACCACAAAAACCCTGTCCATTTAAATTTTATATAAAGGAAGAAAGAGTCTTTAGACAACACAAGTTAATGGACTTCTATACGTCAGAACATCTTTTCTAAAGGGGACTTTTGGGCCTTCTGATGCAGCCTTTTGTGTTGGACAGTTGTGTTTTAATTGTGACATATTGGACCTTATCTTAATATAATGTAATCTAATATGTCTTCCCTGATGTATGAAGATAACAAAAAATGCACTTGAGTCTTTCTTTGATCAAGCAAAGAAGCCTCATGCCTTTAATAGTTCCTCATGTGACCTGGTTCTAAAGCCTTCAACATTCTAGCTATTTTCCTCTGGATGGGCTTTCATTTGTTCACATCCTTAACATACTTGTAGTCCCAGAAATCGATTCCATTCTCCAAGTACCATCTAACCAGGACCTTCCTTACAAATTCTGCAAAATAATGCTCTATAATAATCTGTTACAGCAGCATTATTTTGTATAATTTGCAACTACATATATGTAATTATATACATAATATAATTTATTTGTATGAACGAGTAGTCAACTAAACCCCCTTAGTCTTTTCAAATGTAGTTTTGCCAAGACCTTTTTGCTCCATCCTGTTTTCTGTATTGCTTTTAGATGTCCTAAGTGCTAAATCTGAAACTGATTCTTCTACATTTCAGTCTTATAAAATGTAGCCCTCTTGTGATCTGCATCTCTGTGTTTTCCAGGAAGTTTCAACTTTATTGTATCCCAAGTAAGGGATGAAGTTTCGTTTTGTTTTTAATGTACATTTCCTACTTTTCCACAGAAGTGATTTCTTTTTCTATTTTTTATATGGTATCAATGAAGAGTGTCGGTTTTAGGATATATAGACCAGATGCCTGTCCCGAGGTTAAGACATGAGGAATTATTTTAGGAGTCTTGATCTGTCCAGTTAATTGAGGAAAACAGATTTCCTTTAAACTGTGACCAACACTATCAAAGTTGATGAAATTAAAGGCTTCAGAAACAATGTTTTCTGGAAACCCAGGGCTTCACTGGAACGCCCCCCGTCAGCTGCATCTGAATGAAAAGGAATTAAAGAGCCAAGACATTCTTTCCTAGATCCATTTCCCTTTTTTCTTTTACTCTGAGATTGTTAACTTGCTGGCTTAGCTCTGTTTGAACTGCTGTTGAAAGCGCGCTCATCCGACAAAGGCATTTTTGTATTCACTGTACAGATTTTTAAAAAGAGATTGATTTTTTTTCCCCCAAAGGTGAGAAACAAAAACCACAAAGTCTCTGCAGGGACTGCCCTGCCGTGGGTAGTCTTTATGGCAGCAGGCTTTTCAGTAACTCACTGTCAGGTTACCTCACACCTGTCAGCTGAAAAGCTCCACGGTTCCTTCTGAGCCCACAGTCATTACCCAGCATGCTGTGGGGCCCCCATCCTGTCTCTGGAGAGCGGCTCTGGAAAGAATCCGCTACCTGGGCTTCAGGGCAGCCATACGATCCTTAGGAGGAGTGGTGAAAGGAACATCAAAAGTTGTTCCCAAAAGTACTCTTCACTGAAAAACAGTGCTGTTGTGCTGGCAGGAAGGGCTGAAAGACCAGTGGATCCCCTTACCCAAGAATCCAACACTGCCACTGGATGCAATCAGCAAGAGGTTCTTTATTGTTACACAGGCGCCTGCGGGTGGTCAGCGCGCGCCTGCGGGTGGTCAGCAGCTCCTGCTAGCTGAGCACACCCGGCTGGGGTGGTGCCGGGTTTTTATAGACAGGTACAAACAAGTTTTGGGTGGGGCGCAACTGATTGGTTGACAGTTAGAACTTTTGAAAAAGGCCTTAGTGGAGTTTGCTGATTGGCTTTGGGGACCCGCGCGCGCGAAGAGAGAGGCGGGAAGGGGGAACAAGCTGATTGGTTCTGAGGGCCCACGCGCGGGAGGAGAGAGGCAGGGAGGGGGAACAAGAAGGGGGAAGGTAGGAGTGCCATCATGGCGTCTTCTATTATTTCTATAAGCCAAGCAGTTACAGAAGGGCAAAAGAGCAATTAATAAGCAATTAATAACCTAATTTACGCCTAAAAGCCAGCGGTTCACAGAAAAGCAAACAAGCGGTTAGTTATCCTATCTGTCTACTAAGGGAGGGGTCTTTCTAGGGGAGGGGTCTTTCATTCCCCCCTTTTTCTTTATCATGGATAGAATCTTCTATCCATTCGTCTTGTTCTTGCATGTCCTGCCCTTGCATTGAGCTAGTCCGGGGCTCTGTTTGAGGAGTTGGTATCGCTGTGTCAGTACCTAGTCTGAACAACAGACAGGCGATCTTTAATGAACTGTACTAACCTGTTTAAGACACAAGGACCAAAAGTTAGAATTAATAACAGAATGATGAGAGGGCCCGTTATAGATGACAACAAAGTAGTAAGCCAAGGCAATCTGTTGAACCAGTTTTCGCGGTGGAGAAGGGTGGAGAGGGGGTGCAAGGCATCAGCCCCTTCTCCATCCTCAGCCAGCCTCCTGCTCCTTCATCATTTCCCCCTGAACAATTTTGACTCTTAAATCTTTAAGGTGGTTGAAGGTGGAAGGTCTCATCTTCTGTAACTTCTTCCTGCTGAATAGGGGCGTAGAGCTGTCCCTACCTACTGGGGTCAATATTGATCAGTGGAGGAATATATAGGGGAGTTACGAAAGGCGGAGGCAGCCGAATCCAGCGCTGACAGCGAAGAGGCGTCCTCTCACGCAACAAGGATCGTCTGTCATGGTGAAGTCATTGCAGCAATGGAGTCTCGGCACCAAGTAGAGAAACATTGAACAAAGCAACATATTAAGGTTAATGAGGTGATAAAAATGAGAAGCCCGAGAAGGAGATTTGGCCATAGTCCTCCTTCAAACCAGGAACTTAACCAGTCACTAAAAGAGAGAGAGACTTATCCCTAAGACAAATCTGGACCTGATGTGACATCATTACAGTCAGGGACTGTCCCATAGTGAACTTTGAGGCTCTTTTATGAGGGAGGCTGTTCTATGCTTAGCTACAGCATCTGTTTGCAATCGCACCTCAACAGAGGTGGCCTTAAAAGTATGACTAAGGGATGAAACCAATAAGAAGACCTTTGAGTGGTCCAGCCTTAACAATATCCTGATTACAGAGGATCACTGGCAAGTGAGAAAACTTGTCAAGAGATAAGGGGAGTCCCCCATGCATCATCCAATCCACTCATAAAAGTGGGGTCATCCATTATCTCCACAAGTCCATAGTTAATCCTATGGAGTGCAATAGGCTGGCTTCTAGGCAATTTCATTATCCCAGCCACACATAAGGTGTTAGTTAAGTTATACAATTGTAGGGGAATCAATCCCATTTTCCAGTTGTTTACTCATGTGCTGTGGGGTCTGCTAATATCCCCACAAAATAAAAAAGCGAGAAGATCATCTAAATGAGCTATTGTGTAACTTCTCTGAAGTTTACCTCAAATTGTTTAGCTTAGGTAAACAAACATTTAAAGACAATCAAATCTAGAATTTAACATCCATAAAGGTGTGTTACTAAAACAATTTTTCTCTCTAAAATAACCCTCATTTCCAGAGATAGCCAAATCAGGCCTAATTCACTTGTGAAACAAGTCCAGTTTTAACAAACTTGGCCTAATTATTTACATAAACTCAGCAAGAACAGTGACTGTGATCAAATAGATCTTTTAGAATCTGCTTTGCTGGAACTTTGTATAAGGAATCTCTAGGTTGAACTTTTAGTAGCCTCTTTGGGCCAGAAGCCAAGCCCTGTACTTGCCATGAGGCATGCCTGCAATACCTTTGGGCGAATTCCTGTTCCCAAGACTGCACCTACCAAGGAGTGACATTCTTTACTCACCTGGTGAGGCTGCTGGGAACTCTGTAAGCAAGGCATCAGGCCAACAGTCCCAAGGGGCTTTATGGCTCCAGGTTTCATAAAGTCAACCTTAGTTCCTTTAAACTGTCTGGTCATATCTGAGTCTATTCGAATATGACATCCCAGTCAAAGCCTTGGTAAAATAACCCGTGTTTCCAATTCTTTCCTGTTAAAGGAGAACAGATTCTTATTGAACTTATGCAAATGACTGATTGCCATGGAAGAATGAATACTTACTAAGACCTTTTGGTTTCAGAGGGTTCAGATAAAGAGAAAAGGTGAATGCTTTGAGCACTTTTACAAATGAGCACTTTTACATCTCTATAAGTTACAGATAACTAGGAGGGAGTATCCCTAGTCTGTAAGAGCAAACAGTAGAGAGAACCAGCAATGTTTAAAGTAAGACAAAACATTAACAGACACAACACTACAATCTTTTAGTTAATTTAGTCCCATGTTACTAATTCTGGTGAATGCGGCTTTAGTCCGTTTTGGAAATTCTTACCCATTTCAGTTTTAGGATTTTCAAGTATATCAAATATCTGTATTTGTCCTGAAAGTCCTTTATAGGAATCTCCTTGAAGATAAAACTCATTTTACAAGAGAATTAAAACAATTATAAATGACAAAAACTCAGAATGGATATGGTTAGAGCTAAAGAGACACGGGAGTTTACAATTTAGCTGCAAGGAAATCAGGTTATTTCTGTGATACATAACATTTCCATAATTACAGTATCAAGCGATGATCTCTCAAAACGTTAAAACTTTAGGAAGTGCGTAGAATCTCTAGAATAGTTATAGCATTTTCCCAAATGTAACCCAAGGTTTATCATTGGTTCAGTAGTACTTCATGAGCAACTTCACATACCAAGGAAAAGCCTGAGTTAAAGAGATTTACAATTTAAATCTTGTCAACATTTGCTAAAATCTTAGAAAGTTTTAAAGCACATGCCTAAATATAATTAGGGATGTTAAACACCTGATAAACAAAACATAGAAACTCGTTTTTCTGGGCAGGCAAAGAGAAAACCATTTACATTTTCTTAACAGCAGATCAATTGATCTAAGAAAACATTGTCCTTTTGAACAGAGAATTTCAGTCTTGTACCAATGTACCTTTAAAACCCATTCATTTCAATCTTAATCCATTCTTGACCATAGCTAAAATTCCTTTTCTGAAGATTTCCCTTCACAAACCTTCTACAACTTTCCTTTGCATTCAGGTTTTGTCCCAAGCCATTTCCTTCCAAACAACCATCTCATTTAGGACAAAATTACCTTCCTTTACCTTCAACAAAATGTATTCCCATTCCTTAAATCTTTCTTACATATCTCCTACTTTCCTACATACAGAGTTTCCCTTTATTTCCATCAGTCTTAGTTACACTAAGTAGAACTTTGTATTCTTAGAAACACCTTTAGTTATTAACCAATTGTGAACTGTTACAACAGAATTCTTCAGGTGGCAAATTTATGAATCAGTTAAGTGGAAAACAAGTTTACCAGCAGATTTAAATACTCTTAGTTTCTTTGCAGTAAGTAAAAAAGCACAAACCTACATCCAGTAATTAATGACTTAGCATTTTATCCTGTTTGGTTAAGACCTAGATGTCCACAATTTAATTCCATTTGTCATCCAAGCAAAACTTTAAAACTTTCAGGTTACCAAAGACTTTGAAAGTCACTTCAGCAATTACCCATTAGAACTTTGAGATAGACAATTAACCATCAGTTTAGTCATTTCTTTGCTAACAAATTTTAACAAGTAACACAAGCTTATTTGACCTTCAGTAAACTTTGATAGAATAAAGCTTCACATTCACTGCTGTTAACTTCAAAGATGCATCTATCTTAATTAAACCAACAAACTTAACTTAGTTCTAATACTGATTTACGTTCCACCTGGGCCCACTCCAATTTGAATGTTTACCTGAGACATGCGTGGGAAGATCTGGAGTGGGTGTGTTAGGTCCAGGGGGTACTCTTCTTGCTCCTTGACAGTGGAGAGAGAAGGAGCCGTGGTGCATGATCTAGAGGCCAGTCATGCAGGCTGCACACACGTTGGTACAGAAACACGTAAGGGGGAAACAGAAGAAACAAAGTGCTGCCAGGAGGCAGAGAAAGGATTCCCAGTTTTAGAGCTCATAAGCCCCAACAGAGGAGCAGACGCCATGCTTTCCCACCAGCAAGGGGGGAGGGGTTAAGCAGTCTAAGTCAGGCCAGAGAACACAGGGAAACTTCCCCGAAACAAAGAGTTTCGGCAGCTGCTTGGGAATATTCCTTATAGTCTCTGTCTCGAGTTAGACCAACCCCAGTTGGCTCCAGTTAACCTTAATCAAGGGAAACACAAAGGGCGACGAGAAAAGCACACAAGACACACAAGACACACAAGACAATTAACAAAAAGGTCGCTGCGCGGTTTCGGTATACTACCGAAAGAATGGTTTCCACCGGCCCAGGGAGCCTCGAGGTCTCCCTGCGGTGGACAGACTCCGTCCAGAGCCGAGGCACCTCTGGAACGGACAGACGGATATAACCCTCGGACAGATGAGGGGCCCCAAAAAATTGGGCCCCTCGACACCCTGGAGCGTCCCCCAGGGTTGGCAGGGGAGAAGTCCGAGCTCGTCAGCTCCTTCTCAAGCTGCCTACAGAATACAGACCAACAACGCACGCTGTTGTACAGTCCTATGCTACCGAAGCATAGGCAGAACAAACACAGACTTAGACAGGACAAGACGAGGAGACGAAGGGACAGTTTTGGGCTAGCCAGCTAGCTTACCTCCCGGTGGGAGTCCATTGGATCCGTGGGCAGGAGTCCGATGATCTCGGTGGAACCTCCAAATGAAAGACCCGCGGATCCCCTTACCCAAGAATCCAACACTGCCACTGGATGCAATCAGCAAGAGGTTCTTTATTGTTACGCAGGCGCCTGCGGGTGGTCAGCAGCTCCTGCTAGCTGAGCACACCCGGCTGGGGTGGTGCCGGGTTTTTATAGACAGGTACAAACAAGTTTTGGGTGGGGCGCAACTGATTGGTTGACAGTTAGAACTTTTGAAAAAGGCCTTAGTGGAGTTTGCTGATTGGCTTTGGGGACCCGCGCGCGCGAAGAGAGAGGCGGGAAGGGGGAACAAGCTGATTGGTTCTGAGGGCCCACGCGCGGGAGGAGAGAGGCAGGGAGGGGGAACAAGAAGGGGGAAGGTAGGAGTGCCATCATGGCGTCTTCTATTATTTCTATAAGCCAAGCAGTTACAGAAGGGCAAAAGAGCAATTAATAAGCAATTAATAACCTAATTTACGCCTAAAAGCCAGCGGTTCACAGAAAAGCAAACAAGCGGTTAGTTATCCTATCTGTCTACTAAGGGAGGGGTCTTTCTAGGGGAGGGGTCTTTCAGGCTACCAAAGATGGCGAAAATTCCCGCCACAAGACCTGAACTCGGACAGGAGAACAAAGGACCAAGATGGCGAAAGTTCCCGCCACACCACCTGAGCTCGGACAGGAGAACAAAGGCCCAAGCAGGAACCTGAGACCCCCGCCCTGGGCTCCTGTGGACCAATGGGATCCCGATGAGCAGGAGGGATATCCAAATAAGGGAAACTTGCCAAAAGACCCCTGAGCTTTCCCCAAGACCCCTTAAAAGCCCCCTCCTCCCTGCCTTGGGCGCGACTTCCCCCACTCTGCTTTCCAGAGTTGCGGAACCTCGCCCGAGGGTGCCCACCTCCTCCCGGTGCAACTTTCTCGGCTCCCCTTCACCTGGGCCCTGAAACTTCACCGGAGAGAACCTTTAATAAACCTTGCCTTACACTCACTTTGCCTGGTGTTGTGTTTATCTCGTCGGAAAAACCTTACAAGTGCCAAGGAACTAGTAGGGTGCCCGACTGAATAAAATTGGAAAGTAATGTACTCTCCAAGGCTAAAACTCAGTATCACAGGCTGAGTTTAGACTTTGTGGCTTGGAGGCAGCACGTACGACATATAAATCCTTATGTTCTGTGAATGTTCGATTAACACAAGGATGGAATTTTAAAATAGCCTTCTTTTAAGATAAATTTAACATACAGTGAAAAGCCCAGATCTTTTTAATATTGTAGTTAAATATACATAAGATGTACCATTGGAACCAATTTTAGGTATATGATTTTTTGGCATTAAGCACATTCACATTGTTGGAAATGCATAGATCTGAAGTGTACAACTTGCTGGGTTTTGCTAAATGCGCATTATCTGGGAAAACAGGATCTCTCTTTATTGTAGTATATGTTATGTTAGTTTCAGGTGCATAAAGTAGTGATTCCACAGTTCTACACAGGATGAAATGCTTGCCTAATCTACATGACAAAACCAACCACCAAACAAAAAACAGGAAGCACTTATAAATACAGAGAACAAACCAGTGATGGCCAGAGGGGGAGGGGTGGGGGTTGCGTGAAATAAATGTAGGGCATTAAGAGGTACAAACTTTGCATTATAAAATAAGTCACGGGGATGAAAAGTCCAGCATAGGGAATATAGTCTGTAATATTGTAATAACCTTGTATGGTGACAGATGGTAACTACACTTATTGTGGAAACCAGTATCTCTTTCGAGATATTCACATTTTTATCACCCTAGGAAGTTCCCTTATGTCCCTCAAGGGTAAAATTCAAATAAGAACGTATTTTTCTATTAAATGCTCTTTTTCACTAAAAAAGTCTCATAAATATAAAAAATAACAGGAAAAATTACTAAGATAAGTGTTGATACACTGAATCTTTAAGTGGACCAATGACGCAGCGTGAGACAAAATTGAAAAGAAATGAGGTTTTTACAGCTGTAGTGCAGCTAGAAATTTCTTTTATGGTAATAGAAAGATTTTGAGGGTGCTATCCACCCCTATCTCCCACCCAAGTTTTTTTTTTTTTTTTTAAAGATTTTTTAATGTATTCATTTGAGAGAGAGTGCACAAGCAAGGGGGGCAGCAGGCAGAGAGAGAGAGAGAGAGACAGAGAGGAAGTAGGAGGCTGCCTGTGGAGTAGGGAGCCTGATGCTGGACTTGATCCCGGGACCCTGGGCTCATGACCCAAAAGGATGACAGACACAACCAAATGAGTCACCCAGGTACCCCTGACCTTGTGGTTTCAATAGGGATCATGGAAACACTAAAATAGTTGTGACAGACCCCACTTCTCATTATTAATTAAGCAGGATCAATAGATGCCCATGGGTTAGGTGGGGCCTTACAAAAACATAATGAGTGTGCTGGGGAGGTAGGGATTGAGCTATTAGGGCCAAGGAACCATTTATGGAACTGATGACCCCTCAGGAAGGGAGTTGTTCCTATCTGTGTCATCTGGTGAGGACAGCTTTGGAAGCTTGGGGAAATGTTGGGGATAGGGCATGCTGGAAAATGCAGCCAACCAAGGCCAGTGGTGATTATGTAAGCTGGGTCCTTCCTTTGGATAGCCACAGCTGTGGTGGATATTGTGGCTGTCTCTGGGCCTTTCAAGAGGCAGGATCTGCCCAGCCTGGATAGACGCCTCCTACTACCCAGTTGTGCCATACTGCGTTTCCATCCCGCCCCAGTGCTTTCCTGGCTGCTGACTTGTAGATAGGGTAGACCAGGGAATCCTGTTTACTGCTACCGTAATCTGGCCTGGTCTTCAGGGCTGCAGCTACTAGATGGCCCCACTGAAGGGATATAAGCTGCCCTAGGGTACCCATCCTTGAGAAGCAGCCTTCCACAGGAAGCAGGTGATTCAGGGTACACTGACAAAAGAGGCCTATCTCTGCCACCATGTTCACCAACCAAATTTGCAAAAATACCAGAGTGATTACAAGTAGGAATTGGGTCAAAATTACCACCCTGGCAAGTTTTAACATCAGGAGAGTAAAACGTTGGCTTCTAAGTGATAAGAAAAAGATGTTTTCATCACTGGCATTTAGTAAATCAAGTGTCCATCATTCCAGGTGACTCCCTGTTCCAGCGTGCCCATGCGGAGGCCAGCAACCCCAGGGGTTCACTGTGGGGATAGATAGACTAGGAGAGTGGATGCAGTACCTGTCTACTCTTTTTATCATGGAGGCGTACCTCTGTGTGAGGGAGTTCCAAGGACAGCGAGACTGGCTCCCGCTGGTGCCGGTAGGGGCTCCTGGTGCAGCATGCTGGGCTGCCCCCTGAAGCCCTAGTACGTGGACTGCATAGAGCTGCGGGGGGTCTGGCCTACATGACAGGTGTTGGCTTTGTAGGGGCCCGTGCTCGCTATGGAGCGGCTGCACTGGGGGCTCTCAGTGGTTTCCCCATGACCCTTTGTGCCCCTGGTCAGCCACATGGTTCATTTTCTGCCTCATTGTTCAAACTAAAGTTTGTGAGAGCAGCACAGCTGAATGCCTTTCTTTGCCAATGGCTGAGGGAGTTTCTCTGACTTACTGGCAGCCACGCCTCACTTTCAGGGTGTCCATATCCCAGGAGGTAGCATGGGTCAGGACTGGGCAGCCAGAAATATTCAGTGTAAAATTATGGTGCCCAGCCGCCTGTCCACTGGCAAAATGGACATCAGGGTATTACTAAATGTATCCCCAGGGGAGGTGAATGATGGAAGTTCTCTTCTCCTCAGCGACTACTTCCTTTGATGAGTGTGAAAGATAGCTTCTGAAAGCTTTGGCTTTGAGTTATGCTGTTATTTTTGGCCATCAGCTTGGTTTCAGCAAAGAGCAGTGGATAGTCCAAACAAACATGATGGTTGGTACAGAACACCAGAGAAATTTTCTTGAAAGAAAGTATTCTGTCTCATTCTTTTTTTTTTTTTTTTAATATTTTATTTATTTGAAAGAGAGAGAGAGCATGAGTGGCAATTGGTGGGGAGGGACAGAGGGAGAGGGAGAAGCATCCTCACCACTGAGCAGGGAGCCCAATGTGAGGCTAGATCCAAGGATCCTGAGATCATGACCCAAGTTGAAGGCAGATGCTTAACTGACTGAGTCACCTGGGCGTCCCTCTGTCTCATTCTTAAAAAGAAAAAGAAAATTCCAGAATTAAAGGTCATTTTCCAATATATTTGAATGAAACCGAGTGGGGCAGATAAGTTACCCTTACTACATCTTACTGTCAGTCCTCAGAATGAAGGGATGTGCATGGAACTATATTATAAGTGCTACTTTATTATTTTTTTTTCCCATTTTCATGGCCTCTACTTTGGGGACTATGGGACTGACTGTCTCGATCTAAGAAAATGGCAGATTCTGGGCAGGTTCCCAGGGTCACCAGCAACTTAAAATCCCCCACCATCTGGGTTCACTTGAGAAAATCCTCTTGTGCTTCATAGTGAGGGGTAATGGCAGGGTGGGAAGGGGACTGATTAGTGTGGACTTTTGGGGGATGTGAAGTTGATTGGGGGTGGGCCATGATGATTGTTTTGATGCGTTAGCTTGGCTAGACTGCAGTCCCCAGTTTCTCAATCCAACACTAATATCTAGGTTTTATTGTGATGGGATTTTTCAGATGGAATCAAAATCTCTAATCGGCTGACTTGAACTAAAAGAGATGGTTCTGGATAATCGAAGTGGGCCTGCCCTTACCAGTTGGAATACCTTACAAAGAGGGCTAAGGTATCCCCAAAACAGAGAAGGAATTCCTCCTTTGCACAATAGCTTCCACTTGTACATGGACTTCCAGCTTCCCTCCCTGACCATTTGACCTATGGCTATGATGAAGTATTCCAACTATTACCTCCAGCTGGAGTCTAAATTGACTCAATCTAAGTAACATTTGCAGATACACAATGATATAAATATTGCCCATTGCAAAGTTCTGTGATGAGTTTGGAGCCTTAAAAAAAGGAGTATGGTCCTCTGTAACCAAACTCCTGACGGTGGGTGAAGACAATCCCACATCTCCCACAGGTTCCTGGCTTGTTTCTTTTTCATTATCATGTATTTCCTCAAGGTGAATTCTAGTGATGCTGCTTTTTGTTTCTCATTTTGTGTTGTTTTTTTTCCTTCTTCTTCTTATTTATTTATTTATTTATTTGTAGCTCTGAAATTAAGGTTTTAGGTGTGGCAGAGTTCCAAACTGACATCTAACAAGTAAATGCAAAGACCTGGGGTGGTGTAGTGGGCTATAAAATGGGCAATTATCTAAAGAAATAGAGCTGAAATAACTGAGAGTAGCTTTGTTGTGGGATCCTGAGAGAGAAGTAAGCAAAATTTGTCATAGCTCTCGCTCTTCCTAACAAACACAAGTGAAAAGAAGAAGAGAAGCAGCTTTGGTGATACACCTCAACTGTACCAAGTACCCTATTGTATGTATGGAGTCTACCTCCTACTTCAGGATTACGTGTATATTTTCTGAGAGCTTGTAGAAGTCAGTATTTAGGTCCGATTGACCTTTGATTTCAGACCCTACCTCCCCGCATCTTCCCACCCCCACCCCGATCCTTATCCCTTGTCTGTCTGAGAATTTGTTACTCTGAGTTGTACAAAGTGGTCACAGGATAGGACACTGTACCCAAGACAACAGACTATGTCCCACTAACTACATTCTAAAAACGTTGTTGCATTCTTAACAAAAAACAATGTTTCTTCTAAAACATACCTCATTTTGGGAAATAAGCTCTTTCAAACACAATAGCAATATGATACCTAACAATTTCTTTACCTGTATAAGGAAATAGCATTTGGGGTTATTCTTTATAAAGATAGGATAGAATAATTTATGGTAGGAATAAAGTTGCTGTTGCAAAATCATTTAAAACTTGATTTTAGTTTTCAAATTTAATCAGAGATATTGCAATTACTACAGCTCAGGAGGAAAAAAAAGAAGGACCTTTAAGAGACTCTTCTTGCTAAAATTGTGATTACAAATAAATAAATAAGCACACTTGAATTGATAATAAGGTTTTGAGATATTCAAAACAGGCTTATCTCAAAATAGGCTCTTGAGATATTTAAAAATAGGCTTACCCCATTAAGATTATTACAGTCAGAGGCATATTCGAAAAAAAGTTTGGGAAAATGGATTTCTTGCACACTGTCATCAAATATTCATAGATAAAATAATTATGTGGAACGATAAAGGGATGATGGAAATTGAAGAGGGCTGACAATAAAGGAAACTGGACCAGATGATTATTCAAACTTTGTAAGAGGGATATTTCTGAGGGTTGGCATGAGGCTTAGACATGAGAATGGGAGCTTCTCTTTTTTAAGATTTCATTTATCTATTTATTTAGGATTTTATTTATTTATTTGACAGAGATCACAAGTAGCAGAGAAGCAGTCAGGGAAGGCTCTTTGCTGAGCAGACAGCCCGATGTGGGCCTCGATCCCAGGACCCCGAGATGATGACCTAAGCCAAAGGCAGAGGCTTAACCCACTGAGCCACCCAGGTGCCCCTATTTTATTAATTTTTTAAAAGATTTTATTTTTTTATTTGTCAGAGAGACAGGGTGAGAGAGAGATCATAAGCAGTGGGGAGTAGCAGGCAGAGGGAGAAGCAGGCTGCCCACTGAGCCAGGAGCCTGATGCGGGACTCAACCTTGGGACCCTGGAATCATGACCTGAGCTGATGTCAGACACTTATCTGACTCAGCCACCCAGGCACCTCTGGGAGCATCTTCTTTTGTAGCTTCTTCTAATTCTTGCCCCATTACTTGGCTGTGGTGGAATTAACTCCAAAATGGGTTTGCATCCTAGTCTCATTGCTGCTCTGTGGTTAGCAGTGTTCTCTGCAGCCTCTGTAATGCCTAGCCTAGTTCAGGATAAGCAAGGCCAACAGATCAGATGGTGTGTGAGAAGGATGCCATTCCTTGCTAAAGGCCCCAGCATGCAGACATTTGAATTTTTGTGGTTTTATGGCTAATTCTGATGGGAAGGAGGAGGATTTGTGAAACTAACAAACTTCATTTATACGTGAGTATTTGTGGTAGAATGTAGGAAATCCATTTCCAAAGGGACTCTATAGAAAGTTCTTCCTATATGTTTCTATTTCCTAGTGCCTTCCCTGGGTGTCTGCTCCTTAGTCTCATTTGCCAGTTCTCTTATGACCCCACATTTTGATACCATCAAGGCTTGGTGAGTGAGCCTGGCATCCCCCTCACTGAAAAAGGCCTCCACACCAAATGATATAAAAGATCTCTGGCTTGCCCATGGAGTGGTTACTGTGTGAATACTTCCTGATCTAGACACCCGAGGGAAACCTACCTGAGTCAGTGCAGTTGTGGAGTAGGAATTCCTTTTCTGAATTGGCCAAGATCTCTATTAAGCTACAGAGAAATAGATTTATTCTTTATATCGTGTTATATCTTGTAACGTGTAGATATATTCATAAATCTATAAAGTATGAATATATTCTAGGTTGTATATATACACAAATCACTGTATATAAGTAATGACCTAGTAACTAGGTTTTATTATTTACTAGACAATCAGCTGTGGATATGTGAGGATAATCCACACAAATATGCCTAAAAAAGGATACTAATCATAATGAATGCAAACATGGTTTAAAAAAATCCGTCCCAGGTTTAGTACCTACCAAGAGATAACTTTTCACAAAATTTTACCGGATGTTTAATAGTAAAAGAAGTATGGGCCAAAACGTTTTCCTTGATCTTTCAGCAACATAATATGGATTATCTTGTGTACATTAAGTACCACCATTGTTTCTAGGAACAAAAAGTTTTCATACAGAATAACAATATCTGTACCCAAGGTGCCAGGGAAACAAAGGGCTAATGGTGCCTTAAATACTAGAGTGTAGAAGACCCAGAGTCTGAGGGCATCACTGGGAAGGCCACTTAGTCCAAACAAGGTCTGAATGCATTCAAGTGAGTTGATGTTTGAACGATGTCCCTCTGTTCTCTTTCTGAGGCACGGAAGTCTTGGGTCCCACTCCTGGGGAGTTCTAGTTTAGTCAGTGCAGTGTTTGTGTTAAAGAGCAACATGAATAAATGCACAGTAAAGTGTTAGTAGTTGATCATGGCTTCATGTCATCTGTTTATGCCTTTTCATAGAGAGCCAGAGATCCTGTGTCTAGTTACTATAGCTAACACATTAATAGTTAATGATGAACTTTCAATCTCCCCTAGCGCAGTGAGTTAATTTAGGTAAACTGTGTTGTCTTAGCTCCTTCAAATTACAGAGACTCTTGGCAGATCATGCTGCCTCTTCTTGCACGTTTCTTCTCTCTTTAGCGGCTACATGCTCCCCCAATCCCCTCCCTCACCCCCCATAGAATTTTAGGAAATTTCCAGTTCTCTGAGATGGATCTTAAAATCTCCTGAGCTCAGATAAGATTAGCTTTTAAAACCGATTCAAAAAACAGCCAGCAGGGTCCCCTGGGTGGTTCAGTAAGTTAAGCATCTGCTGTTGGCTCAGGTCATAATCTCAGGGTCCTGGAATTGAGTCCCACATCAGGCTTTCTGTTCAGTGGGGATCCTGCTTCTCTCTCTTCCTCTGCAGCTCCCCTTGCTCATGCACTCTCTCTCTCAAATAAATAAATAAATTTTTTTTTTAAAGCAGCCAACAGATGTCCAAGGAAACAAGGAGTTTCAAAAAACATTATTTTCAAACTTTTAAAAAATTTTTTATTTTATTCTATTTTTTTCAAGTGTTCCAAAATTCATTGTTTATGCACCACACCCAATGCCCCGTGCAATACGTGCCCCCCTTAATACGCACCACCAGCCTCACCCAGCGCCTTAACCCCTTCCCCTACAAAACCCTCAGTTTGCTTCTCAGAGTCCATAGTCTCTTATGGTTCGTCTCCCCCTCCAATTTCCCCCAATTCACTTCTCTCCATCTCCCCATGTCCTCTGTGTTATTCCTTATGTTCCACAAGTAAGTGAAATCATATGATAATTGACACTCTCTGCTTGACTTATTTCACTCAGCATAATCTCCTCCAGTCCCATGCATGTTGATACAGAAGTTGGGTATTCATCCTTTCTGATGAGGGCATAATATCTATAGTATTTTAAAAATAATTATAGCGAAGTTTCCATTTGTTCTTCAACCACCCCTCTCTGTCAAATTAATATCTTATGTCACTGTAGCACAATGATTAAAACCAGGAAGTCAACATGGATACAGTAGCATAAACACAATCATAGACCTTATTCAAATTTCACCAGTTTTTTCACTAATATCCTTTTTCTGTTCTGGGATCCAGTATAGGATAACACATTGAATTTCATTGTCGTTGGTCTTTAGTCTTTTCTAATGTCTGACAGTTCCTCAGTCTTTCCTTGTCTTTCATGACGTTGCCGCTGTTAAAGAGTGTTGTTGTCAACAAGTCAGAATGTCGGTTGTTTTGTAGACTGTCCTTCAAATTGTGTTCGTCTGGTGTCTTGAAATTTGATTGAGGTTAGACATTTTTGTCACAAATGCCACAGAAATGATGCTGTACTGTTAGTACATTGTATCAGGGGTACCTGAGGTCTGTATGTCCTATTGCCATTGATATTAACCTGAGTCATTTGATTAAAGTGGTGTCTGTTAGATTTCTTTATTGTAAAGTTTCTCTTTTCCTTTTGTAATTAATAAGCATCTTGAGGGAGATACTTGGATACTATGCAGATATCCTAGTTCTCCTTGTCGTGATACCTCTAATTCCAGTCCCAAACCACAGGTTTATTTCTAGCCTTCCCTTATTCTTTGTTTACAGGAAATATGTTCCCTAGCTTTGTTTCTTTAGTCATGAGAAACTTGGCTTTCATTATTTCATATACTTACTTATTGGTTTAATCCTAATATAAACATAAAATGGTTTCAGAATTGCTAACCAATACCCCTAGGAGAAACAAAATTACTAATTAGATTACAGTTTTTGAATAGACTTGTTTTTGTCTATAGCCTCATAAAATATCTAATCAAAATATTGTTTTCTAAAGTTAGGTTAGTTCTTTTTCTCTCTCACTCCCTTTCGTGTGATTAAAATATTCATTTACTTAGGCTTATTCGTTATTGCTGACATTTCACTTGGAAATACCAACATTCTGGCTGGTTTTAATTGTTCACCTATTTTGTAGTATATGAAACATGAGGTTCTAAGAGTCAGAGCTGTACGAAAATATATGTTCTGAGAATCGTCACTACCTGTTCTTATTTCTTCCTTCTTTCTATTCCCTTAGCTCACACCCTCTGCTAACCTCTCTTTTCATGAAGTTTCAGGTTTATCCTTCCTGTGTCTCTTCTCACAAATGAACAGATCCATGTTTATGGGCTCATATTAATTTTTTTCTCACTTGAAGGATAGCCTACAGTCTGTAATATTTTGGACATGGCTTTTTTTACCTGACAGTATGTCACAGAATCATTCTGTATCAATTCATAAAGATCTTCCTCATTCTTTTCTGACAAGTGTATAGTATTCCATCATGGGATGGGCTGTACTGGATTCAGTTGCTCTTCTACATGTGGACATTTAGGTTGTTCCCATCATTTTGCAGTTACAAATAACACTGCAATGAATAAATATGTTCATATATTTTGATATGGTTGGAGGCATAGCTTCAGGAATTGATTCTTAGAACCAGGATTGACAGATTGAAAGGTGAATGCCTGCTTCTTTATAGAATGTCCAGTGGAATGTTTTATCATACTTGTAAATTGTTCCAATCTAGTAGGTAAGAAATGGTATCTCAGTATTGTATTAATGTATTATTTCTCTAATTATGAGCAACTTTGAGCCTTTCTATTTAAATATTTGAGGGCCAGTTTTATATCTTTTTGTGGTGAACTGTTGATTCCTATCTTTTTTGAAAATTGCATGTTTCAAAAGAACAGTTTAAGGAATGCTTAAGAAGAGTGGTTTTGAGTTAGTCTTTACTCCAGTCCCATATGTAACATTGGTTACTTCAAAGATGAAGGAAATTTCACTTTCAAAACAAATCAGTATATAGCGTTGGTTATAAATGTATTTTATGCATATGGTAATATAATGACAGTGTCATCCTCAGACTCAGAAAAGTGAGGCCCCTGTTTTTGAGTCATACATTTTTCCAGGCTCAGCGTAGGCCCTCTTCCGGCCATGCCCATCTTCTTGGAGTAGGAATTCCATGGGGCAAGAAGGACAAGCCACTCAGAACCGGCAGATCCCTTCTAGACTATGCATGGAACACTTCAAGTCCATGCCCCAATTGTCTCGAATATAGCTACGAGCGCGGGCCCGGATCAGCCTATACCGGAAGCGAGCCTCCTAAGTGGAGACCATGCTTGGTCCCAAGGGGCTGGGGACCGGGAGGCAGACTGTGATTAGATGTGCAGCAGTGGTGTGCACACATTTGTACATAAGGTCTCTCACACTGTGGGGTGGAGCTTGGAGTGGGAAGCTGGCTGCAAGCTGGAGCCCTCACACTTGTATCCGTCTGCAGGCCTTATAAATGTTAGCAGCAGTTCCATGTGTTGAAACAGTCTTTCAGTAATACTGTTTAAAAAAATTCTTTGTTCAATTACTTAAGAAAATTAATAAGACATCTGCATGTCCCAAAGTGTGAAACATGTGGGATAAAATAACAACCATTTGCAAAAATTGCAGGGAGGCAGTGTCTTTAGGGAAAGCCAGGTTTTAACGAGAGCAAGAACGTTGACAAGAATGTTGAGAGCAGAAGATGAAGAGAAAGCAGGCTTTGTGATCACCTACGTCTAATTCCAGAGGGATGGGATGGCATGGGATCCAGGAGGGATGGGATATGGGGTAAAATAAGTCAAGAATACATTTGAAAGGTGAGCATAATGTAAGAAATGAATTATGAATTTGGAGTGCTGGGCTTCTGCCTCCCCTACCCTTCCCTTCTTTCTTCCCTCCCTCCATTCCTTCCTTTTTTAAGAGAGAGAAACAGACAGAGACTGCAAGGGGCAGAGGGAGAGGGAGAATCTTAAGCAGGCTCCATGTCCAGCTGAAAGCCTGACATGGGGCTTAATCTCACAACCCTGAGATTATGACCTGAGCTGAAATCAAGAGTCAGATGCTTAACTGACTGAGCAACCCAGATGCTTCAGAATGCTGGGCTTCCTATGGTGATTTTTAAATAACTGTTGAGATATAAATCACTCATCACAACACTTACCCATTTAAAATACAGAGTTCGGTGGTTTGTCCTACCTTGTATTCACAGAATGGTACAATCACTAACACAATCTAACTTGAGAACACTTTTATCACCCAAAAGACGTCCAGGACCCCTTAGTGCTCACTCCCCATTCTTCTCCCCTCTAGTGAATTAGTTAATTTATGGTAGTTTTCAACTGCAGAGCTCTGTACATGCCTCATGATTTCTTGTTGAAACCCGGACATTTTAGATAGGAAGTTGCAACAACTCCGTTATCAGCGAATCCCCCTTGCCTTCCCCCCAGAGTTTGTTTTTGTTTGCTGGCTGTTTGTTTTTCTTAATTTTATTGTTGCTGCTCATTTCTTTATGGATCTTCCTAAACTAATTCTGTGGATTCTGCATTCTTTGTAGTACAATATATAGCGTGCATTCTCCATTAATTTTTTTTTAATTCATGTAATTATCTTCATGCCTGGCTTCCTAGGGGTCATCAGAGATCAGCCAGTGATTGGCACATCTCCTTAAATGCCTTGCCCATGTTTCTCCCAGCATATCTGAAGGTGTTCCATATGAGAAAGCAACCTTCAAATTTCAAGCAGTACACAAGACAGTTTTAGCTCTCACTACCTGCTTTGACAGGACTTTTATGCCCGCCAAGGGGTGACTACAGCCTTTCCTGGGTATCCACACAACCTTGCATAATGGAAACAGCCTTCAGGCTCACAGGAGTATATTGGAGCTTCTTCAAGTTCCTTCTGCTCTTTTTATTTTCTAGGGTATCCTTGTAAATTCACGGCCTGGCTCTTGTTTGCACCAAATGACATCCCAGCCAAAAGCATCTGTGATGTTGTCAGTAGACTCCTGTTGCTCTGTGAACACCATGGAGGTAGGGACTTTGTATTTCTGCTGAGCTGGGTTCTGAGTTAAGTCAAATAACCAAGTTTCCTAGGAACAGAGATTTTCTAGGTGTCTAGAAGGTTGGATAAGACACTGAACTTCAGCTTTTCTTAGAGCTCCAGGAATGGGCAGCTCTCTGCTATCTGTGAGACCACTGAGTTTTCATGAGGCTGCTGAGCCACTGGACAGCACAAAGAGGAGTGAAGGGAGTAATTACATGTGAAAATGTTGCAGACCCCACGGTCTTACTGAGGGTCAGTGGTTTCTCTTGCATACATAATTTTGTTTTTCTGTGGCTTTGAGTAATTTTCAGATTTCTGAAATGGTTCATTTCAGTTTTTTTCAGCATTTTCATAGTTTTTGTAAGAGAGTGATCTACCAAGATCCTCACACTCCCAATCTGGAAATGGATCTTTCCTACGGTAATTGACAGGGGCAGGCAAAAATGACATTAGGAGATAAGTCTCAGTAATCCCCAGATTAAAAAAAAATGTGGGAGAGTCTCCAAGTGTCAAGAGAATGGAGAGGAACCTTCTCAATGGCTGGATGAGCTCTGGGGGGTGGGGGGTAGTGTTGTCTCCATTTGACTCCACTTGGTGAAGTTATGGAGTCTTACAGATGAAAACATCTCTAGAGCGGGGTGGGAGGGATGAGGTGGCTGAATGATGGATGCTGGGGAGGGTGTGTGTTGTGGTGAGTGCTGTGTGCTGTGTGGGACTGATGAATCATAGACCTGTAGCCCTGAAAGAAATAAATAATATAATATATGTTAAAAAAATAATAAAGTATCAAGATAAAAAAAATCTCTAAGAAAATTCTGAAAGGAGGACTGGGAATTATTTGCACAGTTTAAAGTTCCATGGATGTGGCAGGGCTTTCTGGGTAAATCCACAAAACCCACCTTAGCTTTTAATATGCTTTTATTTGGGGTGGTAGCAACATGAAAGACAGAGATGCCTGCAGTGTCCTACTCGGTGTAACCCTAATCTGGTGTTAATATATTAGGGGGCTGTAGCATCTGGAGAAAAGATTTACAGTTGGCAGAGGTGTGTTCCTGGTCGACTGGCAGAGGCCTCCCGTGTTTTAGTATACAGTCCTGTGTGTGGCTGAAGCTACTCTAAGTAGAAAGGGGTTTATATTTGGTGTCTAGATAAGTTGTCTGAAATCTTACAATGAGTGATCACGTATTTGGTATTGGCTAAGGATGCATTTGATTTGATAATCAGGGAAACTGTACTGGGGATATTTGATTGTGGTTAAGTATATTTTGTGTTGACAGAATCACACATGGAAAGGGCAAATGGCTTTGTTAAAGCTGGAGAAGCCTCCTTCCCTTAAAACATGAAGTGGATGGTGTGCTGGGTGGCTCAGTCAGTTAAGCATCTGCTTTCAGCTCCGGTCATGATCCAGGGGTGCTGGGATTGAACCCTGTGAGGTAAGGCTCCCTGCTCAACAGGGAGCCTGCTTCTCCCTCTCCTTCAGCCCCTCCCTCCCTGCTCATGGTTATTCTCTCTCTCTCTCTCTCTCAAAAAAAAAAAAAAAAAAAAAACAAAAAAAAAAACAAAGTGGATTAAGGTATTGATTTGTTCTCCCAGATCGACTGTAACAAAGTAGGCTCCTCTTTACTTCGTTGTGAACTGTATCCAAGCCTAAAGCATTCCCCACATTGTCATGTTTCTCCTTCTCCCCTCTGTTTTGAATTTGGGTTAGATGCCAATTGTGCTTTGGAATATAGAGTCATACATCAAGTTCTTTGCAGTGGTTAAAATATTTCATCAATTTATGGCTAATGAAAAATAGGGGCCTTTATTCCATAGGGCATTTTTCATCTTAGGAAAAAAAAATCTCAATAAAATTATTGTAAAATTAAGTGCCAGTGAGATTAAAATGACCCAACTAAGTGGCTGGGTGAAATCAAATTCACTTGAAATCAAATTCACTCTTAGGCAGAAAGAAATTTTACTGTTAGAAACTGAGAGAGCTTTGGTATTTAACATAAGAAAAGAGCTTTAGAAGAAACACAGAATTTCAGGAAGAAAGAGTGTCTTACCCTTACAGGCAATAAGAATATTGACAAACAGAAAGGAGCGACTGGTATGCTCCTAACAGGAAGAGATGGGCCTTATTTGTGGTAGAGTTGGAAGAGGTCCCTGGCTGATCTCTTAAAGGGAATAAAGGGATGAGAGAGGTAGATACCAGAGGCATCTCCCATGAATAGAGAGAAATAACATCAGTGTAGGTTTCTGCCATTACTAAAATGGCCCACATTACCCAAAGCCTGGAAAATTCAAAGATGAAGGGGAAGCAGGACAAGAGCACACTTCAGAGGACACAACACCCTGCACTGAGCCCCAGAAGGGACCAGCCTCTGAAGCATCAAGACCTGTGCTTCATGGCAGGCGTGTGTTGAAGGTGACTCTCTTGCAGGATCAAACATGAGGACCAAAAAGAACATTCTCTTAGACACAGCCTTCGTAGGTTTACAGAAACCAGAGCAAGAGGCTTGGACCACAAGGTAAATATGCCTTTGTTAGGGTTCTGGTTGGGACATAAATACACAAGAAAGGGCTAGGCTGTAGGAATTGGGCTATTCTTCTCACAGTAGAGCTTTTCAAGTAGACTTCTGACCCATACAGTTTTGTGACACTAGAGAGCCATGGTTCAAGGTGACACAGAAATAAAGGTAACTTGAATATGCGTGCTGTGTCCCGTGATAAACACAGGGTCACTCTGGTGACCTGGCTTCTTCCATTTAGCAGTTAGAGTCAGTTGCATTTCAAAAGGCAGGGGCATGTTGAATGCCACCCTCTGACAAAGGAGAAACCATGTACAGGAGGATATTCAACCCCCCCCCCCCGGTTATAGAAAATTTTAATCACAGTTTCCTAATGGGAGGTTCCTTCCATTTCTATTTTAATTCACAGATTTTAGAGCAAACATTGATAGAGTGATTGATAGCTAGTGAGAGTAAGAGTCATTTTTGTGTAAGAGTCATGTTTCTTTCATTTCATAATTTTTTCTTGTTCTTCCAGATAACACTAAATTTCTCTATGGTGTTTATGTTTCTAGATTATGAAGATTATGGGTTTATCAGGATAATTTTGGCTAGAAGTAAAAGGCCACAACTCAATAGACATTGTCTCCTACAAATATACTTTTTCTCAGAAATAAGACATCTGACAGGATAGTTCTCAAAGTCGGTGGATACAGCAGCTCACTGATGTAACCAAGAGCCCCAATTCCCTCCGTCTTTCTGTTTCCCAATGCAGTGGATTTGTACTATGATATAGCAAAGCTGAGAGTGTATTTCTGGGAATTCCCTTCCCTCTATAGTTCCGCAGTGAAAGGTGAGGCAGCAACCACTTGGTTGCGAATATGCTGTGGTTGATCACACCTGTTGTCTCTGATCTGCTGACCCGAGTCCTCAGGGGAAGGGCAGCAGTTAAGTCAGCAGCTTCTCCAGCACAAATCGTCTCCTTCTTCAGCTTTGCTGAGTCTCTGGGTAGATGTGTATGGCTCTTTGGTGATGGGTACCATCTTCTATAGGTTACCTGCGTGCAGCCTCAGGCTCCGGTGCTGTTAGAGACAGATTTTAATTTGTTTTCATGGATCCTGCTGTGTCTTTGATTAGCCTCTCTTCACATTCAGCTTTTCATCTTATTGATTTTTATTTTTTAAGATTTTATTTATTTATTTGAGAAAGAGAGAGCAGGAATGGGGCATGGGGAGAGGCAGAGGGAGATGAGTAGGCTGAGCAGGGGGCCCCTGGATGTGATGTGGGGCTCTATTCCAGGATCATGAAATCAGGACCCTAGCCAAACACAGATGCTTAGCTGACTGAGCTTTTCTTCTTAACTGCCTACCCTGATAACCTGCACTGATTTCACACCCGTGACCAGGTGCAAAGGAAATAGACCTCTTGCAAAGATTTCTTCACTTACTTTTTGATGATCCCTTAACCATTCCCTTCTGGATAGTTTTCTCCCCTAGCCTCTCCTAGAACTGTAGATGATTGAATCTAGATTATTCTGTAGCTCATATCAGTTTTGCTTCTCTGAATGAACCTTTACTGATAAAACCATTATCAGTGTCATGATTGGCTCCCCTCGTGGTTGCAAGTTGGCTGGTTCAGAATCAGGTGTCACATACAGACATGATAATATACAGTGGGGCAGGTATGAGTGGTTGGGATTCATGTCCCCTAAAGCACTTGGCTTCACAGGGAAGGCTGGACACTGGAACAAAGTCAGGGACGTGCCAACAAGAAGGAAGGAGTTAACAGCTGTTGGGCAGGCTACCAGTGGAGTTGCTGGTGTTTTATAAAGGCTATGAAATTGGAGCTTGTACTTGAAAGCTCTATGTGTCCTTTGGATTCTGAAATTTTGCAAATACAAGATACATGAGAGGTTTGGAATTGGATTCTGAAAAAGCTACATCACTTCCAGCAGAAGATGGCATGGGCTGCTGAGGGTGATAAAGCAGGAAAGCAAATCAGCCAGGCATTTGACTAAGGATGTTTGGGCTCACATGAAGAAATAGAGAAATTGGCCAGAGAAGATTTTATAACTTTAATTTTGGGGGGAATTTAATTTCTTCAATGTGATAAGTTATTTTGCTTAGGGATATTTCCCTCTTCATTTTGTAAAAACAAAATGAAACTTCCATATTTGAATTTTCATTTGTAGGAACTTAAGATCAGGAGTTAATAGTTTTTTTTTTTTTTTTTTTATTTTGACCACATTTATTTTTGAAAGGGGTTAAAGATCAGAAACATGAACATGAAAGACAAAAACAAAACAAAACAAAACCATACTCCTGGTTTTACTGCTAGTTTGCGCACTTAAAAATGTGCTCACAGACAAAATTTATTTTATAGGCTATTCTTAAAGAAAGGCTCATAAATGTGTAAGCACTTTGTAATTTAAGTAATCTCTAAGATGAAGAACTATGAAACTGGTCAATGTTGTAAAGTTCTATAAAGAGGAAGTGGAAAGAACTTCAGATTTAAGTTTGACTTTGGAGTAAGAAGTTCTTTGGCTGAATCTAGTTAATACAGGGGTAGAATTTTTGATTAAATAGCTAGCTCAAAAGAATTCTAACACATCCTCAGCAAACAAATAAGCACAAATTACAGAAGCATTCTTCCAGTGGAGTATGTATGTCAGGAGTTCTAGTTCCCTTCCCTTTTTTTTTTTTTTTTTTTTTTTTTTTTAAATTTTTAATTTTTTATAAACATATATTTTTTATATACATATATTTTTATCCCCAGGTCTGTGAATCACCAGGTTTACACACTTCACAGCACTCACCAAATCACATACCCTCCCCAATGTCCATAATCCCACCCCCTTCTCCCCAACCCCCTCCCCCCGGCAACCCTCAGTTTGTTTTGTGAGATTAAGAGTCACTTATGGTTTGTCTCCCTCCCAATCCCATCTTGTTTCATTTATTCTTCTACCCACTTAAGCCTCCATGTTGCATCACCACTTCCTCATATCAGGGAGATCATATGATAGTTGTCTTTCTCTGCTTGACTTATTTCGCTAAGCATGATACGCTCTAGTTCCATCCATGTTGTTGCAAATGGCAAGATTTCATTTCTTTTGATGGCTGCATAGTATTCCATTGTGTATATATACCACATCTTCTTGATCCATTCATCTGTTGATGGACATCTAGGTTCTTTCCATAGTTTGGCTATTGTGGACATTGCTGCTATAAACATTCGGGTGCATGTGTCCCTTTGGATCACTACATTTGTATCTTTAGGGTAAATACCCAATAGTGCAATTGCTGGGTCATAGGGCAGTTCTATTTTCAACATTTTGAGGAACCTCCATGCTGTTTTCCAGAGTGGCTGCACCAGCTTGCATTCCCACCAACAGTGTAGGAGGGTTCCCCTTTCTCCGCATCCTCGCCAGCATCTGTCATTTCCTGACTTGTTGATTTTAGCCATTCTGACTGGTGTGAGGTGATATCTCATTGTGGTTTTGATTTGTATTTCCCTGATGCCGAGTGATATGGAGCACTTTTTCATGTGTCTGTTCGCCATCTGGATGTCTTCTTTGCAGAAATGTCTGTTCATGTCTTCTGCCCATTTCTTGATTGGATTATTTGTTTTTTAATTTTGGAAACATCTGGTGCTTGGATTGTCTTGTGTTTATAGTCATTTTTGGTGAATTATGTTAGGTAACATAGCTAGGTATGCTTTAAGAAGGAAATAGAATATGAAATAGAATATGAATTGAACTTTAAGACTAGTTGACTGTGTAGCCTTCAGATTAACTTAATTACCATCTTCTCCTAACCTATAGCTGAAGAGCTTCTAAGCCAATATTGAACTCTCATCTCACTTGTCCCAGGAGGTGCACACAGAGAACTATAGCCCTGGAGACAATCCCAAGGGTCAGGCAGATCTTCTATAGCTTCTCCCTTGAGAGGAAGCCGTTCTCATGGTTGGCCATAGGCTTGGCTCTTACACATTAGGATATGGATCTGACAGTAGGAAATGTAAACATTCCTATACCTCTGAGATTTGCCCTTCTTTTTCCACCTCTTCCTTCTGAAAGGAGGAGAATTAGCTAATGTGTTTTATTATTTAAAGACAAAGGATGGTAATAATAACAAAAAGTATGACCATTTGATAAAGATTCCCTCTGATAATGGAAGTGATGAAGCTTATAGATCAAAAAGGAAGAGAAGTCAAATAAAAATGTGAAGATTACATAGAACAGAAAAAGTGTGTATTTTTTTTATTTTTGTGCCATACTTCAAACCAGGTCATGTTTAATTAACAATGTTTATATTATGATGATTTTATAGTTGAATGAAGCTGTGGGTGCCTGTTTGGGGCACAGTGGGATAACTCAAAATCTCTGTGGCTTCAGCCATAAAGGTTTATTTTTTGCTCGTGACACAATCCAGTGTGGATCAGGGTGAGTGGCATTCTGCATTCTGCAGTCATGTGAGGTTCAAGGTTGTTCCAGCCATTGGCTCTACCATGTTTAGTGGCCTCTTCCATTGGATATAGGTGATGTAGAGAAAGAAAGGCCTCAGAGGACTGCATGGTAGTTGCTATAGTTGGGCCAGAAGTGTTATAAATGATTTCTGCTCTCATCCTATCAGCCAGAATGGCTTCTATGGATGTCTCTGTCTGCTGTGGAGGCTAGAAACTCTAGTGTAGCTATGTAAGGAAGAAGAGGGAATGAGTCTGATGAGTGTTATAGGTTGAATTATGTTCCCTAAATTGTAGCTCAGAATGTGACCTTACTTGGAAATAGAGTAAAAGCAGATACTATTAGTTAAGATGAGGCTATAATGGAGTAGGGTATGTCCTTAATCTAATATCATCATTGTCCTAATAAGAAGAGGAGAGCCACACTGGGAGAAGATAGCCAATGGGTGACAAAGTCGAGATTGGAGTGATGATACTTCTATAATTATCCATCTAGGATTGACAGCAAATATCACAGGCTAGAAAAGGCAAAGTTGGATATTTCTCTATAGGTTTCAATGGAAGAAACTCTTGATGTGAGCCTCTAGACTCTAGAACTGTTAGACACTGTATTTCTGGTTCTTAAGCCATCCATTTGTGGTAATTTGTGATAGCAGCCCCAGGACATTAATAAAATTAGCACCTAGGAAACTCTGACAATTAATTTTGCTTTTCCTTTGTCAGTGTGTTCCAAGAATTATTTAAACATAGGTGATAGGAGAGACAATGGTCATAATAACCCCAAGACAGGAGTAGTTAGTACTGGGAAAGAGCTTTATCTCCTCACCTTCTGCACAGGTACACGGACCCTCTGCCATGTTCCCCCTAACATGTCACTAAGGGCTCATGAGACCCAAGTGAGACTCACCTGGGCTCTGTCTGCTATCCAGGTTTGTGACCATAAAGAATTCTGTGTGTGGAAAATGTATAGAACCAATATCATAAGAACAGGGGCAACACATTCCATGTATACTAAGCAAATACAGTTGACAATGAAAACAAAAATAATACAAAACTTCCTAATACCCTCCTGAGAGTCCCTGCTCCTGAGTTGTGTTACAATGAAAAAACACACTTGAGTCCTTTGCTCACAGGAACTAATTAGGAATGTTTTATGAGTATAATACTTAACCAAAACCATAATAGAAAATTCTGAATAGTTTTAAACAACTATTTTACTTTTTTTCTGAGAGAAAAAAAGCCTATGGGTCCCTATATACTTTTAAAAAATAACATATACTTATTTGAAAAGTTTAAACTTTAAGATTACTTATCAAATTATGTATATCCCATTCTTAAAAACTTATCATTATACATATGATTTTAGCCACTATCCTCATAAAACAGAGAAATCTCATAATGTCATTTAATGAGCACTGATTATTGTTCTATACAAGGAATTCTTCATGCATAATATTTCCTGGAAAATTCCTTTGATCAATATGAACTTTCTGGTCATGGTATGATTTAGCATTGATAAATTGAAGAACATTAGTTTATTAACAAAATACACTAAACCTTTCTTATTTTTTTGTCCAGTAGAATATGTTTTTTAAAGGTCTTTTTACACTTAAAAAAAAAAAAGATTTTATTTATTTCAGAGAGAGAGAGAGAGCAAGCACAGGCAGGGGAAAGGGGGTCCAGAAGGAGAAGCAGACTCTCTGCTGAGCAAGGAGCCTGACATGGGGCACGATCCCAGGACTCTGGGGTCATGAGCTAAGCCAAAGGCAGACACTTAACTTACTGAGCCACCCAGGTGCCCATCTACTGGAGTATTTTATACCGAGAGCAAAAGTCATTCTTATGAACATTTTCTTTATTTCTGTGAAGCTGTCTGATTATTTATTCTGAACTATAAAGAAGGATCTAATTTTAATGTTAAGAGTATTAAATGCTGGATGACTAAAAGAAAGTGAAAAACCAGTCTATTAATCTTTATTTTAATATCCAGATATTAATTTGAATTCTTAATATTTTATTCAAGAAATTATAGTAATTCCAGGATGCCTGGGTGGCCCAATAGGTTATTCATCTGACTCTTGATCTCAGCTCTGGTCTTGATCTCACAGTCTTGAGTTCAAGCCCTGCATTGGGCTCTAAGCTGGATATGGAGCCTACTTAAAAAATATATATATCTATATATCTATATATAGATATAGATAGATAGATGGATAGATAGCAATTCCAGTAAATCTAGAATGGAAATGTATGCATACAATATTAATATTAACAAATAATATTGTTAATCAGCTAGTCTACAACATGACTGGTTGCAACAAAGACACTCCCATGATCCCTGCTCTTACGGAGTAAATATTGGTGCCACCTGTATGTCCCCTGGGGATGACATGGGTGCTGCTCTGTTTGACAGGCTTCATCTTTCCCAGGCCATTATAACAAAGTTTTTGCTTCTTCCCATTCCTTCCCGAGAACTCTCTTTCTTCAAAACCCAGTAAGCACTCTGGGAAAATAAACAAGGAAATGACTGCAAAGATATAGTGAAAGGGAAACATTATCAGGAAAAGAAGTAAGTCAATCCATACTATGTCTATAATCCTGCCATTAATCCAATGATTTGCACATACTTAATGTCATTAATAGTTTCCTGTATGTTCAATATTATAATATACATTCATTTAAGGCAAATTTCCTATACATTTAAAAAAAATGGGGTGTCTGGGTGGCTCAGTTGTTTGGCATCTGCCTTCAGCTCAGGTCAAGATCCCAAGTCCTGGGATCGAGCCCCGCAATGGGCTCCCTGCTCGGCTGGGAGCCTGCTTCCCCCTTTTCCTCTCCATCTTCTTGTGTTCCCTCTCTTGCTGCCTCTCTCTCTGTCAAATAAATAAAATCTTAAAAAAAAATTATTAGTGCTTAAAAAGTTCTAGAGAACCCAGCATATATATGGATGTGTACATGTATTTTGTCACTGAACTTTTTTCTACTTATTTCCTCCTGTAAAATGGTTGAAAATACTCTGAAGCAATAAAGTTTTCAGGGTGCCTGGGTGGCTCAGTAGGTTAAGCGTCAGACTTTTTTTTAAAGATTTTATTCATTTATGAGAGAGAGAGCACAAGTGAGGGGAGGAGCAGAGAGACAAATAGAGCCCCCGAGCTGAAGTCAGATGCCCAACCAGCTGAGCCACACAGGCACCTCTGTGTCAGACTCTGGATTTCTGCTCAAGTCTTGATCTCAGGGTCATGGGATGGAGGCAGGAGTGGGGCTGTGTGCTCAGTGGGGAGTCTGCTGAAGATGATTTCTCTCTCTCCCTCTGACCCCTCGCAACTCACTTGCATGCTCTCTAGATAAACAAATAAATAAGTAAATAAATAAAATCTAAAAACAAAACAAACAACCCCCCCCCCCCAAATCTTGAAAGTTCTTTTCTCTTCATATTCCGAAAGCACTTAGCGCAAAGTGTTCTATGTGGCAGCCTCTCAGTATCTTTGCTGAGTGAATGATATGCTCGCAACCTGGTAGGCTTTAAAAAAATGTTTGTCGAATTGCATTACAACACTGCAAGGTTCTAGATTCTCTGGAAATCAGCTTATCCCTGCCCTACTTCCTTGGCTGTGATATTGGCACATATCACAATATGATATGAAATATGTCTTTATTGTTAAATTGCAATAAACACTTTATTGAAATCTCACTGGCAGTAAGCATTCACAGATAAAATACCCAATTGTTATGAGTCTCCCCGGAGTTGATCTTAACCAAGATACTTTCCATCATTTCAACAAAACTTAATGGCTTTAAATATTTTCACTTATGCTCCTTAGCATAAATAAAAATCATTCCAGAAGATGGTTTCTCCCCAGCTTAATTCTTTGTGCAATGAAGGATTTATTCCTCTATACCATGGTCCATGGAATTTTTCCCTATATCACCTCAAATCGGAAGGCTTGTTTTGTTTTTATATATAATAAATTATTTAAGAAAAAATTGCTCCTTTATTGTATCAGAATGTGTTCATTATAATAGAGATTTTTCTCTAGTTCATGGTGGAGGTTTGGTTATATAATAATAAGGAAAAGTGTGTCAGTCTTTATTTGCATGGATTTATTCTTTGCTGTGAGAGAAACTAGTGTTCAGCATATATATACTTATATCCTTCATAAGAGATAATTTTTATATCTCTGCAAAGCCCCAACTAAATAGGTTCTAAATGTGAGAACTACAGGACCATACCATAAAGAAAACTGTGTGACTTTTCAGCTCTCTTGCTTTTCCTCTGCAGAAAAGAATAGGGCTACTGGGTACAGTGAAATGATGTGACACTTTTGCAACAAAACTAGTGACTTAATAGAGAGAAAGCACTAATTATTTAAAAATGTGTGAAATTACAGAATTTTTCTAAATTTTATTTATTTGAGAGCAAGAGAGCCATAGAACACAAGCAGGGGGAGCAGAGGGAGAGGGAAAAGCAGGCTCCCCACTGAGCAGCAAGCCCCATGCAGAGCTCAATTCCAGGACCCTGGGATCATGACCTGAGCCAAAGGCAGACACTACCCGACTGAGCCACCCAGGCACCCCTAGAACTTTTGAATTAGAGTATCCCTTGGCATTCTTCTAGTCTAATCTCATTTTAGTAGATGGGGAAAATATTACCCAGCTGCAAATAGGCAGCTCATGAATTTGAGAATAAAAAGAGGTTTAAGGAAGATAATATGTATGTGAACTGCCTAGCCTCAGGTATCTAGTTCTTCCAGGAGTGAAGGTGGTGTGACGTTGGGGAAGAGATAGTTTAGAACCATAAGAAACTTCCAGGACAACTACTGTGAAGGAGAACAGATAGAGAGAAAAGTTGGCTGCAGTGGGAAAACAGACTTTTTTTTTAAAGATTTTATTCATTCACTTGACAGCGAACACAGTAGGCAGAGAGGCAGGCAGAGAGAGAAGGGGAAGCAGGCTCCCTGCAGAGCAGAGAGCCTGACTCAGGACTCGATCCGAGGACCCTGGGATCATGACCTGAGCCAAAGGCAGAGGCTTTAACCCACTGAGCCACCCAGGCGCCCCAATAGACATCTTCTTGCTGAGTGCTTGGGGCTGACTGAAAGAGGTTCCTGCTTCTAGTTACGGTGGTTTCCTGTTTGTTCAACCATGTGGAAGAGATGAAGATATTTAAATTGAGTTTAAATTAAAATTAATTTAAAAGAAAATTAAATTCACCTTGATGGGAAAATATCTTCACTTTTAACAGAAGTCAAACACTTGCGGGTTTTTTTTTTTAAGACTTTATTTATTTATTTGACAGAGTGAAAGATCACAAGTAAGCAGAGAGGCAGGCAGAGAGAGAGAGGGAACCAGAGAGCCCAATGTGGGGTTCCAACCCAGTACCCTGAGATCATGACCTGCGGCAAAGGCAGTGGCTTAACCCACTGAGCCACCCAGGAGCCCCTTGTTTTGTTTTTTTAAGAACTAAATCTAGCTGTCTCTGAAAATGGCAGGCTTATGTATACTGACATCACTATCTTTTGAAGGCACATCTTGCCTGATGTGTGTGTACTCTGGGTCTCAAAGTTTTGACTGAAATTTTAAGTTGTGACCCATCTGATCAATGAACACCTGTTGTACACTCTGAAGGTAGCATGGAATGGTCTAGCTGGGGACAGAAGTGCTGCAATCCACCCACCCCTCCTAAAAATTCTGGCTAACATTTGTAATTTATGTTTACCTTCTTAGGTATATGTCCCCAAGGACCTGCTCACACACATCCATAAGGAAAACCGTTGCGGAATTGTGTGTGGTAGTAGGGAGGAGAGCCTACATCCCAGAAAATGGTGCTGAATGAGAAAAAAAATCAGAATGAGTCTGTAGTAAAATGTGCATAAATCAAATGTATACACCAAGTCCGCATATTTTACAAATTTATTTATACCTATTAAATATATGAGGCATGTACCTCTGAGGGAGGTTTGGGAGACGTGAACGAATCAACAATGAATGACAAAAAATATTCTCAGGCAAGGAGCACATCTTGCATGAATGCACAGAGATTATCTGAGATGACTTTAGGAATTGGGTTTATTATAACTTTCGTATCTGAGGTCGCAAGAAAGAACAGAGGGGAGAAAGGACAAGAGAGGGAAAGAGGGGAGGTGGGAGAAAAAGGAAGAAAGAAAGTTCTGTAATAACACATAAATGTAGTCTTTGCAGAATGAGATGAATTGCAAGATTCCAAACATACCCCGTGGGATTTTACAGTTTACTGAACAGTTCACAAGGAGGTGCTATATACTCATTGTCTTTGCTCCCTTGCTCTTGTCTTCCTGTCTCCGTCACATAAAAGAAATGACAAATAATCCTCCAACAATCATTACTGAGACGGAAAGGAAAGCATGTAAGGGAAATATGTGAGTCCAAAGTTGAGCTTTTTCTTGAGAAATAAGTTTTGTCATTTGCAGATACACTGATATTCTGGATGTGCTGTTACATTTTCTAATTCACTAAAAATTCTGGCTAACATTTGTCATTTATGACATCTAAAGAGTATGTTTACCTTATTAGAGAGCGTGTCCATGTACAGCTCAGAATTAGAATAACTGGAAACCAGACGTCAGCTTGTTTAGAAATGTTTAAAACACAGGCTACATACTTGCAAGTTCCAACCTCACAAAATGAAAACCAGGGGAGGAAATTGTTTGGAAAATTCATGTAGAAAACGTTCTGGCAGATGTCGTGCCCGGTCCTTATTCCCCTTCAGAGCAAAGACATTGGTTTCCCTGTGGCTGGGAGATTATTGAAATCACAATGAATACTTTATTCCAGTCTTACTAACAGTATTCAGGGAGAAAGTACCTAATACCCGAATAGTTAAAACCCAGTTGCTCAGAGTCTCTCAGCTGAGTTCCTCTTGAGGCCTTGCCTTAGCTAGAGGGAGCTGCTTGTCCCCAGTGAGGTGCTCCTCCCTGGATCCGCCCGCATCCAAATGCCTGGTCCTTGAGGGCCAGGTCCCCAGGCCTCAGGGAAGAGCAACTGGGAGGGGCCTTCCCAGCCCAGAGTTTACTATGGGATGGATCTGCTGAGGTCTCTGTGGACACCAGGCATCCCAGTTTAGCTTCCTCCTCTGCCCAATCTCTACCCCCCCAGGTGTATGTAGATCCTGAGCACCTGCCCCATTACAGCTCCTGCACCTGATTTTTCTCTGGAAGTCTGTTTCTCCGGGGACCCCAAACTGAGATAGCAAGAGAAGGACTTCCAAGTGAAGACAAACACTTGAGATGACATGGTCTCCTTTTACCAACACGCAACACTCATCACCTTCAGTCTGCAAAGTAATAATAATCACAACCATAACATTGATTCCATTCATAATAGAGTGCCTTCTTTGTGTCAGATTCCATATGAAACAACGGAATTACAGAGACCAGTAAGACATGGCTCTTGGCCTGGAGAACCTTGGGACAAGTGAATTTCTGGACAATTGTTAAAACTGAAATTTCCTTTTATCTGTATATATATATGTTTTTCATTTGACTTTTCTTACTTAGTCACAAGAATGTTGAGACAGTATCTGGAATATACTAGTAGTTTTACAACCACCTTTTAAAGACTGGAATCAGTGGAGAAGATAATAGGAAAATTTTGTATTTATATTGCCTGGAGTAGAAAAATCTAGCATTTATTTATTTTTGCCACCCATGACATGCTTTCAGATTACTTTTCCTTCAATAAGGCTCTGTCAGCTTAGGTTGCTAAGACCCAGGCAGATCTTCCAGGGAGCAAAATATCTACCAGGGATGAATAATTCAGAGGTGATCAAGGTTGAAATATTTGTATCAGGTTTTCTTCCTAATATTTAGCATTTTGAATGCAGCATATTCCAGAAGAGAATTCTATTGACTTTCCTAAGACTTCTCAAGAAAAATTGTTAATGAAAGTATCTCTCTGGGAAATAAAGAGGCAGAAGACCTTATGGAATTTATAATCAATCTGGTTGAAAGGAAAAAAGAAGATATAACCTAGAAAATTCAGAATACAGTTAAGAAACAGTACATGATAACTGATATATTATTATATGCATACTTATATATAATATGTAAGGTATAGTTCTATATTGAAAGTGTTAACTTTTTCAATATATATAAGGTCAAATATAGAATGAGGTCAGGTTATTAATTGAATATTTAATAAATCAATTAATCCCAGAAATCCCTGGGAAAGGGTGTAGGACAAAATCGTTCTTCAGAAACTACAGGTGATGAAGGGGATGGTCGACGTGGCTGAGATAACTGGTCATTACAGTTGAAGGGACCCAGGGTATCAGACGGTGCAGTGGGGGCAGGGAGGAGTCTCTGAAATGCGGGAGTTCACTGGCATGCTTCAAAGGACTCCCTTTCCTATGGCAGCCATGACAACCAAGGACACAGGCCCCTCAGGAGTGGAGATTTTAGTCATCCTACTCTGCAAGGGACAAGGACCACCTGGAGTTTCTGCTGGCAGCAGAGGAACATGGAATGTGTAGGTGAAAAGCAATAACTTTTTAAATACTATGACCATACGCCTGGTTTCAGAAACAAGGCCTAGAGCAGTATGAGTACTTCTTCCTTCCCCTTGCTGTGAAGATATTTGCATATATATTAACAGTTCTTTTCTTTTTTTAATCTTCCTTCTGTCTAACATGAGATACATTGATATAGATAATCTTACATTGAAGATATCAGATACCAGAAAGGGAGTGATGAGTGTAGGAGCCACTTGGGCAATAAAAGTTACTATTTTTTTTCACCTAAATTATTATTTTTTTATTAATTTTTTATTTTTTATAAACACATATTTTTATCCCCAGGGGTACAGGTCTGTGAATCACCAGGTTTACACACTTCACAGCACTCACCCAAGCACATACCCTCCCCAATGTCCATAATCCCACCCCCTTCTCCCAACCCCCTCCCCCCAGCAACCCTCAGTTTGTTTTGTGAGATTAAGAGTCACTTATGGTTTGTCTCCCTCCCAATCCCATCTTGTTTCATTGATTCTTCTCCTACCCACTTAAGCCCCCATGTTGCATCACCACTTCCTCATATCAGGGAGATCATATGATAGTTGTCTTTCTCTGCTTGACTTATTTCGCTAAGCATGATATGCTCTAGTTCCATCCATGTTGTCGCAAATGGCAAGATTTCATTTCTTTTGATGGCTGCATAGTATTCCATTGTGTATATATACCACATCTTCTTGATCCATTCATCTGTTGATGGACATCTAGGTTCTTTCCATAGTTTGGCTATTGTGGACATTGCTGCTATAAACATTCGGGTGCACGTGCCCCTTTGGATCACTACGTTTGTATCTTTAGGGTAAATACCCAATAGTGCAATTGCTGGGTCCTATCAAAGTACCATCCATCTTTTTCAAAGAAATGGAACAAATAATGCTAAAATTTATATGGAACCAGAAAAGACCTTGAATAGCCAAAGGGATATTGAAAAAGAAAGCCAACGTTGGTGGCATCACAATTCCGGACTTCAAGCTCTAAAAGTTACTTAAGAAACAGCAGGGGCAAGGACAGTCAGACCCCACTCTGTTCCCCGAAAGCAGGAAACAAATCTTCCACACTGGTCCATGATAAACCACTTACTGTAATAAATGTAGTTCAATTCTATACATCTTCAGGCATCCCTACACAAATGTATCACGATGAAGAAATATGGGTGACTTGCGATACCTTACATAAAATAAAACTATTAGTAAATTTCAGAAAGTAGAAATTCATCTGTCCCTTGAAATACCCACATGCCCTTTTTATAAAGGCATAGCAAATGGTTTATAAAATGTGAGTTTATTTTATGTAACTCCCCTGTTACACAGGGCATCACGTTTTCACAGGGCTCTTTAGGGAGACAACAGGGAATGATAAACCGCAGGCAGTAGTGGTCCAGCCCTCCACATGGCCATTGCTGGACAAAACAGATGCTCCCTCACAGGTGTACACATCTGCAGGGGAAAGCACTGAAGTTTCAGAGGTGGACATGTGTGCCTTATTTCCCATTTCTAGTGTCTAAGGGAATGACGTGGCCTTTCATTTGCCGAAAGCAAGGCTTGTATTCTGGTAGCCCCATGTTAATTCTTTCACATATTTCTTCATCGTGATACATTTGTGTAGGGATGCCTGAAAATGTATAGAATTGAACTACATTTATTACAGTAAGTGGTTTATCATGGACCAGTGTGGAAGAATACCAATACCAGAATGACAAAGACAGGTTGTCTGCTTTAACCACAGCCATCGAGGACAGACAGACAAGACCTCCTTAATACACAGGAGGCTTCTCAGTTTGTGACTCCCGGGCTAGGAAGGTCAGCTGCTTTTCCATTCAATCTAATGCTTCTGGGTTCCTACTAAAAATAAATCATGAAAAGCACAGGAAAGTTGTTTACTGAAGGGAAGTCTTAAAGAAGAGGAAAGAAGTGAATGTAGAAATTGTGAAGTTATATAGACCACTCTTTGAATGTAATTAACTGTCTTTCCAGAACTTGACAGCAATATAAGACAATATAAAACACAGCTACTTGCCAACTGGTTCAGATGATACTTCAATACCAGATGCACTTTTAGTCCCGTACATGAAACGTTTGGATGTTATTTGTGTCTATATGAATTGAAGCCACTAATACTCTTCTAGAGCAGTAACTGCACACCAGGAAGGACAAGACAAACATTAATCAAGGAATAGAGTTTCCCCAAGCTTGCAGAATGGAAAGTCTGTTTACACATCGTTTCCATACGCCTGAATGGGCTTCTTCACCAGAAGAGATGGAATAAGACATGGAGAGGTATGGAAAGGTTTCTGGAGGGGGAGAAGGATGCCCCCCACATCCCTGCATTTAGTCTTCTGCCCGTTCTACTTTGTCACATGCTTCTCCTGCTCTGTCTGGTGTCAGGGTTGTCTCTAAGAGACTGCATGAGGAGGGTGCTGTTTGTCATGACATCCTTTGGTGTATAAGTTCTCGGAAGGCCTCCTAGAAGGCTGTTTTAGTCCATGTGTATAGGTAAGCTCCGGGTTATTAAGGAGCTCCTAGTAAAATACAGAAAAATGAAGAGCCAGCCCCAGGCAGAATGGTGTGTGGGTGGCTTCTCTTTCTGACTTATATCAAATGCCTATGGTAAATTTCTTGGGAATTATCTGTCATTTGTTTTTCATCATCACCACATGCAACTTCAGCTACGTACTGGGAGTAATCTTCTTCTACTTTTAGATGCAGGACATTCCTCTGTGTTAGTAGCATTGGCTACTCAGTACCCAAGGATTCCAGATGGGGTGCAGATAGATCTCAGTAAAGATGATGATGGCACTTTATTTCAATAGTCCTTAATCAGCTGTACCTTCTCAATAAGGGTGGCCATCCTCTGCTCGAGAGACCCTCCAGGTTCACCTGCCCCTTCCTGCTCTGGACCAGCTGGGTCTTCTTTGTAGCAGCTTGGGGGTGGACTGGGGTGGCAAGAGGGAAGCACCCAGGGCAGGGCACCATCAAGATGGGGTGAGCCCTCTGCCAGAGCCCACCATTCTGGTCTACTTTTGGCTCTATGGGAGGATCCTTCCTTCTCAGACCTGGTGTTTTTTAAACCATTTGAAATTGTTTCATGAGTGTCTTCCAGATAGTGAAAAGCCAAGCTGAGGATAGAGGATCAAATTAGGTAGTAAATGTGTATGAATAAGAAAAAAATTAGTATGTAAATTGTACCAAAACCCTATTTAAATGAATGTGCTTAGGAATGAAAATCCAATATATGTGAATATTTTTATATATATTGCACATACTGAATTTTTGTGTGTACATATATATATATATATACACACATTTACCTGTATCAATATACATATATTACACACACCAACAGAAGGGCTCTGAGTGATGACCCAAAGAAGAAATTTTAAGTTGTTCTCAGGAAGCATGGCCTCAAAATAATTCTGTAGCGTAAAAGCTTAATAAAATATGTGGTATCATGAATAAGGCCACTGAAACAATTCAGAAGAAAATGATTTAATTCTAAAAGTAAAGTTTGCAACATTCTAGAATGCTGTGCATTTGCTATTAATTGAGCAAATACTATATGCTCCGTGCTCTTCTAAGGGCTGAGGTAGAGCAGTCAACAAAGCAGACCAAATCCCAGCTCTCCTGGAGCGTAGGTTCTAGTGAGAAGAGAGAGGGGACAAATGAGCAAGTGTGTGATACAGTGTGAAGTGGTGATGTGCCCAAGGTAGCCAGTGAAGTGAGTGTTAATTCCCTACATGTGGTTAAACTTTAAACAGGCTTCTTCCAGACGCTGGGCCCCTGACCTCCTTTGTTTTGGAACATTGACTTTTCAAAGTGTAAATTGTACACTGCCTCTTTGAGTTGTATAAATCTTTAACCAGCCTCTTGCCTGTTTTACTAGCCACAACTTCCTTTCTCAAGGACCTGAGAGCCATCCTTCGAAATGAGATTGTCCAGGCAGACAGTACCCCTAAATCTCAGTCTCTGTGGGACAGAGGAAGCTTCACCGGGGTGGCCGCCTTGCTCCAGCTTGTAAAACCCACTTCCTGTTGCAAAGTGGAAGTTTTACTTTTCCTCTGGGTGAAGCCAATTAGCAAATACAGATGGCCTCAGGTCTCCCCGACCCAGCTCTAAGAAACTCTCCTGACCTCTGTTTCTGAGGAGATGCCATCTGGACTTGGTCTGTGTTCTCTCTCCTATCTCTGGAAATAGTCTCAGAATAAAATGAACTTCTAATTGCTCATTTTGTTTGGTGCAATTTTTCTTTAGCAAATAGATGATACCAGGTAAGGGAGTTTGCTAGGTCAGGGTGTGTGTGTGTGTTTAAAGATTTTATTTATTTGAGAGAGAGAGAGAAAGCATGAAAGAGGAGAAGAGGGAGAGGGAAAAGCAGACTCCCCGCTGAGCAGGAAGCCCCAGGCAGGGCTCGATATTGGGACCCTGAGATCAGGACCTGAGCCAAAGGCAGGAAGGCAGATGCTTAACTGGCTGAACCCCCCAGGGATTCCTAAGGGTGTGTGTTTTTTTCTAAGAAGGTGATCAGAATAAAACCCTTTGATGGGTGCTATTGGGCAGAGGATTAGATGCTGAGAGTGAGTGAGCTGTGTGGATCTGCAGTAGGCAGTATTTTGTACACAGGGGATTATCTGCAGGTGCTTCTGGAGGTGGCAATGAAGCCCCTATGGCAGCACAGAATGAAGGAGGAAGACAGTGGCCGGCCTTAAGTGGTGGAGAGCCAGTTCCCATGATGCCTTGCATGCCCTTGGAAAGACTTCAGCTTATATTTTGAAAGGGGTGGAAAGCTCTCAGAGGAAGGTTTGGGATAGAGGAGTTTAAAGGGATCTGGCATAGGCTCACATGTAGCTGCCGCCCTGAAGAAAACAAAACGAGACTTCAGGGAAGCAGGGGCAGCAACCAGGAAGCCAGTCTGGAGCTGTTGCAGTGATGTGGGCAGGCGTGATGATGTCTTAGACAAGGGTGGAAGTCCTGGTGATAGAGAGAAGGGGCGGTGGGTGGAGAGATTCCGAAGGTGGAGAGGAGGCTTGGCCACAGAACTGGGTGTGGGGTCCAAGAGAAGGAGCCAACTCAAGGACGACTCCCAGGTGTGGCCTGAGCACACGCAGGAATGGCATAATCAAGGTAACACCCCCAGAAGGGCTGGTCCTGGGTTAGGCCCTTCCCAAGAGTCACCTTCTTGGGCTCTTTCAACATGCCTGTGGATTGTCTTATTTTTAGCGCTTTGAGAGGGGGAAAGAGAATTCCAGAGACTGTGAGTCATTCTCTCGAGACTGCACAGCTAACTATAAATGGCTGCCTTCATTTGGGCTTCCCAGAGAACGGAGCCTGGGACAGGACGTAGGTGCAAGTGGTTTATTTGGGCAACAACTGAGACCAAGGAGAGGTGTGAGGGATTGGGGAGAGTAAGGGTGGGTCAGGAAGAGCCAACGTAAGGGCTTGTTACTGAATTTGTGGGCTCTGATGTCTCCTCAAGACCTCTAGAACGCCTCCATGAAGTGTCTGCTGGAGGGATGGAAGGGGGATCATTCGTCCATCCCCGTGGCTCCATTCCTCACTTCTGAACTTTGCCTGCATGTAATTCTAGAGTTCATTGTCCATGCCTGTCTGTCTGGAGAATCCCAGGGCAGGAAAAGAAGATTCTCAGCACCGTGCTAAGATCTTGGTATATGTTCTCATTTAGTTTTCACAGAACCCAGGGTGTTCTATCTCACTCTGTGTCTCATCTGTTTATATCTATCTATCTATCTATCTATCTATCTATCTATCTATCCATCTACCTATCTATCTATCATCTATCCAACTGTCACTATCTATCATCTATCTATGTGTCTATCTGAACCTGAGACCAGTGAAACTAAGCAATGCTCACTTTCACCATCAGACCCACGGTTCAGGCCTCTACATAGTCCCACATTGCCTTGCAATCAGGGCAGGATAACAGGTTATAATCAGCGAATCTGGCTGCCAAGGGTAGCTCACCTTCACCTCAGGATGGACACCTTGTTTCGCATGTACCCTGCCTGGATCCTTAGAGTTGACAGGGGACAGTGTAGATTGGGGAAATCAAGGTGATGACCTGTTGGTGCGGGGGTTGTTAGGAGCTCCATTCTGGGACCCCCGGGGTGGCTCGGTGTGTTAACTGTCCTACTCTCAGTGTCGGCTCAGGTCATGATCCCATGGTCCTGAGATCAAGACCCACGTCAGGCTCCAAAGTCAGTGAGGAGTCTGCTCCAGATGCTCTCCCTCTGCTCCTCCCCCTGCACTTGCATGTGCTCTCTCTCTCTCAAGAGCAACAACAAAGAGCTCCATTCATTCTGAATCTCTCTGAGGTATCACCTTGGCAGGTCACCTTCACCTTGAGCTCCCAGTTTCCCCACCAATAAATGAGGGGTTAGGGGATGACCTGCAGGATCCTTGTGATTCCAATATTCTGTACTTCCTTAGCAGTTCTAATACGTGTGCAATCCTAACCAATATATCTTTGTAGTGACAAAGAGGAAACTCCCAAGTTTTAAACAAAACTGGGTATTTTCTGAGTACTCTTCTCTGTGTAGGGTGCTGTATTCCTGGGGAAATCCATGCATAATCATGTGACTGTTTCCAGTTGGTTCTGTAAATTCACCTCCTTGAAAGCAAAGCCTCTAACAGCTTTACCTCCTGTATTGTGAAAGTAACAAAAGCAATTGGGATGATGCCAGAATTCTTAAATGCTGATTATAATCAGTATTTGGGTACACACTTCTTTAGCTGGAGCCAACATTTTGTCTTAAAATTAATGATGCAAACCTCCAGCCAGAAAGCAAGCATAGAAAATATTCCTTCTTTTTTCTCCCATCTCACTCAGCTGTAATCTCTGTAATTATTTTTGTGATTCTGAACATTAATCTGTTGTATCAGAGACTAGAGGTCAGGATAGCGAAACAGTACACCATTTTCATAAAGATTATCAGACAAAACTGCAGTGGGTTCACACACAACGGCTTTTAGTATTTTGGCATGATAACGATTATAATATATTATTTTCAGTTAGCACCTTCAGCCAAGACATTGTCATCACCCAAGCAGGTTGAATCTGTGGGCTATTGAGTGTAAAATATGTTGTACTAAAAGCTTGGAGGAATGTTAATTTCTTCAGTTTAATTTCTTTTTTTTTTTTTTTTTTTTTTTTTTTTTTTTTTTCTAAGATTTTATTTATTTATTTGACAGAGAGAGATCACAAGTAGGCAGAGAGGCAGGCAGAGAGAGAGAGAGGAGGAAGCAGGCTCCCTGCTGAGCAGAGAGCCCGATGCGGGACTCGATCCCAGGACCCTGAGATCATGACCCGAGCCGAAGGCAGCGGCTTAACCCACTGAGCCACCCAGGCGCCCTTCAGTTTAATTTCTAAAAGACAGCTCGGACATTTACTTGACAGGGGAGATTGCTAAATCCAGTCAAGCAAGAAACAATTATGTGTGTTTTAAAATGCGGAGGAAAGATGGATCAATTATCTCTTTGTTATTCCTCATGGTCCTGCACTGACTGCCACTCAGGATTCAGAAGTTCATTCTGTCCGCGTGAAGAGGGCATAATCTATCCTTATAACTGATGCCTTTGCTCCATTTCTTTTCCCATCAAGATTTCGTGTGAAAACCTGCTCCACCTGCCACTTGTCAGGGCCAACATAAAATTGTAATTAACTGTCAAGTATTGGTGAAAAGGGAGTGAATGCATGTTTCCCTTAAAATATTCAGAGATTTCAAGAGGTAAGCTCTGTGATTTCCGGTATAGAGATGGGGCCAGACAGTGCTCTGACCAGAATGGTTTTTGGTCTCGGTGCCAAAAGCACTTTGGAGCAGAGGAGGAGGGAGACCCTCTCTGGACCTGGCCTTAAAATATTTGGGACCAGAACTTAATATTTCCTCTCAATAACTATAATATTGGAAAAAGGTGTTTTGCGCTAAAGGGTGAAATTTTTCCAAATGTGGGGTTTCTTTCTCTTCCTGGGGATTGATAACGGAATGGTTGTACAACAATGTGAAAGGTTTAATTTCACTGAATTGTACACTTAAAAATGATTAAAATGGTACATTTTATATTAGGCATATTTTACCATAATAAAAAACATTTCTCTCTACCTTTTTCCAAACAACAAAATAATGCAGCAATATATGAAAACTGAGTTAGATTAAACCTATTTGAAATGCAAGAGATGGAAATTTTTATCCATTTAAAGTTAAAACTTGTCATTATGGACTATATTTTATGTAGTATCTTGCTTTTTTGTAATTACAGTATTGATTTCTCTTCCATTGTTATGCTTTTATGCTGTGTGGTGTTTTTTTGTTGTTGTTGTTTTTTATAGATTTTATTTATCTGACAGACAGAGATCACAAGTAGGCAGAAAGGCAGGCAGAGAGAGAGGAGGAAGCAGGCTCCCTGCTGAGCAGAGAGCCAGATGCGGGGTTCGATCCCAGGACCCTGAGATCATGAACTGAGCCGAAGGCAGAGGCTTTAAGCCACTGAGCTACCAAGGCACCCCTATGCTGTGTGTTATTATAAGGATTAAAACCCTAACAAATTTTCTTCTTCTTCTTCTTTCTTTCTTTTTTTTTTTTTTTTTTTTTGAGAAGAACCTAACACTTGTTTCTTGGAAAGAAGGAAAGCCCCTGAGAAACACTTTTCTGGTTCTTATTCCAAAGGAGTGGATATGGATTGTGGGGATGGGCAAAATAAAGATTAAAATCCTGATATGACTGTAAACTGTAGGATGAATTCAGGCATCTTTTAAGTAACTGCTTAAGCTGATGAAGATTCCTGAGAAATGCAAGAGGACCAACTTTGGGTAGGGATTTGAATATTTTGTTGATATTTTAAAACTACCGTAGTGTCAGTTTGGGGCATCATTTTTTATTCAGTCAGAAGAAAATACTAAAATTTATTTGCTAATATTAATGATGTATTTTTCATGTTTGTTTTGTCAGCGCGTATCACTTAGATCTTGGCAACCCAAAGGAGAAATGCTTACAGTATCACCAGATAGAGAGCGAATTCTTCTTCCTAATTGTAGAGTCAGTCATTTCCATCCAGAGTCAAATTGTTTTCACATTGAGATTCATGGTCTTTTATTTTTGAATTTGGAGCAGAAATCTGTGGTCTGATCAGTGTGTTGTCTTCGTCTGGAAACCTTGTCTTCTCTGGGAAATGTGTTCTCTCTTCAGTTTATGTTCTTCTGAGTCTTCATTCCCCAGCTACAGTGGACTGGCCCAGAAGCAGATGTCTGTCCTGATTTTTCCTATGGCTCATTGGCTCATGTTGGGCAACTGCCCCAGGAACACTTCTGTGGGAGTAGGAGAGTCTGTTTTTCCATGGGATGGGATGCGTAGGGATGGAAATGAATATGTGGAAAGTGTCCTTATGACCTGTAAGTCACTGGTTTCAGCCACCCTGAGACAGTTGTCCATCTCCTCATTGAGGCCACACTATTCTGTCAGTTATAACCCAGTTTCCTTCCATCACATTCCTGTTTGTGAAAGCAGTATTTCAGTTGACTTGGCTCTGGCACTTGCAAGTAGCAGTCTTGACTAATCCAGAGGCAAACCCTCTTCAGACAAGTAAATGAATTTTGGAATCAGAGTCTCTTTTGTACCATGAGTAGAAATCCTCGGAAAATCAACATTTCTTATTTGTACATCCTTTGGGCAGATATCTAAATGCATAGTGCCAACATCTCTTATTGGAGGAAGCCCACCTTTTGGTCTTGTGGGCAGGATAGCAGGGGTGGTGAGGGTTTCAGCCCCTGCTGTTTGGGTTTCTAAGAATGGCAACAAGAATAAGTTACGTAAAGTTAATTTTAAAACAGGCAGAAAAGAAGTTTTATATTTTGACACAATCTCTCCGGGTCTATTAAGTCCTAGGATTTTTTTTTTTTCCTGGTCGAGATTTAGGAATAAAAGCAAAGGCATTTTTATAGCCCCAGCATGTTAAAAATGTTCCAGTTTTTGAACAGCTAAAAGGCAAGTAATGTTATATTTTTCAACCCCTGTCACTTTAAGATGAATGTTCTTAGGATAAGTAGTGATTTTCACTCTAGAAAGAAAAGACCTCTTTTCCCTTGACCAAAAAAGAAAAAACAAAACAAAACAAAAAAAACCTTCGAAGATAATTTTAAGTCTGTAGAAAGGAGGTTACACACTATAAGTTTCTTATATGCCTTCAAAGTTTGGGCATAAAGATTTGACCCTGTGAGATATTTAATTGAAAGAGATGAACAAATATCAACAAATAAATCCAATATTTAAAAAAAAACCACACACACAACTTTTCCTAGCAGTACATGGGAACAACAGTATCTCATTGTGCCTACCAATTACATAGGTTCCTTCTCATAAAAGCTACCATAGAAGGGTTTCTTTCCTCAAAAATCTGCTATGCTCTGAGACATGACCTGGGTACATTGGCCACCACTGTCCGGATGGGGGACTTGGACCCACGGTTGCACAGGCATGCTAAGACGAAGCACGGGATGTTTGGTGTGGGAAAACTTCCAGTAGTATGCTCTCTGTTGGAAAGAGACTGATGATCTATGTCAGGTCTCCTTTCCTTGGGATTTTGAATATGAGACCCAAGAGCACATAGCAGTTCAGCACAGTGAGATTGAAGCTGTTGTAGCTTCAGGTCTGCTAGGAGAGGACACACGGGGATAAGCTGGGTCATGGGAATGGAGGAGTGACTCTGGTTGGGAGCAGAGTGTGTGGGCTCCTGACTCTGGCTATATCCTGACTGATTTTCCTGTGATGCATAACACCAGTGAGCCCAACTCAAAAGAAGGTTTCCTCACTTCCCTGAATATTCTTATACTAAGTCCATTTAACATTAAGGTGTCTTGAACAAGTCTATGCCATAGATTCTGAAAGACGCTGGCCAAGAAAATAATGCACATAGTTTATAACCAGCCACTTCCTAGCATGCTTCTAGAGGCAGAGAAATAGCAAAAATCAGTGAAATCTATTATCTTCAATGAAAATTAATAATAAATAGCAAATATATGGATAATACTCTATTGCAGGCACTATTCTAAAGATACAAATTTATTTACTCCTGATAACCCATCCCTATGAGGGAGGTACTACTATTGCCCTGATTTCATACATGAGGAAATTTGACCACAGAGGAGTTGAGTGACTTGCACAAAGTCACACAGTTGGCCAGTGGTGGGGGTTAGCCCAATACAGGGCTCAACCCAATGACCTGAGATCACGACCAGAGCCCAAATCAAGAGATGGACGCTTAACCGACTGAGCCCCCCAGGTACCCCATGATGTTAACCTTTTCTTTTTTACCTTTTTTTTTTTTTAAGATTTTATTTATTTATTTGACACACAAAGATCACAAGTAGGCAGACAGGCAGACAGAGAGAGAGAGGTGGAAGCAGGCCCCCTGCTGAGCAGAGAGGCTGACTCGGGGTTCGATCCCAGGACCCTGAGATCAGATCTGACCTGAGCCGAAGGCAGAGGCTTAACTCACTGAGCCACCCAGGTGCCCCATGTTAACCTTTTCTTAAGTAATGCAACTCAACTAAGAAAAAATGACTCAACTAAAGAAAAAGAATATGTTTCAAGTTTCTAAAGTCCTCATGCCCTGAGGACTGTTAGGTCACAGATTTGGACACTTAGAGGTAAAAGAAGTATTGAAGATTAAATGTAAAAGAAAATTCATGGTGAGTATGAACCCTCCTGTCCTCCCAAAGATGGGTCTGATGCTCTTCCCTGGTTCTTATTAGCACTTTTTGATCACCCTAATTAAAGTGCTTGGCACCTCTTACTGTAACTACTCTCTCTGTGTTGGCTCTTGAGATGGACTTGTGGAACATGCAGGGATTGTAATCATGTTTTTCTTGTCTGACTGAATGGAGTTGGTGGTTAAAAAAAGGAGAAGAAAGTTAGATTTCTTGTACCCCTGAATTTGTGACTGAGATTTGAGTCCACTGCCTGTGGTGAACAATGTGAGATTTCTCAAAGTACACACATGTGGCATTTTTCTGAGCCCCAGATTAAACACAGCCCAGTAGTAGAGTTGGGTGCCAAGTCACTTGGAGCAGTAACTTTGATGTGGTAGGAAATGGTGTGTAGCAGGGAGGGAGCATTCAAAACTTACAGCCATTGTGTGCTCCCTTCCATAGGAAACATTAAGATGTCCTGAGCTTCTTGGGGCTGTGGAAAGGGATGCCTGCTTGGTTTTCCCATTTTTCTTTCTTCTGCTTTCACCTAAATGGACTGGGGTAAGTCTGGGGTCTTGATAGCTTCTTGGAAAACACTCTGTCCTCTCTGCTCCATGAGTTCCAAGACTATCTAAGCTTCTATCTATTCCTCCATGCTGGGAGGAATGGGCACAACTCAGGGAGAAACTGTTATCTACAGAGTAGACATTCCCTGTCTTTCTTTTTAGCAGAAAGCTAATTTATTTGGGAAAACAATCCAGCTAGAATATTACATTTCTTAACTCCTCCACTCCATACTCCTACCTAGAGGTGGCAATGAGATATAAGTAGAAAAGTCCTTGGATAAGACTTGTGGGGAAGTATGCAAAGACAACTGACTTACCTGGGAGGCTTTCCCCTTTTTGGAATGCAGAGGTGATGCCTGGAATGTTAGCAACATTCTGTGCTTGTGAGGCGAACTTGAATGGAAGCCAAAAACTAGGGATGGCAGAAGGATGAAGCAGCCTAGGCCCCAGATGGAGCTGCCCTAATAACCCTCTATTGCCTACTACTACTATTTTTTCACAAGAAAGAGGAAACTTATATTCACAGGGTCACTTTACCTTGGTCTCCGTCTCTTGCAGGAAGATAGAGGTCCTTGTTTTATTTCCACATCAGTGGAACTAGATGTTCCACATCAGTGGAACACTAGATCAAGGTTCTAGTTCATGGTTCATCAAGGTTCTAGTTCCACATCAGTGGAACACTAGATCAAGGCAGACTGAATGAAATTAGGGCCTACCATTAGAGAATTAACTACATAATTAGTGAGAGCTGCTCCTTTGGACATCAGACACCCCTAAATCTTGTAGTCCTGCTTCTTACTTACTCTTTGTCACCCAGTTGCTGGGACCTGTTCCTATTCAGAGAGGCCCATCCCTTTCATTTCTTCCCTCTCTTCTCTATCTGGTCCTCATGAATGGAAATGAACTGAAAATACCTTAACATACAAATGCATTTTCTGCAGAAATCCATCCAAGCCCTTATTGGGTCATTTACATAATTTTGCATACTTAATCAGAATACTTCTGTTCAAGTCACAACATTTGCATTTGGATTAATTCACAAGTGCTTGGGATTCCCCGTGGACAGTAATTAAACAGTTGACTTACTTCTCAGTGATCAGGAGGCTCTGCCAAACGGTCCTTCCCAGAATAGGAGAGTCTACACCCAACCCTGTAAAATCCAATTTTCACCCTTATGCTCTTGGAAGCAAATGCTGGTCATTTAAAAATAAAAGTTGCATTTCTTTCTAGCTGGCCAGCCTTCAGTAATAATGAAGTGCAGTCTTAGAGCACCCCTCCACACAAATATCTCGGGGGTGGGAAGTCCTAAGGCATTTTTATTGGGCAAAGAATGGAAAATGGGAATATCTGTGTGCATTGATCAAATAATACAGATTTAAAATGACAGACCATCACTTTGATAAATTTGGTGAAGGATATAATTATATTCCATTATATGAGAAAGAATAATTCCTTGTTATGCATGGCCATTGAGACCCTACCCCACTATCGCTTCTCTGCGGCACAAAAACTCAACTACCAATTCATCTCCTACAGGTTTTTTTATTCAGTGAACTCTTTTTTATATTTCTCCCCGATAAAATGTAGTCTCTGCATAAAAAAATTTTTTCACATTGATTCCAGCCAAGATCCAAGAGGAGGTGAAGGAGAGGATAACACAAGTAATTCATTTCAACATTAATAATATAAAGGGAGCCCATTGTTTTATACACTAAGAAAATTAAAAACAGTCTTCACTGAACTTGGTTCACCACTGAAACCTGCATCACACTGGAACAATAAACGTAAAATCTCTTAATGACAAGTAGAGGGAAAGAAAAAAAAAAACAACCTAAATTCTTTCTAATTTGCATCCAGTACAGAAGCGTAGTATGCGAAGAAACAATAACACTGGCAAAAATACCCTGTTAGGCAGCTTTCTTTTATTTAAAATTTTCAAACTTAAGATGCTGTTAAAATTGAATTCAAAAATGTGACTATGAACTATCTCTAAAGACGAGGAAGTTACCTCAAACATGACCCAAGCTACAATGAAAAAAGGGAAAAGAATGAATGTTAATTTTATTTCTTTTGTAGGCCAGGCTTTTTGCCTTAGTTATTCCATTCAATTTTTCAGCAGTTGCATGAAAGGAATGACATACTTGTCACTATCATGCATGTGAAGACAATGAAGCTGAATTAGAGAGTTTTTCCAAGTGCACATAGCCGGTAAGTGGAAGAGGTTGGTATTAAAACTATGCTGCTCAGACTCTGTAGCTCTTTTCACCATTATGTGTTCTGCCATTTTCCTATCTTGAAGGGAACGTTATTGTGTAAGTTCAAATAATTTTACAAGGTGATCTTGTGCAGACCGGTCCTCATAGACAGAGGGCAAGGAGAAACCAAAGAAAGAGAAGGATCACTCCAGACTGGTAGGTGGCAGTTTTAATAAGTAAGAGAACTTTAATAGGAGGCTTGTCCTGGGTGGCTGCAACATGAGTCGATTCCACATCCACACTCCAAAACCTTAGAACTTTATACAAAGGCCTTCACGGAGCTCAGTCATGCATTCAGTCCAGGCGGTCTCAAGGCATCACCCTTGAATCAGCTCTGGCTCTGAGAACAGAGAGCAGAATGTATGTATTCCAAGGACAGGAGAGCAGGTAAGGAGCCTCTGATTGCTTGGCTCCAACTCATGGGTCAGCTGGTGGTCATGTCCTCTCAATGACTTCTTCCAATGGATGTAAATTCTCTTAGGCTAATGCATAATCCAAGAAATTAGAGGCAAAAACAGAGAATATTGAAGGTTTTCCATTCCTAATGTAACTCAGCAGTTAATTCTAGGTGGAGCACAGGGTTCTAGAACATGGCATAAGGCACAGTGACCTCCGTCAGCTAGACACAGAAAGCTAGCTTTCTCGCACAAATCACAGAAGTATGTAAAGCCAAAAATAATGGTTGCAACTTCTGAAACAGGTGGCCCTACCTGTCAGACTGGTTGGACTTTCCAAACTGTGTTCCCATGTGTATTAGGGTTCTCCAGAGAAACAGACCCCATAGGAGATAAATACTTCTCATGGGGTTGTTTACACCATCTTATAGGAAATTTCTTGGCTTTTAGATCATTCTGAGAAGCAGAGAAAATAGAAATTCCATTCAGAGGAGGCAGCATGTGGCACCACTGGACTGTGGCAATGAGCAGTTCAGTCAATAGCACGTCGCGGGCTGTGGGTGTTTTCTTGTAGTTCTTTTTTTGCATCAAAACAGCTGAAGTAAACTGTGAGCTGAATCACTTTTTGGTTGTTGTCAGGATGGACATGTTTTGATATATACTGATGTTTTAGATCTAATTTCAGAATTAGACCTAGTTTCCTCTTTTGAAGAGATAAATTTTTTAATGCTGATTTTCTCTAGGTAAAAACCACACAAGTTACTAAAATGTGTGTTTTTACAGAGTCAACTTGAGAGGTAGCTGTTGTATGTTAAGTGTAAATAATACATTTTACCAAGTCCAAATCTCAGGAGTTTTTTTTAGATGCTTTTAATTTAACATTCTACTTCATTTTCATCTTATGGCCCCCATTTGGGCCAGATGCCTGACTTTAATCTCCTTAGATTGAGTTCTAATATGGATTTTAAGTTTCAGGAGATCTCTGTTTCACCAGGTATGGACTAGGTGCTGGAAGTAGGGGTGAGGTGGGGAGAGATGAAGGTGCACTTGGTTTTTGGTATCATCTGGCCAATCAGGTATCAGATGAGGTGACCATCTCCTTATCTAAGATCTGTGTACCAATCAGTTGAGCTGCTGTCTCTTCCTCTTCTGAGTTACTTCAGGGCACTTACGCTGAGTCTGTTTGGAAGACTAGTCACAGAGATCTCCCAGATTACCTAATCTGTCCCTCACCAGATAGTTCGTATGGCCATTTATTTTTGAAATCATGCCTGGGATGCTTGGGGTCTATCTGGGAAATGAACATAGTTTGTCTTTGTTTGATCTGACAAACGTATTTAAGAGATACTTTAAAAACATTTTTTTTTTTTAGTTTAGAAAAAATTTCAAGCTTCCAAAAAAAAAAAAAATTGCAAGAGTAGTACAAAGTACCCTGTATACTCTACCCAGTTTCACTAATTTTTAATATCTTGTCACACTTGCTTTATCTTTCTCCCTCTATAAAAACATATTTTTTCAATCATTTGAAAGTAGGTTGCTTGGATCATATCACTTTACCCCACAATTTCAGTATTGTGTATTGCAGAAGAAGAATATTCTCTTACATCTCCATAGTTTAGCTATTAAACTCACAAACTTTAACACTGATGCAAAACTTTAATCTACAGTCCATATTCTGATTTGTCAATATTTTATTTTCATCAGTTGTCCCAATTATGTCCTTCATAGTACTTTTTTTTCCTTTCCTGGGATCATGTATTGCATTCAGGTGTCATTTATGCTTACTACCATTTAATCTAGAACAATTAATCAGTTTTCCTTTGGTTCTCATGTTAAGGGTATTTGTGAAAAATAGAGTGTTGCATCCCTCTATCCTTTGGTTCTCATGTTATGGTTATTTGTGAAAAATAGAGGGTTGCATCCCTCTATCTGAGATTCTACAAAGTACCCTCATGATTCAATGGTCTGTCTGTGTTTGCCTAGAATCCTGCATGGCTGACATTGGGCCCTACTGGGTGTCACATCTGGAGAATCATGGTTTTCATGTGGCCCTTGTTAGAGATGATAATTCTGAACATATGTTTAAGATTTTGTGCTATTTCCCCATGACATCATTCTTCTTCTTCTTTCCGTAATTAATATGTGTATTTCAAGGAACTATTTTGAGATTATATAATATTCTGTTTCTGATCACACCTACCCTCCCACCTATTGATGATGCTTGCCCGAATCAGTTTTAACCATGACACTTGCAAATGGGGATTTTTTGATCCATTAATCTTTTTTCTAAGTTGATATACTAGAGCAAAAGAGAGCTTTCCTGTGTATCTATCATCTACATATCTGTCTGTTTGTCTGTCTATAATCTGTATCCTCAGTAGAGACTCATGGATCATCATTTTATACGTTCTTGATGTCCTCATTTATTTTGTTGATCAAATTGCCCTACATTTGGCCAGCAAGAGCCTCAAGCTTGTTTCTGTATCTTTTTGACATATTTCTTTCAATTTGGGGGCACTTTTAAAATTTGTGGCATAAGATATTCCATTCTTTTTTTACACCTTCCTTGAACCAGCCCTGTAATCAGGGAAAAACGTTTCCAAGGATGCTTCTTCTTTTTCATTAAGAATGATACCTAGAGGGATGCCTGAGTGGCTCAGTCAGTTAAACATCTGCCTTCCGCTCAGGTCATGATGTCAGGGACCTGGGATTGAGTCCCACAATGGACTTCCTGCTTGGTGGGGAGCCTGCTTCTCCCTCTGCCTGCCACTCTCTTTCTCTCTCTGACAGATAAAATAAATAAAGTCTTAAAAAAAAGAAGAAGAATGATATTTGGAAACCAGGGTCTGCAGTATACTCTTCGCTTCTAGTATCTTACAAAGAACAGTTAGACACACACACACACAGAACTGTGAACTAGGAAGTGTTTTTGCTCACCTAATCCTTTGCCGTAAGTGTGACTGCTTTTCTTCCACAGTGAAACCTTGACTTTCAATGACATTAATACATTTACTCAATCTTCTAGTACACACAAAACAGTCTCAGAAGTGTCATTCCTACACTACTCCAGAACATAAACAAACCAATCAAGATTTGTTTGCAGCTCTTTATTCCTCTTTAGATGAGGGTAGATAGAGTTAAAACACAAAGTCCAGAAGTTACTTCGATTGAATCTGTGGTTCTTCCCTCAGGGTAGTCATTTATTTCCTTGAAATAATGCATCTCATTATGAGTTCCACCTATTCTTGTTGACCTAATATTATTTTTATATGTTGAACATAAATATGATTCAAAAAACCAAAACCACACCAAAAATGCACTTAGAAAAGGATTTCTCTGTTTTCCAGGCTTCATGCTATTTTCTTTTTATCCCCAATACCATAGATTAAACCAATTGCATTATTTTCTAGTTTATCTGCATTTCTTTTGAAAAGTGAAAAAGAAAAAGACCATGTATGCTTTTTTTGCTTTTCTTTCTTTTTTTTTTTTTTTTTTTTTGAGAGAGAGAAGGACAGCAAGAGAAGGAACACAAGCAGGGAGAGTGGGAGAAGGAGAAGCAGGCTTCCCACTGAGCAGGGAGCTCGACATGGGACCTTGATCTCAGGACCCTGGCCAATCCCAGGACTCTGGGATCATGACGTGAGCTAAAGGTAGATGCTTAACAACTGAGCCATCCAGGTGCCACCCACGAATGCTCTCTTATTTTCCCTTTCATTTTCATATATATCTTAAAATCTTCAGGCTGTGAGTCATAGTTAATAAGAGCCTCTAACAAAGATCACTTAGCTCTGGTTACCACAATGATATCCTATATATCCTGGAAATCACTCTCATCATCTCATCATTTCATGAAGATATTTCTTATTCTTTTTTCACAGTTGCACAGTATTCTAACCATCATGTTTTCCCCTTTAGGTAGTTTCCAGTATTTTATAATTTCAGAGAATGCTGCAGTGAATCTCCTATTGCTCAGGTATTTCTGTATTGTTGGAAATATCATTTCAGTGTAAATTCTTAGAGGAAGAACCAGGTCTCCTTGGGGAAATGCCTGACTTTGGGCTTGGAGCAGGGAAGATTTGAAATAATTTGGATATCTTGTGACAGAAAGTAAGAAAGTGCCCTGAGAGTGAGGGAACTACGTCAGGAAGACCCAGAAGTGAGCCCAAATGAGTTCCCCCTGGCCCCATCTGGATCAATTGGAGTTTCTAATAAATAAGCGTCCAAGGGTAAATGTGAGCATAGTTCTGTTCCATGTTGACAAATTCTTGTCACAAAGGCTGTGTTGTGTTGGGTTGTAGTCCCACAAGCAAGGCGTGACAACGTGTGCTTCTCCTCTCTTTGACAGCAGATGGTATCATTGGGATTTTGAATTTTTGTCAGTTTGATGATGAGAATCGCACTATAGTTTTAATTTGCATTTCTATTACTCTCTAAGAGTTCGAACACCTTCTCATAGGTATTTTTACATTGTTTTTGTTTAATGTTTTAGTCTGTTTCCCAATTTTCTCTAGAATTTGTGGTCTCTGTTTTCTTAATTTTTGAAGTGTCGTTCTTTGTGCAGTAGGATATGAGTCATTTACCTGTCGTATGTGTTGCAAGTATTTTCTTCCAATTTGTCATTTGGCTTTTGACTTTGCTTATGTCCTTTTTAAAAAGATTTTAGCCAAAATAAAGTACTTAAAACTTTTTATATAGTAAATTTATCAATATTTTTTCTCTCCTTTTTTTTTTTTTTTTTCATATCTAGAGTTTCTGTTATCATTAGAAAACCTTCTTCCACTCTCAGGTCGTAGAGAAATTCACTCATGTTTTCTTCCAAAAATACATGCCCCCTGTATTACGTTTAGATTGCTGAGGGATTGGGGCCTACCGGGAGAGTTCTTTTTTTCTCCATTGCATTGCATTAGCTTGTTTTATAATCCTCTTCCAATTTGCTTTCTAACATCTGCATTCTTACTGACAGTCGTCATTTCCCTTTTATCCCAGCATGATTTTCATTTCCTATTTGTGTCAAGGTTGGGGTCTAGAAAGAGCTCCATGGGTCTACCTTCCCCATCTCGCCATTTAGGGCCTAGAGCAGTATAGTTGCTACAAACCAATAAAAATGTAATGTGAGTCAGGTAGTGTGTACATTTATGCTCTGTGCTAACCACATAACACCAAAAGTCAAAAGAAACAGGCAAAATCAATTTTAATAGTGTATTTAATGTAACCCAACATATCCAAAGATTATCATGTAGTACACACAGATCTGCTTATCCTGCTTAACTCTGCTTATCCTCATGGAAGATACTGTAGGTCAGAGCAGTTTATCTAGTGTCGGAGGCAGGCCCCTGGCCAGGGCGGCCTCTGCCATTAAAAGATGGCGCTTGGCTAGTTGCCAGGTTAGGATTGCCTCGTAAGACTAAGCGGAATGGCCAAAGAGGAAGTAAACAGCATTGGTTGCTAGCGGAGTTCGTTTAGGTGCACAGCCTGATTCGCTTCCTCCTGTACCCTGCTCGCTGATTGGTCATATAAGCGTATATAAGTGTGTAGACTTGCAGAAATAAGGAGAGAGAAGATGCATCCGAACTGGGGCTTCTTGTCGTCCTTGCCGGCCGAGGGCGATAATCTAGCATCAGGAACTTAGGACACTTGGTCCAGAAGGAAGATTTTAAATGATGGTTTGTCAATTCTGTGACAATTTTGGAATCCCTTGATGAGACCCATGAAGGCATAAAGGCATAGTACTCCAAATAAGGGGCAAAGATCATACATGTGGGTTCCTTTTTTTTTTTTTTTTTTTTCTTGCAAGTGTTCTTAGGAGTCTTCACGGAGATAGTTGGGACAGTTGTTTATGTGTAAGCAGAAGCTTTTGTACATGCCTGATGGTGTGTGTGCTGACAACATCATGAGCACATATTAAGATTACACAAACCTGATTGGTTTTGGGTACCTTGATAATTTCAGGAAGGTCGTGTCCACTAGAAAGGAATCATAACGTGGGGGAAAAGGAGGAGTCATATTTAAATCAATCCTAAAGTTTTTAGAGAGATGACTGGGTATCATTTTCCATGTGGGTCAATTTCAGAACATCTACTTCTTCAAAAACAGTTGACTAGTCATTCTTAACTGACATAACAAGATTCCAGAATGAAGATTGTGTGCTGATACTGAGCAGTGTTTGTCCTTTGGCCACTCTGTAGTCCAGGACACACTTAGAAAATGGACCATGGGTAATAAAATCACTGTAATATAGAATATCACAAATTGGAGGACAGAAAAAACAAAACAAAAAACCTCTTGCTGATAAATTCTAAAGGAAGTTCTAAGGCTCACAGAGTATTCTGTCTTGTATCTACCGTCTTTTGGGAATTAATAAAAGCTAAGGACACTGAGAAAGCTGCACATAAGCACATCTACACAATATTTGGTCACCATTTCAGGGTCAACTGAAGACTAAGTGTTCAGGAACCCCAGGATGGGATGGGGGTAGGGCACTGATCTAGTGTTGTATCTTACTTAGAGCAAAATGTAACTGTAGTCTTTTGGCCTAAAAGAGACAGAGACAGCAAACTTCTAAGGTCAGAAAGAAATAGCCATCTTTACTTTTAGCAATTAAGGAACTAAGATCAGAATCTTGAGTCAACTTTTTTATTAAATACCCCTTCTGCCCAACAGTGTGAGGGGAAAGCTATAAAGAAGAGAAATAAATACTTCTCACCCTCAAGGAAGAAAGCAGAGAATATGATAACATAGTCTGAAATCAAATATGAACATAGCATAGATTTACAATTAGACCAGACTGCAACATTATTTTTGTTTGTTTACTTTTATTTTTTGCAAATAATAAAAATAGTATTTTTAATGCTAAAAATTGAAATTTTAAGTATTTTAAGTACTAAGTATTCTTAATTTGTTTTACATAGAATATATGGAGAGGGCTTACATGGTATTACTTCTGATTTTCCATAAATAAATTGATAATCAAGGATCCTAAATTCACAGTGACGTTTTGCTAAAGCAGCCACCATTTAAAACTTACTTGCCTAGTTCCTAATGCTGTTGCAGAAAAGTTGCTTTATAGTCCGGAAGGAGCAGCTGCAGGTGAGCAGTCAGCTTTCCAAAGCTGTCTCCGAAAGGATACTGTGTCTTTGGGCTAAGATATTCTGGGAATAAAAGCCTATTGACTTTGGCTGAACCTGATGAAACAATGTGACTGCTGACTGCAGCATGAACTTCTCAGAACGTCCAACGTTAGTGCTTGTGTTGCAAAGAAAGGCATTTTGTTTCGTTTTCTGACAGCTATGGATCCTGGAGAGTTGGTCTCCTGGGTCACTCGTGCTGAATGCAAAGTGAAAGTATTTTCTCTTTCCTCCTGGAACTTTACACAAATAAAAAACAGTGTTACAGACTACAGTCCCAGACAACCCAAACTCCAGCTCTAGTTACTTTGCATTTTCATAGATTGGCAATTCCCCGGAGAGACGTGGAGCACACTTGTCTTTTGTTAGAGCAGAGATCTTAAAAAAAAACCATCTGTGGAGAGAAGATACTGTTTGGCAACATAAGGACAAAGAGTCCAGAGATACAGTTCAGTTCAAACTCTATCGCTGGCTGCGTGGCCTTGGGCAAGTCTTTCATCCTAGAGGATGCTACTGTGTGCAGATTTAGTGGGAGGGTGAATGATTAAGGGGTCAGAGAGGTGTTCTGAACAGTGACGGATACAAAGTAAATATTAGCTAAATTAGACTATTTCTGGGGAGGCCTGGGTGGCTCACTTGGTTAGGTGTCTGCTTTGTCTCAAATCATGATCCCAGGACCCTAGGATCAGGCCCCACATTGGTGGGGGTGGGGGCGGGCCAGGCTCCCTGCTCAGCAGGGATTTGGCTTCTCTGTCTGCCCCTCTCCCTGCTCATCTTCTTTCTCTGTCTCTCTCTCTCCCAAATAAATAAATAAAATCTTTTTTAAAGGAGAAGAATATTTCTGGGGATGCCTGGGTGACTCAGTTGGTTAAGTGTCTGCCTTTGGCTCAGGTCATGATCCCATGGTGCTGGGACTGAGTCCTGCATAAGGTTCCTTGCTCAGTGGGGAGCCTGCTTCTTCCTCTGCCTGTTGCCCCCCCCCCACTTCTGCTCTCTCTCTGACAAATAAATAAATGAAATCTTAAAAAAATAAAAAAATAAAGAGTATTTCTGGAATTTCTCTTTCCCTTCTAGTGAACCATAAGAATAGCAATGCCTCCATAGTAATATGGAAATAAAAGAAAAAAATTCAATAGCACCATAGTTGTTTAGATCTGCCTAGCATTGATAGGATGGAAATAGCCACAAAGGGTTTTCCCCAGTCTCGTGCTCCTTCTTCCAGAGAGGCTGCCTTTCCTTCTTCCAGAGAGGCTGCCTTTGCTGGTGGCAGCACCCATCAGCAGTAGCTGAAATAAGCCACAGTAACCCCAGGGCGGGAAGTGTCAGCTCTCCATGGCAGAGCGGCACAGGGGACAATCGGGAAGGGTCGGGCTGGAGAAGACATCAAGGCAACGGGCCAGGGCATGGGCTGGAATGAGGCGGTCCAAGAAGGGCAGAAGCAAAGGGACAAGTGATCTGAGAACTGAGTGGCTGGGTATGGGACCCTGGGTTGAGTTCCCCTGGGGCGACACTCAAAATTTTGCAAGTCTGGAGTGACGTTTGTGATGATTTGTGATGAAGGTGCACGTTTGCTTCTGTGGGATGCGATGGAAGGAGACAGATGAGGTTAGAGAGCTTCAGTACCCCTCGCTGCACTGCGCCCCCACTTCCCTGCACTACATTACCCTGGGGGATAGGACGCCCTCCTGCCAGGTGCTTGGCAGAGATTTTAGCAATATTGGGACTATTGGACATTGTTCTTAACTGCACCTTTTTTTCTTTTCGGCTTTATTTCATCTCATCTCTCCTTTTCTTCTTGCTTGGAGGAATTCACATGTTTAGATAAACTATTACAGGTAAAATGATCATCCCTGCAAATGGCCTGCTCCTTAAACAGGAACTCTATAAATATTTTTGTATCCTGTTAATAGCTTTCTTGAGTGCTTACTCTATATTAGGCACTGCATGAAGTCCATTATTTACAGTAAACAAGCCATTTAATCCACATGGAACCTTATGATTGTATCTGTTGACGTGGTGATTTCTACAGAGGAGGATAATAGAAGATTGCATGAGATGTAGTCCGTGAAAGGCAGAGCTGGGATGTGAATCCCTGTGGCCTCCGAGGCCACCGAGGCTCAAAGCCACCCTAACCTGCTTGGCTCCAGTCTGGGGCTTCTTGTGTCTCCCACAACAGCAAACCAGCCAGCTGGAGCAAAGCCCTTTTTCAAGGGATTTTACTAAATCCCTGCATTGTAGCAGGCTGTAGATTCAGAAAACACCTTGTTTCCCCACCACTTTTTTTTTTTTTCCTATTAAAGATTTATTTATTTATTTATTTTGAGAGAGAGAGAGAGTGAGAGAGAGAGAGAGAAGTTCAAGTGGACTACCCCTGAGTGCAGAGCCCCACAGGGGGTCCATCTCAAGACCCAGGGATCATGGCCTGAGCTGAAACCAAGAGTCAGACGCTCAACTGAAAGAGCCACCCAGGTGCCCTGCTTCTCCATCACTTTTAATCCCACTCTCTGAATGCATCACGCACCCTTACTCTCCCTGTTTTCCATTTTTATACATCATTAGTGTCTAAAGTCCACCTATGCTCCCTTCCCCATGCAGGCTTTTGGGCTTTCTTTTCGACTCTATTGTTAGGACTCTGCCCCCTTGTGACCCCATGCTGGTTTTCTCACTTGTGTCCCCTCTGTAGACTTTGTCTTGTTGGCTCTTTGGGATTTGCTTCAGTTTGCTTGATCTCTCCACTCCAGGACTTGATCTACTTTCCTCAAGCAAGCCTCAGACCCTTCAGCTTGACCCTAGAAGTGAACCCCATATCTATCTCCCTTTCCTGATAGCATCTTTTTCAGAAAAGCCACCATTTCTTATGCAATCAGTTTTATTATTTCATAATTAGGAGGTTTGGGGTTGTTATAGAATCCACTAGTTAGGAAATGCATAGTGCTTGAACATGAAACGAGACTGTGTACATCTTGCATTTTTACTTTTTAGAGGCATGTATGGTGGATTTTTGTTCTGCTGCCTAATATTTTGTATGGTCTTGGGCATATTGCTTACACCCTCTAAGCCTGCATGTAAAACGGCAGAAAAAAGTCCTACCACACAGGGATCTTGCAAAGATAAAATAATGTATTTAAAGCACTTAGCACAGGACCTCACTAATTATACACCATCAACAAACATTTACTGTTGTCAATATTAATATTAAAAATTTCTGGCTTTATCTGACTTTCTTATAAGCCAGAGTTTCCCAGTCCCAATGACCTTAGTCCTTACAAACACATACACATGAGCCTCTACAGGAAATACTGATGTGAAGCAGCATTTTACCTTTTGGCATAAACCATGATAGACAAATTATTTGGACCTCTGATCCTGAGGAAAGTTAAAAAAATCTGTGAAATCTTCTACCTTATATCAGAATCTTTCTAAGTAATAAACTTCATTTCTCTCTATTGTGTGGGTTCCTATGAGTGGGAGGGGAGTGTTTTTGAAATCCTATCATCTCAGTTAGTTTCTGAAGAATATTTTCATAAAAATGAATCTTCAAAGATTCTCCACTAGCATATAGCTCAAGTTAAAAATTTAAGAGGTGGGAGGGGAAGACATTGAAAAGGGACCATAGTGATTAGTCAAATCCGTTCTGTTCTGAATTTTTTTTTTTTAAACAAAGCTCATTTTTGAGATAAAGGAAATAAACTTAAGGTAAGAAGACAAAGAGGTGACTCTTCAGGTAGATAACTTATATATGGAGATAGATGGATAGATGTTGCAGAGAAGGGGTTGGGGGGGAAAGAGGGGAGAGATAGAGAGAGGGGAAGACAGAGCTTCCAAAGTAGAATCCTATAGTAACTTCCTGAGTGTATCAGACGCTTTTCCATGTGATGTACGAGCACTGCATCTGACTCTGTAATGCTCTTTTCATTCTTTTTCTGACTTTGAAAAGTCTAATTCTATACCCTATGTATTGCAGGGAATGGATGATGGAATAAAACAAGAGTCTATAACACTAATTGAAGGCAACTTTCAGATTATTTTTTGAATAGAAATACTAATACCCAGACATTTCTACTGTAGAGTTAGGTAGTAACTGATCATTTGTGAAAACCTTTGTAAGCTTTATCACATAGATAACAGCTCTATCCCTTTCCTTCTGGAATGAGCCAGCCTCCTTCCTTCCTTCCTTCCCTCTTCTTTTCTTTTTTCTCTTTCTTTCTTTCTTTCTCTCTCTTTTTCTTTCTTTCTTCCTTTTTCTTTCTTTCTTTTCCTTCCTTCCTTCCCCCTTTCTTTTTTTCTTTCTCTTGTTCTTGCCTTCCTTCCTTTCTTCCTCTCCCTTTCTCTCCTTTCCCATCCCAGACATACGCCACTTTCTCCAGACCCCATGGCATCAGTCATGCTTCCCCCACCTTTTTTAGAATGTCTTTCAATCCTTGCCCATTTATCCAAGACTCTTCTTTTGAGACTCAATTCAAATTCTTGTTCTACAATATTGTCATTCTCTCCCTAACTCCAAACTCCATAACATTTAATATCTGAACCATATGAGTCATGTCATTTTTAAGAGCCCATGCTCTTCATTTGCTCTAAAATTCTGGCTTGAGTAACCCTGGATTAGGCTGATCATGCATTATGCATCCCACTGGTGATTATATGATTATTTTGTATGTTGAGTACAATGTTTAGTCTCCCCAACTAGATCATCATCTACTCAGAAGTAGTGACTACATCTTGTGTCCTTCTAGCAGTGCATACTCCGGCTTCTTCAGCTTTTCTTTTGTTTAGCAGGCTGGTAGACTTCAACACCCCCCACAAGCCCAAGTTAGTGAAGTGTATAGGGCTTCAATTCACTATTTTGTTTGTTGGTTTCCTTTTGTTATTTATGCACCACTTGTCTCTGTTGGAATCTAATGTCTCAGAAACACTGTTAAATAGCCAACACATCTTGGAAGAATGGCTAGCATTGACTATATGGGCTGGGACACACCTGGCTTGTGTCTTAGGAGACAGACTGACATACAATTGATTTCCCCTCTATTACTTCTTAGATCTGCAATCCTGGGTTTAATCTTCTTAAGCCCTGTTTACTCAGCTATAAAACGAGGATTTTAATTGTAACAATTTCAGAAGGCTACTTGGGATCTTTCAGTAAGGGTTCTGTGAAGAATAAATGACGTAGTACATGAAACATGCCAACAGTAGTAAGAGCTTACTACCACCCAGGCATGGTTCTCAGTGCATGCTGTTCATATCCTAGCTCATGAGAGGTTAGCAGAGTTTACTACAGCAGAGGTTAATGTAGATGGAGTCACACATCTAGGAGGTGGTGGAGTGTGGACTTGGATGTAAGCATTGCACTCTAGAATGTGCGCTTTTAATCACTGTGTGCTCAATATAACTGTGACTCAAACCTTGAAAGCATTGGAAATGTTACCTTCTACTCTTGTTGCAGAAAGTATAAATCCCCTCAAAACAAAATGAAATGAAAGATTTATATCAAAATATTGATGATTAAGGAGGACAGAGGATCTTTTTTTGCTCAGTTTAAGTAAGTTAAAGATAGACAACTTTTTTTTTTTTTTTTAAGATTTTATTTATTTGAGAGGGAGAGAGCATGAGCAATGGGGAGGAGCAGAGGGAGAGGGAGAAGCAAACTCCCCACTGACCTGGGAGCCTGGTACCCCAATATCATGACTTGAGCCAAAGGCAGATTCTTAACTGATTGAGCCACCCAGGTTCCTCAAGATATAAAACCTCTTAACTGGGAAGACCATGAGAGCAGCATGGGAGACTCTGCCTTGCTCTTGCCTGGCAGCAAGAGAGGCTCACTTTGGTTGAAGTCATTTTATTTACCTCATAAGTAATGACAGCTTAGTAAGGAAGGCTTCACTCTTTGCTTATCAAGGTAAACTTGGCTGTAGTGTTCTTTGAGGCCAGGCAAAGGTTGAAGAGCTAATTCTTTTTCTGTTAAAAATAACCTTGTTCTCACAACTTTAAAGAGGTGATCCTCCCTGGGCTTAGTTATGAAGGTCCAAAGCTAATCTTGAGCCAAGTTTGAAAACTGTGTCTTTATTTGATAAATAGCTCCTGTGCTCACCAACAATGCCTTGCTGCCTGTGAGCTTGCTAATATGTAGACTTCCAACTACTGACTTTAACCCATTAAGTTTTGCTTTTGTAAATTCCCTAGCAATTTTTTGGGGGAAAAGTGTTAACAGATAACAGTGTTGAAGTTTATCAACTTGAAAGGCTCATTTTCATTGCTTATGGTGACCAGGTGCTCAGGGGAACCTCAAATGGACAACCATCTCTGGGGAAGATGGGAACAAACCCTGGGCTGCACCCACTCTGAGTTCCGCACCATGGTGCAGCCCTCATTTGAACATAAAGCTATTTACTCTTCATTATTAAGGGATTTCTTTCAAACAGACATTTGAAATAAATGTCTTAGGACTGTCCCTCTATCTCTAGTTACAGCCTTATTTTTTCCTCTCTATTTTTTCTCCTTGGCTCCTCTGATCTGTTCTTTCTCATGGCACCCAGTGTACATGCCGTCAGCTAAGGAGGCCTCTCAGCTTCATGCTTCATGCTCTGGGCTCCACCTTCCCTTCTACCACCGAAACGTACCTGTCACACTCTCTTCCCTGGGAACATCACCTTCTGCTGGCAAATCTGACAAGCTGATAAGGATTTGAGGTTATTAAGTGATAGCACCTAAGAGCTCACTCTTCCCAATGAACATATTTACATGTTAATGGTGGCCTGGTGGTGGGTATTATAGAGGACACTTATTGGTGGGTATTATAGAGGACACATTTTAAAATAGAGCACTGGGTGTGGTGCATAAACAATGAACTCTGGAACACTGAAAAGAAATTTTTTAAAAAAGTGATTAGTATGCAAATTTCTGAAGAGTATCAAGGGACAGGAGGTGGGGGAAGCTATTTGAAGCACAACATTCAAAATTTTAGTAGAGATTATCTTCCTAAGGACAACCTTTAGGGTGGGTCAGAAGCTCTGAGGAAGTCCAGATGTATCTCAGAACTGGTGTTCTTCATTATAATTCCTCCTTCGCCTGCACCCAACCCCAGGGGTAACTACCCATTTGAAACCACTCTCCTGGCTCCAATTAAACATGGTGGTCATACGTTAACTTCTCCCAAACAGGTCTTCAGTAACTGATAAGGGGAGACCCCCCAAATTACAGAAAATAAAAACAATTTATATAGTTATTATTTTTTTTTTCCAAAATAGAGGATTCCTGTACTAAGAATCTATATTACTATATGCTATTCCTAAAGGACTTGGTGACACTTGGCAGGCATCTTGCTTAGTAGGATAGACATGCTTGGTCCTTCCCAATCTTCCCTTGCTACCTCATAAATGCTCCTGTGGCCCTTGCCAATGGAGTGGGCATAGGTCGACTTGATTGAACCAGGTGACTCCTCTTTCTCCTGGCCCTAAGTGACTGGATCAAGGACAAACAATGACCCAAGGATGCCTTTCAAAAGAATTTGCATAAGAAGTAGGAATTAAAGACAGCTGGTGTTGTACACTGGAATCACATGGTGGCATAGAGTTGTGGTCAGAGCTGAGGTCATGGAAACTAAAAGTCAGGAACAAATCAATGTCAGATAGAAGCAGGTATAATAAAATAGCTAACATTTTTCAGGTACTTACTATGTGCTGTGTAACTTATTTTTATCCTCATGACAATTCATTTCATCCCCATAACCATCTTACAGGGCAAGTGTTGTTATCTCCATCATTAGAGTCTTCGAATGATTTTCCTAAGGCCACACATACACACAGATACACATACACAAGTAAGACTCACCAGAACTTCAAATCCAAGTAACCTCTGGTTCCAAAGAGAGCTCTAGAATCTTCTAGACTACGTTGCCCTTCTGAGCCTTCATGGAGTGCCAACGACAGCAATAACAACAAAAAAGAGGACTTGTTCAATGAGGGATAGGGAGGAGCTGGACTGAGCAGATCAATTAGAAATTTATTGTAATGGTTCACATGAAAAATGATGAGGGCAGGAAGACAGAGATGGATGAGGAGACATCATTTTGTAGATAAAATAAATAGGAGCTAGTGATGAAGTAGTTACAGGAGGAAAAAGAAAAGAGGTTAAACATCATTAGGAGTTTCACATCTTGGGGGACTAAGTGAATGGGCTTATTAATTACACAAAATAGCTTTGAACACTGATTATATGCCATGAAGGAGAATGAGAGATGAAGTCTCTGCCAGAAGGAATTTCCCTTCTAGCAGGGGGTTCAGATGGTCCATAAATTCATACATGAAATAATTTCAGATGGTGACAGAATGCCAAGTCATTCAAACCAATGATGGGAAGAAAGTTGCAGTAAGAAGGATACAAAAGCTGCTTTAGGTGGGATGGTCAGGGATAGCCTGTTCTCAAGGTAACATTTGAGAGGAGACTAAAAAGTAGAGAAGCGGTGAATTGTGTGGAGGTCTGAGGAAATACATTTCAGACAAGGATGGGAGTGCTATGAGAGGGAGAGAGGCAGGTACATTTAAGGATCCCCAAGAAGGCCAGTGTGGTTGGAATACCATGAGTGAAGGAGAGTTAGCAGCACCTTCCATCAGTGAGTGATGCAGCAGCCAGATAATGTGGAGTCCTGTAAGCTTGAGTAAAGGTTGAGTAGCAATACAGTGGAAGAATTGAAGTAGGAGAAAGACACAACTTGACTTATGTTGTGGAAAAATCACTCTGGTTGTGTTGGTGAGGGGCAGATTGCAGAAAGATCCAACTGGGAGCAGACAGACTATTTTATTGGCCATTTGTAGAGATGAGTGTGGTTTAGGCCAGGTATGAGGAAGTGTGACACTGGAATATACTTTGAAGGGGAGCTGAGGGAACTGGTCAGTGCATGGGATGTTGGGGACATGGGAACATCAAAAGAGAAGAATGCGGAGTGAAATCAAGGTTGGCTCTTAGATTTTTTGTCTAAGCAATGGACAGAATGATAGTGCCATGCACTGAGTCAAGGAAGTAGTTTTGGGGGGAGAAAATCAAGAGTTCTCTTTTGCCTATCAGATCTCTGAAGAGTAGCAGAGTATGTCACCCCCAAATAAGGCACTTTGACAGAAGGGTTATTGTGAGCTGTAGGCAAGTGAGATGAAGGAGATATAAGAAAAGCTCTCTTCATCCTACTATTTGCTTAAAGGCAGGACATACATTTTAAAAAGGTGTTCTTCTCCCCTCTACCAGGAAGGGACAACTTAATCCCCAAAATGACTTTAGACACTATCAGCCTGGTGAAGGCACGAAATGAATCTATGCAACAGGCTTTACTAACTAGCCTTTATCTCCTGCCTTTGGAAGTCTAAAACTGCTCTCCTTTGTCCCATCTTTTCTTCACAAATGTATTGTTCTTTGTTGAAGATGATATATACATTGGAATTCTAAGCCTCTTCAGGAGTTGCTCGTTTCTTTCCTGGGTATCCCCTATGTGTATATAAGGCACACATGTTAATCTATCTGTGTTTCTTTTGTTAATCTTTTATTAAAAGAATCCCAGCCAAGAACCTGGAAAGGTAGAAGGAAAATTATTTTTCCTCCCTACATGTCTAAACAAGTAGGTGGTTGGATATGTCAGGGTATTTCTGAGAAAGATGCAGGCTGGGAAACCCCTATGTAAGTCATTGGAATACAGTTGGAAGTTCAAGTCCAGAAGATGAACGAGTCCTGAATTTAGAGATGGAGAACAGAGGCTCCATTGACCCCTGGGTCATTCCAGAATTTAGAAGTCTGGAAGAGGAGGGAGTATGGCATAGAGCTTGAGAAGGAAGCAGCCAGAGAAGCAGTTTCTGAGAAATGAGTAAGAGGGAATAGGGAAATTAAACACCAGCCAGAGTAATGGTTAAATCTCACACTAGATTTAAAGTTTTCAATGACAACCCCCTAACAATAGGCTGATAACCAGAGCATAATTTTTCACAATTACTAAGGTGTGAAAATATTGTAGTGTGACATGCCCGTTCTTTCACAGTGAACGTTGTGACAGTCATGAAATCACACCGAAAAGGCATTGGCTCCCGCACATCCTACAGAGCTTTCTCTCTTGTGTGGAGGGAACACAGCTTCCAGGTGTCATCTATGAGACCTAGGCTTTCTGTTGCCACACATGGGATTCTCAGTTACAGAAGGAGGGAGAAAGACAGAAGAAACTAGTATTTTTGAGCCAGGCATTATGCTATGTACTTATGTATTTTATCTCACTTTTACCCTTCAACGAGCCCATGAGGGAGGTATTTTGACCCTATTTTTATGCAGTAGGAACTCTGTGCTCAGAGAAATTAAGCAAATTATCCAAGGTCAAAAATTTATCATGGCAGAGCTGGCATTAATATCCATCACTCTGATTCTTGGCCCACTTTTATTAACACATCATGTTACTTTTAAATGTACTTATCTCACAAGGCCCATTTTTCAGTATTTTTGCCTTGATGAATGAGAGAGATAAAAATATTTCATTTATTAGCAGTCCAGTATGGAGTTTTGTTTTTCCAACCAAATATTCCTCAGGAGGTATTCACTTCCCTGGAATAAGGCCTTTGGGTCTGGGATAATTTTGTGAGTGAGTTTTATAAAAATGTGCCTCAATTAAAGTAGGCTTGAGTCTCAATTTAATTATTTCTGCTAAAACATTGAAGAACTCTGAAGCTGTCACTATAAAACACTCTCTTTCCCACTTTAATGCTATTCTTTGCCTCTCACTGCATTTTGACAGGAGTGGGTCTATTTTAAAGTAACCAACCTAAAATTTTAACAAAACCACTGTGTTCTGAGGGAAATTGTTAATTTGAAAACCGAAGTTCATCTTGAAAAACTCTGAAAGATACTTCGTAATAATTTCGCATAAAACAAAAATTAGAAGCCTCTTATGGGAACTGTGAAATGAGATTTCCTTTTGTAACAGAGCAAGGACCAAACGGTATCCAAGATTATTGCACCGCACTCCTGATGCTAGAGAAGTAACAACATCTCGGGTCATGGTAAGAATGTGGGGACTCATGAGCATGTTAATTAAAATCACTTATGTAAGTCTTTGAAATTCTGAAAGGCAAGGATGGAGGCTAGAAATCATCTAAGAAAGTTGTTCCAACTTAGAAATCATGCAAGCAAGCACAGGATGGTTGTTGAGTAAAAGCCTGGGTGGTGGGAATTCCAGAGGGAGAAGTGAAGGGCAGGGCATGAACCAGAAGCCCAATGTTGATAAGACGGAATTTGCATCCAAGATGGCAGCAACCATATTTGACTTTTTTTTTTTTTTCCACTGCCTTATATTCCTGACACAGCAGGAATTCAATAAAGAGTTGTTGCATGAATGATGGAGGAAAGCAGTTCTTTTGAGTAAATATATTAATATATCTAAAAATACATTCAATTCAGAGAGAAAAATGTAGCTTTTTCAAACCATTAAAAGCATTTTCAAACTCAATAAGTGATCGGACTTGAGTTTCAAGTGCTGTATCATGTGGCTCAGCTGTGTGGGGGGCACCAAACTGTGTGGGGGGCGCCAAACACTCTGTTTTCCTATTTCGGGGCACATCTCCGGTTAATGTGAGGATAGGGAGGGAAGGATTGCAAAAAGACATAGAGACAGAGAGTAGTTGCCAAGTTCTGAATGCAAGTGGACTGAAAGACCTAAAGGGGAGGTAGATCATATGACCTTGCCTTTACATTTACAACCAAATAGACCTTTATCAGAGATACTAATATACTGAAATTATATTTAGAAATATTACAGAATAAAAATCTGTTGAATAGGAAAGATTTTAAGTAATGCTTTTTTTTTTTTTTCATTTGAAAATTAATTATTTCTGGTCTAGTTTAAAGATCCCTTAGGATTTTCAGAAATCACAAAAAAACTTTTTCCTTCTTTCCTGCTAGGTTCTTGGGTTGGTCTAATAACTAAATCCACATAAGACAGTATCAGGGCAAAGGGCAGGCTACCCAGAGCGTACCACAAGGGCATATTGATTATTTTGAATTGAAGCTTCTTGGGAAATAGCCTGTACAAGGACACTCGGACCCTCCCCTGTCTCTCTGAAAGCGTGAAATAAACCTATCATGTGGATTTGTCAAAATGGCATATTTTGAGGTGATGTATTCTTCTCCTCTTCAGGAAAAACTTCAAAATGTATACATAACCATGGCTTACCTTGGAAAGAAAAAATAATGCTAATGAGCATTTCAGAATTAAATTATTCTTCAGAACAATTTATTAATTGTTAAATAAAATGCTTCAGAGCATTTTATTTAATTTCCTTTTTTTAATGATGAGATTTTGACAGTTGCCATCTTACTATGGCAACTGCTTAAGACAATCTTAAGCAGACTCTGTGCTGAGCACAGAGCCCAATTCAGGGCTATATCTCAAGACTCCAAAATCATGACATGAGCCAAAACCAAGAGTCGGATGTTTAATTAACTGAGCCACCCAGGTGCCCCAGTTGCTATCTTACTATTTTAATATCATTTCAGTTTTCACAGTTGGCCTACAAAATACCAAGAAATGATATTTAAAATCAGTAACTATTTATCTACTATCATGAAAATCAGGAACTAAATTAAGTGCTAAATCATTATTCCAATTGATGCTGCAGATAAATGTTAATATTTGATTTTGTTGGAAGAGGTAATTGGAAAGGACATGACCTACAGTTGACCCAGTGGAAGGCTCCTCACCCCTCCCCTGTCCTTGAAATGTGCCTTTTACCCCCATTTTCCCAGGGGGAGCTGATCCAAGGACAGCCTTGAGAGAGTGAGATGTTGTGGAGATCATCTGGATAACAGAGCTGACTAAACACCTTTAAAAAGGTTTCTGGAAGGCAGGTGTCTTCTCTCTTAAGTTCCCTTAAATATCAAACTTGCTACCTGTGGATCTGAAGACGTCTGCTTCTCGTCTCATCTCTCCTTGCCCTTTGTGTGTGGGAGACAGTCTGTGAACCAACAACTTTATGCCCAATAATAAAGAAAGTTGTTTTTGATGCTGTTGGACCTTATGCATTGGTTTTCAAGTCCTCTGAGCAAACTCCCTGACTTGTCAAGATCTGTTTTCTTAGGTTCCATTTCTTTTCTTTTTCTTTTTTCTTTTTCTTTCTTTCTTTCTTTTTTTTTTTTTTTTAAGATTTTACTTATTTATTTGACAGATAGAGATCACAAGTAGGCAGAGCAGCAGGCAGAGAGGGGGAAGCAGGCTCCCTGTTGAGCAAAGAGCCTGATGCAGGGCTCTATCCCAGGACCCTGAGATCATGACCTGAGCTGAAGGCAGAGGCTTAACCCACTGAACCACCCAGGTGCCTCTGTTCCATTTCTATACATCTTATTCTTTCCTAGCTAACAACAATCCTAGAGGAACCATCAGGTAGAGTTCATAGAAATGGCATGCCTACCTGGAAAAATGGCATTTTTGCGAGGCTCTTTCAAACCCAAAGCAAAAATGATTGAATGGTGTTTTGTTTGTTTCTTTGTTTTTCAGGAACTATAAATGGGTTCCATCTCTGTCACTCTAAGATTCTATCCCAGTACGAATGAAACCTGTGTTCTCTGGGCTCCCTTTAACACAGAAAATGATGACTAGCATCACTTTTATAAAAGAAGTAAGTCTCATGATGGGAAGTGGACAGTCAGGGAGAGATTTTTGAGCAGGAAGGCTTACCTACGAATTCTTAGGCACTTTTTGGCAAAGAGATCCATAAAGATGGATGTGAACACAAGTAAATAAATCTATATTTTTATTTTAAAGTTCACATCACAACTTGGTGACAAAAGATGATAGATTGGGGTCTGCAAGAAAATTCATCAACACTATCAACTTGCCTCATTTTATTCACATGCCACATTGTCGGTCTGCTCTCTGAAGAAAAAGTACTAGATTGATGATTCTTTGAAACTAAACATTTTAAGTGAATGTATTTCAGAAAGGAAATACCAATGTCTGACCAATATGAGAACCTTCATTACCTTAGTTCATAGTGACCTTCTAGAGCGTGAAAGCCAATTATTTTCCATGATTCCCTTAAATACCATTATGGAGGGAGTGCTTTATTCCTTCACATCCCTAGATTGATTCAACTTTGACCAATATTTCAAGACCTGTACTTTTATTTCTTTCTACTGCCTATTCCACATAGCTGAATCTCAATGTACCTCCCACCAGGGACCCAGAGAGCCAGCTAGCTTTCCTGGACTTGAAATCAGGTAAAGTGCTCCTAAATTGGGAGATGTTAGCCACAGGGCATTGACTTCTAGTTAGGTGAATATGTTCTGGGGATCTAATGTACACTAGGGTGATTATAGTTAATAATACGGTATTATATACTTGGGAGAGCAGATCATAAATGTTCTCACCACAAAACAGGGATGATAATTATGTCAGGTAATGGAGATGTTAGCTAATGTTATGGTGTTAATCATTTTTCAATATCCAAATGTAGCAGATTAGCACCTTGGACACTTTCAACTTACATAATATCACATGTCAGTTGTATCTCAAGAAAGCTGGAAAAAAGTAAAATATTCCTAAATAATGATTCTGTTGGTCAGAGACATTTCTGTTTCTCAATCTTGTACTATATTTCAGAAACTCTAACACAACATGCAAAACATTTTTTCAATTTGTAGCTCTTTGAAATCCGTTTTGTTTGTTTGGTTTATTTTTTTTATAAACAATAGCATCTGCGATTTGATGGAATATGGTATCTTATTTTATGAATGCTATTATGTTCTATTTATTTCTGGATTTACAGTGTTGACCTTAAACTCTTAAAGTTCATTTTTTTTGGAATGTAGATTTCTGTTCATTGCTTCAGTTCCTAAACCTGACTGTCTACTTATCACCTCCTATTAATAAATTTGAAATTCATTTTTTTTTAAACCACCTGCTTGAAACTTAACTCTTTGGTCTGTGCGTATTTTGCACCCATGGGGGAAGTGAACTTGGTGCTCTAGAGTCCTAGCTACATTCCTCCTGCCTCAATTCCCAAATATAGAAATGCCTTGATTAAATGTCCAGTGATGGTCAGGGATGGATGTGCAGACCTGAACAAAATTTAGGAATTTAGGAATTTCGTGTCACTTAGATATGTACTGTAGAGTATAGGTTATATGTGCAGAATTAAAATAATCCTATATATACAAGGGTTGCTTCATGGATAAATATAAATATAGATGTAGATGTATTTTAATATATTTAGGGGCTCTTGATTAATAGGTGCATTTCTAGGTAATGTTTTTAGCAAAACAGTCAAAACAGTCATTTGTAAAGCAGACACAAATAGGCTGCATTGAAAATTTTCACTTTCATTAAGAAGGTGATTTATCCTTTTCAAAATGCTCTTATACTCATTAACTCCTTTTACCCTTAGCCATTACACTGAGTCACATATCAGCACGGCCCACACCATAGAGGAGCAAATTGCTCTGTAGGAGATGCTGAGTGCTTTGGCCAAGGCTATCTGGCCATTGGGAGGAAGACTGTGCTATCAGAACTTGGCCTTATGGCATGTCACCCAGGAGCAACACTGCTCAGATGCCCCAGATATTCTCAGAAAGGACTCATAGAATTCACAAAAATGACTAGAGAGTGCAACCTAAATAGGCCTAGACATTTTTCCTTAAAAAAAAAAAAAAAAAAAAAGTCCCATTTGGGCACCTGGATGGCTTAATCGATTAAGCATTCAACTCTTGATTCCAGCTCAGGTCATGATCCCAGGGCCCTGGGATCAAGCCCCAAGTTGGGCTTTGAGCTCAGTGGACAGTCTGTTTAAGGATTCTCTTTCTTCCTCTCCCTCTTTCCATGCATAGCATGCTCTCTCCCTCAAATAAAGAAATAAATCTTAAAAAAAAAAAAAAAAAAGTCCATTAAGTAGTTAGTACCCTAGATTTTAATGAATGGTGCTTTGCTATTTCAGACCACTATTGTATTTACAGATATATTGTCACTGTTCAGGGCTGCCTGGGTAAATATTCAGTCAAGCAGTCGATTCTTGATCTCAGTCCAGGTCTTGATCTCAGGGTGGGGAGTTCAAGCCATGTTGGGCTCCACACTAGGTGTGGAACCTACTTTAAAAAAAAAAAAAAAAGTCATTGTTCAGTCTGAAAGGACATGCATTTTTTCAAGCCTGCCTTAGACTTCCTGTCTTTGCACTGGACCCTTCCCTTCCTCATTCAAACTGAAATAGAGTTGATTTTTATAAATTGAATACATGTTCCCAAGTGTGTCCGTCTCTCGCCAACCCTCTAGGGAGCCATCCCAGCTGCTAGTAGCTGCACTGAGGGAAAGGAGGGAATACAAAGAGCTCTATAATGCAGTTACAATTGTTGCCCAAACTAAGAAACAGTTCTTGCTTCTAGAAGGGGTTAGTATTATGACAAAGACAAACAGAACGTTTTGCTTGTTGGGAAAAAAAAAAAAAGATAAAATAAACTAACATATATCGGGGCAGAGGGTTGCTTTAGTGAAATGGGTCCATTTTAGTGAAATGGGTCAAGGAACTCTTGTGCTATTTACTTTATTCTCTTATGTTGAGATAGTGTGACCTATTCTGTATTATTTATGTAGGGGACCCTTTATCGATAACCCCCTCTTTTTACTAGTAATATAGTCCTTAAAAAATGATAGCATGACTGTGTAATAGAAGCTGTTTCCAAACATAGCTAATGAGCTCAGCTTAGCAACATCTAATGAATGATGCTGGTAAGTACAGGTGATCTAAGTGAATTTCTCAGCTTATCACTCAGCTGGCATTTGAGTGCTTTGCCCATGTTCCTACATGCTCTGCTTATGTCATCAGGGAGAGCTACCTTTGGAAGGGAAGCCACATTTTTTTTTGAGTTAGCACATGAATTTCAGAAGTTATATGATCTCAGACTGTTAATCTGATCATAGGATAATAAAGCACTTCCCGTCTCAGAATCGGGTGAATGAATAAAATAAGCTATAGGTCTCAGAATTTCTGACTTTTAACTTTGGTTATGAAATCTACTTTCTCTACATATTCTCTGCCCTTATTCATATTTTATCCCTTTCAACATTGTAATTGTAAGATATAGTGTTAAACTATCACATTCTTCACATCAGTCAGCCTAGTCGGCAAACAGGTATTGTGATGCCCAGGTCTTGGTGGAATTCCAAAAGAATTTAGATACAAAATGGTTTTAAATTTCAACCCAGGGGGCACTCGGATGGTTCAGTCAGTTAAGCGGATAACTCTGGGTTCAGGTTGTGATCTCACAGTTGTGTGATTGCTCAGGGCAGAGTATGCTTGAGATTCTCCCTCTGTTCCTCACCTCTCTCATGCTTGCTTTCTCTCTCTAAAATAAAATAAAGAAAATCTTAAAAGAAAACTTCAATACAGAAATAAAGCACATTAATTTAGCAAAATTATACTGTATCTAGTTTCCTTTTTCCTTCCTTCCTTCTTTCTTTACAATTTATTTGTGTGCACTTCCCTTTATACCAGCCAGGGCAATCAGATAGTAGTCAAAGGGTTATAAATACCTACTAGGGTAAAAGTAACTAACTAGGGAGAGCAAGGTCACAGATAGTAGGGAAGAGAGGAGCCACAGAATAATCAGATTTAAACACTGGCTTTATAGGGCAGGTTCAACTAAACACGAATATTTAAATTGAAAAGCAGGGCTTCTCAGCATTTTATTTCTATGCACTAATACAAGACTTGCAAATGATGAAATTACATGCATGATGAGCATGAATAACTTCCATTACTATCAGGGGCTAATATCTACCCTCAATTAACATGTGTGATTCTCTCAGGAAGTAATGTGCTAATCTTTGCCCTCAGATAATCAGGTCAATTTTGTGAATGAATATCTAAGGGCAACGTTTGAACCCGTTTTTAAACTTTAATTGGAAAGGTATAATATGTAAAAATGGAAAAGGAGTTAAGATATTAACAAATCAAAAGGTTCAGCTTTTGATAAATGATTTCTGATTGTAGAGCTATTGCATTAATTACATTTACAGGATTATATGCTAACATGTCAACTTGAAATGTTAAGCGGTAAATTCACGAAGATAGAATAATTGTCTTCACTGATTCCTCCCTAAGCCACCATTCCCAAAATATCACAGCATTGTCAATACCTTGAAAAAGATATTGTTCTAGTGTAGTGATTAGGAAGTGGAAGTAGAATGAGACCAGGTGCAAGGTGTAAATTTAAATATGAAATCAACTCAATGGCTCATGTTGATCTGAAACATTCTGGAAAATGTATTTGTCCTTGAAAAAATAATTTATGTAGATCTCTGGGATTGAAAAATTCTACCTCCCTTTCAAATGTGCCGGAGTTGGAAATACTCTTTGAGTATCTGAGTTTTCTGATATAAATTATTCATGCTGAGATTAATAATTTATTATGTCTATAAATATTACTCATTCTAGATTAAGAAACATCTTATTCTGTCTGAATTATTGCTTACATTTGAAGGGCTGAAAGTGACACTTAACCAGTGGTCTGCTATATTAGAATCAGAACATCCACATGAAAATTTGGTCTTTCAATTATCTTGTCTACATGGTAATACCAAACCACACCAAACTATTAAGAAACAATTAAATAATGATTGATGCTTAAATTTTCATCTTGACATTGTTTATCTTTAAATAGACAGTTTTTTATTAGCTATGTTTTCATTATATTTATTCTGTATGTGTGTCATTTTGATCAGTAGACATTATCATTTGCCCATTCTAATTTTCTGTGGAAATAATCAGATCTATTTCATGAGAATAAGACTTTTTATTTTCACTTATCTTCTTGGCTTAAATTTTCTTGAAATGGGACTATCGGGAAAAAAAAAAGTCTTCTAAATGCTTACAAGTATATTATTGTTAAATAAATATAAATGTAACAATATAGATCATATTAAAGTATTATTTTTATGTAACATGCATCTTTATTAGAGAAAAGCGATTAGGTATTTGTAAAATCTCACATGAGGAAAAACGCCCTCTAAGTGTGAAATAGAAAACTATTTCTATTCTATTCTGTTCTACAAAACAGTAATGTTCTGTTTGTCAGAAGGCTTATCCAGTTGTGTAGGTGATAAATCACATTATTAAGTGATGTATATGCCTGTGACCAGCACAAGGGCACTAGATGAAGGTACTGAGGTGGTTCTTTCTTATTTCCAGTGCATCAGTCTAATTTGGGAATGAGAAGAACACTTCTCTGGTCCCTCAGTCATGGTGTAATACATTCATTAGATATAGTGTCCTGGCAGAAACATTTAAGATCCCAGTACTCTTTATACAAGTGATCCCCCTCACCCGCAATTTGGGCAGAAAACAGATGGTATTCGCAAATTGTTACTGTTGTCTTTGTTCTTAAATTCACACTAAGATCTGTTTGTAACTCTTGCAGAAAAATAAGTACATTTATTAGAACAAAGGGAACATACAACACTTGCTTGTCATTTGGGATTCTGAACACTGACTAATTTCCATATTAGTACATGTATCTGTAGCCTAAGTGCAGTAGCAAACACCTCACATATCTCAGAGACTTAACAATAGAAAATAATGCAATGTTTATTGTTTTCTCAAGTTTCCATCCAGTGTAAGTGGTTGGAGCAGCAGGGAGGCTCTGCTCTTTGCAGGTTTCTTTGTCATTATCACTAGGGTTGCTGTGGATGAAGAACAGAGGATTTTAATGAACTGGATCCAGATGCACGCCCAGCTCTTTTGCTCGCACACCGCTAGCTAGACTCTAGTCCCACAGTGATCCCATTTGCAAGCCAAGCTGAACGTGTAGCCTGACTGTAGAACCATGCTCTGAAGAAAAGGAAATAGGTTTCTTAAACTTTTAACCAGGTGCTGCCATCATTTACCGTTCTAATGACCAAATCTCTCATTCTTTCCACACAATCAACATCTCTTTAAGAGAGACAAACTAGAGGGCACCTGGGTGGCTCAGTCTGTTAAGCATCAGTTTTTAACTTGGGTCATGATCCCAGAGTCCTGGGATCAAACTCCACGTTGGACTCCCTGCTCAGCTCTTCCTCGTTTTATCTCTCTCTCAAATAAATAAAATCTTTTAAAAAGAGAAAAAAAGGAGACAAAGTAGACTGTCACCAATAACTTTATTCAGGTCAATGTCTATGTACAGCAGAGACCGCTTCATCAGATAACAGATGTGACTCCTTTATGAGTGTACAAAACCAAAAAATTAAGATACCAGTATTCCCCTTCTGCACCCCAAATCTTTTCAATAGTGGGTAACACATGTATAGGATGGTTATAATAAAAACTCTCATTCTAAAGATGCAGTGGTCCCCAGTACTCCTGGAATACTGTGAATCCAAGAGATGGGTCTTTTTGGGTCTTGGGAGCATTGTTCTTACTGGTTACTGGTTCAGTTCTTAGGGAGAAACACTTTCTTTCCTTCTTCCCTCCCTTCCTTCCTTCCTTGTTCTTATTGTCTGGTTGGTTGTTTTGCCCTGGCTGCTGCCTTTGCCTGGGGGGTGGAGTGAAGTTTTATCTTGCCGGTTGTCATCTGGCCACCACATCTGGGCATTGGCACGTGTTCCCACTTAGGGACTGCATAGGTTTTGGAGTTTATTTACCATTTGTGGAAGGTTGGAGCCCATGGGATATTTTAGCTCTTGAATAGTCTTAAGTTTTTGTTTTTGTTTTGTTTTGTTTGGGTCCAGCATTCCTTTAAAATGGAATTTCCTGAGCAAACTTAGAAGGCTTCTGATATATTCCCTTCTAGACAGTTACATTCTTTTTTTTTTTTTTTAAAGATTTTTTTATTTATTTATCAGAGAGAGAGAGAGAGAGCGAGCACAGGCAGACAGAGGCAGAGGGAGAAGCAGGCTCCCTGCCAAGCAAGGAGCCCGATGCGGGACTCGATCCCAGGACGCTGGGATCATGACCTGAGCCGAAGGCAGCTGCTTAACCAACTGAGCCACCCAGGCGTCCCTAGACAGTTACATTCTTAATAAGCGCAGCTATGTCAGTTTCCAAACCCAGCCTTCCCACTGGCTCGCCTCCCTCCATCCTTGTCTTCTGCTTTCCCTTCCTTCCTCTTTCTTTTATCTCCCGCCTCTCCTTTGTGTTGTCTGTTTTCTTTGCCTTTACTTCTTCCCCAAACCTAACAGTGGCTACGCCAAGGCTATCGGGCCTGAACAGAAGGTCTACATCCTTAAGCCAGCCTTTGCTTGAGTTTAGCCAGGCTCTACCAGGTCTTTGCCTCTGAAAGTCTTTTAAAATCCTATCTTTTACTGTGAAATTCAGAAGTAGTTGGCTTTTCCAAACCTTTAAATATCCAAAATTCTGGACTCTTATTCTATGTTACATCTGAGTATAACTTGTCTAATCTTCCCTGAACTTATCTTTTTCTCAAAAGGCTTAGCCAAATACAGCCAGGAGTAGAGTAGGGACTATGGCATATAATCTTCCACGGTACCATGGATGATAATTTTGCTGTCTGACAATACAGAACTCAGACCACCATTTTTTTGAACCTCCCAACATTTTAGAGCCTATCTGTGTTGTCCAGACAGCACTCTCCTTCAAGTGAAGTAAAACATTTGGACTGGGGATCTCTCCAGCACCTTCTTGCTCTGAAGCGGTTGCCCAGCCATAGGCAAGACCCCTTTCCTGGCATGCCAAGAGTGGGGTTTTCAGAAACACATTCACTTCAAAATCCAAAAGAAGATAAGCAGAAAGCTGAAATCTTTGTAGTATCATCTGAATCTATTTTCAAAATTATCTAGAGTAGAGAATAAAGGGTCGATAGAAAAATCTTTTTGATTCACCTCATTCTTCCATCACTTAAAATGTCTTTTTTGATGAAGTCCCAGAACCTAAGTCAGGTTCGGTGGGGTGAGGAGGTTCAGAGCCGACGACTAAAGAAAGAATTCTTAAGACGTCGTTGGTGCAAAAGGTGATTTATTAGAGCACGGGGACAGGGCCCGTGGGCAGGCAGAGATGCGGCTGCCCCGGGTTGTTAGGAGTGGTTGGTTATATACACAGGAGTTGGGTAGGTGAGGACAAAGGGGTGTTCAGAAGGGCTATTGGGGCAAAGAATACTATCAGGATATTGAAGGCTTAGTTGCTATCAAGTAAAGACAATTGGAAGTCTGGTGGAATGTTACATTCCTGCTATCAAGCATCCTTGTTAATGAGATTTAGGTTTAGAAGAAATTTAACTTTATTTACTTTTCCTTCTACTTCCACCTCCTTCGGTTTTTTATGGAGGGGAGGGTGACATTAGGCTTGAGGAACCGAGTTCTGTGTCTTTGGAAATTGGGCTATTGATAAGGTAACTTCTTTGTTGTAATCTTAAGGACATTTGCAAACCAAGGGAGACTCCTGTCTTGCAGGATTGTGATCTCAGCAAGTTAACTATTTATCATTTTATGGCAGTCAGGGGTGCCTGAGGAATGCTACACATATGGAGGGGAGCGGATGAAGGGGGGGGTGCAAGGCGCCAGCTCTTGCTTTTTCCTCAGCCAGCCTCCTGCTCCCTCATCATTTTTCATTGCTTATTTTTTTTTTATTTTTAAAAAAGATTTATTTATTTGACAGAGAGAGAGAGAAAGCACAAGGGGTTTGGGGTAGGGAGAAGCAGGCTGCTTGCTGAGCGGGGACCCCGACGCAGGACTCCATCTGAGGACCCTGGGATCATGGCTTGAGCCAAAGGCAGATGCTTCACTGATTGAGCCACCTTGGTGCCCCATCCATTGCTTGTTTTAGAAGAAACAAAGGAAATATGATTCAGGGAAGGGAATTACACATGACTATGTCAAACCTTAAAGCACATCAATGGAAGTAAGAAAGGAAGAAAGAAAGGAAAGAAAGTTAAAAAAAGAAAGAATTTTTTTTTTTTTTTTTTTTTTTTTTTTTTTAGCAAAGCTCCATTTCCTGAACAAGTTGAGATTGAACTGCTCAATTAACTAGGAGATTAAATGTTTTGGGAAGAAAAGGAATAGTTCTCTAACTTAAAAATTGGCAGAGCATTTAGTTCCCGCAGAATACACAATGGGGCCATGTGAGCAGACCCTAGGAAGAGAGTATGATGTGGAAGAACATTAGTAACAACCAGTAAAAAACACCGTAGCTAAATGCAGTGGAGTGCAGATCCTGACGCAGCCCCGTACTACCACTAGCAATCACTAGCGAGTTACTGAACTTCTCTGTGCTTCAGTTTTCCCATTCATAGTATGGGGCTGATAAGGAGCATGCATTTCATAGGGTTGTACGGAGATTAAATGAGTTAATATTAGTGAAGCATTTAGATCAGTGCCTGACATGCAGTAAGCACCTTATGTGTTTTTAAATTAGTGGAGTCAGTTGGAGACTGAGCCAAAATGAGAATTTCTGCACTGTCTTATCACTACAATTCACGAATGAAACAGAAGTCAGGGAAGCAGCAAAAACAAACAGCCCAGAAATCCCAGATGGCGAGCAGAGAGAGATGGAGGAGCCACTCTCAGCTTACATCAGAACTAAGGGAGGCAGGAGCAAGCTGACCCTGGTGCCACTGAGGCAGACCAAGCTCCCAGCTGTCCCCGGGACCCAGTGTGCCCATAAGTGGTCCTCTTCCACCATTCAGCAACTGGGCCTCCCACCCTTGCAACATGCTGGGAGGCAGTCACGGGACCAGCTCACATCACCAGGCTTTGTACCAGCCAAGAAGAAAATGACCAAAGAAGAGTGAAGCCGTCAGTCAGAATGTGGGGAGGGGACACAAAGCAGAGTCTAGGTGAAAAGTTTGGAATATATTAAAACAAAGTAAAACAGGATGCTTATTTTTAGAACTTCAGAGCTCTTAATTTACTAATGTATATTGCACATCTCTAAGAGAAGGGTATATGGTAAGCCGTGTTTTTTAAAATATATTTGACCATAAAACCCTTTTTTAAAATTGACTATGTTGTGACATAGAAAACATATTTTGGAAATGCTGTCATAATCAATATGTCCTTCTATAAATATAATGATTTATTTTCAAATCCATAAAATTCTATTAAAGCATGATTTCGATCAAATGTCGATTCAGTTGTAACAATTAAATGATAAAGTTTAGTGCAAAATAATTTATATTTAAAGAGAGCCCCCAACATTATTAAAACAAGAGTCACCCTGGAAGATTTTCTCATTATCTGCTACATTTGAGTAGGCTTTGTGAACTTTTCATGCCAAGCTACTGTTGTTAAAACTAACAAAATACCGTTTTTCTTCACAAAGTTGTAGATTGTTTGATGTGTTTGTGCCAGTCTACAAACCTCTTTTGTTCTTAAAATAATGTACCCTTTAGCAGTAAAAATTTAAGAATTTGATTGATATTTTAATAGTACACTTGAGAAAGTTTGATCTTGTAAACAATTCTGTTTTCACTTGTGACTCATTGAAAGCACGTCTATTTGACATAATCCTGAAGGAGAATTGATGTTACTCACAAAAAAGTGAATTACATGGATGCAAATTACTGTTGTAAGGTTGTATGCAAATTACATAGAATTGTATATATAGCTTTTCTCTTCTGTTTAATGTGATTTTGTAAAGAATCAACTATATTTTACAGTGAATTAGTATTGTGGTTTTTCTACATATTTGCATGCTTATTTTATACCATTATTTTCTCATAAATTACTTGTAATAATTTTTAAAACAATAATGCTGGTGAAGGTATGAATAGCAGATTTCTCCTGCTTGTTGTTGGGTGGAAATGTAAGATGGTACAGTTTGCATGGAGGACAGTTTGACAAATATACATAAAATGTACATGAATACACATACAAATATACATAAAAAATACCCACACACTTCAGCCCATTAATAGTTAAATAGTTATTTGGGGAGAATAACTAATAGTCTAATACTATGAAATAGACTAAATGAATTCTAGAACGTTTGTATGTTGAAACACTAGATATGTAGATTGGGTTGTTATATAGTTATTTAAGTAATTATGCAGATTGTGTGTTTTTACATGTAAAGATTATAAGATCTCTATGATCTATTCCTAACTGGTAATAGCAGGATCAGTCTGTGAAAACACATATACATAGCCCACATCCAGCACCGTCACCAAAATAGTAATAGTAGCTTACCAAACTGAAGTTGTTTGGATGGCTGTACAGTATTGTTGCTTTGATCATCTTCTATAATTTTTCCATGACGAACTTGGGTTATTTATGTGAAGACCAAATGAACAAATTATTATTTTAGGAAGAAAAATAAATCTTTTATAAAATTGTTTGTTTGATAGCCCTTTGCAAATAAAGCTTCCAGAGATGTGTGTTTTTAGTCAATAATTAGAGATTCATTATTCTCATATTCTTAGATGAACTTTTCTTATAACAGTGATTATGCTTTATAGAAAGTGAGATTTTGACATCAAAAAATGTACTCCTGCTTATGCTTGTGTGTTTCCTGGACTATGAATTATTCAATTTGCCCATCCTTCCATGTGATAAATGATTTTTAAATGGGTGATGTCCTTCTTTAAGGAGAAATTTTTGATAAAGAGGAGGTTTGGATCTCAGTCTAAGTGGTGGGAGTTTCTTCTTAGCACTTATTCTTTTTTTTCCTCTTTAAGATCTTATTTATTTATTTATTTGACAGAGAGAGAGGGAGGGAGAGATCATAAATAGGCAGAGAAGCGGGCAGAGAGAGAGGAGAAGCAAGCTCCTCACTGAGCAGAGAGCCCGATGCAGTCCCAGGACCCTGAGATCATGACCTGAGCCGAAGGCAGAGGCTTAACCCACTGAGCCACCCAGGTGCCCCAATTAGCACTTATTCTTGCTGGTCTTCCAAGAACATTGATTCTTTTTCACCTCCTAATATAAATTTTCAAATGTGGAGATTGTGATCTTGCCATATGACATGAAAATTGGCTCCTGGCCCACTGTAAACATGCAGTAGATGCTTTGAAATGACTATAGATTCAATAGTTTTTGATTGATGACCCACATCTTAAAGTAATCAGGGATTGTATTAGCCCCTGAGAGATCTGCCATAAAGGGTGGAATGCCTTTGATGGTCATAGTCTTCCTGTAGACAAAAGTCTTCTGAGGTTAGAAGACTGTGCTAGGCATTACAGCAAAAGTTACAGTTTATTTCCCTTCTTTCTTTATCACACTCATTTTAGACATAAGTAACCTGAAGTTCAGAGCATTACATGCTCCTAATACACAGATACGGGGTGAGAAAAGCTGGGTTGCTAAGCATTACATTTGGTTCTTCATTGGATTTGTTCTCTGCCTTCTTGGTGTACCCTTTCCATTGATGTTTTTCCATTCCAATAATCCAGTGTCCATATATTATATTATGTGTTTTTTTCTCCTGGAGGACTTTCTCCTGACTTTAATTTCCTTATATCCATCTGACTCTAGACATGCCTGCTTTGACATCAACTAAACTTCTCATTTCCCCATTCTTCTTAATCCTTAATCATGATGCATGGGCACTATGGGCAAATAGTTTCCACACACAGAAACTTAATAATCACCCTGATTCCCTCCTCATCCTTGATAACTCTGTAATCCGTTGCCACATCATATCAATTCTATGTTACAAATATATCTTCCAAACCCATCCCTTCCCTTTTGTCCCCATTAGGAGACAGCATTTGCTATAATCCAGTAATCTTATTGTTATTTATATATTCTGCACACAAGCCTTTTATCAAACAATATATGATTTGCAAACATTTTCTTCCAGCCTGTGGCTAGTATTTCTATTTTTTAAATGACATCTTTTGAAGTGCAATAGGTTTTAATTTTTATGAACTCCAGGTTATCAGTGTTTTCCTTTATAGGTCATGCTTTTAGTTCTGTGGCTTTGCCTAACCCAAGGTCGCAAAGATTTTCTCTGTTTCTTCCAAAGCTTGTATAATTTCATTCATACATTTAAATCTGTGATCCATTTTGAGTTGTTACTATTGTCATTCTCTGTGTGTGTGAGTTAAATATTTTTGCATGTGGATATCCAATCATCTCAACACCATTTGTTGAAAAGACTTGTTCCCCCATTGCATTATCTTCATACCATTGTTAAATATAAATTAACCACCACGAATATAGAGACCTGTCAATTTTGTTGTCTGTGCCTCTCGTGGTACCTATATGACATTGTCTTCATTACTGTAGCATTGAAGTAAGATTTGAGATCAGATAAAGGTCTCTGATTTTTTTCTTTTTCAAAATTGTTCTAGCTGTAGTAGGTCCTTTGAATTTTCTTTTAAATTGTTGTATCAACTTGTCAATTCCTCTAAAAAAGTGATGTTGGATTTTGATGGGGGTTGTGTTGAATTTATGGATCAATTTGTAGGGAATTGCTATATTAACAATATGAGTCTTCCATTCCATAAACATGGAATGTCCCCTCTTTCATTGTGAGTTTCTTAATTATTTCAGCAAAATTTTGTGCTTTTCAGTGAACAAATCCTACAATCATTTTGTTAAATTTATTTAATGACTTGATTATTTTTGGTCCTATTGTGAATAAAATTTTTTTCTTGAATTAGTTTTGGATGTTTGAGATGCTAGTGTATAGAGATATAATATTTTAGTGTAGTTATCTTGTATCCTGTGAGCTTGCAAAACTCATTTATTAGTTCAATAGGTTTTTATGGATTCCTTGGTGTTTTCTACATTAGGATTATGTTATCTGTGCATAAAACCAGTTTTACATCTTTCTTTTCAATCTAGATGATTTTAATTTTTTTTCTTATTGTAATGGTTATACATTCCAGTACAAAGTGGAATGGAAATAACAAGAAGTCATTACCTTATTATTGCCTTGGGAGAGAGCATTCAGTCTCTTACTATTTAGTATGAAGTTCCCTGTGGGTTTTCTTAGGTTAAAGAAGTTACCTTCTATTCCTGATTTTTGGGAGTTTGTTTAAAAAGTCATCAGTGATGTTAGATTTTTTTTTCTTTATTTTATTTACTTATTCAGAATTTATTGATTTGATGGGGGTGGAGAGTGGTGAGGGAGGCAGAGCAGAGCAGGGAGAGGAAAAGGGAAAGAATCTGAAGCTGACTTCTTGCTAAGTGCAGAGCCTGACACAGGGCTGTCTCATGACTGTGAGATGATGACCTGAGCAGAAACCAAGACTTGGATGCTCAACTATCTGAACCACCCAGTCTCCCCCATGTTAGATTTTTAAAAATGAGTTTTCTGCATCTAGTCAGATGATCATTGCTTTTGTCCCTTTTGTATTTATTTTCTGTGTATTGCATTAGTTGAGTTTTACATGTTAAGCCAGTTTTATATTTATGGGATAAATCCCACTAAGTCATGATATATGATCCTTTTTGGTTTTACTGCTTTATGTGTGCTAATATTTTATTAAGGGTATTTATAAATGTCATGAGTGATATTCATCCTTGGTTTATTTGTTATGTTTTATCTAGCTTTGCTATCAGGATAATACTAGCTTTATATATTGAGTATGAAAATATTCCTTCTTCTTCTGCTTTTTAAAAGAGTTTGTGAATTATTGGTATTGTTTCTTACTTACATGTTTGATAGAATTTACTAGTGAAGCCATCTGGGCCTGGACTTCTCTTTGTGGGAAGATTTTTAGTTACTAAATTAAAAACTTTAATTGTTAAAAGTCTATTCTATTTATTCCTGAATTTATTTTGGTAATTTGTGTCTTTTTAAAAAAAATATATATATATATATATATTTTAATTTGACAGACAGAGATCACAGGTAGGCAGAGAGGCAGGCAGAGAGAGAGGAAGGGAAGCAGGCTCCCTGCTGAGCAGAGAGCCTGATGCTGGGCTCGATCCCACACGATCTGAGCCGAAGGCAGAGGCTTTAACCCACTGAGCCACCCTGGTACCCAATGTCTTTTTTTAAATCAATTTTTGTGTTTCTTCTAAATTGTCCATTTGTTTGCATAAAGTTGTTCTTACTATTTCCATACATCAATGGCTTTATATGGAGCTTATCCCACATCACAGGTCATGATCTTGGGGTCGTGAGATCGAGCCCCACATCAGGCTCCATGCTCAGCACAGAGTCTGCTTGTCCCTCTCCATCTGCTCTTCCCCCTACTGGTGTGAGCTCTTTCTCTCTAAATAAAATCTTAAAGCAAACAAAAATACCTTCATTTTCTGAAGTAGGCTTTTAAAGTTAAAAATTTCCATTTAATTACTGCTTTAACTTCATTTCATATATATATATATATATATATATATTTTTTTTTTTTTTTTGGACCCATGGGTTATCTAGAAGACTACTGTTTATATTCCAAACATTTAGTGAGTTGTTAGTTCACTCTGTTTTTATTTCTAATTTAGTTCTGTTGTTACTGGAAAACATACTTTATATGATTTGAATTCTTTGGAATGTATTGTTTCATGACTTGGTATGCGGTATATTCTAGAAAAAAATTTTCATCGTGTAGTCATTGGGTTAAGTGTTCGATATATGTCAGTTATGTGGTTTAAGTCATCTGGATCTTTGCTCATTTTCTACCAAGTTGTTTTATTTATTTTTAACCCTGACTTCCTAAGGGTCGCCCCATGTCTGGATAGCTGGTTGTCGGCCGGTGATTAGGCAGAGGTTGTGTTCAGATAGCTGAAGCCGGGAATGCTTCTGTCCTCTGCCAGTGGATTTATGTGTGGGCAAGGGAGTGCATTCAAAGTTCAGTCTATTTTCAAGCATGCCCAGCTTTTACTTTCCTTTGGGTTCTTTTGTTTCTTCTCTACATTTGTGTAATCTTAGGGTAAACCAGAAAAATGTGGACACCTTGGTTCCCTTTTGGTCTCTGCTGTGTAGCCTGCTTTATCCAGGAATAAACCTACCCCAGCTATAACTGAAACATCAAGATAACAGAGTCATTGGCCCTTTTTTCCTACCCACCATCAAGACTGTCACTTTCACAGACAGTAGAAGATGCCAGGCGTAGGCATCTTCTTCTATTGGGTGAGACCCTTCTATTGGGTTGACCAGTGCAGCAAAGCCACTGGTCCCAGTGGCCTGTTCAACTCTGGCAGAACCTCCGTGCTAACTAAGTGGGGGCTTGGTGGGAGACTGTAGCATGAATGCTAGAGCCTTCCAGTAATCTCACCTGAAGTCCAGCAGTTCTCAAGCATATGCTCTTTTCAGATTGCTGTACGTCTTTGGTCTATTTCTGCAGCACCAAAATGGTGCTTCTGTTAATTTTTCTCAGCTTTATAGTTGCTCTTGGGGGAGAGGATTTGTTGACCTCCTTCCTCAGCCATAACCAGAAATCAGAGTGCTCTTTAATTTGAAGACAAAACATGAACAAGGAAGAGGCAGGATTTTCTCTCCCTCTAACTTCTTAGGGCTGTGGCAAGGGGTCGTGTGTCTGTAGCAGGAATGGTGTTTGCCAGAAATTAAGGAGAGAATAGATGGAAAAATAAAAATTATGAGTTCAAGATCGCACACCTATTTGAAGTGTAGGTGCATGAAGGATACAAAGAGATGCTACTGATGTATAATTCATGGGCCTCTATGTAAATGCTTAGAGAAGGCAAGGAAGGGATTCTTGCAAATGATAGTGCTCCTAGGCTGTCACTTGCATGACTAGTTCTTGTCAAGTGGGAAAAAGAAAACATCCCAAATGCCCGACTCTTAAAGATTTTATATTCCAGGCACAGAAGTCTGTGACCTTGGGCTCCCTCTTACATTTTTCTCTGTGACTCTTTCTACATCTTTCAAATGGGAATATGATTATATTAATAGAGGTGATGTCAGTCTGCCTAAAGTTAATGTTGGGAAAGCATTTTTAAGACCCTAGAAAAAAATAGGTCTCAAGTTATAGACTTCAGAGGATGTGTTATTTAAACTGGCATTTTTAGATGCTTCTCAGTTTCTAATTTCAATATCCAAAATAAACATCCAAACCCTTACCACTACTTCTGTCCAAAAAAATGGAATACTATGTAATAAATTAAAATGTAATGCCATAGCTACAGTTAGTATAAAAATACACATTTATATTTGTTTATCATTTATAGATGGACCAAAATAAATGTGGTAGGGTGTGGGTGTGGGGCTCTGGGGATGGGAGTGATGAAAGACGGAAGGAGGATCTCAGCTTTCCTTACTACATCCTCTCCAGCCCTCATCAAAAGGAATCTAGTCTTTTCTGATGTTGCATGAGTTCCAAGGGGTACATTCGACCTGTCGTGAACTTCAGTGAAGTTCTTTTCTCTAATGTTACTCTCTTCTCAGATGAAAACTATAATTACTTACAGGCAGAATTCTCTTGAGGGTATGGCTTTGGGTGAGGGAAAATGAGAAGGGCAATTTCCTTTGCCACAGGAAGGACATTTAAAAGATTATAAATAGATATAGATATATAAAGAGATTTACTATCAGGAATTGCTCATATAATTATAAAGCCTGAGAAGTCCAAGATCTGCAATTGTCAAATTAGGGACTCAGGAAAGCTGATGATGTAATTTCAGTTTAATCTGAGTCTGTAGTTAGGATAAGACTGATATCCTAGTTCAGAGACAGTCAGGCGGAGAGAAAGAATTCTTTCTCACTTCGTCTTTTATTCTATTCTGGTCTTCAATGGATTGGATGAAGTCCATCCATACTGGGGAAGGCGATCTGCTTTATGTAATGATTCCAGTATTAATCTCATCTAGAAACACCCTCAGACACACCCAGAAATAGTATTTGATATCTGGGCACCCTGTGATCCTGTCATGTTGACACATAATATTAATTACCACACTATTTCCTGAGTATCAAGGGACCCCCTCCCCAGAGACAGTCATAACCAGATAATTTTCTGACCACTTCCATTATGGGTACCTCTCATAGACTGAAGGCTGTGGCACCCACCAAGGCATAGAGATTCTATTAATTATCCATTGCTATGTAACAAATTACCAAAAACTCGGAGACCTAAAACAACACATACATATTATCTCATGGTCTATTGTTCAGGAGTTCAGACACGGTTTATCTGGATCCTCTGTTTTGGGTCTCCCACAGAGCTGTAGTTAAGATGTCAGCCATACCTGAGGCCTCATCTGAAAAGCCCCATTGGGGAACTGCCTGCTTCCACAATCACCTGGTATTTGGTGGGATTTGTTGTTTTCAGTTGTTGCACTGGGGTCCTTGTTCCTTGATTTCTTTGGCCATAAGCTACCAACAGTTTCTTGCCACATGTCCTCTCCAACATGACCTCTTGCTTCATTAAACCATGCAAGCCAAGAGGGCAATAGAGAGTCTGCTAGCAGACAGATATGGTAGTTTTGTGTTATCTAATCATGGAAGGGACATCATCACTTTTTAAATATTCCATTGGTTGGAAGGATATCACAAGTCCCAGTCACAATCAAGGACAGCAGATAAGGCTAGGGCATGAATACCAGGAGATAGGGTCATTGGGGGACAGCTTGGACTCCAACTCTGTGATGTTATGACTTATAATAAGAAATACATATTTGGTCTTCACTCCTGGTCCTGGCACAGAGCTCCCAGAACTCTTAGAATTTCCCAAGTGATAAGAGAGGTAAAGATTCATTTTGTTGTTTGTAACAAATCCCTATCAACCACACCTGTGTTTATGTTAATGAGAGGACTTTGGGATGGGGGCTGGCTGCCCTGGGAACCAACCAGGGGATTAGATAGTTGGCATTTTCAGCCCCCAAATTCTGGGGAGGTAAGAAGGGCTGGGGATTGAGTTTAGTCATTGATAGCCAATAAACTAATCAATCATGCCTATGTAATGAAGCCTTTCTAAAAATCCCTAAAGTGTGGGACTCAGAGAGCTTCCAGCATGATGAATGCATTGAGGTGCCGGGAGGGTGGTGCACCCAGAGGGGGCTGGGAAGTTCCAAGCCCCCAAACCCTTCCCCAAACCTTGCCCTATGCATCTCTCCTATCTGGCTGTTCCTGAGTTATATCCTTTTGTAATAAGTTGACAATAGCAACAAAATTAAGTTCTTTGAGCCATTCTAGCAAATCATCAAACCTAAGGAGGGGGTTGTGGCAACCTCTGATTTATATAGTTTGGTCAGAAACAACAGGTGACAACCTAGACTTCTGAAATGAAGAGTTGGGGGTGGGGAGCAGGGAAGAGAGAGCAGTCCTGTGCCACTGAGCCTTTATCCTGTGGAATCTGTGCTAACTCCAGGTAAGTAGTGTCATAACCAAGGTACATTTGTTGGATACCCAGTGAGTGCTGAAGAGTTGAAAATTTCTTAGTGTGGACATACTGCTACATGCTTGATGAACAGAAGTGTAGAGTTGTAGTAGAGGAGAAACATGGGAGAGTTTTTCCTCTTAAACTCCCATACTCTGTCAGGAAGGACCAAGGAAAATCATCAGCTCTGCTTCTACCTCATGACACTACAACTCCTAAAGTGTGTTTTGTGTTTTCTGGTAGCTTCTCCTATCTGCCATGGGCTGGGATGCCTCACATTCCAGCTCCTCCCAACCTTTTCATCTTGCTGGGTTCCCCCTTACACTTTCATTTAGCTTACTCCCTCATCTCAAACCAAACCTCTTCAGATTGTTAATGATTTTTCTGTGTCTTGCACAAAGGAACACATTTGCCTCAAGGTACATGCTCTCAGGGGGAGTGGTGAGACTGTGTCTGTATTTTTTTTTTTAATTTTATTTTTATTTATTTATTTTAAAGATTTTATTTATTTATTTGACAGAGAGATCACAAATAGGCAGAGAGACAGACAGAGAGAGAGATGAGGAGAAGCAGGCTCCCTGCTGAGCAGAGAGCCCTATGCGGGACTCGATCCCAGGCCCCTGGGATCATGACCTGAGCCGAAGGTAGAGGCTTAACCCACTGAGCCACCCAGGCGCCCCTAATTTTATTTTATTTAAGATTTTTTTTTTATTTGTTTATTTGACAGACAGAGATCACAAGTAGGCAGAGAAGCAGGCAGAGGAGGAAGCAGGCTCCCTGCTGAGCAGAGAGCCCAATGCGGAGCTCGATCCCAGAACTCTGGGATCATGACCTGAGACGAAGGCAGAGGCTTTAACCCACTGAGCCACCCAGGCGCCCCGAGACTGTGTCTGTATTGACTTCAGGCCTCCCTCTTCTGAGTGGGCAGAAGGCTCACTGTCAGCATTTAGCTTCTGACTTTTCTAGGGTACTGCCAGGGAGGCCAGATTTTGTTTGCATGTGCAAATCCACAACTCTGGTTCTGAATTCCTGTTTGTCCTGCCTGGAGGGCTTGACTACTTTCCTCATAATTTTTGAAACTTCTCTTGGAGGCATCTCACTCAGAGCAGCTGGGTGCCCTTCACATCACCCACCTTTGGTGGTGCTGGAGGGTACCTATGCTTGGCAAGTGGCTCCCATGAGCCAGAGTCTCACAAATATCCCCCATCTTTGTTCTGGACTTCTCAGATAATTTCATCAACTGCTGCGTATCGGTAGGTCTTGACTACTCCCATCTGCAGCATCTTTCTGAGGCAGCCATGATTATATGGATTATGCACCAAGACTCTGAGGACTTTTAACCCATTAAGTTGAAGAAATTAGTATTTGTCATCAGTGTATTTGACTCAAGTATGGCATTAATCTGTAGGTCATTTCTCATGACTCTAAGACATGCTTTAGTGTTTACTGATTTGTTTACAGTGGAAATACATTTGCTTCAATCTATTTAATCTTTGCATTGACAGGGGAAATTGGTGTTTTCCTAAATATTTACAATAATTCTTAAAAACTACATGGAACACCATTCTTATTCAAAGTCAAATATTGATTACTCACTAAATACAAATTGCTGTGTTGACTGATGTGAGCAACACAAAAAGGCATAGCTCTTTGTGTTATGGTTACAATTAGTTGTATCCATACAATTAGTTGTATGGTAAAAAAACACACTCATAGTAAAAAAAAAAAAAGTTCACCCTATAAGTTCAGGTTGCCTCCCTTGGTAACCCAACCTTCTTTGACAATCGGTCTCCTTGCAACATGAATCTGTATGTATCCATTCTTTCTTCATCCTTAGAGCTGAATCCAGTGGATTCCTTCTAGAAAACAGAATAACTCAGTATAATCAGATTGAGAATATTAGCAGAGGCAAAAAGAAACCAAAGACCACGCCTACGGAGGGGGGGGGGCAATGGGTTCTTTTCCTCCCCATTATCTTCTCTCAGCCCAACAAATGCTGAAGAAATCTGACGTGGAATGAATGTCTTTGATATGGCAGGGGGTAAGCACTGTCACACTGCCCCCCCCCGCAATTTCCATTACAAAAATTACAATTTTGATTCACAAAAATCATGTATAGGATGCATTTTACTGAAAATTCAAAATGGGACTCAAATCAGTGATACTCTCTCCACTGACGTTTGTGCATCAGCTGGGTCCTTCTTTGTCCTCTTGAACAGGCGGCTTCTTTTCATTAGAAGCTCTCAGTCGTTTGGGAGGAGCAGAATCATTTTTGTTGTGTAGACGTTGATTTCTGTGTTAGGAAAATTCTCTGAGAGCCATAGGGTGAGAGCCAGTCGCAGCCTTCAAGGCATATTGTTCAGGCGCAGCTGGTGTGTGTGCACAGAGGGGTCATAGGGAGATGTTGTGCAGATGTCATTCCCTCTGACCTTTAGAGAAGTCTTACATTGCTTTGTTGAGCAGAGCTGCAAATGTAGAATAGGGCTGGTTATTGCTCACGAAAACTGTGAAATAATAGAGCCAAGTGCTTGTTGGTGTCTCCTTTAGAAGAGGAAGAAACATTTGGAAGGGTCAAGTGAGTAAAGAAAAACGCAACATTTAATGAAAAGAGGCCGTTTCAGACATAATTTCATGTGGATTTTCATATCTGCAGCGCTCTCTTTAGAGATTGGAGTTCCCTGATGGAAGGATTATATATCCCCTTTGGGGGACCAGAAATCAGGCATCTCAAAAGGAAAATCAAATAACTTTTCATCTTGCAGTTGAAAATCCTTTATTAGGAGCCAGGGTCTTTAGAAGTGCCTTTCTCTGAATTAATTTTCATTTTCCAAAAACATGTGCAGGTGTCAGAGTCAGACCGAGAGAAAGCAGGTGTGGGGAAAAATAATTACCTGGCACCTCTCCGCACTTAATCTCATCTCAGAAGGATACCTGCAGAAGCCATTTGATAAAATTGTTTCTCAGGCCCAAGATGAAAGGTTAGGAGAGGTGAAAATCCATGATTTGATTTTTTTGTGCTCTTATCTCTCTTCTTTTTTTCCCCCTATAACAATAGAACTTCAGTTATCAAAGGGCTTTCAAGTTTGAAAAGACAGCTGCTTTGGAAAAGCAAAACATTGGCTCTAGCAAATGAACATGAAAATGCTAGGTATCAGCTCCCACTTGCCAGAGGGAGTCAATATTGTAATTGCTTCTTTCAGAAGCCTCACCTGTTGGAGTGCCAGCCAGAGAAATACCTGAGCTGGGGTATTACTAAGGACTAAGGACCATCGTCGATCTAAGGCATTCATTTAGAATCTGTGTTGTTCAATAAGGGGAAAAAAGGAAAGAACATTCTTAAAATACCATGCTGGGATATATTGCTACATGATAAACCAAAAGCGAAGTTAGACAACCTAAGGACCAATGTTAAGAAAACGTTATGTGGTAGGCAAAACCTTGCTAATAGGGAGCTTACTTAGTATTATGACTTTATATAATCTTACCAGGCACATCTCCGCCAACAATGTGTTTACTGGGTTATTTTTCAGGGCTTTGATCCATCCTTGTGTTGATGATATAGATCAAAAGATCCGTGATCATGCAACCACTGTTCCTTTCTGATTTCACTTTACAGAGATGAGTGACTGCTCGGGAACCTGGCCCCCCTCTTGCAGGCTCGTCACTTCTTGCAAGTGAATCACTGAGTCATGGCCGAATTGCAGGAATAGTGCAGGAATTTGCAGAACATTTAACAGGTTTACTGCAGATGAGCTAAGCATTCTAATTTGATAATGAGGCCTCTAAAAAAATTATATATGAGACAACATCCAGCCTCTTTTGTGTCTAACTTCATCGCTGGTGCATACTCTGTGCCAGCCTATGGTACTTTTCTCTCTTAGCATTTGCTCCTGTGGTTCTCCTCTGCTCACAATTCCCCAAGCTGTAGTCACATTCTCAATTATTAAAAATTTAAGGCAGCGTAAGCTGCCTTCGGCTCAGGTCATGATCTCGGGGTCCTGGGATCAAGTCCTGCATCGGGCTTTCTGCTCAGCAGGGAGCCTGCTTCCCTCTCTCTCTCTCGGCCTGCCTCTCTCTCTACTGTGATTGCTCTCTGTCAAAAAAATAAATAAAATCTTTAAAAAAAAAAAATTTAAGGCTTAGCATTTGTATCAACTCCTTCAAAAGGCAGTCCCTGTTTTTTTCAGGCCTGGGGCTTTGTGCTTCTTCTCTGCCTCTTAGCCTCTTGTACTCTCCACCACCAGGACACTAATGCAGTTACCTGTTTGCCTCTGTTTCCCTAGCTTTCAAGTTGGTCTTTAGAAGAAAAGCAGACATAACGTTACTCGTGTTTTTGAACTATGTCTGGGCAGCTAACACACAATAGGCACTCCATAATCATTTGTTAAAAGAAAAACTAAGGTGCCTGGGTGGCTCAGTCAGTTACGTGTCTGCCTTTGACTCAGGTCATGATCCAGGGTCCTAGGATGGAACCCCACATCAGGCTTCCTGATCAGTGGGGAAGTCTACCATTTCTTCTCCATCTGCCTCTCACCCCCCCACCCCCCGCTCATGCCCTCTCTCCCTCTGTCAAATAAATAAATAAAATCTTAAAAAAAAAGTTCTGTTAAATCTGAAAACAATTAAAAAGTTATCACTGGAGGGCACCTGGTTGAGCATCTGCTTTCAGCTTAGGTCATGATATCAGGGTCCTGGGATCGAGCCCCACATGAGGCTCCCTGCTCTGCAGTGAGTCTGCTTCTCTCTCTCCCTCTCCCTCAGCCCTGCCCCCCCACTTGTGCTCACTCTCTCTCTTTCAAATAAATAAATATATAAATATATAAATATATACATATATATTTTATGAGCTATGTGGCTGGTATTTATTTATTGTTCCTCTAGTATTTGGTTACTTTTCAAGAGGCTAACATTTTAATCCATTTCTTTTAGTCCCCATAACTACACAACTTGAATATATGATCTTCAGTTGAACTATAATATTTAGAAATTCATTGATATTTCACTTTAAAAGATGACTCATTTCATCAGAAGTTTTTCAAATAAATACATTTTTAAAAACTCTTTAAAAAGTTATCATTGGAAAGCTATTATAATAGATATTAATAACAATAATAAAACTTTGTAACATGACAAACTTAGCCATTTCTTATAAAACAATATAAAGCAATACTTATATCTTTAATATGTTAATAACAATATTTTTATTGTAAATTAATTTTTTTCTGTTTTAAGGTTTTACTCTGATATTATTCTATTAAAATATATGCTGCTTAATTAAAAAAATTTTTCTTCTTTTCACATCATAAACTAAATCCTCAAATATTACCTATGATTGGAGATAGTAATGATAACATCTAATTAGGGAGTAGCTTTGTTCAAGCAAATCTGTAAGAAATAGATTCCTCTAAATGATTCCACCAAGTTAAAAGTATTCTGTCTACCCTGTGAGAAGGAATGACTTGTTTGCTTGGCATACATCCCAAATTTGCTGTTCTACTTCAGTAACTACAGCCCTGAAGAACTTAAAAGAAGTAGCCATGCTATTTCTAGATATACAGCAGTCTACTTTGTGATCTCAAGTAATTAAAACACAGAGTGAAACCTTTCAAGCGAAAGAAGCTAAATGTATGGTAGCTTTTTGTGAAATAAAAAGGAAATAGAAAAGCAAACAAGACTGCTCAATTGATAAGATGTCAGCAAAACAGTTCATTAGAGTGTGAAAGATATAGTCAACATTTTTTTTTTTAACTGCATACCATACTACTTTTACCTTTACTCTTTCATTTCATTTTGGATTAAATTGGTCAGAGAGGTGATGTCATGCAGACATATATGTGAGAGATCATCTTTCCTCCTGGCCTCAGGAATTTTGTGGAATGGCTTCAGCGATGGTAGCACACTTTTCTTTCTGTTTCTCACTCACTCGTCATTCAAGGAGGGAATCAGCAGCATCAGCTTTGTCTTTTCTTCTGACTCTTACTAGATCTGCCTGACTGTAAAGGGTGTACAGTCTGAATGTGGTGATTTGAATAAAAAAATGACCTACTTCTCTGCCTGTCCCTCTATCCATGTCCTTGCAATGTAACGTTCCATCTCTTCCCCTCAAGAGGTGAAGCCTATTTTCCCACTCCCTGGATGTAGGCTGGTTTTGTGACTTGCCTAGGTTAGCAGAATACAGTAGAAGTAAAAATATGCCCTGTTATCTTTGTTCTCTGTGAACCCTCACTGTGTGATAAAAGTGAGCCCAGACAGGGCTGCTGGGGGATAGGATTTGCCCCAGTAGGGCACCCTAAACCAGCCCACTTCGTCCGACTGACCAGTCAGCTAGCCTTGGCTATATGGGTGAGCCCCGCCAAGTTAAGCAGAACTTTTGGCCACCCCACAGACTTGTGAATACAGATAAATGTTTCTTGTATAGGTCACTAAGATTCTGTAGTTATGTGTTACCCATCAGTGAGGAGACAGTAGAAAACAGAGACATCCTGTGTGTTTTCTCAATTGGCTGCAAACTCAGAGAGAGCAGAAATAATGTGATGAATTGATGCCCTTAAAACCCATGTCCAGACAATATTGTTATTGAATTCCACAAATTATATAATGTGTAGTCATGTATTGTCATTTAAACATATAATTATTATCTTAAGTTATAACAGCTGGCCTATCTACTACAATGTTTGGTTCAATTGTATCCAAAATTTAAAAAAAAATTTCCAGTAGACAGCAGAAATCTTATTGAATAATTGGCTAATTTATAAATTGGTAATATATATCCGTAAGTGCTTTTGAACTCATCATGAGGAAAGTGGTTCCTCCCATTTGTTGATGTATCCCTGGTAACCGATGAAAATCTGACCCATTTTAGGAAGAATTACCCTAAGTCACACATTTGTTTGTATTTATTTTTTAGATCACTTGGTAATATAGTTTTTTGTTTTTTGTTTTTTATTTTTCCCAGAGATACAGTGTATTTTGCATCATTCATTTATTCAGTCCATCAGCATTTATCCAGCATCTGCCGGGGGCAGGCTACTACTATTGTTAGCTAAGGAACATAGCAGTGAACTATATATACAAAGTCATGGCCTTTATGGAGTTTATATTCTCGTGAGATCAGTAGACAATGAACAAATCTTACAAATAAAATGATTTGAAGGAAAGAAATAAGATAAATTTAGAGTGTAATGGAGAGGGATAGCCACTTTAGAAAAGGTGGTCAGGGTAGACTCTGTGAGGAAGCCTTATGTGAGCAGAGACCAGAATGAAGGGAGAAGGTGAGCCACCCCATTATTTGGGGGGAAATGTGCTTCAGCCAGCGGGAACCACAATGTAAAGAAACTAGTACTTTCACAAAGAACATATGCAGAGATGGTTTTCTTCTTACAAACTCTAATTGTTGCTCCCGTGATATATCTGACTCTTTGGGAGGAATAAGAGAGAAGCAAAATGGTGGCATGAGAAATAAGAGGAGAAACTGGGAGAGGTCTACTAGGTACTCATTCAAAAAAGAGCATATCAAACCCTCAAGGGAAAAAAAAAGAAAATAGTTACCTAGATATTTGCTTATCTACAATCATTGGTAAAGAGCATTTATTACTCAGAGCTATTCATATTGCAGAATTGTGATTGAGTGGTTGCCTATCATGGGATAAAAGCTGTCTATTGATTTTTAACCAATCCTTTGCACAACTTCTTTGATAAAGTTCAACTATCATTAAAGACTATCATTGCCCATTCTATAGACCAATATGTTCTATCTAGTTTCTTCAACTCAGACATAGTCTTTGTATTAATAAACAAATTCATTACTAGATAAATAAGTCAAATAATTAATAAGTAATCCTCTGTTGACATTAGAGTGGCAATACTAACCTGAGTATACTAACCTTCTCTTTATCTGAGATACTGAGTTGAATAGGTATCCCACAAAATTCATATCCGATGTCTAATGACAATGTGTGAATGTGACCTTATAGCCACAGTAAGTCTTTAGGTTCAAATGAGGTCTCTGTGATGTAATCAACTTAAGAAGAGGTCCCCCTGGACTTGAGTGGACCCTAAATCCATGATATGGATTGTCCTTCAGAGTCCCCAGAGGGACCATGGCCCCACTGATAACTTGATGTTGCACTCTGAGCCCTCAGAACTGCAGGAAATAAATTTCTGTTGTTTGAAGCCACCAAGTTTGTGGTGGTATTTTACAGCAGCTCTAAGAAACTAATATACCTGTAATTAAATTGTGGGGATACTCTTCCTTCTGGTTAGGTGACAGTGACTGTGCTTAGTTAATGGTTTTTAGAGCATGATAATATGATTAAATGCACTGAAAACTGAAGTCATTTTGAATGAAATATAGCATTTCATGAAAGAATTAGAAACATGGTAGGATGTTTCAGAGTCATCATGAAGATGATGTAAATTTTCTGAATTTATGTTAAGTTTTGCTGTAAATAAACTGAAAGTAAAATGTTCTATAAAGCAGTAAAGAGTTATAGTTTGGAAGGTTCATTTGTTTAACAGAAGCTTATTGAATCAGGCATAGCGCTGAGTGCTGAGATAAACAAATAAATATTTTTTAGTTCAATCTTTGCACATATACTTCGGTGTACTTCGATAATTCTCTGAATATTTCCTAGTTGTTTAGAGATATTTGTAGATTTCATAATACAACTGGCTACGCACTTGCCTTTCCCCCATTCTCCATGGGTAATTAAGGAATGAAGTAGAATGTCAATGAATATGCTGCCTCAAGAATGTCATGGCTAATTTTATACCAGATGTTGTGACCCACATGTCAAAGGCATTTAAGAGTGGGGTAGGAAATAAAACTTTAGGCAGAGCCAGAGAGTAATTAATGCCGTGGTGTATGTCCTACCATGTCTGGTGAGTATATTAAAGACCTTTGGTTAAGTCAAAGGTTTGACTAATGTTCAGAGTTTTCCTGTTGGCTCTATAGTCCAAGCTAACAATATAGACCATTTGTCATTGTCGACACCTGAGGCAGCATTTGAAAATGTCCCCAACAGCAGCAGGAATCCCCTGAATAAAATGCTGTGTTTCCCAGCAATAATTCCAATGTCTCTACATTTTCAGTTTCTCATGTCTCAGCCTCTCCTCTCAGAATACTTTTCAGAATACTTCAGCGGCAGGAAGCGGAGGTTGTGTGTACCAGGCTTAGGGCGGGGTTTGAATTTTACTAGGGCTCACGAAGATTTTTCTGTTTTGCTGTAAAGTGGACGGGTTGACATGATGATGGTGAGATGCCTAAATTATAACCATAACCGCTATTTCTGCTTCTGTACCTTCACTTGTTAACCCATGAGGAGATGGAAAATTACCAGCAAACTTTCTATAGGCACTCTGTAACCACACAACCGCCGCCCAGAATCGAACCTAGCAGAGTGGCCGCTCCCGGACCCCCTCCCGGCTCTGGGACGAGAGATAATATCCATCTGGCGCCAGAGAAACCCCCACCCAGAACTGGACATGACAAAGTGACTGCTCCTGGACCCCCACCCAGCTTTGGGACCCCATCTGGGTCCCACGGCTTGACGGGGAGACCCCGGCCAATCCTGAGGTGACACATACCCTAGCGGTGCCAACCAAGCAGTTTGAAGAATGACAGCCCTTTGACCTAACCAATAATCTGTTCCCAGCCTTTTCCGGCTCTGTAGCGCGCCAGTCATATGAGAGAGTTGCTCTTTGATTTTCCCACGGTATGTAGTGATTTGTTATGAGATACTATGATGTATGCTAAGTCCTGCCTCCCCAAAAATAGTGTATAAAAAGTGCTGTGATCCTGAGCTCAGGACCTCTTAGCGTCACCGGCAACGAGTGCGCAGAGGTCCGGGTTCGAACTCGTAATAAACGACACTTGCGGTTTGGCTTTGACTCTGGACTCTGGTGGTCGTCTTTGGGGGGTCTCGGAATTCGGGCACAACATTGGATCAATGGCAGCTACCATTATTTCCATGCTTTCCACATATCATGAGATCCTCGAGACTGAGGGTCCTGCATTGTTAATCTTTGTACACAATAGCATCCTAGTTCAATGCTTAACCCACGCCAGGAATTCAATATGTGTAAGTTGAATTAAAATGCAATATACATGATTGAAGTTAGATATAAAAGAAACTTTTTGTTTTGGATGAATTCTGCTCATTTTTGGGCTGAGTTATTGATGAAGTTCTAGAACCTAGGTGAGGTTTGGTGGGCTGAGGTCCGGAGCCCATGACCAAGAAAGAATTCTTGAGACATCTTTGGTGCAAAATGGTGGTTTATTAAAGCGCGGGGACAGGACCCATGGGCAGGAAGAGCTCCTGCCCCAGGTTGTGAGGGATGGCAGGTTAGGTACCCTGCAGTTGGGGGAAGGTGAGGGGAAGGGAGGTGTCAGTGGAGTTTTCATATGCTAAAGAGGGCCTACAAGGTGCCAGGATATCCAGGGCCTAACTGAGGCCTTGCCCTTGCCGCTTGATCAATGTTGTCTTTAGACCAGCCATTAACATTAAGATAGTTGGGAGACTTTTTGCTGGGATGTCACAATCCTGCTATCAGTCGTCTTTGTTAGTGAGATTTAGGACATTTGTAAGCCAAGGGAGACTCCTATCTAGCAGGATTGTGAGCTCTGCAAGTTAACTATTTGCTTATTGTTCATGGCAGTCAGGGCTGCCTAAGGGATGCTACACATAGACTGAGGGGGACTGAGGGGGAGCGATGGAGAGGGGGGTGCAAGGCGCCAGCTTTTGCTTTGTCTTCAGCATTATCATGGAGGAGAGTAGAACATTCCTTTTTTTTTTTTTAAGCTTTTAGAAATAGGAGATTTCTATTGTGCTTAGATGCTCAGGGACATTTTAACCTCTTCACCAAGTAAGGCGGCAAATCTGTTTTAGGATTCCATGTGACGGAGCGTGGGGGCCATTTGGTAATGTCTGTAGGAATGGAGTTTAAAGAACCGGAGCTCCTGTGCTACCCAGGTTTGGCCATTAAGGCACATTTGGCACCAACCTATTTTGCCCTTTTGCTTTTTTTAAAGAAAAAAAATTGCAAGAGTGATTGCTTACCTGAGAAGTTGAAAAAGAAAATTCTAGAATTGGGTGGAAGAAATGGGAACATAGGAATGTTTAATATTCATTATGTCTCTTGAAGACTGTGGGAAGGCAGGTTGTTATAGGGACCACTTTTCTTTTTCAAGGGAATTAGGACCCAAACATAGATCTGTGTACTCTGTGTGTAGGCACATACTGAAAGTGGCTTTTTTCCACCTCTAAATAAATGGAGTTTAGGAGATAGAGAGATTTGGTCTCTGCTTTTACCAGGCAACAGCTATATATTTCAAGTTTTGAGATCATCAATGCTTGTCCTTGGGGCTGACATCTCAAGCAAAGTGGTGTCTTTAATGATGAACTCTATAGCCGTAGAGGTAATAATTAGCCCATTGAAATATGTTCAATGGGCCTTTTCAAATGTGTTTTTATAAAATTTCCTGAAGTTCTGGCTTTTATACTGCCCCAAACCTTAAAAGAATAAGAAGGAAACACAAGGCAGAGCAAGGTATTCTGCATATCCGCATATCTTTATTGTCTCTGCAGCCTACCTCTGTTCAAGCCAGCAGCTGAGCTCCCACTGTTTGTTTTCTAATTCTGTATGTTTGCAAGCTCTTGAAGAATTTTTTTTTCTGTTTACCTCTTTGATTGTTCTGAATAAGATAAAATGGATTCTGTTGAATGCCACACTGTGTGATTCAATGGATAATAGAATATAATTCCTCCCTCCTTTTTTTTCTTTCTTCTTCTTCTTCTTCTTTTTTTTTTTTTTTTTACTTTGCTGATAATCATTCCTCTTAACTAAACATTGTAATTAGCATTCTGTGTTTCTTAACAGCTGTTTTCCCGCTAGTCATCTTAAAAACCATAAGAGAAAAACTTGTGTTTTTCTTCAAGTCATTTTTGTCTTCAGATCCCTGGGTTTAATTGTTTTTCTCATCTGCTGCGCTTCAGAAATAATTCTATTTTCATGTAATGCAACTTTAAATAATTTTTGAACAGAAATTTTCCTTCAGTATTTGTTTTCCTTCCAGTTTTTTTGCTCTTTTATTTCAGCACATGAAGATAATCTTCTGGAAGATTTTCATTAAACAAATAAGTTCTATGATTTTAACAGCTGCACCTGACTTGAAAATATTAAATTATGAGAATATAGATGAAAGTCATCATGTACTTACCAAGATTCTTTATAAAGACCATTCCATAGGTACTTTTACACAGTGTCTGTCTGCTGTATATTATTACTAGAGTCAGAGAATTCTAGAAAGATGTTATGATTTATCAAAATTCAAACTATTTAAGGCTTCATGGAACATATTTATTCCTAGAAATAGGTAAACCAGAATCAATTAAGAATTTCTGCAATATGATTCGATGCAGAAAACATTACTTCAGATAAATCTTTGCTGATTCTGTAGCCTAATGCAATGAGAGATCTATTTGGAATAGGCATCTAGTTTCATGCTTAAAGAAATTCATTTTATGCCATGGTTTACTTTGAGAAATGTTACAGATGAATGCATTGCACTATTCCTCAGCTTTTCTAGCTTTGCCTTGGTGTTCATGAATATTAATCACCTTACTTCCTCTTTGCCCAGTGATAGAAGTTACCAGAGGTCAGGCAGTGTGGAAGGTACATCAATGCCTAGTGGAATGTGGAAAGTGAACCACGGAATAACAATCCACAAGAGTACCCTTTCCTCTGAAAAAATAATGGCCTCTCAATTGTGTCCAGATTCGACTTTCTAGAATTTATATGTATATTATAATTGGAAATTTACATTATTATTTATAGACGAGTATTTCTTGGCCCTTCTTCAGCTGCCTCCAATCACTTGAATTTGTTCTGCTTTCTAAGAAGCTTGGGTGCCTTAAATGTGATAAAAAAGCATTTGTGTGTTGGTGAAAGAATTCAAGAGCATAAAATGAATCAGAAAAACTGTAATATATTGCTTTAGGTAACAAATACTAAAAATAACAATTATATACACAAGACAAGCACAGTTTCATACTTTTAGACTCTTAGCTTAAATATTATTTGTAGGTTTTTTTGTAGCTCATATTAAAATCCATGGACCTCGTTTAAAATAGTAAAGAACTATTGTGAAAAACCAATGTTTATAAAAATGTTAAACACATAAGGTGATTCTCTGATCTAGAAAGTTGGTAAAAACATTTTTTTTAAAAAAGATTATTTATTTATTTATTTGACAGAGAGAAATCACAAGTAGGCAGAGAGGCAGGCAGAGAGAGAGAGAGGAGGAAGCAGGCTCCCCGCTGAGCAGAGAGCCTGAAGCGGGACTCGATCCCAGAACCCTGAGACCATGACCCGAGCGGAAGGCAGCGGCTTTACCCACTGAGCCACCCAGGCGCCCTGGTAAAAACATTTTTGAAAAAAACTAAGTAACCATCTTTCTCCAGTCCTATTTTCCAGGAGATATTTTTCAGCCTCTGAAGTTTGATCCATCTAATATATTGTCATTTAAATTACCACCTTAATAAACATATTCCCTGACTGACCCTATAAAAGCAGATTAAAATTGAGGGGGGATGGAAGGAAAAAATACAAAGAAAATGAAATAAGTCTTGAAATACTCCATTTGGACTTGGAGATTACTTGTATACATTATGATGCATTGTGTGTTCCATCAGAATTATCATGGAAAGGGGAGGGAATATTTAGCCTGATTCAGTTATCCTATACATTCTAAAGACAAGAATACAAATTCTGTCTATACCATTTCAAGTAGAAAAAATACATTCAAATCAGCTGCTGATGATTTTGCTCTCAATTATCCTTGTTTTCAAGAGTCACATGGTTCTGTTAGGGAAAAGTGCACCCAAGTTTGGAGTTGGGTGCCCAGGCTCACATCCTCTTGTCTTGGGCAAGCTGTCCAATTTTCTGGTCCTCTCTCTCTTCTGTGCAAAATGGGCATAGCAAGAGTATTATACAAAGTAATTCATAGGGTTGTTTGTATTAAGTGACACTGAAATGTATGCAAGGGCATTCTGAACATTGTAAGACAATATTATTACTATACAAATATTTTATTATTACTGTATGTACTAAAACAATCTCCAAAGGCAATGCATCATAAAGAAACTACTAGAGAAATGATCATACTGATATTCAATCCTACTTCTCTTTAGGAATCTGAATTTTATAGTTGATGAGACAAAATGGTTAAACAATTTATTTATAATTGTATGGTCACTTAATGGCAGAACCATGAGTGTTTTTCTTATATATTTAGTGAAAGAGCTTAGCTACAAAGAAGTGATGGTGTGCTACAAAAAGAAAATTCTAAGAAATCTTGATAATCTGGCACTAATGAAATAAAATTATTGTCAGATTTTTAAATAAATACCAAAAAAAGTTATGAGGAAGACCTCTTTTTAAAAAAATTTTAAAATTAACATATAATGTATTATTAGCCCCAGGGGTACAGGTATATGAATCGTCAGGTTTACACACTTCACAGCACTCACCATAACACTTACCTTCCCCAGTGTCCACCATCCAACCACCCTCTCCCTACCCCTGGTAACCCTCAGTTTGTTTTGTGAGATTAAGAGCCTCTTATTGTTTGTCTCCCTCTGGATCCCATCTTGTTTCATTTATACTTTTGAGGAAGACCTCTTGAAGTCCACACATTTTCATTCATCCATTTACTCAACTATTTAATGATAAGCTATATATACACCTAGCAGTGTGCTAGAGAATCAAATGTTAATAGTATACAATTCTGCCTTAAGGCACTCACTGTGCAGTGATGTGCTCCTTCACTTTAACGTGTAAAGAACTGATAGTGAAAGGATATTTAGAAAACTTCCCTAAGACATTCTATATCCCTTCAGTCCAATACTGACTGCAAAATATCTTTGCGATTAGACAGATCAGTAAGACAAGATCGCTGCCTGCAAGGAACTTGCAAACTAGAGGCACTAGAAAATTCATATTTTTGCTCATATATTTTAGGCAGATTTTTTTCCAGTGGAGTCAGGGACATTTCTGTTAAATCAGTGGTACTGTAATAATGCATTTCCTTAATATTCTGCCTCAACATTTACTGTAATTTCTAGAGAGATAATATAAATTCCACCACATTTCTGAATTGCATTTTTTCATTTGACTTTGTTTCCCAATGGAAATGGTGGGAGTAGACAGTGATTTGCTTTATGGCAGTGAGACAGGGTTTACTTCTGAACCCACTCCTCCAGCCTACATAAAGGAGAACTGTTTATAGCTCTTCTGGATATGAGCTTTTAGAAGATTTAAATTGAACATTGAGCCCTCCTGATTAAAAACATGAATGCCAATTTTTGTCAGCCGAGTTAATAAATGTGGGATCAGGGGTGAGAAATGTCTAACTAAACAAGAGGTCATTAGAGTGGAGATGGTTCTGATGCCTTGGTAGACTACGTGAGCAAACTAGAATTAAGCCAGAGTCAGTGGACTTGAATCTGAGAGAAATGAAACATAAGAACAACCAATCACAGCAGCCAACCAGGCTTTCTCAATTAAGTCAACTGTTTAAGCTGCAGACAAACAAAAATTTCTTTGCACTGTAAAAACCTCCTCTCTGTAAAAACCTCCCCTAGTTCTGGCTGATAGAAGACTCCTAACCCACATCAGGTTTGGCAGTGCCCAATTCAAATAGGTGTCTGTACACACATAAATTATGGAACATTTTAAAATCTTTCACTTTCTCTTTTAATGGTTGGCAATACGTATCCTGATAAATAATTGAAAATGAGTATGATGTAAATTGGGCTATATCATTGATATTTCCTTTTCATTATGATTTTTTTCATTTGAACTTTTTAGGGAAGGTATGGCAAGTAAGGCAAAGATAATAAATGTAATTATACAAGGTGTTTTACCTAGAATGATTTAACTATCTTGTCAGGGAACGCCTGGGTGGTTCAGGCAGTTTAGCATCTGCCTTTGGCTCAGGTCATGATCCCAGGATCCTGGATCGAGCCCAGCATTGGGCTCCCTGCCCAGCGGGAAACCTGCTTCTCCCTTTCCTTCTGCCCTCTGCTGCTGCCTCCACCCATGCTCTCTCTTGTACTCGCAAGTGAATAAATAAAATCTTTTTTAAAAATTAAAAAATTAAGTATCTTGTCAAATAAGTGAAATATAATTTTTGTCTTTGGGCTATATACATATACATATATTTGTGTGTGTATATATGTACATATGTACATACATATATGTGTATATCTATAAAAATGAATGACTCTTTTGAGTGATCAATCCTGATTTTTCTAGATGTCTGATGTCAAAATACTGTAGTTAAGGAGGGCTAGTATAATATTTTTCAAGAATCACATCAAGTGTGACCTTTGTGTTAAGCCTTCTCCAGCTCCCATAGGCAACTTGGTTGTTTTTGGCACATGGTCTGTTATAACAGTTAAATTTTCAAGTTTAAAGAATGACGCTGAAACAGTTTTGCAGCTCCGATACTCTGTATGTCAGTAACCCACAATACGAAATTTCATCCTTGTATTTTATAAGAAATGCCACCCCCATTAGCTTACCAAACGTTCTCATTATTGATATGATTATCAATAACCTCTACTCTTTCAACCTCCTCTCACAGCCTTTTATTGCCAATTTTTTTTTTTTTTTTAAGTTACATGAACATCATCCTAACTTTCTCAGGACCACAAATACATTCTTCACGCCACTTGCTAACCACCAGCAAAACTGGTCTCCAAATGAATTGCATACTGTCATATCATGTCATATGATGATATGGTACTTTGAAATATTAGGGACATGTATGTGTGTGTGTGTGTGTGTGTGTTCTCATTATTTCCTATTTCCTCTACCTTTTCCTGGTTTAAGAGTCTTTAAACCAAGTTTTGTGTACTTATGCTTCCAGGTGGCATTGTTTTAATAGATAAATAAAAATGGAAGTCTTGATGATTTGATATTTACTTACTTTCAGATGGATTTTTAACGCACAAAGAAATTTTCTTGAGAGAAAAGGTGGTCAGAGTTTTGCTTGAAGACCCGAGGATTTTAATCTTTAATCTCCTCATTTTCATTTTATATAAAATGTCTCCTTTTTGATTAGTCTTCATCTCAACACACTCAACTGATAATTTTTTTCTTGATTTTTCTCCTTTGGGGCAAATCTTTTTAAAGAAAACATTTACTTCAAGACTTAAATTTAGGTTGTTGTCATTCTACTCTCAAGAGTGGTTCCATTTTAAGCTTACTTTGTTCTTATGGAGGAAAAGTTATCAAATCTAGGGAGGTGTTTTGAGGTATGTTGAGTACCAGAACAGTGCTTCTTTATTTCTAGACTTCCTGAAGTCATGGAACACAATGTGGCCCTTAATTCATTTAACTCTAATTTATTTAATTCAATTCAATTGGAGCTAGGTGCTGAGTGCTGTGTAAGGCACTGGGAATACAGTGATAACAATAAAAAAAAAAATGGTCATTTAGAAGGTGTGTGCTCTCTGTAGATGTGTGGAAATTTCCTCAATACGCCATAACCCTGGATGGTATAAAGGTCAGTCCATGGTCTGGTTTCTCCCATTTTCACTTAAAGCAAGGAAAGCTTTTCTCCAGAGCTGAGTGGGCTAATGCCTCCAGTTCTGTTCTGCTTCTTTTCTCAAACCCAGTGTCCCTAGGAATATGCCTTAAGTAGATTACCTACATTCTTCTCAAAGCAGGTCTCAGAGTTCTTCTTTATTTAAGAGGGAGGCTTGAGCCCCTTGAAATGGAGGCTGCCTGTATTCTTTCTTTTTTTCTTTTTCTTTTTTTACATTAAGTCTAGTGGTTTTCTTGGGCTTCATTGAGAAACTCTTATAGTTCTAGCTTTTGTTCTCCACCCCCCCTCCCCAGAATATTATTAATCATTTAATTTGTTGCTTTTTAAAAGCCCTTAGTGGTCAAACAGTTTATACTTGTTTTGGTATAAGCAGCGCAAAATTAATTAATTAATTAATTAATTAAAAGATGTTATTTATTTATTTGACAGACAGAGATCACAAGTAGGCAGAGAGGCAGGCAGAGAGAGAGGAAGGGAAGTAGGCTCCCTGTTGAGCAGAGAGCCTGACGAGGGGCTTGATCCCAAAACCCTGAGATTATGACCTGAGCCGAAGGCAGAGGCTTTAACCCACTGAGCCACCCAGGCACTCCAGGAGTGCAAATTGAAATTGTGTGTGTGTGTGTGTGTGTATGTGTGTGTGTTTTTTAATAAATTAGCACTGGATACTTTTTTTTTTAAGATTTTATTTATTTATTTGTCAGAGAGAGACGGAGCAAGCACACAGGCAAACAGAGTGGCAGGCACAGTCAGAGAGAAAAGCAGGCTCCCTGCGGGGTAAGGAGCCCGATGTGGGACTCGATCCCAGGACACTGGGATCATGACCTGAGCCAAGGCAGCCGCTTAACCAACTGAGCCACCCAGGCATCCCTTAAATTGTGTTTCTGTTTTTTGGTTTATCTTTGTCTGTTAGATGTCTAATTTGTGACTTTTATACTAGAAAAGGATATTTTATTCTGAAAAAGAATTTTTTCAGAAAGTTGGCTGTGCTTTAAAGATACATAAACACGGGGTGCCTGGGTGGCTCAGTGGGTTAAGCCTCTGCCTTCAGCTCAGGTCATGATTTCAGGGTCCTGGGATCGAGCCCCACATCAGGCTCTCTGCTCGGCAGGGAGCCTGCTTCTCCCTCTCTCTCTCTCTGCCTGCGTCTCTGCCTACTTGTGATCTCTGTCTGTCAAATAAATAAATAAAATATTTTTAAAAATATGTGAACACATTAATGGATTTTATGTCCTTAGTTGACTAGATTTCACATCAGACACTATACTGTTGCCTACCATTGAACCATCACCAGTTTAATAAATTTGATCCTTCAAAATTAGTACTTTCTGTTCTCATAGTACTTTCCTGTTTGGGATTTTGAAACAAAATCATCTTTGTTCCCAGATTCACTGGTTTCATCTAAGAGTGTCCATCCCATATTATGGATTATATTCAACATTCACATATTATTTATAATATCTATGTCATACTCTAATATGTTTGATTTCAGAAATATTACATGGTTTGTACACACTTTGAAAAAAATCTTCTTACATTTAAAGTCATCACCAGGAATAACGATATAATGCAGGAACAAAGACTGCTTGGAGAAATAAACCAGTCCTCCTACTATAACAAAATAAAACAAAGAAAGCTGAAAGAACGGAAAGTGAATTCAGAAAAGGTTATACTATAAGATCATTGTTGGAAGACACTGGGTAGATTGCTGGGTGAATACAAAAGACATCAAATAGAAGAGAAAAAACACTATAAAAGAATGAATAAAATTATCACTTTTGTTGATGAAATGGTTGCATCTTTAAAAATCCAGAAGACACTATTAAAAATCAAGCAGATTTAGTAAAGGAATTTGATAAGATGCCTGGATGCAAGATAAGTACACATATCAAATAACTTTGCTCTTTTCACCAAGAATACCAATTCACCTGGAACTAAAATTATGAAAATAAATTTTTCCATAATAGTCTAACAATCATAATATAATTAAAAATCAAATAAACAAAAATATAAAAGCCTCAGTGAAGAAATATATGACATATAAAACGTATACATGTTAGTAAGTTCTTGCTGAATAATATTAACAGTAAGAACTAACAGAAATATATGCCAAATTCATACGTGAGAAGACAATATCTGAAAATGTCAATTCTCCTAAAAGTGATATAAAAACTCACTACAATTAGGGTTTGTATTCATTCCCCACTGCTGTATCACAAATTGCCTCTTTATCAGCTTAAAACACACTTACATTTATTGCCTCATTTAACGATTGTAGGTGAGGAGTCTGGCAAAGCTTAGTGAGGCTCTCTGGGTGAGTTTTTCACTCAGCTACTATTGACAGGTCAGTTGGGGCTGCGGTCTCAGCTGGGCAAATGTCCCGTCTTCATCTCATTTTGATTTTTGGCAGGATTCGTCTCCTGTGGCTGGGGGACTAAAGTCCCCTCTTCTGTCTTCATTTTTGTGTTTGTTTTCTTTTGCTAGTTGTTGGCCAAGGGGAAGATTTTGGGCAGCAGAGACCTTCCATAGCACCTTGCCATGTGGCTTTGTTCCCTGGGTTCTCTCAGTGAGGCAGCTTCCTCTTTCGTGGCCAGCATGGGAGTCTAGTCAACTATATGTAAAGGCATAATCATGAGAGTGACATCTCATCACCTTTGACATGAAGCATAACCGAATCATAACAATATTCCAATACTTTGGCAAATTGTATTGGTTAGAAGCAAGTCACAGGTCCCACTTACACTCAATAAGAGGATGATGATACAGGATGTGAATATGGGGGGAACAGTCGGGGCTATTTGTCACACAGCTCAAAGAACACTTAAATTAAAATGATGCATCCTATTTTTAACATTCGTTGTTTTAATCACTAGCCTCACTGATGTAGCACAAATGAACTCAACCAGAATAAACGTCTGGCAGATTGTTTTTAAATTAAGGGCCTACCTATGGGGTACCTGGGTGTCTCAGTGGGTTAAGCTTCTGCATTTGGCTCAGGTCATAATACCAGGGTCCTGGGATCGAGCGAGCCCCCCATCCGGCTTCCTGCTCAGCAGGGAGCCTGCTTCCCACTCTCTCTGCCTGCCTCTCTGCCTACTTGTGATTTCTCTCTCTCTGTCAAATAAATAAATCAAATCTTAAAAGAGCATATCTATAAGGTATCTTTGTAATTTTTTTTTCAGGTAAAATAAATGAGGAAGAAAGATTATCTTTAAGTTATAATGCAGAATCCTGATTTTTCATAATGTAAAAAAATTTTCTTTCTAATAAAACAATTTGGGTTTTGCTAAAAATTCATTAATTTCTTTAGTAAATTGAAATTTAAGCAATCATATTTTTTGGAACTCAAATATTCAAATATAGACAATGTGTACTGAATTCATTACCATGCAATTGATATAGACTTGTGGCTTAATTATTAAAATCTTTTTTAAAAATTATTTTTAATAATTTAATTATTTTAATAAACTTTTAATTATTTTTAATTATTAAAATCTGTTTTTGCTATTTATTAGTTATGTTTTCATCTTGTAGTAAAATTAATTCTAGGGGCACCTGGGTGGCTCAGTGGGTTAAGCCTCTGCCTTCAGCTCAGGTCATGATCCCAGGGTCCTGGGATCAAGCCCCACATTGGGCTCTCTGCTCAGCGGGGAGCCTGCTCCCCCACCCCACACCTCTGCCTGCCTCTTTGCCTACTTGTGCTCTCTCTCTGTCAAATTTAAAAAAAATCTTTAAAATTAATTCTAGCTAAGCTCTAATTTTTTAATATTATAAAACTCAAGTGAATTTGTTTCATGCTTCAAATAATGCGACTTGCAGAAAGTAACTAAAGTCTTTAAGAAATTAAATGTCAGGGGAAATTATTATGCTTAGTTTCATATTAAACAGATCCACTAAAAAATACATGTTTTTAAAAGGGTGAAACTATGCACTATTTCACATCTCTTGTCATGTCTAAGAGCAAAGATTTTCATGGTGGCAAAATTTGCCTCTATTCCCCTCATTCCACAGTTTTCATTGATATGCAGAATCAATAAAATAATACTTTTGTCTCCTATTGCAAAGTCAGAATGTATATACGTAGAAAGCGTTAGATGGTGATTTTAAGGGATAATAGTACACTAGACATTATTATCGGTTTGTCTATACTGTTTCCAAATTAGTTACCTTGTATTTCACCTGTTCCTGGTGGATATCTGGACTGTTCTGTTACCAGACCAGAGTGGGTCTGCTCCTTGGTGAGTTAGACACAGAGACCACACCAGGTAGAGTTGCCTCACAGAGTCATAGTTATCTATTCCAATAAGGAGATTGTGGGGAATAAGTTCCCAAGCTATAACTCCTTGAACAAGGGAGAGTAGGCTCCTTTTATTAGGGCTTGGGATGCATATTTAAGGAGGGGTTTTAATATTACAATGAGGCTGAGGCACATTCTGATTCATCTGCTCAGGTGTCTTCGTCCACTGTCTCATTCTGTTTCAGTAGTTTCTTCCTTAGTTCATTTCTAAAAGGTAAGATTGACAGTTAAGCACAAGTTTCTAGGTGTCTCCTCAGTTGGGAAGTCAGTTTGGAGTTCAGGGATGTCAGGCTGGTGACAAAATCCGTCCTCTGGTTTTATTCTTCCTCCTCATTCCTTCACATCTCATGGGGTAAAGGTCCGTCTTCTGCAGCTACTTCCTGCTGGACATGGCTGTTGTCTTGGGGGTCAGCAGAGGAGCAGAACTGCTTCCCAGCTAGGCTGAGCCATGTTCGTATGTCCCGAGGTTTAGCCCCGAGGTGTTTGTGCCCTTGTGTTACTACCATCCGTAATTCTGTGGTCTCTGTGCCCTTGGTCACAAGTTGGACCAAATAGTTAAATGCATGAAGTCCAAAAAGTAGTAAGAGTAGCAGGATTATCAGTGGTGCCAGAAAGGGGAGAAAACACATGATGTATGTAGTGCCCTTTTGATAGCATGCCCGACCTCACCGGGAGGTCCTCCTCTTTGCATACCTGCTGAAGGTATGCAGCCAAGCTGCCTGATCAAAGATTTCCTTAATATGTACTTTTACTGCACCTGAGGTATCAATCCAGGTATGACATGAAATATTAACTAATGTTCAGACAGTAACTTCTATTGACAAGTTGTCCATGGTCAGTCTAGTGTAAGGTCATTCTGGACCAGAGGATATGTACACAATCCTTTTTTGATCTATGGGTGCTAACAACACATCCAACAACTTTTCTGCCCATGCACCCTGCTCTGATACTACCTATTACTTGTGTTCACTAGGGATTGTAGCTCCCAAGTGGTGCTTTAGTGTGCTACAGCTTTTGTCATCCCTATGACACAAACTACTCTCAGCAAAGTGTTCATTTTAATATCTGAAGAGCTAAATCTTTGTACCCTGCCTCCAGAACCTGGTGAGGACCAGAAAACTATCCATTCTTCCACATAGACTCTACCCTGTACAAACAGTGAGCTGTGGAATTCATTACTGAACCGTTACAGAGAAAACGATTTAACCCAAGCGCAGCAAACAATAAGACTGAAGAAACCAGAAAGCAGAGCTAGTGCTAAATAGGCTAAAATTGTTACCGGACAAATCTAAGTACCCCTGCCCATCTTCGAGTGCTGCTGGAACAGAAGCTCTAGGTCAGTGAGTGTCTCACAGTTGTGTTTGTTGTGATCTAGCGTTGGTTGCACTTCTTCTGGAGTTTCTGGTGTAAGTGCCTTTTTCAGCCCAGGATGGTGGGTCCATGACCCAGCTCTCTCTACTTTTAGAGAAGAATGTGTGGTTAAGGGTATTAGGTGGGGCCCTTTCCACTTAGTTGATCTCATGGTGAACCACTTTTACAAGATTTGAGGTTCACTCAATCCCCCAGGTTTATATGGGAGAAGCCTGATTTCAGTAGACAGGAAGGCAAAAGTTACTATACTTGTTGAGTGCCTCCACTACTTGCAGATAGTATATGATAATTTATGATTAATATATATATGATTAGTAGCCAAACAAACTTTCAGATCTGGCAACAAGAAGGGAGTCAGAGCCTTTAGGAAAATGCCTCCCATAAGCCGTTTTGAAGGGGCTAAATTTTAGTTTATCCTTTGGGGCAGCTCTTATCCTGGTTAAGAATTACTGATAATAGTTCTAACCAATTTCCTGTGTTTCTTGGCACAATTTTGTGAGGGTCTTTTTCAGGGTTCTTTTAGCCTGTTCTGTCCTTCCAGAATACCAGTTCGGAGCAGGCAGTGGTGCCCATTCTTGGCAGCACATGACTCTGACCCTGATAATAGCCCAGTTCAGAGATTCCCTGTACCTCTCAGCTACCTGTTCTAGTATCTGCAGTCACTTCTAGGACAGGGTGTCTCCAGTTTATCCTTCTGAGCCTTATGCCTTTCCCCAATCTTGGCTCAGTAAGTCTTTACTATCTGTTGGCTCTAGGATGCTTTTAAGGGATTGCTTTTTAAACTAGGTCTAGTCTTTTAACTTGTTTTCAGCAGATATTATCAGTTCTATGTTCAAAATACATCCAGAATTCTACCCCTTCAGCACACTCACTACCCCTCCCCTGCCCTCGCCATCTATCTGAAATGTAAACATCTCTCCAGACCTCTTCATTGGATGGGGTTTCACTTTCTAGATCTTTGTGACTAGAGTGGACTTGATCACATGCTTTATCCCACTCAAACAGGTCGCTCTTGGGTCCGTCCCTGAAGCTTATTATAAAGGGATTTGCAATTAGCCCAAAGTTAGGAATCCAGATATGGCAAAATCCAGACAATCCCCCCAAACCCACACAATTGCTTGTTGGCCCTTAGTAAGGCTAAGTGGCACGTTGCTATTTTCCTTTCTTATGGAAGACCTCTTTGTCTCCTAGACACCCAGGTGCCCCTCAGTAGTACCATTTCCTTTTTCTTTTTCTTTTCTTTTTTTAAAAAAGATTTTATTGGGGTGCCTGGGTGGCTCAGTGGATTAAGCCTCTGCCTTCGGCTCAGGTCATGATCCCAGGATCCTGGGATCGAGTCCCACATCGGGCTTTCTGCTCGGCAAGGAGCCTGCTTCCTCCTCTCTCTCTTTCAGCCTGCCTCTCTGCCTACTTGTGATCTCTGTCAAATAAATAAATAAAATCTTAAAAAAAAAAGATTTTATTTATTTATTTGACAGAAAGAAATCACAAGTAGGCAGAGAGGCAGGCAGAGAGGGGGCAGGGAAGCAGGCTTCCTGCTGAGGAGAGAGCCTGAATCGGGGCTCAATCCCAGGACCCTGAGATCACAACCTGAGCCAAAAGCAGAGGCTTAACCCACTGAGCCACTCAGGTGCCTCAGTACCATTTTCAATAAAGCATGAAACATATTTACTAACAGACCCAAATTTATCTTTAGTTTTTCTGTAATGAGATAAAAGTAAGTAAACCTATGTTTAGTTATCAGTGATTCAATAATTCACTTAAATATGAATTCAACCTGTTTTATCATCCAACCCAGCAAAACCTTAAAGTTTTAGGTCACCACACATTTTGGAAGCTTTATAAATTCACCTATAGACCTTTTTATCTATTCAGTGTACTTGTTCTTAACAACTACCCAAACAAAATCAACCACCTTCTTAAGTCATTTTTGCTCACAAGTTTGTAATAGGTACACCATGAATTGAGATTGAATAGAAGTTGATTATCTGATTGTATTTGATGTTGATAATTCCCAAAGACATGCCAGTGTTTGACCAACTTGAACATACTAGGGATTATCCCAGATCATTTGAATTTAAAAAACATTTGGGTTAATTCCGATCTTTGTGTTTTTTTTTAATTTTATTTTTTGATCTTTGGGTTTTAGATTATCCAATCCTTACAAGTGCTTGCTTCAAAACTATTAAATAGAGTTCTTTTATGATATAATTTCAGCAATACCATCCAGAGGTTGAAATTACCAGATGGAGACTGACACAAACAAAAGCCTTTTAGTTGAGATTTGCATTTATTTATTTTTTTTAATTAAAATTTTTTCAGTGTTCCAAAATTAATTGTTTATGTACCACACCCAGTGCTCCATGCAATAGGTGCCCTCCATAATATCCACCACCAGGCTTACCCAACCCTGCACCCTCCTCCCTCCCAAAACCCTCAGTTTGTTTCTCAGAGTCCACAGTCTCTCTTGGTTTGTCTCCTCCTCCGATTTGCATTTATTCTTGACAAGTAGCCTTACAGAAGCTGTAGGGTAGATTTTGAGCACAGATGCTTTTTCTAGATGCTTATCTTTTAAAAGGTCTTTTGGTCCCTGAGTGGGGGCCAGGGACACTCACCCGCAATGTCTTCCTTTCTTCCCCTGGGTTGCCTCCTATGGACTAAAGAGCTATTGCCAGAAGGGCAGCTTGCCTTTCCATTATCTTGTCCTCTCTTCTGTTCTCCACCACACCCTAAAGTTTATCTGTATTAGCTGAGCAGAATTAGTGTTAGGACCTATAGCCAGTGTTTGAAGTCCTCTGTGGATATCTGGAACATTTTGAGATAAGAAATAATTAATAATAATATTATTATTATTATTATAAGTAATAATATTAATGACCACTTGACTCTTTTTGGTCTTGGGATCCCATTTCTATAGAGAAAAGAAAGAAAAGACAAGATACACAAAGGTCAAGCTGACAAGGTAGAGAGTCAGTCTCCTGAAAGCAGGACAACTGTTTCAGGCATCCCCAACAGACCAGATATCCAAACCAAATGCTGACCAGGTGGGACAGACATTTCTCCCAAGACTGGTCACTGTCTGATTGCCCCCATTTCACTGGGATAGAGCAACCAAGCCCCTGAATGGCCAAGTTGCATGGTCTTCCAACCCCTGGGGGTGTCTAGGTTCTACTCCAATGAGCATTCAGTCCCTCATAGTATTTCCTGAAGGGCCCTGCTCCTGACTGTTTTGCCACCTTGCCTAGACCTTGTGAGATGACTCAAAGTGGTAACACTTTAACAGCCATTTCGTGGGATGGGTGTCATATGCCTCCCTTGGGAGATCCTCTGAGCAAAAGGTCGGTGTGGTGCTGGGTCTCCCAGTAGGCTACAATGCCAATCTGGCATCCCAGGTGCCAAGAAGGGAGACTACCTGGAAGAGCCCACTCCTGCCAGAATAGCTTGAATGGGCTAGCCCAGGTACCCACTACTCTGACCACTAGAAACCGGGGGACTGGAGGGCAAACCCTCAGAAGGACAGCTATCCCATCTGGGTCACCAAATTTGTTACTGGACCACAATGAGTCCAGTCCTTAATGATCTATGGACAGAGACCACACCAGGTTGAGTTGTCCCCCAAGGTCATTTTCACTTCTACAAGCAGGGAAATCACAGGGAAAGCAGATTCCTTTTACTAGGGTTTGAGATGAAGATTCAGAGGGGTCTTAGTACAGTACAGTATATATTATTGATTTTTGAGTTAATAATAAGATTTCTTTAATTCTCATGCAAAACACACCTCCAAATGTCTACCTCTATGTGTATTATAAATGACATGACATCTCATTCACACTTTTTATGGTTGTATTTGTGTGCTGACGCCATCTTACGATCATGTAGAATTTCATCCTTTTGGCGAGTCACATCTTATGGGTTGGTAGTCTCTTCCATTGAGTTATTTTATGGGCTAGCTGTTCAGCTCTATCTGTGGATTTTTTAAAGTATATTTTATTTATATTTTATATATATATATAAATATATAAATATATATAAAAATAAATACATAATATATAAATATATAAATATATATATAATAAATATATAAAAATATATATGTATATTTATAAAGTATACACATTTTTAAAAGTATAACATATATAAACAAAATTCACAAATCATAAATGTGACAGATCAGTGATTTTTTACCTGGTGACACACACTCTATAATATAGATCAAGAAGTAGAACATTGCACTAGAGATTCATTCTTCCTGCTCTTGTTTCTATTTAAAATCACAGAATAGGAATCTTTTGTGTAAGGCTTCTTTCACTCAAAATTATGTTTGCAGGAATCATCCGCATCATTACCTACAGCAAGAATTTGTTCATTTTCCTTGCTTTAGTGTATTCTAGACAATTTATTTGACCATTTTACTACTGATGTGTGTCTGGGTTATTTCCAGTTTGGAATCATTATGAAAACTGCTACTAAGATATTTATGTACTTGACTTTGGGTGTTCGCATTTATGCATTTCTAGGTGTACTTATTCCCTGGCCCTGAGGGTGGAATTGCTGCATTTTAGGGTTGATGTATTATAAGTCCTCTTTCCCAGGTTACAATATAAACTCCTGCCACCAGTCTGTCAGTGTTTCGCCACCTTTGCTAAGATGTGGTATTATTAAAATTGACCTAATTTTAATCATTTTGATGTGCGTTTAGTTGTAAGTCATGCTTTTATATGCATTTTTCTGGTGACTGATGAGATTAAGCATCTTTTTATATCTTTACTGGATATTTGCATATATATTGTAAAAGTTGTCAGTTCATGGGGCAACTGGTGGCTCAGCCAGTTGAGCATCTGACTCTTGATTTTGGCTCAGGTCATGATCTCAGTGTTGTGAGATTAAGCCCTGGAACAGGCTCTTCATTGAGCTTGGAGATTGCTTGAGATTCTCTCTCTCTCTCCCTCTGCCCCTTTCTCCTCCTTGAGGACATGCACGCAGTCTTAAAAAAAAAATTTCAATACAAATATTTTGAGTACTTGTCATTCTTTTTTTTTTTTTTTTTTTTAAAGATTTTATTTATTTATTTTACAGAGAGAAATCACAAGTAGATGGAGAGGCAGGTAGAGAGAGAGAGAGAGGGAAGCAGGCTCCCTGCTGAGCAGAGAGCCCGATGCGGGGCTCGATCCCAGGACCCTGAGATCATGACCTGAGCCGAAGGCAGCGGCTTAACCCACTGAGCCACCCAGGCGTCCCTGTACTTGTCATTCTTACTAAATTAAAAAAATATATATTCAGGATATGAATCTTTAGTAGAGTAGGTAGACAGCAACTCTGTTTACCAGTCAGTGACTTGTCTTTTCTCTCTATTGTTTTCTTTTGATAAACAGAGGTAATTAATTTTTATATATAGATTAATTTTTAGGTTTATTTAGGTTATAAGATTAATTTAGTAATGCTTTTTTTATGGTATGTTTAAGACATTGTACCTATCCCAAGGTCATGTAGATATTTCCTAATGCCTTCTGGCTGAAGGCCTTTTACATTTAGGTTAACAGTTATATGAAATTGACTTTTGATTATGGTATGCGTTAAGAAATCAATTTTAAAATTTCCACCAAATATCCAATTAACATCCAATTAATTAATTAATTTAATTAATATCCACTTAATATCCAAATGACTCAGCTCCATTTATTGAATGTAAACTCCTGTACTCACACGTTGGAATTGTCAATTTTATCATAAATCAGGTGTGCCTATAAGGTTTGGTTTGTTCTAAGATACTCAAGTCATTTAAAGTTGTTTAAAATATTACCTTATTAGTTTCTATAGCTTTCAGTTATTCCTGATATCTGATATTGTAAATCCTCTGAATATGTTCTTTTTCACTGTTTCCTTGGCTGTGTTTGGCCCTTTGAATTCTTGTAAGAATTTTAGAATGATCTTGTTAATTTCTACTTAAAAACTTGCCAGAATTTTTAATTGAGAAGTTGTCAAATCAATTTGGGCAAAAATCAATGTTTTTGCAATATTAAATCTAATCTATATATATATAGAAGAGCCTCTCATTTATTTGAAACTTTAAATTTTTCTAGTTTTGCATACAGAGTTCTGTTGCATGCTACTTTAGAATGTTCTTAAGTATTTGATGTTTTTCATTCTATTGTCAATTATATAACTTAAAAAATTAATTTTTGTTTATTATTGGTATTTGGAAATTCAGTTGATTTTTATTCATTGGTTATATCATGTGATTGTGCTAAAACTATTTATTATGTTTAGTGTTTACCTCTATGATTTCTGGGGGTTTCTACATATAAAACACTTTAGAGCTCATGTCTTTTCTACAATCCATATACTCTTCTACTTTTTTTTTCTTATTGAAATGTCTAGGGGTTCTTATTTAATGTTGATTAGAAGTATTAATAGTGGGACTCTGTCTTGTTCCTGATATCTGAAGGAATGTTCTATAACATTAAATATGAAATTTGCCTTATGTGTTATAGATACATTTTTCAGTTTTAAGAAATTTGTTTAATCTATCCCTAGTTTGTTGGGTTTTTATTTAAAAAAATGTGTTAAATTTTATATTTTTCCCTTTCTGGATTTGATAAAAATTTTCTTATAGCAAAATAGCAATGCTGTAAGAAATAAGATTTTTACCTTTAGTGAATAAATGTCACGAATATATTGTCTAATGATTTCATATAAAAATAACCTGGAATAAGTCTCCTTTTGAGATGATATGTTATCCTTTTTATATATCTTATTGGATTCTATTTGCAAATATTTTGTTTAGGATTTTTGCCCTGGTGTTTATGAGAAAGATTGGCTTATAATCATTTTTTCTTCTAATATTTTTGTCAAATTTTGGAATTGAGGTTTCATTGGTTTCCTAAAACAAGTTAGTATTTTACTTTTTATATTCCCTGGAAGAGATTTTGTCAAATTGGTCAAAATCTGGGGTGTCTGGGTGTCTCAGTTTATTAAGCACCTGCTTTTGGCTTGGGTCATGATCCCAGGGTCCTGGGACTGAACCTCACATTGGGCTCCCTACTCCGCTAGGAGTCTGCTTCTCCCTCTGCCTCTCGTTCCTGCTAGTGATCTCTCTCTGTCTCAAATAAATAAATAAAATCTTTTTAAAAATGGTCAAAATCTAGTGCATCTTTCTGAGTCTGGATTTTTGTGTGTATGTGAGAGAAAGTTTTTAATTATATATGCATTTAATTAACAGAAACACATGCACTTAACGTTTTCTATTCCCCTTGCATCAGATTTATTATGCTTTGCTTATTATATCACATTTTCAAATTTGGGTTAACTACATTTATAATAACCTGTTATGCTTTTTCTGCCTGTATGGTCTAGAATGATTTCATTTCTGATAATGGTGATTTTTCTTTTTTCATTTTTTTTTCTTGCCAGGGGTTTATCTACCTTTTCAGTCTTTTCAAAGAACCACCTTTAGGTTATGTTGATTTTCTCTATTGTTTTTTTCCATCATTGATATCTGATTTTACATCTGTTATTTCTTTGATCTACATTCTTGCTTCTTGAAATGCATGCTTGAATCATTGCCTATACTTCTTTTCATGTTTCTATTATGTACATTTCAAGCTATAAATATTCTCATTATACAGTGGACAGCTACATCATACAAGTTTTGTCATACTGAAATCACTCCATGATTTATCTTTCACTCATAAGATATACACAAATAGATGTCTAATTTCCAAACATCAGAACTTTCTTATTATTGTTCTTATTATTGTTGCCTACGTCCAGCTTAATTACATCATATATAATTGAAACCATATTTTATATGACTGAAATCATACAGATAATTATTCGTACCCCAGTACATGATGAATTTTGGTAAATGTTCCATGTGTACTTGAAAATAATATGTATTCTGCCATTCTTGGGTGTAATATTTTATTTTTATAATTAGTTCACGATTGCTTATAATGCTATTAGTATCTCAGATGCATTTTCCTTAGAGAAAATAAATGGTAGATAAGAACATACAGTAATAGCATCAATAACTGTATCACCACCATACAAATTATGCTATGTTCTGTCTGCTTGTGGGTCCCAAAGCAATTTAACAAAGTTCACAGAAAGTATCTTTTTCAAAATCTATTTTAGGAGGAGCTACTCCTGAATAGGATTGATCCTCTTATTCAGGTTTATAATCCAGAGCCCATCTTTGCAGGAATGGATACACTGTAATTCCCTAATTTGGGGCAGGAATTGACTGACACAGTAGGGATGACTGCTGGGGCCCGCTATTAAGTGGAAGAACTCAGGTTATACATGCTGAAGGAGACTTACCAATGGCTCAGTCCAAATCTCACACAAGATGAAGAAACTGAAGTCTCAAGTGCTCAGATCTCACTGTTACAGTGGGAAAAGCTGGACTAGAAGAAGACATCCTAATGTTCATTCCACTGATGGAGTCGAAAGCAGACAGAGAAGGGGGTAGTTATATAGATAAAATAAATATGTAATATGGTCCTCGGCACAGAATATATTAGGCATTCAAAAAATGCCTCTCTTTCCCCCTCTGTCTTCTTTCCCATCCAAGGTGGTGTTTCTCTCACCTTCTATATGGAAAGGTAGACTAAAGTCACTTACCACAATTTCAGACTTCATGCTATCTATTTCTTTCTTTTTTTTTTTTAAATTTTATTTATTTGACAGACAGAGATCACAAGTAGGCAAAGAGGCAGGCAGAGAGAGAGGAAGGGAAGCAGGTTCCCTGCTAAGCAGAGAGCCCGATGCGGGGCTCGATCCAAGGACCCCGAGATCATGACCTGAGCTGCAGGCAGAGGCTTTAACCCACTGAGCCACCCAGGTGCCCCATGCTATCTATTTCTTTGGGAATATTCAAGTTCACTCTCATGGTCTGAAACCATAAATAGTTTGTCATTAAATAAAGGTGTGTCCAAAATGTAAAATAAATCCTGTAGAATTGACAAAACAACTATACAATCAGAAATAAATGTAGAGCCTGAGTTTAGAAATTCTCTGCCACATACCAGGTTTAGAACTGCTTTTCTTGGAAAGCTTACATAGTCACATAGACAGAAAATTTGGCATATCATTCATTCACTTATTTTCCAGAGTTATGCTGATAATTTCAATTTGTTTTAACTGCTGAGTTGAATTGATTAGTGTTTCTGATGCTTGAATAGGTTGCTAGCATGTAAGCAACAGGGAAGGAGATAAACAATGTCATGGATTGTTATGTCTTTGTATTTGATATATACTTAATTCTCTTTAATACTTTCCAAAGAAATCCTCACAGGTAATGCTTCTGTCCAAGTTTTATGTAAATAAATTACAACTATGGAATAAGTGAATATTTAATCCCTAAGTGCTTACAAAAAGGATTTTAAAGAGTTTTATTTTATTTTTTTAAAGTTTTCATTTTAATGCCAGTTAATATAAAGTGCTATATTGGTTTCAGGTATAAATATAGTGGTTCAGCAATTCCATACATTATGCTGTGCTCATCAGGACAAGTGCACTCCTTAATTAATCCCCACCACCTATTTCACCCATCCCCTCCACCACCTCTGAAGACCATCAGTTTGTTCTCTGTAGTAAAGAGTCTGTTTCTTGGTTTGTCTCTCTCATTTTTCCTTTTGTTCATTTGTTTCTTAAATACCACATATGAGTGAAATCATATAGCACTTGTCTTTCTCTGACTGACTTATTTCACTTGGCATTATATTTTTTCTATGCTAAGTAATATTTTAAGCTCTTTTTTAGTTTTCAAAGTTGAGTTACCTGTCATTTTATCTCTTTACTTTAACATTACTTTAATATTTAGGCTTATTTGAAATAAGTCGATCAGGAAAAGACAAATACCATATGATTTCACTTATATGTGGAATTTAAGAAATGAAACAGATGGACAAAGGGGAAAAAACAGAGTTATAAAATGGACTTTTAGTGGTAGACAACAAACTGAGGATTGATGAAGGGAGGTGAGTGTGGGATGGACTAGTTGGGTGGTGGGCATTTGTAATAAGCACGGGGGTTATATGTAAGTGACACGTTGCTAAATTCTACTCCTGAAACTGTTATTACTCTATAAATTACATAACTGGAGTTGAAATAAAAACTTGAAACTAAACTAAACTAAATAAATAAATAAAATTTAGGCGTATTGAAGAGGTAATGGTGGCCCTCCAGCCAGGTATTGCTGCTTGTGGTAGTGACTTCCTTTACATTCCTCCTTCCCTTTTCCTTATTTTCTCTGTCTACATTGCCCCCCATATTCGAAGTGGATTCTGGGGGAGTTATTATTCTGTGTCAAAATATGAAAAGAGGATTTAGAGGGCAATATCTAGTCTTTTCTATATCAGCAATAATTAGAATGGTACACTGCAACTGTGTGAAATAATAAGGAAAACAATCATAGCAATAGAACTGAAAGGTCAGGATGCTTAAAAGGAGGAAAAAAGGAAGAATAGAGTAATTCTGCAGGCTAACTGACTTTTTGGCTTTGGCAAGAAACTTACCCCTTCTGGACCCATTTTTTTGTTTATAAAGGAATTAGAATCAAAAATCCCAGGGATGCTTTTGACCGTAGGAGTCTATGATTCTCAGCTGAATAATGAAAACCAACCAGTATTTGAGAGTATAATAGCTGAATTATACCAGAGAGCAAATGTCTTACTTATGGCATTTACCTTTAATCAGACCCTCAACTCTTTTGAGTAAATGCTCAAGTAGAACTAAAGTTAGTCTCTAATATAATTTGATTCTATGTGAAATTCTCACTATTATCTGTTTTTCATTTTTATGACATACAAGCGAAAAGGAGAAAGAAGACAGATTTCTTACTCTCCATCCAGTCTCTGGAGAGACGGAAATGGAGGCATGGAAGACATTTTGATTAGCAAACATAGCACATGTCTCATATGCTAACTGGTCTACCCCCAGCATTTTGTGTTCACATTTCTCTAAAGTAAGAATTCAACATTAGGTATATATGTAGTAGACTGGAAATGAAACTCCCAAAGACATCAGATCCTAATCCCCAGAATCTGTAAATGTTACTTTATTGGAAAAAAGGTTGTTTCCACATATGAATAATTAAAGATCTTGAGATGGGGAAATTCCTTTGGATTTTGGATGGGCCCTAATGCCATCTCAAGTGTCCCTAGAAGAGAGAGGCGGGCTAGATTTTACAGACAGAATAAGAGAAGCTCATGTGAAGGTAGAGGCAGAGGGAGTGACTGACAAGTGCCACACTTCAAGAAAAGGAAAACTGACTCTGAGGGCAAAGCCTTGAGCCCAGATGGCGGAGCTGTTGATGGAAAGGGCAGAACTGTGAGCCACAGCGGATTTTCCTAGGATTTGAAACTTTATGGAACTTTCCTTACTGGATTTTGAAATTACGTGGAAATGATGACTCCTTTCTCCCTTCCATTTTCTCCCTTTGGGAATGGGAATTGCTCTGTTGTACTATATACGTGTTCCACTTTTGCATTTTTGGAATGGGAAAACTTTGTTTCTAGCTTCAAGGGTCCATAGATGCAGAAAAGTACCCCATGATGGATCATACCTAGTCTTTCACCTATCCTTGGTTTAATAATTTAGATGGTATTTTAGACTTTGGAGCTGATGACAATTGGATGCACTTTTACTTGAGTTGATGATTTTGAGGGATTCTGGAATGGGGTGAATGCATTTTGTGTGGGAAATGCATGTGAATCTTTGGAAGCCAGATACTGGCTGTAAACTGTGGTAGGCTGAAAAATGAGCCCCTTAAAATATCAATGCCTAATCTATGGGAGGTAAATGTCATCCTATTTAGAAAAATGTCTATGCAAATGCAATTAAGATAAGGCTCTTGACATGGGGAGATTATCCTAGATTACCTGGGTGGGTCCTAAATGCCATTGTTAGTGTCCTCATAACAGAGAAGCAAAGAGAGATCTGACTACAGAAGAAAAGAAGGTTACGTGAAGTCAGAGCAGAGAGATTGTAAGATTGGAATGATGTGTCATAAAACAAGTAATGCTAGAAGCCATTAGAACTGAAAGAAATAAGGAACAGATTTTCTCCTAGAGCTTCTGGAAAGCGTGCAGCACTGCCTACACTTTAATTTTTGTCTATGGTACTTATTTCAAACTTCTGTCTTCCAGGAATGTGAGAGAATAAATTTCTGTTGTTTTAAGCCACCACGTTGGTGATAATTTGTTACAGCAGGCAGAAGAAACAACTAAAAGTGCATAAAGAGACAAGCGATTCAGTTAGGCTAGACAGAGGATAAATGCTGAGATGTAATAGTCCCCCTAAGCTAATTTCCAGTCCCTAAGTCTTCACTAAGACCTCCAGGATACCTGGAACTAACTCAAAGGGAACAGTAAGAAGCAGGGTAGACTTGAATGACCCTTTCCAATTAGAAATGTCTTGTTGGTTTTGTTTTTAACAGTTCTGGTACTTTAGGGACCTCTGTGGAGTAGAAGACTTTAGGCAGTTCTGTGAGAAACAGTTGGTAGTGTGACAGTTGATGGGGTGCATGGGGGTGAGACTATGGGGAATAAGGTTTCTGAAGACCAGACTAGAAAGCTTTTTTTTTCCCTTAAGTTTTTGGAAGTCAGAGTCTGACCTAAATTCTTAAAAAAATTATCAGAATAGATTTGCTGAATGTCTTTATGTGTCCAGGGCCACGTGAAATATATACACACAGATTTACATGGGCTGGAGCAAGTTTCTTATTTATTTACAAGCTGCAACAAGTAACCTAAATGTAGGCATGTAAATAATCATTTGCTGGTGCAGTAGAGACTGTTAGCTCTTTACCACAGAAGCAAAACAAATCACTTCTTCTTGGTCTAAGTGTGGATAGAGTACTACACAATCTAGTAGTAGATTCAGTGCAGCATGACAGGGAAGAAAACTACTGAAAAAATAGTAAGAGAAGGGCCAACTGTGGGGTGAGGTATGGAGGAAATCAGCTCTGGGCCTCTCCCAGCTGTCTGGTTTTATCATCCTTTTAAGTGACTTGCCTCTTGTGAAAATATAAAACATTCATCCACTTGAGCTTCCTGGGGGTTTCAGTGAAGGAACCAGTGGGAAACATTTAAAGTAGTAGACAGCAAGTTTCAGTGAATCAGATCCAATTATCAGCAATTTCAGAGTGAAGGTAAGAATTGTTGAGAGAAGCACATCAAAGGGAAAATAGGAGTTTTCATCCATAGAAGAGGTATTGTGCACTTCCTAGAAATTTTTTAAAAAGCCAAAGGAACTGCTAAGTAAATAAAATTTCCATCCTCAAATCCAGAACTTCTCTCCTATCTCTATAACTGTGCTCTTCTTGATTTCTCCATATAATATCTGCTAATGGCATTACTATATTCTCAGTTGCCCAGACATGAATCTTAGAAGAAATTTAATTTTTATTTCTCCTAAACCTCTGATATCAAAGAAGCAATCTGTTCTTTGTAATGGTGACCCCATGCCAGACACATAGCTAGGATGTGTTCAGCACCGGTGCACACACGCACAGGCTGCCTGCCCTTGGCTTATCACTTTCATGTGACCTTCAACCCAAGCTCACTGTTTGATGGCTTTTTTTTTTTAAATTTTATTTATTTGACCAAGAGAGATCACAAGTAGACAGAGATGGGGAGAGAGAGTGAGGAGGAAGCAGGCTCCCTGCCCAGCAGAGAGCCCAATGTGGGACTCGATCCCAGGACCCTGAGATCATGACCTGAGCTGAAGGCAGAGGCTTAACCCACTGAGCCGCCCAGGCAGCCCACTGTTTGATGGCTTCGCTCACCAGTCTGTGGCTCATGCTGCCATTGGATGAAGCTAGCAAAGCCAGCTGTTGGTTATACTTAGTGATCCGAAGACATCCCTGACTCCCTTCTGCTTATTAATTGATGACTGAGCCTTTTGGTTAAACATTTAGGATCCTCCACCATCTGAATCTAATTGCCTCTTCCAGCTTCGTCATAATGGTTCCTAAAAATAAAGTTGATGTTGTACCAAATTTGAGAACTCTGAAGTTCAACCAAATTTTCTTTCTTATCTCTTTGCATTTCTTGTCACTTTACTCTAATTAAATGCTCTAATTTTCATGTAACCTTTGGAATTGTACTTTCTTAAGACCTAGTTTAGGTGCCATATCCTCCATGATAATTTTCTAAATTCCATTTATTTGAAAGAACAGTAAAGTCAGTGGGTTCTTAATTATTCTCACATTTGTAATCATTGCTTGTAAATTGTCCGAGCTCCTTTAATGCATTCTAACCTGTTTTGGGGCAACCCTTAGTCTTAATCATTTAAAATCCATCAATGAGCTTAATGGCTTGCACAAAAACTTAATAAATATTTGCTGAGAAAATTGGTTGTTGGATGAGTGAATGAGTAAATGTTTGAGTGAATTTAGTGAAGGCCAGTGTTTATGATTCTCAGATGCAATCAGGCATTGTAGTTGTATGTATGTGTGTTTGCATCTATGTGTGCAGGTGGATACACTATATACATATACATATACATGTAGTTGGATGTATACATATGTATCCACATACCTGTTTCTATATATAAAGAAATACATACAGGCCTACACACAAACCCATATATAGTTTTAAAGTGACACACATTGAAGAAATTCAGATTTGACAGATCTCATATTGCAGAACTCATATATTAAATATGACCTGTACTATATATATATGTAATCTTAAAATTTTAATTGAATTTGTTTTGATAAACAGTCTGTAAAACAAACACACACACATATTTAACATTTTATTCCTTTTCAGATGGTACCTTTTAAGCACTTCTATAGAGAATCACACCGAAGACATTGGAATTGAGGACCATTCTTCCCTGTGTCCTGCATTCTCACTTTTTCTTGATTAGGGGAATGGGACTTATTTATTAATCCCCACCCCCTTTTCTCCCTCTTTTGGAAAATGCAGCATTTGTAGAAAATAATGATGTAACAGAGAAGTAACTGAAGCTGAAACAGAACATATAACCCATTATGGCAGTAACAGTCTGGAGGTCTAATGCAGTCCTGATATAATAAATATCAGGAGATGGTTGTTTTTCCGCATCACACCAAATGCGAGGTTCACATTCTATAGGAATAGATGAACTTATAGCCTTGTCTATCTCCTTGCTGCTTTTCCATTCAGTTTACCATGTAGTGATTGTCTAATACAATGAGAAACAGGATATCTCCCACTGAGCAATGCCATGCTCTCACCCAGCTTTTTTCAAGGAGAAAATTGGACCAGAAAAGGTTATTAAAATGAAGTAGTACTATTATATATTGGAAAATGGTGGAGATATAGAATGTTTTTCAGCTACATTACATGAGTCTCAGTATAAAACCTCCAGCTTTCCACCCAGCAGAATGATTTACATGTATGACTCACTTTTCTAATGGTGTGTCCTATCTCCCTTTATCTGCTTGAAAACAGATGACCAAAAACAAGAAAACTGGTTATAACAGACAGTAAATACATGTCATAATTAGGGAAAGCAAGAAACACTGAAATAGCAAACAGACCGGGTTTACCCTTACTTTGAATTGTTATTTTGCAGAGATGCAAAAATAATTTTACATTCTTTAACATGGAGAAGGACTGTAAATAGTTCCCTCTTTTCTACCAAATCTCCTAGAGCCTGTGGAATTTTACAACCCATAAGGTATTTACATGCTCTGCTAATCTGATCCAAAACTAGGGCTTCAGTCCCTCAGGAAGCATTCATTAGCATTATAAATTAGCCCAGCTCTCAATTTATGTGTTGATTTACTTGTCTTTTAGCCTCTCTTTACTTTGAGAAGTAATTTGAAACCATTTACAATATAAACACACATATGGAAGTTAAACATGAGGACTGAAGTCAAGAAAATATGGAGGGGAAAAATGTAATAACATAAACACCAGGACATGCTAAATTTCACCACGAAATGGGGGTCCAAGTAAGGGATTATCTTCTTCTTAGAAGAGGCTGCCCCAAGGGAGAGGGGTCCGAAGACCTTAGGAGCCAATAGATTTTGGTAGAAGCTGAAACAAGCACATTGTAAGAGAAATTGCTATGATATTTTATTTTCTCTTTGTTCTTTCTGAGCATCTAGTTAATTCTTCTAGTTGAAATATCCGACATGCCCAGTCTCAAGCGTGGTGAACCAAGGAAATAGTAGTGATAATGAGATGAAGTCAGCAACGTCTAGTCATCCTTCTCTTCCTGACTCCGGAACCTATTTTCAGATTAAAATCTGAAGGGTGTGGATTTCCTTATGTTGCTAGAGGCCACATTTCTCCTTAGGGAAAGAGACTACCACCAAGAGATCCCTAATGGCACATTTTTAGGTCTAAGCTTCCTGGTAACTAACACAGAGAAACATGACTTGCTGGAGAGTTTTCTTATCTGGGAAAATAAACAAATCCTACCACTTTAGAAGAGCAAACCTTTCCTTGGCACTACATTCTAAAAGGATTGACTTTATATTTTATTTACATTATACAAAAGATTTGAAATATCGAAGTTGACGAAATTTCCAACAGCAGGTTTGCTGGAGATGCAAGCATATTGTTTGATTTTTGTTTTAAACATAATAAAGCTTCAGGTTACAGTGTTAGATTATAATTTGCTAACCTCCTCTGCTCTGTGATTATTGGGGGTGTTGTTCACCACCTGATCCTAGAAGCATGTGATTCCTGGATACTTTAAACGGTCTTTCTCATCTTTCTCAAGAAATTCTGTCAACTCAACTTTGGGATATCCTATTTATAACCCTTAGAAGAAATCAATGGAAAATGAACATTTCTTTAATTTTAATAAGGAACACATATTTTTAAAAAAGAGTTGGAGAAAGTGAAAGAAAGACAGATGGGAAACAGGTTGTAGTAACATTTACATTTAAGTTTTTTGCTGACCCATGATAGCCCTTTCTTCAAGTCTGCTTTCTTTTCTTTTCTTTTTCTTTCCCCTGGGACGTCCTTTTGGTATGATACTCTCCTAGGATGATTAATAATAATAACAATAATAATAAAATTCCAAAGAGCTATGGATAATATAAATTTTGACTAAGTGTTGATTATTTCTGAATGAGGACTTCCCTATTACACTGGCTCTTTCCATCACTATTATCTGAAGCCCATTTAGATGAATATTCTTTCCTGAGAGTCCCTAACATGAGCTGCATTAAAATGTAACAGCTTCCCACCTCTCTAAGACTCTCCACAAGGTGAACATAAATAAAATCAATTTAAAGGGTAATCAGTGCAGTTTCACAGCTTAGGCTTTCCTTTGTGTCAAGCTTTTATTTCTTAAAGAACACGAATATCAAAGTGACCATATAATAATTATTTGGTAAGGGCCCAGATATTATGCTTTTGACATATCATGGGGTTAATGACAATGTTATACAAGAGGTGTCTAAAAAAAAAAAACCAAATTTATGTCAGAGTTGGTTCCTCATCAACAGATCTCCTAATAAATTTAGTTTTCCCTGAAGATAGTGAGCAGTAGGATACTAATTTCATACTAATTTTGATTTTGATTCCTCTCTATCATTAATTTATTCATCAGCAGTGACATGCCCTAAACTTCAGAGTGAATTCAGACCTCCAGAGAATGAATTAATTAGGCCAACAAAAAGGAGAGTATGTAAAGCTTAGTTTTATAGCTCCTTTAAAATAGCAAATACTCATTATTAAACTCATTTATTTTAAGGATACTAGTATTATTTTTTACTTTATAGATAGATTTCAAGATGTGTTATTTAAAATATTGGAATAATTGTTGTTTCTTTATAAAATCCTCCCAATAAAAAGTAGTATTTATAGAGGTTATTGTCAGTGGCTATAATAAATAGCATTTTTCTTTTGTTCAATTTTTTTTTCTGCCAGGGGACAATGTATGACTTATGAATGGGTTTCAATATGACAGATTTGGGCACAGCTTTCTCTGTATGTGTGTGTGTGTGTGTGTGTGTGTGTGTGCCTGTGTATAGTAAAGACTTTAATTTTATCCATGGAGTGCTTTGGCCTTTGCCTTTGATCACTGTTAGGTAATCTTTAAATATTTGGAATGTCATTCCTTGATGTGAGTGTTACAATTATGATTGAGAGTGGGGCTTGGCCATACCAGGTAGTCTAGGAATGTGATGTGGAGTAGGGGCTTTGGGTCACAGTTTCAACTTGACCTTTAAAGGGGCTGGAGATGGAGCTGAATCATGTGGACAGTCAACCATGCCTAAGTAATGGAGCCCCAATAAAGTCTCTGGACACCAAGACCTGGGTGAAACTTAGTTGGCATCATGATCATTGTCACTCAATGATGCTAGAAAAATAATGCTGCCCATGACTCCACTCTGAGAGGACAACTGGACATTACACATTCAGAATTTTCCTGGACTCTGCCCCACGTTCCTCTTCCTGTGACTGACATTAACCAGTATCCTTTAGCTGTGATAAACTATAACCATTAGTATAACCAGTTTATGGAGTCCTCCATTATTTACCAAAGACTGTGCTTAAAGATATATAATTTCACTCTAAAATAACCTTCAATTTAGACTGGGATGAGTATTGTTGAGGTACTTCTATTCTTACTTCAGCAAATGTCATAAACTAAAGGTTAAAAAGAATGGCTATTAAGAACCCATAACATTTCTCTTATAGCAATAATGCCTTCAGTTGAAGACATGAACATTGAGATTCCAGACATAATTTCAGGCAGATGAGAAGAGATATGAGATACCTCTGGTGTTTTGTGTATTTGTCAAGTATTCTTGATTCTTCTACTTTCAAGCACATGGCTTTATTTTTTTCTATGCCTCCTGGGGTAGTGAGGGGCACTGATCTGTCCTGGCTCTGGAGTTGCACATTCAGGAGTCTTGTGTCACTTAGTGGGAGCACTTAGTTACCAGGGAAACTCTGTAGCACTCTGTGTCCCTCTTAGGTATTGGCCGCTTCATCCCTGTAGGTCCCTGAGGAACTATAATGAGCAGTGCACCACTTTCCCCCTGCAGTAAACTGGAAGTGGAGAGAAGAACAAGGTGTTTAAGCCATGACACTTTTTGGCTTAGTGTAACCTAGCCTATTCTGACTCATAGTGTGGATGAGTGGGTGATAGGGAGGGTGGGTGGTATATTTAACTGCTCATAAAGTCCCACTTCCTCACCCAGGAAAGAGTAGTAGTGATCATTATCTGGTTATTGGGACTAGTGGAAGGATTAAGTCATCACAATGTGTATGAAGTCCTTCATATGGAGCTCTTCGCACATTTAAGTTCTCAATCAATAGTCATCATCAGTGTGGCACAATTTGACATTATAGCAAGTCCTCCTGGATAGCTAGCATAGATAGTTTATACCATACATCTAATCATGCATTTCCAGATGAATTAATCATTGTTCACTGTCAAGTTATCAGTAAATTTTTAAATATTAATATTCAGCTAAGAAAGCAGTAGTAAGTCAGTCTGTTGAAAAAAGTCAGATATTCTGCACTTCATGGCTCGATTTATCCTTTGACTCATCCACATCTATTCCCCTATTCTCTGTGGAAAACAGCATGACAAAGTTGATTTTAGAAGCTTCTGGATGAGGCATTCAGATGCACCTCCCCAAATTAACAGTTTTGTGATGCTGGAAAGTTACTTAAACCTTTTGACCATTAGGCTCCTCATTTAAAAAAAAATGGCTAACACAATTTGGCTGATTAACAATGTATTTTGAGGGACTAATAACATCTGTCCCTATATTTATCGAGATCTAATCTCTTTATCATCTAATGTAGGAAAGCCATTAGGGTTCGAAGCTGGCAACCAAGGAAGAGTTCTTGAGATGTCTTTGGTGCAGAAAGGTGGTTTTATTAAAGCACAGGAACAGGACCCGTGGGCAGAAAGAGCTTCACTGGGGCCATGAGGAGTGGCACATTCTATACTTTCAAGTTGGGAGGGGGTTAGGGATGGTGTAAACCTCCCAGATATTTTGGAAACAAGGTTTCCAGGATCCTGAGGAGGCTAGCTATGGATGGGAAAGGTCATTTATTACTGTTCAGTAAAAACTGTCATGAGACCCTTCCGATGTATATCGGTGGGTCATATGCTTGGGGGATGACTGCCAACATGTATCTTGGGGGAGTAGAGATCAAGGAAGTTTCCAAAGGTATTTTTATATGTCAAAATAGACTTACATGGTCCTGGGGGTTGGGCTAAGATTGTCTTTTGTCCTTAGCAAAATATCAGCTTCCAGGCAGTTGAGTCCCTGGAAGAATGTCACTCTGCCTGTTGTCAATGGGCTATAAGTAGTAAGGATACTTAGTAATTTTTCTTCTGCCTTTGTTTCCCACATCATCATCTATGTAGTAATGGGTATCTCCTTATTTTGCCAAGAACATCTCCTTTCTCCTGAAGGCAACAACTCATATCTCATATCACTTTTGGGGAACCATTCCTCTCCCTAGTTCAAGCAGAGGATTCTAGTGGGCTCTGCCAATCCCTTGCCATTCCCATCTCTACCTCTTCCACCCAATCCTAGCCATAAAGATGGCATATTACCCAAGATTATGCAGTCTTTGCCTGAAATTTTTCACATGAGAACTGGTAATGGAACACTGTCTCTTTCTATGTGATGACAGAGTTAGAAAGATGAGCCAGTACCTGCCAGCAGCCAGGGTCCCAACTTCATGGGAAGAACTGGTCAGAGAATAAAGCCATCACCACAAGGCCAGGAAGAGAGATGGAGTGGCCTGATGATGCGTGTGTTTTCAATTTTGGTTGTTCTTGAATTCTTGTGACTTCCCTAGCCTGATCTGTTTGTTTATGTGAACCAATACAATTCCTTTTTGTCTTAGCGAGTTTGTCAGTTTTAGTTTTGTTTAGCTGCTTTCATTTTTTGATCATTTTTTAAGGGCACTCTTTTTTAAAAAAAATTTTATGCATTTATTTGAGAGAGCATGTGTGTGAGCACATGCACATGAGTGTGGGGGAGGGGCAGAGGGAGAGGGATAAGCAGACTCCACACTGAACAAAGAACCCAATAGGGGACTCAGTGCCAGGACCCTGGGATCATGACTGGAGTCAAAGACAGACGCTTAACCAACTGACCCACCCAGGTGCCTCTTGATCATTTTTAGCCAAATGAACCTTAATATGTTTTAGTCCCTAATGCATAATGGTTGCTCAGTACATTTTTTTTTCCCTCTGTTTTTGTTCTTCTATCTACTTCATAATTTTACACAGAATAGCAGTTCCCAAAATATGGTACCCAAGACCCTTTCAGCTCAAGATCAAAACTGAGAGTTATTTGCTCTTTTTATTGTGTTGGCATTTGTACTGATGGTTCGAAAAAAATGGTGGTTAAAACTGCAGGTGCCTGAGACCAAATCAGGGCAAGGGCACCAAAGTTCACAAGGAATAATTGTGTCTTTTCCTTCACACACTTGCAACTTGCAGGGGGTAAAAAAAAATTAAAATTAAAATTTTAAAAAGGAGTTAGCTAGTTTCATGTCATAATGTCCTTAGTGAAGCAGCAAAAATTACAAATTTTATTAAATCTTGACTCTTGAGTCATGCTTTTTGAACTTTCTGGATGATGAAATAGGAAGTACACAGTGAGTATTTCTGCTTCATACTTAAGTAGAGTGGTTTTCTTGAGGAAAAAACACTTGTAGGATTGAGCTGCAATTTCTCTTATTTTCTGGAACATGCTTTTTGTTGGAAGAATAACTGACAAACTAACTATAGGTATTCAGATTTGGCTTATTGCCTTAAGGACAATAACTGATAAAAATCCAAGCTTTCCAGCAAAAATTGGAATTCTGGAAAACTTTAATCCAGGACTGTGAATGTGACAGCTTCTCAATGTTAAAAGACCTTCAGGATGAGATTAGTGGTAATATAAGTGGATGTGATTTTTAGTATTGTATAATAAAATGTGTCAACATTTAGAAGATCTATGTGACTTATTGAACCAATAGTTTCCAGATCACCGAAGTACGCTGTTACAAAATCATCCATGGGTAAGGGGGTCATTCGCAGTGCAGGATGTATCAGCGGATTTTAATGTAACCAAGTATGATGTCTGTTAGTACAGTTTCAGATTTCTCATGGCAACAAACCTTTAAGAAAGTGCCACTTGTAGAATTGTTGTATAGTATTAAAGAAGAATATGTACAATTATCTTTAAAGACTATTAAAAATCTCATTCTTGGGGTGTGTGAGTGGTGCAGTTGAGTTTCTGACTCTTCCTTTTGACTCAGGTCATGATCTCAAGGATGCAAGATCAAGTCCAGCTTTCAGCTCCATGCTCAGTGGGGAATCTGCTTGAGATTCTCTCTCCCTCTGCTTCTGTTCCCTGTGCCCCACTCTCACATGTTCTTTCTCTCTCTCAAATAAATAAATCTTTTTTAAAAAATAAAAAATAAAAATCTCTTTCTCTTTCCAGTTACCTATCTCTGCAAAGCCAAATTTTTTTTCATATACTTCAAGCAAAACACCATAGTGCAATTGGTTGAATGGGAAAGTAGATATAAAAATTGGGAGGGAGACAAACCACAAGAGACTCTTAATTTCACAAAACAAACTGAGGGTTGCCAGGGGGAAGAGGGTAGGAGAGGGTGGTTAGGTTATGGACATTGGGGAGGGTATATGCTATGGCAAGTGCTTTAAAGTGTGTAAGCCTGATGATTCACAGACCTGTACCCCCAGGGGAAATAATATATTATATGTTAATAAAAAAAAATTAAAAAAGAAAAAAAATGTAATGGTGATCTAATAACCCAGAAATTAAAGAAATTTTCAAAAATATAAAATAATAGTCATCCTTCTTACTGTTGTTTTATTGTTTAGAAAATAAAATTATTTTCATGAAATATTTATGTTAGCATGTTATGTGTCTTTTTAAATGAATTAATACATAAACATCTTTTAAATATCTCAGTTTGAATTTTAAGTATCATGAGTACAGATAGATAAAACCTACATACAAAAAGCTCTTTGGAATTCTCAGTAACATTTAAGAGTGTAAAGGTGTTCTGGGGTGCCTGGGTGGCTCAATGGGTTAAGCCTCTGCCTTCGGCTCAGGTCATGATCCCAGAATCTTGAGATTGAGCCCCGAATATGGCTCTCTGCTCAGCAGGGAGCCTGCTTCCCTTCCTCTCTCTCTGCCTGCCACTCTGCCTACTTGTGATCTCTGTCTGTCAAGTAAAAAAATAAATAAATCTTAAAAAAAAAAAAAAAAGAGTCAAAAGGTGTTCTGAGACCACAGTGTTTGGGCAGCCCTGACCTTGAATGTCCCTTGTCTGTCTATTCATTCATTAGATGCACGTCTAGTACCTATAAATACATTTTGATACTTGCATATATTTGTTCCTTCCTGGAATAATGCTAGCTCACTTTTGTAGCTGGAAGAACTCTGATCCTTAAAGACTCAGTTAAAAGCTTGTTTTTCCAGATTCTATCCTATTTTCCTTCATAATTACTTATAGAAATGCATATGATCATGCTACAATTAAATATTTTCTGCATGTCTGATGGCCCACTATTCTGTGAGGGTTTGAAGACCAGGCATTCTCTTTTAATCACTGGTGCATGGGCACCTAGAAAAAGGTGCAGATCATCATGTGTACTCCCTATAAATTTTGTTCTTGAAGGCCTGAATTTTTAGGCTCAAGAGCTCCATCCTCTTTTGTTCCCCTGCCATAGAGCCCAGTTAATGACCATGATATTGGCAAAGTCATGTACTAACAAGCCAGATGCCAGGAATTGAGGCTCATGGCCAGGCTTCAAGGGGAAACCAATCACAAAAGGACAAATGCCATATTGTGGTTAGAGGGAATCTGGAGATCTTTAAAGATTTCCGACATTTCTCAGGTGCCCATCATAGGCAGCTTCCACTTTCACTTTCACAGATTTTACCCATGAAGTTAAAACAAACAGGAGTTATTCTGAAGCACTCGGTCCAGGTAATGAAAAGAAAACCGCCAACTGGCATGATCTGTTGGAAGCAACAGAGACACATGGCATGAGGGCTTTTCCAAAACTTTTCTAATTGGATGAAAATGGGAACATTTCTCAAGATTAATAAGAGTGTCAAATCATGTCCAGCTGGCAACCCCAGGATCGCACCGAGTGTTTAATCACACGACATGTGAGTGTCAAAACAATGTTAAGCAGCATCCTGGAAACTCTGTTTTGTGGCAGGCAGCTCTTCTCCCAGGATGCCAAGCCTCTTCTCACCTGTGATTGCTGACCATCACCTAAGGCTAAAACTGAGAATAAATAGCAATGCCTTTCTGTAGAAAGGCTTATCCAAACGAAGCAAACATTACTTAGAGCCACAAGCCAATATGACATCTTCCATGCTGTTCCCATCTGCTTCAGATATTCATACTGGACAGTTTTCAAATGACAGCAGATGTCCCAGCTAGAAAAAAAAATTAATCAGCTGAAAAGTATGTCATTACCTAGCTAATTTTTTAGTTTCAGAAGCCAGAAACTGTATTGCTTTTGGTTATTGCTCTGATGCCTCAGTGTCAAACCAACTCTCTTGTAAAATGAAGTGGTGTTTGCTTAGCTAGCTACCTAGAATTTGTTATATGATGCATCTTTTAAACATAACTCTTCAGATGAGGAGGTTGCATAGAAATTTTGGTCTTTAAATAAGCTCGGGAGAAAATTCTTCAGATTCATAAAAATCCTGTGCAGTTGACAAAAGAAGGCAGTGCAGTGTCAACTGTAAAAGACTTGAAATTTTCATTTATTTTTAAAATCACTGCTCGTGCTTAGTGATCAACCGCAGAAAACAGTCTTTCTGTTTATTTATGTTTATCCACCGTTAGCCAATTTGTATTCTGTATAAAATTAAAGGGAACATCAATAGGCCAAGGTCACTTCTACCTCACCTTGTTTTTTGCATCAGATTGGATAAGAAAGGTATATTGCAACAGTAGACCCCAAACCTACCTGAAGCATATACTCGGTCTTAATAACCCAATGTCAGATTATCACAGCTTTGTAACTAAGGAAGATTTTTAAATATCTACTAGTTTTCTATCAGCCTGTGGTCTGGGAACTGGCAGAGAAAACCACAATACTTTCCATCAAAATAGTGAAAACCTTAGAATTCATATTCTTTTCTTTTATATTTTGTTTATTTGAGAGAGAAAGATAGAGATAGTGACAGAGAGCACAAGTGGGGAGGAGAGAGACAAACAGACTCCCTGCTGTGTGTGGATCCTGATACAGGGCTGGATCCCAGGATCCCAGGATCATGACCTGAGCTGAAGGCAGACACTTAACTAACTGAACCACCCGGGCACCTCTCCCTTCCCTTCTCTTCTCTTCCCTTCCCCCTTCCTCCCTTCCTTCCTTCCTTCCTTAGATTTACTTATTTTAGAGAGAGAGAGAGAGCATGGGTGTGAGAGGCAGAGGGAGAGGGGGAGAGAGTCTCAGGCAGACTCTGTGCTGAGCATGGAACCCAATGTGGGGCTCCATCTCATGACCCTGAAATCACGACCTGAGCTGAAAAGAGTCAGACACTTAAACGACTGCATCACCCACATGCTGCAACATATGTTCTTTTCAAGTGCTCATAAGAGTGTTTACTGATTTATAATTGTATTTCGGGACATAAAAGTCTCAATAGATTGATAAGAATTGCAGACATATAAAATGTGTCCTTGGACCACAGCAGAATTAAACCATATTTTCTCCCAGGACTTTATGATGTGAGGTTATATGTTCAAGTCTTTAATCCGTTTTAAATTAACGTTAGTAAATGGTGTGAGATAGTGGCTTAGTTTCATTCTTTTGCATGTGGGTTTTTCTAACACCATTTACTAAAGAAACTGTCATTTGCCCATTGTCTATTCTTGGCTCCTTTGTCGTAAATGAATTGATCATATGTGTGTGGGTTTATTTCTAGGCTTTCTGTTCTATTCCATTGATCCATGTGTATGTTTATGCCAATATCATACTATAGCTTTGTAACATAGTATGAAATCAGGGAGTGTAATGTCTCCAGCTTCATTCTTCTTTCTCAAGATTGCTTTGGCACATGGGGTCATTTGAAGTTTCATGCTAATTTTAGGATTGTTTGTTGTTTACAGTAGTTTAAGAGTGATTCCTCAGTTTGTCATAGCCTTGCAGATCTCGTGGCATGCACACCATTGCTCTTCCAAGCCAAGACATTTGGGGGGTTCATCTCAGGTGCTAGTCTTAATGTTGGGGCACCTAATGTGGGAGGAATGCTTTGTTCCTCAGGGAGGACCTCTGGGTTTTGAGTTTTCCCCAATGGTGAGTTACTACAGTGGAGGTGGAATTTATGGACAGATTGTGTCTCAGCCTTTCTTACCTGCTCTAATGTGGTTTCCCTCTCATTTTCCTGATGAGAAGGATTTGCTCTGCCAATTTTAACAAAGGAAGAACTTTAATCTAGCCTAGTATTTGAAGTTTTGTCTAGGATTAGCAGCATAAAATCATTTGGGAGGTTGTTAGAGATGTGGAATCTTGCCCCATCCAGGCCTCCTAAAGTGGAATCTGTATTTTATCATGATGCCCTAGGACAGGGGTGAGAATCAGACCTGAGAATTGTTTGTAGTGACGGTGAGTAATTGACTGTGGTTCTCTGTAGATAGATAGGGCTCAGCCATACTTAGGAATGGACATACGTTTGGCCTTACCTGTTTCCTGCCCACAGAACATTTCCCAGCCTTCTGCCTTGCAAAATTCCCGAGAGAGTGGCTAGGTTCTGTTCTACTTTCTTGTTTTAAATTCCCTTATCTCTTTTAATATATTTAAAGTAATTTAAAATTGCTGGTCACTTTGCTTCAGAGACTCATTTGACAAAAAAGCAGAATAAATTACTCCCCATCCCAGAGATACACTTCTCCTTCTGGGATAAAATAGCTCACAAAGACATTGGTGGAGCAAAATCATGAAAAAAGAAAAAAAAGTCTGCAGGATTACAGATCTGAACAGAAGCAGACATATTAGAATAGATGGACCATGTGTTTTAAATAGAATTAAAATAACATAAAAGAGATTTATGCATCCAGCAATGAAAGAATACACACTTATTTAAGCACACATTGAACATTTATAGAAATTGATTATTGGGAATTAAAAAAATTCACAATACATTTAAAAATATAGATCTCATGCAGATGAAGATCTTTGGTATCAAGATCTTTGGCTATAAAATCATCAATTTAGAATTAAATAATAAAAAAGTTGCTTTAAAAACCTTGAATATTTTGAAACAAAAATAATAATAAAAAAAATCCTAATACATGGGTCTACGAAGAATTAAAAATATAAATTTAATCATTATTTAGAATTGAATGACTATGAAAGCTGTTTATCTCAAAAGGAAAGGTGTAAAATGGTATGATGTAGAAAATTACAGTTCTAAATACTTTATATAGAAGACAGCCTCAAAATTAATGATCTCTGTACTTTTATTTTTAATTTTTAAAATTTTTTTATAAACATATAATGTATTTTTAGCCCCAGGGGTACAGGTCTGTGAATTGCCAGGTTTACACACTTCACAGCACTCACCTTAGCACATACCCTCCCCAATGTCCATAATCTCGCCATCCTCTCCAGACCCCCTCCCTCCAGCAACCCTCAGTTTGTTTTGTGAGATTAAGAGTTTCTTATGGTTTGTTTCACTCCCGATCTCCTCTTCTTTCATTTATTCTTTTCCTACCCCTCAAACCCCCCACATTGCATCTCCACTTCCTCATATCAGGGAGATCATATGATAGTTGTCTTTCTCTGATTGACTTATTTCACTAAGCATAATACCCTCTAGTTCCATCCACATCATCGCAAATGACAAGATATCATTTCTTTTGATGGCTGCATAGTATTCCATTTTATATATACACCACATCTTCTTTATCCATTCATCTTTTGATGAACATTGAGGTTCTTTCCATAGTTTGGCTATTGTGGACATCGCTGCTATAAACATTCGGGTGCACATGCCCCTTCGGATCACTACGTTTGTATCTTTAGGGTAAATACCCAACAGTGCAATTGCTGGGGCATAGGGTAGCTCTATTTTCAACTTTTTGAGGACCCTCCTTGATGTTTTCCAGAGTGGTTGCACCAGCTTGCATTCCCACCAGTGGTGTAGGAGGGTTCCCCTTTCTCTGCATCCTCGCCAGCTTCTGTCATTTCCTGACTTGTTAATTTTAGCCATTCTGACTGGTGTGAGGTGGTATCTCATTGTGGTTTTGATTTGAATTTCCCTGATGCCGAGTGATGTAGAACATTTTTTACATGTCTGTTGGCAATCTGGATGTCTTCTTTGCAGAAATGTCTGTTCATGTTCTCTGCCCATTTCTTGATTGGATTATTTGTTCTTTGGGTGTTGAGTTTGCTTAGCTCTTTCTAGATTTTGGATACTAGCCCTTTTTCTGATATGTCGTTTGCAAATATCTTCTCCCATTCTGTCAGTTGTCTTTTGGTTTTGTTAACTGTTTCCTTTGCTGTGCAAAAGCTTTTGATCTTGATGAAATCCCAAGAGTTCATTTTTGCCCTTGCTTCCTTTGCGTTTGGTGATGTGCCTAGGAAGAAGTTGCTGCAGCTAAGGTCGAAGAGGTTGCTGCCTGTGTTCTCCTCAAGGATTTTGATGGATTCCTATCTCACATTGAGGTCCTTCATTCATTTGGAGTCTATTTTTGTGTGTGGTGTAAGGAAATGGTCCAATGCCATTTTTCTGCATGTGGCTGTCCAATTTTCCCAACACCATTTGTTTAAAAGGCTGTGTTTTTTCCATTGGACATTCTTTCCTGCTTTGTCAAAGATTAGTTGACCATAGAGTTGAGGGTCTATTTATGGGCTCTCTGTTCTGTTCCATGCATCTACGTGTCTGTTTTTGTGCCAGTACCATGTTGTCTTGATAAAGACAGCTTTGTAATAGAGCTTGAAGTCCGGAATTGTGATGCCACCAACCTTGGCTTTCTTTTTCAATATTCCTTTGGCTATTCGAGGTCTTTTATGGTTCCATATAAATTTTAGGATTATTTGTTCCATTCCTTTAAAAAAATGGATGGGAATTTGATAGGGATTGCATTACATGTGTAGATTGCTTTAGGTAGCACAGACATTTTCACAATATTTGTTCTTCCAATCCAGGAGCATGGAACATTTTTCCATTTCTTTGTGTGTTCCTCAATTTCTTTCATGAGTACTTTATAGTTTTCTGAGTATAGATTCTGTGCCTCTTTGGTTAGGTTTATTCCTAGGTGTCTTATGGTTTTGAGTGCAATTGTAAATGGGATTGACTCCTTAATTTCTCTTCCTTCTGTCTTGTTGTTAGTGTAAAGAAATGCAACTGATTTCTCTGCATTGATTTTATATCCTGACACTTTACTGAATTCTTGTACAAGTTCTAGCAGTTTTGGAGTGGATTCTTTTGGGTTTTCCACATATAGTATCATATCATCTACAAAGAGTGATAGTTTGACTTCTTTCCCAATTTGGATGCCTTTAATTTCTTTTTGTTGTCTCATTGCTGAGGCTAGGACTTCTAGTACTATGTTGAATAGCAGTGGTGATAATGGATCCCTGGTGTGTTCCTGACCTTAATGGAAAAGCTTTCAGTTTTTCTCCATTGAGAATGATATTTGCGGTGGGTTTTTCATAAATGGCTTTGATAATAGTGAGGTATGTGTCCTCTATCCCTACATGTTGAAGAGTTTTGATCAAGAAGGGATGCTGTACTTTGTCAAATGCTTTTTCAGCATCTATTGAGAGTATCATATGATTCTTGTTCTTTCTTTTATTAATGTATTGTATCACATTGATTGATTTGTGGATGTTGAACCAACCTTGCAGCCCTGAAATAAATCCCACTTGGTGGTGGTGATTAATCATTTTAATGTACTGTTGGATCCTATTGGGTAATATTTTGGTGAGAATTTTCACATCTGTGTTGATCAAGGATATTGGTTTCTAATTCTCTTTTTTGATGGGATTCTTGTCTGGTTTTGGGGTCAAGGTGATGCTGGCCTCATAAAATGAGTTTGGAAGTTTTCCTTCTATTTCTATTTTTGGAACAGTTTCAGGAGAATAAGAATTAATTCTTCCTTAAATGTTTGGTAGAATTCCCCTGGGAAGCCATCTGGCCCCGGGCTTTTGTTTGTTTGGAGATTTTTGATGACTGTTTCAGTCTCCTTACTGGTTATGGGTCTGTTCAGGTTTTCTATTTCTTCCTGGTTCCGTTTTGGTAGTTTATATGTCTCTAGCAATACATCCATTTCTTCTGGATTGTCAAATTTGCTGGCGTATAGTTGCTCATAATATGTTTTTATAATTGTTTGTATTTCTTTGGTGTTGGTTGTGATCTCTCCCCTTTCCTTCATGATTTTGTTTATTTGGGTCTTTTCTCTTTTATTTTTGATAAGTCTGGCCAGGGGTTTATCAATCTTATTAATTCTTTCAAGGAACCAGCTTCTAGTTTCCTTGATTTGTTTATTGGTTTTTGTTGTTGTTGTTTGTTTCTATTTCATTGATTTCTATTCTGATCTCTATGATTTCTCTTCTTCTGCTGGGTTTAGGCTTTCTTTCTTGTTCTTTCTCCAGCTCCTTTAGGTGTAGGGTTAGGTTGTGTATTTGAGACCTTTCTTGGTTCTTGAGAAAGGCTTGTATCACTATATATTTTCCTCTCAGGACTGCCTTTCTTGTGTGCCACAGAGTTTGAACCATTGTGTTTTCATTATCATTTGTTTCCATGATTTTTTTTCCAATTCTTCCTTAATTTCCTGGTTGACCCATTCATTCTTTAAAAGGATGCTGTTTAGTCTCCATGTATTTGGGTTCTTTCCAAATTTCCTCTTGTGATTGAGTTCTAGCTTCAGAGCTAAAATATGCAGGTCTGAAAATATGCAGGGAATGATCCCAATCTTTTGATACCAGTTGAGACCTAATTTATGACCCAGGATGTGACCTGTTCTGGAGAAAGTTCCATGTGCACTAGAGAAGAATGTGTATTCTGTTGCTTTGGGATGGAATGTTCTGAATATATCTGTGCTGTCCATCTGGTCCAGTGTGTCATTTAAGGCCTTTATTTCCTTGTTGATCTTTTGCTTGGATGATCTGTCCATTTCAGTGAGGCAGGTGTTAAATAAGTCCCCTTCTATTATTGTATTATTGTTGGTGTATTTCTTTGATTTTGTTATTAATTGGTTTATATAGTTGGCTGCTCCTATGTTGGGGCATAGATATTTAAAATTGTTAGATCTTCTTGTGGGACAGTTCCTTTGAGAATGATATAGTATCCTTCCTCATCTCTTATCCTAGTTTTTGGCTTTAAAATCTAATTGGTCTGCTATAAGGATTGCCACCCCAGCTTTCTTCTGATGTCCATTAGCATGGTAAATTGTTTTCCACCTCCTCACTTTAAATCTGGAGGTGACTTGAGTCTAAAATGAGTTTCTTGTAGGCAGCATATTGATGGGCTTTGTTTTTTTATCCATTCTGATACACTGTATCTTTTGATTGGGGCATTTAGCCCATTTACATTCATGGTAACTATTTAGAGATAGGAATTTAGTGCCATTGTATTGTCTATAAGGTGACTGTTACTGTATATTGTCTCTGTTCCTTTCTGATCTACTACTTTCAGGCTCTCTCTTTGGTTAGAGGACCCCTTTCAATATTTCCTGTAGAGCTGGTTTGGTGTTTGCAAATTCTTTCAGTTTTTGTTTGTCCTGGAAGCTTTTAATCTCTCCTTCTATTTTCAGTAATAGCCTAGCTGGATATAGTATTCTTGGCTGCATGTTTTTCTCGTTTAGTGCTCTGAATATATCATGCCAGTTCTTTCTGACCTGCCAGGTCTCTGTGGATAAGTCTGCTGCCAATCTAATATTTTTACCATTGTATGGTTACAGACTTCTTTTCCTGGGCTGCTTTCAGGATTTTATCTTTGTCACTAAGACTTGTAAATTTTACTATTAGATGATGGGGTGTGAACCTATTCTTATTGATTTTGAGGCAGATTTTCTGCACCTCCTGGATTTTTATGTTTGTTCCCTTTGCCATATTAGGGAAATTCTCTACAATAATTCTCTCCAATATACCTTCTGCTCCCCTCTCTCTTCTTCTTCTGGAATCCTAATTATTCTAATATTGTTTCATCTTATGGTGTCACTTATTTCTTGAATTCTCCCCTCTTCATCCACTATTTGTTTTTCTCCTTTTGCTCAGCTTCTTTATTCTCTGTCATTTGGTCTTATATATCACTAATTCTTTCTTCTGCCTCATTTATCCTAGCAGTAAGAGCCTCCATTCTTGATTGCACCTCATTAACAGCTTTTTAAATTTCAACTTGGTTAGATTTTAGTTCTTTTATTTCTCCAGAAAGGGTTTTTATCTCTCTGGAGAGGGTTTCTCTAATATCTTCCATGCCTTTTTCAAGCATGGCTAGAACCTTGAGAATCTTCTTTCTGAATTCTAGATCTGACATATTACCAATATCCTTATTGATTTGGTCCCTAGCCTTCGGTACTGCCTCTTGTTCTTTTTTTTTGTGGTGAGTTTTTCCACCTTGTAATTTTGTCTAGATAAGAATATATGAAGGAGCAAATAAAATACTAAAAGGGTGCCAACGACCCCAGGAAAATGTGCTTTAACCAAATCAGAAGAGACCCCAAATCGTGGGAGGGAGAAGGGGGATAAAAAGAAGTTCAGAAAAAAGAAATTAAAAAAAGAAAACAAAAAGTATAAAAAAGAAAAAATATATATGTATATATTAGACTGGTGACTAGAACAGGGTCATCCATTTAATTTTGGGAGTATTTTGGTCTCTCAGAAGAAACTACCTCCCAAAATTTTAAAGAAAACACAATGAAGGGATGGAATATGCCTATAAAGCTGAAAACAAAATTTATTTATATTTCTAAAAAAAGAGTTGATTAAGTAAGTTGGTTGGGAGAATAAAGAAAAGGAAAGTGGAGAGAATTTTCTCAGACTGGAGACTAAAACAAGCTTGGAGCTAGATTTAGGGTATATTTTGATCTATTAGAAGAAGTTGTACCCTAAATTTTTTAGAAGAAAAAGCCCTATGTGTATACAAAAAATAAATTTAATACAATGAAGGATAAAATATGATTATAATAATGAAGCTTCAAAAAAGATTATTTTTTTAATGAAAGGTATTGTTAAGATAAACTAGTTAAAAAAAAACATTAAAAGAGGAAAGGGTAAAAGTTAAAAAAATGAGCAGAAGAAAAAAAATTTTTTAAATTAATTAACTACAAGACTAAAGAATCATGGGGAGAAAGCCAGGAATTCCATGCTTTGCTTTCTCCTCCCCTGGAATTCCACTGTTCTCCTTGGTTAGTGAACTTGGTCTTGCCTGGATTTCTAGTTGATCTTCTGGGGGAGGGTCCTGTTGTAGTGATTCTCAAGTGTCTTTGCCCAAGTTGGAATTTTACTGTCCTTACCAGGAGCCGGGCTAAGTAATCTGCTTGGGTTCGCTTGTTCCCTGAATGCTTTCCGTAGAGTTCCGGAGGACGGGAATTAAAATGGTGGCCTCCCAATCTCTGGCCGGGAGGAGCCGAGAGCCTGGGGCCCCACTCCTCAGTGTGCCCTCAGAGAAACGCGCCCAATCGCTCCCATCTCCCTGGCCTCTGGCCTTGCTCTGAGCTCACCCAGCCTGGGACCGTTTCAAGGTAACCCTGAGCTGAGAGCTCACTCCTTGGCTCTGTCTCTGTAGCTGACTTCCCTGCTCTAATACCTGCGAGCTCTGTGACACTCAGACACCCTGGTCCTTCTGTGACCCCGCAGGACCTGGGGCCACGTTGACCCCGCATGGGCTTCACCGGAGTTTAGCCTCTGGAGCCATATCTGTCAGTGGAGGAGACTTTTAAAAGTCCTGATTTTGTGCTCCGTTGCTCTGCTGCTTGCCGGGAGCCAGCCCCTCCCGCCGTGGTCTATCTTTCCGTGGCTTTGGTTTCACTTCTCCGCCAGTCCTACCTTTCAGAAAGTGGTCGATTATCCGTTTCTAGAATTGTTGCTCTTCTTCACTTTGATCTCCTGTTGGATTTGTAGATGTTTGAAACGATTTGATAAGCTATCCAGCCAATCTCCTGCTACCTGATGTTGTCTCAGCCTGCTACTTCTCCACCATCTTGAATCCTCCCTGATCTCTGTCAATGTTTAAGTTTACATTGAAAACCCTAAGGAATACACAGATAAGTTATTTGAGACAGTAAGAGAGTTTGCAATAACAGCTGGACATAAGATTAATGCAGAGAAGCACATGGGTGGCTCACCTGGTTGAGCGTCTAACTTCTTGGGTCATGATCTCAGGGTCATGGGATCAGGTCCTGGGTTGGGTTCCATGCCTAGTGCGGAGTCAGCTTGGACTTCTCTCTTCTTCTCCTGCTTGCTCTCTAAGTAAATAAATAAATAAATAAAAATTTTCAAAAAGATTAATGTAGAAATAGTACTACATTTCTACATATCAGCTGTAAATAACTAGGGAATGTAATAAAAGGAAGTGCACCATTTATGAGATGATCAGATTAGATATTCAATAATCAGGAATAAATATAACAGAGTATGTGTAAGACCTATACTGGGGAAATTATAAAATCTCTATTGAGAGATACTGAGAAGAATAAATAGATGGGCAGGTATACCATGTTCACATTTAAGAAGACTTCATATTATGAAGTTGTCATTTCTTTCTAGATTGATCTTCAAATTTCATGCAGTGCTGAACAGGATTGATCAGGGAACTTAGAGATGATTCTAAAATGTCCAAGAAGTATGTACACATGTGTATGGATGTATGTGCACACATGTGTATATAGAAGGAGAATAGTTACTATGACTTTTTACAAAGCGACGGAAATATGACAGGTTTTTGTTCATGGAAAGCGAACTAACCAATAAGATATCAGAAACCAACTGATGTCTGTAGGTATAGATATTAGATTTAGGCGAAAGGTAATATGTCCAATGAATGGTGAATGAATGAAGGGATATTTCAATAAATTTAGTTGTAAGAATAATTTATACGGAAAAATGTTGAAATTGGATTCCTACCACACGTTAAAACAACCACCTCCATATAGATTTAGGACTAAATCTAAAAAACATAACATTTGAACACTAAAAAATATTGTAAGTGAGTATTTTTAGGACTCAGAATATGGGTGTTGTCTTCAATAAGGCATGAAAACAATTTTCTATAGAAGAATTTACAAAACTTAAAATACTGAGACTAAGGAGGTAAATAGAAGTTTAAACCCACTATGCAGCCACTATAAAAACATTTTTGGCATTTCCTTCAGAAGTCCATCATTTACATATGCAATGATTTAGCTGTTCAACATCTAGGTAAGGATCTAAGAGAAACTCGCATATGTTAATAGGAGATATATGTAAGAAAATTCATGGAAACATTCTTTTCATAAGAGCAGAAGCAATTCAGTTCTTCTTGGTGGGAAGATGGAAGCAGAAACGGTGTTACATTCCCACAATGAAATACACAGGCTGTCAACATGAATAAGCTACAATGAAACATAATGTGTGGTAAGGCTTAGTCCATAATAGTCAGTGGGAAGACTCCGAAAGGAGGAGGTAGAAAATGATACCAGTTTGTTTGTTTTAAAGATTTTGTTTATTTGACAGAGATCACAAGCAGGCAGAGATGCAGGCAGAGAGAGAGGGGGAAGCAGGCTCCCCGCTGAGCAGAGATCACGACCTGAGCTGAAGGCAGAGGCTTAACCCACTGAGCCACCCAGGTGCCCTGAGAATGATACTGTTTTTATGAAGCTACAATTATGAAAAATATCCTCTTAACTCTCTATATAGACATGATCTAACTATATATCTAGAAAACAATGATGCTCTGATGAAATCATCTATGGGAAGTGCCGTCAGAATGTGGCATTCAGAATGAGGCTACATCAGATAGGAAGTGGCATTCAGAATGAGGCTACATCAGATAGGAAGGTCAAATGTTTAGATATTGGCATTGTCTTTTGGTTGGAGGCTTTAGGCATGTTTGTTATATTATTTAAAATAATGTAGTAAATAGCTAATTAATTAAAATAGGCACATGAATGGATTAACAATGAGACTGTATCATGGAAAAGGCTTATAATGAGTCTAACTTGATCCTAATCAAGGTCCAAAACAACAAGAAAAATAATCACCTTCAATTAGAATGAATCCACTGACAGTGAAAGTTTGAATGTCCAGGAAATTGTAGAGATACTATAGGGTGAGATCCGTGAGAAGGCAAGAGAGCATTAGATGTTAAGTACAAGTGGGAGGATTAATCTTTTGTGGGATCAGTGCCATTCACTTTATTGACACGGAAGGGAGGGGGAATAAGATGTTCTTAGAATTGAGTAAGTTTGGCTGTTTGGTATATGAAGATACAGAAATGCCCACTACCAGAGATTAGAAATTTAGGGTCTCCACTACACAATAAATTAGTTCTCAGTCACTGAGGTGAATGGTGTAGTTTGTGCCTTTGGTTGGTTTGGGAAAACATGAGTGTCACCACTAAAGAAATGGCATTTCAGTGCATATACATACAAAAGCATACTTGATGGGAAAGAAAGGGTTTAAAATTAAGAAACATGCATATATACATTTTATTTTGGTTAAATTCAAACTTTTAGGAGGGAAATTATTTAAATTACCTATTGCAAAGAAAATCATTTGAACTAGGGTTTTTGAATATAAAATAGCGCACAAATATTTGCATATAAATTAAAGAGGTAAAAAATAAGATATTGAATGTGTATTTTATATATTAAAAAGGGAACAGCAAAGCTTCAGGCCATATGATTTTTACTTTCAAACTTTTATAAATATTTATATATTAAGGAAATAAGTTTATTTATAAAATTAAGACTTTTAAAAAAGTTAAATTACTTCAATCAGTATTCTCAGAATCAATCAGGCATTAAACCAGACATGCAGATTGAAAAGAAGGAGACAAAATTTTTTCAAGAAATGGTTTTAAAGAAGGCAAACACTTATTAACATATAAGATATCTTGGTGCTTATTTCAAAAAACTCCAACAGAGAATATAACAGTTTTACTTCATGTTATTAAAAAGTGTTTTCTCAAGATAAAACAAATTCTCTGTTACTTTGGGATATTTTGTTTATTCATTTGAAATGACAAAATGTCACAGCAGACTTAATTTAGGAGAATTTTATTCCTTATCATCTATTTTTGAGGTTCATTACAGATTATATCTAATCAAGATTATTGTGGGAAGAAAGGTGTCCTTATTGAATGACATCTAGGGTCTAGGCAAAATATACCCTAATGGCAAAATTCAGCCTGCTCTCTTTTGGAATACTCCAGTATTCAAGAATGATTTTCTAAAAATCAAAATAAAAGTAATATTCTGACATTCAGAGATTCAACTTCCATTGTCCATAGAGGAACTTCTATGGGTACCGAGCAATCCCCACTGTTGATGGTTTTTGTTTTGCTACTAGAAAGTAGAGACAGAGACCATGTGATCAGCAAGGCCCCAAATATTTACTCTGTGGTCCTTTACTGAAAAAGTTTGCCTACCCTGGATCTAGGGGATTGGATGTCTAGATATGGTACATAGAAAATGTTGTTATTATTATTTTTGTAAGAGAGATCATGAGCCTAGGAGCAGGGCGGCAGCGGGTGGGGAGGTGGAGGTTAGGGGGACAGGGTGGGGAAGAGGAGCAGAGGGAGAGTGGGAGATAGAGAATCCCAAGCAGGCTCCACACCCAGCCCGGAGCCCAAAGCAGGGCTGAATCTCCTGACCCTGAGGTTATAACCTGAGCCAAAATCAAGATTCAGATGCCTCACTGACTGAGGCCCTTAGGTTCCCTGAAAACATTAAATTTTCCATTGATATTTTCTCCATTTCAGAAGATAAGTTATCTTCTTACTTGTTTGAGGACTGCCCTTTATTCCCCTAAATGGCTGAGATTGATGGCAGGGTGTCTCACCCACCGTCATGCTTCAGACTTGATAACCACAGTTTTATACAAATACTTCCTCAATCAGTATCTCCATCCCAAATACATGTATCTGTTTTTAACCACCTTCCCTCTGCTCGTGTCACTACACAAATTCTTCCTCTCTTAGCTGTGATTATTACCACCCAAATGCAGCCTCAGTTAACAACTGCAAGTGTCTGTCAGGATCTGGCATGTCCTACCTCCTCCATCAAAGTCTTTCTTCAACAGCTAAGTTCACACCTCGATTTTTCTTTTTTCTCATCCTTTTATGACATCTGAAAAATAGAATTATAATCATGATCACACATTTCTTATGGGGGCTTTAACATACATGTGGTATCAGTTGCTGATTGTACCCTCCAGATGTCCTGAAGATACTGTTCACTGCATTATAGTATTTTTTTTAACACGAAGTTCCTAGAATAAATATCTGACTCCAGACTGAAAATAGTTGTTTCTACTTATCAGTTCATCTGTTTTAGCCTTATGCACACTGTTAAGTACCCAATTTTATTTCCTTTTTTGCTTTGAGTGCTAGAAAGTGTGTGAGTTCATCTTACATCTGTTCTTTGAGAACACTTCTGTTCTGACATCTATTCGTTTTGACATATTAAAATACATATTAAATACCAAAATACATATACATATTAAAATATGTATAAACTACCATATATCCTTGCTGGAAAAACATATTGTATGTAAACAAAGCCTAAGTAAAAATAATACATTTATGGACTGCCAGTAATGTGCTAGACATTTTCTGTAGGTTGTGTATAATTTCTTTCTCTGATAATACTAATTATAGATGAATGGACAAACTCACAAACAAGTTTTGTGGGACCTAAAGCTTATTTAGGAACCCTTTTAATAAAAAGAATATGAAAAATATGCTACTCTTATAAACATCAAAAAACTCTGAACCATGTTATCCCTTTGATAGAAACCTACCCAGAACCTTGGAAGGAACAATTGCAAATGAGGCACCCTAAGTTTTATTGGCTCAAGGTCAGTCTGCCTCTGCATGTATGAATTGTTTATGCTGTGTGAGTCACTCTTTATATACACTATACCATGTCATGTTGGAATAAGCTTACAGGGAATTAAAATTATGATCGTCTGAGAGAACAGGATGGTTAACTTTATGTGTTCACCTGACTGGGCTAAGGAATGCCCAGAAAGCTGGTAGAACATGGTTTCTAGATGTGTCCATAGGATGGATCTTGAAAAGATTAGAATTTGAGTTGCTAAACTCAAAGGAAGGTCACTCAAAGGAAGGTAAGGAAGATCACCCTCTCAGTGCACATAGGCATCGTACAGTCTGTCCAGGGCCTGAACAGGACACAAAGGCAGAGGAAGGGTGAATTCTCTCCTCCTCTTGAGTTGGGATGTTCATCTTCTGCCCTTGGCCATCAGTGTTGCTGGTTCTCAGGCCTTTGGGTTTGCACGGGGGCAAGACCATCAGCTATCCTGGGCCTCCAGCTTGTAGACAGCAGACTGGGACTTCTCAGCCTCCATAATTCTGACCCAGTCCCTCATGATAAACCTTTCTGTATTTCTAAATATACTCTACTAATTCTGTTTCTCCAAAGAATCCTCACTAATACAGAAAGGTCACTAATTTTTCAAGGTCAAAAGATTGATAGGTGTATATTCGAACACTGATCTGTTTGAATCTGAAGCCCATCTAGTAAAACTTCATGTTTTGAGGACCTTACATACCAGGAATTCTGCTAAGCATGGGGATGCTGTGACAAACAAGACAGATGGTATCCCTGATCTTATAGAGCTTCTTGTGCTATTATTTCTATGAGAGGAGCTGGTCATTCAACTACTGATATCTTCCTTAATCTTCATGTTAAAAAAAGTAACAGGTTTACTATCTTGGTCTGAGGATACTACAGAAAGTAAGGTTAAAGATATTTAGAATCAAACCTCATGTCTTTCCAACCTGTTTTCACTTCCTCTCCTCACTTGGGGAGCTCTTAGCCCAAGCTTCTTGTAAGACAGTAGGTTAAGATGTGTAAAGAAATCTGGAAGGTTAAGAAACTCACATTCTTGGATCTGCATCCCAGACCACTAGCTCAGATTTCAGGAGATGGAGGTGAATTTGAAACCAACCTCTGAGGTGGCCAATGCATGCAGACCCCATTCCAAAGTCAGAAGAGCACAGCTTAAAAAAAAAAAAAAAAAAAAAAAGAGCACAGTTTAAAGATAAAAATGAGATCACAATTATTCTGATATTTCAGAGTCAAAACCCAAAGTCTATTATTTACATTTAAAATTATTAACTGATCTGATCTTATAAAGAGGTTGTGGAAAACTTCCATTCCTCTCCTTCTTTCTGTGTGTTTCCTCTCCCTTCATTTGCTCAGCGCCATTCTGCCCTTGACACCCTTCTGCTGTCACTCATCGTATCTTGGCATTCTCAGGGATCCACCCTCAATTCTTACATCTTATTACTATCTATGAATAATGCTGCCACTGCTGTGTGTTCTCCTAGGCTACTGCTCATAGACCATATCCAAATTTTTGTTTTATACCCAGACTTTTTTTTTTTCTTTGAAGTTTGAACCCCCTATCTCTAGTCAGTCCTCGATGGTTTGAATGACTCCAAAGACCTCATTTCCAAAGTTGACGTTAACATTTCCAAAGTTGAAGTGAGTGTTGATCTCCCAATACAAAAAATTTATTCCTTCTTCTAAATGTTCTGTTTCAGTTTTAATGAACTCACTACAATACTCCATTCACTCAAACCAGATACTGGGAAGTTACTGTTTTCTTCATATCCTCTCATTCTATATGTCAAATCCATTGGAAAAAATCCTTTCGATATTTGTTCAAGAAAGAAAGAAAGAGAAAGAGGGAGGGAGGAAGGGAGGGAGGGAAAGAAAAGAAAGAGAAAGAAAGAAAGAAAAAAGAAAAAGACAGACTTATTTTTCCATAGCTTCTGTGTCCAAGGCCTTATGATTTCATAGTGATATTATAATGGCGTCTTATTTGGGTAACTTTATTCTGGTACTATTTTCCTCAAAACCATTCTTCACACTGCTGCCAGGTTGATCTTCCTAAAATGTAATTCTGATCACTTACTCCCTTGCTTAAAATTCCGTAACAGCTCCCCACATCTGCCAGGAGAAATCCAAGGCCTCTGGCATGACACAGTCTCCCTGCTGTGTACCTGTCTGGTCTCATTTCTCACCCTTCCGCCTTTGACACTCACACTGAATTCCTGGAAGGTTGTGTTCAGCATGCACTACATTTCGGAACTTGGCACATTTTATCCCCGCTCCTGTTTTGCTCTCATCCCTCTCTTTGTCCCCCCAACTTTCCTCTGTCCTTCCCTCTTCCTGAATCTGGCTTGTGTGCTGTGGAGGGTGTTTGAAGATTTGGAGGCCGATCAAGGAAAAAGATGATTGGAGGTGGCTGAAGCTTGCCAAAGCTTTATTTGGTTAGGTAGGCATAGAGGGCAAGCATCCCACACCATCTAGATGGTGCGGCAGCCACCATCTAGAAAATGTCCTCCTTCAGCAGGACTCCCAAAGAAGAGGGTTCACGTGTCTGGGTGATGTTGCTCAGCAGCCTGGCAGGAAGTTTCTTTGTCAGACTGCTCTTAATGGGAACATCTGTTTGGGGGTTTTGATGGCCCTGTGGTTTTAGCTTATCTGTGGCTGACAGGCATAGGGTACAATTTTGCAAGATATAAAACAGGGGGACTCTAAAAATCTGAGTAATTTGATGATGTTTAATAACTGATGTGTAAAAATCTGAGTTTGCCACTGGTGGGCAAATAGGTCTCAGAGCACTTAAAGAAATAGGTAACCAAGGGCTAATGGACAGGGAGCGACTTTGGTTCATTTATATGATGGTATCTCTGGGAAGGCGACACCTTTATCACATTGTATTACCATTAGATTTTACTTGTTTGTGTCTCTGATAATATGAACTTCTTGAGAATAGAGGTGAGTTTTTACTCTTTTTTTCTTTTTTTTTTTAAGATTTTATTTATTTATTTGAGAGAGAGACAGTGAGAGAGAGCATGAGTGAGGAGAAGGTCAGAGGGAGAAGCAGACTCCCCAAGGAGCTGGGAACCTGATGCGGGACTCGATCCTGGGACTCCGGGATCATGACCTGAGCCAAAGGCAGTCGTCCAACCAACTGAGCCACCTAGGCGTCCCTATTTCTTTCTTTGTATTTTATTTTATTTCATTTTATTTTGTTTATGTATGTATGTATGTATGTATGTATGTATGTATTTATTTATCTATTTTATTTATTTATATATTTTAGAGAGCAAGAGAGATCAGGGCCAAGATGCAGTCAAGCAGACTCACCCCTGAGCTCAGAGCCTGATTCAGGGCTCAGTCTCAGACCCTGAGATCATGACCTGAGCTGAAATCAGGAGTTAGGTGCTTAGCCAACTTAGCCACCCATGCACCCCAGCTTTTACTCTTTTAAACATGGACTTTGTTTGATACAAAGTGGGACACTGATACATGTCTGTGTCATGAATGATTTCATGTGTTCGCAAGTTTACTCAGAGGTGATCATCCAAATGGATGTCTCAGGAAAGTTTCATGTATGTGGAGACACATGATTTAAGCTAGCGTAAGATTTGTATTCACGCAAGATCTACTGATACACTTTCAGTAACTGAAATCTTTAAAATTGAAGTAAAAGCAACTCCTTCCTGAAATACAATGTGTTTATAGAAATATTATCTTAAACTCAGAATATATACCAACAGGCCAAGGATATTTTATTCAGATTTCAATCCCGCCACATTCTGGTAGAGAATGTTTCGTACTTTGTAGCTACTTGCCCCAGAGACTGCAGTGTCAGAGAATATTCAGCCCGAGGCCAGAGTGATTCCATGAGCAATAACCTGGCCTGTTGATTCATTTGGCATACTATGTTGTGTCGCTCATGATTTCCTTATGGTGGGAGGCTCTGAGAAACTTCTGAGGCGGGAGAGACGGAAGGAAGTTTTAAGGCTGGGAGAGGAATCGATGGTCTCCATCAAAGAGGGAGAGCAGACAGTTTACAAACAAGGAGCTGAGCCATAAACAGAAGAAAATTTAATGAAAACATGTAACGCGGGGTGCCTGGGTGGCTCAGTACGTTTGGTGTCTGCCTTCGGCTTGGGTCATGATCTCAGGGTTCTGGGATCCAGCCCCACATCTGGTCCCTGTTCAGTGGGGATCCTGCTTCTCCCTCTGCCTCTGCCTCTTTCCGTGCTCGTGCTCTCTCTGTCTCAAATAAATAAATAAAATCTTAAAACAACAACAACAACAATAACCCATAACCATTTAAAATAGGAATAGAAATCATTGTTTCAACTCAGAGGCCAGAAACTCAAAGGAACAGAACTGGGTGATTTCATGCATGATCTGATTAAGATTCCAGCTCGTAGATTTGATTCACTTAGCTCTTGCTCCGGCATCATCCTTTCCCCATGTGTAAAAAATAATTTTAGCAGTTCCAGTCTTCATAGGTCACATTGATCATAAACGTGAGCTTCAGGCTCCCCGGATGTCCAGAAAAAGGTCCAAAATTAACTTCTTGGACCAGTTTAGATCACAAGACCAACCCTAAACTTACTATTCTGTCAAGAGGAGTAGAATATTCTGCTTGGCCTCATGTGGAGCCCATCAGGATTCCCCTCAACTATTGTGAAATCCCCTATAGAAATCTGGGGTTGCAGGGAATGGATGGGGCAAAGCAACCAGTGTTCCCTACAGAAGATGTGACAGGTCCTTGTGTCAGTTCAAGCAAATTCACTAACATTTTGTATAGAAAGTATTACAATAAGCCTCCAGTTGGTTTGCTTAGTTCTTATCAGCATTTTATTTTAGATTAGTTTTTTAAAGATTTATTTACTTATTTTTAGAGCGAGACAGAGAGTGCTAGCGAGCTGAGGGGGGGGGGGCAGAAAGAGAAGGAGAGAATTCACAAGCAGACCCCCCCTGAGCTGAGCCCAAGTATGGGGCTTGATCCCAGGACCCTGATATCATGCATAACCTGAGCTGAGACCAAGAGTCAGGCTCAACCAACTGAGCCACCCAGGTGCCCCTTATCAGCATTTGAAGTAACATGGTTCCCCAAAACTATTTATACATTGTGTCTTTTATCTTGTTCATCATATGATTTTCCAAGCACACTGGCTTCATTTGGATAAGTTAAACTTTATTACCAGTCCAGTCTCATCTCGGATTTGAACTTTGCGTTGTCTCAACAAAATACGGCTTAATTTTAGACATACTAGATATGATAATAAACAAAGAGCGCATCAATTTAAGCTCTCATCCATATAGTGGTAGTGGCTAGTTCTTTTGAAAACTGGTTTTCAGTTAAATGCTGCTTCTTCAGAGATATATTTTAATCACCCCATCTAAGAGAAATCTTATTATTATCCTTTATCTCAGTTCTTTGTTAAAGTTCTTATTACTTATCAGTCCATTTTTTCTAAACCTGTGGTTTAAGTTTGTGATTTCTCCCCTCTTTCCTCCCTCCACCTGTCCCTCCCTCCTTCCTTTCTTCCTTCTGTCTCCCACTAGAATATAGTTTTCATCTGTCTTACCCATGGGCATGTTTCCAGCACTCAACACAGCACCTATCCCACAGGATACCCTCATCAATAGTTGTTAAGGAAGCTTACTGTAATTCCTTTTCCTGCTTTATTAGTGTGTATCCTGCTTGACCATGGCTTACTAAGTAGTGGACCAAGACTCAGGTTTTGAAGACCATAGTTCTGCAAAAGAGACCATAGTTCTGCATAGTTCCTAATGCACGGGGTCTGGAGCCCATGAATGTAGCTCTTTGCATTGAGTTTTAACCAATGGAGTCAACCTTCACTGACACTTACAATGATCAGTTCTGAATAATGCAAATAAATTCTTCCATGGAGGAACATCTTATGGGAAAATGGAATGTATAGCTCACTTTAAGTTTTAATATATGAGAAGAAATCATCTTAGAAATTGAAACTTTGCATTTGAAATATTATAAACCTGTTTAGTTACGGGGCTGCTAGGTGTCAAGAGAAAACACCACACATAGTTATTTTATGTTCTGAAGATGGTAATTTGACAGTCCTATTCTATCTGATTTTTCTGTTCTATCTTTATCAGTTCATGTCACATTTTATTTCACCATCTTACTGGGACGAATATATATGAGATTGTGTTCAACAATCTGCACGACCTTGTTCAGCAGATGAATACTGAGGAAAAATGGAACCTTGACTTTCTAGACAAAATGAGCTTACTGTAGCTATTTGTGTTATGGTGGTTCTTTTTAAGAGAATGTGTCACTTTTTATTGAACGAAGATGAGCTACATGAATAATGTTCAAATTCAAAAGAGATTAACGTCAACAGAGGCAGCTTGATTATATCTACCTTTTTTCTTTCTTTCTTTCTTTCTTTTTTTTTTTTTAGATTTCTTGGGATAGTAGAAAATAAAATTTTGAAATATCTCTTCTTCCTTTCGATTACAGAAAAGAACCTAAATTCTTTAGATGTAAGAATATAAATTTGATAGAAGTAAAATATGTGAATTGGGAAGTAGATGGAGTCAGTGATGAGATATTTTCATGCCTGAAAGAAGTAAGTAAGATTTTGATAAAAATTCTTCCTACCTAAAAAATTCAGAAAGAGCATAAAAGAGAATTTTCGTTAATAATTCTAACATAAGTCATACAAGCTAGCTAGGACCTGAATATATAGTTGTATTTACTAATGAAAAAGTGTCACATTTTAAATCTCTTTTATCTCATGACTTATATGCTTAGAATTTAGTTTTGATAATGTCATAATACTTTATTCATATTCACCAACAGTGGAAGAAACATAATGAATTTTATTTGTATAACAGATGACATGGATTATAGTTTTTATCTTATTTGGTCCTCTGGCCATTGGCAGCACAGATACTACTATCATTTTATTTCATACGAAGAGATTCAAGGTCAGAGACAAGCCTGAAATGATAGTGGGCATGAATCTGGAAGTTCTGATTCTGGGGTTACCCATGAAGATGCTGTGTGTCCTTCTGGATGAAGTTCTGTGCATTAGAAGCAATATGGGATGCCCTGATTTCCCAGTGTCACTCTGTCTGCTGTGTGGACAGCTCTACTGTGGTCTTTATGTTTTATTCCAATTTGTCTGTCCCATGCTCCATTGTCCGTTGTCTCATATTCCTAGACACCATCTCTCAGCCATCTGGAGAATGTCTTCCACTGGCCACAGCCAGCCCCTTAGCCATATACACTTTGTTTCCTTCTGCCCTGCATCTTTACCACATGAGTCATCCTTTCATATTTGCCCTTGACCAAAAATAAGGAAGGTCTACATGATTTGTATTTTTGCATTCGAGAAAGCAGTGGATGATATCATATCACACATAAAAAAGAGGCTTTATTCCACTATAAGAATTGTCAGACAAAATCTGGGCTGCCTAGGTCAATTTAAATATCAGATAAAACAGCAAATTTAAGTTTTAGTATAACTTCTCTCCCAAGGATTGCATAGGGCGTGCTTTGACTAAAGTACATATATATAGTTTATTTGAAATTAGAATAGAACTATGTATCCTATATTTTTTTTGCTTAGTCTAGCAAAAACTCTGTTAAAGAAATAGGACTGTTTTCCAAGTCACCTCAGATCTCATTTAATAGTTTTAGTGTAGGAGGATTGTACAGACAGGGTTGGAATATGGGAAGACTGACACACATGAGGTGTTCACAAGTAGTCATTTTCCATGTCGAAAAAAGATCTTTGTTTCCCGTCCAGCAACTAACTGTTGGAGGATTCACTAAGATCACGTGTTGAAGCAGAATGCTGCGTGACAGACAGGACATTAGCCTGCTCCCCATTATTAACCTGGGAAGTGAGTATGCTGTGGAGTTGAAAATGTCCGTGAGAAAATAAAATCATGTTTTTGTGCCTCCAGAGATTTCAAATTATAAAATTTATGTTATGCCCCATGGCCGCTCTCCTGTACCATGTTGATTTTTTAAATTATTGGGTATCCTTCATCTCAATTTCTGACTTCAGTAAAGAAAATGTAAACATTGGTTGCATTTCAGGCTATCCTGCATTACTTCAGTACATCTGTGTGGCACTTCTCAAGTGTGTGACCCCGGGCAGACATCATGGTAGATGCAAGCCTGGGGTTTGCCGTGGAAGGTTTATAGTTTAGATGGGACTCATAACCAAAAAAGTACAGAGTCTTTGTTAAGTAGGGTGTCAATGAAAGACCTGATCTGCCTATTGTCTTTTCACTTTTCCGCCCCTTCAGTGTTGTGCGTATGAGCTCCCCATTTTTGTCTTCCTTCACTATAATTTCATTCTACTTCTTAAAAAGTTTCTTCACTTGAGATGCCACCTCCTTCTCAATCCTATTCTGAACACACTTTACTGTACAGTACAGTAGTAGATATAGGAGACTGTATCTAGTCTCCTTCGTGCAGCTTCCAGTGTGGCTTTTATTTCTGTGAGAATTATTCTCTTACACTAATTCAATCATATTTCACTTAGTGAGATGGACTGGCTTGTTCACTTACTGAGTAAGATACTCTTTCTCAGCATATCTATTGTTGTAAGGATGAATAGGCATTTTTAATCATTAAAAATCTGGCATACTTGTGTCAATAATATATAAGTAATCTTATGATATTCACCAAGAAAGATCACTGCCTAGTGTTTCCCTGAGGTCGTTTGTAGGTATGAGTTAACAAGTTTCTTTTCTAAAATGTGGAATGTGGTCAATTTAAATACTTATTAATATTTATGTTGTTTCCTTAGAGGGATCCTTAGCACATGAAAAAAAATGAGCCACTTTTTACTTGACGGTTATAGAATTAATTGCTATTAAAGCCCACACTTGGGAGGCATCTTAACAGAAATTTGAGTCCAGAAATGACAAAAACCAGGAAGTTTACATATCATTACATTATTAGTTCTGTTAGGGCTAACTCATTAGCACTCTGTATGAGTTGGGGTTCTCCAAAACAACAGAACCAATAGGATGTGCATTTATTTTTATATATTCAAATATTCATACATACATATATTATAATAAATACAGATTTATTTTAAGGAATCAACTCATGATTATAGAGGCAGGTGCATCTTAAGATGTGCAGAGTCAGGTGGCAAGCTGGAGACCCATGGAATCAATTCTTCATTCCACAGGCCATCAGATATGAAGAATTCTCTTCTATTTGGAGGAGGGCCATTCTCTTTGTTCTCTTCAGTCCTTTCACTGATTACATGAGGCCCACCCACATTAGGGAGGACAATCCGCTTTACTCTATCTAGCTATTAAATATTAAACTCATCCCAAAACACCCTGACAGACACACTAAGGATTATATTTTAGCAAGTATCTGGGCATCCTGTGGCCTCGTCAGATTGACCATAACATTAACCGTCTTACAGGTGCCAGAGTCATTCAGAAATACAATAAAAAATGGTTGCTGGAAATCTTTTAATGGTTGTCTTGTGGGGGACTTGTTTTCTGTATGACTGCAGAGCACTAAGTATATTACAAACATTCAACTTAACTTTGTGGGATTATACTTTATATGTTAAGAGCTAAAATCTAAGCAGACAGTGGTAGGCCTTGCCAAATTAATCAACTAAAATACCAAGAGAACTGGCCATTTGTTTTCCATGTTTTTGGTTACAGCAGGTTATAAGTTGGATGACATGGTGAAATTATTCAGTCATTTTAATGATAGGGACTAAACTGTGTATGACTAGTACAGTTTCATTGTAGATATATAAATTTACACAAATAATACAAGGCATCTTTGTATTAATCATTTTTTAAAAATTTTCTGTACTTTGAGATGCTTTGACATTTGAGGCATTGCCTACCTGGGAGACTCTGGCTCTCCCAGGGTTAGCTAAGCCACCCAAAGCCCAACTCCCTCATCCACCTCCTTTACTGGATTCTCACAGGGCTCTTGCCTTCAATCTGTCTGGTATCGCAGGCCCCAGTACCAGATAACTGAGAGCCCAGAGCAGTTGTTCAACCTAGCCAGTCCTCAATCCACCGTCACTTACTTGCCCATTCTCTCCTCCCAATAAAGGCTCTGCTGTGCCTTTCTTCCTGTTCCCCCTGCCTCCTGACCTAGTCTGCTTCTTCCCTGTGTGGCCACCCGAGGCATGGCCTCTCCTCTTGGGAACTGTAACAAGCATCTCTCAAGGGCAGTCATCTTCTAATCTGTTGGCCTATCACAACTGAATGATAGCAAAATCTACACTTAAAAATAGTCTTTTTTATTTTAAAGATTTATTCATTTATTTGAGAGAGAGAGTGTGTGGGAGTGGGGAGTGGGGAGTGGATAGAGAGAGAAAGAGAGAAAAAAAACACACTCCCCACTAAGCAGGGATTTTCACCCCCTCCACCCTTGTGAGGCTGGATCCCAGGACCTTGAGATATGACCTGAGCTGAAATCAAAAGTTGGTTGCTTAATCGACTGAGCCACTAAGGCACCCCTAAAAACAGTTTTATATAATTATATATTATGCATTTACATAAATGTGTGTTTTTATGGGTGTGTATTTGCAGTCACACTTTTACATAAATGTCTCCAGTATTGGAATCACATGATATTCTTGTGCTGATATTACCTCCAGCAGAATTCCTTGAAATATTAAAATACAGATCCATAATTCTCCAAACAAATGCATATAAAGGCATTCCATTATATGAAATAATACATGAAGAATATTTTTTAAAATTGACCTGGGAATCTTTAGATAACATGAGTCATCAGAGAATTTATAGAGGGTCCGCCATAGGGAAGAATTTTAAAAATACAAGTATAAAATTAAGTCCAGAAGAAGTAAATACTTTAAGTAAAAGCCACAGGATACCTGGGTGGCTCAGTTGGTTAAGTGTCTACCTTTGGCTCAGGTCATGATTCTAGGGCCCTGGGATCAAACCCCACGTTGGGTTCCCTGCTCAGTGGGGTGTTTGCTTCTCCCTCTTCCTCTGCCTCTCTCTCTCTCTGTCTCTCATGAATAATAAATAAAATCTTTAAAAATAAAATAAAATAAAACCACAGCAAAGTGTAGATTTTGAAAAACTGTCAAATTCTACAAATATCACCAAAATCCAGAAAATAACAATAGTTTCATTAATTGCCTGACTCATCTCCATACATTTTTCTCTATGTTTCTGGAGAGCATATGTTTCATTGGCCTCCTCATGCAACCATGATGTTGTAATACCATTTTGGTATGGGGATTAAAATGATCACTCAGTCTTTAGAATAGTTTGTCAGTATGTTTTCATTTGTGAGAGTTTAGAGAATTTCACCTTTGTAGCTATTAAGTGTTGTAGTCAAATTTGAGAAAAAGCGTATCAAGTTTCTTTCATATGCAAGAGGTTTCAGGGCATTACAAGATTTTGTGCAGAGAACAATTTTAAATACTCTTTCAATTAGCTACAATCATTAGCCAGTTTTCTATTAATATCCTCATTGTAGAGATATATTATGAATTTTATGTTATTTTCATCAGTCAGTATTGAAAATTAACCTTTTCTATTGTGTTCATATGATTCATTCTTCTCCATTAATTGAATTTATGGAACAAGCCCAAAGCTTATTCATTACTTGTGTTCACAGTTTATCTCTTCTTTTTCATGCATTGCTACTTTTGGTATGACCCGAAAAAGAAAATTTTGTTATAATTTGCTTCCTGATATCAAACCATTTGTTTTAATTTCATCACTCATTTTTATGACCTTTATTTCATCTTTCAGTTTTTCATCAGAATTTTGTCTTTGTTCTGTAAGAAATGAATTTAAGGATGACAAAAGAAAGAACTCTAAACCTCTTAAATTTTCTTACATTTTAAACAATTGAAATGCCTCAAATGTCCTTCTAAATTGCAGTTAAAATGGCATATTCCCAGTTTCCTTTTAGCTGGATTTCAGAAATGCTTGTGGCCACCTCAAGCCTCTTGATATGAGGAAAGTGGAACAGGAAGTCCAAGTAGAAAGAGACAGTAGCATTAGCCAATTGCAGCAAAAATATCTTACATTTGGGGGTTCCTGGGTGGCTCAGTGGGTTAAGCCTCTGTCTTCAGCTCAGGTGATGATCTCAGGATCTTGGGATCAAGCCCAGAGTCAGGCTTTCTGCTCAGCAGGGAGCCTGCTTCCTCCTCTCTCTCTCTGCCTGCCTCTCTGCCTACTTGGATCTTTCTCTCTCTGTCAAATAAATACACAAAATCTTAAAAAAAAAAAGACTTTAAAAAAATATTACATTTGCCAGTTTTACAAAAACATGAGCATGTGACTGCCTCATGAAGGTTCTTCCCAGGGGCTTGGAACGGGACGTATAGTTTAGAGACCTAAAGGCTAGGCTACATTAGCCTCATAGGAAATCTCCTCTAAGTAAGACATGATATTTAATGAAAAAAATTCACATGAATCATTTACTTAATATCTTCAACTGTTTCAGAGGAAAAAGAGGTCGCAGGTACCATTCCCATCTCAGTCCAGACTTAAAGAAGTTTCTAACCCCCACCACACTCCAGTTACACAAATTAACTCAAAAATGGATCAACAGTCTAAATATATGTGAGAGCTGAAACCAGACAAATCTTTGAAGAAAACAGTGATAAGTCTTCATGACCTTGGATTTGGAAGTGGAATCTTATATATAATGGCAAAAGTGTGGAAAACAAAAGAAGAGACAGAAGAATGGACATCATCAAATTAGAAACCATTGTGCATAAATGTACACTATCAAGAAGGTGAAGAGGCAACTTACAGAATTTGAGAAAATATTTGCAAATCATATCTGATAAGGATTTAATCCCAAATAAATAAACATACCTGAAACAAAACAACACAAGACAAACAACCCAAACAAAAAGTTCGTGAAGGATTTAATAGACATCTCTCCAAAGGAGATACCCAAGTGGCCCAAAGTACACTTATTAGTCATTAGGAAAATGAATATTAAAATCATGACATGCAATTCTTTTAATGGCCATACCTACAAATACATAAGTTTTTTTTTTTTTTTTAAGATTTATTAATTTTAGCGAGAGAGAGCACATGAAGTGTAGAGGGAGAAAAACTCGAGCAGACTCCTTGGAGCCCAATATAGGGCTCCATCTCGTGACCCTGAGATCATGACCTGAGCTAAAAATAGTTGGACACTTAACCAACTGAACCACCCAGATGCCCTGTATGTAATTTTTTAAAAAGAATGTGACCAGAGGTGCCTGGGTGGCTCAATGGGTTAAAGCCTCTGCCTTTGGCTTGGGTCATGATCTCAGGGTCCTGGGATTGAACCCTGCATCAGGCTCTCTGCTCCGCGGAGAGCCTGCTTCCTCCTCTCTCTCTCTGTCTACTTGTGATCTCTATCTGTCAAATAAATAAATAAAATCTTAAAAAAAAAAAGAATGTGACCAATGTTGTCAACAATGTAGGAAAAAAATGGAAACTTCATGCATGGCTTATGAAAACGTAAAATGGTGCAGTTGCTCTGGGAAACAGTTTGGTGGCTCCTCAAGCTACTAAACACAGGATTACATTAAGATCCAGCAGTTCCATCCCTAAATATATTACAGAAGTATAAAAAATGCGGATTCAAGTAGAGAACTGTATACCAATCTTCAATGCAACATTACTCACAATAGTTAAAAGATAGAAATAAGCCATGTACCTGTCAACAACAACTGAATGGATAAACAAAATGTGATATATACATACAATGGAATGTCATTTGACCAGAGAAAGAATGAAATTCTGATATATGCTACCACATGGATGAACCTTGAAAATATGCCAAATTCAACACACACACACACACACACACACACACACACACACACACGGACATATATTGTATGACTCCATGTATATGAAATGTCTACAATAGGCAAATTCATAGCAACAGAAAGTAGAATCAAAGTTTCCAAGGGCTGGGAGAAGGGAGGGAAGGGGGAGTTATTGATTAATGATTAGAGGGTTTCTATTGAGGGGGATGAAAAGGTTTTAAAAATAGTGATGAGAATCTTAGGATCCATATTCATCAGGGATATTGATCTGAAATTCTCCTTTTTTATGGGGTCTTTGCCTGGTTTGGGGATCAGGGTAATGCTGCCTTCATAGAAAGAGTTTGGAAGTTTTCCTTCTTTTTCTATTATTATTATTATTTTTTTGAAACAGCTTCAGGAGAATAGGTATTATTTCTTCTTTGAATGGTTGGTAGAATTCTCCAGGGAATCTGTCAGGTCCTGGGCTCTTGTTTTTTGGGAAGTTTTTGACCACTGCTTTAATCTCATTATTAGACATTGGTCTATTCAGGTTGTCAGTTTCTTCCTGATTCAGTTTTGTTCATCCTCATTAGCCATCAGGGAGATTCAAATCAAAACCACACTAAGATACCACCTTACACCAGTTAGAATGGCCAAAATCAACAAGACAGTAAACAACAAGTGTTGGAGAGGATGTGGAGAAAGGGAAACCATCTTACACTGTTGGTGGAAATGCAAGCTGGTGCAGCCACTTTGGAAAACAGTGTGGAGATTCCCTAAAAAATTAAAAATAGAGCTTCCCTATGACCCTGCAATTGCACTACTGAGTATTTACTCCCAAAGATACAGATGTAGTGAACAGAAGGGCCCTCTGTACCCCACTGTTCACAGCAGCAATGGCCACAGTCGCCAAACTGTGGAAAGAGCTAAGATGCCCTTCAGCAGACAAATGGATAAAGAAGATGTGGTCCATATACACTATGGAGTATTATGCCTCCATCAGAAAGGATGAATACCCAATTTTTGTAGCAACATGGATGGGACTGGAGGACATTATGCTGAGTAAAATAAGTCAAGCAGAGAGAGTCAGGTATCATATGGTGTCACTGGTGGAGCATAAGGAATAATACAGAGGACAGAGGGAGATGGAGAGGAGAAGTGAATTGAGGGAAATCGGAGGGGGAGATGAACCATGAGAAACTGTGGACTCTGAGAAACAAACTGAGGGTTTTGGAGGGGAAGGAGGTGGGGGAGGATGGGTGAGCCTGGTGGTGGGTATTAAGAAGGGCACATATTAACACTGAGTGTGGTGCATAAACAATGAATCTTGGAACACTGAAAAAAAATACAAAAAAATATAGTGATGATGGTTGCACAACAGTGTAAATGTAGATACTCCGGGATTATAAATTTCAAAATGGTTGAAGTCACGAATTTCATATATATCAATATATATATTTTAAATATAAATACAATATATCAATATATATTTTAAAAATAAATAAATACATATATATATATAATATATATTTATATATTTATTTATACTACCACGCCAAAAGAAAATTTAGAAAAGAACTTTGCTCAGGGCACCTGGATGGCTCAGTCAGTGAAGCATCCAACTCCTGCTTTTGGCTCAGGTTATGATCTTGGGGTTGTGAGATCACGCCTCAAGTTGGACTCTGTGCTTAGCGAGGAGGATTCTGCTTGAGATTCTCTCTTCCCTGGACCCCTCTTCTCTCCCTCTCTTAAAAAAAAAGGAAAGAAAGAAAGAAAAGAAAAGAAAAGAAAGGAAGGAGCTTTGCTTCTTGGCAATTAATGAGCATGGAAGCAATTCTTATAAAAACATACTGAAATACCTCACTTTGTTTTCCTCTTATGAGAACCAAAGAAGGGTCTTCAGAGGCCTCGATGTAACCCTTGAGACTTGCAGAGTTTCTCAGGGTGACATCAGTCACTTGACTTCTGTGGCCCTCAGCCCATAACTCGGCTGCCTCTCTCCCGCATTCAGTGCTCTGCATGTAACGCCATATTCTTTTTGCTGTAGTAGTCATTGTGGTTTTAAAGATGCATGCTAAGTGCAAAGTTTCAAATGTGCTTGATTCTTTTATTCTCTTAGCAAATTATTATGATTTATACAAAGTTACTTGGGTGAGTCTCTGATGCTGTAATTGACAATTCACTGTAGTTTCTTTGTGGAGAAAAATGAACAAATCAGGAAATATACTTTCTTATTTTCCCCCAGATTGATACATACATACACACACACACACACACACACACACACACACACACATATATAAAATATGTATCTCTATATATATACATATATACACACACACACAATACCTGTATTTGTTTTTTAAAATTATTGTTTGATTTTTAAAATTACAAACTTTGTTATTTGAAATTAAGAACTGTTGCGACCCTTAATTTTTTAAAGTGTGATTGGGTCACCACATGAATTCGCATTTGTTGCAGAGCTTCTTACCAAGTGGGACTGTCATATTTTTTTTATTTTTTATTTTTTTAAAATATTTTATTTATTTATTTGACAGACAGAGATCACAAGTAGGCAGAGAGGCAAGCAGAGGGGGGAGGGAAGCAGGCTCCCTACCGAACAGAGAGCCCGATGTGGGGCTCCATCCCAGGACCCTGGGATCATGACCTGAGCTGAAGGCAGAGGCTTTAACCCACTGAACCACCCAGGCGCCCCTGTCATATTACTTTGATATATATTTCCTCTATTAAATTAGGTTCTTGGGATGGGGGAGAGTTACCAGAATCCTTTTGTTGCCAATTTGTAGAGAAAGCAAGCACACATCTTGGGAGCTGGGTTGAGGGGTCCCAAGACCACCCTCACACTCCGTGATTCACTAGGAGGACTCACAGAATGCATCATATGGTCATACTCATGACTAAGATTTATTCATTACAATGAAAGAATTCAAAACTAAATCAGGAAAGGGAAAGAAAGGCACATGGGGCAAATTCCAGAGGAAACCAGCTGCAAACATCCAAGAGTCTTCTCCCAACAGAGTCATGAATAACATCCTTGAGCACTGAATTGTGACAACAAATGAGAAGTGTTGCCTCCTGGGGAGGCTCATTAGAGACTCAGTACCCTGAGTTTTGTTGGGGGCTAGTCTTGTACGCGTCCACTGCTGAGCATGTACCAAAACTCCCAGGAGGAAAGCAGCATGCAGCACAAACCATATTGTTCACAGTCATGTTTCACTACCAGGAGCACAGTAAGATGTTCTTAGCACTCAGGGAATGCTGGAAACCCATCTGGAACCCAGGCTCCCTGTCACCAGCCAAGGGCTCACCTTGCTTGCAAACAAGCCTTGCTCAGCAGAGCAGTCTTGGGTCCACTAGGGAATGCTCCATGGCACAGGCGTGCCATGGATCACTCTGTTCCCAGAGCCTACAAGATAGATCAAGAATAAAGATCTCAGTGGTGCAAGTGAAAGACACTTTGCAGGTGGCTTCTCCAGTATATCCTGACAAAATTCCTCTCGTTTTCTATTTTCTGTGGATTGTCAATTGCTATGGTGATAGAACTGAGCAAGTGGGCAATGCAGATTTTTTACCAAAGGACACATTTTATTATATTATAAGCCTTTGTTTGAGGTAGATTTCAGGTCTTATTCAGCTTTATTCATGGTAATTAATGCACACTTTATGTATTATATATTTTATAATACATATATTATTCATCTGGGTTTTTTTCAAGTGCCATATTCACAAGTAACTAGATCAACGTCTGACCCATAGTAGAAAATAAATATGTATTGATTGTTAAATGAATGACATGGGCCATTACCATGAAGGCTGATAGACCTCTGTGATGAGTACTTTGTGTAACTTTAACAGTACTTCATGCATTTAATATGAGTATTTAACATATCTTCAAATTGGTGTTGAACTGGTTTTTTGAACACATGTATTTGTTTTGTTTTGTTTTACTTTTTCCTCTTTTGTTAGCTCTTGTACTTTCCAAGGCAGCTCAGGAACAATGATAACAACTAATTTATTATACTCAAACTTCTTAAGAGGAGGCTTCTTGTAGTCTGATATGAATCACTAAGGATGGAGATACACACACACACACACACACGCACACACACTTATAAAAATCACCAATACACTTTTTTTTTTTAAAGTTCTCAATGGCCGTTCCTATCATAAGTTGAAAACAAAGTCCATCAATGTTGAGTGGTTTCTTCTCACTTATTATTCTATTCCCAGTTTGTAACAAATTGTCAAGAATATGGAGGAAGCTCAATGACATTTATAAAAGACTAATTTAAACCATTATCTAGAATCTTGTGCCTTCTCCTTAGGCTAGGCTGGTATATTCTTCCTAGCTATAGTCTCAAAAGAGAAGTGGTACTAATACCATCTTCTAGCCCCCAAGCATGATTGAACTAAGTTTCAGTGATTGAAATCACTGTGCCTTCAGTATCATGAAGCCACATAATAGTTAATAAGTAATAATTATAACAGTAATAATAATAGCAAACACATACCTCTGACTACATATCACTGTTATATAACTTTTTAAAAAATTATTTCTATTAACATATATTATTTGCCCCAGGGGTACAGGTCTGTGAATCGTCAGGCTTACACACTTCACAGCACTCATCATATCACATACCCTACCCAATGTCCATAATACAACCATCTTTTCCACACCCCCTTTTCCCCCCAGCAAACCTGAGTTTGTTTTGTGAGATTGAGTCTCTAATGGTTTGTCTCCCTCGCGATTGCATGTTGTTTCATTTTTTCTTTCCCTCACCCCCAAAACCCCCACTCTGCCTCTCAAATTCCTCCTATCAGGAAGATCATATGATAATTGTCATTCTCTGATTGATTTAATTCGCTTAGCATAATACCCTCTAGTTGGCAAGATTTCATTTCTTTAGATGGCTGCATAGTATTCCATTGTATATGTATACCACTTCTTTATCCATTCATCTGTTGATGGACATCTAGGTTCTTTCCATAGTTTGGCTATTGTGGACATTGTTGCTATAAACATTCAGGTGCATGTGCCCCTTTGGATCACTACATTTGTATCCTCAGGGTAAATACCCAGTAGTGCGATTGCTGGGTCATAGGGTAGCTCTATTTTCAAATTTTTGAGGAACCTCCATGCTGTTTTCCAGAGTGGCTGCACTAGCTTGTATTCCCAAAAACAGCATAGGAGGGTTCCCCTTTCTCCACATCCTTGCCAGCATCTGTCATTTCCTGACTTGTTAATTTTAGCTATTCTGACTGGCATGAGGTGGTATCGCATTGTGGTTTTGATTTGTATTTCCCTGATGCCAAGTGATGTGGAACACTTTTTCACATGTCTGTTGGCCACCTGGATGTCTTTGCTGAAATGTCTATTCATGTCCTCTGCCCATTTCTTGATTGCATTATGTTCTTTGGGTGTTGAGTTTTCTAAGCTCTTTCTAGATTTTGGATACTAGCCCTTTATCTGATATGCTGTTTGCAAGTATCTTCTCCCATTCTGTCAGTTGTCCTTTGGTTTTGTTGACTGTTCCTTTGCTGTGCAAAAGCTTTTGATCTGATGAAGTCCTAATAGTTCATTTTTGCCCTTGCTTCCCTTGCCTTTGGCGGTGTTTTTAGGAAGAAGTTGCTGTGGTTGAGGTCGAAGAGATTGCTGCCTGTGTTCTCCTCAAGGATTTTGATGGATTCCTTTCTCACATTGAGGTCTTTCATCCATTTGGAGTCTGTTTCCATGTGTGGTGTAAGGAAATGGTCCAGTATCATTTTTCCTGTATGTGGCTGTCCAATTTTCCCAACACCATTTGTTGAAGAGGCTGTGTTTTTTCCATTGGACATTCTTTCCTGCTTTGTCAAAGATTAGTTGACCATAGAGTTGAGGGTCTATTTCTGGGCTCTCTATTCTGTTCCACTGATCTATGTGTATGTTTTTGTGCCAGTACCATACTGTCTTGATGAAGACAGCTTTGTAATAGAGCTTAAAGTCTGGAATTGTGATGCCACCAACTTTGGTTTTCTTTTTCAATATTCCTCTGGCTATTTGGGGTCTTTTCTGGTTCCATATAAATTTTAGGATTATTTGTTCCATTTTTGAAAAAAGTTGATGGTATTTTCACAGGGATTGCATTAAACATGTAGATTGCACTAGGTAGCATACACATTTTCACAACTATTGTTCTTCAATCCATGAGCATGGAATGTTTTTCCATTTCTTTGTGTCTTCCTCAATTTCTTTCTGGAGTACTCTACAGTTTTCTGAGTACAGATTCTTTGTCTCTTTGGTTAGGTTTATTCCTAGGTATCTTACGGTTTTGGGTGCAACTGTAAATGGGATTGACTCCTTAATTTCTCTTTCTTCTGTTTTGTTGTTAGTGTAAAGAAATGCAACTGATTTCTGTGCATTGATTTTATATCCTGACACTTTATTGAATTCCTTTATGAGTTCTAGTAGATTTGGAGTGGAGTCTTTTGGATTTTCCACATAAAGTATCATATCATCTGCAGAGAGTGAGATTTTGACATTCTTTGCTGATTTAGATACTTTAATTTCTTTTTGTTGTCTGATTGCTGAAGCGAGGACATCTAGTACAGAATAGCAGTGGTGATAATGGACATCTCTGCCCTGTTCCTGACGTTAGCAGAAAAGCTCTCAGTTTTTCTCCATTGAGAATGATATTTGCGGTGGGTTTTTCATAGATGGCTTTGATTATACTGAGGAATATATCCTCCATCCTACACTTTGGGTTTTGATCAGGAAGGGATGCTGTACTTTGTCAAATTCTTTTTCAGCATTTATTGAGAGTATCATATGGTTCTTGTTCTTTCTTTTATTAATGTATTGTATCACATTGATTGATTTGCAGGTGTTGAACCCACCTTGCAGCCCTGGAATAAATCCCAATTGGTCATGATGAATAATCCTTTTAATGTACTGTTGGATCCTATTGGCTAGTACTTTGGTGAGAATTTTTGCATATATGTTCATCAAGGATATTGGTCTATAATTCTCTTTTTTGATGGGATCCTTGTCTGGTTTTGGGATCAAGGTGATGCTGGCCTCATAAAATGAGTTTGGAAGCTTTCTTTCCATTTCTATTTTTTAGAACAGTTTCAGGAGAATAGGAATTAATTCTTCTTTAAATGTTTGGTAGAATTCCCCTGGAAAGCCGTCTGGCCCTGGGCTTTTGTTTGGAGATTTTTGATGACTCTTTCAATCTCCTTACTGGTTATGCATCTGTTTGGGTTTTCTATTTCATCCTGGTTCAGTTGTAGTAATTTATATGTTTCTCAGAATGCATCCATTTCTTCCAGATTATCAGATTTGCTGGTATATAGTTGCTCATATATGTTCTTATAATTGTTTGTATTTCTTTGGTGTTGGTTGTGATCTCTCCTCTTTCATTCATGATTTTGTTTATTTGGGTCCTTTCTCTTTTCTTTTTGATAAGTCTGGCCAGGGGTTTATCAACCTTATTAATTCTTTCAAAGAACCAGTTCCTAGTTTCCTTTATTTGTTCTGTTATTATTTTTGTTTCTATTTCATTGATTTCTGCTCTGATCTTTATTATTTCTCTTCTCCTGCTGGGTTTAGGGTTTCTTTCTTATTCTTTCTCCAGCTCCTTTAGGTGTAGGGTTAAGTTGTATATTTGATACCTTTCTTGGTTCTTGAGAAAGGCTTGTTATCACTATATACTTTCATCTCAGGACTGCCTGTGCTGTGTCCCACTGATTTTGATCAGTTTGTTTTCATTTTCATTTGTCTCTATGAATTTTTTCAGTTCTTCTTTAATTTCTTGGTTGACCCATTCATTCTTTAGTAGGATGCTCTTTAGCCTCCATTTATTTGAGTTCTTTCCAACTTTTCCTCTTGTGATTGAGTTCTAGCTTCAGAGCATTGTGGTCTGAAAATATGCAGGGAATGATCCCTAATCTTTTGGTACCAGTTGAGACCTGGTGTGTGACCCAGCATGTGACCTGTTCTGGAGAATGTTCCATGTGCACTAGAGAAGAATGTGTATTCTATTGCTTTGGGATGGAATGTTCTGAATATATCTGTGATGTCCATCTTGTCCAGTGTGTCATTTAATGCCTTTATTTCCTTGTTGATCTTTTGCTTGGATGATCTGTCCATTTCAGTGAGTCAGGTGTTAAATAAGTCCCCTACTATTATTGTATTATTGTCAATGTATTTCTTTGATTTTGTTATTGATTGGTTTATATAGTTGGCTGCTTCCATGTTAGGGGAATTTAAAATTGTAGATCTTCTTGTTGGACAGATCCTTTAAGTATGATATAGTGTCCTTCCTCATCTCTTACTCTAGTCATTGGCTTAAAATCTAATTGATCTGCTCTAAGGATTGCTACTCCAACTTTCTTTTGATGTCCATTAACATGATAAATTGTTTTTAATGCCCTCACTTTAAATCTGGAGGTGTCTTTGAGTCTAAAATGAGTTTCTTGTAGACAGCATAGTGATGTGTTTTTTTTGTTGTTGTTGTTTGGTTTTTTGTTTTTTTAATCCATTTTGATACCCTGTGTCTTTTGATTGGGGCATTTAACCCATTCAGAGCTAAATTTACATTCAAGGTAACTATTGAAAGACATGAATTTGATGCCATTGTATTGCCTGTAAGGAGACTGTTACTGTATATTGTCTCTGTTCTTTTCTGGTCTACTACTTTTAGGGTCTCTGTTTGCTTAGAGCACCCCTTTCAATATTTCCCTTAGGGCTAGTTTGGTGTTTCCAAATTCTTTCAATTTTTGTTTGTCCTGGAAGATCTTAATCTCTCCTTCTATTTTCAGTTATAGCCTAGCTGGATATAGTATTCTTGGATGCACATTTTTCTCATTTAATGCTCTGAATATATCATGCCAGTTCTTTCTGGTCTGACAGGTCTCTGTGGATAAGTCTGCTGCCAATCTAATATTTCTGCCATTGTATGTTACAGACTTCTTGTCCTGGGCTGCTTTCAGGATTTCCTTTTTCTCACCGAGACTTGTAAGTTTCTATTAGATGATGGAGTGTGTACCTATTTTTATTGATTTTGAGGGGAATTCTCTGTGCCTCCTGGATTTTGATGTTTGTTCTGTTTGCCATATTAGGGAAATTCTCTACAGTCATTTACTCCAATATACCTTCTGCCCCTCTTTCTCTCTTTTCTTCTTCTGGAATCCAAATTATTCTGATATTGTTTTGTTTAATGGTATCACTTATCTCTCGAATCCTCCCCTTGTGGTCCAGTAGTTTTTTGTCTCTCTTTTGCTCAACTTCTTTATTCTCTGTTATTTGGTCTTCTATATCACTAATTCTTTCTTTTGCCTCATTTATGCTAGCAGTAAGAGCCTCCATTTTTTATTGCACCACGTTAAGAGTTCTTTTATTTCAACTTGGTTAGATTTTAGTTCTTTTATTTCTCCAGAAAGGGTTTCTCTAATATTGTCCATGCCTTTTTTTGAGCCCAGCTAACACATTGAGAATCGTCATTCTGAACTCTAGTTCTGACGTTTTACCAATGTCTGTATTGATTAGGTCCCTAGTTGTTGGTACTGCCTCATGTTGTTGTTGTTGTTGTTTGTGGTGAGTTTTTCCACCTTGTCATTTTATCCAGATAAGAATATATGAGTGAGAGAATAAAATACTAAAAGGTTGGCAAAGACCCCTCAAAATGTATGCTAACAAAATCAAGAGACCCAAAACCGGGGGGCAAAGAAAGAGGAAAGAAAGCAATTATATATATATATATATATACACACACACACAAACACACACACATTTATATATATATGACTTGTGAATAGAATAGAGCCACCCACTTTATTTGGGTGTATTTTGGTCTCTTAGAAGAAACTACCTCCCAAAATTTTAAATAAAGAAAAACTTATAGGGGCGCCTGGGTGGCTCAGTGGGTTAAGCCGCTGCCTTCGGCTCAGGTCATGATCTCAGGGTCCTGGGATCGAGTCCCGCATCGGGCTCTCTGCTCAGCAAGGAGCCTGCTTCCTTCTCTCTCTCTCTGCCTGCCTCTCAATGTACTTGTAATTTCTCTCTGTCAAATAAATAAATAAAAATCTTTAAAAAAAAAAAAAAAGAAAAACTTATATACACACACACACATGCACGCATGCACACACACACACACACACACACACACACAAATAAGGGTAAACATGATGAAGGGATGGAATTTGACTATAATGAGGAAAATTTAAAAAAATTTCTAAATAAGAAACTGATAAGAGAAGTTGGTTGGAAAAAAAAAAAAGAGAGAGAGAGAATGTGCTCAGGCTGGAGACTAGAAGAAAGCCATGTGCTAGATTTAGGGTATATTTTGATCTAGTAGAAGAAATTTTATCCCAAAATTTTTCAGAAAAAATAAAAAACCCTATATGTATACAGAAAATAAGATTAAATACAATGAAGGGATGACATATGACTATAACAATCAAGGTTTAAAAAGATTTTTTTAAAGCAAGGTATAGTTACGATGAACTAGTTAAAAAATGTTAAAAGAGGAAAGGAAAAGTTAAAAAAATTAAGAAAAAAATAAAATAAAATAAATTAACTTTGCAAGAGTAAAGAATCATGAGGGAAAAGCCATGAATTCTATGCATGGCTTCCCCTAGCTCTGGATTTCCTTTGTTCTCCTTGATCAGTGAGCTTGGTCTTGGCTAGATGTTCTTACTGATCGTCTGTGGGAGGGGCCTGTTGTAGTGATTCTCAAATGTCTTTGCCCAAGGTGGAGTTGCACTGCCCTTGCCAGGAATCCGGGCTAAGTAATCTTCTTAGGTTAGCCCTCAGAGCTTTTGTTCCCTGATTGCTTTGCATAGAACTCTGGAGGATGGGAATGAAAATGGCAGCCTCCCAGTCTTCAGCCTGAGGGAGCCAAGAGCTCAGGCACCACTCCTCAGTGTGCCCTCGGAGAAAAGCTGTCACTCCCATCTCCCTGGTCTCTGGCCCTGCTCTGAGTTCACCAGGCCTGTGACCAAGAACTTCTGTCTCTGACACATGGTCCCATTAGGATTCTCTAAACCCAGCAGATTCCCGCCACGCTTCTCCCCCGGAGGAGGAAGGTGAATCTCCCTGGATCTGCCACTTGTGAGGTCCCTGCTCGAAGAGCAGTGGCCTGTGGAGGTAGGGATGTTTTTTATTTCCATTTTGTAGGTAAGGAAACTGAGGAATCATGTGTGAATAACTTACTTGCTCAAGGTCACACACTATGTTTTTGAGTCTACTTTTAGAATCCACACCTTACTGCATGGTTGTGCTGTTTTTCTTTAATCTCCATGTTAGGGTTGTTAAACTGGATCTATGTTGCCTTTAAGTTTGGTCAGGCCAAGAGGTACCCATCCCAAGTTTGAGGTTTGGAGGAGGTAGCAAGCTTCCTTTAGATCTCTGATGTGTTTTCCCATTGCCCTTTTATCATACTCTCCACTAGGTTCTTGGGGGGAAAAAAAGAAAAAGAAAAAATAATTTTGGTGGGCTTTTTTTTTTCCCCTACATAGTAACCAATGCATTATACTTTCAAATTTCAGAATAGTTAGAAATTTACGTGGAGCTATGAAAGGAAAATAAAATCATTTTTATCCTTATTTTTGCAATTTAAAAGTATATCTACCTTTGATACAGACTTATTGTAGGTTTCTTTCATATTTCTGCATTCTATAAAAATATTTTCATCTGTGACATCTTAATAAAACACTTACAGTTGAAGTAACCATTACTTTTCCAAACCCCCAATTTTTAAGAGCTTTGCCTTGAGTGACAGAATAACCAACATTACTTATAAAATGGGGAATTCTCATAAAAATATAGTAGCTTTCTGGGTTTGTACAATTGTAATAGTTGTGACTGTTAAAAATAAGATAATATCTATGCTTCTCTCCCTTTCAAAATAATATTTTGGAGGGAATTGGAAGAGAGAAATTTTCTGTGTGATGAAAACTCAGAACAGTAAAGACAATGATCATCCCAAATGATGTACAATCATCTTGTCATACTTGAAGTTTGGATGGCTCTATTTATAGCTGACAAAGAACAAAACTCTGCCTAATATTTTCTTATGATATAAAACCATCATTTCAAAATATAAAAGAAGTGGAAAGCTTTATTTATCTCTGTGGCTTACTGATGTGTCTTCTCTCATGTTGGTAGACCTGTGGGCAGCTCAGGCCACCTGTCAGTGAGTCCAACCTCTGGGGTTATTGTATGAAGATAACTGAACAAAATAGTGTCTTCCAGTTTCTCAACCATCCATCCGGAGAGAGGAATCCATCATTGTCTATAACAGGATCCTTTAAATTAGGGCTGGGCCAGTCAGTTTCAACTGGGTGCATTTCAACTCTACTGGAAAGTACTGTCAACCTGGAAGACTCTTCACCTGTGTTACTGTGTATGTTGTTCTCTTGATCTAGCTGAGTAATGTATACAGGTGGGAAACCTGGTAACTCTTGACAGTTTGGGCATTTTGAAAATGGCTGGGGTCATAGGAGAAACAAAGATTCCTGATTCAAGCAAAAGGCCTAGCCTGCTGAATTATACTGCATTTTCTTGTTGGGAGCCATGGTAAATGACTGTGCTGTAAATCTGGATGCTCGCAGTACTGGTAATGGTTGATAGGTGTGTCACAGCTTTGGGATATTCAGCACACTGGTCTATGCTGGAGTGTCGACTGGGGTTCACAGTGTATTGAGGATTGAGGGCATCAAATTATAGTTTGCCGTTTCTTTGAAAAACATAGAGAAGTGAGCAAAAATGGAATGCATTTTGATTGTGATACTATAACTTAGACTGTTTTGGAACTGATAACCTATACCTGTGCATTCCTTCCTTTTATTTAGATTATGCCCCTATTTGACTACCTACTGTTAATGTTTATTAGACACAAGAAGATGATGCTGAACACAGCATGGAGTAAAGTATAGGCTTTACACATAGCCAGACCTGTGTTTATTCATGTTTATTGATTCATTAAACAGACATTTGTGGCCATTTTATTAAGGGCAAACATTATTTCATATATAGGATAGAGCAGAGGAAAAAAAGGTTGCCATATCCCTAATTTTGGGTTAGTCATTTAACTTTTATGAACCTTTATTCTGTCATAAATATGGAACTATAATACTTAGCATCTTGTGTTATGGGAATAATATAAATAACAAATTTATTTGTCCCAGCATATACTAGGTAACCAAAATTTAGGTAAATTGTATTATTTATTTACTTATTTAATAATTTATTTATTTATTTATTTGACAGACAGAGATCACAAGTAGGCAGAGAGGCAGGCAGAGAGAGAGAGAAGAAGCAGGCTCCCTGTGGAGGAGAGAACCCGATGTGGGGCTCGATCCCAGAACCCTGAGATCGTGACCTAAGCCGAAGGCAGAGGCTTAACCCACTGAGCCACCCAGGCACCCTGTAAATGGTATTATTTAAATAATACTATCCGCATATCATTTTATTATTATTTTTAATGTGCTAGGAATGATACCAGTAACGAGAGGAAAATTAAAAAATGTAAATTATTCACATAAAAGTGGTACAAATGATTTGTATCTATTTGCTTGTCTTATTAGATAGAGCAGGGACAAATTCAGAAAAACTCATTTAGGATTATGTTGTGTCACTTTAGAAGGAGGATTTTTGTGTTTCAAACGAAAGGAAAAGTATTGTAATTTGATTTTTCTTCCTTGTGTTATTTCCATCCAACGCAAGGCATAGTGATGTTATAGTAAGTAGATTAAGATGGACCACATCTTTATATCTGCTTCAGTCTTGTGTTGCTTCTTGGTACTCAGTTACAATGATTTTGTAAGACATCAGTTGATTTCAAGAACTTGCAAAAGTCCTCCTTGTACCAATTTCTCCATTTGGGTTGAAATACATTGATGTTCAGTCACGTTGCTTTTACAGATATTGCCAAAGACTGAGTAGCTACAGGAAACAGACATCTAGATTAGATCACAGACTCAGAACTGGACAAATCTGTATCCCATACAGACACTTCAGGAGTTACGTCCAGCATTATGAAACGACGGACCTTCACAATCCTAGGGCTACACTTTACTTATTCTCATCCAACCCACTGCTCTGAAGTTGGGAAACTAAAGAAAAACTGGATGTAGCAAATTATTTCCCTATGACTGAAGTGAAAGCTTATCTCTCAGAAACAGAAGTTCTGTGGTCATACAAGAAAATGAGTCTAAACTAGACTCTTGTCGAGGCAGGAAGGTAAACAGCGGGAGATGAGGAGCAATATGGTGGAGAATGTGGGTGAGGAGAAAGCCTAGGGTGGCTTAGTGCGGGGGCGGGGGTGCTGCTGCTGAGGACCAGAAGGGAGGTGACCTGGATGAACCTCTGAGTAGAAAGCTATCTCAGGTATCAGTTTTTAAGTCTTCCCAGATGGCATGATTAGGGGTGAGCTAGACTCATTGAAAGGGCAACTCTAAAGGACCACAGATTAAAATTTTCCTCTCAGATGGAGTTCCTCAATATGGTCCACCGGGTTGACCTAAAGTTTGACGGTGACCCTGAGAACTGCACCCGGCATTTTTTATGCCTTCAGGGGTCTTGCAGATCTAGCTCCTTCTGGCTGCTTCTTCTGGAGAGCTCCATCTCCTTCTGGGTTTCAGGAATCCTCTCTGGAAATCTGATTTCATCCTTTTCCTTTTCCCAGTCGCATTTCAGTGACAATCTACTTAGAACTGAATTATCATCTCAGCTCTGCGACTTACACCATTGACTATGGAAAAGTTACTTAATCTGGGAATGAGCTTCCTCAGCTGCTGGGGAGTAGTTCTATGGGATAAGCTCCTGGATCTTTCTAAACAGTGAAAAAACAATATCCTAATGATGTATTCTTAGGATATTTTACAATAAATTGTTTATTATTCTATAATAAAGTGATTTAACTGTTATTCATCACTTCTTTTTTTTGTCATTCAGAAAAGAATTCTGAGAATTTGTTAGTATTTGTGAAGTTTTCAATCAACTGTAGAGCATTATACAATTGTGAGTTATTATTTTAAAACCAGGGATCTATTCAGATTTTGTGAAGATTGATGTTTATAGAATTTTATAAACAAATAAAAAATGATAAACACTAAATTAGGAATAAAGATAAAGGTTTATTTAAAATGAGAAAAGAAATCGCAACAAATCACAAATACTAAGTTGCTGGCAATTACTACAAAATATACCAAATTCAAAATAATAACATAATAACTGTTACTACAGCATCATTGTATATTTTTTCTTCTATTTTTAAGGTGAACATATTAGATTTTCTTTCTGTATAGCAACAATTTTATATTATTTTTAAAAAGGCAACATAATATTATTTCTAAAGTATAGAGAACAGAGTGATTCTTTTAGTATGATCATTTATCTTTTAAAAAATTATTGATATTTGAGTAGTATTTCAATCAACTTTACAACATGTTATTGGCAACCACTGTAATTTTTAGGATTGTTTTAAAATTTGAGACAATCCATGTTCTCTATTTTTTTTTTCCATACAGCTTAATCTTATACTGTAAGATTTGAGGATTTCAACATTTCTTCCCTCCCATCCCTTATGCCATTATTGTGAAATTTTAAAGGGATGTTGTCCTATCTTTCTTTCCTTTGTGACAGTTTCCATTTCTTTGTGTAGATCTAAGTTTCTGACTTTGATTGTTTTTTATCTGCTGGAAGAACTCCCTTTAACTTTTCATCAGAGTAGGCCCGCTGGCATCAAATTCCCTGTTTTTGTCTATCTGTGAGTCTATTTCTCCTTTACTTTTAAAGACTATTTTCACTGGGTAAATAATTCTGGGTTAACAGATTTTTTTTTTTTCTTTTATCTCTTTAATGTGTCTTGTCTTCTCTCTTGCATGATATCTGGTGAAAAGTCCATGGTAATCTTTATATTTGTTTCTCTTACATGATGTGATTCCCTCTCTAGTGTTTCAAGATTCTTTCTTTGGACTTGATTTTCAGCAGTTTGAATAGGTTATGCCAAAATGAGCCTTTCTTTTGGGGTATTTGTCCTGTCTGGTGACTTTTGAGCTTCTTGGATTTGTGATTTGCTGTCTGTCACTAATTTTGGAAAATAGTGTTATGTTTTGGTTTATAATAAGAAATTATGCATTTACTCCCCACATAGAGCTCCTAAAACTCTTGGAGTTTCCTGAGTGAAGAGCTAGTAGGGCATCTTTTGTTATGTTTAATGAGGCAACTTTTGGAAAGCTCCTAGGCAACCTAAGAATGGGGGCTGGTCATCAGAGGAACCAACCATGTGATTAGAGGGTTAAAATTATCAATCCCACCCCAGACTTTCAAGGAGGAGAGAGAGGCCAGAAATTGAGTTCAATCACTAATGGCCAAAGATTTATCAGTCATTCCTATATAAGGAAACCTCATTACAATCCTAAAAGGAGGGTATTCAGAGAGCCTCAGGCTTGGTGAGCATGCTGAAATTTGGGGAGAGTGGCCAGCTCAGAGAGCACGGACATTCCACATCCCTTACATGTGCTTTGTGCTATGCATTCCCTCCATCTGGCTGTCCCCGAATTATAACTGTTTCTTATAAATTGGTCAGCTGGTAAAGTGAAATGTTTCTCTGAATTCTGTGAGCCATTATAGCAAATTAATCAAAGCCAAGGAGGGGGTCTTTAGAACCCTGATCTATAGCAGGTTGGGCAAAAGCACTGTAGTGACCGGATTAGCAACTGGTCTAAAGTCTTACAGGACTGAGAATTTCACCTTTGGGATCTGATGCTATCTTAGGTAGATGGTGTCAGAATAGAATTAATTACTTGGTCTCGTGGAAAAAAACACACACGCATTGTAATTGGTGTCAGAATCAGATCCAGCCATTGTTTTCTGAAATATTTATTCTGTTTTGTTTTCTAATTTCCTTTCAGAAGTCCAGTGACAAGTATGTAAGACCTTTTGATACTGTTTCATTGCTTTTGGGTGATCTGGGTTTTGTTTTGCTTGTTTACTCTTTTTTCTCTTTGCATTTCAGTGTAGGTAATTTCTATTAACTCATCTTCAGCCCCTAATGATTTCCTAGCTGAACCATCTAATGAACTAGTCAAAGTTATTATTTTTTTCTTTTTTTTTAAATGATTTTATTTATTTATTTGAGAGAGAGACAGTGAGAGAGAACATCAGAGGCGAGAAGGTCAGAGGGAGAAGCAGACTCCCCTTGGAGCTGGGTGCCCGATGTGGGACTCTATCCCAGGACTCCGGGATCATGACCTGAGCTGAAGGCAGTTGCTTAACCAACTGAGCCACCCAGGTGCCCCAAAGTTATTATTTATCTTTGTTATTATTTTCATTAATCCTAGCATTTTGATTTGAATACTTTCTTAGAATTTTCATCTCCTGGGCTGAAATTACTTAACTGGTCTTTAATGTTGCCTTTTTTCCCCATTACAGCATAGCCATTTTAAACTCCCTGACTGCTAATTCCAACATCTGCATCATAACCTGGTCTGAATCTGATGGTTGCTTTGTTTCTTTAGACTGTGCTCTATTTTTCCTACCCTTTTGTGTGTCACATAGTTTTTGGTTGAAAGGCAGACATGCTAAATAAGACAGTAAATACTGAGATTTATATTTTTTATGCTTAGAGATGAGCTTGCCTTTATCTCTGCTGAGTCTTTAATGTGTGGGTAATGATTATTTGTAAAGTGAGTAAATATAACCATTTAGAATTTTGTGAGGTGATCTTCATTACTTTCTAAGTAAATGATGTGTGTCGTGTTGAGTATAGTGTACAGACAAAAACATACATGAACTTTAGTCTTGGAATATAACAGACTATACCTAACAACAGTTTAAATATTACAATTTAAAAAAAAGAAAAAAAAAGGAAGATCTGTGTTTGACCAGGAATTAGAAGTTGGGGAATGACAGAAGGGGACAGATAGTATACAGTATGGAGTTTCTGTTTGAGATCATGGAAGTCCTTCAAATGGACAGTAGCGATGGTTGGACCACTTGCAAATGGATTAATTCCACTGAATTATACACTTTAAAATGAATAAAATCACAATTTTTATTTTATGTATGTTTTACCATAATACAAAAGTAATTTAAAAAATAGCACATGTGTGAATGCTTGATTCTCTGTGGGACTTATTTTATCACAATTAAAGAATCACAAACTGTGTTTTATGAAAACAAACTGTGTAGAACGGAATGAGGTCATTGCTTATAAAACCAGGCCTTGTTCAATGGTCATAAAATTTACTGAAGCAGAACTGAGGCTGCTGGTTCTCATTGTCCATACTCCGGTTGCTTTACAACCTTGTGCTCACAACTTCATGTTCGGTTTGTTAGTTTTCTGCCTGGGAATGTTCTGATTTTCTCAATGCCTTTAATTCTTTGGTTCTTATTTTATGTGTCCAGTTTTGTCTTATCATGCATGATTCTTTTTTTTTTTTTTCTTAAATCCATGATTTGGACAATCAGAGGTTTTAGTTTCTACTATGATCAAAGAATTTTTGACATTTTGAAGGTTTTGTTGTTCTTCATTTTTCTATATATTTCTGGCTTCTACTAGAATACCTCTCATCATATTTGACTCTTTGGATTAATTTATAATTCTGAAAATATACAAATATAATCTGAAAATAAACATACCCCCAAATAATACAAATGCATCTCAAGATTATTATTTTGTATTGAGCTATGTAATTGTATAATTGAATTATTATTATGCTACAAACATTGGTCCTATAATATGTGTGTGTGGAGAGATGTACAGATAGATTTATTTTTCCTGTCTTTAGTTTTTTTTTTCTTTTCTAGCCTCACTGAGGTATAAATGACAAATGAAAACAAAATATATTTTAAAGTGTACAACGTGATGATTGGATTTATGTATATATTGTGAAATGATTAACAATCACGTTAACTATCACATCTGGTACCTCACATAATTTGTGTGTGTATATGTGTGTGTGCAAATACTTAAGATCTATAGACAGATTCTTTCTTATACTCTTTTGCTGCATTGTGGTTCAATGTTGAATGTCATTTCATCTCAACCATCAGAATTTGTCCTTGTTTTTAAGAATTTATATTCTTAAATATAAAATTAAATATAAAAATAAAAATCTTCTTATTGTATCTGAAGTATCACCTTTCTTTCTTTTTGAGGATCAGAGGAAGAAGGAAGGAGAGAATCTTTATTTTTTTATTATTAAAGATTTTTATTTATTCATTTGATAGTTGGAGATCACAAGTAGGCAGAGGCAGGCAGAGAGAGAGGAAGGGAAGCAGCCTCCCTGCTGAGCAGAGAGCCCGACGTGGGGCTCAATCCTAGACCCTGAGATCATGACCTGAGCTGAAGGCAGAGGCTTAACCCACTGAGCCACCCAGGTGCCCCAAGGAGGGAGAAAATCTTAAGCAGGCTCCATGCCCAGTGCAGCGCTCATCATGGGACTCAAACTCAAAACCCTGAGCTCATGACCCAAGCTGAAGTCAGGAGTTGCATGCTTAACTGACTGAGCCACCCAGGGGCCCCTGAATTAGCACTTATTCTTAATGACTTGTTAAGCTTTTATTTCTTCATTTTTTATGATATAATTTTACTGAAATTGCAACAAAGTCTAAGCTCATTCACTTACTACCCAAAAGGCCAGTAAGTTAAGAGGCAAGATGTTAGGACAAGGAAAATGACTCTCTTTTTTTAAGGAGAACCAAGGAATTGATGGACTATTGTCCCGAAGAACCATCTCTCCAGGCACAAGATGTGAGCTCCTTTCATGTTAGGAGGCGGGGGAATGGGGGTTGAAATCAAAAGGTGCCTGACATCCATAGACATTGGGGGAGGAGGAGTAACTTCTTTTCCCTTGATCAGTTGATCTTTGTGTACAGGAATCCATTCAGGTCGTTCCTGTAACTCTTAAACATGGCATGGTCATTTCTGTATGTACTTCCTTATCTCCTTCAGTCAGGTTGGTTTTGGGTAAAAACAGATTTTTTTTCTTTTCAAATCTCAACTGCAAGCAAAATTCCTTCAATGATTAACATGCCTATGTACGGGGCTAAGCAGAAGTTTCTAAGCTGTAGGTTATGGCAGCAAAGAAAATAGTGTCAGACATGCTAAGTTTATCCCCGTTACAAAATAGAGCAAGCTGTATATAATCCCCTTAAATGCTTCAATATCTTTAAAAAACTATTTAGAGCAGAATGGGTTATTTGTATTTTATTTACAGGAGAATTACTTTAGAAACCTCATGCCTTAGGATAATCTTAAATAAAAATATTTATTCAATAATGTTTTATATTTGAACAACTGGATATTTGATACCTTTTTTGTTCTTTACAATTTGACTTTGACTAAACTTCAGCTATTATTTGATTAGCAATACTATGGAGGAGATAGAAAAAAAGACAGGATAAGTGGCCAAGATTGGGGTGGGGTACAGAATTAAAACATCTTAAACAACATATTCCAGATATAGAAGAGGTTAGGAACTTACAGTCATCTGCTATGAATTTGAGTAGCTAAATTTACATTACACAACCTAATGGCCATTGCTGTGGAACAATCTGTACGTTCACAGAGCTTTTGTTCACCAAAGTAGGACATAGTCCATGTGCTAGAAAGGAGCTCATATTTACATTGTGCCTATGCCATGTAAAGCATATTTCTTAATTTACTTTTCAAAAACAATTCTGCTATGTAGATATCACATTTCTATTTTACAGGTATTGCACTGATCCCAGAAGCGTTAACATACTCTGTATTTCAATCAGCAAATGGTGGTGGAGACGTGGAGACGAGAGCCCAATGCTCACATGTGCTACCCCAAGAAACCTTTCCATCTGTGGACACCCTCCATCTCTGTTTACAGATCATGGAGCATTAACCAAGTGAGTAAATTTTTGGTATAGAGAAAAGTGAGTACTAGAACCCTGTTACGACACAACCAATTATTATATTCTGTTGAGATATAATCATAAAGAAATCTGTTTCTCGATATGCCTTTAAATCCTACATTTAACACAACTTTCATAGAAAGGCTCTATTATATTTGACCATGTAATGAAATGCTTACATCTTTGATTATCAATTTATTAGTCTAAAAAAATTAAGATTATTTTTTTAGATCTTTTTAGGTTTATCACAAAATTTAGAGGAAGGATGAAAGATTTACCTTATACCCTTACCCCCACACACGGATATGTCCCCAGCTCACTCCCCAGAGGGGTACATTTATTGCCAAGGATGAACTTACACTGACCTATCATAACCACTGAGCACACAGCTTACTTTAGTGTTCACTCTTGGTGTATAGCCTATGGTTTGGAAAAATGTATAGGGTCCCATACATTATACAGAGTATTTTCACTGCCCTAAATAGCCTCTGTGGGGGCACCTGGGTGGCTCAGTGGGTTAAGCCGCTGCCTTGGGCTCAGGTCATGATCTCAGGGTCCTGGAATCGAGCCCTGCATCAGGCTCTCTGCTCAGCAGGGAGCCTGCTTCCTCCTCTCTCTCTGCCTGCCTCTCTGTCTACTTGTGATCTCTCTCTGTCAAATAAATACATAAAACCTTTAAAATAAGTAAATAAATAAATAAATGAATGAATGAATGAATGAATAAAAAGCCTCTGTGTTCTGCCTATACAGCTCTCTCTCTCTCATCCCTGGCAAACACCGATCTTTTCACTGTCTCCATAGTTTTGCTTTTTCTAGAATGCCGTACAGTTGGAACCTTCAACATCTTTTTAAAAACAAATATATTCCGTTCTTCACACTGATCTTTCTCTCTTTTTCTGCAATATTTTCAATCAAATAAATACTCTAAGGCCTTTGCTCACTGATGTTTTATTCCCAAAGCCAGCTCACTATGTGTTTTATGAAAGTGAGTCATAATAATCTTAAAGTTTTGGGTGAAGATGGAAGATTTCACACTGCCTGTGTGAGTGTCCTTCTCACTTCTTCACCCTCCCCTCCATGTTGAGTTAAGCATCAGGCTTCACTTGACAGGTTCTCTGACAGTTTCTTTGGCGTAGAGAACTGAGTCTATTTGGAAATTCTTGAAGTGCTTCTTGAAAAAGATAAACTGAAATCTACCTACCATCCCAATAGGTCTGGGAATATATACACTTGCTACTTACATATGTTTTAAACAGTGTCTTCAAAAATCAGAACATTGTATTTGCATTTTGGGACTTCCATTATAAATTTTAACAGGAAGATATAGTTTTAATATAGTAGCACATGCTTGCTGTTTTGAATCTTAGTTGCATCCCAGAAATGCAGTGAACTGTTTACGATTGTCCCTCCTGAAATTTTGAGACCAGGTAACTTCAAAGTACCTATATGTTTCCAGGTTGGGAAAAACAGATTAAAAAACAAAGTGCAGGTGAACCCTACTTGTTTGCTTTCTGCTTTGCGTTAAGACTGTTTTCAGTGATGATTCATATATTACTTGAAGGCAACGTGTTTGCATCAGTGACTTGACGTGCAGTAAACCCTTGAAATTATAGGGAAAAAAAAAAGAAATTGCTTATTTCCAGCTATTATTGTTAAACCATTACTAATCTGATTTCATGTGGCGGGGTTGAGAGAGGAAGCCAAAGGAAGATGAATGGAAGGTAAAATGAGTGGAAGAGTGGAATTAAGGTCATCGACATAAATGTGTTACAGCATTTAAAATAGCACATCCATAGTGTGTGTATATAATTACTGCATATATTTATGTTGATGCCGTTGCTTTGATCTGAAACTATCTTTAGAGGAGTGTAGATATTTTCATCCAGAAACTCTTTGATAACGTGTTCCAACCCTTCTCTAAAGTGCTTCTTCCTCAGTTACCTCCAAGTAGACAGATGTCTTCAGAGGACGCTGTACAGTACCACATTGTAGCCAGTTGCTAAATATATCCTTTAACATTTTTTTTTTTTTAAAGATTTTATTTATTTATTTGACAGAGAGAAATCACAAGTAGACGGAGAGGCAGGCAGAGAGAGAGAGAGAGGGAAGCAGGCTCCCTGCCGAGCAGAGAGCCCGATGCGGGACTCGATCCCAGGAGCCTGAGATCATGACCTGAGCCGAAGGCAGCGGCTTAACCCACTGAGCCACCCAGGCGCCCCTCCTTTAACATTTTTATCATATTCTGGATGAAATCTGGGAATTCAGGACGTCTGAACAGACATTCAAGGATCTCCTTTCCCCAACTGTCAACTGTACCAGAGGCACTGAATTACTATAATTATTTATTCTCACCATACAGATTACAAGGAACAATGTAATCTGCTCCTTGAACTATTGACCCTACATCAATTTTCTAAACTAACAGCACACAAGACATAGCAGCATTGTTGTAAAATAAGACCTTCAGGGAATAGACATACTTATCATTGTGCTCTGTTCTTAAACACTGCAAGATGTGATTTTGAGATTTATTTAGGAGTCCATTCCTTAGGAGATACTTGGATACAATGATGAAATCCTCTTCCCAAATGGCTCATAGAACTCGAGATATCTTTACTCATTGCGTGTGATGTGTTATAGAGGAATAATGGGGTCGGAACCCTATTATCATTTAATAAATAGATGGGAAAACACCTTTGCAAGGTCACCCAGACAGTGTAAAAATAGTATCTTTTATTTCTCCACTTACAACTTTCGCCTTTTTGTCATTTGTCAGTGTCAAATGACACTGATATGGTTAATATGTCTATTTATTCATGTTTATATGCCAAGAATAATTCTAAATCTCCAAATTAAAAAATAAAAAAAAGAAACCACCAACTCTGATTTTTGATTGAAGATTTAAAAAGAGTGACCTCATCATTTTCACAGAAAATACTGGCAGCTAATATATAATTTTGTCTCAATTCCTCTCACGTTTGAATAATTGGTACAGAACAATAAAAGAAAACATCACCCTTGAGAGCCATTGACATTTTGCACTCAGCTAATATCGTGAAAGCATCTTAATTATATACAAAATCCTCTCAATCAGGAGCTTGCACTTGAAAAGAAATACATAGTCAACTGTTTCTGTGTTTATGAACCAGGGCAGCCATAGGCTTATCTCTGTGTGGCATTGGAGTTTTCACACACGATACAATTGCACATTTCTTTTATCTTCACAATTATTCTCTGATTCTTTATTGACAGACTTGAAGGTTTTACACATAGGGATCCTGAGAAATGCTGAGTGGCTTATCTAAGGTGGCAGGGGTACTCTCAATGCCGTGGAGAGGGCTGCTGAAATTTGGTGTTGCTTACTTATGAGTCTGGGGGAAGTGTCCTATGAATGAAATAACGAATGTGGAAGGGCATTGGAAAACGGAAAGTTCTGTACAATTTTCTCTTTTTTATCTTTTTCTCTCCCCTTTCTTTATGAGTAATACATATGGATTCCATCGCAATGACAAGCGATGACCTCGTAAAGAAGGGTAGGATACCATTTCCTGCTTGGTATCAGGGAGAATCAGGGTTGTTGAATGTAGGGGAGATGACCTGGGGAGGGGGTACTCCAGCTCCCCCTTCCCTGGGTGTGACTGGTGTGAAGCTACAAAGCCTATCTCTGCTGGATGGCCAAGGAGCAGCCAGTGAAAAAAGCCAGCAACCACGTGGCAGGAAAATCAACTTCCTCTTCTTGGGCGTCCTACAGCAGGTCTGTGGGTAGCCGGAGAAGGCTGTTTTAATGGAGACTGTGAAGTCCTCCTGTGTGGAGAAAGCTCTCTCTGTGAACAGAACAGCAGCCCAATCCAGCAGACGCTTCTTCAGAGGGTAGGAATTAAGTGGAAATGCACCCTCTTTCTAACTTTTCAGTAACATATACTCATACCTATTTTTATTTTGCTTTGCATTTGTCCATTGAGAATTAGTTTTACCAGAAGATATTGTAGAAGGTAGCCTTATATCTTTTGAAATACTATAAATACTGGATGTCTGAAGCAGTTCCCTCTTTCGTAGTAGGAGAAATTCTCTTGACCTTGTAATCAAAAGAGCTCCTTTATTTTTTGTTTGAGCTGCCAGGTAACAAGTGTGGTTGTGGAAGATAACTTTGAGGAGCAGTAGAGTCTAATAATGAAAAAAAAAAAAAAAAAAAAAAAACAACCACCACCTACAATTTTCAATATACTCTATATTTTCAATTCAAATATACTTCCATTTCCCCCCAATCGAGTTAGCATACTCTTAGCTTCATAGGCATTTGTGTATGTCTCAGCTTTATAATAATAATAATAATAAATAGATAATGCTTTTATAGCACTTGCTTGCTACTGCATGCCAAGTCCTTAGCCAAGCATCATATATAGAGGGTGTCACTTAACTCAATAGTTCCTGAGGTGAATATTGTAATTATCAAGCCCCTTTTACAGAGTGGGAGATTAAGGCACAGACAGTTTTAGTAATTTGCCCAAGGTCACCCAGTTAACAACTTCAGAGTCAGAACTGGAAGCCAACGAAAGACCAGGAAGCCCTGGTCTTACCCTCTGTGGTATGCTGCTTTTACTGCCTTGGAGAACTTCCATTCTGACAACACATGGACTAGGGATTTTGAAAGCTAAACACTAAGAGAGTTACAATGTAATGTGATTATCAACTCAGTATGGAGCAGATTAAATTTCAATGAGAAAAAGATATTTGACCATTATGTTCATTCTGTAAGCCTTTTTTCTACGTTGTCAAATGATACTGTATTTTCATTATCATTGTTCCACTTTCATGCAATATATACCTCTACTATGAAAGATTTGAGACAAACAATAAAATCAACCCAAATGCAGTCACAGTAACGTGGAGATCACTGCATAAATCAGTTCTTTTTTTAAATTTTTTGAAAAAATTTTAAAAGATTTTATTTATTTATTTGGCAGAGAGAGAGCACAAGTAGGCAGAGCAGCAGGCAGGGAGAGAGGGGGAAGCAGGCTCTCCACTGAGCAAGGAGCCCAAGGACCCTGAGACCGTGACCTGAACCGAAGGCAGATGCTTAGCTGACTGAGTCACGCAGGTGCCCCATAAATCATTTCTTTGCAAATTTTACATATCATGACATACAAGGAAATTATATTTGTACAATTAAGTATAAATGTTTCAGCCTATTTGGAACATTTTCATAACTCATACAGTAAGTATACATATAATAAGTATACCTACAATAACATTTTCATAACTTATACAAGTTGGGACAGTCTGTCCTATGTTAATACAATCTCATATACGCTGCTATACAATTTTCATCATTATTTTTAGTCTATATAGTCCTGTATCAATTATATGCCATGCTTAAATTAACATTTATTGATGACAGTTTTGATGATTTCCACTGTGTGTGTGTGTGTGTGCGCACACGTGCATGCAATTGTGATAGTGGGTGGGCAGATGGAGAGGGAGAGAGAGAATTTTAAGCAGGCTCCATGCCCAGCCTGGAGTTTGATCTCATGACCCTGAGATCATGACCTGAGCTGAAATTAAGAGTCGTACACTTTACTGACTGAGCCACCCAGGTGCTCCAATGGTTTCCACTTTTTAAAATATGCAAACAAAGTTTCAGTGAACAACTGCAATCATAAAGAACTTAATGTTAAGATTCAAATTTAATTTTAATAAAATTAAAATCTTAGAACACATTTTCTTTAACTATATTTCCAGAGATGATAACCCATTCAGAGTTATGAATTAGAATGATTTTATTTGTAAGTAACAGAAATCTAAGTAAGCTGGCTTTAAGAATACAGATGATGGGTGTTCTTGGAGAACCAAAAATCCTGTTTGATTAAAGTTCTGAGTCTGGTGACCTAAGTCTATTTTTTTCTTCCCTTTCTTTCCTTCCTTCCTTTTCTTCCTTTTTTCTCTGGCAACTTTTCCTTAGTCTGGATTCCCTTGAGGTAGAAAATAGTATTCAGTAGTTCTAGATACCTCAGCATATACAACTATATCCAGAGGAACAAAAAGGCTTTATTGCTATAGTTCCTTGGAAGAGAAGGGAAAAAAAAAAATCTTTCCTTGAAACACCCAGCAAATGGGTCCTTTAGTCACACTGGCATGTGGCCATTCTCAGGCCAATACCTATGATCAAGGACTGGGACTGAGATGATTCTCTTGGTATAAAAGTTAGTGTTTGGTCATGACAGCACCAAAATTAAGACAGATTTTTGATTCATTTGTGTACTAACAGTGCTGTAACAAACCATCTTAAATATACCACGGCTGAGGTGTAGGTGCACCTGACCGGTAGTTAACTCTTCACTAAGAAGTGTGTCAGGAACCCACGTTTCTTCCATTCTGTGCCTCTTCCACATGTGGTTTCTAAGGTCACCGTGCTCACCTACCATGAGCCAGCTGACACAGGGAGGGAAGTCTGGAGAATCTAAGGACCAAGCTTATGAAGCCATATATTTTCCATTTACGTCCAGTTGGCTTGGACTCAGTAACTCAGCCCCATCAAGCAGAAAGGAGACTGGAGAAAATATTATAGCTGTGTGCCTGACAAGAAGAAGACACAGGTTTGGTGAAGAGCATGGCAGTCTGCGCCCCACTTGGGCTAGAGAATTACTCTCGACACCTATAGCTAGGATGGTGACATCTTTCCTCAAAGCCCATAGTCTGCATGAAAATACTGATACTTTTTTCTTCTCTTGTTTCTGGTGTCCTTTTCAAGAGAAAAAAGTATCAGTATTTTCATGGCTGTTGCTTACACACAGACAAATTGATCTCTCCAGATTCCATTTCTATAATTTTTAAAGCTATGTAGGCCATTCATTTTACCCCATATGGTCCTTCTGTATTTTCCCTTATAGTCCTTCTAACTACACTCTTAGTGGCATTGAATAAATGTACTATTTTTACTTCATCTAGACCAATCTTGTAGATTGTAATTAAAATATTTTTAGTAATTTAGCAAGTTAAGAAATTGTAGCTTTTTATTGTTTGAGTGCTCATTTCTTTGACTATTAGCTAAATATATATTGTTGTTCATGCCTGCTTCTGATACTAATTCTATTTTTCTTATGTACAGTGTGTTAATATTCTCTTCCACATATTAAAGTTTAGCTAAGACCCATAGTATAAACTATGTTTGGAACAAAACTTAACAATTTTCAACTGTAAATTATAATTATACTGAATATTACCCCAGCAATGGTATTTGCTAAATATATCAATCATATAAATTAACTATTTATTACGGTGATTTATTAAGGCATATTGCATTTATACCCATCTTCCCTAGATCTAAAAAAAAGACATTTTTCTCTTTTTTTTTTTAAAGATTTTTTTTTTTTTTAATATATTTGACATGGACAGAAGAGAGCACAATCAGAAGGAACCTCAGAGGGAGAGGAGAGGGAGAAGCAGACTCACCGCTGAGTAGGGAGCCTGATGCGGGGCTCGATCCCAGGACCCTGGGATCATGACATGAGCCGAAGGCAGAGGCTTAACCCACTGAGCCATCCGGGCACCCCAACATTTTTCTCTTTGTCCAGTGACAAATTCTTTTGGTTCTAACAAGGCATGAATTGTTAGGTATCCTCATTTATTATTTGTCCTCAGCCTGGTCCTCTTCCTAGTTTTCTTTGCCTTAGGCTAGAAAAGCTAAGACTGTCTGGCATATGGCATATGTTCCCCATATTTAACAAAAGCAAAAACTGAAAACCAAAGACAGAGTTTCTTCCTAGCTCTCTGTAGCCTTCTCTCCTGCCCTGTTTTCTTCCTTCCCTTCCATGAACAGTTTGCAGACACTCTCTTTTTGACTTAACCTCCTACTCACAGTCTACTTCAGTTTCCCTTCTTACCAAACTACACAAGGAAAGAGATCTCAATATATTGGTCACTCACTCTTGACAACCATTCTCAGTGGAAGTGGTTTGGTCCCACACCCCTATGGTTATCATGGTCTACTTTCTGAAGCTCTAGTTTTCAAAGGCTAATGGGAAAGCCCTTTCCTTCTGCTCTGCCTTCTCTCAAGGCCCTCGTTCCTCTGTAACTACTATTTGAATGGACATTCCATTCTTTCCTCGACTGTCATTTCTTCTGACTACATAGTCCCTGGGAAAACATTCCACTTTTACGGTTTTAACAACCTCTTTCTCTTTATTCTCAACTCACTCCTTTACTGATCTCCTTCAGTCTCCTGGCTTTAAATATCATCTCTAAGATTCACACATTCCAGATGTATATTTCCAGCCTCTCTTGCTCCCACACACTTGTAAATTCCTCACTCTTGTAAATTACATTGGTCCATGATATCTCTGTGTAGGATATCTGAGTTTTTATGATGGTTAATGCAGTCTTAAACTAAATAGGTCCAAAGCTGGATTCTTCATCTGTTTCATTCTCCAAATATGCTCCTCCTTCAGTCTTCCTCATGCAAATATAAAGCAGTCCCATCCTTAAAGCTGCTCTGAAAAAATCCATGGTACTGTCCCATATTCTTCTCACTGTATCGCATTACACACCCATTCTGCTAGCAATTTCTGTTACTATTACCCTCAAAATATGTCCAGAGATTAACATTTTATCAGCTCCCTGCTATCATCCTGGGGATTAAACCACCAATACTTTTTGCCTGGATTTTAAATGCAATACCCTTCTAATGGGTCTCTAGCACCTGCCGTTTCTGCCCTTCAGTTGATAGTGTCTTAAAGATAGTCTCTTACAATGTCTTAAAATGATCAGTTCCTTTCCATAGAGCAAAAGCAGAGGTTTTGTTTCTTGTTTTGTTAGTACCACCAACTGCAACTGCAACTCCCACTGCTCATTCTCTTACCTGCCTTCCTTTGTTTTGCACCAGCCACAGGGTAGATGAGAAATAGTCCCACCTCAGGAGATTGTATTCACTGCTCTGTCTGCCTGTAATGTTCTTCCTCCCATATCATTGCTCATTTCTTCCTTAGTTCCTTCAGGGATTTATTCAGACATCTCTTTCTCAGTGAGGTCTTCCCTCTCGCTAGATTGCAAAGCAAGGATATTTTATTATTTTACTATTGTATCTCTAGAGATTAATAAAGGAACTTCCCCATAAGAACAAATGCTCAGTAAATAAGTGGTAAATGAATTGATCCTATTCACTGATTTTTCATTGGCTTCTATTCATACGCACATGTACATGTATATATGCCTAAATGTGTACACATATACACATATAATATTTACACACACATACATACATATGAATATACAAAACTTACCTTTTCTGTCTCATAATACCTCAAAGTGAAGATATTCTGAATTGAACTCAGTACCATTTGCCTGATATAATGCTTCTTTCATTTTTCCTATCCGATATGCCAGAAGTTTCTGTTATTGGATGAATACGTTCTGGAAATCTGCTGTATGGTATGGTGACTCTCGTTAGTAATCCTGTATTGTGTACTTGCAAGTTTTTAAAAGAGTAGATCCTGAGTGTTCTCATCACACACACAAAATAACTATGCCAGTTGATGAATATGCCAATTACCTTAATTGTGGTAATCATTTCCCAATGTAGATGTATATTAAATCCTCACATTCTATACCCTAATATATACAATTTCTATTTGTCAATTATACCTCCATAAAGTTGGGGGGTGGAGAAGAAGAAAGAGGAATGAAAAAGTAGCTTTAGAATCCTGTTTTACTCCTTCCCCAGGATACCAATAACCAAGCATTGTTGACTCTACTCCAGAATATCTCTGAATTATTAGCTACCCCCTCTTCTGTCACAATTGCTGTAACTCGGGCCTTCCTTTTCTCCAGCAAATAGTAGCTTCACTTCCCATTTGCTTACATCCCTCTTCATGATGCTGGAAAGCAGTGTATGTAACAGTCTTACGAAGGGGAAGTGTCCTAAAGGAGGCTTTGCAGAAACGTCTGCATTGGAATTTTCAGAGGCAGTCGAAAAACACTGCCAGGGACCCGATTGAGTGGTACATTGGGCAGCACAAGAAACCAAAGGAAGCTCGGATCTTTCACTGTTACCAGTTTGGGGTTGGTTCTGTTTTCAGGGAACTAGCAACAAGTGATCTTTGAGTAAGTGAGGATGAAGGAAGACATTTTGTAACTTTTGTGAAATGGATAGAAGCGAGTGGACAAAACATTGATCCAGGTATTTGAGAGGATAAAGGTCAGAACAAATACACAACATTGAACAAAATGTAATGGTTTCTGCCCTCAGACAGCTTATGGTTTAGTGAAAGAGACAAGTAAGGGATTGCACGTACCAGCACACAGGCAGTGATGACTAAGAGTTAAGTTGCTATGAGGATAGAAACAAAACTGGGGGCCCTGGGTGACTCAGTGGGTTAAGCCCCAGCCTTTGGCTCAGGTCATGATCCCAGGATCCTGGGATCAAGCCCCGCATCTGGCTCCCTGCTCAGCAGAGATCTTGCTTCTCCCTCTGTCTCTGCCTGTTGCTCTGCTTACTTGTGCTCTTGCTCTCTCTCTCTGTTAAATAAATAAATAAAATATTTTAAAAAGGATAAAAAGAAACAAAAAGGGGGAACAGCCAAGAAGTGGGGCATGAATTGTATGTGGATTTTAGAAAGAGCTTCTCTGAGGAAAGTACTCAAATTTGAGCAGAACCCAGAGCATGAGGAGGAGTTAGTCAAATGAAGAGGGAACGGAAAGGCCATTCAACATGGAAGAAATGTGTGTGAGGTCCTGGAGATACGTGAATGGAGGAAAATGAGCTCCAGAGAGCATTGCTCTGGATGAAGTAGGAGGAGAGCCAGGGACCATGCCTGTCAGTACCTTGGAGCTCATGGTAAGAAGTTTGGGATTTGCTGTAAGTACAGCGAAATTCCATACATAAGTCACCCCTACTTAATCCCCTGGTAATCCCTCTGGTGGCTACATGGCAAATAGTTTGGGTGAGGGAAAGTCAGCACTGTACAACACTCTGGGGCTTGTGCATCCCTTGTGGATATTCTGAAAATCCAAAGTCTTTTCCAAATATCTAGAGTTTCTACCTCATCGATCTCAGCTCTAATCTGTATTTCTTTTCATTTCATTTCTTCTCTTTTCTTTTCTTTTCTCTTTCCTTTTCTCTCTTCTCTTCTCTTTTCAGAAATTTTATTTTGTTTATTTGAGAGAGAGAGAGAGAGCGAGCGAGCAAGGTGGTGGCAGGGTTGGGGGGTAAGCTTAGCAGACAGACAGGAAGAGGAATCCTCAAGCAGACTTCAAGTTGAGCTTGAACCTGATGGAGGGCTCATCTCAGAACCCTGATCTCAGTGTCTGAGGCTTCACCGACTAAGCCATCCGTGCACCCCAGAATCTGCATTTCTGTTAAGTGCCAGCGGATGCCACTGCTGCTGTTCAGTTTAACACATTTTGCATAGTGAAGTGATGATGGCAGCAACAGAGAAATTTTTCTGTGAAGACCTTATTTTCCTGTTTATTAAGATAAAAGCAGCCATTTTTTAATGGAATAACTTTTCAGTCAGTTCCCTAAGTGATTTGATCCTTTCTATAGTTTTATTTCTTTATTTTAAGAGATTTCTTACATGATATCCAAGGAGGAAAGACAGATTCCCTCTCTCATAGGCAATTTCTTTTCTTTTCTTTTATTTTCTTTCTTTCTTTTCCTTTTTTTTTTTTTTTTTTTTCCTGAGGTCTCAAAGAATGCACAATGTTTTGTCTGGTTCTCATTTCATTAAAATTTGAAATTAAAACATAGCATTTATCCCTTTCTTGTTATAAAAATGTTCACTTACTCAATTCCCTGCCAACATGCAGATTGTGGTTTAGGCTTTTCTTTCTTTCTTTCTTTCTTTCTTTTTTTTTTAAAGATGTATGTATGTATGTATGTATGTATGTATGTATGTATTTTAGAGGGAGAGAGAAAGAGCAGGATGGAGGGGCAAAGAAAGTCCTAAGCAGACTCTGTACTGAGTGCGGATCCTGAAGCCAGATGTGGAGCTCAGTCTCATGACCCTGAGATCACAGCCCTGAGATCATGAACTGAGCTGAAACCAAGGGTCTGGCACTTAACTAACTGTGCCACCTAGGCACCCTGTGGCTTAGGCACTTTTGACAACTAAATTCAAACTCCCCATAGCAGGAGAGATGCAGTGGTTGTATAAATAAACATCCCATGTACGAAACTAATTGCACATTGTGAGAAAGTAATTGTGTTTCCTCCCAACACATGACTTTAGTACCATTATTACGTGCATATTATGCAAATGCGAACTATTTGAGAAATGCCATTTAAAAGAAGTCCCGTATTTACTTAAAATATGTTTTTGATCACTACATATGTCACCATATTAAGAAGCAGCAGTGTGGGTAGTGGGTAAGCAGCTCAGTGTGAGGATAAAATGAAAAATACGTCCATGTATACACTACTAGTGTCACGGTAACTCTATATAATTATTTTCTGTTTTCATTACTTTAACAGTTTGAGTCTATGGTTGTAATTAAGAAGCTATATCTAAATTTTACCTCTTAATATTTGTTATAAGTAAAAAGCTGCTCTACAAGAAAACACTTACTACAGTTTCAAAATATTATCTTAATGATTGTTATTTAATGCTTAATTTGGCTGCTCAGCAGTATTTTTTACAAATTAGTCCAAATTAGTTGCAAACACTGATCCTCTCACTATCACAGAAAGCAGAAACTGACCTGCAGCCAGGTACTCAAAAACTTTGATAATAAATATGTCTCGCATATCTTTATGAGATTCTGCTTTTCATTATGCAACCTGAAAAATTGTAAAGAAAATCACTGGTGCATGTGTATTTACCTTAATTAATCAGAGTAAAGTCATATTTTTAAAGTACTCTAAGAGAGACCGTGCTTCCTACAAAAGTCCCCATGTTTGAAAGACATTTCATTTTTGTGTGGAAAATTGGTAGAAATTCCACCAATGACAGATTCATTTACTTTTCCTTTTTTTAAGTGAGGTGTAGTTGACATACAATGTTATAGTAGTTTTGTGGGTACAATGTAGTTCATTGACAATTTTATATACTGTGTGGAGTTTACCACAGTAAGTGTAGCTAACATCTGTTACCATACAACATTACTACGATATCACTGACAATTTCTCCTATCTTTTCATCCCTGTGAGTTATTTATTTTCTAACAGGAAGTTTATGCTTCTTAATCCCCTTCACCTATTTTACCCATTCTCCCACACCCCCCTCCCGACCTTTGGTAACCAACACTTTGTCCTCTGTGTTTATGAGTTTTTTTCATTCTTTGTGGGTTTTTTCCTGTTTGTTTTTTTTTGATCGTTTTCCTTTCAACACCTAAAGAAGATTAATCAAACTGCAGGAAAGAAGGGGTCAGGGGAGGATTAGGTAATGAGAAGGAAAGGCAAGGCAGGCCAGGGCTCCTTGGTGAGGCCATCTGGGCTGACAGAGAAGAGCATAAGGCGAAGGAATGCCTGGAGCTGGGAAGGGAGAGGGAGGCCAGCACATCAGAAAACAGAGGAAGAAGGTTAAGTGGTGTCAAAAATGAGCTTTTCTTACAATTCAATTTTACCTAAGACAACCTCTCTTCTTTTATAGTTATCATTTATTTTCAGCTATACTGGGCCTTCTCTCTTTGGCCTGGAGGGTCTGGTAGCATAATGTTAGCATGGAGGAGCATGGCCCAGAGGCCCATGAGATGAAGAGAGGTAGTCTGCCCAGAGATGCCAGAGAGTGGGGTGCTAGTTTGGGAGGACATGCTGACAGGTGTGAAGGTCCACCAGCAGTGTGCCTGAGGATACAGAGTGTTGGGGTATGTAGGGAATCTGCTTGGCTTGAGCAAATGAGTATACTGATCACATAAGTCAATACATTGACAATGATGAGGAAAACCAAGTTTACCATTGTTGGAGAAGGTGTTTACAAATAAAGCTAAAAAGAATCATGAAGTGTTGGATTGAACTTGGAAGTATTGGTATGAATCAATGGTTAAAATAATCCATATTTGTGTTTATGTCTGTATCTATATGCAGAATTAGAGATGTATGTAGGTACCTGTGTGTATGTGTGTACATGTGTGCATGCACGTATACATGTATTTCCTGGCTGTGTCCACTGAATAGGCCTAGATACTTAAACACTCTCGTAGCAGTGAGCACAATAAGTACATTGTACTTGGTTTCTAAATACAAACCCTACAATGAAGGACCCAAGACTGGAGAAATTGTTGAGACCCATTTCTCTTAGAATATCTTGTTGTGCCAGAAAGTGAGGAAATGCTTAACAAATGATAAGAACAGGTCACAATACCTGTTTAGATACTCTCACTGGCCAAATTGAGGAAGTTGGAGCTTCAAAATGGATAATAATATGATGGATTACAACCTATTGAATAAAAATTGGAATTTGCAATTTGTAAGTCTACACTGATACTGACCAACTGAAGGAATCAGTAGGCACTTGAGAAAAAGAAAAGCTTTTCCTTACAGAAGAATGCTAATGATAAATGTAAGAAAAATAATGGAATAGATAGACACCATGGGCCCACTATCCCTGTGGTAATTGATTCAGGAAGGGTGGTGAGTGGGAACCCAGCAAGTGGATGGTGGTTTGATGGCAAGTGGGATATTGACATAATCCTGGGCTATCTCCCTATACCTTGAATATATCAGTTACAAAAAGAGAGAGAGGAACAGAACTATGTGGAGAAGCCTGGTCGAAAGAACATGACCAGGTGTTAAAGGTTAACCTACTCCACTCGTAAGCTATTTCACCATCATGGGCCTCTGATGGGAAGCACGGATAAAAGTGTGGGATTTCTTTGGTTTCCCTACCAAGAAAACATGTCTTGAGTCTAGTAATGAGGAAACCTTAGGTGGACCCAGATTCAGGGTCATCTGACAATATTTAAGATCTATATTCTTTAAAATTGTGAGGCTCAAGAAGAACACAGAAAGATGGAGGAGGTCTTCTGGTTAGGAGTCATGACAAATAAATATGAGAGGTGTTCTTAAATGGAATTCTGAACCCGGAAAAAAAAGAAAAAAGATTTCACTGGGATCATTGGTGAAATTTAAATTAAATTCTAAGGATTAGAAGATAAAGTTATGTCATTGATGATGTCCTAATTTGCAGGGTTGTATCACGAGAATAATGAGACATCAGGACTATAACTTGCTCAGATGATCCAAAGAAAGGCTAGTAACAATGGTTATATACACACATACATTATGTGTGAAAGCAAAGAAAGGTAACAGCTGGGGAATTCTTTGTATATTCTATTTAAAATATGGTGGTGTTGACTAAGATCTATAGGTATGATTGTGACTTGAAAATCTAACTCAGGATCAATAGTCATTACCACATTTCAGCACACCGGGGGCTTTTTGCTAGCGTTTGCACTGTTCTCTGGAATGCCTTTCCTCATTTCTGACTTGGCTTTTAAATTGGACCCGAAGTCTTCTTGACAATGTGACTGTATTTCTCAGACTTGTGATGTATCAGCCCCTAGCCTTTCCCAGCCATACAGTCAGGCCAGAGCCTGTGAAGTTATTTCAGAGGACCTATCCCAGTGTATTGCTGACTTTGCTGCTAGTGATTGCTAAGCGAGAGCCCTAGCAGAATCACTGGAAGTGAAAGGGTATTGGCGCTGGAAGAGACCTTGTGGGATGATGCCATCCAGCATCATCATTTATATTCGTATTCGTTTTAAAGCTGAGCAAACAGGACCCCGGAGAGCTCAAGTAACCGCTCACATTTCACCTACGTAATTGATGGCAGAATCATTATGAATGCCCTGGTGTCTGACTCCTCGTTCAGTGCTCCTCAACAGCCGCTATGTTCACAGCTTTCAGTTCACAGCCTCATAAATCTAGCTGTTTGACTGAAAAGCCAACATGCAGTGGCACGCATTTAAACTTACTTGGATGGATTGAACTGTCCAGGACTGCGAGAATTTTGAGCCCAATGGCCTTGGCATTGTGTGGTCTATGCCTTTAGGTCACCACACCTGCTTCTTTGTTGCTTCTCTGATGTTCCAGGAAAACTCCAGCCCAAAGGCTTGTCTTAGTTGCTGCTGTAGTAAGATACCACAGGTGAGTGGCTTAAACACAAATATTTATCTTCAGAGTATGGAGGCTGAAAATCTGGGATCAGTGTGCCAACATGGCTGAACTCTGCTAAGGTCTCCCCTCCTGGCTTGCCTCTGGCTACTTAGTTATTGTGTCCTCACATGGTAGAGACAGAAAGAACTCTGGTCTCTTTACCATCTTATAAGGACATTAATTTAATCACGGGAGCTCCTCTCTCATGACTTCATCTAAAGCTAATTACCTTGCTAAGGCCCCACCTCCAAAAGCCATCACATTGGGAGTTATGGCTTCAACATATGGATTTGGTGGGAGACACAGACTTTCAGTTCACAGCAAGTCCCTTGTTTGGTCCTTTGTTCTTACCGTTCCCTCTGCCTGGCATACCCCTCCTCAGATAAGTTTTGGCTGACTTCCTTTTAGTCATATCTCCCCCTCTTGGTATGATATACACTGACCACCATCTTTAATTCTGTAAACTGCACCACCTACTTCTCCACCTTCTCTGATTCCCTTAGTTGGTCTACCTTTTTTTTTTTTTTTTAATCAGCTTAAAATTTATGTATTGTGTTTCTTATTTATTATATGTTTCCCCTATTGTAATATAGGATCCAGAAAAGGAAAATCTGCGTTTTATTCACTGATGTATCCCAAGTGCACAGGTCAATGTCTGGCACATAATATATGCCCAATAAATATATATTGAGAGAGTCCATTGGAATTATTCCATTTATCTATGTCTAAACCAATCGCTGGAAAAGGAAATAGAATTACTCTGATAGGTTTAGTCAGGTAATTCTCAGAGTATGTCTCCCATTCCCTTCGAACTGCTTAGATATACACATTCTTGTGCCCCATTCCAGACCTACTGGATCAGAATATCTGGGTTTGAGGCCCAACAATTCGTGTGTGTGTGTTTAAGATGGATTCATTGGTGGGCTGGTTGATTTGTTTTCAGAGGGTGGGGGCTGAGAGAGAGAGTGAATCTCAAGCAGACTCCATGCTGAGCACAGAGCTCTATCCCATGACACTGAGCTCATGACCTGAGCCCAAAATCAAGAGGCAGTGGCTCAACTGACTGCACCACCCAAGCGCCCCCAACAGTTTGTGTTACAGCAAGCTATTCATGTTGATTCTGATTTAGACTTAAATTTCAAAGGCACTGCTTTTTGAAACCACTGACCCCTAACAGCTATCTGAACTAAACCAGGGGCAGGTGGGTAGGCAACGACAATGTGTGCCACAAGCCTTTCCGTGTTTTTAAATCTGTAGCTAATAAGTACGCTCTTGAGAAATGAGAAAAATCCTGCTCTGCAAAAAACAGCCGGACTGCAAGGAGCATCTTCAGGGTTATGGCAGTGGGGAGAAATCTTGGCTGTGATGGGAGAATGGCTGGGCTAAAACTGGCCTACATCTCTCTCTCCTACTTCCCCAGCTTGTCCTACACTATAGGAGGCCTAACCTTTGTCCCTCTCACTCAGAGAGAGTGGCCACTGTGGCTCTCAGTCCGTCACTTCATATCTCTGTGCCCGCATTCTCGTTTTATTTATTTATTTATTATTTTTTATAAACATATATTTTTATCCCCAGGGGTACAGGTCTGTGAATCACCAGGTTTACACACTTCACAGCACTCACCATAGCACATGCCCTCCCCAATGTCCATAACCCCACCCCCCTTCTCCCAACCCCCTCCCTCCAGCAACCCTCAGTTTGTTTTGTGAGATTAAGAGTCACTTATGGTTTGTCTCCCTCCCAATCTCATCTTGTTTCATTTATTTCATTTTATTTTTTAATTAAAAATTTTTTAATAAAAAATTTTTAATTAAAAATTATGTACCACACCCAGTGTGCCGTGCAATACATGTCCTCCATAATACCCACCACTAGGCTCACCCAACTCCCCACCTCCGCCCCTCCAAAACCCTCAGTTTGTTTCTCAGAGTCCATGTTCTCTCATGGTTTGTCTCCCCCTCCAATTTCCCCCAACTCAATTCTCCTCTCCATCTTCCAATGTCCTCTGTATTATTCTTTATGCTCCACCAGTAAGTGAAACCATATGATAATTGACTCTCTCTGCTTGACTTATTTCACTCAGCATAATTTCTTTCAGTCCCGTCCATGTTGATGCAAAAGTTGATATTCATCCTTTCTGATGGAGGCATAATATTCCATTGTATATATGGACTATATCTTCTTTATCCATTCGTCTATTGAAGGGCATCTTGGCTCTCTCCACAGTTTGGCGAGGTGTGGCCATTGCTGCTATGAATATTGGGGTACAGATGGCCCTCCTATTCACTACATCTGTATCTTTGGGGTAAATACTCAGTAGTGCAATTGCAGGGTCATAGTGTAGCTCTATTTTTAGATACTTAAGGAATCTCCTACACTGTTTTCCAAAGTGGTTGCACCAACTTGCATTCCCACCAACAGTGTAAGAGGGTTTCCCTTTCTCCATGTCCTCTCCAACACATGTTGTTTACTGTCTTGTTGATTTTGGCCATTCTAACTGGTGTAAGGTTATATCTCAGTGTGGTTTTGATTTGAATCTCCTTGATGGCTAATGATGATAAACATTTTCTCATGTGTCTGTTAGTCATTTGTATCTCTTCTTTGGAGAAGTGTCTGTTCATGTTTCTGCCCATTTTTTGACATGATTATCTGTTTTGTGTGTGTTGAGTTTGAGGAGTTCTTTATACATCTTGAATATCAACCCTCTGTAGTGTCATTTGTGACTATCTTCTCCCATTCCGCGGGTTGCCTCTTTCTTTTGTTGACTGTTCCCTTTGCTGTGCAGAAGCTTTTGATCTTGATGAAATCCCAGAAGTTTATTTTCGCTTTTGTTTCCTTTGCCTTTGGAGATATACCTGGAAAGAAGTTGCTGTGGCCATGTTGAAGAGATTACTGCCTATGTTCTTTTCTAAGATTTTGATAGATTCCTGCCTCACATTAAAGTCTTTTATCCATTTTGAGCTTATCTTTGTGTATGGTGTAAGAGTATGGTTGAGTTACTTTCTTCTACACATAGCTGTCCAATTTTCCCAGAACCATTTATTGAAGAGACTGTCTTTTTTTCCCACTGTATATTTTGTCATGCTTTATAGAGGATTATTTGACCATAGAGTTGAGGGTCTTTATCTGGACTCTCTACTTTGTTCTACTGGTCTATGTGTCTGTTTTTGTGTGAGTACCATGCTGTCTCGGTGATCACAGCTTTGTAGTAAAGCTTGAAATCAGTCAACATGATGCCCCTAGCTTTGTTTTTTTTCTTTTCAACATTTCCTTAGCAGTTCAGAGTCTCTTCTGTTACCATACAAATTCTAGGATTGTTTGTTCCAGCTCTTTGAAAAATGCTGGTGGAATTTCGATTGGGATGACATTGAAGGTATAGCTTGCTCTAGGCAGTATACACATTTTAACAATGTTTATTTTTCCGCTCCATGAACTTGGAATGCTCTTCTATCTTTTTGTGTCTTCTTCAATTTCTTTTTATGAGTGTTTTGTAGTTCCTTGAGTAGAGATTCTTTACCTCTTTGGTTAGGTTTATTCCCAAGTATCCTATGGTTTTTGGTGCTATAGTAAATGGAATCGATTCTCTAATTTCCCTTTCTATAATTTCATTGTTAGTGTATAAGAAAGAAACTGATTTCTGTACATTGATTTTGTATCCTGGCATATTACTGAATCATCATATGAGTTCTAATAGTTTTGGGGTGGAGTCTTTTGGGTTTCCCATATAAAGTATCATATCACCTGCAAAGAGAGAGTTTGACTTCTTTCCAATTTGAATACCTTTTATTCCTTTTTGTTGTCTGATTGCTGTTTCTAGGACTTCTAGTACTATTTTGAACAACAGTGGCGAGAGTGGACATCCTTGTCGTGTTCCTGATCTCAGAGGGAAGGCTGTCAGCTTTTCCCCATTGAGGATGATATTTGCTGTGGGTTTTTCATAGCTAGATTTTATGAAGTTGAGGAATGTTCCCTCTATCCTTATACTCTGAATCATTTAATCAGGAATGAAAGCTGTATCTTGTCAGCATTGCTTGTCAAATGCTTTTTCTGCCTCAATTGAGAGGACCATGTGGTTCTTCTCTCTTCTCTTATTGATTTGTTCTATCACATTGATTGATTTGGGAATGTCAAACCACACTTGCATCCTATGGATAAATCCCACCTGGCCATGGTTGATAATATTTTTAATGTACTGTTGGACCCTATTAGCTAGGATCTTGTTGCAAATCTTGGCATGCATATTCATCAGGGATATTAGTCTGAAATTCTCCTTTATGGTGGGGTCTTTGCCTGGTTTGGAGATCAGGGTAATGCTGGCTTCATAAAAAGAGTCTGGAATTTTCCTTCTGTTTCTATTTTTTGAAACAGCTTCAGGAAAATAGATATTATTTTTCTTTGATGTTTGGTAGAATCCTCCAGGGAATCCATCAGGTCCTGGGCTCTTGTTTTTTTGGGAGGTCTTTGATCACTGCTTCAATCTTGTTATTAGATATCAGTCTATTCAGGTCAGTTTCTTCCTGATTCAGTTTTGGAAGTTTATAGGTTTCCAGGAATGCATCCATTTCTTCTAGGTTGCTTAACTTGTTGGCATATAGCTGTTGATAATAATTTCTGATGATTGTTTCTATTTCCTTGGTGTTAGTCATGATCTCCCTTTTCATTCATAATTTTATTAGTTTGGGTCCTCTTTTCTTTTAGATTAGTTTGGCCAGTGGTTTATCAATCTTATTGATTCTTTCAAAAATCCAGCTTCTAGTTTCAATGTGTTCTACTGTATCTCTAGTTTCTATCTCATTGATCTCTGCTCTAATCTTATTATTTCCCTTCTTGTGTGTTGAGTTGACTTAATTTGTTGTTGATTCTCCAGTTCTTTAAGGTGTTAAGAGAGCTGGTATATTCTGAATTTTTCAATTTTTTGAGTGAGGCTTGGATAGCTATGTATTTCTCCCTTAGGACTACCTTTGTTATATCCATAGGTTTTGGACCAAAGTGTCTTCACTTTCATTGGTTTCCATGAATTGTTTAAGTTCTTCAATTTCCTGGTTGATCCAAACATTCTTAAGCAGAGTGATCTTTAGCTTCCAAGTATTTGAATTCCTTCTAAACATTTTCTTGTGGTTGAGTTCCAGTCTCAAAGCATTGCAGTCTGAGAATATGAAGGGAATAATCTCAATATTTGGTATTGGTTGAGCCCTGATTTATGACCCCATATGTGGTCTATTCTGGAGAAAGTTCCATGGGCACTCGAGAAGAATGAATATTCTCTTGTTTAATGGTGGAATGTTCTGTATATATCTATGAGGTCCACCTGGTCCAATGTGTCATTCAAACCTAAGGATGTATCCTTAGGTTCCAAATGGGTCTCTTGTAGACAACCCTGTGCTGTTTTATGGGAGTGTTTAGGCTGTTCACGTTGAGAGTAATTATTGAAAGATACATTTTTATTGACATCATGTTGCCTGTGAAGTCCTTGTTCCTATAGACTGTCTTTGTAATTTTCTGTTCTATGACACTCTTGGGTTCTTTCTTCTTTTATAGAACCCTCCTTAATATTTCTTGTAATGTCATTTTGGTGGTCACATACTCTTTTAAATCTTGCCAGTCTTGGAAGTTCTTTATCTCTCCAACCATTTTGAATGTCAGCCTTGCTGGATAAAGTATTCTTGGTTGGATGTTCTTCTCATTTAGTGCCCTGAATATGTCTTGCCAGCCCTTTCTGGCTTGCCAGGTTTCTGTGGACAGGTATGACGTTATTCTGATGGACCTTTCACTGTTCTTAAGGAATCTCTTCCCTCTAGCTGCCCTCAGAAGCTCTTGTCTAAAATTATGATTCGTCAGTCTCACAATCAAGTGCCTTGATGTCTTTTTAGATTTATTAATCTTGGGAGGTTTTCTTTCTGCCTCTAGGGCAGGAATGCTGGTTCTATTCCTCAGACTGGGAAAAAGTTTTATCCAGGGTTTCTTCAACTTTTTCTTCTAGTCTTCTTTCTCCACCCCCCACCCCCGAGGGATTCCAATAATTCTGACGTTGGAATGTTTCATGGTGTCACTTATTTCCCTAATTCTGTTTTCATGGCTTCTAAGTTGATTGTTCCTGGCATCCTCCTGATCCTTTTTCTCTATCAATCTGTCCTCTGGATCACTAATTCTATCTTCTGCCTTGGTTACCTTAGCTGTTAGAGTATTTAGATTAGATTGGATCTCACTGATAGCATTTTTAATTTCTTCCCTGGTGGCTTTCACTTCTGCCCTTAGAGATTCTATGTTGTCACTAATAGTTTTCTCCAACCTGGCCATTGCCCAAGGAATTGTTACCCTGAATTCCCTTTCTGACATACTGTTTATGTCCATATTCTATAGTTCTGATGGAGAGGGCACAGTCTCTGAATTTTTCCTCTGTTGGATGCTCCTCCTCCTAGTCATTTTGGTGAGAGGTGGTCGAGGAGATGTGTAGCTGAGTATATCAACCATGATCCAGGCAAGGTGCCCCCTGGAATGCTTCTGAGCAATCGGAGGTCACCACCAAAAAGAAAGAAAAAAGAAAAAAAGAAAAAGAGAGATACAGAAAAATAAGAAGAATAGATCCAGGCAGAATGGGCCCCAAAGGTAAGATTTATAAGGTATAGAAACAAAAATGGACAAACAAAAAGACTGGCAAAAATAAATGGCAAGAAAAAAAAAAAAGAACCCAGCTAAAATGAACCCAAGAATAAGATTTATATAATACCAGAACAAAAACAAATACACAGAAACCCTGACATAAGAAAAAGACAGGAGGGTGGTTATAAACCCTCGATGTGGGTGAGGAAGGTTATATTGGTTCTTCCTGAGTGTATGTTGATATCTTTGCTAAAGGACTCAACTTTCCAGAGATAAAGGGAGATTAAAAATTGTTTAAATATAGGGATAGTATTGATTAGGGAAAGAGGATTACCTTGAAGTTTTTTCCAAATGTATATTAAGAAAAAATAGAAAAGAAAAAGAATGAAAGGTCCCCCAATGATAGGTCCGTGATCAAAGGAGTGAGACTGATACAAAGCGAAAGTCAAGCAAAGCTTTATTTTGCGCCAAGCATCAAGAATCAAACCTACTGTTCAGGGCCACCTCTTACAGAGACGGCGACCCCTCCCTGCCCTACAGACTAACTTTTATAGAGCAAAGGCCACGTGGTTGAGCCTGGCCACACGCAGGTGGCCAATGAGATTGTAACACACAGACAAAGCTGCACAGTCATGCTAGGTCACACACAGGTGACCAATTGAATTACAATTCACCCCATAGTAGCTATTTGAACTAGCCTATCACCTTGGTCAGAATTAGTGCCCAAATGGTGGGGCCCACACTCCTTGGTAGTGAGGGAGAGAGAATGCGCGCTCCACTGATTGGATATCTTCACCTGGCCCAACTCATCCCTGCATCCGGGCTCTGTTATGTCTACCTGACCTGACCCACCCTTGTATTTGGGCTCTGTTATCTGGGACTGGTCGACCATATTTTACTGGTTTCCTGGACTTGCTTTTAAGTAGGTTCCCCTGGGGTCAGGGTCAGGGTCAGTTTAAGTTTTACTACATAAACAACAAAATCACTGTTTAACCAGATGTAATCACTCTGGCTAAGTAGGCCCTTACAAAGAACATATGTATATATATGACAAAATTTCAAGTTAAAAGGTTATTATGGAATATGTTGTATTAAACCTCTAGTTGTAATGGTAAGTAGGTTAAAAAAATTAAAAAGAACACAAATAGTGGGGACAAATTAAAAATAAAAGTTGTATCTATGAAATATACAGGTTCTAGGGCAATAGTGGGAACTTAACATATTGTTTTCCCTAGATATTGGGGTTTTACAGTTTCATGGGGACCCTGTGGTGGTTGTCCTCTCATTCTTTCAGCTGGCTTTCTGGGGAGGGGGCTGCCATGTTGTTTTCAGGCAGTCTTGCTTAGTTGAGTCCTCCTGCTTCCTATCAAAGGGCTGGGCTCTGTGGAAACTGGCTTTTCAGTCTTTTGTTCTCTGGAGATTTTTGTTCTTTGGTGGCTTTTTGCAGCTTTGCGGAGGTTTAGTGGAAAGCAAACTGCATCCAGACCTCCATCTCTGAGAGAAGCCTCAGTCTGTTCCCCTCTGTGTGGTCCAGAACACACAGACTCGCCCTCTGCAAACTCTGCTGAGCTGTGCACCCTCCCACAGGCAGTGCATGACCCTAGTCAACATCTCAGGGGCGCCCAAAGTGCCTGCTTGTCTCTGTACCCCTGTGCCAATACTGCGAGCAATATTAGTCCAGGGAGCTCACTTCCAGTGGTTGCCTTTGCCGGGACTGCTGTCTGGGGTACAGACCTCAGGTTTTCACCATGGCATTGTGACTCGGCGAGTCCTACAGACCGCTGGCTAGCACCAGCACAGTTTTCTTAGGCATGGGTGGGGAGCGGATCAGACCCCATCGCGCAGCGCGCAAGTGTTCTAGGGAACACAGGCTGGCACCATTACCAGACTCCCTCATGCAGGGCCGGGAGTGTTCCCAGAAGAACCCTAGTGCAAGTCGAGCAACCCCAGAGTCTCCCCCGCACTCTCTCTGGCACGGGTGTTCACCGGGCATTGGCCATCCTGGGTCCGTGGGCTTAGGTCCGTCCCCTTGACCACCTGATTCCACCAGTTGCCCCTTAAGACCTTTTGCTCTTTTTGAGTGCTTTTAACCAGACTCCAAGGTAATGCTGGTCCCCAATCACAGGGCACTTTTGTATCAGGGTATTACTTTCCAATGGGTCACTTCTCATGGCTCCCTCCCCCTTCTGTTTATCCTCGGATATCAGTCCAAGCGTTCCCACTTTGCTTTACCCCTTCACTGATGTCTTCTGCCCCTGTAGAGATCCAGAAGTGCATAATCCTACATCTCAGGCTGATTTCATGGGTGTACAGAGTTTTCTGGTAGACAGTTAGCTCACTTTAGGGGACCGGCTGAAACAGGGTCTCCTACTTCTCTGCCATCTTGCCCCTTCTCCCCTTCCGGTGCTCTCATTTTAAATGAAAGCATTGGGCTACATGATTTTCCAGGTTTCTTTGCATTAGTCTTGGATTGGGCAACCTGGAGAGGGCCATCTAAGAAAACACCCCCATTTTAACTCAACTCCAGATTTAATCAGAAACAAGAGGACACAACCCAGGCTCTCTTTTGGAACCAAGATAGGTTATTATTAATCTGTTTAAATATTTTTTTTTTACTAATACAACAGCTATTTCTTGAGCTCCCACCCTGTCAGTCATCTTGCTATTTGAAGTCACTAGAAAGAAAAGAAACAGTCCCCTTTCCTGAAGGACATATAGTCTAGTAGAAAACACAGGAGTAAACCAACGTGTGGTAAGGGAGCAAGATGCTAGCAGAAGGCATAAGGCAAGCATGAACTGTCCTTGTATTGCCAGCACTTAAAGGCAGAGAAGTCTGTCACTCAAGCATTGTTTATTAAGGAGAATCAATAATCATGTAAAGGCTTGACATTTAAACAAAGAGAAAATTTAGTGAAGGCAGGAGAGTGTTACGCTTGCTTCTAAAATCAGAATGGCTTTGAGTGATTTTGTAATTGACTTTCCTGTTACTCTTTTTTGCACCTTCCGATGCCCCAATTAATTTATTTAAAAGGTATCTGCCATTTTCCTTATTCTCTTAACAGGAACATGGACTTTAGTTCAATTGACAACCTCAGGCACCATGGTGGTGTGTTCACTATGGGTAATTCCCAGGGCAGGAGGCTCAAAACAGGACAGCATCAGGGATATGCCTCTCTTTTTCTCCACATTGTGACAAATTTAGGGGAGATCCACATAAGGTTGTCAGGCTGTGTCCTGGGGCATGGTGAATTACACGTGATTTCACATTTTTTAAAAGATTTTACATATTTATTTGAGAGAGCAAGAGAGAGCCTGAAAAAGAAAGAGAGCAAGCAAGAGAAAGTACGAGCTGGGGAGAGGGCAGAGGGAGAGGGACAATCAGATTCCTGGCTGAGCAGAGAGCCTGATATGGGGCTCAATCCCAGGACCCCGGGGTCATGACCTGAGGCAAAGGTGGACACTTAACTCACTGAGGCACCCAGGCACCTCTGATTATCACATTTTAAAGTATACTTTGATCAAACAGGTCTTTTTCTTGCTCTAAATTATCCAGGAATACTGAGAAGCTATAGCTACCGAGAAAAAGAGTAGTAGGTGTAATTCTAATCTGTGCTAATTGATCTCTCATTAATCCTCCTTATTTTAGGTATTTTTGGTGTTCCATGAAATTAATGGACATTCATTTAACTGTATTAAAGATGTACAACTAAGTAAAATACCTGTCCATTTGATCTGAGATGAAGGTCTATTAATTTGTGCCGGTAGCGTTCATGATGAGAAGAAATCTGACTGTGTCTGTGGAATATCTTGCTGTCCACCCCCATTCCTTTGTAAAAATTTCCCCCATGGCTCTGACTCTTTATGTAAGCCTGGGCTGATGGGTGGTTCTGGGGAGTCAGGTCCCCAGGCTGGCTTTTCTCAGGAGACTGGGAACATACAGGATACCTCTTCCCATTGAGGTCCACTGTCCAAACCCACTGGAAGGCTTCCTCTACCCTTTCTTTCTCTTTACAATTCTGTATAATCTGAATTGCACCGGAATCTAGATAGATTTTGTAGTGCCATTTCTCCATGGCAGAAAGAAATGTGTTCTGGGAAAATTTTGGCATGTATGTACAAATGCCCGTGCACACACAAACACACACACACACCCCTCTTCCAGGGAACATTCCTTACAAATGTTACATGCACTTGTTGGTCCTTATTGATGATGTGCACAATGATTATTAACAGTCTTGTCAGTGAGCGGTGAGGTATTGATGGCATCACCAAGGGACAAAGTGAAGTTCCCATCACTTAATAATTCCTTCCAAAGAATCAGGCCACAGTAACCATGAAGCAGTTTATTAGCACACCAAATGTGAGACTACATTTTGAATTCTAGCTGTAATGACATTTTGTCTAGAGGACATTGATTTTGTTTTACCATGCTGCTTCTGGAAGTGTAAGGGAAACAAAATTATGATTCAAATTACTAACATTAATGAAAAATCATTTCATTCCTTTTTATTACTTGGACCAGCACCCGGAGAGGAGCTCTGCCGAGACAGGAAGGCAGATCCACGCTAGCCATCTGTCAAGTGCTTGAGATTATAAAGTCACGGGGGGTAACATTTAATGCTACTCACCATGCAGGACCTACTTTAGCCAAGCTAAATAACAGATTTTTAAACGTGGAGAAGAGCTGTGAGTGTCTTATTGAAAGGGCTTTTGGAAGGGTTATAGTTACAGGTAGTTCAAAACTGTTGACAAGTGAGGTTGGCACAGCTGAACATTTGAGACCTGTCAGCCCTAACACATTCAGAGCATGACATCCCGGATTGAAGGGAGGTGAAACGTATTCAATGAATGCGCTGTCTTTTTTTCTCCCTATCGGTTGACTGAGCTTTGCACAGGGTGAAAATAAGTATTCTACGTGCTATCTGTCACAGTCTGATGCCCTCACATTGGATGTGATCTGGGTATTACATTTCAAACTTTCCCACCGACTCCTTTTATTTTCTGTCATAAGTGTGCTGGATATAGATATGAGACCTTAGAGACCTAACCCGAGTTTCTAAGTCCAAATTCTTCCTCTTTGGGGAAGACCTTTTGGGTTTATCAGTCAGAATTCTGACCCGAGGCCCAGGACCCATAGAGATAAGATTTTGAAGACAGTGCAAGGAAGGAATGGTTTACAAAGGTGTGTTGCGGGTTTAGGAAATCAGTAGGGGGATGGGGAGGCATTCAGGGACTAGTGACTGTGGAAACTGGGAGCCCTTAGGAGGCTCAGGTTGGGACCATGGAGAAGTGGCTGTCTAGTCCCACAGATGCAGCCACCTCCAGAACCAGATGCCAGAATAAGGAAAGAGCTAGGGAAGAAACACCCAGAACTCAGTCTGCTACTACTGGCTGGTCTCCTGATGTATCCCACTGGCAGAACATAATAGGAAGTGAAAGGCAAGGTGGCTTGGGGGATGAAGTCACCACGGTGTCCCCAAGAATACAATGCAGAGAATGAAGAGTGAGGTGTAAAAGAGTGAGGTGACAAATGAGGCTAACAACTGTAGTGGATTAGACTGGAATGAAGGGGGGCACCTGGGTCGTTTAGTCAGGTAAGCATCTGACCCTTGATTTCCGCTCAGGTCATGATCTCGGGGTCATGGGATGGAGCCCAGTATCAGGTTCCAAGCTTGGTAGGGAGTCTGCTTGAGATTCTCCCTCTCCCCCTTCCGCTTCGCCTATTTGCATTCTCTCTCTCCTTCTCTCTCTCAAATCAATCAATCAATCAATCAATCTTAGGGGGTGGGGGAGAAGAGAACATCATGAGTAATTCAGTCTCCTTTTGCACTGGTTCTGAAGAGTTAAGCTTACCTGGTCAGGAAACAATACATGTCAGTTGAAGCCCTTCTCTTTAGCTTTACATGAAGGTATTATATTCATTTTATTTATTTATTTATTTATTTAAAAGATTTTATTTATTTATTTGACAGGGAGAGATCACAAGTAGGCAGAGAGTCAGGCAGAGAGAGATGTGGGGAGAAGCAGGCTTCCTGTAGAGCATTGAGCCCGATGCAGGGCTTGATCCCAGGACCCCGAGATCATGACCTAAGCCGATGGCAGAGGCTTTAATCCACTGAGCTACCCAGGCCCCCCAGTATTATTTTCATTTTAAAGTGTATGGAGTCAACAGAAGGGTCATTGAGAAGAAGGAGGCCCACATGATTGAAAGGGCTATACAAACTGGGGACAGCAGCTTATCTACATTTCCACCCACCAATTTCCTTTCAGTCACAAACAAACAAAGAATTGTATTTAGGAAGTTGGGACAAGTATCCAGTCATTGTGGGACATAGAAATGTTTTTAAAGAAATTCAGTCATTGACAGGGATAGGGAAACATGGAGACTCTTGACTGTGCTTGGAAGCCCAGGGATCATGCTTAGAGATTCAAATACCAGCTGATGGCAGAATAACTTTTGACTCTTCTGCATGGTGAACCTAGTGTTGCCTGAACCAGTTCCTGCCCTGGTCAGGATTGGCTTAGCACCAGGACAAGATTAAGTCTGGAGCCAAAAGTCACCAGTTACCAAAGCTGAAAGTGGGGGAGGTGCACAGCTTAAGCAGCTACAATCATTCTTTTTATGCGAGATAAGTGCTGTCTGATGGCTTTACGGTAAATTAGTCCTGTGACATTTTCAATTAAACACATTCAGATTTCTTAAACATATCTTACTCTGACCTCTGAGGATGAAATAAATAATTTTCAATACACTTCAATGACTATGGCATACAATTGTTGATCTAGACATTACCTTTCTAGTGTTTTAATAATTTGGTTTTGAAGAGTCAAGATACCATTGTTTTAATTTTTAAATCATATTCTATATTAGAATTTTTTTTTTTTTTTTTCTATATTAGAATATTTTTAAGTCAGAAGGTACTCATTCAGAAAAGTCCATGATACTATCTTTAATTAAAACATTTTGGTTCCTTATTTAATAAAGTATGACAAATGTAACAAAAATTAATTCTGCCAACAATGACACCTACTGAATGGGAGTTCTGTCTTTCTGGTCTAAAAGGATTTCAGACTGGAAAAAAAAAAAGCTTATTTTATAAATAAAAAGATGTAAATTGACCTAATGAAAAATATGTACAGCCTATTTAACACCATACATTTTTTGGTTTGTTGAAGTTAGTCCAGGTACACTATAAAAATAAATGAAACCTTATGGCTTTCAAAAACATCTTTTTCAAGATACACATCCAACAATCAGATTGTTTGATCAATGTTTATTTGTTTAGAATCATTACATATGTTTATGCTATTTTACATATCACTCATACATTATATAGTTTACTAAATCTATATTTTTATCTAGTTCCTTTACCTACTTTAGGATTCCTTTAGATATCTCTCTCTTTTTGCCTGTATTCATGAACTGTAAAAATTTTAACATTTTCAAAGTTGTGTTTGCTACTCATCCTCTCTGAGAACAGGAGGTTAAAATAAATGACATATTTTCCTGATTCTAAGAAGGTGGTAAATTGCACAATGAAGCAAATGCTTTCGCTGTAAAATGAATGTACCAATTAGAAGAAGCATATCTTGGTTTTCACTTGTAAAATGGTGCAGCCACTATGAAAACAGATTGGCAGTCTCTCAAAAAGTTAAACACAGAGCTACCATATTGACCCAGTGATGAACTCAGAGTTATATACAACCAAAAAATTGAAAGCAGGGACTTGAACAAATACTGGTGCAGCTGTGTTCATTGCAGCAACATTCACAATACACAAAAGATTAAAAAAATCCTCAATATCCATCAACAATGGGATAGATAAAAGAAATGCAGTATACACGGAATATATAACACTACTGAGTCATGGAAAACAATGACATTTTGACAAATGGTACAATGTGGCTGAACCTTGAAACCATTGTGGTAAGTGAAATCAGCCAGACACAGAAAGACAAATGTTACGTGATTTCACTTACTCAAGGTATGTAGAATAGGAAAATCCATAGAGGCAGAAAGCAGAATAAGGTTACCAGGGGCTGCAAGGAAAGAAAGAGAAGTCATTACTTAACAAGTACAGAGTTTACAGATGTTGGGGATGATGCAGTTTTGGAAATAATGGTGATAGGAACACAGCGTTGAGGATGTAATTAATGTCGCTGAACTGTGCACTTTTAAAGGGTTGTAGTGATAAAATTACATATGTGAAATACACACACATTTTAAAATTCCGTTCAGCTTACTCTAACAAATATTTATTCATAAAAACTATTCACGGCCCTGTCATTTCCCTCTAGACATTTACGTTCTAAAATGATGGACGACAAAGAGTTCTAAGAAATGTAAAGAAGGATTGGTATTGGTTTGGGGAGAACTGGGTAATGCAGAAAGGACCCGGTGGATGATTAGGTGGGGTGTGAAGGATATCTTAAATACTAATGACAGATATAGCCATGCAAACAGAAGAAACATAATGAGAAGCAACATTGCGCCAAGAAACTGTTCATCTTTAAAGAAGCACGGGGTGCTCGGAAAGAAGTGAGAAAGAAGGCTGCAAGTGGAGAGGCATTTTGAGAAACTGAAATTATGGAGCTCTGCTGCTGATAGTCTTGTGCTTTTTGACACTGGACCGATTTCCCTTGTTATCTTCCACTCAGTTCTATGGGAGACCAGGCATGGTATTGGTACTATTAAGAAAAGGTTGAAATATAAATTTCCTAGCTTAGTGCCATGAATATCCAGATGCTTCTGTAACATTTTGTGATTAGCTCTTCTTGAGCTTAGGGGTCTTATAAATTAATAACTGTGGTGGGTGGCAGAATGCCCCCACCCCCAAAGGTGTCAATGCTATAATCTGCAGAATAGGAATACAGATATATTAAAGTCATGGACAAGAGCAATTTAATTTAGCATATAGAAATGAAACTCAGCTGACCTTAAAATAAGATTATACTGTACTTTCTCAGTAGACCCAGTGTAATCACAAGGGTCCACCAGGGCAAAAGAGGGAGGGGAAGAACCAGAACCACAGAGAACACCACGAGAACAATCTGACCAGTCATTGCTGGCCTTGAAGGTGAAAAAGGGCTGGTCAAGGACTATGGGCAGCTTCCAGAGCAAGGAAATGGATTTCCCCCAGAAGCTTCCAGAAGGAATGAAGCTCTATAACTACCTTGAATGTAGCCCAGTGGTACTCATTTTGGACTTTGGACCTCCCAAACTGTAAAAAAATAAGCTTGTGTTCTTTTAAGCCACTAAACTGTGGTAACTTGCTATGGTGGAAAAAGGAAACTGATTCAGTAACTCATACAGAGTAAAAGAACAAAGACCTTCACTCTCTGCTTTACTTCTTAAGGCTCTTCTCTTAGGGGATTAGAAGTGCCCCAAGGGTTAATTTTGCTAGAATTTTCAACCTCTGAATTAGCAATGGTTCTGGCATTTTAGCTAGTCCTTGTTGTGGGAGGCTGCCCTGTGCATGGTGTGTGGTTTAGCAACATCCTTGGTTTAGCCTCTACCCACTAGATGCCAGTACCTTTTCTTCTTCTTCTTCTTCTTCTTCTTTTTTTTTTTTTTTTGATGCCAGTACCTTTTCAACCCAAACTGTGACAACCAAAAATGTCTGCAAATACTGTGCAGTATTCTGTAATGGATCAAATTTGTGCCCAGTTGAGAACCACTAAAGTAGACCCTTCCTGAGGGATGGGAGTTATCACCAGCGTTCTTGATTTTTTAAGTAATTATTTTTTAGAGCAGTTTTAGGTTCACAGCAAAATTAAGGGAAAGGCACAGAGACTTCCTGTATATCCCCTGCCCTGACACATGCATAGCCTCTCCTACTATCAACACCCCCACCCACGAAAGTGCTACTTATATGAGTCTTGATATTTTTACTTTCAACTCAATGTTGCCCGAAACCTTTAGACTTGTAGAGATTTTAAGACTATAGAGATTTCCCCCAAAAGGCAGTATTTTCACTGTAATTCTAAGATGAATTAGTCAGGCCTTGCTAAGAAAAATGGATGAGGGAAGAACCCTGAGCTCTGTTTGTAAATCAGACCCATCTCCATCTTTTTTTCCTACAAAGAGCCCAAAAAGACAGAACAGAGATAGACTCCTGTGACAAAAGAGGAGATTCTCTTCGATTGCAACAGGATTTGAGAATTAAGGAATGGATTTTGTGCAAGGATGTGGCATGAAATACTTCAGACAAGGCTGTTTCAGGGGACCCAACATTTACTTCAGGGGAGTGATGTCATCAAGATGGTGCCATTGGTATTCCCAACTTCAGTCTCCCTCTAGAATACCAAATAACAGCTATCCATAGACAAGACTCCATTGTGAGAGGGCACAGATTGCATGGAGCACTGGGTGTGGTACAAAAACAATGAATATTGTTATGCTGAAAATAAATAAGAAATAAATTTAAAAAATTAAAAAAATATATATTTGTAGGACAGTTTCAGATCTACAGAAAAAAGTCAAAGGCTAACACAGTGTCCCCATATACTTCATGCCCACCTTCCCTTTATTGTTAACATCTTAATGGATATAGTACCTCTGTTACAATAATTGAACCGATATTATACATTACCATTAACAAATAAAAAAAATAAAAATAAATAAATTAAAAAAGAAAAAAATAGAAATATAGTTCTTCCTTAAAAGGTGTTCTATTAAAGGACACTATTAAGCAGCCAAAAGTATTTTATTTTATTTAAATGCAGAGAAATAAATTATCTTGATTTGAACAATTTAAAACCCTATAAGATCTATGTAATAAAGTGTTTGACCCATTAAAAAAAAAAAAAAAAAGACAAGAGATAACAAATGCCTGTGAGGATATGGAGAAAAGGGAACATTTCTGTATTATTTGTGGGAATGTGAATTGATACAGCCACTATGGAAAACAGTACTCCTCAAAAATTTTAAAGCAGAACTATGTTACAATCCAGCCTTCCCACTTCTGAGTATATATCTGAAGGAACTTATATCACTCTCTTGAAGAGATATCCACATTGCCATATTTATTGCAGCATTATTTATAATACCCAAGATACAGAAATGACCCCCAAGTGTCTGTCAACAGATGAATGGATTAGATGTATATGTGTATGTATATGCATGTGTATATGCATATGTGTATGTATGTGTATGTATATGTATATGTATGTGTATGTATATGTATATGCATATGTATACGTATTCACACACAATATAATATTGGTTAGTCATTAAAAAAGGTATCCTGCCATTTATGACAACATGGATAGACTTCAGGGCATTTTGATAAGTGAAATAAGTCAGAAAAAGATAAATATTGAATGATCTCATTTACATGTAGAATCTAAAATAGAAACCTGAACTCATAGAAACAGAGAGTAGATTGTTGGTTGATTGCCAGGGGCAGGAAGTGAAGGATGAAGGTGGTTAAGGGGTATAAATTCTCATTTATAAGATGAATACATCTGGGATTTAATGCACAGTGTGGTGGCTGTAGTTAACAATACTGTATTATATGCTTGAAAATTGCTAAGAGAGTAAATCTTAGAAGTTCTCACAGATACACTGAGAAATCCAGCTATGTGAGGTGATGACCATGTTAGCTTACCTTCTTATGGGAATCACTGTGCAATATATACATATGTCAGATCATCAGGTCGCACACCCTAAAATTAGAAAGTGTTGTGTGTCAGGTCAGTTGTATCTCACTAAAGCTGAAAAAAAAATTAGAACTTTTTTTTAAGAGAGTAGATCTCATGGTAGTGTTCTTACCATATAAGAACCACATGATGAAACTTTTGGAGGTGATGGATGTCTTTATCAGCCAGATAGTGGTGATGGTTTCACCCACATATGCCTATGTCCAAGCTCATCAAGTGGTGTCCATTAAATATGGTTTTTATTTATCAATGTTGTCTAGCAAAGCTGTGAAACCATGTTTACTTTCATCTGCTTCCTTGGGCTGTGTCTCTACTGCTCTGGTTTTCTGACTGTAGCTAGGTTGTGACCCTGTTGGAGCACGTGACAATGTATCTCATGATATGAATGCATGTCACAATGGCAACTGTACCCGGAATGGAAACCAGTGCATCCACAGGGCTTCAAGGGGAGCTTTTCTGTTTTAGGTATTTTTCATGGCCTCTACCGTATGGTCTACCTGGAGCCTGCTGTTAGCAGTAGAACCAAGCCAGGGACTATGCCAAGTTTGCCAGTGAGGCAGACTGGGGATATGTGCATTTCTGAGTGTGCAGGTTCCCGTGTGCCCTGCTGAAGGCAGCCTTCTCATTACAGTCAAGGCCAAGTAGAAAAGTTTTAGGATTTTCTATTGTTTATGTTGTTTCCTTGACAGGTGCAAAATATGGAGGACACATGGTTAAGGACTGATTCGTGTGTGTGTGTGTGTGTGTGTGTGTGTGTTGTAGATGCAGCCAAGCAGAGGTTACAACTGAGTGGTCAGACCCCATCCATGTGTGGTCAGAAAATCCCCTCCAGCTGACGCAGCCTTGGAATGACATAATTTGGATGTTAGTATATATACCAAGATTCCGATGGGCAGAGAGGGGTGGCAGGAGTATTACTGTGTGATCAGCCTCCATGTCTCTTCCCTGTTTCCTGGTCTTGTTAGGTGACATTCTGTGGAAATGCACCTGATTCACTTTGCTTTTGCCTGTTGGGGTTCCTGTATCTTGTTCTCTCAGGTGAACTCCAAGACCCGTTAGTGCCCTGCTTTCTAACTTTTAAGACTTAGAAACCCCTTAACTGGAGAAACAGACCCCACAATGGTCTTTGTGACTATTTAATCCTTTTGATTGGTTAAAGCAGTTTGTTAAAGCTGCTACATTAGGAGATTATCAACTGTGATGAAGAGGAGAAAGTGGAGGAGGTGGACCTGGCCATGACAAGGACCTTTCTCATGATAGAAGCTTGGGCACAGAGCTCCAGTCTTGAAACACTACATTGAACGACTAAAACTAAAAGAAGCAGCCCAAAGAATAAGTGTCTCCAGCTTCAGATTTCTAGTAAGGTCCATAACAAGGACTTTCCCTCTTCTTAACAAATGGCTCATAGAAGCTTCGGGAATTTTTTATTTATTTATTTATTTATTTTAAACCAAACTCAGACGATAGGAATCTGGCCAGCCTCTCGTATACCCAGTCACTGAACTTCTATGAGAATCCCTTTTTCCCTTAAGTAATTTAATCCTTTTGGAGATGAAACTGTTGAATGAAGTCCATTTGCCTTTCCCCAGATTCAACATATTAACTCTGTACTTAAGGGCTTCCTCTTCAGAAGTAATTCCAGGGTTTGAAGCTGCCGTGGACCCAAAAGGTAGGTCCTCTCTCTTCATTGTCGTGTTGCTGAATTTAATCCATGACATTTAAATGTTAATCATTTTATTTCATTTGCCATGCTCCCATGTGGCAAAGGGTCAAAATTAGTGCTGAGACAACCAGAGATTAAATACAACTCTGAATTGTCGGAGTGGTTTAATTTTGAGAGTGGTTTAATTTCTAACTGTGTTTGAAGCTCAATTTAGAATTTCCATCTCTGCAGACCAACGGCCAGGCTGCACAGCAGACCCTGAGTGGAAGGCTGATATTTCCTGTAATTCCTCTGCTCTCGAAATATCTAAGCATTTTACAAATAAGCGATTTGGTGCTGGATTTACAAGTTCTGTCTGGGAATAGAGGGGGATGGGGATTGGCCCTCAGTGAAACTACTGGACAGAAAATGATATTTAACTCTCTTTTCCATTACTTGAAGCACTGGATTTTCATTTCTGCATTGCCTTCTTTCAAGGCTCAGGACTTTGCCCATTGGGAGGGAAGAGATCGGATGCATATTTAACAACACTTTATTTGAAAGCAATAAAAATTCCTTTGATAGTCTAGACTTTTAGAGAAGTAAGAGACTTCCACTTGCACTGTCTCACTGGTTTCTCTCAACCATCCCCAGGGTACACATTGGGTATGCCAGGCCGTATATGCTTGTGAAACAGCAGAAGCCCTTGCTCTGGCAGAAGACTCCTAACCTCGGGGGGTTTTCTTTCTCTTTCACCACTTCTAAACTTTTGGCTTAGGCAATCCAGGAGTCCTGTCTGGGCCTCGATTCTCCCATGTGACCTGGGATGCCTGGCAGCAGGATGCTCCAGATCATCTGTGAAACCCAGCCAGCTAGCGTGGCCAATTATAAATGGCCTAATGAGGACCAGAATCCAGCTCTTCTGAGTAGGCAGAATAATGGCCTCTCAAGACAGCCACATCCTAATCCCCAGAACCTAGATGTGTAATTTACAAAGTAACAGGTGCCTGCGAAGGGCTGGTGTAGATGTAGTTAAGTGATGGATCTTGAGATGGGAGAGATTACCCCAGATGACCAGGGGTATTGATAGACCCACCAAGGTCCTTATAAGGGAGAGATGGGAGGGCAGAGTCAGAAGGAGAAGACATACATATGGAAGCAGGGATCAGAAAGAAAAGAAGAGAAGATGCTGGTTTTAAAGGTGGAGGAAGAGGCCACGAGGCTGGGAATGCAGGTGTCCTCTAGAAGCTAGAAAAGCCAAGGAGACAGATTCTCCCTCATAGTCTCCTGCAGGAATGCAGCCTCATGAAACTTGATCTTAGCTGAGTGAAGTTGATTTTGGATTTCTGACTTTCGTGAATGTAAGGTAATAGATCCGCATTGTTCTGAGCCACAAAATTCATTGCAATTTGTTATAGAGGCAAGAGGAACCAGATACTATGGCCTTCAAAGCAACTAATATTTCAGGATAGTGCTATTACTTACACTGCTTCATTATTTTACATATCTATTTCTATATATATTCTCTATATTAGCTGCTCTCAGGATTAACATCTTTAAATAGCTTCATTTATTCATTTTCTACTTTCCCTTTGGTGATTCCACGTGGAGGCTAAGAAGGACCCTAGTGGTCTCGGTTAATGAGATTTACTTGATTTATTCAATTCATAAAACACAGCAGATAGCGATGAATAAAGATAATCATAGATGTGGAAGACAGAGCAGGAAAGGCCATATTGAAATCTTGGCTCTTTGAAGGCAGCACATCTGTTAGGAGATAACATCAGAACTAGAGGAAACTAATTTGAGAGTGGGACTGTTTTTCCTCATCAATTGTTTACACAGCTGGTGATTCAGGTCACAATGCCAAGTTTCACTTTGGTGAACTTTGCTCACCAGAAATCACTGAAATGGTCACATTCATTGAAAGATTCGTGACAGAAGACATGCAGGTGATCTTACAGCACCTTTATTTTCGAGTTAATTCCCAAGAAACAAAATCATTCTAGAGCAAGTCATTTTACATTAAAATTGACATAACAGAGTTAATTGCTTCAAAGCAGTGAAAGGGTGACAGAGTAAAAGGTTGAAGTGTATTTTGACTAACGAGTGAGCCCACATAGATTAAATATAGCTTCTTTATTTTAAAAAGGAACTTTATAAGTTTCTCTCCTTGAGATTTTAGAGGAACTCGCTGGGAGAATGAGATAGGAAGATAATAATAGTATCAGCATTTTGTGTGTGTGTGTTTTAATGATTTTTTTTCAAGGTTAAAGTTTCATTTATTTTGTGGAAACGCCAGTGGAAGCACAATTTCTCCTGCGCATTCCCACTTCCCTCAGCCCCTTCTCCAGCCTCAGAGGACAGACAGGATGAAGAATTTGGTGCTGAGCATTTTGCCCAGATGCCCTCAACAGAGAGGGGTGGGTAGTAGAGCTTTTAGAAACCAATGGTTCTTGAGTCTGGCATATGGGGTTGAATCTCACAGCCCATACAATTTTCTACTAGTTCAGCTTTGGGCAAGTCCCTTGACCTCAAGGAGACTTCCTTTCCTCCTATGGATTAGGAAGACATTAAAACTAATGCCTACTTCGCAGGTTTACAGTGTGGATTACATATGATGATATGTGTGACCTGCTTAGGGCACATGGTGAGCATTTTATAAGCTGGCATTTCTATTCCCCAGGAAAGGTTCCATCAGGACAGTGCTTTCAAGCACTTCTTCATGATAGAATTGTAGGTGCTATGGAACTCATAGAAGGTTCCCTGTCAACCAAAAAGCTATTAGATTATCTTGGGAGGCTAGACATATGGCAAGTTAAATAGCAAGAAAGAGTAGAGTGGTATTGGAATGCCGAAAACTGGGAAGCAAATGAGCTGATAAGATGCCTTGTTTCAAGAAAAAAAGTCTTCAGTAGGTATTTTAAACTTGCTGCACCAGTTCCTCTCCCTTTGATTCCCTTGTAGCCCCATAATGTTATTTACAGAGACAAAGGCCATTGTTCCAGGCTCTGTCTTCTCTTGACCTATTATTAGGTTCACCTGACCTTATTGTCTTTAATCTTAAAATATTTTATAATAGCTTTTTCTCATCAGTGTAATTAGATGGAGTCTGGATTCTTTATCTTAATTCTAAGACACACCTGAGTTCATTTTTTCATTTGTTTTAATGTGCCATGACTTAGGATGATGTCTTACAAACAACACTTGAAATTTGTGAACCTCAAGCAGGGTTTTGTCATTACCTGGTGGGTCTTCTCAACTTCTCCAGCACATTCACCTTCTCATTCACCACAATGACAAATTTATGCTTGTGCCCCTCCTCAACCATCCAATACCAACTGGTCTTTCTCTCCTTCTTTGATGAACTTGCTTCATTTTTCAATAACGCAAATGAAGAAGCTCTCCCCATCTGCCCTTTATGAAGCCTGTGGATCCATATGTGTCCCAAGACACATTCTCTGTCTTTCATCCTTCAGATATTTACTAAGGGAGGCTGAGATCTGAGTGAATGAGCTGTAGCATCTCAGTGACTTCCTGTGTGTGTTCCTTATCTTACATGAAATCCAGTCCAGTGGGGCTCTTGGGTGGCCTTCTGGGCAACTATCCTTCCACCAATGGTTTTGAGATTCAGATCGATTTCCTGTTGTGAGGCCGCCTTCAACACATGGCTTCTGTGGTCACCAAAGAGGCAAAGAGTGATGGTAGACAAGGCTTTAAAGCTCCAGGTTGGAAGTGACACTTAATTTTTGTGTTCCTTTTGTTGCAACCAATACCATGGTCCTGTCTAGGTGCAAGACACATGGAAAGTATAGTTGTATAATCCGAAAGAGGAGGTAGCTTAGTGAATGGTTGGCCACATTGAGGATGGAGTATTCCTTTTTTTTTTTTTTTTTTTTTTAGATTTTATTTATTTATTCAACACAGAGAGAAAGAAAGTGAGTACAAGCAGAGGGAGCATCAAAGGGAGAGGGAGAAGTAGGCTCCTTGCTGAGCAGGGAGCCCGATGTGGGCCTTGATCCCAGGACCCCGGGGCAGAGGTCAGCTGATGCATCCAAAACCAAATAACACCAAAGGTTTCCAGCCAACCAAAGAAGCACAGACAGATTCTTCCCTAGAAGATTCAGAGAGAAACATCCCTGCCAACCCCTTGATTTCAGGCCTGTGAAGAACACGTTTCTGTTGTTAGGTCACCCAGTTTGTGGTAATTTGTGAGGGCAGCCCTAGCAAATACAGATGGTCACTCAGAGTTGTTTCAGTTGAGGCAACAGGGCCAGGTTCTTGTACACTCATGCTGACTGATCATTGGATGCAGTCTGTCATGGCAAGGGGTAAAACCTGGACTTAGGATCTTTCTGTGGCTGAAGGCAAGTGGTAGAGAGACTGTGAGTAGCCAGCAAGTGGTGCTCCCAGCAGACAAGAAAATGCACTCCTCAGTCCTGATAGGGAATCTGAGTGGCACACACAGATCTACTTGGTGCTGGTCCACTTGAATCTATTTACTCTATACAGTAAGTTGATAGGCCTTGTGGAGGGCTGGCTTGCTTCTCTAGGGAGTTTACCAAAGGGAAACCAGAAGGATGGGCTGTAGCACTCCCTGCAACAGCTGCTCTTGAGAACACAGTGGCTGCTCTTTGTCTTCTACAACCTACTAGAGATTCTTCTGCTCTTGCCTCTCAACACTGCTGGCCCAGGGACTACGGGGAAAGTCCCTGGGGAGTTGCCGAACCAACTCTTTCCTGTCCCCCCCACCTCCTCAACCCTACCTCCTTCTGCTGATTAGTGTCAATACTCAGCCAGTTGGGTTTCACCTTCCATCACCTGAGGAACCTGAAGTTGATCAGAGAGCAGCCACACCATCAAGCCCCGTGGGATTTTTACTAAATTCTCTGTAAAACCACTCCCCCTGTGGGAAGCACTGGAACTTTGCAATCATGGGAATGTGCTTTAAGTCTACACTGTCTGTATAGTACCAAACACTTAGATGTGGCTAATGTACCCAAACAACTGGATATTTAATTTATTTTATTTTATTTATTTTTTAAAAGATTTTATTTATTTATTTGACAGACAGAGAGATCACAAGTAGACAGAGAAGCAGGCAGAGAGAGAGTAATAGGCAGAGAGAGAGAAACAGGCTCCTCGCTGAGCAGAGAGCCTGATGCTGGGCTGGATCCCAGAACCCTGAGACCATGACCTGAGCCGAAGTCAGAGGCTTAATCCACTGAGCCACCCAGGTGCCCCTTGATTTTATTTTAATTCATTTAAATTTAAATAGACTCAGGTGGGTAGTGATGGGTAGAGCTGTTCTGGCCATGTGATGTCCTGGCCCTTTTCTCATTATGTCCAGTGCTTGATCCACTTTTCCTGCTCTCCAGCTAGAGGAGGTGAGATTTTCTTATTATGCTGCCAATTCACCATGCATTGCATATCAATCACCCTCCGCCTTTTCTTGTCTTTTCCCAGTAACTTGACCATCAGTGGCCTTGGTGGCTTTTCCTATCTTCACAATGACTTTCAAATGCCTGAGATGAGGTATCTGCTGATGTTTTTTATCTTTGCTTTTAGAAGAAAACACCACAGATTGAAACGAGACCTCTGGTATGCCCTTCCCTGTTGCCATTTCGCTTCCCCTTCTCATGTCCAGAGACAACTGATCTCGTGAAATCAGTGTCACTATTTCCTTGTAGAATATCATCTATCATATGTAACAATTTATATAAAGGGTGGCAAATGCTGTGTGTCCTTTTGTGATTTACTTTTTGAACTCAACATTATGTTTTTGAGATAGTTATTTGAATAATATTACAGTGTGTTTATCTGTTCCATATTTGATGAACAATTTAGTTATTTATAATATTGCAATGAAGAGTCTTATCAGTATATCTCCTTGAATATATATATACATACACACACATATATTTTGCATATATAAATTCCTCTGGTTTAAAGTATGAAATGAGAAATGGAGTTACTTCTCCAGTGCAATACAAGCTTACAGGATTTGGCAGATTTATTGCTAAATGTGATGCACAAGCTCACAGTCCTATCGGCAGTATGAGGAATAATGTTTAGAATCTTTACCTACAATTAATATTATCAGACTTCAATTTTTTTTCTATTCCAACAGGTTAAATGTACCAATTATTTAAATATGTTCTTCTCTGATTTTTAGGGAGATTGAATACCATTCCATTTGAATATTGGGCATGTGTTAAATTACCTATTCATATCCTTTCTGCATCTCCCTATTTTTTTCTTTATTAATTTATAGGAGTTATGTTTTACATATAGAGTACCGTACCTCTGTCGTGAACGTGGACAAATTTTCCTCTTCTGAAGTTATTCACTTTACTAGTTGTGCCTTTTTTTTTTTTTTACACCATTGTAAAATAGTCACGCTTATCACTGCACCATTATTATCATTGTCATGGGGTTACTGTTTGTACTTTTGTTGTCCTGCTGAACAAATTCTTTCCTTCAGAATCATAAAAATACCCACTTACCATCTCTCCTGAGTATTTAACGTGAAGGTTGTAAGTTTTGTTTGTTTGTTTGTGGCTTAATTGCTTCATTTACTTTTATGTACACTTAAATAAAAATGGTTAGATATACAACCTACTTGAAATTGATTCTGCTGTCTAGAGAGTGTAGAAGCACTCAGATTTCCCTACAGATAAATAGTTATCCAAACATCACCTATTTCACTGTGCTTTCTTTCTCCAGACATCTGTAATTCTCTTGCTACCATAGGTTTCATTTCCCTAGTAGCATGGATGTGGGCTCAGTGCTATTCCAATAATGTATTTCTTCTAAACCTGCAGCAAAATCATGGGGAGTGGGGAGAGCAGAAAGGTTCTTCCTTTTTCTTTAAACTAGGAGACATCAGGATACTCTCATATGTTGTTGATTTCATGTATATTATTAAACCTTCCATTCAGGGTACATACTGTGATGTCAAAAATTGGACTAGAAATAGAAAGTTTGCAGAGACAATAACAACCTCTGAAGATATCTGCTACACTTACCCTCTGATGTACACATTTCCCTCTTCAAACTTTCTTTTCATCCTATTGCCACTCAAATACAGTGGGCTTGTAAAAGATCTCAAGTAAGAAGATGTGGTTTTTTTAGTGCAGCATAGGGTGGGATAGGAGGAAGTCTTATTTGTATAGAAATGGAATTTTAAATAGTATGTCTAAATTAGTCAAAAATATATAAATAATAATGAACAGATACAACACAGACATCTATGAAAACTAAATGTGCTTATCAAATAAATTCATACAATATAATAAAGAGCCTGACATTAACAGTCTTTGAACCTTGCTAAAAAAGTTTGTTGGCTTTGTTTTTTGTTTTTGTTTTGTTTGTTTTGTTTTTTAGTGTAGTTGACATACAGTGTTAATGTTAGTTTCAGGTGTGCAACATAGTGATTCGATATCTTTATATGTTATATCTGTCATTATAAAACACTATTACAGTATCATCAACTATATTCCTTATGCTGTGCTTTTTTTCCCCCTGTGACTTATTCATTCCATAATTGGAAGACTGTATCTCCCAGTCCCCTTCACCCATTTTGCCCATTGCCTCAAACCCACCTTGTCTTTGGCAATCATCAGTTTGTTCTCTGTATTTGTAGGTCTGATTCTCCTTTTTGTTTGTTTACTCATTTTTTTTGTTTCTTAAATTCCACATATAAGTTAAATCGTATGGTATTTGTCTTTCTCTGTCTGACTTATCTCATTTAATACAATATCCTCTAGGTCCATCTCTGTTGTTAGCAAATGGCAAGAGCCCATTCTTTTTTATGGCTGAGTAATATTCCATCGTGTATATATACACCACATCTTTTTTATCCCTTCATGTATTGATGAACACTTGGGTCTCTCTCATTTTGGCTATTGTAAATATAGGGGTACATGTATATTTTTGAATTAGTGTTTTCATATACTTTGGGTAAAAACCCAATAGTGGAATTGCTGGGTCATACAGGGGTTCTATTTTTTAAAAAGTCTTTGAGGAACCTCCATACACTTTTCCACAGTTGTTGTACCAATTACATTCCCATGCACAGTAGTGAGGGTTCCTCTTTCTCCACATTATTGCCAGCACTTGTTATTTCTTGTCTTTTTGGTTCTGGCTGTTCTGGCAGGTGTGAGGTGATATCTCATTATGGTTTTGACTTGCATTTCCCAGATGATGACTGATGTTGAGCAACTTTTCATGTGTTTGTTGGCCATCTGTATGTCTTCTTTAGAAAAAACGTCTATTTAGGTCCTCTACCCACTTTAATCAGATTATTTATTTTATTTGATGTTGAGTTGTAGAAGTTCTTTATATAGATTTTGGGTATTAATCCTTTATAAGATATATCATTTGAAAATATCTTCTCCCATTCAGTAGATTGCCTTTTGATTAGGTTGAGAAATATGTTTTGTATGAGCAATCAAACAAAGTAGGGTGATCAGTGGATGCAGTATAATTCACTTAAAGTTCAACTATATTAAAGCTTCGAAGTACTGTTAATTATTAGTTGTTTTATAAGAACTTGGCATAGCTTCAGGAAAAGCCAGTGTTAGACAAGACCATTACAAATAACCTTCCATTTGTAGTCTAAAATGTCACTTCAGCATATCTAATTCAGTTTTCAAAATCATTCACATTTAATATTTTTATTTAATAGGCTCCTGACTATGTGGTTAGGAAAAGATCCTAATATTATTTCCTATTTTACTGATGGAAAAAATGGAAATACCAAAATACTTATGATTTGGAAATGACTACAAAGATGTGGTATGGTAGAAGTCAGCATTTATTTTTCCTCTTGCCCTTGCTTATTTTACAACTTATGTTTTTGTCTTTTACCTCTGGTATTAATCATATTTTCCTTACCTATAAAAATGAATTGTATTGCTTGCCTGAACAATAAAATTATCCCTTTTAATAGCTAAGAAAATAAGGTATTTTGACAGTAATCCTTCAGTATTTCTACCAGAATAAATGTTCCATTTATTTCTTTTAATATAAACAAATAAAATAAAATAAAATAAATGGCTAATTTATTTCTCTCCAAGCTGACTTTGGTTTGTTCATATCCCCCTGGACCTTTTACTCATTTCTTCTGTTTCCCCATTGGTCAACACATTGCCCTTTTGCACTTCTAATAAGTTACATATTGAGGAAGGAGATGCATTAACTATTTGATTCTTGTTGCTAACACTAAGAAAAGTCACTCTAGTAGAATGTTGATGCTTTTATCTAAAATGAGATTTTTTTTTGAATTACCAGTGAATTTCATTTATCATAGTATCTCTGTCCTCCATTACCACAAGTAACAGAGTTGACGCTCATTTAATTATCTTTTTCAAATATGAAGGTTGTTCCAGAACTAAACTCCTATTAACTAAGAGAAATGGATATTACTGTAATTGAATAGCTAAATTGGCAGAGAACATAGTATACAAGATAAATTAGGAAGCAATTGACAGTAAGTACTATTTTTTCCCCCCTGACACCAGAAAGACAGCATGAAGAAAGCCAATTAAATTGAACATCTCATCAACCTATTAACAAGTATACAATTACACTTCAGGGTTTATCTTTCTAACATTTGATTTAAAGCACAGTGTTAGCTAAGGAAGTGATATATATATATATATATATATTCATATTTTGACTTGATGGCTTGTATCTAAATAGCCTGCATGTTACTACTTTGCCTAGGAATTTAAAACAAATTAAGTCAGACCATATGAAGGTGTCTGATACACTAGATAAGAGATAAGAGTGTACACACTGCAGCTCTTCAGGTACTATATGGTTTTCAGACCATTCCAGAATTAAAATTAATTTGGAGGGTGTCTGGCTGGCTCATCACTTAAGTAACTGACTCTTGATTTTAGCTCAGGCCATGATCTCAGGGTCCTGGGATTGAGCCCCACATCAGGCTCTGTGCTTAGCAGGGAGTCTACTTAAGATTCTCTCTCTCTCTTTCCCTCTCCCTCTGCTCCTCCTCTCTCCCTTTCTCTCTCTCAAATAAATAAATTAAATTGAGGGGCACCTGGGCAGCTCAGTGGGTTGGGCCTCTGCCTTTGGCTTAGGTCATGATCCCAGGGTCCTGGGATTGAGCCCCACGTCAGGCTCTCAGCTCAGCGGGAAGTCTGCTTTTCCCTCTTTCTCTCTGCCTGCCTCTGCCTACTTGTGGTCTCTTCTCTCTCTGTCAAATAAATAAATAAAATCTTAAAAAAATTAAATTGAATACTTAGTGATTTTAGGCTAAATATATACTTTTTCTAACTCCACATCCCTAATACTTCCATGTTGTCTTGTACCCAACACACTTCATTCCTTCGCCTTCCTGGTCTGACTCTTGAAGTCATTTGGGTATATTATTGCCTGTTCTGGATAATTCAGATCTTCACTAAATACTTCAGAGCCTCAACGGCTGTTTCTTTGGGGGCAATTGTTTCAATCACAGCTTATCACTTGATCTACCTGAGGTGTCATTTTCATAACCAGAAGACCAGAACAAAGAATTACGTACTAGACTGTACTTTATAAAAAGTCCAGGAAAGAGAAAAAAGTAAAAATAGGGAAAGTGTTTTTTTTTCTCTTTCAATTATTTCAAATCAAACTAGACAAAACAAATTCACTTTTCCCCTGAAGAAATAATAAATAGTACAATTAAACCCTTATCCACCCCCCCAAATCTGAAAGATGTTTCCTATTGTTTTAATGATGTCTCATTTGTAGATATTATCCTTAACCCTGAGGCGATGAGACAAGCAAAACACTCGTTCATTCAGTCATCATTCCATCACACAACACATTTTACTTGACATGAATAGGTTTGTGGATATAGCATCATGGGTAAAACCAGAAAGGGACCCTGCCTTCACAAAATGTACAGTCTACTTAGAAGACCACATATAAGTGAAATGATTACACACACACACACACACACACACACACACGACAGTTGTGCCAAATGCTCAAGCAGTGCGTGGTGCTGTGAGAGCCTATAATAGGGGCATTTGAGTCAGTGAAATTGACAAAAACTTCCTTAGAAGGTAATACTTGAGCTGAGACTTTAAGGATGAGTAGGCATTAAGTAGCTAAAATTAGATGTTCAGATGGATAGGCATTGAAGGGCTTTTGAAGGAATAGCAGAATAGGAGGCTGGAAAGGTAAGTTGGGTAAAATATCAAAATCCTGAAATATGTGGAGACCCCCTGTGATTTATTTTCTAAACTGGCATAATTCTCCAGAGTGAGGAGGGAGCTATCAGTAATTATGACAAGGTAGTTGGTAGAGAGGGGACTGGGCTGTAAGTCATTCTGTCTCTCAGGAGGCTGACTCTTATATGCCACAGGGTGTTGTCAGAGGTCTTTTAAGGGGGGCAGGAAAATAATAAGAGGATTTTGGAAAGGTTGGTATGGCATCTCTGTGAAGGTAGGTATGGCATTTGCCTGGCCTTTTTGAAATCTAAGTTACTATTTTATGTATAAGTCTTATTTATCCTTTGGCTAATAAACAGTTTTCCAAGTTCAGTTTATTTTAATGAAACAAAATTTAATTTTCATTTAAAGTGGCAGAATTATTTATTAAAGTTTTAACTATATAAAAAAAGATGTGTATGGAAATTTACATGACTCTCCAGATATCTGGAGAAGACATTATTTTAATCTGCTTTAGGTTTTTATATTTTTTTAATATTTATTCATTTATTGTTTTTACTTATTTATTGAGAGAAAGAGAAGGAAAGAGAGCCTGTGGGGGTGCTGGTGAGGGGCAGAGGGAGAGAGAGAGTCTCAAGCAGACTCCCCGCTGAGCAGAGCCCAGCTCATGGCTTGAGCCCATGACCCTGAGATCATGACCTGAGCCAAAATCAAAAGTTGGACTCTTAACCAACTGAGCCACCAAGGCACCCCTCAAAGTATATATATACCATTCCCCATTTAGGTCCACACTTATCTATTGTTTATACTCATTCTTTTTTTTTTTTTTTTTTTAATTAGTAGACTCCATCACCATCATGGAGCTTGAACTCATGACCCTGAGATCAATAGTTGCATGCTGTATTGACTGAGCCAGCCAGGTGCCCTTCCACTTAACTCTTTAAAACCACCTTTTGCCCATGTTTAGAGTAAGGCTCCATATTTCCTGAATACCTTTGTTCTTTATTCAGTGTTTTATTATATAATCTATCTTCTGTCATCATTCTGGGATATTGTAGCATCATACAGATGCTTTTTTGCTCTGTGTATCAGGAAGAGGCTGGAAGGGGAAGAGAGGACTACTGTGCAGAGGGAGAAGCCAGAATCAGGACCAGATAATCTAGGGTGAATGGGTAGATGCATTGCATTTTGAACACACAGAAGTTTGGATAAACAGCAAACAAAGACATATTAATGAATGAATTTTTGAGAAGTGTATATACCTTTGGTCCAAAGAAGGAGCTGAGATCAGCAGCTGGGGATTTCATGTGGCTTTGAAGGCTAGAGTTGGATTGACATGCACATTTCAGTTAGAATATTTGTGGAGAATTGACAGTTCTTCGAAGTCTTCAGGTTCAGTAACTCTCATCTCTATTCCCTCAGTGTTCCTCACTCATGGTGCCACAAGGGACCTTCTACCTTCATGATTTTCTCACGAAAGCTTCCCTCCTCTTACCTTTGTCTCCTTCTGCCCTGCTAACTCTCTTCTGTATGCCTGTCTTTCCCCTCTGCGCCCCTGTTCCTCCACGTGATCAGCTATCACGTGTGTATCTCATCTCAGGTAGACTCGTCTTCTGATAGTCATTTTGCAAATCATTCTGCAGCACATCTAGGCCATGCCTGTAATGGCTACTTGATTTGTTTTTCATTGCCCTCAAAGGTCCAATCCTGTTTTCCAAGATGGCCTCCCTTCCTACTCCCAGGAAAAGAGAAAGAACCAATTTGATTTCAATTTTTAAAAGTTTTTCCTCTTCCACCTCAGAGTTCCCCAGTGTCATTACTACCAATTACTCTACCTTCCTAGTTACACTGCCTACGTTCTTACACTATAATATGATTGCTCTAGTCACCTCTTCCACTTTTCAGCACATCGAGTAATATTCCTTCCTTTTACCATTTTACTGCTTTGAGCTGCACTTTCTTATTATTTCAGCAAATAAGGTTGTTCACATCTTTGCCACATTTCCAGAGAAGTTTTGGCTCCTCTCCCGACTGAAGTGAGAATTATCATGATAAAATCTATGACAACAGGTTCTGTTCAAGTTCAAGGAAAAGGAAACATATGGGTGGTTGACAGCATGCACGTGTTACATACACCAGGACCACCCGGGAGGAGCCAGTTCTCAACCACAGACATTGGTTTTATTTATAACAGATAAAGACAATTCTCTTTTAAGTCAGTTTAGGAAAATGGACTATTTGAACACATATATTTATTCTCAGTATGGAGGTATTTTCAACAGACAGTTTTGTTCCCTAAATAATTTTTGCTTAATCTTTAGAAAGCAGCATTGCTAAGAGGTGTTTTAACATCTGATCTGTCCATGGAACTGACATACAGCCTTTGGGAGCACAGCGTGATAGTTTTGCCAAGTGAGGCAAAGGTCAAGGCAAGTGTCTATGGCAGGATCTGAACCTGGATGGGTGGTGTACGTGGACAGAGTAAAAAAGGCAGAGTAGGACAGAAACAAATCAAAGCGCTTGGGATGAGTCCCACATCTGCTGAATTATTCTCTGAGACTCTGTACTCAAGCTGTCTCATCTCATCTCTCTCTTGCCCCTCCCACTGAGGAATACCTCCCGTTACTTGCAGTAAAGGACTTTGAAGGTATCAAAAAGAAAATTCATTATTGCTTCAAAAAGTTTATGATATGAAGATCGTTAGATCCGTAGAGATATGTTGATTTCTAATTCTATTCACTAAAGGTTACTCTAAGAGTTGGAAATATTTTCTTGGTGAAAAAAAATACAGTTCACTTCTCTCATACAAGTAGTGGTCTTGGCATTTTATGACAGCTTTACAGAGTTCATTTAATACATTTCAACTGCTTCCCCTCACCCCCGGAAGGAGCCTTTGTGTTTAGGATGTGAAACCCCTTCCATGATTCCTGCCGTGTATAAATTTTGTGTAGAGGAGACTTGAGTAAACCATTTCCTGCAGACAGTCCCCACTCCCTTCTCCTTCCTCTACAGTTTCACACTTGGAGAAATCACCCACTCTTCTAGGTTCACATCCCATGGCTGCACACATAGAAGATCCCAGCCTTCTCGTCGCAGGAAATGTCCACTCTTAGGTCTCAAAGTACACATTCAACCTTTACAGTTCTATGTAACCCTTTCTCCATAAATCAGTATACATAATATCAATCCCCATGCTCTCTCTATTAATGGGTCCTACAAAAATTTGAATTCTCGGTCCATGATGAAAATGCCGACACACAGGTTTTTATTTTAAAACATTTACTCGGATAATAAATGATACAATTTGTTTCATCCGGACAGCTGGAAGACCTGAGGCAAGTTACTGCTGAGGTTTGGCTGTGTAGCTCCCTACAGACTCCCGGACCCTGAACCCAGACTGAGACTACATCCTGCCGAGAGCAGTCTGTGTGAAGTGACTTTGTCAGACCTAAGGGGTAGCCTCGTGATACCAAACCAACTTTTGTGATCAAATGCTCTTGATATTGGATAGAGAAGCTATTTAGAAGCTTAGTGCTTTTTCCCTCCAAAATTACTTCTCTATTAAAAAAAAAAAAAAAAAAGCCTCTTGCACATTTGCACCGGATTGAAAGTTAATAGAAAGTTCTTCCTCTAGGTATCTCTTCAGGTGATCTGCCTTAGAGGCTCCAAATTAGATTCTCTCCTCAATTTCCTTGTCTCTTCTAAGGATATTACCATTTTTCCAATTACTTTCACTCAAAACCTTGGAGTTCTCTCTGACAGATCTCCCCTTTTCTCAGTATGTCAAAAAAAATTTAAAAATTCTCGCTATTCCCCCTGACACCTTCTAAATCCGGGCCTACGGTGATTCATTTTCATTCCACTCAGCACACTGTTTGACTCGATTTCAAGAATATTGTCCTCACACCAAAACTCATCTCTAATTATGACACCAAAAAATCTCTCTCACGCAACATGTTGTTCCTCTGCTGAAAAATCTAAATTGTGCCTCTATAATGTTCAAAATGCAGACTCTCCTTGCAAAGGTTTCTACAGTCTATTTGCCCTGTTTTCCATCGTATTTCCCAGTATTGTTCAGTGTGGACTGTCCACTCTGATAGGGTCAGTATCTTTATTCGCCTTGAATCCAGTGTTTTTTGTTTTTTTGTTTTTTTCTTCTTCTTCCCTTTTCTTTAAATTCCTTTTATTTTTCAGTGCGCTGGTTCTTTACTATCTCAAATTTCCAGTTTACACAGCTTGGTTTTCAACAGGCTCTCAACATCTCTCACCTCCTACATTAACCCCGGCCTTACTCTAAATAGGCACTAATTATATCTTAAACAGGGTGTTAGTGTTTCATAGTGAAACACTTCCTGACCACAGGAATCTGCTGGATCCTGGAGGCCTCGGGTCCTGACAGGTTTCTCCTGGTTACCTGCCTCTTCAGTCTTATCCTTGGTTTCTGAGCCACAGACTGTTCTCTCCTTTTATGAAATCTGACCACATATAAAAATAAAATTCCTTATCATGCTTCCTTTTGGTCTCTTTGTGTGATTCTAATCCAGAAACACAGTCCTACCCTAAAACTGAGCCTTGTTTGGATTCTCTTGGTCATAACAACTCCATATTAACATATGAATGTTTTCCCTTGAACGAAATGGGCTGAAGTCTCTAAGTCAGACACAAATTTATTGAAACAGACAAACCAACAAACCCTGCTAAGTTAGTTACTATCTGAAGCAACATGTCACAATGAGGTGGAATCCTATTAAGTCTGGTTTCTTCATTCCATCCGGTTCTTGAGAGCCTCAGACTAAAATGATAAGCTTTAATTTTGGTAGAATCCCTTTAACATGAATGTTGTACATTGGTAAATTTTTTGAAGGCAAAAACAGCTTTTTTTTTTTTTTCCTGTGTCTTCACAAGCCTGGTAGAAAGCACAATACCCTTTAATTATTTTACAGTTTTATATTAATTATGTAAGACAGGGTTTAGCAATATGCAGCCAATAGACAAAATGTGAATCACTGCCCATTTTTGTAAATTAAGTTCTATTGGCACACAGCCATGACCAATAAGTTACATACTGTTGTTTGCATATTGTCTGTGACTGCTTTTCCCCAAGGATTGCAAAGTTGAGTAGTGGTGACAGAGACCATATGGCTGCAAAGTCTGAACTCATTCATTTATTCAAGTTCGTTCATTCATTCAGATTGTTGGCCAAATTCAGTCTCCTGTGATTGTGGAACTAAGGACCCTGTTTCCTTGCAGACCATCAGCTGAGAGGTTCTCTCAGTTCTTTATGGCCACCTGTGCTCTTAGTAACTTGGAAACCCCCAACCCCAGACCCACCAAGTTTCTATGAATTCTATGTTCCTATGAATTGGCAAGATTCAGTAACTTTTATTCACTTGTCAATTTCTATATTTATTTATTTATTATTTATTTATTGTATATTTATTTAGAGAAAAGTTTGGCACTATGACAAAAATGCCTATATGCTGAGAGCCTTCTGACATTGAAATGATCTGTATCACAAGACAGCAATTTTTGAGTTCGCAAGTGAAAAATGACAACAGTATAAATAATCACTCAAGAACCAAAGCTAATTTATCCTCTTCTGTAAGGTTTTCCCTACTCTTTCAGCAAAGTTGATGTCCCCTCCTTTGTACTAGAAAATATCATTATATGGGTCACCTGGGTGGCTTAGTTGGTTAAACGTCTGCCTGTGGTTCAGGTCATAATCCTAGGGTGCTGGAATTGAGTCCCCACATCGGATTCCTTGCCCAGCAGGGAGGCTGCTTCTCCTTTAGCCTGACGCTCCCCTGACTTATCTACTCACTCTCTCACTCTTGCTCTATCTCTGGCAAATTAAAAAAGCCTTAAAAAAAAAAAAAGAAAATATCATTATAGCAAAGAAACATTCATGGTTGTTTCCATGTTTGACTTTCTAGTTATGAGCTTTACTGGGAGGAGGAGTCTATTTTGTTCATTTCTACTCATTTTGATACTTAAAAATAGAACTAAGTAAGTGCTAGGTGCTTAATAATTGTTGGTTCAGGAAAAGGATGAATGGATGGTTACTGTAAGTTAGAAACTGCAATCTAGTGAAGGATTGTTCTCAACATTTCTCTTCATTTTATTTCTTAAATATTTTGCAGAATATTCTCAGTAAATGAGCTAACCAGGCATAGTTAGAAAGGATGACACAATTACTAATAATTTCATTACAAAATAGATATTAAGATGTTATAGATAAACTCAATTAATTGAATATAATGGTGGGATAATTACTGTCTTATTTTAAAAATAATATTGTTGCCTTTGTCAAGCAGGTATGCTGTAAATATCAAAGATAGGCATAGATTGGGATAGAATATTGTTTTATCCGGATATAAGAAACCTAGTATTCCCATGAAGTGGGTTATTTGGCAAGTTTCAGTAACTTTTAATCCCTTGTTAATCTATATATATTTTTGTTTTTGTTTTTCTTTGTTTTATTTTTTATTTTTATTTTTAATAAACATATAATATATTTTTATCCCCAGGGGTACAGGTCTGTGAATCGCCAGGTTTACACACTTCACAGCACTCACCAAAGCACATACCCTCCCCAATGTCCACAGCCTCACCCCCCTCCCGCGACCCCCCTTCCCCCAGCAACCCTCAATTTGTTTTGTGAGATTAAGAGTCAGTTATGGTTTGTCTCCCTCCCAATCCCATCTTGTTTTAACTATCATTATTTGATCATTCATCAGGGACTGGATTATGTACACTTACTTTTTAAAAAATTTACTGGGGAACCTGGGTGGCTCAGTCAAATGTCAGACTCTTGATTTCAGCTCAGGGCTTAGGGCCATGGGATCAAGGTCTTTGTCAGGCTCTGTGCTCATGGGGGAGTCTGCTTGGGATTCTCTCCCTCCCTCTCCTTCTGTTCCTTCCCCTCAGCTCAAGTGTGTGTGCTTTCTCTCTAAAATAAATAATTAAATCTTAAAAATTTATCCAATAACTCTTTAAAATAAACATGTTTAGTTTTCTTTTGTGGGTTAGAAAATTCTTACAAATGTATAATTTGCCATAGGTGGAATAGCTAGCCTAAAGAGGCCAGATCTTGTTATCAGCATTTACTTTTTCCTGTAACTGACCGCTAAGGTTAATTCAGTTAAATCATTTAATTCTCCTGGAAAAGTATGTGTTCCTTTATTAGTCAATGCATATTGCTATACAAACTACAAAATTGGTGTTTTCATTTTCTATTGCCATCCTAACAAATTAATGCAAATTCAGTTATTAAAACACACACACACACACACACACACACACGATCTCACAGATCTGTAGGTCAGAATGCTGAGCCTAGTGTGGCTCAGCAAGGTTCTTTGCTTAGAATATCACAAGGTCAAAATCAATTTTTTGTGATTTATGCATTCTTTCTGGAGGCTTGGCAATGAATTTGCTTCTGAGCTCATTCATTCAGACTGTTGGCAAAATTCACTCCCCTGTTGTTGTGGAAACAAGGACCCCATTTCCTTGCAGCTATCAGCTGAGAGGCTCTCTCAATTCCTTATAGTCACCTGAGCTCCTAGTAACATGGAAACCCCCAACCCCAGAGCCACCCAAGTTCAATCAGCAGCAGCTCTATGGAATCCTTCTCATGTTTGAATCATCTTCCTGACTTTGCCTTTTGCCACCACCATCCAGAAAATTCTTCCTCTTTTTAAGGGCTCATGGGATTAGATTGGACCTACCTGGATAATCCGGAAAACCTCCCTATTTTAAGGTTCATAGATATAGGTGCATACTTTGCCCTGTACTGTAACATATTGACAGGTTCTGAGGATTAGGGATTGAATTTGGGGGCTATCCTGCCCACCACACTTGCCACAACACCTTTCTTAGATAGAGAATTCTTGGAAGATATCAACACTGGCTTAATTATGCTGCAGTAAGAACCTCAAAATCTCAATGGCTTATGAAAACATGGTTATGATTTTATCAAAGTTTGGTTGCTGCCTGCCCTGCATTTGTCTTCTATCTAAGACCTGAAGTGACAAATCATCCTTTATTGGGAACATTGTCAGTGATCCTGTCAGAGTAAAAGGGATATAATGAGCCACCCAATGCTCCCGCCCAGAAATGACACACATCACTTCTTACACGTTACTGGCTGAAGCAAGTCACATGGTTTGTGTAACCCTCAACTTTTACCACCAGCCCAGAGAAAGTCAGTGCAAAGAGGAAAATAGGATATTTGATACAAAATTATATAATCTATGATGATATATACAACTTCTTGTCATTGCTTGATCTTCTGTTTGACTAGTTCTCAAACTACTCATACTGGTTCTCACTGTGAGGAGATGATACATTGTATCATAAGGATATTTTCATTCTCAACACTGAGAATACACATAGATTATATAGATGGTCAGTGCCTAGAGGGATGAGATAGTTAACAGAAGGAATGCCTTTAGTAAGAACACAAGTAAGTCAAAAATTATGAACATATTGTAAGGAAAGCAAAAAAAGGGATCTTGCCTATATTTTCCAAAGCTCTACATAGAAACAAAACTAGACAGCAGCAAGAAATAATGGAGGAAATGCTGATCACCTTCCAAATTAGACATTTTAAATGTGAAGGATTAAAGTTGAATTGTGTTATATGTTATCTAAACAATCTCCCCATCTTAACTTTTGAAATCAGCATAATATTGCTCTAATCTTCAAATAAATACCAGGGTTTTTTGGCTTGTTTTTTTGTTTTTTGTTTTTTTACAGAGGGAAAAAAAAATTCCACAAAGAGTTTCTAACATTTATTTAGCATCTCCCTTAAGCCTTATCTGGTAGAATGAAAGTTCTTGCTTTCTCTTTATGCTTTGCACCAAGCACAGCTGGGATCATTAAGGATTAACACTGTGCATTATGGTCGACATGGGTAGGGTGGCAGGGGGAGCCTGGAGCTGGAAGCTTGTCTGTATGTAGGGCTGCAGGTTGCTGTGAGGAAAAGACATTGAAGGGAGAAGCTACTCTGTGTATTCCTGTTACCATTCATTTATGTATTAATCCATCCTACAAACAATTAATATCCCAATAGTATGTGGAAGACTAACATATACAAGGTTTTTGTTTCATTTATTTATTTTTTTATTTGACAGACAGATCACAAGTTGGCAGAGAGGCAGGCAGAGAGGGGGGGAAGCAGGCTTCCTGCTGAGCAGAGAGCCTGATGTGGGGCTCCATCCCAGGACACTGAGATCATGACCTGAGCCGAAGGCAGAGGCTTAACTCACTGAGCCACCCAGGTGCCCCTCTTTTTTTTTTTTTTCTTAATGGAGATTACAGAGATATATAAGAAACTGTTTTGAACTTAAAGAAACATTTGATCTCTGCTGTTTGGGGCTCCTTGGGACTTTATGTCAGTGTCAACAATTCAGTTGACTTTTACATTATGCAGATCATTGTTAAATATTTATTAACTCTAACCTTCTTGTGCACATTTATGGTTTAGTGGTGCCCCCTCTTTGAAATTCTGATTTCTCTAGTAACTCTGAGCGATGAAGCCCCACTTCTTTGCTCCTTTAGGCCTCCTTTTCAGGCACCTGTTACAACACTCCCTATGACTTGTGGAATTATATATGCTATCCTCCTGCCATAAAGTAAGAGAGCATTTAAGGCAGGGCAGGAGTCCCTGACTCACTGTTGCAATCCAGATCTGCTGCTCCCAAAGTTTCTTGCACTTGGAAACGGCAACACAAACATAACAGCAGCAACAATGTCAAATTGAACTGTGTTTTTATTGATTGAAATTCTATAGTAATGCCGAATTTTACAGAAGCAGGCTATGTCTAGAAGCACTATCAAATCAAAAGAAATAGTAAGTGTAAGTCATAGATTTTTGGAGTTAAGCTATATAGAATAGTGTTAAATGTCAGTGAGAATGGGGTAAAAATGATGGTCTGCTTCTTTTGAATTAAAGATATAGAGTAAATTCAGATGTGGGAATGCCAGGTTAGAGAAGACATGATTTCTTTTTAAAGATTTATGCTAAGATTTAGCATTGTATCAACCCCAAGTTTAACCCAAAGTGTAGACACACGCCAAGAGACATTTCCTAGACAAGGTGTCTTGGCCTGGGATTCCCAGAAGGTATGCCCTGAGGCAGAGGGTTTATGTGTTATTACTTTGTTGGAAAGTCAAATCCAAAAGCAGAAGTGGAAGGTAAGTGGACTGAGACAGGGAAGGAGGGAGAGCCAGCACAAAACTGAGTTACAGAGCTGGCCACTTCTGTAACTGACTGCTTGGTATGATGGTGCCATACAGTTCAGCACCCACTCGAAAGGTGAAGGGGGATTTATCTACTAACCCCTTTAAGTATTATCTACCAACCCCTTTTCCAGTTGGTTAAATGTTCATCCTGCAGGGCACTAACCTCTGAACTCCTAGATCGTGCTGTGTGAGTGAGCACGAGCACCAAGCAGGATCTTGAAGCAACATTGAGAGGGTATCCTGTGATGGTGGGCTAGAGGTGTGCCAAGAAGGCAAGATGTAAGTCCTGCTGACTGCATGTGTGTGGAGACGGAGCCCACTATGGGCCAGAACAAGAGGGAGGGGAGGTCAGGAGCCTGGGAGGGATCTAAAATCTGCTTTGGGACTTTGCTGGAACAATGTATTTAGGATTTATTGCCCATCCTTTACGAGCTCATGTAGTCTATGAACACGAATCCCTACCCTCTATCCTCCAGATTTTAAAAGGGGAACATTCCACTGGACCTTCAGAGCAGATTTCTAAATGAAAAAGTTATAGGTTATAAGTACTAAAGTGAATAAAGTTCAATACAATTTTAAGTAACTGTTTTATCAGCTCCTTAATTCATAGAAACAAGCTAATAGTTTTCATTTGGAATTAGGTCCAAAAACATCACTCCTTAAAGCCCAAATAAAATGGTAAGAAAATAATCCATGTAAACGAAGAAAAGAAATACTGTTGCTATTTTAATTTGGGATCTATAAGAAAATCTTGATTGTTAAGGATGAATGCAACCACAAGTATGAGATAGAACTGTCACTTTAAATCATCTGATATTGCAACTTACAGTGGTGACAAACAGGTTTGCTCACAGTGCATGCACTCTATGCTTTTTAAAATTCTTTCATTAATTGTTGAAGGTGTATTGACAGGTACAGTTCTGTGCTCAGCCTATTTTAAAAGTAGTAATAAATATGTCATTATCTTATAAGATTTTACAGTATAATGGAGAACAGATAACTAAGCAAGCAGTTATAAAACTATGCAAAGTGACCTGGTAGAAGTGAATAAAGGGAATAGGCATCGGGAGGCGGGTACCACTTTCTGGCTGTTCGGTCCCAAGGGAAGACTTGAGAGGAGCTGATAACCAAACAGAACTTTAGAGAAAAGCTGGAGCCTGATGGCCATTGGCATTGAGAAGGGAGAGTTGGGAGATCTCTTTGGGGAGAAGGAGTGGGTACCGAGGCCATTTTAGAAAAATGTGACCTTCAGAGAACCAACCACAAATAATCATTAAGGCTGGAAATATAAGTAGGAGTTATATCAGGAAGGGCAACCCTAAGGAGATTTCATGCATAGATGCATGACTCACTGGAAAATCTCTAAGAAGAGAGTGGGACATTCAGATTTGTGTCTTTGAAAGATCACTTTGACAGTGGAGTGGAGATAGGAAAGTAAGATATAATGTGGTTGCTGTAACCTAGTAAAGAAACAGCCTTAAACTGAGATGTTAGCAGCAGGGATGGAGGTATGTGATTCATTTTATGAGAATCCACATAACTTGGGGACATACTGAATGAACTGAATGAAGAGAAAAATGAGTCAAAATTTCTGGCTTGAGCAACTCACTGGGAGGTATTATTATTCACCAAATAAGAAATACCAGAAGAGGCATAGGGATAGGGGAAGGGATCTTGGGGGATGGAGGCAGAGAATAAGACCACGTGAAAGGATTGCACTTGTATAATAATATTTAGTGATTGTTTTTTGTCAGTGGACTGAACCAGACTGACTTTATCAGTGTATTTGAAATAAAGTAATTAATTTTTATGTGACTCTACTAATAAAATCAAGATTAACATGAAATGTTCATGGAGTTAGCCAATCATTTAATCCACACAAATTCCAAACTTTAAGCCCAATATTTATCATATATGCAATTCCGAGTTGTCTGTTTTTCTTTTATAGCTATTTGTAAATAGATGTTGAAATGTATTTTCATAGACTAAGTAGAATTTATTTATTATTTTGTGCAGTAACAGCACAGTGATCTTACTGATTTATTATCTGATTAATATTCATTGATGGATTTTGCCTGTAGTCATTATTCTGGTGAGTTTCTGCTTCCCTCTGTGTTTCTGTTTATCTATTTGTCTGTCTTTCTGTTGGTCTATCTATCTATTTCTATATCATCTCTATCTCTCCTTTATTGTTCTTTATTTATTTATTTATTGGGCCCTTCTTTACTTTCCAGTACACACAACACTCCAGGACTATCTTGTGTTTTTCCTGCAGTCCTGGAATCAACAACTTCGCCAATGAGCCCATGAGCCCTGGGTCCTTTACAGGTGCATGGTGTTTAGAAACAAAGATGTAGGCACAGGATATTCTCATTGTTGCAACACCACTTCTTCAAACACCTTACAATGAAGAGAACTAGGCTATACATGTCTTCATAATAGCTCATGCATACACATACAACTGCATTTCTGTGTCTATTGGCATAAATATGTTAAATTATGAGCCCATATTAAGATCTCTGATCTCAGTCCAGCGCCAGAGTTCGTTCTAGCCTTCCCATTTTTCTTATTTTTAACTTCTTTCTTCAACATTGAGAAACCTTGCTTTAATTATTTACCACATTGTACTAATCTATTCAACCCTGGTATACAACTAAAGTAATTTTAGGATTCATAATCCAAACCCTTGTAAAAAACAAATTTGCTAGATACAGTCCAGTGTTTGTGTAGAGTCCCTTTGTTTTCTTTAGCCTTACATTATCTAGTTAAATCAGCATTTTTTTTTTTTTTTAGAGTTACCTAAGTTGTTTCTTTCTTCCCCATATCTTTAAATAGGATTATGTGATTCATTGGTAATGCAATTTTTTCACAATCTGGTAGGTCTTTAAAAATTAACATATAGTAGAATTCACTTTTTGTAATATACAGTTCAATCAGTTTAGACTAGTGCAAGGAATTGTATATTCATTATTATACTTCATACGTATCAATACCAACATGTCTAAATTCTCCTGTGCTATCCCTTCAGAGACAGCTACTGACCTCAGCAATCACTGATTGCCTTAGAACACATTTTTTGTTTTTCCTGAGTGTCAGAAAAAAAAAATGGAATCATAGGATATGTAACTTTAACGGTCTTGCCACTTTCACTTAGCAAAATGCATTTAAGATTCATCCATGATGTGTGTGATTAATACCTTCTTATTTTATTGCTTACTATATATGTATTCCCAAGTATGAACATATGCTTTTATTTCTCTTGGGTATAGAGCTATATTTGGGATGGATTCTCTAAAGATCCTTTAGAATTTTCTATATAAACAACCATGTTGTCTGTGAATAGAGACAACTTTATGTTTTTTTGTTTGTATGAATTTATTTTTCTTATCTTATTGCATTGGCAAGAACTTCCATTATAATGTAAAATAGGTGTGGTAAGAGAAAACATCCTTCTCTTGTTCCCAAACTTAATAGAAAATTTTCAGTTTTCAGTTAGTCATGATGTTAACTCTTAGTATTTCCTAGATGCCTTTTATCAGGTTAGGAAGTGCCCTTATATTCCATTCACAGGTTGCTACAAGTTTTTCATTTGTTTTATCAAGAAAGGATGTTGAATTTTGTCAAATGATTTTTTTGTATTGAGAAAGTCATTTTTTTTCTTTATTGGTATTTTAATGTGTTGAATTACATTGATTTTTGAAAGTTGAAGTAGGGTACCATAAACCTTTTTTTAGTTTTTATTTAAATTCCAGTTAGTTAATAAACAGTGTAATATTAGTTTCAGGTGTAAAATTTAGTGATTCAATACTTACATACAATACCTGGTGCTCATCATAAGTGGACTCTTTAATCCCCATTCACCTATTTAACCCAATTTCCCATCCACCTCCTCTCTAGTAACCATCAGTTTATTTTCTGTATTTAAGAGTTTGTTTCTTGGTTTTCCTCTCCTTCTTACCCCTGTGATGATTTGTTTTGTTTCTTAACTTCCACCCATGAGTGAAATCATATGGTAATTGTCTTTTTTCTAACTTATTTCACTTAACATACTACTCTCTAACTCCATCTATGTCATTGCAAATGGCAATATTTAATTCTTTTTTTATGGTTGGGTTGTAGTGTGTGTGTGTGTGTGTGTGTGTGTGTGTGTGTGTGTATTTCACCTCTTCTTTATCCATTCATTAGTTGATGGACATTTGGGCCTTTCCATAATTTGGCTATTGTAGATAGTGCTGCTAGAAACATCAGGGTGGATATATCCCTTTGAATCAGTATTTATGTATTTTGGGGTTAATACCTAGTAGAGCAATGGCTGCATCATAGGGTAGTTCTATTTTTAACTTTTTGAGGAACCTCCATACTGTTTTCCAAAATGGCTGCACCAGTTTGCATTCCCACCAGTAGCATAAAAGGGTTGCACTTTCTCTGCATCCTCACCAACACCTGTTGTTCCTTGTGTTGCTGATTTTAGCCATTTTGACAGGTGTGAGGTGATATTGCATTGAAGTTTTGTTATGTATTTCCCTGATGATGCATGATGTTGAGCATCTTTACATGTGTCTCTTGGCCATCTGGTTGTCTTCTTTGGAGAAATATCTATTCATGTCTTCTGCCCATTTTTAAACTGGATTATTTGATTTCTGGGTCTTACATTTTATAAGTTCTTTATATATTTTGGATATTAACTCTTTGTCAGATACATCACTTGCAAGTATCTTCTACCACTCTGTAGGCTACCTTTTTGTTGATTGTTTCCTTCATGGTGCAGAAGCTTTTTATTTTTGTTTATACTTTCTATCTCCCATTCACCTTTCAACAAATTGCTTTATACTTTCTATATCCCATTCACCTTTCAACAAATTGCATCCATACCTCCCACCTCATATAACTCTCCTATTAAAGTAATGGTCTTCATACTGTATCATCTTTTCACTCCTTATTTTATATGCTACTTATTAATTATGACCACACCTTAGATCTGTTGTTTCCTGGTTTTCTATTTTTATGTTATAGTCACTGCTCACCAATTTCCTTTGTCCATTCTACAAGTGCATGCATTTCTTAGAATTGCTTTTCTTTCTCTGTGTGCTTATTTTATTTGTTCATTTGTTTGTTTACTCTCTAAGTCTATGTCTTCAGAAATCCTATACATGTGGGTGACTCTCATACCTGAATCTCCAACCTAGAATTCTCGCTGGTGAGCTCTATATCCAGTACATTTATTTGGATATCATTGAGTAATCAAATCACCAAACCAACAAATTAACCATGCTTCTTTCAAAGTTCCCTGTTCCTCTCTGCCTAAAAGATATTAGCTGTGAACTCTAAGCCCAACTTGCTTTTCTAAATTAATTTTTTATCTCTCCCTTACTTATACTCTTAGCTTAATTATGCAGATTATTTTCCATTCCTAGATAAAATTACGTCATGCTATTTCATACCCCTGAACTTCTGCACATATTGTTCCCTCTCTCTGTAAAGTTCTTTTCTCTTTAAGTTCCTTCTCATTTTTAAAGCTCAGTCTATTTCATTTTCTTTCTGAGGCCTCAGACTTACACCTCTCTGCACTATTCTATGCCAGGATAGTAATGATTTACTTGTTTGCATTTTCATTGTACATATCCATAGCATAATATTATGCTGTAATAATGTCAGTTTCCTGCAATAGTTGATTTACATATTTACTGTACACACACACTCACACACACAAATACACATCTTAACTATACATTGAGAGGCCAGGGACTAAACTGATCCCTTAGCACCTGAAAAATGCCCTGCTACATATTTGGCAATACATGCATATTTGTTTAAAGAGTAACCCTAGTCATGGATCTAGAGTTTTGCCTTTGTGAAGGCAATCTTGACGTCTGCAAAGTTCGGCAGTTTCATTTTGATTCAGACCCTCCTAAGGTAAATTTTTTGTGGGGATATGGCTAATAAACTCTGGTGGAAGGATCTCATTGTGCTTTGAAAAAGAGGAAACTAGAGCAGTAAGCTGGGGTGTTGAGGGCTGAGTTAGAACCCAAGAGCATTACATAAATCTAGGTTAGATAAGGACTTTATCTGCATGGAAAGGTTTTTCAGCTATAGAGGGCACCGGAAATGTGATAGGGTTCTGCCAAAGGGGTGCAATGAAGAGGCTGCCAATAGCACATATGCATCATTTTAGAGTTACTGTCCCTCAGCTAATGGCTTCCTTTATCATATGGCTCTGTGAAAAATTTCTGGAACTATGGGTCTGAGATGACTCACATCCTAAAGATTAAGTACCATTTCTAATGAACTGATGACTGATACATCATAAAACCAATGTTGCATCACAGCCCAACTTCCTTCTCACAAATGTTTTGAAGAGTCATTTCTTAAACTTTATTCCTTATGCTTAAGGAAAGCTAAACTTTTGATTTTATATTTTAAGACCTACATTGAAAAATAAAGTATAAATGCAAAATAGTTTTGTGACTCATTTGCTTAGTTATATTAGAATATGGGCCAAAGACAAAATAAGGGTCAAAAATCTCATGCTGGAAAAAGAGCAAATTATGAATCAGCAATGTTATTTATACTTATAGTCTTAAAATCAAGGTCATTTTTTTCCTGGTAGTATGAATGAAGCTCTGATACAAACTACAGTAGAAAACTCTTAATTATTCTTCACTGAATTTACTCTCTGGATTAACTGGCACTGTGTTCCCTGTCTAAAGGGTAATGACTTGTCTAAAGGGTAATAATGACTTTAGGACACACTAAAACTTGTGACTAGAAGACTATGCTATGCTCTCAAATAGGCACTGGCAAAAATGGTCCTTGAACAAAACTCAGCCTACTGCCTGTTTGTGCAAATAAAGTTTTATTGAAACACATCCAGAGCCATTTATTTGCTTGTTATGTATGGCTACCCTTGTACTAACACAGCAGAGTTGAATTGTTGTAACCAAGATCCTTTCAGCCACAAAGCAAAGGTATTTATTTTTTGACCATTAACAGAAAGTTTGTCCTCCCCTATACTAGAAGATTTCCACTCTCTGAAATGTATGAAGCAATTATCTTGTTCCTGATCCTTAATTTCAGTTTTGTTATTGTAGATATTCATGTAAAAAAAAATCCAGGATTCTAAGATTCCTTTACAATTTTCTTCCATTTCTTCTCCATGCCATGGAAACTGAAGCTTAAAATTTGTAAACAGCATATTACAGGTGCAATTTACACAAACATACCAGACACACACATACACACACTCAAATGATGTGGAACTATCATCAGTAGAAACATAGTCAATGACCAACCTTAGCCTTCCACTGAAGATTTTCAGACATTTTCCATTTTTACACCCGAATACATGTAGTTTAGGCATTAAGAAAAAAAAAAAAAAAGCCATTTACTGAGCACTAATGAGATAACAAAATTATCCATTGATTTATCTGTGTTCAAAAATAAAGTTGATTAATCTTAATCAAAAAACCACCTCAAACTATAGATCAAATGTATCTAAAGTTTACTTCCCTTCTAAGTGATAGCACAAAAATCAGGGCAGAATCAAAATAAATTTTAAAATTATAAATCACAAGAGCCTCCTGTGGCAAAGCAATGGAAACTTACAGGTTTTTTCTTTTGTATTGTTGAAGTTATCAGAAAATCACTAAGCCTTAAGACTTTCAGATTTTTCAGTGTGGTTTATCTTTTCAAATTTACTATTCTCACAGAAATCAGTATGGGTTGATTTTAGGTCATTTGAAGGTTTTCATGGATTTATACGTTGTGTTACATACATAAAGAAAAAATACCTTAGAGTGAAAGAGCATTTCTCTGCAGTTTTGAAGAAATTGTCATTTCTGTACCACCTCATGTTATTACTGATTCAACTGGATCAAGAAACCCTGGAAATGTTGAAAGAGATGATTATACAAAGAAAATTCTGAGCTATATTTTTGAGATATTTAGAAGAAAATTCTTACAGAATTGTTAAACGATCACCGTATACAGCATAGTGTTTGCTTTTGCTACAGTCGTGGAGAATGAGACCCCCAATAAATTTGTTAAACCTTATGGAAAACTTGACCTAAGATTGAGAATTCTACAGAAAAATCCAGTCCTACAAAGAGATAAGAAGAAGGGGCACCTGGTGGCTCAATGGGTTAAAGCCTCTGCCTTCGGCTCAGGTCATGATCCCAGAGTCCTGGGATTGAGCAGCGGGGAGCCTGCTTCCCTTCCTTCTCTCTCTGCCTGCCTCTCTGCCTATTTGAGATCTCTATCAAATAAATAAATAAAAATCTTAAACAAAACAAAACCCAAAGAGATAAGAAATGTATGTTATTTATTAATCTCAGACACAGTGAAATTCCGGTCATGCATAGGAAGATGATATACATTGAGGGACATGATTATTTTTCATTAAGAATAAAGTTGAAATAGTGCAGTGTACAAAAGAAACAAACCAATCTAAGTATGACGAAGGAGGAGGGAAAGAAAGAGGGAGAAGATAACAAATTGAGATAAAACAATTTCTCGATTAGGAGCCAGAGCAATTTGTTGGTGAGAAAAGAAGAGTTTAATTTACAAACATCCTCATTTAAAAATTTGAAAGCTCTGGGGGCACCTGGATGGCTCATTGGGTTAAGCCTCTGCCTTCAGCTCAGGTCATGATATCAGGTTCATGGGATCGAGCCCCACATCAGGCTCTCTGCTCAGCAGGGAGCCTGCTTCCCCCCCTCCCCTGCCTGCCTCTCTGCCTACTTGTGATTTCTCTCTGTCAAATAAATAAATAAAATCTTTAAAGAGAGAGAGAGAGAGAGAGAAGAAGAGGGATGATGAGAGGTCAAATCGCCTTTAGTGTCACAGGATCAATTTGGTAGCAGAACATCTGCTTTTAAGTGCTGGTTCTGTTCTCTTTCCATCCGTGTTCATTTGGACAGCTTACATCCTTCCTAAACTTATTTTTCCCCTGGTTTTCAAAATGGCAGTTAAAAAGATTTCTATCTCAAGGTGTTGACGAAGTCATGTATTGGAAATTGTTTAACTTAATCTAAGTGTATTTATTTGGGCAAATGACTTAGCTTCTCTGAACTTATTTTTCTGTTCAGCTAAATATGTGTTCATCTCTGCATTCATTTCCCTGATCACCTTAGCCTCTCTGAACAATGATCCTTGTCTTCTCAATTCATAGAGACCTCCATGTTTCCCTAGGGTTTCCTTTTATGCCCCATGGCATGCAAACTTCCAGGCAGTGACTTGACATGATGGCTGGAGTTACATCCTTTGCCTCCCTTGTAAATAGCTGTTTCATAATTTTTTTTCTGGGTTATTAGTTTAAAAGAGTGGGAGAGAAATTCTGACAACTTTTAATCATTTCATGGACAAAAGTGGACATCTCAAGTATTCTTTAATGATTTATTGAATAAATGTGTATTTAATTCCTTATCAAATATGGCAGAGTGCTCCTGTATATGATTTGGATATGAGCAAGATATAATCTCTTTTTTCAGTATCTTAAAATCTCAGGGTAATACAAAAACAAAAACAAAAAGAGGCCTAAGTAGAATGTGATGGACTATATACCAACAGGAATATGTTACTTATAAGATTATTTGCAAAATGAATGTCCCAATGACATCAGCTGATTCTCACTGAAGACATGGGAGAAGCCTTCCCTGGAAGGTGATACATCTAAGACTTGACAGAAAAATGAAAATCATTTAATAGATGGAGAAGAAATAGCAAGCCTTCATTAAGTCTCCCCTAATCTTTTCAGTCAGAATTTGTTGCCTACTCTTCCATATTTTGTTTTCATATTTATGGTATCAATTATGCCTGATTGCTTTGTAGTATGAATGTGTGGGTGACTAACTGTATCACTTCCCAAACACTAGGCTCCTTGAGAGCAGCAACTACATCTCAGATGATTCATCTTTGCGTCTCTCTCCTTCAGGTTTAAGTTTAAAGTTCCCCTAATCTAGTAATGAATCTTCTGCCTTCTTGCTACATGCAGCAAAAATCTGAGATAATATTTATGAGATGAGGCAGAAACTTGGTGTTAAATTCAATAGAGGATAAAGCATCAAGGAAGGATCGATAGCATCAAATATCATTCAATTACAGGTCAAATTTCATTAAAATATGCATGGAGTGGTTTGTCAAATTATCTGTGTTCTACTATATTTGTCATATTAGGAAATTCTTAAGATAAGCAGACCAGCAATAGACTTTTGGTAATCTTTTCACTAATTGGAGATGTTTAATGTTGTATAGTATCTGCTTAACAAGGTTTGACTTTCATTAAACTTCATTTATGTGGATGTTTTATATAAAAACAGACTGATGCTTACTTACCATGGTGTGAGAAGGTTTGAAAGTAAGGTAGGATATTTAGTATCTGTGAGGAACATTGAAAGAGGAGAGAGCAAGAAAAATATAGAAACAATTACAACCTTCCCATTTATCTGATTTGTAGAGCTTAGGGATAATGTGAATTAAAAATGGGAAATTACATATTAGCATCTCAGTAGATCATAAAAATTATGTATTGGGCTAGAAAGTTTTCTTTTGAATCCATTAATAGAAATGTAGAATGAAGCACATTTTCTCTCATATAAATAACACATATAGTTCTGGACAAAAATATAATTAATAGAGAGGTGTTACATTTTTTAAGGGAAGGAAGGTGTAATAGAATAAGAGTCGCCCTAAGATATCAAGTCATGATCCCTGGATATGGAAATGTTGTTTTCTTTGAGAAAAGAGTCTTTGCAGATGTGATTACAGTAAGGATCCTGAGATGCGGAGAACGTCCTGGATGATCCAGGTGGGCTAGAGATGCAGTCCCACTCGTCCTCTAAGAGAGAGGCGAAGAGGGAGAACACAGACAGAAGAGGAGGCCATGTGACCACAAATGCAGAGATTGGGATGATGTGGTCACAAATCAAGGAATGCAGATAGCCACCAGCAGCTGGAAAAGACAGATTCTTAGAGCCTTCAGAGGACACCTTGATTTTGAACTTAGGGCATTCATAATGGTGAGAGAATAAACATCTGCAGTTTCTTTTCTTTCCTTCCTTTCTTTCTTCCTTCCTTCCTCCCCCGTCCCTTCCTCCGGCTCTCCTTCCCTCTCTCTCTCTCTCTCTCTCTCTTTTTTTTTTTTCAAGATTTTATTTATTTATTTGACAGAGAGAATAAGAGAGCCCAAGCAGGTGGAGAGGCAGGAATAGGGAGAAGCAGGCTCCCCACTGTAGGGAGCCCGATGCCACATTCAGTCTCAGGACCCTGAGATCATGACTTAAGCTGGAGGTAGACGCTCAAATGACTGAACCACCCAGGTGCCCCACACATCTGTAGTCTCTAGCCATCCAGTTTGTGGTGGAACAGCTCCATAGAGCTAATACAGAAGTTTTATAGATAAAGACAATATGAACAATTAAAATATCAACATGAATTTTTAATTGTTGTATAATATAAACAGGTAATATTATAAACACTAAGACTGAAATAAGATGTAATTTACTGTATAATGAGAGTATGGTTATGAATATAAACATGGGAAAACTGAAGTCTGGATAGAAGAAGCTAGATTAAAAAAAGATTAAAAAAAAAAAAAAAAGGAAGAAGCTAGATAGCCTGGTGATCTGAAATGAAACTCTGGGCAGACAGGTCTACTTTGATTCTAAAAGACCTATTCTTGGAAAGTTACGGGTAACTTTCAGTTAAATCATGTTGCAAGTGTCTTGTGGTTAGTTCTGGGGTAAAATGTCAAATACATTGATTATTAAAATTTCCTAAGGTGTAATGTATTGTCATTTGAAATTTATTTCACCACTCTTAGAAATAATTAGAAATAGATTATTTGCATTGTTTGGGTCTAAGTTTATATTAGTCTTTCAAAATAGTACAATTTTAATTGGCAGTTCAGTGAACAACCATTAAGCTATGAAATGAACGTCAATGAATTTGTTTTCCGTGCCCTTACTAGAAATAACTTTCTCCCACAGTCCAAGATGATTCCACGATGTCCTGTTGTGTGTAACTAAAGGGTTGAGAAAAGACCTGAACTGTGAGAGTGGATACAGCATAGTCTCATCTGGAGACAGAAACTGGACACCAAGAATAATGGGGCCTCTGCGATGCTAACTTTGTGGTCACATTTTACTCTTTCACTGACCCAGGCGTTCAGTTTTTCAAGTAACTAATTAAATTTTAGCTCTGTGTTAACTTTCATCTAGTCAAGTATCATTTTTACTTGGATACTATATTAGTCTGCGGTGGCTTCCCTTCACAAACACCACAGGCTGTTCAGTGTAACAAAAAATCATTTCTCACAATTCTGGAGGCCGGAGTCAGCAGGGTTGGTTTCTTCTGAAGCCGTCTTCCTTCGTATGTAGATGATGGCCTCCTCCCTGCCTCTTCACGTGGTCTTCCCTCTGTGTATGTCTGTGTCCTCATCTCCTCCTCTTATACAGACACCAGTCCTGTGGGATTAGGGTCTATCTCCAAGACTTCGATCAACCTTAATTTCATGTTTAAGTACCCTCTCTCCAAATATAGCTATGTATGAGAGGGGATAGGACCTTAGCATATGAATTTGGCAAAGACACAGCTCAGCTGTCCAGATAGTTACATCTATATAAAGAATGTTTGTATTTGTGCATTGTAAAAATACACACATTCACTATGTAAGGGTAATTAGTTGTGGATAAAAGATACTGTTTATCTATGGTTCTACCATGTGAAAAAAATTAAAATTCCATATTTATTTTTTTCTTGCTCTTCATTGTTCAGATTATGGAAATGCCCAGCTCCAAAAAGACGGTGATATTCTTTAGTGATATATTATACAAGAAATATTGCAATCCTCATTCATTGCAAGGTATGAACTGATATTTCTTCTCAGTGCGAGTGGAGAATTCAGATCAAATTATCCTCTGAATTCAAAGTCTACTTTATGGCCAATGGGAGTTCCAATTGTACTTCTCTTAGACTGGATGATATCACCACTGGTATTTAACATCTGTTGACTTTTGCACATATAAGTCAAATTTTTAAAAAAAGAATAGGTTTTGACACTTCCTAGGCTATATAGTGCAGGGTATTAAAAAATACTGCATATTAGTGATTTATATTACCAAGTAACTTTGGAAATTCTGGTTGAACAAAGTTCGTATTTCTACATTGGGACATTTCTTAGAGTCTTTGGTTTTCTGAGGTTAATGTTGAAGTATACAATATGGGACATTTATGAAACTAATTCAGTCATAGAAAATTTTGTGGAAGGAGTATCTTATAATGTGCAGTGAAAAGCAATAAGGATGGAGAGTCTTTCTTTTACTACATAATATCCTTCCCGCTGTTAAAAATTTATGGGTATTCATTTTTTTCACTTACCATATGATTTAATTTATATATATATATATATTTATATTTGTTTCTATGTTTTATTTATATGAATATATATTGTCATGCATCCACAGACTTAAAAGTTCGATGCTGGATTTTAAATTTTCAGCTATTTAGAAGTTGTGAACCCAGGGAGTAAGCGACACCTCTGGAATGGAGGGGGAAGAGTAGAGAGCCTCAGACTGCACGTGGGTGGTCGGGGAGGTAGGGGGAGTAGCAGGATAGGTAGTAGTTACCATGTAAGACAACCATGCAGAGGACTGATCCAAGGGGCTCACAGAGTCAGGATTAACACTGTTCTCTAAAATTATCATCAACTTGAAGAGATTTAAGATAACAAATTACTTGGCTATTAGCATTATTTTTATGTGAGGAAACTGGATTTCAAAACAATTTTTTAATTGACCCAAAAGACAAACAGCTACTAAAACTCATAGACAGAATTCAAATACAAGGTTTGTGTTTTTTTGTTTTGACATCACTGCTGCTTTCAGTCTACTGCTAACCTAAAATTTTGAACAAACTTAGAGAACCACAGAGTCATAGAGGTTGGTAATGGCTTTCCGAGTATGCTTCCCATATCTTTAGAAAATTTGGAAGAGATACTGGTTCTTAATCTTGTAGTGAATGGTAGTGTTTGTCAAGGGGTTTGCCCAAGGTCACCTGGCTGGTTAGTGGCTAGGTTAACACATTAGCTTTTCCTATGAAAAGCACATTTCCACACAATCTACCAAGTTCCACACTTTTACACAAAGAAATATTATCTAGTTACAAAGTGTTATATTTGCTAGGGAGCACTGCAGTTTAAATTCACTTTGTTTATGAATTTTCATAAGTTTAAAGTTAGAAAAGATCAGATTACATTGGCCCAAATGAGTCATTATAGATAAATTACATAAAACATGTAAAAATTTAAAGGTACAAGGTAGAAAAAATTTTAATAGATGCAGTTTTGTGATATAAGACTGTAAAATATTAATTTTGTCTTCGAGGAAAGATACACAGCAACTTAGAGATCAGAATATGTGTTTCGGCTCTCACTTTCTAGTGTAATTCTGACACGTTCTATTTGTGAACAGAGTCGATAGATCACTTCTATGAATGTCAACTGTGGTTGCTTCAGTGTAACAGATATTACTGCTGGAGAAAAGAGCCAGTATTCATTAATAAATCTCAAACTTTAATTAAACTATTTCATAATTATTACTTCACCTAGATTTTAGCCATAGTGATTAAAAAAGCAATAGTATTTATTATTTATTATAACATTATGATTTCCAGTAATTTGTAAGATTAGTAGACCACATAAAGACTGTTAATAGCGGTATTTGTAAAAACATACCAGAATGTTTCATTTGAGATCTAATTAAGGCAATCCATGAAATAATTAAAATAAACTCACACTTTGGGGGGTAAAAAAGAGAGAAAAGAAAACCTTTCTCCATTTGACATCTCAAAGCTGAAGCAATTTCAGTCCTTTTCATTGAAACAGCTTCTTTTGCTTAATAAAGACGATATTAAAAAAGATGAGGTTTCACATTTATTCCCTTCTGTCTTCTAAGGTCTTTATCATTATGCATTATGACTGTAATCTCTAGAAACCACAGGATCATTATAGTAAGAATGAAATAACTAGAACATCATTTTAGACACACGCTGCAAATTGTAAGCTCAGTCAAAATAGTTTTAGTGATAGGAGGTTACTTGAAATTCAGATTTCTGCACTTTGAAATGGGACAACTTAAATCCATAAAATTATAGTTAAACAATATCATTTCAATACTATCCATTATAAATCATTGCATATTTAAAAGAGCTCTGGTAAACAATAATTTAACAAATATTTCCACATCGTATTTTATACAGCTCTGCATGTGTATCCGTGTACCAATCCATATACAACTGTATATAATAAATGAATCCTGGAGATAGAAAAAAAATTATCTTCTCTATCAACCTGGTAGTAATATAGATAGCAGATTGAAAATAAAGTTTCCTTCGCTCCCCCCCAAAATAGTGCTATATGGCACAGAGTAAGGAGAAATCAGGACAAAGGGAAATCAGGACAGTTGAGGTTTAATTCTTGAAGAAGTTTCAATTAGTGATACAAGAAAACAAAAATTGCTTCAGTTCGCAAATCTGAGTGCTCCTACTTGTCAGATAAGGTAGGCAATCTACACCTCTCTGATGGCTGAGTTGGCCACAGTGTTGACCATCACCCCCACCCCAATCTTCTCACCCTTCCCAGCTTTACAAAACCATGAAACGACTTCTGTCTCTGTAAATCTGACTATTCTGAACATTTGTAAATGGAATCTTACATGTGTGGTCTTGGTGACTGGCTTCTTTCGCACAGGATATTTTAAGTTTCATCCATCTTGCAGAATCTGTTAAGACTTCTTACCTTTTTTATGACTGCATAATACTCCATTATGATGATAAACCATATATTTATCTATTCATCAACTGGTTGATAACTAGGGTTTTTTTTTCACTTTTCAGCTGTAATGAATAGTGCTGCTATGTATATTCATGTACACACTTTTTTAGTAATATTTGTTTTTATTTCTTCTGGGTATTTAACTAAGGAGTAGGCTTGCTGGGTCATATGGTCACTTCTATGTTTAGCCTTTTGAGGGAAAGCCAGACTGTTTTCCAAGTGCATCATTGCATATTTCTGCCATCAGTATATCAAGTTTTCTGTGTTTCCACCTCTTTGCCAACACTTGTTATATCTGACTTATAGCTGCGGGAAGTGGGTGTGAAGTGATATCTCATTGTGGTTTTGATTTGTATTTCTTTGAGAACTAATAATATCGAGTATCTTTTCATGTGCTTATTGTTCAATTAAGTATCTTCTTTAGAGAAATGTCTATTCAAATCATCTGTCCATTTAAAAATTGGTTGTCTTCTTTTTTATTGAGTAGTCAGAGTTCATTGTATATTATAAGTCTTTTAACAAATACATGATTTGCAGAGATTTTTTTCTCATCTGGTGTTGTTTTTTCACTTTACTGATGGTGTCTTTAGAAGCACAAAGCTTTTAATTTTGATGAAGTCCAATTGATGTATTTTTTGCTGACTCTGCTATCTTGCTTACTAGCTTACCTGCTTACTTGCTGTCGCAAGTAAGAAACATTTTCCCAATCCAAAGCTCAACTGAATTTTTAATTCTCATCTTAACATGAACTTGGAATAAAAACCCTTACGACTGAAAAAGTGCTTAGACCTCCAGATCATAGTTAGAGTTTACGCAATGACATAAAATCTCATTCATGTATACTTTCAGTGTTTATATCGCAAACTTGGATAATAGTTTATACAAATATACATGTCTTATATATATATATATAGTTTAGGGTAATTTAACTATCAACAACTTTTTTGTTTTAATGAACTTTTAGAAGTTTTAGATTTACTACATTATTGTAGTACATTTTTTCACAATTAATGAACCAATATTGATGTAATATTATTAACTAAAGTCCATATGTTATTCATGTTTCCTTATTTTTACTTGATGTCCTTTTTTGGTTATAGGATCCTACACAGGAGACCACATTACCATTAGCTATCATCATGTCTCAAAGGGAACTCTTCACTGTGACAATTTCTTGAGCTTTCCTTCTTTTTGATGACCTTGATATTTTTAAAGTATACTGGCCATATATTATGTAAAAATGACCCTCAAGCTTTTTCTTGATGGATTTTCTCACTTTACTGAGGTTCTGTCTCCTTGGAAAGAAGACTGCAGGGGAAGAAGAAGATGCCATTTTCATCTATCATAATAAGTAAACGTACTATTAACATGACTTCTTTCTCATTACATAGCTGTTCTGTTCACTATTCTAAATCTCTGGCCTTTCCACTTTATAATCATTTTGTCTCTCTATACTAATAGTTTGCTGGGATTTCAATTGAGAGTGCATTGATTCTATAGATCAAGTTGGGTAGAAATGATATTGTAACAATATTGTGTTTTTCAATCTGTTTGTTTGTATCTAATTTCATATTTCAACATTTCATAAAATCATAAAGCATTTCATAATTTCATAAAATAAACATTTATAGTTTAATGGTTTCCAAATATATATATAATTATTACTATTCCTTTATTGCTATTGTATATATTTTTTAATTTAAGATTCCATTTATATGTTTGTGGTATATAGGAAAGTAATTGACTTTTGTGTATTGACCTGGCTATTTTACTTTATTAGAATCAAAGGTTTTTATTTGTTCATTTGTCATTGTTGTTGTTGTTGTTTCATCAGGAGGTGGGTATGGGGTAGATTCTTTGGTACTTCCTACATAGACAGTGATATCGGTAGATTGTTGAGGAGGAGTGATAAGGGAAGACATAATTGCTTATTCCCAATCTTAAAGGGGAAGACTCTCTTACCACTAAGTATGATGCTTACTGTAAAGCTTTTGTAGATGTTCTTTATTAAGTTGGGGACTTCCTTCTATTCCTAGTATACTGAGAGTTTTATAAATGGGTGCTGGAGTCTTTCTAATGATTTTTCTATGTCAAGTTCCATGTTCATATGATTTTTCTTCTTTATCCTGAGAATACAGTAGTGATTTTAAAATGTTGATCCAGCCTTGACTACCTGGAATAAACACTAATTAATCATAGTGTGTAATTATTCTGATAAAATTCACCAATAAGATCATCGGGGGTTGGTGGCTTTTTAAAGAAATGCTCATTAATTGTTGATTCAATTTAATAGATACAGAGCTGTTCATATTACCTGTTTCTTCTGCCATGAGTTTTGGTTGCTTTTATCTTTTAGGACATTAGTCCATTTTTACTAAGTCACCAAATGTGTGGGCATAGAATTGTAATAATCCTTTTTTATTCTTTTAATGTTCCTGGGATGAATAGTGACGACTTCTCTCTCATTTCTGATTTTAATAATTTGTGTCTTCTCTTTCCTCGGGTCAGCTTGGCTGGAGGTTTGTCCATTTTATCTATCCATTCAAAGTTTTTAGTTTCATTGAATTTATTGTTTTCTTGTTTTCAATTCACTGATTTTTGTTCTTTTTATCTTTTTATCTTCTTCTGCTTTATTAGGCTTGATTTTATCTTATTTAGTTCCTAAGATGAAGACTAAGTTACTTATTTTAGGTTTTCGTTATTATCAATATATGTGTATGTCATGGTATGGATTTCTATCTAAGTACTGTTTCTGCTACATCTCACAAATGTTAAGTTTTATTTTTATTTTCATTTGGTTGAATAAGTTTTATCTTCTCGACTTATCTATCCTTTGATCCATATGTTAGAAGTATGCTGTTTAATCCCCAATTGTTTTGGAATTTTGCAGCTATCTTTCTGTTATTGATTTCTAGTTCATTTCATTATAGGGTAAGAACATATTTTTCCTGATTACCATTTTTCAATTGGTTAAGGTGTGTTTTATGGCCCAGAGTATCATCTTATCTATATTGGAGAATGTTTCATGCCAGCCTGAAAATAATGTCCTTGTTGCATGGAACATTCTACAAATGTCAATTAGATTAAGTTCATTGATAGTACTTTTCAAGACTTCTATATCCTCACTGATTTTCTGTCTGCTTGATCTATGAATTATTGATGGAGAATATTGAAGATTCCAACTATAGCAATGGGATTATCTGTTTCTCTCATGTATTTTGACATTCATTTATTAGGTACATGTACACTTGGGGTTGTTGTATCTTTTCATAGCACTGACCACTTTATTGTTATGTAATTGCCCTCCTTAATGCTAATAGTCTTTCTTGTTCTAAAGTATGATTTGGCTGTGATTAATATAGTCTCCTCAGCTTTTTTTTTGCTTAGTGATAGCTTGGTATACCTTTCTCTATCCCTTTACTTTTAACCTGTGTCTACATATCTAAAGTTTGTTTGGGTTTTGTTTTGTTATTTTCTTTTGGTAGAAAGCATATATTTGGGTCTTGTTTTCCTATTCATGCTGATGACCTGGTTTTTAATTGCTGTATTTATATCATTCATATTTAAAGATAACTTTGATATTCTTGGGTTCATATCTACCATGTTTGTAACTGTTCTCCATTCATAGAATATTTTGTTTTGCTTTCTTCTCCTTGGCTGGGCTTAATTGAGTAATGATATAATTCAATTTTATCTTTTCGCATGTCAGTTATACTTTAAAATAATCTACTGGTTGCCATGATCATAGGTGGGCTAACATATATACTCCCTCTAATCACACTGTATTGCTTTCTGTGGAGTACTGATATATTACAGCAGAATATTCTCAATTCCTTCTTCACATCCTTTATGACATGAATGTCACTCATTTCAGTTATCCATATACTATAATCATCCAATACATTGTTACTTTCATCACTTTAAATAGAAATATATCTTTAAATATGTAAAGGTAATAAAATAAAATATTTTATTTCCATTTATTTCTTATTGATGCATTTAGTTTTTTCAGGTAGACCCCACTCTCTTACCTACATCATTTTCTTTCTGCTTGAGGAACTTCTAACATTTATTGAAAGAAGGTCTCCCTGGAGATGAATTCTCTCGGTTTCAGAAGTCTGAGAAAGTCTTTATTTCTCCATCAATTTTTTAAAAAACAATTTCCCTAGATATAGAATTCTAAGTTGGTGGGAGTCTTTTCTTCTTTCTTTTGACCCATTATGTATCTTGTCTCACTCTCCTCTTGTTTGCCTCATTCCTGACACAATGTCTGAATAACTGCTTATTCGTTTCCCTCTATAGTTAAGATTCCTGTCTCCCCAGTCTTCTTCCCAAACTTTCTCTTCTCTGATATTTCAGTACACCTATGTCATACTCTTTAAAGTCACCCTGCAGTTCTTGAATGTTCTGTTCTGTTTCTCCCCCTCTGCTATCCTTTTTTCTCTTTGCATTTCTGCTTGAAGAGTTTCTGATTTTCTCCTTGGCCCCATCAGGAGCACTGATAAACCTGTGGAAGGCATGCTTCATTTCTGCTACTACGTTTGTTATTTCTACCATTTCCTTTTGATATTTTCTTAGAGTTCCCATCTCTCTGCATCATATTCTGCATATTATCTATTCTTGCATTTTTAACCTTCCTAAAAGTTTCTCCCTTGTTTTCCTCTCCCTACGGATTTCTGTTCTAATTCCCTGAATCCCTGTTGTCCTGTTGACTATGTTTTTGTTTTCCCTTCCTTAATTGCAACAGAGAGGCCTAAAAGGGAGGAATAATGGGATAATGCTCTGCATAAGTCTTTTACCCTGAAGGGGGAGCCTTTGTTAAAAAGGATCCAGTGTGTTTTACAATGATGACTCTTTCCTTCCCCCTGCCAGAGCCACGATGAAATTTCTTGAATCTTCACGAGGAAAACCCGGTGTGGTTTCTTTCTTTCTTTCTTTTTTTTTTTTTAAAGATTTTGTTTCTTTATTTGACAGAGAGAGAGAGATCACAAGTAAGCAGAGAGGCAGGCAGAGAGAGAGGGGGAAGCAGGCTCCCCACTGAGCAGAGAGCCCGATGTGGGGCTTGATCCCAGGACTCTGAGATCATGACCTGAGCCGAAGGCAGAGGCTTAACCCCCTGAGCCACCCAGGCGCCCCCCTGGTGTGGTTTCTGAACATAAAAGTCACAATACCTTGGCCCACAGCCTGTGCCCCTCAGGAGTCTCTTACTCTCACACAAGCTCCAGCAATTTCTCAAAATCACCATTAAAGTACTCCTATTGGTTTATGGGTCCAGTGGCTTCTATCCCAGGTCAGCTGATCTCACCTGAACCTCTCTAGATTCTCCGTCTTCCCAAATTTTGGAGTAGTTACTCATTTTGTAACATCATTTTTTTTGAATGGTCCGGGAAAAGTCATTGTCCAGGAATTTCTCGTGCAATGAGTGATGACCTCTAAGAATTTTACATGTTGGAGCTGAAAGCAGAAGTATCACTAATGATTTTATTTTAAAAACATAAAAACTTTAAAGGTTAAAGTAATATGTCTAATATATCTCTCTGAGAGACAGAGAGAGAGAGATTCCTCCAAAGACTAATACACTTTAAAGACTAAAGAGTCTAGGTTTAATTATGACTATTTATAACCATTATTAAATAAGAGATGATTAGCTCATAGAGTTAATTTATACAGTGAATAGAGGTATAGCAACAGAAATTTACATAGTATAAATAAAGGCAACATGGGTAGACAAGATATAATCATAAGAACCAGTTTTCATGTTTTTGCTCTTTGTTGATTTGATGGCTGCGAGGTAAGGTGATCCCTGTAATCCCGGCTTCCTGGTGTCCATATCTGTGTGTAAGCCCCCACTCAATGAAGGGAGAATCTACAACCTGATTCTAATTAATAATATATGGCACAGGTGATGGAATAGCATACCTATGATTTTATTATGTTCTATAAGAATACATCTATGCAGACTGTGAGAGAAAGTGAACTAAATGATTCATTAATTCATTCAGAAATTCATTCATTTCTTAATGAAAGAGAAGACACAAGGTGTCATGTTCTGAACTGCCTATCTTGAGGGACCTGTGGCAGGAAACTGTGGGTAGCCTGTGGAACTTAAGGGTAACAATCTGCAAATGGCCAGGGCCCCAGGTTAAGGTGAATTGCTGCCGAATCAATTGGTGTGAAAGAGGATTTTTTTGCCCCAGTCAAGCCTCCCAGTGAGAACTCACTTTGGCCGGCACCTTGACTGCTGTCTTGTGAGCCCTTATGTAGAGGGCCCAGCTAAACTGTGCTCAGAGTCCTAACCCACAGAACCTGTAAGCTAATATGTATTATTGTAGACCACCAAGTGGCACTAAAAATCCAATACAGTTGATAACAATGTTGATGGATTGATCAGTCTGAGAAAATTTTCAGAAAATAAAATGTAAGGGACTTGAGTAAAATAGAAAAAAAATAGGTGATTCAATGAGATCTTTACATTGAGGGATCATTGTTTGATACAAAGGAGACCGGAAAATTGTTGTAATATATATTAAAATCTAGAGACTCCAAATGGAAATTTTATTTTTATGCTGTAGAAGGCCCAGGTGCTTTAGGGAATGAATGATTGTTTTGTTTGATACAGTAGAGTGGAAAGAGCACTGCTACAGGTTCTCAATAGATACGATTTATGTTAGCTGTTACTGTTGCTCCCCGGATGTTTCCAGCTTTCCGATTGTACTTCCTGACCTCCTTGTGAGTCAGGAATGGGATCATGTGATAGACTCTTGGTTGACATGGTTCATTTTGTGCTGAAGCACTTAATTACTATTTCAAGATCTTCTGTCCCTGTTACAAAAAATGGTGAACTACAGATTGTAGCTGCTCCATCAACCTGGATTCTTAAAAAAATTTGATGAGCAGATCCCAGCTATCAGCTCGTGAAGAACATAGAGCATGAAAGGGAAATGTACTTTCATGTTAAGTCACTGAAATTTGGGGTTTACCTTTTGCTGCCGCCAAAAAATCTATGCTGACTTATAAATGATTTGCACATCTGCTTTTCAATTTACTAGCTGTGTGAACTGTAGCTAATCACTCAGCTTCTTTATTCTGTTTTCTTATCTGTATGATTGGGGAAATAATAGTATCTAGCTTTTAGGATTATTAAGACTAAATGAGACCAACTTTTTAAGTGGAATGGTGCAGTTCTTGGTATGTAGTAGCTGTTCATTGCTCTCGTCATCTTGTAATCCTCTGATCCTATGACGTGGCCTTGCTTCTGAAATCTAGTTGGCCAAGGCAAGAAGGGAAAGGATTCACAGAACACAGAATTCATACCAGTATGTCCAAAGTTACCAACAGAGTAGTTCCTAAAGGTAATTTTAGCACATTATCCCTTTGTATTCGAAGTGTTTGATTTTTGCTGGATTTTATGAGCACTCCTGATTTGACTATTGAATTCCATAGAAAGGAATGTGTGTGTGTATTTATTTTTATATTTTTTACTTAGTGTGGAAAGTACTATGTATCTTTACCTACATATATATATATATATATATATATATACACACACACACACGTGCGCACACATATATGTACATATACATATACATATACATACATATATATGTAAGGACCTATTTTATATTTATATTTTAGCCAGAGGCTTCCATTGAGGTTCAACATTAACTTTGTTGTTTAACCCTTAAACTGTCCCTGCTCCCCTTCCCCCAGGGGATTCACTTAAAAACAAGTCCCAGAAACCAGCTCCAGATAACAAAACCCAGATACAAGGGTGGGTCAGGCCAGGTGGAGACATCCGATCAGTAGAGGGTTGCATACTGTCTCCCTAGCTACCAAGGAGTAGGGGCCCCCACCCTTTGGGAACCCTTTTTGGTGCCAATCCTAATCAAGGTGTTATAGGCTGGGTCAAATGTCTACTAGTGTAAATTGTAACTCAATTGGTCACCCAGCATCACTATGGAGTTTCCTGTGTGTGTTACAATCTTATTGGTCACCTGGGCGTGGCCAGGCCCGACCGCATGGCCTTTGCTTTTAAAAACTAGACTGTGAAACAGAGAAGGGTCACTCTCTCTTGTAAGAGGTGCGTTCCTGAACGTCCGGTTAGATTCTTGATGCTTGGCGTGAAATAAAGCTTTGCTTGACCTTTGCTTTATATCAGTCTCACTCCTTTAATCATGGACCCATTATTGGGGCATAACAATATACATATATACATATATATACATATATATGTATATATTTAAATTATCTATCTCTGTGTTTACCATCTTGGAAAATAAGGACATACTGTTACAAGGAAGGCAAGCTAAATAGTCAAGAAGGGGAAAAGAAGCTCAAGTATTGTGGCTACTTTGAGGCAAAATCTTATTCATTGAATGGTTCTGCCTGCTTGTATCTTCTAAACTGCATTATTTTCCTAATGTCACAGATAGTATTGGCCAAGTGAGATTTGACATTTTACATACTCTCATGTAAGACTTTTCAGCTGTGTTTACTTGCTAGAAAAGCAAAAACATTTTCAGGCAATTTCTTAGGTTCTTAGTATGAAAACAAAAGACAGAAGTGATCATGCAAAATAAGAGTAATTATTAAATCACATAACTGAGTGAGAAATATGCATATTAAATTTTTTGAGAGCCCATTTTAAGTTTGAAAAACAATGGAACCAGATGTGTCATGAAGTATGTTCTATATTACCAGAAATTATGTGAAACCAAGATCTGCATATGGTTTTTAAGTGTTTTTATATCCATTATTTTATTTTGTATGGAAAACACTCATGGGAGATATGCAAGACAATCTTTCTTGCCATTTTATGTATGAAGTTGTTATTTAGAGTAATTAGATAACTAAACCAAGGCCCCAGTGAGAGTTAGCCCGTAAGCCGTTTGTTCCTCTTTCAAAGCTTGTATGTGGGTGGGGGATGTTCTGAGGCAATGGTAAACCAGCTGGGGTGGGGGAACGACTCAGGGCATGGAATTACCTCAAATTCCTTATTCAGCCCATTATTACCACCAACTCTTTTCTGTCAGTTTCCAAATTCTCATGTTTTATTTCTCCAATATTTTACCACTTTAATCATTTTTTTTAAGATTTTATCTTTTAGAGAGAGTAAGCAAGAGAGGGAGCATGAGTGGGGGTGAGAGTTGGAGGGAGAGGAAGAAGCAGACTGCCCGCTGAGCAGGGAGCCCCCCTGGACCCTGAGACCGCACCTGAGCTGAAGGAAGATGCTTAACTGACGGAGCCATCCAACCACCCTGCCACTTAAGCATTTTTATCTCTCATCTGTGTTCTACAGAGAGACAGTGAAGTGCTTGAGTTAGTGTGAGCTCTGACTCTAGGCTGACTTTGATTTTTAAGCAACTTGCAGAATATTTAGTGATATGCCTTATTGTCAGAAAGACCTAGTTGTAGTTACTAAGTAGATGTAAAATTCAAGAGATGTACTAATTCTTTATCTTCCTCATTCTCAGCTTCTTCAATGTTAAAGATTCTATTCATTCATTCATTCATTCATTTATTTGTTTATTTATTTATTTAAGGGTTTGGGGAAGGGGCAGAGAAAGAGAGAGAACCTCAAGCTGACTCTACACTGAGTTGGGCCTGAAGCCCGATGCAGAGCTCAATCTCATGACCCTGATATCTTAACCTGGGCTGAAACCAAGAGCCAGCTGCTCAACTGACTGAACCTCCCAGGCACCCCATCTGTTTCTTCTATTTTAAAATGTGAGCATCACATAGTATATTTGACAAGGGTGCTCTCATAGTGACACATCTAAGCCACGAATAGTAGAGGATGACTTCTCTGCTTAAAACCCTTCAATGGCTCCTGTGTCTCCAGGACAGATTCAAAGGCTCTGGGCAGGGGACTCGAGGATGTCCTGGTCCTCCCCCTTCCTATGTTTCCATCTAAGAGCACTTTTGCAAGGAAGTGCTGCTGTATCTATCCTCCACCAAGAACAAAACCATTCACTTTGCCATTGCACACGTCGTCAGCTCTGCTCACGAAGGTCTCTGCAGGGAACACCCTCCATCCCACTGCTCTTGTCTTTCCCCCAGTTTTCCGCTCAGTGTGGCCATCTTTCCCCACAGCCTTCACCCAAAGTCATTAGGCTCCTGGTCTGTGCTCCTAGAACACTGTGTGCAGACGTCGGCCCCATGCCTTCCCACATCACACTGCAATTACATGTACATGTTTCTCTCTCCCCCCTTCCAGACGGTGATCTTCCTGAAGGTAAAAACCACTTTATGTGCCCTCTTTCTCAGACTTTTGCATGCTTCCTGGCACGCGGTTGAGGTACTGCACTGAACAAGAGCAGGGGATTAGAACCAACATTTTCATTTTCTGACTTAAGCCTGAGAGCTTCTTTTTCTTTCTTTCTTTTTTTTTTTTTTCCAATATATCACATCTTATGAAAATGTGACATTAAAAATGAATGCTGGAAAATAAATTCAAGTGGTGGAGTGGAACCAAATATGATTAAGACATTTTCAATCTGTCCTTTGTGACATTTTAGAAAATGTCTCTATTCTGAGGTTAAGTATCACTTGAGCAGTCCACAAACTGCAGTTGGAAGGCAAAGGCTGTTCTATGCCTGACAACCAAGAGCAGATAAAGGGGTTCTTTCCGAAACATTTGTTTGTGTCCCGGAATGCAAATACTTGCCATTCTTCTGATGAAGACTTCAGTAATGAGGGCATTGGCACACTCAGGGATGAGCCCACCTTCAGGTGAAGAGAGGAAGCAAATCTTTTCAAAGGGAAAAGTGGTAAGAAGGACCCTACATTAGATGATGTATTCTTTTTTTTTTTTTTAATTTTATTTATTTATTTGACACGGAGAGAGATCACAAGTCGGCAGAGAGTCAGGCAGAGAGAGAGAGAGGGGAAGCAGGCTCTCTGCTCAGCAGGGATGCTGAGGCAGATGCGGGACTCGATCCCAGGACCCTGAGATCATGACCTGAGCCGAAGGCAGCGGCTTAATCCACTGAGCCACCGAGGCGCCCCTAGATGATGTATTCTTGAAGGGGCTCCTGCTTTTCTTTTTCCCTTCCCCAGGCCACTGTTCTCTCCCAGGTTACAATTGTCCTAAAACTGCTGTTTCCATCTGTTTTCTTGCCACTTCCATCCAACTACCCACAGTTCCACAGTAATGCCTACTTCTAGTCATGGCATTCATCTATTCGAAACGTCAGAGCTCCTTGTGGCCCCCGCTATGGGCTTGTGCTGACGTCATCTGTCCTGTGTCTACAACTTACCGTTTCATTTCTCGATCACTATCTAGCCTGTGACTTGCACTCCAGATAAATTCATCTGTGTACTTTTTCAGAGTACCTTGCATGAAATTTCTTAATTTGAAATTTTTTACCATGTCTGTAAGGATTCGCTGACTTCTTTATCTTAAGCTTCCCCAGATTCACCTGATGGGGGCAGGAAGGAGCTTCTTAAAAATACAGATTTCTTGTCCTGGAGGCAGCTTCAGCATTTCTATAAAAAGTACTTATGGAAGACATCCTCTTTAGAGATTTTTAGGAGTTACAGGGCTCAAAAGATCTGTCTTAACGTGCCATCAACACATTATAGACGCTGTTGGTACTTGGAATGGATGCTACAGATAAACGAAAATAGCAGTGTTTCCCAAAGGCATTTTTTTCTGACATTATGTAAGAAAGAACAGTGTTTGAGATCAAATACTAATTATTATATTTATTTGGATTTGTTGGGCTTTAAGGACATTGATGATAACATCCAAATATATAGTCTTAGAATTTGGGGTGCGTCTAGAAGCTGCATTTTCGGGAGACACTAAAAGTGATTGCTTTTTAGACTAAATTTTAAGAGCCATTGTTGGAAATAATCCAGCATTCTTCATAACTTTCTTTTGGTTGGCAGAACTTTATACTTGGGTAATTATATCCTTAAATGGATTTTCAATGACACAAGGGGCCATGTTTTATATGCCTTTAATCTTCCCAGAACCTTGTGAGGATGCTTTTTAAACCAGAAGGAAACTGCCAAATGGTAAATCCTTAAGCTGTAAAAATGTGAGAAAACATGTTGAATAACAGGATATTTTAATGCAGTGTTATTTCATCTAGAAGATATATTTTGGGCAAAAGTTAAGTCAGCCCATTATTTGTGGCCACCATAGAGAAGGAGAAAATTTAGTATTGATTGACCCATTCAACACACAGTCTGGCAGAATGTACATTAGAAGATTTTGACTTGGAAGACTCTGTACTTGATGTCTGAATTTCTTGCAAGTGAAAGTAATTGATATATGTCTGCAGTGGGTGTGTTGACAGTGAGAGAAGATATATTCAGTGCATGCTGAAAAGCATGTACCATCCTGGCACACAAAAGAACCTACAAAACAGAGGAGTGAGAGATAAAAGGAGAAATAAAGAGGACGGAGATAGATTCAAGTAGCAAAGTTCCCTACATCAGGAACTTACCAACTTGGAGTTAACACCAGGCTGAAGTGTATCTAGAGTTGTACGTTAATTGTAATTCAAAGCTCTTGCTCTCTTAATGGTGTGTCTTTTTTTTTTTTTTTTTTAATGTAGATACTATCATTTAAGTAACTTGTAGATGACCTTAATTATACACTGAATTTCTAGGGGAAATCCCTGTTGAATTTGTAGAAAACAAAGGCAGCTCTACAAAGTCTCAGTCAGGGAATGAATACAAACCCCTGTAGTACTCCACAATGATGACCACCCAATGAGCTAGATGGATTCCCTTGTGGTTGGGTGTTTTGATTGGAAGTCTCATTACTTCTTTATCATTAGGTAGCAAATTACTTCATCCAAATTAGATTAATCAGTTATCTAATTAAAAGTTATATAATGTGTTTAGCAAGTGAGAGACTTGGGGGAAGAGAGAGGATGACCAATATTGATGTACATAATTAAATCAATCAGATTTGACAAATTGGATAAAAAGCTCACAGATCCAGGGATGTGATTTATGCCCCCCCCCCAAGAAACATAATGCAAAATAAAGAGAAATTCTTTCTGAAAATAAGCCCTACAATTAGTCATGACCATTTCACGCTGTACTATACCATTTAGCAACCTCATTAGGATGTTACACTTCATGAATCTGGAACAAGAGACAGATCATTTGTTTCACCAGGGCATGGTCTCGCATGCTATTGAATGTGGCTCCAATGTGATGCTTCATTGCATGCATGTATTATGTATGAACAACATGGTCTATTAGGAATGTCCAGGATTCCCAAATTTGGTCAGTTGTTCTACAAATGGTGATCCAGATTAGAAAAAAAAATAAGACAAAAAATGTGAATCTAAGTTTTAAGTAGACAGCTATGGACAGCATGAATCTTAAATATTTGCTTTCTTTTCCCAATTTAGAGGACAAGTATTGGCAATTGCAACTCCACTTCTCCCACTTGCCCCTCTCTCAGGTATGGCAGGTGTGGCCGCCAGGCAACAACACCCTCTTCCCCCACTAACATCATTTTGTAGATCTTCTTCACACGGTTTTCCCGTAGCCACAACCCATAAAATGGACCAAACCCATTTTCCATTTTGAATTTACTGTCAGTTTTACATCATATTAGAAAACTATTCAATTCATACATTTCTTTATTTCTTATCAATTTTTGGCTTCAGTAATACATTAAGTATTAAAGAGAGTGATCAAATAACTATAGAAATGATGAATAAATGAGAATAAAATTAATAGAATTTAGGAAGGGAGTGGGGAACACACCCTAAAGGGCCAATGTCACTCATTTCTTTCTTTTTTTTTTTTTTTAATTTCTTTTCTTTTTTTTTTTTTTTAATAATTTTTTTATTTTTTATAAACATATATTTTTATCCCCAGGGGTACAGGTCTGTGAATCACCAGGTTTACACACTTCACAGCACTCACCAAATCACATGCCCTCCCCAATGTCCATAATCCCAACCCCTTCTCCCAAACCCCCTCCCCCCAGCAACCCTCAGTTTGTTTTGTGAGATTAAGAGTCACTTATGGTTTGTCTCCCTCCCAATCCCATCTTGTTTCATTTATTCTTCTTCTACCCACTTAAGCCTCCATGTTGCATCACCACTTCCTCATATCAGGGAGATCATATGATAGTTGTCTTTCTCTGCTTGACTTATTTCGCTAAGCATGATACGCTCTAGTTCCATCCATGTTGTCGCAAATGGCAAGATTTCATTTCTTTTGATGGCTGCATAGTATTCCATTGTGTATATATACCACATCTTCTTGATCCATTCATCTGTTGATGGACATCTAGGTTCTTTCCATAGTTTGGCTATTGTGGACATTGCTGCTATAAACATTCGGGTGCATGTGCCCCTTTGGATCACTACATTTGTATCTTTAGGGTAAATACCCAATAGTGCAATTGCTGGGTCATAGGGCAGTTCTATTTTCAACATTTTGAGGAACCTCCATGCTGTTTTCCAGAGTGGCTGCACCAGCTTGCATTCCCACCAACAGTGTAGGAGGGTTCCCCTTTCTCCGCATCCTCGCCAGCATCTGTCATTTCCTGACTTGTTGATTTTAGCCATTCTGACTGGTGTGAGGTGATATCTCATTGTGGTTTTGATTTGTATTTCCCTGATGCCGAGTGATATGGAGCACTTTTTCATGTGTCTGTTCGCCATCTGGATGTCTTCTTTGCAGAAATGTCTGTTCATGTCCTCTGCCCATTTCTTGATTGGATTATTTGTTCTTTGGGTGTTGAGTTTGCTAAGTTCTTTATAGATTCTGGACACTAGTCCTTTATCTGATATGTCGTTTGCAAATATCTTCTCCCATTCTGTCAGTTGTCTTTTGATTTTGTTAACTGTTTCCTTTGCTGTGCAAAAGCTTTTGATCTTGATGAAATCCCAGTAGTTCATTTTTTCCCTTGCTTCCCTTGCCTTTTGCGTTGTTCCTAGGAAGATGTTGCTGCGGCAGAGGTCGAAGAGGTTGCTGCCCGTGTTCTCCTCAAGGATTTTGATGGATTCCTTTCGTACATTGAGGTCCTTCATCCATTTTGAGTCTATTTTTGTGTGTGGTGTAAGGAAATGGTCCAATTTCATTTTTCTGCATGTGGCTGTCCAATTTTCCCAGCACCATTTATTGAAAAGGCTGTCTTTTTTCCATTGGACATTCTTTCCTGCTTTGTCGAAGATTAGTTGACCATAGATTTGAGGGTCTATTTCTGGGCTCTCTATTCTGTTCCATTGATCTATGTGTCTGTTTTTGTGCCAGTACCATGCTGTCTTGATGATGACAGCTTTGTAATAGAGCTTGAAGTCCGGAATTGTGATGCCACCAACGTTGGCTTTCTTTTTCAATATCCCTTTGGCTATTCGAGGTCTTTTCTGGTTCCATATAAATTTTAGCATTATTTGTTCCATTTCTTTGAAAAAGATGGATGGTACTTTGATAGGAATTGCATTAAATGTGTAGATTGCTTTAGGTAGCATAGACATTTTCACAATATTTATTCTTCCAATCCAGGAGCATGGAACATTTTTCCATTTCTTTGTGTCTTCCTCAATTTCTTTCATGAGTACTTTATAGTTTTCTGAGTATAGATTCTGTGTCTCTTTGGTTAGGTTTATTCCTAGGTATCTTATGGTTTTGGATGCAATTGTAAATGGGATTGACTCCTTAATATCTCTTTCTTCTGTCTTGCTGTTGGTGTAGAGAAATGCAACTGATTTCTGTGCATTGATTTTATATCCTGACACTTTACTGAATTCCTGTATAAGTTCTAGCAGTTTTGGAGTGGAGTCTTTTGGGTTTTCCACATATAGTATCATATCATCTGCGAAGAGTGATAATTTGACTTCTTCTTTGCCGATTTGGATGCCTTTAATTTCCTTTTGTTGTCTGATTGCTGAGGCTAGGACCTCTAGTACGATGTTGAATAGCAGTGGTGATAATGGACATCCCTGCCGTGTTCCTGACCTTAACGGAAAAGCTTTCAGTTTTTCTCCATTGAGAATGATATTTGCGGTGGGTTTTTCATAGATGGCTTTGATGATATTGAGGTATGTGCCCTCTATCCCTACACTTTGAAGAGTTTTGATCAGGAAGGGATGTTGTACTTTGTCAAATGCTTTTTCAGCATCTATTGAGAGTATCATATGGTTCTTGTTCTTTCTTTTATTGATGTGTTGTATCACATTGACTGATTTGCGGATGTTGAACCAACCTTGCAGCCCTGGAATAAATCCCACTTGGTCGTGGTGAATAATCTTTTTAATGTACTGTTGAATCCTATTGGCTAGTATTTTGTTGAGTATTTTTGCATCTGTGTTCATCAAGGATATCAGTCTATAGCTCTCTTTTTTGGTGGGATCCTTGTCTGGTTTTGGGATCAAGGTGATGCTGGCTTCATAAAATGAGTTTGGAAGTTTTCCTTCCATTTCTATTTTTTGGAACAGTTTCAGGAGAATAGGAATTAGTTCTTCTTTAAATGTTTGATAGAATTCCCCCGGGAAGCCGTCTGGCCCTGGGCTTTTGTTTGTTTGGAGATTTTTAATGACTGTTTCAATCTCCTTACTGGTAATGGGTCTGTTCAGGCTTTCTATTTCTTCCTGGTTCAGTTGTGGTAGTTTATATGTTTCTAGGAATGCATCCATTTCTTCCAGATTGTCAAATTTATTGCCGTAGAGTTGCTCATAGTATGTTTTTATAATAGTTTGTATTTCTTTGGTGTTAGTTGTGATCTCTCCTCTTTCATTCATGATTTTATTTATTTGGGTCCTTTCTCTTTTCTTTTTGATAAGTCGGGCCAGGGGTTTATCAATTTTATTAATTCTTTCAAAGAACCAGCTCCTAGTTTCGTTGATTTGTTCTATTGTTTTTTTGGTTTCTATTTCATTGATTTCTGCTCTGATCTTTATGATTTCTCTTCTCCTGCTGGGCTTAGGGTTTCTTTCTTGTTCTTTCTCCAGCTCCTTTAGGTGTAGGGTTAGGTTGTGTACCTGAGACCTTTCTTGTTTCTTGAGAAAGGCTTGTACCGCTATATATTTTCCTCTCAGGACTGCCTTTGTTGTGTCCCACAGATTTTGAACCGTTGTATTTTCATTATCATTTGTTTCCATGATTTTTTTCAATTCTTCTTTAATTTCCCGGTTGACCCATTCATTCTTTAGAAGGATGCTGTTTAGTCTCCATGTATTTGGGTTCTTTCCAAACTTCCTTTTGTGGTTGAGTTCTAGCTTTAGAGCATTGTGGTCTGAAAATATGCAGGGAATGATCCCAATCTTTTGATACCGGTTGAGTCCTGATTTAGGACCGAGGATGTGATCTATTCTGGAGAATGTTCCATGTGCACTAGAGAAGAATGTATATTCTGTTGCTTTGGGATGAAATGTTCTGAATATATCTGTGATGTCCATCTGGTCCAGTGTGTCGTTTAAGGCTTTTATTTCCTTGCTGATCTTTTGCTTGGATGACCTGTCCATTTCAGTGAGGGGAGTGTTAAAGTCCCCTACTATTATTGTATTATTGTTGATGTGTTTCTTTGATTTTGTTATTAATTGGTTTATATAGTTGGCTGCTCCCACATTGGGGGCATAGATATTTAAAATTGTTAAATCTTCTTGTTGGACAGACCCTTTGAGTATGATATAGTGTCCTTCCTCATCTCTTATTATAGTCTTTGGCTTAAAATCTAATTGATCTGATATAAGGATTGCCACTCCTGCTTTCTTCTGATGTCCATTAGCATGGTAAATTCTTTTCCACCCCCTCACTTTAAATCTGGAGGTGTCTTCGGGCTTAAAATGTGTTTCTTGGAGGCAACATATAGATGGGTTTTGTTTTTTTATCCATTCTGATACCCTGTGTCTTTTGACAGGGGCATTTAGCCCATTCACATTCAGGGTAACTATTGAGAGATATGAATTTAGTGCCATTGTATTGCCTGTAAGGTGACTGTTACTGTATATGGTCTCTGTTCCTTTCTGATCTACCACTTGTAGGCTCTCTCTTTGCTTAGAGGACCCCTTTCAATATTTCCTGTAGAGCTGGTTTGGTATTTGCAAATTCTTTCAGTTGTTGTTTGTCCTGGAAGCTTTTAATCTCTCCTTCTATTTTCAATGATAGCCTAGCTGGATATAGTATTCTTGGCTGCATGTTTTTCTCGTTTAGTGCTCTGAAAATATCATGCCAGCTCTTTCTGGCCTGCCAGGTCTCTGTGGATAAGTCAGCTGCCAATCTAATATTTTTACCATTGTATGTTACAGACTTCTTTTCCCGGGCTGCTTTCAGGATTTTCTCTTTGTCATTGAGACTTGTAAATTTTACTATTAGGTGACGGGGTGTCGGCCTATTCTTATTGATTTTGAGGGGCGTTCTCTGAACCTCCTGAATTTTGATGCTCGTTCCCTTTGCCATATTGGGGAAATTCTCCCCAATAATTCTCTCCAGTATACCTTCTGCTCCCCTCTCACTTTCTTCTTCTTCTGGAATCCCAATTATTCTAATGTTGTTTCATCTTATGGTGTCACTTATCTCTCGAATTCTCCCCTCGTGGTCCAGTAGCTGTTTGTCCCTCTTTTGCTCAGCTTCTTTATTCTCTGTCATTTGGTCTTCTATATCACTAATTCTTTCTTCTGCCTCATTTATCCTAGCAGTTAGAGCCTCCATTTTTGATTGCACCTCATTAATAGCTTTTTTGATTTTACCTTGGTTAGATTTTAGTTCTTTTATTTCTCCAGAAAGGGCTTTTATATCTCTTGAGAGGGTTTCTCTAATATCTTCCATGCCTTTTTCGAGCCCGGCTAGAACCTTGAGAATTGTCATTCTGAACTCTAGATCTGACATATTACCGATGTCTGTATTGATTAGGTCCCTAGCCTTCGGTACTGCCTCTTGTTCTTTTTTTTGTGTTGAATTTTTATGTCTTGTCATTTTGTCCAGATAAGAGTAAATGAAGGGGCAAGTAAAATACTAAAAGGGTGGCAACAACCCCAGGAAAATATGCTTTAACCAAATTAGAAGAGATCCAAAATCGTGAGTGGGGAGAAAGGGGATAAAAAGAGGTTCAAAAAGGAAGAAAGAAAAAAAAAAAAACAAAAAGAAAAGAAAAAAAAAAGAAAAGAAAAGAAAAGAATTTTTAAAAAAAGAAAACCCCTAAGAAAAATGTAAAAAAGAAAAAATATATATATTAGATAAACTAGTAAAAAATCGTTAAAAAAGAAAAAGGTAACAGTTAAAAAAAAATTTTATCCGAAGGCGAGAAAAAAAAAAAAATGAAAAAGAAAAAATTAAATTAACTGCAAGACTAAAAAAAATCACAGGAAAAAAGCCATGAGTTCCGTGTTTGGCTTTCTCCTCCTCTGGAATTCTGCTGCTCTCCTTGGTATTGAAACCGCACTCCTTGGTAGGTGAACTTGGTCTCGGCTGGATTTCTTGTTGATCTTCTGGGGGAGGGGCCTGGTGTAGTGATTCTCAAGTGTCTTTGCCCCAGGCGGAATTACACCGCCCTTACCCGGGGCCAGGGTGAGTAATCCGCTCGGGTTTGCTTTCAGGAGCTTTTGTTACCTGAGCGCTTTCCGTAGAGTTCCAGAGGACGGGAATACAAATGGCGGCCTCCTGGTCTCTGGCCCAGAGGAGCTGAGAGCCCAGGGCCCCACTCCTCAGTGCGCCCTCAGAGAACAGCGCCCAGTTACTCCCGTCTGCCTGACCTCCGGCCGCGCTCCGAGCTCACCGAGCCTGCGACCGGTTCAAGGTAACACGGAGCTGCGAGCTTACGGTCAGCTCTGTCTCTGTAGCCGGCTTTCCCGTTCCAATACCCGCAAGCTCTGCGACACTCAGACACCCCCGATCCTTCTGTGACCCTGCGGGACCTGAGGCCACGCTGACCCCGCGTGGGCTTCGCCCCGGTTTAGCCTCTGGAGCGATGTCCCTCAGCGGAACAGACTTTTAAAAGTCCTGATTTTGTGCACGGTTGCTCCGCTGCTTGCCGGGAGCCGGCCCCTCCCCCCGGGGTCTATCTTCCCGTCGCTTTGGATTCACTTCTCCGCCAGTCCTATCTTTCAGAAAGTGGTTGTTTTTCTGTTTCCAGAATTGCTGTTCTTCTTCTCTTCGATCTGCCGATGGATTTTCAGGTGTTTGCAATCTTTAGATAAGCTATCTAGCTGATCTCCGGCTAGCTGAAGCAGTCTCAGCTTGCTACTTCTCCGCCATCTTGACTCCATGTCACTCATTTCTTAAAGAAAATCCTAGCTTCAGAATTTTCTCTGAATTCCAGGCACAACACTTTGAGGTGTGCACAAGAACGCACAAGAAGATTACAATGTAGCCATTTACATCTGCTCAGAACTGCAGCAATTGAGTGACATTTGCTAAATTAGAACCAGAAATGCTTTTTTCTTCTCTGCCCTCTCATTGCTGTCACTAGCCCAGCACCAGACCAAATTGTAAAAAGTGTACAATGTCCCTGAGGCACATTCTTGTGTCTTCATGTTTCCTGCCACTCTCCGCTCTCACTGTGAGCCTTTAAGTCAGCCAACGTGAACCCTGGCCACCCAGCTGGCAGAATCCAAACAGAAATAAGATCTCAAGAGTCTTGCTTTATCTGTGGCTTGTATGTGGAACCCTCTTCCCTTGTCAAGTTTTGTACTGTTTCTTTGCTTGCTCTGGTTGCCGTGTCTGCTGACCTCTTGTCTCCTGCACCCGAGATGCCAGTTCTCTGGTACTGACCACCGCTCTTCTTCTGGGTCACAGTTTCCTGCTGCCTTTCCATCTATGCTTGCTTTTGACTTCTGCAGTGAATAATGCAACTCTACACTCTACTGGGATCTCTTAGCCAGCCGGCACTTCCCCTAAATTGCCATTCATCTCACAACCGAATACAATATTCTTTCCTTCTTAACCCAAACAGCTTTTCTTTTCTTTCCTTTAAACAAACAAACAAACAAACAAAAACATACAAAAATGAAACAAAACAAAACAAAAAAACCAACAAACCAACAAACAAACAGAATCTCTTCTCAGGTCCCAACATTTCTTTGGAGTGTTCTCATCTGTCAAAGTAACACTGGTTTTGGAAGCTGGCATCCCTGCTGTCCACAAATAATGTGGATAGGTTGGTTGACTTGTGACATGCAGTCCCACTATTTTGGTTAGAGCTTACTAGATGCACCTGCTTTTTGAAACACACTCTCCAAGGAAAATCCTCCAGACTTTCTAAAATGAAAGTTTACATTTTATTTATATTTCCTTGGTTTTAACCATTTTCTATTCTACGATCCCCCTGAAGATACTACATTCCATTTAATTGTCATTTCTACTGAAGGTGCTCTTGGATGTGATCATTTCCCAGTTCCCTTGCTTTTGGTGACCTTTCCGGTTTGAAGAATATTGTTGAGTGTCCCTCAGTAGGGATCTTCCTCTTCCTGATGTTTTTCTGATGATGAGACTGAGGTTCTGAGCTTTGAACAGGAAAACCACAGATACAAAGTGTCATTTTCTTCATGTCAAATCAAGGGGTGCATACTATCGACATGGCTTCTTGCTGTTGATGTTAATCTTGATCACCTGGCCGGGTAAGGTTTGGCAGATTTCTGCACTGTAAGGAGACTACTTTTTTCCCTCCTTATCCCCAGTGTGCCCTTTGGAAGGAAGTTCACTGCACAGCACATACTTAAGGAGTAGGCAGTTATGGTCCACCTCCCTGAGAGCAGAACCTCTACATAGATCTTTGGAATTCTGCAGGAGATAGTTGTCTTTTCTTCTCCATTTAATTGTTTATTCCATCATTTAAAAAAATATCAGTATGGACTCGTGGATATTTATTTTATACTTTGGGTTATAATCTGACATCATTTTATTTATTTTGTCTTTCTAATTGTTTCAGCTTTGGTATATTTCATTTTTTAAAGCAAAGAGTAACTCCTCTGATGGGGATCCCACTTCAAATTTTCTCTAAAGTTTGGAGGGAGAATAAACCAGACCAGCAATTGAGGTGTTTGAATTTGGGGTTTGGGCATAGGTTGTAGGTGATGTCCTACTTTATAATAGTGGAACCCATGGTCACTGTGAACTGTGGGATCAGAACATCATGCTTCATATATTTCCATTGTCTAAGATCTTAGAGTATTCTTGGTTCATTAGGGAAAAAAAGTCTTTGGACTTTTCCTATGCTTTTATATTTCATGAAGACTTTATTACCTGCCTATTGAAATGGACAGCCTGTGCCTCAGGAAGACATCGAGTGAGCACAGAACAAGTCAAACCCTTAACCCTTCCCAAACCAGAGGACTGACACAATCAGTGGACATACTACTATTAGATGCTCCAGACAGAAGAATGGATAGTCCTGGTATTCTTCATACTCATAACAATAAACACATTCCGTTAGGAATCACAAAACATTTGATTAGCTACTGAATGCACCCATACAATGCCTGGTGATGTAGTAAACACTTAGTAAATATTTACTGAAATAATTAATGATATTTAGAATGTATTCTTCATTTAAAAGTGTCTTATTTATTGTATTGATTAAAATGCACTAGCTGTACTAATCTCCGTTTCTGAGTTTCTTTTATCACACACCACCTACTCCAGTGTCTCCAGGTAGGCATCTAATAATTGTTAATTTTGACAAGATTGCAGCTATGTAGAAACTATACTCAGCAAAAAATTCTGAAGAAATGTACCAGAATGGTTGATTGTCACTGTTCTAGACACTGGACCCGGGGATGATTATCAACTTTATTATACACACACACACACACACACACACGTATGTATATATTCCCACATTTTCTATAACATATTCTCACATTTTGTATAACAAACATTCATTGCTTTGGTAATGGTTAAGCATGCTTTATTAAAAGAAAATAAAAATGCCTCTACTGCTGATACATTTGGTCAGTTAGTGATAAAAATTTTGTGCCATATTTTGGTTCCCTTCCAATGCAAGCTAAAAAAATTCTAACCATGGAAATTTAGGTAAGAAACAAAACTATTTAAAGTATCACCGAGACTTTATCCCAAATATATCATGTCTATTAAAAAAAGAGAATATAGTTTATTATGTCTTAATCTCTGGTAATTCATGGAAATCTGTAGTAAACCTATCCTAAAACCAAGGAAATAGTTGAAAAAAAAATCACAGTGCAACTAGGGATTCTTCTCTAACAAACTGTGGCTGTCAAGTTTAAAGCAAAGTAATCCATTTTCAATAGAGTCACTCTTATTAATTATATGAGTAGTGTTCTCTTCTTGGAGGGTTATTTAGATAACCCTCCAGCATTATAGTCCCACCACTGTCATTCGGAGATGGGGCCAGGCACGCTTGCACTCTGAGAAGTGTGCCTATGATTCTGACTGAATTACTACAGGTCAGAGCACTGTGCAGAAGTGGATTTGGGGACTAACCCACAGGAAGCAAGATACTTAGTATGCTGCTGGTGCGCTGAGTTTTTTCTTTGAAGTCTGTTCAAGGGACATTTTTGCTTTCCAACCTAAGAGTTATTCTCCTGGATGGTGCTTTGAGTTTACCAATTTGTGGAGGTTATATCCAGAGCAAAGCTACAAAGATTCATATTCAGTGAGCATCTAAGACCTTTGTCAAACACCACCACCGCGCAGAGATGATGTAGGGCGGAGGCGAATAGGCTTACAAAGATGGGAGAGTCAAGGACACTGTACATTTAAGTACCCTAAATTTATACTTTACTTTTATCCTTTAATATAAAAGTTAATGTATTACATTATAAAAATATTTGTAACCCTCTCCCATGCAAGTCTTTCTGTTGCTGGATATGGTGATGATGATGGCGATGATGGTATTTTCTTTGAACCGCTTTTTAAAACTGAAGAATCATTGTCATGCAACGTCCTATTAGTTTCGGGTGTGAATCATAGTGATGTAATATTTTTATGCATTAAAAAATGATTCTTAAATAAGTGTAGTCACCATCTGTCACCACACAAAGTTTGTTGATTTTTTTGCTTGTTTTGTTTTTGGCTTTTGATTTTTTTTTTTAAATTTACTTATTTTGAGAGACAGAGAGAGCATGAGCATGGGGAGGGACAGAGGAAGAAGGACAAGCAGACTCTCTGCTGAGCATGGAGTCTGAGTTGAGCCTCGATCCCACAACTTGAGATCATGACCGGAACTGAAATCAAGAGTTGGACTCCCAACTGACTGAGTCGCCTAAGCACCCCTGTCACCACCACCCTTGTCACTACAGAAAGATTTTACAATACTATTGACTATATTCACTACACTATATCCCCATCACTTTCTTATTTTACAACAGGAAGTCTGAACATCTTCATCTCCGTCACCTATTTTGCTCATCCTCTCACTCCTTAACCTCCTCAGGGAGCCAACAGTTTTTTTCCTTACATCTATGAGTTTGTTTCTGTTTTATTTATTTTTTAATTTTTTTTTTAGATCTCACATATGAGTGGACTCTCTCTCTCTGTCTGACTTGTCATCATGCCTCCACACACAAAAATTCCAGGGTTAAACTGGGGCGAAGTCAGCAATAATCTCTTATTGCTTTGACATTTGCCCCCATGAGTAGTTGCCGTACCTCCCTCCAACCTTGGTCCAGAATCTGCATTTACTTTTGTGAGTTTGTGTTTCAGTGATGTTCCTGAGAAGATCCAAGGGTAACCATCAGTTCACTCTCCCATTTTGGCATGAATCCTCTTTCCTCTGCTACCAGGACCAACACCACTGTAGATACACACTGGATAGGGTCCAAGTACTGGTGCATTCCTGGTCTCTGAATTACCAGCAGGATGATGGAGCCCTGTGGTATGGGAAGAAGCCTGCTTCTACCATCAGCTGGCTTAGCATCTTGTTACAGGGCCTATACCTCAAAGTCTCATAAGAGAGAAGGGCTCTTGGTTTGGCTGTGCAGCTCCTTCTTCAGTAAGGATTGATAAAAAGTCTGTGAAGTCTCACGCAAGGGAACAACTGATTCTTGAGACAGACGTGGGAGGCATTCTCTGCTTCCATCCCATCCGGAGCTCAGGCTCCTTCCATCAAAACCCCATTCCCATCTCCAAAGTTAATGCATCATCCCCTAGATTTCCATCATCCACAGGCTTGACCAGGGCAGTGGGTCCCATTCCAACTTCCGCTACATTGCAAGATGAGATTTATATCAGAGAACATTATTTTAGTGCTAACTTTATTCATTATTCACTTCCATGAGCATACACAATCCTTACCTCTCTGAATTTCCATTTTCTCATTTGTAAAATAGGACAGAATCCCTGCCTGGGAAAGCTATAAAAATGGCATGATGTATCACTAGCAATATTTAAAGCACTATTTGACCATTATAAACCTTGTTAGCATTATAAGCATTACCATTATATGACAATGTGTTAGGGTGACTCAGTGAGCTGAGAATCCTCTGGAAGAGCTCAGGCTCATTTTCCTAGCAGCTCCCTCTGGGCCTGCTGCCCGAGCACCCACCTGCTGCACCAGCACCTGGCAGAGAGTGGGACACTTGGGCTCAGAGGGAAGGGCTAGCGTCCTGACTGCCCTGTGAATCGGGTACCGTAATCATGCAATTTCTCCAGGTTGACTCTGCCGGCAGACTTGTGCTTTGATGCACTGCTCACACATTTCCCCTTCCTGACTTGTGTCCAGCCTCACTCAGTTCACCAAGATGGCTGTTTCCGTATTAAGGTTTGATCCTTTTCCCTCCCTCATGTTTAGTCGAGTATAGCCAAAGACCAATAAACTTGCCCTTTATTCTCAGATCCATTGGCAATTCAGAAGCCCATTTACTGAGGGCTTTGTCCTGCCACTTTCTGTTAAGTGGAGGTAGAGGAAAGGCAGGCGAAGGCCGCTCACACTGACTCTGACACTGCATTTCAGAGCCCACACGTGGCTGGAGAGAACAATCATTAGACAGGTCAGGCAAGCTCTGGATTTCAATCTGAGGAGTCTCACTGAATTTGAATTAGTTTCTGTGGTTGTGAGGGAAAGCTTGCGCCGTGCTATTCCATACCAGTGACAGAAGTCATAGAGGAAGGGGCAGATTATTGGTGAGGAATCTGAACGGGGGCCTAGTCGTGAAAGAGATCCTTCCACTGTGAGGTGTGCCCTATAAAGATCTTCCTCTTTTAAAAATTCATTAAAGGGTCAAGGGGCGCCTGGTGGCTCAGTCGGTTAAGCATCTAGCTCCTATTTCGGCTCAGTTCATGATCTCAGGGTCGTGAGATGGAGCCCTGGTTGGGGTTCCGTGCTCAGAAATGAGTCTGTTTGAGATTTTCTCTCTCCCTCTGTCCCTCCCCCAGCTCATGCACATGCATGCTCTCTCTCTCCTTCTCCCCCAAATAAATAAATTTAAGAAAGGAAGGAAGAAAGAAGGGAAGGAAGATAGAAATTCATTAAAGTGTCAAACCCAAATGCAGATTGGAAAAATGCTTGCAGAGAAGTAAATAATAAGTAGCATCTTGTCTGCTTAGAACAGAGCCAATGCATGCTTACAACAAATGTTTATTCATGGATGCTTGATGTGTGTCCAGCCTGTTCAGACTGAAATGTAATGGGATTGGAAGTCTGAAGTTCATTTAAGTGGAAACAACCTGCGTTACTGATCTTCAAGTGACCTTGAAATACTATTTCACCTTTTGAGCTTCTGTTTTTCTTGGAAATCAAATGGAATAATAATTCCTATTTACTTGATAATTAAATGATATTTTTCCTATCACCTTGGAGTTTCAGCAAAAGCTGCAAGGCAGAGAACAATAGGTGATAAGTAATCCCCTTTCATTCCAAAGGTAAAGCTGAGCAGAAGCCTAGGAGTCTCTCCAGGATTGACTCTGACCTTCAAGTTCCCATCTCAGTAGGCCTATAATGACAGAAGACTGGAGAATTTGGGAAGCATTTGTGGGAGTAAGAGTGTCAGCCTAGGAGCAATGCTAGAGCATTTTCTGTGAAGGAGTGAGGGGTGTGCTCCCCAAGCTCAGTTCAACTTAGAAGGGAGAGAACTCAAGAGGCTATTCACAGAGTTGTCCTGACTGTAGGTGTGCAGTGCACACAGTCGTGGGTGGGGGGGCAAGGTGAGAATGAAAGCCTGAAGTGTGTCCTGAGAAGTGAGGCCATACCAGGGGGTATGACAGAGCCAGGATGATGCTGGGAGTGAGAGGCACAGAGAGTGAGGAAGGAGGATCAGGTGGGGCCACACTCTCACTCGCCGGGCAGGAATACTTCCATCTCTGGATGCCAGCTGGGTGCTGTTAAATGCGGTGGGTCCTGGGACAGGGAGGTGTTTTTATTGTTGGGTTTTGTGTGTGTGTGTGTGTGTGTGTGTGTGTGTGTGTTTTAAGATTTTTAAAATTTTATTTATTTTTTTTTTTTGTGAGAGAGGGAAAGAGAGAGCACAAACGGGAATGGTGGCAGAGGGAGAAGTAGACTCCCCTCCGAGCAGGGAGCCCAACTCAGAGTTCCATCCCAGGACCCTGAGACCAAGACCTGAGCTGAAGGCAGAGGCTTAACCGAGGGAGCCACCCAGCTGCCCCGGGACAAGGAGGTTTTAGCAAAGCTGACTGTGGAGCTAGAGCTGGTGACAAAGAAGCTTTGAGAGGTCAGGCAAAATCCAGTGTGTTTGTCTGGAAAGTACCTCTCAGAGAATCTCACCGGCTCTCCAACACACAGCTTTTGAATTGAGGGTGCTGGCAGCCGAAAGCATCAGTGTGAAAATGTGTGAGCAATTTCCTTCTACTTCTCAGCCCTTCCACCCCCTGGGCACCTGTATCAAGTACAGGCTCCCTGTGCTGATCAGAAACTCAGAGGATAAGCATCCAGGCTGCAGGTGCACACCTAGGATGTGGTTAGCACTCACAGGGAAGGCTCTTAGGCACGTGATTGCAAAGGCTCTGTGAGAGAGGGGAATATCGGCTTAACATAGAATATCTCCACAGAACTTTTAATAATTCTGTAATAGGCACACCCCTGAAAAATTCGTCACGAAATGGATTTCTTTATAGAGAATAAACTTGGCACTCGATCCAACAAGAATTCTATTGCCCGAAAATTTTTTCCTAAATCTTTACTAAGGCGAATAACTTATTAAAATCACAGAAGAAGAGATACAGAAATGGACAAGTCGTAAAGGTGATTCTATATCATTTAGTTTATTTTCAGTTTTGGTTTATTGGTGTTAAAACCCCAAGGAAAAAAAGAAAAAGGTGTGTAGGTAATATTGAACAGAAAAGTCACTTATCTGTCCCCAAATATCTCTTCCTAATTCTTCTTATTTTTTCATACCATCTCTTCCAGTATTTTTGAAGTCACATTCTTCAGGGATTTTATTTGTTTATTCAAATATTGATGGATTTCCTATATATTGTGATCTTGATGAACTTGTATCAGAGCTCATGTGCTCCACTGAAGGAGTGCTTGGTGAGGAACAAGGCAACAGTTCAATAGGCAGCCACAAGTCATTAAATGAGGGAAAGCTTGCAGAACATGCATCACTACCCAAAACAATAGGTAGCACTTTAAAAAAATATAGGTTTTATTTTTTTTGAGAGAGAACATGAGTTGGGGGGAGGGACAGAAGAAGAGGGAGATACAGACTCTCCACTGAGCAGGGAGCTTGAAGTGGGCTCTATCTCATGACCCTGAGATCATGATCCTGAGCTGAAACCAAGAGCTGGACGCTTAACCAACTGATCGACCCAGATGCCCCAGTAGGTAGCACTTTAATTTTATAGTAGAGCCGATAGTAAAATTGGCTATGTATTTTGCTATTTTCTTCTAAATATGTTATAGTATCTAAAAAGTAAGAGATCATGTACTCTGATATCCTGAGTTATACTCACTCAACCAGTTTTGAGGCATCGGCAGAAGAATATGCATAGGCCATATATCCTAAACCCTTGCAGGAACCCCCACAAAAATGTATATGATCCCTTCCATGCACATTGAACTTACATAGTCCTGTGGGTCTGATCCTCAGACATCTAAACATTTTTTCCTGGTGGTATAAAAAAGGTAAGTGTAGAGATTATTTTTCTTGACACTGCATCAAGAAAATGCTTTTTCTTTTTTTTTTTTCTTTTTTTTTTTTTTTAAAGCTGGAAAAGATCTGCTCTACAAAGAACTGAATGGTGTGCAACACTTTTCAAAACCAAATGATCCCCATCTTACTATTGACTGACTATTAGAAATACTTCATTTAAGATTTTTTAAATCAGAGACTCTCATTCCCAGTAATGTCAAATGGGGGTATTCAGATCAAACCTTCAGTGAAAATGCCTAGATACTCCTTGAAACTATCAAATTGCTAATAAGAAAATAAGGTGCTCCTTGGCCAACATCTAAGAGGAAATGAAGGAGAGTAAATAACCAGGACATCGGGGTGCCTGGGTGGCTCAGTGGGTTAAGCCTCTGCTTTCAGCTCAGGTCATGATCCCAGGGTCCTGGGATCGAGCCCCACATCGGGCTCTCTGCTCAGCACGGAGCCTGCTTCCCCCACCCCCTTCTCTGCCTGTCTCTCTGCCATGTTTAATTCACTCCTCTACATTTATACTATATTTCATAATATATTCTGTTTTTTAAATAATCCAATATTTTTGATAATGTTATTCTGTATTTTCTGGTTAGTATCACAGAATGATATTTTTCTTGGATAAAAGCTTAGCCATGACTGTCTTTCTGGGGGCATTTAGAGCCTCCCCCCACACCCACACTTATTCTATTGGATGCTTTGAGGCAGATGAGGGAAACCCAAAAAGGGAAGGCCAAGGACAGACTTGCTGCCACATCACTGATGATTTTCCCCCAAGAGACACAATTTGGCTCTAAACCCTGGTGTATCCCTCCAGCATAGATGTCCATTTTGCACTAAGAGCACCCTGTGATCTGGCTGACCTCATATGCACCATTCCACCACCAAGATTCTCTGTCACATTTGAGTCTGTCCTCAAAAGTATCAGAATTAGTTCCTGGAGCTGCATAATCAAGTAATAATAATAATAATAGTAGCAGTATAATAGTAAATAACAGTTAACAATAAACACTCTTGAAAAAGCAGCTAATGCTTACTGGGCACTTACTCTAGGTGGGGAGTGTTTTCTTGCTTTACCTGTCTTCCCTCTTTTCATTTCAGTGTTTCTACAAAGTAGGAGCAGTTGTTTTTCTCATTTTATAGCTTGGGAAACTGAGGCACAGACCAGTAAAGTAACCTGCTCAAAGTTACAGAGCACAGAGTAGGTAAGGTATCAGAGCTGGGTTTCCAACTCAGATGTTTGCCCCTGCACTTGGCTCTCTTGATTACTATGCTAATTGGTAAGAAGTTAATTTTTTGTTTGTTTGTTTGTTTTGTGTGGGTTTCTCTACATTGTATTTATTTATTAGAGAGAGCAAGAACACACAAGCATGGGGAAAGGCACAAGGGGGAGGGGGAGGGAGAGAATCTCAAGCAGACTCCATGCTGGGCCTGGAGCCCCAAGAACCTAAGATCACGACCTGAGCTGAAACTAAGAGTTGGAGGCTTAATCAATTGAGCCACCCAGCATCCCAAGAAATGTTATTAAATAGCATTACTTTTTACACCTGTGTTAATGTTATTTCTACTACAACATAGGGAATTAAGTATATACATTTCAAATGTTCATCAGTGGTTGCACATAAAGTACTTCTTCAGAATCAGTAGTTACATGGTTTGATAGTATGTGTGGAAGAAGTAATAATAAGGGGTGAGGGGTTTTTTGTTTTTATTTTCATTTTACTTAGTTAATCTATAGTGTTATATTATTTTCAGGTGTGCAATAAGGAATATGTTTTGAATTGAGGTGACTAATGCCAGATTCTAGATAGCTTCACTGCCAAATGATAAACAGCTCCACAATTCTATAAATAATTTAATAAATTAACCCTCAGTTATATAAAGACGGTTCAAATGTCAAGCTGAATAAGTTGACTACCTCCAATCCAAATGAGCCTCAGAGGTTAAAGAAAAAAAAAATACTTATTTATTTTGTGGCTTTCACTTATCTCTATTTTATTTTTCAGTAGCCTAATACAGATACCATTTTCCCAGATCTCACATTAGATGTTGCCAGAATGTTTACTTAATGGTTGTTAGATTTTTTTTTTTTCTGTTATCGTTTTTATAACAAACTTGGTTCCTGGCTCTGTGCTTCCTATTATTAATGAGGCCAGCATCACTGAACGGCTTCCAGACCCAAACATGAGCACGCTAACAGCGCACACTTCTCGGGGAGGCTTGGGAACTCACCCAGAATGCGAATAAGCTGGCTCTGTGCGAGAGCTTCTCCTGTGAGGTGGGGAGGCAGAGCGCCAAATTCTGCCGGTCTGAGGACTATCCTTCATGCATAGGGTTTCTACAAAGTGCTGGAATCAGGAGTTAAAAATCCTTAAAAATTATAAATCAGCCCCCTCCACAGGCTTAATGTGAAATGATCCAGCCCCACTTCTGGGGCTCTTGATCCACTGGGAGCCTGAGAACTAATTTACTGTGAAATGTAGAAGAGAACCAAAAGCTCTTACTTATGTATTTGTGGGAAAGTCATGAAAACTAAATGCTCCTCCTGAAATGTGTGCCAAAGGAAAAAGACAAGCAAGCTTTGTTGGCTTTGGGCCAATAAACAGTCCCAAGCCATCCCTGGCAAGGGCAAGATAGTCTGAACAGAAGCGACAGGCAAAAACTTCACCACTAATAATAAAAATAAGAGAAGAGGTCGCATTAACTGGGCACCTGCTCAGTTAACATACATTGCTACTTTTACTCCTTATCTGTGGTTTGACAAATGAAGAAATTGAAATTAAGTTTTATACCCAGAGTGAAACCTATAGCAAGTGGTTGAATTCAGGTTTCTCCAGGTCCCGGTAAATTGCATTCACCAAACACCCCCTACCACCACCACCACTTAATTTAGCAATCTCTAGCCTCACAGTGGGTATCAGGAGACCTGCAGTTCCCTTACACTTTCTCATCTGTCCACCACCTTCCTCCTTACTTAGCTGCCACTGACCAGCCATTCTCCTTCAGAAAAGTTGCTTCAATTCTCTGTCTTTGATTTCTTCGGTTGTTTTTTTTGTTGTTGTTGTTTTCGTTTTATTGTTGTTGTTTTCAGGATTTACTTATTTATTTGGGAGAGAGAGGGAGGATGAGTGAGCATGGGGAGAGGCAGAGGGAGAGGGAGAGAGAAACCCTAGCAGACTCCTCACTGAGCTTGGAGCTGACGTGGGCCTTGATCTCAGCACCCTGAGATCCTGACCTGAGCAGGGACCAAGACTCGGATGCTCCACTGACCGTGCCACCTAGGAACCCCTCTGTCTTAGTTTTTTTATCTACAAACAGAGACTAATGAATAACAATACTCACCTGGCAGGGTTGACACTAGGCAGAACATGAAATAAGGTTATAAAAATACAGCCCTTTGAATAGTGCCTGAGGCGCAACAAAAGCAACTGAGAGTCTTACTTCACAGAAAACAATCCAAAGAAACTTCCTTATGCGCTGTCATCTGGCCACACCTAGTATCTGCATCCTGTGCCGGACATCTTGTGACTGTGGTGAAGGTCTTTGCTCCTACCTAGAGCCAATTTGCATACTTTTAACCTATAACGCATATCCTCCTCAAGGTCATGACTTCAGCTATTCATTCTTTTCTCTCCATGCATTATTAAAGCTGCTTCCCCTGCTGGATCATGCTATTAACATAAGGACGTAAGTACAACATCTTTCATTAAAAATAAACAAAAATGCCACAGTCCCTTCAGCTCTTGACCCACAGATGCTGACGGGTCAGGTCCGAGGATCTGGATGGGGTCCCACAGGATCAGCTGGGAGGCTGAAGGAGTGTCTGGGAGACTTGGAAAGGAAAGGAGCACAAGTCTTTGGGGGCTTGGAGTTTTGACTGGTGATTGTGGTCTGGTGCACGTGTCTTCTTGGATATCCCAGAACTGGTCAAACAAGGACAGGTATTCAGGTGTTCTCTGTCCGTCTCTTATGCCCTAGAGCCAGGGGTCTTGGCATCAATGTATTTAGAGTCAGTGGTCTTGGAGAATATTTATGGCAACACCATCCAGTCACTCCTTAGATATTATCTCTTGTGCCAGCAGACTCCATAGAAATCAATAACTCCTTGACCTTTACAAGGAGAACATACATTAAGGTATGTGCAAGATGGGGTTGCAGGCCCTAGCAAGAAGTGAGGCAGGAAAAGAAGCAAAGGAAAACACAGCTTTTTGTTTTCATGGGGTCCCTTCCATGTCTCTACCATTTGTGTTGCCCCCAAACCCCTTCCCTGAAACCAGACTCTGTGAAAGGATTATAGGTTTATGGTGGTTGGTTTCTCCAACTTGTCTCCTTTCTTCCTTATATTCCAATTCATTTTCCTCCTTTCTCTTTCCACCAAACCACTCTTTCCATGGTCACCGCAGCATCCATGCTATTAATCCAATAGTCAATTTCCCCTTCACCCTGCTTGATTTATCAGTATATGCTGTATCTCAACAGGACACCTGGCCCCCCTCAGTAGACTCTCTTCACATGGCTTCCAGGACACCCTACTCTCTTGATTTTTCTCCTACTGATCTGGCGTGGCAGGTTTCTCCTCATCTGTTCTAAATGCCCAAACGCTACAGTGTTCCGTCCTTGGGTTTCTGATGATTTTCCTTTATCTGCTCTCACTCGCATGGTGACCGTTTCCAGTGTCAATGCTTTATAATGTCTTCTAGAAACCGATGGCTCCCAAATGTACATTTCTAGTCTGCCCCTCCCCTGAGCTCCTGGCGCAGGTTTCCAACTGTTCACTCAGTATATCCTCTGGGATACATTGCAGTCCTTTACTCTTCTGCTTTTTTACACCTTTAGTCAGATCTCACCACCTCAATTCCATCTTCCTTATTTATCCAATCTAAACTTTCAACCCTGCCTAACCTCAGTGTTCCTTTTACCCTTTCCCTGTTTTTATTTATTTATTTTGTTACCGGAAAGCTTAACACCACCTGGCATCCTGTGTATTTTTTTTTTTTTTTTTTTTTAATCTATGGGTTTCTTCTCACTTGCCTCCGGTGGAAGCTAAGCTTCATGAAAGTATACAGATTTTGATTTATTGTATTCATTGTTTTATCAGATTGAAGAATATTGTACAACATAATTCTCAAAAGTAAATACAGAAAAAATGACTAAAGGTTCTGTCTCTTCTCTCTATGTTCTATTGATGTACTTTCCAATTGTGAACATTCTCAAAATATGAGTTTATTCCATTCTTTAAAAAAAGCTGCAACCTACTTATAAAAAATCATTTCTATTCCATATATAAATAATATACTGTAAAGAGTTAGTTACTTGCACAAGATTGGGCAGATAGTCCTAAGTCCTATCATTCCAAATCTGTACTATCGTAATTCATTGAAAATATAAGTGGTAAATTCTTGCTTTATGAAATTTGTAAAAAATGTCCCTAAACTTTTGTCTAACAGATAGTGATTTAAAAAAAAAAAAAAGAAATGAGGAGGGTCTACAAATATCCGGAAGTATTTTCTTCCTTTCTTTCTCAGCATTTAAAATAGATTCACAAAAGATTTTTGAGTGCTATCCTGCATACACTGGAGATGGAACAGTATGAGATTTACGCATGGGATTTATTTGTTTCTTCATTTATTTTTTAAGTATTTCCAAGCCCAGCACGGGGCTTGAACTCATGACTCTGACATCAAGACCGGAGCTGAGATCAAGAGTCAAGATGCTTAACGGATTGAGCCAGCCAGGTGCCGCATGGGATTTATTCTTAACAATTTTGTTATCTCTGGTCCATATATAGTTTTGCAAACTGCAGATAGATGCCTGCCAGCCTTTTTATTGATGATCACGTTCAAAATAACTTGTTGTTAGCCAAGACTTTAGATTTGCAAGATCATTTGGTTTTAAACCATTGAAAACTATCATTTGAATGCTTTCCCTAGAGCTAAAAAGTGGCCTATTAACTTTTCACAGAAATGCACAGAACCAGGCAATACAAAAAGGAAGGAAGTGCTGTTAGCATCAGTATAAAGGATGGATTGGGGCGAATCCGGTGTGATTCGAGAGCAGTTGTTAAAGCGAAGGGACTTTACGGCCTCTAGAACAACAGTGGGATGCATCCCTGTTTTTTCACTATTTATATTTCCACTCCTTTCATATTTCTTAGATGTTTCTAGTCTCTCATTACTTGAGTCTTTCCCGGTTCTGAATTCTCCTTTGACTTTGATTATAGGATATAGTCGAGAAATTACATAGTAGGCATAGATACTAATAGGAGGTTCCCACTATTTTTAGGCAAAAGCTTGTTGCTTCCTTTTTTTGGACACAAATTTTTGACCTTCCTTTAATTGCACTGATTGTCTCTACCCCTGCCCGCCTTCTCTCTATCCATTGTCTGGGAGGTCAGCACTGCACTGCAGCTGCCTCGTTTATGTAATTCAGCAAATGTTCAGAGAGACCAAACTGTGAACACAATTGTTTCTAGCTGTAAATAGAAGCAAGTTGCTTTGTGTGTTTCTGGGTAATTTCATCTGTGGTTTCCATTCAGATAACTTCACAAATGTTCTTGTCTCAAAAACAATTTACTTCCTCCCTCTTTTGCCGCTGTCTGGCTAAAACGTATGTGGTTCCTAAACTTGGCCGACACTTGTATTTAACTTTGCTGATTCTAGCCCTTCCTTCAGTCCAGCTTTGTGTTATACATACCACCTTTCCGTGCACTCTGTAGAGGATGAAAGGATTAGAAAGGTGGCAGGCAGCAAATCACACAGGAGCCATGGACTCTTGAGAGAGACACCATTATTTTACTCACTCTGGTGACCCCGCAGCCTTAGCGGAGTGCCTAAAGATTGTGCAAGTAGGTACCTGCATTTCAGGACAGTATTTTTTTTTTTTTTAAATCCTGCCACACTTATCACAGCGTGAACAAAATGCACATCTCTGCCTGTGGCCTCTTTTTTCTGTTTTATTCTCATTTGTCTCTCTCTCAGGTGTCCCGTCCATGTTTGTACTTCCATAGCCTAGACTGTTACAGCAATAAGCTTTTCTCAATCTATCAGTCGAGTTAACGCATTATAAATGGATTAAACTATATAAACCAAAGACCACATCAAACTTTTTGGTAAAATTTTTGAGAAAAATATTTAAATTGCTAATCAGTGAAACAATAATGACTATCAATTGATTAGCCAGTAACTAGTAACTTCATCTCGTGGTAGTGGTACTAGTTCACGTGCATTACCTCCGTTAGTCCTCAAGACGGCTCAGTGGGAAGAATAATGTGAAATGAGGCATATGGAGTGGTGAAATAACTTGTCAACGATCCCAGAGGTATCAGGAAATGGAGTGGAATTCCAACCTGTGGTGTATCTCAATACAGAATTTTCTCTCCTCACTCTAAACCTTAATTCTTCGAAGGAGGCTATGTTATAGTCTCTACCCTTGCTGAGCTTCACAGGCTGGATAAAAATGTATCCAAATCCCAGGCCAGGCAGAGCAATTCAATTCAATCATCTCTATTTTGAAAACATGTGTAGGACATCACATTCCTCTAGGGAGTTTACATGTAATCATGACTCTGTGTCTTTCCATATAAAGGTTAAAAAAACAAAAGCAAAAACCCTAAGACAAGAACAAGCAGGACTCTAGTACAAGAAGATGATGGTAAATTCGGTTAAGGATGTGTGCAGTGCCCTGGGGAATCCTAAGAAAGGAAGGAGCATCTTTTGTAGAGAATGCAGCTGGATGGGGAGAGAGAGAGAGAGAGGGTGCGCCAGCAGTGTTCTTGCTCACAGTGTTGCAGTATCTTACTTCGTGGGCAGGAGTCCAAGAAAGGGGATGAGAGAGGAAAGAGAGTAGCATTCCAGCAGGAGAAGGGATATGAAAAGAGCTGCAGGAATGAGAAGTGCACAGAGCTCTGAAAGCTAGGATTGGATGACACTAAGAGTGCCTGGAGCCTAATTTTTGAAAAGAAAAAAATCTGATTAAGTAATTTTTTTTTTTAAAATGTATCCTTGAGAAGAAGAAAGATGTTAACTCCGAATACAAGAGCAGAATGCTGTATGTCTGTGGTAGCAGCCAGGAGAAGGTCAGAAGGCTTCCGGTCCCGAGAGGAATACACAACAGCCCAGAAATAACCGCAACCTTCTTAGGGTACACGATACTGAATTTTAAATAGTATGTATTTAATATCAACTTTATTGATATGTATTAACTTCATTTAATGCCATTTGTGCTGAGGTTGCACATAGCTAATTACACTAGTGTTAACAACAGCACAAATGTCTCATGGAGCACATTTAAGGATCTAGAACCAGGGGTGCCTGGGTGGCTCAGTCGGTTAAGCCTCGACTCTGGATTTCAGCTCAGGTCATGATCTCAGTGTTGTGAGATGGAACCCCACCTCTGCTCCTCGTTCAGCTCTCCCTCTCTCTCTGCTCCTTGCTCCCTCTCTCTCTCTTGAAAATAAATAGAATCTTGAAAAAATAAAAATAATCTAGAACCAGTAGGCAGTAAAGGCTCCCTGGGGCCCGGCAAAGGGGTTCATCCTTAAACTAACATTTTATATTTATGCAGCTGCCACTTGGGAACTGCCTAAGTAGATGACTCATTTCACTTTTTGAGGTCACCCTTTTATTGTCAGGGAGTCATTGGCGTTTTGTCCTTCCCAAAGGTCCACCACTTCCCACTTCCAGAGTATTAATTTAAATGGAGCCACAAGAAGCAGGGGTCACAGAGCAGGCTGAAAGGAGCTGTGTCATTCCTTCAGAAATTTTGGAAAGTGAATTTATAACTGCGACGAATTTGCAACTGTAAGCAACAGAGAGGCAGATTCCAAGTATAATTTACAGAGTTTTCTCGGTTTCGTTTGTTGTTTGGTGAGTTAAAGCATGTTGTGTTCAAATACTATCCTCAAAGAATAAGAATCGCTTTGATGCATTCTGTTTTATGTCTATTGCAATACCATACATGCTGGGGAACTTTATAAATATTACTCTAATTAGAAAGTCTTTAATATCTATTGCTGTAAGAGACTCAGAAGCTTTTATTAATTCATGATGAGATTCAAGCTAGATGCAGAGTTATGGGGATATGAAGATTCTTAAGTGTCTTTGGCTCCAGATCTCTTATGTAATATAGACTATAGTGGAAAAAAGGACCTTTCTACAGTTGTGTCAAACAATCAGTCAAGAGGGGCACCAGGGTGGTTCAGTTGGTTAAGCATCCAACTCTTGATTTCAGTCCAGATCATGATCTCGGGACTATGAGATCGAGCCCTGCGTCAGGCTGCATGCTGGGTGTGGAGCCTGATCTAGGTTCTCTCTCCCTCTCCTTCTGCCCTTACCTGCTCCCTCTCTAAAAAACAAAACAAAAACAATAATAAAAAACAATCAGTCAAGAAACATGGATTGAATATTTTTTGTAGTGCATGGTACAAGGTACAGAGGGGTGGGGGAAAAGAATAAGGTGTAAGTTCTACAGACTTACAAACTAGCATAAGGGAGGAATATGCTTTCTTTTATGTTTAAAATATGACCACAATCACTTTTCTCTAACTGGTACTTTAAAACCACCAGCTCTGGTGGGCACTGTTCTTGCTTCCATTTTGTATTGGTGAGAGTGCAAAGTAATTAATGTAACTCTTTAATTGTCTTAGTCAAATGAGAAAAAAAAAATATGTATTTATATATTTATATTATTATATTTATATATTATATTTATATCATTATATAATATTTATATTATTATATGACTATATATATTTGGTCATTTATTGAGAAGAAAACAATTTAACTCTAAAAAGGACTTTTTTTTTTAAAAAAGTACTGAATCTCTGCTCTTCAGTCCTCAGTTTGAGATAAGCTGGAGACTGTTAATTCATTTCCATCTTCAATAAATATTTTCCTTTTTAAAAGTATGCTGTTTGAGCTAGCTTATGAAACGATTGTGTTCCATGTTGAAATTGCACATAAACACACAAATTTAACAAAACAAAATAAACATGATTATTGATTCCCCCGATGGACAACAATATCCAATAGCATGTACAGATAGCTCCCGCAGGCCAATTTTCTAGACTCTTCTGTATAATCATTGTTAATATCATTCTTTAAAAAAAATTCATACCTTGGGGTCCCTGAGTGGCTCAGTTGATTAAGAGTCTGACTCCCGGTTTCAGCTCAGGTCATGATCTCATGGTCATTGGATTGAGCCCTGTGTCGGGCTCCATGTTGATTCTGCTTCAGATTCTCTCTCTCTCCTCTAATTATCCCCACATTTGTGGTCTTTTTCTTTCTAATAAATACATAAGTAAAATCTTAAAACAAAACAAAAAAACCCTCATACTTTCCAAGTTCAGTCAAGAAAGTTAAAGAGAAATGGAAAATTTATTCTGAACTTTTTAAAAAAAATTTTTATTAGCATATAATGTATTATTAGCCCCAGGGGTACAGGTCTGTGAATCGCCAGGTTTACACATTTCACAGCACTCACCATAGCACATGCCCTCCCCAATGTCTCGTAACCCCACCAGCATCTCCCTACCCCCCTCCCCTCAGCAACCCTCACTTTGTTTTGTGATATTCTGAACTCTTGAAAGGGCATTGGTTCATTCACAGTTACCGCTCGTCCAAAATGCTAAATGACGCTGATGTATCTTGTGACGGATAACACAAGATAAAGAGGAATATTGAGACTTCTTACTGTATGTAAGTTCTCATCCTTGCCATGGAGGGCACTATTTTCTAGGTTTTCAGTGTTAAGAATTCTATTACTCTGATCCATAACTAAAAGACTTAAAGGACTCGTGTTTATGAATAAAACTCATTAAGATAACAATGTCAGTTATCAGAGAAGTGATGCTTCCATGCAGCTGGATAACCATTGGTCTCCCAATTGTGCTAAGTTTGTAAATACGCCTTTGTAGGATCTCCCATAACCACTAAACGCTTGGTGATATTGAGTGCTCCTAATGCCTCATCACATAGAGCCAGGTTGCGATTGTTATACCAAAATCCCACATCAAAACCTGTTCGTCAAAACTTTCTCTCAGAAATCTGGAAACACATTGACAGATATCCACTATCAATCTCCACTGATAGTTGCTCTGTGCATACCACCCCTGCAGTTACCGTCACATTGCTTCAAGCTGATGAACCGTCAGTAAGTTTGTTTAGAGTGGCGTGGAGGGATGAAGACAGCCAGATAATTAATTAATGAGTTAGAAGACCAGCCCAAGGAATTCTCTTAAGAAGTGGAAGAAAGGTATATATAAACCAGAGACAAAAGGCCTTGCAAAGTACTTGCTTTATTAGAGAAGAGATAAAGATACTTATAACTCTAAGAAATCAGTAAACTCACCTATAGGTTTTGGGTTAAGCTGCTACTGTAAGAATGAAAATATAATGTGTAACTTTTTTTTAGAGAGAGAGAGAGAGAGAGCACTTGAAGGGCAGGGGGAGGCAGAGGGAGAGAGAGAGGGAGGCTCCTAAGCAGCCTCCATGCCGAGCATGGGGCCTGATGAAAGACTTGATCTCACGACCCTGAGATAATGACCTGAGCCAAAATCAAGAGTCAGGCGCTTCACCGACTGAGCCACCCAGGTGCCCCTAATGTATAACTTTTAAATTAGCAGCATCTAAGTTGATTTATCTGATAGAAAATATAAATGAAGAAATAACAAATAGAAACCAAATATTGTCTACGGCCATACCACCCTGAACGCGCCCGATCTCGTCTGATCTCGGAAGCTAAGCAGGGTCGGGCCTGGTTAGTACTTGGATGGGAGAAACCAAATATTATTAGATGAAAATATGAAAGGCATAACTACATCTTAGTATAACAATAAACATACTCATTGTTAACAAGTTAAACTCTCTACTTAGAACACAGAGATGCTTAGATTCATTTAAAAAAATAAGAGCCAACAATTATAACACACAAAAGAACAAAAAGATGTACAGTTTGAAATAAGGACAAAACAGTAATATTGATGATAAGAAATTTTTTTTTTTTTAAAGATTTTATTTATTTATTTGACAGAGAGAAATCACAAGTAGATGGAGAGGCAGGCAGAGAGAGAGAGAGAGGGAAGCAGGCTCCCTGCTGAGCAGAGAGCCCGATGCGGGACTCGATCCCAGTACCCTGAGATCATGACCTGAGCTGAAGGCAGCGACTTAACCCACTGAGCCACCCAGGCGCCCTGATGATAAGAAATTTTAATGAAAAAGCGTAAGAGTGGACTTAAGATGGCTAGAGCATGAGGAGATACATCTGAGAAGATTAATGTTCCCCAAAAGGTGCCAAATGTAGAAATGGTTCTCAGTTGTCAAATTGACCAAATGCTGTGTTGTGAGATGCCTGCTAAGGCTCCCTGCCCAGTGTTTACTCATGGTCTCATGAACAATGTGGCTTTGGTGAAAGAGAGAAATTATGCGTGGATGTAATTACATTGGCTTTCCCTCACCATGGCTGAAATGGCTGTCACCACTACTGATTCCTAATCTGCAAGGCATAGAGACAAAGCTGAGGCCCCAATGAAGCACCATGCCATTTAGCCCTCCAAAGGCACGTTGCTTATATTGATGAAGGGGAAAATAGTTTTCCTTCAGGAAGGGGAGAAAGTGGTTTGTCCCTTCAAGAGTTGTTTATTCTAGATACAGAACTGCATACTTTGACCACAAAGAGTCGGCCAGTGTATCACCATCCACAGAATAACTGAATGCCTTATTCCCCATCAAGAGTGTCTCACACAATTCTCCTGAATAAGGAGCTCAGGTTATAAAGAAATAAATGAGATAATCAGCTCACAGCCATGGGATTCATTGATGTTATTCTGCTCCTGTTAGCCAAAAGCGCCTGAGCTAATAGGATGATGAACAGGTCATTCTATTCTAAGTATTGAATTTGAAATATTGAATATTTAGTTTGTGCAAGGTTGTATGCTATCCTCTGAGACGCAGCATATACTCTGAACAGGAATTGGTATTTGGAACCATTTCTCTCAGAGCCAGATCCCATGGCTCTAGAAACCAAAGGTGAGATGTAGGAGTGAGATGCATGATTCCCTGTCATATCTGGCCTAATTCATGGCATTTTTGCTTTTTATCCTGTAACTTTGGTCAGTTGCAAGGGAAAAAAATGCTTCCATTGGAGGATATACAATAGTTGCATTGAAGTGGAGACTGAGATTGCCACCTGGCCATTGTGACTCCTTATGTCACTGAACCAATAGGTACAACGAGATGGTTACTGTGCTGACCAGATTATTACCTCTGATTATCAATCAAGGGGAAATTGGGTTCCATTATACAATGGGTATTGGGAAAGAAAAGGAAACATGCTCTGGGTTTCCTTCTAATATTTCCAGCCCAATGGTAAAATGCAATGGAAGCCTACAGCAACCCAGTAGCAGGACCTTCAAAAATAACTAGGTCAGTCACTTCACAAATTAAAGATCTTCAGACAACTGAGATGCAGACTAAAGGCAAGAGAATAGGGGTTGGTAGTGGATCAGTGAGTTACAAATACCAGTTATCTTCTCTTGACCAGGAGCAGAAACAAAGACCACTTAACTACCCATGTTCCCTTCCTTGCTTTTATAAGAATATCCTTTCACTTATTTATAAATTTCTCTCCATCTGTGTGACTGACTGTGTTCCAGGTACTGACCATATAGCTTGGAGCAGAACAAAGCACCCCTCCCCGCCTGACCACACACACACACTAGTGACACTTGATTTTAGGGGGTCTGACCAACAATAACTGATCAAACAAATGGGTACAAAATGTACTAACAGATAGTAAAATGTGCCACAAATTTTTTTGCACTTATTTTCTGTTTAATTGTTCCTTAAGTTGTTTTATTAATCAGAAAAAACTTTTTAAAAAGATTTTGTTTGTTTGTTTGTTTGTGTACTTGAGAGGGGGAGGAGCAGAGTGGGAGGGAGAGAGACAAACAGACTTGGTGGTAAGCACAGAGCCTGATGTGGGGCTCGATCTCACGACCCACATGACCAACCCTGAGATCAGGACTTTAGTCAAAATCAAGAGTCAAATCCTTAACCGACAGAGCCCCAATCAGAAAACACTTTTTGAGGAGTTAGGCTGATTCCATATGGAATATATATGGAATATATGGAATTGGATTCAATATGGAATATATATGGGAGGATATATAAATAGGTAGTTGTGCGCACATCTCACACACACACAGATACACACACACACTCCATGACACTTTACAGATTTGTCTTAAAAAGTAAATTATTGCAATCATTTGGTGCCTGGTCTCAAACTCTTTAGGACGCCAGTCGCAGCCAACCAGACAGTAAGGAAGCCATCAATCTGCGGTAATGAAGATACTCATTATATAATTCATTTTCCTTTATGTTCCTTACATCAATCTTCTCTGAAGATCCATTAAGATTGAGTCCAAAAATTCATTCTCAAAGGAAGGTCAAGGCACTTCAGAGTGCAGAAGACCACAAGGTTAACATTAAGAAAATATGTCATCCCTAAAAGCTTTGTTGGTTTTGGTATCTCAAATCTCCTTTCTGTGGGTTAGTCCTGAAAAGAGTCCTCAGGACTACGTATACACTGACTAAACCATTGTGTTTGTAAACGCCAAGAAGTCTCGATAGACTTCTCCTGTTTAACTTCTGAACTGAACAGTTTTCCATCCCTCCTCCCCATGTACATCTCTGTTCATCAGTCTTTAGCTTTTCCTGGGCACCAGATATAACTGGACAAGGCACCTTAAGAAGACCACAGTATTTGGCAAACAAATGTAATATGAGGAATTTTGTTAAATCTACTTTTGTTCATTGTCACTAATTTAATTTTAAACTCAAGGTCTACCCTTGTGGAGGAGTAAACAGTTGAAGAATGATGTCAGAATCTGATAGTGCATGAAAAATTGCATGTTAATCCTTTTGGTAAATTTCCTTTCCTTTCCTTTTTTTTGGGGGGGGGTGTCAAATTTCAACCTACTCTTTCTAAAGAAGAGAACAATGAGAAACAACTGTCATTTCTAATTCAGTATAAAAAACAATGTCCTTCCATAGGCTGTGGACTTCTCACAATACCTTTCAATTATTTTGACCAAGAATTGACTTTGGAATCATTATTCGGATATTTAATGAAAAGCAAGCAATTTCAGCTGGGAACTTTCTAAAAATCTCATTTCATTTTGTTTTAATTCCCGTACAGGTGACATACAGTGTTAGATTAGTTTCCAGTATACAGTGTAATGATTCAACAATTCCATCAGTAGTCCCCTGTGAGGGACCCAGCACAGACCCAGCCACTAGAGGGCGCTATTAAAGGCAGTTGGGTCCCTGCAGACACTCCAGCTTCCAGCTAATGGTTCCCTGTATCCCTATCATAGTCATGTCTGTTTTTAATTCAAGATAGTTTCATTTCACATTTCACGTCCAAGTTCCTATCCTGATCATTTTAGTGTATATAAGAGAGAGTGTATATAAGAGGCTGAATGGAGGAGAATTTCAGGATTGCTAAGGCTTAGAGTTGGCAGCCAGAAATACGAGCCTTCAGTAAAATTAGAACAGTAATCTGGTCTTATCCCAAATTGTGCCACATTTCCCTTCTCTGTCTCCACCCCCCTTCCATTCATCAGGGAACTGTTGTTTTTCTCCTATTCCCTTTGTTTTTCTCCCACTACCCAAAATCTTACTGAAGGCTCCATACTCAAGTCTCTTTGTTTCAAAATTATTCCAAATTCCACCCTGTTACTGCATCAAAAGGAAATAACTCAACAAATTGTGTACAGAAAAGTATATGACTAAGTTACATTTCATTAAAGTTTGAAATAATTTTAGTCACAACCGAGGGTTCGATATATAATAATAAGCTTTAAAGAACACCTATTATTTAAAGAGTTATTTCACAGAGTATCCTGTGATGTAACTAAAAACTTTTCCATACACCTTAAGTCAGAAATATTGGCAGTGAATTCCTTTACTGATAAGTATATTCAATCTATTTCTGAAGCATAGGAGGCTTTTATATTTATTGAAGTTTCACTAGATACTAGATAATTCACATGCATTATTTCCTTAAATTTTTTTTTTTTTTAAACAACAGAGTAGGAATCTCACTCTACATGCTCTGGTGTGTGCAAGAAATGTGAATTTCTTCCTTTTTAAAAATTCAGTTTATTTTAGATTTCTGATCTTCATCTGTCACTGATGAGCCTGTACTACAGGGAAATTCAATCTTGGTCTCTCCATTGTATTCCTCAATGTTTGATTTTCACTTCGGCCCCAAGGTACTATTCAAAATCCTAACACTGGACATTGGAGAGCCCCCTGATATTGCCTGAGGACGCCTAGCCCCACCAAGTCTTAGCTTTCCCCATTGCCTTGATGTTCTCTGCTTCTAGGCCACTCTTGCAAAAGAGAAATCTTTCATGGGAATGGCAACATGTCTACCTATGACACTGCAGTCTCCCTAAGGGCCCTTCCACGCATTTTTGCTTGGGGGTTGCTACCTTACACTGCTTGAGATCAGGGTGGGGAAGAAGGTGCCCAGATGCTTGGGTTAATTCACTGACCTGGCTCTCTTCTTCTCCCCCTGGTTTCAGGGACACTCACCTTCCTGCCTCTCACTTTATATACATTATCACTCTTTTTTTTTTTTTTTTAAGATTTTTTATTTATTTATTTGACAGAGAGAAATCACAAGTAGATGGAGAGGCAGGCAGAGAGAGAGAGGAAAGCAGGCTCTCTGCTGAGCAGAGAGCCCGATGCGGGACTCAATCCCAGGACTCTGAGATCAGGACCTGAGCCGAAGGCAGCGGCTTAACCCACTGAGCCACCCAGGCGCCCCTACATTATCACTCTTGCTTATAACCTACCTCCAGAATAACCAGCAGAATGTCTTTCATGGCATTAGGCCCTTAGAAAATACAAGAAAAGCCATTTAACTCAAGTAATTTTTCTTTATACCTTGGCTAAATCACAGAGACACAAATCGTGAAAACACACTGTGTGCTTGAAATGCATGAGAGGTATGGAGAACAGGCATTTTACCTTCTTAACTCAGACTTGTCCCTGGGTAACATAAGGGATTGACCGCACCTTCCTGACTTCACCTGGTGCCAAGAATAAACATCTGGAAAGTACAAGACACACTTGAAAAAAATATATATGTAACATTGTAAATAGTGTGAGTGCATTCATAAGGCGGAATTCAGTACTCTCGATGACTCCCTCTCTCTCTCTCTTCGATGTTCTTCCCCTTGGCTTTTCTCATGCCATCCAGTATAATAGCTTGCCACTTCCCTTTCTTGCTGTCCCATCATGGTGTTCATTGCTGGTTCATTTTTACTTTGTCTCTAAATGTTGGGGACCCGCCAGGCTCAGTCTTTATCCTGTTCTCTTCTCTGTCTTACAGTATCATGATCCAATGATTTAAAGTATGATACACATTCTCACAACTTCTACTTTTTCTCTCTCAGATGCTTCCTCTGAGATCCAATTTAACTTACAATTAATTGCCTCCCTGACATTTCAAGGAGACATTTCAAGCTAAATCCTTGGTACATCTCTTTCCAGATCTTTCCTCCCTTCCTTCCAAATCTCACTTGTCTCTGACTCTTCCCTTTCTTCATCTTTCATATTGAATGCTCAGTGGTCCTTAATTCGTGGTCCAAAATACATCTCAAATACAGCCTATATATATATATATATATATATATATATATATTTATCTTCATGACAGTTGGGATTTGATGGTCTATTTTGCTTAATGTTGGGGTCCTAGAACATGGAAGAGTGCCAAAGTACCTACTAGATGCTTCATAAATAGTTTTTGAATGAGTGTATGAATGAATGAATGAATTCAAACAGCAAATACATTGTGCATTATGTTAGAAAAGCAAGGTCTTCTAGAGTTTCTCATATTTTTTGCTTTCCAATTAGAGTTCTGGGTTTAATAAGGGTTTTCCTTGGTTTTAAAAACTTACTTCTGCACCTATAGAAGATAGATTGTCTATCTCCATCTATCTATCTATCATCTGAACGTCTATTTATCTATCATCTGTCTCATCAATATGACATTAGGTAATAGAAGTTTTGTCTGAATTGCAAGATTAAAATCGGTATTTCCACTGAGGAACTAGTAAAGTAAACATTTATTCATTATTTTATCAAATATTAAATATGCATAAACCTAGAACAATAAAAGACCATTCTTTAAGTGTCATAGGATTCCATGTGTTTATTTAATCCTTTTTTTGATCTCACCCTTCCCGTTGACAGAAAGATGGGGAATAGAATATGTGACACTGACCTAAATAATCCGGCTAGATTAGGCAGTGATTCGAACTGGGGTCAATTGAGATTTTCATTCTGAAAACGAACTATCTCATTAGATTTAACTCGTTTTCCAAATTAAAGCAGCCAAAATGGTCCTTCTCTGTCTAACTTGCCTGAAGTACACAATATTCCTTGTTTGCCTTGTATTTTCATCAATATGAAACTTAAGAGAAGTGGTATTATTCTTCCACCAGTGTAAAAATGGAATCCAAAAAATAACTCTGAGAGGCCATTTCTATGTAAATTCGGATACAAAGCCTTTTGTTGCTTCTTTTTTAATGACTTGAGTTTGATGCCTTAATTCATTATTTAAATTTCAGTCATTAAAGGGGATAGAAAGATTTGTTTTTCTAATTTCATTTCAATATAATATAATCATGCTAGAGACTGAGTGACAAAACAAGAGGTAGAATCAGAAGGTGGTAATTGTAGTACAGGAAAGATTTCCCTATATGGTGATATGGTGAATTCTTACATTATCGGCATAGGAGGAAATGTTCCCATGGTTTTAAGCTTTGTCTGCTGGCTAGCTCCTCGCTCGGTCTAGGCAACAGGACCACCATGTCTCATGATGTGCACACTCTTCCTAGTGTCCAGACCCATGAATCCCTTGCACTGTGTGTGCATTGATGGTAGGGGGAAGGTCAATGGATGGCAAGCTTACCCAAGTCTGTATTGTTATTTTCACCATTGTTGTAATTCAGTCCAGCCCAATACTGTGCATCTGGTCAGCTAACATGAAATACACTTAAAAAAGGGCTTCCACGTGGAAGATAAACCACACTTCTGGGTCACCTTGGCTGCTGCCTCCAGCGGCTTCTGAGCTCTCTTCCATTTATCTTTGCAATGGTGAACTAACTCTGTACTTTAGGGGCTCCATGAATCCTCAGGATAAAGTTCAAATTTTTAACGCAGCTCCCAAGACCCTTAATTACCTGACACAGGTTTCTACCTCCAGATGCACTTTTGGCCTCTCTTCCCATGCTCTCTGTCTGTTTTCAGGTCTGGCTCGCTCTGCTTTCTACTGGTGTCTCTCATCAGTTGGTCATGACTCTCCTCTTCCCACTATGAGCATTCACCTGGATGCTTTCATCCTGTGGTTCTCAACTGAAGCATTCCTTAGTCCTTGAAGGTCAGTCTCTGAATTAGGCACCCATAACACCTTTACTTTCCCTAGTCTGTCTTTAATACATTATTATAAAGCATTTTTCCTGTATTTTCTGGAAGACACTGATTTTCCCCTTTGTTGCACTCACTATATTTTTCTAGAACACGTGCTTGGAGGAGGCAATGGCCAGTGGTGTGCCGGCAAATGTTGGAGAGCTGATTACATGGAGAAAAAATCTAACAAAACAAAATAAAACAAACGATAAGATAACCCCCCTGACTTGGGATTGTTTCTGTGGTTTCATGGCTAATTCCAAGCTATGGATGGGACATAACAGCACAGACTTGAGACAAGACATACACACTCTGCCGGCGGGCCAGCTCCAGTAGATCAGTGTCTATACCTTCAGTGTCTGGTCCATGCTTATACATGTTAGACGCTCACTCAGGAACAATCCACTTACTATACACCAGTTAGAATGACAAACAACAAGGAAACAAGGAAATAAAAACAAGAACAAACCCCACAAAAATCTATCATACAAAGTGCTTGCGAGAAGGTAGAGCCAGGGGAACCCTCCTATTTTGTTGCCAGGAATTCAAAACTGAACTGCCAATTTGAAAGCAGTTCGATAGTTTCTTATGAAAATTAACATATGCTTCCCATGGAGGCTGTCAATCCTATCACTACATACGCATGCCAGACAAATGGAAATATGTAATCCCGTAAAAACCTACATGAAAGTTTATAGTGGTTTTGTTCATAACCCACAAAACCTGGACAAACCCCAAATGTCCTTCAGTTGATCACTCTACAAACAAACTGAGTATGTCCACCCAAGAAAATAATAATAAAACAGAATATCAATATATTTGCCAACATATGCTACAAATGCATTATGCTAAGTGAAATAAGCCAGATTCAAAAGAGTAGAAAGTCTGTGATACCATTTATATGATGGTCTGAAAATCACAAAATCGGGATAGAAAACTGTTTTTCAGGTGGTAGGCGTGAGGATGATGCTGAGAACAAAAGGGGCACAGAGGATATTTTTGGGGTAATGGAAATTTTCTGTATATCGATTGCTGTGGTGATGACACAGCTGAAGGTGTTTACTGTATGTAAACTATACCTCAGTATGCCAGACTGGGGGAGAAAAACTATTTATGAAGAGAAGGAAGGAAGGGAGGGAGGGGGAGGGGAACGAGGAAGTCTGAAGCCTCACTACTAAGCATGTGGTTGATTTTCTGGCACTTCCCTTAAAATGCAAAATCGGTATGATAAAACAAGAGGCAATATTCCAGTTTATATTAATTTTACATTATGTTGCTCTGAGTTATCTTCTCGTAGTCAAGTGTATCTGGTATAAAATGTTAGCAGACATGACAGGTAAAACTCTGATGGTGAATTCTTAAGTAATCCAACGGGTTTTGTCTCGCTTTGTTTTCCTTTTGGCTTCCGGGTCGTGAGTATGCTTAACACCAAGCCCCACCAGCAAAACTTGGTCTAAAAGTCAACCCACAGCTCTGCGGGAGTGGGGCTGAATCTACTTCCTACAGAAGAAAATGGCCCATTTCTCATCAGAGATGCTCAATGTTTCAAAGTGAAACACAGTGACGGTCAGTCGGGTAAACAAATAAGTAAACCCATCTATCAGCTATATCAAATTTTGGCCTCAGTGCCCTTCAAGAGATGATATTAGGAGGAAAAAAAAAAAAAAGAAAGTTGCAAAAGAAGAAATAACCAGCCTCACTCCCAGGGCGGTCATGCCACGGGCATTGCTTCGAGCAACAACACATTAGCTACAAAGCAGAGCACGTTTAATTGCTCCATCCGGCACTGGAGATCTGTAGCTTTCAAATTTCCCTCCTCTATTAAAGTAAATTCCTGGGACTTTTCTACCTTCTCTTAAAACGAAGACTTAAAGGTTGAAATTATTTCCCATCGACCTTTCTGGAGCACCAGTTGCTGGAGCCCTCACCGTTTCTGACCCTCCATCTGGTGGTCTAAGCCTTATACAAGTGTGCTTGCCTGCATTGTTCCAGGAAATGAGCCAAATACAACTTTATTGGAATATCAGTTATATTGTGTTGCTTTGCGTAGAGACCAAGTTTAGTTAGTAAATTTAAAGGCCTGCAAAGTATTTTAAATAATGTCTTTGTACAGGAGTGCCTGATGGCTCAGTTGGCTGTGTGTCTGACTCTTGGTTTTGGCTCAGGTCATGATTCAGGGTCATGAGATTGAACCCCATGTCGTGCTCCATGCTAGGCATGGAGTCTGCTTAAGATTCCCTCTCTCCCTCTCCCTCTGACCCTTCCAACACCCACCCCTCTGCTCTCACGCTCTCTCTCTCAAAAAATAAAACGGAAAAAAAATTATATCTTTGTGCATAATTAAGGAGTATAAGAATTTGTCATAGCAAATACAAATGCCTCAAAAGATAGGAATGGTAATTACAAAACATGAACTTATCAACTGTTTTCATTAGCCACCTCATCATTGGAAAAAAACAGCAAAAAAGGAGCATTCCTTTTTTTTTTTTTAAACACCGTGCTGGTAAGTAACTTTATTGCTATGACGTTTTCCTAGATACAGTAAGAGGTCTATACATCCGTCTCTAGTCAGTTTCATTAGCAGAGGGCAGCTGCTGCGGGTCTGAGGTCTTCTGAGGACACAGAAACAGTTGCATTTCTAATTCTGAAAACCGTGCTAAGGTTTTTGGAGACAGCACCAAATACTACAGCCCTCAACAGCCTCTCCAGAACAGCAGCAGTTCCCCTGTACTGTTCCTCCTTTTGCCCATGCACCAGCATTATCTCTTGGCTCACTTTAAAATATATCTGGAATGCCGAATTTGATAAAACAAATTTAGATTATTCTGTTGCTTTCAGCAAACATGAAACATGACAAAAGCTACATGGAGTGAGGGAATTTTGACTTTGAGATATAAATATGAATGTCTACATAAACATTGCATCTGAAAAAAGCTCCAAAAGACCTCTAAAATCACAACAATCATTTGCAAAAACTTTGCATTTTTCTCCGATCGATATGAAATTCTCATACAACAAAATGCAGACTTTAAGCATATCACTCAGTGAGTTTAATGCTCACTCTTTGAAAGACCTGCCAATAAAGAGATAAACCATTATCTTCATTCCAGAACGTTCTTCTATGCCCACTTTCCATTCCCCTGCTTCATGCTCAGAGGTCACCACTGTTTTAATTTCAATCTAGTTTCCATTCTTAGCTTTGTATGTTCCAGAACTTTACAAATTTATATAGATTTCATAATTAATGTGCTCTTTTGTGTCCTTTTCCTGATATTGTTGGGGGCATCAGGAGTTCATTCTCCTCCTCCTCCTCCTTCTCCTCCTTCTTCTTCTTCAGATTTTATTCATTTATTTGACCTAGAGAGAGAGAGGACACACAAGCAGGGGGAGTGGCAGGCAGAGGGTGAGGGAGAAGCAGGCTCCCTGATGAACAGGGAACCCAATGTGGGACCCGATTCCAGGACCCTGGGATCATGAGCTGAATAGAAGGCAGATGCTTAACAGACAGCCACCCAGGTGCCCCATCAAGAGTTCATCCTATCTCATTGCTAAACTGCCGTTTGTTTTTTTTTTCCCACTTAAGTGTTGATAGACATTTGAGTTATTTGCAGTTTGTGGACATTTTGAATCAAGCCTTTATGAAAGTTCACATATAAGTATTTGGGGAGGGCATGTGTTTTAATTTATCTTGGATAAATGTCTGGGAGTGGAATTGCTGGGCATTTATGTGATTCACTTTGAATCACATAAGCTCCTTTCCAAAGCAAACGTTCCAGTTCACGCTCCCAGAAGCAAAACATGATGATTGCTACACATCTCCCTGATATTGATACACATCTCCCTGTGATTCACTTTGAATCACATAAGCTCCTTTCCAAAGCAAACGTTCCAGTTCACGCTCCCAGAAGCAAAACATGATGATTGCTACACATCTCCCTGATACTTTGTATTTCTGGTCTTTCAAACTTTTAGTCTCTTAAGGAGGCTTAATGATCTCTACTATGCTTTTAACTTGTATCCTCCCCCACTTGACTAATGACATTGAGGATATTTTCAGGTGCTTATATTAAGACTTTCTCTTCCAAAGTGTCTGCTCAAGTATTGGACTGTTTATTAAAACTGGTTTATGGTCTCTTTCAGTCCTGATATGGTGATTTGCGCCCTCTCTCTCTTCTTGATCACTGCAGCCAGGTATTTATAAATTTTGTTGCTCTCTTCAAAGAACGAGCTTCTGGTTCTAACTATCTTTCTTGTTGTCAGTTCCTTATTTTGTTTGTTTCTGCTCCTATCTTTATATCCTCTTTCTTCAAATTACTTTTTGTTTTGCTTCTTTTTTCCTCTAGCTGCTTAAAATGTAATCTATAGTCATTGACTTTAAGTTTTTCTTCTTTTCAATATAAACTTTAAAGCTATAAATTTTGATGTTTTATTTTCATTGTTATGGAGTTCAAAATATTTTTATAATTTTCTTCACTATATAATTTTCTTCATTCAAATAATCATTGTCTTTGATTCATGGATTATTTATAAATGTTTGGGAATATTTGTGGTTTTGCTACTTATATTATTGTTATTAATATTTCATTTGATTCTACTGTGGCCAGAAAATATTCTTCATACCACCTTCAGTTTCAATCAGTCAGATTTGTTTTACAGCCTACCATATAGTCCCTTATAGTGAACACACTATGTGCACTTGAAAAAAATGTGTATGTTTTTCCTGTTGTGAGTTTCTAGAATATTCTATAAATATCAGTGAGACTGAGGCCTGGAAATTCTTTTATCTGGCTGTGATACTATATAGTTGCATGAAAGATGCAAAAATACTTAAGCCTTGTAGATACTACACTATAATAAAACTGTTCATAAAATTATATAGCACTATGCTCTCTCAAAAAAAAAATTATGTTTAGTTCTTGCATTCAACTACCTCATTCTCCAGATCCTTAGGCACAGTTTTGCAAAAATATTGCAATTCGTGTTATAGTTAACACAGACCTCACAATATGTGTTGGTTGCTTCTGTCCTCTTGTTTTGGCAAAGCCAAGTGTGATATTCATATCTTGAGCAGTTGCACTACTAAATCCTGGAAATATGCCATTTTGTATTTGATATTACTTTGTTTGTTGATTTAGTTTTTGTTTCCAGGTGGAATAAGGAAATGATTCTCTGATGTGATGATGGATCTAGACCCATGATTGACAATGGTATATTTCACATATACTCACATTTTTTACTTGTTTTATATGGCAGGGGATGGAATATCATCCCTTATCCAGTGGGTTAGAATCTATTACTATCTATTATTATTACTCCTTTCAATGCTTCAGTTCTCCCAATTTTTGCCAGTAGGGGCCCCTTCTATGTGGTCTTCGTGTGTTTTTGACATTCCCATTCTTATTGGAGCATTTCTTTGTTTGTTGGCACAAGAAGATGTTCTATGCTCATCTTGTATTCTCTGAGCCATTTTATCAGCTCAGCCATTTCTTCAGAGAGACCTGTTTCCTTTTATCAGAGCATGGTACATAGAGATTAAACCGAGGCATGCACTATGCTCACTACTAATGCTGTGTCCAAGTGCGTGTGCATACACACATCCAGCATACATACCTCTGTATATCTACCGCTAGCAATTTCTCTCCAACACCACGGGGATCCCTGTAGTTTCCTCCCTTTCAAACATGTCACTCCTTTCTCAGCAGAGAGAAACCTACCTCCTACTATCCTTACTATATTTGCTTTTTTGACCAACTCCCCTGTGTAACAGCACTCTCTCTCTCTCTCTTGCTGTCAATATTGCTGGACTTTCTCATGGACACCCTCTTTACCCATCTTCACTTCAACATTTCCTTGTGGTTCCCCCAACTTTTTTACTCATTCCAGGAACAGAATATGGGGCAAAGCAACAGATTCATACACACATGGCAGTTTTGGCGCATAACAAAGATGGCCTTACGGACCAACAGAAAAGATGAAACGATTAATAAATGATACTGGGACAACTTTTTTTCAATATGTGAACAAAATAAAAATGGATCCTTATTTTGTATTTTGTGCACAGATGTAGTTTATGTAGTTAAAGTCTTATATGTGGAAAGAAAAACTTCAGGATTATTAGCTGCAATGTAAAAGAATATCAATATGACTCCAGGGTAGAGAATCACTTCATAAGACATAGACAAACACAAAAAAAATCAAAGAAAGATTGAAAATTCATACTTTAAATTTTCTAAAAATATTTTATTTATTTGACACAGAGAGAGACAGACAATGAGAGAGGGAACACAAGCAAGGGGAGTGTGAGAGGGAGAAACAGGCTTCCCACTGAGAAGGGAGCCTGATGCGGGGCTGGATCCCAGGACCCTGGGATCATGACCTGAGCTGAAAGCAGATGCTTAATGACTGAGCCAAGCAAAGCCCCATACTTCAAATTTTTTAAAATATGCTACACATACCACCTAAATATTGTGAAAATATAAAACTAAGTCATACAACATCAGAAGGTATTTCTGGTTTTTTAACTAGAAGAGAAGTGTAAATTAAAATATATTAAGAACCTTTGTCCCAAAGCTAGAAGAAGAAAAGTCAGCTAATAGAGGAAGAGACAAAGCATGAATAGGATTTATCAGAAGAGCAAACACAAATGGGAAATAAACACATAAGCCTGTTCAACCTCACTATTGATTAGGAAAATGCATATTGAGTACACAAAAAATATTATTCTAAATCCAATAGACCAGGAAAATTACAAAAGCTGCCCAATCCAATTATTGGAGATAATATACTTAATGGTAATTCTTACTGTTAATTTCAAAATATATCTGGTAAACCCATGTTGAAAAACAATTTTCTTGTGAAGTTGAGTCTACTTTCCACTCCTAGCTATTGCCTTCAGAGAAACTCCTGCACGAGTGCTCCAAATGCTAATTTCAAGGGTGGTCACATCGTCACAAGTCATTATAGAAAAACAAGAACTGCCTTAAATGTGCATTAACCAACCAATTTAAAAATAAATGATGGTTTTGTTGTATAATCAAAGTATACTCAGTAAATAAAATGAATAATAGCTATATGCATCATAAAACATTAATCATAGACAATCACTTTTCTATTTTTTTTTGTTGTTTACATATAATGTATTATTTACCTCAGGGGGACAGGTCTGTGAATCGTCAGTCTTACACATTTCACAGCACTCACCATAGCACATAGCCTCCCCAGTGTCCGCCCCCAGCCACCCCATCTCTCCCACCCCCCTCCCTCCAGCAACCCTCAGTTTATTTCCTGAGATTAAGAATCTCTTATGGTTTGTCTTCCTTACAAATCATGTTGTTTCATTTTACAATCACTTTTCTGCCTGAAAAAGAATTGCAGAGGTATGTATACAGTGTAATTCCCGTTATGAAGTTAAGAGCACATCAAACTAAATACTAAATACATTGTTAATAATGTATATGCGTGTATATATAAATACATGTATACTAAATAACAGATACAATATACATGCCTAGAATTAATAATGTATTTAATATTTCATTTTAGTATTACATTTGTGATTACATATGTACATATACATGCTGCCATTATACATCGACATAGTGACATATATACATAGAAACATATATAGTTACATCTATATAAATAGGCATATAGATCTAGAGAGCTATAAAATTTGTAATGAAAAATCATGGAATATTCTTCCATAAGATTCTGGATTAACATAATATTAACATAATATTCAGGATCACGGTTTCCCTAGGAGGGAGGAAAAGAAAGTTAAGGACAGGAATATAGGCACATCAGTGATAATGGAAACGAGCAATGTCTTTGCCTAGGTAGTAGGTACACAGCTCTTCCTTCAGTGATAGCTGCATTACTATATAGTGATAGATGACTATATGTGTGTCTTTTACATTTGCTCTTGTGCACTGCGACTATTATATAATATCCTCTAAAATGCTTTTAAAAATCTTAATGGGTCCTTCAGCCTCAAATAACTTTGGGAAAATAAACACTTGCCTAAATATCAATGAAAGAGGAATGAAAATCATAAAACTACTTTCAAGATGAAAAGAAAATAAATTGGAAGAAAATGTTTGTTTTGCTTTTACTGGGAAACATTAAAAAACACGTGGAGTTCCTTATCTGCCAAGGTTATCAAAACTTAAAATAAATCTATCCTAAATTAACTCACTGTTCAGACCAGTGTAACAACGCAGAAGTTTCCCAGGAAGGAAGTACAGTTCTTCCAAAGGACCATCTGATTAAAGGAAACACATTTCTTGGGAACAATAACCCTTGTCAATTACCATCATGGGAGCTGATCTGTGTGTTTGAGGATGACAGGCTCTGTGCAGCCTAAAATAATTCCGCTTTTTGAGGGAAGGCAAAAACATGCAGGTGTTTTGGTCACCTTAATTTAGAGAGCACTGGGATTCATTTATGCAGGGGTTCTCAGCTTTCTTTTACCCGTTAAATTAACATTCTGCTTGGTGCAATTATAGTTTTACTTTGGGTTCAGTAGGTACAAGGGCACTCATCATCTGTTTCGTCTAATCCCAGGACTCTCTGTGCTCATCTAGTAAATATTTATGGAGCAACTATTAGTTTTCAGACTTGAATTAAGGTCCCAAATTTCAACTTTCTCTTCATTGTATGTAAAATACTGATTTTCCTGGCTTTTCTGCTTAGGATCAAATTAAGGGAAATATAGACCTAGATTTTCTTCAGTTTGGGGTTTCTTTGTGGGGTAAGTAACTCTTTTATGTTTTCTTCCATGTACGAAACACATTTTAAAAATAAGACAGGAGAATCAGAAAGAAGGAGATCCAGCTGGAACCTTATTACTAACAGGACACTTGTTACCAATAGCTTAATCAAAGAACATGGCTCAGTACTGTAGACACCTGGTTTTTCTAAAGGACTCTCGCCAGCCCACAGCTGAATTTACCCTACAAAAATCACAGAAATGCCCCGTGTAGGGGCAGACCCTGCGTCACAGCGGAGCAGAGAGCAGCGGTACCCTCTTTGCTGTTGGGGCACATCTGAAACTGACATAAACCCTGGGGAAGATAGGTGGGTGTTCCTGCCGCTGCTCCCTGTGCAGGTAAGTCAGGGAGATGGGAGGCCAGTATTCCGCCCAACCTCTTCCCCTTGACATGTTCGTTTCCTAAAATGTTGGGAGGAATGATCTCATCTTCTGTCCCTGCTGTGGGGACATTTTTGGTGTCACAGCTGGGGAGGGAGCGCTGTGGGATCTGATGAGTAGAGGCCAGGGATCTATTGACCATTCTACAATGTATGGGGCAGCTCCCTACAAATGGGAATTATCTGCTCCAATATGTTAATAGCGCTGGGGTTGAGAAGCCCCCTTCTAGTTTTGCTGGGAAACCTATTTCACTGTGGCAAATAGCTAAATCTTATATTCGATTTGCACTGACCTAGATGTCTGATTATTTACTGAGTTTCTAATATGGTGCCAAGATGCTGTTCTAGGAGCACGGGTGAACAAGAGAGACCAAAGTGTTACTCTGGCTGGAACAACACCGAATATACGTATACTGGAGCGCATACTTGTATCTAATATACACACCCAAACATACTCTTGCACACACTCGTACCCTCAACTTTTCAGTTCTCTTCTGTGGCTACTTAGCTGTTCTCATCCTCCTTTTCTTCTGTCATGCAAATAAAAGATGAGATTCACGTGTGTGAGACACTTGAGTAGGTAAACCTGAACTATAGTACTTTTTGTTCCCAGAAATGGAATACATGTTTGGGTTAAGATTCAGCTTTGCAGTATGCTGGCTTTAGGGATTGAGAATATCTTTTTTTTTTTAAATTTTTAAAATTTTTTTCAGTGTTCCAAGGTTCATTGTTTATGCACCGTATCCAGTGCTCCATGAAATATGTGCTCTTCTTAATACCCACCACCAGGCTCACCCAAGCCACTCCCCCTCTCTTCTCCAAATCCCTCTCTTGGTTTCTCAGAGTCCAGACACAATGCTCAAATCATTTTAATGAAGGTAACTTTCATTTGCAACCTGAAGCTTTTATTGGTTATGTCCAGTTAAACCTGGTATATCTTAAACCTATGCACAATACACCAAGCTGTCCTCTAAAGCATGACTGTAACTACTGGAGGAAAGCACACCCTTCTCAAAGCTTTAAGGCTTTTTAAGTCAAATTTGCTAAGGAGCTGAGCTGCAGGTAATGTGGCCAATGCTGGTTACCCGCGGGCTGACTCTGGTCTTTGCTCAGGAGTATCTGGGAATCTATGAAGCTCAAAGGGCTGAAAACAAAGAAGCAAACAAAAACACCTGGAAACATTATCATTTGGATAATTCAATATCATGATTATTATTCACCATGCTCAATCCCATGAAAACTTCAATCATGCCGAATTTGGAGTCACTAGTCACAATTTTTTTTTTTCCAAATTAATTACCAAGCACAATGCTATGACTAGGTGCAGTCTTACTTCTTTGAATTGCTCTTTTCATTTTTGTTTCTTGCAAATAACCTTTTCTATTCCTCCTCTATTTGTGTTCCTACTTTAGCCATTAAATTGCATTTTCCTAAATATTTGCAAGTCACCTCAAGAACAAAACCTAGACTTTTGTCAGCAGGTGTGTTGTAAAGGTTGGATGACTGTGTGCTTTATTTAACCCAGATATAGTCATTATCCAAGGGTTATCTGCTAGCTAACCTCCCCCGATGGTATAGATAACTGAGTGAGAAATCTTGTGACTTTTATTGTTCTTACAAATTTTTCTTCCTATTTCAATTTCTGTTGAAAGAATGTGGTACTAGCTCTTTTTACACAGTGATTGGTGGCTCTTACTGGCAAATAAAAGATGGCAAGGGAGGATTACAAGGAAATAGAGATGATTCAGTTCAATCTCATCTAAATAATTCTGATTTACCTCATCAGACTAATTCAAGTGGACTTTTTTTTTAAGATTTATTTATTTTGGAGAAAGAGCACCAGAGGGAGAGAGAATCCCAAGCAGACTCCCCACTGAAAAGACTCAATCTCATGACCCTGAGTCAAAATCGAGTTGGACACTTAACTGACTGAGCCACACAGGCAACACCCAAGTGGCCATCTTAATGTAATTCTATTTTATTTGAACTACATATATAAGTGTATATATAAAACATACATAGTAGTATTCCTATAATGTGTGTTATGTATATGTGTATGCGCATATGTGTAGCTGAATTTATAGTTATCTGTTTAAATTTGGCCACGGTAAATGATATTCACTTGTGCTTGCATGTGACATCCCCGGAAGTGTTATTTTCTGATGAATAGTTACTGCTACATACATTTAATGAAAAGTATAAATATATTTTTTTTTGGTGCAAAATGGTGGTTTATTATTTTTTTAATATAATTTTTTATTTTTTATAAACATATATTTTTATCCCCAGGGGTACAGGTCTGTGAATCACCAGGTTTACATACTTCACAGCACTCAACAAAGCACATACCCTCCCCAATGTCCATAATCCCACCCCCTTCTCCCAACCCCCCTCCCCCCAGGAACACTCAGTTTATTTTGTGAGATTAAGAGTCACTTATGGTTTGTCTCCCTCCCAATCCCATCTTGTTTCATTTATTCTTCTCATACCCACTTAAGCCCCCATGTTGCATCACCACTTCCTCATATCAGGGAGATCATATGATAGTTGTCTTTCTCTGCTTGACGTATTTCACTAAGCATGATACGCTCTAGTTCCATCCATGTTGTCGCAAATGGCAAGATTTCATTTCTTTTGATGGCTGCATAGTATTCCATTGTGTATATATACCACATCTTCTTGATCCATTCATCTGTTGATGGACATCTAGGTTCTTTCCATAGTTTGGCTATTGTGGACATTGCTGCTATAAACATTCGGGTGCATGTGTCCCTTTGGATCACTACATTTGTATCTTTAGGGTAAATACCCAATAGTGCAATTGCTGGGTCATAGGGCAGTTCTATTTTCAACATTTTGAGGAACCTCCATGCTGTTTTCCAGAGTGGCTGCACCAGCTTGCATTCCCACCAACAGTGTAGGAGGGTTTCCCCATCCTCGCCAGCATCTGTCATTTCCTGACTTGTTGATTTTAGCCATTCTGACTGGTGTGAGGGGTTATCTCATTGCGGTTTTGATTTGTATTTCCCTGATGCCGAGTGATATGGAGCACTTTTTCATGTGTCTGTTGGCCATCTGGATGTCTTCTTTGCAGAAATGTCTGTTCATGTCCTCTGCCCATTTCTTGATTGGATTATTTGTTCTTTGGGTGTTGAGTTTGCTAAGTTCTTTATAGATTCTGGACACTAGTCCTTTATCTGATATGTCGTTTGCAAATATCTTCTCCCATTCTGTCAGTTGTCTTTTGATTTTGTTAACTGTTTCCTTTGCTGTGCAAAAGCTTTTGATCTTGATGAAATCCCAATAGTTCATTTTTGCCCTTGCTTCCCTTGCCTTTTGCGTTGTTCCTAGGAAGATGTTGCTGCGGCTGAGGTCAAAGAGGTTGCTGCCTGTGGTCTCCTCAAGGATTTTGATGGATTCCTTTCGCACATTGAGGTCCTTCATGCATTTTGAGTCTATTTTTGTGTGTGGTGTAAGGAAATGGTCCAATTTCATTTTTCTGCATGTGGCTGTCCAATTTTCCCAGCACCATTTATTGAAGAGGCTGTCTTTTTTCCATTGGACATTCTTTCCTGCTTTGTCGAAGATTAGTTGACCATAGAGTTGAGGGTCTATTTCTGGGTTCTCTATTCTGTTCCATTGATCTATGGGTCTGTTTTTGTGCCAGTACCATGCTGTCTTGATGATGACAGCTTTGTAATAGAGCTTGAAGTCCGGAATTGTGATGCCACTGACGTTGGCTTTCTTTTTCAATATCCCTTTGGCTATTCGAGGTCTTTTCTGGTTCCATATAAATTTTAGAATTATTTGTTCCATTTCTTTGAAAAAGATGGATGGTACTTTGATAGGAATTGCATTAAATGTGTAGATTGCTTTAGGTAGCATAGACATTTTCACAATATTTATTCTTCCAATCCAGGAGCATGGATCATTTTTCCATTTCTTTGTGTCTTCCTCAATTTCTTGCATGAGTACTTTATAGTTTTCTGAGTATAGATACTGTGTCTCTTTGGTTAGGTTTATTCCTAGGTATCTTATGGTTTTGGGTGCAATTGTAAATGGGATTGACTCCTTAATTTCCGTTTCTTCTGTCTTGCTGTTGGTGTAGAGAAATGCAACTGATTTCTGTGCATTGATTTTTATATCCTGACACTTTACTGAATTCCTGTATAAGTTCTAGCAGTTTTGGAGTGGAGTCTTTTGGGTTTTCCACATACAGTACAAGGATCCCACCAAAAAAGAGAGCTATAGACCGATATCCTTGATGAACACAGATGCGAAAATACTCAACAAAATACTAGCCAATAGGATTCAACAGTACATTAAAAAGATTATTCACCACGACCAAGTGGGATTTATTCCAGGTCTGCAAGGTTGGTTCAACATCCGCAAATCAGTCAATGTGATACAACACATCAATAAAAGAAAGAACAAGAACCATATGATACTCTCAATAGATGCTGAAAAAGCATTTGACAAAGTACAGCATCCCTTCCTGATCAAAACTCTTCAAAGTGTAGGGATAGAGGGCACATACCTCAATATCATCAAAGCCATCTATGAAAAACCCACCGCAAATATCATTCTCAGTGGAGAAAAACTGAAAGCTTTTCCACTAAGGTCAGGAACACGGCAGGGATGTCCATTATCACCACTGCTATTCAACATAGTACTAGAGGTCCTAGCCTCAGCAATCAGACAACAAAAGGAAATTAAAGGCATCCAAATTGGCAAAGAAGTCAAATTATCACTCTTCGCAGATGATATGATACTGTATGTGGAAAACCCAAAAGACTCCACTCCAAAACTGCTATATTTGTTTTATATGTAAAATATTTAAATATCCAGATGATTACTATGACCACACTTACAACCTCTACATTGACCAAGAAGGAGGACTACAACAATCGAAAATTACATTGGCAAACTTTTCAATGAGCATTTGAGGGAAAATATTACCATATGGAACTCTATGAAACAATAAGCATAGATATACAGGTATTTTTGTTATATGATATACCAGCTGGTTTTATATGCATAATAGATATAATTTTGAATTATAAATCTGGTGCCTGGCTTCTTTTGAACAAGATCGGTTTTTGGTTTTCATTTATTTCTTTCTTTTTGTTTTGGTTTTAATTTTTTTTAAATTTATTTTTTATTTATTTTCGGCATAACAGTATTCATTATTTTTGCACCACACCCAGTGCTCCATGCAATCCGTGCCCTCTATAATACCCACCACCTGGTACCCCAACCTCCCACCCCCCGCCCTTCAAACCCCTCAGATTGTTTTTCAGAGTCCATAGTCTCTCATGGTTCACCTCCCCTTCCAATTTCCCGCAACTCCCTTCTCCTCTCTAACTCTCCGTGCTTTTGGTTTTAACTTTTAACCTCAGCAGTTATTTACAGATTCATTTCCATTACTTTGTGTTTATATTTTCAACTCCTCCAATTGTACTTCACATTAGTGTATCTACTTGACATTTCCACTTCTCTTGCAGTTAGGAAAGGTCTAGAACTGTAAGTAAATATTTTTCTCATTATAAATATAATACAACATTCTACTTGGGACTTAATATCATTTTCTTCCCCTACTGCAGAGGAAAATGTTTTGCCTAATATTTTCTCTTTAATTCAAACTAATATTGCATTTCTTTTTTGTTTGTTTCAAATTTTTATTTAAATTCTAGTTAGTCAACATATAGTGTAATAGTAATTTCAGGAGTAGAATTTAGTGATTCATCACTTAGATTCAACACCCAATGCTCATCACAACCAGTGCCCTCCTTAATGCCCATCACCCATCCATTCCATCCCCTGCCTGCCTCCCTCCATCAACTCTGTTTGTTCTCTATAGTGAAGAGTCTCTTATGGTTTGCTTTCCTCTTTTTTTTTTTCCCCCTTCCCTATGTTCATCTGTTTTGTTTCTTAAATTCCACTTATGAGTGAAATCATATGATAGGTCTTTCTTTACCTTATTTATTTCACTTAGCATAATACACTCTAGCTCCATCCATGTTGTTGCAAATGGCAAGACTTCATTCTTTTTAATGGCTGAGTAATATTCCTGTGTGTGTGTGTGTGTGTGTGTGTGTGTGTGTGTGTGTGTTTAAAGATGGATAGGCTAGGGGCTCCTGGGTGGCTCAAGTGGGTTAAAGTCTCTGCCTTCAGCTCAGGTCATGATCCTGGGGTCCTGGGATTGAGCCCTGCATTGGGCTCTCTGCTCAGTGGGGAGCCTGCTTCCTCTTCTCTCCCTCTGCCTACCTATCTGCCTAGTTGAGATCTCTGTCAAATAAATAAAATCTTTTCAAAAAAAAAAAAAAAGATGGATAGGCTATGTTATGGATAAAAATGGATATATAAATATGCATATTTATATATGCCACATCTTTATCCATTCACCAGTTGATGGACATCTGGGTTCTTTCCACAACATGGCTATTGTAGATAATATTTACTCTAAATATCAGGGTGCATGTGCCCCTTTGTGTCAGTATTTTTGTTTCCTTCAAATAAATACCTAGTAGTGTGATTGCTGGCTCATAGGGTGGTTCTATTTTTAACTTTCTGAGGAAACTCCGTATGTCTTCTCCAGTGGCCACACTAGTTTGCATTCCCACCAAAAGTCCAAGACTTTCTCTGCATCCTCATCAACATCTGTTTTTTTTCCTGAGTTGTTAATTTTAGTCTTTCCGACCAATGTGAGGTGGTCTCTCCTTGTGCTTCTAATCTGTATGTCCCTGACAACAAGTAATGTGGAGCATCTTATGTGTCTGTCCATATCTGGATGTCTTCTTGGCAGAAATGTCTGTTCATGTCCTCTGCCCATTTCTTAACTGTATTATTTATTTTGGGGGTGTTGAGTTTTAGAAGTTCTTTCTAGATTTTGTATACTAACTCTTTATTGGATGTGTCATTTGCAAATATCTTCTCCCATTCTGTAGCTTGCCTTTGAGTTTTGTTGATGGTTTCCTTCCACAGTGAAGAAAATCAAGAAAGCTAACATTGTGTTTTTTATAACACATTTACTTCAAGTAAAATATGAGAAGCCTCAGTAAAATTACTTCCCTACTTCTAGATATGCTCATCCTTGAAGTACATGATTGACCAGATCATGTTTGAAGAGGTCATTATCATAAATAATATGCACATACAACTACAATTTGTCTTTTCAGTAATTACAAAAGAGGGGGCAAGTTTAATTTTATTTTTTCATCTTTATTAAAATATAACTGGCATATAACATAACAGTTTAGTTTTAAATATAAAGATTATAATCCAAAATTGCAATTACCTATCAGATTGTGTGTGTGTATATGTGTGTGTGCGTGCGCATGTGTGAATGTGTGTAAGCACAGGGAGCATAGGGGAGGGTGGCTCATCAGTGAGAGAATGGAGTTAGTGTCTGTTCCTCAAGAGGAAAAGAAGAAATTGTCTTTCTAAATTGAAATGATGTAGACCAAAAAGTAAATTAAAGCCTGTGGGTTTTTGGAATTTACTTCAAAGGAATTTGTTTCTAATACCTTGTCATCAAAACTGATTTGCAGCAATTAAAACAGAAAGCAAGTGCTGTGTGATTTTTCTTGTCTATCAGAATCCAAAACACAGGAAATTTCAGATAATTTAATAAACATAAAATGGGATGATAAAAGAAACCCAATTATGAGAATGAACACACTCAACCATCGGCAAGTAATACTGGGATAATTGAATAATTCTAAAGAGTTTGAATGGCAAATTTTAAATAGCAAATCATTTAATGGCACTGCAGAATGACTGGAAAATAAAAAGCCATTGAGAAGAACATTATTTGAAAGTTTATAAAACTATAAAGTTCTGTAAAAGAGAATCCACAAGATGCAAGAATATAGAAATTGCGCTTCAGTGAATATGAGCCAAAAAACACAATAGTTAACTACAGGTGGGTTTATTCTGGTCACCAAGGCCACTCTCTGTTTAATTTCTAATATACTGAATTCAGTTTGGTTTTGCTTTCCTTCCTTGAGCACCCTTACTGAGTTTTCACTTCTCTTTACCAAATGTATATGAAAGAACTTATCTTGTGTTCCCTATTATTTTTGCCTACTTTCAGTCTTTTTTTTCTATTTTTGTCTGATATGTCAAATTCCATATGCTTACAAACGTATGCTACCTTATAGTTGCATGTGTTTCAGGTTCTTCTTAGATATGTAAATATGTAATGGGAGCCAAGTAAGTATGGGACCTAATTCTTCTCACATTTGTCTTTTCTAAGCTTAACTGACAAGATATTTCCTTGCATACCCAAGAAATTCTATTTCTTGTTGTTCTTTTTCAGTGAAAAAAATTAAATTTTTCTCATTTGCACATTCAGTGATTAAATTTTGTTTTAAATAAAGCCCTTTGAGGGCTTTCAGTGGAACAGCATGGATTTGTTCACAACTAACCTTCAAAAAATAGATCTTTGATACCATGGAGGGATTAGCAACCACAGTGGGATATGTTGTCCCGATCCAATCAAGAATTGCAATTATAACATGATCTGAGTGCCTCTGTATGCCAGTATCTTAGACTCATTCCCATAAGAGCAAGGCACTTCTGATTGCTTTCAATTCCTTGCTCTCACACACTTGGTTAGCACATAAATAATTTTGTTCTATGTATCAATCTGAATCTTTGTTCTTCATCATTAAAGTACCATATTTAATTATGGACTAGTTATTAAAAAAAAAGCTGAGGATGTCCAATTCTCCATAGATTTTTTTATGAAGTAGCCTATTATAATTTCAAGCTAAAATCACTCCACGGTCTCTTGGACAGCTGAAATCCAATATGCTATCTGCAATTCTAATCATAAACATTAAAATATAGTTACTCAACTTTAATAGTTCTTTGTAAATACCATCATCTTCATATTGGCAAACTATATTATATACATCATTAATCTCATTCCAATCAAGTAATTGAAATGCAATTTTAAGTGATTATTTTTCCTGATTATGAACTTGCACTGTAGGACAAATAATGTTCCTTCAGTGTTTTCTCCTTCTTGACTTTCTATATTCCATGACTGGCTTATTTTTCTTTCCTAAGATGAGTACAGAAAACATCATCTAAGTTCTGAGTATATTTCCATCAGGTTTCCAGGTGATGCTTTGGTTCTCTAAAAGTGCTCCTTTTCTGACCATGAGATTGACTTTTGCCTTTTTCCTTAAGAATCTATCATGGCTAACTCACTGAACTCTACCTCTGAAACTAATAATAAACTATAAGTCAATTAATTGAATTTAAATTTGAAAAAATATTTTAAAAAACCTATCATGGCTTCCCTTTGCACAGTATATTGGATCATAGATCTTTCTATAGGCTTCCTCGTAATCGACTATCATCAAGATACTGTGACTACTCTAATTGACATTTCATCTTCCATTTTATACTTATCATTGCTTCTTCTGAGTTAATTTGTTCTACCCCTTACAGTATCCTCTGGTAATATTTTTAAAGATTTATTTGTCAGAGCACAAGCAGGGGGAACATCAGGCAAAGGGAGAACTAGTTTTGCCACTGAGCCGGAAGCCTGATACGGGACTTGATCCCAGGACCCTGGGATCAAGACCTGAGCCAAAAGCAGAGGCTTAACTGACTGAGTCACCCAGATATCCCTCCTTTGGTAATATTTTTAAACAGTTGGTTTTTAATTTTTTTTTTCCTGTTCTGTTCCTTAAGAGAGGGAGAGAGCATGCACATGTGCATGTGAGCCATGGGTGGGGAGAGGCAAGGGAGAGGAAGAGAGAGGCTCTTAAGCAGGCTCTGTTTCCAGGGTGAGCCCAATGTAGGGCTCGATCTCCCAACCCTGAGATCATGGCCTGAGCCAAAATCAAGAGTCAGACACGTAACTGACGGAGTCCCTCAGGCATCGCTATTTTGGTACTATTGTATGTGATCCAAAGATACACCGGTGTGTGTGTGTGTATGTGTGTGTGTGTGTGTCTAGTTCACTTTTCAGTTAAAGGTGTCACAATAATTCCTCTGTTTTAGATTTTCCTTTAAGTGGATTACCCGGAACCGGTTATCATTGCATTGAGGCCATTTTATTTAATGATTAGATTATCTAGCCTCAGTACTATCACACTAAAGGAGGGTTTATTCATTTTCCATCATAACTGAATAACAGAACCTGACTACATTATATAATAAAAGGTTATACAGACAAATAAATACATATAGTTACTACAACTATTCAAGTTTATCCTCACATTTAGGCACCTGCTTTCATCTATTCATCTAATCAAAACTGTCATGAACATGCATCTAATTTTGTAATAAATGCTTTTTGAGCACTTAACCCTGTAACAAGTAGTTTGCAAAATTCTGAAAATAAAAAATATGAATGTAATTTGCTACTTCAAGATTTTTAATCATGAAACCTGTTTCATAAGCCAAAGAATTTGGACATTACCTGGTTAGAAATATTCAGCAGAATCTTTGAGAGTTATTTTCTTATTTAGGAAGCAAGCTGAGGGCAGGGGCATCTGGGTGGCTCAGTGGGGTAAGCCTCTGCCTTTGGCTCAGGTCATGATCTCAGGGTCCTGGGCTCAAGCCCCACACCGGGCTCTTTGCTCAGCAGGGAGCCTGCTTCCCCCCTCTCTCTGCCTGCCTCTCTGCTTGTGATCTCTCTCTCTCTCTCTCTGTCAAATAAATAAATCTTTGGGGGAAAAGAAAAAGCAAGCTGAGGAACACAATTATTATCTCACAGTTTCTGTGACCCAGGAATCCAGGCACTAGTTTTTGTTGTTGTTGCTGTTTCCTCTGCCTCTGATGTGTCTACAGTCAAGGTGTTGTAGGGCAGTGTCTGCGATCTTAAAAGAAGGCTCTGCGGGGGAAGGACCCACTTCTAAGCTTCCTCGTGATTTTGGCAGGATTAAGTTCTTGCAAAGTCACGGAGCTGAGTGCCTCCAGCCCTGTCACTGAAGTTGTTGTACAGATTCGTGATGCTGGTAGGTCCTCTCGTCCATAGCCTACATTCCTTCCTGAGATTCTGCAACCTCTGCATGTTTTGGGGGATTTTTCTGTTTTTGTTTTTGTTTTTAATTTGTACACATTAGGGTTCATTCACTCGTTGTGCTCTGAAGTTTTATGGGTTTTGACAAATGTGTTATGTCATGTATCCACCATTACAGTGTCATACAGACTAGTTGTACTGCACTAAAAATTCCCCACACTTCACCATTTTGTCTCTCCCTTCCCTAGATCTCCAGCTCCACTAATCATTATTAATTCTATGGTTTTGTCTTTCACAAACTTTACATAATTGTCCTCATACCAGGTGTAGTGTTTTCAAGCTGACCTCTTCTATTGGCAATATGAGTTTAAAGTTCCTCCATGTTTTTTGTAGCTTGAAAATTGCTTTTTTCTTATTTTTTTTTAAATGATTTTATTTCTTTGATGGAGTGAAAGAGCACAAGCAGGGGGATCAGTAGAGGGAGAGGGAGAGGCAGGCTCCCTGCTGAACAGTCATGCAGGTGCCCCTTTCTTCTTATCACTTAAAAATATTACATGGAGGGATGCCTGGGTGGCTCAGATGGTTAAGTGTCTGCCTTCAGCTCAGGTCATGATCCCAGAGTCCTGGGATCAAGCCCCACATCGGGCTCTCTGCTCAGCGGGGAGCCGCCTTCTCCCTCTGCCTCTCCCCCTGGCTTATGCTCTCCCTCTCTATCTCTCAAATAAATAAACAAATAAATAAATCTTTTAAAAATATTATATTGAACAGGGGCCCCTGGTAGTGTAGTCAGTTAAACATCTGACCCTTGGCTTCAGCCCTGTTCATGGTCTCAGGGTCATGGGATCGAGCCCTGACTCCGGCTCTGTGCTCAGTAGCAGAGTCTGCTTAGGATTCTCTCGCCCTCTCTGTCTGCCCCTCCTACTCATGCTCTCTCTTACTCTCTCTACACCTAAAATGAGTAAGTAAATCTTTTTTTGTTTTTTTTTAAAGATTTTATTTATTTATTTGACAGAGTTCACAAGCAGGCAGAGAGACAGGCAGGCAGAGAGAGGAAGGGAAGCAGGCTCCCGACTGAGCAGAGAGCCCAATGCGGGGCTTGATCCCCGGACCCTGAGATCATGATCTGAGCTGAAGGCAGAGGCTTTAACCCACTGAGCTGGATGTGCCACCGTTTGTCTATCCACTTGCTTATTGAAGGCTATCTTGGTTGCTTTGAGATTTTTGCAATGATGAACAATGCTTTTATAAATATTTGCATGTGGGGTTCTGTGTTTCAAAATCAATTATGTACCTAGGAGGACAGTTAATGGATTTTATGGCAAGATCAGGTTTATCTCTGCAAGAAACTTGTAAACTGTCTTCCACATGGTTGTATCAGTTTGCCTTCCCACTAGCAGTGAGTAAGCATTCCCATTGTTGTGCACCCTCACCAGTATTTGATGTCCATGTCTTTGGGTTTTAGAAATTCATCTTTCTTCTTTACATCTGGCAAGGTATCTGTCCAGATTTTTGGTCATTTTAAATTTGAATAGTTTACTTTCTTATCGTTGTCTCTTAAGCATTCTTTGTATATTCTGAATACAGAATTCTTTACCAGACATGTGTTTTGCAAGTATTTCCCTCCGTTTGTGGTTTGTCTCTTGATTCTTTTAACCATATCTTTTATGGAGCAGATGAATTTAATTTTAATAAGATCTAAGTTATCAGTTTTTTCTTTCATGGATTAACCTTTTGTGTTGTACCCAAAAACTCATGGCCAAATCCATGCTTACATAGATTTTTTCTTAGGTTTTCATTTACAAATTTTGTATTCTTTGATTTACATAAAGGTGTTTGGTCAACTTTGAGATAATTTCTGTGAAACAGGTAAAGTCTCTGTCTAGATTTTTAAATTTTGCCTATGAGTGTCCAGTTGTTCCTGCACCATTTGTGGAAAAGACTACCCATTATCCAATAAATTGTCCTTCTCATTTGTCAAAGATAAGTTGCAAATATTTATGTGATCCAATTTTTGGTCTATTCTCTTCCATTAATTTGTGTATGTTCCCCTTTGTGTTTAGGCAAAAAAACTTCAGCTGTCACTAAAGAAAAGTGATGACAGTTGAATATTGCCTGGTTCCCAGTCTTAACACACTCATTTTTCCTTCTGCAGTTTCTAATCTGATGTAATTCTTTTCCATGAGAATCTGTTTTAGTAATTGAAAATTTTTTATATGTAGATATTCCACATGTTTTCTTTTTTTATATCTTTCATTTCTCTCCTCATGTGAATATTATCTTACATTTTTTAGCAGGTAGGACATATTTATATGAGCCCTTCTAATACCCTTTTATGATCATTTCTGTGTTTCTACTGACTATTATTTCTTCCTGATTATGTGTCTCATGTATTCAATATATTTTCTTTATTGGCTGGAGGAAATTTAAATGACTCTTGGTCCTCTTGGTGCTATGGGAATTATTAATCCTATACCTCTGATAAAAATTTTTCATCCCTCAGAAATTTTTCTTGCCTGGGTGTAGGTTTTCATTCTATGCCTTCAGACATGTAGGTGTGGTGTGCTTAGCCAGTGACTCAGATACCTGATGACTTTTGTCTCACAAATCCTAGACATCTTGTCTTCCCTAAACTTTAGTTTCTGTTTCCTTACTTTAGCAGAGTTGCTGATTTAGTTTTCACATAATACAGCAATTATCTCTATATTTTGAAAGTACACTTGGCCCTTGAATACTGTGGTCACAAGTCACAAGTACCAATCCCCTGTAGTCAAAAATCCACCTATAACTTGTGACTTCCTAAAAACTTAACTATTAATAGTCTATTGATGAGAAGCCTTACTAATAAACAGCTGAATCTCACATATTTTGTATGTTATGTGTCTCTATACTGTATTTTTATGATAAAGTAAGCTAGATGAAGACAATATCATTAAGAAAATCATAAGGGATGCACCTGGGTGTCTCATGTCAATTATGCATCTGCCTTCGGCTCATCTTGTGATCTCAGGGTCCTGGGATCAAGCCCCAAATCCAACTCCCTGCTCAGTGGGGAGTCTGCTTCTCCCTCTGTCCCTACCCCCACTTTTTATTTCTCTCTCAAAGAAAAATCTTAAAGAGAAAGCCATAAGGAAAATATGTTATAGTACTGTATGGTATTTATGATTGATTGATTATATAAATGGACCTGTGCAGTTCAAATCCACATTGTTCAAGGGTCAACTATATTAGCAATGGCAGAATATCTTTCCTTTGCTTTCATTATCTTAACAGTCATAGTTTCATGATACAGAATATCCAACATTTGAAAACAGTCATCTCTTAATTTTTTTTTTTTTTTAAGTTTTCTAATTGTTTCTAGTAGGAGAGTAATTTTGTACTGTGTTACTCCCTTGATATTCTGAACTGGGAATTACTCTGAATACCTCCTTTGAAACTTCTTCCAGTATTGGGAACATTTTCATACCATAAATATAAGTTTCAGAATTTGAAATCACAGCTTATTTCTTATCTTTAAAAAATTTTGCATATGCATGAAACTTAAACTTTGTCAATAATGGTTTGGAAAAACAATGAGAGGAAATCCATGATCAGTAAAATTAGTTTTCTGGATAAGGTTTAACAGAAGCTTCTAAATGTTGGATATGGTGAGGTTATAGTTTCTGAGTAGGTACACAGCTATCTACCATTACCAACAACAACTGGGTTTAGCCTGGTGCAATCCCATCTCAAAGATATAATTAGTTTTGAATTTGCAGTGCTGTTAAAAGCAGTAATTTAAAAAACTGCACAGCATATAGTAAACTATTGATAATTAGTAACTTTTAATATGTGATTAACAGTCATGGCATTTATGAAAATCAAGAAAAAACTAGATTTTATTTTGTCTGGACTAATTACAATTCTTCCTGACTCTTTCCTTTCTTCTTTCCATTCTCCCTTTGATGAATTCGATGGGTTGGCTCCTCCATTCCTATTTCTTCTCATGGCCTGTGAACTTAATTGAACTTTGCAAATTAAACATGCATTCAAACTGAAAGATGATTTTTTCCCCTTAGTATACCACTTTCCCTAAAGTGATGTTTTAAAAAAAAAAAAAAATCACCTGAAGAGAATTGATTCTTTATATATGCAACTTGGTAATCTTTACTGTCCTTCAAAGAGGCAGTCTTCTACTTTATAAGCCTCTGCAGCCTTCCCTGAGTGAGTACTCAGCCACGTTAGTAGTATCTAAATCATTAGTGTTCCGCATTTATATATCCTCCTCCACTGGGGGAAAATGGGGAAGGCACACCAGCATTAAATTATTTTCTTGCTGTGCCACAGTTATGTATGAGTAATCACTCATTCTATTTTCTGCTATTCGTAGGGTGTCCCTGAAGTCTCACGCTGAAGGCTACGAGTTCCAGTAAAGACCTCTAAAACTTTACATTGGTTTTTATAAAGACAGCTTATTTTTTGGGAAACAGACATACTTCTTTATTGAACTTTTTAAAAAGATTTTGTGTATTCATTTGACAGAGCACAAGTAGGGGGAGAGGCAGAGGAAGAGGGAGAAGCAGGTTCCCCACTGAGCAGGGAGCCCAATGTGGGGCTCAATCCCAGGATCCTGGGATCATGACCTAAGTCTACAGACTGAGCCACCCAGGGGCCCCTATTTAATGGAATTTTAGATTGATGAGTAAATTCATCCATGCCTGTGCTTATTTCATGCGCTCATATTCTGTATGCAGCATTATAAGGAATAACAGAAGGCATGAAGCACTACCATCATATTCTATAGGAGTTTGTATTTTATGTTCCACGTTGGCTTAAAAATGAGTTTTGTTTCATTCTACCAGAAGTTCCAAATCTCTCTTTCTAAATTTTGTGTCAAAATGCTTTTACTCCATATTTCAGTGCTGGATCAAAGAAATCAAAGAACGTAGCATCAAACTTATTCTGAGACCTAATGCAAAAGTTCTCTAGAGCTGCCTTGTGGGTTTCAGAATGGTTCTGACATAATTTGAATGAAATTAATTCAGTGTCTCTTTTCCTCTGGAAATACCTGATATCGTTTCTATCTGGATGTAGATAGATAGTGATAGATGTTAGGTACATAATATATATACCCAGACCCACACATATATATATATGTGATTTACTCACCTATGGGAATTTGTTCTTCCTAGATGAAGTATATCAAATTACAGAAAAACTATTCATTCATAAAAAAACATGTGTGTAATGTTACAGGTTACTAAATAATGACATTGCTCTAAGTGAATTAAATCTAATGCAACAGATTTGATATTTTAAAAATTATATAATTTCCCTGAACATGTTAATCTGTTTTAATTCAATAAGAAATATCTGATCGGTAAAATTATAAATGAAAAATATATCAGGTTTATGTAAAATAGTCATATTCCATTAATAACATTTTTTCTGTTCAGGAGACTGAAGATTTATACAGAAATAAGGTTTAGGCCACCCGGATGGCTCAGTCATTAAATGTCTGTCTTCAGCTCAGGTCATGATTCTGGGGTCCTGAGATTGAGGCCCGCATTAGGCTCCCTGCTCAGTGGGGAGGCTGATTCTCCCTCTCTCTCTCCCATTCCCCCTGCTTGTGTTCCCTCTCTCGCTGTGTCTCTATCAAATGAATAAATCTTTATTTTTTAAGTTTCTGTTTCCTCATTTTTTGTTTTTATTAATTGAAATAACTCTTAGAAACACAATCAGTAGCTTATTATCATATTGATGCTTTACCCCTCAAGCTTAATGCCTTCTCTTTTGCTAATTTATTGCTTTCTGCTAATTATTTACATTTTACCTGTAGCATGCAATGTAAGGAGGGAGTATGTAAAAGTGATAACTGCATGCTATAAGGAATTATGAAAAAAAATATATATCCATTTTGTTCTAAGAGAGTATCAGTTGTGATTTAAATGTTACAGATTTTATTTTAAAATTTTTAATTTCACATATAATGTATTATTTATTTCAGGGGTGCATGTCTGTGAATCATCAGTCTTACACAATTCACAGCACTCACCATAGCACATACCCTCCCCAATGTTCATAACCCAGCCACTCTATCCCTCCCCAACACTGTCCAGCAACCCTTACTTTGTTTCCTGGATTGAGACTCTTCTGATTTGTCTCTCTCCCCAGTCCCGTCTTGTTAAATTTTTTTCCTTCCCTTCCCCCCTCGAATTCCCCCCTGCCTCTCAAATTCCTCATATCAGAGAGATCGTTTAATTATCTTTCTCTGACTGACTTATTTTGCTTAGCATAATACCCTCTAGTTCCATCCGCGTCATTGCAAACAGCAAGATTTTGTGGCCTTTTTTGATGGTTGCATAGTATTTCATTGTGTATATATCCCACATCTTCTTTATCCATTCATCTGTTGATTGACATCTAGGTTTTTTCCATAGTTTGGCTATTGTGGACATTGTTGCTATAAGCATTCTGGTACACATGCCCCTTCTATCACTGCATTTGTATCTTTAGAGTAAATACCCAGCAGTGTGATTGCTGGGTTGTAGGATAGCTCTATTTTCAACTTTTTGAGGAACCTCCATACTGTCTCCCAGAGTGGCTACACCAGCTTTCATTCCCTCCAACAGTGTAGGTGTTTTTTTCTGCATCCTCAGCAGCATCTGTTGTTTCCTGACTTGTTAATTTTAGCCATTTTGACTGGTGGTGACTGTGGTGGTATCTCCTTGTAGTTTTGATTTGTATTTCCCTGATGCCGAGTGATGTGGAGCACTTTTTCATGTGTCTGTTGGCCATCTGGATGTCTTTGCAGAAATGTCTGTTCATGTTTTCTGCCCATTTCTTGATTGAATTATTGGTTCTTTGGGTGTTGAGTTTGATAAGTTCTTTGTAGATTTTGAATACTAGCCCTTTATCTTATATGTCATTTGCAAATATCTTCTCTTGTTCTGTCAGTTGTCTTTTGGTTTTGTTAACTGTTTCCTTTGCTGGGCAAAAGATTTTGATCTTGATGAAATCCCAATAGTTCCTTGCTGCCCTTGCTTTTGGCCATGTTTCTAGGAAGAAGTTTGCTGCAGCTGAGGTTGAAGAGATTGCTGCCTGTTTTCTCCTCAAGGATTTGGATGAATTCCTGTTTCACACTGAGGTCTTTCTTCATTTGCAGTATGTTTTTATGTGTGGTGTGAGGAAATAGACAGCATGTGGCTGTCCAATTTTCCCAGCACCATTTGTTGAAGAGGCTGTTTTTTTGACATTGGACTTTCTTTCCTGCTTTGTCAAAGATTAGTTGACCATAGAGTTGAGAGTCCATTTCTAGGTTCTCTATTCTGTTTCATTGATCTATTTGTCTGTTTTTGTGCCAGTACTGTACTGTCTTGATGACTACAACTTTGTAATAGATCTTGAAGTCTGGAATTGTGATGCTGCCAACTTCAGTTTTGTTTTTCAACATTCCTCTGGCTTTTCAGGGTCTTTTCTAGTTTCATATAAATTTTAGGATTATTTGTTCTATTTCTTTGGAAAAAAATTGGTATTTTGATAAGGATTTCATTAAATGTGTAAATTGCTCTAGGAAGCATAGACATTTTCACAATATTTGTTCTTCCTATCCATGAGCACGGAACGTTTTTGCATTTCTTTCTGTCTTCCTCAATTTCTTTCATGAGTACTGCACAGTTGTCTGCGTACAGATTCTCTGCCTCTTTGGTTAGATTTATTCCTAAGAATCTTGTGGTTTGGGGTTAGAAATAGTTTTGGAAAAGAAGGCCAAACATTGGACCCTAAAATCAAAGCATAAATAGGAAGAACTAAAGGAGTACAAAATGCCATAAAATACTTTCCATTATTTACAATCCAAATAAACTAAAACAAAATAATTATTTATAATTTTATTAAATAAAAATAACAAATGAATAATGCATCAAAATGTGACCATCCTTTTCATACTAAACCCTCAATATTCCTGAGGTCAAGATATATGGCATCCAACTCCCAAATTATCAATGGACATTATTTTATCATTTCAATATTTCATGCTATATTATTTTCAGTAATTTACTTGTGTGGATATTCTTTAAATTTCTTAAATGGGAACATTAATATCCACTTAGCAGTGTCTTTAAATGATATAAGTAAGAAAACACAAATGCATTTCACTTGTACCTATTGTAAATGCCTACACATAGAAGCCAAGAGCTAAAAACATAACCTTTGCAAACAAGCTTCTTGTTTTATATATTACATTTCCTTCCTCCTCCATCCTTCCCTTATTGCTTCTTTCCCTCTCTCCTTTCTTCCTTCCTTGCTCCTTGTGATGGATATTTATCGAGTACCTATACCTGCCCTGACTTTTCCAAGGCACTGATAGCAATGTAACAAAGAATAAAGCAGATTTTATCTACAAGAAGATTATACAGTATGTTGGTGTGACCCTGAATTCCTCTCAGCCCCACCCCCATGTACTTGGGGAATAGAAAAAATTTATTGTTAGAGTTGACCTGTGAAATAAACATATATTGGATGAGATTAGCTATTTGCAGATGTCATATTAAAAGGCAAAAACTTTAAGGATATAAAGAGGAAGAAGAAGAGCTTGACAAATCTGAGTACTAAATATCATTTAAAGTTGCAGCCTAAATCATGGTATCTCTTTATTAAAAAAAAAAAAAAAAAAAAAAAAAAAAAGTTGCTGTAGCTTGAAAAGTGTGTAGTACCAAAATAAACATGTTGAAGCCTAATTCCAACGTTATGGTTTGGGGGGCAGGGTTCTGGAAAGTGATTAGGTCATTAGGGCAGCGTTTTCATGAATGGGATTTGGGTTTTATAAAAGAGACCCTAGAGAGCCACTTCACCCCTTTCACTCCCTGTGGACACAGCGAGAAGACTGTGTATGAAGCAGCTCTCGCCAGACACGAAATCTGCCAGAGTCTTCACCTTTCACCTCCCAGCCTTCAAAACAATGAGCAATACATCTCTGTGATTTTTCAGCCATCAGTCTATGATGTGTAGTTGCCGGAGCCCAAGTGGACTAAGAAGCCCATATAGGTCAGCAGTACATGTGGGCGCTCCCAAGGAGAATCTAACGCCCACTGTCTGGTGGGAAAGGTGTACTGCCCTTTTCAAGGTTTTTTCCTTTTGCTTATTTTACAACTTAATTAGTAATCCCACTATAAATAAGTTACTTCCATTACTTAGTTAGGTCCTCAGTAAACATCCTTCTAAGTATGGATGCCAGAAAAGTCAATAAAAGGAATGGTCTCTGGAGTTGACAAGACCTGTGTCTCATCTCTACTCTCCCAGGTGCGCATACCTTTAAGCGACCTCTTATTTTTCAGATCTGAAATTGTCCCTTCTTCTCAGTTCTTTCATCACTAATGATTTTGAATCCAGACCCCAATCTCTAATTCTGGAAACACTCTGCAGTTTTCTTTCAGAAAACGTAACAAAATTAAGAACTTGTCATTTGTTCAATGACATAGGTAACAACTGTGTCACCTGCTACGGGAATGTGACTTCAATGGTCAGAGTTTGTTTTGTCTACAACTATGTTTCCAGTGTTTAGCACTCAGTACCTGGTATATGGCTGGAATCTAATAAATAATATATTTTGTTTATTCTAAGAATTTGTCTTCAGAAAAAAAGTCACCATTCATATATATATGTATATATACAATTTCATATGTATATATAATTCCATATGTATAAGTTTATATATATATACTTACATATATATATATACAAACTTTCCAATGGATGCAAACAATAGCAAAATGAATATATAATGCAATTGAAAGGCTTGTTCCAATTTTGAAAATGTGAAAAAGATTTATCTTAAAAGAAAATATGTAATTTATTGGATATGGAGAATTATAGGTTATATAGGGTCAGTAGTAAGAAAAAAATCACAATATTCAAAATAAAGGGTAGATGAAAAGGAATAAAAAGACCTTGGAAAAGTAATTTAATATAAATGTAACCAAAAAAATTTTTTTTAAATGATTTTATTTATTTATTTGACAGAGATCACAAGCAGGCAGAGAAGCAAGCAGAGAGAGAGGAGGAAGCAGGCTCCCTGCTGAGCAGAGATCCCAATGTGGGGCTTGAGATATATATATATATAATATATATGTATATACATATATATTATATATATATATTTTATCATTATGTTAGCCACCATAAAATACATCGTTAGTTTTTGATGTAGTGTTCCATGACTCATTATTTGTGTGTAACACCCAGTGTTACATGCAATACGTGTCCTCCTTAATATCCATCACTGGGCTCACCCATACCCCCACCCCCTCCCCTCTGAAACCCTCAGTATGTTTCCCAGAGTCCATGGTTTCTAGTGGCTCATCTCCCCCTCTGATTCTCATACCCCCTTCATTTTTCCCTTCCTTCTCCTAGTGACCTTCATGCTATTCCTTATGTTACACATATAAATGAAACTACAAGATAATTGTCTTTCTCAGCTTGGTTTAGTTCATGTAGCATAATCCCCTCCAGTCCCATCCTTGTCAGTGCAAATGGTGGGTATTCATCCTTTCTGGTCATTGAGTAATATTCAATTGTAGCTCTGGACCACATCTTCTTTATCCATTTGTCTGTTGAAGGGCATCTTGGTTCCTTCCATCTTTGCCTATTGTGAACATTGCTGCTATGAACATTGGGGTGCATGTGGCCCTTGTTTTCACTATATCTGTATCTTTGGGGTAAATTCCAGTAGTGTAATGGCTAGTTTATAGGATAGCTCTATGTTTAACATTTTGAGGAACATCCACTTTGTTTTCCAAAATGGCTGTTCCAACTTGCATTCCTACCAAAAGTGTTAAGAGGGTTTCCTTTTTCCCATATCCTCTCCAACATTTGTTGTTTCCTGCCTTGTTACTCTTTGCCATTCTAACTGGGGTAAGGTGATATCTCAATGTAGTCTTGATTTGAATTTCCCTGATGGCTAATGATGATCATTTTTTTCATGTGTCTGCTAGCCATTTGTATATCTTCATTGGAAAAGTATCTGCTCATGACTTCTGCCCATTTTTTTTGATAGGATTATCTGTTTTTTGGGTGTTGAGTTTGAGAAGTTCTTTATAGATCTTGGATATCTGCCCTTTGTCTGTAGTGTCATTTGCAAATACCTTCTCCCATTCCGTGGGTTGCCTCTGTTTTGTTGACTGTTTGCTGTGCAGAAGCATCAATTCCATCTTTAAAATCAACTTTGGACAATGAGGATATCCATGACTGAATATCCACAACTCTTAATTTAAAAAAAAAAAAACCATGAAATCAAGACTTGCATACAAAAAAATTCACATGCAGTTATACAACTGAGTCAAAGATTTATAAATATCAAATAATCCATTCTATGCAACAATGACAAATAAATGTAAAGTAGAGCAATGGCATGGTATTCCTAAAAGAATAATAGGCTGTAGTTAATATATTTAGCCAAGAATGAGAACATATCACAATATGTGGGATAAGCTTATGCTAATTTTTTTTTTTTAATCTGAAATTCAAATGAAATGGGATGTCTGTGTTTTAACTGGCAACCCGACTAATAACTAAGTGAGGGCTTTGGTTTTCTTCCTGAGTGAGTTGGGGTATCACTGAAATAATGGAGTGATATGGTCAGACTTAGGTTTTGAAAAATCGTTCTCCTTCAAGAGATAGACTACTTCTTAGTCTATCTAAGAGATAACTACTTCTTATTAATTTTTGGATTAGTCTTTTATTGTTTTCCCTGCAAAAGTTAAGCAAATATGTATGTAGGTATTTATTTTTAACTCTCTCTTACATAAAAGCTTAGTCAAAAGGCAACTTAATCTCCAAAGTAGAGGCAGGATTGAAAAAGAAGCCGATGAAGCACTCCCTGCATCTGTTAAACACCTTTCAAATGGTGGTTTTTTTGGGGGGGATATGATTAAAGCCAAAATAAAAATTACTTAAAAATTCACATTTACATTTGAAATATATTTATTTTAGATAGAGTTACATACTTCTGTAGCCATATTACAAGGTGGTACTCAGCTATTTGTGTACCATTAATAAATAAAATACAAATGTAAATACATTCACATCTTTATTTCATCTTTATTCTGTCTTGTAAGATATATAATATTACATTGTGAATATAATTGACAGCAGCCAACATGTAAATGAATTAATAAATTAAGAGGTTCTTAATGCTCAAACTATTTTGCTGATGAGATACAGTAAGAAAAGGTTAGAACTATTCTAAATGTACAGTTTAACTTACCCTCTTTTTTCTACTACACTTTCTTTGATCCCTAAAGTCCTATTTCCAATACTTTAATTCTATTTTTTCTTCTTACACACAAGTTTGACTCCTTCACGTGACCCAATTTTTCCACTTCCTAGCTTGAGTTCTGTGACTCAATTTTGTAGAGGTTCCATAATGAATCTATACAAATTAAGTTACATCAGATCTACTGTCAGGAAGAGACATTGAATGGACTGCTTTCAAAACTTCTTAACTGAAAATGCATTGCCCATTTAGATGATGCCATAAAAAGAGTGCTTATCAACCTTGATCTACTTATTGGGATACAATGGAGAAGAAGATATCATCATATTTAGTAGTTCGGGGATTTTTATTTTTTGAAACTGAGTTCTATGGCACTTACTCTTTTATCCCACCACCATGTCCCTTTAATCCTTTTGCCTGAGTGATCAGACTTAAGGTATTGATTTCTTGCTGACAGAAGAAGGAATCGTATGAGTGGGCAGTCTCTTTTTCACTCGATCAAACAATTGTTCTTAGTTACAAAATTGGCAAAGAAACTTCATACTGCTTCTGAGCTCACACTGTAAGTATCAGAGAAACGACTGGGTGAGGGACTAAGAAAGTCTTCCCGAATGTTTTCTAGAACAGTTTGTTTCTATATTGAGCTACTTTATTATATTTTTTATTTTTGTAAGTGGAAGGGATATTGTAAGTACAATACTTGGATTAATAGGAAGACTACATTTTGAAATGTGTATTCACCTTTTCCACAATAAATGCACAGTAGAATACAGAGCTTTTCCATCACTCCGAATAGTGTCCTCATGCTTCCTTGTGGTCTGTCCCTCCTGTCTTGCCCCTGCAACATCAATCTATTTTCTGTCAATATAGGTTAGTTTACTCTTACTATAAAGCTACAGAAATAAAATCAGACAGTATGTACTCTTTCTATGTCTGATTTTTTTTAAGTTAGCAAAACCTTAAGCATTACCATGTTGTTATATTTATCAGTAGTTCATGCTTTCTTATCAATGGAATCTATTTCATTCTTTTTTGTTGCTGAGTCGTATTTCATTGCATGGATGTATTGCCTTTTATTTATCCATTTATCTGTTGATAAGAGATTTAAGTTATTACTTAATCTCTTAAGTAGCCATGGGAAGAACAGACCATGTCGTGGTTGTGACTTAACTTTTTAAGAAATTGGTGAACAATTTTACTTTCCCACCAGTAGGATATAAGTGGTCCAGTAAGTTCAGTTCCTCATGTATATTCCTGATATCCTCAGTCTTTTTAGTTTGATTTATTCTGATAGTGATCTTATTGTGGTTTTTATTTGCAATTCCTTCTGTGGCAAGGAACTGCAAATGGTCTTTAGTCAAGCGCCAACAAGAAAATGTAGCTTTTTGTCATACACCACGTGGAAGTGAATTTTGCCAAAAGCAGTTTGAATTTGGAAGTGGATAATTCTCCAGTCAAGCCTCAGATGAAACCACACCCCAGTCTAAAACCTTGAGAGTGGGAGCGACTCGAGGGGTCCACGGTTAGGTCTCTGTCTTTGGCTCAGGTCTTGATTCCAAGGTGCTGGGATGGAGCCCCACCATTGGGTTCTCTGCTCAGTGGGGAGCTTGCCGGTCCCTTGGCCTACCAGTGCTTGTGCTCTCTCTCTCCCTATCTCTCTGTCAAATAAATAAAATCTTTTAAAAATATTAAAACCTTGATTGTGGTAGGAAATAACTAATAGATGAAGTATCTGTTTGTGTCTTGTCCATTTCTAAAGGACATAACGCAAAATTTATCATTGCAACCATCTTTAAGTATATAGCTCAGTGACATTTGGTGTATTCAAAATGTTGTACACCCATTATCACTATCCCATGTCCAGAACTTTATTACTATCCAAACAGAAACCCTGTTGTCCTCCTAAAATAATAGCTCCCACTTCTTTCTCTCTCTAGTCCTCTGATAGCCACTATTATATTTCCCTTCTCCATGAATTTGCTGATTCTAGTACTTGATGTAAGTGGAATCCTACAATACCTGCCTTCTTGTTTCTGGCTAACTCCACTGAGCATAAGATACTCAGGTTCAGTCTATGTCGTAGATACACGAGTACTTGAGCATCATGGCTGAGTAAGATCTTCCTTGTCATGTCCCCATAGGCAACCATGTAAAGTTGATGTATGCAAATAAAAATGAAAACACACACCACTTGCATTGGTTAAATTGCTTCCTCCACAAAGATATGTTGAAGTCCTGACCTTTTGGTTCCTCTGGGTGTGACCTTTTTTGGAAATAGGGTGTTTACAAAATAATCCATTTAAAATAAAGTCATCAGGTTGGCCCCCAATCCAATGTGACTCTTGTCCTTATAAGAAGAGGAAAACACTCTGTGAAGACAGAGACCCACAGAGAGAAAGGCCCATGATGACACAACAGAGGTTGGGGTGAGGTAGCCAGAGTCCGAGGACCATCCTGGTGACCTGCCACAGCCAGCTGCTAGCAAGAGGCACAGAGATTCCCCCCACCCCCCACAGAGTCCCAGAGGATCCTGGCCTTGCAGACACCTTTGTTTGGGACTTGTAGCCTGCAGGACTGGGAGAGAATATATTTGTATTGCTTTATGCCATCCAGTTGGCGGCACTTTGTAAACAGCAGCCCCAGGAGTCCATACTTCAGTATTAGAAATTTTACTTTTTTTTAAAAGATTTTATTTATTTGACAGATCATAAATAGGCAGAGAGAGGAAGAAGCAGGCTCCCCACTGAGCAGAGAGCCCCATGTGGGGCTCAATCCCAGGACTCTGAGATCATGACCCCGAAGGCAGAGGCTTAACCCACTGAGCCACCCAGGTGCCCCAGCAATTTTACTTCTTAATGGGACTAAATAGAATCCCTTTTGTTATCCTTGTTTTTATTGTCAAGTATTGTTTGCTGATCATATGTTACATTTATAGTAAACAATCAAGTGAATAGTGTAAAAAAGAGAATGCAAACTATTAATCTTCCATTATGCTAGAAGGGGCATTTGTTATTTATTTTTTTTTTATTCGGCATTTGCTTCTCTTTGAAGCTCTATTAATCTGCTTTTTCTGTTCTTCTATTCCAATTAATGAGGTATTGTAGTATGAGATTCTCTGCTCCCCAGTTTACAGGCTGGAGGAGAGAGCTCCTACCTCTTCCCAACCCCTGGTAGCAGAGCCAAGTATTGGACTTGGCCACACTAAGATGCCGCTTCTCGGGGTTTTGGGGGAAGGGGAGTCTGAATCGAGAGAAGCAAAGCCAGCACAGGGAGCAGTTCGTGTACGGTGGTTTCCATCCTGCAGGCGCTGACAGTATCTTGCAGCAGCAATGGCAGCAGCATCGCAATTGGGACCTTGTTTAAGTCAGTAAATACCTTCCAGAATTACCCTGATATCTGCGTATCTTCCACATACAGTCCTCTAGGCGTCTGTCAATTCTATGTTCTCCAAATAGCCCTTCGACTAATTCATGTCTCTGGCTACAGAAAATCAGAGTTGGCTTTTTTTTTTTTTTTTATTGTTTGTAATTTTTACAAGTATATACATAAGAAAAGTTCTGAGATTCCAGATTTCCCAGTAACACTGCCATCAAAATACTTCATATTTTGGAATTCTGTATGATATTTTAATTTCTTTATGATATTTAACCAAGACTATTTTTATGTATGCCAAGAGAAATGTTAAAATCTCTCTTTTTTTTTTTTCCCAACTAGAGGGTGACTAATTAGTTTGACTAAGTCTTTTTTACTGGTTTAATAATACCGTTGTCATTGAGGAGAAAAGTTAAAATCTTTAAAAACTTATCAGATATAATTACTGTGATACTCCATGCAGTTCTTATATGAAAAAAGTTCTTATATGAAAAAAGATGTAAGTGATCTTTTCAGTGGCAAACCACTGAAAGCCAACTTCTGGGGTCCATGTTAAAGTAGTAGGATTGAGAATGAGAAAATAAAAAGTTCCTAAGTTCCTACATTCCTCAAGGTACTCTCCAGCCCCTCTCCCAAGATACAGTGCATTAGTCTATGGCGGTAGCACTCTGAGCACAGCAGATCTCCTCTGATCTCAGGAGCCAAGATATAATGTATGAGAAATGGAGACATTTCATTACAGATATGAGTCTAGTGAAGATAGTCCTGAAGGCTTTGAGCTGGGAGTTATATTTATAAGTGAAAAAAATAGTATTAGAGTTATGTAGAAAAAAATAACTTTGTAAGTATCTCTCAGTTAAAGGACTGTCAAAGGCCGGGGGTCAGGGTGGGGGTGGGAAGGAAGAAAAGGAGGAGGAGGAGGAGGAGGAAGAGGAAGAAGAAAACAGCCAGATTATAAAGAAACAATAGCATTTTTGGAGGATATAATTCTCTTTAAGAGTTCAGACTTTCTGAGTGAGGTGTGTACATTGTGTTGAATATGCGCGTGCGAATTATTTATCCTTAATCATGTATTTCCTGCCTGACACCTGATATACTGGTTCTTGATGAATTTCCTTTGAGCCCTGATGTTCAGACACATTTCTGCTTACACTGTAGGAAGTTCCGCTTGCCGACCCCATGAATTCTAAGTTTACAAGCCTGGATTACATTTTTTTTTTTTTTAACATTCTGTGCTCAAACAATTTATATTTTCCATTTGACATTCCCCTAATTCTGTTAAAAACCACTTTTGAGATGTCTAACTGGCGTCAGTCTTCCTATGCCTCAATCCTACACTGTTTCAGCACTAACTAGAATTTCCTTCACTAATTTGCTCCCTTCCCTCTCCAGTTAAAGGTCATCTCCCTCATATTTGAAGACTCACTCTGCTTCATTGGTGTCTCTCTGGTGGCACGGACCATATTCCTCCCTGTTCTAATGGCTTTTATGTAAGCCTTACCTCGTTCTGGATTTTATAACCTAACAGACCTTTGGTGGATGGCAGTGGACAGCAGAGGGTACATTGAGCTCACATAAGCAGGCAGAGATTCTTTGAACTCACATAAATTTCTCTCACATGCAGTTATTTCTGTGTGCTTCCTATGGCCTGTTCTTTTTTCTACAGAAAACAGGGACTGTACAACCTCTCTTTCATACACTGTAGTGTCTGTGTTTGTACCTAACGTTAGCTCACTGAAATAACTAAAAAAATGTATTTCTGAGCAATCCTGCTACACTAATATCTTGTCTGGCAGAATGATAGTGGATTAAATCCATTGGGCTCTAGGCTTCTGATTGGCGCCCTGAGCATATGAAAACTTGAGTTTAGAATATGGGTCTTAATCATGCTTAATCAGAATATTGATTGGCAGCTTTTTTTTTTCTTCTCACAGAAACTTGAAGCCAATGCTTAATATTTTAAATGAAAATTAAGCAACTCCATGTTGCTTACATCTAGTAATTGAGTTTAAGGTAATATGCTTTTCTGATTCCCTTTTCTTCAGGTGACACAAATTCAGAAGTGTATGAGAGTATTTACTACTCATGGGGCTTTCAACGCTTTAATAAAGTCCCACAAAATAGAGAATACCAATTCTGTGCAAGTGAGATACACTTTATTTTTTTATTGTTAATTTGGGTAGAGGGGACACATGATGTGATGTTAGTGTCAGATGTACAACGTAGTGAGTCGGTCTCTTTGTACTTTAGGTCGTGCCCCCACAAATGTAGTCAGCGTCTGTCACCATTACAAGGCAGTTACAATACCACGACTGTATTCCCTATGCTGTATCTTTTTTTTTTTAATTACATTTATTTATTTTCAGCATAACAGTATTCATTATTTTTGCACCACACCCAGTGCTCCATGCAATCTGTGCCCTCTATAATACCCACCACCTGGTTCCCCAACCTCCCACCCCCCCCACCACTTCATTCCCCTCAGATTGTTTTTCAGAGTCCATAGTCTCTCATGGTTCACCTCCCCTTCCAATTTCCCCCAACTCCCTTCTCCTCTCCAACTCCCCATGTCCTCCATGCTCCACTAGTAAGTGAAACCATATGATAATTGACTCTGCTTGACTTATTTCACTCAGCATAATCTCTCCCAGTCCCGTCCATGTTGCTACAAAAGTTGGATATTCATCCTTTCTGATGGAGGCATAATACTCCATAGTGTATATGGACCACATCTTCCTTATCCATTCGTCCGTTGAAGGGCAGAAGGATTCCCTTCTTTTTTTTTTTTATATAAACATATATTTTTATCCCCAGGGGTACAGGTCTGTGAATCACCAGGTTTACACACTTCACAGCACTCACCAAAGCACATACCCTCCCCAATGTCCATAATCCCACCCCCTTCTCCCAAACCCCCTCCCCCCAGCAACCCTCAGTTTGTTTTGTGAGATTAAGAGTCACTTATGGTTTGTCTCCCTCCCGATCCCATCTTGTTTCATTGATTCTTCTCCTACCCACTTAAGCCCCCATGTTGCATCACCACTTCCTCATATCAGGGAGATCATATGATAGTTGTCTTTCTCCGCTTGACTTATTTCGCTAAGCATGATACGCTCTAGTTCCATCCACGTTGTCGCAAATGGCAAGATTTCATTTCTTTTTTTTTTTTTTTTTTTAATTTTTTTATTGCTTTTGATGGCTGCATAGTATTCCTATGCTGTATCTTTTATTCCCATGACCTACTCATTCCGTAACTGGAAGCCTGTTTCTCCCACCCCCCTTCACCCATTTTGTTCATTCTTGCCACTCTCCTCCAACTGGCAACCACCTGTTTGTTCTCTGTGTTTGTAGGTGTGATTCTGCTTTTTGTTTTCTCATTTTTATTTTAGGCTCCACATGTGAATAAAATCAGAAAATAGAAATTCATATGATCTGATCATTCCACTACTGTGGATTTACCCAAAGAAAATGAAAACACTAATTTGAAAAGATAATGCACCTCTATGTTCATTGCAGCATTACTTAGAATAGCCAAGATATGGAAGCAACCTAAGCATCTATCCATAGATGAATAGTTAAAAAAGAAGTGTGTGTGTGTGTGTGTGTGTGTGTGCGCACGTGCGCGTGCTTGTGTGTATATGAATATTACACAGCCATAAAAAGGATGAGGTCCTTCCATTTGCAACAACATGGATGGACCTGATGGGTGTTATGCCGGGTGAAATAAATCAGATTAAGATACAGTATTGAAATACAAATTTAATATTATAATTACAATAAAATATGTAATTATAATAAATTATTTAAATGGAATAAGTATACTGTTTGACCAAAAACCTCTCCCCCCATTTCAATGAACTACAAAAACCCCAACAAAACTTTAAAAAAAAACCCTATAGTTCCTTCAAGATGAACTTGAAATATAAAATAACCAATGATATATAATTTGCAGCAATTCAGGTATTAATTACAACCTATTGACTATCTGATTTGTAGAACTGTTGGGAACTCATCTCATGAGAACTACTGTCATGGCAATAGAATCATGTAGTTACTGGGGTGATAGTGATTTAAAGAACTTGAAAACCATAAAATGTATAACTAATCTTTAAGTATTAACAATTTTGTTACTTTTTCTTATTAAAAGATTTTATTTATTGACAGAGATCACAATTAGGCAGAGAGGCAGGCAGAGAGAGAGAGGGAAGCAGGCTCCCCACTGAGCAGAGAACCCGATGTGGGGCTTGATCCCAGGACCCTGGGATCACGACCTGAGCCGAAGGCAGAGGCTTTAACCCACTGAGCCATCCAGGTGCCCCCGATTTTGTTACTTTTAAGGACATTTTAAAATATGTAAATATCTATGATGATCAAAGAACACTCTTGCATACTTTTGCAAGGAGGTCTATAGGATAAACTCTTAACGGTGAAATTTCAGCAGAAAAGGCATATGCAATCTTTCTTTTACTGACATTGACATATTTCATCCAAATATATTCCAGCAATGTATATTTATATTCAATAGTACGTGTCTAACCACACTCTCTCCAGAGGGGTTTTATTAAGCTTAAAAAATGTTTGCCAGTCTTACATGTAAAGAATCTGACCTCTTTCCTTCTTTTTCTCCCCAGATAGATCCCGCTCATTTTAGCACTCATATTTTCTCAAACAAACTTAACTGTCACTTTATGTACACTATCTTCTCCCAAATGCTATCTTCGGTATTTTCATTCAAGTCCCGTAACATTTATGTACATATATGGGGGGGGGCATTGACCTTCTAAGAATAAGTCATTTTTTCTCTTTATCAATTCATTCTATTTCTTGTTCAGTAGAGTTTTGATATTCTTACATTGCCAATAAGTACATTTTCCTTACCATGAGTAGACAGGGATAATGTTCCTGATGATGAACAAGGTTAGTCATGTCAAGGTCAGTGAATACCTCAGTATTTTCGCTGCCTGTCTTACTCCTTCAAGACCATTAGGCTCTTAAAGAGTATTTGCTCAAAGATATGCCAGGTAAATAATTTTGACTATGATCTAAGATTTAGTACCAGCTCCTTATCTGTTCTTCTATGCAGAGGACCTAAACTCGATTTTGCATAATCCTTTAGAATACATTTTACCCCTTTGACCCAGCATTTAAAATGGAAGGGACTGACCTAACTCCTTTTCCCTGGACTGTGAGTGCAGCATGACCTTGCTAAGTAGGGGGACTTGGCCTAGACCGTTAAATCTTAACTAAACGAGCTTGGGAGCAGGGAAGAAGTTTAATTGCCAACACAGAATTTCAGATAATTTTTGCCTAGACTGTTACATTTGCTATTCCTTTATTCATCTAACTGGATGTTCTAACCACTATTTTTCTGCCTTGGCTGTATTTTTATCCTAAATCACTGTTTCCCTAGGGGTGAGCCGGAGGTCAGAGGGCACTCATGGCAGCGTGCACAACCAGCTGGACTTGAACACTTGCTTTGAAAATGTGAATTTGTTCCAGTACAAGTGAGCTACTAGGGAACACTGAGAGCATAATAATGCTCACCTGTGATTTTTTTTCCTGTGGGAAATACCAGGTGAACACAGAAAACTGCACCGCGCTGAACCCAGCAGTGTAGCAGTGCACAAAATGTACACATGAACACGCTGTGACCCACTCCCAGTGACCTCGGTTTACCGCGGGCATTATGAGCCACACTGTCCCCGTGTGATGTTACAACTTCCCATCTGTTCTCAAATCCCGTTCTCTCCTCCATCTCACCGCGGCTCCTGAACTGCAGCCTTTCCAACAGCCTCTACACCAAGCAAATTTCGAGTCCTTTTCAAGTTAAAGTATCTATTCTATTTGTTGCATTATTTATATATTTTTTCAACATATGTGAAGCTCTGCTATGGTTTTTATTAGATTCCCCCCCCCCCCCCCCGTATACTGATGGAGTTTTGAGTGTTGTGCCCTATCCCCTACTCTTCTTAGAAGCCCCCTGGTGTTACTGTTCACTGTCACATAGCACAGCAACCATTAGGAATGCAAAGGTCCCCTTATATCAGAACTGATTGTATGTATTTATTTATACCATAACTGTATTTGTGTATGTATGTATTTATTTATATCAGAACTGAATGAACCTTTCACCTTCAACTCTAGGCTTATACATCAGGTAGCACATTGCCCTCTGGAACACAGTGCCTTACACAAACTGGGTATTTGCTACAGATTTATTGCAAAAAATAAATATACCTTGTTCATTCCTGTTTCTATGCCTTTCTTTATCAAGGCTTCCCACCTGAAGGGCAGTTTTCCTTTCTCTCTCCCTAATCAAATACTAACCAACTTTTAAGATAAATTTAAATTTTAAATATTATGTTGCGTCTTTTTGATAACCCCAAACAGAAATGATAGCATCTTCCTCAGTGTATATAGTAAATACTATTTGTGCCATATACTTAAAATCATAGTTACTATAATATTTTTCTCTTATTGGAACTAGCACTTTACTTTCTCAGGTGTATTACAATTCCTTGGGAGGAGGTTAGATGTCTAGCCTGCCTTATATGTCTCACCATGCCAAGCAGAAAGCATTGAAGATGATCATTATTGAATAAATATTTGGGGGTTTTGGTCAAAGCGGTAGATCTGCCCAACAATTATAAAAAGTGAAATTCATTAAGTGTCTGTGGAAGCCAGAGAAACGCCTTGTGATAAAAGGATAAACTTTGTTTTTTGTTTGCAAAGAGGAGGAAAAATATTAACATATAGTGATTGAATACCAAGACAGTTAAGTAGCCACACTCTTAACAAGCAATCCTTTCAAAAGTATTTCAAAATACTGTAAACACATGAATAGGTTCTCTCTGATTCTCTTCTTTATACTGAGCTACAGGTTTGGTTTTGGTTGTTTTTTTTTTTTTTTTTTTTTTTTTTTGTTGTTGTTGTTCTTTTAAGGTTTTTTAGATGTATTTATTCATGAGAGAGAAAGAGCGGCAGAAGCAGAGCAAGAAACAGGCTTCCCACTGAGTAGGGAGCCTGATGCAGGGCTCCATACCAAGGACCCAGGATCATGACCTGAGCCAAAGGCAGATGCTTAAACATCTGAGCCCCCCCCAGGTGCCCTGGGCATGACCTTGCTCCCTGATGGTCCTCATAATCCCTTTTTCTCTCTTGAACTTCCTACATGGCCACTGAGCTCACAAATAGTCCCCCTTTAGTAAGAGGGGCCCTAGGACTACACCAGGCTAACATACTTGGTCTCCTCTTCTTGTTCTAGAGCTGGTAAGAATGTTTTAGATTCACTTTTCCTCCCAGAGCTTAGTTAAAATCCAAGATTAAGTTTAGATTTAAGGAAAACATTCTTTTCTTTTTAAGGTTTTCTTTTTAATTAATCTCCATACCCAGCATGGAGCTTGAACTCACAACCTGAGACCAACAATTACAGGTTCCACTGACTGAACCAGTCAGGTGCCCCTAAGAAAGACATTCTTAAAATAGGAGAAGAAATCTCTGTATCATGTGGCTAAGTACACTGAAATTTTATACTGCATTTTAGAGACAGGTTTCAGCTACTGATAAAGTATGACTTTATCTTCTACTGGAAGGAATTATTATTTTTTATAGAACACCTATCTTTTACAAAATCTATGTACATTTGCTCACATTTCCTCAGGCGCCTTAACTCAGAGGTTCTTTATTTCGGACAAAACAAATTATATTACATGCTATTACTACCTAAGAATGGTTCTCCAGTTTGTACATTCAACGACAGCTAGAATTTATATATATGTTTAGGTTTGTAACTAATTTGTAGAAATAGTCTTTTTTTCTTTCAATACTCTAAAATTCTGCTTTGTCTCAATTTAGTAGTGTAAAACAAGATACTTATAAATGGGATTTTAAAATATTTTTTAAAAGTCCCAAGCCCTTATCCTGAATCTCACATATGAACTGTACCTGCAGTTACACCAAATGAACAGGGCTGGTGGATGCAGGAAGGAAAAGTCAAAATCTGTACTTCCCAATTACTGGCTTGACAATGTTTAAATCATGGCAAGTTGAGATTTCATGACCTAAGAGGAATTCTGATATGGTTGCTGTTCAGATTTTGTCATTATGTCATTGTTTCTTATGTCTACTAGAGGCTGTTTAGAGGAAGAAAAGAAATTAAAGTAAGTCATTTTGTATGATGAGGGGATGGCTCTGGCCATTATTGAAGGGTAAATTGAAAACGTGCATGAAGAAAGTTAATGAATTTTAATCAGTGACCTTGTCTCCATCTCTCAGTTCTAGTTAGGACATTTACATATCCCCAGGAAGTTGATAGAAAGTAGGACTCTAATCTAGTCAGTATTGATAAATTTCAGTAAATCATATACAATTGTTTGTTAAAATTACTAATTTTTCTTGCATAATGCAGAAAATTTGCCTGATTGGACTGGTCTCTAAATCCCTTAAATTCACTTAATGGTCTGAAACGAGAACTTCTAAAGTCCCTAAATTTAGGAATAGTATCACCATCACATATGGGCGGTGGATGGGGTAGCCAGTTTCTTCCACTCTCAGAGTTGCTGTGCACTTTTGTCTCAGAGGTATAAACAAGTGGATATTTTATTAGTTAAAATGGACCATAAGTTATTTTCCCACTTTGTCAGTGAAAGTATAAAATGCAAGTTGTAAAATATGTATCCAAACTAATAAAACACGAGCTCCATGTAATATCTAGTGACATTAATACTTTGACTGTCACCTATTCCTGTGGGTTTGTATCAACCCTGACTCATGATAATGAATGTAAAAATATGCCACAAAATCACATGCATTATTCATTTTTGCAGTAATAAATAGATGTTTCTTTCTTCCTCACCATCTGAATTAATGAAATGAAAAGTAACTTCTTTTACAATTAGGATTCATTTGTTAGAAGTGGGTGTACCACTGGCAGTCTCCACAATTGGTCCTCCACGTATCAGGATGATTTATGAGCAAAGAAGTTGTGAGGTTGAGTTTATTTATTTCAAGGAGGAAAGTAAGGAATGATCTCAAAATTATTTGCACAAAAACAAGTTTGAGGACAAATTTACACTATCTGCAGCAGAAAACATTTCACTGGGTTCTTTGCAAAAAAAAAATATATATATATTAAAATAAATTAAAGGAAGGACCTAAATTTTCTAACTCTCTGGTCTGTTGTGGAATAGGTGCCTCAGCATTCTGAACACTTCCTTGGGTACGTCAGACATATGAGCTGCATTGGAAGCTACAGCCCTGCTAGAGTATTCACAAGGGAATGTCTAAGGGGGTGTTCATTTGTGAAAGTCCAAGAGAAAGGGAGACTTCACCTTGTCACAAGTCAATCTCTGGCTATTACTGTAGGCTCCCGGAAAAAATATAATATGCACTTAGCAGAACAGTAGAACAGCTTTGCCTGATCAAAGAAATCAAGCAGTAGTTCTTTGCCTGAGTTGACCTCAGATACGGCAGTGCGTCTGCCAAGAGCCCCTAAAGCTGGATGTGGTAGTTAATCAAGCATACATGTAGGGCACTGGAGGTCTCTGGGACATGGCCAGTAGTTACAGTCTGCAGCTAGAAGACTGCAGGATAAACAAGAGAGGTGCCACTAGAAGGTGGAAATTTCATTTTATCCGACAAAGTTCTCCTGCCCCAAATTAAATAATCTTGAACTGGCAATTAAAACTCTGCTCTCTGGAGTTAGGTGTTTTTATGAGAGTTTTATATGACATTTGCTTATTGTGAAATCACATTTTCACGGGGGATGTCTTTTGGGAATTTTAGTAATCTGCCATCAAGTAGCCAAACAATGCAAAAAACATGTCCTTGCTAAGAAGGTCATTCTATTTCTTTATCAGCTCTGGAAATGGACCAACCCTAACGATCCAACTGTGAAATGTGGATTTACAATATAGAGTAAACTGGTTACGTGATTCATTTTACTTTGCTGTGCTGTGTTGTCTAACTCCCATTTTGTGTGTGTGTGAGAGAGAGATTGGGGTGAGCTACCAAAGGCACTTGGGCCTCCAGAATTAAAAAAAAAAAAAAAAAGCTTTTGAGTTTTAACAAGGTAAAAGTAGAGAGCTCCATGCATAAGCTTAGTAGTTAAATCAAGTTAATCATGTCAATAGATTTAGCATATACTAGGAATTAATTGGTTACCCAGGAAATAAATTCTTTAGAAATCTAAAGAACAGCTACTGATGGTTTAATTTATTTAAATGCAGGTATCTGTCGAAATCTTTAAATAGGGTCCTGAAGTATATGTAAGACTAAAATAAATGTCTCTTGTTAAATTAGAACCTTGTCCCTTTTAAATTCTATTTAATAAAATAAGTCCACTCTCTGCATTATTTGTTTGTTTATTTATCTTAAATTATTTATTTATTTGACAGAGTGAGTCAGAGAGCACAAGCACGGCAGAGGGAGGAGAAGCAGGCTCCCTGCTGAGCAAGAAGCCTAATAAGGGGCTGGATTCCAGGACCCTGGGCTTATGATCTGAGCCGAAGGCAGACGCTTACTCAACTGAGCCACCCAGGTACCCCACTTTCTGCATTTTTTAAGTGATGTAATTACTGAGAATATGAGCAAAGGTTGTTAAGTGAGGCTGAAATCTATAAACCAATTAGGGCGTGGTGGAATAATTTCAGGCTTGGGCCATTGTGTTCTGGGATTAGAATGGTGATCAGACCTCTCAGTATATTTGTGATGAAAATTATATAATATTTAACTATTGTTATTGGGGCTAATCCACAAGGACTGTAAGCAATGAAGATACTTTGACATTTTAATCAAGAGGATTATGCTACAAACATAATCTTTGCATTTCAACCACATTTACAGTCATGATATGGTCAGTAACAGTGTTAAATACAGTGTGTGTGTATAGTATTGACTTGCAATTATGGCTTTTCCTCGTTTCTTGCTTCAACATTCTCCCTGTTGCAATTTTTGGAAAATCTTCCATTTATAATGTTTAAAAATGTTTGGACTTGGAAAACATCAGTGTTTCAAGCAGAAAATGGTAATTGTAGAGAGTATCAGGAAACTATTAGAAAGAAACATGACCATTAGAGAAGAGTGGGTTTAGGGTATGTTTTTAGCTGAATCTTCGTTTCTGAGATGGATGTGAACTAAAGCCTTCAGCTCTAAAGCTGTGTATCGATTAATAGCTTCCATTCCTTCCTTCTGCAAACATGTATCAAGGACTTATTCTGTGCTTATATTCTGGTGTGGTGACACACAGTAACTATATTAGCACACATATGAGTAGACTGTTTGTCAGTAATATGTGACAGTAGTTTTTCTCCATGGGTTAAGTCTGGCTGGCATGTAGTCGAGACTGTACATCTTTGTTGAATGAATGGATCTTGTATATTTAGTGGTAAAACAAATGCAAAGCTATGTCCATGTGAAATTCATCATTTTTATCTTAAAGTGTGAATAAAAATTTACATTTTGTAAGAATTCGCCCTGATTGTTTGTAATCTTGGCAAAATAAAATGAAGTTAAATTCAAGATAAAATGAAGAAAATTTTCATATAAGAATTTATATTTAAATTGGGTCAATGAAACAGAATTTCTGGTTGCATTTTAAGAAGTTCTTAGAGCCTGAAGACAACATTGCAGCTACAGAAGCCAAAGTGTATTGTAGCTTTGATATAATATTCCACTAGCATCAAAAACAGCAGATTTCGGCTAATTAGCTGTTTTATAAAAAAAAAAAAGGTTTTATATACTTAAATATAGAATGGAGTGAAAAATGTTTTACATCTAAATAGTATAGATCTCATTCATGTTTAAGTGAACAAAAAATAAATGAAAATATGCAGAAAGAAAGACTCCTCACTCTGCAAGCCAGTGAAACATTATACATTATTGTTCCTTCCTATCTATCTCTGTTAGTCTTGATCCCCATCTTTATTCATGGAAGGAATTCATTACTGCTAAGAAATATATAATGCATTAAAATGCATGATTAAACAACCTATCTGTATTTTAATATGTAATGCAACTTCTAGCCCAATTTTAATTGCTTATAAACTTCAAGTAAAAGGAAACATGTTCCAAGAGGCTCTTTTATTCCAAGTCACTGATAACATGAATTCTCAGTATAAATATTAGTCATTCGATGACAAGCAAAACAGAGGAATGCTCAACCAGATCACAGCCATCACCCAGTGTCTAATACTGATTCTGTAACCTCTCTTGCAAAATGAATATTTATTCATTTGAGAAGATTTTTCGGAAGCGGGACATTTGGGAATGGATACTTGACTGTTAGAATGCATGGGTGACTTTTTGCTCAGTTATCGTTCGGGGAGCTTGGTAGCCATGCATTCTTAGTACTCTAGCTTCATGACCTTAATTCAGTTTAGAGCTATTTTCACTAAGTATAAAGATGAAATTCTTTTAAATTTAAGTGATATCACTAAAACTCTCCAAAGATACCAGGGTTAGGATCTGCTGAGTTTTACGTCTATTTTGTAATTTGGCCAAATTTCAAAAATAAGCAAAAAATACTTCCCTAGTCAGTGCATTTCCAAACTGCTGATTACAATGCCAGAGCCGATGCTCCACCCATATTCAGTGCAGCTGTAAGCCAGGCAAGACTTGAGCTGCGGGGACACCAAGAACATAGCAATATATTGAAGGCCAAGTATGATATTGATGTACTTGAGAATTCTTAAGAAGTGGATTTATAAAATAAGTAAATTGTTGGGGCACCTGGGTGGCTCAGTGGGTTAAGCCTCTGCCTTCAGCTCAGGTCATGATCTCAGGGTCCTGGGATCGAGCCCCACATCAGGCTCTCTGCTCGGCGGGAAGCCTGCTTCTTCCTCTCTCTCTGCCTGCCTCTCTGCTTACTTGTGATTTCTGTCAAATAAATAAAAATATTTAAAAAAAATAAAAAAAAAAGAAGTAAATTGTTATTGTTTATTAGCAAGGAAACTTGCTAATAAAAAGTGTAAGCCTTCAGTCTAGGGAAGAGTCCTATTATCAAATGAGTAAATCTCTTCCAGGACACCTCTTCTACAAAACTAATATTTGCTAGAGGATGAATATTTAAAGATGGGGGTATGTGTCTTGAAAGCAGAACTGAGTGATTCAGTGATCTGGGTCATGTTCACAGACGTAGAAGCAAAATTCTCATCGGGAAACTCCTATGAACCTAATGGAAGCAACTAATAATTCATCCAAAAGTTGTGCTCAGGAGTTTGCCACCCCATTGCTGCTTCCAGGAAATAGATCAGTCCTCCAAGGTTTGATTCCTCCCTCCCTCCCTCCTTTCCTTCCTTCCTTCCTTCCTTCCTTCCTTCCTTCCTTCATATTTGAAAGAGAGACAGAGAGAGGAGGGAGAGGGGCAGAGGGAGAGAGAATCTCAAGCAGACTACCCTCTAAGCAGGGAGCCCAAGGCAGGGCTCCATCTCCAGTCCCTGAGATCATGACCTGAGCTGAAACCAAGAGTCAGACACGTAACCAACTGAGCCACCAGGTGCAGCTTTGCTTCTTTTCTTTCTGGATATCAAACAGAAGCACAGGTAAGTGGGAATGTGGAAGAGGGGATAATGCAGTTATCCTGGTGTTGGTATAAAGAGAGACCAGTACCCTTTAATGAATAACAGAAATTTAACTTTAGGGGGAAAAAAAAACCTAAAAAACAGATATGATATTACATGTTGGCCTCATTATATATTTACTATTTACTCAAATTAAGGTTATTTATTGTAGTCTGCTGCTTTCAAGGTAGATTTGCGAGCAGTTTTCAAACACCATTCCTTGAGCAAGTATTAAGATAATTCAAAATATTTACTACAGTGGGCTTGGTGTTTGCTTTCCTTAGCTTAGTGTACCACTCACTTCTATTCCTTTTTGCATTTATTTATATTTTTATCTCAAGAGATTGATTGGAAAGTTATAAGAGATCATAACATTTTAAAATTCATGCAGAAGTCTTAAAATATTAGCATTATGTAAAGCTGGGGAATCCTATAAATGCAATGTAGAAATTCAGATATTTACTAAATTATAAATAGTGTGAGTTGACTTTTGGCTCAAGATGTTGGGAAAAACACATGTGAATAGTAGAAAAAATTAGGTTTAAGCATTTCAAAACTTCCTTGATCTTGATTTTGGTAGTGGCAACACAGACAAGCAAAAGTTAACCACATGTCTCTGAGACCTGTACCTTTAATCCCTGTGTAAAATGAAAGTATTGCAGGAAGTCAACTTCCACTGTTAAAAACTTATTACTCCTCTTTTTCTTATTCTTAAGAACATTCAATTTAAGAATATTTGAGAATGTTTTAAAATATGACATTATTCTTATTTTCTAGAAAACTAAATAAAGATCTTGTCTCAGGATAAAACTAAGTCAAAAGATATATAAAAATCATAAGGAGTAACAAATAGAAAAACAATTGTTAAAGAGATAGTCACACTTAAATTTTGTACAAGTAGAAAATATGTTTCTTTTTTATTTTTTTTAAAGGTTTTATTTATTTATTTGACAGAGATCACAAGTAGGCAGAGAGGCAGGCAGAGAGAGGGGGTGAAGCAGGGGCTCCCTGCTGAATAGAAATCCTGATGCGGGGCTTGATCCCAGGACGCTGGGATCATGACCTGAGCTGAAGGTAGAGGCTTTAACCCACTGAGCCACTCAGGTGCCCCTAGAAAATATGTTTAAATACCAACTACCAAGCCTATCAACTATTCTTTTACAATTACTAAGGATTAAGGATCCGTAGTAGATTGCACTTAAATATGTGATTCTAAGCCCTGTTTTTTACATTTCCTCAAATGGATGGCATGGTCTGTAGCCAAGTGTGTGTATTTTCTTAAGAAGCTTAATGTGTAGAAAGAAGCCAGCTCCTTTCCAAATTCTGAGCTTTGATTTATCCACAATAGTAACCAAGAGAAGGAAAGTCACTGATTCGTGTATGTTAATCCCCAATTGAAATTCACAGTTTTCCATGCTGATATATTAGTTAAGAGGTTACTTTCCTTTCCCACCAAGCTCAGATATGGGAGCTAAGCAAACACATGAAAATTATAAATACCACAAATTTGGAATTTACTGTGTAAGAACCCATAATCCCTAACACCAGGCTAATAGAGCTCCTTATGTGCTATCTAAAGAGGGGGAATAAAATGATAAATGCAAACCATAAATAGAGTGTGTTCTGTAATAGAACACATTGTTTTCAAGTACCGTAGAGAAATTTGCATTACTGCAGTATAAGCTAAGTGAATACTCATAAAATTCATGATTTGATGTTAATTTTAAAATAAATGGGTGTATTTTTAATCATTAACACAGGTAGTAAGCTTAATTCAAGATATTCTATTTACCCAACAATATGTAGATATTATTTAATAGAGTCAGGAAAGTCAATTCCTTTTCATAAGGTAGATATGGAAAGGCACTTGAGAAAGTACCTGAGTAGTAGAGATGAGCTACAAAGATACGCTGGTGCCTGCCTTTGCGCTCTCTTGCCATTTGAGTATTAAGGGAAAATATACATCTTATCTATACAGATCTCCTCCTTTGAGCCAAGATCCATTCTGGGCGATGGAAGAAAAGAGAGCGAATGTGTTATTGTCTCAAGAAAATTAGATAAATCCTAGAATCAATGAATGAGAAAGATCAAAGAAAACACAAGATACGTCTTCTAGTATAAAGCATGAGCCATGTGAAAGAAGTATTAGAAAGCTTTGGAAGTTATTAGTAGATGTTCTTGAGAGCTAAAGCAACACTTCGTAAAATAAAACATGGTTGCTCTGAGGACACACAAAGCCCTTAAAGGTAACCCGTGTATACTCTCAGGAGATGAATTTGCGTCCTCCACACAAAACCCAGAGCTCTCGGTCTGGCAATGATCAGTTCATCTCCTGTTGACTTGTGGATGTATGTAATCCTCTTGGTTTTCTTTCTTGTCTCACTGAAAGAAGCATTCCTCCTTTCAACACGCTTTAAATCATGCTACCTTTCATCTTAACCTGGCTCTTTCTACCACAGGAAAAATATTCACCAGCTTTCTATATTTCTATATGCATAAGCAATCTTATTTGGCCAAAAATTAAAAAAAAATTAATGTTCACCTCAAAATCAAAATTAGGAAAGTAAGAGTTTGAATATTGTACTTTGAATATACTAGAAGTGGAATAATACTGACCAAAGTATATTTGAGTTATACTGAGTTCTTGACTCACCAAAAAAAGAAAAAAAGCTAATGTAAACCTTCTTCATAAATGCTCTAAAATAATTTCATACTTTGATTATCTTCTCTGTGCTTTTTATTAGCTAGTATGTCTCAGTCACCTGTGTTTCAATAATGGGTATGCTGGAGTTTGCTTTATTAACATGAAAGAAATCAGATGGTGAATACAGAACTGGCGTATTACTTGAATCACTTTTTATATTCTATCAAGGAAATGGTCTTTCATGCCACCGCCGGTGTGTCATTAAAATTAAAAATGATAATTTTCCATTAGGCCAAGAAATATGGAGATTGCTGGGAAATCAATTAATAGATACTGAGGTCCTGAACTGTCCTTATTAACAGCATTTCTCAGCACACATTGCTCCAGAGTTGTTTTAGTCAAAAAACCACTTTCCAGCAGCTGCGCATTTCCATACTTGCCCTTACTGCTTTTGTTCTGTTCTGTGGAATCCTATGGGGGTAAGAATATGGAGGAAAGAGATAATTTGAAAGTACTGTAAGTGGTACAAAGGAAAGACATTCAGCTGGACCTGGTTCAGCTCAGCACTAATCAGGCGGCGCGGGGTACTCCCTCAGTGACCAAGAAGATCGCCCAGGGAACAAATCCTCATCACGGTGCTGGTAGGTGAAGAGCATTTCCATGCTACAGAGCAGCCACTGAAATATTTACTGGTCAAGGGAAGCAGCTTATCTAATACAGCGATCGGTTCAAGCAAGCGATCGGTTTTCCTATTATAGAAGAAAAAGCAGTAAATTGTTCAGTTGCTCGGTGGTGAGTTGAAAATCTAGCAGTAGTTTTGAGTAAGTTGATCAGAGACCATTTGTTTACCCAAGGGAATTGATTCAAATAAGAAAATGTCTGATTGTACCAATGACCTGAGAGATCATTTGGGTGGCAGAAAGCTGTCTCTCTCTATATCCGTATCTGTCTACAGATATTTACTGGATAGATAGACCATATGCCTCTACAAGAGTCATTATTGACCCTTTGGCATGCATTTTCTGAGGGAAAAAAAAGAATAGGAGAGAAGAAAAAAAAACACAAACCAAAGCACATTTCTTCAGTATGTCTTGGTCTCAATTTAGACTTGCTTCCAAGACCCTTCTCTGAGGTGTCCCTTGAGATTACTTGCTGTGAATGCCAAGCACATTCAGTCCCAGTTGTCTGTCCAGGACAGGGCGGAGAGACCACTCTGACTTCCAGAAACAAAGCAGCTGAGTCTGTGAGAATTTTGCAGGGCTCAGCGAGGAAGGGAGAAAGAACTATTGTCTTCAGTTTTGCAAACCAGGATTTCTAAAAATTTAGAGAAGAGTTAAGCATGGCTTGATTTCAAATTTCCATCAGGGAAGTTTTATTCCTGGTCTTTGTGGACAATAAATGCCCTTCCTTTGACTCTGGACTGAATTTATCTAATAAATAAGTACTGGAGTTGCTTCCATTCAATTGTTTTCTTTTTTTAAATTTTTAATTGAATTTTTAATTTTTGTAACTTGTTATTGTATTTGTCATAAACAGTTTGTCCCTAAAACTGATGAGGATTATAATTGCAAAAACGTATCTACTATATTCTGCGCAACCCGGTGTCCTAGACACTGTGATAGGTGTTCTCATACATTTGTTCTAATCTTTTTAACAAAAGTTTTAGGTAGATATTCATATCCCCATTTTTAACATCCAGGGCTGTAAAGTGATTATCATTTTATTTATTCATGCATCCTACCAATATTTATTAAAACTGTATCTTTGGCAGATAAGAAATATAATAGAAAACAAATTCTTACCTTCATGAGATTGATACTTTTGTTTTTATTAGGAGACCGGAATATCCCATAGTCAAATAAAATAATTACAAATCATAATAAAAGTTATAGAAGACATAAAATCAAATAAAGACCAATGGGAGCAACATCTTTACATGGAATGGTCACATTTATTTATTTTTTTTAAAGAATTTACTTATTTGAGAGAGAGAGAGTTAGAGATCACATGCACAAGTGGCAAGAGAGGTAGAGAGTGAAGCGGACTCCCCACTGAGCAGGTAGCTCAATGCGGGGGCTCCATTCCAGGACCCTGAGATCATGACCTGAGCTAAAGGCAGATGCTTCACCAACTGAGCCACCCAGGTATCCCTGGAATGGTCACATTTAAAAAAACAAACTGATAATTAAAGAATAAGTTGATATGTGATTTGGGAGAAATGACATGATACACAATGTTGGTCCCATGTATGAAGACCCTGCATAGGATGAAAGTGGGACCCGTTCAAGGAATGTGAGAAAACTGCGAGTGTGAGCGGATGAGGGACAGGGGCACCTTTGTGAGAAGTCAGGTAGATAACTGGGTGTACCTTCAAGGAGGGTCTTCTCAGCTGGAAAAGCATTTCAGTTTACTGGAGAACCTCAGGAAAATCTCATGGTCTTCTTTAGATTTTTAAGAACACCAGTCCTGCTGCTGGGTGAAAAAGAGCACGACCCTATCACAGAAGTCATGAGAGTAAGTGCAAGGAGGCCTGGAAGCCATCCCCGTCAAGTGACCTCACTTAGCCGTTGGCTGGAAAAGAGAACAAAGACAAATTAGAGCAGGAAAATGAAGTGATATGAATGGCTAAAACATTAAGACCATTTCAAGAAGGAGAGAGTGGCCATCTCTGTGAGATTATGCTGAAGTCACATTGTTTGAAGACAAAAAAACGAGATCATGAACAGCACTGATTATATTGAAAAGTTTTAGAAGAGGTAGGGGAGGGGTGCCTGCGTGACATGGTCAGCTGAGCATCCGACTCTGGGTTTCCACGCTGTCATGATCTCGGGGTCGTGGAATCGAGCACCTTATCAGTCTCCATGCTCAGGTGAGATCTACTTGGGATTTCTTCTCCCTCCCCCTCTGTCCCTACTCCCACTCACACATGGGTTTGCTTGCTCTCTCTCTAAAATAAATAAATCTTTGAAAAAAAAAAAAAGACGACTAGGGAATGTGGAGGGGGTCAGTATCATCTGCTGTATCCGAAGGACAGGCTCCTCTCTACCAGCCCTGTGGTGTGTGATCTGATCCCCAAACCTGTACTACCCCTTGCTGTCTCAGACCACTCCTGGTACTAACTGAGCAGTGCCAAGTTCTCGAGAAAGTAGAAGCTGAGATGAAGCTCTGAGTGCAAAAGTTACAGTGCGGATTCAAAACCCTGCCCTCCTAAACCAAAGAGACCACTGAGGATCGTAGAATCAGTAAGAAAAGAAGAGAACAAGTTTATTTCACCATCACTGGCATAATCAAAATCTTTCTTCCTTTGCTAGTGATCATTTCTATTCATCCAACAGAGACTGTAATTTCTACCATTTTTTTTTTTTTTTTTACATTTGGTTCCACATATACATTGCTTCCTCTACTTTCTCTACTTCTTCCTTTTGAAAAAAGGTCTTTACATGTGTCTTGTGCTTTTTTTTTTTTTTTTAAAGATTTTTTTATTTTAAGAGAGAGAAAGAGCATGCATGGCAAGGAGGGGGTAGGGACAGAGGGAGAAAGAGAGAGAATCTCAAGCAGACTCCACGCTGATCACGGAGCCCCACATGGGACTTGATCCCACGACCCTGAGATCATGACTGGAGTTGAAGCCAGGAGTCAGAGGGTTACCTGACTGCACCACCCAGGTGTCTGTGTGTGCACTTTTGATTTTCCTCCTCCCTTCCTTAGTCTTCCAACTCTCCTTTGCTGGCTTTTCCTCCTCTCCCATCCCTCCAGATCTGAAGTGTCCCCTATGGTAGCCACGAACCACATGTGTCTAATTAGACTTAAGTCAATTAAAGTGATTAAAATTTTAGTTTCCCCTATCACATGTGAATCACATTTTAAGTTCTCAATAACCAAATGTGGCTATTGGCTACTCTGTCACTCCTGTTATCACACAAAGTTCTACTGAACAGCCCAGGATATAGGTGACTCAGAATTTTCACTCCTATGTCTACTAAGTATTCCACACCCAATACATCAAAATCAAAATTCTGTTTCCTCCTTCACCCTGATTCTCAGCATCATCTCTATCTCATTAAATGCCACCAGTAGAAACTCAGTTACTCAAGCCAAAAATGTACATGTTATTTTTGCCTCAAAATACCTGGTGTTTTGCTTACCATCTGGTTTTAAACTTATCAGCCTATCCTGTGAGCTCCACCTTAAAAATGTGTCCAGCAATCAACTGCATCTCACTGTCTCCATTGCCAAAATTCTAGACTCCTCTACCTTCATTCATTCTCACCTACTGAAATTCTAATTTGTGTTCATCCCTCTGCACTTCCCTTCCACACTCAGTATACACCTAGCAACAGAGTGATCTTTTAAAAATGTAAATCAGACCACATCACTTGCTTTTCAAACCCTCCAATGGCTTGCCAGCATGTTTGGTGTACAATCCAAGGTTTTTGTCTCACTTGTAAATCCTACAGGGGATTATCCTTTCCTAAATCTCATACTGCATACATCCTCCTTCTGCCTCCACCCACCACACACCCTTTTGCTCAGCCCCACTGGTTTTCTTGGTTTCTCTAACACTTTCCTGCCTCAGGGCCTTTCCACAGGCTGTCCTTACTCTCTGAACTCTCTTTCCCAAGATAGTCATTTCATTTATACGTTTACTTTAATTGGGTCTCTTATTTTTTTTTTAAGATTTTATTTATTTATTTGACAGAGAGAGATCACAAGTAGGCAGAGAGGCAGGCAGAGAGAGAGGAGGAAGCAGGCTCCCTGCTGAGCAGAGAGCCCGATGTGGGACTCCATCCCAGGACCCTGAGATCATGACCCGAGCCGAAGGCAGCGGCTTAACCCACCGAGCCACCCAGGCGTCCCTAATTGAGTCTCTTTTAAAATATTGTGTCTTCAGAGTGGTCTTCCATGAAGACATTTCCTCCATCCTGGTGGGTTACTTCTACCCGTTGACTTTTTTTCCTTAGAACTCATCACTGTCTTAAGTTCTGTTTCTTTACTTATGCTCTCTCTCTCCAACTAGAATGCCAACTCAGTGACGGCTACACCTTTCTCTTTCCCATTCACAGTGTTGACACAGGGTGTGTGCTCAGTAAATTTCTGTGGAATTAATAAGTGAATGATGGCATTATCAAAGGATTTCAGAATGTGAATAAAAGTGAAGATAGTCCAAGGAGAGTTGCATCTTTGGGACTTTGCTGGACCAGTGATAGGATATGAAAAGAAGCATTCTTCTGATTAATGCTATGAGAGATAAAATCTTATTCCTTTCCTGTTTGCCTGGAACAGCTGTGTGGTTCTTGTTCTAATATGAACCTGTGCGTGCTATAGGCTCGAGGCTGTGTAAAATGTGTTGTTTTAAATGACATATTTGGATGTGAGCAGTTGTTATAACGAACAGCTGCTAGATGTTATATTTCTCACTGGTGCCATAAAACTAAGAACAAAGGTATAACTACGTTTGATTTCTTCAAGCGGTACCTGACTGGTCTACCCGTGGAAGATAAACTCTGTGGATCTCTCTGCAGATGGCAGAAATTCTAGAAAGTACAAAACTGCTGATATTACAGGGAGCTATTTAAAAAAATATTTTTTGTGATAATTATGATGGTGACATCTATACATAACTTAGTGTTATTAGTTGTATAATACAGAGCTTTGTGTTCACGATACTCAGTAGTCAAGTTGGTTATTTAAAATGGTACAGATAATCTAAAACCACCTAATTAGGTGGAACCCTACATTGTCAAAGTTAATTATATCCACTCATTTCACATGTTTTTATAGGCTGGTAAAAAGGAAATGGAGAGTGCTTCCTGAGTGCCTCATTGGGTTAAGCATCTGCCTTCGGCTCAGGTCATGATCCCAGAGTCCTGGGATCGAGTCCGGTGTTGTGTTCCCTGCTCAGCGAGGGTGGGGGGGCGGTGTATCACCCTCTCCCTCTGTTCTTTCCCCTTGATCATGTGAACTCTCTCTCTCTTTCAAATAAATAAAATCTCTTTTTTAAAAAAAGGAAATGGAGAAAGGAAAAACGATTTTTTAATACATGAAGGGTTAGTATTTATGTAACCGAGGGATGTAAGACTTAGACTCTCATTTATAGTTTTTTCTTCTCTCTTCCTATTTCCCCCAGTTTCAGAATTCTAGAATAGCTTATTCTCCTTCAATTACATGAAAGAAAAGAAAAGGGGTTTTAGTAGTCATTTATATTCACATGGCTCATTTGATAAAGTTAGATTGACTTTAAGTATTATAGAAGTCAGCTCTGCAACAAAACAAAATAAAACATGAAGGCAGTCTACAGATTCTATAATATCATTTTTTGTAATGAAGTTTGGAAGACGCGTTAGTAATTTGTTTTCTGGAAACCTTGCTACCACTTGTTCAATATGTATGAACTTTTATTCTGTGTGAGAAAAATCACTCATTTAATTTAGACCTATTTAAGGCTTTGATGTTCTATCTACATGATAAAACTCGGGGAAAATAATCCATTTAATATTTTTAAATGAGAAAATGGATATGAAAATGCAGGCCCAGAAACATTTTAGCTTTGAAATTTAAATTGGAAAATAAGAATTTTTGTTTTTCTTCCTAAAGATCATGGTTTGCAAATGGCAAGATTTCGTTTTTTGATCGCTGCATAGTATTCCTGTGTGTGTGTGTGCACGCGTGCATGCACCCTCATACTGCATCTTCTTTGTCCATTCATCTGTTGATGGACATCTAGGCTCTTTCCATAGTTTGGCTATTGTAGACATTGTTGCTATAAACATTTGAGTGCATGTGCCCCTTCGGATCACTACGTTTGTTTCTTTAGGGTAAATACCCAGTAATGTGATTGCTGGGTCATAGGGTAGCTCCATTTTCAACTTTTTGAGGAATCTCCATACTGTTTTCCAGAGTGGCTACACCAGCCTGCATTCCCAGCAACAGTGTAGGAGGGTTCCCCTTTCTCCACATCCTCACCAACATGTGTCATTTCCTGACTTGTTAATTTTAGTCATTCTGACTAGTGTGAGCTAGTATCTCACTGTGGTTTTGATTTGTATTTCCCTGATGCCAAGTAATGTTGAGTACTTTTCATGTGTCTGTTGGCCATTTGGATATCTTTTTTGCAGAAATGTCTTTTCATGTCTTCTGCCTGTTTCTTGATTGGATTATTCTTTGGGTGTTGAGTTTGATGTAGATGGAACTAGAGGGTATCAGGCTGAATGAAATAAGTCAATCAGAGAAAGACAATTATCATATGATCTCACTGATATGAGGAATTTGAGAAGCAACACAGAGGAACAGAGGGGAAGGGAGGAAAAAATGAAACACGATGAAACCAGACAGAGAGACAAACCGTAAGAGACTCAAACTCAGGAAGCAAAGTGAGGGTTGCTGGAGGGGAGAAAGGTGGGAGCAATGGGGTGGCTGGGTGATGGACGTTGCAGAAGATATGTGCTATGGTGAATGCTGTGAATTGTGTAAGACTGAGGAATCACAGACCTGTATCCCTGAAACAAATAATACATTATATGTTAATTTTTAAAACTTTTTAAAAAAAAGATGTAATGGTTTGGAGCTTCGATGCTAACAGATGACTCACTGCCTTAGCCATTCGTTCTCAGTTTTCCTCCCCAGAACTACACGGTTTGAATTGTACAGTTTTATGATTCCCAGTATTTTAGTTTTTGTTTTCAGCAGTGCCGTGCTTGGAATATCGTGATCCAGAATATGAATCTCCAAAAGGAAATCACCCCAGGGCACCTGGCATGTTTGTTGTCTGTGGTTTACTTACTATGCATGCATGGTAGCAACTAGAATTGTAAACCAGCAACTTTACTTGCTCAACTCCATTTTAGCTTTAAAAAGTGAGTGATCATGCCACCTAAGAAGTACAGAAGTAAAGCCCAAGGAGAACCACACAGTAAGAATGCTATTGTCAAGGTTTTTTTCCCCCTTAACCCTATAGGAAGTGCATAAAGCTTATGAAATGCATAAGCTGCATACTTTTTATACAAATGAGCAGCATAGTATATTGGAAGGAGTCCCAAAAAGAAGTCAGGCACCTTGGGGTTCAGCTCCATTCCTGCTTCTGAAAGGCTGTGTGGTCCAGGTGAAACGCTAACCCTGTCTTGTCATAAACTTACATGTGAGAAAAATGAAGGGGAAAAAGAGATTTCTTTAATGGATATGGGATTTCTGAAGTCCAGCGTATGAGTTTATCTGAGCCTAGAGCCAGTGTCTGCACTATCAGGAACAAATACATGTGGCAGAAAGAAAAAAAAAATGAATATGATAAGAGAAGATCTTTGTGAAACAAAATTGTATTCCACCCTTTGGGAGAGACGAGATGTGTGTTCTTTCAAGTTCATGCATGTTCTAGGAAGTCTGCTTTACCCTCCTCAGAAATTAATTGTGACAGTTCCTTTGGCCAACCACCCCCAGCCAATACATCCCCCAAGGTTAGAATTTAATTTGCAAAAATTGAAAGAAGCTGTGATTTCATGACTGTAAGAAGTTATCCAGTCCTCTAACTAATTTAGCAATCTTAAATTTAGGTATCCCTTTCAAAACTGACTGTATAAATCTCCACTTTCTAAATCCTTTTTAAAGTAACTCCTTCATCTCCCTGCTGGTCCATTCATTACCGAGCTCAACAAAATATTGACTGGCACAAACAAATAACATTTGAGAACTGCACCATCCTATTCTTGACCCATTTAGCATGAAATGTCATTTGGAGGCTAGTCACTAAATAAATAAAGCTGTTGTTTTAGTGTAATGATGCTTTGGCAAGATGATGCTTGCCTTATTTTTATTTTTATTTTTTTTAAGTACATACCAGTGTTAAAATAGTTCAGAATCTAAATGCTGCTCCCTTAGGATAATGCCCTCTAATTCCATCCATATTGTTGCAAATGGCAAGATTTTGGGAGTGTTCATGGCTGAATAGTATTCCACTGTGTATATACACCATATCTTCTTTATCCATTCATCGGTCGATGGACATCTAGGTATTATGCTAAGTGAAATAAGTCAATCAGAGGGAGACGATTATCATATGATCTCTCTAATATGAGGTGTTTGTGAGGGCAGGGGTTCCTGGGGGATAGGGAGGGAAAAAATAAGATGGGGTCAGAGAGGGAGACAAGCCATATGAGACTCTTAGTCTCAGGAAACAAACTGAGGGTTGCCGGAAGGAGGAGGTGGGAGGGATGGGGTGGCTGGGTGATGGACACTGGGGAGGGCATGTGCTATGGTGAGTGCTGTGAATTGTATTAAGACTGATGATCCACAGACCTGTACCCCTGGAGCAAATAATGCATTATATGTTAATTTAAAAAAACAGGGAGAAAAAAAAAGAAAGAAAAAGAAATGTTGCCCCCTAAATTTATCAGCATAGCACAGATGCCAGGGTCACTCTGTTGTTCCCTCAGGCTAAGCACTTGTCTCTTCAAAGTTGCTTCTTCAGTGCCAGGAACATGGTCTTGGGAGCTTGGTCCTGGTTTTGCCATCGATACAGCAGCATCTGATTTGCAAATGGCATTTGAGTCCTGGTTCTGTTCTCCAGCATTGCCGGAGAAGGACGGAGGTACAGACTTGATGCGAAATCTCTCCTACATGAAGGCGAAGGAGTTAGCTTAGTTTTATGATGATTTCTGCCACGCTCAGCCATCTGTGAAAAGCGTTCTTTTGCTGGGTTGTGAAGTGTGCATTTATTATCTACTTACCCACTACTGAATTGCTTAACTTGATTATACACCAGCAATTCAAGCACTTTGTTGTAGTCATATGGAGAAGAAATGTTTTGCTTATAACGTTGGCCTCCTGACATTGGTTCCTGCTCAATAGAATCAGAGCTGGCAGTCCTGTTTCAGGAAGTGCATTAGTCTGTGCTCGAACACGTTGAGAACACGTGTCACTCTGGCTTCCTTAAAGCGTGACTTGAATTGCCATATGGTCAATGTGACAGATTGAGTGATCATTGAATATTGACGGGGCCTTGGTTACAGAATCTATGGTGCCCCTGCCAATTTGGTGTCATTCTAATGACATTCTAATGGCACTACTTTCCAGTGTATTTTCAGGCCAATCAATTTTAGTCTTCCCATCTATAAACACATGGCTTTTTATAATGTCAAATATATGGTCTAGTTGGAGCTTCCTCTCTTATCTGCCTATTTCTTCTTACCACCCAATGCTGATTCATCATCCAAGCCAAAATGTTTGCAATATCCTGCATAGGGCAAATTTTCTCTCTTTCCTTTGTACAGCACAATTCATGGTGGCATCCCTAATATCTAGCTGAATGCCTGGTGTGTACTGTGTACCTGATAAGTGTGAATTATGTTGAATTTAACACTCTTTTGTAGACCAATGATTTTCATTTCTGTGCTTCAAAATATACATCAATATCTGATTTCTCTAATTATTCTCTCTCCATTCTTAGATCTCTTTACCCTGGTACTGTCTGCATGGACTACAGGTCTGGAAGTGTTTTATTATTTTCTACCTGTTTCCATATTTCCAAAAATAGTGCAGAACTTTGCAATGTAGGGTGTTCTACTCAGATTTCTCATTACTTAATATACAACACATTGTATAATGGCCATATCATGTATTCTCTGATGGCAAGACATACAGAACCCAACAAGAAAGCAAACTGTCAGGATTTTTATATACTCTTACTAGGAAATGGACTTTTATTTTCTACATTCTACTTCCATTTCCCTTCTGATCGATTTTCAATCCATAGGATACTCCCAATTCCCAGGTACTATTTTCTGAGGCTATGGACTTAGTAAGCATCATGCTTCTCTGAATAGAGCTAATTTGATGTGCCCAGAACAGCATGATTAACTGTGGAATGCACTGCTTTATATTCAGCTGGTTAATGAGTTTGGTTTTTCAATGCAGAGGAATGGTGCCAGCAAGCAAACTTTAGGAAGTGTGCATATGCTTTTCTATTTGCTGGGTTCTACTGATTCATCAGAATAGGGCATTTTCCTGCAATCCATCCTGCAGGCCCAAAGCAGATCAACATTCCATCACTTACTGATTTCAAATTGCCAATTTATCGTTAAGTTCAAAAACTCGCTCTGTGTTACTTTAAAAATGAATTAGAATCTTTGATGTGCCAACATTTGTATGCTTTTGAAGTGGCTAGAAACTTGATAGCATGTTTTCTACAACTCCTAACAGGATTTCCAGAGTACAGCGTGGTATTGGCACACATAGCCATTTAACATTCTAACACTTTATAACTAATTGAAAGTAGGGGGTCTGATTTTGCAAGGAAATACCCAAAAAAGACACCGCACATCAGAAGATAAACAAGGTTTGGTTGAAAGCATTCCACACAACTGTTAATGGAAAAGTTAGAAGCAAAACTACTGAGCTGATCTCTTAAAGCAGAATTCTAAATTACAAAGTATAAAAGATTAATACCATGAGAAAGAATAGAGTTCTGTTGCAGGCCTGCAGTCAGAAGTCAACCCCCACACTAATACAGATTTTGTAGAGAAACTTTTTTAGTTAGGAGCTTTTTTTAGAAGTTCCAACTGTGTTACTTTCTAGTGCACATGGGAGTTTCTGGATCACCCACAGTTGATGAAAATGTCTCTTCCCCCCTGACAAGGCACAGAGCGAGCTCCATCTGGGGCCAGTGTGAGGGTTCTAGTTCTGCTTGGAGCCCAGACAATTCTCCACCTGCCAGTTTACAAGCACATTCACAGAAATGAAATCTTTAGACACAAAGGCATGAAGTTGACCTATTTCCTAATCTAGGGAGTCCGCTATATTTCAAGGATTAGTGAATATGCCTGCCTGAGGAAAATGCTTTCTTTTTTTCCCTTCTTCCTCTGCTAACCAAACAGAGAGTCCAGACCCAAGCCACTGAAAGGCATCCTTATAATTAAACCATTTTCATAGCCTTGGCATTTGCCAGAATTATTCTGATGGATTGCTTTTTTTTTTTTTTTTTAAGATTTTATTTATTTACTTGACAGACAGAGATCACAAATAGGCAGAGAAGCAGGCAGGGAGAGGAGGAAGCAGGCTCACTGCTGAGCAGAAAGCCTGATGCGGGGCTCGATCCCAGGACCCTGGGATCATGACCTGAGCCAAAAGCAGAGGCTTTAACCCACTGAGCCACCCAGGAGCCCCTGATGGATTGCTTCTTTACATTTTTTAGAAGTTATCAATAGCAAATTAAGTATCAACAAGTCTGGATCTTTCTATCACAGGTGGGAAAACAAAATGGGAGAGTTTTGACTTTCCAGAAGACTTAAAAGAAATCATTTGTGCTTTGATCTCCTCCATGGCTGAGTTCTCTGATGATTTTCTAAAGATACCCAGACCTTATGGTCCCACTGAAAAGGAGGTCCATTGGGTGCTCCTGAAATCACAATTTTAATAAAAGAGTTCAGAAAATTGGCCATTTGCAGTCAGTATATTCCCCAACTGCCTGGGGAGGGGGAGGAAAACCTCACGTGTGCCTCTAGCTGGTGCAGAGTCTGACGCAAGGAAGCGCCTTCAGGTGTGCTCCTCTAAGGTGAGCAAAGCTGGCCTTTTTATGGCACAAATAGTGACATTGTTTTTGCATTCTTTCTGTGATTAGACTCAGAGGCCAAGGGAACAATTCTGGATCATGGCATGTCACAAAGCTATGGTGTGATTCTTAGAGATAATTTTGTGCCATAGTTCTCAAAATAGAGACTTGGAATCCCTTGGTTCTAGGAGACTTTTCCTTTGTCACACAATTAGGGACTGTAGAGAACAGTGTCAATATTCTCGTCTCTCAGCTGAGTGTCCTTCACTATGCCATGTGCTTTTCTTGTCCCAGGAGACAGTCTCTTGTATTTTAAGGGAAAAGTCTATTCCAACAAAGCTTGTCTTTCAAAGTTACCCACTTTCTCCGGTCAAGCACCTATAGAGTTCTGTCCACAATGTTTTGGGGAATCCCAGCAGTAAGAGTTGACTTAACTAGAGAGTACCTCTAAGGTGGCCATATCTCCAACCTAACAATGATCGCGATAGAGTCTTTGCCAGTAGTGCCAGAGGAATCAGGATTCGGGTTCTCTCTAACACATCACTTCCTTGTACACAAATCTTCGCCAAATCCCTGTGAACAAAGCAACATATATCTTAAGCTGCTATTTATTTTTTATATATTTTTAAATTTTAAGCGGATTTTTAAGGTTCTCTAGTCTAAAAGTCTTAACTGTACCCCGCTTTTAATGAATTGGTTGTTGTACCCCATCTCACCTTACCTTCCACATTCTTTTCTCTTGAAATCCTATAAAACAGTAAGAATATGCAGTATAAATGGACACACAAGCAGAGAGAGGAAAAGAGATAAAAGGCAGAGACAGACGGAGAGCAGGAAAGGCTACTAGAAAATTGTGGGAGGGTGCTTGTTCTCCCCTAGACAAAGAGCCTGGCAGGTATAATGCTTCCTATTTCTCTTATCTCTGTAGATGTTCCTTGAATTCGTGCTGCATTTTCTGATACATGTAAATATCAACGTAAAAATGTTATCCCCAATGCACTAAAACTAACAAACATAAAAACGTTGATATATAAGAGCCATAACTAGGTAGACACAATATGGGATGTTCACTTTTGCAATGAATAAATAAATTAAAATTTCAACTGAAGTTATTACCCAGGGAAGAAGTGGTGAGCTACCTAGTGTTGGGTTTTTTTTTTTTTTTTAAACTTTCTGGTACAAAGAACAAGTTGATTTATTTTTGCATAATTAATAGGTTGTTTGGCATCATGTAAACTGAATATTAAATAAAACATTTGGGCATGGTTGTGAGTATAACACTGAATTCAATATCTCCCTCTTGGACTTCAAATTATAAACACCACCAACAACCCTATTCCAAGTCCTGCTATGTTCTTATTATCCCTCTCAGTATTAATATTATTAAAAATTAGCAATGGCATAAAAACTCATAGTATTAGGACTCTATCACCATAATTCTCTCTTGGGTGAGATGAAAGTTCCTTGCATTAATTTTGTTAATCTTAGAGGCCCATGGTACTTTAATATCAAAATTCTGAGAGAAGTAAGAAAGAGGAGATTTCTTATTAAATCCTTGATCAGGCAATTTCCAACACATATGAGTACTGCGGAATGCATCAAGGTTAGAGCACTGCTCCATTTCTTACTTATCCAGTGGTGGAAATCACTGAGATCATGACGTTCCATATTGTGATTGAAATGCCAACTGAATATTACTCCCACCTTAAAAGACCACCAGAGACGTGAGTCAAAGCCAAGCAGCAAGGGTCGTTTATTGCAGGTTCGAACCTGGACCTCTGCGCTGCTCGTTGCCCATAGCGCCGAGAGAGGTCCGGAGCTGGGTGGGTGCAGGATTTTTATAGACAGATACAAACAAGTTTTGGGTGGGGCTGAGCTGATTGATTGACAGTTTGAACAGGCATACTTGGCGTCAGTGGATTGAGTCAGGGGACCCGCCCGGAAAGCAGACAAAGCAATCTTACAGAAGCAGAATTGGCCAGTTAGCCCACGCATGCAAAAAAAAAAAAAAAAGCACTATCAGGATATTGAAGGCCTTGTTACTATCAAGCCAAGGCCACTTTCCCTCTAATGAGGCACTAACATAAAGACAATTGGGAGTCTCCTGGTGGAATGTTACATTCCTGCTATCAAACGTCCTTGTTAGTGAGATTTAGGTTTAGAAGAAATTTAACTTTATTTACTTTTCTTTCTACCCCTGCCTCCTTCGGTTTTTCATGGAGGGGAGTGTGACATTAGGGCTTGAGGAACTGATTTGTGTCTTTGGAAGTTGGGCTATTGATAAGGTAACTTCTTTGTTGTAATCTCAAGGACATTTGCAAACCAAGGGAGACTCCTACCTTGCAGGACTGTGATCTCTACAAGTTAACTATTTATCGTTTTATGGCAGTCAGGGATGCCTGAGGAATGCTACACATATGGAGGGGAGCGGGTGAAGGGGGGGTGCAAGGCACCAGCTTTTGCTTTGTCCTCAGCTAGCCTCCTGCTCCTTCATGATCATAGCGGCTGAACATTATGGGGTCCACTACGTTTTTTTTTCTTATTGTCTTCAAATAGTCTCCTGGGGGGGCACAAAGGCAGTGAAATGTGTGACAGATGGGAACCCAGATGCAGAGCCAAGTCACAGAGGAGTCAAGATTTCAGTGGAGATGGATTTGGTTGTGCTCCTGGGGATAGAGATTAAACCACTCAGACTCACTTGAGTGCCCAGAAAAAGGAATCAGATTAATTTTAGGTCCACAGAGATGGAGACAAAAGTTTAGAATCTACTAAACAGACAGGCATACAATTAATAAAGAAATCAGATGTAAATTTAATGTGCTAAATGCATTAAATCCCTAAATATGAAATTAAAATTTGCTTCTATTGGGACAATATGCACAATATTGTTGTATCATTGTTCTCAAAGGGAAGTAAATGTTCCAAATACTTTTGTTCAATTACAATTTCATCATCATTCTCTACTTCCCCATTTGTGAACGGTCTCCCCTATCTACATGTTCAGTAATGTATAAGAAAATAATAAGAATTATAATATCAGCATTCACACCAAGGCTCCTTCAATCTCAAATTGAAACAAGTGTTGAGGGGCGCCTGGGTGGCTCAGTGGGTTAAGCCGCTGCCTTCGGCTCAGGTCTTGATCTCAGGGTCCTGGGATCGAGTCCCGCATCGGGGTCTCTGCTCAGCAGGAGCCTGCTTCCTCCTCTCTCTCTCTCTGCCTGCCTCTCTGCCTACTTGTGATCTCTCTCTGTAAAATACATAAATAAAATCTTTAAAAAAAAAAAAAGAAACAAGTGTTGATTTGTATCATTTAATAGTATTTGAACAATTTATTCTTCTGTGAAGAAAATCTCTTAAACTTTCCTTCCTTTCTTCTTCCCTCTCTCCCTCCTTGCTTCTCCCCCCACCCTGCCTCCCCCCTCCCCTCCTTTCTTTCTTTTAGAAAATAGTAAGATGGTGCCAGGATTAAAATATAATTAAAGTATTTAATTCGTGGCTAGATGTATCATCTCCTGACATTTCAGCACAATGAAGAATTTGCTTAGTAAGAAATATGCTGGTCCTAAAATTTTTACATACCTATTTTAAAGTATGAGCAGAAAGTAGAGCCCTGCAGTGTGTTCATTTAGTTGCATTAATGATCTCAAGCTAGAGGGGGCGAACACTCCCATTTCCCTAAAAGGTCTTAAAATTTAACTTTAGTCAAAATGTAACATGAATGTATACAATCTCTGAATAAACAGGCTTGTTCCAAATGCCCATCCCAGGACCTGCTGTGACGTGATAGGTCCATGCTCAGGTGTGTGCTCCCAGGTGATGATTAAAGTGGAATTTTGGCCTAAGAGTGGGACAGATGGAGAAGTAGGACAGATGGGCGGGTAGGAAAATACTAGTTACAGAGACATATGTATGAATTTGTGTGTGTATTGATTAAGATACCAATGGGTAAGGCATTTCAGACAGCTGTCTAAAGCCAAAAGAGATATTAGTTGGGAAGCAAAGAGGTGAATCTTAAGTCTGGTAAAAGGAAAGCTTAAAACTCAGGTGTCAGGGACTGTAAGCTCACATTTTACAAACAAATATCCCTTTCTGTTTGTGTGTGTGTGTGTGTGTGTGTGTGTGCACGTGTGCATGTGTGTGTATGCACGTGTGTAAGAGAGTCCTGGTGCTTACAGTTCCCTGATACAAATAATTTAAAATTTATATGCATATGCTATCCTAAATTATAGGGATAGCTTCCCAAGGACTTTTATTTACTACGTATTTCTTTAACAAATTCATATTATAAATTCCCACTTACTGCCTTGTTTATATATTGCCCAACTTCTCAGAGGGGGGGAAAAAGATTATTCTTTAGCTGTGAGTTTAGGATTGCTTCTTTCTCCAAGACTTAGAACTGCTAGCTGTACTAAATCTCTCTGAATAAATATCTTGTATCCGACTGAGGAATAAATAATGCTGTAAAACTTCTTAAATCCTGTGTAACGGTTTCAAGAGTCACATTAGCATATTACACTTCCTGCAAGTGCATCCTTCTTTGTTGTTCTTTACTGAGCAGAGAACAAGAGGTGTTTCCTTCACCCATCCCTCTCATATTAGCAAAACCTAACCTTCCTCCCTACCGTGTTTTCAGGACTGGATGATTCACTTGTGTTCTCTTTAATTTTCTGCAAGCTAGGGTGTAGCATTGCAGAAAGAAGAATTTTAGAAAGGCATTCTGTGACACAAGACAAAATTGAGGTGGCTAAAGTGGAGAACCATGAGAGGAGGAGAAATTTAATGCAAAGAGATTTTGGTTCTACTAATGTGCAAAGCATTATCTAGTGTTTCCAATTCATCAGTGTACAAGATAATTCTGGTTCATGCTGTAGATTTGCCTCCTTTAGAAACTTTATCATTAGACAACATAAGGTGTCAAGTCAAATCAGCATTATAAGAATCATAGCTCTAAACACTACCAAATTTTACCATTTATGCAAAGGATACAGGCCACTGAAAGAAACAGGAAGAAACATGGAGAAAACTGAGACCAACAATGCAGGATCCCTCTCTTCTTCCATTACCACTTGCTCTATTTAAAAATTAACATGTGAAAATCTAATAGATCATCAGGGCATCATTTGCACAAAGTGTGTCCTTTGTATGGACCATGTCCTTTTAATATTCCATTAACCTTGGGGCGCTTGGGTGGCTCCGTCAGTTAAGCATCCATCTCTTGATTTAGGCTCAGGTCATGATCTCAGGGTGGTGAGATCGAGTCCCATATCATATTTATTCTGCTTAAAGCATTCCGTAGATAAGGATTTTCGCATGGACTCTGCCTTGTCTAATGGCAGAAATACCAACAGTGTCCTGTCATCCACCTTTGTGCAAGGGGATTTGACCCCATCACCTCCTCTTTTTTCTTTTTCCTTTCTTTGGCATTCCCTGTAAAGAGGAAATAGGCTGCAGACCTTCCATCAATACTTTTCTTTCCAACCATAAAATATCTCTTCCTTCTCAAAAGTTTGAACTATTCAAATTTTTTATTATAAAATAACTATACAGACATAGCAATTTTGAAAATCACACACACAAAAAAAACACTGAAAAACAAAAAGTGAAAAAATTCACGCTTCTACATCTAGTGATAACTGGTAATATATGTCTTCTAAAGTTTTGTGTTTGTAAATTTGCTTTTTACTTGTCATTATGTTCTAAGCATTTCCCAGGGTATCAAATTTTCATTGCATGGTGTCCCAGTGTATATATCTTTTATCTCTTATCATTTTCTCCAGTATAGCTTGTTTATGCTAATATAACACTTTATTGAGGATTTTTAATCATATACCATTGGGTACATCTGCTTATTTTATTTGATAAATTCCTGTATGACATATGCACAGGGAATGGGTTTTAATTAAATATTATGAAATGTTCATATAAAATTACACCACCACAAGACTGTGGTCGTGCCATTGGACCATAACTCTTTTATAATTGAATATTATTTTTGAGAAGTATCTGAACAGTAGTGTGTTAATATTATACCATTTTCCATTTATTTGATTAATGGTATGGAAAAGTATTTTAAATATGTATTTTTATTCTTATGTTTAAGGAGTGTGGATGATTATTTTACTCATGAGTTTCCCTAAATGCTCCTTCAAGACGCTCTGCTGAATTCATACCAATATGAAGGAACACCTCACTTTTAAGAATAAATAGTAAAATTATAATAAGTAATATTTTATAATAAAAATCTTTAAAACAGTACATTTTATAATAAAACTGCATGCTAATACATAATTATATGTAATTACACAGTGTATTTATATATCATATACTTCTGTAATAGTTATGAATATATTATACCTTATACTATGCATTTTATATATTATTATATTTTATAAGAATATTAAATATAAATTGATACAGGAAAGATGTTAGGTTCTAAGCCCATAGCCAAGAAAGAACTCTTGAGATGTCTTTGGTGCAAAATGGGGATGTTATTAAAGCACGGGGACAGAAAGCTGCACGGGGACAGAAAGCTGCATGGGGACAGAAAGCTGCACTGGGGTCATGAGGAGTGGCCCATTATATACTCTCCAGTGGGAGTGGGTTAGGGATAACATGAGTCTCTAAGGGATTTTGGAAGCAAGGTTACAGAGACCTTGAAGGGGCTAGCTATTGTTGGGAAAAGGTTATTTTTTACCATTTAATAAAACCTTAGTCATGAGACCCTCCAGATGTGTATCAGTGGGCCATATGCTTGGGAGGTGATTGCCAACATGTATCTTAGGGGGTTACAGATAAAGGAAGTTTCCAAAAGAATTTTTATGTGTTAACTAGACTTACAGGATCTTGGTGGGGATGAGGATTTGGGCTAGGTTTGCTTTTTGCCCTTAGCAAAGTGTCAACATCAAGGAGGCAGTTGAGTCCCTAGAGGAATGTCACTCTGCCTGTTTCAAGGACTTGTCAGTGCATTCTAGATAGTAAGAAAATTTAATAATTTTTCTTCTGCCTTTGTTTCCCACATGCACATATTGATGTTTACATTATATATTTCATAGTTTTATAAGTATTAATTTTGTATAACATATACTACATAAAGCATATTTCTTTGATGGGCACCTGGGCGCCTCAGACAGTTAAGCATCTGCCTTCTGCTCAGGTCATGATCCCAGGATCCTGGGATCAAGCCATGCATTAGGCTCCCTGCTCAGCGGGAAGCCTGCCTCTCCCTCTCCCACACCCCCACTTGTGTTCCCTCTCTCACTGTCTCTTTCTCTCTGTCAAATAAATAAAATCTTTTTTTTTTTAAATTGAAAACAATAAAATGGGTAAAAATATAAACATAAAACCCACAAGAAAGTCAAGAAGAATATCCAATAAAGAATATCCAATAAACAGGAAAATATGTTCAACCTCAGTAATGACTAGGAAAATTGAAATTACTAATAAATTAAATAGTTTTTACATACTAATTTAAATCATAAAAATTTGTTATAATGTTTAATGTTGGCAAATTGCATAGCCCTCCAGAAATCCTTATGTATGGTCTCTCCACCTTGGAGGTATAACTAATCTAGCATTACATTTCCATATATATAATACATACATACATATTATATATTTGAAGATATATACAGGAGTGTCCATAATAGCATTGTTAGTAATTGTAAAAATTATTTTGAAAATAGGGATTCCATCAATTTGCCACAAATTGGACATCCCTAAAGGAAAGAGTTTGCAAAGGGAAATGAATGAACCAGAATTATCCCTTTAACACACTTGACTCTCACAAACATACTTTTTAAAAAAACGATTTTATTTATTTATTTGAGAGAGAGAGAGCATGAGAGGGGAAAAGGTCAGAGGGAGAAGCAGACTCCCCGTAGAGCTGGGAGCCCAGTGCGGGACTCAGTCCTGGGACTCCGGGACCATGACCTGAGCCAAAGGCAGTTGCTTAATCAGCAGAGCCACCCAGGCGCCCCCCAAACATACCTTTGAAAAGACAAAAAAAAAAAAAAAAAAAAAGAGTTGAGATTGTTATAGAAGAACTAAAACAGAAAAAAATCATATTAAATATAATAGTATTGTTTCATACTCATTTCATTTTTTTTAGTAAAAGTTCTTACTTCAACTAAACAAGTAACCAACAGTGGTTACTCAGCAGGGAGGTGATTGGAGGTGGTAAGAAAGCAAATATACAACGAACATATAATTTGGGGGCATATATTTATTCTTAAGTTCTCAATCTTGCTATCTAATTAGTTTTTCTGCCTATCTGGAATCTCTCTGTTCTCATAACATTCTCCTCAGGCTCAGTGAACGCCAGCTGGAAAATTCCACTTGGCCATGTCAAAGTGAAGTCATTGAGGAATAACTTCCTGTGTGTTTCTCAGGGGAACAGCAGAAGTGCCATTTTGTCCGTTTTCATGTCAATCAACAATCTGATTTGCTGGAAAGCTGAATATCACAGTGCTTGAGAACTAGTTTCCATTCCCAGAATCTCTGCTATATGTCCTCAGTGTCTCCACACTCCCTCCTGCCCCCAAATCCTCTAAAAATTCTTCCCTGCCTGTTTCAAAACACTTTCTTTAGAGGCTGTCTTCTCTACCAGTTCCGAAAGAGAAGACTTTCTCCCTTTCAGGTTTCCTTGCCTGAAACAACTCTTTTTTTTTTTTTTTTAAAGATTTTATTTATTTATTTGACAGAGAGAAATCACAAGTAGATGGAGAGGCAGGCAGAGAGAGAGAGAGAGGGAAGCAGGCTCCCTGCTGAGCAGAGAGCCCCATGTGGGACTCGATCCCAGGACCCTGAGATCATGACCTGAGCCGAAGGCAGCGGCTTAACCCACTGAGCCACCCAGGCGCCCCTGAAACAACTCTTTATACATTTTTTGTATCTTAACTAAAAAGTCTGTTGGCAGTTCCCTCAGGGGTAGTATTTGGGGGGAGGGGATGTTAATCAAGGATAGATTTTAATTCCCCTCTCCTTGCTTATAGTCAGGTTTTCCCAAAGCTCCTCCTTCCCTCTCCTCCAGGTAGCCCCCTTGGTTTCTCTCCTTCCATCAGCAAACTGTCACAACCTTCTCCAACTTTGATTCTCAGCTCCTGAAAGCTTTTGGTCTACGACTCTGATATGAAGGCTACACATGCTCCCCCTTAGGCTTGGACTTGGGTAGATGCTGTCATGGCTACAAGTTCTGTCATTTTCTTAGGGGGATAAGTTTCTCTTCCAGTCTTCTTACTCACCCCCAACCAGATGTTTTCTGTGGTCTACCAACAGTGGGAGAGTTGTGTAGTCAAGATGGCATGGAGGCAGTGGGGAATGCTTGGCCATGGAGGCTTGGGGAAAATGCGTAATCCTTAATAATCCAAGTGTCAGCAATAGAAATGTTACTGACCAGATCAGGGTGCGAGGGAGGAAGTGCATTAATGCCCGTGCGGTGTGCACTCTGTCCCTGGATTTAGTTCTAAGGACATTTCCTACAGGGCTGTTCACTGCATTTTATTGTTGAATACTCCGGATGAAACATAGTGAAGTGTGAAATGGTCAGTTATAATTGGATAAACAAAATCGCTTAGATAAAATATTGTTAAACTGTGTGGCTGGCTGTTTCGAGTTCACTTCTCTTTATCTCAAGACGGGGTGTACAGGGAGTGCAATGATTTGGCACTTTCGGAAGATGATTTTATGAACAAATTCACAGTTGCCAAGACTGAAAGACTTTGTAAGTCAATTTCATGCTGAGTTGTTTAAAACCATTTTCACATCAAACATTTCATAACTTTCCTACTTTGCAAATACCATCCAAAGTTTGAATTCCCCTGAGGTAGACCTTGCATGATTTAGTTCTCCTTTAATTCCTTTGGGGAATTAATTTAACCTGTGAAAATACTCTCAAACATTCATACTGATAGTCAGGAGGGGATATCAGGATATAATTTTAAATGCCTTTCCATACATAACTCTGAACCTTGAAATACATACCCTACTTTGATGTATGTCCTGTGTTTGCTGAAATACCATTTATAAAACCTGCAATTCCTGCATTGACTGAGGGCTTTACTGTTTCTTACTTGAGATTCTCTAGTTGATAGACGTATTAAGAAGTGCCTCTCTCACATTGTGTTAGAAATAGTTCTGGAGTATTTTGTTCCTTTAGGTCATAACAGATCTGTATTTCTGACAATGTAAGAAATGGGACATCTGTCCTGCCATTAGAATTTTGTTTGGAGCTAGTTTTACCCAAGATTGAGAAGCAAATTAACTTTTTTTTTTTTTAATCAATCTATTCATTCTTCAAGTATAATCTGTCAACCTTCACATATCCTCAGTCATCTTTGTGGAATTTATTTTTTTAAGATTTTATTTATTTATTTGTAAGAGAGAAGGAGAGCCCAAGCAGAGCGATCAGCAGGCAGAGGGAGAAGCAGTCTCCCCACTAAGCAAAGAGCCCAATGTGGCATTCGATCCCAGGACCCTGGGACCATGACCTGAGCCAAAAACAGAGGGTTAACTGACTGAGCTACCCAGGAGTCTCCTTTGTGGAGTTTTGTAGACTTCATGGCTAGGAGATCTAGGAATGTAAAAAGCTTGATGCAAACTATGGCTATTATCTCTTTGATATTTCTAAAGAGATTCGTGAGCAAGCAGCAGTGGCAAATGGAATTACCTTCCCCACATGTTGGCTGGTCTGCCTAACCTCCAAAACCCCGGATCTACTACCATGGCTGGCAGACACCTGGTGAAGACGATTACAGTGTCTAGCTCAGGCAGAGATGCGAACTGGAGGGTAGAGGAGAGGCGGGGAGAAAGAAAGAGAGAAAGACAGACGGCACTGAAGCAGAAACAAACACCTAAAATGACCAGTGAGGGTGACAGGGGGAGAGAGAGAGAGAGAGAGAGCGCGTGAGAACACACAATTAAAATTGGAGCTGTTTGTGAAATAAGCAGAAACGATATTAGTCATTAGTTGTACCCACAGTCCTTAGCAAATTATCCATCATCTAGAATTTTCTTTTTTTAAATGTTATTTATTTATTTATTTAAGAGAGTGTGAGCAAGCTCAGGAGCAGAGGGGATGAGCAGAAAGAGAGGGAGAAGCAGACTCCCTACTGAGCAGAGAACCCATCACGAGGCTTGATCCCAGAGGCCTGGAATCATGACCTGAGCTGAAGGAGATGCTCACCTGACTGAGCCAGCCTAGAGCAGGATGAGAAGAACCCTACAGGTCCTTTTCCTTAGCTGTCAGAGAAGGTCTACTGACAGTTGTCCAGATGCTAAGATGTTGAGGTAGTCTGAGAATTCTGTTTATAGATCATGACCTCAAGCACACTAAACAGGCTTGTGATGAGATGTCTTAAATATTGGAAAGAAAATGTCTTTTTTTTTTAAATAAATTAACTTAGATTGAAAATAAAATCTAGTTCTGCATTTTATATCAATTATTCACCTAGGGTCATTTTTCACTTTCAACCAGCAGCTAGTGTATTATAGTTCCATTAACCTGTCACCAAGAGAATTTCTTCTGCAAATATTGTGGGCAAAGTGCGTGTATGTGCATATTTGCTGTTTGTGTGCACATGAGTAAATAGGGTATGGAAAGGAGATAAAGACCATTTGGTCACTTTTTTCCTGTATCATTTGCTTGCATAGGAAAAAAGGAGATACATGAAGACTGGCCTCCTTGAAAGTCTAAAATTGTCTCCCTGGAAATTATCTTTGCTTTTTAAATAGTTGTTTATGCCTTGGTGACTAATCTTTCTTCAGCTCAGAAAAAATAAAATATGTTGAAATAGAAAAAGCTTGGTTTATGAAAAGCTGAAAATTTTATTTAAAAACCCAAGATTTTAGAGTTAAATCAGTAATTTTTGAAAACCAAACTTTGAATTGAGGTCTGGTTTTCCTTTTTTTTTTTCTTCTTTTCTTCCTGTTTCTGGAAATATGTCTACCATTTATTATTCTTCATTTGTAAACAAATTCGGTATATTTTAGCAAACAACACAAAGGTGTTAGTTTTGTCCAACCACAAAGTTAACTTTGCACTGATTAAGCGCATTCTAGTGTAACAAGTTTAGGGAAATTTTAAAGTTGAAAAATTGTACTGTCAAATTCAGTGGGGGGTTCTAGTTCAAAAGAAAAGTAATATGTTTTCCTGATAGCTAATTGAACCAATTTGAATAACATACCTCTCTGTATCAAATAATTTGGTAAAGGGATTAGAAATTTCAATGGAGAGGTGTGGGTCAAGATGGCGGAGAAGTAGCAGGCTGAGACTATTCAGCTAGCCGGAGATCAGCTAGATAGCTTATCTAAAGATTGCAAACACCTGAAAACCCATCAGCAGATCGAAGAGAAGAAGAACAACAATTCTGGAAACAGAAAAACAACCACTTTCTGAAAGGTAGGACCGGCGGAGAAGTGAATCCAAAGCGACGGGAAGATAGACCCCGGGGGCAGGGGCCGGCTCCCGGCAAGCAGCGGAGCAACCGCGCACAAAATCAGGACTTTTAAAAGTCTGTTCCGCTGAGGGACATCGCTCCAGAGGCTAAACCGGGGTGAAGCCCACGCGGGGTCAGCGTGGCCACAGGTCCCGCAGGGTCACAGAAGGATCGGGGGTGTCTGAGTATCGCAGATCTTGCAGGTATTGGAACGGGAAAGCTGGCTACAGAGGCAGAGCTGACAGTAAGCTCACAGCTCGGTGTTACCTTGAACCAGTCGCAGGCTCGGTGAGCTCGGAGCGTGGCCGGAGGTCAGGCAGACGGGAGTAACTGGGCGCTGTTCTCTGAGGAAGCACTGAGGAGTGGGGCCCTGGGCTCTCGGCTCCTCCCGGCCGGAGACCAGGAGGCCGCCATTTGTATTCCTCGTCCTCCAGAACTCTAGGAAAGCGCTCAGGGAACAAAAGCTCCTGAAAGCAAACCCAAGCAGATTAAAACCCGGGTCCCTGATAAGGGCAGTACAATTCTGCCTGGGGCAAAGACAATTGAGAATCACTACAACAGGCCCCTCCCCCAGAAGATCAACAAGAAATCCAGCCGAGACCAAGTTCACCTACCAAGGAGTGTGGTTTCAATACCAAGGAGAGCAGCAGAATTCCAGAGGAGGAGAAAGCAAAGCACGGAACTCATGGCTTTTTCCCTGTGATTTTTTTTAGTCTTGCAGTTAATTTAATTTTTTTCTTTTTCATTTTTTGTTTTCTTTTTTCTTGCCTTCTGGTTAAATTTTTTTTTTAACTTTTACCTTTTTCTTTTTTAACGTTTTTTAACTAGTTTAATATATATATTTTTTCTTTTTTATATTTTTCATATTTGTTTTCTTTTTTTTCTTTTTTCTTTTTTTATTCTTTCTTCCTTTTTGAACCTCTTTTTATCCACTTTCTCCCCCCTCACAATTTGGGATCTCTTCTAATTTGGTTAAAGCATATTTTCCTGGGGTTGTTGCCACCCTTTTAGTATTTTACTTGCTTCTTCATATACTCTTATCTGGACAAAATGACAAGACGGAAAAATTCAACACAAAAAAAAGAACAAGAGGCAGTACCGAAGGCTAGGGACCTAATCAATACAGACATTGGTAATATGTCAAATCTAGAGTTCAGAATGACAATTCTCAAGGTTCTAGCCGGGCTTGAAAAAGGCATGGAAGATATTAGAGAAACCCTCTCGAGAGATATAAAAGCCCTTTCTGGAGAAATAAAAGAGCTAAAATCTAACCAAGTTGAAATTAAAAAAGCTGTTAATGAGGTGCAATAAAAAATGGAGGCTCTCACTGCTAGGATAAATGAGGCAGAAGAAAGAATTAGCAATATAGAAGACCAAATGACAGAGAATAAAAAAGCTGAGCAAAAGAGGGACAAACAGCTACTGGACCACGAGGGGAGAATTCGAGAGATAAGTGACACCATAAGACGAAACAACATTAGAGTAATTGGGATTCCAGAAGAAGAAGAAAGAGAGAGGGGAGCAGAAGGTATACTGGAGAGAATTATTGGGGAGAATTTCCACAATATGGCAAAGGGAACGAGCATCAAAATTCAGGAGGTTCAGAGAACGCCCCTCAAAATCAATAAGAATAGGCCCACACCCTGTCACCTAATAGTAAAATTTACAAGTCTCAGTGACAAAGAGAAAATCCTGAAAGCAGCCCGGGAAAAGAAGTCTGTAACATACAATGGTAAAAATATTAGATTGGCAGCTGACTTATCCACAGAGACCTGGCAGGCCAGAAAGAGCTGGCATGATATTTTCAGAGCACTAAACGAGAAAAACATGCAGCCAAGAATACTATATCCGGCTAGGCTATCATTGAAAATAGAAGGAGAGATTAAAAGCTTCCAGGACAAACAAAAACTGAAATAATTTGCAAACACCAAACCAGCTCAACAGGAAATCTTGAAAGGGGTCCTCTAAGCAAAGAGAGAGCCTACAAGTGGTAGATCAGAAAGGAACAGAGACCATATACAGTAACAGTCACCTTACAGGCAATACAATGGCACTAAATTCATATCTCTCAATAGTTACCCTGAATGTTAATGGGCTAAATGCCCCTGTCAAAAGACACAGGGTATCAGAATGGATAAAAAAACAAAACCCATCTATATGTTGCCTCCAAGAAACTCATTTTAAGCCCGAAGACACCTCCAGATTTAAAGTGAGGGGGTGGAAAAGAATTTACCATGCTCATGGACATCAGAAGAAAACAGGAGTGGCAATCCTTATATCAGATCAATTAGATTTTAAGCCACAGACTATAAGAGATGAGGAAGGACACTATATCATACTCAAAGGGTCTGTCCATCAAGAAGATTTAACTATTTTAAATATCGGGCACCTGGGTGGCTCAGTGGGTTAAACCTCTACTTTCGGCTCAGGTCATGATCCCAGGGGCCTGGGATCGAGTCCCGCATGGGGCTCTCTGCTCAGCAGGGAGCCTGCTTCTCCTCATCTCTCTCTCTGTCTGTCTCTCTGCCTATTTGTGATCTCTCTCTCTGTCAAATAAATAAATAAAATCTTAAAAAAAAAAAAAGTATCTATGCCCCCAACATGGGAGCAGCCAACTATATAAACCAATTAATAACAAAATCAAAGAAACACATAATAAACAATAATACAATAATAGTAGGGGACTTTAACACTCCCCTTACTGAAATGGACAGATCATCCAAGCAAAAGATCAGCAAGGAAATAAAGGCCTTAAACGACACACTGGACGAGATGGACGTCACAGATATATTCAGAACATTTCATCCCAAAGCAACAGAATACACATTCTTCTCTAGTGCACATGGAACATTCTCCAGAATAGATCACATCCTCGGTCCTAAATCAGGACTCAACCAGTATCAAAAGATTGGGATCATTCCCTGCATATTTTCAGACCACAATGCTCTAAAGCTAGAACTCAACCACAAAAGGAAGTTTAGAAAGAACCCAAATACATGGAGACTAAACAGCATCCTTCTAAAGAATGAATGGGTCAACCGGGAAATTAAAGAAGAATTGAAAAAAATCATGGAAACAAATGATAATGAAAATACAACGGTTCAAAATCTGTGGGACACAACAAAGGCAGTCCTGAGAGGAAAATATATAGCGGTACAAGCCTTTCTCAAGAAACAAGAAAGGTCTCAGGTACACAACCTAACCCTACACCTAAAGGAGCTGGAGAAAGAACAAGAAAGAAACCCTAAGCCCAGCAGGAGAAGAGAAATCATAAAGATCAGAGCAGAAATCAATGAAATAGAAACCAAAAAAACAATAGAACAAATCAATGAAACTAGGAGCTGGTTCTTTGAAAGAATTAATAAAATTGATAAACCCCTGGCCAGACTTATCAAAAAGAAAAGAGAAAGGACCCAAATAAATAAAATCATGAATGAAAGAGGAGAGATCACAACTAACACCAAAGAAATACAAACTATTATAAGAACATACTATGAGCAACTCTACGGCAATAAATTTGACAATCTGGAAGAAATGGATGCATTCCTACAAACATATAAACTACCACAACTGAACCAGGAAGAAATAGAAAGCCTGAACAGACCCATAACCAGTAAGGAGATTGAAACAGTCATTAAAAATCTCCAAACAAACAAAAGCCCAGGGCCAGACGGCTTCCAGGGGGAATTCTACCAAACATTTAAAGAAGAACTAATTCCTAGTCTCCTAAAACTGTTCCAAAAAAAAGAAATGGAAGGAAAACTTCCAAACTCATTTTATGAGGCCAGCATCACCTTGATCCCAAAACCAGACAAGGATCCCATCAAAAAAGAGAGCTATAGACTAATATCCTTGATGAACACAGATGCGAAAATACTCACCAAAATACTAGCCAATAGGATTCAACAGTACATTAAAAGGATTATTCACCACGACCAAGTAGGATTTATTCCAGGGCTGCAAGGTTGGTTCAACATCCGCAAATCAGTCAATGTGATACAACATATCAATAAAAGAAAGAACAAGAACCATATGGTACTCTCAATAGATGCTGAAAAAGCATTCGACAAAGTACAGCATCCCTTCCTGATCAATACTCTTCAAAGTGTAGGGATAGAGGGCACATACCTCAATATCATCAAAGCCATCTATGAAAAACCTACCACAAATATTATTCTCAATGGAGAAAAACTGAAAGCTTTTCCGCTAAGATCAGGAACACGGCAGGGATGTCCATTATCACCACTGGTATTCAACATTGTACTAGAGGTCCTAGCCTCAGCAATCAGACAACAAAAGGAAATTAAAGGCATCCAAATCGGCAAAGGAGAAGTCAAATTATCACTCTTCGCAGATGATATGATACTATATGTGAAAACCCAAAAGACTCTACTCCAAAACTGCTAGAACTTATACAGGAATTCAGTAAAGTGTCAGGATATAAAATCAATGCACAGAAATCAGTTGCATTTCTCTACACCAACAGCAAGACAGAAGAAAGAGAAATTAAGGAGTCAATCCCATTTACAATTGCATCCAAAACCATAAGATACCTAGGAATAAACCTAACCAAAGAGGCACAGAATCTATACTCAGAAAACTATAAAGTACTCATGAAAGAAATTGAGGAAGACACAAAGAAATGGAAAAATGTTCCATGCTCCTGGATTGGAAGAACAAATATTGTGAAAATGTCTATGCTACCTAAAGCAATCTACACATTTAATGCAATTCCTATCAAAGTACCATCCATCTTTTTCAAGGAAATGGAACAAATAATTCTAAAATTTATATGGAACCAGAAAAGACCTCGAATAGCCAAAGGGATATTGAAAAAGAAAGCCAACGTTGGTGGCATCACAATTCCGGACTTCAAGCTCTATTACAAAGCTGTCATCATCAAGACAGCATGGTACTGGCACAAAAACAGACACATAGATCAATGGAACAGAATAAAGAGCCCAGAAATAGAACCTTAACTCTACAGTCAACTAATCTTCGACAAAGCAGAAAAGAATGTCCAATGGAAAAAAGACAGCCTCTTCAATAAATGGTGCTGGGAAAATTGGACAGCCACATGCAGAAAAATGAAATTGGACCATTTCCTTACACCACACACAAAAATAGACTCAAAATGGATGAAGGACCTCAATGTGCGAAAGGAATCCATCAAAATCCTTGAGGAGAACACAGGCAGCAACCTCTTCAACCTCAGCCGCAGTAACATCTTCCTAGGAACATCACCAAAGGCAAGGGAAGCAAGGGCAAAAATGAACTATTGGGATTTCATCAAGATCAAAAGCTTTTGCACAGCAAAGGAAACAGTTTACAAAATCAAAAAACAACTGACAGAATGGGAGAAGATATTTGCAAACGACATATCAGATAAAGGACTAGTGTCCAGAATCTATAAAGAACTTAGCAAACTCAACACCCAGAGAACAATAATCCAATCAAGAAATGGGCAGAGGACATGAACAGACATTTCTGCAAAGAAGACATCCAGATGGCCAACAGACACATGAAAAAGTGCTCCATATCACTCGGCATCAGGGAAATACAAATCAAAACCACAATGAGATATCACCTCACACCAGTTAGAATGGCTAAAATCAACAAGTCAGGAAATGACAGATGCTGGCGAGGATGTGGAGAAAGGGGAACCCTCCTACACTGTTGGTGGGAATGCAAGCTGGTGCAGCCACTCTGGAAAATAGCATGGAGGTTCCTCAAAATGTTGAAAATAGAACTGCCCTATGACCCAGCAATTGCACTATTGGGTATTTACCCTAAAGATACAAACGTAGTGATCCAAAGGGGCACGTGCACCCGAATGTTTATAGCAGCGATGTCCACAATAGCCAAACTATGGAAAGAACCTAGATGTCCATCAACAGATTAATGGATCAAAAAGATGTGGTATATATACACAATGGAATACTCTGCAGCCATCAAAAGAAATGAAATCTTGCCATTTGCGACAACAGGGATGGAACTAGAGCGTATCATGCTTAGCGAAATAAGTCAAGCAGAGTAAGACAACTATCATATGATCTCCCTGATATGAGGAAGTGGTGATGCAACATGGGGGCTTAAGTGGGTAGGAGAAGAATCAATGAAACAAGAAGGGATTGGGAGGGAGACAAACCATAAGTGACTCTTAATCTCACAAAACAAACTGAGGGTTGCTGGGGGGAGGGGAGTTGGGAGACGGGGGGTGGGGGGGTTATGGACATTGGGGAGGGTATGTGCTTTGGTGAGTGCTGTGAAGTGTGTAAACCTGGTGATTCACAGACCTGTACCCCTGGGGATAAAAATATATGTTCATAAAAAAATAAAAATTTAAAAAAGAAAAAAAAAAGAAATTTCAATGGATATCCTGTTTGGATCTCTGGGTAGCATTAATAAACCCATATACTATGGATTAAAGTGTTAAAAGGAAGGTTTTATCAAAGAAAATTGTGTGTGCTGCTATCCAAAGAAAGTAAATAAATAGTAGATGGCAAATAAAACAAATATTCTTACAAAAGCATTGATAAAATCTTTTTTCCTAGCTTCTCCATTTGCTGTTGCTAAATCAGAAAAATTAAAAAAAATTATCACAGTTCTTTGTTTGCTGTGGCAGTGAGGGTGAAGAAGGTGCTAGAAGAAATCACAGCAAAGACTTCGCCTGTGTCTCTCCCTGCTTTGATATAACCCTCCTCCATTTGCCTTAGGAGTAGCATGATTTTGAAATATGGTACCAAAGCATAAGCAGTCAATGCAAAACCAGCACTTCTGAAGAGTAACTGAAATGAATGAATGGCAAATCTGCTTTTGACATCTCTATTACCTTTCTGTCTTACATTAATTTTACTCTTCCTTAGTGTGAGATGATAAATATTGATGTCAACAATTTGCCGTCTATTTCCATCTCCCAAGATGTGCCATTTATCAGTCTTCTGCTTATAATCCAACTGATGCAAGATCTACCCACCAGGAAAGGATAATTTATCATAAACATAGAGAATGGAGATCATTCAAAGTAAGACCTCAGGGCTAGTGACTAGGATCAGTGTTCCCTTATATGTTTTCAAATAGCTTTTGTTGATCAAAGAGAGACTAGTATTCTAACAGTTTTAATTTTGAAGGCAAGCTTTGAAATAAATTGACAATTCGTTGGCAAAAATTTCAAGACACACAGCTGAGGATCCTGAGGAAAAATATAAACTTTGGTTTTAGAAGACAATGGTTAGGAAATTAGTTAAATTAGGTAATTTTTTTTTTTTTTACTGATTTATTTATCATTAATTCTTTTTCAATTCTTGAGTACTCTTCCATCTGATTCTGCAATTTTTTTTTCTAATTTTTATGTCTCTTTTATGACAAATAGCGTGTGACCTCTACTTTTATGGCCGGGGTCCCAGCTGGATGATAGCTATGGGATGGAGCTATCCACATGAATAGTGCCCCCATGGGATGGAGCTATCCACATGAATAGTGCCCCCAGAACAGAATCCAGAGAATGCTGGTGAAATAAAATGTTAGCAGGCCTGAGGGATTTTATAACTGAGTTTATCAGACCTTCAGTGAATAGTTAGTCCTCATTTGATATAACTGTTTGAAGAAACAGGGAAATTAAGGAAGTCTGTCTAACTCATTTTGCTAGTACATGGGTATAGCAAACCCGGAGAATGAAAGTGTAAGAAATCGTTGGACCAATTTTACTCTGAACATCAGTGCAAAAATCCTAGTGACATACTATCTTGCTGAAGCTATAATGTATCTGAAATATGTTATAATCATTCAAGATGTATTCCAGATGTGCCAAAGTTATATCAGACATTAGACCAATATTATCCACTATATTATTAGATTAAATGAAAGAAATAATTGAAAGATAAAATGAGAGAATGATGAAAGTAATTTATCTCTTACTCAGATTAGCCAATATTTAACAGTCTGACAATAGCAAGCCTTGGCCAGGCTGTTGGAAAGAGCTATGATTCTTTTACTTGCTGGTAGAAAGATAATTATAACACTCCTCAGACACAATTTTTTAATACCTTCCTTTAACCCAGGAATTCCATTTCTACACACTCAAGGAAATACGCTTAGGAATGTTCAAAGTATAACTCTTTTTTTTTTTTTTAAAGGTTTTATTTACTTACTTACTTATTTGACAGAGAGAGGGAGAGGGAGGGAGAGAGAGTGAGCAAGCACAAATGAGCACAAGCAGGGGGAGCAGCAGAGGCAGAGGGAGAAGCAGGCTCCCCCCTGAGCAGGGAGCCAGATGTGGGGCTTAAGCCAAGACTGGAATCATGACTTAAGCTGAAGGCAGATGCTCAACTGAATGAGCCACCCGGGTACTCCCAAAGTATAACTCTTTATAATAGCAGTATTGGAAAAGAAGCTAAAGATCCATGAACAAGAGATAGCTGAAATATGATATGCTGGTATAAGGGGTTATGTGATCACTAATATGAGTCTCCCCAGTGTACGTATTTCAACAAGAGTAACAACTCTTGTTACTTTTTTCCAAAATGACCAAAAAAACCCCAAAAAACTGCTGAACAATTCAAACTATAGACTAATATTGATGTGAAGATAAGAAGCACACCAGTCCTAAGATTTCATGGAGCTATTTGTATGCAGACTTTGTAGAAAGGAGTGGTCAGAAAAATCCCTACTAATGTCAGGATATTGATTACCATTAAGGAGACAATGAGGGTTGGACAGGTATGGGTAAATGGACTTTAACTCGGTATGCAATGCTTTATGTCTTAGATAAAGTCTGAAGCAAGTAAGACAAAATGTTACTGTTATATTTTAATTCTGGGTGTTAAGTCGATGATGAACGTTGTCTTATTCTATGGATTTTCTGTTTATGAGAAATAGTTCATAACAAAACTATTAAAAATAATCTAAAACCCACATAATAGCTTACATGAGCCTTTGAAATGAAATAAATTATACCACCACTATTGAGTATTTTACAGTTAAAGGATTCAGGAAATAATTCCCTATGGACTGCCAAACTCTTAGACTTCTTCTGACTGCCATTGAAAAGATACAGCCAACTGCTGCGTGATCACTTGGCCCCCAGTGATCCCACAAATAATTTTCTTCCTCTCAAGAATGCTACCACTGTTCACTTTTCCTGATCAGATGCTTCCTCCTCAGTCCCTTTGATCCTTGCTGTTATTCTTCCCAACCCCTCATACCCAGATATTCATGAAAATCCTCTAAGTTCTGTGCATAAAATGTCTCCAGAACATAGCACGTGGTACTTCTCTCCATTACCACTAACAATGAATGACTTGGGGCCTAATCATTTTGTAGATGAGTATTTAATATATATGTAATATATGTAATATGTAATATATTCCAACTGACCCTCTTTTAAAGGTAAAATGACATTATAATATATATATATTTCTATATAAGTTGTATACATGTGTATTTATATACAGTATACGTGTGTGTGTATAGATACACACACTGAGAGAATTATCTATGTATCTTCCATACCTATTCATCCATCTGTCAAGATTTTCCAAAATAAGCCTTATATTATTCCAACACTATTTCAGTAATCTCAGAGTGCCTTTTACTCCTTTTTAATTAAAGAAAAAAGTGATTTGTAGCAAAAATCAAAGAGTTGCTAAATTTCAGGAAAAAAAATTTGTTCAACAGAGCTGACTTCCTAACAACTGTTTTTTTGCCACTATTAACAAGACAACTATGAAAGTTACGAGAATATGGATGCAGTAGGTGTTTTGACTGCAACTTGAAACATCTATTGATTTCTATTTTCCCGTTCTCCCATTTCTCCGTAGGTATATATTTTACTAAGCACTGTGTATATAGTACAACTTACTAGGTATATAATTAGTTTAAAATAGCACTTATAATTTGTGCTCTTTGTTTTGTATTGAAGCTTCAGCATTTTAAAAGTATATCTTTTTTTTTGATATAATTTTTATTTTTTATAAACATATATTTTTATCCCCAGGGGTACAAAAGTATATCTTTAAACTGATTCTATGTTAGCTTTGCACAATGGCAGTATTGTAGCCAATGAAGTTTATCCGAGGCACAATTATTACTAATTGAAATTGACTCTGTTAGTGAGCCTTTCCATGCCTGAGGGTTTTTTGTTTGTTTGTTTGTTTGTTTTTTTTATTTGGTTTGTTTTTTTTTTTTGGTATGATTGCTTTTTGAACACCATTCCATTGCAATGTTTCCCTCTTCTAGCTTGTGCTCACCTGCATTGGGTTGTCATTTGTCAAATGCTTGTCATTTGTCTTCTTACTTTAAAGCATTGAGTTGATGTATACTTTCTCTAGGGTCCCCTTTTTTACTACAATTCATCTTTGAATGGAGAAGATCTTTGTGATACTCTGTGCTGAGGAGTGGGCTGGGGTAACCCAAGGCAGGTGGCAGCTCTGAATCCAATCCCTTACCTCACCACCCCTGCTAAAATCATGTCATTAAATTTGTCATGTTCTTTGATTCTGGGCCATACTTTCTAAGGTTTGAGTTTCCAGGGTGGTTCCTAGAAAAACCCCCTAAGTATAGTAATTTCTGTTGTATTCTATATTCTTTATGGAGCTTTTTTAGATTGTAAGGGGAAAAAAGTTGCAGTATGAGTTCTAACTCTCCTAGACTCTAGCATGAACAGTCTATACGGACCTTCCCTCACATCTTCCAGGACCTGCCTGTGTTCCTCTTTCGATGACCCCAAGGGTATGTTTACAGCTTTAAGAATTAACAATGTCATTTCCTCTTAGACAAATCTGTGTTTTTGCCTCAAGTCTGAGAAGGCCTATATTGGTTCCCATTCTCTTCACTTTGGTTCAAAGATGACAGCGTGTGGGGGGTATATTGCATAAGTGGATGGTTTCAAGTCCTGTTTTCAGCCTTGTTTCATCGGAGGAGGTAGTCTCCATTTTAATCAGTTTTGCTGTTTTCAGTGACTTTTTGAAAGGGAAGTCTCTGGAAATCCATAGCAATAATTTCTCAGTTGGCCTTGGTACTGCCAATTGACTTTTCTTTTTTTTTTTTTTTTTTTTTTAAAGATTTTATTTATTTATTTGACAGAGAGAAATCACAAGTAGATGGAGAGGCAGGCAGAGAGAGAGAGAGGGAAGCAGGCTCCCTGCTGAGCAGAGAGCCCGATGCGGGACTCGATCCCAGGACCCTGAGATCATGACCTGAGCCGAAGGCAGCGGCTTAACCCACTGAGCCACCCAGGCGCCCGCCAATTGACTTTTCATTACAGAATTTTCCCTGACTTGTAAACTTGTATACTGACTCTGCTATCAGTTCTCCTGAGAAGGCATGCCACATCTCAGTGACTGGCAAGGTGCATCACTTTGCTCTAGGGATCCTTTCTATTTGTCTTTTATCATTTTCCTTTAATGCAACACTGTGAGAGTCCACACAATTTTCTTCATTTGTTGGTTAAATTTTCCATTTTTGCCTGGGATTCACTTGCATCTCTAGGAATTAGCATAATGCCCTAAAAAAAAAAAAGAAAACCTCAGGAGATCTGTGAGAGGAACTCAATGATTTTATGAATTGTTTGAATGAATAAATTGCAGCCATAACCACGAGAACATAACCATGTAACTTTGCAGTAAATACGTAACAAGTGGCTATTACATACCAGGGATGTTTCTAGTGGCCAGAGATAGAATACTGAGCAGAATGAACTTGGGCTCCCCACCCTCATGGAGCTTGAATATTATGTAAGTATAAGAAAAAATCTGGTACCTGGGTGGCTTAATCAGTTAAGCATCTACCTTCAGCTTATGTCATGATCCCAGGGTCTTAGAATTGGGTCCCACATTGGGCTTCCTGCTGAGTGGGGGGTATACTTCTCCCTCTTCCCTTCTCCCCTGTTCATGATCTCTCTCTCTCTCCCCCAAATAAAGAAAATCTTACAGAAAAAAGAACAAAGAAGCATACTGACACATACAGAAATGCAAGGAATATAAATCTTTTAGGACAAGTTTGTTATTTTACTTACTGATGGATACCCAACAATTAAGACAGTAGATACAATAAGTGTTGAATAAAATTTTATTGAATGAAAATTTAGGGAAAAGGTCAGGTAGTGGTGAGTGCCATGCAGATAATCTGATTGGGATGATATACTGATTTAGATGCTGTTTTATATTGTCTCCAGTGAATACCTTTTTGAGGAGATAACTTCTTGGTTGAAATCTCATGCAAGACTCTTAAGGCATTTATTATTTGAAACTGAATCTCCCATAAGATTTTTTTAAATTAGGGGTGCCTGGGTGGCTCAGTGGGTTAAAGCCTCTGCCTTCGGCTCAGGTCATGATCCCAGGGTCCTGGGATCAAGCCCCACATTGGGCTCTCTGCTTAGTGGGGAGCCTGCTTCCTCTCTCTGTCTCTGCCTGCCTCTCTGCCTACTTGTGATTTCTGTCTGTCAAAAAAAAAAATCAAAATCTTAAAAAAAGATTTTTAAAAATTAATATATAATGTATTATTTGTTTCAGGGGTACAGGTCTGTGATTCAGCAGTCTCACAATTCATAGCACTCACCATAGCACATACCTTCCCCAGTGTTGATCACCCAGCCACCCCATCCCTCCCACCCCCCAAACCCAGCAACCCTCAGTCTGTTTCCCAAGATTAAGAGTCTCTTATGATTTGTCTTCCTCTCTGGTCCCATCTTGTTTCATTTTCTCCCTTCCCCCCACCCCCACCCTGCCTCTTAAATTCCTGATATCAGCGAGATCATATAATTGTCTTTCTCTGATTGACTTATTTTGCTTAGCATTATACCCTCTACTTCCATCCACGTAATTGCAAATAGCAAGATTTTGGGGGGTTTTGATGGCTTCATAGTATTCCCCCATAAGATTTTTAAAGAAAAATCAAATTTTTTAGATAACCATGTATGCCCCCTATAAAGGTCTGTTTTTTATCTATTTTTTACTGTTACAAAAAGTAAAATAAGCAATGCTGTTTTGAAGTCTCTAAATGTACGAGGACTTGAAATATTTAAATTTAAAGGGATTTAAGGAATCAGGAAATAGGAGTTTCCAAAACTAATGCTCAAGAACTAATGCTGGTGGGACTTGATTTATTCTCTTCCCTTCAACAGCTTGTTAAAGACTCTTTATTTTAGATGTTTTAACTGCCTCTATTTCTATATTTTAACTATATATTTCTAACTAAGAGCAGCCTTACATTTTTCATTTTTTATTTCTCTGTTTTTGTCTATATCAGTTGTCTTAACATCCCTATTGCTAATGCTGGCACAAGAATTGGTGTCCTGATTACCATTGACGGCCCCTTCACATAAAGAGGTCTGATTTTGCCTCTGAACATTTCTGTCCATTGAAAAGACTGAGGCTGAGTGGTTTAGGTAGAGTTATAACAAATGTTGCACTTGTAAAATCAGTCTCTTTGGAGGCACATGAGACAACATTATGTTTGTGGAAAAGATGAGACTATCTGCTGTATTCACTGGATTGATGTTATGACCCCAGAATGTTCTATGCAGTTGGTCCTGTATTCCAGCAACACCATTATCCCGCTTCTGTTTGGCACAGATACCTTTATTGTTGACCTTTAGATGACATTCTCAAAAACTAGATACATGTGTCAAATAATTATTGAAGCCTATTGTGGATTTAGTTTCCATAAGTGTTCCTACATCTTTTTTTCAAGTTTCCCTTCAAAATAACTGTAATATATATAACGTTAAAGGCCCAGTGGCCTACCAGGTCAAGCACGTATGACAAATGTTAATATCCTGGGTGCAAAGAGTACATCTTTTTACTTTTTTCTGTAAATCTACCTATTTTGAGCTCTCTTTCCACTTTAAAAAAAAAAAAAAAAAGACACTTTTCATGTACTGGGTTCTACCTAAATGCTTAATACACAGTAATGCATTTAATGGTCAGAGACAATCCATAGGAGGTTTAAGTGTAACCTTTATGTTGCAAATGGGGAAAGGAAGCCAAAGAGATAGCACAAAAACATGACTGAGGATATCCAACTAGGAAACCCTTGGCAGGGGCGGGCTGCAGCCTTCAGTACTGGCATCCTTTTCTTATAGTAACTTAGACTGGCTTTTAAAGAAAAAATGTATAGTCACTTTATCCATGCTTTTGAATCACATCTGCTATCATTTTAAAAATTTTTCTGAAAAATTCAGAATTCCTGAAGAATTCTGATTTTTTATTTTGGCTCACTGTATGTGGAAGCTTCTCCATGGAAATTTATCACTTTATCTTTTTCATTTTGCACTTTTCATCTGTGTCCTTTATTTTATTTTTTGTATAGGAGAAATGAATTTAGACTACACATATCTAAGGCTTGAGTCATAAACATGGATAGAAAAATATTTCCTTCTTAAAATTTTATATAAAAACTGATAGTGTCTAATTCTTTTTTCTCTACAGCAGCATATTTGCTTAACGTGTTCGGTTCTCTGGTATTGTCATATTAGTAACCTGTAGTAGTAACTCATACTCATTTTGATACAGATCTAATGATATAGTGTGGTCACCTTGGCCTTTGACTGATTTATCAACTTTGTACCCACATAATCATTGACAACTTGGCATTCTTTTTTTTTAAATTTTTAATTAAAAAAATTTTTTTTAATAAACATATAATATATTTATAAACATATAATATATTTTTATCCCCAGGTCTGTGAATCGCCAGGTTTACACACTTCACAGCACTCACCATAGCACATACCCTCCCCAATGTCCATAACCCCCCCACCCCCCATCTCCCAACTCCCCTCCCCCCAGCAACTCTCAGTTTGTTTTGTGAGATTAAGAGTCACTTATGGTTTGTCTCTCTCCCAATCCCATCTTGTTTTATTTATTCTTCTCCTACCCCCTTAACCCCACATGTTGCATCCTCACTTCCTCATATCAGGGATAATAACAATCACATTGGTCTTCTTTCTCTCTTTCTTTCTTTCTAAGATTTATTTTCTTTATTTCTTTATTTTGCAGAGAGAGAGAGAGAGAGAGAGAGCGCACAAGTAGGCAGAATGGCAGGCAGAGGGAGAGGAAGAAGCAGGCTCTCTGCTGAACAGGGAGCAAGAAGCCAGTCTTGATCCAGGACCCTGGGATCATGACCTGAGCTGAAGGTGGGCACTTGATCGATTGAGCCAGCCAGGTGCCCACATTGGTCTTATTTCTTATAACAATTCTTTCTTTCCCATTGGCTCATTCTTGTGATCTTTCTCAACCTTATTTACTTATCATCCAACGCAAAAATCACCCCTGAATTTCCAAGAAAACACTATGTTTGGGTGAATAGTTAATTGGCATTTTCAGAGCTCTACAATGCTGCAAACATTTTTGTTGTTGTTCTTCCAAACATTTAAAAAAATATATTTATTTATTTGAGAGACAGGGAGAGTACAAGCCAGGGGAGGAATGGGAGAGAGGGAAAAGTAGACTCCCCATAAAGTGTGGAGCCCAACGTGGAGCTTGATCCTGGGACCCCTAGGATCATGATGTGAGCCCAAGGCAGATGCTTAACCAACTGAGCCACCCAGGTACTTCTGCTGCAAACATTTTTTTTTTTTTTAAGATTTTATTTATTCATCAGAGAGAGAGAGAGAGAGAGAGCACAAGCAGGCAGAGTGGGATGCAGAGGCAGAGAGAGAAGCAGCCTCTCTGATGAGCAAGGAGTCTGCTGGGGGACTCGATCCCAGGACCCTAGGATCATGACCTGAGCCAAAGGCAGCTGCTTAGCTGACTGAGCCACCCATGTGCCCCTGGTTGCAAACATTTTAACACGCATTTCTCTCTTGTTTCTCCTAAGGTTGTGAAGTTTCTGGATAGGTAATGTTATCTCATTTTGCAGACGACAAGATGGGGGGGTCAAACTGTGTAAGTGACTTAATATCATATAGTGTATAATATCATATAGTTTATAAGCCCAAATAATCTGCCCCTACACCATATCACAACATGTCTCTTCATATTCCCTTCTTACCCACTAGTCAGACATCAGAAGACTTAATTGTTGCAGAATGCTAAAAAATAGATGCAATGATTTGAATTCCTGTTACATTTCATCCCCTTTAAATGGTAGCCGGGTAAATAGAGAAAATAGATGGAAATGGTTTCCAGGTAGAAGGGTCTTTGGAATCAGCCAGTCCAAATATATCACTTCACAGATGTAAATACCACACACACACACAGACATAAGCACACATCAACAACTCTGATGATTCAGAAGACTGTATATTTTTAAACGACCACAATTTGCAAATGTTAACAATTTTTTCCCAAAGGCGAGTTAATTAATATTTATTGAAGAAATGAAATTAAGGAAAATTTTCTTCAGGACTCTAAGATATTTCTGAGCTACATTTAACACTTAGAGAACAGTTTGGGTTGACAAAGCCACATGAGGTCCGTTTAAGTGGCTTACAGATCAGGGAGTCTATTTTTAAACCCGAGTCAGCCTATCACTGGAATGAACGTCAACAAGAGGATTCTAGTCACCACATCTAGTCTTGCAGGTAAGAACCAATCCTGCAGTTTTATTTCAGACATTTCTTGAGCTTGAAACACTTTGATCTGGATTCGTGGCCTGAGGAATAGATAACTTTTGTTAGAGGAAGTGACCAGGACAATCTACTCTGATAGCACCAAATCCTCTAAACCTTCTAATCTTAATATCATGAACTTTCCACTACTACTGAAATTATCCTTTTTTTAAAAAAATTAATATATAATGTATTATTTGCTTTGGGGGTATGGATCTGTGATTCGTCAGTCTTCTACAATTCATTGCACTCACCATAGCACATGCCCTCCCCAGTGTCCATCACACAGCCACCCCATCCCTCCCAACCTCCATCCCCCAGCAACCTTCAGTTTATTTCCTGAGGTTAAGAGTCTCTTATAGTTTGTCTCCCTTTCTGGTTTCATCTGTTTATTTTTCCCTCCCTTCCCCTGTTATCCTCTGTTTCTCAAATCCCTCATATCAGTGAGGTCATATGATAATTGTCTTTCTCTGATTGACTTATTTTGCTCAGCATAATACCCTCTAGTTCCATCTATGTCTTTGCAAATGGCAAGGTTTAGGTTTTTTGATGTCTGGATAGTATTCTATTGTATACATATACCACTCTTCTTTATCCATTCATCTGTTGATGGACATCTAGGTTCTTTCCATAGTTTGGCTTTTGTGGACATTGCTGCTATAAACATTCGGATGCATGTGCCCCTTCAAATCACTACCGTTGTATCTTTAGGGTAAATACCTAGTAGTGTGATTGTTGGGTTGTAGGGCAGCTCTATTTTCAACTTTTTGAGGTACCTTCATACTGTTTTTCAGAATGGCTGCACCAGCTTTCATTCCCACCAACAGTGTAGGAGGGTTCCCCTTTCTCCGCACCCTCACCATCTGTCATTTCCTGACTTATTAATTTTAGTCATTCTGACTGGTGTGAGGTGGTATCTCATTGTGGTTTTGATTTGTATTTCCCTGATGCCGAGTGATATGGAACACATTTTCATGTGTCTGTTGGCCATCTGGATGTCGTCTTTGCACAAATGTCTGTTCATGTCTTCTCCCCATTTCTTGAAATTATCTTTTTTTAATCATTAAATTGAAGACTTAAAGACCAAGTTCATATTTGCAGATGTTTTCTTGGAGGTAATAGACAAACCATTATCTTCCATTGACATGATTATGAATGTTCTAAAGTAAGTCCATCCATTATAAATTCTGGAACCACAAAGAAGAGTGGAGAAAAAGCTTTCAGTGGGTGGTTGTAGTTTATCATCAAAATTCTGACTTAAATATGCTCCTCAGGTAAACTGGGCAAGACCTGGGCAGCTCTGGGCAATTCGACACATTTGGTGCCAGGAATCAGCAAGAAAAGGGATACGATCATGAGGAAAAGATCCAGGAAGCACATGTAGGTGATATCATAATCCTGTTTCCTCTAGCTCAGCTGTGGTTTTACATGTTTGCCTGTTTGTATTTTTACTATGGTAAAGATGTGCTATATAAACTGATGTAAATTGGGAACTTGTGGTTTTCATCATTTGTGAGTAATGTAGGTGAGTAACTATAGTAATTTGTAATTTTCCTGAATCAAGTGGTTGGGACTGGGACTGAGACACTGAGAGAGTCGTAAGAGACGTCCATGTGGCCATCTTCGTTCTTATGTCTGGCTGGTCACTATTTCCCTTCATCATCTTGTGAGCAGTAAATCTTCTGAAATAGTATTTAAACAATAGTCAGGATTTAAAAAAAAATGTTTAAGAAAGGAGTGATTCTTAGCTGGAACAAAGAAGCATGAGATCTGTTAAAAAGAGGATACACAGTGGTGATTCAGATCCGTTTTATGAATTAACTAATATGGTTTCGTTATGCTCCATAATGAAAGAATAATTTTCAAAAATCCAAAGCATTATGGTCAAGGCAGTTTGCTGAAAGTAAAGTAACACGTTTGTTTATGGTAATAGGCTGCGTGCAGAAACATAGAACAGTTGCCAGAAATGTAACTGAATGCAGGTCAGAGATCTGAAGAAAGCTTTTGGAGATATTCTGGGGCAAAGGTCTGAAGTTTTTCTATTCTTACATCAAACTATATTATGATGTAGGATGTCTTTTTTCTCCATAAGTCTGTTTGTGAAGATGAATGCAAATGTGTACATATATAATTTTGTTTTGTTTTGTTTTCTCTTGAACTGGAATGAAAATAACTTTGGTCAAAAAGATATTCATGACATTGGTCCTTGGAGTGTTGAATTGGGTGGATGGGGCACTGCTTCTGAAAGTCAGAAGCTCGTTCTCCTCTTCTTCTCCACTGAATTGGCAATTGCATCCAAACACGGTTCTCAATACCACATTGTATCCCGAGGGAGGAAAGTAATGCTGTGAAAAAGGGGCTGACACATGATGAATTACAGCACGCAGAAGTCACTGTGATCCTAATTATTCCCTCCACTAATTTCACAGAAAATAAGCTGAGCAACTCCCTATGCAGAAGCTTCAATTCAGTAATGATTAAATCATACGAATTTGGGAAAGTAAATCAAATCCTTTTTCAGTCAGAGTAAAACCATCCTCAGATAAAAGGAAAATCACCTACTAAATTAATAGTAAGATTAGTTGTGCCAAATGTAAAACCCTAAAGTATTTGCAAATAGGACACCTTCTAAATATGAAATGAAAGCCTAAGCAATCCCTAAGTGGTGTGGGCTCTTTCTAACTTATTTTTCTTACTGCAGTTTTAATTAACATAATTCCCTGTTACTGTCTGCCTTATTTTGCTCCATAGCAGTTACCATCTAAAGAATTCATTTCATTTTTAAAAACTTACTTACTGCTTTGGCTACTGATACTCTTATACCCTGACATTTAATTGCTGGTATTTGATTTTTTTCTTCTCTTTAGAAGCATACTTTAAAAGAGCCTGCATAAAATTAGTTTTTAGGTATGATCACCGCCAGATTCTAGTATGCTGGTTTTTTACTTAAAATACAAAATCAAGATTAGTAGAGCAAACGCAATATGGTTTTCTCCATCATTTCTTTTGTCTTAAACATTTGTGTATGTGTTTATTTAAATACACAGTTTGTTACTAAAACTCTTCTTCCCCTTGTCTATCCCCTGCAGTGGGGTATAATTAATAAATAATGGGGGAAATTTTCTCTTTAAATTCTTCTTTCAAACTTAAGACTGAGTAACAAATGCATGAAATTAAATAGTTTCTTTTATACTTTAACCCAATATCACTTAATCTAGGGATATTTTATCAGTGGGAGATAGCGATATCTTAATTTTAAACAGATGTTCTAGAAATCCCTTAACCTGTCAATTTTTAGAAATAAGAATATTAAGAAACAGTAGTCCTAGTTACTTTTTATTAGATGCTTGAATCCCTATGATGTCCAAAAACTTTATATAGTTTTTCAAACTCTGAGTGTTCTAGTTATGGTATTGCATGAGAATTAAAAGCACAAAGGAACTCTGCACCATGCACACTAGTGGGCAATTTACTTTCCTCACTTTTCTCTGTGCCCACAGCTGCAGCCTCCTCACAGAGCATCATGTTGCTACCAGCGCGGTCTTCAAGGTCTGTTCACTGCTCATGCTGTCTTCATCACCCTCTTCAAAGTTTACCCAACCCTCTCTGTTGCTGGGTTTCAATACAATGCCAACATTTCATGAGTTTGTTATGGCGGCACCCAATTTCTCACTTCTAAGCTCTGTATTAGCAATCGCCACATAATGAATTAGCCACCAATTTATCAGTTTAGAACAATAAAAATTAATGGTCTCACAGCTTCTGAGAGTCAGGAATTGGGAACTGACTTAGTTGAAGGTTCCGGATCAGAGTCTCGCAGGGCTGGAGTCATCTGATAGCTTGACTGGGACTGGAGGATTGTCTTCTCAGTTCACACACGTGGCTGGAGGCCACAGGCTGCAGATCCTCGCTGTGTATGCCTTTCCATGGGCCTGCTTCAATGTCCCTGTAGCATAGCATCTACCTTTCCCCCAAGAAAGTCATCTGAGAGAGAAGACAGACTGAAGGGGGTGGGGGGAGAGCCCAAAGAAGAATCTGTAACCTTTTACAGTCTAGATTGGGGAGTTCCACATCACCACTTTCACCATAATTTATTTATGAGAAATGAATCACTAAGTACAGACCATACTCAAAAGGACAGGAATTAAGCTCTGTTTCTTTGAAGGAATAAGAAAGAAAGAATTTGTAGACATATTGGAAAGGACTAGAGAAGGATTAAAAAAAAATGGTTGAACTTTAAGAAAGAAAATTTGGCAAATGTATGAAAAATAAAATATACTTTCTTTTGACCCACTATTCCACTTCTAAACATTTTCACATAGAGATCATGAGAAAAATGGAATATATATATATATATTTTCCATTTTTTACTATTATGTAAAAACATGAAAATCAGTATTTTAAGTGTAATCTTATTTAAATATGTATGCAGTATGTATATGTACAGAACAATTACTGGAAGAACGTTTACAAATGCATTTGCATTTATGAATTTTAAGGTATAAAAGCAGGATTTTAGATCATTTTTTAACCTCTTCTTACACATTTATTTTTTTGATTTTTAATGAGTAGGTGTTAACCATCATAGTCAGAAGATAAAACCAGTTTCATTTTGTTAAAAACAATGACAAAATCAAAATGGTAAATAATCTGTATGTCTACAATGAAAAGTTTTATGTATGTCAGTAAAACAATGTAAAGAGAGAATACTAAATTGTTATAATTACTATAATGATTTGGTATTTCTTTTCTTTTTTTTTTTTTAAAGATTTTATTTATTTATTTGACAGAGAGAGATCACAAGTAGGCAGAGAGGCAGGCAGAGAGAGATGAGGAAGCAGGCTCCCTGCTGAGCAGAGAGCTCCATGCGGGACTCGATCCCAGGACCCTGAGATCACGACCTGAGCCGAAGGCAGCGGCTTAACCCACTGAGCCACCCAGGCGCCCCTGATTTGGTATTTCTAATTAATAAAATTAGTTAGGAGAATCAAGACATTAGACCTCAAAATAAGTACAAACAGTTTAAGTAGAAAATATTTATAACCAAGGACTTATAAGTTTCTAACTTCATTGAACATATATAGCTCTTATTTTAATGATCAGTCAGCAGCATGTGACAGACTTTAATGCCTTCATCCTTGAAATTGTTTTTCCCATTGATTTCTGATGCATCATATTCTTGTGGTTTTGGTTTTGTGTTTCCTACCAAACTGGCAGTTCCTTTTTCTTACCTGGGAGCTTTTTGTTGTTGTTGTTATTTATTTTTTATTTTAAACAAGATCAAGTTTCTCCAAAACCAGTGGGCTTAATAATGCCTACATTGGTGGGAGAGGAGATGTTAAGAATTTAATTTGTCCAAGAGATAAAGAGATGGCAGAGACAGGACCTTTATTTTTTTAATCTTTTTAAAGATTGTATTTATTTATTTATTTATTTATTTATCTATCTAGTGATGAACTTATTTATTTGAGAGAGAGGGAGTGAGAGAGAGAGCATGAATGGGGGAAGGGGCAGAGGAGGAGGGATAAGCAGGCTCCACTCTGAGCAGGGATTCCTCAGACATGGGGCTGGATCCCAGGACCCTGAGATCATGACCTGAGCCAAAGGCAAACACTTAACCAACTATGTCCCCCAGATAGGAACTTTAAGGGGAATGGTTCAGGTGGGCTCACTGTCTAATTCTTAATTCAGGCAGTGTTTCCTTGGCAAGTCACTTTGCTCACATGAGAAGTATTTGATAGAACACTTGATTTCTCAAGTCAAGTGGGTTTGAATGATCAATTTTCAAACTTCCTGTACATCACAATTATTTTGGGACCCTAGAAAAAAGACCTGTTATTTGATTTCACCACCTAGAGATTCTGATTTAATATTTTTGAAGTGTTGCCTGGGATGTTCACCCTTGGCAGGCTTGGGCACCCAGATGGCTCTCCCTATGATGCTGAGTTATTCATGTGCCTGAAGGTCAAGTTTGTCATGACTGGAAGAGCATTTCGGAAGATGGAGTTAAATGGCCCTCGCCCCCCACCTGGCAGGACAGTCTGTTATAGCAGGGAATGAAGATTAGATGGAAAGGATGGTGACTGTGACAGCTTCTCTTTCAGTAGGGTATAGGACGAGCAGAACAGACATGGATCTGCCAGGGCCGTCAACTGGGAAGAGAAGGGGAAAAAAGAGAAAAGCTAGTATGCATGAGGTTTCTGGCTCTTAAGATTTATGAAAATCCGGGTTCAAGGAGCCAGACACCGAAAGCAAGAACAAGCAGAAACCAAAGAAGACACCAAAACACTTCACTTGTTGGAATTCCAAGATAGAGTTTATTCCACTTACTTAATTGTTTTAAAGATATAAACGAAAGTTATAAACTCCCTAAATGCTGTGAATATAGCCGGTTGAGAAGGAGGTGACAGAGACGGTACAGAAACTATTTCACCAGCGATGACTAAGGATTTTCCACATAATTTAAAAAGAAAGCAGGCAAACTAATGAAATCCAGAGCAGGGCAGCCATGAAGAAATCCACATGTAGAAACATGATGGTGAAGTAAGAATTTTGCAGTAACAACAGCAAAACCTTAAATTGCCTTTTTTCACTTTTTTTTTTAATAATTGAGATATAAATGAGATACATTGCATCAGTTTCTGTTGCACAACATGATGATTTGGTACACACATACACTGGCAATCACCACAGTAAGTCTAGTGAAATCCATCATCACACAGAGTCACATTTTCCTTTTTCTTATGAGAACTTTTAAGATCTACTCTTGCAGCGACTTTTAATGATCCAGTATCATTAAGTGTAGTCAACTGGGAGCTGACTCTTATATCGTCAGGACTAATTCGTCTTGTAACCGGGAGTTTGTACTTTATGACCACTTTTTTTTTTTTTTTAAATTATATTTTCTCTACTTAAAATAGTCCCCAACGGTCTATTAATTTCCAAAACACCAGTGTTTGCAGTGAATTCTCAGAAACATTTTTCGAGAGTGCTCATGACTTTACAATTTAGCACTAGGCCATCTTTATGTAATTACTCCAAGACCGTCATTTCCTGGTGAGCTACAGCTATTTCCACTTTCAAAAAGTCAGGCAGTCTGTGAGATGACAGGAAATAAGGTTTTGCCAGCTTTGGAATAGCCAATCAGAGGCTGTCTTGCAAAGCAGGCTTTTTTAATTAATCCAGCTCAAGATACCATGTACCTAATTATTACATGTCTAGGTGGTATATATTTGATTGAAGGTACATCCTTTAAAATGTCCAGCTCTGGGAATAGCATTCAGACTCTCGGTGGAGAGATGCATGTTTATCTTATTTACCCTGGGTTCCTGTGCTCAGCGTGCCTGCCACTCAGTTTCCATGTGATTTGAAAAAGACCCTGGGGAATTTTATTTTCCCTTTGTTTACGCAACAAATTCAGGATGTCCGTCTCTGGGTATTGCGCACCTGTTATTACTAACACATCCATGAATATCAGTCAGTCAGAATAAAAGGAGTATTGTGCTCTAAATGCTATAGGGATTGTATTTTCTGATTAAAAATGCCATTGAGCTAAATCCTTTAAGTTGAACCGTGGCTTTCTCAAGAGAGAGCATGAATCATGAGGTCTTCAGAACACAGCTCTTGTTATGTGTGAACACTGGGGCAAAGCTTTTCCTGACTTTTAAATTTTTATACAGCTACACTGACTATAACTTCATGTGTCATTTTTCAAAATTTTTTTTTTAAGTTCTGAGTATGAACTTCTCAATACAAGCCTCCTTTTGGGGAGCTTTAAAGGCTAAGAGCCCCTGCCAGTCTTGCTGAAGGGCCTCCGAGAGTAGTTTCAGGGATAGAAAAATCACAGGCTTGTAGAGTTTGGGGACCTGTACAGTTTCTTTAATACTTAATAGGTTTGCAGAAAATTCATGTCTGGTAGTAATACAGTAAATCAAGCTATTCACCAGTTAAAAACAACTCATTGTTAAATGTTGATAAAAGCATCAACAAATAAATTTGTTTGGATAATAAGAAGTCATCATGACTGAATGTAGATTAAGGTACCCCCAGAAGGGGAAAGTCACTGAGTTCTTCCAGGCAATTACAAAAAAAGAAAAAAAACTGTGTTGGACCCTGTGGGCTCTTACGTGAATTCACATCACCTGGATTTTGCAGGGCCTTCGATATCTCTCAGAAACAAATGGAAATCCTCATTAGAAGAATACAAATAATCCATCCTTGGTTTTAAAAATAGACTATCAATAATTGTACAAGGAGGCTGGGCAGTGTAGATGCTGATCAGGCCAGTTGTGTCTGCTAGCTGGTCATTAATGAAGCTGAGATTCCATCTTCCCACAGAGACTGGGATCAGAGGCCCCTTGGCTGATGGTCACGTTCCCAAGCAATGGTTTTTAGGTCCTTGAGAAAAACTACTGAGTGGTTGGAGATACAGCCCAAAGACACAAAGGGTGCACAGTTGCAAGTCCTTTTTAGAAAATGTTCTAATAAGCTGTGATCAGAGGGCCTATCCTTGGGTGTTGGCTAGAAGCAAACTAAACTCTTTTGGCAGCCTTGAGCTTTCTCCGGCAGGAATTTTAAGAGGGGCTGGGTCATGTGCAATGTTAAGCTATTGGAAACTATGTATTATTTTTAAGTATTTTAATGGGAGAAGAAGTGAATGGGTAAAATCATTTGTGGGTCCTCCCCCCAACAAATCATTTTGCTTTTATATAGGCTGACGTTAGACCCTAGTTGAGAAGGTGTTTCGGAGGAGCCTGGTAGAGTTTGTTCAGACAGAGAATCTCGTTAGTGTATTTTAACAAAGTTTTTTTGTTTTTTGTTTTGTTTTTTAAGACTTTATATATTTGACAGAGACAGAGCACGCAAGTAGGCAGTGGCAGTCAGAGAGAGAGGGAGAAGCAGACTCTCTGCTGAGCAGGGAACCCAATTGTAGAACTCAGTGCCAGGACCCTGAGACTGTGACCTGAGCTGAAGGCAGACGCTCAACTGACTGAGCCACCCAGGCGCCCCTTTCTATGAAGTTATACTAGGTTCGCTATATATCTTTGTTTATGTTTATGTTAGAAATAATTTATCTTCAAACTACAAATAAATCTATCTTTAAAACATCACTTTTAAAGTATTTTTGATGTTTTCTAAGACCTCTTTTAAAATCTTTTGTCTTTTGGGGCACCTGGGTGGCATAGTTGGTTGAGCGTCCAACTCGGTTTTGGCACAGTTGTGAGATCGAGCCCCCCGTTAGGCTCTGTGCTCAGCGTGGAGTCAGCTTGATATTTTCTCCCTCTCCCCCATCCCTCACCCCTCTCCCCCACCCTGGCTCTTTCTCTAAAATAAATAAATAAATCTTAAAAAAACAAAAATAAAAACCCCAACAACCTTTGCCTTTTATATTCTCTTAGTTCACCAAGATGTTTCTACATGTGGATTTCTTCATGCTGCCCTGCTTTGGATTTCATTGCTTTCTTTTTAAATTAAGTGGAAAATCTGTAGTCATCATTGGTGAAATATTTTCTTTTCTCTACTATCTCTGTCATCTCCTTCTCATCTGGTTATGTATACATCCATTTAGGGAGTTTATAACTTCGGTTTATATCTTTAAAACAAGTAAGTAAGTGGAATAAACTCTATCTCAGAATTCCGACAAGTGAAGTGTTTTGGTGTCTTCTGTGGTTTCTGCTTATTCTTGCTTTCGCTGTCTGGCTCCATGAACTGTGGATTTTCATAAATCTTAACAGCCAGAAAGCTTGTGCATGTTTTGTGGGTTTTCAGAGCAGTAAAATTTCATTGTAAGATGTTGATGGTTACCTGTAACTAAAAATATTGAGATTTTTACAAATAGAAAAACTACGAATACCTGATATGCATGTATATGTGTATCTATGTGAGTACACACGTGTGTGTAACAGAGCAAAGTGTGCTCTGGGTATGACCGAGTGGCTTCCCATCCAAGTACTAACCAGGCCCGACCCTGCTTAGCTTCCGAGATCAGACGAGATCGGGCGCATTCAGGGTGGTATGGCCGTAGATGACCGAGTGGCTTCCAAAATAAAAATCCAAATTTCCCATTTATTTATTATTATTTTTTAAAGATTTTAAAAATTTATTTATCAGAGAGAGAGAGGGAGAGAGCGAGCACAGGCAGACAGAATGGCAGGCAGAGACGGAGAAGCAGGCTCCCTGCCGAGCAAGGAGCCCGATGTGGGATTCGATCCCAGGACGCTGGGATCATGACCTGAACCAAAGGCAGCTGCTTAACCAACTGAGCCACCCAGGTGTCCCCCAGCTTTCCCATTTAAAGTCCTTGTAGCATAAATGTTAAGAACGTAAGAGAAAACTCTTTCGCTTGGGGGTTTTATGATTGCCAACTCTTCTACTCTGCTATTTCATTAACTCCACGTTGTTGATGGTAAAATCAAGCTCCTGGAGGTTCAGTGTTTATCTGTGCACAGTAGCACGAACAGCCAACCCCCCTGTTGCACAGCGAACCAGCTCGTCTGCACAGGAGAACTGCGTTGGTTATGGAAATGAAGCGATGTTAGTCTCTATATCAGAGGGTGCTTTCTCCTTCTGTGATATTTGTAAATTTCCGACCCAAATTGTCAGGGATTATAAGACGTTTTAGCTTTCTAAGTGTACTGTTGAACCAGTCTTGTGTACTTTCTTAAACTGTGTTGGTAACAGGACCTTCTGTGCCTGTCACCGAGATCACTTAACACTATCTCACTGCCAATGGCTCTGCTCTGCTTTCCTTCCAGTGCATCCTCCTGGGCTGCTCTGTCTCCTAGGAATCTCCCCGAGGTCATCTTCCCTACCTAGTTTCTTACTATAATTGTTCTCGAGCCCTGGAACTGTCAGGAGGCATTGCGGGTGTCAAGGGGAAGCACTTTCAGTGATAAATGCGTAAATCTCCACTCTGTCCCTCCGTCATCTGCAGCAGGGATGGTACAAAGGGACACTTGTGGGCTGGGCAGATCCATTCCAACCGCTAAGAACACAGAGATTCGTTGAGGAGATGCTGAAAAGGAAATAGTTCTGGCCACAAATAAGTGATAAGTTTTTGTGGAAATATTTAGTAATGCTCTAGAGATGTAGAGATTGTACATCTACATCTAGAGATGTAGAGGAGATGTAGAGATGTTTATTGGCCTGATTTTGATAAGTCAGAGGCTCAGCTTATTTTTCTTTTAAGAGGCTCAGCATTTTAAACTGATATTTGTTTGCAGTAAAATGTATCCTATCATCCTGTCCTTGAATTTACAGTTTAATGGGCCTCTCTTCTTTCTGATGAAAAGTCTTAAAATGTTGACAGAAGCCTCTGTATCAGAGTAATTTACATAAGAGAAAAATAAATATTCTTTGGTTTCATTTAGGGACTTCTAAATTAAACTGCATTTGATAAAGTCAATTTGAAAACCAGGAATTCTTAAATGTTAATGTTATATTTTTTAAAGATGTCTTTTTCTAATGGGCTGTATATTTTGAGCAGTTTTAGGCTTATAACAAAATTAAGAGGAAAGTACAGAAATTTCCCACTTATTGCTACCTCCACAAATGCATAGCCTCCCTTGAATGGTACATTTTTTGTCACAAAGATGAACCTTCGTTAACACACCACAGTCACCCGCTCTCTGCAGTTTACCTTTGGGTTCACGCTTGGTGTTGTACATTCTGTGGGTTTGGACAAAGCATGAATCCTCTGTGTTCTGCCCATTTTTCTCCATACCACCTCACCCCCAGAACCACTGATCAGTTTTTTTATCTCCATAGTTTTGACTTTTCCACAATTTTCTATAGTTGAAATCATGTGACATATAAACTCTTTAGACTGGCTTCTTTTGCTTAGTAAAATGCTTTTCAGTCTCTTCAATGTCTTTTCATGGCTTTAATGTTCATTTCCTTTAAGTGCTGAAGGATACTTCATTGTCTAGATGTATCTACCATAGTTTATAATCCATTCACTTACTGAAGGACATCTGGTTGCTTCCAAGTTTTGGAAAAATATGAGTAAAGCTTCTATAAATATCCACCTATAGCTTTGGGGGGGACATAAGTTTTTACCTTTTTTGGGTAAATACCAAGAAGTGTGGCTTCTATATTATCTAGTAAGAATATGTTTAGTTTTGTGAGAAACCACCAAACTTCCTTCCAACATGGCCATTTTGCATTCCCACCGGCAATGCACGAGAGTTCCATATCCTTGCTGGTGTTTGGTGTTGTCATTGTTCTAGATTCTGGGCATTCAAATGGATGTGTGGTAATATCTCATTCTCTAATTTTCATATCCCCGATGACATATGGTGGGGGGAATCGTTTCATATGCTTATTTGCCATCTGTATATTTTTTTGATAAAGTGCTTGTTTAGATTTTTGGCCCATTTTTAAATTTGAGTTTTCTGTTTTCTTATTGTTGAACTTTAAGAGTTTGTTGTGTATTTTTCATAATGGTTATTTACTAGATATGTATTTTGCAAATATTTTCACCCATTCTGTGGCTTGTCTTCTCTTTCAATTGATATTGCTTTTTGCAAAGCACTTTTTAATTTTACTCTTACTGGAGTCCAGCTTGTCAATTATTTCTTTAATGTGTTTATCATGTCTTTGTTGTAACTGCAAAGGCATCACCATACCCAAGGTCATCTCTGTTGTCCTTATGGAATCTTCTAGGAGTTTTATAATTTTTTTTATATTTAAGACTGTGATCCATTTATGTTACTTTTTATTCAAGACCTAAGATCAGTATCTATATTTATGCTTTTGCATGCAGATGTCCAGTTGTCCCTACACCATTTGTTGGAGAGACTATCTTTGTTCCATTATATTGTCTTTGTTTCTTTGTCAAAGATTAGTTAACTGTATTTATGTGAGTCCATTTATTTATTCTACTCTAGTGACCTATTTGTCTACTCACTTGCTAATACTATCTGCTTGAGTATTTGATTACTATATTCAAATATTGGCAAACTAGAATTAATTTATCCTAATTCTTCAGTTGTTAGCTCTCTTAACTTTGGAGATTGCAATAGTATGCTGTACCACCTGTTTGTTTTCTTTCTTTCTTTCTTTCTTTCTTTCTTTCTTTCTTTCTTTTTTTTCTTCCTGAGAGAGAGTAGAGAAGGAGGGGGAGAATGTGTGTAAGTTAGAGGGTGGGAGGGACACAGGGGGAGAGAATGGGAATCCCAAGCAGGCTCCACACCTACATGGGGCTTGATCTCATGACCTGAGTGGAAATCAGGAATCAGACACTTAACCTACTGAGCCACCCAGGCGCTCCTGTACTACTTATTTTTTGAATGATAAAGGTGCCTTAGAGTATGTAGCAAAAAGCTTTGCATAGAGGAAGTTGATACCTTGATACTGAAATTGGAGATATCAGGTGGATATGCTTGATAACATTTAATGCCACATTATATGGTAATCTCTCAGTGTTCCCCTTCTCTTTCTAGAAGTTAGTAACTTCACTGGCCTTTAGGCCAGATAAAAATTTGACCTAAGATAGAGGCCCTCTTTAAGAAATGCCACCATCTCATTTCCTTTAATGTAGACCAATAGCTAAAGTCAGGTCTCAAACAGCAGAAGTACTATTCATGCTTGTCTCAAGCAGGCTATGAAGGCACCACCATGAGCTGTGTCTTTCCACAATGTCAGCTTTATTCAGTCAAAAAGTTAACAAAATTGTAAAGCAGATTCAGATTCTAAACTCAGCAATGTTTCACTACATATTGAACTTGGCTTTCTTTGTCCACATCACACAAAGCAAAGTACAATACAGAGTCACACAATGGATGAGATACAACAAAGGGTAAGCTAACAAACCAAACGTGAAGTCAGGCCATGGATGCACAGTTGCAATGAGGACTTGGTCCCACTGGGTCAGCTCTTCTTACTGTTACACAGTGGAGGATCCCTGCTCTGTTCCGAGATTGATTGGGCAGAGCCTTTGGTGGGAGTTGCCTTTCTGATGCACTCAGATATGGAAGGGTCGGTGTCTGGAGAGTCTAACGGTTTGCTGGAAAAGTCCTCCCTTCTTAAAGGAGTTTAATTAGTCTTGGGCAAAGGCCTCTGGTTAGTGGATCTGAATGTCATTAGCCTGTGCTACTGTCAACAGTATTTGGTTTTGGGTGCAATGTCCTTTTCTGCCTATGATACTGCCTGACATGAGGGACTCCATCTTGCTCCCTGCACTGCTACAAGACAGAAAAAAATATCCATCACATTTTGGTGAAAAATATTCACCAAAACAACCACAAATTCCAGCAGATAGATGCCAGCAGGAACTAAGATCCTGGGAGGGACCTAGAGTGTGCTGCTTCAGGTACAGTGATGAAATATAAAACCTTACATGGGGTTTTACTGAAATAAGGTCTCTTATGACACAGATTTTCACTTCCCAACTAGCAAGTGTGGTGATGGCTGTAATGTACTGCTAGAATGGTTTCTTAAAGCTTGTGAAGAAGGTCGTCTGCACAAATCAGGTAGAGGTACTAGGGGTCCTGTAACAGAGTACTAAAGGAGGGGTGAAAATGCCCAAAGATCGAGGCACGTTAGAATAGATTTATTATGTGATATCAGAGAACTTTCTAGATAATCCTTTCCCCAAAAAGGCTCAGAATATGGTTACTCAATAAAGCATTAAAAAATTCCCTAGCACAGAGAGAATATTACTATTGAGAATCTCAGGGATAACTAGGCCAGGATGGCTGATAGATTTTTCAATGAAACTCATCTTCCAAATATCAGCAGGAATGATAGAATTCCACAATAGCAGCAAGTACTGTCAGAAGAAGAGCGGTTACATTTGCTGTAAGAGGACATAAGACAAGAATGGAAACCAAGGGCTCTTGAGGTACAGGCTTGTTACATCTCTTTGGATTGGGGAGATAGTATATATGCAATGCTTGGGCATATTGCTTTGAGTAAGTTTTACTGAAAGTGAGATCTTCAGTTTCAAGCTAGAGAAAAGCAGCCCTGCTGCTAGGACATGTGAATAGGCACATCCCATGGTGCGAGAGCTATCTGCGATAGGTAAGGATGCTCTCTGGACTCTCTAGAAACCCCAGTTAGCCACAGCATAGACGTAGGAATCAGAAGCAAGGCCATGTCATCTACAGCAGAAGACTGATTACCATTCAGAAAGCAGCTCCTGTCTTTGGTGGCATCAAACACACAATTTCTCATCAAGGACTTTCAGAAGACTATGCAACTAGAGCTGCCCGTCTTGCAAATGGTAGGCACAGTAAACTTATAACATTGGATAGGCATTATGAACTTATGACATTGGATAGGCACAGTAATAATCCAACATGTGATGAAAATTGTACCTTTGGAATTGGTTCATGTAGGTTCTTAGGGCACTAATGAGAACACAAACACGGGGCTCTTGCCGCTATGTCACCTACCCCATTACACAGACATCTTTCCTCTAGCTTATAGTTAAGTCCCTTTGTAAGATTACAACAAATTGATCATGATGAAGGAAACCTGGTTCAAAGAAGATAAGTTCTATAGGTTGGTGTGATCAGAAAGTGATTGTTACTATAAAACAGCCCAAGTCAGAGATGCCCCTTATAGAAGGAAGTAAAGGGGAAATCCTCTTGTGGGCAGAGATTTGAAATGGACACACAGTGTAAAGGGAGAAATGGCTTAAAGAAAGAAAATACCCTCTTGGGCAGGGGAAAACTGCTCTAGCTAATCTATCAGGCTCCACAAAGGCAAGATTGGAAGATTAGAGACAAGGAAGATTGAGGGCTAGATGGATCCATGGAGTTGGCACAAAGTGTGTGGATCTTCATCCTTCCATCAATGTCCACGAAAAGGTGCCCTCCACAGCGGAGCAACTGAACAACCTTGTAGGTAGAGTGAACAGAGCAGAGGAAGTCCTCCAACCTCTCTGTCCTCAGCCAGCTTTGAGTTTGGTGTTTATTTAAATATTTATGACCTATGAATGGTGTAACCTTGTAAACAGAGTTGGAGGCTACTGATGGTACATGAACATAAGCATAGTGGAGAAGATACTTAAATGGCTGGTAGAACATGGAGATGACTATCAGCTCCATTCTGGGAACCTGTATCCTTTTTATTGTAGGTCATGTTTTTAAAGAAACTAATACTAGCTGTTAATAGGAAGACGTTTGGAGAAAAGGAGGTGGTCTTACATGAATGGACCAGAGCCGTACAAGATGGGGGCTGGAGCAGATGCTGTAGGTGCCCAGTACCCGGCTCCTCAGCCCTTGTCTATAAAGCTGAAGGCTCAGCTTAAAACACATCTGACTGAAGACATTTTTTTTTTTTCCTGGCTACAGGAACAAGCTGGGCTTGAGTAGAGGATGGATGGTAAGTGCCAGAGATTTAAATGTGGTACTGGCCCTCAACTAAAGAAATATGGTGACTGAGAGATAAAACCCGTTTCTTCATCACTCATTAAGGATCGCTCCAAGGCATGAACTCTCTGTTCCCCAGAACTCCCAGCGCTCGTGAGCTCCCTTTGCTCAGAGTGGCTTGGTAAGGCTTTTTATGTTCTTCCCTTTCCTTCCTGGGATCACTAACCAAACAAACCATGAAACCATGGTCTCAAGGTCTTCTCAGAGAATCTAACCCAAGACACATACTTGGGTACAACTTATCCTTTATAATTTGAAGCAATTTCTATTCTAAATTTTATGTAGAATGCCTTATTTCATACCTGAGAAATTTACGTATGTCCTGATTTTCCCATCTAGATCCTTTTTCTCCACTACATCCCTTCTCAGTGACATTAGAATAAAAAAGACTCAAAATACAAAATAACAGTATAAGAATTATCAAAATCACTGTGGTATGTCAAACCTGCTGCTTGGAAAATTCAGATAATAAAGTTTTACATGTTTTCCTCAATTGTTGCCTTTTCAAAGAATGACCTTTTTTGATGCAAAAGTATTTGTGAGCCGATTAAGTACCATCCTCTAAAGCTATGTTCAGTTACAAGGTAATGTAATTAGGTTTTGTGCACAGATATGGAAAAGGATGCTTGAATATGTATCTACTTACCTGAAAGCTAAAAAAAAAAAAAAAAAAGGAGAAAGGCCCCCAAAAACCTGTTAGATTATAAAATGTGTCGGTAGAGTTAATTTTTTTCTAGTTCAGTCTTCCAAGTTGCATTTTCACCTCTTGAAAACTTTTTTTGAGAGAGAACTTGATAGTATTTATATGTGAGTGGCTCTTCAATTTAATGCTTTTAAATGCATTTGCCCTCTGTAAAATGGAGTAGTTTATTTTATGGAATAGTAATTAAAATACTGAACATGATTGAAAAACTCCTACTTTTCATGAATTTATGCAAAATTGGGATTGCAATTAGTTTCAGGACTGTATAGTTAAGTGCTACAGTCCATTAAAACTTATGAAATCATGTCAGCTTGACTAAAACTGAGTCACCAGGGACTAGAAATGAGGCGCTGCTGAATTTTACACATAACATTTGAGAAAAGTTATGAGCTATTAATTTTACATCATATTTTACTAAGCAAATAGAATTACTAATAATGGGGAATAAAAGCCATTGATCTTTTGAGCATATGTTGGATTTTGTTAATGAAGTCGGACTTCTTTGAAAAAGCAAAAACTTTGAAATACATGTCCACCAAGTAGTTCTTGTATGCTCAAAGTCAAAATCATTTTCTGCTAACCGTAACCATTTGACTTTTGAAAGAAAACATCATCATGGTAGTGTGGGAAAAAATCTATTCTAGATCATTTTCTGTTTGAATTTGTAAAAGCTTTCATGTGGGTACTTTTTAACATGAAGATTTTCCACCTCAGAGTTTATTTCATTTTTTTAAAGATTTTATTTATTTTAGAGAGTGAGAGTGTACCTGTGAGTGGGGAGAAGGTCAAAGGGAGAGCGGGAGAGAGAGCTCTTTCAAGCAGACTCTGCTGAGCATGGAGGGCCCAGCTTGGGGCTTGATGTCACTGCCTGAGATCATGAACTGAGCTGAAACCAAGAGTCAGACACACAGCCAACTGAGCCAACCAGGCACCCCATCATGGGAGTTTAAATACAATTCTTCTTTCCTATTTTCTTATTTCCTTAAATATTTCCATAGATTTTGCTTGCAAAGCAATGTCAAGGTAGGGTTTTCCTCATCAAATAGCTCAAGTGGGTTTTTGCCTTCATTAAGACCTACAGAACATTTTCTCTCAACCCCCTCTTAATTTCACCTTCTTCCTGTAAATTATTGACTCCATTATTTATAATTTCAACTACTCTCCTGGCATCTTTATTGCCTCCCTTGCCTCACTGCTTCAATGGCATGGGCACCTGGCAAAAAAAATCTGAGGAGAAAATTCAGACAACTGAATAAGATGGTATCTTAGCGTTGACTTGACATCCTTGATGTCACCTTATTTAACATCTTTCATGATCAAACTCCCCTCGGATCACTGAATCCATACCTCTGCTACCTCTGTTATCTTCCTCAGGATGTGACCTTCCCTAGACCCTCACACAGAAAAATATAACACCATTCGTCATCATTCTCTAGTGGCTACAGCTGTTAGTTATTAGAGCGAAAGTGTATATAACTCATATGCAAAAGATGAAACCAAAGAGAAAACATATTATTTTATATGTAGAGTGTTCATAGCACGGACTCTTGTTATGACTTTAAAAAAATCACAGTGCTTCTTAAGGCAATCACTAGCAAAATGTGAGTCTTTTTTAATTTTTTTAAAGATTATTTATTTTTGTGAGAGAGAGAGCAAGAGCACAGGAGCTGGGGGGAGGGGCAGAGGGAGAAGCAGACTCCCCACTAGCTGGGAGCCTGACACAGGACTTGGATACCTGGGATCATAAGCTGTAATTGACTGAGCCACCCATGTGCACCAAAGTGTGTCTCTTGAGATCCTGAAATGTGACGAGGCCAAGCTAAATTATACTCTAAATGTAAACTAGATCATGAAGTCAGAATGTGATATAAGGAATACGAGCTAGTTATGTGAAGGATTGATCTCCGATGCTGGAAGTAAAATCTTCATAACTCTGTTCATGTGCTTCAAAATGCACATGTCGGTTTTGTTCCATGTTCCAGAGGTGGCAGCAATGGTACGATTGTAGGGAACATTCATTACGTTGTGCTTCCTTCAATATGTTTTAGATAGACTGGATTTGACTTTATTGAACAGATTAGGGTCATTTGTACTAGTGATCTGTCATTCATAACCTCAGAAATCGGTTTAACATTCAGTCCTTTCTTTCCCCTAGAATACAGGCAGTTACATTTGAACTGTAATTTCATCTTTGAATATATTCTGCAAACCATCCTACATAAAATGAAATAAACATGTAGCCTGAAGTTATTTGAACTATGATTCAAGTTTCTTTAAAGAAATATCTGCGTGTGTACCCCTACTTGGACACCGCCGACTCAAGGTGATTTTAATTATTACTTAACAGGAAGTCTCTTTGAGACATTCTAAAGAAACTTTGTTTATATCTGCATGTCTGTGTGTGTGTGTGTATACAAACATTAATGTACAGATACACACACCTACATGTCTTTTTCTGGGCTCATACTGATCATACTGAACATACTAAGACTCAATGTCTTCATTTTATAATGGAGTAACATAATTATTGCCATGTCAATACACCCGCATTTACTTCATTCTGGAAAATGATAGCTTATATTTCCTGAGAGTATTCATGGGAAAATACAAGGGCAGTAACCCCCCAAATTTCAATAGCTCAAAGAAATAGGAACTTAGTGCTGGTCACAGAGAACCCAAATTTTTGTAAATGAGCAGGTGACTCTTCTCCAAATATGATTCAGAAACATAGGCTCTCCCTACTTTGGGACTTTCCAGCCCCGGAGACTCACTAATGTGTTGATGCCAATAAACATCTAGATTACCTTCAAGATGTCATTTTGGATTTTATAGAAGTGTTGAATGTTGACACAATATTTACAAAAAAGTGTGAAGTAATAGGAAGTTTAGAAAATTCATAAAGTATAACAGGGAAATTTAACCATGACTATTTCTATAATTTACTTCCATATGTAAATATTTAAGGATAAATTTTCTATGCCATTTTCAACAACATGTATAATGGGGCTCGAAGCATATTTAACATTTCATATATTTCTAGTACTCTGAATCTTTTTCACTTAAACTTATGGGAGCATTTTTTCCTCTTAATATCATTTGCATTCATGATTTTAATACATGCTTAACAATCCACTTTGTGGAGTTAAAATTATTTATTTAATTAGTATCCTTTTGGAGGTGATTCAGATTTATTTTGGGTTTATTTTCTTTTTAAGATTTTATTTATTTGAGAGAGAGAGAGTATGAGAGGAGCTAGCAGGTCAGAGGGAGAAGCAGACTCCCTGCCGAGCAGGGAGTACAATGAGGGACTCTATCCTGGGACTCTAAGATCCTAACCTGAGCCAAAGGCAGCTGCTTAACTCCTTGAGCCACCCAGATGCCCTGTTTTGGGTTTGTTTTCTAACACTGATAAGAGGAACTTCATAAATAATATCCCATGTTCATCATTAATCACTAATGATTATTTTAAGTAATTATTCTGCTGGTATGTCTGAGGCAAAGCATATCCATATTTCTTTTCCAACCAGCCAACTTCCTCCCTCTCTCATTTCTTCCCTCTTCCTGTCCCTCCCTGTCTTTCTTTTTCTTTCTCACCTTTCACAGATACTTTGATACCTACTATATCTGAGGCACTGAGGCGTAGATTGTGAGAAGATATATTTCCTCCTAGAACTGGAGATTTTGCAACCTAGTTTTGTAAGCAAAATAAATGTTAACATCTCAAAGATTGGTCTGTGTTTTAAGGTTGGTGAGAATGAAGGTGCAGGCACAATTGGAAGTTGTTTGCCTTTTGTTTACTCTCAGTTTTGCAGTGGAGTGCAAGGGGTACGTGTGATTTTAAGAATAGAAGTAAGTCGCTTGGCTTCCCTGGTTGCTCTCTTTCACAGAGGCAAGACTGAGACAGAGCTCCACTTCTGCCGCTGTGTGGGGGACAGACTGGAGGGTGAGGGAGGTGACGCTCTATCCAGACACAAAATGATGGCCATCTCTACGATCTCTCTAACAGCGGAGGTGTGGCCAAGAAAGAATATTGGACACATGTATACTGAAGATTAACAATGGGCTTTGCAGAAGTTTGCTATGTGAGTAAGGAAGAAAACAAGGGTACTTGGTGGATGGTGGTTCCAACTGCAGAGATAATGAGGACTGTGTTGTGAGTTTAGGAAAGAGCACTGAGAGTTTCCTTTGGACATTTTAAAGTAAGGTGTGTAGGAGATCATCAACTGCAGGTGTGAAAAAAAGTCGCTGGATATTTCAACCTAGACTTCAGGAAAATTGATACAATTGTGACAAAATTGTGAGAATCATAGCAAACTGTGGGTGCTTGACATCATTTAGAGACTGAACGTAATTAAAAAAAAAAAAAGAACTCAGGAATGAATGCTTTTATAGAAGTCAAGAGGAAGGAGTGATTGATTATATCAGTTTTACTAGAAACTTGAGTAAAAGCAAAGAGACAAGCTCTCCCTGACTGGGGAGATAAAAATATATCACCTGTCATTGTGTAATTGTCATTTCCAGGGCTTCACTGCACTATGTGATGAAAACCATACTAATGACAGCTTTCCTGTAATGAGACAAAAAAGCAGTCAAGGCCAGACTTCTACACACAAGAAGGGGAAGGTAAGTTTTTGGACCCTGAATCCAGTTACCGTAGGAAGACCCAGAAATTTGGGTACATACTATTTCCTATGATATTCCTGAGCCTTCTATTCTCAGAGAGTATGTGGCTTTGTGCTTAGATACAGAAAATAGTTTTCTGACAGAAAAGGATACCCATCACTGAAGTGGCTGAAAATTTTGAATTGGTTTATGGGTCAATGAAGCAATTTGCTCCCATGATTTAATATATAATGAACTGTGATAAATTTCTTCTCCATCCCAAACCCCACAACCAGATGTTTGAAGATATTTGAGGAACACATGAGGGGATGTTAAAACTTGGAAAATGGGGTTACTGGGCAAAAACAGCATTCTAGATATTTCCTAATATGGGGGGGCAGGATTTAGGCAGGATTAGGCTCAAACTAGTGAATTTATCCTAATGACTTCACTAAAACATAGGACTTTCCTGAAATATTGTAATCTATGTAATTACCTAAATTGCAAGGGAATATCTGGCATTTTGTTGAAACTTTTCTACTATTTTTCAGGGCTAGTCTCTGATAAAGAATTAAAGAAAAAAAAGAAAAAAAATTCAAGCAGGCCAACTCAACATGAAAAAAGATCTATGTGTACTGTGGGGAAAAAATTATAAGCCACCTCTAATTTGGGCAATCTGAGCATGTATGAAAACACCTTCTACAGTATACTATGATTTGGTCTGTAATAGGTCTCAGAACTTGACTTCAGTAATCCAGATGTCATTACAATCCCAGGGTTGTTGGTTTACTGTCCTTGAATCTGAAACCTTGAGTGAATGATATATAAAATAATCAAAATGACGATCACTTCACACCTTGGACTCTTTCCTACAGAGAGAAGAAATTAAAATCTCTTATTTGGAAATTCTTAAATAGGTGAAACTAGATTTCTATTTTTGTTCACATTTTTTCTAGCTATTATATATCATTTGACAGATTTAAAATTCATAGACCTCTTAACAGTCCCTTGCCCAAGACTGGCCATTGCTTCCGACTCTACCAGAAGCTGGGTGGACTAGAGCCCCATGCTCAACTTAGCAGGGCACCCATTGTCAACAGTGTTCTCTGGTAACTGAGAGCCAGCAGAATCATTCCTAGGGTAGTCTTGAACCCATTTGATCCTGAGGAGCTTGGTTCTGTAGCTTTATAACTACTATTAACCAGATGGTGAAAAAAGGTATTCTTTCTTATGGAGAGAAACACAAATTATTCTCACTATGTAACTATCCTTGACCATTTCGAAACAAAGCATGTGTTTTGGGGCAGAACAATAAGAGCTTTGAATATCAGCGAGTACCAAGACAAGTCATTGCTGTAGTTACATCCCTTAGATTGAGAGAATCTGTAATTTCTGGAAATCAAATCTGTATTAACAGGGTTATAAAGACCTTGAGTCCCTTTCTGATAAAACCCAGGTAAAAGGAACAATACTGGAGCCAAAAAACAAAACAAAACAAACAAAACAAAAACAAAAACAAGAAAACCCACCTCCACTCAAGTTGCTGTCATCACTGCCACTAGAAATACCTTCATGGATGCATCTCATGGCACATTTTTGCCTTTAACTTTCCTGGACAGCTTGACAGCATTTGACACTGCTGATCTCTTCAAAACTTCCTATTCTCTCAAAAAGTCTATACCTTGTCCCTTGTTCTCTATTTCCATTCTGTGAATTTCTCCATCGATAAAATAGGAGTGGCATGAGTACCTTCCTCTCTCACATTTCCCATATCAAATCATGTTCATTATCCTGTCAAACTAGCTCTAAAATTTTTCTGTACACTCAATCCCTAGTATCACAGATTATACTATTATAGTAGCTGCCAAGTTGATCTCGTTGCATTTAATATGGCCTCCTATTAATCTGCTCCTCGGTCTGCTGCCAGAGATCTTTAACAAAGTCACATCTGACGACCTTAGCACCTGCTTATAACACTCTGACGGCTTTGCATTTCCTTTGGAAAGGAAAATCATACACGTGACCTTTACCATCTCTATTTTCACTTCTGATTATCTGCTCAAATTCTCACCATTCCTGCTTTGTACTCTCTAGCATTCTATTGTGAATTTTTTGATTCTCCAAAACGTGCTGAGCTCTATCTTAAGAATATATCATTTTTTGATACATATCAAAAAATATATTTGATATATATCATTTCCCTGCCTACAACATTTCATCTCCATTTTTAAGGTTTTTTTTTTTTAATATTCAGATATCAGGTAATAAGCAGTAATATACAATTCCATAGAGAGGGCTTTTAAGATCATTCAGACAAGGTAGAATATTGTTCTCTTGACTGGAACCCACCACATGTGGCATTATTTGGCACTGTCTTCTCCATTGCAATAGCTAAAAGCTGGAAATAACTCAGATGTTCTTCAACGGATGAAAGGATAAACAAACTGGTATATCCACACCATTGAATTCCATTGAACAATAATGAAAAAGAATTTAAATATGCAACATTTTTGTGATAATGGATATGTTCTATATCTTGAGTATCTCAGTGTCATTATCCCAGTTTTGACATTGTACGATATAGTCTTGCTAGATGTTATCATTGGGGGAAGTTAGGAAGAGACTACATGAACTTTCTCTGTTGTCCCTTCTTACAACTGAATGTGAGTCCATAACTGTCTCCAAATAAAAAGCTTAAATTAAAAAATTAAAACAATGACACTTTCAGATATGTGTAAAACTTCCTGCCCACAGAAAGCCTATTAAAATAAACTAGAAGAAAAATTAAATTAAATTAAAAAACTATAATAGGTTGTGCTCCGGACAAGAGAAAAGAAATCTAGGGGAAAAAAAAGTAAAATAAAGTGTCAGACCTTAGGACAGAATGAATTTTACCATATTCTAAAAATTATTCTGTACAGCTAGCATATTGTTTATACCAAATCAAGACAAAGATAGCAGTAATAAAAAAGGAAAGCAAATGCATATATGGCTATCTTATTTATCAAAATATAAAGTATATCTACCAAAACTAAGTATAATAAATAAAATCTAACAATATATTAAAAGAATAATGTGTCAAGCATTTCAGGTGTAGAAGAAAAAAAAATAGCATTAGAAATTTTAATTCAGGGGCACCTGGGTGGCTCAGTGGGTTAAAGCCTCTACCTTCAGCTCAGGTCATGATCTCGGGGTCCTGGAATCAAGCCCCACATCGGGCTCTCTGCTCAGCAGGGAGCCGGCTTCCTCCTCTCTCCTCTCTCTCTGCCTGCCTCTCTGCCTACTTGTGATCTCTTTCTGTCAAATAAATTAATAAAATCTTAAAAAAAAATTTTTAATTCATTATATATGTGAAGAAGAAAAATCACATGCCAAAATGTATTTCATGGAAAAGTCAGCACATTTTTGCTATACTTAAAATTGATCTTAACAAGCAAAAAAATAAAAATGAACTAAAAAGAGTTACTGATACCTATCTTCCAGAAACCAACACTAATGATTATATTAAATGATAAAATCATAGTTCCCATGTTTCATTCCTAGTTTTAATACAACTAGCTTTACCCATTATTGTGCAAAATTTTGGTAAAGTTTTGATTAAAATTACGACACTACATAACAATTAGAATAGACATGAATTACTTGCAGATGATAGAATTTTCTACATGAAAAATCAAAAGGATAAATGACAATTCAAAATAATCATTGAAACATTTTCCCAAATAAAACTAAAAAATCAACAACTCCTCTTAGATTTATCAGAGAAGTGAGGTCATGGGGTAAATCATTGTCCAAATATTGGAAAGACAGGCAGGCAGATACTCAGAGAATCAAAACTTCCTGTAGCAAAGACTCAGGAGAAGTAGTCTTCATTGGAAACATGAGGCTAAGAAAGCCTGAATATGATTGATGAATTGCTAGTGGCTCAGATTGATCGAGTACTGGAACTAAATACTGCATAGGATCATAGGACAAAAGAACACTTTCCCTATGTCCACACTTTACCACGTCATTACAAAAGACCTATTTGCCAGTTTCTTTTACCCAGTACATCACGCCTGCCTGTCAACAAAAAAAATTATGGGTCATACTAAGTGGCAAAAAACACAGTTTGAAGAGACTGAAGAAACTTTAGAGCCAGATTTATGGCAGGAATGTTGAAATTATTAAAATCAGGTATTTTAAGGGGCGCCTGGGTGGCTCAGTGGCTTAAAGCCTCTGCCTTCAGCTCTGGTCATGATCTCAGGGTCCTGGTCTGGAGTCCCACATCAGGCTCTCTGCTCAGCAGGGAGCCTGCTTCCTCCTCTCTCTCTCTCTCTCTCTCTCTCTGCCTGCCTCTCTGCCTACTTGTGTCTCTGTCAAATAAATAAGTAAAATATATTTTAAAAAGGTATTTAAAAAATAGCCCAAGACCTATGATAATTATGCTAAGAGATTTAATGGAGAAAAAAGACAATATGCAAGAACAAATAAATGCCTTAAGTAGAGAAATGGAAATTCTAAGAAACAATCAAAAGAAAATATAAAAAGATCAATAATTCTCTATTAAATCAATAAACTGTGATACTGCTGATGGACTTATTAGCTGATTATGACTGAGGGGAGAATCTCTGAATTTGAGATTATGACAATAAAACTTCCAAAACTGAAAAGCAAAGAAATAGAACAGAAATATGCAATAACTGAGACAACGCTAAGCTTATATACATACACATAAGGAGACTATCAGGGGAAGAAGGGCAGAAAGGAACAAAGCCAATATTTGAAGCAATAATGACTGAGAATTAATGTCAGACACCAAATCACAGATCCAGAAAGCTTGGGGGACACCAAACAGGAGAAATGCCAAGAAACATGACACCTAGGCATACCATGTTTAAATGTCAAAAAAGCGAGTAAAGAAAAAAAAATTCTGAAATAATCCCAAGGTGTGTGTGGGGGGATACATTATGTGTACAGGTATTATAGAAGAGAAAAGACAAAAATTGTAGCTGACCAATATTCGGAAACCACTCAAGCAAGAGAAGAGTAGAATAAAATGTTTAGTGTTGGGGAACGAAAGAAAGAAAAGGAAGGAAAGAGAAAAAGAAGCAAAAACATAGTTAGAATTTTGACTGTACCCTTAGACAGATTAAATTTATTTATTCTCCCAAGAAGGTATTTTCTATATTGGGAAGTTGAGTGTCCCAGAAGGAAGGTGATAATTCAAATAATAATTTTTAAAGGGTTTTTTTTTTGTTGTTTTTTGTTTTGTTTTGTTTTTTATACCCCCCTCTCCTAGCATCCCAAATCATTAAATTCTGTGTTAAATCCATCTGTATTTATGGCTTCCAATAAAATCTAAGCAGTATAAACATTTTATCTGCCACATCCCAAGATTTAGAGTGACTTCTAAAATGTGTATATCATGTCCTACAGTAGTTCGCAAAAATGCCCATTCGCTCACAAGAACAAAGCTTCCCAATAAAAACTTAATAGAGTAAATGGGTTTACATTCCCCAAAAGTCATTTAAAGTTATTTGGGAAAGAATACTTCCTAATTAGCATTTCAATGGTTTCCCTTTGAAACAAAGCAGTTCACAGCAACTTTCATATTGAAAGCTTTAGGAATTCCTAATTTATATACAGACTGCTAAGACAAGGTTGTCATACCCCAGAAATCTCAATGGAACTTGTGAGTTACAGGGCTGTCACTTGTGCTTTACTGAGCTTCCAAAGAGCTGCACCAGGTTACAGGAAAACTGTCATGTGCAAGAGAGATGCTCTCTGAACCACGAGAAAGACAAGGAAATAAGCCAATCTGCTCTCACTCCAAAATTCTCCTTTGTCTCCAGCTCATTTTTTTTTTAATTTTAAAAAGATTTTATTTATTTGACAGAGAGCACAAACGGTAAGTGGGAGAGGGAGAAGCAGATCCCCCGATGTGGGGCTCCATCCCAGGATGCTAAGATCATGACAGGAGCCGAAGGCAGACACTTAACTGACTGAGCCACCCAGGCGCCCCTCCGTAGCTCATTTTTACACATCCAGCACTTAGTACCTGAAACCCACAGAAGCTCCATAAATAACATTCAATTGGAGAAGACTGAACTGAGCTGATGTCTCTAGAGACATGAAAAACTCAGAGATCCACCAAAACAGAGACTGTAGGACTTAGGATTGCTCACAGCGGCAGGGCTAAGAAGTGACGTTTGGCGACATCTGATGAGGCAGTGTAGCCCTGGACTAAGAATGCCCCAGCTCTGTTGCTCCTGTGACCTTTGGCAAATCATCTAAACTCTCTCTGAATCTCACTTTTCTCTCTGATGTGAGAGGAAGAAAAGGAAAGTTAGTTTTCCAATTGATATCACTCAGGTATGAGATTTTATTTCTGGAATTTTTGCTTATAAAAGTTATTCTTGGAGAAAGTAGGGGACTTGAGGGAAGCTTCACTTCAAAATGTTAAGGCATAATGACCATGGTAGAGGCTGCAAAACCTGTTATTTTGAAAATGCAAAAGTTGCTTTTGAATATGACTTTAGGGAAGCATATCACTATCACCGCATTCTCTTTTTGAGCAGTTGCTCCCAAATTCAGAAACCAAGACCTTGGAAACTCTAGGAAGAATATACAGATACCTACCTTGACCTAAGAATGGATAAAAATATATGAAAATAAATTGGGTCTCACATATATATGTATACACATACACACACAAAATAGGTATGAAATCAGAAAGAGAAGCAATATTACTTTACTGTTCTGATAGGATTGCCTAGTAGGAGTGAATGCTCAGAACACGTAAGAGAAGACACTGAACCCGAGCATAGAAAATGACAGTAAAGGTAATGATGAGAGTGTGTGAGACAGGATTATACTCTTGGCCCACTCTGAGAAGCGGAATGAGGGTATTGTTGATTTGTACATGTATTTGAGAGCGGGGTGGAGAAGCTGCCTCTACATCAAGTAGGGATTATTAAGACCCTTCAAGGTATATTGGAGAGAATTATTGGAGAGAATTTCCCTATTATGGCAAAGGGAACAAGCATCAAAATCCAGGAGGTGCAGAGAACCCCCCTCAAAATCAATAAGAATAGGTCCACACCCCGTCACCTAATAGTAAAATTTACAAGTCTTAGTGACAAAGAGAAAATCCTGAAAGCATCCCAGGAAAAGTCTGTAACATACAATGGTAAAAATATTAGATTGGCAGCAGAGCAGACTTATCCACAGAGACCTGGTAGGCCGGAAAGAGCTGGCATGTTATATTCAGAGCACTAAATGAGAAAAACATGCAGCCAAGAATACTATATCCAGCTAGACTAACATTGAAAATAGAAGGAGAGATAAAAAGCTTCCAGGACAAACAAAAACTGAAAGCATTTGCAAACACCAAACCAGCTCTACAGGAAGTATTGAAAGGGGTCCTCTAACAGAAAGGAACAGAGACAATATATAGTAACAGTCACCTTACAGGCAATACAATGGCACTAAATTCATATCTCTCACTAGTTACCCGGAATGTTAATGGGCTAAATGCCCCAATCAAAAGACACAGGGTAGCAGAATGGATAAAAAAACAAAACCCATCTATATGTTGCCTACAATAAACCCATTTTAAACCCGAAGATACAAGATACCTCCAGATTTAAAGTGAAGGAGGGGGAAACAATTTACCATGCTAATGGACATCAGAAGAAAGCAGGAGTGGCAATCCTTATATCAGATCAATTATACTTTAAGCCAAAGACCATAATAAGAGATGAGGAAGGACACTATAATATATTAAGACCCTTCAAAATATGTAGATCATGGCTGAGCCCTTATATCCCCTGAGGGATATAAGATCAAATCTTTATCTGAATCTAAATTTATCTGGACTCTAATGTAATTCTATTATGTTTTCTTCAGATCTTTAGGAAACTAAATATAGCCAGATATAATTTCTATTATGGTTAGTAGTATCTTTGGGTCAGAAAGGTTAAAAGAAAGTGGACCACTTCTTGCATCATTCCTCTTCCCTACCCACATCACTCTCATCCCAAGCAAGTGGTAACACAACAGAGGTTGAAGGTCCCAGAATGACAGATTATCATATTATAAGATGTCATAAGCAATCCTCACCCATATGAGCCAGGGAATTGATGAAACATAAACTGATAAGGTCAAAGATGTAAAGCCATCACATGCTAAAGGTGAGGAAATATCACAAGAACTTTAAGTCATATTATGTATTCTCTTGTCTCTCTAAAACTATTTATATGAATTATATACTACAATTAATCATCAAGTTATGTTCCCCACCATTCCTAGATTCTTTCCTGTAATTCCAAGGTAGCTCTTTTCTGCCACAACATCTTCAAATACAGAACGAGGGTGCCAGTCAGAGCACTATTGTTTCTTCGAATTCCATTTTGGACTCTCTCAGGTAAATTCTACTAAAACTAACACAGACAGTGTTTAAAGAAACTGTAATTAGTAATCCCCACAAGTGAAAACTTCAAGTATTCTATACAAAATTCATCACCTTTTTTATATTTCAGAATTAAATGAAAACTAGGTAAGGTTTCTCTCAATACTTTTTAGAATATAATTGTTAGTATCTCAAAAATTTCAGAATACTTATCTTTTCCAGGTTTATGTACTTCACATGTAGTATAGATGCATTTTGAACCAAAGTTTAACGGACTCCTCTCCATTGTGTATGTTGCATCTCCATTCATCAATCCCTTTTGACTATTTATATTCCCTTTCATTTGCCAAAAGTTGGAAAAGTGTATGGACACATTAAAGGACTTCACTTCATGACTATAGCATTTCTTAAGATGGTAAAGAATACTTTATCCAATGCATTCCTAGGTCTTCTGATTTGTTTTACTAGGTTGGTATTCTAACAAAGCCAATATTTTTAACAAAAGAAAGAATTTATTAGGTGACTCTGATATTTAAGGATATTCTTGAAATGGTGCTAATTATTCTTATTTCCATTTTCAACTCCCATCAAAATGCAGATAATTCTTGGAGAATCTCCCTCAGTGGAATGGACCCTCATGGACCACAAGCTGGCATCTGTTGATCCCATTTTCTGTTGTTTCATTTGCTCCAACTGGAACAAGACATTACAATCAGCCTGGATTTCAAAGGAAGGTAAGTGTGTAATAAGGGATTTGGGAAATCAAAATTGAACTAAAAGTAAGATACAATTACACACCCATCAAAATGACTAAGATTTAACAATGTAACAATTCCAAGTGTCATCTAAAATGAAAATTGTAAGGAACAAATTATGAATACCTCTTAATTTGAAGATGAGAATGGAAAATACTATAACTCCTTAGGAAAAAAAAATAATTACTTTAAAGATAAGCATATACTTACTGGATGTCCCCATAATTCTACTTAGGGATGTACTCAGAGATGCCGTATGTCTGCACAAAGATTCACACAACTGTTCTTAGCAGTTTTATTTATAGTAACAAGAATTGGAAACAATTCAAATTTCCATCAGCCAATGAAGGGACAAATTGTGTTGAATACTATATCCACTAGTCACTAGTGAATCTTGAAAAAAATCATGCTAAAAGATTCTAGGCATTAAGCAGAACTTAAGATAGATACCCTTCATAATTGGGGCGCCTGAGTGACTCAATGGGTTAAAGCCTCTGCTTTCGGCTCAGGTCATGATCTCGGGGTCCTGGGACTGAGCCCCACATCAGGCTCTCTGCTCCACGGAGAGCCTGTTTCCTCCTCTTTCTCTCTGTCTGCCTCTCTTGCCTACCTGTGACCTCTGTCAAATAAATAAATAAAATCTTAAAAAAAAAAGATACCCTTCATAATTTAGGGGAGAAATAATTTATGATGACAGAAAGCGAATCTTTGGTTCTCCGTTCTTGGGGAAGTTAGGGGAATTAACTGACTTCAAAGAGGCAAAAAAAACCTTTTTGAAAGTAATGGAAATGCTTTACATCTTTCCTGTGATGATGACTGCATGAGTGTATACGTGCATATATACATTGAAAATGGGGTACTTTATTGTATGTATGTTATGCCTAAAATATACATGCGATTATCTGATTTTCAAAGACATAGCTGGCCTTTTTGTCTGAAATTCTTGTATTGCTTTTCCATCATCATCTATAACAAAGAAATCAAGGAATCAAGATGCCAGTCATGTCAACTCAACTTGAATTCAATTATCATTCGTAATTGGAAAACAACAACATTCTCAGGCATCACTAATTTGGAAAAGATTGAAACTTGTAATACCATATCATCTACAGTTTACACGTAATTTGGTTTGTGATACGTGTTGGAATTCAGCATCAGGACTCAAAATGTCACTTTAGCCTTAGGTTTATTTGTTTACTCTTTCTCATTTTGGAGTAATGAGTGAATACAAGCTAGCGATTAAAAAATAAAAATGGCAATCACTTCAAAACTTAAGCTCTTTTCCCAGAGAAGAAACTAAAACTCTTATTATGAAATTCTTATGTAAATGAATCTGGGATTTTTGTTGTTCATATGTTCTCTAGGTATTGTTATAATTAAAAATATTTAAATATTGCATACCTCTTAATAATCCCTAGGCCCAAGGCTGGCCTTTGCTTTTGACCCTCCCAGATATTGCAAGGGTAGAGCTATATGCTCAATAGGAAACAAATGTATAAAATACATATTATAAGTACAGAATTTCAAACATCTGCACATTTCCAAATTTATGAATTGAATATTCCTAATGTAAACGTTTAACATTGAATCAACTAAACCCACCTCCATAGATTGTTTGCCCTCAATCCCAAGCTTCAGCTGGGTACACACACTCTTGGTCTGACTGTCCCCATTCCTCTGAATCCTGGCTTCCACTCAAGCTGCTTCAATGGCTCGAATGTTTAAGAAATCTGGAAGAATCCTACTTGACAGGAAACTACTATAATGGGACATCACAGATAGCCAGTTTGCATTTTGGGGTTTTTTCCTGTCTTTTATTATCAGAAACACTTGCAAGAATATAGAAAAATTGTCTCAGAAAAATCATTTGTTCTCGCTGCTACTTCACTAACTGCTTTTATGCAGAGTGGCAACATAATTGGTAGCTTGGAGGAGATTCATAATGTCACGCACGGGAAACTGTTACCACTTCTGAAGAGTTAAACAAAAAGCAGAAGTGAATGAAAAGAGCTAATTTGGCACACAAGTACACACACACACACACACACACACACTCTCTCTCTCTCTCTCTCTCTCTCTCTCATGCTCTGGGAAAGGAAGGCCAAATAATGAAAACTCTAAGGTTAAGTAAAGTTGTTGTTTTGGTGATGCATTTAGTTAAATTATTTTTAAAGGCACATTAGTATCTGTGCTGTAGCTGCGTCATGTTATCGTAGGCTGTTTTCTGAAGTATATTAGAAGATATTTAAGTATTTCCTGATCGATTAATCATGTGCTAAATATTCTTATTCTTGAAGTCCCGTTGACGTACAATGTTATGTGGGTTTCCGATGAGCTATATGGTAACTTGACAATTCTATAAATATTCTTCCTTATAACCAATCTAAGATTATTTTGAAAAATTTTTAAAAGATTCTATTTATTCATTTATTTGAGAGAGAGCACAGAGGGAGGAGCAGAGGCAGAGGGACAAGCAGACTCTGCTCTGAGTGCAGAGCTAATGCAGGGAAGGGTGAAGCTCTCTCCCTAAAGCCATCTTTGCGATGAAAAATCAACATTTTTTTCTTTCTTTACTTTAGATATTTTCTTAAATGAGATTTTGGCAACTTGAAGAAATGATTAAACCAATACTTAAAAATAGCTCTTTTTCAGTATAGAATTCTCCCCGGATGGATTTCAAAAGCTGTTTGGGTCACTACAAACAGCATGAATTTAACCAGAAACTGAAACATCGTTATCATGGATAATGAGGAAAGCTTTCAGTTGAGCAGCGTGGTGCTAGTAATTTATATATTCACTCAAGAAACATTAATTAAAATAAAAACAATAAATATTAAGCTGGAGAGATCAATTTTTTAAAAAAATTTATTTATTTGACAGACAGAGATCACAAGTAGGCAGAGAGGCAGGCAGAGAGAGAGAGGAGGAAGCAGGCTCCCCGTGGAGCAGAGAGCCCGATGCGGGGCTCGATCTCAGGACCCTGAGATCATGACCTGAGCCAAGGCAGAGGCTTTAATCCACTGAGGCACCCAGATGCCCCAGAGAGATCTATTTCTAAGCATTAATTGTATGCAAATGTATTAAATACAAAGTATACCATTACTATCAACACAAGTCATTAGGACTCACTCCCAGAATATTATTAGGCCAGTGAGTATACTACAGACTGAAAGAAGGCACTGTTTCTTTGTTTGCCTCTCACTTTCTCTCTGTATTTCCCCTTTGCTTCCTTTTTGTACATTTCCTAAATTCCACTTATGACTGAAATCAAATGGTATTTGTCTGTCTTTGACTGATTTATTTTGCTTAGCATTACACTCTCTAGCTCCATCCATGTCGCTGTAAATGGCAAGATTTCAGTCTTTGTTTTATTTTTTTTTTACAGCTAAGTAATATTCCATTGTGTCTATATGTACCTTATCTTCTTTATCAGTTCATCAATTAATGGTCACTTGGGCTATTTCCATAATTTGGTTATTGTAAATAATGCTGCTATAAACATCGGGGTAAATGTTTACCTTTGAATTCGTATTTTTGTATTCTTTGGGTAAATAACAGCGCAAGTGCTGAATGGTAGGGTAGTTCTATTTCTAATTTTTTTTAAAAGATTTTATTTATTTATTTGACAGACAGAGATCACAAGTACGTGGAGAGGCAGAGAGAGAGAGATGAGGAAGCAGGCTCTCTGCTGAGCAGAGAGTCCGATGCAGGGCTTAATCCCAGGACCCTGGGATCATGACCTGAGTCAGAGGCAGAGGCTTTAACCCACTGAGCCACCCAGGTGCCCCAATTTCTAACTTTTTTTAAAAAAATCTTTTTGAGGAAACTCCACACTGTTTCAGAGTGGCCGCACCAGTTTGCATTCCTACCAAGAGGGTTCCTCTTTCTTCACACCCTTGCCACCACCTGTTTCTTTTATTATTGATTTCAGCAATTCTGACAGGTGTGAGTTGATATCTCACTGTAGTTTTGATTTGCATTTCCCTGATGATCAGTGACATTGAGCATCTTTTCATGTGTGTCTTGCAGAGTTTGGATTTTCTGTAATTTATTCAATCATTCACTTGATCATGGATTTTTTTTTTCTATTTTTGTTTGGAAGGTCTCTTACCTTATTCCTGAATGGCTGTCTATATTGTAGGTATTTATTAGTTTTCTATTGTACAGTTTCCAAATGTGCTTCTCTAGGGTGCCCTTTATCTAATCTGTTTCTATACTTTGGTAGCCAATTCCACTGAAGATATGAGTATCCTTGTCAACAAGATGAGGCCCAGGGAGCAAAATGTCCCTATGAAGATTTGTATACACCTTTTCATGTGAACATAGTTTACACTGATCTAGGATAGACATTCATGAGTGTGATTCCTGGGTTATATGGTCATTACATGTCTCTTTATAAAAAACTGCCAAATTGGGTCCCAGAATGGCTGTACCATGTTACGTTCCCACCGACAAACAGTGTGAGCTCTAGCTTTTGTACATCCTCACCAGAAACTAGTGTTTTCCTATTTTGTATTTTAGCCATTTTGGTACGTGTGCAGTGATAGGATTGGGTTTTTGATTTTTATTTCCTCAATGTCTAATAATGGGAAACAACATTTTCACATGCTTATTTGCCATATGGATATCCTCTTTGAAGAAATGTCTGTTCGTGGTTTCTGGTTTTGTTTCTGTTTTTTTGCTCATTTTCTAATTGGTATGCTTTTATGTTGAGTTTTTAGAGTTTTAGAAAATATTCTAAATACAAGCCCTTTATCAGATATGTCCTTTACAAATATTTCTCCTAGTTTAGAAATTATTTGTTGATCCCCTTCACATGGACTATCACAGAGCAAAATAACTGAATCTTGATAAGGTGCTATTTGTCAATTTTTTATGTTATAGGTTAAATGCTTTTAATATTCAAGTGTTCATGTTTGTTATGAAAATTTTACTAAGCATATAATGCTGATGTAAATCTATTTGCCAACAGTATTTTTAGATATTTTATGTTGTTTTCTTGAATCTTTTTGTTCCTAGAAGCTCTTAGAAATATCTCTTTAACCTTAATGTCCTTAAACATCCTTAGAATTCATCTAGACATACAGATCTTTTTTATTTAAAAAAGTCTTGCTAAATACTTGATGATCAGTCAAGAATTTATGAATTTATCAGGTTTTCTTAAATGTATGTCTCTCCTCTATTGACTCATTTCTTCTAGAATACTTAATGGAAACGTGTTTCAGTTTGGGGGTCTAACCTCTATCTTTTACCCCCCCCCCTTTTTTTTTTTTTTGCTATTCATATATATTTGATTGTTTTTCATAGAGGAAAAGTTTCTCCACACCATCTTCCTAGCAAATTTGTATTACATTTTGTCCATCTGGCACAGAAGCCCACTGATCATAGTTATAATTTTCATGAAATCTTAGTGATTATTTCTCATGAATATAAACTTTATTCTGAAGTCCTGCCCTGCTCGTCGTGTTGTTTCCTAGGATGTGGGATCCTGTGCTCATTTATTGGCTTTGTGATTATACCTGTTGGAAAGCAATTTGGGAAATTGTGCCTTCATTTAAGGAAGGCGCCATATACATCTCTGATGCTTATACTCCATTCTGTTTGAAGGAGGATGAACACAGCACCTGAACATACTAACAGCTGGCTGGGTACCTTGACTGCTAGACCTCCCTTCTTTTTCTCCAGGTGTAAGGAGAACCACCCTGTCTTTCTGACTCAGGCTCATAGAGTCATGGCTCCTGTATCTGCCCGCAGGTAGAATGTCCTGCAGGGCATCAAGCATCGGGTGTAAGCTCCATCCGTAGTGTGACTACTTGTTTGCTCCTTCTGTTGCACCTTGGCTAATCATCTGGCTTTGGCTTCAAGTCTCCATTCTGCCTTCCCTCGCTGGTCCTTCACTTCTGGGTTGATTATGCCTGAAAGCACGCCTGCTACCCCGTTTCACGTTTTCCATGAGTACTTTCTTATGGGAAATATTCTGGGGTTCCATTCCTTGAGTTAATTTCTTCTGATTTCCATCTTCCAGGCACATCTCAAAATATCTGGTTCCTGACGCTTCTTTTTATATTCCAGCTTGAAGTGTGTGTGTGTGTGTGTGTGTGTGTGTGTGTCTAATTTATTATTCTACCAGGTTGGAGAAGAAGCCAATAACATAAACTTTGTCTACCAACTTAGTTTACAGACTGTACATGAGCCTGGAAAATCGACTTTCCATTAAAAAACACTATTTGGATATTGACATGGAGACCACAATTTGAAACGGTCATGTCAGGAATCCCTTTATATATGTGACTGTAAAGGGAATCAGGCAGACATTCGTCTGAGTTTGTGGCTGTCTGGCTAACTGGTGTATCACAGGCATAACTCTTGCATAGCCCTGGGGGATAAATAGGTAAGGAATCCTGTAAATGACAATACCTGTTAAGTGGCAATAGGTTCGAGCATGTAAACCATTTTTCCAAAGAAAATCTCTATAAGAGTCTCAGCATCTAGGTTGAGACCAGAGGAAGGTGTGGAAATTCTGGCTGAAGTTCTTTTCATTCATAACAGGGCATCACCCTGAGGCTCCTGTCAGGAATCTTCAGGCTCCAGAGGGCAGTTCGACATCCAAGATTACAGTGATAATATATTTGCTTAAACACACATTCAAAAACAAACCAGACATATTTTGGTTCCAGAACTCTTCTCCTGAATATTGCAATAATATTTTGCATTTGTTTTGTCTTTATTTTCTGTAAAGTCCAGACTATCACAGAGAATTAGATAGGAGAAGAATAATTTTTTTTCTTTTTAAATTTTTTTTTTATAGGTGTTCTTGTCTTTACTAATAAGTACCCAAGAGACAAAACTGCCCAAGGTAATATATTGAGTGCCAGCTAAAAATAGTAGTCCTGTGTTCTTACCATAATGTATGACTATTTTTTGAGTAGCCAAAAATGGGAAGAAGTTTCCCAGTAATTTAGAATACTCCTGGTAAAGACCAGTAAAGATCTAGAGATACAAGATATTTACCCTAAACTAAGTTGCTATCTTAAAGTCATGAGTTTGCAATTTGAATACTGTCTTTGAAGCTTGAAGGGAGGGGTTCAGGACGGTTGTTCCTCCCAGAATGAGTCACTGTGACATGTGGATTATTTTGAACTGAAGGCAGTTGAGACCCTTTGTGCTTTAAAGAAACATTTGACCCTCCTTTACGCACATAGGAGAATCTAAATTGGAGGTCTTTCCCAGTATGAGGGTTATTAACAAAGATAAATTTTGTCTGAGTGACACATCTGTATTTTAGGGCAAACATCTAATTACCAAACATTTGTTTTTCTTATCAGCCTCTGAAATGCATTCCTCTCCTGTGATATCCCAGGCCCCTACCCCTTCTTCCTTAGTTCAGAATGCCATATAGACCTCAATTTGCCTGTCTTTGGAATTTCCATGTCTATGTGGATTTCCCGTACATACACTATTAAATTTGATTTTCTCCTGTTAATCTGTCTCATGTCAATTTGATTTTTATTCCAGCTAGAAGGAATTTTCAGGGGACAGGAATTGTTGCTTCTTGAACCAGCTGAAAATTGGTATTGTCAAAACATTGATAAATCACTTCAGAAAAAGTCAAATGATTTTTAGGCAATTCAGAATATATTTGAGAAGATACTAGATCAGCCAGCACTGTAAATGTGTGAATTATTGTTATAGTCCTTAAACATTATATAATGTATATAGCCATTGAAGAAGAGCAACATTGCAATTGCCTTTTTTTTTTTTTAATTTCTTTTCAGTGTAACAGAATTCATTGCTTTTGCACCACACCCAGTGCTCCATGCAATCCGTGCCCTCCTTAATACCCACCACTTGGTTCCCCCAACCTCCCACCACAAGCCCCTTCAAAACCCTCAGGTTGTTTTTCAGAGTCCATAGTCTCTTATGGTTCACCTCCCCTTCCAATCTCCCCCAACTCCCTTCTCCTCTCCATCTCCCCATGTCCTCCATGTTATTTGTTACGCTCCACAAATAAGTGAAACCATATGATACTTGATTCTCTCTGCTTGACTCATTTCACTCAGCTTCATCTCTTCCAGTCCCATCCATGTTGCTACAAAAGTTGGGTATTCATCCTTTCTGATGGAGGCATAATACTCCATTGTATATATGGACCACATCTTCCTTATCCATTTGTCCGTTGAAGGGAATCTTGGTTCTTTCCACAGTTTGGCGACCGTGGCCATTGCTGCTATAAACATTGGGGTACAGATGGCCCTTCTTTTCACTACAAATAGTGAATGGGGTAAATACCCAGTAGTGCAATTGCAGGGTCATAGGGAAGCTCGATTTTTAATTTCATGAGGAATCTCCACACTGTTCTCCAAAGAGGCTGCATCAACTTGCATTCCCACCAACAGTGTAAGAGGGTTCCCCTTTCTCCACATCCTCTCCAACACATGTTGTTTCCTGTCTTGCTAATTTTGGCTTTTAAAATTGCTTTAACCATATCTAAGCAAATAATTCTGCCCTTGGCCACTTATTAACATTCCCTTCAATAAAAAAAAATTTCAATTAACATTATTCTTGAACCAAAGAATGTGATAAGGTCATCATCTTCACTTACAGACTGCATATGAACCTAAAAAATCATTCAGCTACAAAATGTAATTGGAATGTTAGTACAAAGATGATAACTTAGTGTAGAGGTCTGTGTACTTTTTTGGTAAAAGGCCAGTAGTAAATATCTCAGCCTTCACAGGTGCCATGGTCTCTGTCCCCATCGCTTTGTGCTGCTGCTCTAGTACTAAAGCCCCAGAGGCAAGACACAAATCAATGACCAAGACTGTGTAACAATAAAACTTTATCCACACAGACAGCAGGCTGAGCTATGTTTTGTTGACCCCTGACACAGAGTATTTACTCAGTTTTGCACACAGTCATTCAACAAATATCTATGGAGCATCTATACATTCCAAATGGGTATTAAATCCTAGGCAGATGAAAATATGTGAAATATTCCAAACTTTAAATTGATTATAGTCTGACATGAAAAACAGAGACGAAGTTACTGTAATAGATAGAGAGGAGTGTTGGATACAGGCTTGCATGGGATGTCAAGGGAAGAGAGAACTTTTAACCACAACTGGTCAAAAGATGAAGGGAAGGAAGAAAATATTTGCAAACCCCTTGCTGCATTCATAGGTAAATCCGCCTTTCCTACAGTTCCCCAAGGCTTAGAAACCCAGTTCACACTGTAAGGATCTAGTCAGGCAATTCAACTACAAAATCTTTAACTTATGGGTGAGGTCTTGTCTGCAGGAGTAACCCCTTAGATAAGCTTTCTAGGGCCTCACAGTGAACAGCAGTTGAATGAATGGGTCCCTTCAGTTAAAACTCTTAAACTTCAAATATTGTTATTTGCTAGCTGGAGCAATGTGATTACGTGCTTTGGAGTTATGGTTTCATATATCTTATGTATCTTATTTTTTGGGTAAGGCAGCCTTGTTCATAGCTCATTTATATTTCTGTTATGACAGTTACCATATCAACTATCACACATCAGTTTATATATGTGTCTTCCCTTCAACTTTAATCTTCTCCAAAAGATGATCACTTCCTTGGTTAAGGTCCTATAAGTTATATGGAACAAAATAGAAGAACACTTTCAAGCTTGTATATGTAAAAGGAAAGTTTTCTAGAATGACTTGTTCTTCAAAATCGGAAATAGAAGCTAAAAGCATCTCTGGGACTCTTGCGGCCCTAGGGCCAGGCCTGGAACTGAAAAGACCAAGCCAGATGCCTAGGTCCACAGGCTTGCTTCCCTTTGCTTCCTGTGTTTTATCACCTCATTCCCTGCAAAATGATTTATCAGATATTCTATGTTCATACAGGGTAGAAAATAGTTACCTCTGTCCGTGTTCCATCATTAAATAAAGTCAGCTCTGTCCCAAATCCAAACTCCTGGGACTGAGGATTTTGTTCCAGATGAGGTTTGGTGTCCAGCCCTGAGCCCTTCTTCCTTGCCTGAAAAGCAGGCTTCTACACAGCACGATCGTAGAATGCGTGCACCCCTTTTGTCATGAAGGATCCATTTTAAGAGAAAAGCGATTTCGGCCAAGAACCGTAGTTGAACTATTTGTTTTCATCTCCAGGGTATTGTGCAATGCCTGGAACACCGAAGCGATCCAGACTAGAAATGACTGCTTCGAACTAAGGCGATGGCAATGAAGATGGTGAGTAGCAGATTGGGTCATAAATATTTAAGAGGCAGGATTTGATGATGAATATAGGATGTGAGCAATGAAGAAGATGGTTGAAATGAAAGGACATTTTTATGTTGTGAATTCAACAAACACAGAGTTCCCTGAAGAGACAAGATTGCATGAGTTGCTCATTAGGGTGTGGGATTTTAAATTCTGTTAAATATTCTCCTGGTGGGTGAGATAAATATACTGTGTAATGTAGAGGGACATGTGTTCATCTCTGTGGGGAATCAAGTGATTGGATTAGGTAGAGACCCATTCTCTCCTTCTAGCTTTTTCTCCCCACCCCCCACCCCATCCAATTTTGCTCAGCAAAGGAGGCTTTTCCGGCTAGATGCAGAAACAGTGTACAGGAGTACTTACAAAGAGAACTGTGAGTCACCATAATTAAGCCAAGTAGGGGACGGAAGTGCTAGGCCAGCACACACTGATTTGTATGGAAGTAGCTGAACATTTTCTCGATTTGGCTGATAAATGCCACTCCTCCAGTTTTAGGGATGAAATGATTGCCTACCACCTTTGCATCATTACTTCTTTCCCCGGGGCCTGAGTGGGAACATAGAGCTGCAGATGAATAAATCAGAGATTGTATTTAAGACATCCTTGGCATAGAATTTCCTGCTGAGAATCTAAACTGAATACTTGCTTCGGAAAAGCAATTTTAAAAACTTCTCTGAGAACAAAAGAGCAATCATGGTTGGAAAAATTGTAGTTGTTATCTGTGCGAGTGCATGTGTGTGTGTGTGTGTGTGCAATCATTTGCCAGAACTGCTCACAGGACTGCCTATGGAAGGGATGCTGAAGGCGTCACATGGGGGAGGGCTGTGAAGGTTTCTCCACTTTCTGGGTCCCCTACTTTACCTGTACCTCTCCAGGTTGACCAACCTGGAAGTGCTATGAACCCCATTCTTGTGGGTGTGTATGGAAACTTGTTATGTAGGCATCACTGATTAAGCCCTGGTCTTGGTGACTGATTAAACTTTTGTCCTGACCCCTCTCTCCTCCCTAGGGGTCAGGATTTGGGTTGAGAGTTCCAACCCCTGACACAGTGGGTGCCCCATCTTTGGAGCTTTCCAAACATCACCTCATTAACACAAATGCACTGTGGTTGAAAGGGACTTATTATAAATAACAAAAGGCCTTTATGGTTCTTATCGCCTAGGAAATTCCAAGGGTTTTAGAGCTCTGCCAGAAGGGAATGAAGACTGAATATATATTTCTTATTAAAAGTCACCATATCACATTACCCTTTCTGAAAATGTATTATTTCATGCATATTAATTGTTTGTATGTGTGCATCTATTTTTGTGACAATAGCTCCTAGAGACTGATCCAATTTATTTGAATTTTTCAATTAGCTGATAATAGCAAGTTTTTATGGGAATAATAGTAATTATATTCTCTAAATGGACCTATTCTAAATTCAAATTAAGATAAAAACTGAGTGAAAAATGGCTTACTGAAAAAAACTATCTTGCATTCTAGTACTTCAATAACTAATTCATTTCACATTCAAAACACGAAAGCAACATAGTGCTACTTAAAATTTTTCTTTTATATTTTCTGCTTTTATTATGAGGTGAATGTGTAATTACAATAGTGATGTACTAATTTTTTGCTGCTCTCTTGAGCAAAACGAAATCAAGCCAGCCTGAAATAACACAAAAAATTTTCATTAGGGAATGATTTTATATAATTGATCTGATATTGTTTTCAGATACCATTGAGCACTGGGGATGGAAGCAGGCTGGTTCTGAGGACCCAGAGAAGGGTCCTGTCAGACCAGCCAAGAGGGTTCGCGACTTCGTACAGGATAGAAAACCAACGTGAGCTGGAGAAAATGAAAGAAGAGTCTATCAAATTGTATGACAGAGTAGAGCAGATTGAGTGTCTGGAGACTCTGAAGAAAAGGAGAGTGAGTCTTATTGTCACTTGTGGTTAGGGTTTTAGACTGGAAAGCAGTCAAGAGTATGTGTTCTGTCAGGAATCCAAGGTAAGATCTGATTAAAGACAGGTGACAGGTATTATTTTATGAGTCATCAAAGGTAGGGGGAGTTGATGCCAGCCATCGGCCAAGGAGATTTGTTTGAAGGTATTATCCTGGAACATTAACTTTGGGATCTGGCTCTCTTTGATGTTATTGGGTGTTTGGGGGCCTAGGAGAAACTCAGAGAATGATGAGCTTTCTTGCTTACCCCTTTGGGATACAAATATAACTTCTTTATTTTTTACTCAGACACAAGTGAAATATAGATCATGAGAAAATGAGGCCTGGCAGGAAAATATCAATAATGGAGCCTCTCCAAAATGGAATCCCTTCAGCTTTCCTATCTTACTGGGCGTTCACAAGTTTGAGAAGCTTTTCTTTAGTCTTTGAGCAAGGACCTGAGCAGAGATTGTGAGAATAGTAAACTCTCAAAAGAACAGAAATGCTATTTTTTTTCTTCTATATATGTTGGTCCTGCTAAGAATAGAATATTCTTTGTAACTTCTGTTTTGAAGTAAATAGAAAATTTTATGTAACTAAAATAGCATGAATGAATGTGGGTTATTTGAAATTTTAGAAGTCTAAAATGGAGGCACCTGGCTGGTTTAGTCAGTAAAGTGTGAGACTCTTGATCTCAGGGTCATGAGTTTGAACCCCATGTTGGGGGTGGAGCCTACTTAGAAATAGATAAATAAATAAAAATTAAAAGTCTGTATTTAGACAAATCAAATATTTTGTCACTCATTTATTTTTTCTTTAGACTAAATTATGTTATTGTCCAAAATGAAAGAGTATTTTGTCTTATGGAGACCAGTAGAATAGGAGTTAATTTGATGATAAATTTAATTTTCTATTTTATGGAAATCTTTTTCTAATCAATGCCTTAGATTTTATATATAATTTTAATGAATTCTTTTTAAAAATTAGATAATTTTAAACTTTTATAATATTTTTGCAGCCCAAGCAATGAAGTATTGCATAAATATGTTTTTTTAAAAAACTACTTTAAAAATATTAAGCAAAAGTATTATTACAATGGCTACACTTCTTAAATGTAAAGTGGTTGTGAGTGTCACTGACTTCATCTTTCACTGGATCAGATACAGAAGTGGGAAGCTGCTTATGTTCACACAGTTCCCCCAAAGCCCTAAGAGGGCTACCTCACGACTGAACATCTGTTCCTCTCCCAGCCCACTACTCTTCCTCAGGCCGCTGGTTTCCATTTCCTCCTCAGACTGCAACTGGTTCCCAGAACCTCGGTCAGGCTCTCCAGGCCCTCTGCCTCTCTTCTGCTTGAGTTCTCTTACAGACCGGACTCATCCCAAGTTGTCTTATAAGCAGTGATTGTAAGGCATGTGGCCCCAAGCAGGGTGACCTTTCATTCTACCCCAGGACCCGGGCAAGCAGGACCTGATTTAGTTACGATTAGAGAAGATGAGATTGGAAGGGGGTAGGTGATTTAGATGTAGGCAGTAGACTGTTGGGACATTGGACCAGGAAAGATTTTAAGTGATTAAAACTAACTCATAATCAATCATCATAGGCACAGTCATCGTAAGAATGGTTCAGAAGAGAATCATGGCTGGAAGAAGAAGAAGGAAGAAGAGGAGGATGAATAAGAATGAGGAGGAGGAGGAGGAGAAGGAAAGAAGGAGGAGGTGGAGGTACGGAGAGAAGAAAGGGAGGACGGGGAGGAGGAAGAGAGGAAGAGGAAGAGGAAGAGGAAGAGGATGGAGGGGATGGAGAAGAAGTATTGAGTGTCCTCTATGTGCCAGATGTCCTTCTAAGCTCTGGACATCACATAAGTTATTCAATTTGAAAATGAAATAAGCATACAAACAGAAAATATCCAAAATATACTATTTTGTTCTTATTATTTCCATTAATAGCGCATAGTGGAAACAACGGTCCCAAGTTGATGGAACATCCAGTAAGCCTTGTCCAAACACAACCAAAAAGTATATTTCCTTTTGCTCCAAAGCAAAGTTTATTCAATTCTTTAGCAAACTTGGGCTGTTGGTTAAGTGTTTGGTGAGATATAGAGGGACGTTCACATGCACCGCTGGATTTCAAAGAAATGCAGTGGGGTGCTGCAAAACAGGGACCAGGGTGCACAGAAGTCTTGCTTTGCCACTTAATAAGCAACAGCTGCCTCAGGCAAGTGTTTCCCTTGGGGGCTTAGTTCCCCACTGCCTAATCTCTAACTGGTCTTCCGGATACAAGAAACTGTTACCACCAAATTACTTAAGTGAGTAGCTGATAATTTACGCAATCTTACAAAATTATTTCCAATGCCGGTGCTTACAAGATTTTGTTTGTTTTTTGCATTGTCCGAAGATCATAGTTAAGTTTTGGCAATGAGTAAACAACACACGGCAGTCTGTAAAAACATGAAGCGAGGTCTACCTACCGCTGGATCTCACTTGTGGATTCAGAGTAAAAACGGTGTGAGCATGCTGATTTCCCTGGGTGAAGAATCAGCATTTCTGAGTTTTAAGAAACTTTACTGTCCTCAAAAAAGATTGGGACTTGTGCCAATTTTTGCAGATGGGTCATGTTGTGACATACTGAAACAGAAAGCAGCTGTGTGCTTTAATAGAACAATTTCAGACAATTTTCCTCAACAAAGACGCATAAGAGCAAGGTGTCCATCTCTTCATGCTTTTGCCACTAATTTTTTCCTTTTTTGAGAACGAGGTAGCCTGCAGATATTTGGCCCATATGGCATTTTTAGTGGAGTATTTTGGATTCACTTTCTTGGATGGCTGTAGATAGCCAGAACTGAGATTCATAACAGGCGTGTGTTCCCCAGACTTGGCATTGACTTTTAACCATTAGATGGTAATATTAGACAAAACCAAGTTAGGGATGTTTACCAGAAAGCAGTGGGGAGTTAGGATTTATGTTTTTGCCACTGTTCAACATTATTATTATGTATTTGCCATATAGACATACTTATTAACATATTTTACAACATTTTTCATACTGATATATTTTATAAAATTTGACAATCTGTGATGTCGAAGTGTTTTCTTCCTATAAATTATCTACCCATTATGATAAGGGGAACTGAGGTTATGCAAGTACTATGACATTTTATCTAACATCATGTGCTTCATAATACTCAAGGGGAGTCAACATAGACCATGAGAAAAGAGAAGAGAATTTTATTCAAAATCTCTTGTGTGTCATAAGAAATTTCATTGAACTTAAATAAGTGTTAGTCAAATAATCAAAGAAAATATTTTCATGTTGAATCCTACCTCATTTAAGTTTCAGTGCTATGGTCAGGTAACATACTCATCAGAAAGAACCCATGAACTCAACACATCCACAGACACAAACAGCGGCAAATATCTCATTCAAGCACTTCATTGCAAATGTGGCTGTCCTGCCAAGGTGGCCTGGGCTTCAAGAATGACTCTGGTCTCTTTGTAGAACCATCAGTGGGTCTGGAATGCTGAGTCAATGAAGAAAAACAGTACAGTCCAGAGTATAGTCTGACTGACCCTGCCCAATGGCAATACCCAAGTTCAGGGTCATGTGTCCTCACCTGGAGGTCGTTTGCACCCATGTAAACCTTCACTGTCTCTAAAAACACGACTTTTCTCTGCTCCAAGTTTCTTCTCTCCACCCAGTATACTCCTTAAGGGAGAAAATGAAGACAGAAGTGATAGATACTGGCAAGATACATTTTATTTTATTCTTTTCATTTTGAGTATAGTGTGGTGTAGGAAAGATGTTAGGGTTCAAAGCTGAATTCTTGAGATGTCTTTGGTGTGAAAAGGTGATTTTATTAAAGCACTGGGACAGGACACATGGGCAGACAGAGCTGGACTGGGGTCATGAGGATTGGCCCATTATATACTTTCAAGCTGGAAGGGGGTTAGGGAGAGAGTAAGTCTCTAAGGAATTTTGGAAGCAAGATTTCCAGGTCCTTGAGGGGCTAGCTATTAGGAAAAGGTCATTTATTACTGTCTAATAAAACCTCAGTCATAAGGCCCCTCAAATGTATATTGGTGGGTCATATGCTTGGAGGGTGATTGCTAACATGTATCTTAGGGATAGAAATAACAGAAGTTTCCAAAGTTTCCAAATTTTTATTTGTTAAAGTAGATTTACAGGATCCTGGGGGTTGGGCTAAGATTAGCAAAGTATTAACATTGAGGCAGCTGAGTTCCTAGAGCAAGGTCATTCTGCTTGTTTTGAGGACTTGTCAGTGGGCTGTAGGCAGTGAGGAAATTTTTCTCAAAAATTTTTTTTTTTGGGAGACCAAAAAAATGTCTTTGTCTCCCATATCAGTGGACATACAATGTTACGGTTTCAGGTGATTTGACAAGTTTATACATTATGCTACACTCCCCACAAGTATAGCTACCATCTGTCACCAGTTAACATTGTTACAATAGTAGCGCTGATATTCCCAATGCTGGTGTTTTATTGCGGTCCGTACTCATTCCACGACTGGAAGCCAGTATCTCCCTCTCCCCTTCACCCATTTTTCCCATACCACCTGCCCCCCCCACACACACACACTTCCTTCTGGCTAACATCAGCTTGTTTTCTCTATTTATAGGCTGATTCTGCTTTTTCTTATTTATTTGTTTGGTTTCTAGATCTGGAAAGATATTTTATTGTCTCTCTTCAGGAGCAAGTATCAAGAGGAAGTTGGAGAATACACATCAGTGGGATTTACTTGTTCTAACCATGATGAAGAAATAAAATGGCGTGACAATATTGAGAAGGATTCACACTGGTTAGTTAACTAGAATACTGCTACCCAAGCAGCTGTGACTTTAACTTTTATGCTCATGATAGTGAATCCCATAATTACATGTTGTGTTTATACCAATTTTATTTTTTTAGGGTTCTTTTGTGAAGTAGATTATATTTTTAAAGAACTTTCAAATTTATATTTGTCTTAAATAGAAAAACACTGTCTTAGAAATAGCATCAATTAAATGTATAGAAGAATAATTAGAGATTAATTTTTAAAGTTTCTTTTTTTTAACTTTATTTTTCTAGGACAGTTTTAGGTCCACAACAAAATCAAGAGGAAGGTATAGAAATTTTCCATATAGCCCTGGCCCACACTCATGCATAGACTTTCTTTAAAGTTTTTGGGGTTTCACTTATTTATTTGGCGGGGAGAATGGGAGAGATGTGTAGAGGGAAAGAGAATCTCACAGACTTCACGCTGAGTGCAGAGCCTCACAGGAGGCAATCCCATGACTCTCAGACCACAACCCCTGCCCAAACCAAGAGGGACTGTACCACCCAGGTGCCCTCATGCCTAGCCTTCCTTGCCATCAGTGCTCCCCAGCAGAGTGGTACACGAGTTACAGCTGATGAACCTGCACTGACATGCCAACCCCCCAAATCGGTTTACATTACGGTTCCTTCTTGGAGCTCTACATTCATTTCACAAGTTTGGACAAATGTATAAGGACCTGTACTTACCACTATAGTATCATCTGGAGTATTGTCCTTGCCCTAAAAATCCTTGCTCTGCCTATTTATCCCTTACCCCTTTCCTCCTTAACTTCTGAAAACTACTACTTTTTTGGCTGTTGCCATAGTTTTACCAATTAATCTTTTCTTTTTTAAATATAAGACAGAGATACAGTATAATATGAGGCAGGATTTGGATATGCTTTCCTTATTCTTGGAGTAACCAAAAGATGACAAATGTAAATAACTCTCAAGCAGCAAAACAAATCTCTAGCAGAGGCGAAAATCTGCAATCAGTTTTTTTTTCTTTTTAAGACTACCCTGTATTTTTTCACAGTAGTATATTTGCTTTATGATCCCAGCTTCTAAGAAAACATTGTGAACCAATTGACTTCATTTAACAGAGAAAAATTATATTAACTGATTTTTAGGATATGTGTCTTCTGTTTTTTTTTTTTATATTTTATTTATTTATTTGACAGGCAGAGATGACAAGCAGGCAGAGAGGCAGGCAGAGAGAGAAAGGGGAGAAGCAGGCTCCCCACTGGGCAGAGAGCCCGATGCAGGGCTCGATCCCAGGACCCTGGGATCATGACCTGAGCCAAAGGCAGAGGCTTTAACCCACTGAGCCACCCATGCGCCCCTGTGTCTTCTGTCTTAATATATATATTTTCTGGCTTAAGACAAAAAACACATATTTTCTGAAATTCCTTTTAGGCTCATCTTCCTAAAAGGAATTTTCATGTAAACAATTTTTCTGTTAAGAAACTGATTTGTCAAAAAAAAAAAAAAAAAGAAAAGAAAAAAAAGAAACTGATTTGTCGGGGTGCCTGGGTGGCTCAGGTTGTGATCCCAGGGTCCTGGGATTGAGCCCCGTGTCGAGCTCTCTGCTCGGCGGGAAACCTGCTCCCCTCTGCTCCCTCTGCCTGCCTCTCTGCCTGCTTGTAATCGCTCTCTTTGTCAAATAAATAAAATCTAAAAAAAAATTTAAAAAAAGGAAACTGATTTGTCTTTTTTCTTAATTATTTTATTTTTTTTTTAAGATTTTTATATGTTTGACAGAGAGAAAATAGGAGCAGGAGAAGAAGCATGAAGAGGGAAAAGCAGGCTCCCTGATGCAGGACTCGATCCCAGGACCTGGGGATCAGGACCCAAGCTAAAGGCAACTGGTTAACTGACTGAGCAATGCAGGCACCCAAGAAACTGGTTTGTCTTGAGTTTGGGTTCTAGCTATTTAACTGGGAAAAGAGACACTAACCAGTAGAGGCACTTAAGGGACTGCCTTCCCCTGAGTTCTTACCTCCCATCAGAGGAGCTGAGCTGTCATGTGAAGAAATCCATGTGTAGCAAAACAGAGTTTTCCACTTCATATAAACTGCAGTAAAAAATGATACACATTCCCATTGATATTTTATACCTTTTGGGAGTCATTAATTTGGACAGCAAAAATAAAAATATTGAAATGAATATTTTCATAATCATTTATTAAAATCAGAGACACCCCCTTGACTGTGCAGGCATTGCAAAAATGTCCATTCTTTAACTGTTTAATCAGTCGGTGCCCATTATGTACTCACAAAACAGTAAATTCTTCTAACTTGACCCAAACCTTAAGAATTGTCATTTTTAATGTTCCGTTCTGTTCTTTCTCTCTCTCTATTTTTAGAGAGAGAGGGAGCACGTGAGTAGGAAGGTTCAGAGGGACAGGGAGAATCCCAAGCAGAAGTAATGATTAATGATTAATGAGCTGTGTGCCTACCTGGAGACAACAGCAAAACAAATACTGTAATTAAATTTAATAAAGTAGAATAAGAGGAAGATAAAGATAAGTGCTTATATCTATGATCTAGAATGGGAAGATATAATTGAGAAACAACAAAGCCGAAAGTTGAGTTTTTTAAAAAATAACATTAAACATGGTCCAATACATGGCAAATTTGATCTTGGAGAAAGGAGAGAGAGAGAATGGGTGGGAAGAGGAGTAAAGGTGTATTCTTTTCACTGCTCTGTTTGTTCCTTTTCCAATTCACTAGGGTGTACGTGTGTAGAACGAGAGGGATTCAGAGATTATTTTTTATTTGCTCTATTTATTAGCCTAGCAATGCTGTAAGTGATACATTTTTTTCTTTTGACTGTCCAGAATCTAGCTGTGTTATAGTTGCCAGACCCTGTAGAGTATGCAGCTTCTCCTATTTCTGAAAATTAAAGCCTTGACCGCTCCAGATCCCAGAATGTATGCAACTGATTTGGGGGTGGACCCTGGACACTGAGAGAGAAAAATCCCCGCTTTGCGTGCGTTAGCTGTGGTTAAGAGAGGACTCGAGGACAGCCTACAGAATTTGCATGAGGAAGAGCATGGGGAAAACATAGCATCTTTGTTCTGTTCCAGTAAACAAAGCACTGCTGTGAAGAGGTCATAGGGCTCTGAGAGGGAATGAGGCAGCACTGGGCTCTGCCTTTCCTTCCAGGTGATGGGACTGGTCCCTGAGAGCCACCTTGTCTAATAGTGATCTTTCCATCAACAGTCTCACACCCCTGCTGGCAGTCAACCCCCTACACTGGGCCTAGAGTTTTATGGGTCCCAGAAAGGGGTGGGGTTGCAATTACAAATATTTTAGTTTAATTTTTACCTTCTCTCCTGAGTGGGAGCGCACATTAAAGGTGAAACTTCCCAGGATCTAAACGCCTCGTCAAGTTTGACAGTGATGTATCACCCCCAGAAACCTGCAGAGCTGAACAGGCTCGCAACCAAAGAAGTCAGTAGGGGTGTGTGTGTGTGTGTGTGTGTCTGTGTGTGTGTGTGTGTGTGTGTCTGTGTGTGTGTGTGTGTGTGTGTGTGTATTAGAACCAGGAGAGTTGCCAGCAAGCATTTCCCAGTTTTATGTTATTTTAAAATATGAAAATGAAAAGTTACATGAGGAGGGAGGTGAGGGAAGATGTTTTAAACAGAGGGAACAACATATGACATCCTTCGGGGCTGCGAGGCAGGAAAGATGCTTCAGAGAACCGAAATAGAGCAAATAAGCGTGGCTTGTCTGGACGGATGCTGCATTCTAGGGAGGCACGTAGACCTTTTTAGAAAGTTTTCATACTTTATCCTGTCCTTGCCAGTTCCTTCTTGGAACTTACAGGTTAAGTTTCACTAGATTCAAAAAACACATAGCCTACCTTCCAGAAGGAGCTGGTGGTACCTGGCATGGGCACACAGTATTCTGCTGAGAATTAACACATTTTTGAGTGTTTAGATTTGTGAAAGACATTCTCCTGCAGGTAAGGTAATGAGGAGGCTTGTCCACCTAGGATTTTGAATAAATGCCAGAAGGGAAGGTAGTCTTTGGTCTCCACGGCAAACAGCCTCAGCTTCTACCCCACAGCATGTTTGTCAGAAAGGCAGGTCACTGTGCACTCAGGGCCCCTCTCCAGGCAAACTTTTGGTGTATTCCTGCTCTCTGCCTACTTGTGATCTCTCTCTCTTTGTGTCAAATAAATAAAATCTTTAAAAATTATATAAAATGGTTATTTTCCCCTTCCACTCCCCCCATCTCCTTACCTGGAGTTTATTGTATTTTGATGTGCTCATATGCAGGCAGACTAGAGACTTGTCTGTAGTTGTGTAAGGGAGAGTCAAAGCAGAGAACATAAAAGGTCCATCTTCTCTCCTCACAGAATGTCTTGGAGATCTCCCTAGTGTGGGTCCCCCGTATCTTGTCAAAATGTTTTCCTCTCTCCAATTAAAGAACAAAACCAAAATGTTATTAGGTTAATGGTAATATTTTCTGTATATGATATCTATATCAAAACAGTACCACCCTCTAGGATGCCTGAGTGTCTCAGTCTGTGAAGCATCTGCCTTTAGTTCGGGTCATGATCTCAGGGTCCTTGGATCGAGCCCCATCTCGGGCTTCCTGCTTAGCAGGGAGTTTGCTTTTTCTTCTCCCTCTGCCCCTCCTCCCAGCTTGTGTGCGCACATGCAGGTTCTCTGTCTTAAATAAATAAATAAAATCTTAAAAAAAAAAAAACCAGTACCATACCCAAACCCCAGGAGACTCACATTATTCAGACCCTGTTCTCAAACCATATTATTCAGAGTTTGATATTTCTATCTCCATGAAATCCTGCATTATGAAACCTCTGGATTTGGAGAATATCTTTCTTTCTTTCTTTTTAAGATTTTATTTATTTATTTGATAGAGATGACACGTAGACAGGCAGGCAGAGAGTCGGAGAAACAAGCTCCCCGCTGAGCAGAGAGCCCGATGCGGGGCTCGATCCCAGGACCTTGAGATCATGACCTGGGCTGAAGGCAGAGGCTTAACCCACTGAGCCACCCAGGCACCCCAGGGAATACCTTTCTAATATTATGTTTTGAGTCAGAAGGGGCCAACAGACCATATCAGGGGATAGTCCTTCATACAATGATTCTGGTATTGCTGGGCTAAAAGATCCACTGAATTTGGAGGTCCTAGATTTATGAGAGGAAGCACAGAAAAGCATATATGGAAACTTTTGCTATCATTTTCACATTAGCCAACTGATTGTTGGCTATATAATATATATTTTATATATATATATATATATATATATATATATATACCAGAATATAATATATAATGCGTTATGTATCATATGTATTTCTGGTTGTGCTGATCCTATTTTTCTAATAAGACCATACAAGTACTCTTTTTTTTAAAAAAAAAATATGACTCTGCAGGTTTTCTTGTCTTACTATAACAATTTAAGAAGCTGGCCAGTGTACTGTTTATTTCTAATGAAAAATTTTAAAATCCATTTCATTAAATTTTAAGTTTTATTTAAAAATTTTAAATTTAAAAATTTTGAAATCCAGTTCACTAAATCATTGTTGTGAGAGGCTTTTAACTTACAGAATTTGTATTAGGCAACCAAGGATGCCTGAGAACAGAGCATAAGGTGAAAGGAGCTATGTTTGATCTCTGTATTAACTGACTTGGTCCTACCTGGGGAATTTTCTAAAACATAAGACTGGGGCTGGATTAAATGTGCCACTTTATAAAGAGGATTATTTCTTCCTTTAGTTTATGGATAAGCTATCTTAAATCTTTTCTGGAGAAAAAGCAGACACAAGAGCTTATATGTATAATAAAATGTCTCAGAATTTTCTTCTCTTAATTCTACAATGTCAATTTCTATAACTAATAGATGCCCTTTTATGGAACCCATAAGCTTCCCAATTCATGACTTTTCTCTTAATCCACCAAGATCTCTATGAACAGTCATCAAATTAGTTAAAAAAGAAAAAAAAAATTCTCTAGTAGAAACAGCTTCAAGTTTTTCAAATCTGGAGGTGGAGGGAAAGTAGAAGGCAGAGCAGGATGAGAAATATCTGCATATTGCTGTGGGAAGGGAAGATGAGCCAGGATTAAACCCCAGGCTGGGGCAGGCAGCTCAGCCATAGGTCCAAGGCACGGGATGGATGTGGAAGGGGATCCTGGCCAGAGTAGTCTGAAAAATGAATATACATTTTCAGGAAGCTAAGACTTCCAAACTCTAACTTGGAGAGGTGGTGAATAGGTAGAACTTACTTGACTTAGGACTTATTCCCTGGCTATGCTAGCCTAATTCAACTAATAAATTTAACCATTATTATTCTGATATTAAGCATGCAAATGATTCTAATTGGAGCCAAAACAGAGATCAAGAATACATATATACAGGATTAAAAATGCAAAGCCTGGGGCACCTGGGTGGCTCAGTGGTTTGGGCTGCTGCCTTCGGCTCAGGTCATGATCTCAGGGTCCTGGGATCGAGCCCCGCATCGGGCTCTCTGCTCCGCAGGAAGCCTGCTTCCCTCTCTCTCTCTCTCTCTCTCTCTCTCTGCCTGCCTCTCTGCCTACTTGTGATCTCTGTCAAATAAATAAATAAAATCTTAAAAAATAATACAAAGCCTTTTTTCTTTTCACAAAAATAGCAAAACATATTTTTACTTGGATTAAGTGAAAAAAAAGGAAGGTAACCCTTCCTGTTGTAACTTTATCTGTCAAATTGGAATAAAACAATTCACATTCTGTAATATTTTTTGTGTTTTAGTTTATAAAAAGTCCATTAGTGAATGAATTACCTATCTCCCTTGGTTAAAGGTTTTGGTTGGTTCATTTGTTTTATCACTTTGTGTAATGTATTCCTAATTAATGTTTCCACGATCAAGAATATATTAACACTTATTTATACCAAATTAATTTTATTTCCCTTTGTCCACTGTGCTTTTCAACTACACTCTTGATACAATTGAATTCACTGGTAATTCAGTAAATTGTGGAATACAGAAATACATAAATATATTTCATCAAATTGCATGAACTATAGTCCATTTTTTTCCCAGACAAAATAATAATTCATAAAATATAACATGGATGAGATATTTTTTAATTTGTATGTCTACCATATTCATAGAATGATTCTGAATATTGTCACATTTCCTTGATTCCTGATGAAATTGCCTATGGATTCATACGGTAAATTGTCATTTTATAAATACCAGCCAACACACTTTGCTCATTTTCTAGGTAATTTGTATTTTTCTCTTTGAATTATGGGTGATCTTTAAAAGAACATTAATACAGAAATATTTCTTGAGTCTCTGCTGTGTACCAAGCATTGTTTTAGGCTTGCCAGATATACAGCAGGAAACCATGCAGACAAAGTATCAGTGCCCTCAGAAACTTAAATTCCAATATAAGGGTGCAGGGAAAGACAATTAAAAACAACAGTAAATATCACATCATTTCTGATTGTGCAAAGTGGAAAACGTGCTTTGAGGAAGCTGGTGCTATTTGTGATTTACGTGGTGCCTGTGAAGGTGCCATTTCATGGAATACTTGAGGGAGTAATCCATAAACAATCTTTGGGGTAAGTTTTCCAGACAAGGGGAGTAGACAGTGCAAACTCCAGGCATGGCTGAGCTCCTGGCACATTCGATGGACGGTGAGTAGGTCATCGTGGGTGGGACTCAGTGAATGATGGGAAGAATTGTGGCGATGAGGTCTCAGAGGCATCAGAGTTGTCGAGTCACATTGGGAACGTGAGGCATTGGAAGACTGGGTTCTTTACTCCAAGAGATGAGTCTTAGATTTGAGCAGAGGAATGCTGCTCTCAGACAAGTTGTTTTGCTTTGTTTTCATTCTAGTTGCACGCTGTGTAGCGGACCGGAGAGGAAGCAAGAGACCTGTTCCAGTGAAAATCCAAGGGAGTGATGTGTGTGGTTAGTAGAGAGTGGGAGCAGTGGCAGTTATGAGAGGTGGGAATCATGTGTCTATATTTTGGAGGAAAGTTTCTTGAGATTGAATGTAGTGCATGAAGGAGGGGAGTCAACGCGATTACAGAGTATTGACCTGAGTAACTAAAAGGAAGAACTTGCCACTATCAAGGCTGGAGAATCTCTGGGTAGACACAGTTTTGGGGAGAAGATAGAGATGAGGACTTTGTTGTAGACATACTAATTTGCAATGGCCATTAATCATGAGTGAAGATGGCAGTACGCAGTCTGAAATTCAGGGGAAGACTCCCAGACTGGAAATACATAATTGGGAGCCGTCAGTACAGAAATAACCAAGTGAATGGACACAGATAGAGAAGAGGTATAAGCATTAACCCTTGGAGTATTCCAACTGAGGTTAGATTTTAAGGAGTTTTCGGGAAGATGGAGGGAAGGCATCAAGAAAAAGGCAAGATCATAATTTTAAGTATTGTGACAATGTTTAATAGTTTTGGCTGTCTTATTTACCTCTGTAACTTCTTGGGAATTGCTTTTGTGTTGTATGATGTGGAATGTTATGTTATTATCCGTCCCTTTTCCTTTTCTCCACACCATTTAAAATAGTGTCTCTATCTGTGGAGTCTGATGTAGCTCAACAAGGGATCTGTAAATGAGAGTACCATATATCCAAAATCTACAATTTGTTTCATATATCAATTCATCTACCTTTGTTACAACTGCTATTCTTTTAAAAAAATCAACATATAATGTATTAAAATATATAATACATTTTATTATATATTATATATTATATATTTAATACATATTATTATATAATATATATTATAATAATATGTATTAAATATATTTATATATTTATATAATATATATAATATATAATATAATATTATAATATAATAATAATATAAAAATATATATTATATTTATATTTATATTATAAATATATAATAATATGTATTATATATTTAATACATATACATTATATAATATATATTATATAATGTATATGTATTAAATATATTTATATATAATATATAATAAAATGTATTAAATATATTTATATATTTATATATAATATAAATATGTTATATTTAATACATTTTATTATATAATATATATTATTATTATACAATGTATTAAATATAATTTAAGACTCTTATTTGTTCCGGGGTACAGGTCTATGAATCCTCAGTCTCATACAATTTACAACACTCACCACAACATACACCCTCACCAGTGTCCATCACCCAGCCACTCTATCCTTCCTACCCCCCTCCCCTCCAGCAACCCTCACTTTACTTCTTGAGATTAAGAGCCTTATGGTTATGGTTTGCCTCCCTCCCTAGTCCCATCCTGTTTCATTTTTCCCTCCCTTCCCCCCATGAATCCCCACCCTGCCTCTAAAATTCCTCATATCAGAGAAATCATATAATTGTCTCTCTCTGATTGACTTATTTCACTTAGCATAATACCCTCTAGTTCCATCCACATTTTTGCAAAAAGCAAGATTTTATTTTTTTTGATGGCTGCATATGTACACACATACACACACACACACATATACACATATCCATATACTGTGAGAGATATATGTATCTAACATCTTCTTTATCCATTCATCTGTTGATGGACATCTAGGTTCTTTCCATAGTTTGGCTATTGTGGACATGCTGCTATAAACTTTTAGGTGCACATGCCCCTTTGGATCACTACATTTGTGTCTTCAGGGTAAATACCCAGTAGTGTGATTGCTGGGTCATAGGGTAACTCTATTTTCAACTTTTTGAGGAACCTCCATACTGTCTTCCAGAGTGGCTACACCAGCTTGCATTCCCAACAATGGTGTAGAAGGGTTCCCCCTTTCTCTGCATCCTGCCAACATGGCAGATCAGACAGATCTGCCAACATCTGTTGTTTCCTGACTTCTTAATTTTAGTCATTCTGACTGGTGTGAGGTGGTATCTCACTGTGGTTTGGATTTGTACTTCCCTGATGCTTAGTGATGTGGAGTACTTTTGCATGTGTCTGTTGAACATTTGGATGTCTTCTTTACAGAAATATCTGTTCATGTCTTCTGCCCATGTTTTGATTGAATTATTTGTCCTTTGGGAGTTGAGTTTGATAAATTCTTTATAGATTTTTGGATACTAGTCCTTGATCTGATAGGTCATTTGCAAATATCTTCGCCCATTCTGTCGGTTGTCTTTTGGTTTTGTTCACTGTTTCCTTTGCTGTGCAAAAGCTTTTGATCTTGATGAAGTCCCAATAGTTCATTTTTGCCCTTGCTTCCCTTGCCTTTGGCAGTATTTCTAGAAAGAAATGTGCTGTGGCTGAGGTCGAAGAGGTTGCTGCCTGTGTTCTCCTCAAGGATTTTGATGGATTCCTTTCTCGCATTGATGTTTTTCATTCATTTTGAGTCCATTTTTGTGTGTAGTGTAAGGAAATGGTCCAGTTTCATTCTTCTGTATGTGGCTGTCCAATTTTCCCAGCACCATTTGTTGAAGAGGTTGTCTTTTTGACATTGGACATTCTTTCCTGCTTTGTCAAAGATTAGTTGACCATAGAGTTGAGGATTCATTTCTGGTCTCTCTATTCTGTTCCATGGATCTATGTGTCTGTTTTTGTGCCAGTACCATACTGTCTTGATGATGACAGCTTTGTAATACAGCTTGAAGTCTGGAATACAGATGAAGTCTCCTCACCAGTTATGGGTCTGTTCAGGTTTTCTATTTCTTCCTGGTTCAAGATAACTTTGGTTATCTTTTCCAACATTCCTCTGGCTATTCAGGGTCTTTTCTGGTTCCATATAAATTTTATAACAAATTTTATTTGTTCCATTTTTTTAAAACAGTTGATGGTATTTTCATAGGGATTTTATTAAATGTGTAGATTGCACTAGGTAGCATATACATTTTCACAACTTTTGTTCTTCAATCCATGAGCATGGAAAATTTTCCCATTTCTTTGTGTTTTTCTCAATTTCTTTCTGGAGTACTCTATATATAGTTTTCTGAGTACAGATTCTTTGCCTCTTTGCTTAGGTTTATTCCTAGGTATCTTATGGTTTGGGGTGAATTATAAATGGGATTGACTCCTTAATTTCTCTTTTTTCTGTCTTGGTATGGTGTATAGAAATGCAACTGATTTCTGTGCATTGATTTTATATCCTGACACTTTACTGAACTCTTGTATGAGGTCTAGTAGTTTTGGAGTGGAGTCTTTTGGGTTTTCCACATAAGGTATCATATCATCTGCAAAGATTGAGAGTTTGACTTCTTCTTTGCCAATTTGGATGTCTTTTATTTATTTTTTGTTGTTATTATCTGATTGCTAAGGATAGGACTTCTAGCACTATGTTGAATAGCTGTGATGATAATGGACAGCCCTGACATGTTCCCGACCTTAGGGGAAAAGCTCTCAGTTTTTCCTCATTGAAAATGATATTCACTGTGGGCTTTTCATAGATGGCTTTATGATATTGAGGTATGTACCCTTGACCTCTACACTGTGAAGAGTTTTGATCAAGAAAGGATGCTGTACTTTGTCAAATGCTTTTTAAGCATCTATTGAGATTATCATATGGTTCTTGTTCTTTCTTTTATTAATGTGTTGTGTCACATTGGTTGATTTACAGATGTTGAACTGCCTTGCAGCCCATGAATAAATCCCATTTGGTCATGGTGAGTAATCCTTTTAATGTACTTTTGGATCCTATTGGCTACTATATATTTTTTTTAAGATTTTACTTATTCATTTGACAGACAGAGATCACAGGCAGACAGAGAGGCAGGCAGAGAGAGAGGAAGGGAAGCAGGCTCCCTGCCAAGCAGAGAGCCAGACGTGGGACTCGATCCCAGGACCCTGGGATCATGACCTGAGTCGAAGGCAGAGGCTTCAACCCACTGAGCTACCCAGGCGCCCCTATTGATGAGAATTTTTGCATCCATGTTCATCAGGGATATTAGTCTGTAATTCTCCTTTTTGGTGGAGTCCTTGGGGGATCAAGGTGATGCTGGCCTCATAAAATGAGTTTGGAAGTTTTCCTTCCATTTCTATTTTTTTGGAACAGTTTCAGGAGAATAGGTATTAATTCTTCTTTAAATGTTTGTTAGAATTCCCCTGAGAAGCCATCTGGTCCTGGGCTCTTGTTGGGAGATTTTTGATGACTCCTTCAGTCTCCTCACCAGTTATGGGTCTGTTCAGGTTTTCTATTTCTTCCTGGTTCAATCTGGGTAGTCTATACATCTCTAGGAATGCATCCATTTCTTCCAGATGGTCAAATTTGCTGGTGTATAGTTCCTCATAATATGTTCTTATAATTGTTTTTATTTCTTTGGTATTGGTTGTGATCTCACCTCTTTTATTCATGGTTTTATTAATTTGGGTCCTTTCTATTTTCTTTTTAATAATTCTAGCCAGGGGTTTATCAATCTTATTAATTCTTTCAAAGAACCAGCTCCTAGTTTCGTTGATCTGTTCTACTGTTCTTTTGTTTCTATGTCATTGATTTCTGGTCTAAGCTTTACTATTACTCTCCTGCTGTGTTAAGGCTTTCTTTGCTGTTCTTTCTTCAGCTCCTTTAGGTGTAGGGTTAGGCTATACATTTGAGACATTTCTTGTTTCTTGAGAAAGGCTTGTATTGTTATATACTTTCCTTTTAGGACTGCCTTTGCTGCACCTCCCAGATTTTTTTTTTAAAGATTTTATTTATTTATTTGACAGAGATCACAAGTAGGCAGAAATTCAGGCAGAGAGAGAGGGAAGGAGGCTCCCTGCTGAGCAGAGAGCCTGATGCGGGGCTTGATCCCAGGACCCTGAGATCATGACCTGAGCTGAAGGCAGAGGCCTTAACCCACTGAGCCACCCAGGCACCCCTATCCCCCAGATTTTGAACAGTTGAGTTTTCATTTTCATTTGTTTTCATGAATTTTTAAAATTCATCTTTAATTTCCTGGTTGACCCACTCATCCTTTAGTAGGATGCTCTTTAGTCTCCATGTATTTGAGTTCTTTCCAACTTTCTTCTTGTGGTTGGTTTTTAGTTTCAGAGCATCGTGGTCTGAAAATATGCAGGGAATAATCCCATTCTTTTGGTACCAGTTGAGACATGATGTGTGACCCAGCATGTGATCTATTCTGGAGAATGTTCCATGTACACTAGAGAAGAATGAGTATTCTGTTGCTTTGGCATGGAATGTTCTGAATATATCTGTGATGTCCATCTAGTCCAGTGTGTCATTTATAGTCTTTTTTTTTTTTTTTTAAGATTTTATTTATTTATTTGACAGAGATCACAAGTAGGCAGAGAAGCAGGCAGAGAGACAGAGGAGGAAGCAGGCTCCCTGCTGAGCAGAGAGCCCGATGCGGGACTCGATCCCAGGACCCTGAGATCATGACCTGAGCTGAAGGCAGCGGCTTTAACCCCCTGAGCCACCCAGGCGCCCCTCATTTAAAGTCTTTATTTCCTTGTTGATCTTTTGCTTAGATGATCTGCCCATTCCAGTGAGGAGGGTGTTGAAGTCCCCTACTATTGTTGTATTATTGTTGATGTGTTTCTTTGATTTTGTTATTAATTGGCTTATATAGTTGGCTGCTCCCATGTGAGGGGCATAGATATTTACAATTGTTATATCTTCTCATTGGACAGACACTTTACATATGATATAGTGTCATTTCCCTTCTCTTATTATAGTCCTTGACTTAAAATCTAATTTGTTTGCCATGAGGATTGCTACCCCAGCTTTCTTTGATGTTGATTAGCATGGCAAATTGTCCCCTTCCCCCTTTAAATCTGGAGGCATCTTTGTGTATAAAATGAGTTTCTTGCAGACAGCATATTGATGGGTCTTGTTTTTTTTATCCATTCTGGTACTTTCTGTCTTTTGATTGGGGGCATTTGGCCCATTTTACATTCAGGGTAACTATTGAGAGATATGAATTTAGTGCTATTATATTGCCTGTAAAGTGACTATTACTGTATATAGTCTCTGTCCCTTTCTGATCTGTTACTTTAAGGCTTTTTCTTTGCTTAGAGGACCACTTTCATATTTTCTGTAGGGCTGGTTTGGTGTTTGTCCTGGATGCTTTTTAGCTCTCCTCCTATTTTCAATGACAGCCTAGCTGGATTCAGTATTCTTGGCTGCGTATTTTTCTTGTTTCATTTCTGTATAGGTCATGCCAGTCCTTTCTTGCCTGCCAGGTCTCTGTGGATAGGTCTGCTGCCAATCTAATCTAATCTAATCTAATCTTTATACCATTGTATGTTACAGGCCTCTTTCCTGACCTGCATTCAGGATACTTTCTTTGAGACTTGTAAGATTTACTATTAGAGGATGTGCTGTTGACCTATTTTTATGGATTTTTGAGGGGGTTTCTCTGTGCCTCCTGGATTTTGATGTTGTTTCCTTCCACAGATTAGGGAAATCCTCTGCTATAATTTGCTCCAATATACCCTCTGCCCCCTTTTCTCTTTCTTCTTCTGGGATCCCAATTACTCTGATATTGTTTTGTCTTATGGTATTACTTATCTCTTGAGTTCTCCCCTCGTGGTCCAGTATTTGCTTATCTCTCCTTTTCTCAGCTTCTTTATTCTCCATCATTTTGGTCTTCTTAACACTAATTCTCTCTTCTACCTCATTGATGGTAGCAGTAAGAGCCTTCATTTTTTATTACACCTTATTAATAGCTTTTTAAAATTTCAACTTAGCTAGATTTTAGTTTATTTCACCAGAAAGGGATTCTCTAGTATCTTCTATGTTTTCTTCAGTCCAAGTAGCATATATAATCATCATTCTGAACTCTAGTTCTGACATCTTACTAATGTCCATCCATATTGATCAAGTCCCTAGCTGTCAGTACTGCCCATTTTTTTTTCTTTTCTTTTCTTCTTCTTCTTCTTCTTTTTTTTTTTTAAAGATTTTATTTATTTATTTGACAGAGAGAGATCACAAGTAGGCAGAGAGGCAGGCAGAGACAGAGGAGGAAGCAGGCTCCCCGCTGAGCAGAGAGCCTGATGCGGGACTCGATCCCAGGACCCTGAGATCATGACCTGAGCCGAAGGCTGTGGCTTAACCCACTGAGCCACCCAGGCGCCCCATCTTCTTCTTTTTTTTTTGATGTGAGTTTTTCTGCCTTGTCATTTTATCCAGAGAAGAATAGTTGAATGAGAGAACAAAATACTAAAAGGGTAGCAATGACCCCTGAAAAATACACACTAACCAAATTAACAGAGACCTGAAACTGGGGAGAAAAGAAAGGAAAAAATATATATATATGATTAGGCTTGTGAATGGAACAGAGCCGCACACTTGATTTTGGGTGTATTTTCATCTATTAGACAAAACTGCCACCCAAAATTTTAAAGAAAGAAGAAGAATTAAACACACACACACACACACACACACATACATATACTTGAAAATAAGGATAAACATGATGAAGGGATGGAATATGACTGTAAAGATGAAATTTAAAAAAATATTTTAAAAACAGGAATTGATAAGTTGTATTAAAAAAAAGGAATGTGATGATCAGGGTGGAGTCTAGAACAAAGCCATATGTTAGGTTTAGGCTACATTTTGGTCTGTTAGAAGAAACTGTATCCCAAAATTTTAAAGAAAAAAACTTAAATGTATACAAAAATAATGTTCAATACAAGGAAGGGGTAGAATGTGACTATAGCAATGAAATTTTAAAAAGATTTTTAAAAGTATTGGTCAGATGAAATGGTTAAAAAAGGTTAAAATGGGAAAGAGGAAAATTTTAAAAATAGAGTAAGAAAAAAAAAACCTTAACTTTGAAAGACTTATGAATCACTGGGGAGAAAACCATGAATTCTATGTGCTGTATTCCCCTAGCTCTAAAGTTTTGCAGTTCTCATTGACTGGTGAACTAGGTCTTGGCTGGATGCTGATCTCTGGCAGAGGGGTCTGTCGCAGGGACTGTCAAATGTCTTTGCCCAAGGCGGAATTGCACTGTCCTTGCCCGGGGCCAGGCTAAGTAGTCTGGTCAGTTTTGCTCTCAGTAGCTATTGTTCCCTTAATGCTTTCAGTGCAGCTTTCGAGGATGGGAATGAAGATGGCGGCCTCCCAATCTGTGGCCCTAGAGGAACCGAGAGCTTGGAATCCCACTCCTCAGTGAGCCCTCAGGGAAAAGCAGTCAATCACTCCTGTCTCCCTGGTCGCTAGATGCACTCCGTGCTCACCTGGCCTGTGACTGAGCATTTCTGTCTCTGGCACACAGCCCCCTTTGGAGTCTCCAAACTCAGCAGATTCCCGCAGCACACTCCCACTCCACTTCCTCCAGGGGAGGAAGGTGAGTCTCCCCAGATCTGCCACCTGTGGGGTCCCTGCTAGAAGAGTAATGGCCTGACAGTGGCGGGGACCATGGTTTATGGCAACCCTAAGCTAAGAGCCCACTCCTCAGCTTTGTTTTTGCAGCTGGCTTCCCTGCTCTAATACCTGGAAGCACTGCCACACTCAGGCACCTCTGGTCTTTCTGTGACTCCATAGGTCCTGAGGCCACACTGTCCCCGCAAGGGCTCCACCTGCCACACAGCCTCTGGAGTAACATCCCCCTGTGGAGAAGGCTTGTTAAAGTTCTGATTTTGTGCTCTGTTGTTTTACTGCTTGCCGGGAGCCGGCTCCTCCCCCTTCCCATATTTCACCTTGGATTCACTTCTCCATATGTCCTGCCTTCCAGAAAGTGGTCACCTTTCTGTTCCTGGAATTGCTACTCTTCTTCTCTTTGATCTCCTGTTGAGTTTGTAGGTGTCCAGAATAGTCTGATAACTATCTAGCTGAATTTCTTGGACCCAATGAAATTTAGGTCTCCTACCCCACCATCTTGCTCCTCTGTTTCTACAATAGATATTCTTAATTACAGTAGATCTATTAACTTTGATATCTATTGAAGAACATATCTTCATGTATTTTTTTATTTAGTTACTCTTTAAATATTTTATTTATTTATTTGAGAGAGGATACAAGCAAGAGGATCAGAGAGAGAGGGAGAAGCTAAGCTGACTCCCTGCTCAGCTGGTAGCTGGCCACTAGCTCAATCCCAGATGCCAGACCTAGAGGATCATGACCTGAGCCACAGACGGATGCTTAAATGACTGAGCCATGTATTTGTGTGTGTGTATATATATATATTTGTGTGTGTGTGTATAACATATATATTTCCTGTAGGTTACTCTGTGTGTGTATGTGTGTGTGTGTATTTATTTATTTCCTGTTAGATTCATGAAGATGCTTATCAGGTTAAAATTCTGATGAATGAGGGGAGGAGCAAGATGGCACAAGAGTAGAAAACCTAAATTTTCCTAGAATTGCTGCTCTTTTATTCCATTTCCTGTTGAGTTTGTAGGTGTTCAGAATGGTTCATATATATACATACATATATACATACATACATGTCCTTGGAAATGGCAAAATTTATAACCTACACACACATATATATATGTATATACATATATACATATATATACATGTATACATATATAATATACAAATACATATATACATATATATATATGTATTTTGTAATGTCCAAGGAATTCAGCTAGTTATTGAACCATTCTGAACATCTGAGCATCTTCAAGAACCTACAGGAAATATATGTCATATGTATATATATGACATATATTTTCACAAATATATATATATTTGTGAAAATTGAAAGCATTCCCTTTACTATTAACACTTCTCAGTATTTTAATATAAGTCCCAGGAAGTCCTGAAAACAAGAGAAAATAATACAATATGTGATAATTAGAAAGAATAGAGATGATTACTGATCATATGATTGGGCACCTAGAAAATCTCAAGTTGAATTTTAATATGTCAACTACTGTTAAAAAATGAAATTATATAAAAAGTTATCATTTTCAAATCCCCAAACCAAGCAAAATTAGCCTGGGAATAAAGCTATTAAAATCTGTGTAGCAATTTATCAAAGAAAAGTTAAAGCTTTAAAAATATACTAAGAATGTATTGTTAGGTTCCAATTATCATCAAATGTTTCTATAAATTAAGTACATTTCAAAAACAACAATTTTGGCATTTTACACTACTTAAGCAACTAATTATAAAACACATGAAAGAGCAAAGTAGCCAAGATTGTATTTAAAAAAAAAAAAATTCATGGGGGTGCCTCCGTGGCTCAGTCCTAGAGTTACCACAAAATAGCCTTGTAAATAGTAAAATTAGTAAAACCAAATAAATACTTCCAAGATGGAAAAACCAAGGAAAATACTTGTGCTCATGATTGTGCTCTTTTATCTTATTTTATCGTCTTGCATACTTAGGGACCTTGTCTGTACTGCAGAACCCACAATACTCTCGTTCAGCAACATTTAGTCAGTCAATGCAAATGAGCCACAATTTTCCTTCTGCAATTTTCCAACTGTCACACTCTTATTGCAACACCATCAACTCTGCTTAGGAGATGGTGGATTTTCCCTGACATTTGCAATTATTTCTGCATATGGGAAGAGGATCTTTGTGTTTGTGTAGGCCAGCCATGTGGATTCTGTTTCTCTAGTTCATCCTGTACCACTAGTGAAATAAAATTATTTCTCTAATCTTGGGAAGAAAGCAGGTCTTGGTGTTAATTTAGTCAACTCTCCCACTAAATTCCATCATACTCCCATGAATGTTACTGAACAGCACAGAATAGTTTAATCATGTCATGTTGACACTCATGTAAACTTCGTTCTAGTTATTTAGGTTAAAAAAACCCCACAAAATTATTAATAGCAATCCAAGAGAATGAATCGGATAGTCCCTGATGATATAGGAAGCCTAGTACTTGATGTTACAAAAGACAACCAGCATGGGCTTTGGGATTTATAGAGAAATGTGTTATGCTAATAAATAATCCCATGTCAAAATAATATATTCATATTTTCACAGATAATGTTTCCTATATGTCTATTTTTGTAAAACGATTCACCTGTTTTTATAATATTAGATCCCCAGCTTCAGATTATGTTTTAGTAATCATAACATTTTTGCAGTTAGGATTTTTCTGGAACAGTACTGCTTTTTGCTGCAATGTAATAGTTTCTTGTTGATTTTTACTAAAAATATTATCCTCCTGTGGACTGAAATATCTTGTCTCTTAGCCACCACTTCCACTCACTACTTTATGCTTCTGGCTTCACAGGGAGTGTTCCTTCAGTTGTAGTTCAGAAAACTGCTGTTCACAGAAATGAAATCACTAAAGTAAAAAATGCTTTTCAAGAAAGAATCTAAAACAGTGTAGTAACTGCAGACAAAGTGGTGCAGCAAACACTATCATAATCTTTCTTTCATTTTGTATTTTACTTTAAGAAATGCCTCAGGGAATCTTACCCCTCATTTCCCCTCCATACTCATTCTTAGTCCCTCTGCCTCCAATTACCCATTAATTACTAGAAATTAACTAATATTTGGAAATGATTGTTCTTTTTCTATTTTCTCTTCTTTTCCTCCATCTCTTCTCTTTCTCCCTTCCTTCCTTCCTCTCTCTCTCCTTCTGCCCTCCTCCCTCCCTCCCACCATTTCTTCCTTCCTTCCTCCCTTCCCTTTTGAAGATTTATTTATTTGAGAGGGGGAGAGAGAGAGAGCACAGGAGCAGGGGGAAGAGGAGGGGAAGAGGGTGGCAGAGAGTCCTCAAGCAGACTCCCTTCTGAATGCACAGCCCAATGCAGGGCTCCATTCCAGGACCCTGAGATCATGACCTGATCTGAAATCAAGAGTCAGACACAACTGACTAAGCCACCCAGGGTCCCCTTCCTCTTTTTCTTTATAATTGGATTCTCAATAGGCACAATACTTTTGGGGGACGTATTAGTAATAACAAATACTTGAACAGAGAGCATATGTATTACCTTGCTAATCTGAGTTAACATTTATCCTAAGAAGATAATCAAGCAAATTCCAGCATGCTCATTAATAAGTGACTTCTACTAGATCCTTCTACCTCTCTCTCCTCTGTCATGAAAGAATCCAAATGTTGATAAATAAAATCAGTTTAAACTTATAATATATACAATATACTGCTAAATTTTGCTTTACCGGGCATATATATACACACACACACACACACACAAACATTTCTGCTCTCACATATGTGTTCAGTCTGTTAAAAGAACAGTTATGAAATTTTATATTATGCTGTTATTTAAAATATATCCATATATCCATATAATATATATGCATATACACATAAATGCACAGAATATACTTATTGCTCTATATATACACATATATAATAAAGGTTAGAAAATATTGTATCTTTGAATATTATTGTGCTGGACTTTCAAAAATTTTCTGAGATTCAACTGGAAAAAAATAGTTTATTTGGGTAGTTACAATAGGCAGAACATCTAAGCATGGGAAATTAAAACAACTTTAGAAGAAAAAGAAATAAAAGTGAGCTAGGTTGACTTTACTCATACAGGTATTGCAAAGTTCTTTTTCTTTGTGATTTAACCCATCTCAGTCAGCCATGTTCTTTTTTTCAAAATTGTTGACTCAATAAAGGAGTTTAGAGGGAGTGGGTTAGTCCTTCATACCAGAGATCATAGCAAGAGATCAGTGTAAGTATAAAGCAGGAAATTTGACAGTCTTCCATGTGTATATCATTGAATTATAGGATTGTATATACTTTTTATCATCTATTTTATATTTCCTTATTTCCTAAAGAGTTTTCAAAAGGAAAGTATGTATTTGCAATACATTTTTTAAAATAAAATATTATATTAATTATTTTCTCTGAAAAAAAATTTATGTCTTAAAACCAATTTTGGACATGTTCAGCAATGAAAAGGAATGGCTAATTCAATAGAATGTCAGGGCTGGCTCATTATTCTCTGGATATTACTGTAAAACAAACTATAAACTTAAAGTGTTTTTTTTCTCTAATAAAGAACAACTATTATGCATTTATTTTTATTCTATAAGTCAGAGAGAAAGTTGGTGGGAGGCTTTTATTTAACTTATACAAAAATTTCATTCTATATCTCAAATCTTTCATTGAAATTTCTATCAACTCTTGATTCAAATGTAAATACATTTTAAGAGTGATTCTTTTATCGGTTGCATTACAATTATAAAGCATACTCTCTAATTTTATTTTCCCATCAATGGTTATATTTACTAAATCAAGATTTTGGGAAAGTAGAAAAATAGTTAATAAAGGGTATCCAGGAAAAGAGATCAAAAACAGCTAAAAATGCAAAGGGAAAATAAGCAAAATAATCAAAAGTATTTATATAAAACGTTTATCTCGAGTCTTCATGAAATACTTAAATTAGTTAAATCTCATATAAAACATTGTCTTATTGGTCCAACTGAAAGTAATAATGGAGAGAGTTCTGAAACTCAGAACTCTCAGAATATTTATGTGATATAAAATTGATCTTTGTATCAATTTTTGTAACTATACATATTGATAAGTGCAGTAATTGTAGGGGATCTTAACATGCCACTCTCAGCAATAGATCATCGAAGCAGAAAATTAACAAAAAGCTTTGAATGACACATTGGACCAGATGGACCTCTTAGATATATACAAAACACTCCACCCTAAAACAACAGAATACTAATTCTTCTCGAGTGCACATGGAACTTGCTCCAGAATAGATTGCATACTGGATCACAGATCAGGGCTCAACTAATACCAAAAGATTGAGATTATTCCCTGTATACTCTCAGACCACAATGTTTTGAAACTGGAACTCAACCACAAAAAAAAAAAAAAAAAAAAGTTTGGAAGGAATTCAAACACATGGACGCTAAAGACCACCCTGCTTAAGAATATTTGGATCAGTCACTTCAACAATTCATGGATGAGAATTGAGACACATCAGTCTGAAACCTATAGGATATGGAAAAGGTGGATCTAAGGGAGAAATACTTAGCCATCCAAGCCCCACTCAAAAAAATTGAAAAATCCGGAATACAGAAACTCCCTTTACACCATAAAGAACTGGAGAATCAACAAATTAAGCCAACCATATGCACAAGAAGGGAAATAAGTTAGAGCAGAGATCAAGGAGTTAGAAACTAGCAATACAGTAGAACACATACATACAGTAGAACACAATGAAACCAGAAGCTGGTTTATTGAAAGAATTAATAAGATTGGTAAGCCACTGGCCCAACTAATCCGAAAGAAAAGAGGACCCAAATTAATAAAATTATGAATGAAAGGAGTGAGATCAAAACTAATACCAAGGAAATAGAAACAATCATCAGAAATTATTATCAACAGTTATATGCCAATAAGTTAAGCAACCTAGAAGAAATGGATGCATTCCTGGGAACTTATAAACTTTGCAGACTGAAACAGGAAATTGACAACCTGAATAGACTAATATCTAGTAACTAGATTGAAGCAGTGATCAAAAACCTCCTAAAAAACAAGAGCCCAGGACCTGATGGATTCCCTGGAGAATTCTACCAAATATTCAAAGAACTAATACCTATTCTCCTGAAGCTGTTTCAAAAAAATTGAAGCAGAAGGAAAACTTCCAGACTCTTTTTATGAAGCCAGCAGTACCCTCATCTCCAAACCAGGCAAAGACCCCACCAAAAAAGAGAATTTCAGACCAATATTCCTGATCAATATGGATGCCAAGATTCTCAACATGATCCCAGATAATAGGATCCAACAGTATATTAAAAAGATTATCCACCAGGGATGCCTGGGTGGCTCAGTTGGTTAAGCAGCTGCCTTTGGCTCAGGTCATGATCCCAGCGTCCTGGGATCGAGTCCCACATTGGGCTCCTTGCTCGGCAGGGAGCCTGCTTCTCCCTATGCCTCTGCCTGCCATTCTGTCTGCCTGTGCTCGCTCTTTCTCCCTCTCTCTCTGACAAATAAATAAAATCTTAATAAAAAAAAAGATTATCCACCATGACCAGGTGGAATTAATCCAGGGGATGCAAATCAATCAGTGTGATAGAACAAATCAATAAGAGAAGAGAGAATCACATGGTCCTCTCAATTGATGCAGAAAAAGCATTTGACAAGGCAGAGCATCCATTCCTGATTAAAATGCTTCAAAGTATAGGGATAGAAGGAACATTCCTCAACTTCATAAAATCCATCTATGAAAAACCCACAGTGAATATCATCCTCAATGGGGAAAGCAGAGAACCTTCCCTTTGAGATCAGGAACACATCAAGGATGTCCACTCTCGCCATTGTTGTTCCACATAGTAGTAGAAGTCCTAGCAACAGCAATCAGATAACAAAAAGAAATAAAAGGTATTCAAATGGGCAAAGACGAAGTCAAACTCTCTCTCTCTTTGCATATGACATTATACTTTATATGCAAAACCCAAAAGACTCCACCCCCAAACTACTAGAGCTCGTACAGCAATTCAATAATGTGGCAGGATACAAAATCAATGCACAGAAATCAGTTGCTTTCTTATACACTAACAATGAAAATACAGAAAGGGAAATGAGAGATTCGATTTCATTTACTATAGCACCAAGAACCATAAGATACCTGGGAATAAATCTAACCAAAGAGGTAAAGGATCTGTACTCGAGGAACTACAGAACACTCATGAAAGAAATTGAAGAACTTGCAAAAAGATGGAAAAACATTCCATGCTCATGGACTAGAAGAATAAACATTGTTAAAATGTCTATACCGCTTAGAGCAATCTATACTTTCAGTGCCATCCTGATCAAAATTTCACCTGCATTTTTCAAACAGCTGGAACAAACAATCCTAAAATTAGTGTGAAACAAGAAGAGATCCCAAATTGCTAAGGAAATGTTGAAAAAGAAAAGACTGGGGGCATCATGTTACCTGATTTCAAGCTTTACTACAAACTGTGATCACCAAGACAGCATGGTCCTGGCACAAATACAGATACATAGATCAGTGGAACAGAGTAGAGAGCCCAGATATGGACCCTCAACTCTATGGGCAAATAATCTTTGACAAAGCAAGAAAATATATATATTGGAAAAAAGACAGGCTCTTCAATAAATGGTGGGAAAATTGGACAGCTATGCATAGAAGAATGAAACTTGGACATTTTCTTATACCATACACAAAGATAAACTCAAAATGGATAAAAGACCTCAACATGAGGAAGGAATCTGTCAAAATCCTAGAGGAGAACATAAGCAGTAACCTCTTCAACATCAGCCACAGCAGCTTCTTTCAAGATATATCTCTAAAGGCAAAGGAAATAAAAGTGAAAAATGAACTTTTAGGACTTCATCAAGGTCAAAATCTTCTGCACAGCAAAGGAAACAATCAGCAAAACAAAGAGGCAACCCACGGAATGGGAGAAGATATTCTCAAATGACACTACAGACAAAGGTTTGATATCGGATATCTATAAAGAACTTCTCAAACTCAATGCCCAAAAACCAGATAATCATGTCAAAAAATGGGCAGAAGACATGACAGACACTTCTCCAATGAAGACATACAAATGGCTATCAGACACATGAAAATATGTTCATCATTAGCCATCAAGGAAATTAAAATCAAAACCACATTGAGATACCACCTCACACCAGTCAGAAGGCCAAATTTAACAAGGCAGGAAACATATGCTGGAAAGGATGTGGAGAAAGGGGAACCTTCTTACACTGTTGCTGGGAATGCAAGTTGGTGAAGCCACTTTGGAAAAGCATGGAGATTCCTCAACAAATTTAAAACAGTTTCACTATGACCCTGCAATTGCACTACTGGGTATTTACCCCAAAGATACAGATGTAGTGAAAAGAAGGGCCACTTGTACCCCAGCAATGGCCACAGTGACCAAACTATGGGAAAAGTTAAGATATTCTTCAATAGACGAATGGATAAAGAAGATGTGGTCCATATATACAATGGAATATTACTCAGTCATCAGAAAGTATGAATCCCAACTTTTGCATCAACATGGATGGAACTGGAAGAGATTATGCTGAGTGAAATAAGCCATGCAGAAAGAGTCAAACACAAGTTTCACTAACTTGTGGAGCATAAGGAATAACACAGAGGACAGTAGGAGGAGTAAAGGAAAAGTGAATTGGGAAAATCGGAGGGGAAATGAATCATGAGAGACTATGGACTCCTCGAAATAAACTGAGGGTTTTAGAGGGGAGCGAGATCGGGGAATGGGTGAGCCTGGTGGTGAGTATTAAGGAGGGCATGTATTGCATGGAGCACTAGGTGTTGTACATAATCTTGGAACACTGCATCAAAAACTAACGATGTATTTTATGGTAACTAACATAACACAATAAAAAAAGAAAAAATATTTTTGTTACTACATATGCACACCATATATTAGAATTACAGTACTATAAATTTATTGAGGATTGTAAACTTCGTAAACTTCGTAAACTTTGTGACTTAGATCTTCCTAGGTTGGAATGTTTTGGGGACATCTGATTTCAGCACCAAGGCTTAGAGAGGTGAAAAGAACTTTGGTCTAAAATTGTAAGAGAAAAGGTACACAATCTTCAAATAAAGAAATTTCACGAATTAAATTAAAACAATTTCATTGTTGATCTGATGTCACAGGGCAGACAACTACTCAGTCAATCCAAGAGAAACAGTCATCAGAAAAAGAAACGGACATGAAAGACATCCTGAATTCTATATAAATCAGTTGAAAGTTTCTTAAACCCTTCTAAACTTGGAAGGGTTTAAGAAACTGCTAACAGAAGAGTATGGGTCAGTTTGAGAGTGTGAAACCCTGGAGAAGTACAGACATAGATGGTTTCTCACTCTTGTGTGGGGCTTTCTTCCAGGAAACCCGATAGGTTATTGTGGGGTATTTGGAAAGCATCTATAGAAAGTTTCTTACATGTTGGAAGGAAAGAGATGTTACTGTCAAAATATAATCAAACTGCCCTCTCTTTCTCCTTCACCTCATCTACACTATAGAAACACAGATGAAAGCTTCAAGGGTGGGCCCTGGAATAATACCATTGCATGTGGGGGAGGGAAACTCACACCATTAATCAGAACTCCACCCAGAACAATTGTTCCTAAGTAAAAAATAAATAAGCACGCACATGCGCGCGCACACACACACACACACACACAAAGAGAAAAAGTTTTATTTGCAAGGAGAATGTCCTCAAAATTGTAGTCCAAGGACACAGGTGAATCCCCACTGCAGTGAGAGTAGAGCAGCAAAGGGTAAAACATATAAGCTTCAACTCCAGCCCTGGAGGAGGGACAGAAACACTTGTGAAGGCCACATCCCTGAGATACAGGTCACAGTTTGTATCTAATACAGCAGTTAATCAGAACATCAGGGAATACGTATTCTTCCCTCATCATCATGCTAACAAGCCTCTCTCAAAAATGAAAGCGGGATGCGATTGGAAAGAATCAAGGAAAGACTCTGAGCAGCAGCACAAAGGCAACACCAGACTCAAGCAAGGAGATGAACATGAAGTATCAATAAAGGAACTTGAAGTCTCTGGTGCCTTTGGCAGCAAACGCCATCCCCAGTAACCATAGCAACAGAAAATGTTAAACCTGCCCAAACTTCTGACCAGATTAACACAAACTTCATACTACAGGTGTAGCAGAAAGAAGGCATACTTATTTCAATACCCACAATACAGTTACTTCCGTATCCATTGTCACAAGCAACACAAATCCAAGCATATCATAGCAAAAAACATAGCAAAAAGCAAGACAGATAATTGAAAGAAATAGACAGTTGTCAGAATCACACGCAGATACTGACTTGATATGTTCAGATAGGAAACTTAAAGAGCTATGATTAATATGTTAAAGTTTTTAATGGAACAGATAAATAGTATATAATATTAGATAGGTTAATTCAGCAGAATGTTGGAAATATTACGAAAAACACAAATATTGAAGTCAAAACACAGTATCAAAAATGTAGTACCTCTCTGACAATCTTATTAGTAGACACTTCCAAGGAAAAATTTCATTAACTGGCAGATAACCAACACAAATTATAAAGAGAAAAAAGTGGGTAGCAAAAAAGGGATAAGACTAGGTTATCCAAGACCTGGGGACAGTATTAAACACTTTGACATGGACATAGTGAAATCCCAGAATAAGAATAAAGAGAATCTAGGGCAGAAGAAATTTTTGAAGAAATAATGTCAGGACTTTTCCACTGAGTGCCTAGAAGCAGCTACAACAAAGTAACAAAAAGCAGCTAGCATCCAGGTTTTTTTTCCTAAACAACATTAGCCAAAAAAAGGAATCATGGCTCTTTGAAGAACTAACTGATTTTAGGGCTGCGACAAAGAAAAGACAGCTTGAGTCCAGAGGATCTACTAGTGCCAGATAGTAACGAAGAATTCAAGAAACAAAAGAGTGGAGAGTCATGTCAAAGGGGAACAAGAGCCAAGCCTAAAAGAGCTTTTGATAATTAAAGCTAGAAAAATGTTGACAAAAAAGATACTATGGTATTGTATTAAAACTCAAATATAGGGTGCCTGGGTGGCTCAATGGGTTAAGCCGCTGCCTTCGGCTCAGGTCATGATCTCAGGGTCCTGGGATCGAGTCCCACATCAGGCTCTCTGCTCAGCAGGAAGCCTGCTTCCTCCTCTCTCTCTCTCTCTGCCTGCCTCTCTGCCTACTTGTGATCTCTGTCAATTAAATAAATAAAATCTTAAAAAAAACAACAACTCAAATATAAATATATATCAGTCTATATTGGTATAAATGACTGAATAAATAAAAAGTGAGGAAGAAGGAGCAAGTTTTCTTTAATGTAGAATTCCAAAAATTATATGCTGATAACCCCCTCCAGGAAAGGCAAACTTCATCAATTCCCCAACATCCTTCAAGGGTGTACTGAATTTAATGGCTCACTTCCAAACAATAAAATATAGAAAGGGAAAAAATAGTGACTTTAGATTGGAGAAACTTGACAAAATTTACTTTGATACATTAGCCAAGTATCAAGGTCAACATCAAAAGTGATGTCATCTTGATATTTTATACCCCATATATGCTGTGGTGAAAAAGATACATTTCCTCTCTGTTAATTTTTCCCAAGCTCTCAGTCTGATCATGAGCAGGTATTAGAAAAACTCAAATCAAGTGACTCTCTGTAAAATGCCTGACCAGTACATCTCAGAACAAAGTCAGGAAAACAAGGAAAGTTTGAGAAATTATCCTGGACCACAGGAGGCATGGCAACTAAATGAAATATGGAATCCTGGACTGGGTCTTCAAATAGGAAAAAAGGCATTAATGAAAACCTGCTGGAATCCAAATAAAATTTGTAGTTAAGTTCATGTGCCGAGGTTAAGTTCTTGGTTTAACAAATATACTAATATACATAAGGTGTAAACATTAAGGGAAACTGGACAAAGGGTCAAAACTGGATGAAAACTATATTACCTTTGGCACTTTTCTATAAAACAAATTATTTCAAAATTTTAAAAGATAATTAAAAAATTAAGTGAAACAAAAATATACACAAATATTAAGAGACTCAGGAAAAAGTAGTTGTTAATGACAGAACTTGGATTTTTCTTATTGTAAGTCATAATAAGATCAAAGTTAAAATATGGCAAAAGTGTTTATCATCACAGAAATAAAAAACATTAAGAGACATGAGCGCAGTATAGAGCAGCAAATCTGGATGAGATTTTTCCTATAATAGGTAAAAACACATACTATGAAAAGATCTCTGAGATTATATCCAAGAATCTACTAGATTATATGTAACTATTTGGACTTACATTAATATTTATCTATTAATCCATAAATAGTTCCATAGCATACTTCGAAAAGCTCTGTCACACTTTTGCTTCTCACACCTGCATGTTGAAAGTCAGGTATCAGACAGTAAACATCACTTTCTTACTACTTTGGAAAATAAGAATGATCAATCTCTGATTTATTATCTACTACAAGATTAACATATATATATTTCAAGTTTTTTGTTCTTCCTGTGGATATACAGGGAGGTACACTATCCAAAGTAAAACACTCAGGAAGCAAAGTGGAAATTCTTTTAAAAACTCTGCACTTTTTATGTAGCTAGGGTAGAATATATTTGATCTGACTGAAATGTGGACGAGAATGTTCTCAAACCAGATGGTAAACAAATTACTGTGGTAACAATGCTCTGTGGGTTTTTTTTTTTTTAATTTTATTATTTCTTTGACAGAGATCACAAGTAGGCAGAGAGGCAGGCAGAGAGAGAGGAGGAAGTAGGCTCCCTGTGGAGCAGAGAGCAGGATATCGGGCTCCATCTCAGGACCCTGGGATCATGACCTGAGCTTAAGGCAGAGGCCTTAACCCACTGAGCCACCCAGGTGTCCCAATTTGAGTGCATTGTATATTGTAGATATACAATATGCAATAAATACATATAATACAGAATATATAAAAGATAGATATGCAGATATGCAATAAATACATATAATACAGAATATATAAAACTTAAATATGATGCATAACATAATACATAATATAATGCATAAATCTGTGTATTCAAAGATATACAATAAATAAATATAAATGCATTCTATGCATCAGGAATACTAGTTTCAACTGAAACCCATGTTAAAAGACCTCCAACATTTCAAAACTAAAGTTTTATCTATTTTTTTTCTTTCTCATCACTTGTTAGTTTAATCATCACCAATAAACAAGACTGAATTCAAACAGTTTTATGGAAGACATTCAGTTGTGACATAAACTTCAGAGAAAGTAGAATTATTGTCTTGAGAATAAACATTTCTTACAAAATGAAATGTATGGTCTCATTTAATTTTCAAAAGCATAAGTTTAGCAAGATAGTTGGCATTTTAAAATTTAAAAGTTGCATTTCATGCTTAGCCCAAACAAGTATAACATTGGGGAAAAAATGATCCTCTTGGAGTTACTTCCTTAATGAAGAATTACTTTTTGGATATGATCTAGACTTTTTAAATGTATGTCTATTTAAGTATAAAGTGGTTTCATATAATCATTAACATTTATTGGAGAGAAAAGTTCATAGCTCAATTAAGGTCTGAACCCAAAAGCTTTATATACTTGTAAAAAGTCATATCTTTATAGCTTACTATTATGAATAAGATAAACCCATTTCACCCTAGCATTTAAAAAGGAGGAATCTGGGACACCTGGGTGGCTCAGTCAGTTAAACTGCTGCCTTCGGCTCAGGTCATGATCCCAGGGTCCTGGGATTGAGTCCCACATGGGGCTCCTTGCTCGGCAGGGAGCCTGCTTCTCTCTCTGCCTCTGCCTGCCACTCTGCCTGCTTGTGCTCTCTCTCTCTCTGACAAATAAATAAATAAATAAATAAAATCTATATATATATATATATATATATATATATATATATATATAATATGTACATATATATGGTAGGAATCTGATTTTATATATATATATATATATATATGTATGTATATATATGGGATCTGATTTCAGAAAGACTGACAAGATCTAATTTGCTCATGGCCTTTTACAGATATTAGTTGGAATTCAAATGTGGAGGCCTTCAAATCCCTCAGATTATTCAATAGAAACAACAACAAAAAAGTTGTGTCAAGATTTTAAAAGAGAGAGGGATAAAAAGATACTTAAAAAATGAGGAGAGGGGCGCCTGGGTGGCTCAGTGGGTTAAAGCCTTTGCCTTCGGCTCAGGTTGTGGTTCTGGGGTCCTGGAATCCGAGCCCTGGATGGGACTCTCTGCTCAGCGGGGAGCTTGCTTCCCCGCCCCCTCTCTCCGCCTGCCTCTCTGCCTACTTGTGATCTCTGTCAGATAAGTAAATAAAATCTTTAAAAAAAAATGTGGAGAACTTCAGGCATCTCTTGGGCAATAACAAAGTATCTCGCAGTGCTATCATCAGAGTTCCAGGAGGAGGGAAGATAGTGGGGTTGAGAGTACTTTTTAAAATATTTTTAAATTAATTTAAAGGGTGCACAAATGGGAGAAAGAATCCCAAGCTAATTCCACACTGAGTGCAGAGCCTGACATGGTGCTCTATCCCAGGACTTGGAGTCATGACTTGAACCAAAATCAAGAGACAGATGCTTAACTTACTGAGCTGCCCAAGTACTCCGGAGAGAGAGGAAATAATGGCTGCAAGTTTCCCAACCTTGTGGAAGAGACACATCTGGAGGACCAGAAATCTATGCAATCCCCACCCAAATAAGATTAACTCAAAAAATCCACACCAAGACACATCAAATTAAAATTTAGACAAAAATCTTATAAGTGGCAGAAAGAAAGGGCACATTACCTATAGAAGAGCACTAACTAGAATTAGAGAAGAATTCATGTGTGAAATCATGAAGGTCAGAAGGAAATAGTATAGTATTTTTCAAGTGCTGAGAGAAAAGAACTGTTAGCTGGGAATTTTCCTTCCACTAGAAATATCCCTCAGGAGTAAAAGAGCAATTATAAGCCTTCTCAGATGAAGGAAAACTAAAATAATTTGTTTCAGCAGACCTACCCTTAAAAATTGCCTTCAAACAGAAAGGAAATGATCAAAGGAGCAATTTGGAGTACCAGAAAGGAAGAAGGAACAAAAGGAAAGAAAAATGGCTAAAATGGGACAAAATAAGTCATCTTTACTTTGTGAGTTTAACAAATTATATTTGATAATTGAAACAAAAATTACAGTAACACTTGATGGGCAAGACAATGGTTTCTAATAGAAGAGAAAATAAATGTAGCAGAACTGGGGGTTTCCACATTTTCACTCTGGTGGTAAATTATTGTCACCACTACTACACTGAAATAAGTTCAATATGTAGATTATAATACTGAGAAACTACTATATACAAAAACATGTACTCAAAGCATTATTAATAAACCAGGATGGAATCTTGAAAAATGTTCATGTAACTCACAGAAAAGCAAAAAGGGAGAAACAAAAGAATAATACCCATAAAAAAATAGAAAACAAATAATGAAATGGTAGACTTAAGTGCTAACATATCAATAACTATCTTAATTACAAATGATTGAAGTATACCAATCACAAGAAAGAGATTTAGAAACAAAGACAAAACAAAACAACAGAAAAAAAAAAATGACCCAACTGAAATTGTTTAAAAACAACTCCAACCAAATTCAATCACATAGGTAAGTTGAAAGTAAAAGGATGGAAAAAGATATACAGTGTAAATTATTCATTTTAAAAATACAGAAATGCTATATATGAAAATAAGACTTGAAAGTAAAGAAAATGACTCAGGAAAAGAGGGATATTATACAAGGGTATAAGAATCAATACACCAGGAAGACATAATGAGTATGTGGCAAATAATAGAGCCTCAAAAATATATCCAGCAAAAACTGGTGAAACTAAATGGAAAAATAGACTAATCCACAAATCTACTAAGAGACTTCAATATCCCCCTCTCCAAAACTAATAGAACTATATGACAAATCAGCAAGTGTATAGAGGATCTGAACAACACAAAAACCAACAAGATTTAATTGGCACATATAGAGTATCTCACCCCAAAAGAGCAGAATAGATTTTTTTCCCAACCTACAATGAAATATTCACCCTAATAGATTCATCATAAAACTAACTTTAACAAATTTTAAAAGAGAAACAATAAAGATCTTAATGGAATCAAACTAGAAATTTATAAATAATAAGAAAACCTCTAAAGATGTGGAGATTAAACAACACAGTTCTAAATGACTCATGAGTCAAAGACCATGTCTCAAAGGCAATAAAAATTACATAAAATTGAATACAAATATAAATGCAACATTTACCTGTGTGGGTGCAGGAAAAGCAGTGCTGAGAGGAAACTTTATAGTACCTAATGTTTAAATTCGAAGAGAGGAAAGGTCTCAAATCAATAATCTAATTTTCTTCCTCAATACAGTCAAAAAAGAAGAGTAAAATGAATACAATCAAGTGAAAAAAGATAAGATAGAAATCAACTAAATTGCAAAAAACAAGCATAGAGAAAAATCAATAAAATCAAAAACTGGTTCTCTGAAAAAAATTTTAAAATGGTAAAACTGACAAAGATTAAAAAAATACAAGGCACAAATCAACAATGCCAAAAATGAAACAGGGATATGCAAATTGATCCTTCATTCACTAAAAGGAAATAATGAGATTCTACAAACAAATTGAAGCTCATCAACTAGAGAATTTAGAAGAATGAACCACATCTACAAACCAATAGCTACTAGAGCACTAAAACATTTGAATCTGAAATTTAAAATCTCCTGAAAATGAAAGAAAAAAAAAAAAAAGTGTGGGAGAGGTTTTCTGGGTGGCTCAGTCAGTTAAGTGTCAAAGTCTTGATTTCAGCTCAGGTCATGATGTCAGGGTCTTGGGATCAAGCCCAGAGCCAGGCTCTGTGCTCAGTGGAGAGTCTGCCCGAGGATTCTCTCCTTCTCCCTCTCCGTCTGTCCCTTCCTCTGCTCATGTGCACACTCTCTTTCTCAAATAAATAAATAAATAAATAAATAAATAAATAAATGAAATAATAAAATCTGAAAATGAAATTTGAAGGCAAAACAGTTTTATTGAAGAATTCTACCAAAAAACCCCACTAATTTTACACAATCTACTAATTTTACATAACCTCTTCAAGAAAATTAAGTGTTAGGAACAGTGCAGGAAAGAAAACTGAGGACCTGTATTTCTCATGATTTTTTTCTGAAAAAACAAAAACACTCGCAGAAAATATTAGCAGCTGAATCTAACAATGCAAGAAAAAGAATTATATGCCACGACCAAGTGATATTTATATTTGGTATTCAAGCCTATTCCAATATTTGAAAATCAATGAAACTATATCACCAAGCTAAAGAAGGAAAATAATATAATCACAGAAAATGATGCACAAAAAACACTAGACAAAATTCAATGCTATTGCTAATAAAAATTTTCAGGAGCTTAGAAATTAAGAGGACGTTTATCAACTTGATAACATCTTTAAGAATGCTACAGCTAACATCTTTAGTGATGAAGGGATAAGCACTCTCTAAGTTTAGAAACAAGGCAAGGAAGTCTGCTCTTCTCATTTCTATTCAACATAGTATTGGAAGTTCTAGCTACAACAATAAGGCAAGGAAAAGTAATAAAATAATACAGACTGAAAGAAAGAAATGCAACTATTTCTATTTGCATATGATATGATTGTCTACATAGAAAATCCTAAAGAACCTACAAAAGTTTTTGAACAATGAGTTTAACAGTGTCAAGGGGTAAAGGTTAAAAATAAATATTTCCTTTGTGTATACTATAATGGAACATGAAAAAATGAAGATTAAAAATATAACATTTCTAATAGCTTCAATGAAATTAAATATTTAGTATACATTTAACAAAACAGGTACAAGATCTGTATGCTGAAAATTACAAAGTGCTGATGAAAAAAAAAAGAATATTTAATTAAAATGGAGAAAAATGCAACATCAAATGTGTTAATTGAGTGGAAGATGAATATAGTAAAGAACCTGATTGTTCCCAAAATGATATATAGGTTTAATGCAATTCCTACATAAATTCCAGCAAGGAATTTTGTTGACTGAGTAATGTGTTAAGGATTTGTATGGAAAGGCACTGTCCTTAAAATAGCTATAACAGCCTTAACAAAGAAGAATAAATTGGGAGGAATCACTCTACTGGACTGGGTTAGGGGTGTGAGGAAATTGGGTGTGGTTATAATAGGGCAACACAGAGATCATTGTGGTATTCCTACTCTTCAGGTTCTTGATAATAGTGGTAGATATACTAACCCACACAAGTGATTAAATTGTAATGGATATTCACACACACACACACACACACACACACACACACACACGAGCACAAAAAAAGATGGAGAAATCTAAGATCACTGAATTGGATTGTTATATTTACCAGGTTTGCAAAATATCATCATGGGGGAAACAGCAAAGTCTATAAGGGCTCTCCCTTTACTTTTTTCCTCACAGCTGAATCTGAATCTTCATTGTGTCAATAAAAATTAGCTTGAAACTTTTTACTTCTCTATATTTTGAAAGATTTGATAATATTGGTATTATTTATTCCTGGCATTTTAGACTGAATGCACCAGAGAAGCAAACTATGCTGGTGATTTTCTTCATTTGAAGGTTTAGGCTAAGATATCTAATAATTATGGTCTTAAATCAATTTTGGTAATTTTTGTCTTTTTTTGTGAATATTTATCAGCATTATAAATGCCTTTAACTTTTTTTTAAAAATTTTTTATTTTTAATAAACATATATTTTTATCCCCAGGGGTACAGGTCTGTGAATCACCAGGTTTACACACTTCACAGCACTCACCAAAGCACATACCCTCCCCAATGTCCATAATCCCACCCCCTTCTCCCAAACCCCCTCCCCCCAGCAACCCTCAGTTTGTTTTGTGAGATTAAGAGTCACTTATGGTTTGTCTCCCTCCCAATCCCATCTTGTTTCATTAATTCTTCTCGTACCCACTTAAGCCCCCATGTTGCATCATCACTTCCTCATATCAGGGAGATCATATGATAGTTGTCTTTCTCTGCTTGACTTATTTCGCTAAGCATGATATGCTCTAGTTCCATCCATGTTGTCGCAAATGGCAAGATTTCATTTCTTTTGATGGCTGCATAGTATTCCATTGTGTATATATACCACATCTTCTTGATCCATTCATCTGTTGATGGACATCTAGGTTCTTTCCATAGTTTGGCTATTGTGGACATTGCTGCTATAAACATTCGGGTACACGTGCCCCTTTGGATCACTACGTTTGTATCTTTAGGGTAAATACCCAATAGTGCAATTGCTGGGTCATAGGGCAGTTGGATGAAGGACCTCAATGTGTGAAAGGAATCCATCAAAATCCTTGAGGAGAACACAGGCAGCAACCTCTTCGACCTCAGCCACAGCAACATCTTCCTAGGAACAACGCCAAAGGCAAGGGAAGCAAGGGCAAAAATGAACTATTGGGATTTCATCAAGATCAAAAGCTTTTGCACAGCAAAGGAAACAGTTAACAAAATCAAAAGACAACTGACAGAATGGGAGAAGATATTTGCAAACGACATATCAGATAAAGGACTAGTGTCCAGAATCTATAAAGAACTTAGCAAACTCAACACCCAAAGAACAAATAATCCAATCAAGAAATGGGTAATTTTTGTCTTTTAAAAAATTTCTCCCTTCCTTCAAGATTCTCAAATGTATTGCCATGAAGTTGTTCATAACATTTCTTTAATATCTTATTAATGTCTCTAAGTTTTGCAGTGATGTTCACACTATGATGTCACCTCATAGTGTATGTCTTGTTTTTATCCTTACTTTTTAATACACTCTGGCTAATTGTTTTTTTTTTTTTTTTCAATTTTATTTACCTTTTCTTTTCAAAAACTGTGCTTGTGATTTTATTTTTCTCTATTGTACTTTTTCCCATTTAGTTGATTTCTGTTCTAATCTGTTTACTTTCTATTAATTTTGAATTCAATTTGTACTTCTTTTCTAACTTTTTGATAGAGTGACATCATTAAATTTAGAATTTTATTCTTTCTACCCCTAAGCATTTATGACTGTAACTGCCCCTCCAAACACTATTAATTGCAAAACAAATATTTGTATAAATATGTTTGAATTTTAAATTTAAAATACTTCCAACTTTCCTGTGATCTCTCCTCCTTTTACCTACTGGTAATTTAGAAGAGTGTCATTTAATTTATGTATATTTTAGGATTTTCTGCATATCTCTGTTTTCATTTCTAACTCTATTCTATTAGTCTCAGCAAATTCTTTATGATTTTAATTATTTGAAAGATACTGAGACTTTATGTCCCAGCATATGTAATATCTCAAAACTGTTTTTGTATTTACCTTAGAAAATATATATTCTGCTTTCATGAGAAGACTGTTTGTATGTCTATTATGTCAAGTTGGTTGACAATTGTGTTCTGGTCTTTTATATTCTTATTGATTTTATGTCTGTTTCTTCTAGCAAATACTGAAAAAGAAGTAATGAATCCACTAACAGTAATTGTGAATATCTTTATTTCCCCTTTCACTTTGTCCTTTCTAGCTTCCTATATGTTAAACTCTATTGCTTGTGTTCTGGAATAATATATCCCTTTATCATGACAAAATTACCATTTTTACTCCTGGAAAGATCCCCTTACATTCTTTACCTTCATCTGACATGAATTTTCCCATTCCAGCTGTCTTAAGATTAATATTTCTGTGTTATATCTTTTTTATCCTTTTGCTTTTAACCTACCTATTTCCCTGACATTAAAATTATCCTTTCATATGCAATTCATTGCAATTCATGCAAGTCTTGCACTTTTATCCATTCTGTGGCATCTTAACTAAAACTTTTAAAGGTTTATTGCGGGGGGGAGGGGAAGCAAGCACACAAACAGGTGAGGAGAGGCAGAGGGAGAGGGAGAAGCAAATTCCCCACCGAGCAGGGAGCCCAGTGTGGGACCCTATCCCCGGACCCTGAGATCATGACCTGAGCCGAAGGCTGCTGTTTAACCTACTGAGCCACCCAGGTACCCTTAACATATTTATTTGTTAGTTCTACACTACAGTCTTTGTAATTTTAGGGTCTATCTAGTGACTGATTTTTTTTCTGGTTATGTATAACATTATAGTTTCTCTTTGCAAATGTAGCCATTTTTTATTGGAGTGTTTTTGATACTATGTTGTTGGGTGTGTGGATACTATCCTATAACGTGTAATTTGAAGAGCTCTGTTCTAGCACACAGGCACACTGCATGTCCATCAGGTTTTAAGGTTTGTTTTTAGGCTTTGCTTGTGTGGGGTGGGAGCAGCCTTCACCCCAGGGATTGCTTATCTCTGCTATTGGAGTGTGTCCCTTTTGAGGTCTCCACTAAACGCTTCAGAAGACCACATGGGGCTTTCCGTGTGCCTGGATAGGTGTGAACATCTGCACTTCATGAGAACTGGGAATTGTTCAGACTGCAACTCCCCAGTCACTCTTCCCAGCCATGGAGAGGTCTACGTGCACAGCCTAGTACTCATCAAAAACACAGTCAGTTAAGAGTCTGTCTTCAGCTCAGGTCATGATTTTGGGATTCTGGGATTGAGCCCTTTACTGGGCTCTCTGTTCAGTGGGGAGTTTACTCCCCCACCCCAACTCTCTCTCTCAAATAAGTAAATAAAATCTTAAAACAAACCAAGTTCACACACACCCCAACAACAACCTCTAGGGGACTTAACAGATTTCTGGAACCTTTTTCTGAATCATTCCCTCATTTGTGTTACTATTTTCTTCACATCACTTCTTTATAGTTCCCAAACTTTGGTATATGTCTCCACATCAACATGAGGCTGCATGTGTGACAGACTTGGTCCAGAACATGCCTCCAGGTGGAAAGCTAAGGCATTCTCAAGCACCCCCTCCTTCTCCTTCTGCCATCCGCTTGCCTGGTGCTGTCATTCTCTTTCTCTCCACTCTCATTCTCATCCAAATAAATAAAAACTTTCATAATGTAACTTTGGTCAACTTGTGGGATAGCGTTTTATAAATCTTATATAACCTTACTGATTTCTTAACATTATGACTCTTTATTATCAAGAGAATTTTGTTAATATATTCAACTTTGAGTATAGATTGTATATCTCTTTACTTAGGTCTGCTTGTTCTAATTTCCTGTATTTTTAAGCTTTGTTACTGAGAAATAAACTTTTAGCATTATTGTGGCTGGTTGATGAATCTTTTTATCAGAATAAAGAACCTATTTTTATCCCTGGTAATAGTTATTTTGTTGTAGTCTACTCTGAAATTAATATAGCCACTTCAACTTAATTATCCCTTGTTTTTGTATTGTATACTTCTTTATCTTTATTTTTTAAAGAAATTTTGTCTTTTGGGGGGGATTTTATTTATCTGACAGAGAGAGAGAGAGAGAGTGAGCGAGCGCACCAGCAGGTGGAGCAGTAGGGAGAGGGAGAAGCAGGCTTCTTGCCAAGCAGAGAGCCTGACATGGAGCTCAATCCCAGGACCCAGGGATCATGACTTCAGCCAAAGGCAGCCACTTAAGTGATTGAGCCACCCAGGTGCCCCACCACCACCCTGCTTTTTTAAAAAGATTTTATTTATTTATTTTAGAGAAAGCAAGAAAAATCACAGAGGTGGAAGGAGAAGCAGCTTCCCTGCTGAGAAGGGAGCCAGACTCAGTGCTCCATTCCGGGATCCTGAGATCATGACTGGAACCCACCACAGATGCTTGGCCAACTGAGCAACCCAGGCATCCCTGCATTGTATACCTTCTCACACTTTTACTTTCAACTTTTATAATAACATAGGCTGCATCTCTCATAAGCACAGTGGCAAACAGATAATGCTTTCTTGTGCAATATGACAATCTCTGTCTTCTATGGGGGAAGTTATTCCATTGCTGTTTGACTAATAATTTATATAGTTGACCTAAATCTACCCTCTATTTCATTTTTGTTTGTTCCTTAAATTTTTTTGTTCTTCTTTATTCTGCTGATTTTTATAGTTCTCAAATTTCAATATTACATTTTATTGGTACAATTGATATTTTAACTATAGTTCATGGTTTTTTGTTGTCTCTTTAGAAAGATACAGTGCATTTTTAATGTATCACTATCTACCTTCAGATAATATTTTACTATTTTTCTAACATAATTCTATTTACTTCCCCTCTTGCTCATCAGGCTCCTGTTGTCATCTAACTTATTTATTTATGTAATTTTACAACATATTGTTATTTTTTGCTTTAAAAGTAATAGATATTTAAAGAAGTGATATAAAGAACACAAATAAAATTACACACTTAACCTGGTACTTTTCCAGCATAATTTTCCCTCACCCGAAAAGTTAATATTTATTTTTTTAAATATTTTATTTATTTATTTGAGAAAGAGAGAAAGAGAGCAGGGGAAAGGGCAGAGGGAGAAGCAGACTCCCCACTGAGCAGAGAGCCTGAGAGGGGCTTGATCCCACAACCCCGACATCATGACCTGAGCCAAAGGCAGATGCTTAACTAACTGAAACATCAGGTGCCCCTAACATTTCTTACATTGTGATTCTTCCAAAAACAAATTCTTCCAGGTTTTGTTCAACTGAAAATACCTTCATTTTTGAAATATTACACACACATACACACGTACACACACATACTCAGTGTTGGATACAGAATTCTAAGTTCACAGTTACAGTTTTTTTTTGAAGTTTTCCTTAAGTGCTCTAGCAGTATTTTTCCATTCTCAACTATTCTCCCTTGTCCTGGTCACAAGTCAGTGATAATTCTTATGGTTTTTTCTGAGTGATTTTTTTCTATGTCTGAATTTTAGTATTCTTTCTTTATTGATGGTTTTCAGAAGTTGACTCTGACTTGCAATAAGTATTTTTTATAAAAATTATACATATTTTTATTTATTTGACAGAGATCACAAGTAAACAGAGAGGTGGGTGTGGGTGGGGGGGAAGCAGGCTGCCTGCTGAGCAGAGAGCCTGATGTGGGGCTCGATCCCAGGACCCTCAGATCATGACCTGAGCTGGAGGCAGAGGCTTAACCCACTGAGCCACCCAGGTACCCCACAATAAGTATTTTTTAAAGTTTATTTATTGAGTTTGTGTTTTACTGAGCTACCTGGATTAATGGGTGGCTGTCTTAATCAAATTTTAAAACATTTCAGCCAATATTCTGCTATGTTTTCCGTTCATTTTGCTATCCTTTCCTGGGACTATTTCATATTTCCCTACGAGTCTTCAGATCTCTGTTTTTTTTTCCTCCCCTGTTTTTTTTTTTTTTTTTTTTTTTATAAACATATAAAGTATTTTTATCCTGAGGGGTACAGGTCTGTGAATCGCCAGGTTTACACACTTCACAGCACTCACCAAAGCACATACCCTCCCCAATGTCCATAACCCCACCCCCCTTCTCCCAATCCCCCTCCCCCCAGCAACCTTCAGTTTGTTTTGTGAGATTAAGAGTAACTTCTGGTTTGTCTCCCTCCGAATCCCATCTTGTTTCATTGATTCTTCTCCTACCCCCTTAAGCCCTCATGTTGCATCACCACTTCCTCATATCAGGGAGATCATATGATAGTTGTCTTTCTCCACTTGACTTATTTCGCTAAGCATGATATGCTCTAGTTCCATCCACACTGTTGCAAATGGCAAGATTTCATTTCTTTTGATGGCTGCATAGTATTCCATTGTGTATATATACCACATCTTCTTGATCCATTCATCTGTTGATGGACATCTAGGTTCTTTCCATAGTTTGGCTATTGTGGACATTGCTGCTATAAACATTCAAGTGCACGTGCCCCTTCGGATCACTACGTTTGTATCTTTAGAGTAAATACCCAGTAGTGCAATTGCTGGGTCATAGGGCAGTTCTATTTTCAACATTTTGAGGAACCTCCATGCTGTTTTCCAGAGTGGTTGCACCAGCCTGCATTCCCACCAACAGTGTAGGAGGGTTCCCCTTTCTCCACATCCTCGCCAGCATCTGTCATTTCCTGACTTGTTAATTTTAGCTCTTCAGACTGGTGAGAGGTGATATCACATTGTGGTTTTGATTTGTATTTCCCTGATGCCGAATGATATGGAGCACTTTTCATGTGTCTATTGGCCATCTGGATGTCTTCTTTGCAGAAATGTCTGTTCATGTCCTCTGCCCATTTCTTGATTGGATTATTTGTTCTTTGGGTGTTGAGTTTGCTAAGTTCTTTATAGATTTTGGGCACTAGTCCTTTATCTGATATGTTGTTTGCAAATATCTTCTCCCATTCTGTCAGTTGTCTTTTGGTTTTGTAAACTGTTTCCTTTGCTGTGCAAAAGCTTTTGATCTTGATGAAATCCCAATAGTTCATTTTTGCCCTTGCATCCCTTGCCTTTGGTGATGTTCCTAGGAAGATGTTGCTGCAGCTGAGGTTGAAGAGGTTGCTGCCTGTGTTCTCCTCAAGGATTTTGATGGATTCCTTTCGCACACTGAGGTCCTTCATCCATTTTGAGTCTATTTTCATGTGTGGTGTAAGGAAATGGTCCAATTTCATTTTTCTGCATGTGGCTGTCCAATTTTCCCAACACCATTTATTGAAGAGGCTGTCTTTTTTCCATTGGACATTCTTTCCTGCTTTGTTGAAGATTAGTTGACCATAGAGTTGAGGGTCTATTTCTGGGCTTTCTATTCTGTTCCACTGATCTATGTGTCTTTTTTTGTGCCAGTACAATGCTGTCTTGATGATGATAGCTTTGTAATAGAGCTTGAAGTCCGGAACTGTGATGCCACCAACTTTGGCTTTCTTTTTCAATATCCCTTTGGCTATTCAAGGTCTTTTCTGGTTCCATATAAATTTTAGTATTATTTGTTCCATTTCTTTGAAAAAGATGGATGGTACTTTGATACGAATTGCATTAAATGTGTAGATTGCTTTAGGTAGCATAGACATTTTCACAATATTTATTCTTCCAATCCAGGAGCATGGAATACTTTTCCATTTTTTTGTGTGTTCCTCAATTTCTTTCATGAGTACTTTATAGTTTTCTGAGTATAGATTCTGTGCCTCTTTGGTTAGGTTTATTCCTAGGTATCTTATGGTTTTGGGTGCAATTGTAAATGGGATTGACTCCTTAATTTCTCTTTCTTCTGTCTTGTTGTTGGTGTAGAGAAATGCAACTGATTTCTGTGCATTGATTTTATATCCTGACACTTTACTGAATTCCTGTATGAGTTCTAGCAGTTTTGGAGAGGAGTCTTTTGGGTTTTCCACATATAGTATCATATCATCTGTGAAGAGTGATAGTTTGACTTCTTCTTTGCTGATTTGGATGCCTTTAATTTCCTTTTGTTGTCTGATTGCTGAGGCTAGGACTTCTAGTACTATATTGAATAGCAGTGGTAATAATGGACATCCCTGCCGTGTTCCTGACCTTAGCGGAAAAGCTTTTAGTTTTTCTCCATTGAGAATAATATTTGTGGTAGGTTTTTCATAGATGGCTTTGATGATATTGAGGTATGTGCCCTCTATCCCTACACTTTGAAGAGTTTTGATCAGGAAGTGATGCTGTACTTTGTCAAATGCTTTTTCTGCATTATTTAGAGTATCATATGGTTCTTGTTCTTTCTTTTATTAATGTGTTGTATCACATTGATTCATTTGTGGATGTTGAACCAACCTTGCAGCCCTGGAATAAATCCCACTTGGTTGTGGTGAATAATCCTTTTAATGTACTGTTGAATCCTATTTGCTAGTATTTTGGTGAGAATTTTTGCATCTGTGTTCATCAAGGATATTGGTTTATAGCTCTCTTTTTTGATGCAATCCTTGTCTGGTTTTGGGATCAAGGTGATGCTGGCCTCATAAAATAAGTTTGGAAGTTTTCCTTCCATTTCTATTTTTTAGAACAGTTTCAGGAGAATAGGAATTAGTTCTTCTTTAAATGTTTGGTAGAATTCCCCCAGAAAGCCGTCTGGCCCGGGACTTTTGTTTGGAGATTTTTAATGACTGTTTCAATCTCCTTACTGGTTATGGGTTTGTTCAGGCTTTCTATTTCTTCCTGGTTCGTTGTGGTAGTTTATATGTTTGTAGGAATGCATCCATTTCTTCCAGATTGTCAAATTTGTTGGCGTAGAGTTGCTCATAGTATGTTCTTATAGCTGTTTGTATTTCTTTGGTGTTAGTTGTGATCTCTCCTCTTTCGTTCATGATTTTATTTATTTGGGTCCTTTCTCTTTTCTTTTTGATAAGTCTGGCCAGGGGTTTATCAATTTTATTAATTCTTTCAAAGAACCAGTTCCTAGCTTCATTGATTTGTTCTATTGTTTTTTTGGTTTCTATTTCATTGATTTCTGCTCTGATCTTTATGATTTCTCTTCTCCTGCTGGGTTTAGGATTTCTTTCTTGTTCTTTCTCCAGCTCCTTTAGGTGTAGGGTTAGGTTGTGTACCTGAGACCTTTCTTGTTTCTTGAGAAAGGCTTGTACCGCTATATATTTTCCTCTCAGGACTGCTTTTGTTGTGTCCCACAGATTTTGAACCATTGTATTTTCATTATCATTTGTTTCCATGATTTTTTTCAATTCTTCTTTTATTTCCCGGTTGACCCATTCATTCTTTAGATGGATGCTGTTTCGTCTCCATGTATTTGGGTTCTTTCCAAACTTCCTTTTGTGGTTGAGTTCTAGCTTTAGAGCATTGTGGTCTGAAAATATGCAGGGAATGATCCCAATCTTTTGATACCGGTTGAGTCCTGATTTAGGACCGAGGATGTGATCTATTCTGGAGAATGTTCCATGTGCACTAGAGAAGAACGTGTATTCTGTTGCATTGGGAAGAAATGTTCTGAATATATCTATGATGTCCATCTGGTCCAGTGTGTCATGTAAGGCCTTTATTTCCTTGCTGATCTTTTGCTTGGATGATCTGTCCATTTCAGTGAGGAGAGTGTTAAAGTCCCCTACTATTATTGTATTATTGTTGATGTGTTTCTTTGATTTTGTTATTAATTGGTTTATAGAGTTGTCTGCTCCCATGTTGGGGGCATAGATATTTAAAATTGTTAGATCTTATTGTTGGACAGACCCTTTGAGTATGATATAGTGTCCTTCCTCATTTCTTATTATAATCTTTGGCTTAAAATCTAATTGTTCTGATATAAGGATTGTCACTCCTGCTTTCTTCTGATGTCCATTAGCATGGTAAATTCTTTTCCACCCCCTCACTTTAAATCTGGAGGTGTCTTCGGGCTTAAAATGAGTTTCTTGGAGGCAACATATAGATGGGTTTTGTTTTTTTATCCATTCTGATACCCTGCGTCTTTTGACAGGGGCATTTAGCCCATTCACATTCAGGGTAACTATTGAGAGATATGAATTTAGTGCCATTGTATTGCCTGTAAGGTGACTGTTACTGTATATGGTCTCTCTTCCTTTCTGATCTACCACTCGTAGGCTCTCTCTTTGCTTAGAGGACCCCTTTCAATATTTCCTGTAGAGCTGGTTTGGTGTTTGCAAATTCTTTCAGTTTTTGTTTGTCCTGGAAGCTTTTAATCTCTCCTTCTATTTTTAATGATAGCCTACCTGGATATAGTATTCTTGGCTGCATGTTTTTCTCGTTTAGTGCTCTGAAAATATCATGCCAGCTCTTTCTGGCCTGCCAGGTCTCTGTGGATAAGTCAGCTGCCAATCTAATATTTTTACCATTGTATGTTACAGACTTCTTTTCCCAGGCTGCTTTCAGGATTTTCTCTTTGTCAGTGAGACTTGTAAATTTTACTGTTAGGTGACGAGGTGGGCCTATTCTTATTGATTTTGAGGGGCGTTCTCTGAACCTCCTGAATTTTGATGCTCGTTGCCTTTGCCATATTGGGGAAATTCTCCCCAATAATTCTCTCCAGTATACTTTCTGCTTCCCTCTCTCTTTCTTGTTCTTCTGGAATCCCAATTATTCTAATGTTGTTTTGTCTTATGATGTCACTTATCTCTCGAATTCTCCCCTCGTGGTCCAGTAGCTGTTTGTCCCTCTTTTGCTCAGCTTCTTTATTCTCTGTCATTTGGTCTTCTATATCGCTAATTCTTTCTTCTGCCTCATTTATCCTAGCAGTGAGAGCCTCCATTTTTGATTGCACCTCATTAACAGCTTTTTTAATTTCAACTTGGTTAGATTTTAGCTCTTTTATTTCTCCAGAAAGGGCTTTTATATCTCCCAAGAGGGTTTCTCTAATATCTTCCATGCCTTTTTCGAGCCCGGCTAGAACCTTGAGAATTGTCATTCTGAACTCCAGATCTGACATATTACCAATGTCTGTATTGATTAAGTCCCTAGCCTTCGGTTCTGCCTCTTGTTCTTTTTTTTTGTGGTGAATTTTTCCTCCTTGTCATTTTGTCCAGTAAGAGTATATGAAGGAGCAAGTAAAATACTAAAAGTGTGGCAACAACCTTAGGAAAATATGCTTTACCCAAATCAGAAGAGATCCCAAATCTAGAGGGGAGAGAAAGTGGATAAAAAGAGGTTCAGAAAGAAAGAAAGAAAAAAAGAATAAAGAAAAGTATAAAAAAGAAAAAAAAATATATATATTAGATAAACTAGTTATAAAACAAAAGGCTAAAAGGCCTAACCAAGGAGGTAAAGGATCTGTACTCGAGGAACTTCAGAACACTCATGAAAGAAATAGAAGAAGACACAAAAAGATGGAAAAGTATTCCATGCTTGTGGATTGGAAGAATAAACATTGTTAAAATGTCTATACTGCCTAGAGCCAGCTATACTTTCAACACCATCCTGGCAAAATTCTACTGGCATTTTTCAAAGTGCTGGAACAAACAATCCTAAAATTTGTATGGAACTAGAAAAGACCCTGAATTGCTAAGGAAATGTTGAAAAATCTGGGGGCATCACATTGCTTGATTTCAAGCTTTACTACAAAGCTGTGATCTCCAAGACAGCATGTTACTGGCACAAAATAGACACATAGACCAGTGGAACAGAGTAGAGAGCCATGGACCCACAACTCTGTGCTCAAATAACGTTTGACAAAGCAGGAAAAAATATACAGTGGAAAAAGGACAGTCTCTTCAATAAATTGGACAGCTATATACAGAAGAATGAAGCTTGACCATTCTCTTACACCATACACAAAGGTAAACTCAAAATGGATAAAAGATCTCAACATGAGGCAGGAATCTATCAAAATCCTGGAGGAGAACATAGGCAGTAACCTTTTTGACATGGGCCACATCAACTTCTTTCACAACATGTTTCCAAAGGCACAGGAAACTAAAGCAAGAAATGAATTTTTGGGACTTCATCAAGATCAAAAGCTTCTACACAGCAAAGGAAAAGTCAACAAAACAAAAAGGCAACCCATGGAATGAGAGAAGATATTTGCAAATGATACTACAGACAATGGGCTGAAATTCAAGATCTATAAAGAACTCCTCAACTCAACATCACCAATTTTTTTTTGCTCTCTGATTTAATCTAAGTAATTCCTAATAATTTGGCTTTACATTAGCTAAACTTTTTTTTTTTCTATTGTGCTAAATATACTGTTAGACACATCTAATGATTTTTTTCTTTTTTCTAAGACATTGTCTTTCAGTCCTAGGATTATAATTTTTTTACATCTTCTAATTTTTTGCTGTCATTTCTCATTTTTAATTCATTATTTTAATCTCAATTTTAATTCATTATATTAATCTTTACCTTTAACTTATTCATCATAGCCATTTAAAGACATTTTCTGATATTTCCCACAGTGAGGTTGTCTGTAGGTCTAATTTTGTTCAGTGATATTTCTCTTGACAAATTCACACATGTTTACTTATGGGCTTCATAATTGCATATTTAATGTTCTATTGTGTGTCTAAGAAAAGTGAGGATGGATCTGATATGCATATTTTAGAGAGACATAGATATACATCTATACATCTATACCCTCTCCTACCTGTCCCCCAGACCTACTGCCCTTTTTCCTTAGGCAGAGAAAGTGAATGTGGAACTGATTTACTTGAGCAAATCAAGTTTGAGCTTGTTGGGTCCCAGATTTCAGTTTTAATAACCTCTCATAGAGTCTTGGCATCTGAGCGTCAGGACTAAGGAAAATTAAGTTACCAAACCAGCCCTCAAGTTTCTACATGGCCATGTGTTAACATCACTGAATGTAATTGGAGTTAAAATAGCCAGGAGTTTGGTTGCAGCTTTGCTTTCAGTCATTTACTCTGTATTCAAAATACTTTTAAGGCGTGTTCTGGCTTCCTGTTCCAATAAGATGCTGGTGCCAGTTACTGCAAACTGAAACCTCACGTCTACTTGACTTCAGAGTTATAGACTGTTAGACTGTAAAAAGGTGAATGGTCAGGGCTCCACAAATTTGAGACCATGAGACTAAAAGACCATGAAACTGTGGGGCTGTGAGATCATAGGTTATCTTTCTTTTCCAGTCGTGAAGCCAGCCTCTAAAGTCCCATGTAATTCAATCACTCTCTTGGTAGCTGGGACTCTTCCAGATTCATACTTGGTACACTGGTCTTCACATTTTTCAGAACTCTATTTTGTTTCTGTTTTTTAGAGAAATAAAAGTTCTCAGTCAAGCTTTTTTTGACAGACTTATGGCCCAACTTCAGCGAGTAGCCCAGAAATGGAAGCCAACAGCCACTTGCTCATTTGGGAAGAGGTCAGTGTTCTGGAATTTAGTCTTTATAGATTTCTCTGTGTCCATAAACCTTCAATGGCTTTAAAGGAAACTATGTTATATTTGGTTTAGTCTGTGATTCCTTTTTTTGGTGGGAGTAAATCTACTCTCTTCTTTTGCAAGTGGAACTCAATCTGTTTTTTTATGAAACACTTCCCATTATTGAGACTTAGACAAAGACACTTGTCACATAATGTTTTCCTGAATTATACCATCTAGAAGAAATGTCTTCCTGTTCTGAAATCTAAGTTTTTTGTTTCTCATGTAATGGGATAAATCTTTACACAGTAGCCTTATATCCTAGTAGACTTTAAAGTCTGTTCCACCTGTCTTACCTTCCTTCCTATGGGGATCATTCTTTTTATCTTTGTGGCATTGTTTTCTTCACATAATTCAATAGTAATTTAATAAATATTTGGTGAATGATTGAGTCAAGAAGGTAATAGTAAAGATTAAATTCTACTGTTTTCACAATAAAGTTATAGTTTCTCTAATGAATTATAAAAAGACGTAGAGTGAAGATTGACAAGGTACCCCAGTATTTGCTCCTGCCAGAAAGTAAAAGCTCTGTTTTTTTTTTTTGTTTTGTTTTGTTTTTTTCCTTTCTTTATACAATTGTCTGGTCATACATCCTATCATCTCAGGTCATGACATGAAGGCCTACAGGGAACAACACTAGTCTACTAGGACCCTGTGCCTCTAAAATCATTAAGATCCAAACCAGCCCTGGTTTTCCTACCCAGACTATTGTAGGAGTGATAGCAATGAATATATTTTATATAAGCCACTCCTAGATGAAAATTTCAGTGACTCCTAGCCAAGCCTATTTCTAAATACAGTACAGAGCCAAATCAACCAACCAACCAACCAATCAATCAATCAATAAGACTGGGATACATGATTGAAAAAGAAAGGAAAGATAATACCTTTGTTAGTTCAGAAATACAGGTTTCAGAATATTGTAGAGGCTTGATTTTCTTTGTGAACATTTTTCTAAAACCTCTCCTTCTCCGGATTCCCAGTGGAAAGGGAAAGATGATAAATTCAATCTTATATATTTATAAGTAAATAGAAGCTGCTATTAATTTTTGGGGCAAAATTGACTGGTATATCTTCCATTGATTAAAAATAATATATTGGTTATAAAAACAAAAATGCCTTTGCAGACAGATCCAGTTTTCTTCATAACTTAGATATAATGACATTAATTATGAAATGACCTTGTCTATTACTTTCAATTTCTAACACGGATTATGTGTTTAAAACAAAACAAAACAAAGGAGAGACAAAATGTGCAAAATTTGCAGAATTAGAAAGTTTAAAAATGTAGATTCCTGAAGAATGTTAGCGTGGAATGGAAATCAAGCCTCATTAACTCTAATTAGGCTTCCTGAACACATACTGAAATTTCACTGCAGCAGGCTTCCTAGGTGGCTGATTTTTTGCCGCAAATGCCTATTCAGAGTTTCCTAACAAAACAGACTAAATTCTGAGTAATCTCATATACTCCATTTATTGAAATCTCTCAACAGTATGGTTTGATGTTCTAGAAAGTTTCTCTTCATAAAGTATGCATGTTTGACAAAGGCAGAAATCAGAAAGCTACAGTTTGCCTTATTATGTATTTATTCTACATCTCACCTTTTGCACAGTTCAGCAAATCATACATGACTGGTTAATTTCAAGAGTACGATAGAAAATGTCATGATTAATTTAAATTATTTCATATAACCAAGTCACCACTACCAAATGTGCAAGGTTCCCTTACTGTTCGTTCCATTCTGATTTATGGTGAATTAGTTATCGGTCTCCCTCATTATGGTGTAAACTCCCTGTGGATAAGAGGATGTCACCTTTATTTTTTATTTTTTTATTCCTTCTATACTTTGACCACTGCTTTACGTAGTAAATGCCACCAACTCAAAGAAGTGAACCAACTTTTTTTGAAAGCAGGAGCGCAATTCAAAATGAAGAAATAAAACCCCAAAACTCACACTGAATAATCTGTAAATTCTCTCAGCAGAGTTTATCACCAAGCCTGACCAGTACTGATCACTCTTTTTGTCTCTTTTTCAGTAAAGGTGGCAGGAAGTGCAGCTCCTGGGGCTTGATGTTGAGTTGGTTGGCACCCGTGGGCGAGAGGGCAACAATGTTTACAGTCAGTAAACCTGTGATTGTCTCAGTGGTGCCAAGGTGGCCAGTATTAGGATGTTACTTCTTTAGTTTATTCTATAAAACCCACTAGGGCAATGCAGAATTGCTGGCTGAAGACGACTGACCGCACTTGAATTTTACATCAGTATCTGTGCATTATAAAACTTCTAAATGGATGTTCCTTGGTTGCATCTAAATGGTTACTTGTTTACTTCTAAATGGATGTTACTAAACAAATAACAAAATAAAAATTGTTTGAATAAGAAATTTAAGGTTGGGATGAACAAACTTACTTTCTGTGTTTCTCAGTCCATGTGGAAGAAAGCAGCTTTATCACACAGCTCGGGTGTTCACAGCTCTGTGGAAGAGAAAAGACAGACTGAGCCTAATATTTCAATGCCCAAATTTGGGGAGTCATTTGATTCAGGTGCCCATCCCTAGACTCATCACCTGTGCCCAAGCAGTGGGTTCATAGCACACATGTGGCTACCTCCACTGAAACATTAGGAAGTGGGTGAGAGGCAGGATTCCAGAAGGTGATGTCATACAGTCTGCAGAAAAGGACACGGGGGGGGGGGGTCCCAAGACAATTACTCAGATGCCCAACATGTTGTATAAATATCTGGATATTCATACCAGTCTTCCACCCTCCACTTATTTGGAATCCTTCCTTATTTGGAAGGAGGAGCATTAAGTATGTCCTCCTCGTATTTGGAAGAAGGAGAATTAAGCATGAGAACATCAGGCTCATTTGTTAAGGGTGATCTCAGTCTGTAGCATTTTGGAAGACGCATCTAACATTGAAGTAAGGAGAATCTCAAAAACTCTTCTGTGGCCTATTCTCACCTTTCCCTTGATTGAAGCTGACAGTGACTAATATATCTATCTATCTATCTACATATATATATATATATATATATATATATATATATATATATTCCAATTCAATTAATAAGCTTAACCTTAATTAACTGATTAAATTTTATGGAGAAAAAGGCAATAGATGAGCTCCCACCACTGTGCTTGAGCATCAAACTCTTCTTGAGGAATGAGAGTGTTGATTCTAGAACCTAGGTAATCCTTTAATTAAAAATGTCCTATTTCATTCTAAATTTATAAAACAAATGAACAGGTGCTGAAATGTCAGGAAACTTCTTTTAGTAATGTCCTCATTATTTTGGTTCTGACTCTTTTTTTCAAATATTTCATTTATTTATTTGACAGACAGAGGTGGGGGGGGGGGCGGAAGCCGGCTTCCTACTGAGCAGAGAGCCCGATGCAGGGCTAGATCCCAGGACCCTGAGATCATGACCCGAGCGAAAGGCAGAAGCTTAACCCACTGCGCCACCCAGGCACCCCAGTTCTGACTCTTAACAAAGTTTGAACTATTACCAAGATGAAGTTGCTTTTTTTTAACCCCAAAGGACTGCTTTTCTTTCTTTCTTTTTTTTTTTTTTAAAGACTTTATTTATTTGTCAGAGAGAGAGAGGGAGAGAGAGCGAGCACAGGCAGACAGAATTGCAGGCAGAGGCAGAGGGAGAAGCAGGCTCCCTGCCGAGCAAGGAGCCCCACTTGGGACTCGATCTCAGGATGCTGGGATCATGACCAGAGCCGAAGGTAGCTGCTTAACCAACTGAGCTACCCAGGTGTCAAGGACTGCTTTTCAATTTCGATTCATAATGCCACTTCCCTGTACACAGCTATTTTTTGTGTGTGTGAATTCCCTCATAATACACCTCATTATAATTTTCAACTAATGCACAAAAATCTTATTTTCTTTGAAGCAACACCAAAATTATCTAAATCAACACAAACATTTTCTTTAAAAAGAAAAAAAAACTTATTTGAGAGAAAGAGAGCACGAGGGAGTAGGGGAAGAGGCAAGTGGAGAAGGAGCAAGAGAACCTCAAGCAATCCCCTTCCCCTGGCTGAGTGCAGAGCCCATCACAGGGTTCGATCCCAGAACCCTGAGATCATGATCTGAGCTGAAAACAGGTCGCTTAGCCAACTGAGCCACCCAAATGCCCCCTCAACCCAAACATTTTCAAAGTGAATAAAATATGACATCTGAGAAATGGTATTTTCAGAAAGTTATATTTTTTTTTGTTGAGATCTGAATTGAAATGAGAAGTCTTTCTGGAACATGAGCTGGGTATTGACTAATTTTTTTTTTCTAAACATTAAAAGAAATCTTGCCATTTGCGACAACATGGATGGAACTAGAGCGTATCATGCTTAGTGAAATAAGTCAAGCGGAGAAAGACAACTATCATATGATCTCCCTGATATGAGGAAGTGGTGATGCAACATGGGGGCTTAAGTGGGTACGAGAAGAATAAATGAAAGAAGATGGGATTTGGAGGGAGACAAACCATAAGTGACTCTTAATCTCACAAAACAAACTGAGGGTTGCTGGGGGGAGGGGGTTTGGGAGAAGGGGGTGGGATTATGGACATTGGGGAGGGTATGTGTTTTGGTGAGTGCTGTGAAGTGTGTAAACCTGGTGATTCACAGACCTGTACCCCTGGGGATAAAAATATATGTTTATAAAAAATAAAAAATTATATTAGAAAAAAAAAAGCTATTTGAAATAGAGTCTGTAGGGAGGACAATTGTTTTTGATTTTGCTAACTAGTACTTTTATTTTATTTTTTATATTTTATTTATTTGATAGAGAGAGATCACAAGTAGGCAGAGAGGCAGGCAGAGAGAGAGAGAGAGAGGAGGAAGCAGGCTCCCTGCCAAGCAGAGAGCCCCATGCGGGACTCCATCCCAGGACTGAGATCATGACCTGAGCTGAAGGCAGAGGCTTAATCCACTGAACCACCCAGGCACCCTAACTAGTACTTTTAAAGAGAGACTTCATGGGGTGCCTGGGTGGCTCAGTGAGTTAAAGCCTCTGCCTTTGGCTCAGGTCATGATCCCAAGGGTCCTGGGATTGAGCCCCAAGTCAGGCTCTCTGCTCAGCGGGGAGCCTGCTTCCTCCTCTCTCTCTGCCTGCCTCTCTGCCTACTTGTGATCCCTGTCTGTCAAATAAATAAAATCTTAAAAAGAGAAAGAGAGAGATAGAGTTCATGATATAAGATTGTGCTGTCTTGAAATAATGATCCTATTTATAAATAGCAATTTTGGTCACTATATATTTTCAGGTCTAAATTTCTTATATGAAATAAATGAGTAATGGCCATTGTCTTATGTTAGTAGGAGTATGGTTTTAGTTTACTAATATGTTGGAGAAACTCAGAAATTTTTCCTTAATAAATACTTCAACTTGTGGTTTGTGCATAGCTTGGATTTTCTGGCTTTGTTTCTTTTTTCTTGTTGCATTTCTAGGTCATTGTTTCTTAAAAACCAGATTGAGTCAGAATAATCTGGGGTGGTTATTGCATGAACAGATTCCTGGGTCCAATCTCAGGAATCCCATAACATAGTAGAATTCCTAAGTTCCAAGATTCAGAAGTGGAATTTTTAAATTTCCCAGATGATTTTGTGAAGAGTGAATTTTGAGAAACCCTGAGCTTACAGATAGAATCTGAATGTTAAAGTTTCATGAACTTGAAAGATCAATGAAAATAGGTTCATTTCAATCAAATTCCTACCTGTTATATTTAACTAATAAGTGACATTCATCTAATTTAACTCAGGGTCTGACTTACATAAAGACTTGATTCTTTGGCACTCAAATAAGGGAAATTGGAGTACTGGGCATTTTTCCTGAAAGGTGAGTTGATTGTACAGGTCAGCTTTCATTGGGAAAATATTCTTAACCTATTTTACTCTAGTAATTGTACAAGTATCTGTATTTCAACATTTTTGTAAAAAATAAAGGTATGAAATACATTTGACCCTTGAACAATATGGGAGCTGGGTAAGTACTGCACAAAACAATTGATCTTCACATATAATAGAGTATCATTCCAAACATGACAAGTGAGTCCTTCACAAAGAAAGTACAGTAATATTTCAAATTGCAGTTCTCATATATTTCTGTTACTATGTATGTTTGAGATATAAGTATGTGTATATAGAGAGATGGACTTTAAATGGTCATTAATCCCTGAGCCCTGAAAATATTTGCTTTACTCATGTCCATATCTATGGCTGTATTTTCATATTCACTATGAGTTTTCTCCCACATATAATACTGGATAATTGGTGTTTTCTTTTTAATTAGATATTTCAATCAAGAAGTAACAATAGGGGTGCCTGGGTGGCTCAGTGGGTTAAGCCGCTGCCTTCGGCTCAGGTCATGATCTCAGGGTCCTGGGATAGAGTCCCGCATCGGGCTCTATGCTCAGCAGGGAGCCTGCTTCCTTCTCTCTGCCTCTCTGCCTACTTGTGATCTCTCTCTGTCAAATAAATAAAATAAAATCTTAAAAAAAAAAAAAAGTAACAATAAACTCTAACAAAATTCAACACAATTCAGTTTAAGAAAACCCAATCGTGTAAAAATGATATCTGAATTGGTATGCCTGGGTGGGCATCTAACATTTGGTTTTGGCTCAGGTCATGATCTAATGAGTCATGGGAGCCCCATTCTGAGCCCTGCGCTCAGCGAGGGGTCTACCTGAAAATTCTCTCTTCTCCCACTTATGCACACATGTTCTCTCTCTCTGAAATAAATAAATCTTTAAAAAAAAATGACTCTGGAATAAAAATTATCAGAAACATGACAAGCAAAACATAATCTCACAAAGGTAAAAGAAAAATCTTGAGATATTTTAACTTTAAACTGTTTCAGTTTTTGATTGTATTTTTCTTTTAATTCAAGTTAGTATTCAATATTTATGCTTAAATGATGCAACTATGTGAATTCAACATATAATTCTTTAAATCCATTGTGTGCCATTTGCTTGAGATTTAAAATCAGCATAAGAAAATAAAAGGCTTCTTTATGGAATCAATTTATTCAAATGCAAAAACTATTCATCAAGAAGCGTGGCTTCGACAGATAATATATTGAGGTCTATTGATTGACTTCAAATGTCCTAAGAAGGACATTCAGATACAGGCTGTCATTTCTAACTGCAAAGCAGGAAACCAAGAATAGCTTGTTAGAAGATTAAAGATTAGCAAGAGCTAATGTGTAAAACTAGTAACTAGTGTTTAGTACTTTTTCCTTGAATAATATGGGGGAATAATTTTACAAAGTTTCAGAAATGTCATTTTCCAGGAACTAAAAGAAGCAAATGATCTACATCTTCCTTAAGTGTAATAACACACACTGACTAATGATCACTGATTCATTGACTGGCATGTACAACAGAGCAAACAAGCCCATTTATTTATTTATTTTTACATCTTTCACTTCTTTCCTCATTATTTTACTCCTACCTTTATTTTATGATCACTGTCATTTCTGTGGCTTTCTAGTGACTAATTTCTCTTCTCAATATATTTTGTATTTTGCATTTTTGCATGTCTCTTAATTTATTATTGGATACTGCATTTCCAAATGATACAGGGCTGAATGTCTGAATTTTATTCTCTTTGTTTAAAGGTACAATGTTTAATTCAGTAACCACCAGCTGCATTTGGCAATTGGCCATTTAAATTGGAATTTATATTAATTCAAATGAAATAAAATTTAAAATTCCATCTCTTAGCCATTACTGACATTTCAAATATGCAATATCTATACATACTATGGCTACTGTATCAGAGCATGAAAAAGAATATTTCCATCAGAGTATAAATTTCTAACAGATGACACTGATTGGATTTTGTTTTGGCAAACTTGTAAGCTACTTGCAGACCAACTTTGAGACTCATTTTTTACCTTTCTCATGACAGATGTGCAGTATTTATTTTAGGTCAATTTTACCTCTTCTACTAACCTCTGGCACTTATGGGGTTTCTATGGAATGTCTAGGGTGTTCAATGAGGTGCTTCACTTAGCCTACTTGAAAATCCAATCTCCCTGAAGACATTTTCATCTAACTGCAACTTGGGAATTGTTCTTGTCAAGCCTCGTAAAATATCACCCTGTGTGGGTACAGCTTGATATTTAGGCAATAATGTTAGTGGATCCCTATTCTGGGATTTTTCTCTGCCGCTACATCTCTGTTCCTCTAATGCATATATTCTATGCATATATTCTAGGTACTTGATGCTCCCTGACCCCTCATCGCTACCTTCTCAACTTACAAAGGATATTGTATTCTATGCAGGTTTTCCTGTTTGCCCTATTGTCTGCAAAACCTCTGAGGGTGGGTAGTGGGGGGGGGGTTCCTGGGGGGCACAGGTGGTTGAGCTCCCAACTCTTTGTTGTGACTCAGGTTGTGATCTCAGCATCATGAGATCAAGCCCTATGGCAGGCTCTGTGAGGAGCATGGAGTCTGCTTAAGACACTCTCTCCCCCGCCCCTACTCCTTTTTCAAATAAATAAATATTTTTTAAAAATGTCTTAAGAGATAAATCCAAGGCAGTTGTAGGGCTCTTTTTGTTTCTTTCTCTTGGGAATTTTACCCCACCAGTTATTTAATATATGAAAAGAAAGTATTCATAGAATTCATCTAATTTTCCAGTCTTTATGGTGAGATAGCAAAGACAGGACATAACTGCTATTACCTGCGAATGCTTTATTCAGGATTTTGTGTCTATGTTTATGAGGATTCTGGTCATTTGCTTTCATTTTTTATAGTGTCTTTCAGGGGCACGATGTGGGTTTAGTGCAGTGGACTGAGTCACGGTCCCTCAAAGGAATGCACATCTTCATCTCCAGATCCTGCAAGGATGATACCTCATATAGAAAAGAAACTTTGCAAACTGGTTTAAGTAAGGACCTTGAGATGGGGAGTGTTTTCTGGATTATCCTGCTGGCCCCAAATAATTACATGGTTCTTACAAGTGGAGAATCTTTCTCAGCCAAGGTTGGAAGGAAATGTGACTATGGACAAAGGGTGATAGAGTGTGATGGGCAGACTCTACACTCAATTCCTTGCTTGGAAAACAGAGGCAGTACTCCATGAGCCAAGAGAGAGAGGCAACCTTTGCAAGATGAAGAGTGAGCAAACAGATTCTCCTTTAGAGACTGTAGAAAAGAGCAAAGCCCAGCAAACACCTGAGCCTGATGAGACTCAGGTTGGATTTCTAATCTATATACATGTAAAATAAAAAGAAGTGTGTTATTTCCAGACATTGTATTTGTGCAATTTGTTACAGTAGCAATAAAAAATGAATACACTTGGGTTATGCTGACAACATAAAACACATTCAGATATGTCTCTTCTTCTGCTACTATTTGAAACATTTGTATAAAATTGACTTTTTTAATTGTAGAATTTACAGTGTAAGCACCATGTCCTAGACCACCTTTATTGAAAGTTTCCAATGACAAATTAAATTTGCTTAAAAGATATAATCTATTGGCATTGTCTATAATTTTCTTCTGTCAGGCGAATTGATAGATTGTATCTTTGAAAGCATTTTCTTTGCAATATTGTCAAATTTTTGAACTGGAAATTATTAAGATTCCCTTATTCTTATTTTAGATGGTGTAGTATCTGTATTGATGCCCAATGTTCTCTTTCATTCACAAAAAAAGAAAATTTAAACTTTTTCCCTCTATTAGTTTGGTTCATTTTAAAATTCTATTTCTTTTTCAAAGAAAATTTTTTTCTTTCCCTATGTTTATATAGTTCAATCATGATTTGCTTTGAATTAACTTCTTTTATACCTTGTTTTGGATTATAGAGTGAATTTGAGTTGACACTTTTGAAAAAAGAAAATTTTTGAACAACTATTTCTTCAAAAATTTTTTCTCCCCTTTCTCCTCTTCTTCTGGGATGAGAATTATACATGTGTTAGAACATTTAATATTATCCCTCACATCAATGATACTCAACTCACTTTTTAAAATGCAATTAATCTATTGGCTTCAACCCTAATAAATTTTATTGGCATATCTTGGAGGTCTCTGTTCTTTCCTTCTACACAGCCCGTTTTAACCAGTAAAAACTTAATACCCATTGTTGAATTTTTGTTCTGAATTTTCTTTATTGTGTATATTTTCATCTTCTCTGGTGGTGTATCTGTTGACACATTACAGCCATATTTCTTGTAAATTCTTTAATATAATTACAGTAATTGTGTTAAAGGCCTTATTTTCTGATATTAATTACTGAGTCATTTATGGGACTATTTTTTACTGACTATATATTCTCTTTATTACAAGCTAACTTTTCTGCTATTTACGTTTGTCTCTTATTTTTATTTTTTATTTTATATATACATATATATTTTTTTAATTTATAGAGCATGCAATCTCCTTATTTTGTTGTTAACAATAAGAATGAGATGGGCAAATCACACAAATGTTTCCTAGAGTTGAGCTCGTTTGGGGAACAACTTTATTAATTCTCTTCCAGTTTTATTTAGATAAAATTAACACTAACATTGTATTCATATAAAGGCACAGAAACTAGTTGATATATAAATCTATCATGGAATAGTCAACACAATAAGTTAACATCCATCACCTCATACAGTCACAATTTTTTTCTTAGGATGAGAACTTTTTTTTTTTTTAAGATTTTATTTATTTATCTGAAAGAGATCACAAGTAGGCAGAGAGGCAGGCAGAGAGAGACAGGGAAGCAGGCTCCCTCTTGAGCAGAGAGCCCCATGTGGGGCTTAATCCCAGGACCCTGAGCATGACCCGAGCCAAAGGCAGAGGCTTTAACCCACTGAGCCACCCAGGAGCCTCAGGATGAGAACTTTTAAAACCTACTCTCTTAGCAACTTCTAAATACACAATATGATATTATTAACTATAGTTATCATGCTGTATATTACATTCCCAAAACCCATTTATCTTATAGTTGAAAGTTTATACCCTTTGACAACCTTTATCCATTTCCCTCACCCCCTGCCTCTGGCAACCACCCATACATTTCTGTCTCTATGCGTGCAGTCATTTTAGATTCCACATATAAGTGAGAACACACACTGTTTCTCTTTCTGTCTGGCTTATTTCTACTGAGCGTAATACCTTCAAGGTCCATCCATGTTGTCATAAATGGCAGGATTTCCTTCTTTCTTAAGGCTGAAAAACATCCAGGTGCATATATAAATCATATTGACACTTAGGTTGTTTGTTTCCATGTCTTGGCTTTTGTAAATAATATTGTAATGTATGTGGAAGGTGCAGTGGTCTCTTTCAGATAGTGATTTTGTTTCCTTCAGATATATACCCAGAAGTGGAACTGGATAATTTGGTAATTTTTTTTTTTTAATATTTTGAGGAATCAGGGCACCTGAGTGTTACAATCAATTGAGCATCTGACTCATGATTTTGGCTCAGGTTGTGATCTCAGGGTCGTGAGATTCAGCCCTTCATGGGGCTTCATGCTCAGCATGGAGTCTGAGTTTTTCTCTCTCCCTCTTACTCTGCCTCTCCTACTCATACTCTCTCTAAAATAAAGTAAAAAATATATATTTTGAGGAACATTCATGTTGGTTTTCACTGGCTGCACAAATTTATATTTCCCCAACAGTGCAGTTTCCTTTCCTCCATATCTTCATAAACACTTGTTATCTCTTATCTTTCTGAAGATAGCCACTGTAATCTATATGAAGTGATATCTTGTGGGTTTTTTTGCATTTCCATCATGATTAGTGACCTTGCACATATTTTTATTTGTGTTAGCCATTTGTATGTCTTATTTGAAAAAATATCTGTTCATAGCTTCAAATGTTTAATCAAATTGTGAGTTTGTTAGTTTACTATTACTTGTATGAGTTCTTTATATATTTTGGATATTAACTCCTCAGCAGGTACGTGGTTTGCAAATATTTTCTCTTATTCAGTAGATTGCCTTTTCATTCTATTAATAATTTTCTTTGCTTTGTAGAAGCTTATTAGTTTGATGTAGTCTCACTTGCTTATTTTTCTTTTTGTTGTCTTTATTTTTGGTGTTAAATTCAAAACAAATCATTGTTAAGACTGATATCCAGGAACTTACTCCATATGTTTTTGTTTTTGCTTCCCCTAAGGATTTTATGGCTTCAGGTTTTACATTCAAGTTCTTAATCTATTTTTAGTTGATTTATTCATGTTGAATTTATGTGTGATTATCCAAACTCTCAACATTCTGGGTCTTCACCACAGTCTTGATCTTGTCAGCATGTGAACTCTGAGTGTGGACTGTTGTTTTAGATATTTTGATTCCTCATTTGGATTCAATCAATTTTGGAATACATGAACTCTGAATAGGGGCAGACCTGTTTTTCCTTTGTGCTTCTAAGCTTCCTCATCATTTCCTCTTACTAAAACTCAGGGAGAATTATTTGCCTGATCAGTCTCTTCTTGTATCTAGGCATCCTGCAATTCCAATCCTCCCTTGTGGTCCAGAGAATTTTATAAGAATAAGCTGATTTCTCTTTATCCCTAAATACATCTTTCTGTACAGTCACCTTCATCTTCTGTCTGCTTTGCCTGGGCATGCCACTCTGTCCTTATGCTCCCATATAACAAGCTTTTTGATGTCCAAACTTCAATTCCCCAAGGCTTCTTGTGTCTACTACTCTTTGATAAACTCATATAAAAAAAGTATATTCCCCCCTGGGATTTCCTTGTTTTTACCATACAAGTAGTTATTTTTTGACATTGCCTATTCTAACAGGAAGTGGAGGTTTTCTCATAGGGATTTTAATATTATGATCCAATAATTACAATAGCAATAAAACTTTGTATTTCATGTTTTAATTTTTTAAGTTACTGCAAAATGTTACTGTTGAGTCCAGAAAATTACAAATAAGTGTGTTGGGCTAAAAATGTTTTTTTCATTAACCATGATTGAATTTCTTCTGGCTTCATTCAATTAGCAAATACTGAGTTTCTACTACAAGCATAGCATTATGATGGATACTGGAGGACCAGAAGTAAACAATGTAGTGAGACCATGTTTTTCTCTAAATACCAAAGGAATATTTCAGAAAAATAATGCTCAAAAAATAACATTTAAAAATAGAACTTATTTTCACCTGATAGTTAGAACTGAAGAGAAATTTCTAGTAAAGTCTCATGGAATTGAAATATCATCCCGTGGATTTGACGCAAGAATCAGAGTTTATAGTTGATGCTGACACATGTATTACTTTCCTCTGACACATGGAAAACTGATGAGTCTGAAAGTCTTTGAAATAATTTGTCCCTTGCCCTGTCACTCAGTTACTCAGATACGTAGTTGGATTGTGTGGGTTCTGCACATGCCTTCAGAGGGTTTAACATCTTCAAAAATTTGTCCTCCATTCTTTATTCTTAATAGTTTCCCAACTAAAATGTAACATGATGAGTCATTATTGCTTGAGATTAGAGACCTGAGTCCATACAATATAGCCAAGTGGTATATAGTCTCAAGGTATTCCAGCATTCAAGATATAGGACATGGGGCCCTAAGAAATCCCTTTAAGTCTTCTTCAGACCATCAAAAGGCTCAACAGAATAGGATTAGAAACCTCCTAGTTTGGTCATTAGATTATAAGTCAAAATTCATGTGTATGTGTGTGTGTGTGTGTGTGTGTGTGTGTGTCTACAAGCTCAAGTGCATACATGCCAGTCCTGGATCAATAAAGTTTAATACAAGAAAATATAGATGATCATGCAGGTAATGTTCCAACAAATTAGGATGTTCTAATCATGTATCAAACATAAACAACACAAAAGATAAAAACGATAGTTTTTGTAAATGTTAAAAATTTCAGTTTTTCAGCAAGATGGCAGAGGAGGAGACCTAAATATCATCAGGTCATAGGAATTCATATAGATAGTTATCAAACCATTCTGAACACCTACAAATTCAACAGGAGATCAAAGAGAAGGAAAGCAGCAACTCTAAGAACAGAAAATTGACCACTTTCTGGAAGGTAGGACATGTGGAGAAGTGAATCAGAGGTGAACATGGGAAGATAGATGACAAGGGAGGGTCCAGCTCCCAGCAAGTGGTGGAGCAAGGGTGCACAAAATTGGTTCTTTTAAGTCTGCTCCAGGAGGGATGTCACTCCAGAGGCTAAGCAGGGGGTGAAACCTTTGTGGGGACAGTGTGGTCTCAGGACCTGCAGGGTCACAGAAAGACTGAGCGTGTCTGAGTGTGGCAGAGACCCATTTATCAGAGCAGGGAAGCTGACTAAGGAATGGAGCCTAGGAGGGGCTCTCAGCGCGGCGTTACCTTAAACCATGATCCAAGGCACAGTCACGCCACTACTAATCAAGCAGGGACCCAACAAGTGGCAGATCTGGGGAGACTCACCTTCCTCCTCCAAGGGGGAGTGGTGTGGGAGTGTGCTGCAGGAATCTGCCACGTTTGGAGACTCCAGACAGGGCCATGTGCCAGAGATAGAGACACTTGGTCATAGGCCAGGTGAGCTTGGAGCACAGCTAGAGACCAGGGAGATGGGAGGGATTGACAGCTTCTCTCTGAGGGTGCACTGAGGAGTGGGGCCCAGAGCTCTCAGCTTCTCAGGGCTGGAGATTGGGAGGCCGCCATTTTCATTCCCATCCTCCAAAGCTCTATGGAAAGCATTCAGGGAACAAAAACTTCTGAAAGTGAACCCAAGCAGATTGTTTGGCCTGGCCCCTGGCAAGGGTGGTGAAATGCTGTCTCAGGCAAAGACACTTGAGAATCACGACAACAGGCCCCTCCCCCAGCAGATCAGCAAGAACAACCAGCCAAGACCACATTTATCGAACAATGAGAACTGCAAAACAGCAGCACTAGGGGAATAAAGAAAACAGAATTCATGGCTTCTTTCCCAGGACTCTTTCGTCTTTCAAAGTTAAATTTTTAAAATCTTCATTAATTTTTTTCTATTTCTATTTCTAAAACTTTTTCTTCTTTCCCACTTAAACCTATTTTAACTATTTTATCTCATCAATACCTGTTTAAAAATCTTTTTTAATTTTCATTTTTATAGTTATATTCTATTCCTTCATTGTATGTAACCTTAATTTTTATATACATATTAGTTTTTCTTTCTTTAAAATTTTGGGATATAGTTTCTTTCTTTCTTTATTTTTTAAAGATTTTTAAAATTTATTTGACAGGCAAAGACTGTAAGTAGGCAGAGAGACAGGCAGAGAGAGGGGGGAGAAGCAGGCTTCCTGCCGAGCAGAGAGCCTGATGTGGCACTCAATCCCAGGACCCTGAGATCATGACCTGAGCCAAAGGCAGAGGGTTAACCCACTGAGCCACTCAAGCACCTCAGATATACATTCTTCTAACAGACCAGAATATACTCCAAATCTAGCCTATGGCTTTGTTCTAGTCTCCAACCTGATCACATTCTCTTTTTTAATTTTCTTTTTCTTTTCATAACCTTATCAATTTCTTTTTTTTTTTAAAGATTTTATTATTTATTTGACAGACAGAGACCACAAGTAGACAGAGAGGCAGGCAGAGAGAGAGAGGGGGAAGCAGGCTACCTGCTGAGCAGAGATCCCAATGTGTGGCTCGATCCCAGCACCCTGAGATCATGACCCAAGCTGAAGGCAGAGGCTTAACCCACTGAGCCACCCAGGTGCCCAATTCCTTTTAAAAAATCTTTTTAATTTTCATCTTTATAATCATATTCCATCCCCTCATCATGTTTACCCTTATTTCCATTTCCATATATTTACATATATAGAAATACATATATAGAAATTATATTATATATTATAATTATTATATATTATATTATTACATTATATTATTATTATAGTATTATATTATATTATATTATGTTATTATATATAATATATATAATATATATTATTATAATTATTATATATTATAATATATAATAAAATTTCTATATATGTATATTTAAATTCTATATTTTTATATATATATTTAAAATTTTGGGAGGCAGTTTCTTCTAACAGACCAAAAATACACCAAAAATCAAGTGTGTAGCTCTGTTCTATTTACCAGGCTAATCATTTTTTTTCCCTTTCTTCTCCCCCCAGTTTTGGGTCTTTTCTTGTTTGATTACTGTAGATTTTTCTGAGGTCACTCTTACCATTTTAGCATTTTGTTCTCTCATTCATCTATTCTTCTCTGGATAAAAAAAGACAGGTGGAAAAGCTCACTTCAAAAAATAAAAAAGAAAAGAAAAGAAAAGACTAAGTGGCAGGACTGATGGCTAGTAAGATGTTCTACGTGGGCTTGAAAACACCATAGAAAATACTAGAAAATCCTTTTCTCGAGAAATAAAAGAAACTAAAAATCTAACCAAGTAGAAATTTAAAAAGCTATTAATGAGGTGCAATAAAAAAATGGAGGCTCTTACTGCTAGGATAAATGAGGCAGAAGAGAGAATTAGTGATATAGAAGACCAAATGATGGAGAATAAAGAAGTGGAGCAAAAGAAAGACAAACAACTACTGGACCATGAGGGGAGAATCAGAGAGATAAGGACACCATAAGACAAAACAATATTAGAATAATTGGGATCCCAGAAGAAGAAGAAAGAGAGAAGGTAGCAGAAGGCATATTGGAGCAATTTATGTCAAGGAATTTCCCTAATTTGGGGAAGGAAACAAGCATCAAAATTCAGGAGACACAGTGAACACCCCTCAGAATCAATAAAAATAACTGCATGCCCTGTCATATAATAGTAAAAAAAGTCTCAGAGACAAAGAAAGCATCCTGAAAGCAGATTGGGAAAAGAGGCCTATAACACATTTCTACAATGGTAGAAATATTAGATTAGATTGGCAGCAGACCTATCCACAGAGACCTGGCAGGCCAGAAAGGACTGGCATGATCTATTCAGAGCACTAAATGAGAAAAATATGCAGCCAGAATACTTAATTGAACTAGGTTGTCATTGAAAATAGGAGAGATTAAAAAAAAAAAAATAGGGGAGATAAAAAGCTTCCAGGACAAACAAAAACTAAAAGAATTTACAAACACCAAACCAGCCCTACAGGAAATATTGAAAGGGGTCCTCTAACCAAAGAGAGAGCCTAAAAGTAACAGACCAGAAAGGAACAGAGACAATATACAGTAATAGTCGCCTTAAAGGCAATACAATGGCACTATCTTCGTATCTTTCAACAGTTACCCTGAATGTAAAATGAGCCAAATGCCCCCAATCAAAAGACATAGGGTAATTCAACACACAAAAAACAGACAATCATATCAAAAAATGGGCAGAAGATATGAATAGACACTTCTCCAACAAAGACATACAAATGACTATCAGACACATGAAAAAATGTTAATCATCACTAGCCATCAAGTAGATTCAAATTAAAACCACATTGAGATACCACCTTATACCAGTTAGAATGGCCAAAATTAGCAAGACAGGAAACAACATGTGTTGGAGAGGATGTGGAGAAAGGGGAACCCTCTTATACTGTTGGTGGGAATGCAAGTTGGTGCAGCCACTTTGGAGAACAGTGTGGAGATTCCTCAAGAAATTAAAAATAGAACTTCCCTATGACCCTGCAATTGCACTACTGGGTATTTCCCAAAAAAATACAGATGTAGTGAAAAAAAGGGCCATCTGTACCCCAATATTTATAGCAGCAATGGCCATGGTCGCCAAACTGTGGAAAGAACCAAGATGCCCTTGAACAGACAAATGGATAAAGAAGATATGGTCCATATACACTATGGAGTATGTGCCTCCATCAGAAAGGATGAATTGAAGTGTGTAAACCTGGTGATTCACAGACCTGTACCCCTGGGGATAAAAATATATGTTTATAAAAAATTAAAAATTAAAAAAAAAATTTTAATAAATAAATAAATAAAAGAAAGGATGAATACCCAACTTTTGTAGCAACATGGACTGGAAGAGATGATGTTGAGTGAAATAAGTCAAGCAGAGCGAGTCAATTATCATATGGTTTCACTTATTTGTGGAGCATAACAAATAGTATGGAGGACAAGGTGAGATGGGGAGGAGAGGGGAGTTGGGGGAAATTAGAAGGGGAGGTGAACCATGAGAGACTATGGACTCTGAAAAACAATCTGAGGGTTTTGAAGAGGCAGAGGGTGGGAGGTTGGGGGAACCAGGTGGTGGGTATTAGGGAGGGCACGGATTGCATGGAGCACTGGGTGTGGTGCAAAAACAATGAATACTTTTATGCTGAAAAGAAATTAAAAAAAATTTTTTTAAAGACATAGGGTATCAGAATGGGTAAATAAAATAAGACAAAACAAAACAAAACAAGACCGTTGATATGCTGTCTGCAAGAAACTCATTTTAGACCCAAGACACCTCCAGATTTAAATTGAGGGATGGAAAAGAATTTATCAGGCTAATGGACATCAAAAGAAAGCTGTGTGGCAATTCTTACAGCAGAAAAATTAGATTCGAAGCCAAAGACTATAATAAGAGAAGGGAAAGCATACTATATCATACTTACTTAACGGGTATGTCCAACAAGAAGATCCAACAATTGTAAATATCTGTGCCCCTCACATGGGAGCAGCCAACTATATGAACCAATTAATAACAAAATCAAAGAAACACATCAACAATAATACAATATTAGTAGGGGACTTTAACACCCTCTTCACTGGAATGGACAGATCATCTAAGCAAAAGATCAATAAGGGAAAAAAGGCTTTAAATAACACACTGGACCAGATGGACATCACAGACATATTCAGAACATTCCATCCCAAAGCAACAGAATACACATTCTTCTCTAGTGCACATGGAACATTCTCCAGAATAGATCACATGCTGGGTCACATATCAGGTCTCAACTAGTACCAAAAGATTAGGATCATTCCCTGCATATTTTCAGAACACAATGCTTTGAAACTAGAAATCAATCACTAGAGGAAAGTTGGAAAGAACTCAAATACATGGAGGCTAAAGAGCATCCTACTAATGAATGGATGGGTCAACCAGGATATTAAAGAAGAATTTTTTAAAAATCATGAAAACAAATTAAAATGAAAACTCAACTGTTCAAAATAATTGGGATGCAGCAAAGACAGTCCTAAAAGGAAAGTATATAGCAATACAAGCCTTTCTCAAGAAACAAGAAAGGCCTCAAATACACAACCTAACCCTACACTTAAAGAAGCTGGAGAAATAACAGCAAAGAAAGCCTAAACCCAGCAGAAGAAGAGTAATAATAAAGATGAGACCAGAAATCAATGAGATAGAAACCAAAGGAACAGTAGAATAGATCAGTAAAACTAGGAGCTGGTTCTTTGAAAGAATTAGTAAGATTGATAAACCCCTGGCCAGACTTATCAAAAAGAAAATAGAAAGGACCCAAATTAATAAAATCATAAATGGAAGAGGAGAGATCACAACCAACATTAAAGAAATACAAACAATTATAAGACCATATTACCAGCAACTACACACCAGCAAATTTGACAATCTGGAAGAAATGGATGCATTCCTATAGATGTATAAACTACCAAGACTCAGCTATGAAGAAATAGAAAATCTGAACAGACTCAAAACCAGTAAGGAGATTGGGAAGCAGTCATCAAAAATCTCCCTACAAATAAGAGTCTAGGGCCCGATGGCTTCCCAGGGGAATTGTACCAAACATTTAAAGAAGAATTAATACCTATTCTCCTGAGACTGTTCCAAATAAATAGAAATGGAAGGAAAACTTCCAAACTCATTTTATGAGGCCAGCATTACCTCGATCCCAAAGCCAGAAAAAAACTCCAAAGGAGAATTACTGACCAATATCCCTGATGAATATGGATGCAAAAATTCCCACCAAAATACTACCCAATAGGATCTAACAATAGATTAAAAGGATTATTCACCACGACCAAGTGGGATTTATTCCTGGGCTGTGAGTTGGTTCAACATCTGCCAATCAATCAATGTGATACAATACATTAATAAAAGAAAAAACAAGAACCATATGATACTCTCAATAGATGCTGAAAAAGCATTTGAGAAAGTACAGCATCCTTTCTTGATCGAACTCTTCACCATGGAGGGATAGAGGGTACATACCTCAAATTCATAAAAGCCATCCATAGTGAATACCATTCTCAGAAAAACTCTCGGTTTTCCCCCTAAGATCAGGAACAAAGCGAGCTGTCTACTATTACCACTGCTATTTAACATAGTATTAGAAATCCCAGGCTTAGCAATCAGACAAGAAGAAGAAATAAAAGACATCCAAATTGGCAGAGAAGTCAAACTCTCACTCTTGTCAAGTGATATGATACTTTATGTGGAAACCCAAAAGACCCCATTCCAAAACTGCTAGAACTCTTACAGGAATTCAGTAGAGTGTCAGGATATAAAACCAATGCATAGAAATTAGTTGCATTTCTATACACCAACAAAAAGACAGAAGGAAGAGAAATTAAGGAGTTGATCCCATTTACAACTGCAACCAAAGCCATAAGATACCTAGGAATAAACCTAAGCAAAGAGGTAAAGAATCTGTATTCAGAAAACTATAGAGTGCTCAAGACAGAACTTGAGGAAGACACAAAGAAATGGAAAAACACTCCATGCTCATGGATTGAAGGAACAAATATTATGAACATGTGTATTCTACATAGAGCAATCTATACATTTAATGCTATCCCTATGGAAATACCATAAACTTTTTTCAAAGAAATGGAACAATCTTAAAATTTATATGGAAAAGAAAGGACCCCAAATAGCCCTAGGAATGTTCACAAAGAAAACCAAAGTTGATGGTATAGAATTCCAGACGTCAAGCTCTATTACAAAACTGTAGTCATCAAGACAGTATGGTACTGGCACAAAAACACACATAGATCCATGGAACAGAACCCAGAAATGAACCCTCAACTCCATGGCCAACTAATCTTTGCCAAAGAAGGAAGGAATGAATGTCTGATGGAAAAAAGACAGCCTCTTTAACAAATGGTGCTCGGAAAATTGGACAGCTACATGCAGAAGAATAAAACAGGACCATTTCCTTACACCACACATAAAAATAGACTCAAAATGAATGAAAGACCTCAATGTGAGACAGGAATCCATCAGAGTCCTTGAGGAGAACACAGACAGCAACCTCTTCGACCTCAGCTGCAGCAAACTTTTTCCTAGAAACACCGCCAAAGGCAAGGGAATCAAGAGCAAAACTGAACTATTGGGACTTCATCAAGATCAAAAGCTTTTGCACAGCAAAGGAAACAGTCAACAAAACCAAAAGACAACTGACAGAATAGGAGAAGATATTTGCAAATGACCTATCAGATCAAGGACTAGTGTCCAAAATTTATAAAGATCTTATCAAACTCAACTCCCAAAGGACAAATCATCCAATCAAGATGTGGGCAGAAGACATGAACGACAATTCTGTAAAGAAGATATCCAAATGGCCAACAGACACATGCAAAGGTCCTCAACATCACTCGGCATCAGGGAAATACAAATCAAAACTGCAGTGAGATAGTACCTCACACCAGTCAGAATGGCTAAAATTAAGCAGTCAGGAAATGACAGGTGTTGGAGAGGATGTGGAGAAAGGGGACCCTCCTATACTGTTGGTGGGAGTGCAAGCTGGTGTAGCCACTCTAGAAGAGAGTATGGAGGTTCCTCAAAGAGTTGAAAATAGAGCTACCATATGACCCAGCAATTGCACTACTGGGTATTTACCCTAATGATACAAATGTAGCAATCCAAAGGGGCACATGCACTCAAATGTTTATAGCAGCAATGTCCACAATAACGAAACTATGGAAAGAACCTAGATGTCCATCAACAGGTGAATGGATAAAGATGTGGGATATGGAGATATGTGTGTGTGTGTGTGTGTGTATATATATATATATATATGAATACTATGCAGCCATCAAAAACGCCCACAAAAATCTTGCCATTTGCAACAATGTGGATTGAACTAGAGGGTATTATACCAAGCAAAATAAGTCAATCAGAGAAAGACAATTATCATATGGCCTCACCGATATGAGGAAACAAGACAGAGGATCATAGAGGAAGGGAGGGAAAAATGAAACAAGATGAAACCAGAGGGGGAGACAAACCATAAGAAACTCTTAATCTCAGGAAACAAAATGAGGTTTACTGGAGGGGAGGGAGTGGGAGGGATAGGGTGACTGGATGATGGACATTGGGGAGGGTATATGCTATGGTGAGAAAAATAAAATAAATAAATAAGTTAAAAATAAATAAAAATAAAATACTATAAAGAGATCATTTATTTATTCAAAAAATTTGTTTTTCAACCACTCAATGAAAGGAATGTAACAAAAACAGATTAAGAAACTTGTATAAATGACTTTTCAAATCAGTAAGAAAAAGATGACCACTCCAGTAGCAAATGATTTATAAAAAAGGGTGACAGAAATCTTTAATATGAGTATTACATATTATTTAATCTTGCTGGCATCCACAGAAATATAAATTGCAATAATATAAAACTATCTCCTATCAACTTGCTAAAGATTTTTTTTAAATGCTTAAAATGGCATGTGGCGACTATTTACAGAAAAAAATTCTTTTTATTATTTTTTAAATTAATTAACCTGTTTATCTTCCTATTTTTTAATAAGCTCCACATCCAACATGAAGCCCCATGTGGGGCCTGAACCCATGACCCTGAGACCCAGCCCTGAGCTAAGATCAAGTAGTCAAAGGCTTAACCGAGCCACCCAGGCACCCCAGAAATAAATACATTCTTCTTGATTAAAATGTGTTTTGTAAAATTATTTTGGGATGAATTTAATTTCTGCCATTAACATTTTGCATATCATTTGTCTTCTAAGCTTAAATATGATTTGCATAATGCTACCCATCTAGGAATTGAGACCTTGGGAATATTTTTTTAAACTTATATGTAAACTTGAGTATAGTTGACACAGAATGTTACATTGGTTTCAGGTGTACAACATAGTGATTCAACTTCTCTATATGTTACGTCATATTCACAGGTGTAGCTACCATCTGTCACCACAGAACACTATTACAGTAGCATTGACTATATTCCCTATGCTCTGTCTTTTACTCCCTTGACTTAATCATCATAGCTAGAAACCTGTATCTCTCACTTCCCTTCACTCAGTTTTCCCACCCGCTAACCCCTTTTCCTCTGGTAACCATCTGTTTCTTCACTGCATTCATAGGTTTGATTCTGCTTTTTGTTTGTTAATTCATTTTTTCTAAGATTCCACTTATGAGTAAAATCTTATGGCATTTGTGTTTCTCAATCTGAATTATTTCACTTATCATAATACCCTCTTGGTCCATCTGTTTTCACGCAAATGTCACAATGTCACCCTTTTAATAGCTGCATAATACTCCATTATATATGTATCATACATCTTCTTTTTCCATTCATCTATCAATGAACACTTATGTTGCCTTTATATCTTGAGTATTGTAAATAAGGCTGTCATAAACGTAAGGGTGTAGATGTCTTTGAAAAAGTGTTTTGTTTGCTTTTGATAAATACCCAGTAGTGGAATTATTGGATTGTATGGTATTTCAATTGTTAATTTTTTGAGGAACCTCTATGATCTTCTCCATAGTAGCTGCACCAGTTTGCATTCTCATCAATAGTATGTGAGGAATCTTTTCTCTACATCCTCTCCAACACTTGTTATTTTTTTATTTTTGTCTTGTCTTTTTGATGTTAGTCATTTTGACTAGTATAAGGTTACATCTCATCATGGTTTTTATTTGCATTTCAAGACCTTAGGATTTAAAGAAAGTTTGTGGTCACAGCTGCAGACACATTTTTGAACAGTGAACTTCAGGCAAACTTTTGCACTGAGAGAAATATACATACTTATATTCATTCATTCGCATGTGTATGTGTGTGTGTGTGTGTGTGTGTGTGTATGGTCTATATCCTTTTATTATTTCTACAGCTAACTTTAAAACATGGTCATTGTTTAATCCTATCTTAGATAATAGAATTTTAGGCCTAAGAACACAAAGTTTCATCATATGAGAAAATACACATTTAGGAAGAAAATATAGTTTCTTCAATAAATGGTATTAAAAAAAACCTAGATATCCATACACAAAAGAATGATTGGAACTTTGTGTTATACCATGCACAAAAATCACTCAAAATGGATTAAAGACTGAAACATAGGACATAAATCCATAAAAATCTTAGAAGACGTGGGTGAAAATGTCTTCGATATTAGTCTTGGCAATGATTTTTTTTTTATTTTTTTATTTTTTATTTTTTATTTTTTTTAAGATTTTATTTATTTATTTGTCAGAGAGAGAGAGCGAGTGAGAGCACAGGCAGACAGAGTGGAAGGAAGAGTCAGAGGGAGAAGCAGGCTCCCTGCGGAGCAAGGAGCCCGATGTGGGATTCGATCCCTGGACGCTGGGATCATGACCTGAGCCGAAGGCAGCTGCTTAACCAACTGAGCCACCCAGGCGTCCCTGATTTTTTTTTTTTAATTTGACACTAAAAGCAAAGGAAACAAAGGCAAACATAAACAAGTGGGACTACATCAAACTGAACAGTTTCTGCACAGCAAAGAAGACCATCAACAAAATGAGAAGGTGACCCACAGAATGGAAGAAATATTTTCAAACCCAGATTTCTTAGGAGGCTGATATATACAATGTATAAGGAATTCATACAACTCAATAGCAAAAAACAACCCAAACAACCAAAAATCCCAATCCTATATAAAAATGGGCAAAGAGCCTGAATAGACATTTTATGAAGAAGGCATACAAAAGGATACAAAAGGCTTATGGGGGCAAGGGGCACCTGGGTGGCTCAGTTGGGTAAGCACCTGACTCTTGATTTCAGCTTAGGTCATGATCTCAGGGCCATGGGATCTAGCCCTACATCAGTTCAGTGCTCAGTGAGGGGTCTGCTTGTCCCTCTCCCTCTGCTCTCTCCTGCTCCTGCTCTCTCTCTCAAATAAATATATAAATCTCTTTTTAAAAGGCCTACAGGTACATTAAAAAAATGTTCAACTTGACTCATCATCAAGGAAATGCAAATCAAAATCACAATGAGATATCACCTCATACCTGTTACTAAAATGTCAAAAAATAACAAGTGCTGGCAAAGATGGGAGAAAAGGGAAATTTCCTTTTTCTTTCTTTCTTTCTTTTTAAAAGGTGTACCATTGCAGGTGCTTTGGTGGCTCTGTTGGTTAAGCATCACTCTTAATTTAAGCTGGTGTCCTGATCTCAGGGATCAAGCCCCACATTGGGCTCTGTGCTCGGTGGAGCATCTGCTTCCCTCCCTCTCCCTGTTACCCCCCTGTTTGTGTGCTCTATCTTTCTTTCACTTGTAAATAAATAAATCTTTTTTTTTTTTTTTTGAAGTGTACCCTATGTACTGTTGGCGGGAATATAAATTCTTACAGCCATCAAAGAATAAAGTATGGAGGTCTCTCAAATTAAAAAAATGACTCTAAAAATAGAACTACCATATGATTTAGCAACCCTCCTTTTGGGCATATAGTTAAAGGAAATGAAATTAGTATCTGGAGGAGATAGTGGCATTCCTATGTGCATTTCGCATTATTCACAATAGTCCGTGTGTGTGTGTGTGTGTATTCAGTCTTTAAATTGAGGAAATTCTGCTATTTGTGACAACACAGATTAACTTGGAGGACATTGTGCTAAGTGAAATAAAACAGACACAGAAAGAGAAACATTGAATGATCTTATTTACAGAATTTTTTTTTTCCAACAATTTACAGTCTAGTCAATCCATTTAGCTCTTTGTCTTCTCTGTTGGTCTTATATATGCTTTTAGCAATTCTCAGATATTAAGCATAGGGTAAGGAGGGTGATAAAGAATCTTACAGAACAGTCTTTGCCTGACCTATCATTTTTTAAAAATCTATTTGTTCATCACATTCTGCACTTTACTGATATACTTCTAATAGTCTAAGCAAAGTCTCTCTGGAAGCAGAGGAGGTAGGAAAGGAGAAACGAGTGTTAATAAATCAGTAGGTAACTAGAAAGTTAAATGTCTAAAAGCTTGGAAATGTCTTTACTCAGAAGTCTTCTACATCATAAGATTTAAGTGCTTTTCAAATATGTTTCTCCACATTGGAATTCAATACTGAGCTTAAGGATAATCCCACAGTCTATAACGACTGGTACTTATTTAATCAACTTTAATTTTATTGATTGTCACATAAAATGTATTACTCCAAAATTTCCTTGGCAAGTTTGTTTGAATAGTTATTTAAAAATTGTCAATAGGTTATTTAGAAAACTGTCCACATTCTTTAAAATGTCTATTTAATCATTTTAATATTTTCCAATGAAATTAAAGGTACAATATAGGATAGGAAGTATAATAAAACTTTAATTTGAAACAAGTACCCATTTTATTTTTTTAAACTGTATATAATTCAGATATTTCTGGGAATTCAATAGATTCTACAAAGGTCATATTAATTTTAAAATGTATCTAAAAGTTTCAGGAGAAGATAAAACAATCATTTATTTTGAAAAGCAAACAAAATCATGATAAACTAAAAAATAACTGAGTTTATTTGTAAATCTTGATCTAAAATAATCTTTGGCAGGTCTTCCACATAGGGAATTACTTTTTTTTTTAAAGATTTTATTTATTTATTTGACAGAGATCACAAGTAGGAAGAGAGGCAGTCAGAGAGGCAGGCAGAGAGAGAGGAGGAAGCAGGCTCCCCACTGAGCAGAGAGCCCGATGTAGGACTCAATCCCAGAACCCTGAGATCATGACCTGAGCCAAAGGCAGAGGCTTAACCTACTGAGCCACCCAGGTGCCCCCACATAGGGAATTATTAATTTGAAGTCTACGTAATGAAGTGAGCAAGTACTTAAAGAAATAAACTTAGCTGGGTTGAAAATAGAATGAAGTTTCTTAAGTACATTTTATTTCTGTTAGAACATAAAATCTTTTTATTAAAATGTTTAGCTACACATGGGGGAAGAATCAGCAGAAGACTTATAATATAAACTGGTAGATGCATGCTCTTTTGATTTTTTTAACCTTAAAAATAAAAGTGCTAGTTATTTCACTTGATTTTTTTAACCTTAAAAATAAAAGTGCTAGTTGTTTCCCTAGCACAACATAGGTGATTTGGGAATAAAAGAGCAGTACAATCAGAGAAAAACAAGCTAGACAAAACCATAGGCATGTGGGGGTGAGGGGCAGCAAAGGAGAGGCTTTTGGGGGCAGTAAGTTGGGAAGGCCGTTAAAAACCAAAGTCCATTGGAATAAACTGGGAGTTTGAAGTATGGTGGCTTCTCATTGGCTGAGCTGTTGCCCCAGGGAATTTGGAAATCATTCCTGGCTGGGGCTGGAATAGTAGGGCAGTATCTGAAGCAAGGTCAAATCCATCTCTTCCTTCAATTGACTACTAGTGAAGGTGTGAGAGCTCTCCCTACTGAAACCTCCAGGCTCCATTTCAGTGAGATTTCCCAATCCTAACATTTACAATTTCAGATCAGCTGTCTTACTTCCTCCTCATCTTCCTGAGTTCTAGAAGCTAACAGAACCTTCTCTGTGAGGCTCAGATGAAGAGTTGGCATTAATGTTTTCAAGTCAAATATTCAATGACCATTTAAACGGGGAGTAAATCAGCTGAGAACAAAAAGGAACTGTGAGACGCTTGTGGACCAGTAACTGGAATATCAGTTGTCACGTACGCAGTGTGGTGTGGGTACGCATGCACAGATGATCTTTAGCAGGAGAGCTAGGCCTTCCTTCCCTCTCATGAAGAGCTTCCCTTTAAGAATAAGAACTAGCATATTTGGGACATGATCTTCACTTAGTTTGGTCCCAATCTTCATTCCCTCTCATGAAGAGCTTCCCTTTAAGAATAAGAACTAGCATATTTGGGACATGATCTTCACTTAGTTTGGTCCCAATTTAAGTCTGTGTAATAATATAAGACTTACATCAAATGTTGAGGTTTAACTGGGAGTTTTCTCCTTCAATTTTTTTCTTCATAAAATCATACTGGCTCAAAATGTATACGAGAATTCACTCTCCAGTGTTGGAAGAAATTCAGACTTATTCTAACCCTTGTTGGTAATGGAAGCTGAGATGGTGGCCTTCACACAAGGAGCAAAAATTCTTATTTCAATCCTAATTTATTTTCATAATATTCCATTGCTAAAGAATAAGCTTTTCCCCATCTAAATTTGAGATCTATTGAGGCAGAACACGATGAATGATTGGCTGTAAGCCCAGTAAATTATGAAAAGAGCTGGATTTCTGGGGCGCCTGGGTGGCTCAGTGGATTGAGCCGCTGCCTTCAGCTCAGGTCATGATCCCAGGGTCCTGGGATCGAGCCCCGCATGGGGCTCTCTGCTCTGTGGGGATCCTGCTTCCTCCTCTCTCTCTGCCTGCCTTTCACCACTTGTGATCTCTGTCTGTCAAATAAATAAATAAAATAAACCTTAAAAAAAAAAAAAAAGAAAAGAGCTAGATTTAAGCCTTAGCATTACCTATCTTGGTGCAATCATGTCATTCTGTAAGATTATTTAGATGTTTAGAAATATTTAATAGTTTAGAAGGGCATGCAAAAGTAAAGGAAAATTAATTTAACTTTGTATGATCTTTAATAATTGTTAAGATCCTTGATTGCTCTCCTGTTGGACAAAAATTTACAGTGGAAACTACTTAAAAAGGAGGAAATGATAGTAATTCATAATTAAATATGACAATTTTCAAGGTTAATTAATATTACTGAGGTTAATCCCAATATAATGTAAGCAGTCAGTTAAATAAATTAAACACTTAATAGCCTGAGGGAAATGAAAATTTGGGGATGTTCAAGTGTCTTAGTTTGAGTTAAGATGCAACAATGAATATTGTCATTTATATACGAAAGTCTCTAAGATGAGACTATTGTGAACTGAATTACTTTTATGGATGTTAAAACTTCACTAAGAAATATGTGCAGATAAAAAATTGCTTTTGTATTGGTCAGAATGCTAGAACATATTTTTCAAAAGCACCAAGTTTATTCAATTCTTACAAGTATGTAAAGCAAGTTTTTCATCTTTATTTTAATCTTTGGATATAATCCCTGAGTTATATGTACTGTACGTATAGAGTACACATAGATAGTGGTAGTATAACTTTTATAAGTCTTATTTCAGAAAAACATGCAAAGAAGCTAAGCAGTGTTCTGTATGTTTCTACATATATGATATAATTCTTAAAGAAAGACATATGATTGGATTAATCAGAATTTTAGTCTTTTAAGACCCATGCTATACTCAAATGAATTATCTTCCATACCCATGTATAGTCTATTCCTTCATTGACATTGGGCTTGGCCATGGGACTGCCTTTAGACAATGGTCAATGAGTGAATGTGACACAGATGGAAACTTAATAGAGCTTATGCATTGGTTTTGAACTCTCAAAATACTTCCATAAGACCACTATTTAAAGATACCCCATCTCACCTACTGGAAGATGAGAGTTCACAAGGGGAATTGAGGTGCTCTGTCCAATAGCCAGAAACAGAGCCAGCTGCAGCCATGAGCATGATTCTGGATGAGAAGAACTGCCTAGCTAAGTCCATCCTAACTGATGATTTTCAAAATCATAAGCTAGTAAACGAGTATTATTTAAACTCAGTAAATGCTAAAAGACACATCAAAAAATCTTTATCATCATTAGCTGTCGGGGATATTCAACTCAAAACCACATTAAACCACCTTATACCACCTTAAACCAGTTAGAATGGCCAAAATTAGCAAGACAGGAAACAACACGTGTTGGAGAGGATGTGGAGAAAGGGGAACCCTCTTACACTGTTGGTGGGAATGAAAGTTGGTACAGCCACTTTGGAAAACAGTGTGGAGATTCCTTAAGAAATTAAAAACAGAGCTACCCTATGACCCTGCAATTGCACTACTGGGTATTTACCCCAAAGATACAGAGGTAATGAAAGAAAGGGCCACCTGTACCCCAATGCTCACAGCAGCAATGACCACAGTCACCAAACTGTGATAAGAGCAAAGATGCCCTTCAACAGACAAATGGATAAAAAAGATATGGTCCATATATACAATGGAATATTATGCCTCCATCAGAAAGGATAAATATCCAACTTTTGTATCAACATGGATGGGACTGGAGGAGATTATGCTGAGTGAAATAAGTCAAGCAGAGAGAGTTAATTATCATATCCAATTCCTTATGGGACATAAGGAATAACATGGAGAACATTAAGAGAAGGATAGGAGAAGTAAGTTGGGGGAAATCGGAGAGAGAGATGAACCATGAGAGACTATGGGCTCTGAGAAACAAACTGAGGGTTTGGGGGCGGGTTGGATAAGCCTGGTGGTGGGTTTAAGGAAGGCATGTATTGCATGGAGCACTGGGTATGATGTATAAACAATGAATCTTGGGACACTGAAAAATTAAAATAAAGGTAAAAAAAATAAAATCAGTAAATTTTGGAGTGATTTGTTGAGCCTCCACAGACAACTTACATAGACCCACATTTTCCTGACTTAACTTTTATCTTTTACATCAATCATTAACTGGATAGTCTGGCTATATAGCTCATTTCCTTTCCTGGATCATAAAGGGGAAGAGATGTAAGGCACATGTGTTGAGAAAGAGAGATATAGTATGACAAAAAGTCTGAGTCATACACAGCTTAATAAACTCAGAGATATTTACGGGTAAGGTAATGAGTTGTAAGGGATATTAATCTAAGAATTCATGGAGCACAAATCCTGTGTCCCTCACTGCATCACCTTAGCTAAGTTAAGCCTTTTCCTTTTCTCTAAATGAACAGATGATTTTAAATGCCTTTTATTCCCACTTAAACAATTTTATCTTGTGGAATCAGAGCATGTATTCTTACTGATTTGTTTCATGATTCAAATTTAATTGGTTATTTGAGTGTGAAAATTGATTTTTTAATTGATTTTACATAGATATAGTAAATAATATCTGTTTACAAAATAAATCTCAAGAAATAATCATCTCTAAAACAATCTTCCACAGTACATTTTCATCTTATAAAACTGCGTATTATAGATATATTATCAGACTAAATCAGCAATAATGAAGCCGCATTTACAATTCAGCCAATTAACTGTCATATGGTCTATGAGGTAGCTTTGTGTGAGATTTTTCACATGATTTATTAAGGAATCAATGTGAATTCATAGAAGTATCACAAAACCTCTGAAAATATTGTAAACTAACAAAAGAAATTAGAAGTTTTTTTCTTCCCCATCTTTTTCTACAAGTTTAATATATTCCCTTTACAACAACTGGTAGGAATGGGTATAATAAATATATTAATTAATTTGCTTTGGATGAATGAAAAAAATCACCTCTACCTTAGTTTTCTTGAGCAGTTTTCTCTAATAATTTATCATTCAATCACTGTGGTATGGGGATCTGGAAGGAATGCAGATTAAGGTATTCACTCAACAAATGCTTTTTCAGTGTCTCAGCACTGTCCTATGTTCCAGAGATACAAAACTGCACAAAATGGGCAAAAACTCTAATCTGTCAGGGTTTATATACTGATTAAGTTCCAAACAATAAATTGTCTTACAGTTGCCCCACAGAAAACAGGATTAATAACCTTCAACTCAAAATTGGTTCAATGTTGAAATGATGATCCTATGCTCCTATGCATACACCAAGACATATAAAAGGTCACTCACAGACTGAAAGTTTCTGGTCTCAGAAAATGTGCAGATGGTCCCAAATGTTGGCCCAGGAATTTTCTAGAATGAATATAACTGCTGGAAATTTGGCCAACTGTGCTGATCCTTGGCAATTGTCCTTGGTCAGGGACAGTCTTATTAAGGATTGGACAAGGGCAAACCTCCTGGGTCCATCACTTTCAGTGGTGACACTGTTTAGTAAAGTATACAGACCACCTTTTCTTTTACTTAGTTGATCCCAAAGGACCCTCCAGGTGGTCACTGAGTCCAGGAGAGAGATGACCTCCTCCAACACCATTGCTTGTAACAAAGGAAGTCACTTCTTTCTGTGAAATATGCCAGAGATTTTCTCCTATAAGTATCATTTTCATGTCAGTAAGAAAGCTTCTGTGACTATATTAAATCTGTGAGTGCTGCCTCCATGTCCCAAAACATAATAGGCAGGTGGGTTCCAATGATCATCAATTAGAACCCATTAGCTTCAGTCTCTCAAATGCTCCATGTGCAACTTGCAATGATTGTGCTAACAAAATGTTTCTGGAGTCAGATTAGGTGGTGTTTTGAGCAAGAAGACTTTGGACACCTCATGGCCACTGTGGGTAGTCCAGAGACTTCAGGATGCATGAAAGCTGCCAAATCCTTTACAGTGAAGGAATGTCTGAAGAATGCCAATGGTAGTTCTTTTTATCGCATTTCAGAAAGATCCTAGACCCTTTGTTACTGAAGACTCCATTCAAAGTAGACCAATTTAAGATTAACAGTACCAGTGCACTTAAGTAAAGTTTGTAAGTGAGGAACATACTGGTTCTTGAAGCTAAAAAGGTCTAGATGATGTTGGGCTTGTTTTAACATTCTGAGTTCTGCCAAAGTCAATAGTTGTTTCTATTTTTTTTTTTTAAGATTTATTTACTTATTTGATAGGCAGAGATCACAAGTAGGCAGAGAGGCGGGTGGTGGGGGGAAGCAAGCTCCCCACTGAGCAGAGAGCCAGATGTGGGGCTCAATCCCAGGACCCTGGGATCATGACCTGAGTCGAAGGCAGAGGCCTTAACCCACTGGGCCACCCAGGTGCCCCTCAATAGTTGTTTCTTGACAGTGTCAGGGATGGAGGAGTATTTGACTTACCAAGTAATGCCCAGGAATTTAACCAAGATGGTAGGGCCTTGTGCAATGGGTAGTGTTATAAGCCATCTCTTCTTGGGAGCTACTTTGCCAATTATACTTTGTATGTTCTGAGTGTGTCAAATGAATCTCCTCAGAAAAGGATGTCCTCAATGTAATGTCATTCCCATAATCCTAGGGAAAGTAGGTTGTGACTACATGCAAAGGTGGTATGAGTGGGAGGTGTTGTTAAGATACCATATGGGTAGCCACGTAAATTGACTAAGAAGTTACTGAAGTAGGCACTGAATGAAACATATTTGCCAAATTTATAAAGCTAAATATTTTCCAATTGATGATTTCATGGAACCAGTAATTTCAATAATAGGGGGTATGGGGAGCTTTAATGGAAGAAACCATGCTATTAAGGGTTTGAAAATCCACTGTTAGATACCATTCATTTTTATTAGGTTTGATCTCTGGTAACATGGGGTTATTCAATGACAAGATAGGTAAAATGGTTCCTGCCTTAAGTAGGTCTCTGTGACAGGTGGCTCTTATATTATGGGTCTTGATTTCCGTATGCTTTGTTTTAATCTATGTTCAGGCATAATAACTAATTTGTCCTAGTTTGTAAAAATGTGTGTGACATTGAATAGACCCCAACTACTCAGCTGGGAGCACATTTATGGCAATAAAATAAGGACAGTTTTTATATTTTATGTGCTCCACATGATTGTTCTGTTCTAAAGAGGAATGAGGGTGGAGAGAAACTGTAAAGATAATAAAATTTAGGGTAATAAATGGAACAGATGGACATGTCAAACATGATTAGGAACCTATAAAGAGGTATGCAAATGATAGCCCATTTAATAGTACATTTACTTATTTGACATATTTCAGGAGAATGGGGCAATGATGCAGTGGTTGGAGTTTTGCTTTTACATAGTTTAGAAACTTATAGCTGAAGACATGATTTAGACCCTCACAGGGATCTCCCTCACAGAGGCATAACTACTCTTGTGGCTCAGTACTAGTAATTAAGAAATGGCACAAAATGTTTTAGTATTTCTCTCTTTGATCTGTTACTACCAAAGAAATAAAGAAAAACTTAAAATTTCTTAATTTCTCTTCCTGTCCCTGCGTCATAAAGGGGTTATGTTGTTAATAAAGTGTAAAACATTTAATATTAATACATCTCAAGTTTAAATACTTCCTAGCCTCATCAATTAACTTTGAAAAAAACTTTGGTTTTCTTTAGTGTGCTTGTTTTACCTCTAAATTCACAGAGATGAAATGTTTTACAGAGTTCCCAGTATGGATAAATCTCTGCAATCGTTCCCTTTAATACAATGAGAACATATGGTCCTCCTTCTTCTCATGAGCCATATTCTCAAGAAGAAGAAAACCTCAGTATTTGAGGACCTACTGTGTGGCGAGCATTGAACACAACATTAAAAAAAAATTAATCTTAAATGTGACAAAACACATTTTGTATGATCAGGAAACGGAGATTTCATGAAAGCTAAGACTTAGAAGAGGATGGGCTAGTCAGTGGGGTTGTAAGCTTTTGGACCTCCATTTGAATGATCCCCCATGACATCTCCTTTCCTCTACAAAGTTCTGCTTCCACTGTCAGTGAGTCACTGTTGGTCCCGTTGCCAACAGATCATAACTGAAGTTCACTAATAGCATACAGAGTCATCTGTCAAATTATTTGGCGTTTTATTTGATTATTATAATTACTCATACTCTGAACTATGTCAGGAAAGGCAATATAAATATAACCAAAGAGTAGCCAGAAGAGATCCACACTGCAAAAGCAATTGTCTTGGAATCAGGATACATAATTCAAATTCCCGCCTACACCACTAGCTTCCTGACTTTGTCCAATTTATTTAATCCCTCTGGCGTTTAGGTTTCTAAAGGAACTTTCTGCTCTAAAATTCTGATTTCTTATCTTTAATTTATTAGACTTATCTATGATTACTCAGGGATGAAGTAAACTCATAAGTTAACTCAACTGAATATTTTTACAGAATATTTAATAATTCATTTTTACAAATATCCAATGTATTAGTTCAGTAAACACTTCATTTTTTTGAGAGAGAGAGAAGGGGCAGAGGGAGAAGGAAGGAGAGAGAGAATGTTAAGTAGCTTCCATACCCAGCACAGAGCCTGAAGTGAATTTTAATCATGATCTGAGCTGAAATTAAGAGTCAGACACTTAACCAACTGAACCAGCCAGGTGTCCCTCGAAGATACTTTTCAACTCAGTTTCTTATCTCTGGATCAAGTTCTTTTAGAACTCTTGTCATATTGTCAGTTAAGGACAAGCTGTGCTTTGGAAATTATAATGCCCCTCAAAGGTGGAGCCTCAAAATTTAGAGGTAGGCCTGAAATGCCACCTTCTGGAGTTCAACAGAGTAAAAATAAAAGGAATGAAAAATAAGTCATAGCAAATTTCTCCCAATGAGATAAAATAAAGCGGTGAGTCATAAATGTCACTAAAGATAATAAATTTTTTAAAAAGTTTTGTATTTAGTAAAATAAATGCTCAATAATATTAATTCTGAATGTTGGAATCACTTTAGTTTTTACATGTGCAATGTGAAACAATTTGCAAACACAAAAAATTTTGATTACTAAAAGTTAAAGATGTCCATCAATATTTTAAATACAATAAATATTTATATGACGTTAATGTCCGTTAATCATCTTTTTAAGAACTGAAGGGAGTTGAAATCCAAATTGCTAACAGCACAATTTAGGCATGCTTGCCTCTTAATTAAGTCTTTATGGCAAATATCGATCAAACTATTATAATTTGTAACACCATTCCTTAAGAGCACTCAAGTTCTGTTACCTGTATTCTGTATTAACTAAAGGTTTCCTCACATCAATTTGGACTCCAGCTAGATTTTTTTAATTAAATGGTAAGCATGCTGATTAGCTAATGCAGTAAACTTGTCAGTTATAACTCAGTATAAATAAATAAAATAAAACATTGGTTCATCATTCAAGAGTAATTAATCCTCCAGTAGTTTTCCAGTATTTAGGTACACAAATAAGCATACTCACCTTTGATTTATGATAACATCCCCAATTTGGGGACCTCCACTGATCCTCTCCCAGAAGCAATCAGTTTCTTTCCACAAATGCTAATCTTCCAAGGTTTAGAATGAGGATTATGAGAAATCTGGGATTTTTTTCTCATATTCTCTGTTCTTCACCTCCCACTCCCAGCTTATATTCTCCCAGCATAGGGGAAAATTGTGTGAGGAATTTTATGAGTTCATTTTATAAACCTACAAATTACTTGTCCAAATGTGGAGTGACAGGATAATGGAAGTGCACTGGTTCTGTAAGACGTTTTAGGATTCCAATGATCAGGACTGTTTTAACGTCTTTTGAATTGTATTTGTCAGAATGAAAGCACTCTCTCAATTAGCTGAACTTTAAAAATGACTTTCACTGACACCTGAACAAGTAAAGCAGCAATTCATGAGCCATCATCTTTTAGGAAAGACCTAGAAAATTTTTGATTAGGTAGCTTAGTCACTGTTTAAACTGGAGTTGTAATTATGCAACCTTTACTTATTCAATATGTCATCATTAATTTTAATCAGACATATTTGTTGTTGTTTGTCTCCTACTTGGGGGGGAATCTAATTACATTCTAATGCAATATTTACATATATATCTGCCTAAGACCAGACGAAGTGTTACTTTAATGAAAGAGCAATCTTCTGACATCCTGATATTGAAATGACCCAATATTGATTGACTTTTGATACACAAAGCTGTTGTTGATGCATATTTGCATACCGATGATATTATGTTAAATTGCAAGACACTTTTCTATTACCATATACTGAGAATGAATATGCCCCTTTGAGGCTGTTTTGAATTCAGAATTAAAGATACTCCATTTCTATATTTGAATCAACACAAAATTACCAAAGGTATAATAGAAAGGCAAAACTCAAGAGGGAGAATATTTAGGTAAATGATAACTTTTAATGATAAGTCCTGTACTAAAATGACACATTAACCAGTAGCAATATGTTTATAAAATAGGCAATTAAAATGTAGTTTTTTATATTGTGGTATTCTTGGCATATGATATTATATTAGTTTCAGGTATGTAACAATGATTTGATATTTGTATATATCACTGTAATAAATCTAGTTACCATCTATTAACTCTAAAATAAGGATTCTTGTTGAAATTGAGCACAGCGCTTGTCGTATATGAGGAGACATTTTTTAAAGTTAAAAATTAGAGTTCTCTCTTATGGCCACCACTATTGCTAATACCACCAATAAAAGAGCCCTTTTCATATATAAAATGAATATTCATTCTTGATTTAATTTGTGAAGATAATCCTTTCAGGATAAGACATAATTGTTTTGAGGCTGGAGACATTGTAGGGCATGTCCACATATGTGCACATACACATTAAATGTTTCAGCCTTATTGATCTCAAATAATCTTTACAATTTATATCTCCTTCCAGCTTGGGATTCACATCTCAAACCAGCTCTGTCCAGGGGCCTCATTCTGTACCTAATAGTCCTTCAGCTCCCTGACTATCTCTACCAGCCCTGACTGTGGCCTGTAGATCCATGAGACTTACCTTTCTCATGACCCTGGAAACGGAGGTAGAGAAATGAGGTTTGCAAAATGAATTGTGTACCTGAAACTAATATAACACCATATGTCAACTGTTCTGGAATTTAAAAAAAAAAAAATTACCTGGGTCCAGTCCCAGCCTTACTACTTACTAAATAGATGACCTTGGCCTTTGCTTAATCTCTCTTTACCTCAATTTCCTCTTCTATAAATCTTTAGCCTGCCTCGTACATTTGTAATAAAGACTGAATTAATGAAGATATAGTTAGTTGTTACAAAATAAAAACTCATCAAAACACCAAAAACAACTGAGTACCTAATATGTGCCAGGTACTATGCTAAGCACTTAAAATATGCTGTTAAGTGAGTAGAAACCAATTTCTGACCATGTGATTGAAGCCAATAAGAGTAACATTCAGTGTGCTCACTCCCAATATTGTTGCTGTGATTAAATTCATTTCCCAGACATACTGAGGCTTAGAAACACTTTGAAGGCGCAGAGCTTGTCTTCTGAGTATGAGGAAGCTTTAGCAGGGTCATAGAGTTTGAAAGAGTTGTGGTAGAGAATAGGAAAGATAATGGACTTGAGATATGAAGACATAAGAAGACTGTAAAGGGTGAAGGCCATGAATACATTCTAATATGTATACAGTGATCTTCATGATCATGTAATTCTTTCAGTCACATAGCCAAAACCTTGCATCCCCTGTATGTTTTTGTAACAGGCCTTCATTCATGCCCCCCTACCATATCCCCTGCAGGGATGTAGATGGAAGGCACATCATGGCCTCCAAGGGCTCACATCTCTCTCAGAGTAAAATAAAACGTTCCCTACCATGGGTGACCCATCTTTCCACAAACTGTCCCTCTTAATGTAGCTTTTATCACTTGGAATCCACTTCACTCATTCTGCTCTTTTCTTCCAATCACCAAGTGCATTTTCACCACAAAGCCTATCCACTTGCCGGGAATGCCCTCTGTACACTTATGGATCCATTCAGCTGTCAAATACCACTTAGCTTTTCTTTATCACAATATATAACACAGTATACAAACTACTCAAATTCTTTGCCCTTCACTCTATTTTCTTTTCTTTTCTTTTTTTTCTTTTTAAATTTTCAGTTGCTTTGGACAAATTTCTTTATTTAGCTGTTTCCTGGTGAATTGCCATTCATTCTACTAGAATATAGAGTCCTTCAAAGCAGGGGTCTTGTTTTCTTCAGAGACATTTCTTTTCTTCAACATTGTGTCTAGATCTAGTGGATACTCAATAAAAACTTTATGAAGAAGCAAATGCATGGGACACCTGGATGGCTCAGTCAGTTAAACTTTTGACTCATGATTTTGGCTTAGGTTATGACCTCAGGGTAGTGAGATCGAACTTCACATTGGAGTCCACACGGGGCATGGAGAATGCTTAGGATTCTCTCTCTCACTCTCCCTTCCCCCACTCACTTGGGCACATATGCTATGCTCTCTCTCTCAAAAGAAAAGAAGAATGTATGAATGAAGGAAAGGATGAATGATAAATGAATGCTATTTTCTTTAGCAGTACTGTGTGGTTAAGTATGAGGCAGAAGCAGGCTGATCCAGGCTTTTTCTTTTTTTCTTTTTTTTTTTCAAATTTATGCAATAGAAGACCAAAGAGCTTGGGGGTGGTATTAATGTTATTGGTAATCTGAAGAGATAAATCATTGGCTCAAAATTAATAAAACTGAAGACACTCAGGCTACCTGGGTGGCTCAGTTGGTTTAGTGTCTGCCTTTGGCTCAGGTAATGATTGCCGAGTCCTGGGATCAAGCCCTATGTTGGGCTCCCTGCTCTGCTTCTCCCTCTCCCTCTGCCTACCACTCTGCCTATCTGTGGTCTCTCTCTCAGTAAAGAAACAAAACAAAACAAAACAAAACAAAAAACAAAACTGAAGACAATGGGATTGACAATTTAGAGGAAATAGATAAGCCTCAGTGAGGTTGGAAATACTTTGTAGGCAGGCACTATATTTGATGGCAAGGAGACTGTTCTGAATAAGGTGAAGAAAAATTGTTCTCATTAACATGTGTGCTGTATGGAATAGAAATGATTCATGTGGAGTTGACATTCAAAATTCTAAACTTCTTAGCTCCGGAAGTTATCCAAACATAAAAATATAGTTTCTATAAATGAAGTTTCTTGAATTAAGCTACATGTATTTAGAAATGTGAGCTGATTAGTATTGTTAACTGTTAGGTACCCAACGTCTCCCAGAATGGAGGAAGATGTTGCTGACTGTTGTCCACATTCCTTTATCTCTGCTGGTGGCTCTGCATTCTCCCATTGTTTGTAGACTTTGGATTAGCTGATGTGCTCCAGATCTGAGTGCATGGTCTAGTACTGTAGTGGTCACTAGTCATATGTGGCTATTTAAATTAAAATTCATATCAATCAAAATTAATGAAATTAAAAATCTCAGTCCTCATTCCAGCTAGCAATATCTCAAGTGCTCAAAAGATGCATATGGCTAATGGGGGCCATATTGGTCTGTACACATACAGAATGTCTCATTTATCTCAGAAAGTGTTATTAAAGAGTGCTGGTCTAGTGGTTCATCACTAAGACACTGGGGAGCTCAGGGGAGCTGCGGAATACTCCCTTTCTGTAACTATAGTTCAAAATATAAATAACATGTTAGTTTACTAATGTTGACATACTAGTAGACTGTTTGCATGGCATATGATGAAGTATCTCTCTCAAAAGGTGGCAACTAATGATCTAATCGATCATTTGAATGAATTGATAGTTTTAAGAGATAAGTTTTAAAAGTTTTAAAAGACAATAATTATTAGGGATATTGAAGACTTCTGGAAACCCATATGGAGAGATATACTCCCCTAGAATTTAGTAATCAATGAACTAAAAAAAAAGTGTTGACTAGATTCTCTCAATGAAAAAAAAAATACCCCTTGTATTTGGGCATTTCATATTAGAAATGGGACAGAACAAACAATACTATGTGTCTCTTAATTTTAATTAAACAGCATTTTGCACTTTAGTAGTTTTCAAAAGTGTTTGGAATAAAATGAGACATTTGAGGGATATATTAGAGAATAGGATATACAAAAATCATCATTATTAGACATATATGAATTCATTACAAAGGGTGGTGATGTTCAGCAGAAAGAGTTTGGGCCATAAGAATATGAATTAATCTGTGTATCAGTCAAATTCAGTGGTTATGAGACCGTCCACTTACACCTCAATTTATTCCTAGCATATACTTTAGGACAACAGTCTACCTGTTACATTGGATTGGTAAGGCAATTAGTAGGCAATGGACCAACAAGGAGAAAGTGTATGAGAAAACAATCCAGCGTATGAGAAAGAGTCACAGGCTCAGGACTAGACCTGAAGAAGAGCCACTTTCAGAGAAATCTCATAGGACATAATTGAGGGTGTGCTACCTATCTACCTAGGTACCTGCATGTCTTTATTACAGAAATGGCTGATTTCAATGGGGGAGCAACCGATAGTTCCAAAATGGCTTGCAAGCTAGGTTTCATCAGGGAAGACATCATTGGTTAGTAAAAAGAATTAAATAATGGGATTCTAATTGATCATTTGTAATGTATTACTAGAATTTATGTTTCATAGACTGGGGTATGGAGACTGGGACCGTGGCTCTGGCAGATCTACAACTCTATGTACCACCCAGGGATGTGGAGGATGATTAATAAAAGTACCAGAAGCACAAGAAGCATACATTTGAAATAGTGCTGGAAATAGGAGGAAAAGTTGACATTTTTCTCCCATCAATATTTATTTCAGAATGAATTTCTGAAACTTTCTTTCCATTCACATTTAGTGTTCCTGCAAGGCTTGTTAAGAACGCTAATGACGATTGAGATCTTGAAGTATCCTATAGATCTGTACTGTCCAATATGGAGACAGTAGCCTCTGTTGCTATTGAACACTTGGAATGTGGTTAGTCTGAATGTGCTCTCAGAATAAAATGCATGTCAAAATCAAAAAATTGAGTAGGATAAAAGTATGTAAGATATCTAATGAGTAACATTATATTGGTTACTTGTTAACAAGATAACGTTTAAGATATATGGAAGTGTCGTATTGAGGGAGTGATTTGATCAATAATTTATTTTATATCCCATTTGACCAATGTCTACCCTAATTTACCTCACTGCAAAATGTACAATTGATTGTATTATCACTGGTCAATAAAAAATGTCCAGCGCTATATAGTGTGCTAAGATCTAGCTAAAATCTAAAGGGTTTTCTTTTCCTTTGTACCAGTGACATTATAAGGAATAATAAAGACAAAAGCTTTTAGATAAAGATTGAGTAATAACTTATATACAGAAATGTGAGTGGGAAATTTACCCCTAAAATATAAAGTTCTGCCTCCCATAAAACAAATTCTGGGGTTAGTGCCCAAGCAATCTGTTCATTAACAAGACTTCCAGGTTTCTCTGGTACCTAAAAGCCTTTGAGAATCTCTGCTTTCAAAGTAGTTTCAAATAATTTCTCCTGGAGGAAGGATGCCAACCTTTTGGAAATGGCTAGATAATTTTATGATTGTTCCATCTCAGGAGAGGTTCTTTTTAACAAAATTACACATAGTTATCTTTGGAAGGAGAGGTTAAGGAAACGATATTCATAATCCTAAATTCTCCCAGGCCAGTTATGAACATTTCATTTATGTGTGTGTCACTAGGTTGTGGGAGGAAAGAGGTAGCCACTGCAGGTGGGCTTGGGGCAAGGAGAGAAATTCTAGAGGTTTGAGAAGAGGAATATCTTGGGTCCATTAAATTCTCCACCTCATCTAGCTTTGTGTTTCAGGTATTTGTGTGTGAAGTGGATATCACTGCCCTGAATTATTAACAGCAAGGTGATTTATAACTTTATCATCAAGGTGGGGAGTATTTCTAATAGGAAGGAGACGTTAGATGACCAAACTTCTAATAGTCCCTGAAAAACTACTAGTAGTAGATTACTACTTCAGAATAATGTAAAAATAAGGTGTCTTTAAGATGAATGCTCTTCTTAAGCTGATCATGCCTAGCCGTTGTATCATGACTGTTATCTGAAACTCACATACTGGGCAGAGCCTCTCAGACATTATTTTCCTAATTTAATCACCTGAGGATTTTGCTAAAATGCAGATTTCTATCTAGTAGATCTGAGTTTCAGACGTTCTAACAAGGTCCTGGCTAATGCTGTTCCATGGACTGGACTTTAATAATAAAATACTTCGACACTAGTCCTTTGGAACCGAAATCCGCATTTTTAAATAAGATCTGTGGGTGCCTCTTCTGCACAGTGAAGTTTGAGACACACTGATAACAATGACCTACAGTGATTCACGAGTCTGGTCTGCTTTATAACTACCTAGAAATCTTCAATAAATTCTGATCCCATGGTTTTAATCTGGAAAAAAAATATATTAGAAATTGTAGGATGTTAACTCAAGAACTGTATATTTTGAAAAGTTCCCAAGGGTGGCGAGCAAATTAAAATCCCCTCAAAGATGTTCATGTCCTCATGCTTAGTACCTGTGATTACCTTACATGGAGAAAGTGACTTCACAGGTGTGATTGATGTTTAAAAGTGTCTTGAAATGAGGACTCTATCCCTGATTATCAAGGTGGGCCTGATGTAAATGCATGAGTTCTTAAAAGGAGAGAGTGTTTCTCCTGTATGAATGCGGTCATTAGCAAAGGAATGTAAGTGTTCCGTGGATGCTGGGGAAGGCAAGGAAATGGATTCTTTAATCTTAGAGTCTCCAGAAAAGAACTCAGCTTTGCGGATGCCCTGGTTTTTATCCCTGGGATAAATTCTAGCCTATAGAACCATAAGATAAAAATATGCCTGCCAAAATTTGTTGCAGCAGGAATAGGAAACCAGTATCAGCTGATACAAATATGTAGTCAGTGCTCTCAGAGTCAATAGGAAGAAACCAGCAGATGGATTCAGGAGTTCCCTATACAAAGCAAGCATTCCTTATGTCTGAGTGTTCTTCAATCTCAAAGAATTTCCTGACCGGCTGAGCTACCCAGATCACACGGGATGTCTGCCATACAGGCATCTCTGAAAAACTGGGTAACCTTGAAGCTAAGTACAATTTTCCTAATATTGACACATTATCCCCTTAATTAGTTGTGCATAATGCACCATGTAAATCACTCACCTGCGTGTGTATGAGTATACATGCATATATACACACATTCTTGTTTTCCCACACATATGTGTGGATGAACATATTCCCATATTATTAAAAATGTACAGATTTACTCAAGATAACATCTTTAAATTTATGTATAAACAGAAAAATATGCCAAGATCTAAAACAAGTCACTATAGTAACCAGTCAGTTAAACGCTACCAGACAAATGATTTCGATGCTATAAATCAGAATGTTTGGATGGCTCCAAAAGGTTGCAAACATAACACAGGCAGGTTCACTTGGATGTGTAATAAGCATCTCAAACTTAATATGCCCTAAACATTCGGCAACTCATCCTCTTGTTGCTCAGGACAGAACTCTGGCATCTGGGGTCTCTGGTTTGTTGCCCCTCACATGTCTTCTGCCAGCAAATCCCATCAGCTCTATCTCCAAAATGCACCCATGTTATGACCGTGGGGATGCCACAATTACACAACCATCATGGGCTTTCAGACCCAGTGTTCACCTGAAGTATACAGCAATTGCCTCTTAATGGCTGGCCCTTCTGCAGACCTTGACTCCTGTCAGTGAATTTTCTGCATCGCAGCCAACAGGGCTCCAGAAGAGCTCAAGGCAAACCCTTCCCCACCTCGCACGTTGTACAGATGGTTCGCCATTGAGCCAAAGTCCTCCCTGTTACACACTAAAGCCTCCAGAGAAAAGGACCCCTGAAAACTGCCTCTGTTCAGTTCCCCTTTCACTCCCTTCTCCCATACCACTCATGTCTACCTTTTCTGTTCCTCCGACACACCAAGCAGACGCCTGCGTCAGAGTTTCTGCATTTGTTCCCTCTTCCCTAGATGATCCTCTGTGCTGTATGACTTACTCACTCACCTCTCTTAGAAATGTATCCGTGGGGACTTACTTGTTCCCTGTCTTAGCAGAAATCTCCACCTCTATTCCTACATACATACTTTCTATTCTCCTTCCTTGTTTTATTTATTTGTTTGCTTGTTTGTTTATTTCATCAGTCTTTATCTTTACTGCCTGTCTGGCTTATGCTATTTATTGTAGTCTTCTTTATTGCTAGCTCCCATGATGGCATGCAATCTCCATGAAAGCAATGGCTATTGTCTGTCTTCTATCCTACTGAAACCTCAGTAACAAGCAGTGAACTGTAGGCAGTCCAGAAACACTTGCAAAATGACTGCAATAACAATAATAATGTCTTCTGAGGAAATAATAGTATTGGTTTGCTACTTAGGAGGCATTGAATACTATGTTGAACACATTGCAAATATGAATTTATCTACTCTCTGCAACAAACCTGTGAGAAAGACACTAAAGCCAGACTAATTTTACAGATATAGTAGGCTAGGGAGCAGGTAACGTGGCACAAACATAGTCATGGGGCAGTACTGGTGATTTAAATCTGAGCCTTCTGTTCTTTAGCCTACAGTTAGCTAGGGATGCTCTGAAAATTCTGTTGATTTATAAATTAGGAGATTTTAATATAGTTGTTGGGACAAACCATTTTCTAGAATTGTGTACATTAATTCTATAAGCATGCTGGTAGACTTGAAAAATAACTTACAACTACAATATATTTAATCTCAGCACCTAACATAAGAGCAAAATTTATCTTTCTGAAAGAACAGGATTCAACCAAGTTCAGACTTCTCTCTCAGGAAACATTATTGTGTTACCACTCCCTGTACCCCACCCCCTGCACAGGGGCTCAGAATTTGTGTTTTGAACGGCAGAAGGAATACAGGACCTAGTAATGACCTTCATGGCTCTCAGTGTTATATTAGCTGACTTATAAAGAAGAATCGAAAGAATTACATCTGTTTCTGGATTGTATCAGAATCATATTTGATTCATTTTATAATTTTAAAATGTGCCAAAATTGATAAATATGGCACAGCAAAGAAATAGCATTATCCAAGGTCTTCCTATCCTTGTAAATCATTTTTTATTTTCAGATTTTTTTTCTAGTATGTGTGAGTGATATTTGTCTCCTCAGGAATAAAATATCTTCCATTACTCAGAAATAGAGCTCAAGGTGATTTAGTTACAACATTATTCTATTTCAAAGGGAATTGTGCTCTTATAATTCATTTCCTCTGCTGTGGCTGGTGTCTATGACAGAAAAAGGTATAACATTTGGAAAGTTTGAGAAGAAAAATTAGTGGAAAACAGAATAGTAATTTAAAAGTAATTTCTGAGATAGATGCCACCTGGTCATGAGTCCTTTTTCCATACCCTGCTGATGACTCATTACACCCCACCCCCACCTCCATCACAAAAGTGCAGCTAGCTACCTAGTAGTCACATTTGTATTATTACTTTCATGCTATCAGTGAAGCAGCAGGTTGTGTAGGATAGTAATCGAAATCAGATTTTTATTCAAATAATTAAGCACCAAAATAAAATTGGAATTTTTATGTTAAATTTGTAGATAATAGCATAGTAACTATTCCACAATTTGAGCCCAGTCATACATAAACTATATTCCTTTTCATTGTGAACCTGGAAAGAGTTCTATTTCCAGTGCTTCTCTAAGACATTTCATTATTTCACATGTAAGCCATCGAAACTCCAACTTTTCAAATTGATCGATCTTTCCTGTAGGACAAGAGATTTAAATAATCTGTCGTATGGTTGCCCATCAACATCAGTTTCAAATTCTATCAGGGTTAATGAGAAAATCTGCAGCTTTTGATAGGATGCCAATTAAAAAACCGATAGCTCTTCATTGAAAACGCACTATGTGTTGGAACTGTCCTAGGGCTAGAAGAAGCTCAAAGTAGCAAGTCTGTCCCTTACATAATATATAGTCTATTTAAAATATGCAACTAGAAAATAAAACAGCCAATGTTGCTATAAAATTAAGTATCCAATCTGGCAAAGATTATTATTCCAGTGTTTATCGAGACGAGACTAGTAATTTAAAATCTAAATAATTTTTGTGTGTGTGTCATGTTAAATTTTGACAGAAGAAAAGAAAATGGATCATTACAGAAGGACTGGATTTGCATGATAGACAATAATACAGGTGAAGAGAAGAAAACCTGTAGAAACTTCAGAGAGCTCATGAATAGGTTAATAAATGCCAGAGTCTTGTGTTACAAATATGTACTATCTCAGTAATGTTTCTGATTGTGTTCTTAGTTTTCCAGTCATAGATGCAGGTAATAGCAGGAACTCACATGCCACGCTACTCATTCTAACATTTATGTTGCCTTTTTTCCTCACTCAAATCTATGTTGTGGTATTTTGAAATGCAAAATTAAGCTTTACTTTACATTATGGTGCCATTATAATGTAAAATGGTAGCTTTCTGTAGATTCATGCCAATAGGGGCACGTGGGGACAGGGACAGAAATATACACATAGCAAATGTTAATACTGAATAAAATAGCCATGTAAAGATCTGTGGGCATTGATGTGATAGGGAATAAATACACAAGGTTTGGGGAAAAAAATTAAAACCATACTTTCTGTTAACTTCTTACATGTGTGCATACATTTTAGGTGGTACTAGCTGTGAAGATCTTTCTTTTATTTACTGCCACTATTGTTTATACTTGACAGGATTATGGAATCTGTGAGTCTGAATTTTAAAAACCATCCCCCTACCGAAAGAAAAGACTTACCATCTTACAAGAGACTCAATTTTATCATCATAATTTTTTCACATTTATAGTGAAAATCCATATGTTGAATAGGATTTATCAATATCAATATCGGGTGCCTATTGGAAACCAAGCCACAAAAATTTGGAAACAAGCCATGTTTCCCTGCTTTAAAGAAAATTGTAACCTAAGGTATCAGCCCACAGAAAATTGCTCCTTAGATAGATAGATCTAAACCAACACAAACACAAATGCCATTGAGAAAGATTTAATGCTCAACTCCATTATACCAACCATAAATGGAATTCATGGGAAATTATTCTTATTGGAGTAATTGGAAAATACTTTAAAACTTGCAAAAACTTGTACATAAGGAGAGATTGAGTTGGTGGAGAAAGGTGTAAGGAAGTAATATAGTGATACTAAGTAATTATAACAATTATAAACATCATTAGTAAATGAGTACAAGTTGATAGAAATAATAATTATTAAAACTGTACTTAATGAAAAATTAGAGATTCCTTTAAAAATGAATAGCTGAAATATCTCCAAGTGCACATGTATCCCCTGGCTCTTTTACTTCTAGATTAACAGTACAATCAGGATTTTAACCTGCTTCAATTCTATCCACAAATGAATCTGTAAGAAAAGATGGGATTCTTATGCACCCAGATAAAAATCCTGTATCATGGGGCACCTGGGTGGCTTAGTCATTAAGCGTCTGGCTTTGGCACAGGTCATGATCCCAGGGTCCTGAGATCAAGCCCCACATTGGGCTCCCTGCTCAGCGGGGAGCCTGCTTCTCTCTTTCCCACTCCCCCTGTTTGTGTTCCCTCTCTCACTGTGTCTCTCTGTCAAACAAATAAAATCTTTTAAAAAAAGATCCTGTATAAAGCAGTATAAAGTGGCAGATGAACACCTGAGTTAGACTTTCAAAGTTCAAAAATTTTGCTAGTCTGTAGAGGTATACTTAACTACTTTGTAACTAAATTTCCTAAATTGTAAAATGAAAATAATCCATGGCAGTGGGTTGTTGTGATTATCAAATGAATTAATACAGGCAACAAAATATGAAATCTCTGATTACTACTGAAAAAGAAGTTCAAAAAGCACAAATCAATATTACACAAAAATATAACTATATATGCAATGGACATCCAAATGATCAGAAAAAATATATTAATAATTTTATAGCAAAACATTTGAAAATGTTGACTTCGCTGAAATAGAAAATTCTATGTCTTCCATAATCCTATGACTATAATAAATTACAATAATTTATATTAAATTATATTGTCCTTTACTGAATCCCATAACTGCTATAAACTGAAACCATCATAAATTGAAAGGGTTATTAAAACTGTACTCCAAAAGAAATCACAGTATTTAGATGGTTTTACAGAAGAGTTCTACCAGACTTTCAAGAAAGAGTCACAACACTTTACAATCTTTTTCAAGAGTTAATAGTCTATGCACTTCATTAAGCATGTCTAAACATGAAGCTACTACAGTAGTATGCATAGAGAAATATTTGAACCACTTCCTTCAATTAGAAACAAGAAAAAAATGCTCATTTTCACTACTTCCAGTCATATATTATTATTTTATAGCTTATACACAAATTCAAGAAATCAGACACAGAGAAAGGACATTTCAATATTGTTTCATATTTATAGATAATATAATAGCCTTCATATAAACCCAAAATAAACTGTATATTAACTGATACTATAATAAATGAGTTTAGCAGGTGGCTAAATAAAAGAGCAATATGCACAATATTTTGCATTTCTATATAACCAGAATAGAAACAGAAAATATAATTTTTGTAGACATTCCTCTAATGATCCCTATAAAAACTAAGTTACCTTGGAAAAACTCACTGTGTTTACATTCACATATATAGGAATTGTGTATTAAAAAGTGAGACTTTTTATTGATGATTTTAAAGAATTATATAAATAATTACTTCCATCGTATGGATCAGTTGTCCTAACAGATTGCTCTTTTGAGTCAATGAAATTATAATATATGTCCTGATAATTATTGCTGTAGCTTTTGAAAATTGACTAAATTGTATAGATGGGGGCACCTGGGTGTCTCAATGGGTTAAGTGTCTCCCTTTGGCTCAGGTCATGATCTCAGGGTCCTGGTATTGAATCCCATTTCGGGATCCCTCTTCCATGGGGAGTCTACTTCTCCCTCTGCCTCTGTCCCTGCTCATGCTCTATGTCTCTCTGTTTCTTGTCTCTCTGTCTCTCTGTCTCAAATAAAAAAAAAATAAATAAATCTTAAAAATAAATAACCTGTGGGGGCGCCTGGGTGGCTCAGTGGGTTAAAGCCTCTGCCTTCGGCTCAGGTCATGATCCCAGGGTCCTGGGATCGAGCCCCGCATCGGGCTCTCTGATCAGCAGGGAGCCTGCTTCCTCTTCTCTCTCTGCCTGCTTCTATGCCTGCTTGTGATCTCTATCTGTCAAATAAATAAAGAAAATCTTTAATAAATAAATAAATAAATAAATAACCTGTGTATAGATCAGCAAAATATCAAGAATAGCAAGAACTTTGCTGGAGAAGACAACAGTGGAGGAACAGCACGCCATACCTGATAGAGCCTTAGAATGATTAAGTCAGTGTACTACTAGCATCTGGAGAAGGAAACTGGCCGATGCGATAGCTCCAAAACAGACAATGCACATAGAGACCTTAGATTTGCAACATGATTTACCAGTGAGAAAGTAGAGGAGCTAATCACAAAATGGAATTGGAAACATTGCTTTATCTATATAGGATAGGTGCTATGGAATCGCCATATTAAATGACTCACAACAATAATATTTTAATGGAGAATGAATGGCAAAAGTCAGCATTGTGCTTGTTAAAAGTACTTGTTAAAAGCTAGGTCTTGGAGGGCACTGGGCAGGGGCAGGGAACAACAACCCTCCCTGATTTGCAGCATTTGCTACGATATTCTCATGACCAATTTCAATAACAAAATAAGATAGAACATATCCTAAAAATCAAAATAAAGACCTACTCACTAGATAAAACAATGGACAAAGACTATAAACATATATTTCATAGAAAAGGAAATACGTACCATCAGTAAACTTAATAAAAAATGCTAAGATATGAAAATACATAATTAGTTTGATTTTTTTTTTTTACATAGTTAGTTTTTACATGTGTTTTCCCTATGGCCCAAATAGAGCAGAAAGACTGGCTTTCCAGAGCAAGAGGGAATTCTCCAACAGACGGCCTTCTTCATCTGAGCCACTGGTTGGCTCTCCTGAGTCTCAAGCCGTCCGCCTACACCACAGATTTTGGACTTTTCAGGCTCCATAATTGCATGAGCCAACTCCTTATAGTAAATCAATCTTTTTCTTTCTCTCTCTCTCTCTCCCAGTGTTTCTTCCTTCTTTCTTTTCCTCCTCACTCCCTCCCTTTCTTTCCTTCCTTCCTTCTTCCATCCATCCATACCCCTTCCTTCCATCCAACCATACTCCTCCTCCCTCCCTCCCTATCTATTGATCTATCTATTATCTATCTATGTATCTGTCTATCACAGTTAGAACTATCTAGACAGTTCCCCAGGGAGCTCTGACTAATGAAGGTAGTAACAGTTGTAAGCCAATATTGGAATTAATACAACCCTGAGCACTAAGATTGAGGAGAGAGAGAGAAGGAAAGAGAACAGAGACAGAGGGACACTAACTGCCCTTAGATAAGGGAGAAGATTCATTTAGACAAGCAAAGACAACAGGGACTAAAATGTGAACCCAAACGGAACATAGTTCTTTATGATACATCCATCTACATCTATGACTGCTCTTTTTAAAAATATTTTACTTATTTATCCAAGAGAGAGTGAGAGTGAGGTAGAGAAAGAGAGAGAGCACAGAGGGAGAAGGAGAAGCAGACTCCATGCTGAGCAGGGAGCCTGATGTGAGGCTCAATCCCAGAACTTTGAGACCATGACCCAAGTTGAAGGCAGATGCTTAACTGGGCCACCCAGGAGCCCTAGGACTACTTCTAAAGAGGTAAAAGTCTTCACTAAATAAGTTTTACTCTGAAATGGTCCTGCTTGATTTGTAATGCTCTTGAAAGATGAGGGAACACTTTATAAAATGGACATTTTAAGCTTTCTGCCTGATGTGTCATGCTTTAATTTTCAGGTATTGCTATGTATTATGCAAGAGATAACATTTTGCATTTTAAATTACACATAATAAACTTATGATTATGCTTGCAGTTTTTCCTTCCCTTCTTTCCAAAAATAAGTGTGAGATCCAAATGACTAAGTTTTCAGTTCGTTACTTGGCTTTGCAATACAAATAACTTCTAAAGTTCCTCATAATCATGAAAAAGTACTGATGACTCAATAAATATTTTCGAAAATACAAGTCTGAAATGGAACTGTCACCTGCTGCTTTTCAGGTGGAGAGAATTTCTGTGTAGAAAACTTCAAAGTCACTCTTCATCAATTTAGTTCAAAGTTGACTGGATTGCCAGTGCAACATTTGAAAAGAGAAATCTAGTCAAAACATCCTGAAGAGTGTTTCTCTTTTGTCTTATTTATGTGTTAAACTGAATATAATTTTTTAATTATTTAATGGCCTTAGCACTTCTGGAATGTACCCTGTTTTGTTTTGTTTTTAAAGGAACTACTTTATTTGTTTTTAAAGATTTTATTTGTCTGACAGAGAGAGACACAGCAAGAGAGGGAACACAAGCAGGGGGAGTGGGAGAGGGGAAGCAGTTGCCCCACTGAGCAGGGAGCCCGATGCGGAGCTTGATCCCAGGACCCTGAGATCATGACTTTAGCCAAAGGCAGATGCTTAATGACTGAGCCACCCAGGTGTCCCAAATATACTCTGTTTTTTTATAGTGTGATACTTTTAGATTGTTAAATTTGATGTCTTTTTTTAAATAGATTTGATGTTTTAATATGCAATTTACATTACTAAGATCGATCTACTTTTTAAGATACTTTTTACTGCTCCTAACTAGAGTATAAACTACAAATTAAAAAAAAAATTTTGTTCATTTTTTTAATCAAAATGTATGTATTAAAATAATCAGATTTCAGATTTTTGTTTTTGTAAGGAAAACTTTGATAATCACTCTTTTCATTTCTCCTGACGATTCATAGCTTTTTATCTGCTGCTGAAGTAAATTTTAATAATTTATATACTTTTTGTTATGATGTACCAATTAATTAGCTTAAAGGGGCATAATTTGTCCTAATTGAAAGTTTTATAATCTTTCTATAAACAGACTTCTGCTTCTCTACTGTCTCATTTGAATCTATAAGTGAGTAATCACTGAGGTTTGGAAAGTAAATGATTTTACTCACATTTACTCCTCTGTGCAGAAAAAATGATTTCCGGCTTATTCAGATGAAGGAGGAAATGTTAAACACCACTGAAATGGTATGAAACCCTAGTGTCAAAGGGCACTTAGGTCAAACTCTGGCTCTGTTCCCCACAGCTTCCCACATAATCGGGTCAGTGGTGTGGAACAGGCTCTCAGGGTCCACAGGGCAGGCAAGACTTTCCCTAATGATTTCTGCAGGGAAATGGATACCGTGAATTGTTGCGACTGTGGTCTTGTCACAGGAATTGGTTCTACACTGTCATTCGAGAGACCTGAGGGTGTTTCTTTCTTTGACAGACTCCATGACAATTCAGAAGGTGGAGGGACTGCAGGCCCGTCTTCTCCAAGTCCCTGTGTCAGAACTGCTGCTGTCCTATGAAAGCCCCAAAGTAAATAGCCCAGCAGAACACAGAGTCCAGCTTAGGTCCCCCTAGTGTGACACACTGTGAATCTAGGGCTCCATGTGATGCAGATTTCTCCTAAATGGGAAACATACGCCTCTGTTTGACTTTAAGGGTAATCTGCTTTCGGGGGAGGTGTACGTTTTGTTAATGCTGTGTTTGTTAATGTCTAACGTGCTTTGTTAGATATCTTAATCCCTCCCCTGAATCTTTGTTCTAATTTTAGTTGCTAGGCAAGTCGATTTTGACCCAACGGAGGGCAATTTTCTGTGTTTCATGTGGACATGTCAGAAGAGTGCTAGACTTGGAATATCCTGAAAAGTCCTAAACAAGGTTATATGACCACGATCCCAACAGTGTGTGTGTGTGTGTGCATGTGTGTCTATGTGTGTGTGTGTGTGCGGGTGCTTGTGTGTGGGATGACCCCTGGAAACCAGCAGCTGATCATAAAATCATAACTAGCCCTCCATAAGGAATGTCATTGACTTCAGGAAGTACAATGGAAAAATTCTCAACCATAGGCCTTTGAAGAATCCTCCAAATGGTTTTTTTTTTTTTTTTTTTTTTTTTTATTTTTTATTTTAAGAAGGAAACAATTTTATTTCAACAAACAGAAGCCTCCAATGCCAAATTACAACTTTAAGAACAATGGACAGCACCCCTCCTAAACATTAACTTCTGAACTTGAGCTAAGAAGGGAGACAAGCTATGAAAATGCTATTATCATAGAATGAATCTGAAATACTGTACTATGCTTAATTTTTAATACTTAAAGAGATTATTTGTACGTAGAAGTGACCACAAAAGCTATGGGGTCTGCTGCTTTCCAGAGACAGTTACTTGGTAGGAAGATAAAGTTATTCTATAGTATTTACGTCTAACTAATTGAACACATTGGTGCTCACACACCTAAACCCACGTGAAGGATGTATGTGTATCATAATTCAATATCTGTTTAATACTATCCTCTGTGAATTTACTGTTAATTTATTTGACTGATTATGTTTATTTGCTCAATAGTCATTTGCTGACATTTTCAATGTTCACCATTAAAAACTAGATAACTTGTAGCAATTTTCATGCTACCACATTATGTATGAGAGTACCTGTTTCCATAAACTCTTAGAAATGTAAAGTATTATCAATAATCAGTCATTTAGGACAAAGTAGCACTTTGTCAATCCAGTAGGCTAAATATTTATTATATATCTGTTATAATTTAAATGTCTTTTATTATTAGTGATTTTAAGCTATACTGTAGCTTAATGTGAAATAACATATGTAACATATATAATGTAGTAATTAAAAATAAAATATTAAAATACATATATATCATATATTATAACATTTATCTCATATTAATTACATGTATTGACCCTGTTCTTTTCAGAATTGTCTGTGTAATTAATTTTTAAGCTCTTTTATGTTTTAAATGGCTTTATCTCATGAACACATCTATGTTGCAAATAGTCCAGTTTGTCATACAATGTTAGTTTTATCATTATGATGAGTGCCATATCTGTCACCTTCATAGTTTCAGCTTTTGGTAGAAGGCCTTTTATACATAATAGACATTACTTATTATTATATCATAAAAATACACTTTTAAATTTCTTAAGTGTTTGTATAATTAATCTATCTGAAATGCATTTTGTGCTTTTTGAACTAGGACTATTGTTCTATTTTTTTTAACTAATTAATAATCAACTATGTCATTCATTTAATGAAGAATATATCTTTTTCTTATTGTTAAAAAATATCTCTGTTACTATCTGTATTGATGGCTCTGTTATCTTTTGAGTTTCTGCCTCTTTTATATTTGGTGTTTTTTTTTTTTTTAATTTATTTGACAGAGAGAGATCACAAGTAGGCAGAGAGGCAGGCAGAGAGAGAGAGGAGGAAGCAGGCTCCCTGCTGAGCAGAGAGCCCGATGTGGGGCTTGATCCCAGAACCCTGGGATCATGACCTGAGCCGAAGGCAGAGGCTTAACCCACTGAGCTACCCAGGCGCCCCTATATTTGGTGTTTTGCTTGTTTTTTATTTTCTACTTATTTAGACTACTTTATTTAAAAAAAAAATTATCCCAGTAATCTAGAGGAAAGGGCCAAAGGTGTCACTAAGATCTGGGGAGTACACAAATGAACTATTGACTCATGTGATGAATCTACCTACCAACATGTTATGCACAAAGGCTATTTATGATTTAACCAAGTAAATTGATTAATCAAAGCTGACTTAGCTGACACCAAGTTAACATATACAATTTAATCAATAAAACCCAGTATTCAGAATAACGAGGAAGGCTAGTCTACTGAATTTATGCAGATTATATCAAATCTAAAATTTATATCCACAGAGAGTTCTGAAATTGATGAGGATTATTATGAAAGTCTTTAGACAGATTGCCCAATGGTAAGAAAACTGGACAATATGTCATATGGGCATTTAAAAAATCAATTGAGATTTGTGGTTTGTGTGGGCGGTGGGAAAACAGCTTCACATGCTAATGGGAAAGAAAATTTATATTCATTCTGTGTGAATTGCTTTGGTCCATTGCGCATATGAAGAAATTTTTATGCAAGCAAGCACTGCATTCCCTTGGCTCCTGTTTAACTGCCAAAAGATTAAGTTTGTGCTCTGGTGACTGATTTATTCCCACTATGCTTTAGGTTGTGTGGAATGACTCACATTCTCAGGGAGATAAAGAGTAAAACAACAAATTCCTTTTACTAGAGTATTTATTTATTTAGTTACCATTAGATTGAATTGAAAGTCTATACTACCAGGAATTAAATCCACGTTAATAACTTGCTTCCATGTTAATAACTTGCTTTGTTTCAGTTCCCTTTTCTTTCTTTTTTGCTGAAATTAGATATTTCATTTCCAAAGTGAATCCCAGCAGGACTCAATTAAGGTGCCAAAACAGAGCACTATCCCAGGCCTGGCAAGTCCATAGTTTCTTTGCGTGACTTAGCTTGTGTATGTATGTGAAGGATAGGATTTGGCAGTTTTTTGCTAAACAGAATTACTTAAAACATCAAGATTAAAAGGTCTTTTTGCAGAGGAGGCAATGACAGAAAGCAAATATTTTCCCCCTATTGCTTGTTCTCTATCATGGGCAAAGGGAAAATGTAGCTATATGGAAGGAAAGTTATAGATGAGGCTATCAAAGTTGAACTGAAAGCACTGACGGTTATCCCCTCCTTTACCTTGAAATTGTGTTTCTGTATTTCTTCCTTATTTAGGGTCTACAGCCTTTTATTGTCTGTGTAACAAAAGTCAACTCACTTATTTCAATAAAGGTAGTTTTTTCTTTAATATCATTTAGAGAATAACGTGAAATTGTTTTGACCAACACATGGCTCCAACAATGGAGACAAGGACTAGTGGATAGAAATTATAAGAAAACAAGAAGGTTCTAACAGTCTGATTTGTCTTTACAAAATAATAATGCCCTGGGGTACCTGGGTGGCTCAGTCAATTAAGCGTTGGATGCTTGATTTCAGCTTAGGTCATGATCTCAGGGTCCTGAGACAGAGGCCCTCCTCAGGTTCATGCTGAACATGGAGCCTGGGAATCTCCTTGTCTTTCTCCCTCTCCATCTGCCCCTCCCCTCTAAAAATAAATAAATAAGTAAAATAATGCCCCTGTCATTGTCCTATGTCTTCATTAGCTCCCCAGAATCTTTTATTATAAAGTCTCACATTTCTCACAAGAGCAAAACTGTAAATATCATAGAGAAAGATAACATATTTCACTATACAATTATACTACATAATAGAAGAATATAATAAATATACATTTAGTGAACATTTGATATTGGATAATTTGATGATGTGACTATTAATAGTTTAAGTTGTTCAGAAAGAGATGAAGTATGTATAGAGAAGCAAAGCTCTTCAGAAAGAGAAGCAGCATGTATAGAGTAGCAAAATATATGTTAAGAGAGGTTAACATATATATATTTATATATTTCATATAGAACTGAAGTTATATATGAACTTTTTCTTAAGGTTGAACCAAACTAAATTAGGACTTTTAATGTAATTTTGTACATTAATAGTTTTTAGGTCACATTGCTAATACATCACTTTGATTCAATTTTATCATTCTGCCTCCTCGGGGTAGGAGGATGTGCTTGGAAACACTTTCAAAATAGAACCGTGTACTTTGCAAAGCAAAGATGAATGAGGCTTGGTTAAAACAATGCTAACCATCGATATATATCCACAAATCAAAATGTATTGGTAGCATATCTGAAACAGCTGATGTATAAAATATATATTCTGATGATGCCAAGATAAACATGAAAAGATAGATCTTATATCCAAAAAATGAATTCTGTAGAAAGGAAAATTTTCTCTCTCAGATTGTGCATCAAATATATGGTCATGTCTGTTTTACTGACTTTATATAATACTGTGTCACAAATGTAAATTGATAGCCCTATTAAAACTGTCAAAGAGATTGGTGAAATTTATTTGCTATTTCATGTTTCATGTGCCACTGTTTTTCATTTGTTGGACAATTCATTTACTCTGACAGCTCTAATTTTATAGAATTGCTCTTTCAAACAGAGTTGAGGTTGTCCTTTACATCAATATTCTATAACCTCCTTCATATTTTCTCTACTCACTGTGTAGACATAACCCTCATAAAAATGACCTACTTTTGTTATTGTTAGTGTTAACTGCTGTCATTGCCAACATGCAGAAAAAGTTAGGGCCTGGTCTCCAGAGGCAAACTTTCTGGCAGCAAGCATTTCGAGGGTAATGTTCATCACTTAAATAAACACTGTTCCAGAACAGTAACAAATTCCCCAAACAAGCACTGGGCATTTTACATCTTTTTTAGCCTGTGAAGCCTGTTGTATGCACCAAGATGTGGATAAAAATCAGCTCCTTTTTCCACGTAAGGAAGAATGAATAGTTGTTGGTCTTCTGGCACTAGCATTAATAGATTGGGACCGATCTCTTTTTTTGATAAATTTAGCAAAGTTATTCTGTAAATAACACTGCAGGGGAAAAAAAACAGATTTTTCTCACTCCTCTTTATACATATTCTGTCAAGGATGTATCCTGTGAACAATCCAAGTTTATAGGCTTGGGGTTTTCTTTATATATTTTATCAGAAATACAATATTCTGTATTGTATCATCTTTCTGTACGTTCAGCTTGCTTATAATTCTAAATATTTGTGTAAAGTTTCATCTTCTTCCTGAACTGGTAGGCTTTGGATAACATTAGTTCTTCTTTTTTTCAGAATAGCTCTTATATTCAGCTGTGTGCACATTTGTTAGGCACTTTTGGTCCCTCCTTCCCTCTTCAGAAGCGCTGGCCATAAAGACCCCAAGGTAATTTGAACTTAGAACCAAGGTGATCTCGGGCACCTGGGTAGCCCGTCGGTTAAGCATCTGCCTTTGGCTCTGTTCATCAGGTCAGGTCATGACCCCAGAGTCCAGAAATCAAGATCAGCATGGGCTCCCTGCTCAGGAGGGAGTCTCCTTCTCCCTCTCCTTCTGCCCCTCCCCCTGCTTGTGTGTTCTCTCTCTCTCTCTCTCTCAAATAGATAAATAAAATCTTAAAAAAAATATTTAAAATATTTACATTTAAAATACATTTAAAAATCTAAAAAAAATTTAACTCCAGTGACCGATAAATTTTATTTTCCGGTAAATTTTTCATTAAAACGGGAAAAATCCATATTTTTTAGGACCAACTATTTAATTTATTGACCTCACTAATGTGTATATTTAGCACTACTTTGTCTTGGGCCAGTTAGATGGAGTCCACCCTAAAACCTAAAAAAGGACAATTCTAAAGAAGACTATTCTTGACTTGGGCAGTTTCAAGAGTCTGTAGTGTTGGCTTTGGTTTTATTTCTATTACCCAAGGTCTTAGTGCAGAGGCTAGTCATAATAGCAATGTGCAAAGCATGAGCTGAAGCTCTTTCTATATGTTAAAACCTTAATTTTCCAAACAAACCAACTTGGTTCTCCTTCAAAGGTGTTTGGGATTTCAAAGCCCTCTGTATAGTCATGTAAATTTTACAATCAATTTGCCAATTCTTTAAAAGATGTCTCTTGCAGTTTTTATTAGATTTGTATTAAAGTTAAGACTCAATTTAGAGAGAGTAGCCATCTTAATGGCACTCGATATTTCCAACCACAAAGATAGTACATGTCTCCATTTATTTTGGCCTTCTTTTTTTTTTTTTTTAAGATTTTATTTATTTATTTGACAGACAGAGATCACAAGTAGGCTGAGAGGCAGGCAGAGAGAGAGGGGAGGAAGCAGGCACCCCGCTGTGCAGAGAGCCCAATGCGGGGCTCGATCCCAGGATCCTGGGATCATGACCTGAGCCGAAGGCAGAGGCTTTAACCCACTGAACCACTCAGGTGCCCCTATTTAGGCCTTCTTAATATGGCACAACAGAGTTTTGTTACGTTCAGTCTTCAGGTTTTTTACATCTTTTTCTCAGATTTATTCCTAAGTTGTTCATATTTTCATGTTATTATACATTTAAAATTTCCATTACTAATGTTTTATTGCTAGTATATGGAAATTTTTGTATGTTGATTTTGTACCCCGTTGCCTTGCTAAACTCATTTATTAGTTTTGGTAGTCTCTTTATAGGTTTTCAGATTTTCTACATAGGTCAGGAATCAGCAATCTTTTCCTCAATAGGACCATATAAGATATATTGAATGTAGTAGGCCATAATATTTCTTCCCAGTTGCTCTATTCCACCCCTGTACTGTAAAAGCAGGTAGAGACAATCATACCTGAATGAGTGTGGTTGTGTTGCAATATTATGTAGATTAATTGAATATGAAATGAACCATGAATTCCCAGGATAAATCCTACTTTGTCACAATGTACTATTGTATTTATGTATGATTGGAATCTACTTGCTCAATTCTTGTTTGGAGTGTTAGCATCTGTGTTCATGAAGGTTATCAGCCTGTAGTTTTCCCTTCTTTTAACATTCCTGTCTAGTCTTAGTATCAAAATAATGTTAGTATCATATAGTGAGTTAGAAAATATTTTCATTCTCTTTAATTATCTGAATGAGTTTGTGTAGAATGTTTATATTTCTGCCTGAGATGTTGAGGAGAATTAGCCAATGAAGATGTCAGGGCCCTAACTTTTCTTTGTGGGAAGATTTTTTTACCTAAAGTTCAACTTCTTTAATAGATATAGTGCTACTCAGAATATCTCTTTATTCTCCAAGTGAACTTTGATAGTCTGTGTTTTTAAGGAATTTGGTCATTTCAGATATAGTTTCAAAATTAATGGCATGAAATTATTCACAATACTTTCTTGTTATTTGTTAAAAATCTATAGTCGATGTCATGGTGTGACCCCTCTCACTCCTGACATTAATTCTTTCTGTCATCCCTTTTTTCTGATCAGTTTGGCTGGAAGTTTATCAGTTTTATTGGTTTCCTCAAAGAGCCAATTTGGTTTATTTTTTCTAGTTTTTAATATCACTACTTTATATTCTAATCTATTACTTCCCTTTCTCCACTTACTCTGGGTTTAATTTGCTCTCTTTATAACAGTAAACACAACCCTCTCAGTGTTGTAAGATGAAAAGTGAGGTCACTGATTTGAGACTCCTTTTTTGCTAATATAGGCCTTTATTGTTATAATTTTTTTGTAAATAGTATTGAAGTGACATCCCCAAAATATTTTGTTTTCATTTGCATTCCAATTGATGTGCCTTTTAATTTCCTTTTGGATTTCTTCATGCATCCATTTGTTACTTAAACGTCTTTATTAAACTTTGAAATATTTAGGATTTTCTAGTTGTCTTTCTCTTATTTATTTATAACTTGGTCCTATATTGGTCAGTCAGCATATTTTGTAAGAATTGGATCCTTTTAAATTTATTGAGATTTGATTAATGGTCTAAAATATATCTTATCTTGATAAGTATCCCAGATGTACTTAAAGCGAATGAGTATTTTGATATCCATGCATACTAATTAGGTCAAACTGCTTTATAGTACTACTGAAGTCTCTATATCCTATTGACATTCTGAATATTTGTTTTATTGTTGAGAGAAGGTTACTGAATTCTCTGGGTATAAATACCAATTTGTGTATTTTTCTTGGATTTCTGTCATTTTGCATCTTTATGTTTTGAGGCTCATTATGAGGTACATAAATACTTAGATATTTTTTAAAATCCTCTAAAATATAAAATTTTTAATGTTCTAAAATTCCTTTCTTTTTCCTTGGGCATAGTCCTTGTTCTAATATTTACTTTACCTGATATTAACATAGACACTCAAGTTTTGATTAGCTTTACCATGGTGTATATTTTTCTTTATTTTTTATCTGTAACATTTTTTCTTTTAAGTGTTTTGTTATTTTATTATTTTTTTTAATAAGCAGTACATAGCTTGGCTTTCCACTTTTATCAAACATAACAGTCTTGAACTTTTAATTAGCGACTTATAGTTAATGTGCTTATCATTATAGTTAGGCTCAAATATATCATCTTGTTATATATTTTCTGTTTGCCTCATCTCTTTTTTGTCTCCCTTTCTTCTATTTTTGCTTTCTTTTGGATTAACTGAGTACTTTTTAAAAATTTTCCATTTTATCTACTTCATTAGTCAATTACCTCTTTATGACTTTGGTTCTTGTTTTATGTTTTATAGTACACACATTTAAATTATCAGTCTACTTCACATACTGGTAATTGTGAACCATGCTTCACGTAAGTATCTTAAAATAGTAATTATTATTTCTGCCATACAGACTTCTGTCCTATTATTTCATTATGTTTATTTATTTTTTATTTATTTATTTATTTATTTATTTATTTATTTTTTTTTTTTTTTTAAGGAAGAAATAGTTTTAATATGAAACAGTCATTTAAGTCACATACATCATGATAAGAAGCAGGACTTTCTTTTATAAAAGATATTTTAACTAACAAGCAACATCATCTATGTCACCTACAGAACAAGAAAAGTACAAGTCTTTAGAATAAGTTTTTTTTTTTTTTTTTTTTTTTTATTTTTTATAAACATATATTTTTTATATACATATATTTTTATCCCCAGGTCTGTGAATCACCAGGTTTACACACTTCACAGCACTCACCAAATCACATACCCTCCCCAATGTCCATAATCCCACCCCCTTCTCCCCAACCCCCTCCCCCCGGTTATTTATTTTTTGCATATGTTTAACATTTCACATTTCATGGTTATTTTTAAAGAGTTGTTTTAAATAATAAGAAAATAATCTCATGTGTAATTACCATTCCTGGTGCTTTTTATTCTTTTGCATAGATTAATTTTTCCTTTGCATAATTTGCATAATTTTCTTCTGCCATAATAATAATAATTATATAATAATAATAATAATCCACTACTATTATTCCAGAAGTTTGCGGAAATAGTGCTAAGGTATGGGAGAGGTGAAGCATTCTATTATCTTATGTATGGATGTCAGTCTTTAAAGACCCTTTGCTCTGTGTCCTCCACAAGTGTGAGTCTAGAAGGCCGGGGGGGCTGAAATTTTCTTAGGGCAGGCTTTTGTTTGGGACAACACCCCAGGCATAATTCAAGTTGGTTACTTTTCCCTCCTCCTGCCAGAGCAATAGGGGATTTTGATTGGCTCTTCACAGTGAGAAATTATCTTTTATTTGGATGTGAAAACCATTAGAAATTTGGTGGCTCCCTAAGACTCAGCCCTTCAGAGTTTCTCAACCTTACGCTAGTTTATCAGGAATTTGTCAAAATTGTCATTGAAGGTTTCCTACCTCCTTATTGCTCCAGCGGGTTCTGCTCAAGGTAAGATGATCTCGGCTATGATTCTCTGTATTTGCATGACTCTCCAGAACTGGGGCAACAGCTCACCCTGCTACTTCTTTGTAAGATTCAAGAAAAATCATTGATAATCCGTTTGTTCAGTTTTTATATGTTCTAAGGTTATGAAAGGCAACTTGCCAGATCTTTATATGTTGGACCTGAAACCTAAAGTGGGAAACATTTTTAATAACTGGTTTATGTATTTCACTATTAATTCCAACATCCACACTAGGTTTAATAGATGAATTTGTTTCACTGTTATTGATCTTATTTTCCTTGTATGTTTGGTAATCTTTTGCTAGATGCCAGACATTGTAAATCTTACCTAGCTGGAGTCCTGGATATTTTATATGCCTAAAAATACTGAGCTTTGTTATGGGGTGTAGTTACTTAGAAGTAGTTTGATTTCTTCAGATACAGGTTTCATGATTTGTTAGGCAAAACTAAAGCAGTGACAGTCTGGGGGTGATTTTTTTTTTAAAGATTTTTTATTATTTATTTGACAGAGAGAGATCACAAGTAGGCAGAGAGGCAGGCAGAGAGAGAGAGAGAGAGGAGGAAGCAGGCTCTCTGCTGAGCAGAGAGCCCAATGCGGGACTCAATCCCAGGACCCTGAGATAATGACCTGAGCCGAAGGCAGCGGCTTAACCCACTGAGCCACCCAGGCGCCCTGTGGGTGATTATTCTTGATTACAGAGGCACCCATCTACATAACTCTCCTCAGTGTCTTGTGGATCGTGAGTTTTTCCAGTCTGGCTCCTGGGAACAGGCACTATTCTGGTCCTATGTTAGATCCAGACACTATCACCTCTTGGGTTTCAGGCTAAAGATGAACTTTTTAATCTTCACCATTTGGACAACCATTTTTATACCAATGGTATTTTTAAAAAAATGGAATTTTTTATCTTTACAATTTTACCATTTGGCTAACAAAATCTAGGTTTTAAAATAGTTTAATAAGATGGAATAATACATAACAAGAAACCAAGTAAATGTACTAGTTGGAAATTTTTAATTTAATATTAGCCTAAATCACATGACAGCTGATTTCTACAGAAAATAAGTACCACCAGGATTCCAAAAAAGAAAGAAGAAAAGGATTATATGAGAGGTAGGAGGGTTATATAAAGTTTGTAGAACTGGGAAATAAATTGAAGAAGGAAGTAAGAGTCAATCTAAAAGGCAACCCTGAAAGAAAGGTACTGAGAGGTGGAAAGGAGAAGCAGCCTAAGCAAGAAGGGGTTTGATGGTTTTGATTCCTGAAACTTCATTCTCATTTAAGCAGTGTTTATTTCTCTCTCAGTATTCTGATTGGAGTAAAGAGAGTAATGGGTAAAATTCTACAACTTATGCTACACACAGAAACACACATATTCACACAGAGATTAGCGAACATCACACACATAAGACTACTGGCTGCTGAGGATAGAAATTTCTAACCAAAAGCTGCTCCATGGTTATGTCCATGTGATAAGACCTAAATCTACAGCTAATACCTGCTCAGAGCCATTTACCTAAGGTTTATTAGCTCTGGCTACTCTTCCTTTTATTTGTCAACAAGAGCAACTATTTTTTCCAGACAATGGGGAAAATTCAGAGGCAGAATATAAATAAATAATCTTAGGGATATAAATATTTTGGTGAATTATAGTCTCCCTAAAGCCAAGGGGAATCTTGTTCCTTCATATCTCGCGGTTGCTATAAATTGACGCAAACTTCAAAACTTAAGATTGGAAACTTTTTATTTCTATTTTAAAATGATATATTCTCTATTGGTAGGTTAATTTTTATTTGATCTATGTAGAAGGAGCATATCTCGGTAACCAATAGGTATGGATATAGATAGATATAGAAAGATTTATTATAGGAATTGACTCGCACAAATGTGGAGGCTGAGAAGTTCTATGATCAGCCACCTGCAAACTGAAGAACCAGGAAAGCCAGTGGTATATGAACTATACCAAGTCCAAGTCTGATAGCCTGAGAACGAGGGGGCTGATGGCATAAGTCCTGGTCTCAGTGTGAAGCCTCAAGAACCAGGAGCACCCACATATGATGGCACAAGATGGATCCAGGAGCACCTATTTATGAGGACAGGAGAATACAGACACATCTCAGCTCTAGTAGAGAGAGAAAATTCAGCCTTATTCTATCTTTTTATTCTCTTTAAGCACTCAGGGGATTATAAGATTCTCACCCACATTGGTGAAGGCAATCTTCTTTACTAAGTCTACTGATTCAAATGCTAGTCTCTTTTAGAGATGCACTCACAAAAACACCCAGAAATAATGTTCATCAGCTATCTGGGCAACTTTATCCAGTCAAAATGACATAAAATTAATGATCACAATAACCTAGATATTGCAGAATGTAATTTCCAAAGATAGTTGTACCAATATTTATCCTAACTCCTACTTTTCCATTGAAAAGTAGATCTATTTTTCCTCCCCCATAAACTGGATGGATCTGTGTAATTGCTTTGGTCAATAAATTCCAATGGAAATGACACCGCATAGCTTTTGCGGGTAGGTCATAAATGGCAATAGGCTTGAGGCTGGTCTCTCTCTCTCTCTCTCTCTCCCCCTCTCAGTTGAAGTGCTGTTATAGCCATTGTAAGACATCAAAAATTAAAGGTACAAAATGCTGCAGAAGCCATTTCCATGTAGAAAGGTAAACAACTATGCAATCACTCTTCCATAAAAATATTGGTTATTGGTTATTATTATTGGGTACAAGACAGGAGATTGACATTCTCAAGATTTGGACAGATATTAAAATAAGTGACTAAATCAGCATAGCTATCAATAATCATTAGAGGCTGGAGAGAATACAATAATAATAGTAACAATGACACATTAAGAGTTGAGGAGCCAGGGGCATCAGGGTGGCTCAGTCTTTTAAGCATCTGCCTTTGACTCAGGTCATGATCCCAGGGTCCTGGAATTGGGCCCCACATTGGCGGGGGGTGGTTGGTCCTTGCTTAGCAGGGAGCCTGCTTCTCCCCTGCCTGCTGCTCCCCCTGCTTGCCCTCTCCTTCTCTGTCAAATAAATAAAATCTTAAAAAAAAAAAAAAGAGTTGAGGAGCCAGATTCTATTGAGAAAAGAAGAGTGGTGAACTGAGGTTTCAGTCTGCCAGGTTTCCCTTCAAAATGTTTATTAATTTCAAATGTTATTTGGGACATGAAGGTAAGGGACAAAACAAAAAGTCTCCAAAAAGCACAGCTGAAGGTTTAGATTTAAGACCTCTGCAGCAAGTAATATCCTCGTGATAGTCTCAATTTCTAATGTGGACCACATTTTCAGTTGATGAAGCTCTAGTAGTGTAAATTATTTAGAGGTAAACAGAGCCCTAATAGATATGCAACCTTACCCACAGCTGGGTCAGTATATGACTGAATTAAATCAATTGCTTAACCTGCCTGGGAAAGTAACAACCTACAAAATAAAAAGTGAAGTATATAAATGGGAAAACAAAATAGGATATTGAATAATTTTGGGGGGGCGGTATTTGAGAAATAAGAAAACAAAAAGAATTTTAAGAAAATTATTTGAAGTAATTCTTGGAAGATGCAGTAGAAAGCAACAGAAATCTGTCTCCCTACCTAAACAACAATTGCATTGGTAGAATCTGTCTTCTGTAACTATTTCAGAACTCTGAAGTGTATTGAAGGCTTGCATCTTACAGGAGAAAGCTTGGGGAGCAAGTTGCAGTTAAATATGGTCATTCACTTCTAAGAAGAATAGTAGCTACTTGTCTCCTATGGCAAGCCACTACATACATGTTTCAGGGTCCACTGCACAGAACATGTGGGTGCCAGGATGGAAAAAGGGGCACTGTCCTTCAAATATTGGGAATCCGATAACTGGTTGTTATCAGACATGCAAACACACACAGGGAGCAGACACTGTTGTTGACAAGTCTTCCCATTGTTGCAAGCTCCTCTCCCTTCCAGAGTATTTAAAGTGACTTCCACAGGATTGAAAGGACCAGCATCTTTCCTCCATCTTCATTTTTCTCTTTTTTCCCCTCAGGGAGCCAGACATTGAAGACTGGGACATTTAAAATACACTGCATATGCAGGGGAAAGAAAAAGACATTGTGCATGACTATGGAATAGCACAAGCTCAGAAAAGACCTGAGAAGACATTACCTTTACATTTAATCCTGATCCTCAACACCGAGTGAGTCTACAACAATAAAACAACAAAACCCACAACAAACCCTAGCCAAGGAAGGAATGGGGGCATCTGATTTCCAGAGTTAGATGATTAGATTCAAATGTCTAGTTTTAAACCTAAAATCTCAAGGCATAGAAAGAAATAGCAAATTATGGTTCACTCAAAGGGAAGAAATAAACCGAGACAAACTGTTCTTCAAAAAGACAAGACAGTGAACCTACTAGACAAAAAACTTTGAAATAATTATCTTAAAGATACTCAAAGAGTTAAAGGAAATCATGAAGTCAAGAAAATGATGTATGAACAGATGGAAATATCAAAAAAAGTAATAGAAAACATAATAATATATCAAAAAAGAAATTCTGAAGTTGAGAAGTACAGTGACTGATATGAAACATTCACTGAAGAGGGGAGAAGCAAGATGGCTGAGAAGCAGGAGACATAAATCCCATTATGTCCCGGGAGTTCAGCTAGACAGTTATCAAGCCATTCTGAACACCTACAAACTCAACAGGAGGTCAAAGAGAAGAGGAGCAGCAATTCCAGGAACAGAAAAGCGACCACTTTCTGAGAGGCAGGATGTGTGGAGAAGTGAATCCTAGATGATAAATAGGCGGCTAGACCATGGGGGGAGGGGCCAGCTCCCGGCAAGCAGTAGAGCAGCGTGGTATAACATAAAAAAACTTTAGAAGTCTGGTCCACAGGTGGATGTTGCTCCAGAGGCTAAGCAGGGAGTGGAGCTCCCTTGGGGTCACAGAAAGACACAGGTGCCTGAGTGTGGGAGAACTCCTAGGTATCAGAGCTGGCTGTAGAGATGGAGCAAAACTGTGGCTTTTACCTCGAACTGTGATTTGAGGCACAGTCAGGCTACTACCCTTCAAGCAGGGTCCCCACAAGTGGCACATCCAGGGAGACTCACCTTACTCCCTGAGGAGGAGGGGTGCAGGAGCACGGCAAGAATCTGCTGGATTTGGAGCCTCCAAATGCGACCATGGGCCAGAGATAGAAATGCTTGGTCACTGGCTGGGTGAGCATGGAGTATGGCCAGAGACCAGGGAGATGGGGGGATTGACTGCTTCTCTCCAAGGGTGCACTGAGAAGCAGTGCTTTCGGCTCCTCCGGGCACATATTGGGAGGCCGCCATTTTTATTCCCATTCTCCAAAGCTCTAGGGAAGGTGTTCAGGGAACAAAAGCCTTTGAAAGCAAACCAAAGCAGATTGCTTATCCTGGCACCTGGCAAGGGCGGTGAAATTTGCCTCAGGCAAAAACACTTCAGAATCACTGCAACAGGTGCCTCCCAGAGAAGATCAGCAAGAACATCCGGCCAAGACCACATTTACTGATCAATGAGAAATGCAAAACAGCACTTCTAGGAGAATAAAGCACATAGAATTTTTCCCCATGATTTTTTAGTTGTTCAAAGTTAAAATTTTTAAATCTTCATTAATTTTTTCTTTTTCTATTTAAAAATTTTTTCCTTTTTCTTCTTTTAACGTATTTTAACTATATTATCAATACTTTTTAAAAAATCTTTTTAAATTTTCATTGTTATAGTCATATTCTATCTCTTCATTGTATTTAACCTTATTTTTTGTATGCATATAAGCTTTTCTTTCTTTAAATTTTGGGATACACTTTCTTCTAACAGATCAGAATATATCTTAAATCTAGCCTATGGTTTTGTTCTAGTCTCCAGCCTGATCACATTCTCTCCTTTTTTTTTCTTTTTTTCAACCAACTTCTTATCTTATCATTTCCCTTTTTAAAATCTTTTAATATTTCATCTTTACAGTCATATTCTATCCCCTCATCATGTTTACATATATATATATGTATATATATATATATATAAATTATTTTTTTACTTTCTTTAAAGTTTGGGGAGGCAGTTTCTTCTAACAAACCAAAATACATAATACATGCCAAAATCAAGTGTGTGGCTCTGTTCTATTCACCAGCCTAATCATTTATATGTTTGTATATAATATACATATTTGTATATTTAATATATATAATATATTTATATATAATATATATTTTATATATATATATATATATTTTTTGTTTGCTTTCATCTATTCTTCTCTGGATAAAATGACAAGGTGGAAAAACTCACCTCAAAAAGGAAAAAAAAACCAATAGGCAGTCCCAATGGCTAGGGATCTAATCAACACAAACATTAATAAGATGTCAGAAATAGAGTTCAGAATGATGATTATAAAGATGCTAGCTGGGCTTGAAAAAAAAAAAACCATAGAAGACAATAGAGAATCCCTGTCTGGAGAAATAAAAAAACTAAAATCTAACCAAGTTGAAATAAAAAAAAAAAGCTATTAATGAGGTGCAATAAAACATGGAAGCTCTTACTGCTACCATAAATGAGGCAGAAGAGAAAATTAGTGATATAGAAGGGCAAATGATAGAGAATAAAGAAGCTGAGAAAAAGAGAGATAAACAACTAGTGGACCACAAGGGGAGAATCTGAGAGATAAGTGATACCATAAGATGAAACAATATTAGAATAACTGGGATCCCAGAAGAAGAAGAAAAAGAGAAGGGGGAAGAATTTCCCTAATTTGGGGAAGGAGACAATCATCAAAATCCAGGAGGCACAGAGAATCCCCCTCAAAATCAATAAAAATAGGTCCATACCCCATCATCTAATAGTAAAGCTTACAAGTCTCAGAGACAAAGAGAAAATCCTGAAAGCAGCTCAGGACAAGAGGCCTATAACATAAAATGATAGAAATATTAGATTGGCAGCAAACCTATTCACAGAGTCCTTGCAGGCCAGAAAGGACTGGCTTGATATATTCAGAGCCCTGGATGAGAAAAATATGCAGCCAAGAATATTGAATACTGTCACTGAAAATAGGAGGAGAGGTAAAAAGATTCCAGGACAAACAAAAACTAAAAGAATTTGCAAACACCAAACCAGCCCTACAGGAAATATTGAAAGGGGTCCTCTAAGCAAAGAAAGAGCCTTAAAGTAACAGACCAGAAAGGAACAGAGACAATATACAGTCACCTTAAAGGCAATAAAATGGCACTAAATTAATATCTTTCAATAGTTACCCTGAATGTAAAATGATCCAAATGCCCCCAATCAAAAGACACAGCGTATCAGAATGGGTTTAAAACAAACAAAAAACACCTGTTGTTATGCTGTCTGCTAGAAACTAATTTTAGACACAAAGACACCTCCAGATTTAAAGTGAGGGTTGGAAAACAGTTTACCATGTTAATAGACAACCAAAGAAAGCTGGGGTGGCAATCCTTATAGCAGACAAATTAGATTTTAAGCCAGAGACTTAATAAGAGATGAGGAAGGACAATATATCATACTTAAAGGATCTGTCCAACAAGAGGATCTAACAATTTTATTTTTTTAATTTTTATTTATTTATTTGACAGACAGAGATCACAAGTAGGCAGAGGCAGGCAGAGAGAGAGAGAGAGGAGGAAGCAGGCTCCCCACGGAGCAGAGAGCCCGATGTGGGGCTCGATCCCAGGACTCTGGGATCATGACCTGAGCTGAAGGCAGAGGCTTTAACCTACTGAGCCACCCAGGTGCCCCTGGATCTAACAATTTTAAATATCTATGCCCCTAACATGGGAGCAGCCAACTATATAAACCAATTAATAATAAAAATCAAAGAAACACATTGCCAATAATACAATAATAGTAAAGGATTTTTAACACCCCCCCTCACTGAAATGGACAGATCATCTAAGCAAAAGATCAACAAGAAAATAAAGACTTTAAATTACACATTGGACCAGATGGACATCACAGATGTATTTAGAACATTCCATCCCAAAGCAACAGAATACACATTCTTCTCTAGTGAACACAGAACATTCTCCAGAATAGATCACATCCTGGGTCACACATCAGGTCTCAATTGGTATTAAGAGATTAGGATCATTCCCTGCGTATTTTCAGAACACAATGCTTTCAAACTAGAAATCAATCACTAGAGGAAGGTTGGAAAGAACTCAAATACATGGAGACTAAAGAGCATCCTACTAATGAATGAATGGGTCAACCAGGATATTAAAGAAGAATTTTTAAATATCATGGAAACAAATTAAAATGAAAACTCAACTGTTCAAAATCCGGGGGATGCAGCAAAGGCAGTCCTAAAAGGAAAGTATATAGCAATACAAGCCTTCCTCAAGAAACAAGAAAGGCCTCAAATACACAACCTAACCCTACATTTAAAGGAGCTGGAGAAAGAACAGCAAAGAAAGCCTAAACCCAGCAGAAGAAGAGTAATAATAAAGATGAGACCAGAAATCAATGAGATAGAAACCAAAGGAAAAGTAGAACAGATCAGTGAAACTAGGAGGTGGTTCTTTGAAAGAATTAGTAAGATTGATAAGCCCCTGACCAGACTTATCAAAAAGAAAAGAGAAAGGACCCAAATTAATAAAATCATGAATGGAAGAGGAGAGATCACAACCAACACTAAAGAAATACAAACAATTATAAAAACGTATTACCAGCAACTACACATCAGCAAATTTGACAATCTGGAAGAAATGGATGCATTCCTAGAGATATATAAACTACCAAGACTGAAACAGGAAGAAATAGAAAACCTGAGAAGACCAGACCCATAACCAGTAAGGAGATTGAGAAGCAGTCATCAAAAATCTCCTTACAAACAATTGCCCAGGGTCAGATGGCTTCCCAGGGGAATTCTACCAAACATTTAAAGTTTGTCCTGAAACTGTTCCCCCAAAAATAGAAATGGATGGAAAACTTCCAAACTTGTTTTATGAGGCCAGCATCACTTGATCCCAAAACCAGACAAAGACTCCATAAAAAAGGAGAATTACAGACCAATATCCCTGATGAGTATGGATGCAAAAATTCTCACCTAAATACTAGCCAATAGGATCTAACAATACATTATAAGGATTATTCACCATGACCAAGTGGTGTTTATTCCAGGGCTGCAAGTTTGTTCAATATCTGCAAATCAATCAATGTGATATAATACGTTAATAAAAGAAAGAACAAGAAACATATGATACTCTCAATAGATGCTGAAAAAGCATTTGAGAAAGTACAGCATCCTTTCTTGATCAAAACTCTTCACCATGGAGAGATAGAGGGTACATACCTCAATATCATAAAAGTCATCTATGAAAATCCTACAGTGAATTTCATTCTCAGAAAAAGTCTCAGTTCTTCCCCTAAGGTCAGGAAAATGGTAGGGCTGTCCACTTTCACCATTGCTATTCAACATAGTACTAGATGTCTGAGGCTCAGCAATCAGATCACAAGAAGAAACAAAAGGTATCTGAATTGTCAAAGAAGCCAAACTCTCACTCTTTGCAAGTGATACAAAGTTTTATGTGGAAAACCGAAAGCACTCCACTCCAAAACTGCTAGAACTCATACAGGAATTTAGTAGAGTGTCAGGATATAAAATCAATGCACAGAAATCAGTCGCATTTTTATATACCAACAACAAGACAGAAGGAAGAGAAATTAAAGAGTCTATCTCATTTACAATTGCTCCCAAAACGATAAGATACCTAGAAATAAACCTAACCAAAGAGGCAAAGAATCTGTACTCACAAAACTATAAGGTACTCATGAAAGAAATTGAGGGAGACACAAAGAAATGGAAAAACGTTCCATGCTCATGGATTGAAGAACAAAAGTTGTGAAAATGTGTATGCTACCTAGAGCAATCTACATGTTTAATGCAATCCCTATCAAAATACCATCAACGTTTTTCAAAGAAATGAAACAAACCTAAAATTTATATGGAACCAGAAAAGACCCCAAATAGCCAGAGCAATGTTGAAAAAGAAAACAAAGGTCAGTAGCATCATAATACCAGTCTTCAAGCTCTATTACAAAGCTGTAATCTTCAAGATAGTATGGCCATGACACAAAAACAGACACAGAGATCAATGGAACAGAATAGAGAACCCAGAAATGGACCCTCAACTCTATAGTCAACTAATCTTCAACAAAGAAGGAATTAATGTCCAATGGAAAAAGACAGCCTCTTCAACAAATGGTGTTGGGAAATTGGACAGCCATATGCAAAAGAATGAAACTGGACCATTTCCTTACACCACAGACAAAAATGTGGACTCAAAATGAATGAAAGACCTCAATGTAAGACAAGAATCCATCAAAATCCTTGAGGAGAACACAGGCAGCAACCACTTCGACTCAGTCACAGCAACTTTTTCCTAGAAACATCTCCAAGGGCAAGGGAAGCAAGGGCAAAAATGAATATTGGGACTTCATCAAGATCAAAAGCTTTTGCACAGCAAAGGAAACAGTCAACGAAACCAAAAGACAACTGATGGAATAAAAGAAGATATTTATTTGCAAATGACCTATCAGATCAAGGGCTAGTATCCAAAATCTATAAAGAATTTATCAAACTCAACACCCCAAAAACAAATAATATAATCAAGAAATGACCAGAAGACACATTTCTAAAGAGAAGACATCCAAATTGTCAACAGACACATGAAAAAGTGCTCCACATCACTTGGCATCAGGGAAATACCAACCAAAACCACAGTGAGATACCAGTCAGAATGGCTAAAATTAACCAGTCAAGAAACAACACATGTTGGTGAGGATGTGGAGAAAGGGTAACCCTCCTACACTGATGGTGGGAATGTAAGCTGGTGCATCCATTCTGGAAAACAGTATGGAGGTTCCTCAAAAGGTTGAAAATAGAGCTACCTTATGATCCAGCAATTACACTACCAGTTATTTACCCTAAAGATACAAATCCTAAAGGGGCAAAAGCACCCGAATATTTATAGCAGCAATGGCAGGCCCACAAAAAATTAAAAATAGAATTAGCATATGATCCAATAATTCCACTTCTGGATGTATACCTAAAATGATTGAAACAGAGTCCTGAAGAGATATTTGCAAACCCCTGCACATAATGGTAGCATTTATTCACAGTAGATACAACATGGAAATAACACAAGTGTTCACTGATGGATAAACAGGCAAGCACAGTGTGGCAGATACACCCTGTAGAATATTTTTCAGCCTTAAGAAGCAAGAAAATTCTGTCATAGACTACAACAGTGATGAACCTGAGAACATTATGCTAACTGAAATAAGTCAGTCACCAAAAAACAAATATTGTATCATTCCACTTACATGAGGTATATTACAGTAGTCAAAACATAAAGACATAAAGTAGAATGGTGTTTACCAGAGATAGGGGGAAAAGGGAGTGGGGAGTTTTAATGTATACAGAGTTCCAGTTTTGCAAGATGAAAATAGTTCTCGAGATGGATGGTAGTAATGATTTCACAAAATATACATGTACTTAAATATTACTGAATTGTATACATAAAGACGGTAAAGATAATACATTTTATTTTATGTGTATTTTTAAAAAATATTTTTAAAGATTTTATTTACTTATCCAACAGAGAGAGAGAGAGAGAGAGAAAGAGAGATCACAAGTAGGCAGAAAGGCAGGCAGAGAGAGAGGAGGAAGCAGGCTCCCCACTGAGCCTGATGTGGGGCTTGATCCCAGGACCCTGAGACCATGACCAGAGCCGAAGGCAAAGGCTTAACCCTCTGAGTCACCCAGGCACCCCTTTTATGTGTATTTTAAATTAAAAATTGGAAAATAATAAATAATTAAATAACAATAAATAATTATAAAAATTTTAAAAATAAATATTAAATAATCTGAATATATGAATTTCATATTAAGAAATCCAACTTAATATATATAATCAATAACCATGCATTACACATTTTTAATTGTACATGATACAATTATCAGAAATTTTATGTAAGAGCCTAAAGCAAATCTTAACTTGCAAAGAACTACATTATACAAAGTATATTCTCTGACTAGAGAAAAATTAGGGTTGAATTCAGCAACACAAATAAAACTAAAAAATTCTCAAATGTTGATCAAGTTGATCATAAAACACTTCTAAATAACTCATGGTAAAAGAATAATATTTTAAGAAATACTTTAATTCAATGTTACTTTTATTGTTTTATTTATTTAATTGTCAGAAAGAGAGCAAGGAGCACAAGAGGAGAGCCAAAGGGAAAAGTAGACTCCCTGCTGAGCAGGGGGGCTGATGCAGGGCTCAATCCCAGAATCCTGGGATCATGATCTGAGCCAAAAGCTGCCATTTAACTGACTGAGCCACCCAGGTAACCCATAATTCAATGTTTATAAAAATAATGCATGATATACTAATTACATCTGGAGAAGTTTGTAGATGGAAATTATAGCCTTGAATGCACATACTTTAGAAAGCAGTTTATAATAGAAAAAAATTGGCTTAGCCAAAATTTTCTTCTCTGAATTGATATTATTCCAAAAAGCTCAAAGGGAGAGAGGGATGTAAACAGAGGGAGAGAGAGAGAAAAAGAGAGAGAGAAACAATATATACCAGGAATGGAAAAAAGAGCATCAGTGCAGATCCCATAGATATTAAAGAGAAAGTAAGATAATATTAGGCCTAACTTTATTCTATTGAAGATAAAACTATAGATGAAATTGTAGGGGAAAAAAAAGGAAAGAAAATCTGAAAATGAAAATCCTTTATCTAAGAGAGAGATTGAATTATGTCAGACTTTTCCACAAAGAAAACTCTGACCACATGCTTTATCAGTGAATTTATAAAAGAAACAATGCCAATACACAATACTCTTAAGGGAATGAGGAAAGAGAAAATGCCTTATAATTGCTGAACAATTTGCTTTATGAGTCCTACAGAATCATGACACTGATACCTTCTGATATTAGTAGCTGGCAAGGCTTTTAAAGGAAGCAAGATGTGTAGAAAACCTCCTATAAGCATGTACGCACAAATCTTAAAATATCCATAAATTAAATCCAGCAATATGTAAAAAGGAAAATGTATTCTCCTTTCTTTAATCAATTAAAATGTGTATTCACAATAAAATGGATAAGCACATTTTATGAGCAACTTATTGTATGTACAGTATACATCAAATGAAATATTAAAATGGTCTGAAATATGACCATGTGCAATGTAGTTCAGCACTACAAAATTGGTATAACTTCCAAAACTCAATTATTTTCTCATTTAACAAAGTAAAAAAGAAAAATTACATGACCATTTGAAATAAAACCTGAAAACCCATGTGATAAAACATAACACACCTTGATGAGAAAAATCTTGCAAAATATAAATCTCTTAAATATATCTTGAAACCAGCACCAGTGAACTTTATATTTCCTGGTGAAATAGTTAATGCTTTCCCTCTGAAATGAGGAATGAGATAAAAATATTCATCATTACCACTTCATTCAAATTGGACCAAAGTTCTAGAACTTCAGTAAGAAAAGAAAAAGAAACACAATTGAAATTATCTTAAGAATAAAATGAAAATATTTTTATTTGCTGTCTTTTTATGTAGCAAATTCCAAAGAATCTGAAGATAAAATATTAAACACAATAAATGAATTTGACCAACAAACTTGCTGAATAAAACAAAGTCACTGTAGTCACAAATAATTAAAAGAGAAAATTTAAAAAGAAATCACTAGTAAAAACAACAAAAAACATCAAATACCAAGGAATACTTGTTGTTATTTTGTTACTCCAAAATTGTGGCACTCCAAAAAAAGTATCTAACATCTCTGAGACAAATTAAAGATGATTTTGTTAAATGGAAATACATGTTCAGGATTTGAATGACTCAATATTGCTAAACATCTCATATCATGTCAAATTTACCAATAGTATTAATGTGATCCCAATAAGCATCTTTGTCAAGATTGAAAGCTGATTCTTCAAATTGTAGGAAAATGAAAAGTGCCAAGAGGAACCCATGGAATCTTAAAGATAAAAATTGGAGAGCGTAGACCATCAGAAATGAAGACTCATCATAGTGCCACAATAAGTAAAACAAACCAGTACAGGTGACAGAATAGACAAACCAACTAATAGGGGGGAAAAAATAGATTCCTGACACGTTTCAACACAAATACAGTCACTGGATTTAAAAAGCTGCCACTGAAATGTGGCTGGAGAAAGAATGGTCTTTTAATACATGGTGCTGGATTTAACTGATACACAGAAGAAAAAAGGTCTTGAAAAATACCTTACAGCATAAACAAACATCAATTCCAGATGGAATGCTTTCCTGAATGTGAAAAGTAAAACCATAAAACCTTCTGATGATTATATTACAGAATATCTTCATAATCCTTAGGTAAGTACAGATTTATCAAAGAATATGAAATCACACTAAACATGTATGAATATTTTACTTAATAAATTTGACTTCATTAAAATTAACTTTTGTTCCCCAAACAATTTTTGTATGTATACAATGGATTTGCATCTGAAATATATAAAGAATACCTTCAAATCCATAAGAAAAAGAGGGAGGTCTCTTTAAAAAAATATGCAGCAGTTTTGAACAAGTAATTCAATGAAAAATGATGCCTCATCCTCCTAATGATATGGAAAGGATTTTGTGTTGTCATCGGTGATTTTCGAACTGTTCTATACTGACAGGAATAGGCTAAAAATGAATGTGTAAACAGATCGTCAATAACAGATGAGAATCAAACGCTCAAACACTGCTAGCAAGCTGTTTTAGGAAAAATGGCAGTGTCTACTAAACATATCCTAAGACATTAGTGTCCCTTCTAGGAATCTACCTAAGGGAAATGAAGCCATACACCATCAACAGACATGCACATTTATGTTCTGGGTGGCTCATTTAGAGACACGGCCTGGAAACAATTAGAATGTATACCAACAGTAAGATCGATAAACACTTTTTATGTGCAGTTTATTGTTGATCTAGTATATATGAAATAAAATTAAAGAATCTCCCTAGTTTGCATTTCTTAAGCTATGTTTTTGGTAGGAGCCATGAAAGCAAATACTACAAAGGTTTGTGATACAACATGCACCTTCTAAATGAGACAAACCATGCATAGTTCCAGCAAAATATTATGATAAAAGATTGTAAATCCAGTGTGACCATGTTTTCTAATATGTTAAAGAAACTAAAAATTGTTCTTCTAAACTGTATTTTCTAAAACATCATGGAAGCCAGATTTTTTTGTGGAATTTTCTACTTTTAAGCCTCTCTTTTATCCCCTAAAACAGTATCTCAACATAAAACATGTAAAATGTGTTTGGTCCTGGGGCAGATGTTTGGTGCTCTTTGAGATCTTGGTATGGTCATTACCACTGGCTATTTTATCCAAAGAAAACAAAAACACTAATCTATCTGAAAGGACATATGCACCCCATGTTTATTGTAGCATTATTTACAAGAACCAAATGATGGAAGCAGCCCAAAGCATCCAAACATAGATGAATGGATAAAGAAGATGTGGTAAATATATACGCAATGCAATATTACTCAGTCATAAAAAGAACGAAATCTTGCCATTTGTCATGACATGGATGGACCTAGAGAGTATGGCACTTAGTGAAATAAGTCAATCAGAGAAAGACGAATACCATATGATTTCACTTATAGGTGGAATTAAAATCAAAACAAAACACCAAAAAAACCAAGGGAACAAAGGAAGAAAAAGAGTCAAACCAAAAAGCAGACTCTTAACTACAGGGAACAAAGAGATGGTCACCAGAGGGGAGGTAAGTAGGGGGCTGGGGAAAATAGGGAAAGGGGATTCAGAGTACACTTACCTTGATAAGCACTGGGTAATGTATGGAACTGTTAGATCACTATATTGTACTATGTAATCTACACTGGAATTAAAACAAAATTTAAAAAATCTTGAAAATAGATTTCTTTATTTTGTAATTTGGGGTGGGGGAGGCAGGGATATATATCTGCCAGGCTTAGGAAACCTCAGTACACTGTTATGTTTTTTCCTTATCATGGCTTATTTCCCTCTTAGGTACCTTAGCTCTCATAAGTCACTTTTATTCTTTTCCCCAGATCAGCTGACGGTTAACAAATGACATTCTGGCCTGAATCATCAGTATGGAAGGTTGCAATCCAATTGCTTGTCAGGATGTATAACGTCAAATCTGCTATAGGTTACTATTTATGAAAAGCAAGTTGAGTGGCAAAGTATTTATGGGAAATTTCTGAATGGTAAGCATTGCACTCATATCTCTAAATGCTCTAATAGCTATCCGTAAATTAATCCACAGTGTAAGTGTACCAGCAGCCCAGATCACGTAATTTTATCACCTCCTAATACAAGAGCATTTACAGAATTGCATTTTGGCAAAATGCCATCATCATGCAATGATGGATTGTATAAGCAACATCCCTAAGGTGTTTGGTGCTTTTATGCTACATACTGCTTTTCTTAAGACAAATCTCCAGAGAAATATCTCTTTGATCTCAATATCAGGAAAAGGGCATGGGTATTAATTAAATTGCTTTTGTTTCATGGACCATCTGATTTATTTGTTTCTCTACTTCTCAAAACAATGGTACTTGGAACCAGATCCATGAAGGTTGAGTATGGATATTTTCTCCGGAAAATTAATTGCATTCAAATATGTAGAGAAAGCATTTTGAATTTGGGGTCTCAAAACACTTTGCCACACATGGGCATACATAAATTCATCAAAATTCAATGTGTTCATTTTGATAATCAATATTTTTAGTGTCTCATTTATTTTGCTTCACAAATATCTTAGAAGCAGAAGCTTGACCTTGAGTTTAAAGCCACTAAAAATGTGCGAGCAGATTTAGGATATAAAGATATTAAATAATTAAAAAACTATGACAGATACAGAATGATTTCTGATATAACCCTCAAAGATTTTGACAAGAACTGTGGAAGTATTAGTCAATTATACCAAGAAATTTAGTAGAAAACATATTCAAATGCTTACATGAAATATATATATTGAAATAAAAATAAACTCTCATTCTTTTTATACAAAAAACCCAGAAATGTGACAACCTGAATATATGACCTTTGTATAATTCTTCATACATATTTAGTACTTATTGCCTTATTCATTGTATCATTAAAGACTGATTTACAAAACTATATTTTTACCATATATTATTTTGAGCCTGAAATCTGTTAACCACTACAAAACAAAATGGTGAACGTGAATTCACATGGAAGATTGCTGAGTTTCCTTTGCTGTGCAGAAACTTTTTATCTTGATGAAGTCCCAACAGTTTGTTTTTGCTTTTGTTTCCCTTGCCTCAAGAGAAGCATCTAGTAAGAAGTTGCTAAGGCCAATGTCAACGAGGTTACTGGTCATGTTTTCTTCTAGGATTTTGATGGTTTCCTGTCTCACATTTAGGTCTCTCATATATTTTAAATTTGTTTTTGTGTATGGCATAAGAAAGTGGTTCAGTTTCATTCTTTCGCATGTTGCTGTCCAGTTTTCCCAACACCATTTGTTCAAGAGACTATCTTTTATCCATTGGATATTCTTTCCTGCTTTGTTGAAGATTAACTGACTTAACCCATATAGTTGTGGGTTTAATCGTAGTTTTCTACTCTGTTTCATTGATCTATGTGCCTGCTTTTGTGCCTATATTAAACAACCTTGATCACTACAGCTTGAAACAGTGTGCAAAGGTAAGGACAAGAGGATGCTAAGTGATTTAAAAGGTAAAGAACAGGGCACTAACAAGAATCATACTGGAACCAGACATTACATTAACAATACTGAATGCAAGGAGACCAATACCTCCAGATTTTTAAAGGTGTGTGGTTATGAATACACAACTGCAAATCAAATCAAAACAGGCAAAATACACATTATCATATATGTTTTTCAGAAGTTAGCCAACTTTCCAAATGTTTCTTTAAAGAATGGCTCAGGACATGCCTCACCATCAGGGAAATGCACATCAAAATCACAATGAGCTATCACCTCACATCTGTCACAATGGCTAGAATAAAAAAGACAAGAAATAACAAGTGTTGGCAAGTGTGGAAAAAACGGAACACTCATGCACTCTTGGGAATCTCAACTGGTGCAGCCATTGTGGAAAACAGTATGGAGATTCCTAAAAAAATAAATAATAGAACTATCATATTAGGTAAGTACCACTACTAGGATGATATGGAGCAGAATTTTTTTTAAATTTTTTAAAAAGATTTTGTTTATTTATTTGTCAGAGAGAGAGAGAGCAAGAGAGTGAATACAAGCAGGGGGATTAGCAGGCAGAGGGAGAAACAGGCTCCCTACTGACCAGAGAGCCCGATGTGGGGCTCAGTCCCAGGACCCTGGGATCATGACCTGAGCAGAAGGCAGATGCTTAAGGGACTGAGCCACCCAGGTGCCCGAAATTCTTATTTCTAATTGTACAACCCTCAGTTCTGTTTAATCATGTTTTAGACACTTGGTTGTTTTACTCAACATCAAATTATTTTTATGAAGCATGACAACTTGTTTTTACATCCAATTTTTATAGCTAAAAATAAAATTACTAATAACCCAACAAACATTAAAGAAAGATATGTGTATGGTTTATTTCCTTCAAGTTGAACCATAAAAGCATCTTAACAGATAATGTGACCACAGTAAAGGAATAGTAGGTCAAACTTCGGATTAGAAATATAGTAACATTAAGGAGTACCTGGGTGGCTCAGTTGGTTGAGCATCTGTCTTCAGCTCAGGTCATGATCTAGGAGTCCTGGAACTGAGCTCTACATAGGGCTCCCTGCTCAGCAGGGAATATGCTTCTCCCTCTCCTTTCTTCTTTACTCCTTCCCCTGCTTTTTCTCTCCCTCTCAAATAAATAAAACAATAAATACAAAATAAAGAAATAAATAAAGTTACATTGAATATGAGTCAAAAAAGAGATGACCAAATCCACGTATAATGCTATCAAGTGCTTCCTGATGTGTTCCTATTTAAACAATAGCTTCTTAAATATGGGACCAATTTTTTTATATTAAAGTTTATGAAACATTAATGATAAGACCATTTTGTATACCTTTAATGAGGATACATTTTATACAAAGTCCTTGATTGTGAAATCAATGATGATCACATTTTCAAATGATATATAATTTTTGAAAGATTTTATTTATTATTTATTTGAGAAAGAGAGAGGATGAACAGTGGTGAGGGGCAGAGGGAGAAAGAGAGAATGTCAAGCAGACTCCCCACTGAGCATGGAGTACAACTCATGGCTCACTCAATCTCATGACTCTGAGATCATAACCTGAACTGAAATCTAGAGTCAGATGGCCTAACTGACTGAGCTACCCAGGTGCTCCCAAATGATATAAATTTCAATTCACTTTATTTATTTTTTAAGATTTTATTTATTTATATGACAGATGGAGATCACAAGTAGTAGGCAGAGAAGCCGGCAGAGAGAGAGGAGGAAGCAGGCTCCCTGCTGAGCAGAAAGCCTGATTCGGGTCTCAATCCCAGGACCCTGGGATCATGACCTGAGCCGAAGGCAGAGGCTTTAACCCACTGAGCCACCCAGGCGCCCCTCAAATCACTTTCAAAATAGTATGTGGAATGTCTGCAGACTCGATAATACTATGAGTTATAGAATACATTTCAACGGCGTTAGCAGACCAAATGTACCAACTGCCTCTACATTATTGTGTCACTAGCTTATCTCCAGGCATCTGTTTCAGGTTTTCGCAATGTGGAAAATATCCATCTTGCTGTAAAAGTGATCAAGTTTGTTACAATCGGTGACTAATTCATTGATCTTTCTGGAGCTTTTTAATGAAGGAAGGTCAAATTGTGATGACTTACTCTACAGTAAAAGCATACCTTCCATCATGATTTTGCAAATTCACTACCCTATTGCACCTGACAGCATCACAGTAATGAAATTTAAGTTCAATTGGTAGATAGAGTTGATTGCTTGAGGCTTTTTTACATATGATGAAAATTAAACTTTAGTTACAAAATAAATAACATCCTCAGTCATTTTGCTTCACAGTAAAATTCCTTTGATGAGGATTTCACCGAGACAGAAAAAAACCCAACTTAATTATTGAGTCATGGAACCTTCAACTCAATCATATAGCAGAATGAATTTGATCACTAGTCAAAAAGATGTATTGCTTACTACTATTTATTGCTAAACTGTGCAATGAGCTTCTCTTTCTAGAAATATGGTAGGTCAACTGCTCAAAGAGGCCTTTCTTATAATGGTCATAATTCCAGGTAAAAATGTTTTTACCTGTTTAAATTGTTGATATAACAGACAGAATCAGAAGGTATTCTTAGAGTAAGGTTGGGGGGGGGATAGAAAAAGAAAGGAAGAAAGGAAGATAAAAATATGGAACCGAGGGAAGGTGTGAGAGAAAAGGAGAAGGAGGGAAAGTGGAAGCTAAGAAGGAAAAACTGTGAATTCAGAGAGATACATAAGCATAGAGCCCACTATACCCTGAGGTTACCTGGCTTTACCCTGAGGTTACCAATTAAGGTGGAGTAGAAACCATGATTCAAACACTACCTTGGGAGACAGAAGACAAAACCTAATGACTACATTTGAGAGCTAGATCTGAGATTGCTATAGAAAAAAACTATTATTTCAGAGGATGAAGGCCTCAGTAGGTGAACTAGAAAACACAGCAGAGAGAACTGAGTATTCTAGGCTTTGTCTATTTGTTCTTTTGCCTTTAGTGCTCTGGGGGTTTGTCTTGATGATGTGCATTTTGAAGTCATCATGGTGAAATTTTTAATCTGATTTTGGTTTACCACACTGTGACCTCCACCTTTCCAGGCTCTTTCCTTTTAGTAACTGATCTCCCAGACAGTTACAAGCTCTACCTCCTCAGACAAGGAAGATGGCTGTGTTTTACATGAGTGCCATCTCTCTGCGGGCCCAAATTTGGGAGTATAATCTGGGAACCAACCTATTAAAGGAAAGCTTTATTTAGAGTGTTTCTCTTCTTTTAAGAAAGGCATTACCTTTAGCAATCATTTTAGATGTCTTCAAAAGGTGTTTTTTACCCTCATATTTGTCCCTAAATGTATAATTGTTTCTGAAATAAGATACATTATCCCTGCAGAAATAGAACTTTATCTCTTTAAAGCATATTGTCCTTTCTAGAATAATCTAATATACTTAAATTACTCTCATTTAATCACTGTTTAACGACTGACACAATTTCAGTTACTTAAAATATGTAATATCAATAGTAAATACTATTTTAAATTACCATTTTATACCAAAAGAAAATAGTAAACCCTTGGTCCTAGATCTTGAGAACATAAATATACACATAGTGCAAGACATTTATCAATTGCTTAAAATATCAAACATTTGCATTTTCCTTAAGTATAAATAATCTTCCTCTTTATCAGAATTTGTTTTGCCGAAAGATGACTGATTTGTGATGCAAAGTAAATCTGTAAGATATTATAAATGGCAGCCTCTAGAAGATGGTGAGGGGGCAATCCATCTAGATAAAAGAAAATTGCTGGGTTTTTTAATCATTGAAAATCATCTTCCATAACATGCTGCTCAGGGAAAAAAACATTTACTGCCCTCTTCTAATTTTCTAAACAACATGCTGATTTTACATGGCTCTACTGATGCAGAAGTAATTGGTAATTCAGAAAAAATATATCACACGATAGTCTTGAACATCTTAACATTTTTATCTCAATTTGAATAATCACTTAGCTCTTTCTTCTTATATTATAGTTCCTTAATATGGATTAAATAACTGAATATTTGCAGTGATGCTCTCTTTAACCATATAAATATACACTATTGCTTAGTAACATACATATTCTGAGAAGTCCTCCTATGCACTACCCAATATAATATTCAGAAAGAAATGCCTTCTATAACCTAAAACACTTACTCATATGAAAGCATTAATCTTAGAATTTCAGGATGTGGAATCTCCTGTGAAAAATCTCTTTTTTCAATTTTTTGTTGTTGTTGTTAAGGAGTAATAGGATGAAAATTTAATATGATGAACAGCAATGATGGGAAAATATAGCATAGAATAATTCTTCAAAGTCTTAGAGGTTAGAAAAGAAGTTTTTGCTTTAGCAATGAGGGGATGAAGAAGAGTGGAATGATTTTTATTTTAGTGTCTACTCCTTTTAGGTTTTGTAAGCAGAGACATCTCCAGCTAACATTTGGCTCTCCATTTATAATTACTCTATTGGAGGCAAGATACCTGGAGGTTCTCATAATTAGTCAAGGCTCTTAGTTCTTTATCACCTGTTCCATCATATCCAGGAGAACCGAGAACAGCATTTCTTAGATACCCATCCAAAAATAAGTATATGAACAAGCTCTATCATATTCCGTAGAACTTGTCTTATGGAATTACCACTTGCATCACCTTTGGGCAGAGGGCACAGCTCATAGGACAAATGGGAGCTGCAGCCAGAATTTCTGTCACTTGCACCCACAGGAATCTAAAGTAGGGGCAGACACTGTACAAGATATCAAGAAGTAACTGCTGCGTTGTAGACATTCGAATTTTGGAGTAAGAACATACAATAGACTAAGCCTAGGTCCCATGACATATGTGTGTGTGATCAGCATCAAGGCTGGGAAAGTGAATATTTGCCTTTTCCAATGTTTACAGTTGAAGGCAGAGCCTCCTTCATAATGTGGGGACCTCCCAAAGCAGAAAATGTCAATTCAGATGTTAAGTTAAAAAGAATAGCATATCTCCACTATGGATGGTCCAGATAATATTTAATGTGCCATTGGGCGCCTGGGTGGCTCAGTGGGTTAAGCCGCTGCCTTCGGCTTGGGTCATGATCTCAGGGTCCTGGGATCGAGTCCCGCATCAGGCTCTCTGCTCAGCAGGGAGCCTGCTTCCTTCTCTCTCTCTGCCTGCCTCTCTGTCTACTTGTGATCTCTCTCTGTCAAATAAATAAATAAAATCTTAAAAAAAATTTAATGTGCTATTGACAAAACTAATGTGAAATAATGATATCTACAAGCTGAGAGTTAATTTTAAAATGCTAATCGCAACTAATTCTGTTCTAAAAGAAGTCCATTGAAATAACTTTTTAAAAATGAAGTATTGTTGAAGAACTCTTTGAAAATAATAGTACATTTGGTTTGCCGGAAAGCAGGTGTTATCCAAAGAGATGTATTTGTTGGTTTTTAGGAAAATAGTCTTTTTTTTTTTTTTTTCCTCTTAAATGCAGGCTCATCTCTGAATTTTTATATTTCTGGTTTGGAAGATTTCCTTTTAGTTTGGTTATTATTATTTGTTAGTTCTTCATCAGGACAATCACCAACATGTTGGTGGTAAGAACATGAAATGGGCTTCCACATTTGTATCTGGTTACTATTCTGTTAAATCAGAATACTATCTTAAGCTCTGTAATTTCAACTATGCCTATATAGACCCTTGTGTATATGAGTTCCTACCTCATTATAAATTGTAACAAGTATCCTGTTTTGCAGACACCCAAGTTAAAATATTGCATTTTATGCACTGGGTAATGATGGTTTTTCTTTTGTTAAAGACATTGCTAATTAATTAAGAAATAACCAGAGAGTTCTCTAGAAGATGCAAGTATAGCATCTACCATGTAAAAGTTAGTCAAATATAAAAGACAAGTTATTTTTTTAATATTTAATTATTTATTGGACAGGCAGAGATCACAAGGAGGCAGAGAGGCAGGCAGAGAGAGAGGAGGAAGCAGGCTCCCTGCTGAAGCAGAGAGCCCGACGTGGGGCTTGATTCCAGGACCCTGGTTGGGATCATGACCCGAGCTGAGGGCAGAGGCTTTAACCCACTGAGCCACCCAGGCCGCCCCTAAAAGACAAGTTATTTTATGACTATTTAAAATGACTATTTGTTAAGCCCTACACTGACTTCTTTTGCAGTTCCTTATATTGAACTATATGCCTTTATAACGATTCTAAATTAACAACAGAAAGCACATGAAACTAATACAACACCGTATCTTAATTGTACCAGAATTGAAATAAAACATTTAATAAAATTTAAAAAATAGATATACCTTCATTTAAAACAAGGTAAATATTAAATATTTTATGCAAGGGAATAATGAGAACTTATAAAAGGTGGTAATGTTCCAAAATAGAGAGGTATAAGACTAAACTCTAAATAAAACATCTGCTCATGTATTCTAGGAACAAATGCTGCTAATTTCCTCTAATACATAATAGCATTGGCTCAAATTTGTCCTAAAGGGTTTCTTTATTGAACTTACCTTCTGTGCAGTCTACTCACCCTACAGCTGTTGTCCTTTGCTGTTAAGCCTAATCAATATTTCCCGTCCTATATTTTTCAAATTTGTAATGTTTACCCTGATGGATCTCATTGTCTTGGATCTCACTGACTTCACATTCTAATGATGAAGATCTCCCTTCAAGCCATTTATATGTCCATAGGCAGCATCATCGAAATTACAAACTGCATTGATACTACTGAAATAACCAGATTCCAGTGCAGTGATAGGACTGTTGTCACAATTCTCAGAACTGCGCTCCAGAAAGTCAAGACTCTTTCATTATTTTTTGTGTATTTTTCTTTTGTGTTATTTTTTTCTCAGAAGATGCCTGAAAATATAACATCAACGATACTCAAGCACTTCATTCATAGAAGAAAATAATAAAAGTTGTATGCTAAGTGCCCTGTTAGGATTAGCATGAGGTATTTACAAAATGTAAAGAGATAGCACATATGTTAGTATCCTGACATCCTGGACTAAGAGAACTTTAAGGAAAATCCTCAACTATTAAGTAAAGGAGAACAGGACACAATGCTAAATTATTTTCTATAATTTGTCTGAATTGCCTCTTTTGCCTTTTATATATTTGTTTTATTTTCTAGCTAGACCATAAACTCTTACACATTTAAGTCTATAAGATGCCAGCTAGGATACTGAGAATGCAATAAAATGTTAATCATCTAATTTACTGATACTTGAGGCAGAAAAACTCCTTTTTTTTTTTCCTTCCCCTCTTCTTCAATTTCACCTAAGCCTGTAGCCTGGCTCATTCAACTAGGAAGGTTTGGGTATTACACTGTAAACTTTGAAATTATTCCCATTTTAACTAAATCTCAGCCTCACTGTGGCTAGATTGGAAGCCTTGTACAAATTGGTAAACTATAGTGAGCTCCATTTAGGAATGAAGGATTTCTTTCTTTACAAGCAGGAGCTTTATTTAGAAAATGTTAACAACATTTCTTTGCCATATAAATTTAGGGTTAATTTAAATGTCATATGCTCTGCTAACAATATTATTCTTATTTATTTTGTTATTTATTATAGTATGGCACAAAAATATCATTTTGAGGACTAAGCTAATAACAAACTTCTATTACTTACTGTTTTCTAAACAATGACACATGGTGTGGGTGAACTCTAAACTTTATGTTTTTTATTTTTTTTAAAGATTTTATTTATTTATTTGAGAGAACAAGGATAAGCTGAGGCAGAAAGAGAGAGAGAGAGGGAGAAGTACAACTCCCACTAAGTGGGGAGCCCGACACAAGTCTTAATCCCAGGATCCTGAGATCATGACCTGAGCTGAAATCAGACACTAATTGACTGAGCCACCCAGGCTCCCCTCTAAAATTTATATTTTAATTATAATGCAGAGTTAAATATTTCCTGTCAGCATGTCAGGAAAATTCTCTTATGTAACCAAAGTATAATTACCGAAATTAGGAAGTTATACAATGACTAATACTATTATCTATTATAAAGCCCACATTCAAATTTTCCCAATTGTTTCAATAATGTCATATATAGTGGTTCTTTTTTTAAAAATTACAATTTAACCCATGCAAAAATATTGCATTTATTATGTCTCTATACTCTCTGTTAACAGTGAACCAGTTCTCCACTTTTTCTTTGTCTTTCATATCATTGTCATTATTTTTTTTTCACTTTATTATTTGACAGAGAGAGAGAGATCACAAGTAGGCAGAGAGGCAGGCGGAGGCGGTGGGGGGAAACAGGCTCCCCCCTGAGCAGAAGGCCTGATGCGGGGCTTGATCCCAGGACCTTGAGATCATGACCTGAGCTGACGGCAGAGGCTTAACCCACTGAGCCACCCAGGCGCCCCTCATTGTTTATTTAAAGAAAACAGTTAATATAATTTGTTTGCTTATTTATTTATTTTAGAGAGGGAGTGAAGAGTAGAGGCAGAGGGAGAGAGAATCTTAAGCAGACTCCACACCCAGCACAGTGTCCAATGTGGGGCTTAATCTCATAGCCCTGAGATCATGACCTGAGGTGAAATCAGGAGTCCTACTCTTACTGAGTCACCCAGGCACCCCAGAGTAAGTTAATATTTTGGAAGCATGTTCTTTAATTTATGTTACTGTAATGGTTCTCTCATGATTAAATACCAGTTATGCATTTTCATCCAGAATATAGTATGAATGATTTTGTGTTTCACTTTATCCATATCAGGGGCATATGATGTCAGGTCGTTTTTTTATCAGTTGTATTTATTCTGATCACTTAGCCAAGGTGGTGTATATTCAACTTTCCCACTGTTAAAGTAGTTTTATTCCTTTTATGATAAATGAGTAATCTGAGGGGAGATACAATGAGCAATTACCTTTTATTTTTAGCAGCCATGAGGATTCTTGCCTGAATTGGTTATAATTAGGATGATATACTACAGTTGGGGGGTTTTAAACTTTATTATTGGTTTACATGTATTTTTGACAGCCCCTTGTTATTTATGAATTCTGCATAACGAATATATGCATATATTAATGCATGTCTGTTTTCCTATACCATTACCAACACAATATTTTACTATGATTTTAATTTTTGCCAAATGAGTGAAAAATTATAATACAATAATTTCATTTTCTTTATTTATTAGACTCAAGTAGAGCACATTTTCCTAGGTTTAATTGTTGTATTTAAACATTTTTTATAAATGCTTAATATTTCCCCATTATTATTTTTACTGAATTTCTGGATCTTTACCACCCATAGTTTTCAAATTTCTAACCCTTCAAGGATATTAATCCTTTTATTGGATAAATGCTGGAAATAGTTGCTCCTCTTTGTCATTTGATTTTTCGTTTTGCTTAAAATATTATTTTTTTCAGTCCAAAAACTCTTTCCCCATTTCTAAGTAGCTGAACCTCATCTTGTTGCATCTACATTTTGACTCATAGTTAAAACACTTTTCACTGTATCTATGTTATAAAGGAACTGATATATATTTTCTTCTACTACTTGCAGGGCTTTAGTGTTTGTATTTAGATCTCTGTTATGTCTGGCATTATTCTTTTGTGTGTGCGTGAGGGATGGAACCAGTTATGTCTCTCTTTAAATAACTACTACGGAAAGATTTTACTTTAGAGAGATTTGAATAGTATTGTTGTAATGTCCAGATCATATTTTCTGCCAATCGTTTTTGCCAATAATACTGAGTAGTCAAAAAGCCTTTTTGAAAATATGATCACATGAGCCCTTAAAGAAAAGAGCATGTTCAGAAAACATGTCTACATGCAATTTCAGAAAGTTTATAGAAACCTTCCAAGCCACTCATGAACTAAAGGGATCTATGAACTCTGTTGGAACAGGATAACAGAAGGGAAATGACATTAATCTTCAGAGAGTACTTTTAGAATAAGCTTCTCTAGAAGGTTCCAGGGCACACTACAATGGAGTAGGGAAAATGCCTTATCTTCCAATGCACATGTTCACTGAATATGGGAACAGAGAAGTGATGAAATTATAAGGTCATCATTGCCACTAGAAAACTGAGCTCAGGGGCGTCTGGGTGGCTCAGTCATTAAGTGTCTGCCTTTGGCTCAGGTCATGATCCCAGGGTCCTGGGATCGAGCCCCACATCAAGCTCCCTGCTCAGTGGGAGGCCTGCTTCTCCCTCTTTCTGCTGCTCCCCCTACTTGTGTGTGCGCGCTCTCTCTCTCTTTCTCACTATCAAACAAATAAATAAAATCTTTGGAAAAAAAAAAAGAAAACTGGGCTCGGACTTTTGCCACTGAGTCTGGAGAATATTTTTCTTAAAGTCATTTAAAATGTTTATTATTAAAATCCAAGATATGGAATTATGTACATTAGCGACAAAAGTGCTCTTTTATAAATTTGTGGTGGTTCTTACAATCTGTATGTAAGAGTTCTGAATAATACATATTTAAATACTAAAGTAAATCTAGGCACAAAACTCAGTAAATTCAAGATTTTGGTTAAATGTATCTACTACATTTGAAAATTATTTAAAAATTTTCTACAATTTCTTTTTGTGTAGAATATCTACTTTTCTAGTCAATCAGTACCCTTTGTGAATTATTACTTTTTATTTTTGGTTAAATAACTGTATTTTAAAACTAGCTCTGGATCAGGAATTCGTGCTAAGTTAGTGAGTTCTGCAATGGATAAAACAATAAATCAATCAAAAACTAGTATTCAGAGTATTAGTTTTCCCTATGTGAATTAAATGGCTTTGTCTGGTGGAAGTATAATTTTGTACCATGCATGTCTTGGCTTTTCAAATAATTTCCATAAATTCAGCCCTGCTAAATAGAAGATATTTCATACACTTTAATGAAATATATCCCTAGAAGTCACCTTCATGGGTAAATTGAAATCCAACAAAAAAATACATACACAAAATGAGGTGTTTTGTTCTCTTTTTTTTGCTTATTAAGTATAACAGAAAATAAGTTAACTAGATCCATTGTGTGTGAACAGCATTTACTAGAACCACACAACCAAGTAACTTTGACAGCTGCCTCATTCTGACCGTGTGATTCTTAATACTTTTCCTTCACTTGACTCAACAATTGTGCAATGCAGATACAGAAAAATGTGCTTACAGAAAAATGGTTGATCTCGGAACTTCTAACAAGTCAATCTTGCTATGTGAGATAATATTTCCTGTAATTCTCTTTTTCTTGTAATACATTGCTGTGGGTTTCTAAAATACAAAATCCAGCTGTGAAAGTGTATGGATATACTGATTTTCATTTTTGTTGTATTTTTACTGTATTAAGTAGACAGGAGCAACTCTCTTGATAATAATAAAAGGTATTTTTTTAAATGTATTTAAAAAAATTTTCATTAGTGAATTAGGTCCCTCTGGGTTGCTCAAATAATTTTACCTAAAGCTCATTATTGCTTATAATAATGTTAGGGAGGAGAATTGCTTCACTGTTTATTTCAATCACTGCAATACGTGGAATTAACATTCTGTAAACCTGTGAGCAAGACATCAACAAAACCAAGCCCAGACTTCCTAGGTTAGACCTCGGTATTTTTACCATCAAAATTAATTCTTGGTGAACCTTTCACTAAGGGAAACTATCTACACAAAAGTATCATATAAGCTTTTAAAACCTGAAAATTTTCAGTTCCTTTTTTGTCTATTCTTTTCTTTTCTAAAAATTTTAAGATTCTTAATCACCACCCCAAGTCAACTGAAGTAGTCCTATGAATCAAGGCCCAATAATCTGAACTTAGAAATAGTTCTGTCATGTTCCTTCTCTTCCCACAAAGGATCCTGCTTTCTCAATGGTTGTGCAAGTATCACTACTCATCTTCCAGGAATATAAAGGAAAAAAAAAAAGAGAGAGAGAAGTTAAAGACAGAAATGCAATGATACTGGCCTTATATTGGCCCTTTGTAGTCAACCTTACCAAAATTCTGTATTTCTTCATATGGCTTCAAATTCCTGTCTGTGTCCTTCCTGAAGAACTCCCTGTAGCATTCAATGTTCATCAGGTCAACTACACATGAACTCCTTCAGTTTTTGTTTACTGGAGAATGTCTTATTTTATTTAATTTGTCCCTAGATTTTTAAGGATAGCTTTTCCACACCTAGAATTGTTGATTCATAGGTTTTCTCATTTTTTTTTTAAAGATTGTATTTATTTATTTGACAGACAGAGATCACAATTAGGCAGAGAGGCAGGCAGAGAGAGAGGGGGAAGCAGGCTCTCCGCTGAGCAGAGAGCCTGATGCAGGGCTTGATCCCAAGACCCTGGGATCAAGCTGAGCTGAAGGCTGAGGCTTTAGCCCACTGAGCCACCCAGGTGCCCCGGTTTTCTCATTTTTGTCTTTGTTTTCCTTCAGGACTTTAAATATCCCATCAGACTGCCTTCTGACCTTCATAGGTTCTGTTGAGAAACTTAATTTTTTGAGGATCCTTTAAATTGACAAGTTGTCCCTCTCTTTCTCTTTTCAAGATTGCTTTGTTGGCTTTTTGTTTGTTTTTGTCTTTGCTTTTTGACAATTTGATTATGTATCTCAGTGTAGTTCTCTTTATGTTTATGGTTCTTGGAATTTATATGAGCTTAATATAAAGAAGATTAAAGAAGATTTTATTAAAGAAAGATTAAAGAAGATTTTCACCAGTATTTCTTACCTATTCTTTCTGTTGTTTCCTCTCTCTTCTTCTTCTTCTTTTTTCCTTTTTTAAAACTTGTTTGTTTCAAGGTCTTATTTGAATTCTAGTTAGTTAACTAATGGTGAACATTAGTTTCAAGAATAGAATTTAGTGATTCATCATTTACATATAACATCCAGTGCTCATCACAAGTGTCTTCCTTAATGCCCATCACCTATTTAACCCATCCACCCCTAGCCACCCCTCTCCATCAACACTGTTTTCTCTCCTCAAGTCTCTCTTATGAGTTTCCCAGGTGGCTCAGTCAGTTAAGCCTCTGCCTTCAGCTTAGGTCATGATCTCAGGGTCCTGGGATCAAGCCCTGAGTTGGGCTCCCTGCTCAGCAGGGAGTTTGCACTTCCTCTCTCTCTGATCCTCTCCCCCAACTCATGTTCTCTCTCTGTCGAATAAAGAAATAAAATCTTTTAAAAAAGAGTTTGTTTTATGGTTTGCCTCTCTTTTTCCCACTATGTTTGTCTGTTTGTTTCTCAAATTCAACATATGAGTGAAATCTTATGGCATATGTCTTTCCCTGACTAACATGTTTTGTTTAGCATAATACTCTCTAGCTCTATCCATGTCATTGCAAATGGTAAGATTTCATATTTTTGACAGCTGAGTAATATTCCACTGTATATATACACCACATCTTCTTTATCCATTCATCAGTTGGATGTAAACTTGTAACTAAGACATCAACAAAACCAAGTTGATGGACAATTTGGACTCTTTCCATAACTTGGATACTGTTGATAGTGCTGCTATAAATACTGGGGTTCAGGTGCCCCTTCTAATCATTATTTTTATATCCTTTGGGTAAAAACCTAGTTCTCCTCCTTTTCTGAGATAACTTTTATGCATGTGCTGGTATGTTTGTGGGTGCCTCAGAGGTCACTTTGGTTCTTTTATTTTCTACATTCATTTTCCTTTCTGCTCTTTAGAGTATATAATTTTAACTGACCTATATTTAAATTCATTGCTTCTTTTTTCCTACTGCAAATCCATTGAAATCCATTTTTCATTTCAATTAATATTCTTTTCAGCAAAGTTTTATTTAGTTTTTTTTTAATCTCTTTATTGAAATTCCCTATTTGTTCACATATCATCTTCTGGTTTCTTTTAACTCTTTCTCTATGATTTCTTTTAGTTTTTGAGAAAATTTAAGGTAGTTGATTTAAGTCCAATGTTTATTTCCTCAGGGACATTTTGTTTTTGTTTTTGTTTTACTCTGAAAGGCTTTTTTTCCCCCCCTTTCTCCTATATTTTCTTGAAAATTTGACTTTTTGAATATTACAATATGGCAACTCTGGAGATCATGATATTTCCCTTCCCTTCCTTGAGTTTTGTATCTTGCTTTCCTCTATGGCTCTTTGTTTCTAAACTATTTTTGTAAACTCTATATTCTTTGTCATGTGTTGTCTCCTAACTCTCTATTTCTTGTGTTTAGCTCAGGTTTTGACAAAGATTTTTGTCAATGTCAGGAGCCAAAAATAAATAAAGACAGAGAGATAATAGATAGATAGATGGATAGATGATAGATAAAAAGAAAATTTAAAAGAAAGGGAGCAATAAAAACCTTGTTTAGTCCTTGAGAATTGACTTTATGCTTGATGACTTCAAAACTTAGCCAGTCCATTTACAAATCTGCTTCAGCTTCCAATTCTTGATTTCACTGAGTCCAGAATCAGGCAATGGTGAAACCCTAGTATCTTTCTTGTCTTTTCTGAACATGTGTCTTACCTTTGGCATGCATGTAGCTTTCTTAATTCTCCAATATACACAAATGCTTTTGACAGTCTTAGTTTCCCAAAGATACTCTCTCCAACTTTTCCTCCTAGGCTTTTAGTATCCTCTTACTTGCTCCAACTTCAAAATTTTTCCTCAAGTTGTTCTACTTTGTTGTTTACTTTAAGATGTCCAGTCACCTATTTTGCAGCCTCTTTTCCAAAATTAGTGAGTCTTGAGTTAGAAAAATCAAAGACAAGTGCTTTGTTTCACCCTGTTAGGCAATCTGCAAACAGAGTAGAACAGACAAACAAAATTCATTGACCATAAGATCTGCTCTTTTCTCTTCAGAACCAGAGACCAGAATCCCATACTGGAATTACAGACTTCCATCTTCAAATTGGCTAGTGAGCCAGGAATGGGAGTAGGGAAAGTGTAAGCATAATGGTCACAGAGATTCCCTACCACTTGTAAGTTGACTTTGTATTGATTCAACATGTATTTGGTTCCTGTAAACCTTTGATGGTTTTCCAGAATTCTGACAGAGTTTATTCATAGATTTCTTGCTTAATCTTTTGGTATTTCTGTGGAGAGATAAGCCAGTGGGGCTGCCTACTCAGCTATTTTCTACAGTGTCATCTGCCCTGTGGACTTCTTAATGATTTTACTTACTTATTCCTGACCAAGAAGGAATGCAGGAGAGAAAGAGAGCATGAGGTAGGTGGGGAGAGGCAGAGGGAGAAGAAGACTCCCCGCTGAGTAGAAAGCCCCAGTGGGGCTCCAATTCGGGACCCTGAGATCATGAACCAAGCTGAAGGCAGAGGCTTAGCTGACTAAAGCACGCAGGCACCCCCAGTCTGTAGACTTCTAAACAGAGAATATGTTGTTCTTTTTCATCTCTTTGTGGAAATCATAAATTAGTAGAATTCATTTTCTCCCTTATATTGGTAAGAAATAGAACTGGTTGGGTAGCATCTTTTTCTGCTGTGGAAACATCTCTAATTCAGGTTGCATCCTATACTTTCCTCCCATTTTTCGTCAAGTTGAGGATTATTTGTGAGCTTATTATTTACCTCCTCCTTCATCCATTGCTCCCCTTATCCTTTATCATCAGATCAGATGTATCAATACACATTGTTTATCCATAAGTGGTTATGGTTAGAAACAGTAGGGAAAGGTACCTAATTAAGCCTAGTGGACTCCAAATATCTATTATACTCTTCTGAAAAGGAATATGGTTTCTAAGTTTATAGAAAAAATTAAAGCTTTAACATGAACCCCCACAGCTTTCATTATTTAATGTGTAAGTTAACCACAAATACACCCCTTCATGTTCTTTACTCTTAGAGAACCAGCTGTACTCCTTAGGTTCAAAGTCAACTTCTGCCTCTGCTTTTCATGTATTCCCATTATTCTCTAGGTTTCAAAAAATACTGCTCTTAAAAATACTATGTACTTGAGGTCTCCAGATTGTATGAGCAATAATCACTACATAGTGTGTAGGTGCCTTTCAAAAGTCAAGTATACTTTCGCTATTTTATAATTTTATAAAATAAATAATTATTTTTTCATAATATATTCCAAAGGATTAAGGAAGTAACTCTGATTTTTTTCTTATAAATAAGTTTTAAAGATCTGAATTTGTCTTTTGGGGTCATTGTAGCAAAAATTGTAATATAATTTAAGTATTGTGTTTTCTTGAATGTTGTTTAAAACTTCTTTTCTTTTTCTTCCTTTTTTTATTTTTTAAAGATTTTATTTATTTGGGGCACTGGATGGCTCAGTCATTGAGTGTCTGCTTTCAGCTTGGGTCATGATCCTAGAGTCCTAGAATTGATCCCTGTGTTGGGTTCCCTGCTTGGTGGGAAGCCTGCTTCTCCCTCTTCTACTCCCCCTGCTCGTCTTTCCTCTCTTGCTGTGTCTCTTTCAAATAAATAAACAAAATCTTAAAAAAATATATTTACTTATGAGAGAGAGATAGGACAGGGGGAGAGGGAGATGGAGATAATCTCCAGTACAGAGCCTGACTTGGGCTCCATCCCAGAACCCTGAGATCACGACCTGAGCTGAAACCAAAAGTCAGTTGTTTAACTAATGAGACACCCAGGCACCCCAATTAAGATTTCTTTTAAAACTAAACTCTTTACATATGGAATTAATTTTGTCCTGAATCCTACTTTTTAGCTCAAAGGAAAATACAGGATTGTCTAAAATTACAAGTGCACTAAGGGGATAATGTTTTACTTACTTAATTTTTAAAATCTTAGAGAACAAAACATTTTGAAATAGCCTATCACTATCATTAATCAGTATTAATTTCTTAGTTTGATTTCTAAAACATTTTTAGTATTCTCTACTTTTTAGATAGAATCATTTAGTAATTAACATATTGCTTTATTAAAATAAACTTTTTAAGGAATTGTGTAAAGTCCTAAAACACATAAAACAAAAATGTTATCTAATTCCTATCCTTAAATTAGTTACCTGACATGGACACATTATTACCTATTGTTGTTAATTTTGATGTACCTTTCAGTACTGGCTTATTATTGCATTTTGAACTATATGAGGTTATGCAACACTCATATTTTAAAGCTCCTTCATATCATATTTATCAAATGGACTTTATAGTCTTGAGAAAGGTTACTAAAAGGATAAATATTAACTCTCAATGGAGTTAAAAGATCTTCCAAAATCAATATACTAGTGAGGAATTAAATTTTTAATACATGCCTCAAGCATGCTCCTTTAGTTTTCTGAAAAAAATGAAAGAAATGACAAGACAAACATTTTAAATCAGAAACATTGCTTTTTACCTTAAACCAGATGTTTAAGATAAAAAATTTTTTTGGAAGAATCTTATAAAGGAATAGTTTTTTCCAACAACAAGAATATATATACATATGGAAAGAGAATGTGCATCAAAATGTTTGACATTAATAATCTGAGGCATGAAGAAAACCTATTTTTATTTGCAGATATTGCTCTGAACAAATATGAGGGTAGATCGTGGGGTGTTTTCTTTTTTTAGTCCAAAAACTTGGTTAGATGTGGCAGAAGATGGTTAGTGTTACTGCTCATTTTTTAGACTTAGTCTATTGATGACTGTCAATAGAATTATCACTAACAACTCTCCGTTGGGTAAACTAAACTGCTAATAGAACAATATGATAAATTACTTTCATGGTTCAATGAACTCTCCAGCATTGCACAGAAAGTTCCCCTGAGGCCAAATCACTAAGGACCAAGTGCCAATACCCGATTAAAGATGGTGCAGGCTGGCTGAGAGAGATACACCGTGGGAAGATAAGTGGAGCCCTGGAAAGGGACGCAGACATTTCAGCATTTAGAATGGAGGTACTCATTTCAGTCGCTCTGATTGTTAACAGGGATTATTTGAAAACCCAGCAGAGAAAACTCCTGCAGTGAAAAGGATTAGAAGCTTTCCTGTAGCCAGACTCCTGCCACTTTTATATGATTCCTGTGCTGTCAGTAGTCTCAATGTCTTTGTGAATTCTATTTCTAATATTAAAAAAAAAAAGAAACAATTCCTACTTCAAGCTCACTTTCTTTTATTTTCCTAAGGAAGTATAATGTTCAACTGTATTTTAACTATTTTACAGGTCAGGTAACTATGAGGAAATAATTCACATCGGTTTTGTATATTACAAGGACAAATTTGATATTTTAATGAATTTTGCAAAACTGTTGTTGTTTTTTAATTAAAAAATAATCAAATTCTTGGAGCACCTGCATGGCTCAGTGGGTTAAAAGCCTCTGCCTTGGGCTCCAGTCATGATCCCAGGGTCCTGGCATTGAGCCCTCCATCGAGCTCTCTGCTCAGCAGGGAGCCGTCTTCCCTCTCTCTCTCTCTCTGCCTGCCTCTCTGCCTACTTGTTATCTCTGTCAAATAAATAAATAAAATCTTTAAAAAAAATAAAATTCTTGAAATGTTATTCCTTGAAAAGACTCCAGCTGATGTGTAGAAAGTAATACAGTCACAAATATGGTATGTAAATTCTGCCCAAACGTAATCAGAGGTGGAAAAGTCAGGGCTTAAATGGCGGGTTCCTATTCATTTTCAGAAAGTTCTACTTATTAAAAAATTCCATTGTATTAAGCCAAAATTTAAGTTCCCCTATTTCCTACTTATTGATGAGAGCTCTGCCCTCTAGAGTTAGAGAGTATATTAAAAAAAAATAAAATAAAATCCTCATTTCATTTGTATTTCCGCAAATATTGAAACAATTGCCCTGACTGTTCTGTCTTTTAGACCTAACAGAATTACTTCATCATGTTGCAATTTGTGTACCATTGGCTTAGTTTCATCAACAGTTCCATCACTTTATAAAATCCTATCCACCAGTAAATCATTGAACTGATGTCTGAACATGATCTAACAAGTGCCTTCTAGCTACTGTAGAATTTTCAAATTTCTGAAATCTGCAATTCGTTCCATTTATTCCAGCAACATTCAAGGCATTACATTTTTTTTTTCCAGGTGCTAAAATCAAAAGGCAAGAAACATAGAACCTTGTCCTCGGGTCTTGCTTTGCCATCCATCCTTTGTCTGCTGTCATCCTGAGGGACTTTCACATTCTCTGGATCCATCTAGCCCCATGATCTAGGGTTTCTCGATGTCTTCTCTATAATACCCTTTCTCAAAATCATGTTTTGCTAGCTGGAACACAGAAGCTCTACAGCTGGGTCTCAAAAAGTTGAATTTCAAAGTTACCTTCAGTTTTATATATGTTCACTAAATTTTGACAATGACTGTTCTAGTTTCTTAGAGTTCCATTAACTCCCCTCCTCTGGTACTCTGTTTTCATTCACATCGCTCAAACAACCAGATAGGCACTTCATTTTCATTGTCATTACCAATTGCTCACCTGCTATCATGGACTGTATTGTGCCCTCTTCAAATTCATTTGTTAAAGTCCTAACCTTGGGGCATCTGGGTGGCCCAGTCAGCTGCCTTTGGCTCAGGTCATGATCCCAGGGTTCTGGGGTCAAATCCTGGGTCAGGCTCCTTGCTTAGTGTGGAGACTGCTTCTCCATCTCTTTCTGCCATTCTCCCTGCTTGTGTGCTCTCTCTCTAATAAACAAGTAAAATCTTAAAAAAAAAAAAAAGTCCTAACCTCAATACCTCAGAATGTGACTGTATTTAAAGATAAACCTTCTCATGAGATAATTAAGTAACAAAGACCATTAGAATGGGCTTTGATCAATCTGACTGGTTTCCTATAAGGAGAGAAGATGACCACATATGGACACCAGGGCACTCATGCAAAGAGCGACAACCACAGAGGCCATCTGCCAGCACCGTGGTCTAGACTGCCAGTCTCCAGAGCTGCAAAACAAGAATTTGTGTTGTTGAAGCCACTCTGTCTCTGGTAGTTCATTATGGTAGCCTTGGCTGACTCTAATCAATTTTCTTTTGTAACTATGACCCATTCTTATTATACCTACTCTTGATCTTCATAAAGAACTTTCACACCTAATTATTATTCTTAGTTGGCTTCACCTCTCCAAGAATGTTGCCACAATGGAGGCTGAGTGTTGGTATTTGTTATTGGCAGTTTCTTCCAGTGGTGGGGGTAATATCAACCTTGCTGAAAGGAAATCCATGCTACTGATTGCATATATATTTCCATTCCGGCTGATATGCTCATTTAGTCACAAGACCATTAAGTAGTCACAATGTTGACTTGTGAAAAAAACTTAACATCCACAGCAAGTGATAGTGTTGTTCCATGACCAAGGTCTTGAAAATAGAATTTAGGTGGACGTGTGCATGCCATCTCCCAGTGGATGCTACCTATAGAAGAGTTCATAGTGTGGGATGAAAATATGCCAACACTCTGTGTCATTTCTAGAGATCTACTATATATCTTTTCCCCATCCTCTCTCCCTCTCTCTCTTTTTAAAAGATTTTATTTATTTATTTGACACAGAGAGGGAGACAGTGAGAGAGGGAACACAAGGAGGGGGATTGGGAGAGGAAGAAGCAAGTTTCCCGCCGAGGACGGAGCCTGATGTGGGGCTCGTTCCCAGGACCGTGCGATCATGACCTGAGCAGAAGGCAGCTGCTTAACAACTGGGCCACCCAGGTGTCCCTCTTCCCCATCCTCTTAATCACCAATCTTATCTCGTCTTTTCCAGGAACATTACTATTCAGTCAAAATATTGAACACTGCCCATTAACTGGTGTATTTGTGCCAGTCAGACTATCCCTTTTTAGGCAAGGTTAACACCCAGTTCTACTGCATAAAATTTAGCAAATGGATATTTCTTTTTTCTTCTGTACCTTCCAGGTATTCCTAAGCAGGGCTGTTCTGTTGTCACAGTTAATAAGTAGGTGATGGAATATAAACAATAAGCCCACCTATAAACTAGGATCTAGTATTTCTCTTTCTTGGTTATAGGGTCAGAAAGAACACAACATGAGGCCCCACATGTGAGTTGGACATGAGATGAATGGGGACTTTACTTACCTTTGGGCCTGTTTCATCTTATCTTCCAAACTACATTAAACTTAAAGACAGATTATTGTTATACATGCACATATATGTGGATAATTCTAGAACTTCTTAAATTGACAGCTTTGGGATAGTTGGTCACATCACTTCATAATTAAACATGATATTTGTCCAGAATCCAAAAAAAAGTCTCATCAATTTTTTTTTTCTCTTGCCTATAAGGGGGCAAAGCACAGGAATTTGTAAGCTATTTGGGAGATACCCTTCAAATCAATAAATTCCTTACATTTACCTTATAAGCTAGACCCTTCAATCTTCATAAAGTTAAATTACCACCGTGGTATTTATATCTCCTTTAAAGGAAGTGAGCATACTTGCCAATTCCCTCTCCCTAGACTGAGTTGGCATGATGTCATCAAAGTCGTGTGCCAGTGTTCTATGGGATAGCCAGATAGTTAACTTCCAGTTAGAGTAGATTATGAGCGAGAACCTGAGCTCTGACAAAGCCCTGAGAGAAGATGGTGAAATATCCCTGCCACTGACAAGTGTAATCAAATGGCCTCTGATGGTTCATAACTGGAGCAAAACAGAAGGCTGAAACCAACATCTGTACTCTAGAGGCGGGGGGCTATGCTTACTCACCTCACTAAAGGGACTGCACCTGGAATGGCAGCTGTATTTGGAGCTACTTCCTGAATAAGTTGGTGACAACCTACTGTCAATTTCCAAAACCCATGCGTCTCCTACATGGGCCAAGCAAATAAGGAAATGCATTAAACAGAATCTAATGGCAACAATGATTATATCGTTAGAAAGAGGTGGTGTAGAGAGGTAGACGAGAGTCTTTTAACACATTTATTTTTCCTGTGATAATAGCCCTAGTACACTAGTTGGGGATCATTGTTCTTCTTTCTGTCCTTCCTTTTTTCCTTCCTTCCTCCCCGCCTCCTTCCTTCCTTCTTACCACCTTCCTCTCTTTCTCCTTCTCTTCCTTCCTTTCTTCCTTTTCGTGTTTCTATCCAAAGTTCAGAATTATAAATTCAAGACCTGCGGCTATAACAAAAGCTTGGTCCGTATATACAATGGAGTATGATGCCTCCATCAGAAAGGACGAATACCGAACTTTTGTATCAACATGGACGGGACTGGAGGAGATTATGCTGAGTGCAATAAGTCAAGGAACCGTATCCTATGGTTTCACTTATTTGTGGAGCATAAGGAATAACACGGAGGACATTAGGAGGAGGAGAAAAGTGAGTTGGGGGAAGTTGGAGGGGGAAACGAACCTTGAGAAACTGTGGACTCTGAGAAACAAAAAGGGTTTTGGAGGAGAGGGTGGTGGGGAGATGGGTGAGCCTGGTGGTGGGTATTACGGAGGGCACATATTGCATGGAGCACTGAATGTGATGCATAACCAATGAATCTTGGAACACTGAAAATAAAATAAAATTAAAAAAAAAAAAAGCTGAATCCATCTGTCCCACTGTATAAAAGTCCTAAAGTGAAACTTTTTGTCACCTCTGATTAGTAGACTCCAAGGACATTTTCCATCCTTGGGGATTTATACCTCAGTGTTAGTACATAGTAAATCCCCAAATTATGAGTCCTATTGGAACACTTCCCTAGTGTTGTTGTTGTTTTTCCTAAGGGATGGCCTGGGGAATATTAAGTACATGTGTGAGAATGTTGCAGGTTACTTTTTTATGTGTATGAACTATTTTTCATTTATGGACTCTGAGTCTGTGAATTGGCTCTGATGTAAAAATGGATTAAAAAGGCAAGACTCCCAAATACAGCCCTTATCAGCCAGACATCAATGCTTTCCATTCACACAGATCAAGTAAAACTTGAGTTCACTGCTCACACAATAAAGTCCTTAGAATATAAGGATTAATCAGGGATCACCAACAATCTCTAAGGGTCACACCATTATAATTTCTGCCCTGGACTTGTAGCCCATGTTAGAAAACACATTTATTTTGACTCTGAGGGTTAGAGCTGTAACTTGGAAACACTACTGCAGAAATCCAACATCCTCACTGAATGAGGGGTCCGATTCAGTAGGACATCCCTTCATTCTTATCCTGGAGTATGATCCCCAGAAGTCTAAGTGGTGAAGCATTTTAAGAATGTTTTAATGCTCTCCAATATAACTCTCAATACTTGGAAAAGAAGTTTAGAACACTGTGGGTACACTGGCACTCCAAACATATTTTCACTAGGTTCTGGATCCATGATTTCCAATGTACATGTACTTGTAACCACTCCTTGTGGTTCAAGAGAGAATCTAAAAGTGACTGAAATTTGAATATCTCAAATTCAATGAGCTAACACATTTCCTTTATAATTAAGACAGTTTTAATTTAGTCTTCCCATTAATGGTGAGTTAGGAGCTCAAGGAGGCTGGACTTTACACCTTCTATCCTCTATATCAACCAGTCCTTGGGTGCAGTTTGCCCTGGAGAGAGAAATTATAACCACAGGCAAAGCGGTTTCCTCTGTTGAGGGTAAATCCTGGGCTGAGACTAAACTGAGCCAAAATTAGGCCGTGTTTTCTGTAACTGGGTTAGGGAGGTCTTCAGTTTGTGCGCAGTGTTCACTACCACGTGTTATCCCTTACACATGTATGTGCCAAAAATATTGTTCACTTTTGCTTTATTTTAGCTTAGACAAAACCATCTAACTATGTGAAATATTCTGTTACTTCATTCACATGCATTACAATGTTTCTAAGTTTCTTCTATTGGTTAAACATAATACCAGTTGCTACACTTTCCTTGATGTATAATACTAAATCATGTGAATGTATACAGCAGCACGTGGTCAATTCTGTTACAGTTTGCAGTTATGAGAACAGTCTTCAAGGTTTTTGCAGTTATACAGAACACTTCTATACATCTTGGTACACTTTGTGGGAGTTCCTATAAGACATAAAACTAGAAGTGTGTACACAATTGCCAAGTCTTCAACTATGCCAACGTTGAGTGAATATTAGTTCTGAGCTATAATTGGAGTGTTATCTATTATTAGCAGCTGATTGCTAAATCAACAATGTTTCTGTTTTGCTTATCCTGCATTTCTGTATTTTAAAGTAAGTATAATAGTGTGAATAAAATTTGGAGGAAAAAAATGTCCACTAAAATGACACATTACAACACATCACTCCACACTTTTAAGGAAACAGGGACTCTTTTATAGTGGAAAAGTTTCTTTTGAATAATATTTAACTGACATGACGATCTGTTAGGAGAAGTATGGAGAGAACCACAAAATAATATATTCAAAACGCACAAAAATTTAAAAAGTTAAGGGACACTGAGCCATGTGAATCAGGGGTCTGATGTGATCTCCTTTTTATTGCTCCTTTTCCTTTCCTGAGAAAAATTACTCTTGCCGCTGTATTCCTACTCTGTTGTCTAACCATTATTTATCAAAAGCCATTAACTAGAATGAGGTCAAATACGAAGTTCTTTATTAGATACTCCCATTTTGATATTAATCTGTTCATTAATATTTTGAAGAAGTTCATAGGAATATAACCTACTTATGGGGATCTTCTATTAAATTAGCTAAATGTATTGTAAGAGAGAACCACATTATGGAATTTTTTCAAATAAGGAATGTAATAAACACTTAGCTAAATTCAGCATTCATTACATTAAAAATAGATGGGACACCCTGGTGGCTCAGTTGGTTAAGCATCTGACTCTTGGTTTTGGCTCAAGTAATGCTCTCAGGGTCGTGAGATCTAGCCTCACATCAGACTCTGTGCTCAGCATACAGTCTGCTTAAGTTTCTCTCCCTTTGCCCTGCCCTCTGCTCATGCACACACACTCGCACATGTTCTCTCTCTCTCTCTCTAAAATAAATAATTAAATCTTAAAAAAAAAATTGGAGCCATGATTTCCAAGTCCAGTATCTGATAACTGAATATATAAGGAGTATTTGTTCTTAAGGAACACACTCTAGATCCTACTGACTTTCACTTAGCTAGGTGCACAAATAAAACTTCTAAACCTTGTGATTCACAGACCTGTACCCCCGGGGATAAAAATATATGTTTATAAAAAATAAAAAATTATAAAAAAAAACAATTTCTACAATCCATTATAGCTCTTACGAATTGTTCTACCAATTTTCAGTTTTGAGAATCTTAATTTTAAAATTCTGGACATTTATCAATTTGTCTCCTAATACCTCTTACTTGCTTCAAGATATTACTATGTATGTTAACTGGAATTAAAAAAACTTTGAGATAAATAAATAAAATAGATATCATACACACACACACACACACACACAGAATATTTAGAGCCCCTCCCCCAAAAAAGATTTGCATAGATTGTCAAGAGCCATTTATCAAGCTCATATGAAACATTGTTTCATACTATGGAATACAATTCACAGAAGAAAGATTATTTGAGATGGTTATAGCAATTAAAATTAGATTAATTAACTCATCTCCTATTTTTGTCCTTCCCTTTGGTCCTTTAGTGGAAATGTGTATATAGCAATAGTGCCAGATATCCATTTCTGCAATATTTTCTTAAATGAAAAACAGGAAGTATCATCTGTAGAATGGATATACACATTTACAGACACAAATATGCATTGGAAATTATAACAGCATCTCACCACTGCCTTTTTTAGAAGATCAAGAATCAACTAAAACTGGATGAAAAATGTTGAAACATTTAAATTTTTCCTGAAAGAATGAAAGTTTATACTTGAATGTTAATTTCCATAAGCTCCACTTCAATAATAAGTTTAAATGTAAAGAGAGTATTTGGATATCTTACAAGTGCTTGAGCAGCAAGTGAACAAATTAAGGATAGGACTGGGAGTAGTGAAGAATATAGAATCTCACAGAAAAACAGGAAAAAATAGGACAGATCTAAATAGACTCATTTGAGTAAAGTTTAGAATAAGGGGAATTAATTAACTTTTAAAATAAAGGTTACACTAAAAAAAAGAAAGTGATGTATTCTCTTTACTTTCAGGTGAAGCATATGGAAGCCATCTTTAAGGAGTTAAATATAAAATAAGATGCAGTTTGGATAGCTGTTTCAGTTTTAAAAATAAGATGATAGGATAAGGTCTTTAGAAGACATGCATATTATATTAAGAAATTAATTAAATACATATGTTTACTATTTTATGCATATTGTGATTATTATAATGGCATTGACTACTAATGAAAATAACAGAAAATATGCTCTTTGTGGTCCCTATAAGCACCTCCTCAAAATTTTTGATTACTTCAGTTATTACATTTTAAAATATATGGCCATGTTAAAGTGTAAGACTATCAATTATTTTCCAGTATGTAACAATCATTCAACACAAGTATAATTTTTAGTTTATTTATGCATCCAATATTATTAAATTTAAATGTTCCTAGGTACAAAAATTCACATAAGTGGCTAAAATAGTAACCCCAATTATAATGACCATAATGTAATAATTATATTTGCCATTCAGAACATCTTTAACTCAATTAAACATCATCCAATTTTTTAAGCAAATCATGCTTAATTGTTTTCTATCATTATAAATGTACTCACAAGAAAACATCAAATTACTTTTTTATTTTCAGAAACATTCACCTAATCTTTTATAATCTTTTATAAAGTTAGTCTTTAATAAGACTAACTTATATAATCTTTAAGTGTTATTTATATGTAACATATTTACGTTATATTTAAATATCATTTAAATTATATATTTATTTATCATATTTAAAAACAGTTGAAATAATTCCACAATTTCAAATACAAATGTATATAAACATATTAAAAGTGAAAATGTAGTAGTACCAAAGCTCTTAGAAAATTCAATTAATACTTCTCCATATCTGACTCACTTTTATCACAGAAGAGTGAGCAAAGGCTTAAACTTACTTGTGTATTTAGCCAACTTCCATCAATGATTAATCAAACCTTTTTAAATTTTACTCTTTAATTTTTTGTCTTCAGATGTAGTTAACATACAGTGTTATATTAATCTCAGGTGTACAATATAATGATTCAACAATTGTATAAATTTCTGAGTATTCACCTCAAGAAATGCTACTCTTAATCCCCTTCACGTTTCACTCAGTCCCCACCCCTCACCTCCCCTCTGGCAACTTCCAGTTCGTTCTCTATATTTAAGTTGTATGTGACTAATAAATCATTGAACATTATGAGAGTTGTCTTTTTGTTTCATTGATGGTTTCCTTTGCTGTCCAAAAGATTTTTATTTCGGTGTAGTCCTAATAGTTTAATTTTGCTTTTGTTTCCCTATCCAAATGAGACATACCTAGAAAAATGTTTCTACAACTGATGTCAAAGAGATTATTGCCTATGTTTTCTCCTGAGAATTTTATGGTTTCAGGTATTACATTTAGATCTTTAATCCATTTTTTAGTTTATTTTTGTGTATAGTATAAGAAAGTAGTCCAATTTCATTCTCCTGCAAGTAGCTGTCCACTTTTCCCAACATCATTTCTTGAAGAGACTCTTTTTTTCCCCTGGTGTAATTTCTTTCCTCCTTTGTTCAAGATTAATTGACCACATATATGTGGGTTTATTTCTGGGACCTCTATTCTGTGTCATTGAACTATGTGTTTATTTTTGTGCCAGAACCACATTGCTTTGATGACTACAGCTTTGCAGTAAACCTTGAAATCTGGGATTGTGATACCTCCGGTTCTGCTCTTTTTCAAGATTTCTTTGGCTATTTTGTGGTTCCATATAAATTTCGGGATTATTTTTTCTAGTTCTATGAATAATGTTTTTGATATTTTGATAGGGATTGCATTAAATCTATAGATTGATTTGGTTAGTATGGACATTTCAATAATATCGCTTCGTGTGGATAATACTATTGCCTTTCATTTTTTTTTTTTTTTTAAGATTTATTTATTTATTTATTTGACGGGGGGGTGGTTGAGAGAGAGAGAGAGCAAGAGATCACAAGTTGGCAGAGAGGCAGGCAGAGAGAGAGGGGGAAGTAAGCTCTCCGCCAAGCAGAGACCCCAACTTGGGGCTTGATCTAAGGACCCTGAGATAATGACCCGAGCTGAAGGCAGAGGCTTAGCCCACTGAGCCACCCAGATGCCCCTCATTTTTTTTTTTTTTTTTTTTTTTTGTTATCTGATTTCTTTTTACTGTCTGATTGCTGTGGCTGGGACTTCCAGCACTATGTTGAATAAAAGTGAAAGTGGACATCCTTGTTCTGTTCTTGCTCTTGGAGGAAAAGCTTTTCAATTTTCACCAATTTATGTTAGTTATGGTTTTTCATATATGAACTTTATTATGTTGAGATAGGTTCCCTCTAAACATACTTTGTTGAGAGTTTTTGTCATGAAAGGATTTAGTATATTGAATATATATATTTTTTGCATATGTGGAAGTGATCATATGGTTTTTATTTTTCCTTTTGTTAATTGATGTAACACATTGATAAATTGATTTGTGAATATTGAGCCACCCTTGCCTCCTTGGCATATATCCCACTTGATCATGATGAATGATTTACTTAAGGTGTTGTTGGATTTGATTTGCTAAGATTTTGTTGAAGATTTTTGCATTCATGTTCATCAGAGATATTGGCCTGAAGTTCTCTCCTTTTTGTACTGTCCTTATCTGGTTTTGGTTTCAGGGTAATACTGGCCTTATAAAATGAATGAGGTTATTTTAGGGATAATTTGAGAAGGATAGGTATTAACTCTTTTGAAAATATTTGGTATAATTCACCCATGAAGTCATCTGATCCTGGACTTTGTTTTTTGGGAGTTTTTGATTACAGATTGAATTTCATTGCTGGTAATCTATCTGCTCAAATTTTCTTTTTCTTCCTGAATCAGTTTTGGGATGTGTATGTTTCTAGGAATTTATCCATTTCTTCTAGGTTGTCTGGTGTGTTGGCATGTGATTTTTCTAACATTTTATTATAATCCTTCATATTTCTAAGCTGTCACTTGTTATTTCTCCTTTTTCTTTTCTGATTTTATTTATTTGAGTCCTCCCTTTCTTTTTCTTCTTCCTTCCTTCTTTCCGTATTGATTAGTCTGGCTAAAGGTTTATCAATTTTGTCCATCTTTTCAAAAAGCCAGCTCCTGCTTTCATTTTTATGCTTTTCTAGTCTCGATTTCACTTTCACTTTCAGTCTAGTGTTTATCATTTTCTTCCTTTTGCTGGCTTTGGGTTTTGTTTGTTCTTCCTTTTCTAGCTCCTTTAGGTGTAAGGTAAGGTTGTTTATTTGAGGCTTTTCTTCCCTCTTTGGGTAGGCCTGTTTTGCTATAATCTTCTGTCCAATGACCACTCTTGCTTCATCTTAAAGGTTTTGGACCACTGTGTTTCCCTTTTTTGTGTCTCCATGTATTTTTTTTATTTCCTCTTTGATTTCCTGGTTGGTCCATTCATTATTTAGTAGCATATTATTTAACCTCCATATATGTGTTCTTTTTGGATTTTTTCTTGTGATTGATTTCTAGTTTCATATCATTGGGGTCAGAAAAGATGCCTATGATTCCCGTTTTTTGAATTTGTAAGTCTTGTTTTGTGGCCTAGCATCTCATCTCTTCTGGAAGATGTTCCATGGGTACTTGAAAAGAATGTGTATTATGCTGTTTTGGGATGGAATGTTCTGAATATACCTTTTAGCTCCACCTGGTCTGATGTGTCTGTTTCCTTGTTAATTTTCTGTGTGGATGATCTATCCATTGATGTAAGTGAGGTGCTAAAGTCCCCTACTCTTTTTGAATGAGTATTTATCTCTTCCTTTATATCTGTTAGTAGTTGCTTTATGGATTTAGGTGCTCCCATGGTGGCTGCATAAATATTTACAATTGTTGTATCTTCTTATTTGATCATTCCCTTTATCATTAGGCAGTGTCCTTCTTGGTCTTTTATTACAGCTTGTGTGTGTGTGTGTGTGTGTGTACGCGTGCACGTGCGTGTGTATGTTTTAAAGATTTTATTTATTTATTTGACAGAGAGAGGGAGCACAAACATGGAAGCAGGGAGGGAGAGGGAGAAACAAGGCTCCAGACTGAGCAGAGAGCACGATGCAGGGCTCAATCCCAGGACCCTCAAGTCATGACCTGAGCCAAAGGCAGATACTTAACCAACTGAGCCACCTAAGCATCCCTATAACCTTTGTTTTAAAGTCTACTTTGTCTGATTTAAGTATTGTTACCCAGCTTTATTTTCACTTCCATTTGCATGATCAATGTGTTTTCCATCCTTTTACTTTCAATCTGCATGCCACGTTAGGTCTGCAAGAAGTCTTTTGTAGGCATCATATAGATGGATCTTGCTTTTTTATTCATTCAGTCATTCTGTGTGTTTTGATTGGAGCATTTAGTCCATTTACATTCATAGTACCTATTGATAGGTATGTACACATTGCCATTTTGTTACTTGTTTTTACTTGTTTTACAGTTGTTTTTGCAATTCTACTCTGTTCCTTTCTTCTCTTGTTTTCTTCCCTTGTAGTTTGATGGCTTTCTTTAACAATATGCTTAGATTTCTTCCTCTTTATTTTTTGCATACTTGCTATAGGTTTTTGACTTGTGGTTTCCATTAGGCTTACATATAATGTCATATGCATATAACAGTCTATAATACAATGATGGTCACTTTAGTTTGAATCCATCCTCAATGCACTAAACTTTTACTCCCCCCTTTAATGTATATGATGGCATAGTCCACATCCTTTTATTTTGTGAATACCTTATATACAAAATTTTTTTCCCCTTTTACCTATAACTCATTATTTTTAAAAAGATCTTCACATGTTCTGTACATGTAAATATTCGCAAATGAAATGCAACAGAGGCAATGTTCACTTATTCTTATTAATGGGTTTTCTGATTGGAATTACTGAGCTATAAATGTAACCAGGAACTTGCTATTCTAAAATATTATAAAAGCCCACTCTATTCATGGATTTAAAATAAATATTGAGGATTTGCTCTTTGTGTGATACTCTGGCAATATGCAGAATAAAATAATGAGTGTTAAGATCTTTGCCTTTACCATCCAAGAGGAGAAAATTATACCCAAATAGTAACATCACAATGTAGACCATGGTGACGTTGCAAGTAGTAAAAATTAGAAATTCTACCACAAACAAAATGTGATTAAACATAGGAAAAAATAATCAATTCTTAACATAAATAAGAAATAGAACAATTCACTTAACATAAAAACACTTCCATGCATAATTTGATACCTTTCAGATTTAGGCTCATGAAGGTCTTATAATAACCTGAGTTTATCTTAGTATATTTCAATTATCATCATGTCACAGAAATACAAGACTAGGCTTTGGAATTAGATTTGGTTTTGATGTTTTATTTATTTGTCAACTGTGTGAACTCTTGTAGGTGAATCATTTTAAAGGTTAATTTTTAAAAACTGAAAATTGTATGTTATGGTGCTCTTGTAAGGATTAAAGGAAATAATGTCTATAAATCCCTTGTCACACTGTTTGAGCCAGAGTAACCACTCAGGAAATTTGATATTATTATTATTCCTGTTACCAATGATAATTAAACATAATTAGATTTCAGGCCATAGAACTTTGGAGAAAAGAGTTTACCTGCATGGCTCAGAGCACCAGAATGTGAATTTTTTTAATTAACATGGATTATGTATAGCTATACATTGCCAATACATTTTAATTCCCAAGAAGGAAATAAATTCCATATGTTTCATGCAATGAATTATTAATCTTTTGAGATATGTCAATATTTATGTCATTCCTATTTTAAAATATTGGCAGGCTAATTTTATGGATGTTTTTATTTCTTATACTGAGGAAAAGAAACTATTCTTCCATTTTATGTTCTGCTTTTATTAACAATGCTACTCAGCAACACTGAGAGACACTATTTTTGCAAAACTGACAAAGTTAATTAATTAGTGGTCAAGTAAAATAACTATAGCTCTATAAAAAACTCCTCCTCAGAGCTCTTCTTTTCTTCTCCTGAAAAACTGTAATGAACTAATAAAGGTATTTTTAAACACCCAGTCTTAGTTTTTCATATTTCTGTAGAAGGAGTATATCTCTACGGTTATAAACAAATATTACATGGGCTCTCTCTATGTGATCTGCTGCATATAAAGCATCTCTGAATTTCCAACACAAGGAGATAAGTGACAACAAAGAAGGAGAGGCAGGGAGATTGGAGAGTGGTTGTTGATCACCTGCTCTTAACCTTGTGTTTTTCCCATAAACCAAAAACAAAGTCAGGTTTTTCTTTAATTCACTGCAACATCTCTACAATATGATCCATTTTTCTATAAACAGGCTCTCTTGATAAAATGCTTTATACAAAGCTGTAATTGGCAGAAGTTTATTTAAAGGACAACTGAGTTAATATTTTAGGAAAGAAGATTAAGTGTTCTTTTCTTTCATCTGAAAGGATTGCCTTTTGGATCTATCAAGGGTGGGAGAATATTTATATTTAATTATGCTGTAGGCTGGTTAAAACCACAAATCTATTTCTATCTTGTTCTTTTTGTTTGTTTTTGGTTTGATTCTTTGTCTTTATCTTCTTTTAAAGATGCATGAAGTTGTTCTGCAGACATTTTAAGCCTTGGAGCAAATCAAATCTGTCCTGGAACCTGACTTTGTCCACCATGCTACACCATTGTCCTACATCAAAAAGCCTGCCTATTATTATAGTTTAGATAAAAGCCTTGTTCATAAAATGATCAAAATGAAAATTTTACAATCATGTTATTTTAAGATTAAGAATTTAAAGAGTATTTTTCTTCCCATAATTGTGACTTCTCATAATATCCATAATGAGTAAAATCCACTGTTACTAGATTTTTGATAGATGATCTAAATATTGAGTTATTTTTAGAAAGATCAATATTATCTTTTAGCAATGACAAATCATTAATGTGGACAAGCATGTTTTTCTTCCTTTTGTTCTTTTCCTATAATCATTCAAGAGACTTTTTCATTTTCAGCTGCTGAGTGAAAAACTTTTTAAAGAAATGTCATATCATCCTTCCTTTCAGTGGTCAAAACTATTTTTCTCATTAATGGTGTTTTCACAGCATATTTATTAAATTTAGAATGTAAATCAAGTAAGATGAGAATGCATTAATTCAGTTAGTCTCAGATAAGTGTGAATGAATAATTTAAATGGTGGAATACATTTGAAATAGATATTCTTTTACTTACCAATGTAAAAATATTTAGTGAGCACATATTACTGACTGATCTTGTAAAAATTAAGGGGTTATAGTGATGAACTAGACAGCTTAGATTTGAAGTGGCTGGTAGTGAGTTCAATATGAAAATCACTCAGTATTATAGGTTATCTATCTATCTATCTATCTATTATATTAATGAAAGGAATGGAGACCAGGAAAAATATATACTCCAGAAGGAAGAAAAACACTTTTAAAGGTCACACTCCAGAAACAGAGTCCCACTAAAGAAGTGATTTAATCAGGAGCTGATAGGACACTCCACGCCCCCACCTTGCTGCCAGCACCCAACAACCCTCCAGTTTAGAAATAGCAATTAAAATGGAATGATATTCAAGGTACAGACTCTCTCTGTGGAGCAATAAAGTCAAGAAGGAGGGGCAGGGACACCAGCAGATATTGAAATCTTTAGCACATATAACTGCATTAAACTCAAACTCCTAGCCAGATTAGTACAGAAGCTCATATTAAAGGTCTGATTACTTGATTACCTTTGTTGGTTTGTTCTTCTTAAATATTATTTTCCAGAGCAGTTTAAAGTTCACAACAAAACTGAGGAGGCAATGCAGAGATTTCCCATGTACACCTCTTGTCCCCACACATGCATAGCTTCTCCCATTATCAACATTCTTTACCAGAGTGGTGCATTTGTTATAATCCATAAATTGCCACTGGCACATCATAATCACCCAAAGTCCATAATTTAAGTTACAGTTGACTCTTTGCAGTCTATATTTTTTGTATTTGGGTAAACATGTAATGTTATGTATCCATCATAATGGTACCATACAGAATAGTTTTATTACTGTAAAAATCTTATACATTCCATCTATCACTCCTCCTACTTCCCTAAACCCCGAGAGCCACTGATCTTTTTACTGTCTCCATGGTTTTACCTTTTCCAGAATACCATTTAATTGGAATCACACGGTGTGTAGCCCTTTCAGATTTGATTGTTCCATTTAGATGGAATTTAAGATTCCATCTTTGGAAACCATTTTGGAAGTTTCATTTAAGATTTCTCCATGTCTTTTCATGATTTGATAATTCATTTATCTTTAGTACTGAATAATATCTCATTGGATGTGTACCAATTTACTTGTCCAGTCACCTACTAAAGGGTATCTAAATTTCTTCCAAGTTTTGGTAATTATAAATAAAGTTGCTATAAACACCTACCTGTATGCAGACTTTCTCTTGGATATAAATTTTCATCTCCTTTGGGTAAATACCAATGTGAGTAAGTGTTGGATTGGTCATCTGGTAACAGTAGGTTTAATTGTGTAAAGACTGCCAAACTGCCTTCTAAGGTAGGTTTATCATTTTGCATTCCCACCAGCAATGAATGAAAGTTCTTGTCTCTCTTCACCCTCTACAAGGGGCTAAGTAGCAACAGTAAAACAGTAACAATGAGCACACCCACCTCCCAGTTCTTGGTTTCTATTACCATCCTACATTAAAAAAAAAAAAAAAAAATCAGTGATCCTTGAGATAGGATTTCTTGATTCTATTCTTGGGTCAGGAAATATATAGGATAAGCCTAGAACATCTTATTGTATCAACAAAAAAGTATTCATAAACCAAGAAAATGGGACATATCAGAAGGACACAGAAACCAACCTAAAAAAGATAAAAGATAGAAGTTGGAACAATTTGAGCAACAAAACAGATAACTTAGTACTATATAATAAGGTAAAGTGACTGTGCCCTGACTGACAGATTTTCTAAAAATTGAGAAGCAACTCAATGGGAATTCAGAGAAAGATATGAACAGACAGGAAATAGAAACACAAATGGTACTTAAACACATGAGAAGAACTTCAGCCTCATTCATAATAAGGCAAATGCAATTAATACTACCATTAACTCCTCATCTAAAAATGTGAAATTTTGAAAATATATACAGTGAATGAAGCTGTGGATAAATAGCATTCTTATGCATTTGTAACAACTATGCAAAATGTAACAACCACTTTGGAAGAGAGCTTGGCATTTTGCAGCAGAATTATTTAAGAATTTATCCTTTCATCAAGAAATCCCACTTCCAGCAATCTATTCCAACATTACTCTGGCACAAATATGAAATTATAATGAACCTAGATATTCTATAAAACAGTGCTGGTAATAGCAAAAAGTCTTGAAATCACCTACTTGACAGTAGGGAAGAAGTTGAATAGACATGATACATTCATGTAATATATTGTTAAGCATTTATCAAAAGAAATAAATACTGTTATGCGTTATTTCCACCAAATGTCATCAACCAAAGGAAAATAATATTCAGAAGAGTACCTATAATGTATTCTGGTATAGGAAATTATACACAGATATGTATGTATAAATTTATGTTGTCTGAATGGAAAAATGAAGAGAAACCAAAAACAATTCAAAATGCTTACATATAGGAGGAAGGATAAAAGAGGGATAAGAGGATCTTTTTGAATGTAAATTGTATAGGTTTTATTCTAAACCATATTACAGTTTTTCGTAGCTTAAAAAAAAAAAAAACATAATTACACCAGCCCTCCCTTGTCTGCAGGATATATCCCATGTTCCAAGAACACCAATGGATGCCTGAAACCACTCATCTTGTATTTTCTTGCCATCAGGCCTAGTGATAGCCATTTCTACAATTAGTCCTAGTTTTTCCAAGAATAACAATTAGAAATTAAGACCTGGACTCTGGGTATGCCTGTCACTACTTAGATGTCACAGCCTGTAGGTACTTTCGGCAGAAAGATAGAAAATATATAGGCATCCAATTATTACACACACACACACACACACAGACACACACACACACACATACACTATCTCTATGATGCATTTTAATTCATACAAAATGTAGATAAGTTCCAGAAATGGTCAAGATACAGGTATTTTCTAGATAAACTCCAAGACTTCAAATGTTTTTGGAAAATAAAAATGTTCCACATGCTTTAATTTGGACCAAAAATAAAATAGTGCTTATGATCAGTGATTTAAAAATACAGATATATATGAAATCAATATTTTTATTTCTTTTGTTTAATTCACGTGTTTGCAAATACTATACTGCTCAAAATAATAACATTAAAAGTGATGTTGTATGAATAATTTGAATGTACTTATGAAATATGTCAAAGGACTTTGCAAATTCACCTCTGAGTTGATGATTGATATTTCTGAAATTGTGCTGACTAGACAGAGAAATTTATATTCAAAAGTACACACTCAATCAATAGCCTGAGTCACATAAAGTAGAAAAAGCCATTCTCCTTAGTGACAAAAATCATCAAATATAATTTATTAAAGGCTTTTCCGTGTGAGAGAGGTTGATGAAGTGACTGGACAGATATGTTTTTTTAATGAAAGGGATTACAAATTGAGATTCAAAGCTTTGATGTCCAACTTAAAATACAATGTAGTACATATGGACATGAAATAATTAATAACACACTTGAGCAAAAAAAGTTCCATAATTATAGATATGTCTAAAATTAAAATAATAACCAGATAGAGTTTTTCCGAGTAAATCTCAAAAATTAGGCAAAATGAGCAAGTTTATAGTTAAAAAAATTAAAAAACCAGATTCAATATTGATTGAATTTAAAAATTAGATGAGCCAAGGGGCACCGGGGTGGCTCAGTGGATTAAGCCTCTGCCTTCGGCTCAGGTCGTGATCTCAGGGTTCTGGGATCAAGCCCCGCATGGAGCATGGGGCTCTCTGCTCAGCAGGGAGCCTGCTTCCCCTTCTCTCTCTGACTGCCTCTCTGCCTACTTGTGATCTCTCTCTCTCTGTCAAATAAATAAATAAAGTCTTTAAAAAAATAGATGAGCCAAAAAAGAATTGACAAATTTCTTTTGTATTTTAAAATCTCTCCACAAAGTCTTTTTCTCCGTTTTTCTCATGTAAAGTTAATTTTTCTAAACTGCGGGGTAAGTTTAGAAAAAATTGTGATGAAATTGTGATGCCAATATATGCTTAAATACTTCAGTGGGTATTTATGTAAAGTCAGATATTCTGTTACATAAAGAAATTATAATTATCAAAATCTAGAGATGGACATTGTTAATATATATCACCTAATTGATCAGCTTTATTCTAATTTTCTCACATTTTTCTAGGAGGGTTTATTGCAGTAGAAGAAAACCACAAGTCCACATAATTATTTTGTTACATAATTCAGTTGCTGTGTCTCTTTGGTTTCTTTCAGTCCAGAACAACACCAGTCTTTAGGTTTCATGGCATTGAAATTATGGAACAGTATTGGTTAGTTAAAACTATCTTCATTTTGGTTTTATTGGATGTTTCCTCATGATTAAATTCAGATATGCACCCTCAGTAGACATGCCAGAGAAGATGCTGAATGTGTCTCAGTGCATCCTATCAGAGGGCCCAAGTCTTTTGCTGAATCACCTGCAGGGTCAACTCTGATGATTTGATGAAGGTATTAGCTGTGCCAGGCTTCTCCACTGCAACATACATACTATTTAGATTTTATCTATAAGGAATATTTGTCCTTTCTTCTCAGGTTTTTAAATTTATTCATTAATTTGTATCATTATTAGTTTATGCACATTTGTTGTATTTGTGCTATAATATAATATGATCATTATTTTGTTACTCACATTCTTCCAGTTTTAGTAATCAGAAACCTCTGTAAGTTGCATACAGTGTCCTTTGACATCTTTTTTGTTTTTGAGCACTTCCCTAATGTCTAGCATTGTTAGATTCCCCAAGCTCATCTTGTAGTTTTTTGCCATTAGCCTTAGAATTAGCCATTTACCCCCAAGGAGTCCTAGTTTCCTTTTCAAGAGTGATATTTAGAAATCAAGATGTGGACTCTGGGTATGCTTGTTGCTACTTAGATGTCATAGCCTGTAGGCACGCTCAGAGGAAAGATAGAAAATGTGTATATTATCCAATGTAGGCACAAAGTCTCTATTTCATAAGATAGTTTAAACTGTTGCTCACTTATATCCCTGTGAGAAACAAATTTACCAACTAGAGCATAATGTTAAAGTACAGCTATCTCTATCTTCAGGATTATTCTATCTAGTCAAAGATACAAATTTTCCAAACCTACGTTTGTTAGTTTTTCTTTTCCCACTCCTTCAATGAGGTTATGTCACACATTTATAATATCAGTTAGAGTCATTTGTCACCATCTCTATTCTGCCCTGGGATCCTTGCACATCCTGTGTCGTCGTTATTCTGTTGTTGTCATTTTGGATACAGCCAAATTTAACCTTTGTGGTCTTGAGTTCTACATGGTTGAAAAATGCATAGTCATATATCCACAAACTTCACCTCTTAACAGAACAACCTCATCACTAGTAATTCCACTGTGTGCCATGTTAATACTAAGCCTCTACCACAGCTCACATCTGGCAAACAGTGATCTAGTCTCCATCTTCACATTTTATATTTTACAGAGTGTTTATAAATGTATTATATAATATACTGATTTCTGGGTCCTCGTTTCCATTATCATTATGTGTCTGTTTCACAAATGTTGATATGTGAGAATATACTTGTTCTGTTTAAAATTTCTTAGTAGAATTTCAGTGTATGGATATTCCGCAGTTGATTTATCGTCCATTGCTTGAAGCGTATATTGATTGTTTCTTGATCTTGATAATGCTAGATGAACATGTTCACCTGGTTAATAACTAGGAAGTATTTGGTTGATTTAGTTAAAAGTCTATGTTTAACAGTATTAAAAAAAAAAAAAATCCTGCCAAAGGGCTTTCCAGAATGGCATTTCACATACTCACCAAAAAATGAATGAGGACTGTGCCTTATCCTCACAATCATCTGATATTGTAACCAACCCCTTCCAGTCCAATAAGTGAGCAATAGACTCTCATTCAGATCCTTATTTGCAATTCCTTAATGATAAATAACCTGAGTATTTCTTCACAAATACACTTGGAAACTGCATATCTTCTTTTGTGAAGTGTTTGCTTATATCTTTTGCCTATTTGTACTTTTACTGTATGAATGAAGCTGCCAGATGAACATGTTCACCTGGTTAATAACTAGGAAGTTTTTGGTTGATTTAGTGAAAAGTCTGTGTTTAACAGTATTAAAAAAAAAAAAATCCCTGTTGTTTTTAAAAGTGCTCTAAATATCCTGGATATTTCTTATACATATTTTGTAATTATGTGGTGTGACCAGGAAAAAAGTGAGGGATACTTACACAACTTTTTTGAATATTAAATGATATTAGTATTTCAGACCTGTTGAGTATGTAAGCCTGTCATTAATTGAGATATTAACAAATAGTTCCAGAGGTAGATTTACATTTCTAGAAATGAGGCATCTTTTTTTTTTTAATTTTTTTTTCAGCATAAGAGAATTCACTGCTTTTGCACCATACCCAGTGCTCCATGCAATACGTGCCCTCCGTAATACTCACCACCTAGCTCCCCAAACCTCCCAGCCCCCACCCCTTCAAAATCCTCAGGTTGTTTCGAGTTCATAGTCTCTCATGGTTCATCTCCCCCTCCAATTTCCCTCATCTCCCTTCTCCTCTCCATCTCCCCATGTCCTCCATGTTATTTGTTATGATCCACAAATAAGTGAAACCATATGATAATTGACTCTCTCTGCTTGACTTATTTCACTCACCATAATCTCTTCCAGTCCCATCCATGTTGCTACAAAAGTTGGGTATTCATCCTTTCTGAAGGAGGCATAATACTCCATAGTGTATATGGACCACATCTTCTTTATCCATTTGTCCATTGAAGGGCATCTTGGTTCTTTCCACAGTTTGGTGACTGTGGCCATTGCTGCTATAAATATTGGGGTACAGATGGCCCTTCTTTTCACTACATCTGTGTGGGGTAAATATCCAGGAGTGCAATTGCAGGGTCATAGGGAAGCTCTATTTTTAATTTCTTGAGGAATCTCCACACTGTTCTCCAAAGTTGCTGCACCAACTTGCATTCCCACCAACAGGGTTCCCCTTTCTCCACATCCTCTCCAACACACGTTGTTTCCTGTCTTGCTAATTTTGGCCATTCTAACTGATGTAAGGTGGTATCTCAATGTGGTTTTAATTTGAATCTCCCTGATGGCTAGTGATGATGAACATTTCTTATGTGTCTGATAGCCATTTGTATGTCTTGATTGGAGAAGTGTCTGTTCATATCTTCTGCCCATTTTTGGATATGATTATCTGTTTTGTGAGTGTTGGGTTTGAGAAGTTCTTTATAGATCCTGGATATCAACCTTTTGTCTGTACTGTCATTTGCAAATATCTTCTCTCATTCTGAGGTTTGCCTCTTTGTTTTGTTGACTGTTTCCTTTGCTGTGCAGAGGCTTTTGATCTTGATGAAGTCCCAAAAGTTCATTTTCGTTTTTGTTTCCTTTGCTTTTGGAGACATATTTTGAAAGAAGTTGCTGTGGCTCATATCGAAGAGGTTACTGCCTATGTTCTCCTCTAGGACTGATGGATTGCTGTCTCACATTGAGGTCTTTTATCCATTTCGAGTTTATCTTTGTGTATGGTATAAGAGAATGGTTGAGTTTCATTCTTCTACATATACCTGTCCAATTTTCCCAGCACCATTTATTGAAGAGACTGTCTTTTTTCCACTGTATATTTTTTCCTGCTTTGTCGAAGATTATTTGAACATAGAGTTGAGGGTCCATATCTGAGCTCTATACTCTGTTCCACTGGTCTATGTGTCTGTTTTAATGCCAGTACCATGCTGTCTTGGTGACCACAGCTTTGTAGTAAAGCTTGAAATCAGGTAACATGATGTTGCCTGTTTTATTTTTGTTTTCCAATATTTCCTTAGCAATTTGGGGTCTCTTCTGATTTTAGGATTTTAGGATTATTTTAGGATTATTTGCTCCAGCTCTTTGAAAAATACCTGTGGAATTTTGATCAGAATGGCATTAAAAGTATAGATTGCTCTAGGCAGTATAGACATTTTAACAATGTTTATTCTTCCTATCCAAGAGCACGGAATGGTCTACCATCTTTTTGTGCCTTCTTCAGTTTCTTTCATGAGTGTTCTGTAGTTCCTCGAGTACAGATCCTTTACCTCTTTGGTTAGGTTTATTCCCAGGTATCTTATGTTTCTTGGTGCTATAGTAAATGGAATCGATTCTCTAATTTCCCTTTCCTTATTTTCATTATTAGTGTATAAGAAAGCCACAGATTTCTGTACATTGACTTTGTATCCTGCCACATTACTGAATTGCTGTATGAGTTTTAGTAGTTTGGGGGTGGAGTCTTTTGGGTTTTCCATATGAAGAATCATGTCATCTGTGAAGAGAGAGAGTTTGACTTCTTCATTGCCAATTTGGATACCTTTTATTTTTCTTTGTTGTATTATTGCTGTTGCTAGGACTTCTAATACTATGTTGAACAAGAGTGGTGTATTCCTGATCTCAACGGAAAGGCTGTGAGCTTTTTCCCATAGAGGATGATACTTGCTGTGGGTCTTTCATTGATAGATTTTATGAAGTTCAGGAATGTTCCCTCTATCCCTATACTTTGAAACGTTTTAATCAGGAACAGATTCTGGATTTTGTCAAATGCTTTTTCTGCATCAATTGAGAGGACCATGTGGTTCTTCTCTCTTCTCTTATTGATTTGTTCTATCACATTGATTGATTTGTGAATGTTGAACCATCCTTGTAACCCAGGGATGAATCCCACCTGGTCATGGTGGATAATCTTTTTAATGTGCTGTTGAATCCTGTTTGCTAGGATCTTGTTGAGAATCTTAGCATCCATATTCATCAGAGATATTGGTCTGAAATTCTCCTTTTTGGTAGGGTCTTTGCCTGGTTTGGGGATCAGGGTAATGCTGGCTTCATAGAAAGAGTATGGAAGTTTTCCTCCTGCTTCCATTTTTTGAAACAGCTTCAGGAGAATAGGTGATGTTTCTTCCTTGAAAGTTTGGTAGAATTCTCCAGGGAATCCATCAGGGCCTGGGCTCTTGTTTTTTGGGAGTTTTTGATCACTGCTTCAATCTTGTCACTAAATATCAGTCTATTCGGGTTGTCAATTTCTTCCTGGTTCAATTTTGGAAGTTTATAATTTTCCAGGAATGCATCTATTTCATCTAGGTTGCTTAACTTATTGGCATATAATTGTTGATAATAACTTCCAATGATTGTTTCTACTTCCTTGGTGTTAGTTGTGATCTCTCCCTTTTCATTCATAATTTTATGAATTTGAGCTTTCTCTCTTTTCTTTTGGATTAGTGTGGCCAATCAATCTTATTGATTCTTTAAAAAAACCAGCTTCTAGTTTCATTCACACATTCTACTGTATCTCTAGTTTCTACCTCATTGATCTCTGCTCTAATCTTGATTATTTCCCTTCTCATGTGTGGAGTTGGTTTGATTTGTTGTTGATTGTACAGTTCTTTAAGGTGTAGAGACAGCTGGTGTATTAGATTTTTCTATTTTTTTTTTTAGGGAGGCTTAGATGGCTACCTATTTCCCCCTTAGGACTGTCTTTGCTGTATCCCATACGTTTTGGACCGAAGTGTCTTCATTCTCATTGGTTTCCATGAATTGTTTCAGTTCTTCTTTGATCTCCTGGTTGATCCAAGCATTCTTAAGCAAGGTGGTCTTTAGCTTCCAGGTGTTTGAGTTTCTTCCAAACCTTTCCTTGTGATTGAGCTCCAGTTTCAAAGCAATGTGATCTGAGAATATGCAGGGACTAATCTCAGTCTTTTGGTATTGGTTGAGTCCTGACTTGTGACCCAGTATGTGGTCTATTCTGGAGAAGGTTCCATGTGCACTTGAGAAGAATGAATATTCTGTTGTTTTATTTTATTTTATTTTATTAAAGATTTTATTTATTTATTTGATAGAGAGAGATCACAAGTAGGCAGAGAGGCAGGCAGAGAGAGAGGAGGAAGCAGGCTCCCTGCTGAGCAGCGAGCCCGATGCGGGACTCGATCCCAGGACGCTGAGATCATGACCTGAGCCGAAGGCAGCGGCTTAACCCACTGAGCCACCCAGGCACCCTATTCTGTTGTTTTAGGGTGGAATGTTCTGTATATATCTATGAGGTCCATCTGGTACAATGTGTCATTCAATGCTCGTTTCTTTATTGATTTTCTGCTTGGGTGATCTATTACTGAGAGAGGCGCGTTAAGATCTTCTACTATTAATGTATTCATATCAATATGACTCTTTATCTTGATTAATAGTTTTCTTATGTAATTGGCTGCTCCCATATTGGGGACATATATATTTACAATTGTTAGATCATCTTGGTGGATAGTGCCTTTAAGAATTATGTAGTGTCCTTCTGTATCTCTGACTACAGTCTTTAGTTTAAAATCTAATTTATCTGATATGAGAATCACTACCCGGCCTTCTTTTGAGGCCCATTGGCATGAAAGATGCTTCTCCATCCCTTCACTTTCAGTCTGGGTGTATCCTTAGGTTCAAAATGGGTCTCTTGTAGACAACATATGGATGGGTCCTGTCATTTTATCCAATCTGCAACCCTGTGCCATTTTATGGGGGGCATTTAGGACATTCACATTGGGAGTGATTATTGATAGATACGTTTTTATTGACATCGTGTTACCTTTGAAATCTTTCTTTCTGTAGATTGTCTCTATATTTCTGTTCAATGATATTCTTAGGATTTCTTCTCTTTTATAGAACCCCCCTTAATATTTCCTGCAGTGTCGGCTTGGTGGTCGCATACTCTTTTAAGCCTTGCCGGTCTTGGAAACTCCTTATCTCTCCATCCATTTTGAATGTCAGTCTTGCTGGATAAAGTATTTTGGCTGCATGTTCTTCTCATTTAGTGCCGTGAATATATCTTGCCAGCCCTTTCTGGCTTGCCAGGTTTCTGTGGACAGGTCTGACGTTATTCTGATGGGCTTTCCTCTGTACATAAAGAGTTTCTTTATCCTAGCTGCCTTCAAGAGGGCCTGCCTACAATCATAATTCTTCATTCTTGCTATTAGGTGTCTCAAGGACTTTTGAGAATGTATAATCTTGCAGGGAGACCGTTCTGCCTCTAGTACATGAATGCTGGTTCCGTTTGCAAGACTGGGAAAATTTTCATGGAAAACTTGTTCCACTGTATCTCCTAGACTTCTTTCTTTCTCCTCCCCTTCAGGGATTCCAATAATTCTGATGTTGGAACGTTTCATGGCATCATTTATTTCCCTGATTCTGTATTCATGGCTTCTAAGCTGTTTGTTCCAGGCTTCCTCCTGATCCTTTCTATCTGTCCTCCAGATCACTAATTCTATCTTCTGTCTCAATTACCCTGGCTTTTAGAGAATTTAGATGAGATTGGAACTCATTGAGAACATTGTGAACATCATCCCTGGTGGCTTTCAGTTCTGCCCTAATCAATTCCGTTTGGTCATCCATGGCTTTCTCCAACCCAGCTATTGCCTGGATAATTGTTAGCCTGAATTCCCTTTCTGACATATTGTCTACGTCGATAGCCATTAGCTCTATTGTAGAAGGCCCATCCTCTGAATTTTTCTTCTGTTGGGCATTCCTCCTCGTCGTCATTTTGGTGAGAGATGGCTATACAGATGTAGCTGGATATATTGACCATGGTGCACTCAAGGTGTACCTGGAACACTTCTGAGCTATCAGGATTCCCCACCCAAATGAGAGAAAAAAGAAAAGAAAAAGAAAATAAAAGAGAGAGAGAGAGAGAGAGACAGGGAAAAAAAGGTAAGATAAAAGAGAAGACTCAGACCAAATGGGCCCTGAGGTAAGATTTATGAAGTATACAAATAAAAATAAACAAAAAATTGATAAAGGTATATGACAAGAGAAATATATATATATATATATATATATATATAAAAGAAAAAAGAAAAAAGAAAAAAAAAGAACCTCATCAAAAAGAACCTCAAGTATAAGATTTATATACTATCAGGAGAAACACAAATACACAGAAACACTGGCAGACTAATACGATGTGAGAGTGGTTTTAAATTCTCAGTGTGAGTGAGGAAGGTTATTTTGATTCTTCCTGGATGTATCTTGATATCTTTGTTAAAGGACTCAACTTTCCTAAGATAAAGGGGAATTAAAAATTAGTTTACCTATAGGGGTAGCACTTATTTGGGAAAGGGGATCACCTTGAAGTTTAACTCTACATGAATATTAAAAAATAAAAATAAAAAAGAATAAACTAAACTAAACTAAAATTTAAAAAAAAAATAAAAAATAGAAAAGCAAAAGAAAAACAAGGTATATGTATCAAAAAGTTCAGATTAAAAGGTTATTATGGAATTTGAAGTACTGGACATCTCACTGTGATGGTAAATAGGTTAAAAAATTATCTATATTAAAAAAAGAACCAGAACAGTGGGAACGAATTAAAAATAAAAGTTGTATCCATGAAGTAGTGGTGGTTGTTCTCTTGTCGTCTTTTTTTTTTTTTTTTTTCCTGATTGGTTTTCTGGGGGAGGGGCCTGCCACATGGGTTTTCAGACAATGTTCCCTGATTTAAGTCCTCCCTCCCCCCTCAAGGGGATGAGCTCTGAGGAAACCAGTTTTTCAGGCTTTTGTTCAGTTTTTATGTTTGTTTGTTTTTCTCTCGCCTTGACAGCTTTTGATGGTTTTTGGAGGTTTAGAGGAAAGCAAACTGCACCCTGACCTCCCTTTCAGAGAGAAGCCTCAGTATGTTCCCCTCTGGGTGCTTCAGAGCACATAAGTTCCCCCTGGGCCGGGTAAAGTTTTTTCCGGCGAGATAAACACAACACCAGACAAAGTGGGTGCAAGGCAAGATTTATTAAAAACGCTCTCTGGCGAAGTTTCAGGGCTCAGGAGAAGGGGAGCCAGGAAAGTTGCGCAGGGAGGAGGTGGGCACCCTCGGGCGAGGTTCCGCCACTCTGGAAAGCAGAGTAGTGGAAGTCGCACCCAAGGCAGGGAGGAGGGGGCTTTTAAGGGGTCTCGGAGGAAGCTCAGGGGTCTTTTGGAAGTTTCCCTTATTTGGATATCCCGCCTGCTCATCGGGATCCCATTGGTCCACAGGAGCCCGGGGCGGGGGTCTCAGATTCCTGCTTGGGCCTTTGTTCTCCTGTCCGAGCTCAGGTCTTGTGGCGGGAACTTTCGCCATCTTTGGTAGCCCCCTTCCTGCCAGCCCAACATTCCGACCTTTTGCTTAATATAATGGTGCCAGGGGCGTCGACTCGGTTCTGGCTACTTCCTGCTGACAGGGGGCGTCGTCGTAGGGGTAGTCGGAAGTGGGCAGGCGAGAGTAGGGCTGGAGGAGTTGATTGACAGATACTCAGGCAAGTTCTTGTAGGCGACCCTGCAAGTACCGGAAAAGACAGGGAGCAACTGAGATTAGGAGGAGGATTATGCTTACAGGTCCCGCCAGAGGGAGCAGCCAGGTTACCCAGTTGTAGGGGTCCAGGCCCCAGGAGGATGTGTCTCGCCACTGTGCTTGGATCCGATCCCTGAGTTCTTTGATCCTGGAGGTAACTATATGATTGGTTAACAAAGTAACAACATTCTTCATTTAATAATAGGCAGGTCCCCCCTTTTTCGGTGGTCAGAAGGTCTAAGGCCCGTCAGTTCTGTAGAGCTAAGGCTGCCAGGCTGGTGACTTGCGTCTGTAGGGCTGTGAGGGAGTCAGCAACCCGTTCCGTGTCATCATTCAGGGCTTGGGAGAGTTTGTAAGAAAAAGTCTATGGAGGTTCGTATCCCCGCTGTTCCAGTTGCCACCCCTGTGGCTATTCCTGCCCCTGTTATGAATGGGAGGTGGGCAGCCCTTCCTCCATGGTGTTGAGGAAATAGGATGGACAGCAGCTGGGATTCAGAGTAGATGGTGGTAGGAGATAGTAGAATGAATATACAGCCCAGGGAGTCATTAGTGGTCAGGCAGCGATAGATTCCCTGAGGGCACAAGAGAAATATTCCCGAGGGAGTACAGTACAGGAGGGAGGAATTAGTGATATGGCAGCTGCGGTGGTAAGGGAGGACACATTAATAATAGGTATGTTTCCCCCGATGGGGCCCATATGGACCGTATTATTTGTGGCCCTGAAGTTGGGGAGTGGCCAGTCAATAGGGAGGGGTATCCCTAGGACAAGGAGTGAGGTAAGGTAGATAGGATAAAAGAGGCGGGGAAATGGCTGGAGGGCTGTGATTTCTAAGAAAGGGCCGGACGTATAGTAATTCAAATGGGCTTAAGCCTGAAGACCCGCGGGGCGTAGCCAGGAGTCTGGTGAGAGCCATAGGCAGAAGTGTAGGCCAGGAAAGACGGGTTTCTAGAGTAGGTTTGGTGAGTTGGGCTTTGAGCAGCCCATTGGCCTTTTCTACCTTACCAATGACTGTGGGTGGTATGGGATGTGAAGTTTCCAGGTTATGTTGAGGCTCTCAGCTACCTGTTGGGTTACACTGGAGATGAAGGCAGGTCCGTTGTCCGACTGGAGGGTCTGGGGCAATCCGAACCTCGGGATGATGCGCTCGATGAGTATTGTAGCCACTACGTCTGCTGTTTCCTGGGCGATGAGGTATGCTTCGATCCAGCCTGTGAATGAATTTTATGGCAAGGCATGGGAGTGAAGTCCAGGTGTCAGTCTTCCCCTGGCTGATGACCTCGGAGCTGTTGGTTAGGCCCTGGTCTGCAGATTCCTTCTTGTGAATTCATGGCCGAACAGGTTTTGCAAGCCCTGTGGACAACTTTGATTACCTTAGATAAGGAAGGATGATAGAACAATGGCTGAAGAAATTAGTGGAGAGCCTATGGGCCACTATGGAGGGATTGGTGGAGGTCAGTAATCAAGGTGTGCACCAGATTGCCTGGCAGGGCAATCCTGTCCTGGATCCACCCCTTATCTGGCAAGGGTTTAGGCAGTAAAGTTGCAGGGTTTAAGCGGGGGGAGGTAGAGAGAGAGAGATGCGGGTTCTCTAGGAATAGCAGATGGAATAGCTGGAGACGGAGTCAGATGGGCCAGGGATCGGTGGCTAAGGAGCTCTGTGAGTCAGCAGGAGAGTAGACCGTGATGGGCTGCCCTAAGGTCATGTTGAGGGCCTTAGAGAGGGGTACTTGATATACCTTGGCCCCCAGAAAGCTAAGTAGGGTGGAGGTGTCGTCTTGGGAGACAGAGAGGGAGGGGCTACAGAGGAGGAGGTCATCCACATATGTAGTAGAGTACTGGCCTTAAGGACGCACTGCTGTTAAGTCTGTAGGCCTGGCCGAAAATGTGAGGGCTGTCCCTGAACCCCTGGGGTAGAACAGTCCAAGTTAATTGTCCAGAAGCATGCGTGTCAGGATCCTCCCAGGTGAAGGCAAAAAGAAAATAGGAATCAGGGTGCAAGGGGACGGTGAAAAAAGCGTCCTTTAGTTCCAGTACAGTAAAGTCATAGGTGTTTGGGGGAACGCGAGACAGTAGGGTTAGGAACGACTGGGTGGAGGGGGACCACGACCTCGTTGATAAGCCTAAGGTCTTGTACCAGTCGATAAGCCCCTGAGGGCCTGCGTACTGGGAGGATGGGGTGTTACAGGGGGAACTGATGGGGATCAGGAGTCCCTGACGTTAAAGCCGTTCTATGATAGTTTCAGGCCCTGGCGGTGGGCTAAGGAAATAGGAAACTGAGCTCGAGAGGGAAACTTAGAGTTATCCTTAAGCTGTACTTGAACCGGGGTAAGGTGGGAAGCAATGATGGGTTCTGAGGTGTCCCACACCTGAGGGTCTACAGTAGGTAGGTCATCTGGAGCAGGGGTCGAGGGAGTGGAGAGGTGTAGGATGAGACGGGTTGAGGTGGATAGAGGGGAGGAAGGGGAGAGGCAGATAGTTGCCCTTAGTTTCTGGAGAATGTCCCTACCCAGTAGAGGGACCAGGCAGGAAGGAATCATAGGAACGAGTGGGGGAAAGGAAACCCATCCAGGCTACAGGTAAGGGGAAGGGTCACCCTAGGATTGGAGGAGGTCCCATCGATCCCCATAACAGTAATTGGTGAGGTTCGAGTAAGTCCCGAGTAGGAAGGCAGAACAGAGTAGGTAGCCCCCGTGTCCAGAAAAAAAGAGATGGACTTACCCGCTACCTGGAGCATAACCCTGGGCTCGGCCTGGGTGAGAGGGGTGGCTGAGTCTGGGCTTCGTCAGTCATCCTCCAATCCAAGCAGTTGAAAGGCCAGACTTACTATCTCGGGGGGTCCCCCACGTTGAGGCGTCGAAGATACCCCGAGGTTAGGGCAGTCGGATTTCCAGTGGCCCATCAAATGGCATTGAGGGCAAGGCCGAGTTGGCGGCTTTGGATTGGGGCACTGGCGAGCCCAATGTCCCTCGGCCCTGCATTTGAAACAGGCCCCCCGACGGGGTGCGATTGGTTTCCCCTCTCTGCTGGCTCCCAGAGCCGGCCGGCCGCAGGGCTGCTACCAAGGCTTGGGTCTGCAACTGAACCTTTTGCTGGAGTCTGGCTTGTCGTTTAAGCTTAGCCGCCTCCTCACGGGAATTAAAGACCTTAAATGCCATTTTCACCAAGTCAGAAATGGGGGTCTGAGGGTCCTCCTCAGCCTTCTTTAACTTTCTCTGTATATCCGGTGCCGATTGAGAGATAAAATGAGTAGCCAGTACCGTGGCCCCCGCAGGAGAGGCAGGGTCCAAGCGAGTGTACTGGGTTAAAAGTTAGGTCAACTGGTTAAGAAACATGGTGGGGTTGTCGTAGGGGCCTGGACAATATCCCTAATCTTGTCGTAATTAACGGCCTTATTAGAGGCTGCCCTCATGCCGGCTATGAGACACTGGACCATGCGGTCGCGGTGCCAGTGGCCATCTTGGCCATCCTGATAATCCCAACCTGGTTCTACAGCTGGGACAGCCCGGGCTCCAGCATCAGTGAGCTGGACCTGATCCGCGTGCTCCTGGGCAGCAGCCTGGATGCGTTCCCTCTCCTCTATGGTGAGGGTGGTGGTCTGGACCACATGTAAATCATGCCAGGTGAGGTCATAGGCTTGGGCCAGATACTGGAATTTTTTAATGTAGTTATCAGAACTGGCCGAAAAGGAGCCCAAACGTTTCTCAATTTGGGAAAGGTCCTGTAGAGAGAAGGGCGCATGAACTCAAACTTCCTCAGCTCCAGCAACCTCCCTTGGGGGTCAGACTAACTCAGCAGGGGGCTTTCGAGTCCTAGTGCGGCTGGAGCCACACAGACACATTCACGCAGTCAGGCACTCTTCAGATTCAAACAGATTGGACACCCTCCCCTTTGGGTATCCCTGGCTAATGGGAGGTGATCAGTCTCCCCTTCCATTCTTTACGAAAGCATCTAGCTCAAACAGTAGCCCTGCGGCTGTTACAACAGAATTCAATTAAGCACAAAAGGTGTTTACCAACAGATTTCAAAAGCGTAAACCTAGTTCTGGCGACCAGCGCTCGGGTATTTTATCCCATTCTGTTAAAGGTTACCAAAGACTTTGAATGCTACCTTAAGAATGACCCATTAAAACTCTGAGACACAAGTAACCAGCAGTTCTAGTCATCTCTTTGCTAGCAGATTTTAACAAATAACAAGAGCCTATTTGACCTTCAGTAAACTTTGATTGGAGTTTCCCGTTTACTGCGGATAAATTTGTCAGGAGTTCGGATAGGAGTGGGGAGGGGGAGAAGGAGGGGTAGACGAGAGCGCTGGTTCAGAAATCCTGAATTTAAGGGACCTTGGGGTGAAGGATCGCGGTAAAGAGGAGGAGGAGGAGGAACCAGAGGCCCTCTTGTCAGTGGATGGGTGAAGCTCTCCGGGGGTTCAGAGAGAGGAGACGGGGAGGAGAGGTCCGAGTCTTTGGGAGCAGTGGGTGGCAGGGTAGGGGGAGGGGAGCGGGCCAAGAGGACCTGTGAGGTGGAGCAGTGAGAGCAGAGGAAGGGGCGAGAGTGCAGAGTCCAGAAAGCTGGACATAAGGGACCTTGGCCCATCTGCCTTGGTGCCTGCCGAGGTTATTTAGGTCCATGAAAGTCTGATAGTTAAACGTGCCTTCCGGAGGCCATTGGGACTGATTGTCTAATCGGTATTGAGGCCAAGCGACAGTACAGTAACGTCGTTTTCGCAGGTCCTGGTCCAGTTCCAGGGTTTTAAGATTGGCCAGCAGGCCTAAAACACCCCCGGGATGTTTTAGGGTCGAATTTGGATTGGGAGGTCCCCACGATTCGTTGCCGGGCAACCCGAGGGCTGGAGGAAGGCGTCCCCTCGTCCACCACTGGGTTGCAGAAAAACTGTGTTGACTGCCGTAGAGGTTAGGACGTCTCCCAGCCTCTCGGAGTCACGGAGGTCACCTGGTGACCGGCGGGGTCCACCCTGACGCGGCCGCGATTAGGGCAGGGCTTTCTGGAAGGAGGCGCGGAATCGGGGAAACTCACCACAGCTTCGGAAGTGGCGCTCGGAAAGGCAGGTCCGGTCCGGTTCAGCCAGGGAAAGGAGAGAGCCTCCCCATTGTGTGGGGGCTCAATCTCCTTCCCAGGTCTCGGCACCAAATGTAAAGTTTTTTCCGGCGAGATAAACACAACACCAGGCAAAGTGGGTGCAAGGCAAGATTTATTAAAAACGCTCTCCGGCGAAGTTTCAGGGCTCAGGAGAAGGGGAGCCAGGAAAGTTGCGCAGGGAGGAGGTGGGCACCCTCGGGCGAGGTTCCGCCACTCTGGAAAGCAGAGTAGTGGAAGTCGCACCCAAGGCAGGGAGGAGGGGGCTTTTAAGGGGTCTCGGAGGAAGCTCAGGGGTCTTTTGGAAGTTTCCCTTATTTGGATATCCTGCCTGCTCATCGGGATCCCATTGGTCCACAGGAGCCCGGGGCGGGGGTCTCAGATTCTTGCTTGGGCCTTTGTTCTCCTGTCCGAGCTCAGGTCTTGTGGCGGGAACTTTCGCCATCTTTGGTAGCCCCCTTCCTGCCAGCCCAACAGGCCGCTGGCAGAGCACATTCCAAGCCGTGGTCCCTGGGGACACAGGAACTCCTGCTTGTACCCCAAACCACGACAGTGGTGGCTCTCTGGGCAGCTCCAGACCTCCAGAGAGGTTCCAAGCAGTGATTGCACACTGAGATTTTCCCACTGGCCCAGGTTGGGAATGCCTGGTCTTTCTGGGTCCAAGAGCAACTGGCTGGTGGGGAGGGTGTGGGGCGTGCGCGTCTCAGGCTCTGATAGCACGGCACAGCACTCATGTGGAGAGTGCAAAAAGGCTGTGTTTCTGCCAGCTGGTAAGGCTCCCAGCCCTCACAGGAGCCGGACCCCACTCGTTCTCAGGGGCACTGGTGGCTTAGGGACCAGGACCTGGTTTCTCCACTGTACTCTCTCGGCTCAGCACCAGGGGTGGCTGTCCTGGGTCCGGGGACTTAAGCCCCTCTCCCTTACCACCCCGATTGATTCCCACAATTTCCCCCTGCGATCCGTTGCTCATTTTAAGTGCTTTAACCAGACTCCAAGTTAATGCTGGTCCCCAGACGCAGGGCACTCTCGTATTGGGGTATTACTTTCCAATTGGTCAGCTCCTCCCCCTTTTGTTTATCTTCTGATATCAGCCGGACATTCCCACTCCGCTTTACCTGCCCACTGGCATCTTCTGCCCCCATAGAAATCCAGACGTGTATAATTCTGATCTCAGGCTGATTTCATGGGTGATCAGGGTTCTTTGGTAGGTAATCAGCTCACTTTAGGGTACAGATTGAAATGGCACCTCCTCCTACTTCCCCGCCATCTTGTTTCCCCAGGATACTCACACAATTAATGAACATAAATGGGAAGTGTTCTTAATCCAAAATGGTTTCCTTTAATGGGTAACATTTACTCATGAATTTCACAACTTGATTGTTATTTCATAATCAAAACACATCCTAATGTAAAAGAAAAGGAACCCTTTGTGGAGGTATGTTGAATTATTTGGGAAATTTCAGAAAAAGAATATTTAATATATGCTTGCCATTTGCCAAAATCCTTTTAATCAATCATAAAATTTGGTGTTAGATAGGATTTATAATTCATATAATTCTATGTTGACAATTTCAACTCTTTGTGTAAGCTCTATTTCCTATTTGAATAAATGATGCTATGATAACAAAATATGACAGAGAGATAATAACAAGAAGGTATAAATATAGGCTAGTATTATTCAAAAACACTAACACAAAAGTCCCTAACAAAATGTCAGAAAACAGTACAGAAATATATGAAAACAAAATAATATATTATAACTAATTTGAACCTAATTTCACAAACACAAACTAGGTTTAGAATTCCAGGATTTTTCACTGTTCTTCACTGTAAATCATCAAAGTGAGAACATAGACATTTATTTATTTAATTATTTATAGATATATCTCTAAATAAATAAAAAAAATTATATATGTATAAATAGCTAGTTAGCTAGCTAGCTAGATAGATAGGTATCTGCCATATTTTCTTTATCAATTCATCAGTCAATGGACACTTGGGCTCTTTTCATAATTTGGTTATTGTTGATAATGTTATTATAAACCGTGGGGTGTATGTATCCCTTTGAATTAATATTTTCACATTATTTGGGTATTTACTAGTGTTATTGCTGGATTATAGGGTAGTTTTTTTTCTTTTTAAAGATTTTATTTATGTATTTGACAGACAGAGATCACAAGTAGGCAGAGAGGCAGGCAGAGAGAGAGGAGGAAGCAGGTTCCCTGCTGAGCAGAGAGCCCGATGCATTAGGGTAGTTTTTTTTTTTTAATGACTGTATTTATTTTTTTGTTTATTTGTTTTAGAGAGAGAGAGAGAGACAGTGTGAGTGGGGGGAGGAAGAGAGTGAGGGAGAGAGAAACTTGAGCAGACTCTGTGCTGAGCTGATAGCCCCACATGGTGCTCTGTCTTACAATCCTGAGTTCATGACCTGATCCGAAAACAAGAGTCGGATGTTTAACTAACTAAGCCACACAGGTGCTCCTAAGGTAGTAATATTTTCAACTTAAAAAATAATTTTTTTTATTCTTAACTTTTCGAGGAACCTTATACTGATATCAGAGTGTCTGCACTAGTTTGTATTCCTAGCAACAGAGCAAGCATGTTTCCCTTTTTCCACCTCCTTGCTACCCCTTGTTGTTTCTTGTCTTGTTAATTTTAGCCATTCTGACAGGCGTGAGGTGTTATCACATTGCGGTTTTGATTTGTACTTCCCTGATGATCAGCGATGTTGAATATTTTTTAATGTGTCTGTTGGCCATGTGTATGTCTTCTTTGGGAAAATGTTCATATCTTCTGCCCATTATAATTAGATTATTTATTTTGAGGATATTGAGTTTTATAAGTTCTTTGTATATTTTAGATATTAACCCTTTATCAGATTTGTCATTTGCAAATATCTTCTACAATCCATAGCCTTCCTTTTAGTTTTGTCAATTGTTTCATTTGCTGTGCAGAAGTTTTTATTTTGATGAATTCCCAAAGGTTTATTTTTGTTTTTGTTTCCCTTGCCTCAGGAAACATATCTAGTAAGAAGTTGTTGAAGAAGTTATTGCCTGTGTTCTTTTTTCTTAAATTTAATTTAATTGTTCCAAGATTCCTTGTTTATGCACCACACCCAGTGCTCCATGCAATACGTGCCCTCCATAATACCCATCACCAGGCTCACCCAACCCCCACTCCAAAACCCTCAGTTTGTTTCTCATAGCCCCCTCCAGTTTCCCCCAATTCGCTACCTGGGTTCTTTTCTAGGATTTTTATGGTTTCTGGTCTCACATTTAGGTCTTTGATCCACTTTGAATTTATTTTTGTGTACGGTATAAGAAAGTGGTCCAGCTTCGTTCTTAAAAAAAATCTATCTATATATTTATATATATATATTATATTTTTATTTATATATATTTTATTTATATATTTTATTTATATATCTATATTATATTTTTTATCTATCTATCTATATATATATATATGTCAGAGAGAGAGAGAGAACGCTCACACAAGCTGGGGGACAGCAGGCAGAGGAAGAAGCAGGCTCACCTCCCCAAGCCTTATGTGGGACCCAGGATCTTGGGACAATGACCCAAAGCCAAAGGCAGACACTTAAAAAGCTGAACCATCCAGGTGTCCCTCCAGTTTCATTCTTTGGCATGTTACTCTGCAGTTTTCTCAACACCATTTGTTGAAGAGGCCATGTTTTTCACCTTGGATATTTTTTTCTGCTTTGTTGAAGATTAATTGATTGTATGGTTCGAGCTACATTTCTATTCTGTGGGTTTTATATTCTACTCTATTGGTCTATGTGTCTATTTTTGTGCCAGTAGCATACTGTCTTGATCACTGTAACTTTGTAATATAACTTGAAGTCTGGAATTGTGATGTCTCTAGCTTTATTTTTCTTTTTCAAAGTTGCTTTGGCTATTTGGAGTCTTATGGTTCCATAAAAGGATTAGGATTATTTATTTTAGCTCTGTGAAAAGAAACTGTTGGTATTTTGATAGGAATTTGATAGGAATACATTAAATGTGTAACTTGCTTTGGGTGGGATAGGCATTTAAACATTATTTTTCCAACCCATGAGCATGGACTGTCTTTCCATTTTTCTGTGCCATCTTCATTCCTTCATCAGTGTTTTACAGTTTGCCCAGTACAGGTCTTCCATCTCTTTGGTTAGGTTTATCCCTAGATATCTTATTGTTTTTGGTGCAACTGTAAATGGGATAGTTTTCTTAATTTTTTTTTCTGCTGGTTCATTATTGGTGTCTGCAAATGAAACAGCTCAAAGCTTTTAGAAAATTAGGAATATGTGGGAAAGGAATAGTGTTATTGGCCTTTCCACAGCCTTTCCTCTAGCTTTATAGAACCCCTCTCTCAAAGGTAATGTGTTGGATCAAAATTTAACAATGGTCCTAATGAATCTGCTATGTGCTGACATAGACTGACATAGACTATTCAATAAACATATTGAATAATGTCTTACTGATCAGGTGCAGCCACCCAGAAAAACAGAAACAGGTAACATGCCGATGTAGGGCTATGTATTTAGCAATCAGTAGAAGCTGAAGAGACTATAGATCTGATGCCTCTTCTGAGCTGAGGTGATTGATATCCACTCAGAGCCAAGTGTATTGACAATGTGATCCCTAAGCATATAGCTTTGGAAAATTGGAAGCTGCACATGGGAATCAAGAATCCTCTGCTCTGTTAATCACTATGCGTCTGTGTTGTCTCTCTTTACTATTTCTTAAAGCTACATAATAAACTTGGTGATGAGTGAAGCCCATAGCATCCCATGAATTTGAGGGTAAGTTTAAATGTGCCTTTAATGATCATTCAAACCATGAAATAATTGATGAAGGAAATATCCTAAGTTCACTAAGAAGTCATCTTCAAAAAATAAAGTACACAATATATTTAGTACTGAAAAATTTAAAGCTTTCACATCTGAGTTTAATATTCAGATAAGAAAGGGCACTACCACATCTATTCATTATTTTACTTCAGGTACTCACCAGTGTAATGAAAGACAAAAGAAAACTGCAAAGAATGAAAAGGAGGCATTAATATTGTCACTTCCACAGATAATGGAATCATATATGTAGAAAAATTTAAAATCTACATACAAAATACTAAATGTAACAAATGGGTTTAACATGAAACCATATCTATAGCCAAAAATAAGTTCACCATTAGGAAAAATTAGAAAATGAAAAAAACTTAAATATCACTTACAGAGGCATCAAACCATGTAAGAAAAAGCATAACAAAACCACAATTTTAAAAATCAGGAGAAAAACTAAAGTGATTCTAAATAAATAAAGCAATGTATCATGTACATTTGAAGAAAATTTTAAAAGTTGAGGACCTATTTTACCAGATGTTATAATTTATTATAATGGCATTAATTAGTACAGTGTGATATTGGTACAAATATAGACAAATCAAACTATAGAATTTAATAGAGAATTCAAAAACACAGCTGCACATATACAGACACTAGATTTTATTTTTGACATGACCATGAAGAGCAGTAAGGAAATGACAGTGCTTTTAATAAATACTGCTGGGTCAATTGGATAACCAAGTGGAGAAAAAGAAAATTTCATTTCAGGATAATGCCATGCTCCAGATTCAGGATCAGCAAACTTTTTTACAGGCAAGATAACAAATGTCTTGTGCTTTGGGGACAAGTGACATCCACGGATATCATATAGGCACTTTTACAGCCACTCAACTATTTAAAAATGTAGGAACCATTTTTTTAGCTCATGGGACACACACACACACACACACACACACACACACACACACAGGAACCAGACACTTGGCCAGATTTGGCTCTTGAGTTTGCTGATAAGCCAATGAGAAAAGGACAGACTACTCAGTATAAAAATGGGCAAAGACCTTGAACATCAGCCACTTCATAAAGATGATGTCTATATGCTCAAAATCATGAGTAATTAGAGAAATGCCAATTATGTCTAAATAGATTCCATTACATACCTCCAAGATAGGCATGCATCAACACTACTGACAATATCACACAGGTTGGGGGAGCGGGTACTAGAAAGTTTTCATATGAGTAGAAGCGCAAATTAATACACAATTGGGAAAATGTTTTATGTTTCTACTTAACTTGATTATCTGCACACCAAAATACTTAACAATTTTACTTTTAGGCAAGCATCCAACAAATGTGGATGCATATTTGATGCAACATACATGTACAAGGATGATTATAGCAGCATTGTTTGTAATCAACACAATCTAGAAAAGCTCAAGTGTCTACTCACAATAGGAAAGAAAAATACTTTAAGTGGGTGGTAGAATAGTATAGAGTAATGAAAATGAGAAAACTGCTGCTGAACATGAAAATAAATTTCACAAACATCATGTTGAGCAAAATAAATCAGCACAAAATGATATCTATAATTAAATTCATTTTTCTAAAGTAAAAGATAAACAGACAAAAATCAATGTATGGTATTTGATATCAGAATAGTATTTATCTTTGGGAGAAAAAAGGGAAATCTCAAGCCTTGAGATGACATTGTTATACATTATTATTTTTATTATCTTTTTTGAAGTTTTACGGTAAAATAATTAAAGATGGAAATTGAAGACATCAGCAAACCAATTCTAAGCAGATAACATTAAAGAAAAATACTTTATGGCAGAATTCATTTAATTTTGAAAAATAGATATCCAGTCAAAATTTCCATCTTCTATTCATTCCATTAAGCCCCATATCAAGAGGATTACACAAAGCTGTGAATAGGAAACAGTGGTCAATGGGGGTCATTTAACAAGTTGTCTATCACAATAAAATTAATCTTTTCAGAAAAAGCATTTGATAGTTTTCAATATCTAATTGTGAATATTAATAATATTTTTGATAATGATAATCATTTTTTAAAAGATTTTATTTATTTATTTGACAGAGAGAGAGGGATCACAAGTAGGCAGAGAGGCAGGCAGAGAGAGAGGAGGAAGCAGGCTCCCTGCTGAGCAGAGAGCTCCATGCGGGGCTCGATCCCAGGACCCTGAGATCATGACCTGAGCCTAAGGCAGAGACTTAACTCACTGAGCCACCCAGGAGCCCCTGATAATCATTATTATTATTAAGTTTAAAAAAACTAAAAATACTAGCAATACTAAGATCATTAACAAGACAAAAACGCCCACTTGTACCAATTCTATTCATCATGATACTGGGAGTTCTAAATACAAAGTAAGAAGAGGAGGAGAAAAGACACAAATACTGCAAAGCAAAGAACAAAACTGTCAATATTTGCAGATATATTGTGTCTGTAGAAAACACAAAGGAATACACATATAGAATATTAAATTTAATAAGAAAAATTGGAAAAGTGACTGGAAATGGTATTAATTTACAAAATTTAATTGTATTCCTATATACCAGCTACATACAATTAGAAAATTAAATTTTAGAAGATTTCTCATTTAAAATAGCAATAATCCATATGAGTTAATTTTCTTAGAAATCAACCAACAAAGAAAATTTTGTGGATATAGTTTTGACTATCTAAACTCACTGAACAAAATAAAATAAATTGAGTGATACAACGTTTTCATGGATTTCATGACCACATATGTCATATATAAATTCTCTACAGAAGTGTGTGTGTGTGTGTGTGTGTGTATGTGTTAACTTAAAATATATATAAGTTAAATTAAAATTTGAATCACTATCTCAGGAGGTTTTTGTGTACAATTTGTCAAGATAATTCTAAAAGCACAATAATTGCCAAGAACAAGACAAGAGTCTTGTTTCACCAGTAATCAAGATATATTTTAAAACACTAATAGTTTAAACAATATGATATTGGTGCAGTGATATAGAAATAGGCCAAAAAAAAAAAAAAAAAAGTATGTATTGCATGGAGCACTGGGTGTGGTGCATAAACAATGAATTTTGGAACACTGAAAAAAAAATTAAATTAAATTTTTTAAAAAGTGCTTAAAGAAAACCTAGAAGTATTGCCATGGATATATGTATGACAAAGGTGGCAAGGTAGGTTAGTGGTTAAAGAATGATGTTTTAATACACAGTTCTAACGATTGTACATCCTTATATTAAACTATCAGATTGTACCCATATTTCATACCATAGCACATAAATTATGTCCAGGGAAAAAAGTGGAGGAAAATGGATAATTTCCACTAGTTAAAACTGAAGTCTGTGGAAAATAGTAAAGTCAAATGACATACTGGTTCTACCAAAACAGAAAAGAGCAAAACAAACTCAAAGTCAGCAGAGAAATAAAATAATAAGGATTATGGTGGAAACGGAGAACAGGAAAACAACAGAAGAAAGGAACAAAAACCAAACTGGGTCTTCTAAATGATACTGCCAACAAAATCTGACAATCCTATATTCAGACTGAGACAGCAGAGAGAAGACTCAAATAACTATAATCAGGCATGAAAGAAGGGATACTACTACTATCCTGATAGATTTTTTTTTTTTTAAGTTACCCTGAACACTTGCATGCCATTGAATTAAATAGCCTGGTCCACAAAGAAATGAATTCAGAAATTGAGAGCAAAGATTTAGAAACTATTATAACAATTTGACCAAGTGATTTGTATCTGTTGATCTAACAACCATTGGGGACTTTATTTTATATATTATTTTACATTTCTTTTTCTAGCAATTCATTTATAGTGTATCTTACTAATTTTAGTAATTTGCAATTTCCTAACTACTGAATAAACCTAAGCTGGTAATTTTGTATTATTAGTAAATAGTCTATTGTAATTACTAATAACTAATTTCCTATTCCATAAAGGATTTGAAATTTAAAATGTGTTCCTTCATCAAGGCTAGCTCGAGCTCTGATCTAAGGAATATGAATCTGAGCTGCCCGTTATAGAAGGGTACTTCATCAATGCCTGGGGAATTTATAATTTTCTTATAGACTTACACTGTAAATGCAATTCTTGGAGCCATTAGACTAGCATGGCTGTTGGAAGTATCCCTTATGCTCGATGTTTAACCACTTCATACACGTCTCCTTATTTTGCACATGGAGCAGATGACAAGCCGTTGATGGATCTTTTGATAACAGTAATGACAGTATTGAGAACAGCATTGATAAAAAGAACCCTCAAATTTCCTCTTTAACAACTATTTCACCTCTCAGCTGGGGAGAAAGTCTTCAAAAGCTCAAGTTACTATAGAACTGCCTGGCATGAGGCCATCCCTGAAACTCCCTCAGCAAGCTGTTACCAGGTGAAAATGTGCTTTGTTCTGTGACTCTGAAGGCCATTTCCACACTACGTAAAGAGGAAGCCAGAGCCCTGACAACAGACGGCCTCTTCCCTCCTGATTTCTTTAACCTGGGGGTGTTGACACCAATAGGCTGTGAATCCATGAGAGTGTTATCCTTGGCAGACCTTCTTCAATAGTTGTTACCATTAGCATTTTAATAAAGCCTGGACAGCTCTCATTTCAATACATCAGTTTTGGTTTTTAAGATTTTGTTTATTTATTTGACAGATGAAGATCACAAGTAGGCAGAAAAGCAGGCAGAGAGAGAGGAGAGGGGAAAGCGGGCTACCTGCTGAGCAGAGAGCCCCATGTGGGGCTTGATTCCAGGACCCTGGGATCATGACTAGAGCCAAAGGCAGAGGCTTTAATCCACTGAGCCACCCAGGTGCCCCAATATATCAGTTTTGTAAGAATGTCTATGACCTCAAATTTCCCAACATTCTTCTGAATATTTTGAATATAAAACATACTCTATGTTGTTTTGACACCATCATAGATGACTTAGAGACTTATAAGTATGTGTTGGGATAGCTAGTGATGAGGTAAGCAGGAGGTTATAAATAGGGACACCTGGGTGGCTCAGTGGGTTAAAGCCTCTGCCTTCGGCTCAGGTCATGATCCCAGGGTCCTGGGATCGAGCCCCACATCAGGCTCTCTGCTCAGCCGGGAGCCTGCTTCCTCCTCTCTCTCTCTCTCTCTGCCTGCCTCTCTGCCTACTTGTGATATCTGTCTGTCAAATAAATAAATAAATAATCTTTAAAAAAAATAAATTAAAAATAAATAAATAAATAAAAATAAATGGGGAAGTGAAAATCCACAAGAGTTTGGCAGAAATCGGGGCCACAAGTTATCTGAGGCTCTCTGTTGCAGGAGAGGTGAGACCAAGAGATCTTCATGTATTATTATTTTGGTGTGACAGATTGTAGGTAAATTTTTAAAAAAATAAAATCAAATAGCAAAATAAAATCAAATCAATGTGTGAAACTTTCAGTCATATATTTTGAATCTGTAAGAGATTCTGTTTAGCAACTTTGGAAGGTTCCATGAAGTATCCTTAAGCTAACTATTCCAATCTAAAGAACCAAAAGCCCATGTTTGTAGAATGAAAAATTAAATGCAGTAGCCTCACCTAAAATGATCTCAAGAGGTTCTGAAGGGCCAAGCTATGTTGAAATTCAAGAAATTGCTGCAGAAATTTTGACTTTTCCCTATTAGTGCAGTTGTTTGTGCAATTAGCTAAATGATCCAAAATTAAGGTTCCACAGTTGTACTAGAGATGTAAAGAAAACAGCATGAGGTCAATGACTGGGCTGACAAAAATAAATATAATCAATTTAGGACACAGGAAGATCTATCCGAGAAATATTATAAAATTAATTATTGGATTTGGCCATCAGAGATGTTGACAAAGCAAAAACTTACCACAGAATAATCTTTCCTTCTTTCTGGTGAATTTCCCAAGGCAGATATTTGATTGTTTGCTTTCTATCTTCTTGCCTTATAAGAAAAAAAAATAAGTAAATTGTTTTATTTATACTCTAATTAGACATATATAAATATAACACCTGATTTAAATGATTACAATCATTTCAATTCTCTGAAGATACTTCTGTAACTTCAATTTATTTCTTGCTTCCATGTTTCCCAGAAGGCACAGGAAAGAAAAGAAAAAAAAATAGATACTGGACTTCTTGACTATTTTTTTTTAATTTGCATTGAAAGACACCATTGACAGAATTAAAAGGCACCCCATAGAATGCGATACAATATTTGTAAATCCTATCACTGATAAGGAATTAATATCCAGAAGATAAAGAAAACTCCTCTCAACAACAAAAAACACAAACAACTCAATTTAAAAATGGGTGAAGGGGAATTCTTGGGTGGCTCAGTTGGTTAAGCATCTGCCTTTGGCCTGCGTCCTGGAAGGTCCTGGGATTGAGTCCTGGGCTCTTTGCTCAGTGTGGAGCCTGCTTCTCCCTCTCCCTCTGTCTGCCATTCCCGCTGCTTATTTGCTCTCTCTCTCTCTCTCTCTCTGTCAAATAATAAAATATTTTAAAAAATAATAAAAATGGGGAAAGAACTTGAATAGATATTTCTCCAAAGAAGATATACAAATGGCCGATAAGCATGTGAAAGATGTCCAAAGTATGGATTATTAGGGAAATGTAAGTCAAAACTACAATACCACCTCATACCCATTAGGATGGCTACTATCAAGGAAAAAGGAAGAAACTAACAAATGTTAGCAAGATAGGGAGAAACTGAAGTAGTTGTGCACTGTTGGTAGGGACACAAGATGACACTGCTGCTGTGGGAACCAGTGTTGTCATGCCCCCAAAAGTATTAACAGAATGACAGTATAATCTAGCAATTCCACTCTTAAGTATATGCCCAAAAGTAGTGAAAAGAGGGCCTTGAAGAGACATTTGTACACCCATGTTCAGAGCAGCATTGTTCACGATAACTTAAATGTGGAAGCCATCAACAGATGAAAATATGGCATATATAAAATTCATCCTTAAAAAGGAAGAAAATTCTGACATATGCTACAAAATGGATGAAACTTGAGAACTTTATGCTAATTTAAATAAGTCAGACCCAAGAAGACAAATAATATATAATTCCGCTAAATGGGATACTTAAGAGTATTCAAACTCATAAAGACAAAAAGGAAAATAGTAGTTTGCCAGATGCTGGCAGGGAAAGAGGTAAGAGGAGATGTTGTTTAATGTGCATAAAATTCCAAACTGACAAGATGAAAAGAACTCTGGGATGGGTGGTAATAATGGCAGCATATTATGAATGTATCTAATTCCACAGAATTGCACACTGAAGAAGTGTTAAGATGGGGGCTCCTGGGTGGCTTAGTGGGTTAAAGCCTCTGCCTTCAGCTCAGGTCATGATCTCAGGGTCCTGGGATCGAGCCCTGCATCGGGCTCTCTGCTCAGCAGGGAGCCTGCTTCCCCCCTCCCTCTGTCTGTCTCTCTGCTTACTTGTGATATCTCTGTGTCAAATAAATAAATAAAATCTTAAAAAAAAAAGTGCTAAGATGGTACCTATTGTTTCAATAAAAAATTGGAAAAAGGAGAACTTACTGAAATATTAAAAAGTTTAAAGGGCAATTGGGTTAGAAATATTAAATGTAAAAGCCAACATCAAGGAAACAAGACAAATATACAATAAAGAAAATCAACAAATATCAAATGTATTGAATTATGGTATATCAACAATTTGATAAAGACTAATTAAATTCATAAATAAATGTTATCCAGAAAAGATAACAGATTTCCATTATTAGGAATTAAAAAGAGTCATCAAACCATATCTTACAAAAGTAAAAATTAATAAATCTGTATAATACATTCAAGAATATGAATGAGAAGGAAAACATTATTTAAAACCATAAATCATACCAAAAAGAAAAGAGAGAAAAGAAAAAGAAACCACAAATAGAAATCACAGACAATTCTATATCAATAAGGTAAATGTAATTCAATTCAAAAGTAAAAAACCACTAGACAAACAAAACTCTTCAGTAACAAATTGTGCCAAGTATGTAAGCAAAGAGATAAATCAAACTTACAGAAATATCTTTAGAGAACAGAAAAGGTAGAATGCACTTTCAAATAATTTTTTAAATGATTTTATTTATTTATTCAAGAGACATGGAGACAGAGTCAGAGGTAGACATAGGCTGCCCATGGAGCAGGGAGCCCAATGTAGGACTCGATCCCAGTACCCCAGAATCATGACGTGAGTTGAAGGCAGTGGCTTAACCAACTGAACCATCCAGGCAACCTGTGGTTTTTAAGCTAGAGAAAATTTACAATCCAAATTTGACAGTGGGGGGGCACCTGGGTGGCTCAGTTGGTTAAATCTCTGCCTTCGGCTCAGGTCGTGATCCCAGGTTCCTGGGATCAAGCCCCACATTAGGCTCTCTGCTCAGCAGGGAGCCTGCTTCTCCGTGTCTATCTGCCTGCCTCTTTGCCTACTTCTGCCTACTTGTGATTTCTCTGTCAAATAAATAAATAAATAAATAATCTTAAAAAAAAAAAAATTGACAGTGGGGTGCCTGACCAGCTCAGTCAGTAGAGCATGCTGCTCCGGATCTGGGGTTATGGGTTCAAGCCCCATGTTGAATGTAGAGATTACTTAAATAAATAAACTTTTTAAAAAATTAATAATGGCTAAGTAAATCATAGATGGGACTATAAAAAATACCATTGGGCTTCAGATAGGGACTGCAGAACCTGTAGATAGCTTGGTTAGTATCGACGTCTTAACATACTGTCTTCCTACCCATGAGTATGGGATGTGTTTTCATTTATTTATGTCTTCTTTAATTTCAGCAAAGTTTTGTAGTTTTGATTTAGATTTTAGTTAGATTTGATTGTGAAAGTCTTCTGCCTCCTTAGTTAGGTTACTTCCTAAGTATTTTATTTTTTTGATGTTGGTTCCTTTTCAGATTGTTCATTCTAGTGTATAAAAATAACAACTGATTTAATGCATTGAATTTATATCCTGTTACACTGCTGAATTTATTAGTTCTAACAATTTTTTTGTTGAATGTTTAGGATTTTCCACACATAACATTGCATCTTCTCTGAACAGAGATGATTTGACTTCTTTTCCAGTTTGAATTCCTTTTTTTTTTTTTTTTAATTCTAACTGCTATATTAGAATTTCCAGTACTACATAGTAAAGAACTGGCAAAAGTGAGCATCCATGAATTTTGTTGAAAACTTAACTGTAAGTCTCCTTTGGAGTTAATCTGTCCTTTTTTCTGGTTTCTTTTAGAAGTTATCCTTTCTGAGGTGCCAGGGTGGCTCAGTCAGTTAAGCATCTGCCTTCTATTCAGGTCATGATCGCAGTGTCCTGGGATTAAAACCCTAATTGGACTCCCTGCTCAGCGGGGAGTCTGTTTGTCCTTCTCCTTTGCCCTTTCCCCAACTTGTGTGTTCATGTTCACTCCCTCTCTTACTCAAATAAATAAATAAATAAAAATTTTTAAAAAGTTATCCTTTCTTTATCTTTGGCTAAGCACAATTTTACTTTCAGGCAATTAGTTTCAGTTTTCTTTTTGTTTATGCAAGGAAGTGTTGCTGAACATCTTCAATACCATGGTTTAATAACTTTCATCAGTTTTAGAAACTTCCTGGCCAGGATCATTTCAAATATACAGCTTTGACCTGTATTTTCCCTCTTTTTCTCTGACTCCAATTACATGCAGTAAAATTTGCGCACATATTCTGTGACTCTTCCTTAAGATTTCTCATTCTCATTTTTCTCAATTCTTCAGTCTGAACAATTTCTACTGATTTATAGTTTTGAGTTCACTAGTTCTTTCTCCTGTTGTGTGTAATATGCTATTAAGCCTATATTTTGAACTGTATGTCTGGATATTTGTTTTTCCATGTCCGGGATTTATTTTTTTATTTTTTTTAATAAGCAAGGCTCTGATATATTTTAAAATATACTTTGAAAGATATTAATACTATTTTAAAACTCAGACTTGATAAAACTATGATATGGATCATCTCTGTGTCTGATTCTATTCTCTCTCTCTCTCTCTTTTGCATTCTCTACCTTTTCTTACCTTTGGTTCTTAATCATTTGGTCCTATCCTTTGTTATCCTCATATTTGATATTAATTGTATGCATGACACCAATTACAAAGAGAGGTTAAAGATAGTAAGTTGTATTTAAGATGCTGTTGTCACCTAACCAATAGAATAAGATCACCTTATCAAATAGATGCTGTGCCATTTGGATCTAGCTGTGTTTGAAGAAATAAATGCATTATGCACTATGTATTTTGCCATTTTAACACTTTTTTTTCACAAGCAAACATGAAATGTATAAATAACAGATGTAAATATCTCATTCTTGTCTTTGCTACTAAATTTTGGCTTTGATAATGTGATTCTACTCACTTGCTTCTATTTTTTTGTCATTAGAAGTGCTTTGTGCCTCCATGTTAAAGAAGGAAAGTAGTTAATTTTTCCTGCTTTTTAAGTTATTATTGAAATACCCTCTAAAATAAAGTCTTCTAAAAGCCTTAAATTATTCAAAGATCTGCTTAATTTTTTTGAAGCAAGAGAGATGTAGGCAAGAAAATGTTTTCAACAAGTCAATTTAAATAAAGGGTTTCAAAGAGTACCCCAGGTGGCAAAGTCATGGCCGCCATTAATCTGTCGGAAATTATAACTACAACTTAGAAAACAGGATGAGTCATTGGGGATTGCCTGGAAGAGAAAATTGTAGGATACTTAATTTAGCAACTCTGATTCACTACACTGAAATAAGTAACAGGATTGATATGATGAGGCAGCCTTAGTTGCTCCCACACCATCCCACAGGTGGTAGTTGAAATGCCTATTTGCAATATCTTCTTGAAAATCCTCTTCCCATTCCTCCTTTCCATACCAAGTCCCATCATGTGCACGCATACACACACACACACACACACACACACACACACACAGAAAGCAAAAAGAAAAGAAATGAAATCTGTAAATGGTAGAAAGAATAATAGTATATTTTGAGGACTTTTTAGAGACTTCAGCATAAATGCACACGGTGACTCCAAATAGAAAAGTGGGGGAGAGAGTTTTGATAGAAGACGGATACATGGAAGAGATATCAACAGCAAAAATGCACTGTGAATATCACCTCCAAAAACTGGAAACAATAAAATAAACAAGTAATACTGTGTTAATTATACTTATGACCTGGAATATTGAGAGAGATATAAATTGATCCTTAGTAGATGAAGACAATGAGCTAATAAAATTTCGTCCAATTAAATCAGGTGCTGCATAAGTTGCCATAACAATCTAGTGCAGATTAGAACACAGCAAAAATGGACTTGGATAAATTTGCCTCCAGTTTCTAATGGGGACTATGTTTTAAGAAGAAAAATACATTAGCTTTGGGAAAAAAAAAGTTGAATAATGCAATATATACTTAGCTTCTTTTTATGATTCCTTGAAAATGAGAATTCTCACTGAGATTTGACAGAGTGCCATTGTGGAAATTCTGATAATGTGAATATAAAAACTAATCTGGACATATTTTTCTTTTATGTATGTATGTTTATAAGCAGCCTAGAATTTTCTTGTGTCTTCTCATTTAACTGTGTCTTCCCTCTCTTAAATTTCCAACTTCAGCTGAATACACTCCAAATGCTGTTCCAACTAACTGCCAATTGTTTTTAATTTTTTACTGTTGCTAAAGAATTTTTTTTAATTTTAGTATGGAATTTATGTACTTATCAAATATTTGTTCCATGCATATGACACGTTAGGCATCTATTTTATGATATTTTGCATGTATCAATGTATATATATAATGTGTCTTGTTTATTGGAGTGTACAATCTTTGATAAAAGACATAATCACTCAGAAATTTTGCAAATATTCCCTTCATATACTATGCTTATATAAGGCTTATTATTAAAGAGGCACTTATCAGTACTTATTAGTGATCAATGATGAATACTGAAATGTGAACAAAGTTATTATTAATTTTTTTTGCCTGTTTTGGAAATGACCATGAAATAATTCTCACCTACTGAGTGATAAATCAATAAAGCAAAATTTTCTCCTTTAAATAAAATTAAAAAAAAAATACAGTATGGGGGCGCCTGGGTGGCTCAGTGGGTTGGGCCGCTGCCTTCGGCTCAGGTCATGGTCTCGGGGTCCTGGGATCAAGCTCAGCATTGGGCTCTCTGCTTGGCTGGGAGCCTGCTTCTTCTTCTCTTTCTGCCTACCTCTCTGCCTACTTGTGATCTCTCTCTGCCAAATAAATAAATAAAATCCTTAAAAAAAAAAAGAAAAAAAATAATCAGTATGTTAAAATTATGCAAAATCGTAATGAAGAAAAAAGCGAATAAATCCATGTAATTAAAAAAAAAAATGTGTGTAGCATTATGTGGCCTAAAGCCCTTTCTTTAAATGCAGAAAGAAAAACCAGGTTAAGAGAAATGCCTGGAGAAAAATCTGGCCCCAAATCCAAGTCCCCATGAGGTTTCTCTTGTATCTGTTTCTTTCCAATTTTCATTCCAATAGCCACCAGGGAATTTCACACAGCAGGTGTATCAAGCAAAGATAATTCAAGAAAGGGAGGGGAAAACAGCTGAGAGGGGACAGCAGGTAGAAAGAAATTCTGGGAACACTCACTTTGATACTTGCCTTATCATGAATTTATCGAACTTTCTAAACCTTGGGTTATTATTGTATTTTGCAGATATATTATATGTACAACTAATTCTTATTCTATTTCCACCCTCAAAGAAAACTCTAAAAATTGCCTGTTTTTATAGAATGTGTCTATGCATTAATTTTTGGGGCAGTATGGAAGCCTGAATTACTTAACAAAAACTATTTAACATTTGCTAGAAAAATATGATTGTACGTATTTACAAAATCTTTTTAAAAAGGTTAATGGATAATTGAAATCTATGAACTACATATCTATGAACCAAATCTATGAACCAAAAAACAATGTTCTTCTGAAAGAAAATAAATTAGATAATTGAAATCTATGAACTACATATCTATGAACCAAGTCTATGAACCAAAAAACAATGTTCTTCTGAAAGAAAATAAATTTTGTTTTTTTATAGGACACCAGGTTATTTCACATTTTTAAATAATACATTTTCACTATGATGTTGATTTTGGTTCCCATATAGAATTTTCTTAAAAAGTAATCTAATGTGTATATAATGCATTTTGTGGCAGTTATATTAATAATTTATAATAAATTAACTCTTATATTCTCCAAGTTTTATTTTTAATATATTCTTATTTGAGTTTCAGTTGGAATTCAAGTTGAGTTGGAAATACAAAGATCAAGAGTCCAGTGTCTTGCCCTAAAGAAATACAAAATCAGTTGGGGGCGTTGGGTTAGCCTGGTGTTAGATGAGAATTTGAAGAGCTTTAGGGTGAAAAGGAAGGTATCCAAATTTGAGAAAGATAATCCTTACAGTTTGTCTCTAATATTGAGTGAGCTGTGGAAGTTTATAGTCTGCAAGAAATTGGTCCATTTCTTCCAAGCTGTTGAATTTAATTGTAAATTTGTTTGTAGTATTCCCTATTATTCTTTAAATAGCTGCAGGGTCTGTACTGATTTCTACTGTTTCATTCCTGATATTGGTGATTTGTGTTTTATTTTTCATTTTTTTAATCTTTGTCAGTCTTACTAAATGTTAACCAATTTTACTGATTTTTCAGAAGATCAATTTTGGTTACTTTCTGGCTTCAGTTTTATTGATTTCTATTATCTATTATAGATATATTATTTCTATCTATTATTATATATCTATTATTTCCTTCCTTCTCATTGTGGGTTTATTTTACTCTTTGGTTTCTAGATTTTAGAAGAGCATGGGTTATTGATTTGAGTCATTTCTCTCTTCATGTATACAGGTGTTGCCAGAAAAATTCTAACAAAAATAAAACATAAAATTTTTAAATTATATTTTTAGTTTCTTTAATTTCAATGTATATTTTAATCTCCTTTGAGACTTATTTTTTGATCTAGAGGTTATTTATTACTACGATAAAGCATTTGGAGAACTTTCTGTTATTGATTTATAGTTTGACTTATTCCATTATGTTTAGGGAACATACTCTGCATAATTTTGATTCTTTTAAATCTGCTGAGTTTTGTTTTATGGCCAAAGATGTGGCCTATCTTAATGAAGTTCCTTGGGCATTTAAAATAAATGTGCACTCTTCTTAATCTTTAATGTATGCCAATTAGATGTATTTTTTTTTTTTTTGGTGTTTAGTTCTTCAGTATCATTACTGATTTTCCTCCCAGTAGATTTAGCAGTCTGAGAATAAGATATTGAAATCATAACCCTAATTTAGGATTGTCTATTTCTTATTTTTGACCTATCAGTTTTAAATGTATTATAGAGTCTATAGTTTGGTGCATATAGACTTATAATTGTTATGTCTTCCTGGCGGATTTTTCCTTTCATTCTTATGTGATATGTCTTTCTGTCTGTAGTAATTTTCTCTGCTTTAAGGTTTACCTTGTATAATAATCTAGCCACTTCTGCTCTTTAAAGAATAGATGTCTGCATGGCATATCTTTTTCTAAGTTTTTGTTTTCAACCTATCTATATCATTTTTTAAAATTATTTATTTGAACAGAGAGAGAGAGCACAAGGGAGAGCACAAGAGCACAGAGGGAGAGAGAAAGCCAGCCCCCTGCTGACCTGAGTGTCCAATGTGAGTCTTGATCCCAGGACCATGGGATCATGACCTGAGCCAAAGGCAGCTGCTTAAGCGACTAAGCCACCCAGGCACTCCTATATCATAGTATTTGAAGTCAGTTTTTTACAGATATAAGATTGGTGGGTTCTGTTCTTTCTTATCCAACATGCAAACCTTCATCAAATAATTGGTATACTATGATGCTTTATATTTAAGATAATTATTGACATATTAGGGCTTAAATTTGTTGTCTTATTTTTGTTTTCTGCTTCTCATTCCTCCATTTATCTCTACTTAACTTTTTATGGGTTTTGAATATTTTTTAGGATTTCATCTTTATTTTTATAGCACCTCTGAATATTAAATTTTGTATGGCTTTTCTTAGTAGCTGCGGTAAATATTATGATATACAAATGTAACTTATAACAACCTACTGGTATTGATCTATTTTCACTGTGAAAGAAGTATAGAAACTTAACTTCCACTTAGATTCCTTTGTATTCCAACTTTAAAATTCAATAGACTCAACTATAGAGAACAAACTGAGGGCTGCTGAAGGAGAGGTGGGCAAGGGATGGGGTAAATGTGTGATGGGGATTAAGAAGGACGTTTGTTGTGAGGAGCACTGGGTGTTATATATAAGGAATGAATCACTAAATTCTACTCCTGAATCTAAAATTACATTGTTTGTTAACTAAAATTTAAAGAAAAACCTGAAACAATAAATAAATAAATAAAATACAATTCCCTAAAATATTCTCTTTATATATGTCAAGTACCGCACCTTGTGGTGGTATAATTTTTGCTTCAATCTTCAACTTTTTTAATAAAACTAACAAGAGGGGCACCTCGGTGGCTCAGTCAGTTAAGTGTCTGCTTTTGGCTTAGGTCACGATCCCAGAGTCCTGGGATCAAGTCCCGCATTGTCTCTCTGCTCAGCAGGAAGCCTGCTTCTCCCTCTCCTGTGCCCCCTGTTTGTGTGCTCTCTCACTCTCTCTCTCTCAAATAAATAAAATATTTTTAAAAATAAAACTAACAAGAATTAGAATATTATATTTACCATTCTAATTATCTTCTCTTTTGAATTTCTAAAATTGCTTCTTTTATTTTTTGTCTGGAGAATTTATTTTAGCCACTTATGGACAGATTTAATAGATATTCAAGAAGACACACACAAAAAATGGAAATATATTCCATGTTCATGGATTGGAAGAATTAATATTATTAAAACTTCCATACTGTCCAAAGCAATCTACATAGTTAATGCACTCTCTATCAAAATTCCAATATCACTTTTCATAGAAACAAAACAGCCTTAAAATTTGTATGAAACCCCAAAAGACTCTGAATAGCCAAAGTAATCTTGAGAAGGTTGGGATATTATACTCCCTGATTTCAAACTGTAGTACAAAGATATAGTAATCAAAACAATATGGTATTGACATAAGAACAAATAGATCAATGGAACCAAGTAGAAAGTCCAGAAATAAACCCGCACATATACAACCAATTGATTTATGACAAAGATATCAGGAATATACACTGGGAAAAAGTCTTTTCAATAAACCGTATTGGGAAAACTTGACAGCCACATGCCAAAGAATGAAACTGAACACTGTCTTACACCACATACAAAAATTAACTCAAAATGTAACTATATATATATATATATATACACACATACATATATATGTACATATATATACATATACATATATATGTATGTGTATATGTACATATATATACATTTGTTTTTGAGACCAAAAACAAAGACAATAGAAGCAAAAACTGGGAAGTGACATTATATTAAACTAATAAGCTTTTTCACAGCAAAGGAAACCATCAACAAAACAAAAAGGTAATATACAAAATGGAAGAAATTTGAAAATTGTATATATAATAAGAAGTTAATATCTGAAATACATAAAGAACTTATACAACTCAACTGCAAAAAACCCAAACAGTCTAATTAAAAATGGGCAAAAGATCTAAATAGACATTTTCCCAAAAGAGACATACAGATGGTCAACAGGTACATGAAATGGTGCTCAATATCACTAATAATCAAGGAAATGTAAAATCAAAATGTAATCAAAATAAAAAATGTAAATCAAAACCCCAATAAGATATCACCTCACCTCTATGAGAGTGGATGTTATCACTAAAAGACAAGAAACAATAAGTGTTGTCAAGGATGTAGAAAAAAGGGAACAGTCGTGCACTGTTTGTGCAAATGTTAATTGGTGTGGCCACTAAAGAAAACTTTTATGGAGAGTCCTCAGAAAATAAAAAATTAAAAAAAATAACTACCATATGATCATACCAATTCCACTTCTGGGTATTTATCTGAAGAAAATGAAAATATAAACCCAAAGAGATATATGCTTTCCTATATTCATTATGGCATTATTTTCAATAGGAGATATGCAGAAGCAACTTAAGTGTCCATCAATAGATGAATGGATAGAGATGTGAGATAGATATATCATACATGTATTATATATATAGAATGAAATATTATTTATCCATAAAGACAGAACGAAATCTTGCCCTTTGAGGGAACATGGATGCATCCAGAGAACATTATGCTAAGTGAAACATGAAATAAGTTAACATTAAATAAGTTAGAGAAGACAAATACTATATAATTTCACTTTTATATGGAATTTAAAACAACAACAAAAAAAACCCCAAACTCATGGATAGAGAAAAAATTGGTGGTTGCTGAAGACAGGGCAGGGAAGTGTGGGTGAAGTGCATAAAGAGTGTTAAAATGTACAAATTTCCAACTAATAGAATAAATAAGTCATGGGGCTATAAGGTACAACATGGTGAATATAGTTAATAATACTGTATTATATATTTGAAAGTTGCTAAGAGAGTAGATCTTAAAAGTTCTCACTGCTAGAAGAAAAACTTATAGCAAGGTATGGTGACTTATTGTGATAATTTTGCAATATATACAAGTATTGAATCATTAAGTTGTACACCTGAAACCAATATGTAATATATCAATTATATCTTTTAAAAAGAGACAGACTTGCTAAGGATATTTGTTTTTCTTGTTTTCCTTTGTTAAAAATATTTTTTATTGCTTAATCATTCCTGAAATATATTTTGACATTATATATAATTTGTGATGGACCGTTCTTTTCTTTCCATACCTGAAAAAATGTTATGTGACCTTCTGTCCTCCAGGCTTTAAATGAGAAATTCATTCTCATTCAATATAGCTTGTCATTCAAACAGACAGTGAATTTCCCAAGTAACTAATGTGCCATTTCTCTCTATCTGTTGTCTCCCTACCCCCACCCTGATGACACTAGGAAAAGGAGGGAAATGGAATGCCAACTAGCTCTGCCTCTCAGCACTTTTTTCTGCCTCAATGATGCCAGGTGTGAGAGGAGGCTCATTAAATCACTTGATCTCACTAATACAGAAGAGGATAGAACCCTACTTCCCACTACTTCATTCAGTCTCTCTTTTGTCATGTTGGTGTGGAGGTTCAGGCCCTTAATGGGCCTTGATGACACCAGAGGTAGGAGGAAGCGATGTGCTTATTACCTCTGACATGCAGCATCTTGTTTGGTCTTTTTGATGTTGGGTTTTTGTAAAGGCTGAGTTCCTCACAAGCTCCACTAATTCCATATGTATGCACAGGGGACAGGAGTGAAGACTTCTGGAGATGGCCTCATTAAACCTCACCATTTCTAGATAGAAGAGAAGGATCAGAGCACCATGTAGTTCTGACAGGTAGGGGATGGAAGATCAATTGCCCACAAGGTCCCACAAAAATCATCTGGCTGGGAAATTGGAGCATCACTTGCTTCTGTGAGAAAGAGGGATTGATGGAAAGATCAACTCCCCACTTGGCTCTCCGAACTCTTACAGGAGACAATGCAGCTTTTCTGTAGGTGTTGGCTGGAATAAAGCAGGTATCAGAAGATTATCTGTTGTTAGGGTCTGGGAGGAGACTTTTCTCAGAGTGCCTTTTGTCTATGCCTGTTGGTGGTTTTATTTTGGAGACTATTGCAACACCCTGTCTGGGATACATGGGAGCTATTAACAAAATCCAGTAAAATCCAATAAAAAACCCAACAAGAAAAGATCCAAGATCCCTTCCATGGTCCAATTTCTTCTCTCCACCTTTCAGAGTCTCCCTATGCTTGTTGGTGTGTGTAAAAGCTAAAGATTTTTTTTCATTGTAAAAGGTAGAACATGGGAGGAGTGTGGATCCTCCTTCTTGATGGACTGGAAGTCTCCAACACCATTTTTCTACTGTTAATTATACATTGTTTTAGGTTCCCCCACTTCTGATATCCTCAGTCCCATTTTTTAGCCTCCTATTGACATGAACATGAATCAACAAACAGATTATACATACCTCAAATATATTTTCATATGGATAGATACCTTAAAATATATACTTGCATTCTGTGTGTTTTGTGTGTGTGTTTAGTACATTTACGTTAATGATATTTAGTTTACTCATTCACAATTAATTTTGAAAATATTGTATGAATCAATGACTAAAATTCTTTTATTGCTGTATAACACAGCACAAGAGGAAAAATGTGCTTTATTTATACATTGAAAATTGATATTCAATATGTATTTGATTTTTTCTTATTTAAATAATGTCACAACAAATATCCTTATAAATATTCCCTTGAGTATTATTCTGAGTATGTTTCTGGATATAGAAGTGAAATTGGTGGGCTGTGGGACATGTATATATGCAATTTTATAGGATACGGTAGCATTTTTCTTCAAAGGAGTGGGTGGTTACACTCTGGTCATGTGCTTTTGCCAGACTTTTTGGTTTATGCTTAATTTTAATAATCTAAAGTCTGTATCCTTTTAAAATTTGCATTTTTCTGATTTCTAGTGGATGGGTCAATTTTTTATGCACAAATCATTAAGTTTTCTTGGTGTACACAACCACTTTATATGTAACTTTCCCATTTTCCTTTTCATGTGAGAGGCATATTTGTTTGTTGTAGTTAATGGGTTCCAGGAGGTTTCTGTGTGTGTGCAAATATAACCTCAGTATATGAATATAGTGTATTTCCCCCGGTCTATCATCTGCTTTATATACTTGTTTATAATGTCTCCTTCTTTCAATGTCTTTGTCTTTTTTTTTTTATAATTTGCATAAGTTTTTATTGAAGTACAATATATTACATACAAATTGTTTTCTCATATAGAGTCAGGTCATGATTTTCCCATTGTCATATAGTTTTTATTGTATGACTACAGTACAGCTATTTTTATATTACTATTAATGTTTTGTCAAAAGTTTTGGTGATTTTTAGGGGCTCCTGGGTGGCTCAGTGGGTTAAAAGTTTTGGTGATTTTTAATATTGTTTCTACAAACTGTCTTGGACATACTTTTCCAAAGTGATTTTATTACACACTCTATTATTAGTGTATCAGAGTCTGTGTGTGTAAATATTCCAAGTATTCTAAGGTTCTCACTATTATATCTTAAAATAAATCCTACCTTGTTAAAACTTTTGTTTTTTCTATAAGCTTTGTTAAATTTGGTTTAGTAGGATTTTTGTTTAGGATATCTGCATCTACATTCAAGATGGAATATAATAAATATCTATATTATATATAGATATTAAATATAGTGGCTAGTACATTTCTTTCTTGAGTTTGATATCAAGTTAATAACTTCAAAAGTATTTTATTGATCTTCATTTTTCTATCCTATTTCTAGCCCTTGAATGTTGGGCAGAATTAACATAAAATATTTTGGGACAAGTTTATATTTTGAATTATCTTAGTGAGGAATTTTATTAATTCTCTTTTTTTAATAAATGAGAAACATTAAATTTATCTTTCCCCCATATTTTCCTAGAAAATTGTCCATTTTATCTAAGTTTTTAAAATTTAAGGTATGAATTTCTTAGAGAAAAAAATCTTAAATGAAGAGATAATAGAGCCCTTAAATAAATGGGTGTTCTAGAATAGAAGAGCATTTGTTTGCATAGAGTGGAAATGTGATTTCACATTATTCATGGACTAATACTGGAATTTATTAATGGAGATTTGAATATATAATTGTCATTTACCAATACCATTTCTAAAACACATGGCAGACTAGCACTTTTGTGATTTATAGATTTGAATGTTTTGTTTCCGCAAGCTAAATATAAGTTGATATTTGATCAAAGTGTATCTGGGATTGCAATTAGATCTGTGTGGAAAATGAGAGAATTATGCAGATATAAATAAGAGCATTTCAATATGAATAAAATTACAAAGGCAGGTTTGCATTGATAAATCATAATCATTTCCAGCATTTGACATGCCGGAGTCATCTCTTACTGGGCTGCTATCCCAAATAAGCATTCTTAGAAAAAGAAAGGAATGGTTATTTCCTGAATACACACACACACGGTGGGGGGGGGGGGGAGAAAAGTCAGTGATCTAAGACATTATTTAAGAAAAATTACATTAGAGGTTTGTGATGAAAGTTAAAATTCTGCCTGTGAAAAAATACTAATTAAAAAATACTGAAAATGAGACAAGTCTTCCTCAATGAACGGAAGAAAAATCTAGGCTCTCTGTAACCTCTGAGCCCTTTTTTCTCATTTGAAAAATAATAATTTATGCTAAAAGATGTTTTTTATTTTAAATTTTGAAAATCTGTGACAATGAAATTATATTGAATCTAAAATATTTAAGATCAAAATATATTTGGACTTTCTAGAGGATTTTGCATTTGTAGAAGAAAGAAGTGAGTATTAGTACATAGGATTTCATGAAATAGGAGCTAGGGACACTGGCTGATAAAACATAGAATACTATAAAACTTCTGGGCTGTTGTGTACCTGAGTGGCTCAATTGGTTAAGCATCTGATGGACTTAGGTCATGGTCTCAGGGTTCTTGTGCTCTCTCTCTCCCTCAAATAAATAAAAAACAACCTCTGGGCTGCACAATGTGAACTACTACCACATATCTAATTCAAATTAACCTATCTGCCACGAACTGGTTCCCTGGTTGTATTAAAAGGTATTACTTTTTTTTTTTTTCTTCTTTTTTTAGGAAGAGAGGGAGGAGGAAGCAGGTTCCCTGCTCAGCAGAGAGCCCGATGCGGGACTCGATCCCAGGACTCGGATATCATGACCTGAGCTGAAGGCAGAGGCTTAACCCACTGAGCCACCCAGGCAGCTCCAAAAGGTATTAATTTTTAACCTGAAATCAATACCAGTTAGAAAACAATCCAGAGCATAGCTTAAAGTTGCATAACCTCACCATTTCCTATGTGCTCCCCCAAGTCTTTCATTATTCCCTTCCTGACATTATCTTTCGTAATGGAATTACTGAATGCTCTGTCTTACAGTGTTGCACATCATGTAAACTATGAATCCAACTATGGCTACACAAAAAATGAGCAAAACCCCACCTCTGCCACCCATGTATAATTACCAAATTTCTGTGGTGTTCAAGGCAGTCCTATTTCATTTCCTAATTTATCTCATCCCAATTTGTAGGCTCTAAGTTTGTTTGAAGCTTTTAAGAGACCTCTTTTAGTTATTGAGATAACAACCAGACCAACAAGAAATCACTGAGAATATGGGAGATTTGCAAATAACCTTAAATGACTTGACAAAATAGACATTTTTAGAATGCACATCAAACACTGCTTAATGCATATTCTTTTCAAATGCATGTGGAACACTCATAAAAATAGACCACATTTTGGGCTATAAACATCAACAATTAGAAAATATTGAAATCATTCAAGTACTTCCTCTAATTTTATAGAAATTAAAGTAGAAATCAGTAATGAAAAGTTAATGAGAAAATGCCCAAATATGTGGAAACTAAGCAAACATAAGATAATCTGAGCCTAAGAAGTAGAAGAGAAATAAGATAATATTTTGAATTTTTATATAGCAATGGAAATATGACATGATGGAATTTTGAAGTGAAGCCAAATGAGTTGGCAAAAAAGAAACTTATACCTACAAAAACACATATTAGAAAAATGGAAAGCTTAAAATCAACCTAGTTTTAACTAAGAAGTTAGAAAAATAACAACAAAATTATTTTAAAAATCTGGAAAGAAGAAAATAGTAGACATGAATTACAAATCAATGAAGTTTAATTTCTACTGCTGGCCATGTTACTGACCTTGCATCAAAAAGAAATAGGAGGGACGCCTGGGTGGCTCAGATGGTTAAGCAGCTGCCTTCGGCTCGGGTCGTGATCCCAGCGTCCTGGGATCGAGTCCCACATCAGGCTCCTTGCTCCGCAGGGAGCCTGCTTCTCCCTCTGCCTCTGCCCGCCACTCTGTCTGCCTGTGCTCACTCTCGCTCTCTCTCTCTGACAAAATAAATAAAATCTTAAAAAAAAATAAAAGAAAGAAATAGGAAACTGGATGCTATACATGAAACTGCAATTTCCAGGCATTAGGATACAGCAAAGGATTATCATTATAAAATAAAATGCAATCAAATGAGGTCATGTTTATGATGCACTTGACAATTCTGTAAGTACATAAAGATGGGGAGACAGAACCAAGCAGAGCTCTTTACTATTGCACAAATGAGTAAAATAGATTTGAGTTTCAGGATGATGAGTTAGGTGGAATTTACAGGGAGTAATATGGGAGAGGAGAGAGCTATATGGAGAAACTTCTCCAGAAATTTATATAAAAGTTCCCTTGAATCTGTTACTAAAGAATTATCTGCAGATATGTTGTGTGAAATCCAGCAGACCAGGCAAAGTACTTCTGAGAGCTGTAAACTAAGGAATTCCAATCCACCAGAAAGGAGAGACCTCATGAAATGCCCAGGCCATTCAGTAGAGGCACCAGAGAGCTCATTCCTTAGTAGGAGAGCTATTGTACCCTAGAGTAAAGGCTAATTTACACCTGTCCTACCAGCTTAAAAATAAGGCTTACAATTATTGAGATGGTTTATAAGTTAGTTAATTTTCTGCCAAAACAAATTCAATACATAAAATCACTCAAAAAAATTTTAGTTACAGTTTTCAGCATCTAATACAAATTACTAAGCCTGAAAAGAAGCGGGAATATGACTCATAACCAAGAGAAAAATCAGTCAGTAAAAACAAATGCAGAGAGGATAACATTGATGGATGGGCAAACAACAGTTCTAAAAGAACTATATAAACATATGTAAGGGTTTAGAGAAAAAAACAATATATTAAAAAGGCAAGTAGAACATTCAAAAACATCTATCACAAATGAAAAATGCAGTCTCTCAAATGAAAAAAAAAAAGTACTTGATAAAATTAATAGCAGATTAGACATTGCATAAGGAAAAAAGATATCTGAGTTTCAAGATATACAAATGGGGGGTGCCTGAGGGGCTCAGTGGGTTAAGCCCCTGCCTTTGGCTTGGGTTGTGATCCCAGGGTCCTGGGATCGGGCCCCACATCGGAGTCTCTCTGCTCAGCGGGGAACCTGCTCCCCCCACCCCCACTCTATCTCTCTGCCTGTCTCTCTGCCTACTTGTGATCTCTGTCTGTCAAATAAATAAATGAAATCTTTAAAATAATGTATAAATGGAAAATATCCAAATTGAATTGCAAAGAATAAAAAGAGTAAAAAATAAACAGTTACCAGTGATCCCATTTTCAGGCAATAAATACGTATAAAATTTGAGTCGCAGTGGGAGTGTTAGAAAAAAATACACTTGAAATATTAACAATTTTTACCAAATTTGATGAAAATTAGAAATCCACAATTTAATGATCACCAAATGGATTAACTACGAAGAAAAACAGACCAAAGAATATCATAATCAAATTGTGTGAAAACAACTGAAGCCAACAAAAAAAGAAACACAATAGAAAGAGAGAGAGAGAGAGAGAGAAAAAAAGAATAAAAGAAAAAAAAAAGAATGAACAGTACTCTTAAAAGAAGCAAAGCAATCCAGAATATTATGGAACCACATGTGACTTTTTTGCCAGCACTTTTTTGGCTTTTCACCTCACAATTTAATATGACAGAACATATCCTTCAAAAATAAAAGTGAAATAAGGATATTTTTATTCAAACAGAAGTTTAGAGGAATTGGTAGTGGATCTGAACTACAAGAAATGAAACATACATACCTATGAAAAAATTTAATTTATAAATTAGAGATAGTAAGATATTAACAATAACAAATAGTAAAATATGGCACATATAATAGTAAAATATGGCACATAAAATATCTTTTATGTAATAAAAGATACATAAATATCTTATTCTCTCAAAGTGTTTTATTGTATTGTACTCACCCTTACTCTTCTGGTGATGTGAGATGATAAAATAAATGCCTATATGGTGAGATGAAATGAGGTGAATGACATAAGAATTGTGACATAGCATTAGGCTATGATTGACCTTCTGACCATATGTGAGAAGGGGGATCACCTGCTTCTAGACCACAGTTTACTGAGGGTAACCAAAACCACAGAAAGCAATGCTATTAGATAAGAGGGGGGGACTACTTATCTGTAGACATATATATAGAGAGAGATATGTAAATATAAACATAAAATATATATTTATATAAATGTATTCATAAACATATACAGATAAATATGTATATTTATATAAAAATATACATGTATCAAAATATATAATACATATAAATATGTAATATATTTTATATATATCTATACACTTTGAGATATTTGTGTCTCCATAAACACTGCAGATGTGAATTTCTGAACATTAATAAAGAAGCAGCAGCAGTTGGATAATAATGTTCCCCCAAATTGATGCATATTAAAATATTTTCTCTAATTTAGAACTATACCTGTCTTTCAAAACCACTAGCTCTGCTACAGTAAAAGAAATTTAAAACCAGAGAATAATTGACTGGTTCTTAAAGACTATGACCTCCATAAATAAAATCTCCTGCCTAAGAAGGAGGAGCAAAGTACTGAAGTATTTATTAGTCTGGACAAAGGAGGATAATACAGGAATTCAATACACTGGCTTAATTACCAACATCTACACTGATTATTCCCCTCAGCCAACTCTGCCTCATTTCCTCCTGTCTACCATGATTTTCAGGGACATTACCCCGAGAACAGATGAAGCAAAGGAAGTGGTGTAGATAGTGCTGGAGATTATGGAAAACAGTGAGCTGCACAGTGGGTCTAGAACATACAGGTTGCGCCACTGATGAGAGCTTGTATCTGTAGAAAGGGAATCCATTCTACTGAGCAGGAAGAGATGAATTAGGACACAAAGAGAGAGATGGCTAAAAAACATTCTAATGTCAGGGAATGATTGTTAAAATCCACCACAAAACAGATCCCAAAGAAGCTGATTTTTCTACCACCTGAGGAGACTGTGGATCAAGAAGGCACTGACTTTGGAAGCCACCTGCCAAACCTAAAACAATGCTGCCTTGGTCGGCCATGATCCATGCAAAAAAAGAGAAAAAGGATACATGCTGTGATCTCCTTCTAGCAGCTCAGTTTCAAATTATAGACTTGGGTTTATGCATCCCCAAACAAATCTGGGCCCCTGGCCACAAGAGAATCGTTAGAAATCCTAATTGCAGGTTTTAGCTTTAAAATTTGTCTTCAAAAGAAATCCTAGAAAGCACTTGAACTCAATGTTTAATGAAGCAATTTAAAGACCCTGGAAGCATCACCAAGGAATTCAACAACAAAAGTTTGCAAAAATTTTAGGGTCCATTTATATATTTGTTAGAATAGACTGTAGTAGCACATAAAGGAAGTAGCTCCACACAATGGAAGTTATTTTTAGATTATGTAATAGACAGGAAGCTAAGTTTACAACAGATATCAATAACTATGTGTACATTAGTTCTGATAGAGACCTAAACATGTTAGTCTATAAACAATAGCTCAATATAATAGGAGACGTTTTACTTATTTTAACAGATCAGGATAGTTCTAGATTTATAGGAACTCTGCAATTTCCCATACGTGTGTCTTCTGGTCTTTCATGTGTTATTTCTATCTCAGCCAACTGAAGAGAGAGAGAGATGGAGAAGCACATGTTGGAAAGATTTATGGGCTGGAAAGACTTGGGAGGTACAGAGCAGTTTTGCTCATAAAGTGTTGCTTAGAAATCACTGATTTGGCCACAAGGACTACAAAGGGGATTGGCACATTTGTTTTAGCAATGTGTGCAGAAAAAAAAATGGAAATGGATTTCAATAAAGCTAGTAATCTCTGCCAAAATATAAAGGATTTGTGCAGTTGGCCAGTTCAAGAACAGTTTAAATGGACAACATGAAGGTTGCAGTGAATAGCTTAGGAAAGGCTGGAAATGCATAATTAGTAGGAAATATATGATTATAAATAAATTTACAGATGAACCTAACAAAGAATATGGCTTTTGATGGGCACTATCATCAGCTAGAATTATAAAGCACTTAAAACTTATGGAAATTATTAAAGACTTAATCACAACTCATACAATTAAAAATCCACAATTACTAATGCTATAGTGAAATTTATAATACCCTACTCAGTGTTTTGTTTGAGCCTAAGGACAGTTTTCAGATGAATCTGGTTGGGTTAACTTCTGTTGGGTGAGGAGCCTAAGAAGGAGAAGATAAATGGCAGGCAGGACCTTGAGATCATGACCTGAGCTGAAATCAAAAGTTGGACACTCAAGGAACTAAGCCACATGGGCATGCCTAAAAGTTCCTCTAAAGAAATAAAGACTCTAAGAAACACTGAAGGGAAAAAAAAAGAAAAAGGCTGATTATATCCACTGTAGAAGCACTTCTTTACAATTATAAATGAAATTGTATGTTGGGGTCAACGTTTGAAAAGTAAAATTCTGCAGAAATTTTCTAAGATAATTCCACTACAAAAATATTATCTTATAGATATAGCTATATGTGATAAAAGATGACAAGATATTTTTATTATATCATCATTAATAGCAATAACTAAAAACAACCTAAAATGTCCAACAGTATGGCATTAGCTCAAAAGATTATGGTAATAATGCAATGGAATTCTATGCAATAATAGCAATTATATAACAAAAAGCAGGTCTGTATGCACTAAAGTGGAAAGGTACGGAATACTGTGCACATATGATTCCATCATGTATCTATCTTTAGTGTTTTAGAGAAAATACATGCAAATATATCCAAATATATGCATGAAAACTATGGAGACAGTAAAAATATCAGTGGGTGCGGTGCGGGGGGATAGGCAGGAATGAATGGGTAAGGCACAGAGGATTTTTAGGGCAGTGAAAATACTCTGTATGATACAAAAATGTGTGATAGATAGCATATGATATAATAATGACAAAATGATAGGTGTCATTATACATTTGTTCAAATTCATAGAATATACAACACCAAGAGTGAGCTGTAAGGTAAACTGTGGGCTCTATGATTATGATGTGTCCAAGTGGGTTAATTGATTGTAACAAATGTACCACAGGGTAACAAATGTACCAAGGGATACTGCTAATGGGGAAAGCCATGCATATGGGAAGTTAGAGGGTTTATAGGACGTTTTTGTACCTACTTTTCAATGTTGTCCTGGCCCTTAAATGGCTCCAAAAAATTAAATCTTAATAATAAAAAATAAGTGTGTACTATTTATATTAAAAATTAAAAATGTTAATTGAAACAGATTTTGGTGTATTTAACTGTAAAGTGTGTAGAACAGTCTTGTGATTGCCTTGAAAGGTGTTCTCTAAGACATTGGCTTTTCCTTCTTTCCTTTTTTTTTTTCCTTTGAGAGAGAGAGACTATGGGGTGTGAAGGGGCAGAGGGAGAGAATGAGAGAGAGAGAGAGAGAGAGAGAGAATCTGAAGCAGGCTCCGTGCCCAGTGTGAAGCCCAACACAGGGCTCAAGCTCATCACCCTGAACTGAAATCACGAGTTGAATGTTTAACCGACTGAGCCACCTAGGCACTCCAGTTTTTCCTTATTTTCTAATGGAAATTGCTATATATAACTCTCTTCTTTCATTGCCACCTTTGGGTAAGCTATATTTTCATAAGAAAATATGTTTTCACAGAATTGTGTGAATTAGTCTCTTGTGATCTGTAAAATTTCTCTTGTCTTTATTTCTTTTTTCTTTGTGTTTATTTCTATATCAAAATTTCTTACTGCATATTTTCAACTATTTGTCATTTTGCTTGTGATTTATTACTTTTATTGTTTTTTTAAGGACCTAAGCAGTTATATATTCTATTATACAGTTATGTATTTAAATTTACTAAATTTTTCTTCAATTTATATTAATTTCCTTTTGGTGCCATCAGTTTTGGTTTTATATTTTCCTTCACATTTTTAATCCAATTCTTAATTTGTTAATTTTCATGTTCTTATAAGTAACTATTTCATACTACAACTTTTCTTCAGGTACTGTAGTAGTTGTGCTCCATAGGTTTTCTATGTAGTATTTTCAATATTATTGTTTCCTTAGAATTCCTTTTTGATTTAAAACATTATTTAAGAGGGAAATAGAGCTCTATATTTTAAACATCCAAGTTGAAGAAAATTTTTTATTTTCTATTTTTTTATTTCCATTGTGGTCAGAGAATATGTTATATTATTTATACTATTGGGGTTTATTGAAGTTTCTTTTTGACTTGATATATTATTAGCTTATATAAATAGTCCTTGTAATCTTGAAGCATAGTCTTTGTTTCTCTAATCAGAATAAGATGTTCTATATAAACCCATTACACTGCATTCTTTTTTGCTTTGGATTGTCAATAGTTTTTTGTTTTTTTGTTGTTGTTGTTTGTTTGTTTTTTTCCTCTGCTTGATTTAACTTGACCCCAGAGGGGTTAAGAAAATTTAAAACATGTGTTATTACTATCAGTTTTTTCTTGAATCTCCTGTAATGTGTTTCCTAACATTGCTGCTCATTTGTTGCATAGATATTTCTAATAGTAATATCTTTTGTCTTGAATCAAGTCTTTTGGTGCTAGGAAATATCCATTTTAGATACATTGGTGTGAATATGCTAGTAATTCATTGTGTTTCCATTTAAATACTGCTTTTATATATTGTCTTCTTCACCATTGCTCAACTTGTAATTTTTGCTTTTTTGATTATATTGTTTTAGGGTGTCTACCAAAGAATTGGGTTTTGCTCTTGGGTCTAATCTGAGAATCTTCATATTTTAATGGGTAAATGCTATAGACTGAATGTTGCATAGTCCCACCACCCCCTCACCCGGATTTATATGTTGAAGCCTTAACCCCCAATGTGATGGTATTAGTGGGTAGAGGCTTTGGAAGGTAATTAGGTTTAGATGAAACTGAAGGTAGAATCCCGGTGATGGGATTACTGCCTTTTGGAAGAAACACCAGAGACTTAGCTCTCCTCTGTGTGAAAATGAAAGCAGAAGGGAGTCATCTGCAAGCCAGGAAGAGAGCCTTCACTAGGAACCCAGTCAGAATATCTTGATCTTAGACTTCTCAGCCTCCAAACTGTATGAAATAAATAACTATTTATTTATATATTTACTACTCAGTCTATATTATTTTGCTATAGCAGCTTGAGCAGACTAAAACTTTTTAAAATTGTATTTACTGATATGACAAACATGATTATTAGTTCTGTCATATTATTTTATATTATATTTTCAGTTTATATGCATATATGTGTACATGCATGAAAGACTAATGAATCAAAACATAAAATATTTCCCATTTAGTCTCTCTTTTAAAATTTGTAACCTGTTCTGGTGATAATTTCTATGCGTATTTTTTACATTTATTTCATTATTTCCCTGTTTAGCTTATAGCCTTACATCATTAGTTTCCCCTTTTCGATCCTTTTATTTTACCACCCAATTTAGGAAGACAGTACCTTCTCTTCTTTTTATTCTTAATTATGCTTACTATTTGATTTGTCAGTTTTAAATATCATTGAATATTTACCTTTGCACCAATGAACAAGCTTTTTCTGCTATCCACTGATTCTGTCATTGTTGAGTCATACATTTTTTTCTTTAATTGTCAATTAAGTTCCTTTATGTATCTTACACTTTCACAATTGAGTAGAATTAGTGTAAAGTAAATGTCAATAAAATTAGACATGCTGTGTGGCCACTTAATCCTCAGTTTCCTCAGTGGTCAGATGGAGCACTCAGCTCCTTTAACGTGTTGACGTGAGGATTAAGTAAGGCTTCTGGAGAAGAAAATGGTCCAGCATTAGCAGGCTAAACAAATCTTAGTTTCTCATTCATTCTAAATTACTGATTATAAGCCCTAGTAGATTCACTTTATGAAGATTTATTCCATAATAGCATAAATTTTGGCATATAAACAGAAGTGATTCAATATATATTTACACAAATTTGTGATGTAATATATCACAACCAAATATTTTCCTGTCAATAATATTCTTGTTTCTCAGAACACAGCATGTATGTTAGCACATTTTAGTATACCTAATTTTTTTTTTAAACCCATTACAGGAGAAAATACTGGGAAGACATTTCAGAGTCCTATGTACCAAAGTAATCATTAAGTTCACAAAGACGCTATCACACTGTTTCCCTTGTATTATTTATTACGCTGTTATGCAATATATCTTTTATTAAATTCAATAAATTCTGGTTTGTTGAAGTCAAATATAGTTCTAACTTTTCTTGATCTATTTTGCTACTCCCAGCTTAGATTTTATTCTAATTCTAATTCCTGTATCTCCTTAAAGTGAAGTAAGAGCCTTTTCAGTATCAAGTTAAAAGATCACTAAATGAAAAATAACTCACAGAACAGTCTTATGAACAATAATAAAGTCTTCCTTGGTAAGTCACATTAACATTGTCTTTCAATAAAAGGCTTATGCAACACTGCCTCTTTCCATGTTGTCTGTGTTTCCTCCCAATAGGAAGAGAGTATTTCTGCTCCATTGTCTTGTCATGTTACTTACTTGGACCAATAGAAATTTTCCTGGAAGATGCCTTATATAAATTCAGAGCAGAAACTAAGAGTCATCTGTCACTTCCATGATGTCTTGCTCTTTTCTCTCTACCATGACAGAAGCATGACACAGATAGGGCTCCTCCTACAGCCTGGGACCTGTGCTGGGAGGATGTTATCATGGTAGCTGATACACCACCACCTCTATATAATGTGAACAAGAAATAAATGTCTGTTTCAAATCACTGATATGGATCAGAAAACCTGATATAGTTCCTATAAACATCAGTGCTGAAATTCCTATCTAGTAACTGAGTGTTAGTCCTTGTAACAAGACCAAATTGGGGATTTGGTATCACTTGATGTATTTCCCTCAAGTCCCACATTGAGAAATTCCCCCATCTGGCCTATAACCACTCATAAAAAGTATACAATCCTTGTCTCAGTATACTCTGAATCTGGAGATGACTCTAAATGCAGACACTTCTGACCTTCTACCATGTTCTATTTTAGCTACACCATTTTAACTTCTTGTGTCTTCAGTGATACACAAATTTGAAGATCTTGGAGCCATGCTCTTGCTAGCATGAAGTGAAGGAGGTAATAATTCCAGCATTCTTTCTAATGATCAGATTTTGTCTGACTAACACACTTTAAAACAAAACAAAACAACAAAAAAAAAAAACACCTCTTCAAAATGTCCTCCATTTCTTTCCATTCCGACCCATTATATCCTTTATATATCCTTGACCTGTTACATCCTTTATCATGCTGAATAGTCCAAGGGTCAAGGAACCAGTTCCTGAAATATTCCCTTTTAATTTCTTCATATAGAAAACTCTCTCAAACTCTTTTTGGGAATGAATAGCTATCATACTGAAACCAATGCAAGGACAGTCCTGCCTTAAAATCCATTTTAGGTGAATAGGAAATAATGATGGACTTCATTTCCAAACTGAGATATTGCCAGCATTTTTAATTTGAATTTTGACCACCCATTTTAGTTAGAAAATATCTACAAGCATCCAAATAAAATCTTCCAGAATAATTTATCCAGGATTTATCATAGTAATTAAAAAATATTTGGAATATGTGTAATATGAAGCAATTTATTTTTATTTAATTGTATGCAGCTTAAAAGTTTACCAAAACTGGGGTGCCTGGGTGGCTTCATTCTTAAGCGTCTGCCTTTGGCTCAGGTCATGATCCCAGGGTCTTGGGATTGAGCCCCACATCAGGCTCCCTGCTCGTGTTCCCTCTCTTGCTGTGTATCTCTCTGTTAAATAAATAAATAAATAAAATCTTAAAAAAAAAAAAAAAAAGGTTTACTGAAACTTCCAAGCTATGGTAAGCATAGTATTTCATACTGAAAAATGTATGCATCTAATGAGAGTCTTATAGTACTTAGCCTCTCTCTTTCAATCTTCTGGCAAATCAAGGTGGCAAGAAAAAAACATAAGGAAATACAATTGTTAGGCTTAATCAGATGGTTTCCAAATAATATCTTTTCTAATGAAAAGATCTTCGACCTCTGCCGCAGCAACATCTTCCTAGGAACAACGCAAAAGGCAAGGGAAGCAAGGGAAAAAACGAACTACTGGGATTTCATCAAGATCAAAAGCTTTTGCACAGCAAAGGAAACAGTTAACAAAATCAAAAGACAACTGACAGAATGGGAGAAGATATTTGCAAACGACATATCAGATAAAGGACTAGTGTCCAGAATCTATAAAGAACTTAGCAAACTCAACACCCAAAGAACAAATAATCCAATCAAGAAATGGGCAGAAGACATGAACAGACATTTCTGCAAAGAAGACATCCAGATGGCGAACAGACACATGAAAAAGTGCTCCATATCACTCGGCATCAGGGAAATACAAATCAAAACCACAATGAGATATCACCTCACACCAGTCAGAATGGCTAAAATCAACAAGTCAGGAAATGACAGATGCTGGCGAGGATGCGGAGAAAGGGGAACCCTCCTACACTGTTGGTGGGAATGCAAGCTGGTGCAGCCACTCTGGAAAACAGCATGGAGGTTCCTCAAAATGTTGAAAATAGAACTGCCCTATGACCCAGCAATTGCACTATTGGGTATTTACCCTAAAGATATAAATGTAGTGATCCAAAGGGGCACGTGTACCCGAATGTTTATAGCAGCAATGTCCACAATAGCCAAACTATGGAAAGAACCTAGATGTCCATCAACAGATGAATGGATCAAGAAGATGTGGTATATATACACAATGGAATACTATGCAGCCATCAAAAGAAATGAAATCTTGCCATTTGCAACAACATGGATGGAACTAGAGCGTATCATGCTTAGCGAAATAAGTCAAGCAGAGAAAGACAACTATCATATGATCTCCCTGATATGAGGAAGTGGTGATGCAACATGGAGGCTTAAGTGAGTAGAAGAAGAATAAATGAAACAAGATGGGATTGGGAGGGAGACAAACCATAAGTGACTCTTAATCTCACGAAACAAACTGAGGGTTGCCGGGGGGAGGGGGTTTGGGAGAAGGGGGTGGGATTATGGACATTGGGGAGGGTATGTGATTTGGTGAGTGCTGTGAAGTGTGTAAACCTGGTGATTCACAGACCTGTACCCCTGGGGATAAAAATATATGTTTATAAAAAATAAAAAATTAAAAACTCAAAAAAAAATAAAAATAAAAAATAAAAATCTGAATAGATTGCTAAAACAACTTATTTTAAATTGTAATTAGGAAGCTATTACACTAAATGTATAAGCCAAATTTTTTTAAAGTAACTAATTGCACTTAACTTATTTCACATGTTTAGATTTCTGCTCTCCAGGAAAATAGCAAATAACTTTTTTGTTTTAAATAACTCTTCACTTAATTCTTTATTTTTCTGGTTTTAGCTTTGTTCATATATGAATAAATAATATTTGAGGGCATATCTTATCAGGGTAATTTTTTTAAATAAAAGTAATTTAAAATAAAAAAAAAAAAGATCTGACTATACATTATCATTTGACTATAAAATAATAATCACTTAGGAGAAAGCTAGAGAAAACAGAAAAAGACATCACCACCAATTTAGCTAATAATATGTTATTTTGGTGTATTTATCTCCCATAACATCTTAAGATACCTCAAAGATTTAAAACCATCCCATATATCTAAATATTTCATTTTATATCCTCATTAAAAAAATTCAACATTTAACTAAATGTCTTCCTTTGCTTTTTCACAGCTTCATAAGGGTCATTTGGAAAAGTTGTGCACTAGCCATTACACTATCAGTGGCCTGTTTGTTTAGTTGTTTCTTAATTTGACCACATTTCACCTTTTAAATTACAGAATATTATCTATTAAAAATTATAAATCTTAAATCCATCAGAAAAACATCAACTAGAAATGGAACCATAAACATCTGATTTTGAGGAATTCCTGAAAGTATGAAAGGAGATCAATACAGAAGCAAACGATAAGATCAGTACAGAAGCAAAGCTGCATGAAGTCCTGAGCATAAATATATGCAAGAGAAGACCATACAGAGGTAGAAAATAGAGCAACTAAAGCCCAGAGGAGGTATGATCTATGGAAATCTCCAACAGAAATGTCCCACAATAAGGAAACTGTTCTGTTCCTCTTCTTTCTCTCCCCAAGAACTGTGGATTTGGATGTTGGAACCAGAGTCTGATCACTTTCCCAGATAATCATACATTTCAGAAAGAGAGAGAAACAGTATGCCCAGAATATATATCAAATGAGGAAACATATCTAACCCCTTTCTTCCAATACCTTGAGCAGACCCTCAAGCAATACATTTCATGTATAAAGATAATCAGACACATTTCTTCAAACAAAAGTTAAAATCTGAGAAAGTAATATGGTTAAGAGAAAACTTGAAATTAAGTACAATTATATATGCTGAGAATTTTATATAATTTTATACATAATAAGCTTACATAAAAATAATTGTATGTTCTGAAATAGGACCAATTAAAACTAAGAGGAGACCTTTGAAATTCAAAATCAATTTGCAATAAACTAAAACAAAACAAACAAAAAAGGAGATGCACATAAAAAGTGAATAAAACCAAGGATTAACACTAATGAAGTAAGATATAGAAAGTATGAGACAAATGGACATAGAAAATACATCAAAAGGGTCCAATTTCTTTTACAAGGAATGAGTTCTAGAGTGTGAGAAAAGAGAATGAATCAAACACAGGAAGAATGGAAAGTATTACATGGAGCACTGGGTGTGGTGCATAAACAAGGAATTCTGGAACACTAAAAAGAAATAAAATAAAATAAAATAAAATAAAAAGAAGGGAAGGGATGGAGGGAGGGAGAGAGGAAGGAAAAAAATAGAGCATTCTTAAGAGCAGAATTGAAATCAATCTTCAGTCTGTTATAGGCTCACCAAGTGCCGAGAAGAATGAATGAAAATAAAATTAATAATAGTAATAAGAAGAAGAGGAGAAGGGAGTTGGGGGAAATTGGAAGAGGAGGTGAACCATGAGAGACTGGACTCTGCAAAACAATTTGAGGGGTTTGAAGTGGCGGCGGGGGGTGGGGAAGTCAGGGGAACCAGGTGGTGGGTATTAGAGAGGGCACGGATTGCATGGAGCACTGGGTGTGGTGCAAAAATAATGAATACTGTTATGCTGAAAATAAATAAAAAATAAATTTAAAAAACTAAAAAAAAAAGAACAATAATAATAGTAATAATAATAGCTAGCAACATCCTGGAGTAATTCTGAACTCCAATTAAAAGAAAATCTGTAACACTTTGAATCTGGCCTTACAAGAATGCTAATGAATTTTCATCATATTTCTCATTAGTAGTACATGATTTCAGAAGAAGAAAAATTAGCAATATTTTTAGGTTCTGAAGGAATATCTTGTGTTCTGTTAAACAATTGCTCAAGCACAGTGGGAAAAAATGAAGTTAAAAAGGTAATGACTCTGTAAACAATCTTAAAACCTTTAAATACTTTCTGATTAAAAATCCAACAAACAAGGGCCAAGAAATAGTTATTGCTATACACCTACTATAATGGACAAAATGACAACACCAAATACTGTCGAAGCTGTTGAGCAACAAGAACTCTTATTCACTACTGTTGGGAATACAAAATGGTAGTCACTTTGGAACAGTTGGGTGGTTTCTCACAAACTAAGCATACTTTTGCCAAATAATTCAGTGACTGTACTTCTTTGTATGTACCCAAAGTTGTTGCAAACTTATATCCTGAAGAAGTCCTCTGCTTTCAATGTCTCATGTGATTAGATTGGGCCTACTTGGATAATCCAGGATAATCTTATTTTAAGGTCCATTAGCTTAACTATATTGGAAAATCCCTTGTCCATGTAACTTAACACATTCACAGGTTCAGGAGCTTAAGACCTAGGCATCTTTAGGGGGCTATTATTCTGACTACCATGGTCTACCCTGAGGCCTGTAAGTTCCACATCAAACCCACACACAAAGTACATTCATTCCATCTAAAAATCACATTTAAGTATCATCAATTCCAATTCCCCAAGTCTCAACATCTAAATCACTGAAATCATCTGTGGATGAGTCATTCTTTTTTTTTTTTTTTTAATTTTTGATTTTTTTTAATATAATTTTTTATTTTTTATAAACATATATTTTTATCCCCAGGGGTACAGGTCTGTGAATCACCAGGTTTACACACTTCACAGCACTCACCAAAACACATACCCTCCCCAATGTCCATAATACCACCCCCTTCTCCCAAACCCCCTCCCCCCAACAACCCTCAGTTTGTTTTGTGAGATTAAGAGTCACTTATGGTTTGTCTCCCTCCCAATCCCATCTTCTTTCATTTATTCTTCTCGTACCCACTTAAGCCCCCATGTTGCATCACCACTTCCTCCTATCAGGGAGATCATATGATAGTTGTCTTTCTCCGCTTGACTTATTTCGCTAAGCATGATACGCTCTAGTTCCATGTGGATGAGTCATTCTTAGGAGGCCATTATTCCATCTACTACATTTCTTCAATTGTGAATCGTCATGAATCTTACAATTCAGATAGGAAAACAGACACTGGACTATTAGTTCTAAAAAAGAACAAGTATGCTAAAAAACATAAATACCAGTTTATATGGAAGCATAAATTAGAAGAGCCTAATATAATATGGAGAGCCATAGAAAACAAAGTAAGTTTATCTCCAGTATCTGAGACCTAAAAGAACAGTGGATATAGCTAAGTGAAGTGGCCCGGTAAAATAGTAATGGGTGGGGGGAAAAATAGAGATGTAGGGCATCCAATAAGAAGGTTGTTTTTGTAAACCAGGTAAGAGTGGGCATTAACTTGTGGTAGCAGAAGTAGGAATACAGAACAGTAGATATTTAATATTTGGAACTATATGTAGAAATTACATGTAATTTATTGATTATAGGTTGGAGAATGAGTCTAAGGATGAATAAGAGTCAACAAGGACCTCCAAGTTCTGGCATAACAGCAGATGACAGAAGTACAAATTTCTGAGCAAGGGTTCAAGAGATGATGAGATCCATTTTGGAATTTTTGAGATTTGAAATCTCTGTAAGACATCCAAGTGAAGACATAAGATAGGTGGTTAAACAGGTCTGTGGCTTGCTTGCAAGAGGGGTCTTGCTGGAGATTTGATTGGGGATCATAATGTAAGTGATAATTAAAAACACAATAAGATGAATAAAACAAACACAAAAGGAAACACCAATGATTTCAATGACCTTGAAAAGGCTTTAGAATAAAAAGAAAGAGGTAAGCAGAGGACAAGCATTCAAGGAACATCAATACATAAAGACACTAAATGGTGGGCACCTCGGTGGTTCATTCATTTGAATGACTGACACTTAGTTTCATTTCAAACCGTGATCTTAAGGTCTTGAACTCAGGGTCATCTTGTGGGGCTTCATGCTTAGGACAGAGTCTGCTTAAGACTCTCCCTCTGTCCTTCCCCACAACCTACCCCTAAGCTCACTCTCTCTCTCAAATTTAAAAAAAATATATATATATCTTAAAAAAAAAAAAAAGACACTAAAGGAGGAGCTAAGAAAAGTAACAAGAATGACTAGGGTAATGTAGGATGAAAAACAGGGCTTGATATTAGTCCAGATTTTGGGTCAGCATAAACAAGAAAATACATCCTAAGTAGGGGGTCAACCTGTGGAATTTGCTATTATTGAACTGATAGTGGACATGAGGGTGTGCTGGGAGTTGAAAGAAGCATGAATATTAAGTAAGGAATGGTTACAGATTCCAGAGTTTGTATTTGACTTGGTAAATAATTAGGCAAAATATAGATCCCTACATACAAAATAATCTAGTGAAAACTAATGTTTATTATTTAGATTAATTTAACAGGTAATAATAAATGTCTGGGTTTATGTAAGAGATGTACAGTGTCAATAGGATTGTTCATTTTTTTTTCATACTTTTCCAACAAAAATAATATTGTTAATTTGTCACACTGATGTACATCATTATATAAAAAAGTCTCAATCTCTAAAACCTAAAAATTACAGTGAATATTTAATTGTAAATTTTCTGTTGATTGATACTCCTCATAAATAAACCAAGTATTGAACATAGAGTTAATCTGAAATATTTTATATAGGGTAATTAGTAAAGTTTCCTATAAATAAAATGAGTTTACAGTAGTTCCGTCTGTGGAAAACTGAGTTTCAAGCTATTGCATTTTTGCCCTGAGAACAGGACAACAGATCTTCAAACAACAGCAATAATGATGAGTTCTGCTAACTGGTTTCTGCCAAGGCTTGCTTTATTTCAAAATTCTTCCTGATTACATAAAGTTCTTCACAGGATGAGCCATCTGGCAATTTCTCTGAATTTCTCACTGGGTTGATGGCAGAAAATAAGAACAGAGCCAATTCTCAGAGAACACAAAGGAAGCATGTCTAGATTGCCATGGCAGATTTTTACATCAATGCCAAGAATCTCTGCATAGATGCCAGGTAGGATATTACCACTGAAATCTGATTTAACTATCAAGGGACATCCGACACCGAGCTTACTAATTATGCCTTTGCTAATTGAAATTTGCAAATCGCCATCATCTGCATAATTAAAAAACTTCTCAACCATGTATTGATTCACAAAAACAAAATATTGGTACTGATACATGTATTATTAAACTTGTGGCAAACTTATTTTAGGAAATAAAAACATAGGATTATTAATTTTATCAATCTAATAATTTTTAAAAAATATTATATTTATTTATTTGAGAGGGGAGGGGTAGAACAGAGGGAGAGGAAGAAAGAGAATTTCGAGCAGACTCCATGCTGAGCATGGAACCCAATGTGGGACTCCATCCCATGACCCTGAAATCATGACCTGAGCTGAAATGAAGAGTTCATCACTTAACTGACTGAGTCACCCAGTCACGTCTCTAACATAGGTTTAGATAAGCATAACACAATGGCAATGTAAGAATAGGCATAAAATGAAAATTTGTTTTAAAGTAAGAAAGTTACTTCATTTTTAGATGGATTTCTATAAAAAAAAGAACAATGAAAGTATGAACTTTTTAAAAGTTCAAATGGAATAAATTTATACTTCGTCCCAACCCTATAAACCTCCTAATAATAGATAAATAGAAATAATCCATTTTTATCTCCAATTAAAGTATTAAATTGAACTGTCGTAGCTATGTTTTGTTGTTTATGTGTGTTAAAGCCTACTATGGATCAGATGTTAGGAAAATGCTAGAAATACAAAGAATAAAGAAATAGATTCCAACTCTAGAAATTGTCAGAAACCAACATAGAAGACAGAGAAATAAATAGCATACATCAAATATTACACTTTTTCTATCTGTGGAGGAAAATACATTTATAGTATAATTTTCTTCAATCTTAATTAGACATGTCATTTAACAGGCAATGTTCATTAGATTTAACAAAATCCTTGGTTTCTTAGCTGTGGAGTTTCTTGAATGTACATATTCCACACATGCATTCAACCACACCCAGAGCTCTTTGAGATTGGCTGCTAACACAGAGTTGATATTCAATTAATTATTCTCTGATATTCATAAGTGAAAACAATGTGTGTTTTTTTAGATAAATTCCCTGCTTCCTTATTAATTTCATGCAATTTTATGTTTCCATTTCATGTCTGCAGGGGGGAACTAAGAGTAATACTAGCTGTGAACTTCAGAATCCAGCTTGATCATTAGTGTCAAGGTTACTTTCTACTTCTCCTCCCTGCCATCTCCAGAGGGTGGTGAGGGGGTGCTTTTGTGATCCCAGGCAGTTGCAGCAGTTCTAGGGATTATATTAACTCATGAAAAATTCAGAGAAAATGAACTATTTTTCATATTGTTTCATTTTAGGAATAAGTAAGCTTTTCCAAAGTCCCTCCTTCGATTAACTTTCGTGTCTTATTAGTCAGGATTTTGTCCTATTCCACAACCCTAAACCACTTACTCATGAGACTTTGGGTTACCTCAGTGAACTGAATTCTTAATTTGGGATGATATGGATGTCTTGAGATTCAATCATTCTGACTCATTCAGAGTTAAATTTTAATCACTTTGCTTCATTCAGAGATTTGAAGGCTAAGAATTTTCATGATAAGAAATTCATTCTAACAGAGAGCTGGTGTGCACAAACTTGGCAGAACGTTCATTTTTAAACATTGGGGGATATGGCTTGCATTTGGATACAACATAGTGCATATTATTTGTTAAATCCACTAGCCCAGTGTTCCCCAACAAAAGATGCCTCTGGAAAAAAAAAAAAAAAAAAAAAAAAGGAAGGGAGGGGTCCAAATGCCAGTGCCTTCAAGATGCGGCTTTTGGCACTGACAACATTGAGGGACCATAGATTAAAGTCTCATAAGGTTTTGATGGGTAGTATTTTCTAATGCAGACACTTTTAAAGCCTATTGGATAATGAAGGTGTAATTTTGCACCAGAAACAGCAGAGATCCAAGTGATTGTTGCTGATAGGAAAATAAAACAAAGAAACAGAAAGACAAAAGAAACACCACATTGCCTATGGTAGTATAGGCAAACGACCCTTAGAAGATTGATTGCACTTTGAAAATTCAGGAAATTTGATAGATACAGGCAAAGCCAGAAAAAAATATTAAGCATTTTATTAATAATATATTTTATCTCTCATCTTCAGCCTGGAAAAATATAAACTATAAAGGACAATTAGTGAAACAGTTTTTTAGAAAATGGCAATGAACTTGGTTTTGAAAATATGGGCATTATTGTGTCATTTACACATTTAATAATTTAATCACTTAATATAATAAAGGCACAAAAATGGCTAATTCATGGCATTCCCTAACATTTATTTTAAAATGTGCATTCTAACAAAAAGACACATAGATCACATAGATCAATGGAACAGAGTAGAGAGCCCAGATATGGACCCTAAACTTCACGGTCAAATAATCTACAAAGCAGGAAAATACATGCAGTGGAAAAGATTTTCTCTTCAATAAATAGTGCTGAGAAAATTGGACAGCCATGTACAGAAGAATGAAACACAACCATTCTCTTACACCATACACTAAGATAAACTCAAAATGAATGAAAGACTCCATGTGAGAGAGGAATCCATCAAAGTCCTACAGGAGAATATAGGGAGTGACCTCTTTGACATGAGTCACAACAACTTCTTTCAAGACACATCTCCAAAAGTAAGGGAAACAAAAGGGAAAATGAACTTTTGGGACTTCATCAAGAAAAAAAGCTTCTGCACAACAAAGGAAATAGTCAATGAAACAAAGAGGCAATCCACAGAATGGAAGAAGATATTCACAAATGACACTACAGAGAAAAGACTGATATGCAAGATCTATTAAGAACTTCTCAAACTCAACATCCATAATAATCAAGCCAAAAAATGGGCAGAAGACATGAAAAGACACATGAAAAAATGTTCATCATCACTAGCCATCAGGGAGATTCAAATCAAATCCACATTATACCAGTTAGAATGCAAAAATTAACAAGACAAGAAACAACAAATGTTGGAGAGGATGAGGAGAAAGGGGAACCCTCTTACACCATTGGTGAGAATGCAAGTTGGTGCAGCCACTTTGGAAAACAGTGTGGAGATTCCTCAACAAATTAAAAATAGAGCTACCCTATGACCCAACAATTGCACTACTGGGTATTTACCCCAAAGATACAGATGTAATGAAAAGAAGGGCCATATGTACCCAATGTCATAGCAGCCATGTCCACCATGCCCTCCAAAAGACAAGTAAAGAAGATGTGGTCCATATATGCAATGGAATATTACTCAGCCATCAGAAAGGATGAATACCCAACTTTTGCATCAACAAGGTTGGGACTGGAGGAAATTATGCTGAGTGAAATAAGTCAGGCAGAGAAAGTCAATTATCATATGGTTTCACTTACTTGTGAACATAAGGAATACCATGGAGGACATTAGGAGAAGAAAAGGAAAAGGAAAGGGGGGAAAACAAAGGGGGAGAAGAATTATGAGAGACTGCGGGCTTGGAGAAACAAACTGAGGATTTTAGAGGGGAGGAGAGTGGGGGGATGGGTGAGCCTTGTGGTGAGTATTAAGGAGGGTACATATTGCATGGAGCATTGGGTATTATATGTAAACAATGAATCACGGAACACTACATCAAAAACTAATGATGCATTGTATGGTGACTAACATAGCACAATAAAAAAATGCATTCTAGGTGACATGATTGTTAATTTTTTTCAGTATATGAAAGAAATTCTCCTAAACTCAGATACACACACACATAAAAACTTAATGTTTACCACATAGTGTATCACAAATAATATTTCATCCTGGTTGTTTCACAAATAAGATTCTATTTCACTTATTTTTCAAGAAGGAATTTCTTCCTTGATGTTAGGAAAACTCAGTTGATTGTATTTCATATTACTAAAATAATTGGTAATAACTTTTTTCATTTCATGTTATTTCATTTTATTTAATTTTTATTTTATTTTATTTTATTTCTTTTCCATGTTCCAAAATTCATTGTTTATGCACCACACCCAGTGTGCCATGCAGTACATACCCTCAATAATACCCACCACCAGGCTCACCCAACCTCCCAAGCACCCCCACTCCAAAACCCTGTTTGTTTCTCAAAGTCCACAATTTCTCATGATTTTTCTCTCCCTCTAATTTCTCCCAAATCACTTCTTCTCTCCATCTCCCAATGTCCTCTGTGTTACTGGTTTATTCATGAATAGCCAAAACCTATTGAAATATGCATCTGTATTTTTAAAGTGCACTTGTGTAACTACTGATTTCAGAATCACAATTTCTTACTAGAACAAGAATTTAATTTCATCTAAGTCCTAATGTTGGTCTCAATAAATCCTTGATTGATTGGAGTAAATTTGTTTATGGAACAACTGGCTTTATCTGACTCCCTGAAACCAGTTCATATTTACTTGGGGATTAATTCATGCTATCTCACTGTCTTGTTATTTTTTTTGTTCTTCCTCAACTGCAGCCTCTGAGGGGCTAGACCCCACTGGCTGCCACTGAAGAATTAGAAATGAGAAAATACAAGGAGATGGTTTCTTATTAACAATGCCTTGGTTGTTTCCCTCGATTCCCCTCTTGTCCCTCTTAAATTCAATTATTCCAACTGTTGCTCAAACAGCCTTATAACTGCATGTGATCACAGGCACACCCTTTCCCCACACTCTCTCCAAAGTTCCTACCAAAGCCTCATATTCTTCCCATTGTCTTATCTTGTTTCTCTCACCTATTCACAGAGCTCAAGTGTCCAGCCTTAAGGTGCTTCTTTAAAGGTCCCAAGCACATTTTCACTTTGAGGCTTTTGAATTCACTATTTTGGTCCACTGTTACCTCATTGTTATATGACACTTCACTTGTTTTTTTCATATTTCTGTCCAGCTGCCTTCTTCTCAGAAAGAACTCTTTGATTTTTTATAGTAGCCATGCCTACCATTATAGTCCTCTTTATTCTTTATTGTCATTGTCCTAGCACTTAACTGATACTACATTGTGAAATTATTGACCTATTTACTTTTCTCTTTCCCACTAGAATGTGTTCTATGAGGTTGGAATCTTTATAGATTTACTACACTGCTATATCTCTAGCAACTAAAACACCACCAACATACAAAATACATCTAGGGATATATGATGAACTCAAAGGGACATATGCTCTGATCTGCGAGCTAAAAATGGCTACTGGGGACAACAGGTATTATGTTGCTCTGCTAAGGTTGCCATAACAAAATACCACCAACTGGGGGGTTTAAACAACAGAAATTTATTTTCTCAGGGTACCTCGGTGGCTCCGTCAGTTAAGCATCCGATTCTTGATTGTGGCTCAGGTCATGATCTGAGGGTCGTGAGATGGAGCACTGCATCAGGCTCTACACTGAGTGGGGAGCCTGCCTGAGATGCTCTCTCCCCCTCTCCCTCTGCCACCCACCCCTCCTGCTTATGTGCATGTTCTCTCTCGCTCGCTCTCTCTCATAAAATAAAATAAAATAAAATAAAATAAAATAAAATAAAATAAAATAGATTAAATGAATAAATAAAATAAAAGTTATTTTCTCACAATTCTGGAGGAGAAGGTCAAAATTCAGTTCCTGGAAAATTCATTTTCCAGTGAGGACTCTCTTCCTGCTTGCTGACAGCTGCCTTCTTGTTGTTTTCTCACATGATCTCTGTGTGTGCAGAGAGATTATAGGAGTCTCTGCCATTTCTTATAAATGTACCAATCTTAAGAGAGTAGAACCCATCCTTATCATCTCATTTAATTTTACCTTCTTAAAGACACTCTCTCTAAATATAGTCACATTGTGGGGTTAGGAGTTCAACATATAAATTCCAGAGGAAATGCAATTTAGTCCATAAAAGGTGGTAAAAAAGATGGCAAAGAAAGACTTATTTCATACTAGAAAGTTTGAATTTAACTTTAGGTGTTTCTCTAAGATCCATATCACTGTGTTTACTAGATCAATTATTAATCCACTTGATTTCTTTGATACCAAGTCTTTCCCCCCTATTTTCCCTTTCTATTTTTGTTTTCTTTTATTACAAGACTCACATAACTTTTCTAGTGTTAACTTTAAGACTTGAAATACTCTGTTATCTTTAAGGAAGTTTATGTGAATTATAAATCTGAAGTATTTGAAATGTGTGACTTAATTCCTATGGAAAAGTTGTGCTCTTCTTGCTACTTACCATTTTTATGGTTAAATATGACAGAAGAAGTGTTTGATCTGGGTAGACGCCATTTCAAATTAATAACTAAAATAGAGGGAAAAGAGGACCAAGATGAATGAGTTCTGAAGATCTAATGTGTACCATAGACACTATTGTTGGGAATGATGTATTTCATAACTGAAATTTGCTAAGAGAGTTGAACTTAAATGTTCTTAACAAAAAAAAAAGTAAATATGTAAAGTGACAGATGTGTTAATTGACTTGATAGGGGGATCTTTTCACAGTACATACATAAATCAGATCATGTGGTACATTTTAAGTAACTTACAACTGCATTTGTCAGTTATACCTCAACAAAGCTGGAGACAAAATTTAAAAGCATAATAGGAAACTAAAATAGGAGAATAAAATTTGGGATAATTGGAACTGTGTCATGTGTATACACTGAAGAGAAATACTAAGTAGCTCAGGGATGACTTATAAGTTGTTCCCAACTCTATCACATTTAATGTTCTTAGGCTAAAAGAAAATGTTTACAGAATAAAACTTACCTACATACATATGATTTTAGGGACATCAATATAATTCCCAAATTATTGCATAAAGAAGAAAGGAAAAAAATAACTTATAAAAAGGATTGTGTTTTCAATATGTAAATGCTAGAGAAGACTACAAGGAATGATAACGAAGATCACAGAGCTTGCCCTTATAGAACCTATCACTATAAATGCAACAGCTATAAGTACATTATTGCATAGAAATGTTTTGTTCCAGAATCAAAAACATTCATGGCATCATATTATTTTTCCAAGTGGTGACTATTTCTCAATAAAGTTCTAATGAAATGAATTGTACTTTTCTCTCAATTTGTGGGGTGTTTGTATTCTTGGAAAGCTCAGATTGCATTAAGCTATACCCAAATGTTTTCTGGTAGGTAGATCAGCCAGTGGGAAAAAAGGATAAATTTGTAAGTGAGTAATGAGGTTTAACATGCACAATGAAATTCACTGTTTTAAAGCATACAGTTCCATGAAATTGGATAAAAATGTACAGGCAGGTAACTAACAAAATAACCAGAATATTTACTAAGCACCTTAAATTCTCTCCTGGCACTTGGCAGTCAATCTCCTCCAAAATCTAGCTGCCATAATCACTACTTTGTTTTCTGTTGTTCTAAGTTTATCTATTCTAGAAAGTCATATGAATGGAATAATGCATAAGGTACCATTTTGTTGCTGGCTTTTTGCATTTAGCATTAACCATTTGAGGTTCATTAATTTTGCTGCTTTTATCAATAGTTCATTTTTTATTTCAAGTAGTTTTCCACTTTACACCCAGGAATGAGACTGATTTTCCATCATCCCAAGAGTGAATAAAGTTGATGAATTCTCTGAGGAATGAGGAAGATACAGTTTAAGAACTACACTGGAGTTAACAGTCTCTTTCTTTAGGGCTGCTTCCATGGACTGTAAAATGACAACCCTGGTGTGGTTTGTCTGTTCACAGTAAATGCACCCTAGCAATCCTCCAGATTTGTGAACCACAGCCAATATTCTAACATGTTCACACCACACCACATTTTCCAGGCAGCTCTGCAGACAACAGAATCCCCAGAAATTAGTTAAAAAAATATTCAGACCTTCTTCCACTCATGCTTTCAAGGAGTAGCATGTCAATATAAATGGACTCAACAGTCTATCTCCCTGCATGAATCATACCTTCAAATGGAGGGGGGGTCCCAAGGCACTCATTCGGAATTTTGAAGATTTTGTTTCACCTTTATTTCTCTTATCTCCTAAAAAAAAAAAAATCTCTTATACCTCTGCTGGATAAATTGACAAATAATTTCTCAAGAAATTGCATAAAAGTCTGAATTTTTAGCTACTGTTCTTTGGGAAGCCATGTGAGAAAATGTAAAATATCCCACTAACTTTGTCATAAGTTTTCTGCTGTTAAGCAGCTTTTCTGAACATTTCAATGAGCTAGCTTTGGGACAAGGAAAAATTGTGTAAGTAGCTTCTTGCCCAAAATATCTGGTGCTTCTTCATGTAGACCATCAGTTGTTACAGGACCTCCATCAAATATAAAGTTATGGCAAAAGTATTCTGATAAGAAATGCTTATCAATCTTGGAAAAGTCACTCCCCATAAAAAATGCTCTACTCAAATCCAAGATTTTAACAGTAAGATCCACTGTTCTTTAATGTTTTTCTTTGTCTAGATGAATTCCACTGATTTCAAAGTCAAACATAGTCAGTCAGTTCCACCACTCAGTTGGTTTCTGGATAAAAGGAATCCCCAAGTCTTTTAATCAGTTGCTAATTTTCACAAACTCTGATATAACTCTACATTTGTGCTTAACTTTTCTCCCTGGTGCCAGTACACCTGCAAAGTTCATCTGCTTCGGGTGAGCAACTTTCACAAAATCAGCCACTCTGCATGAGGAATCAATCCCAGAGGGCATCTGAGGAGCAGAGTGTAGGGCCCAGGCAATGCAGAGAATGCATGCTCCACCAGCAATCCTTTCTTGAGGCTTTATCCTGTGCAATTTGAAATATATCCGGGGTAGTGAGCTCAGAGACTCCAAAAGGACCCCCTATGCTTGGCGAACATGTCCAGGCAATCGTCCTGGGGCTTGAAATTGAAGACAGTATCCAACAGGGACTAGCTGGTGCTAACCCCTCTGGCTGGGATCCTGGCTCTGAGGCTGCCAAGGCTTCAGGAGCTCACCATTGTGTCCATGTCCTGAGCTGACTTTCCCAGCTTTATCTCCACCCCCACTCCCACCTCAGCACTGCAGGACCAGTCTTGATTTCCTTGACTTTTGCTTTTTATTTTCTTTTTCCTGCTAGCTTTGGTTTAAATTGGCGACTGTTTTGCTAACTTCTTAAATAACACATTAAGATCATTATGTTGAATTTTTTTTTCATTCTAACATAAACATCATTTTAAATTTCTATCTAAGTACTCCTGTAGTTATATTCTACCACACTCAGTTTTCATTTCTCAATAACTTCAGGGTTTTTTTTTTGTTGTTGTTGTTGTTGTTTGTTTTAAGTTTTTCCAGGCTTTTCTTCTCTGACCCACTGGTTATTTTAAGGCATGCTATTTAATTTCCATATATATTGGCATTTTCCAAATATATTATTGATCCTGTTGTGGTCAGAAAACACACTTTGTTTTTAAAGTTGTTGAGATTTTGTTCTGATCCAGAATTGGTCTATTAGTGAATTTTTTATGTGCAATTTAAAATAATGTATTTTCTGGTTCTTCAAAAATACAAAAAAAATTGTCACACTTCTAGCACTACTGACAAAGAAATGAGTAAAGACATAAACTAATGATATCAGGAATGAAACAGGATGTCACCACAGACCCTGCAAACAGCCAAGGGATAATATGGTAATGCGGAGAACATCTGAACACAGATATACTGGACAACTTACATAAAATGGAGCAATTCCTTAAAAAAAAAAAAAAAAAACCTATCACAACTAACCAAATATGAAATAGGCAATTTGCATAGCCCTATAACTATTCAGGAAAATGAATTCATAATTTAAAAACTCTCCCCCAAAAAAGTAATCTTCAGGCTCAGATAGTTTCACTGGATTTCTACCAAGTCATTAACAAAGAATGAACATCGGTGCTACATAATCCCTTCCAGAAGATGAAAGAGGAGGGAATACCTTCCAATTCATTTTATAAAGCTAGTAGTACATTAGTTCCAAACCCAGACAAACATAGTACCAGGAAGAGAAAAAGAAACAATCAAAAAAGCGAAATTACAGAAAAATATCCCTTGTGATACAGACGAAAAATCCTTAATAAAGTATTTTCAAATTGAGTGTGGAAATATATAAAAGCCTGACTAAGTGGGATTCATTTCTGAGAAGCAATTCTTGAGCAATATTTGATAATCAAACAACATAATCCACATATTAACGACATGAATGAGAGAAAACACGATCATATCAATTGGTGGAATAAAACCACTTGGTAAAATTTAAGCTATTCATGTTAAAAACGCCCAGATAAAAAGGAATAGAGGGGAACTCACTCACTTAGAAAAATAGAATCTACAAAAACCCTGTAGCTAACATCCTACTTAATGATGAAAGTTGGAGTACTTTCCCTCTAGGATTAGGACAAGGTAAGGATGTCTGCTCTCAGCACTTTATTCAACCTAATGCTGGAAGATCTAGCCAGTGCAATAAGCTGAGGACAAAATAAATAAATAAATAAATGAATAAATAAATAAATAAATAATAAAGAAAGAAACAAAAGGCATACATATCATAAAAGAAGAAACAAAACTATCATTACTCAGAGGAAACACAATTATTTCTGTATAAAAGTCTAAGAAATATATTTTTTTTAAAAAACCTTCCTAAAGCTAATAATTAAATTAAGATGGCAATACTGTAATGGTTAATTTTAGGTGCCAACTTGACTAGGCTAAGGAATGCCCAGATAGTAAAACAGTATTTCCGGGTACATCTGTGCAGTGTTTCAGAAAGACATTAACGTTTGAATGAGCAGGCTCAGTGAAGAAGATTCACCCTCAACAGTGCAGGTGGACATCATCCAATTCCTTGAGGAGCTGTACAGAGCAAAACAGTGAGGGAATTCTCTTACTTTTCCTGAGCTGAGAATTCTACCTTCTCCTGCCCTGGGACAACAGACTTCCTACTTCTTTGGCTTCCAGACTCAGGACTCACAATGATTACACCACTGGTTCTCTAGCTTCTAGACTGGAGATGTCAAACTGTGTGTGGGCTTTCTCTCAGCCTCCTAAGTCTCCCTCTCTCTCTCACTCTTTCTTTCTCTCTCTCTCTCTCTCTCTCTATATATATATATATACACATACACACAGATAATACAGTAATATATATATATGTAGTTACATAGTTATATAGTCAAATATATATGATTACATAATTATAGATAGATAGATACATAGATATAGATATAGTTACATATTTCTCTACATATAGCCATACATAGTTACATATATAGTTATGCATAGCTACATTCTTGTATAAAGTTCATATATAGTAAAACTTCTCTGGAGAACCATTAGAAAATACCATTTGAAATCACTAAAAAAAAAATAAAGAAAATGCTTAGGTCTAAATCCAACAAAACATATATGCTGAAATCTACAAAGTGCTGATGAAATAAATCAAAGGAGATCTAAATAAATAGATATATTGTGTTCATTAATAGGCAGTCCAACATAACAAAGATGTCAATTTCTTACTTATTAATATAAAGTTTTAAGGCAATTCCTAAGAAAGTCCCATCAAAACTTTGGGTAGATATAGACAAGCTTATTTTAAAAATTATGTAATATTGCAAAAGAACTAAAATAGGTAAAACAATTGTGAAAAAGTAAGAATTAAGAGAGCTGGAACTGGCTACCTCATTCATGATCTTTTAGGGAGGTACAGAAATCAAGACTTTGTGATATTGGTGGAGTGATAAGACACACAGACAGGTACAACAGAAGAGAGAACCCAAAAACATACCCACATAAATATGCCCCATTGATTTTTGACAAATGTGCAAAACCAAAAACAGTTTAGTGGAATAAAGATAGCCTTTTCAATAAATGGTATTGAATCAACTGCATACCCACAGACAAACAATGAACCTCAACTTATTTCACAATTTACACAAAAATTACCTCAAAATGCATCAGACTTATGTGTGAAATATAAAACAATGAAACTTATTGGTTAAAAAAATAGGACAAAATCTTTAGGATCTAGGAGGAGGCAAGTAATTCTTAGACTTGACACCAAAATGGGATATATTAAAGAAAAAGCTGATGAATAGGGCATCATCAAAATTAAAAATGTTTGCTCTATGAAGATCCTATGAAAAGAATGAAAAAAGTACATACATGTTGAGAGACTATATCTGCAAAATACATATCTATCACATACCTGACAAAAGGCTAGTATCCAGAATAAAACATTTTTTAAAGAAAGCTATCATGATCTAACAGTGGAAAAAAATAACAATCCAAGTAGAAAATAGGTAAAAGCAATGGACAGCTATTTCACCGTAGAGGATATAGAGATGACAAACAAGCATTAGGAGACACAAATTAAAACCATAGGAGGTACCATGGCACACCTATCAGTATGGCTAAAATAAAAATAGCCCCAGCAAATACTGGCTGAGATCTAGAACAACCGGATCACACATGTGTTGCCTGTGGGAATGTGAATTGATACAGCCACTCTGGGAAACAGCTTGGCAGTGTCTTTCACAAGCTAGACCTGTACTTACTGTAAAACCTAGTAATTTCCGTGTGGGCAATTTATCGAGAATAATGATATTTTATACTCAAACAAAAATCTCAGCATATTGTGAGAGTATCTTTATTCATAAGAACCAAAAACTGCTAAAAGCTCAATGGGTTCTTGTCTTTCAATGGGCTTATGATTAGACAAACTGTGGTACAACCATATCATGAAGTATCACTCATTAATCCATCAATCAATAAATAGAGACCTTTAATACACAATCTAGATGACATTCCGGAGAATTATGATGAGTGAGAAAAAAATCCAAACCAGGAAATTTACACAGTATATGATGATATTTTAGGAATGCAGGACAGATTCCTGGTTCCCAGGGGATAAGAAGTGGATGCAGAGGAGATGTGAGCTGTAACTACAGATAGGAATGTATTAATAATGAACTAATCTTGTGGTGATTGCAATGCTCTGTACCCTGGCTGTCTAAGAACAATATGTAGGAGAGATCTTTTGCTCTAGGTGGACAAGATGTTACCTAAGGTCACATTAGGGAATGCGTATGTGGGATCTCTTCATCTTGGATCACACAACTGCATGTGAATGTACAATTACTAAAAATAATTTTAAAAACAGCTTAATTTTAAAGTATTAATGTTCAGGAAACAGGCCCTCCCAAACTGATAATGTCGTTCATTAAACACCAAACAAATTTTATGAAAAACAATTCGACGCCGTATTTTAAGAGTATCTTAAATCTTCCTACCCATTTCCTCAAGCATCAGTTTCTAAGGATTTGACACAATATATAAACACATTATGTTATGGCTAAAGTCCCCATTATTAAAAGTAAGTGAGCTAATGAGATTTATGGGCACAAATTCTTTAGTCACTTATCATAGCAAAAACAACCAAAAAGAAACTACCAAAATGCCCAAATACAGAAAACTAACAAAATAAATTAAGTCTACATAAAATAAATACATCCATATATTTGCATGGTGCAAACAAGTGGGTAAAGCAAATTGTAAGATGGTATGTTTTATGTAATTTTAATTCTGTACTAACAATAGTTAATGTGTTATTAATAATTATTAATATTTATTAATATCTCATCTAAATATACCAACAAATATTGTTTTCTTGACCAAACCATAGTCAGGCCTAAACTTAACCGTAGGTCCATGTGTGCACAGTTGAAAATCCAGTTCTAGCAAGAACCCTGTTAAGTTAGTTGAAGCAGAACCCCCTTATTCTCAATATTGATCACCCTAGATATCGGTCAGGTTCTTTCTCCTCTACCACACACAGGTAATATCTGATCTCCCTGGCCTATTGGCCCCAAAGAAGCCTGTTGGGTTGACTTAGCCAGAATCCCTTTCACGTTTCACCCTTGGTATTTGCTCTTACTAATTTTCCATTCACTGACCCCTACCCTGCTCCTGGGCTATAACTTCCCAATTACTCATCCTTTTTTGGAGTTGAACCCAATCTCTATAGCTGTACCTTCCATCTTCCTCAACTTTCACCACCCTCTTTAAATTCTGTAGTCAGGATGAGCTAGCTCTCCAGTGTTTTCAGAGGCTGCTCTTGTTTTCTCCTTCTTGTACTGTTCACAATTGGCAATTACGTGTTCATTTCTTGCTTCATTTATTATTTTCACTCCCTTACTGAATTATAATTTCCATGAGTGCTTAGTACAGTCTAACATATTGTGTGTTCCCAGTAAATATATTTTTAAAAATAACAAATGAACTGTAACGAGAAGAGACCATACCAATTAAATTAAGACTAGATGTTAATTAGGAGGAAAATGGAATTACCTAGAACATGTGTGCAATATTGAATAATTGCAGACTTACAAAGTTATTTTACAGTGATTCTCTATTTTAAAATATTATTATATTTGATTCATTTCCTTAAAGTTAAATCCATCAGAATTAAATAAGTTTTGCTATAAAAGGGGCCTGTTCTATTAATAAAGTGCAATTGCTTTGATTTAAAATAGTGGTTGATGGTCTCTGGGTCTGTGTACAAATTCAATATTAAATCTAAATTTAGAAACATTTCATTAATTGATGCCATATGAGGTTTATAAAAGCTATTTTGAAATTTGTCCCACATATCTCACCTCTTTTTTTTTTTAAAGATTTATTTATTTATTTATTTATTTGACAGAGAGAAATCACAAGTAGATGGAGAGGCAGGCAGAGGGGGGGGGGAAGCAGGCTCCCCGCTGAGCAGAGAGCCCGATGCGGGACTCAATCCCAGGACCCTGAGATCATGACCTGAGCCGAAGGCAGCGGCTTAACCCACTGAGCCACCCAGGCGCCCCATATCTCACCTCTTATTTGACTTTCTGTCACTAAGTTGTGAAAATGAAAACTAAAAAACAAACTAAGAAGGTAAGAATTTCACCACTATGTTCTTATTGAAAAACCTTACATATTTTTTTTTTAACTTCAATCCCTGACATTTAGCTTACTAGCACAGCCTGTTCACCTTGGAGACAAGGTAAGAAAATTAAAATCTAACTGTATGGTACAGAAAATGCCATTTTCATATTAGTATAGCACACCAAAAGAGTGATTTTTAAATTCCTTTTCAAAACCACAAGGTTACAGTATATTTACCAAATAGACATGGCACTATTAAGAGGCCTCATAATGCTACAAAATACATGGTGCAATTATGACCCGTAATGATTATTTGCAGGTGGAGGGACACAAGCCTTCAGTCCATAGGAGTGTCCAGGCTAAATGTCATATTCTAGATCAGAGTATTTCTCACATCATTGCTCCCAACAGGAACATACATTAGATTTTTAAGAAAGGGGGAAGAGGTGGAGCCCTAGAACTCACCCACAGATAGCATCATGAACTCTGCCAAGAGCATGCAAAGAGCTTACATAATAAGAGAATGCCTGGGGTGCCTGGGTGGCTCGGTGAGTTAAACCCTCTGCCTTCAGCTTAGGTCATGATCCCGAGGTACTGGGATCAAGCCCCGCGTTGGCCTCTGCTCAGCGGAGAGCCTGTTTCCTCCTCTCTCTCTTCCTGCCTCTCTGCCTACTTGTGATCTCTGTCAAATAAATAAATAAAATCTTTAAAAAAAGAAAGAATGCCAGCTACATGAGCTAGGGGATACCAGATCAAGCTGGAAGCTGGCTAAGGGGACACAAGATGGTCAACAGTAAAGAAGACTCTCCCTCCTCTTACTAGCACAAGTCCATATATATAAGAGTTGGAGATAGAGCTGGTACCTCCTATAGTTGCAACAAATGATTGAATTTTATATAATTGTTTTTAAAACAGAGGACTGGCCCTGATCTGTAGTATTTGAGAAACAAGACAGAGGAACATAGGGGAAGGGAGGGAAAAATGAAACAAGATGAAACCAGAGAGGGAGCCAAACCAAACAAAGACTCTTAATCTCAGGAAATAAACCGAAGGTTGCTGGGGTTGGAGGGATGGGGTGGCTGGGTGATGGACACTGGGAGGGTATGGTGAGCACTGTGAATTGTGTAAAACTGATGATCCACAGACCTGTAGCCCTGAAACAAATAATACCTTATATGTTGATTTAAAAAAAAAAAAAAAAAAGAGGATCATAGAGGAAGGGAGGGAAAAATAAAATAAGATGAAATCAGAGATGAAGACAAACTATGAGACTCAACTACAGGACACTACCCGAGGGCTGCTGGAGGGGAGATGAGGGGATGGAGTAACTGGGTGATGGGCATTAAGGAGGCCATGTGATGTGATGAACACTGGGTGTTATATGCAGCTGATAAAATACTGAAATCTGCATCTGAAACCAAGGACACAGTATATGTTAACTAATTGAATTTAAATGAAGTAAGTGAAAAATAAAAGATACTATAATTGTTTCTTATCCTTGTGATTCTGAACTGGGGCAATTTAAATCACAAGTTCCTAGGGACAGGAAACTTAAATCAGGAACATAATGTTTTTAAAGTATTGGAGTCCAAGACTGCCACTTTGATTCTGAAAGATGAGTCATGGTTTTGACTGGAATGATTGCTCCTAACCATCGATAGGAAGCTATTGAAATTCTAGTTGCAGTGATACCAGAGGCAGAAAGATGTGTTGAAGACACATTTGGGTTGTCTGCACATCTTCATTCCTTGCTAACCAATCCTGACCAACTTCTTCCATTTTCAAGCATACTGTGGGAGCACCATATGTGTTTCATACAATGACCCTAAGTGAGTGGACTGCACACGGGCAAAAGATCAACACAAAGGCACTGAAGATCTTGGCAAGGTCGAGAAGGCATAGTAAACACAGAATCTGGAGCATACTGCCTGCCATGAAGATAGATATAATATGAAAGTGATGCTAAATAAAAGTGATTATTTAGTGACTCAGAAATAAACTAAGCAGCTTCCTGGGCCAGGAGCAAGATCAAAATATTGAAGAAAGAATAAGGATATTTTGCCCATGAAAAATCAAGATCTAATGTCACCATAAGACACTATGGTATTGGCACAGGGACAAAGAGACCAATGAGACAGAGCATGAAGGCCATACCAAACTACCCACCAATGGAATCCTGACACATGACATAAGTGGCTCTACAGAATAGCACTAAAATGATGAACTCGTTGGATGTCTGGGAGGCTCAGTTGGCTAAGCATCTGCCTTCTGTTCAGGTCATGAACCCAGAATACTGGGACTGAGTCCCATATCGGGCTCCTTGCTTAACCCTCTGCCGGCTGCTCCCCCTGCTTGTGTTCTCTTTCTGACAAATAAATAAGTAAAATATTTGAAAAATTAAAATAAAATAAAATAATGAACTTGTCAATAACTGGCTATAAGCAATTGATTGTTCTTTTTTTTTAATTACCTCCTATAATAGGAAATATAAAGCCAGTTTAGAATAAGTATGTAAATGAAAGCAATATTCTACATCTCTTAAGAGAAAATGTGTGAGAACATGTCATTCGTCTTGGATAGGTTAAGATGTATACAGGTACAAAACATATAAACCATAAAAGTAAAACTCAATAAATATGACTACATTAAAACATAAAATGTATGTCTACAGAAAGATACCATTAAAAGAGCTAAAAAGACAAGCTGTGGAAGAAGAAATTATTTTTAAAACATAAGGAAACAATCAAGACAGTACACTAAGAATTTTAATAAATAAACAGATGCATTTTTATTGAAAATAAAAATAACTCGCTAAAGAAACAGGACAATTCACAGAAAAAGAAACTAAAAGGCTACTGCCATGTGGAAAGATGCTCAAGCTTCCTAATATTCAGGGAAATATGCAAGTAAAAAATCTCATTAATGAAATGTATATAATTTAAAAAATCTGGCAACATCAAGAATTATTGAGACCATGAATAGTGACTTCTAAAATGACATCCTCAAGCAAGGCTGAGGATGTGACTGGGAGGGGAAGAAACGTGTAAATATCATGAAACCAATTATGGAAGATGATGAGCCCCTGATCCAGATGCTAAGTCAGTTTATAAAGCCTTCAGAGTAACAAGTGATATGGGGTAAGAGATTTCATTTAAAGCACTTGTTTGTGTGTATATATATATATATATATATATAAATTTATATAAATATATATATATATAAATTTATATATATATAAATATTATATATATATATAAATTTATATAAATATATATATATATATAAATTTATATAAATATATTATATATCTCATATATGTTTCTATATATTATGTATTACATATATGTGTGTGTTTGTGTGTGTGTGTGTCTGTGTGTGTATATTTCTCAGACTTCCTCAAAATTGCCCCAAAGAAAGATTTGCACAAGTCTTTCATTAGCATGGAAAAAAAAGAGACTTTGAGATGCTTGGAACCCAGCTTGGTGCTGATCATTAAGGCAAAAAAAGAGAAGCAAATTTTCCAAAAGTGTGAGTAGTGACAGTCCCTGTAAAGGATGAGATTTTAAACTCTGGCTACTTTACAGAATGTCTCAGATCTTCAGGGTAAGACTGCACATTGCACAAATTTTTGGAAAAGAATAATCCTGGGATGATATTAAAAGTTCCAGTCCAGGGCGCCTGGGTGGCTCAGTGGGTTAAGCCGCTGCCTTTGGCTCAGGTCATGATCTCTGGGTCCTGGGATCGAGTCCTGCATTGGGCTCTCTGCTCAGCAGGGAGCCTGCTTCCTCCTCTCTCTCTCTGCCTGCCTCTCTGCCTACTTGTGATCTCTCTCTGTCAAATAAATAAATAAAATCTTAAAAAAATAAATAAAAAAAGTTCCGGTCCAGTTACTCAAGACCTTGATGACATGAGCAAGTTCGAATCTTCCTAAGTAAACATTCTTTTATTATCCAGTCTTCCAGCTTTTTAAAGGGCTGTGTCTTACTTTCTTAGCAGTCTCTTCTATTTCATAGTTCCAACTCTTACTTTAAATTGGGTGACCATAAAATTAGTATTCCTTATAGAATCTCGTTCCTCACTTCAAACCGCATCGCCGACTGTTGGACATCTCCATACACAAGTCTACCTCAGATTAGTCCAACAGAACTTCAAAGATGATGGAAATGTTCTCTGTGATTATCAGTAGCATAACTACTAGCCACTGAATGTGTCTACAGCAACTGAGGGACTGAATTTATTTATTTTACTTTGATTTAATTTAAGTTTAAATAACCACATGTTGCTGCTGTATTGGACAGCCCCAATGCCCCTGAGAGAAGAAAGCTACCCTATAATGGTTCATTTGCCAAGAATTAATTTCTCCAATTCTTTGGAACCCCTCAATCCTTGACAGTACTCCTGGGTAGCTTCATCATTTTTCCCAGAGAAACGCTCAATCAACCTCTATTGTCAAATGGTGTAAACTAAGAATTGACAGATACATTATATAGCAATCAGCACTTAATATTTTTTTGTTTTTTTTAAGAAAAGCATTTAGTATTTACTACATCAAACATGTTTTTCCTTGCCAAAAGATATAGGACTATTTAACATATTTTTTTCCTCTTTCACAAGCACTGTAGCTTAGATGCCAACGAGCTCCAACTCTCAAAGGAAAATTCTAATCAACATATCCAAAGGTAAAATGAAATCTACATCACACCAAAAGTGAGCACATAATTTCTTGATGTGCGCTTAATTTTCTCTGCAGGTAGATGATAGAGTAGAAACATAAAAATCAATTAGCTATTGTTTGTGAATGGATAATTATAGACTGGTTGCCTTGAACTTGTTCATGCAAGAGAAAATTAAAAGAAAAACATGTTGCACCACTTTAAAACAAAATGTCAGGATGAAAAGCTGACTGAGAGGAAAATTGGACCACATTGAGTGGTTACTATTCATGAATATATATGAAGTACTATTGTTACTGTCGGTTTGCATAATGAGTAACTTGTTTCCAATGCTTAATTTTATATAAAAATTTCTTATAATTTAACAACATACAGAGCATTAACACCATTAATTTTCTTTATTAATACTGTCACATATAATGTTAACATTCTCACATTATGGTGAGATAATGTTCCCAAGATCACCTCTCTGATATCAGTTGGATCAAGGTCAGAAATAAGAATTTCACGACATCAGTACGATTATATAGTTAGATATTTAAAAGGATATTTAACAACCAGCTCTCTACAGCTGGCCGATGTCCAAGGACATATTCATTTCTTTCCCTTTTCATCAGATTCCTTCAGGTCTGCTTTGACACGGAGCCGAAAGCACACGTCCCTTATGTCACCGTGCCCTGCCTTCAAATTAATATATGTAAAAAACACATCATGAAAAAATATAGTCCAACAGAAAATATGGTTTATAATGGGCTTTGACTCAGATCTAAACCCCAACATCCTAAACACCCTCACTACCCCCAAATACATAAAATAAACCTACAAATAGAAAGACTAGGTACTCAACATACATACATTATCTCTTTCTTTTCATTCTTATGAAAGGAGCTACTTCAAAATAATAAGTGTCATCTAAACTGTTAGTAAAGTCCTCTCAATAAAGAATTGGACATTAAATCAGGACAACTACAATACCAGGTACTAAAATAGGAAATAAGCAGATGTCAGAGAAATAAATTAATTACTGTTTCAAACCTTCTTTATAATCTCAATGATGTATAAGTTTTCCCCAATTTAATCATTTGACAAGGAAGAGAGTTTATAAATAAATAATGGAAGTTTAAATAATGAAAAAAGGGATACCTTTTTTCCCTAGTAGAATTCTAAGGCTAAAAATATAAAAACAAGGAAAAACAAGCATGAGTATTAAAAACTAAGGCACAGAGTAGTCAAAATACAATAACTTCCAAGAAATTCTATGGGATACCATACAGATGGAAACAAATACAGAAATTTGCTCTCTGAGAGGAGGAAGACCTTGGGAAAAACACTTTATGCTCTGTAAATGAGCTCTCCGTCTATTTTATTATTAAAGCTATATTTCTTTCTTCGAAGAAATTGGGAAAATTAATATGTAGATTCCTACATTGCCTGAAAAATTATTACACTACCTACATAGCATGTTATTTGAAAGTTAACTAAATTATTTTTTCTGACATAATCTGTACCTAGTAAATTTTGGATGGCATTCATTACAACCCGATTAGCATATATTTATTAGACTATCCAAATAGTCTACTTGTAATTGATTTTTTGCAGGCTTTATTTTTGGGGAGTAGCCGTTTAGATTAACAGCAAAATTGAAAGACACAATGATTTACCATACACCCCCACTCCCACACAGGCATGGTCTCCCCCATTACAAGAAGCCCCACCAGAGCAGTGTATTTGTTGCAATTGGTGAACTTCCACTGGCCCATGATAATTACCCTAAGTCCGTAATGTATCTGAAAATTCACTCTTGGTTTGGAAATTTTTGGTTTAAACAAATGTATAATGAATTATGATGGTATCATAAGCTTTTTTCACTGCCCTAAAAGTGCTCCACTTACTTCTTCCTACTCCACCAACCTCTGAAAACCAATGATTTTTTTTTTTTTACTGTCTCTTGTTAGTTTTGCCTTTTATGGTTGGAAACATGGAATGTAGCCTTCTTAGATAGGCTTCTTTCATGTAGTAACATGCACTTAAGTTCCTTCCATGTCTTTTCATGACTTGAAAATTCATTTCTTTTTGGCACTGGATAATACTCGATTGTCTGAATGTGCCGAGGCTCGTTTATCTACTTACCTACTAAAAAACACCTTGGTTGCTTCCAAATCTTGGCATTTAAGAATAAAACTTTGATAAACATGTATGTGTAGGTATTTGTAGGGATGCAAGTTTTCCACTCCTTTGGGTAAATGCTAAGTAAGATGACTACAGAGTCACAAGGTCATTTCACAATAACAAGTCAAACTGTCTTCCCAAATAGCTATACCGTTTTCCATTTCTACCAGCAATGAATGCGCATTCCTGTTGCCCTACATCCTCGCCAAGCATTTTGTGTTGTCAGTCGTCCAGATTTTCAGCATTCTAATAGCTGTATAGCAGTATTTCATTGTTTTAATTTGCATTTTCTCCAATGACATATAATATGAAACATCATTTCATATGCTATTTGCCACCTGTATATTCTCTTCGGTGAGGTGTCTGTTCATATCTTTGGTCAATTTGAGGGCCATTGTTTGTCTTCTTATTGTTGAATAAAATTCCTTTATGAGCTATGTCCTTACAAATACTTTCTCCCAGTCTATGGTTTGTCTTCTTTTGACATTGTCTTTCACAAAGGTCAAGTTTTTCATTTTAATTGTGCCTAGCTCATCCATTCTTCCTTTCACAGATCATGCCATCAGTGTTGTATATAAAAAGATAGCACCATACCCAAGGTCTTCGAAGATTTTCCTGTTCTGAGAGTTTTGTAGTTTTGCATTTTATGTTTAGGTCTATGATTCATTTTGAGTTTTTTAGTGAAATATAAGGTCTGCACCTGTATTAATTATTTTGCATGTGAATGTTAAATTGTCCCTGCATCATTTGTTGAAAAGACTATTTCTCCATTGTATTGGCTTTGCTCCTTTGACAAAGATCAGTTCACTGTATTTGTATGGGTCTATTTCTCTATTCTGTTCTACTGATCTTTTTTGTATAATTTTTTTTTACAAATTCTGCACTGTATTGATTACTGTAGCTTTATAGTAAGTTTTGGAGTCAGGTGATGCTAGTTCTCTGTTTTTCTTCAAAATTGTGTTGGCTATTCTGTATCTTTTGCCTCTCTATATAAATCTTAGAATCAATTTTTTAATATCCACAAAATACTGTAATTTTGATTGACATTGTGTTGAACATACAGATCAATTTAGGAGGAACTCACCTGTTGATAATATTTAACATTCCTAACCATAAACATAGAATATTTCTCCATTTTAGTTTTTCTTTGATTTCAGTCATAAGGGTTTTATAGTTTTCCTCACAAATATCCTGTATACATATTATTAGATATATACTTAAATACTTCATTTTTGGGGTGTTAATGGAAATGTTGTCATGTTTTTAATTTCAAATCCCACTTATTCATTGCAAGTATATGGAAAAGCAGTTGAATTTTGTATATTAACCACATATCTGGAAACCTTGCTATAATTATTTATTAGTTCCAGGAGTTGGTGGGTTTTTTTTTTTTTTTTTTGTCAATTCTTTCACATTTTCTACAGATGATCGTATATGGTCTTATTTCTCCCTTCCCCATCTTTATGCCTTTTTTTTCCCTTTTCATATCTTATTACATAGTTAAACCCCCAATACAATGTTGAAAAGTAGTGAGAATGGACATCCTTGTCTCATACTTGATGTTAGTAGGAAAGTTTAGAATTTCTCATCATTAAGTATAATGTGATCTGTAGTTTTTTGTAGAGATTATTTATCACATTGAACAAGTTTCCTTTTGTTCCTAGTTTACTGATAGTTTTTATCATGAATGGATATTGACTTTCTTTGAATGCTATTTCTGCACCTCTTGATATAATCTGTTATTCTTTCTCCCTTTTGGTTTACATTAATTGATAGTTGAAAGTTGAACCAGAGTTACATACTGGGAATAAAACTAGATGTAGTGTATAATTCTTTTACTTTGTTGAGAATTTTTGCATCTATATGCATGTTTTTTTTCCTTAATTATGCTAGGTAAAAGCTTATTGATTTCTATTGACCTTTTTGAAGAACAAGCTTTTGGTTTCATCGATTTTCTTTTTTTAATTTCCGATTTCTAATTTTATTGATTTCTGCTTTTATTCTTATTATTTTCTTCTCTTTGGATTTAATTTGCCCTTCTTTTTAGTTTCCCAAGGAGGATAATTAGATCATTGATTTTTGGGTCTTTCTTCTTTTCTTTTTTTTTTTTTTTTTAAAGATTTTATTTATTTATTTGACAGAGATCACAAGCAGGCAGAGAGAGAGGAGGAAGCAGGCTCTCTGCTGAGCAGAGAGCCCGATGCGGGCCTCGATCCCAGGACCCTGAGATCATGACCTGAGCCGAAGGCAGCGGCTTAACCCACTGAGCCACCCAGGCGCCCTCTTTCTTCTTTTCTAACATATGTATTTAATGCTATAAATATCTCTCTAAGCGCTGGTTATGCTACATACCACAAACTTTGGTATATTGTATTTCATTTTCATTAAGTTAAAGACCTTTCCTTTAAAATTTATCTTCATATTTTTTTCTTGGATCTATGTGTTGTTTAAAAGCATGTTGTTTAATTTCCATTTATTTTGGGATTTTCCAGTTATGTTTCTGTTATTTATAGTTTAATTCCATTGTTGTCTGAGGTCAGACATTGTATGCTTTTTTATTCCTCCAAATCTGTTAAAGTGTGTTTTGTGGACCAGAATGTGGTATATCCTGCCAAATATTTTCATATATTTGGATATTGCTGTTCTGGGATAAAATAGTCAACAGATGGAAACTATATCAAATGATTGAAGGTAGTTATGAGTTCAGCTATGTCCTTACTGATTTTTCTGCCCACCAGATTCATCCCTATCTGATATAGGGATATTGAAATCTCTAACTGCAGTTCTACTAGTTTTTACATCATATAGTTTGATGTCCTGTTGTTTGGCTTATACAAATTGAGCATGTTCTGTCTTCTTGGAGAATTAACCCTTTTGTCATTATATAGTCCTCTTCTTTATTTTAGTTAATTTTCCTTGCTTTGAGGTCTGCTCTTTAAGAAAATAATATATCTACTCCTACATTTTTTTTGATTAGTGTTAAGTATGACATATTTTTCTCCATTCCCTTACTTTTAATCTATATGTGTCTTTATATATAACATGACTTTCTTGTACATAACGTATAGGTGGGTCTTGTATTTTGATCCACTATTACAGTCTTTGTATTTCAATAAGTACACTTAGATGATTAACATTCAAAGTGATTATTGATACAGTTGCATTAATATCTACCATATTTATTGCTGTTCTGTATTTGTTGTTCTTGTTCTGTTCCTATTTTTGTCTTCCACTCTTTTTCTTTTCATCATTTTAATTAAACATTTATATAATTACATTTTCTCTTCTTTCTTAGTATGTTATTATTATTATTATTTTAGTTTTAGTAGTAGCCTAAATTTGCAATATATATTACCACTAATCAAAGTCACTTTTTTTTTAAGTCTGCTTTCAAATAACCCTGTAACAGTTCACATGTAGTTTGAGGACCTTATTATAACAAAATAATCCTAATTCCTCCCCCTTCATCCCTGTATTATTTCCATCATTGGTTTCACTCATATACACACACACATATATATGTATACATACACACACACACATAAATACATAATGAAATGCATTATTGCTATTACTATTTTAAACTGTTATCTATTACATCAGCTAGGAATATATAAAATAAAAATTTTTATTTTACCTTCACACATTTCCTCTTCAATATCCTTCATTTCATTATGTAGATCCAAGTTTCTTATATCATTTTCCTTCTCTCAAAAAATCTCCTTTTACGAACAAGACCAACTTTGCAAGGTAGGTCTACTGACAACAAATTTCCTCAATTTTTGTTTGAAAAAGACATTATTTCTACTTCACTTCTGAAAGATAATTTCATAAGGTACAAAATTGTAGGTTCCTTTCTTTCTCCTCTTAACACTAAATATTCCACTCCACTCTCATTTCTTATCTTACATGCCTGGTTTCTGAGGCATGTAATTCTTACCTTTGTCTGTTCCTGTATAAGTAAGATGGTCTTTCTCTTCTGGCTTTTTTCAGGATTTGTTCTTTTTCTTTGATTTTCTATAGTTTGGAAATGATATAACCAGTTGTGTTTGTTGCTATTGTTGCCTTTAGCCTGTTCTGTGTTCTCTAAACTTCTTGAATCTGTGGTTGAGTGTCTGACATTATTTGGGGAAGTTCTCAGTCATTACTGTTTAAATGTGACTTGTTTCTTTTTCTCCTTGTCATTCTTTGGGTACTCCCATTACGTGTTTGTTACATGTTTTGTAATTGTCTTGCAGTTCCTCCTTATTCAGATGTTTTGTCTTTGTTCTCTTTGCTTTTTGGTTTTCAAGTATTCTGTTAATATATTCTTTAGCTTAGAAATTTCTTCCTCAGCTGTGTCCAGTCTACTAATAAGCCCATCTAAAACATTCTTCATTTCTGTTACAGTGGTTTTGAGCACTAGAATTTCTTTCTTTTTTCTTTTTTAACAACTTTATTTATTTATCTGAGAGCCAGTGAGAGAGAGTGAGCACAAGCAGGGGAAGCAGCAGGTAGAGAGAGAGGGAGAAGCAGAACCCCTGCTGAGCAGGGAGCCTGATGTGGGGCTCCATCCCAGGGTTCTGGGATCATGACCTGAGCTGAAGGCAGACAATTAACCAACTGAGCCACCCAGGAGCCTCAAGTACTTGAATTTCTTTTTGATTCTTTCTTAAGATTCCCATCTCTCAGGTTACATGGCTCATCTGTTTTTCCATTCTGTTTACTTTATCCATTAGAGCCCTTGGGCTATTCATCATAGTTGCTTTAAATTCCCTGTCTTTCAATTCAAATACCTCTTTCATGTCTGGTTTTGATGCTTGCTTTGTCTCCTCAAACTGTGGTTTTTACCTTCTAGTATATCTTGTAATTTCTTCTTTTTTTTAAAGATTTTATTTATTTATTTGACAGACAGAGATCACAAGGAGACATAGAGGCAGGCAGACAGAGAGAGGAGGAAGCAAACTCCCTGCTGAGCAGAGAGTCCAATGTGGGGTTCGATCCCAGGACCCTGAGATCATGTCCTGTGATGAAGGCAGAGGCTTAACCCACTAAGCCACCCAGCCACCCCATAATGTTTTCTTAATAGCCAGAAATGCCATACCACATAATCAAAACTGCTATAAATAGAATTACAATGATGTGGTGGTAAGGTGTGTAAAGAGAGGAAGCCCTATGGTTATGTCTCAATCTTTTAGGGAGATTAGTGGATGGTGAACTTCACAGGTATTTCTCAGTTTTTATTTTTCTACCTCTCTATGAGGGATAAGATGGCTCAGATGGGTTGAAATTGGATATTTTCCTTATTTCTAGACAACTGGGCTCTGATAATACACTAGCAGGTGAGGCCTTAGTTAACTAGTTTCTTCTGGTTAAGAAGAAGAGAGTGCTCTGGTATATTTTGAAATAGATCCTTTCTTCCTTCTCCCCTTTTGGAGGCATCAGGGGATTTTTTTCTCCCAATATTTACCATAAGAATCTGGTTAGGCTCCTGGGGTGTAAATCTCACAATAATGTAGGCAGGCACCCTTCTCTGACTAGGTATCCTGGGAGTTTTAACTCTCAAACTTGTCCATACTGAGCTTCCAATAGTGTTTCAACTACAGTTGAGATTTTCCTGTCTTGGCACTAATTCCTGTGGTGGCTTCTATTTGTAAGTCTCTATTTCAGAAAGCTATCACTCTTTGTATTTGCATGTTGTCTCTCCAGTACTGGGTGCAATGGTCTACCCTCTGTACTTATCTCTCTTACGGATCCAAGAAAAGTTGCCAACTCTTCAGTCTGTTCCATTTTTCACTCTTTGTTAGGACAGAGTGGCAACTTCCAAGTGTCTTATATGTAGAATCAGAAAACAGAATTTTATGTCTTATTAGTAAATTACTTTTGCCTGGAAAAAAATCATTATTTCATCAAGATTAAGAAAAGGGGTTTTTCATGGAATTACCATTTTGAGCAAAATCTATCCTATTATGATTTGTAATTATGTGTGCATTTGAGTGTGCATTTTTAAATTTTTGATATATCTTCACAAAGTTTCTACTATATTGTTCTTCTTATGAACTACATAGTTTTGATTGTTACTTTTGTATTTGTTTTCTGATTACTTAATGACTAGAACTATATGGAATATATGTCGATCTATTTAACTTCTCCCAGAACAAATCCCCATTATAATGGGTGGCTGTTGTCAAAGTATACATATACACTTACCTTTGGGGCTGTCAGTCAGTATATTTCCATTCTCTCTCCCCCAGCCATTGTGTTATTTTTGGCATTCATATTACATCTACAAGTGTTATACTCTTTGCAATTCATTGTTATTATATTATTCAAAATCATTTCACTTGCAAATGATGTAAACCCAAATTAAACCAAGTTGGGCAAATACTAAAAGGAAGGAGAAATATACTGTCTTCTGTACTAAAATGATAAGAGTAACCAGAGGGCAGATCTAGCTGCATACAGAATCTCACATGCTCTCAGAATATTCTCGCTTCAACTCTCATCTCATTCTCTAAATTTCTCCATGCACATGGACTTTTGACCAAGAAATAAGGATATATATATTCTTACATGTTCCAGAACTGAAAGAGAGCTTTTCCTGCTCTGTATGTAATAATAGAATCTTGAAAAAATACTAAATGCTTAATTTAAAGATACCCATTTGTGCACCAATAATTTTAGCCAATTAGATACAGGTGTGCTACTCACAATAGTCACAACTTTATAGAGACTAGAAAAAAAATTAAAACTATCTTTATTCACAGATATATGATCCTATGTGAAGAAATCTACAAAAAGGCTACTAAAACTAGTAAATGACCTTTATAAGTTTGCAGAATACAAGGTCAAAACACAAAAATGATTGGTTTTCTGCATTAGAAAAGGAAATGTAAAATTAAAATATAAAACATACCATTTAAATAACATTAAAAAGTGTAAAATATTTACAGATATATTTGTCAGGAGGTACACAAGATCTGTACACCAAAAACTATCAACACTGCACAGAGATTAAAGAACAAAGTAAGCGGAGAGATCTATGCCATCATGGATTCAGAAACTCAATATTGTTAATATGCTTATTCTTGCACAAACCAACCTAAAAATTTAATACAATGACAGTCAAAATCCTAGACTGCATTTGGTAGAAATAAATAGGCTGATTTTAAAATTAGTGTGGAAATTCAATAGACCAAAAATAGCAAAAACAAATTAGAAAAAGAAAATAAACTGTAGAACACCATCATCACTTATTTCAAGAAATATTTTAAAGTTATTATAATCAAGCAAATTATGGAATAAAAACACACAGATAGATAAACGGCATGAAACAAAGTTCAGAAATGGATCCATTCAAAGTGTTTGATTTTGACAGAAGTCCCAAGGAATTAAATGGAGAAAGGATAATGTTTCTGATAAACTATGTTATGCTATTAGATATTCATATGCCACAAAGAAAATGAAAATCCTTAGCTCTTACTTTTAACAGTAAATAAAAACTACTGCATATACCTACATATAGTTGTTGAACCTATAAAACTTCTGGAAGAAAATATATAAGAAAATCCAAGTGACTCTGGGGTTTTGTACATATTTATTAAATAGGGCGCTGCAACAAACAATTTTACCTTCTAAAGGAAAATAACCAATAAACCCTTCAAAATGAAAAAAAAAATTACAAATAAGAAAAGGCAATCCACAAATAGGTAACAGTTAAAAACATAAATCTGACAAAGGATTTATATCCAGAATATATTTTAAAAATACTCCTACATAACAAAAATATTATCTAAAAAACAATTTTTATATTGATAGAAGATTTAAAAGATACAAAATTTAAATATGCTGGTAGCAAATACATGAAAATTTATTTATCATTAGTTACAGGAAAATTCAAATTAAAATGACAGTGAGATACCACTACATGTCCACCAGAATGACAAAATGTAAAAGTGCTGATTTCAACAGTTAAAAATAAGTCAATGTGATCCACTGTTTCAACAAACTAAGGGAAAATCACACATAGATTGATAGAAGGCATAATGGCTGAAAGTGTGCCAAAACTTGGGCAGACACCAATCTTCAAAGGTGTGATGACAAGAGATTGCAAAGGCAACACTAAAAATACCTATGCAAAGCCATGTACAAGAAACAGAAGAAAGACCAGTGTGTATAGAGGGCAATGATAAAGAGAACGATGATAGAAAATTGAATCAGAGAGACACATAAGGGAGCTGATTTATCTGGGGCCTCACTAGCCATGCTAATGATTTTGAATTTTATCCCCAGTGAGGTAGTAGCCATTGGAAATTATTGAGGAGGAGAGTGACATTATATGGCACAGGGTGAGGGTTAATTTGTCCAAGAACGATCCTGCATGCTGACCTCCTAGGAAAGGAGCTGGCTTCTTAGAGGGCTCCATGGAGACTAGCTACGGCCTCATGAATAAAAAAATTAATCCCAGCCAACAAGAAGACTTGCCTCAAAAGGCCCTCAGCTTCTCTCCAACCACTAGTGATGAGACAGCAAATCATGCTACTAGCTTATGTCATCATACAGCTGTCACCATGAAGTTGCATCACTGGTCTTTCATCATGGTGGAACTTGGGCTTCTGTAATGTGAGTTGGAAGAATAGGGCTAGAGCCAAAGATTTTCCATGCAATCTTACTACCGAATCTCAGTCCCTGGTCAAGTCATGAGAGAGAATGTCCATTAAAAGCCACAGGGCCAACATCACTCTCCCTAGGTCTCATGCCCATCCACATTAGATTACTATGACTTTGCTATAATGCACTGGGCAGCAAGGACCCCACACTCCTGCTCTTGGCTCAGGGAGTTCTCCTCAATAAGAGATACTTGTAATTGTCTTTTGTTTTCTAGACACTGGCTTAATTAAAAGAAAAAAAAATTCCACTCTGGTTGCTATGTTAAGAATAAACTGTATGGCAGCAGGAACATAATTAGGGATATAAATTTGAAACCTGTTCCAAAACTCCAAGAGATGAAGATGTAAGAGAATTTGTCAGATTCGAAGTTTGTGTTGAAGCAGAACCAGATTTCCTGGCTGACTGAATGTATGGCATGAGAGAAAGAGGTCGACTTTGATTCTAAGGTAGAGGCACTGATAATACTAGATGATTTAGAAAAATGGGGGATCAGGACTATGGTACAGCCTCCCTGAGTAAAGATATCCAAAGATCCAACCCTTTAATTCAGCAACAGCCTTTTACAAGGACTGTATTTCATCCAATGTCAATCTCTGCCACATGTTAAAGTGAAAAGAATGCTAACCATCTCTAACAATGTTAACAATAGCGATTATCATAGAGACCCAATAATTAAGAAATTTGAGCTACACATGTAGGCAGAGTTTGTATTTCCAGAAAAGCCAGCAGCATTGAATAATGCACAAAGCAGTTTCTATATCAAAAAATAAGCATATATTTGCCTATAATATTCTTTTGCTTTCATCTTCACATATATACTTCCTAAGAGTTGTTTATACTAAATTTGCTACTTCTTTTCTTCCTATTTCCCTTGAAACTTCTTGAAGATTTCTATTAATGCTTGCCACTCAGCTGAAACGGATTCTTGTCAAAGGAACCAACTTCTCTGAGAAATTCAAAAGACAAATTTGAATATAACTTTTTTCTTTAGGTCCCAAGAGAACCATTTCCTCCACTTGAAAATTGCTCTCTGTCCTTGACTTCTATAAATGGTATCCTAATCTGGTTTAATCATTGGCCTTTTTTTTCTCTCAATCTACATAACTCCTTTTCCCCTGTTAATTTGTGTCTCAATTTTTTAAAAGATTTATTTATTTGTGTTTTAAAGATTGTATTTATTGATGTGTCAGAGAGAGAGAGCACAAGCAAGGGGAGCAGTGGGCGGAGGGAGCAGCAGGCTCCCCACTGAGCAAGGAGACCAATGCAGGATTCGATCCCAGGACCCTGGGATCATGATCTGAGTCAAAGGCAGACACTTAACCAACCGAGCCACCTACCCACCCAAAAGATTTGACTTATTTATTTTAGAGAGACAGAGCATGAGCAGGTGGGGCAGAGGGAGAAGAAGAGAGAATCCCAAGCAGACCCTGTGCTGAGTGCAGGACCCAAATCCAGAGCTCTGTCTCATGACCCTGAGATCATGACCTGAGCCAACACCAAGAGTCCAACGCTCAACAGACTGCCCAGCCACCACAATTTACACCTCAAATCTAATGATAAACGAATCTGTTTGAGTATGTAGCTATCTTCTCCTGATTTTTAGAAACATACATCAAATTGCATGTCTACTGGATGCCTCTGTACCCAGTGCCCAAAATGGAACTCTTCATTCTTACCCCAACTTATTACTAGGCCTGAGTTCATATTTTGAATAGCATAAGTATTTATATGCCTAGCAAGCCATATAACTTTGAAGTTTTAAAAATTTTCTTCTCAATCCTACAACCATTTCCTGGTGACCTGTTTATCTCTTGAATCCATACTTAATTTTATCACCATTATTATCTCTCCCTGGATTATATATAATTATTTTAGTGATTTTAACTGTATCCAGTATAGAGCTATATCCAATACATTTTCATTGGATGAATGCATAATAGAATAAATTATATTTACCTAATCTAATTTTATTTTTTTAAGATTTTATTTATTTATTTGACATAGAGAGAGATCACAAGTAGGCAGAGAGTCAGGCGGCGGGGGGGGGGGGGGGGGGGGGTTGGAAGCAGCCTCCCTGCCAAGCAGAGAGCCCTATGAAGGGCTTGATCCCAGGACCCTGGGATCATGACCTGGGCGGAAGACAGCGATTTAATCCACTGAGCCACCCAGGTGCCCCTTACCTAATCTAATTTTAGACCTTATCTTGCAGATCAAGATAATGGGTAAGGCTAGGAGTAGAGGTTTCCTAAGGTTTAGAGTCCAGCTTAATTTAACAATAGACATGGCTGAAAGATTCCTATCTTTAAGAGATTTTAAAAAGGTTTTAAAAGGCAGGAAAGAGCTACGGAGACTGTCTAGAGCAAGTTTAGAAGCCAAGTTTCAGTGACTTGGTTTAAGTTGAAAAACACTGGGAATAAGTGAGAAACAGGAAATACTGAGAAACAAGAGGAAAAGGGATTTGAGAAATTTTGTTCTTTAATATAAATTTAACTTTATTATTCCACTTGCTGGTGTTCTTAGAAAGTACCAGAAAGATTTTAAATTGTTTGGTAATTATATTTGGATGCCACTCTGGTTTGTCTTTGAATGCTGTCCTGGATCAAGATGGAGCCACAACATAGCCCCAGATTTAGTCAGTTTACAAATGAATGAGTGTAAAATCTTCCAGATCACATCTATGACTCCAGTCTTGAAATTTTCTAAATCCGTTTTGACAGTCAGAATGGTACCTTTTCAGCACAACCTTAGCCAAGTTAATTCTCTGCTTTAAAATCTTTGATGGCTTCATTTTTTAGAATAAAATCCTTACCACCATTCAGATCTACGCCCTACTTTCCTCTTCTAATGATATAGCCCCTATCTGACATAACTCTCTTTTTCTCCCACAAATAAATTGAGGGTTTTTTGCATGTTCTGAATCATTTTTTTAAACATCTCTTTGTTTTCTAATAATGTATACACTATGTTCTTTATTCACTCAATTTTGAATATCCTCATACTACCCACTTCCACCTACCAACCCCGCTCCTATTTATCTTTCAAGACTCAACTCAGACTTCTTCCATCTCATTGACCATTGTCTTACCCAGATCTTTTTTTTTTTTTTTTTTTTGACAGAGAGAGAAATAGTGAGAGAGGGAACACAAGCAGGGGGAGTGGAAGAGGGAGAGAAACAGGTTTCCCATTGAGCAGGGACCCTGATGCAAGGGTAGATCCAGAGACCCTGGGATCATGACCTGAGCCAAAGGCAGATGCTTAATGACTGAACCACCCAGGCACTCCTGTCTTACACAGATCTTGCTACAAATACTCAGAAGTCTCTCTTCTGTGTCCTGATGGTAAGATAATCTTACCAAGCAATGATTATGCAATTATTAAGCAGTGATTACCTTGAATATATTTTATATCATTTTATATTATATATTATATATTATATCATATATCATATCATATCATATCATATCATATTATTGTGAGGATCTCAGAGCTTATCCTAGTGCTATCATTTTAATATTTGTGTCTTCCCCAAATTCGTAGGTTTTAATCCTAATGTCCAAAGTGATAGTATTAGGAGATGGGGCCTTTGGGAGGTCCTTAGTTCATGAGGATGAAGCCCTAATAAATGGAATTAGTGCACTTATAAAGGAGACACCACAGAGCTCACTGATCCCTTTCACCATATGAGGACATAACAGGCAGTCAGCAGTCTGTAACCCAGAAAAGAACTTTCATAAGAACATGACCTTGCTGAAAGCTGATCTTGGACTTCTAACTTTTAGAACTATGAGAAATAAATGAAGCCATCCAGTCTGTGGTATTTTGTTATAGCAGTATGAATGGACTAAGGTACCCAATGATGTCTTAGTAACCATTTAATAAATATTTGTTTAATGAGTACATATCACTTCATTTACTAAATTTACTGTAAAAATACAAAAATAAAATGCTGATTATATTTGCAATGCAGTATTCATGCCTAACTTAATGCCCAAGAAGAAAAAGTCAAGATGACTCAACTATAAAATATAAGAATAAAGCAAGAAGAAATTCTTTAAATCAGTAACAATGTTTAAGAATTCCATATATTGGGACGCCTGGGTGGCTCAGTTGGTTGGACGACTGCCTTTGGCTCAGGTCATGATCCCGGAGTCCCGGGATCAAGTACCGCATCGGGCTCCCAGCTGCTTCTCCCTCTGACCTTCTCCTTGCTCATGCTCTCTCTCACTGTCTCTCTCTCTCTCTCTCAAATAAATAAATAAAATCTTTAAAAAAAAAAAAAAAAGAATTCCATATATTTACAATACCCTTTCCAATATACTTAGAATCATTTGTCATCATTTAGAGAAAAGAATATTATATGTAATAAAAATGTAAAGGCAGCATCAAGTTCAAAGTGAATGTTTTTTTATTGGAAAAGTTTGTTAATATATTCTGTGTGAGTCTTTGCTTGATTCTCAACTCACTAAACTTGTATTTTATCTTCTCTCCAATGATATGGTATTTGACTCAGTGTAAAGACTTGTGATCATTTATTTGATTGCAACCATCTGTTCACTAAAAGTCATTTATCTCTCTCAGGATTTGGAATGATATCTACAGATTCCTAGGGTGCCCTCTTTCTTTTCCCTTGAGGGAAATTACTTTGTCTTGATTGCCTGTTTCTTTTTTATTCTCTCCTGGGTTTTGTCCTAAATCAACCCTGTCTATGGGGAGTTCAAAGGCAGCAATTATAAAGCTTGAGTCTAAGAATTACCACAGACAGCATATCAGAGAAAATGATTATGTGTGTTCAGATGCCTATTGGGACTTCTCATGGACTTTCAGCCTTTTAAATTTCCATGCAAAAGCAATAGCATACAGAAAAATCAAACACTATAATATGGCTTTCTCTAGATAAAATATTGAAGTGGTAAGAAGAAATCTGAGAATTTACCATAATGGGCAGATAGTGTATACTCACTACCATGCAAGGTAATTTACTAGTATAATCTATTAAGCTCTCAAGACAAATCAGAGTTAGGCATTTTTGAGCTATTTTTAAAGTAAGAAAATCGAAGATCACTGACTTGCCCAAGAAGCCCCACTTAGTAGCAGAATTGAATTTAAACCCCGGTCTGTACCTTTTTTTCTTGCAATGACTAAGACGACCAGTATAAATAAGACTGAATAAAAATGTGGGAATGGGCATGAGCATCCTGGCTTCATTCTCAATCTTTAGGTAAAGTTCTAAAACTTCAAAACATGTTCTTCTGTAAGAAACTCTTCACCTCATATGGGCATAGAGCATCATTAGCATACTTTAAACTTAGTCTTTAAAGTTCTCTTTCAACTTGGTAATTTGTAAGTTCTGTGATTATCAGAGTATAGACGGGGAAGTATTAGATATGTCTTCGTATTGCAAGGTGTTTATAGTCTCATTGGGAAGACAGGATATGAACCTGGGTTAAACATTTAATTTAAAAAGTTGTAATGAAAATTTAAAGGCACAAAACTTTTTCCACTTTTTTTTCCTCCAATTTTTAAAGCTGGAGGGTAAATCCCATTCAGTTATTCCTGGATAACACTAGAATTCATTATAAGCATCAAAGTCAAGCAGTATTTTCTTCCAACTTTGTTCATCCTTTAAAAACAGTTTGGCTTTTCTGTGTCATTAATATTTCTATATAATTTTGTAACAAATCTAATAATTTCCAAAAAGATTCCTCTTGGAACTACAGATGGAATTCTTTGGAACTTATAGATCAATTTGAAATTAAATTACACTTTAAAAATATTGAGCCTTCCAATTTGTTAACACAATGAATGTTATTATCATTTGCTTAGATTTCCTTTATACCTGTCAGCAATTTTCAGTGGTTTTAGTAAAGAGGTCTTACATACTCCTTATCCCTAAGTATTCTATGTTTTTTGGCACCATCATCTCTTACAGTTTTATAGATTTTTAAAAAATTTTCTATATACACAACTAGGCACTGTACCTTTTTTTCTTGCAATGACTAAGACGACCAGTATAAATAAGACTGAATAAAAATGTAGGAATGGGCATGAGCATCCTGGCTTCATTCTCAGTCTTTAGGTAAAGTTCTAACATTTTCATAGGACAGGGAGTTTTTTACAGTAGTGTCATGAAACCAGCATAAGCCCCAAACCAAAATCTGACAAAGACAGTAACAGATATAAAAATTATCAACATCCTAGGACATGCTATATCCTGTTTTGACAAATGTCTACAGGCAGGAAACCAAGGCCAGCTTAAGGCTCAGTGGATGTCTTTCCCTTCCTCAGAGTTCACAGCCCTGAGCTGCCTATTGTCCAAAATCAAAAAGAATCAACAGAAGTTATTCCATCATGGATAGAAGAGAAAATCTCCAGAAATGCTTTTCTTTCTTTCTTTCTTTCTTTTTTTTTTTTTTTTTAAGATTTTATTTATTTGTCAGAGAGAGGGAAAACACAAGCAGGGGGAGTGGCAGAACAGAGGGGACTCCCCCCCCCACCTTGAGCAGGCAGCCCATGCGAGGCTTGATCCCAGGATCCTGGGACCATGAGCTGAGCTGACAGCAGATTAACTGACTGAGCCACCCAAGCACCACATGTTTTTCTTTTTCTTTTTCTTTTAACTTGGTCCCCCATCAAAACCTACCAAGTTTATATTTTCTGGGCACTCAAATAGGCTCTTGAATTATAGTCACTATAAAAATCAGCATATTTTAAGCCTGTTTTCTGATGTATAACCATCTTACAACATGAGCTTCACTTTTATCTAAGTGCTGAAAAAGACTTAATGTAATCCAGCCATTTTGATTGGCCATCCATCAAATGGAGGCTTATCATAGTTGTTGAGGAGATCCGTCAAAGTTTGTACACTATGAAATGTTTAATTCAAATTATTAAAGTACAATACAATTGCCTCTTATTCTATGGTGAGAAATAAAGTGTATTTTTCTAATGGAATCGTATAGCATTTATTTTTATGTGGCAGTGTGTGTGTTGAGAAAATGTATTGGTTCACAAGAGTATTAAAAGATTGGTTTTTTTCCACTATTCTCAAATTATACATTTATTTAAATTACAGAATTTGTAAAGGCTTTCCATGTAATTTAGATAGGCTTTCTCAGAAGTTTTCATGATTAATATAAAAACACATACAGATCAAGTTTCCTTTGTGCCAGAATTGTTCAAAATTCCAAACTTTCTCTGTATCTCAAATATTGAGGTAATCTGAACATACAGTTCCTTTCAATTTAAAAATGCTCTCTCTATAATGAGCACAGGGTAGGGGAAAATAGCACAAATTTTTAAGTTCTTCAGAGAAAGCTCTGAAATAATGCATTTCTTCTATTTTTTTTTTCCATTTTCAAAGGGTGAACTGTATTGCCATGTACCTCTTAACTAATAAATGTGCTTGGTTATACAAGATACACTGCAAGAAAATAATTTGACTTTCCCTTAGTTCTTGCTATTAAGTTTTGTTTTTGAGATCCTTGGATAAAATTGTTAACATCTCTTTGTCTATACCACACTGTACAGAAACACACACAAACAAATGAGCTTTAGTTTATTTCTTAATGACTTTCCTGGAGCACTGTATATCAAATTACGTTTGTTTATCTACGGGGAGAGAAAATAATAATGGGTCATTTCATTAGTTATTGTTCCTCTTTGCATTAGTCATGCCAGACATTAATTATCTTATTCAGTGATGTTTCTTTTATATTAAAATATTATACACCTCAGAGTATGTCTGTAATTTAAATCCTTTATTTTTTTTTAAAGATTTTATTTATTTATTTGACAGAGATCACAAGTAGGCAGAGAGGCAGGCAGAGAGAGAGGGGGAAGCAGGCTCCCTGCTGAGCAGAGAGCCCAATAGGGGGCTAAATCCCAGGACACTGAGATCATGACCTGACCTGACTGGAAGGCGGAGGCTTAACCCATTGAGCCACTCAAGTGCCCCTTAAATCCTTAATATTAAAAAAAAGTCTTGGTGAATCAATGCCTCTAATATTTTAAATATTTCTTAATTTCCAATAAGCTGAATAATCTCAACAGAATGTTAGTCCCTCATAAAGAAGATGCTTGGTGGGATGCCTGGGTGGCTCAGTGGGTTAAGCCTCTGTCTTCGGCTCAGGTCATATCCCAGGGTCCTGGGATCCAGTCCCACATCAAGCTCCTTGCTCAGCAGGGAGCCTGCTTCTTTCTTTGCCTTTGCCGGCCACTCTGCCTACTTGTACTCTCTCTCTCTGACAATAAATAAATAAATAGGATGCTTGGTAAAGCTGACCATGGCATAGCAAATAGCAAGCAGCTGAAATTCCCGTATCTTGCAAATTTTCAAGAATATGATTATTCAAAGGATGATTTTAGTAGAAACCATTGAATATGCCCTCTGAATTTTATTTGAACCTGGTCCAGCCATGACATTTGATCTCATCAACAGTGAGACCACATTTCCAAACTGTGGTTGCTGAATGCTCTTAACATAATGGTTACTAAGGATGGAATTGAGATTCCTGAGATATGTGAGAGCTTCGGCTCCTTTCAAGAGGAAATTGTCAGTGCTACTGCGGTGTGGGGTAAGCTCTTGCAGACAAGAAGTTCACATCTGACGTCACTAATGACCTTCAGAACTAAGCATAGAAATAAAAATAAATTTTATTTTAAATTCTATGCATGTTTTTATTCTTTCCCTCCTCTAGTGTACATTCCGTAATAGCAGTTATTTGCTATTTTTCCTGGTAAGTTTTGGGATCTGAGGCTAACCTAAGAAATGCAGAAATTAACCCGTTCTTAGATAAAAAGGTACTATGTATACGGATGGGTACATTTAAAGACCTGAGCCACATGTGAAGTTATATTAAGATAATGCACTTCTGTTTCAGAAGACCAGACAGACTCCTATACGAACTGAATCCACAACCTGGTTCAGCCAAACACAGGAAAAATCTCAGTGTATTTCAGAATAATGTCTACTGTACACCATGTTTGATTTACTGTGCTTGTGACAGGAACAGATTGCATCTACTGGAGTAGCATTAAAATCTCCAAGGCCTTAGAAAAGCGCTATATGTGAAATCTACCCTTTACTCCCAAATATGCCCCCCACACCCATAAAGGCCTTTTCCATACAACTCTGAAGTATAAAGTTGACACAGGACATCTTGAGGACTGTGCACATGTGAAGGAGTAATGTGGGAGAATAAGAGAAATCCTATCTGATTTACCACAGAAACATTCTAAAGGGGAGTTACCAAGTTATGGTTTCAACTCTGATACGTGAAACATGAGTTGTGTCACTCTTATCCTTATAATAAGAGAAAACTGAACTAAAAATTGGTGAATTTTCTTGGACTTATCAGATAACTCAAGACAGGATAAGTTGGCCATCTTTAATTCCAGAAAGAATTGTGAATCAGAGTCGCAGAAATGATCTGCTTACTCGAAGCAGAAGTCACAAGAACCATGAGCAGGTAAGAACACTTAAATGGTAGTTTTGGAGACTCCTCAAGGCTGAGTGAGATTGGTAGAAGAGGCCTGTCTTAGGGGTTTCCCACGATTTTGTGGATTTTGACTCAAGGAATTCAACAGGTTCTCACAGTGAAGATCCTGAAAGACAATGTCATGGTTCTGGCAGAGGGAACAGAAAATTAACATTTGGAGTACAACCAGAGCATTCCTAAAAATAGAAGCTTACTCTCCAAGGAAAAAGACTTTACCAGAGCCTTATTACACCTGATATGTTATTTACTTGATTCATGTCCCCACCAGGCTTTCTGTCTAACCTTAGGAGGCAGAAAGTGGTTTGGTACTGGACTCGTGAGCCAAACTGCCTACTAAAAGTATCTATAAACTACAATATCTGTATCAGATTCTTAGTTTTTAAAATTCATAAAACCTGCACAGCAACAGAAAATTACAAAAAGACAATCCCAATGTCATTCATTTTAGCCTTAATAAAATGTTTTTAACATGGAATAATACAAACAGTATATAGACCTTAAGATGTAGAAAAGGACTGAGATTGTTTTAGATCACTCTCTAGATGTACCTCCCCAGTACAGTAACCACTAGCCACATGTGGGTATTGAACACTTGAGATGTGTCTAGTCCAAAGTGAGATATTTGTAAATAGCACTAGATTATGAAGACTTAGTAAAAAAAAAAAAGTAAAATGGACATTTTATATTTTATATTATTTTATATTTTGTATTTTATATTTCATATTGATTATATGCTCAAATAATAATATTTTGGATATGTAGTGTTAAATAATAATATTTAAATTGATGTTAAATAGTAGAATACTGGATAATGCATATGTGGCTCTCATTATATTTCATTCGGACAGCCACTCTAGAAGGACGAAAACACAAAACTCCTGATCAGCCATACTTTTATCAGTAATATAATGAGTCATCTGATGACTTACAATAAAATATGATAGATTAACTCAAAATATTTTTTTAGCTTATTGACATCATTTCACTGATCTTTTTTTCCAACAAGCTGAATTTTTCTATGAGTCTTGGCATTGGGAAGACACAAGTCAGAAAACACCATTGTGAATTTGTCAGAATTTTAATTCAAAAGCAGCATGCATGAGTATTGTCTGGAATAATAATTTTTTGAATTTTAACTTTAGCTATACCAATAGATAACAATCATTAAATGTAAAAGACTGAAACATTTATCAAAATTAGTACAGCTGGTAATTTCCATTTCATTAAAATGTATGTGTTTCCATTTGTAAAGTTGCTTAAACTCTCTGAGATCCATGAAACCTTTCAAAGTTTATAGATGGAGATCATGAACTCAGTAAAATTTTTTTAACATTTTGTGGATTTGTTGATTTTTCTGTTCTGGAGAGAAGAGTCACAGATTTTGTCAGTTTTCCAAAGTACTCAATGATACAAAAAAAAAAAAATTGACTTCCTACTGTAGAGCTAGCTTAATTTCTTTACAGGAGTTTGACATCTTTTTGGTTGAGATAAAGACTAGCATAAATTTCTTCAATTTAGTCTCAGCTAATAAATTTTTTTAGTTTCTGAGTTTTAAGAAATTAACTGGAAGTATTGAAAGACAATAAATCCTTGGAGTATAGAATGAGTGACTGATTTTTAATCTGAAAATGACAGCAAATTTATTTGGTTTCAATCACATTTGACATTTTCTATATATCTGTTCTCTATAGGGGAAGAGTTAAGCCCTTCCTGAAGAGCAGTTGTTGTAAAAGGAACCCTCTTGCATTATTGGTGGGAATGCAAACTGGGGCAGCCACTGTGGAAGGCAGTATGGAAGGTCCTCAAAAAGTTTAAAGTAGAACTAACCTAGGATCCAATAATTACACTACTGGGTATTTATCCAAAGAATATGAAAACACTAATTCAAAAAGATACATGTACCCCTATGTTTAAAGACAAATACCATATGATTTCACTCATATGTGGAATTTAAGAAACAAAACAAATGAACAAAAGAAAAATGAAAGAGACACAAACAATAGACTCTTAATTATAGAGAATAACCTGATGGTTATCAGAGAGAAGGTGGGTGGATGGGAGAATGGGCAAAAGAGGGGAAGGTGATTAAAAGTACCCTTATCATGAAGAGCACTGAATAACATACAGAAATGTTGAATCACTATATTTTACACCTGAAACTAATAAAACACTCTATGTTAACTATGCTGGAATTATCATTTTAAAACAAATAAAGAAGAATAGTTGAGTCTAAATTGTCAAAATTTAGCTGAATTAATTTTGTATGAGGGCAGTCATCAAATTTTATCCAAAAGGAACTTCCTTGTTGGTATTCTCAGACATCATTAACTTCATAGACACACAAGCTAATACAGAGTAAAACATCCCTTCAGCTCTATAAAAATAAAAACAAACAACTCTCCACTCTGTTCCTGCAGTCTTTAGCATATGAAACAGTGATTTCCCTATCACAGGAGCCAGATTTGCTTTAGAGAACACTAATTTCATGAATTTGCCCCCAAACTTGCTATAGTCTGAAAACACAACCCTTAAACAATAGAACAGTGCAAAGTCTTGAAAAAACTAGACGATATTTTTTTTAATAAAAGCTCAAAGTTTTATTTGGTCTTATGTCTATGCCAGCATAATAAAATGGTCAAAGCTCAGTGCAGCAATTGCAAAAATCTGAACCCCAAAAGTGTGTGTATTAGTAAATAATGGATTTTTTAGATTCCGAAGTATTTCCACAATGTAACAATAACTCAAATTATTTTAGGATTGGAAGCAAAGAGCCACTGGCTACACAAGATACAGGATAGGCAGGGAGTCAGCTGAGTCTTGTGGCACTAACAATTCCAGGCACAAGCTTGGGCTAGAGTGGAGTCTTGAAAAGTCATGGCTGGGAGGCACCATGTACATATTATATTACCCATAGATCAAGGGAGTCCAGAAGAGAGACCAGAGGTTGGACTAGGGGTTGGGATAGACTCCAGAAGACTCAGTACAAGGAGTATGCTCTGTACTTTAGAGATGTTTTTGATATGTAGCTCTCTCTACAGGAAAGCCATAAACTTTGACCATAAAAACATAATTCCAGTGTCTCAAAGGCTATATTCATGCTGATACTGATTTATTGTATGTCTGTTTCACTACCATTTTCTTAAGAGTGAAGAGTAGAGATTCCAGTAAATGAATTAATAAATGTTTAAAATTTTTTCTTAGTTTTAATTTCTAGTTGGCAAATTTTAATAGCATAACTCACATAAACAAATGTTCCTTGAGGTGCCCAGTAAATTTTCAGAGTATAAAGAACTCCTGAATCAAAAAATTTCGAGAATCATTATCCTACATTAACACATTAAAAATAGAGAAACACAATCTTCTCAAAGGGCATTTAAAATTCATTTTATACAATTCAACATTTTTCTAGCAAAGAAAAATGCAGAAGTTATTGTTAATAATAATTATCACAGATTCAGTCAAGCTATACTCACATATGCAAAGAAAAGTTTCTACCTGATTGAATAATCTGAAAATTTACACTTCCAAATCAAGGATAATTTGATCTTTTCAAGTTTAATTGTCACTTTCCATACAAATAGTCAATATAGACAGCATCCAAGACTCATCTTCTTATTGGTTGCTGAATTAGAGAGTCTTTTTGATGACTCTCTCTCCTGAGTTAAGTGCTTTAAAAATCCACTTTTCCTTCCTCCTTCCCAAAGAGTATCCAGTTATGAAGATGTCCACTCTCTCTCTATGGACCCATAGGGTGTCTCACAGTTTCTGCCACAGTCTCCATCTGGCCTGTTACCTTGGTTGGCAACTCCCAAGTGCAGCCGATCCCACTGGGAATTTTGAATGGTTATATTGGGATACAGTATCCAATTGCTTGTCCTAGCCATTTCCTCATGCTTTCAGGGTCCTCTTCTCTATGATTAGGCCTCTGGGTTTCCAAAGTCCATTCTCAGAACTTGTGCATTTTTCTCACTAGGGTAAGCAGAAACTTATGGATCCTCTTACATCATGTCCAAGCCATGTGTACCAAGGAGTTCCTCTTCAGACTCTGCAATGAGGTCCCAAATGGCCCTCATCTCTGCACCACCATGCCCACTCCCTGTTGGAAATTGCACTGGGCCAAAGTCTTGAGAAGCAGAACAGTGGAAACAATATTCTTCAACATTTATTTAGATGTTTCTAAAGCAATACTTTCTCATCAATGATCAATTTCAAGGAGTAGGTAGAGGAACTCAAAATCTAGTTTATTAATCACTGTCCTCTGCTATCTCTGCAGAATGTTTGTATTCTGCAGAATGTTTGATAATTCTGTTTGATATATGTTTGATAGCATTTGAATGTTTGAAAATTCAAACATTACACTTGCCATCTCTTGGGTCTAGGGAGACAAATCCCCTTTCAGTTTTACTGTGACCACCCTTGACTCCCACTTCTTCCATCTTGATTCCACTTTCCCTGATAAGCTCTCATATGAATAACAGAAGACAAATCAGTACTCATTTAAAAAATCTTACACATATGTAAATTTTTATATAGAGAGAACTTCTATTTTTTAATAAAACATGGAATAGATATCTTCAGAAATCTATAGCAGACATTATATTGAATAATAAAATGTTAGAAACATTTAAAGTAATGTCAAGGAAAAAAATATGGATGCTCAAGATCATCTGTAAAAGTCAATAATTGCCAGCAATTTCTGTGTAACAATCTTAAGACATTAAAATAAAAGAGATATAAATATCAGAATGAAAGAGACATAACAAATATCTTTATGGCAATGTTATTATTGCTGGTTTGGAATAACCAAGAGAAGTGTCTGCCACATTTGTAGATTTGTTAGAACTTCCAGTAAAGTCGTCTTCTATAAAATAATAAATAAATATAAGAAAACCAGTAGCTTTAGGGGTGCCTGGGAGACTCAGTGGGTTAAGCCTCCACCTTCGGCTCAGGTCATGATCTCAGGGTTCTGGGATTGAGCCCGGCATCGGACTCTCTCTGCTCGGCAGGGAGCCTGCTTCCCCCTCTCTCTCTGTCTGCCTCTCTGCCTGCTTGTGATCTCTGTCTGTCAAATAAATAAATAAAATCTTAAAAAAAAAAAAAAAGAAAAGGAAACAAGTAGCTTTAGGATACCTTAAAAAACCAAGTGAATTAAATAAAGTTCACAACAGCAATTAAACATCAACAATACAAGTTAAAACACTTTGCTCCCTCTTTCATTTCTCCCTTTCCTCTCATTTCTCAGAAGCTATAGCTAACCAGCTGGAAAAGAAAAGCAAAGAAAGAAACCAAAAGTCAAAGAGCAGATATCTGCTTATCAATTATCCTTTCTTGCAGTACCTATCTGGGGATGGTAGACATATTTAAAATTAATTTCAAAGATTTCATTATATAATGGTACCAATTTAATTTGTGAAATGAAATGCTTTAATTTATAACATGAAGACATATGACATGTGAGTACAAAATTCAACCACCATCATAGTTTTCATCCAGGGCAAATGGAAAAAAAATTCTATGGCATGTATTTGAAAGAGACCGGGAAGACAAAACTAAGTTGCTTTGTGGTTTCATTTATGAGTAAAGCTAGTTTAACTTGCTGGTAATATAAATTAATAGACATGTATGTCTTTCAATGTCTGACTTTCTTGAGTCATAAAATAAATTATGTACAATGTGTTTTATATAAGTAAGTTATTCAAATTATGATCTTTGCTTTGGCATATGTTTGGAAAATTCAAAAGCAATTTTTAAAAATTGTAAAATTCTGATGTTAAAATGTACATATGCATGGTGTACTAACCAAAAGGAATTCTAAGCACTTTCACAGTATAATGCTGGTTATTTTAAATAGTGAAAAACATAATTGTAATAGGAAGTCATCCACTTGCACAACTTTAAGATACTCACAGTATTATGTATATCTGCAAAATCTTATAATGCTGAGCTCAATTGCCATGAACCCTGTCAAATCTTTTTCCTAAGCTCCCAAATAAAATTCACTGCTTCCTTTTTTTCACTTTAAATAATGCCTCCATTTGGGATACTTCAGTGAAATTAGATATCTCTTCTATTAGATAGGTTAAGCTCCTTAAGGACAGGATAATTTCGTCTTCATTGTTGTATTCTATGTGCTTTGTATATGTTAGATACCTTTTAAAAGAATGATGCATAATAATTCTGTTGAAAGAAATATATATCTCAGAATTCTGAGCCATAAATTTTTCTTTACTGCTGTAAATGTTTATGATGTTTATCTAAATTTACTACATTGCTTTTTGCTATTACCTCATTTAACATGTTTTATTACACAAATTCTTATTATCTGCATGACGTATACCTAAAAATCATCAAGAATGATTTCTTTTGAGAGAGGGGAACAATAGTGGCAAGCCTTACTTGTCCCATGAATACAACTGGATAACTATCAGATCATCCCAAATACTCCGGAATTCAATCAAGACTGGAAGAATAAACTCCACAACTAAAGGCAGAGAAGAGGCCACATCAAAGAGGGTGGGAAGTGTGGAGACATAGCTAGGAAAGAAAGGGATCATGTCTGCTATGGTGGGGAGGGAGCTGCGGTTGTGGAGAAGAACAAACAGACTAGCACACAGGACAGTACATTAGGAAGATGATTCCCCATAGCAACTGGCTTGGAAAACAAGAAGGCCTGAATTTCATGAGTTCTTGCAACCAGCAGGGCTTAAAGCCTGGAGTTTTAAAGGTCAGAGTGCTTGGCTCTGGGAGAGCACAGAAGACATTGGGCTGCTGATGGAGAAAAGGCAGGGCAAACAGCCTGTGGACTACAGCATGGAAACAGTGAACCGAAGAGCACATGGGGTGCACAGTGGGGAGGTTATTTATTCATCTTGGAGCATGTCTCAGAGAGGCAGTGTTCACAAAGAGACACTTCCAGGAACAAATGAACTAGAAGGTGTCATTTCCTTCTCCCAGCCTTCAGCAATAAATAGGACCACCTGCAGGAACCATCACAAGGCTGACACTGGCTACCTAACTTGGTTAGGCAAAGCCCCACCCTCCATACTCAGGAAGAGTCACCCTTCCCAGGCATACTTTTCTCAGTTCCAGTGTAGAAGACAGGCCCAAACCCCTGCCGATACTGCATCTTCCAACTCAGGAGTTATCCAAGGCCTTGGTTTTGGTGGTGGCAGTGACAAGTCTCATTTTACAAGCAGACCAGAGCACACCTAGTAAGAACTCATCATGTTCAGACCAAGGACCAAACACTTCCCACAACAGACAAAGAAAGCCTCTGCAGGTGACTGGCCTGAAAATAACATATATAGGACATGACAGCAGAAAGCAAGAAAAAGAAATCTCAAACAACCTAACCTTACACCTAAAGGAGCTAGAAAAAGAACAACAAATGAAGCTTAAAGCCAGCAGAAGGAAAGAAATAATAGAGATTAGACCAGAAATAAATGATATAGAAACTAAAAAAGCAATAGGACAATCAATGTAACCAGGAGTTGATTTTTTGGAGGAAAAAAAAAGTCAATAAAATTGATAAACCCTTAGGCAGACTTAACAAGAAAAAAAGAATAAGAAAGGACCAAAATAAATAAAATCACAAATGAAAGAGGAGACATTAACAACCAACACCACAGATACACAAACAATTATAAGAGAATATTGTAAAAAACTATATGCCAACAAACTGGACAACCTAGAAGAAATGAAAACATTCCTAGAAATATATAACTTACAAAACTGAAATAGAAAGCAATCAAAAAATCTGAACAGACCAATTACCAGCAAAGAAATTGAATCAGTAATCAAAAAACTTCCAACAAACAAAAGTCCAGGACCAGATGACTTCACAGGAGGAATTCTACTAAACATTTAAAGAGTTAATACCTATTCTTCTCAAGTTATTCCAAAAAATAGAAAAGGAAGGGAAACTTCTAAATTCATTCTATGAGGGTAGTATTATCCTAATACCAGAACCAGATAAAGACACCCACCTCCCCCACACACACACAAAGAAAAAGGAACTACAAGCCATTATCTCTGATGAACATAGATGCAAAAATCCTTAATAAAATACCAGGAAACCAACTTAAAAAAATACATTAAAAAAAAATCATTCACTACAATTAAGTAGGATTTATTTCTGGGTTGTAAGGGTGGTTCAGTATTCTCAAATGAATTAACATGATACACCACATCAATAAGAGAAATGAAAAGAACCATAGGATCATTTAAATAGGTGCAGATAAGGCATTTGACAAGGTACAGCATCCATTCATTATAAAAAACTTCAACAAAGTAGGTATAGAGGACACATACCTCAACACAATAAAGGCCATAAATGAATAACTCACAGTTAACATCATCCTTAATGGGGAAAAATTGAGGACCTTTCTTGTAAGGACAAGAACAACACAAGGATGTCCACTCTCACAAATTCTATTCAGTGTAGAACTGGAAGTCCTAGCCTTAGCAATCAGACAACAACAGGAAATAACAGTCAAATAAGTAAGGAAAAAGTAAAACTTCCACTATTTGCAGATTATGTGGTACTATCATGAAAAACCTGAAAGATTCCACTAAAAAACTGGTTAGAATTGATAAATAAAATCAGTAAAGCTGTAGGATACAAAATCAACCACAGAAATCTGTGGCATTTCTATACACCAATAATGAAGCAACAGAAAAAGAAATTAAGAAAATAATCCCATTTACAATTGCACCAAAAATAAGATACATAGGAATAAACCAAATCAAAGGTAAAAGATCTGCACTCTGAAAAGATCTGCACACTGATGAAAAAAATTGAAGACAACACAAAGAAATGGAAAGACATCATGCTCATGGATTGAAAAAATAAATATTGCTAAAATGTCTAACTACCCGAAGCAATCTACACATTTAATGCAATCTCTATTAAAATATCAATTGCAGGGGCGCCTGGGTGGCTCAGTGGGTTAAAGCCTCTGCCTTCGGCTCAGGTCATGATCCCAGGGTCCTGGGATCGAGCCCCGCATCGGGCTCTCTGCTCCGCGGGGAGCCTGCTTCCTCCCCTCTCTCTCTGCCTGCCTCTCTGCCTGCTTGTGATCTCTGTCTGTCAAATAAATTAATAAAATCTTTAAAATATATATATATCAATTGCATTTTTCACAGGTTTAGAATAAGCAACACTAAAATTTGTATGGAACCATGAAAGACTCCAAATAGCCAAAGGAGGTTTGAAAAAAAAAAAAAAAATGGAGGTATCACAATTCCAGACTTCAAGGTATATTACAAAGTTGTAGTAATCTAAACAATATTGGCACAAAAATGAACACACAGATCAATGAAACAGAACAGAAAATCCAGAAATAAACTCACAGTTATATGGTCAGTAAATCTTCAACAAAGCAAGAAAGACTATCCAATAGGAATGTGTTTTTAACAAATGGTTTTGAACAAATTGGACAGCAGCATGCTGAAGAATGAAATTAGACACTTTCTTATACCATACACAAAAAATAACTTCAAAATGTACTAAAGATCTAAATGTGAGACCTGAAACCTTAAAAACCCTACAAGAGAGCACAGGCTGTAATTTCTTTGATATTAGCCATTGCAACTTATTTCTAGATATGTCTCTTGAGGCAACAGAAACAAAAGCAAAAATAAACTACTGGGATTACATTAAAAAGAAAAAAAAAAATCTTCTGCACAGGAAAAAAAAAACACCAAAAAAACTAAAAGGCAACCTACAGAATGGAAGAAGATATTTTCAAATGATGTAGCCAGTAAAGGGTTTGTATCAAACTCAACACTCAAAAAACAAATAATCCAAATAAAAATGAGCAGAAGACACGAATGCTTTTTTTTTTTTTTCCAGAGAAGACATATGGAGGGTCAACAGACACATGAAAAGATATACATCATCATTTGCAATCACAGAAATACAAATCAAAACTGCAATGAGATATCACTTCACACCTGTCAGGATGGCTAAAATCAACAACACGGGAAACAACAGGTGCTGGTGAATATGTGGAGGAAAAGGAGCCCTTGTGCACTGTTGGTGGGAATGCGAAGTGGGGCACCCACTATAGAGAGTGTGAAAGTTCTTCAAAAAAGTCAAAACAGAACTATACTAGGCTCTAGCAATCACACTGCTGTGTGTATTTACTCAAAGAATACAAAACACTAATTCAAAGGGATACATGCACCCCTATGTTTATAGAAGCATTATTTACAATGGCCAGGTCATGGAAGCAGCCCACATGTACATCAATTGATGAATGGATAAAGAAGACTGACTTATGGAATGTAAGTCAGCAATAAAAAGAACAAAATTTTGCCATTTGCAGTGACATGCATGAAGCTAGATAATATTATGCTAAGTGAAATAAGTCAGAGAAAGATAAATATGTGATTTCACTCATGTGGAATTTAAGAAACAAAATAAATGAGCAAAGGAAAAAAAAAGAGAGAGAAACAAAAAAACAGACTCTTAATTATAGAGAATAAATCAATGGTCACCAGAAGGAGGTACATAGCAGGATGGGTGAAACAGTTGATGAGGATAAAGGAGGGAACTTGTGGTGGTGAGCCCTGACTGAGGGATCAAAATAAAAACTTCAAATAAATAAAAATTTTTAAAAAGAATAGACAACTTTGAAAAAAGAAAAAAAAAAGGAATGATCCCTTTTGCTTCTGTCTTCAGAGTTACATTTACATAAACTAGGAAAACTGCTATAATATGTATATTAAAAATTACAAAGGATTTGAGTGACATTGTTATTACACATATTGTAATAAAAATATAATGTAATTTAAATTTCTAAAACTGAGTAGTAGAAATTTTAAAACATTTGCCATTCATGTCATGAAAAATGAGTAAAGATTTACTTTGAAAAAAATAAAGCAGTCATAAATTGGTGTACTGATTGATAACAAAGCCAGTATTTTATTTTATTTTATTTAAGATTTTATTTATTTATTTGACAGAAAGAGATCACAAGGAGGCAGAGAGGCAGGCAGAGAGAGAGGAGGAAGCAGGCTCCCTGCTGAGCAGAGAACCCGATGTGGGGCTCGATCCCAGGACTCTGGGACCATGACCTGAGCTGAAGGCAGAGGTTTTAACACACTGAGCCACCCAGGCGCCCCACAAAGCCAGTATTTTAAGGAAAACAAGATAATGGTTTAACATATTCCAACTAAATTTTAAATCTTATAAATAAAATATAAGTAAGTAGGAAGGAAATTAATATGTTAAAGTGAAAGGAAAACAGTATATATATGACAGAAGCAAACTAAAAACCACAATGTAGTTATCTGGTAGATACTCTCTAATTTCACAGTGTACCATGAAATGATCTATACACAGTCTGTCTCATAACGTACTCCATTGCCTCAATTTGGCATCATGTAAGAAATACAGATGGTACATGAAATACAGATGGTGTATTTACCCTATTTTCTTCCTTTTAATGATGTCTATGTCCTCTTCTTGGAATGCAAAATTTACAACATATACGAGATGCATTTTATGTGCATCTTTACCTCCTTCTTTCCTGCCCCCTAATTTCCCTTCTTTCCCTCCCTCCCTGTTTCTTTCCTTCTTTCCTTCCTTCCTTCCTTCTACCCTTGACCTTTATGATTCATGAGAGATATGTTCATCTCAAGCCCAGAAATCTTTTTTGATGGATGTAAGTCAGTAACAGTGGTTCAACTGTCCTTACCAAAGGTTGGTTTAAAAGATGCTATGGGAGGGGTGCCCGGTTGGCTCAGTTGGGTAAGCATCTGCCTTTGGCTCAGGTCATGATCCCAGGGTCCTGGGATTGAGTCTCGCATTGGGGCTCCCTGTTCAGTGGGAAGGCTACTTCTCCCTCTCCCTCTGTTCCTCCACGCTGTTCATGATCCCTCTCAAATAAATAAATAAAATTCTTAAAAAATGCTATGGGACACCATTTTGGCTAATGAGACAAAAGGTAACTTCTGACAAACTTCTAGAAAATGTGCCTTTGCTCTTACTAATTAAAGAAGAGTCCCTTTTAAAACCTTGGATATTATAGAGACTAAATGAGATAGTCTGACACAAATGAATAAGTGTAGGATAATCTGACATAAAACAGCAAAGAAAAAGATTTTGAAAGTCTGGGTTCCTGAGACCATAATTGAACCATGGTGTCTTCAGTCAGCTGCTGTGACCAAATACCATAGACTATGTAACTTAAACAATACACATTGATTTTTCCCAGTTTTGGGGGCTAGATGTCCGGTAAGTGTCCTCTTCCTGGTTTGTAGACAGTTGTCTTCCCATTGTATCCTCACTTGCCAGAGGGAGAGGAAAAAATAAGCTTCTCATCTCTTGCCATAAGGATGCTAATGCCATCATGAGGACAGAAAAGGAGAGCCCTCCCAAAGGCCTCATTTCTAAATACCATTACATTGGGAATTGGGGTTTCACCATATGAATTTTGCGAGGCCACAAACATTCCAGCTGTAGCACATGGATTCAACATATCCTAGCGCTCCCCTAATTCTGGACTACTTCTTTTTTTTCTTTTTTTTTAAGATTTTATTTATTTGACAGACAGGGATCACAAGTAGGCAAAAAGACAGGCAGAAAGAGGGGAAAGCAGACTCCTTGCTGAGCAGAGAGCCGGATGCAGGGTTCCATCCCAGGACCTCAAGATCATGACCTGAGCCGAAGGCAGACGCTTTCACTGAGCCACCCAGGTGCCCCAATCCTGGACTTCTTATTTGAGGGACTAGTTCTCCTTTTTGTGCAAAAATCTGAATCTGAGATGTTAACATATAACTGAAAAGATACAAGATATAAAACAATTCTACGATCACATTATGAATGATAACACCTGTGAAGGTTGATGCTATAAATCTCTTAGTGAGTGTATTGTGCTTTCTTGTATCCATCTTCACTGAGTATTCCTTGAAATACATCATGTATTAAGAATGCCATTTCTTTTCTTGGTAATTTTCAGACTTTCTTGGTAAAATTACTGTTTTACATTTTTCGCTATTTCTTAAAAGTGAAATATAGTATGTATTCTGTGTCGGCAAGTACAGAGAGCACACTCCTACAACTCATTGTACAACTCAACAAACCAAGTAATCATGTAACTACAACTCAAATCAGAGAAGAATGCCAGAGCCCTGGAAGCCTCCTCCATCCCCACGTTGAAGCACAACCCTGACTTCTTTTTTTTTTTTTTTTTTTTAAAGATTTTATTTTTATTATTTATTTGACAGAGAGAGATCACAGTAGACAGAGAGGCAGGCAGAGAGAGAGAGAGGGAAGCAGGCTCCCCGCTGAGCAGAGAGCCCGATGCGGGACTCGATCCCAGGACCCTGAGATCATGACCCGAGCCGAAGGCAGCGGCTTAACCCACTGAGCCACCCAGGCACCCACAACCCTGACTTCTAACAGCAGAGATTAGCTTTACTTATTTTAGAACTTGTGATAAGTGGAATTACAAGGAATGTATTATTTTTATTAGATCATTTCTTTCATAAGAAGTATGGTTCTAAGATTCATGCATTTTTGTAAGTAGTTGCTGATTACCCATTTTTTTTTTGCTGTACAAAATTTTAATATGAATATACCATTATTTACCAATTTTAACATTGATAGACATTTATTAAAAAAGCATCATTAAAAATGTGAATATTCAAGCCACAGACCAGTGAAATGTATTTGAAATACATAAAGCTGACTGAGATCTTACATCCAGAATATATAGAGAATCTATGGCCATACCACCCTGAACAGACCCAACCTTGTCAGAATACATGAAGATTCCCCAGAATTTGATAAAAAAGATAACCAAGAAATAAAATGTACAAGAGACTTACAAGTGCTGTACAACGGATAATGTCCAAGCCTTCAATAAAAACATGTAAAGATTATTTTTATTAGTAGTAATCCAAAAAGGGCACATTAAAGCATAATTAAATTCCACTATACAATGTCCCAGAATGGCAAAAACAAATGAAAAAACAAAAAGAAAAGCAAGGTCATGACAATACCAAGTATTATCAAACAAGTTTAGAAACAGAAGTTCTTAGACTGTATGAAACTGGAATTGGCAAATAGTACAATATCTTGGAAAATATTTCCCTTGATCTTCTAAGCTTTAGCATTTCAATATTCTATGATCTGAAATTTTCATGCATAGGTATACTCTCACTTGGTGGTGATTTGTTTCAGAGGACATGTGTATGAGTATTTTTAGCAGAATCAATCTGATTTATCTTTAAAAAAAATTGGAAATTAGGGGGAAGCAAGATGGTGGGGGAGTAGAAGACCTAAATTTTGTCTAGTGCCAGGAATTCATCTAGACAGTTATCAAACCATTCTGAACACCTACAAACTCAACAGGAAATCAAAGAGAGAAATAGCAGCAATTCTAGGAACAGAAAAGTGACCACTTTCTGGAAGGTAAGGCATGTGAAATGAATCCAAGGTGACATACAGGAAGCTAAACCATGGGGGGATTGGTCAGCTCCCAGCAAGCGGTAGAGAAGCTGAGAACAATAACAAAACTTTTAGAAGTCTTCTTCACAGGGGAACATTGCTCCAGAGGCTAAGTGGGGGTGAAGCCCTCGTGGGGACAGTGTGGTCTCAGGACCAGTGGGATCACAGAAAGACCAGGGGTGCCCAAATGTGGCAGAGCTCCCGAGGTATCAGAGTGGGGAAGCTGGCTGTAAAGATCGAGCAGAGGAAAGGCTCTCAGCTCAAGGTTACCTTAAACCATGATCCAAGTCACAGTCGGGCTGTTGCTCTTCCAGCAGGGACCCCACAAGTGGCAGATCCAGGGAGACTTACCTTCCTCCCCGAGGCGGAGTGGCATTGGAGCAGGTGCGGGAATCTCCTACGTTTGGAGACTCCAAACGGAGCCAAGCGCCAGAGACAGAAACGCTCAGTCACAGGCCGGGTGAGCACAGAGCGGGGCCAGAGACCAGAGAGACAGGAGGAATTGACTGCTTTTCTCCAAGGGCACACTGAGTAGTGAGGCCCGAGCTCTCGGCTCCTCCAGGCTGGACGTTGGGAGGCCGCCATTTTCATTCCTGTCCTCCAGAGCCCTATGGAAAGCGTTCAGGGAACAAAATCTCCTGAGAGCAAACTGAGCAGAGTACTTAGCCCAGCCCCTGGCAAGGGCAACGCAATTCTGCCTTGGGCAAGCACACTTGAAAATCACTGCTACATGTCCCTCCCCAAGAAGATCAGCAAGACTGTCCAGCCAAGACAAAGTGCACCAATGAATGAGAACTGCAAAATTTCAGAGTTAGGGGAATATAGCACATAGAATTCATGGCTTTTATCCCACGATTCTTTAGTCTTTCAAAGTTAATTTTTTTAATTTTATTTTTTCTTATTCTATTTTTTAAATTTTTCCTCTTTCCCATTTTAACCTTGTTTATCGTATCTTATTAATACCTTTTTAAAAATCTTTTAAAATTTTCATTGTTACAGTCATATTCTATCCCTTCATTGTATTTAACCTTATTTTTTGTATACATGTAAGTTTTTCTTCCTTTAAAAATTTGGTATAGAGTTTCTTCTAACAGATCAAAATATGGCCTAAATCTAACGTAGGGCTTTATTCTAGTCTCCAGCTTAATCACATTTTCTTTTTTCTTTTTTCAACTAACATCTTATCAATCCTTTTTTTTTTTAAGATTTTATTTATTTGTCAGAGAGAGAGGGAGAGAGCGAGCGAGCACAGGCAGACAGAATGGCAGGCAGAGGCAGAGGAAGAAGCAGGCTCCCTGCTGAGCAAGGAGCCCGATGTGGGACTTGATCCCAGGACCCTGGGATCATGACCTGAGCCAAAGGCAACTGTTTAACCAACTGAGCCACCCAGGCGTCCCTTATCAATCCCTTTTTAAAAATCTTTTTAAATTTTCATCTTTACAGTCATAATCTATTATGTTTAGCCATGTTTACCTCCATCATGTTTACCCTTATTTTTGTATATATGTAAGTTTTTCTTTCTTTAAAATTTGGGGAGGCAGTTTCTTCTAACAGACCAAAATCAAGTGTGTGGCTCTGTTCTATTCAGCAGTCAAATATCATATCTATATATCTATATGTCTCTATATATCTATATGTATCATATCTATATCTCTAATCATATATATATATTTTTTTCTTTTCATTTATTTCCTTTTTTTTTCTTCTTCCCCCAGTTTTGGGTCTCTTTCTGATTATTTTCCTGGAGTCCTTGCTGCCCTTTTAGTATTTTCTTCTCTCATTCATGTATTCTTCTCTGAATAAAATGACAAGGTGGAAAAATCCACCTCAAAAAAAAAAGAACAAGTGTTCTACCATACCAACTACCATAATGACCCATTATGCTGTCTGCAAGAAACTCATTTTATTTTATTTTTATTTTTTATAATTTTATTTATTTATTTGACAGAGATCACAGGTAGGCAGAGAGGCAGGCAGAGAGAGAGGAAGGGAAGCAGGCTCCCTGCTGAGCAGAGAGCCCAATGCAGGGCTTGATCCCAGGACTCTGGGATCACGATCTGATCCAAAGGCAGAGGCTTTAACCCACTGAGCCACCCAGGCACCCAAGAAACTCATTTTAGACCTAAAGATACCTCCAGATTTAAAGTGAGGGGATGGAAAACAATCTACCATGCTAAAGGACAGCTGAAGAAAGCTGGGGTGGCAATCCTTATATCAGATAAATTAGATTTTAAGCCAAAGACTATAATAAGAGATGAGGAAGAAGGCTCTGTCCAACAAGAAGATCTAACAATTGTAAATATATATGTCCCTAACATGGGAGCAGCCAACTACATAAGGCAATTAATAACAAAATCAAAGAAACACATCGACAACAATACAATAATAAAAGGGGATTCTAACACCATCCTCACTGAAATGGACAGATCATCTAAGCAAAAGATCAACAAGAAAAAAAAGCTTTAAATGACACACTGGGCAAGATGGACATCACCAATATATTCAGAACATTCCATCCCAAAGCAAAAGAATATACATTCTTCTCCAGTGCACATGGAACATTTTCCAGAATAGATCACATCCTGGGTCACAAATCGGGTCTCAATGGGTATCAAAAGATTGGGATCATTCCCTGCATATTTTCAGACCACAGTGCTTTGAAAGTAGAACTCAACCACAAGGGGAAGTTGGAAAGAACTAAAATACATGGAGGCTAAAGAGCATCCTACTAAAGAATGAATGGGTCAACCAGGAAATTAAAGAAGAATTTTCAAAATGCATGGAAACAAATGAAAATGAAAACACAACTGTTCAAAATCACTGGGATGCAGCAAAAGGGGTCCTGAGAAGAAAGTATATAGCAATACAAGCCCTTCTCAAGAAACAAGAAAGATCTCAAATACCCAACCTAACCCTACACCTAAAGGAGCTGGAGAAAGAACAATAAATAAAGCCTAAATCCAGCAGGAGAAGAGTAAGAGTGAAGCTCAGACCAGAAATCAATGAGATAAAAACCAAAAGAGCAGTAGAACATATCAACGAAACTAGGAGCTGGTTCTTTAAAAAATAAAAAATTAAAAAAAAAAAAAAAAAAAAGAATTAATAAGATTGATAACACCAAATAAGTACAAACAATTATAAGAATATATTCTTAGGGTGGCTGGGTGATAGACATTGGGGAGGTTATGTGCTGTGGTGAGTGACGTGGTGACTGATGATTCACAAAAAAAGAACATATTATTAGCAAGTATATGCCAACAAAGTAGACATTCCATTCTTTTAAAAAGGAAGCCTAGGATGCCTGAGTTGAGCATTCAACTCTTGGTTTCAGCCAGGTCATGATCTCAGGGTTATGGAAACCTGCATCAGGCTCTGAGCTCAAGAAGTTTGTCTGCTCGATGATTCTTTCCATCTCCCTTTGCCCCTCCCTTTGCTCACGTGCTCTCTCTCTTTAAAATAAATAAATAAATCTTTAAAAAACAAAAATTAAAAGGAAGCCCAACTTTGAACCATTGTCTTAATTTAATATAATGTAAACTTATACACAGGGGTTAAATCTCCTCAGAAAAAGTAAATGAAATGGAAAGTTAAATACAAAGGAAACCAATCCTGCAGGAAGCCAGGTGAGAGTGGAAATAAAGAAAGTTGCAGGAATTTTTTTAAAATCTAAATTGAAAAAGGTAAAAAAATCACACCGAGAAGATTCTCATGCATGGAGAGAACATGTGACAATTTCAATAGTATCCAAAATATTACACCAGGACATAGGTTCAAAAAAATTGCCATTAGTATTTCTGTTGTAGCCTCCAAGGAACAAAGAAATCTTGCTTCTAAACTATTATTTTTAAATGGTAATATAGATACTTGTTTTATTTACTCATCTTGCTAACACTTATTTACCATGATGGTCTTTTGGAGAGTGGAAGGGTATATGACAAGGAATAGGTTTGTTTGGTTGTATATTCTAGTTGAAGAAAAATATTCATAAACAACTTTGCTACAAAGCAGTAACAAAGTAACTGTTATGCAAGATGTTAAGAGCCATGGGGATAAAAGAAGGGAAAGGTGACTGACTCCTGGTTGGTGTGATCAAAGAAGACCTCATAAGAAAAGTCACATTCGAGGGAGTCCAGAAAGATAATAATATTTCAACACTCAGAGCTCTCAGGGTGCAGACAGTCTCATAAGGATAAAGAATACTTTGAACCGAAGCCTTAAAGCAGAAATGTAACCAAGGAATGATAAAGAGATCCCCTTGAGTGCACAGCAGAGTGTTTGAAGGATTATAATGAGTGGCTAAATTAAAGGGTGACAGCAAGGCTAGATTTGTAGAATGTTTAAATCTGGATTGAAGATTTCTTTATAAATTTTGTAGAAAATATTAATTTTAATTTGACTAGTTTATTTTATCTAGAAGTTGTTATAAGTTGTCAGATTTGAAGAGTTGAGATTGGATGACATTATCATACATTAGCCAAATGATGCTTCACAAAAGTACCTTCCATTAATTCTAACTGTATCATGGACTGAACATTATAACAGCAGAGACCCAATCAAAGCTTAAAGGCCACCTGACAATTCAATGCTAAGAGGAGGAAAACCCCAGGGGGAGCTAATTGGATATGACAATAGATCAGCAAAAATATTAGTACATTTTCCAAAATATTTGGTTTTTTTTCTAAGATTTTACTTAATTATTTTAGAGTGACAGAGCATAAGCAGGGAAAGTGGCAGAGGGAGAGGGAAAAGCAGATCACCCTACCAAGCAGGGAGCTCGATGTGGGGTTTAGTCCCAGGACCCTGGGATCATGACCCGAGCCAAAGGCAGCCTCTTAATGACTGAACCACTGAGGCACCCCATTTTCCAAAAAAAATTAGTTTTGATTTGCAATCATCACTTTTATTGATGAAGTTTGCCTTTCAGATATAAACTAATAGGGGCGCCTGGGTGGCTCGGTCATTAAGCGTCTTCCTTCAGCTCAGGTCATGATCCCAGGGTACTGGGATTGAGCCCCACACAGGGCTCCCTGCTTGTTGGGAAGCCTGCTTCTACCTCTCCACTCCCCTGCTGGTGTTCCCTCTCTCACTGTGTCTCTGTCAAATAAATAAAATCTTAAAAAAATATATATGTAAGCTAATAAAAGTATAAAGCCATTGCAAATAGCTGGGTATTGAAAATACTGCATACTTAACCATTTTTAAAAATTCTTCTTTCATATTTTAATATCAAAATATACTGGCATAGTAACACATGCTACTTATTTAATACACATGCTGAGCTTTTAACTAATAGTAGTACTCAATCAGAAAAGTTTAGAAATTCTTGTAATGTATAAGACATTACAAGAATTACACATATCAAGAATGTGGGTTGTGGTTCAAGCCATGGAGATAGAGGTGATTTTCAGTGGAGGGTGTGACAGAGTTTCTTTCAAGAAAAAAATCTTAAGAGACATCCTCATTTATTCTACAATTTCATCTACATTAACATATTTTTCTATAACCACTCAGACTCCAAAGTTGATTTTTTTTGTGAATTAGAGTTGAGAGGGGGAAAAAATAAATCAAATAAAGTAGAATGTAGTCCCTAAAGATAACGACATTAAATCAGAGCATGCAGATAAGAATTTTTAAGTGTTATTCATAAGAGGCCATTACTGTAAAGATGTACACATTAAATTCTGCTCAATTTAAAGACAGGGACGTATTAGCACTATTAAGGTCAATTTAATTAAAACTGGAAAAAAAAAAATCACACATGCTAAAGATTCCATACTCCATTTCAGCGGCCCTGATCACAACTGCATTAGAGAAATTCTTTGGTCTATTTTCAGAGAAATATTTTCTCAGCTATAGAATTGGTTGCTTTAAAAATGTATGAACTACAGGGTTTTGATTCCTTTGAAATGCCATTGTAAGCAAACCTCTTTTCTTCATCCTATGATAGTCAACAAAGATTTTTTTAAAAAATCTTTTTAGAACATACACTAGATGAATCATCATGTCATTTATACTATAGTTTCAAATATTTTCTTTTTTATATTGCCAGGTTACTACTGATAAGGACAAGATAACACTTTTCTTTAAAATTGTGCTAAAAGAAAGAAATAAAATCAAGGTGTGATTTCTGTAAAATTAATTTAGAAGAGTTGCAGCTACTGAAATAGGCAACAAAAAAGAGAGCATTGCAAAATTGACATGGATTAAGACTTTCTTGTCTTCATCGGTTTATACTTTAAGTTAACCTTTCAAGCCTTCTTCCAATTTAGATCAGTCTAGAGAACACACAGGAAAGCTGAATACGTTACGTAAGTAAACAAAAGAATGAAATTAGTATTTAAAGGATTTTATAGCCAAAGAGATAATACCACTAACTGCTCAAATTTGAAGGTTATTTGAAATAATCAAATATTTTAAAATTTGATCATGTTTATAATTGAAAAAAATTATTAACAAGAAAAATTTTGCTTATTTATTTCAGAGAGAGAAAGAGCATGAGTGGGGGCAGGGGGTGTGCAGAGGGAGAAGGAGAAGCAGACTCCCAACTGAGCAGGGAGCCCTATAGGAGGCTTGATCCGAAGACCCTAGGATCATGACCAGAGCCAAATGTAGATGCTTAACTGACTCAGGCACTCAAACTGAAAGAAATTCTTAAATCATCTTCCTCAATGATGAATTTAACTAATCAACTCATGACAAATTTGAGCAAAACCTGAAAAAAATTCTATATGTTTATTTCTAGGAAAGACTCATAAATAGGATAACAACAGTAAGCTGTAAGGAATATTTATAAAACAGAGTAAGTGCAGGTAATTGTTAAAATAGAATACTCTCTTAGAAAATCAATCCTTTAGTTGTGTATAATTACTATTTGAAGTAAGTGTGTCCAACCAACATTCATTCTGCATCAACATGGGGTCTTAGGAAATCAAACTGGAAATTGAAAATATAATTAGAAGACACTGAGCTTTTTGACAGATGTTCAAAAAAGATACTATTGAACGAGTTCAATGATTCTGACAAACCCTGACCAAATATTTTGAAATACTTACAGAGCAGCAAGGAAGCAGAAATTAAAGAAGAAAGCAACTATGTATGTATTTACTAAGCAAGCACAAGCTAAGAATATACTAGAGGCTTTAGTTTGATTCATTTACCCTTTCACAAATCTATGAAGAGACTATTCCAGGGGCACATGCTTGGCTCATTTGATAGACCATGCAACTCGATCTTGGGGTCGTGAGTTCCAACCCCATGTGGGGTGTAGAGATTTCTTTAAAAAAAAGGGAGAGAAAATATTCCACCTGACACCATAATACATGAGAAGGTCAGAAATGAAAATAATAAAAAGCATGCTTCTTCACAGGAGAGTTTGCAGTTTGGTTAGGCATGAAGAGACATGACCTGACGTGTTTAAGATGGTGAGAATGGACACACAGTTCCCAGCGGAAGGACGAGGGAGGAAATGGGAATAGTGGGACCAAGGAACCATGACTACATTTGTTCAGCTGTGGTGAATTACAATGAAACTCAAGACAGAACATTTCAAGATTCAGAGGACCCCCTACCCTGTTTTACAGAGTAGGCAGCATAAACCAACGGGCATACCAAGTATTACTCACGTAAGAGGAACTCAGAGATTCTATTCTAATTTCAAAGTATCTCTGAATTTCACTCTTAGTCCGAGTGGAAGAGATTGTATTTGATAGAAGCGAGACATCAGAAAGTCTTAAGAAGTTTCTGACTGGACTAGAGTGTAGGAGAAACACCAATGACGAGAAAGAATTAGTATCTATAACTACTATTTGCTTCCTTATAGGAACCCAAAATGGGTCTCAGGTTTACTTAAGTATAACTGTTATGATTAGTGTATCTTTTCCTAATTGTTTTTTCCAATTTGTTAGAATAAAATCAACAGAATTTCCTGGCTTTACCTTTAAGGTATTGATGTGGGATCTTTTGTTTCATTGTTTTGTTTTTTTGTTTTGATTTTGGGGTTTTTTTCATTGTGGTTTTTTTGTTTTGTTTGTTTGTTTGTTTATTTGTTTTTTAACTGTGTCAATTTTGCCAAGCTGAGATGACATTTTCCACATATCCCTCCTCATATAGTTCTGGGTTAAGGCTGACCACAGGAGAAGTCAGCAGATGTGGAAGGCAGGAGGGAAGCAAAACTCCCACGCGTTGTTGCTGTTGGCTGGCTCACCTCAGTGACACGGGACACGGGACAGCCAGGTCCTCAACCTCCCACTTCAAGGCTACCCATCAGCAAAAGCAGAGCCCACAGTCCTGCACAGTTTCTGTCCCCAGGTCCCTCTTTCATCTCTGGTTGGTGACTTTTCTCTAACCTACCAACCATTCCCATTCAGAATTCATTTCCCTGACTTCTCCCATAATTGCAGGAGGTCTTGACCTCATAATGAATATTTTATTCCATAGTATATACCATATCTTACGAGATATAGGCATAAGATGAAGAGGTTTTATTTTTCTAGCTGAACTAAGAGTTTAAGTTCTACTTTTCTATTAGTCAAACTGCTTTCAAAATGAACTCAGCATTCATTTAAATGCCATTTTAGAATACTTTCCTCATTCCTCCATAATGGAAGACTTTATATTGAGAAGATGTTAATTAAAATAATATAAGTTGTAACATGTTTTCTTCTGATAAGGGCTGACTCTGCTAAACAAAAAAATTTGGCCATGACTATTCACCACATTATTTGGAGTCTATCACAGTGGTTTTGATCTGTTCTTTGTTTTGTGGTTTATCTCCTCTACTGTGCTTCATTCCTTTTTAACATATGGGCCTTCAAATAATCTGAAATTCATTCTGACAGGAAGATGTTTGAAATGACGGACAGGTCACCACTGAGCCACTAGAGGTAACAGCCATTTCTTATATCTGGTGTCACTTCCTGAGGAAGTTGGAAGAAGGAGGAGGAGCAGGAGAAAGAGGAGGAGGGGGAAGAGGAGGGGCAAGACAAGGGGGAGGGAAGTCAAGGGGGAAGGGAAGGATGACAGGGAGGGGGAGGAGAAGGAGAAGAAGAAGAAGAAGAACAGCAACAAAAAAGATAGCATTTCAGGGTGCCTGAGTGGCTCAGTGGCTTAAAGTCTCTGCCTTTGGCTCAGGTCATGATCTCAGGGTCCTGGGATCGAGCCCCGTATCGGGCTCTCTGCTCAGTGGGGAGCCTGCTTCCTCCTCTCTCTCTCTCTCTCTTTGCCTGTCTCTCTGCCTACTTGTGAGCTCTGTCTGTCAAATAAATAAATAAAATCTTAAAAAAAAAAGAGAGCATTTAAAACAAATACCATATGCCATAACATGTATTTTTTAGATGTAAATTCACTTAGTCTTCTCTATCATTGAGCACATAGAAGTTGACATTATTCTTAAACATGAGGAGCTGAGATCTCAAAGACATTTAAAAATTGCTTGCAAGTCATTGCAGCTCCTAAGTGGCAGAGAAAATATCTGAAGCCAAATCTGCCCGTTGTCAAAGACTAGATTCTTCACACCAGACTTCTGTCCTTCTCTTCACGAATGACCTGTTTTCCTCTTTTCTTTTAAATATTTTATTTATTTATTTGAGAGAGAAGGAGAGCACTAGAAGGAGGGGAGGAGCAGAGGGAGAGGGAGAAGCAGACTCTCCAACGAGCCAGGAGCCTGATGCAGTGCTCGATCCCAGGACCCTGAGATCATGACCTGAGCCCAAGGCAGATGTTCAAGTGACTGAGCCACCCAGGTGCCCCTCATCTGGTTTTCTTTATTTCAAAACTCATTCTTTTTGTGAGAAAAATTTAACATACACCACAATAGAACATGCTTTCTTTGTGTCTGTGTGTGTATCCCTGCATGTTAGTGATGTCAAGCTAATACATGAACTGTTTTGTATGGCTACCTTAAAATATTTTTTTCAAAGTTATTAAATCTGACAGGGCTGTTTTGGTCATCTAAAAGCAAAAACCAATGACAACAAAACAGAAAAGCATCGAGAGAACGTTGGAAGTTGGGTCTCCAGCCCAGAGTGGATCCTTGATAGAATGAAAAAATTCCAGCAATGCTTCCTCAACTCAGCCACCTTGGAAATAGGACAAGAACCATCTATCTCATGACATTACAGTATTTCACTTGTCATATATTTTAAGAGCAAAAAACAGAGAGAGATGTGTATTGGCTCTAGTCCCAGTTTAAAATGAGTTTGCCCTCTCATTCCTAAAAGCACTCATATAAATGCTGTCAGCCAGTCCACTCAGCCACTCGCATTGATAAGCTTTGTTTACTGAGAGGTTGTGATCTATGGGGCTGGGGAAGACCGTGTCTTTTGCTGTTCCCTTTTTACATTTCCAAAGTATTGAAATGTAGATTAAGAGATGGAAAGTGTCATTCCTCTTTTATGCTTTCATGCCCACGGACCGATTTCCCCGAAATGTTTTTGTCATGACAAAAACTGACGGCAATTTTGATGTTTCAAATAGAAAAGTTTAGAATATGAGAGTGAGAACATGAAAGAGAAAATGCTGAAATCTATGATTAATTGAATCAGCAAAGATACAAAGCTTGAGCATGAGTGAGAAATGATAAATTTATCTTATAATTTAGCAATAGATAGCTAATAAGAAACCTGTCCTATCTAATTCTCTCAGTGGGAGGAGATTATTCAATCAAATAATCTGGCATTTCTCCCTGAAATAGCCACTCTCCTTAATTTAAAGCAGCAAAATTCAGGGGCCCCTGGGTGGCTCAATGGGTTAAAGCCTCTGCCTTTGGCTCAGGTCATGACCCCAGGGTCTTGGGATGGAGCCCCGCATCTCTCCGCTCAGAGGGAGCCTGCTTCCCCCTCTCTCTCTGCCTAGTTGTGATCTCTCTCTGTCAAATAAATAAATAAAACCTTAAAAAAAAAAAATTCAGAACGCAGCTGGGAAGTCCTAGCTTATTTTGCATCGTAACCTGACAATTCAGTTAACTCTTTGCTCCTTCCTTCTATAAGCATCTCTGCTATTTTATTCAGGCATGTGGGCATGTGTGTACAAGTGTCTTTGTCTAACCTATGAGTTGAGTAGTTAGAATTTTGGAGCTGTAGTTTGAGAGGAGAGAATGAACAAAGTTGATGGGATGCCTCACATACATTCACACTAACTAGAAAGAACTAACTTCCAACCGGGGAGATCTGATAAATATAGTCAGAAAACGGGCTACAGGCATAGGAAATGCTAAGGCTTGTCCCCACTGCCCGGAAATCTCCTCAGTCGCTTCACTGGACCTCAACTCAGAAACAATTTCTTCAGAGGCATTTTCTCCATGTCCCCGGAGGTCTCCTGAGTCTGTTAATTTGCTTTGTTGCATAATCCTTTCTCATAATTTTCTCAGTTCAGAGGATGATTTGAACAATATGGGTAAGGCTTGTGGGCAGACAACGTTTTGGGTCTTTGCCCCATTGTATCTCCAGTGACCAGAGACCAGCCCTGCGGTTAGAAAATGTTCAGTGCTCCTAAATGTATGTTGAAACAATGCTCAGATGAGTAACTAATCTACAGTTAATGAATGGTACAATCCAGCCAGCAATTTAAATTTGCTTGTCATGAAAGACAAGGGCAGAAATGCTAAGAGAAGCTAGAGGTGTACAACACTCTTTTACAGTGCAAAAGCAAACTTGATATTCCCTGACACTAAATGGTAAGAAAACTTACATGACACACTAGAGAAGCCAAATTGACTTTAGTATTAAGGTTGCTACTTTTGTATTTCTGAAGGGCTTGGTACCTCAGACTCACTGTATGAGAAAGTCAAGGTTGGGGGTGGGGAGGGAGATTGCAATGCAGATCAGCCCGGGTACATATTTGATTTACTGACCTGCTGGTCTTTTCTGACCTTATCAAGGGTTGCTTGGGGTTCCTGGGTGGCTCAGTCAGTTAAGCTCTTGACGCTTGATTTCAGCTCAGGTCATGATCTCAGTGTCCTGAGATGAAGCCTTGACTGGGGCTCGATGCTGAGTGTGGAGCCTGCTTGGAATTCTCTGTCTCCCTCCCCCGAAATAAATAAATAAATAAATAAATAAATAAATAAATAAATAAATATTAAAAAGTGTTGCTCAGTGGAGTGATCCTCTAGCAGAAAGATCAAAGATTGATAATAATAGTATCTTCCTCATATCATTGTTATGAGGATTACAAGATTTTTGAAAGTTCAAGTTGTCTAGTTCTTGGAGTATAATAAACTCACAATAAATAAGTTCACAAAAATACAGTTTTTTTTATCAAACTAAAGACTTTGTGGATCTTTTCCAAAATGGAAGTTAGATACCATCATCATGATGATGTTCTTGTCATTTTTATTATTCCAATGTCGCCAGGGTGTTTGTCTTTTAAAGGGTGGGATTGTGCCTCGGATGTGTTGCTCCAAAAATCGTATAATCACTGAGTAATAATGTGCAACATTTAAAGTAAAGTGTGTGAAAATCTGTCTAAACAAGCTAAGCTGATTAGGCTAATTTGCTGAGAATAAAAAACACAAAAAAGAAGCCACAGATTTGAAAAATAAACAGTATGTATGTTATTTTATACATATGCTGATGATAGAAAATTTGGACAATATTCACAGGAAGAAAGAATGATGTTTTTCTCTCAGATAATGGGATTGTATAATAAACAAATTTTTAAACTAGAGTCCCTTCTGTGTGGTTTACCTTTTAGGATATGCAAAAAGAAGTGGATGATATATTTTCTGAATTACAATGTGATATACAATATTGAGCCTAAAACATAGATTTTTCTCTTTTCTTAGTTTGAGAACTAACTCACTGGAGATTGTTCCAGTATACAGAAAATAGGAAAAGCTGTTTGCATTATGTATAGATTATTGATATCTGGTAATAGGCACAGATAACATTTGGTTGACATCAAATATAGGTAATTAGAAATTACTGCTGTCAATTCTATAAAAGTATCTTCTATTACCTCAATTTGAAGATCTTTTCAGCATTTATTTAATTTTGACAAGCTCTAGGGATGCTTGGGTGGCTCACTCAGTTAAGTGTCTGCCTTGGGTTCAGGTCATGATCCCAGGGTCCTGGGATTGAGCCCCAAGGCAGTGTTCTGCTTCTCCATCTGCCTCTGTCCCTCCCCCCACTAGTGTGCTCCCTCTCTCTCTCTCTCTCTGAAATAAATGAATAAAATCTTTAAAAAAGAAAAAAAATTAGAGATGCCTTAGTTGAAGACAAAAAGCAAACATATTTTTAAGTATCAATCAAATCCTATATATCCATTAGTAAGACAAATTTAAGTTTATAACTAAGAGTCTTTTTTTTTTTTAAAGATTTTATTTATGTATTTGACAGATAGAGATCACAAGCAGGCGGAGGCAGGTAGAGAGAGAGGGGGAAGCAGGCTCCCTGCTGAGCAGAGAGCCCTACTCGGGGCTCAATCCTGGGACCTGGGGTCATGACCTAAGCCGAAGGCAGAGGCGTTAACCCACTGAGCCACCCAGGCGCCTCATAATTAAGAGTCTTAAAGGAAGTAAAAACTATTAGGAAAAAAATTTTTAAATTAAAGCTGCTGGATAATCCATAAATTCTTTATGAATTAACTCAACATGAAATTCAATGGACAAATATAATTTTATCTTCAATATTAAATTATTCCAAAAAGAGATTCTTTCTTCATAAAATTACTTGCATCTTCCAAAAGCATTTCCATTAAAATTAACTGGAAAAAACAAGAAACGCTAATAATGGTCTTGAATTTCAAACGTGATGGTTGCCTCTTGTCACATGCTCACAGTCAGGTAATGAAGGACTTCTGGGTTTTTTAAGGTCATTGCCTTGTACACGGAATAGTCACACTGGAGAAACAGTGTCAAGGTTCTATGTGCTATGCTAGTGTTGCTCAGAAGTGTGGGATTGCTGATAATATTTTCTTGTAGAAGTAAATCTAGCATTGTCCTTTGAGACCCAAACCCAGGAACGTGGGCAGTCATCTATAAAGAAATAAGAGCAGCAAGCTGGAAAAGGGGCTTGAACCAATTTCTGTTCTTCCCACACTTTAAGGCAATGTGAATCAAGAGTTCATTAAAAATGAAAAATCTCAGCAGGTATTCTGATAATAGTTCCAGCTACAACTTTTATTTTACTAGTAGGAAACACAAACGAATTTGCCCAACATAGTTAAAAAATCAAGTTCCTCTTGTCTCTGTCCTCTGATTTCATTATCACATTTTTATTCTCTAGCTGAAAAGATCCTACATCCTATCTGATTTTCAAGCAACATTTTGTATTTAAAATGTTATTAACAGATTGTTATAAAAACAACCCCAGGCCACTATATATATATACTATACACACACACACACACATTTATATATATTTCAGCAACTAAAAATGATGGATGAAAAATGGCACCATCCAACCACAAGAAACTTTATAAAAATGTTAAGTATTAGTATTCTGAGTTTTATTAGACAGCCACTGACGAATGTTTAATATAGTTGAAAGTCAAATGTTAAGATATGTATATGTATACAATAAAAACTGTTATTAACTGTATGTTGTATTGAGACCAATGGAGAAGTCTCACTACAGTTGCACAACTTCTTGCTTGATTGCTTAGATAAATTTTAAAAATGGCAAGTAACAGCTGCTGGAGCTACTGAACTTGACTCTACATTAATGACCCTTTTTTCCTTCTTCTTCTGCATATAATGTGGATAGAATTGCAACCTGCAGCGTTAGACATCCATGACAACTACTTTGAACATGCTACGTGTTATTTTTTAGCAAGGAGACACAATATTTTAGAAGGTTCAGCTAAAACACTGAAGTGTGATTACCAAAATTCTTTCTGTCTGAACACCATTATTGCTTGATAGTTCAGCTGGTGAAAGACATCTAAATCCTTGAACGTGAGCTTGTTGTTTGGTTTGTTAATGGACTGGTTGAAAAAGAAGGGTAGCACAAAATCTACTAGGATAAGACTAGAGAATGCTCGGGAGTTCAGAGGAATGTGAAAACATGGTAAGAGGGTAGCAGAGGGGGAATACATTAATAGAGAATGTCACACTCTCTGCAAGATGGCAGCCTGGGGTTTGCATCCCAGTTAAGGCCAATGAGCTGTGGGAAACATGGGAGCTCCAACAGAGTAACACATAGGCGCAAAGACAAAAGTTGGGACATCACCCGTACCCGACTTTTAGAAGCTAGATCCATAAAAAGGGCCTGGAGTAATCTCTTGGTAAGTATAGTTTATAACACAATAAGGAAAGTGTTAATCAAGTTGGTTAGGAAAGGGCCCTATCATTTGATGACACTCAATTAAGGGCAAGGGAATACAATTTCTGCTTTTATAGTCCTACTCAGTTTTTGGTTTTATTTATATTTTATACTTAATTACACAATTACTATGAGTTCATTATAGTACAAAAATCATGTAATACAATCACGGAGGAATAAATTTTGTTTATATGCCACCCGTTTTCTTTATTTATTAAGATACATAATTGGGAGCCTGGATATATACAATTAGGTAATTTCTTCTCATTTCGTAACAAGTTAATTTTTTCTATATCAATAAATACAACACATATACACAAATTATTATCCTTATTCCCATTTATGTTTTTGATTACTTTTGAATTGGAAGTCATCATATAATTAAGAATCATTTACACCCTAATTTTTTTTTAATTTTGTGTGTATTTTATTTCTGTGTGTAAGACCTCTTGAAGGAAGGCATCAATTTCTGTTTAAGATGCAGATGTTTTCCAAACTGAGGGTTGCTGGGGGGAGGGGAGTGGGGTGAAGGGGGGTGGAGTTATGGACATTGGGGAGGGTATGTGCTATGGTGAGTGCTGTGAAGTGTGTAAACCTGGCGATTCACAGACCTGTACCCCTGGGGATAAAAATATATTATATGTTTATAAAAAATAAAATTTTTTTTTAAAAGATGCAGATGTTTTCATTTTTTTCTTAATTTTTGACATGTATTTGAATTTGTATGAATTAGAAAGTTTCACTTACTGGAGTTTAATCTATATACCTTTACTGTTTTGTCTTTGAGTTTATTCTTCAAAATCCTTCCCCACCACACTGACATTTCTCTTAATTATGGTTACAGCTTCTCTCTTTGCATTTAAATATTTGGTCTATACAGAATTTATTTGAGTAAATGATGTGAGAGAAACTGAACTATTAAATGATTTAGTTTATTTTTCCAAGTTGATAAAAGCAATAATATAATCCTGCATATTGATTAGAGATGCTCCTTTATTAATGATCAGAACTTTACATTTAGAAAATCTGTTTTACCCCTCTCTACTTGAAATTTATTTGGCACCCACCTATTTTACTCCTTCTATTAATGTGACGTAATATCTGGGAGGTCAATTTACATTACAAAATTTTTCAAAAAGAATTTTTTTTAATTTTCAAAAAATTTCCTGGCTATTCTGTCTTTATTTTTCCACACCGATATGAGAATTATTTTTTACAGAAAAGGAAAATCTTGCTAGTTTGATCCAAATTTCATCAAATCCCAGGTGAGTTAAATTGTTATGCATATATTGAATTACCATATTCCTCAGCAAAACTTGGTAATTGTTTCTTTAGAAATTCTAAACAATTCCTGTTTTACTATTTCTATATATTTTATAATTTTGTTGTGATCTCTTTTGTAACTGATTGCAGTTTTATTAATATCTGGTGGTCTATTTAGTTTTTATTGTTGGAAGCAGTTGATGTTTCTTTAAGGAAATCACTTAAAATTATTGTTTTCACATGTGGAACAAAGTTATGTATGTAGGGAAGGATGACATTAATATAAGTATAGGTATGAATTTAGATTTTTCAATTTTATATATAATTATAAATCAATACAAAAATCTTAACCATTTAGATTCTATGATTGATATATGAAAGATAAGTTTTTAATAGTTTCTATTTTTAATATACTTTACAATTCTGCTTGATTTTATTTAAAAAATTCTTAATTTGGCAAATCATCAAGGGATGGCTGCATTAAAGAGCAGTAATAATAAAAAAATTCTTTATTTCTGTAGCCAGCACTTGTAAGTGATACATGAGTTATATTTGACTTTACTTATTGCATTGTTTTGTTCTTTTCATTATTTTCCTTCCATTATTTCATAATTTTTCTATGATATTAACTATGACTGCTAGTGTTAAATTTCTTCTGTTTTCCAGAGTGTGCTTACAGGTGTTTTGGCTTCTGTTAATAATTATATTTCACATTTTCATAGGTATTTATTATCTGAAGCTATGTACACTTTAGAATCAAATATAAACCAGTTATACCCTGGTGAATTATATAAACATCAAGTCCTTCTTTAGTCTATGTTGGGCTCATACCACCTGTTACTTCCTTTTCAAATGTTTTGTTTGTAAATTACTATTCCATACAATGTTACATTATATAAAACTTCTATGGAGAAAAATTTTATGTTTGCCTTCTTTTAGCAGTGACACCTATAACAGTCATGTCATCTTATTTCTCTTTTAAATTATATAATCCACATAGACCACCTTTCTAAGCCTTGCCTTTCTTGTTCTTACCTATACTTGACAAATCTTCCGTTCCTTTTTGGTAGGCTTAAAAACTATGCTATGTATTAGAACTTTCTGTAGCTTTTATACACAGAAAAATGCAATTAAAATTCTCTGAATTTTAATGTTTTTTTAATTTCGTTAATGTAGTTCCATTGATTTTAAGAAACTGATTTGTAGAAACCTGAAGCTATCACTTTTTTCTTAGGTTTATGCGAAGTATAACATTTCTTTAGTATTCTACTGTCCTTCCATTCCTCCCTTCTTTTAGAATATTTCTTCAATATTTTTCTTTTTTTTTTTTTAAGATTTTATTTATTTGTTTGTCAGAGAGAAAGGGAGAGTGAGCGAGCACAGGCAGACAGAATGGCAGGCAGAGGCAGAGGGAGAAGCAGGCCCCCTGCCGAGCAAGGAGCCCAATGTGGGACTCGATCCCAAGACGCTGGGATCATGACCTGAGCCGAAGGCAGCTGCTTAACCAACTGAGCCACCCAGGAGTCCCAATATTTTTCTTTTTAAGAGAGTAAAAGGAGAGACATACACGTGGCGCGGAGAGGCAGAGAAAGAGGGAATCTTAGGCAGGCTCCACACCCAGCACAGCAAGGAGACTGATGTGGGGCTCCATCTCACCCCCCTGAGATCACGACCTGAGCTGAAATCAAGAGTCCCATGCTTAACTGACTAAGCCCCCCTAGCGCTCTGAGGATATTTTAATAGTACCCTCTTTTGTAAAAGTCTGTCTTCCTAAAAGACAGTGTCCCTGGGTATAGGATTCTAATTCAAAGTTATCATTCCACTATCTCTTGGCTGTGTCATTATTGCTAAGAAACAAATCATCACACTAACTGCCCCTTTTTCTGGTGACTTTTAAGATCTTCTCTTTAATTAGAGAATCTTCTGTATTTCAGTGTTATGTCTCTGGGTACAGATTTCTGTTTGTTATTCCTGTTTGGGAATCACAGGGTTTCTGAAATGAAGGACCTGCGCCTTCCATCAATGCGGGGAACAATATCAGTCATTTTGTATTTTGAAAATCTCATTTTTTCTGTTCTTTAGATCATCTTCTTTGGCCTGTTGTTCATCTTTTATATATGAAAAAATTTCGACCTTGTATCAAAATATTTCTTGGTCTCTTCTCTATTTTAATTTTCCTTTCCTTCACATTTCCCAGCACCTCTTTGTCGCTTATCTTAGGTTTTCTAGTTTTCAGTTGTCTTAATCCAGTTCACTCTCTTCCCAAGTCAACCGTGCTCCCCACTGATTGACTTTTTTTTTTTTTTAGATTATTTATTCATTTTAGAGAAAGAAATTGCCTGAGAGGAGAAGGGGCAGAGAGAGAGCAGAAATAGACTCCCCACTGAGTGGAGAGCCTGTTGTAGGACTCATCTGTGGACTAGAGATCGTAACATGAGCTGAAACCCAGAGTTGGACGATTAACCAAGCAAGCCACCCAGGCACCCCTTATTGGTTTTTGAAAATCAATTTTTAGTTTTTAATTTCTGAAAAGACTATTTGCTTTTAATTAAACAAGCTTGGTCACATTAATGGACTTTTTTATCATAATTTATTTTTATGGTTTATTTTAACAAAAAAAGAAACACCATTATATTCATTATATATAAATTTCCTTATCTGCATTGTACACGTTGTTGGTTTTGTTGATGACCATTTTTTCCCTTATATATTAAAAAAGTTTTCAATTACAAGTTTATTTTTCTTGCCAGTTTATTTAGAATATGTTTTTAAAGATTTTATTTTATTTATTTGACAGAGAGAGATCACAAGTAGGCAGAGAGAGAGAGGAGGAAGCAGGCTCCCTGCTGAACAGAGAGCCTGATTCGGGACTCGATCCCAGGACCCTGAGATCATGACCTGATCCGAAGGCAGCGGCTTAAACCACTGAGCCACCCAGGCGCCCCTAGAATTTTTTTTTAATTTTTTATTTTTTATAAACATATATTTTTATCCCCAGAGGTACAGGTCTGTGAATCGCCAGGTTCACACACTTCACAGCACTCACCAAAGCACATACCCTCCCCAATGTCCATAACCCCACCACCCTTCTCCCAACCCCCTTCCCCCCAGCAATCCTCAGTTTGTTTTGTGAGATTAAGAGTCACTTATGGTTTGTCTCCCTCCCAATCCCATCTTGTTTCATTGATTCTTCTCGTACCCACTTAAGCCCCCATGTTGCATCACCACTTCCTCATATCAGGGAGATCATATGATAGTTGTCTTTCTCCGCTTGACTTATTTCGCTAAGCATGATATGCTCTAGTTCCATCCATGTTGTTGCAAATGGCAAGATTTCATTTCTTTTGATGGCTGCATAGTATTCCATTGTGTATATATACCACATCTTCTTTATTTTGAGGTGTGTTTTTAAAATGCATCCTTCAAAGAAGATTTTAGTTTTCTTTTGTTAATTTCCTAAAAGCACTTACCAGATGGGAAGAATGAGAATATATATTTTAGCTTGGGATTTTTGTGGCCACATAGGTAATATGAATTGCCCTAAATGCAAGTAAGATTAGGCTTCTGTTTAGAAGTTTCCAAGGGAAAATTTTTTTCCTACTCTATTTAGAGCCAAGGTTAAGATAATTATAGATCCCACCATTGTCCTTTGTAAAGGTTTTTTTGTGTTTTGTTTTTGGTTTTTCCATCTGGTCAGCTCACAGGGAATGTTATCAACTTTCAGTGGTTCCAGAATTACTGAATGGATTTCCCATTTGCTCTTCCGTTCTCTGATTCTTTAGTCTAGTAATACCTAGATTCTTTTTTTTTTTAAGATTTTATTTATTTATTGGAAAGAGTGAGAGAGTGCACAGAGGGAGATCAAGAGGGAGAAGCAGAATCCCCACTGAGCAGGGAGCCTGATGTGGGGCTCAATCCCAGGACCCCGGGATCATGACCCAAGCCAAAGGCAGCCATTTAGTGAACTGAGCGACCAAGGCGCCCCTAGTAATATCTAGACCCTGAGTCAACAGAAATAAGCAATATGTACCAGGCAAGCAATAGCTCCAAGACTTTCTTGCACCAATGAATTTGTCACTTTTGAAGAATTTCTTTTCTTCCACACCAGCTCAGTCATGTATTTAGGAAAATGTATTTTCATACCTCAACCAGCATTTCTAGCTGTGTGCCCAGAGAAGGGGGTTCTCTAATCATTTCATCCACAGTATTTGAAAAACAGTAAATCAATTTAGTTCTTTACACCCAAAAGTATTCATATATTTCTTTTCTTATGTTTTTCCTGATTATTTACTTCACATGTTCTCGGGGATTATCAAGGTAGAGTCTCACTTCATTGCATTCAACATGAATAATAGGGATAGAGTTTAGATACACATTTAAAAATAAATAATAGTGGTTTTAACAGGCTTAATAAAGGCAGAGTTTATCTCTGTCATGTAATATGGGTGTTCTAAGACAGGTATAGTGCTTTAAATATCACTGGAGACCTAGGATTCTCCACACTAGATTTCTTCCTCATAGTCCCAGGTGACTGTGCTAACTCCAGCTATCATATTGGCATTGAACCCAACAGAAAGACATAACATGGAGACACTGCCTCTCTTAAGACTTGTCAGAAGTGGGGTGCCTGAGTGGCTCAGTGGGTCAAAGCCTCTGCTTTCAGCTCAGGTCATGATCTCAGGGTCCTGGGATTGAGCCTCAAGTCAGGCTCTCTGCTCAGCAGGGAGCCTGCTTCCCTTCCCCTCTCTCTGCCTGCCTCTCTGCCTATTTGTGATCTCTGTCTTTCAAATGAATAAAAAAAAAAAAACAAAAAAAACAAAACTTAAAAAAAAAAAGACTTGTCAGAAGTTATACACACCACCCCTACTTATGTGCCACTGACTGTGACCAGAACACTGTCACATTGCAACATTTATCTTCAAGGTAACTTGGAAAATACCAGCTTTATACTGGGTAGTTACCTGCCCAATTTATATTCTAAGTTCCTATTAGTGAAAAAAGATAAAAAGAAATTGGGGAAGAACCCTTGACCTCTCATACAATATATCCATCCATAAGCACTGATCCTTACACAGGGACCACACTGATTTTCACCCCCAAAGAGGCAATTCCCAAGTTGTCAGTTACCAAGCTTCTTCTAAGAATAGGATACCTAGGGGTGTTCGTTTTTTTTCCCTCAAGCCAAGATATGACCTCGTATGGCCCGATTATTTATAAATGGTGAGTATAAACCCTGAGAGTAATCACAATTAAAGTTTCCAAATAATAAACAACTAGCAGGTCAATAGCAATCACCAAACCTTCCTTAATAACACCAAGAATGATTTCCTTTACTTGCTGTACATTACATTCTTAAGCTTGTTCAGCTGCCAATACCTGATTCTGTTTTGAGGGTGGGGGCTCCTTTTCATCTGCAACACCAGTCTCTGTCTTTGAGAGACTGTTCTTTTTCTGAAGATGTCCATCCTAAAGCATCCAGAGTTTCCTGTGACCTACAGATTTGGGACCCCTCCCCCCAAACTGATTATCTTAAAGGATGAGTTTTCACTACTCTTTATAGGTGAGGCACATGAATTTTCACTCACTTTAGTTATTTTCAAAACCTGTTGATTTGTTTGCTTGGTCCAAGGTACAAGAAACCACAGCCAGGCATGTTTGTTTAGACAAACCTAAAAGCCTAAAAGCCAATCTTACACCTTCTAGATCCTGAAGTCTTAGCCCATTTTTCTTTCCTCGAAGAAGCTAGATCATGTATTTCTAAGACAACAGTTTTGGGTAGAAAGACAATACACTCACTTGGTCTTTACCTCTAGGAGGCTTGCATAATGGGAAGAGAACTCTTAACCATGGAAGTGCCTTCTGCCAAGGCTGTACCTACAGAGCCACCACTGGGAAGAAGGAAGGGGTGAAGGAGAATATTTTCTGCAGAATCTTCCCTGAAGGTCTCTTGTATTGTACCTCCCACGGCCACTTCATCATGTTAGATCGATCCCATCTCTATGACGCCATCCCCTTTTAATAGAGCCAGTAAAATTCGTCCTATATGCCAAAAGAATACCTGAGAGGTCTATTACACTATACGTGGGGAGAAAAACATTCCAAGAGCTCTACCTGTTATCGTATGACTTCTTTGTTTTTAGTTCAGTTAAGAGCTTGGATTACAAGACAACACCTGAGTTCAAACCTGCATCTGTTACTTTCCTCTGGCAGGTTTGTTTCAAATGAGGATGATACTATTGCCTATGTCCTAGGGTTGTCACAAGAATAACAACAAATACAATTATGTTAGCAGAGTGTCTGGCATGTAAGTACAGAGCCCTATAAATATTACATAAAATTATACTAAATTATAAGCTTATAATAACAATGATAATGATTATATTATTTGTCCTGCATCCCTTAGATTTACCCTCAGATTTACAGTGCAATGAAACTGAAGACCATATTTCCAGTCAATTCTCTGTATCCTTATATATTTAATAACTACTATGTACTGGACCCTGCTCAAGGCACTGGTTGAAGCGGTAGATAAACAAAAATCCTCCTCTAATGGAACTTAAAGCAGTCTCCAAGGAGCCTGATTCCCTGTAACATTCCAATGGGAATCATAATGTCCCAATCCACTGGATAGATACAGCAAATGAACAACTACAATCTCCCAAGATGTACTGCTCTCAGCGTTTTTCCTGAAGACACATGCCTGCCTTTCCTCAAGAGATTACGCTCCCAGAATAAACCCTCAGTTGTCTGACGGCCATCGTCTTGCCTGGACTGAAAAACATTTCCCCAGGTAAGCAACACAGGTTGGAGTTCATCCTGTGTGAGTAAGCCTGATGACATACGGTGAAGGAGATACTTAGTGTCCTCCTACCTGTTTCAGGTAGACTAGGTTTCATGAAGCAGATTCAAAGTACACTATGTGCTCGAGTCTTAGAAGATTATACTCACTCCAGATCTGTCTACCTTATAATTACTGTCAAAGCTTCCAAGATTCTGGCTGTAGGTGTTCTGCCAGTCTTTACTTTCTGTACTTTGGAATTCTTTTTCTCTTGCCCCCTATGACTTCGGAAGAATTTTAATTAGAATTTTAGAGAGAATACATGCGGCGCTGCTAAGTGCGCACCATTCAAATCAGATACAGCCACCATTTTTCAATCATTTCTTCATTTTCCTAAACATGTTATAATTTTCATTGTTAATTTGACTTGATCTTCTCCCTATAATATTTTAGCACTTTATTTTGCTTTTTAATATCATCAAGAATTCTAACCAGACTTACTTATACAACATCCTTAACATCTATATAATTTTAAGATCTGGTTAAAATATTCTTTTCAGAACATAATTTTATGTTACTGTTTCTTAATATATCTACCACCTTATATTTACATTATTAAATGCATTAAATCTATTACAAAAATTATACCTAACCACCCAAAAATATATTTCTTGGGCTTGTTCTTCTTTTCTTTTTTTTTTTTAATGACTTCGAATATATTTTTAAAGTATTTTAAAATACTGTTTATTGATAGTATGGGTTTTTGGTGAGAAAAAAAGGGATCCAATATTTACCTGAGAGCTGGAGCATATTTCCCAGCATCCATAGAGACTGTATTGTGTTACGGACACACAGCAAATGTGGCCCTGGAATTATGTCCCAAGAAAAGCCTTTCACGCCATTCTCCTCCCTGGCATCTAGAATAAGCCTGGATCCCCAGATGACTAAGCTGAGACAAGAGTCTCTTCTCTCACCACTGCTGGAACTTCTGTTATGGAAGACATAAACTTCTGTTATGGAAACCCGTTTAATTTTGTGATTGTTTTTTAAATTTTTTAAACATTTTTTTTAAGATTTTATTTATGTATTTGACAGAGAGAGATCACAAGTAGGCAGAGAGGCAGGCAGGAAGCAGGCTCCCTGCCGAGCAGAGAGACTGATGCTGGGGTTTGATCCCAGGACCCCCCTGAGACCATGACCTGAGCTGAAGGCAGGGGATTTAACTCACTAAGCCACCTAGGAGCCCCTGTTGTTTTTTTTTGTTTGTTTTGTTGTTGTTGTTGTTGTTGTTGTTTTTTAATATAATTTTTTATTTTTTATAAACATATATTTTTATCCCCAGGGGTACAGGTATGTGAATCACCAGATTTACACACTTCACAGCACTCACCAAAGCACATACCCTCCCCAATGTCCATAATCCCACCCCCTTCTCCCAAACCCCCTCCCCCCAGCAACCCTCAGTTTGTTTTGTGAGATTAAGAGTCACTTATGGTTTGTCTCCCTCCCAATCCCATCTTCTTTCATTTATTCTTCTCGTACCCACTTAAGCCCCCATGTTGCATCACCACTTCCTCATATCAGGGAGATCATATGATAGTTGTCTTTCTCCGCTTGTTGTTGTTTTACAGTAGTAAAGTTAATCTGACTGATTCAAAAACCAAGTACAGTGATCTCCTTTCTATATTATCTCCTAAGAAAGGGTGAAGCAAGTCTCAATAGTTGGGTGCACAGCAAAAGGAAAAACTATTACAGTATTCATCTCTCCTCTTTGTTATTCCATCCCCTTTGGGTTTCCTCCTTTTTACTAGGATTCACTTGAGGATGAGCTTCCTCAGAGCTTTCGACTCATCACAACTGTGACCCCCAAATTAAGGAAAGGACCTAGGGCCCAGACTTTTGGGTTTGAGTCTTCTTTGTTTCTCCTTTGGCCGAGTCCCTAAAATATAACAAAATTTGTCATGAATTTATCTTACTTCTCTCATTAGAAGCCCCAGTGCTCAATTTATCTAATCAGTGATAACATTAGATTGTTGAAGAGAGCAATGAAATTTAGAACACCCTTCATGGGGACTCAGGTACACTACTTCCAATAGGGCTATACATACATAGGACTCTATAATAAGCAGTGTTTATGGTTGTGTTTTTATTTTTATTTTCTGCTGTATAACCAAACTCTTTCCATTACAATGACCAAAAATATACTGACATGGTAATAACTTAGGGATTTGCAAAGGTACATTCATATTTCTTTCATTACTTAAGTAATAATACAAATGACATAACATTTCCAAGACATACAACCATCATTCAATTTATAGATGATCTCTTGTCTGTGTCGGTTCTCAAAATCTCCCCAAAAGACTCATCTCCCTTGTAAAGGGAGTAGTGGCTGGCCAAAGGTCTTCAGTCAAAAAGAAAAAAATCAGAATTTTGTTATGAATAATATTTAGGTCCTGATCTCTTCACTGAAAGGGACATTCTAGCCACAAAACGGTAATAAGATCCCAAACAATATCCAAAATCATCATTGTGAGAAAATGAAAGTTTTTGAGACCTACAGAATATTGCATGTGATAAAAATCCCAACCTTTTCAGCATAATACAACCTCCTTACAAAACTGCCAGAGGGTAAAACAAAACAAAACAAAACAAAAACCCTTAGTGTGGATGGCTGAGGCTGAATCAGACAGGCATTCTTCAATCTTAATTATGTATGTCCCCAATAATCTCTCTATTTGAGATTACATATAGATAGATAGATAGATAGATAGAAAGATACATATATACATAAAAATATATAAGCATATATAATATACAAATATTATATATACATATAGATAGATATGTACATAAACATATATAAACATATATATGTGTGTGTATATATATATATATATATATTCTGTTGTTGTTCAAGAAATTAGAATGTGCATTAAGGATTTTAACTCCACAACAATAGTGGCCAATAGCAATTCATAACCTATATGAACGTTTCTCCAGATCCAAGAGCTAGAGCTTAACCTCCTTGTTTATGCACATAAAACAGCTTAAATAAAGGTAGATATTCCTGCAGCAATTGTTCTTGGCACACCAATGAATTGAGAGGTTCTAATGTTGATCAAAATGCATTACCCATAACTAACTGAGCATTTTTAAAAACTCCATTAATTTTAAATTACCACTGTTGGCTTATAAAGTGCGAGACTTAATAGGAGATCTTTATTCGTGCTTATGCTCTCAATGGAATGGAATTGTTTATAATACATGTTGTGGTACACAGCAAAAGCAACTGAAGAGTCCATAGAGAATATAGTGGAAGATTGCCATGAAAAACAAACAGTATTTTTACCTTCATGCATTAAGATAAGATTTTACCTTCATGCTTGAGATACTGAAAATACTAGAAAATGCTATCTAAATACAGAAGGTAATTCAAACATAAAGAACGTGGCCCCAGTCTTGGGGAAAAAAACAAAACAAAAACAATTTTGGCTAATATCAGGAAGTGTGTCCATTTTCCTGGCCAAGACAGCCACTTGATTGTGCCTGCAGAGGGTACATGAGCTAGATTTTATTGGTAGCTGTAAGATTGCGGCAATCCTGAATAGTCATTCCATACCTTGGACATTTCATACAAACTGAGGAATTTCATCTCTGTTGTTGAGGATATAGCTGGTTCACGCCTCACCAGCTGTACTAATAGTCTACACAAAGCCATGAAGAAAGGATACAGTTCTGAGCCAGATCCAAAGGACATCAGAGCTCCTCAGGATAGAATTATCCTGTTGCTCATTCACAATTTTATTAATATGTGCTTACGATTATCTTAGAATCTCTGAATATTTTGAAAACCTCAAATCCAAAAAGACCATTGCAGTAACCATGGCAGAGAAACTACTGGACTGTATTTTTTTTTAAGAGTTAATACATACAAGTACTCACTTTATTAGAATGATCATAAAGGAATTTTGTAAAACATGAGCATTTGATAAAAAATTTTATTACCTCCATCTTCTATATTTTTAGGAGAAATACAGCACACAAATAATACTATGAACTCAAATAAGCCAAGCTCACAGAAGATCTTGAATAATATTCCTTTGGCCAGGACTTTTGACCTTCATGTTAACGACCATTGTACATTAGTGGTTTCCAGATTTCACACACTAAACTCTATGAAATGACAACGGGAAGACTTATTATGGTCTAAGAATAGCAGTAGTCATCACTGATTCTGCCTTGACTCTTGAAAATCTGGCTATGTATTTTTTAAAGGCTGAGTCAATATAATTCTTATTATCTCCAGATATAAATTTCTTTTCTTTAACACCTATCTTCAAAACATATCTGTGTATGTCTTCAAAATTAAGTCTTCTGAAAGATATACTACAGAAAGTCTTCTTTGAAAATGCTCTAGAAAAGATACAAGTCATCCTGACAAACATTTGGGTAGCTAAATTACAAGGTGAATCCTGGAACTGATTCACTATAGTGTAAAATGAAGGCCAAAGCACAAACGTAAACACATATATTAATAGAAAAGAACAGAAAGTCAAGAAATAAACCCCTGATTATATGGTCAATTAATCTTCAACAAAGAAGGCAAGAATACAATGGGAAAAAGACAGTCTTTTCAACAAACAGTGTTGGGAAACTGGACACCTACATGCAAAAGAATGAAATTGGACCACTTTTTTACACCATCCGCAAAAATAAACTCACAATCGATTAAGAATGTGAGACCTGAATCCTGAAAAATCCCTAAAAGTACTAGAAGAGAGCACAGGTAACGACTCTGATATCAGCCATAAGGATATCTTTCTTGTATGTATCTCCTGAAGCAAGTGAAATAAAAAGCAAAAAATAAACTATTAGGACTGCATCAATATAAAAATCTTCTGCACAGCAACAGAAAGACCAACAAAACAAAAACATAACCTACCAAATGTCAGAAGATATTTGTAAAAGACATATCTGATAAAGGGTTAGTATCCAAAATACATGAAGAACTTACATAATTCAACACATGAAAAATGAATAAAATGGACAGAAGACATGAATAGACATTTCTCCAAAGAACACATAGAGATGGCCAACAGACACATGAAAAGATGCTCAACATCATTCATCATTAGGGAAATGCAAATCAAAACCACAGTGAGCTACTACTTTATACCTATCAGAATGACTAATATCAAAAACACAAGAAACAACAAGTGTTGGCAAGGATGTGGAGAAAAAGTAAGCTTTACACACGTTTTTGTAGGAAGGCAAACTGTTACAGCCACTGTGGAAGACGTTGTTCAGGTTCCCCCAAAAAGATTAAAAATAGAACTACTTAATGATCCAGTAATTGCACTGCTGGGTATTTACCCAAAGAGTACAAAAACACTAGTTCATATGTACCCCTATGTTTACGGCAACATTCTTTTTTTTTTTTAAGATTTTATTTATTTATTCGGGAGAGAGGGAGAGAGAGCATGGCTGGGGGAGCAGCAAGCAGAGAGAGAGGAAGAAGTAGGGTCCCCACTGAGCAAGGAGCCTGATGTGGGACTCAATCCCAAGACCCTGGAATCATGAGCCCAACTAAAGGCAGATGCTTAGCCGACTGAGCCACCCAGGTACCCCTACTGTAGCATTCGTTACAATAGCCAAATTATGGAAGCAGCCCAAGTGTCCGTTGACTGACGAATGGATACATATACATATATATAATGGAATATATATAATATAATACATATAACATATAAACTGTATATTATATATAATTAATTATTTATGTGCTATATATATTATACACACACATATATAATGGAATATTATCCAGACATAAAAAGGAGTGAAATCTTCTCATTTGCAACAACATAGATGGACTCAGAGAGTATAATGCTAAGTGAAATAAGCCAGTCAGAGAAAGATAAATACTACATGATTTCACTCATATGCGGAATTTAAGAAATAAAACAAAGCAAAGGGAAAAAAAAAAAAAAGACAAACAAAAAAAAGGACTCTTAACTATAGAGAACAAATAGATGGTCACTGGAGGGGAGGTGGTCTGGGGAGGGGGGAGATAGGTGAAGGCAATTAAGGGCCCGCATTTTTTTTTTAAAGATTTTATTTATTTATTTGACAGAGAGAAATCACAAGTAGATGGAGAGGCAGGCAGAGAGAGAGAGAGGGAAGCAGGCTCTCCGCTGAGCAGAGAGCCCGATGCGGGACTCGATCCCAGGACTCTGAGATCATGACCTGAGCCGAAGGCAACAGCTTAACCCACTGAGCCACCCAGGCGCCCGAGGGCCCACATTTTGATGAGCACTGAGTAATATGTGGAATTGCTGAATCATTATATTATACACCTGAAATCAATATAGTACTGTATGTTAACTACAGGGAATTAAAATTCTAAAAATAAATAAAAAATCAACATACACAAAAAATTGAAGGCCAAAGAAATTGTGTCAAAGATAACACTCATATTTTTAACCCAAGCAATTAGTGGGATGAAGTCATCTTTAAACAGTATGGAAAAAATAAAGATAAAGTAGGATTAGTGCAGTTTAAAAGTAGAAAAATTATCTAGTGTTCACTACTGAGCCTGTTACATTAGAATGGATTTTAGACATCCAATTTCAAAATGCTGAGTTAAACGTATGAGTCTGCAGTTCAGAAAAAATTTTAGGGTAGACGTATAATTTGGGAGTTGTCATTATTTTTCCGTAGGGTTTTTCTATCTATTAATTAATTTATCTATGTATCTATCATCTGTAGTATATCTGCTGTGAACTGAATATTTGTGTGCCCCCAGGACTCATATGTTGAAACGTAATCCTCAACAGGATGATATTTGGAGATGGGGCTCTGGGAGGTATTTAGATCATAAGAGTAGAGCCTCATGATAGAATTAGTGCTCTTTTATTTTTTAAGATTTTATTTATTTATTTGAGAGAGAAAGTACGTGCACGGGGGAGAGGGAGAGGGAGAAGCAGACTCCTCACTGAACAGAGTGCCTGACATGGGCCTTGATCCCAGGACCCTGAAATCACGACCTGAGCCAAAGATGGATTCTTACCCAACTGAGCCATCCAGGTACCCCAGTTAGTGCTCTTGTAAGAAGAAACATGAGCAAGCTTCCTTCTTCTCCCTCTCTTCATCATGTGAAAAAAGCAAGATAGCCTCCATCTGTAAACCAGGTACAAAGTAAGCCAGCACCTTGATCTTGGATTTCTCAGTCTTCAGAACTGTGAGAAATAAATTGCTGTTTGAGTCATCCAACTGATGCTATTTTTGTTATAGCTCCCCAAACAGACTAAGATATTGTCCATCTTTCAACCACCTATGCATTTAGATATAGAGATCTATTTCTTCAGCCAAAATCAACTCTCCTGAAACTTGATCTCAAGGAACCAGCCGAGGTAGGGATACCATTTTGCCAGAAGTCATCTGCTAAGTCAAAGACTAGTTAAAACTGTAGTTGAGAACTCCTGAATTTTCCTTATTTTATTAAATGTTATCTTCAGTTGTCAAGTACATAAAACTATGCACACATTTACACACACACATAAAAACACGCATGGACCAAAGTAACGGGAGTGAGAATAAATAGAAAATTAAAAAGCCTGGCTTTCCTGTAACTAGAGAGAATCATGCATATGCTGTTCCTAATTCTAAGAAACAAAATGACCACTATCTTCCAAGCACAACTAGACAATAAGACTTATGAAAATGATCCACACATGTAGCATGAGGTAGCATCAGGAGGACCCCAAATATTGATCAACGTGTCTTCATATTTTCAAGATTCCTCTCATCGAATTGTAAGATGCTTTTCATTGCCCAGACTGTCTGAGGTACCACGTCTAAAGCACTTTACCCATCACAAGTTTCATTAAACTACGCACATACATATATAGAGTTAAGTGAGTGTTTGAGAAGGGCTAACAGCAAGTCTAAATGCTTCTTCTGTGAAAATAATGACTTAACTCTACTAGCACAATTTCCCTGGAAACCTGATGGTTTAAGGTAACTGCAGCCCCTAAGTTCTGTTACTAAGCAGTGATGTTTATTGCAAAAATAATTCATATTTGATGAACTGCATTTGGGTTTGCAGGGCTGGGAGTGAGCTATTAAAACCTATCAAGGCCCCCAGGCTTCATGTGACATGGTCTTCTATTCAAGACTTCTCTTCTACAGAACTGACATTAAGTTGGAGCTAGCCCCAAGGAAAGAGTGGCAGAAGCTTGAGTAAAGCAACCCCCTTCAGCTGAGGCAATTCCCTGGAGACGATTCCTCTGTGAGCTGCAAACAGGCAGCTTTCCCAGCAGCTGGAGAAATGAGTGTGTGACCCTGAAGGGAAGCTGAGCAGAGGAACACTAGGTCCCCTGCAGCACCCTTCATGAGAGTGGATACTAAATCCATGTTTATTGAATTAATAATGGTGAGATAGTCTTAAGACGTATCATTTCGTGATTGTGAAATGACCCATACGGTCATGTTTGACACAGTTTCCCAAACACCTGTGCCACGGCATATGGATTACAAGTGTCCATTTATGGATTCCCTCAGGCATCGGGACAGCTGGCTGGAAGTCATGGATCAGAGCTATGATTCGGTGACATTGGGCCATGAGGAGCCTTCTCCACCAACTATATTCGGTGGACTTTAGAATATTTCATTTTCTGTGTGTTTCATTACATGGCAAAGGTTGAGAAGCACAGGGACACTGAAAATGAAAGTAGAGGAAATATGCTGAGGATTCTTTAAGGCATGAGACTATACCATTTTACTTACAGAAAGTGACAGGACATACACTTTCCTTTTACTAATGGAAGGCCATGACTTATATGTGAAAGAAGAAGAACTAAGGTGATTCTCCTTAAAGTTTAAATCACAGTAAGTAACCACATGTGGCTATAATCCTTTTCCAATTGAAACACAAGGCACACCCAGCATCTTTTATTCAAAGAGCTCCATCTGGTTTAGGGGTTTCTCTTTCTGTGAGTCAGCAGGCCTGGGGGTAAGGGACCCTTTGACTCCTGTTCTGAAGCACAGTGGAGAGTCAGAAAACTTAGCCAAATTCATTTTCATAATCCATAGCTGAAAACTAAGAGAAATCCAGGAAGAAACTCAACTATGATAACTTAATATGTTTTCAAATCATTTCTGAAATCTATTCATTTAAAGTGTACTAAAGTAACTAAATGACAGTTCAGAGAACAGCCTTCATTTATGACAACTCACAGAAAAAATCCAAAGGACTCCTGTATTTGCCTTTCCTAATGACTAGCCTCATAATTTGCTATATAATTAAAACCACTTCTTAACCTGGCTGTGTTTACCTCCCAAGGTTCTACGTGTTTTAAGAAGATATTCTTTACAACGAAAAAGAATGTCTCTAGGGTGAACATTTGCAATTTCTGTTAACCATAAACTTATTTTCCAAGTTTAGGATATGCCTGTGACTCTGTGTTACCCAGGATGCAATCCTGGAGTATACTGTCCAGAGCTATGGCTCTATGTATGGCTGGAAACTAGATAAGACTGGAAGGTCATTCTCTACCTTCAATGCACCAAGTCATCTACACTGTGTGTCTCAAGAGTGTGTTATAACAGCTCTACAAAGATGTTTCCGATGTTGAAAGACCTCTGCCACCCATATCTGTTTAAAATCTAAAAATGAGAGTGTAAGACATTCAAGAAAGAGAACGTGGTGGCACACCACACTCTAGCAAATCTGATGAAGAAAGGATGATGAGGGCTATGGATATACTATTTGACACCTCTCCAGTGCTGTTTCAGATTCTCATTTTATTCTGTTTTTGAAGCCCTTGACGCTTTGCTCATCTCTAGCTGCTGAGGAGGAGATCCACTCATCAGGCATGCTGAAAGATGCCAATACTGACCAATGGATGATGGAGGAAGCAGACAGGAAATTCTCTCTCCATTTCCCCTTCTACATCCATTTTGGAGCACGGTGTTTTCTCGATAGCCTATCTGCTGCTGTTGCAAGTAATAGGGAAAGTTTGTGTCTTTCTGTGAAACAAGGGCCTCTAGGTGTAATGCTTACACCTTTATTTTTCACTCCTCCTCGCCCTATTTTCTTTTTTGCTGTTCTGACATTTCTCAATAAAGTGTCAGTACTCAAAAAAAAAAAAAAAATCCTGAAAAAATGTATTCTGTATTGTCTATTACTGAAATAGAACAAAAGTAGACTAAATCATTGTACTTTAGTCAGATTACTTTGGGACTTCTTTTAAAAAAAAAAAAAAAGGCAGAGGAATAAGAGGTATTCCATTTTGCCAATAGCCAAACCTGCATCACTAAGAATCTTCACTCTAAAATGAAGTGGTGAGACTTGATCTCTCAATCTCTTCCAGCATCCACTTTTATATTAAAAATGTGGTCAAACTTGAAGATTCAGGATTCTTAAGAACTGTTTTCAGAACTTAATTAGAAGAATGCTTGAAAAATTGTATTTTGTATTCTTGATGTAGTATCTCCTCATAAAATTACAAGAAATCTTAAGGGAAATAATATATTTATATGGTTCAAACTAGGAAAAGCAAAGGAGTTTACAACCTTATCTCTTGTAAAACAGTTCTGCCAAGGTAGCTGATAAAATGTGAAGATTGCTGAAAGTGCAGGCATATTTGGACTTTGGTTGTATAGTTAAAATTCCATGTGTGACTAATATAGGAAAATATTCCCCTTAAAAGAGAAGAGACAGAAATAGGAATCTTGTGAGACCTTGGCTGAGATAGGGTCTTCAAAATAAGAGAGTATTTTTGAGTATAGGTAATCTCCATGTTGTCTTACCTTGATTGACTTCTGATTTGTTTTTTTATTTTTAAGATTTTATTTATTTGTCAGATAGAGAGAGAAAGCACCAACAGAGGGAATAGCAGTCAGAGAGAGAAGCAGGTTCCCTTCTGAGCAAGGAGCATGATGTGGGACTCGATCCCAAGACCCTGGGATCGTGACCTGAGCTGAAGGCAGAGGCTTAACCCACTGAGCCATCCAGGTGTCCCTGTTTTTTGTTTGTTTGTTTGTTTGTTTGTTTTTTAATTCCGTTATGGCAGAAAGCCACACAGTAATTATCAAATTAATGTTTCTAACTTTCCAAAACCACCTAGTTTGGATTCCCATGTTGCCATAAAATCACATCTTCCTATTTCAACCCAAACTGCCATGGGATATTTACTATTCAATTTTTTATGAACTAACAATATAAAAAAAATGTAACAACCTAATAGTCTTTCTTCTACCCACAGAAATACTAGGTTAAATACAAAAGGAATATTTTTTTTAATATAGCAGAAAAAACATTTTTGAAAAGAAAAGAGAATTTGTTAAATCTCAAAACCCAGGGTAGATTTGCAGTCTGAGAGAAGTAGGTCCAGAAACAGGACATGATGACTGGATGTCTGGGTTATCCTGTGGTAAGTGATATAAGAGCTTTTCCCTGGACCCAGGCAAAATTGGACTTTAGAATTGAGACATCTGCACGACATAGAAAGCCTAGAAGACTTCTCTCTCTAGGGCAGGGAATCAAAAGGAACCCACCTGAGGTCAAGATAAGAGTAGAAAGTTTGGCTTTAACTTGAAATCAGGGTATAGGAAAGATATAACCTCTGCCTGGTGCAAGACCTGAACCCCAAACTGTCACATTCCCTTTGTTTAGATATCTATAAGCCCCTAAATAATATAAAAAAACCTAACAGATCACTTTTTGGTGAAAGCCACCAAGCACCTGCTGGAAAAAAATGTGAAATTACTCTCTAGGAACAGTTAATGCTATAGTTTATGAGATAACTCCAGGACAGGAAGAAGAAACTGAAGATGAGCTGGCAGCAAAAAAATTAAATAATGCCCATGGCTAAACACTTTACCATGAAGAAAAGAACTCAAGCACAACATATATGAAGATTAACCCCCAGGAGAACTAAAATAGAACAATTTTATTGTGATGTCAAAATTGCTTAGGACTATTAGCAACATATGAAGAAGAGAAGTCATGATGGAAGAACCAAACTATAAACAAAAGAATAGGTAAATTTGAGAAACATAAAATCCGGGACTTAAAAATCTCAACAACTGAGTTAGCTAATTACACCCGGGGAGGGGGTGGGGTGTGTTGGCACGAGGGAGGGGATTGATAAAAATTTAAGAAAGAAGTGAGAAAAATACCCAAATTTTTTAATAGAGAAATAAAGTAATATAAAATATGAAAGATTATTACATGAAAGTATTAAGAAAAATCAGTGTTTTAAGACAACATGAATTTCTATATAGCATATCCAAAAGATTACAGAGGTAAATTATTAGAATAAATAATAGACACTTAATAGTTTTCCAAATACAAAGTAATCACAAAATTAATAGCTATCCTTTACAGTAGCCAAAAAGAAAAAAGTCAACCAGGCAAGCTAACTCTAAAAAGTAGAGTTTAGTTTGAGATGATGGAAAGTTCTTATGATGGTCGTGCAATAGTGTGAATGTATTCAGTGCCACTAAACTTGGACACTTAAAAATTGTTTAAATGGTCAATTTTTATGTATACTTTATGACAATAAGAATAGTTTTTATATGCTAGGGAAAAATAACTGAAAATGCCAGGTAATTAAATAAAAATACACAAACTTTTTAAATAAAATTATAAATTTCTACTGAAATAAATAAATGAGAATTTCATCATAGAATTAAACCATGTTCATAAATGGAACAATTCTACTGTAAAGACACACAGTGCCATCATTTAACACTTAACATTCTTTGCTTTGTCATAAAATCAATATTAATCTCAGCAGTAACTCTTGGAGAGTTTTAAAAATCAGAGGAAATCTTAAAAACATATAGTCCAATGCCCCTATTTTATAGAAGGAACAATTAAGCGTTGACTCTGAAATACTAGGTACATGTAAGCATATGTTCATGCCTCATCTACTCAGTGTATTGTAGAATTGTGCACTATAATACACTGCAGAGTTCAGTGTAATGTACTCTAGAGTTACATATATTGATTATTATCACTAAAGTGATATCACTTGGTTTCCTTTAGTTTTCTTACTCATTAGACACAAATTACATTTAAATCTCTTACTAATGAGAATATCCTAATACTTCTGCACCTGTAAATATTCAGATTAAGCTAAATATATTTATTTAGCAAAGATGAATGGCTGTCACCAATATAATCATAATTTGGAAGCATAATAACAAAAATGAAATGCATTTTAATAAATAAGTAGTTATAATTCTGGATTAAATAAAATGATATTCTGTTCCAATTTGTGCCATTTGTCTGCTATTGTGTAGGTAATATTGTTTTGCCCCATTTAGAAACAAAGACTGTTTTGCCAAGGTGGCACACACTGAGTTTCCAATCCACTACGATATTGTGTAATGTTTTCTGTTTCCTTAAAGAATTTTTATTGAGTTCTAGGGATTTTACATTGTTTTAGACACTTTCTATGAACCACAACAAACATCTGCTTTTGAATTCATTCTAAAACACTTGAAAAAAAATTTACTGTAACATGCGATTATAGTTTTAAAATGAATGACTCAGGACAACCCATAAGAAAAGCAATATGAAGGAACACCTGTGTGGCTGTTCAGTTAAGCCTCCGACTCTTGATTTTGGCTCAGATTGTGATTTTAGGGTTTTGGAATTAAGCCCTGGCCCCATGTCAGCTCCCCGCTCAGCAGGAAGTCTGTTTCTCTCCTTTCCCCTCTGCCCCTCCTCTGCTCACTCTCTCTCAAATAAATAAATAAATAAATCTTTAAAAAGTAGAGCCATATACAAATCCAGAGTCCGTACTAGTTCTTCTAAATGAAACTGAAGTATTTTGGGGGGCTTATTTATTTGTGGTATGCACAATAAGGAAGGAAATAAAATGAAATAAATAAAAGGAAATAAAAATGACACAAGAAATAATTCAATATAATATTATTAATAATAGTATTAATATTAAAATATTAATATTTAATGTATATTAAAATCAAGGCGAAAACCCATATTCAATGTATTAGCGATAAAATTTGAAAATCAACTCTAAAATTCAGGGCCTAACAAATTACAAGAAACACAGATTAACATTTTATTTTTTATTTTTATGTTTTTTGGGTTTTTTTTTTTACTTTTTTTAAAGTTTAGTTTTAAGAGTAGATTTGAAAATTTTTAACAGTCACTCAATAAATATAGAATAATAAGGGTGCCTGGGTGGTTCAGTCGGTTAAGTGTCTGACTCTTTGTTTCGGCTCAGATCATGACCTCATGGGTCGTGAGATGGAGCCCAGGGTCCAGTTCTGTGCTCAGTGTGGAGTCAGCTTGAAGATTCTCTTCTCTACCCCTCCCCACTTTGGTGCATGCTCTCTCTTTCTAAAATAAGTAAATAAATCTTAAAAAAAAAAAAAATAGGGATACCTGAGTAGCTCAGTCAGTTAAGCATCTTCCTTTGGCTCAGGTCATGCTCCCAGGGTCCCAGGATCATGTCCTACATTGGGCTCCTTGCTCAGCAGGGAGCCGGCTTCTCCTTCTGCCTGTCATTCCCTCTGCTTGTGCTCGATCTCTCTCGATCTCTCTCTCTCTCTGACAAATAAACAAATAAATAAATAAAAATTAAAATAAAATAAATATACCATAATCTCAGAACTAAGTAGCAACAATTGGGTAGGTAATTGGTGAAGTCCATAAGACTCTTATCATCAGGGAATTTGCAGTCCCGTTGGGGAACAGAGAGGAAATTTTGATGCATTATAAATGGGAAGATTAAAATGTCCTGTTGGAGCATATGACACAGGTATTGAATTCATTACTGAGGAACAGGAAAAATAAAGAATCGAGGGATAGGAAGAAAGACAGTAATTTGGGCGTGGGATAATGATTGTGCCCCAGGTAGAATAAGCAGACTATAAGAAGGTCTGGAGATAGAAGCCAGCAGCGCAACTGAGGACTTCCAAAAAGTCCAATGCGGCACTTGCATAGAGTAAAAAGGTTAAGAGAAGAAAAGAAATAAATAAAAAGCAATAGTCATCAATGAATATTTATTAATTCCTTCAAATTCAAAAGTGGCTCTAAAAGAAATTCTAAAAAATTGCCCTAGTCTATATCCCACTTACTTTGGATACTTGGAGTTTTTTTTTTTTTTTTTTTTTTTCCTCTGTGGTAAAACACAAATGTTTGTTATTTTTACCACCACCACCATCATCATCATTGTCCCATCACTATCACAATCATCATCATCCTCACCGTCTATACCATCGTCATCCCCACCGTCGTCACCATCATCGTCATCCCCACCGTCGTCACCATCGTCATCCCCACCGTCGTCACCATCATCGTCATCTCCACCGTTATCACCATCATCGTCATCTCCACCGTTATCACCATCATCGCCATCCCCACCGTCGTCACCATCGTCACCATCATCGTCATCCCACCGTCGTCACCATCATCTTCATCCCCACCGTCGTCACCATCATCATCATCCCACCGTCGTCACCATCGTCATTCCCACCGTTGTCACCATCGTCATCATCCCATCGTCTTCATCACCATCACCACCACCATCATAACTTCAAACTAGGATATATACATCTTTAGAAAAAATGTTTAGGTAAATATAAAGAAAAAAAAAATCACGTTTCAATGTGAGCGCAACCTAGGACGTGTCTACAGCCTTAGAATGTTTTGAAGGAGCTACAAGAATGCGGCCTGCATTCATAAATGCTTGAAGAGGATAATCTAATTTTTAAAAGGAAATATGTTCATTATCAAGGAAAATGAGCACATGGCTAATAATAAATGAAAATAATAAATCCCAATGAATAAAAATAATAAATTCCAATGAATAAAAATAACAAATATTTGGCATTATTAACAAATTTCCTTGTAAAACCTCCCCATGTTTGTGTCTTTCACTTCCCTTGTACTCCTACTTGACACTCCTCCGTGGACTCTGTTTGGTTCCATCCTCCAGGACTTATCTCTTCCCATGGTGTATATTTCCACTAGTAATCTTTTGTTTTTCTTTCCTTGCAATTGAAAATAGACTGACAACTTCTAAATCGACTTCCTCATAAACAACTTCATCCCTGTTATATATGATCTTGTATGAGTAACTGAACAGTGGACATCTTCATTCTTTTTAAAGTTTACAGCTACTGGATGCTGACAAATCCAATTTTTATATCACCAATTTAAATTCTTTGATGACTTTTCCATTATTCATTCAAGTCAGAAGGCTTATAGTTTGTCCTTATTCCATCCATCATCTATTCTCATTCTTAGAATCTACCTGGTTCATAAGGCAGACCGATTATTTTTCCTTAAACCTGTGAATTCTTCTCTTCCCAGCTCCCTATAATGATAATTTTTCCAAAGCTTGTTAGTCTTCCTGGATAAATCACACACATTCACCAATCTCTTTTCCACATCTCAACAGAATGATTTTTTCAAAATGTAATTATAACAACAAGCCCTGAAAAAAAGTACTTAAAACCTGTATTGCCTCCCCAAAACCTTAAAGATAAAATAACAAACGTTTAACGTAGTACTTAAGAGACTTACTGATAAAATTTCTTTTTTTTTTTTAAGATTTTATTTATTTATTTGACAGAGAGAAATCACAAGTAGGCAGAGAGGCAGGCAGAGAGAGATAGAGAGGAGGAAGCAGGCTCCCCGCTGAGCAGAGAGCCCGACGCGGGACTCGATCCCAGGACCCTGAGATCATGACCTGAGCCGAAGGCAGCGGCTTAACCACTGAGCCACCCAGGCGCCCCTACTGATAAAATTTCTATCTTAAGTTAAACAATAGCAAGTTAAAGTTCCTGTTGCTCACTTTACTACTGTTTAGTCTTGTAAAACTTCATTCCTAAATAGGCTAACCTATATGTGTTTGGATCTTTGTACCTTTTACTTGGGAACATTTTTTTCATCTGATAGCATCTGTTAATTCTTTAAATTTCATATTCACATTCACATTTGAGAAATTTTTTAATACCTAAAATCTGGAATAAGATTCTCCTACCATGAAATCCTAAAGGATTTGATTATCTGTTAGCTTTGTTGTCTTCTTATAATTTGCACACTTTGAAAGCTATGTTTTATAAGCTGTACTAGAAACTCTTTAAATATTTATAGAAAAAAATCAGTGAAGTTTAGAGTTTCAGACTCAGTACAGAAACAAAGCATTAGGAGTTCACTTTCTTAAACCTCTGAATCTGGCAACCATCCTATGAGTTAGGCAGGAAACGTGTATTTATTTGACTTTTTAAGTGAAGGAACAAAACCTCAGAGAGATTAAGCAACTTTTCTGCAGACATACAAGTTGTGTGGTATGTTCTCATTATCCTTAAGCTAAACAGAAAATGAGCAGGAGGAATACAGTAGGGATACAGGTACATCATGCTGAGTGAAGTTTGATTCAGTTCAAGAAAATTTATTTAAAGCCTGTTGTTTAAAGCTATGTATTTTGGCAATACCTTTTTAAATTTTGAAGTAAGTTAGATTTATGAAGGAGGTGTGAAGTGTTCATGGAGCTCACATATTCCCTTCCCCAGGCTTCCCTTCAAGTTAGCAATGTATATAACAAAGCAACAATTATCATTCACAACATTATGAACTAAGCTAAAAAATATTATTCAAATTTCACTATTTTTCCCTCATAATGTACTTTCCTTTTTTCTGTCCCAGAACCCAATCTAGTCTTTCACATTTCATTCTAATCTGAGCCAGCTCCTATTGACTTTGACAATCTTTGACAATTGTGATGAGTACTGATATTTTGTGGAATATATGTCAATTTGAATTTGTCTGAAATTGAGTAATACCTTTTCTTGAAATACAAAAGAAATTTGCCTCCATTTTCAGAGGGACACTATGATCTCAAAAAACATTGACCATGATAAGCACCCATTTTTCAAAACTCTCTAGTTTTTACACATTATGACAACACTATTCAAAAAACCAAAGTACATTGAGTTTTTATACGTATGCATTGAAATCTGGGAGAAAATCTACTTAGATTTTAAGAGAGGTTGTTTCTTATATATTTCGAAACTGTAGGCAGTTTTTCCTTTATTATTATTTATGTGGCACGCAAAATTGTTTACTATGTTGTGCAGTCTTTTTTGTAACCTATAAATAAAACAAAACTTTAAAAATATATTTCCAATTTCCCCATTATAGCATCTACACCTGTGATATTCCACATGATAGCCATGAGACACATCTGGCTATTTAAATTTAGATTAATTAAAATTAAAAAATTTAGTTCATCATTTAAACTGGTCACATTTCAAGGGCCGAAGAGTAATATGAGGCTAGATGCTGTATATTGGACAGTAGAGATTACAGAACAGGCTAGTCATCACAGAATGTCCTACTGAGCAATACTATCCCTGGACCACGACTGTAGGAGACAGTCTTTGAAATACACAGAGACATTTATTTTTTTTCTGTATTGTTGCTAGAGATTGAATGTTTGCATTTTCCCGAAAGTTCACAGGTTGAAACCTAATCCCCAGTGTGATGATATCTAAAGGTGGGGCCTTTGGAAGGTGGTTATTGCATGAGGGTGGCCAGTGCCCTGGTCATAAAAGGGAACCGAGAGGGTTTACAGCCCCTTCCGCCATGTGAGGACACAGCAAGAAGACAGCGTTTAAGAAAGTGGGCTCTCACCAAACACTAAATCTGCCGGTCTCCCTTTTGGACTTCCCAGCCTCTATACCTGTGAGAGATTTCTCTTGCTTATAAACCATCTAGTCTATGGTATTTTTGTAGCAGCTTGAACAGAAGACAGTTGTCCTCCTAAATTAGGAAACAATGTTAATTTTGTTAATAACTACACAGATCTCTCAACTTTAAGTTATTCTGCTTTCTTCTGTCATTTATAAATATAATTTAGTCAACAATCCCTTGCTTACCTTAGGCAATAGTAGAAATAACATGTATATTGGCACTTACATGGAGAGAATGCTATTTTAGTTCCTTACTTATTTGTCTTATCAAATCCTCACAACTCCATGAATTAGGTACTAAGAAATTCCCATTTTCACAAGAGGAAACTGAAGAAGAGAGTTCTCCAGAGTCACACAGCCAAGGAATGATATGTTCAGGACCCTGTTCGTTCTTTTATTTTTTTTTAATTTTTTATAAACATATATTTTTATCCCCAGGGGTACAGGTCTGTGAATCGCCAGGTTTACACACTTCACAGCACTCACCAAAGCACATACCCTCCCCAATGTCCATAACCCCACCCCCCTTCTCCCAACCCCCCTCCCCCCAGCAACCCTCAGTTTGTTTTGTGAGATTAAGAGTCACTTATGGTTTGTCTCCCTCCCAATCCCATCTTGTTTCATTGATTCTTCTCCTACCCACTTAAGCCCCCATGTTGCATCACCACTTCCTGTTCTTGATTGTTTTCCTATGCTGAACCACCTGAAGTGCCAATTTCTTTCTTTTTTTCCTTCTACGTTGGATTACTACTTCAAATTTCTGTATATCTTCTGGGAAATTCCTAAAATGAGCACCAGATGTAATATATTTGGGAGATGCAGTAATCGATAAAAACCAAAGTTATGATTAGTTATCACCCTAGATATTCTAAGGAATATTTTTTAATACTGTAAGTGTTCACTTAGTTTTAACAGATCTGAGAAGGTTTAGAGAAATTAAGTTTTGAGCACGTAGTAGTTTTATTTAGGTAAGTACTGAAGGGTTGCTTTGAAATAGTCTTCAAGAGAAGTAAAAAAAAAACAAGTGATACTGTTCTTTCTGACTAAAGGGAACTAGAGAATGAGGATCTGTTCTAGAGCCCATTAAAGAAGGCTGTGATTTGTTGCATGTTTCCGTGTATTGTTATTTCTTTTTTTTTTTTTTTTTTTTTTAAGATTCAGAAGGAGAGAGAGAGAAAGAGCAGGGCAGTAGCAGAGGGGAAGGGAGACAATCTCAAGCAGACTCAGCAGCTGAGCACAGAGCCTGATATGGGGCTTGATCCCATGGGTCTCCATCCCATGACCCTGAGATCATGACCTGAGCTGAAACCAAGAGTCGGACTCTTAACTAACTGAGCCACACAGGCACTCCTGTTATTTCCTTTGTAAATGAAAATGCATTCTCGTCCTCAGGTACAGACTTGATTTTAGCATTCCCCAAAGTTAAGGTGACATCTAACTCATTTATTGAAAGCGTATCCAACCAGATCTTGAAGAGAAAATGTCACTGACATATCTGCCATATCTGATTAATGGAAGCGATAGTGGAGACGTGTGAACTGGAAAATGATAATTAATGTTAGTGATAGTTCACCTTACTGTGCCATACATTAATAAAATGTTTTAAGGGTGCCTGAGTGGCTTGGTCAGTTAAGTGTGGGACTCTTGATTTCAACTCAGGTCATGATCTCAGGATCGTGGAATGGAGCCCCCTCTTGGGCTCTGTGATGAGTGTGGTGCCTGCTTGGGATTCTCTCTCTCCCCCAACTCATGCACTCCCTTTCTCTCTCTCTCTCTAAAGAAAAAAAAAAAAAGATAAATTAATAAAATATTTTATTTTTTTAAACATTACTGATTTTTTCAGAGAGCTTATGAGCAGGGGAGGTACAGAGAGAGAGGAAGTGAGAATCTCAAGCAGACTCCCTGCTGAGTGCAGACACCTCTCCCCGCCAGTGAAGGCCTCTATCCCAGGACCCCGAGATCATGATCTGAGCTGAAATCAAGAGTCAAAGGCTTAACCAACTGAGCCACCCAGGTGCTCCTTAATAAAATCTTTTAAAACCCCACCCCCTAAGTCATTTTCATTTTATTAAAGCTGTAGACCTCTCAAACGCTCAAAATGATTTCACTCCCATTTCTATAGGGTGTTCTTACATTAGATTCTTGAACTCCCCAAAAGTGCTCATATTCAGAAATGTTAATTTCATCTGTTCCGGTGGGTATTTCAAAATTCATGACGTTCCATCTCTGGGTGAGTACGGTACCTTTCCCTCCTTCTTCTGTTCTGCACTTAATTTGTACTTTCCGTACTTGGTTAATTTCCTCCTCTAATCTCTTCTCTGCATTTATTTTCTTCCTCCTCCAACTAACCTCCTGATACACTGTAAGTCTCTACTGGTTTTTATCTTACAGCCACTGCACTTAACTCGCTAGGTCGCCTGCTTTCTGCCAACTACTAATGGAGCTCACCTCCTCCTATCCCTCTGCCCCTCCAAAGTAATCCAGGAGACACAAAGTGCTTGCTCAGCCAGTTAAACCAGGACATCAATTTTTAGCGCTCAATAATGAAACGGGCTGACTCTGCAAGGGAACTATAAGGAATTGCCCTGCTAACCCTTGCCCAGCTCATCTACATTTATTGATGATAGCACATTATTTCATACCATTTTCTTGGAGAAGAGTATAGAAACACTGGTGCTCCAATTTTAGGCAACAGAATTAAATGCTATATAAGCCATATAAAATCAGGGATTTTATTATTGCATCATTAATGACTACCCTCTCACTCTATGAATATAAATAATATTTAATCATTAGTTCAGATTGGTATGCAAGCTAATGTGCAATATAAAGTTTTATCCGTGCAAATTTTCTATTATCTTTACACTTACTTTTAGAAAGTATAAATTTGGGGGGTAAAAAAACATAATTTCCTATTTCATCCCCTAAGAAGGTATAATCTAGAAACAAGATTATAAATATATTTCATGTGATCACTTCTGAAACTGCAAATTTTTTCATAAAGTATTCCTTAATTTAAATGACTAGGGGTCAGCACAATTTCCAAACTAAGCTGACAACTGTGGCAGGAAATTATGGCAAACACGTCATACAGACAATGTTGCATTAGGTCAATATTCTTTCTCCAAAGGTGCCACAGGTTAAGCGAGGCAGTCAACCTCCATTGCATCACCCATTCAGGTCATCAGTAATCTGGGGTTTCCATTTCTCCTTACATTTTTAATTAGATATTTATTTTATTTGTTTAGTTGTGAGTTAAAATATTGACCTTCTTCCTCTATTTTCAGTGAATGACAGTCATTCAAGTTTTCAACCTATCAGTTTTTTATTTTCAAACCACCTTCTGTTCTTATGCATTTATCTTGGCCACTATTGTCATTTATGCAGGGTGGGGGGGAAGCATGTGTCTAATTTGGAATGTATTAAAATTCTCACTCCTGGTTTCTTATCAAAGAAGTTATCTTAAGTAACAGTATTCTTTCTTGATTTTCACACACTATGCTCCCTTTCTGTGACAGGGGAAGTACATTCTTTGGCAGAAACTAAGCAGGAAAATACAGCTTGCCTGGAAGAAAAGCAGCGATGCAGAATTCACTTTTGACCCATGACTTGGCCCCCAATAAATCCAGTTACTTTCCACATCGGATGATTTCTTCTTAAAATGCATTCCTCCTCTGACATCTAAGACGATATATTCTCCTGTTTTCAAGCGACTGCTGTTTAGTCCCTAACTATATTTTTCCATTCTCCCATCTACCTGTAAAGGCAGGTGTTTTTCAGAGATAATAGTAAAATAACCTTCAGTCTTCCCACTGCCCACACTCTCCCCAGACACCCACAACTCACACTTTCACATGTCTTCAATTGTCATCTACATGCTAGCAAATCCTGGATCCATATTTCCTGACAGCACTTAACCCCCAGCTTTATACTCATTTAGTAACTGCTTAGCGAACAGTTACTATATAACCACATCCCATTGCCATTACAGACTTCCCATGTCCAAAGGTGAACTTCCCTAGATAGGTCTCAGTTGATGAAAAATTTGCATCAAGCCAAAAACCTGAAGCTCATCCCTAAAACTTCAGATTCATTCCACCTCATTTATAACCAATAAATGTCCAAGTAATATACCATTTTCTAAACATAATCTCTTATCTGTCATATTCCCCTTACCATTGTCACTATCTTTGTGCAAGTACAGCTAACACATGTATACCACATTGTTCAAAGCGTTTCAAAAATATTGGCTGATTCTTACATGTTAGGTACTATTATTAACCCCATTTTATAATTTATTATTATTTATCGAGGTTGAACCAAACAGATGTTTTGTTCTACAAAAATGGCAATTTGTTACATTTTAACCTAATTGTCTGATTATCTTTAGAAGAAATCCCAAACTCCTTAAAATGTACATAGTCTCTGAGCTAACTCCAGCTCAACCCTCCAGGCCCTGCTTATGCCATTACTTTCTAAATTTTGGCACAGCACAAAATTTTAACTCTATTTTCTCTCAATTACTAGCTTTTGCCCATGGAAGATTTCTGCCTGGTACATTATCTTCTTTCCTCATTTGTTTTGTTCAGCTCCTTTAGTTATATACACTTATTAATTCTCATTTCCTTTGGGAAGGGGAATCTTCTCTACTACAGCAAAACTCCCTTGGAGGCAAGAATCACATGTGACTTGCTCACATCTAAATTTCTGCCTTTAATGCTATGGCTGCTACATGATAGACAGTCAGAAATATATGTGTTGGTTGAAACATTTGTTGTCAGTTTCATGCCTTTAAATTTACATTTGTTGTTTTTGACATGTAAAAAAGATTTTTAACCCAATTTTATAAATTATAAATCTGAGGTGCAGTTTTATAATTAATTGATGAAAAGTATATGCTTAATAAATATCAGACCTCAAAATCAAACCCAGGGCTAGTGATTCCAAAACTTAGGACTATGCAGCATTACTCCATATTCCTAACTAAGTATAGAAACTAGGTCAATATGAGTTAATTCAGATGGTTAAAAATTTACTTCAACATAGTTAGGGTCATGGATTTAAGTTCTGTAAAGACTTCTAGTAGACAATATACAACACAGTTTTGTTTTGTTTTTTAAAGATTTTATTTATTTATTTGACAGACAGAGATCACAAGTAGGCAGAGAGGCAGGCAGAGGAGAGGAAGAAGCAGGCTCCCTGCAGAGCAGAGAGCCCGATGCGGGGCTCGATCCCAGGACCCTGGGATCATGACCTGAGCTGAAGGCAGAGGCTTTAACCCACTGAGCCACCCAAGCACCCCTACAACACAGTTTTTGACACTACTATTAAATTTAATTGGATACCTATCTTAAGATGACTCATATAAAATAAATTATTCACTACGAACTAGATATATACTAAACATACGAAACCACATGTAGTTGTATCAGAAGAATAGTGCCTTTAAGAATCTTTAAAGCCTCAGGTGCCTGGGTGGCTTAGTCAGTTAAGAGTCTGCCTTTGGCTCAGGTCATGAACCCAGGGTCCTGGGATCACGTGTTGCATCTGGCTCTCTGCTCCACTGGGAGTCTTTTTCTTATCCCTCTACCCCCCCGCCCACTGCTTCTACTCACTCTCTCTCTTGCTCTCAAATAAATGAATAAAATCTTTCTTTAAAAAAAAAAAAGAATTTTTAAAATCTCAGTCTGGTATTGTTTTCTGGTTATGGTACCTTCATTTAATTTTTTTAGAAGTGTGTGTATGTATGTGTGCACACAAGCGCATGCACTGTGAAACCAGAGGAATAGTGAGAAAGAAACATTCTAGTGAAAAGAAGTACTTGGAATACATTCTTATATTTTAATATCCAAATATATTTTAAGCTTGGGGCAGTGAAAAATAAATCAGATTGAACTTACCAGTGCCAAGGTATTGCAACTGTAATTTATATATAATAATCATTCCATTCAAAACTGTTAAAGAAGAAATCATTGTATGTTTTCTTGTCACCCTTTTTTCTTACAAATGTGTCAGTTTTCAAGGAGCTAATTTATAATGATATCATGTCATGCATAAGTATATAAAAATGTTACTAATGAAATACAAATTCAAAATATAATGAGATACTGCTATACTTGTGTTAGAATATCCAAAGTACTAAAAGACCTACCACATCAAATATTAACAAGTATTTGGTGAAACTTGATGTCTCATACATTACTGGAATATATAAAGGTACAGTTTTGAAAAACAATTTGGAAATCTACATGTCCCATATGCTCTAGCCATTCTACTATGAGTATCTGCTCAAGAGAAAAAGCTTGCCCTTAAAAGGCTTCCATGCAAGTGTTCATAGCAGCATTATTACTAATAGTCAAAAACTGGAAATAATCCAAATGTTCATCAACAGCCAAATGGCAAAAACAAAACAAAACAAACAAAACAACTGAAGTATCTCCTTACAATAAAATAATACTCAGAAATAAAAACAAGAAACTATTTATATAGACCATAATATGGATGAATCCAAAAATAGTTATGATGAGCAAAAGAAGTCAGACAAAAAATAGTGCATAATGTAGGATTCCATTAATCTGAAATTCTAGAAAATGTTAATTAGTCTATAGTGCCAGAAAGCAGCCCAACAGTAATGGAGAATAGAGATGGATAATGGGAGAGATAATAAGGAAAGGTTACAAAAGGCAAGAGAAATCTTTTGGGTTAACAGTATGCTAATTATTTTCACTGTGGCAATGATTTCACAGATATACATATGCCCAAACCTACCAGATTGTACAATTTAAATACATGCAGTTTGCTTAGTCAGTAATATTTTATTAGAGCCATTAAGAAAAAAAAATAGGAAAAATATTTTAATCAAAGCTGAGGCTTAAAAACAGACATGGAGAGCTTAATATAGTGATTCATGAGGATACTAGCAAGAAGAAAGGATAAAGTGTTGAAGAGAATAAGTAACACTGTCATTATTCACAGATAGGACACATTAGGAAATTTATTTTAAAAATCTATCATTATTAGTAAATTTAGCAAGTCACTATAAAATTAATTTTATATCTCTATAGTAATCATAAACAATTTGAAATTAAATTTAAAATTATCTGATTTTTTAAAATAATTTACAATATCCCGCCAAGAGTCTATGAATAAACTTAACAAAAGATATGCAAGACCTACACACAATGAAAAATTACTGAGATAAATTAGAGGAAACAAATAAATAGAAACATATACAATGTTCATGGAACTGATCTATAGACTCAATGTAATCTCAAAATTCCACAGGCTTTTTAAAAGTATATTGACAAGTTGCTTCTCAAGTGAGTACTGAAAGGCAAATGAGCTAGAATAACCAAAGGAAAAAGAAAAAGAAGAAAGAAGGAGGAGGAGGAGGATGGGGAGGGGCAGGAGGAGGAAGAAGAGAAGGGGGAGGGGGAAGTGGAGGAGGAGGAAGAGGGGGGAGTGAAGGAGGGGGGAAGGGGAAGAGGTGGGGGAAGAGGGGAAGGGGAGGAGGAAGAGGATGGCAGAAAGTTGTTTCAGAAAGAAAACTAAGTTGGAGGACTCTCAATAGTATCTGATTTCAAGACTTACTATAGAGCTATAGTCATTGAGATAGTGTAGCACTGGCTGAAGGATAACCAAATGTATCACTGGAACAGAATAAATTGTCCAGAAATAGAATCAAGTCTATACAATTCTCAATTCAATTATAATTTAAAAAGGAAAACTTACAAATTACAAATTACAAAAATTACTTTTTGTAATACTGGGCACCCATGTTTTAAAAAAAGAACCTCTGTCACTGCATACAAAAATTAACTCAATATAAAATACTGAATATAAATAAACATTATTGAATAAGTGTAAATACTAAACGGCATAGTTTTTAAAAGAAAGCCCAAGATGATACTTTTGCAAACTAGGTATAAGCAGAGATTTTTTTTTTCAATATAGGACACAAAAATCATGAATTAAAAAGGAAAAAAAGAGATCATTTGGACTTCATCAAAATTAAAATTTTCTGCTTCTCAAATACAATTAAGAAAATGTATCAGTAGGCCAAAGTGAGGTAAAAGACTAATATCTATAAAATATAAAGTGACACTAAACTATTAAAAGAAAAATAATCTACTTAAAAATAGGTAAAGAACACAAACAGATAATTAAAAAGAAAAATAAGTAAATGCCCAATAACAGCACAGAAATATTTTAATCTCATTAGTTATCATGAAAATGTAATCAAAACAATATTTAAATATATTTTATATCCAGTAAAGGAACTCAAATCAAAAAAGACTAAAAATGCAAAATGTTGATGAGGATGTGGAGAAACTTGAACGCTCATACATTGCTGGAAGGAATGAAAATTGTATAACCACTTTGAAATGCTCTTTGGCACAGTCCTTCAATTTTAAATGCACACCTATCTTGTGATCTAATAATGATGCTACTAGGTATTTCCCCAAGAGAAAAGCCTTTTGCAAGGAAAATCTTAGGAGCCTTATTCATAGTCATCAAAACCTGGAAACAAGACAAACGTCCTTCAACAAGAGAATGTTTTAAAATAATTGCAAAATGTTTGCTAAATTCACTAATAGTAATAGAAAACAAATCTACTACGAGTCACAAAAATATCAGGTTGAGTAAAAAAAAAAAAAAAAAAAAAAAACTTCTATGTAAGAATTTACCCTGATCCTATTGACGTCAGGTTCTAGAACAACTGAAATTAAGTTTATAGTGATTGAGATCAGAACAACGGTTGTCCATGGGTGAAGAAGTGTGACAGAAGTTTCTCTTGTGACTGAAATATCCTGTATGCTTTTTAGTAGTTGTTACATGGATATATATGATTTTCAAAAAAAAATCAAAGTAAAACATAAATCTGTGAAGATGGAAACAACTGTATATTAATACTCTGTTAAACATAAATGCAAAAATCCTTAAAAATTAGCAGTTGAAATAAACAAAAAATTAGTAAATTGAATGTAGCAATACATAAAGAGATATTGCAAGATAACCAAATGGAGTTTCATATGCAAAGATGATTTAGCATTATTCACCTTACTAAGAGAAAAAAAACAAACAAAGTAGTAAGACCATATGCTTACATTAATCAGTAAAGAAAAATAACTTAAGAAAATTCAACACCCATCAGTGAATAAACTCTCAATATTCCTGATAAGGATAGCCTGAAAGCTTTCCTCTAAAGATAAAGAACAAGCCAAAAATGTTTCTTCTCACCCCTACTCTTTAGAATCATATTCAAGATCTCAGTCAGTGCAAGGCAAGAAAAATAAATAATAGGCATACAGATTAGAAAGGAAGAAGTAAAACTGTTATTTGTAGATGACATGACTGATTATATAGATCATCTTAAAGCATCTGTAAAATGCTACTAAAAATACCAGGTTAATTTATTTTTTGTAAATATTTACTTATTTGAGAGAAAGAGAGAAAGCACATGGTGGGGAGAGTGGGAGGGTAAGGGGCTGAGAGAAAATGCCAAGCAGGCTCTCCAGTGAGCATGGAGTCCAACACAGGGCTCAGTCTCATGACTTTGAGATCATAACCTGAGCTGAAATCAAGAGTTGGAGGCTTAACCCACCTAGCCATTCAGAAGCCCCAAATCCTAAGTTAACAGGATACAAGGTTAGTATTCAACACTCAATTTTATTCCTACATAGTAGCCATGGATAATTTCAAAATAACATGGCCGACTACAACTAAGAAACAATTTCCAATTTTATCAAACCCATAAATTGAAGGTTTACTTAACAAAATATGTGTAAGATCTGCATACTGAAAACTACAAAACACTGCTAAGAGAAGTTAAAGACCTAAATAAATAAGTATATATACAATGCTCCTGTTTGGAAAATAGTAGGAAATCAATTGTCCTAGATTGACCAATAGATTCAATGCAATCCCAATCAAAATTCCAGCAGGAATTTATAAGTTGATTTGTAGAAGTATATGAGGATAAACAGGGCCTAGCATAAGCAGAACAATTTTGCAAACGTAGAATATATTTAGAGCAGAAGGACTTACACTGCCTTGTTTCAGAATTCATTAACAAACTAAAGTTATAAAGGCAGTTGGGTTCATATAGATCAATGAATCAGAAGGGATCGAGGAAGTAAATCATTCCTATATGGGCAATTGATTTTTTAACAAAAGTGGTATTTACATGGGAAATTAAAGTCTTTTCAATAAATGGTGCCAGAATAACTGGATATCATTTGGAAGAAAAAAAATAATAAACCTACAATATTTTCTTTTTAAGATAAGGAAAAATTAACTAAAAATGGATTAAACCTAAAATCTATACCTGTAAAACTTCTGGAAAAAAACACAGGGAAAAAATAATCTCTCTCTCTTTCTCTCTTTTTTAAATTTAAAATAGGTGGAGATACCTTAGTTGGGTCATAAAATGAAAATAACTAATAAATTGGACTTCACCAAAAATAAAAACTTTTGGTTTTGGGTGAGAAGGCATGACACAGACTAGATAAAATTTCCTATATGTATAAATCACTGGTGTCCAGAATATATAAAACCTACATTGTGCAATTATATATACCTTCTTTATGTCTATTAATAAGACAGTAAATGGGAAAAAGATAGATCCAAGCACCTTACAAATTTATGAATTGATAATGAACCACATGGATGAATCTCAAAACCATTTTGTTGAGAGAAAAACATTTGTTGAGAGGATTAAAAGAGTGCATACTCTCTGATTCCATTAATATATAATTCTAAAAGAGAAAGCTGATTGAGTCTGGCAGAAAGCAGATTAGTGGTGGCCTGGAGACAGGCACAGGGAAAGGCGGCTACAGAGAAAACACAGCATCAGGAGGGTACTTCTGGAAATGACAGAATATTCTCTTCCTAGGCTTTGAGTACGTATGTGTTGGGGGGAGGCATATTATATGATGTATATATTTGTCAAAACTCATTAAATGTGCTATTAAAATGGGTATATTTTATTTTATTACACATTAATAAAATTAATTTGAAAGCAAAATGTGCCTATGTTGCATTATTTAAGTTATAATAATGAAAGGTATACAGAAAACTATAGTAAAGTATAATAAATGATAGGGACCAAAATGAAAAAGAATATCTATTTTAATTAAGGATATCCTTTAGACCCTTTCTTAAGGGTTTAGATACTATGCATAACATAACATATGACCAATGAGCAAATGAACTTTGGCTCAAGAGCAGAAGGCTTTGTCCTTCAGATCCGTGCAGCTTGAGACACGGAGACAGAGCAGTGGACGGTTCATGCCGTTTAAAAATGGCTGCAATCAAGAAGCTGGCAATTTTCCATCAAATGTACCCATGTTTGCGCCCCTGCTCTAGGGAACGTTTTGAGCTTTGGGAATGAAGTTTAGGTGGCCAAACTGAACTTTGGCCAAACTGAACTTGTAAGGACAATAAAGGGAATATGCTTGCATAACAATCCTCAAACCTTCACTGGAAACAGGGACATTGATTTTTACTTTGAATAAAAAAATTCCTCGCTTTAGAAGCATATATTGAACTTTTACTAGCTCCTGATACAGTACTTAGCAGATTGTTGACTATGGGATTAGTCTAATATGATTTTATGGAAATAAATGGGCAGGGAACAGAGAGGTATAAAATCTTTTAAAATGGAAGACCTCCTTGATGATTCTCCAGTGCCTCTGTTACAATGTTACTTATCCTGGATTTTTGACTGCTGTGTCTAATGGCTCACCTCTAGCTACATTTTGTTTTGCTGAGAAAAATATTTTAAGCAGTATAAAATTTGCATTTGAAAAGGAGCTGTCAACACTGCAACCCTAAAGAATATATTGTGTGTTAATTTCAAGAGTTACAGAAAGGCTAGCAGGGGACAGATTCTTGGCAAAAAAAGAAAACTTTCCCTATGTCTACCTTTCTCCCCAGCCTCCTTATACTTTCATATTATTACCAGTTATTTTTCGGGAGTTAAAATGAAATCCAGTGCGATAATGTACGTCCAGGTCTTCTTTTCTATTTTAAGGAGTAAATCATCAGTCTAGTAGGTAAGAAATACATTATTTGAGAAAGACCAGCCAGTGGATCATTGTAGTGTGATTAAAAATCTGTTAGTAAATCAAATATGTATGGTAATCTAGTGTAGGATAAAACAAGACAATAAGCACATTATAGACTTCAGTAAATGGGCAACTGGACATCTATGCAAAAAAAGATGGATTTGGAGTTTCATCACAATACACTGTATTACTACCATATGGATCAAAGATTAAAATTGAATAACCCAATAATAATCAGATTCTATTTAAACAGTGTGGTGCAGAATACCTTCCTACCTGTAATTCATCATCATAGACAATAAGGGAAAGCTAAATTGGACTAGGTTAATAAACAGCAACAACAAAAATTTTAAATGTGAAACTTTAAATTGGCAAAATTTGATAAACAAATGTGAGAGAAAAGTGACAAAAATTTTGAAACTATCCTATGAGCAAAAATACTAAAGTTCAATGTCATGTTCTTTCCTTGGAGAGGCTATGATGAATTGGGTTCTTTCATATACTGCCAATGAGAGAGAAAATTCAACCTTAGTGGAGGAAATTTTGTCAATATTTTTCAAAATAACAAATACATGTATTTTCAACTTGGAAATGTTACATATAGGAATTTATTTTCCTGACTGATATATATACATACTTGCAAAACGACCTCTGAATATTCATTGCAAAAATTGTGATGGCAAAAGATTGAAGGAAAAACTCAAATATACATCAATAAGGTACTGATTTGCCTTAAATTATGATGATTTAAGTTAAAATAATTTAAATGAGTTCATTTGTAATTCTAAGTAATTTAAATAGAAGATAATTAAATTTTGCCAATCTATAATGATATATGGGACTGTAAAAAAAAAAAAAAAAGGAGGAAAATATATACTGATAGGGGAAGGACTACAAAATATTTTAAATACAAAAACCAAGAGGTAGAACAGTGGTTTAATATGCTTTGTTATGTATCAATGGGGAATAGAGAAAAAGAAAATCAAGAGAGATACAGAAGTCAAGAATAATATTCCATGGATAAACGTAAAGAGTGAGCAGGTGGAAATAGGCCTGAAGTAGGCACTGAAAATTATATTTTTCTCCTTTTATTATCAAACTGATACAAATGAGAGTTGGGCTTGCTTCAACCTAGCATGAACCATCCAAGACTTGTTCCTTTCAGTATGTTCTGTCAGCCTTTGCTCCTTCCTCTTGACTCTTTTGACTACCACTGTGACCTTGGATCCAAATTCAGGACCACATGAGACCAATATTTTCTCCCTTCTCTTTGAGAGCCAGAGCATGGAATGCATGACTTAAGTTCAGCAAACCTATAGTCCACCTTTAGTTTGAACCTTGAGTGAGTGACAGAGAGTCACAAAGGCAGACGAGAAATCACTCACAGCCAGAGCAGCCCATCCCATGAGATTCCCGCAGTGACAGGGCACTGACCAAGGGGTGATGATGTCCCCAGCGGCACTGAGAAGCTCCATCAACACAACCATCAACTTTTGTCCCTTTGGATTTTATAAAGTTAAAGTCCTCAGCCTTTCCTCTACATCTCTGAATTTCCCAGTGTTCTTCCCATAAATGTCATTTCCTTTAAGGGTAACCACAGTTAGTTTATTTTGCTGCTGATGTGGGAAACAAACACAAAAGAAAAAATTAAATTAAATTTCCTACTGCCTAAAGACCATTGACAACTCCTGGAAATAAAAACTAGGAATTCAGTTGCCTCGATATTGACACTTTGGGCAAAAGGCAATTTTAGCTTAACATTAGCCCCCTCCCCATCCCCAGGATCTTGTGAGTCTACTTTAAGCATATAGAAATTCCTCTGGAAGCTTCCAATCTCTACCCCCCAAGATATATGTTAGCAATCATCCTCCAAGCATATGGCCCACTGATACACATCTAAAGGGTCTCATGACTATGGTTTTACCACGCAGTAGTAAATGGCCCTTTCCTAACAATAGCTAGCACCTCAAGGTCCTGGAAACCTTGCTTCTGAAATTCCTTAGAGAATTACGCTCTCCATAAAACCCTCCCAAATATAAAATCACCCACTCCTCTTTTTGCCCACAGGTCTTGTCCCTATGCTTTAATAAAAGATTTTTGCACCAAAGATGTCTCAAGAATTCTTTCTTGGCTGTCGACTCCAAACCCTAACATTTCCACGTCACTAGCCAAATTTAGTTATATGGCTACACTGAATTTCTTTTTCTACGCTCTTTACCATTCAACTGTGAGCCTTCAGAGGTCAAGAAGTTAGTCTTGTTTAATGCTCATAAGGCCTAGCGCTGTGCTTACCATATAACAATAAGTGGTCATTGAGATAACTGATTAATTAAATGACTTAGATTAATATTTGTACGAGGGTTTTTATTCATTGATAATTAAAAAGCTTCAAAATAACAAAGAGCTTCCGATGTCTAAGCTCTGGGTTTGTGTAAAGTTTTTATGTTAACTGACTTGCTCAAGTTCCCAAGCTCTAATCTAAGAACAGATTGAATAATTTAACATTATAAAAAGAGGTTATTATTAAGGCATTAAATTATTTTTGCTTAAAATAAAACAGCAGGGAAGTTGTTCCTAAAAATATATTTAATACTAAAACGAGTTGATATTTTCAGAAATCATTTCTTTTAAAATGATAAGTTTTACATTTTAAATTATTCTCACTTTTAATGACTATTATTTTACATCCTGGTCACTCTATTTCTCTTGCACAAAAGAGAGGATAATGTCTATTAGATCATTTTTCATTCAGTTAAACAGTGAGAAAATAAATTTTCTAGCAAGTAAGAATCCCTAAAAAAAACAATGTTTACTTTACACATGACAACACAATAAAAAACCCATACTGGAATTTATATCCCAGAAACAACATTTTACTGTGTTAATACAAAATCCAGAATGTTACTGAAATAGATTAAAAAAAAAATTCCCACAACATTCAATTTCTTGAATAATATATTTACACAGCACTAACCATCTTCAGCTAACATAACCCTGGGAAATGAAAACAAATGTGAAATTTATTTGATTAATGTAATTAGAACATTGTAGAATCACCTATTTTTCCTCTAGATAGAGACCACTTTCCCTGTACTTCCTCTTCCTTGTTAACCCCAGGTGATCCTATGTCGATAACATTGATGTGGCAATTTGAGTAACTTCCCCATCAGGGCACTCCAAATGGTGACTCTTTTTATATATGTGGTTTATAAAAATACAATGTCACTGATGAGCCCTGGGGTGTTATACGCAACTGATGAATTATTGCACACTACATCTGAAACTTATGATGTACTATATGTCAGCTAATTGAATTTAAACTAAAAAAATACAATCGTCAAATATAATTCTTAACCACTAAATCTCTCCATGTACCATGAAAAAGACAAGACCGTGTGAGCCACAGAGTTACTAGCTCAAGGATTACAGTGGCTTTGCTCAAAGGCTGCTCTGTCACTCTTGAAAAACCTTCAGGTACTGACACATTCTTTGTTCTCTTTTTCTGATTCTTCTGGATGAATCTTCTAATTCTGTTTTTATCTAATTATATTCTCTATTCTTTTTCTTCTTTACTTTCCTGCAACATTTCCCTCTCCTGCATTTTGAACTTGCTACTAAATGTTTAAAATCAGAACATCTGCATAATGCCCTTCTCATGGCTTTTCTCCCCTTCTTTTCCTTGCATTCAATGCAACATTTTCTCTTAACTCTCAGTTTTGTAGTTTGTTTGTTTCAGACAATAGTTCTGTTTTCTCTTAGCTCTATGTCTTTGTTTATCCTGGACTCTCTTTCATGCTAGAAATTTTCCTCCACTTTGTGCTGGTTCTCACAGTCTGTGTAAGGCATATTTCATAAAATCTAAGGTTGCATAAGAAAAGAGATCATTGCCAATGAAATTACAGTAAATGTGTAATCCAGTATTTAAGAGAGAAATTAAAATCCTGGTTGGAAGTTGTACATTTATACAGAGGCATTTCCAAATCTTGAACTTCTCTGTAAGGTGATCATGATACCAAGAGGTGTCTTTTTCTTTAGAAGAAACAAAATAGCACTTATCTGATCATTTTTCCCCCCAAAGCATGGAGACTGATTTGTTTTTCCACTTCTATTTTTAAGAAGACACCTATGTAATTCATATTCACTTAAAAAATGAAGACAGAAATAAATTTGAAAAGAAGACATGGAAGCAATCCCCCAAATGTGATAGCAATTCATTTAGTTATCATCACTCATGGGCCATTAACTAGTGAACGTTCATTTTTCAGACAAACTAGGCAAAAGCATTCGATCATCCAGTTTATTTCAACTTCTTTGGCAAAAAAAAAAAAAATCTAAAATATACTTCCTACTTCTCATTTTTCCTAGAGACTACTGAATATAATTAAACTTTTCTTGGTCATCACGAAGAACATAATAGTGACATAAAACAGAAACATGTCTTTTAGGGCTACTAAGGTATGGAATGCCATTTATCCCTTTCCTGCATTTACATAAACGTCTATGCTTTTTTGAGTTATGCTGATTTTTTTAAGTCTCTATATCTCCTCTTAAATCAGCTGTCACTTTTTGCTGCAGCCTGTGTGTCTGCTTCCTGAAAAAGGCCCCTAATTTGCTTCCTAATCTGCTGTGCACTGAAAAACCGCATTGCCAAAGCTTCCATAATTGTGTCTAAAATAAGAGTAAGTAAACTCAGAGATGGCTAAGGCGGCTTTCTATCAGCAAACTGCATGGGTAAGACCAGTCTCAGTGCTTGCTACTTTGTTAGTCTCTTAGCTCCTTACTAAGAGCTTGCCAAAATACCGAATTGAGAATGGGTTTGCCGTATTAACTCGTGTTAATTCAGTTTCATGGATGTTTCCGAATATCTACAACTCTGCTAATGAGTTCAATCTTTGAAAGAGAAATGGGTTTTAATAATTTTTTATTTTAAAAGATTTTATTTATTTATTTGACAGAGAGACAGAGACAGTGAGAGAGGGAACATGAGGAGGGGGAATGGAAAAGGGAGAAGGAGGCTTCCTGCTGAGCAGGGAGCCCGATACAGGGTTTGATCCCAGGACCCTGAGATCACGACCTGAGCTGAAGGCAGATGCTTAACAACTGAGCCACCCAGTTTTTAAACCAGGCTCCCAGGTTTTAATAATTGTTATATGTGTCATCAATAAATAATTGTATTTATTTCAGGGAAGTGCTAAAAATGTCATTGTTCTTAATTGTTTGAAATGAAACACATAAATGAAATTTACAGCACTGTCTATGTGACTTCAGATCTGTTCTCCAATGTATCTATTCTAGAACTAGCAGGTTGAGACTAAAAATGCATGGAGAATTCAGTAGGTTCTGGCTAGCTGGAATCTGGGGGAATGTGTTGCTCTAAATCCAAATTTTCTCTAGAGTTGAGAATTCGGCCACTATAAAGAACTCAAAATTCGGAGTTGATTTTTCAGGAAATTGTTATAAAATGTATCCTTATGCATCACTATCTCCTAAAGTAATAAACAAAATACGTTTGTTTTTATGTCAAGATGAGCATTCCTAATATAAATTTTTGTATTTCTGCAGACTATTTTCCCTCATACTAACTGGATCTATTCTGATGTGCTTTTAAATTTTACATCCGGAGAATTTATTCAGCTTCATCGAGCTACTTTTAACCTGCTTTGGGTTTCAAAACCAGATAACTAAGATAGTTAGAATTCTGTATAAATTGAAAGTGAATTGAATCTGAATGAAGACCTGATGCTTTGAATATAATTTTGTGCATGGACTTCATAACCTGTATTACAGTTAGTCATCCACCTTCTTTGTCCGTTATCTGTTTTTTGTGTCTAAAATAAATGAAGTTACTGGATTGAATACATGAACTCCAAATAGCTGAATTTTGATATACAACAGGAACCACTTTGTTTCTTCATTTTACCTTATTTGTAGTTAATTTTGTAATTCCTTGAGTCAGATTTAAACCCAGGCTCTCGAGTTTCCAGTTCCTGTGGTAATTTCCATTTGAACAGCATCCTTAACTAGATGCTGTTAAGAATTTCACTGCAGTATTCTAGTCTAGCACAACAATGTGAGGAACTCAGTGGATTCATTCCTCAGTGATACAAGGGAAAATTATATATATACACATTGAAATTGTACAGATATATACATACACATTAAAATTACATATATAAAACACATATTTGATACACACACACAACAGTCTCTAGAAATGGTCCCATAGATAGATAGCAAATGAAGAAACATTTACTCAAGAAATTCTACTAACATTTGGTAGGAACAGTGAGAGTTTATTGTGTTTGAAGACCTGTTCTCTTCCTCCTACCAATTCATCCCTGTCTGGTACAGCCAAGAACACAGGGTTGCCTCTCCAGCCAGTGTCCAGATGGGGAGCTAATTTACTATCCCCGATACCTGTTGCTGAAACTAAGTTGTGGGCAAGTGCAGGTGAATAGTGAGGACCCTCTTCTTTCATCCATCCCTCCCCTCTTCTTGCCATCCATTCATACTTGGGCATGGAGCTGAGAAACTTGGGGCCCCAAACACCCTTCCTCTAGCAATGATTCCATACCAGGAAAGGCATGCATAGAAGTCTTAAGACAGAGGCTCCTGCCTGGCTCAGTCGGTACAGCATGCAACTCTTGATCCTGTGATCCTGGTGTCATTGGGCACAGAATTTACTTAAAAAAAAAAAAAAGTCCTGAGTCCACTGCTTCTCTCCATTGAGCTTTTCACTCCCGAAGCAGTGATGCCATTCAGTGAAAAGTGCACTATTATCCTCAAACTTAGCTCCAGATTCAAGTCAGTTTTGTTTTTTTCCCTCCAGGGCACAGAATAAGGGTGTTAAACAGGTAGCTCTTAATGTTTACCTCAAAGACTGACTTCTTTTGCAATAGAGCATGAAGAATTTCAAGCCTAAGGCCCCCTTCAAAGCAGTGGAACTTGTAGTGAAGGACAAAGAGAGGAAGCTTGGTAGACTTGTTGGCATGTACCGTATACATATAACGGGCATCGAACTGTAGACTGGTTGGTTCATCTATGAAAACATGGACCAGAGACAGCCGCAAAGAGCCTGACTGGGGTCCTGACACAACCCACACATTAACCTCAGCAAATAGTCTCTTTAAAGGAGTCTGAAAATGATTGGTAGGGTCTTTTGAGGAATTTAGGTCCCAGAACAGGGTCGATAACCATAGAGCAAACAGCAGATGGTCAGAGGGAACCATGCCAAAGCCACTGTCTTTCCAGGGTGACTGTAGGCATAACCAAGTCTGTGCCTCCCAAGAAACAACATTAGAGGTTTACTCTGTGATAAGTAGAATAAATTCAAATAAGTAACACAGTCAGTCACTAAATAAACTGTAACAAATTTGGCAAGGGCTGGTGAGTGGGTGGCGGGGGAGGGGTAAAAGGGGGAGTAATACCCAGAGTTGCTGCAATGTATTACCTAAAATGTAGTTTATATAAAAAATCATGAAAAATGAAGGGTGCCTGGTGGCTTAGTCATTAAGCCTGTGCTTTGGCTCAGGTCATGATTCCAGGGTTCTGGGATAGAGCCTCGCTTCGGGCTCCCTGCTCAGCGGGTAGCCTGCTTCCCCCCTCCCACTCCCCCTACTTGTGTTCCCTCTTTCACTGTGTCTCTTGCTGTCAAATAAATAAATAAGATCTTTAAAAATTATGAAAAGCAAATAAACAAATAAAACAAGTTTTAAAAAGTAGAAAAGAATGTTACACAAGGAAAAAAGAATCGGGTAGTAGAAATCCTTATAATGTGGCCCCTGTCTAGAAGTTACTAACTGAAAATTTCTGTATAACCCATATGTAACCACTCATAGTCTTCAGAATTTGCTTTGTAATTTTGACGGAAATGTTATAACCACTGAAAATAATACAAGCAAAAAAATTTTCCCCAAATACAGATCATTTCCGATCTCCTTTCCCTTCCTTAGCTACATATTTTCAACAGGTATCATCTTCTTTCTGCCTGATGCACCTCTTCCGGTGATCATTTATTTCAGATTTTCCATGTCTTCATATGTCATTATACCATATTCATTGTCAAGTATATATTTATTGGTACAGAATCCTAAGTTGACAGAGTTGTGGGTGTTTTATGCTTCTCAGTCCTGGAAAGGTGTTGCTCCACTGTCTTCTGGCTTGCATTGTTTTCAGCGAGAAGTCTGCATCATTCCTGTCTTGGTACTTCCATAGGGGAAATGTTCTCTGACTCCTAATGTCCTTTAACATTTTGTCTTTTTCTTTAGATTACTATAGTTTGAAGAGTATATGATTTGTTATGTCTCTGTTGGTGTTTATCCTGTTCGGTATTCTCTGAGACTCCTGGGTGGGTGGTTTAGTGTCCATCATTAATTTTAGAAAGTTTTCTGCCATTGTTGCTTCAAATATTTTTTTCTGCTCTTCATTAATCCTTCTTCCTTTGCTCCAGTTTATAGAGAAATTACACATTTTAGTAGTATTCCACAGTTCTGTGCTATTATGATTAGGGGTTTGTTGCTATTGTTAGTGTGTTCATGCTTCCTTCTCTTTACATTTCTGCTTGTGGGCAGTTTCCGTTGACCCACATTCAAGTTCACATATTCTTTGGTCATGTGAAGTCAACCGATGAGCCAGACAAAGGTATTCGTTTTTGTTACTGCCTTTATTTTTTATTCCTAAGATACCATTTTGATTCTTTCTTAGAACTTCCTTCTCTCTGCTTATATTACCCATCTGTCTCTGCATGTTGTCTCCCTTTTCAATCAGCTCTCTTAACATGTTATTCATGGTTATTTTAAATTCTCTGTGATAAATCCAGAATGAGTGCCTGATTCTCATGTTTGCCATATCTCTTCATGGTGTGTGTGTGTGTGTGTGTTTTTTTTCTTGCCTTTTGTCAAGCTGTGTCACTCTGCTTTTTGAAAGCCAGACATGTATCAAATAACAAATGTGGTAAACTGTCCTCGGTGTGAGTATTATGTTACTCTGACTAGCAGTTGGCCCGGGTTTAATGTTTGCTCTGTGACTATCTGAGGCTTTGTATTTCTCCAGAGTCTTGATTTCATCTGTATGCTTGACTTTGGGCTTATGGAAATACTTTTTCCCAAAGAAAGTCTACATCTTGCTGTTCTTTTAACTGTAACTCATTATTATTATACTGGAGCCCTACTGGTGTGATGTTAGAATGGAGAAAGGAGGAACACTCTATAAACTTCTGAAAAATTCTCAGCCATTTAGTGGACCTGTTTTTGTGTTGCAGATTTCACAAAGGATTCTTCCCCTATTTTAGATCTACAGCTTTTTCTCCTAGCCTCCTACTGCCCTTCCTAGCTGTGGCATTTCCAGTCTTTTTTTTTTTTTAAGATTTATTTATTTATTTGATAGAGGGAGATTGAGAGAGAGAGAGAAAGAGCACGCAAATGAGATTGGGAGGAGCAGAGAGAGAGAGAGAAAGAAACTTCAGCGGACTTCACACTCAGCATGGAGCCCAACATAGGGCTAGATCTCACAACCCTGAGATCACACCCTGAGCCAAAACTGAGAGTCCCATGCTTAACCAACAGCAACACCAACCCTTCAATCTATTTTCTTAAAGCCCTATTCCCTGCTGAAATGTGAGCAGGGAGGACTTGCTTTCTCCCAACTGAGAAAAGGTTTCAGAACTGAGTTCAGGCACAGTCCTTTCTCTCCTGCCTCCCATATGACACATCCTTTTAAGCATTGGCTGGAAATGCTCTGGGTTTCTTTCATGGTGATGGCTCTTCTCTCAACCAGTCAGAGCTGAAAGGGCATGTTCTCAGGTCTTTAATGTGAAGAATGTGTGAAGGCCCCCTAAAAGCTCACTCACTGTGCCTCTCACTGAAGCCTACACAGTCTCCAACAATTAATCAAAATGGCCATGTGTTTGGCCCTCCTGATTATGACTTCCAATGACTCTGATCCAGACAGTCAGATCTGGGCTTCTGGATCTGGATGTGTCAGAACATCAGTCTGCCCATGAGTTCAGTTACCTGATGAGTCCTAGAAAGGTTGCCAATTTGCATTTGCCCAACTTTTTCTTGTTGTAAGGATGAGAATAACAACTTCCTAGCTTTTTACATATTGGAGCTAAAGCAAGAATACTAGATTTATTTTTAGTTTTAAAAGTTTTGATCCATCTGGAATTTACTTGGATTAAAAAAAAAATGAAGTGAGGGAATCTTATTTAACTTTTATGGACCTGAGCTACTCAGTCTTTTAAATCATTTATTAAATTGTCCACTTTTATTATCAGCTATTAATTGTCACCTTTATTATATTCAGAATTCCTATTTGAACTTAATCAAATAATTCTAGTATTAGAAATCATGAACTCTATCACTTATTTTATTACTACAATATCTGATTTTGAAAACAATTATAATAGAATCATGATCATGGAAAATTATAAATCTGATGGACTAATTCAGTGATGTCATGAAATTATCTTAATTCATAAAACAGTGGTTATTAAATATTTAATGAAATGGTAAGCAGTTAATAATTAATAGAAGACACTCATTTAATTCAACAGATAGATAATACTGAATTTTGAGAAATTTGGCAATTTTAGGTCTTCCCGACTAACTTCAAATTAGTCTTAATTTAATATTTGTGGTGACTGACATGAACAATCTTGGCATAATTTTCATCAAAAAGGCTGAGTATGTTTTTTAACTGTTCTTGGTTTTTAGTTCACCCATTTGTTAAGTAATCAGCCTAAAAAAGTTCAAGTCTGTTGGAGGCTAGTCTAGAAAGTTATTCCTCTCAACAGCCAAATCCAGAGTTTATATTTAAGCTAAGACAGAAGGTATTAACCCATTTAATCTGACACAATTACAGGCTAAACAAAGCCTCCCTTCTTAAAGAGAGTTAGTTTCTACCTGATTTTACTTAGTATCCTTACATTTCTTGGGTGAAAACAGAAAAAATAATCAGGCATTATACTGTGAACCATCTGAATAATGGAGTTAGCTTTGAAGATTTAGGTACTATGGAAAATATTCTATATTTTATGTGACATTAAAATGTTGAGAAGCAATCACACTCATAATTCTGCTTAAGTTTTGTATTGTTAGTATTTCCATTTATAATTATACCGTTCATAAGAAAGAAGACTCACTCTCAACAGTTTCACTTTTACTACCACGTTCACATTATTCTCCTTACTATGGACCTCATAGTATTGTACAAGAGATAGTGATAGCTGCAATTTCTCAGAACAATACAAAATTAAACAAACCAAAGTCTCCTACTATCCTCATTTTTCTCTAATGGCTTTTTTTAAAAAAAATCTACTCACATCTAAACTTCTTCAGATGGTGTATGTTTGGGGGCACGTGGTTGTCCCAGTCAAGTGTCTGACTCTTGATTTTGGTTCAGGTCATAATCTCAGAGTCCTAGGATTGAGCCACAGTTGGGCTCCATGCTCAGCATTCAGTCCATTCTGCCCCTCACCCCATTCAGTCTCTCTCCTTCTCTAAAATAAATAAATAAAATCTTAAAAAAAAAAAAAAAAGAGAGCAATGTGTATTTTCCCTCACTCAACTGTAAGTCACAGATGCTGAGGTTTCAGATGATGTTCAAGCCACCAAAATGAGTGGTGACCTACCAGCATCCATCTTCCTTCATTTCTCTATACCATCTGTTTTGATCAAGGCCTCCTCATCTCTTAAACTCTCTTCCCTTACAGTCTCGTTGCCTGTAATTCCAGTCTTATTCAGTTCCCTTTCCCCACTTCCTTATTTCCATGGCCTCATCAGCCTCCCCCAGCTGAACATTAAAAGCCAGTAGCTGTTCTAGATCATGATTTGCACTGTCTCCATCTCAGATGTGTGACTCCGCCTCAACCCTGAGGTCTCAGCTACAAGTACTTCCTCAAGGGAGAGTTCTCTGGTCCTTCTGGTTATACTTCTTTTTTTTTTGCCCCTCATAAATGGTATTATTTGTCCAAATGTAGTTAACTTGTTTAACTAGTCTGTCCTGCTTTTTTGGTTTCATGATTCATAAGACCAGGAATATATGGAATCTTTCTGACCTGCGACAGAATCTTATCCAATTGTTTTTACTTATTCAATAAATCGATGTGGAGTCTTATACAAATTCAGAATATGTTAGGGCATAATAAAATATTCTTGCCCAATAATTGGTTGGATTTCATTTCCTGCTGACGTACATTCCATTGTCTTGCTGAATGTTATTAATAGACTTTTAAATATTAAAAATCTTAAAATAAATTTATCTCATATTTTTCCCTTTAAGAAATGCAAAAGTGAATAGAATATGTTGTAAGTTTAACCCCAAGTATCTGAATCTCCATAATACTTTTTAGGCTTCTTCCATAAGAAGACCTATAGAAAGTGAAGATTTTGTCCAACTGAACATTTTTCTATTTAAGCCCTTATGATATTGTATTTAGCTATTCTCATGTCTAGTTCACCCAATTTAACCTTTAACTCTTTGGGAATAATGAAAAACTTAAGATGCTTAAGATAAAACAAAAATGGAACCTATTGAAAGTATACTTGATTCTAATCTCTTATTGGAGTTAAGAAGAAATGTTTTATAAAAAGGGAAGCAAATTTGCTTAGATATTTATCATTAACTGATTTTTAAAGGGAATTTAAATCCATCTTTGAAGGATTTTCTCCTGAAAATAAGAATTCACAAATTTCTCACGAAGACATTTTTAAAAAGAACTTAAGGACTAAAATGAATATTATTTCCACAACATACCAAAGTGTTATTCATATTAGTGATTTTAATATTAGTTCTGTCCAAAGCAGAGATAATAATATGCAGGAAAATGATTAATGCAGTTGTGCTTAGGAAAGTGATAGTGGGTGGTGGGTTGGTCTCATATACTTATCCACATTAAGTTGAGAAAATGTATAGCTTATCCATCTGAACCCTCTCTCACTGTTTATAGAGCTTTCATCCCCAGCACATTGCACCTTATCTATAACATATCATAAACACTCCAGTACCTATATACAGATATGGTCATGATGGTCTTCATGCTTCCACTCCCAAATTTCTAATCCCCAGTGAGATTACCATGAGATGTCATAACTTTTCACTTTACTGGATGTTCTGGAACAAATTCCTCTGGAAATAGTGCTGAAAATGCTCTGTATCTTGGCCACTGTGCCAGTATTGTCTCTTCTCCAAAGTCCTGTCAATACCTCCACCTTGCATCCTTCTTGCCCTTTGCTGCTCAATGACCCCCATGTCACACCCAAGGGCTGCTGGCATGTGGGAAGAGACACTGACCATGACTCAAGTAAGCAAACTGAGAGGCAGATGTCTTTTTAATGTTAAAAAAGTACAATGATCTCAAATCTGAGCAAAACTCTCGTTATTTACAACTGTACTCAACAAATTTAGATGAAATTCTTCATCTAAGAATTTCCTGCGCTTATATTTCTTAATCACTCAGAGCTTTAGTGTTCTCATCCACAAAATGGGAGTGATAATACTAACATTATTTCTAAGAGATATGACTGTGGTTATTTTACCTTGAGAAAAGGGAAAGGGAAATCACATAAGGAAATATTTTGGTTTAGAACACACTATTCTAAGTAAATGAAGTATACATGACTTTGAGTGGGGCAATATCACCAGGCTTTGGTGGCAGCACTGTTTTCAAAGGACATTTATTTTCCCTGAATAAAATAAGGCAATTTATAAAATCAACAAGTCAGGAAACAACAGGTGTTGGAGAGGATGCAGAGAAAGGGGAACCCTGTTACACTGTTGGTGGGAATGCAAGCTGGTGCAGCCACTCTGGAAAACAGTATGAAGGTTCCTCAAAAAGTTAAACATAGAGCTACCCTATGACCCAGCAATTACACTACTAGGTATTTACCCAAAGGATGCAAACATAGTGATTCAAAGGGGCACATGTACCCCAATGTTTATAGCAGCGATGACCACAATAGCCAACATATGGGAAGAGCCCAGATGTCCATTGACAGATGAATGAATAAAGATGATACAGTATACACACACACACACACACACACACACACACACACACACAATAGAATAGTACTCAGCCATCAAGAAATGAAATCTTGCTATTTGCAATGACAGGGATGGAACTAGAGGGCATTATGCTAAGCAAAATAAGTCAATCAGAGAAAGACGAACATCATATAATTTCACTAATATATGGAATTTCAGAAGCAAAACAGATGAACATAGGGGAAGGGAAGGAAAAATAAAATAAGATGAAATCAGAGAGGGAGACAAACCATAAGAGACTCTTAACTATAGAAAACAAACTGAGGGTCCCTGGCAGGATGGTGGTTGGGGGATGGGGTAACCAGGTGACAGGCATTAAGGAGGCCACTTGATGGAATGAACACTGGATGTTATATGCACCGGATAAATCATTAAATTCTACCTCTGAAACTAATAATATGCTATATGTTAATTAAATTGAAGTTAAATCAAAAATTTTTAAAAATTCAGCTCACATTAAATCATCATGCCTCCACTTCCCTGAGTATGTCTTAGCATGTCTTAGGATACATTTGCTTCTCTCCTAGATCCTAGACAGATGTTAAAAGAAAGACATTGCACTATACTGACTATAACATAAATAAGAAATATAATCAAGATAGCAGCAAAGTCAAGTTGGTTTGATTTATACCTAACTGTGGTTAAAATTAAATATTTTGAGCATCATATGGAAAATATCCAGAAATGACTGAATGTAAAAAAATAAAAATCCTGTTGTTTTTACTGCAAGGGCACTGAGCATCTTGAGCATACCTTATCATCAAGAGAAGACTCAGATTGTTTTTTCAATAGTAAGGAAGTTAGATGAAGAAAACAACGCTATTATTCTATTGACAAGTAATCTGGGAGACATACAAACCATTTATTCCTGGGAAAAATGCTGAATCTTTCTCTAACAACCTAAGAAACAGCACCATTTAACTTTAGTACTTGTTGAGAGATGAGCTTCCAACTGAGAGCTGTTAATTCTGACCTAGAGAAATAGTTTCAATACCTGCCTAGGTCAGGCTCCATAGCTTGAGTTTCTTCTTGATTTAATAAGACTCACGTTTCACTCCAGTGATCACCTGTACTTCAGAAATACCGGTCCTCAAAATTCTTAAAAAATGCATTTATCCAAAGAAGCCATAAAATACAGCTCTTTTATGAGTGATACGTTTAATTATTTGGGAAGAGTGTGGGATAGATAGTGCCCGGAGGTGTATATTGGAAGAAAAAACTATAGCCGCATATTTGAATCAATCAATAAGAAGAATAAGAGAGTACAGTTCCTAGGAGAATGAATGAGGATGCATTTCTTTTCCAGTATAAAGACTAAGGGAGAAATGAACTACAATGTCAGTCTATCATTCTAATTTAGAACAGGACTGCTTCTACCTTTGAATGTTGTGCATCTTAGCTGCTATTTGCAAAAGGATTTAAAAAATAGATTAAGCATGGCTGGTCAAAAACTAGCCATACATATCACTTTGTTTTCAGATAAATTATACCCATATATCCATGCATATGTTTTTAATTGTAAGGCACCTTATTTAAATTATGTTAAGTTGGGAAGAGTGGAATTAAGAGATAAATGTTAATTTAACACCATCTGAATTAAATATTCATGGTATTTTAAAATCAAAAGCTGTAGAACTATTTCTAAGACCAAGTTTCCATAACTCTGCACTAATAAGATTTGTTATGTTGAGTGCTGGCATTGTTAAAAATAAAAAAGATGAGGAGCAAGATATATTTAAATATGCCTGCCATAGAGTATTTTCATGGTTATAACCTCTATAAAGCAGTTCAGGAGCGCCTAAGTGGCTCAGTGGGTTACGCCTCTGCCTTTGGCTCAGGGTCCTGGGATTGAGCCCTGCATTGGGCTCTCTGCTCAGCAGGGAGCCTGCTTCCCTTTCTCTCTCAGCCGCCTTGTGATCTATCTCTCTCTCTGTCAATTAATAAATAAAATCTTTTTAAAAAAGAATTTAAAGCAGTTCAATCCTGTCAGAAAAAAAAGAGTTCTGATTTTAAATATATTTTATAGCTATAATGGAATAGTATGAAAGTTAGAAAGAGTTTTAAAAGTTGCAGTGACTTCTTTAACTGGTATGCCTATACTAGTTAGCTATATTGTTGAATAACCAATTATTCTAAAACCTAGAATTTAAAATGACTGATATTTATTGTATCATTTATTCTGTGCATAACTATTTGACACTGGCTTATCTGGGAGATTCCATCTCAGGACCTCTCATTAGGTTATGGCTAAGATGTTGGCAAAGACTTGTGTCATCTTCAGGTTTGACTGGCTAGAGGATTTTTCTAAGGAGGCCTGCTCACTGTTCAAAAAGCCGGGGCTGGCTGTTGGCTGGAAGATTCTATTCCTTGTCCTATAGATCTCGTCAAGAGTTTACCTGAGGATTCTCATGGTGTGGTGGCTAGTTCCACCCAGAGAAAATGACTCAAGGAAGAAAAGCATTCATTAGAATGATACCATTTCCAACAGATCCATTTATCCCCTGTTAGGTAACAATCTCTCTTCTGGGAATGTGATTACAATTTTTTTTTTTTTTTAAAGATCACATATACCCATGATATATGTATATGTGATATACGGCTACTTGGAAACAAACAAAAAAATTCAAGAGGAGAAGCATTATAAAACAGATATGCAAGCATTTCTGGAGGACTCAGTGAGTAAGAGGAATGAAAAAGGAAGTCAAAGTCAAAGACCCATTGATGACTGAACCGTAGCCATCATTCTCATCTCAAGCTTTAACCTTTTATCTGGGGAACTTGAAGCAAAATGACACCAGAATGGATAATGATGGAGACAGGGACTGTAATAAATAGATGACTTAAAACTAGGAGTTATGTTTTGGTCAAATGTCCTTACGTGATGAAGAGCCTTTGACAATTATGATTAAATTCTAAATTCTATTAACTATAATTTGAATAATCGCCTACAAAAATTCCCTCTTTTGTACCTGAAGTCTTGGATTTTAGTGTTTTATTTCAATCAACAAATAAATTTCTACGACAAAGAATAGGAGTAGTTCATTGTTCCATTTATTCTAGAGAATGAACATATCTACTTTTCATGGCATTCCTAATTATGTAGGAGATGAGCCTGGGAAAATATTTCTTCTTATCGTCTCTACTCTGCATAAGAAAAACTCAATTAAATTTCTTACAGTTCTCTCAATAGCTCATATAAATTATATTTAATATTTGTAACGTCTTTTGTTGATGTATTTGCTTGACACATTTTCTCAGATATTTACTCAACTTTTTAATATCTCTATTCTTTTCCCAGAATAGAAAAAAGCAATGTATGCTTGAGAAGCTTCAAACACTGGCAGGTTGTATAAAACAGAAAATGAAAGTGCTCTGTAACTGGAGTGTAAGTCAGGGTCAGGGAGATTTATACTGAGTACAGTCCTTGATAATACGTTTTGAAAGAAACTCATTTGTATAGATCATGTAAGATAAAACAAAATATTTGAAATAACAAAAAAGAAAATAATTTAAAAATCTAAGCCCTTTTACAATGTTGTCTGATGGCTGCAGAAGAATACTCATGGAGAGATGACGAACGGATAAAATCTGAGAGAGTTAACCGGAATCAGGCAAGAGTTGATGATGGCTTTAAGGACACATGCATATTAAGAATCCCTGGGAATACAAGTAAGTGACCTTTACAGACAAACTACACAGATGCAGAAATACAGGGAACAGACACAGAATGGCTGTCCAAATGGTATGGGAAGGGAGCTTGGGCTATGGGTGGACCAGAATAGGAGTTTTTGGAATGCAGGATTTTTGTCTCTTTCATTCATTATTAAATCACCACTGTCCATAACACTTCCTGGCCTTTATTTAGATTTATTTAAAGACTTTATTTATTCATTTATTTATTTATTTATTTATTTATGAGAAAGTGAGTGAGCATGTGCAAGCAGGGGGAGGGGCAGAGGAAGAGGAAAAGAGAATCCCAAGCAGGCTCTGAACTGAGCAGGGAGCCCTACTGGGGGCTCCATCTCAAAACCCTGACATTAGGACCTGACCTGAAATCAAGATTTGGTCCCTTAACCAACTGAGCCATGAATGTGGCTCTGCCCACTTCCTGGCCTTTAGCACTCAGTAAAAGGCTGCAAAATAGAGCAGTGAAATAACAAATGAATTGGAACTCATAAGTATATTAAAGACAAGTTATTCTGTGCCCATACTCTAGCTGAAAGAAAGTTCATTTAGGCAGTGGTACCACAAAGATGATAGCAGCAGCATAAGATTCTTAAATGAGTCTCTTTCTATTGGTTTGGCTTTTGAAAATCTTCTTTTGTGTTTTGGTGGTTTGGTTTTGGTAGTCTGTATATCATACAGTAGCTTCCAAACCGACACTGTGGTAAGTCTTTGGCAAATATCATAAACGTAGAAATGAGGCTTCACGAAAATACCTTGGGTTCTGTATTTTCCCATCCACTTTATCATTGAATATAATACTTCAGGGCACCTGGGTGGCTCAGTTGGTTAAGCTTCAGCTCTTGATCTCAGCTTAGGTCTTGATCTCTGTGTCATGAATTTAAGCCTAGCAGTGGGCTCCATATTATGCGTGGAGCCTACTGAAAGACAAACAAATGAACAAATAAACAAACAAAAATAAACAAACAAGGGGCGCCTGGGTGGCTCAGTGGGTTGGGCTTACTGCCTTTGGCTCAGGTCATGGTCTCAGCGTCCTGGGATCGAGCCCCGCATTGGACTCTCTGCTCAACAGGGAGCGTGTTTCCCCCCAACCTTCTGCCTGCCTCTCTGCCTACTTGTGATCTCTGTCAAATAAATAAATAAAATATTTTAAAAATAGAAAAATAAAAATAGTAAAAATAAATATACAAACAAAAAACAAAGCAAACAAAAAAAAATACTCTTCATTTCCCATGCATAAGCAATGAATTAATGTTATGTAAAGGAATATTAGATATAGAATTCCCAGGAAAAAAACATGAGTGTACTCATCTACAGCTTGGCTCAGTGGAAGTCAGGTTTCTTGAAGGCAGCTGTTATGTCTTATTCACATTAACCATAATGGGGCCTAATCATTCTGAAACAACACAAACTTTCATGAACTTTTTGATTTTTCACAACATCAATGCTTTAAGCTCCCACCACATTTTAACTCTGAATTATTTTTCTTTTAATAAAATTTGTATATTTTATTTCTTGGGTCAGAAACTCTTCACTCATTCATTGTTATTGAATATCCATTATGTTAGTTGATAGGGATACAGAAAATGCATGGTGGGTACCCTCAATGAGTTTATAATACTGGAGGAAAAAAATAAAATTGTTTACATGTATAAGTCAGATCCAGACTGACCCCATCTGGGGAGCATGCCTCGGACTGCCCATCCCTTACTTGTCTCTGTCTTGGTGTGGCGACCGAAACCCTAGTTCTCACCTTCCCAGCTCTGATGTCCTCTCCCTGCACCAAGAACCCATGGGCCAGCCAAGGCAACTCCATGGCAAGTACTAAAAAATGCATTTTGTTCAAACAAATCCTACTTAAGCTGCTGCATTTTAACACAAAATAGCTATTCACATTTATTGCTTGGCCTCCCCTAGTATCAGATTCCAGATGTCTTCTCAACAATTGGCTTAATGAAGTTTAGAGCAACTATCTTCTCTCCCACACACAGAACTATTTTTAAGACTTATGTTAATGTGTTGTTCTGCTCACTTTTACTGAATTTACTCCTCTTTAACATTCATTTTGGCAGTGATAGCTTTAAGCAAAAAAAAAAAAAAAAAAAAAAAAAAAAAAATCAAAGTGTCATTTTCAGGAGAACACATTTCTCAACACCCATTAAATAATCCTGTCTATATTAGCTGTGCTAGAGGATAACATTCGTATTTCTTTTCATTGCCTTCATATAGCTCATGCCACAATACTTCCAATCTGAAGTAAATTTTATACTAATATCCTGTCACTATTGATACTTATTTTCTATCTATGTAAAGCATTGTCATGAACTTCATTTCCTAAGACTCCTTCCCTCCCCAGCCTTTTATACTGAAACTTTTTTCTTCCTCTTTCTAACAGCATCATTCCAAGGTCTCCTCAAATAGAATCTTTTCCTACTATTTAGTAAACTCAACTATAAGGAACATATCTGGAAGACCACGAAAAGGAAATAAGCAGCCATCTGAGCAACTGAAATCCAGAACAAATGGCGAGGTTTATGCAAATTAGTTACAGAGTTACAGCCTCTGACCTCTTCCGCAGATTTTTATAGGACTTGCAGTGACTGTCCTTTTCTATGGTTCTGAGCTTATACCAGTGCTTTTAGGACGCTGAAGAAAATTAGACACAGCCTAGTGTGCCCTAAAAATGCAAAGCATTAAAGTGGGTGAATGACACCGGCCTTCTGTGACCACCATCTCACATGACCTCAAGGAGGTGTCAAAAGTAAGAACCAAGAAACCAGTCAAATAGGAGCATGCAAGCAGTACTTTGTAATAATCAGAGAGGAGAGAAATATAATGTGTTAAGATGATCGAAGGGCCTTTCTCATGTCTCTGTGGAAATTAGTAAACCTTCATTTTTTTCAGCTGAAGAAATTATATTTCATGACATGCAAGGATGCCTTGGAGAGTGGCTTGCAAGCAGATACCCTTCCCCTTTCTGCCAGAAGCCCCTCTATGGGACAAGCTTGGGAGCGTAGTTGAGAGCAATTAGAAAGACTTTCTCCTGGGCTACAACCCTCAGTAGGATAAAATAATCTAATCTATTTTGACAATGGCTTTTTTTTTTCAGTTGACACTATAGATATAAGGACTGGACAGAGAAGCACAATTGTTAGCCCCGCAGAAAGATCAAAAGGGAAAACCCCAAAAGGCAAATCTATGAAGCGCACTGAAGCCTAACATTCAGGGGCCATTTAAAGGAGGTGGGAGCCAGCCTAGGTATCAATGGAACCTGAGTGGTCTTTCCATATTAGAACACAACTTGTAAAATTATGAATAGTGGTCACCTAGAATGCATACAAGTATGACTAATCATCAATTTGTTTCCTCATTTGTTCATTTATTCACCAAGTGAAACACATGAAATGGATCTGTCCATGCTTTACCCCAAAATGGCAATCTCACAAGGCAACTGGGAACAAAAGGGTTTTCTGGAAATTCTTGACAGGTGGGAGACATACGTCACCAGGTTATACAGTGGATAATTTAAAAACAAAGTATAGATCTCTACATTTTAAATCACTTCAATCATTTCAACTAGTAAGAACACAGACTCTCTCCAGATGCTAGGTAGCCTCAACATCCCCAGCTCTGTTTGTTTTCTTCCTTCATAGAAAGTTTGACCACATCCTCTTCCTCTCCTTCACACCTACGTCATCTGACCTCACCTGGGACCTTTGAGGGATTCATTAAGGAATTTTCCTAAATGAAGACCCATTCTTTTGCTAAGAATAATTTCTGTCTTCAGCTGGTAAATACAGTAATTTTTGTCATGTCTCTATAAGAATAGTATATTTAAGAAATATGATCCCGTAGTAATGTTTTAAAATGTTTAAAATTGCAAGGATTTAGTTTCCAAAATTTTCAAGAGGCCCAGATATATAAAGGTGACATGTTACCAATACATCATTGTATTGATAGTAAGTAAAAAGTCTACTTATTTGTTCAGTTGTGCTGAGTACAGAATGGGTTATAGTTGGTTCTTTTCCTACAGTCACTAGTCTCCAAAATTTTACCCTTAAAGATTGCTTCCATTGGTGAAGCACTGCCCTCTACAGGCAAAATTGGCAAAAGTATCAATTCTCACTAGACCACATACTTGGATCCATGAACATTTGCAATGAATTTAACTTGTAAGATCAGAACCTTTGTGAGGTCAAGCACATAAAAGCAAAACTCTAGGAAATGACACAAGTCTTGACCAAATATGTGTAACTTTAAGATAAATTAATGAGGTGTTTCATTTGTTTAAAGGCTGAATATGTATGATTTTTAATTCTCTGCAATCTCATGAATGATGAAGCCAAAAAGTAAGAAAAAGAGTACTTTAAGACTTGTGCAATGAACAACTCATTAGAAATTATTTCAAAAGTGTCAGTTAGGTCCACAGGCCTGAAATTGTTTTCTCCTCTTAGTAATAAAAAGAAAGGCATTGTCAGCTTATTGAAATGAGAACAAATCTAATCTCAGAGAAATACATTCCTAAATATTAATTAGCTTTTGCATCTTGTTTTAAAAATTAAAGAGTATTTCAATGACCGATGAGAGATCGAATTCTATTTAAAGGAAATGCTTTAGTGGCTAAAGGCAAGCTCTACTGGGTTATTCCTAAAAAGAGAGTATAAACTGAAGAGCCTCATTGTAAACTTCTTCCATAAATTTCATTTGCATCCCCAATTCTTCATTGTAGAATGAAGCATTGTGGAAACAAACGACCTTGTTAATTTCCTGTTGATTCCCACAAAAATTTTACATATATCAGTATATTTTATAAGACTACTTTTTGTTATCAACTTATTCATTCTGAGTAAAAATTTTAAAAATTGCCTTTATTTGAGTCCCTGATTACATCCTATGGGGACCTGGAATATAAATCTGGATTCATGACCCTAGACAATGAATTTCAAGTTGTGGACTCTCGAAGGAAAACTGTAACATCTCTCAACACAAGAAATGTCTGTGACCTCTGGAGAAAGAACATGCAATGTGCCAATAATCAAGACAGACACATCCCAAAATATAAAACTACAGTCAATTTTTAAAAGTTAAATTTAAAAAATGGTACAATTGTGTCAGAGAATGTTTCTGTGACTGTAGTTTCTAAGAAAATCTGTGAAGTAAAAAGAAAAAAGATTTCAAATTAAACATTTAAAAAATCACCAATTTTGAGTTTTGTTTGAATCATGTTCCCAATAAAAGTATATATTAATTTAACTACTTTGTTGATATAAGATGCATAACAATTAATCTACAAGCTTGAAAATCGATTAAAACTTGTTATAAAAACTATCTTGAAATGAACAGTAGGTTGGAAAATATCAGCTTTGACCAGTAGATACACAACAAAAAAAACTAAATTTGGAATGGAAACTGCTGGATTCAAGCTATATTTTCTTTACATTTTCTCATAAGGTGTGTGATTAGTGAAACAGACATGTTTTGTAGCTGGACTTTTGGTTTCAGTCATTGGCTCTACTCTGTACCAATTCTGTGATAGCCTGGACATTTGCTTCTGAGTCTCTGTTTCATCACCTACGAACAGACATATATACATATACATATATATTTTTTGAACAGACATATATTTCTTGTCTCTCAAGGGTGTTGTGTGGATTAACTCAGACAGCAGAGAGGGATTCTATATCATAATGGGTGACACACAGTAAATGTTCAATAAACGTCAGTTCTGTTTGTGTCTCGTTCCCCTTCACTTTTGGAAGCATACTTTCCTTATCTCTAAAACTGGAGCTATAATAAAGCTAACATAAATAAATCTAGCACTCTATTACTAAGATAGTTAATAAAATAAAGATATATTTTCCTTGAAAATGCTTTTTAAACTATTAAACTATTTCACCCTTTAGAATTTAAAGCGTAGGCTAACAATCACACCTAAGTTCACTGCTTGTCCATTATCACCTACAGTAAAGGGTATAGTAAGAAAAATATATTTCTAAACGTAGAAGAAAAGGACCTACACCGCAGTCTAGAAATAGCCCATTCAGAATACTGAAATCTATTTTATTTGTATTATGCTCACCAAGTTTGTTCAAATAATTTCATGAGTAGACTTCCAAACAGGGGTCAGTTCCTCAGATAATCAGTCTCAATTATCACGCCAAGTAAATCCATCCTTGTAAAATCCATTAGATATACCTACATTTTTAAATAAGTCTTTTATATGTCTAGTTCTGTGATGCAATAGTAAAGCGTCAGATACCAAATGTGATGTTTTAATATTATGAAAGCATGAAGAGCAAAATAAAATCTCCAAATGAAAACCTGAAATCCAAGACCCTCCATTATCTGAATTTACATGTAATTCCAAGTATCTCCTCCAGTGGTTCCTCTCACTCAATCCAGATCCTGTATTGCAAGCTACTTTTTTAGTCTATGTTTTAATGAAATTTTTGAGCTATAGTTTATGTACTCTAAAATGCACCCATTTTAGGTACACATTTTGATGAATTTCCACAAATGTATATGCTTGTGTGCATACATGCACGCAGCTATCACACACACACACACTCAAAAATGATATAGGATAAATCCATCCCCACAGAATGTTCCCGAGTTCCTATCGCTAGTGTGTCACTAACCCAACCAGGGACCAACGACACCTGCTCTGCTTTCTATCTTTTCTAGTGTTTTATTTAAACAGAAGTGTATAGTAAGTTTTCTTTGATACCTTCTTTAACACAGCATACTATCTTGAGATTCATTCATGTTTTGCACATATCAATTGTTGAGTCTTTCTTATGGCTGTGTACTATTCTATTGCATGACTATACCAGGGCTGATTCACCTATTTGCATTTTGATGGATAGGCTGATTCCTATTTTGGGCCATTCTGAATAACGCTTCTATAAATATTTGTATACAAGTATCTGTGCGGACATATGTTTTCATTTCTCTTGGACAAATGCCTAAGTATGTAAATATTTATAAATGTTGTTTAACTTTTTAAGATATTGACAAACCGATTTCCAAAGTCGTCGTACCAATTCACATTTGTGTGGGTTAATTGTGTATACCAACATTGTGTGGAATAATTGAAGTCTTAATACTGAGTCTTCTCATCTATATGACATACATCTCCACTATAGGTCCTTTAATTTTCTCTCAGCATTGTTTTGTCATTCTCCTTTTCCATTCTTGCATGTATTTTTTTAAATTATCCCCAATTATTTCATGTTTTATGCTGTTATACATCATAACTTGAAAAATTGATTACCATTTTCCATTGCAAATCTGTAGTAATACAATTAATTTTACATATTGATTTTGTATCAAATAACCTTACTAAGGGCGCCTGGGTGGCTCAGTGGGTTAAGCCGCTGCCTTCGGCTCAGGTCATGATCTCAGGGTCCTGGGATCGAGTCCCACATCGGGCTCTCTGCTCAGCAGGGAGCCTGCTTCCTCCTCTCTCTCTCTGCTTGCCTCTCTGCCTACTTGTGCTCTCTCTCTCTGTCAAATAAATAAATAAATAAAAATCTTTAAAAAAAAATAAATAACCTTACTAAAATCATTCTTTTCCCTACTTGTAGATTTCCAGGACATTTCTGCATACATGATAATATTGGCCATTAATAAAGACAGTTTTACTTCTTTTTTTCCTAGAATGTATGCTTTCCCCCCTTTCCTAGTGCACTTGTTAAGACCTTCAGTATAATGTTCAATTTCAATGGTAACAGCAACATCCTTGTTTTTTCCCAATCTTCGGGGTACAGTATTCATGCTTTTATTCTTAAGTAAAATTTTAGCTTTAAAATCTTACAAATGTTTATTTTCAACTTTTTCAAATTGAAATTTTTTAATTTGCTAAGGGTTTTTATTATGAGTAAATGTTGAATTATCAAATGTTTTCTTCTGCATTTATGGGGACAATCATGTACTTTTTTTTTCTTTTATTCTGCTAATATAGTAAAATATATTGAATGGTTTTCAAAGGTTAAATTTTATATTTCTGGAACAGATCGCACTTGCTTTAACTGTATTATCATTCAATATAATTTGTTAAAGTCATTTTAATTTTTTATTTTAATTTTTTGTTTTTATTAACATATAATGCATTATTTGCCCCAGGGGTACAGGTCTGTGACTCATCAAGCTAACACATTTCACAGCACTCACCATATCACACACCTTCCCCCAATGTCCATAACCCCACTCCCCTCTCCATAACTCTCCTCCCCCCAGCAACACTCAGTTTGTTTTTCAAGATTAAGAGTCTCTTATGGTTTGTCTCCCTCCTGATCCCATCTTGTTTCATTTTTTTTCCTTCCCTACCCCCAAAATCAAAGAAACAAATCATTTCAATATATTTTAAATTTGATGCTAAGAATAGGAAAAATATTTTTGCATCTATGATCATAAGGGGTATTAGACTGTGGATTTCTTTCTTTTTGATGCCATTGTCTGGTTTTGATATTGTAGTAATGTTAGCTGTACAAAATGATTTGTTAAGTGTTCCCTCCTTTAGAATTTCAGATGAGTTTTGTAGAATTGATATTAACTTTCATTAAATGCTTGGCCAAAATTAGCAGTGAACTTACCTGAACTTAAAAATATCATTAGATAAAAATTGATTGATTCTATTGAGAGATACTCTATTTGTTTTTTAGTCAGTTTTGGTAGGCTGCATTCCTGGACAAATTTGTCTGTTCCATCTAAGATAATAAATTGGCATAAAGTTGCTTCTGATAATCCCTCAATGATAAACGCCTTCCATTGTTGGTATTAAGAATTTATGTCTCCTCGTTTTGCTTTGCCTTGATAACAAGAATATTTTCTCCATTTTTTGGACCTTTTTTATAAAATCTGCATTTGTTTTGTTTTTTTTTAATTGTTTTCCATATTTCATTTTGCCACTTTCTGTTTTTAATCTCTATATCATATTTTATATTTATATTTGTTACTTCCTCCCTATATTACTTTGGATTAAATTCACTCTTCTTTTCCAATTCTTTCTTTCCCCTCCCACTCCTTGTTCTTCTCTCTCTTCCTTCTCCTCCTCATTTTTCTCCATTGCTTATGGTAAAAGTGTAGATTATTGATTCTACGTTTTTCTCTTTTTTAACAATGGTGTTCAAAGATAAATTTCCCTTAAATCTATATCTCATTAATCACACAAAGTTTGATATATTTTCTTGCCATCTTTATTCAGTTCAAAATATTTTCTACTTCCCATTGTAGTTTATTATCGGTGAGCTGTATAGAAGTGGGCATTATAATTTCTCCAATATTCAACAATTTTTCACTCTTTCTGTTATTCCCAGCTTAATTCCAATTGTCAGTTAATACATTCTGAATGACTTCTACTTTTATGAATGTATTGAGACTTGTTTTATGGGTCATCATATGGTCTATCTTCATAATTGCTCCAAGTGCTTTAAAAGAATGTCCATTTTTTAACTTGTGTGGAATGTTCTATAAAATATATTAGAACAACTTGGTCAATAACTTTTATATAAATCTCCCCTGTCCCTAAAGATTTTCTCTGTACTTGTTCTATTAACTACTAAGCTGTGAGTTTTGAAAACTCTTATTGTAGACTTGCCTATTTTTGTTTTCAATTCTGCCTATTTTTATTTCATGTATTTTAAAGTTAGGCATATAACCAAGTTAAAACTGTTTTTCTTCTTGATAAATTGATTTCCTCATCATTTTGAGTGTTTCTCTTCATCCTCAGAAATATTCTTTGCCATGAGGTCCACTTATCCTGAAATTAGTACAGCTACTGTGGCTTTATTATGATCAGTGTGGAATTATATTGATTTATATTGATTACCTAACTCTAAAATTTCTACTTTCTTTATAATGATGAATATTTTGGTCTTTAAACCTCTGCTTTAACAAAAAAAACTATGGTGAGAGCCCAAATGTCCATCCCCCAATGAATGGGTAAAGAAGGTGTGGTGTGGGGTGTGTGTGTGTGTGTGTGTATAATGAAAATTACATAGTCATCAAAAAAATGAAATCTTGCTTTTTTCAACATTTTGAGGAACCTCCATGCTGTTTTCCAGAGAGGTTGCACCAGCTTGCATTCCCACCAACAGTGTAGGAGGGTTCCCCTTTCTCCGCAACCTCGCCAGCATCTGTCATTTCCTGACTTGTTTATTTTAGCCATTCTGACTGGTGTGAGGTGATATCTCATTGTGGTTTTGGTTTGTATTTCCCTGATGCCGAGTGATATGGAGCACTTTTTCATGTGTCTGTTGGCCATCTGGATGTCTTCTTTGCAGAAATGTCTGTTCATGTCCTCTGCCCATTTCTTGATTGGATTATTTGTTCTTTGGGTGTTGAGTTCGCTAAGTTCTTTATAGATTCTGGACACTAGTCCTTTATCTGATATGTCGTTTGCAAATATCTTCTCCCATTCTGTCAGTTGTCTTTTGATTTTGTTAACTGTTTCCTTTGCTGTGCAAAAGCTTTTGATCTTGATGAAATCCCAATAGTTCATTTTTGCCCTTGCTTCCCTTGCCTTTGGCGTTGTTCCTAGGAAGATGTTGCTGCGGCTGAGGTCGAAGAGGTTGCTGCCTGTGTTCTCCTCAAGGATTTTGATGGATTCCTTTCACACATTGAGGTCCTTCATCAAACTGCCCTATGACCCAGCAATTGCACTATTGGGTATTTACCCGAAAGATACAAACGTAGTGATCCAAAGGGGCACGTGCACCTGAATGTTTATAGCAGCAATGTCCACAATAGCCAAACTATGGAAAGAACCTAGATGTCTATCAACAGATGAATGGATCAAGAAGATGTGGTATATATACACAATGGAATACTATGCAGCCATCAAAAGAAATGAAATCTTGCCATTTGCGACAACATGATTGGAACTAGAGCGTATCATGCTTAGTGAAATAAGTCAAGCAGAGAAAGACAACTATCATATGATCTCCCTGATATGAGGAAGTGATGATGCAACATGGGGGCTTAAGTGGGTAGGAGAAGAATAAATGAAACAAGATGGGATTGGGAGGGAGACAAACCATAAGTGACTCTTAATCTCACAAAACAAACTGAGGGTTGCTGGGGGGAGGGGGTTTGGGAGAAGGGGGTGGGATTATGGACATTGGGGAGGGTATGTGCTTTGGTGAGTGCTGTGAAGTATGTAAACCTGGTGATTCACAGACCGTACCCCTGGGGATAAAAATATATGTTTATAAAAAATAAAAAAATTAAAAAAAAATTAAAAAAAAAGAAATCTTGCCATTTGCAACAATGCGGATGGAGCTAGAGTGTATTATGCTAAATGAAATAAGTCAGTCAGAGAAAGACAAATATCATATGATCTCTCTCATGTGTGGAATCTAAGAAAGAAAATAGGGAAGCCTGGGTGGCTCAGTTGGTTAAGCATCCGCTTTGGCTCAGGTTGTGACCCCATGGTCCTGGGATTGTGTCCCACATTGGGTTCCTCACTCAGTGGGGAGCTTGTCTCTCCCTCTGCCTGCCATTCCCCCTGCTGTACTCTCTCGCTCTCGCTCTCTCTGACAAACAAATAAATAAAATCTTAAAAAAAAAAAAAAAAAAGAAAGAAAGAAAACAGATGAGCATATATGAAGGGGAGAAAGGAAAAAAAAAGGAGAGAAGGAAACAGACCATCAGAGACTCTTGACGATAGAGAACAAACCGAGGGTTGATGGAGAGAGGTGGGATGGGCTAGATGGGTGGTAGCTATTAAGGAAGGCACTTGTTGTGATGAGCACTGGGTGTTGTACATAAGTGATGAGTCACTGAATTCTACTCAAGAAACCAATATTGCACTGTATGTTGACTAACTAAAGTTTAAATTAAAAAAAAAAAAAAAGGCACCAGATGACAAACACCAACATGAATGACCCCAGGCAAGCCAAAAAGAACTGCCTGGTAAACACAGTCCAAGTTGCTTGCCCACAGAATCATGTGTAAACAAATGGCCAGGACAAAAACAAGACCACAAAACAACAGCAACAACAACAAAAATCTTCTGCTTTAAGTCAGCATGACTAGATTATTTGTATAATAACATTTTTTATATGATTGGGTTAAATCAACCACATATTCTCATGTCTTTTCCTTTTCATGTTTTTTCCTGTGTTTTGTGTATGTTCTTGCATTCCATTTTATCTCGGGTTATTAGCTTATTAACTATACCACTTTGACTCACATTTTTAATAATTGTTATCATATTTTGGGTTCTCTAAGAAGCAGGCTCTGAGACCAAATTTAAGGCTTATTAGGAAGTACCTGTAGAATTAATGCCCATGATGGAGGAAGAAGAAATATGGGGCAGAGAAAAAAGACAGATATGATATAATAGAGTTGAGAACTTCCCCTAACCCCACGGAGAGTTATGAAGCTGAAATAGTTAATCAGAATTGTCCTGTTTTGGACTGAAATTCCCAGAAGTATATAACTATGCTTTGGTCAATCATGATAGACTATTTTATATATGCCCTGAGGTCAGTAATAAAGTTCTGTTTTGTTTTGTCTTCATTTTGGACAGTTTATTTTCCTGTGTATTCTAGTTCACTGATGTTTCCTTCTGCAATGACTATTCTACTTATAAGTCTACCAACTGACTCTTGCATTTTTAGATATTATATTTTTCATCTCTAGAAGTTCCTTTAAGTTCCTTTTTCCATGTGTTCTTTTCGCCCCTCACTCTGCTCCCAAAATATCTTTAAACATATTGAGCATCTTTAAGACATATTCTTCAGCACCCTAGTCTGTTAATTTTGTCGTCTGTATTATTTCTAGAAGTTTTTATTGACTAAACCTGTATCTGAATGTGGTTAATATTACTTGTATTAGATGTGTGATATTTTGATTATTACATTTTGGGGTGTTGGGTTTTGTTTTCTTCCTTTAAAGAGTTACAGGAGTTTAGATTTTGTTTTCTTAGATTTTGAAGTTTGCTTTTGTAGGCAATGAAGTTGCTTCCAAATCAGGTTGATCTTTTGGAGTCTTATTTTTTAAGCTTTTGCAGAGCAGGTCTACAGCAGCCTTTATTTGGAAATAAATTAGCCTTATGAATAAGGATTGACCTTTCTTGGGGTTCTACTGATTATTCTTCAAAAATTGTTCAAAGTGGTCTCCACACTAGCTGGATTTTAAATTTTTCCCAACTCTGCTGAAGACTGGGAATTATTCATATTTATGAGTCCTGTCATCCCCTTTCCTTTACGAGGATTTACCCGTCTATGTGTGTATCGTATTCAGCTAAGGAATCAATGGGACCCCTATTGTGATTTCTGGAGCTTTCTCCTCAGGGTGCCCTAATTTTCAGTGCTCTGCCCAGCAAGTTCTGCCTGCAGCAGATTTCCTGGACTTTGATCTCTAGCCCATCAACTCAGCAAGGCCATGGGCTCTGTCTCAGCTCCTCCTCTCTGCACCGTGATTCAGAAATTGTCTCTGAGCAGAAATCTGGAGCAATTACGAAGTTTACCATGTTTGTTTCCCTTCTTCAAAGAATCAGTCCTACAGTGGTTATTGTCCAATGTGGCAACAAGTTTTATGATGTTTTGTCATATTTATTTTATTGTTTAATGAGGGAAAACCCGATATCTGGGTCCCCCCAGGTCTAGGAATAGAAGTGTTTACTCAATATTCTTTTTTCTTCCTGTGACCTTCTAAAAGAAGCATACAGCATATCCCTCCCAGCACTAGAGTAGGCTATTTGGCTTCTTCCTTTTCTCCTGTTTCTTTCTTTCTTCCTTTCTTCTTTTCTTTTCTCCTTTCCTTCCTCCCTTCCTTCCTACTTTTCTTTCTCCTTCCTTCCTTCCTTCCTTCCTTTGTAGGCTCCACACCAGCATGGAGCCCAGTGTAGGGCTTAACCTGACGACAGTCAAGCACTGAACTGAGATCAAGAGCCAAACACTTAACTGACAGTACCAACCAGGCGCCCCTATTTGGTTTCCTTTTATTTCACACATCTACATGTCTCCCTCCCCAAGTCACATCTATCTTCTTTCTTAACTTCAATGATCAACGGCCCTACCGCTAGCCTACATCTTCATTAGTGTTTTTATCTTGGGTGGTTATTGTAGCATAATAAACCATCCCCAAATTCAGTGGCTTAAAAGGTGACTTTTATAATTCTGTACATTGACTAGGTTCAGCTGGAGAATTCTTTTCCAAATGATATTAGAAGTAGCCTCAGTAATCTGGAATTCCAAGTCTGCTTACATATGGGGATATCCTGAAGGCTGAGCTAAGCAGAGATTCTGGTATTGAGTCTTTCTTCCCTTCCTGACCATGTCATCTCTCCATGTCATAGTTCCATATAGTCTCTCCAGCTGGGATTAATTATTTAAAGACTCATGACTCCTAAAAGTGGAAAGAAGAATCTGACAGCCTTTCTTGAAGCTTAATCACAGAACTGGCAAAGGTCGTTTCCACCATATTCAATTGTTAAAACCATCAGAGATACCAAAGATTACTATAAAGTTACAGTAATTAAGGCACTACACTATCAATGCAAAGGAGGAAAAATAAACCAAATAAGCAGACCCCACTGCTTAAAAATCATCTATTTATTTTGGAATAATTCATATGTAAAAAGGATTTTTATATACGAAAATATAAAAATAATATAGAAAGTTTCCATATACCTTCACTTAGTTTCCTTTAATGTTAATATCTTACACTACTGTGATACATTTGTCAAAACTAAGAAGCCAACAGTAGTACATTACTATTAACTAAAATCCAGATTTTTTGAAGAATAACCAATTTTCCAATATCTGTTTCTGTACTAGGATCTATTCAGTGCATAAAAACCCACTTTGATATGGTTATCTGATTAGGATAACATACGACTACAATCCATAGGGCATAGGATTACCTTTCAAAAAAGTGACACTGAACCAATTGAATATT